>NC_064821.1:137029848-147029848 GCF_024166365.1 Elephas maximus indicus
CTTTTTCATCATTAACCCAGGCAATCACACAGCACTGAGTTATTGCATTGAAACAAAAAGTGCACACTTCACTTGGTAATTCTTTATGGATTTACAATAGGAACTTCATTAATGTCTGTTGTAAGGATCACAAAAAAACAACATTTATCTGCAAAAAGGAATTTTGCAAGCCTCAGAAGTCTCAGAAAAAAATATTAGGCTGCCTGGTCTTCTGTAATGCATTTCTTTAATGCTGTGTAGGGGCAAATGACAAATACTTGAAAATTCTTCACCATTTGAAATTATGCTGCCGTATTTTAATGCTTGTATTTGTCGTTTTCTCTTAAGTTTATGGGTTAATTTTAAATGTATGCTCCGTTTCTAAGTAAAAATCAAGTAATGAAAATATGTGCAGCTTTATTTACTTAGATGGGGTGCTACATAGAGTGTAATTTTTAAGTATAAAAGTCTAATTATTGTAAATTAACCACTTAACATTGTTTCGCATTTCAGGCTTCTTTGACAGGTACCAATATATGTAAATACTTACAGATTTTTATGGCTCTAATTGTAATGCTGTGAATCTACAGGGCAGAGTTGAGAACAATGCATGGGTAGCGTAAATATTTTGAGATGCCCGTTTCAAAATAGAGGCAAGGCTGTTTGTGGTTAGAGCTGGTAGCAAAAAGTTAAATGTGCTAGGAGTAAAATGGTTATCTCTTTCCCACCTTTCCCTCCAATATAAAAGCTTAATTTTTCCCCCAGGTTACATCTCAAGTTTGTTGCTGGTTTTATACCATTTCTTTCCCTGAGATAGCAACGTATGAACAGTGATTGTTACAGCTCACCCACGTACATGGTGAGAATTGAAGACTGTGGAGGCAAAATGCAAAATGGAACCCGATGGTGAAGCACTGAACACAGGCAATAGCAGTGTTAGCTAGGGATGAAGTGCAAAGGACATCTAAGAAATACGAGCAGGGTCTCAGTCCCATCTTGCTGAATACAAGATGACGTAAATTTAGAGGCATTAGGGAGGGAAACTGCAGAAAAATCTCTTACGTGTTCACATGGTTATGTATATGGTTCCTTTTCGTTTATGTCTTCTATTTTTCAGAATGGAAGAGGTAGAGTTCATTTTGGAACATTAAATATATCTTAGGCAGTGAATAAGAACCTACTGATGTATATTTTCACAAGGTTAGGAGCCAAAAAGAGACAGGTGGCTTTTGAAAATTAATAGCTCTTAAAAGGCGTAAGGAAATATAACTTAAGGATATGTTCTTGTCAGACATTGGTGAGAAGCTGTGTTTTGGGGGGGATGTTAATTAAGAACATTTCCCTGTTGGCATAAAATGTCTCACATTTTTGCCCTTGGTGCTCAGCTCACCATGAACACAGTTAATTCACAAGGTAGTTTTTGTAAATAAAGGTTTTGGGCAAGCTGAACGTGGTCCAGGGAGATATTAATGAGAGGGCAAGGGGGAAGAGTTAATGAAAACACACTTCCTGGTAGAACATAAACTGCTTTTTGGACCTGGAGAATGCTTTAAAATTATTTTCCCAAAACCCTGTGGCATTTCATCTCTGGAGGAGATGCAATAGGGAGAAATGACAAATAGCTCCATTTTATTATTTTCTTTTTTCTTGTTCTCCATATTTTTGGTAGGGAAGATTGGACATTTATTTTGACTGTTTTCTTTCTGCGCACAGAACCGATTACATTTCTAGCGTGTGACGCATTATGAATATACCCAAGTATCCTCTGGCCTACACATGATGAGTTGGTTATTTGTACATCCCTTCTTTGAAGGCAGCTAATTGTATGGAAAGTAATAGGCACTTGTCATCTAGTCCCTTTAAACTTTTATCCTGCTGAAATGTGTTCCCAGCATTTGGGGTGTGTAGTTGTTGTTCTGCATTATTTAGCTTTTGTATATTCTGAGAAAAACAACTAAGCTTTTAAATCGCATAGTCCCTTGACTGAAATCTCAGACCACTGTGTTCAAGGATCTACAAAATTTTATAGCCTGTGTCATTTAAAGGAAGCTGGCTGTCCTCAGGAGAACATTACTAGAGCTATGTAAATACAATCAGGAATTGTGGCCACATTTTTTTTGTAGATTTTTGTCTGCTGTGAAATTCTTTTTTCCACTCAAAAGTGTAGGCACCATCTAGAATTATCTGTGTTTTTCAGTAGAAATTAGAGATCAGATGCGTTTAGTTGGAGGAAAATTTATTGAGGGTACTAGTTTACATAGCACTCTGTAGCTCCCCCGTAGTTATATAATCGGTGTTGTGTGTGTCCATCGCAGAGTACATTTGATGCTCATTTATTAAATATGCTCGCTGGCTGCTACCGCATCTTTGTTCTGGACAGACAAATTACCTTTCTCACACTGAGCTTCCACTCTGGGGAATTAAGCCTCCACTGCTTTAATTAGCTTGGAAGTGGGGGGCTGCAGTTCCTAATAGACTTCAGGCTTTTAGTAAGTTAGGGAAAGGGTGAAAAGAGAACTTTCTGGGAAGCTCAAAATGTCATTTAAAAACCGTAAAAACCTAATATATATATATGTGATTTCATTTTGGTAATTGCAAACAGATTGTATTTGAAGACTGTATGGATTATCATTTCTAACTTAGACATTAAAGTTAGACTGCTGTTGAACTCTGTGCTCTCTAATTGATGCATGATCAACACAGTACATGTGTTTGATTCATATAATTACAATATTTATGTAACATTAAGTGACATCAAAAACCCGTTGCCATCAAGTCAATTCTGACAATAGCAACCCTGTGAGACAGAGTAAAACTGCCCAATCCCATAGGCAGATAGGAAATGTTAAGTGAAAAATTAGATGTGATAATCAGAAAAATAATATCTGAATTATTCACACATGTAATTTTTTATAGGTAAGTACGTGTAGGTAGAGAAAGACCCAGGTGAGTAGATGTCACATGGGAATATCAGAAGTCAATACTAATGATAACTGCCAGTATTTTTTGAGCATTTTAGTATGTGCCGGGCCCTGTTGTAGGTATTCCATGTGTATTACTGTAATCATAACAACCTTATTATCTTCTCTTTAATGATAAGGAAACTGAGGCACAGGGCAGTTTGAGTACATTGCCAAAGGTCACACAGTTGAATGTATTAACCCAAAACTTGCTGTGGGAAGGGTCTTGATTATGAATGTGCTCTTAAAAAAAAGTCCAAGATATCACTACTAGGCAAGAACTTTATAATTCATTCCTTTTGGAAAGAAACTTGCTGGTAACAGAGTCAAGCAATTCGTTGTAGAACTTTATACTAGAAACTTCTTGAAAGTCCATTTATTGTCTCATTTTCTCTGCTAGTAAAACTGCAGAAAATGTTATGCTTTAGTTCTTCACTGCCAACATAGCGTAGAAAGGCTCCATCAAATCACAGTTGGAGAATAATAAAAAAAGATTAGAGAATGTAGAGAAGACAAAAGCAGGCATGTTTGAGTTTAATCTCTCTCAAATTTAGCGTTTTAGCTAAGATGCCCATTTTTATTTCTTGCAGGTCTGCTAAAAGGTCAGAGTAATGCAGAATGCGTGCCTTCATCTCAGATTTTGTTCATCACAGGTGGATCCCATGTGTCTTCAGTAGACAAGTCACCTTTGTAGCTAGCACCAGTGCCAGCTCCATGCCATTGCACCTTCTTTAGTCTTGATTGTCCTTCCTGCATTTATTGGTGTATTAAAATGACTGAATATGAACATTAAGGACTCCATGAACCTGGGCTAATGGGAGACTGTAGAGAAAATGAAAAAAGATCCACAAGAGGACATCTTTGGGGGGGGGGAGGGAGCTTGGGGGGAGGGAAATGACTAATGAAGCTAATTAAAAGAAGCATTCAAATCTGCTTTCTACCCTCATTAACAATTAGCAGGGCACTGGCCAGAGTTTGTACCCTGTGTTTTACCTTAACAACATTCTATTTGCTCTTTGTATATTTAAGTGTTGTAAGGAAATGTGTTTCAATCAAAACTGAACATGAGATAAAGGAAAGAGATGTGGCTTTTGTGATACTCTATCACAGACACTTTTATTGTATCTCTGTAAAATACAATGTATGTATGCATGTAAGTGTTTTTGTCCTAATGTTGCTAGTCCCATGGCAAAGAAAAAGAAAAAAAAATTGGAAAAAAAATCAGGCTCATAGCAGCTGCTGTGTAGAAATTTCCCCCTACTTCTAATTTGCTGAATGAAGAAAAAAATCTTTTATTTGTGATATTTTCAGAGACATTTGCTCTAGTATGGTGTATTTAAATAATAAAAACTTAAAAGAAAAAATACTCAATGGAGTTTGGGTTTAAACACTGCTTTTTCTCTTTTGTATTTTGGAAGAAATTTATTTTTTCTGATAACAAGCTCACTTTAAATTGTAGGGGTTATGAAAGGAGATGGTGTGTGTATTTATTTAGCTTTGGGCCAATAAGATATTCTTCACATTACTTAAAACCCCATTGCTGGCAAATTGATTCCAACTCATAGTAACTCAATAGGACAGAGTAGAACTGCTGCATAGGGTTTCTAAGGCTGTAAATCTTCACAGAAGCAGACTGCCACATCATTCTTCTGCACAGTGGCTGGTGGGTTTGAACCCCCAACCTTTCAGTTTGAAGCCAAGTGCTTTAACCGAGCGCCACCAGGGTTCCTGTTGAATTACATAACCATGTCATTTCTGGTGGAGGTACAAAACACTCTCTAACAAAGCTATTTTATAGGTTCAGAATATTAATTGTGTTAATACTTTGTTATGCTTTTGCTAAATCACAGTGAATCTCTGTGTTGACATACGAATATTTGGTTTGATTCTTTGGCCATCCTGTTTGTTCCCTTTTTCTCAATAGGAAAGCTCTGCTTATTGATGAGAAGCATGTTAAAGAATATGGCGTAACCGTCTTGATACCGTATCAAGTTTGTAGTTTTTGAAGGAAATAGCATTTCTGAACTGTCCCTGTATGTATTTTAAGGTTCCCTTAGTGGTTTAGGGACCCAGAACTCATTCGTGGTGATCCTGGATGGTAGAAGAAGCCATTTCCTAGTGAGTTGTTAGATGAGTACGATCTGCTGTGTGATTTGTTTTGTGTTTGTACTCCTACTGACTCTGCCTCTCCATGTGTTTGGGGGAGGATTCAGATTTCATGTAATAGTATTCCTGAGGCATATAGTCTGAGGCACGGAGTATCTACAGCCGTGCTTGTGGAAGAGAGAACGTGTAGTGTAAGAACTCAATGGGCCCATAGCTGGTACCGGGATGAGGAAAACCCACATGGGTCTGGATGTGGGGCTCCCTGGTAGGCTTGTTCTATGTGAGTAAATCTCAACTACAGCTTTTTATCACAGGTAAATAAAACCAGGTGTGTTTATGATGCAACTTCTCTTTTTCTTTTTAAAAATGGTGTTTATTTTACTTTGTCTTATTTCGGTAAAGATCCCTATCTTAGCTTCCTCTCTGAGAATAGGAATGGGCCATATAGGAGGGTCTAGCTCTGTACGTCTCAGCTAACAGTCTCCCTTTGAGATCTTGTTGCTTCCTTCCTGCTTTCAAAGGTTCCTAGCCAGGAGGAAAACTGACTTACGTAAACTGCAAGCCCCCTATAAGCCGCCTTAGGCAGAGAGTTAAGGTGAATTGTAGAGTTATAAATGCAAGGAAAGAAAATAAGGTGTACAAAATCACACAAAGGACATGTGTTTAAGAGATTCTTGGGGGAATTTCTAGGAACTAGGATGTAGTTCGGTTTTTTTTTTTTAAGGTACTTTCTAAGGGAACCTGGACTCATCTAGGTGGTATAGGGAAGGTGTTAATAAAGACCGCAAGCATCTTCTGTATCCTTTCTAGTGTAAGTACTCATGTCCTCTATAGTGTAGAAAATTCAAAAGACATGCTTAATAACTTATAGTAAGTAATACAGTGTGGCATTTGGTGATGTGGGGAGCTAAGGTCATTAAAGACTTTAAATGAACTATTATATGGCTGGTTCCTCAAGCACTGCTGCGTATTTAATAACGAGCTTCTAAAAGCATTTCTTAAGTTGCAGACCTGAAAGATTACAAATGTCACTCATGTTAGTATAATCCACATGGAAGTGACGAAGTCTTCTCTTTGATGTGCTAAATTGGAGAAGGACTAATGGAGCTATGAATATACAATAGAACATATTTAAGTAGTAGTCATGCTTTAGGTAAAACACTTTTCTTGAAACCAGAGGCATTTCAAACAATAAAACCCTGCTCTAATGGGGATGCTCTGTGTGGATAGAAAGCTACTAAGAACACAGGTTTATTCTGATGTGAACAGCAGTTGTGTGCAGTGTTTCTCCCAACCCCAGTATTGCTTAGGAAAAAAAAAAAAAAATACATGAGCTTATTCACCTTTCATCCACTGCATTTGTGGTGCTATTAGTTAGTGAAATGTATGCCGTTGCTTTGAAAGGATCTATTTAATATTAACCACGTCATAGAGCAAGATGGCCCCAGTCCCTACAAGCAAGTGCAATTAAAAATAAAAGCAAATGTTACTGAAGGCCTGTTCTACACCTGTTAGAAAGAAAAAAAATTATAATACATACAAATGTCTCAATCATGCAAATTGTCAGTCTTGCTAATGAAACAATTTTATAAAAACATTGTCCTTTAAAAGAGTTTAATGTTTTTACCTATCCAACTGCCTAGTTTAGATTTATACATTCCATAAGCAAGGGGAGCCCCCTGAAGCCTTTGCTAACCAAATCCTTTGCCACAAGAAACCATTTCCAGTTCTTCAGAATTTATTAGGAAACAGTTGAACATGGACTGTAGTGTCTTATAAAATACAAAATGAGAAAACTGTCACGCCAAAATGAAGCCTGTGAAATTGTCATCCTCTTAATAGTAACTATTTAAATTCTTCTGCCTTTATTAACAGATACTTGAAACAACTAATCATCTAAAATGAAGTTCTTAAATGACTTTAAATGTCAATGTAGTTTAAGATTTTAATTTGTACTACTATTTATATAAAATATTTTTTAGGGCCAATAAATAACAAAACAGTGAATCCGAGAGCTATATATCAAGAGTCTAGTGCAGATTTCCATGTAGCCTAAATAATTGCACTAAATTGAGAAAAGGCCGGTGGTTTTCTCAAAGAGTTCTTCACTGTGGAATTGTATCCTGGGTGCTTGTGCACCTCAGCTCAGTTTTAAGAGGCTTTTGGGAACAGACCATTTACAAGTTGATATAACTTGTCGCTTGTTACTACTAAGAGCCGCCCATTGTCAGTCCAGCCAAGTCACAGAAATGCTTATTGCAGTTAAATAGCAATTTGTTTCCATGAAACTGCAATTAAAGTATTACTGAGCAGCCATTTTAGATTGGCAATGCTCTGAACGCATGTTAAACAGCCAGCAACTCCCACTTGCAGGGTCTCAGATCTGACTAGCAGCAAAGTGTAATATATTCACCTATGTTGGGCATCTAGTTAAAAGGCATTTGAAACCTCAGCGCAGCCCTCTGATCCCGTTCTGAACATGCTGAAAGCATCAACAAGTCGGGGCTGATTTTTGGAAGAGGAACTTGAAACTTACCTCAAGTGAATACTATTTTCAGTGGTACAAGAAGTGCTTTATGCTAGTAGATCTGTGCATGTTTCCTAGAGGGAATGTTTTCAAGTTCAGATTGATTCTGCTGAGAATGGACTGCAACTCTGAGGCCTCAAGCCAATAATGTACTACAGGTCCTGACATGTTACAGCTGTGTAAACAGGACCATTCTGTCTCCTAAATCACAACTAATAAAGCATAGGACGAAAATCAATTGATTCTGTTATAAGTTCTTTGAATGATGCTGAAAGTTGTTTAATGACTCTGTTAAGACGGACAAGCCTGAGTTGAGCCACCAAAATACCTATTTTAATTCTCTCCCCTCAGAAACAGGGCAGGACAGTCTTTCCCGGATATTAGCATCACCACCACCAGTTCTAAAACCTGCTACGGAAAGGATCTGAACTGAATTCTTCCTGTGGATCTACAGTTGAGGATTTGTTGAGTGAGAAAGGTGAAGTGCAAAGGTTTTATTGAAAATGCGAAACATTGATGTAAGATCCTGAGAGAGGAACGGGTTTCAGAGGTGGTGTTTTAAAATGCAATTAGCACTGAATTCTAACCAGCTGGGAAACAAGTCATTAGCTCCCCAGAACAGGAGGTATCTCACCTTCCTTCCTTCAGCCTAGAAATTTCCCCCACCCTGAATCAGAATCGTCCTTGATGTTTTCAAAAACAACTTTCATATACAGTGCATCTGTTTTTTTTTATTTTTCACCGTGGTCATTCAAGTTAAATATCTCTGTGTATGTATGTGTGTGTGTGTGTGTATATATATATATACACACACACACACACATACATTTCTTTTTTCAGTAAGGGGAAAACACTGAAGAATTTCTTCCTACATTAATCTTTCATTTTCAGTGAAATGAATGTTCTTAAGAAAACAGACAAATCTGAGGACGATTTACAAATGAAGAATAATTATGAAAACTGGAAAAGAAGTTGATTCCTTGGGCTGCAGCTATATAACTTTAAGGTTTGGTAGGGATGGCTGTACGTTAAATTCTGCGTATTTGTCTAAGACCTCTGATTCAATATCTGTCATCAGTTACAGGACTTAGACTTTCCAGAAACCTAGTATCTTTAAATACAATAACTTCATCTTGCGGTTGTGTAATGCTTTGTAAGGAAGGGTATTTATTTATACTTTGTTGTTGGTGCCATCGAGTCAGTCCTGATTTATACTTTCGCATTTACAGTTTACACGTACTTACACATGCTATGTACTTACACATGCTCTCTCAGTCCTTGCGACAATCTTGTTAATTAGTAGTATTACCTCAGTTTTACAGATAAGGTAACTAAAGTGCAGTGAGGTACCTATATCATATTTTAGTGAAATAATTTTTTAAAATAACAAAACGAGTGCAAAAAAAATCCACGATGAATAAAAAGTCAGTTTTAAATACAGGCAGGATCAGTATTACTGGTCTTCTCTTTTGCCTCAGGCTCCAACATGGGCCATCACAGGCCCAAAGTGCCAGAGCTGCTATTTGAACCCTGACCTTTTAGGCATTTTGGTAAAATTTATAAATTGTTAGACTACAACAATGATATACATTATTTTATGAGCTATAAAAAATTAAAGTGCTGCATTTTATCTTTATCCAGCTTAGAATGCCAACAAATTTAGATTGCCAGCATATTTCAGCCTTTGTCTAAATGAAATTTATTTTGAATTTCAAAAAATCTCAACTACTTCATGATAAGTATAGTTGTTAACAACTCTGCCACATTGTTGCTGAGGAAAAAGAGCAAGACTGTAGTAATCACATTTGTCCAGAGAAAGCACAACCAAAAAATACATCTCACACAAAGTAGTAAATGGTATGTTTAAAAAGTTTGAATTAACTGTGGCTTGAGTCTGCAGATATCATTTGTGGTAAATAAAAGGATAATGAGTTAGACTATAGAAAATAATTTTGAAGATAGAAGTAATGCAGACACAGACACAATAATTGTCATAGAAGAATTTTAAATGTTCTAGCTTGACGTGAAAAACAGATATGCCATCAAAGAACTATATTCATATTTGTTGTTTTAAGATGGGAGAGCTCTGAAGTATTCAAATGGAACAGATTATACGTTTAATTATATCCAAACATGATTCTGAGCTGATTTCTAAAATTTTGTTGGCTGTACTACCTATTTTCCCATTAATTGCTAGAGTCCAAAAAGATATCAAAACTTGTAAATAAATCACTGTAACACACCATTAAATCCAAGCTGCCTTTATTACAAAGAGAAAAAACAGTTAAAGGAAAAATTCTTACTCCAATTTAATAACCATTCTCTGATGTTGATATAAAGGTTAAGCAAAAAGACTTTTTTTTTTTTTGGCATGGATTCTTGACCGCAGTGGATTATGGTGCAGAAGTACTAGTTCCCATACCCCATCATCTCTGTATGATATTTCATTGAGTATCTCTTAGCCCAGTGGCCCTTTTGCAGACTTTTTCTTCTGTGTGCTTAATGAGGCTAAAGTTAGCCTGTATGGTCATGCGCCACATAACATTCATCCGGGCAATGCCCAACCCCATATATGTCCACGGTCTCATAAGGTTATAGTAGAGTTCAGAAATCTCATTCTGAGAATGGGACATAACCAAACGCACTGCCGTCGAGTTGATTCCGACTCACGGGGACATGGTGGACATAAACGGTGAACACAACAGCTTCCCACAGGCAACACATGTATCTCATGTTTCTTGTACACAAAGCGATTGTGCTGCCAGGTGTATAATGTACAGTACATATATAACCAGTAATACATATGTCTGGACAGTCATAATAAACGCCTGTGTTAACTGGCTTATGTATGTACTGTATTGTACTTTTTGTTATTTTAATGTGAACTTTCCCTACCTACAAATAAAAAGTTTACCATAATGACAGTGTATGCTTTGACTCACAGGCAGCAGCATCCAGTCTCATGTGTTGCATGTCTCTTGAATGTTGTAGCACTATCTCTGTTTAATTTTCTTTCAAAAATATTACTGCAAGGTGCGTCATGGCTCCCAAACACAGCAAAACCAGTGCTAGTGATACCAGCAGAAAGAGTCAAAGGTAAAGTATTGATTTGGAAGTAAAACAAAAAGCATCCCATATAGCTTTGCTAAGTATATAGTTGGTGTTCACATAATGTCCAGATCACATGACGTGTTTCACAGAATGAATTGCGGACAATAAGTGATGCATGGCTGTATGTTTTTCCTAGATCGATGACTAAATTATCCTTTCCATTGGATATGGATGGATATACATATGTTCTCCTTAGGTTGTTAAGGACCTGGGAAATGTGTATAGATCAACATAACTGTAGATTCAAAACTGCAGAATATCAGTAGTAAAGAGCAAGATACTGTGTATTTGCTAGGCATGTATTATGACCTGAGCTTATGAAATTGATAGGTTAAGCTTGGTAACAACGCTGACAGGTAGAATTTTTTTTAGTGAGGGAGCTGGACTTGTGAACTCAACCACATGATTACCCTGTTGGTGATATGACTGGTAGCCAGAATACATCCAGTTTTTCAGCAAATGCCATCCACATCCAGAACTGCATAACCAGGACAAGCAGTGGCCTGAAGAGTGTTTATCAGTACTTTTTTTGGCAGGGGGTGGGGATAGATGTATTAAATTTACATTAGATAAAATATTTTCTCAAAATTCTATGGGAAAACTTCTCTTCTGAAAACAAGGGGACAGGGAGAATGGAAGGAGCAACTGCCTAAATAAATCGCTGTTCTAGGGGCTCTGAAGGAGTGGTGGTTTCTCATTGCAGATCTGGAAAGATAAGTCTCCCTACACACACCACCACACACCCCATTTCAGTGGTTTTGGTTGTCTTATTTCATTAGTTTCAACACGACCCTCTTCCCTACCGGTTCGGGGTGCTGTTACTGTGCAACGTAAAAGTCAAGCGGCGCTTTTGCGTACTCGAATCCTGCACAAGGCCGTGACATCCGGAGGTTTCGAACATTAGCCGTGTTGGCAGTTTTTAGAAGTCGATATGATACAGCATTAGATGACTTCACAGGTATGTTAGGTAGAGCTGAGGTGAAATGAAAATCACAACAGAAAACATACTGCGACGTTCTTGATGAGGTTTGGGGTACACATGTAGAATGAAACGTCACCTCTAGTTTGTTAAAGTTACGGCCATTGGAAGTGGAATCCTGTCCTCCTTTGAGAGTGGAGTAGAGGCAGTGGGTGGGGGGTGGTGCAGAAGAGGTGGAGAGGAGAGGCTAGAGTTTTCTGATCTGTTACCGAGTGAGTCAGGCAGATAAACAGGCTTGGTTTTCAAAGGACAGCGCATCCTAAATGGATTTTTGACACTGAAGCTTTTAAGCGAAGCCTTTCTTTGTGCGGATGGATGTAATTCAGGAAACTCCATCACCCACCTCACGCTGCAGGCAATTGTTTTTTTACCCTCTTTAAGGAATAAAACGTGTGTTAAAATTCAAAAGAAAAAAAAAAAAAGAATTCTGGCTGGCTTTGGAGTTCTTGAAAGCCAGACATAGCCTTTGCTGTGGGCCAAATAAAGGTGTAGCTGTAATATTTTTCTCTCTAAGTTGTGTTTTATGTATTTTTTTTTAGCTTGGAATTTGATTTCCAACAGGCTCAAAGGAGGATTCAGCCTCTGGAATCCCCTTGTTTTGCATGCAGATGGCATGTTAATGAACTCATTACTGTGCATTTTATCCAGCTCTGGACAGATTTGTGACATTATTTTTCAAAACAAAACGGGGTTAAGCAGTTGGTTGGTTGGTTGGGCCTGATGAGTGGGAGACTCAGTCAAAAAAAAAAAAAAAAAAATTTTTTTTTTTTTTTTTCAAAACACTACCAACCTGCTCAGGGTTGCTGCAAGAAGTCCTGCAAAACCATCCTTTCCCCCTCTACTTCCCTCAAAATAGGTACTTTGATTTCCCTGCATTCCTAAAGATTTACAGAGCTGTGTGCCTTCCAGAAGGTGTGTGGTCTAAAATAAGGCTTAGTAATTCTGGACTTTTCTCCTTGCTTTCTTGGGTATCTGTAGGCATCATGCTGTCTACATAACCTCTTTTAGCTTTTTGGACCATCTAATCATCCAAGGTGGAAACCCTGGTGGCATAGTGGTTAAGATCGACAGCTGCTAACCGAGAGGTCAGCAGTTCGAATCCACCAGCTGCTTCTTGGAAGCCCTATGGGGCAGTTCTACTCTGTCCTATAGGGTCGCTATGAATCAGAATTGACTCGATGGCAATGGATTTGTTTTCTCTGGGGAATCATCCAAGGTAGAGACAGCACTTAGTGTTGCCTTTAGGGGAGTGTTATGGAAATTAATGATGAAATACCAAACACAAAACCAAACCCACTGCCATGGAGTCGATTCCGATGCATTTACCTTTCATTCTGCGCTTTCTGCTTTTTTAGGAGGAAAACACCTACACTTCCCGCCACTTCCTGCCCCCTTCCTCCCCCATTTTAATTTAGAGCGTGTAATAAAGTGCATATCACACTATAATGTGAAATAAACACCAAACAGGGAGTCCAGAAACACTTGGGATTCAATTCTAGTCCTGAAGGGAAGTCAAATGGAAACTCTGAGTAAATTTCTCTTTCCAATCAAATATTAGCCATGGACTAAATCATTTACTCTCACTTCCTCAGTTTGCCCATCTGTTAAATAGGAATTTACTAATAATGGTAGCTATATTTGCCAGTACGTTAGATGTATTCATTAGACAATAAAAGGGCTTTATATTCTGA
This sequence comes from Elephas maximus indicus, assembly GCF_024166365.1. Taxonomy (NCBI): domain Eukaryota; kingdom Metazoa; phylum Chordata; class Mammalia; order Proboscidea; family Elephantidae; genus Elephas; species Elephas maximus. Next base: position 137,043,202 of record NC_064821.1, read on the forward strand.
GGATGGCACTCTTTTGGACTCAATACTGAAACACGAATGTATGGTAACTTCTCCAATTTAAAGGTTAATTATAACGAGACCCTGGGTGGTGCCATCAATTAATGCACTGGGCTACTAACTGAAAGGTTCGAAGTTGGAGTCCACCCAGAGGTACCTTGGAAGGAAGTCCTGGCAATCTACTTCTGAAAATTCAGCCATTGAAAACCCTATGGAGCATAGTTCTACTCTGACACACGTGGGGTCACCATGAATTGGAGTTGATACTGTGTACCTTTTATTTTTTAAACAAGGTCTCAATTCACTTTGAGAATTACTATAGCCTATTTTTTTTTTTTTTTTTATCTCTTGCCTGTCTTCTCTAATGGAGGGGACTGGTGATGTAGATTAATCCAACACAATAGTTAACCCAAAATCATTTATTTTTGGTTTAGAATACATGTAATTTTGTTGAAGTAACATCATAACACTTGTATTAGGCAAATGTTATATGAAATTTACAGCTCCATAAACTCAGACCAAATGGTGGCAGAAGGTAGCCCAGGAAAGAAATTAACATTTATTAATCAATTATTTGTGCCAGACATTTTTGTCATGTTATCTTGTGTTATCCCCAACATAAAACTTTGAGGAAGATGTTATTACTCCTGTGTTTGCAATTGAGGTAGCGCGGACTCAGTGAGGTTAAATAACTTGCCCAATATCACACAGCTAGAGTTATCTGAACCAGGGCATTGAACCCCAGTTCAATCCCCCAGTTCAAAAAAACCAAACTGAGAAGTTGCATTTCTACCAAGTTCCCAAGAAGTTATACAAATTCTCAGCAGGGGGTTGAACCAGAAAGAACTAGTTCTAAGCCTTGATTTGAACACAGGTTTTAAATCTGACCTCAGATTATCAACAAGTTCCTATAGTCTCCTGTAGGGGAAACCCATTGTCCTCGAGTTGATTCCAACTCATAGTGAACCTACGGAGACTCTGGTGGTGTAATGGTTAAGAGCTGTGGCTGCTAACCAAAAGATCAGCAGTTCAAATCTAGCAGGCGCTCTTTGGAAACCCAAGTGGGGCAATTCTACTCTTTCCTCTAGGGTGACTCTGAGTTGGCATAAACTGAGTGGCAGTAGGGGTTTGGTTTACAGTTTTTAGTGACCCTACAGGACAGAGCAGAACTGCCTGATAGGGTTTCCAAGGAGTGGCTGGTGGACTCGAACTACCGACCTTTTTGTAAAACATACTGAAATTAAAGCTTTACCACAGCTAACCCCCTGATTGGTTATCTACCATCAGATAATAGACTGATATTATACGTTTAAAACCATAGCGAAGTTGTGATTATTAAAAAGGTCTGAATTGAGTTTGAGAAGCAACGTTGATCCAGGTATCATTGCTTACATATGAAAATGGATATAGTGCCCTCTTGACTATACACTTCCTTCAAAAGGATAAACCAAAAAAACCAAACCTGTTGCCATCAAGTTGACTGATTCATGGTGACCCCATGTGTTAGAGAGTAGAACTGTTCCATAGGGTTTTCTTGGCTGTTACTTCTATGGAAGCAGGTCTCTAGGCATTTCTTTTGTGGCACCTCTAGGTGGGTTTCAGCTGTCAATCTTTAGGTTAGTAGTCAAGTGATTTATTTCTGATTGTACATTTTATGGCTATTTGGGGAAGACAAGTCATCATTTGTTGTTTGTATGGTAATTCAACCTGAGCTAACAATTATTGAGCTAAGCACTTGGCATGCAATAATTTGTTTAATTCTCATAAGAAACCTATAAAGTCACAATTATGAATCCATTTTACACGTGTGAAAACCAAGACTTAGAAAGGTTAGGTAACTTGTTCTATATGTTTAGTACACGGTATAGCTGGTGCTTAAACCCAGATTTTTCCGAAATAGGCTGCATGCCAGGTCAGCCAAAAAACCAATTGTTGAGTTCAATCCAACTCATGGTGGCCCCATGTGTTGTAGAGTAGAACTTCTCATAGGATTTTCAATGGCTATGACCTTATGGAAGTACATAGCCAGGCCTTTCTTCCACGGCACCTTTGGGTGAATTTGAACTGTCAGCTGTTTGTGCCACCAGGGACTCCATGTGCTAGGTACTGTATGTTCCTCATTAACTTTTGTAAGCTTCATCACAGAAGTTGTCATTGTTGCCATTTTTCAGATGAGGAAATAGAGGTTCTGAGATTTTACATGATACGCTGATGTATCAGGCTGTAAAGCCCGTGTATGACCCAGAATTGGGTTACCTCTGTGCAATTCTATGGAAGCTCTCTTGTTCACTTGCGGAATAAAATGGGGGGAAGTGCCTAAAACTTGCACAGTTTGCACCTTTAATCTTAGAGGTCTTTAGAAGCACTTTTTCCCCCCACCACCATCTAGAGATTTATCAAATCTCATTAGTTACTGTTAAAATAATGTGAGCAGAGCTCTTGGTTGTTAGCATATTTCTTCTTTACATTTTCTAAAAATGGCCCCAATTGTGAGTCACTCTCATTTATCAAAGAGGTTCACTGTATCTGTAGCATTTCTTTATTTTTTCCGTTTTCTATGAGACAGACCTTTGGCTGGAATATATTTTAATTCCATTTGACCCACTTTACTCCATGTTGCTTTGGATAAGTACAGGTTTCTTCTGAATTTGCTTATGGGGTTTGCAGGGAGGCAAGCTGAAGAGCGTGGACATTTGCAAACTGTATCTTCAAGTCTTAACTTAAATTCAGGAGGCAGATTTTAGGACCAAAATCTGGCCTCTGGTATACAGTATAGGGGACTTTAACATATGGGCTCAAGGTGGGTTCAACAGTTATGTAATTTGTTAGATCTTTCTGACTCTAGTGCTGCCTCCTCTGTGAAGCCTTCCTGGATTTCCCAAGCACATTCAGGATTCTTCTACTGGATTGCAGCCATCTGTTTTCCAAACAGACTGAGAGCTCCTGGAAGGCAAGACTGTGTCTCATTTATTTCTGTATCCTCACTATCTAGAAGATGGCTCGGCATCAGTCAATCTTTGTTGAACGACTGAACAAACAAGGGAATGAAGGAATGAATAAAAGATACATTACCTGCACAATTCAGGGTTGATTTAATTCCGAACTGCTGTTATCTCTTTCTAGGCAGTGCGGCGGTACTCCTGCCTGATGCAGAAGGGGTGGAATTGCAGTCTGCCCTTAAATATCTGTGAGTTGGAATCAACTCGATGGCAGTGGGGTTTTTGGTCTTAAACATCTTTGACTTCTGTTGATTACAGCCAGGTCCTTAAAATGATTTTTGCCCCAGTGACCCCTGGGTGGATCATCCTTCATTCACAAGAATGTTAACGTCTCTCCATCCTAGGAGCTAACCACTCATCATAGGGAATGTGCCCACATGTTACAGGTCAAAAACCAACTTTCTGGAAACCACATACGGGAGGCTACAGAGCCTCCCCAAATGTATATTTGGACTACTTTTTCTCAAAATACTGCTCTAGATGTTATTTTAAATCTTTCATTTTGAACCGTACAAGGAATCAGTTCCCGTGAATGTGAAGATCTGAGTATCCTTATAAAGGTTTTTGGAAAAAGCCCTTTTGTTTTCTGTTAGCACAGATGTGTGTTTTTAAAAACCACTATCTTTTTTTTTTTTTAATATCTTTGGCTTGTGATTATCTGGAAAATGCTGTCACTGTTATCAGATACTTGGATTGGGGGCCCGATGGGGCAGAGTGGGGGGCTGAAGGGGAACCAAAGTAAGATTTCCTTTGTTGGACTGGATTTTCAAATCCTTTGTTGAGTTGGAGCAAAGAGAAAGCCTTAGTTCAAACGCAGTAAACTCCATCTTCCAAGCCGAGGCATAAAAACAGCTGGACTGTTGCCTTCCTCCCCCCAAAATTCCACAATCTATAAATAAGCATTCCTAACATGGGCCCTTTTAGGCCAACTGTCAGCCTGTAGCTAATGTTTTACAGCAGAGTTATGAACCCCTAAAAATACAGGTTTGTGCCACAAACGATGGCAGGCCCATAAGTATAGCAACACTACTGGGCACCACTATAATAAGATGACGATTTCACCATCTAATACCTAAATCTCCATTAGTAAATTCCACAGCTCAGTAAGTTTGGTTCATTATCTTATTAGGTAAAAAGAGCAAGCTAGCGCACCCTGACCAAGTCAGCCCGTCCAGAATGCTAATAGATGTAGCACTAAATTATTCTCCTCTTTTAAAGAGTTGTGTTAGTGACATTTTGTTTTTATCAAGGAATGCAATTAGACTTCAGCCTTAATATCTCTGAGGCTGTCACATCCCTGAACTCCGCAGCACTGCTTGCCAGCCGCAATCAGAAATAACTCTGTCCCTTCAACTTAATGAAAAAGAAGTACTTGGCCATAAACTTGTAGTCATCCTCTATCCAATCATATTGTCTTGAGTAATTAAAATGATTAGCTTAATTAGCTTAATTAACTAAATTTGACTACAGGACATGGCCATATGGTGAAGCAAAACAAAGATGGGAGCTAATTAAAGTTAAAATAATGCAGGTTTTAATTAACTCAACCCCTAGGCATCAACATTTTCAAATTTATCCAAGCTGATAATTAAAAAGTCCTCTTGCCCAAGCAACATTTCTTCTCTGAGCTAATTAAATCTGGAAATGAATTAGCAACACGAAGCTCCAAATATTAATTCCTGCTAGAAGATGACTTCACTTCCTAATGAAATTAATTAGCTGCACTGGACTTTCAATCAGACGCCAAACGCTGTCCATGAACACAGACCTCATGTAATCTAGCGCAAGGATACACGCCCCGGGGCAAGAATTTACAATAGTAATGAACACTCTTTAACTGGGTGCCTCTCCTAATACACCATAGGAACATGAAGATCCCTTTGTGCCATGGGCTTCCTCTCCTGTTTAAACAAGTTGGTCTCCCAGATAGTGAAAAAGTAGGTTGCAAATAATATTACCTGTAGAGCATACTGCTTGCTACTGGACTGCAGACTGATCAGTTTAGTTCCGTGTTTGTGCGCATGTTTGTCTCATTCGTGTGTAAAAAGAAAGAGAAAATATCACATTAAACATTTGATGTAAGGGGGAGAATGTCCCAGGAGTCTTGTAGCTGGGCTTTTGATCTTCCTCTAACCAGCTGTGTGACCCCAGGCAAATCATTGCACCTCTCTGCGCATCTGTTTCGCCCTTTCAAAAGAAGGGGACCATGGACTCTCCAAAGTCCCTTCTAGCCCTAGAATTTTTTTGAAGGCATTCTCTGAAACTGGTTTGATTCTGACCAAGAGTGAGATGCCCCCTTCCAGCCCTGACACCCCTTCCATCCTATTATTAAAGGCAGCTAACCTTGCACCACTCCAGGGCAGAACGGCAATGATTCTCGTCCATGAGCGAAGCTAGTCACATGGAAAGGATACATTGTGGTAGTTACATTTCGGTGAAGTACCTGCTGGAAGGAAAGTTGAGATTTAAAGATACTTCAAGCCGGTATTAGCCACAGAGGAGCAGGGCTATTACCACAGCACTGTTCTTGCCGCCACAGATAAAGTTATGTCAGGGCTTCCATTATAAACCTCTGTTTCCAGGGATTTACAACTGGGCTGTAAAAATGCATCCCACATTGAATCTGGGCCCATAAAGGCCTGACCTGGGAATCACATTATGCATATTTCGATATAATCATCTATTCCCATAGCTGCACTCTTAATGGACGCACATGCTGGCCTATGCCAAGACAGAGGCTCTCAAACTTGCAATAAACAAGGACAAATATTTGGGTCATTTTTATGGGAGCGCAAAACCAGGAACTCACTGCTGTTTATGCTACTATGCTTTGGAGTTTCCCTGACGCCACTGTTACATTTCAAATTGTCTTCTGCATCAGATGAAGAATTTTAGTGCATTTTAGATATTGGAGATGACATTTCTGATTTTTTAAAAATATCTTCTCCCTTCTGGGATGTGGCAGGTTGTATTTTCCAAAGATGGCTACAACAGTATCTCCCATTCCACATACCCTTCCAGAACCTTACTACTCCTCATCAAGAGATGGAGTCTAATTTTTCTTCCCTTGAATCTGGACAAGCCAATGACTCACTTATAATCAATAAAATGTTCATCAAAAGAAGTGATGTTGTGTGACTTCTGAAGCTAGATCATAAAAGATGATGCAATTACTGCCTTGCTCTTTGAAATGCTTACTCTTGAACGCTTGAGCCTCCATATAAGCAGTCTAATGCCTGAGACTTCCATGTTGTAAGGAAGCCCAAATTAAACTTCATGGAGAAACTGGAGAGGCCTTGAGACTACATGAAGAGAGAGATATGCCTGGTCAGCTCTAGTCTGCCTGCAATTGCAACAGAGACCCTAAGCCTGGCCAAACCTTGCCCAAATTTCTGGCCCACAGAAACCGTGAGGAATGATAAAACGTTGTTTTAAGCCACCAAGTTTTGGGGGTAATTTGTTTTGCAACAGTCATAACCAGAGATAGTTGTTCCAGGTTCTGTTGTGTATTACCATTAAATGAATACATGATGAGGCAGCAAAATGTGGTATTAGCAGCTGGCCTGGATACCTAGACATCTGAGTCATTCTCCTGGCTGGCCCTTGGTTAGTAGTGAGACTTAGGATAAGTCACTTGATCTCTCTGGGCCTTTGCTGCCTTATCTGTCAAGTAAGTGGATTGAACTCTAGAGATACTGAAGTTCTCTTCCAGTTTTAATGATTTCATGGTTCTCATCTTTGAGCTTCTATCTATTAACAATTATAATGTCTATGTTTGAGGTATCTTTGCAGTAGAGTCACAGTGACCCTTTCTCATAATGGTATTGTCCAAAGGATATAATTTCCACAAAAAAAGCTCATGCTACCAAGCAATAATGGAAATATATTTGCAAAGTCATTCACCTGCTCTTTCAGTTCTCCAACTTTCCTCCTTATATCTTTGAACTCATTCATTCAACAAATATTACTGAGTAACTACTAGTGTCAAGCATTGTTCTAGGCTCTGGGGGAACAGCTGTGAATCAATAAAGCCAAACCCCTTGCTGTGGAACCAATTTCAACTCATAGCGACCCTGTAGGACAGAGTAGAACTGCTCCATAGGGTTTCCAAAGAGTGGCTGGTGGGTTCGGCTGCCGACCTTCTAGTTAGAAGCCATAGCAGCTGTGAATAAGGCACAAATAATTCCTGCTTCTATGGCGCATACAAAAATAATGCAATAAAGAGAGGAACAAGATACTTTTAGACAGTAATACTTTCTACAAAGGCAGTAGAACCTACTGCGAGTGGTGTGCTACTTTGGTTTAGTGGCCAAGGAAGGATTCTCTGATTAGGTGATTTTGAGCTGAAACCTGAGCAATAGAAAAAGCTGATATAAGAATGTTCCAGCTGAGGGCACAGCAAGAGCAAAGGGCCTGAGGCTGGAACAATGGGGTGTGTTAAGGAAGAGAAAGAAAGAAGGCCACTGTGACTGGAACAAAGTGAACAAGGGAGAGGGAGCATTGTTTAAGGGCAGAGGTTTGGAAGGGTAGGCAGAGGCTGGATCTAGTAGGGTCTTGTAGGCCATTGTAAGGCATCTGGATTTTATTCAAAGTGCAAAGTAAAGAGCTTTTAGAAGTGCAGTGATATGATCTGATTGATGTTTTTAGAAGTTCACTCTGCTTTCCATGCCAGTGATCTGTTTGATGGTTTCTAAGAGGTGGTTTCAGCACACCTTGACCACACTGGCCGATGGTACTAGGTCGGTCTGCTGAGCCCCAGAGGGAGGAGGATGAGCCTGGAAGCCAGAGGAGGCACCATCTAAGCGAGACCTGAAGAATGCATGGGAATTAGGAAGGTGGTGAGGAAGCATGGCTTGTCTTTAAGGACCCACAAATACTGACAGTGAATGGAGTACCGGATGCAAGGGAGGGGGAAAGGAGACTGGAGAGAAGACAGGAGTCGGATCACAAAAAAGCTTCATAACCCAAACTAGGGAGATTGGATTTAATCCTGAAGGCAATGGGTTTCTGATGACACGATGAGATTCTCTCTTTAGCTGCTATGTGGACGATGATTAAAGTGGGCAGAACCGGAAGCTGGAAGACAGGCTAGAATTGTAGCAGTTATCAGGGAAGAGATGACAGTGACTTGGAGCAGGCCATTGGCAGTGGGAACGGAGAAACTTAGTTGAGTTTGAGAGTGGCGCAAGGGTTTGCTTTCAGCTACTAACCGTAAGCTTGGTGGTATGGAAGAAAGGCAAGATTATAGCCAAGAAAATACTGTGGAACTCAGTTCTACTTTGTAATGCATGGGGTTACCGTGAGTCATAACTGACTTGACAGCAACTGGTTTGGTTCTGTTTTTCTTTGAGGTTTAGAAGCAATAGGACCTGGAGATTAACTGTATGTGGGGAAGGGAAGGAGAGTGGAGTGGAGGATGGTGCAGAGTAACTGGGTGGATGGAGAGGCAGGTTTCTCCGGCCTTCATGCTTTGAACACCATTCAGAGGTGGAAAGGGGATTCTGGGCCTAAAGTGAAGCAACCCCTTTTGGCCCTTCTGTCTTTGGTAAATACCCACCAGGTTGCTGCCAGTATTATTGGACACTGGGGTAGGGGACAGGAAAAGGAGGAAAGAGAAGAAAGTAGGATATCTTTCTTGATGAAGATGTCTTAACAATGAGCAAAAAGATTTTCCAGTGTTTGTATCTGAAGTGAAAGAACTTAAATTTACATAGCCCCTAATGTTTTCTAGCTGCTAAATCCAGTTCTTCTCCAAGGATCGTCATTAGGGTCTTCCTATAACAGCAACATGTAAAATGGAGACTCTTTACGTCTGTTGTCTTCAGAAAACTTCAGTCCAACAACAATCACTGCGACCTGCTCTGTGCCAAGCTCCAGAGAGACCAAGAGTGGCCAGACGAGGACATAAAAACCCGCAAAAATCACTGTGCTTTGTGTATCCTCTGCCTCCCACCCTCTCCCCATCCTTGGTCTCCTGTCCTCTCCTGGCATCTTGTCACTCTTCTTTTTAATAGTTTTTGAAAAGTTAACAGAGTGAAAAAGACAAGATTTAGGCACACATCAAAAAGAAAGCGTATAAATATATATCTTGCAGCTTCAGCAACTTGGGTTTTCGTCAGTTTTGTTCAAGTCAGAGAAACTGAAAAAGCAAAAGCAAAACAGAGAGGCATGTCTCAGGTCAACCCTCAGTCCTGTTTTGAGAAAAGTCTTTCTCATTCAGGAGTTAAAAATGCTGGAGCCATCGCTACTAATGAAATGACAAGAATGGGGCCCTTTGTCATTGATTGCACATGGTCTTCCAGAGATCTCTATCTTTTTCAGTGCATGGCCAGCAAAACTAGGAACTACTACGGCAAGACATTTTTTTTTAGCCTTTATATAAATTATAATCCAGTCATCCAGGGTAGGGTTTTATAATCAGACAGACTTCATTTTGAACCCCAACTCTGCCACCACTCAGTAGCTGTGTGATATCTTGAGCAGTGTTACTTAACTATTCTGAGCCTCAGTTTCCTCATCTCTAAAGTGGGGATGATCAGGGTACCTACCTTGTAAAGCAGTATTTAGTAGTTAAGAGTACAGTTGCTGGGTTCCTACCTTAACTCTGTCATTTATTAATTGTGTGGCCTTAGGCAAGCTACTTCACCTCTCTGACCCTCAGTTTTGTCTTTTGTAAAATGGGAGTAATTATGGGACCCATCTCATTCGGTTGTTAGGAGGATTGTAAAGGACTTAGAATCCAGTTGTATGGAGGGACCAGTCTATGAAGTGGACCCCCACAGAAGGACTAACACATACCAAGCACTACTTCAGTGTTTGCTAAATAATAAAAAGGGCTTTTGGAAGGATTAAGTAAGGTCTGACAGAGACTGAAGGAACCCCAGACACTATGGTCCTAAGACACCCTTATGACCTGGAACTAAAGCCATCCCCGGAGACCACCTTCCAGCCAAACAATAGTCAAGCCCTTAAAAATAAATAATAATACCCAAGAGGAACGTGCTCCTTAGAACAATCAATTATATAAGATCAAAAGGGAAATATTTGCCCCAAAGCAAAGATGAGATGGCAGGAAGGGGTAGAAAATCAGGATGAAAGGAAATGGGGAACCCAGGGAGGAAGTGGGGAGAGTACTGACACATTGTGGGGAATGAAACCAAGGCCATGAAATACTTTATGTACAAACTATTGAATGGAAATCTAATTTGCTTTACAAACTTTCACCTAACGCACGATTGAATTAATTTAAATTAAAAAAGTGTGTATAAAGTAGAGTGTCTTTGTAACTCCATCCCCCTATTCCTCCTCTTCATCTCTTGCCTGTCTTAGAACTGGGCACCTGGTCAGTCTTGAGTACGTATTTACTGGTGATAGTTTAATCGACTCCAAAAAACATGTGGCTCTCTCTGGGCTTTAAGGTTTATATTCTTTGTAAGTGGAAGCTGGTACTGATTTTAGAGTCTTGTGAGGGTAGATATGATTGTCCTTATTTACCAACATTTACTTGGGCTGGTGTCTGGGACACCCAAAATATGTTACGAATCAGGGGATAAGATCTGCAGTACTGTATAGATTACTCACTAATTTGACATTTGGGGAATTTTTGCAAAATGTTAGGGAACATTTGACAAGATGCAAATTGCTATATCCATAAAGTACATTTGACTCTGAGGATGGGTGGCACTCTCCCCTGATGTGGTTACATCCACTTCTAGCACCAGCTGTTGGAACCTGACAAAGTGGCTTGTTTTGTTTTTGCCTCCTGAAGGAGGGCATGTGGGAATTTTGCTCTGAAAATGATAATAACTAAAATTCACTGAGGTGTCAGGTGTCTTGACAGCTTTTGTCTCATTTAATCTTCACTGTAATGCTATGAGGTAAGTATCACTAGCATCTCCATTTTTCTAGTGAGGAAACTGAGGTTCAGAGAGGTTAAGCAACTTGCCTAAGGCCACAAAGCTCTGAAGTTCCTAAACTAGAATTTGAACCTGTCATTGCTTGTCTTCAAAATCAGGGTTCCAATCCAACAGGCTTGTTTCCCACACCACTGGAGCATCAGCACACTCAGGCTGGGTTCTCCTACCATTAGGAGGGGTGGGGGAGTGGAAAATGTCTTGCTAAGTCCTTAGTCTTAAACAACTGGGCAGCATCTGTGGGCATGAAACTGTTCTACACTGTTTCATACTGAGTTCTGAATTAGTGGGTAATCTAGAGCTTTGAAGAGCTTTCTCTTATCTTGACATTGTTTTCAAAGTCACACAAGGAAGACTGTGTTAAAGGGAACATGAACTGCCCTCCCAGGCCCCCATCCTCAGGCGCGGTTATCGCCCTTGCATTTTTTTTTGGCATCGTACCATACCACTGAGACTTACCATCCCCTGTCAGGCAGATTTTGGCCCCACTTCGTGTCAGCTCCATGAGAACAAAGAGGGCATGTGTGTAGGATGTGAGTGTGAGGAATACAGGATGACCAGGAAACAGGGGTAGGGCCTTTGGAGAAAACCTGACTCCTGGGGGATGGCTCTTGGGGGAACCCAGTTGTATGGAGGAACCCTTCCAAGAAGAAGGTCCCCAGAGAAGCACTCCACAAGTCACAAGAGATCAGCATATAAATGTCTCCTGATTCCAGAGGCCACTCTAAAGGCAGATTCTTTGGTTACCATTTTAAATGAAAGAAAAATAATATATTTCACAGGAGGTATGAAACTCCTCCACCATGCATCTGTCAGTTCCTTGTACTGTGGTAGTTTGCGTGATGCTGTGATGCTGGAAGCTATGCCACCAGTATTTCAAACAACAGCACGGTCACCCATGGTGGACAAGTTTCAGCAGAGCTTGCAGACTAAGACAGACTAGGATGAAAGGCCTGGCGATCTACTTCTGCAAATTAGCCAGTAAATACCTTATGGATCACAACAGAATATTGTCCAATATAGTGCTAAATGATGAGCTCCCTAACACTCGAAGTACACAGTGGCTGCAAAAGTGAACTGGAGCATACCAACAATCTCCAAGAGGTGCAGGACTGGGCAACATTTTGTCCTGTTGCATGTGGGGTCACCATGAATTGGAGCTGACTCGATGGCAATTAACAACAGTAAGAAACTCCTACGACTTCGGATAAATTTCGTGATAACTGCTCTTCAGTATCTTTATGTAGGTATGTCAGGCCTGCCCAAATGAACGGTAAGTTTCTCAAGGCAGATACTGTACGCTCTGTGCTCTTTGCTCTTCTCAAAGCGCGTGGTAGCGTTGTGCCATGTGGTAAATGTTTAATAAACATCAGTCGAAATGAAAGTGATCCCTGCAACAAAATTCATCCCGTAAATGTTACTACTTTATGCTTTAAGTACTAACATTGCCTAAGTTGTAGGAGCTTTTAGACCAGGTTTTAAAAAAAAAAAAAAAATGAAATGATGCTATTAAAAACAGAAATAATATAGTGATGCACTTTAAGTATCTGGAGCAAAAAAACTAGGACAGAGGTTCCCCATTTTTTTTTGCTCATGAAAATTCTTTGTTAATGCAAAAAAATCTTCATGGACACCTCGTAATAGTTATACTGTTAATGTCTATTACTTGGATAAAAACACAGTAACAAAATGCTTTTTCATGAAGTTTTATTCATCCTTGTCGCCGTTGCTAGTTGCCATTGAGTGGCCCTGACTGATGGTGACCCCTTGCACAACAGAACAAATACTGTACCATCCCCACGATCAGTTTTGGATTGGACCCTTGTGATCCGTAGGGTTTTCACTGGCTGAGTTTCAGAAGTAGGCTGCCAGGCCTTTCCTTCTAGTCTGTCTTAGTCTAGAAGCTCTGCTGAAACTTGTTTAGCATCACAGCAACACAGAAACCTCCACTGACAGACAGGGGGTGGCTGAGCATGAGAAGTGTTACCCAGAATCAAACCCGGGTCTTCCGCATGGTACCACCACTGCCCCTTTGGTTAATCAACACATCTATAAACTTCAAAGAGAAGACAGCAGTACAGTTTGCAGTGCTCACACTGATTTGGACAATGACTTCACGAGCTCCTGGGGGCCCATTGCCCCAATTTGGGAACTGGTAGACCAGAGGTGTGGAGGCATTTGGTTTCTGTTCCTCTTCCTCCATTTTCTCTTCTAACAGAGTTGAAAACCAGGGCAATGTTAACAGCTGCAACTCAATTAAGAGTTCTAATGCCAAGTGCAAACTGGTGGATGGATGGGTTTATTTTTTCTGGGACTTAATTACTGTAGAAGTGGTCCAAATAAAACTGACCCCAGTTGAAGTCTCATCGTACATTGTCCAAATGGACACCTAAATTTCATCCTCAGAGACAAAGAGACAGCTTGGGCTAGTGAATAAAACACCGTTCTAGTTATCTGGAGGCCTTGGCACTATGTCTTCGTCTGTTTCTGATTGGCTGGCCAAGCCAATTCTGCTCTCTGGAGTGCTCTAAACTCATCTGTAAAATGGGAAGATTGAATTAGATGGCCTCAAAAGTCCCTTCCAGATTTTGTATTCTACAGATCCCCAGCAATGACACTGAAAGCACCCAAGTCATCTTGCCAGGTGCCACCCAGCTTCTCATAATGCTGAGTCACTACTTGTGTCGACTAGCTCCTCAAGAACTGTGCTCCAAACATTGCTCTGGGTCCCTCTGGAGAGAGGGCCTTCCTTTTTGGTGTCCTATTATTAACCTTTTTCCAAGCGCTATTTTCCAAGTTTAGGTCTGCTCATCAGAGTTGGACTGTTTGGATTATTGCCCAACCTGTTCTCTGAGCCTGATAGCACATTCATTACTCCCTACCCATGGTTTCTGCTAAATGACCTCGTTAGTGCTCTAATTACATGTTGCTCTTTGAGAAAGCTGGGGGTGGGGGTGGATGAGTTAAGGAAGGCTGAGTACTGAGATGGAGTACATTGTAAACATACTGAATGACGCCTACCTTCCCCTGGCCTGATTACCCATGGGGAGCTGGAAGGGAAGCTTTATGCTCTTTCCTTTTCTCTTTTTCTTTACACATTAGAAGACAACAATAATACATACCAAATGTGTTGGTGGTAGTTGATAATACATGAATATGAAAGCTGGAGGGTGAAATTTTTACAACTTAATTTATGTGGAACCAGAGAATGAAAAAAGCCTGGGGGGAAATAAGACAATTTTTTTTTGAGTACCTACTATGTGCCAGGCTCTTTAGGTAAGTTTTCTTTTATGTTGCCCAAAACCCTATAGGTTAGTTGTTATTTGTTTAATTTACTAATGAAGAAGCAGGCTCAGGGAGATTTAACTCTTTCCTAAGGTTACAAAGCACATATGTGGCAGAGTTGGGAATTGAACACAGGTGTCTCTGACTCCAAAATCCCAGTAATTCACGCTACCTCTCCATACATGCACTCACTCACTCACTCACTCACTCACTCACTCACTCACTCACTCACTCACTCACTCACTCACTCACTCACTCACTCACTCACTCACTCACTCAACAGATATTCTCTGACCTCTATTCTATGACAAAGTATAATCATATAATTTCAGAGTTTCTATATTACTATTTCAAACTTAATTTTACAAATTTCTCTGATGACTCTAAACTTGGTGTTGTCTTCTATTATAGTTTTCTCTGTCCTCTTGGGTGTCTTAGACTTCTGCTTTGGGGTCAGATAACACATCTGAGATTCAGGGTGCTGGGAGGTATATTTAAAGATTTTCCTAAGCGAACTTCTTATTGTCACTTAAGGAACCAGAGTCAGTGATTTGTTGAAGTTATGAACTCGGGCCTGTTCTTTTTACTGTCCTACACTAAGAGATAACAAGAGTATAGCTGAACTTACTTGGTGTGTTGAAGGATTGTGAGCTATAACGAAGATGAAGAATTTCAGATACTTTATGAGACAGTTCACCTAGGATGGTGTGTAACATGACTGGAAAGGTGCTGTACATCTCGTACACAAAGGCTGATGACTACTTTAACTTAAGCCTGTTAACTGCAGAACTGCACGGGGGCAACATTTAATGGAGGAGAACCCATCTGGATCTTCCAAACTGGATCTCTGAAGTCTGCAGTGTTTTCCTTGAGGCTTCCTTTTGGGTGGTGTTCAGGGGAACTAACTCATTGCCACTGAGTGGATTCCAACTCAGCAACCCTATCGGGCAGAGTAGAACTGCCCCATAGAGTTTCCAAGGCTGTAATTTTTAATCATTATGGAAGCAGACTGCCACATTTTTCTCCCATGGAGTGGCTGGTGGGTTCAAACTGCCAACCTTTCAGTTAGTCACTAAGTGTTTAACCACTGTACCCCCAGGGCTCCTCTAAGGGGAACTGTTGTTGTATGCTGTCAAGTCAAATTTGGCTCACAGCGATCCTATAGGACAGGGTAGAACCGTCCCATTGGGTTCCTAAAGAGCAGTTGGTGGATTCAAACTGCTGACCTTTTGGTTAGCAGCCTGAGCTCTTAACCACTTTGCCATCAGGGCTCCTAAGGGGAACTAGTGGAGTCAAATCTTTCACTTGTCCCTGTGGAATTCTGTCTGCCACAGTTTTCTAGAAGTGGCAAATGCCATATGTTGAGTGATGAGACATGTCTGCACTTAGGACAAAATAAACGATGTGATCATAATATTAACAGGATGCAACTTTAACCAAGTGATGAACTTTCTTAAAATAGGGGCCTTACCCATCTGATTACTAATTAGTATTTCAACATTAACTTGGAATTTTGCAAGCAAGTGTCTTAAAAATGTAAGCGTTGTTTGTTTGACAGACTGTCAAGACACATGAGCAGGCTTAATGTATTAGTTTATTCTATAGCAATCAACTTGTTATTATAATTAAAAGAAAACCAGAAAAATAAGATTCACAGTCAAATCAGCCATAGGAAGGAAAAAAAAAAAAAAGAAAAAGGCAAAACCTTTGAGCTGTTCCCTGAATCTATGTTTGCTGAATTGGGGGTGTGAAACAGCAGGAAACCATTACTGCATGTGATCATAGTTTTAATGATTCCACTAAAATATAATAAACCTACAATATGTATGCCTGGAAATAAATTATAGATCCCATAGTAAAAGGCAGCTCCTTATTCAACGTTTATCAATTCGGGAGAACTGCTCCCTTCTTCTGCAAGCAAGTCATTAAGTTGCATGCTTCACCACAGAGTAACTTTTGGAAGAATTATTCAAACCTTCTAAAGCAATTTGCTTGCATTCCTCTTGTATTTTTAATAGCCAAAAACACACACAGGAGATGCAAATATACCTCTAGAATTTTTGAATGACTGGACAAAGCAGTGTTAAAAATTCAACAGCACTAATTACTAGCTGAGCAGTATAAAAACCTCTGAATAAATGTCAGTTTAGGAGATAAGCTCTTATCTTAATCTAATGACTCCACAGACTTAATTTGTCAGGCCAGCCTAGTTGATGAAAAACAGGTTTCTATTCTCCAGCATTAGCAGGAACATCTTTCCACATCTCTGAAGTTGGATAGTAATACCATCAGTGTCATTCTGTAAAAATCTTGTGACCAAGCCAATTTCATTCCTATTGTCCTGTTACACTAATTAAAGTTGTCCCACCCATTGGTCAAATATCTAAAAGTGAAGCCAATGTATTTTTAGATTTGCTACATTTTGAACTAATCACCCTCAACTCCCCATGTTTTGTGCCTTTTTTTTCTCTCTGGTAGTGCTGGGACATCAGGGACTACATATCTTCATGTGGAAAAGCTGAGGTTTCCAGAGAAATCCAGTAGTAGAAGAGCCCATTAGATGAGAGGCATGGTAGTAGAGTCGGTAAGAGTGTAGGCTCAGAGACAGAAAGACCTAGGGGAAATTTTCTTTCTGTCACTTACAAGCTATGTGACTTTGGGTAAATTTCTTAAGTCTTCTTAGCCTCAGTTTAATCATCTCTAAAATGGAGGATAATAATGAATATTGTGAGGATTAGAGAAAATAATACATGTTAAGTACTTAGCAGTGCTTGACCCTTAGTACTGAAGATAGTTTAGTCATTCATTTACTTACTCATCCATCATTCATTCGTTCATTTATTCTATCAACAAATACATATTGAGTCCTACCCAGAATGCAGCACGTGCTAGGTGCCATAGGGTTGCTATGAGTCAGAATTGACAGCAATGAGGTTGAGAGTTTTTGAGGTGTTATAGGGAGCCCTGGTGGCGCAGTGGTTAAGAGCTTGGCTGTTAACAAAATGGTCGGCAGTTGGAATCCACCAGCTGCTCCTTGGAAACCCTATGAGGCAGTTCTACTCTGTCCTGTAGGGTCTCTATGAGTCAGAATCGACTCTACAGCAATAGGTGAGAGAAGTATTATAGGGGATATGAAGGGCCAAGAGGCAGGACCCTTATTCTTGTAGGACTTTGGATGAACTTCCTGCCAGAGGAAGCCCAAGACAGACTTAATCAGCAGAACTCATTACACCTGGGAAGGAAATTCCACAGAAGAATTACCATGACTTTCCACTTAAACTTCCTTGTGAACCCTGTTGGGAGCTCACCTACAGTGGAAATGTAAAGTCTGTCCCAGAGGTCTGTTATGCAGATGACATGAGATAAAGGATGGTGGACAGATGAATGTTGGTGGACTCTCAGTTCCTTGCCTCTCTTATCCCTATGACCCAGAATCCCTGTGTATGGTACACCATGTATGGTAAACTCTCTTCTGTCTGGTTTCATCCCGTTCCTGTCAATGTAATGTCCTTCCCAGCAGCCCATACTCCCTCTGCTAACTCCCCTCCTAACTACTTGCCTTGCCCTATATTGATTCTCCTCCTCCATATTGATTCTTTTTTCTCTTGTGATATCACTCAGAGATATTTGTTGTTTCTTTGATTTCGTCAACTTAATGGAAACTGATTGCACCATTTCTTTCAAATGTAAAGTACCATGCACACACTTAAAGAAGTATGTATAAAGAGTCTGTTATGCACTAGAAACTCCACTAGGTACTGTTGTTGTTGGGTGCCATCAAGTAGTTTTCGACCCCACGTGACAGAGTAGAACTGCCCCATAGGGTTTTCTGGGCTGGAATCTTTACAGAATCAAACTGTCAGGTATTTCTCCTGCAGAGCCACTGGGTGGGTTTGAACCTTCAACCCTTCCGTTAGCAGCCAAGCACTTAACCATTTGTGCCACCAGGCCTCCTCCCATTAGGCATTAAAAAAAGAAAAAGGTTGTTTTCAAGTTGATTCTGACTCTTAGTGACCCTATAGGGCAGAGTAGAATGGCCCCAAAGGATAGGATTTCTTTACAAAAAGCAGACTGCCACATCTTTCTTCTGTTGAGTGGCTGGTGGCTCTAAACCACTGACCTTTTGGTTAGCCAAGCTCTTAACCGCTGCATCAACAGGGCTCCTTCCATTAGGCATTAGGGTCGCCAAAATATGTTAAGATGCAGCCCTTACCAGTTGGGAACTTCACAGAGACTTGGTAAGTGCTGTGACAGAGGTGCTAGAGTACAGTGGGGGAGGGGGATTCAACTCAGACTGAGAAGTCAGAGAAGGTTTTCCAGAGGAGGTGACTCTTGGGCTTAATTCTGAAAAATAAGGACTCAACTGGGTAAAGATATAGGAAAGGGAATTCTAGGTTGAGAAATCAGCAAATGCGGATGAAAGGAAGTAGTTCAGCAGGAGAGTGAAGTGCCTGGGAGAAAGAGGGTGGAGATGAAGGATCATAAATGTCTTATGTGATGAGTAGTTAAAATTTCATCCTGAAAATGATAGGAGCCATTGATAAATCTTAAGCAATGTGTTAATTCTCATAATTTCACCATACTTCATCTCATGTCTTGGAACCAGAGAGGGGTTCCCGACAGTGTTCTTCTGGTTCTCCTCACCACTTTCATGCTCTCTGATAGTGATTATACTGTCTTCCTCCCACTTTGCAGCTGACAGATTCTTTGAGCACCATGGCACCTTGCTCTCAGCATCCCTCCCCACCTGGCCTCTCGTCTCACCAATGACTCCCGTGATGACTCCCATCTCATAGCTCTTTAGCTTCCTCTGCTCTTTCACTCTGCTTTCACCCTACTTCGCCTCGGCAAACTTTTTCTACAGTTACATCCAGAGCTGCTCAGCCTTTGACTCCTCCAGAAGTGACATTCTCATCCCAAATCACCATCTTTTACACTTCTAGCTTCCGTCCCACAAAGCCTGCTCTTCACCCTCACTGAGATACCTCTTACTTGGTCCTAAAGCCTCTTCTTGGCCTTATTTCCCATTCTACCTAGTCAAAATCCCATGGTAATTTCTTTCACCAACAATGTGAATCCCCTCCCATCTCAATCTTCAACTTCACCCATTCACTTTACCAGCTGGAGAAATAGAATAACCTTGCCTATTAATTGCAGTTATCGCCTGTGGTGTCTGGTTTTACCTTGCACTCTCAGTATTGCTCCTTTCCTCAACTTCAATAGACTTTCTTTGACATTCCTTACTGACAACACTGTTTCAGACTATTGCTGTTTGTAGGAGGCAGGTGTGGTGGGCTTGCTTAGTGTACCTTGGGAGCTGTCCTCTAGGCAACTGTTTTTGAGCATGTAGCCTGTCTTTTGTCCCCAACCCTGACAGATGTTTGGACAAAAGGTAGACAGCTGATACTCAATTCCGAGTGAGCCAATCTCTTGACTGACCATTGGCCGATCAGGTTTTTCTCTTGACAGTTTGCTCCTGTATCATTTAAATGGACTGCAATTTATTTGAGCTACCTCCAATGGGTTTCTATTATTTCTGACAAAAAGCTTTGATGTGCCACCCCAGATCTCAAGTCTCAATGTTACTCCCTCCATTCTTTTCATTAAATTTCAATAAGAAAATAGAGATTCTCTAACCAGAAATTTCTCAATTTTCTTCTGGTCTTTTTAAAAAGTATCTCTTGATAGTTCTTCTACCTTGTCTCAAAGAAGAATCCTACCTGAATTTTTCTTTTCAATTCAATTAGCTCATCTGCATTTATTAAAACTTATTTCTGCTACCTTGTTTTGCGTTTTCCATTTACTATGCTTTTTCTCTTTCATTATTTTCCTTCTTTCCTGCTGTGTTTAGGGTTGATTTAGGTTTTCTTCATTCCCTTTTTTTCCTTCTGTTGATTTGGAAGTTATAGTCGGTGTTCCTATTATTTTAATGGCTTTTAACATACATTTTCAAATTTACGTTTTTCCATCAAAGCTTAAAGTTAGTGTCTATCATATTCCTCCTAGAAGTTTTAACTTTTAGCTCCCATCAATCCAATCTTACATTAGAATTATCTCATATTAGAGTTCCATTCTGTTTCCAAACCTGAGTTATTTGTATTATTATTTATAATCAATATTAATCTAGATGTACCAACATGTTTTATAAATTTTTTTTACACATTTGCTCCTCCTTTCAAGGTTAATTTTACAAAATTGTTTTTACACATTTGCTTCTTCCTTCAGGGTTAGTTTTTTTCCCTAACTGAATAATCCTTTTATTTACTTATTATTTTTTAAAAAGGATCTGTGGTCAACAACTTTCTGAATCAAACTTGTTAAATGGTTGTTTGTATAGAATTTCAGACTCACAGTTATTTTCTTTTGGTGCTTTGAAAATTATACCGTAGACTTCTTATAATCATTGTTGCTAATGAGAAGTCTGCTGTCAATACGATTGTCATTCCCTTTTCGGTTGTCTGTCTTTTATCTATGATTCTTTTAGATTGTCTTTAATTTTCATTTTGTGCACTTTCACTATGATGCATCTGGGTGGTATTTTTAAACTTTTTCCCTTTGGCATTTGATGGGCTTTCTCAGTCTCAGAACTCATGATGGCCTTCAGTTTTGGAAAATTGCCAGTTACCGTCTTTCTATATTCCCATTCCTCCACCTGTCACACATTCTCTCCAGTCAATTCTTATGAATCTACTGCCAGATATGTGTTGGAGTTTATAATAATTTCTCCATGTCTCTTAATCTTTTCTTACTTTTCTTTTCCCATATTTTTATCTTTTTTGTGTGCTTTCTGGGTGGTTACTTCATTTCTCTCTACCAGTTCACCTGTGTCTAGTCTTTTTAACCTATTACATTTTTTATTTCAATAAATATTATATAATTTTCAAGATTTTTGTTTTGTTTTATTTCATTTTCTTATTTCCTGTCTTCTTTCATGGATGCTACTCCTTTTATCTCTTTGGGGATTTAGAAAATATTACTCAAATCTCTTTTTTTTTTTTTTTTGGTTTTAACTTTTCCAGTGTTTTGGTCAATTAGCTGTCTCTAGGCTCTTAAAAATACATGATGTAATTTTGTTTAAGAACTCAGCTTTTCTATTTCTTGGGACATGATGTCCGTCCTATGAGTGTGGTTTCATGGTTCCTTCTACCCCAGCCCTATGGCCTGTTTCTGATCAAGGCTTGTATCAGTGGCTTAGTTAGGTCTATCATCCTGTAGAAATGTGTAATTTCAGCCCTCTCCCCTGAATGCAGTGTAGTCTGGTGTTGTAGTCTAATATAGGGACTCAGTGCTTAGATCTAGTTTGGGGCAAGAGACTTCTTTTTTTGCTGTAATGTCCAGCTGAAGGGTGGAGATATTTTGGCAGGAATTAGGAGCTGTGCAGTTCTACCCTGACTTCTAGCTTCATGTGGGTGCTTTGTACCTTTGTTGTGCATTGGGCATTTGACTTTAGCTTTCACTTAGCACACCTGTTTCCATCTATTTCTCTCTCTTTTTTCAATATCTATTTTTAGGAAGAACTCCCAGTTTTTTTTTTTTTTTAATTAATTAGTTTATAGAGTGTTTCTTATTTTTGAGCATGACTATGATTTTTTTTAAAAGTTCTCTTATTTTTTAAAATCCACTAATAGTGTATGAAAGAGCTTAATATGTCTTTTTTTACAATACGTACTTTGTTCCTTAAAATTTACATATACCAAATTCATAAATTACTTTTTACTTCCTTATTTAAAATGCTTTAACACTTTTACATTTGCATTTTATTCTATAGTATAGCTGTTTTATTCTTAATTTAATTTTTATTTTTATAAAAGCAATACATATATGTTATTTAAAAAGTCATGTAGTAATAAAAATCTATAATGAACCAGAATAGTTTTCTTCCTCACCCTGAATACTATGCCCAAGGGACAATCACCCTCAGTTCCTCTAGCTCTTTCCCCTGATGTTTAACTTCATACTTCTAATAATAGTGGTGCTACATACCATGTACCAGCCACTGTTCTAAATGCTATTAACGCATTTAATCTAGCTGATATGCTTATTTCTTGACTGACAAATTTTAGGAATGTTTTATTGTATTTTTACCATAGTAGATAAAAACTTAACTCTTCTATAGTTTCTCTTTCTTTTCCCCATACTTGTTTAAATTATTAAAAAAAAGGTTTATTATATATATTATAAACTATAAAAAATTATAATACAAAATATATAAATATTGTTTAATGATGAGCCACATACTGCATTACAACCATGACTCCTTTAGTTCTCCCAGAGCTGACAATTTGCCTTATCTTTTTCTTATGCCTCTTTTTCTATATACTTAGGATTGATTTTTCCAAATGTCCTAATATCTATCCTACTCCTAAACAGAAAATTTTGTCCAAGGACTCATATAGAGCAGCTCTAATTTTTCTAGAGAACTTCTCAGAAAAATCCTCAATCTCTGCTCCAATATAGACTTTTTTTTACACAGATGTCATTTATGACACTTTTGCCTCTCCCCTGATCTGTTTACTGGTTCTCGTGTCTTTTTTCTGAATTTCTTGTTTCTTTGGAGTGTACTTTCCTATAACTTTAAAAAAAATTATAATGTCTTAGTTCTTGTACATCTAAAATGTCTTTATTTTACCTCTACATGGCTGACAGACTGGGAATAAAGTTCTAAATTAAAAATCATTTTTACTTAAGGATTTGAAAATAATTATGTAACTCTTTCTGCAGCTGGTATTGTTGCTGTTGATGACTTTGGTGTCAATTATGTCGGTTGGTTTCTTTGTAAGCTTCCCCACCTGGAAGCTTTTGTGATCTGCACTTTAACCTGATATCCCAGGTACTCTAAACTTTCATAGTAATGTGCTTTAGTGTGAATTTTTTTTTTTTTTACCCTCGAGAAGGAGGGATTGGTAATGCCAGTGCTAGTATTGTTACTGTTGTTTCATTGCCTGGGGCTGAGTTCAAATTTCATGTGAGTTGTTTAGTCCTTTCCTATTGTTGGAAACCCTGGTGGCTTAGTGGTTAGGAGCTATGGCTGCTAACCAAAAGGTCAGCAGTTCAGATCCACAAGGCACTCCTTAGAAACTCTATGGGGCAGTTCTACTCTGCCCTATAGGGTTGCTATGAGTCAGACTCGACAGCGGTGGGTTTTGTTGTCTTGGTTGTCAATACTTTTCAATTTTTTTTGACTTTTCAATGGCCTAGCATATGTTCTGGAGCCCTGTAGTGCAGTGGTTAAGAGCTCGGCTACTAGCCAGAAGGTTGGCAGTTTGAATCCACCAGCAGCTCCTTGGAAACCCTATAGGGCAGGCCTACTCTGTTCTAAAGGGTCGCTATGTGTTGGAATTGACATGACCGCAACAGGAAAAAAAAAGCATATGTTCTTTCTTGATGAACATACAATTGCACTTGAAAAAAGTTGTTGGATATGGGGTTCTATAGAGATCAACTGGGCCAAGTTGATATGTTGTTCAGACCCTCAATGCATATATTATTATTATTATTTGCCTAGTTGTTCTATCAATTTTTGAGAGGGGAGTGCTTAACCGCTAACTATGATTGTGGAAGTGTGTATTTATCTCTTTAATTCTGCAATTTTTGCTTCAAGTACTTTGAGGCTTTGTTATTAGGCACATACAATTTGTGATTGTCATGTCTTCTTGGTAAATTTACTCTTTAATCATTATAAAATGTCCATGCTTATCTTTGATAATACTGTTTGTCTTGAAATCTATTTCATCTAATATTAATATAGCCACCCCAGGCTTTTTATGCCTACTGTTTGGATGATATATCTTTTTTTTAAATCTATTTACTTTCAACTTATCTGTGTCATATTTAAAGTACATCTTTTGTAAGAAGCATATAGTAGGATCTTACTTTTTAAAAAACCGGTTCTGATAATTTCTGCCTTTTTATTGGAGAGTGTAGTTCATTAGTGTTTAATGTAATTATTGACATTTATTGTTGCTAGGTGCCATCAAATTGGTTCCAACTCATAGCGACCCTATGTACAACAGAATGAAACACTGCCTGATCTTATGCCATCCTCACAATCATTGCTATGCTTGAGCCCATTGTTTCAGCCACTGTGTCAATCTATCTCTTCAAAGGTCTTCCCCTCTTTTGTTGACCAAACATGATGTCCAGAATTCTCCAGGAACTGATCCCTCCTGATAACATGTCTGAAGTACATGAAACAAAGTCTCACCATCCTTGCTTCCAAGGAGCATTCTGGCTGTACTTCTTCTGAGACAGATTTGTTTGTTCTTCTGGCAGTCCATGGTATATTCAGTATTCTTTGTCAACAGTGTAACTCAAAGACATCAATTCTTCTTTGGCCTTCTTAATTCATTGTTCAGCTTTTGCGTGCACATGAGGTGACTGAAAATACCATGGTTTGGGTCAGGTGCACTTTAGTCCTCAGAGTGACATCTTTGCTTTTTAACATTTTAAAGACGTCTTTTCCAACAAATTTGCCCAATGCAATATGTCGTTTAATTTCTCGACTGCCACTCCCCTGGGCATTGAGTGTGGATCCAAGTAAAATGAAATCCTGGACAAACTTCAATATTTTCTGTGTTTATCATGGTATTGCTTATTGGTCCAGTTGTGAGAATTTTTATTCTCTTTATGTAATCATTGATGTACTTGGATTTAAGTTTGTCTACTCTGAATTTTATTCCTGTTGTTCTCATTTACTGCCTTCTTTTGGATTACTTGAATATTTAAATTATTTCTTGGCTTTCTGGTGATACTACTTTGTATTATTTTAATCTATGCCCTAAGCTGTTTCTTTCTGTACCAGTCGGGGTCCAGTGAGGAGATAGGAACCATGCTAATTATTGAACAGAAAGAATTTATTATAAAAAAAAAAAAGTTACGTAGGTAACTGAAAGAATGAAAAGGGAACTTCAAGGGATCATGAAAGTAGGAAACTACCACCCTTAGGACCAAGAGAAAAAAGGGAAGAGATTGTAATTTTTAAAATTTAGGAGGTCAAAGGAGGAGCCCCAAAGGGTGAAAGTAGACCTCCGTGGAAGAAGTGATTCTTGGCTGGCTTAGGTGTCTGCCTTTGAAAGAGGCTGGAACTTAGACTGAGGAGGAGATGCAGGCTGGCATGTAGTAGTGTCTTGGGATGGAGGGTGGATGCAGTCAGGATGGTTCTGTAGTTTGGAAAAACTGCAAACTGGATTCAGCTGCTCCTACAGGAAGGAACTGCTACTGATGAGGTAAGGAAGTGTTTCCTGGGTGACACTCATAGGAACCACAAGCAGACAGGATGCTCACAGACAACGAACAGGTAACAGGCAGGAAGGGGCAAGTTCCTTATTCCTCTTTCATTCTTCCTCTGACAGAGCTCTTCCTATTGACAGAGTCTTACAGGGAGCAAGCTGGCAAAGCAAAAATGTTGTTTACAGAGCCCCAGCCCAACGTCACAAAGCAGAGAATAAAAAGATGGACTTTGAGCTGAGAGATCACAGTTTAATAACTGGTTCTCCTTCCTATGGTGTGGAACATCTTCGCATCTGTCTTTTCTTTTTAATATTCCTTTTCTTGGACCTGCTTGTTCATCAAACCCACCTTCCCTTCTGAACCTTAAAACTTCTTGTCTTTTACTTATGATCAGCAAATAGCATAGAGCCTGTCATAGGGAAGATAATAGGTGCTCAAAAATGTCTTCTGGATTAACGGTAATCCAAGAGAGGAAATGATAAATGCCAAACAAGTAGTGTGGATGCTAACTGCCATAGAGGCTCAAAGGAAGGAGTGGCCACCATGAACTTGGGTGGACCCAAAGGCTTCACAGATGAGATAGGTCTTGAGTTAAACCATGAAAAGCGAGGAAGGCTTAAGTACATGGAGAGAAGGATGGGATGAGGTGTTCAAGGTAGAGGGCACAACATGATCAAAGACTTAGAAGTCGATATGATTTACATGCCTTTGGAAGACAGTCATGGCTAGAGCTGAGGCTTCCTATAGGCAGTTTGAGGCTAGCCTGTGGATAGAGGCCCTTTAATGCTAGGATAAACAGTGGAATCATAAGCAGCAATTGGGACTTATCCTGTAAGAGCTGAAAGAAGCATTGATGGCTTTTCAGCCAGAGAGAGTCATGATGAAGATAGAGCTGAATATGAATGCTGTACAGGGTGGGTAAGGGTGATGTCTGTTGCTCAGGTCCTAAGCATATACGGTGCTGTTATAAATAGAAATAAGAAAATCACAAAGAAAAATAAATTAAAAAAAAATTTTTTTTTTAGTTCTTCTAAGATTTTTATTATACTGATTAAATATGAAGGTCTGTATTTAGAAAGAAAAACTTGCAGAAAGAGTCAGAGAATAAGCTGGGGAGAGGTGTGAGTTTGAAATGAAGATGGGAAAGTT
Source organism: Elephas maximus indicus (assembly GCF_024166365.1). Lineage (NCBI taxonomy): Eukaryota > Metazoa > Chordata > Mammalia > Proboscidea > Elephantidae > Elephas > Elephas maximus. The sequence goes on from NC_064821.1 coordinate 137,069,774, forward strand.
GGAGGAGCATCCAAATGGTGTAGGAAATGGGTAGCATCTTAGTTTTCTAGTGCTACTGTAACAGAAATACCACAAGTGAGTATCTTTAACAAATAGAAATTTATTTTCTCACAGTTTAGGGGGCTAGAAGTCCAAATTCAGGCTGTTGGCTCTAGGGGAAAGCTTTCTCTCTCTGTTGGCTCTGGAGGAAGCTCTTTGTCTCTATGAACTTCTGCTCCTGGGCAATCTTCATGTGGCTTGGCATATGTCTTCCCCCATATCTGCTTTCTAGCTTGCTTGTTTAATCTCTTTTATATCTCTAAAGAGATTGACTCAAGATATACCCCACACTAATCCTGCCTCATTAACATAAAAAGACAACTTATTCCCCAATGGGATTATAACCATAGGCATAGAGGATAGGATTTACAGCATATGTTTGGGGGGACATAATCAATCCATAACATTCTACCCTTTGCCCCCCAATTCATGTCCTTGCAACATGTAAAACACATGCACCCCATCACATCATCCCAAAGATTTTAAATCAACTTCAAGTTCAAAATCTCATCTTTTGAATCATCTAAATCAAACATGGTGAGACTTTAGGCGTATTCCATCCTGTGCAAAATTCCTCTTCATCTGTGAAATCTTGAATACAAGTTACCCGCTTCCAAAGTACGGTGATGGAACAGGCACAGGATAGACATTTCCATTACAAACAGGAGAAATTGGAGGGAAAGAAGGGATAATGGGCATCTGGCAAGTCCAAAACCTACCAGAACAATTTACATTAGCTCTTAAGACTTTAAAATTCTCTGTTCTTTGGGACCATCTAGATAATGGCCCTGCTGTCCAGACTCTGGGTGTTGGCCATGCCTTCTGGATTCTGGGTGGAGGCCTCTCGGTCCTGCGCATCAGCTCTGCCTTCCAGGACCACTGGGACAGCAACTCTGCTCCTTCAGCTTTGGGCGGTCCCATTCTCCTAGTCCTTCTGAGTGGCAATCCTACCCTGTTGGCCTCCGCAGGCCATGTTCTTCTGCCCTTTGGGCATGGTAGCCCTGCCCCCTCAGCTTTGGACAGTAGCCCCATCCTCTTGGCCAAAGTAAATGATAGCCCCACACTCCAGAGCTGAGTTGGTGAAAATCTGACTCTATGAAACCTAGGAGGCCATGGCTCCACCCTTTGAGACCCCAGAGGCCACGGCCCCATGCTTTGAAACTGAAGCAGCTTTGCTTGACAGGCTTCTTCCAGTAGTTCTGCTGATCACCGAGTTGCTCCAGGGGTGGTTCTTTTCTTTTCTTGGAAGACAACAGATGTAGCTCCTTTGGCCTGTTTCCTGCTTGTAGAATGTCAAGAGGCAGACAGCTTTCTCTCTTTTTGTTCTGTCCCTTTCTCCCTCGGTCTAAGCTGATGCATTTTCTACTAGGTAGTTGGTTAGATCCATCAGTCACAGTCTTAATCTCTTTAACAAAAGATTGTGTAGCCACATCCTTGGTGAAAATTTTAGAACACATGTCCTTAGTTTGTAAAGCAGAATTTTCCCAATATTTTTGTTTTCATTTTGCACAGTTTATTTTTAAGTCCATCTCTTTCCCTTTGCATTTTACTATAAGTGGCAAGGAGAAACCATGTGGCCCCTTTAAGATCTTGCTTAGAAACCTCATCAGCCAGATATCCAAGTTCATCACTTACAAGTTCTACCTTTAACCAAACATTTGAACATAATTCAGACAGGTTCTTTGCCACTGCATTAAAAGCATCGCCCTTCCTCCACTGTGCAATCACATGTCCATCATTTCCTTTTAAAGCCTCACCAGAAGCACATTTAACATCCACATTTCTAGAAACATTCTGTTGCTGGCGCCATGTATATTCTCTAAGACAATAGAGACTTTCTCTCTAGCTCTCCTCACTTCCTTCTGAGCCCGCACCAGAATTGCCTTTGATGTCCATAATTCTACCAACGGTTTCTCCAAGGCAATCTAGGCTTTTACTATTAGGCACCTTAAAACTCTTCCAGCCTCTACCCAGTACCCAATTTCAAAACTACTTCCACATTTTAGGTATCTATTAGAGCAGCACCCCGCTCGTCCTGTACCAAATTTTGTCTTAGTTATCTAATGCTGCTGCAACAGAAATTCCACAAGTAGATGACTTTAACACAGAGAAACTTATTTTCTCACAGTTTAGGAGGCTAGAAGTCTAAATTCATGGTGCTGGCTCTAGGTGAAGTCTTTCTTTCTCTGTTGACTCTGGAGGAAAGTCCTTGTCCCTTTGAACTTCTGCTCCTGGGTGATCTTCATGTGGCTTAGCACCCCTCTTCCCCTATTTCTACTTGCTAGCTTGCCTTTAATCTCTTTTATGTCTCAAAAGAGACTCAAGATAAACTCTACACTAATCCTGCCTCATTAACATAAAAAAAAAAACTCATCCCCCGGTGGGATTATAACCACAGACACGGAGGTTAGAATTTACAACACATATTTTGGGGGGACACAGTTCAATCCATAATGGGGAAGAAACAATTTCAGGGCAGAATGTGGTCATCCTTGCCTCCACAAGTTTGGGTGATACCTTTAAGACACAAGCAGTGCACACTGGTTTAATTTAGGTTAGACTCAGACCTTGAAATTGGGAATAGACCAGTTAGTTGCCTGTCACTTAGTGCTACTCCTGTCCCATTCTCTTGTATGTTCCACTTCCTCCCCCACTGAAGCCATCACACCATTCCTCTGTCTTTGATGATCACCTTCCCTACCTCTGAAAGTGGACCTTTGCTTATCCCTTAACTTGTGGCAAAGTCTTGTACCTGTTTCTAGGGCTTAAAAATTGTAAGATTTATTTATTTTTTGTATTTTGTTCTTGATTTGCATTAACTCTTCCTTCTTCAAGGAAAACATTTATTCCCCTCCCCCCAAAAGAAAAACTGCCAACAAGTTCCAACCAACCAACCAATCCCATTGCTGATGAGTTGATTCCAAATCATAGTGACCCTATAGGACAGAGTAGAACTGCCCCATAGGGTTTCCAAGGAGCAGCTGGTAGATTTGAACTGCTGACCTTTTGGTTAGCAGCTGAACACTTAAACACTCTACCACAAAGGCTCCAACCAGTTCCAAAGGGGAACTGAAATATGCTGTTGAGAATATTAAACCCATTTGGTAAACAGAAGGATGGATATATTCAAAATGTCCTACAGGGCCTTTGCTACACAGAGACACTGAAAGGAGTTGTTTCCTACTTTGCGCTCTGAACTTTGCTAAAGCACTTCTGTTGTTTTCTGGAGTAGCCAATCCCCCTTGACCATAGCACGGGAAAGTGAACCACATGTAACTTCAGCAAACTGCTTGGGCTGCCAGGCATGTTGAAGATACTGTGGGTGCAACTCTGCTGAGACCAAGACCTAGACAATCAGTCCAATGAGACAGTTAATTTCAGTACAAAAGAGGCTAAGTGTGATTTATTTCTAACACCAGTGAACAAAAAGAGCTAACAATCATCAGAACAAAACAAAGAACCATCAAATACTCCATGTTAAAATGGTTCGTGTCAGCTGAGATCTGCTTCGTCATTACCAAGGGAGACAGGCTTCAGGTGTCTCAGAAGCCAATGGAGATTACGTTTTCAGGTTGTCTTTATAGGGAAAGGAGTTTGAATCATCAGAGTGTTAGAGAAATGGATTTGGAGACAGGAAAGAGAAGAGAAGAAGGCGAGAAAATGTTTTCATGGGACTATCATAGCTCATTCATCATTTCCTTCATCATCGTTGTCTTCAGAAAGCATAATGCTAGGACAGGATCCATACGACTTATGCTGCCTCTTAATCATCCCTTTTCAACTGCTGCAGGAAAATTCTTTCCCTGGCTCTGCTCACTTTGGAGCAGAGTTCAGTGTGCCCATCCCCAAGCCCAGCAGTGCTCCGTAACAGCATCTCTACCTCCAGGATGGGCTCCTTGGCAGAAGTATTGTTTTCTACTTAGGCAATATGTTCGCTTGCACTTGAGTTGAACACGAGGACTTGTCAAAGATGATTGCTCATAGTCCCATTGTTGATTAATTTAGCTCTGCAAAACAACTTTAAACAGCCCCTTTTCCCATTCCTGAGACTCAAGTAGCATCTGAATTCAAGGGCTTAGAGGGAGGACTATAAAACCCATTTAAATAGTAGGATGAGGGCTCAGACAGTGATGCACAAAGTCTTAGATCCTTATTTTAACAAGGGAAAAGCCTTAGACCCTTCCTGTTCTTCTTTCTAGGCTACTATTTACCAGAGATCCCTGGGTCCTGAATTTCGTTCCCTCTACTTAATCACCTTGTCCTCTCTAAAGACACTGTATCATGCACCTTCTTCTGTTATCTTCTTCACATGTAACACATTACGTATCTCTCATTTTTCCAGGGACAAAGACAATGGCTTTAATATCTGCGAATCTCCTGTATCTAGAACAGTGGTTGGTGTTTATATATTGAGTGAGTGAATGAAAGACTCCATTTATATTGGAGGTTAAGTGTACTATTTCTATATCCATTTTTATCTAAATATAAATATATCCATTCATATTGAGTGAATAATAATTAAATTGAGAATGAAGCTGTCTACTTCAATCCCTGGCAAAAATGAAGGAGACATGGCGAGACTCTTGTATTTACGGAAAGAAAAACTAAAAACACCTTTCACTGAACTTAAAGTGAAAACCCTAGGGGATTGTTCAGGCTACTTGAATAGGATCTACTGCTGGAGTGGCATTTAGAGTTGAGCCCTTACATGCCTATATAGTGTGTGTTTCAAACAAGGATGCATTTCAGTCTTCTCTACCTCCATCTACCTCTTCCCTTCTCTTAACTTTTCCTTATCATTCATACTGACAGAGATCATAAGGTACTCGAACTGGTCTCTGTTCAAATATTTTATCTTGTTGTTAGACCAAGTACCCAATTGTGGGGTTCAGAAAATGCATCTCTACCTTGCCTAGTTTTTCCTTGAGTATGAACATAGACTACATACTTGAACGTGAGAGGTGACTTTTTGTTTTTTTAAGTGCACCAGAGCATGATGGTCAAACAGGAGAGCAAACAACTACATTTGATAGTGGTTGGAGAGCAACTAGATTTTCCCATCTTCACAGGCAGCCCTTGTATTGCTGTATTGTTGTAACCCCTCCCTAGGGCACTCTAGAATTCTCGGGATACCAGTGAGTGATCATTCAAAGCCTGGCTAGGAGTACTCATCTCTTACTGCTGTCTGTTAAAGGTTCAGACATGCACCCCTATTCCCTCTCTGACCTGCTCATTTTTATGGCTAGAGAACTAGGGAGTCAAACTGGTGCCACGTTGTGTGGTGTTTCCATGTGTGTCTACATCCTTCATTCACATCCCTCAAGTGTTTCCTTTAATATTTTCTGATTGTGTTTCTGAGTACATGGTGTCAACGACTCTCAGAACTGTTAAGTTTTCCATTTATCCTCAGGCCAGGAAAAGGCACAGATCACTGCAGTGTAAAATTACCAGTGGTTTTGACAGTGACCTGGAAGAACTATGGAATGAAGAAATTCAGCCTTGAGAGCTGAGGTTCAGCCCCAGGCCCATCCTAACCAAGAAGTTCTGCTCAGTTATACAGGTCAGAAGAAGTTCTGCTGGTCTTGAAAATATTGAACTCATCAAACTTCAGTTTGGTTTTGTTGACACATCTTGATGAATAGCTGGTTTCAGACACCAAGTACTGTATTTAGTTGCTTATTTCCCCTTCTACTTCTTTCCAACTCAACCATAATTTTGAAAATTAATTCTATGAGTTTTAAATTTTGCTTCTTATCTCTTTGGTTAGGGCTCTCCAAATCAGCAAAAACTCATCTGAAGCCTTGAAAAGATGAGTTGGAATAATAAGAATGGCCATATTTGCTGAAAACAAAGGGAAGGGGACTCATTTCTCTGGAACTGCTATTGCTAAGGCTTTGGAGAGGGGATGATATAATGGTTAAGAGACGAGGCTTTAGATCCAGACTACCTGGATTGTACCCTAGCTCTGCCCCTTCCTAGCTGTGAGTCTGTGGGCAAGTTACCCTCTCTGCTCCTGAGTTTCATCATCTGTAAAATGGAGATGGCACTACTAATACCTACTGCCTAGAACTGTCGTGATTTTTTTTTTTTAATTTTTGTTGTGCTTTAAGTGAAAGTTTACAAATTGAGCCAGTCGCTCATACAAAAATTTATATACACCTTGCTATATACTCCTAATTGCTCTCCCCCTAATGAGACCTTCCCTCCACTCTATTTTCGTGTCCATTCAGCCAGCTTCTGACCTCCTCTCCCCCATCATCTCCCCTTCAGACAGGAGATGCCAGCATAGTCTCATGTGTCTACTTGATCCAAGAAGCTCACTCTTCACCAGTATCATTTTCTATCCCATTTGGGAGTGGTTCTTGTCTTGGGCTAACTGAAGGTCTGGGGACCATGACCTCCCAGGTCCTTCTAGTCTCAGTCAAGTCTGATCTTTTTGCAAGAATTTGAGGTCTGCATCCCACTGCTCTCCTGCTTCCTCAGGGGTTCTCTTTTGTGTTCCCTGTCAGGGCAGTCATGGGTTGTAGCCAGGTACCATCTAGTCCTTCTGGTGTCAGGCTGATGTAGTCTCTGGTTTATGTGGTCCTTTCTGTCTCTTGGGCTCCTAATTACCTTGTATCTTTGGTGTTCTTCATTCTCCTTTGCTCCAGGTGGGTTGAGACCCATTGATGCATCTTAGATGGCCGCTTGCTAGCGTTTAAGACCCCAGAAACCACTCTCCAAAGTGGGATGCAGAGTGTTTTCTTAATAGATTTTGTTATGCCAGTTGACTTAGATATCCCCTGAATCCATGGTCCCCAAACCCCCGCCCCTGCTACACTGGCCTTCGAAGCGTTCCGTTTATTCAGGAAACTTCTTTGCTTTTACGTTAGTCCAGTTGTGCTGACCTTGCCTGTATTGTGTTGTCTTTCCCTTCACCTAAAATAGTTCTTATCTACTATCTAATTAGTGAATACCCTTCTCCCACCCTCCTTCCCTCCCTGCTCTTGTAACCATCAAAGAATATTTTCTTCTCTGTATAAACTATTTCTCGAGTTCTTATAATAGTGGTCTTATACAATATTTGTCCTTTTGCAACTGACTAATTTCACTCAGCCTTCCAGACTCCTCCATGTAATGAAATGTTTCACAGAGTCATCACTGTTCTTTTTTGATGCATAGTGTTCCATTGTGTGAATACACCATAATTTATTTATCCATTCATCTGTTGATGGGCACCTTGGTTGCTTCTATCTTTTTGCTATTGTAAACAGTGCTACAATGAACGTGGGTGTGCATATATGTGTTCATGTAAAGGCTCTTAATTCTCTAGGATATATTACAAGGAGTGGGATTGCTGGATTGTATGGTAATTCAATTTGTAGCTTTTTAAGGAAGTGCCAAATCAATTTCCAAAGTGGTTATACCGTTTTGCATTCCCACCAGCAGTGTATAAGTGTTCCAATCTCTCCACAACCTCTCCAACATTTATTATTTTGTGTTTTTTGGGTTAATGCCAGCCTTGTTGGAGATGGAATCTCATTGTAGTTTTGATTTGCATTTCTCTAATGGCTAATGATCATGAGCATTTCCTCCTGTATCTGTTAGCTATCTGAATGTTTTCTTTAGTGAAATGTCTGTTCATATCCTTTGCCCACTTTTTAATTGGGTTATTTGTCTTTTTGTAGTTGAGTTTTTGCAGTATCGTGTAGATTTTAGAGATCAGGGGCTGATCAGAAATGTCATAGCTAAAAACTTTTTCCCAGCCTGTAAGTAGTCTTTTTATTCTTTTGGTGAAGTCTTCGGATGAGCATAGGTGTTTGATTTTTAGGAGCTCCTAGTTATCTAGTTTTTCTTCTGCATGGTTAGTAATGTTTTGTGTACTGTTCATGCCATGTATTAGGGCTCCTAATGCTATCCCTATTTTTTCTTCCATGATCTTTATCATTTTAGATTTTATAATTAGGTCTTTGATCCATTTTGAGTTAGTTTGTGTGCATGGTGTGAGGTATGGGTCTTCTTTCATTTTTTTGCAGATGGATAGCCAGTCATGCAAGCACCATTTTTTAAAGAGACTGTCTTTTCCCCATTTAACTGACTTTGGGCCTTTGTCCAATATCAACTGCTCATATGTGGATGGATTTATGTCTGGATTCTCAATTCTGTTCCATGGTCTATGTATCTGTTGTTGTACCAGTACCAGGCTGTTTTGACTACCATGGCAGTATAATAGGTTCTAAAATCAGATAGAGTGAGGACTCCTACTTTGTTCTTTTTCAGTAATGCTTTACTTATCCAGGGACTCTTTCCCTTCCATGTGAAGTTGGTGATTTCTTTCTCCATCTCAGAAAAAAATGCCATTGGAATTTGGATCAGGATTGCATTGTATCTATGGATCGCTTTTGGTAGAATAGACATTTTTGCAATGTTAGTGTTCCTATCCATGAGCAAGGTATGTGTTTCCACTTACGTAGGGCTCTTTTGGTTTCTTGCAGTAATGTCTTGTAGTTTCCTTTGTACAGGAATTTTACATCTCTGGTAAGATTTATTCCTAAGTATTTTTTCTTCTTGAGGGCTCGTGTAAATGGTATTGGTTTGGCTGTTTCCTCTTCGATGTTCTTTTTGTTGGTGTAGAGGAATACAACTGATTTTTGTGTGTTTATCTTGTATCGTGATACTCTGGTGAACTCTATTAGTTTCAGTAGTTTTCTGGAGGATTCCTTAGGGTTTTCTGTGTATAAGATCATGTCATCTGCAAATAGAGATACTCTTACTTCTTCCTTACCTATCTGGATGTGCTTTCTTTCTTTATCTAGCCTAATTGCTCTGGCTAGGACCTCCAGCACAATGTTGAATAAGAGTGGTGATAAAGGGCATCCTTGTCTGGTTCCCGAACTCAAGGGGAATGCTTTCGGACTCTATCCATTTAGGATGATGTTGGCTGTTGGCTTTGTATAATGCCCTTTATTATGTTGAGGAATTTTCCTTCTATTCCTATTTTGCCGAGAATTTTTATCATGAGTGGGTGTTGAACTTTGTCAAATGCCTTTTCTGCATCGATTGTTAAAATCATGTCGTTCTTGTCTTCTGTTTTATTTATGTGGTGGATTATATTAATTGTTTTTCTAACGTTGAACCATCCCTGCATACCTGGTATGAATCCCACTTAGTCATGGTGAACTATTTTTTGATATGTTGTTGAATTCTATTGGCTAGAATTTTGTTGAGGATTTTTGTATCTAATTTCATGAGGGATGTAGGTCTGTAATTTTCTTTTTTTGTGGAGTCTTTACCTGGTTTTGGTATCAGGGATATGCTGGCTTCATAGAATGAGTTTGGGAGTATTCCGTCCTTTTCTATGCTCTGAAATACCTTTAGTAGTAGTGGAGTTAACTCTTCTCTGAAAGTTTGGTAGAACTCTGCAGTGAAGCTGTCTGGGCCAGGGTTTTTTGTTGTTGTTGGAAGTTTTTTGATTACCTTTTCTATCTCTTCTTTTGTTATGGGCCTGTTTAGTTGTTCTACCTCTGTGTTAGTTTAGGTAAGTAGTGTGTTTCTAGGAATTCATCCATTTCTTCTAGGTTTTCAAATTTGTTAGAGTACAATTTTTCATAGTAATCTGATATGATTCTTTTAATTTCAGTTGAGTCTGTTGTAATATTGCCCATCTCATGTCTTATACAGGTTATTTGCTTCCTCATCTGTTTCTCCTTTGTCAGTTTGGCCAGTGGTTTATCAATTTTGTTGATTTTTTTCAAAGAACCAGCTTTTGATCTTGTTAACGCTTTCAATTTTTTTTTCTGTTTTCTATTTCATTTAATTCTGCCCTAATTTTTATTATTTGCTTTCTTCTGGTGCCTGAGGGTTTCTTTTGTTTTTCTCTTTCTGTTTGTTCAAGTTGTAGAGATAATTCTTTGCTTTCTTCTTTTTGGATGTGTGTGTTTATTGATATAAATTGACCGCTGAGCACTGCTTTCGCTGTGTCCCAAAGGTTCTGATAGGAAGTGTTTTCATTCTCATTGGAGTCTATGAATTTCTTTATTCCATCCTTAATGTCTTCTATGATCCAGTCTTTTTTGAGCAGGGTATTGTTCAGTTTCCAAGGGTTTGATTTCTTTTCCCTGCTTTTTCTGTTATTGATTTCCACTTTTATGGCCTTATGGTCAGAGAAGGTGCTTTGTAATATTCTAGTGTTTTGGGTTCTGCTAAGTTTTGCTTTATGACCTAATATGTGGTCTATTCTAGAGAACGTTCCATAAGCACTGGAAAAGAAATTATACTTGGTTGCTGTTGGGTGGAGTGTTCTGTATATGTCTATGAGGTCAATTTGGATGATTGCGGCTTTTAGATCTTTTGTGTCTTTATTGAGCTTCTTTCTGGATGTCCTGTCCTTCACCAAAAGTGGTTTGTTGAAGTCTCCTACTATAATTGTGGAGGTAGCTCACTTTCCAATGCTGTTAGAGTTTGTTTTCTGTATCTTGCAGCCCTGTCATTGGGTGCATAAGTATTTAATGTGGTTATGTCCTCCTGGTATATTGTCCCTTTAATTATTATATAGCATTCCTTATAGTTTGTGGTGGATTTATCTTTAAAGTCTATTTTGTAGGAAATTAATACTGCCACTCCTACTGTTTTTTGATTGTTGTTTGTTTGATATATTTTTTCCATCCTTTGAGTTTTAGTTTGCTTGTGTCTCTAAGTCTAAGGTGTGTCTCTTGTAGGCAACATATAGACAAATCTTGTTTTTTATCCATTCTGCCACTCTCTGCCTCTTTATTGATGCATTTAGTCTGTTTACATTTAGCATAATTTTTTTTTTTATGAGTTTAGTGCTGTCATTTTAAGGTCTTTTTTTGTGTGTTATTGACAGTTTCTTTTTCCCACTTAATTTTTTGTGCTGAATGGTTTATCTTTATATATTATCTTTTCCTCTTATTCATTGTTGATTTTGTCTTTGCTGAGTCTCTATTTATTTCTTGTATTTTATTTTGATGAGTCAGATAGTTTGGTCTCCTTTGTGGTTACCTTGATATTTACCCCTATTTTTCTAAGTTTAAAACTTACTTTTATTTCTTTATATCGCCTTGCCTTCCTCTCCATACGAAAGATCTATGATTACGTTTCTTAGTCCCTCTTTATTGTTTTAATGTTGTCTTCTTTTACATAATAACATTGGTGTTTCCCTGTTGTGAGTGTTTTATCTTGATTTATTTTCGTGATTTCCCTGTTGTGAGTGTTTTTTTTTATCTTGATTTATTTTTGTGATTTCCTTGTCTGGGTTGGCATCTGATTGCTCTGTCCAGTGTTCAAGTCTTGGGTTCATACCTGATATTATTGATCTTCTAACCAAAGAAGATCAATTTCTTGTAGTTTTGGTTTGGTTTTTACGAATTCCCTCAACTTCTGTTTATCTGGAAATATCCTAATTTCACCTTAAATTTTTTTTTTTTTTTTATATGAGAGACAGTTTTGCTGGATATATGATTCTTGGCTGGCAATTTTTTTCCTTCAGTTTTTCATATAAGTCATCCCATTGCCTTCTTGCCTGCATGGTTTCTGACCAGTAGTCTGAACTTATTCTTATTGACTCTCCTTTGTAGGTGACTTTCTGTCTATCCCTAGCTGCTCTTAAAATTCTCTTTGTCTTTGGTTTTGGCATGTTTGATTATAATATGTCTTGGTGACTTTCTTTTAGAATCTACCTTATGTGGAGTTAGATGAGCATCTTGGATTGATATCTTCTCATCTTTCATGATATCAGGGATGTTTTCTGCCAAAAAATCTTCAACTATTCTCTCTGTATTTTCTGTTGTCCCTCCCTGTTCTGGTACTCCAATCACTCATAGGTTATTTCTCTTGATAGAGTCCCACATGATTCATAGGGTTTCTTCATTTTTTAAAATTCTTTTATCTGATGTTTTTTCAAATATATTAATGCCAAGTGCTTTATCTTCAAGCTCTCCAATTCTGCCTTCCACTTGCTCTGTTTTGGTCCTCTTTCTATTGAGTTGTCTAATTCTGTAATTTTATTGTCAGCCTTCTGAATTTCTGATTGCTGTCTCTCTATGGATTCTTGCAGCTTATTAAATTTTTCATTATGTTCTTGAATAAGCTTTATCTGTGTGTTCTTTTGCTGGTTCTGTGTATTGCCTTATCTCCTTCCTAATTTTGTTCCTGATGTCTTGAAGAGTTCTGTATATTAATCTTTTGAACTCTGCATTCAGTAATTCCAGAAAGTCACCTTAATCCAGAAGATCCATTGATTTTTTGTTTTGAGAGCTAGTTGATGTGACCGTGTTCTGTTTCTTTAAGCCATCTTTAAGTTATTGTATTTATTTAGTTTATGTTTGCTTACTGTACCCTAGCTTCTTCCTGTATTTTGTTTTGATATGCCCAAATGGGTTGCTTGAGTGAGCGAGCTTGATTATTTTCACCTTTGAAGCTCTGACGTCCTGTCACCATATGGCTAGAGCTTTTTATCAGGTATATCAGTTTAGGAGTCCATTCACTTCTCTTGTATGAATTCAGCTTAGGTGTCCAGGTAGCTGATTATCAAGTATGTGGTACTGGCCATGTCCTACAGTCTTAGAGGGGCAGGGGTGATTGGTGTAGGTACCGGTATCTGGTTGAAGCAGGGGGTGATGCTCTGAACAAGGCAGGGGGGTGAGAACCATCCCCCAAATGTCTGTGAGGAAAGTGTGTCCCTTTTCCCTAGAGCATATAGATGGGTGGGTTCTGCAGATGTACCATGGGCACCCAGTGCTTTTGGTTGTAAGGACTGGGAGGTACCAGTTGTCCTTGGACCCTTGTCACGGGTGACTTGAGTGGAGCCACCAGTCCTTATGCCCTTGATGTGGGTAGGTGAGGACCCTGTTTAATAGGCAAAGCAGTGTCAGATATCAAACACCCACCTCTTCACCCCAGAGCTGAAACGGTTGCAGTCTGCCAACAAGGGCCTATTCTCCTGAAATAGGCCCACACAGGTCCAAGCAGGGGGGCAGGTTTTCATAGTCTATGGACTGTTTATGCCTGGATAGGAGCTGCTTCTGTCCTGAGCTCCCCTGGTTAGTAGAGCTGGCAAATTATCTTTTCCACCAACTGTGAATTTATTCCTACTCCAAGGCCAGGAGGATGGCTGCGGGCACACAATACGGCCTATCTCAGGCCCAGGGAAATCAATAGCCACTAAAGCCAGCTTGGGGGTTGGGGGCTTGGTAAAATACACGTAAGCACTTAGCTTTTGCTGAGAGTGCTGTTCTTTTCTGGTTCCAGAGGTGTGAGTAGGCTGTGCAGCTGGCTGCTTCTCCCTGAGGAAACTATGGTCAAATGCTACTATCAGCCCACTGCAGCTGTTCCCAGGAATGGTGTCTGAGGGATCCTGGCAATTCAGTTCCAGTAACTCTTCTCCACTTCTGAACCATCTCTCCCTCCCCCTGCCCTCAGTCCATTTTCTAACTTTGCCTTTGATGTTCAGGACTCCTAGCTTGTCATAAATATAATCATTTCACTTGGTTTTTCGGGTATTTGTTGCAAGAGGGATCGCAAGAAGCATCTGGCTATTCCACCATCTTGGACCCACCTCTCAAACTGTTGTGATTTAATAGGTGTAAAACATTTAAAACATTGCCTGGTGCATAGAAAGTGATCATAGATATTAGTTTTGAGTTTTAATTAGATAGTAGCTTATTCTTGTTGCAGATGTATTGTCAATATAGAACCACCAAGTTCACTCAGGGTGGTATAGAAAAATACATGTAAAGAGGGAACTGTGGAAACAAATGTAATAAAGCTCGAGATAGCTGTATATTAATAAGGAGATTAATCTTTTGGGTTTCCTTGGTTCTTGGTTCATGGAAAGGATTTCATTTCCTGGGCAATCTTGATGGATCCAAGGTGGGCAATGGCATGTCATTCTTAGACACTCAGAAGCCGTGCTGTTTTGATTCATTTGCTGCAAAACTCATGTAATTGGTTCATTGAACATGTAGATTCATGGGTTATAGTCAGAACAGCAGCCTTGTTTTTATTCTTCCCTGTCTTTCTGTTGTTGTTATGTCCCATCGAGTCAGTTCCGACTCATACCCACCCTGTGCACAACAGAACAAAACACTGCCCAGTACCGCACCATCCTCACAATTGTTATGCTTGAGCTCATTGTTGCCGCCACTGTGTCAATCCACCTCATTGAGGGTCTTCTTCTTTTCTGCTGACCCTGTACTCTGCCAAGCATGATGTCCTCCAGGGATTGATCCCTCCTGACGACATGTCCGAAGTATGTAAGATGCAGTCTCGCCATCCTTGCTTTTAAGGAGCATTCTGGTTATACTTCTAAGACAGATTTGTTCATTCTTTTGGCAGTCTGTGGTATATTCAATATTCTTCGCCAACACCACAATTCAAAGGCATCAGTTCTTCTTCGGTCTTCCTTATTCATTGTCCAGCTTTCACATGCATATGACGTGCTTGAAAATACCATGGCGTGGGTCAGGCACACCTTAGTCTTTAAGGCGACATCTTTGCTCTTCAACACTTTAAAGAGGTCCTTTGCAGCAGATTTACCCAATGCAATGCGTCTTTTGATTTCTTGACTTCTGTAGGAGCTGGCAGTCTGCTTCTGAATAGCATTAGCCAGTGAAAACCTGTTTCTCTAAACATGTTTAATTGGGAGTGGGAGATTTGAGTGTCTTTACTCTATCCCTAGGTCAAAAACTGATCAAGTTCTGTGACAGTTTTGTTTCTCCTAAATTAAACAAAAACCTATTTGTTTGTTATAATATCTCAATTTGGGAATTAAAAAGTCCGGGCCCATATAAAAACCAAATTTCAAACTTGATTTTCACATTAAATCTTCTAATCTCCAAGCTGGTGCACACTAAGAAGTTGATGCTTGTAAGGGGAAGTGGGGTGCTTAGTCCTCTTTCTTTCTCCGATTACTTCTCTTCTACTCCCAGCTTTCCTCTGGGAAGAGAAGAGAAGTCATAGAAATAGGAAAGTCTTCCTTGACTGATACTATTGTAAGGTGGATTTGTGCTCTCTGGGTCTGTCAAAGGTTTAAATCAGATTCTTTCCCTTACGAGCATTTCAAAGGTTCTCTGGAGCCACCTTTTCTGTGTGCCCTGCCTCCTGACTGCAAGTCACATGCCAGGGCAGCGTAGCTCCTTCACCTGGCTATTCCCTACCCATCATCAGCTGCTGCTCCTGGCTCTATACCCCACAGCTTCTAAATCTGGGATCTTCTCAGTCTGACAAGCTACACTTTTAGTCAGGTCCTTTACAAAGTGGTCTCAAGATTCTAAACCAAGTCCTTAGTATTCACAAACCTTGTTAAGTAGTTGTTTCTCAAATATAATCCATTACCTTGCTTCCAAAGGGCATGTTATCTTCTTCAGGTATAATTTAGGCACCGATCAGTTTTCACCTAACTCTAAGAGATACACATTAAGGTCTCCAGAGCTCCACTGACCACCATTACCCCCTTTTTGGGAAGGTGGGAGTTACAGAATCCCAAAGGTATGTTTCTAAAATTTTTCTCAACAGTTTTCACTCTCTGGACCCTTCATATCTTCAATGTGAGTGACAAATTTCAAGGATTATGCAACTGGCTCTTTTATGTTTCTCTTTTTGGAAATTCTGCATATGGCCTAGCACTTCCTTTGGAATGCAACATCAATTGTATCTTAATGTCTTAGTCACAACTTCCAATTTAACATCCTGTTAACATCTAGAAACACATCCTTTGTATTTTGTCATACACCCAAAGCCTCAATTTTGAACCAATAGATTTAGTAGTTTAAGTAATTTGCTTAAGACTTACATAACTAGAAAATGGCAGAGCCAGAATTCCCCTCCAACTCTGTATATTCTGAAACCCTGGCTCGTTTGCTATCTGACGTGGTATTTATGCAAAACTTATCCAAGAAAATTCTTGGATATCCAAGAAAATTCTTGGATATCCAAGAAAACTTTCCTGACTATATTCATCATTCCCTTAAAATACAGTAAAGTGATCTCAGATTTTTGGTAAATCTAAGAAAATGTATAAAATTTAGGCATTCTCTGTCCTTCTGATCCAGCATCTTTCTTCTACCCCAGAAGTGAAGCCTTTAAGGGCTTAAAAAAAAAAAAACTATTAAATGAGTGGCTTTGATGTTGCACCAAAAGGATATGTTTTATCTAGATAATATGCTTATTTTATTTGCTTGCTTGGTAATAAATATTTGAACTCCACACTTTAAATTCAATTTTCCGAATAAGAGAGAATTATGTTAACATGCATTTATGATTTATTACTTCTCTGATATCAATGTGAGTTTCAGAAACTAAAACATGGCTTCTACTTCCTAATTCCTAATGGGGAAGATGGAAAGAAGCAAATAAAGACAATACTTTTTTTTCTATTAAAATATCTTAAAATCAAACTTTGCCCATACCTACATGGATCCCTCTGAGACTTCAGAGCACCAAGAATAAAAAGAAATTTTTAAAGATTCTATAGAGGAAAAAAAAACAGGTTGCCTACTGGGAAATGAAAATCAGAATGTTTCTTGATTTCTCATCAGCAACACTGGATGCTAGAAGACAATGGAACAAGGCCTTCAAAATTTTGAAGGAAAAAAAATTTTTTTTAATCATGGTAAATATATAGGTAATGAAAACATTTGCCATTTCCTCAATTTTTACATGTGCAGTTCAGTAACATTAAATATATTCATTATGTTGTTCACCCATAACAATTAGTGGTTCCTGAATTTTCCCATTACCCTTAATAGAAGCTCAGTGTTCTCTAACCATTGTGTCTTCCTTTCCCCCTTCCTCCTGCCTGCTCCTGGTAACCATTACTAAACTTTGATCTCTATACACTTGTCTTTTCTAAATATTTCATGTAAGTGGGATCATACAATATTTGTCCTTTTGTGACTGACTTATTTTACTGAGCATAGGAAAATAATTTTGAACATAGAATGCTATAACCACTCAAGTAGAGTGGGAAAAAAAAATCAAACATACGAGAAATTATAGTTTATCTTTCTGAAGAAGATAATTGAAGATGAACTCCAGCAAAACGGAAAACACCATGAAAGAGGAAGACATGGGATGCAGCAAATAGTACCTCTAACCTTGGAGGGCAGGGAACGGCATCCCTGGATGACAGCTGGGAGCAGGTAAGGGGCAAGCTGTCTAGATGAGAGCAGAAAGTAGGAGACACTTTGGTGGATGTCTTAGGAAAGAAAGAAGATTGGTCCTCAGTGAAAAGAAAAATATAATCATAATCATATAAACTCTGTTTATATTTTGTTAGATTCACCTATAAATCTAGACCAAATTCCTAGACCAAACCACAAAAGACTTAATTATTTTTACAGAAAAAATGTAAATATTATCAATCTTGACAATGTAAATACATAAGCAGAATTGACAGATATTGGGATGCTGAATGGGGGGCAGGGAAAGATAGGGACAATATTATTATCTAACATCCATAATATACATATCCTGAAATAATAAATAGACATTTGGCTGTCTTACTTAATATTACAAATGCAACCAATAAGAGAACCAAAAGAATATGTATTAGCAATTGGGAAAAGGGAAGTAAATAAAGTGAGAGGGGGTAGTGTAAGGGAGATAAGGAGCTTTCATAGCTGATAAAACCCAAACCAAATCCATTGCTGTCCAGTTAATTCCAGCTTATAGCGACCCTATAGGATAGAGGAGATCTGCCCCATTGGGTTTCCACGGTTGTAAACTTTACAGAAGCAGACTGCCACATCTTTCTCCCTTGAGCACTGGTGAGTTCAAACCAGTGACCTTTTGGTGAGCAGCTGAGCAGTTTAACCACTGCACCACCAGGGCTCCTTCATAGCTAATCAAAAACTGAAAACTAAACCCGTTGCTGTAAAGTCAATTCCAACTCATATTGACTGTATAGGACAGAGTATAACTACCCTATAGTGTTTCCAGGGAGCAGTTGGTGGATTCAAACCTCTGATCTTTTGGTTAGCAGCCAATCTCTTAACCACTGCATCACCGGGGCTCATACCTAATAGAGAATGGTTATTGTTTAAAGTTAATAAAAAAAGAAATAGAGATGTAACCCTGTTAGAATTTAAAAAGTGAGCACCAGAATATTATAAAACAAACAGATAAAGAAGCATAAATTATTAAAAATTATTACCTAAGGGGAAAGGGGCTGGGTATGGAGATGAAAGAGGTAGGAGATTGTGACTTTTTATCATAAACCCTTATTACATTATTTATTTTATCATGTACATGTGGTACTTTGACAATACATGTATTTTTCATTTAAACAGCCCTTGGGAAACCATTTTAGTCTACTCAAACATTTCAGTCTCTCCTGGTGATGGTGGTGGAGTGGATTGTAATCAAAAAGAGCTGGGTTGTCCTCAGGCAGATGCAGATGAGAAGAAAGGGTTGAGAATGAGGGGGTCAGCCTGGTGAACTCAGCCAGGCATCAGAATGGATTGCATTCTTCAGGGCTGTGTTTTACATATTAAAAACCTAATATGAGTTTCTCCACTAATTAAAATAGCCACAGAAGTCCAAAGAGGCAAAATTTGGGGCAGCAGGTATACAAGAAGGGGAGCAGTTTGGAGCAAACCAGGGACTACTTAGAAGATCACCTGTTGTCATCATTGTGATGAGCAGGAGATGTAAGCCAGTAATTTTTACCAGCTGATTAGCCCAGACTTAAATGGTGCTGAATGTGGGCCAGGGTAGATGGGAACTATTTGGGTTAGTCTTCTTAACTGAAATCCAAGCAATGGAAACTCTTATGTTTCTCTTTACCCTGCAATGAATTTTTGGTTCTCATGCACCATTTCCATTTTTCCTTCTCACCCCGTGTACCACTGATTTTACCAATTGCTCTTGTAATTGACTTTGCTACTGGAAGAAACTCTTAGAATGTTGGAATTTGCCTCTGTTACACACTTTGCCCCCCCAACAATGTGTCATTCTGGGCTAAAGCAACAGTCTTAGGGCAGACAGCCAACTTACATCTGATGACAACATTGCATGCAGTAGCATAGTTGCAATATGCTGACTTCAGAGTGAGCACAAGGCACCGCCTGAGACCCTAGAGGATGGCCCCAGAGCCAGTGGGATATGCAAACAGGGTACTTGCCTCGCAGCTCAGAGAAGACCATGGTGGCTGGAAAATGTTTCCCCTTTGTTCTTTCCTGTTGCTCATAATGGGGTGAAGTGTATTTCTCAGTATGATAGCCTGATGACTTTTATGGGCATTTTTGTTTACTTTGTGAAAGTAGAAGCAATGATAAGAATTATAGGAATTTAGGATTTTTAGTGTTTTTTTTTTTTTTTTTTTAAGGTGCATTTGCAATAGTTTAATGTTTAGGGGTAGCTGGGACGCTCAGAAAGAGCCTGGATGGTGCAAGCAGTTTGCGATTGGCTGTTTAAACTTAAAGGTTGGAGGTTTGAACCCACCCAGCGGATCCGGGGAAAGAAAGTCCAGAGCACTGCTTCTGTAAAGATAACAGCCAAGAAAGCCCTATGGAGCAGTTCTGTGACACATGGGGTCACTCTGAGTCAGGGGCCAAATCAACGGCATGAAGTGCTTTACGGTGGGTTGAGACAGGGAGTGTTCATATGAGCCTAGAGTTTCTGAATTTCTTGAAGCCGTTTTGAGACCTTCTTTAAAAGAACACTTAACTCCTGTGAACATGTTAATTATGTGTCTGTTCCATCATGTCTAGGGCTGGTTCAGCACCACATCAGAAAATGGGATTCTGGGGCACAGAAGTAATACAGTGGGTTCAGTGGCTTTGAAGGTCACATATCCACATGAATCAAACAAGAAATTTGTTCTGTGGTCTGTTTATTTTGGTAATAAACCAAACCTAACATCAAACCAGTTGCTGCTGAGTCGACTCTAACTCCTGACAACCTCATGTGCATCAGTAGAACTGTGCTCCAAGGGGTTTTCGATGGCTGATTTTTTGGAAGTAGATTGCGGGGCCTTTCTTCTGAGGCCCCTCTGAATGTACTTGAACCTCCTACCTTTCAGTTAGCAGCCGAGCACGTTAACCATTTGCACCACTCCTTAGTAATAAAAGGAACTGTGTTTCTCTAATTCGGCAAGTTCCAAGTTCTCAGAAAACTTCCCTCAAGTATGTAGCTGAGGATACTCCCTTGGTGGGACTTACCCAAGACCAAGAAAAAAAAACCAAACTCACTGCCATCCAGTTGATTCCAGACAGAATAGAACTGCCCCATAGAATTTCCAAGGAGCACCTGGTGGATCTGAACTGCTGAACTTCTGGTTTGCAGCCATAGCACTTAACCACCACTGCGCCACCAGCGTTTCCTACCCAAGACTAAGAACTTGGAATTCTCTAATAGGGGAAGAAGGTTCCTGACAAAGGGTCTTGCTTGTTACCACCCCTAGGCACTTTTTGGATTCTTCATTTTAAGGGTGTTGGAAACCATTTCATTATGTGTCATCATTTCCCTAAATACTAATGTTTTTCTTTCATTCTGAGGGGAAGTATAGAGAGGAGGGGGGTGGGTTGAGGATGAGGTTGGGAGTCATTACCAAGCATCACTGTGGCTTGAGCTGTATAAGGCTCTTTCTTTATCTCTCTTCCCTTTTCTTTCATTATCTTTGCAGGTAGCTCATCTGTAGAAATCCTTCAGAGCCCTCTACAGACCTGGCACCC
The DNA here is from genome assembly GCF_024166365.1 of Elephas maximus indicus. Classification (NCBI taxonomy): domain Eukaryota; kingdom Metazoa; phylum Chordata; class Mammalia; order Proboscidea; family Elephantidae; genus Elephas; species Elephas maximus. The sequence continues at coordinate 137,090,485 of NC_064821.1, forward strand.
AGCAAGACAGAGGTTTTTGAGCTCCAGCGGCAGAGACCCAGTGCTGTCACCGGGGAAGCTGCACCTAGACTGGACACCATTTGTACCGATGGCACTGGGTCCTGCACAATCTGTGCAGCCCTAAAAATAGCTCTCAATTAACATTGCATTTCAAGAATTGGAAAATTTCCCAGAAGTCCATTCTTTCTTTCCTTTTTCTATTTCATTACATTTTATAGTAATAATACACAAGCCTGCAGAAAACATGACGGATAATGAAAAAATGTAATTAATATAAGCAGTGTAAAGCATGTTTTTTTTCCTCTGTTGTCCTTGCAGAAAATTGCTGCTTTAAACTGAGCAGAATGTGAAAATGTATAAAACCCCCCTTTAATCTGCTGTGGTTTGTAAATATCTTATGCAAAACAGCTAAGTCAACTGTCTATTTTTTTTTTTTAACATTAAATCACATAGGTTTTTTTTTTTTCTTTCAGGACAAATTGAGTGATTTGGATAACTATTTTTTCAGGGGGGAGGAGGGAAAGCATTGATGGTGAGGCTAACCTAAACACAGGAGGAGAAACTGCTTTGTGGATGGTTGCTCTGTCCACTGGTTCTATCTGAATGACATCGATTGTGACACTGCTCCATACACTCAATTTTGATACATTACTTGGGCAAAGTCAATGTCCTTGCTATTATTTCACACCAACACATCCTCATTCCATTAATTGAAATAAAGTGGCAAAAAAGCCAAGAGGCTGTGGTACATGCTAGCGTTCCTCAGATCATTTCAGTTTACTTATCTGTACACTAGTAATATCTAGCTGTGTCTGACTAGAATTTCAAAGCTGAAATACAAAACATGATTCCCAACACATTTTCAGAGGCCAGAGAGAAAAACACAGTGTTTTCATTTGTCCTTTTATTCATCTTTTTTTTTTTTTAACTGCAGCTGACATACATTATTGGTTATTGTTTATTTCTATCTTGTTCTGGGCTCTAAAGGTTTCCCCAAGGCCCAGTGTATGGGAACTTGCAGATTTCGCTTGGGAACTCCTGGCCTCGTCCCCTCTGCTCCACGCAGATCCCTGGTGAAGGTAGGTTTCCCCAGCTGAAAAGCGGTGCCTTTCTCCTGTGGCATTCTGGGCAGCCATTTGGAGTCCCAGATGTAGGAAATGAAATAATCCACGCTTACAGAGTCACAGAGTGCCCATCTGGCACGCAGGAACCTCGTGTGATGGAAGCACACAGGCGTTAGCGCACTTTTGTTATGGCATTTCATAAACAGAGCTGCAGCTAGCTAGGGGAGAAGGACTTTGAGATGATAGCAATCATTTTCCACTCCCCTCCCTTTCTGCTTGCACCCCCACTCAACACACACATGCACACACACACAAGCTTTTTCAAGCATAGGGGGCCAGAGAGAGAGAGAGAGAGAGAGACAGTTCCATCCTCATAAAGGTAACTTTTTTTTTTCCAGAGGGTTCGAAGGAGAAATTCCCATTAACAGCTAAATCCCTCCCCACCCCCTCTCCATCCACATTACTGTTTTTATGCCCTCCATTCTAGGACTCAGAGGTGATGGTGTGAAATGTGGCTGGTCAACTCTTAGCGAACTCACTTCTTGTATAAAAAACTAAACCCACTGCCGTCGAGTCGATTCCGACTCATAGCGACCCTATAGGACAGAGTAGAACTGCCCCATAGAGTTTCCAAGGAGTGCCTGGAGGATTCGAACTGCTGACCTTTTGGTTAGCAGCCATAGCATTTAACCACTATGCCACCAGGGTTTCCACTTCTTGTATTAAAAAAAAAAATTTTTTTTTTTTTTTTTTAATATATCACCCTAAAAATAAGGAAAAGCAGCGGCCGGAGTGATTTCATAAATCATACAACTCTTGCCCTGTTTTCTAGTCCTGAAACTAAATTCACAGGAGACCTAGTAAATGACCTCAACTCTTTTTCTTTAGTTTCCTTTTAAGTGCTTGTGCCAATGTAGGAGCAATGGAAGCCTGACAAAAGGGGCGACGGCCAGAGAACACCTCGAGATGAGTGTGTGTATGTGAATGCAGATGGGGTGACAGCCCCCAGGAATGCTTGCTGCTGGCATTCAACCCCAAGTTATAATTAAAGAGCAAGGCAGATGTGTAATCTAAGCCAGCTGGGGCGGGATGTAATTGTGACACCAGCTCCTCATTTAATCTATGGCTTTAAGGCTATTCTCCTTGGAAAACACAGCTTTCTAAGAGACGTGGAGATCCCTAATGGTGCAGGGCAGACAGACCCCTGTGAAGAAGTCCAGTCTGCAAGGATGGGGCTTAACTTAAAGACCGGTTACGCAATATGCTGATTTGTATTATCCTAACATTACAATGAGGGAGGAAATCACCTTAGACATTTCACTTGATGTTGTTCCGAACTGTAATAAAAAAACCAGGTTGCATTACCCTTCCGAAATACCACATACAGCTCTCTCAGCAGTTCTAGCCTGCAAAGGTGACATTTTCAAAGCAGCTAGATTTTTTCGGCACCAGAGGGGAGAATGGTCATAGTAATAGGCAAGGGCCCATTGCTGGCCCCTGCTGACCAAGTGGCACATGGGAGAAATGAGGTGGCTGGAAGATGTCCCAGCGGAGCAGAGGTCTTTCTGGACCCATGGATGTTAGGGAGGAGAAAAACAAATGGATTCCTCCTTGGGGAAATCACTCCCTTGTCCCAGGCACAGCTTCTCAGAGAATGGGATCTACTTGTTTGCGAAACCAAAGCACCAAGTGAGTCACACGATGTACTGTTTGTAGATATGATCAACCATGATAACATTACAGCTTTTCATTTGGAAAGCCATTTAGGCAAGAAATGATTAGTGACCCATGACATGTAAATGATGGAAATGCAGAAATTAGTATTTGGGTCAACTCATGTATTTTTCAACCATGAAATGAAAATCTCAGTGTTCACAGTCCAATTCATACATGAAAGCATCACGGTGCTAGTAGTTGACTATTGTGTTAGTTTATTATTGTCTTAGTTAATGTTATCAGAGCCATCGGGAAGTTATAGCTCTACTTTCAAAGTGTTAATATTGCAGTTGAAAGAGGGGCTCATGTTCCTCTGGACCATGGTCTCCTGAGGGAATTGTACATTAGTTGAGGGGAAGGAAAATGATTCTGAAGGAGAAGCTAGGGATCCCCTCACCAAATATTTCAAGCTTGGAACCAGTCTATCACATCTTGTTCTTTTGAGTTTATAAAAACCATAAGAGTGTGTTGGACAACTATATGGGTTTCTAGGTACTATTGGGGACACAAAAGAAGCTGAAGATGGATCTTTGCTTTCAAGGTTGAAGCAGAAGAGAAGATACTCACTATGAATACAGCACAAGAACTCAAATGAGAGAACAGTAGTTAGGAAGGCTTCTCGGAGGAGGTGATATTTAAACCGGTTCTGAAGGGCTGTTAGACTTTAACAGGTAAAAGGAAGGAGAAAAGTTATTCCAAGAGGACAGTAAGAGCAAAGACTCAGGGGATGGAGTGCTCGAGCCATGTGAACTGAGACTCATTTTACAGAAACAGAAGGTGAGTCCTGGACAGCCAAGGGTATTGGAGTGGCAAGAGTCAGGTTGCAACTGGGCTCACAACAAGATGGGCCATTGAAGACCACTCAGATTTGTTCCCAGGGTGAACCAGAAAGAGGAAGATTGGAAAACAGTCTGGCCTACATTAATTATGTAGAAATGCAGCAAGCATTGGACCTGGCAGAGGCTAAGGCAGGAGGCAAGTTGGGGGATAGGAATAGAAGAGTAATCTGAAAGTTAGAGAGATGGGGCCTGAAGGTGAGGTGTTTTTGTGCATGTATGTTAGGAGGAATGACAGAGGGATAGAAAGAAAAGGGTGGGTCTGAGAGATAAGAAAGGGAAGTGTTAGAGATGGGTCTAAATGCTGGCATGCAGAGAAACAGATTTGCTGTCAACCCTTTAAATTCAACAAGTTTAAAGAGCAAAATGAGTGTATGATGTAGTGAGCAAGTGGAGTAAGGAAATGCTGATAGCGTTGCCTTTTAATCTGATTTATTGGCTCGGTGTTTCCACCATGCAACTAACCCTCCTCTTCTAGCCCCATTACATCATAGCCTTGAGTTTGGGTAGTGCTGAGATCCTTGGCTTCCACCTTGGCCCTTGGATCTGGGGTGTGCTAACATCTTTAAAGACAGGTACTTAGTCAGACCCTTTACTTGGTGGTCTCAAGGTCAGAAGAGATGTTTTGCCAGAGAGGGGTCCTGAGTGCAAAGCATTTTGAATGGGTGGGTTAGACCACCTGTTTTCAATGGAAGTAATACTGCCCCCTGCAGTGTGCTTTGGAATTTCTTGGAGGCAGTTTTTTGGATGTCATAAAAACTGGGTGGGAGCCAAGGATGCTAGACATCCTCTATGCACAAGACAGGCCCACACAATGAAGAATTGTCCAGCATCCCACATGACTTCTGAATATACTGCCAGACATACATACAGGTGAGCCTGTTTATGATGATCTCTAAAACAGGACTCCTATTTACATAGTTTGTTGCTTAGTTTTAATATACACTAAATTTTTCATAAATATTTAAGTACCATGGTAAATTAAGGGAAGATTATATCTTGTTTTATTTAGAACGTTCCAAGAATTTGGAAACCCTGGTGGTGTAGTGGTTAAGAGCTACAACTGATAACCAAAAGGTTGACAGTTCGAATCCACCAAGTGCTCCTTGGAAACTTTACGGGGAAGTTTACTTTGTCCTATAGGGTCGCCATCACTGGCTATGAGAGTTCACTCAGCACTTTAAAACTAATTGCCATAGATGCTATTTTCTGCAGATAGGCCCCTGGTCAGGGGTCTGAGGTCTAGCAAAGACCAGCAGTAAGAAAGTCTCCATGTTGTGTCATAGACTCTAGGGTTAAAGTTAATAGCTTCTGTTGCGAATATAGATGGAGTTGTGTGCTGAGCTTTGAGCATAAAGCTAGGTACAAAGACTGGGAGCCTCTGGGTTTGACACTTAGGTGGTTTATCATCTAATTGGAAAAACAAAAGTATAAATTTATAACAGAAGAATTAAATGAGAAATCATTAGTAAAGACTTCAGGACAATAGTCTCAGAGTAACCAAAAACCCTGCATGATTCACTGCCTCGTTGGGTTAAGGAGGAAATGGGATTCTAGGACACAAGAAAGACCTCTGGGTTGGAGTGGTCTCTGAAAGTATCAGGGAACAGCAAGGGCTCAAACTGATTCTTGACGGTAATAACTGAATTCATTCATTCACTCACGTATGTATTTATCCATTCATTTACCAAATAACTTAGAAAGTCCCTACTATGAGGTAGATGTTAAGAATAAAGAGGTGAACAAGAGAGATGTTGACCTTGGTCATGCAGAGTTTACAGGTTCATCTGGGATACAGGGAAGCAAGCAGGCAAGGACAGGCAGCTTTTAGTCTGGAACTGTAGTGAGTTCCTAAAGCCAGTCAGGTACAACCAGAGCCTACTTTTACTTGTGTATTTTTTTTGCAGTGCTGTTTTCTTTCCTTTTTTTTTTTTTATTGTACTTTAGATGAAGGTTTACAGAACAAACTGGTTTCTCACCAAACAGTACGCACATTGTTGTATGACATTGGTTAACAACTCCACGACATGTTAACACTCTCCCTTCTTGACTTTGTGTTCCCTGTTATCAGCTTTCCGTTCCCTCCTGCCTTCCAGTCCCTGCCCCAAGGCTGGTGCACCCCTTTAGTCTTGTTTTGTTCCGTGGGCCTGTTCAATCTTTGGCTGAAGGGTGAACCTCAGGAGTGACTTCATTACTGAGAGGAAAGGGCATCTGGGGGCCATACTCTCAGGGTTTCTCCTGTCTCTGTTAGGCTAGTAATTCTGGTCTTTCTGAGTTAGAATTTTGTTCTACATTTTTCTCCAGCTCTGTCCGGGACCCTCTATTGTGATCCCTGTCAGAACAGTCAGTGGTGGTAGCCAGGCACCAACTAGTTTTACTGGGCTCAGTCTGGTGGAGGTCCATTAGTCCTTTGGACTAATCTTTCCTTTGTATCTTTAATTTTCTTCATTCTTCCTTGCTCCCGAAGGGGTGAGATCACTGGAGTATCCTAGGTGACCGCTTACAGCAGAGCCTAATTTTAAAGAGGTGTTTTTCTTGTAGGAGTCCCTGGTTGATGCAAATTGTTAATGCACTCAACTGCTAACTGAAAGATTGGAGGTTCAAATCCACCCAGAGGTCCTTGGAAGAAAGACTTGGCAATCTACTTCTGAAAAATCAGCCATTGAAAACACTATGGAGCACAGCTCTACTATGACACACATGAGGTCACCATGAGTCAGAATTGATTCAATGGCAACTAATTTTTACTGGTCTTCTTGCTAACCTGGGCTACTATTAATCCCAGCATTAATTGTATGCATGTTTTACCTATTTTAAGGCTTAATCCTAAAAGAAACTTAATAAAATATCACTGTTAGAAGCTCTTAGAGCTAAGATTATACACCAGGAGCTGGCTTTTTTTTCTGTAAAGGTCCACCGCTTGTCTGTCAGTTTGTCTACTGTGGCAGCATGTGTGTTGCTGTGAAGCTGGAAGCTATGCCGCCAGCATTTCAAATACGAGCAGGATCACCCACGGTGGCTAGGTTTCAGTGGAGCTTCCATACTAAGACAAAGTAAGAGCAAGGACCTGGTGAACTACTTTAAAAAAAAATTGGCCAGTGAAAACCTTATGGATAGCAGCAGAACACTGGTGTAATGTTGGAAGATGAGTCCTTTGGGTTGGAAGTAGAGTCAACCTTAGTGACCTGGATGTAGTAAAGCTTTCAGGACCTTCGTTTGTTGATGTGGCATGTCTCAAGATGAGAAGAAACAGTTATAAATATCCATTAGTAATTTAAACATAGAATGTACAAAGTATGAACCAAGGAAAATAGGAAGTTGTCAAAAATGAAATGGAATGCTTGAAGATTGATATCCTAGGCATTGTCGTTAGGGTCATTGAGTCAGTTCTGACTCATAGCAACAATATGTACAAAACAGAATGAAATATTGCCTGGTCCTGTGCCATCCTCACAATTGTTGCTATGTTGGTTAGTCCTCAAAGTGACATCTTTGCTTTTTAGCACTTTAAGGAGGTCTTTTACAGCAGATTTGCCCAATGCAACACGTCATTTGGTTTCTTGACTGCTGTGCTGCTTCCATGGCCGTTGATCGTGGATCCAAGAAAAATGAAATCCTTGATAACTTCAGTTGCCTCCGTTTATCATGATGTTGCTTACTGGTCCAGTTGTGAGGATTTTTGTTTTCTTTATGTTGAAGTGTAATCCATACTGAAGGTGCTAGCTTTCGATCTGTATCAGTAAATGCTTCAAGGTTTTTTGGCTTTCAGCAAGCAAGGTTGTGTCATCTGCATATCACAGTTTGTTAATGAGTCTTCCACCAATCCTGATGCTGCCTCCTTCTTCATATAGTCCAGCTGAGATTATTTGTTCAGCATACTGATTGAATAGCTGAAATGGACTGGTATTGGTCATTTTGAATCAGATAATCATATAATCTACTACGCCAGGAATGACAAATTGAAGAGGAATGGTTGAAATCAGGGCTTTGAACCAGTTCAAATGGTTCAGTCATGGCCAGTGAGGAGAAACAGGAACAGACTCAAAGCTTTACAATTTGGCAGATTTAGCATGGTACTTGGAATGGGAAAAATTATGGGTTGAAGCCCTCGAATGGGAGACTTGGAAGAGGTATACTGAGCCCTTTCAGGAGCCTGATGCATAAGATTGGATTATTGGCAGTACTGCAGGAAAGCAACACACATTCAAAACAGCATGGTAGGCCACCATCTTTGAGTGGGGCAGTGCTTCTTCAGACTGTGCTCAAATACTGAGAGCAAGAAATTTGGTTGCTATACAATGTGTACACTACCCTTGTTCTCTAAGAGGAAGGTTAAGTTTCTAGCAGGGCTTCTACTTATAATTTTTCCCATTCTGGTTATCTTTAAAAAATTTGGGTCTGTTCTGGTGATATTTCCTCAGTCATGACTGAACCAGGCAGAACCAGTTGGAAGCCACGTTAGCAAAGATCTAACTCTTTGGAACCTAAGAGGGTGTGCCCCCTCCCCCACTTGAGGTCCAAGAGACTGTGGCCCCACCCTTTGAAACTGAGAAGGCCCTGCTTCCCATGCTCCTTCCAACAGTTCTGCTGATCTCTGAGCTGCTCCAGGAATGGTCCTTTCCTTTTCTTGGAAGTCAACAGATATAGCTCCTTTGGCCTGTTTCTGGACTAGAATTTCAAGAGGCAGACAGCAGTCTTCCCTTTTGTTAATTCTCTGTCCCCTTCAGTCTAAACTGATGGGTTATCTGCTGTGGTAGTTGGTTAGATCCATTAGTCACAGGCTTAATCTCTTTAACAGAAGATTGTGTAGCCAAATCCTTGATGAAAATTCTAGGACATGCGTTCTTTAGTTTGTACAGCAGAATTTTCCAAATCTTTGAGTTTTGTTTCCATTTTGCACAGTTCATTTAAAAAAAAATTATGTGTTTTAGGTGAAAGTTTATTTATACACAAATTGTTTTGTGACGTTGTTTGCAATCCCAGCTATGTGTCAGCACTCTCCCCCTTTCTCTTTCTACCCTGGGCTCTCTGTGTCAATTTTCCTGTCCCTCCCTACCTTCTTGTCTTTGCTTTTGTGCAGGTGTTGCCCATTTGGTCTCATATACTTGCTTGAACTAAGATGCTTGTTCCTTATATGTGCTTTTGTCTGTTTTATAAAGGCCTGTCTAATCTTTGGCTGAAAGATGTACTTCAGGAGTGGCTTCAGTTCTGTGTTAGCAGAGTGTCCAGGGACCATAGTCTCAGGGGTTTCTCCACTCTGTCAGACCAGTAAGTCTGGTCTTTTTTTGTGAATTTGAATTTTCTACATTTTTCTTCCGCTCTATCCCAGACCCTCTATTGTGATCTCTGTCAGAGCAGTTGGTGGTGGTAACTGGGCACCATCTAGTTCTTCTGGCCTCAGGCTGGTGGAGGCTCTGGTTCATGTGGTCCATTAGTCCTTTTAACTAGTATTTTCCTTGTGTCTTTGGTTTTCTTCATTCTCCTTTCCTTCAAACATGATGGGATCAATAGATGTATCTTAGATGGCTGCTGGCAAACTTTTAAGACCCCAGATGTTACTCACCAAAGTAGGATGTAGAACATTTACTTTATGAAATATATTATGCCAATTGACCTAGATGTCCCCCAAGACCATGGTACCCCGCTCTCAGCCCCAGTAACATGGTTTCACAAGGTGTTTGGTTGTGTCTAGGAAGCTTCTATGACTTTGCCTTGGTCAAGTTGTGCTGCCTTCCGCTATGTTTGTGTGTTGTCTTTCCCTTCACCAAAGTTAACACTTGTATACTATCTAGTTAGTGACTTCCCCTCCCTTGTAACCATCAAAGATTATTTTTTTTCCTGTGTGTAAACCTTTTCTTGGGTTTTTATAATAGTGGTCTCATATAATATTTGTCCTTTTCTGATTGACTTATTTTACTCAGCATAATGCCCTCCAGATTCATCCATGTTGTGAGATGTTTTCTGGATTCATTATTGCTCTTTATTGTTGGGTGGTATTCCATTGTGTGTATGTACCATAATTTGTTTATCCATTAATCTTTTGATGGGCACTTAGGTTGTTTTCATTTTTTTACTTTTGTGAATAATGCTGCAGTGAACATGGGTGTGCATATATCTATTCTTTTGATGGCTTTTATTTCTCTAGGATATATTCCTAGGAGTGGGATTGCTGGATCATATCATATTTCTATTTCTAGTTCTTAATTTAAGGAGGCTCCATATCATTTTCCAAAATGATTGTACTATTTTACATTCCCACCAGCAGTGTATAAGAGCTCCAATCTCCCTGCAACCTCTCCAAGATTTGTTATTTTCTGTTTTTTTGATTAGTGCCAGTAATGTTGGAGTGAGACAGTATCTCATTGCAGTGTTGATTTGTGGTTCTCTAATGACTAAGGATCACAAGCATTTCCTCTTGTGTCTGTTATCTGACTAAATGTTTTCTTTGGTGAAGTGTCTGTTCATAGCCTGTGCCCATTTTTTAATTGGATTATTTGTCTTTTTGTTGTTGAGGTGTTGAAGTATTCTACAAATTTTAGAGATTACACCTTTGTCAGGTATATCATAGACAATTTTTTCCCCCATCTGTAGGTTCTCTTTTTACCCTTTTGGTGAAGTCGTTTGATGAGCATAAGTGTTTAATTTTTAAGAGCTCCCAGTTATCTAATTTTTCTTCTGATGTTTGTGTATTGTTAGTTATGGTTTGTTTTGTATTTATGCCACGTATTAGGGCCCCTTGCATTGTCCTTGTTTTTTCTTTCACGATCTTTATGGTTTTAGATTTTATATTTAGGTCTTTGATCCACTTTGAGTTAGTTTTTGTGTATGGTGTGAGATATGGGTTCTGTTTCACTTTTTTACAGATGGACATCCAGTTTTGCCAGCACTATTTGTTAAAAAGACTATCTTTTCTAAGCAAGGTCATCAGTCAGATATGCAAGTCTATCACTTACAAGTTCTACCTTCCACCAAACACTTGAACATAATTCAGACAAGCTCTTTACCACTGCATAAAAAGCATCACTGTTCCTCCATTGTCCAATCATTTGTCCATCATTTTCTATTAAAGCCTCACCAGAAGCATATTTAACATCCACATTTCTAGCAACATTCTGTTACTGTTGCCATATGTATTCTCTAAGATGACAGAGACCTTCTCTATAGCTCTCTTCACTTCTTTCTGAGCCCTCACCAGAATTACCTTTGAAGTCCATAACTCTACCAAGAGTCTCTTCAAGGCAATCTAGGTTTTTACAATTAGGCACCTTAAAACTCTTTCAGCCTCTTCCCATTACGCAATTCCAAAACTGCTTCCACATTTTAGGTATCTGTTAGAGCAGCATGCCATTCTTCCAGTACCAAATTCTGTCTTAGTTATCTAGTACTACTGTAACAGAAATAATACAAGTGGATGGCTTTAACAAACAGAACTTTATTTTCTCACAGTTTAGGATCCTAGAAGGCCAAATTAAGGGTCCTGGCAACCACGTGAGTCAGGGGAAGGCTTTCTCTCTCTGTAGGCTCTGGTGATGATTGGAAAATTGGTGACAAGGATGTGTGAGGAAGAGGTATGTGGCTAGAACTCTCTGAATGGGCCAGAAGAGTGAAGATATTTGTGTCCCCTGTGAATGCTCATCAAAGGATAACCTTGGCAGAAGAAGGTTTTAACCATCAAGTAGAGAGAATGATGCATTCTGTTGAAACCAGCCATCCTCTTTCCCCAGCCACTCCCATCATTGCCGAATGGATTCATAAATGAAGTGGCTATGGCAGCACGGATGGAGGTTATGTATGGGCTCAGTAACATGGACTTCCACTCACCAAGGCCGACTTAGCTGCAGCGACTGCTGAGCGTCCAATCTGCCAGCAGCAGAGACTAACACTGAGTTCCCCATATAGCAGCATTCCTCGAGGCGATCAGCCAGCAACCTGGTAGTAGGTTGATTACATTGGACTGCTTCCATCACGGAAAGGGCAGTGTTTTGTTCTTACTGGAATAGATACTTACTCTGGAGATGGATTTTCCTTCCCACAAGCAATGCTTTTGCCAAAACTAACTATCTGTGGACTTACAGGATGCTTTATCCACCATCACAGTATCCCATACAACATTGCCTCAGATCAAGGGACTCACTTCATAGCAAATGAAGTGTGGAAATTGGCCCACCCTCATGGAATTCACTGGTCTTACATGTTCCTCATCATCCTGAAGTAGCTGGCTTGGTAGAACAATGGAATGGCCTTCTAAAGACACAATTATGGTGCTGGCTAGGTGGCGGTACCTTGCAGGGTTGGGACAGTGTTCTCTAAGAGCCTGTATATGCTCTAAGCCTGCATCCAATACATGGTGCTGTTTCTCCCATAGACAGGATTCATGGGTCCAGGAATCAAGGGGTGGAAATGGGAGTGGCACCACCAACTATTGCCCCTAGTAACCCTCTGACAAAATTTTTGTTTCCTGTTCCCACGGCCATATGCTCTGTGGATTTAGAGGTCTTAGTTTCAAAGGGAGGAATGTTTCTACCGGGAGACACGACATTGATTTCATTAAACTGGGAGTTAAGAATGCCACTGGGCCACTTTGGGCTCCTCATGCTTCTGTAACAACAGGCAGACAAGGGAGTTACTGCATCGGATGGTGCGACTGATCCTGATTACCAAGGGGAAATCAGACTGATATTACATAATGAAGGTAAAGAAGAGTATGTTTGGAATACAAGAGACCCCTTAGGATGTCTCTTAGTACGCTCATGTCCTATGATTAAAGTCAATGGAAAACTACAGCAATCCAATTCCGACATGTCCATTAATGGCCCATACCCTCCAGGAATGAAGGTTTGGGTCACCCCACCAGGCAAAAGCCACGACCAGCTCAGGTACTTTCTGAGGGCAGATGGAACATAGAATGGATGGCGGAAGAGGGTAGTTTTAAATACTAGCTACGACCATGTGATCAGTTGTAGAAATGAAAACTAATTGTTTTTAGTATCTCTTCCTTGTTTTGTTACACTTGTATATGTGTGTGTGTATATATATAGGGTATATATCAAATATCTTTGTTTCCTTTCCTCTCTTATTCCATTACTCATAAAATATAAGATGTAAATGGGACTAGTGTGTTTTTGGTTGTATATGTGTTAGTTTTATCATGTTAAGAGCAAGTACAACTTTATAATTGTCTTTATTTAATGATTATGTATCGTTTAAGGAGATGTGTACAGGTGCCAAGTTGACATGTGGTGGACTGTGATGGTTGAAGTTGTGTGTCACCTTGGCTGGGCCACGATTCTCAGTCATTTGGCAGTTATGTAATGATGAGAATTTGGCAGTTATACAATGATATAATTATTCTCCATTTTTTGATCTGATGTGAGCAGCCAATCAGCTGAAAAGAAAGTTTCCTAGGGGGTGTAGCCTGCATCTAATATATACACATATTCTGGCAAAGCTTGAGCGCTCTGGATTTTGCAATCAACTCATCATTCTTTAACCTCCAGTTCTTGGAACGTGAGCCAGCAGCCTTCTGCCTGACTTGCAGATCTTGGGATTCATGAGCTATCTCAATCCTGTGAGCTAGCAGCCTTCTGCTGCTGGTCAGCCCCAGCAACCACATGAGTCAAGAGAAGCCTCCATCCTGATGCTTGACCAACAGATTTGGAATTTGCTATGTACTTTGGACATGTTATCAGGAGGGTCCAGTCCCTGGAGAAGGTCATCGTGCTTGGTAAAGTGGAAGGTCAGTGAAAAAAGGAAGCCCCTAACAAGATGGATTGACACAAGTGGCTTTAACAATGGGCTCAAACATAGCAAAGATTTTTAGGATGGTGCAAGACAGAGCAGTGTTTCTTTCTGTTGTACATAGGATTGCTATGAGTCTGAGCCAACTCGACAGCACCTAAAAACAACAATAAGCCTGTACAACCGTGTGAGCTATTTCCTTGTGTGTGTGTGTATATATATATATATACTTCACTGTTTTTGTTTCTCTAGAGAAGAAGACAGAGACCATCTCAAGAATGCATTTAACACTAATGACTGAAGACCAGATGAGTTGTGGGATGATATCAAGGACATCATACATGAAAAAAAGAAAAGGTCATTAAAAAGACGGGAAGGAAAGGAAAGATCAAAATGAATGTCAGAACAGACTTTGAAGCTTGCTCTTGAACGTAGAGTAGTTAAATCGAACGGAAGAAATGATGAAGTCAAAGAGCTGAACAAAAGATTTCAAAGGGCAGCCTGAGAAGACAAAATAAAGTATAATGAAATGTGCAAAGACCTGGAGTAAGAGAACCAAAAAGGAAGAACACGCTTGGCATTTCTCAAGCTGAAAGAACTGAAAAAAAAATTCAAGCATTGAGTTACAATACTGAAGGATTCTATGGGCAAAATATTGAATGATGCGAAAACATCAAAACAAGATGGAAGGAATACACAGAGTCAATATACCAAAAAGAATTGGCCAACATTCAACCATTTCAGGAGGTAGTATATGACCAAGAACCTATGGTATTGAAAGAAGCAGTCCAGGCTGCACTGAAAGCATTGGTGAAAAATAAGGCTGTAGGAATTGACAGAATACCAACTGAGATATTTCAACAAATGAATGCAACATTGGAAGTGCTCACTTGTCTATACCAAGAAATTTGGAAGACAGCTACCTGGCCAACCAAGACACAGAGATTTATATTTGTGCCCATTCCAAAGAAAGTTGATCCAACAGAATGCCAAAATGATCAAACAATATCAATACTACACACAAGTAAAATTTTGCTGAAGATAATTAAAAAATGGTTGCAGCAACATATAGACAGGTAATTGCCAGAAATTCAAGCTGAATTCAGAAAATGACTCGGAATGAGGGATATCAGTGTTGATATCAAATGGATCTTGGGTGACATAGAGTGCCAGAAAGATGTTTAACTGTGTTTTATTGACTACACAAAAGCATTCGGCTGTGTGGATAACACAAACTATGAATAACATTGTGAAGAATGGGAATTCCAGAACACTCAATTGTGCTTATGCGGAACCTGTACTTATACCAAGAGGTGATCATTCAAACAGAACAAGGTGAATCTGCATGGTTTGAAATCAAGAAAGGTGTGTATCAGGGTTGTATTCTTTCACATACTTATTCAGTCTATATGCTGAGCAAATAATTCAAGAAGGGAGACTATATTAAGAAAAACATGGCATCAGGATTGGTGGAAGACTCCTTAACAACTTTCGATAAGCAGATAACACAGTCTTGCTTGTTGAAAGCCGGGAAAACTTGAAGCACTTACTGATGAAGATCACTAGACTACAGCCTTCAGTATGGATTACAGTTCAACATAAAGAAAACAAAAATTCTCACAACAGGACCAATAAGCAATGTCATGATAAATGGAGAAAAGATTGAAGTTGTCAAGGATTTCATTTTACTTGGACCCACAACCAATACCCATGGAAGCAGCAGTCAAGAAATCAAAGGATGTATTTTGTTGGGCACATCTGCTGCAAAAGACCTCTTTAAAGAAAGGTATTAAAAAGCAAAGATGTCTCTTTGAGGACTAAGGTGTGCCTGACCCAAGTCACAATATTTTCAATCACCTCAAACGCATGTGAGAGCTGGACAATGAATAAGGAAGACTGAAGGAGAATTGATGCCTTTGAATTATGGTTTTGGTGAAGGATATTGAATATACCATTAATAAATACCAGTTGAAAAAACAAATCTGTCTTGAAAGACACACAGCCAGAGTAATTCTTGGAAGGGAGGATGGTGAGACTTTGTCTCATGTAATTTGGACATGTTATCAGGAGGGTCTTGTCCTTGGAGAAGGACCTCATGGTTGGTAAGGTAAAGGGTCATCAGAAGTGGAAGACCCTTGACGAGAAGCAACAATGGGCTCAAATATAGCAACGATTGTGAGGATGGTGCAGGACTGGGCAGTGTTTCGTTCTGTTTTATATAGGGTTCCTCTGAGTCCGAACGGACTCAGTGGCACCTAACAACAACAAGAAACATCTTTCTGGTTTTCTCTGCTTTCAGCCACAATCCATTTGACATCAATTTTGATATCCCTCATTTCATGTTGTATTCTGTATCTAGCTTGATTATCTGCAAATTCCCTACCGAAGTACTGGTGCTACCATTTTTGTATTATTTTTGAGATAATTTTACTTGCATGTGACATTGATGATATTGTTCGATAATTTCCACATTCTGTTGGATTACTTTTCTTTGGAATAGGCACGCATATGGCTCTCCTCCAGGCAATTGTCCAGGTAGTTGTCTTTCAAATTTCTTGGTATACACTAGTGAGGTTTTCCAGCATTCCATCCATTTGTTGAAACATCTCAATTTGTATTCCTTTAACTCCTGGAGCCTTGTTTTTCGCCAATGTCTTCAGTGCAGCTTGGATATCTTCCTTCAGTACCATAGGTCTTGATCATATGCTTCCTGCTAAAATGGTTGAATGTCGACCAGTTCTTTTTGGTAGAATGATTCTGTGTATTCCTTCTTTTAATGCTTCCTGTGTCTTTCAATTTTTTGCTCACAGAATCCTTTGGTATTACAACTTTAGGCTTGAATTTTTTCTTCAGTTCTTTCAGCTTAAGAAATGCTGAGCATGTTCTTCCATTTTGGTTTTCTAACTCCAGGACTTTGCACATTTCATTTTAATACTTCACCTTGTCTTCTTGAGCTGCCCTTTGAAATCTTCTGTTCAGCTCTTTGAGTTCATCACTTCTTCAGTTTGTTTTAGCTACTCTATGTTCAAGAGCAAGCTTCAGAGTCTCTTCTGACTTTGATTTTGGTCTTTTTTTCTCTTTGTCTTTTTAATGACCTTTTGTTTTTTTCATGTATGATGCCCTTGATGTCAGCCCACAACTCATCTGGTCTTTTGTCATTAGTGTTTAATGCATCAGATGTATTCTTGAGAAGGTCTCTAACTTCAGTTGTGATATACTCAAGGTCGTACTTTGGCTCCTGTGGACTTGTTTTGATTTTCTTCAGCTTCAACTTAACTTGAATATTAGCAATTGATCATCTTTCTGCATTCATCCCCTGGCCTTGTTCTGATGGATGATATTGAGCTTCTTTATCATCTCTTTCTACAGATGTACTGTATTTTTTGCAAGTCACATTTGTTTGTCAGTCATGGCTTCCCCATCAAGAGGTATTTTCATAAGCGCCTCATGCCAATTTTTAAAAACATGTTGTTGTAAAAAAATGTAGCGTAGTGCACTTACAAAAATACTTCATGGAGTTAGGGCACGGTTGGCAAACAAATGTAGAAGGCGTGCATTATTTGCGTAAAAATGCGGTAGTCGATTGGATTCCTGTGTATTCCATCCAGGGACCATGTGTATAATTGCTGTTTATGTTGTTGAAAAAAGGCATTTCAAATGAGTAAGTCATTGGTCTTGCAAAATTCTATCATTGGATTTCCTGTGTCAGTTCTATCACCAAGGCTGTATTTGCCAACTACTGATCCTTCTTCGTTTCCAAGGTTCGCATTCCAATCACCAGTAATTATCCGTGCATCTTGATCGCGTGTTTGATCAATTTCAGACTACCAGAAGTTGGTAGAAATCTTCAATATCTTCATCTTTGGGATTAGTGGTTGGTGCGTAAATTTGAATAATAGCTGTATTACCTAGTCATCCTTTGTAGGCATAGGGATATTGTACTATCACTGACAGTGTTGTATTTCAGGATAGATTTTGAAGTGTTCTTTTTGACGATGAATGCAACGCCATTCCTCTCCCATTAGTCATTTCTGGAACAGTAAACCATATGTTTGCCTGATTCAAAATGGCCAATACCAGTCCCTTTCAGCTCTCTCATACCTAGGATATTGATCTTTAAGTGTTCCATTTCATTTTTGACAACTTCCAATTTTCCTTGATCCATATCTTGTACATTCCTTTTTCCGATTATTATTTGAGGAGGCAGCTCTTCCGTGGTCATTCTGAGTGCCTTCTAACCTGTTGGGCTCATCTTCCAGCACTGTATCAGACAATGTTCTGCTGTTATCCTTACGTAAGGTTTTCTTTGGCCAATTTTTTTGGAAGCAGGTTGTCAGTCCCTTCTTCCCAGTCTGTCTTAGTCTGGAAGTGCCACTGACACCTGTCCACCATGGTTGACCTTGCTGCTTTTTGAAATACCAGTGGCTTAGCTTCCAGCATCACAGCAACATGAAAGCCACCATGGTATGACAAACTGACAGGTGATCGATGGTTTTAGAGAATGCTACGTTTAATTTAAAAACAGATAAGAAGATGAGAAGGATGTGCTGGCTGGAATTCCTCTCTTCCTTTGGCATGCTCAGTATCACTTTATTTGCTGCATTCAAAGTGAGGCCACTGAAACTTCTCTAGATACCATTAACATTATTATTTAACTTGCATGAAAGTAACCAAATTCAAGGTTAAGAATCAAGTGACCTTTCTTTAGCTCCTTAGCCTGTGCCGCAGATGTACAAGAGAGCTTTTGCGTGACACTTTTTTTTTTAGTCATTGGGAAGTTATGTAAGCTTAAGCGTGAAGGGGGACCTTAGGAAGCTTAACTTTAAATTTCTCAAGTTTTCTGTGATTGAGTCTATGGCAGAAAATAGTTTTTTTTTTTTGTACTCAAAAGTAATACTGAATAACATGTAAATGGTTTTTCCTTGTAAATACATTTGTCTGAAGAGCTTTGTTATTGCATAAATTACTTTTTCAAAATTAATTTCTATTTTTTCAAAGAGATGAAACCCATGTTTTCAATGTTACATTAGGAAAGCTCAGTGATTGCATATAATAACAATGTATTAAATGCCGTACAGAAAAGAACCCATTTTTAAAAACCCATAACTCAACAGACTAAAAATATGACAGACTAGCCATTCATGCAAATTAGCTAACTCACATTTATCGGAGAAAATATTTCACAGCATTAACAACACTGTCATTCAAGAAAAATTATATGGGGCCCAGAACCACACATTTATTTTTACTGCATTCATTATTCATTTGCATGTTTCTTTCCTTCAGTTTTTTTTAATTGTAAGTTTTGAATTCAAAGTTCAGTAGAGGAAGAAGCAAATGATTTCCCCATTTTAGTGACCCGTAGTAAGCAGCAATAAAACCACAGGAACAAATCTGGCTTGAAATGTGTCCAAACCCACATCTCCCAGTGTGCACAAAAGGCAAAAAGTAAGATGTGCAGTGGATATTAACATGAGTAATCCTGGAAATCTAAATATTAAACATATGTCAAACATTATCAAATACACATCCACTTGTCTTAAAGAGATGTCTTTTGTCTGAGGAGCTCCAACCCATTTCAATGTGCATGGGCTGGTTTTGTAGCCCCCAAAGTCTCATCAAAGCTTGGCATATACAATCACTACAGCACGGTTTTCTTTGTTTTCCAAAGTGTTTTGGTATTTCTCTTTTTTATTTTACTTATTTTGTTTTTATTGAGAATATACATAGCAAAACATACACCAATTCAGCAGTTTCTACATGTACCGTTTATTAACATTGATTACTTTCTTAGAGTTGTTCAACCATTCTTACCCCCCTTTTCTGAATTGTTCCTCCCCATTAACATAAATTCACTGCCCCCTAATGTTCCTATCTAATCTTTTGAGTTACTCTTATCAGTTGGATCCCATATAGATAGTTCTTCAAGAGCATAATACTCAAGGCAGACATTTTTTACTAGTTAAGCTCAACTATTGTTTGGTCTTAAGAAGACCGCACGGAGCAGTTTTTTTAGATGGGTGCTTGTGAAGTAATAATGCCTCACCTCCCACACCTTCTTGAAAGATTGTTACTAATCTCTACTCCCAATACAGAGAGAACGTTATTTAAATCCAAGGAACTTAAGCCAATTGCCTAGCACGTTTGGAGGAATTTCCTGGGGTCTTTTACGTGTGTTCTGATGCCCGTGTCACTTGAACCCACGTTCATCTCTGTCTACAGATCTTAGCAATTCTGAGAAGAACCAGAGCCTCCTGGGTGAGATGCTGAGAAGTAGTTTTTTTTTATCTCTTGGGCACTGTGTGAAAGCTATGACTTAATTCCTTCTGTCCGTTAGTAGAAAGTGCCCATAATACTTGGCACCTTCTTTCTTCCAAACCTTCTTCTGTGGGGTAATTGAAATTATGTTTTGGAAATATAGTTCCTTTTAAAGAGTGTAATACTATAATAGGGAGCCAGACATTTTTTTTTGTATATTGGCCATTGAACAATATTATTTTATAAAATCCCTCAGTGCAGTGTGACCTTGCTTTCTGTTAGCCTCGGTTTTCTCATCTGTAAATTGTCAAAGACTCTCAACATTTCACAATGAGATCATATATATGCAAAAACTTGTGAACTCTATAAAGTCTTATACAGATGTAGAATTATTATTACCAGAAAACTTACCATAAAAGTGCATCTACTGTAAAGAGACACCCCGAGTGGAACCCTGAAGTCCCAGTTTGTTTCCATGTCCATTCATCCTTGGCAAACGTCATGTTGTTGTTGTTACTTGCTGTCGAGTTGATTCTAAGCCGTGGCGAGCTTATGCGTAACAGAATGAAGTGTTGCCCAGTCCCGTGCCATCCTCGTGATCATTGGTATGTTTGAATCTAATTTGCAGAGGTTTGGTTATTAGCTGTGTTGCCCTGTGCATACCACTCAGTGGCAGACTGGATGGAAACAGGGACTAATAATACTTACCTTTGTGCTACCACTCACTCAGCAAGTCTGGTACATAGTAGGAATGCAATGAATGCGTGTTGAATTAAACTGAACTGTGCAGAGGGCAGAAACCCTTGTAGTGAATGAGGCAAGGAAATGCAAGATAAAGTACCAGTTTACTTGAACTTCTCCAGGGGCACAGTGTGACAGGCAGTGTTCTGGGTCACTGCCGTGGGGTGGGTCACTTGAGGACAAGAGAGAAGAACCAGCCATTCTCCGGGGAGGAGGAAAGTGCATAGAAACTATTGTGATGGGCTAGTGTTGCCCTCTGGCCCCTCTGAAGGGAGCAAGTGAGGACACCTAGGCAGCTTACCCTCTGCTGCCTTCTCTCACTTTCTCTTTCATCTTTTACCACCTGGAGGAAAGAAAGCCACTGAGCCTTTTAGTATTTATTGCTTATGGGCTTTTTGTCACTCTGTGAGGTAGAAGAAATTTAATGCCCTTTGGGAAAAGCATGGATTCTCCAGCCCTGTTCTTTAGGGAATGTGCAGGGGCTATAAAAGACAATCTGCAGACTTTGTCACATGGGGTGGGGGGTGGCATTTTAGGGAAAGATTTGAAGTATGTCAGCACACGCTTTTGGAAGGCAGATTTGCCTACTGAATTTGTTCTTAAACCAAAGCGTCTGTTTCGGGCATAAAAGTAAAACATCTTTGATGATGAAAATAATTGCCCTCTTAACTTGTCTATTATTCTCTTGAGCTAGTATATTCTCCTAGACCACATTTTGAGAAATAAATCATGAAAAATGCATTCTCAAATAATTTGACTTGCTTCCACCATCAATGTGCTTGTAAATGATATGACTGGTTTCTCCTGAACACTTTTGTTGTTTTTTGCTTTGAAATAGAAACTACTGTTATCAGTTGAAGAATCTTGAAGCTGAACACACTCTTCACGCAAGAACAAAGGATTAAATTAAAGGTGTGGTTTACTTGTTATTGTCTGAGTTTTGGAGGATGTAGTAATACTTGTCATTCTTTCCTTTCTTCCTGTGTACTTATTTTTCTTCCATCTTCATCTTTAATCTATATCCCAAGTGTGTAAGACTCTCAGTCTCTCAAAGTGTATAAGACTACTAGTCCTTCAAAGTATCATCTACTCTGAGTAGTGATGTGAACAGACCTGGAGCTGTGGCTGCTGACTGAGCCTTCTTCTCTCTCTGGACTCAGGGAATGTACACTTAAAGAAAATCCTAGAATGCAAAAATCACATTTTAGCTGCTTCCTAGTACTTTCCTTTTCATCCCTTTTCTAGTCACTTTCTCAAAAATGTGTAGAAAGTTTTGCTTTGGTTCTAAGCTGCAAGGTTCTAAGCTGAAGAAAGAAGAGACTAGTGGAAGAAGTAAAGTTCGGGTAATTGAGATACAGTATTATTCTTTAGGAGTCCCTGGGTGGTGCAAATAGTTAAACCCTGGACTACTAGACAAAAGGTTCGTGGTTCAAATCCACCCAGAGGTGCCTTGGAACTCAGACCTGGCAAATCTGTTTCCGAAAGGTCACGGCCTTGAAAACCATATGGAGCAGTTCTACTCTGTGCACATGGGGTTGCCATGAGTCAGAATTGCCTCGACGGAAACTAGCAACAACATTATTCTTCAGGTGATTCAGGTGAAAATAACAAAAAACTAGCGAAATTTGCTGAATGTGATGGTAGATCAGCACTCAAACACTTGCACACTTTCTCACCTCTATTTGAGAGTGAAATATTCAATGACAAGCACAAATGAGTCTGGAACAAAAGCCCAGTGACTTATATATTCACCTCTTTTTCAGAGAATAGAGTATGTTTAAATGAAAATATAAAATATTGGTTTGAATGTATCACTCTCAACTCTTAGCTGATCAAAGGGTTAAAGTCTGTTTATAGTGAGTAACTCTAACCAAGAAAATTTACTTGTCATTTGCATACATGTATACATATATTTACTGGAATCAGCCAAAATAGTAAACTGCAGCCAATTGGGAAGTCAACATGTTCATTGCTAGTTAGTTGATTTGAAAATGTGTTTAATTCTTTAGAGACACCATATGAAGAATATCAAACCCGGGTACAGGCATACATATTTTTGCTTGGGGCTTGATTACTATAATGCAAGTATTTCACAACTGTTATTCAGAACCAGTGAACATTTGTAGTTGAATTAGACCTTCAGAATCTTAGAAATTAGGTAAGATATTAAAAATCATAGTCCAGTGCTTTTCAGACTCTTCTGATAGTAATAATTTTTGGTCCTTATTCCAGACCTATTGAATCTTGACTCTCCAGTGGTGGGGCCTAGGAAACTATTTATTTAAACAATATGGTATTTTAATCATCACGGAAGTTTGAAATAGACCTAATGCACTAGTCCTAGGCCATGACTATGCATCAGATTTGTCTGTGGAGGCTGTTAAAAATACAAGTGTCTGGGGAGTGGGCACCACCTAATCCATCTGTGTTTTAACAGACTTTGCAGGCAATGCCAGGGCAGATTTGGGATCCAGTGATGTAGACTGGTCTTTTACATGCTCAGGAATAGCCTCTGAAACACTCTGCTTAAACACTCTGACTCAAAAGCCAGCTATTCCCTTCTTGGAGGCTCCTAATTTTAGACATTGCTTCCATTTATTGGGCCAAATTATGACTTCTTGTAACCTCTACCAGTTTGTTCTCCAGAGGAAGAGAATAACCCTTTCAAATGTGTAGCTCATAGAGGGTGCTCAGTAAATGCCATGGCTATTTCCCTTTCCCCACATAACAGTCCTTCAAGTACGGTATGAGGTCAAGGACCCCATTAACTTGACCCATTCCTTCAAGTGTGATGACCCCATAAATCATCTCTTTTTCTTACAAAACATTTTTACTTTTAAAATTACTCTTTGTAATTTCCATACCCTTAAAATCCTCATCATCTAACCCCAGACATGCTGTAACATCTTGATTAAAATTAATTTATTTCTACACATACTTCTTGAGCATTCACTGTATTCAAGGTCTGCTTTAGACACAAGGAATACCACAACAGTGCCACGTCATGTTGGTTGTTTACTCCAGGTTAGAATTTAACTAAGACTTCAGGACTTCATATAAGTTACGATTATTATTATTACTGCTACTGCAAGTCCTCAGAAGAAAGCCCTGGTGGTCTGCTTCCATAAAGATTTACATCCAAGAAAACCCTATGGAGAAGTTCTATTTTGTAACACACGGGTTCACCATGAATCAGAATTGACTTGACAGCAACTAACAACAATGTTACAAGTAATAATAATAATAATAAAAACTGTATAGTGATATATAGTTTACAAAGTTCTTTCTACATCCCTAATCTCATAGTAGCTCAGTGAACTTGTATTATTATTATTTCCAATTTATGAATGGAAAAACAGACTCAGAGAAGTTTAGGGGATTGCTTGAAATTGCATATGTAACACTTAGCAAAGCTAGGACTCGAACCTAGGCCTTCTGACTCCAAATCTGAAGCATTTTCTATTGTCTCTAAAGCCATAATAAGCTAGGGCTTCCCTAGCAAAAATACAGCAGAGCATATGTGTGATTAACGTTTACCCTCTATTCCGGCTTCTGGAGATCTTTGTAAATCCTTATTTGATCTATCCTTATGTTGGCTCTCTTTCTTTGTCTTCAATTGATTGAACAGGTCTCTATATATGTTCTTATCTAACTTATTAAAAGCTTTGAACAGGATGTAGATAAAGACAGTACCCGTTGGCATTCTGCTGGGGAACTTTTATCCTGGTTAGCATTAACACGTTGGGAACCATTTTCAACCTGCTAGAATTTTATGTACCTGGGCCATCATTCTGCTTCCATGTCCTAATCCTGACATTCAAAAAGATCATGAAAGCCTTAGTTGAATGTCTTGCTGAAATCCTGATACATTATGTCCATGGAAAGCCCCTGGTTCACCAAAGAGAAAATGGTCACCTTTTAGCTGAGTGGACCATTTTAACTATCCCACAAATCAAGTCACTTCATCATTCAAAAGGAAACATTCAAGTGCTCTTTTAAATCTTTGAAGGGCCCAGTGAGAGCCTCATCCTTCAAGATGGGAAGTCTTTCTTGATCCCCCAGGCAGATGTAGCAATACCCTTTGCTCTCTCCCAGTGTGCTTTGTTATAGGACTCACCATATTACATTGTACTTATTTACTTTTGTTTTTCACACTCAGTATTTGAACTTCTTTAGAGGAAGGACTGGATTTTATTCAGCTTTGAAATCTTTCACAGTATCTGGGACAGAGACTGGTGCATATAACAGATACACCATAAATAAATATTTATTGAATGAATGAATACGTGATTGAATATATATATGAGTGTGATATAAAGTTCTCTTGCAAAATTCTCATTAAATAAAGAACATTAACAAGAATCCCTTTTGGGCTTTGGCACTTCCTGTTGAGAATATCCAGGAAAAACGGACAAAGCCTGAATAAGAAAGTCCAACATCCATTTACCTATGAAAGGAAGAATTAATCGCTTGGCCCCCTAGATTAGCTGTAGTTTTAAGATTAATCTTAACTCTGTTTGTAGCCTATAAAACAAAACTAATTGCAGAATTCAAAGCTTTAGAGCATTTTTAGGTGACTTGATGGGAATGTGTTGAAATAAATACACACATTTAGATAAAACAACCATTTTAATAGTATTAACTCTGCCAATTAATGATAATGGAAGAGCCGTCCAATTAGCTAAATCGCTAATAGTTTTATCAAGCAGAGGTTGGTAATTTAAAGCAAACAAATTCTTTCTAATTTTATCCACTTGCACACCAAGATATTTAAAGGATAACAGGGGATCCAATAAAGAGTATTGCTCAAGAGGAGCTATATTTAAATCTCCTAATGGCTATAGCATAGCATAGAGTTACCCCAATTAGTCAGGAAACCCAAGCAGTCAGTAAATTCTTTCAAGTCTCCATAATTTGGGGTAAAAATAAATGAGATACAAAAGGGTGCTGCTTGCAGTCATTAGCATTATTGTCATGGTGTATTTAGAAGATGGAGAGTGTCTTGAGACAGTCAGGGGTGGAAACTTATCTCATACAGCTATCGTGAGCCCTCTGTTCTCCCACCCTGCTTCACTCTGGGGCATTTCTGAGGTGATTTCTGTGGAGGTCACTGCTCAGCACCCACTCCCACCACCCCAGTGCAGAAGGCAGGGGGAAAGTGGATGTGCTCAGTTCCACATGCAGCTGGGATGTCCCTTGCCAACCCTCCATAGAGAATTCAGGCATGTAAGTGGATAATTCAGGAGCATCCTCTTAGACCAGAATGATGTTAGCATTGCTTACAATCCCTATTTTATTTTCCTCAAGAAAATAGGCTTTTAAAAAAATCTGAGTTGTCTTGATATGAGAATTTCATCAGTAGAGACCTGGTCAGTTAAGGACAACTGGCAAGTCATAGACCAAAGAGGGCTTTGGTAGTCTACTTTCTGCTTAAGTACAGGAAGACCCTAACATTTTCAGAATTAATGATGCTCTTTATCCCATGTTAGGGTACTGCCAACCAAGCACCATAATCAGATAGGCATACTTTAAAGACAAAAGAACAAAACTGAGACCACCTCCAAGGCATTGTCTCCGCCAGTGTTTGCAGGCAGGAACTATTCTTTCGCTGTAATGACCAGTAACCAGTTGCTGCCAAGTTGATTTCAACTCATGGTGACCCCATATGTGTCTGAGTAGAACTATGCTTTATAAGGTTTTTCAGTGGCTGACTTTTCAGAATCAATCTACTCGATTGCCAGGGCTTTCTCCCAAGGAGCCTCTGGGTTAGCAGCTGAGTGTGTTAAGTGTTTGCACCACCCAGGGACTCTGCTGTAATAACAACTACCCCTACTATGAACCAAGCATACTATGTTAACATCTTTATATTCATTATTATATTAAGCTTTCCATCAAAAAAGTAGGCATTATTTCTGATTTATAGTTGAGTTTACTGAGGCTTAGAGTTTAAGTAGTGTATTTTTACATAAATAATGCACATCTTCTACATTTGTTTGCCAGCCACCTGTGAGGTAATTGGCATAGTGGAACTTACAAAAATACCTCACAGGTTGAGGGTGCAATTGGCATCTCAGTGCTTATGAAAATACCTCAAGGGAGGAGGCCGTGGTTGGCAAACAAATGTAGAAGGTGTGCACAACGCGCATTATTTGCGTAAAATATAGTAACTTGCCTACAGACATTAGTCTTGGGGGCAGGATTCAAACTTAGGTCTCTGTAACCACAGAGACCTCGTTCTTTACCTGAATCCTGTGCTTGATCCTGATCCCCCGGGGCTGGCACATTGTTGGTGCTCAGTGTATCTTGCAGGAGGATGATGGTCTCTATGTGTTCCAGTAGTATAGAGAACAAATGCCCGGTAGACAGCCCTGTGAGGTAAATAAGGAATGAACTGGGCCCAGCTGGGTATTTGCATCAAAGGACTTAACTGGAGTTCCCAGCTGCTCTGGAAGTGTTCCCAGGCACTGCCCCAGAGCCCAAGCAAATGTTCTTAGAGATACCACTGGCTTTCATTTTCCAAACCATGCCACATACAACAAGTGGGTTTGGGGCTGGCCTCAAAGTTCCAACCCTGCTTTATTTCTTGGGACAGGAGGGGAAGCGGTTGTGGAAAAGAAAGGAATTGGTGATACCAAAATCTTGGCCTCAAGAATTATCTTTTTTCTAAACTTTTTACGGACTTGTCAAATCCATCCATAGAATCAATCAGTTCTCTACAAGAATCTTTAGATAAAATCTTCTCAGTGATACAAGCCACTTGGAACTTCTCTGTTCACCAAGAATTAAAAGCAAAGACTAATTGAAAAACAAATATAGCTTAGTTTCAGCCTGAGAGAAAGATGGGCTGAAAGAACACTTACAAATTTCATGACCCTCGGAACCTAAGTGTCCACTTACATTTTCTGCCTCTCAGGTTTATTGGGAAGCTGCTTTCCCACTGACAGTATGTGCTGCTGGCAGGTGGGGGAATCTGTACAATTGTTTGAAATGGAAGAAACCAGCGTGTACTGCCAACTACTGTTCTCATAGTGTACTGTATGAGGACCAGGCAGTGTTTAGTTCTATTGTACATAGGGTCACTGAGTTGGAACTGATTTTATGGAACATAACAACAACTATTTATGAGGTGGTGCATCCTCAAGGTGTGATTGTGCAAAACTTTTGTCTCTTTTGGCTTTCGTACAGTGAGATAGGCTTGTAAGTATATTTACAGGTTCCTGTGTGTTGTACGGAAGTTGCATCTCCTGTGAGAAATGTCCATGAACGTGTGAGTCCAGAGGGACACGTGTCCCACATAATATGCATCAAATATGTATTAAAATCCATATTACCTACCAAAAAGCTGTACACACTCAATGATTCAGCATGCATTTTATTAATGAAAAAACATTATATCGACAAAAAATTAAAAGCAGAAAATAATTCTGTCTTGAAAGGGCTAACCCTAACCCACATACCTAAGCACGTGGGCCAGACTGAGCCAGGTCTGATCAGTATTAGGGAGCAGTCTCAATTTCTCTCCCTTTATATTCTCTACTGTTTAATTTTGTTGTTGGTGTTAGCTGCTGTTGAGTTGGCCCTCAGTTCACAGTGACCCCAGGCACAATGAAATGAAGCACGCTGCATGGTTCTGTGCCATTCCCAGGGTTGGTTTCATATCGTACTGTGGTAGTGGTGGTTCAGTGGTAGAACTTTTGCCTTCCACACAGGATACCTGAGCTTGATTTCCTGCCAGTGCACCTCAAGGGTAGCCACCACCCATCTGTCAGTGGAGACTCTAATATGGAGACTGCCAGGTAGGAGGTTTCTGGGCAGTGCCCTCAGCAATAGCCGTGAGGGGTTGAGGGATGCAGGATTAGGCAAAGTAAGATGAACTGTGATGGAGTTGCAGCAAAGTCCTCAGCAGTTCTCACAGGGAGCTCTAGTGCTGGGGCGACTCTTCAGATATGCCTGGAAATGAGGCAAAGGGGCTGGGCCTTTGAACCCTGGCATTGGCCAGTCACTGCACGTAGGCTGCTCCTGGGGAGGGGCCATAATTCCAGGTGAGGCAGACTCCTTTCTCTGAGGGCAGTTCCTGCGGAGGGACTCGGCTGTGAGCCATCAGCAGGCAGTACTTCTCTCAGCAGGGAAACTGAGCACCTTGCTCTTGAGCGGAGAAGGGATTTGGACAATGCATCGCAGCATCCACCACAGCTATCAGCTGGGTCAGGTCACTTCATTTCCTTGGTCTTCATTATCCTTAAGTTAGAAGCCCTGGTGGCGCAATGTTAAGTGCTTAGATAGGTTGGTGGTTCAAAACCACCCAGCGACTCCAAGGCAGAAAGACCTGGTGATCTGCTCCCATAAAGATTACAGCCTAGGAAATCCTACGGGATGGTTCTACCCTGTCACTTGGGGTTGCTATGAGTCAAAATCAACTCTCTGGCACCCAACAACAAAACATCTTTAAATCAAACAATACTCTCAACCAATACTTATGAGCAACTACTTTGTGCATATTGTTCCCTTTATGTGGAATGTCCTCCCCTCACTCAGAACTACTGATGAGTTAGAACATAAAAATTCTGATAAAATACCAGCTCCCCTAAGGAGCCACCCTTAACTATCTCTAGGAACAATTATACTGTGCTATTAAAGCATTTTCCCTATCTCTGTGCCATCAAAGTGTTCGGTACATATCTCTCCTAGGACCTATCTCACTGTATTGAAATTACCATCGATTAAAAACAAAACAAGAAACCTGTCGCGGTGGAGTCTATTCCGACTCATAGTGACCCTATAGGACAGAGGAGAACTGCCCCATAGGGTTTCCAAGGAGTGCCTGGTGGATTCAAACTGCTGGCCCTTTGGTTAGCAGCCGTAGTTCTTAAGCACTATGCCATCATGGATAGGGGTCCCTGTTTTACTTATATTTTTATCTTCTCTCCCCCCAACACAAAACTTTTAGTAATTGTCTTAGTTTCCCGGTGCTGCTGTAACAGAAATACTACAAGTGGGTGGATTTAAAGAACAAAAATTTACTTTCTCACAATTCTGGAGGCTAAAAGTCCAAATGATCTCAGCCATATTGATTCTTTCCTTGTAGTAGTCCCACGTATTACTTGGTGCCTTGGCTTATAGACAATTCTCACTTTTCAGCAGTCTTTGCTGCGCTCCTGTGTGTGTTTGTGTGTGTCTGTGTCTGTTTTGTTCATTTTATAACTCAGAAAAGAGTAACTTTAGAATGCACCCTTTTCAGGTATCATCTAATCAGCATAACAAAGAAGATTCTTTTCCCAGACATGATTACATCCACAGATGTAGGGTTTAGAATTCCAACACATATATTTTTGGGGGAGGGGGTGGGAAGGAGAGACACAATTTAACCCTTAATACTGATCAAGGCATTACTTAAAGTCTATTTTGTCTGATATTAACACACAGAAAAATTGAAAGTAAAAGGTTAAAAAAAAAAAATAACATGCAAATACTAACCAAAAGAAAAAAGGTGTAACTTATGTGTTGTTATATTTTAGATGTCTCCTGTTAATGACATTTAATTCACCTTAACTTTGTTATTATCCAGCCTGACAATGTTTATATTTTAACTGAAGCTAAATGTCACTTACACTTAATGTAATTATTGATTTATTTAGATTTTGATCAACAATGTTATTTTGTGCTTTTTATTGATCCGCCAATCTATGCTTGTTTTTCTCTCCTTTCTTGACTTCTTTTGGGTTATTATTTATTTATTTAATAATTTTTATTGTGCTTTAAGCGAAAGTTTACAAATGAAGTCAGTCTCTCACGCAAAAACCCATATACAACTTGCTACACACTCCCAATTACTCTCCCCCTAATGAGACAGCCCACTGTCCCCCTCCACTCTCTCTTTTCGTATCCATTTCGTCAGCTTCTAACCCCCTCCACCCTCTCATCTCCCCTCCAGGCAGGAGATGCCAGCATATAGACTCAAGTGTCCACCTGATCCAAGAAGCTCACTCCTCACCAGCCTCCCTCTCCAACCCATTGTCCAGTCCAATCCATGTCTCAAGAGTTGGCTTTGGGCATGGTTCCTGTACTGGGCCAACAGAAGGTTTGGGGTCCATGACCACCAGGGTCCTTCTAGTCTCAGTCAGACCATTAAGTCTGGTCTTATGAGAATTTGAGGTCTGCATCCCACTGCTCTCCTGCTCCCTTGGGGGTTCTCTGTTGTGTTCCCTGTCAGGGCAGTCATTGGTTGTAGCTGGGCACCATCTAGTTTTTCTGGTCTCAGGATGATGTAGTCTCTGGTTCATGTGGCGTTTTCTGTTTCTTGGGCTCGTAATCGCCTTGTGTCCTTGGTGTTCTTCATTCTCCTTTGATCCAGGTGGGCTGAGACCAATTGATGCATCTTACATGGCTGCTTGCTAGCGTTTAAGACCCCAGACGCCACTCTTCAAAGTGGGATGCAGAAAGGTTTCTTAATAGATTTTATTATGCCAATTTACTTAGATGTCTCCTGAAACCATGGTCCCCAGACCCCTGCGCCTGCTACGCTGACCTTTGAAGCGTTCCGTTTATTCAGGAAACTTCTTTGCTTTTGGTTTAGTCTAGTTGTGCTGACCTCCCCTGTGTTGTATGCTGTCTTTCCCTTCACCTAAAGTAGTTCTTATCTACTATCTAATTAGTGATTGCCCCCTCCCACCTTCCTTTCCTCCCCTTCTCGTAACCACAAAAAATATTTTCTTCTTAATTTAAACTATTTCTCAAGTTCTTATAATAATGGTCTTATACAATATTTGTCCTTTTGCAACTGACTAATTTCACTCAGCATAATGCCTTCCAGGTTCCTCCATGTTATGAAATGTTTCACAGCTTCCTCACTGTTCTTTATCATGCATAGTATTCCATTGTGTGAATATACCATAATTTATTTACCCATTCATCCATTGATGGACACCTTGGTTGCTTCCATCTTTTTGCTATTGTAAACAGTGCTGCAGTAAATATGGGTGTGCATATATCTGTTCGTGTAAAGGCTCTTATTTCTCTAGGATATATTCCAAGAAGTGGGATTGCTGGATCATATGGTAGTTTTGTTTCTAGCTTTTTAAGGAAGCACCAAAGTGATTTCCAAAGTGGTTGTACCATTTGACATTTCCACCAGCAGTGTATAAGTGTTCCAATCTCTCCAGAGCCTCTCCAACATTGATTATTTTGTGTTTTTTGGATTAATGCCAGCCTTGTTGGAGTGAGATGAAATCTATGGTAGTTTTGGTCTGCATTTCTCTAATGGCTAATGAACGTGAACGTTTCCTCATGTATCTGTTAGCTACCTGAATGTCTTCTTTAGTGAAGTGTCTATTCATATCTTTTGCCCATTTTTTAATTGGGTTATTTGTCTTTTTGCAGTTGAGTTTTCGCAGTATCATGTAGATTTGAGAGATCAGGTGCTGATCAGAAATGTCATAGCTAAAAACTTTTTCCCAGTCTGTAGGTAGTCTTTTTACTCTTTTGGTGAAGTCTTTGGATGAGCACAGGTGTTTGATTTTTAGGAGCTCCCAATTATCTAGCTTTTCTTCTATTGTTAGTGATGTTTTATATCCTATTTATGCCATGTGTTAGGGCTCCTAACGTTGTCCCTATTTTTTCTTCCATGATCTTTATCATTTTAGATTTTATAATTAGGTCTTTGATCCATTTTGAGTTAGTTTTTGTGCATGGAGTGAGTTATGGGTCTTGTTTCATTTTTTTGTAGATGGATATCCAGTTATGCCAGCACCGTTTGTTAAAAAGACTGTCTTTTCCTCATTTAACTGTTTTGGGGTCTTTGTCAAATATCAACTGCTCATATGTGGATGGATTTATGTCTGGATTCTCAATTCTGCTCCATTGGTCCATGTATCTGTTGTTGTACCAGTACCAGGCTGTTTTGACTACTGTGGTAGTATAATAGGTTCTAAAATCGGGTAAAGTTAGGCCTCCCACTTTGTTTTTCTTTTTCAGTAATGCCTTATTTATCCCGGGCCTCTTTCCCTTACATATGAAGTGGGTGATTTGTTTCTCCATCTCATTAAAAATGCCATTGGGATTTGGATCGGAATTGCATTAAATGTATAGATTGCTTTTGGTAGAATAGACATTTTTATAATGTTAATTCTTCCTATCCACGAGCAAGGTATGTTCTTCCACTTGTGTAAGTCTCTTTTGGTTTCTTGCAGAAGTATAATGTAGTTTTCTTTTTATAAGTCTTTTACATCTCTGGTAAGATTTATTCCTAAGTATTTTATCTTCTTGGGGGCTACTGCAAATGGCATTGATTTGGTGATTTCCTCTTTGATGTTCTTTTTGTTGGTGTAGAGGAATCCAACTGATTTTTGTATGTTTATCCTTTTTTTTTTTATCCTGTATCCCGATACTCTGCTGAACTCTTCTATTAGTTTCAGTAGTTTTCTGGAGGATCCCTTAGGGTTTTCTGTGTATAAGATCATGTCATCTGCAAATAGAGATACTTTTACTTCTTCCTTGCCAATCTGGATGCCCTTTATTTCTTTATCTAGCCTAATTGCTCTGGCTAGGGCCTCCAACACAATATTGAATAAGAGCGGTGATAAAGTGCATCCTTGTCTGGTTCCCTATCTCAGTGGGAATGCTTTCAGGTTCTCTCCATTTAGGGTGATGTTGGCTGTTATGGCTTTGTATAAATGCCCTTTATTATGTTGAGGAATTTTCCTTCTATTCCTGTTTTGCTGAGAGTTTTTATCATGAATGAGTGTTGAACTTTGTCAAATGCCTTTTCTGTATCAGTTGATAAAATCATGTGATTCTCGACTTTTGTTTTATTTATGTGGTGGATTACATTAATTGTTTTTCTAATGTTGAACCATCCCTGCATACCTGGTATGAATCCCACTTGATCATGGTGACTTATTTGTTTCATATGTTGTTGAAGTCTATTGGCCAGAATTTTGTTGAGGATTTTTGCATCTACATTCATGAGGGATATAGGTCTATAATTTTCTTGTGGTGTCTTTACCTGGTTTTGGTATCAGGGATATGGTGGCTTCATAGAATGAGTTTGGTAGTATTCCATCCTTTTCTATGCTCTGAAATACCTTTAGTAGTAGTGGTGTTAACTCTTCTCTGAAAGTTTGGTAGAACTCTGCAGTGAAGCTGTTCTGACCAGGGCTTTTTTTTTTTTTGTTGGGAGTTTTTGGATACCTTTTCAATCTCTTCTTTTGTTACGGGTCTCTTTAGTTGTTTTACCTCTGTTGGTTTTAGTTTAGGTAGTGTAGGTAGGTAGTGTGTTTCTAGGAATTCTTCCATTTCTTCTAGGTTTTCAAATTTGGTTTTCATAGTACAGTTTTTCATAGTAATCTGATATGATTCTTTTAATTTCAGTTGGGTCTGTTGTAATGTTGCCCATCTCATTTCTTATTCAGGTTATTTGCTTCCTCTCTGTTTTTCTTTTGTCAGTTTGGCCAGAGGTTTATCAATTTTTTTTGATTTTTTCAAAAAACCAGCTTTTGTTCTTGTTAATTCTTTCAATTGTTTTTCTGTTTTCTATTTCATTTAGTTCAGCTCTAGTTTTTATTATTTGTTTTCTTCTGGTGCCTGTGGGTTTCTTTTGTTGCTCTCTTTCTATTTGTTCATGTTGTAGGGATAGGATAATTTTTTGATTTTGGCCCTTTCTTCTTTTTGGATGTGTGCATTTATTGATATAAATTGGCCTCCGAGCACCACTTTTGCTGCATTCCAAAGGTTCTGATAGGAAGTGTTTTCGTTCTCATTGGATTCTCTAAATTTCTTTGTTCCATCCTTAGTGTCTTCTATAATCCAGTCTTTTTTGAGCAAGGTACTGTTCAGTTTCCAAGTGTTTGATTTCTTTTCCCTGCTTTTCCTGTTATTGATTTCCACTTTTATGGCCTTATGGTCAGAGAAAATGCTTTGTAATATTTCAATGTTTTGGATTCTGCTAAGGCTTGCTTTATGACCTAATATGTGGTCGATTCTAGAGAATGTTCCACGTGCACTAGAAAAGAAAGTATACTTGGTTGCTGTTGGGTGGAATGTTCTGTATATGTCTATGAGGTCAAGTTGGTTGATTGTGGCATTTAGATCTTCTGTGTCTTTATTGAGCTTCTTTCTGGATGTCCTGTCCTTCACCGAAAGTGGTGTGTTGAAGTCTCCTACTATTATTGTGGAGCTGTCTATCTCACTTTTCAATGCTGATAGAGTTTGTTTTATGTATCTTGCAGCCCTGCCATTGGGTGCATAAATATTTAATATGGTTATACCTTCTTGGTGTATTGTCCCTTTAATCATTATATAGTGTCCTTCCTTATCCTTTCTGATGGATTTAAAGTCTATTTTGTCAGAAATTAATATTGCCACTCCTACTCTTTTTTGATTGTTGTTTGCTCGATATATTTTTTTCCATCCTTTGAGTTTTAGTTTGTTTGTGTTTCTAGGTCTAAGGTGCGTCTCTTGTAGGCAGCATAAAGACGGATCTTGTTTTTTAATCCATTCTGCCACTCTCTGTCTCTTTATTGGTGCATTTAGTCCTTTTACATTCAGGGTAATTATGGACAGGTATTATGCATTTAGTGCTATCATTTTGATGTCTTTTTTTGTGTGTTGACAGTTTCTTTTTCCCACTTAATTTTATGTGCTGGGTAGATTTTCTTTATATATTGCCCTTTCCTCATATTTGTTGTTGTTGATTTTGTTTCTGCTGAGTCTGTACTTTTCCGTTGTATTTTCTTTTGATGAGTAGGATAGTTTGTCTCCTTTGTAGTTACCTTATTACTTACCCCTATTTTTCTAAAGTTAAAACTAACTTTTATTTCTTTGTTTTGCTGTATCTTCCTCTCCATATGGAAGGTGTATGACTACATTTCTTAGTCCCTCTTTATTATTTTAATGTTGTCTTCTTTTATATAATAATATTGCTGTTACCCTGTTTTGAGGGTTTTTTTTTTTTTTTTAATGCTTTGTTTTTTTGGATTTCCCTGTCTGAGTTGATTTCTGGTTGCTCTGTACAGTGTTCTAGTCTTGGGTTGATACCTGATATTATTGATTTTTTAACCAAAGAACTCCCTTTAGTATTTCTTGTAGTTTTGATTTGTTTTTTATGAATTCCCTCAACTTGTATTTATCTGGAAGTGTCTTAATTTCACCTTCATATTTAAAAGACAGTGTTGCTGGATATATGATTCTTGGCAGGCAATTTTTTTCCTTCAATTTTTTAAATAGGTCATCCCATTGCCTTCTTGCCTGCATGGTTTCTGCCGAGTAGTCTGAGCTTATTCTTATTGGCTCTCCTTTGTAGGTGACTTTCCGTTTATCCCTCACTGCTCTTATAATTCTCTCTTTATCTTTGGTTTTGGCAATCTTGATTATAATATGTCTTGGTGACTTTCTTTTCAGTTCTACCTTATGTGGAGTTCAGTGAGCATCTTGGATAGATATCTTCTCATCTTTCACAATATCAGGGAAGTTTTCTGCCAACAAATCATCGACAATTCTCTCTGTATTTTCTGTTATCCCTCCCTGTTCTGGTACTCCAATCACTCATAGGTTATTTCTCTTGGTAGAGTCCCACATGATTGTTAAGGTTTCTTCTTTTTTTTAAATTCTCTTATCTGATTTTTCTTCAAATATATTAGTGCCAAGTGATTTATCTTCGAGCTCAGAAATTCTAGCTTTTACTTGCTCAATTCTGCTCATCTGACTTTCTATTGAGTTGTCTAATTCTGTAATTTTATTGTTAATCTTCTGAATTTCTGATTGCTGTCTGTCTATGGATTTTTCCAGCTTATTAAACTTTTCATTATGTTCCTGAATAAGCTTTCTAATTTCTTCAGTTGCTTTATCTGTGTGTTCCTTGGCTTGTTCTGCATATTGCCTCATTTCCTTCCTGATGTCTTGAAGGGTTCTGTATATTAAACTTTTGTATTCTTTTTCTAGTAATTCCAGGAATGCACTTTCATCCAGAAGATCCCTGGATTCTTTGTTCTGAGAGCCTGTTGAGGTGATCATGGTCTGTTTCTTTATGTGACTTAATAATGATTGTTGTCTCTGAGCCATCTATAAGTTATTGTATTAATTATGCGTGCTTACTGTGTCATAGCTGCTTGCTTTGTTTTGTTTTGGTGTACTCCTATGGGTTGCTTGAGTGAGCTAGCTTGATTATTTTCACCTTTGGAGCTCTGGTGTCCTGTCCCCAGCTGGCTAGAGCTGTTATCAGGTATATCAGCCTAGGAGTCCATTCAATTTTCTTGTATGAATTCAGCTCAGGTTTCCCGGTAGCTGATCAAGTGTGTGTACAGCCTCTGTCCTACAGTCTTAGAGGGGCAGGGTGATTGGCGTGTATACCAGTATCTGATTGTAGCAGGGGTCATGCTCTGAACAAGGCAGAGGGCTGAGAACCGACCCCAGAGTGTCCCTGAGGAAAACGCATCTTTGTTTCCTAGAGTGTGCTGGGGGGTGGGTTCTGCAGAGGGACCATGGGCACCCAAAGTTTTTGGTTGTAAGGACTGGGAGGTACCAGTTATCTTTGGACCCCTTTCGTGGGTGGTTGGGTGTCCTGAGTGGAGCTACCAGTCCTTAGGTCCCTGATGTGGGTAGGTGAGGACCTTGTTTAATAGGCAAAGCAATGTCAAACATTGAAAACGCACCTCTCTACCACACAGCTGAAATGGTCGGAGTTTGCCAACAAGGGCCTATTCTCCCGAAATAGGCCCACACAGGTCCATGCTGAAGGGAAAGGTGCTCAAGGTCCACAGACAGTTTATGCCTGGACAGGAGCTGTTTCTGTTCTGAGCTCCCCCGGTTAATGGAGCTAGGAAATTATCTTTTCCCCCCAGTTGCAATTTTTTTTCCTTCCCCAAGGCTGGGAGGATGGCTCTAGGTGCTCAACAGTGCCTACCTCAGGCCCAGGGATTCGACCCCTGTAGCCGGCTTGGGGGTGAGGGGACGGGGTAAAATATACGGAAGTACTTACTTTTGCCGAGAGAGCCCTTCTTCTCAGGTTCTGGACGTGTGAGTAGGCTGTGTGGGTGGCTGCTTCTCCCTGAGGAAACGGCGGCGGAATGCTAGGTGCAGCCCACCTCTGCTGCTCCGGGAATGGTGCTTGAGGGCTCCCCGCGATTCAGGTCCAGTAAGTCCTCTCTGCTTCTGAACGGTCTCTTCCTCTACTTGCCCCTTAGTTTTCCTTTGATGCTCAGGGCTCCCATCTTGTCACGAATATACTCCTTTCACTTGTTTTTTCGGGTCTTTGTTGTAAAGAGGGCTCGCCGGAAGCAGCTGCCTCTTCTGCCATCTTGGCTCCGCCTCTCGGATTATTATTATTTTTACTGTCCATCTTTTTTCTCTCTGCTGGTTTGAAAATCATGACTCTATTCTTTCATAGGTTAACCTAGAAATTATAACATTCAACCATAGGTTATCCATGTCTGATGTTAATGCATTTATTCTCCTGGAATAAATAGAAGGGCCTTAGAATACTTTACCTACATTTTCTCTGCCCCGCCGACTTAAAAATACCAGTATGTCATTTTATTTTTGAGGGATATTTTGCTGTATGTAAAATTCTATGGTACTTATTTTTTTCTCTAAGTACACTGGAAATATATTCCCACTTTCCTCTAGTTTTCATTTTTGCTATTGAGAAATTTAACTGTTGCTCCTTTGAAAGTAAATCTGTCTTTTTTTCTTCTCTAGCTGCTTTTAAGATTTTTCCAATTTTTCTTTAGTTTGCTGTAGTTTCACTATGGTAAGTCTTGGTGTACATATATGTATTTTAAAATCCTGCTTGGTGTTATTTGACTTAATTAAGTCGGTGCTTTGGAAACTGTATTCTATCATGGAAAATTCTCAGCCATTTCAGCCAAAAAATTTTCAACTATTGCATTTGTTCCATTTTTTTCTCTCTCTCTTCTTTCTAGGACTGCAATTAAACATATATTTGGCTTTTTTTTTTTTTTTTGTACTATGTTCTCCCTTACCTTCTCTTGTATGTTTTCTAACTTTTTGTCTCTTTGTGCTACATTCTGGTTAGTATCTTCTGACTTATCTTCCTGTTCATTACTTCTGTCTTCAGTTATGTCTAATCTGCCATAAATCATTCAATGAATTCTTGACTTGTTATTATATTTTCCATTTCTAGATTTTTTATTTGGTTCCTTTTCCAAACTATGTCAGCTTCTTCCTGCATCTCCCCCAGGCTCTTCCTGAAATTTTCAGGTTTGACTTTCTTTTTTCTTTGACCATGGTATGCATAATTTTATAATTTTATAATCTGTATCTGATAATTCCAATATATGAATTCTTTGTTGGTCTGTTTCTGTTATCTGTTATTTTGACTGGTTCTTGCTTATGGTGCTCTGTCTCATATGTGCTTGCTGTTCTTTGATTGTATGGTGTACAGTGCATTTGGTAAATTAATTTTAGGCATTCCTTGAGACATAAGGCAAGGTGTCTCTAGAAAGAATTTCAACTTGTTTCTGCCAGAGATCTGGAGACTCTACCAGTACCAAAAAAAACAACCCCCCCCCCAAAAAAAACAAACCCACTGCCGTTGAGTCGATTCTGACTTCTATATCTACCCTGTAAGGTTTATGAGGCTGTAAATCTCTATGAAAGCAGACTGCCACATCTTTCTCCCTTGGAGCCGCTGGTGGTTTTGAACCACCAACCTTTCAATTAGCAGTTGATTGCTTTAACCACTGCTCCACCAGGGCTCCTTGCTACCAGTATAGAACTATCTTAATCCAAGTTCAAGATTTAAGGTTGCCTAAAGGGGCCAGATTTGCCAGATTAGGGGAAGCAGGACTGTAATTATTTGGAAGGGCTGGTTTACTTCTGGTTTACCCTTACCCTTAAGTGATAACCTGATGGGTTCTTGCTTAAAGTAGCAGATGATTGATTTGAACTCTAAACTTTGGTGGACCCTCGGCTTTGACTCTTGTTCCTTCTGCTCAGAAAGATCTATTAAAGCATAACTCGGTTTCACAGTTATTTTTCCAGCTAGGGAAAATGGCTCTAGGGCAAAATATTTTTGAATAGAGGACTTTTCTTTCATTTTCTGTAGCATTTTCACTGGGTAACTCCTTATTTTTTGGTTAATTTCTTGATGCTTTTTGGAAGCTGTGGTTTTTTTCAAGAGTACTTTTCCAAGTTTTAATTGTTCTCAGCAGAGGGGTTGATTTGAGATAATTAGTCTACCATTATAGGAACCCTGGTAGTGCAGTGATTAAGAGATTGCCTGCTAACCAAAAAGTCAGCAGTTTGAATCTACCACCCACTCCTTGGAAACCCTATGAGGCAGTTCTACGCTGTTGCACAGGGTTGCTGTGAGTCAAAATAGACTCGACGGCAATTTTTTTTTTTTTTTTTTTTACCAATATAGAAAATAGAACTCTTTGTATTTATGGTTTTTAGCACAGTTCTAGTACAGTTCAATATTTGTTGAATGAATGAATATATTAATGACCATGGACCTTAGAATCAAGTTGTATAAGCTATAGTTCCA
Organism: Elephas maximus indicus; assembly: GCF_024166365.1. NCBI lineage: Eukaryota > Metazoa > Chordata > Mammalia > Proboscidea > Elephantidae > Elephas > Elephas maximus. The sequence goes on from NC_064821.1 coordinate 137,130,336, forward strand.
GCCTTCAAGGAATTTATCACCTATTAGATGAAGACAAAAACACAAAACTGTAAATAATGAGTGCTCAATGGGTGATACAAAGTAAATGATACAGGCTTCCATACATACTGGTAGCAGAAATTGTACAACTTCTTTAAGAAAAAATTGGCAATGTTTATCAAAATTAAATATGCACACACCCTTTGGCCAAATAATCCCACATGTAAGAATTTATCTGATGTATTATGTTCTGTATATTCTTGGCAAGAGCTCAAAAATGTGTATATGAGGATATTCACTGATAGCAGTATGGTTTGTAACACGAAAGACCGGAAACAATTGAAATATCCATCAACAGGGGACTGTTCAAATAAATTATGATACATCATATAATGGAATACAGTTGCTATGAGTTGGAACCGACTCGATGGCAATGGGTTTGGTTTGGTGGTTTTATGCAGCCATTAAAAAGGATGGGAGCAGACTTATATATACTGATATGGAATAATTTCTATGACATTTAAATAAAAACAAACAGGATGCTTGATAGTGTGTATAGTATGCTACAATTTGTGTAAGAGAAGGGATTATACACACACACTTGCTTAGAAAGGCATAGAGTATCTCTGAAAGGCTGAAAAGGAAGCACTAACAGTGGTTATGTCTAAGGAGAAGAACTGGGGCTTGGAGTTCAGGGGCAGGAAGGAATCTTTTTACTGGGTACTCTTGTATCTTATCCTGTCCTATCCTCTATCGTCTATCTCTATTTATCTATCCTGTGCATGTTTTAACAATTACATTTTTTAAAAAGTGCCAGGAAGGTAGTATACTAGAAGGCACACTATACTGGTAGTCAGTTGACCTTAGCTGTAGTCTGATTTTGTTTTGACAAAGTTCTGTGACCCTTCTAACTTGGTTTCCTCTTCTGTGAAATGAGGATGCTAACCTGGATAATCTTAAAGCCTCTTTCAACTTTAACATTCCCTGGTTCCACCTTCACATATGAAGACACTTTCATTTTAGGAGCACTTTTGTTAGATAACCTGGTAGGTGAAAGTATAAGTATTAGGTGAAAGCATTGATTGCTGAGAATGCTAGCTCTCCTTTTGGTTCTCCTTCAAGTTTTACACTATGTTTTCCCTAAGACAATAAACTAAAGTAACTGATTTGTTTCCCTTCCCAGTTTGAAACTGTGATTTTTAATATAACTTCACATTTGAAATATTTCAGGTCTGGTTTTCTTTAGGATTGGGTAGGGTTACATCTCTGACAGACTGACCAAATCCATTATTCCCTATTTATTGTACAACCAAAACTTATTTTCTATGTGTTTCCACATTTTATGCTCAAGTAGATCTAAGTGGTCAAAACATTTAATTAAATGGACTAACTATACAGTCTTTTTTCCTGATTGGTCATCTATATCAATAACAGTGGTATCTACTCCCTGGCTGTGAACCAGCATTAACAGCATTTAAATTTCAATTTAAACTATATTCAGACTAATGAATTAAAATATTTTTAAATTATGAAAGTAACTCAAGTTTATTGTTAAAGGTTCCAACAATCGAGACGTACATAAAGTAAGATCTGTAAGTTTCCTCTCCCCTACTCCAATTCCACTCCTCAGAGGTGATCACTGTTAAGTATGGAAAGTGTCTTCACACACACACACACACACACACACAGAGTTTGTACAATAATGGTATTATACTGAACACATTGTTTTGCAATTTATTTGTGTATTCAGCAATATAGTGTACTTGAGGTACATGTAGCTCTTATCTCATTTTCTAAAGGGATATAAGCTATGCAATCACACAGATGTACTATGATTTACTTACATATCTTTTTATTAATAGACAGCTAGAGATAGTTTCCACTTATATGCTGTGAGAACTTAGACACTTGGCTAGGATTTTTATAGGGTGTCCTCTTAGAATTGGGGCCTAAGCACCAGGTACCATTGTGAGCATTTTACACATATTAACTCTTTTAATTCTCATAATAATCCCATGAAGTAAATGCTATTGCTATCTTTATTTGCATATGAGAAATTTAGGCTCCAAGAGGTTAAGCAACTTATTTGAAGTTCTCACAGCTCTAACTGAAGAGCCAGGATTGGAACCCCGGCTCTCTGAGTCCTGAGTCTGTGCTGAACTCTGATGCTCTTCTGTCTCACATGATAGGTGTGTTTGGAATTTTGGTAGACACTGTCAAGTTGTCCTCTAAAACAATTTATTCAATTTATTCTATATCTGAGAGTTCATCCATTCCCCGTTTCCTTATCAAACACTATGTTCTCAATTAAAAAAAAAATTGTTTTGCCAATTTGGAGTTGGAAAAATAGTATCTTGTTATTGTTTTAATTTACAATAAAGGAATAATTTATATAAAAGAATCTGTTATAATTTCCAGATTATCATCTAAGAGCAGTGAAGCCCACATATAGTTACTTCAAGAAATGCCGACAACATGGCAAGGACCAGACTTCCATGTTTGTTTGTTGTTGTTAACTGTAGTGGAGTCAGCTCTCACTCATGACGAGTGAGTCAGAGTAGAACTGTGCTCTGTAGGGTTCTCCATGGCTGACATTTCTGAAGTAGATCACCAGGCCCTTCTTCCGAAGTTCTTCTGGGTGGACTTGAACCTCCAACCTTTCAGTTAGCAGCCAAGCAGGGTTAAGAGTTTGCACCACCCAGACCCACCCAGTGCCGTCGACTCTGACTCATAGCAACCCTATAGGACAGAGTAGAACTGCCCCATTGAGTTTCCAAGGAGTGCCTGGCAGGCTCGAACTGCCAACCCTTTGCTTAGCAGCTGTAGCACTTAACCACTACGCCACTCCTAAGTTTGCTTTTTGAGGTTATTTTCTTTTGGTTAAACTTCTGACAGAGGACCTGGGTGAACAGAAAGCTTTTTAGAATTAAAACTTAAATGGCTCCTTGAGCGACCCAGGAGCTCATTTATAATTTGATTGTCAGATTCATGCAACGCTGTTTGTGAAGGGGTGTGCCCAGAGCAGTTAGAAAAGGAAAAACAGCGTTTAACACCAAGGGTTTAGCAGGGAGATCTGAGCCAACAAGTAAAAATTCTTTAAAGGTTCAATCAAGTTTATTCCCATCACATTCCTTTGGATTGCCCAACAGGCACATGCTTTGTCAATGAAAATTATTTTCAATCTCATTGATGTTTTGTTTGGCAAGAATCATTTCTTTGAACAATTTCTTATTAATCATCTACAATTTTTCATCTCTGACACACCAATACTTTCAGTAGCTGCATGTTTATAAAAGAGCCAAACCTTCACCTGGTATTCAGTTTTAACCTGTTTCTTGAAAATGTAATTTGATAAGAATTACAAATCTGTTTGCAACCAAATTCCAGATCTTTGACATTATAAACCAGTAACCAGTTGCCATCAAGTCAACTCCAATTCATGGCAACCCCACGTGTGTCAGAGTGGAGTTGTACTCTACAGGGTTTTCAAGTGGCTAATTTTTACAGTAGATTGCCTGGACTTTTCTTACAAGGTGGCTTGTTCTGGGTAGACTCAAACCTCCAACCTTTCGGTTAGCAGCTGAGTGTGTTAACTGTTTGCAGGAGTACTTAGGGACTCCTTCAACATTATAGAGGATAAGAAATGTGAACACAATAGAATTTTTTTATCATTGTATTTTGGGAGACCAAATTAATGTATACCAACTTTACCAATCCTTGTCATGTTAGCTTCCTCCGCCCTCCCCCTTATAACTTATAGTTTTCTGTTTCGGGGGACATAGTTTACCTTGCTGTAAATCAAATATGAATAACAACACCTAGCGTCTTGATAGGAGCCCCGGTGGCACAGTGGCTAAAGAGCTGGGCTGCTAACCAAAAGATCTGTGATTCGAACCAACCAGCTGCTCTGCAGGAGAAAGATGTGGCAGTCTGCTTCCGTAAAAATTTACAGCCTTGGAAACCCTATGTGGCAGTCCTACTCTGTCCTATAGGGTCGTTGTGAATTGGAATCAACTTAATAGCAGTGGGTTGGGTTTGGTTTTGGTTTAGTGTCTTAATGGGGTCCTGTCTTCTAGACATGTAATTCGCTGTGGTCTGAGGTGTCTTCTTGGAGGGGGTAACTCAGTTTTGGTCAAACCATCTTCTACACAGGAGTAATAAAAATACATTCAGGACTATATGGAGGGGTTTCCATGGATTCTTTTACATGCTAGGGGTGAGGTTGGATCCTGCAGGGCTGCCTCCCAGGCTGTGAGCAGTGCGTGGGCCTCCAGGGAGCATTTCACTGGGCTTTAGCTTAAGCACTGTTCGTACATGGCCATTGATTTCCTTTACCAAGAGCTGCCAATCCAGTGAAATTCGCCATACCTGTAGAGGAATTCCACCCTTCCTCTACCAGGTGGCAAGCACAGCAGCTGGACTAGGTGGGAGAACTTGCTACACCAGTGATTTAGTGTGGTGGTTCTACCTGGAGCTTGTTGGAAATGTAAATGTTGGGACCTACCCTGATTCTCCCAGTGATCCGAGAACCACTGCTCTTGCTTAATATATCAGAATCATCTACTTTTTTCTCTTTACCCCTATAACATTTCCTCTGTCATGGATTCACTTTCTAAATGTCTTTGAACTGTCACATTGATAGTGGCTCACCCTCACTAGTGGTGTGCTGGTAAAAGTCTAACAACTAGCTCTGAGTGTGGGAGGTGGGTCGTTGTGATTTGTGGCTCACAATTTCTGTGATGTAAAGACCCCCATCGTGGTCGATTTCAAGCCGTTCATGTGATATTATTGACCGTGTATTTGGTAAGAGATGTGCACAATCGCTCTGGTGAGCAGGTGTGAACTGCCTTTAGCACCCTTCTGGGAGATACCAATACTTTTGTAGGCACTCGCTCAGATTTAACTCAGTGGGGACTTAGATTGGGTTAATATGCATGAATGGAGTCCTTATGTGCAGGCCACTCCTTGAATCATTGAATACTTTTTTTTTCTTTTTAACATTTTTTGTGCTTTTTTTTTTACATAGCAAATTATTTTCCCAGTCAATGAATGCATATACAAATTGTTGCGTGACATTGGTTGCAGTCCCCACGATGTCTCAGCACTCTCCCTATTTCCTTCCTGGGTTCCCCATTTCCATTCATCCAGTTTCCCTGTCCCATTCTCTGTTTTCATCTTTGGTTTTGGGCAAATGTTGCCCTTTTGGTCTCGTATAGTTGATTGTTCTAAGGAGCACATTCTTCACAGGTGTTATTGTTTATTTTGAGAGTCCTGTCCATTACTTGGCTGAAAGATGGCCTCTGGGGTGTGTTCAGTTTCAGGTCAGAAGGTTGTCTTAGGACCGTAGTCTTGGGGGTTCCTCCAGTCTCATTCAGACTAGTAAGTCTGGTCTTGAATTTTTTTTGAGTTTGAATTTTGTTCTACATTTTTTACCTATCTCAACTGGATCCTTTTATTTGGGTTCCAGTTAGAGAGGTCAGTAGTCGTAGCCAGGAACTCTAGCTCTTCTGGTCTCAGGTTAGAGGAGGCTGTGGTTCATGTGTGCCATTAGTCCTTTGGACTAATCACTTCCTCAAGTCTCTGGTTTTCTTCATTCTCCTTTGTTCCAGGCAGGAAGAGACCAATAGTTTCTTTTTAGATGGCCACTAGAAAGCTTTTACTCACCAGACTAAGACATAAGAGGTTATCTTTATGAACTGTGTTTCGCCAGTTGCCTTAGATGTTGCCTAAGAATTTGGTGCTTAGCCTTCAAGTCCAATAGTTCAGTCCTGACGTCTAGTAGTTTCTGTAACTGTGCCTCCTCTATGTTCTCTTATATATATGAGTATACATGCACTATTTACAATTGCATATGTAGAAATACCCACGACCATACCTACATGTGTACATGCGCATACTCCCACACGACCACTCTCACTTATTTAGCATGCATATTTACCCACGTATCTACTCATAAATTATTGTCCTTTATGACTTTTTTGCAGAATTGTATATGTTATGGCATTTACCATGGTTGCCTTTTACTCCTGTGTGCCTCTCAGGGTGCTCCTTTGCTTTGGATACCTTGTGCTGACTTCCCCCATATTGTGTATTGCCTTCCCCTTCACCAGAATTAACACTTGTCTACTATTTAGGTAGTGATTTTCCCTACCTCCCCTTCCTATCCCTGGTAACCATCAAAGAATGTTTCTTTCTGTGTGTAAATCTATTCTTAATTTTTTATAATAGTGATCTCATGCAATCTTTGTTTTGTGATTGACTTACTTCATTCAGCATAACATCCTCCAGATTCATCCATGTTGTGAGAAGTTTCATAGAGTCATTATTCTTCATAAATGCATAATATTCCACTGTGTGTATGTACCACAGTTTATTCATCCATTGATGAGCATTTAGTTTGTTTCTACCTTTTTGCTATTGTGAATAATGCTACAGTGAACATAGGTTGTGCATATGTCTACTCTTGTTATGGCTCTTACTTCTCCACGATATATACCTAAGAGTGAGGTTCCTGGATCATACGGTATTTTTATTTCTAGGTTTTTAAGGAAGCTCCATACTGTTTTCCACAGTGTTTGTACCATTTTACATTCCCACCAGCAGTGTATAAGAGTTCTGATCTCCTCATAACCTCATTAGCACTTGTTGTTTTCTGTTTTTTTGATTGGCCCCATTTTTGCTGGGGTGAGATACTATCTCGTTATAGTTTTGATTTGCATATTGAATACTTTTGATCACTAAGGTGACTGAAATAATCAGTTGATATCCATTATGATGCCTGAAAAAAAATTAACATCAACGTACAAATGGTATTTTGAGGGTGCCATACAGATAATAAGATTCACGCTCACACCTATGTTTAGTACCTTTCCTATGTATGCCCAGTCTTTGGTTAACTGTCAGTCTAAAACAAGATGGACTTTGTTTTGCTCACCTTTCTACCCTCATTAATTATACTAAGTACTGCCCAAAAGCTGTTCATTGAATTAAAAAATTGGTGACAAGTAAATCTTCTGCATCTTAAGGTTCTAAAACAGTGCAGTAAAAGAAAAAAATACCGGTTGTAGATTTACAGTGTATTGCATAGGTGCCATTATATTTGATTTGATATGATAGTTTGTGTTTTTCATGAAGTGAATAAAACATCACCTAAGAAAAGACAAACATATGTCTCTCTAACCCCTCCCCTGGGCTCATACTTCCTTATCATTGGCACATGATATTTCATTCCTATCAAATGAGAAATGTAGGAAAGATGGACATGTAAGTAGTTTTCATGCCATTGTTGTTGGTAGGTGCCATAGAGTCAGTTCTGACTCATAGAGACCTATACACAACAGAATAAAATGCTGCCGGGTCCCGTGCCATCCCACAAGTATTGCTGTTTGAGCTCATTGTTGCAGCCACTTTGTCAATCCATCTTGTTGAGGGTCTTCCTCTTTTTTATTGAACCTCTACTTTACCAAGCGTGATGTCTTTGTCCAAGGACTGATCCCTCCTGATAACATGTCCAAAGTACATGAGACAAAATCTTGCCATCCTTGCTACTAAAGAGCATTCTGGCTATACTTCTTCCAAGACAGATTTGTTCTTTCTTCTCATAGTCTGTGGTATATTCAATATTCTTTGCCAGTGCCATAATTCAAAGGCATCAATTGTTCTTCAGTCTTCCTTATTCATTGTCCAGCATTTACATGCATATGAGGTAATTAAAAATGCCATGGCTAGGGTCAGGCACAACCTAGTCCTCAAAGTGATGTCTTTGCTTTTTAACACTTTAAAGAGATCTTTTGGAGCAGATTTGCCCAATGCAGTATGACTACTGCTTCCATGAGTGCTGATCGTGGATTCAAATAAAATGAAATCCCTGACAACTTCAGTTTTTTCTGCATTTGTCATGATGTTACTTATTGGTCCAGATTTTCGATTACTGTTAGAACAATAGGAAAGAAGTTCAAAGCACAAAAAGTTTAAAAAGCTTTCGTAGTGTCTCTTTGTTAATGGATAGACTCTAAAAAAGCTGAAACTTTCTTAGTTGAGAAATGGCTCTACTCTGGTCAGAACTCTGGCAAACGTGTCATGTGAAGCCTAGCTTCAGTGTTTTTCTTTATTGACATTCTGTCATTTTAAATCCTGGGTTGAAATCAGTGAATCCTAAGACAATGTTTTTATTTTAGGTTTTGCTAGGTTTAGTGTAAATTTTCTGCCACCTTTTGGTATTATATTAGATTTTTAAAAATTATTTATTTTATTGTTTTTTTAAGTTGAAGTTCTCTTTTGATCAGTTGACGTCCCTTTAGAAATCTTCAGAATAACTTCAACATGCCTTGAGGGCATATGTTTTTGTATTACAATAGCATGACTAGGTGGTTATTGGCAACCAGCCTAGCATAGTGAGGCATACTGTCATTACACAATTATACACATCCTGGTGTGTGAGTCTTATTACGTAATTGTTCTTCCCGTTCAAAGATGCTGCTGAAAGCAACTACATAAGTCCTGCTCGTTTTACAGGGAAAGTAAAAGTTGGAAGTCAAGAATTGCCAAGCTCATAGACATTGAGGGGCAACAGTGTCTTAGATGGGAGTGTCCCATCTCTGGATAGGATATTGGGCAACCACTCTCAGGAGGTTAAATCAGCACATTTTGGACTTCTTCCCATACCTATTCAATCTGTATGCTGAGCAAATAATCCGAGAAGCTGGACTATATGAAGAAGAATGGGGCATCAGGACTGGAGGAAGACTCATTAACAACCAACTTGAAGCACTTACTAATGACGATCAAAGACCACAGCCTTCAGTATGGATTGCACCTCAACATAAAGAAAACAAAAATCCTCACAACTGGACCAATGAGCAACATCATGATAAACGGAGAAAAGATTGAAGTTGTCAAGGATATCATTTTACTTGGATCCACAATCAATAGCCATGGAAGCCGTAGTCAAGAAATCAAAAGATGCATTGCACTGGGTAAATCTGCTGCAAAGGACCTCTTTAAAGTGTTGAAATGCAAAGACGTCACCTTGAAGATGAAGGTGCACCCGACCCAAGCCATGGTATTTTCAATTGCATCATATGCATGTGAAAGTTGGGCAATGAATAAGGAAGACCGAAGAAGAATTGATGCATTTGAATTGTGGTGTTGGCGAAGGATATTGAATATACCATGGACTACCAAAAGAATGAAGAAATCCATCTTGGAAGAAGTACAACCAGAATGCTCCTTGGAAGCAAGAATGGCGAGACTATGTCTTACATACTTTGGACATGTTGTCAGGAGGGATCAGTTCCTGGAGAAGGACATCATGCTTGGGAGAGTACAGGGTCAGCGGAAAAGAGGAAGACCCTCAACAAGGTGGATTGACACAGTGGCTGCAACAATGAGCTCAAGCATAACAGCGATTGTAAGGATGGCACAGGACCAGGCGGTGTTTTGTTCTGTTGTGCATAGCGTCGTTATGAGTCGGAACTGACTCAACGGCACCTTACAACATCAAACATCCAACAGTGTTTTATTTATTTTATTAGCCAGCAAGCAACCATAGCTGTTATTTGTGTATTTATTTTTCCTTTAACGTTTTTCATAATGTAAAATTGGGTGATACCTTAGGGGACATTCTCTGCCTCTCTAGGAGGACTTGGAAACCCTAGTCTGTGGGTCCAGGAGTGTGACATGTGTAGAGTAAGTAAAATAAAAGTCACCGATTCCAAGTAGAAACATAGGGGAGAGGGCAAGGAGAGTTGCTTCTAGTACTTAAGGCAGTCCAGGGTCAGACCATCCCTGTAGGTTTTCTTCTAATGATGGTTTTGGGTTTTGTGCACTTCTGTGGAGGGGCAATCCTGAACACTCTGCCAGGTAGTATGGAAAATTTCAACCTGCCCCATGGAGGTCATCCAATTGAGGATCCGTTTGTGTGGCTCCTTCTGAAATGTATCAGGGAGCCATATAACCCAATTTTTCTTTTTGAATGAATGAATTATTAATGAGAAAGCAACCTGCTCTCTCTTTTCTTTTATTTCAGCATCTCCTAAAATCCCAAGAGAGCTCTGAATATCACTGAGTTGCTTGGCAGCTTAGTGTCAGGTCAAAATTATATGAATTTGGTTTGGAAAGAGCAGGCTGTCTTCCTGGGAATTAAGGAGTCCCCAGATACCAGTGCCTTCTCTTGAGAATACAGCTGAAAGCACACCCACTAATGTGCCTCTGTTGCAGGAGGTGTCGTGAGTCATTTAAACAAGATAGCAGAGGATGGAACCAGCTTTTGATTCCGTTAAGCCTATAATTTTGTTGTGAAAACTTGGTATTAGTGAAATGGTAGACGATAAGTTCCTTGAGGACAAGGACTGTGTCTTACTAATCTTGTATCACCAGGATGAAAGCCAGGACTTGGTATACATAGGAGATGTTTAAAACGTGACGTTGTTCATGTCATGTGAATGAATGAATGTCTTCAGCATCTTTGCTCTTATTCTGGTGAACCCCCCCACAATTCCAGTGAATGGGCGGGCGGGGGGAAGAGACTACATTGCCAAGTCAAAGCTTTGAATCTTTGCCCTAAAATTCCAAATAGGCTTCCCTTCCAATAGAAAAGGAAAATTCTGATACTGACAAGGATGACAAGACAGGGGAAAGATAATTTGGGCACCGTGGGGGAGGAGAAGAATCAACAACCCTTCTCAAAGTCTTTGATTTTATATTTACTGCTAATGTCCAGCGTAAAAATCGTTGGCTTGATTTAAGTGTTTTGTTGGCTTTGAAAGCCCCATTGCCGCCACCACCACCAGCTCACTCCGCTGTGGGCCGGAGAGGCTGAAGACCACTTTTCAGCCTGATGTAATTTCTAACAGCTGAGGTATTAAAACACTGAAAAACGGGGTTTATAATGGAAATGCTGACAGACTATTAACTATAGCAGCACTGCTCTAATAAATGGAATGGCTTGTCATAATCTCTAGTTCATAAATATGCAAATACAAGACTGAGGGTTTGCTCCAAAGGATGTCTCTATAATTTTAACTGACCTTTACTGATACCAAATGAGCCTGTTGCTTCTGTTTGTGTACACTGGATATAAAGTACAGGAAATTCAGCCGCCTGTCGGCCTAAAGTATATAAAGTTTAAACTGCCAGCTCTGAAACTCTGGGCTCAGATTCTATTTCTCTTCACATTCACACTCTTTATTGACATTTTCATTTTTTTTTTTCCAGGGGGTGGGAGCAGAGTGGGGGTGAAATCAAACATTGTTCATCCCCTTTTTTCCCCTCACATTATTTCCACATGTCATAGCGCCTGCCCTGCCAAAATTCATGGACTGCCTCAAGGACAAACAGGCCATCTATGCTGAATTATAAATTTGAGTTTTATCCAGTTTTCTGCTTTTGGACCAAATGGGCAGCAAATCCAGTGACTTCATATTTAATAACCTAGATGTCATTTGTCCTGTGTCTTTTAGCAGAGTCAAGAGTTGGATGGCTAGCAGTTCTGCAAATTTTTCCCCTAATTATTTAAGCAATTCAGCCTGGTATCTGAACTATTGATGCAGAGCCAAATTGCCAGCAGGGGAGAGATCTGTCCAATCCAGGAGCTAAATGAGTCACTGAGAGTCAATCTGTTTTTCCCCTGCTGCTGGGGTTTCCTCGGGCCCTGGCCTCACTCTGCTGCAGTCACACAGCGCTGCAGGCTTGGCCCTCTTTGGCTTCCACCACCTCCCATTTCCCGCCTCAGCCCTGCTTCCCGCAGCTGTTGATGGGTTCTGACCGGCTGGCAACGGAAATCCAGAGCCTCAATCTCTCTGTAGTTGCGTCCTTGCTTTGACAGAAAATGAAGACATCTTAGCCTTGTTGGATTTACTGTTTCAGTAATACATCAGATATCTGGAAAGTAAAGGAAGGTATATAAACAAAATGTGTTACTGGGATCAATGTCAGCTCACTAGTTCCTGCTGCCCAGTTCCCTCAGAGTATTCTTCCACTTTTCCTAAGTGTCCAAGTGGAGCCCTCGGAAACAGGATGTTTCCTTTGGTCCTAGAAAAATAAAAAAATAAAGATGGAATGTGTATTATTTTCTTAAGACTGCTGTAGCAAAATACCATAAATTGGGCAGCTTTAAAGAACAGAAATTTATTGTGTGACAGTTCTGGAAGCGAGACGTCCAAATCAGGGTATTGGCTGTGTGGATTCCTACTGAGGGCTGAGGGAGAATCTGTTGGATGCCTCTCTCCTAATTTCTGGTAGCTCCAGGCATTCCTTGTCTTGCAGCTGCAGTGTCATGTGGCACATCCTTCATCTGTCTGTGTCTCTTCTCCACTCAGATGGGATTAGGACCCATGCCACTCCAGTATGACCTCATTTTAACTTGTTGGGTGCTGTCAAGTTGATTCCAATTCATAGAGGCCCCATGTGACAGAGTGGAACCATCCCACAGGGTTTTCTTTGCTGTAATCTTTAGGGAAGCAGATCTCTAAGTCTTTCTCTTGCAGAGCTGCTGGGTGGGTTTGAACAGCCAACCTTTTGGCTAGCAGCTGGGTGTACCACCTGTTGTACCACCAGGGCTCCTTCGTATTAGTTGATAACATCTACAAAGATTCTATTCCCAGACAAGGCCACATTCACAGGTACAGGGTTAGGACTATCTTTTCAGGGGACACAATTCAATTCGTAACAGAAGGAAGTGTGGATAGGCTGAGGGTGGCAACCAGAAGAAATCCACCAGCCTAAGCCGGATGCAGTTGGATTGGGAGGCAGAGATGGAGGGCCAGGGAGGGGCGGAACTCAGAGTGCCATGAATAACATTTTTTTTTTTTTAATTGAAACATTTCATTTCTTGCAATATTTACTAAAAAGCAAAAATCCTTGAATTCTTCCTTTTAGGATGAGTATTCAATTACAGAAAAATATGCAGCTGATTTGAGGACCGCACATAACTGGTATTTCATGGTAAATTATTAAATTAGCTGACACAGTTCTATCTTGAACTTTGCCACGGAAGACTGACATTTTTTGTGCAGTGTGCATTGAGGACTGTGGTAATCTAAACTGGTCTGAGCTTTTTCTCTTTGAAACTCAAACACAATCAAGGGGCAGTGTTCTCTGCAAACGCAGAGAAGAGTTAGTATGGAATTTGAGAAAACAACCACAAAAATTCTATTGTAGTAAACTGAACTGCTCTGAGAATACTTGGGAACTGGAGAACTTGGTGGTCTTTGAGAAAATAAGGAGAGAGGGGATAGATGGGTTGACTGGTTTACTACATTTTTAAAATAGAAAAATCTGGGGTTGGAGGGGGGACCCAAGATGGACAGAGAGCAAGAGTAGTTCCTTTCCTACAGGGTGGCCAGTTCTATTTATGTAGTTCCAACAAATCTCACCTGCCCTGTTTTCATGATTTTTGGTCTCCTTTTTCCAGCAAGGTGGCAAGGGCACTTAGAGAAAAGAGCCAGATTTCTGAAGCGCGGAAACATTTCTGACTGTAATCAGGCGTGTATTAGTGAATTGCTTCCCTGTGTTCTGCACGCATTCCTGCAATGGCATCAACCACTTAGATCATTTTGGTTTTGTAGTGGGTTTCCGGATTTCGAGGATCCAGGAAGTTCTGGGGAGTGCTCCCACCATTTAGTCAGAAGTAATTAACTAAAAAATAAAGGTCCCACTTTTTCTTTTCACATTTGGGAAGACAGATCACCTAATACCAAGCTTGAAACACTAGTTTTCAGATGATTTTAGTATAAAGCATCTTCCGCAGGAGGCAATAAAACGTCCCTTTTTTTGGTACTCAGCTACAGTTACACCGCTTTCTGAAAGCAGGAATCTCCCTGAAAAGAAATTTACATGAAAACAGTCCCATTGTTTGAGAACTTATGCAAATGCTGCACAAAGGGGCTTGCTAATGATTTAAAAAAATTAAATCTTAATCACTGCCTCAAAGATATCCTAAGAAACTTGGATACTTCTAAAGAATTCCATCGTACTTTTTTTTTTTTTAAATATGTACAATATAAAAAAAAAAAAAAAAATTTTTTTTTTTTTTTTTTTTTTTATAGAGTTGTTTAATTTTCTTTTCCCCTAAACTCCATACTTCTTCCCAAGCTTGCAAAGTCTTCTTTAATGAATGTCCTACAGGGCATCTAGTGCTTTTCGGTGTAAAATTTACAAGGATCACTCATTACCAGTTAAGAAAATTGAAGATAACAACCACAAAAAACTGACATAGCTCCAAGTATTTTGAACAATGTACAATGTTTCTCCCGTGGGTGTAGCTTTTAGGGACCACATGGGGATACGTTAGCAGAAGATGAAGCTCTAAGTGTCTCAATTCATGTTGATTGCCTCCCAACGCCCTGGTGCTAGAACTCTGGATGTGTCCATTACCACATGTTCAAACAATGAATCGCCTGTGCCAGGAATCTGATTTCTGTAGAAAGATATTAAGGGGTTGGATGAGGAATATTGTGTCAGACCAAATGTTGTGACACTTCTTTGATTTTTACTTTCTTTACATTATTTTGCATTTACTACCTAACATCTCTCTGGCTTTGGTACCCTCACTTTCTTTTCTTCTTTTCCTTCTAATTTAGTGTTGAAAGATGATCAAAGTATAGAGTTTCTTCTACTTCAGAGCTTGGCATTTCTGCAGGCACAAATGAGCTTGGTTTTCAAGCACCAGTCTTTGAACACAAGGAATTCCTTTAATGATCATGCCAGATGATAGACTTTGGAATCAGACACTTTTGAGTTCCAGCTCTGCCATTTGTCAGCTTTGACACTTTGGGCAAGTTATTTTAATCTCTCTAAGCCTCAGTTTTCTCTTCTGTAAATGGGGATAACAATATTAATAATAATACCTATGTCATCAGTTTAAAAAAAAATGTGCAAACTGGCATTCATATACTCTCAATATATTTGTGTGAGTACAGATACCATTGTGTTATATCTCATATAAGTAAGAAAACACACAAAAATGAAAGTTACATAATGAAATTACCACATAAACAAATACTCTAATAATTCCTTCTCATCTTGCACAACTTCTGGGGTACATAACCTCACTTTGGAAGCTCATAATGCATATATTGTGTTTAGCATAGTGCCTGGCAAAATAGTAGTACTCAGTACGTGTGAGGCATTAATTACTTTCATGCCCAAGAACACAACTGGAGGGCCTCCAGATACTTCTACAATGGAGGGCACTGAGTCTCATTTTGACTTCTTTGTTGACATGACTTACATAAGCAGCAGAGAATGGCTGAGCTATAAATCAGGCTCTTTCAAGATAGGGAAATCTCACTGCATCATTTTCGTTAGCATTTTCTTCAGCTAATAGATGCATTCACAACTATTTCACACAGGACTTCCTGTTCCAATGAAGATTGGTGGCTTTCCCCATTCAGGCAGGCATTAAGAGAGTCACATCCCAAGTGACTCTTTTTTTAAAAAAAATTTTATTGTGGTTTAGGTGAAAGTTTATGAACCAAGTCAGTCTCTCATACAAAACTTATATACACCTTGCTATATACTCCTAATTGCTCTCTCCCTAATGAGACAGCACACTCCCTCCCCCACCCTCTATTTTCGTGTCCACTAGGCCAGCCTCTGACCCCCTCTGCTCTCCCATCTCCCCTCCAAACAGGAGATGCCAACATAGTCTCATGTGTCTACTTGATCCAAGAAGCTCATTCTTCACCAGTATTGTTTTCTGTCCCATAGTCCAGTCCAATCCTTGTCTGAAGAGTTGGCTTTGGGAATGGTTCCTAACTTGGGCTAACAGAAGGTCTGGGGACCATGACCTCCAGGGTCCTTCTAGTCTCAGTCAGATCATTAAGTCTAGTCTCTTTACGAGAATTTGGGGTCTGCATCCCACTGCTCTCCTGCTCCCTTGGGGGCTCTCTGTTGTGCTCCCTATCAGGACAGTCATCAGTTGTAGCTGGGTATCATCTAGCTCTTCTGGTCTCAGGCCGATACAGTCTCTGGTTTATGTGGTCCTTTCTGTCCCTTGGGCTCATAATTACCTTGTGTCTTTGGTAGTCTTCATTCTCCCTTGCTCCAGGTGGGTTGAGACCCATTGATGCTTCTTAGATGGCTGCTTGCTAGCGTTTAAGACCCCAGATGCCACTTTCCAAAGTGGGATGCAGAATGCTTTGTTAATAGATTTTATTATGCCAATTGACTTAGATGTCCCCTGAAACCATGGTCCCCAAACCCCCACCCCTGCTACGCTGGCCTTAGAAGCATTCAGTTTATTCAGGAAACTTCTATGCTTTTAGTTTAGTCCCGTTGTGCTGACCTCGCCTGTATTGTGTGTTGTCTTTCCCTCACCTAAAATAATTCTTATCTACTATCTAATTAGTGAAAACCCCTCTGCTTCCCTCCCTCTCTCCCCCATCTCATAACCATCAAAGAATATTTTCTTCTCTGTTTAAACTCTTTCTCCAGTTATTATAATCGTGGTCTTATACAATATTTTTCCTTTTGCAATTGACTAATTTCACTCAGCATAATGCCTTCTAGGTTCCTCCATGTTATAAAATGTTTCACGGATTCATCATTGATTTTTATCTATGCATAGTATTCCATTGTGTGAATATACCATGATTTATTTATCCATTCATCTGTTGATGGGTACCTTGATTGCTTCCATCTTTTTGCTATTGTAAACAATGCTGCAATGAACATGGGTGTACATGTTTCTGTTCGTGTAAAGGACTAGGATATATTCTAAGGAGTGCGATTGCTGGATCATATGGTAATTCTATTTCTAGTTTTTTAAGGAGGAGCCAAATTGATTTCCAAATTGGTAGTTCCATTCTACATTTCCACCAGCAGTGTAAAATTGTTCCAGTCTCTCCACAACCTCGCCAACATTTATTATTTTGTGTTTTTTGGATTAATGCCAGCCTCATTGGAGTGAGATGGAATCTCATTATAGTTTTGATTTGCATTTCTCTAATGGCTAATGATGGTGAGCATTTTCTCATGTATCTGTTAGCTACCTGAATGTCTTCTTTAGTGAAGTGTCTGTTCATATCCTTTGACCATTTCTTAATTGGGTTATTTGTCTTTTTGTAGTTGAGTTTTTGCAGTATCATGCAGATTTTGGAGATCAGACCCTGATCAGAAATATCATAGCTAAAAACTTTTTCCCAGCCTGTAGGTAGTCTTTTTCCTCTTTTGGTGAAGTCTTTGGATGAGCATAGGTGTTTGATTTTTAGGAGCTCCCAGTTATCTAGTTTCTCTTCTGCATTGTTAGTAATGTTTTGTATACTGTTTATGCTATGTATTAGGACTCCTAACATTGACCCTATTTTTTCTTCCATGATCTTTATCGTTTTAGATTTTATATTTAGGTCTTTGATCCATTTTGAGTTAGTTTTTGTGCATGGTGTGAGGTATAGGTCTTGTTTCATTTTTTTGCAGGTGGATATCCAGTTATGCCAGCACCGTTTGTTAAAGAGACTGTCATTTCCCCATTTAACTGACTTTGGGCCTTTGTCCAATATCAACTGCTCATATGTGGATGGATTTATGTCTGGATTCTCAATTCTGTTCCATGGTCTATGTATCTGTTGTTGTACCAGTACCAGGCTGTTTTGACTACTGTGGCAGTATAATAGGTTCTAAAATCAGGTAGAGTGAAGCCTCCCACTTCACTCTTCTTTTTCAGTAATGCTTTACTTATCCAGGGCCTCTTTCCCTTCCATAAGAAGTTGGGGATTTATTTCTCCATCTCATTAAAAAATGTCATTGGAATTTGAATCAGAATTGCATTCTATCTATAGATCGTTTTTGGTAAAATAGACATTTTTACAATGCTAAGTATTCCAATCCATGAGCAAGATATGTTTTTCCACTTATGTAGGTCTCTGTTGGTTTCTTGCAGTAGTGCCTTGTGGTTTTCTTTGTGTAGGTCTTTTATGTCTCTGGTAAGATTTTATTCCTAAGTATTTTATCTTCTTGGGGCTACTGTAAATGGTATCTACGTGGTGATTTCCTGTTCAATGTTCTTTTTGTTGGTGTAGAGGAATCCAACTGACTTTTGTATGTTTATCTTGTATCCTGATACTCTGCTGAACTCTTCTATTAGTTTCAATAGTTTTCTTGAGGATTCTTTAGGGTTTTCTGTGTATAAGATCATGTCATCTGGAAACGGAGATACTTTTACTTCTTCCTCACCAACCTGGATGCCCTTTATTTCTTTATCTAGCCTAATTGCTCTGGCTAGGACCTCCAGCACAATATTGAATAAGAGTGGTGATAAAGTGCATCCTTGTCTGGTTCCGGATCTCCAGGGGAATATGTTCAGACTCTTTTCATTTAGGGTGATGTTGGCTGTTGGCTTTGTATAAATGCCGTTTACTATGTTGAGGAATTTTCCTTCTATTCCTATTTTGCTGAGAGTTTTTATCATGAATGGGTGTTGAGCTTTGTCAAATGCCTTTTCTGCAAGACATTGCCTTCTTGAGAAATGAAAACGATAACATGAGAATCTGTGGAAATGGAGAGGAGAATGGGGACAGATTCAAAATTAGAGGAAAACAGAGAAGTCTCTGTTCTTTTTCTGAGTTAGTCTTTTACTTACCATATGCAATTATGACACACTGATTTTGTGTTTTATTATTGTGGCATTGAATATAAGTCTAGAAATTTATGTAAGTACTCTTGGTATGGGTGTTTCTAAATTCACACTCTTTCATTTGTTGCTCATGGGCATTGTTATATACCGGGCATTCACCATATGGCAGGAAATGGGCTAGGTACTACTGTGAATTGATGTCTTCTTAACAAAGAGAAGCAAACAGAGGGAATTGATGGAAACAACTGAACTAATGAGTCCAAACTCCCACTCAGAAACTGGATTTGCTGAGGAATTTGATGTGAACCAAGTAGTGATTGACCTCACACTTCTAAATTAGCATCAGCCTTCTCCTTGGAAATTTTGTTATTACTTAAAATGTAAAACCTTGAGGAAAAAAAACTTAAATATTGAAAAAATCGAGAAATTAAGAGCAGAATAGGAATTTGCTGCATTCATCTTGACAAAAGCCCATAGTCAGTATTTTAGTTCTGTTTTGGTATCTTGGATCCACTGAGGATACAGGCTCAGAGATTTCGTTTGTGTGCAATCTTTTTTGTTGGCTTCATTCTTCTTGAGGCATAAAATCTTAATGTGGAGAGTGGTGGTGTATATGTGTTTGTGTTAGACATTTCTAGTTCTACCAATATTTGGTGCTCTTATTTTTGTGCGCAGAGAAGACATTTCCTAGCTCCCCCAGTACTTACAGGGTGAAGACTTGTCATGTTCCAGATGACGTAACTTCCTTCAACTTGGGTCCCTGAGTAACTATGTGGGGCTTCAGCCTGGGTCCCTGAGTAACCATATGGAGCAGAGCCTTTCACTAACCTGTGATGATCAAGTAGTGGAATGAAAAATAAACCTTTGTTTTGTTAACTCATTGGGATTTCAGGATTAATTTGTTACCTCAGATAACCCATTCTGTCTTGGCAGTTTTTTATGCTTTTGTTTTTCCTGGAAGAAGTTGCAATATCTAGATATTTCTCCAAAAGTGTCCTACTCTGAGATCTTGTGAGCGAAATATCAAAATTTGAAGCTATCAAGGGACTGAAGTGAGAGAAATTTCTGAAAACATCAAGGGAAAGAATAGGCAAGGTCTTGCTGGCCAAATTTGCATGATCAAGTGTCAGTACCACGTAGTGATTCTTCAAGGGATTTATGTAGGGAATTTAAACTGTAACAAGACCTTTACTTTATTAAAGAATGGGGAAGAGTGTCCATTCAGGCTTTTAAGGTGAGAAATAAAGGCTGACTTTTCAAAATGGGATTTTTAAGGAAGTCAAAAAATTAAGAATTTGTACCATGAAAATCTCCAGGGATGATGACCACTTAGATCTCTAACAGGTCCAGAAGAGTGAACCACAAATGGAAGCAAACAGAATTTGTCAGCAGAAGAAAGTCCCAAGGAAAAAATAACACTTTGGGCAAAAACTTTCATTAAGAGTGTATCCAAAAGCTCCTAGTGTAATATTTTTCTTCATGGAGCTAATACGCCATCATACAAGGTGAAATAATCTTAAATTGTGAACTAAGGGACCTCATGGAATAAAAACCCCAATGAGTAGAGTAGATGTAATAAATATTCTGAGTGTGAAAGATGGTGACATTTCTGAGCCCCCTAAAGGCCTGGGACCCATGGTGGCATGGTAGGATCTAAGGGTGACTTGTTGATCTGTGAGGCTCTTTTAAGTGTATTTTTAAGGCTGCTTTTTCCCTAATCTTAAACACTTGACCTTTCAGTCTGATACTCCTTAGTATTATTAGATTAGATGATTAGTTATTAAATATACTGTCTCCAGTAAACAGGTAATTGTATAATGCAATGGCCCTCAGCTTTTCCAGGCCATGTGCCCATGACATTTAGAGTTAGAACACTGAGTCCTTTTGTTCTAGAATGCTTAACCCTTTCAATGGGTAGAAGAATGTACAGGGATTTCCCTGGAACTCACATTCAAGCTGACTGAAGGGCAGTCAAAACTGTTGAGTACCCCATGTTTTTGAGAGCTATAGAATTCAAAGACCATAGAATTTCTATTACATTTATGCCCACATAGTACAAGTGAATAGTACATAAACCAATATTTTCCCTGTGGCAAGCTGGGTGTGATAAACACATTTTAGGTATTCACAGGGCTTTAAGTGGGGTGCTTGAGAAAGGCTTTTAGTGCCATTTTGGAACTGAAAGCACATGGATAGAGAAGTTTTAGGTGTCTCTATTGCTTTTTGACAAATTTTGCCTGACACAAAGGGGAAGGGGTGAAGAGAGGAGAAAAAATGTCGGTGGGGGCAGGATCTAGCTGGTTTTGGTGCCTTAGCATTTGGCCATCACTGCGCTGGGCACTTTGCATACACAGACTCTTAATCATCATCTAAATAGAAATGTAGTTTTAGTCCTCATTTTGCATTTAAGGACCCTGAGGCTCAGAGAAGTTAAATTTGCACAAGATCAAACAGCCAGGGTAGGTGAATTGGCATTTGAACTTGGGTCTGTTTGACTTCAAAGTCCTTGCTGTTTCCTATAGTTCACATTGTCTTCCTTTTATTAAGTGCCTACTATGTGTAGACGTGGAGTCTCTGGGTGGTGCAATGCACTTGGTTTGCTAACTGGTGGTTTTGATTCACTCAGAGGTACCTCAGAAGAAAGGCCTGGTGATCTGCTTCTGAAAAACCAGCCATTGAAAACTCTATGGAGCACAGTTCTTCTGATGCACATGGAGTCATCATGAATCCAAGGTGACTCGATGGCAGCTACTTTACTGGATGTGTAGATGTGGCATAACTCATTCTGATGAAAGGGGGGAAGATGGTCAGGGAAATCTGGGTTCCAAGTACCCAGCTGATGTTTTTTCATTGAATGCCTACTGTATTCCCAGAAGCACACTGTGAAGAATACAAAAGAAGTATTGAGATGTAATTATCAGCCCTCAGATTAGTGCTTTCAGTCTTATTTGAGACGACCAACCAACATATATAAAACAATTACTAAATTGGGTTTTATGAATGGTAAGTCTAGTCATTCTGGATGTTCTTTTACCATCGTTGGATTCCGTGCGTTCAACACCCAACCAAAGCAATGGTTAGTGTTTTATCACAGGACAGCATACTACACCCACTCATAGACAAGGAATGCAAACCACAGAATGACCGACTCTCCCAAAGTCATGAGCTAAGCCCAAACCATGACTCAGAACTCCAGACATCAGTCATGAAGGCATTCCTTTTTTGAACTTAAAACAGATCCATAAATAAAATTCCCTACCCCGAACCCCCACTAAACAACGTGATGGACAGAAAACTCTGGAGATGCTTGCAGATATTTACAGTTAAGTTTCCAAAAATAAAAGCACAAACATTTCCCCTCACATCTATGTGTTCTGATAGCTACAGGACCAAGAAGAAATACATGTCATCCTGGGGGTACAAAATGCGCAAGGAATAGATTTTGCCCATTTTAATAAACATCATGGAACATAGTGAGCTCAGAATCTTACAGAGTCCACTTGGCATGTTTATAAAGCTCAGACCCACACTGCTGCAACAGGATGGTTTAAGGTTTGGGGAACAGGTTCCCCTATTGACAAATAGCATAATTAGGCATAATGTCTTAAGTGAACGTATTAGCTCGGGCTTTTAACAGTGTGCAAGCCTCAGCTTCCTCAACAACAACCTAATCTTGTGTGGGAGCCTTCCCAAGCTGCACTTGAGCATAGGCTCTGCTCGTCCACCGCAGATAAAACTCCGAATGATTTTATTTATATCGTCCTTGTTAGTCATGCAGCCTGTGTGCAAACAAAACATTACTCTTATCTCCTTGGAAGTTTAATTCACTAGCGATTAAAAGCTGGGGCAGAAAAAGGGCCAGGCACCAGGAAGAGGTTCTTCCTAGCACAGCACACTCAAAAGGAGAGATTTGTGGGGGCAACTCTCATCGATAACAGCAATACAACATTTGTTTAATTGCTGTACAGCCTTGCTTTTAATAAATAGTTTATTCGGGTATGGATTATCCTGCTGTAATTAAATAAGATAATGCAGTCAACAATCGTCTCAAAAGTTCTCCGTTGAAACTTGCTGTCCTCAGACTCTTGCCAGATTCCATTGCTGCTTCCTGCCCTCTGCCCCCCTCCCTTGCCACGCTTGTTTTTAGGGGAGATTGCCTCTGGGCCAGGTTCATGTTGTGGCTGAGAGCTTCTAGTAGAAGCTGTGGTTGGTCCTAGTAGCTGGTAAAGGCCTTGGGACTGAGCGTGTTCTGTTGGCAACAAGGATGGGCCTGACCACTTTCTTTGTCACCTGAAGGTCAGGGAACTTAAGAACAGCAAACCTGGACTGCTCCCTCAAAAAGTCATGCCCACCCACGGTTCTAAGGCGTGTGAAGTTAAGATTTATTTTTAAATCTCCTTCTCCATAAGAGGTAGAAGAGGAGGAAACCCTGGGATTTGGAGGGCGACACCCAAACAGGGAATTAGAAACAAAAATTCCCCTCTGTGCTTTGGCAGTCCCTATTGGAGCCCTGGTAGCCTAGTGGCTAAAAGCTGGGCTGCTAACCAAAAGGTCAGCAGTTTGAATCCACTAGCTTCTCCTTGGCAATCTTATGGGGCAGTTCTACTCAGTCCTGTAGGGTCATTATGAGTTGGAATTGTCTCAATAGCAATGGGCTTAGTTTTTTTTTTTTTTTTTATTGGAAGGGTGACAGAAGAGCTTTTACCTAACTAACCAGGGCCTCTAGGTTTAGTGCTACTTGTATTTTGCTGAACCTTTAGCAAAGAATACATCAATTCATTTGTTTCGCATTGTATAGGTCCACTTGTTACTTGATTAAATCTGTTACTTTTCAACTGCTTAGCTTTATATAGGTCAGCCTCATGCTATAAAAAGAATGTGTACTAAAAATAATAAACAGTTCTAGAAATAGGTCACATCTAAAATAAATAAGATTACTGTAGCAATAACACATCATAGGGTTAGAGCGGGACTTCAGTCACCATTTGGTGCAAACTTCGCCCACTCCTAAGTGGGTACGAAAGAGTTAAATACTGAAGCCCCAGCAAGGCAGGTAGTAAAAGTTTTAATCCCAGCTGCTGCCCTGGGGGTGAAAGGGAGAGATATTTGATAGTCCAAAGCAGAAAATAAATATAAATTACTTCTATGTAATTGGGGGGATTATTTCAAGTAGACTGCATGCGACTTGGAAATGGCTGGCTTCTTTTCCAAACCATGTTGACTTGTAAATCTCCCATCATGGTTTCAAAGTGGCGCAGAGAGAAGGAGCAATTCCTGGGCTTACCAGGGCAGCTGTAACTGGCAGATTTTTGCAAAGTCAAAGCTAACCATCTTTAATACTTCCATTACTCAGATCTAGGTGGTAGTTAGTAGGAACAGAAATACAGAGAGACATTGAAATGTGGTCGACAAACACACCACCTTAAAAATCTGGACTGTAAGCACTTGTTGTTGTTGTTAGGTGCCCCCAAGTCAGTTCCGACTCATAGCGACCCTATGCACAACAGAACGAAACACTGCCCGGTCCTGCACCATCCTTACAATCGTGTTATTCTTGAGCTCATTCTTGCAGCCACTGTGTCAATCCACCTCGTTGAGGGTCTTCCTCTTTTCTGCTGACCCGGTACTCTGCCAAGCATGATGTCCTTCTCCAGGAACTGATCCCTCCTGACAACATGTCCAAAGTATATAAGACGCAGTCTCGCCATCCTTGCCTTTAAGGAGCATCCTGGCCGCACTTCTTCCAAAACGGATTTGTTCGTTCTTTTGGCAGCCCATGGTATGTTCAATATTCTCCGCCAACACCACAAGTCAAAGGCGTCAACTCTTCTTCGGTCTTCCTTATTCATTTTCCAGCTTTCACATCCATATGATGCGATTGAAAATACCATGGCTTGGGTCAGGCCCACCTTAGTCTTCAGGGTGACATCTTTGCTCTTCACCACATTGAAGAGGTCCTTTGCAGCAGATTTGCCCAATGCAACGCGTCTTTTGATTTCTTGACTGCTGCTTCCATGGGTGTCGATTGTGGATCCAAGTAAAATGAAATCCTTGACAACTTCGATCTTTTCTCCGTTTATCATGATATTGCTCATTGGTCCAGTTGTGAGGATTTTTATTTTCTTTCTAGAAGAAAGACCCGGCAGTTTACTTCTGAAAAGCATTAGCCAGTGAAAACCTTATGAACAGCAGCGAAACATTGTAAGCACTTACAGGCAGGAAAATAGAAAACTCTTTGCAATTAATATAATAACCTTTATTCAAACAAGTGACTGGTTTGGTTTGAAATGGTGTGAAAAAGCATGGGAGAGGATTTGTGTGAGACACATAAAAGGAATATTATAATTTTTTCACACAATGAACAATTTTTTCCAGTTAATTTTCATTTTTTGGTCCTAGTGCTTCCTCTTGGTGCCAGTGTGAAATGCCCAATCCTGCTTCCATGTGGCAGTCTTTCTGATATTTTTCTCCTCTTCTTAAGTGTGTAGGCTCAAGAATCAGAGAAGTCTTGTTGAGAATCATGGTTTACCCCTCTTGTCTCTCCTCTCTGACTTTGGGTAAATTTCCTGGCTTCTCTCAACCTCTATTTTCTGCTTTGTAAGATGGGAATAATAACAGTACTTACCTCACAAGCAAAATGTTGTGAGAATTAAATGAGAAAATGCACGTAAAGCACTTGGCACTTCGTTCTTTTTATGAATATGATAATAATCACACATAATAAATTATTTCTCACTTGACATGCTCTTTAATCTACTCACCATTCTACTTTTCTCTAAGTCAGCTCAGCTTGCAGAATACACAGTTGAGCAAAATACTCCAGATATGGCCTGATTGGAACCCCTAAGTGGTGCAAACAAGGGGCTCGGCTGCTAACATAAAGGTTGAAGGTTTGAGTCAGCTCGAAAGCTCCTTGGAAGAAAGTCCTGGCTGTCTGCTTCCAAAAATTCAGTCATTGAAAACTCCAAGGAGCACAGCTCTACTGTGACACACATGGGGTTGCTACGAGCCAGGTTCAACAACAACTGGCTATGGCCTGATCAGTGCAAAACGAACTATCATCTTCCTCATTCTAGGTTCTGTATGTCTGTGGACGTACCATGAGAGTATTATGTTCTTCTGTTTTTGTTTTTATTTTTTTTAGGGGGGGAGGGGTGGCTGCTCCAATCAAATTGCTGAATAAAATTTCCCTTCCTCTATTGTACTTTGGTATTTAGTTTTATACCCTTGTGTTGTACCTTACATTTATCCATTACATGTGATCTTTTTAGTGTCAATTCTTCTTTCTAACTTGTGCAGTCCATTTGCTCATTCATTCATTCATTATAGAAACTTTTAAAAATATATATTCATCATGGGTCAGGCGCAGTTCCAGTTATTAGTCATGCTCTTAGTTTTTTTATTTCAACAGAATTTCAAGAGCACAATCTCTCCTCCAAACTGCTGTGTGAAGTGTTGGATGATACAGGGCTAAGGGTACAGGACTCTGGGTGGCACAAATGTTGTGTTAGACTACTAACCTAAAGGTTGACGGTTCAAACTCACTCAGCAGAACCACGGGATAAAGGCCTGGTGATCTATTCCATAAAGATTACAACCAAGAAAATCCTATGGGGGCAGTTCTACTTTGTAACACATGGGGTCACCATGAGTTGGAATCAACTTGACAGCAACGGATTTGATTCCTTTTTTTGGTTAAGAGTACAGGCTTAAGGAATGTCTTTAGAAGTTTCTCAAGGCTGAGCAGCACTTAGGGCGCTGTAGTTAAATCATTAGGAATCACCTAATTATGGTATCACTTGGCAAAAATTATTTTTCAACTTGACCAGCAGGAAGTCTTTGAGACCTTCTCAGAATCCTCATTCATGTCAAGATCCACTGTATCTGTCTGGTCACCTAACTTGATACTCTCCTCAAAATAAGAAAATTAATCTGACATGATTTTTTTTTTTTTTTTCCTAAGTGAAATTAGGCTGGCTTGTTTTCTAAAGGGCTCAGAGGACATCTTTTTGTAACCCATTCTGGGATTTTGAAAATTTTAAATGCAAACAGAACACTGTTCCCGAAGTACAACAACTGTCCTTTGCTATCTGTGATGTTCATCCCCACCACGTGAAGCACGGCGAGGGCGCAGGTGAGAGTGTTGTGAGGTTTTAGCTGGGTGAAAAAGTCTTTCCTGGAGCTCTGCCATTACCTCTAGTGTAGGACATTTGCTTTATATTTTACTTAGCTATTTTATTTCTCTCCTATTGGGCTCTGTGTGGTAAGGGCCACGGTTTTATTCATCTCATGTAATTCTTATCACAGTACCTCACACATCATAGGTGATCCATAATTGCTTTTTAAGTTAATGGACTCAAGGTTTTTTTTTTTTTTTTTTTTTAATAAGTCTAATGCCAATTTAGGAAAAGTTACTATACCCTTCAGACCAGGAATATGGCAAATGGAGATGTCTCTGGGTTTTAAGGCATCCCTAGAAAATTTTAGGGTGGCTCAGGAGAAATGCCCCCTTAAACTGTATGAAATCGTGAAACGATTAGAAACAGGGTTTAATGAATGAGAAGCAATAAAATGATTTTCTCAAAATACTGAAAAGTTGATATTTTTTATTTTTTCCTTTCTCATTATTAGGATTTTGTAATTATAGGGGAAATTTTGCTTGTTAAAACATCATTGTCCCATTCTGATCTTCGTAAGAACCTACCCTTTCCTTTAAGTTATTCTGGATAAGAGGTTGCTTCTAGGGACTTCTCAAAGGTAAAGATTATTTCTTTATATTTGTGTCCCTAGTGTCTAGCTCAGTGCTGAGCAGAGAGGAGGGACTAAATTAATGTTTATTAAATGAATAAATAATATTTGTGAAAGTGCTTTGTAGACTGTGAAGCCTTGTACAAATGAAGAGATTGGTGATGATGATTGTGTATGAGGCTCAGAAATTAAAGTGGAACTCTTGAGTTACATACTTCATATACAGATGGTATTAATATTATTAGTACATATATATAAAAATCAAACCAGTTGCCATTGTATTAATTCTGACTCATGGTGACCATATGTGTGCAAAGTAGAACTGCTCCAAAGGGTTTTCAAGGCTGTGACCTTTTGAAAGCACATCACCAGGCCTTTCTTCTGAGGTGCCTCTAGGTGGGTTCAAAACACCAACCTTTTGCCTGGTAGTTGAGCACTTAACCATTTGTGCCACCTAGGGATACCATATGTATAAAAATAGCCACGTTAAATAGTGGCTGCATTTTTCTTTTTTTTAAATAAGCAAGGTAGTGAAGCTCCAAGCTACTTTTAAAAATCTAAATCAAAATGTGCTTGCATATTTTTAATTACTGCTTGCTTCATTTGCTTGCATGACTTTTGTGAGCAAATATATATTCGTATTCTTAATACTATTGTCCTTAGTTAACCCATCTCTTCCCATCTGACCATCTTTAGTTGCCCTTGTAGTCTTGTCTTAGCTTTTCCAACTATTAAAATGCTTTCAAGGAAGCATTTTATAAAATCAGTTTCTTTGAAAGCACTTGAGCCAGAAGTCAAATGGCATGATGTAAACCAATAGTCCTTCAATGAAGAAATGAAAAGCCTCAATAATGACAAATAAGGAATCTAACCTATTGACATCAATTTGGTTACTCTGTATTGATTCCTACAAAAACCTTATGAAAGAAAGGACCACATATACTCTACTGATCAGATTACAAGTATACTTCTTAGCAAAGACAGAAATGCTGTGGCAATACAAGTGTTTCCCTTAAAGTGTTGCCTGATTCAAGTGTTTTCCCTGATTCAGGTGGTCTGGCAGGCAGTAGAGAACGCACAGACTCCATGGCTATGCCTAAGTGATTGACTGGGCATGACCTAGAGCTGCAGCAGGTGAGTCCAGCGTGCCAAGGCCAGGTGATAATGACCTGAAAAAAAACTAGTCCTGCTACTTACTCAGGGACATGATTAGAACGGTTTAAGAAGACATAGAAATTCCAGATTTCCCACGTATTTTTCGGTTTCTTACTTAGGTCTTTGGAACCCTGGTGGCGCAGTGGTTAAGAGTGTGGCTGTTAACCAAAAGGTTGGCATTTCGAATCCACCAGGCCCTCCTTGGAAACCATATGGGGCAGTTCTACTCTGTCCTATAGAGTCACTGTGAGTCGGAATTGACTCGACAGCAATGGGTTTGTTTTGGGTTTTTGTTACTTAGGGCTGCAGGGTCTTTAGAGTCTAAGTTTGATTTTCAGCTGTTCCACTCATTTTCCTGTGAGCCGGTACAAGTGGTGGGTTGGTTGAGGCCTCAGAGGCTCTCTGATCTGAGCTAAATCTGCTGGGAGTCCTCTCCTGATCAGTCAAGGCAGTGCTACATAAGCCAACTTCCAATGGGCTCAGCTTGAGGGACCTGACAACTATCACACTGTGTAGCCCTCATCCGTCTGGGCAGTTGCAAATCCAGAATTCCTAGATGAAGGGGTTTAAGGTGACTCTCTGGAGGGGAGGGTGGAGCAGGGGTCTGGTCTTGAAGCTGCTTTGCATAACAAACACAAAGTTTTTATTTAGCTTGAATGTTTATTTTTGTGTACTTTGGAGAGGGGAAGATGGAGATTATGGAGAGGGATGCTAAGGAAACTCAAGCCACCCCCGGATACTGCCTGTAACATCTAGGTTTTTAAACACAGTAAAATCTCCCAGTGTTAGATCGAGCATGGGATCCTTCTTCTGGGGGTCAGAACTTGCCTTTCAAGGCTGTCTTTTTCAAAATGGTGTTCTACTGAATCACAATATCAGGAGTAGGGGTGAGGAGGAAACACGAATCTGCATTTTTATGCACTGTGAGTGGAGCTCCTGCGTAGTAAAGTTTAGAGCCACTGCTTAAGAAAAGATCTTAAAGCCCACCTCACCCTTCTGGTGTATGGAACTACTTCTTCATCTCACATTCTTCAGCTTTTGGTTTTGATTTCTTTCTGTCTCCTCACAATATTTTAGGATATGAATGCCGTTCCTGGATTACTTTCCCCATTGTGATTAGGAAGTGTTTATATTTCCTAATAAGCCAGATTGTTAAAGAGCGCCCCTCAAAACATTTCATATTCTGTGTATTAGGGAGATCATTTGCATTTATTACACACAGCCTTGGTGGTTTTCTTGGGCAAGAAGAAAAATATATTGACAATAATGCTAATGCCATAGATTTGAAAAATGCTCTACAATTCAGAGTTAAATTAAATTACCCAATTAAATTCATAGCAAATTCATAGTTAAATCACATTATCCCATGAATTTTTACGACTTGCTGTCATGACGGGTAATATTATTCCCATTTACTGATGAGGCAATTGAGGATCAGAGAAGACAATGACTTACCTTAGGTCAGCTGACTAGTAAATGAAGAATTGGACCTGGAGTCAAAGAAGACTCCTAGTCCACTGATCCTGACACATTCCATCAGGTGGCCTCCTAAGTGGCTCTCGTGCACATACTGTGTAAGTCCTTATAGCAGATTTGTTGTTGTCACATCTCCTGGTATCTGGCTTTTGTGATTCCTTTGGTTATATCTCCGTTTAAATTTTCATGGACCTGTACGTGTTGAGTGATAATCTTCTCTTACGAAAGATACTTCTGCGTTGGTCTAGTTCCTTACTTGTCTCCCACTTTTACCCTGGGTCTCAGCATCTTTGAAATGACTCACACCTGTATTCCTTCAGGGAGCATATGAATTTAGGAATTAAAAAAAAAAAGCAATTCTTTTTCTCATATCTATGTATGCTACATTGGGCATGTTATCAGGAGGGACCAGTCCCTGGAGAAGGACAGCATGCTTGGTAAAGTAGAGGGCCAGTGGAAAAGAGAAAGGCCCTCGACGAGACAGATTGACACAGTGGCTGCAACGATGGGCTCATACATCGGAGCCATTGTGAGGATGGTCTCGGACTGGGCAGTGTTTGTTCTACTGTACACAGGGTCACTGTGAGTCGGAACTAACTTGGTGGCACTTAACAACAAGTATGCTACATTTACAGACACAGCTGTGCATATGCTTTTCAGATTTTATACTGCTTCATTTTGACGATCTTGATTTAATCTCTGTGGGAGCGTGTTCCTTCACTGAAGTCATCAAATTTAAGAAGTTTGGAACCTTGGAGGTCCATACTAGAGTTCTGTGATGACAGGCACAAGGTATTGACTTAGCCTCTGCTTGTGCCCTTCCTGTGACAGGTACACACTATCAGGAGATGTGGCCCATAAATAACTAGACCACTCTCGTTATCGCATAATTCTTCTTTTATGTTGGGCTGAACATTTCCATCCCTATATTCCACTCCTTGGTCCTTGTTTTGGTCTCTTAAGCAACACAAATGTCTTGTCCTTTCGTCATGTGAGAATTTTCAAATATTTGAGCCCGTTGCCATGTAGAGCTATCATGATAGAATTGGGACTCAATTGTATATGACGCTGAAGCCGAGAAGATAGGTGAGGCCAGACGTGTAGGGTGAGAGGGCAAGAGGGCCATGGAATAAACAACGTTTGCAGAGTAGGCATGCAAAGAAGGACCTGGGGACGATACTGAGAGGAGAATGAAGGGTGAGAAGAGTTAAATAAGAGAAGAGTTCTGTTCTTCCTTATTTTGAGTTCTCAGTTCCTTAATTTTGAGTTCCTTTTGGTCAAAGTTGCCTTTAGTGTTGAAGCTCTCTCCTTTCCTTGTCCCTACGGACCAAGGCAAGAAGGTGCTGGTTTCAGATCTGAAAATCGATCATTAAAACATTCAAAGTAGAGTCAAATGGTCTACATTAATATCTCTGAATTAGGGTTCAGCCTCAGAGTTTTTCAAAATATCTGCTTCAGCCTCAGAGTTTTTCAAAATATCCACTTCGTCGACACAGGCTATGAATTCTATTTCAGAAGAGATTCATGTGTGGTACTACCACACATTTTGAAAACAAACAAACTAGCAAAGGAACAAACAAAAACAAAAGCCCACCCAACTCCTCAGGTGTTTCTGATGTGCACATTGATTGAGATACACTAATTCGGATAAAAATAAAAATGAATATTTTTTTTTCTACGTTTGGAAATGATGCCAGACACAGATTTCAAACTTCATGGAAAATTGACTGAAATTTTCTCTTTTTTGAGGGAATGTTTTGGAATTCAGTAAACACAGCATAAGTTTCTTATTATCTTATTACTATTAATAACAATTTTGAAAATGAAAGATACCCTGAGAGCCTTTTGGACAATGGCTTCTCCTGTACAACAGTCGATTTTGAATGGGGCTGTGTCTTAGGTATATAGTGCTGCTACAACAGAAATAACACAACTGTATGGCTTTAACAAAGACATATTTATTTTTCTCACAGTCTAGTAGGCTAGAAGTCCAAATTCAGGGCATCAGCTCCAGGGGAAGGCTTTCTCTCTCTGTCAGCTCTGGAGGAAGGTTCTTGTCATCAAACTTCCCTGGTCAAGGAGCTTCTCAGAGCAGGGACCCCAAGTCCAAAGGATGCACTCTGCTCCCAGCACTGCTTTCTTGGTGGTATGAGGTCCACCTGTCTCTTTGTTCGCTTCTTTCTTTTATATATCAAAAGAGATTGACTTAAGACACAACCTAATACTGTAGATTGAGTCCTGCCTCATTAACATAACTGCCTGTAACCCCACCTCATTAACATCATAAAAGTAGGATTTACAACACATAGGAAAATCACATCAGATGACAAAATGGTCGACAATCACACAATACTGGGAATCACAGACAGCCAAGTTGGCACACATTTTTGAGGGACACAATTTAATCCTTAACAGGCTGACTCTACCCATTTCCACATTTCAGGATCCCGGTGTGAAACTACATATCAGAGCTTACAACAGTCAATCACATTGACCATCACGTTATTTTTTGTGACTTGGGAGGATACCCTGGTTTTCTCAAATGCTTTATCTGATGAGAATTAGAAGCTATTTATATGTAATAAAGAACTATCGCTCACTGGAAAGTATACTCTTTATTCCTGTGGAAGAAAACTTATGACCTTGAACTTGATAAAAGTCTATCATTTTCACAAGCTTAAATAAAACAAGTCTTCTGCGTCTCCCCTCCTGCCTTAGTAGGATCCAGAATGAGCAACTGGAGGAGATCACACTGGAAAGGAGGCATCATAGGCTGAAATGAAACAGGGTGTGCCAGATTAATCAAATTCTTTATAAAAAAATAATAAGTTTTGTCACTTTAACTTAGATGTTCCAAGGAAACTCTAACATGCTCTTTATTAAAATTTTTGGAACTTAAGAAAAAATTCATTTTTTGAGGGGTTTGAGTAGCTAGGTAGAGCTATCATGCAAAGCCAGTTGCTGTCTAGTTGACTCCAACTCACAGTGACCTCGTATGTGTCAGAGTAGGGTTTTCAGCGGCTGATTTTTCAGAAGTCAATTGCCAGGCCTTTCTTTCAGTGCACCTCTGAGTGGACCCAAACCTCTAGCCTTTTGGTTAGCAGTCAAATGCATTAACCACTTCTACCACCCAAGGACTCCTATGCCTAAAACATCACAGTAGGGAGATGTGTGTGTGTGTGTGTGTGTGTGTGTGTAATGGCGGGGGGATGACCTGTCCTGAAATTTGCCACGTTTGCCTGATTCATACTAACTTGACTGGTTTGTGAACTTGAGGGATGAGGAAAATACACTCCCCTGCCCCAAATTATATTTTATCTGGGTGCTGTGGTGTCTGACATCCCACCTCTAACAATTCATTCCACCGGCTTTTTTTCCCTTTCTTAAAATGGAAATTATGTTCGTTTGTACAAAACACAAAACTAACTCACGAAGGCAAATAATCTAAGGTAGCTACTTGGTCAGCTTTGTCTTCCGATGAGAAAAAAAGGTCTAGTGGAGCTGGGAGAACCTTGGAAGTGCATTGGTGGGAATGAAGGGGAGGCTGGCCAAGGAGGTGAGGGAAAGAGCAGAGAGGAGGTGAGACTCAACATTTTGCCCCCTTCGGAATTTTGAATGGGGCTGACTCTACCCACTCAGTACTACTTGGAAACAAAACAAAAACCTATCTTTGAGAGCTCCTTCAATCTACTGCACTATTACAATAGTTGAACTAGCTAAGACTTAAATGCTGGAGTACGGAAGGGTGATTAGCACGGCAGCCATAAGTGCTGGCTGTAAATCATGATTTATTTGGGCAAAGAAGCCCAGGCATTAACATTTGAGGAGCACCTTTCAAAACTGAAATGCAGAAGGCAGAAAACGGCGTCGGTTTTTTATACCATTTCCCCCCTTTTCGAAGTAAGTCAGAGAGCTTGAGTTATGAAGCATTAAAAGATCATTTTGTTCCTGCATTCAATTTTCTTCTTTTCACTTAGAAAAAAACCTTTTCGGCCAAGGACCATTTGAGGTGGCCCTGGTTCCTCCACGCTTAACTCACGGGCCCCTTATTCTGCGGGACCTGCATTTCAGTCATGCGTGTCTCAGGAGGGAAATGGTTCTAGGGGCCTCACTTTAGGCTGCCAGGAGCCTCTGGCATGCTACCAGACTGCCAAGCTCGTCTACATAAGCCAGGTTCTTTGCTTTGGCGTAGGAAAGTAATGCCATTGTAGGTCAACACCCAGTGTCCTGGCGAAGTTGGCAAGTGCGTGGGCAACCCCAAGCACTGCTGAAGGTGGGGAAACTGGGCTGCCATTTGCATGTTACCTTAAGAATTGGGCCTTCATTAAAATAAGTCATGCAGGTTGCATCCTGGTTAGTGAGAAGGGTACAGAGCCTGAGGACATGCTGAAATTCCCTCCTCTAGCTGATGCGATGATGCTGCTAAGGACACTTGGAAGGGGGTTCTGGCCAAAGAAGCCAGTTATTGGTTCCCCAGATAACACTGGGTTTAGACACCTGACTTGACTATAAGCGAGTGGGAGGCTGTTTTCCCTGTTCGTGCATTTGCTTTCATGTCACTACAGGAACATTCAGCCCACAAATTTCTGATATCTAATCAGGTGCGTCGGTCTGTTGTGGAGATGAGAGGGGAGGAACGCCCCTCTGACTCAGATTTTGCACCAACAAAACTCAGCCTTGTTGGCAGAGGCAGGGCAGAGCACCCGCGGCTGCTCGGAGCAGATCGTTCCCTGACAATTTGCAGGGCAGTGCAAAGGGGGTGAGGGGCTTTTATGTCAAGATAAGCAGTGCAAGGGCTTCAGTTTGATATGCTAACTAAAATTAAAATGTCAGTATTTACACATGACCTTCAAGGCTCTTACACTCTTGCTTTCTTAGTGTTCAGTACAGTCTGCATTTTCTCTAGTCCGTTACCAACAGCTTGGAAATTCGGTTAGAGGACATAACCCAAATGTTCTCCAAATGTTGCTTCCAAATGGTCAGCTCTGAAAGGGCTGTTTGAAGGCGTGCAACCTTTCTGTACTATGAGCAGGCTGCTGCTCTGCCTACCTAAATGCAAAGGAATCATCTGAAGATTAAAATCACTGATGATAAAGATCATGCCACACAGCATACTTTAGTTTGTTGATAACTAAAGCACAAGAGGCCTTTCTCCAGGCTTCTTGAAGCCTTACTTTTGTGTTTTGCACATTCAACCCCTGCTTGTGTGCTGACACAAACAAATAAACGCGATCATAACAGTTGAAATGTAGTTAGAAACACAATTGAGAACATCTGTATTGTAAGCAGAAATAAATTAGAAATACTGAAGTGTTCTGTCGCTGTGAAAACGAAGGAATAAAAAAATAACCCACAGTACCTGGATTAAGCGGTTATAAATAATGTATAAAGCAAAAATCTCATTACCCCCTGTGTAAACTCCCCCCCCCAATGAAATATATTTTATGAATGTAGTAACACAGTAATAACCAAAGCATTTGTTTTTCCCCACAAACTTTCCATTTCAAAACTGTGAGATTGTGTGGATTTACAAGATCTGGCCAAAACATCCCTGGTTCACCGGTTTTGTTCTCTTCCTTGTGACCTTTAGCTCCAGGACTCCATCGGGCAGCTCAGCACTCTACAATTTATCAGAATGCTGTTGAGCACACGTGAAAGTTTCCCAAATACAACCCCAAATACAAAAAGCAAACACAGGTGAAACACAAATCCTGTCAGTCCTCAAGGAAAAGGTCTTGAAGAGTACTTACTGCAGGAGCCCCACAGAGGACTTGCTGTACCCGCACCTGTCAGCAGCACCTGGGTGGCCCCCTGAGTTAAGGCTCTGGTGATGGCATCAATCATACTGATGATGCCACTGTAAGTACGTTGGCATACTGCTTCAGTAGTGCCAGCTGCCTGGTTAATTTTACGTGTCAACTTGGCTAGGCCATGGTGCCCAGTTGTTCGGTCAGACACTAGTCTAGATGTTGCTGTGATGGGATTTTGCAGATGAGATTAACATTCACTTTCAGCTGACTCGAAGTGAAGAAGATGACCCTGCATAATGTGGGCAGGCCTTATCTAACAGGAGCCACCCTGTGCCTAATCCTCTCGTACCTCAAATACCCAATGATTCCTTCTGAACTTTTAATTAACTAATTAACTAACATGTATCTGACTCTCCTCATTTCCCTGGAATGGTTCCTAAGTAACCACAGATATCAACACTGATAACTGCCTGAATCATAGCCTGACGACGGAGCAGGTACTGCTGTTACCTGTATGACCTGTGTCCATATTTTATTTCTACTCAGCCCATTGAGATAGCAGTGGCGGCCAAGCAGCGAAGTTGTTAGGTGCCATTGAGTCGGTTCTGACTCATAGTGACCCTATGTACAACAGAACAAAACATTGCCTGGTCCAAGCAGCTAAATAGAATGATCCAATTAGATGCCCTTCCATTATGAGGTCACATGTGGACTCGTTTTTGGAATCAGTTCAGAAAGTTTGGACTCGTAAAAATTTATCCATGTAATTTTGGTATACAGTATGGAATAGTGGGGATAATCACTCAGCTGGGAGTCAGAAGACTTGCTCTTAAATCCCATCTCCCCAGACACTACCTGGGTGACTTTGGACTAATCAACTCCTGAGCTTCAGTCGTCTAGAAAATAGGGATCATACTATCTCATACTTTATCTTTTAGTCAGACTTAAATAAACCAAAAAACAAAACAAAACAAAACCGTTGCTGTCGAGTCTACTCTGACTCATAGGCCAACATTTTGGTTAGCAGCCATAGCTCTTAACCACTACGCCGTCAGGGTTTCTGAGACTTAAACAAGGTAATGCAAATGAAGGACGTTTCTATAGCTTAAGGCATTATTGAGTGGTATGGTGTTACCATTATGAGAAGGTAATGTGTGTGCTACCTACCTTGCAATGTAGTTGTGAGGACCAAATTAAATAAAATCTGTGAAGAAAGTCTTTGAAAAGTATAAAGAGCACAACGATGCCAAGAGCATCACTATATTGTGAATGTAATGGCTACAGTCACTCCAGCCAGGATTAAATGTGGTCACTAGATCTCAATTTACCACAGCGGCACTGTCCTCTAGGCTATAAGAGGGTGCAGAAACTGGAGACTCTAGATCAGGTGTTATCTTTGCCACTGTCCTTTTATCCTCCGTACCTCAGTTAATCATTTTGAGATCTTTGTCTCATTTCTTTTACTTCTAATATGAAGAAACAACAGTCACGTTCTTCTGTTTGTTGGGAAAACATAATTAAAATGGATTTCAAAAATGCTTTGAAGGACAAAGTTACATGAAAGACACAAACCGTGCATGCGCTTTTCTAGCAATGAATAGGCACACCTCCACATACCCCCAGGAGCTCAAGCTGATAATGTAACAACAAGAACCTATTGAATCAGGACAAGGTGATGGTTCTGCTCCTATGACAATCTAGGTCTCAGAGTCTGGTATCTGGGCAGGGTATAAGGAGCAGATTGCATTTTCAGGAGAAAGGTTAAGCTTGAATGTTTTGGACGGGAGGTGGTTGGATGCATTTTTGAAAGTCCTTGAAATTACCTGATAGTTTTTGTGTCCTTGTGATGGTTGTAGCTTACTCCAGGTTATGAATAAATTTAGCAACACAAAAGAGGTCATTTAAAAGTCTCTGCCTCAGATGCTTGTTTCCTCTGGTGCCCCTTGTAGCTTTCTCCTCTCCTTCAGTAATTTGGCAGCCTGGGAGGCTGCGCTTCTGATCATTGTCAGTTTAAGAATAGTGGTAAGTGGTTTTAGAAATGTTTTGAAACATTTTTAGAGAATTGTGGAAAGATGGAGATTTCCAGGAAAACTTTAGTAAAAGTTAAGGGATGCATTTTTTTTTTTAAATGTATTCTTTGGTTTTAAAAAATCTTACTTTGGACTAATTTTAGACTTACAGAAAATTTGCAAAAATAGTTCTGAGTTCCCTATATTCCTCACCCTGCTTCCCCTTATGTTGACATCTCATATCATAATGATAAAATTATCAAGAGTTGGAAATTAACATTGGTACATTATTAACTAAACTCCAAATCTCATTCAAAATTCACTAATTTTCCTGCAAATGTCCTTTTTTTTTTTTTTCCCCTCTTCCAGGATCCTAGCCAGGTTCCCATGTTACATTTAGTCGTTATTTCCCGAGTCATCTCCAGTCCATATTAGTTCCTCCGTCTTTCCTTGTCTTTCAGGACCTTGGCACTCTTGCAGAATCCTGATCAGTTATTTTGGAAGATGTGCTTCAGTTTTAGTTTGTGCAATGTTTTCCCATGATTGGAGCCATGTTATATATTTTTAGCAAGAATACCATGAAAGTGATGTCCTTTTCAGTGCATTAAATCATGGGATTGATAATGTCAATATGTCTTATTATCGTGATTATCTTGATCACTTGTATAAATTGGTGTCTACTGGTTTCTCCACTGTAAAGTTACTGCCTTTTTCTTTACTACTTAATCACGTTATGATTTTCATATTTTTTGAATTAATATTTGTGATATTGTTCTGTAGTTTTATTTCTTTGTACTGACTTTATCAGTTTAGGTATCCATATTGTACTTGCGTCATAAAAAGAATAAGGAAGTTTTCCTTCATTTTCAATGCTTTGGAGCAGCTTATAGAGCATTGGGACTACCTGGTATTCGAAGGTTTCACAGAATTCCCCTGTGAAACCATTCCACTCTTCCTGGTGACTTTTTTGAGGGATATTTCTTCAATAACATTATTTCTTTTATGCAAATTGGTCTGTTTAAGATTCCTAACTCTAACGAGGTAAATATTGGTAAACTATATTTCCCTAGTCACCACTCCTCTGTCAGCTGATCATACTATGGTGGCTTGCATGTTGCTATTATGCTGGAACCTATGCCACTAGTTTTTCAAGTACAGCAGTATCATCCATGGTGGACAGCTTTCAGTGGTGCTTCCAGACTAAGACAGACAAGGAACAAGGGCCTGGCAATCTACTTCTAAAAAAAATTGGCCAATGAAAACCTTATGAATAGCAGTGAAGCATTGATATAGCATTGGAAGATGAGTTTCTCGGGTTGGAAGTCACTCAAAATACGACTAGGGAAGAGCTACCACCTCAAGGTAGAGTTGATTTTAATGATGTGAATGGAGTAAAGCTTTTGGGACCTTAATTCACTGATGTGGCATTACTCAAAAGGAGAAGAAATAGCTGTAAATATCCATTAATAGTCAGGATGTGGAATGTAAAAAGTATGAATCCAAGAAAATTGGAAATGGTCAAAATGAAATGGGGTGCATAAGCATCAATATCCTAGGCATTAGTGAGCTGAAATGGGCTGGTATTAGCCATTTTGAATCAGACAATCATATGGTCTACTATGCCAGGAATGACAAATTGAAGAGAAATGGCATTGCATTCATCGTCGAAAACATTTCAAGACCTACCCTGAAGTACAATGCTGTCAGTGATAGGATAATATCCATACACCTACAAGGAAGACAAGTTAATACAACTGTTATTCAATTATTCAGTCTGAAATTGATAAAGCATGCAATCAAGATGCATTGATTATTACAGGTGGTTGGAATGCAAAAGTGGGAAACAAAGAAGAAGGATCAGTAGTTGGAAAATATGACCTTGGTGATAGAAATGATGAGATTGAATGATAGAATTTTTCAAGACCAATCACTTATTCATTGGAAATACCTCTTT
This sequence comes from Elephas maximus indicus, assembly GCF_024166365.1. Taxonomy (NCBI): domain Eukaryota; kingdom Metazoa; phylum Chordata; class Mammalia; order Proboscidea; family Elephantidae; genus Elephas; species Elephas maximus. The sequence goes on from NC_064821.1 coordinate 137,169,978, forward strand.
TCAACAACATAAATGGTGTCTATACACATGGAAGCCCTGGTGGCATAGTGGTTAAGTGCCACGGCTGCTAACCAAAAGGTCGGCAGTTCAAATCCACGAGGTGCTCCTTGGAAACCTGACAGAGCAATTCTACTCTGTCCTATAGGGTTGCTATGAGTCAGAATTGACTTGACGGCAATGGGTTTGGGTTTTTTTTGCTTATACACATGGACCTCACCAAATGAAATGTACAGGGGTCAAATTGACTACATCTGTGGAAAGAGACGATGGAGAAACTCAATATCATTAGTCAGAGCAAGGCCAGGAGCTTACTGTGGAACAAACCATCAATTGCTCATATGCAAGTTCAAGTCGAAGCTGAAGAAAATTAAAACAAGTCCACAAGAGCCAAAGTATAATCTCAAGTATATCCCACCTAATTTAGAGCTGTCTCAGGAATAGATTTGATACTTTGAACACTAATGACCAAAGACCAGATGAGTTGTGGGATGACATCAAGGACATCATGCATGAAGAAAGCAAGAGGTCGTTAAAAAAACAGGAAAGAAAGACAAGACCAAAATGGATGTCAGAAGAGACTCTGAAACTTGCTCTTGAAAGTGAAGTAGCTAAAGTGAACGGAAGAAATGATGAAGCAAAAGAGCTGAACAGTAGATTTCAAAGGGTAACTCAAGAAGACAAAATAAAGTATTATAATGCAAAGACCTGGAGTTAGAAAACCAAAAGGGAAGAACATGCTTAGGATTTCTCAAGCTGAAAGAACTGGAGGAAAAATTCAAGCCTTGAGTTGCAATATTGAAGAATTGTATGGGCAAAATGTTGAACAACACAGGAAGCACCAAAAGAAGATGGAAGGAATACACAAAGTCACTGTACCAAAATGAATTAGTCAATGTTCAATCATTTCAGAAGGTAGCATATGATCAAGAACTGATGGTTTTGAAGGAAGATGTCCAATCTGCACTGAAGGCTTTGGCAAAAAACAAGGCTCAAGGAATCGATGGAATACCAATTGAGATGTTTCAACAAATGGATGCAACACTGGAAGAGCTAACTGGTCCATGCCAAGAAATTTGAAAGATAGCTACCTGGCCAACTGACTGGAAAAGATCCATATTTATGCCTGTTCCAAAGAAAGGTTATTCAACAGAATGTGGAAATTATGGAACAGTATCATTAATATTACATGCCATTAAAATTTTGCTGGAGACAATTCAAAAGCACTTGCAGCATTACATTGACAGGGAACTGCCAGAAATTCAAGCTGAATTCAGACAAGGATGTGGAAAGAAGGATATCGTTGTTGATGTCCCGTGATTCATGACTGAAAGCAGAGAATACCAGAAAGATGTTTACCTATGTTTTATTTTCTGTGCAAAGGCATTCAACTGTGCGGATCATAGCAAATTGTGGATAACATTGTGAAGAGTGGGAATTCTAGAATACTTAATTGTGCTCATGCAGAACCTGTACATAGACCAAGAGGCAGTCATTTGAACAGAACAAGGGGATACTGCATGGTTTAAAATCAGGAAAGGTGTGTGTCAGGGTTTATCTTAGGCTGGGTTCCCTACAGAAGCAAAACCAGTAAGGCATATAAATATGTATATATCTAGAGAGAGAGAAATTTATATCAAGGAAATGGCTCACGCGGTTGTAGAGGCTGGAATGCTCCAAGTCCATGGGTCAGGATAGAGGCTTCTCCTGATGCACATAGCCACAGGGCCTGGTGAATCCAAGATCAGTAGGTTGGAAAGCAGGGCTCTTGATCACAGGCTTTGAAGATTGATGAATCCCCAAGATCAGCAGGCAAGACCGCAGGTAAGCTGCTGGCTCAAGTCCCAAGAACTGGAGGTCAGATGAAGAGGAGCCAGCTGCAAGATCCAGAATGAGCAAAAACCCGTAAGCCTTGCCAGAATATCCACTGATATTTGATGCAGACCACATGCCCAAAGAAACTCCCTTTCAACTGATTGGCTGGTCACAGCAGATCCCATCACGGAGGTGATCACATAATATCAAATCTCATCATGGGAGTGATCATACCATCATACAACTATCAAACCACACAGCCAAGTTGACATACAACCTTAACTATCACAGGGTTGTATCTTTTCACCATACTTATTCAGTTTGTATGCTGAGCAAGTAATCTGAGAAGCTGGACTACATGAAGAAGAGCCCAGCATCAGGATTGGATTCATTAACAATCTGCGATATATGCAGATGACACAACCTTTCTTGCTGTGAAAATGAAGAAAACGTGAAGTACTTACTGATGAAGATCAAAGACCACAGCCTTCAGTATGCATTACACCTCAATGTAAAGAAAACAAAAATCCTCACCACTGGACCAATAAGCAACATCATGATAAATGGAAAAAATATTGAAGATGTCAAAGATTTCATTTACTTGGATCCACAATCAATGCCCATGGAAGCAGCAGTCAAGAAATTGAATGACATACTGCACTTGTCGAATCTGCTGCAAAAGACCTCTGTAAAGTGGTTAAAAAAAAAAGAGAGATATTGCTTTGGGTACTAAGGTGTGTCTGATCCAAGCCATGGTATTTTCAATCATCTCATATGCACGGGAAAGCTGGACAATGAATAAGGAAAATGAATTGATGCATTTGAACTATGATATTGGCAATGAATATTCAATATACCATGGACTGCCAGAAGAACAAACAGTTCTATTTTGGAAGAAGTACAGCCAGAGTGCTCCTTAGAAGCAAGGTTGGTGAGATTTTGTCTCATGTACTTTCAGCATGTTATCAAGAGGCATCAGTCCCTGAAGAAGGACATCATGTTTGGTAAAGTAGAGGGCCAGGAAAAAAGAGGAAGACCCTCAATGAGATGGACTGACACAGTGGCTGCAACAATGGGATCAAGCATAAAAACGATTGTGAAGATGGCACAGGACCAGGCAGTGTTTCATTCTGTTGTACAAAGGGTTGTAATGAGTTGGAACCGAGTCGACAGCACCTAACACCACCATATTTCCCTAGAAAATTATCCATTTCATCTTGGTTTTTGAATTTATTTGCAAATTAGTGTTTTGTGATTGAAAAAATTTCTTGCTTAGTTATTTTTCACTTATCAATTTTTATTTTGTATATGTGCATTTTTCTTTTTTTTCTTGATCATGTTAGTTAGTGGTTTATGTGTTTTGTTAGCTTTTCCCTAAAATCAGAAATCTGATGCTTCGACATCCACCTAATGTCTGCATAGGAATGAGATTTTTCTATTATCCTATATTTTCTGTCCCCTCTCCTCCCATTTTAAAAAAATGGCCATAGTATTTCTGCTTTGTTACAATACATATCAGTTATATGCTAGTCTTTCATTCCCATCCTCACCTTTTGTCTTAGTATTATATATATTTAGCATATCTTAAAATGCCTACTCTCAGTCTTTTTGTTAAAAAATTTCCAGCCGCACTTTGGTTGGATGAAGTTTACTCTCTAGTAAAATTCTCAACAAGGGCTTATGGTGCTGAATTTCATACATTCTTGGAGATTTAAAATTGGTATTTGATAAAGGACAGCTTGGCTGGATATAAAATCTTTGATTTGCAGTTTCTTTCATTGAGCTTTAAAAGAATTGCTCCGTTGTTGCCTTCTTGTATGTTGGTTTTTAAAAGTCTAACGCCAGTTTAATTTTTTTTGTCTTCATAAGTTTTGTTCTTTTTGACTGGAGGGCTTGGAGATTTTGTCTTTATTGTTGAGATGTAATAGTGTTACTAGAAAATGTCTCAGTATTGTACACTCTGGGTTAATTTTCCCAGTCACCCAATGCAATTTTTCAAGGTGTAAATTCAGGTCTTTTTCTGCTTCTAAAGGAAATCTTTCTTGGATTATAGTTCTAAAGAGTAGTTGTGTTCCATTTGTTTTCTTTGTCTTCTTCAGGGACTCCAATAATGTGAATATTATTCCTTCTTTGCCTGTTTTCTTTTTCTGCTGTTTTCTCTCTGATCCACTTGGTTTCATTCTCTTGGTTGCTTTCCTGCCTTTCTTTGATGCCCTTTATTATATTTTCAGTTGAGCCTATTTTCCTTTGGGCACCTTATAATTTCTTCTATTTCTTTTTTATTTCTGTGATAATTTTGTCTTTTTCTTTTTTTCATTTCTTTCCTGAGTTCAATCAACTCTTTTTTTAAAATTTACCTCCTGTTATTTGTCTATTTCTGTTCTTAGTGTTTGGATTTCTAACCCAGGTGGTTTTTCATATCCTAACTGCCTGTTAATTTAATTTAATTTGTTGTGTAGATTTAAAGTTTTCACCTGCTTCATACTTTTGGGGGGGAAGTTCCTCAGTTGATCTGTATGAAAATTTGTTCTGCAATAGTTCTTTTTGGATTTTACCTTCTTTTTGTTCATAGTTGTGATATTGGAGTGTCTTAGATGTTACCTAGATTAATGGCAGCCTTTTCTTTTAGTCTAGTAAAATCCAGGAATTTTAGCAGGTTTTTGTTTGTTTTCGTGGTGGAGGAGGGGTTGTGAACCTTCCAATTTTGTTGATCTATTTTGTCTTGCAAGACCCTAAATTTTTATCTTTTTCTTTTTTTCTGCTTCACCACCCAATTACTAAAGGACCCTCTTCCTTGTTTTTGCTTTTTTTTGTCTCCCAGAAACTATGTCTTTGAAAGACTGATCCTTTAATGATGTCTGTCCTTGTAAGTTATGAGCTTGGCCCTTTAAGGAGCTGCCTGCTGTTTAATGGCATGTCCTTTTAAATCCTCTTCCTCAAGTCCTGCTCTAATCTGCCCAATTTAGGGTGGATTTAATCTTTCTGGTGCTCTCCCCAACTTTCCCTAAGGTCCCCTTGCCTGTGCCTCTCCTGTCTTTTTAGCAGTTTTTTTTTTTGGCCTGCCTTACCCTGCAGCAAAGCTCTGTGGAGGGGCAGGAGAGTGTGGGATTTGCTTCTTTTTCTCTTTCTACACATAGGTTTTTAATTAATTAATTTATTTTACTACTCTTGGTTTTTTCTGCAACTAATGTTGAGAGTGTGGGTTTGGGTAGAAATTTCATAGTTTTGAAGTTACTGTGTATTGTTTGGTGGGGAATAGGCAGGAGAAATTACTTACTACACAGCTGTCTTCAGGTACCTGAAAGTCCTCAAAGAATGCATGCCAGTGTGTTAAAAGAGCGATCTCATCTGTAACAATGGTTTTACTTACCACCTATACAATCAGTGCCTCCAGCATATAGATTTTTAACCCAGATTCTTTCTAAGCCTCACACACAGCTATAGTCATACAAACTCAAACTCACCGTATTCAAAACTCAACTATTTTCTTCTTCCTGAAACTTGATTTTACCTTTCCACTGACACATATTCTGTTTCTTGGTGAAAAGTCTATTTTCTACTTGACTCAAACCAGGAATTTGGAAGTCATCTATAGTCATCTTCCTGACCCCCACACCCAACTGGTACTTAATAAATGGCTATTGGATGAATGCCTACACAAACTTTGACAGGAGATAAAGAAGAAACGAAGTTTCTATCCCTTAACATTATCTAGTGAGGGCTAAAGGAAGTGTCCTTTGCTATTCAGGTGTTGATCTTGTTAGTGGTGGGGATAACTACCACAGAATGCTTCTAATTTAATAAGTAGCTTGTAGGAATGACAAACTTCTTAGGAGAGTCCAAGATCTTTGAGGCAGGAACTATATCTTATTCATTTGGGAGTGTTTCACATATTTGGCAGAAAACCTAATAAAGGTCATTAAAAATATTTTAAATAAATGAATGATAAGATGAACGAACGACTATGCTATCGCCTGTGATAATAGCATACATCTATGCAAAGAAAAAGTGGCCTAAAATATTACTAAATTTAAGCAAGCCAATTCAAAACCCTACTGGCATTGGGGATATTACAAAAATGAATGATTTGGTCACTTGGGAACTGGGGCAAACTGGGGAATCTAAAGCAGAACTCTTAGTCATTTTTCTGTGTGTGTGCTATGACCCTGTGGCATCTGGAAAAACCTGTAGATCCTTCTCAAAACAATGCTGTAAAATGCATAAAATGAAATACATAGGATTAGCGAAGAAACCAATTACACTGAAATATAATTATTAAAAAGCACACAAATGTGTGACATAGTAATATATGTGTATCTTTGTCAATGTATTAAATGACAGAATGTAGCAGCCAGACCAACGAATGCCATATTTTCAAAGAGAGGTGAATACCTGCAATTTCCTAAGATATCTGCAGCCCTTATAATGTGATATGAAATTATCTGTAATTTCTGTTGGTGACACGGCTAAAAAAAAAAAATAAAGGCAGTGCTAATATCACTGTAGTTTGTTGCCTATATTCTTAATTTTTAAAAAAATTGCTAAATTTTAGTTAAACCCAGTGCCAAATTTTATGATGGTACTGGGCTTGGGCATTAGCAAAAATCAAAATACAATTTTTTCCCATTCAAATTCATAGCTGCCTGAATTCTATTCACACATTGCCCATCCATGAACTCCAGGTTAAGAACCCCTGGGAGCCCTAGTGACTCCGTGGTTAAGAGCTCGACTGCTAACAAGAAGGTCAGCAGGCAATTCGAATCCACCAGCGGCTCCTTGGAAACTCTATGGGGGCAGTTCTACTCTGTCCTGTAGGGTCACTATGAATGGGAATCGACTCGATGGCAATGGGTCTGGTTTTTTTTGGTTTGGTTTAAAAGATGCGGCTGCTACTAGTTCAATCTGAATGTAGCTGGGCAGATTTGGGCACCTAGTAGCCTCAAACCTCAGTGTTTTGTGACTTCTGACCTAAGCCCCTACGAAATCATAGGTTCTGCATCTAATGTTCCCTCTAAAAGTTGCCTTTATGGCAAAAGAAGATTGGAATGTGCCAGCCAAGTTGCCCCTTGAGAGGTAGAAAGGCCTGTTCTTGCCTAAGGCAAAAATGGACTTACATTTTGCAAAGTTAGAGTTGATATCCATAAGCCATTCTCTTCAGACACCATTCTAAAGGCGCTCTCAGAGGCTTGAGGCAGGGCAGAGGAGGGTGCAGAATGCGATGGAAGAGGGCTGGAACCTGGAAAACAAATTCTACAACCTGTAGATAATAAACGAAAAGGGTAGGAACTTCCTACTGGCTGATAGAAAGAAAATGTCACAAACATGAAAACATAACAAAGCTGGATTTGAGTCCTTGGTGCCTTCCCTTCATGATTAATGATTGGTCTCAAATAGGATGGGTAAGGGAAAGTGAAGTTCCTCTTGAAGTAGCTTTAAAAATGCCACAGCTTCAAAAAATTATTGTAACATCAATTTAAGGAAAAAAAAAAAACTCTGCTAAAATGTAAAGGTCAAGAAAGATTTGGGTGTTTTTAAATGCTGTCTTGAAGAAATTCTTATAAAGGTTAAGATGTCATGTAGTTTCAGAGTTATGGGCCTAGGAGGGGGGTCCTGGACAAAAGCAGTGCTACCCCGGGGCCCTCGGTGACTGTGACCCACGCCAACAGTGGGCAGCAGGCAGCTGGCGGATCACAGCATGTCACCGTGTCACTGGGGGAAACCAGGCACTGCTCTCAGAGCCTTTAAAGCCTCGGGAGCATTCACTTCCAGAGCTCTGTTCTGACTACACTCAGGCCATAAGATTATCTGCCCTCTACACTCCCAAACAGCAAGCCCTCTCCTGCTTCCCATAGCACTCAAAGCATCCCTTAAAACCACCTAGGTGAGAGAATTCTGAGCTCCTGCTGTCTGGCTCTGGCCTACTCTCACTCTGCCCTGAACTACTCAGTCCTTCAGCATGAAGTTTCTATGGAGAGAGTCACCCCTGGTTTTAAAATTTATGAAACATGGGGGCAACCCTTGTCCTCCATGGCTTCATGCTAAGTGGTCTGGGAGAGGGGCCTATTTGGTCTCCGGTACTCTAGGTTTGAGCTCCTAATGGACCTCCAGCATCTTCTTGTCGTTGATCCTTTCCTGAGAATACAGAGTAGAGTGCCTACCCACCAGTGTGACTGAGAAGGGCTTCACCTCAAGGGGCTTGTGGAGTCGCCTGGTCATTGTACAGCAGTGATTCTCAACCACTCCGCAATGGCATTACACCGAAACCACTTGGAAGTTATCAAATTACACCTTCAAATATGGTTTGTGGATCAGCAATTTCAGCATTCTTGGGGAGCCTGTTAGAAATGCAGAATCTTGGGCCTCTCCCCAGACTTACTGAACCGGAATCTGCATTTTAACAAGATTCCCTGGTGAATCGTATGGCCATTGAAGTCTGAGAAGCACTGGTTAGAGGTACCATCCGCACAAGTGTGTGCACACGTATGAATACACATACAGAGACAAACTCTCCCATTGGTGGGACCACTGCTGAAGTGATACACTAACTGATCATAATCCTGCAAAAACAAAAGGGTGGAAAATATTGCTATAGAGGGCTCCAACCTGCCCTACCCAAAGAAAACACAAAACAAAACAAACAAGCTCATTGCCATGAGTCGATTCCGACTAATAAGGATCCTATAGGACAGAGTAGAGCCGTCCATGGGGTTTCCGAGGCTGTAAAGCTAATTTACAGAAGCAGACTGCCACAGCTTTCTCCCAAAGCTGCCATGCCAATACCAATGAAAAGCAGCAAGAGCCTAATGTTATACTGGCTGTGGGTAGTTGTCTTAGGAGAGCTTTACCTGAATGACGTGGGTACCTTGAAGAGCATGCTAACTCATTTGACACCACAGACCACCTGTCCCCAAAAGACGCTTCGTGGCACTAATTGATCTTTTTTAGCAGGGCTGGACTCGCAGGTGTAAGTAAGCTACATTTTTGCAAAACAGAATTTGCAGGGCATTGGGAAGTGAGTCTCAAAGTGCAACTGAAGAGGCTTGTCAGCTGAGTTTGAAATCTACCATCAAAGAGTCAGTCGTTGGGGTTCGCTTAGAATTTCTTGTTGAATATGCCAGCCTCCCTATTACTGCCGAGGCCACTTGCGCTATCATGGAATGCCTTCCCATTCTTCTCCTCTTGTGTCTGACCTAAACTGTCCTCCAGAGCAAGTTCAATTACCTTGATGCCTCCTACTTGTGACTGCTTTTTATTTCAGGAGTCTCTGAGGTGGTACAAATGATTAAGTTGATCAGCTACTAATTGAAAGGTTGGTTGGTGCTTTGAATCTACCCAGAAGCATCTGAGAAGAAAATTCTGGTGATCTACTTGCAAAAAATCAGCCATTAAAATGATGGCCTGCACTTCTACCCCGAAACACACAGGGTCACAGTGAGCTGGAATCAGCTCGAGGGCAGCTGATTTGGTTTTTTTGCTTTCTCTTCTTATATATGATTGTACTTATTTTAGATTCCATTAATTGGCACTGAAAATATACTCATATCTCGCTCTTTCGTATAGCCTGTCTTTCCAACTAGATTTTTAAGCCCATCAAGGGCAAAAACTATCTTTTTTTTAATTCCAGCTTTCAGCCCAGGACACTATATCCCGGAGTGGCCCAATAAATTTAGAAAATAATAATAATAATCAGTTATTAATGGTTCTGTTCACCAGTGCTTCCCAGATGCTGGGCATTTCACACATGTCAGCACATGTGAGCCTCACGATTACCCTGGGTGGTTCTTGTTATCCCCATTCTAAGAGGGGACCTCGATGGAGTCCACAGGAGAGTATTCAGGCTCATGTTGGCCAGTGCAGGGCCAGATCCACATTTGCCTGTAATGGCTGTGTCCTCTTCATTAATGTTGCTATGGGAAAGAGATTCCTCTCTGATGCCTGCTGAGAGCAAGTCAAATCTGGGTGCTGGGAAGGCAAGGCTGACTGGGGAGAGATGGAGGGCGAGGTCCAGATGAACAGTAATTATACATATGATATCAGGAAATTTGTTTACTTCTCTGCAACCCAGCTTCTCTATCTCGAAAATGGAAGTAGTTACTCCTAACTCACTAGATAACAGAAAAGTTAAACAGTATGATGTCACCTTTGTCAACTGCCATCAAGTTGGCCCTGAACTGACGGTCCCCCATGCACGATGGAATAAAACACTGCCCAGTCTTGTACCATTCCCATGATCAGCTGGGGATCAGATCCCTGTGGTTCATATGGTTTTCACTGGCTGATTTTCTAAGGTAGATCACCAGGCCTTTCTTCCTAGTCTGTCTTTAGTCTGAAAGGTTCACTAAAACCTGTTCAGCACCACAGCAACACGGAAACCTCCACTTGGGGGGTGGCTATGCTTTAGGTGTGTTGGCCAGTATCTTCGTCATCTAGTGCTGCTATAACAGAAATATCACAAGTGCATGGCTTCAACAAAGAGAAATTTATGCTCTCGCAGTCTAGTAGACTGCAAGTCCAAATTCGGGGCGTCAGCTCCAGGGGAAGGCTTTCTCTTTTGGCTCTGGAGGAAGGTCCTTGTCATCAATCTTCTGTTGGTTGAGGAGTTTCTCAGAACAGGGACCCTGGGTCCAAAGGGCATGCTATGCTCCTGGTGGTTCTTTCTTGGTGGGATGAGGTCCCCTTACTCTCTGCTTGCTTCTCTTTCCTTTTATCTTTTCTAAGATAAAAGGTGGCGGAGACCACACACCTGGGAAACTCCTTTTACATTGGATCCGGGATGTGACTTGAGCAAGGGTGTTACATCCCAGCCTAATCCTTTTCAACATAACCCAATCTTCCTTCATTAACCACAGGCAGAGATTAGGATTTACAACATACAGGAAAATTATATCAATCACAAAATGGAGAACAAGGACACGATACTGGGAATCATGGCCTAACCAAAAAGTGACACATATTTTTTGGGGACACAATTTGGTCCTTGACAGCCAGAAAATGAACCTCGTCTCCTGCATGGAAGGTGAGAATTCTAACACTGAATCACCATTGCCCCAAACAATATAATAGAGTTCAAGAAATACTCAAGAAAGAGACAGGGCCCTGCATGTAAAAGTCGACCTCAGTGGAGGTTCCTGGGATTTGGAGAATTAGACACTCTAAGAAGAAAGGCCAGCTGCAGGGCCTTGCATTTTTTTCCTGTTTCTTTTCTTTTTCTTCTGATTTCTTAACGGAATGGTAGCAGATCTTCTCTAGGGTGGCTTTTCCACCATAAATGAGCCTGCAAAGGTCTATTTCTCACCTATGATGTTAGAAAGAGCAGTTCTGTTCCTTACCTTCAGAACATGGGAGCTAGAAATTGCTCATTATGAACCTACTCATGAGAAAACAATTGATGCTAAAGGGGGCTAGGGTACTTCTTTGACATTCACTACAAAAATCTTTGGTTTTGCACAAATTAAAAAAAAAAATTCTGGATTCAGAAAAAGTGGACCTAATGTGATTCTTTCCAATCAATAGTCAATGAGGGATTTTAATTCATGAACACAATTAACATGATTACTATGACCCCTATGGAGTTATTGCGTTTTATTGCTCTTTGAGTGAACCGGATTTCCATATTTAGAAGGGAAAGCAAATGATATCAGGAGTCTTGTGTAGCTACATAGAATTCTTTCCCAAATGTCTAATGTTTTTCAAAGGACCCTTTCTGATCATAATCTAAATCAATATCAGTATATATACAGATATATTACTTGCCACTCCATTGAAAACAATTGTTAAGAGAACAAAGTTAAGGTGTTCAATACTTCTATCAGAGCTGCTCCTACTGCACACAAGTCCTCTTTGAGCTGGTCATGGTGACTGAAATTCTCACCATTTGACCAATTCTTACCATTAGAACAATTTACTTGGGTTAAGGCTTGTTTCTAGAAGGAACCTATTAAAAATATAGGTTACTTGGGCCTGCTAACACGTTTCTCACAACCACCATTATTCTAGCTGCATGAATTACTTTATCAGATTAATTAGCTGTCACCTATCAGACAATATGGCTCTGAGGAAATAAGGCATATTTTAATGGACATCAGTGTATGAAATATGAAGTAGTTCTATGGGGGACAGACTTGCTCGGGGGCCCTATGCTGGGAGTCTGGGAAGCTAAAAAGGGAAAGACATTTATTAAGAAGGAGGAGCAGAGGAGAAACACGTGAGAAGAACATCAAAACCAAAATTCCTTTACAGTTTTGCCCCAGGTCACCCAGTCTTGTTTTCTGTTTAAAATATTTTTAATATGCAAGTGACCAATAGAATCTCTTCTTTGGCTCATGTCCCCCCAAAATAGGTCCTACTTTTATCAAAGTTAAAGTGGAATGATTCTCCCACCCATCTCTTCTGGCAATCTGCATTAATAGCTGGTTCTCTCCTTCCAGTTCACACAGCGAAGCAGCATTTTTTTCGTGTGTCTAGTTGGAGTCATGTGACTGAGTGCCAGGCACTAGAATGTGGATGGCCCTGAAACATTTTACATGGACTTCTACTCTGTCTCTCCCTCCCTCCTCAAGTGGATGGAAGATAAATAATGCAAGGCGCAAGAGAGTGGAAGAAACCCCTTATCGGTAGGAGCCGGGATCCCTGATTCACCACTCAGGGAAGAGCCACCCAGTAAGATGTTCAACCAGGAACACCCACCTCGGAACAAAACTTTGTTGTGCTAAGCCACTGAGATTTGGGAATCTTTTATTACAGCATAGAGTATTATTTACCCTGACTACTATAACTTCCACCACCTGTCTGTCATTTTGTTGTATTGTGGTGGCTTACGTGTTGCTGTGATGGTGGAAGCTATGCCACTAGTATTTCAAATACCAGCAGGGTCACACATGGTGGACAGGATTCAGTAGATCTTCCCAACTAAGACAGACTTAGGAAAAAAGTCCTGGCGATCTACTTCTGAAAACCCTATGGTTCACAACAGAAAGTTGTCTGATATGTTGTTCTTAGGTGCCATCAGGTCGGTTCTGACTCGTAGTGACCCTATGCACAACAGAACAAAACACTGCCTGGTACTGAGCAATCCTTACAATCGTTGTTATGCTTGAGCTCATTATTGCAGCCACTGTGTCAATGCACCTCATTGAGGGTCTTCCTCATTTTTGCTGACCCTGTACTCTGCCAAGCATGATGTCCTTCTGCAGGGACTGATCCCTCCTGACAACATGTCCAAGGTATGTAAGATGCAGTCTTGCCATCCTTGCTTGTAAGGAGCATTCTGGTTGTACTTCTTCTAAGACAGATTTGTTTATTCTTTTGGCAGTCCATGGTATATTCAATATTCTTTGCCAACACTACAATTCAAAGGTGTCAATTCTTTGGTCTTCCTTATTCATTGTCCAGCTTTCACATGCATATGATGTGATTGAAAATACCATGGCTTGGGTCAGACGCACCTTAGTCTTCAAGGTGACATCTTTGCTCTTCAACACTTTGAAGAGGTCCTTTGCAGCAGATTTCCCAATACAATGCATCTTTTGATTTCTTGACTACGGCTTCCATGGCTGTTGATTGTGGATCCAAGTAAAATGAAATCCTTGACAACATCAATCTTTTCTCCATTTATCATGATGTTACTGACTGGCCCAGTTGTGAGGATTTTTGTTTTCTTTATGTTAAGGTACAATCCGTACTGAAGGCTGTGCTCTTCGATCTTCATTATTAAGTGCTTCAGGTCCTCTTCACTTTCAGCAAGCTAGGTTTTGTCATCTGCATAACGCAGGTTGTTAATGAGTCTTCCTCCAATCCTGATGCCCCGTTCTTCTTCATATAGTCCAGCTTCTTGGATTATTTGCTCAGCATACAGATTGAATATGTATGGTGAAAGAATACAGCCCCGAAGCACACCTTTCCTGACTTTAAACCAATCAGTATCCACTTGTTCTGTCCGAACAACTGCCTCTTGATCTATGTAAAGGTTCTTCATGAGCACAATTAAGTGTTCTGGAATTCCCATTCTTCACAATGTTTTCCATAGTTTGTTATGATCCACACAGTTGAATGCCTTTGCATAGTTAATAAAACACAGGTAAACATCCTTCTGGTATTCTCTGCTTTCAGCCAGGACCCACCTGACTTCAGCAATGATATCCCTGCTTCCACATCCTCTTCTGAAACCAGCCTGAATTTCTGGCAGTTCCCTGTCGATATACTGCTGCAGCTGTATTTGAATGATCTTCAGCAAAATTTTGCTAGCATGTGATATTAATATTGTTCTATAATTTCCACATTTGGTTGGATCACCTTTCTTGGGAATAGGCATAAATATGGATCTCTTCCACTCAGTTGGCCAGGTAGCTGTCTTCCATATTTCTTGGCATAGACAAGTGAGCACCTCCAGCGCTGCATCTGTTTGTTGAAACATCTCAATTGATATTCCATCAATTCCTGGAGCCTTGTTTTTCACCAATGCCTTCAGAGCATCTTGGACTTCTTCCTTCAGTACCATCGGTTCCTGATCATATGCCACCTCTTGAAATGGTTGAACATCGACTAATTCTTTTTGGTATAATGACTCTGTGTATTCCTTCCATCTTCTTTTGATGCTTCCTGCGTCGTTTAATATTTTCCCCATAGAATCCTTCACTATTGCAACTTGAGGCTTGAATCTTTTCTTCAGTTCTTTCAGCTTGAGAAACGCCGAGCATGTTCTTCCCTTTTGGTTTTCCATCTCCAGCTCTTTGCACATGTCTTTAACAATACTTTACTTTGTCTTCTCGAGATACCCTTTGAAATCTTCTGTTCAGTTCTTTTACTTCATCAATTCTTCCTTTTGCTTTTGCTGCTCAACGTTCAAGGGCAAGTTTCAGAGTCTCCTCTGACATCCATCTTGGTCTTTTCTTTCTTTCCTGTCTTTTCAATGACCTCTTGCTTTCTTCATGGATGATGTCCTTGATGTCATTCCACAACTCGTCTGGTCTTTGGTCACTAGTGTTCAATGCGTCAAATCTATTCTTGAGATGGTCTCTAAATTCAGGTGGGATGTACTCAAGGTCATATTTTGGCTCTCGTGGACTTGCTCTGATTTTCTTCAGCTTCAGCGTGAACTTGCATAGGAGCAATTGATGGTCTGTTCCACAGTTGGCCCCTGGCCTTGTTCTGACTAATGATATTGAGCTTTTCCATTGTCTCTTTCCACAGCTGTAGTCAATTTGATTTCTGTGTGTTCCATCTGGCAAGGTCCATGTGTATAGTCGCCATTTATGATGGTGAAAGAAGGTATTTGCAATGAAGAAATCGTTGGTCTTGCAAAATTCTATCATTCGATCTCTGTCATTGTTTCTATCACCAAGGCCATATTTTCCAACTACTGATCCTTCTTCTTTGATTTCAACTTTCGCATTCCAGTCGCCAGTAATTATCAATGCATCTTGATTGCATGTTGGATCAATTTCAGACTGCAGCAGCTGATAAAAATCTTCTATTTCTTCATCTTTGGCCCTGGTGGTTGGTGCGTGAATTTGAATAATAGTCGTTTTACCTGGTCTTCCTTGTAGGCGTATGGATATTATCCTATCACTGACAGCATTGTACTTCAGGATAGATCTTGAAACGTTGTCTTTGATGATGAATGCAACACCATTCCTCTTCAAGTTGTCATTCCCAGCATAGTAGACTATATGATTGTCCAATTCAAAATGGCCAATACCAGTCCATTTCAACTCTCTAATGCCTAGGATATCGATATTTATGCATTCCATTTCATTTTTGACGATTTCCAATTTTCCTAGATTCATACTTCGTACATTCCAGGTTCCAATTATTAATGGATGTTTGCAGCTGTTTCTTCTCATTTTCAGTTGTGCCACATCTGAAAATGAAGGTCCCGAAAGCTTTACTCCATCCACGTCATTAAGGTCAACTCTACTTTGAGGAGGTAGCTCTTCCCTAGTCATCTTTTGAGTGCCTTCCAACCTGGGGGACTCATCTTCCAGCACTATGTCAGACAATGTTCCACTGCTATTCGTAAGGTTTTCACTGGCTAACGCTTTTCAGAAGTAGACTGCCGGGTCCTTCTTCCTGGTCTGTCTTAGTATGGAAGCTCAGCTGAAACCTGTCCTCCATGGGTGACCCTGCTGGTATCTGAATACTGGGGGCATAGCTTCCAGCATCACAGCAACAGGCAAGCCGCCACAGTACGACAAACTGACAGACATGTGGGGGACTGTCTGACATAGTCCTGGAAAACGAGCCCCCAGGTTGGAAGACACTCAGAACACAGTGCGGCTGCAACAAATTGTTGTGAAGATGGTGCAGGACCAGGCAGTGTTTCATTCTGTTGTACATGGGTCACATGAGTGGGAGCCGATTCAATGACAACTAACAACAAACAACAACTATAACTTACAATCTGTATTGATGTTTGTCATCACTAGATTGCAGGATACTTAAATCTCTTGAGTAAATCTGGTGAGTTTAACTTCAGAGTTAAAATGATTTTAAAAAAAAAGAATATAAATATCAGCAGCTCTCATTTGCCAAAGACTTTTTATTGAACACTAAGTGCTTTGCATTTTTGTTTAATCCTCACAACAATCTTTTGAGGTATTAGCCCCATTCTACAGATGAGGAAAGAGAATTAAAAAGTTCATTAGAGAACTTGCTTTAGGTCATGTGGCTAATGAGCAGTGGTGCTGTGATAGTGACCTGAGCCATTCAGTGTCCACACCGACCTCTTAACCAATGTGTGATTATATTCTTACAGTTACTCAGGGGGAAACAGGATCAGGCCATGGAACGAACGACACAGCAAGGTCACACTGTGAACTGAGGAAAAGTCCTGGCCTTAAAGAGGAAAAAAATTTTCGTATCTCTCTGCCCACAAAATTGTTGAGAGAACATTTCCTTTATCTCCATTCCATACCTAAAAAATACTGAATTGATTTTCTGTGATTTCCCTTTTCTGCCCTCCATTGAAAGCCTTGATTATGCCCCAGTTTTCTGCAAAGAGAAAATTCTCACTGCTGAGTTACAAATTCTGCAGATGAGGAGGTTATAACAAGGTTTCGACCGTGGGGCATTTATTCCTCCATTGGTACACGCATGTAACCCTCATCAGGGGGACGCTTTTCTTAGAGGAAAAAACATTCAGTTTCTAAAGCGGCAAAACAAGGGGAAAGGCGGACACAATGTGTGAGAGAAACATGTGCCCTGGAGAGAGGGGCGGAGAAAGAACGAAGCTAAGTAGATGTAGTTTATTGATTGTTCCTGTGTATAGGGAATGTCAAATTTCAAGTTTTCTTTTTTTAACAGAGAATGCACAGTTTTGCCTTTCTGATCAGTACCGTGATTTTTGCTAGTTGAAATCAGAGAGAGAATGTGTGTTGAAGGGGCTTCACAAACGTAGGGTGCATCACACATGAAAGATATTATGAATATAGCCTGAATTAATAAAAAACCTGCACCTGGTGCTGGGCTGGATGGTCTGCCAGGAGCCCACAGTCTGATAAGAAGGGGCAAGTGGAAGTACGTGGTGGTTAAGAGCACAGCCATGGAGGCAGAGTCTGGGGTTAATATTTCAGTGCTGCCCTTACTAGTTGTCCAAATACTTGGGTTAAGTTATTTAATTTTCCTAAGTTCCAGATCTGTACTTGGTAAAATAGGGATAATGTATTTCTCTCATCAGGTTTTGAGAACGACACAGGATAATACATGTACGCATTCATTAAATGTCACTTGTTTTGAGGATGATAATGGCACAAAAGACAAAAACAAGGGAAACAATAATCAAATTGTATTTATTTATATGCTTTTCTTATATAAGTTAGCATCAGTTTTATGGATGGGAAGGGTAGAAACAAAATCAGACTGGAAGGAACCCTAGGGAGCCTTGGCCAGGCAACGACACAGACAGCTGGTAGATAGGGCTCCCTGCAGGAGTTGGGACTTGAGTGGTGAGGTGGTAGAAGGAAAACCGCGAGTGAATCCAGTAAAATTTGAGTGAGGCTCAGTGTCATTTGAGATGTGGTTCAGGCCTCAGAAAGCACCTGCTTATCAGAGAGGGATTGAGGTTTCCACAGAACAAGACTGGAAGCAGACATGGGCATGTAGAAGATGAAGCTCCATGTAGGGAGGGACGGAGAGGCAATTCTGAGACTAGTCTTGGGCAGATCAGCTGACGGTTTAGGGAGATACTGGATCACTCTGGGAGTCTCTGGGTGGTGCAACTAGTTAGCACATTTGGCTGCTAACCAAATGTTGGAGTTTCGAGTCTACTCAGAGGCAACTTAGAAGAAAGGCCTAACCATCTACTTCCGAAAAATCAGCCATTGAAAACCCCATGGAATACCGTTCTACTCTGACGCATGTGGGGTCACCATGGGTTGAGATTGACTTGATGGCCACTATTTGGATTACCCTGGCCGATCCTTCACAATCCAGTTATTTCATACCCATTGTATCCTAGAAACCAGTCATAGTTACTAGAGTTCAGCAACAAAAGTGTCTGTGTTGTTTATTCTGGAATTTGACTTATCCGTTCAGTATTCTACAAGTTCCCCACCAGTCTTCTAAAGAATATCACTTCTCTGAGGAACAGAATGCTCTGCTTCTGATATTAAAAGTAAGGTGTCTGTTTTTGAAGCGACATAGATTCAAATAGTGATAATTCTTTGTGGAAAATAAAAACATCTTTATTTGAGTAAACAAAAATAGCACAATTGAAATGATTTCCCACCTGCCAAACAAAACTGTTGCCTTTTGTAAGCCTTGTTCTATATACGAGGGTGGTAAAAGCTCAGCCCTGCAAAAAGGGAATTGTGATGTATTCAGCCGGTGCGAGCCACTGTGCCTGGCAACAGGAGCTCACCTCTCGCCATTATGTTCCACCTCAGTCGAAAGAGTCATCCTGCATCTGCTGAACTGACAGGCCAAGCTGCTTGGCAAAAGGTGTCAGTTTTCTTCTCAAACAGTCATGTTTTCCCTGGGAGTTAATTTGTGTGGATTCATGCCAGCCAAGTTGGGCCTAAAGTCAAGGTAAAACTTCAGAGATGCTGTCATGGAGCTCAGGTTAAACCGGAAGTATTTATTGCAGCTTCCTTTTCAGTCATATATTTCTTGTCCTGAAGAAGGGCTGGGATTTTCCACCATTAAGAGTGCATTTGTATCTTGGGAGGCTGGTAGTGAGGCAGGCAGCTTTCTTTTTCTTCTCTTGCACTCTTTAGAGATCTGGCAAAGCTGACCCACCAACGTTTCACAGAACCAACCAAAGGGAGAACTGGAAAAGACTTGAAGGGTTGTGCACCCTCTCGCTTGTACTATTTTCACTCTTCTCAACTCTGGGGGCTCCCCAGACCTATCCAGGGACTTCCGGGGACCTGCCTCCTGGCTTCCTGAACCCTCCACTTTGACACTACACCTAGGCCCACCATAAGTTTTAAAAAGTAGCAATAGCAACAATAACAATCACAACAGTTGCCATTGGTTGACTCTTTTTTATGTGCCTGACTTTTTGCTAAGACTTTTAATTACATTATCTTGTATGACTTTCCTCAACAACTATATGGAGTGGCTAAATATTTGGCAGATAGTCTTGGTGCCCATCTCTCATCCCTTGGCCTACCCCAAGAGGACTCCCACAGATAGGCTGGCATGACAGCTGTGTCCCTCTCCCTGAGGGTATTCTCTGGCCTCCATAAGAAGGTGCTCAACCCAGCTGAGGGTTAGGTTAGAACTGTCAAGGGGTCCACATCCCAAGAATGACCCTCAACGGATAAGCCATGGGAGTTTCTGGTAAATTCCCCAGCTTCCTCTCCCCTTGTTGGATAATTCTGAGGTGGTTCCCCACAGTCTTCCAGAGGGTCTCCAAAGGAATCGAAAGCAGTTGCCTACAGAGGTTGTTGTTGTTAGGTGCCGTCGAGTTGGTTCCAACTCACAGAGACCCTATGTAGAACAGAATGAAATGGTCCTCTGCCATCCTCACAATAGTAGGTATGTTTGAGTCCATTTCTACAGCCATTGTGTCACTCTACCTCATTGAGGGTCTTTTTCACTGCACTTCTGCTTTACCAAGTATGATGTCCTTCTTCAGGGATTGGTCCCTCTTGATAACACGTCCAAAGTGAGATGAAGTCTAAGAAGCAACCTGGCTGTACTTATTTCAAGACAGATTTGTTCATTCTTTTGTCAGTCCATGGTATACTCAATATTCTTTGCCGAAACCATAATTCAAATGTGTCAATTCTTCTTTGGTCTTCCTTACTCATTGTTCAGCTTTCGTATGCATATGAAAAAAAAAAAGCATATGAGGCGACTGAAAATACCATGGCTTGGGTCAGGTGCACCTTAGTCCTCAAGATGACATTTTTGCTTTTCAACACTTTGAAGAGGTCTTTTGCAGCATATTTGCCCAGTGCAGTGTGTCTTTTGATTTCTTGACTGCCGCTTCCATGGGCATGAAATCTTTGACAACTTCAATCTTTTCTCTGTTTATCATGGTGTGGCTTATTGGTCCAGCTGTGAAGATTTTTGTTTTCTTTATGTTGAGGTATAATCCATACTGAAGCCTGTAGCCTTTTTTGAAATTGTGCTTTAGATGAAGGCTTACAGAGAAAATTAGTTTCTCATTAAAAAATTAATATACATATTGTTTTTTGACATTGGTTGCCAACCCCACATTGTGTCAACACTCTCCCCTTCTTGAGCTTGGGTTCTGCATTTCCTTTTGTCCAGTTTTCCTGTCCCCTCCTGCCTTCTTGTCCTCGTCCCTGGGCTGGTGTATCCATTTAGTCTAGTACACACGGTTAAGCTACATGAATTATTGTTTGTTTTATGGGCCTGCCTAACCTTTGGCTGAAAGGTGAACCTCAGGAGTGATATTGGCACTGAGTTAAAAGGGTGTCCAGGGGCCATACTTTTGGACTTTCTCCAGTCTCTGTCAGACCAGTAAGTCTAGTCTTTTTTTGTGCATTTGAATTTTGTTCTACGTTTTTCTCCAGCTCTGTTGGGGACCCTCTATTGTGATCCCTGTCAGAACGGTTGGTGTGAAGGCTGTAGTCTTTGATCTTTATCAGTAAGTGCTTCAAGTCCTTTTCACTTTCAGCAAGCAAGGTTGTGTCATCTGCATATTGCAGGTTGTTAATGAATCTTCCTCTGATCCTCACGCCTCGTTCTTCTTCATATAATCCCACTTTTCAAATTATTTGTTCAGCATACAGCATCAAATATGGTGAAAGGATAAAACCTGGGCACACACTTTTCCTGGTTTTAAACCATGCAGTATCCCCTTGTTATGTTCGAGCAACTGCCTTTTTTCTCCCCTCCTACAGAGGTAATTCCTTCATTAAAATAACTTTTATTGGTTTTTCTCTCTTCTCCTTCTCACTTCCCTATTTCCTCTCAGTGGTTACTGAGATTACCACCCAAATTTGGTCCCAATCCTTATCTCAGGATTTGCCTAAGGGGAAATCCAAACCAAGATACTACATTATCATTCTCATAAAAACAAAACAAACAAAAAAACCCAAACCCATTGCCATCAAGTAGATTCCAACTCATAACGACCCTATAGGACAGAGTAGAACTGCCCCATAAGGTTTCCAAGGGGCATCTGGTAGATTCGAACTGCCGACCTTTTGGTTAGCAGCCATAGTTCTTAACCACTACATCACCAGGAGGCTTAGCAAGATTGACCTGCCTGATGACTTGTCACTGCTGAATGGCTGGGCAGGATTTGAACCAGGACTATCTGACTCTAGATCCCATATTCTTATCATTATTATTTGGCTTCCATCAGAAATGGTCTGGGCTTATTTTTCTAACTAATTAATTAATATGTAGCTTCTTTTCAAAAAGGACTTGAGGCTTTAGAACATAACCTTATATTCTCCTCCTATCAAAACATATTTGTCCTGCATCTCATTTCACTGAAACTCAGATTCAGCTAACAATGTAATTGTTGTTGTTGTTGTCAGGTGCCATCAAGTCAGTTCTGAGTCATAGCGACCCTATGCACAAAAGAATGAGACAGTGACTGGTTCTGTGCAATCCTCACACTTGTTGCTATGCTTGAGCCCATTGTTGCAGCCACTGTGTCAATCCATCTTGTTGAGTGTCTTCCTCTTTTTCCTTGACCATCTACTTTACCAAGTATGATGTCCTTCTCCAGGAACTGATCCCCCCTCATAACATGTTGAAAGCATGTGAGACGTAGTCTCGCCATCCTTGCTTCTAAGGGGCATTCTGGTTGTACTTCTTCCAAGACAGATTTGTTTGTTCTTTTGGCAGCTCACAGTATAGTCTTCACCAACGCCACAATTCAAAGGCTTCAAGTTTTCTTCCGTCTTCCTTATTCATTGTCCAGCTTTCACGTGCATATGAGGTGATTGAAAATACCGTGGCTTGCGTCAGGGGCCCCTTAGTCCTCAATGTGACATTTTTGCTTTTCAAAACTTTAAAGCGGTCTTTTGAGCAGTTTTGCCCAATGAAAGTGTTGTTTTATTTCCTGGCTGCTGCTTCCGTGGGTGTTGTTTGCAGAGCCAAGTAAATGAAATCCTCGACAACTTTAATCTCTTCAAGGCAATCTAGGCTTTACTATTAGGCATCTTAAAACCCTTCCAGCCTCTACCCATTACCCAATTTCAAAACTGCTTCCCCATTTTAGGTATCTGTTAGAGCAGCACCCCACTCCCAGTACCAAATTCTGTCTTAGTTATCTGGTGCTGCTGTAACAGAAATACCACAAGTGGGTGGCTTCAACAAACAGAAAATTATTTTCTCACAGTTTAGGAGGCTAGAAGCCTGAATTCGGGGTGCTAGCTCTAGGGAAAGGCTTTCTCTCTCTGTTGGCTCTGGAGGAAGGTCCTTGTCTCTTTGAGCTTCTGCTCCTGGGCAACCTTCATTTGGCTTGGCATCAACTTTTCTGTCTTAAAAGAGATTGACTTGAGATACATCCCGCACTAATCCTGCCTCTTTTACATAACAAAAACAACCCATTTTCAAATGGGGTTATTACCACAGTCATAGAGGTTAGGATTTACAACACATATTTTAGGGGGACACAATTCAATGCATAACACCTACTCTACCCACTGTCTCTGACATTCTGTCTAATCATCATCGGAATATCTCTTAAATTAGAAGGTAAAGTTCAACCCTGAAAATGTGTGCTGGCCTGGCTCTTTCTGAGTGAGAAAAACATGCAGCCCTCTCTTTAACTTTGTGCCTCACCAGATGACACAGAATACCTGTTTATGTGCCTTGGTTTCCCAGCCTGGAAAAGGAAGATAACACTTACTCTGACATGTTTTTCAGGGAGTGATATGAAGATAAATGTGATCATGGTCTATAAAATCCTCTGAATTCTTAAAATGAAAGTCACTATGTAAATAGAACACAGTCTTATTATGATTAAACTTTAATGCAGTAGCTCTCCGGCCTATAAAGATAGTGCAGAGTGGCTGGTGGGTAGGAGAGTTGGGTTGTCCACTCAGAGCTTTGCCCCTGCAAATGCACCATCCAGCATCTTAGAAATGCCCATTCCTTCTGCAGGTTGAATTTAGTTTTTTCGTCTAAGAGGCTAGTTCTGCAGTTATGTTTTTGCCCTTCTAATTGTTCAGATATAGGGTCAGGTTTTAGAGAACACATGTGCACAAACATACATGTGCCACCTAATGGATGACCCAACTCCTGCAGGGCCTGGAGGGTTGGACATTTAAAAATAAATCTTACTCTGAAAGCAATATTCTTGAACCTCTGCATGTTTGTGTGTGGCCTAAGATGCAATCAAGCATCACTTATTTTCAAAACAACAAACTATACAGTTTTCTATTTGTGACAGAATTGGGAGCTAGTTGATTTCTCAGCAAAAGCAAAACATAACAACTATAGAAAAACACTACCTTTTCCTTCCCAAATTAATTCTCTCAGTTTATGCTCCTAACTCCATAAAAATGTGGTTTAGCTTTTGAAATTTTTATTAATATTTATTATGCCCTTTTGGTGCCCTTGAACCTCACAGAAACAGAGCCTGGATAGAAATACCTAGCTTTTAGATGGATTGCAGTATTGCCAACCCAAACCATGAACTTTAAAGTATATATAAAATTTGGCTTTGCTTTGTTTCTCCTGTCTCTTGATGCAAAAGTTTACATTTTAAATGCAAATTTTAATAGATTTTATTTTAATTTCAAAAGTAGTGCATGCTTATATATAAAAAAAATACCAATGTGCATAAAGAAACAAAGGAAAAAACCTCTCTTTCCTGACCCATTTCTAAAACCCCAGTGCCAAGAAGTAAACCAGGAAGTAACTTAAAACCTTTAAGTTAGAGCTCGGCTAGTTTGAGGGACTGAAATTGTCTTAAGAACCTAGGAACCAGTTGTATTTCTCTTTTATTTCTAAATGTAAAAGTAATAAAAAATTATAGAAACATTTAAAAATACAGTAAATTAAATATAGAACATAAAACCACCCATTAGTCTACTACCAAGAGATAAGCAATTTTTAACATTGTAGTGTATTTATTCCAGAATTTTCTTCCACACACACTGAATATGCAGGGTATCTGGCTTCCCCCACCCTAACCTCAACATTATACTGAGACAATTTTCCAATGTCAAAAAACAGTCTCCAAAAAGCAGTTCTGAATGACTGTGAAACATTCCATTTTAGTAGTTGGATCTTAAATTATTTCCAAATAACAAGATAGAGATGGGGTGGGGTACGCTTATCCCCCTCACCTAAGTTTCCATAGGGGGGCAGGGGGCTTCCCCTTCACTATATAGGAAGGTGATTTGTAAGTGGTACACTTGTCTGTTGCCTCTCTGGATCCCCTCCCTCCTTTTTTCCTCAATCAGAGTAACTCTGGCTGGTGATATGGAAGAAGGTATTGACTCCACCACAATCCCATGAAGTCCTGCAGCTTTGTGATTCAGCCCTTTCTTTTCCTTGGAGCTGCTGGTCCCCAGGATACAGCCAGGTTCTGTGTCCTCATGACTCACTTACTTGGGCCCGTTCTCGCTGCTGTAGAGGCAGGCCTGAAACTGGAGGGATGGTTGTTGGGGCGGGGGTGGTGGTGAATTCTCAAGAAAAGGTAGATTGTGGCCACAAGTCTAGTTTAATCATCCGTTAGGATTATGTACAGATGGCCATCAGTTTGACTCCTGTGTTGATCTGTTAACTGGTTTGTAATACAGGTTGAGGGACAGACTGAATGGAGAGAAGTATACTTAATTATACCTCCTATTGTTATTGCAGTTAGATGTGGTTGAGTCTATTGTGATTCATGGCCACTCTTTATGACAGAATAGAGCTGCCACATAGGGTTTTCTTGGCTATGATCTTTATGGGAGCAGATTGCCGGGTCTTTTTCCTTAGTAGCTGAGCACTTAACCTTTGTGCCACCAGGGCTCCAATACTGCAACTAATATTACTGTGTATCAGAAATGAAACCCATTGCCATCGAGTTGATTCTGACTCATGGTGACCCTATAACCAAAAAAACCAAACCCGCTGCCGTCGAGTCAATTCCGACTCATAGCAACCCTATAGGACAGAGTAGAACTGCCCCATATGGCCTCCAAGGTGCACCTGGTGAATTCAAACTGCCAACCTTTTGGTTAGCAGCCGTGGCTCTTAACCACTATGCTACCAGGGTTTCCATAGTTTTTGGTTTTTTGGCTCTGAGTGACCTTATATTTATTCGGTGTTTACTCTGTGCCAGGCTTCGCTTTCTCATATAACTCTCTCAGCAACTCTGTGAGGCGGTGTTGTTATTATTCCCATCTTACAGATAATTAGCCTCAGGCATGGTGACATCCCTAGCAAGTAGTATAGCTGGAATTTGTTCCCATGCCCCTTACTACTTCCCTCTGTTGCCTTCCATCTACATCATAAATAACACTAGGAACTCTTTTGTACATAAATTATTTGTAGCTTGAGATTGTAAACTTACCTGACTCTGCTTCCTATTATGGAATAAATATTCATCATTATTTAAAAAAAATTTTATTGTAGTTATTAAATGCCTTTTAATACTATTTATAGTGACTTTTTTTGGAATATAGGAGCTTTATGTTTTTCCTTAATGACTTATTCCACCTTGGCTTTTCTGCTCAGAATATCCTTACCCACGCAAGAGATTTTCACCTATATTTTATTCTAGCTTCCTGTGGATTTATTTTAGAAGTCTAACTTTTACCATCTGGAAATTATTTGACATAAGAAAGCCATTCCAAGTTTTTTTTTTTTTTTCTTTTTTTAAATAGGAAAAAATTAGTTGCATCAGTGCCATCTTTTCGCCACTGATTTATGATGCATATAGCTGTTTTGGTCTCTTCTCCTTGTACTGTCTGCTGATTTCTCTGTAGTTTCACCCCGTTTTTCTGCTTAAGTTTTTACTGTAGCTTTATTGTACATTTTACTATTTAGAAGGATAAGTCCCATCATCTTAGATGTATTTTTAGAAATTTGTTTGCTATCATATTGTGATATTCTTCCAGATATGTTTTAAAATTATTTTATTAAGCCTTTGCCCTAAAACCTTTTTGGGACTTTGATTAGAATGTAGGTATATTTGCAACTCAATTTAGAAATGAGTAATATCTTTACAAAATTCCCTTTCCATCTAGGAACATCTGCTTGCTTGATTGATATTTAATTGATGGCTTTTTATTTTATGTACAAAGAGTTTTTATTGTTTCTTTTGTTGGGTAGATACCTTGGATAATCCGTTTAAGGAAAACCTCTTAGTCCAACTCGATGAAGCCTATATACTTCCTGTGGAGTCCCAGGGCGGTGCAAATGGTTAACGTGCTGGGCTGCTGTCGTGGATTGAATTGCATTCCCCCAAATATCTGTCAACTTGGTTAGGCCGTGATTCCTAGTACTGTGTAATTGTCCACCATTTTGTCATTTGATGAAATTTTCCTGTGTTGTAAATCCTATCACTATGATGATAATAAAATGGATTAGCAGCGGTTATACTGATGAGATCTACAAGATTAAAGCCAATCTCTTTTGAGATATAAAAGAGAGAAGCGAGCAGAGAGACAAAGGAATCTCATACCACCAAGAAAGCAGCGCTGAGAGCAGAGCGCATCCTTTGGACCTGAGGTTCCTCCTCTGAGATGCTCCCAGACCAAGGGAAGACTGATGACAAGAACCTTCTTCCAGAGCCAAAAAAGAAAGCCTTCCCTTGGAGCTGATACCCTGAATTTGGACTTCTAGCTTACTAGACTGTGAGAAAATAAATTTCTCTTTGTTAAAGCCATCCATTTGTGGTATTTCTGTAACTGCAGCACTAAATAACCAAGACAGCTGCTTACTGAAATATTGGAGGTTCCAGGACAACCAAAGGTGCCTTGGAAGAAAGGCCTGGCAATCTACTCCCAAAAATCAGCCATTGAGAACTCTATGAAGCACGGTTCTACTCTGAAACATGGGGTTACTATTAGTCAGAGTTGACTCTATGGCATAAAGAAAAAATATTCTTCATGTACTGACAGAAACACTGGTGGCGTATATTGAGGCCATATTTCTGGAATAGACTGTGGTAGCTTCAGCAGACACTGTAAGAGCAGAAACCCTGGCTGAATATTTGTGGGTGGCTCCAGCAGAGCTCCTTTGTAGAATTAAAGATCCCTGGTGGCACAATAGGTAAGTGCTCAGCTGCTAATCAAAAGGCTAGCTGTTTGAACCCACTCAGTTGCTCCGCAAAAAAGACCTGGCGATCTGCTCCCCTAAGATTTAAAAAAAACAAAGTAGAACTGCCCTATAGGGTTTCCAAGGAGTGGCTGGCTGGTGGATTGGAACTACCGACCTTTTGGTTAGCAGCCAAGCTCTTTTCCGCTGTGCCACCAGAGCTCCCCCGTAAGATTATAAACAGCCTAGGAAACCCTGTGAGGGAAGCTCTGCTCTGCCTGTAGGATCACTGAGTTGAAATTGGCTCAACGGCACACACTACCACCACCACCTGTGGTGCTGCCTTTGACCCATCTTGCTTTCATGAAGGCAAAAGACAACTTATTTTTTAATATTTTCCTTTGACTGTCTCAGTAAGGTGCTGAATTTATCTTCAGGTAGATGGTACTCTTTCATGTTCAGGTTTTCTTTTTATTATCTTATATTTTTAGAGGCTAGTGGGTTTTTTTTTTTTTTTTTTTAGTGGGGAGGAAATGTTATAAAAATAGTTATTATGATTTAATGTTGTTTAAAATAATTGGACATTGCTGGCATATGAAAAAGTTTTTTTTTATATTTATTGATCTCATTCATTTTAAAGTTTTTCCTTTGGTTCTCTTGAATTGTCTTGTGGATAACTGTCATTTTAAAATAATGACGAGTTTTGTTTCTTACAATTCTTACATATGTTTCACTTTTTATTTAATTGACTGGAACATCCAGAATAATGTTAAATAATAGCAATTATAGTGGACAGACATCCTTATTTTGTTTCTGATTTTAATGGGAATACCTGCAGTGTTTTGATGTAAAACATGATGTTGCTTATTGGTTTAAGATAGACTTTTAAATTAGATAGACATTTAAAAAATACTATTTCTGTTTATAAAAATGTTTTTCTTTTTAACAACCAAGACTAGGTGTTGAATTTTATTATGTTGGTTTCCTTCTTTGCCCTACTTGTATTTTCAAACGTTAAACCATCCTTGCATTTTTAGAATAATGCCTACTTAAAGATGTGCTGGGAGGCAGTTATCCATGGATGGGTCTCTCATGTTTCTGCATGTCCTGTAAGCAGAGGCACTGACTGCCCTTTGTTTTGGAGTATCTTTTCAAGGGTAGTTATAGTGTCTCCCATTGGAACAAAGGGCAGGTTTACTTACAGCCTTGGAAGTTGTAGTGTCTCCCCCTGCAGCAAATAGCAGGCTTGTTTACTGTCCAGTATAATAAAGATAATGTCTCCTTCTGGAGCAATGGGCAGATGCTTATGCCCATCATTAAAGATTCCAGTTTCCTGAATTCAAGGTTTCTGTCCCATAATGCAATCCACTCAATGGACAGGTATCTATCTGGCCCATATCACATCACCCCCTGAGACATGAGGGGCAAGGGGAACTGACACGCATACTGACACTCATGTTGCTGCTTGTGCCAGGAGTGATAAACTCTTTTGTCTCTGACCTAAAAGTCTTGTGTCTTCTGCCACGTACAACTGTGGTAGGCTAACTAAACTTGGAAGTAGGCTAAAAATCACAGACCCTTCACAGTTTGTACCATGACCTATTATTGTTCGGTTCCGAGATTCTGTACTCCCAAGTAATATTGGTTTGTAATTTTTTCCATGCCATCTTTATTAGGTTATTATGACTATGTTAACCATGAAAGGAATTTGAAAGTTTTCTGTTTTTGTATTGAAACTGCATATATGATTGCAAATAATCTATTCCTTTAAAACTTGCAAAGACTTGGTGTGAAATAGTTTTGACTTAGAAACTTTATTGCAATTAACTGTTTTTTCCATTTTTTTCCCATTAACATAGATCTCTTCAGGCTCACTACTTATTTGAGTCAATTTTAGCAGTTCATATTTTCCTATAAAATCAGTGGATTTTGAAAATTTACTAGAATGTGATCTATGTTTTAGAATGTTGAGAATGTCTCTCACATCTACAGTTTTATCTCATTTCTCATTTATGTATTTGTGGTTTTAAGCTCTCTCTTTTTAATTTCTTTTTTTTTTTCTGGGCTTACCAGATCATTATATCTTTTAGTATTTATTTTCATTACTTTTTGCTCTTATTTTTATTTATTTTCTCCTGTTTTCAAAAGATATTTTTTGTTTATTTTCTAACTTCTTAAATTTAATCAAGCTTAATTCTTTTATTTGTGGTTTTTCTGCTTTGATAGAGTAAGCATATAAAATCAGCTTTTTCCTCTCAATAGTTTTGGTTTCACCTTTTAAGATTTTCTATGTAATGTTCTTATCATTATTATTTTCTAAATAATTTGTAATTACAATTTTGATCTCTAATCCAAGTGTTACCTTTGTATGTTTTCTAATTTACAAATAGTTTCCTTTGTTTAAATTCTTGTTACTATTTTCTAGTTTATTTAATTATACTTTTATAAAATGTGCCTAGAGTTTTTTTTTCTTCCTATTATGTAATTAACTTCTAAAAATATTCCACAGATGATTAAAAAGTAGATGTATTCAGGAAGAGTACAAACTTTAAGTTATATAAATTATATGAACTAAAAAATTATTATTTACATCTGCTTTATTTTAGGCCTACTAAGAAAAAAGGGAAACCCTGGTGGCGTAGTGGTTAAGAGCTACAGTTACTAACCATAAAGGTCAGCACTTCAAATCCACCAGGCACTCCTTGGAAACCCTATGGGGCAGTTCTACTCTGTCCTCTAGGGTCGCTGTGAGTTGGAATGACTCGACGACAACGGGTTTTGTGTTTTTTAAATTTATTGAGGATTGAAAGTGCTGTTTCGAGGCCTCACTTGTGTGTCTGCCTATTTCTCCCCATATATTCAACAGTTTGTGTTTTATATAGTTTAGCGCTGTGCTACATAATCGTTCATGCTTTTTATGTTTTTATTGTGGACTCTACCATTTCAAACTCATGCTAAATTGACTTTGTTTTGTCTAGTGCCTTTTGCCTACTTGTTGTGCTATTAATATTTTTAATTTACATTTTCTTTGTAGACCTTTGCCAATCTTTTTACTTTTAATCTCTACGTATAATTTTTCATCGTATACAGCATGTAGCTGGATTTTGTTTTTTAACCTAATTGGAGGGTCTTGGTTTTTTAGTAAAGAACTCTAATCTGCGTATATTTATTTTCACAATGAACATTTTTGCCTTTGCTTTTTTCATCTTGTTTTATGCTTTCTCCCTGCTTCTTTGCAGTTGCCGTTTCCCTTCTTCTTTGATGTATGAATTAGGTTTTGTTATTTTTCCTCTTATGCTTGGAAAGTTTGCCTGTGTTTCTGTGAAATTTTAAGTAACACCTGTGATCTGTAATCATGCCAAGAATGGAATAGAATCTATTGTTCTCTCACTTTGTTAGATGAGAAAATTGGCCTATACCAACCATTTTCTTATTGCCCAGCTTTATGGAAAATAATTTTGTTTTCAGATATTAGACCTTTGAGACCTTTGCTTAACTTCAAGTGCTAACCAAGACTGTTAAAATTATAGAAAATGTTGTAGAGTTTTAGATCTTCAATACCATCTAATCCAAATGCATCGTTATAATAATGGGACCAAGAAAGCCTCAGAGAGCTTGAGTGTCTTGTTCCAGGCTCTGTAACTAGTTAGTGGCAATATCAGGGCTAGAGCTCAGGTCTTTTGATCCCACAACCAGTATTCTTTCTACTCTATAGTGTGCTTTACTAGTAGAAGTTGAGACAGTGAGAAAACCTGAAGTTATTTGTGGTTGGGAGCAAAGTGGTTAGAGAAAATCTGAGGGTCAGAAAAAGGAATGACTGAGGAAGAGAGCGATACTTGATTTAGAAAAGGAACTGATTCACTGCTTCACACTTATAAAGAGATATAAAATACATGCTTTCCCTGCGAACCTCTGTTAGCTCAGAATGAGACTGGTGCAGTGAAGAGAAGTTCTAATGTGGTTATAAGTCTTAGAAGAGGATTTTGGTTGAGTTTTTTGGGTTGTCTGGCTGCTCCTGTGTTCTGGATTTTCCTTCTGTTTATTGAGTTTTAGTAAGAAGTCATCTGGTGAAATATTTTGGGCTTAGTTTGGTATTTGACATCTAAAACAGGCTGGTTCAAGAGAGAGCACCCAGCCACCAAATGAAATTCAAAAACAAGGAAGATATTAACTAAATTGTAATCAAAACAGAGTCTCACTTTAGTGTTTCCTGAGTGACATGAAGATGTTGGTAAATTTTCTTACACTCCAAATTGTAACTTTTTGGGATATTGGCCCAGGAAAGTTCTGGCATGGGGAAGTAGGCCAGTTTTTTCTCCCAACATCAAGGATTTCCAAACTCAGCCCCGTAGGTGTTATAAAATATATTCTAAGGAGGTAAGAAGAGCGGTGCTGATGCTGATCAAATTATCTATAACTCATCTTCCATAAACATGATAGACCCTGTGATGTCTGTGCTTTCATATGACCCTCTGGGCACAGTAATGAGGCAGCTGGTCACCTACTCAGGACCATGTAGGACACCCAGTTTTTCACTGAATCTTTTTTCCATACCAAAACCCAAAACCAAACCAGTGGCCATCAAGTCAATTCTGACTCATGGCAACCTCATGTGTGTCAGAGTAGAACTGTGCTCCCCAGAATTTTCAATGGCTGATTTTTCAGAAGTGGGTTGCCAGGCCTTTCTTCCAAGTTACCTCTAGGTGGACTCAAATTGCTAATCTTTCAGTGAGCAGCTGAGTGTGTTAACATTTTTCACCATCCAGGGACTTCTGTACAGAATGCAATAAATTCCTCACATTTGCTGATGTAGTATTAAGACTAGAAGATCTAATAGACAGGCATGATGGGTCCTTGTAATTTTTGAAACCCTGGTGGTGTAGTGCTTAAGTGCTATGGCTGCTAACCAAAAGGTCGGCAGTTCGAATCCACCAGGCGCTCCTTGGAAATTCTATGGGGAAATTCTCTGTCCTATAGGATTGCTATGAGTCAGAATTGACTCGATGGTAATGGGTTTTATAGGTGAGGCTGTTAAGGTGTTTTTAAGGGCTATATAGCTCTTATCCATTGCACCCCTTTTCTTCACATACCTCTTTCTGCCAAGGAGTGTGGTGTGTTTTGCAGATTGTAATTAAGTAATTGTCAAACACTCCACAAACAGTGCTATTAGCCCCTATTTGAAGGTAGCACTCAAAAAAAAAATTATTGAAGATCACACACCAAATATCTCTTTAATTTGAAAATGATCCATTCGCATTTGAATGAGCTTTGAGTTTTAGAAATGATGAAACTGGCCATGTAAGATCTGCAGCCTTTTACAAATAGTATCACTAGTCATTTGGTAAATATTTTTGTTTACCCTTATGGTATGGGTGATATTTATGCTAAAAAAAAAAAAAGACTCATTATTCTCTGGCTGATGGCATCCTTTCCAGCCTGGCTTCAGCTGAGCTTGACAATGGTCAACAGGTATAACTCATTTCTTGGTATTGGGTGTCCTTGCATTTGTTTTTTGGAATCCCTTCAATCCGTGTTGCTCCTTCGTGTTCAACTTTATTAACTGTTAAGAATCATATCACGATCCTGGCTTAGCAAATCTAGCTACTGAAGCATAGGTTTTGAGCATCTGTACTGACCATGTTGCTGGGCAGTATTGACCATACTTTGTCTTTCTTGAGTTTGAATTATTCTCAGCTTAAGTGTGATGCCATTACTGGGCAGATCAATTCTATTGTTTTCTGAAACTTTACTTAAGTTTTAAAACTGATGCCATCGTGATACTATGCCTTTTTGTATAGGAAAACCACTTGTGAAGTTTTTTTCTTTTTTTTCCTCCCATCTGTCATCATATGATGATCTAAGGCCAAGAGAGTCAAATTTGGTACATTTCACTTCTGCCTTAACAATTAACTTGCTCCATGGGGCAGAGGTTTTGATGCAGGCTTTGGTTATCCTTGTGCTCTCAAAGCATAGTGATTTCGCTGACCCTGCAAAGTGGCCTAAAGCAGGGATATCCAAGGTTGACTGTTCACATGAAAAATCTGGAATGTTCACAAAATACACATTTTCAAGCTTCAACCAGACCAACTGAATTAGAATCTTGAGGGTCCTAAGATCTGAATTGTGAAACAGATCTTTAAGCAGTACCACTATTGCTGGATCCCTTGTGGGAAAAGCCATTGGTCTAAAGACTCTCGAACGTTGTGTGTGTGTGTCTGTTTGCGTATGTGTTGTTAGCTGCCCTTGAGTCAGCTCTGGTTCTTGGGGACCTTATGTATAACAGCAGGCAATTTTGCCTGGTCCTGTGCCATTTTCATGATTGTTGGTGTGTTTTGACTCCATGGTTGTGGCTATTGTGTCAGTCCATCTCACTGAGGTTTTCCCTCATTTTTGTTGGCCCATCTACCTTACTAAACATTATGTCCTTTTCTAGTGATTGTTCTTTCCTGATGATGTGTCTAAATTAAGCAAGCTGACATGTGTATGAGTATTATGTACTAAACGGTAGTACCTTAGAATTAGAAGAAATCCTTGGACCTCGCCTCTCATTTTATAGGCTAGGATGTGGAGCTCCTAGCAGGTGAATTTCCACGTCTAAGTGTATGCATATAGTCAGTGGAGCATTGTGAAAAACAAAACAAAACCAAAGTCAACTGTCCTGATTCTTAGCCCAGACTCATTTTCTGTAAATTTATACTGTTTAAATATTTTCAGAAAACTCTAGCATTTACAAGTTACATATCTTACCCCAGGAAACTTGCAATATCACTTTTTTAAGTGCTGTATACCCTTGAGTATTAAAGTGTAAAATAGAATTTGAGGAGGAATGGGTTAGTTGTACATTGCAGCTTTACCACATTAGTGCTGGCAAATGTTAACTGATTCTTCGAAGAGTCACTTGTGGTGCAGGCTGACATCAGCATAGGCAGGCGTACTGACCCAGGTGGAGGAACAGAGTGAAACAAGCACGTTTTGGAATCGTATAGGCCTAGGACCAAATGCTGATTCAGCTGTATCATTCTGGGTGAACCTAGGCCTCAATTTCTGCATCTATAAAATAGGTATGATACTTTCCTTTCATGGTTGTTGGTAGGTTAAATAAAATAACGTATGTCTGATGCCTGGCACATAGTAACAAATTATAATTCACCTCATTTATTGAATGTTCATTAAATGCCAGGCACCTGACAGATATTAAAACTCTATTCTACCCCATAAGTGGGTGTTGTAATTATCCCATGTTACAGTTGGGAATCTGAGATCAGAGCTACTCAGTAACCTGCCTGGGGTCTCAGAGTTATTTAATAGCTAAGACTGGAGTTCTGCTTGTCGTAAAAGCCCTAGGCTTTGTGACTTTACTAATTGTTGCTTTGTTAGGTGCATTCGAGTTGTTTCCAACTCATAGCGACCCTATGTACAATAAAAAGAAACACTGCCAGGTCCTGTGGAATCCTCACAATTGTGATGCTTGATCCCATTGTTGCAGCCACTGTGTTAATCGATCTCGTTAAGGATCTTCTTTTTCACTAACCCTCTACTTTACCAAGCATGGTGTCCTTCTCCAGGGACTGATCCCTTCTAATAACATGTCCAAAGTATGTGAGACATAGCCTCACCATCCTTGCTTCCAAGGAGCATTCTGGTTGTACTTCTTCCAAGGCAGATTTATTCCTTCTTTTGGTAGTTCATGGTATATTCAGTATTCTTCTCTAGCACCACAATTCAAAGGGGCCAATTCTTAGTCCTCCTTATTCATTGTTCAGTTTTCACATGCCTATAAGACGATTGAAAACACCATGGCTTGGGTCAGGCACACCTTAGTCTTCGAGGTGACATCTAAAGGGGACTTTGCCCAATGCAATGCATCTTTTGATTCCTTGACTGCTGCTTCCATGAGTGTTGATTGTGGATCCAAGTAAAATGAAATCCTTGATAACTTCAATATTTTCTCCGTTTATCAGGATGTCGCTTATTGGTCCAGTTGTAAGGATTTCTGTTTTCTTTGAGGTGTAATCCATACTGAAGGCTATGGTCTTTGATCTTCATCAGTAAGTGCTTCAAGTCCTCTTCACTTTCAGCAAGCCAGGTTTTGTCATTTGCATAACTCAGGTTGTTAATGAGTCTTCCTCCAATCCTGAAGCCCTGTTCTTCTTCATATAGTCCAGCTTCTTGGATTATTTGCTCAGCATACAGATGGAATAGGTATGGTGAAAGGATAGAACCCTGACGCACACCTTTCCTGACTTTAAACCATGACGTATCCCCTTGTTCTGTTTGAAAGACTGCCTCTTGATCTATGTACAGGTTCCTCATGAGCACAATTAAGTGTTCTGGAATTCCCATTCTTTGCAATGTTATCCATAATTTTGTATGATTCACACAGATGAATGTCTTTGCATAGTTAATAAAAACACAGGTAAATTACAATATGCTATCCCTGGAAACTCTATGGGGCAGTTCTACTCTGTCCTATAGGGTCGCTATGAGTCGGAATCGACTCGACGGCACTGGTTTTTTTTTTTATCTTTCAATAAAAGATAGTTGTCATTATTGCCCTCATCCTCAACTAGGAGCCAGTATAAGTCAGTGGTCAAACACTTGGCTCAGGAGCCTGACTCAAGATTTAATCCAGCTCCTTTCCTTCCGGCTATGTAACCTTGAGCAACCTTCTGAACTTTCATATTTCTTAGCTGAAATCTTGTTCATAGGGTTATTGTGAGGCTAGCCAGTAAGGTCTCAATCCTTTTAGCTATTATTGTTGTTGCTGCTGCTGCTGCTGCTATTATTTCTATGCTTTGTACACACTCAGTCTAATATGCTAAATGAGAGTGAATGCTGAGTCTTGTCTTGGCCATATTTTGGAAACTGTACAAAAAGATTTTTAGCACTTCTCTTGAAGTTAAGGTGCTATTTCAGTAAAGGTGTTCATTGAAGGGCAATGGAAGCAAAGGTTGGTTACAGCTTGTAGGTTCATCCCGCCAGAGTTTTGTCCTCTAGCAGATAAGTTCTAAATGCCCTGCAAAAACTTCTGAAGCGCCATATGTCAAAGGGGAAGGTGGATGAATATCTGAACAGCAGCTTACTTTCTCACTTGTGATGTGCTTGGCAAGTGTGCTTGCAGAAAGAGAGGCTCAAACGGTTTTATGGAGTTTGAGGCATTGATGGCAGAAGGCAAGGCAGAGGCAATCAACTTGACATGATAGCTGAGGAACTGGGCCATTCATTGTGCACTGTCCGTTCCCACCAAAGAATTTAGGATTTAAAAGCAGACATTGTGGTTCAAATTCACCAGCTGCTCTTTGGAAACCCTATGAGGCAGTTCTGCTCTTTTCCTATAGAGTCGCTATGAGTCTGAATCAACTCAACGGCAAGGGGTTTGGTTTTCTTTTTTTTTTTTAAGTCTAGGAAATGACCTTTTAAAGACCATCTTTACATAGTCTAGCTTTCTGAGGTGGAAGAACTGTCACTAAAAACTTGAAACATCACTTGCTATTTTTTAGTTCAGTAACCTGAAGTTTGACAAGTTTTTCACAGTCTCAGTTTTCCTAACAAAAGTAATGCGTACATCTGCTCCTAGGCCTTTATAACACTTTATTCTTTGTAACAGAAGAAAGTATTTTAATGCCCCTTTACTTCTCTCCTTTATGCACACTGTACTCCTCACCATGTACCAGAATGAGGCAGAACCATAGCCCGGGGGCAGAGTTTCTGTCTCAAGCTAGCTGTTTCCTGCACTCTCCCTCCCACCTTGCTCCAACAGTTCCATGCAGGATTGAATTGACTAATACCAGTTATACTTTCTTGAATTAAAATATATTCCTTACATGCCAACATTGTGCTAAAATGTATCTTTATATTTTTATTAGCATGCATTGCTTTAATTCAGTACTGAATAAAGACTACATTTATAGGACAGAAATTTTACATGCCTGTAAATACCTGGGTGTATACAGAAGAATCAATATGTGATGAGCTGAACTTACAAAATTGGTAAAAGCTGAGTGACTATTTGAATTGCAAAAGAAACCTTCACTTTGTTGAAATGTGTCTTTAAAGTAATAATAATGTCTTACGTTTGCATAGTGGGAAAGTCTTTGTGGATGCCTTTCAAATAGATTATCTCATTTCCTCCTCTCTACATTCTTGTGACCTAAGTGGGGCAGTGACTACTACCTGCATACTTCCTGGATGAGAAAAATAGAAAGCACCCTTAGCGCATTTGAAATGTAATTGCGTTTAAGAAAAGTCAACTCATCTCCATTTTGAGGTACAATCCATTGTGAAAAGTAAGCCTATGTGTATTTACTAATACATATTCCTGGCCAATGCACCCCAAGCACAGCCACTACTCATCTGTCATTGAAGGCTTGCATGTTGCTATAATGCTGAAGAGGCTTCAGTGGAGCTTCCAGTCTAAGATGGACTAGGAAGAACGTCCTGGTGATTTACTTCTGAAAATCAGCCAATGAAAACCTTATGGATCACAATGGTTCAGTCTGCAATCAATCATGGGAATGATGCAGGACTAGGCAGCATTTTGTTCCATTGTGCATGGGGTCACCATGAGTCAGGCTAACTCAATAGCAGCAAAACAACAACATGGACAATTAGTGTCTTGGTTGTTTCTTGTTGTGTAACAAATTACTCCAAAACTTAGTGGTTTAAACAACACAATTTTATTACATTTCATTACTTTTTTAGTAAAAAAGTTGAATAGGGCTCAGCTGGCTGATTCCTCTGCTCCACCAACTGATTATTTGGCAGATGAGCTGGTATGGAGGTTCCAAGATCGCTTCATTCACAAAATTATGGCTTATTGGGAACAACTGGAAGGCTGGGCTTGTCTGGAACTGTCAATTAGAGCACCTACATGTGATGCCTCCAAAATGGTCTCAGGGTAGTCAGGGACTCGGGCTCACAGAGACAGTATTCCAACAGGCCTTAAGTATCTTAAGAACTGGGCCCAACAACCTGCCCAACATCACTTCTGCCATGTTCTGATCAGATTCTGATCAGATCAGAGCAAATTACTGAGCCCGCTCAAATTCCACTGAGGTCACTCAGTGTCTTCAACTGGTGGATGGGCTTGTCTGGAGGATCCAAGATGGCTTCACTCACATGTCAGCCACCATGGGAGATTTGACAAAAAAGTGGGGCTCAGCTGGAACTACTGACTGGAGTACCTATACATGGACTTTCTAGTGGAGAGGAGTTATAGACCCTACTTTTCAGTGAAAATCATATCAAAAAATTTGTGACTATTAATTATTTCATTCCTTCTACTCACCCAGTCTACACTTTGGCCATTAATTATTTACATTTCTTCCCCAAGCAAAAATACACTCACCCTCTGCCAAGACTCCCAAATTGCTCATCTCATAACAGCATTAGGCCCCAGGCAACATCGGACTTGGGTTCAAAATCTAGAACCCTGTCATATAAATTAGGACCAGGTAAGGATGAGGCTCCTCAGCTGTGGTTCTTTAAGTGTGGTTCATCTCAATCTGAAAACCTGTAGACAAAATAAACAAGTTATCTGCCCCCTATACATACAAAATACAATGCTGAGGCAGAGTTAAAATAAATGTGACAGATAAATTCTCATTCAAAAAGACAGAGAATGGAAAGCGCAGAGTAGTCCCTGGTCTATAGAACTTCTGAAATCTTGCTGGTCATGTGTTTACTTTCTTTGATTAGGGCTCAGCCTTGCTTCCTGGGAGTTATGCCCCTTGGCTTCTAGATCTTCCTTCTGGGCTCTTGGTTCTACACTTCGGATATTCCTGTCTTTTCTTTAAGAATGACTTGCGTTTGCAACCAAGCTACCTTCTCAGACTGCTTCCTGCACACAGCAGTTTAAGGGTTCAAAATCATTTTTAATATTGTACTATCTCTGTACCTTTCTATCAAATTGGGATGATTGCATTAAAAACTTTGTGGGTTTCCTGCATGTCAAATTGTAATTCACTCTGTTAGGAAAACAAAAAACCATAGCCACGTTTTCCCACAATAGGTCCTTTTCTACCTTGGGATAAAAGTCAGGATGCCATGAAACAATGTTTTTAAAATTTTCAAAAGCTTTTTTTCTGTACTGTTTATAACATCTAATGCGATCACCTTAGAGATCATTCTTAGAGACCCTTTTGACCATCAGGGAGGGTCTAAGAGGCATGCCCTTAAAATTCTTGGAAGATTAAGAAGGCAGACCCTTAGATATTTGAGGTTTCAGCAAAAAGTCTTAGAGCCACAGCCTTGAGACCTTTACCCTGAAATCATGCTTTACTCTTAGTGTCCTGGATTTGATATTTGTATTGAGGCCATTTCTTACTTTCAAAGTCTTTTACTGCCTGGAAAAATTGGGAGTGAAAAACGGTTGTCCTGGGTCCTTTATAATTCCTCTAAACTCTACTTGAAAACTACACAGTTCACTTTTTAGCTTATCTCTCTCTATCTATATGTCTTATCATAATACCTAAAATAAACCAGTTGACACCTTTGCATTCTTTCTGGAAATTTCAGCCCAATCTAGCAATTCGTTAGGTCTTTTTCTATTGTTTACATTAACATAGGCAACATTATTGCAACAGTAATGCCAACATT
The DNA here is from genome assembly GCF_024166365.1 of Elephas maximus indicus. Classification (NCBI taxonomy): domain Eukaryota; kingdom Metazoa; phylum Chordata; class Mammalia; order Proboscidea; family Elephantidae; genus Elephas; species Elephas maximus. The sequence goes on from NC_064821.1 coordinate 137,210,013, forward strand.
TCTGCCACTACATAGACAGGCTTGTTTTTTCTCCAGCCTTTGATAGCAATTACTGTAATATCTTCTAAGTAGTCACCAACAGCCTCCTTCTAGCTTTAACTAACAGTGTCCTTGAGGCCTCTCCAGCTTCTGCCCACTGTTGATCCCAAAGACACTGTCACATTTTTCAGGTGCTCGTTTTGGCAGCACCCCACTTTCAAGTGTCCAATTCTATGCAGCTATTGCTGCATAATAAGTTACCCCAAAATTTAGTGGCTAAAATAACAACCATTTTATTATATCCTGTGATTTTATTGCTTAGGAATTTAGGCATGTCTCAGCTCGGTGATTCTTCTACTACAGGTGGAATCGACTGAGGTCACTCAGTGTCTTCAACTGGTGGATGGGCTTGTCTGGAGGATCCAAGATGGCTTCACTCACATGTCAGCCACCATGGGAGGTTTGACAAAAAAGTGGGGCTCAGCTGGAACTACTGACTGGAGTACGTATACATGGACTCTCTAGCGTGGTAGTTTCAGTGTAGTAGGTCTTCTTGCTCAGTAACTGAGCATTCCTACAGAAAGTGTTCTAATGCACAAAAAGTGGAAGTTGCCAGGTCGTTTTAAGGTGTAGGCTTGGAAGCTGGCCTATATTCATTTCTGCTGTATTCTGTTGTCTAAACAGTTACAGGGTCTGCCTAGATTGAAGGGAACAGGATGGAGACCATCTCTCCATGGAATGAGTGTCAAAGAATTTTAGTAGTCGTACAAAAAATGATGTTCAGTTCTTATTTGACTCAATGGATCGACTCAGGATTAGAGATTAAACTTTTGAGGCTCTGATTCTATTTCTCCCATTGCTTGGCTATATTTGAGCTGAGGTAAATAACTTTTGGGTTTCAGTTTCCATCATACCTAAAATGGGGATGATAATAACTATTGGCACCTACTAGCTCAGACGGATGTTGTGCCTGTTAAAAAAAATAAGTATTCAAAAAGAGCTCCTTAAAATGCTGTAGGAAGTAGAAAAATAAATTACCATAACTAATTGGACCATTACAAATCCACTACATTTTTCTATTTAATGAAAAATTGGGTCTCTGCCTTATGTAGGATCATCAGTGGCACATAGAAACTCTGACACACACTCAACACCCATAGTTTAGACACACAAGTCCATGCCACAGCCTATGTTCATTATGTCTTTTTTTGTGTGCCAGGTAATGTGCGTTTTCTCATGTAATCTTTGCAACACCACTTAGAGGTAGATGCCATTAATAATATCTTAATCATGTATTCTAAATTACTTTTGTTCTGGAGTTTAAATCCTCACGCATCTTTTGCATATTATACATAAACCAAAAACCAAACCCAGTGCCGTCGAGTCGATTCTGACTCATAGCGACCCTATAGGACGGAGTAGAACTGCCCCCTATAGAGTTTCCAAGGAGCGCCTGGCAGATTCAAACTGCCGACCCTTTGGTTAGCAGCCGTAGCATTTAGCCACTATGCCATCAGGGTTTACGTCTTAAAAGAAACTAATGAAAACTTTAGTAGAGTCTGTAGGGGTTTTGTTTAAATTCTGTGGAAATCTTCCCTTTTTATCTTATACGAATATTCTTGCACAATGAAATAAAAGCAGATTTATGAAGATATCAAAATGATATAAGTAAAGGGAGAGAGAGAGAGAAAAAAAAAAAAGCATCAGAGGAATTAGCAGAAGCTAGTTTGAGTTAAAGAAGCCAGAAGGAAGACGGGTGGTTGGTATTGTGGGATGCAAGATGGGCTGGAAGCCAGGGCTCCTGGCCCTGCTATGCTATTAGCTAGGAACTAGATGTGCAACCTGACAAAATTTATTCTTTCCTCTAGACCAATGTTTCCTTTTGTGTCAAATGGGAAGATGGAACTAGATGAATGCTAAAGCCCTTCTCAACTTTAACATTCTCCTTTTCTAAAAAAAGGGTGAATCACTAAATACACATGCGTACATCTCTTTATCAAAGAAGTGAAGACACAGACTAGAGGATAAGTTTAGAAAATGGAAAAAAAGAAAAGACGGATGTATGGAATTTTGACACGGAAAATTATAATATGTAGATGACCATAGAGATGAAAAAACAAGCCAGTGGATGAGAGGAATCAAGATAAAAAAATAATACTGAGCCCAGGCACCAAGAGTATAATTTGCAAAAAATCTCCATTCATTCTGTTAATAAGTGTTTGCTGAGCATGTTATGTGCCAGGCCTTATTCTAGGTATTTAGGATAGAGCAGTTAATAAAAATGCTCTGCCCTCATGGATCTTATATGTTAGGTTCAGGAACGTTGTTGTTGTGTGTTGTCCAGTCAATTCTGACTCATAGTGACCCTATAGGACAGAGTAGAAATGTCCCGTAGAGTTTCCTAGGCTGTGATCTTTATGGGAGGAGATCACCAAGTCTTTTCTCTGCAGAATCACTGGTGGGTTCCAACTGCTAATCTCCTGGTGCCATTGCACCACCAGAGCTCCTTAATAAACAAGTTAAGTGAGTAAAAAATATATATATATGGTATGTAGAGAGAGAGAGGGAGAGAGAATCGTAAGTGGTGAGCAGAAGAATAGAGCGGCAAAAGGGGTAGAAGGTGTTGGATGGAATATGCAATATCAGGTAAGATGGCCTGAAAACGACCTCACTGAGTAAAACATCTGAAGAAAGGGAATGAGTTGTGATGACTTTGATTCCTATGTCATTGAGAAAATGAAAGCAATCAGAAAAGCATTCCAGGCAGACAGAACAGCAAGTACAAAGATGCTGAGATGGAAGCATGCCTGATATGTTCAAGGAATAACAAAGAAGTTGGGGAGCTGGAACGGAGGAAATGCGGAAACTAGTAGGAGAGGAAATCAGAGGGAAGATGTTGAGCAGAGAGTGCCATTTGGCATGTTTTAATGAAATAATTTTGGTTGCTATGTTGAGAATAGAGAGGGTCAAGGATAGAAGCTGAGGAACAGTTAAGAGGCTGCTAGACTAATTCAGGCAAGAGATGATGATTCATACTAGAATGGTAGCAGTGGAAGCAATGAGAAGTAAGGAGATTCTAGATATATTTTGAAAGTAGGACCAGCAAAATTTGCTGGATGGTTAGAATATGAGGGATGAGAAAAGAGGCATCAAGGAAACTCCAAGGGGTTTTGAACTAAGAGTTGGCAACTGCTGAGATGAGAAAAACCATGGGAGGAGCAATTTTGAGATGGTGGAGGCTGTTAGGAGTTTAGTTTCAGACATGCCAACTGGTAGATTTCTATTAGGTATCCAATCCATGGATGCCATGGATACATGAGCATGAATTTCAGGGGAGAGAACCAGGCTATAAGTATAAATGCATTAAAACCATGAGATTAGATGAGCTTCCCAGCACAGTGAGCATAGAAAGAATAGAGAAAATGTCCAAGGACTGAGCTTGAGAACTCCAACAAAGAGATAAGGAGAAAATATCGGGGGTGACCAGAGAAACAGGAATGAAACCAAACAAGCACAGAGTCTTGGAAGCTCAGTGAAAAAAGTGTTTCAAAGAGGAGAGAATGATAAATTGTGCCCATTGCTACTGATTGGTTCAGTGAGATGACAACTGGGAAATGACCACTGGCATTAGCCAAGGAGAAGTCTTTGGGACCTTGATAAGAGTAATGTCTTCAGAATGGTGCAGGAGGAAGTTTGATTGGAGTGGGTTTGAGAAAGAATGCTGAAGAAAAATTGGAGACTGTGTAGACACTCTTTCAAAGAGTTTTGCTATAAAGGAAATGTGAGAAAGGGAAATACCTTCAGAGGAATTGGAGTAAAGAAAAATTTTAAAAATGTATATGAGAAAATAACGTTTGAATGTTGAAGAGAATGATCAAATATGGGGGTGGGGGGAACCAAAAAACTGATGATATAGAAGAGAGAAGAGAAAATTGCTGGAGCAAGGTCCTTTAGTAAATGAGTGGGGATGGGATCTAGTGGCAAGTAAGGGGTTGGTCTTGGCTAGGAGCATAGGAAGATCATTCAAAGTCCTAGGAGAGATTGAGTAAATGGGCGCAGATGCAGGTAAGGAGGTAGATGTGGTGGTGGAAGCTGAGTGAAGCTCACTTTTGATTGCTTTCATTTCCTCAGTGAAGTAGGAAGCAAAGTGATTGGCCCAGAGTAATAACAGTGCTGTTTGGAGTCTTGAGGACAGTGGAGCAGGTATGAAACAGCTGTCCAGGGAAGTAGGAGGGTAATATAGTAGAGAAACACAGTATGATTGCTGGAGGGTATCAAGGACCCATTCAAGAAGAATATGGAACTCTTTGGTTACCTGACCACAGGAGAAACATGTGGCAGTCTTCTTCTGTAAAGATTTAGTGCCTTGGAAACCCCATGGGGGGAGTCCTATGCCGCCCTCTAGGGTCACTATGAGTCAGAATCGACTGTACGGCAGTTGGTGGATTTTGGTTTCCTAAAGTTCTCTTTGACTGGTACTTTTCGAACTAGTGTTCTTAAAGCAAGATATTCCTTTTAGCGGCAACTGAGAGGAGAGGAAGCCAGTAAGTGAATTAGTGTCCCAAGATACAGCTAACAGAACATCACTACTTCTAGAATGCTAATATCTCCCTAGAATTTCTTTGCCTAATGCCCTTCTCCATGGAATGGAGAAGCACATACAATGGTGTAACCATATAAGGCTCTCAAAGCTTCTGCACGGAAGTGGTATTGTCACTTTTGCTCACTGGCCAAAGCAAGTCACATGGCCAACCTTGATGTCAACGTGATGGGGAAGTATTCATTTCTTTTTGGAAGGAGAACAAATAATTTGGAACAATAATATAATCGACCACAACCTGTTCCATGTGGTGTTGTTGTTAGGTGCTGTAGAGTCGGTTCAAACTTATAGTGACCCTCTGTACAACAGAATGAAACACTGACTGGTCCTGTGCCATCCTCACAATCATTGCTATGCTTGAGCCCCATTGTTGCAGTCACTGTGTCATTCTATCTCGTTGAGGGTCTTCCTCTTTTTCACTGACCCTCTACTTTACCAAGCATGATGTCCTTCTCCAGGAACTGATCCCTCCTGATAACATGTCCAAAGTATGTGAGATCAAGTATCGCCAAACTGGCTTCTAAGGAGCACTCTGTCTGTACTTCTTCCATGACAGATTTGATTGTTCTCCTGGAAGTCCATGGTATATTCAGTGTTTTTCACCAACACAATAATTCAAAGACATTAAATCTTCTTCAGTCTTCCTTATTCATTGTTCAGCTTTCGCATGCATATAAAGTGATTGAAAATACCATGGCTTGGGCCAGGCGTGCCTTGGTCCTAAAGGTGACATATTTGCTTTTCAACAACTTAAACAGGCCTTTTCCATGTGTGGTAGGAGAAATCATTCTCAAGCAACACAATGCAGTAAATTACCTCTTCCAAAGCACAATTGACATTTAGCCCCCTGGAGTAACCTCAGGGTGATTTGATGCTTGGTATGAATTTCTGGGTACAATTTGATGTCTGGCCTTGTGGATTGGGTTATTTTGTTTTAGAATTTAGAAAACATCTTACCCTTAGGGAGGCAGGTCCTGTATTTCATCACATACATTATAGGTACTATAATATTAAAAGTAGCCATGCCAAGTTTTGCAAAATACATCTCATAAGCTTGGAGAAAGAGCCCCTTCACAGACCTGTCTTTGGAGACCTCTTTCGTTCCACATACTCAAGACCAGTTTTATAATAACAAAAATATAATATAATAGGGGAAAGCTCTTGGCTGGCAACTCAGTAAAATAAAAATCCAGGTATGGTAGAATGTTCCACACCTATTCCTTTTCTAGCAGAAGGGACTTTATTGCCTGAGGAAGAGTTGGGATATTTCTCCAAGACACTGCACAACCACACCCTAGGACTTGAGACTTTCCATGCCAAGTCTGGTGCCCTGAACTTATCAAAGAGTTGGTCTGAGCGATTGGCTAGGAATGGCCTCAAAGAGATGAGAAGCTTGAGACCAGCAATGAAAGTGTCATGGCTGACAGGGTTGCCTGCTATGTTGGTTTAAATGTTTCCAAGATCAGCTGCTGTTTCTTTGCTTTCATTTTAGCAAGTCTTTTTCTCTTTATTTATGAATATGCAATTCTGACAGCTGACAAGGACATTCCAAGAACTTCGCCAGAACCCAAATCGTGCACAGCTCTGGGAATTTCTCCTCGTAGATTTGTCCAATGGCTCTGCTCTGGAGAAAACACCCCGGTAATGCATTCCCGGTAGTAGCTCAGTTCCCATCAACTCACCACTGGTGCCCTCATTAGGGTATTTTTCTTTCTTTAAGGATTTTTTTTTTTTTGCAGTCCATCTCGAGCTCCCACCACAGTGAATTTAGTGTCCTTGAAGGGGACTGGGTAGCTATCTCCTGAGATTACCTTTGGTTTATTTTTAGAGCAGACAGTTTGGAAAATTTACTTTCCTTTGTTGACTGTATTAGGGTTGTCTTAATTCTGACTTGGAGGCTCTGGACTTCTCTCTTTGATTTGAGGAGTAGGTAATCCATGCCTTCCTCCTAATGATGGAGAAATCATGATACAACAAGGATAAAAGATTTGCTAAGAGTTACCCAGACATCTAGTTGCAAGGGTTTTTTTTTTTTGGTCTTTCGGTCTCAGGTCTGTAAGATGTTTAACTGTGTAAAATTGCAAGTTATTCTGACTAAATTAGACAGATTGCAGGTTAAAACCCCACTCCCTAAATCCCAATTGATCCCCTGAGCCACTCACACTCCCTAACAGTGTTATTATTACTATCAAGCTACATGCTCAAAAATTATTTCCCTTGGGAACACTTACCTAACCCAGACAAAAAGAGATTACTATTTTTTTTTAAACTCACTCAATACCCTTTGTCCCAGCTTTCTTGTTTGTTTTTTCTTTCCTTTTTATGTCTCATTCAAAATTATATTGAAAACCCACGATCTCCCTGGTTCCTTGTCTACTATGAGGTTGAACCTTATGAAATTGCCAAAACTAAGCTGTTTTTAACCCATAAAGGTGGCGATTCATATGGTTTAACCTACCTATGATGTAGTAAACTGTGAAAATTCTCATATAGAAAAAAAAGCAAATTACTGCCCATAAGTTAATGACAGCTCGTTGATAATATGGAATAGAGTCAAATGTGTATCCAAGCTTTAATCCAATCTTTTGTAAAATGGAGGTAAATCAGCATATTAAATGAGAATTTTAATTTGGAAGAGCCTTCCAACTTCTGATAGGAAAAAAAGCCATGTGACTGAGGTATACACATGTGAAATAGCTGTGGCCCCTGTTTGGCTTGTTTGACTCTTTTAGGTCTTTGGGAAACGTTTACCCTACACACTTCTCTCTCTGTCTCTGTCTCTGCCGCCCCTTCCTCCCTCACCTCTCATGGTCAGACTTGTGAAAAGAGCACTTTCTCCACATTGTACCTCTTAGTCTTTGTGTAACACACCATATCTGATTTCTGTCCCCTACACTCCACTAAACCTGTTTTTGCCAAGGTCACTAATGACCTTTGATTGAGAGATTCACTGGGCCCTTCTCTGTCTTTATCTTGCCTGAGCTCCCTGTAAGATTTCACAGGATGGACCATGATTTGCGTCTTAATATTTCATCTCTTCCTCTGGCTTTCATCATCTCTGTTTCTCTTAATTTAAAAATGTGACCCCCAAACCAGATCATTAGCCTTTTGAGGGAACAGTGTCTGTGTCTTATTTAGCTCTTTATTTGGCTTAGTGCAGGCACTGCTAGGAACTTATGTATGCGTGAATGAAGAATGAATGAGTGAAATTATGAACAACAAACAGTTGCTGGCGGGTCCACTCTGACTCATGGCAACCCCATGTGTTTCAGAGCAGAACTGTGTACCACAGGGTTTTCAATGGCTGATTTTTCAGAAGTAGATCCCCAGGCCTTTCTTCTAAGGCACCCATGAATATCCTGGAACCTCCAACCTTTTGGTTGGTTGCCGAGTGAGTTACCTGTTTGCACCATGCAGAGACTTCTTAGTGAAATTATAGCACTGTGTTAATGGTTAGTCATTGCCTATAATTGGTTTCTCTTTGGTTTAATTCCCACTTCCAGCAAATTTCCTGCCCCACCTACTGCCATGTATATTTTAAATAATGTGTAGCTAGCAGGATACCACATTCTTCATGTTTCCATCACAGAAATCCTACTAGATAGTTGGGGGCAAGGAAGGTAGGACTGAGGTTCCTGCTGGTTCCTTCTCGTATAACTACCTGTAATTCTGAGCAGTTACAAATATACTGGGACATGAGTCATGTTCTTTCTTTTTTTTTTTTTTTTAACTCGTAGGAAAAAAGATTCATGTCCTTTGTTTTTCCTCTCCAAGATATATCACTTAGAGATCCAATAAAGTGCATCCAGCAAATAGTCACTTGTTGCTCACTTAGACATATGACCTGACAAAAAGATGGGGGAAAAAAAAAAATACAAGACTCAAAGAGAACAAAAGAAATGAACCAATAGAAAATGTGACACACAACTTTATGCATGTTTAATTTCTCTTGTTTTGGCTAGAAAACAGCTGCAGGTGTCCTCTAATTATAACAGTAGGCTATATGGTGAGTATAGCAGATTAGATATGACAGTTGATATTTGTGAAAATATATTATAATTATATTTTCACAAATATCAACTGTCATATCTAATCTGCTATACTCACCATATAGCCTACTGTTACAGCACATTTTTTCATTACAAATTTAGTAGCCGAGTTTCAAATGCTTAAGCTAACATTCAAGCTAGTCAATTAATGCATTATTTACAAGTTAAATGTTATTAAAAACAGGTTCTTAATTTGCTAATGATTTAGTAAACCCAAGGCAATATTCCAATTAAAAAAAAAATTTTTTTAATTGAAAATAGAAGAACATTTAGAACAGTTGTGGTGCAGAAGGATGTCAGGGGTATTTTGGCCTCTCCCACCAATTTCTGAGTTTCTTTTCTGCTTTCTTCTTTACTGTATGTTGTTTTCGATGCCTCTATTAAGTAGTTGTGGCGCGATCAAGAAGAAAAGCTTGTGAAAAATACAATAGTGTAAATATTATTGTGACCGGTATTTAAAAAAAAAAAATCACCAGGCAGTTTAGAGTGAATGAGTACACATGTACCCCATATAATTCGGCATATTTTGATTTATAATGCCATTCTAGTAGCACAGCAGGTTAAGAAGGTTAGAAGTCAAGGAAATTCAATGTTATTAGCATTCCGCTGTTGTCAGGCTGCACAAACTGGATCAATGTCTTTTCAAATATACTTTAAAAATTAAGAGTTTCCAAGGCTCTAGGAACTCAGAACCATTACCACAATCTGGATTTTGTTCTTGGTTACAGCTTCTTTTTTCTTTTTTTTTGTATTTTGCCTTTGACCCAGATCATGTTTTAAGTCCATATCTCTCATATTCCATAATTGCATGGCACGGGTGAGCTCTTTGATGTAAAAGGATACAGGTCCCATGAAGTCAGTTAGCCATCTTCACACCTTTCTCTCCAGCCCTTCTCTTGACCTGTAGCCATCATTTCTCTCCTTTCCTGGCCTCTTAGGCCTTATTAAAAAACTTAACCCAGATCTACCTTCTTTTTTTTTTCCTTTAAATTTTATTTATTTTGTTGTTATTGTTGAGAATATACACAGCAAAACATGAAACAATTTAACAGTTTCTACCCGTACAAATTCGTGACATTGATTACATTCTTTGTGTTGTGCAACCATTCTCACTCTCCTTTTCTGAGTTGTTCCTCCCTCATTAACATAACTCATTGCTCCCTAAGGTTCCTATCTAATATTTCAAGTTGCTGTTGTCAGTGTGATCTCATATAGATAGTTCTTAAAAGAGCATAATGCTCAAGATAGACCTTTTTTTTTTTTTTACTAGCTAAGCTAAACTATTGCTTGGTTTTAAGAAGATTTCGGAGGATATTTTTGGTTTATAGTTTAAAGATTATCTCAGGGCAATAGTTTCAGGGGTTTATTCATCCTCCAGGGCTCCAGAAAGTCCAGAGTCCATTAGAATTTGCAATTAGTCTCGGGTCCATTAGAATTAGCGGATAGCTTTAAAGAACAGAAACGTATTGTTTAACACTTCTGGGAGCTATCTGAGATCAAGATGTCAGTACCGTTGATCCCTTCTGAGGCTTTGTTTGTTCGAGACTCTTTTTAGGCCTTGCTCCTGGCTTGTGGTAGCTCCAGGCATTCCTTGGCTTGCAGCTGCAGAGTCACAGGGCGTCCTTACTCTGTCTCTCTGTGTCTTCTCTCCTTTTTTATATGGCACCACTTAGAAGGGATTAGGATCTACCTTACTCCAGTATGACTTCATGTTAACTGTTAACATCTACAAAGACACTATTTCCAAACAAGATCATGTTCACACGTACCAAGGGTTAGGGCTACAGCAGATCTTTTCAGGGAACACGATGGAATCCGTAACAGGTACAGAAGCCAAGACTCCATTCTGTGGTTGTTTTAAGTGTTGCAGGGCAGGGGCTCTGGAATAAGTGGGCTCTTATCAGAGTGGTTACCTGGCAGCAAACTCTGGAGCTTGGTGCCACATCACCTTGGCCTACACTGAGAATGGTTGACAGTTCTGCAAGTTCCACGGCACCTTCACACGGATTGTGGCTCACCTCATGCTCGCTACCTACAAAGTCTTTAGCTTTCTACCTCAAGGACCTTATTCAAAGCTTAATCTTCCAGATGGTAGCCCAGAAATGTGGTGAAGGTACGATATCTTGGGGTAGCCCTTTATCCATGAAAGATGGGGAGTGGATTATAATGCTCCATCCTCCATATTTTGGGAAGTTTTCTGCATACCTCTCAGGAAATCCAGAAAGAACTGAGTGCCTGCTGTCCACAGCAGCAAGGCACCCTTTTACTGGCTCTTTCTCATTCTTACCACTCCTCCTTCCTAGGATCACCACCCAAATATACTACCTCCACTCAAGTTTTTGTCTCATGCTCTACCTTTGGGAAAACCCAAAGTAAGTATGGAAAAGATGCAAATGATATAGACAATAAACTAAACAGTGTGCAAAATAGCAGAAGGACATCCAGAGTAGTTAGCTCAAGGCAGTTAAGATGGGAAAATGCCAACACAATAAAGCCAAGAATGAAATTCATTTCATTCATTTATTCTAAAAAAAAAAAAATTACCAAGTACCTACTATGTGCCACATAGTCTTAGGCATTGGTGATACAATGGTGATCAAAATAGACAAGTCTCTGCCCCCACGGCACTTACATCCTAGTGAAAGAATAGGCAATAAACTAATAGCTCAACACACAAACCACGTCAGGGAGTGATAACAGTTTTGAAGACAAAAAAGACATGGTATGAATTAGACTGTGTGCAGAAGAGAGTGCTATTTTCGATAGTGCTATCTATTTAAAGTGCATGAAAGCCTTTCTGGGAAGGTGATATTTGAATGGAGAATGGCCTAGAGTGAGAATGACCCATCTCTTGTCCACTGCCTACCTTTTTGTGGAATGAAAACAGAAGAAATGTACGCTAGTTTGGGGATGGGATGATAGGACAGAATCAAAATCGTGCTGGTTAGAAAAATGGGATGGAGGGATTTCTGAGGGTATAATCTTCCAGGCAGAATTCTGGGCCCCTGTGAAAGGGCCCTCAAGACCTGACCAGCCTGCAGCTCTTGTATAAGCCCTTCCTGTAGAAATTCCTGTGGGGGTTTCCTTTCTTCTTTCATCTCCTTTCCTCTCTCTTGTTCTGTGTGTCTTTCTCTTCAGTTTCTCAAATTAAAAGAATCTCTCATATTTATATAATACTTTGTAATTCAAAAAAGCATACTTACGTCATTTAACTCCCATACAACTTTGTCTAGTAAGTACTTTTATCATTATTTTACAGATGAGGAGACTGGAACTTGGGGACTTTGCTTGGGACCACCCAACTATATTAGCAGAGCTGGACCTTAAACTCAGTCTTCCGACTACAAGACTAATGTTTGTTTCAATGCTAAGTCCACTGGCCTTTTAGCTCATTTTCGCTATCTCCATCCTTCACCCTCCCCACCTCATGGGATCTGATCTGCTCTGGCTGATCATCTTCTTCTATAGTAGTATCCCGTCATCCTGACTTTCATCAGTGGGTTCAAGGCCAAGTCTCAGTAAATCTAGAATTTCACAACTGGGAAGTGTTAGGATAGTATCAAGGGATTCTGATATTATTCTAATTTAGTCCCAAGTGCTTTAATATTCTAATTTAGCCCCAAGTACTGCTCTCTTGATTAAGTTTTCTCTCTGTTACATTAAAATATCAGTGATTTTCTTAATGTAATATTTATTTTTTAATAATGTGCTAAAGTAAAGTAGGAAACCCTGGTGGCGTAGTGGTTAAGTGCTATAGCTGCTAACCAAAGGGCTGGCAGTTCAAATCTACCAGGTGCTCCTTGGAAACTCTATGGGGCAGTTCTACTCCATCCTATAGGGTCGCTATGAGTCGGAATTGACTCGACGGCACTGGGTTTTTTTTTGTTGTTGTTTGTTTTTAAAGTAGATCAGCCAATGAAAACCCTATGGATCACAATGGTCTGATCCCCAACCAATCACGGGATGATGCAGGACTGGGCAGTGTTTTGTTCCTTGTGCATGAGGTCACCATGAATTGGGGCCACTTGAAGGCAGCTGACAACAATGACAAGGAAGCTGATCCTTAATGCTTCTCCTTTGGCGAAAACAAGAGGTGAATTGCTCCTGGATCTGTTCTGTTCCGTCTAGTGGACTTGTTTTTCTTTTCAGGAGACCCCACTGAATTATGAATCTGAAAGACTTCCTCCCTCAGTGATGGATCCTCTAGCCTCTGTGGGAACCCTTAGATGCTTTCCTTTGTGGAGTGAACTCTGTTGCACAGTTTATGGTGTCAGGTGAGTGGGACTTTTCCTTTGGGTGACAATTGGAAAATGTAGATTAAAAAAAAAATCCAGTGTTCTGTGTCAGCATCCCAAAGGATATATAGAATGTTACTGCATTTTTAAGGCAATTGTTCTTACAATATTGGAAATTCAAAATGATGAATGTCCACTTAGGCCATTTCTCCTGTCATCAGGCTGACAACAATGAATATTTTTTTTTTATTGATACAAAGCACTCCAACTAATGTTTTTTAATCCTTACAGTGATTCTGTGTGAGGTAAGTATTTTTCCAATTCCCATTTTATGCTTCAGTAGCACTTTCTACTTCTCCTTCAAAACACTTTGCATACTTGTAATTATTTAATTACTTTGTTGTTGCAATTATTCGTTTAATATGGAGGAGTTAAAAATGCAAGTTCTAGAACCAGATAGACCTGGGTATGATCTTTGGCTCTGAAAATTGTACTCAGCAGGAGCCTAGGTGGGTGTCTCAATGCCTCCCTGTCTCGGTTCCTTCATCAGTAAAATGTGAACAATAACATTATTGGGCTCCTATGGTTCTAAATTTTAAAAGCTATAATGTTGACCAGTTAACCAGTTGCCATTGAGTCGACTGTGACTCATGGTGACTCCACGTGTTGCAGAGTAGAACTGTACTTCATAGAGTTTTCAAAGCTGTGACCTTTTGGAAGCAGATCACCGGGACTTTCTTCCAAGGTGCCTTTGGGGGGGGTGTAAATTGCCAACCCTTTGGCTAGTAGTTGAGAGCTTAACCGTTTGTGACACCCTGGGACTCCTGATAATGTAGACAAGGCTCAGGAAAGCGCCTGGCATGCTGTAAACACTTCATGGTTGCTGACTGTTAATGTTATCAGTATTGTTATTATTTTGTAATAGATGACTGTGTGTCCTGTTTTGCCAGGGGTAGTACTTGCTTGCCTGTTGTCCTGGCGTAATTATTAGTGCTCTTCATCCCCCTGCTCTCAAAAGTGTAGCAGTTTAGAAAAAATGTGTAGAAATGAAGGACAGATTAGCGGTTGTCAGGGGTTAGGGACAGAGTGTGGGGGATGGAGGTGAACATGGTTATAAAAGGGCAACACAAAGGATCATTGTAGTGATGGAATTGTTCAATATCTTGACTGTGGTGTTGGATACATGAACCTACATATGTGATACAGTTGTACAGAACTAAATATATACACAAACACACACGTATAAGTGTAAGTAAAACTGGGAAGTCTGGGTAAGATTGGTGGTTTGCATCAATGTCAATATCCTGATTGTAATATTCTACTACTGTTTTGCAAAATGTTACTATTTAGGGGACACTAGTAGGAGCCTTGTTGGTGCAGTGGTTAAGAGCTTGGCTGCTAACCAAAATGTTTGCAGTTGAATCTACCAGCTGCTCCTCGGAAACCCTATGGGGCAGTTCTACTCTGTCCTATAGGGCTACTATGAGTCGGAATCAACTTGATGGCAATGTGTTAGGTAAAGCTAAAAAGTACGTGGGACCTCTCTTTATTAATTCTTACAACTCCGTGTGAATCTACAAATATTAAAAAAAAAAATTAAAAGAAGTGCTCCAGTTTGGAAGATAAATAGTATGGTCATCCCAGTAACACTGTCCATTGTCCCATGAGCCCCTAGCCCTCTTCTATAAAAAACAAAAACAAAAACCAAGAAAAGAAAAGCTACCTCTTTCTTTTACTAGGTTGTGTTTTTCTTCATAGTGCTTATTTCCACTTGATATGTTTTTTGTTTGTTTGTTTATTTCTTTTTTCAACAAATATTTATTGAGTGCCTACTAGGTGCCAGACTTGAGATCCACGAATGAGCAAGCTCCTTCTGGTAGAACTGCCAGGTAGGGTTTTCTTGGCTTTGATCTTTACAGTAGCAGATCACCAGGTCTTTCTCCCACAGAGCTGCTGGGTAGGTTAGAACTACCAGCTTTTCGATTAGCAGCTAAGCACTTAACTGTTGTGCCAAGAGGGCTCCTATTTTCTCTTTCAACAAATATTTATTGAGCACCTACTAGGTGCTGGCTTTGAGATCCATTGATGAACAAGTTCCTTCTGGAAGTTCAATCCTAATGGGGGGAAAGAAATAATAAACTAAAAAATATAATAGATCAATAAATTATTTCATACTTTAGAAAGTGGCGTGATGGAGAAAAGACATACAGCAGGATGAAGGGGAATGGATATGGGTTGGCAGTTTAAATTTTGAACAGGATGGCAATGTAACCTTGTTGAGAAAGCTGTTTGAGCAAAGACTTGAAGGAGGTAAGAGAGCGATGGTCTCTTTCATCAGAATGAAAGCTTTAGTACAATAACATATACATAGACCAGTGGGACAGAATTGAGAATCCAGACATAAATTCATCCACCTATGAGCAGCTAATATTTGACAAAGGCCCAAAGTCCATTAAATGGGGAAAAGGCAGTCTCTTTAACAAACGATGCTGGCGTAATTGGCTATCCATCTGCAAAAAAATGAAACAAGACCCATACCTCACACCATGTACAAAAACTATCTCAAAATGGATCAAAGACCTAAATATAAAATCTAAAACAATAAAGATCATGGAAGAAAAAATGGGGACAATGGTAGGAGCCCTAATACATGCATAAATGGAATACAAAACATAACTAACAAAGCACAAACACCGGAAGAGAAACTAGATAGAATAGCCAGGAGCTCCTAAAAATCAAATACTTATGCTCATCTGAAGTCTTCACCAAAAGAGTAAAAAGACAATCTACAGAGTGGGAAGAAATTTTTGGCTATGACATATCCGATCAGGGTCTAATCTATAAAATCTACAAGATAGTGCAATTCTCAACAATGAAAAGACAAATGTCCCAATTAAAAAATGGGCAAAGAATATGAACAGGCGCTTCATCAAGGAAGACATTCAGGCAGCTAATAGATACATGAGGAAATGCTCACGATCATTAGCCGTTAGAGAAATGAAAATCAAAATTACAATGAGATACCATCTCACCCCAACAAGGCTAGCATTAATCCAAAAAACACAAAATAATAAATGTTGGAGAGGTTGTGGAGAGACTGGAACACATACGCTGCTGGTGGGAATGTAAAATGGTATAGCCACTTTGAAAATCAATTTGGCACTTCCTTAAAAAGCTAGAAATAGAACTACAATATGATCCAGCAATCCCACTCCTAGGAATGAATATACCCTTGAAAAATAAGAGCTGTCGCACGAATAGACATACGCACACCCATGTTCATTGCAGCAGTGTTCACAATAACAAAAAATGGAAACAACCTAGGTGCCCATCAACAGATGAATGGATAAACAAATTATGATATATTCACACAATGGAATATT
This sequence comes from Elephas maximus indicus, assembly GCF_024166365.1. Taxonomy (NCBI): domain Eukaryota; kingdom Metazoa; phylum Chordata; class Mammalia; order Proboscidea; family Elephantidae; genus Elephas; species Elephas maximus. The sequence goes on from NC_064821.1 coordinate 137,226,259, forward strand.
ACACAACGATAAAGAACAATGATGAATTCATGAAACATCTCACAACATGGATGAATCTGGAAGGCATTATGCTGAGTGAAATTAGTTGCAAAAGAACAAATATTGTATAAGACCACTATTATAAGAACTCAAGGAAAGGTTTAAACACAGAAGAAAACATTCCTTGATGGTTATGAGGGTGGGGAGGGAGGAAAAGGGGAATTCACTATCTAGGTAGTAGATAAGAATTATCTTAGGTTAAGGGAAAGACAACACACACTATAGGGGAAGTCAGCACAACTGGACTAAACCAAAAGCTAAGAAGTTTCCTGAATACAACCAAACACTTTGAAGGACAGAGTAGCAGGGGCTGGGGTCTGAACACCATGGTTTCAGGGGACATCTGGGTCAATTGACATAACAAAGTTTATTAAGAAAATGTTCTGCATCCGACTTTGGTGAGTGGCATCTGAGATCTTAAAAGCTTGTGAGCGGCCATTTAAGATGCATCAATCCTTCCCTACCCACCTGGAGCAAAGGAGAATGAAGAACACCAAAGACACTAAGGAAAATATTAGCCCAAGAGACAAAAAGACCACACAACCAGAGGCTTTGTCAGCCTGAGACCAGAAGAACTAGATGGTGCCTGGCTACCACCAATGACTGCCTTGACAGGGAATAAAACAGAGTCCCTGATGGAGCAGGAGAAAAGTGTGGTGCAGATATCAAATGCAGGTAAACAGACCAGGCTTAATGGTCTGACTGAGACTAGAGAAACCCCAGAAGACACGTCCCCTGGACTCTCTGTTAGCCCAGAGCTAAAACCATTCCCGAAGCAAACTCTTCAGACAAAGGTTAGACTGTACTATAAGACATAAACTACTACTTGTGAAGAGCGTGCCTCTTAGTTCAAGTAGACACATGAGACTAAATGGGCAGCTCCTGTCTGGAGGTGGAATGAGAAGGCAGAAAGGGACGGGGCTCATTGAATGGACACGGGAAACCCGGGGTGGAAAGGGGAAGTGTGCAGTCACATTACATGGAGAGCAACTGGAGTCACAGAGCAATATGTGGATAAATTTTTGTATGAGAAATTAAAGTGAGCTGTAAACTTTCACCTGAAGCACAATTAAAAAAGAATGAAAGCTTTATGAAGCCAGAGTCTTAATGTTTCATCTTTTGTATTTCTCTGCCTGGTGCATATTGTAGTTGTTGTTAGGTGCTGTTGAGTTGATTTCAACCCATGGTGACCCTATGTGACAGAGTTGAACTGCTCATAGGGTTTTCTGGGCTGTAATCTTTATGACAGCAGATTACCAGGTCTTTCTCCTTCAGAGCTGCTGGGTAGATTTGAACCACCAACCTTTAGGTTAGCAGCTGAGTACTTAACCATTGCACCACCAGGCCTCCTTTGGCGCATATCAGGACCTCAAAATATTTGTTGATTGAGTGAGTGAATGATTGAGAATGGGGACTGTGGTTTGCGTGCAGTTGTATCTCTTGTCCTTAGCACAATGCCTGACACATAAAAATAGTGATCAGTAAATGTTGACTGTTAAGATTGCTTTTCTGTTATAATAGACAATAACCATCACTGAGGACACAGACTTATTTTCGTTTGATATTGTGTCTCCAGAACCTCAGTGCTAAAAGCAGTGCCTGGAACATATGTAGGACTTAGTCAATAACTGTTATTGACCCAATGGGCACAGATAAGAAGCTGGAGGCTAAGAAATGTCAAGTGACTTGCCCATGATCTCAGGGCCAGGAAGCAGCAGAGCCAGGGCTTTTACTGTAGTTTTCTAACCCTCAAATCACAGTATTTCATCTACATCAACCTGCTATTGAAATTGCCCTGGGGTCCTTCATTTGGCCATGGCCTTTCGGTCACCGCCCTGCTCTTCCCTTACTCGGCTGCCCCAGATGGTGTTGCCATGGCTTCCTGAGTGACAGGCAGGCAGATTATGTTGAGTTGTCAGCAGAGACTCCTCCCAGAGGACAGCCATCTCCTTCAGAATCAACAGAGTCGGGGGACACCCTCTCACATCAACACAAGTGGAAGGTAATGCCGCCTTTGGGCGACCATCGACTTTGCTAGACAATAGCGTGGTTCAGTTTGAAAGGCTCCACCAGGAAGTTGCAGACTTTAAAACTAATTTTGTGTTTATTCAACTTTGCAATCACTTCTCTGTACTATCTGTGTTTCACACACCATGAAACGGCGCTACACTGTGCAATTGAATTAGTTGTACAGTGACTCAATGGCATTAAACAATGACTTTGATATTTTAAGTACTGACTAGGAGGGATTTTTAATTCCTTCCTCATAATGAAAGCAACAAAAAAAACCCAGTTACACAACCCTGGCACACTTATTCTCTTTTCTATTCTGGGTGGACCCCACTGAGACAGAAAAAAACCTCAGAGCATTTAGTTTGCTTAATGGCAGAAGAAAAATTAAACAAGCATAGACGTGCAACCTTAATGACACCCAGCAACACTAGAATAACAGTTCCCAGCTTTTAAAACCTGTTATTTAATATAATGGGTAAATCTTGTGGGAGATTTTCAGGTGCTGCTGAGTCTAAAAAAACAGCTACTTTGTGAGGCAGGGCAGGGGCAGCGGCAGGGCGAGCTCCTGGCTTGTGCTCACTTGCATCAGAGGGTCTTGGTGCACAACTCGGCAGACATATGCTGGGTGACACACAGCCATGGCTGGAGGGACCCTGAGCCTGTGACTGTTTTTGAAGACAATATTATGCCTAAGCTAGGCACAAGTGTTGTCGTTTCTCCTGGTGACAGTATGGGATTTTTCATACACAGCCTTCCTGGAGATGGTACTGACAGAAAGAAAGAAGAAGCAAAACACACACACACACACACACACACACACACACACACACAAAACTCACACCAAGTGAATTAGGACCATGAAACTATGAGCATTAGCTGGTAATAGTTCAGGGCAAAGCACCTAAGTGATGATTCACATCTGAAAATAAATACATGAATAGCTGTTGAAAGCTTGTTTGATTTTCACAAAGAGGTTTAAGCAAACATTCGTTTGTTCATTAGTCTTAAGCAACACTTTTATGGCAGTGGGATGCATTAAACCTAACGTACGTCTGTGACCGAGATATTTGGTGGTTTTAAAGATGAAGACACAAAGCCATGCATATCGCTTATGTGGAGCGGCCTTGAACTACCTGTAATGGAGTGAGATACAGTTATTATGTATTAATGCTGTGAATCTTCACCCAGCGGCAGGAACAAACAGGCGAGAAGGAATGCCATGTCTGTGGAGATAAAGACTTAGAGGGTCCCATTCTGCAATTGGTATTGAGTTTGCATAAACTCATTTTGTTGTTGCGTAATTTTTAAAAACGCAAGTGGTTTAAATCTGTACCCTGAGGTAATTTATGCTAAGCTGCCATTCCAGTGCCATAAATTCCTTGCTTATGGCAATCTCTGCTTGGGTGTCAGGTCGGGCTAGGTTACTGAGCAAATGGCCACTTCAAAATTTTTAGGGTAATTGCCTCTATAACTCGTTTAGCGTGGGCCCTGTCAGGAAATCTCTAATTGTCGTTGATGCCTCTGTTCTCCTTTTCCCTCCTCCTTCTTTTCTAGGGGTTGTTTTACTGGAGGCCACTCTGCAGTGCAGAATAGTGTCCGGCCTTTCACCTTCTGTTAAAAAAAGAAAAAAACAGTTGCTGCCTGGTCGACCCTTACTCATGGTGACTGTATGTGTGTCAGAGTAGAACTGTGCTCCACAGGGTTTTCAGTGGTAATTTTTCAGAAGGAGAGCCCCAGGTCTTTGTTTCAAAGTACCTCTGATTGGACTCGAACCTTTAACCTTTCATTTAGCCGCTGATCACGTTAACTGTACCATCTTCTGTAGCACCTGGACTTGGCCACTGTTGAAACTGTTGCTCATGAAAACATGATGTTGCCCCCAATGGGGCCCAGTGGGCAGTGGTTGAGTATACCTCTGCCCCACCCGAGTCTCCATCCTTGCCAAAAAAAAAAAAGCCATCATTTGAGAAAAGACAGGTCATGATGATAGGATTGGGATAAAATGAAAACAACTACCATTAGCCCAATTCTTCCAAGATATTCTTTGACGTCTACCAGAACAGTGTGAGTGATTTCAGCAGCATACTTCTGTCTCTTCTCTCATCCCATGTGTGTGGACGTGGAGCCTTGCTGGATATCGTTGGGATTTTATATAAGCCTCATGGCCAGGAGCTTCTATTGATATGTCTCCACATATGGGGATTTTTTTTTTTTTATCAAACTGCATCATAAAATATGTTAAATGCTTAGCTCCTAAATCCAATTCATTAATCATCTTACTTAAAATATACCTCAGATTCATCACATTTGACATCATATGTCACTGATATTAGAGGCAAATGATAACACTTAAGATCAATAAATATGTTAAATTTATTTTACTTATTATGGTTGTCATAATATTTTGACACACAGGGCTGACATGTCAAAACGCTGTTATTGGGAGGTAAAGCAATGGCGTTAAACTGTCTCACCTTCAGTGCTACTGTTTCAGGGTAAAGTGGGCCCAGGGGGAAAATACAGCTAAAATCTCCAAGGAAGCATCTGCTTATGGAGTCATACAGGTCATCACTGCATACAGCAGCCTGAGCTCAAAACAAAAGCTGGGAAAAAATATCCTCATGCTGATCTGTTACCGGAGCCCTGGTGGCACAGTGGTGAAGAACTTGGCTGCTAACCAAAGGGTTGGCAGTTTGAATTCACCAGCCGCTCTTTGAAAACTGTGTGAGGCTGTTCTACTCTGTCCTACAGGACCGCTATGAGTCAGAATTGACTCAATGGCAACAGGTTTGGTTTGGAAACCCCGGTGGTGTAGTGGTTAAGAGCTCGGCTGCTAACCAAAAGGTTGGCAGTTCGAATCTACCAGGTGCTACTTGGAAACCCTATGGGACAGTTCTGCTCTGTCCTATAGGGTTGCTATTAGTCAGAGTCGACTCAATGACAACAGGGTCATCTGTTACCTTTCCTCCCAGTGGACTCAAAATTAATAAGAGATCAGTACACTGAGTGTTTTCTTTATGGCAAATCATGTGCAAAGTGCTTCATATATTCTATCTCATTTCATCCTATGAGGCGAGATACTGTTACCTGTTTTACAGTAGAGGAAACTGAAGCTCACAAAGGATAAATAACATGTACAAGGTCAGTAGGCAGCAAAACCCAGGCTTTAAATGGGGGTCTCTCCAACTCGCTGCCTGGCTCTACTCCAAAGCCATCCCAGTTCTGTGTGGTTTGAAACCAAAATTGACTCTGACTTCTGGATCATTCTGACTTCCCACCTCGAACCTGCTTCATTCACAGACCCTTGTCCTATGGATGTTGATACAGCAGAACGTGAACATGGACATTGGACTGGGGTTTACAAAATGCTTTCACACACTGGAGAGGGTATGCTTGAAGGCAACCAACATTCTTCTCTTTGTCTCCAGTCATTAGAGATTAAAGGTGGTTGCAAAGAATTGTGCAAGAATGGAACATTTGAGAGTTATATATATTTTTTCTGATCTTGAGGGACATAGGCAAAGCCGGATTGTCTCAAAGACTAAATGTAGGTTTGACTCTGCTTAAACTAAGCACCAAAACAATAAGTAATAGATGTAATTTGGGATTCCACACAGTGGCATTGTCCTCTGAGCCCAGCTAATGGGAGTCTAGCAAATGCTCCTATCTGGCAGGGCTGATGTCTCCTGCACCTTAGCACCTGAGAAAGCATATTGTTGAGTGTTGTTTATCCACAACCAAAGGTCTGCAGCTTGTTCTTAACTTTTATTCAGCTACTGCTTTGTTTATACAGTGTTTCTGTGTTTACTGGGGGGTCCATACCAAAGCCTTAACAATTAGCTTTGGGAGCTAATAATTAGTCATTCATTCAACAAATGCTATTTAGTGTTATTTTTATGGACACAGCTCTGTGATAGGCACTGGGGATATAGCATCAGTGAACAAGATGGACTAGTGTGGGAGACAGATTTTAGTCAACTAATTAGACAATTATTATTTTTGTCTATTCGTTCTTATTATTATGTTTAAAACTAAATACAGTAAATTTGACCTTTTTTTGTATTACACAGTTTTATGAGTTTTAACATGTGTATAAATTTGTGTAACCACCACCCCAATTAAGACACAAAACTCCAAAAACCTCATGCTGTCCCTTTTGTAGTCACACTTCCCCCCAAGCCATTTTTAAATGTACAATTTAGTGGCATTAATTACATTCACAGAGTTGTGCAACCCTTGCCACTATCTATTTCCAAATTTTTTTATCACCCCAGACAGAGACTGTTCCAATTATGTAATAAATACCTATTCTCCCCTAGTGTCAGGCCCTGGTACTCTCTACTTCCTCTATGAATGCTTTTTTTTTAATGCTAAGTATTTATGCAATGAAACATTTTCCCTTTCACCATTCTTCAAATATGCAGTTCAGAGATGTTAACTTCTGTTTGTGTTGTTCAAACCGACACCAAAAACCAAACCCACTGCCGTCGAATCAAATCTAATAGCGACCCTGTAAGTCAGAGTAGAACTGCCCTATAGTGTTTCCAAGGCTGTAAATCGTTATGGAAGCAGATTGCCACATCTTTCTCCAGCGAGTGGCAGGTGGGTTCGAGCACTTTAACCACTGTGCCACCATCTGTTCCCAAATTTTTCCATTACCCTTAACAGAAGTTCAGTATCACTTAACTTTTGAGTCCTTCTTTCCTCAGATAATTAATTAATTATTATGGTGATAAGTCTTATGAAGCAGAGAGATGAAATGTTATGAGAGCACGTATTAGAACCTGAACGATATTAATGGGTTTGTGAAGGCTTTTTTGAAGAAATGAAGTTTGAGCTGAACTATGAAGGATGAATGGTAATTCACCAGGGCAAGAGGAGTAGGAAAGAGGTAGGGGAGAGGATGATGAACAAATAGTCCAGGGAAAGAGAGTGCATTGGTGGAAGCACTTCCATCAGATAGAAATCACATCAGTTTGGCTGGAATACAGAGAATGGCGGAAGGAGGGTATGTCAAGATGAGACTTAAAAAAAAAATTTGTTGTTATTGTTGAGAATATATGGCAACACATATACCAACTCAACAGTTTCTACATGCACTATTTAGTGACATCTATCACGTTCTTTGTGTTGCGCAACCATTCTCATCCTCCTTTTCAACCTTTCTCATCCTCTTCGTCTGAGTTGTTCCTCCCCCATTAACATAAATTCACTGCCCCCTAAGGTTCCTATCTAATCTTTTGAGTTGCTAGTATCAATTTGATCCTATATTGTTGTTGTTAGTTTCCTCTAAACTTTCGAGTTGCTGTTGCCAATTTGATTCCATATTGTTGTTGTTGTTAGGTGCGTTTCAGTCGGTTCTATGTACAACAGAACAAAACAGTGCCCGGTCCTGCACCATCCTCATAATCGTTGCTATGTTTGAACCCATTGTTGCAGCTACTGTGTGCAACATACTGATTGACACACTGCTCCCACATAGATAGTTCTTAAAAGAGCACAATGTTCAAGGCAGAGTTTTTACTTGTTAAGTTAAATTATTGTTTGGTTTTAAGAAAACTTTAGGGGATATTTTTGGTTTAAGGTTTAAAGATTATCTCAGGGAAATAGTTTCAGGGGTTCATTCTACCTTCATGGTTCCAAGAAGTTTGGAGTCCACAAGAATTTGAAATTCTGTTCTGCATTTTTCCCCTTTTGCCAGGATTATTCTATAGAATCTTTGATCAAAATGTTTAGTAATGGTAGCCAGGCACAATTCAGTTCTTCTGGTCTCATGGTAAAGAGGGCAGTTGTTCAAGGAAGCAATTAAGCACTCATTCCATATCCTTCTCATATTCCTGATTCTCCTTCTTCCTCTGTTGCTCCAGGTGAATAGTGACCAATTGTTGTGCCCTGGATGGTCACTTGCAAGCTTTTAAGACCCCAGGCATTACACAACCAACTAGGAGGTAGAACAGAAGCACTAAAGATGTTATTAGGCCAATTAACTGAGATGTTTCATGAAACTATGACCCTAAACCTACAAAGCAAGGAGCCAAATCCCATGAGGTGTTTGGTGGTACATAAGCAGCCTCAGCAGTTACTCTTTTTGTTGTTATAAATATATTTATCACACAGCTTTTGCTAATTCAACTTTTTACAGGTGTACAACTTAATCAATGGGATGTTTCTATTACCGTTAACCTTCTTTTTCCCCATTTCTCCTGCCTCTGATAACCACTAATAAATTTTTGTTGTCTCTATGTATAGAGATCAAGACGAGAATTTTTACCAGTTAAGACTTTTTGTTTGCAACCATAAAAGGAATTTATTGGCTCAGTAATAGAAAAATACAGAGGTAGAATGGTTCCAGAGATAACTTGGTCAGAGTTGCTTTTTCTCTATGGTTTTCTTGGCTCTAATCTCTCCCATGGGTTGACTTGTGTCTCCTAAGGTAGTGAAATAACTGCAGCAGCTCCAGCCCTCACACCTTTCTTCCACATTATTTGGAAGAGCGAGACACTTGCTATAGCCTTCCTCATAAGAAGCCTGAGATTTATCTGATTGGAGAAGTATAGGTTCATGCCCTGCCCTGAACCACACATTGTGCTCAGGACTCAGGATGGCCTACTTAGCTTGGCCTGTGCTATCTCTGGAGCCAAGGGAGGAGTGAGCTTCCCTGGAACCACAGAGATTCTCAAACAGAAGTAAGCGGCTGCTGGAAAGTGCAGAATGAATGATTGGGAGGCCATGGAGTCCATTACAAGGCTGAAGAAGTGAAGATAGACCTTGCAATAGGATTTGGTGTTTATTAAAACCACAGAGAGTCATTAGAGGATTTTCAGAGGGTCAATAATGTCATTGGATTGGTTATTTAAAAATATTATTACAAACTCTACCTTGATGTTTTTATATTTCCTAAGAAGACAATTGTTGTCAGCAAGTAAACAAATCATTAGGTTAGTAACAAAAATGTAAATCATTTTCCTAACCTTCCTAATAGTAATAATAATAGCTAATTCTTATTAATCTATATAATATAAAGTAGCTAATAATAGTAATGGGCCAGCCTCTGTGAAAGGAGCTTTACCAGCATTGTTTCATAGAATCTTTACTATAATCCTAGGGGAATCCCTGGGTGGTATGAACAGTTAAACACTCCACTACTAACCAAAGGATTGGAGATTCAAACCCACACCAATTCAATGTTTCTACACGTACAGTTTAGTGGCATTGATTACATTCTTCATGTTATGCAATCATTCTCAATCTCCTTTTCTGAGTTGTTCCTCCCCCATTAACATAAAATCACTGCTCCCTAAGGTTCCTATCTTTTAAGTTTCTGTTGTCAATTTGATCCCATGTAGATAGTTCTTAAAAGAGCATGATGCTCAAAGTAGGCCTTTTTTTTTTTTAACTAGATAAGTTAAACTACTGTTTGGTTTTAAAAAGACTTCAGGGGGTATTTTTGGTTTAAGGTTTAAAAGTTACCTCAGGGAAATAGTTTCAGGGGTTCATCCAGCCTTCCATGGCGCCAGGAAGTCTGGAGTCTATGAGAATTTGAAATTCTATTCTGCATTTTCTCCCTTTTGATCAGGATTCTTCTATGGAATCTTTGATCAAAATGTTCAGTAATAGTAGCCAGGCACTTACTTCTTATTATATCCCAAATGGAACAAGTTGGAAGAGATTATTGGTCTGTAAGATTTTAAGGGTTTGTTTCAATGGCTGGTAAATGCTGAATTAATTCTTTCAGGAAACGGTTTCTTTAAATCTAAAAATACATTGTATAGAAGATAGGTTTCTTGGCCAAGTTGGGGATGTACCAACTTTCCTGGCATTTCATGAACCCAACTTTCTTGATAGCTCCAGATTTAGGTTAAGACAGTGCCTTATAATCCAGAACACATTACCCTTGTCTTGTCATGTGTGCTATATGTCCCTACATCAGTGGCCGACAGTTGTGAAGGCTCTTAGAGAGTGAACAGTTTCCAGAGTTTCTTTGAGGAGGTTTACTGAGTTCAGCAGACTTCCTGTCATCTGAAACTGTCCCACTTACTTGGATGTCAACAACGTCCTAGGGAAGAAGAGGATAATGCAACTATAGCTGCCTCACAGTTTCAAGAACTTTCCATCTCACTGTGTAGCTAAAAGTGTTGTTCTCTGTCTTCATTTGTCACAAGTCTCCCCACCCTGGATATCTGTGGGAAGGACATAAATGGAAAGAGCCAGCGGTTAGTCAGTGAGATGACTGAGATGAGATGATGCTGTTCTGGATTTTCTATTAAGCTCTTAGTCCTGTGTCATTACCGAGTAAGGATTAAAGGAGCCTGAGAGCAGTGGACCAGTATCATTTAAATAATTCAAATGCAAATCGCAGTTACAAAAACTGCTTTTTGTTAAACATTAGGAAAAAACAGGCACTGCATTTGATCAAACCTATCTATGAAAGTGGTGTAGGAGGCAGAGAAGGAGACTCTTGGAATGGGAGGAAATTCCAGTTCAGTCTGGTTTACAGAAACTTCAACCACAAGCTCTTTTCAAAAGGATATCAGGATTCAAGCATTACATCACCTAAAGAAATTCTTATTGGATGCTCAGTCCCTGACTGGCTGAAATCTGGGTCCCTTTATTTAACCCTTTCCCAGCTGACACATTGCCCATCCTAACCTTGAGAATACAATTTTAGCGTTCCTTGAGCACAAAACATTTGAAGGCCGTTGCCTTCTATCAATCCCTCACCTCAGTTTAAGTTTTTATGCTTAGAGTGTCAGAAAAAGTTACTTCAAGTGCTTCGTTGCTATGTAATTGCAAAAGCAGGATTATTGAGAGAAATGTTTCAATAAAAGCCTTTGGAAAACAGAAAACATCAAGGCATTGTGTGATTACCTTCTCCTTCCTCAGTCCCTTTTCTCTTGTAACCACACTCCCACCTTTTTGATCAAGATTTATGTCAGATTGTATGTTTTACCTTGTTATTATGGATGGATATTAAAATTAGTGTCTTATAACTAAGCAACCATTTACAAAAATTGAAGTAACATCCCACGTCTACCAAAGAGACACATAAATATCTTGGTCAAATGGTGACAATTTTATTTGGGCACTTTCCATTTTATCTGAAAAAGGATATTGATATAGTGAATGATTTCAGAATCATACATCTCTGGAATTGGCCTTCAGCCTTCCCGTCTTTTCACTGTATGTCTGAATGGAACCAGATAGACACAGAAGAGTAATTATGGGTCAGACTGATAAAATGACTCAGTAGTTTGGGAGTTGTGAAACTTAGAGCTGTTATTTTGATTTTATATCATTTTCCCTTCCTAAAACCTTTTGTCAATCATTTCAGAGCCCTGGTGGTGTAGTGGTTAAGAGCTATGGCTACTAAACAAAAGCTCGGCAGTCTAAATCCACCAGGCACTCCTTGGAAACTCTATGGGGCAGTTCTACTCTGTCCTATGGAGTCTCTAAGAGTGAAAATAGACTTGATGGCAACAGGTTTCAATCGTTTTAGTTTTTTATAACACCCCGAGGATAAAGGAGGCAATATCAGGTATTATAAAACCATATCTAAGAATTGCCAGTCTAGAGGCATGAAGAGTGGTACAGGATAAAGGAACACAGGGAGGAGAATGTGGGTGGTCAGATATCACACCCATTTGCAGCAGGACTGGGGCCTGAGCTATAGCCATGTGGGCCACTAGGCTAGGGAGCAAGGAGCTACTTCTTGGGCTTTTCAAACATGATGTGCTTTCTACACTCCTGGTTCTAAGATGAAAGTCTGTGTGTTATTACTGTTTTAAAAAATCATAGGACGAGACTCTATCAGTCAGGACTTGTCTCCCAAAGAAGAGGAGGATGGGGGAGTGAAACCCCCATTATTCACCTTCAGAGGATATAGGAAACCCAGGCAAAGAGTGAGTAGGAGTGGTTGGGTAGTATTAGTGATCTGTTTACCTTCTTTCACACAGAGACCTACATTTCATTTGATACAGAATTGACTGTTGGCTCAGAATGGCATAGTGTTTAATACTGTAAAATCAGTTGTGCTTAAAGAGTAGTGTTTTACCTGGCTCAAAAGCTTCTCTTATCACCTGTGAAAGCCATTTTGTAGAATGAAGACTCCCTCTAGCCCAAAGTTCAAAATTATCAGTCATATTGAAAAGAGAAGTAAAAACAGACTGCTGCACACTTAACTTGGGTTCATAAAGCCATTAATCTTTCAAATATCCACTTTGTAAATCAGGTTCCACAGGAAGCAGGCTTTGTGAGAGTGATTTGAATTCAGGAGGGACCTGGCCTTTTGGGAATTTTGGTGGCTCCTGGGAGATGGGGTGTGACCATGGATGAGCTGGCTCTCTTCAGCTGAGGGTAAGTCCTAGAGCGGGACTCAGCTGGGAGCAGTAAATGGGCAACACTTTCAACAGCTGAGTGTCTCAGTCCCAGAAGCAGATTTGGGCAGCACACCACAGCATCCAGTACAATGCAGATAAAACTTCTCAGCAAGTCTCCTATAAGATTCTAAAATTATTTGATCCTTTAAAAAGTTGCCAAAGTAAACTCAGGATGATAAAGACTTCAAAGAGAGCTCTCAATGGCTCAGAGAGATGGCAGGTTTCTTAGAAATTATAAGGCAAAGCTCTTGTTTGGAAGCTTTTTACTCAAGTCATCAAATGAATGGCTTTTCCATAAAACAGATAATAGGAAGAACACAGAGGCTATTCTAGTTTATGATCTGTGGCATGGTGGGGGACAGGGGTAGGAGATTAGCTGCCTCCATTACAATCTCCTTGGAAGAATAAAAGTGGTTAGCTTAACCTTCACCACCCCAGCTCGCTTCCACATTTTTAGAGAATGAGCTAAAGGCTACATTCTGGATCTTTCTGGGTAAGAGGAGGAGAAATCTGCTGCCAAGTCCAGGAGCACTGGAGCCTTGAAATGGAATCCAAAAACTGGTTGTGGATTTGGAACAATGCCTTATATGGCATCACTGTTCAGAGCCACTTCAGGGAGCTCAGGGATCATTGTGGCGTTGCCTACGGTAATCAAGGGCTGTCTGAGATTCAGGAGGTGAAGCAAGAAGATATGTGTGCCTAATGTTGAAGAAAAGCATTTTTATGTCTGTTAACATTTATGGTGTCCGATTGAGTGGGTTAGCAAAATAAAGACAGATGGTCACAGATTAATGTGAACACTTACCATGCCTACAATATTGCGCCCACTCCAGCTGAAGCTCTCCAGCTCAACTTCCTCTACAACTCACAGTCAAATGTCACTTAGTGACCCTGAAGAGAAGAGCAATTTATGATGGATCAGGAATCAGGATTAACCATACATTTATCATGGAATGAGGAATCAGAAACTTCATTTAATGGATAACTGTGATGTTTGTCTGTGGCTGGTGGATCATTACTTTGCAATCACTCCTTGTGTTAGGAAGCAGGAATTGATTAGCCTAGGGTCATTAAGTCCATCCCCTGCCTCCAGGCTGTACAGTTTGTGTAAATGATTCCAGCTGAGTATGCCTTTATGCTAGTCTTAAGGAGCTCCCGAAGAGGAAATTACGAGATGTCCCAGGGGGGCACATTGTGAAGGTCTCAAGCCTTAAGATCCAAGAAGTTCTTTCCCACATTTAAAGAGCACTGGAGTAGGGAGTCATGAACCTGGGCTCTCCCATCAGTTCTGATTCTTGGTAGCAGTTAGATCTTGGCCTATCCATCCATTCTTTGACTTAGTTTTTTCATCTATGGAGGAAAATGGAGCCCTGGTGGTGCAGTGGTTAAGCAGCTCTGTGGAATCCCTATGAGGCAGTTCAACTCTGTCCTATAGGGTCACTATGAGTTGGAATTGACTCACTGACAACAGGTTTGGTTTTTGGCTTAAGAGGAAAATAAAAGTATTTGTCCAACCATACCCTATGCCCTCCCGCAAGACCCTTGGGAGGTTCAAAGGAGACAATGGAATGTAGAGTGTAGGATGTGCTGCATTTCTCAGTTAGGTTGTGATTTAGCAATTCAAGGGGTAAAAATTGAGATCAAGAAGCTACAATTAAGAATTGATCAGGCCAAGGAAAAGCAAATGTGATTAAGAGTGAAAAGCCTCAATGAGTTTACACTGAGAGCACAGCACAGGCAGAAAATGGAGTCTATCATGCTTATTGAGTTCCTGGGTAGTACAAACAGTTAATGCCTTCAGCTGCTAACTGAAAGGTTAGAGGTTCAAGTTCACCCAGAAGTGCCTCTGGAAAAACAGGTTTTGACAGTCTAGTCCCAAAAACTCAGCCCTTGAAAGCACTATGGAGCACAGTTCTACTCTGACACACATGGTCACCATGAGTTGGGGTCAACTCAATGGCAACTGGTTTTATCATTCTTACTGTTGAACATTAAGTGCTTTTGACTCAGTCACATTCAGGCCTATTGCGCTCATCACAATGCAATACCAAAGATTAAATTATATGGTATAGGGATTTCAGTTGTCATGGTTTGGTTTCAGAACCATTTGGAATGATTTTTGTTTCTAGCTTTAAGATGCTCTATGACCTGGAACTCACTGTCCTGTATTCTGCTGAATCCAATTACTACTAGTAGGATAGTGTGGGTTTGGTGTTAAACCAGAAACTCGCCCACTTGTTGCACATGTGTTTCCATATCACATAATGAAAAATACATTGTAGCTTCAAGCCTCTGATAAATGATGGTAAATTTTTTCCAACGTTGGAATTTTTTTAATGTCTGATAAATGTCTTTCATAATTCACCAAAGCTTTTTGAGAACAAGAGAACATTCATTATAAAGCAGAGATATGAATTTTCCCTGTATATACCTTTTGACATGACCCCACCTTTGCTTCGGGAGCACTGAGTCAGGACTATGCTGTCGTTGCCCAGTGGACTACGCGCCTGCACTGGAAGAGTTGTGACCCTCCCTCCCTTGACAGTTGGACACAATTTGTCCTGTCTCTTTCACCCTTGGAGAGCCTCACAGCTGGTCTGCATGATACCCAGTATCATTTTCATGATAAATGAAGGCCTTTCTTAAAGCAAAATATCTTCGTCCTGCTATGGTGAACGGAATGCCTCCTCCAAGGACAATGCAGTTCCTATTAGTTGCAGCTATTACACAGTCATTTCTGCTCTTTGATTTCTGCCTTTAACAAAGTTTGGATATATTTCTTTCCTTCCTTTTCTATTTGATTCCTGGCACCTTAAAGCAGAGTTTATTTTAGGCTCCTATCAGAAGTTTTTTAAAGGTATTTTTTTTTTAAAGTAGTGAGTACAGGCTTATATGAACAAGTTGTGACTACTGAAAATGATGTAACGATATATAGTGTTTGAATAGCACCTTGTTGTTTACAAAGTACTTCCATTGCCAAGATCAGCCTTTATTTAATTTATGTTCATGAAAATGTTGAGAGGTAGATAAGGGTAGATAAGGTCAGAAGGAGGCTCAGTGAATTTAGGTGTCTGGTCCATTTTCATATTGCTGGTAGTGATGGAGCCAGTATCTAAACTCAAGGGTTGTGATAATTCATCTCATGTCTTTTTTAACTTCACCCTGGTGTTTAGTACTAAATAAAACTTACAATGATATTTATTTGGCATACATTTAATGACATGCAGAATGATGATTGGGACCGTCTGGTTGTTAGGTATTCATGGTAAGTCACATGAAATGAAAAGAGTGTATGTGATTAGGCACAGCCAAAGGCAACATATCTAAGGGTGATTGAGGAATGAGCAGAAAAAAAAAAAAAAAGTTGTGGGTCCCAGCAGTCCTTCCTTGCAGGTATCAGGGGCCATGTCTTAGGGAGGATGTTGTCCTAACTCAAGCCAGCTCTGGGGTCTCAGGCTTGGAAGGTGAGAGAAGGCAGAGTAGGGGAGTGGTAAACCTCTTTCCTTTCACAGCATTTGCTTTGGGGGTGCCACCCTTCAGCTTTAACAACAACAGCAAACCCAAAGAGTTGCCATCAAATCGATTCTAACTCATGGTGACTCCACGTGTATCAGAGTAGAAACTGTGCTCCATAGGGTTTTCGATGGCTGGTTTTTTGGGAAGCAGATCACTGGGAAGACTAGGGGACAAAAAAGAAAGTAGATGCCTCAGAGAAGTTTATTCTAGGGGTTAGTAGGTGGCTAAGGTGACACATTTAGAGCCCTCCAATAAGATAGATGGCAAGTGGCAAATAGCATGGAAGAGGTGGCAGTGTAAGTACATAGTGGTGGTTTGATGGGAGGGGGATGTAGTAATCCTGGAAAATGGAACAAAAATGCAGAAATAGGAACACTCTCCATTCAATGTACGGATGCTAGTTCTCAACTTCGCTGAGACCCATCAGCGTCAGGAAGCTTTGATGGGGAGTTCGTTAAAGCGAAGAGCTGGAAAATGAAGGTAATTTGGAATTGTGAAAAGGCAAGGGTTTTGAGCAGCCAGAGAAAAATATGAAATTGCTGGGGTGATGAGAACGAGAGAAAAGAAGGGTGGCAGGGAGGGTGAGGAAGAGGCATCGTGAGAGTGTAAGAGAAGGGCACAGTGAAAGAACACCCCAAAGGCTCTGAACTTTACCTTCAGCTGCCCTGCTTGCTCCCCTCCTCAAGACTAAGACAGCTGCCATTTTACTCCATCAAATCAAATTTTACCTTATTTTAACTTAAGCCAGCAAGTATTTGCTTGTTCATTTATTCAACAAATACTAGTTGAGTGCTTCTATGTACCAGATACTGTTCTAAAGTTCTAGGGATATAGCAGTAAACCAGACAAAATCCCCTGCCCTCATGGAGTTTCCATGCCTATGATATGCCATGGCTCTAGGCTACCTGTCACAGACCCATGGAGAATAACACACAGCACCTACCCTCCCGTATCTCAGATCAAGATTCCTTTCATATCAAAACCTAACATTCTGAACACACAAGACAATCCCTGCCCTGATGGAGCTTATAGTCCAATCGGAAGATTTAAACATGCACAACAAATAATAACAGGACAAGGCATCACATGAGAAAAGGTTTGAGATAATGAGAACAACCACCTCCAATTTTGTTTGACCCACTTAAGGATCATGCCCTTTATATCATGTAATGATGTAATGCCCAAACAAGTTACAAACTGCTTTTGGCATCTATTGTCTCACTTCATGTTCTGAACAATTATTCTAGTTAGATAAAACAGGTATTATTTCCAAGTTTGAGAAAATGAATGCCTTAGTGTTACTAATCTTGTTTTGATGCAGAATTCTATATTGCTCTTTCCTTTTCATCTCAGACCGCATGTCCCGTCTTTCCTAGTCTCTGCCCCCTGGCTAGAACAGTGCAATATTGAGTGGAGGGATTAGGTACGTCATGGACACTGAGCTGAGGGCTTACTAATTGTGTCTAACTAGGTGGGTGCAAACGGAACTATGGTGTGGCAGGGGCGGGAGTGGTATTTTGTGTTGTGATTGGCTGTGATGCATAATCTCTGTGTAATGCAATGTGGGGGAGGGGTGTTATAGGATATTAAAAATTTCTAGGGAACATTTTTTTTCCTTCCACCCACAGACAACCTTTAATGTGCACAGATGTACAGCTTTTTTCCTGTCAAGCACATACCACAAAGGGGAGGCTGAGCAGTGGGAATGGAAGGCAGCCAGAGGGAGAGGGGGCAGGCTTCTGAGCAGTCCTTTTTCGGGAATCTCTTCTTCCTTTTCCCAACATATGGGGGCAGGAGGAACAGCCCACCCCGGATACTCACAAGGCAGATCCAAGGAATCACTGCAGTCAAAAAATCAGGAAGACTGCTGAACAAAGGCTGAGATTTTCCTCTAGCCACATGTGCTTAGGAGAGTTTGCCACTCCCTTTTACCTTCACCATCATTCTGAGGAGTGGGTAGAATAGGTACTGTTATCCCCACTTTACAGATGAGGAACCTGAGACTGAGATCTTGAATTATCTGAGATCTTAAGTATAAATGAGTTAGCAGTGGAGAGGAGGTTTGAATTCAAGTATACCTGCTATTTAAAACAAAGGTTTTCTTTCCTATGGTACATACAGTTTTTTCCCCCTATGAATAAGAGCTGAGGAGGAAACTGATTAAATTAGATATTCTAACTTGTTATTGTTATTGCTGATTCATGGTGACCCCATGTGCTATGTGTTACAGAGGAGAATTCTCCATTGGGTTTTCTTGGCCGTAATCTTTATGGAAGCAAATCACCAGGCCTTTCTTTCACAGTGCCACTGGGTGGGCTTGAACTGCCAACCTTTAGGTTAGCAGTCGAGCACAAACTATTTGTGCCACCTAGGAACTGTTAGATACATGTGTAAATTTAATTGGTTAGAAAGCCAGAATATAGTTTACTCATAGGCCTGGCTTGGTTTTTCTCAACTAATTGTGATTTGTAAAGCATTAGGGTAACAGTTCTCAACCTTGCTGCGCATCTGAATTACCTACAGAACTTCTTAAGACATAGATGGTGTGTATGTATGTGTATATATGAAGTGGTAGGGTAGAGGTAGCTATACTATACATACTGAATCAGAATTTCTGGGAGATGGAATCCAGGAATTCCCAGTTGATTCTGGTGGACAGTTAGGTTTGGAAACTACTGTTAGGTCTGATGCCTAAACAAAAACTAGCTATGATTGTGTATGCTTTGAACAGGTCTTCCCAAAGGGTGTCCAAACAGAGACCATACTTGTATATATTTATAGCTTAGCAACGCCCATACTTGGTTGCATGCATGGAAAAACCTATCTGTGGTAGGTAGAATTCTCTGATGACCTCAATTATGCGTGCTGTGTATATTCTGCTTCCTTTGAGTGTGGTCTATACTTGTGAATATAATGGGATAGTCACTCCTTTGATAAGTTTATATTACATGGCAAAGTGAGTAATTTTACAGATGTTATTAAGGTCTCTAATCAGTTGACATGAAGTTACCAAAAGGGAGATTATCCTGGATGGGCCTGACCTAATTAGATAAGCCCTTTAAAAAATAGTCTAGATGTGCTATCCTGTTGGCCTTGCAGAAGCAAACTGCCATGTTGTGGCATGGGCCACATGGCAGAGAATGATAAGCTGCTACTAGGAGGGTCTCAGTCCTACAACATGAAGGAATTGAATTCTGCCAACAACCAGTCAGTCACTGTACCAAAAAGAATTGATTGATGTTCAACCATTTCAGGATGTAGTTTATGATTAAGAAGTGACGGTATTGAAGGAAGAAGTCCAAGCTCCACTGAAAGCACTGGCAAAAAAACAAGTCTCCAGGAATTGATAGAATACCAACTGACATGTTTCAAGAAATGGATGCAACGCTGGAAGCGCTCATTTGTCTATGCCAAGAATTTTGAAAGACAGCCACCTGGTCAACTGACTGGAAGAGATCCATATTTGTGCCCATTCCAAGAAAAGGTGATCCAACAGAATGCAGAAATTATTGAACAATATCATTAATATCACATGCAAGTACAACTTTGCTGAAGATCATTCAAAAATGGTTGCAGCAGTACATTGACAGGGAACTGCCGAAAATTCAAGCTGAATTCAGGAGAAGACATGGAAAGAGGAATATCATTGCTGATGGCAGATGAATCTTGGCTGAAAGCCGAGAATACCAGAAAGATGTTTACCTGTATTTTGTTGACTATGCAAAGGCATTTGACTGTGCGGATGATAACAAATTATGGATAATATTGCAAAGAATCGGAATTCCAAGAGGTGGTGGTTTGAACAGAACAAGGGGATAGTGTATGATTTAAAATCAGGAAAGGTGTGTGTCAGGGTTGTATGCTTTCGCCATATTTATGTAATCTGTATGCTGAGTAAATAATCTGAGAAGCTGGACTATATGAAGAAGAATGGATAATCAGGATTGGAGGAAGACTCATCAATAACCTGCAATACGCAGATGACACAACCTTACTTGCTGAAAGCGAAGACGACTTGAAGTATTTACTGATGAAGATCAAAGACTCTATCCTTCAGTATGGATTACACCTCAACATAAAGAAAACAAAAATCCCCACAACTGGACCAATAAACAACATCATGGTAAATGGAGAAAAGATTGAATTTGTCAAGGATTTCATTTTACTTGGATCCACAATAAACATCCAGGGAAGCAGCAGTCAAGAAATTAAATGATGTATAGCATTGGACAAATCTGCTGCAAAAGACCTCTTTAAAGTGTTAAAAAGCGAAGATGCTGCTTGGAGAACTAAGGTGCACCTGACCCAAGCCATGGTATTTTAAATTGCCTCATACGCATGTGAAAGGTGCTCAATGAATAAAGAAGACTGAAGAAGAATTGATGCCTTTGAATTATGGTGTTGATGAAGAATAGTGAATATTCCATGGACTGCCAGAAGAACGAACAAATCTGTCTTGAAAGAAGTATAGCCAGAACGATCTATGGAAGGGAGAATGGCAAGACTTCAACTTATATACTTTGGACATGTTATCAGGAGGGACAAGTCCCTAGAGGAGGACATCATGCTTGGTAGAGAGTCAGCAAAAAGAAGAAGACTTAACGAGATGGATTTACACAGTGGCTGCAACAATGGGCTCAAACAGCAACAATTGTAAGGATGTCGCAGGACTGAGCAGTGTTTCATTCTGTCATACATAGGGTTGCTATGAGTCGGGACTGACTCGATGGCACCGGTCTTAGGCTGGGTTCTCCAGTGAAACATATGTGTGTGCATATATATATAACCAGACCCAGTGCCGTCGAGTCAATTCTCTCTCTCTCTATATATATATAAATATATACATGTAAACAAAAAAAAAACCCATTGCTGTCGAGTCCATTCCGACTCATAGCAACCCTATAGGACAGAGTAGAACTGCCCCATAGAGTTTCCAAGGAGCGCCTGACTCTTTGGTTAGCAGCCATAGCACTTAACCACTATGCCACCAGGGTTTCCGTATACACACACACACACACACACACACACACACAGAGATTTATCTCAAGGAAATGGCTCACGCGGTTGTAGAGGCTGGCAAGTCTCAAGTCCGTGGGTCAGGTGTGAGGCTGGAGGCTTCTCCTGACTCCTGTATCTGCAGGGGCTGATGAATCCAAGATCCACAGATAAGATGGCAGGCTGATGGCTCACAGGTTGTGGAGGCTGATGAATCCCAAGATCGGCAGGTAGAATGGCAGGCCACTTTGCTCACAGGCTGTGAAGGGTGACAAATCCCAAGATCAGCAGGCAGTACTGCAGGCCACTGGCTCAAGTTCCAATAATCGAACTTCAGATGACGATAAGCTGGATGTAGGAACCAGAGTAAGCAAATGAGCTTCACCAGAATGTCTATATGTACATATACATATTCATATACATATATATACGTATGTAGGATGCAGGTCACACCCCCAAGGAAACTTCCATTACAACTGATTGGCTGATCACATTAGATCACATCATGAAGGATGCCTATATCATCACATACCTGCCAAATCACTGAAAATCATGGCCCAGCCAAGTTGACACACAACCTTTAACCATCATAGCACCTAACAACAACAACCAGTGACTTTAGAAGAGAATCCTGAACACCAAATGAGGGCAACAGCCCTGTTTGACACTGTGATTTCAGCCTGATAACACTGAGCAGAGGACCCAGCTAACCTGTGCCTGGACTCCTGACCCATGGAAACTGTGAGATAATAAATTTGTATTGTTTATGTTGCTAAAATTGTGGTAATTTGTTACTCAGGAATAACGGTAGGATGTCTGGCACTTGCTTTCTTTTTGTACTCTAAAACTGAAAGTAAATGTCTTTTACTTCTTTTTTTGTCTAATTATCCTGGCTAGAACCTCCAGTACAATGTTGAATAGAAATGGCAAGAGGGGACATCCTTGTCTTGTTCCTGATCTTAGGGCAGAACTTTCAGTCTTTCACCATTAAATATAGTGTTAACTGAGTTTCTGTAGATGCCCTTTATCAGATAGATGGAGTTTCTTTCTATCCCTAGTTTGTTGACTGTTTTCAGCATCTATTGAGATGATTATGTGGTTTTTGTCCTTATTCTATTAATGTGGTGTATTACATTGGTAGATTTTCATATGATAAACCAGGCTTGTATTCCTGGGACAAGTCCATTTGGCCATAGTGTACAATCTTTTTTGGTTTGCTGGATTTGGTTTGATAGTACATTATTGAGGATTTTTGCATCTATATTCATAATGTGTTTTACTTGGCAGGTTTCTTTTCTTGTGGTGTATTTGTCTAGTTTTGGTATCAGGGTAATACTGATCTTATAAAATGACTTAGGAAAGGATTTCTCCTCTTGTATTTTAAAAAGACTTTGTGAAGGACTGGTGTTAATTCTTCTTTAAATATTTGGTAGAATTCACCAGTAAATCTGTTCTGTTCTGAGCTTTTCTTTGTGAGAAGTTTTAAAATTACTACTTCAATCTTTTTACCTGTCAATTATAGGACTATTCAGGTTTTCTATTTCTTCTCAAGTCAGTTTTGGCAGTTTGTGTCTTTCTAGAAAGTTGTCCATTTAATCTAGGTTGTCTAATTTGTTGGCATATATTTGCTAATATTTTCTTTTATATATATATATATTTATTTATTTCTGTAAGGTTGGTAATAATGTCCCTTCTTTCACTCCTGATTTTAGTAACCTCAGTTTCTCTCTTTTTCTTTGCCAGTCTACCAAAGGTTTGTCAATTTTTTTGATCTCTTCAAAGAAAGTGATTCTTTTATTTTCTTCTATTGTTTTTCTTTCTCTGTGTCATTTATTTCCACTCTAATCATTATTATTTCTTTTCTTCTGCTTGCTTTGGGTTTAGTTTGTTCTTCTTTTTCTAATTTCTTAAGGTGAAAGATTAGGTTATTTATTCGAGATCTTTCTTCTTTATTGTTTCTTATCTTTAATGTAAGCACTAATTTTCCTAACAATACTGCTCTAGCTGCTTCCTATAATTTTGATGTGTGTGTGTTTATTTTGATTTATCTAAAAGTATTTTTTAACTTTCCTTGTGATTTCTTTTTTGACCCATTGATTATCTAGAATTGAATCGACATATTTGTGAATTCTCCAAATTTTCTTCTGTTGCTGATTTCAAATTTCATTCTGGAGAAAGTGTTTTGTATAATTTTTATCCTTTTACATTTATTAAAACTTATTTTATGACCTTATATATGGTCTATCTTGGAGAATTTTCCAAGTGCATTTGAGAATAAGTGTATTATCGTGTTGGGTAGTGTTCTATAGATGTTTGCTAAGTCTACTTGGTTTATAGTGTTGTTCATGTCTTTTATTGTAGTTATTGCATCTTGTTGATGTTATGTGTAGTTGTTTCATCCTTTATTGAAAGTGGAGTATTGAAGTCTGCAACTATTATTGTGAAAATTGTGTATTTCTTCCTTCAATTCTGTCAGTTTTTGCTTCTTTTTTTTTTTTTTTTGGTTTCTGTTGTTAGTTGCATATATGTTTATGATTGTTATGTCTTATTGATGGATTAGTCTATTTATCATTATAAAATATCCTTCTTTTTCTCTAGGAACCATTTTGGCCTTAAAGTATATTTTGATGCTGTTATGGTTTGAATAGTATCTCCAAAAATATGTGCTATAGATACTTACCCCTATACTTGTGGGTGTAATCCCATTTCGGAATAGGGTTTTGTTATGTTAATAAGACCATATCAGTATCAGTTGTGATCATTATTTGGAAGAACACATATTTTGGGCTTTTTTGAACGAGAAATAAACTTCTGTTGTGTTTGATCTGTTATGCATTTTTGTTGTTGTTGTTATAGGATCTAAGATTACCCTAATATAAGAGGTAGTCCTATAAAAGCACTGGTGTTATAGGATAAGGCTAACATCTGGGTCAATACGCTATGCTAGATATAGTAGTGACACGTTTGGTAAAATTATTTCACCTAATCATGTGTATTGAGGTTGTTGAACTGAGGGCCTCCACTGTGTAGTCAGTCAATCTGGGAACACCTGGACATGTGTATCTGGGCTGGTACAATGAGCTGGTGAGACTCTCTTTGGATGGGGGGGGCAATAGAAATAATAGCTGTCAGGTTGGAACTGATGATTTGTTCCCCATGGAAAAGAGCCTTCCAGTAATAAGTGGTTAGCCTTTAAATTCCTAGATAATATGTTTACCATTAAAGGAAAAAACAGGTTCCTTTAATGCAGATCCAAGCAATCATCTCTAGGCCAAGGTCAGGCTCTTAAAAGAGACTATATCATAGTAGAAATCTCTGGCTAGAGGACTGATGTCAATTTTTACATTGGAAGAGTCATTCTGGGAATCAAGAATAACATAGAAAGTGGAGAAAATATCATGAGGTGGGAACAGAGGACACTTTCAGTGATTTGGGACACATGTGAGACACCCAAGGAACTCCTTGAGTCAGAGGGATGTGGGGCAGTAAGGGACAGTTCTTTTGTTGCCTTATTTTGACATACATTTCTGATTGAACCATCGGGCTTTTGTAACCTTAGGAAATGCGGCTTACGTATATGTTATGATGGGCTGGATTATCACATGATGAGCAGATGTGGTGTCTCATAATTCTTTCTACCTTATGATGGAGGCAGAAGAAAATGCTGTAAGTTGCATTTGTCCTTTTCTCATTGTCTGAAGTTCAGTTTTTTTCTTTTTCCTAATTGGATGACCACCAGGATTAGAGATCACAGGGATGGAGTTCTGAGAAATCCAGGGGAATGTTGTAATAAGAAACGGTTTCCTATTGATCTTCTCCCCTCCCAGTAAGTCTGTATTGGGATTGCTTTGGGCGTGGAGGGAAAGGAGAGAGGGCAAAAATTCAGTAACTTACATTTTCAGAAGCTTTGTGGTTTATACTCAGAAACTCAGTGAACTGATAATGATGGCAAGCAGAGGTTAAATCCTCATCTCATCATCAAACTGGGAAGAATGAAAGATTTGTATTCAGTCACACAATGTGGAATGAGGGCAGCTCTTAAAATGATTGCTTAGGGTGCTTTTTTCACACAGCCTCTGTCTATCTGTATGTGATAAAGTCTGTTCAAAAAGAAACTTTGGAATAGATATATAATAAATGAGAAATGCCATGGGGAAAAGGGCAACACCTGTTTTTCCCCCACTCAGTTCAATTCCTACCCGTTAATTACTCAGGAATATTTAGATGGCAAACATCAAGAGTACAGCGCTCTCCTCCCCCAGGCTCCATCCCAACACAAATCCCTTTGGCATTTTAAAACTAAGTTATTTTTTTCTCCTTTGGCAAACAGTTTTTTTTTTTTTCCATGCTGCCTCTATGGGGCCATGGAAGTGCCCTGTCACTGAAAGTATACAAACTCAAACTTGAAAAGCCTGATGTGGGAATGATCCCTAGAAACAAGAGAATGCCTTTGCTTTTGACCATACATGGATCTTGGCACTGCAGCATGGGGAATTTGCCCTCCTCTTTTTTTGCTGCGTAGCCTCTGCCCTGTGCCCTTGGTGGGCAGGCAGTTGAACTTTCTTTAGCATGGGTGCTGCTTGAAAAGTGGCCACTCATAAACCTCAGAGGATGTGCCCTTGCAACCTGGAGAAGATATTTTTGCTCCCTGGGTGGAGGGGGCTGTTGGTGCCCTTGAATATAATAGCACCAGAAAAAAAGTCTACTTATTTGTTTACTTTATTTCAAATAAAAAATATTGGCAAATCAAGGAAAATAATGTATAAAAATACTCTTAGCAACAAAGTAAGAAATAATAATTAGTTTCTTAAGTATTAAAGCATTTTTGCACACCCTACTCATACCACTGAGCTGAGGCACACAGTTTGGGAACATCTAATTTATGTTAGAGTCCTGGGTGGTGCAAACAATTTCAGCTTGTCTACTAACCTAAAGGTTGACAGTTCGAACCCACCCAGGGCACCATGGGTGGAAGAAAGGCCTGGTGATATGCAGGTTACAGTCAAGAAAACCCTATGGAGTAAGTAATTTGACTCTGTAACGTACGAGGTTGCCAGGAGTCAGAATCGAAGGTAATGGGTCTGGGTAATTTATGTTACGTATTTGATATGTAGTTTGTTTTGATAATATTTTAGTCAAATTGATTTTTTTACGCATACCTAATTTGGTGCCCCATTAAGCCCAGCACTGGGGTGGCTGCAGGTATAGCCCAGCCCCGTCCTTAATCCAGTGCTGAACAGGGAGCCCTGCCACAGAATTTAGCCAAAGCAGAAATGACCCAAGGGGAGATGTTTCCTGAACGTTCTCTCTCTTTAAATCCATTCCGATGCCTCACCATAACTTTGCAAGAACCTCTTTCATTGCCACCTCCTACAAAAGTTCTAAAAATTTGTCTTTTCCACTTAATTTACTTTCCAGTTTCTTACTCATACTTGGCTTCTGCCTTTATTTTACTTGTGCAAGAGCAGAAGGTAATATTTTTTAATAGCCATATATATACACCTTCCCACATGGGGTCTACATCTTGTTATAAGTCCTGTAGCTCCCAATTTTATTCCTCGAAATCAAGAGGAAAACCCCCTTACAGAACAGGCAAGAAAATCAGCTCTGCTACTGTTTGCTGTAGAAAATATTTTTGGTTGACTTCTGGGTATCGTCCCTCAGCTTTCAGGCTGGGCCCTCGCCTGGGGGTGGAGAGGACTACAGCCTGCTGCAGGCATACCCTGCTCCCTCACCATAAGACCCTAATTGTTTATGAATTAAGCTTTCACCAAACAAATCTACACGTTGTCTAAACCCTCCACCCCCAAAGTACATTCCAGCCCGCCCACGAAAGGGCCCTGTGGAGCTGCACTGTGAATAAGTCTCTTTCCATCCTTGGCAGAGATTGTTGGAAATCAAAAACAAAAATTTTTTCTTCCTTTTTTTAACTTTTATTGGCAGCTCCAGCTAAATATGGCATCGTTGCTGATCCCCTATAAATGGCGTCACAGGTGTCACCACACAAAGCTGAGCATGCTATCTCTTTGCCCTCTGTCTCCTGAGAATGGTGTCCCTTCCTGCTCCACAGCTGGTCTCTGGCCCTAGAAGAGAGAAACGCCTCACAAACACAGAGTATATGGAGTAATCCAGCAGGGATAAGCCAACAGTTGCTGCTTGGTATTTGAACATCTTTTAATGAGTGCCCAGAATTCATCTGTAAATGCACATTGTTAATTTCGGGCCTGCTATTCATTAATTAGGGGTTTAGTGGCAAGTGCCATGAAGCTATCTGTAATGTTTAAGGTTACGTCAAGCCCTAGTAAACAGCTTGCTGATAACAAGATGCATCCATCTTCATTACTCGGCCACTCCTGTCTGACTTTGCTCAGCATCTTCGAAGGGCTATGCCTCTTGGAACTGAAGAATTAAACTTTTATCCAAACCAGATTCTGCTCTTTCACCTCTTCTGATTCCTTGAGTACTTCCCATTTATTTTACCTAAATGACATCTGATTACCTAACATGGAGCAGAGCAGGGGCTTAACCTAAACCAGCCTGCAGATCTCCACTTCTCAGCTGGAGAGTTACAGTGGGTTAACGCTTAGGGAAACCCTCACATTTATATTTCATCTGATCCTGGGCTCAGTGTAAAAGAAATAGGTTCTGATTTTTCTTCTCATAAGGTTACAGCTCTGATAGGATTTTTTTTTTTTTTTAAGAAGCCAGAGGAATACAGGAAATTAATTTTAAACCTGAAGAATAAATGTCCCTATTGGTTTGAGTTTACTTTCGCAGTGTTTCTCTCTCTCTGAAAATATGTATCATTCGAGGCAATCATGGTGCCAAATGAAATAATTCCAACCATATAAAGAGCTGTACATGTCAACCTTCAGCTGTACAAACGCGATCATGTTGGAGGTACATGCTCGGTCACCAGCGGAGCTCCAAAACCTGACTTCCTTTCCCATTCCCAGGCCCACGGTTGAGGTAGGGCAGCTAGAGCTGACATGTCGGGAGACACTGCTCTTAAAGAGAATTAAATAAGTACAAGTTTGTTTATCCTTCAAATGCCAGGTTAGAGGACTCGCATAAAAACGAGCTTCCATTGACAGATGGTCTCTATAAGTAGTTGATTCCGAGAAGGGAGAGAGCTACCTCGCATGGCTGTTTAACACATTAGGGTGCTTGCAGGGAGAGCCGACTGCTCCCCTGAACCATGGTTCAATTTTAAGCATCACTGGCCGGGATGGGTATTGTAACTATGTTGAGAAGTGAGCTTTGAGAGCCTGGTGCTCAGTGTATGCAAGGGAGAGGGGAGGAGTAGTAGGAGGAGGAGCTGCCTACTGGAATGATAGCCCAAGGGAGGGTATCTGAAAACCTTTGCACCACTGAGCTGGCACACTTATCACAGGGTGACAGTCTATACCGCGGGCCTGCAGTGCGTTTCTGTTTGTGGTGCATGCTGCCAACTGGCTTAGAAAATGCAGATCCCCCTCTCAGATAGAGAGAGCAGGAGGCAAAATGTCAGCTGACTGACATTCCCAACAATAGGTCTTCCTCAGCTCCGGATGGATGCAGGAGTGTGGATCCCGCCTGGGTCTGAGGTAGCTCTTCTTGGGGAAGGCTTCCCTCTCTGAGTTCTCACCAGGAGTCCCCCGGCACTAGCATTCGGC
The DNA here is from genome assembly GCF_024166365.1 of Elephas maximus indicus. Taxonomy (NCBI): domain Eukaryota; kingdom Metazoa; phylum Chordata; class Mammalia; order Proboscidea; family Elephantidae; genus Elephas; species Elephas maximus. The sequence continues at coordinate 137,254,853 of NC_064821.1, forward strand.
TGGAGGGCTTCAACTTCTCTCACAGGCTGGCAGGAATGCCGACTTACTTTCCTCTCCTTTTAGTATTGTAATTAAATTCCGCAGCACTAAGATTTTATTTTTTTTAAATGGCGAGTTGTATTTGTGAATCATCTTCCTGTCTTGCACCTTTCTAAACACAAAATAGAAAATGCCCCCAGAGAATATGGTGAGAAAAAGACAAAGCACACAAAAGGGTTGGCTTATAACATTTAGTCATGAAGTTATCTACATTATATGTGATTGAAAGAGACAATCTTAAGCTAAGGATTTCTTAAATTTCCCAGAATGATGAGCTGGACACTTGAAGTAAGAGCCCTTTGAAGCTAACGTGCTGCAGGATAAAGCACACTCTTTCTTTGAAAAAGAGAAAGCCAATGTATTGTGGTGGCACCAGGAACAATGGAGCCAGTGAATCAGGGGTCAGAGCTGAAGGTTTCTGCTTGAAGCAAGCTATAGACAGGTATTTTAATTTTTTTATTTAGATGGAAACCCTGCTCTAGGATTTGGAGCACTGTATGCAGACTGCTAGTAAGAAAAGTGCTCAATTGTTCAATTTTTATTATTTAATATTGTATTAAAAAAATTTGTTTTTAGGCCCTTCGGGTCAAGGCTACTTTTAAAAGGTTAAAAGCTATTCAAAAGGGTTACCATATCCATAAAAGCAAATGAGATTAAGCCTAAAGACTGATGGGGGAAAAACAATAATTTAGATAAACTGCCACTGCCTCAAAAATGTTTTGACTTTTACCGGGGAAAGGAAATTCAAAGATTCTTAGATTGGCTGTCATATCTAAGAAAGCTTCATTAAATTAGAGGCAATTATTTTTGTGTTTTTTATTGTTTGGTATGTTTTAGACTGGGCTCCACCTTTCTTCAGTTACATGCTTTGTAATGGTTTGGAAGATGTAATTGCGTGGCTCCAACTTGCATCTGTCAACTATTGACCTTGCTGGTTGTGCATCTCTAACATCAGACACTGTTGTCACGGAAAGAATTAGGGTGTTTCAATCGAATGTATCACAAAGTTAACAAATCCCTAACATGCTCTCCATCACGTGGAAGGAGTTAGAAAATGTGTTTCAGAGACCCGGAGAAAAAGTGAATAGGATAACCCTACTAATGTTTCTCTCCACTGCTTGCTATTAATTGAGAAAGTAATCATGATACAGAAGTCTGTGGGTGATCGGTTAACTTCATGGGCTGCTAGCTGAAAGGTTGGAGGTCCAAGTTCACCCAGGGGTGCTGTGGAAGAAAGTCCTGACAATCTACTTCCAAAAAGTCACCCAGTGAAAACCCTGTGGAGCACAGCTCTACTCTGACACACATGGGGTTGCCATGAGTCAGAACTGACTCAACGGCAACTGATGGTATCTTAATACCAGAGAAGAGCTAAATTTGAACCTCCAACTTAAAGTGAGGCATCCAGCAAAATGTGGGGTTCAGGAACTGAGATGAGAGCTGCTATATGCTCCCAAGATGAAGTTACACATTCCTATCAGTGATTGGTTGGGTGGCAACTATGGGATGTCTGCCCTGATGGAGCCTCTTCAGTTTTTGATCAAAGTGTCAAAAGATATGCTTTAGTCTGGTGTTTGTTTCTGGTCTCAGAAAACAAAACTGGCCAGAAAGTGGGATTCTGCGAGCCAGTGCATCAGTCAAAGAGGCGAACGCAACAATCAAGGTGAGTCGATACTCACTTGAAAATCTCAGGATACAGAACAGTAGATATCTTGACATTAACATAAGTTGATATAAACGTTTAATTTTGATCTGGGTCTCGCTTGATAAAATTAAAATGTATGGATATAATAGAGTGGACACTTAGATTTTATTTTCATTGTCCTATATTTGAATAAGCATTCCAAATAAGTGAGAAGGGTTGAAATTTCAATTTCATGACAAATAATCCCTAACAAAGAGTTTTTGTGCTTCATATCTTTTGCTTCTGTGAAGTCTAAGAGGAGAGTAGTTGTTGTGGAGGTTAAGATAATCAGGTTTCTTGGACCACAAAAATAGCAAAGCAAAGACTGATGCCTCTGTGAAGAGCCAAACAAACAAACAAACAAACAAACAAACAAACAAACAAACAAACAAACAAACAAACAAACAAACAAACAAACAAACAAACACTCGTAATGCAGGTTGGCTCTGCTATTACATGAAAACAAAAATTTATGGTTGAATAAATTAAGGGGTGATTATTCATATTGTAAAGGAGTCTTCAAAGGATCCCCCTGGGATTTTTTTAAATGCTGAGCTCCACTAGTTCATGTAAGTATTTGTGTGCAGATCATTGACTATTTGACAGGCGGGCTGGAAATGCAGGTAGGGAGAGCCAAGAGGAAGGGAGACAACAGCTGACGATCACCCAGTCTCAAGATTAAACGCTACTGAAACGATAATGAAGGTCAAAGTGAAAATATGATATCTATTAAATGACAGCTTTACACATTAGGGCTCCTGAGGCAGATTTCTTGGGTTCAAGTACCACCTCTGCTACTTATTTAGCTGTGTTATCTTGGGTAAGTTATACAGCCTCTCTGTATACTGATCTCCTAGGGTCGTATGAAGAAGCCCTGGTGGTGCGGCTATTAAGTACTAGGTTGCTAACCAAAAGTGGGTGGTGCAAATCCACCCAGTGGCTCCACGGGAGAAAGACCTGACAATCTGCTCCCTTAAAGATTACAGCCTAGAAAACCTTATGGGACAGTTCAACTCTGTCATATTGTGTTGCTATGAGTTGGAATCGACTTGACGGCACCTAACAACAACCACAGGGTTGTATGAGGATTACATGAGTTAATATATACAAAGCACTTAGTGCCTTAATACAGAGTGAGTGGTGTGTACATGTTCCTAAGATTGTTCTGGAACAAGTTATTACAAAATATAAGATATTCTCCAAAGCAGTGATTATCAGCATGAGCACGACCTTCAGAATGCTTTCACAAAAACGAAATATTCTGTACTGAAAAACAAACAAACAAAACCCAAGATTGAGAAATGAATGCTACATTCTCATTGGGTTTCCAAGAAGCCAATCTGGAATTTATTCTTCTTTGAAAGTATTGCCCTAACTTTAGTTTTCTAGGGGCTTTGAAAAATTTGTGATGTTGGGGAGCACATACAGGCAATCTAGTATCTGTTAAGTTTTCTATGTTAAAAGGCTTTGATCGACCTATTACTACATTTGTTATTTTAAGAATAATAGTTGTTATTATTAGCTGTTGAGTTGGTCCCCAGGTTATAGTGACCCCACGCACAACAGAACACGGGTTGAAATATAATTTTCTTATTTATAGGAAAGAAAACTTCTTGCTTAGTTGACTTTGGTTGGTTTTCAGGAGAATCAAGCTTTTCTGTGTGTTTTATCCAGTGTATCTGGGTAGTAGAGTTTCAGCTCAGAATGAGCACTAACGGATACTTTCCGAAAGAATGATTTTTGGAAAAGTGTCTCAATCTCCTCTCTTAGTCTGTTCAAATGGCTGAGTTTAACTGGTTGCCAAATCAAAAGCAACAAAAATGGGCATGAAAGATGGGGTTTGTGTGTGTGCAAATGGTATGGAACTAGGAATCTGAGCCACCACCCCCCTGTCAGTTTGTCATATTGAGGTGGTGTGTCTGTTGCTATGATGCTGGAAGCTATGCCACTGGTATTTCAAATACCAGGAGGCTCACCCATGATGAATAGGTTTCAGTGGAGCTTGCAGACTAAAACAGGTGAGGAAGAAAGGCCTGGCAATCTACTTCGGAAAATTAGCCAATGAAAACCTTATGGATCACAACAAAATGTTGTCCAATATAGAGCTGGAAGATGAGCCTCCTAGGTTGCCTCTAATGGCCACAAAATGAACTCAAACATGCCAGTGATTAATAATATGGTACAGGCCTGGGGCAACATTCTGTTACAAATAAGGTTGCTATGGGCCCAAGCCTACTAGGCAACTAACAACAGGAATCTGGGAGTCATGCAGATGTCAGGAAAAGCTCAGGTCGTTCTGTAACCGAATGTGGGTTTTTGTCCTATTAGCCAATCGAAATAAGATGGACATACACCTCCAATTGCAAGGGAAACAGAAAGTGGGAATTTATTGTTTTTGCAAACAAGGAGCACCATGGGGTCTCGTAGCCAAAAGACCACGAGCTCCCTACCCCAGGGGAGGTGTAAGCTTTTATGTCCTCGAGTCCCCAGGGGGTAGGAATTGGTGCCTGAAATTCAAAACCTGGAGCCCTCCCATGCCCATGTTGGGAGATCGGAGTGCTGAGTCATGTTGCAAAGGAAGTCCGCACTGTGGGACCTTTCACTTTTCAAATGGGCTAGGGTGCTGCAATGTGCCAGCCAGTGGTCATGTCCAGGGTCAGGTGAGGACACAGTTCTTTAGGTACTAAGCATGCGCCAAGATCCTGGTTTACGCCTATGCAGGGTTCCGGCGCCAAATTCAAACCACAGTTAGGGGCCATGGCTTGGCGAGATTGGGACAGATCTGGGGTTTAGCGGGCTGCAAACGGAAAGGGGGGTAACTGCAGCCAAGCAGGGAAGCCTGGAGGGAGGCTTCAGTTCTAACTAAGGTAGCCTATTCTGGGGCCGTTGTTGTCTATATCTAGCTTTCCCATATCAGTTCTGACTTGGCACAGGAGAAAACCCGGAATGTTGTAAGGGCCATTTATGACATCTTCTTTAAATTATAAAATGGAATCCTAATTATTTAATGAATTCTCCTTTTGTGCCCTCCTAAATGCCTTTTCAACTTAGAACGGACTTCCCGGTCTGATCAACCCTCTGGCCATGTCAGAAGAAGACCCATATCACTGTCACACACTATCCCATGTCCCAGTTGGGTACAGGTTGAATAAAAATATGCTTTCCGGTCCTCACACTTAGTTTATGTGAGTGAATGCTGATGGAAATGGGTAAGTAAATAGTTTTTAAGTGCATGAGATCAAATTACTTCCGTCACAACTTGAAATTCTTGACAGCTCTGGAAATACTACGCTTTTTTCACATGTTGAAGAGGGTTGATCTTTACCCAGTCTTGCAGCAGATTGCCAAATTATCAGCTTTAATATATTGTTTTTTGAAAAAACTGTGACTTCATACTTTTTTTTTTTTTTGGTATTTCTTAAGTTCAGAAAATATTTAGAACCACAAAACATCTGTTAATGCTTTTATTTCTGACTTAAGTTATATAGAATAAGGGACAGGATTGTGCTTACATAAGAAATAGTTTCGCTCCCTTTAGTTAATCTCTTACTGGGTGTTTCCCGTGTGTCCAATTGCCTGTTATACGTTAATAACAAGTCAAGTTTTGTTAAACATGCTTATTATACAGTTTCTCACAAAGCAACCTGATCCCCGAGGCTTAGTTTCCCGTTATATTTTCTCATTACACACTTACCTTTCATAACACTCGTGGTTAGTTGCCATTGAGTTGGCTCTGACTCATGGAGACTCTACGTACAACAGAATAAAACACTGCCTGATCCTGCACTATCTTCATCATCGTTGGCATGCTCGAGTCAATTGTTGTGGTCACTGTATATTCTGTGCCTTCCAACCTAGAGTGCTCGTCTTTCAGCACTGTATTGGACAATATTCTGTGTGAGCCATAGGGTTCTCACTGGCTAATTTTTGGAAGCAGATCACCAGGGTTTTTCTCCCTTGTCTTAGTTTGGAAGCTCCACTGAAAGCCGTCCAGCATAGGTAACTCTGCTGGTATTTGAAATACTAATAGAAGAGAGCTTCCAGCCTCATAGCAACATGCAAGCCACCACAGTACGACAAACTGACAGATGCGTAGTGGTCACGACAAGTATAATTAAGGAATTTATTTGTGTAATTTGTTTAATGCCAGTCTTTATTTTATTAGTAGACAGAAAGCTCCCTCTTGGGAGGGACCATGTCTTTCTGGTTCACTGTTGTAAACCCAGCGCTTAGCATAGGAGCACACATATGGTAGGTACTCAAAAAACTTGTTGAATCTGCAAATAGACACTTAGTAATAAATATTCTGAGCTTATTCTGTTTAGTTCAGGTATGAGGTAACTATACATATTATATGAGTTCCAATAAAATTATTATTTTTGTTTGTAAGCTTCTATTTTTAAAAGTTATTTATGTAATGGTTAAAATATTCAAACTTGCATAAAAGGGAAAAGAATGAAAAGTAAGATTTGTTCTAACTGCCCCTTCCTGATTTCTAAAGGTTTCCAAAGGTAATGGCTTTTAACTTCTGCTCTTTTTTAAGCTATTTTGATATTTCCTTTCATAACTCTAAGTAATATACTTACACTTCTCAATTTTTTTAAGAGTATAGGTACCCATTGCCCATTACCATCGAGTCGATTCCTACCCATAGTGACCCCATAGGACAGAGTACAACTGCCCATAGGGTTTCCAAGGAGCAGCTGGTGGATTTTAACTGCTGACCTTTTGGTGAGCAGCCTAACACTTAACCACTACACCACCAGGGCTCCAAGATTCCCAGAAGAAAGTCGAGAAACTTCATGCACTTACACTTTTACCCTTCTTCCCTCTTACCCTTAAGCTCTGATTTTTGTCAATTGTACATTTTTGTATATTTATTTTAGTTTTTCTAGTGATCATCTTTATTCCTTAACATGACATTTAGCCTAAGTTTCTCATTCACCCTCTTTAGAGTGGCTCTGTTTTCCTTCTACTCGGTGAGATAAGAAAATCAGTATACCCACACTTACTTCTCTCCCTCCTCCCTGCTGGCTTTTGTCAGCTGAATCATTACCTTTTACATTTTTAGAGTTTAAAGCAATTTATGTGTATACATTATTATTATAGTAATTTACATTTACATGTTGGTATTATTACATTGTACCATTTGCATTTCGGCTCTGTAACCATTAATAAGTCTTTAATTGATGTTGTTTTTAGGTGCCATTGAGTCCATTCCAGCTCTCAGCCATTCTGTGCACAATAGAACAAAACACAACCCAGTCCTGAGCCATCCTCATGATTGTTCTTATACTTGAGCCCATTGTTGCAGCCACTGTGTCAATCCATCTTGTTGAGGGTCTTCCTCTTTTTCATTGACCCTAGACTTAACAAAGCAGGATGTGCTTCTCCAGGGACTGATGTCTCCTGATAACATGTCCAAATTATGTGAGGTGAAGTCTTGCCATCCTCGCTTCTGAAGAGCATTCTGGCTGTACTTCTTCCAAGATAGATTTGTTCGCTCCTTTGGCAGTCCATGGTATATCCAATATTCTTTGCCAACACCATAATTCAACGGCATCAGTTCTTCTTTTGTCTTCCTTATTCACTACCCGTTTTTTGCATGTGTATGAGGCAATTGAAAACACCATGGCTTGGGTCAGATGCACCTCAGCGTTCAAGGTGACTTTTTTGCCTTTTAACACTTTAAAGAGGCCTTTTGCAGCAGATTTGCTCAATGCAATGCCTCGTTTGATTTCTTGAGTGCTGCTTCCATGGGTGTTGATTGTGGATCCAAGTAAAATGAAAACCTTGACAAATTCTATCTTTTCTCCATTTATCATGATGTTGCTTATTGGTCTAGGTGTGAGGATTTTTGTTTTCTTTATGTTGAGGTGTAACCCATACTGAAGACTGTAGTCTTTGATCTTCATCAGTAAGTGCTTCAAGTCCTCTTCACTTTCAGTAAGCAAGGTTGTGTTATCTGCATAACGTGGGTTCTTAATGTGCTTTCCTCCAATGCTGATGCCCTGTTCTTCTTCACATAGTCCAGCATCTCGAATTATTTGCTCAGTATACAGATTGAATAAGTATGGTGAAAGTATATAACTGTGACACACACCTTTCCTGACTTTAAACCATACAGTATCCCCTTGTTCTGTTTGAATGACTGTCTCTTGATCTATGTACAGGTTCCTTAGAAGCACAATTAAGTCTTCTGGAATTCCCATTCTTCCCAATATTATTCATAATTTGTTTTGATCCACATAGTCAAATGCCTTTGCATAGTCAATAAAACACAGGTAAACATCTTTCTGGCATTCTCTGCTTTCATCTAGAATCCATCTGACATCAGCAATGATATCCTTGATTCCACATCCTCTTCTGAATCTGGCTTCAATTTCTGGCAGTTCCCTGCTGATGTACAGGTTCTGATAATTAATGGGTATTTGCAGCTGTTTCCTGTCATTTTGAGCTGTGCCACATCAGCAAATTAAAGTCCTGAAAGCTTGACTTCATATCATTAAGGTCGGCTCTATTTTGAGAAGGCAGCTCTTTCATAGTCACATTTTGAGTGCCTTCCAACCTGAGGGCCTCATCTTCTGGCACTATATCAGACAATGCGGCAAAATTTCACTTGCAAGTGATATTAATGATATTTTCAATAATTTCTGCATTCGGTTGGATCACGTTTCTTTGGAATGGGCATAAATATGAATCTCTTCCAATCAGTTGACTAGGTAGCTGTCTTCCAAATTTCTTGGCATAGACAAGTGAGCACTTCCAGAGCTGCATCAGTTTGTTGAAACATCCCAGTTGGTACTCCATTCTGTTAATTCGTGGAGCCTTGCTTTTCACCAGTGCCTTCAGTGCAGCTGGGACCTCTTCCTTCAGTATCATTGGTCCTTGATCATATGCTACCTCCTGAAATGTCTGAATGCAGACCAATTCTTTTTGTACTGTGACTCTATGTATTCCTTTCATCTTCTTTCAATACTTCCTGTGATGTTCAGTATTTTGTCATAGAATTCTTCAGTATTGTTACTCAAAGTTTGAATTTTTTTCTTCAGTTCTTTCAGCTTGAGAAATGCCGAGTGTGTTCCTTTCTTTTGGTTTTCTAACTCCAGGTCTTCGCACATGTTATCGTAATACTTTGTCTTCTCGAGTCAGCCATTGAAATCTTCTGTTCAGCACTTTTACTTCATCATTTCTTCCATTAGCTTTAGCTACTCGACGTTCAAGAGTAAGTTTCGGAGTCTCTTCTGACATCCATTTTGGTCTTCTCTTTCTTTCCTGTCTTTTTAATGATTCCTTGCTTTCTTCATGTATGATGTCCTTGATGTCATTCTACAACTTGTCTGGTCTTCTGTGATTAGCATTCAATGTGTCAAATCTATTCTTGAGATGGTCTCTAAATTGAGGACGGATATACTCAAGGTCATACTTTGACTCTCTTGGAGTTGTTCAAATTGTCTTCAGCTTCAAGTTGAACTTGCATAGGAGCAATTGATGGTCTGTTCCACTGTTGTTCTGTGGCCTTGTTCTGACTGATGATGTTGAGCTTTTCCATCGTCTCTTTCCACAGATGTAGTCGATTTGATTCCTATGTATTTCATCTGACAAGGTACACTTGTATAGTCGCTGCTTATGTTGTTGAAAAAGGTATTTGCTATGAAGAAGTCGTTGGTCTTGCAAAATTCTATCATGCCATCTCTGCCATTGTTTATATCACCATGGCCATATTTTCCAACTATTGATCCTTCTTCTTTGTTTCCAACCTTCACATTCCTATCACCAGTAATTATCAATGCATTCTGATTGCATGTTTGATCAATTTCAGACTGCAGAAGTTGGTAAAAACCTTCGCTTTCTTCATCTTTGGCCTGAGTGGTTGGTGTGTAAATTTGAATAATAGTCATATTAACTGGTTTTCCTCATAGACATATGGATATTATTCTATCACTGACAGTGTGGTACTTCTGGATAGATCTTGAAATGTTCTTTTTGACAGTGAATGCAATGCAATTCCTTTTCAAGTTGTCATTCCCAGCATAGTACACCATATGACTGATTCAAAATGGCCAATACCAGTCCATTTCAGCTCACTAATGCCTAAGATATTGATGTTTATGCATTCCATTTCATTTTTGATGAATTCCAATTTTCCTAGATTCATACTTTGTACATTCCAGGTTCTGATTATTAATGGATATTTACAGCTGTTTCCTGTCATTTTGAGCTGTGCCACATCAGCAAATTAAAGTTCTGAAAGCTTGACTTCATCCATATCATTAAGGTCGACTCTACTTTGAGGAGGCAGCTCTTCCCCAGTCACATTTTGAGATTCTCCTAACCTGAGGGCCTCTTCTTCTGGCACCATATCAGACAATGTTCTACCACTATTCATAAGGTTTTCACCGGCTAATTTTATTCAGAAATAGACTGTCTTGTTCTTCTTCCTAGTCTGCCTTAGTCTGGAAGCTCAGCTGAAACCTGTCCACCATGGGTGACCCTGCTGGTATTTGAGTACCATAGCTTCCAGCATGACAACAACACACAAGCCCCTACAGTATGATGAACTGACAGTCACATAGGGGATTTAATCTATATATAAAAAAAAATCTATAGTTTGTTTTAAAAATATAAAAATCTGAAATAAACAATATTTAAACATTATCATTATAATAATATTACTGTTTCTAGAATCATGTAACATGTTTAGGTGCATGGTAAAAGCAGTATAATTCCATGGTGTTCCAGATACTGAAGTCAAAAGGATTAGTACATATATATATTCCAACAATTCCTGAATTTAATATCCCCCGTAGTTTGCTTCATATTTCACCATGACTTTCTTTTATAGCTGTTTCACCATGCATACTATCATCTTTAACCTACCTCCAATTAATATGAATCTATTCTTTTTAAATAAAGTACTCTGGTTTCCTTCTAATTTGTACTTATTATTTCTTGGTCTACTGTTCATTCTGAGATTTCATTAAGTGTACTTCTGGGTTAAAGTAAGCTGTTAGATTCCTTGTCTTCTTTCTTGGGCCATTTTTTTCATACAACTAAAGTACGTTCTCATAATAGTTTGTGTGTATGTGTATGTGTGCAAAGGTAAGTGAGAAAACTTTCTGAATTCTTCTTGTCTAAAAATGTCCTTACTTTTTATTTAAATTTTATTTATATGTGTACTTGACATGTATCTGGAATTCTAGCTATAAAATCATCCTATGTTCTTCAGTATCCTGTGCTGTTCAAAAGACATTGATGTCAAACCGATACTCATTTATTCTGGAGTAATCACTTTTTTTTTCTCTGAGCATTTTTGGGATTTTCATGGTATTCAGAGATTTTACAAAGTTTAATGCAATTTTTTCCCCCTTGACATTTAGCTGGTCATTTAAATTGTTGTTGTTAGGTGCTGTCAGATGGGTTCTGACTCACAGCGACCATATGTACAACAGAATAAAACACTGCCTGGTCCTATACCATCCTCACAATTGTTTCTGTTTGAGCCCATTGTTGCAGCCACTGTGTCAACCCATCTCGTTGAGGGTTTTCCTCTTTTTCACTGACCCTCTACTTAACCAAGCATGATGTCCTTCTCCAGGGACTGTTCCCTGCTGATAACATGTCCAAAGTATGTGAGATGAAATCTTGCCATCCTCTTTTCTAAGGAGCATTCTGGCTGTACTTCTTCCAAAACAGATTTGTTAATTCTTCTGGAGTCCCTGGGATATTCAATATTCTTTGCCAACACCATAATTCAAAGGCATCAATTCTTCTTTGGTCTTCCTTATTCATTGTCCACCGTTCACATGCATATGAGGCGAATGAAAATGTTATGGCTTGGGTCAGCTACACCTTAGTCCTCAAAGTGATACCTTTGCTTTTGAATGCCTTAAAGAAGCATTTTGCAGCACATTTGCCCAATGCAATGTCATTTGATTTCTTGACTGTCACGTCCATGGACATTGTGGATCCAAGTAAAATGAAATCCTCGACAACTTCAGACTTTTCTCCATTTATCAGGGTGTTGTTCATGGGTCCAGTTGTAAGGATATTTGTTTTCTTTATGTTGAAGTATAATCCATACTGAAGACTGTAGTCTTTGATCTTCATCAGTAAGTGCTTCAAGCCCTCTTCACCTTCAGCAAGGTTGCGTCATTACAGATTGTTATTAAGTCTTCCTCCAATTTTGATGCTGCATTGCTCTTCATAGAGTCTGGATTCTCAGATTATTTTTACATTGTTGAGTTGGTTTTTTTCTGTTTCATGGAAATTTTCTCCATCTATTTTCTTTTGTTATTTCTTTCATTATTTCACCTTCTTCTTTGTTTATATTGTCCCCTTCTAAAATGTCTTTTATGTAGGTATAGGGCCTTCTGGATCTATCCTCTATATCAGTGCTTTTGAAATTTTAATGCAAAAATATCACCTGAGGATCTTATTAAAATAAAGGTTCTGATTCAGCAGGTTGGTAGTGAGGCCAGTGATTCTACATTTCTAACGAGATAGGTGATGCTGATTCTGCTGGTACTGGGACCACATTTTGAATAGTAAGATTTTATATCTTTTAGCTTCCCTTTCATATTTTTCTTTTTCTTTCTACATGGGAAGTTTTATTAATTTCAATTCCAAATTAAATTTTTCATCTTCGCTTCTGTCTCTGCTATTGTTCAGGCCACAGTTTAATGTATTTTTTAATGATTTTTTTTTTTTATTTCCAAGAGCTCATAGCAGCCTCTATTTATATTACATAAACAATATCTGCTTGAATCTCCGAGGATACTAATTTGAAATTTTTAATCATTCTCTTTTATTTCTTCCATTGTCACTGTTTCCTCTTGGGTCAGTTTTTCTGTTTATTCGCCTTTGTCTTTCTCTTTCTTCTACTTGGTTTCCCTTGGATGTCTGTACTCTTTGGCTGATCACTATTTTTGCTCATAAAGGACTACACATGTTAGCACAAATACTGGCACAGGTATCCTTTGAGGTAGAACAGGTCTTTGTGCCCAAAAGTTCTTTTTCTAATAACGGGAGAGCTACCCTGAGGCTCTATGTGAACTGGTGAGCACCATTAATAAGTGGCTTTTTCTTTTTAGTACATGAACAGGCTTGGGCAACATAACTGCCCAAAAAGCCAACTGCTCCATATATTGGGGAAGAAGAGGTGCTAATTAGCCCAGCTCTTCTGAAGGTGGTCTTCCAATTACAAACACTCATTGATGTCCCATAGTCACTTCTTCTGTCTGTAGATGCTTGAAACCTTTCCAGGTATCTTTTAAGAAAAATGAGTCCCATCTCCACTACATTCTTTTTCTATGTATGTGTTTTGGGTTGCTAAAGTTTATTTAACAATGTAATCCCATCTGTTTCCTGTCTTCCAGTGCTTCATCATACTTTCTGGTCTGATAATGTTATACTCCTGCCTCTTTTTTTAGTTTGTTTCAGGTGCTGCCATGGATTTATTTATTTTTACATGTGTATTGTCATTTCAATGGAAATTTAGAAAGGAGAGGCAAATATAGGTCTGGTCCACCATATTGAACTAGGGTGCTATATAACTGCCTTAAAATTGCCCTAAATGGTTATGTGAACTTGACTAAAACTCACCTGCCTTTTCACAAATAGACAGACTTAACTGTGAACAGGTAGATTCCCTTACAAGTTTCCCAGACCTTGCTAATTATTCTTCATGGATCAAGTAGGATTTAATCATGTTAAGAGTTTTACATGATTCTAAATTGTTCCCTGATCCACTTGGCAGTTTCATGTGTGTATAGAAGAGCACAATCCCAAAACAAAGTAACTATAGAGATTGCCTAACCTAAGAAGACTAAGATAAAAATTGAAGTTAGAACAGAATTTGAACTGGGTAAGAATTCACTTTGGAGTGTTACACATTTCTACGTTAGTTGGGCTTGACCAACATGTCCTTGGATTTGCCAAGAAAATAATTGACGTAACCTCAGGGCCAAGAATGATAACATTTGAAGATCTGTGGAAGATTGGCAGGACCTCAGATCTCTCAAAAAAAGCCAATGGAACAGCTGTTTTTAAAGGCAGTAAAAAATTGTTTGAGTATTAATGACCCTTTATAGAGAGAAAAAGCAGAAAATACTGGTTACCTTGACCCAAATAAGTTTTAGACAGTCTTACACAGTAATAGGAGTAATAAATAGCGGAAAATGTATTCACCTATTATATCAACCTAACATTAAATATGAGTCAGAATTGACTCGATGGCACTGGGTTTGGTTTTGGTTTTAACATTAAATAGCTGGATAAAATTTTTTAATGGAAAAAATTGGGTTTTTATTTATTGTTATTATTTTTATTAGGGTTTTTATCCATAGCTTGTCAAGCATCTAGATAATTCAAGACATCTGGATTTTTGGCATATTTCCCCATTTTTGTTCAGATAAAAAAAAAAAAAATTTTTTTTTTTTTTTTTTTTTTTTACATGGTGTTATTTAGATGCTTCTACTAACACAGAAGCATAATGGTTAAGAGTTTGGCTGCTAACCAAAAAGTTGGCAGTTTGAATCTACCAGGTGCTCCTTTAGAAACTCTATGGGGCAGTTCTACTCTGTAGTATAGGGTTGCTATGAGTTGGAATCGACTAGATGGCAATGGGTTACTAACACAGAAGTATGATGTTAAATTGAAAATAATTAAAAGAGTCATTATTTAGATGCCAACTCATTTCATGATACATTTATGGAATACATACGTAAAATTTTTGCATATATAACTGAAACCTGGTGGTGGCTGCCTTACTCTAGAATTTAAAGTTAAATTCAAAATTCTTTAGATAGACTAAGTAAACATTCTAATATCAAACTAAATAAAATGAAACAAGGACAGGTATTTAAAAAAAAAAAAAACCAAAAAAACACTGCCGCTGAGTTGTTTCTGACTCATAGCAACCCTATAGGATAGAGTAGAACTGCCCTATAGAGTTTCCAAGGAGCGCCTGGCAGATTTGAACTGCTGACCTCTTGGTTAGCAGCCATAGCACTTAACCACTATGCCACCAGGGTTTCCACAAGGACAGGTATAAGGTGTTTTAATTAAGAAGGAAAAAAAGGATCCTCACAATTTGAAAGTTGGCAAGAACTATTAAGCAGTAATTGGATGGAAGATAAAGATCAAGAGACACCCAGAGTCACTAAACCATACCATCCACTGCTTCTATCATTCAATGTGACCTCTCACACTTCCTGGTATATAATGTTTCCATTGCTGGAATGTACTTTCATAGTTAAGCACTTGGCTGTTAACAGGAAGGTCTACAGTTAGAATCCACCAGTGGCTCTGTGGGAGAAAAGACCTGGTGATCTGCTCCCATAAAATTACAGCCTAGAAACCCTGTGGGGTAGCTTGACTCTGTCCTATAGGGCCACTATGAGTCGGAATCAACTCGACGGCACACAATAAATAACACCTTGCAAATTCTCCACTCGTCCTTCAAATCTGAACCTTGTAAAGTCTTTTTTGACCCACATTTTCAGTTAGTTTGTCTGTCTTCTGTGTTCCTTTGGTATTTTGTACATTTAGATATAGCCAATATTTGTTGAGTGCCTACTACCTACTAGGCATTGCACTCTAAAATAATAACTATATCACGGGGCATGACCTCAGTAAGATTATTCTTATTTAAACAATTGAGGAATCCAAGGCCTGGAGTGGGTACATGAATTGCCCAAGCTTACACAATTAGCAAGTAGAAAATTCAGATTTAAACTACATAATTATTTGTTTACAGTTCTTTCCCCATCACTGGGCTTTAAACACTTTAAGGGCAGAGAGAGTATCTTATTCATTTCTTAGTCCTAGCAGCTGCACACCACCTGGCACATGGTCAAAACAGATTTGTTGAGTAAATAAATGAGTGAATAGACAACATAGTGTGCTTGCATAAAAGACAAACTGTGTATGAAGTTTAAGTAATTTACTTTTCCCATCTCTTAAAAGGAAGTATTCAATAGATATTCATTGACAGTCCCTCTTCCATGCTTTATTCATGGAGGTAGATGGATTGTAATGAGAGGTGATGAATACATGGGCCCTGAAAATAGTTAAAGGCCTAGATTTGCTTACAGTAGACAAAAAATAAATAAAGAAAGAAAGAGACCAAACCCACTGCTGTCGAGTTGATTCTGACTCATAGCGACCCCATAGGACAGAGTAGAACTGCCCCATAGGGTTTCCAAGGAGCACCTGGGGGATTCAAACTGCTGACCTTTTGGTTAGCAGCCGTAGATCTTAACCATTATGCTACCAAGGTTTCCGCTCACGGTAGAAGGAGCTGTTAATGGTTAGGTTCTAAAGGCTCATGTTGAGAAATAATCAGTTTATTCTTCTATCAGATAATTATTTATATGTAAAGTGTATAATTGATGCACTTCATCAATGGTTGTGGGGGTAATAAAGTGTATAGATGCAGTCTCTGACTTAGAGGAACTTTCAGCACAAGGCAGGGCATCCATAATGACATTACCGGGTACTATGTGTCATACCACAAGAGTTACAGGATCATGTGTCAAGTGATCAGGGAACTTCTATAAAGGGTTGTAATATGAGCTAAACCTTAGACAAGGCCTTAACAGGTAAGTACTCAACGTTTGGTAGGTACTCAATGTTTGTTACATGTTGAGTAGTATTTTGTAGGTTGAAGTTTAAAGGAAAAGACTATTCACTCATTCATTTATTCATTCACTCAACACATATTTGAGTGCACACTAGATACCAGACCCTCTTCTAGGGGCACTGACTACTATCCTAGGCTGCACCTTTCTTCAGTTACATTCTTATTGTTTTAGATTTTTAAACAAGAATTGAATCTAGGGATTGGGGAGAATCTTTGAAGGTCATGAGACCCACCTCGTCTTTAGGTTTATGTTCTGGAATAGTAGTAACTACCAGAATTTCCAGGTTCATATTCTTAATGGATGTTTGCAGCTGTTTCTTCTCATTTTGAGTCATGCCACATCAGCAAATGAAGATCCTGAAAACTTGACTCCATCCACATCATTAAGGTTGACTCTACTCTGAGGAGGCAGCTCTTCCTCAGTCGTATTTTGAGTGCCTTCCAACCTGAGGGGCTCATCTTCTGGCACTAGATCAGAGAATGGTCTGCTGCTATTCATAAGATTTTCACTGGCTAGTTCTTTTCAGAAGTAGACTCCCAAGTCCTTCTTCGATAGTCTGCCTTAGTCTGGAAACTCAGCTGAAACCCATCCACCATGGGTGAACCTGCTGGTATTTGAATACCAGTGGAGTAGCTTCCAGGATGACAGCAACACATAAGCTCCCACAGTATGACAAACTGACAGACGCATGAGGGTAATGAATAAGGAAGACTGAAGAATATTGAATATACTATAGACTGCCAAAAACCCCAACAAATCTGTCTTAGAAGAAGCACAACCAGAATGCTCCTTAGAAGCAAGGATGGTGACACGATGTCTCACGTACTTTTGGCATGTTATCAGGAGGGATCAGTCCCTGGAGAAGGACATCATGCTTGGCAAAATAGAAGGTCAGCAGAAAAAGGGGAAGACCCTCAATAAGATGGATTGACACAGTAGCTGCAATAATGGGCTCAAACATAGCAAAAATTGTGAGGATGGTGCAGGACCAAGCAGTGTTTTGTTATGTTTACATAGGGTCACTATGAGTCGGAACTGACTCAAGGACACCTAATAACAACAACAACCAGAATTTAGCAGAAACACTGATGCTTTAGTTATCTAGTGCTGTTATAACAGAAACTCCACAAATGGATGACTTTAACAAACAGAAGTTTATTCTCTCACAGTCTAGGAGGCTGAAAGTCTGAATTCAGGGTGCCAGCTCCCGGGGAAGGCTTTCTCTCTGTTGTCTCCGGGGGAAAGTCCTTATTATCAACCTTCCCCTGGATCTAGGAGTTTCTCCATGCAGGGAACCCAGGTCCAGATGTTGCACCCTGCTCTCAGCAGTTCTTTTTTGGTGGTATGAGATCCCCCTCCTCTCTGCTCAATTCTTTCTTTTGTATCTCAAAAGAGATTGATTCAAGATACAGCCTAATCCTATAGATTGTGTCCCGCCTCACTGACATAACTGCTTCTAATCCTGCCTCATTAACATCATAGAGGTTAGAATTTACAACACATAGGATAATCACATCAGATCACAAAATGGAAGACAATCACACAATATTGGGATTCCTGGCCTAGCTAAACTGACACACATTTTGGGGGGACACAATTCAATCTATGTTTTAAGTATATGTTTTTTACTCCATTTTCAGAAAATTTACCAAGACAGCAGCAAAAGAAAACCAAAAATATTACTCCGGTGCTTTCTTTCACGTGCTTCCAGCTCCATGGCAAACCATCCTGAGTGAGGAATTAAAGCTGCAACAAAGGGCCAGCTGGACGTTAAGAAATACATTGACAATTAATACAGATAAATCTTTCTTACCCATATTAGATCACAGCTACTAGTATGGCAGGATCTAGATACATAAGTTTAGAAATTATCTGTCACACTGAGATAATTTGAAAAATGTTACGAAGTATCCATTAGGTAGTCCAAGATGATCTTAAGGCAATCACAAGAATAATCACCCTTCAGTTCTAGGAATTATCTGGGTGGATATGAGAACACTGGTTGTATATGAGAAAGGACCCCTGTGCTTGGAGGACTTTTTCAAATACTATAGGAGAGGGTCAGTGACTCTGGAAGAAGTAGAAAGTTCCTGTTGGTTCTGAGACTCTCACTGAGACCTCACAAGTTTTGGCAAGAATCAGAATTTATATTTTACTTAACCATTCTCTGCCAGTATAGCCTCTGTGCCTGATGTTGAGCTGGGAATGAACACTCTAATTTCTTTTTACCCTCAACATTTGCAAAAGAAAAAAAGAGCCACGGATGACTCAAAACAAGGTTTATTTAATGAAACTTATTTTGCAGAAATAAATGTTTGCTCTAAGACTGAAAACTTGTGATGTTTTATGCTAGCCTGTTATGTCTTTAAAGCCACAAAATACTTGACAATTGAAAAATCATTAAAAATTAGAAAAAAAATATCAAAATGCTCATCTGTGACGGGTAGTAAAAAGGGAGGGTTGGTTGTATGACAGAGTCCATGGGTCGTGCAAATGGCTAAGTGCTCGTCCCCTAACTGAAAAGTTGGCCGTCTGAATCCATCCAGAGGTGCCTTGAAAGAAAGCCTTGGCAATCTACTTCTGAAAGATCACAACCATGGACAATCTATGGAGTGCAGTTCTACTCTGCAACATATATGGTCGCCATGAGTCAGAATCAACTTGTTGGTAACTGTTTTGGTTTTGGATGTATAAGACCTAGGTTGAAATTTTTGTTTTGCCTTTCAGAATAATTGCATTAGTTATTCTGGGGACAATTGTTGAGGAAAAACACAGGTAGGTCCAGTTGGCTTCATTTTTATATTACTTTGCCATAGACCTACACAATGAATTTTCCAGTCGTTCTCTTCATTTTGTGGCAATTTCTCCTCTCCTTTCATTAAAAGAGCTGGTTCTGAGTGTCACCCCAGTCCAGTCCACCCTTTCCACTGGCTGTGAAAAGAGCTAGCACATATAGGGGGGCTATTCCCTTTCCCCCCTCCAACATGCAGAAAGGAGAAGCTCATTGCTTATGCTGCAATTTTGATAACCTAACTGGCAGAACAGTTATTCAAATTTTAAGCTTCTGAATGCGGCAAGATCAACCTGGCCTATCCACATAAATAATTTTGACACGATAAGTATGCGAGAGCGATGATAACCGATAAGTAAAGCAATTACCTTGCTTTTTTGGATTATATTAAATGAAGATTCTGATAGAGTAATGAAAAGAGACAAAGCAGACAAAAAGTCGGCTGCAGAGCTTTTGGGCACTGTGTTATCTCTATTATACCATATTGAAATAGAGAAGCTATCACCAATCATGCATTTCTATGTAACTTCTGGCTTCTAACAGTGAACAATGAATAAATTGTCACAAGACAGTAACTGATAAATTGGGATTGGCAGTGCTTTTTAAAAAAGCATAAATAAACTTACTAGTCACCTTTCTCCTCCTCAAAGTAGTTTTTAGGGGGCTTTTGGAAGGGGGATAATTTATTACAATTTATGTCCCCTTCCAATTCTTACCTTTTCCTCACCCCCTCCCTTGCTACTGTTTTTTGTTTCATAACCAATTTTAAGGAATCAAGACTATGTTCTGGCATGATCAGCAAATTTCACAATTTTATGGCCCTCTTGATTTGGCATGTGGCTTGAGTGTCTGGAATTCACCACAAGATCAAGTTAGTTGAAAAAGTTTACTTTTGTAAAGCAAGCCTTGCAAATAAGGCTAAGTATAAAATACAATTAGTTCCATGAGCTTTGGGTTCCAGCAGGATGAAAGTTCCTTATCAACCCACAAATCCCTTAACGATGGCCCAGTCCTGTGTTCACAGATTGTTTGGAAACAATATTCCCCTTGTTGGGGAAGGTAGCAGTAGGTACTCCTACCATCATAAACCCCTTGAATTAGAGAGACCCTTAAGAGTGAGCAAATGAAGCTTTCCAGTGTGAATCCTTCTAACTCAGCATCCTGGCCAAGATGTTTACCCAGCAGGCTTACAGTTTTCATGGTGACTTGTTCATTTATCTATACCTTTTTTTGCAGGTGGTCAGTGGTAGGAAAGCTTATGGCTTAGGGATGAATAGAATTTGATTCTTTCACAATTACAGCATGGGCCCATCTAAGCTAGTCATGATAACATACCATCCGAGAGAGCTTGAATGTGGAGGTGGAAGGGCAGAGTTCAAGTCTCGGTGCCACCACTTGCTTGTGGTGTGACATTGGACAAGTCAGTTTTACTCTGTGAGCCTCATCTGGGAAATGGGAATAATACTATCTACAGAAGTACATTTGTAAACCATTAGTTGCATCGCAAATGTTAGCTAGTATCAGTCTGGCTGATGGATGTTCTCAAGGTTCAGAGAAAGGACCAGGCCCAACAATGCCACTGCCTTTATTAAGAAGGTTGGACTTTTAGGCCAGTTGGTTGTGATAGCAGGGTAAAACAGTAGCCATTGAGTTGGTTTCGACTCATGATGATTTCATGACTGTCAGAGTAGAACTGTGATCCGTAGGATTCCCAGTGGCTAATTTTCCAGAAGTAGATCACCAGGTCTTTCTTCCAAGGAGTCTATGGGTGGACTCAAACCTTCAACCTTCCAGATAGCAGCCAAGCATGCTAACCATTTGCATCACCCAGGAACTCCAATGGCAAGGTGAACCCACTGCCGTCGAGTCGATTCCAACTCACAGTGACCCTATAGGTTGGAGTAGAACTGCCCTATATGATTTCCAAGGAGCAGCTGGTGGACTTGAACAGCTGACCTTTTGGTTAGCAGCCAAAGGCTTAACCACTGTGCCATCAGGGCTCCAAAATGGCAAGGTGAGCTGACTTAATTCCATGAAGCCTAGAATGTGGGAATAAGCATCATGAGTCTTCTGTTCGTCCAAGCAGCATCATTTATTTCTTCTCTGGTTAAAAATGCAAAAGCAAACCATTCACATGGCCACTTTTCAAAACGAAAGGGCCAATAAAGTTATTAAAAGCTAATCACATTTGATTAAATCATTATCATCATGGTGTTTAAAATAACATTTGTTCTATGTTTATCAAGCTCTAGTCTTACTGCATCAGTAAAGAATTTGCCTTTTATGACTAGAAAAACAACACCATGGAAATGAAGCCCAGTGCCCGCACGGAAGACTGGATCCTTGATTATTTTTCTCAAGTTCTTCACAACAAGCCTGTGCTTCTACAGCTGAAACCTCCAGGCTTCCAGTTACACAAGTTAACGGCAGTTGGACTGAGAGAATCAAAGGATGTGGGGGAGAGCTAGAAGGAGCAGAAAAGAAAATGTTGATATTGCTAACCCCAAAGCAAGGTCCAGTTTTACATTTGCTTGGCACTTGTTTCACTTTAATGGCACATTTACCAAGCTGACTTTACATAACTATTTGTTACTCCTTCTGGTCTTCTGAAATGTATAATTTCTTCCCTGCAATAAAAAAGAATTGGCTGTTAGTGTTACTTGAGCCAAACAAACAAACAAACAAAAAAACCCAAATCCATTGCCACTGAGTTGATTCTGACTTAGAGTGACCCTAGAGGACAGAGTAGAATTGCCCCACAGGGCTTCCCAGGAGCGGCTGGTGGATTCGAACTGCCAACATTTTGGTTAGCAGCCTGAGTTCTTAACCACAGTGCCACCAGGGCTCCACTTGGGCTAAAGGCAAAGAAAATTTGTCAATTTGTATGAGGTCACCATCAGTCTTGTCCTCAAATTTTAGAAATCAGCAATCATAAAATATGTTGTAACGAGCATGGTCATAAATCAACATAACCAGAGAGGTAGGTATTCATCGGATGAACACTAGCTGTGTGCCCCTATGTACAATACCAGCTGTGATGATTGATGAAGAACAGCAGCCAGGAGCCCTGAAAGTACCATCCCTACTCACGCTGTTCTGGCCATTACAGGACCCCTCGCAACTCTTCTAGAACTTCCCACCATCCAGCAGCTGAAGGTTAATGACTATCCCACCTGGTGGTGTTCATGTATTCATTCTGATTGGTTGGTACCTATGCCATATCAGTTGTTAGTAACTGAATATCATAAATAGCTATTTAGTATGACAAAGTAAAGTGAAAGCTATATTCCAGCCCATGGAAATGAACTTTAGTCTGTAGGCCTTAAAAAAATTCAAGATAAGCCTAATGGAATTCAATCAAGAAAACTTAGGTGCATTTAATACTTTTAATCTGTGTATTCTATTTATGCTTTTATGGAGTACTCTGGGTATATTTGATAAAGACTCATAAGCTCACCGTTTTGGATGGTTATTACACACATGGAGAAAACACAAATCATAGGATCTTGGCCCACTGAAAAATGTCCTTGAACAGCCAAGAGGTTTACTATGCAAACCTCTTATGTATTACACCTTTGGTGACTAAACTTAATAAAGAGTGGGGTAGATCTAGAATACTGGAGTTTGAACCTGCTCATACCGTTTAGAAGAACACTGACATATTTATAACGGGATGCCAGTAAGTCAACCCCAACTCATGGAGACCCCACGTGTGTCAGAGTAGACCTGTGCTCCATAGGGTTTTCAATGGTTGATTTTTCACAAGTAGACTCACCACGCCTTTCTTCCAAGGTGCTTCTGGGTGGACTCGAACCTTCAGCCTCCTAGTTAGCAGCTAAGCATGTTAACTGTTTGCACCACTCAGGGAAAACTATGGAAAAACTATGCTGGACTATGAATGTCCCAGAACAAAAAATGGTTTTCATAAACCTAGAAAGTCTTCCAGAATTGTCCAGAATCCAAACCAGTGATTTTACTAATGGAGTATAACCATTTTGATCACTTTACTTCCAAAGAGTAAAAAACCAGGAGCTTCTGATGAGATATGTTGCTTATTGGTCCAGTTCTGAGGATTTTTATTTTCTTTATGTTGAGATGTAATCTGTACTGAAGGCTGTAGTCCTTGATCTTTGTCAGAAAGTGCTTCAAATATAAGGAACATCATGATAAATGGAGAAAATATTGAAGTTGTCAGGTATTTTGTTTTACTTGGATCCACAATCAACGCCAATGGAAGCAGCAGTCAAGAAATCAAATAATGCATTGGGATGGTGCAGTGGTTAAGACCTCTGATGCTAACCAAAAGGTCAGCTGTTTTCAATCCATCAGCCACTCCTTGGAAACCCCATGGGGCATTTCTACTCTGTACTGTATGAGGCAGTTCTACTCTGTCCTATATGGTCGCTGTGAGTCAGAATCAACTCAATGGCAATGGTTTGGTTTATTTATTTTTTTATTGGGCAAATCTGCTGCAAAAGACTCCTTTAAAGTGTTAAAAAGCAAAGATGTCACTTTAAGGACAAGGTGCAGCTGATACAAGCCACTGTATTTTCTGTAGCCTCACATATATGTGAAAGCTGGACAATGAATAAGGAAAACTGAAGAAAAATTGATGCCTTTGAATTATGGTGTTGGTGAAGAATATTGAATATTCTATGGACTGCCAGAAGAATGAACAAATCTGTCTTGGAAGATGTATAGCCAGAATGCTCCTTAGAAGCGAGGATGGTAAGACTTTGTTTTAAGTACCTTGAACATGTTATCAGGAGAGACCAGTCTCTGGATAAGGACATTATGCCTAGTAAAGTAGAGGATCAATGGAAAAGAAGGCACTTAAGGAGACGAATTGACACAGTGGCTGCAGCAATGGGCTCAAATATAACAATTGTGAGGATGTTGCGGGACCGCGCAGTGCTTCCTTCTGTTGTACATAGGGTTGCTATGAGTCAGAATTGACTCGACAGCAGCTAACAACAACAACAATAACTGATGAGATAATAACTAGGGTTCTGGTCACTATTAAATGAGTGCATCCTGAGGTATGAGCTCATGGACCTGAGCAGCTTAGCAGAGGCACCAGTGGTTCCTGTCTTCACTGAGTTCATATTTTGTCACATGGAAGTTGATAGTTGTGGTGACAGTTGTGAGTAGGTCATAGGGAGTTAGAGGAAGTGGCCATATTTTCTCTCCCACTAGAGCATTCGCTCTCAAGCATCCATGTCCCTTATCCCCAGTGCCTATCACTCAGTGTGCATTGAACAAATACTTGCTGAATAAATAAATAAATGTTCCTGGAGGTAAAATGTTAGAGTCCTTTTTTCGTACCTCATCCTGGTTCTTCTCCTTGGAATACTTTTCTTTTCATTCTCTTCATGCCAATTCCTTCTCATTCTTCATTTATTTATTCATCAAATGCTTAGTGAGTGCTTACTGTAAGCCAGGAACTCTATAAGGTAGAGAGGATCCAGCTGTGAATAAGACCTGACTCAAATGTCACCACCTCTGAGCTTTCCCTGAGTCTCTTGGGCAGGAGTTGCCCCACATCTAGGTTCCATTGTACCTCATCTGTAACTCTGTTATAATATTCATTAAACTGTGTTTTAATTAGCTCTGTTGGTTCTTTCCTCCTTTCTAAATTGTAAGTTTCTTAGAGGCAAAGAGTGGGTCATGATTATTACTGTATCCTCACAACCTAAGACAGTAGCTATGGAGCAGTCGATCAAAACATTATTTACAACTGTGATATACTGATTCCAAAAAAGGCCATGACTTTTCACCCCTCCCTGTGGCCACAGCCTTTTCATGTGACTTTGTACCTCCTCCTATCAATAGGTGGAGTCTGATTTCCCCACTTCTGGAAACTAAGCTGGCTTTGTGGCTTGCTTTGGCCAACAGAACATGGTAGAAGTGATAATGTGCCAGCTTCTGAGCATATGCGACAAAAAGGAAAAAGTATTATCTAGCCTGGTGGGTGATGAGCGACCCATGGCTCAGTTACCTTTATTTCTC
The DNA here is from genome assembly GCF_024166365.1 of Elephas maximus indicus. Taxonomy (NCBI): domain Eukaryota; kingdom Metazoa; phylum Chordata; class Mammalia; order Proboscidea; family Elephantidae; genus Elephas; species Elephas maximus. The sequence continues at coordinate 137,280,021 of NC_064821.1, forward strand.
TAGCTAACAGCTAGCTGGCTGCCATACATGTGGATGAGGCTATCCTAAGTCACCCAACTTCAGCCAACTCATAAGCTGAACATAGGCAAATGAGCACAACCTGCAAAGATAGACTTAGCCTGGCCCAGATCAGCCAACTTTCCCTTGACTCACGATAAATAATAAATACCCGTTGTTTTAGGTCACTGAGTTTTGGTATGATTTACTATGTATCAATAGCTAACCGATACAGTGACATCTTTTGTTTTAATTTTCTTTTTTTTCTTTCTTCCATCTACACAAAGAAAGGTTGTATATACTCAACTAGAAAGCATAACATTTTCTTTGAAGAAAAAGTCAATTCTTTCTTTCTTGGCCCTGGTGAATATCGTTAACTCATTGAATATTAGAAGTGGAAATGACATTAGTGGTTATCTGACCTAAACTCCACAGTTGTTTTGAAAAGGAAACTGAGGCAAGAGAAGTGGTGTGACTTACTCAAGGTCAACCAGCCAGTTATAAAGGCAGATGCAGTCAGTCAATTTTGATACGGTATCAGAAGAGAACAGAAGGCCTCACAGCTAAGGTGTATTTCTCATCTCCAAGCTAAGCCTTGATAACTAGTCTTCCATTCATTTTCTTCTTTACCTTTTTTTTTTTCAAAGGTTTGGTTGGCATAAAGTATTCATAAACATAGTTAAACTTAATGAGGAATGCTATAAGCATCCAAGAACAAGGTTATCTAATTGCTTCAATTACTGAAGAAACATAGTGTGTGTATTTTCTGCCCCATTTATAATGATTTTGGACCCTCACTGCAGACTAAACTGATGCCAAGAGTTCCTCAACAGACAGATACATGTACATGTACACCCCCTCTTCTCAGAGCTTATTATTCTTACAAAACACCAATTGCTTAACTGACCACAAAGTTCAACTCTGACTTACAGGATATGATCATTCTGAAGGTTTTTTTTGCTAGAGGAATTTCATTTGCTGCTGGATCATGTGATTCCTGGATGACCAAAATCAAAGCAAGGTCAGGCCCAAGAACTCTACAATGAATACTATTTTCCAACAAGAAAGTTAATATCATCTGAAAAATATTTTCTGGTGCCTAAGACTTTTTTTGTTTGGCTTAGTAGAATATAATGTTAATCTTTTTTTGCTAAGTAGGTAAAGGGTTAATAGATTGGAGTTTGGGAGGAAAGAGCTGAGGGTTGTGGTTAAAGCATTTGGATGTTGATTTTTTTTTTTTTTTCCTAGCGGAAGGCAAGAGTTGAGAAACTGATATGTAGCCCTTGTCTAAATTTATAATAATCAACAACTATGAAGAAAACACATTTCATATTGATCTTCTCTTAATCAGAAATCAAACTGAACCTTATCTCATGACAAAGTATAATTAACTATTTTGTTAATTGCCGTAATTATTTTCCCCACATTTATTTTGACAGCAGTGTCAGTGGTAGAAAACTATCTCCTTAAATTGCCTCTTGCCTATTATGAATTACAAATTCATTCAATTTTGATAAATGATTTTATTCTCTCCTTTACACTTGCTTTGGGGTCCTTTGCAACAGACAATTTTTCAGAAAAATGGCTTGGTGACTTAAAAATAAAGAAATGAGAAGAAAGGTCATATCAAAAAGATTAACTACGTGGAGAAACACCAGGCCTCGGAACTGCCTATCAATCATGATGAGTCTCATCTTTCCTTTCAGTTTCACTCTAAGGATATTCCAGGGCCCTGGAAAGTCATGAGCAAAAATTAAGAGGTCATTGTGATTGGTCAAGCAGCTTCCAGCCCAGGGTTACCCCAAATGTGACTTTGGGCTTAAGGCCTACAATTTTCCCAATGTTACATCATAGCTGAGATTCACTATTAAGGAAGTGAAAGAAAATCCGCAGGTCACCATGAACAATCAACCCTAGTAGTAAAAGTCATTGCTTTGTTCTCAAGGTAAACTTCATCAGCTGCCACCAAAACCACAGACCTTCCTTCTCAGTGGTTCAGGTGAGTAGAATCAGTAGAGGTGGCAATTTCTCCCCGGTTTTTACCAAACTGTTCCTCTCTTGGGCTTTATAAACCATCCTTCGTCCTTCAGAAGCCAAAAGAACTTGGACAGGAGAAAGATCCATGAACCCTGTCAGAACCCAAAGGGTACATATCATATGCAAATTTAAGCACTTCATTGTCTCGATAGTCATAACTTTTCAGAAAGGCTGGCTGTCAGTAGCATTCCTCCAAGGTACAAATTCTTCACTAAAATGTTAATCCTGTAATGACTTTATTCTACCCCCAACTTGTGAAGCAAGTAAAGACAAAGGTCAAATTTCACTGCTAATTCACCATGATAGACAGAATGTTATAAAATTCATTCATTCATGTGTTCATTCATCAAATGGTTATTAGGCACCTACTTTTTTTATGTGCCAGGAGCTATGGATGCTAACCAAAAGGTTGGCAGTTCGAGTCCACCAGGCACTCCTTGGAAACCCTATGGGGTAGTTGTGCTCTGTCCTATAGAGTCACTATGACGTGGAATAGACTCAATGGCAATGGGTTTTTTTTTTTTTTTTTTTTAATGTGCCAGACATGATGCTAGGTTTTGGAGAGACCCACATTGTGCTTCCAGTGCTCACAGACAAATAGAGGAGGCAAGCAAACAAAAGATTGTAGAACACTGGTAGTAGCTTTTTCTCAGCCCTTAATGGGTTCCTTTTAGTTAATTTCTGTGTCTTGGTATTCATTTGGAGAATCAAGGTATTTTGCTTAGGAGACCTATAGAGAGAATACCAAAACAAGGCTAAATGTAATAAAGGTGAGGATATATTACTGCAATGGAGAACAGAGACGATGTACCTCATTCACGGTTGGGGTGGGAGTGGGGTGGAGTAGAAAAGGCTTGCTGGAAGATGTGAGTCCTGGGATAAATCTTGATATAAATTTCAACTGATTCCTAAAGCCCTGGTGGTACGATAGTTAAGTTGGCTGTTAACCAAAAGGTTAACAGTTCAAACCCACTTAGCAGCTCTGGGGGAGAAAGACCTGGTGATCTGCTCCTGTGAAGATTATATATAGCCTAGAAAACAGCTGTAAAGTTACAGCCTAGAAAACTAAGAACACATCTGTTGTGAAAAGAACAATCTCTTAACTCTTCCTGGGTGTCTTTTAATAAAAATAAAACTATATATTGCTTGTTTGTGGGAAGTAGTTCTACTCTTGCACATGGGGTCTCTATGAGTTGAAATCGACTCCGTGGCACTTAACAACAACAATCAGAGCAGCCACTAACAGAGAGTATTAGAAGAGGCTCAACTCTTCACCTTCCTCATGGAACTTCTGTCCTCATTGAGCAAGTCTGTCCACAAGGGCACTAGGATAAACAGAAACATCTTTCATGGTTGCCTGTTTTATGCCCTGGCAAGCCAATGGAGAAGTTTCTTTGGATTGTTCAGCTGTACATGCTTACAAGTCAATGAACTAATCTGGCCTACCCAACTGGGGGTGTAACGTGGCTTGTACTGTGTCATGCAGTTAAGTTTCATTTATGTTATTATCTATCACGGATGCTTTAGTGAAAAACTTTTTTGTGCTTCCTGCCTACTGACTCAAGGCAAAGGAGAATTTAACCAACAGGTAAATAAATGTTAAATTGCCCAACACACCAAAAGTGGCAAAGGCCTGTTCTTTGATAAATATGTTGGCATCTTCTGTGGAAGGTTCTTGTTTTCTAATAAGTAGCTTTCTTATTTTTCACAAGTAGTTCCACAAAAACTTACAATATAACACAAAAGATTGAAAAGATTGGTAATTTTCTCAGTTAAAATGCAACTGTAAAAATTTGGACTTTTTTGTGATTTTTCTTGCACATTTTGCTCATTGTATACATTTTACATTTAATACACTCATGGAGTCGGCTCTGGCTTATCTAGGCTCTATGTTGGCTCAGACATTCCTAAATCCATCTATTTTAAGAATTTTAAAGTACCTCTTATCATTTCAGAATTCAGATTCAAAGTTGGGGAAAGGAGAGAGAGATATTTATTCTTGGCTTCAGTCCCATTCTGAACAATATGAGGTTGATATGGTAGCTTGGAGAGTGAATTTGGGATGCATATAGATTTTATTTTAAAACTACTTATATTTCCTGTTCATGAACAAGTAAATAATGTTTTTACAGCTGTCCTCCCCAGCTAAGAACACATCTATTGTGAAAGGAACAATCTCTTAGCTCTTGCTAAGTCTCTTTTAATAAAAATAAAACTATATTTTACTTCTTGGTGGGAGGATTAAGATACTTAGAAAATCTCTTGTATAGAGAGAAAGTCAATAAAAAAACATGTTGCAAGAGAAAGAGCTATCACTTAGTACAATAAAAAACATGAGACTATTTGTCTCATAAGTTCTTGGAAACAGGTACTGAGACTGAAAGGGTGATATACCATGTTAAATTCCATTTCCAGTTCATAACTGAAATGAACTGTACAAACTGAGGTTCCCAGACTTCCTCAGCTCTGTGAAAAATCTAATGGGAATTCTCTAGGTCTCTGACTTTGTTCTGTTTCTTGGAGGTTTACCATTTCCAGAAATAACTAAAATATCTCCATAGTGAGATTATAAAGACCACATAGACTTTACGTCTTAGGCCATATTGCTCCATTGCCAGAGCCTTCGTCCTTCTTTGCTTAGTAAAATGCAGCACAAGGTACAATGCTTGTACCTTCTCATCATTCTACTCCTAATATTATCCTGAAAGCCTGCCTTCAGTTTAGTCCTATCTGGGAAATGTTGATGAATGTTTCTCTTCTCATGTCTCCCTTTGTGGGCCTGGTGGCTGAATTTTGTTGGCTGTCATGGGGTCTGTAGACCACTCTCTCTGTGAAAGCCACACATGCTAACATCCTGATAATTTCTTTTATTTGCTGGCTTTCCTATTTCATTATGGCGTTTCATCATGGGTTCCCTTTTTCAATAGTTTTTCTTTAGTGAGGCGTGAGAAAGGGTGCTTTCGTTTTCTCTGTTGTTTGTACTTTACATCACCATCACCATGGGGCCATTTCAAACTATCATTTTTAAAGGTCACTTGTTTTGTTTTCTATGCAGTCAACCCTGACAATGGGTTAATGACACCCAGACAAGCTATATTAATATTAAGCCCTATATGATCATAAAGAGCTATTGAGTTAAAGGAGAAGAAAGCAAAGAAACTTCTTCCAAGAAACCAGCACAGAAGATATTAGTTAAAATGTTAAACTATATTAGCCAATTACATAAAATCCTTTTATATTGCCTTACTTCATTTCAAACATAGTACGGACTATTTTGTCTGTGAACTCAAGTGGAACAAAAAGCTACAGAATGCAATTTGTGTCAGGAGCTGGACTACAGAAGGACAACTAATTCTAATTAGTACAAATTCCCCATAGGCCAGAGGGAGGCTAAGTGCAGGAACCAACTGCCTAATGCTGTTTCTATCTTGCAACAGGTGGGCCAAGGCCTTCTAAAGGTTGTCATGGCAATAGCTAATAGTAGACCTTTAGCTGGACACCAGTAATTAATTGCGGGCATGTCCAGCCTTTGAATGTGATATCTTTTAATACATTTCTGAACTAAAAGAAGATTGGCTGTTCTAATTGGTTAAAATTAAAACAGCAGAAGGCTTTGCCAAGAATTACTGCAATATAATGCAAGTCTGATTTCAGCCTCTCATATTTAGATTCTTTGCCTATCGCTACATGAAGGAGTAAAGAGAAAGGTATTTACTTCTGATAACACTGATATTCAGTCAAATGTGGGCTCAAGAGCAAAATATTCGTGCAATGTGCTATGAGACCATGCTTGAGGCCTTTAAGAAGCATATCTTCAAAATTCTGACAATGATCAGAGGTGCTTGTCTGATTCCCCAGTCCTGAGTGTTTATTGCCTTCAAAGCGGTGATCACTTAGTACAGTGATCATCAGTGGTGGTCTTATGCTTGCGGCGTGGCCCCTGAGCATTGCTTGGCTTTGGGATGTGGCCAAGAACTGGGTAGTGAATGATGGAGCTGCTTGTTGGGTGAAGAGACTGAAAAAAGACAGCTACTCTATGTTCTCCCTGGGAGTCCTCCTGCTACACAGCCACAGGCCCTGGGTACCCACTTCAACATTGGTAGGTAGCCCAGAAAACCACTCGGGGCCTACATTGGCTGGCCAGTTGAGAAACAGGGCATGGTCCAGTTTTAACAAAGTGCCTGAGAATATAGTGAAAAGAGAATATTCTTCCCTCTGATTTGGGATTATGTATTTTCTGAATTTTAAATTTTCTGAATTTGCGTATTCTGGAATTACAAAATAAAAAGAACAACCATAAGAGTAACGACAGCTAACATGTATTGAGTCTTACTGTGTGCCAGGCATTGTGCTAAGTACTTTGCCTGCATCCCCTTATTTGATACTCACAACACCATTAGGAAATAGGTACTATTGTGATCCAGTTTTAAGGGTTAGGAGACTGTGGCAGAAAGAGGTTCTACGACTTGCTCATTAGTTCCCAGATAGTAAGTGATAGAATCAAGATTCGAATACAGGCCTAAACATATAGCTTGAGCTGTTAACAAAAGAACAGAAAATCATTGAAACAGTGGGTTGGGTTGTGTTTATTGTAGAAAATGACTAACCCCCTTTTAAATGATTAAATCCAAAACACATAGCCTTTTAACTCTGACTTCTGAACCCTGAGCCTCAGCTCCATTTATTGAAATTATTTTTTTCCAGGGACCTTTTGTTAAATATTCATATTTCTAGCTAAAGGTCCATTCTTCCTTCTTCTTTTTCTGTTGAACATAATGGGAAATACAATTACCGTAATTCCCTCGTTCCAATGGTAAAGAATAAATCAGGAAGAAGCTGTCCCTTTCCTCACTCTATCACCCAAGAACACGTTTGAAATTTTCCAGCCACTTCTCTTTATGCCTGATGTTTTAACAAAAACGTTTTAGTGAAACAAACTCAGATTAATCCATTTTAAGAAATGGATGTTTTTAAAATACGAGGTCCTAAGCAAAATGATGCTGAATTATATATTTATAAGGATTAAGTTGTTTTCATGGTATAATATAGCTTTTCTTGAGTGAACAGTTTCTTTTTGGCCTCATTGGATGAGAAAAATAGACAGTAGAGTGTTTTTTTAGAGATCTCAGATCTTTAGGTGAACACTTGAGTGGGAAACATTTACTCCTGCTGCTCTCCAGGTGCTAGTGAATAAGAAGTAAGAGATAAAAAGGAAAGCAAAGGTATATTTGGTAATTCAGTTTCTTGACAAAAAGTCTCAGCACAGTTCCTTGACCGTCTTCTCATGGTATGTTGTTATGTAGGCAACAGACTCATGTGTAACTACATGCTGGTACATGTATGTGCTCATGTGTATAACCTTCACCTGCACATGTTCGAAACAGAACCGTTTTCATTCATTGTAAGAGATGGAAAGTTTCTGGGCTATGCACCTTCAAAGCAGACTGTAGAGAGTGTTACTGTTTTAATACTCTTCCTTTATCCATCCCTACTGCTCGGTAAATAAGGCAGACATCAGATTCTTGATAGATTTGCTTTTACAAAACAATTGGACTAAAAATGCTCCAGAGAATTGTGCTCCACACTGTCCTGTTACTAGAATCGTTTTATTAATAACGTGCTTTTAACATGACCTCCCAAGATTTTTGACTCTTATTGCTTGGGTGGCACCAGAGGCTAAAATGAGGCTCCTTTTAATAACACATTTGCATAAGTTGATCTGAAAGATACCCATGCGAGTACATGACTCCAGGGTTGGCCTGTCATCTCAGAAAAGCCTGAGGTACTCATCCCAAAGAGATCAAAACTCAAGAATTAACTAGTCTTCATAAAATGAGAACATCTCTAGGAGCAGTAAAACAAATGATTATCATTTCTTTTTGGCGTTGGACTATGCCAAGCTAGAGAAAAACAGAGCTTTCAAACGTTGACAATCTGGTATATTGAAGTATGACCATTATTTTTTATTTTCCACATTTTTGGTCCAAAGACAGTTCTGAGTAATTGATTCCCATAATGAGCTATGGTTCGTTAGTCAATTTAATTTATAATTGAATTGGATGGATGTAACTCTGTGTAAAATTGTCTCTGAAGAATCTGTTTTGTTCGTCTGTTCAACTTCTGACAGGGATGGAAGAAAATCTAAATTATTCCCTCCTGCAAGGGGAAAAATTCAGAGTCTCAGCCTCCCTGGTGAAATTAAGAGAAAAAATATTTTTAATAGTTGCCATGCAAAAATATTATGGCTTTACTAAAATTTATACAAGCATGTCAATTAACACATTCATGGTGAGGATGGCAGTTTCAAGAATCTGAGTAAATGCCTGAGGCAAAGACCTTTTCTGAACACCGAGAAGAATTTCTCATTATTAGAATGAACACCAGGTCTCTCTACATTTATTTTTATCAGTTATTGACAAAGATTGTCTTATTGCTACATAAATATTCCCAGAAAACAATAGCTCTAATTCTCCAGGTGTTTTGCAATCATCACAACTTGTATTTTCTATACATTTCCAATAATGGTGTAATTTGGGGAACAATTATTAAAATAACCAAGTAGAGTTTTTTCATAAGTATTGAAAGACTGTCAGGAAATTTTTAACTTTAATTGTTAACAACAGGCTTTCGTTTTTGCTCAGAGATTTTCTCTTATTCCCACCCGAGCCCTTCACATTTAAAACTTTTACAACCATCTTAGCACACACTCCAAACAAAGCCATAATTATGTAAAAAGAAATGTTTTACAGTTAATGCCATCTAAGACACTCACCAAGTGCCAAAATGCATAGGATTTTGGTAAAAGGCAATCTGTTCTTCGAGGATAATGCATGCAAACTACTCTTGTGCAAAACCTGAGGCAGGAATAGTATACTGCCTTAGATCACACCTATGGAGCTGACTTTGATACTATGCCCAGAAGTGGGTTACAGTCTGTGATTTGAATGAAGTTTAATCATTTTTAGAAGCCAAGGGCCTTTAGGGTACTCTTGTTCCATAAGACTTATTATGTCTAAGAAAGACTAAAGCGTAGGCTTTATTCTTCCATGGTAACAATGGTATTACAGTAATGATCTCTAATGATGGACTGTTGTGTGAAATTGACTGGGAAGAAAACCTAGATGAAAACAGCTGTCATTTTATATCACAAACCCTGTTCTTATATGGACAAAGAGATCCTGAATTCACATCCCATAATCTGATAGAGAAAGCATTATATCACTGTATGCCCACTGCCATTTGTACGGGTTTTAATCTAATTCCATGCAAATGTTAAAAATATATATTTTAGTTAGTTGCAATGATGTGGATAAATGAGGTCAAATTCAGATGGGTCAGGATATAAAGTTCAAATGTTACAGTTCCCAAGGGCCATGTCATTTGCTGTTTTTCTTGGCTCACATACCACTGACTGCTCTCTCTGTCCCTGACCTTGGCAGGGTTTTAACCAGCTTTTGTTTTGTCTACTTTTTTTTTTTTAATTTCTGACATGGACAAAAAAACATTTTTCATTTGGAAAAATGCTCCCTAAGTGAACCAGGCTTGACTCCTGTGCTATGATTCTGAACAAAGCAGAACTTAGTCTTATCAGGTGAATGAAATCACCAGAGATCACTTTAGATTCATAATTGTTCCATTCCTCCTGAAGGATTTTTCAGTAAGACTCATCTTTTATGTAAGTCAGCTCTGTAAAATGGATTGAAAGGTGAATCTAACAAAATATTCAAACCCACATCAATCATTCATATATAATGCACAGTTCAATGAGGGCTGACTCCGGAGCCCAGATAAGCAGTGTCACAGTAAGTTATGCTGTATGGCAGGAAAATCAGTTGTGATCAATCACCTAGTAACCAGCACAAGTTACATTTTTACTTTAGTCCTTAAACTCTTTTGAGTGTACTTTGAAAAGTATTGTTTTTATCTAAAGTAGTAGATCAATACCTCTGATTAATAAGCATTCATTTCCAACTAACCAGGACAATGGTTAGTGAATTCCTTTAAACGTTTTCATAGCAAAGAATGTTGGGTTGAATAGTAGATCATTAACATGTCACATTTTAAGGGGGTCTTAAAAACCTCCTCTACGACAGCTCCCAAAGAATGCCCCCATTCTTCAAGGCAACTGTTTTATTTCTAGGATTTCCAGTAAAATTATCAAAACTTTGTGTATTGACAGGTTCTGCAGTTTCAATCTAGATCCAATAAAATGTAAAGCATTATTTATTGATGCCTTTGGCCCTTGTGAAATTTTATAACACATTTTGTGTGATGAGGTGAAGGCCCTTGCCATGGCACTAATGAATATCACAGTGGGAAATAGGGAGAAGTGGGGGCGTTCTGCTCCTGGGCCCACTGTCCCCTCCAGGTGTGAGACTGTGGAAGGGGCCCTGCTTACTGCTTACTGCTGTTGAGATCAGGAGAAAGAAGGAAGATTTGGACATTAGCAACAGTATTCAATCTTTCATAACTATTTGGTAGTAAGCATCTGATTTCTTTTAAACGTGGCTTATAATTCTCTGTATCAAGGAGTTGCTAGTATTTGTCTCCACTGACAAAGTATTAAAGAATATCCAATGGAGATATTTCTCTAATGCCTTATCGTTTTGACTTAAAAGCCACCGCTTTCCATTGATTCAGTGACATGAATTCTACAATAGCGGAGAGTTGGCCTGGTTGAGAAATGTGTGGAAAATAGACAGGTGTGGCAGAATTGGATGGTCCATGAAGCAACCTTTAAAAGAGTAACAGGCTTCGGGTTTTGAGAGTATGTTGGTGAGGAGGCTTCAGGCTTTGATGGAGGGGAACAGGGCGAAGAATGGAGTGGGGAAGAAGGAAGGTACTTGTTCCACTTTGGACCAATGTTCTTCAAGCTGTTTTGATTACACACCCCTCAAAAAAAAAAAAAAAAAAAGAACCAACTCCTTTGAGTATGCAACTATACATGTTTGTTTACACATTAAATTCATGTGCTACTATTATCAGTTAACATATCAAGGCACAACACCCAGAGCAAAATGTATCATTTATGACAATGAATGTAGTAGTCATTCTTATAATTTTGGATATTTTCAGTTGACTTGTATCAAATTATATTGTTCTTGTTTAGTGATGTGGCTGTTGAAGAGCTCACGCTAGGGAGAGTAGATTGCCAGCGCGTGTTGACTGGTACCATCTTTGATCTGTAGTTCTTGCAATCTTTATTAATTTCAATCTACAGCTCTTGCAGCACTTTTTAATATAACATGTCCATTTTGTGAGATCGTCCTAACTAAAGCCAGATACCAGACTCCGTAAATCCATTTTATCGGTACATGTCTACCGCAGTACTTGCTGTACTGGAAACAAGGCAAGAAGCGAGTGTTCCACCTGCAACATCTTTATGCTGCAGTTCTTTACTCTTTGCCCTCAGAATGCAGTGCTCACTACACCACTCAAGACTGTGTAACATACACAGCAGGGGTGAGCGTGAGTGTCAATCCATTTAGCAAATACTTGTTAAGTTTATTTTTTATATGCTGTTGTTAGGTGCCATCATGTTGGTTCCAACTCATAGAGACCCTATGTACAACAGAACGACACCCTGCCCGGTCCTAGGCCATCCTCACAAATGTTGTTATGCTTGAGCCCATTGTTGTATCCATGGTGCCAACCCATCTTGTTAAGTGTCTTCCTTTTTTTCACTGACCCTCTGTTCTACCAAGCATGATATCCTTCACGAGGCACAAGTCTTGGCTATACGTCTTCCAGGACAGATTTGTTGGTTCTTTGGCAGTCCATGATATACTCAATGTTCTTCGCCAACACCGTAATTCAAAGGCATAGATTCTTCTTTGGTCTTCCTTATTCATTGTCCAGCTTTCACTTGCTTATTTTTATATAAAGATAAATATAAATAAACATTCTAATATATCTTCCTGCCTTTCAAAAGATCATCAGGCAAATCCATGTTGGAGACCACTGTGCTAGACTACAAGGAAAATACCCAATGTTCTCTGGGATGGCTTCACCTGACATGAAAATCATAGAGATGGAATTTCACACTCTCATTTGAGGGAAGGTAGGCTTGTATTATAGACAAAGAGAGTCATCTCCACTTCCCCTCCCCTTACCAAATATATAACCCGTTGGTGTAGAGTCCATTCCGACTCATAGTGACCCTATAGGGCAGAGTAGAACTGCCTCATAGGGTTTCTGAGGCTGTAATCCTTATGGAAGCAGACTGCCATACCTTTCTCCAGTGGGGCAGCTGCTGAGTTCCAACCACCAATCTTTTGGTTAACAGCCAAGTGCTTAACCATTGTGCCACCAGCAATCCTTTACCCAATTTATAATTTATAATCATTAATTATATAAATGTTTTTTGGGAACAATCTGTGAGCCTGGCATTCAAAGTCACTGTCCATAAGGAATTTATAGTCTAATGTAGAACACAGGTAAGTAGGCAGGAGATTATAATTCATTGGAGTAAGTGCAATGATGGCAGCAAGCACAGGTGCTCTGTGCACGAGGAGAGAAAACTCATCAGGATGTGTAGGTCAGGGAGACTCCCAAGAAAAAGTGATGTGAGCGTTGAGACCTTCCAAATAAGTAGAACTGAGCTTAAAGTGAGAGAGAGCAAGGTATCTCAGAAAAACTGAAGATGGTACAGGTGAATTTTAAAGTAGTAGAAAACGAGGCCAAAAATGCTAAAAGAGAGACTAGATTTTGTTTAAGAATTTGAACTTTATATGAGGGCAATGGAAAGTCATTGAAAAATTTTCACCAGCAGACAGACATGATTATAGGGAGGGAGTCAGGCACTGAAAGTATTTACTATGATGCCTGGCACATGCTAAAACCAAACCCATTGCCATCGAGTCAATTTTGACTCATGGTGTTACAGAGTCACTGTTCCATAGGGTTTTCTTGGCTGTAATCTTTATGAATCAGATTGCCAGGCCTTTCTTTCATAGCACCACTGGGTGGGTTCACACCTTCAACCTTTAGGTTAGTAGCTAAGAACAAACAAGGTTAACAGCATTGTATACATTTTGTTAAAGACCTTGAAATTTATCTGAGGGCAATGGAAAGCCGTTGAAGATTTTCCACCAGGGGACAGACATGATTAAACGGAAGAAGTCAAGTACTGAAAGTATTTACTATGATGCCTGGCACATGCTGAGCACTCCATAAGTTACAACTCTCATTAACATTATTGTCAATCATTATCAGATTGGATTTGTTATCAATATCTTCATCAGATTTTATTTGTGGAGTGATCCTTCTAGCTGAAGTTTAGAGACTAGATTGAAGGGGACAAGACGTTTTATATGAGCCCTCTGTTCTTAATAATTTTCTTCTCTTTACTTCCTGAGATCTGCCTAACCCATTTAGTCATATTCTTTCCCTCCTAGAGAATCTTCTATATAATCTTAAATTTATCTATGTATGTATGTGTTACTGAAGTGGACTAAGTAGAAAGAGGCAAGAGGCAGTCCCCGGGGGGAGATAGAAATGGGTAAGAGTGGAAGAGGTATTTTTGAGGAGTTTTCATCATAGAGAACCACGAATCTCATATGGAAAACATTCCACACTGGGCCAGTTAGGTACACACACCTAATAAATAGTTATTGATGGACATAGTTCTTTCAGCTTGAGGAACCAGCTCACTCTTGAAAGCATGGATAACGTACTCTTTTCCTATATGAAAATGTCTGGTGTCTTTCTCTTCTTTGTGGTGTGTGTGTAATGGGCGTGTGTGGGTTTGGTACGTTTATATAATTGCACGATCAATTCCTTTGGCCTGCCTTCCTGGAGCAATCAAAAAGGCAATTACCTTCTCTTTTAAAAAGTGTACTGAGTATACAAGTATTAGATTATTGTTTCATTACTTCACAAGTTGTATCATAATGGATTGAATTTTTCTTTGAGCACTAAGGATAAACATTTACTTGTTTTATGCAAATTTAACAAAGGTATTTTTAATGTGTTGCTGATGATTTTGAAGATAATTCCTCTTCGTATCATCGACATCTGCATGCAGAAAGATCTAAAGAGAGTTTTTCTTTATGTCCTCAGGCTGCCATCTTGTTAAAGGGAAGCAGTCTCAGACCTTTCTTCTATGTGTTAGCCTCAGTTGAAAACCTGTCCAAATGAATACAGATGTGGAGTCTCATTTTCTTAGTGGGGGAGATGGGCTCTAGGAAATTATCTGAGAAATGGTCAGGGGAATCGAAAAAAGAGTACCATTTTTAAAGGAACAGGCACTGGCTGTTAAGGAAATAAAGAACTAGATGCAGTAAAATCCTAGCTGTGTTTTAGGGATTTCATCATACAAGGAAACAGGCTGCTTATTCCCATTTTTTGGATACACTAGTACCTGCTGTGCTGAAATTAAACATTGCATGAAACAGGTATTTAGAATGCCCATCAGAAAAAAGATTAAAAACAGTAAATCTCTGGCCCATGAGGCTTAGACTAAATCTGGCAAGCAGCCTATTCTACGAAAGACTTCCTAGTTTTGAAGACAGCAAACTTCAGCCTGGCCAGGCAAAGACCAAGCACAAATACTGCAAAGGGATGTTTTATTTTATTTTTCTTTCCAGCGTGAAGGGCTCTGACGTCTCAATCCGATTCTCAGCTGAAATAAATTTTATTCCCCAAGGAAAGAACTGAATTCCCTGAGACAACAGTGTGGAACACACTCCCAAAGAAAATAATGTGCAAGCAAGGAGAGCACCTCTTCAGATGATGTAGCGAAACGTCCACATGGAGATGTCTGAGCCACTAGTCTGTGTGTGGGACAGGCCACCTCCGTCTGTCAGAATGTGTGCGTGCGTGATACCACCATTTTCGCTGATTTCACCACTCAGAGGTGATTTTCCCCCAAGTAAATAGCAAAATGAACATTAGTTTGTGATTCTGCTTAACAAGTCTGAAAGTGCACGTGAAACATAAACATAATTTAAAGTTGGCACCAGAAAGCCAAAGGTATATAATTTGGAATAGATGGCATTTTTGTGCCCATTGTCAGGTTATAGTTTATCTTTGACTTTTATGTGTGCTTTCCCTTTTTGGTGTATTTTCACCCACTACTGCTCCAGATTTATACATGTAATGTAACCTAGAGAATGATGGCAGTATGTGATGCTGGTATCTTCGGCACTATCCATTTACAATAATAAAAAGTTAAACAGACAAAACGTAATGATAATGATAAACAAATGAAAAAAAATCAATGCTTTTCTACTTTTCATTTCTAAGTCTCCATTCTCCAGCATGTCCTCTAGTGGCTATTAGTTGCCTGTTTAAAACAGTTTCTCTTTCTACCGTCGCTTCCATTTTTCTCCCTTGTCACTGTATTCCTTTAGGCTCCTAACTCCTCGGATATCTCCTCTTGTTTTCATATTTAGGGAAAGCTTTAAAATGATTACTTTTTCATTTTTAAATACCTTATTTCCATATTATCTTTGCCATCGCCTTTAGTTTTGTCTTTACATTTGCAGAAAATCTCCAAAGCATCATTTTCTCTCTCTACCCTTTTTCCTTCTCATATTCTTCCATTTTCTCCCAGCTCTCCTACTGTGACTCATCTCTCCTCCCTTCTCTTTCTTCACTTCTCAGTGATGCTGTTTCCTTTCTACTTTTTCCAGCAGTGTCCTTTTCCTTTTCTCCCATCACCCTTCCTACTTTCCTCTCCCCCCTCCTTTTTTTCTATCAGTTTACCTCTACGCCTTCCTTCTCTTTTTCTTTCCCTTAAAATGCACACCACTGTAGAGGTTAACTTGAAATAGCTTGTGCTTTTTCACTGAGATACTGAGAGCCAAAGAAATGTATAAGACAACAACTAATTCATGAAAATATTGTGTCAACAGTGAGTATTTCTGCAATATTAGAACAAGGCTTAGAATTGGGTTGACCAGAATCTTCTAGAAGTGCATGGGTACTGAACCATGGAACTACATTTCTCCCACGAGCTGTTAGCTGGCAAATCCGTTATATATTTGCAATTTATAAATCTATAAATATCTAACCATGTTATTAGGATCCACGTTTAACAAATTTACTTATATTCAAAGAATGTTGTGCTCTGGGAATTTGCAGTTTTTCTGTTTGGGCTGCTGATGGCCTTCTGGACTTCAGACATCATAGACATATATCAAAGCCTGTGAAGTTTAACTATGCATCCAAAGAGGGGACATTGGAAATAACTTGACTTCAACCCTGGCATCCAAAATGGGGGTCCACTCAAAGCTTTGGTAGAGGAATTGGGTAGATTGCTTTCTTTATCTGGGGTGCAGAGATGAGGACAGTCAAGAAGCTACTAATCCTAATCGCTCAGTTTTAGACTTAAAATAAAGTAAACCAAAACCAAGCACACGGCTATTAGAGTCTATTCAGACTCATAGTGACCCTAAAAGACAGCAGAACTGCCCCCTAGGGTTTCTTAAGGTACAATCTTTATGGAAGCCGACTGCCACATCTTTCTCCCTCAGAGCAGCTGGCAGATTTGACTCGCTGACCTTTTGGTTGGCAGCCGAGCACTTTAACCATTGTGCCACCAGGGCTCCTTAAATTAAGGGTGAACTACCAGATATTTTGTCTTGTTTTTCTTTAATCTTAGGCTGGTGGAATGATTTTTTGGATATTTTGATAATTTTTATACTTTGTACTTTGCATTAAAGAGCGCTGGTGCCACAATGGTTAAGCTCTTGGCTGCTAACCAAAAGGTTGGTGAGTTGAATCCACCAACTACTCTGCCAGATAAAAATGTGGCAATCTGCTTCCGTTAAGATTACAGCCTTAGGAACCCTATAGGGCAGTTCTACTCTGTCCTGTAGGGCTGCTATGAGTCAGAATCAACTCCACAGCAACGGGTACTTTGTATTATTAAGGAGAAAGGAGCTGGGAAGTGTGCATTCATTTCATATATGCCTAGGATCTAGAATATGTGTGCATGTATATGTGTGTAATACATTTTACCTCAATTACTCAAACTCATTGTGGCTTCTGACACTCCCCTTGGTTTATTAACAGATATCCTTGTTATCCAAGAATCAGTGAGTAGTCTAGACTGTGAATGCCTCAAGGGAAGAGACCATAGCTTATTCATTCTTACAGGTCCCTCCCATAGTTCCTAGCTTTGAGTCTGGCACACAAAATCGGTATTTAACGTATCAGCCAGTTTTTACTAGGTTATGCTCCCAACCACAAAGGTTTATTTCTCATTTGGTTGTGGCTTGGCTGTGGCTCTGCTCTGCTTCATAAGACTTCTTCACTTCAGAATCCAGTATCAGGAGTAGTAGTCCCCATGGGAATATACTATTCTCTGGCAGAGGGAAAAGAACAAGAGAGAGCTGAAGAAAACACATATAAAGACACTTAAACTTTTTAGTCAGAACAGATACCTGACATCTGCTCACATTGCATTGGCCAAAGGAAGTCACATGACCAAGCCTGAAACTAGGTTAAGAGCCTTTACTTCTCACACAGGAAGGCACTGTAAGTCACATGGCAGGAGATAGGCTATACTTATAGGGAAGAGAAGGAAATAATACAACTGCCATTCATAATAGGTGCTTACAAATTGAATAATAATAAAAAACTATTAAATGACTAATATATTCTATTGATAGTGTGTCTCCATGGTAGATACAGGAGAGCTTTAAGAATGACTTCTTCTATATTTATCTTCCTCAGCAAAAGGCTCGACTTATGAGAGGAGCTGAGTGACATTATCCGAGTACTTAGTTTTAATCCCATGGGCAGATAAGTGATCATGAAATGGTTGAACAACAAAGCTCACATGACACAGGAAGAAACGTTAGAGTGATTTTTTTTTTTTTTTAAAAGAGCCAGAGAAGGATTTTTTGGGAAGCACTGAAGCCACAAGTTCGTTTACTCCCACACGAATTTACAGCATTTTTTGAAATCCCATTTACTGCAACTACCATGGAAAGAAGAAACCGGATGATTTTATAGATTGTCCATCTAAGGAACATGTGCTGGAGCTAAACATTGCACAGAGCTAGACATGATCACAGGAGCACTGGTGATGTAAGAGTTAAGTGCTCAGCTGTTAACCAAAAGGCTGGTGTGTTCGAACTTACCCAGAACCTCCATGGGGAAAGACCTGGTGATCTGCTTCCTTGAGGATTACAGCCAAGAAGACCCCATGGGGCAGTTTTACTCTGTCACATGGGTTGTTATGAGTCAAAATCTACTCAATGGTGCCTAACAACATCAATAAAACATGATTGCAAAAGACTCCGGACTTTAATGTCTTACCATCCCCTGACTTCCCTGACAAGGACAACTTAGAGCCCAAGTGCGGTTCTTTCTTAGCACCTAGCATAGTCTTCACGTGTGTTCTTGGGTTAAACTTTCTCCTCCACCAGATTCCATAAGGACAGGTGCCCTAACACAGGGTAGGTGCTCAGTTAGTATTTTTGAAGGAATGCTTGGCAGTTGCTGACAGAGGGGCTGAGAATTCTCTATCATTAGCATAGAAGTCTTGATACAAAGAAATGACAAATCTGGTCTAAACTCCTGTGGTCTGTAGACCAGCATATTACAGGAAACCAAAAGTGAGAAACCAGACAAATGAGCACAGATTTATCTCAGCTTCCAAGTATAAAAGAATTTCAGTTCACACCAGATCCACACTGTAGCTACATTTGTATATTAACTGTAGCCTGTCATCTATCTGTGGTCATATCGAGATTTAGTTTATTCTAGATATATCCCTGTGTGATGCAAAGGGTTAAGCACTTGACTGCCAGCCAAAAGGTTGGCAGTTTGAATCCACCCAGAGACCCCTTGGAAGACAGGCCTGTAGATCTACTTCTGAAGGGCCAGAGCCTTGAAAACCTTGTGGAACAGTTTTACTGTGCACACGTGGGATCACCATGAGTTGGAACTGACTCAACAGAAACTAACGACAACAGTTTAGATATTTCATTGTATAATATAAGATTAGCCATTCTAAGTGATTCTTTCTTTAAAAAAAAACCTGAATTAAAAAAAAAAAAAACTTTTCTAGTATCTTAAGAAGTTGCTATAATGGATCAAGCAAAGCTGACGTTCATCATGTGTTCAGGGGTCCAGAGAGGGAAGATCAGAAGGTAAAAGAATCCACATGAGCAAGGCCTGAGCCACTTTGGGTGGTCCCCACCAACACAATGCCATGCACACAACAAGCACTTAATAAATATTTGCTGAATTGACTAGGAAAGTTAGAGACTGGTAGTGGTGAAAGGACAAAAAAGGCTAAGGCACGATGGCCCAGAAATCCAAAGACTGATCACCAGCGAATATGTCTGAACAACTCATTAAAAACCAAGGAGATGCAGAAGAGCAGTTCTTCCCTACCCATTACTCTGTGGGAAATATAAATGAAATAGATCATTTACATAACAGCATAATGTGCCTAGATATAACAGATTATTTGCATAACTGCATAATGCCACTAATCAGGAAAAAAGCCTTAAATATTTCTGGGATATGAACATACAGAATTATATAAGGTATGCATATCAACCAATAATTAGGGCCTTTTCTCTCTCTCTCTCTCTTCTTGTAACTTGTATCCCAATGAGGTGAAATAAACCTTCTACAGAAACTAATGAACCACCCAGAACCATGAAAAGAAGCAGAGAGTGCTTGTAAGACACAAAACTGCATGATCTGGGTTTGGTTTCCTCAAACCAACTTTCTTTCCCACATCATGAACGACAGATAGGAGCCTGTACTCGTTGGAATACATGATTAAGGTCTTCTAAGAAAAATTTTAGGATGGGTGATGAAGAAAGTAAAGAGTTCCTGGGCGGTGCAAACGGTTAAGGCACTAGGTGCTAACCCAAAGGTTGGATGTTCAAGTCCACATAGAGGCACCTCAGAAGAAAGGCTCAGCAGTCTACTTCTGCAAAGTCAACCATTAAAAACCCTATGCAGTACAGTTCACATGCGGTCACCTTGAGTCAAGGTCGTCAACATGCGTCAGAGTTGACTCCATGGCAATTGGCCTTTATGAAGCAGGAAGGACAAGACTTGTCTCTTTGGTATCAAAAGCCTTACCTTTCTTAACAGAGATAGCATTTTGAGGCACTGGTAGGATAAGGGAAGGAAAAAAGAAAAGGCAGCACAGTTTAGTGAGCTTTAATGTTTTTTTGATAACCAGAGTAGCTATGCCGGTTATATATTTGCTTTAGAGCAAAAGTTCCTTAACGTGTGCAACTCCTCTGAGTTCATTATATTTTTTAATGTATCTCAGACTCATTTCAGATCCTGATTTCCCAATACAAACTAGAGTAACAAAATATATAATTATTCTCATAAATAACTCAGCACCTTATATTTCAAACGAGTTTCCCCACAAGGCACAAGTGCCCTATATTAAATTCTTTTAAGCGTAAGTTGATTAAGGTAAAAATTAGTTGTTATTACCTTATGGACATTTTAGTTTTAGCAGCAATTCAAATCCAGGTCTATCACAAGTAGATTTGTTGCCGCCCACAGGTATAATCATCAGGAAAATTAATAATCATGTTCAGTATGACTATAAATCATTGTGGTTTAGGCAATTAATTTCTGTAGAAATATGAAAGATCTATAAGTGTTATTCCTGTGCAAACTACATGTTGTGAAAACCCAGATCCAACACAGTCAAATTGCAAATGCAGGGTTTCTAATTTCAGAGTGTGATAATATGGGGTCATCAGAGGCAGGGAAGCTGACGAGTCTGAATAAATAATACGGTAATTTTTAGCAGTTTATGACTGTAGCTTTCAGTGCATACAGTATTCAGAATCTTTAAACCAGATTCAGTGGAAAGAGTTACTAATTTCTACTAAAGACATAGAAAGGCACTAGAAGCAAATGAACACTGGGTATTTGAATGAGTCCACCCTTGTGGCTGGGCAAATATCCTGGCACACTGCTTGTAGAATTGCTTCCACAGACTTCTTTTTTTCTGGTTTGTCTATTCAGTGTGCAAAGTCAGATTGGGAAAATAAAGGCCTCTACTGAAAAAAAAAAAAAAGTGACATCAACTCTTTTGTGAATATGTACTGTATACCAGCCAATCTACTAGGCACTTATTAGCTCATGACCACCACTCACAACCACTTTATGAAACCCTGGTGGTGTAGGGGTTAAAAGCTACAACTGCTAACCAAAAGATAGGCAGTTTGAACCCACCAGGTGCTCCTTGGAAAACTTATGGGGCAGTTCTACCCTGTCCTATAGGGTCACCATGAGTCAGAATCGACTCAATGGCAACGGGCTTTTTTTTTTTTTCCTAATATTAATGGATAAGATAAGCTTAGAATAGTTAAACTATTTGCTAAGGTCAAAAAAGTGGGGAAATGGTTGACTCACAATTCCAGTCCAAGTTGATCGCTGAAGTTTATGGTCTTTTTTTTTTTTTTTAATCTCATTCCCTATTTTCAATCACCTTTCCTGTCTCCTACTCTTCCTGTCTTCTTTCCTCTTAGGTTTGTATTGTATGATTGTCTTTTTCAGAGTTTTTCCTTAATCTTTATGCTTTTCTCTTGTTTATGTTTGAGGTCCCCTACTGATGCCCATCTCAAGAATAGATTTGATGGGTTGAACACTAATGAGCAAAGACCAGATGAGTTGTGGAATGACATCAAAGGCATCATACATGAAGAAAGCAAAAGATTATAAACAAGACAGAAAAGAAAGAAAAAACCTAAATGGATGTCAGAAGAGATTCTGAAACTTGCTCTTGAACGTCTAGTAGCTAAAGCAAAAGGAAAAAAAATGATGAAGCAAAAGAGCTGAACAGAAGATTTCAAAGGGTGGCTAGAGAAGACAAAGCAAAGTATTAGGATGACATGTTTAGAGACCTGGAGATAGAAAACCAAAAGGGAATAACACGCTCAGCATTTCCCAAGCTGAAAGAACTGAAGAAAAAATTCAAGCTTCGAGTTGCTATAGTGCAGGGTTCTATGGGAAAAATATTGAATGATGCAGGAAGCATCAAAAGAAGATGGAAGGAATACACAGAGTCACTATACCAAAAAGAATTGGTCAACATGCAACCATTTCAGGACATAACATATGATCAGTAACTGATTGTACCGAAGGAAGATGTCCAAGCAACACTGAAGGCATTGGCGAAAAACAAGGCTCCGGGAATTGGGGGAATACCAATTGAGATGTTTCAACAAACAGATGCAATGCTAAAAGCGCTGACTCATCTTTGCCAAGAAATTTGGAAGACAGCTACCTGGCCTACTGACTGGAAGAGATCCATATTTATGCCTATTCCCTAGAAAGGTGATCCAACCGAATGCAGAAATCATCAAACAATATCATTAGTATCACATGCAAGCAAAATTTTGCTGAAGATCATTAAAAGTGGCTGCAGCAGTATATTGACAGAGAACTGCCAGAATTGCGAGTCGGATTTAGAAGAAGATATGGCACCAGGGATAGCCTTGCTGATGTCGGATGGATATTGGCTGAAAGCAGAGAATACCAGAAAGATGTTTACCTGTGTTTTATTGACTGTGCTAAGGCATTCGACTGTGTGGATCGTAACAAATTATGGATAACATTGCGGAGAATGGGAATTCCAGAACAGTTAATTATGTTCACAAGGAATCTGTACATGGACCAAGAGGCAGTTGTTTGAACAAAACAAGGAAATACTGCATGGTTTAAAGTCAGGAAAGGTGTGTGTCAGGGCTGTGTCCTTTCACCATACCTATTCAATCTGTATGCTGAGCAAATAATCTGAGAAGCTGGACTTGGATCCATAATCAAAACCTATGGAAGCAGCAGTCATGAAATCAAACGACACATTGCATTGGGCAAATTGGCTGCAAAGGACCTCTTTAAAGTGTTGAAAAGCTAGGATGTCTCCCTGAGGACTAAGGTGGGCCTGACTCACGCCATGGCGTTTTCAATTGCCTCATATGCATGTGAAAGCTGGACAATGAATAAGGAAGACCGAAGAAGAATTGATGCCTTTGAATTGTGGTGTTGGCGAAGAATATTGAATATACCATGGACTGCCAAAAGAATGAACAGATCTGTCTTAGAAGAAGTACAGCCAGAATGCTCCTTAGAAGCAAGGATAGCAAGATGATGTCTCACATATTTTGGACATGTTATCAGCAGGGACTGGTTCCTAGAGTAGGACATCATGCTTGGTAAAATAGAGGGTCAGCAAAAAAGAGGAAGACCCTCAACGAGACAGACTGACACAGTGCTGCAACAGTGGGTTCAAGCATAGCAACAATTGTGAGGATGGCACAGGACTGGGCAGTGTTTCATTCTGTTGCTCACAGGGTTGCTGTGAGTTGGAATCGACTTGATGGCACCTAACAACAACAACAACAACTGATGCCCATGAATGTTTCTTAGCCAAGTAGTGCTTAGCTTCAAAAGACTGCCAACCCGTTCTGTAATATGGCATTAGCAGACATGACAATGTGAAAAAGTTTTTTTTTTTTTGTAAGTATTCTTTTTTATTCCGAATCAGTCCTCCTCGTCTTAGTCTATGTATTCTTTTCACCATCCATCCTAATTTATTATAATTTCTATGCTAACAAGGCCATGATCTTTGTTTTGTTTCCTGCATTTCTTAAGATGGGATCTGCCCTACGTTATGGTTTAAGGAAACTATACAGGTAAAAATAAAGAAAAGAAGAAAGAGAAAGAATGAAAGAATTAAAAAAAATGCAGAATGATTATTCACAATAAAAAAAATTTTGTCACTTTCCAGAAGATTCACCATAGGCTTCTTTAAATAGCAAACTCATTTCAAACATTGACTACTATTTGATTTGTACAACTTCTCAGGAAATCACTCATTGTGCAAAATGAGCCATTTCAATGATTAGTGGTCCCAGCAGCAATATCACATCTTATAGAACAATTTACAGTTAACAATGTGTTTTTACCTACCTGATTCATTTGACACTCAGAGTAATTACATGGGGTGGGCAGGAAAAAGGTCTTATTTCTATTTTTTACATGAGGAAGGAACTTAGATCCAGAGTGTGACTTACTTAAGCCACACCCAGATGGGTAGGTCCAGGATGGGATCTCAAACTCAATTCCTCGAACTTGAAAGCCAAGGCTCTTTCAAATACAGGCACAATCTTCTCTTTGAGGTTCCCATCTTTCTGTTATAATTTCTGTAGTTAATGGGGCCAAATATTCAGTCCAATAGGTATTGTTCAATCCCCACTTTAACCCGAATTTCTTCTGTTTTCAGAGATTCTTTTCTCTCTACAGCTCAGATCATTCGTTCTCACTCTCTTTTACTAGTTCATCATTCTTCTTCACTTAAGATTTAGTTTGCTTTTGGTCTATTTCTCATTTAAGCATTGACCCTGTACAATCTTCTTTGCTCTCAAGGTGTCAACTACTACTGTCAATTCCAAAATGGTATCATTTTACCTGTTATTAATAAAAAATTGTTTTTGTTCTATAGAAGAATCTTGACCAAAAGGGAGAAAATGCAGAACAAAATTTCAAATTTTCATGGAATCCAGACGTTTTGGAGCTATGGAGGCTGGATGAAACCCTGAAACTACTGCCCTGAGGTAATCTTTAAAGCTTAAACCAAAAATATACCCTGAAATCTTCTTAAAACCAAATAATAGTTTACCTTATCTAGTAAAGAACAACTGCCTTGAGCATTGTGCTCTTTTAAGAACTACCTATGTTGGATCACGTGGGAGAATGATGTGGTAATCTGCTTCCATAAAGATTACAGCCTTGGCAACCCTACGGGGCAGTTTTACTCTGTCCTTTAGAGTGGCTGTGAATCAGAATGGACTCCACAGCAATGGGGTTGTTTTTGGTTTTACATGGGAACAAACTGACAACAGCAACTCAAAAGGTTAGATAGAAAATTTAGGAGGCAGTGAGTTTATGTTAATGGGGGAAGAGCAAGTAGGAAAAGCAAGGTGAGAATGGTTGCACAACTTGAAGAATGTAATCACTGTTGCAGAATTGCACATGTAGAAATTATTGAATTGGTGTACGTTCTGCAGTGTATATTCTCAACAACAAAAAATAAAATACATTATTTTAAAAATTGCTTTTGGTGCAACTGGCAACCCAGTGTCTGAGAAGCATGGTGGCAGTGTGATCTTTCTAACATTCCCATCTGACGACATCGGTGTCCTGTTTAAACCAGCTCCCCTTAACCTACAGAACAACTACCTGGCTCTTCAGCCTGGCATATCAAGCTAATCATATTTCAAGCCCACTCCCTTTCTAGTCCTATCTTTCTCTTGCCCCTGAGCACTTGGCCAGTACTCTTAACATGTTCCTTCATGCCTCTATATCTTTGCTCATGTTCTTTCCTCTGCTTATAAATTGCTCACTCTCATCTCCTTTCCGTCTTCCATACTCCTTCTCCTGGCTAACTCATGCCTTTCCTCAAGAATAACTTGAATATAACTTCTCTGATGCTTTCTATGACACCCTATCCCAGTTTGCATAATTATCTTTGTGTGTCTAAGTCTTACTTCATTCCAAAGAGATTCAAGGTAGGAACCTTACACTCCTTCATTTGGACTCCCATAACACTTTGAAATACCTTCATATGCAATTTCATCCTTGTGTTGTTGTTACTTACTTAAATTTCTGTTATGATATTGTCAGCTCCTTGAGAGCAAGGATTCTAGATTTACTCACTATGAAGCTCCAGTGTCTAACCAATGCCAGTTCACAGTACTTGGTTAACACATGCTTGTTTAATGAATAAATGAGTAACAAAAGAATCCTAAAGTACTTAACCATCCAGTATGATTTCAACTCACTGAATTCTAAAATTTTAGAAATCAAAGAATGAAGAAGAAATTATTTCTGTGGTTGTAAAAGTGGAAGAAGTGATTCTTATGATCCGTGTTGTTGTTGTTGTTGTTAGGTGTCCTCAGGTCGGCTCCAACACATAGCGACCCTATGCACAACAGAACACCGCCCGGTCCTGAGCCATCCTTACGATCATTGTTATGCTTGAGCTCATTGTTGCAGCCACTGTGTCAATACACCTCGTTGAGGGTCTTCCTCTTTTCTGCTGACCCTGTACTCTGCCAAGCATGATGTCCTTCTCCAGGGACTGATCCCTCCTGACAACATGTCCAAAGTATGTAAGATTCAGTCTCACCATCCTTGCCTCCAAGCAGCATTCTGGCTGTACTTCTAAGACAGATCTGTTCGTTCTTTTGGCAGTCCATGGTATATTCAATATTCTTCGCCAACGCCACAATTCAAAGGCATCAATTCTTCTTTGGTCTTCCTTATTCATCGTCCAGCTTTCACACGCATATGATGCAATTGAAAATACCATGGCTTGGGTCAGGCGCACCTTAGTCTTCAAGGTGCTCTTTGCTCTTCAACACTTTAAAGAAGTCCTTTGCAGCAGATTTACCCAATGCAATGCGTCTTTTGACAGTATGATCCATAGGTACATGTACACAAATAGACAAATAATTCTTTAATGTTCATTCATTAGCTGAAAATATAAATAATCCAAGAAGACTAAAACATTTAAAGGAAAAAATTAACAAATGGAGGGTGTAGATTTCAGTATAGCATCAAAGCACATCTGCTTTCACAAATTAGAAACATTCTGTCATCCATAAATCACTACACAAATATTAATTATATATCTCCATCATAGTTCATAATCATCACTTGATAAGAGAAATGCTTAACTAAATTCTGAAAAATATCAAATATTTGCAATGAGGGTAGACCAATGTTAGAAAAAAATAGTTCCACAATTCCTGGTCATTGTGTTTTCACTTCTGTAACTTGAATGTTGCATAGACTGGTTTAGCCTTTGGAAACTAGTTAGCATCCTGAAACACAAAGTGGAGGGTAAGGGAAGAAATATTTGGAGGACTGAAGTGACGTATTTTACAAAATCTGGGGCAGCTCAGGTCTTCCCTAGTGTATCTTTGCTTACCCTTTTATTTTTTATATTTCTTTTGAGATAAATTTTATATGTATTGAAATTCACAGATCTTAAGTGTACAAGTCTATCAGTTTTGACAAATATATAAACACATGTAGCAAACACTGTTATCAAAAAATAGAACGTTTCCAACACTCCAGAAATTTCCCTTGTGCTGTCTTCCAGTCAATCCCCATCCTCCACAGGCAACCAGTGTTTTGATTTCTAATATGATAGGTTAGTTTTGTCTGGTCTTGAACTTCATATAACTGGGATTCCACAGTATATATTCATTTGTGTCTGGCTTGTCTTTCAACATAATAGATGAGATTCATCCATATTATTGTGTGTATCAGTAGTTTGTTGCTCTTTATTAAATAATGTTACATTGCATGAATATACCACATTTTGTTTATTCATTCTTCTATTTGATGACATTTGGGTTGTTTACAGTTTTCTGTTATAATGAGTAAAGCAGCTATAAACATTCATGTACAAGCCTTTTTTTGTGAACATATGCTTTCATTTTTCTGGTAAATATCTAGGAATGGGGTTTCTGGGTAGGTGTATGTTTAACTTCATAAGCACTCCCAAACATTTTCCCAAAGCGATTGAATCATCTTACTTTCTTAGCAGCACTATATGTGAATTCCAGTTATATCACATTCTTACCAACGTTTACTATGCCAGTTTTCATTTTTGCTGCTGTTTTGTTTTTAAACTATTATAACTCATTATAGAGGGTGTAAAAAGGCATCTCACTGAGGTTTAACTTGTATTTCTTTCAAGATTAATGATGTTGAACACCTTTTCATGTACTTACTGAATTTTTGTGAAGCATGTGTTCAAGTATATATATATATATTTTTTAATTGAGTGGTTTGTCTTCTTCTTATTGGGTTGTAAGAGTTATTTAAACATGCTGAATATAAGCCCTTTGCCAGACACACACACAGAGTGGTGGGAGGAGAGACAATATTGAAAGAATAATTTTATAAACAGTGCCATTTAATGAGTAGGCATTTTTTATTTTTGATGAAGTCCAAATTATCAATTTATCTTTTATCATTAGTGCTTTTAGTGTCCTCTCTAAAAAGCTATTTTCTTAATCCAAAATCATAAAGACATTATTTTCTCTTAGAAAATGTATAGCTTTAGTTTTTATGGGTAGGCCTGTGATCCATTTTAAATTACTATTTGTATATGGTGTGAGGTAGTGGTCAATATTCATTTTATTTTTTCTTATAGATAGTCAGGTGTCCCAGCACCAGTTTTTGGAAACTCTTTCCCTTTCCCACGGAATTGCCTTGGCACCTTTCTCAAAAATACACCCATGTATATATGAATATATTTATGTATTCTCTATTCTCTTGCATTGATCTGTTGTCGTTGTTAGGTGCTGTTGAGTCACTTTTCGGCTCATAGCAACCACGTGTGATGGAGTAGAACTGCCCCATAGGGTTTCTTAGGCTGTAATTTTTACGGAAGTAGATTGCCAGGCCTTTCTCCCATGGAGCTGCTGGGTGGGTTTGAACTGCCAGTCTTTCTATTAGCAGCTGAGCACTTAACTGTTGTGCCACCAGGGTTCTTTGCATTGTCTACTTGTCTATTCATACTACATTGTTTTAATTACTATAGCTTTAGAGAAAATTTTGACATCAGTAGACAAATGGAGTCCTCCAATTTTGTCCTTTTTCAAGATTGTTTTTTGTCTACCATCACATAAATTTTAGAGTCAATCTATAAATCTTTGCAAAAAAACTTTTTATGTCCAATGAAAACATACTAGACTAGGACTTCATGAATTTTCTACATCAGTTTGCGGAGAATTGACAAATTAATAATACTAATATTCAATATAATAATATTATAGTAACATTAAATTTTTAAACCCAAGATTGTGTTATATCTTGTCTTAGTTATCTAGTGCTGCTATAACAGAAATACCACAAGTGAATGGCGTTAACAAACAGAAATTTATTCTCTCACAGTCTAAGAGGCTAGAAGTCCAAGTTCAGGGTGCCAGCTCCTGGGGAATGCTTTCTCTGTCGGTTCTGGGGGAAGGTCCTTGTCATCCAATCTTCCTGTGGTCTAGGAGCTTCTCCACACAGGGACCCTGGGTCCAAAGGATATGCTTTGCTCCCAGCACTTCTTTCTTCGTGGCATAAAGTCCCTCTCTTCTCTGCTTGCTTCTCTCTTTTATATCTCAAAAGAGGTTGACTCAAGATACAACCTAATCCTGTAGGTTATGTCCTGCCTCATTAATATGACTGCCTCTAATCCTTATTCTGCCTCATTAACATCATAGAGGTTAGGATTTACAGCACATAGGATAATCACATCAGATCACAAAATGGTGGACAACCACACAATACTGGAAATCACGGCCTAGCCAAGTTGACACATGTTTTTGTAGAACATGATTCAATCCATAACATATCTCTTCACTTTTTTTTTTTAGTTCTTTAGTTTCTGTCAGCAATGTTTTGTAATTTTCAGTGTAGTGGTCTTGCACCTCTCTTGTTAAATTTCTTTCCTAAATAATTTATGTTTTAACATCATTTTACATGTAATTTTAAATTTTAATTTTCCAGTTTGCTTTTAATATACAATTAATTTTTGTATGTTCTTTAAGGGTAATGTCAAAGGTGGGCTTGGCTGTGGAAACATGACTTAGAAGATCTTGATAAAAAAAACATTTAGCAAACGGGAAAAAAAGAGTTTGATTTTGCACTGATCTCTTCAGAATTAGACAGAACTAGCCACACAATTCTTAACATTTTAAGTCCCAGACTCAATAAATGAACATCTTTTTCTTTTATGTGAAGTAGGCATTTTTCACTTTCCCCAGAACAGCCAGAATCATCTCTGGCATATCCTTCCAGGAAGGCTGCTTTCTGGGATCCTGTTTCTGACAAATACTCAGGAAGCGTTTAGCTCCCAGGACTGATGAAAATACACATAACCATCTGTGTAGGCACCTGTCAAGTCCAGTGATCTAAGTCCTTAACCAAAGATGCACTTGTGGTCCTTATTGTTTTTGTGATCAATTCGGTTTTTAAGCAGCAGAAAACAAATAACATATAATCGTTTAAAACTTTTCTAGTACATATCCATGAATATTAAATTTTTGGCTAGCCAGGGTATGCAACTCTGCTTTTTTAAAGTGGATAAAACGCAAATCTCATAATCAGTGAGCCACAGTGATGAGAAAATTAAAAGGAAGCCCAACAACTCTTTATGGAATATTTAACTCTGTGGACAGGGTATTTCTGATATTTTTACCTTGGGCAGCATTGTGATTCCCTGGTAGAAGAAAACATATTGTATATGCTCCAAAGACACTTGTGTCTTCTTTTGTTTGAATATAAACCTCTGGGTGAGAAATATCATCTGTTCCAAACAAGCTTATTATCATTAGTTTTGCCACATTCTTCTCTGAAATGTAATCAGGTACTTACAGTGCAAAGGAAGACCAAAGTTAGGGGGCAATCAGGGCTTTTCTAAATAAAGCCCTACACCTTCCTGGGAGATACTGAACAGAAGCACTGAAAATTCAGTCCTTGAGATTCTCATCCATTTGACAAGAGGCCAACTCTTCTATTTAGGTGAACTCACTTCACATCCTCAAATAAAGCATCCCACTAAACACTGTACAAGGTTCAGTCCTCACAGTATATTTGTATGATGTGATCTTTCCTTACTGTCATAAAACAACTACATGGGCACACCACAGAGAACTTATTATAATCATCTGTGAAGTAATACTCAGTGATTCACTTTTCACTCTCAGAGCCTGTATTGTTACTAGATACCTCAGTAAAGACAGAGCTGCAACAGGCCATTCATTCAGTCTGGTGATGTTTATTTAGCTTCCTTCAGTTTATCCTCTGGAGAAGGTTTTGAATCCTAAGAGACGGTAGACATAAATCCATCAGCGGGGATTTAGGACAAATTAAGTTCAATAACCGCAGAGTTGAAATTTTGCCGCTGTACTTTTTAAAGATCATTTCTAATTTGTTAAAACAGCATAGATTAGTTTGAGGAAGATTTCAAACTCCTGTGTAGAGAGTTTTACATATGTAGAATCTCCTTAAGGTCAGAAGTTAAGGGTGCAGAGTTACCAACGGCCTTTAACCTCATAGGATAATAATACAATTTTATGATCTAGGTTAAGAATTCTTTTCCCAGTTATTAAGGCTGAAGAATGCACCTTGGACCCAAGGAAAACATGCCTAAAGAGTGAGAAGTGTAGCTACTGTTCAGATCCCAACAGCAGAGCTGCCACAGGGAAGGCAGAAGATAAAAGTAAGAAAAAGAAAACAAAAAAAGCTTCCAACAGACAATTCACACATGTCACAAAAATCCACCCTCCTGTGTCTGAAGTCACACATATGTCTCCGTATTTCTATATTTAGGCTTATCTCTGCAATATCTTTGATTGTAGAAGCTATAGAGCTTTTTATTCAAATGATCATTTGCAAGCAATATAATGTTTCTGTTTGCAACATATATCATTTCAAATCATCCAGATAACACGAGCCCTCTCTTGGTCCACTAATTTATCTGAGTTTTGGAATTGTCAGAATAAAGTCTAATTTGATGACCAAATTTCCCTGGAAATGTAATTAGACATACAGGCATGAGGCAACCATACGGCAGCTCTAGCTGAGTTAAAACTATCTAAACATTCTAAAACTTTTACTCCTTTTCATTTGAATCATTCTTGTCTTTTATTTAAATATGAGTTTCCTTGCCATCAATAGAATTATTTTTATACTGAGCTGAGCTCTCTTAAAAGATGTCACAGCTATACAGTTTATGAAGGTTTTATGAAGAACACCACATGTCCACTGCAGATGGAAGAAAGCCACACAAGTATTAGCAAAACTGGGTAAACACATTGTTCTTGAGTTGGCATAATAGTGAAGGTATCGTTAGCTAAAATAATACATGTTGTTAGCTGCCGTTGAGTCTACCCCTGACTCATGGTGACCCCATGAACAACAGGATCGGACTGTTACGAGTCGTAAGGTTTCCACGATTTTTTGAAAGTAGATAGCCAGTGTTCTTTCTAGTGTTCCTTACTGGAAGCTCTGCTAAACCTGTACAGCATCGTAGCAGCACCCAATCCTCCACTGACAGATGGGTAGTGGCTGCATTTGAGGTTTATTGGCCAGGAATTGAACACAGATCTATCACATGGAAGGCAAGTATTCTGCCAATGAACCACGCATGTAATATATAACTACCTCATATAATATATAAACCCCCATGTTTCGGTGGCTTATAGTAAAGGGGTAGTGGAAATGGTTAATGCTCTTGGCTGCTAACTGAAAGGTTGGAGGTTTGAGCTATTTCAGAAAAAGGCCTGGTGATCTACTTCTGAAAAATCAGCCATCGAAAAACCTATGGAACACAGTTCTACCCCGACATACATGGAGTCACCGTGAATCAGAGTTAACTTGATGGCAACTGTTCTTTATTTTCATTTTTTATCATGAAGGGAGATTATACCTCTACTATGTGAAGTCTAAAATGAGTATTCATGGTGAGTGGGGTGACTCTCCAATTGGAGGCTCAGGGACACAGACGCCATCTTGTTACTTTACCGTCTTCAGCTTGTGTTTGTTAAGGAAACCATGCTGACATGTATCAAGTGAAGACAGAAAGAATACGATGGACACCAAGTAAAAGGTTTTTAGGGGCCAGGCTGGAAGGTGGCATGCATCACTGCTGGTCCCATTTCATTGGCTAGAAGTCAATCATGTGGGCACATGTGACTGCAAGGGGGACTGGAAAATGTCCTCTAACTTTTAACCCAGGAGAACAGACACACTTTGTTTATCATCAAAGACAGCTGCACTTATTTTTTGTTATGTCAAATTAAATAACTAGAACCCTTTCATTAAAAAAAAAAAAAAAACTAACATGAAAATCAAACTAACTGAAAATCTGAAGGTGAACATTCTCTATTTATGGTCACACCAGAATTTCAGAGAGTTAAGAAGTTATGTTTTCTGACCCTCTTAAAAGGAATTGTCTTAGGCTGGGTTTTCTAGAGAAGAAAAACCAGTGAAGCATATAAAGAGATTTATGTCAAGGAAATGGCTCAAGTGGTTGAAGAGGCCACACCCCTAAGGAAACTCTCTTTCAACTGATTGGCTGCTCATAATGTCTCATCACAGAGGTGATTACATTATATCAGATCTCATTAGGGAGGTGATTACATATTGCATAGCTACCAAACTACATCATAACTGCTAAAACACTGAGAATCATGGCCCAGCCAAGTTGACACACAATCTTAACCACACAGGGGTGATCTTTTAAGCAGTCGTGTGATATAGTAGAAAAAGCAATGGACCTAGACTCAAACTCTGAATTGTTTTCCTCCCTCTGCTACTTATTACTTGAGTGACCTTAGCAAGTCACTCACTGGGCCCCATGTTTCTCATCTGTAAAATTATAGCACTAGATTAGATGATTGCTAAAGTTCTGTCTAAATGCTAACATTCTATGATTCACTGACTTTGTCTTGTTTCCTGTATTATAATGTATTTGTAGTTAGGAGAATACTAAATAAATATTTAATATATTGCTTATTCTCTGTAATAGAACTATTTTTATTTTTTTCCTTAACTTGTAGGGCTTTTGTGAGTGTTTGATATAAGTTTTTACCTTTTATCCCCCCTCTGTACAGCAAGGCTTTTAAAGATTTACTTTCTTTCCAAAATTTCTCACTGTTCACTTTTTGTGGAACAAAGGTTAACAAGAATACCGCTTCATAGATATCTACTCATTAAATCATTACAATCTTATGTTTGTAGGATAAACTGGGTCATGAAGCTTACTGGCTGTCATCTGTGAGGACAGTAAGTAAGGAATTGAACTTGGGTCCTTTCAATTCTCAGCTATCAAATTCCCTCTAGACAATAGATGGGATATTGTTTAACACTAAAACGTTTCCTGAAGATCATCACCTTCCCTGTATCCAAAAATACCATAGAAAACAGATTTTCACTAAAATTTTTTCTCCTTTACTTATCTCCTGTATTCCCATAGTATTAATATGCATGTGTGTATGTGTGTGTGTGTGTGTGTGTGTGGGTGGGTGGCTGGGTGTGGGTGTGTGTGTACGTGTGTTGAAAATAACCTATGTGCTCTCAAATTTCCTTCTCCCTTGAACATATTTTTGTAACCCCAGTATTCTCAGTAGAGAAATGGATAAGATTACTTTTTATTTTTCAAGTTAATTCTTCCAGTCTGTTGCTTATTGTACTGTATTCTTTACAAGAGTCTATGTTGCCATGTTAACAAATTTACATAGGACAAGATCTGGAAATTCTCCCACTGAGTGACAGAAGATGATATATTAGTGTGCTTGATTTTCTTGATTAGAGACTGTATAATCTTGGCCTGTAGACCTTACAGCATTTTCTTTTTTGTCAGCGGAGAAAAAACAGCATAACACAACATGAAAACTTGAACCTGTTTTCTTTTGCAGGGTAAGTACCATAATCAGAGGCCATAGCCTCACCCTTCACAATCCTCCGAGATCAGGTATTTCTTTAATTCTCACTGGGCTCAAGGGAACGTGGATTTGGACAAATACCTGGTTCCACATTATCTGTTTTCATTTGAGAATTTCAAAACACTTTACCAACACCAATTCATTCCCATCACACTTATAAATAGTAATATCGTCCTCATTTTGCTGATGGGAAAACTGGGGCACTTAAAAGTGTAAGTGACAAATTCAGAGCGTGTGGTGGAGCGGAGAATTGTACCCAGGGCTCTAGAGAGCCAGGTCCCTGTTCCAACGACTAGATAAGACTTCCTCCTAGGCTGTGAATGTGGCTCACGTTTTTAAAAAAGATGGTTTATTTTATTTTTTGAAGGCAGAGAAAGACCTATGAAAAGACAGAGGGAAGAAAAAAATTTGGTAAGAAGTCTTACTTAGAAGGTTGAATGAAGCATATTGTTAGGACTTGGAAAGTATCTCCCACCTGGAACAATCTGAGACATTGAAAAGCTGTGAAACGACTGACAAACAGCAAAATAGGAAATGAAAAATATTCATAGGGATTTTTAAAAATAGAACTGTCTTCGTCTAAACACTAAATTTGAAAATGAAACTGTCTCAGGTTCTTTTAAATACACATCTTCATTGCCAATTCTTGCCAATGAAAATATATTTGGATACTTTCAACTAGACAGACTCTGAGCATTTATCTCTCCATCAGCATATCCCCAGTGTGATCTTTGTCACTTGGTACTTTCATTTGGACAAGGTAGGCTTGTGTTTTAAGCAAAAACTAAAATATGCCAAATGTGATGAACTGTTTCAGTTTTGAAAACATTAGCTTAGGTAAGCTTTTCTACAATAAGACATTAATAATCTTTGGCTCGTGATATGAAGCGACTTTTAACGATTGATTAATAGCTGTCTGATGCAAACGCTGATAACAATGAATGTACATGTTTGTTGTTGCGTAGGCAGAGAGATCGTGATTCAAATAAAAATTATCCTATAATTAATAAGCAAGCACATGCTAACGTCAAATATTTGTGCCTCTAGCCCTTAAAACAAATGGACATACAAAGTTTGTCAAGTATTTTTAATTTTACAGAGACAGTAATCACTCACAAAATGGAAGAAAAAAGAAAACAGTGTGGCTTTGTGAGGAAAGGATGTGCTTTTAGAAACTTTCCTAATGAAGTCATGCAAATAAGCAGATGTCCATCGGCCCAGGGCTGTAAAAAATTATTTTGGGCCTAAAGGGAATCAAGCAGTGGATCCCAAAGTGATACCGCATATTGCTTCCTTAATTTTCTTCTCATTCAAAAGTTTGTGTTGACTGAGAAGTTCTGAGTTAGTCTCCTGAAAGGTTGATATTTATACTCTTTTCTTGTGGGAGCAGTTAGAGGAAGTGACGGTTGAAGCTTGGGTGACTATGTTGCGGCCTGGTATGGTGAGGCCCATGAAAACATTAGGGACTAGCAAGACTTTAAGAGTGTTTATGGGATTTTTCAAATGTATCAGGAAGAAAAAGAATACAGACCACAGCTGTTGGAGAGATGTACGGAATTGTAAACCTTTTAGTAACTGTGCGGTTGCCAAATTATGTTTTCTCTTTATTTACTCAGTGAAGTTCCACATGATCCAGAGGAGTTGACTATGGAACAATGATAAAAATGATGGGAGTTGCAAGTGGGCAATGACTTGTATTGTGGTTTCTGAAAGGCCTTGGTTCTCACCGTATGCTCCCTGGACCAGCAGCATCAGTATAATTTAGGAACAGCTTAGAAATGCAAATCCTTGGGCTCCACCCAGACCTACTGAATCAGGATCTCTGGGGTGGGGCCCAGCAATCTGCATTGTAACAAACCCTCCAGGTGATTCTAATGATGCTGACGTATATGAGAACCACTGTTAAAAGAATCAGGCGGGAGTCCTGGTGTAACTTGACCCTACGGGAGAGCTCAATCAATTAGAATCTTCTTCAGAAGGTCAAAGTCTTGGAGCTGAGATGAAGAGAGGGTTATATACTTATGGACACAGGCAGGACATGAGAACCAGGAATATTGACTCTAAAAAGTCTTTAGGTCAAACACACTTACTTACCTTGAAATTTTCCTCAGTGTATGCCATGGGGTTAGGTGGGGCAGCCTTAACCAACTTCTCAGAATATTCTGTGGAAAGACCACCCTGTTTTTTCTCTGACACCTTTTTTCTTGCTAAGGCAACAATGCAAATCTGTCAACCCTAATTCTTTTTGCTTCTCTTTCTAGTTGCTATTGAATCCACTGAAACCAGAATTACAACCATAGGTTGGATTTCTTTTCATACCATAGCAGTCTCAGTGGTAGTACAGACCTTGTGATTTGCTAAGCTATTAAGCTATTGCTGTAGAGTCTATTCCAACTTATAGTGACCATATACGACAGAGTAGAAATGTCTTATAGGGTTTCCAAGGCTGTAATATTCATGGAAGCAGGTTGCCACATCTTTCTCCCATGGAGCAGCTGATGGTTTAACTATGGACCTTTTGGTTAGCAGCCAAGCTCTTAACTACTGCGTCAACCAACAGGACTCTCCATAAAGATTACAGCCTAAGAAACCCTCTGGGGTAGTTCTACCCTGTCACCTTGGGCTTCTATGAGTCAGAGTAGACTCAACAGCACATAAAAACAACCACAACAGGCTTATTTGAGTTAGAAGGAAGGCTTAGCAATGTTTGGAGATCACCAGTACTTTAAATATCAGAACATTAAATGCAATATTCTATCAATCTAATTTGAAACTTAGTATTTTGTAAAAATAGACATGGTAATACAAATTAAAACATACCCTAAAATTAATAAGCGAATATTGTGTCTATCGCTCCATCAATATATTCGCAGTGTTATATATGTCACTTGTGCAGAAAGATGCAGAAAAGAGTGACAATTATGACAGCATAGGAGTGAGACCCTGCATGTTTAACAAACAGTATAGCATGGACACCAGAGAGTTGGAGCAGGACATGGAGCCTCAGGGCAGGGAGCAGTGTGGCCAGGGTGGCAGGGGCACTTGGAGAATCAGGGAAGTGCTGATTTACCAACGGATATGACCATTTTGGTGCACATGTGCTATGTGTCAGCCCTAACTCAATGTAAAATATATAACACATATATATTGTGTTGTTGTTAGGTGCCATCAAGTCGGTTCCAAATTATAGTGACCCTATGTACAACAGAACGGAACACTGCCTGGTCCTGCACTATCCTCACAATTGTTGCTATGTTTGAGCCCATTGTTGTAGCCACTGTGTCAGTCCATCTCCTTGAAGGTCTTCCTCTGTTTCACTGACCCTCTACTTTACCAAGCCTGATGTGCTTCTCTAGGGACTCGTCCTTCCTGGTAACATGTCCAGTTTGTGATGGAGTCTCACCATCCTCACTTCTAAGGAGTGTTCTGGCTGTACTTCTTCCAAGGCAGACTTGTTCATTCTTCTGGCTGTCCATGGTATATTTAACATATATCAATTTTTCTTACGTCTGCCTTATTCATTGTCCAGCTTCTGCATGCATATGAGGTGATTGAAAATACCATGGCTTGGGTTAGATGCACCTTAGTGCTCAAAGTGACATCTTTGCTTTGGAAAACTTTAAAGAGGTCTTTTGCAGCAGATTTTACCCAATGCAATACCTGGTTTGATTTCTTGACTGCTGCTTCCATCGCTGTTGAGTATGGATCCAAGTAAAATGCAATCTTTGACAGCTTCAATATTTTTTTTCCATTTATTGTGATGTTGCTTGTTGGTCCAGTTGTGAAGATTTTTGTTTTTTTTTTTCTGTTGAGGTGTGATTCCTACTGAAGCCGTGGACTTTGATCTTCATCAGGAAGCGCTTCAAGTCCTCTTCACTTTCAGCAAGCAAGATTGTGTCATCTGCATATGGCAGGTAGTTAATGAGTCTTCCACCAATCCTGATGCCACGTTCTTCTTTGTATAGCCTAGCTTCTCAGATTATTTGCTCATCATACAGGTTGAATAAGTATGGTGAAAGGATATAAACCTGATGCACACCTTTCTTGATTTTAAATCACCCACTATCCCCTTGTTCTGTTCCAACAACTGCCTCTTGGTCTAGGTACAGGTTCTGCATGAGCACAGTTAAGTGTTCTGGAATTCCCATTCTTCACAATGTTATCCGTAATTTGTTATGATCCATACAGTCGAATGCCTTTGCATGGTCAATAAAACACAGGTAAATATCTTTCTGGTATTCTCTGCTTTCGACCAAGATCCATCTGACATCAGCAATGATATTCCTTGTTCCACATGCTCTTCTGAATCTGGCTTGAGTTTCTGGCAGTTCTCTGTTGGTGTACTGCTTCAACCTTTTTTGAATTATCTCCAGCAAAATTTTGCTTGCATGTGGTATTAATGATATTGTTTGAAAATTTTCACATTCTGTTCCATCACCTTTCTTTGGAAAGGGCACAAATATGGACCTCTTCTAGTCGGTTGGCCAGGTAGCTCTCTTCCAAATTTCTTGACATAGATGGGTGAGTGCTTTTAGCATTGCACCTCTTTATTGAAACATCGCAATTGATATTATGTCAGTTCCTGATGCCTTGTTTTTCACCAATGCCTTCAGTGCAGCTTGGACTTCTTCCTTCAATGCCATCAGTTCTTGATCATATACTACCTTCTGAAATGGTTGAACATCAGTCAATTCTTTTGGGTACGATGATTTTGTGTATTCCTCCCATCTTCTTTTGATGCTTTCTGTGTCATTCAATATTTTGCCCATAGAATCCTTCAAAATTGCAACTCAAGGCTTGAGTTTTTTCTTCAGTTCTTTCAGCTTGAGAAATGCTGAGCATGTTCTTCCCTTTTGGTTTTCTAACTTCAGGTCTTTGCATATTTCATTATAATATTTTGTCTTCTCAAGCATATACACACATATATGTGTGTGCATGCCTGTGTGTGTGTGTGTGTGTGTGTATCTAATCACGTGGTGTATCTTTGGGTGAGTCTGAGTGTTATTTTTACGGTCTTCACATGTTTATTTGGGAAGCTATTTTTCTCTATCATAGAATTAATTACATTGCATTATAAACACCTGTTTACTTGTCTTTGTCCTTCAGTAGACTGTAAACTCCCAGAGTACAAGGGCTCACTATTTCTAACCCCCTTCCATGCCCTCTCTCCCTTTCTCTTATCCTTTGTTTATTGTCCTAGTGTCTATAGTGTCCGGTACATAGTAGATGATCAATAAATGTTTTCTAATGAATGAAAGAATTAGAGATTGCAAACTGACTGGATCTGGACTTTAAGAGCTGATTGGTACTGGACAGACTGGCTTCAGGTTCCAGATGAAACCATAAAGAAAAGGAAATGGATACTTAGGAAGACAGAGGCCAGTTACAGAGACCAAGAAAAATATTAGTTCCTTAGGAGCTGGGTATTAGAAATGGCATTGTGTTTGGTGTATCAGAACTCCTCAGAAAAGAGTGGAGCTCTTTTCAGACAGGATATGGGCCCCGGGATAGGAAGGAAAGGGGTGGGTAGGAAAAAAACAAAACAAAACCAAAAACCTCTCTTTCTTGGGTGCTTGGTAGAGTTTATAGAAAAGCTGATTTGAGTAAGGAATAGTTTAGTAGATCCAAAAAGAAGCTTGGGGTAAGACTTCCTTGGTTCAGGGGAACAGTCACATTTTTAGAGAATCTCTACAAATGAAATTTAAGCTGAAGTTAGACAGAGTCTATGTGCATGCTATTCACCTCTTATTCATTTACCCATACAACACTGGTTCTCTTAGAAATCTTCCTGTCTGTGATATATTTTGTTATACTACGAACAACTGGCTTTAATAGAGAAGTATTAACAGTGACTTTGAGTAGGAGTGACTTTAATATCATATGCTATTATTGAGTGCTTGCTGAAGGGGTAAATGAATCATGGCAAAGGCTGTGTGTCAAAAGTCACTAGGAATAGCCCAGTAATCTTAGAGCAGGGGCCTGTTTTATCACCGATCATTGGCCCTATATGCCCTAGATGAGTAAGCCAGAAAAAACAAAACCTTATAGTAGGGGGCTTCTGAGTCATAAAAGAAGCACTTCTCCACCACTACTTTGATAAGCATAGAAAGTGGCTACTAAGAGAGATGGTGCCCATCATCTATGAGTATTTTAAATTAGACAAAGACGTCATAGATTCTCAAGAGTACTTTTTTTTTCTCCCCAGCCTAGAGTTAGGGCTCGGGCATACTCCATCCAGAATCTAGAGTTTCTCAAGACCTATCTGAGCTTCTGTGATTCATTCTATGCTTTCTTCACCCTAGCCTCCTTCCTTGAAGCCTCACCATCATTTCCTGTTCTTTCTTTCCCCTCCTCTATATTGACCGTGTCTCTGACCTTCTTGTTTCTTCCTCATTGTGATCCTTTCTAAACATGTGTTCCCATCCTTCTTCTTTGGCAGCTGCTTCAGAGAATATGGCAGCTGGGCTAGTTGTGCCCTGACGCCAGTTCCAGTCTCAGCCCACTGGTGGAGCTTGTGAAATGCACTTCAAAGAGCCTGCTCAGCCCAGAGCTGAAGGACAATTCTGGGCTCTGTTTCGGCAGGTGCAGGCCAGAGGGGGCTGGCAGCACAGGAGGCATCTTACTCTAACCAGATAGGGAGTGGTTGGGGCCACTTTGCAGCTTTGCCAAAAGGGGACACTTACGGCCTCAGAGGATCAAGCTGATGGGTCTACCCCATGAAAGGCAAAATCAGCTACTTCCACTGCTTACATGCACGAGTGTAACTCCCACAGTTGAAAACCATGGAGATCCTGGGTGCCAGGAGATGCTGGTTTTCATTGTTTTTTCCTTCTCCGTTGGGTCCCCGGTCCCACTTCTACATCACTATCCATTTTTTTTTGAAATTGTGGTGAAAATATACATGACAAAACATACGTCATCTCAAGAATTTCTCCATGTACAATTCAGTGATTTTGATTACATTCTTCAAGTTGTACATTCTTGCTATCCTTTTCCAAATCATTCCACCATTGCTAACATAAACTCAATACCCCATGTCTTAGTCATCTAGCGCTGCTATAACAGAAATAGCACAAGTGGATGGCTTCAACGAACAGGAGTTTAATCTCTCACAGTCTAGGAGACTAGAAGTCTGAATTCAGGGCTCCAGCTTCAGGGGAAGGCTTTCTCTCTCTTTTGGCTGTGGAGGAAGTTCCTTGTCATCCCTGGACTAGGAACTTCTCAGTGTAGGGACCCTGGGTCCAAAGGATGTGCTGACTCCAGCTTTTGCTTCTTGGTGGTATGAGGTCCCCCTCCCCCTTTGCTTGCTTCTCTCTTTTATATTTCAAGAGAGATTGACTCAAGACACAACCTAATCTTGTAGACTGAGTCCTGCCTCATCAACATAACTTCTTCTAATCCTGCCTCATTAACATCATAGAGGTAGGATTTACAATAATACATAGGAAAATCTCAGCAGATGACAAAATGGTGGACAATCACACAATACTGGGGATCATGCCCTAGCCAAGTTGACATATATTTTGGGGGGGACACGATTCAATCCATAGCACCCCCTAAACAAAACTCCCCCTTTCCCCTCCCCACAGCCCCTTGTAGCCTCTAGTAATCTTTGGATTCTATATAAGTGTTTACTTCATATAAGTGAGATCACATCATACTTGTCCTTTGTGACTGACTTATTTTGCTTAGCATGATGTTTTCAAGGTTCATCCATGTAGTGGCATGCATCACAACTACATTTCTCTTTATGGCTGAGTATCACCTTCCAGTCTTAGGAATTAACAGCTTACTTCTTCCTTGGGCACCTTATGCCCACTTTTCTCCTTACCACTTTGGCTTTTTCGCCTTGGGAGCACTCATTCCCTAAAAGCCTTCTACCCA
The DNA here is from genome assembly GCF_024166365.1 of Elephas maximus indicus. NCBI lineage: Eukaryota > Metazoa > Chordata > Mammalia > Proboscidea > Elephantidae > Elephas > Elephas maximus. The sequence continues at coordinate 137,322,401 of NC_064821.1, forward strand.
TTACTTCTCCCCTCTAGCCCTCATTCAAAGTCACCTGTCTGTGTCCTCCTTCCCCAGTGCCTTCTTTTTCAGGTGAATGTCCTTGAGGGCTGGGGTTCTGAATCTTTCATCTTTGCGTTCCCTACAATATCTGGAACTGAGAAACAGAAAGTACTCAATATGTGTGTTAGTTTAATTTGAGTTTACGGAAATTACATTGCTGTCCTATCCCTAGCTTTAATCTTCTATTTCCTTCTGAGATATACAGTAAACCTGTGAAAGCTGGAACATGTGTAATGAATGTCATGAATTGAATTGTGTCTCCCAAAAATATGTGTATCAATTTAGCTAGGTCATGATTCCCAGTATTGTGTGACTGCCTACCACTTTGTCATCTGATATGATTTTCCTATGTGTTGTAAGTCCTGTCTCTACGATGTTGATGAGATGGGATTAGCGGCAGTTATGTTAATGAGATCCCCCATGCATCTGTCAGTTTTTCGTACTGTGGGGGCTTGTGTGCTACTGTGATGCTGGAAGCTATGCCACTGGTATTCAAATACCGGCAGGGTCACCCATGGAGGACAGGTTTTAGCTGAGCCTCCAGACTAAGACAGACTAGGAAGAAGGACCTGGCAGTCTACTTCTGAAAAGAATTAGCCAGTGAAAACATTATGAATAGCAGGGGAACATTGTCTGATATAATGTCAGAAGATGAACCCCTCAGGTTGGAAGGCACTCAAAATATGACTGGGGAAGAGCTGCCACCTCACAGTAGAATTGACCTTAATGATGTGGATGGAGTCAAGCTTTAGGGACCTTCATTTGCTAATGTGGCATGACTCAAAATGAGAAGGAACATTACAAATATCCAATAATAATCGGAACCTGGAATGTATGAAGTATGAATCTAGGAAAACTGGGAATCATCAAAAATGAAATGGAATGCATAAAGATCAATATCCTAGGCATTAGTGAGCTGAAATGGAATGGTATTCATCATTTTGAATCGGTCTACTATGCCGGGAATGACAACTTGAAGAGGAATGGCCTAGCATCCAATATTAAAGAGAACATTTTAAGATCTATCCTGAAGTACAACGCTGTCGGTGATAGGATAATATCCATACACCTACAAGGAAGACTAGTTAATATGACTATTATTTAAATTTAGGCACCAACCACTAAGGCCAAAAATGAAGAAAAAGAAGATTTTTACCAACTTCTGCAGTCTGAAATTGATCGAACATGCAATGAAGATGCACTGATAATTACTGGTGATTGGAATGTGAAAGTTGGAAATGAAGAAGGATTGGTAGTTAGAAAATACGGCGTTGGTGACAGAATGATGCCAGAAATCACATGATAGAATTTTGTCAGACCAACGACTTCTTCATTGCAAACACCTTTTTCACCAACATAAAAGGTGACTATATAAATGGACCTCACCAGATAGAATACACAGGAATCAGATCAACTACAGCTGTGGAAAGAGAAAATGGAAAAGCTCAATATCTTCAGTCAGAACAAGGCCAGGGGCTGACTGTGGATCAGACCATCATTATTCATACGCAAGTTCAAGCTGAAACTGAAGAAAATTAGAACAAGTTGACAAGAGCCAAGGTACAACTTTGAGTATATTCCACCTGAATTTAGAGACCATCTCAAGAATAGATTTGACTGGTTGAACACTAATGACTGAAGACCAGACGAGTTGTGGAACGACATCAAGGACATCATAAATGAAGAAAACAAGAGGTTATTCAAAAGACGGGAAAGAAAGAAAAGACCTAACTGGATGTCAGAAGTGACTCTGGAACTTGCTCTTGAACGATGAGTACCTGAAGCAAAAAGGAAAAAATGATGAAGTAAAAGAACTGAACAGAAGATTTCAAAGGTAGCTCCAGAAGACAAAGTAAAGTATTATGACATGTGTAAAGAGCTGCAGATAGAAAACTGAAAGGGAAGAACATGTTCAGCATTTCTCAAGCTGAAAGAACTGAAGAAAAAATTCAAGCCTTGAGTTGCAATACTGAGGGATTCTATGGGGAAAATATTAGATGATGCAGGAAGCATCAAAAGAGATGGAAAGAATACACAGAGTCACTATACCAAAAAGAATTGGTCGACGTTCAACCATTTCAGGAGGTAACATATGATCAGGAACCAATGGTACTGAAAAAAGAGGTCCAAGCTGAACTGAAGTCATTGTCGAAAAACAAGGCTCTGAGAATTGACGGAATACCAATTGAGATATTTCAACAAACGGATGCAGCATTGCAAGTGCTCACTCGTCTATGTCGATAAATTTGGAAGATAGCTACCTGGCCAATCAACTGGAAGAGATCCATATTTATGCCTGTACCCAAGAAAGGTGATCCAACTGAATGCAGAAATCATCAAACAATATCATTAATATCACATGCCAGCAAAACTTTGCTGAAGATCATTCAAAAGTGGCTGCAGCAGTATATCGACAGGGAACTGCCAGAAGTTCAAGCCGATTTAGAAGAGGACATGAAATCAGGGATATAATTGCTGATGTCCGATGGATCCTGGCTGAAAGCAGAGAATGCCAGAAAGATGTTTACCTGTGTTTTATTGACTATACAAAAGCATTCGACTGTGTGGATCATAACAAATTATGGATAACATTGTGGAGAATGGAAATTCCAGAACACTTAATTGTGCTCATGAGGAATCTGTGCATGGATCAAGAGGCAGTTGTTCAAACAGAACAAGGGGATACTGCACAGTTTAAAGTCAGGAAAGGTGTATGTCAAGGTTGTATCCTTTCACCATACCTATTCAATCTGAATGCTGAGCAAATAATCCAAGAAGCTGGACTATATGAAGAAGAATGGGGCACCAGGATTGGAGGAAGACTTATTAACAACCTGAATTATGCAGATGACACAGCCTTACTTGCTGAAACTGAAGAGGACTTGAAGCACTTACTGGTGAAGATCAAAGACCACAGCCTTCGGTATGGATTACACCGCCACATAAAGAAAAGAAAAATCCTCACAACTGGACCAATAAGCAACATCATGATAAACGGATAGGAGACTGAGGTTGTCAAAGATTTCATTTTACTTGGATCCACAATCAATACCCATGGAAGGAGCAGTCAAGAAATCGAAAGATGCATTGCATTGGACAAAAGGGCTGCAAGAGATCTCTTTAAAGTGTTAAAAAGCAAAGATATTACCTTGAGGACTAAGGTGAGTCTGACCCAAGCCATGGTGTCTTCAATTGCCTTATATACATGTGAAAACTGGACAATGAATAAGGAAGACCAAAGAAGAATCGATGCCTTTCAATCATGGTGTTGGCAAAGAATATTGAATATACCATGGACTGCCAGAAGAGCAAACAAATCTGTCTTGGAAGACATACAACCAGAGTGCTCCTTGGAAGCAAGGATGGTGAGACTGATTCTCACATACTTTGGACATGTTGTCAGGAGGGATCAGTCCCTGGAGAAGGACGTAATGCTTGGTAAAGTAGAGGGTCAAGGAAAAAGAGGAAGACTCTCAATGAGATGAATCGACACAGTGGCTGCAACAATGGATTTTAAGCATAGCAACGATTGTGAGGATGGTGCAGGACAGGGCAGTGTTTCGTTCTGTTGTGCATAGGGTTGCTATGAGTTGGAACTGACTCGATGGCACCTAACAACAACTACAACATGTTGAAGAGGCAGGGCTCAATCTATAAGATTGGATTGTATCTTGAGCCAATCTCTTTTGAGATATAAAAGAGAGAAGCGAGCAGAGAGATAGGGGTACATCAAGCCACTGAGAAAGCAGCACCAGGAGCATAGGGCCACCTTTGGACCCAGGGTCCTTGTGCAGAGAAACTCCCAGTCCAGGGGAAGATTGATGACAAGGACCTTCCTCCAGAGCTGACACAGGGAATGCCTTCCCCTGGAGGTGACCCCCTGAACTTGGACTTCTAGCCTACTAGACTGTGAGAGAATAATCTTCTGTTTGTTGAAACCATCCGCTTGTGGTATTTCTGTTACAGCAGCACTAGAGAACTAAGACAGGTGAGAACCTGTCAGAGAGGAAATAAAAAATATTTTCCACCAATAGATAGCAATAGAAAAGTGGTAATACTGAACTCTGTCAAAGGTGGAAAACTTTTAAGACCCAGAAAAACAAGGCAGCTCTGTCGAGTTCCGGCTCTCACGGGTTTCACTGTTCTACAAAGACAGCTGGCCAAAGAATCAGCACACTGAGGCAATCCTGAAAACACCCATATGTACTAGCTGTGAGTCCTTGGGCAAGTCACTTAACACTTCTAAATCTGTTTCCTGATTGTAATAGAAGAATCATAGTAGCTTTCTGGTTTATGTCTCATAACATTGTTAGGATTAAACAGGAGAATTTGGGTAAAAGGATTTTATGAATTGGAAAATGTTATATACCTACAGTATGTCTTATAGGATAAAATCAGTTTGAGTTAATGATTGCCCATAGATTAAAATATTATTCCTCTCAGGTAACCTACATGCTTGCATTATGAGGTAGGACATGATTTTAAAAATCTAATTCTGTTCAGTGAAGAATTAGTCAGTGTCTATTATGTGTCTAATAATTTCAAATACTTTGTGGAAACTTCAAAATAAGTATAACAAATGGTGACCTTCTGAGAAATTATGACATAATTAGAAGAAGCTATACCAGACCCTGTGGTGAGCTGCCTACCTGGGGTTTGATGCATGGTTCCTAGACTCCATGGACCAGTGAAATTAAAAAAAGAAAATAAATTGTAAGACCAACATAGAGTTCTCAATTTTTAACATTTCTAAACTATGCAATAGTTCGAAAATTACGTTTCAATTTGTAGATAATAGCATAGTAAATTATGACACCAATAAAAATCTATTTAAAAAAACACCTAATGTATCCAGGCTGTATGAAAAACAGAAGACATTGCCCTGATCTTCTCATTTCACTTTGAGCCATTATAGACTTTGTTAGGGACCAGGGACTGGGAACTACACCTGACCAGGACATGGGACCCCTTGCTCTGATACTATTAGTTTTTAAGTCAATGTGGATGTGAGACTTTGCAGAAGGCCCTGAACCTCTCTAGGCTCTGCTTCTTGTTCTGTAAAACGAGTGGCTTACCAGAACTTGCACTGTCCAATACAGTCGTGGCTCGCCATATGCGGCTATTTAAATTTAAATTAAGTCAATAAAAAATTCACTTCCTCAGCCATACTAGCCGCATTTGAAATGTTCAATAAGCACACACGTGGCTAATGGCAATTGTATCGGGCAAGGCAGATGCCGAAGATCTCTGCATTGCAGAAAGTCCTGATGGGATGGCGCTGGACAAGAGGATTCCTAAAGTTTTTCTAATTTTAAAATTCCAAAGTTTTTGTGGGTACATGTAGGATCTGCCTAGCTTCTGAATCACGATGTGGCCCAGCCTGTAATGCCGTTATAAAACAGCCTTTCTGTTGCCTCTTAACTCAGAATGGTGATGATAATTCTTACCTAATTCTGAGGGGTAGCATGGATGCCAATTGCCATCTAAGAAGTGTTATGCTTTCATTATAAATGCTATACAGTTTGGTTAAACCAAAATCTCATATTCAACCTTCCGTATCTCTCTGAAAGCTTGTCCTCCATTTGAATATCCATTTTTCCTAATCCATAGCGGTCCCCCCCCCCACTTTTGGTCTGAGATTAATCTCCCTTAACATTTTCACAATCTTATGGAAAAAAACTAATCTAAATGATAAGTAGGTTCTTTTTTCTTCTTCAATCTACCATAAAATTACCAATGTGTTTTTGAAACCACTATTTTTATAGAACTTGTGTAAACACTGTTTTGGACTCCATCTGTTGAATCAGTCCCAGCCGCTAACAAGTATTGTTATGAGATGTGCCATCATCAGCGGAGAGGATGGTGCACAAACTGAGATGGCTTGGCAACATGCAGTGCTACATGAATTAAGCCATTGTCATTGCTGTTAAAGAAAACCATCATGGCCATTTCGACTCCATCCAAAGTTGGAGATGGGGAGAGAGTATCTGGCACTTGCTTTTCAAATCTGAAAGGGAAAAAAATCATAAAAAAGGTTAAAGTTTGTGTTCAGATTTCCAAGGGGCTACAAAAACAATAAAAGACAGAAATACGACAGAGAGAGAAACAGAAAAATTATTCAGCCGTCCCTAAAGAATGCCTCAATGACGAACCCTATCACCAAAACAATGGCATTTCGGTACATCAAAGCCTATCCACTCAGCATCCTTTCTTTATCCTTCTTCATCTTTATCTTTCTTTATCCTTCTTTGAGCAAGCACAGCTTCCAGAGTCCAACAGCACTCTCATTTGCACCTTGAAAGCCAATATAACAGAACAAGTAAAATCTGTATATACTGGGCTATTATAAATATGCTGCAATACTGGCCAACAGAATTGGCCAGAATGTTCAGCAAAGTCCAGTGACATAATCCATCCCAGGCTCACAAGCTGGAGACTGACTTCCATGCCTGTGCAGAGACTCTGCTTCTCATCAGTTACAGGTAGCTGCCTTTATTACCATATTGCCCACGTGCTATGCTTAGAGCAAAGCAACACTGCCCCTGGAGTGGGCTTGTGTCAACATTTTTATTGCAAATTCCCATTTTCTGATCATTAAAAAGCTTTTGGCACAGAAGGAACTTTCAGAAAGTTCAAACTTTGAAAGGATTCATTTAATGGCTTAAAAATAACAGTTGAACCACACCCATAATTTAAAATGTTCTAGCTAGCTTTGTGGCCTGGGTTTCTTCAAAATGCATAAACTTAAAATATGAAGGGACTCAAGACTTGGAGCAGTTCCAAAGATTGGCTTTTAGTGTTTGGTTAACTGCAATGAAGTTCCTTATTGGTAAGCTTTACTTACAGAAATGAAATTGTAGGAGCAATTTAGTGGAATGTGCCTAGTTTCAACTGGAATAGGGTCTCTCAATGACTTTGTTACAGAGTTATGAGGGAAGAAGGGCTGGGTCGAGTACAAAGCAAAAATGCGGGGCCCCTTATTAAAAAATCATTAAGAATATCATGCTGATGACAACACAGCATTAAACCTGGTAAATGCAGGGCTCTGTGGGACTCCACGGGTTGCATGCCCATGATGGGCTTTTTTTAAAAAATATTCTCAGGATATATGAAGGATTTTGTCATTCCTAAAGCCCTATTACAGGAGCCCTGGTGGCTGCTAACCAAAAGGTCGGCAGTTTGAATCCACCAGCTGCTCCTTGGAAACCCTATGGGGCAGTTGTAATCTGTCCTATAGGGCCGGTATGAGTCAGAATCGATTCGATGGCAAGGAGCTTGGTTTGGTTTTGGGTTTAAAGCACTATCAGAAATCTCTGGGGTGCAAATGGTTAAGCACTGGGCTACTAACCCCCCTAAAAGTTGGTGATTTGAACCTACCCAGAAGCACCTTGGGAGAAAAACCTGGCAATCTGCTTCTGAAAGGTCACAGCCATGAATACCCTGTGAAACAGTTCTACTCTGCAACACATGGGGTCCGATGAGTCCAGACGGACTCAGTGCCAACTGATGGGTGGTTAAACACTATTAAGGAGCATTATTGGCACAAGTATAGTTTGTCCATGAACAAGTATAGTTTGCCCATGAGCACTGTTATTTTAATAGGTTTTGTCTTAGTTCTTTTACAAACTACTGATATTCCCAATTTCGCTTTCGAAAGCTGTTTAATAACAACAATTAAAACACTTGAAAGGAGATATTTTCTAAAGATTTTAAAGTGTTTTCATATCTATTTCTAAATGTGATCTTCAAGCTAATCCTCTGAGGTTTTTAAAAAAAAAGAGGTTTTTAGGCTAACATAAATCCATTTTTCTGATGAAGACATGGAGCCTCACTGATTTGCATAAAGTTTCCCAAGTCTTCCTTGGTAGAACCAGGATCAGAACTTTTCTGCCTTGACACTTAATCCTGTTTTGAGTGAAAGGGTGCCAAATATCACAAAGCTTAAACACCAAAAGGGAGGAAACCTTGGACCAAGAAATAAAGAAAATATTGTGAAACGAATATTTTCATAATGCTGGGATTCGACCAAACTAACACCCCCTCACTCCCTGCAAAGACTTTTAAAGATCATGCTTTTATTTTATGTAACTTGTTCTGCTTCAGGAGATAGTCTGCAGTCTGCCTGAATCCATGTGATAGGAGGTTGTGCTATAATTGGGCTTGTTTACAACGCAGTAGACTAAAGAGGTGGAAGGGGTTAGCCATGGACTACTACTGAATACTAAAAAACACTTCAGGAAGACTAGAAGATAGAGACTTGAGGTTTGACGCTCATGTTTGTTTACTGAACTATTATGAGTCCTGCATTTCTTAGGGTATTTCATGGGTTGTTAATAATATGTTACTTAAAAAAAAAAAAAAAGCAGCAGCTCTTTGGTCAATTAAGTTTGGGGAAACAATGACTTTGACAAAGGTAAACTGCTTCCTATTACAGGACATCTCAAACCTTGAATGAGCCACTCTGATTTGTGACTCCCCAAGAGGGAGTGTAGTTTTTCCAAACTTACTTGACCACAGAACATCTTACTGCTATTTTTCCAAAGAATCTGAAAAGGCTAGTGTTCCACAGAACACATTTTGTGAAATGATGCCTTGGATTAAAGAAGCAGCATTATTGGTTGGAGTCCTATGGCAGATTGAATTGTGGCCCCTAAAAGGTGTGTTAACCAGGACCTCAGAATGTGACCTTATTTGGAAATAGGATCTCTGCAGACAAAATTAAGGTGAAGATCTTGAGACTTAGGGTGGGCCCTAAATCTAGTGACTGGTGTCCTTATAAAAGAGAAGGAGATTTGAACACAGAGACACAAAGAGAAGGCCATGTGAAGATGGAAGCAGAGACTGGAGTTATGCTGTCAGAAACAAAGACTGGCCAGAGCCACCAGAAACTGGAACTGATTGGCCTCCGGAGCCTTTGGAGGAGGCGCAGCCCTGCTGACAACTTGATTTTCTGGGCTCCAGAACTGTGAGAGAATAAATTTATGTTCTTTTCAGCCACCTAGTTTGTGGTAATTTGTTACAGCAGCCTTTGGAAACTAATGCAAGTCCCCTGGGGACAACAGAACTGAGAAGTGCTCTCCATTTTGGGCAAGTGAAAAAGCGAGTGGCCGGATGGACTTGGAAATGGAAACTCATTGTGAGTCTAACATTTGGTCCAGAGTTTAGCTATCTCTGCTGGGGATGCTTGGGGGAATGGAGGGTTGCTCCTGAGAGGGTTAACTTAAGACTTAGATAAGTTGAAGTGAATGAACCCTATAGAAAAGGCCAGAGCCGTCAGCAGTCCAACAGCTGTGGAAAGGGAAATGGCATGATGGGACAAAGAGTCATTGGTGGGGCTCCTAACAATGTCACTTCTGTCCTAAGGGGATTCTCCCACGGGTCTTCCAGTTGCTTGTGGGGTGAGAACCCTAATGCTCTCAACTGTCTTGCCCCTGCCGCCTGGCTCTCAAATAAGACTGGGAAAATTTCCAAGGTTGCTTTGTATTCTGACCCCTCTAAGCATGCTTGTGGTTTGTTCTCTTTGCTCTTAGTTGAAGAGGGCATTTCTTTTCTTTGTCTCTCTGCAGCCTTTCCCCCTACATTGTTGCCTTAGTCATTTATTTCTGACCTATAATTGGGCAGCATCATGAGGCTTTTCTTTGGCTCAGAGCAAGGAGGAGTTGTGTTAAATAAACTAAACTAGTCTCTAATTACTTGTGTGCTTATTGTGTATTAGCAGAAGTGGCTAAAATGTCAAAGAAGCTTTCCCTCAATGGTTTTCACTCTGGAGGTTTAGAGGTTATGGCGGCCAGGAGGGCACTTGAGTTACACTGGGTTTTGTGACTGCTATTAGCACAATAGAGAATAAGTGGAGGTAAAAAAAAAAAAAAAAAAAAAGCTATAAAAAAGACTTTTTTAGTCTTTTTTATAGCTTTTTTTTTTTTTTTTTTTTATAGCTTATGCACTCATGGCCGTGCCATTCTATAGACTGAAAGCAGTGACTCTAACTGGCCCCATCCTTCTCAGAAAGGTGATTAGAAGCTATGGCCAGGACTTCGGAAGCCCTCTTGCCCAATTGCTTTTAGCAAGGAGCATGCCTTCTAACATATGCCTTCTAAAAACCTGTCTAGAATCTTCTTCCATCTGTCACACCGGTGGGGGGCATCGTGGCAGGTATTAAAGTGATGAGGAGAGTACAGCTGAGGAGCAGTCCTGGGCTTCTCCTTGCCTGGTGTGTCCTCTGTTGCTACTGACAAGAAAACTGAAGGGGAAGATGGTGCCAGAACAGCTTCCTGGTGCCACAGCAAAGAGCAATCTGGCTGGTAGTGGGGAAGTGATTAAGAGGTGGTGAAAGGGGGACTAGTAGAAATTTTCCCCCTGTGACTGACCCATAAATTCTGGAAACCCTGGTGATCACCCCTATAAAAAGGCAAAAATATGGGCCATGCAGAGGTTATTCCAAGTTCATCTTGAGATACCAGGGCAATACTGGAAAGTAAACTTCTGACTCCCGAATCCTGTTCTACAACACTGCTCTGGGATCAAGCCAAGTTATCCCTACCCTGTCACCCCACTCATAAATATAAGCAGATGAATCCACTTCTAGAATTCCTTTGCCTTTTCCTCCTCCTGTAACTAAATGTCCATCCCAAACCAGAGAGCCGGAGCAAATACGTCAGGCAGTGAAGGCTTTCAGGGGCTTTGTGCAATAAAGCAAGGAAGCCAAACGTAAAAGGTAGAGAAAGATCAGAGAAACATCTGGAAAAAATACCAGAGTACATTATTAGAAAAGTCTCAGTTTAAGATTTCTGGGGGTCCTCTTTTCCTTTTCTATTATATACCCCCCAAAACCGAGCAGAACTCCTTTGTCCCCTGGGTCTCCCCCAAACCATACATAACTCCCAACTGTCTGCATCATTAAAGGAGACAACTGCTTCATAAACCTTTCTAGAGTAACCTTCCTATTTTTAATATTTATTTGCCTCTAACATCCTGGCACCATGAGCCTTTTTTTCTTAATGATTTAAGATAGAATAATTAGGTAACAGACATATCTGGAAACAACTTTTAAGATGCAGTTCCTTTCATTGATGAACTGCTCAGGGGCACCTACCCTGGGCTGTTTTTAAGCAAGACAACCCTTCCCTTGGGGGTTCAAAACACATCTTTGCCCTCCTCAGTCAGTGCTTGTTAAAACCCTGCCATGCTGAAACTGCCTGTATTTAGATCAAACATCCAAGGACAATATGAAGACCTGTAAAAAAAAGTAAAAGCTGAAGAGGCTAATTCAAGAATGTAAAATCCATTAAACTATGCAAGTTTGCATGAACTGGAAAAAGTGGATCCCATACACAGCGCTATAGCCCTTAGCTGTTAGCAGGTGTGAGTCAGTCACTTGTACAATTCATTTGTCTACCTAATTGCACTGAAGATAGGCTTTTACTTTGCCTATAACATCTCTAATGAGTAGGTTTTCAGTTCGATCTAACTAATTAATTCTTGTTAACTTCCTTTGCATTGCTGTTCTTTTAATTTAACCAGAGACAGCCCAGAGTTGCTACTAGTGTTTAGTCTCAACTAGATTACCCCTATTCATTAAGGGCTGTAATTGTTGGTCAGACCCTTCCAAGCGGTCATTACAACCTCTGGCTTGCATATTGAATAACAGCAATTTCCTGACTCCAACAGACTCTTGTGTGAGGGAGGAGAAAATGCTAATAAAGAAAGAATAAATGATTCTCGACTCCATTCAGGGCTGTGTAGATTTCTTTTGCAGCAGAAATTGTACTGAGGTGGTAAAACGGGCTCCTTGCAGGCCCCCTACCTCCACCCTGAGTGAAAACAATAAGAACCAAGTGAAGCATATTCCCTGCCACTGTGATTACAGCATCCGTAAAAGTGATTATACGGCTGCTGTAATCAACTTCAATGAAAGCTGCCTGTTAGAGCTTCAATAATTACTCATTTCTGTTAACAGCTTGCTTTCAGTTTAGCACTTTGAGGCCAAAGGAAAAATATAATAATAATTAAAAAAAAAAACAAAACCTGGGGCAATTTAATAAAGGATCCTACTCACATGGTATTTTGGGGGGTAAGTGCTTGTGTGTGGGCAAAAAAAAAAAGCACATGTAAGTTTTTTGTCCCTTTCTCCAGAGCAGCCCCCTTTCGTTTTAAGCTTAGGTTCTATTTAACCAGCAAAAGCACAGGTTCACACAGGGTTCAATCATGTACTGAACGTTTACTGAAGGAGGCACAATAGTTTAAATAAAGTGCTGGTTTTAAATATTTTACCCATTTCTTTAAACAAATTGCCAATCCTTAAAGTCTGTGTTAAACACATTTCAAAAGCAAAATACCACAAGGATCTTTCAGTAAAACCTCTACATGGAGTGTTTCATTTGCTCTCCAACTCATTCCCCTCACCCTTGCTTTGGGTACATTTTATTATTTATTTTTGGGGAGAGGGCAATGTTTGGGAGACTAAAAATGTTTTAGTTTGTTCTAAGTGCCTTCTTTGGAGGAAATAAAGCAAAAGAAGAGATTATCCTAAGCCCAGTGACATCAGTCACTCAGGTGGTCAAGTTTTGGAGGTCCCGGGCGAGGTGTGAGTCAGTGAACAGAGAAATAAATCAGACCTGCGAAGACATGACCCGTATATAACATCTCACAGGTCTGATTTCCAGCGTTTCTGAAAGACAAACAACTTCCGTAAACACATATCAAAGACAAAACAAAACAGAGTCCTTCTTTTCATCAAAGACAGAAAGCAATGTTACCAAATCACAAAAGTTCTTTGAGCTCAGATACCATCCCGTAAACCTTCTCTCCCCGCAAAAAACAAACAAACAAACAAACAAAAACCAAAACAGAAAATACAAAAACGTTACAGGATAGTTGGATCTTGTTATATTTCCGTTCCTTCAAAGTTCAGAAAATTTGGGAAAGCCTCAAAATTTGGATGCAGTTTCATACCAAACCTAAACTTCTTTTTTTTTTTTCTCCACAACAAACAAAACCTAAACCATGTCAAATTCCAACTCCAGTGCCTTCAAAAAATTGTTTAGAAAAGAAAAACTGGGCATTTTTAATCGCGTTTTGTTTTTTTCTTAAATGACTAAATGATTAGTGAAGCAAGTCTATAATTTTCTGAAAATTGTATGTGAAAAGGAAACCCTGGTGGAGTGGTGGGTAAGTGCTACAGCTGCTAACCAAAAGGTTGGCAGTTCAAATCTGCCAGCTGCTCCTTGGAAACTCTATGGAGCAGTTCTACTCTGACCTATAGGGTCGCTACGAGTCGGACTCGACTTGACAGCAACGGGTATGGGTATGTGAAAATATCATTAAATTCCTTAAAAAAAGAAAAGTTGTGTTTCAACAAAAATAATAATCCCATTAACTTAGATTTCACAGGACATTTTCTCTGAAAGGCTCAAATTTCACCTCTTTCCAAATTTCATTGCATTGTCATATACAGCACATCAGTGGGATAGGTTGTGTAGGAAATGATCTTTAGCAGAACATGACAGTGTTCAGCACAGGAACAACAGATTGCACATTTCTGGGACTTACTGATTTAATAGAGTGAGGGAACATGTCTTCATTCATCTTTCTTCATAGCTGTTTCGCTGGCACATTTCAAATAGGCTTTCATCTGAGCTCTGTTTTTTCCTCGCTGACACATCTCTCTTTCTTCCCTCACATCACCCTCAGCTCTCTGGTTTTGTTTCATGGTGAAGCATCCTCCACTGGACCATGTGTCTTTAGTTCAGTTGTCCTCTCGATTGAAGTTGGGGTTGAGGGTCATGAGAGTGGGCTGGGAACTGGGACCAGGGGTGAGAAGAATAGGGAGGGAGACTAGTCAGAGAGATTTTTACATTGGGAGTTTAAGGTTATTACTTTAATAGTACTTCTGGGTCTCTGTCATCTGAAGGATCTGAGACCCCAAAGCCAAGTTTTTCGTGTTACCAGTACCAGTTGGCATTCAGTTGACTCTGACTGATGGTGATCCCACGGGTACCAGAGTAGAACGGTGCTCCATAGTGTTTTCAATGACTGGGTTTTTGGTTGTAAATCTCCAGGCCTTTCTTCCTAGGCACTGCTGTGGGGTGGACTCCAACTACCAAACTTTAGGTTAGCAGCTGAGCCCATTAACCATTTACACCACCCAGGAAGGAATCCTTTCATTCTTTTCTTCAATGTCGCCAAGCCATGGCTGTCTCATTCTAATTTGGATATTTGTATCAAAAAAAGTCTTAGTTTTAGAAGAAGTGCAGCCAGAGTGCTCCTTGGAAACATGGATGGTGTGACTTCATCTCACATTTTTCGGATAGGTAATAAGCAGTTACTGGAGAAGGACATCATGCTTGGTAAGGTAGAGAAATAGTGAAAAAGAGAAAGACCCTCAATGAGATGGGTTAACACAGTGACTGCAACAATAGGCTCAAACATAGCAGTGACTGTGAGGATAAAGCAGGACCAGGCATTGTTTCATTCCGTTTTACACAGGGTCACTACAAGTCAGAACCTACTTAACAGCACCCAACTATAAAACAACATGAAATTTTCTATTATGTATTTTTAAGCATTTACTTTACAAAGACAGAAACATATCTATTTGGGATTCAAATAAAAACAAGAAATTTCCCTTTTAGCTACTGAAACATTTTGAGAGGCTAGAATATACTGTTACTGGCTCTTTAAGACTCCAAATGCACTAATCTAGCAAAGTTGCCCAGTCTGGTGCCTGGAAGCAGGCAACAATTTTGAACAACTAACAGCAACTACATGTAAAGTTACAACTTAAAGATGAAATACGGAACTTAGAATGATGATTGTTATTGTTTGGTGCCCTCGAATCAGTTCAGACTCATAGCAACCCTATGTACAACAGAATGAAACAATGCCCAGTACTGTACCATCCTCACAATCGTTTGTTATGCTTGAGCCCATTGTTGCGGTCACAGTGCCAATCCACCTCATTGAGGGTCTTCCTTTTTTCACTCTTTACCAACCATGGTATCCTTCTCCAGGGACTGGTCCCTCCTGATAACATGGCCCAAGTACACGAGATGAAGTCTTGCCATCCTTGTTTATAAGGAGCATTCTGGCTGTACTTCTTTCAAGACAGCTTTGTTCATTCTTATGGAAGTCCATGGTATATTCAGTATTCTTTGTTAGCATCACCATTCAAATGCATCAATTCTTCTTCAGTCTTATTGTCCGGCTTTCATATGCATATGAGGCCATGGAAAATACCATGGCTTGGGTCAGGTGCACCTTAGTCCTTAAAGTGACATCTTTGCTTTTGAACACTTTAAAGAGGTCTTTGCAATAGATTTGCCCAGTGCAATATGTCCTTTGATTTCTTGACTGTTGCTTTCATGGACATTGACTGTAAATCCAAGTAAAATGAAATCCTTGACAACTTCAATCTTTTCTTCATTTACCATGATGTTGCTTATTGGTCCAGTTGTGAGGATTTTTCTTTCCTGTATGTGGAGGTGTAATCCATACTGTAGGCTGTAGCCTTTGATTTTCATCAAAGTGCTTCAAGTCCTCTTCAATTTCAGCCAGCAAGTTTGTATCATCTGCATATCCCAGGTTGTTAACGAGTCTTCCTCCAATCCTGATGCCACACTCTTCTTCATATCGTCCAGCTTCTAAGTTTATTTGCTTAGCATACTGATTGAATAAATATGGTGAAAGGATACAACCCTGACACACACTTTTCCTGATTTTAAACCACATAGTGTCCTCTTGTTCTGTTCCAACAAGTGCCTCTTGGTCTAGGTACAGGTTCCACATGAACACAATTAAGTGTTCTGGAATTCCCATTCTTCCCCATGTTATTCATAATTTGTTATGATTCACATAGTCTAATGCCTTTGCATAATCAAAAAAACACATGTAAATATTTCTCTGGCATTCTCTGCTTTCAGCCAAAATCTATCTGACATCAGCAATGATATCCTTCATTCCAAATCCTCTTTCAAATCCAACTTGACTTTCTGGCAGTTCTCTGTCGATGTACTGCGGTGTTTTTGAACTTCCTTCAACGAAATTTTACTTTTGTGTGATATTAATGATATTGCTGATATTTTCCACATTCTGTAGGATCACCTTTCTTTGGAATGGGCACAAATACGGATCTCTTCTAGTTAGTTGGCCAGGTAGCTGTCTTCCAAATTTCTTGGCATAGATGGGTGAACATTTACAGCATTCAATCCATTTGTTGAAGCATCTCAATTGGTATTCGATCAATTCCTGGAGCCTTGTTTTTTGCCAGTGCCTTCAGTGCTGCTTGGACTTCTTCCTTCAATACCATCAGTTCTTGATCATATGTTAATTACTGAAATGGTTGAATGTTGACCAATTGTTTTTGGTACTGTGACTCTGTATTCCTTCTGTCTTCTTTCTATGCTTCCTATGGAGCTCAATATTTTGCCCTAGAATCCTTCAATATTGGAACTCGAGGCCTGAAGTTTTTCTTCAGTTCTTTCACCTTGAGAAATCCCTAGTGCATTCTTCCCTTTTGGTTTTCTAACGCTAGGTCTTTGCAGATTTCATTTTAATACTTTACTTTGTCTTCTCAAGCCACTCTTTGAAATCTTCTGTTCTGCTCTTTTACTTCATCATTTCTTCCATTAGTTTTAACTGCTCTAAGTTCAAGAGCAAGTTTCAGAGCCTCTTCTGACATGCATTTTGGTGTTTTTTTCTCTCCTGTCTTTTTAATGACCTTTTGTTTTCTTCATGTATGATGTCCTTGATGTCATCCCACAAATTGTGTGGTCTTCAGTCATTAGCGTACAATGCGTCAAATCTATTCTTGAGATTGTCCACAAATTCAGGTGGGATACTCAAGATTTTCCTTTGGCTCTCGTAGACAGAATTTTGATTACCACCTCTATAACATGCACCAGACTGGTAATTCCTGACTTACGATGTATTCGAGTTATAAAAAACCACACTTACAACCCTCCGTTTAAAAAAAAATTTTTGGACATCTTATTTTTAGTAACTTCTTTTGGCCAGGTCCAGTGTATAGTTGCTGTTTATGTTGTTGAAAAAAGATATTTCCAGTGAATAAGTCATTGGTCTTGCAAAATTCTATCATGTATTCTTCAGTCACTTCTTTCACCAAGACCATATTTTCCAACTACTGATCTTTCTTTGTTTCCAACTTTCACATTTCAATCGATAGTAATTATCAATGCATCTTGATTGCATGTTTGATCAATTTTAGACTGCCAGAAATTGGTAAAAATCACCACTTTCTTCATCCTTGTCTTTAGTGACTAGTGTGTAAATTTGAATAAAAGTCATATTAACTGGTCTTCCTTATAAGTCTATAGATATTATCCTATCACTGACAGCATTGTATTTCAGGATAGATCTTGGAATGTTCTTTTTGACAATGAACGTGATGCCATTCCTCTTCAATTTGTCATCCGCAGCATAGTAAACCACAGGATAGTGCAATTCAGAATGGCCAATACCAGTCCATTTCAGCTTACCAATGCCTAGGATATGTATTTTCAAGTGTTTCATTTCATTTTTGATAACTTATATTTTTCCTAGATTCATACTTTGTACATTTCATGTTCTGATTGTTAATGGGTGTTTGCATCTGTTTCTTCTCGTCTTGAGTCCTGCCACATCAGCAAATGAAGGTCCTGAAAGCTTTGCTCTAACCATGTCATTAAGGTGAACTATACTTTGTAGAGGCAGTTCTTCTCCACTTGTATTTTGTGTGCCTTCCAACCTGAGAGGCTCATCTTCTGGCACTATACAGGCTATGTTCTGTAGCTATTCATAAGATTTTCACTGGAAATTTTTTTTAAGTAGATTACCAGGTCCCTCCTCCTAGTCTATCTTAGTCCAGAAGCTAAGAGACAAGAGAGAAGCACGAAATCATTAGTAAGAACAAGGCCAGGGGCTGACTGTGGATCAGATCATCAATCATTCATATGCAAGTTCAAGTTGAAGCTGAAGAAAATTCAAATGAGTACATGAGAGCCAAAGTACGACCTTGAGAATATCCCACCTGAATTTAGAGATCATCTCAAGAATAGATTTGATGCATTGAATGCTAACGAACAAAGAGAAGATGAATTGCGGGATGAAGAAAGAAAAGGTTATTAAAACAAGAAAGTAAGAAAAGACCAAAACGAATGTCAGAAGAGACTGAAACTTATTCCTGAATGAAGAGTAGCTTAAGTGATTGGAAGAAATGATGAAGTAAAAGAGCTGAACAGAAGATTACATAGGGTGGCTAGAGAAGACAAAGTAAAGCATTATAATAAAATGTGGTAAGACCTGGAGTTAGAACACCAAAAGGTAAGAACATGCTTGGTATTTCTCAAGCTGAAAGAACTGAAGAAAAAATTCAAGCCTCAAGTTGCAATATTGAAGGATTTTATGGGCAAAATATCGCACGACGCATGAAGTATCAAAAGGAGATGAAAAGAATACAGAGTCACTGTAAAAAAACATTGGTGGATGTTCAACCATTTCAGGAGGGAGCATATGCTAAAGAATCGATGGTACTGAAGGAAGAAGTCCAAGCTGCACTGAAGTCACTGGCAAAAAACAAGGCTTCTGGAATTGATGGAATACCAACTGTCATGTTTCAACAAATGTATGCTATGCTGGAAGTACTCCCTCCTCTATGCCAAGAAATTTGGAAGAGAGATGCCTGGCCAACGAACTGGAAGAGATCCCTATTTCTGCCCATTTCAAAGAAAGCTGATCCAACAGGATTTGGAAATTATGGATCAATATCAGTAATATTAGAAACCTTGATGATGTAGTGGTTAAGTGCTATGACTACTAACCAAAAGGTTGGCGGTTTGAATCTACCAGGTGCTCTTGGAAACTCTGGGGCAGTTCTACTCTGTCCTATAGGGTCACTATGAGCAGAATCAACTCAAGGACAACAGGTTTGATGTTTTTGGTATCATTAATATCAAATGCAAGTAAAATTTTGCTGAAGGTACTTCAAAAACATTTGCAGCAGTACATCAACAGGGAACTGCCAGAAATTCAAATTGGATTCGGAAGAGGATGTGGAATGAGAGATGTCATTGTTGATGTCAGATGGGTCTTGACTGATAGCAGAGATTACCAGAAAGATGTTTACCTGTGTTTTATGGATTATGCAAAGGCATTCGACTGTGTGGATCATAACAAATTATGAATAACATCTGGGAATTCCAGAACACTTAATTGTGTTCATGTGGAACCTATACCTAGACCAAGAGGCGGTTGTTGGGATAGAACAAGGGGATATTGTGTGGCTTAAAATCAGGAAAGGTATGCATCAGAGTTGTATCCTTCTGTCATACTTATTCAATATGTATACTGAGCAAATAACCTGATAAGCTGGGCTATATGAAGAAGAACGTGGCATCAGGATTGGAGGAAGACTCCTTAACAACCTGAGATCTACAGACGAATACAACCATGCTTGCTAAAATTGAAGAGGACTTGAAGTACTTTGATGAAAATCAAAAGCTACAGCCTTCGGTATGGATTATACCTCCATGTAAAGAAAAGAAAAATCCTCACAACTGGACCGATAAGCAACATCATGATAAAGGGAGAAAATACTAAAGTTATCAAGGATTTCATTTTATTTGGATTTATAGTCAATGCCCACGGAAGCAGCAATCAAGAAATCAAAAGACGTAGTGCATTGGGCAAATCTGCTGCAAAAAGACCTCTTTGAACTGTTCAAAAGCAAAGATATCACTTTTCGAGGACTAAAACGTGTCTGATTCAAGCCATGGTATTTTCTATCACCTCATACGCATGTCAAAGCTGGATAATGAATAAGGGAGACTGAAGAAGAATTGATGCATTTGAATTGTGGTGTTGGTGAAGAATATTGAATATACCATGAGCTACCAGAAGAGCAAACAAATCTGTCCTGAAAAAAGTACAGCCAGAATGCTCCTTAGAGGCAAGGATGGTGAGACTTCATCTCACATATTTTGGACATATTATCAAGAGAATCTAGTCTCTGGAGAAGGACATCATGCTTGGTAAAGTAAAGGGTGGGCTAAAAAGAGGAAGACCCTCAACCAGATTTATTGACACAGTGGCTACAACAATGGGCTCAAGCATAGCAACAATTGTGAGGATGGTGCAGGACAGGGCAGTGTTTTCCTTCTATTGTACACGGGGCCGCTATGAGTCGGGACCAACTGAACGGCACCTAACAATAACAGCATCGTTAGTAATATGCACTACATATAATGTTGCAAGGCATAATTTGCTTTTGTCATCACATCTGTAAGTTTATAGATAATGTTTCCCACCCCCAAAGACAAATAAAGATCTGTTTTATATTAAAAAAAAAAAAAAATTGCCATTGCGTCATTCCAACTCATACCGACCCTATAGGACAGAGTAGAACTGCCCCATAGAGTTCCCAAGGAGCACCTGGTGTATTTGAACTGCCTACCTTTTGGGTAGTAGCCGTAGCACTGAACCACTATGCCACCGAAGACAATAATATTTTTTTAAAAAAAATGTATTCAACTTACATCATAACTGACTCGCCCTAAGTCGGAGACAGCCTGAGAAATAAAAGACAATCAGGATCATTGAGGTACTATATCTAGAGGAGGGTTTGGGTGGTTTTTATCTTTAGCTTTCCTTTTAAAACAGCCACATTCTACCAAAAATCTCAAGGGGTTGCTATCAGCATATTCCAAACAAAAATAAATAAATAAAAACCAAACCGGCTGCAGTCGAGTGGATTCCGACCCTATGGGCCGGTGTAGAACTGCCCCCATATGGTTTTAAGGAATGGCTGGTTGATTCAAACTGCTGACACATTTGGTTAGCAGCTGAGCCCTTAACCACTGTGCCACCAGGGCTCCTTTCAGCCTATTCAAATCAGGTTTATTTACCATAGGGGCTAACAACCTTAGCATTTTGTGTTCTGCATAAATACCCTCAGGACTGACAAAGGAGATAAGATGAGAGATTCACCACGGTAGGTCTTCCACTAAGAGTTCTACACTGTAGCTGGGTCCTGTGGTTGCTAGTTTAGTGTTTCTTCTGGTTTCTAAACTCCAAAGCATCTGGCCTTGTTTTTGGGAAATAATACCACCCAAGTGTCTCCAATAAAAGGACAATATTTGATGAGATTCAGGACTTCCAAGCCAGGTTATCAAGGAAGACAAGTAAATCGCTCATATTCTGACATATTGCATTCTTAAGACATGAAGATTGTCTTTAAACCTTTTAGCAGGAGGAGATGATTAAGAAAGACAGGTTCAGTGGGTACTAAGAGAAAGTGGTATGTCAGTGCTGTAGCTTCTGGCTACCTTATCAAATTACAGCATTAGATAAGCCTCTGACTCCCAGTCTCCCACTCCGACAAGTACTAGGATTCCACAGTTGTTGGGAGCTGGGGGTGGGGAAGAAACTATACAAAGCTTTCAAGAGCAAATCTAGTCACAATTAGTTATTTCATTTGCAAACTAAAGGCACTGGGGTTAAAATACTCAGCATAATCCTTGCTTAGAGGCAAAAGAATCTTTCTATCCTCATTGTTGCCCCCAGAATCAGTGAACTACCTGATGCTCCCATTTTTGAACACCTATCACAGTGCTTTGTGCTTTTACAAAAATGTTTGCTTCCCCTAGGTGTTACTAATTTTTTTACACTAATCAGAATATTCACTTTTGAAAAAGGTATCTTATATGCAAATTGTTTTTCTAATGGAGCCCCCAAAATTCTCAAGAGAAGCAAGTAAAATTTAAAATAATCCCTCTGGTCTATGACAATAGGGTCCAGTACTCACCAATCCATGGAGGGAATGACAGTTGTTTATTATAAAGCTAGAACTCATTCTAATATTTATTTATCTAATTTTTAACTTCCCTGATCGAATGTAAAGGGAGTTTCCCTGGGGTGTGGCCTGTACCACCTTTTATCTCTCAAAAGATAAAAGGAAAGAGAAGTGAGCAGTGAAGGACCTCATACCACCACGAAAGCAGCACCGGGAGCAGAGGATGCACTGGTAGCAGTGCGTGTCCTTTGGACTGAGGGCTCCTGCGTGGAGAAGCTCCTAGTCCAGGTGAAGACTGATGACAAGGTCCTTCCTCCAGAGCTGACAGAGAAAGCCTTCCGCTGGAGCTGACACCCTGAATTTGGACTTCTAGCCTACTAGACTGTGAGAGAATAAACTGTTAAAGCCATCCACTTGTGCTACAACAGCACTAGATGACTAAGACAGTATCCAGAAGTATCCAGAACTATCTTTTAGTTATGTTCCTGACATTTGGCCTTTTGTCCAAAAACCCTAAGGATGTATTACATTTCTCTTCCTTCACTGAAAAAAACAAATTGGTTAATATATTTTATATGATGAGTATAAAATATTTATATATAATATTTACTGGGCACTGTGTTGGGTTACGGGGTGTTGGCTATGGGAATCTCTGGGTAGCACAAATGGTTAAGTGCTCCACCACTAACCAAAAGTATGGTGGTTCAGACCCACCAAGAGGTGCCTCAGAAGAAAGGTCTGGTGATCACTTCTGAAAAGTCCCAGCCATGAAATCTCTGTGGAGCACAGTTCTACTCTGAAGTGAACGGAGTCGCAGTGAGTTGGAATCGCCTCCACAGCAACTGGTGATGGTGGGGCTGGGTGTTTGCATCCACCTTGCACTAACTCTTTGTTAAAATGATAAAATTAATTTTATGACATGGTATATGAGAGTAGTGGTGATCGGAGAGAGGCTATGGTGCGATGGATCACTTTTGTGTGGCCTTTCTAGCCATGGTCTTGTAACTCCCACCCAAATAATGGGGCTGGACTCTGAGGCAGGGTAATTGTTGCCCACCAAAGGGGTTGGTCAGTTTTGCCAACCCGCCGGGCTTGAAACGAGCCACCCCGGAGACAGGAGAGAGAGAATCCTACCACCACCAAGGAAGAACAGCCAGGAGCAGAGAGCGTATCCTTTGGACCCAGGATCCCTGCACTGAGAAGCTCCTGAAACCAGGGGACCGAACCAAAGAGAGAGAGAGAGCTGTAACCCTGAAGATGGTGAGAAGCGGTGGCAGGAGAGACCAGCAAGAGGCTGCACATTGGACTTCCCAGCCCGATGAGTGAGTAAGCTGAGAGCCTGGAGTGACTCTGGGGATTTATTACCCATCAAGTTGATTTCAACTCATAGTGACCCTATTGGACAGAGTTGAACTGCCCCATAGAGTTCCCAAGGAGTGGCTGGAGGATTTGAACTGCCAACCTTTTGGTTAGCAGCCATAGCTCTTAACCACTGTGCCACCAGGTCTCTGGGGACTTATTGGCAGAAGCAAAAAGAGCTTTGTAATACTTGCCTGAGCAGGGCAGAGGTCTAGGGCCAGAGAGAGGTGTGCCTGTGAGAACAGTCAAAAAGAGGCTGTCCTGATGGAAGAATTAGATCCTGAGTGTTCCTAGCCTGAATTGTAAACTGTTACTTCCTTAATTGTCATGGATTGAATTGTGTTCCCTCAAAATATCTCTCAACTTGGCTAGGTCATGATTCCCAGTACAGTATGATTGTCTACTGTTTTATCATCTGATGTGATTTCCCTATGTGTTGTAAATCCCATCACTATGATGTAACAAGATGGATTAGTGGCAGTTATATTGATGAGATCTACAAGATTAGATAGTGTTTTAAGCCAATCTCTTTTGAAACATAAAAGAGAAGCGAGCAGAGACACATGGGGACCTCATACCACCAAGAAAGCAGTACCAGGAACAGACTGCGTCCTTTGGACCTGAGGTTCCTGTGTTAAGATGCTCTCAGACCAAGGGAAGATTGATGACAAGGACCTTCCTACAGAGCCCACAGAGAGAGAAAGGCTTCCCCTTGAGCTGGCGCCCTGAATTTGGACTTCAAACCTACTGAACTGTGAGAGAATAAACTTTTCTTTGTTAAAGCCTTCCACTTGTGGTATTTCTGTTATAGCAGCACTAGATGATCAAGACACTAATAAACCCCATACTCATGAGTATTGTCTGTGAGTTGGCCATTGCAATGAATTGTTGAACTTAACAGAGAAGTAGAGAGTGCTGTGGGAGCAACAATTGGTGTCAGAATTGGTAAAGATGGTGGAGAGAGGAGGCATGTCTGACATCTGCCTCATAGGAATCTGCTTTGGGCTGTTGATCTTTATCCTCCTTGTGAAGTTAGAGGAGGCCAGACACTGCTCCATGCCATTTTTACAGAGGCTATAATTGTGAAGTATAAATTGAAGTTATGAAGGAATGGAAAGTAAGGTAAACAGGAGAAACAGGTCAGCGGAAACAGGAGAATGGGGCAGATGAGCAAGGAGAAGCAGAGATTTTTATGACATGATAAAATTAATTTTGTCTATCTTGATTCATACTCTCAAAATTGAGATCCTGATTGGTCTAGCTTATCTTCTTGAACCAGGTCACATCTGTTTGCTGGTATGAGGTCACCATTTATGCTCGTTTTGCAGACTTGGAATCTGAGACAGCAAGAAACCTTATAAATTATCTGAGATCACACAGCTAATAAGTGGCAGGACTTGGATTTACTCTCAAGCCTATCTGACTCTAAAGACCATGATCTTAACTGCTATGGTACAGAGACTCTGCCCTCTCTTCTTCAGTGAGACAACCAGGTAGTGGAAGTGATGAATATCTTTAAAGTGATATAAATACTAAGAACCACGGAGATTTCAGGAGGGGAAAATGTAAAAGACATATAGGACAGCTTTTGGCAGAAGAGCCTAGGGGCGTGCTCATTCTTTCCAAATGTTCTACTCCCAGGCTGGGCCAATTACTGTAAAGTGATTTCTCTGTAGCTTACATTAGCCCAGTGAGGTATTGACATTGTCTATGCCATGATACCCCAATACTGCTGGTGGAAAGGAGAGAATCACCACTGGGGAGGCAAACTAAGAGTGTGCATTGTGGTCCCCCAACAGGAGCCTAGCGAGGAGGGTTGCAGAGGGGGATACCTGCCCCTGGGCGCAAGTGCAAGAGGGTGCCAGACAAAGCTCATAAGGACATTCTGAGGCACCAAAAATATGGAAGGCTCCTGACTGAGGCAGCCAGACAAGAGAGGTGAAGGCATTTCTGCTGACATATCGCGCTATCAACATTTATTCGTCTTGAAACTGGGGGAGAGAGGCAACTTAGAGATTGCCCCTGGGCACTTGAATTGGGCTGGGGGATGCAATTTTGAGATTGTCCCTGGGTGCTCATTACCCCACTATGCTCCTGTCTCCCCAAGCATCTCTGCTGCTTCTTGACCATCTGCCCCATTCTCCTGTCACTACTGATCTGTTTCTCCTGTTTACCATACTTTCCATTCTTTCATAACTTCAATTTATACTTGGCAATCATGGCCTCTCTCTGACCACCACCTACTCTCACCTATCATGACTTTTCAATTTCAGCTCCCAAAGAGCTGAAAAATTAGTTTTCTCTTTCTTAATTCATACTCTCAAAATTGAGATTCTGATTGGCTTATGTTATCTTTTTGGGCCAGGCCACATCTGTTGGTTGGCTTACAGGTTGGTTGTCTTCAATTAGACATTTACTCCTGGTCCAAAGATCTGTAATGGAGAGTGGAGTTTGGGAGAGTCCAGTCACATGGCACACACACACAAAAAAAAAAATGGCAATGGGTAATGGGGGCAACGGGCAAGGTGTTTCTTTTGGGTGGGCATGCAGGCACACATACTCAATGTTGAACAATAAAAAACTGCAACATTTTCTTATGGGACATTTGCTATATACATTTTTAAAAGCCAACAAATTTGACATGAAAAAAGATGATTTTACTTTTTTTTTTAGTTTCTTCTATAACCGGTATCATATTTGTTTGTATATGCCTAATTAGGACAAATCTTTATATTTTGGATAGTGGGTTTGATTTTTGGAAATAGCCAGAAGTTATATTGAGTCATTTTTCTGATTAAGGGTAATGAAGGTAGATATTATAAATTTATCAAAAACGAAGTGTAACTATAAAAAAGAAAGACAAATTGTATTTTGTGGTTCATAAACTGACCCCGAAGGCAATACCAAGAGGAGTTTTGAAAGTGTTTTGAGCAATGACAGCACATTAAATAAATGTATTATCCTCCGGAGGTGATTGCATCATTTGAAGGACAAATTTCAGGTATTTGTTCAGGCTTGTGAGACTGTGTATGCCTGTGTATGTGTATGAGTGTGTTTGTACCTTATTACATTGTGATTAATCTTCATTCCATAGAAATGAGGGAAAACACTGATCTGAATCAAAGTTCAGGAAGTTCTGATATTCAGTAGGTAGGCCCTGGTACAGTGGTACTGGTTGTTCATAGCTGCCGTCATCCTGATCAGCATCTGATGAATGTTAGTTGATAAATACTTTGAATATCACCCTTGAGAATGGACTTCTAATATCAGCCATAGACTCCCATATGGTAAAGGGAGTGCTGATGGACTGTTCTGTGGTTGTTGTTGTTGAGTTGGCTCCTACTCATGACAACCCCATGTTTAACAGAATAAAAAGTTGCCCGATCATACACCATCTTCACAATCATTGGTGTGCTGGAGTGCATTGTTGTGACCACTGTGTATTTTGAGTGCCTACCAACCTATGAAGGAGCCCTATTGGCTCAGTGCTTAAGTGCTCGACTACTAACTGAAAGGTTGGCAGTTCGAACCTATTAGCTACTCCGCTGGAGAAAAATGTGGCAGTCTGTATCAATATTACAGCCTTGCAAACACTATGGGGCAGTTCTACTCTGTTCTATAGAGTCACTATGAGTTTGAATCAACTCGAGAGCAATGGGTTTGGATTTTGGTTTACCAACGTAGGGGGCTCATCATTCAGTACTATATCAAAACAATATTCTGTTGTGAACCATAGGGTTTTCATTGAATAATTTTTGGAAGAACATCAGGCCTTTCTTTCCTACTCTGTTTTTGCTGCAAGCTCCACTGAAAGCTGTCTACCATATGCGACCTTTCTAGTATTTGAAATACCAGTGACATTGTTTCCAGCATCATAGCAACATGCAAACCACCACAATATAATGACAAGCTGACTGACAGGTGGTGGATTATTTTATAGAACACATAAATACCATAGGAAAGCAAAGGAAAGATCATGACTAACCCAGAAAAAGTGTTCAAAGAGTGAATCCACCTTACTATTATGTCTGTTTTCCAGTCTCCAGTGTCATTATATTTAATATGCTTTGAGAAAATCTGTTTTTCCTAAGATTTTCATTATGAATTAAAGACAGTTGAGAATAACAGTTTAAACAGGATGACTTCACTACAGGGCAACCCATTAGTGTCCACTCAACTGAGTTCTTCCTAAGATGAAGAAAGTTCAATATTACCCTCAAGGAGCTTACCCTCTAGGGGTGGAGGCATTTCACTTTTCCTGGGCTATGTAGGGGACCACAAGTTCTTTGTCACTACTTCTAGAACAATGCAGTCTTTTTTCCTCAAGGGTTAAAATCCATTCCCTCATGCATTCCTTCTCATTATTCATGTATTAATAACAGGCAGAAAAGAGTGTTTTATCTACAGGACACATATAAATGGTGAAGTGAAACATTAGCACTATAAAAGTATCAGAAAAAAACAAATTCAAACTTAAACTTGAATTCTGGCCCTGGTTCCTACTAGCTATGCTGCCTTGAGGAAAGCCCTTGGAAAGTTCTTAACTTCTTTTCAACCTGTTTCCTCATCTTTGTTGTTGTTAGTTGCCATCTAGTCAGTTCCAACTCATGGTATCCCCATGTGTTGCAGAGTAGAACCACTCCATGGGATTTTCAAGGCTGTGACCTTTCAGAAGCAGATCGCCAAGCCTGTCTTCCAAGAGTTCAAACTGCCAACCTTTCAGCTAATAGAGTGCTTAACTGTTTGTACCACACAGGGACTTGTTCCTTATCTTTAGAAGATAGTATTAAATGAGATAATGCATGTATAGCAGTCTTAAAATTAACCTCTTACAGTTCCAGGTAATATGCAAAAAAAAAAAAATTTTTTTTTTTTTTTTTTAAAAAGCATCTCTTTCAAAACACTTCCTCCTGCTCTGTCATTCGTCATCTTCATTCATTCAACAAATATTTGCTGAGGCCCTTCTATAGGGTCTCTATGAGTCGGAATTGACTCAACGGAAATGGGATTTTTTTTTTTTTCTGTCTACCAAGAACTCTGTTATCTTTATCAAGGTAATGGCATGACAATATGCCTTCACAACCCACCCCAACCCCACCCATATCAATTTTTACCCTTCAACACTGCTTTAACCTATATGAAAAGACTGTAGTGATTTTCCTCAGAAGTCAAACTCCCTTTAGTCTAGGAGGAACATGGTTATCATTGGAGATTGTATATGTTGGTGGGGGTTGGGGAGGGGCAGTGTCTACAGGATACTGAGACCTAATAATCAGACATCCCAAGCTGATAGTTTAAAATTGATCCCCGAGTCTCATTCTGTACTTATACTGAAGTCATCATCTATGATATATTGCTTAATGAAAGGAAAAATTAATTAATTAAGAATATGTGCAAGGAAGCCCAGGGGTTTGATTTTAACATAATATAAGTAGCTTCCATCTAGTCAAGTAGTTTTAACTATATAGTTTGACTACAGACAAGACAACCTGGAAAAGCAAGGTCTAGGCCAAAGGGGTGTGTGTCTGAAGGTTTTTCTGTTATCCCCTAAATTGCTCTCTCTCTGGTTAGGTGAATATTGTAGACCCTGAGGACACGGTCTTCATTTCGGTCACTTTTGGGGATCATAGCATCTTTCTGTTTTATGGCCACAGTTTAAATTCTGAACTCCAATTAGACATTCTGCAAATCTTGCCACCAGTCACAAGGCTGTCATTTCTCTCTTACAGCACTTGTCTCATTGCCTTGGTCTTATTTATTTTCATGGTACCTTCATTAAACAACCTATCAACTCTTTCAGATTATTTATTACATTCCCTAGAGCCTAGTTCAGTGTCAAGGTGGTCAATAATTATTTATTGAGTAAGTCATTCAATAAAAGACAAAGGAGAAGAGACAAAACACTGTTCGTAACTCAAGCCAAATCTATTACCACAATGATTATTCAAACCATTAGTGGGAAAATAAGAATACCTTGCTTTCCACTGGTTGTGGCCTAGGTATCATCTCCATTTATGAAGAATAAACACATTGACATGGGGGGTTGAGTTTAGTTTCCTAGTTAATTCTGTTTCCAGGTGAAACTTTTGGAAGCCCCTTTTAATTCTGCCTCCTTCTCATAGGGCACCCAGCTCTTCCCCCCACATAGTGACACCATTTCATTAGCTTTGCAGAGAGATGAGATTTACAACTTCTGTAGGAGTTTTCCTGTGTAGGGTAACAGGGAAGGAAACTGTAACTGCTTGAATTAGCACAACATATTTGCTTTCCTTCCGGCTGCCATAAATTCTTCAGATGACACAGAATCAACATTTTAGATGATTATGTCTGGGCTTGTAAATTGTGCACCAAATTGTCACCCTTCTCCTCAGAACCCCACACCTGTTTGACACAGCTTTAAGAGTAGCCCTGACCCTTGGCCTCAGAGTCAAGTTTAACTGGCAGGGAGCTCACAGGATTTGCCACACCTCTAAGTCATGCCTTAGGAATACACCAGGTTCTCTTCTCAGAAGTATTTGATCTTTTTTTTTTTTTTTTAACTAGAAAGCTGTCCTGTCAAGACCTTTGTTACAAGATTCTGCTCAAGGGTCTTCAAAATGTCAGAGCCACACTTAGTTCCTGGGAAACTGGATTCCCTAACAAAGGATTTGCTAGTGATTTTAAGCCACATGTAGGTCACAACTAGTCTTGTGACTAATGAAAATTCCAAGCACTGCATTTTGAAAAATAAATTGGAGTATATTCAGAAAAAATGTGCATTTATTAGTTTACCCAGTTATAGTAAAGAAACAAGAAAGAAATAGATTTTATTTTTAATTTCAAAAGAGAAAAGTAAATAGATTCCTCAAAATCACATTTCTATTGGCATTCAGAAATGGAGGGCAACAGACTTTTGGCAAAATGTCTGTATGTTCCCTCACTGTTTTCAGCTGCTGTGGGGTCAGCTGGCCCCTGACTCATGGTGACCCTACGAATAATGGAATGAAATGCTGCTCAGTCCTGTATCATTCCCATGATTGCTTGCAGATCAGATCATTGTGATCCACAGTTTACTGGAAGTAGATCACCAGGCCAGGGTTAAACAAAAATGAGAATGTTTTGGAGTCATGAAATAAGATGGGAAACTGAAGTAAATCTTTCTATATTAGCATAAATTTGAAGGAACTAGAGAAATGTATACTGTTCATTTAGGTCAACTTCAGCAAATGATTCTAAATGATTTATTTTTTTTTAGGAAAATTTAAGTAACTTCTAAAAACCATTAGTTAATTCGCTTTTGTCCTAGTTCAGAGCCCACAGATAGGAAAAATTTCATAATGAACTCTGGGAAACGGGTAAAAATTGGCAATGAATGATACTTTTCCAGTGAGAGATGTCAGAGAAGTCACAAAACCAAAGAGCATTTCCCCCATTCCTTCCTGTACGCTAGGCATATATACAAAGCTTATTGTCAATCTTATACTTAAACATGGACACCAAATTGGGTGGGGTAGGGAAAAGCAGCGAGATACATATGACATTCTGAACCATTTCTGGAAAGCACTCAAGAAAATTAACATCATTCGTAGAAAAGCTTTTTGCTAAGCTCTGGTATGTATTTTTTTCCTTCATCTGTCCCTTTAGTTTCAACCAGCATTGTGATGTCTGTGAAAACTCACAGGAGCTGCCCCTGTGACTGGGGTGAAGGCAGTGGTTTAGAGAGCTCAGTTCCCAGTGAGGTGACCAAGGAAAGTCCCTTCACTTCCTGAACCTCCGTTGACTGTAGAAAGTATCTCTGCGGCACCAATTCAGCCTCTTGTTGGCCTTGGATAGTCATTTAAAATGTCTGAAGTAAGCCAGAGAGATATGTAAAAAGTTGAACTGTTCCTTAATTAAAGAAGAAAGGAAGGAAAGAAAGAAGGAGAGAGGTAGGGAAAGAAGGGAGGAAGGAAAGAAAGAAAAAAAGAAAGGAAGGAACGAAGATAAGAAGGAAGAAAGAAAGGAAGGAAGAAAATTCCTAATTTATAGACTCCCTGGGGGTACACATTACATCTATTTCCCCAACAATTATCCTAATGAGGAAAGAGTGACCCAGAGCAGATCCTCTCTCCCACCCCTGTCTTCACCTGAGCTCTCTCATTCTTGCTTGGCAGGGACCCCTGAGCATCCATTTCCAGTAACTGGACTTCAAAGGACTCATAATCCAAGGCAAAGCCAAACAGGTCGGGTCCTGTTTCTTAACCTCTTGAATGCAATGCTTTTAAATAAATTTATTATCCCAAAGGAGAATGTTTGCTCACTGTCACAGAAAAGCATTTGACTCCGCCGTCCTGTGCAGACACTGTCTTAATCTGCCAAATGTTTGGAAATCTTTTTCTCTCTTTTTGACATACCCAAAACCCAAACCGGTTGCCGTCAAGTCAATTCTGATTCATAGTGACCCTCTAGGACAGAGTAGAACCGCCCTATAAGATTTCCAGGGAGTGCCTGGTAGGTTCCAATTGCTGACCTCTTGGTTAGCAGTTGTAGTTCTTAACCACTACGCCACCAGGGCTTCCCTTTTTGATACAGAAGTTATTAAAAGAAAAATCTGACTAAACAGGGCCCACCATCAGAGAACTTTCAGTATCATTCAGCATTAGTCTCTAAAGCAACCTTTTCAATTTGGGAGAAGTAAGAGCAGAAAGACTTTAAAGTCACTTGCCCAAGTACCCGGGCTACTTCCTGTTAGAAGCCAGGAGGAATTTGGACCTGCTTCTGTGTTCGCCCTTTTTAAGGTGAGAGCAGCCATCAGGAAGTCTTTCCTCAGGCCAGCATTACCATGAGGCTGCGGTGTAGATCACATCAATGAAACATGTTCTTGGCTAGGATTTTTGTACAGTTCGACTGTTTGTGGCATCCCCAGAATACGTTTACCTCTTCCTCCTTCCAAATAGCTATAATTTCCACATTTTGAAATATGTACTTCTGGAGAAACAGAGTCCTTTCTTGACTTAAGGTTTAGAGTATGTGAGCTAAGCCAAGCAATGAATGCATTCTCTCCACTAGCCTCAGTGGTTCAGGAGAGTCCACGTGACCAAAGCTGGCCCAGTCCGAGAAATACCAGTACTTTCTAAAGAGACTGAAATAACACTCTCTTTTTTTTTTCGTTTCTGGATGGGGACAAAGAAGCAATAGCCCCAGGATCATGGTGACATCACTTAAGCACCACAATAGGAGTCATCCTTAGGACGAAGTGACACCAGGGAAAGTAGAGCAGAGAAACGTGTGTGGTGACAATGCCGAGTGGTTGGATGAAGCCACATTTAATATTTGCCATGCCTCTGGATTTTTAATATTAGAAGGCCATGCATCCCCTTTATTGTTTAATCAGTTTGAGTTGCGCTTTCTTTAACTGCAGTCAAATGCATTACGCACGATACAGTAATAAGAACTGGAGAGGAATGTGGGTTTCTGGTAGGGGTGAGAACTGAGGGCAGACTACGAATTTAATGTGACCAAAACAATAACTGGGTGTATCTCCCCTAACCAAGGACAGATAGCCTAAGCTCTTACATTCAAGAAATAAACTCGAAGTCTCTGTGAAATGTTCACCCTCATAAAAACGAGTTTAAATATTTCTTTGTTTTCTTGTATCGAGATGATTAAAACCAATGTTTTTGTGTGTGTGTGTGGGAAACAAAAGATACCTCTATTAAGCGGTGCGTGTGTGTACTTAAGTATGGATGGCAAATGGCATGGAGTAAATATGTGCCATTGGTCTCTGTACATTCCTCACTACATGAAATTCCAGTGGGCAGCAGAGAAAAGCAACAGCATTGGTCAGAAGTTTAAAACCAACTGATTGGGGATCTGAAGGGAAGCACTGGTTGTTCCTGCATGGAATGAATTCTTGCACTCCATGCAGGAGACCCAGATTCAGTTCCTGGCCAATGTACCTCATGTGCGGCTACCACCTGCCTGTTGGTGGAGACTTGAGTGTTGCTATGATGTTGAACAGTTTTCAATGGTGCTTCCAGAGTAAGATGGACTAGGAAGAAAGGCCTGGTGATCTACTTACAAAAATCAGCCAGCAAAAATGCTGTGGAGCATTAATGGTCTGAACTGCAACCAATCATGGGGATGGCGCAGGACCAGCAATATTTCTTTCCGTTGTGCATGGGGTCACCATGAGTTGGGGGCCTTCCTGATAGCAGCTAACAACAACAATTGGGGATCTGAGTTATGCTGTAGACTTGGATAAAAGCTAGACTGTGTGGAATAAATATTTTTTAGAATGATATGTGAAGACAATACCTATTTTTTAAACCTGTTTCACTGGAGAGGTTTCTAAAAGAGCAAGAGGGTCAAAAGTTGTAGCAGGCATCTAAAACAGCTTTTTTCCCCTTTCTCTAAGGGAGGGGTCCAATCACAGCAATTTAACTGGAGTGAAAGGCAGAGCCTGAGGCCTGAGAGGAGCCTGGGAAATTATGACGAGCAATCAGAGGTATGCAGAAATGCAGGATGCTTTGCCTTCGTAGGCATTTCTGAAACCTGGTGGGATCATGCTCATAACCAGAATGCAAGCAGACCTATCAGGGCATTAGAATTCAAGAGAGCTAATTTGGGGGAATTAAAAAAAAAAAAATTAGCGAGTACGGTATTGAAGAAGGGAATACTAAAACCCAGGAGAAGCGTAGGCTGCTAGAGTATCCACCATAATTAAAGCAGATTACAATTGCTCTGAGAAAAGAAGAATGCACAGAGAAAGAATATCCAATGCGCCCGATCAAGACTGACGGGGACGGAGGCTCTGTAATGGCAGCGAGGAAATTAGGAGGGAGCCCTAGAGAAATTCCTCATAATACCTTTTTTTTTTTTTTTAGGAGAAAATGATAATTATGAAAAAAAAAGAATAAGCTAAATAAAGTAGCTAAGTTTAAGAAGAGACATTTGCACCTCATATGGGAAGTAAAGCAACCAAGGCCGCTAATATGAATCATAATAAATGAGTAAATACTCTGCTTCAAAACTCTTTTTAAAAGAGAGACATAAAAAAATGAACTTAAAAAAAAAATACTGATACCTCTGCGAAAGTCACAAAACTAGGAAAAAATAATTTTGAACAGGTACACTGACATATTTGGAAATCAACAGACCTAGATGACAGACACAGGATAGCTGTTAAAGAAGACTGATGACAAATTTAGACCCAATAATTTTTTTCTCTCCCCAAGGAGTGAGGAAGGGAGTGTGGAGAAAGCTTTGAATCTGTTTAATACTTTTACCTCCTTTCAGTTCTGACTTTTTTTTTTTAAGCAACCACATCAGAAAAATTGCCCTTACTTTTTACCATAATTACCAAATAAAATGCAGTGATTAAGCCGTTAATGAAAAGTGAAGAACATTAACAAGTAAGCACATTGGCATTGTGTGGGAAGAAAGTAAAGAATACCTACAAGACTCTTTCTAAAAGCCTCACAATTCCATTTTAACTAAATTAAAAACTGTGCTAGTCAACTGGACACAAGTGTCAGCATGAGAGCATCATCACCAATAAGAGCCAGGACGGCTGTGTAGCAGTCAGTCCTCAGCAGGCCCACCAGACTGTTTCAAAGAAGAAAGTGTGCATGTTAATCAGCTGCCATTTCACATTTGTGGGACAGCCGTGAGGTAGAGTGTTGGTTTACCTGTACGGACAATTCCTACCTTCAAGAAGTGTGCAATCTAGTTGAAAGCAAGGTGACACAGGTATCAGAAGTTAATAATGCAAAGCAGTAAATGCTAAGTATACTTCAACACAGAGGATCAGGGCACAGGTGGGAACTGAGCTGAGGACTCAGGTAAAGAAGACCACAGAATTCTAGGCAAGGTAGAAAGGCAGAAATATTTACATTATTTTGTTTTTAAATGAATAGTTAGGAGATAGTAGTGAATGTATCAATCTGCCTAGACTAGAAGAATTCAAACGTGGGTAGTGTGATCTCATACAACCTATTAAAATTAAGATGGATTATAAGCCTAAAAGTGGACTATAAAATAATAAAACTTCTAGAAGAAAACATAAGAGAATATTGCCAAATTGTGACTTTAGGAAAGGGGAAGATTTCTTTAATGGGACACAAAAAACACAAACAATAAAACTAACGACAAAACAAAATATTGATAAATTGTAACTACGTTAAAATAAGAAATTCTGTTAATCAAAAGATGTCATTAAAAGAATAAAACAAGCCACAGACTGAGATGATATTTCAAATGTATCTGATACAGTACTTGTATTCAGAATATATAAAGAACTTCTACAAAACAGTAAGAAAAATACAGTCAACCCATAAAAGAAATGGGCAAAAGACTTGAACAGACACTCCATAAAAAAATGATATCCAAATGGCTAATAAGCATATGAAAAGATGCTCAGTATGATTAGTCACCAGGGAAATGATTATTAAAATCATAATGCAATACTACTAGCCACCTAAAAGAATGGCTAAAACTCAAAGAACTGACAATACCAAATCTTTTACAAAGATCTGGAGCAAATGGTATTCTCATCCACTGCTTACTGGCAGGAGTATAATTAGTTTCTACCACTTTGCGAAAGAGTTTGGTGGTTTTTAAACACTCTGCAACCCAGGAATTTCAGTCCCAACAGAAATAAGTCCTTATATTCACAAAAAAGACATGTATAAGAACATTCATAGCAGCTTTATCCCAAATAGTCAACATATACCGAAGCCCGAATGTCCATCAACAAAAGAATAAAATAGATAAATTATGTTATATTCACACAATGGAATACTATGCGTACTGACAAAGAATCAACTCTGTAGTGGTATCTCATCATGTTGAGTTAAAGAATAATGTTGACTGAAGAAAACTGGACACAAAAGAGTACACACTATATGATTGCACATACATGACGTTTAGAACAGACAAACTAATCTATGGTGATAATGGTCAGAATGATGGTTGTCTTTGGGGAATATAGTTTTGGAGGGGCACAAGGGAGCATTTTGGGGAACTAATAATATTCTCACCTTGATCCAGGTAATAGTTTCACTGATGTCTACTTATGTAAAAATTTATAGAACTGTACACTTGAGAGAAGCTCTGGTGGAGCAGCAATTAAGCATTTAGCTGCTAACCAAAAGGTTGGTGGTTCAAACCCACCAGCCACTTCACAGGAGAAAGATGTGGCAGTCTGCTTCCATAAAGATTTGCAGCCTTAGAAACCCTATGGGACAGTTCTACTCTGTCCTATAGAGTTGCTATGCATCAAAATCGACTGGACGGCAATGGATTTTATGGGTACACTTAAGATTTCTGCACATTACTGTAAGTTATACCTCAGTTAAAAAGGAGGGTGGTAGGAGATAAGGTTTAAGAGGAAATTAACGAGAAAAAACATATATAAACTATCTCACATAATAGATAATAAATATTTTTCCCTTGTACATTCCTTAGGGGCCTTAGGGGTCAGATTACGAAGTGTCGAATGACAGGACGAGGAGTCTGGAGTCTGTTTTACAGGCAACGAGAAGCCATTGCAGACTTTTTAGGCAAACTTTATGTTTTAGGAAGATTAACTCAGTAAAGACACGCAGAAAAAATCTGGAAAAAAGAGGGAAAGAAGGAGGTAGGGGCAGGGAGGACAAAGAAATCCATTAGGAAGCTGCAATGAAAATTCAGCAAGAGTGTAAATTAGTGTATAAATGATACAGTCTGTTATCCCAGCTTGGTGTACAATAACAAATCAATTTCAATTTTGCAATTAATTCCTTGAAATACATTTGTCTTTATTTTCAGGAAATTCAGTATTTTACTTTTGAGATTCACCCTTCTGAATCGTCCAAGAACTCTGAAGGATAGTACTGACAAAGGGAGCGAGTCCTATTCCACACTTCAGAAACAAGATGTCGCTGTTGAAGACTGGTCTTGTATGTGCAGGGATGCAGTGTTGCATGCATACTTCCCCTGTGAATCAAAATAATAGATTTTTAATTCAATTTCACTTGCAAATACTTTTTTTTCACCCTTCAAATCCCAGCACTGTGCCACAGAGGCTGGGTCCAGAGGGCCTTCCAGCCTCAAGCACTGGCAGTACTCCAACCCAACCCTTTGGTGTTTGTGTTGAGTTAAAATCACTACCCAGGTCCCTCCTGCTCACTGGTAGGCTTTTCTCTGGGGACTTTGGGGAACTTTGCTAGTGGACCTTGGCCAGGGCAACCTGCTCTGGGCAATACTGATTACCTTGAATCTTAGAGAATCAGATAGCCTTGGTCTTTTTATAAAAATTGGTCAACTCCATTTCTAGAGCTCTCTATCTAAAAGATCTCAAATCACCACTTTTATTAAGTCACTGTAAGGTTTTACTGGAGCCCTGGTGGCATAGTGGTTAAGAGCTCAGCTGCTAACCAAAAGGTCAGCAGTTCAAATCTATCAGCCACTCCTTTGAAGCCCTGTGGAGGCAGTTCTATTCTGTCCTGCAGGGTCCCTATGAGTCAGAACTGACTCAACAGCATCTAAGAATGACGACATAAGGTTTTACTATGGTTCTTTCCCTATGGTGATGAATTTTTATCCCCCTCCTCATATTTTCTTAACAAGAGGAGCCCACTTAAGAGCAGCCTCAATGAAGATGTGCCCCAAGATTATTTGATGTTTTTATCTTTGGTCAGAGAAGCAACTGAAATAATCTCTAAAATTCTGCTTCACTAGGTATTATGGACTGAATTGTGTCTACCGAAATATGTGTTAGACCATTTTGGAAAATGATATGGCACTTCCTTAGAAAGCTAGAAATAGAAATACCATATGAACCAGCAATCTCACTCCTAGGACTATATCCTAGAGAAATAAGAGTCGTCACATGAATAGGCATATGCACACCCATGTTCACTGTAGCATTGTTCACAATAGCAAAAAGATGGAAACAACCTAGATGCCCAGCAACAGAAGAATGGATAAACAAATAGAGCATACATACAATGGAGTATTACGCAACAAAAAAGAACAATGATGAATCTGCGAAGCATCTCACAACATGGATGAATCTGGAGGGCATTATGCTGAGCAAAATAAGTTAATCACAAAAGGACAAACTTTATATGAGATCACTACTGTGATAAAAACTCATAAAAAATTTATACACAAAAAGAAATAATCTTTGATTGTTATGAGGGAGGGGAAGCGTGGGGATGGAAAAAAACACTAAATAGACAATAGATAAGTGGTAACTTTGGTGAAGGGTAAGACAGTACACAGTACTGGGGAAACCAGCCCAACTTGTATAAAGTAAGGTCATGGAAGCTCCACAGACACATCCAAACTCCCTGAGGGACCAAATTGCTGGGCTGAGGGCTGTGGGGACCATGGTCTCGGGGAACATCTAGCTCAATTGGCATAACATAGTTTAAAAAAAAATGTTCTACATTCTAATTTGGTGAGTAGCGTCTGGAATCTTAAAAGCCTGTGAGCGGCCATCTAAAACACTCCACTGGTCTCACCCTTTCAGGAGCAAGGGAGAATGACAAAACTAAAGATACAAGGGAAAGATTAGTCCAAAGGACTAATGGACCACAATCTACCACGGCCTCCACCAGACTGAGTCCAGTACAACTAGATGGTGCCTGGCTACCACCACTGACTGCTCTGACAGATCACAATAGAGGGTCCTGGACAGAGTTGGAGAAAAATGTAGAACAAAATTCTAAATGAAAAAGAAAGACCAGACTTGCTGGCCTGACAGAGACTGGAGAGACCCTGAGACTGTGACCCCTGGACACCCTTTTAGCTCAGTAATGAAGTCACTCCTGAGGTTCAGCCTTCAGCCAAAGATTAGACAGGTTCATAAAACAAAATGAGACTAAAAGGGTACTGCAGCCCCAGAGGCAAGGATTAGAAGGCAGAAGGGGACAGGAAAAGTGGTAATAGGGAATCCAAGGTCAAGAAAGGGGAGAGTTGACATGTTGTGGGGTTGTTAACCAATGTCATAAAACAGTATGTGTACTGTTTAATGAGAAACTAGTTTGTTTTGCAAACCTTCATCTAAAGTACAATTAAAAAAAAAAAAAAGGCGTTGGAATCCTAACTCCTATAGCCCTGGATGTAATCCTGTTTGGAAATTGGGTTTTCTTTGCTATGTTAATGAGGCATACTAACATAGGGTGTGCCCTAAATCTAATCACTTCTGAGTTATAAAAAGAGCAGATTAGACACACACACGGGCACAAATGGGGGAGGACAGACACCATGTGAGGATCATCTATAAGCCAGGGAACTAGTGAACACCCAGGGCTACCGACAAAGACAATGACATAGCAGAGACCCGATTTGGACTTTACCTTCCAGAAGTGTGAGAAAATAAATTTCTGTTATTTAAAGCATTACAAAATTACAAAAATTAAAAATCAAATAGCTTAACTTAAGCCCATTAACTTCCATTTATTATGTGGATCTCTGTTTTCATTTCTATTAAGTGGAATTGCTGTGTTAGGTAGCTGTTCCTGTTGTTGTTAGGTGCCATCGAGTCGGTTCCAACTCATAGCAACCCTATGCAGAATAGA
Source organism: Elephas maximus indicus (assembly GCF_024166365.1). NCBI lineage: Eukaryota > Metazoa > Chordata > Mammalia > Proboscidea > Elephantidae > Elephas > Elephas maximus. Next base: position 137,362,109 of record NC_064821.1, read on the forward strand.
ATGAAACACTGCCTGGTCTTGTGCTATCCTTAGAATGGTTGTTAAGCTTGAGCTCATTGTTGCAGCCACTGTCAATCCACCTCGTGAGTGTCTTCCTCTTTTCTGCTGACCCTGTACTTTGCCAAACATGAAGTCCTTCTCCAGGGACTGATCCCTCCTGACAACACGTCCAAAGTATGTAAGACACAGTCTCGCCATCCTTGCTTCTAAGGAGCATTCTGGTTGTACTTCTTCCAAGACAGATTTGTTCGTTCTTTTGGCGTTACGTAATAGATGTATGTTTAACCCCATAAGAAACTGTCAAACTGTTTTCCAAAGTGTCTGTATCATCTTGCATTTTCATCAACTATGTGTGAGAGTTCCATATTCTCTCCAATACTTGGCATTGCCAATCTTTGTAGCTTTGGCTATTCTAGTGGGTTTGCTTTGCACTTTGGTCAAAAATAAATTGACATGTATGCGTGGGTCTATTTCTGGACTCTGTCCTGTCCCGTTGATCTTTATGTCTATCTTTAGGCTAATTTGTCACTGTTTTTATTATTGTAGCTTTACAGTAAGACTGCAAATCAGGTAGTATAAGTCCTCCAGATTTGTTCTTTTTCAAATATGTTTGGTGATTCTAGATCCTTTGCATTTCTAGAATAAATTTGTCAATTTTTCAAAAAACAAAACAAAAAGCCTATAGGGATTTTGAAAGGATTTGTTTTGAATCTGTAGATAAATTTAGGGAGTACTGATATCTTAAAAATGAGTCTTCTGGAGAGGGGACAAGATGGCGGACTAGGTGGACGCTGCCGCGGATCCCTCTTGCAACAAAGACTCGGAAAAACAAGGGAATCGATCACATACATAACAATCTACGAACTCTGAACAACAAGCACAGACTTAGAGACGGAAAACGAACAAATACGGGCAGACAGCGACCGTTTTCAGAACTAGGAGCCAGCGTACCAGGCAGGTGACCTTCGGAGCCCGATCTGGGGCAGAGCCCAGGGGGGCAGATGGCACAGACGGGGGGCCCAGCCCTTCCCCCCCGAACCCATCCCGGGAGGAAGTCTAGCTGGTTGGCGCAGGCAGCGTAGTGGCACAGCCAGAGGAAGAAGCACCTGGGAGGTAGTGACTGATACTGGAGCAGGGAGAACAGTGTCCCAGCTGGGGACCCGTCCTGCCGGGAGTTTGGCAGGAAGCGGGCGGGGCGCGAGCGGGGGGGGGAGGTCAGCTATATTTCCCTAAAGCGACCCTGGGGCAGGGCCCGCACTTTCGTGCGGGAGGACGCCCACCCAGTCCGCGCGTGCGGTGCGGTGAACCGGAGGGAGAAATCCCCGGAAGTGACTGGTCTCAGAGCGGGGAAAACAGCGTCCCAGATGGGGAGCCATTCCGCTGGGATTTGGGCACGCGCGTGGGCGGGGCGTGAGCGCGGGGTCCAATTATATTCCCCTGAATTGACCCAGGGGGCGGGCCCACCTGGTCGTGCGGGTGACGCCCACCCAGATCGTGCGTGTGGCATGGCGCACAGGAGGGAGAAAACCCCGGAAGTGACTGGTCTCGGACCGGGGAAAGCAGCATCCCAGCCGGCGAGCCGTCCCGCTGGGATTTGGGCGCACGCGTGGGCAGGGCGCAAGCACGGGGTCCCATTATAGTCTCCTGAATAGACCCTGGGGGCGGGCCCACCCGTTCGTGCGGGAGACGCCCACCCAGTGCATGCGAGCAGTGCCGCACACCGGATGGAGAAGTCCCCGGGAGGAAGTGACTGGTCTCCGAGCAGGGAAAGCAGTGTCCTAGCCGGGAAGCCGTCCCGCCCGGATTTTGGCGGACGGGGCGGAGTGTGAACGTGGTGTTCAGCTCTATAGCCTGTGGTGCTACACTCCCAGCTCTCTGATCCCTCCCCCACCCTCCCCAGGGGGCTCCATTAACATCCGAATACCCGGAGCCAGAGGGAGAATTCAGATAGGGATCTGACAGCATTTTTTTTTTAGCTGATTACCTGGAAAATCTAGTTTCCCAGTGATGGCTCGGAGACAGCAGTCCATATCAAACCACATAAAGAAACAGACCATGACAGCTTCTCCAACCCCCCAAACAAAAGAATCAAAATCCTTCCCAAATGAAGATACAATCCTGGAATTATCAGATACAGAATATAAAAAACTAATTTACAGAATGCTTAAAGATATCACAAATGAAATTAGGATAAATGCAGAAAAAGCCAAGGAACACACTGATAAAACTGTTGAAGAACTCAAAAAGATTATTCAAGAACATAGTGGAAAAATTAATAAGTTGCAAGAATCCATAGAGAGACAGCATGTAGAAATCCAAAAGATTAACAATAAAATTACAGAATTTGACAACGCAATAGAAAGTTAGAGGAGCAGACTCGAGCAATTAGAATGTAGACTGGGACTACTGGAGGACCAGGGAATCAACACCAACATAGCTGAAAAAAAAATCAGATAAAAGAATTAAAAAAAATGAAGAAACCCTAAGAATCATGTGGGACTCTATCAAGAAGGATAACTTGCGAGTGATTGGAGTCCCAGAACAGGGAGGGGGGACAGAAAACACAGAGAAAATAGTTGAAGAACTCCTGACACAAAACTTCCCTGACATCATGAAAGACGAAAGGATATCTATCCAAGATGCTCATCAAACCCCATTTAAGATTGATCCAAAAAGAAAAACACCAAAACATATTATCATCAAACTTGCCAAAACCAAAGACAAACAGAAAATTTTAAAAGCAGCCAGGGAGAAAAGAAAGGTATCCTTCAAGGGAGAATCAATAAGAATAAGTTCAGACTACTCAGCAGAAACCATGCAGGCAAGAAGGGAATGGGACGACGTATACAGAGCACAGAACGAGAAAAACTGCCAACCAAGGATCATATATCCAGCAAAACTCTCTATGAAATATGAAGGAGAAATTAAGATATTTACAGATAAACACAAGTTTAGAGAATTTGCAAAAACTAAACCAAGACTGCAAGAAGTGCTAAAGGAGATTGTTTGGCCTGATGACCAATAATATCAGGTACCAGCACAATACAAGGTCACAAAACAGAACGTCCTGATATCAACGCAACTCAAATAGGGAAAGCACAAAAACAAACAAATTAAGACTAATTCTAAAAAATAAACAAATAAACAAAATAATACACATAACAGGAAATCATGGAAATCAATAGATAAACAATCACAATAATCAAAAAGAGGGACTAAATATAGGAGGCATTGAACTGCCAGATGGAGAGGGATATAAGGCGATATAGAAGGATACAAGTTAGGTTTTTAATTAGAAAAATAGGGGTAAATAATAAGGTAACCACAAAAAGGAATATCAATTCCGTAACTCAAGAAAAAAGCCAAGAAAAACGTAACGACTCAACAAACACAAAGTTAAACATTATGAAAATGAGGATCTCACAAGCTACTAAGAAAAACGTCTCTGCACAAAAAAGCATGTGGAAAAATGAAATGGCGAACAACACACATGAAAAGGCATCAAAATGACAGCACTAAAAACTTATTTATCTATAATTACGCTGAATGGAAATGGACTAAAAGCACCAGTAAAGAGACAGAGAGTCACGGACTGGATAAAGAAACACGATCCATCTATATGCTGCCTACAAGAGACACACCTTAGACTTAGAGACACAAACAAATTAAAACTCAAAGGATGGAAAAAAATATATCAAGCAAACAATAAGCAAAAAAGAAGAGGAGTAGCAATATTAATTTCTGACAAAATAGACTTTAGACTTAAATCCGCCACAAAAGATAAAGAAGGACACTATATAATGATAAAAGGGACAACTGATCAGGAAGACATAACCATATTAAATATTTACACACCCAATGACAGGGCTGCAAGATACATAAATCAAATTTTAACAGAATTGAAAAGTGAGATAGACACCTCCACATTTATAGTAGGAGATTTCAACACACCACTTTCGGAGAAGGACAGGACATCCAGTAAGAAGCTCAACAGAGACACAGAAGACCTACTTACAACAATCAACCAACTTGACCTCATTGACTTATACAGAACTCTCCACCCAACTGCTGCAAAATATACTTTTTTTTTCTAGTGCACGTGGAACATTCTCTAGAATAGACCACATATTAGGTCATAAAACAAATCTTTGCAGAATCCAAACCATCGAAATATTACAAAGCATCTTCTCAGACCACAAGGCAATGAAGCTAGAAATCAATAACAGAAAAACTAGGGAAAAGAAATCAAATACTTGGAAAATGAACAACACCCTCCTGAAAAAAGACTGGGTTATAGAAGACATCAAGGAGGGAATAAGGAAATTCTTAGAAAGCAACGAGAATGAAAATACTTCCTATCAAAACCTCTGGGACACAGCAAAAGCAGTGCTCAGAGGCCAATTTATATCGATAAATGCACACATACAAAAAGAAGAAAGAACCAAAATCAGAGAACTGTCCCAACAACTTGAACAAATAGAAAGTGAGCAACAAAAGAACCCATCAGGCACCAGAAGAAAACAAATAATAAAAATTAGAGCTGAACTAAATGAATTAGAGAACAGAAAAACAATTGAAAGAATTAACAAAGCCAAAAGCTGGTTCTTTGAAAAAATTAACAAAATTGATAAACCATTGGCTAGACTGACTAAAGAAAAACAGGAAAGGAAACAAATAACCTGAATAAGAAATGAGAAGGACCACATCACAACAGAACTAAATGAAATTAAAAGAATCATTTCAGATTACTATGTAAAATTGTACTCTAACAAATTTGAAAACCTAGAAGAAATGGATAAATTCTTGGAACAATACTACCTACCTAAACTAACACATTCAGAAGTAGAACAACTAAATAGACCCATAACAAAAAAAGAGATTGAAACGGTAATCAAAAAACTTCCAACAAAAAAAAGTCCTGGCCCAGACGGCTTCACTGCAGAGTTCTACCAAACCTTCAGAGTAGACTTAACACCATTACTACTGAAGGTATTTCAAAGCATAGAACAAGACGGAATACTACCCAACTCATTCTATGAAGCTACCATCTCCCTGATACCAAAACCAGGTAAAGACATTACAAAAAAAGAAAATTTTAGACCTATATCCCTCATGAACATAGATGCAAAAATCCTCAACAAAATTCTAGCCAATAGAATCCAACAACACATCAAAAAAATAATTCACCCTGATCAAGTGGGATTTATACCAGGTATGCAAGGCTGGTTTAATATCAGAAAAACCATTAATGTAATCCATCACATAAATAAAACGAAAGATAAAAACCACATGATCTTATCAATAGATGCAGAAAAGGCATTTGACAAAGTTCAACACCCATTTATGATAAAAACTCTTACCAAAATAGGAATAGAAGGAAAATTCCTCAACATAATAAAGGGCATCTTATTTTTTTTTTATGCAAAGCCAACAGCCAACATCACTCTAAATGGAGAGAACCTGAAAGCATTTCCCTTGAGAACGGAAACCAGACAAGGATGCCCTTTATCACCGCTCTTATTCAACATCGTACTTGAAGTCCTAGCCAGGGCAATTAGGCTAGACAAAGAAATAAAGGGTATCCAGATTGGTAAGGAGGAAGTAAAGCTATCACTATTTGCAGATGACATGATCGTATACATGGAAAACCCTAAGGAATCCTCCAGAAAACTACTGAAACTAATAGAAGAGTTTGGAAGTGTCTCAGGATATAAAATAAACATACAAAAATCACTTGGATTCCTCTACATCAACAAAAAGAATACCGAAGAGGAAATAACCAAATCAATACCATTCACAGTAGCCCCCAAGAAGATAAAATACTTAGGAATAAATCTTACCAAGGATGTAAAAGACCTATACAAAGAAAACTATAAAACTCTGCTACAAGAAATTCAAAAGGACATACTTAAGTGGAAAAACATACCCTGCTCATGGATAGGAAGACTTAACATAGTAAAAATGTCTATTCTACCAAAAGCCATCTATACATATAACGCACTTCCAATCCAAATACCAATGTCATACTTTAAGGGGATAGAGAAACAAATCACTAATTTCATATGGAAGGGAAAGAACCCCCGGATAAGCAAAACATTACTGAAAAAGAAGAAGAAAGTGGGAGGCCTCACTCTACTTGATTTCAGAACCTATTATACAGCTACAGTAATCAAAACAGCCTGGTACTGGTACAACAACAGGGACGTAGACCAATGGAACAGAATTGAGAACCCAGATAAAAATCCATCCACGTATGAGCAGCTGATATTTGACAAAGGACCAGTGTCAGTCAATTGGGGAAATGATAGCCTTTTTAACAAATGGTGCTGGCATACCTGGATATCCATTTGCAAAAGAATGAAACAGGACCCATACCTCACACCATGCACAAAAACTAACTCCAAGTGGATCAAAGACCTAAACATAAAGGCTAAAACGATAAAGATCATGGAAGAAAAAATAGGATCAACCCTAGGAGCCCTAATACAGGGCATAAACAGAATACAAAACATTACCAAAAATGATGAAGAGAAACCAGATAACTGGGAGCTCCTAAAAATCAAACACCTATGCTCATCTAAAGGCTTCACCAAAAGAGTAAAAAGACCACCTACAGACTGGGAAAAAATTTTCAGCTATGACATCTCAGACCAGCGCCTGATCTCTAAAATCTACATGATTCTGTCAAAACTCAACCACAAAAAGACAAACAACCCAATCAAGAAGTGGGCAAAGGATATGAACACACACTTCACTAAAGAAGATATTCAAGCAGCTAACAGATACATGAGAAAATGCTCTCGATCATTAGCCATTAGAGAAATGCAAATTAAAACTACGATGAGATTCCATCTCACACCAACTAGACTGGCATTAATCCAAAAAACACAAAATAATAAATGTTGGAGAGGCTGTGGAGAGATTGGAACTTTCATACACTGCTGGTAGGATTGTAAAATGGTACAACCACTTTGGAAATCCATCTGGCGTTATCTTAAACAGTTAGAAATAGAACTACCATACAACCCAGAAATCCCACTCCTCGGAATATACCCTAGAGATACAAGAGCCTTCACACAAACAGATACATGCACACCCATGTTTATTGCAGCTCTGTTTACAATAGCAAAAAGCTGGAAGCAACCAAGATGTCCATCAACGGATGAATGGGTAAATAAATTGTGGTATATTCACACAATGGAATACTACGCATCGATAAAGAACAGTGACGAATCTCTGAAACATTTCATAACATGGAGGAATCTGGAAGGCATTATGCTGAGCGAAATGAGTCAGTTGCAAAAGGACAAATATTGTATAAGACCACTATTATAAGATCTTGAGAAATAGAAAAAATGGAGAAGAATACATACTTTTGTGGTTACAAAGGGGGGAGGGAGGGAGGGAGGGAGGGAGGGAGAGGGCTTTTTATTGATCAATCTGTAGATAAGAACTGCTTTGGGTGAAGGGAAAGACAACACTCAATACAACGAAGGTCAGCCTAATTGGACTGGACTAAAAGCAAAGAGGTTTCTGGGATAAAATGAAAGCTTCAAAGGTCAGCGGAGCAGGGGCTGGGGTGTGGGGAACTTGGTTTGACGGGACTTCTAAGTCAATGGGCAAAATAATTCTAGTATGAAAACATTCTACATCCCACTTTGAATTGTGGCGCCTGGGGTCCTAAATGCCAACAAGCGGCCATCTAAGATACATCAATTGGTCTCAACCCACCTGGAGCAAAGGCAAAGGAAGAACACCAAGGTCACACGACAACTAAGAACCCAAGAGACAGAAAGGGCCACATGAACCAGAGACCTACATTATCCTGAGACCAGAAGAACTAGTTGGTGCCCGGCCACAATCGATGTCTGCCCTGTCAGGAAACACAACAGACAACTCCTGAGGGAGCAGGAGACCAATGGGATACAGACCCCAAATTCTCATGAAAAGAACATACCTAATGGTATGATTGAGACTAGAGGAATCCCAGAGACAATGCTCCCCAGAACGTCTGATGACACAGGACAGGAACCATCCCCGAAGATAAATCATCAGGCATGAAAAGGACTGGTCAGTGGGGGGGAGAGAGATGCCGATGAAGAGAGAGCTAATTAAATCAGGTAGACACTGGAGAGTGTGTTGGCAACTCTTGACTGGAGGGGGGATGGGAAGATAGAGAGAGAGGGAAGATAGCAAAATTGGCACGAAACGAGAGACTGTAAGGGCTGACTCAATAGGGGGAGAGCAAGTGGGAGAAGGGAGTAAGATGTATGTAAACCTACATGTGACAGACTGATTGGAATGGTAAATGTTCACTTGAAGCTTAATAAAAATTAATTAAAAAAAAATGAGTCTTCTGATTCATAATCATGATGTATTGCTTACTTATTTAGATGTTTTAAAATTCCTCTCAGCAATGTTTGTAATTTTCATTGCACAGGTATACATACATTTAAAAAATATATATCCCCAAATGCTACGTTTTTGGGTATTATCATAAATTACTTAAAAAAATTATTTTCCAACTGTTTATTGCTAGCAAATAGAAATACAACTGATATTTGTGTATTGTCTTTGAAACCCGAGACCTTCATGAACTCACTTATATATTCTATTAGCTTTTTTATAGGTTCCTTCTATGTTCACAAGTATGTCATATGTAAATAAAGAGTTTCACTTTCCAATCTGTATGACTTCATTACTCTTTCTCCCTTATTCCACTGGTTTAGAACCTCCAGTCCAATGCTGAACAGAAGTAGTGAAAGTGGACAGTCTTACTTTGTTCCTAAACTTAGGTAGAAAGCATTCAGTCCTTCAGCATTTATTATGATGTTAGCTGTTTGCTGTGGGTTTTCTTGTAGTATAGATATACTATATCACATTGATAAACTTTTCTTCTGTTTCTAGTTTGCTGAGAGGTTTTCTTTTTTACATGAATTGGTGTTGAATTTTGTAAAATGTATTTATCTATAAATACTGAGAAAATAATATGATTTTGTTCCTTTGTTTTTACATGGTTTTCAAATGTTAAAATCACTATTACATTTCTGGAATAAATTCCACTTGGTCACTAGATATTATTCTATTTATATATTTCTAGGCTCTCTTTGTTAATATTTTGTCAAGGATTTTTTACAAGTAGGTTGATACGGAACAATTGTAATGTTCTTTTCTTGTTATGTCATTTTCTGTTTTTTTTCTTTTTTTTTAATAATTTTTATTGTGCTTTAATTGAAAGTTTACAAATCAAGTCAGTCTGTCACATATAAGCTTATATACACCTTACTCCATACTCCCACTTACTCTCCTCCTAATGAGTCAGCCCACTCCCTCCTTCCAGTCTCTCCTTCCGTGACGATTTTGCCAGTTTCTAACCCTCTCTACCCTCCTATCTCCCCTCCAGACAGGAGATGCCAACACAGTCTCAAGTGTCCACCTGATACAAGTAGCTCACTCGTTGTCAGCATCTCTCTCCAACCCATTGTCCAGTCCCTTCCATGTCTGATGAGTTGTCTTCAGAAATGGTTCCTATCCTGGGCCAACAGAAGGTTTGGGGACCGTGACCGCCGGGATTCCTCTAGTCTCAGTCAGACCATTAAGTCTGGTCTTTTTATGAGAATTTGGGGTCTGCATCCCACTGATCTCCTGCTCCCTCAGGGGTTCTCTGTTGTGTTCTCTGTCAGGGCAGTCATCGGTTGTAGCCAGGCACCATCTAGTTCTTCTGGTCTCAGGATGATGTGAGTCTCTGGTTCATGTGGCCCTTTCTGTCTCTTGGGCTCATAGTTATTGTGTGACCTTGGTGTTCATTCTCCTTTGATCCAGGTGGGATGAGACCAATTGATGCATCTTAGATGGCCACTTGTTAGCATTTAAGACCCCAGATGCCACATTTCAAAGTGGGATGCACATTTTCTGGTTTTGATATATTAATGTTGGTGTCATAAAATGAGTTGGTATGATAAAACAAGTTGGAATCAAATGAGTTGAGTTTTCTAGATGAATTTGGGAAACTTCTTTAAATATTTGGTAGAATTCTCCATTGAAGTTTTATGGGCCTGAAATATTCTTTATGGGAATGTTTTTGTTAAGTAAAAGTTTAAGTTCTTTAATAGTTAAAGGTCTATTGAAATTATTTATTTCTTCTTCAGTGAACTCTGATAGTCTGTGTCTTTCAAGGAGTTTATCCATTTCATCAAGTTGTTGAATTTATTGGCCTATATCTGTTTATAACATTTCCTTGTTATTCATTTTATATCTGTAGAACTTATAATGATTTTTTTCCCCTCATTCTTAATATTAGTTCCTTCTCTCTTTTTTTTTGACAAACATTGTCAATTATATTAATACTTTAAAAGAACCAGCATTTGGTTTCACTAATTTTTCTCTATTGTTTTAATCATTTGTTATTGATTTCTGATTTTTTCCTTCACTATTTCTTTGTTTCTTCCTGCTTACTTTGGGTGTACCTTGTTCTTTTTTTCTAGTTTTATATGATGAAAACTTATATAATTAATTTGAGGTCTCTTTTCTTATATAAGCATTTAAAACTTATAAATTTCCCTCTACATACAACTTCAGCTACAACCCACAGATTTTAGTAGTGTTTTCATTTTCATTCAGTTCAAATTTTCATTTTATAGAAGAATTAAAATTTCCTTTTATTCACCTTCTTTTTTAATATATCCAAGGCATTTTTTCCTCAGGTTTATTTTCTTTTGTGTATCTTCTAATTTAGTTTTAATTTCTATGATAAATTTTTCTTCTGTTTTTCTAATTCTTCTCTGAGCTGATTCCTAGTTTTTAAGTTATTTGATTTTTTATCTTCAGTCAAATTCTTAATGTCTTTTAGCTTTTTTGGGAACAATAAGGTACAATTTTCATTTCATTTATGGGCATGTCTTTCTGGCATGTTTTTATAGGAGATGTTATTCTAATCATTTTCTCCTTTTGCAAATAAAACAAATTTTATGAAATTTGACCTCAATTTTTTTTCTGTTGTTTATTTTAATGTGAAATTAGTTTTCCAGAACTAAGAGACTGTCATTGTCTGTTCTTTTTCTTCCAGACAGGTTTTAATACTCACCACTCCACTGAAACTGCTCATGTCAATGTACCAATGACTCTCCTGTTATTAAATCCCATGGTGAATTCAGGCCTCATTTTACATGATTTTCCAGCAGTAGGTGACACTGTTGATCATCTACTCCTCTTTGATTCACTTTCATCATTTAGTTTACAAGAACACATACGTTCTTGGAGCTCTTCCTCCTTTACTGGTTGCTACTTCTCAATTTCATTCCATGGTTCCTCCTCCCCGACCTCTAAACATTAAAGTGTCCCAAGGCCCAGAATTTAATTCTCTTCTCATTTCTCTCTATATTCATTTCCTTTATCATTTCATCAGAACTATCACGTGTCTGTCAGTTTGTCATACCGTGGGCACTTGCTTGTTGCTGTGATGCTGGAAGCTATGTCACCAGTATTCAGATACCAGCAGGGTCACCCGTGGAGTACAGGTTTCAGCTGAGCTCCCAGACTGAGACAGACTAGGAAGAAGGACCCGGTAGTCTACTTCTGAAAAGAACCAGCCAGTGAAAACCCTATGAATAGTGGCAGAACACTGTCTGATATAGTGCCAGAGGATGAGCCCTCCAGGTTGGAAGGCACTCAAAAGATGACTGGGAAAGAGCTGACTCCTCAAAGTAGAATCGACCTTAATGACGTAGACAGAGTAAAACTTTCAAGACCTTCATTTGCTGATATGGCACAACTCAAAACGAGAAGAAACAGCTGTAAACATCCATTAATAACCGGAACCTGGAATGTACAAAGTATGAATCTAGGAATATTCAAAATCATCAAAAATGAAATGGAATGCATAAACATCAATATCCTAGGCCTTAGTGAGCTCAAATGGACTGATATTGGCCATTCTGAATTGGACAATCATATAGTCTACTACACTGGGAATGGCAACTGGAAGAGGAATTGCATTGCATCCATCTTCAAAAAGAACATTTCAAGGTCTATCCTGAAGTACAACACTGTAAGTGATAGGATAATATCCATACACTTACAAGAAAGATCAGTTAATAGACTATTATTCAAATTTAGGCACCAACTGCTAAGGCCAAAGATGAAGAAACTGAGGATTTTTATCAGCTCCTCTGGTCTGAAATTGACTGAACATGAAATCAGGATGCATTGATAATTACTGGTGATTGGAATACAAAAGTTGGAGACAAAGAAGAAGGATCAGTAGTTGCAAAATATGATCTTGGTGATAGAAACAATGCCAGAGATCAAATGACAGAATTTTGCAAGACCAACGACTTTTTCATTGCAAATACCTTTTTTCACCAACATAAATGGTGACTGTACACATGGACCTTGCCAAGTGGAATACGGAAGAATCATATTGACTACATCTGTGGAAAAAGATGATGGAAAAGCTCAATATCATCAGTCAGAACAAGGCCAGGGGCCAACTGTGGAACAGACCATCAACTGCTCATACGCAAGTTTGAGCTGAAACTGAAGAAAATCAGAGCAAGTCCACGAGAGCCAAAATATGACCAGAATTTAGAGATCATCTCAAGAATAGATTTGACGCATTGAACACTAATGACCCAAGACCAGATGAGTTCTGGAATGACATAAGGACATCATACACGAAGAAAGCAAGAGGCCATTGAAAAGGCAGGAAAGAAAGAAGAGGCCAAGGTGGATGTCAGAGAAGACTCTGAAACGTGCTCTCAAATGTTGAGCAGCTAAAGCAAAAGGAAGAAATGATGAAGTAAAAGAACTGAACAGAAGATTTCAAAGGGTGGCTTGAGAAGACAAGTAAAGTATTATAAGAACACGTGCAAAGAGCTGGAGATAGAAAACCAAAAGGGAAGAACATGCTTGGCATTTCTCAAGCTGAAGAAAAAATTCAAGCTTCGTGTTGCAATAGTAAAGGATTCTACAGGGAAAATATTAAACAACGCACGAAGAATCAAAAGAAGATAGAAGGAATACACAGAGTCATTATACCAAAAAGAATTGGTCGATGTTCAACCATTTCAATAGGTAGCATGTGATCAGGAATGGATAGTACTGAAGGAAGAGGTCCAAATTGCACTGAAGGCACTGGCGAAAAACAAGGCTCCAGGAATTGATAGAATGTTAATTGAGATGTTTCAACAAATGGATGCAGCACTGGAAGTGCTCACTCAACCATGCCAAGAAATATGGAAGGCAGCTTCCTGGCCAACTGACTGGAAGAGATCCATATTTATGCCTATTCCCAAGAAAGGCGATCCAACCGAATGTGGAAATTTTTGAACAATGCCATTAACATCACATGCAAGCAAAATTTTGCTGAAGATCATTCAAAAGTGGCTGCCATAGTATATCGACAAGGAACTCCCAAAACCCTTGGGTATATCTTGACTTCTCTCTCTCACACACCATGTCTAAGCAGTCAGGAAATCCTTGTGATTCTAATATAAGAAACAAATCTCTATTTGACCATTTTCACCATCTGCACTGATTCCAGCTTTATTGGACCCAACATTTCTCTCACTTGGATTACGGACATAGATTTCTGACTGGACTTTCTGCATCTACTTTTATGCTCCAATAATCTATTTTCATTGTGAAGCCAGAGTGACCCTTTTAAGACCTAAGTGAACAGGTCAATTCCTAGCTCAAACTTTCCAGTGGTTCCATATGTTTTCTTATAAAAAATTCAATATCTGTGACAGGAGTGCTGAACTTCGTATTTTCACATTCATTCATTAAGTCAGGATCCTCAAAAGGAAGTGGGTACTTTCTGCTTGATAGTTTTTTGGCAGAAGTAAATGAAAAACTTCTGTAGGGAAAAGTATCCCTAGTTTAGTGCTCTGTGATTCCCAAAGATGAAGGTCAATTAATTATGACCTTAAAATTTAAAAAAGAATTCTCTAACACACAAGAAAACAAACCACCATGAGTGACAAATCAGCTGAAAAAAAGAAACAAAGATCTGGACTCCTAAGGACTTCAGATGTTAAATTGGTAAGTACACAATATAAGTTTTACATGTATTTGATGTTTAAGAAAATAAAAGAGGGCAAAAAATAAGTAACTTTCCAAAAGTCCTTGAAAATGACCAATTTAAGAATTAAAAAAAAATCATTGCAATTAGAAACAGACACTAATGAAGAAATAATTAGTAAACTGAAAAGATAAATCTGAACATATCATTAAGAATGTCACCCAAAGAGTTGAGAAGATAGTAAATATAAAAAATAGGTTAAGATACCTGGAAGACAAAATGAAAAGTTCTGACAGATTTAGTAGGAGTCACAGAGCGAATGAGGAGTTGTAATAATTAAAGAGTATACAGTTCAGAATTTCTGGAACTGGTGAAAGAGGTGAATCCACAGATAAAGGAAGGAAGCAGAATTTACAAAGAAGTATAAATAAGAAAACATCCACATCTATCCATATCATAGTGAATCTGCAGATCACCAAAGAGAAAAATCTTACCAGCAGTCAGAGAGAAAAGATCGCTTACGAAGGAATGGAAGTTTTACTGGCAGCAGACTTTTCATCAGCAATAATGGAAGCCAAAAAACAAAAAACAGAAATCAGCTAAAAAAGAAAATAATTTCCCAGTGTTGAAACAAAATAACTATCAATCTAGGATTATGTACTCAGAAAATAGCTTTTAAAAAATGAGGGAGAAATAAAGAAAATTTTAGATGAACAAAAGCTGAGCACGTTTATCATCAACAAGTCTTCATTAGAGGAATTTCTAAAGAATACACATAAGGAAAAATAAAAATAAGCCCAGCAAAAATGGCTGCAATGTAAAATAGAAAGATAAAGAACTTGTTAACGTTGTCGTTGTTAGGTGCCATTGAATCAGTTTCAACTCATAGCGATACTATGTACAATGGAAGGAAACACTGCCTGGTCCTGTGCCATCCTCACAATCATTGTTAAACCTGTAGGCAATTAAAAAAGGTATATTGTCTCTCCGTATACATTAATTTAAAAATAAGATTGAGTTGATGGGATTTAAAAGTCGTAGAATTAAAATACTGGGCAATAATATCATGTAATTTTAAGACAGGATTGGCGGTAGATCATAGTTAAAATGTCCTAAGGCGTTGATATTATTCAGTACAAGATAGAATTAAATTTATGCTTTGTTAAAGAGATGCTTGGTAAAATTTCAGTGATGACATCTAAATTATAGAAATAGAACATATAACTTCTAAACCAGTGCAAGGAAAAATGTAGTAATAAAACACATAAACTCTCAATCAATTTTTAAAAAATTAGAAGAAAAAATAAGAACAAAAAGAGGCAGGATGGTAGAGACAAGTCTAAAAATATCATTAATTGTAATAAATTAAAATAGACTAAATTTGCTAATTAAATGACAAAGATTGTCTCATCAGATAAAAAATAAAATCCAGCTATACACTGTTGCAAGGGATACAACCAAAGTTTAAAGACATAGAAAGCTTGAAATTGAAAAAAATGAAGAAATAATAGCAAAATGCTAACCATAATAAATGTGAAGTAACTATATTAATATCAAACAAAATATACTTTAAGACAAAACACATCAGTAAGGACCAAGAAGATTATCTACATGATTATAAAAAAATTAATATACCAAGAATCTATAACTACCTCCAGCTTGAGTACACCTAATGAAATAGCCTCAAAATATGAAAAGGAATAATATATAACCACAAGAAAGAATGGACAACATTCCCATTATAGTGGAAGATTTTCACACATCTCTCTCAATTATTGTTAAGTCAAGTAAACAATAAAGTAGTAAAGTCGTAGAAGAATTGAGCTTTATCATTAGCAAGCTTGATTAAATGGAGATCTACAGAACTCATCCCACAACAGACCATACATAGTATTTTAATACATATGGGATCTTTATAAATTTTATCACATATTAAGCCATAAAGTGAGTTGCAACAAATTTCAAAATAATTTGCATCATAGAGACTACATTTTCATACTAGGTATAATTTGAGGTCAATAACAAAGATAAATTAAAATTTCCACATCTTTGGAAATTAAAAACATGCACACTCTTTTAAATTACCCATGGGTCCACAAAAAAAAAAACATAATGGAAATCTAAGAATCACTTGTAACTGAATGGTAATAACTATTACATATCCAAACTTATGCAATGCAATTGAAAACAGGCTTTAAAGACCATTTACAACCTAAATTATATATTAGAAAAGAAGAAAGATTGAACATTAATGGGCTAAGTATCCAACTTAATAAACTAGACCGATTGTTCTTAAAAATTTTAGTCTCAGGGCCATGTTACACTCTTAAAAATTATTGATGCCTCTAAAAAAGTATTTATTTGTGTGAATTATACTTATCAATATTTAGAGAATTAGAAGTTACAATTTTAAAACATGTATTAGTTCATTAAAAACTAAGCCCATTATGTGTTAATCTAAATTACATATAAAAAAAATTACATAGATTAATAAAAAATCAACTGTATTTTCCAAAATAAAAGTATTCAGTGAGCAGCTTTGCTAACCTTTTTAGTATCTGGTTTATAGAAGGGAGCCAGATTCTCATGTCTGCTTCTGTATTCAATCTCTGGTGATATGCTAGTTTGGTTGAAGTATATGATGAATATCTGGCCTAATGCAGACATGTATTTTGGAAATGGAGAGTATTTTAATAGCTTTTCCATATAATTGTGAATATTCCTCTTTGATAATATGTCAAATCTCTACCAGTGGTAATCTCTTAAAGATTAGTTGCAATGTGGAAGCTGAAACCACATCAATGAATTTTTCATGGTCTGTTACATTAAGTTCCATTGGTATGTCTTATACTTTGAATCTTTTACCCATGCATGATTTTGTAACATCATGCATTGATCATCTGGAAAATATTGGTTCACTGAGTTATACAGTCTTCTGAATATTGACATATTTCATTATACTATATGAAAAAAAATTAATATTACCACAAATCTCATCAGAACAGCCTGTAAGTATTGCGAAGCTGTCAAGCTCACAGTGACAGGTAAAATTTTAAATTCTAATTTTTACTTGAAAGTTCAAATTTTAACATTGGTAACAAATATTTTCAGTTGTTTTCCTTGAAGCGACAGGCTCACTTCATTCAATTTTGACAAAATGCCTTCCAAATACCCAAAGCTGAGTACCCATAGTGTGTCTGTCAGTCATTCTTTGAAGTAAAAATGGTGTCCCATGATTAAAACGGCTAGTTCAGTTTGCAACTCCAGTGATCACACAAATACTTTTTTTTGAGACAGACATCAGACTTCAAAATGCAAGAAGTGTTTTATATATTTGCCATTTCGTCAGACAGAATAGCAAAAAGACTTGTAGGCAAGGATCAAAATTTAATAAAAGTAATAATTTTTACTGTTTTGTTAAGAAGGGCATTATTTAATAAAACCAGCATTTATTTTTACAGCCAGGGTCCAGTGGCAAGGGATATAATGACCACTGACATGGTTTGGTATCATGGCCTTAATTTGGGCTAACATGCCAGCAATTTTACCTGCCATTGCTGTTGCACTGTAGTGCAATGTAACCTCGTGCAAAAGCCACATAACGTTTTAGTAGTATTATGAATAGTTTTAACCTCATCTTCTGAAAGTTTTTCAGGGATCTTTAGGAGTCTAAGGAGTATACATTGGGAACCAATGAGTAGATCAAGGGTCAGTGAGCTATGACCTGAGGGCCAAATGTTGCCCCTGATTTTGCAAATAAAGTTTTATTGAAACCTTTGCTTGCTGGAAGTGAAGAGGACTTGAAGCATTTACTGACCACAGCCTTCAGTATGGATTACACCTCAAAATAAGTAAAACAAAATTTCTTACAACTGGACCAATAAGCAACATCATGATAAATGGAGAAAAGATTGAAGTTGTCAAGGATTTCATTTTACTTGGATCCACAATCAACACCCACAGAAGCAGCAGTCAAGAAATCAAAAGATGCATTGCACTGGGCAAATCTGCTGCAAAGGACCTCTTTAAAGTGTTGAAAAGCAAAGATGTCGACTAAGGTGTGCCTGACCCAAGCCATAGTATTTTCAATTGCATCACATGCATGTGAAAGCTGGACAATGAATAAGGAAGTCTGAAGAAGAATTGATGCCTTTGAACTGTGGTGCTGGAGAATATTGAATATACCACAGACTGCCAAAAGAACGAACAAATATGTCTTAGAAGAAGTATAACCAGAATGCTCTTTAGAAGCAAGGATGGCGAGACTGTGTCTTACATACTTTGGACATGTTGTCAGGAGGGATCAGTCCCTGGGGAAGGACATCATGCTTAGTAAAGTACAGGGTCAGCAGAGAAGAGGAAGACCCTCAATGAGATGGATTGACACAGTGGCTGCAACAATGGGCTCAAGCATAACAATGATTGTGAGCATGGCACAGGACCAGGCAGTGTTTCGTCATGTGGTATATAGGGTTGCTATGAGTTGGAACCAACTCGACAGCACCTAACAACAACAACAATGAAGATCGGAAGTTAATGTAAAATATGGTAATGTAATATAAAGGATAAATAAAGACAAATGTTATTCTTTAAGAAGACTAATGAAGTAGAAAAACCTCTGGCAAGATTGACAAGAACATGCCTATAAGCAATATTAAAAATTAAAGATATGAAAAAGATTTAAAAGATACAACTATAAACAATTTTATGCTAATAAATTTTAAATATAAATAGAGAAAAGTGTCCAAAATATTTCAATTGTGAAATCTGACAAAAGAAGAAGTAGAGTCCAAATAGTACTATAATCATTAAAATAACTGAATTAGTAGTTAAAAATCTCACCTGCAAAAAATTAGGCCCAGGTAGTTTTATAGAGAAGTTCCGCAAAATATTCAACAGATTATTCTAACCTCATAAATTCTTCTAGAAAGCAGAGAGAGGATATTCTCTAATTACTTTTATATACAGATTTTTTTAATTTGTTAATATTAACTATATAAAGGTATATAAAGTTAGCATTAAATTAAAAAAAATAAGGACAGAAGGTAAATTACAGTCCAGTTCTACTCAAAATTGTGAGTTTGACAATCTAAATAAATTATTAGGAAACTGAATAGTAGTGTATAAGAAAGAATAATTCACCATGACCAAGTTTAATTTACCCCAGGAATGCAAGGAAGGTTTATGTTTAGGAACTTGACAAATATAATTACTCTGGCAATATATTAAATGAGAAAACCAAGGTGATTTTTTTCAATAGATGCAGAAGAACTATATGATAAAATTCAACACTCATTCATGATTTAAATCTAAGCAAAGTTATTAGTAAACTAGGAGCAAAAGGAACTTCCTTAATGTAATAATGGTTTCTAAGAAAACTTGCACAGTAATAAACATTATTCAATTGTCAAAAGTTAGGCATATACCCTTTAAAATCAAGAAGTTGGCAAAGATGTCCACTTTGGCAAAGGTGGCAAAGGTGTCACCAATTTTATTCACCATTCTACAGGAGGGCCTAGCCATTGAATAGGAAGAGGAAAAGGAGCAGGAGCAGGAAGATAGATAACCTATTTTTTTTCAGCAGGAAGGTGGGAAGGACAACCATCTAAGCTCCTATTTTGTAATGGAGCTTATGCAATGGAGTGGGACCCTGGTGGTGCAGTGGTTAAGAGCTTGGCTGCCAGCCATAAGGTCGGCAGTTCAAATCTACCAGCTACTCTTTGGAAACCCTATAACCCTACACGGCAGTTCTACTCTGTCTTATAGGGTCACTCTGAGTCAGAATCGACTAGGTGGCAATAGGTTTGGGTTTTTGTTGTTGCTGGTTATATAATGCAGTATGGTTGGAGCTCAAACAGGCTTTAATTGCTAATGTCAATTATGCAAAATTATATTTATTTCTAATTACTCTTAAGTAATAAATACATGCTTTGGGGTTTATTTTATCATCAAATCAATTCTGACTCATAGCAACTCTATAGGACAGAGTAGAACTAACCTATAGGGTTTCCAAAGAGCAGCTGGTAGATTCAAACTGGCAACTTTTTGGTTATCAGTCAAGCTCTTAACCACTGCGCCACCAGGGATCCCACCAATTCATAGTCATTTCCAAATAGTTTTCCTCACAGTGTGGGAAAAGAATACTGTCTCCCCTGCCCCCCCACCCCCGCCAGAGGAACACTAAATGGATTAGTTGGTTTGCATTTAGAAGGCAAATTGCTTGAAAGAAATATTCATTTTGTGTTTGCTGAACATATATAGTTGAACCAACATAAATTAAATGCATATGTAATGTGATTCAACCATACTTTACTGCTATAAGAATAGTCAAGAAGAAATCCAAACCTACCATGCTTATAATTTCTAACTTTATATGTTGTTAATTGGGTGCCTCAATCTTTTTTAGGAATAGGAAATGTTAGAGCCAGAAGGGAGGTGCAATAAATGACTGCTGAAAAGGAGTAACAAATTAAGAAGGGGTATTAGTTATCATCTAGTCCAATGACTCTTGGACATTTTTGACTGCAACTCATGGTAAAAAAAAATACATTTTACAAGATGACTCATTTAACACACATACACAGAGCACATAATTGAAATGAAAGTTACAAAAAGCGGTATCTACCTTTACTGCATGTAATTAACTCTGATGGTTTCTAGTCTATCTCATGTTCTTAAAATTTCTTGTTATTACCTACTAAGTTAACTTCGTGACCTTCAAAAAAGGTCACTACATACACTTGACAAACACTCATCTAATCCACCTCTGTAGTCGCCTGGGTGGCACACATGGTAAGAACTCAACAACTAACTGAAAGGTTGATGACTGGAACCCATCCAGACGTGCTTCAGAAGAAGGGCCTGGTGATCTGCTTTTAAAAAGTTCACAGCTTTGAAAACCCTATGGAACACGGCTCTACTCTGCACATGCGGGGTCGCCGTGAGTCAGGATCAACTCCATGGTAACTGGTTTTTGGTTTGGTTTTTAGTCCACCCCACACGTTTTTTATAGATGAACCAAATGAACCTCAGAGGAATGCAAGAGAATTATTATTTTGAAAAGTACTAAGTGTTCAAGTGTCTAGCATAAGCTTATTTGAAGCTAGTTTTAAATGTACCTTTGCTACTGACATATTATTCTTATATATTTTACTCTCTCTTCTCAGACACCCACAGCCCATCATTTGTCAGGTGTGTCGCTCTGTCTAATGAGATCAGATTAATCTGACAGAATCTATTCTGAATAAGCCACGCTGAGCACTAGCTAGTATCTACCTCTTGTTTGCAAATCAATCACTTGACTTTCCAAATTTTTTCCAAGTTTTAAAGTTATATCTACATAGCTATCTTTTCTTTGTTTGTTCAGTCTTTTTTTTTTTTTTTTCAAATGTGCTAAAACAACCAGTTACTCAAGGCAATCTCTGGATCTGTGACTTTACACATTCATTTCATTATCTAAGCTGGAACTGAAAAATGCTTTGATGTCCAAAACAAAATTTTGTGTTTGCATTTTCTGATGAAGCCCATAACATATTGGCAAAACATCAGTTGACAGAAAAAAAAAAAAAAGACTTAAGCTTAGTTTTTATATATATATTTTTTATTTCTCACATGTATCTTTCCAGATTTGTGTCTAGATGGTTAGATTAACAGTTCAACACTCTTTCTAAAGACTATCCAAATTACATTAGTCTATTAAAAAAAAAAAAATTTTTTTTTTTTTATGCTTAGCTTTTGAGGTGATTTTTAGTTTAAATCCATATATGAATTGAAATAACTCACAGGTGGGTTTCTTTTTGTTATTGTTCACATTATCAGGATTATTATCAGCAATTATACTGCTATTTTTAATCAAATATAGATTTAATCTTTGCTTTCCAACTGCTTAGGGGAGTCCAGAGAAACCGTGTAGTTTGTTACAGAGAAGGGAAGGAAATGCTCACCATTTAAAGGTTGGAACAGACATTGGTCCACCACCTGTCTGTAATTTTGTGGTACTCTGGTGGCTTGCGTGTTGCTACGATAGTAGAAGCTATGCCACTGGTATTTCAAATACCATCAGGGTTACCAAGGGTGGACAGGTTCCAGCAGAGCTTCCAGACTAAGACAGCCCAAAAGGAGAGGCCTGGGTATCTTCTTCCAAAAAGCAGCAAAGAAAAATCTTATGGATCACAACAGAACATTATCTGACTTGTTTGCCTTGGAAATGTCATTAGGAGGGATCAGTCGCTAGAGGACGACATATTTGGTGAAGCGGAGGCCCAGCGAGGGTGGGGGAGAGCCTTGGTCAAATGAATTGGCACACCAGCCGCAAGGATGGACTCAAATAAGCTGGTGGTTGTGAGGATGACACAGCACTGGGCAGCATTTCATTGTGTTCTACGTAAGGTCACTGTGAGTCAGAGTCAACTCCATGGCAGCTAACAACAACAACAGCAGCAGCAATATAGACACTGGTGGCCCATTCCTGCAGGGAAACGACATGTTACCGTTTCTCAATATGCTCGCTCTGGAGCAGATGGTCACTTCAAAGGAAACCGTAGGTGTTTTTTGAGGGTTAAGTACCGTTTCAGCATCTCTGAATTGCATACGATACCTCACATGATACTTTCCGCATAGTAAGTTTTCAGTGAATGTGTCCAGGACTGTTGAAATTTAATTTGGAAGGAGTCCTGGTGGCACGGTGGTTAAGTGCTCAGCTAGTAACCAAAAAGTCAGCTGTTTGAACCGACCAGCTGCTCCGTGGGAAGAAGATGTGGCAGTCTGTTTCTGTAAAGATTACAGCCTTGGAAATACTATGAGGCAGTTCTACTTTGTCCTGTAGGGTCGCTATGAGTCGGAATTGACTCGATGGCAACGTCTTTTTTTTTCTTTTTTTGGGTTTGGATCTTTAACTTTGCAAGCCAGTTCCAGAATATTGACTCTAGTGAACCTTGGGAACCACACTTCCCAAAGCCCCTATTCCTCAGGTGAGGAAAGTGAAGAGGGTGAGGTCAAATTTCTCCCTGAAAGTCTTGTGGCTAGGATGTGGCAGAGCCCAGAAGGCAGAGCTCCTTTTTCTATGTCATGTTACCTTTTAAATGTGAGTTTTTTCCGTGGGCCCAAAGGGACACACAAAAGGTAATTGAAATCTTACCTCTGATTATTGCCTTTCCTTAGTTTTAACAATAAACTTTGAAGCCTCTTGATCTATATGTAGCAAAATCTGTATGTAGCAAAATATGTTGTCACATGCCAGAGAGTCAATTCTTAGTGACCTTATGTAAAATAGAACTAAATGTTGCCTGGTCCTGCATCATCCTCACAGTTGTTGCTACGTTTAAGCACATTGTTGCAGTCACTGTGTCAAACCGCCTCATTGGGGGTCTTCCTCTTTTTTGCTGACGGTCTGCTTTACCAAGCACGATATCCTTCTCCAGTGATTGGTCCCTCCTGATGACATGTCCAAAGTAAGCAAGCAAAAGTTTCACCATCCTCAATTCTAAGGAGCATTCTGGCTGTAGTTCCTCCAAAACAGATTTGTTCATTCTTCTGGCAGTCTGTGGTATATTCAGTGCTCTTCACCAACACCACAATTCGAATGTGTCAATTCTCCTTCGATTTTCCTTTTTCATTGTTAGACTTTGCT
The DNA here is from genome assembly GCF_024166365.1 of Elephas maximus indicus. Taxonomy (NCBI): domain Eukaryota; kingdom Metazoa; phylum Chordata; class Mammalia; order Proboscidea; family Elephantidae; genus Elephas; species Elephas maximus. The sequence continues at coordinate 137,385,757 of NC_064821.1, forward strand.
TTCATATGAGGTGACTGAAAAGACCATGACTTAAGTCAGGCGTACTTTAGTCATCAAAGTGACATATTTAACACTTTAAAGAGGACTTTTGTAGCAGATTTATCCAATGCAACATGTCATTTAATTTCTGGACTGCTGCTTCCATGGGCATTGATTTTTGATCCAAGAAGAATGAAATCCTTGACAATTTCAATTTCTTCACCATTTATCATGATGTTGTTTATTGGTTCTACTCATTGTAAACCTTAGGAACTATCTTTCCCTTCTCTATGAAATTATTTCTACAAAAAAAAATTCCAAAAAACTGACTGATATTATTAATGACCCCTTTAAAAGTTAGAGTATACATATCCTACTCTGCAATACCTTTTCCATCTCTCTCCTGTGTTTAGAACTTTCAACATGATGACCAGTTACATGGTAATGTCTCTATTCACCAAATAAACATTAGTAAGTCACTGCACTCTTCTCTTATACTAATACCTTTTAGAGGTCTTTATAGAAAACTTTAAAACAAATTTTTTCACTTAATCAGAAATTCAATTTATCGAATTCTGTATTCTTTGCAAATTCTAGGTAACCATATTTTCAAATATAGTTTTTTTTTTGTCATGCTTGAATATTTTTGTTTCTTGCAATTTGATTTTAGAATGAATGCATGTTAAAAAAAGAAACCATACAGTAAACACTACTATTTGTTCCTGTCTAGTAGGAGCTTACAAGATAGATATTATAAAACAAGATTTAGCAGTGTATGTAAGAAATTAAAATACAGTTTCTAGTTGAGACATGGAATTCAGGGAAAATTAGAAAGAGGAAAGATAATTTCAAATAAGATTTATATAGAGAGATTCCAGGATGGGCAAAATGGCTTGGACAAGAAGTTGAGGTGTTGCAGTTATCAAAGGTGTACAGAAAAAGGGATAGGCTGTGAGGAGGTCAAGAGTGAAGTGGCCTGAGCAGAGCCGGGTCTTAGAACTGAGGATGATGATGATGAACAATAATAATTTTTCAGCATCTACTTTATAAGCATTATCATAGCTAGTGGACACAATGTTCCTATGAGATAGGTAGAGTTGTTATTGCTATTTTAGAGGTAAGGGTTTAGAGGGAATAAAGTATTTGCCCAAATCACAGAGCAAGCAAGAGACAGAACCCTCTGACCAATGAAGCTACAGGAATGAAAAATGCCCATGGCTTGAGTGTATTCGAAAAAATTAATTCTTCTGGCTCTTGTCCTCCTCTGGTTCTCTTTTTGCCATTTTATTATTAGTAGTATTTTTACTCTGAAAATTTTACCTGTCTAAGTATTAACTTGGAAGTCCCTTGAGTAGCACAAATGTTTTGTGCTTGACTATTGACCAAAGCCCTGGTGACCCAGTGGCTAAGGGCTGAGCTGCTAACCAAAATGTCAGCAGTTCAAGTCCACCAGTGTTCCCTGGAAATCTCGTGGGGCAGTTCTACTCTGTCCTACAAAGTCACTGGTCAATGGGTTTTTGTTTTGGTATTAACCGAAAGATTACATCTACCCAGTGGCACTGTGTAAGAAAGGCCTGGGGATCTACTTTGGTAAGATTATGTAAAAAAAAAAAAATACCCGTAGCCATCAAGTTGATTCCAAAGCATAGTGACCCCACAGAACAGAGAGCGCTCCTTGGAAACCCTATGGGGCAGTAGAACTGCCCCATAGGGTTTCCAAGGAGCGCCTGGTGGATTCGAACTGCCGAACTTTTGGTTAGCAGCCATAGCCTTTAACCACTACACCACCAAGGTTTCCTGGTAAGATTATAGATATTGAAAACCCTGCAGAGTGCAGTTCTACTCTGACAGATGTGGGGCACCATGAGTCAGAATCAACTTGATGGCAATGGGTCTGGTTTTGGTTTATTGCGCTTTAGAGAAGTTCCCCAGTCCCTAGTAGCCCCCACCCCTACCCAGTTTTGGGTTCGTTACCTTTTTCTCCGAGACTCAGCATTTGTGAGAATTTCTTGATGGAAGAAGTATCTTTTACTGTTTCAGTCCTAAGAGCACGGGCCCTCCATATCCCCCATGCCAGCACGACTTGGGAATATGAGTGGAAGACAGTGTAGCTAAAGGCATCCATCAAGCAAGATCCATCCTGAATAATGTGAGAAAAACAAGCGTCTCTGCAAATCAAAAAATAACACAATGAAGCCCTAAAGATTAAATAATTCCTCAATCAAAAATCCCTTAGGCTGAGATATATACTGACGCCTGGATTTGAAAACAATAAAAGTGATACTGAAAAAGAGTTAAAGTCCCCTTTCAATTAATAAATCTTCGCTACTGTTGCTAACACTCAGTTTTGCTTTCCAAATGAGGTTTAAAACTATACTTTGTAAAAATGCAAAATGACAGCTATTTAAAACTCCCCTGACTCCTTCAAGCCCTTTCCCTAATTTGTTTTTACCTGGCCCTTTTAACCGCGTGCTGGCCATATGTGCATTCCACCCAGGACCACTGGCTAGGGGCAAGTCTGCAGTAATCAATATAGTGGCCTGCTGTTCACCTCACGTCCTTCGGGCTGAAAAAGTGCCCTTTTGTTAGAGCAGACTGCCTTTGGATAGTCTGTGGACTAGGCAGAAAAATAAAACAAATAAACCCCCCAAATATCTTGCAATGACTAAAAGTTAGCGACGACCCAAGTGAAAAGAAACTTACTGGGGAGACAAGTATTGCAGCTTTTCCTTTTTGCAAATTTTGAGACGTCTTTTCTTCTCCGAAGAATCAGGTTCAGAATGATCTGTTTGCTATGGTCAAAATATGTACACAGCATTTCAAAGAAAAGTTGCAGGGTGAGTATTTGAGAGGGTTAGGGCTCCTGGGAAACCCTGGTGGCGTAGTGTTTAAGTGCCAGGCCTGCAAACCAAGAGGTCGGCAGTTCGAATCCGCCAGGCGCTCCTTGGAAACTCTACGGGGCAGTTATACTCCGTCCTTTGGGTCGCTATGAATCGGAATCGACTTGATGGCAGTGGGTTTGGGTAGGGCTCCTGAAATGATTATGTGTTTGAGCAGGTGGTGTCCATGAACTGGTCCCGAGGACATATTCCTCTGGTCTTTTAAGTCTGAGGTCAAACATTTCACAGACTCTGCCACACTAAGTGATTAACAAAACTAAGTTGTAGCTGGTAGACAGCTGGGTGCTTATTGCCTTGTAAGCCCCAGTGGTTTAGGCTTGTCTTTGATTATAGGAGCTGACCTTGGTTTCCACAATAGTTGAGAAATCTGGGGGACTGGACCAACTGCAAATAGATTGCTCTGAGTTTCCTGTTTTCATTCAGATGTGTACAAATTACCTCAACATGCCCCTTTTTTTTTTCAGAAAACACTAAGGTCTGAAAGAAACTCTTGTTATATTGTTGCCACTTAGGTTTCACTGAGCCTGCATTATCTACTCACAGCTTTAATGACTTCCTGCTGAGAGAGGTTCTGTAGCAGTCTTGGCAGCAGGGCTAAGAATAGCATTAAATGCAAGGTTATCTAGGCATTACACTCACTGTAACATGCAATTAACTCTCCTCTTCCATTTTCATTACACAATTATTCATTAATGTCAATTTAATTTTATGCATTGTTCTACATGACCGAAGGCTGATTACGGGCCTTTTCACTCCAATATCCCAAGTTAACTGGTGCCAGCCTCACTCAGGGCTGCCTAATTGCAATTTAGCCCAGACAATTCCTCCCATTTTTGCCCTCCAGTAATGGAACCACAGATCATGGCCAGGTAAAGATTTTAAGGTGGAAATAAAGCCCAGGATACAAAAGCACTAAAGTTCAGAAAAGCCTTTTCCCTTCTTTTATTTAATGGAATAAAGACTCACTGGAAAAAATCAAATGAAACAAGTCCCCCCCCCCACCTTTTTTTTAAAATAGGATGCTTTTATAAGCTGCAGTTTAGTAGTTTTAACGTAACTACCAAAGTCATAATACACCCTGGGTCTAGAGACCCCACTGGGTTCCTTTAGTTTGGCAACATCATTATAACACAAGGCTGTACTGTCCAAAGCAGGAAGTTTGAGAGATAATATGGAATCCACGGGAACACTGAATAGTAGTTTCCACAGGTTTCATGAGTTTTCTTGGCATTAATGAATAATTACTTGCTGTTGTTGCCGTTTTAGAGTATGAACAGGATGCAGGGGTCTGAAGTTCAGTCCTTTTGCTGCAGTAACTGAGTTCTTTTTTGAACGACATCCCTCAGGAAGTAGAAATGAAAAGAACCTTGCTTCTCTCAAAAGCTTCCAACTATCATCTTTCTATTTCAAATCAAAGGTTCATTAGCTATCCACCTTAAAATACCAGTTGTCAGGTAGTCTACAAGTAATTCAGATGCTCTTACATCCTTGTGTCCAAGTAATTCACATTGTTTTATCTGCACAAACAGCTTATCGTTAGCTTTTCTAGTTATGCCAGCAGACAGGTGTTGAAAATGAAGATTTAAAGAACTATTAAAGAAGAAGCTGGGACTGTTCCCCCCCCCCTTTCTGTTGGTGGCTACTGTTGTTAAATCCAGAAGAAGCTTTGTGGCTCTAGAATAATGAAAAAAAGTGGGAAATAAGTTTGTCCTCTCCTCATCTTCTTATTAGGCTCATTTCAAAGAAGGGTTTGGTGTTAGCTTCTTTGCAAAGCCCTGATAGTCAGAATATATGAATAGATATGTGTTTTTTAAGCAGGGTCTCATGCCCAGGGCTAGGTGATGAGACTCCCCTTCTAAAGTGATAATAAAGCAAATAAGGGACAAGCAGGCATTATAGCAGCCCCCTTCTTGCCACTGTGGGTAAAGCTGTGTCAGCATTTCCATTTGAAGCCCCCTTTTTTTCAGGGGCTTTATACCTCAGCCATAAAAATTAGTTCCAAGAGAAAACTTGGCATGCAAAAGTTTCAGCCTTGGAGTGAACTCCCCCCCCCGAAATTGTCAAAGGGGTTGGGGGGAAAGCCCAGCCCTTTGGCCATTTTTACTTTATTTTTTTAAGGTGCAAAAATAGAATACAGAAATGTACTGGTTGTGCCCTTTTTTGGAACTCTTACAAAAACATTTATAGGCCATTATGAGGCATGAGTGTCCTTGGAGTACTCCCGGTTTTCGAGACAGATGATCTTATAAGACTAATAGAGCCAGAGGTGACTTTTCAAAAGTACTCTCTGTTATATCTCTTTCTTTTCAATCACGTGGAACAGATCTGCCTTACAAGCAGACATGATGGTTCTGATGTACACAATAGTGAGTCGTTGTGGTCTATTAGCTCAATAATCCATGCTTTGAAGTATCCGTCAGTATAAATTTAGCCAACAGACTGCAGAGACTGGGAAAAAGCTTCCACAGTTCGTGGAGCAGTTGCACTGTGTTCTAACATTCTCTAAATATGGAGGAAAACAATGGGGCTGGCGTGTGAGTTTTCAAACTCCTTCGAAAGCCACGGGCCAAGTTCCCACTCTATGCAACTCTAGGGGTGAATTAAGTAACTTTAAATAGCAGTGCTCAAAACGTAATTAACATGATTCAGGCCGAGTTGTGCAAGTTTGGTGATACAAACCGCTGGTGGTAATAGAATCAGGCTTGTGGCTAACCGTGACTCATCCTATTGTTCAAAAATACAGACGAGGTCTGGGAGCAGCGTGTGATGTTTCGACACCATATGGACTGTAACAACTTGGTACAAGCTGACAAGTTAAGGACAGTGGCAGTGCATTGAAAAAGGCTCACTTTGACTTTCTGAGTTGGCCATTTTCTCAAACATTCGTGAAGGGTTTACCTTATCATTATCAGTAATAGCAATGGTAGTAGTCGTAGTATTCAGGTTGCTTGTGTTCAATTACGTGGAGGCCATAACCGCTGAACTGACTCCTCCCCCCTTTGATTTTACACTAAATTTCTCTGTTATTAATAGTTAACTGCTGTCTAAAGCCTTTTTGATTCATGTTCTGCTTTCTCTCTGTGAGGTTTATAGTCAAGGGACCTCATTTGCTGGCTTCATTATAAACTGCATTTTGGACAAAATATGAAGTAATGGGGTTGAATTCAGACCCTCAACTTTGCCTCAAAAGCCAAACGCTGGTTTTATAACACAGAAGTATTCAGCAGTGTCACTGGAGCATTTAGCTTCCTGAAGTTCACATATGATTACCAAAAAACCCAAACCCACTGCTGTTGAGTTGATTCTGACTCACAGGGACCCCGTGGGCTAAGAACAGAACTGCCCCCCTAAGGTTTCCAAGGCTGTAAATCTTTACAGAAGCAAGCAGACTGCCACAGCTTTCTTCCATGGAGTAGCTGGTGAGTTCGAACCGGTGACCTTTCAGTTAGTAGCCAAGGGCTTCAACCACTGTACCACCAGGGCTCCTTTCATGTAAGATTAGAGGTTAAATATCTAAAAATCCATTTATTTGTTTAATAACACTGCCAAATTGAATACGTCTGTGATTTCTGCATTGTAAAGCCACTAAAGGACTCTTTTGAGATACTGTATATGTGATTACTAACTTAATAGATTCTGGCCAGCGCCACTGAAATCAAATCCTATTCCTTGTGGATTGTACACCTAGTGAGTGCAATGCCCTCAGCCAGACACGGGGTGAATGCACAGTTTCTTGTACTTTCCTTTATGATAATGCTGATCGCATTGTAGTTTAAGTATTTGAGTCCAGGCCTCCTGCCTCCCCATTCCTTGATGACAACAGCTTATTCGTATGTGTGTGCATCGCATGCCTGTAGCACAGATCCTGCCAAGGATTGAACTCTTCCTTCATGACAATGGCTAACACTGACTGGGCATTTGCTACGTTCCAGGTCCTGTTCTAATCCTGTTACCTGACAAAACCCGTAAAGGCCTCCTAACAACCTTATGAGGCAGGGACTGTCATTATAAGTAAGCAAATCTAAGTCTTCGGACACGTCATCAGGAAAGACCAAGCACTAGAAAAGGACATCATGTTTGGTAAAGTAGAGGGTGACCAAAAATGAGAGAAACCCTCAGTGAGATGGTTTGACTCAATACCCACAACGATGAACTCAAACAGGCCCACAATCATGAAGTTAACACAAGATGGGGCAATGTTTGGTTCTGTTATACACAAAGTCACCATAAGTCAGAGCCAACTAGATGTTAACTAACAACAACTACAACTGTCATTATGCCCATTTAATAGATAAGAAGTCGAAGATACACAGAGATATTAAGCTACTCACCAAGGTCACATGCTAATAAAGGATATGGCTTAGACTCCCACAGAAGCATCTGTCAACAAATCCTGGCCCCCTCAACCCCACCCTTCTGTATCTCTACATACGTACTGAGTGACTCCATGACGGAGTTCCTCTTCTGAAGGAAATTATAACCTGGTTGAGCTGATGAGCTCTGCAGTATACCCATGACATACCTGTGTAACAAAGGGCTACTTATGGGTAAAAACTAAAGACATGGCACAGATGGTAAATGCTGTAAGCATGTAATATGGCTGCTATCAATGTACATTAGAATGCTAGCAGGGAAGGCTTCCTGGAGGAGTTATGATGTTTTTGAGACTTGAATGATGTAAAGGTCTTAGAAAGGCAGCAGGGAGGTGGGAGCTATTTCCATGATGGGCAAGGAGAGGAAGGTGGGAACAGACTTCATCCTGGCAGGAACAGCAAATCTCGGCAGGAAAATGGTGGGAGAGGTTGTCTGGGTAGGTGGGGCTTGAAAGCCAGGCTGAGAAATATAAATGTAACCCGAAACAACAGCAACAAAACGAAACATGATTATTTGGTTAAACATATGGCTTAGAAGGTCATATCCTTCGAGTTTGTTCAACAGTCTAGACGGTGGAATGTGTTCAGTAGGGCCTTGCTGTTTCAGCATGGGAGAGAGCTACAACTTATCTTCCTTTCACAATGAAGAGATGATCCTATGTCCTTTCTGGGGCTTCGTGGGGTGGACAGGCTGCTGCAGTATGAGGTCAGGAGGATGTGGGTAGTGATTCATCATTCAGCAGGGGCTCGTGCCTGAGTTTACCTGGCGGGCTATCCTGGATACTGGCTACTGTATCAACACACACATTTTTTGGGCGAAGAGTTCAGATTCAGAGAATTCAGCTAAGCTCAGTGATTCTTCCCTCAAATCCCCTCCCCCTCCTCTCCCCCCACAAAGTATTTGGCCAATCTCTTAACGTCTCTTATATCATCTAGTTCAAAAGGTTTATGTATTCAAAAAATATCCCAAATTGATATTCAGCTAAAAACGAGGTTGTTGTTGTTAGCTGCCATTGGGTCAGCCCCCGACTCATGGTGATCCCGTACATAATAGAATAAATGCTCACTGGCCCTGCACCTCCCCATCAGCAGTTGCATATTGGACTGTTGTGATCCAAAGGGTTTTCATTGGTTGATTTTTGAAAGTAGATCAGCAGGCCTTTCTTTCTACTCTAGTCTAGTCTTAGTCTGGAAGTTCTGCTGAAACTTGTTCAGAATCATAACAACATACACATCTTCACTGACAGACTGGTGGTGGCTGAACCTGAGGTGCATTGGCCAGAAATCAAACACAGGTCTAATGCACGGAAGGGGAGAATTCTACTCTGAACCGCCACCACCCTCATAGCGCACTGTTATGGATTGAATTGTATCCCCCCAAAATGTGTGTCAACTTGGCTAGGCCATGATTCCCTGTGTTATGTGGCTGTCCTCCATTTTGTGATCTGATGTAATTTTTCTATGTTTCGTAAATCCTAATCTCTGCTTGTGGTTAATAAGGCAAGATTACATTATGTTGAAGAGGATTAGGGTGGGATGGAACACCTTTACTCAGGTTGCAGCCCTGATCCAATGTACACGGAGTTTCCTTGGGGTGTGGCCTACACTACCTTTTATCTTACAAGAGATAAAAGGAGAGAGAAGCAAGCATAGAGAGGAACTTCATACCACCAAGAGAGAAGGTCTGAGAGCGGAGTGTGTCCTTTGGACCTGGGGTCCCTGTGCTGAGAAGCTCCTAGAACAGGGGAAGATTGATGACAATGACCTTCCCCCAGAACGAACAGAAGGAAAAAGACTTCCCCTGGAGCTGGAGCCCTGAGTGGGACTTCTAGCCTCCTAGACTGTGAGAAGATAAATTTCCGAATGTTAAAGCCACCTGCTTGTGGTATTTCTGTTATAGCAGCACTAGATGACTATGATGAACACCATGAGACGGTTATTAGGATTCACATGAGTGAGCCCCATACTCTTGGAAAAAGATATCCACATTTGGAGCTCCATTTGAGTCGCCCATATTTGGCTGAGTCCTCTCTGCCAAATGGGGGCCCACAGCACTGTGGATTCTCAGAAGGAGTGCTTCTCCCAGGGGCTAGAGGTCATCTAGGACCAGGATTTGAACCAGCACATCTTACTGTTGGAGACAGTCTGAAGATGATTGCCATTTTCGGTGGAAGGTGTCTCCCTGCAATCTTTTAGATTTTTAGAGGGTATTATTTTTTAAGCATCATATTAAAAATATTTTCACAAATTAGATTTGAATTTTTCATGAGGTTTGAAATGATAGATGGCCCCCAAAAGGCCATGTCCTCTCATTTGACAAATGAAGAAAACTTAAACCCAGACAGGGTAAGTAATTCGCCAATACTGAAAAAAAAAAAAAAAATACTGAAAGCAGGCATTAAACCTAGATCTCCTGACTTGCACTCTCATGCCTCCCCTAGCTCCATGTGCTTCTTCCTAATTTATCTTTGAGGCTGTTCAGATTATGAAGGCTAATTAGAGAGAGTTCTCGGTGGTATGGATAATTAGCAGAGAGGTACCAGCTTTGAGTCAGAAATCCTAGGCTGCCGTCCAAACTCTTACTACCTGGAAGACTTAGAGTAAATCATTTAACTTTTCTGATCCTCAATTTCCTCATCTGTGAAATGTGTATAATAATGGTACCTAGTGCCCTGGGCTATTAAGAACATCGAGAAAGATATTACACAGGAATGTTTTTAGTGGACCATAAAGTACTCCGCAAATTTAGTTGTAAAAAAGGATGAAAATATGATTTTAAAAATGTGATAATGTTTGTATTGACATAGTTTATATCTGTGTATAATTTCTCTCCTCCCACTACCCCCTAAAATACAAAACAAACAAAAAATTGGTTTTAGAACAGACTGCATTCCTGCCAAGTTTTTATTCTAAAGTAAGTGCTATTGGAAGGTTATAAGGCACAAGAAATTGCACATTTTAAATCATGCCTGTTGAAATACATCAACACGTGAACAGTGGTGGTTTCAGAGTAATAAGAATGTAGAAAATCCTTTTATAAATTTTTTTCCTTATATATTCTTAATTATTGATAATGAACATACATTAGTCTTCTAATTAAACAAAAAGCATTTAAAAATAAATCTTATGGTACATTTGTAAAAGTCTCCATTTGCTAGCGATAATAATTGCTACCATTTATCCATTGCTTACTATGTGACATATACTTTACATATATTGTTTTATTAAATTAAAAAAAAACAATACTACATGGTAAGTGTTACTGCTCCCTTTATGGATGGTAACCTGAGTAAGCCCCTGGGTGGTGAAAACAGTTAAGAACTTGGCTGCTAACCAAGTCCAAGTCCCCCAGAGATAGCTGGGAAGAAAGACCTGGCAATCTACTTCCAACAAATCAGCCACTGAAAACCCTGTGGAGCACAGTTCTATCCTGACACAAAGGGGGTCACCATGAGTCAGAGTCAACTCCACAGTAACTGTATTTTTTTTTTTTTTGGTTAACCGAAGGCTCAGCACAAGAAATCTCTCTGATGTCAAAGTTCGCGTTTTTTTCACTGTGCCGGGTTGCCCAGTTTGACTGAGAGTGGAACTTGGCAGCGTTTAATCTTTCAGCTTCCTCCGAGTACCATGGTGATAGCAGATTGCTTAACTGGCACTTTGGAGCCAGAGGCCAGGCTCCTAAGCTCAGGAGCTCTGGCTTCTAGTCCTGACTCTGCCAGGGAAAAGCTGGGGCATAACTTCACACAGACCCCTTTACCTCTCTGGAGCCTGTAGTTTTTATCTATAAGATGAAGGCCTTGGATTAAATAAGTAACTTTCAAACTAATTTTAGCTTTAGAACTAGCCCACTTATTTTCAAATGAAATTTTAGTTGTATGGCCCAGGTATTATGGTTCTCTTAGCTTTTAAAATCCAGAAAAGACTATTCAAGCCTCAGTTTATTCCTTCTGGAACTATAATTCCCAGAGCCTTCATCCTCTGATTCAAACTTCCACTGGGTATAGATCACACTTTGCCCATTCTACACTTCATTTATTCAAGCATGAAACTTAACTCTTTCCCCTGATTTCCACAAAAACAAAAACAGCCCACTCATGTGAGTTTTTTGTGTATAGAAGAATTTACTGAATACTTTGGGAAGATGAATTTATAACCAAACACCTTAAAATTTCTATTAGATATTCATATTGCTGAAAGTTTTTTGTCCTTTTTTAAAACTTGGTTTCTAGCAGCTGGTCATGTTGTTCCTTCTCCCCTTATTTCTTCCCCTGTCCCTTCTTTCCCTCTCTGGCCACCACAGATACTGGTCTCACAAGCGGAGATTAGCTAATTCCTTGTGCCCTTCCAGACTCCATGCTTTACAAGTTTACTTTCCTTCCCCAGCAGCAAATCCTATTATTGTCCTAAACAAAATAACCACCTTGAAGAATTTGGGTGCCAGGTGTTGATGAGATATGTTATGTGTGTATATATATACACATTTTAATATGCATCATTTGACACATGGATATTTAAAATTGACAAAGAGTGATACTTCCTGATTGAAGCTGCAGAGGAAGGTACAGCACCTCACTTTTTGAGGTACCCCAGGACTCTGAGAAAGGATCCCTGATGGTACAACAATTAAGCACTCTGCTGCTAACTGAAACGTTGATGGTTTGAACCCACCAGCGGCTCCATGGGAGAATGACCTGGAGATCTGCTCCCATAAAGAATACAGCCTAGAAAATCTTATGAAGAAATTCTGCTCTGTCACAGGGGGCCACAATGAGTTGAAACCAACTCCATGGCACCCAACAACACCAATGGCAACAGGACTTGGAGTAATACAGCTTGAAAATTACTGGTGTAGATCATCTTTAAGGTTGAATCCTCTGTGAACTATTCCTTTCCAGTCTCTTCCCAAAGACCTTTGGCCACTTTCTCCTTTGAAGCCCCGCTATGCCCCAGGTAGACATGCAAACACATCAAAAACATGTGTTTGCACATCTCTCTGTCAATATGTCTTCCACTGACTGGACTGTTAAATGAGAGCAGGGAGCATTCTATTATTTATCTCTCTGTTCACCAGCTGCTTGCTAAGAAGGTGCGTAATGACTGTGGATGGTACTGTATGACTTAGGAGCCCTGGTGGCCCAGTGGCTAAGCACTCAGCTGCTAATCTAAAAGGTTTGAACCTACTAGCCACTCTGTGGGAAAAAGATGTAGTAGTCTGCTTCCTTAGAGACTAAAAAAAGACTGCAGCCTTGAAAACCCTATGGAGCAGTTCTACTCTGTTCTGTAGGGTTGCTATGAGTTGGAATCGACCGCAATAGATTTTTTTTTTTTTTTTTACTATGTGTGAGCATTCAATAACAAATTATCCACTACAAAAAAGTGAGCTAAAAGTGACCAATAGACAAGAAAGAAGGCCAACCCACTATATTATGCCTGAGGAAAAACCCTAGAAAGACACCTTGCTGTGTTTCCCTCCTCTACATGTGTGATATCTCTGGCACATAGTTTGTGTTTTGCATCAGGGTGAGAAGGAGTTCTGCTTGAAAGCTTCATTTATAAACTTTTTGTTATCAGCCCAGTTGGCCATTTTTATTTAGATCATTTTGTGAAAGACCATGTTTGGATTAGTGTTGGGCATAAGTAAATGGCAGTTCTTTATCCGTTCTGAAATGCTCAAATGGCTCACTGAGGTATCGCTGCAGCTGTTGTAGAACATGTAATGGCATTAGGCGCTGAACTGGAGAGGAATACGGTGCCAGACATTTCTGGCAGCGGCTGTAGTGCTAGTGTTACTCCCGGGGAGGAAGCTATCATAAGCAGCAGTGCTAGGGGCAAAGCCCATCAGTAGGTGACTTGTGGGAGTAGAATCCTGGATTTCAGCACAAGGAAGGAGGGAAAGGAGTTGTATTCTTGAGCTGCAGTCATTAGTGATGTTCACCCTTGAAATTCCACTTCAATAACTGGGAGTGAAGTGTTCATAACATGAAGCGATTTTATATGTTACCTGTGTGTTTTATGTAGCCCTTCCCTTCCTTCTTTCTTCCATCCTTTTCCCTACTGGTCAGATATAGAAACCAAAGAGAACTTATCTTATTACAGTGCCCTACCCTTACTGGCTTTTGGGGGTGTCAGTGTTCTTCAGCTCTCATATTGTGGAAGTTTTGGGGGGCCAGGGGTTTGACTCATGTTGACTACTGTCCTAATTATATTTTTTTTATACAGCCAACAGATAAGGAGGAGCACTGAGGTTGTACCTCAGGGTAAGTCACCAAACTCTCTCCAGTGATCAGTAGGAAAATGTCACATCTCCCAATTGCACACACGTACTCTTTCTCTCTCTTCTTTTCCACACTCACTGAACAGAAACCTGCATACCAGCAAAACAGGGTTACTGAATCGGAGCACCATCGTGCAGAAGCAGGAGTAGTTGTTCAGGTTGGCCATTCCAGTGGGAACGTTATAATCAAATAACAGACTGAGATTAGTTAGAAATCAAGACTTGATGCATACAGAAATGTAATAATGTGAGTGCATATGTGTATGAATTGAATTGTGTCTCCCCAAAAGATGTGTTGAAGTCCTAACCCCAGTACCTGTGAATTTGACCTTTTTTGGAAATAGGGTTTTTGAAGGTTAACAGGAGATCATACTGGCATAGGATGGGTCCTAATCCTATATAATTGTGTCCTTATAAAAAGAGAACAGACACAGAGAGATAGACACGGGGGAAGCACCACGCGAAGGTGCATCTGTGAGGCAGAGAACGCCAAAGATTGCCATGAGTCACCAGAAGCTAAGAGAGAGGCATGGGGCAGCTCCTGTCTCACAGGCTTCAGAAGAATTAACACTACTGACACCCTGATTTGAACTAATAGCCTTTAGAACTGTCAGACAATAAATTTCTGTTCTTTGTATCTACCCATTGTGTGGTATTTTACTACGGCAGCCCTAAAGTACCAAGAAAATATGGAATAGTTTATAATACCTACCCATTAAAGATCAGAACCTCCTGTAATTATTCATAGCTCTAAGGGTTTTTTAAAGAGCTATAAGTCACATATACATTTATGAAACTCAAATGTACAAGTTCCTGACCATTAGATATATTTCCATGGAGCACTGGGGAAAACATCTTCTCTGTGAAGGCTGTACCATTACGAAGTATCTTGGTCAGCCATTGTGTTACACATTCGTTCATTTTTTCCATCCACAAACATTTCTTAAGCATCTCCTATTGGGGTTTTAGAGGCCCAATAAATAACACCATCCTTTCTTGCCTTGTGTTCAGAACCATTTGAAATACAGACACAGGCCAAAAATATGCAGATCGAAATGTTAGTTTTATTATCGATAAAGCTGATTGGGGGAAGATGGCAATATAGACTTGCAAATATAATCATCACTCTGAGTGAAATTTATCACCCGACTTGCTCACTAAGCTTTCAGCACATTGAAGAGAGAATACTAATTCCTGAAGGCAGGCTGACTTTTTACCAAGCATTCCCTGTTCCAAACTGTCCAACCAGAGAAGTTATTCCTCTTCTTCCAGGTAGATATAGGGGAAGGAAAGCAGTGCTTGAAGAGCCAGAAAGGCTGGAATGTTGCACTCATGGATGTCCCACCACGTTGGAACATGAGAGGGAAACAAGGGTTCCTCCCAATATAAGGTGGATGCTAAGCAATGGCAACACAAAAATGAAAATAAGAGTCCCTGATCACAAAGGCCACCTGAGCAGAAGAGAGGCCCTAAAATATTCATTTTAATTCAATGTAGTGGATGCTAACAGTTATAAAGATATATGCAAAAGTGGGGTAGGAGGTACAGTAGCTAATTTGCTGGGAGTGAAAAAGCTACCATTTCTTGCAGGGGTATGATCTGACCCAGTAAGCACCACATTTCATCTTCCACTATGCTGTACTCCAACTGGATTTCACACATATCCATGGACATGGGTGGGTCGTGGATAGTGTAAGTCCTCCTGTAAGAGCACCAGGTGCAGTGACTATGGCTGGATTAGAGGAATTACCAAATGGTGTCTTCTCAAAAGGGCAGAGATAACACTAGGTTAGCATGTGAGACAGTAATGAAAGAATTCTCTGATTGTCACCACCATTATGCCCCGATTGGTACCCTGTCAGCTCTGGATTCATTAGGTATTGTTTTTAGCTTGGCAATGATCTGAATCTTTTTGCTGATCTTTTTGTTGCTTTTTTTTAAATTATCTTATGGCTAGAAGGAGACCAAGAGGAATAAAAGATGAAGAAATGCCAACCATTTGGTCCTAGTAAATCTGAGACGTTGTGGTCTCGTGGGAAGAGTCCAGGGTTTGGGGTTGGAGGGTGTGGGTTCAAGTCATGGCTCCATTATTTTATTGACTATGAGATCGTCGACAAATCTTTAAACCTTTCTGAGCTTCTATAAAACGAGAATGTTAATGACAATAGTAATAGCTTATAAATGTACACTGAGAATGAAATTAGATAATGAATCTATATGGCAGTGACATGAAAAATGTATTACCCAAACTTGAGTCATTGTCAGATGAGACACTGGTGAAGTTGCAGGTTGAAATGAGTGGCTAAAATGTTATACTAGTCCTCTGCTCTTCCCTTTCTGCTGATGTCCTGGCTGCTCCCCAAATACTGTGCACAGTCCTTTCATTACATATTCATACCTACCTTATGAGGCACACATATCAAATAGCGACCAGTGCGTTAAAGTGTTGCTTTTACATGATACCTCTCATGCTAACGCACTTTATAGGCCGATTCACAGTATGACACTGGTGAACCTAGTAGTCTCAGTTTATAGACTTGTGCGTTCAGTGTGGTGTTTTCTCTTAGGCAGGATAATACCTTTCACTGAGTCAGGCCTCTGTAAAGAATGTATCCACTTAAGGCCGTCTCTATATTTCTGTTTTTATTATACCCGTACCTGTAAACCCCACCCCCACCAAAAAAAAAAAGTCTCAAAAAGATATGGGAAAAAAACAAGAGCAAGCAACATTCCACTTAGGTGAAAATAAGACTTCCAGAAACCTCAAGCATCCAGACTATGATGGAGCACTTGGTAGAAAACGTCCCTTTTTAGGACTATCTCTGTCCCTTCCTTCCCACAAAATGGAATACAAATCAAATGAAAAATAGTTCCCTTGATTATGAAGGGGAAGAAAAAAATAAAAATTTAAGAAATTGGTAAAAAGAATTATGAAATTTCAGCAGAATGAGCACATTTTAAACAGATGCATTCCTGCTTCACATATACCTATTTAAAAATTCTGGGGTTTTAGACTGGAACGGGCTGCAAGGGTCATCTGGTTAATTAAACTCGATTTACTGTAGTGAACATGTCTTGAGCACCTCCTGTGTGTCAGCCTTGGGGAGACAAAGGTGAAAAAATGAGTCCACCTCAAGGAATTCACATACTAGTAGGAGAAATACACACACGCACAACTTGTAACGCAGTATGTATAATACTTATAGCATGAATAAAGAATAAAGGATTTCAGGATAATTTAGAGGTGAGAGCTAAAATATGCCAGGGGTTTCAGTAGTCAGGAAAAGATGGAACTAGCCAGGGTCTTGGAGGATGAATGGGAGTCTAGACAACACCTCAGGAAGAGAAGAAAGGATCTCACATGGGAAACGGCATGAGCTAAGGGAAAGAAATGACAATGATAAGGAGGATTCAGAAAATGACTAGTGGGTTAGTTACAGGAGGGGGCTATTAATGTCGAGTTTGGGAAGAGATTTTAAACTTGAGAGGTTTAAAAGGCAACATTAAATAGTGGTTTAGAATGTAAACCCTGGGGTTACACTGCCTAGGTTCAAGTTCTGGCTCTGCCACCTACTAGCTGTGGGATCTTGGGGGAATTTACATGATCTCTTTCTGCTTCCTCATATATAAAGTACACTTTTCATATAATTATTGGAGATTTAAGTAAGATATACATTTAAAAAATACTTAGAACATTGGTACACAGTAACCCAAGCAGTCACAGTAGGCACTCAAAAATAAAAATTATTATTAGTCTTATAGACTAGGGATTGCACACTCAAATGATTCTGGGGTAACATAAGAAATATAAATAAATGAAACAACCCGCTTGTAGAAAAGCAATAGTATAAGCTCAATGATCAATGGCAACTGACATCAGGTGTTATTTGATAGATATTTGGGAGTAATGAAAACTGGTGGACTGTAGAGTGAATACCAGGTTCAAAGAGAGAAGTTACTTGGGTTGAGTCAACTGATTATTGTTGTGTGAGAAACTGGACCTTCTAGGCAATTCCAGGATTATTTAATTAATTTATTATTATTATTGTTAAAAAAAAAAAAAGTACATTTTTTCTGGGGAGGAGGTGGAGAATTTCTAAATTTTAAAATGTTGGTCAAAATATTGGGAGGGGCATAAAAGTAAAATCTGGCCCACAGATGCTGTACTGCTCCATCAAAAATGCTTGGAGACTAGTGTTTTAAAAGATCTGGGGTAAGGAAAGGCCAGTGACAGGGAGGCCGGCTGGGATAAAGAAAAAATGCCCAAGATGAGAGGTGGGAGGAGAATGGGATTTCTTGTCAGATCTAAATTCAAATTCCCACCTGTCATTTTAGCTGTATGATCTTTAGCTAAAAATTTTACCTTTCCGAGACTCAGTTTTTCCAACAGAAAAATGGTGAAGAAAGTAATACCAACGGTTTATGGTTCTTAAATGAATTAAAGGAAAGTGTATGTAAAGTGTCCAGTGAGCACTTCAAAATGTTAGCTCCTTCTCTCAGTTGGTAGACAAGGGCCTAAAGAAGGGAGGTGATGGTGAAATGAAGAGGATGCTTTGAAGACATTACAGGGATGGAATGACTAGGATTTGATAGTTGAGGAAGACTTCAGAGCTGATGACCCTTGGGAGGGAAAGGATAATAAAGCTGTTAACTGATGAAGGAACCACAGGAGGAGAGAGATTAATTAATTGAGTTTTAGATAAATTGAGCTTGAGGAGTCTATGGCACACTCATGTGGGAATGTCCCACTACTGTCCAGATAAGTATATGAGGACAGCAGCTAGGCATAGAGATAAAGTTTTGGGTTTTGTCATCTTATAGGGGATAGTTGAATCCATGGGAATAATTGAGATTTTTTCAAAGAATCCAAGTACTCTGAGAAGAGAACAAAGCCTGGGATGGCCAAGGATGGTATAAGGAAAGAACGAATGGTGAACAAAAGTCAACGTAGGAGACTGAGGAGGAGCAGCCAGAAAAGTACATGTAGGACAATGAGTGGATTGTACCATGAACAGAGGGAAGGGGCATTTCAAGGAAGAAAGGTTACTATAGAAATATTAAGTAGAATGAGAATAGAGAAGAAAATCTTTCCTGATTTTTATAATTTGAAGTTTCCCAGTGACCTTTAGGCTAGCAGTTTAGGTGAGAAAACTAACCTCAGGGAGACTGACTTACAAAACTCAGCTTTAATGATACCCCGTCCAACCTTTTATCTACATCCTCCTAACTTTTCAAGATGATTCCAGTCCATCAAGGAAACACTAAATTGCATTCAGAACAATGAAGGTGCATTTGAATTTAGGATGAAGCATTACTAGAAAACACGCTGTAAGTTAAATGTGATATTCTTACAGCAAGAATGATATAGAAGAAGATTATGCTATTGGCACAGGGCCTTGTGCCTGAGGTAGATGTTTTGGGGAGAGGAGGTGGAGAATTTCTAAACTTTAAAATGTTGGCCAAAATACTGTGAGGTCATAAAAGTAAAACCTGGCCTACAGACATTGGACTGCGCCATAAAAAATACTTTTATAGGCATGAACACAAACTCCATATTGAATTAATTATAAATGATAAAAAATGATAACCATATATAATATAAAGCCTCCTCCAGTATACATAAGTATAAAAGGGCAATACGAAAACCAATCACATAAATTATATTTTATATGAAGGAATGGCATAATGTTAAACAAAGTTATTATTTTATTTCCTGACATTCTTTCTCATTGGCAGGTGATAGAATTTCAACTTCATGGAATCAGAAGGAATACTTTAGAAAAGTTTTCACACACAGTTTGGGATTTTTAAAAAAGTATGCTTTATTTCTTTGAAAAATTTACTTTAGTGGGATCTTTCATTCCTTTGTGATACCAATAAAGAGTTGAAGTCAGAACTGAAATGGCATCGAGACCATAAAAAGATGTCATTTATATTGACGATAAACAGAAATGGAAGCAGAATGTTTATGAAAATCTTGAGTGAATCATCAAGTGAGATATAGCATAATTCCTTTCTGGATATCTACATAAACAATATATTATCTCTTCCAAAGGGGTATGATGTTACCCAAAGCAGTTCATGATTTTTGAGTGATTTTTTTCTAGTTGATGTGATGAATTTGCCCTCTTCAGCCATCTATGTTTTCCTTGACCACAGTTATGCATTTTCAAGATGTCTGATATACCCAAGAAGAGTATGTCAAGATACTAGAAATTAGAAGTGTGATAAAAAAAAAAAAAAAAAAAACCTATAGGTGTCTGTAATTAGATCCTTTCAAAGAAGGTAAAGGTAAGGGTGTTTGTGTTTCTGTGAATCTGTATGAAGAGGCCATCGCCTCAAAGGTGCTGAAGGTAACTCCTCCCCAAGGTCTGTGTGTGTATTGAAAGGAAAGAACTGGATATAATGAGACCCAATATTGGCAAGTACAAGAAAGGCAGGGCAATATTCTAGATGGAAAAATGGTGGCGGTGGTAGTGATGGCAGCAGAGAGAGAATGAGTCCATAAGGTAGTAAAAAACCTGAGATTCTCCTGACCCTAATGTTCAAGATCTGGATGTAATCTCAGGAGAGACTGTAAGCAGACAAGGAGAAAACCTGCTATAATGGGCTTTCAACAGCCTGAGGCATCAGCCTCACCTGTGTTTCGGGACACAAGCCAGGCAGGCCAACTGCCAATCCCAGCTCCCCCTCCCACCACCATCAACACCATCTCTGATGGTGACAACTGAAGATGTTGCTTATGTATCAGGAACCGGGACTCCAAACTTAGTACTCTGGGCAGATTGAGAGATCCAAACAATTTGTGTACAATGCTGCATATGGAGAAAGGGATGGATTCCTTGTCTTTTCCCCATAACCTACGCATTTAGCCTACAGGTCATTTCTTAATTACCAAACAAGAATTCCTAAATGTATTGGTTCTATGACTGCTTGAAGGCTCCTACTATAGTCTAGAGTCCTAAAGAAATTTCCAGTTGTCTTTCAGGTTTCATTACCACCAAAACTCTTTGATATTATTTCTAGCACCAGTCTAATTATAGGCCCACAGTCCTGTACTTATCCAAGACACTTGGAGTCAAATGCATTTCAAAGTTCAGAGCTTCTGAGATTTTTAGAATACTGATATATAAATTATATAACATTCCTAGTAGTACACTCAGTAACCAAACACATGACTATTTCTACAATGAATGCATAAACATTCACACTAAGTGGGATAAATAAAGATCATAAAAAGCTTAATGTCAATTCAAGTTGGGGTTTGCCACCAAATGAATTTGTATCAAACTTATGAAAACATATTTCCATTTTCACAGCCTTCAGATTTTAGAACTAAGTACAAGGGATTGTGAACTTATAATGTGATTATTAAACATCTTTAAGGCTAGGAGAGACTGAGGAGTAAAGGTGCAATGCTCAGGAGGGGAAGGCCTTTCCCCCTCATTGAAGTGCTCCAATATTAGCCACTTTTTGTGGATGACCTTTTTTGTGTGTGTGTGATTCTTTGGGTGTTACTTACCTTCTTTAAATCTTCTTCATTTGTGAAATGAGGGTAATACTACGTACCTGACTGTACTGTTACAAGAATTAAGAAGAAAAAGATATGTATATATATATATGTATACATATACATAATGCAAACATATCACCTGGCACAAAGTTACTACCCAATAAATGATAGTTTGCTTTTGACATTACTATTCTCTGAGAATCCCTTTATAACTTTCCAGAAAATATGAATTTACATTTACATTTGAATCCACCTATACCACAGAAAGAGTTGATCAATCAAATCTCAACTTTTTCTCCTCTAAAAGATTTTGCCAGCCCATTTATATTCACCAATGTCACAATGATGATGCATTTGATGCCGAAGAGCATTAGAAGTCTAAAGAGATACCAATCAGACCTGGGAGGTATGTTTCTATTTTTATCCGAAACATATTCACTTTCCCAAATTCTGAAGTCTTTGAACCTGGTGTCTTTAATCAAAACAGTGCTAATTTGCTTGACAAATACTAAAAAATGTGTCCATTTGCGGATGGGTGTACCTACTGATATTTGGTAAGAAATCTTTTTCCAAAGGTGGGCAATCATATAAAAGTGTTTAAAAATAATGTAAGAGGCTAATACACTTTGAAAATAGGCAATTAGTAACTGTAGTATTGCTCTATCTCATAAAGGGATGGTCCTATAGAGGCAGCAGTCAAGAAATCAAGTGATGTATTGCATCGGGCAACTCTGCTGTAAAAGACCTCTTTAAATTGTTAAAAAGCAAAGATGTCACCTTGAGGATTAGGATGCTCCTGACACAAGCCATGGTATTTTCAATTGCCTCATGTGCATTCGAAACCTGGACAATGAATAAGGAAGATTAGAGAAGAATTGATGCTTTCGGATTGTGGTGTTGGTGAAGAATATTGAATGTACCATGGACTGCTAGAAGAATAAAGGAACCATCCTGGAAGAAGTACAGCCAGAATGCTCCTTAGAAGCAAGGATGGTGAGACTTCATATCATGTACTTTAAACATGTTATCAGAAGAGACCAGTCCCTGCAGAAGGACACCATGCTTGGTAAAGTAGAAGGTCAGTGAAAAAGAGGAAGACCCTTAACGAGATGGATTGACACAGCAGCTGAAACAACGGGCTCAAACGTGGCAGTAATTTTGAGGATGGCGCAGGATTGGGCAGTGTTTCATTCTGTTGTACATAGAGTCGATATGAGTTGGAACCAACTCGATGGCACCTAATAACAACAGCAGTATAAAGGGAAGATTAAAGTGGACAACAAATCCACTGGAAAGTACCTACCAGAGTTAAGAACTGTGGAGAGCAGAAGCTAATGGGCAGCTTTAAAGAAGAAAAATTTTGACAAAGAAAAATCACAGATATAGTTTGAATGTTTACTATGGGCTAGAAGTCCCTGGGTGGTGCAAACAGTTACTGCTCAGCTGCTAACCCAAAGGTTGGAGATTTGAGTCCACTCAGAGGCACCTTGGAAGAAAGGCCTAGGATCTACGTCTGAAAAATTAGCCATTGAAAACACTGTGAAGCATAGTTCTACTCTGACACACATGGGGTCACCATGAGCCAGAGTCTACTCAAAGGCAACTGTTTTTTTTTTTTTTTAGGTATGATGCAAAGTGTTGGTTCACCTTAGCTCCAATTAGACCAAGTATTTCTGATCCATTACATCTGTGGAAAGAGACGATGGAAAAGCTTAGTATCATCAGTCAGAATAAGGCCAGGGGCCGCCTGTGGAACAGACCATCAGTTGCTCATATGCAAGTTCAAGTTGAAACTGAAGAAAATCAGAGCAAGTCCACGAGCGCCAAAGTATGACCTTGAGTATATCCCACCTGAATTTAGAGAGGATCTCAAGAATAGATTTGACGCATTGAATAGTAGCGACCAAAGACCAGACTAGTTGTGTAATGACATCAAGGACATCATCCATGAAGAAAGCAAGAGGTCATTGAAAAGACAGGAAAGAAAGAAAAGACCAAGATGGATGTCAGTGGAGACTCTGAAACGTGCTCTTGAACATCGAGCAGCTAAAGCAAAAGGAAGAATTGGTGCAGTAAAAGAACTGAACAGAAGCTTTCAAAGGGCCTCTCGAGAAGACAAAGTATTATAATGACGTGTGCAAAGAGCTGGAGATGGAAAACCAAAAGGGAAGAACATGCTCGACGTTTCTCAAGCTGAAAGAACTGAAGAAAAAATTCAAGCCTCAAGTTGTAATAGTGAAGGATTCTATGGGGAAACTATTAAACGACTCAGGAAGCATCAAAAGAAGATGGAAAGGATACGCAGAGTCATTACACCAAAAAGAATTAGTTGATGTTTAACCATTTCAAGAGGTGGCATATGATTAGAACTGATGGCACTGAAGGAAGAAGTCCAAGCTGCTCTGAAGGCATTGGCAAAAAACAAGTCTCCAGGAATTGGTGGAATATCAATTGAGATGTTTCAACAAATGGATGCAGTGCTGGAGGTGCTCACTTGTCTATGCCAAGAAATATGGAAGACAGCTTCCTGGCCAACTGACTGGAAGAGATCCATATTTATGCCTATTCCCAAGAAAGATGATCCAACCAAATGTGGAAATTATAGAACAATATTATTAATATCACATGCAAGCAAAATTTTGCTGAAGATCATTCAAAAATGACTGCAGCAATATATCGACAGGGAACTGCCAGAAATTCAGGCCAGTTTCAGAAGAGGACGTGGAACTAGGGACATCATTGCTGATGTCAGATGGATCCTGACTGAAAGCAGAGAATACCAGAAGGATGTTTACCTGTGTTTTATTGATTATGCAAAGGCATTCAACTGTGTGGATCATAACAAATTATGGATAACCTTACAAAGAATGGGAATTCCAGAACACTTAATTGTGCTCATGAAGAACCTTTACATAGATCAAGAGGCAGTTGCTTGGACAGAACAAGGGGATACTGATTGGTTTAAAGTCAGGAAAGGTGTGAGTAAGGGTTGTATTCTTTCACCATACCTATTCAATCTGTATGCTGAACAAATAATACGAGAAGCTGGACTATATGAAAAAGAACAGGGCATCAAGGTTGGAGGAAGACTCATTAACAACCTGCGTTATGCAGATGACACAACCTTGCTTGCTGAAAGTGAAGAGGACTTGAAGCACTTACTAATGAAGATCAAAGACCACAGCCTTCAGTATGGATTGCACCTCAACATAAAGAAAACAAAAATCCTCACAACTGGAGCAATCAGCAACATCATGATAAACGGAGAAAAGATCGAAGTTGTCAAAGATTTCATTTTACTTGGATCCACAATCAACAGCCATGGAAGCAGCAGTCAAGAAATCAAAAGACACATTGCATTGGGTAAATCTGCTGCAAAGGACCTCTTCAAAGTGTCGAAGAGCTAAGATGTCACCTTGAAGACTAAGGTGCGCCTGACCCAAGCCATGGTATTTTCAATTGCGTCATATGCATGTGAAAGCTGGACAATGTATAAGGAAGACCGAAGAAAAATTGATGCCTTTGAATTGTGGTGTTGGCGGAGAACATTGAATATACCATGGACTGCCAAAAGAACGAACAAATCTGTCTTAGAAGAAGTGCAACCAGAATGCTCCTTAGAAGCAAGAATGGTGAGACTGCACCTTACACACTTTGGAAATATTGTCAGGAGGGATCAGTCCCTGGAGAAGAACATCATGCTTGGCAGAGTACAGGGTCAGTGGAAAAGAGGAAGACCCTCAAAGAGGTGGATTGACACAGTGGCTACAACGATGAGCTCAAGCATAACAATGATTGTAAGGATGGCTCAGGACTGGGCAGTGTTTTGTTCTGTTGTGCATAGGGTCGCTATGAGTTGGACCTGACTCAACGGCACCTAACAGCAACAGCAAGAGTTCTGTAATACCTGTCTTCATTTGAACAGAACTGGTTTTCCCATTTACAAGTATTTAGCCTCATCTTTTAACCAGTATTTATCCTTTTTGAACACAACATGTATTTAAAATAGAAGATTCTCTAAGGCAATGCAAATTTGTGCTCACTGACAAATGCGTTAAAGTCTCTGGGTAACTGGGAAATGTCCACAGCCCCACTGAAAGGCCGGTCTGATGCTAAGCTTACAACATGTGAGAGCTGCAGGGCATCAGCAATTTACCCACTACCACATTTTTATTTTACCAAAGAGGAAACTGAGGCACAGAGTTCCATGCACCCACCCGAAGTTTCATGGTTTGTTAATGAGGCATGGCCAGTCCCCAGGTGCTTGCCTTTTGACCTAGAGCCCCTTCTGTCTCACAACCCACTATCAGTTGATTGGTGGTTAATTCCTTTCTCCATTTTCAGGTTCAGCCTTTTCAAGGCTGTAAGACCAGGGAAGAAAAAGGAGTCCGAATTGGCCTAAAACCGAATTTGAAACTCAGTTCAACTACTGATGAGGTATGAACATGGTCAAATTATTTAGGCCCAAATCGTTTACAGCTTTCCCGTCTGTTAAACAATTCTCACAGTCCCCTGTTCTTGTCTTGAGAGCCCTTATCACAATTATTATTTTTTTAATCTCTGATTTTTGGCCTAGGATATGGTAGGAGCTAGATTACCTGGGTTCAAATTCTGGCTTCATCATTTACTATGTGGTCAAGTTATTTAATCTCTCTGTGCCTCAGTTTTCTCATTTGTTAAAAAAAAAACAAAACACTACTGTCTAGTAGATTCCGACTCACAGTGGCCCGGTAGGACAGAGTGCACCTGCTGCACAGTTTCCAAGGCTGTCACCTCTATGGAAGCAGACAGACTGCCACATCCTTCTCTGGTGGAGTGGCTGGTGGGTTTGAACAGCTGAACTGTTGTTTAGCAGCAGAGTGCTTAGCCGCTGTGCCACCTGGGCTCCTTATCTGTAAAACAGAGATAATAGAACCTACCTGAGAGGTAGGCTAAATGAGTGAACACATATTTAGAACAGTGGGTGAAAAAAAAACAGTTGCTGTCAAGTCGATTCAGACTCATGATGAGCCCATGTGTCAAAGTAGTGCTGTGCTCCGTAGGGTTTTCCTTGTCTGATTTTGCAGAAGTAGATCACCAGGCCTTTCTTCTGAGGTGTCTCTGAGTGGACTTAACCCCCACACCTTTTGGTCAGCAGCCGAGTGCCTTACCTGTTCGTACTACCCAGGGTCTCCACTTAGTTGGCACATATTAAGTCCTATCCCTGTGTTTGTTGTTATGGTTTTCTTATGTGTCTTTTTCACTATCCCAAGTGCTTATCGAGTATCCTTCTTGATTGAGTCCCTGCCTTCCACTCCAATTTTACGTCTTGCTCCTCTTCCTCTGGCACTGAACAATTTACGGCTCTCACCAAGTTTGCTCAGGTTCCCATGACCTTGTATAGGATCCTCCTACCTGGAGTATGGTTTCCTTCACAGTTGTCAAACAACAATGTGATTAGAAAAAGACCAAATATGAAAACGGGCCTGAGAAAAGGAAAGATTCTCTAGGTTTTCTTAGAAAAAGAGGTGACTGAATGCAAAAGGCAGTGAATCAGCTGCACAATGTAAACAGTGAGCCTCCCATTCATTAGCTTCATGATCCTCTGAGGGAGAATACTTAGTTCCCTCAAGCATACCAGTAGTTTTCCTGGGGTTAATAATGACCAGCATAACGAGAGTGCCACCATGCCCATCAACTAATAATTCCAGAGCACCCGTAGATATTCCACTGGGTCCTGGAGACACATTTTCCAATGCCCTAAGAGAGTTGAAGGCTTTCCCCATTTTGTCCCCATTGCACTGCATATGTAGTTTTCTTTTACTGCACGCTGTTTAGATATGTTTTACCTCTTGAAATGTTTTAGTTCTTCTTTTCTTTTACTTTTTCTTCTTCTGACAAGCTTTCGAGCTGTAGGTGGCAGGGAAATAAGTAAGCATTCACCCTCAGAGTGTCATTGTTAGTCATTTGTATATGCTGATATCTAGCATAGTGCCTGGCATATGGTCTTCTTATTCTTGTTACTTGCTGTCTAGTCTTCTCTAGCTCATGTTGACCCCACGTATAAAAGAATGAAATATTGCCTGGTCCTGTGCCATCTTCATGATGATTGCGCTATTTGAGTCCATCGTTGTGGCCATTGTGACAATATATCTCACTGAGGGTTTCCCTCACCTTTGCTGGCCCTCCACTATACCAAATAAGATGTCCTTCTCCAGTGATCAGTCCCTCCTGATGACATGTCCAAAGTAAGTGAGTCGAAATCTTGAACATTGTTTTGTGATCCATAGAGTTTTCATTGGATAATTTTTAGAAGTAGATCATCAGGCCTTTTTGCCTAGTCTGTCTTAGTCTGGAAGCTCTGCTGGAACCCGTCCACCATAGGGGACTCTGCTGGTATTTGAAATACTGGTGGTATATCTCCCAACCTCATAATAGTAGGCAAGACACCATAGTATGACAAACTGACAGATGGGATGGTGGGGTACGTGGTTTTAAAACAATCTTGTTACTTAGTTTCCTGGGCACAAAATCCTTCCATTCTCTTCTAAATTCTCTGACTGTTTCTTTTATTTTTCTTTCCTGGCTCCTTTCCTTTTGTTCAGTCCTTTGGTGGCATCTAGGTTTCATCTTCCTTTCTCTTGTCATTCTTCATGCTCACCTGGGTGCTCTTACCTGTTCCCATGGATTCAATCACACCCTGCATATGGATGGCTCCGTAATCTACCTGTGTCTCCAGTCCTCATCTTTCCCTTCAGTTCAATTGCCAGCCAGACATCTTCAGGTGGAAGGCTCAATTGTACCTCAAACCAAATCTAATTCTAAAAGAGAACCCCTCTCACCTTGGCACCTAAAGGTATTCTTCTTAAATCTCATCCTATGTAAATATTCCAGCTAGAAAACTTGGATCTCTTCATCTTCCTTTCCTGCCACACTCAAGCAGTCTTTAAATGCTGAAAACGTAGAATTTATACTTCACGTTTTTGATTCTTCCTCGAAATCTCCATTGCCAATTCTTTAGTTCAGGTCTTCATTATCCTAACTCACACATACCATTAACATTTTAGAAGTGTACGGGCCACATATTTTGCACACTGTCCCTAAATTTGGGTTTCCATATGTTTAGATTGAAGTTACACACTTCTGGCAGAACTAATACATAAGTAATGTTGGATCCTTTCTTCTCAGTGCATCACATTAGAAGGCACATGATGTCTCCTTGTAATTAATAAGTAATTTGTGGGAAGATATTTTAAGATTATGTAAATATCCTGTTTCCTCATAAAATTTCCAACAAAGTAGTTTTAACATCCATTGATGATTCTTGCCTGAATCAATTATTACTATGATGACTGCAAAATGATAATTTTCTAGCTCCATCATTTCCTTTATACTTTTTATGTGGCATTCTACTTTATTTAATAATGTATTTACCATCACTATGTGCTCATAAATTCTTGCTTTATTTAGTGAGGTATAAGCCCTTGTTGCTGTTGTTTTTGGTGGCATCAAGTCAGTTTCGACTCACAGTGACCCTATGCATAACAGAACGAAACACACCCTGGTCTCTGCCATCCTTATAAGTGTTGCTATGTTGGGCCCCATTGTTTCAGTTACTGTGTCAAACCGTCTCATTGAGAGTCTTCCTCTTTTTCCTTGACCCTCTACTTTATGAAGCATGATGTTCTTCTCCAGGGACTGGTCCCTCCTATTAACATGTCCAAAGTACTTGAGACCAAGTCTCTTCACCTTCACTTCTAAAGAGCATCCTGGATGTACTTCTTTCAAGACAGATTTGTTCATTCTTTTGGCAGTCCATGTTATATCCAATATTTTTCACAACACTATAATTCAAATTTATCAATTCTTCTTCAGTTTTCCTTATTCATTGTCTAGCTTTCATGTGCATATGAGGCAATTGAAAATACCATGGCCTGGGTCAGTTTTCAAAGTGACATCTTTGCTTTTTAAAACTTGAAAGATCTCTTTTGCAGCAAATTTGCCCAAAGCAATATGTTATTTGACTTCTTGACTGCTGCTTCCATGGGTGTTGATTGTGGGTCCAAGTAAAATGGAAATCCTTTGTAACTTCAACCTTTTCTCCATTTATGCTTATTGGTCCAGTTATGAGGATTTTTTTCATACGTTGAGGTGTAATCCACACTGAAGGCTGTAGTCTTTGATCTTCATCAGTAAGTGCTTCAAGTCCTCATCACTTTTAGCAAGCAAGGTTGTGTCATCTGCATATCACAGGTTGTTAATGAGTCTTCCTCCAATCCTGATGCTGAGTTCCTCTTCATATAGTCCAGCTTCTTGAATTATTTGTTCAGCATACAGTTTGAAAAAGTCTAGCAAAAGGATACAACCCTGATGCACACCTTTCCTGATTTTAAACCATGCAGTATCCCTTTGTTCTGTTCAAACGTCTGCTTGGTCTACGTACAGGTTCCTCGTGAGCACAATGAAAAAAAAAGTGTTCTGGAATTCCCATTCTTTTAAATGTTATCCATAACTTGTTGTGGTTCACAGAGTCGAATGCCTTTGCATGGTCAATTAATCACAGGTAAACATCTTTCTGGTATTCTCTCCTTTCAGCCAGGATCCATCTGACATCAGCAATGATATCCTTCGTTCCATGTTCCCTTCAGACTCCAGCTTGAATTTCTGGTAGTTCCTTGTCAATGTACTGCTGCAGCTGCTTTTAAATGATCTTCAGCAAAATTTTACTTGCTTGTAATACTAATGATATTGCTTGATAATTTCTACATTCTGTTGGCTCACCTTTCTTTGGAATGGGCACAAACGTGGGTAACTTCCAGGCAGTTGACTAGGTAGCTGCCGTACAAATTTCTTGGCAAAGATGAGTGAGCACTTCCAGCACTGCATCAGTTTGCCGAAACATTTCAACTGGTATTCCATCAATTTCAGGAGCCTTGTTTTTTGACAATGCTCATTGCAGCTCAGACTTCTTCCTTCAATACCATCAGTTCTTGATCATATACTACCTTCTTAAATGGTTGAACATCCACCAATTCTCTTTGGTACAGTGAGTCTGTGTATTCCTTCCATCTTCTTTCAATGTTTCCTGAGTCATTCAGTATTTTGCCCATAAAATCCTTTAAAATTGCAATTCGAGGCTTGAATTTTTTCTTCAGTTCTTTCAGCGTAAGAAATGCTGAGCATGTTCTTCTCTTCTGGTTTTATAACTCCAGCTCTTTGCACATTTCATTATAATACTTTACTTTGTCTTCTCGAGCTACCCTTTGAAATCTGTTCAGCTCTTTTACTTCATCATTTCTTCCATTCACTTTAGCAACTCTGTGTTCAAAGACAAGTTTCAGAGTCTCTTCTGACATCCATTTTGGCCTTTTCTTCGCTGTCTTTTTAATGAACTTTTGCTTTCTTCATAGAGTTTCCAAGGAGCAGCTGGTGGATTTGAACTGCCAACCTTTTGGTTAGCAGCTGAGCTCTTAACCACTCTGCCACCAGGGCTCCTTGCTTTCTTCTTGTATGATGTTCTTGATATCATTCTACAACTTGTCTGGTCTTCGGTCATTAGCGTTCAATGAATCAAACCTATTCTTGAAATGGTCTCTAAGTTCAGGTGAGATATACTCAAGGTCGTTCTTTGGCTCTCAGGGACTTGTTTTAATTTTTTTTAGCTTCAACTTGAACTTGCTTATGAGCAATTGATGGTCTGTTTCGAAGTCAGCCCCTGGCCTTGTTCTCACTGATGATATCGAGCTTCTCCATCATCTTTTTGCACAGATGTAGTCGATTTGGTTCCTGTGTATTCCATCCAGAGAGGTCCATGTGTATAATTGCCATTTATGTAGTTGAAAAAAGGTATTTGCAATGAATAAGCCCTTGGTCTTGCAAAATTCTATTATGCAGTCTCTGGTGTCATTTCTATCACTAAGGCCATATTTTCCAACTACTGATCCTTCTTCTTTGTTTCTAACTTTCGAATTCCCATCAGCAGCCATTACCAATGCATCTTGATTACATGTTCGATCAATTTCAGACTGCAGAAGTTGGTAAAAATCTTTTATTTCTTCATCTTTGATATTAGTGATTGGCATGTAAATTTGGATGATAATTGTATTAAGTTGCCTTCCTTGTAGGCATACGAATATTATCCTATCACTTACAGCATTGTTATTCAGGATAGATCTTGACATGTTCTTTTTAACAAAGAATGCGATGCTGTACCTCTTCAATTTGTCATTCGTGGCGTAGTAGACCATATGATTGTTCAATTCAAAATGACTAGCAACTGTTCATTTCAGTTCACAAATGCTGAGGATATAGATCTTTACGCATCCCATTTCTTTTTTTTGACAGCTTTCAATTTTCCTAGATTCATCCTTCGTACATTCCAAGTTCTGATTATTAATGGATATTTGCAGCTGTTTCTTCTCATTTTAAGTTGTGCCACATCAGCAAATGAAGGTCCTGAAAGCTTTACTCTATCCATGTCATTAAGGCCTACTCTACTTTGAGGAAACAGCTATTCCCCAGTCGTATTTTGAGTGCCCGCCAACCTCAGGAGCTCACCTTCTGGCACTATATAAGACAATGTTCTGCTGTTATTCATAAAGTTTCACTGGCCAGTTCTTTCAAAATTGTCTGCCAAACCCTTCTTAGTCTGTCTTAGTCTGGAAGCTCAGCTGAAAACTGTCCACCATGGGTGACACACACAAGCCTCCACAGTAAGACAAACTGGCAGGTGAGTGGTGGATAATCCTTTAGTGCCAGTATTTATTCTGATGTTTAAATTATCTCATGTTTGACCTATGGGACCCCTTCAAGGTGGCTTTTGTGTACTTTTGGCATATTCCCGTAATTTTTTGAGTGCATCTTCATTTCTGGCACAAGATGTTCTATCACTTTCATTATTAAGGAATATCTTGACTGGCTACGAAATTACAGGTTAGCAGTTGTGTTCTTTCATGTTTTGAAGATGACATTCCATTGTCTTCTGGCACCTGTTGTTTTTGTTGATAAACCAGTCCCAATATTTGTTATTGCTCCTTTGAAGGCAATGTCTTTTTGTCACTGACTGTTTTTAAAATGTTCTCTTTGCGATTTTTTAGCATGTTTTACTATGTTGTTCGTAGCTTAATTTAAAAAAATATTCTACTCAGTTATTTAAAGCTTAATGAATCTGTGGTTTGATGTATTTCAGTTTTGGGGATTCTCTACTAGTAATGTTTCACATATAGTTTTTGTCTCATGATCACTCTCCTTTCATTGTGGGACTACAATCACATGTATTGAGAATTTTCTCTGTGTCCCACATGTATCTTTTACTTTTCCATTTTCCATACTTTTTCTGTCTGTACTTCAGTATGGATACTTTCAACTGAACTGTCTTCTAGTCTACAAATCCTCATTCTGCTCTGTGTTATCCACTATTAAATGGCACAATGAATTCTTAATTTCTTTCAGTTTTTTTTATTGTATTTTTCAGTCCTAGAAATTTCATTTGACTTTTTAAATATAGATTCTAAGTCTTTGCTGAAATTCTCCATATGTTCCTATATTTTCTTTACATAGTTATTTGAACATCCCTGTCTAGTAATTCTAATATCCAAATCATCTGTAGGCCTGTTTCTGCTTGGCTTTTGGTCAAATGGTTCTTTTTTTTTTTTTAATATGCCTCATAATTTTTAATTGTATGCTGAACATTATGTATTAAAAGTTATAGAGAGTCTGGATGGTATTATCTTTCTCCTAAGAGACTTAGTATCTCTTCTGGCATCAGAGATAGTACACACAGATCACCTTAATCCTGTTGAAGATTGATTTTAGGGCTGTTCTATTTCATTTTGTCTTTGCTCCTAGGATAAAAATCTTCTGATTTTTCAGCCGAGAACCTGAGATGTTTACCAGGGCCATTCCAGTTTGGCAGGCCTTGAATTCCTATCCCTTTCTCCTTAGCACCGAAGGCTTCTAAAACCTCCACTTAGACCTTTAGCCCTCCAGCTGCTGGTTCCTAATAGGATTCTTGGAGGCTTACCTTGTGGGCAGCTTAGAAATTGGTCAAAACTTCAAGGTGAGTTTGAACAGAGGTTTTTAGGTTACCTTCCCTGTGATTTTTTTCTTTCAGGATTTTGTCCCTCTAGTCCTGTCCTAAACTCCAACGTCTGTCTCCTTGGCCCAGTAGAACTGCTACTTTCTTCTAGGATCCTATTGCCTCATGCTAAAAATCGGCAAATGCCCACAGGGAAAACACCAAGTGAATGTGGATCTTAGCATGCTTCCCTTCTCTCAACGGATCATAACTTTTCAAACTTTGTCTGTGTTGGTTGTGCTTCAATGTTTTAAACAGTTGTTTTATGTATCTTGTAAAGGTTCTTTATTAATTTTAATGGGGAAGAGCTTAGTCCAAGTCAAGCTACTCCATCACAGCCAAAGGCAAAAGTCTTCTCTTTAGTAATTATGTTAAATATTTCAGAAAAACTTTTCAAGCTCTCTTTTTATTATTGATTTTTAATATTACAACATTATGGCCAAAGAATAGTTTGTGTGATGTATTAGTGTGGACTAAATGAAATTGCCATTTTTGTAGGTCATATACAGCTGAATATTGTCAATCTATTATCTTCAATCTCTAGATTCTTTGTCATTTCTTAATGCTTTAGAATCTAGAATATGGAGATTTTCATAATGTATCATGTATGCTCAGAAGAAAATATGTATTCTGTATTTGTTGGAGGTATTCTGTAGCTTCTCTTTCACTTTAAAATTCTCACTGGGCTTCTAGTGTTGCCCTTGTTTTGGCTTGGAGGTAGGGTCCATCTGTTGTAAGCAATGAGGTACTATGTTTCATGCTTTTTGAAAGGATCCATCAATACCAGGAACCAAACATCTTCCTCAGGGCTTACTATGAGAAAGCAGAACTGACGCTGCTATTATCAGCTACTACTGGGTGGCACAAATGATCAAGTGCTGCACTATTTGCTGAAAGGTTGGTGGTTTGAACCCCACCAGAGGCACCTTGGAAGTCAGTCCTGGTGATCTGCTTCTGAAAGGCCACAGCCTTGAAAACCGTATGGAGTAGTTCTACTGTGCACAAACAGGGTTGCCATTAGTTGGAACTAACACGATGGCACCTAAGAATAACAACATGCCAAACCTCTTTCCCTGTTCACGTAAAAGTACTGTTGAGGGGAGGGCAGTCAAGATAAAGACTTTCCAGTGCCACATTGGAACTTGAGGCAGAAGAGAAATCAACAGTATTGATCTTGTCTTTATTTATAATTTTGAATTTTGATATCATGGATATTTTTTGCCTTTTGATTATTTTTGGGTATTAAAATATTACATTAAAATATTTATCTTGATTACTTACGTTTTTGGTGCCTCCTTAAATTTGTGCCTGAGGTGAGTACCTCACTGCCTCATCTTAGTCCAGCCTGAGCCTTTCAGCTTTGCGGGAAGGACAATTCCTGGTGAGAGCCTGTTTATTTTATTTGTCCTCTCTCCTCCACCCCCACCCCATGGCTGGAGCAGTGACTCAACAGCAATGAGTGGGGTTTTTCTGAGACCATATAAGTCCACAGAATCAAGCTGAGTCAGAGAGAGACCAAGGAACTCCCCTTCCCTCAATAAATGACAAGTTAGATAAGATTTCTTACTCTAGACAATAGGAGAACTAGACCTTATAAGAAGGAAAGGCAGAGTCACGCCCAGAACCAGATTTCAACCTTTTCCTCTTCTGTATGCTACCAGAATATCCAGGAGTGGAGAAACAGTATCCTGTGGCCTCTGTCCAGTGAAGGTACACATGGTAGGTCTGCATTAAGGAGAGAAGAGGTTTCTGTTGAAATGAGTTTGAAGTCTTAAACTAGACTGGACTTTTAATAACCAAGAGTGACCAAAAGTTAGGGCATCTGTCCACGCTGTCATTAAAGAATGCTAAAGGGAGGTTTGACAATATAAGGGTAAAGGAAGCTCTTGGCAATGAAAAAACCACTTCATGCTTATCCTCATTGAGTTGATACCCAAAAATAACTGGTTCCATACAAACTGATAATAATGAAAAATATTAAGAATATTTTTCAAATCTTTCCTATCATTGTTTAATTTTTACCTATCTGACCTGTTCCGTTTTGAGAGAGGTAGGTTAAACTTTCAACTACTATTGTTGACTTAGCTGTTATTTTTTGTGGTTCTAAAGGTTGTTGCTTTACATATTTTCAGGTTATATTGTTAGGTGGATATATGATCATGATACTTATACCTTCTTGATATTGTTTCTTTCTTGTGCAAAATAGCTTTCTTTTTGTCATCTCATGATTTAAATTTTCTTTTGTCTGGTATTAAAATTATTAGCCTGGTTTTCTTTTTGTTCATATTTGCCTAGAATATTTTTCCAGTAAGTTAGTTTTAACCTTTCAGTGTTTTTCATACTAGGCTTTATGTCTGAAGTTTAATTTAACATTTTGTATTTACTACCCATTCTTTTTGTTTCCTTTTGTCTTGTTTTCTCTACTTTCCACAGGATAAATCAAATTTTATTTTGTTGCTACGAAGATTACACATTATATTTTTATTCTTTAAATGAATATCCCTAACTTATTTATGCCCACATTCTTGCTCAGTTTCTTCCATCAACCTCAAAAGCTTATCAATAACAATATTTTTCCTGTGAACATGAGAAGCGTTTCAGCACCCACTTACTTCCATCCGTTCTATGGTTCTGCTTTTCTTCTATAGACAAAAACAACCAAACCCACTGCCATCGAGTCGATTCTGACTCATAGCAACCCTATAGGACAGAGTAGAACCGCCCCATAGGGTTTCCAAGGCGCGCCTGGGGGATTCAAACTGCAGGCTTTTTTTGGTTAGCAGCCGTAGCTCTTAACCACTACACCACCAGGGTTTCCTTTCTTCTGTAGAAGCTTTTAGAGTTTTGACATCATCATAAGTATTCTTAATTTTGGGAAATTCTCTGTCATTACGTTTTCACTATTTTCTCCCCTACATTTTCTATTGGGGGACTCTCATTAGCTAGATTTTGAAAAAAATTTTTCAATACGCATTTCTGTTTATCACCCCATCCCTTCTTTTCAAAGGTTGTATCCATCCTGCTCTTCAACCAATCTGTTCAGTTTGTTCATTCAACTATTGTGTTTCATACCTAGTAATTTTAAGTGACTTTCTTTCATAATGTTTGCTTCTACTTTATGGTTACATTACCCACTTTCTTTCTTGCTGAAGATATTTCCCATGCTTATTTAAATTTTTTTTTCTCTGTGTTTTAATTTATTCAACTCTCTTTACTACAGCCATTCCAATTGTCTTTCATAGTGCTGGTGCTTCTAAGATGTCTTATTTTTCTCCTCTGTGTGCTCTCCCTTGTTTCCTGGGGACCCTTCTCTGCCTTTGCTTATTGTTGTTGTTAATTGCTGTCAAATCAATTCTGACTCATGGCCACCTGTTGGTATAAAACTCTAGGTCCTGGATTGTGCTCTTCTGGGTAAGTTTTTTTTTTTTTTTAATAGGACAGACATGATGGAGGGTAAGAGCCTATAGATATGCCTTTTCTGAGCTTAATGTTTCTCTCTTTTTTCTTCTCTACAAGTTTAAGCTCATAGCAACTTGGCCCCAGTACAGCCTACAGGGTAAAGGGGAGAGGGGAGAAGAAATATTCCTTGGGTCAGCCCACCCACCTACATCAATGCCATTGGCTTCCTACCCTCCCTTGGCTCCACTCCCTTGGTTTTGCTCCAGTGCCCAAGATGACTCTAGGCTTCCAGGAATGCCTTTCTGAGCCCACAATAGTTACACTACAGGCAAAGATCCACTTGGGAGAAAAAGGGCACAACTAAAAATCTCCCTCTCTCTCCTCAGCTGGAGCCCTGGTGGTGCAGTGCTTAAGAGCTATGGCTGCTAACCAAAAGGTAGACAGTTGGAATCCAGCAGCCTCTCCTTGGAAACCCTACGGGGCAGCTCTACTCTGGCCTACTATGAGTCGAAATCCACTGGACTGCAACGAGTTTGGTTTGGTTTAATTCCCCTCTTATCTAATTTATCATCTCTCTAGGGACCTTGGCACTCTCCTACTCTAGTGAACATTTACCCCTGCCCCCACACTAGGGCCCCCTTCTCCTTCCATTAGGATTTCTCACTGTTTTCGAGCTTCTTGGGTATAGAAGGTGAACTCTGATGCCCGTAAACCTCCTTATAGCCTCTTACCAGTACCAGTTGCTATTGAGTTGACTCTGACTCATGGCAACTCCATGTGTGTTAGAACTACGCTCCATAGGGCTTTCAATGGATGATTTTTTCGGAAGTAGATTGTCAGAACTTTGTACCAAGCCACCATCAGGTGGACTCAAATCTCCAAACTTTTGGTTAACAGCCAAGAGCATTAACAGTTTGCACCACTCCAAACCCTCTGCTGTTGCTTCAATTCTGACTCATGGTGACCATATAGGACAGAGTAGAACTGCCCCATAGAGTTTCCAAGGAGCTCCTGGTGGATTTGAACTGCAGACCTTTTGGTTAGCAGATGTAGCTCTTAACCACTGCACCACCAGGGTTTCCTTGCACCACTCAGGGACTCCTACATCCTCTAAACCATCTTATATGTTGGTATCAGGGGACAGAAACATTGGCTGATAATTGTTCACCATCATGACCAGGGCTGTGAACCAATGGTCTATTTCTGGTTGATATGAAATCAAGTCCTAAAACTCTGTCTCCCTCAGAGACAAGTTCTTGAAGCAAAATGCTTAAAAATGGCCTCAACACACAAAGGGTTAATAAATAATACAAAACATAG
Organism: Elephas maximus indicus; assembly: GCF_024166365.1. Classification (NCBI taxonomy): domain Eukaryota; kingdom Metazoa; phylum Chordata; class Mammalia; order Proboscidea; family Elephantidae; genus Elephas; species Elephas maximus. The sequence goes on from NC_064821.1 coordinate 137,423,570, forward strand.
CTTTAAGGTCTTTTATAGAACCTTCAGGGTTTTTTTTTTTTTTTTCCCAGGTTTCTATTCAATATTAATTTTTACCTCAGGGAGAAAAAGGACTTTATGTAAAAATCCTTTATTCTCCCTTCCCCCATTTATATTAAATAACACAAAATTATTTTAATAATGTGATATGGAATCTAGAGACAAAAACACTTTGGTCTACAAAAGGGAACCAATTTATTTCATAAATCATATTTTTCTGCTCCTTCCAGCAATTTCCCTTTTCCCTGGGAGGGGGAAGTTATTGTGTTTTATCTGTGCTTCTTTGTGTAATTTTAATTTATCATTAAGTAACACTTCGCTTTTTAACATAAAGAATTCAGTGTGCTTGATGGAGCAGCGCTCCGTGGAAAGTTAGTTGCCGGCAACAACTGTTTGGAGCAGAGGAGTTTATTAATTTATCAGAACCTTATGTTCAATTTCAGATTTCTCAGCGTAGGAACCAACAATCAGCTGCACCTGTTGCCAATTAAAGTATTAATGGCACATCAATCAAAGAAAAATCACTGTGAACGGAGATTACACAAGCTCTGTACTCATGTCACTTTTTGGAAGTCATCTTTTATTTCAAAAATAAACGAGAGCTACAAACCATACCCTTCCATCTGCATTCTCAGCTTCTTCTCTGAAATGATTTTAGTAGCTGAATGCCTTAGACTGTGAGGGCAAAGGCATTTTCCACCGGAGGAAACCGCCATCTTGTATTTAAAAAGTAATAATGTTGCTTTACACGTGGTGAGTGGCAGGACCCTGTTAACATTTTTATGAAGCTTGACAAAAGTTAATTACGAGGTTTACAAAAAGCAGCGAAGCACCAGTACTGCTCAGGATGGATGGAATCTTCATTGCCGAGTACAGGTTTCTGTGTTCACTTAGAAGGAGAAATTCATGGCATGAACATGGGAGAGATCAGCAAGGAAGGCTCTGCTTTTTAATCTCTTCTTTTGAATAGGTCAGTATTTTCTGGGGTATATGGACGGGGATGAGAATGGTGGGGAAGGAGGGAGGGCAAGAAGCAGGTGAGAGATCACAGGCTATGGAAGCAGACAAATCTGGGTTCAAATCCTGGCTCGGATTCTGTATGTGACTTTGCTTCAATTAATCATTCCTGATAATTTTCACAGCTATAAACAGGGGTTGACACTGAGTACCTCCTGGGATTGTAGAGGGGGATAGATGAGATAGTGGATTAAAGAGTATGGAACAGCACGTGGCACAGAGTAAGTTGTTCCCATTCCTTTCCACTAGCAATATTGGGGTATCATGGCATGTATGATACCTCACTGGGCTAATGCAAAGTACCTAGGAGTCACTTCACAGGAACTGGCCAGACCTTGAAGCAGAACATCTATATGCTGTATGTATACATCAGAGTTTCTCAACCTTAGCGCTACTGACATTTTGGACCAAATAACTTTTTGTGCATTGCAGAATAAGTAGCAGCATCCCTGGTCTCAACCCACTAAGTGCCAATTGCACTACTCCCCTAAAGCCGAAAAAAAAAAAAAAAAACTCAAACTTATTGCCACTGAGTCTATTCTGACTCATGGTGACCCAAGGTGTTGCAGAATACAGCTGCTTCTTAGGGTTTTCTTGGCTGAATCTTTACAGAAGCAGCTCTCCAGGCTTTGTGCAGAGCTGCTGGTTGGGTTCCAACCCCCAACCTTTAGGTTAGCAGCTGAACACAAACTGCTTGCACCGCCCAGGGATCTCTACACCACCCCCCCGCCCAATCATGACAAAGAAAAATACTAAAAATGTCCCCAGACATTGTTAAATGTCGCCTGGGCAAAATCACCTCTGTCAAGAACCACTAGTAATATATAGAATGTAAGCACCACGAGGGCAGGTTTTCTTTTCTTTTTTTATGTGTTCCCAGTTCCTAGAACAACGACTGCCTTGTAGTAGGTGCTCTATACATTCTTATTCGAGACCAAGAAAGGCAAAAGGATTGTCTTCAAATTCTATGACCCAGGGTAAAACACATGCACACATAATCTGGCAAACTAAAGAATCTTCTGTACTGTACCATACAGCTCCTCTTAATGTGGAAGGTAGAGAATTTGGTTGGGGAGGGGTAGTGGAATAACGCTTTTATGCAGTAGCCTCAAAGCACTGTGGCTTTCTACCTCTTCATTCTTTCCTATTTAAAAAGAACAGTATAGCCCAGCAGTAAAGACTTATTTGGGACCTGGGCAGTTAAAACAGAACCCAGAAGTATGCTTCAGGAGGAAGAGCATGTCATTTCATTTATTTTTCTCTTATTCCCTAAACATGGCACGTGCTTTTTGAAGTATAGGCTGATCTCCACACCTTCATCCCATGATTTTCCCATCAGGAGTAAAATGATCAGTATATAGAAGAGCTACCTCTAGACTTTATCTTGCTCCTTTTATTGTAACAATAAAAAACATATGAGTCAGAGAATTAGTTTTACAATAAGTTTTCCCATATTGAGGGATGCCTGATATATGAAAATGTAAGTACATATTGTTGGCAATAATAATCTAGCATCCATGAAATGACTGAGACTTATGATGATCTGTTCACATGATCTAAGTCAGAAGCAAATCATGTATACTTCATCCACATCTAAACAGGGCAGCGAAAACACAGACTGCAAGTTGCCAGAACAACTGCCTTCATCAGAAGAGCAACAATCCAGAGCTGTTCCCAAACTGCACAGGCGCACTCTTTCTACTTTCTCCACCTATACTGCACCTGAGCTCCGTAAGATTATCATTGGCTAAGACCCTGTTTGTTGTTGTTGTTAGGTACCATTGAGTCGGTTCTCATTTAGCAACCTTATGTAAACAAAAGGAAACACTGCCTAGTCCTGCGCAACCTTCACAATCGTTGTTACGCCTGAGCCCGTTGTTGTAGCCACTGTGTCAATCCATCTCATTGAAAGTCTTCCTCTCTTTCGCTGACCCTCTACTTTATCAAGCATGATGTCCTTCTACAGGTATTGGTTCTTCCTGATAACATGGCCAAAGTATGTGAGATGGAGTATCGCCGTCCTCACTTCTAAAGACCATTCTGGCTGTACTTCTTCCAAGACAGATTAATTCATTCTTCTGGCAGTCCATGGTATGTTCAATATTCTTTGCCAACACCATAATTCAGAGGTGTCAATTCTTCTTCTGTCTTCCTTATTCATTGCTCAGCTTTCACATGCATGTGAGGCGACTGAAAGCACAATGACTTGGGTCAGGTGCACCTTTGTACTTAAAGTGACATCTTTGCCTTTTAACACTTTAAAGAGGTTTTTTTTTTTTTTTTTTTTTTTGCAGCAGATTTGCCCATTGCAATGTATCATTTGATTTCTTGACTACTGCTTTGATGGGTGTTGATTGTAGATCTAAGTAAAATGAAATCTTTGACAACATCAATCTTTTCTCCATTTATCGTGATGTCCAGTTGTGAGGATTTTTGCTTTCTTTATGTTGAGGTGTAAGTAATACTGAAGGCTATAGTCTTTGTTCTTCTTCAGTAAGTGCTTAAAGTTCTCTTTACTTTCAGCAAGCAAGATAGTGTTATCTGCATAACACAGGTTATTAATTAGTCTTCCTCCAGTCCTGATGCTGTGTTCTTCATATAGTCCAGCTTCTCGTATTATTTGCTCAGCATACAGATTGAATAAGTATGGCGAAAGGATACAACCCTGACACACACCTTTCCTGATTTTAAACCACACAGTATCCCCTTGTTCTGTTTGAACAACTGCCTCTTGGTCTATGTACAGGGTCCTCATGAGCACAATTAAGTGTTCTGGAATTCCCATTCTTTGAAATATTATTCTTAATTTGTTATGATTCACACAGTCAAATGCGTTTGCATAATCAATGAAACACAGGTAAACATCTTTCTGGTATTCTCTGCTTTCAGCCAGGATCCATCTGACATCAGCAATGATATCCCTGGTTCCAAGTCCTCTTCTGAATCTGGCTTGAGTTCCCTGTCTATGTACTGCTGCAATTCCTTTTGAATAATCTTCAGCAAAACTTTACTTGCATGTGATATTAATGATATTTTTCAATAATTTCCACATTCTGTTGGATCACCTTTCTTTGGAATGGGCACAAATATGGGTCTCTTCCAGTTTAGCTGTCTTCCAAATTTCTTGGCATAGATGAATGAGCACTTCCAGTGTTGCATCCGTTTGTTGAAACATCGCAATTGGTATTTCGTCAATTCCTGGAGCCTTGTTTTTCACCAATGTCTTCAGTGCAGCTTGGACTTCTTCCTTCAGTACCATTGGTTCTTGATCATATGCTACGTCTGGAAATGATTGAATATTAACTAATTCTTTTTGGTACAGTGACTCCATGTATTTCTTCCATTTTCTTTTGATGCTTACCTATGTCATTCAATATTTTACCTATAGAATCCTTCACTATTGCAACTAGAGTCTTGCATTTTTTTCTTCAGTTCTTTCAGTTTGAGAAATGCCTAGTGTGCTCTTCCGTTTTGGTTTCTTAAATCCAGGTCCTTGTACATGTCACGGTAATATTTTGTCTTCTTAAGTTGCCCTTCGAAATCTTTCATTCAGCTCTTTTACTTCATCATTTCTCCCATTCGCTTTAGCTACTCTATGTTTAAGAGCAAGTGTTAGAGTCTTTTCTGACATTCATTTAGGTCTTTTCTTTCTTTCCTGTCTTTTTAATGATCTCTTTCTTTCTTCATGTATGATGTCCTTAATATCATTCCACAACTCATCAGGCCTTTGATCATTAGTATTCAATGTGTCAAATCTATTCTTGAGATGGTTTCTAAATTCAGGTGGATATACTCAAGGTCGAACTTTGGCTCTCCTGGACTTGTTCTAATTTTCTTCACCTTCAACTTGAGCTTGCATATGAGCAATTGATGGTCTGTTTCACAGTCTGCCACTGGCCTTGCTCTGACTGATGATACTGAGTTTCTCCATAGTCCCTTTCCACAGATGAAGTCGATTTGATACCTGTGTATTTCATCCGGTGAGGTCCACATGTGTAGTCACCTTTTATGTTATTGAAAAAACGTATTTGCAATAAAGAAGTCATTGGTCTTGCAAAATTCTATCATGCGATCTCCAGCATTGTTTCTATCACTAAGGCCATACTTTCCAACTATCGATCCTTCTTCGTTTCCAGTTTTCACATTCTAATCACCAGTAATTACCAATGGATCCTGATTGCATGTTTGATTAATTTCAGTCTGTAGGAGTTGGTAAAAATCTTCAATTTCTTCATCTTTGGCCTGAGTAGTTGGTGCATAAATTTGAATAATAGTTGTATTAACTGGTCTTCCTTGTAGGTGCATGGATATTACCCTATCACCGACAGCATTGTACTTCAAGATAGATCTTGAAATGTTCTTTTTGGTGATGAATGCAATGCCATTCCTCTTTGAGTTGTCATTCCCAGCAGAGTAGACTATATGATTGTCTGATTCAAAATGGCCCATAACCGTCCTTATCAGCTCACTAATGCCTAGTATATTGATGTTTATATGTTCCATTTCATTTTTGACGATTTCCAAATTTCGTAGATTCATACTTTATACATTTTACATTCCTATTCTTAATGGATGTTTGCAGCTTTTCTCCTCATTTTGAGTCACGCCACATCAGAAAATGAAGGCCTCTAAAGCTTGATTCCATCCAAGTCATTAAGGTCTACCCTACCTTGAGGAGGCAGATCTTTCCCAGTCATCTTTTGAGTGTCTTCCAACCTGAGGGTCTAATCTTCCAACACTATGTCAGTCAGTGTTCCACTGTTATGCCTAAGGTTTTCACTGGCTAATTTTTTTCAGAAGTAGACCACCAGGTTCTTTTTCCTAGTCTGTCTTAGTCTGGAAACTCAGCTAAAATCTGTGCACCATGGGTGATCCTACTGGTATTTGAATACCGGTGGCATAGCTTCCAGCATCACAGCAACACGCAAGCCCACACAATATGTCAAACTGACAGACATATGGGAGAAGATCCTCGTAGGTCCTTAAAAAAAACAAACCTGTTGCTGTCGGGTTGACTCTGACACACAGTGACCATATAGGACAGAGTAGAACTGCCCCACAGTTTCCAAGGCTGTAATCTTTATGGAAGCAGACTGCCAGTTCTTTCTCCAGTGGAGTGGTTGATAGGTTCAAACCACTGACCTTTCTTTTAGCAGCTAAGCACTTAACCACTGAGCCACCAGAGTTCCTTCATAAGTCCCTAAGTTCTTAAAAAGTGTGACTTGCTCTTCAGTTTTACCACCAGCCTAAATTAGTTTACTTTTCAGCACATTATCCCCCCCAGCAATTGTATTTGTTCACTGGTTTTATCCCTCTGTTCATTGCAGGGAGTGAAGAGCAATAAAGCCAAGTAGCGGAGATCCTGAGTGGTCAGCCAGGCTCTCTTCCAGCTACGTGAGTTGGTCTCTGCTGCAGCCACAAGAACAGGCCGTTCAATTTCATGCCTCAATGATACTTAAATTGGTATATGTTGTTGAGAGGAAGAATGATGTGGTCAGACACTCACTTTGGAGATAGACAAGCCTGAGTTCGCAAATTTAATAACTGGGGTCCTTGGGCAAGAGACATAGCTGCTCTGAGCCTCAATAGATACCATGTGTTACAAGTTTACACTGTAATACTCAAAAAGGGTGCCATTGTGATTAATTTCATTCAGGGTCACTCAGAAATAAGGAGAGCCATGAATGTTAAATCCGTGAATGTGAAGATACACATAGTGTTATTTTAGGGTTCAAATGGCAATAATAGAACACTATTGGATATTCAAGGTTTCAAATGTCTTCATACTTCTGGACTGGTTTGTGAGCCAGATTTGCTGGGAAGTTGCAGATGAGACTAAACACCTAGATGTCCTGGTTCAGACTTTACCTCTGAGGTGACTGGACTTAGAACAGAAATTTCTAAGGAAGCCGTGGGTAGTTCATGACTGTGTTCTCCTGGCACTTGATTCTACTCCAGACTAGCCCAGAACGTCTCTCTACTTCCTTACTTTGCGTTTGAGGATAACAGAATCATTCCATTTAAATGAAGCCAACTACTGTCCTATCAAAAGCAGTAAAGCACAGCCATTAAATCCCAATCAAAGTTGATTTTGAATGCACATGCCAAATATACAGAAAGAAAATTCATTTTGCCATCAATATACATGTCAAATTAAGAAGGAGCTCATGTCCATTCTAAAAGGAGATATCTGAAGATTTCTTACTAAATGATTCTGTGTGTCAATGTCTATCTGAAAATTGAAGTTAAGGCCTTACTTTAAAAAGAAAAACATTTTGAAACACAAACAATACCACAGCCATCTGTTCTAAGACTATTTGAACTAACTTTCCAAAGTACCAAAAGATTAATTATCAATCTTTCTATGATGCTCCACTGAGTGCTGTGTAAACTGAAATAAGCTTGGCCTCTGGCCTTAAGAGAATTTTAACCTACAACGTATAGCATCAATGCAGAGAAAGGTCACATCAAACTCTGCGGAAAACATTACAAGAATGCTTGAGCGATGTAGAGGCTTCCGATTGTTTATTTTCCTTTTTCAGACAGGCTACATTTGAATAAATAATTATACCCTGGGTTGATCAGTGGACTTCTTCTAGTAATGAAGAATTAAGTGCTTCATTACTTCTTCTAGTAATGAAGAATTAATTACCAAATATTTCTCAAATTTACCTACTTTTCTATATCTTTACGCTACATACACTAGGCCACCATAATGTCTTGCCTAAATTACTGCAATGTCTTTCTAACTGGCCTCTCTGCCTCCAGTCTTACAGCCCTTCTAGAAAATCGTTTTCTCTAGTGGAGTCGATGAGTTTTCAAAATTGGGTGTGTGATTGATTCATTTCCCTGCTTAAAACCCTTTAGTGGCTCCCCAGTGCTCTTAGATTCAGGCCAAACACTTTGACTAGGCTTACAAGGCTCTGCATGATGTAGCTTTTGCTTACTTTTCTAGCCATTTCACTTCTTGCAAAATGTGCCACAGCCTTTAACACAGCCAACCAGATAAGTAATGCTTACTTATCCTCCAGGTCTTAGCTTCAGCACTTTTTCCTCTGGGAAACTTTTTTCTGAACTTCGAAGTTCAGGCTAGTTGGTCTTTTGGTGCACTTCCATAGCTCTTGCATTTGCTTCCTTTATAATACAGTATAGTAGTTAGTTAACGTTTCTGAATTTCCACCAGTTTCTAAGTTCCGTGTGGGCTGGCTCATACATCTGCTATTTATCATTACAGCCCTAACATTTGACATACCCAGAACCCAGTGCTGTCGAGTCAATTCCGACGCACAGCGACCCTATAGGCTAGAGTAGAACTGCCCCATAGAGTTTCCAAGGAGCGCCTGGCGGATTCGAAGTGCCAACCCTTTGGTTATCAGCGGTAGCACTTAACTACTACGCCACCAGGGTTTGACATAGTACCTGGTAAAAAGTAGATTCCTGTTGTTTTTAGGTGCCATCGAGTTGGTTTTGACTCATAGTGACCCTGTGTGCAACAGAATGAAACACTGCCTCGTCCTGTTGCCATTCTCAAAATCATTGTTATGCTTGAGCCCATTGTTGCAGCCATTGTGTCAGTCCATCTCATTGAGGGTCTTCCTCTTTCTCACTGACCCTCTACCAAGCATGATGTCCTTCTCCAGGGACTGATCCCTTCTGATAACATGTCAAAAGTGTGTGAGACAAAGTCTCATCATCCTTGCTTCTTAAGGAGCATTCTGGCTGTACTTCTCCCAAGGCAAATTTGTTCCTTCTTCTGGCAGTCAATGGTATACATAATATTCTTCACCAACACCAGAATTCAAAGGTGTCAATTCTTCTTCAGTCTTCCTTATTCATTGTCCAGCTTCCACATGCATATGAGGTGACTGAAAATACCATGGCTTGAGTCAGGCACACATTAGTCCTTAAAGCGACAACTTTGCTTTTTAATATTTTAAAGCAATATTTTGCAGCAGATTTGCCCAATGCAATGTGTCGTTTGAGTTCCTGACTGCTGCTTCCATGGGTGTTGATTGTGGATCCAAGTAAAATGAAATCTTTGACAGCTTCAGTATTTTCTCCATTTATGTTACTTATTGGTCCACTTGTAAGGATTTTTCTTTATTTTGAGGTGTAAAAGTAGATACATGTCAAATATTTTGTTGAATTAGGGGACTCTCTTTTTTTTAAGTCGTTAGGTGCTTTTTGGAGTTCTTGGGTGGTGCAAATGGCTAACACTGCTAACTAAAATGCTGGCGGCTTAAGTTCCCTGAGAGGTGACTTAGAAGAAAGGCCTGGCAATCTACTTCTGAAAAAAACAGCCATTCAGAGCCCTTTGGAGCACTGTTCTACTCTGACACGCATGAGGTTGTCATAAGTCAGAAATGGCTCCATGGCAACTCCTTTTTTAGTTGTTCTTTGCATTGGTGTCACAGAACAGCTCTGTCCGATAGGACTTGCTGTAAAGGTGGAAATATTCTGTATATGGGCTGTCCAGTACAGTAGCCACTAGCCACATGTGGCCAGTGAACACATGAAATGAGACTAAGGAACTAAAGCTTTAATTTTATTTAATTTAAATATAAATAGCCATAGATGGACAGCCATATTGGACAGTGCAGTCCCCGAAGATCTTCATGAGATTTATACACAATCAAAAGTTTTCAGGAGATAGATCCTGAGCTGCGTTTTCTAATAGTAGCTACTAACTAAAACCCATTGCCGTTGAGTCGATTCCTACTCGTAGCGACCCTATAGACAAAGTGGAATGGCCCCATAGCATTTCCAAGGAGCACCTGGTGGATTCAAACTGCTGACCTTTTGGGTAGCAGCTGTAGCACTTAACCACTGTACCACCAGGGTTTCCATAGTAGCTACTAGCTGTGTCAAAAAACAACAACAACAAAAAACAACAACAACAACAAAAAACCAAACCTATTGCCATCAAGTCAATTCCAACTCACTAGCTGTGTGGAACTATTCAAATTCCAGTTTCAACATGAGTTAAATAAAATTTACATATTCAGTTCCTCAATCATGCTAGCCTCATTTTAAGTGCTAGAAAGTCACTTATGGTTAGTAGTTACCATATTGGACAGTGCAGAGGAAATTTCTATCATCACAGAAAGTCCTAGTGGGCAGTGCTGGTTTGGAACATGTCTCACCTGACCAGAAACAAAGATGTACATTCTCCCCAGAGGGATGGTTTGTTACCACCATCCTCGTAGTTTGTCTCGACTGTTAGAAAGACTTGGTTAGAGAGCTAGCTGGGGTCAGAGTGCCATTAGAAGGCTGATAACATCCAACTCTTGCTCACTTTATCTGAATAGGATATTGACCCCTAGATCCCAGGGTAACCATAAATTAAGGACATTGATGAGAACAAAGTAGCTGATACTCGCCAGGGAAGACCAAGTTGACTCAGGCAGGCGTTCTCTCCTGAGAGAGTGTCAGGGCCAATTTCAATGCTCCCAACTTACGCTTCTTATTTATTCCCGGACACGTCAGTCAGCAAAGTTGCAGGGACCTCTTGACCCTTAGCTGCTATCTGATTCCCAGAAGGTACCCTCTTTCTAGAGTATCTCTTTTCTCTTTATTTGCATTCGGCTTTGAGATTGGCCATCTCTCTTCCCCTATGATGCAGTTATTGGCAGCTACTCCTGTCTTTGTTGCCTGCAGAATGGATAACCACAATGATTCCCTGGAAGACCACCCAGAAGCTTCAGCTGGAGCAGTGTGGCGCTGTCCATCTGCCTAAAGGCACCAGGCACAGTGTGCCAGGAACACCTGCGCTCCACAGTCTGCCCTGACTACCTCGTCACTTTGCAATGACACTCAAGGTGCAGCTCCTGAATGCCCACGCTTGAAATCCCCACTTTGGAAGCTGTCTCCTCCCCCTCAGCGCTATGGCAGCAGTGGTGGGCTGCTGATCAGCTAAGAACGGTCCCAAGCAGGGGGTTAAAGTTAGGGTATTTTCTGAGGAATCTGCTTCCCCTCCTGGTTTGATAAAGCCAACTTTTCTGTCTTTCAGGGGTGCAGTGAAAAAGCCATCTGTTTAGTTAGACTTCTGCCATGAAGGGTGGTTTAGGGAGTAAACTGTTTAGATGTTATTTTTCTGCTGTCCTCTTGTTCTTTTGAAACTCTAAAAATAACGTTAATGAACAAATGATTAACTACATGCTTTCAATTAGGATTCTTTTTTTTTTTTTTTTAAACTGACTTTCTCACCAGCTTTGTGACTTTCCTCCAGAACAGCGAATGGTTCCTTCACTCAGCCCATCTTGACTTCCTAATCCTAATTTCTCAATCTTTGGCCACAAGAAAGACTTTGTATTAGTTGTTTTACTTCTCTCATTTACTTCCTCTCATGCCCACTCCACCCCAGCTTTAAAACCACGACCATTAAAAAGTTCTTTTAAAAAACACTTAAATATTATCACCCCCCCTTAAAAATGTCTTGTCAGATTTCTTCCTCTTGTTTGCTTCGGAAAGTGGTGCTTTGATTGTCCATTAGAGAGTTGTTTACATTTCTCCAAAAGCTCCATTTAGTCTCCTTGACAAGGTGGAATAAGTGACTGGCTGTGATGGATAGAGGCACCTGTCCTAATGGCTGCTCACACTGTGCCCACCAGTGCACGTTACATTGATAAATTGACAACAGTTGGGACATGCTCTGCTAGCAGCAAGAATGAGGCTAGGAGGACAAACACAAGCGGTTAGACAGTCTGCTTTAATATTCCTGGGAAAGGTATACAGCCTCCTAAGCTAACGCCCCAACAGCTGCGGTAAGGAATTAGTGCACAGGCAGAATTTCTTTGTTACCTTGACACTACCACTGCTAGTGGGTCTAGAATTACATTTACTGCAAAGGATTCCCCGCTCTTCCAGTTTATAAGCCTGCAATCCTTGAGTTCAGCGCCCTAATTAAGATTTTAGCTTTGTTATTATCTATTTATATATACACACACATTTTGAATTCCTTCATGGAAGAGTTTTCTTCTCCCTTTCAGAAAAAGAACAAGGACAACAAAATGCTGCTTATGAGCTATGGGCTGCTGATCAGGAAAACTTGGGACGTAGCCTCAGTCAAAGCTAAGGTGTTAATTATCTGGAATAAAGAGCTCAGGAGGTTCCAAATTTCAAGTAATGAAGAGGTGACTGCTTACCACTACACCCCACTCAGCCGGGGGCCTTAGAAGGTGTGTAGTGCTCTCTTCAGCTTACCCTTTCATTTTCTTTTTCCACTTTATTGGTTTCATGTTACCTGTAATAGACTGGCGTAGCAAGCAGCAGGTCTCAGCAATGGAATCTCCCCATGTTGACAAAGGGCTGAGGCAGGCGCATGGCTCTGTGGGCTTTTGCAAGCTTTCACAGCCTCCCTTCATGATGCCTTTCCTCTCAGATAAGTTGGGAGCATCCATGGCAAAGTGGTGTGTGGGTCCGCTGACAGAGCTGGGCTGAAAGCAGCAGCAGCAACAATCTCAACGCAGCCCCTTGCTTCATCCATTACATGCTTATCTTAACTGAAGACTAATCTAAAGGAACAAATGACCACAGAGAAAATGCTACAACTTAATACAAAGTCATAAAAAAAAAAAAAAAGAATGCGGGAGCAAAAGAAGCATGGACATAATAATGTCTTCCTGAGACTCGCTTTTAAATGGCCTAGTTACCGATTTTATGATAAAACACGGTTTGCCTTTATGATTTGCATGGGTAATGAAGCAATTAGCAACCATCATATATAAAACATGCTAGTTCTTCATTAGGCACCACACAAAATGGCATAACACAAGATGTATAGTGTGGCAAGGCTCAGGCGACTTGCTCATTCTGTTTACTTTGTACAGAGTTCTGTTGGAAGCGCAGTCGCTGCACGCATCATATTAAAAGGCTAGACTGTGGTTAGTTTGATGTGAAATTCTGACTGGCTGGCAGTCGCCTCCACTCCCCACCCCCTAACTGCTACTAAATTTCATTTCAAGTTATAATTATTGACATTGGAAACAGCTACTCATATCACAACAACAAAGCAACAATTATATAGGATCTGGTGTTTCTCATGCAAATTACAGCAATAAAATACAGGAAAATCCGGCCCACTTACAGACCAGTCTTTGTCTTTGGAGAGCATGGTCTGAACTATTTGGTTAACTAAATTAAAATGTAAATCTTGGCTGGCTTTTCTTCTTAGATAGCGATATGAAACAGTTTCTCAAAGACAGAAAAAGCTTAAGGGACCACATTTCAAACAACTTGTCATGAATATATATATATTTTTTAATGAATTAGGGCTGGAAAGCTTAACTGTCTATAACAATCAAGGATTCTAAACTGCTGTCGAAACAGGGAAAGCATAAGGGGAGACAGAGCATCCTGTATATTTACTCCTTATATTTTTGTTTATAAAGGAACTTCGGAGCTTTGAAAGATAACGGAGTAGTAGAGTCTTCTGCGATTTCACAAGTTAAGCGATGTCTTGCTTGTTCCCGGTGAGCGTAACATGTATAATGAAACATATAACCGCCATTAGTGGGCATTAAAAGTGAGTTCTTTTACTTTATTGGAGTTACTTCCTTCCTGCCTTTGTCTCTTCTTCCATACAAAACCAAGCCCTGTGATAGTGTTACAGTAAAGAGAGGCTAAATTAAAAAGTCAACCACAGTGGCGTTAGCATTAAGAGCTATGAATGCAGCCATTGCCAGCCACACGGGAGTTCTGTAAAGAATCGGAAACAATGATTTGAATCTACAGGGAAATGGTATGGTTTCCCATCCATTATCATTACTATTAAAAAAAAAAAAAAAAAACTAAACTAAACAAAGCACCCCTCAACAAGCTTAAAAAAAGGTTTGGATCCACAAGGCTGCCGCAATCAGTACTGCAGAAGACAACAGACAACATCAAAGAGAAGGAGAAGAAAAGCAACTGCTTACGCCCTTGGCCTGCTTTCAGCTAGCAAGGCATCTGCTTTGAAAGTCAGACCCCTGTGTTTGACCACAAGTAAACTGACCCGTATGAAGCCAAGACAACAGAGGATACTGACATTTAATTTATGTATTTAATTTTTTTATGCAGGGAAAAGCAATTGGATGATCGCATCTCATTTATAAAAAAATCTGATCTTTCCAAAGCAATAATTTTACAAATGCACTTTTGCATTAAGAATACTGTTATCGTAAGTACGGAGCGAATGCTGTGTGGGCAGTCACTCTGACTTATAGCAGCTCAGTGCAGCCACTGCAAGATAACCAAGAGTAATGGTTTGTGATAATCAGGCCACACTATTAATATAACATGAACCACAAGTGCTTTTGTACTGCAGCCCTGGTTAAACTAGGAAATCTCATTGGAATATAAAGAAGGGGTGGGGAGTCGTGTTCTGTTTTCTGCTACTCTTGAGCTGAAAAATAAGCCACCAGGTGCTGTCGTAGGTGTTTCATGTCTGAAGGAACATGCAGCAGATCTGAGGTCCTTTCTGCTCAGTTCGAGCTCAATGACTACCTGCTCGGCCAGAATTGAGGTCCATAAAATGGAGCCGATGGATTTCAAATGGCAGCTTTGTTGGCTGGGGTGATGCTGGTGGAACATGCAGAGGTCCATAGCAAGCTGGGTTTATGCTGGTCTCTCACTGGTCTGTGACTGTTGAAATATTGCTGGGTGTAAAGGGACTCATCTTGGCCAGTGAGAGTGAAGGAAAATGCTGCCCCTTCATCGTTAATGTTAATGTGAAGGAAAATATGAGGGAAGCACTTCTGGTGGGAAGAATCAGGCAACATAATCATAACAAGTAAAACCAGGCTTAAGCATGTCACTACAATGTTTATTCATATGGTGACATTTACTGTAACTTTCCTCTAAAAGGCAATGGTTTCCTCCTATTTTAACAACCCAGAAACCATTATGAAGTTATCTTTGGACACACGATTTGTATCTCTGTCATATAGCTCCCCATTTTCTAGGACATGGACACTGCTGGTGAGTTATGTTTTCAAAAGCAATGCTTGGGTTATTTCTGTAAATTTGAGGAGGTGTGTATTTAGTGGAGAAATGCATATATCCTGAATTTCACAATGAGGAGAAGGGTTAGAAAAGGCTGAGCGAAGAAGCTGAGGCTTAGCAAGACCGAGCACCTTGTTTAATCATCCTTTTAAAAATAATATCTTATTATGTTTTTGGTGAAAGTTTACATGGCGAATTTGTCAATTTCTATACAAATTGTTCAGTGATAATTGTTACATTTTTCACAATGAGTCATCATTCTCTTTAATTGCACTCTGGTTGTTCTGTTTCCAGTGCTCTAGTTTCCCTGTCCCCTTATATCCTCATCTTTGCTTTGGAGTAATTGTTAACCTTTTGGTCTCATATAGATAGTTTTTTAATGGAGCTCCATACTTGCAGGTAACGTCCTTTGTTCTGTGTGCTTGTCTAGTATTTCACTAAAAGGTGACCTTAGGGGATAGTTTTGGTTCAAGGTTTTTAAAGAGTATCTCAGAGTGATAGTCTCAGGGAATTCTCCAGTGTCAACTGGTCCATTAATTCTGGACTTGTTAAGAATTTGACCTCGTTCCCATGTTTTTCTCCCATTCTATCAGGGTCCATCTATGTGGCCCTGATCAGAACGGTGGGTAGTGGTAGCTGGGCACCATCTAGTTTTTCCTTATTCAATCATTTAAGAACCACCCCTGGTGCAGTGTATTTCATAAAACTTTCCTTAATAATGCAAATCAGGGGTGGATCTTTCTAGACTACTCTGGCTTTCATGGCAGGAGATGAAGTTGAATAGTTTCAGTGTTTTGATTCTGATATTTTTGTAATGATTGTCATATACTGCCTTTTACTGTTATTCATTCATCAAACATTTATTGAGCATTTACTATGTCCCAGGCAAAGGGCCAGACACAGAAGTGAATAAAGAAATGAATCTGCTACAAGGACATGAGAATCTAGAAGGAAAGAATAGGCATGTACGTAATTAATTATAAAACTTGGTAGACTATGACAAAGGGGAGTGCATTTAAGCTGTGATGGGAAAGATTACATTGAACAAAATGGCGTTAATTAAGACTTAGAAGAATATGATCAGAGCCTTGAAGAATTTGTAGGTTTTACATATATGTTTTATCTTCCCTCCCGTGTTGTAAATTAGTTGAAATTAGTCACGATGTCTAATTTATACTTATGCATATTAGTATGCCAAGCTAAATGTCTGGTCTACAGGTGCATTGCACTAAGTGATAGTATCTATGGAGCACTAGTGGCTCAGTGGTTAAGAGCTCAGCAGCTAACCAAAAGGTTGGCAGTTTGAATCCACCAGTGACTCTTTGAAAATCCTGTGGGACAGTGCTACTTTGTCCTATAGGGTTGCTATGAGTTGGAATCAACTCTGCAACAGGTTTATAAATAGAGCACTTATTACATTTCGGTCACTGTTATAAGCACATGTTATTTAATCTTCATAGCGCTTCATGAAGTAGGGTACAAAATATCCCCATTGTACAGAGAAAACTGAGACACTGAAAAGTTAACTAAATTGCCCAAGATTACAAAGCCATTAAGTGAATAAGCTAGATTTGAGCTGGGATCACCTGGTTTAACTTCAGAGACTGCATTGCCGTCCCGTACACTGTCTCTGGTCAATAAACATTGGTTGAATGTTGAATGAGCTAGCAAGAAATTTCTCAGCAGTTATAATGTGATTTCATTTACCACTGCAGAATTTCTTAAGAACACCTAGCTCAGGAAAAGAAACAAAAGAATTATCAGGGTGTATACAAATTATACAAATAGGCTTATGATTAAATTATTTGTCTCCACACAGCTGTCCACAATGTAGTTTTTCTCCAGAAAGTCTAGAGGTTGTGGATCATCTAGGAGGGCCCTCACTTAAACAGATTTTTTAAAAAAATTTATTGTGCTTTAGGTGACAGTTTTCAGCCCAAGTTAATTTCTCATTGAAAAAGTTATACACTTATTGTTTTGTAACAGTGGTTGCAATCCCCACAATGTGACAGTGTGCTCTCCTTTTCTAACCCGGGTTCCCTGTGTCCATTTGTCCAGTTCCTGTCCCATTCTGCCTTCTCATCTTGCTTTTGGGCAGGAGTTTCAAATTTGGCATTGTATATTTGATTGAACTAAGAACCATGTTCCTCATGTTTTTTTTTTTGACAAGGCTGTCTAATCTTTGTCTGAAAAGTGGGCTTTGGGAGAAGTTTCAGTTCTGAGTTAGCAAAGCATGTGGGGCCATAGTCTCAGGGGTTCCTCCAGTCTCTGTCATACCAGTAAGTCTGGTCATTTTTCATGAATTCGAATTCTGTTCTACATTTTTCTTCCGTTCCATCCGGGACAGTCTGTTGTGACCCCTTTCAGAGCTGTAGGTGGTGGTAGCCGGGCACCATCTAGTTTCTTCTGGGCTCAGGCTGGTGGAGTCTCTGGTTCGTGTGGTCCATTAGTCCTTTGGACCAATATTTTCCATGTATCTTTGGTTTTCTTCATTCTCCTTTGCTCTGGACAAGTAGCTCACAAGCTTTTAGGACCCCAGATGCTGCTCACCAAAGTGGAATGTAGAACATTTTCTTTATGAACTATGTTATGCCAATTGACTTAGATGTCCCCCAAGACTATGTTCTGTTCTCCAGGCCCCAGCCCCCAGCAACTTGGTCCCTCAAAGTGTTTGGATGTGTCTAGGAAATGTATGTGATTTTGCTTTAGTCCGTTTGTGCTGATTTCCCCTCTATTGTGTGTTGTCTTTCCCTTCACCAAAGTTGACGGTTGTCTACTATTTAGTGATTTCCCTTCCCCTCCTTCCCCACCCTGGTAACCATCAAAGAATGTTTTTTTCTGTGTGTAAGTCTTTCTTGAGTTCTTATAACAGTGGTCTCATACAATATTTGTTCATTTGTGACAGTCTTATTCGACACAGCATAATGCCCTCCAAATTCGTCCATGTGGTGAGATGTTTCACAGATTCATCATTGTTTTAATCATTGCGTAGTATTCCATTGTGTGTATGTACCATAATTTGTTCATCCGTTCATTTGTCGTACTGTGGGGGGATGTGTGTTGCTGTGATGCTGGAAGCTATGCCACCAGTATTCAAATACCACCAGTGATATTTTTTCACATACTTTGGACATGTTATGAGGAGTGATCAGCCCCTGGAGAAGGACATCATGCTTGGTAAAGTGGAGGGTCAGTGAAAAAGAGGAAGACACTCAAGGAGATGGATTGACAATGGGCAAAAACGGCGTGAGGCAAAACAAAGATTGTGAGAATGGTGCAGGACTGTCAGTGTTTCCTCATGTTGTACGTAGGGTTGTTATGAGTCGGAATGGACTTGACAGCACCTAACAACAACAACATTCATTTGTTGATAGGCATTTCAGTTTCCACATTTTTGCTATTGTGAATAGTGCTGCAATGAACATGAGCGTGCATATATCTATCTGCGTGATGGCTGGATCATACAGTATTTCTATTTCTAGTTTTTTGAAGAAGTGCCGTATCATTTTCCAAAGTGGTTGTACCATTTTTACATTCCCAGTAGTAGTGCATTACTGTTCCAGTCTCCCCACAACTTCTCCAATGTTTGTTATTTTGTGTTTTTTGGATTAGTGCCAGTATTGTCGTGGTGAGATGGTATCTCATTATAGATTTGATTTTCGTTTCTCTAATAGCTAATTCTCATAGCGACTGATAGCAACCCTACAGGACAGAGCAGAACTGCCCCATAGGGTTTCCAAGGATTGGCTGGTGGATTTGAACTGCCAACCTTTTGGTTAGCGGCCAAGCTCTTAACGACTGTGCCATAGGGTGGCTATGAGTCAATCAACTCGATGGCAATGGGTTTGGTTTTGGTTTAATGGCTAATTATTGCAAGCATTTCCTTATGTGTCTGTTGGCCACCTGAATGTCTTTGGTGAAGTGTCCATATCCTTTGCCCATGTTTTAATGGGATTATCTGTCTTTTTGTTGTTGAGGCGTTCAAGCATTCTATAGATTTCAGAGATTAGACCTTTGCTGGATATGTCATAGCCAATTTTTTTTCCCAGCCTGTAGGTTCTGTTTTTACTCTTTTGGTGAAGTCTTTTGATGACCATAAATGTTTGATTTTTTAAGAGTTCCCTGTTACCTACTTTCTCTTCTGGTGTTTGTGCATTGTTAGTTATGGTTTGTATACTATTTATGCCATTTATTAGGGCCCCTAGTGTTGTCTTTATTTTTTCTTCCATGATCTTTATCATTGTAGATTTTATATTTAGGTCTTTGTTCCATTTTCAGTTAGTTTTTGTGTATGGTGTGAAGATCTTGTTTCATTTTTTTACAGATGGACATTCAGTTACACCAGCACCATTTGTTAAAAAGACTGTCTTTTCCCCACTTAACAGACTTTGGCCCTTTGTTCATTCCTAGATGGATTGATGGATTGATTTTTGTCTGGTTTCTCAATTCTGTTCCAAGGGTCTATGTGTCTGTTGTTGTACCAGTACCAATGTGTTTTTACTACTATGGCTGTATAATCGGTTCTAAAATCAGGTAGTGTGAAGCCTCCCATTTTGTTCTTCTTCAGTAATGCATTACTTATCTGGGGCCTCTTCCCTTTCCATATAAAGTTGGTGATTTGTTTTTCTACATTGGTAAAAAGTGCTGTTGAAATTTGGATTGGGATTGCATTGTATGTTTAGATAGCTTTGGGTAATATTGACATTTTTACAATGGGAGTCTTCCTATCCATGAGCATGGTATGTTTTTCCACTTATGTAGGCCTCTCTTGGTTTCTTGAAGCGGTGTCTTATAGTTTGTTTTTGATTTTTGTATAGGCCTTTTACATCCTTGGTTAGATTTATTACTAAGTACTTTATCTTCTCAGGGTCTATTGTAAATTGATTTGATTTCCTTTTCAAAGTTCTCTTTGTTGGTGTAGAGGAATCCAACTGATTTTTGTATGTTAATCTTGTATCTTGATATTTTACTGAAATCTTTTATTGGTTCCAGTAGTTTTAAGATCATATCATCTGTGAATAGGGATAGTTTTACCTCTTCCTAACCAATGTGGATGCTCTTTATTTCTTTTTCTTGCCTTCCTGCTCTAGCTAGGACTTCCAGCATGATGTTGAATAAGAGTGGTGACAAAGAAGGACCTTGTGTGGTTCCTGTTCTCAAGTGGAATGCTTCCAGTCTCTCTGTTTAGAATGATGTTGGCTGTTGGTTTTGAATGAATGCCCTATATTATGTAGAGGAATTTCCCTTCTATTCCTATTTTGCTGAGAGTTTTTATCAGGAATGAATGTTTGACTTTGTCAAATGCCTTTTCTGCATTGATAAGATCACATGCCTCTTTTGTTTTATTCATGTGGTGGATTACGTTTCTAATGCTGAACAATCTCTGCATACCTGGAATGAATCCCACTTGGTTATTGTCTTAGTTATCTAGTGCTGCTATAACAGAAATACCACAAGTGAATCACTTTATCAAACAGAAGTTTATTCTCTCATAGTCTAGGAGGCTAGAAGTCTGAATTCAGGCTGCCAGCTCCAGGGGAAGGCTTTTTTTCTCCGTTGGCTCAGGAGGAAAGTCCTTGTCATCCATCTTTCTCTGGTCTAGGAGCATCTCTACACAGGAATCTCAGATGCAAAGGATGTGCTCTGATCTTGGTGTTGCTTTCTTGGTAGTATGAAGTCCCTGTGTCTCTCTGCTTGCGTCTCTTTTATGCCTCAAAAGAGATTGGTTAAGACATAATTTAATCTTATAAATTAAGTCCTGCCTCATTAACATAACTGCCACCAATCCCATCTCATTAACATCATAGAGACAGAATGTACAACATATAGGAAAATCACATCAGATGACAAAATGGTGGACAATCACACACTATTGGGAATCATGGCTTAGCCAAATTGAAACACCTATTTTGGGGGGACACAAGTCAATCCATGACATTCCATCCTTTGGCCCCCCAAATTCATGTCCTTGCCACATGTAAAACATATTCATCTCATCATATCAGCAAAATTCTTAATTCAACTTCAAGTCCAAAATCCAAAAATTCCTCATCTGTGGTACCTAGAATACAAGTTATCTGTTTCTAAAGTACAATGGTGGAACAGGCACAAGCTAGACATTTCCATTACAAATGGAAGAAACTGGAAGGAACAAAGGCATAACAGGCATCAAGCAAGTCTGCAGAACACATTACATTACCCCTCAAAAGCTTGAAAATAATCCTCTGTTCTTAGAGCCCATTTACACAGTGGCCTTGCCCTCCAGACTCTGGGTGTTGGCAACACTCTCCTGATTATGAGTGGAGGCCCCTCGGCCCTGGGCTTCAGCTCCACCTTCTCGGACCACTGGGACAGCAGCCCTGCTCACTTGGCTTTAGGTGGCCCCGTTCTTCTAGTCCACCTGAGTGATGACTCTACCCTTAGAAACTTCAGAGGCCATGGCTCCTCCACCCTTTGAGGCCCCATAAATTGTGGGCACACCCTTTGAGACAGAGGCAGCTTTGGTTTCTGTGTTCCTTGTCTCTTCAGCTTCTGCTTCCTAGTTTCTTGGCATATTGGACCCTCGAGCCTCGCCGCCTACACCTGCCCTACTGGGACAAATGTTCTAAAGCTCTGTAGCTCCACTGATAAGTGCCTGGAGGCACCCTACTCTGCCAGTAAACTTTGGCTGGAAGGCACTCAGCTCTCTTGCTCTGTGGGTTGGCAAGCTTAGCTCTACCAATAAGTTCCTGGAGGCACCTCACTCCATCAAGAAGCCTCCTGTGCATAGGCACGCAGCTCTGTCACTCTGTGGGTCAGCTCCAGTGCTCTCTTGCACTTATCTCCTGGTTCTGCTGCTGCCATTTCTCTGCTGCTGCCAGTTCTTACAATCTGCATCATCTCCAGTGTAACAGCTCTCCTCACTTCCTTCGGAGTCCTTTGTCCATTTATAGTTTCAAAACTGCTTCCACATTTTAGGTATCTGTTAGAGCAGCACCCCACTCCTGGTACCAATTTCTGTCTTGGTTATCCAGTGCTGCTATAACAGAAATACCACAAGTGGATGGCTTTCTCAAACAGAAGTTTATTCTCTCACAGCCTAGGAGGCTAGAAGTCTGAATTCAGGGCACCAGCTCCAGGGGAAAACTTTCTCTCTCTGTTGGCTCTGGAGGAAAGTCCATGTCATCAATCTTCCTCTGGTCTAGGAGCTTCTCTGCACAGGAACCTCAGATCCAAAGGATGCGTTCTGCTCCTGGCATTGCTTTCTTGGTGATATGAGGTCCCTATATTTCTCTGCTTGCCTCTGTCTTTTATACCTCAAAGAGATTGGTTAAAACACAACCTAGTCTTGTAGATTGAGTCCTGCCTCATTAATATAACTGCCACTAATCCCATCTCATTAACATCATAGAGATAGGATTTATAACACAGGAAAATCACACCAGATGACAAAATGGTAGAAAATCACATGACACTGGGAGTCATGGCCTAGCCAAATGGATACACATTTTTTGGGGGACACAATTTAATCCATGACTGTCATGATGTATTAGTTTTTTGATATGCTGTTGAATTCTATTGACTAAAATTTTGTTGAGAATTCTTGTGTCTTTGTTTATGGGGGATATTGGTTTGTAGCTTTCTTTTTTGTGTGTGTGATATCTTTGCCTGGCTTTGGTATCAGGGTTATTCTGGCTTCATAGAATGAGTTTGGAAATATTCCTTCCTTTTTTATGCTCTGAAATAGCTTGAGTAGTATTGTTGTTAGCTCTTCTCTGAGTTTGGTAGAATTCTCCAGTGAAGCTGTCTAGGTCAGGGCTTTTGTTTGTTGTTGCTGGGGGTTTTGTTTACTATCTCTTCAAACTTTTGTTATGGGTCTGTTTAGTTTTTCTACTGTTCAGTTTGTATTAGTTTAGGTAGGTATTGTATTTCTAGAAATTTGTCTGTTTCCTCCAGGCTTTCAAATTTGTTAGTGTACAATTTTTCATAGTATTCTGTATGATCGTTTTTATTTCAATTGGGTCTTTGTAATATCACCTGTCTCAATTCTTTTTTGGGTTATTTGCTTCCTTTCCTGTTTTTCTTTTGTCGGTTCGGCGAATGGTTTGTCAATTTTGTTGATCTTTTCAAAGAGCCAACTTTCGGTCTTGTTTATTCTGTTGTTTTTCAGTTCTCTATTTTATTTGTTTGGGTTTTTTTTTTATTTCATTTATTTCTGTTCTGATCTTTATTATTTCCTTTCTTCTTGTGCCTGAGGGCTTTTTTTGCTGCTCTCTTTCTATTTGTTTGAGTTGTAGGGTTAATGTTTTGATTTTGGCCCATTCTTCTTTTTGATGTGTGCATTTATCACTATAAATTGACCTCGAAGCAGAGCTTTTGCTATGCCCCAGATGTTTTGATAAGATGTTTTCATTCTCATTTGATTTCATGAATTTTTTAAATTCCATTCTTGATTTATTCTGTTAACTCAGTAGTTTTTAAGCAAGGTGTTGTTCAGTTTCCATGTATTTGATTTTTTTTCTTTTTTTACTTTGTTTATGTTATTGATTTTTACTTCTATAGTATGTAATCAGAGAAGCTTTGTATTATTTTGATATTTTGGATTTCGTTAAGGCTGGTTTGGTGGCCTAAAATGTGGTCTATTCTGGAGAATGTTCCATATGTGTTGGAAAAGAATGTATACTTGGCTGCCATTGGGTGGAGTGTTCTGTATATGTCTATGAGGTCAAATTGGTTGATTGTGGCATTTAGATCCTCTGTATCTTTATTGAGTTTCTATATGTTCTGTCCTTCACCACAATAGTGTGTTGAAATATCCCACTATTATTGTGGAACTGTCTATTTCTTTTTTCATTGCCATTAGAGTTTGTTTTATGCATTTTGGAGGCCTGTCGTTGGGTGCATATACGTTTATTATGGCTATGTCCTCCTGGCATATTGACCATTTAATCATTATATAGTGTCCTTCCTTATCGTTTATGGTGGGTTTTGCTTTAAAGTCTATTTTTTTTGGAGATTAATATTGCCAGTCTTACTCTTTTTTGGTTGTTGCTTGATGTATTTTTTTCCATCCTTTGAGTTTTAGATTGTTTATGTCTTTGTGTCTAAGGTGTGTCTCTTGCAGACAGCATATAGATGGATTGTTTTTGTTTTCATCCATTCTGCCACTCTTTGTTTTTTTGTTGGTGCATTTAGGACATTTACATTTAGTGTCATTATTGATAGGTATGAGTATACTTGTGTCATTTTGATGTATTTTTTGTGGTGTTGAGAGTTTCTTTGTTCTGCTTAATTTTGTGAGCTGAGTTCTTTTTGTTTATTTTCTTTTCATCTCTTTCATTATTGTCGATTCTGTGTTTGCTGAGTCTTTATGGGAAACCCTGGTGGCACAGTGGTTAAGTGCTACAGCTGCTAACCAAAGGGTCGACAATTCAGATCTGCGAGACGTTCCTTGGAAACTCTAATGGGCAGTTCTACTCTGTCCTATAGGGTCACTATGAGTTGGAATTGACTCGACAGCCCTGGGTTTTTTGGGTTTTGAGTCTTTATGTTTTTCTTTTTTATTTTGATGAGTAGGTTTGTTAGCTTACTTTGTGGTTACCTTGAAATTTAACTTTATTTTTCTAAATTTCAACCAGTCTTTTATTTCTTGATATTGCCTTGACTTCCTCTCCCTATCAAAGTTCTATGAATACACTGTTATTCCCTCTCTTTTGTTTTGTCACTGTCGTTGTTTACACATTGACATCTCCGGTTCCTTATTCTCAGTCTTTTAACTTTGATTTGTTTTTGTGAATTCCCTATCTGGGTTGGTAACTGGTTCTATCCTGTGTCCTACCTTGGATTGTTGTCTGATGTTGTTGGTTCTCCAACCAGAAGCCCCCCTTTAATATTTCTTGTAATTTTGGTTTGGTTTTTACAAATTCCTTTAATTTCTGTTTATTTGGAATTGACCTAATTTCACCATCATATTGGAAAGACAATTTTGCTGGATATATAATTTCTTGAGGGCATTTTTTTTTTTCTTCAAGGCTTTATATATCTCATCCCGTTGCCTTCTCACCTGCATGGTTTCTGCTGAGTAATCAGAGCTTAGTCTTATTTGTTCTCCTTTGTAGGTGACTTTTCATTTATTCCTAGCTGCTCTCAGCATTCTTTCTTTGTATTTGGTTTTGGCAAGTTTGATTATGGTATGTTTTTGTGACTTTGTTTTGAGGCCTCTCCTGTCTGGAGTTTGTTTAAATTCTTGGATAGAGATCGTCTTGTCTTTCATGATATTAGAGAAGTTTTCTGCCAGCAAATCTTTGACAATTCTCACTGTGTTTTCTGCTATTGCCTCTTGTTGTGATACTCTGATCACTCATGGATTTTTCTCTTGATAGTATCCCACATAATTCTTAAGCTTTCTTCATTCTTTTTCTGATTTTTCCTCAAACAAATTGATGTCAAGGAATTTATCTCCAGTCTCACTAATTCTGACTTCCATTGTCTCCATTCTACACTTATGACCTTCTGTTGAGTTGTCTAATTCTGATATTTTATTATTAAACTTTTGGATTTCTAGTTACTGTTTTTATATGGTTTCTAGCAGTCTGTTTATGCTATTGTTTTGTTCTTGAATTGTTTTCTGAATTCTTTTATTGATTTGCCTGTGTGTTCCTTGGTGGTCTATGTTTTGCTTGATCTCCTTCTTGGTCTCTTGGAAAGCTCTGTGTATTAGTCCTTTGAATTCTTTATTAGGTAGTTCCAGTGCCTTATTTTCCTATGGAAGGTTTTCTGGTTCTTTAGTTTGCTCGCTTGCTGGAGCCATCTTGCCCTGCTTCTTTATGTGATTTGATATTGACTGTTGTGTCCGAGACATCAATGAGTTATTATATTTATTTATTCATTGTATTTTTGTTCACTGCATCCTGAATTTTTGTTTTGTTTTTGTTTTGTTCTGATATGTCCACGTAGGCTGGGCACGTGTGCTACTCTGGTCATTAATCTGGCCTTGTTGAAGCTCTCACTTCCTGTTTCCACATGGTTGGAGCAGCTACTAAGTGTGTGAGCCCAGGAGTCTGTTCACCGTTCTTGTGAGGCTGCTGAGGATGTAGGTGGCGTTTTTGGTGAGGTGATGAATCTGTCCTGCTGGTCACCTGGCCTTTGGTACAGGGGGTGATCATTGGGTTGGGTGTTGGGTGTGTGCTCCATCACTTACCAATTGGTTGAGGCAGAGGTGCCTAGGTCATCGTTCACTGAATGTGTGGTGCAGAGACTCTTACCTACAATCTTGGGTAAGCAGTGCTGCTTGGTGGTGTTTGGAGGAGGCACAGGTCTCTGGATGCAGTGGTGGGGGGGGGTGATGTGGAGGGCAAGGCAGGGAACTGTTGGCTGCCTTTGGGTGCCTAGGTGGAGGGTGTGAACTGTAGGGGGGAGGGTCGTGCAGCTGGTCCTTGGGCACCCATTGCCATTGGCTGGAGGGATTGCAGGGTGCCACTGACTCTCAGGCCCCTGTCGTGTGTGACTAGACAGAATGTATGGTACTGCCAGGTTCTCAGGCCCCCATTTTGTGTAGGTAAGGTCCCTTCTTAGGGTGCAGAGTGGTGTTAAATACCACAGATCTGCAGCTCACTTGGCTGCTGCAGGTGAAATGGGCTTCAGCTGGAAGCCTTGCCCATTTTGTCCAAATGAGGGCATTCTGTGCCAGGTTGTCAGCAAGGCACTGGTGCAGGTGATCAGAACAGATAAAGGGAGCTGCAAGTCTATGTATCCTCTATGCCAGTGGCTGGGTGAAGGTGTGGGCACCTCAGGACTGGGCCGTGAGTTCTCAGCTTAGGGGACATAGGAGTATTTGGTATTGTGGGACTGGCTTTGAAGTGGGGAGGGGAATGGATGAAGGAAAGGGAGTTCTCCTTGGCCATGTAACTCTGGTCAGGGAAGGATTATGGTGCATGCATGGCAGGTTGGGAGCTTGCAGTTATGTATGTCCGGTGTCACTCTTGTTTGCTTCCGGAGGTGCATGCAGATTCACTGCTGCTTATCTACACCAGATAGGATGGTTTTGGCTCGGGATGTTGCTGCTTGCCTCAACCTGTGTGTGCTGTGCAGATTCAGCCAGCAGGATACTGGTGATCCAGCTGTCCATAATTCCCCACTTCTGCTGTTTTTGAATTTTCTCTCCTTTCACCTGTTGCTCAGTCTGATTTTTCAGCTTTGTCTTTGATGCTTAGGGTTCCTGGATTGTCGTATACATCTGATTCACTTGATTTTTCAGGTCTTTGTTCTAAGAGGGATGACACGAAGCATCTGACTATTCTGCCATTTTGGCCCTGCACCTTACATGGACTTTTTTGAAAATAGTTTTTACTATTTGATAAATACATAATATCATTGCTCTTGGCATCAAATCCAACATTTACCCTTTCATTCAAACACACACCTGTTGCCATCGAGTTGATTCCAACTGTTAACAACCCTATAGAGCACGATAGAGCTGCCCCATAGGGTTTCCAAGAAGCAGCTGGTGGATTTGAACTGCTGACCTTTTGGTTAGCAGCTGAGCTTTAACCACTGTACCACCAAGGCTCCATCCTTTCATTAGTACCACACAATGTAATGATGTGCATCCACACAGTAAACTATGAACCTGAATCTCTTAGTGCTTGGATGTCCCACATGAAGTTCAGAACAATCTTTGCCCATCAGGCAGGACTTCATTGACATTCAGTTAAGAGGATGAGCTATAGCCTGATCTTGTCTACAAAAATAGGCACTCTCAATGGTACAGGTTATAGGGAGTTTGTGGGCCTATTTCCTAGAGGATGACCAATGGCACTATGGTCCATATATGCAAGCAAATGAGCCACATACAGTCACCTGGTCAATTGGAGAAGTAAGGTAATTGGACGTGCTCAGGTGAGGCAGGTGTCTTTATTTCACCAGGTTCAGGCTCTTCTTAATGAGTCACAATGGTTAAAGACTCAGCTGCTAACCAAAAGGTTGAACATTAGAACCCATGAGCCACTCAGTGAGGGAGAAAGATGTGCTGATCTGCTGCCACAAAGGCTACAGACTAAGAAACATTATGGGACATTCTACTCTGTCATATAGGGTCTCGATGAGTAGGAATTGACTCGATGGCACAAAACAGTAACAATAGTCTCTACTTAAACCCTTTTTCCACAATACAGCTGAACTTGTCTGTTTCAAAGAAGGAGCCATGAAAAAAAATGCATATGAAACTAACAGATTCATTTACTCTTCTAAAATCTGGTAAAGAACAAACAAAGTTATAATAACCAGTTTTGTTGAGGTTGTTGGGAAATGGCTGTATTGTACATCAGTGCATGGAGCAAAAAATAACTCAGTCTTCTTGTTAAGTAATTTGGAAATTTTACCTAGAGATAAAAATGCTGTGGCAAGGTACACGTAATTCTGTCCTAAGGAAATAATTAGCCATTAACATAAAGATTTGTACACGATGATGTACACCTAAAATTTATTTGAATTAATATTAAAAAAGAGAAAAAGCCTAAATGTTCATCAATAGGGAGATGACTAAATGGATTCTAGTACATCTGTAAAATAAAATATGAAAAAAGCAGAGTACAAAGCTGTACATACAATATTGCCCTGACTTGGCATAAAGAAAATATACCATAGAATAAGCAAATATCACATATACATGGCACAGTTACTGATGCCTTTTATTTTCCTTTTTTATATACTTTATATTGTTCCAAATTTTATACCATGAACATGTATTGTTTTTATATTGTGAGTGAAAAGTAAATATGAAGCACTTATTAGATGACGGTGACTTGCTGAATTTCCACCTAGGAGGACCATAGACTTCTTCTGTGAGGACAAGCCTTGTCATCTCTGTTCCCAGTGCCCATTCTTACTTGCTGAAGATCCCTGTTAGCAAGAATGCTTTTTTCCTCATGGTTTCATAGTAAAATCTAGGGAAGTGTCTTAGTTGCCTAATGCTGCTTTAACAGAAGTACTACAAGTGGATGACTTTAACAAAGAGAAATTTTTTCTCTCACCGTCTAGGAGGCTGGAAGTCCAAATTCAGGGTACCGGCTCCAGGGGAACACTCTCTCTCTATGTCAGCTCTGAGGGAAGGTCCTTGTCATCAATCTTCCCTGGTTCAGGAGCTTCTCAGTGCAAGGACCCCGGGCACGAAGGATGCGCTCTGATCCTGGCACTGCTTTCTTGGTGGCATAAGGTCCCTGTGTCTCTATGCTCACTTCTCTCTTTTATATCTCAAAAGATGTTGACTCAAGACACAACCTAATCTTGTAGACAGAATCCTGCCTCATTAACATAACTGCCTCTAATCTTGCCTCATTAACATCATAGAGGTAGGATTTACAACACATAGGAAAATCAAATCAGATGACAAAATGGTGGACAATCACACAATACTGGGAATCATGGCCTAGCAAAATTGACAGACATTTTTGGGGGACACAATTTAATCCATGACAGAAAGGTATAACTTGTTGAGCAGATATGAGAGAGCAGCCATAAGAAGAACTAGGAAAAGAAATGAGTATTTGGAATTTGTTTGCAATAGAAAGGAGCCATGGTGGCACAATGGTTAAACACTCAGCTGCTGTCCTGTATTGAATTGTGTCCCCCAAAAATGTCTGTCAACTTGGCTAGGCCATGATTCCCAGTTTTGCTGATTGTGCACCATTTTGCCATCTAATGTGATTTTCCTGTGTGTTGTAAATCCTATCTCTATGATGTTGATGAGGTGAGATTAGCAGCAGTTGTGTTAATGATGCAGAGCTCATTCTATACGATTAGGTTGTGTTTTAAGCCAGTCTTTTTTGAGATATAAAAGAAAAGTGAGCAGAGAGACATGGGGGACCTCATACTACCAAGAAACAGGAGCCAGGAGAATAGCACCTTCTTTGGACCTGGGATCCCTGCGCTGAGAACCTCCTTGACCAGGAAAGACTGATGACAAGGACCTTCCCCCAGAGCTGACAGAGAGAAAGCATTCCCCTGGAGCTGGCACCCTTAATTTGGACTTCTAGATTCCTAAACTTTCAGAGAATAGATTTCTCTTTGTTAAGGACTTCTACTTGTAGTATTCCTGTTATAGCAGCACTAGATGACTAAGACAGATGCTCACTGAAAGTTCAGTGTGTTTGAACCCACCAGCCATTCCACAGGAGAAAGATGTGTCAGTCTGCTTCCGTAAAGATTACAGGCTTGGAAACCCTATGGCACAGTTCTGCTCTGTCCTGTAGGGTCGCTATAAATTGCAATCAACTGGATGGCAATGGGTTTTGGTATTTGCAATAGAAGTGTAAAAGCAAACTGATTTGGGAAACTCATTATAAGGAGTTTCGTTAATTTTCTTTCTGCCTGAGTTAAGAAATCTAGTTGTTTTCTGGGTGAGCTAGTTTTTGGACTATAGATATAGTCACACAATATTGATTGCTCATTTTACTTTGCTATGATAATGTCTAACTTTAACAAGCCAAACATTATGAATAGATTTCAACACAAAGTTTTAAAGATAAGAGAAATAAGAGGCAATAACAGTTAAAACAGGCATGAATATTCCTGGCCTGGGACTTCCCTAAACCAAAAACAACCGATTGCCATCAAGTCAATTCCAACTCATAGCAACCCTATAGGGCAGAGTAGAATTGCCCCAGTAGGGTTTCCAAAGAGCAGCTGGTGGATTTGAACTGCTGACCTTTTGGTTAGCAGCCGAGCTCTTAACCACTGCACCAGCAGGGCTCCAGGACTTCTCTACATAAGCTTTAATTTCTACATGGCTGGATTGGTTTCAGTGAGCTAATGCCAGCAGCTAATATTTACTGTATCATTGGCTTGTAATGACAAAAACTCTGACCTATTACATAAATGCTTCATTTTAGTTTAAACAAATGAATCAAATAATTCTAATTATCTTAGAATTTCCAGATATCACTTTCAGTCGCTCTCAATTATATTTTTGTTCAAAAATGTTCACTTTCAATGATTTTATAAGATTTAATTCCCTTGTGTTCATAGTTGACATTGATTTGTTTATTCAACATTTACTGAATTCCTATTATGTAACAAGAAACAAGAAGTTTTCATTTGTCCTTTAAATTTCATTTCCAATCCTTAGGAATTGATTTAGCTTCATATTAATTACTTTTCTCTTATTCTTCTACCCAGAACCCAAAACAGTACATGGCAAGTTTACTTTTTAAATTAAAGTGAATTAAAATAAATTTTTGAGAATTTTTTAATATCCCTTGAGATAATTGGAAACATAAAATAACATGACACAGAAGAAAACTTGCCTTTATTTTCATGTGTGTGCATGTGTGCGCACATGTGTGTGTGTTTGGTAGTTGGAAGAATCACAGGTAATCAGGAATATAGCAGGTAATCAGGAAAGCAAATATTTTAATAGTCATTGAAAATGTTAAATTTAACTGATAATTTTGATAGAGTAATTTGGAGAAAAACTGGAATCCTTGAGTATGTTCAACTTTTACATTTGAATGGCAATAACAAAAAGTTTACTCTAAGTATACTTGTGGTTGTAATTGCATTAAAAATAATTTAATAATATAAAATCTATTGCTTAATTTAATATAAATAAATTTACAATTAAATTAAATTAAAATAAATAATTTAAAATAATAAGAGATAGCATGGTGCAATGGTACAGTCTGTTAGAGTATGCCTAGCAAAGAAAAAACACTTAGCATTACAGAATATCAAAATTAGAAATGACTTTCTATAATTTCATCCTCTGTTTTTAAAGATAACAACATCTGGGTGCAGACAAGTTGAGAGACATGTAGTATAGTCCATAGCCAGGTAGTGGCAAGCCCAGCAATAGAATTCAAATTTCAGACTTCCTTTATAGTCACTTTGTCTCAGGCTACATAAGTCAAATTACTCTGCTAAAATTGTAATCAAGTAAGTAGTTTCTTTGATAGCTTTTGTAGTAACAGACAACCTACCTGTAAGAAAGTTCAATGCAAAATGAAAAAAGAAATAAATCATTGACCAGTGTTAAATAATGTGGGCAAATGAAAATGAATATTTAGGTGAAAATGAATAATAGTAAAGTAGTGTATATATATATATATATATATATGTAGTTGTCAATTGCTGTTGAATCAGTTTCAACTCATGGCAGCTCCATGTGTGTTAGAGTAGAACTGTACTCTATCAGGTTTTCAAGGATGTGACCTGTTTTCAAGGTGCCTCTGGGTAGATTCAAACTGCCAACCTTTTGGCTTGTAGTCAAGCACCACTCAGGAACTCCTGTTTTTACCCCTTCCAGGCAACACTAAGATATTACAACATATTGACTCCATGTGCCCTTTCTGACTTTTGTGATATATACGTATAAAATGCATGGCAAAAGTAACACAAAAGGCAGAAAAGGCAAACGGAGTCAATGTGTTGTAATATCTTAGTGTCATCTGAGAAGGGATAAAAACATTAATTTATGTTGGACTGTAATAAAATAAGGATGCATACTTTAATCTCTAGGGCAATAATTAAGGTAGTAATAAAATATTAACAACACACCAGTAGAAATGGAATGATAAAAAAAAGAGGTTAATTTAAAAAGAAGGCAGGAAAGGAGAGAAAAGCCTACATAATGCAGAAAAAAAAAAAATAGTGAGGTTGTAGCTATAAAAGTAAACACCTAAAAAACCCTTCGAGTTGATTCCAACTCATGGTGACCCCATAGGACAGAGTAGAACTGCCCCATAGGGTTTCCACGGAGCGCCTGGTGGATTCAAACTGCTGATCGCTTGGTTAGCAGCAATAGCACTTAACACTACACAAGTCAGGAGGGTTTCCTATAAAAGTAAACATATCAATAATTACATTTAATGTAAATGGACCAAACGCTCCAATTCAAAGGCAAAGATTGTTGGATTGAATGAAAAAACAAACTCAATTATATGTTGCAAAAAAAAAAAAATTATTTTTTTTATATGAGCTGCATCTTAACTATAAGGACATGGAAAATCTGAAGAATAAAGCAAATCCTAACCAAAAGAAAGCTGATGTATTTAACATATTTAATATTTATAATATTATATTAATATTTATAATAATATCAGACATTTTTAGAGATAATGGATGAAATTTCAAAACAGTGAAATGATCAAGTCACTAGGTATATATTCCTAAATTTGTAAGCACTTAATAAGAAAGTGGAAACTCTGGTGGTGTTGTTAAGCACTACAGCTGCTAACAAAAAGGCTGGCAGTTCAAATTCACCAAGTACTCCTTAGAAACCCCATAGGGCAGTTCTACTCTGTTCTACAGGGTCACTATGAGTCGAATTGACTTGACAGCAATGGGCTTTTTTCACTAGTCAAGTTTTAAAATATAAAAAAGATGATGGAAACAAAAGGATAAATATATAATCATAATGATAGACTTTAACATATCTCTCAATAATTGATATACAAAACAGACAAAATCAATGAAGACATAAAAGATCTGAACCTAACAATGATTGAATACACATTATTTTCAAGTATATGCGTTATACTGACAAAAATTGGCCATATCCTAAATCATAAAGAAAGCCTCAAATTTTGGAGGATTGAGATCAATCAAGTATGTTTACTGACTTCAGTGAAATCAAGCTAGAAATCAATACAAAATAATATATAAAAATATCCAAGTGTTTGGAAAGTAAGCAACATAGTCATAAATAATTTATGTATAAAAAAATCACAAGGGAAATTAGAAAATATTTTTAATGAAATGACAAATGAAAATAGAATATTTTATAACTTTAGGATGTTGCTAAGGCTGTGCTCTGAGGGAAATTTATAGCCTTACATGGATATGCTAGAAAAGAAAAAGCTGAATTTATCTAGAGAAGTTTGGAGGAAAACTCACCAAAAAAAGAAAGAAAGAAAGAAAAACTATGAAAGACAAAAGCAGAAAACAATGAAACAGAAAAGAAATTTATAATGGAGAAAATCAACAAAACCAAAGTTTGTTCTTTGAAAAGATTTTAATTAAAAAATGGATCAAGAAGAAGAAAGAAGATAGATACAAATTATCAACAGAAAAACATGATATCACTATGATCCTAGAGACACTGAAAGGATACTGAGTATATTGTGAACAACTTCATGCCAATAAACTTAGAAATATAGATGATATAGACAAATACCTAGAAAAATACAACTTTTCCAAAACTAACCCAATAAGTAGTAGAATCTATGTAGTGTTTTTCTCTGTTGAATATATTGAATCCTCAAAAACCATCCCAAAATAAAGTCTTTAGTTCCAGATGGCTTCACCGCTGAGTTCTTCCAAACATTTAAGGAAATTCCACCAATCTTATATAAATTCTCCCAGAGAATAGAAGTGAAAATTCTTTCCAACTCATTTTAAAAAACCAGCATAACCTTGATACTGAAACATTGTTGCAAAAATCTTTTAAAAAATATTAGCAACTAGAATCTAGTGATACATCAAAATAATAAATACATTATAACCAAGCTGAGTTTATTCCAGGAATGCAAAATTGGTTTAACATTCAATAAATAACGAATTACCCACATTAATAAAATAAGGGAGAAAAATCATATGATCATTTAAATGGATCAGAAATAAACTGATAAAATTGAACATCCATTTATGATTGTAAAAAAGTTCTTGAAAAATTAAAAAAGAAGAGAATTTATTTGATCTGATACAATGGCTGCTCAGGATTTGACCTTCTTTGATAATGATGCTATCACCTCGAACAGTTTCTGAGAAATTATATACCATTAGTGATGAACAGCTAAAAGTTATTGAACAGGTCAATAACGGTTCCCGTCGGTCAGTAATTTCCCAGAATTACCCTCTACTTTCATCATTCCCGGAAACCCTGGTGGCATAGTGGTTGAGTGCTGTAGCTGCTAACCTAAAGGTCAGCAGTTCGATTCCACCAGGCGCTCCTTGGAAACTCTATGGGGCAGCTCTACTCTGTCCTTCAGGGTCGCTATGAGTAGGAATCGACTTGACGGCAATGGGTTTGGTTTTTTTTTTTGGTTCATCATTCCCAGGTTAGAGTCTATGATTCCCTTTATTTTGCTCGGGAACTTTTTTGATTTACTTTAAGAAATTTACCTCTCTTCTTTCTTGTTCTATAAAAACATATTCCAATTTACTTTGAACATTTATGTATTCTCATAAATATACTTATTAAATTATTAAGCATGATATAAAGGCAAGCCTTTTCATCACTAATTTAAAACAAACAAACAAAAACACTGTCTCTTAAATACAAGAAAGTAATTCAAAATATGAGGAAAAGAAAAGGCATATAGTCACCTCATGAATGGGTGAGTTAACAATAGATAAATTACTTAAATGTGCAGTTTCTATTTTGAAACACAGTACACTTGAAAAAATCCATAGTATAAAGGGATATCAAGAGCAAGAACAGAGCTATCATCACAAAAGAACTGTCCTTAGAAACCTGGGAGTAAAGTTCTACCATCATTCTTTTTATATAACTATGCTAGAATGGAGCCCTGGTGGTGAAATGGGTAAGACCTCAGGCTGCTAACCAGACGGCTGGCAGTTCAAATCCACCAGCCGCCCCTTGGAAACCCTATGGGACAGTTCAACTCTGTCCTGTAGAGTCGCTATGACTCAGAACTGACTCGATGGCACCTAACAACCACAAAAACACAAGCTGGAATCAACTCGATAGCACCCAACAACAACATGCTAGAATACTCACTTAGGCAGATCTTTAGCTTCGTTCACAGCAGGATATAGAACTTTTATTTTCTTGAACTCCCTTGAAACCAAATCCTAAGTGAGATATCAACAAAACTTGGCCAACTAAGTGTTAAATGGGCTGCTCTCTGGAAGTACAGGCTTATTTTCACACACAGGGAGTTACTAAACTTGACATGCAAAGAGGGAAAAGCCCTTTTGGATGAAGAAGGTCTCAGTGCAAAAATCCACCATGTTGAGTGATTTGAAAGATGTGGTCTGAGGTGGGAGTCTCAGGTTTGTGAACACCGGATGTTGATGTCTTTATACGTACATGTGGGCTGGAGACACCCAGATATAGGCATATGAGGAGAGAGATAGAATGTAAAGAAGGTAACTCAGAGCAATTTGGAAGTAACTGTCAAACCTGGTTGACTATTTGTACTTATATAGAGGTTTATTTTGGAGATTGCCTAGTTAAGTGAGTTAATACCAAGAGAGACGATGGAACAAAATGGACTTAGGAAAGTAATTGTTTTGGCTCCCAGGATCTGCTTAAGACAAAGATAATGACAGGAACCATTAGTAATTGGCTTTCCACAAGAGCTGTGTTTGTCTTACACGTGACCTTCTTTGAGATTTACCCTAAAGGCTATTTACATTTTGGTATGCCCTGACTTTATAAGGGTAGGAGATGTTTCTGTTTTATGTATCCCTATATCCTCAGAGCTTAGTACAGTGTCTGGTACATAGGAAAGGCTCCATAAATGTTTTTGACTAAATAACCCCCGAGATCAGTAAGGAATCTGCCTTTCAGGTTGTCTGTTTCTTTCTCTCAACATCCATACTAAGCAAAAATAAAACTTTCTAATAGGCATTTTTTTTCCTAATGATCTTTTTTTTTTTTTAATTCTCTTCGTAGTTAATAAAACTTTTAATATCCTAATTTTAACAGTTTCACCATTTGTAGGAAAGCTACTCTGTGTCGGTATCTACCCACTACGTTCTAAACACAGGGCTAACTAGGATGACAGGTCAGGATGCGAACTGTCTTTATTGCCTGCTGGGTCCCTGTTAGGTTAAGGAAAAGTAAGGGAGTGCCACAGTCTTTGAACTTCTGTGACATGGCCAGGGTGACCTTGTGGTCTAAGAAGCACCCAGTGCAGCTGGGAACTCTTCCATCTTTTTCAGCCTACAGGGTAAAATATATACATTGTTTTTCCAAGTATCAACAATGCTGATTTCCCGAATGGCTCAGAATTTGTCTGAAGGAGCAAAGAAAAGATTCTGTTACAAAAACACATTTCCCATGCATTCTTATTACAGTAGAAAAACTGGAAAGATAGTGTCAATTGAGTATCCATATGGAAATCCATATTTACTTACTCCATAATGACCATAAAGGAGCTATTGTATTCTAGGGAATAAAATTCACTTTCAACAAAGTGTTTCAAACACGGATAATATACTAACTCATGCGTGTCTTGAAAGTTCTATTATTTTCTTCCTTAGAGGTCAAAGACGCTGAGATCTTGAAAATTTTTAACAAACAAAGCCTGTGAGACGTAAATAATCATGGTAAGGACTTGCTGTTAACCAGTGAAGAATAATATTAACATGTCTGTGGTGTGTTCTCTGAGCTCTGTTTTAAGAGAATTTAGACACAATTTAGACATTATTCCTGTGCTCAAGAAACTTAGAGTTTGATGGAGAGAGTATGAGGGCAAGCACATGAAAATTTATTGAAAAATATAATTTATCTGTTGACATGTTGCAGTCCATCAACTTGTCAGAAGTAAAAGGAAGCTATTTCTGTCCTTGTCTTCCGCATGCTTTTTTTTTTTTTTTTCTTACTGTGATAGTTGAGGCATTTAGGCCACAATGAAGATGATTTCTCTTGAAGTTTATAGCCTTTTAGTTTGTCTGCTTTTTTCTTTGCGTAGATGATTCTAGTCTGGTTGAGTCCAATTGTGGTAACATCTCCGAGTGGGGCTATGACGGCATCTACAGTGGTCAGATATTTCCTTTTGCCATCGCCTCCCACCATGCAGCATCTGCAGTGAGCATTTTGAATGCATCTGTTTTGCGCCTGGGAACCTTTGCATATTCTGTTTTCTCTGTCTGGAACCCTCTCCTCTCACTGTCTTTACTTCAAGAATACTTGCTCATGCTTTAGGTTTCAGCTTAGATATAATTTCCTCCATTTGCTATAAATCCATAAGAATTGTTGGGTTCTCTCTTAGGTGCTCCTTATCCTTAGGTGTCTTACATTTCAATGCTGTGTTTCACTTAGCTATTTACTTGAACATCAGGACAGGGAATAAGGGCAACACCTTGTTTAAGCTTACATGCCATCTTTGTATTGAGATACACTGTAATCTGTGTATATTAGTCTATTATGTTATATGGATTCCCTGGGGGCACAGATGGTTAAGTGCTTGGCTACTAATTAAAGACAGACAGTTCAAATCCACCCAGATGTGCCTCAGAAGAAAGGCCTGGTGATCTACTTCTGAAAGATCACAACCATTGCAAATCCAATGGAGTACAGTTCTACTCTGACATCTAGGGGGTCACCATGAGTTGGAATTGACTCAGTGACAACTGGTCAACTGCTTATATCTCTGAGAGGCTGTATAACAAAGTGGTTAAGGAGAGCTTAGACTCTGTAACAAATCTGCCTGGGTTAGCGTTTCAGCTCTGCCAGTTACTAGCAATGTGATATTTAACCTCTCCAGTCCACCAGGTGCTTCTCGGAAACCCTATGGGACAGTTCTACTTTGTCCTATAGGGTCACTATGAGTCAGAATCGACTTGTTGGCATTTTTTTTTTAATGCCTCGTTTATATCACTATTAATAAGAAATGACAATGACATTGGAGGGTTTTGTGAGAGTTAATGATTTAATAAATGCAAAGGAATTAGAACAGAGCTTAGTACATAGTTGATGCTATGCGAATGCTTGCTACTGTTACAAATATTTGGTAAGTGAATGAGTTAGGCATAATTGACCTCAGTATTACTGTTACTCTCCCCACCCCCACTAGTGATGCTATCCACACTTATCTTCCCAGCCTCTGTGCCTGTCCAGCAGGGAAGTTGATCTTCTGACCAGCAACTTTATAAAATTTGAGTTTTGGTTGATTAAGTGACCAAGGAGGAAAATTGGCCATAAAAGGATTTCAATTCTAAGGGGCTGGTGCACCCCTTTGGCTATAGCAAGTGCCTTTGTCCATGATCACTAGTCTGCAAATAATGCCGGGGAAGCAAAGCAACTTTTGCCTCCATTGCTCCTCCTTAAGGAAGAGTTCCGAATTGTTGCACAGACAAAAACAAAGTCTGTATCAACACAAAGTGGCCCCAATTTACTACAGCATGGGACTTTGAGTGGAAGGAATGAATTGTAAAATGAACCCGCCTGGGTTAAACAGCCTCCTCTCTTAGCTTCTTGCCCTCAAGTGTTCTTTTCTCTCACTTTCTCCCTATGAGACTGGTGTGGTAGGACTAGTCCAAAGACTTCTCTTGATCAAGAAACACCCCCACCCCTAGAGATAAATAGCATGGTGTTGTTGTTGTTAGGTGTCGTCAAGCCAGTTCTGACTCATAGCAACCCTAGGCACAAAAGAATGAAATACAACCTGGTCCTGCTTTATCCTTACAAACGTGCTATGTTTATTTAGCCCATTATTGCAGTCACTATGTTAGTCTATCTCGTTGAGGATCTTCCTCTTTTATGCTGACCCCCTAGCAGGAAACTCTGGCAGGGTAGGTCCCAGGAAAAGTGAAATATGTGATCTGAGCCAAAAGAATAAAAAAAGAAAAACCCGGACCTGTTGCTATTGAGTCTATTCTGACACGTGGTGACCCTACATGTTTTCGAGTAGAACTGCTCCATAGGGTTTTCTTGGCTGTGATCATTATGAACGCCAGGCCTTTCTTTTGCAGCACTGCTGGACAAATTTGAACCACCAATGTTTAGGTTAGTAGTTGAGCACAAACTGTTTGTGCTACCCAGGGACCTACTGTAAATTGCATTGGGATTCTCTATTTGCTAAGTTAACAAATGAAGCCCTTGCCTCTCATTCATAGTCCAAGGGAAATCAGACTAGATGACCAGATTGGATATAGATGCAGCCCTAGAGTGTATTTGCCTGGAATACGATTTGTGATTGGTAAAATGGTAAAATGGTACCTTAGACAGAATTTAAGCATTAAGGGATTCTGCTCCAGGCAACATACTTTTAGAACTAAGAGTCAGCACTAAAATTTCATCAAAGGAAGGAACATTTAAAAAAGAATAACAAAGGATGAGAATTCTTCTGGAACCAACAATTTATTTAGGGCTTATAATGAACAGTGCATATTATAGAACTTTTTCTATTCGCTTTACAAGATAAAAAATAAAATACAATGCCACTGTGGTTAGTGGTAGAAGGTGGCAGTTTTAAAATTAAATTATTAGAGAAAAGAGCTAATTTAAACAATTAAAAAGCTTATTAGCTCTAGTCAAAGATGCTATCAACACAGGGAAAACACCGTAGGAATCAAAAATCAAAATAAAACAACTCCTAAAATTGCATATGTAAGGAAATTTAAAACATATTTCTAAATAATGTTCCAAAGAAAAAATTATAGTGGATGTTAGAAATACTTAAAATTTAATAGTAATGAAAATACTACATAACAAAATTTGTGGAGGGCAGCCAAAGTGGTACATAGAAGAAAAACTACAGTCTTAATACATTTAAGAGGAGAAATACTGAACATATTAGGTTATTATTTAAATTAATAGATTAAAAACAACAAAGTAAAACCAAAGATAGCAGAAGGAAGGAAATATTAAAAATCAGAGCAGAAATTAACAGAACAAAAACAATATAATAGAATAAAAAAGACAAATTTGGTGATTCTTTGATAAACTATGGTCAAATCTGTGGCAGAATTGGTTAAAAAATCAGAGGGTGGCATGATGCACAAATAAAAATATTAGAATAAAACTAAGACATAACTACCAAAAAAAAAAAAAAACCAAAACCCAAACCTGTTGCCATTGAGTGGATTCCAGCTCATAGTGACTGTATAGGACAGAGTAGAACTGCCCCATAGGGTTTTTAAGGGGAGGCTGGTGGATTCAATCTGCTTACCTTTTGGTTAGCAGCCAAGCTCTTAACCACTTTTAATAAGAAAACACTGTAAAACATGTTATGTGAATATATTGGAAAAATTAGAAAATTTTCTGGGAAAATATGTATAACAAATCTGACCAAAACAAGAAATAGAAAACCTGAATATTCTTGGAAACATTAAATAAATATTATAACTAGTTAAAATTTTAGCACAATAAAAGCACCAAATCTAAATGATTTTAAAGATCAGATATTCCAAACATTCAAGGAACAGATAATCCCCATGATAAACAAACCCTTCTAGAAAAAAAAAGAGTAAACAGTTCTTACTTAATTTTATTAGGTTGTTATCATTTTAAAACTCACAGTAGAGGGTTCCAGGCAGAGCTGGAGAAAAATGTAGAACAAAATTCTAACTCACAAAAAAAGACCAGATTTACCGGTCTGATAGAAACTGGAGAAACGCTGAGAGTATGGCCCCAGAAACCCTTTTAACTCAGTATTGAAGGTTCACCCTTCAGCCAAAGATTAGACAGGCCAATAAAACAAAGCGAGATTAAATGGACACACCATCCCTGGGGCAAGGACGAGAAGGCAGGAGGGGACAAGAAAACTGGAAATGGGGAACCCAAGGTCAAGAATGGGAGAGTGTTGACACGTCGTGGGTTTGGCAACCAAGGTCACGAAACAATATGTGTATTAATTATTTAATGAGAAACTAATTTGCTTTGTAAACCTTCATCTAACGCACAATAAAAAACAAACAAAAAGACCCAATCAGACAGGGACAGCTCGAGAAGGAAAATGTATGAGACAATCTCATTGATCAACATAGATTAAAACTGTATAAAATGTATTAAAAGAAATACATTTGACCAAGTCAAGTATATCTCAGGAAAGCAAGGTTGGCTTGATATTAGGAAATCTACTCACGCAATTCACCGCATTAACAAATTAAAGGAGAAAAACCACATGGGATCATATACTAGGTGCAGAAAAAGTACTTGATAAAATTCAACAACTTTTGATGATAAAAGCTTTTAACGATAAAAACTTTTAACAACCTTGAAATAGGAAATTTCTCAAACTAAAGATTGTTGCCAAATCTACAGCAAGCATCATGCTTAATGATGAAATATTAAAAACATCAGAGACAAGGTAGATTGCACATCAACAACAACTGCATTGATTTTGCTGTTGGAAGTCTTAGCTATGTCAATAAAACCAGATAAAGAAATTTTAAATAGGTTAGAAAGAGGAAGTGAAACTTAAAATTCACCAATGATGTGATTTCCTAAAATCAAAAACAAAGCAAGTACAGACAATGTCTAGAACTTAATAGAGAACTTAGCAAGGTTTTGGATCAATGATCAATATATAAAAATACAGTGCATTCCTGTAAATCAGCAACAACTGAAACATGTTTAGAAAAGAGATATTCAGTTTAGAAAAGAGATACCCACAAAAAATTTGAAAAGTGCAAGACATTAAAGGAAAACAATTTAAAACTTTAATGAGATCTAAATAAATGGAGAGACTTATGTTCATGGAGACCCTGGTGGCGTAGCGATATGGCTGCTAACCAAAATTTCGGCAGTTTGAATCCACTAGGCCCTCCTTGGAAATTCTATGGGGCAGTTCTACTCTGTCCTATAGGGTCACTATGAGTTGGAATTGACTGGATGGCAATGGATTTGGTTTGAGTTTGGTATCATGTTCATGGATAGGAAAGCTTATTATCATAATGATAGCCCTTTTCCCAAATTAATCTATAAAATCTAAACAAATTTAAATAGGACATTTTTATGGAACCTGAAAAGTGCTTGTAAAATTAATACGGAAATGCAAAGGTCTAGGACAATTTAGAAGAATAAGATGGGGCTTCCTAAACTATGTAGCAAGAAGCATTATTATTGTAATTGTACATATAATAATTAACAGTGTGGTACTGATTCAAGAATGGACACAGTGGATCAGTGGAACAAAAGAGAGAACAGAACAGACAGGATTATCACGTGTGACCGAGATGACACTAGAAATCCATGGTGCTGGGAACTCCAGTTTACCATATGGGGAACAAATTAAATTGAATTCCTCCTACCTCATTTTAAACACAAAAATCCATTCCTGTTGTATTAGAGACCTAAATGTGAAAGCAAACCTTTAAAATGTTTAGAAGAAATATAGAATATTTTTACCATCAGGATGAAGCAAAAGGCAATTCAACAGCAAAAACTGTAAAAAAAAGGAAAAGTTTGGCTACTTTAAAATTTCTGTCCAATAAATTATACTATAAAGAGAAAAGAAAAGAAAATCATAGACTGCATTAAATTACTTATGACCCATAACTGACAAAGTATTAATATCCCAAACATATAAAAACAATCCCAACAAATCAATGACAAAAAGACAAGCATCTGAATTAAAAATGGGCAAATGACAAAGGGAGCAGGTGACATAAATAGGCACAAAAAGGAGCCTCAGTGGCCAACAAACATAGGAAAAGATGCTCAAATTCTCTAGAAGTCACAGAAATGCAAGTTTAATCCGTAATGGTATAAAATTTTTCACCCATCAGATTTGGGAAAATCAAAAAGTATGAAAATACTAAGGGTTTGGTTAGATGTAGGGGAGCTCTCATACATGTAAATTACCACCAACATGTTTCAGACCAATTTGACAGTATCACTAAAACCGAAGATGAGCAGATCACGTGACCCAGCAATGACGCTCCTATGTATGTCCCAGGGATATTCTAGCCTGATTGCATAAGATTCGTGTACAAAAACACTCATGTGTTTCTTCCATAGAGTGGGAGCTTCCTGAGGACAGGGGGTTAGTTTTCTTCATCACTAGTCCAGAACAGTGACTTGCACCTAGTACATAAATAAATATTGATGAATGGATGCACTTAAAGCAACCGAA
Source organism: Elephas maximus indicus (assembly GCF_024166365.1). Classification (NCBI taxonomy): domain Eukaryota; kingdom Metazoa; phylum Chordata; class Mammalia; order Proboscidea; family Elephantidae; genus Elephas; species Elephas maximus. The sequence goes on from NC_064821.1 coordinate 137,467,327, forward strand.
ATTAAAGATGAGAATAAAAGCTAGTGCTACAAACTTGAGGATAATTTGAGTCACATTTGTATTCCTTTCTGAAAGCCAACCTAGGGTTCACTCAGCCTATGCGCTAATTGCTTTAGCATTTATTGTCCCTCCTTATCCCAAAGACCACATAGTTCCTGTTTTCACAGATTGCCTTGGGAGTGGCCTACTGCTTCAAAGCTCAGTCTAATGACTCATGGACTACTTATTTATTTATTTTATATAAATTCTCCATTAGCTTTCATCTAAAAAAAAATAGACCTTGAGAATTTCACACCTTTGAAATACCATCCTTTCAAAATGTAATGGTGGCACCATAAAAGTAAGCTCCTTCTGCATTTAGTCACATAGCTCTGATGCCTTGAAAGATAGCACTGTCTCCAGTTGCTTCCTTCAGCAAGGACCTCGTGGGCAGTTCTAGACACTAGCAACGGTGGTTGACTTGAGACATTAGAACGAGAAGTATTAAAAAAAAAAAAGAGAGAAGTATTACATGGATTAAATTGCATTATTTCTTTAACATGAGATAAAAACGGGACCGTGTACAAAAATGTTTTCACTAATCATTTTGGAGATCAAAGATTTCATTTCCTAAGAGCTTGAACTTCACGTCTTTCATCAAGGACTTACTTTGAACCCTGTTTAATGTGCTGTAGAAGACTTTTTTTCTCTCTTGAACTATAGCGAAAAGACTTGTGAAAAAAATGTTGCTTCAACACTGAAGCACTTTATATGACTGGCTCTAACCACAATGTATGAAAAGTATAATTCAAACTTGGCAGAGCAAACTAAATAAATAGTGATGATAAGCGACCTATCTAACAGAGTAGCCTCCATGTCTTGTCATTAACACAATTATGTCAGCACAGTCAATCAGCACGTTGCCTTGACTTTAAAGCCAGAGACTGAATACATGCTTTTAAAGTTGGAGGGAGCAGAGAGAAAGGAGAGCTATCGCACTTAAGCCAACAATGTGACTTCACAGTTATTCAGAGCTTTTTAAGAAAAACAAGGTTATACATTTACAAAATGCTTTGTTGTTGCAGTAATGCTAAAATTATTCTTATGAGTTCAATACCATCTGCAATAACCCTCCGGCAATCCCAAACAAAAAGGGGGACTCGAGTTGCAGCATTCCTTTCACAGATGCGAAACCGATTTACTACCTGAAGTGATAATTAATGGGGTTCTGTTCAGTTTCAAGTGGAGACGAATCACAGGAGAGGTGAGTATGGAATCTCAGAATATGGCAATATTCTTCTGAGAGCTCTCCTGAGCGTCCTGGACTGAAAAACCTGCATAATTGTAAGTGGCAGGCGACTACATCAGTCAGCTGAATATCATTCATGACAACAGTGAGAGGGACTGGGCCACGGAGAAGGGAAGGGCATGACTAAGAATCCTGGATTTTGTTTCTCTTCTGTTTAGCTCTGTGAAACTCTTCAGGCTACACCAATCTATTTGCATCATTTGTTAGAATGACTTCAGTTTCATTCACCAACACAAGAAACACTTGTGTTAACTTGAATTTAAAATAGTCTCTGCAGACTGGCAAAGAGGGTACATGTTTTTGAAATTTAGTGAAGAAGTTTGACAAATACAAACACGTAAAAGGGAAAGGGGCACCAGCCTGTGTTTAATCAGATAGGCATCTATCACACCAGTTCTAGAATGTGGGTTATTTCTATATGTAAAGGCCACATGGCTACATTAGAAAGAATTGTATAATAAAGCAAACAAAACAAACAAACACACAAAGAAATCCAGTTAATTGTCCTTGAGTGGATTCTGACTTGTGGCTACCCCCTTGTATGTTAGAGTAGAACTGTGCTCCATAGGGTTTTCAGTGGCTGTGATCCTTCAGGAGTGGTTGCCCGCCTTTTCTCCAAGGCACCTCCGGCTGGATTAGAACTTCCAGCCTTTCAGTTTTGGTAACCTAGTGCTTAACTGTTTGCGACACCCAGGGACCCCTTGTTGTTAGGTGCCGTCTAGTCAGTTCTGACTTATAGCAACCCCATGTGCATCAGAACAAAACATTGCCCTATCCTGTGCCATCTTCGCAATTGTTGCTGTGCTTGAGCCCATTGTTGCAGCCACTGTGTCAATCTGTCTTCCTGAGTGTCTTCTTCTCTTTTGTTGACCCTTCTTGTTACCAAGCACGATACCCTTCTCCAAGGACTGGTCTCTCCTGGTAACATGTCCAAAGTATGTGAGACGAAGTCTTGCCATAATCGTTTCAAGGAGCGTTCTGGCTGAACTTCTTTCAAGACAGATTTGTTCCTTCTTCAGGCAGCCAATGGTGTATTCAATATTCTTCACCAACACCACAATTCAAATGTGTCAGTTCTTCTTCAGTGTTCCTTTTGTATTGTCCAGTGACTGAAAATATCATGGCTTCGGTTAGTCAGGCACACCTTAGTTCTCAAAGTGACATCTTTGCTTTTTAACACTTTAAAGAGGCCTTTTGCAACAGATTTTCTCAATGCAATGTTTTTTGACTTCTTGACTGCTGCTTCCATGGGCATTGACTGTGGATTCAAGCAAAATGAAATCCTTGACAATTTCAATCTTTTCTACGTTTATCATGATGTTGCTTACTGGTCCAGTTGTAAGGATTTTTGTTTTCTTTATGTAAAGGTATGATCCATACTAAAGGCTGTAGTCTTTGATCTTCATCAGTAAGTGCTTCGAGTCCTCTTCACTTTCAGCAAGCAAGGTTGTATCATCTGCACATCGCAGGTTGTCAACAAATCTTCCGCCAGTCCTGATGCTGTGTTCTTCATATAGACCAGCTTCTCGGATTACTTGTTCAGCATACAGACTGAATAAGTATGCTGAAAGGGTATGACAGTGACTCACACCTTTGCTGATTTTAAACCATACAGCATCCCCTCGTTCTGTTCGGACAACTGCCTCTTGGTCCCTTGTGAGCATAATTAAGTGTTTCTGGAATCCATTCTTCAAAATGTTATCCATAATTTGTTATGAGGCATGTAGTTGAGTGTCTTTGCATAGTCAGTAAAACACAGGTAAACATCTTTCTGGAATTCTCTTTCAGCCAAGATCCATCTGATACCAGCAATGATATCCCTCATTCTACATCCTTATATAGTAAAACTAGCTGATGTTTATTGAGCTTTACTGTGCATCATGCTCTATTGTTTGGTAAACAATTTTGAATGTATTAATCTGATCATCAGAAGCCATCCACTGAGGGAGATATTGTTATTAGTCCCATTTTACAGGGAAGGAAATTGAGGGCTCAAAGGAATGAAATGACTTAAGCTCTCATGATTTGTATCAGAAAGCGAATTCAAGCACACGTATCTTACACTAAAGCTGGACATTGTACTGCACACTCCCGCTCCTGCCTGTATGTGTTACTTTAATTTAAATTTTCTTTCATTGTCTGCTTTACTTTCACTTTTACTATCTCATCTTTTCATCCTTCATAATCAACCAAAAGTCCTCAAGAACTCTTGTCCACACTTGTAGGTAATTCTGAAAACACTCCTAGGAGGCAGGCAACACTTATCCTCTGTCATCTGAGTATAAACAACAATCTTAACTCCGTCTTCCCCGTACTCCATATCGTCTTTCCCTGTTTTATTATTCTCCATGGTATATTTTACCACCTGACATACTGCAGATTATGTATTATTTATTTGTTTACTTGTTTAGTGTCTGTCCCACCATCCATGATAGAAACCAGTTGCCATTGAGTCAATTCTGACTGATGGTGACCCCATCTGTGTGAGAGTACGATTGTGCTCCTTAGGGTTTTCAATGCTTGATTTTCCAGAAGTCGATCATTAGGCCTATCTTCCGAGGCACCTCTGGGTGGACTCAAACTGCCAGCCTTTTGGTTAGCAGCCGATCCCATTAACCGTTTGTACCACCAAGGGACTCCCCATCTAGGATACAAATCGTTTACACACAGGGATTTTTTGTCTGTGTGGCTCACTGCTTTATCCTTAGTGCCTAGAACAGTGTCCAGCATGTAATGGTTGTTAATGAAAGAATGAGTGAATGATCTTGTTTTAGAGGTGAGATGATGAAGACTCAGACATTCTTGTCCAGGTCACACGGAACAGTGAGTGGATATGCTGCCCCTGGAATCCAAGTCTGAGGGCTCTTCAGTTCTTTTTGCACACTGTCTTCAAAAACAAGGCTATCTGCTTCATTTAAGAACTGAACAAATATCATCTTTATCAGTTTTGTCATAGATCAAAGTCAGGAAAGGCAAATTTGGTGATGTTTACCAGTTTCAGAAAGTTGGTTTGAATGTTATAGGTGACACAAAAAGACATCATTGCTTTTGAATAGGAAATGAAATCGTTTGACTATTTCTCTTTAAGCAGCTGACAGACAATTCTGAGATTTCAAAAATAAATGACTAACATGATGCTATTGAATACAGATTTTAAATACTACGGCAACCTGCTTTACTAGGGGAGAGGGTATGTGAGGGGAAGTGCTTTCTGTAATCCCTAAAAAATAAAAATATTAATTCCCCACATCCCACTCCAACTAATACCATGTTACTTTTCATTTCTTACTAAATGTTGAACGACAGCATGTTTAAGCAAGGCAAGGTAGAACTATGCTTAAAATCATAAAGTGTTTTGAGCAAAATTTGTTGTTGTTAGGTGCTGTCGAGTTGGTTCCGACTCATAAGGACCCTATGTACAACAGAATGAAATACTGCCTTGTCCTGCACCATCCTCATGATCTTTGTTATGCTTGAGCCCGCTGTTGTAGCCACTGTGTCAATCCATCTCATTGAGGGTCTTCCTCATTTTTTGATGACAGCCTACTTTACCAAGCATGATGTCCTTCTCCAGGGACAGATCCCTCCTATAGCATGTCCAAAGTAAGTGAGATGAAGTCTCGCCATCCTCGCTTCTAAGGAGCGTTCTTGTTGTACATCTTCCAAGACAGATTTGTTAGTTCTTTTGGCAGTCCATGATATATTCAGTATTCTTTGCCAACACCATAACTCAAAGGTGTCAATTCTTCTTCAGTCTTTCTTATTCGTTGTCCAGCTTTCACATGCATATGAGGTGATTGAAAACACCATGGCTTGGGTCAGGTGCACCTTAGCCCTTAAAGTGACACCTAAATTGTAGTAAGTCCTATATCTCAAAGTATTGGTCTGTACGATGCATGTACCTGAAACTCATTAACAATTTCATGAACAAAGGAGATTTGTCCAGGGAGGGAAATAAAAGAGAGCTGAGAATGTTTGCCAAGGACCTGAAACAGGAAGGGAGGAGAGGAAGGGGTCTACCATTTACCAATTCATATGACATATGACATACCAGGAAGTCTGTTTAGCTGTCCCAGGAAGGGATTATTATATCCATTTTACAGAGGGAAATTAAGGCTTGTAATAGCTACGTATGTTGGCCAGGATCACACAGTTCTTAAGAGGTAGAGTCAGGATTCAAATCCGGAAATGCTGGTTTAGAATGAAAAGCTTTTAAAAAAAACAATATGCCTGCCAAGCAGGTCTTGAAATCCACTTCCTGCTCTGGAAACGACCAAGCATGAGATTTGGTATTAAAAGATTTTGCGGTTAATTAGCTGTAATTTACTGAAAAACAAAGATTCTCCATTTCCTCTTATACAAAATGGGCCTAATAATACCTAGTTTATAGGTTGGTGTTAAGATGAAAAGGAACAAGATGGTAGATGTGTATGAACCGTGCAGGCTGTCAGTGCTCAGTGCACTTCTGGGAAAACACAATTTGCCTTTATGTTTTTGTCAGTAATACCCTTTTGACATTTTTGATGTGGGTAGGAGAGGAGAGGAGTCACATTTTCCAAACATATTTAATCATGAATCTCCAGCCATGGATGACATACAGCAACAAGAATGGTAACTGAAAGGTGACAGGAATTTTGTTAGAATTTCACATCAGGCCATTTTCTAAAGAGTGGGTGAAAATGGCAGAGAAATTTTCTCTTGCTGGTATGAGAACGAGAATTTAGGGGATAAAACTCCCAAAGCCCTATAGACACATTCTGTCAACTGTTACTGTCACAGTGAGTATGAGCTTTGATAACTTAGAGGAAAAAAAAAAAGGATACCCTAATGAAGAAATTAGGCCTGAAAGCTTTTTCACGTGTTAGCTGCCATCACGTTGGCTCCATCTCATGGTGACCCCACGTACAACAGAACAAAATGTCTTGTGGTCCTGTGACATTTTCACGACTGCTGGTATGCTCAAGCTCATTGTGTGGCCACTGTACATTATCAGTGCCTTCCAACCGAGGGGATACATCTTCCAGCACTATATTAGGCAATGATTTGTTATGATCCAAAAGGTTTTTATTGGTTAATTTTTGGAAGTAGATTGCCAGGCCTTTCTTCCTAGTCTGTGTTAACGTGGAAGATCCACTGAATCTTATTCACCATGGGTGACCCTGCTAGTATTTGAAATACCAGTGGCATAGCTCCCAGAATCATAGCAACACGTAAGCCATCACGGTATGACAAACTGACAGACACAGTAATTATTACCCTGTCTATTGAATATGTGGGTGCCATTGTACTAAATGTACTAAATGGTCACATATATTTTCTCCTTTTAAGTTATTTATCATCTTCATCTTTTAGACAAGAAAACTGAGGCCTACAGAAATTAAGGAACTTAGCCAAAGTTCCCCACCCAAACATAACCAGACCCAAAATCTGGACTCTTTCTGTCTTTGAAGCTGCTGCATGATGTAATCACTAGGCTATAAAATCAAATTAAACTTTTAAGTAGATGCTATTTGATTACTTAGAGCCATCCCAGTTGAAAAGATCAGTATCATTTTGGGAGGGAGAGTGAAGTTTTCCCCAGAGGAACAGGGCGGAGCCAGGATCCTTGCCAACAGAATGAGGAGCTATTTCTGCACCAGTTTGCCCATGTGGGGCAACAGTGATGTCTATAACACAGAGGGAGCTGCCTCCTTTTTTTTTTATATTCATGTCAAAAAGATGAGGGCAAACCTGAGCTAGGGAAATGCTTATGTAACAAATGGCCTGGAATACTAAGAAAGGTTAAGTATGTAAACTGGAAAAAGGGCTGACTAAGCAACAATTAGTAGGGATGTGTCAACAATTTACAAACACTGGAAGGCAGTAAATATCAATTACAGATTTTCTAGAAAATAATAAGAAAAGTTGTAACAAAAGAAAGGCATAATTGTATAATAATTGCTCTTCAAATTGCATTGAATAAAATTAAGGAAGCAAAAAAAAAAATAGGTCAAAGTAAAAAAAACCATCAGCTTGATGGGATTCATATCAGCGGTATGTGTGGAGGATGTGAGTGTGGAGAGTGCAAGGCCCTGCCTGTCTCTGGCTCCACAGCCCCCCTTGCAGTGGAGTGGTGATCACATTTTACCTACCTGGTCTGGCCCCACTCAGTCCCTAAGATGAGGCCTTAGGTCCTGCTTTGCAGGCACTCTTGCACAGCATCTGGCGCTCAGCATCAACTCACCTTCTCCTGGATGAACATTTTAATTTATGCTTTCATTTTTTGCAATTTTTTCCCCCTATTTCTGACCTGGTTGCCTCTTTTTACCCCTGTCCTGGTTACTGGTTATTTGTCTTGTCCCCTGAGCCTAAGACCCCATTTTATTAAGCTGTCCAACTCTCCCTGAGCATAGAGACTCTACTTCTACTCATAAGATTGCTATATGTCAACTAACCGTCTGCCTGATCAAGCTGTTGTTATTGGCTGCCGTGGAGTCAGCTCCCACTCATGGCGACCTTATGCACAATGGTAGCTGCCCGGTCTTATATCATCCCCATGACTGGCTGCAGATGAATCCATTAGGTTTTCATTGGCTAATTTTTAGAAGTCGATTACCAGGCCTTTTTCCTAGTCTATCATAGTCTGGAAGCATCATAGCAACACACAAGCCTCTATAGACAGACGGTTTATAGCTGCATATGAGGTGCTTTGGCCAGGAATCAAATCCGTGTCTCCCACATGGAAGGTAAACATTCAACCACTGAACCACCACTGTCCCTCCTACTCAAGTTAGTCAACTGCTATTGGATTTCCCTTGTCAAGCTCCATCTTCTTACTAGGATACCCACAAGTTTCATTTGACTCTCCCCAGTTCTGAACTACCATCTGTAACATATTGACCTGTCCCAAAGAGTCCATGCTTGATGTACTGGGTCAGACTTCCTCTCCCTGTCTTCAGCTGGGAATGGTTCCCACCCTCAAATTGTTCCCATTCAGTGATGTGGATTTACTTGCAAATCATGGTCATTCCTGTCCCCTTTTTCTCTGTAATATAACTTGGGTATATCTGGTATGACTGTAGAGATTGAATAGAAGAGTCCTTTGGAAGGCCTTCCAGATTGGGTGACACTTGAGCTGAGCTTTGAAGACTAAGAGGAGTTTAATGGGTTGACAGTAGGAGGGGAGGGGACTGAGAGAAAGGTATCTCAAATGGAGGAAATAGCAAAACTATGGAAACATGACATAGCATTGAGCTGCAAGTAGTTCAGTGGGCTGGAACATGGCATATGAGATGAGGAATAACAGAAAATGATGCAGTAGAAGTAGGCAAGGGGCTGGGCTTGGAAGGATTTTATATGCTGTATTGAAGAGTTTAAACTTTATCTTGAGAACAATGGGAGACATTGAAAGATATTAATTGGATTAATTACTTTAATATACTTGAATGTGCATTTTAGAACTTCAGATTTAGATAAACAGAGTGGGAGTTAGGGGCTGAAAGTACAGAGAGGGAGGCCAGTTAAGAGATTATTCCAATGTCCCAGGCAAGGGTTGATGAAGGAATAAACTCCTAAGAAATGGAAGTGGGGAAAGCGGTAAGAGTGACATAGGATTAAGATAAGTATTTTGGAGGTAGAATTGATAAGATCTGGTGAGTTACTAGATAAAGTAAGGATGAAGGAGGAGTTTAGAACAACTCTCAATTTCTAGATTAGATAAAGGGATACATTGCTCTTTTAGACAAGTATAAGGTCAGATACTGAATCTCTCTAGGGATGACCCAGGGATGGCCTGCAAGACTGCAGAGCATACAACAGAGGTGAAACTGAAGGTCAGGCAGACACCTCAACCAAAGTGCCAATCTATAGTAACTAAGCAAACTAATGGACCACAAGTACCATGGCCTCCACCAGACTGAGTCCAGTACAACTACATGGTGCCCAGTTATCACCACTGACTGCTCTGACAGGCATCACAATAGAGGGTCCCAGACAAAGCTGGAGAAAAATGTAGAATAATATTCTAACTTAAAAAGAAAGACCAGACTTGCTGGCCTGACAAAGATTGGAGAAATCCTGAGAATATGGCCCCAGATACCCTTTCAGCTCATAAATGAAGTCACCCCTGAGGTTCACCCTTCAGCCAAAGATAGGACAGGCCCATAAAACAAAATGAGACTAAAGCAGCACACCAGCCCTGGGGCAAGGACTAGAAGGCAGGAAGGGACAGGAAAGCTGGTAATAGGGAATCCGAGGTTTAGAAGGGAGAGTGTTGACATGTCGCAGGGTTGGTAATCAATGTCATAAAACAATATGTGTACTAAGTGTTTAATGAGAAACCAGTTTGTTCTGTAAACCTTCATTTAAAGTATGATTAAATAAATAAATAAAGTACGTAAGCAGAGAGAGACTCAGGTACAAGAATACCATTCTAGAGCCAGAAGATGCTATAAGGAGGGTAAGGAGTCAGAGATTCCATGAGCCACTCTGGCACCTAAGCCCTGGGCAGGGGAGGAGAGATGAGGAATTCAATCTGAGGCACACAGAGTATGAGGTGTCTATTGACCAACCATTGGCAATGTTCAACACGCACTAAGGAGAGTGTTTTTAGCCTATAGGCTGGAGCTAGTCCATAGGGATAGGTGAGGTTACCTAGGAGGAGAGTAGTGTTCTGGGGAGGTAGTTAGCCACTTATTTTTATCTTTTTTCTGGTTGTCCCCTAAGATATTCTAATTCTCTGTCATCATTCCTCTACCATTATGAGCTCCTTTAACCTCTGCTTGTTCCACTGATCCACTCACAGCTCCTTTGGACCCCCGCAGTCCTCCTTGAGCCTCCCTTTGCTGTTCTCATCCCTTCTATGCCTCCCCTGTGAGACTTCAATTATCTCTCAGCTTTACTGAGTCCCTCAAATCCTTTAAATCTCAGCTGTGAAATGCATGTTATTCTTAGTAGGTATGCCCTGTTTGAAGTCAATGGGAATTTACAAACAACAACAACAAAAACGAACATGATCCACCTGCCATAAAACATTGATGCAATTTGAGAAAAAAAAAATTAGAAGTAGTAGTTTTTAACTAAGGTATCTAATTGTTTCTGTTTTTAAGAGCAATGTCTAGTAAAGACTCTAGGTCACATCTTTTTCTTTTTTTTCCAACCATGTCTACATTTTTATTTTAATCCAAATTGTTCTATATTAAAAAGGGGTCTGAACCCAGCCACTCAGTGTAATGTCAAGAATTGTACACCCACCCATGCACCCCAAATGGGATCCCGTGATTAGTATCTGGGGTTAAAGATAAATCAATTTCTGCATGTGTTCTGAACAACAGAATTTCACTCAATATTATTACAAATGGTTGGAAAAGGTCATACAAAGCCAGGTTTATAGTCATGAGGTCGACTAGCCCTTTAATATACTTTATTAAAGAGACTCATAAAATCATATGTCACATTGGAGGACTCAGGTATCTATCAATTGAAATCTAAAATTGCTTTGTGTACTGTGAGACAAAGAATTACTTTTAACACATGTTTGTAAAAGACAGAATGGTATATTGAAAAGGCCCTGAGCTTTGGAGGCAGAGGCGCCTGTCTTCCAACTCCACTTCTGCTGAATTCTTTGGAAGCATGGTGTGTGTGTGCATTTTGGGAGAAAAATGACTATTTCATGATAATTTAATGTCATCAAGGTGTGTCCCAACTTGCATTTCATACATGATTTCTAACCCTTACGCCTTGTAAGGTATTATCACTCTCACTTTACAGATGAGAAAACTGAGGCTCAAAGAGGCTAAGCAGATCCCTTGGCTGCAAAATAAATAGTAGATCAGGGATTCAAACCAGGTCTCTTGTATTCAATAGGAGCACCATCATTTCATTATACACCACTGTCTTCCTTGTTAATGGACTCTCTTACTAATAAGCTTTGTACCCTTAACTTTTGCTAAGCCTCAGTAACCTAATCTTTAAAATGGGGACTATTATTTTTATAAGGTTTATATATAAAATTGTTAAGGGGATGCAATGAGGAAACGTATAAATAAGTGCCTGGCACATGGTAAGTGCTCAATAAAATGTATGCATTTTTTAATAGCTGAGAACCTTGGGAATGAAGTACCTTAGTTTTTGTCAGTGGAATAGTATATAAACAGAAAAATCTCAGAAACTCTCTATATGCTTAAATGTAGAGAAGGGGTTTTTTGCTTCACAGAGTAGATATTCTTTGTCTATCAAAGGTTTTCTCATTGATTCTAGAAAGATGGCATCAAGTGTTCTTTCTCGATATGGTAAATAAAATTCCTAAAGTTCTTTTTTGTGCTCTTATTTTAACTAGCGGTTCAAGAACATGTTTAGTTTACTTGTGCCACTGTTTGTCACTACGCTGCATCAGCAAAAAATCAGTAAGGAACATTAATTATCAAATGTGCCAGTTCTGTGACCATTAAGTACCTCATTAGATTCTGTTTTGGAAATTGCATTTATGAGCATCTTTATAGAAAAGAGCACAGCATGATTGGCACTGTTTAACCATAGCACAATCTAAAGCCAGATCACAACAACGAAAACAACAAAATGATCATTTCTCTTCACAAGCATAGCAAAAAAAAGAAAAAATACAAACTCAGCCTCGAAACAAAAAACTTGTTTTAAGGGGAAAACTATTATCTTTATATGAGAAAAAATAAACAGTTTTGTAGATGAAAAAAAAAAGAAAGATATATCTCGAAGGTCAACCTGTACTTTCTGTTTTGTATTTAAGCTCCTTGTTTGAATAGTGAAGCTTGTCGACGCTATAATCATCCCTCCTCATTGTGCTTGCTGGAATGTGGGCAAAACTGGTCTCTGCTGACAGGTTTTACATCATATCATCCTTATAGGCACCAATTTTTTTAGAAGTGGTTAGAAGCAAATCTGATATGCTTCCACTGTAAAGGAAAAATATAGAAAAGAGAAAAAAAAATAAATTAAAACTATGTTTAAAATATATGATACAGGCTAACCTTTTCCCCATTAGGGAAACTATAGCTGCAAAAAAGATTAAATACAAATTTGCTTTGCTTTTAAACCTACTTAAGAAGCACCTATCCTATCTGTCCATATAAATTCCAATGGAAAACACGATGACATGCAATTACTAATCTCAAAGTACACAGCTATGCCTCGGGGACTTGGTGGTTCATATTTTACTGTTCTGTAATCAAATACAAAACTAATGAGTAAAAATATGCTTCCACCAATAAATTTCCAGCACCTGGACAAGTGTCTGACAGGGAAATGGAGGATGCGCACACAAAATTCATTCTGCAAAGCTATTAAAGTGTTATACTTGCCAACAAGTGTTCATTAAACAAGAATGAAGGATCTTTATGCCAGTTTCTTACCAAAGGCTTTTTAATATTTTAATGGAGAGTAAAGACTATTTATCTGAACTCTGATCAGTTAACGTTCAGATCTGTTACGAAGAAACAAGGAGTCCTTTATAATACCTTTCATAAAAATCCACTTTGCAATGCTTCAAATAAAGACTAAGGACTGTAAAAGATTATGCTGCATATAAACAAAATCAGTATCATTTTGAAATTATATGGTTATCCCTGGAGCTCCTTAGTACATTAGAATCATGCTGTATTTTTATTTAAAAAGTGGTTAACAAAATCCAGTATACAAATGGAAAATGGGATTAGAGGTGGCATCCCAGCCATGTGGCTTCATCCAGGTTCCAGAAAGCAAGGAGCACAGTTAATGGGGCAGACAAGGGGAGCAGAAAGCTCATTTGCCATCTAGGATGAGGAGAAGAAAAAAGAAGCCACATTATCAATGTGTGGTGCTGGGAACCACTTTTTAATCCAGAATTCAAAGAGATAAGTCTCTGCCGAGGAGTCAAAGTATATGAACACACACAAAGCAAAAAATTTGGGGAATAAAAATAGTCCTTTTGAGGTTATAACACAGTACCTGAGCCAATATTTTAATGTTAGGTTGCCGTTCACATTCCTCTTCACCACTTTACCATAGGAAATGTACACACACGTACATTTATACCCGAGTGTATAGGGTTGCTATGAGTCGGAATTGACTCGACGGCACTGGGTTTGGTTTGGTTTTTGGTTTTGTATAGACACAGACACACATGTGTATACAATTGCAGAATCTATATTTAATTGCACATGTATTTAAATCTGGATGCTGGAGAAGATGAGCAGTACAGGGGCAGGGATCTAGACCTGTGATGTCAGATACAGTGACTGTTTTCAGAACTTTATCCCCGTACCTGCATTTGCACATGCTAATCTCACCCTTGCATGGGAGAGCTGGACTACAAATAAGGAAGACCAAAGAAGAATTGATGCCTTTGAATTATGGTGCTGGCAAAGAATATTGACTATACCATGGACTGCCAGAAGAATACATAAATCTGTCTTGGAAAAAGTACAACCAGAATGGTCCTTAGAAGCAAGGATGGTGAGACTTCGTCTCATATTCTTTGGATACGTTGTTAGGAAGGACCAGTCCCTGGAGAAGGACATCATGCCTGGTAAAGTAGAGGGTCAGTGAAAAAGACCCTCAATGAAATGAATTGACACAGTGGCTGCAACAGTGAGTTCAAACAAGCAAAGATTGTGAGGATGGCCGGGACCAGGCAGTGTTTTGTTCTGTTGCACATAGTGTCACTATGAGTTGGAACCAACTCATCGGTACTTAACAACAAGAACAAGCTCACCCTGGTGCAGCAAAACAGACTATGAGCTAACTTGAATTTCTCTTCATTTCAAAGAAAGAGAATAATAATAATAACAACGTTTCCACTAGCACTTATGAACACTTACTCCATGCCAGACACTGCTCTAAGCAATTTGCATTGGTTTTCTTATGTAATACTCAGAACAACCCAATGAGGGAGATACTATTATTAACCCTATTTTACAGATGAGGAAAGCAAGGCACCGAGTGATCGTATTACTAGTTAGTGGAAGACATGGAATATGAATCCAGGCAGTCTTTCTCCAGGGTCTGCATTGGTCAGACACTTGACCAAAAACATGAGGAACATAAGTTGGAACAGATGATGCCTAATTTGTACTCCTTGTACCTGGATTACCCAAGTAGTTGGCAGCCCACAGGGAGAGGAGGCATGTTTTGTGGAAACATGCCCCATAGAAGGCAGAGGCTGGTGTCACCATGGCCACTCATTTCCTTGTGACCTCACATAAGTTACTTAGCCATTGGGTTTGTGCTTGGGTAAACCAAGGAAATAACGTGTAGCTAGAAAAGAGCTGGGAGAAATAATACTTTTTGGATATTTTGAGCCCCTCAGATAAAATATGAAAATGGTGGTGAAAGATACAGCATTTCTGGCAAACTCCCACCATGACCCAACGTCAAGGAACTAGAGAAGTGCTCAAGTGACACCAACGACGCATTTCGGAATTTACCTATGGCACATTAGGACTCTGCTTGCTATGTGTATCTGCTAATGGTGTATTCGCAATAGGAGCATATTTTCACTAAATGTGAGAACAGTATCACAATTATTCGCTTGTTCCTTTTGTTTGGCTCATTTTTAAAGAGCTTATCTCAGATTCTAAGATACCCTTTAAGATCCTTCATCTGGAGTTTTGAGTTTCCTGGTAAAGGCTTGTGGTGAGACTCTGTAAAGTCAGCTTAGGATACAGTTATCTTTATCTGGTCCCGGAAGGGAAGAGTGAGTTCAGAGAGTGTTTTTTTCACGAGAAAAGAGAAGGAGGTCAGGATTTGGATTCATGAATTTGACATTCAAGCCAAAGACCTGCTTAGGCCATGGGGAAAACAAATTTATAGGCCTTTGCTGTAGTTTCTAAAGAAGACTTGTTCCCGCAGTAACCAAACCCAGAGAGCTGCCAACATCTGTGCTCACAAAATCAGTCAGCTGCTAACAGTGAGGTGCCAAACCAAAAAACCAAACCCAGTGCCGTTGAGTCGATTCCAACTCATAGTGAGGTACAGAGAGATCCAAAACTTCACAGTCTCACCAAAACCATCTCCCATAACTCACAGGCTGATGGCTTTCAGTATGAAAACTCAGCAGGAACGTTAGCTCTGATGCCCACAGATAAATGGAAGGTTCTGGTCTTCCCCCGTGGGGAAGAAAGAAAACAAAAAGCCAAACCTGTTGCCATCGAGTTGATTCTGACTCATAGTGACCCTATGAGACAGAGTAGAACTGCCCCATAGAGTTTCCAAGGAGCACCTGGTGTATTCAAACTGCTGACCTTTTGGTTAGCAGTCATAGTACTTAACCACTGCGCCGCCAAGGTTTCCTCCTCAGAAAGAGGGGTATCTGAATTGTAAAAACCGTGGGGAGAAATAATGACTAACAATTCGGAAAACCCCACTAGCAAGAAAATACCGGTAAGGGGTAGAAGGGTGGCTAAATGTTATTTTTGTAAACATATAGAGGTACAGTACAGAATGAGAAAAAATAGATTTCTATTTTATTTATTTAACAAACACAGAGAGTGCTTGCTATGTGCCAGGCTCTGTTTTAAGTGCTTAACAAATATTAACTCATTGAACTTTCTTTTTTGATGCAGGACTAAGCCCAAGCGATTGTTTTATTTTGAAACCTGGAACAGAGATAAGGCTATCTCTGTACATTAAAATGTCTTGCCTTATAAGGAAGTGTTTGACTGCACTAGATTAAACTCATAAAAGCTAATGAAGAGTCCTCTTTAATACACATTTCTTTTTTCCTGTTTGGACTTGAAGTGACAACATTACAGAAACACCCTGCAGGTTTTTATCTAAATAGCATCCTATAAAACAATGTCCTCTTGTCAGTCACCACTAATTCAGCCCAGTCGAGCCATAAATCTGTCCAAAGGCCAGCAAAGTGCTTAACTTGGCACATCACTAATAAAATTAGGAATGCAGGTTTATTACATGAACCTTAAGTAGGTTTGGCCAAGATATTAAGATTTTTGCTTATGGCAACCATGGCTAATGTGGATTGGTATTTTCATTATAACACACCCCACAGCACTTCCCAGCAACGTCTCAGGTTTCCAAATTAGACAATAATCTTCTGCGCTCTCATGCTCACTGCTAGGTGCTGCAGCTGGAGCCCCCAGTCTCTAAAGCCTCATGCACTTTAGGGTACTCGAGGATGGTAAAGACTTTTCAATAATGCTAATTCTGCTGAATAAAATTAGAGCAAATTAATTAATACTTCTATTAATGTAACCTGATTTCACTTTGTTCAAGAACAGAAGCACTTACAGGCTTTTAACATGCGCTTAGAAATATCATTTCAGCTCAGGGCAATTTTGAGAAGTGATTTATAAGCAGTTCCAAATGCTTCGAAGACAGTAAGATTTGAGAAAACCAAATGTATGTTAACCAAGTTGTCCTGGGGACTTGGGTATTTTATTTTATTATTTTTTTAAATTATTGACGAACAATAAATATATCCTCTCTCCTGAGCCAACATTTATGGTGATGCCTTATATTTGTGCAGTGATTTGGTTTGTGAAGTCAGCTCCTCGTGACCTTAGGAGGTGGATGATGCAGGTATTGCCACCCTCATCGTACAGATGCTAACGCATGGCCAGGACCAGAGCTGGGACTGGCAATCAGCTCTCTACTTCCTTTCAAGAATACCCGTCAAATGAACACCTCCCCTTTGTAAAAATTGCAGCCTTAAAAAATATTTTCATATCCCTTTGATCCTTATACCACTTAGAAATGTAACAAGTTTGTAGCACATGTAAAAGTGTGCATTTGTATATTTATATGTAGTTTTTGTCCTAGTGTATCTATTTTCCCTGATCCAAGGACTATTTGAAACTTTCCTTACCAATGACACCTGCTTCTGCAGACCTTTCCTCTTTACCAGTTCTGTTGAGGTTGCCTTCATTGGCAACCTGCATCATGGCCCTGCAGTAGATTTGAAATGCAACTGCGTAGGCGGCGGAGATGGGAAGCTCTCTTTAGCATGCTGCAGTCTCAAAAACCCGGAGATGGGCAAAGTCACTAAAGTTCACTTCATGAAAAATACAACACACCACGGAGAGCAAGTATGATTGATGCCCGCAGAGCAAACTGTTTATCAGACAAACACATTTTGCAAACTTTGACATAAATTGTTAAGTTGCCTTATCACCCGGACAATGTAAGACTAGCATCTTTGTAAGAACTTCCCCAAAACTCTCTAATGACCTCTAAAAAGCTTTATCTTATCATGATCTGACTTGCTACTACAATAAATCATTTACAAATAGGTTAAAAGAAAAACTGGTATTAGAAATATGGATTCATTTTCCAAATATAAGAAGGCTTCAGCCCTTGGCTGGCTGTTGTGGGACTGTGAAGGCATGATAAAGCACTCAATATGCACCATACTAAAAGATTCAACAGGGGGAAGAGCCTGTTCGGATCTAACTGGAGGCTAATTACACGTTTGGTAAATCACACAGGCCCTTTAATTTTCTTTCCTGCTTCCTGATTTTTATCTCTTATGGTAGGGGTGGGAGTAAAAAAAGAAAGTTAAATCGTTCAATTTCTAGTGTTTCTGATATTTGCACATTAAAGTGCTGTCTGGAGGTAGTGATATACAATTGGCAGTCAGGACAGCAGTGTTTAAAATGTGGCTCGGTCTTGTACAACCCAATTTGATGTAATCAAATCAGTAAAACCAACATTTATTGAGCACCTACTATGGGCCCTGGTGGTGCAGTGGTTAAAAGCTCAGCTGCTAACGAAAAGGTCAGGCAGTTCGAATCCACCAGGCGCTCCTTGGAAACCCTATGAGGCAGTTCTACTCTGTCCTGTAGGGTTGCTGTGAGCCAGAATTGACTGGATGGCAATGAGTTTGGTTTTTTATGAGCCGTATCTTATGCTAGTTTCTAGGGCTATGAAATGAGCAAGATATTTCTGTACTCACGAAGTCTTTTTTTTTTTTTTCTGATAAATCACAACTTCTCAACACATTGTCTTTACTTCTACAATAATAGAAATGACCCAAGTGATTTTTAGATCTAATTTCTAACTCTGTGGCTAATGATAATAATTTTACTGCATTTTTTCTGTTTGCCCCCTGTGATCCATTTTCCATGCTTTGCCAGCCTACTCTTTGCCCTGGGAGAATGACAGTGGGCTCCCTTCTACCTTTTGCTTGCATTTTGTCAATGGAAAGCCCCTATGGAGATCAGAGGAAGAGGGAAGAGAGGGGTCAGAGTATTTGTTCCCCAGGCTCATCAGTTTACAGGGATAACTTGGACTGGCTGTGTCACTCTGTGGAGGATCCTTGGTTTTCCCAAGGTAGTCTTCTCTTGATGATTCTCTCTTCTAGGGTTCTGCTGACTGACACTCACTCTTCCCCCATCCCTTTGGCCATGGGGGTGAAAGAGTGACAATGTCCTAGTCTCTGAGCACTGAACTTTCCCTTTTGGCTCCTTTACACCCTCTCTACTCCTTTTTAAATAGTCTTTTTAAAATTTCTCTCCAAATCTTACTAATTTGAGAGTGTCATCTGTTTCCTGCCGGGACTCTGATTGATACACTGTATTTTACTTTGCCAACTGGTTGAAAGTGATTTTCGAAGTCTTGAGGAAAAGTCAGTTTAGGGCAGAAATTCTGAGGAGGGCTTGGAGGATATACGCATTCCCACAACAGTTTAGGCACTTTCCTTGGCATAGGAAAGATTTAATGGGGTTGACAGGTGTGATGTGATGAGAGAATGAGGAGCCATATAGATTTGGCTAGGCTGAACTACATTTCCCAGCATTACATTCCCTGTTTGGAGCTACAATAGACGTTTTTTTTAATTGTTGTAAAAATATAGCTAATACAACATTTTCCAATTCTACATTTTCACGTGTACAATTCAATAATAAAACCGATTACATCAATCATCCTGTGCAACCATCACCAATATCTGTTGCCAATTTATCCATCCCCATGTATAAAATTCAGTGCTACCAAAACAATGATTATCAACTTTCCCTGTTCTATTCCTCCACCCCTGGTAACTCCTATTAAACTCTGATCTCTATGCATTTGCTTATTCTAGGTATTTCATATTAGTGAAATCATTTTTTTTTTTTTGTGATTATTTTATTTAGCATGTTTTCAAGGTTCATCCATGTTGAGCCATGTGTCAGGACTTCATTTCTTCTTATGACAAAATGACATTGCATTGTGTATAATACCACATTTTGTTTATTTATTCATTTGTTGGTGGACTTTTGAGTTGTTTTTACCTTATGGCTATACAATAGATAATTTTGCATGACAGTTAAAGGGTGAGCATGAAACTACAGTTATATTGATATTGTTTTTATATTCTTGATAATCAGGGCAGGGTCACCAGACACTTTTGTGGCTCACCCAATTTGTCACTTAAGTGTTGGCTCACCTCACTGGTATGGGACAGTAGCTAGGCCTGCAGCTGCTCCAGCCTGGATCCTTCTTCAGTATCTCCAATTCCAGGGCAGGTGTTAAGCTCTACTATGAGGGAAGCAGCTTA
Source organism: Elephas maximus indicus (assembly GCF_024166365.1). Lineage (NCBI taxonomy): Eukaryota > Metazoa > Chordata > Mammalia > Proboscidea > Elephantidae > Elephas > Elephas maximus. The sequence continues at coordinate 137,487,099 of NC_064821.1, forward strand.
TCCTATAAGTCATGACTATCATCGAGGTTGGGTGTAGTAGGGACTGCCATGGGTTCTAGTCTTTCCTTGTGGGTTCAAACTCATGTTGGTGAGTTCCAACTTGTTCTAGGTCTCTTGCACTTCCCATTTGTTTTTCCTTCTTAACTGCCTACCCTGGGGACTTCAAGCTCCAGCATAAGGTATAAACAAAACAGCCTTCAGCTTCACTGCTCCCATAATTAAAGTCAAATTCCTGCAATAAATTCTTCTTCTCTCTCTCTCTCTGTATATATGTATACATACATATATATGTGTGTGTGTAAAACTTTAGTATATCCATGCAAAATCTCTGCAATATATATATGTATCCCAGCTAGATAGATATGTATCCCTGTTATATGTATATATGTACAAAACACAGATATATATATATATACACATATATGCATATACACACACACATACATATATTCCTATTTTACTCCTATATCTGTAGCTATACCTATATCTATTTCCCAGTGGTTCTGCCTCTCTGATTGAACCCAAACTGATATACTGACTAAGGCTTTTTCAAAATCTGAGCTTTGGGCATAACCCCTTTAAGTTGGGTCTGCTCTTCAGTTTACCAGTCAAGAACACGTCAGCCAAGACCAAACCTTGAGTATCATGCCAAAAGGAAAGGAACGCTCCTTTCTAAAATAGCTCATTTGGCAATGGGCATATTAAAAATGGGAAAGGTTTTTAAACTAGGAAATTATATAAAAATCTTTGAGAGAAGCTAACTAACACACCTGTTGATTTTATACTCCTGAACTCAACCTAATACCACAGAAGGAAGATAGAAGTTAATGGGTCTGATAAACTCGAGGGGACAGAGAGAGAAAGTGTTTAGATCAATAGATTGGGGGTGAGGTTCTTAGATGTGTTTGTTACCTACCGCCAAACCATCACAACCCAAGGGCCGGGTGATCACAACCAAGAAAAAAAGTTCTTGGATAAGAACAGAGTCCAGCATCTAGATGATGAGGAAGTTTTCTGAGGGTTAGTGTGACTTTGTAGAGAGCGCTTTTTTGCAAACAGGGAATGATCAAGCCCAAAGAATAACATCAAGAAATCTCTACCCTGAGCTGTGATACCCCATCCGTACTTCCTAAACTCACATGTAGGGGCATATCACTTCTTCAAAGAATAAATTACCAGTCAAGGTAGTTGACATTCCTAGGATAATATGAGCTCAGAAGTAAAATAAAGAACTATCTAAGGATCACAAGCACTGTGAAAGACCACAAATTGAAACTATACTATATGCGGCAGAGTTAACTGACCAAGAGAACAAGAATTTAAAATCAGTTTAATAAACATCCTCAGGTAAGCTGGCACATTGATAATGTGAAACAACCGCAAGTTATAAAGATGAACCAATTCAAAATCTGAGGAAAGGCTGACAGAAAAAAATAAAGAATTCCATAGATATCTAAAATGACAGCTACATCTCAAAAACAAATTAGTGGGTGGGAGGATCCACTCAAGAGTTTCTCTCAGAAGACAAAGGAAAATCATAAAAGATGCAATATATGATAGAGAAGTTACAAGATATGGAGAATAGGAGAACTGTAATAATATGTATATTGAAGATACATGTATGTGTATATAGAAGACCCAGAGGTGAGATAAAAGTAAATTGAGAGAGAAAATATTTTAAGAAGGACCTGAGAATTTATCAAAAATAAAGATGAAACACCTCTGATTAAAAAGACTCGTATATCGCCAAATAAAAAAGAAATGGGGGTGGGGGGTGGGGAATGATTTATACCTGAACATATCATGAACCAAAAAAAAAAAAAAAAAAAAGAACCTTTTTTTTTTTTTTATATCATGAACAAGTACCAATTGCTGTCAAGTTGATTCTGACTCATGGCAACCCAATGTGTGTCAGAATAGAACTGTGTTTCATAGGGTTGTTGATGGCTGATGTTTTCAAAAGCAGATTGCTGGATCTTTCTTTTGAGGCACCTAAGGTTGAACTCCAACCTCCAACCTTTTGGTTAGTAGCTAAGCATGTTAACCGTTTGCACCACCCAGAGGCTCTGAACATTTTACAGTAAAGTTTAAAAAACATCAGTGACAAAAAGAAAATGCTAAAAACTTCCAGAGAGAAAGGGTTGATCAGTAGAAAGGAAGAAAAAAATTGACATTAGACTTCAGTGGGGAGAGAAAATATGGGTCATGAAAATAAGTGACTTTAAAGAATATTTGTATTCTAATAGAGTATTATCAGGTACAAGGGAGAGGCATAAAAGCTACATTTTACTTACTTCATACTGGCTCTATGAGTGCAGCCGCCTTGTTTCCAGTTTGAGTGAGGATTAATTCTAATAACTGTTTCCTATGCACTGTTTTCCTGACTCAGTCCCTCTGATGGTCCCTCTTGGTCAGAGCTTCTTCATTTCCCAACATCTAAGAGGTTGGCTAGAACTTAAAACCAAAACCAAACCCACTGCCGTCAAGTCGATTCCGACTCATAGCGACCCTACAGGACAGTGTAGAACTGCCCCACAGAGTTTCCAAGGAGCTCCTGGTGGGTTCAAACTGCTGACCTCTTGGTTAGCAGCTGTAGTGCTTAACCACTAGGCCACCAGGGTTTCCAGCTGGAACATAAAAAAAAATTTTTTTTTTTTTTTTAACATAGCTGGTATTAAATGATTGCTGATGAGTTGGAATTGACCCAATGGCATGAGTTTTTTTTTTTTTTTTTAATAGTGGTGTAATAATCCATGATGAAGTTTCTGTACTGAGAATTTTATTAATTAAACTAACTCAACAAATTTAGTCGAATTGAGTAAGCCAAACATATGCCATCACTATGTAAAGCAAATAACATTAGGTTCTATGAGGGATATCAAAATGTATGAAGCACAGTTCATGGACTTCTGGTTTCTATAACCAAATGGGAGCCCTAGTGGTGCAGTGGTTAACAGCTTGGCTGCTAACCAAAAGGTGCAGTTCAAATCAACCAGCTGCTCCATGGAAACCCAATGGGGTAGTTCTACTCTGTCCTATGGGGTTGCGATGAGTCAGAATCAACTTGGTGGCAATGGGTTTTTGGTTTATAATCAAATGTGGGGTCAAAGGGTTGCTTGCAAAAAGCTAACATACAAAACAGTTTAAGTGTCAGTTACACAGAGGAAAAGAACAAGGTCTGATTCAGGAACTGAGAGGAAAGAGGCTTCGCTTCCATTCAGTGTGATAACGGAAGGTTTCCTAGAAGAAAAAGTGTATGGTTTGGGTTGTGAAGAAAAGATAGAATTTCACTTGGTAAAGAATTGGTTTGGTGAAAGTTTTGGTGACTGTAGGTGAAAGAAATTGTAGAAGCACAGGAGGAAGTGCTCCGCAGATCGCAAAAACCGAGTGTATTTGGAATTGAAGGTTCATGGGGGATAGTGTGAGATAAACCAGGAATTACTGGCTAGGTCCAGATTTTAGAGAATTTCGATGTCAAATCAAGGAGCTGGAGTTCGTGTAGTGGGGTATGTGGACCATTGAAAGTATATGAGCCAGGGAATGGCATGGTAAAAAAAAAAAAAAGATGATTGAATGAAGATTAATTTTGCACCAATGAAAAATATATATTGGTTGGAGAAGTTCTAGAGTCTGGAATGTGGCTGCACTAGTGGAATACCGAGTAGAGAAACCATTAGATCCTCAACTAGGAGGATGGTAGTAGACAAGGAAAGGCTAGAAGGGATGGTTACTACTTGGCAATTGGTTGGTATGGATTTGAAGAAAAAGAAAGGTACCAAGATGGCTAATAGGGGTTCCTGAAAAATATTTGCAACATATGGGGTATAAGGTATCAATGTCTAATCTTGGTTTCTACAGATGGGAGAAAAGATTTTATACACACACATACTCTCTCTCTCTCTCTATATATATATATTCTCATACAAGAAGCAAATCAACAGTCTTTCATGAAAATCTGTTCTTGCAACTTTTCAACCAAAAAGAAGTTTATCCAAAATTCCTAATATTTTGAATTCCTGCCTTTCTTTTTAGCTGGCAGGTAATGACTAGAAAGGCCAATCCAATTACATCATTTTGGATTAATTACCTTTGATAAACCTAATTCAACAGTTTGAAAGGATAAAAGCAACGAAAACAAGCCTTGAGTTCCCAGATCTTCTTAAGCATTCGGATTTGTGAAAACTTAAAAGACCAAGGTAGGGAAAAATCTTATTTTGCAAGTGAAAAACTTGAAGTGAGCAATAGAAAGTAAATTTACCTCAATTTAATATGGATAATCATATAGCAGTCTATTTATATTTTATATCCATTGCCATCAAGTTGATTTTGACTCATAGTGACCCTGTAGGGCAGAGTGTTATAGCCCTGGTGGTGCACTTGTTAAAAGCTTGGCTGCTAACCAAAAGGTTGGCCATTCAAATCTACCAGCTGCTCCTTGGAAGCCCAGTGGGGCAGTTCTACTCTGTCCTACCAGGTAGCTATGAGTTGGAATCGGCTTGATGGCATCGGGTTTGTTTTTTTGTTGTTGTTGTTTAGAACCAAGTAAAGCACCTGTAGGACAGAGCAGAACTGCCGCATAGGGTTTCCAAGGCTGTAACCTTTACAGAAGCAGACTGCACATCTTTATTCTGTGGAGAGGCTGATGGGTTTGAACCACTGACCTTTTGATTAGCAGCTGAGTGCTTAACCACTGTGCCACCAGGGCTCCTTTTATATTTTATATCTCTCCTTAATTCCACATCTGCCTACTGCAGACAGTACAGACATAAAACATTTCATCACAGTGTTTAGAGATTTTTTTTTTTCATTTACAACAAGGAAAGGAAAGGGGGAAAGTTCTTCCCTGGTAGCATAACCGTACTCTCCAAATTCCCAGTTACATTATTTACAATCGTATTTTCTATGTCAGGGTCACAAATGGCACTGATGTGACTCATTGAGAATAAACTGAGAAACGTACAATGCAGCAAGCAATACTAGAAGCAGCATTATTCAAGACCTCGTTTTAGAGATAAGTGTTACTGATAAAATGAACATTTCACTACTAAATATTTGTCATGCTGCATTTAAATCACATTAATTCCCAGCTCTTCTTTCTAAAAGAACCAGTGTTATCCCCCCCCCTTAGTATTTAGCATGTATCTTCCTGTAAGCATCCCAATGTTTAATGTACACACTTGGGTGGGGCCTGGGTACGCACATATACCTGCACACATATATACACAAAGAGAGTCTACTGCAAATCACTAACCACCTTGGTTATCAAAAGTTAATGGGCTCTGAAATTGATATAATTCCAGTATTGCAGCTCATAAAAACCAGAACGATATTGTATTTGTGACCTACATCATTCACATTAAAGAACCGGGGGGCGGGGGAGGGGGAGTTAGGACAAAAGAAAAAAGAAGAAAAAACAGTGCTGTCGAGTCAATTCTGACTCACAGCAACCCTATGGGACAGAATAGAATTTCTCCATAGGATTTGAAGGCTGTAATCTTCTACGGAAGCAGACTGCCACATCTTTCTCCTATGGAGTGGCTGGTGGGTTTGAACTGCCAACCTTTCAGTTAGCGCCCAAGCGTTTAAGCACTGCACCGCCAAGGTATTTCACCTAAATAACTGCCTCATTCATTATCTTGGTTATTCATTATCTTTTGACTTACTGATTAAACCAAACCAAACCACTGCCGTCGAGTCAATTCTGACTCATAGCGACCCTACAGAACAGAGTAGAACTGGCCCATTGCATTTCCAAGGAGCACCTGGCGGATTCGAACTGCTGACCTTTTGGTTAGCAGCCGTAGCACCTAACCACTACGCAGCCAGGGTTTCCACTTACTCACTGATTAGAGTAAGTCAAAAATATGGCAGCAATATGAAAAACAAATTTCCTAAATTTCCCAGGACTTTGGAAGGGCAATCAACCAAAATTTACTAAATTATGTCCTCTAGACAAGACTCCAGGCTTGGGCAAGAGATTAAAAAAAATAATAATAAAGGAATTTGAGAAATATCTGCCTTAGGGAATCAAATGGAGTAGACCAAAACCAAAAAGCCACTTGCAGTTGAGTTGACTCTGGTTCATGGTGTATGTCAGAGTAGAGCTGCTCCTTAGGGTTTTTATGGCAGAGACCTTTCAGAAGCAGATTTCCAGGCTTTTCTTCTGAGGCACCTCTGGGTTAGTAGCCAACCTTTTGGTTAGTAGTGAAGCACTTAACCATTTGTTTCACCCGGGAACTCCTGTAGAGAAGCCAGGACATGCATATAAAAGCAAAAAGACTGTCCTGAGACCTCAGGTTTCTCTAGAAGAAGAATAACACTTTTATTCTTACAATTTCCAGCCCAGGGACATCTTATGTTGTGTCTTTAATAAATATTTGTTAACAAATGAGTACATTCATTCTTTATATATGTGATCTTCAAAAAAGAAAATTTCCAGAGCAAACTTTTTCTAAGATGAGCTTCAACACCCATCAGCATACAGTACACTCTTGTAAGTCTTCTGAAAACAGTTGCTTTGAGGAGGTGTGAATTTCCCTTACTTTCCTTAAAAGGGTGTTAACTTCAAAAGGCGACCTGGTGAGTGCTAAAAAATTAACACATTTAAGTCAGTAGCCAAAACATCACCCACAGACCTGTGAACCTGAAATTGCACTGGTAGACTGAGCTGACTGGTTTGGATGCCAAAAAAGACATCACTCAGAGCTAATCTGGACCAATGGAAATTTGCTCTTACCTTGGATTGGGGAGAGGGAAGGAGTTGAAGGATGGTGATGCAAACAGGGCACAAAATAAAGAGGTAGCTAGTTATCATCTCTTCATCTATCCCCTTCTAATCCATGACACTTGTTTTAAAATCTACCTTACTGCAAAGAATGTGCACTTTAGCTGGCCATCATCAAAAGAAGCCTCTTTTTATTCAGTGAAATTGTTTATTTATGGGGAAAATTGCCTGGAATATCTTCACTGGGCCCCTTCCCTTCCCTTTTCTCTTTGTTTCTCATCCTGCCAGTACAGACACATAATTTTTCTCCAGTTCCCTGTCACTTTCTATGGCAGCCATCAATATGTTACCTGGGTCCCTTTCTCTCTCTGCAGTCCTTGTTTAGAAATGATCTTACCTATTAGATTCTGGTCAACAGAAGTGTAGCAAATGCAGAAGTACTGCTGTCAGGCTCCACATCAAGGACTTTTAAGGCTAAAAGGAACTCTCTGAGGGCACCTGGGTTCACCCTTCTGCCTCTGGGCATGGCTGCACTTAGCTGATGCCATTACAAAGGCTTTTAGGCTACATAGAAGCAAGACATCACAGTATGGCTGTGAAAGGCCATCAGGAGCAGAGGCAAAAAACTGGTGTGTAACAGTCAGAAGTATTGAACTCTCAAAAGTAAAAATAAAAAAGGTTTCCGAAAGAGTTGGAGACTAAAAGGCCATGACCCAGGCTACAGTTTTCTAAGGCTGTAAAGCAGTAGACTGCTTACATGTGTTTCTAAATGGGAGAGAACTTGTTGTTGAGTGGTCTTCTTAGCCTGAGGCACAGAGCTCTCAGGATCACAACCACTGATCCAGGCCTGATGAGAGCATGGACTGCCTTGCTTTCACTTGGAGATGCAGTTCTAAAGGCTGTCCATACCATTCACTGAGTCATTTGTCCTTTCATTCAACAGGTATTTATTAAGTACAAAAAACATGGTGGGCACTTTGCTAGGTGCTAAGGATAGAGGGATGGATGTGATTGATTGTCTTAGTTTCTTAGTGCTGCTGTAACAGATATTCCACAAGTGGGTGACTTTAACAAACAGAAGTTAATTTTCTCACAGATTAGAAGGCTAGAAGTCCAAATTCAGGGTGCTGGCTCTAGGGGAAGGTTTTTCTCTCTGTCAGCTCTGGGAGAAGGCCCTTGTCTCCTCTTTTCAGCTTTCTTGGTGGTCGTGATGTGGCATGTACTATCCCCTCCTTTTGCACTTCCTTTTCTGTGCCTAATCTGCTGGTTTTAATATCTTAAGGCACACCCTTTCCAAATGGGGTTACTTTCCTGGGTACTGTATAGCAGTTTAGGATTTACAATACATATTTTTTGGAGGGACATAATTCAGTCCCTAACAATGACCTATTAACTGAATTATAGGTTCTCACAGTCTAGTAGTGGAAGGCAGACACCTATACATGGATTAAAATCAGAGTGAAGAGGACAATAATAGCAGCCTGTTAGGCATAGACACAAACAGAAGGAGAGAGACTATCTCTTTCAGTCAGTCAGTGAAGAAAATTTTTGGAGGATGTCATATCCGTAGGGTTGGGAGGTGGAGAATGGGGATGGAGAGGCAGGCCAAGGACAGAGAAAGTATGAGCAAAAATCTGAAATGAGAAAAAAAGTACACCATAATCAGAGAATAGTAAAAAAATGGCCTAGAGAGAATATCTGATATATGGCCATGGTCAAAGAAGAGACTGGAAATTTAATTTGGGACCAGTAATAAGAAACTTGGGGTAGTATGCAATCTGAGCTTTAGCTTATGAAAAATAGGAATTCATGAGAGTTTAAGTGAAGTAGCGACTTGACCATTTTGTTTCCTACAATGATATAACTGGAGACTGGTTGGAAAATGCATGTGAGATTGGAATCCTTTAGTAAGTAAGGAATCTCTGGGAGTTTGGGGCAATAAGGTTAATGATGATTAAGGACATACAACAAAAAAGAACTCTATAGAGTTGTTTCAAGGTTGCCAGCGGTGCATGTGTTTTTAGTTGCCACGAAGTGGATTCTGACTCAGTAGAGACAAACAAATGGAAGTTGGAAACACTAGATTTAATGCTTACTTCTGTAACTTTTTATGGGGAGTCAAGTGCTTGTGCCAGATTCTGTGGATAAAGATTGTAGGTTCTTCTCTCTAGGAGCTGTGGCACTGTGGAAGAATCAGACAAATAGACAGGAAGTTTCAACAGTGTGATAAGACTTACACAATGAGGTGAGCCCCCAAGACTGGCATCTCATCCACTCTCAGAGGAACCAGCCAGCAGGAAAGAACTCTCAGATGAGATAGCATCTTTTCTGAAGGCCAAATAGGAGAGATAGCCTGATAGGACACGGGAGAAGGTTCCGGGCTGAAGAAACAAATGCCAAGAGTTAGAAGGGGATAAGAGGATGCTGTGCTTCTGTGATATTGCTATGTTGGTATGGCTAATATATTTTCCTTTCCTTCTTTTTAAATTTAATTTTACTCTCCTTGTTATAATCAAGAGTCCTGGTAGCACAGTGGTTAAGTGCTTGGCTGCAAACCAAAAGGCTGGCATTCAAGCCCACCAGCTGCTCTACGGGAGAAAGATGTGGCAGTTTGTTTTCATAGATTACAACCTTTGAAAGCCTATGGGGCAGTTCTACCCTGTCCTATAGGGTCTCTATGAGTTGGAATAAACTCTACCGTGGATAGATGTCATCATATTCAAAGTTTTTCTGATTCTTGGAACTTTACCGGTAGCTATCATCCTCCTTACTGTCTTCCTCACATTTTTTTTTTTTTATCGTATTCTTTGCCATATTGTCAGTCTTTTTCTTCCTCATTTTCTTATGTGTCACCTGATGTCTGTCTCTCCATTAGCATTCTCGCTGATCCATGGACCTCTCCATTCTCCACCTCCTCCTCTTCTATTCTGGATTCAGAGCCCAGGAGAGAGATACCCTAGAGATATACACTTTATTCAATTTGTTAGTATATATTAACATTTATTGAACTCTTACAATGCATTAGGCACTTTTCTATGCAGTACACATGAATTATCCTATTTATTTTTTTATTCCTCGTAGCCTCACTATGAGGTAGGTACAGCTTTTAATAACCATTTCACAGGTGAGGAATCTGATGCACAAACAGGTTATATAACTCGCCAAGGTTGCAAACTCAGTTGTGTTGGAGCCAGAATTTGAAGCGAAGCAGTTTGGCTGCAGTGTCTATGTGCTCAAGAATCATTGTTGGGAAAGCAGATCTGGTGCACCTCCTCTGGGCTGCCCAATAGGGGCCTCCGCCCTGGAAGATAGCACAGTTTGTACTGGGGGTGCTGTCTTGTTTGATGCTGTCTCCCTGTTACGGGTCTGATGTGTATTTCTTGGTTCTACTGGCATCACATAGTACCTGGCCAACCCTGCTGTTACATCTGTTCTCGGCAGCGGGGGAATAGGGTCCTTCACCTACTGCACAAGAGGGGTGCATGCAGCCCAGCATCTGGCATTGGCTGTGAGCCATGCCATGCCATGGGCACCGAGTCCTACTATTGAAGCTGATTTTACTCTGCTTCTGTTTTCTGTGGGTAAATGCTGCTCCATGCACTGCCTGGGTAAATTATGTATTTCTTGGTCATGCCTGCAACTGCAAACCGTGAGTGGGTTGACATCCTAGTGCTGCTGCTCCTGGTGGCAGGCATTATTACGCTCTTGTCTCCTCCAGAGGTGGTAACCAGTGTTGTTCCAATGGTCATAACTATAGTGGTCGACACAATAGAATTATCTAGAAGAAATATATGTAATCACTAGAGAAGTAGGACGAGGGCAGGACACTGAGGCAAGGACAGTTGACAGGCACAGGTAGAGATGGCTGCAAAGAATGGTGCCTGAAATGGTAGAGAAGGTGGAGGAGAGCCAGAGGATAGTAGTGTCCTACAAGCTGCTTCAGGGAGAGTGCTTCAAAAGGACGTGGACCCATACAAGTGTGCACATTGAGAAGGATACTGAAAGGTATGGAGGAGGCAGGCAGAAGACGGACCTAAGCCCTAGGTTTTATTCTTACATGCTGTTTGAATTTGTGGAGGTCACTTAACATCTCTGAGCCTTAGTTTTCTCATTTTAAAATAATGATAATAATTTTTATGTACCACATAAAGTTGTTATTCAAGTCAGAATAATTTTTATGACAATCTTGGCTATAGTGTAAAACAGCCACTATGTTCATTGTTACAGCATTCTTCCAGAAACTAATTTAGCTCAAACACTAATAAAAATTGTTCTTAATTTTTATCTTAAGTATATACATAACTGTGTGCATTTTTTCCTTACAATTTCTGTGAGCAAAACTAATATGATGTAATCAATACATAAGATCATTAGTTGTCCAAGTTATTAATTCATGCATGCATTGATTAACTAAAAGTTTTAGTGGTTTGTTGCTGTGTTTAGGTGCCTTTGAGTTGGTTTCAACTCATAGTGACCCTATGTGCAACAGAATGAAACACTATCCAGCCTGCGCCATCCTCACAATCATTGCTGTGTTTGAGCCCATTGTTGCAGCCACTGTATCAATCCATCTAGTTGAGGGTCTTCCTCTTTTTTGCTGACCCTTCACTTTACCAAGCGTGACGTCCTTCTCCAGGAACTGATCCCTTTTGATAACATGCCCACAGTACCTGAGACCATGTCTTGCCATCTTCTCTTCTAAGGAGCATTCCGGCTGTACTTCTTCCAAGACAGATGTGTTCATTCTTCTGGCAGTCTATGGTATATTCAATGATTTTTGCCAACACCATAAGTCAAATGCGTCAATTCTTCTTTTGTCTTCCTCATTCATTGTCCAGCTTTCGCACACGTAGGTGGTGATTGAAAATACCATGGCTTGGGTCAGGCAACCTTAGTTCTCAAAGTGACATATTTGCTTTTTAACAGTTTAAAGAGGTCGTTTGCAGTAGATTTGACAAATACAATACTTTATTGGCCTTTTTGACTGCTGCTTCCACGGGCATTGATTGCGGATACAAGTAAAATGAAATCCTTGACAACTTCAATCTTTTCTCTGTTTATCATGGTGTTGCTTATTGGTCCAGTTGTGAGGATTTTTGTTTTCTTTATGTGGAAGTGTAATGCATACTGAAGGCGATACTCTCTGATCTTCCTCAGGAAGTCCTGCAAGTCCTCTTCACTTGCAGCAAGCAAAATTGTGTCATCTGCATATTGCAGACTGTTAATGAGTCTTCCTCTAAACCTGATGCCCAGTTCTTCTTTATATAGTCCAGCTTCTTGGATTATTTGCTCAACATACAGATTGGAAAAGTATGGTGAAAAGATACAACCCCGATGCACACTTTTTCTGATTTTAATCCATGCAGCATCCCCTTATTCTGTTTGAACAACTGCCTCTTGGTCTATGTACAGGTTCTGCATGAGCACAGTTAAGTGCTATGGGATTTCCATTCTTCCCAATGTTATCCACAATTTATTATGATCCACACAGTTGAATGCCTTTGTATAGTCAATTAAACGCAGGTAAACATCTTTCGGAAACCCTAGTGGGGTAAAGTGCTACAGCTGCTAACCAAGAGGTTGGCAGTTCAAATCCGCCATACACTTCTTGGAAACTCTATGGGGCAGTTCTACTCTGTCCTATAGGGTCGTTATGAGTCGGAATCAACTCTATGGCAGTGGGTTTGGTTTGGTTTTTTTTTTTAAACATCTCTCTGATATTCTCAGCTTTCAGTCACGCTCCATCTGACTTCAGCACTGATATCCCTCATTCTTCTGAATCTGGCTTGTTTTTCTGGCAGTTCCCTGTTGATGTGCTGCTGCAACCGTTTTTTATCTTCAGAAAAACTTTACTTGAGGGTGATAGTAATGATATTGCTTGACAATTTTCACACTCTGTTTTAGTGCTTACTGTATTCAAATCTAGAGTATGTTCAACCTATGATTTCTATGTGAAGGAATGTATAATCTAAGGAAGAAATCTGCCTGTAAACAAATAACACTCCTGGTTCTCAACCAGGGGTGATTCTGCCTCCTTGCCTGGGGAAGTTTTGCAAGGTCTGGAGGTATTTTGGTCTTACTGACATCTAGATGGTAGAGGTTACAAATGCTGCTAAACATCCTATCTACAGCATAGCTCCGACAACAAAGAATTACCCAACCCAAAATGTCAACAGTGCTAAGACTGAGAAACCTGGATACAGTACAATGAAATAGAAGCTGTACTAGAGAATTGGAGTAGGTACAAAAGAGGAAGTGATAACATATTTCCTGTTGAAATCAGGAGGTAACTCTTGGTCTTACTAGGTATATTTGGATTTTGTAAGACACATGACAAAGATAATTGCCATTTAACTGAAGTTTCGGAAACCTTGGTGGCATAGTGGTTAAGTGCTACGGCTGCTAACCAAAGGGTCAGCAGTTTGAATCCACCAGGCGCTCCTTGGAAACTCTATGGGGCAGTTCTGCTCTGTCCTATAGGGTCGCTATGAGTCGGAATCGACTCGACGGCACTGGATTGGGTAACTGAAGTTTCTTACATGATGCTAGAATTCTTCATCAGTCATATAGTCCATTCAAAACATTGAGCACAACTCACTTGGATGGAAAACTTTATGAAGCTGCTTTTGGTTCAGAACTTAGACGATATTAGTTCACCAGTACCTAACTGCATGAATATTCTATTCACAAGGGTCTAAGTTAAGAAAATCAAAACTATCCTAGGTATTTTGAATAGAGGGAATTTAATACAAGGAATTTGTTATACAGGTGATGAAGAGTTGAAAAGCCAAAAATCGGTCAGTGAGGCAACCCAGAGATTAGCAATAGCAAGAAGCCGTGAACACTCCTAGTGCTAGTTGTCCTTTAAAAGAAAGAAAGCCATGTCATTAACTTTCATTGTATTTAAAATAAATAATCTCTTTTTAAATATTTAAGGAGCCCTGGTAGTGCAAACAGTTAAGCATTCGGCTGTTAACTGAAAGGTTGGTGGTTCAAACCCACCTGCCCAGCGACTTGGCAGGAGAAAGACTCAGTAATCTGCTTTTGTAAAGGTTATATTCAAGAAAACCTTACGGGGAAGTTCTGTTGTGTTACATGGGGTTGCTATGAGTCAGAATCAACTCAATGCCACCTAACAACACGCAAATATCTAATTGAAACGGTTCAGATATTTATCTGTAGGTCAGTGGTAAATGACAAAAAAGAAAATCTCTGAAGTTTCGTCTGGTGCATAAGATATCTAAAATAATTTTTTTTTTAAGTTTTCTTTTACTTCCAAAAAAGGTGAATGTACAAGGAATTTAGCCATCAAACTGAATCGTTGTTTAACTGATTAAAGAGAATCCAGAGTTGTGAATATGTGTAGGAGTATAGTTAAGTGCTCAAGTAAGATCAATGTGTGTATCTGCAAATATAATTAAGTATAGTCACCATAATACCTGTATTATACTGAATATTGTTAATATTTAAGTGTTCATGTCTGAGTACTCGCAGCTATGGGGTTGTATAAGGAAGCAAAAGTTTACATTTCTTGAAAATGTTCTCTAATGTACTAAACACTTATTCAGTTAATCCTCACACAAACATCCTTACCAAGCCTGACCCCAGGATCTTTCCCTCCCAGGTAAGCCAACGCTTCTCTTGGTCAGTCAGTATTTCACTGACTGTCAAACATTGTCCCACAGAATGTAAACATAATAAATTCATATGGTGAGAAATAGAAAATATTTAAATAAAATAGAGTTGATGACAATGATTTTGGATAACTCTCTGATGTAGCAAACTCATGACAAATAAGAATCTGGTAGAATTAAACCAGTTACCAATTGAAAAAGAGTAAATGGAATTTCACATGAGAATGACCTTAGTTAAAAAAAAAAAAAGGATTAATAGAGATCCCTAGGAAAACTGAAAATTCTTGAATATTGCAAAAAATGTTATTTTATCTAATGACACAGCAGGTCAAATTTGAAATGAAGGTTGTTCAATCAGGCTATCATAACATTTGTTGTACAAATATTACCCTAAAAATCTCCATTTAATTCTTTGTTCATTTTAAGAATTGAAGCTAGTTGGAAATATAATCTAAACTGTGTTACAATAATATAAAATGATACACTTACTTAACACATTTTAGAGTCTTTTTCAATAAGAAATTGCAAAAAATGTGTTTTTACTCTTGCTTATGAAAATTTGGCCCCATTCTAAGTGAGTTCTCTTTAAGTGGCCTTCTCCTTGTATGAATCATCCTCAGATAGGGAGGCTGTGCTATTGCTCCCATCACACTACGGCATCATTTGTTTATGCTTGTCTCCCATCCCTGACATTGAGTCCCTGTAAGTAGTCACGGACAGTGACACAGGCAACCACTTCAATCTCACTGCAAAGTACCATTTTTGGCTTTTGTAGAGCACAGATTGGTACAAAAGTCAATTGCTGTAACTTAAAAAGTGATAGAAATAGGACCAGATAATAGAGGAAGCTGACTCATAAAATATTACAGCTGAAAGGGAACTTAAAATCATCTAGTGTCCATCCCCCTCATTTTACAGTTGAGGAAACTGAAGACTCCAGGGGCGATAACTTGCCCAATGTCATGCCACTAGTTTGTGGCAGAATTGTTACTTGAAACTGGGTCTCTGGACTTTTGTCCAGAACCTCCTTCTGAATGACACTTCAGCATCAACAGCAGTTGATGAACTATGTGTGGCTGAAGCAGAAATTGTATACTTTAATGACCCAACAGGAACAAGCTGCTGGCTAATCGGTTGTCTCTCCAACTCACAGTCACAGTATTTCATAGGAGTGAAGAATGCAGACTCTGGAGCTAGACTGCCTGGGTTTTGATGAGACTCTGCCTCTTACCAGCTGAGTGACCTTGAGCAAGCTGTCTAATCTCTCTGTGCTTCAATTTCCTCAATATTTACTGAGCACCTACTATGTGCCCAGGGATAATAATAACCATTATTTTAGATAGTCCTAACTCAGCTAATTTTTATAAAAAGTACTTAGAATATGCCCTGGCTTATAGAAAGCACTCAACTACCATTCCAGTGTGAACCAGTGAAGAGTTCAGCAAGTGAACATTGGGGATCAGAGGCTGAGAAGCACAATACAGAAAGGAGTATTGTAGGAAAACCATCTGCACTAGGACCCAGCCATAGTCTTGCCATTCCCAGCTAAGGACCAACTGATAGCCTGGAGAGGAGGTTAGATAACTGCAGAGGGGCCTATATCCTTATGATACTGTGGCATTTACTCTATGCTTTTATCTATTTGAGTTGAAGATTCAGTAAATCTGTAATTTCTTTATGGTCTTTCTCAGCTCTAACTCTTTGTTGCCTCTTTAAACCTTGAGTTAAAAATTAATTCAGATATTGTTAAGATACCAGGTAAACCCAACCTCATTCACTAGTCTGGTTTTCTGATAGGGAACAACCTGTATTTGGTAGACCTGATAACAAGTTTTTAAAGAACTGAAAGTCTAACAGAGAGCAGTCCTGTTTGACTGACCCAGATAAACTACCACTTAAAATACAGGCTACATATCAATACATGTAGGTGCGCAAACACAAAGCAGTTTAGACCATCAACTCTCCTGTCCCACGCTACGGACAGATTTAAGTTCATACATGCCAAATATCTTCACAATTCTTCTCAATAAGGTATCAGTTACAGAAAGATGTTTATAAGTCAAGTACAATTATTAATTTCTATTTTAATAAAGACACTTGTTAAGTAAAAAAAGTAAGTATAGCCTAATTTCTTTGAAGTCCAGATCCTGTGTTAATTTATAAAGTTTATTAGTTCTATTGTTCAACTTTGCTGAGTAGCTTCTTCATCCATGTTTAGAATTCCCTTCAAACTTCTCACAACAAGAAATCCCCAGTAATAAGCTAAATTACCAAAATTAGAGAATCCAAAAAAAAAAAAAAAAGGCAATCCTACAAATTATGTCTATGTTCCCTCACCCTAGTCCATTACATTAGATAATGCTAAAAACTATTTTATTTTCAAAGGTGCTGAAAGAATATCCAAACTATTATAAGTCTACTCCTCCAGTGGAGGGGACTCATTCCAGAAGTTTCTTTAGATGATTCTTGAGGTCTGTGAAATGTTCCTTCTAAAACGTAGAGAACAGAGGAAATAAAAAAACTGCAATTGAGCATGCAGCATAAATGGAATTAAACTGTGAAAAGCCTTGGGGAACAAGGAAAATCCAGTTAAGCTTTTGTTTTTCTGTAAATATATCAATCATTTTTTCAATATTTATTGAAAGGCAATAAAAGGTGGGGTGAAGAGTTTGGGGCTTTGGAGTCGGATATACATGGAGTCAAATCTCGGTTCAGCCACTTATTAACTGTGAGGTTTTGAGTAAGTTGCATGCTTCTCTGAGTCTCCATTTCATCGTGTAAAATGAGGATACTGTAATATCTACCTCATAGCATTGTGAAGATTAAGTTAGGTAATGCATTCAGTGTACCTAGCATTGTTTTGGCCCCCTGCAAACATCGATTTACTATTTGCTTACTGAGTGCCTCCTACGTGCAGGCAATGAATGAAAGAAGTCCTCAGTCTCTTGGAGCTATGTTCTAGGTGAAGGAACAGAAAATAGACAAACCTACAAACATATATTACATGTCTTGTGGTCAGGAAGAAAGTTAAAGCAACGCAAGGAGACAGAGAAGGACGGAGGTGGGTGAGGTTGCTAATTTCTATAAGGAGCTCAGAGACATTTAACCAGGAACTTCAAGGCAATCGGAGACTAAGACATGCAGACAGGTAGGCGTCATGTGTTTCAGATGGAGGAAACACTGCAAAGGCCTTGAGGCAGAAGCTTGCAGTAGTATGTTGGAGGAACCACGAGGAGACTAATGTGGTTGTAACAAGAGTGTGATCTGAAAGGAGCTGGGGCAAGAACCAGATCATTGTAGGCTGTTGCTGAGGAGTGTCAATTTAATATTGAGAGAAGTAGAAGTCACTGGAGGGTTCTGAATAAGAAGTGATGTGAGCAGACTTAGGTTTTAAAAGTATCAGCTGGCCTCTATGTGGAGAATAATTTCCAGGGCCAAGCAAGGAAGCAAGGAGACTAATTAGGAGGGCTTTGTAATAATCCAGGCAAGACATGATGGAGGCTTGGACTAAAATAAGAGTGGAGGAGGTGTTGGGAAATGGTCAGAGTCTAGATATATTTTGAAAGTAGACCTAAAAGCATTTGATGATGAATTTGATGTGGTATGAGAGGAAGACAGAGATCAAGGATAATGACTAAGTTTTTGGTATGAGTAGAAAAATTCAAGGGCCACTTACTTGGAGGGAGAAATGAAGGGAGGACATTTAAGTGTGAAATATTGTGGCAGATAGTGTACTTTGGCTCACTGAACACACTTTCAATCCCATCCTCTTTTTTACTTTTGGAGTAGAAACTGAAATCAAAATACTCTAATTCTGAAATTTTCTTATAATTAGAAGTAACTATGTTATAGGGTACTGGCTAATAAGAAGCAAGTAGACATCCTGGCTTACCTTCCTGGAAAAAAAATAAGCAAGTCATAGATTCATGAAAAGAAGGCTTTTCTCCACCATATTTTTGGGATTTTCCGTCTTCTTGAAAAGCAATAAAGGGTGGGGTGAAGAGTTGGGGCTTTGGAGTCAGATATACATGGAGTCAAATCTTGGTTCAGCCACTTATTAACTGTGAGGTTTTGAGTAAGTTGCATGCTTCTCTGAGTCTCCATTTCATCAAGTAAAATGAGGATCCTGTAGTATCTACCTCATGCATTGTGAAGATTAAGTTAGGTAATGCATTCAGTGTACCTAGCATTGTTTTGGTCCCTTGCAAGCATTGATTCACTATTTGCTTACTGAGTGCCAACTACGTGCAGGCAATGAATGAAAGAAGTCCCCTCTCTTGGAGCTACGTTCTAGGCGAAGGCATCTTCTTCCTGGAATGTAGAAAGGATACTTGAGTTGCAGCAGCCGTCTTGTGATATTGTTACTGTCAGGTGCCTTCAAATTGGCTCTGACTCATGGTGACCCCATATATAAGAGAATGAAATGCACCATCCTTAAAATTGTTGCTATGTTTGAGCCCATTGTTGTAGCTACAATGTCAATCCATTCCATTGAGGGTCTTCCTCTTTTTCACTGACCCACTACTTTACAAAGCAGGATGTCTTCTTCAAGGATTAGTTCCTTCTGATAAAATATCCAAAGTAAGCAAGACTAAGTCTCACCATCCTCACTTCTCAGGAGCATTCTGGTTATACTTCCTCCAAGACATATTTGTTAATTTTTCTGGCAGCCCATGGTATATTCAATATTCTTCACCAACACCATAATTCAAATGTGTCAATTCTTCTTTGGCCTTCCTTTTTCATCGTCCAGCTTTTGCATGCATATGAAGCGATTGAAAATACCATGGCTTGGGTCAGGTGCATCTTGGTCATCAAAGTGATATCTTTTTCCTAGTCTGTTCTAGTCTGGAAGCTCTGCTGAAACCTGTCCACTTAGGTGACCTCGCTGGTATTTGAAATACTGGGGGCATAGCTTCCAGCATCACAGTAACACACAAACTACAGTACAACAAACTGACAGACAGGTGGTGATAATCTTGTGATGATAAGGACTAAATATATACCATAAGCATGGTGGAGCTGGACTATAGGAGTGTGAACATTTAATGTAACCACGGAGCAACAATATTAGACCAGGACTATGAACCTTTAGAACACTTGTGTGACATAGGTAAGTCTGTCTGTTTGAGCCCATGTTAACGCAAACCTTTAGAACACTTGTGTGACATAGGTAAGTCTGTCTGTTTGAGCCCATGTTAACGAACTTTCTGTTATTTACAGCAGAATGCATTCTTAACTGAATCAAATACATATGAGACATCTAAGTAGAGATATTGAATAGGTAGTTTGACTTAATCTGAAGATTAAGGGAGAAGTTAGGTCTGAAGATATATACTAAGACATTATCAGCATGTAGATGTTGACTAGAGGGGCTCACAAATAGAGTGAGTGGAAAATAAAGGTAAGTAGGTCTGTGAAACCCCAGTATCTGAGGACTGAAAGAGAGGAGAATGAAGGAAAGGAGATGAAGACGTGGCCAGTGAGGGAGAAGGTGATCAAGGCAGTGTACTAGCAGCCACTTGAAGGACATGTTTCAAGGAGAGAGAGTGATGAGCTGTGTTAGATGTTAATGAGAGCTGAGGTAAAATGCATCAGTGGACTTGGAAATATAGAGTTTATTGGTGACCTTGATGAGAGTGTTTTTGGTGCAATAAGCAGTAGACAGAACTATTGTTGTGTACCTCCTATGCCAAGACTCTGATAGGACCTAGGCTGATCAAAAGTGATTTAGTACACTACCTCCCTTTTCGTTAAAACAACTAAAGAATCAACCAAATAAGACCCAGTTTTCACTGAGGGAACTTCAAGGAATAAGGGAGAGGGTTGTTGTTAGGTGCCCTTGAGTCGGTTCCAGCTCATAGGGACACATGTATAACAAAACAAAACACTGCCAGATCCTACACCATCCTCGCAATGCTTGAAGCTCTATGTCAATCCATCTCCTTGAGGGTCTTCCTCTTTTTCACTGACCCTCTACTATACCATGCATGATGTCCTTTTTCCAGGGACTGGTCCCTCCTGGCTACGTGTCCAAAGAATGTGAGATGAAGTCTCGTCATCCTTCTTTCTAAAGAGCATTCTGGCTGTACTTCCTCCAAGTCAGTTTCGTTCTTCTGGCAGTCAGTTTTATATTCAATATTCTTTGCCGACACCATAATTCAAAGACATCAATTCTTCTTTGATCTTCCTTATTTATTCTCCAGCTTTTGCATGCATATTAAGCAATTGAAAATACCATGGCTTTGGTCAGGCTTGGGCCAGGTGCACCTTAGTCCTCAAGTGATATCTTTTTAACACGTTAAAGAGGTATTTTGCAGCAAGCTTAACAAATGCAATACATTGTTTGATTTCTTGACTACTGCTTCCATAGGCTCATACTCATAGCGACCCTATAGGACAGAGTAGAACTGCCCCATACGGTTTCCAAGGAGTGCCTGGTAATTTGAGTTGGAATCGACTCGACGGTAGTGGGTAACAGGCTTCCATGGGTGTTGATTGTGGATTCAAGTAAAAAGAAATCCTTTATAACGTCAACATTTTCCCCATTTATCATGATGTTACTTTTTTTTTTTATTATCTTTATGTTACTTATTGGTCCTGTTGTAAGGATTTTTGTTTTCTTTATGTTGAGGTGCAATGCATAATGAAGGCTGTAGTCTTTGATCTTCATCAGGAAGTGCTTCAAGTCCTCCTCACTTTCAACAAGCAAAGTTGTGTTACCTGCATATCACAGGTGGTTAATTAGTCTTCCTCTAATCCTGATGCTGTGTTCTTCTTCATATAGCCCAGCTTCTCTGATTATTTGCTCAGCATTGAGATTGAATAAGTATGGTGAAAGGATGCAACCCTGATGCACACTTCTCCTGGTTCTAAACCACACAGTATCCCCTTGTTTTGTTCAGACAGCCTCTTGGTCTATGTAGAAGTTCTGCATGAATAAGTGTTCTGGAATTCCCATTCTTCCCAATGTTATCCACAATTTGTTATGAGCCACACAGATGAATGCCTTTGCATAGTCAATAAAACACAGGTAAGCATCTTTCTGGTATTCTCTGCTTTCACCCAGGATCCATCTGACATCAGCAATAACATCACTTATTCCACATCTTCTTCTGAATCTGACTTGGATTTCTGGAAGTTCCCTGTTGATGTATTGCTACAACTGTTTTCGAATTATCTTCAGCAAAATTTTACTTGCATGTGATATTAATGATATTGTATGCATTCTGTTGGATCACCTTTCTTAGGAATAGGCACAAATATGAATGTCTTCCAATCAGTTGGCTAGGTAGCTGTCTTCCATATTTCTTGGCACGGACAAATGAGCACTTCCAGCATTTCATCTGTTGAAACATCTCTTTTGGCATTCCAATCAATTCCTGGAGCATTGTTTTTTGCCAGTGCCTTCAGTGCTGCTTGGACTTCTTTCTTCAGCACCATCAGTTCTTGATCATATGCTACCTTCTGAAATGGTTGAGAGTAGACCAACTCTTTTTGGAATAAAGACTCTGTGTTTTTCTTCCACCTTCTTTGATGCTTTCTGTGTCATTCAATATTTTCCCTGTAGAATCCTTCAATATTGCAAATCGAAGCTTGAATTTTTTCTTCAGTTCTTTTAGCTTGAGAAATATCGAGCCTGTTCTTCCCTTTTGGTTTTCTAAATCCAGGTCTTTGCACATTTCATTATACTACTTTATTTTGTCTTTTCAAGCCGCCCTTTGAAATCTATTGTTCAGCTCTTTTACTTCATCATTTCTTTCTTTTGCTTTAGCTGCTTGACCTTCCAGAACAGCTTTCAGAGTCTCTTCTGACATTCATTTTGGTCTTCACTTTCTTTCCTGTCTTTTAAATGACCATTTGCTTTCTTCATGTATGATGTCCTTGGTATCATTCCACAACACTTCTGGTCTTCAGTCATTAGTATTCAGTGTATCAAATCTAGATTCAGGTTGTACTTTGCCTCTTGTGGACTCATTTTAATTTTCTTCAGCTTCATCTTGAGCTTGCATATGAGCAACTGGTGGTTTGTTTTGTAGTCGGCCCCTGGCCTTTTTCTGACTGACGATATTGAGCTTCTCCATTGTTTCTTTCCACAGATGTAGTCAGTTTGATTCCTGTGTATTCCTCCTGGTGAAGTCCTTGTGTATAGTCACCATTGATGTTGTTGAAGAAAGGTATTTCCAGCAAATAAGTTGTTAGTCTTGCAAAGTTCTATCATGCCATTTCTAATATTGTTCCTACCACCAATGCCATATTTTCTGACTACTGAATCTTCTTTGTTTCCAGCTTTCACATTCCACTTACCAGTAATTATCAATGCATATTAATTGCATATTTGATCAATTTCAGACTGCAGAAGTTGGTAAAAATATTCAATTTCTTCATCCTGGCATTAGTTCCTGGTACGTAATTCTTTTCTCCTAGTAATCATAAATTTCTTGTTTTCTGGTTGTGAACCTTGTAAGAAAGGCAAGGGAGAGAGTGTAATAATGTGTTAGGAAGAAGATGGAGTTAAGAGAAGGAGAACTGAGTTCCAGTTCCTTCCTACCACCTCCAACTGTGTCATGTCTTAAATTGGTCATTGAGCCAATGTGGCCTCACTTTCCTTTCTCTATAATAGATTGGACTTCTCTTTAAGATTCATTTCCAATTCTAACCTGATATATTTCTAGACTAACTAATAGATATTTTCCTATTTTGTAGTGATTATAACAGTGTTCAGCACATCGTGGACACCCAGGAACTATGTGTTTGATGATAAGTGAGTATACATGTTAGGAGACATTGGCATAGGGCAAGTTACTTGCTCAATCAGAGCTGGCAAGTGATGGAGCCAAGGGCTGGGTCTTCTAACTCTGAGATTAGTGATGCATTTTGTCTGGATTTCAAGATTTAGAATATTAAAATTTTCTATCCATAAAAGCACCTCTCTCTTTTTGCACATTTACAATTGTGTGGAAACTAGCCAAGTAAAATAGCCAAGTCTCCTTGACTAATTGGATTGGACTTAAGAGACCTTCAAGAAAAAAGATATGCATACCTCACATATAGCCAAACAGTTGATGTGGATACTGTAGTATCATTTAAAATAACTCAGAATGTTTCTTTCATTAAAAGGCAAGAACAAAGTCATTCAAAGAGTAAAGGAAATCTATTTTTTTTTGTTCCTTTAGAAGGTTTATTTGTTTGATTCCTCAAAGTAAGAATGCCCCAAATTCCCACACAAGCAGAAACATAGTTAAGCTTCGTGGTTCTGTCTTGAGTATGCAAATATCACAGCCCAGTCTTATGTCAGCTTGAAAAGATAATGTCAGGCAGAAAATTAAGACCATCTGATGAAATCATGTTGTGAAATGTGGCTTGAGAGAGCTGTTTTTTGTGTGTTGCGATCTGATGTATTTTCACACCAAAGCTCAAATGAACAGGGAAGGAGCCTCAATTAATGCAAAATTTGAAAATTTCAGACAAATTTACAAGGTGTTTACTGAGGAGAAAAGGGAGAGGGACGTCTTAAATACTGTCTCCTTGTAACAGCCCTGGTTTTATGTTATGTGTCTAAGGAACCAAATGTCTCAGCTTTTCATTTAGAGTTTTGAATTTAATCTGATGGCAGTTTGGATATAATAATGACGCATTTATTGTTAATTTCCTTAAAGCCTTACTATCTAACAATGTAGACCATATCGCCCCAAATACCTTCTGTATTTGTAGGGATTTCCATATTCTACAGTGCACGGGGGCGGACTCCAAAGCAATACTTAAGAAGAATATACGAGAAGCAAGAATATATTTCCTTAGTAACTAGCTGGCCTTTTTTTTTTTTTCCCCGTCTCTGCAGACCTGTTTTCCAGAAGATGAGAAGGAGACTTGACAGGACTTTATTGGTTCATAAATTAACTTGGTAGATTTACAATCATTACTTGGAATGCCAGGAACTCTTTTTAGGAACTTATTTTCAAGAGAGGAAAAACTCTGTTTAACTCTGAATATGAAACTGGCATCGCAATCCGCCCAGTAGAAGCTGAGTTAGTTAGCTTTTCTCCTATGGACCCAATCCCATCTGCCATTGACACAGTTATTTTTGGCCAAAGGGAATATTTAAACAGAGACTCATGATTACATTTTTTTTCCAGAGTAAATTAATAAACAAACCGTCACTAGCCATGTGATTACTGAGAGACGTAGTCTGTCAAATTTGTTGGCTTCTTTAAGAGGCTAATAATGAAGTGGATAAGGTCAAATGAGCACTATGTTCCTCTAAAATAGCCATTACTTCCTGTTAACCAGTAATTCTGATCCAGAAGTGAAGAAAGATAGGTTAATATCAGAGTGACCTTCTCCTCCCTACCCTGACCAAAAGATGTAAATAATCCAACGTTTGGAGAGAAAAGGCCCCATCTGGAGCAGACCTCTGAGCTCAGGGTTCGTGGGAGAGGTATTTTCTTCAGTACATAAGCCAAGGTGATTCTTCCGTACTGACAAGCTGTGGAGAGAAGTTCCTACCCATGTCTCTTAGATCAAAACTCCCTATTTGTCTTGCTTCATCTGTGCCTAGAAGAGAGCTACACAGAACCATCCCTCTCAGAAGAAAGCACACAGAAGGACAAATATTTAAATTCAGAATGCCGTACTCTGGAAAAACATAAGAGACTAATGAAGGAATGACCCATTTGGCCAAAGCAAACTTGAGCCCCATTTTGCTGTGATCCAAGCAAGCAAATCATTTTTTAAAAAAATTTTTCAAATATGGGCTAATTATAGGAGGCATAAAACACATAAAATAGCTCCTTATTCCCAAGCATCTACATATTTTCCTGAGATGAAGAGCAAATATTTTGTTTAAATAGCAAGCAATTTTCTATAAAAGTGCTACTGCTTGGAAATGCTCTTTATGATTTATTGCTGCCTTTTAACCTGAAAAAATATTAATAACTGAGGAGCCCTTGTTGGTATCTTTATTATGCTTAAACCCAAATAGCCGTAATATTATAACTGGTGTGGCCACATTCAATATTTTTCTTTCATGAATGCAGCACGGGCGTATTAACAGAGACCAGAAAATAAAAACAGAGGCGACCTTCCTGGCTGTAGCCTTCGTGGTGATGCCATAGTAATAACAAGGCAGCTAACTTTCAGAAGAAGTTGGAATGAAGCCACACAGAGGGCCTCCCTGCATTTTCTCCTTTCCTACCAGAGAGAGCACTTTCTCTGGGTATGGATTCATGTCATCACTCAGCTGTTTCTTCTGGCAAAGCCAGAACCCAGAACAGAATCTCAGTGAAAAAGAAACCAATAAATTAGATCTCTTTGTGAGCAATTTGCTGTTAGTTCTATTCTCCCTGCCTATTAAGATTCTTTATTTACTTCACCAAGAGATTTCTGCTGACAAGTCCATCCATTTACCACTAGCCTAGATAAAATGATAATAAACAAAATGTCAAAAAATGTATTCATGGGACCTTGCCCATTCCCACTCCCTCCCCTTCTTCTTTTTCATCAAGCTGGTATATTCCAGAGCCATTGGAGCTAAAAAGTTTAAAGCTGACAAGGTGGTGGAGCTTTTAGTTTAGATAATTAATTCCATTTTATTTCTGTGTATGTATATCGATAATTTTATATGATGTATATATATATATATATATTTACATCAAAAGCTGACACAGAAAAAGTACAAATGTGTTTCAGCTCCTCCTGCTTCGTATGTTCCTGATCTGATTTGGTTAATAAATCTATCTCTGGGGTGAGGAGTTTGGATGGAAGCATATTGGGGGGAAAAGGAAATTCTCCATTTTATGCTTATGGATAATTCCCAGAGGAATCTTTTGTTTCATAGTATCTTTCGAGTCCTTTGGGTGAAAGGCAAACCCTGAACAGTTCTATCTTGCACATAACTCCAACTGAGACACCTATAATACAAAACAGAGATCCCTCGAGGGCACCGTTATACATTTATTATAAAGCAAAGATTAAAACAATTTTATGGAAATTAAAGATAATATGGAACATTTGTCTCTCTCTCAGTCAAAGAGGAACGTGAAGCAGTTCAACAAACAGCTCCAGGCAGTTGCACGCGGGATGATCGAATGGCTGGGACTGAGGGGACAGGCAGGGCGGCTGCAGACAGCGAGGTGTGGGTTTTCTACCAGGGCATCTTGCTGGTGCTTGGCAACTGTGCTTGGGTGAAAAATGATACGCCCGCAAAATCAGAACAATGGGCAAGTCGAGAGGGTACTTAGGTGGTTTGCCCTCCTGAAATCTATCTCAGCAGGACCCAATGCAAACAGCAGGGTAGGCGCTAGAATGGGTGCACAGGAGAGCTTTTTATGTTTCAGCTTTTTTGGTGTGTGTGTGTGTGTGTGTGTGTGCGCGCGCACATGCGCGTGCATGCTTATTTCTGTTTCTACTTGTTTCTCATGCTGGTTGGAAAAAGAATGTACAAAAGCCCTGAAAATTTGCAAAAGCTCCAAGCTGGTAGCATTTCCATTTGCTATATAATAGATTCCTGTTACCAAAAAAAAAAAAAAAGAAGAAAGTTGTCAGAGGAGAGTCAAACATCTGTGTTAAGCAAGAGATGTAGTCTACTTCCTTCTGCACAGGGGGGTCTGATTTGACCTCCAATACCCTGCATTCTTGGTAAAAGGAGGACTTTTTAATTGGGTTTGTTTTATTTTGCTCCTCTGTCTGGATATTTCTTTCATACCTCCCAGGCAGTCACTCTCATGGGTAAGCTAGTATTTTGTTAATAAAAAAATACAATTGGTGCTAATCTAGACTTCCATCATGGTCGTTCAAGCTTTCCAACATTAATAACCATTCTCAAAGAAAGGATCATCAAAAGAGTTCAGACTGCGTGGTTTTGCAGCCAAAGCACTGAGCCATATTCAGAAATATCTGCTTTCCATTCCTTGCTCCACTGCTGGATAACTAGGTGGCATTTATAAGTTAATTGTTTTCTTTTAGTCTTGATTTCTTTAGTTGTAAAAGGCTAATCTTTATTTATTTCTCAAACATGGGTCTAGGGATGGCAATGATTTATGAAATGAGCCAGTTGAGATACTGGGCTTTTGATTTGACTGACTTGATCAGGAATCTCTCTTTTTATACACATGGCTTAGGCTAAGATACCAACTAAACCACAACCCTATAGGACAGAACAGGACTGCCCCATAGGGTTTCCAAGGAGCAGCTGCTGGATTCGAACTGCTGACTTTTTGGTTAGTAGCCAAGCTCTTAATCGCCGTGCCACCAGGGCTCCATATGTGTACACATACACGCAGACATATATATACATATATGTATATACACACATGTGTACATGTATACAGACATATATATACACCCAGCGACTCACAGCAACCTTATAAGATAGAGTAGAACTACCCCACAGGGTTTTCTAATCTGTAATCTTTATGGGAGCAGATCGCCAAGTCTTTTCTCCTGAGGAGTGGCTGGAGGGTTTGAACCACCAACCTTTTGGATAGCAGAAAAATAGCAGTCAAATAGCAGTCAAGCACTTAACCATTGTGCCACAAGAATTTTTTTTTGTTTTAAATTTTTATTGTGTTTTAAGTGAAAGTTTACAAACCAAGTCAGTATCTCATACGAGAGCTTATATACACCTTGCCGTATACTCCTAATTGCTCTCCCCCTAATGAGACAGCACACTCCTTCCCTCCACTCCCTATTTTCGTGTCCATTTGGCCAGCTTCTACCTGCCTCTGCCCTCCCATCTCTTTTCCAGACAGGAGCTGCCCACATAGTCTCATGCGTCTACTTGATCCAAGGAGCTCACTCTTCGCCAGTATCATTTTCTATCCCATAGTCCAGTCCAATCCCTGTCTGAAGAGCTGGCTTTGGGAATGGTTCTTGTCTTGGGCTAACAGAAGGTCTGGGGACCATGACCTCTGGGGTCTTTCTAGTCTCAGTCGGACCATTAAGTCTGGTCTTTTCACAAGAACTTGGGGTCTGCATCCTACTGTTCTCCTGCTCCCTCAGGGGTTCTCTGTTGTGTTCCCTGTCGGGGCAGTCATCGGTTGTAGCCGGGCACCATCTAGTTCTTCTGGCCTCAGGCTGATGTAGTCTCTTGTTTATGTGGTGCTTTCTGTCTCTTAGGCTCATAGTTACCTTGTGTCTTTGGTGTATGTCATTCTTCCTTGCTCCAGGTGGGTTGAGACCAATTGATGCATCTTAGATGGCCACTTGCTAGTGTTTAAGACCCCAGATGCCACTCTTCAAAGTGGGATGCAGAATGTTTTCTTGATAGATTTTATTATGCCAGTTGACTTAGATGTCCCCTGAAACCGTGGTCCTCAAAACCCTGCCCCTGCTACTCCGGCCTTTAAAATAGTTCATATCTACCATCTAATTAGTGAAAACCCCTCTCCATCCCTCCCTTCCTCCACCCCTCGTAACCATTGAAGAATATTTTCTTGTCTGTTTAAACTATTTTTCAAGTTCTTATAATAGTGGTCGCATACAGTAGTTATCCTTTTGCAACTGACTAATTTCACTCAGCATAATGCCTTCAAGATTCCTCCATGTTATGAAATGTTTCACGGTTTTTCATTGCTCTTTATCAATGCGTAGTGTTCCATTGTGTGAATATACCACAATTTATTTACCCATTCATCCATTGATGGGCACCTTGGTTGCTTCTATCTTTTTGCTATTGTAAACAATGCTGCAATGAGCATGGTGCCACCAGGATTTATATATATATATATAATATATATGTGTGTGTGTGTCTTTGTATGTATATATGTATATTCTCCATCTCCTGTCTTTCAGTTTGTCATACTGCAGTGGCTTGCATGTTGCTATGATGCTAGAACCTATGCCATTGGTATTTCGAATATCAACAGGGTCACCCACAGTGGAAAAGTTTCAGTGGCGCTTCCAGACTAAAACAGAGTGGGAAGAAAGGGCTGGTGATCTAATTCTGCAAATTAGTCAATGAAAACCCTGTGGATCACAATAGAATATTGCCTGATGTAGTGCTGGAAAACAAGCCCCTAGGTGTGAAAACACTATACAATAGCTGCAACAACGGACTCAAACAAACCAACAATCATGAAAATGGCACAGGACTGGGCAGTTTGTTTCTGTTATACATAGGTTCACCATGAGTCAGAATCAAGTCAACGGCAACTAACAACAAGAATGTATATTCCAATTATTGTGAACATTAACTGAAATAATGTATGTAAAATTTGTTAAGACCTTGACTGGCACATAGCACTCAATAAACATACAGATTTTATAAATAATAATAATAGCTAAAGGTGCTTAGGCCTGCATACAAATAATTAACTAAAGATGGAGCATTATCATACAATTATTATTCATAAATAGTAACAGCAACATTTATATACAGATTTTTATGAGCTCTACACAGCAATGAATTTTAATGCCACATCACAAACACCAGACTTGTGCCTTTCATTTTAAGCTATATGACTTTTTCATATAGTGGTAGAATGTGGGACAGGCGCTTGAAACACCTTCAGATTTAATTCTCCTCCTCCCCCACTGCCTCCCTCTTTGTGCTCTCTAATGAAATGGAAAGGTTAAGGGCAATCTGTTTGAGGCTAAAGTCTACTAAACAGACCAGGCCAGGTGATGGCGCAGGGCTCAGAGGATGATGTGAACAGGAAGGGAAACATGGAGAAACTTATGAAACACACAGAAGGTGTCTGCACTTTCATATTAAAAATACACTGGGGAGGAAAAGGGGGGGGGGAACAAAACAACAATAACAACGAAAAGCTCGGCACGAAAAATAGCAGAGAAAATATTTTTAAGGGCTTTTTGTTTGTTTCCTTTCACCCTTCCGATAGGAACTATTTTTTCCCCAATGGATGGATGTGTTTAACACAGTAAATACAAAAGCCCTCTTGTTAGAATTTATTGAAAAAAAAAATGTAAAAGAGACCTCTTTTATAATCACAAAAAGACACAGAAGCCAGGGGTTCCTGGGTAATGACACAAATCAAGGGGCATTAAAGGGCCAAGGCCTTCATTATTACCTAATATCATTCACCCTGGAGTGTCATTGTTTAATTACGGTTTTTCGAATATTTAGGCAATAAAGGAATCAGAATTCATTTTCAAACATGCATTGATGTACAGCCAAACAATATAGTTGTTTCTTATCTAATAATGAGGTTAAGACCTGTGCCTTTAAAGGGATCACAAATAAATTCTTGGGTGTATTTTGCCTTTTAAATTATTTTGAATCGATGAATTCATCAGGATTTGGGGATTAGGTAACTGCTGTCTACACACAAAATCTGCAAAATTTTTCATTACTTTTTTATTAGTTGGCAGCAAATACTCTAACTGTGAACTTTTATGAAGCTATAAACATAAAGGACCTTCTGATAGTGGTATGATGATAATTCTAAATTTCCTCTTCGCAGCTGTGGTTGATCCCCTCTATTTGGTACAATCTATTTTTTTGTGATTTAACAGAAGAAAGTTGGCTCACTACTGTATTGCCTTCAAGCACTTTCTCAGGAAGTTTTGGAATTAAATCCACATGGAAACCCAATTCCCCTCCCCACCTTTCCCTTAACGTGGTTATAAAATGTCAGTAGAAAGCAAAGCTGTTTATTTTACTTAGGGTTGGATTCTGTTAGTAAATGAGTTTCTGGTGGGGCTTATGTGCAAACCACATCTTTCAATCAGATTCTTTACATTACTAAATGTGTATTAAATTGTGCCATAAATATTAATTTAAAATTCAGAAGTTCAGATTTCACCTAAATCCATGTGAATAAGCAGGGAGACAAACTATTTTACAAGTTTTGGATTCATATTCTAGCTCCACTAGCAAAACATTGCTAAATTTTTTTGTTTGTTTTTTTGGGAGTAGGCAAGAAAGACAAATGTGCTATTTTCTCATTAGACAGATTTCACACCTAGCAGAGGTCTGTGACCTGACCTTAGCATGCTCTGCAGAGAGAGTGTGGCCATCCTGGCTAGGCAGCTCTTCTTCTGGGATTCAGGAAATGGTATATTCTGGCTGCTGAGCCATGCCTAATGCTGGGACACTTCTCAAGGTGGAATGAGACAGTGACCTGGAAAGTGCCAGGGTAAGAGGATATTGGGAGGTAGATTAATCTGAGAAAATATGAGCTCTCTGGGCTGGGCATTTTATTTTATTAACCAGTTGCTGTCAAGTAGATTCCTACCCATAATGACCCCAGGTGTGTCAGAGTAGAACTGAGCTCCGTAGGGTTGTCAATGGCTGCTTTTTCAGAAGTACATCAACAGGACTTTCTTCCAAGGTGCCTGGGTGGACTCGAACTTCCAACCTTTTTGTTAGCAGTTGGCGCATTAACTGTTTGCACCACCAAGGGGCTGGGTATTAGGTTTTATCTATTATGAAACAGCTAAGTTTTCAATGTCTAATGATGAAAGGCCCTTATGAGCCCTCAACTCCTCTAATTGGCTATCTCCAGCTGTACACTTTGAAGATTACCACACAGTGTGCCACAGGCAGACCAAATGCTGCAATAGTGTGTGTGTGTGTGTGTGTGTAGGTAAAATGTACAAAGCCTTCTGTAATATGTTACTCTTTACTTGACTTGGTTTGACTGATAGTATCTTTTCTTTTACTAAATTCAAGGCAGTTTAAAAGGAAGGTGGTGACATCAGCAAAAATGGCAGAATGATTGGTAGAAACCACCTACTCTCTTCTCATTTCCCTACAGAGTCAGGTCTGTTCTTCCTACATAAAACTCTAGAAGAAATCTACCATTTCTTTCAGGGTTTGAAGGGTGAATATACAAATGCTCTCATTAGACAGAGACATGCTATCCTTTGGAACCTGTATTTCTGTCCTGGTTAACTTTAGAAAGAGAGATCCATGGGGCCAGATCATGGTGTCCAATGGTTCTCTATCTTTTCTATTGGAAGAACCCCTTTTTTGTTGGGAAATTTCATGACTGCTGTGTGATAATATGTTTAAATTCTGTATTATTATTCACATTAATATTTCTAGACATTCAAAAATACACTGAAGAATGATTAAATATATCTGTACACAATGTAGTACTGACTGCGCTAATCCTTGGCTTTAGCTTCATTCATCCCTGGAATTAACTTTGGTATTTTCCAGGAGCCTGGAGCTGGCACACTGGCAACCACTGAACTCCTTGGATGAAGATGGCTCCTGAAAGACAATTGCTAGCTCTTAAGTGCAATAATATTAATTGAATGCATCTTTTCATATCATCTGAGATCTACCTGCTAGCATTATTCTATTCTCTGGTGCACAGAAACTGAGCCTGCTTGTGTTCAGAACATGGATTATAAAATAAACCCAGACGACAACATAAGTGTGATGGATAAGGATGCCTCCCAACCACATGGATGGCTATACCATCTTTGTATCATTAGCTTGCAGGTTTGGGAGTATTTTCTGTATTAATGACATGCCCCCACTCCAAAAATGAAAGAAAAAGGAGAAATAGGGTAACTATTCTGAGTAGTGAGAAGAAAAGTAGATTATGCATGGTGGTAGAGCTTTCCTTATTTTTTCTTCAATGCAATGCTCCAAGGCTTATGTTCAAATGATGCATTTGATTCAGACATTTGGCATCTATAAAATGCAGTGGAGAGGGGGGAGCCAAGATGGCGGAACAGACAGATGCTTCCGCCAAGCCCTCTTTACAACAAAGACCTGAAAAAACAAGTGAAACAAGTATATTTGTGACAAGCTGGGAGCCCTGAGCATCAAAGGCAAACTTAGGCAATTAACTGAGTGGCAGGTGGAGGAAGAGACCGTTCAGAAGTGGAGAGGAGTTACTGGACCTGAATCGTGGGAACCCTCAGGCACCATTCCCAGAGCGGTGGCAGCGGGCTGGTACTAGCGTTCAGCCACAGTTTCCTCAGGGAGAAGCAGCCAGCCACACAGCCCACTCACACCTCTGGAACCTGAGGAGAACGGTGTGCTCTCGGCAAAAGCTAAGTACTTGCGTATATTTTACTGCGTCCCCCCTGCCCCCAACACCCCCAAGCTGTCTTCAGCAGCTGAATATCTGGGCCTGATATAGACTCTGGTGAGCACCTAGAGCCATTCTCCTGGCCTTGGGGAAGGAAAAAAATTGCAACTAGGGGGAAAAGATAATTTGCTAGCTCCGTTAACCAGGGGAGCTCAGGACAGAAGCAGCTCCTGTCCAGGCATAAACCATCTGTGGACCTTGAGCAGCTTTCCCTTCTGCAGGGACCTGTGTGGGCCTATTTCGGGAGAATAGGTCCTTGTTGGCAAACTCCAACCATTTCAGTTGTGCAGTGGAGAGGTGGGTGTTTGATGTTTGACATTGCTTTGCCTATTAAAAAAGGTCCTCACCTACCCACATCAGGGGCCTAAGGACTGGTAGCTCCACTCAGGTCACCCAGCCACCTGTGACAGGGGTCCAAAGATAACTGGTACCTCCCAGTCCTTACAACTAAAAACTTTGGGTACTCATGGTCCCTCTGCAGAACCCACCCACCAGCATGCTCTAGGGAACAGAGGCGTGCTTTCCTCAGAGACACTTGGGGGTCGGTTCTCAGTCCTCTGCCTTGTTCAGAGCATGACCACCTGCTGCGATCAGATACTGGTATACACGCCAATCACCCCTGCCCCTCTAAGACTGTAGGACAAAGCCTGTACCACACACTTGATGATCAGCTACCTGGAAACCTGAGCTGAATTCATACAAGAAAACTGAATAGACCCCTAGACTGATATACCTGATAACAGATCTAGCCAGCTGGGGACAGGACACCAGAGCTCCGAAGGCAAAAATAATCAAGCTAGCTCACTCAAGCAACCCATAGAGGTATACCAAAACAAAACAAAGCAAGCAGCTACGACACAGTAAGCAAGCATAAACTAATACAATAACTTATAGATGGCTCAGAGACAACAGTCAATATCAAGTCACATAAAGAAACAGACCATGATCACTTCAACAGGCTCTCAAAACAAAGAATCCAGGGATCTTCTAGATGAAAGTGCATTCCTGGAATTACCAGACGCAGAATACAAAAGTTTAATATATAGAACCCTTCAAGACATCAGGAAGGAAATGAGGCAATACACTGAACAAGCCAAGGAACACACAGATAAAGCAACTGAAGAAATTAGAAAGATTATTCAGGAACATAATGAAAAATTTAATAAGCTGGAAAAATCCATAGACACACAGCAATCAGAAATTCAAAAGATTAACAATAAAATTACAGAAGTAGACAACTCAATAGAAAGTCAGAGGAGCAGAATTGAGCAAGTAGAAGCTACAATTTCTGAACTCAAAGATAAATCACTTGGCACTAATATATTTAAAGAAAAAGCAGACAAAAGAATTAAAAAAAATGAAGAAACCTTAAGAATCATGTGGGACTCTATCAAGAGAAATAACCTACGAGTGATTGGAGTACCAGAACAGGGAGGAGGGATAACAGAAAATACAGAGAAAATTGTTGGAAGATTTGTTGGCAGAAAAAAAAAAAACTTCCCTGATATTGTGAAAGATGAGAAGATATCTATCCAAGATGCTCATCGAACTCCTCATAAGGTAGATGTTAAAAGAAAGCCACCAAGACATATTATAATCAAACTTGCCAAAACCAAAGGTAAAGAGAGAATTATAAGAGCCGTGAGGGGTAAATGAAAAGTCACTTATGAAGGAGAGCCAATAAAAATAAGCTCGGACTACTCGGCAGAAACCATGCAGGCAAGAAGGCAATGGGATGACCTATTTAAAAAAATTGAAGGAAAAAAATTGCCTGCCAAGAATCATATATCCAGCAAAACTGTGTCTTAAATATGAAGGTGAAATTAAGACATTTCCAGATAAACACAAGTTTAGGGAATTTGTAAAAACCAGACCAAAACTATAAGAAATACTAAAGGGAGTTCTTTGGTTAGAAAATCAATAATATCAGGTATCAACCCAAGATGAGAACACTGGGCAGAGCAACCAGAAGTCAACCCAGACAGGGAAATCCAAAAAAGACAAAGCAAGAATATATATTAAAAAAAAAAAAGCCCGAAACAGGGTAACAGCGATGTTATTATATAAAAGAGGACAACATTAAAATAGTAAAGAGGGACTAAGAACTGTAATCATACACCTTCCATATGGAGAGGAAGATACAGTGATACAAAGAAATAAAACACAATAAAAATTATTTTAAAAAATGCTGTGGAAAGGGAGTCAGAGGTAGTGGTGAAGAGAATGGGCTTTGGACCCAGATCTGGACTTAAATAAATATTTTAACAATTACCAGCTACATGTACTTGGGTAGGTAACTCAAACTTGCTCCAAGCCTTGGTTTTACCATCCCTAAAGGAGCAATGATATTTATACCTCTAAGTTAGTGATTATTAATTAATAAAATAATATAAAGGCTTAACACAACTGATGGTGCATAGTAGCACTGAAAATTGCAGCAACAAAGGAGCAATGATATTTATACCTCTAAGTTAGTGATTATTAATTAATAAAATAATATAAAGGCTTAACACAACTGATGGTGCATAGTAGCACTGAAAATTGCAGTAACAATTGTAAGTAACTTGTGACAGGCCAGAAGAAAAAGGTTCAGGGGAATAATATTTAGAAGTTAAATTCCTTTTGGGCATTTCTCCTTGAAATCAGCTGGCTCCATTGTCACCATTCGGGGTTCTAAATACAGAGCAGGTCTTAGTGCTCACATGTGCTGTCTAGGGTGTGGGGGCAAACAGGAGCACTTCAGGGCTATGATTGATCTGGTAAATATAACTGTAACAGGGAGAGCAGAGAGAATAGTGGAGGATCATGGGGACAGTGGGAGAAAAATGGGAGGAAAAGGAAAAAGTAAGAGAAAATGAAAAAAGAGAGTGTGACCCAGAAAAGGAGACTATTCAGTAAACAACCGAAGGACATTTTAGGGGGTGGGGAAGTCACTCAGATCACCCTGGCAGAGCATTAAGTTGAAAAGGCCCAGATGCCTCAGGATCTGCAAGTGAGTTAATATCAGTAAGTTTCTCCTATCTGAACAGTCATTAGGGACTAGGGCAGAGATAGGATTCCCTCAGGTTTAGGCCTTGGTTTTTCACTGTGCTCTGGCATTTCCACTTTATAAGAATAATACTGTTACTAATAGTAATGATAATAATAACTAATATTAATTGGGTTCTTGCTGTGTGACAAGACACACATGTAGTAATTTCTTAAATCTTTATAGCATGTCTATGAAGCGGGAAATACTTTATTACTGCCATTTTATAAATGAGAAGACTGTAGCTCAGGAAGATTGTTTGACTCGTCCAAGTTAATACACAGGAAGCAGCAGAGTTTAGAAGAACTCAGATCTTTCTCACTCCTGAGCCTGAGTCCTTAACAGAACTGCTATGTATAACTGGAAATCCTGGTGGTGTAGTGGTTAAGTGCTACGGCTGCTAACCAAAAGGTCAGCAGTTCAAATCCGCCAGGTGCTCCTTGGAAACTCTACGGGGCAGGTCTACTCTGTCCTATAGAGTCACTATGAGTCAGAATCGACTCGACGGCAGTGGGTTTGGTTTTATATATAGCTGTCCAGGTTGTGCGTGGCCTAATTCCTGGTATTGGCATTCATTCAGAATATTATGTGAATGAAGTTCCATGGGACTTGCACAGTACTGAGGTCCTAGTTCTTAATCTTTACTCTGTAACTCAAATCAGATTCCCCTAACTTTTCTCTTTGAAAGAGCAAATAAAGCCATGTCTGTTAATATCCTCAACCTCAACTTAATGTCCTTAACCAACCTTGGACTCTAACTTTTCTGGTGTGCATTTCACAAAAACAGCAATTCATGTCTGTAAACAAGTTTCAAACGTAGTCAATAGCTAAACAAGTCAAGCTCATCATGTTAATCAAATATCGTTAAATAAGATCTAGACTCTGCTAGTCAAAACCAGAATTACTTCTATAATTTGGAATCCTTTATTAATCTGGGGAGAAAGAAGAAATTTTTTTTTTAACCAATCCTTAAAATTGAGAACCACTATCAGCAGATTTATAGATTATATGATTTTTGTCCAAACATCTGTTAAAACTAATAGTATTCAGTATTGGTTGTCCATCTAGGTAAATGAAACCTTGTTTTGGAGTAAAACAGTGTCTGTTTTTTTCCCCCAATCCTCAGGGTAGGATGGTTTACTTTATATGGCAACCAAGTTTCAGGTTCCTCCCAAGAATCTGGTTGAAGTCTGGAAGCGTTTTTTTTTTTTTTTTTTTTAAAGTTACATTGTCAAAGCTAAAGGCTGCGGTGGCAAAATCAGTGTCCAGAAAATTGGTCCGAGGAAGAAGCACCAGCCATTTCCCCATGAGAGAGGGTGAATCTAGAAGGCAAACAGAGAAACGCTGCCTTGGCTGGCCAGCTCCATCCTCGTCGCTGTGATTAGGATTCGGATTATTGCTGGTATTTGATCTGACAACAAACACTTGCTGAAGCAAAAGCCTTTTTTAAATTATTAAACTCTGATAGCAGTAAGATTTCTTTATGACACTTTCCGGCATTTTCTTCTGTAATGGCTTCCTCTCTCACCCTCTTGTCCTTCACATGCCTTGTCCTGTTTCCTCTCATGGCTCACAAGTCCTTTTTATACGGATATGTGTCATCTGCTTCTCAGACTCCACAGTATTCCTTTTCTTCAAAAAAAATAAAGAAAGTATTATTTTCTCATCAGAGCAGAACACCAGGACACTGTGAACGGTTTAGTATTCCAAGATTCTGTAAACAGCCTAAGTGATTGCTCAGTTTTAAACGACCTCAACACATAATTTTAGCAAATGGAGATGCATTAAATGGTTCCAACAGGTGTATGATTATAAAAAGAATGTCAAATTTTTGTGGAAATGAATACTGGAATATAGGTTCTACTATTACCGCTTAGCAGCAAATGGTTCAAGTGGTATAATAATATAGCAGGCTCAGGAGCCAATTAATCCATTAGAGGAAAATTCCATTTATTAAAAAAAAATCAAGCAATTTTTAGCCTTAAAGAGAAACTGTGGACAACAATTCTAAGTGGAGTTCATCTTAGCAAGTGATATACGGCTTCATAGATAATCTAAAATCCAGTTATGGAAGGCAAAGAAGGCTACGGAGAAAACATAATTGCTATTTTTAATAAAATGTGCCTTTTGGGGGTATACTAAAACTTTCTACATCACCGACACTAATTATTTTGGCATCTTATTGGCAGTCACCACTGGACAAAAAGGAGACATGCATAAGGGCAAAACAAGTTTTTGGCTTCATTTCTTCATACTTCAGCATTTTATTTATGGCTAAATTGAAGCTGGATGTCAAATCTGGGCCCCTCAGAACAAAATCTTAATAATTAACTGGCAAAACTGAACATGATCGCTTCTGACACACCTACACTGGTAATTATTGCTTTGAGGCCATTTACTAATGAAATTAATGTATTCATTGCCCTAACAAATTAGCATAACTCATACAGAATGCCCCACATTTCAAGACCTTGCTAGAAAAACAACACTTAGTACTGCAGAACGAAATGGCAAGGGCATTACGTGCAGACAGTATTCACTGAATTACTACATGTTAAAAACCACAATAGTTAAGTGTTCGTTACAATGCATAATGTAAACACAATGTGGGTATTAAAGCCATTAATAGTGTAGTCAAGAGTGTACAATTGATGATTATCTTTGCACTTCAAATAAGCAGATATTACAATAGCAGTAACCATGGAATCTAATTAACTGGCTGCTTCTAGAGCTACAAGTATGAAAAGAATGCTCCTCAGACAGCCTCTTCTTCCCCACCACATTGATAAAGAATATTGTTCAGCTGTTGCCACTTCTCTACATTTCTTACGAAATGAACTCAATGGCACTCTAATTAAAGTACTGTCCCCCCGCCGCCATCCCCAGCAGCAAGAGGGTTAAAAAATGGAGGGCAAGTATTTTCAGTGTCTACATGGGAAAAAACACGTGAAAATTGTCCTTGTATAAGCCTAAGGCATTAGTCTAAGGAATTGATTTTGCTTTTCTTCTCTGTGTGCTTTTTGCTTTAAATGACAAAGAGATAACTAAAGTCCAGGGGAGAATAAGAAGAGAAAGTAAAAAAGGGACTCTACATTGTGCTTTCTCTGATAAATTCTAACCCAAAGATGTCTTATCAAATATACCAAGTACAGGTATCCCTCGCTTTTTGAAAGTTCGCTTTAGGCCACTTTGCTTTCACGAAAGACCTACATTTCCCTAACCGAAATAAATCCGAAGAGAATTTTCACTTTTACAAAAAAAGGCAAAAAGCGGAAACAGCATTCTGCGTTGGTTGTGCACGGAGCCTTTAAAAAGGCATCGAGCACGAGGAGCAGCAAGCGGCGTCGCCAAGCTCCCTCCCCGGAACTACGCTCAGCATCTCAGCTTTTCCTATAAAAAAAAATATATGATAGTGTTATTTTAGGTTTTATGTGCGATTTGGTGGGTTATTTTTTGGGTCTGGGAATGCTCAAAAAATTTTCCCATATAAATTAATGGTAATTACTTCTTCACTTTATGCCATTTTGGTTTAGGAAAGGTTTCACAGGAATGCCCTACTTCAGGATAGCCGGGGGAACCTGTGTAGGGAAAGGCCATGGTGGAGCTTTCACTACCCCTGCCCTAGACCCGAGGGCCCTGGGTGGCTTAAGCGGTTTTTGATGGGCTGCTAACCTAAAGTTTGGTGGTTCAAATCCACCCAAAAGTGCCACAAGAGAAAAGACTGGTAATGTGTATCTGTAAAGACAGAGCCAAGAAATCCTCTAGAATAGTTCTCCTCTCTAATACATGGGGTTGCCATGAGTCAGAATGGACTTGATGGCAACAGGTTTTTGCCCTAGGCCCAATTGAAGAGAATTGTGTCCTAAAAGAATCACAGGATCTATTGGGTGGTACTTAACGTAGGCATGCCATGCACACATGCACACAGAGAGAGCTGTTGCTGCTGTTGCTGTGAGTTGCTGTTGAATTGCTTTCAACTCGTGGTAACCCCATGTACAGCAGAACGAAACAGCGCCTGGTCCTGCACTATCTTCATGATCATTGATATGTTTGAGTCCATTGTTGCGGTCACTGTGTATTATGAGTGACGTTTTTTACCTAGGGGACTCATATCCTAGCGCTATATCAGACGATATTCTTTTGTGACCCATAAGGTTTTCATTGACTAATTTTCTGAAGTAGATCTCCAGTCTTTCCTTCCTAGTTTGTCTTAGCTTGAAAACTCTGCTGATACCTGTCCACCATGGGTGATCTTGCTGATATTTGAAATACCGGTGGCATAGCTCCCGGCATCACAGCAACACCCAAGCCAACACAGTACTACAAAGTGAGAGAGAAGTGGTGGGTAGCGAGAGCTAAAAAACAAACAAACCCGTTGCTGTCCATTCGATTCCGACCCATAGCTACCCTATAGGACAGAGTAGAGCTGTTCCATAGGGTTTCCAAGGAGCAGCTGGTGGATTTAAACTGCCAACCTTTCGGTTAGTAGCCATATCAGTTAGCCATTGCACCACCAGGGCTCCAAACTTATGCTTGAAGAAACAATGAGGTTTATTACAAAAAGAATTGCATTTACAGCAACCTTCAATTCACAAGTGTTGGCTTTTATTCAGAACGTAGAAACACGTATTTTACCAAACTTCAGGGTGTGACAACTGAGAGAGAACTCGTAGAATTGATTACAATTGGAGGCTTAAATCTTCATTAATGGAAGTAAGCTTGGAGATCATATAATCTCTCTCACTTTATAAGTAAGGAGATACACATTTTGAGCATTTAAGTAACACGCCGAAGGTCTCACTGTTAGTAGATTTAGTCAGCTGGAGTCTTGATATTCTGACTTCTGTCCTAGAGCTCCTTTCATTACGTCAATGAGAGAGTGAATGTACAAGCATTAAGCAAAGAGATTGTAGCTGTCCCTTTATTCAACTGGAAAAATTACTAATACGTGTATTTTACTAGAACCAGAGACTTTTGAGATTTCATTAACACAGCCTAGAAATACGCTTTCAAAAAACATGAAGCCTGAAAAGCCATAGTTATTCCAAAATGTATGCAAGAGCTTCAGCCCTAAGGAATCCACTACTTAAAAATACACCTTCAACCCTGTTTACTGAGGGATCATAAACACCTTCTTTGGTCAGCTATACTCAGGGAGTTGATGTGACAGCAAAAAAGGGGAAACTCCTGTTTAGTTATCTGTTAACTATCTAACGCAATGAAAAGAGGA
Source organism: Elephas maximus indicus (assembly GCF_024166365.1). Lineage (NCBI taxonomy): Eukaryota > Metazoa > Chordata > Mammalia > Proboscidea > Elephantidae > Elephas > Elephas maximus. Next base: position 137,528,725 of record NC_064821.1, read on the forward strand.
AGTCACTAATTAAATCACCATAAATTGACATATATATATACACACAGAAACCCTGGTTAAGTGCTACAGCTGCTAACCAAGAGGTCGGCAGTTCAAATCCACCAGGCGCTCCTTGGAAACTCTATGGGGGCAGTTCTACTCTGTCCTATAGAGTCGCTATGAGTCGGAATCAACTCTACAGCAGTGGGTTATATATATATATTCATATACATACATTTATATTTGCATTGCCTTAGGGTTTATCACAAAAAGATTCTTGTGAAAATCAAATCAAACAAAAAGAATGAAAATTTAAGTGGTGAAAGAGAGTATTACATTTCTGTTAGACCCACTGTATGACTGTTGTTTGGCCTGTTGTCTATACACAAGAGGTCTCATGCTCTTATACTTCCACAGGTCTCTTTGAGCATGGCTGTGATCTAGCACAGTGTGTCCAGCCCTCCTTTCTTTTTTTCCTTCCTTTCTTCCCTACCTCTCTCCCTCCCCCTTTCTCTTCCTTCTCTTCTTTGAAGTTGTTTCCAGAATCTTGTAAACCTCATTGAATATCCTACAAAATGGCAAGACTGGTGACTGATGGTACTCAAAACTTCAGCTTTTTACCTGCGCCAATGACTCTTTTACTCCTTTATTGTGGCCCATGTTGGTGAGTGCGAGACCGTGAGGTTTGGGGATGGGCCATATTTAACCCTGTTCTCTCTGTTCCTTTCTAAGGCCAAAAGGAAAAGGCATTAATAAGGCGACATCAAAAACACCAACAGGCACACTTAGTTACCATTTAGGTCCATGAGTGGTAAAGGCAGCTTTGATGAGACACTTCGCTGCATTTACCAAAAACAAGCAAGGAAGGTCTTGTGACAGAATGGAAACTCAAATGTGACAAATATGCTTTTTTATGTATAAAATATGGACTTGAACCAAATGATATGTTGACTGAAGTTCAGTTATAAGAATATTTTGATATTTTAAAAATATTTTAGGTTCAGTCAATTTAGAAAACATAGATTTGATACTAGTTTTAACTTATAGCTATTAATACTATTAATATAAGGAGCCCCAGTGATGCAATGGTTAAGTGGTTGGATGCTAATTCCAAAGTTTGAACCAACCAGTGGCTCCGTGGAAGAAAAACTTGGAAATCTGCTCTTGTAAAGATTACAACCTAGGAAACCCTGTGGGGCAGTTCTACTCTGTTCTATTGGGTTGCTATGAGTCAGTATTGACTCAACAGCACACACAACAGCTATTAATATAAGAACAATAGTAGTAAGAGCTACAGGGGTATTGAGCAATATGTGCTAAGAATATGTTATCTCATTTAATCCTAAACAGAATTCTATGAGGTAGTCTTTATTATTAGTATTATCCTCATTTTATCCTTTTGAGGGTCAATGTGTTTAAATAATAATAATAAAGGCAATGATAAGTCAAGTTAAATTTATTATACGCTTTCTATGGATAAGCCCTACCTTACATGCTTACATACCTGTTAAGATTATGTAATCTTCACAACAATCCAATAAACTAAGTATTATTATTTCCATTTTACAGAGGAGGAAATTAAGGAATGGCGAGGTGAAGTACCATATTTTTCACAAATAACACGTAGCTTCTATATTTGTTTACCAACTGTTCCCTCCCCTCATGAAGTATTTTCATAAGAGTGCTATGTTAATTTTTTTACGTGTAAAAAAAAATTACAAAAATACCTCACGGGGGAGAGAGCAGTTGGCAGACAAACATAGAAGGTGTGCGTTATTTTCGTAAAAATATGGTAATTGTCCAAAGAACACACATCTAGTAAGTGTTGGGACCAAATGAATCCTGCTAGTCTGACTCTGTACTTCACACTCCCAACCAGTATATTCACTACCCAAAAACAACTTGCTCAGATAATATGCAGCAGAGGCAAGATTTGAAGGCAAGCCTATCAGACTACCATATCTACCTCCTTTCTGATTGCATGCACGCCAAGCTCTGTCCTGCCTCAAAGACTTTACTCTTAGTGTGTCCTGTACCTAGATGTCTGTTTCTCTGACTTTACACAGGACTGACTCCTCATCCTTCAGCCCATGGATAATATGGCCCCTTCTCAGGGAGACCTTCTCAGAATTCCTGATCTAAGGATGTTCCTCCAGACACTCCCCAGCATACCAGCTTGTCTTCCTCATGGCATTTATCACCCTTTATATCTATGTAAGTGTATGTTTGCTGGTTTGCTGATTGTTTATGGTCTGACTCTTCAATTCCACACTGCATGAAGGCAACAACCATGCCCGTTTTCTTCACCAATGTACATCAAGGTTTCTCTTAATGCTTTCCTTAGAGTAGCCATTCAAAGCTGTTTGTTGAATAAACCCAACCCCTGTGTGTAATAACTACCATCTAACTGATGCAGTGTATGACTATTTGTGTTATTTTGGGTCATGGCACAAGTTTGCTTCTCTGCTGAGCAGGGTTTACTTTAGTGTCATGGTTTGGTTCAAGTTCCTGTAGTCAAAATCTGCAGGAGAATAAAGAAGCCATCAAGACAACCTGCTCTTCCAGGCAATCTTGATGACTTTTTTGCTCCGTAATGGCTTTTTATGAATATTTAAACTTTCAAAAAGTTGCATTTTAAATGGAATTTTCAAATTGCTGTAAGCGAGTAGCACAATGCTGCTTGGACTACAGCTGCAGAGCTGAAAGTCAGAAGGAGGAACCATCACCTGGAAACTCACTAAAGAAGAACCTGGAAACTTGGTCACAGCTTCTTTAATTTCCATGACAAGGGAGTACTTGTCATTAAAAAATTATGTTTATTCCCTGGTTTCTTTTTAGAGTTTATGTGTCTGTACTACATTGAGAGAAAATAACTTGTATGTGGGTCTGGGTAGATGTTAAGATAAAATGAAACACTGCCCAGTCCTGCACCATCCCCTTGACTGGTTGTTTATCAGACCATTGTGCTCAGCAGGGTTTTCATTTTTTCAGCTTTTCACAGGTACACAACTTATTGACAGCGATAACTTTAATCAACTGTGCAACTTTACCCTTAATCAATGTGATTTTTTTCCTAGGGTTTTCATTGATGATTTGCAGAAGTAGATGGTCAGGTTTTTTCCCTAGTCTGTCTTAGTCTAGAAGCTCCGCTGAAACCTATTCAGCACCATAGCAATACATAAGCCTCCGCTGACAGATAGGTGGTGGCTGCACTTGAGGTACATTGGCTAGGAATAAACCCTGGTATCCTACGTGGAAAGCAAGAATTCTACCACTGAGCCTCCACTGTCCTCGTCATTCAAATAATGACCCTGAAATATAATGCCGAAGAGTAACAACTTAATCTGACACATTTATCCTATAAAGTGTGTGTTGGTCTTGTCCACTAGCCCTATTCTTTTTTGGGGGCGAGGGAGTCTTTTAGCCATCATGGCACACACACACAGACATACACACACATATACTGTAATTTAATATTTGATATTTTAGGACCATGTGATAACAATGCCAAAAAATAGTTGTTGGGGCCAAAACTCTTGTCTAAGATTCGGCGTTTTAACATCAAGGCAGTGGGATACGTGATCCTCTGAGAAGAACTCCCTAGTGGCCTGTACTTCCTTTGGCCTTAAAAATGTATGTATGGTTGTTTGTGTGGTGAAGAAGGTTAAGAACTAGGAGAGTAATGACTCAGGAAAAGCACTAGCTTCTCACCACTCTGCCTATTGGCTGAGCATAATGGGCTCTGTGGAAGCTTTCCAAGTCACACCTGAGGCTGGGGATGAGGACACAGTGCCCTGAATTAGGTGGTTGTGCTTGCTTAGATTCAGAAGGTGTTCATAGATGTTTCAGTCCTAGGTTCTTACTGCTGCAGCGTCTAAAAATCTGGTTCTTTCTGGATGAAATTCCATGATCTTGTCTGGCCAGAGCCTCAACGAATGCCACATTGTCAGGGTCAAGTGCTAAGAACCCAGGGACTAGAAAAGGACCCAGATTGGTGAAACTTACAAGAAGCATTATTAAGAAGCAATCAATCTTCCTTTGGTGACATTCTTGCAGGAGTACAGGATTGCTGAGTATGATCGCTGGAGAGGTTAGCACTGGGACAGCCCATGTGGGCAGCTTGCTTCCCCTTGCAACTGGAGGGGGTGAGCTGTGTCTGGAGACAGGAACTTTGGGTGACCTCGAAGGAGCAACTCATGCGGCCTCGTCTAGGACACCCGTGAGAACGTTCTCTGTTATGTTTATAAACTTTACAAAGTTATGCTCACAGTTATATAACCCCATGTGGTGCCGCAGTTAATGGAGTGCTGGAAGTTAGAAAAATAATGATGCTGTTGTTCTGCCCATGCGGGGCTTTACTGTATAAGGGTTAAACTCAGTGTTAATTTGCTGATGTGACACAGAATGTGATCTCGCTTTGCCACCAGCCACAGGTCAAGTCAATCTTCTATTTCAGGAAACTCGTAGCAATCGAATTAATATACAACCATATTAAAGTCATTTCAAAGAAGGAATGCTAATAAGTGACTGAAATTTCTGGCCAAATCCAAAAGCAGAGCACGATCATCCCGTAAAAATAGCTATGATAATAATTTGTTGACTCAATAGTTTATAGTTCTTTTTTATTTTTCCTGCATCAATCTGTAATACCAAATGCATTTTGAAAAATGCCCACCACTCCATTTACCCCTCCCACAGCTGCTCCATGCTTGCCTGTTTAGGAAGCATTCATCAGGCTTTTTCAACAGCTTTCTGATTCTTAATCTCATAATACTAATAACAATAAAAATGAAACCTGAGTGTTTTTCATCCTTATATCCATTTCCCACTATACCACTATGCATACCCACAATGCCTAAGTGTTGCTTTGCACATAGTAGGCACTCAATAAGTCATGGTTGAGTAAATGGAAGAAACCAGTACAACCATTTGCTGATAAAACATCACTCTTTCACCTGAAGTCGAACCTGAAGGTTCAAGTCAATATTTAATTAAAGAACTAATAGTTGTGTTAAACCCAATGAATTCTCCTATGTACAAATGCCATAATGTTTCTCCCTTAAGAGATCACACAGGGAAATTTGATGGCCAAAGAAGTACTTGGATCAGTAAACTACGGTATCAGTAAAATCTCCGTGTCAGTAGGTGAATAAAACATTATAAAAAGTAATAAATGACTGTAGCTACATACTTATACAGAAAAAAAATTCCATTTCATAAACACGTTGGGAGGGAAACAGTATTATTGTGATATTCAAATACCTTTAAGCCCACAACATGTTCATTCCTTTCATTTTCTTAGAGGACAAAGTAGTCGCCTAAATCACTTGTTGGGGTATTTCAAATATTGAAATGATAATATTTAAAATATTTACATTCTTTATTAACATTTTTCAGAGGCTATATTTAAAAATTTAGATCTTTTGATCCTGTTTTCTACCTAGATACTTTAGCTCCAGGCAAATTTCTCAAAAAAGAAGAAATGAACTAACTTTTAAAAATGTTTTTATTTTTTATGAGATGTACAAGACTGGTTACAAGATGAATAAAGATCATAAAAAGAAAAATAAAAAAAAACCAAATATCAAATTGAGGAAGATAAGAATTATGATGTTATTTTACCTTTTATCATATTAGATATGAAAATTAAAAAATCCTCCAATTTTTCTTTAAAAGAAAAATAAGCATACAAAATGTCAACAAGGCTTCTCTTAAATTTTTAACAGACTCATAAAAAAGTAAACTGCAAAAAAACTTGAGAAACATTTTGCATATGATTACCATAAAGTTGTTTCACTTCCGGAAAACTCAGAATAGTACCGCACATGTTCTGTAGAGCGCAGCATAAGGAAGAACGCCAGTGGAGAAGACTGCAGATTTCAGAGTTCTTCTATCAAAAATAATGTGTTCTATTTCTTTATAATTGAGTACCTTCTTAGATTTTCAAGCCATAAGTTCTGTAGAACTTACCACTACATCCCGAAAGAGATTTGTGGCATTTTCCATAACATTTCATGTTGAATTTCCTGTAAGGGTATATTTACTGTTAACTTCTCTGTTATTGACTTCTCTGGTATTTTGGGATAGTGGCTGGCCTGTTACCTTTCTGTATGAGGGAGGAACAGTGCTGATACCAGGATATACAACATGGGTTTACCTGGTTTCAGTGCTCAGTCAATTAAACAAGATGGAACAGAGCCAAGGTCCAAATCCAAGGAGGATGGAAGTGTATCATCCTTTCTTATTAACCTTCAATTACCTGTTTTATTAACACACTCCTCAAAACCTCTTCAAGAAAATCTCTTTCCACTTCTCTGAGCAGATCAGTGGATGAACACAAAGAAGTTGCAAGTCTAATGAAAACTAGGAAAACAACCTTTTCAGTCCAGGAAATGTTAAACTAACAGCCTTTTCTTCCCTCGGCCCCACAAAATGTCCTCAGTACTCAGATTCAAATACGTTTTTCTTATATATATTTTGACTCTATCGTGCCGTTTATATGTAAAATTACTGAAATGGAGACCATGTATTCTGTAAATCTCATGTAATACTCTCATGTAATATAGTAATAAATGTTAAATATGATTAGCCCACTTACTAGGAAATTCTTACATTTAGAAATAATTACTAGGATTATTTCATCTGTGAGCAAGAATTTTGCTTCTGGAAGTCCAACTCAGGGCTAATATCTTGTGGAGAAAGCCAGGATTTTGCCTTGGATGGATGTTTCCTTCTTTCCCTGCCATCTATTCAGGCTGTGTTTGCAGCCTGTTCTTCAGTGTAAGAGACATCTCACAGACCCATCATGTCATGATCTCTTGGATGCCCGAAGTGGATGAGAATAGGTCTTTTGAGCTGGTGAGAGCAATTAAACTATTTAGTCTCAGCTGGGAAACATCCAATTGCCAAAGTAAGAAAATAGTAAACCAAAGAAACAAAACCTTTAATGAAAATTATGGCTGTAGGAAAAAATTTTTTTTTTTTAAGAAAAGGAATGGAGGTGAAGGATAGAAAAATCTCAAAACACATTCTTTGGTAAAAACAGGTAAGGGATAGCAGTGACTGAGTACAACTATGATTGACCCAGCTTTATGGCTAATGATGACCTTGAGTCTTCATGCTGTGTGAACAATGCTCACAGAAAAAGCATATTATCTATTCGTACATGCTGTCAATTACTTACTTAGACTATAATGCCTCTCACATGTGAACTTGTGGGCTACAAATCATTTATTTCTCATTAATTGACTTCTTCTTTGAACAAATCATGGCAGGAAGAACAGCTGTGTTTCCTACTGCAGAGATATGTAGTCTGCATCTTGGTCACTCCTCCTGATCAGACGCTAATGTAAGAATTTGTTTTTAGTAAGAAAGCTACTTTAAAAATTATGTGGACCAGAAAAACAAATATGAAACATTAGTGTCCATCCTACTTTCTCCCATGCAAAGAGAATATGAAATTGGCAGAGCCAAAAGGGTAATGAAAATTATACACTGCATGATTTTAAAATCTGGTTCATATTTGTTAATTGGCATCTCCTTTGCATTTATATTTGCCATTTTAGGGAAATCATCTTCAGGAGTCATCTAGTCAACAAGGCACAAGAAGGTAATCCTCAACAATGCCTTGGGCAATGAGTTCGGTAGAATTCAGACTTGGAAACTTCTTTGAATCTATGGGAATATTCAAAGTTCATGGTGTTGCACCATCATACTGATGAGAATTTATAAATTGCATATAAATGGCTTTTTAAAGGAGTATCCAAGATACTAAAGAGGCAAGTTATTGTATTTCAGGAGCATGGCTTCTAAAAAATAAAGTCGATGCATGTTTTAAGGAGGAATGTACAGGAATTAGCACTTACTTTAACTCCACAACTTCTTAATGATTTGGAGCTTAAGGCATATAAAAGAGTAAAGCTACTGAGATGAAGATGCGTAAGTTGTTGTTGTTGTTAGGTGTCCTTGAGTAGGTTCAGATTCATGTACTACAGATTTATGTACTGCATGGTCCTGTGCCATCCTCATAATCTTTGTTATGCTTGAGCCCATTGTTGCAGCCACTGTGTCAATCCATCTTGTTGAGGGTCTTCATCTTTTTTCGCTGACCATCTACTTAATCTAGTGGAAACCCTGGTGGCATAGTGGTTAAAAGTTTGGTTGCTAAGCAAAAGGTCAGCAGTTCAAATCCACCAGGCACTCCTTGGAAACCCTATGGTGTGGTTCTACTCTGTCTTATAGAGTTGCTATGAATTGACTCGATGGCAACGGGTTTGTTTATTTTTTGTTTTTTTGGTTCTACTTAATCAAACATTATGTCCTTCTGCAGGAACTGGTCACTCCTGATAACATGTATGAAGTATATGCGATGAAGTCTCACCATTCTTGTTTCTAAGGAGCAGCCTGGCTGTACTTCCTCAAACACAGTTTGTTTGTCCTACCGGCAGTATATTCAATATTCTTCACCAACACCATAATACAAAGGTGTCAGTCCTTCAGTCTTCCTTATTCACTGTCCAGCTTTCCCATGCATATGAGGCAATTAAAAATACCCTGTCTAGGGTCAGGCACACCTTAGTCCTCAAGTGACATCTTTGCTTTCTAACACTTTAAAGGGTCTTTTACAGCAGATTTGCCCAATGCATCTTTTGATTTCTTGACTGGTGTTTCCATGAGCATTGGTTGTGGATCAAAGTAAAATGAAATCCTTGACAACTTCAATCTTTTCTCCATTTATCATGATGTTGCTTATTGGTTCAGTTGTGAGAATTTTTGTTTTCTTTACAATGAGGTGCAAGCCATACCGAAGGCTGTAGTCTTTGATCTTCATCAATAAGTGCTTCAAGTCCTCTTCACTTTCAGCAAGCAAGGTTGTGTCATCTGCATATCGCAGGTTGTTAATCAGTCTTCCTTCAGTCTTGATGCCCCATTCTTCATATAGTTCCAGCTTCTCAGATTATTTGCTCAAAATTCAGATTGAATAAGTATGGTGAAAGTATACAACTCTGACACACACCTTCCCTGACTTTGAACCACAGAGTATCCCCTTATTCTGTTCAAAGGACTGTGTCTTGGTCTATGTACAGGTTCCTCATGAGCACAATTAAGTGTTCCGGAATTAGAAATCTTTGCAAATTATCCATAATTTGTTATGATTCACATGGTAAAATGCCTTTGCATAGCCAATAAAACACAGGTAAATATCTTTCTGGTATTCTCTGCTTTCAGCCAAGATCCATCTGACATCAGCAAGGATATCCCTCCTTCCAAGTTTTCTTCTGAATTTGGCTTGAATTTCTGGCAGTTCCCTGTAGATGTACTGCTACAATCACTTTGAATGACTTTCAGCAAAATTTTCCTTGTGTCTAATATTAATGATATTATTAGATAATTTCCGCATTCTGTTGGATCATGTTTCTTTTGAATAGGCATAAATATGGATTTCTCCCAGTCAGTTGGCCAGGTAGCTGCCTTGAAAATTTCTTGGCATAGATGAGTGAGCACCTCCAGCTCTGCATCCATTTGTTGAGACATCTCAGTTGGTATTCCATCAATGCCTGGAGCCTTGTTTTTCACCAATGCCTTCAGCGTAGTTTGGACTTCTTTGCTAGGTGTATCGGTTCTTGATAATATGCTACCTCCTGAAATCATTGAACATCCACCATTGAACAGTGACTCTGTATTCCTTCTATCTTCTTTGGATGATTCCTGCAGTGTTCAATATTTTCCCCATAAAATCCTTCAAAATTGCAACTCAAGGCTTGAATTTTTCTTCAGTTCTTTCAGCTTGAGAAATTCTGAGCATGTTCTTTCCTTTTAGTTTTCTAAATCCAGGTCTTTGCACATTTCATTACAATACTTTGTCTTCTTGAGCTGCCCTTTGAAATCTGTTCAGCTCTTTTACTTCATTATTTCTTCCATTCACTTTAGCTACTCTACATTCAAGAGGAGGTTTCAGAGTCTCTTCTGACATCCATTTTGGTCTTTTCTTTCTTTTTAATCATCTCTTGCTTTCTTCATGTATGATGTCCTTGATGTCATTCCACAACTCATTTGGTCTTCAGTTGTTAGTGTCTAACATGTCAAATCTATTCTTGACACAGCCTCTAAATTCAGGTGGAATATACTGGAGGTCGTATTTTGGGTCTTGTGACTTGCTCTAATTATCTTCAGCTTCAACTTGAACTTGCATTGAGCAATTGTTGGTCTGTTCCACAGTTGGCCCCTGGCCTTGTCCTGACCATATTGAGCTTCTCGATCATCTCACTCCACAGATGTACTTGATTTGATTCCTGTGTATTCCATCTGGAGAGGTCCAAATGTATAGTCACCATTTACATTGTTGAAAAAAAATATTTGCAATGAAGAAGTCATTGGTCTTGCGAGATTCTATCATGTGATCTCCAATGTCATTTCTGTCACCAAGGCCATATGTCCCAACTAATGATCCTTCTTATTTGTTTCCGACTTTCACATTCCGATCACCAGTAATAATGTATCTTTATTGTATGTTTAATGAATTTCAGGTTGCAGACATTGGTAAAAATGTTCAATTTTTTCATCTTTGGCCTTAGTGGTTGGGATTAAATTTGAATAATAGTTGTTTTAGCTATCTAGTGCTACTTTAACAGAAATACCCAAGTGGATGGCTTTAACAAAGAGAAATTTATTCTCTCACAGTCTCATAGGCTAGAAGTCTGAATTCAGAGCATCAGTTCTAGAGGAAAGCCTTCTTTCTCTGTCAGCCCTGGTGGAAGGTCCTTGTCATCAACTTCTCCTGGTCTAGGATCTTCTCCGCACAGAAACCCTGAGTCCAAAGGACGAGCTCTGCTCCCGGTGCTACTTTCTTGGTGGTATGAGATCTCCATGTCTCTCTGCTTGCTTCTCTCTTTTATATCTCAAAAGATATTGGCTTGAGACACAGTCTAATCTTGTGTATCTCATCAATATAACTGCTGCCAAGTCATCTCATTAACATCATAGTGATAGGATTTACAACATATAGGAAAATCTCATCAGATGACAAAATTGTGAACAATCACACAATACTGGGAATCATAGCATAGTCAAGTTGACAGATATTTTGAGGGGACACAATTCAATCTATGACAGTTGTATTAGCTGCTCTTCCTTGTAGGCATACGGACATTATCTTATCCCTGAAAATGTACTTCAGGATAGACCTTGAAATGTCCTTTTTGATGATGAATGTGATGCCATTCCTCATCAAATTATCATTCCAGGCATAACAGTCCATACGATTGTCCAATTCCAAATGGCCAATCCAGTCCATTTCAGCTCACTAATGCCTAGGATATCCATCTTTATGCATCCCATTTCATTTTTGAGGATTTCCAATTTTCCTAGTTTCGTACTTTGCACATTCCACATTCCAATTGTTAATGGATGTTTGCAGCTGTTTCTTCTTATTTGGAGTTGTGCCACATCAGGAAAGTAAGGTCCCGAAAGCTTGACTCCATCCACATCATTAAGGTCGACTCTACTTTGAGGAGGCAGCTCTTTCCCAGTTGTATTTTGAGCGCCTTCCAACCTGAGGGGCTCATTTTCTGCACTGTATCCAACAATGTTCTGCTCCTGTTCATAACATTTTCATTGGCCAATTTTTCAGAATTAGGTTGCCAGGTCCTTTTTCCTAGTATGCCTTAGTCTGGAAGCACCACTGAAACCTGTCTACCATGAGTGACCCTGCTGGTATTTGACATACCAGTGGCGTAGCTTCCAGCATCACAGCAACACACAAGCCACCACAGTACAACAAACTGACAGATGAGCAGTGGGAAGATGCACAAAGTGCACCTGAAATTGAGCTACATATACAACTAGTTGCTACCAACTCATGGTAACCTCATGAGTGCATGAGTATCAGAGTAGAATTGTGCTCCACTGGGCTTTCAATAGTTGATTCTTTGGAAGAAGATCACCAGGCCTTTCTTCCTAACTGTCTCAGTGTGGATTTAAACTGCCAACCTTTCAGTTAACACCTGAACACCATAATCATTTGCACTACCCAGGGATTCCAAGCTACATACAGAAGGCTGAAATACATTCAGGTCAGCTGCAATGATTTACAATAGCTGGAGGGTTTGATTCTTCCCGTTGGTGAAATATATTTCTCTTTATATCTCAGTAAAGAAGTTTGAATCATCACACAAATTTTTTAAGTACATGTAAACCCCAACACACTTTTCCAGAAATTAAACATGGTAGAGAAATAAACTTTTAACGTTGCAAATCACTGTGTAGCTTGTAAAGCACACGTTTTTCTTGTAGACATCGATTACTTTTACCATTTTCTTTTCTGATAATCTTTGAACACTAAAATTCATATTCCTGAATTGTATTTTTGTATGAATATTTCTGTTCATTATTTCATTATGGCTTTTAAGTGAGATGATTAAGGTTTTTGAACAAAATAATAACAATAGTTTACCTTCTAATGTCTGTATATACATACATATAAGTACACGCATCTGTATACACATGCATGTTGGCACATGCACACATATATAAGTATCTAAACAAACAAGTTATTATTTAATGTTATAACTACCTTAGGGCTTTCTATAGCACCCTAATAGAAGAAGTCATGACCTCCCATGAAATTCTAGAATATTAGTTGTCTGGAGTTCTCCCGACTTCGTGCTCACAATTAGTAACTGCTTCCATTAATGTTATTTGTGTGCCTGACTGGTTGCCACAGTAAACAATAAACTCTCAGAAGGCCTCTTCTGAAAGTCTTCATGATTTTAGACCTAAATCACAGAGTAGCAATTAATAATATGTGATGCATTAATAAATAAATATAGGTAATTTCTTCTTGTAAGACCTACCAAATCAGCCTTGTAATTTCCCTAAGAGGTATTTCATTTCAGAATAATTCACTGAGATTTTAAAACTAAATAGTAACCAAAAAACATAGCCACAGTGGAGAGGTCTAGTATAACTAAAATATAAGGCACCTCCAAGCTATAGGAGACTTCATTGCTAATTTATTTTTTAGTTACACTTCTATCAAAAAATTGGAACCTAAATGTCCCAAAATAAGGGAAATGTTACATGGATTAAGATGTGCTTATATGCAGGCAATTCCAGGATTACTAAAGTCTGACTTACGGAAAACTGGTACTTAAAAACAGACTCACATAAAGCCTGTTATATTAAAAATTTGAGTTAAATACAATGGTTTGTAATAACAAACCCATGCACTACTTCGTGACGCTTATAAAAATGTTGCACAGTTTGGAAGTGTTTCTTCAGTGTTTTATATGCATACAAAAAAAAAAAAACACAAACCTGTTGTGTCGATTCCAACTCTATAAGACAGAGTAGTACTGCCCGATAGAGTTTCCAAGGAGCAGCTGGTAGATTTGAACTGCCAGCCTTTTGGTTAGCAGACAAACTGTTAACCACTAAGCGACCAGAGCTCCAATAGAAAGATAAAATATATACTATATACTAAGACATATGTTTGACTGACTGATGCTAAATAAGAACTGTGTGTACCTGTTCTGGCTTACCTACAAATCCCATTTAAAGACAGAGTTAGGAATGGATCTTATTTGTAACCCGGGGTCTGCCTGTAATTAAATGTTTCACACAAATTAAAAATCCTTTTTTGAGGCATTTTTAATGACATAGGGAGAAATTTATGTTATGTTCTAAAGAGAAAAAAAGCAGAATATAAAATTGAATATATAGCTCTATTCCAATTTTTTTATAAAGAAGAAGGCAGAGAAGAAAAAGAAGGGATGAAAACACCTATAATTGAAATCTCTATGTAGGAATATTTGGTGTGAGTTTTATTTTTCATATATTTTTAAAGTTCCTAAAATTTCTACAATAAATATATAAAAGTCTTATAATTAAAAACTTATAAAATCGTAAGGGAGAGAGTGAATCTGAATGACAAAGAAAGCAAAAAAAAAAAAAATCTGCTTCTCATTAGGAAAACTCCAAAGTAGCTAAGATAGCAAATGTCAAGATCGTGGCAGGAAAGATATTCTAAATGAATTGAAAATATTAAAACTTTTTAGTTTTCACTCTCAAAGTTATTATCACCAAACATTCTCTAGTCTAAGAGGCACATTTTAACATTCACATTTTCACATTCTGAAATTGGAATGTCTTAAATTTCTTTTTCTTTCTTTTTCATCCAAAATCTGTTAGTAAACCTTACAAATAGCCTCTTACAAGAGATGATATTTTACAGATCTGAAATGCCACATACCATTTTCTCCTCTGTTTTCCCTTCCTCACCACCTCCTTTCTCCCTCCTTCTTTCTTCCCTCCCGCCCTTCCTTCTTTCTAACATTATTGAGTGGCTGCTTTACACTGGCTAGTGTGTTGGAGGCAAGGGGGGACCTGTAGGTGTGATCTGGTCCTTTCCCTAAAGAAGCCAACAGTCTAGTGAGGAGCAGCCACCTTTAGAGGAAAGAGAGGCTGTTTTGGTCAAGTGTGAAGAACACTGTGATGGGGGGAGAACATAGGGTGCTGTGGAGGCGCTGAATCCAGAGAAGGCATCCCAGAAGTGACATTTGAACAAGACCTGAAAGATGAACAGGAATTATCCAGGGAAGAGGCAGTTAGATAGGAAGTGTTCCAGAAACAGTGAACACATATTCAAAGGCTTGGTATGGGAATGGGGGAATGGATAGGGAGGTAGAGAGAGAGATAGACAGATAGATACAGGGAGAAAGAGGCAGTAGAAAGGCAGGCAGAAGACAAAGCACAGGAGAAAGTGAGAGTGTCCGAGAAACAGAAAGAGAGGTGGACAGAATGACAGGGAGTGAGTTGAGACTGAGAGCAAGGTAGCAGCTCAGTCAGCTGGGATGTGGACTTTAAGTTGAAAAATGTCAAAGCCTGGGGCTAGCAAAAAAAAAAAGAAAGGGTCAGAATATTTTGATGGCCTTAGGCCTTGTGTTATATTAAGATTGAATCCTGAAGGATCAATGTACAAAGACTTTTAAATTTCAGAAAGATTACACTATTCTTATTAAAAAAAAAAAAAAAATCCAGACAAACTAGAACAGTAGAGAACAGAAGACTCCCTGAGACAATGGCCCTGAGGCTCTCTTTAAACCTAGAACTGAGCCTACCCCCTGAGATCACCTTTTTGTGAAATAGCAGTGTGGCACACAAAACAAACGATATTACCTGTAAGATCCAACTGGAAGATATCCTTATGTATTCCTATTTCCAAGAAATGTGATCCAACCGTATCAAACAATATTATTAATATCACAGGCAAGCAAAATTTTGCTGAAGATCATTCAAAAGCGGCTGTAACAGTATATCGACAGGGAACTGCCAGAAGTTCAAGCCGCATTCAGAGGAGGACGTGGAACCAGGGATATCATTACTGATGTCAGATGAATCCTAGCTGAAAGCAGAGAATACCAGAAGGATGTTTACCTGTGTTTGACTATGCTAAGGCATTTGATTGTGTGAATCCTAACAAATAATGGATAACATCACAAAGAATGGGAATTCCAGAACACTTAATTGTGCTCATGAGAAACCTGTACATAGATAAAGAGACAATTAGTTGTTCGGACAGAACAAAGGGATACTGTGTGGTTTAAAATCAGGAAAGATGTGGTTCAAGGTTGTATTCTTTCACCATACCTATTAAATTTGTATGCTGAGGAAATAATCCAAGGAACTGTACTATATGAAGAAGAATGGGGCGTCAGGATTGGAGGAAGACTCATTAACAACTTGTGTTATGCAGATGACACAACCTTGCTTGGTTGCTGAAAGTGAAGAGGACTTGAAGCACTTACCGATGAAGATCAAAGACCACAGCCTTCAGTATGGATTACACCTCAATATAAAGAAAATGAAAATCCACACAACTAGACCAATAAGCAACATCATGATAAATGGGGAAAAGTTTGAAGTTGTCAAGGATTTCATTTTGCTTGGATCCACAATCAACACACATGGAAGCAGCAGTCAAGAAATCAAAAGACACATTTAAAGTTTTGAAAAGCAAAGATGTCACCTTGAAGACTAAGGCACACCTGACCCAAGCCATGATATTTTCAATTGCATCATATGCATGTGAAAGCGGGACAAAGAATAAGGAAGACTGAAGAAGAACTGACGCCTTTGAATTGTGGTGTTGGCGAAGAATATTGAATACACCATGGACTGCCAAAAGAACAAACAAATCTGTCTTGGAAGCAGTACAAACAGAATGCTCCTTAGAAGCAAGGGTGGACTGCAAGACATATTCTCCCTGCTGCTGGAAGTAATGCCAGAGACAGCCACCAGCTTCAGCACTCCTCAGAAACTGCCTTGGTTACAGAGACCCACCTTACCCAAGATCATGCCTGTTTCCCAGGGAAGCCTATATACAGTGATTCGTCCATAAAGATTAAAAGGCTGGGTTCCCTCACCCAACTCTGAAGGTTCCCCAAGTGTTGGAGTTCCCCTGGGCTTGAATGAGACCTCCTTTGAGGCTGCATTGTATGTAGCCCAAGTTCTACCTTTACTCGGTTCTGCATCCTCCTCTTCCCTTCCAAAGCTCTCATCCCATATACACTTCTTGTTTGCTAATCTTTGTCGCAGAGTTGGCTCTCTGGGCAAACAAATTTGTGACATCTCTGATGTCAGATTTTCAAAATGTTCCCTTTAAAATTTTATAAAAATGCCTTTCAAAAGTCTTAGACTGCCATGCATATCTTTAATTGATTGGCTATGTTTATTAAGCCTCCTGTAATGAAGGAACAGGACTATGAATGTTTTCATAGCATGCTCCCATGAAACTGCAATTTTTCAGTGAATCCCCTGCTTTCCAGTCCCCCAAGGACAAATAAAGCTTCCCTAGTCAGAGTTGGAAGTAGGCAGACTCCAAGGGAACAGGTTTTGTCTATATTTTAAAATATTACAATTTATAACTTGAAATTAAAAACAACATAAATTACTAATTCAATCCCAACATTCCAATTTAATGAACTAGAGGTTTTTATTGCATTATTGTTTTGTTCTACAGGACCAGTCTTCTGCTGTATGAATAGGAAGTTCTTCTTTATTAATAAATAAGTATATAAAAAAATTAAAGCTGCCCTCTTTGCAATTATGTTGATGTCTCATAGGAGTGCAAATTCAATAATTTAAAATATTATTTTCTTAGTCTATGCACAACCACTGTAGATAAGAGTGTGAAATCTGTGTCTTTTTTACTTTAAACTCCTTTTAAGTGCGGTACAGCAAAGCAATTGCTCCCTAGTGGCAAGTGAGAAGCACTTACCAGAAAAATTGTTATTGGATTACATTTCTGGATCCATAAAATGTAAGTAAAGGACATTATTGACATCCAAACAGTGACCAATGATCAAGAATGTGTGACACATACATGTGATTCAAATTCAAAGCAAGGCTTCTGGTCTACCTAAAATAAAAGTGATACCTAGGATCTTGTTGTTGTTACTAGGTGCCATTGAGTTGGTTCTGACTCATAGAGACGGTATGTACAACAGAACAAAACACTGCTCACCCATATGCCATCTTCACAATTGTTGCTATGCCTGAGCTCATTGTTACAGCCACTCTGTCAATCCACCTCATTGTGGGTCTTCCTCTTTTTCACTGACCTACTTTATCACGCGTGATGTCCTTCTCCGGAGACTGATTCTTTCTGACAACCTGTCCAAAGTGTGTGAGATGCAGTCTCACCATGCTTGCATCTAAGGAGCATTCTGGTTGTACTTCCTCCAAGATAGATTTGTTCGTTCTTTTGGCAGTCCATGGTATAGTCAATATTCTTTGCCAACACCACAATTCAAAGGCATCAATTCTTCAGTCTTCCTTATTCATTGTCTCGCTTTCGCATGCATATGATGCGATTGAAAACACCATGGCTTGGGTCAGGTGCACCTTGGTCCTCAAAGTGACATCTTTGCTTTTTAACATTTTAAAGAGTTCTTTTGCAGCCGATTTGCCCAATGAAATGCATCTTTTGATTTCCTGACTGCTGCTTCCATGTGTGTTGATTGTGGATCCAAGTAAAACGAAATCCTTGAGAACCTCAGTCTTTTCTCCATTTCTCATGATGTTGCTTACTGGTCCAGTTGTGAGGATTTTTGTTTTCTTTATGTTGTCATGTAACCCATACTGAAAGCTGTGGTCTTTGATCTTCATCAGCAAGTGCTTCAAGTCCTCTTCACTTTCAGCAAGCAAGGTTGTGTCAATTGCAAAACGCAGGTTGTTAATGAGTTTTCCTCCAATCCTAATTCCCCATTCTTCTTCATATAGTGCAGCTTTTGGGATATTATATTTGCTCAGCATACAGATTGAATAGGTATGGTGAAAGGATGCAACCCTGATGCACACTTTTCCTGATTTTAAACCATGCAGTATCCCCTTGTTCTGTTTGAATGACTGCCTCTTGATCCATGTACAGATTTCTCATGAGCACAATTAAGTATTCAGAATTCTCATTCTCTGCAGTGTTATCCATAATTTGTTATGATCCACACAGTCTAGTGCCTTAGCATAGTCAATGAAACACAGGTAAACATCTTTCTGGTATTCTCTGCTTTCAGCCAGGATTCATCAGACATCAGCAATGAGATCCCTGGTTCCACATTCTCTTCTAAGTTCAGCTTGAACTTCCGGCAGCTCCCTGTCGATATACTGATGAGGCTGCGTTTGAATGATCTTCAGAAAAATTCTGCTTGCATGTGATATTGATGACATTGTTCGATAATTTCCACATTCAGCTGGATCATCTTTCTTGGGAATAGGCATAAATATGGATCTCTTCCAGTGGGTTGGCCAGGTAGCTGTCTTCCAAATTTCTTGGCATAGAGGAGTGAGCATTTCCAGCCTTTTGTTGAAACATCTCAATTGGTATTCTATCAATTCCCTGAGGCTTTAATTGGCCTATGGCCTTAAAAAAAAAAAAAAAAGCCTGTTGCTGTTCCGACTCATAGCGACCCTATAGGACAGAGTAGAACTGCCCCATAGAGTTTCCAAGGAGCATCTGGTGGATTCGAACCGCTAACCTTTTTGTTAGCAGATATAGCTCTTAACCACTATGCCACCAGTAACTTCTCCACGGGTGTCTTAGTCATCTAATGCTGCTATAAGAGAAATACCACAAGCGGATAGTTTTAAAAAAGAGAAGTTTATTTCCTCACAGTAGAGTAGGCTAGAAGTCCAAGTTTAGGTTGTCAGCTCCAGGGGAAGATTTTCTCTCTGTGTTGGCTCTGGAGGAAGGTCCTTGTCCTCAATCTTCCCGTGGTCAAGGAGTTTCTCAGGTGCAGGAACCCTGGCCCCAAAGGGTGCATTGTGCTCCTGGTGGTGCTTTCTTGGTGGTATGAGGTTTCCAGCTCTGCTGGCTTCCCTTTCCTTTTCATTTCTTGAGAGGTAAAAGGTGGTGCTGGCCACACCCCAGGGAAACTCCCT
Source organism: Elephas maximus indicus (assembly GCF_024166365.1). NCBI lineage: Eukaryota > Metazoa > Chordata > Mammalia > Proboscidea > Elephantidae > Elephas > Elephas maximus. Next base: position 137,548,138 of record NC_064821.1, read on the forward strand.
TTACATTGGGTAAGGGATGTGACCTGGATAAGGGTGGTGTTATAATCCCACCCTAATCCTCTTTAACATAAAACTATAATCACAAAATGGAGGACAACCACAGAATACTGGGAATAATGGCCTAACAAAGTTGATACATACATTTTTGATGGGACATAATTCAATCTATGACAACTGGAATGTTGTGTAACAGAAGCAAAAATCCTATTATTGTTATTTAAAAAGCCTGCAGACCTGGTAAAGGTATTTCCCCAGAGGCTCATCCTTATCTAGATATCAAGGTCTCTTTAAGAGATCTTATCTGGCCCTAAAGAATGTAGGTCCTTGCATGGAATGTCACTGCTGCATGCAAGGTTAGCATTTCCTAAATGTTTTCCTTACCATTCTTCTACTTGAATAGCCATATCTCTTGTAGTCGGTAGCCTTCTTTTTTGCTCTCACCAGCTCTTGCTCATGTTCTAGCTCTTCTTCATTCAGATCCTTTCAGGTTGACTTAAGCAGCTTCAGCCAACCTTCAGACAGACAGTAAGCTCCACAGGGGCAAGGATCCTGTCTGTCTGGTTCTCAGCTATATACCTCAGCACCCAGCGCAGTAGCTGCCCTAGAGTAGGTTCAGAATACCTATCTGTTGACTGATTGAATGTATGGATGAATGTCTGGCTTCTGCCTTCATTTCCCAGGCTAACAACTATTTCTCTCTTCTAGCACAGTATATACACAGACTAATAAACTTAAAACAGGTTGTTTTTAATCTCACAGTCCATGTACTTTCCCATATCCATGACTCCCATGGGCAGCTCTGTCACAAATTGGAACTAAAATCTTAGGATCTGGTGAACTTTAGGTCTTTTCAATATTCAGATATAATATAAATATTCAAGAAATGAGAAAGAACTTCCATTTTTGGCAGTATGACAGAATATGTATTTTAAACAATTATCTGCTATAAAAATTATATGTTAAATTTTATAAACATCTCACTGCACAGGCAAAAATACTGGGAGAAGAAAAGTGAAGTAAAAGCAGAAATCCAGAGTAAGAAGAGGGCTTTGAAGCACAAAACAAAACAAATAAAACCAAAAACCTTAGGGGACACTGCTATTCCTTGAGTATCTAAAGGTTCAGTCCTGAACACTGTAAGGGATAAAGATTGGAAGCAACTCTTAGAGACTGCCTAATATAGTAATTTTGAGAGGGCACTATCACATAGGAGCCTTGGTGGCCCAGTGTTTAAGAGCTACAGCAGCAAACCAAAAGTTGGCAGTTTGAATCCACCAGCCATTCCTTCGAAATGCTATGGGGCAGTTCTACTCTGTCCTGTCAGGTTGCTATGAATCAGGATTGATGCCACAGCAACAGGTGCCATCCCATAAAGCCAAGACCAACAAGGTCCCCACCTTCAGGGAATGGGTGAATTAGAAGAAAATCTGTTTTACAGGGACACAACAGAGCAACTTTACTCTGGGTGGGTAGAGGGAAAGAATTATTATCTCTTGTTAACTCGTAAGCCAGTCCTCATCCAAGTTTGCAGTCCATACTCACAGTGTCTTATCAAAAAAAAAAAAAAAAGAATTCAAACCGAGAAAATATTTTAAAAGACGTACTTGTTTGGAAGTTCCAAACTGACAGTAATAAATATTCTCTATTGAGTAAAAAAAAAAAAAAAAACTTGATTCCATAGAAGTGGACAAAAAAGAACAAAATGAACTAGAGACCTTAATTTAAATATATTGATACCAACAATAAATTTAAGTGAACTAAACACTCCAGTTAAAAGACAAAGGTTAAAAGATAAAATTAAAAAAAATTCACACATATGCTATTTACAAGAAAAATATCTAAACTGTAAGACTCAGAAATGTTTAAAATAAAAGGATAAAAGTTAGTAATTACTAATAAAAACATGGCATATCTATAATAAAATAATTCAATAATAAAATAATTCAATAATAAAAAGCATTACTACAGATTAAATAGATCATACATAATTGTAGAATATTTAACATACCTGGAATATATCAAGTTGTAAGTGTGTGTATTCCTACTAACATATCATAAAAGTCTATAATGCAAAAACGTAAAGAACTGCAAGAATAAATTGACAAATCTGCCTTCATTGGGAGTATTTTAATATTCTATTCTCAGTAATTGCTAGATTGAGCAGAAAAAATGAATGAGAACCTAGACTTGAAAACCATACTTAGTAAAATTGACAAAAGACATATAAAACATAGCATTTAACAAATAAATTTTTAAATTTATCATCTACTAGACCACAAAGCAAACCTTGACAAGATTTAGAATATTTCTAAATAACTGAGTCAAACAAAAGTCATATTAGAGATGAGAAAATACTCAGAACAGAATAATAATAAAAATCCTAAATGTAGTAAGAAATTTGAGAAATGCAGCTGAAGTGATCTCAGAGGAAAAATAATACACTTAAAAGATAACACTAGAAAAAAAAAGATTCAAAATTAATGAGGTAATCGTAAGTTATAGAATTAAAAAAATACAGAATAAATTTTATGAAAATATAATAATGAAAAGAAGATAGATAAAGGCCAAATTAATACAATAAAAAAGAAGCATATGTAGTAGAGAAAATCAGCAAAGCCAAAGGTTTGGCTATAGGTTGGTATGTTATATTAGTGGGGGAAACACTGGGCAATCCAATCCAATAAACTATGATGAGATCAATGGTTACAAATGTCCAGCCTCTTTGTATATGTATATCCAACAAAAAACTGGCAAATAGACAAGTAAATTATGGTAAACTCATCCTATGGGAGAGTATATAACAGTAAAAATGCATGAACTATATTTGTAGGCATTAACATGAATGGCTTCACAAATACAATGTTAGATGAGAAATACACATCATGCGCAGTTCCTGATAGACTAAAGGCTTAAATGTGAAAAATAAAACATAAAAACTTTGGGCAGAAAGTATTGAACATCTTTATGACTTTAGAATAAGAAAGGTTTTCTGAAACTACCTTCAAAAGAGAAAACCATAAAAATAAAAGTTGATAAATTTTTCTTCATTAAAATTTTTAACCTATAATTGAAAGTTAGCATAAAGAGCATAAAAAGGCAAGCCAAAAAGTGGGAGAAGATATTTGCAACATTATAGATGACAAAGGAATAATATGCAGATTAAATAAATAACAAATCAATATAAAATTAGTAACCTGTTATGGATTGAATTAAGCCTCCCTGGTGGCTCAGTGGTTAAGGGCTCAGGGGCTAACCAAAAGGTAAGTAGTTGGAATCTACCCGTTGATCCTTAGAAACTCTATGGGGCAGTTCTATTCTGTCCTATATGGATGCTATGAGTCAGAATTGACTGGATGCCAATGGGTATGTGTGTGGTGAGTCTATTTCTGTGGTTATAATCCCATTTGGGAATGAGTTGTCCTTGGTATTTTAATAAGGCAGGATTAGTGTAGCATGTGTCATTAGTCAATCTCTTTTGAGATATAAGAGATTAAACAAGCAAGAGAGCTAGTAGAGATAGGGGAAGAAAGATGCCAAGCCACATGAAGATTCCCCAGGAGCAGAAGCTCAAAAGCGGTAAGGACCTTCCTTTAAAGCCGAGAGAAAAAGCCTTCCCCAAGAACCTGCATGCTGAATTTGGACTTCCAGCCTCCTAAACTGTGAGACAATAAATTTCTGTTTGTTAAAGTCATTCACTTGCGGTATTTCTGTTATAGCAGCACTAGATAATTAAGAAATAACCCAATATTAAAACAAACAAAATATTTGACCAGCATTTCATACAAGAGGAAACATATGTAGTTCATAAACATGTATGTTTAACCTTGTTTGTCCTCAGAGAAATTACAACCACCAGAAGATACCATTTCCTATGGAACACATTTTCCTGTCCAGCAGATACATTGCTGCTGGTAGGAGCATAAGTTGATATCTTAACTTTGAAAAACAAGTTGACATTGTTTTGAAAAGTAATTCAATTGCTTGGCAATGGTTCTCAAAATATTGTCTGAGGACCTTTTGGGGAGGTTTGCAAGGTCCTCTCATTTCTATCAGATTTGTTTGAGACTAGATCTTTTTCAAATACTTCAACTAAAACAGCAAAACAGATTCAATGCAAAAGCAGGTCTAAGAATTTAGTTGCTTTAAGTCAGATGTTAAAAAGATGTACAGAAATCCAAAGTAATGCCACTCATTTTATTATTTATTTTCCCTTCAAAAGGTTGGTTTTCATAAAAATGTGTTGACATTAACACATAAAGCTTGTTCTTGTTATTTTTTTAAAAATTAATCATTTAAAATTTTCTGATTTTTAATTTCCAGTAGCATGAAAATTTAGAGATATAATCTACATTAACAAAAGCTCTTTGGGGTCCTCTTTGGAGTGAAAATGAGTTGTGAGACCAGAAAGTTTGAGAATTCTTACACTTATAAATTAGGAAACAAGCACAAGAATGAGCATTACCACTTGTTTACAGTAAAAACAAAAACAAAAAACCTGGCAAACCCTTAATATCAATTGGCAAGTGGACAAATAAATTGTGGTAAACTCATCTGTGGAATAGTATACACCCTCTCCTCACTTATTGACTATATCTGATATTTCACATCTATGACAATAGCAAAAAATCTATTTTGGCAGTAACAAACCTGAAAATGTAAAGCGAGAGTGATGCTGGCTGTGATGATTAAGGTTCTGTGTCATCTTGTCTGGGCCATAGTTCTCAGTGGTTTGGCAGTTATATAATGATGTAATTTGGCAGTTACGTAATGATGTAGTCATCCTCCATCTTGTGATCTGATGCAGTAATCCTCCATTTTGGCATAATACTGATTTTGCATAATGACCTGGTCTTTGGAAGCTAACCATGTTAATAAGTGAGTAGAGGTTGTAAAGCAGTAAAAATACATGAACTATACCTATAGACATTAAAATGAATACGTTTCACAAACAAACTGTTAGATGAGAAAAGCAAACCATACACACAGTAGGAATTTCTCACCTAAAGGGTACAATAAATCCAGTTATCACTGAGTAGACTCTGAGTCATGGCAAGCCCATGTGTATCAGAGTAAAACTGTGTTCCATAGAGTTTTCAATGGCTGATATTTTAGAAGTAGGTGGCCAGGCCTTTCTTCTGAGATGCCTCTGGGTGAACTTGAACCTTTAACCTTTCAATTGGCAGCCAAGGGTGTTAACCAATTGTACCACCCAGGGACTCCAAAGAATACAATACAAATTTTATTATATTATACAATATATTGTTTGCAGAGAAATACATATGGCAAACTTATAAGGAAAAATAGGTAATAAAAATGTAATATCCAGAATAGTGGTTACTTCTAGGAGAATGGAAAGAGGTACAGAGGTGCTTCAAAATGTGTCCTATTCCTTAAATAATGTGGTGGGGTACAGGGATGTTTGCTTTATTTTTATTTTTTAGGTCATACCCATATGCTATAAATATTCGTCTCTGTGTAATATTTTTGGAAACCCTGGTGGCATAGTGGTTAAGTGCTACAGCTGCTAACCAAAAGGTTGGCAGTTAGAATCCACCAGGCACTCCTTGGAAACTCTATGGGGGCAGTTCTACTCTGTCCTATAGGGTCACTATGAATCAGAATCAACTTGGGTTTGGGTATAATATCTAATTTAGGACACTTTTAAATTAAAGAAAAAAGGCATTTGGATAAAGGAAAAGGGAAAAGATAGGGAGAGAAGATGGGAGAAGGATGAACCAAAGAAAGAAGGAAATATTTCTTGACCTTTAATGGGAACTAAGTAAATCTATTAAATGTACCTCCTCCAATGTTAACCAACCTTTCTGTGCTGAGAGCAGATAACCTTTTAAGGAAAGATATCACCTGTTTAGACCTATACTTCCTAAAAAAAAAAAAAATTCCATTAAAACACTTATTTTAAAACTCTTTCAGATAAAGAGGCATGTTTGCAATTAAAGAGGCCTGAACACTGAGCAGATTTCTCTCTAGAATTGGCCCAATCCCACACACAATTTATGGAACTGCACAGGTTATTGGGATCAGAAGAAACTGTCTTAAAGAAGGTTCGGAGTTTTCATCTGAAATCTTGGAGTCCCTCTGCCAGGACAACCTGCTTCATGGCTCCTGCCCACTCATTCAAATCTTTAGGTGAGGCAAACACATCAACCTTTCACACTGAGCTGAAAGAGCTGCCACCACCCCCTAAAAATACAAATGACTCAGTAGTGATGTGTTCTAAAAGGAAACGCAGGGCAGAGACAAGGGCAAAGTCTGGCTGCAGGACCTTTCCTGATTTCCTAATTGGAACAAGTACCTTTTTTCATCACCCTTTACATGGCTGCTTTCTACTCTTACAATTATGTAATTAGCAAATTTGGCACCTCTTTTGCCACTTTTGAATTGTGTCACTAAATATAATTGGGAAAACAAAGAAATACACCTAGGAAAAGGAAAATAAGGGGAAAAGAAGGTTTCAAAGAATTGAACTACTTAGACTTATGGTGGCGCCAGCAACTATTCCTACCATTAGTAACTCCAAGGACTAGCAGTGTTTCAGATATACACTTCCTGCTACAATGTCATCATTTTGTATAATAGGAAACAAAGATTTAGTGAAAGGTTAGGCCCCTTCAAAGTCTCTGTGAAATATCAGCAGAGTGCCAGCTCACTCTCTAATCTACTTTTTCAAATACCCAACATACCTGTAGTAGAGTGATTTATTGAAGATTTAATGTGGCTGAGTAACCCACACTGACAATTAACCGTGTCTTTTTTTTATGGGTTTACCATGAAATAATTGGGAATCGTTTTTTCCATCCTTTTGAAAGATAGTATCCAAGGCCTTTGGTATTGGTGGTTTGAGCTTTCCTTTCCCCAGGGGAGAGTTGTGAGTTCTTTGTTTTGCAAAACCTAGACTTTTCCAGGGCCAGTTTGAAAAAAGAAGGAAGAGGGGAAGCGTGACTCAGCTACAGAGGTTCCTCCAAACTAGAGGAATTGACGCATTTGAAATGAGGTGTTGGCAAAGAATATTGAATAATGAATATAACATTTTTTTTTTTTTTGGTCAAAAGGACAAAAAAATCTGTCTTAGAAGAAATACAGTCGTAGAAGAATGCTCCTTAGAAGCGACAATGATGAGATGAGACTTTGGCTGGCTTACTTTGGATAGGTCATCAGAAAAGACCAACTACTAGAAAATGACATAATGTTTGGTAGAGGGTCAGCAAAAACGAGAAAAACTATCAACAAGATGGATTGACACAATAGCAGCAACAACGGACTCAAACATACCCAAAGATCATGAAAATGGCACAGGACCAGACAATGTTTCATTCTGTTATAGAAAAGGTTGCCATGAGTAGAAGCCAACTCCAGGATGACAACAATAGAGGTACAGAGAAGTAGTGCTTCCAAAGGCGATAGTATTTCTAATGGTTTGGTGCGTAGATAGCTGAAGATGGGACAGGAACACTAAGAACAGAGGGCTTGAGAGTTGTGAAGACGTTTCCAGTGGCCAGGTGTGGGAAAAGAAAAGATGGATACCCTGAGCAAAGGATTTATTAGCCTTGGATTGGTGTGAATGTTATGAATCTCAGCAGTGATTATGATGAACTGAAAATAAGAGAACGAATACCTTCCCACAATTTCTTGGATTGCATGAAGTCTAGGATTCTTACACAATTGCAAGACACAGGGGGTCCCCACAAAATAAATGAGATTGGATTTTCTACCAACCCTATTGAAGGAGGGGGAGGGTGTCAGGGGAGGGCCAAGAGTCAGCTTTAACCTGATTTTAAAAATCAAATTTCATAGAGCCCATAAGTCTTAAAGAGACCAAGTGGTCTTTTCTTGTGTTAGAACACGGAGCATTAGAGCAGAGTGGTTAACATCACGGTCTAAGACAGATAGCATGATCGTGGTCCCGTCCCTTACCAAGTCAATGTCTATAAACCAAAGGTTTCTTCCCCTATTTCTTTTTTTTTTAATTCTACCATTATGGATTTCAATAATAGGATTGGGGGAATATTCCATGTAATAAAAAACCCCGTTACTGTCGAGTCGATTCTGACTCATAGCAACCCTACAGGACAGAATAGAACTGCTCCACAGAGTTTCCAGGGAGCACCTGGTGGATTCAAACTCCCCCGACCTTTTGGTTAGCAGCCGTAGCTCTTAACCAGGGTTTCCATTCCATGCAATAGCTACTTAAAAAGAAAAGAAAAGAAAAGGTTATCTTATTGGCTCACATATTAGTGAATATTCAATAAATATTGGCAATCACTTTTTAGTATAATCATCATCATTCTGAATTTCAGTTTTCCTAATCTATGAATGGACGACTGAACAAATAGCAGCCCTGCCTGGGCTGCTAGAAATGTTTATACATTTAAAGAATCAAGTTATAGAAAAGAAATATACAAAATCTCTCACAGACACTTCAGTTGCTCCCATTTACTGAATACCTAAAGCACTGACCAGAACTATGCTAACTTCTTCCACCCATATAATCCCACTAAATTCTTTATGAAATCCTGAAAGGTGAGTTTTCTGCTCCTGTTCACAGGTAGTAAAGGGTTAAGCCTGGTCTGGAACATGATGACTTTATGCTTTTGTAATTTTAGAAGAAGTACAATCCTAAACCTTTCTTCTTGACCGTAATAGTTTGATAATAATAGCTACCAAATACTGAATAACTTTTAAAGTGCCTGGCTCTGGAGTGGGAATTTTACTTATATTTTATCATTTGACTCTCACGATATCCCAGTGTGATAGATATCGTATCCCCATTTTATAAGTGAAAAAAAAAATTAAAACTCGGAGAGAGAGACTAATGCACTAATTAGGGCTACCTAGAACTGAGATCCTTCTTCCTCGTCTGTCTTAGTCTGGAAGCTCAGCTGAAACCTATTTGCCATGGGTGACCCTGCTGGTATTTAAATACTGGTGTCATAGCTTCCAGCATCACAGCAATACGCAAGCCCCCACAGAACAACAAACTGACAGACACGCCGTGGTGTTTTTACTCGTCTCCTATGCATGTGAAAGCTGGACGATGAGTAAAGAATTGATGCCTTTGAATTGTGGTGTTGGAGAAGAATATTGAATATACCATGAACTGCCAAAAGAATGAACAAATCTGTCTTGGAAGAAGTACAACCAGAATGCTCCTTAGAAGCAAGGATGGTGAGACTACGTCTCACGTACTTTGGACATATTACCAGGAGAAGAACATCATGCTTGGTAAAGTAGAGGGCCAGCGAAAAAGAGGAAGACCCCCAATGAGATGGATTGACGCAGTGACTGCAATAGTGGGCTTAAGCATAACAACGATTATGATGATGGCACAGGACTGGGCAGTGCTATGTTCTGTTGTACATAGAGTTGTTACGAGTAGGAACCAACTCTATGGCACATAACAACAACAGCAACAACAACAGGACTGAGATCTCCCTGAATCCGAAGACTTTTGTTGTTTTTCACTATAATTCGCTGTCTCATGTGACCTAGCAATTCCACTCTTAGATATCTACCCAAAAGAAAACATATATCCGCACAAAAACTTGCACATTACCCACAATCTTAACAACATTAGTCCAATAGCCAAATATTGGAAACAACCTAAATGTTCATCAGCTGGTGAATGGAGAGACAAAAAGTGCTTATCTCTACAGTGGGATAGTACTCAGCAGTAAAAAGAAAAAAACTATAATACATGCTATGATATGGATGGACCTCAAAAACATTACGCTAAATGAAAGAAGCCAGACACAAGAAACCACACATTGTACAATTCCATTTATATGAAATGTCCAGAAAAAGCAAACCTGTAGAGACAAAAAGTACATTAGTTGTTTCCCAGGACAAAGGATGGGAATGCAGGTTAACAGTAAATGGCATGAGGAATATTTTTCAGGGTGATGGAAATGTTCTGGACACCCAGGTAGCGTAGTGGTTAAGAGCTACAGCTGCTAACCAAAAGGCAGGCAGTTCAAATCCACCAGGTGCTCCTTGGAAACTCTATGGGGCAGTTCTACTCTGTCCTATAGGGTCACTATGAGTTGGAATTGACTCATCAGCAACAGTTTTTTTAATGGGAAATGTTCTAAAACTGATTATGGTATTAAGTATACAACTTGGTTAATTCAGCAATAAACCAAAAAAATTGCTGTATGGTACACTTAAAATGGGAGAACTATGCGTAAAATATTCACAGTAAAGGAGCAGCTGGTGGATTCAAACTGCCAACCTTTTGGTTAGCAGCCAAGCTCTTAATCAGTGTGCCACCAGGGCTCCATAAAAAAAATACAGTATTGAAGTATTTAACAGACGTTAAAATACTTTGTATTTTGGTACAAAAAACAAAAAAAAAAACATTGTGTGTTATTTCTTGTTATTATAGTTTGTTATAGTTTTTAATATGGCATTGTATTATTTTTAATGCCTTGTGAGTCACCTCAAACAATAGATTAAAAATGCTCTTAGAAGTTATATGTTGTTTCTAGTATAATAGATAAGCATTGTCTATTATCATTAAAAATTATTAGCAATACCTTGTGCCACAGCAATTTCTAAATACTGTTATTCATTGCCATTTCCAGAGAATTTCATTTCAAAAAAGGAGAACAGAGTTCCAAAGAGGGAGGTTTAAAGGAAATATTGACAGCCCCTTCCTCACCTTTAGCCATGTTCTGGCCTTAATATCAGGTTTTGATAATTTATTTATTTATTTATTTATTTTTTTGGTTTTGATAATTTTAAAATGGATCATTGACACTGAAAGTGCAAATTACAACTTTCTGTCTCCCTATACCTATGCCTTCTCCTAAAGTTATTTCATAGTATCTTGAACCACATTTTATTAGTGAGGAAAGGAGAGGCAGTAGGGCAGAAGGGAGAGAGTGATAGGCAAAGAATGAACAGTGATTGGAAAGTATGTGCGTGCATGCGTGCATGTCTGTGTTCGCGCGTGCATGCGAGACAGAGAGAGAGAAAGACTTTCTTTCAAACCTAATTATTTCCTTGGATTGTGGTCTTGAAAAAAAAACCTATTAGCAGGTCTTAAGTTTATTTGCTTAACCGGATAGAAATTTTTAAACATCTCGTGGCTATCACTTAGCATGGTTTTTCATGATAGGGGACCAGGCTCTGCCGGGAAAATAAGAGTTCACAGTAGTTGTAAGGAGGAGGAAAGGGGGAACTACATGGCACATAATTTAGGAAGCATTTTTCTTTGTTCTCCAGGATTTTGGATATCTTTTCAAGAAAATAGAAGATTAGATACCATTTTCTTCTTTTTTTTTAATAGTCCCCAAACGGGAGATAGTACCAAGGCAGATAAGTTAGCCTATATTCATCAACATGGCAAACCATCTGGCGTCCATTTTGATTTTTCAGGTGTCTACTCTCTACTCTGACTAGGCAGGCCTTCACCCTAGAGAAATATTTTGAACATCACCTCTTAATACGATCATCCCAAAGTACTGTGGTCTGGAAGCTTGATGAGGACAGATGGTGTGGCTGCCTTCGTTTCTGTACCACTGATGTCTAGTACATGTACTAGGCACTCCACACAGTTGAATGCTCCATGATAGAGTTTAAGTTGTCCTTGCTACAGAACGTCCCCCCAGTATTATGCCATAAGGAGGCATGAAATTATTTTATTAGGTTGTATGGCTAGAAACTTAGCTGCTTCTCCTGAAGGTCAAGTCTCAGCATGGGGTTGAACTAACATGAGAAAGCAATAGTGTGCTATGGGCATTCTGTGGTCATCCTGATTCTATTGGCCTGAACACACTGGCCAGGCAGGGCTCTTGTGGTCCATGTTCAGCCCAGTCTTACCTGTGATTTATAAGGATGTTTTTGGTAAAGTTAGTATGACATCTTATTTTTTGATGCCTAGTCCCTCATCTGTAAAATGTGACCTTACATTAAATGATTCTGATGATTCTTTTCAGCTCTAATATTTTATGAGTCTGTCATTTATGTAGAAACAGGCCTGGTGTAGTGGTTAAGAGCTATGGCTGCTAACTAAAAGGTGGACAGTTCAAATCCACGAGGTGCTCCTTGGAAACCATATGGGGCAGTTCTCTTGTGTCCTATAGGGTCACTATGAGTTGGAATTGACTCAAGAGCAATGGATTTGGTTTTTTTTTTTTTGGAATATTTTATACATGTATTCACTTAATTAACTTATCCTTTTATTATTTTGTCTAACAGGCATTTATTAAGCATCTAAGTTATGCCAGGCTGTATGTTAAATATAGGGAGACTCAGAGAGCTGAAAGTAATAAAATGATGTGTCTAATATATAAATGAACAAATACAGTAGAAGGTTGTATAATGAAGGTATGTTATCACTTAATTACTTTTTCATAAATATTCCATTCAATAATTGTGGTGAATATGGTGGTTTGAAATTAAACATTCCTTCTAATATCCTTCTAGAGTACCTTTCTGTATCATACAGATTGGAAGATAAAAATTACTCAACGGCAACGGGTTTTTTTTTTCCTCCTGACTGTCTTGCAGCTATGCTTCTGAATGTGAATAAATTTTCGTGAAAGAAGATGTTGTTTGTGTGAGATTCAGAAAATGGGAGCATGATGGATCCTCTCTCTCTTCTAATGCTCTATCTGTTGGTCTTGGCAAGTAATGTCAAGAAGATATTCAGTTTTTTGCAGCTATGTTCCAATTTCCAGTCACAACTTTATGTTAACATTGAGACGCAATTATAGTGGCAGCTTCGTTATCCCTGGGTTGAAGTTATGGTGGTATGTTCTTAAACTCAACAGTTGTGAAGAGCTTCATGATTTTCCACCTCCCTGTGAAAAATAGTGCAGGTATTTACTCTCCCAGCAGATTAACTTGGAAGGGTTCATTTCTGGATGCCCAGCCTGGAAACTATTTCTCCAACTTTTTCAATGATTTTTTTTAAAGTACTTAACCCACTATATTAAACCTATTCTGTTTAAATAGCTAGAAAACTTTGTTTCATGCAATTGAATCTGATGGGTATGGTTATTTATACCATAAATACTATTGAGAGCCTATTATTTGTTAAATATTGTGATATTCTTGTTAGGTGCTGTTGAGTTGGTTCCAGCTCATAGCGACCCTATGTACAAGAGAATGAAACACTGTCTCGTCCTATACCATCATTACACTCATTGATATGCTTGAGTCCCTTGTTGTAGCCACTGTGTCAATCCATCTCATTGAGGGTCTTCCTCTTTTTCGCTGGCCCTCTACTTTACCAGGCATGATGTCCTTCTTCAGGGACTGATCTTTCCTGGTACATGTCCAAAGTATGTGAAATGTAGTCTTGCCACCCTTGCTTCTAAAGACCATTCTGGCCGAACTTCCTCCAAGACAGATTTGTTTGTTCTTTTGGCAGTCCATGGTATATTCAATATTCTTCGCCAACACCACAGTTCAAAGGCAACAATTCTTTTTTGATCTTCCTTATTCACCGTCCAGCTTTCACTTGCATATGCTTGCATATGAGGCGATTGAAAACACCATGGCTTGGATCAGGTGCACCTTAGTCTTCAAGGTGACATCTTTGCTCTTCAACACTTTAAAGAGATCTTTTGCAGCAGATTTTCCCAATGCAATGCATCTTTTGATTTCTTGACTGCTTCTTCCATGGGTGTTGATGGTATACCTAAGTAAAATGAAATCCCTGACAAATTTAATCTTTCCGCTGTTTATCATGACATTGCTTATTAGTCCAGTTGAGAAGATTTTTGTTTTCTTCATATTGAGGTGTAATCCATACTGAAGGCTGTGGTCTTTGATCTTCATCAGTAAGCGTTTCAAGTCCTCTTCACTTTCAGCAAGGAAGGTTGTGTCATCTGCATAACGCAGGTTGTTAATGAGTCTTCCTTCAATCCTGATGCCCTGTTCTTCTTCATATAGTCCAGCTTCTTGGATTATTTGCTCAGCATACAGACTGAATAGGTATGGTGAAAGGACACAACCCTGATGCACACCTTTCCTGACTTTAAACCACACAGTATCCCTTGCTCTGTTCGAACGACTGCTTCTTGATCTATTTACAGGCTCCTCATGAGCACAATTAAGGGTTATAGAATTCCCATTTTTTGCAATGTGATCCATAATTGGTTATGATCTACACAGTCAAATGCCTTTGCATAGTCAATAAAATACAAGTAAACATCTTTCTAGCATTCTTCTTTCAGCCAAGATCTATCTGACATCAGAAAGGATATTCCCGGTTTTACATCCTCTTCTGAATCTGGCTTGAATTTCTGGCAGCTCTCTGTGGATGTGCTACTAGAGCCGGTTTTGAATCATCTCCAGAAAAATTTTACTTACGTGTTATATTAATGATATTGTTCAATAATTTCTGTATTCAGTTAGATCATCTTTTCTTTGGAATAAGTATAAATATGGATCTCTTCCAATCAATTGGCTAGGTAGCTGTCTTCCAAATTTCTTGGCATAAATGAGTGAGCACTTCCAGTGCTGCACCCATTTGTTGAAACATCTCAATTGGTATTCTGTCAATTCCTGGAGCCTTGTTTTTAGACAGTGCCTTCAATGAAGCTTGGACCTCTTCCTTCACTATCATTGGTTCCTGACCATATGCTACCCTCTGAAGTGGTTGAATATTGACCACTTCTTTTTGTATGGTGACTCTGTGTATTTCTTCCATCTTCTTTTGTTGAGTCCTAGTGGTACAGTGGTTAAAACTTGGTTGCCAAACAAAAGGTTAGTAGTTTGAATCTACCAGCTGCTCCTTGGAAACCCTATGGGGCAGTTCTCTCTATCCTCCAAGGTCATTGTGAGTCAGAATCAACTCTACAGCAGTGGGTAATATTGTTGTTGATGTTTGGAATATTTCAAGAACTAAATCTGACACGGTCCCTATTCTCATGGTGCTTACATTAATTTGCTGAATACATATGTGTGGAGCATATTGGTGGCACAAAGAATACAGTCAATGCTACCATGAGGCAGCTGAAAGAGCTAAACAGAAGTGACTCTCGAGCTGCCAGGCAGACAGGGTGGGAATTGGAATTCCATGAAGAAGGGCCAGAAGGAGCAGAAGCACGGAGGTATGAAATAGCAAGCAATATTATGGTGAATACAAAGGGGTTCAGAATGCACAGCTGGTATAAAAACCAACCCATTGCCATCGAGTCGATTGTGGCTCATAGCGACAGCTGGTATAGAGGGTGCTAAAGGACTAAAGTAATAGACAAGACTGGAAGGCCAAAGGACCACAGGACTTCTTGTTGACTATGCTAAAGGGTTTAGATGTTACTCTGCAATTAATGAAATAAAGTTGGTGGAATAACAATTCAATCTGAGTTTTCTGTAGATCACTATGATGAATGCGGAGGGTAGAAAGAAGGAAAAATTGAGGGATTGATTTTGAAACTATTGCAATGGTCAAGATAAGAGAGGATGAAGGCCTGAAATAAGGCAATGGTATTGGGGGTGGAAAAAAGAGGAAAAATTGAAAAGAAATGATAAAAAGTTCAAATTCACAGATCTTGATGATTGGAGAAGGGAAAAATGCAGAAAGAGGTTTCCGTTTTGAGGGGCCGTATGATTATGGAGACATTGACCTCATGAGGATTACAGCAAGAGGGCCAGTTTGAGGAGTAGGGAGATGGTGAGTTCAATTTTGGATGAAAGTGTCTCTCCTCCTCCTCCTCGTCTTTTTCCTCCTTTTCTTCCTTGCTTCCCTCCCTCACTTCTTCCCTCCCTCCCTTTCTCCCTTCCTTATAATTTACTTTCGAGTTTTTTTTTGCTTTAATCTGTACATAGACTTAATTCCACAAGCCAGATAGCTTATACCCTCAGTTTCCTCTTTTGTCCTACTTATTTTATAGTCTTAATTTGAAGATAAATAAGATAACGTTGCGTGTCACAAACAGTACATCTTTATTTAAGAGGCGGTGGTGATGCAATTGATGATGAAAAATCATTCTGTCTTTGTATGTCAAAGGATTTGTTTTACACATTTCTAATACAGGCCAGGAGAACAGACTTCTGTTCAGTTTGAATACGTGATGTTCCTTCGTTGGTCTCTTTTCCATAACATATGTTATTCTGTAACTGATCAATTAGAATTAAAGTTCATGGAATGAGAGGACAAAATTCCGCTTGCTTTTGATTAAGTTATCATAGCTACAGGTCAAACTCTTAACCTTAAAAGAACGGTATTATTCCAACTGCTCATTAGTATAAAGTCATGTTTCATTTTGCTTCCTCTAGCAGCTTCCTTCCTTTCTTCCTACTACAGAAAAATAGAGAAAATAAAGCGTACCAAGGAAAGGAATAGGTTATTGTGTCTCCGGTAAAGAAGTGTGTGTGTGTGTGTGTGCGCGCTGTGTGTGTGTGTCCTTGGTGGGGTAGGGGACTGCCAAACTCAAAAGCAATTCTTGATATTAGTTCAAAAGCCTCCATTGCTGTTGAGTCGATTATGACTTATTGCAACCCTATAGGACAGAGTAGAACTGCTCTATAGGGTTTCCAAGGCTATAAATCTTTACAGAAGCAGACTGCCACATCTTTCCCCTGTGGAGTCACTGGTGAGTTTGAACCGCTGACCTTTTGATTAGCAGCTGAGCGCTTTAATCACTTCACCACCAGCACTCCTTAGTCCAAAAAGAAGCCTAAGTTAAATTCCACATCAACTAAGATATTTACATCCATAGGACCAACAGGATAAAATTAGAGCTAGAATTCAATAGATATTAAATAACAATAATAAAATAATTGGAGACTTTAGATTTTAATGAGGGGTCATTAGTTGCTCTTTCTATCAATATAATGGGCTATAAAGATGAGCTCTTGCCTAGTTATAGTTATTAAAGACCACTTTTTTTTTTCTTCTAAAAATACAATGCCAAGAGATGCTCCATTGAGACTCCAATTTAGTTCGTGACATTCTGACACGTTGGTGGCTGGGACAGCCATCTCAGGCTGCACTTGGGGTTCTAATTCCTGAACCTGATCTGGCCTTGCCATGTCACATCTTAAAGATTTGTCTCCTTATCACTCTTCTTTAAATGTCAAGGAAAGGAGGCGGAGCCAAGATGGCGGACTAGGCAGACGCTACCTCGGATCCCTCTTACAACAAAGACACGGAAAAACAAGTGAATCGATCACATACATAACAACCTACGAACCCTGAACAACAAACACAGATTTAGAGACGGAGAACGAACTAATACGGGGAAGCAGCGATTGTTTCCAGAGCCTGGAGCCAGCATACCAGTCAGGTACGGCACAAGCACAGAGACCTGCTCCACCCCCCTGAACTAACCCCGGGAGGGGGACTAGCCGGTTCCACGGGCGGCGTGGGACGCAGCCGTTAGGAGAAGTCCCCGGGAGGCAGTGACTGATCTTGGAGCAGAAAGAGCAGCACCCGAGCCGGGGAACCGTCCCACAGGGATTTGGACTGCACGCAGCGGATTTTCTGGAAAAACTAGTTTCCCAGTGATGGCTCGGAGACAACAATCCATATCAAACCACTTAAAGAAGCAGACCGTGACAGCTTCTCCAACTCCCCAAACAAAAGAATCAAAATCTTTCCCAAATGAAGATACAATTTTGGAATTATCAGATACAGAATATAAAAAACTAATTTACAGAATGCTTAATGATATCACAAATGAAATTAGGATATCTGCAGAAAAAGCCAAGGAACACACTGATAAAACTGTTGAAGAACTCAAAAAGATTATTCAAGAACATACTGGAAAAATTAATAAGTTGCAAGAATCCATAGAGAGACAACATGTAGAAATCCAAAAGATTAACAATAAAATAACAGAATTAGACAACACACTAGGAAGTCAGAGGAGCAGACTCGAGCAATTAGAATGCAGACTGGGACATATGGAGGACCAGGGAATCAACACCAACATAGCTGAAAAAAAATCAGATAAAAGAATTAAAAAAAATGAAGAAACCCTAAGAATTATGTAGGACTCTATCAAGAAGGATAACCTGCGGGTGATTGGAGTCCCAGAACAGGGAGGGGGGACAGAAAACACAGAGAAAATAGTTGAAGAACTTCTGACAGAAAACTTCCCTGACATCATGAAAAACGAAAGGATATCTATCCAAGATGCTCATCGAACCCCATTTAAGATTGATCCAAAAAGAAAAACACCAAGACATATTATCATCAAACTCACCAAAACCAAAGATAAACAGAAAATTTTAAAAGCAGCCAGGGAGAAAAGAAAGGTTTCCTTCAAGGGAGAATCAATAAGAATATGTTCTGACTACTCAGCAGAAACCATGCAGGCAAGAAGGGAATGGGACGACATATACAGAACACTGAAGGAGAAGAACTGCCAACCAAGGATCATATATCCAGCAAAACTCTCTCTGAAATATGAAGGCGAAATTAAGATATTTACAGACAAACACAAGTTTAGAGAATTTGCAAAAACCAAACCAAAGCTACAAGAAATACTAAAGGATATTGTTTGGTCAGAGAACCAATAATATCAGATATCAGCACAACACAAGGTCACAAAACAGAACGTCCTGATATCAACTCAAATAGGGAAATCACAAAAACAAACAAATTAAGATTAATTAAAAAAAAATACACATAACAGGGAATCATGGAAGTCAATAGGTAAAAGATCACAATAATCAAAAAGAGGGACTAAATACAGGAGGCATTGAACTGCCATATGGAGAGTGATACAAGGCGATATAGAACAATACAAGTTAGGTTTTTACTTAGAAAAATAGGGGTATATAATGAGGTAACCACAAAAAGGTATAACAACTCTATAACTCAAGACAAAAACCAAGAAAAACGTAACGACTCAACTAACATAAAGTCAAACACTATGAAAGTGAGGATCTCACAATTTACTAAGAAAAACGCCTCAGCACAAAAAAGTATGTGGAAAAATGAAATTGTCAACAACACACATAAAAAGGCATCAAAATGACAGCACTAAAAACTTATTTATCTATAATTACCCTGAATGTAAATGGACTAAATGCACCAATAAAGAGACAGAGAGTCACAGACTGGATAAAGAAACACGATCCATCTATATGCTGCCTACAAGAGACACACCTTAGACTTAGAGACACAAACAAACTAAAACTCAAAGGATGGAAAAAAGTATATCAAGCAAACAATAAGCAAAAAAGAAGAGGAGTAGCAATATTAATTTCTGACAAAATAGACTTTAGACTTAAATCCACCACAAAGGATAAAGAAGGACACTATATAATGATAAAAGGGACAATTGATCAGGAAGACATAACCATATTAAATATTTACGCACCCAATGACAGGGCTGCAAGATATATAAATCAAATTTTAACAGAACTGAAAAGCGAGATAGATACCTCCACAATTATAGTAGGAGACTTCAACACACCCCTTTCGGAGAAGGACAGGACATCCAGTAAGAAGCTCAACAGAGACACGG
Organism: Elephas maximus indicus; assembly: GCF_024166365.1. NCBI lineage: Eukaryota > Metazoa > Chordata > Mammalia > Proboscidea > Elephantidae > Elephas > Elephas maximus. The sequence goes on from NC_064821.1 coordinate 137,567,586, forward strand.
AAGATCTAATTACAACAATCAACCAACTTGACCTCATTGACTTATACAGAACTCTCCACCCAACTGCTGCAAAATATACTTTTTTTTCTAGCGCACATGGAACATTCTCTAGAATAGACCACATATTAGGTCATAAAACAAACCTTTGCAGAGTCCAAAACATCGAAATATTACAAAGCATCTTCTCAGACCACAAGGCAATAAAACTAGAGATCAATAACAGAAGAACGAGGGAAAAGAAATCAAATACTTGGAAAATGAACAATACCCTCCTGAAAAAAGACTGGGTTATAGAAGACATCAAGGAGGGAATAAGGAAATTCATAGACAGCAACGAGAATGAAAATACTTCCTATCAAAACCTCTGGGACACAGCAAAAGCAGTGCTCAGAGGTCAATTTATATCAATAAATGCACACATACAAAAAGAAGAAAGAGCCAAAATCAGAGAACTGTCCCTACAACTTGAACAAATAGAAAGTGAGCAACAAAAGAATCCATCAGGCACCAGAAGAAAACAAATAATAAAAATTAGAGCTGAACTAAATGAATTAGAGAACAGAAAAACAATTGAAAGAATTAACAAAGCCAAAAGCTGGTTCTTTGAAAAAATTAACAAAATTGATAAACCATTGGCTAGACTGACTAAAGAAATACAGGAAAGGAAACAAATAACCCGAATAAGAAATGAGAAGGACCACATCACAACAGAACCAAATGAAATTAAAAGAATCATTTCAGATTATTATGAAAAATTGTACTCTAACAAATTTGAAAACCTAGAAGAAATGGATGAATTCCTTGAAAAACACTACCTACCTAAACTAACACATTCAGAAGCAGAACAACTAAATAGACCCATAACAAAAAAAGAGATTGAAACGGTAATCAAAAAACTCCCAACAAAAAAAAGTCCTGGCCCGGACGGCTTCACTGCAGAGTTCTACCAAATTTTCAGAGAAGAGTTAACACCACTACTACTAAAGGTATTCCAAAGCATAGAAAATGACGGAATACTACCCAACTCATTCTATGAAGCCACCATCTCCCTGATACCAAAACCAGGTAAAGACATTACAAAAAAAGAAAATTATAGACCTATATCCCTCATGAACATTGATGCAAAAATCCTCAACAAAATTCTAGCCAACAGAATCCAACAACACATCAAAAAAATAATTCACCCTGATCAAGTGGGATTTATACCAGGTATGCAAGGCTGGTTTAATATCAGAAAAACCATTAATGTAATCCATCACATAAATAAAACAAAAGACAAAAACCACATGATCTTATCAATTGATGCAGAAAAGGCATTTGACAAAGTCCAACACCCATTTATGATAAAAACTCTTACCAAAATAGGAATTGAAGGAAAATTCCTCAACATAATAAAGGGCATCTATGCAAAGCCAACAGCCAATATCACTCTAAATGGAGAGAACCTGAAAGCATTTCCCTTGAGAACGGGAACCAGACAAGGATGCCCTTTATCACCGCTCTTATTCAACATCGTGTTGGAAGTCTTAGCCAGGGCAATCAGGCTAGACAAAGAAATAAAAGGTATCCGGATTGGCAAGGAAGAAGTAAAGTTATCACTATTTGCAGATGACATGATTATATACACAGAAAACCCTAAGGAATCCTCCAGAAAACTACTGAAACTAATAGAAGAGTTTGGCAGAGTCTCAGGTTATAAAATAAACATACAAAAATCACTTGGATTCCTCTACATCAACAAAAAGAACACCGAAGAGGAAATAACCAAATCAATACCATTCACGGTAGCCCCCAAGAAGATAAGATACTTAGGAATAAATCTTACCAAGGATGTAAAAGACCTATACAAAGAAAACTACAAAGCTCTACTACAAGAAATTCAAAAGGACATACTTAAGTGGAAAAACATACCTTGCTCATGGATAGGAAGACTTAACATAGTAAAAATGTCTATTCTACCAAAAGCCATCTATACATTTAACGCACTTCCGATCCAAATTCCAATGTCATATTTTAAGGGGATAGAGAAACAAATCACCAATTTCATATGGAAGGGAAAAAAGCCCCGGATAAGCAAAGCACTACTGAAAAAGAAGAAGAAAGTGGGAGGCCTCACCTTACCTGACTTCAGAACCTATTATACAGCCACAGTAGTCAAAACAGCCTGGTATTGGTACAACAACAGACACATAGACCAATGGAACAGAATTGAGAACCCAGACATAGATCCATCCACGTATGAGCAGCTGATATTTGACAAAGGACCAGTGTCAATTAACTGGGGAAAAGACAGCCTTTTTAACAAATGGTGCTGGCATAACTGGATATCCATTTGCAAAAAAATGAAACAGGACCCATACCTCACACCATGCACAAAAACTAACTCCAAGTGGATCAAAGACCTAAACATAAAGACTAAAACGATAAAGATCATGGAAGAAAAAATTGGGACAACCCTAGGAGCCCTAATACAAGGTATAAACAGAATACAAAACATTACCAAAAATGATGAAGAGAAACCCGATAATTGGGAGCTCCTAAAAATCAAACACCTATGCTCATCTAAAGACTTCACCAAAAGAGTAAAAAGACCACCTACAGATTGGGAAAGAATTTTCAGCTATGACATCTCCGACCAGCGCCTGATCTCTAAAATCTACATGATTCTGTCAAAACTCAACCACAAAAAGACAAACAACCCAATCAAGAAGTGGGCAAAGGATATGAACACACATTTCTCTAAAGAAGATATTCAGGCAGCCAACAGATACATGAGAAAATGCTCTCGATCATTAGCCATTAGAGAAATGCAAATTAAAACTACGATGAGATTCCATCTCACACCAGCAAGGCTGGCATTAATCCAAAAAACACAAAAGAATAAATGTTGGAGAGGCTGCGGAGAGATTGGAACTCTCATACACTGCTGGTGGGAATGTAAAATGGTACAACCACTTTGGAAATCTATCTGGCGTTATCTTAAACAGTTAGAAATAGAACTACCATACAACCCAGAAATCCCACTCCTCGGAATATACCCTAGAGATACAAGAGCCTTCATACAAACAGATATATGCACACCCATGTTTATTGCGGCTCTGTTTACAATAGCAAAAAGTTGGAAGCAACCAAGGTGTCCATCAACGGATGAATGGGTAAATAAATTGTGGTATATTCACACAATGGAATACTACGCATCGATAAAGAACAGTGACGAATCTCTGAAACATTTCATAACATGGAGGAACCTGGAAGGCATTATGCTGAGCGAAATGAGTCAGAGGCAAAAGGACAAATACTGTATAAGACCACTATTATAAGATCTTGAGAAATAGTAAACCTGAGAAGAACACATACTTTTGTGGTTACGAGGGGGGGAGGGAGGGAGGGTGGGAGAGGGTTTTTTTATTGATTAATCAGTAGATAAGAACTGCTTTAGGTGAAGGGAAAGACAACACTCAATACATGGAAGGTCAGCTCAATTGGACTGGACCAAAAGCAAAGAAGTTTCCGGGATAAAATGAATGCTTCAAAGGTCAGCGGAGCAAGCGCGGGGGTCTGGGGAACATGGTTTGCGGGGACTTCTAAGTCAATTGGCAAAATAATTCTATTATGAAATCATTCTGCATCCCACTTTGAAATGTGGCGTCTGGGGTCTTAAATGCTAACAAGCAGCCATCTAAGATGCAGCAATTGGTCTCAACCCACCTGGAGCAAAGGAAAATGAAGAACACCAAGCCCACATGACAACTAAGAGCCCAAGAGACAGAAAGGGCCACATGAACCAGAGACCTACATCATCCTGAGACCAGAAGAACTAGTTGGTGCCCGGCCACAATCGATGACTGCCCTGACAGGGAGCTCAGCAGAGGACCCCTGAGGGAGCAGGAGAGCAGTGGGATGCAGACCCCAAATTCTCATAAGAAGACCAAACTTAATGGTCTGACTGAGACTGGAGGAATCCCGGCAGTCATGCTCTCCAGACCTTCTGTTGACACAGGACAGGAACCATCCCTGAAGACAACTCATCAGACATGAAAGGGACTGGTCAGCGGGTGGGAGAGAGACGCTGATGAAGAGTGAGCTAATTATATCAGGTGTACACTTGAGATTGTGTTGGCAACTCTTGTCTGGAGGGGGGATGGGAGGATAGAGAGAGAGGGAAGCCGGCAAAATTGTCAAGAAAGGAGAGACTGAAAGGGCTGACTCAAGACGGGGAGAGTAAGTGGGAGTAGGGAGTGAGATGTATGTAAACTTATATGTGACAGACTGATTGGATTTGTAAACGTTCACTTGAAGCTTAATAAAAGTTATTATAAAAAAATAAATAAATAAATAAAAAGAGGCAAAAAACTAAATTCAGATCAAAAAAAAAAAAAAAAAAAAATGTCAAGGAAAATTTACCTGAACAAGTGCTGCTTTTTAGAGTCTTGACATTTAATATGTAAGGAGCAGACAAAAAGATTTTGGTTGGTGAGCAGCGGGAGAATATAACCAGAAGTTTAAGGCACAAGCTTGCATTCCAGGTCAGAGACCCATGTGTTCTGTGCTGCTTAAAACACATCTGTAGAAGCATGTGAACAGACTGAGGTGCTTTCAAGTGGGTGAGCACATGGTAAGGGGTTTGGAAAGCATGTTATAGGAAAACAAAATTAAAGTCCAGGTTATAAACTCAAAAGCCTAACAAGTAATGAATGTGAGTAAATCAGGCCAGCTATAAAGAACAGTTTTCACTTCCTCAAAGAATTATTCCCTGTCCTATTTTTCTTGAAAATGCAGGCCTTTCAGTCCATCTTTCTTTATCCATCCCTTATATTTAATATTCCTCTTAAGAAAAATAAAAGTGCAAGCAGGATGATGAGTTTTTGAGAGGACCCAGAGTAGAGAAGACTTCCTCATCTAATGGAACGGTGGCTACTTGGCCTATTGATGCTAAGTAGGAAAATAGGCAAGGTGCCTCTAGAGGATATCATTATCAAGACACACAATGTTGTTGTTAGTTGCCCTTCAGTCAGCTTCAGCTCATGTCGACCTTAAGTATAACATTACAAAATGTTGCCCATCCTATGCCATCTTCATGATCATTGGTATGCTCAAGCCCATTGTTGTAGCTATTATGTCAATGCATCTCATTGAGGATTTCTCTCATTTTCAATGACCCTCTACTTTACCAAACATGATGTCCTGCTCTAGTGATTTGTCTTTCCTGATGACAAGTCCAAATTAAGGGAGCCAAAGTCTCACCATCCTCACTTCTAAGGAATATACTGGTTGTATTTCCTCTGAAACTGTGTTTTAGAAGAGGTGATAGGGATTCACAATTTTGTGTAAAATCTTCCTAACTTTTAAATATTAGCAATATTTTAATTAAAAACAAAAACACCTTTCTGAAAGTCAATTTTGTGTAGATGAAGTAAATCACATCTGTGGAACAAACCTGATCATAGGCATCAATGGCATCTCTGAAAAGTGGTCTGTAAAAGAGAAGATTCAGAAACTGAGACATGAAAAAAGGCATAAAAAATAGAGTAGACTTTTTGTGGATCATTCTAGAAGAGAAACGTAGACCAGTGTATGAAAGTTACTAAAAGAAATATTTCAGTGTCTCACAAAGGAAAACTACAGTCAAATATCTGTGAGTAAAGTAGGCTGCCTCGTGACGGGACAAGCTCCCCACCATGGGTCTCAAGCTGAGGGGTAGTCAGAGATGTTGCTGAATAAACTTTCTTGAGTCCTTTCTGAGCTCTAAGCTCCCTTCCCACCAGAAAAGTTAGTTCCTGTAGCCCTGACTCTCAGCAGTTAAATTAGGGAAGACCATGTAACATATACTAAATCTAGTTCCTTAATATTTAAAATATTTTTTTATCTACTTAACACTGACTCATGTTGGGGAATAATTATATCTTCATGGGCTCTGGAGTAAGAGTGTCTGGGTTTAAATTGAGACTATCATTATTTACTTTGTAACCTTGAATAAATTGCTTAAATTCTATGAGATTAAGTTTCTTAATCTGTAAAACAGGTCTGATAATTGTACTTCTTTCACTATCTTATTGAGTAGATTATATTAAATAACACACATAAGGCACTTAAAATCATTTCTGGGATACAGTAATTACCTGATAAATATCAGGGAGTAGTGATAGAAGTCGAGTAGCAGCAGCAACCTCAGCAATAGCAGTACTAATCACGTGATACTTTGGAAAGGGGGCAATAGAAGCGTGTCACAAATTCAGGTGCTTCAAAATATTAGAATGTAAGCTCTATGAGAGCAGCATCCTTGTTTATCTTATTCTTCATTGTGCCCCCAGTGCTAGCCCAGTGAAAATCACAGTTTTTAAATAAATGAAGGAAGAGTCAACAAAGATCTTTTATAAACCTCGGTCCTTTGGTGTGCAAATGGTTCACCCTCGCCTACTAACCTAGAAGTTGGCATTCTGAAATCCATCCAGTGGTGCTACAGAAGAAGGTCTGGGGATCTGCTTCCATAAAGATTACAGCCAAGAAAACCCTATAGAGCAGTTCTACTCTGTAAAACATGGGGTTGCCATGAGTTGGAATTTTTGGTGGGGAGAATAAAGAGAATAATAATGGTGTGTTCCAGTTTAAAATATGTAAATAGCCCATGTCTGTCCTGATTTGGACTGTAGTTTATCAGATGCTTCATATTCCTGAGAAATACATTTCAAAACTTTGAAAATCTTAAGTTTATGGGTATTAATAAAACATATTGTTATGCAAAGTTTGGTTGCAAAATATAACACTTCCCCTTAAGGCCCTTGGTGAGAGTGACCCAGTTGGGCTCATTCACTCTTGGTCAGTAGGAATCAAGAGTATGTCTTTGCAAAATAACAAATAATGGGGATGATACTCATAATATGTAAAGCTTAGTAAGACCCATCAACTTCTCAGAATGGACACCCAACCAATCAGAATAGATGTCAGCCAGGAACAACAAATAGAGTGAAACTGATGGGTGCTGATTGGTCTCAGCCCTGCAAATCAGGTGTCTGGCCCTTTGGGGTACTCACACATAATCTTAGTCTGTAATCTTAAATGTTAGGTCCTCAAATGTCAAAGTTCTACTGTTTAATTACATGTACTTATGTGATTATAGGGTTCTATGGTAAAACTTTAAATACAATACCTGATGCACACACTACCACTGTTATATTTTTATCTGAGCAGGTTGTTGAGCTGAGCCAATGCTCTCACCAAACAGCTGTTCCAAGATCTGAAAAGGTAAACTATGTTTTGTTTGGGACACTCTCACAATCTTAGCCTGGGGTTCTCCTTGTCCAGTCCAAGAGATACTAGTTTAGAAGGGCAGAGCCTTCTATTTTCCTTGAGCAGATCCAGAATGTCCTGTACCTTTTTAAGTACTTTGTTAGGACTTAAATCAACACTCTAATTACAGGCAAGAGGAAAGAACATTACACACCCATGCCAAGACCGCATGGAGAAAACTGCTCCTTCTCACGAGCAAAGGGGGTTATATAAACTGCTGGGAACCACTGCCTTCACTAAGGCTGTGGCACAAAAGGCAGATGAGAGTGTTGCCTCTCCACATTTGACTCCTTAACACTTGGGTTATCACCACTTTTTATTTTGAAAAACCAACAGGGTATTTATGGGAAAAATAGAGAAAGAGATCTGTGGCACCTGGAGAATTAAGCTACATAATTCTTATCATTAAGCAGATGATGCGTTTGGGGCCATTAATATCAATCGAGATATTGTCAACACACGCTCTCTGTCTACCAAAACCTTCACCAACTGGGCTCAAGATCTGTGTTGCAGGCAGGACTAGTCATAAGATTTCAAGGTTATTCAACATTCTCTACTTTCATTTGCCTGTTTTGAGACTAAATTGGGATTTTAGAAGATTGAACTGTCACTAATCAGAGTTTTATAAGATTTGGTCCATGAACCGCCTACATCAGAATTCCCTGATAGTCTTGTTAAAAATGCAGATTCATAGGCCTAAACCAAGATCTACTGAATCTCAATGTCTGGGAGTGAGGTAGTCAACTCTACATTAAAAAAAAAAAAAATGCACATTAAAGTATGAGCACTAGTGTTCTAGAGTTTAAGCTCTTTGAAACCAGGGACTATATCTTATTAGTTTTTGTAGCCCTGACTCTCACCATATCACTTAGTATACAGTAAGTGCTCAATAAATTTGTCAAATAATGTCACTTATTAATTAATGAGATCCTAGGGTGAGTGAGTTGGATGAGATACAAGTTAACCAAAGTTTTGCTTTTCCCTTCCCTCCCACTGCTCTTCAGTTGGCAGAACTAAAATAGTCAGAAAAATACAAGTCAAAACATTTTCCGTGGATCCTCTTAGGCTTCCAAATTTCTATCAAGTCAGTAATCTTTAAGAGATGATGTTAGTCTTGGAGCAGTACTACGTTGGCTAAAAATCAAAAGAACCTAAATGGCCCAGAATTAAGGCGTAAACCTGGGAAAAATAAGGAAATATTTCAACACCTGATCAAGAGCAGGAGAAGTAACACGGAATGTAGGAGTGAGCAACGAAAAGGAGAGCAACAGAGGTTTATTGCAGGCATGTAGACAGGTGTCATGTGAAATGGGCTAGGGCTGGCCTGATCACACAAGAAGTAGACGGCACCCTACATGATATGATTTGGGTGTCAAAACCTTCAGAGACCCCGAATAATCTCTTTCATGAGTCTTTCTTGCTCCAGCACATGGAATGTCACTGGAATACCTAACCAGAGATTCTCATCCTAAAAAAATAGGTTCCACAAAATAGGAGCTTATTCAGTTTAACATGAAATGTTGGGTTAAATGAAGTTTATTGCATGAATCTCAGAACCTTCACCATTCTAATGGGTATGGTAACACTCCACCCACCCCCAAATGCCGACATTTATTTATCTCTATATTCTGTGAAGACAAATATTTTCTTAATTTTGATTTGCTCAATTAAGAAGCAGCATGAAAGGGGCGGGCCAAGAAGGTTGATAAGGTAACAGAGCAAATGCCAACACCAGTGTTACTTACTTCATAGTTTGAAAGCACTTCTTACAAATGGCATAACTGGCACACCTGGGAGGCAACACCCAGCATTGGACCAAGCCCTCACTCTGTGCTTCTTAATGGAGCACACTACCACCTCTCTGTCTCCTCAAATAGGAAGGGGACTTGCTAGCTCTTGTGAAGTGTGTTCACAGCAAATTCCAGAAACGTCAAAAATAACCAGTGAAAAAACTGATCACATGTTATCTGCAAAAAGATTATTTAATAATAGATCCCTTCCCTATGAGGTGGTCTTTGCTGGTTTTTCTCTTCCTGTATTTTCTTTCTCTTACAGTACTCCACTGTTTGACTCCTCCAGGTCATTATGCACAAGAAGAGAGCCAAGAAAGTCTGACATTTGCTGTGGGCGATAATGTGTTTGATGGGATTGGAACACACCCTTGGTGGGTCTTCTACCCCACATGCAGAGCAACATGCCAAATATAAAAAAAACCAATGGTGGGTCATGTTCAGGAGCAATCACTTAAAAGCTCTTTTGTGTTTTGGAAAAACAAAAGCCAAAAGATTTATCTTTTTTTAGCTGTGTCCCATCTGATCAAAGTGCAAGAACACAGACTAGATCATAAAACTAGTAAAACATCTTAGAACTGGAGGTTGAGAGGATTGGAGGAACACCATCAGGAAACATGTGTGCATTGATATTATAGCAAAGCCATCTTCCGGTTCCTATCTCTGGGACTTCTATTCACTGGCAGTTACCCCTCTGTGTCTGACAGACTCCTACACAGCACAAGAGTATTTTTCCTCACTCTAGGCATTACCTAGCCTTCCTGTGGTCTGGTTTGGTCTGGGCTCAGCATCAGACTCATATAACACCTTATACCCTGTTTTTCTCACTACCTTGGCTTTGTACTACATTCATCTCCTATATAAGGAAAGGCTTACCTAGATGGCTCCAAACAATGTTTGATGGTGGGAGTCGGGGTGGGAGCAATATCTTGTTTATCTGAATAAAACCCAAAACCAAACCCATTGCCATCTAGTCAATTCCAACTCATAGTGACCCTATAGGTCTATTTGAATAGATGTTGTTATCTTCCAAAGTCTTTTAAGAAGACTCTTTTCTTGTACAGCTCTTAATATTGACTCTTTTCCAATAGTCTTCCTTCTCTTTTAAAGTATCTATTGGGGTAAACTATATTGGCAGCAATACATGTAATAAGTGGACTATGAAAGACTTAGCTGTTTGGGTACTGCCTAAAATCATAAAAAAAACTGGAATTGAAAAATTTTTCCTTTTTTCTTTCAAACTCTATTGTTGAAAGGTGCTATCGTTCTGTTTTATAAGAACGTGTTTCTCTGCACCAAATCTTTGTTGAACCAGGTAGTGTATAAGCAACCAAAACCACCATTATTTGAGCATCATGAGAAATCGACTTGATGGCAGTGTGTGTGTGTGTGTGTGTGTGTGTGACATGCCAGACACTTTCATACACTTCATGACCCTATTTTCACTGAAAATATTACCCATTGCTGTCCAGTGGATCCTATAGGACAGAGTAGAACTGCCCCATAGGATTTCTAAAGCTATAATCTCTACGGAAAGAGGCTGTCACATCTTTCTCTGCAGAGCCACTGGAGGGTTGAAACCACAGACCTTTTGGTTAGCAGCCTAGTGTTTAACCATTAGCAACGAGGCTCCTTCTAAAAATATTAGGAAGGTATTATACCTATTTTATGGATAAGAATACTGGGGCTTAGAGTGACCAAGCAGTAAGTGGAACTAGGATTTGGATACAGGTTTGTGTCATTCATGCTGCCACAATTTGTCTCTAATGACTTTTTTTTGCTAATGATGTCACCCATGTGATAAATCCCATTCTTGACTTGGTCTCTGCTGGCCTCTCAAAGCTCTTTGAACTCCAGGCACCCAGTCTAGACCCACACCCAACTACTTTCAGTTTTCTGAACAAAAAATATTACTTTCTATCTCTACATTTTTGAGCACTATTCTTTCTAACCAAGGAAATCTCTTCTCCATATCCACCCAGAACATTCCTACACTTCTTTGCAAATCAGCTTGTGTCCTGCTCACCATATCCAGGTTTCCCTGACCTTTTCACCACCAGGTAATTAGACAATTCCTTATTGTATTTCCATATTCACATATGTGTCTCTATCATTCATAAGATGATGACTCTTCCAGGTTCTCTTCCTAATAATAGTATCCCCAGGGCCTAATACAATGACTGATGCATAGCAGGATCTCAATAAAAATTTGTTAAGTGAATATACAATCCTATAACATGGGAGGAGCCCTGTATGGCTGTCTGAACCAGCTGTTCCTTGGAAACTCTATGGGGCAGCTCTACTCTATCCTGTAGGGTCGCTATGAGTCAGAATCAACTCAATGGCAATGGCTTTGGTTTGTTTTTTTGGATAACGTGGAAAGCATAAACTTTAAAGTTCATGCTTCATAACTGTTGATAATTTATTTAGATTTCTTATTCTTCCCAACCTTCTTTTTCTATTTTGTTAACTCCATCATAAACCAGCAATCCCAGTCAATGCTGACCTCATCAGTTTTGTTTCTGTGGCTTAAGCATACTTCATGACATCTTACCATTATACCCTGGGCTCCCTCTCCAGCTTTCCTGACATCTGCCAGTTCAGTTCTTCACCCTTCCTTTCATGGCAGATGTGAACTCCCAAAACTGGTGTGGCAACAATTTAAATTCCCTCCCTAACTCCTACAGTTTTAACAATGCCAGCAAAATCCATTCCAACAGAAAGGGGTGGGGTGGGGGCAACTGTTCATGCAGACGATTTGCAGCAAGGGAGACATATAAGAAGTCATTCCCAGCTGGAAACAAATGTTCCCAGCTTTGGGTCCCTCACCTTCTGGCCCCAGGTTAACAGGGACTCTTGGTGAGCAATCAGGTTCTGCAGTCCCAGAAGTGCAGCAGAGCATCACGGCCCATCTCATCTCCTTCCCGGCAGATAAAACATTCTTTTGCCTCTAATTAAAGAGATTAATAAAGGAATAGGACACATCAGGTTCACATCAATCATTGCCCATGTGGTTCTTATTACTGTAATTAAAACTTATCTTTCCCAAATTTCAGGATGAAAGTGCCATGATCTGCAATTGAAAACACATTGCAAGTTTTACATCTTCCAACTTCATTCCTTTTGCCTCTTTACATACAAAAAGAGTGGCAAAGCAATATTCTTATGGCTCATGGGTTTAGAGGTATGCTTCGCAGCAACCTCTCAGCAAAAATGCACTCTCTTATTTGTTGAAACACCCCCAAAAAGGTGCATTGTCCTTCTATATTCAAAAGGAATGATTGCTTATTTTTATAATTCCTGTGCTTGCCTTTTCTTTTTATTCAGCTGTCAGTGTCCTTGAAAACTTCAATGAGAAAGGCATTTTTAATGACAAGTTAAAACTTTACTAAAGGCTCCACCATCATGCTTGGTTTAGAACAAGACAAATTGAATTCTTGGGGAGTTTATACCCCCCAGAATGTATCCACTTCTCAAAATCGACACAAAGCACCGATCTGCACTGGCCCCTGGATACAGCTGGAAATGCATGTGATTTCTGGGGACACAGACTCTTTTATAGAATCTGAAGGAGTGGAGTCAACTCTGGGTCAGTTTCTGAAGGATTAGCAATTCAATTTCACTGCAATCAAATTTTTATTAAGAACCGACAGGTCAACCAAGCACCATGGACTTAGAAGTTTATTAGGCTGCAGCCAAGATGGAAATGACTGGAAACGTGGAAGGTGGTTCAGAAAGTTCATAGCTTACATCTTCTTTCTGAGTATGAAGTCTTCAGGCAAGGATGATCCTTCTAGAAGGATCTCAAGGTTCCTGGCTTTTTTTATGTCAATGTATAACCCTCCCCCTTCTTTAAAATGACAGTTCTTTCTGGCATTCTTTGTCTCCCCTACTCTTCCCACATCCTGGTTGCTAGAAGCCTTCACTGGTTGAACTGCATAAGCATTGCCTTTCTCAAAGCCTCAGCCTTCCCACCCAGAACTCTATTTTCTCTCTGTTTCTCTTATCTGTGTCAAAGCAGGGGGCTTGTAACATTCTTTGCATCTGCACAGTTCAAAGCAGAAGCCTGCAGCTTCGGTGTTTTTTCTTATCTATCAAGGCTTTCCTGTGCAAACAAGAGTCTTGGCAACTTCATCTACACAGCTCCCTCACAGCCTAGCTTACCCACTTAAAGACAGCAGTGACCTCCTCTGTAGCCTAGTTTGTTGCCTCTATAAAAACGTGCATGTCGCTTTCCAGAAGGTGCCACTAGGAAGTACATCCACTACTCCAAAAACTTTATTGCTTTCAGCTTATCAAATTCTAATGGACTCCACCAGGGTCCATTACATCAGACAAAAGTCCTTGTCCAAAATAACAATGGCCAATTGCAACAAAATATTCAAATTCATACAGAGCACCATTCCTAGATTAAAGTACTTCCTTTTCTAAAATCTTGTGGCACAAATTATTTTCATCATTCACATGGCAGTAAGCACAGTATTCTTTCTATCCTAGTGTTTTTTCTTGTTCTTCAATCCTTTCTCACTTAGGTTGTGAGTCTCTAGGAGCTGGGAGATCTGACTTTTCTTCCTTTGGTTCCCAGCATCTCTTACAGTGTTCTTACATTGCAAGTGCTCAAAAAATATTCATAAGAATGATGGTGTTTAAAGATTCCCAGAGTGGAGGAAGTCAGAACATCACAGAGTGGGCACAGCAGGTGGAAAGCATGCTCATGAAATGCTTGTAAAAAAAAAAAAAAAAAAGAATAATTAATAAATACCATTTCACCATGCCTGTCTGTGTCAGAGGCTGTCATCTTGACTCTGGATTTCTCAAGAGCTGATCATCTATGCTCAGAGTCTCCCTTGCCCATGTCAATGTGCTGAAGCAATGGGTCAAAGGACAAGGTCAGAAGTTCTTTGCCAGAGAAAGGATCACTGATCTCCGTTTACCTAATCAGTGCTTAGAAAAGTTCAATGCAGACAGTAGTTAGGTGCACTTCCAGGTTGGACTCTTGAAGGGTCAAATGAAACTGTGCATGGGAGTAGGCAAGCTCTGTAGCTTTCTGAAGAAACATATGAGGTTGGAGGCTGACCTGATGCTGCTCCCTCTTCCAAACCCAGAAGGCATGAACCAAACTCCACAATGAAGAGCCATTCTCTTTTCAGCTCAGAACTGGAGATTCCTAGTTTGGGTCCAGGGCTATAGGGAAGGATTGACTGATTCAAATAATGAATGCAGAGTCAGAGACCAAATATGCAGGGGATAAAAAACATAGAAGATACTCTAGTGCCAAATACTGAAAATGCTTCAAGTACATTCTTGGAAACAGTCCGCTTGGGTTAACTTGTCATCCATTGACACCCTTGTAGTCTCCACTGAAGAACTTGCCTATGACGAAAGTGAAATTTTCCAAGGGAGAGCCATATATTTGAAATTTTTTAGACCTGCAAATATTTTCAATGAAAACGTATCATTTGAGACCATGGATATTTCCTACATTTTTCTTTGTTCCTCTTGGATACTTCTCTAACTTATGTTTGGTTTCATCACTTTCTAAAGACAGGAAAACATTATCAGTGGGACAGTTAGAGCAACAGCCCAGCAGAAAGCTCAGCAATAAGGAACAGAAGTACATTGTTTGGGTTGCATATCCTTTTTTCTCTTTTCCATATGTTGGTCTACACGGAGCTAGTGATAAGGCAGAATGTCTGTCACCCGACAGCGAGTCTGGAGGCTCTTGCAGGGAAAAATATGTACAGCACGATACCTTGGTTGGAAAAGAAAATGGACATTTGGATAAAATATTCTGTAGGTAAGGGGCTTGCTTTCCAACCAGTCTATGTACCTATCATCCATAATGCATGGTTTATTTTTAGTATACATTTACATACAAAGTTGATGCTAAGTCTTCCATGAACACTACTTTCCAAAAAAAGTTTACTGGCTGTTTCAGAGATACAATCTCCATTTAAATGGCACCCATTATGTTTTGCCTGGTGGAGAGCCATGCATTTTAAAGACAGCTTCTTCTACTTCTTTTGACTAGGGAGACCCACCCTCAAAAGCCAAGAGCAACCTAACAGCGCTTCACCCTGTGTCATGTCTGGCCAAAGTTTCACTTCCTTTTATTCCTTTCACTCTTTGATTATCAAATAAGTGACATCTGTCAATCTGTAACTTTCAATGGTATATATTAAAAGCACTGCTGTCTCAGGTACATATTTAAGTCATGCAAGATTAGTGGAAAAAAAAAAAAAGATTAGTGGAACTTAATATAAATGGGAGAGGCAAAAGAGACAGGTATGTTATATGGACCCTGCAGGAAACCCTTCCTCCTAAAGTGATTGTTGTTTTTGGTAGTTGCTGATGAGTTGGCTCTGACTCATAGCAACCCTGTATACAACAGAATGAAACATTGCCTGGTCTTGTGCTGTCTTTAAGATCTTTGATATTGGCCAGCATGTATTTTGAGTGCCTTCCAACCTAGGGAGAGCATCCTTCAGCCCTCTATAGGACAATATTTTGTTGTGATCCGTAGGATTTTCACTGGCTAATTTTCAGAAGTAAACCACCAGGCCTTTCTTCCTAGTCTGTCTGTCATACTGTGAAGGTTTTCATATTGCTATGATTCTGGAAGCTGTGCCACTGTTGTTTCAAATATCAGCAGTGTCACTCATGTTGGATGGATTTCAGTGGCGCTTCCAGACTGAAGACTAAGGCCTGAAGTGATAGTAATAATAATAAATAAGGGAGGTGAATAATTATTGGCCTATTTCATAGCCTGCCATATTATAAATGAGTTTAGTTAGTTCTATCCTAGGTCTAGATTAGGCTCAGAAATCTACTCCAATTTGTAGAAAGCCTATATAATCTAGGTTTACTATGAACCAAAGAAAACGGTTCCTGGTGGGTATCCAGGCCACATCAGAAGTTCAACACTGAGCCCAAGCTTCTTCTGGAGACTTCAGAGAATTTCAGGTTGGCCTGAGCACACGTGATCCATGTTGGGTGCGACCTTTGCCTGGAAGACTTTACATGCCTGCCCTGAGCTCCTCATGACTGGTTTTCCAGAGCTGAACCAGAATAGACTGGTTTCTGGGGATTGAGAGCAATAGCGAGAAATGGTTCATATAACCTTGCTGCTTCTTGGTCATCTAAAACAACCTCTGAATTGTTAAGACAGTGTTTAGAGAAATGGATGGCATGAGCTACCTAAGGTTTAGTGCTTGACTATCTGGTACACAACCTTTGTGGCGAATGTAGCTAAGTACTCAGATTTTTGAGGTAGCTTTTCTAAAGTTTACAATAGCTCAGAATTTGGTTTTAAGTTGGAACAAGAAAGCCACATAGGAACAATACGTCTTTTAAATTACTCCACACTATGAGATTACATGGGGAGCAGATGAAGGTGGAATAATAGAGTTCAAAATATTGTATTTCAAGAACAAGAAATAGTGTTTAGCAAGCCTTTTGAACACTTTGAACATGTCAAAAGCAGAAAACAAGTACCTTGTTTAAACATTAAACATCAGGGAAAGGTTATTTGCTCAGACCCCCTGTTTCATGTTGCACAAAGAAATAATAAAACAAGGATACTAGGTTTGCTACAAAGAATGCATTGTGCTTTATGAATATAAATGCAAATGTGGGGTAGTAATCATCAGTGTTTATCATTTTACCATTATGATATAGGCTTCAGCTTGTAGGCAAAATGCCTTTGAAAAATGAGCCACTCTAGCTCTTCCATTCTCCCTAAGAGGAACTACAGGCCCAAACTAGGCCTTTTCTGTGAGCTTTCTGCTCATAGCATCAATAACAAATGGTACATAGTCAAGGGACCCCAAAGCAAACTCATCATGGTCTGCACAATGTGAACCCTCATCATTTTGGGGATGCTGTTTTGAGAGTGACTTGCTATGTGCTGCCCATGCTTCATTTTCAACTGGTCTGCAGTGACTCATTTGAACTGGCTAGGGACAATAGCCAGTTCCTAAAATGTGAGCATTTCACTTCATTCATTGAAACGGGGCCCTCAAGAGCTAGAAATTCTACTGGTTTCCTTACTTCTGGCTGATAGTGGTGGTTGGGTATTGTGGGAAGTAGAATAATGCCAAAGAAACTAGAAGCTGGTTTAGTTAATATTGCTTCTTTCCTTCCTCCTCTTCTCTTTTCTTCTGTAATTCCAGAATAAAGCCTTTTCTTATGGTTCAAATAAACCATAATTATAACAATGCCATTTATTGAGCTTAGTACTAAATAACATGCATGAAATAATTTAATCATTACTATGGCCCTGTGTGAAAAGTATTTTACAAATTAAAAAACAGAGGCACAGAGAGGTAAAATAAATTGCCCGAGCCCACACAGCTAACGAATGAAATCCAAATCTGTGTAAATCGAAAGCTCTTAATTGCTATGCTATAATTGATTTTCCTCAGCCAAATTGACTTTAGCTCCCAAATTTCTGACTCTCAAATTTATCCCCTCACTCCTACTTCTGCTTATCTATCATCATGAACACCTCTTACGTGTATACCATTTTTATCTCCTCATTCTGTCAAATGATTTTTTTTTTTATATTTAAATTTGTTTTTCTTTCAGAATATTTCTTGATGTCTTAGTTGGTTGATATCATTTGCCACTTCTGTGGAAAACTGACAGAAAATTGTTCAAAGGACAGAGGCAGAATCACCATCCCCAGGAGCCCATCCATAATTTTGCATTACAATTTTGAATGATTTTTCTGCAAGTGGTACCCCTAATTCTACGAGATCCAGGACTCAAAAGTCCTGGGTCTGCCTCCACTGTGGAAAGCAACAACTCAGAAAGCAGTAAAGAAGGAGATAAGGGTGGGAGGCTAATTATGCTGCCTCTGAAATTGAAAGTTAACGAAAAGAAAAGAACATAAAAGACAAAACAGGATTGAAATGGAAGTCAGAGGCACTACAACCTTATTTTGTAAGAATAAGGAGAGGAGAAAAAAACACCGAAGCAAAAGAGATACAATACAGAAAAGACCCTTGTCGAAGACCAACAACGAAATGGAAAGGATGAGGTGAGATTTATTCATTATTCCGTCAGTGAACATCCATTGAAACCCTACTATCTTTTCAAACTGGGATACAGCAGTAAACATGAAAAATATACTTTTTATTTGCATGGAACCTGTAGTTTATTGGGGAAGTTTGACATAGAGCAAATAATTACAACGTTTGAAGAGTGTTTTAAAGTTGTGCAGGGTGCTTTAGAAGTGGAGACCTGAATGGCTAGTAGGAGTTGTCTCAGCAAAGATTGGAGGATAAAGAGATACAGGACTACATGAAAGGTGTCAAAAAAGATCCCAATAAGGTCCTTTATCTTTTCATCTTCTGTCTCACCCAATCCAGCAAGCAGTTCATTGAGTTTCTACCATATTTGATTGTTCTATTTTTTTTTATGACTATCTTTTGCAGAGTACTCTGAAGTTTACTTAGGAATCATATCCGAGGATGCCTTAGAAAAGAAGACGGTGTATGTGAGTTTTTTTTTTTTTTGCCATTGAAATGTCTGACACATTCAGGAACACAATAAGCAAATGCAGATGTGATGAAGCAAAATAACGGAAGGAAGTAATGAAGGAAAACTGAACGTGGAAAGGCCATGCAGCAGATTTCACAAATGATTTGAACACCAAAGGTCAGAGCATTTCAATCCCATGGTTAGGCTTCCACGCAAATATCATATTACAGGAAATCTATACTGGAGAAGAATTAAAAAGGTGCAGAAGAGGGTAATCAAGATCAAAAAGCCTCAGTGTGCAGCAAGGTTAGAAACCGAGTTCTTTCGAAGGAAGAGATGACTGCAGGGCATAACATGGCGCTCCTCATCGTGAGACTCAGGAACAGGGATCTGCAGTTACATGGTTGGAAAACAAAACAATGCACTACAGAGGCATTAGATCTCACGTCTATGCGTAAAGAGTAACTTGGGAAATATATTACTAAAGTCAGCAGGAAACGCCCTATATATACATACGCTAGCAGAGAATTAGATCGACACTGGGAAGGAAAAATGCATGATTGCAGTGAGTACCAACTGTGAGTATGAAAAGAAAGCTCAGCTGCCTCAGTTCCTTCCAGAAATGCCTTTGTCTTTTTTGGAAAATAAAGTAGAATATGTTACAGGGCTGTTAGCAATATTGCCTTCTCTTTAGGACTAATGAAAAATGTCACCACTTGGCAAAGGTATGGAAGTTGGGAAGTAAGTAGGGAGATAGAATGGGTGGGGCAGCTCCTTTTATAAAATCAACATGAAATTTACAATGGAATCAACAGAGAATATCTGGTGATTTAGCAAAGATCCATTTTCCTAAACTATGTTTTTTTTTATGTATGAAAAGAAGGCTTTTTTTTTTTTTCCTACGGTGGAGCTGAGAGGATTGCATCACCGTCCCAGAAACTCCTGCTCATTTGCCAACTGACCCTTGTACCTCTTGTCTGCTTCTGTCCTCTGGATAAACTGTCCTACTCCATAGACAATGGTTGGGGAGCTCTTTTAGCAGCTGTCTGTCAGGGAATCCTCTTCAAAATTCTCTCACAGGCCCACGGAAGTGGCTGCTTTAGCCCCGCCCCTCTGGATGATATTCCTTAAGATAAAACACTGTATTGCTATTCATTTCTCCATTCACTCATCAACGATGGTTTAAGTGCCCTCTGTGTGTCACATGCTGTGTTTAGAGCTGGACATAAAACAATCAGTGATATAAGGAGAAATCGTTTTTATTTATATTGATTCAGGAGTGAGGCAGAGCTGAAAGAGATGACTCTCTCCGCCCTCTCCCCAATGAGCTTTCTGATTATCTCAAAGAAATGTTTAGTGACTCTTCAAACAAAAATGTTTTTCAGTTTGAAACATGTAATCATACCTGCCTGCCCTTTCAGGAAGGGAGTAAGTGATGCCATGAAAGCATATTTTAGGGGGTTGTAACCTTACACATAACTTAAGTGGATGCAAATTCTTATTCTAATCTTAGTGGCTTTGTTTCTAAACTACCCCAAACCGGCTGGTGACCAGAACTTTGGTCCTGACAGACCCATACAGGAGAAGCCGCAGGGTTTGAAGTCTGATCAGAGTACACAGCCAAAACGTGTAGGGGAAAAAAATACTGCCAGTATGTGTCAGACAATCAAGAAAAATACTATGTTGTGATCTTTTTCTCATTTTAAATATATTCGCTTTCTAATCTTGTATTTATGATTCCATCTTCACTTTTTAAAGAAGGCATCCTCCACAAATGACATTTGCTTTAGGCCCCACAAAACTTGCCCAGACAGAGAGACATGAATTCCTTTCTCTTGGCTCTGCTGCTCTCTAGCTATGATGATATCTTGGACTGGTCATTTAATGTATCAATTATATTATTATTTTACTTATAGTTCCTGAAAGTATCCATAACATACTTTCAAGGAATGGTGGCAGTGATTTTTAGAGAAGAAAATCTATGAAAAAGTCCATGGCGAGTTTAAAATTTCATATTATTTAAGGCATTATTTTTAACACATTAGCCCCCCACCCCAGAAGGAGCCCTTGAGGTGCAGTGGTTAAGCGCTCAACTGCTAACCAAAAGGTCGGCAGTTTGAACAAACCAGCTGCTCTGTGGGAGAAAGATGTGGCAGTCTGCTTCTCTAAAGATTTACAGAGACCCTATGGGACAGTTCTACTCTGTCCTGTGGGTCGCTATGAGTTGGACTCTGCTCAGTGGCAATGAGTTTGTTTTGTTTTGTTTAGCTTCACCTACTTCAGTTTGGTATTGCATCCGCTGCTTCAGCCTCAAATGCTGGTTGTGAAGCTTATATTGTTGTTTGGATCTGGAATTCCTTCCTATTTATACCTTTATGTTTTTAAGCCCTACCTCCTTACCTAATCTAAAACTACCTCAGTGGAAAAAAAAGTTTTTTTTTTTTTTTTACCTCAAGCAGACATTAAATTATCTACCTTTTTATAGTTCCCGTTGGATCTAGCACTGAAACACTGTATGTGCATAATACGTATTTATTGATTCATTTAAGTTGTTTGAATCCTAAGATTTTGCACCGTAATCATCCATCCATCCATCCATCCATCCATCCATCCATCCATCCATCCATCCATCCATCCATCCATCCACCCACCCATCCATCCACCCATCCCTCCATCCATCCCTCCATCCGCCTACATATCGCCTTAACAAACATTTAATAAATGCCTAATGTGTGCTTTTATGGAAATCCAGTATGTAAAAAAATAAAAGCTGGGCTGCTCTAGGTGAATTGGGGTGGAGGACCTGGAGCCTGGCCTGACTGGCATCCTCTTGGCAGAGTTCGAGGCTTAAACTGGGGGTAGAGGTGGGCAATGTGGGCAGGGAGCTATCTCTAGAACATCATTCTACCACATACTATGCCAGGTTCTATCCATATAACAATTAACATACTATGCCTGCCTTCCAAAAGCTTATGTTGTCGTGAGGAAGACCAAGAGGTAAAGAGACAAATCATAATAACCTTACATGAAGGCATCAAGGCTTGCAGAATGAGGGGACAATCTAGCAGGCATACAATATGAGAGAAATCAGCACCACCAAAGGCACAAAGATGTTCAAGCACATGCCTGGAAGGAAGAGAGGCAGATCTTTGTGGAGATGCAGCAGAGGCTTTGGGAGCAATGAGACTGCAGAGCCTTCTAGGTTCTTATCCTGAATTTTGGTCTTTATCTTGAATGCAATGAGCAGGCGCTAAAGGTTTGAAATGGGGGAACGTGATCAGTCGTATATTTCAAACATGGTAAAGAAAACATCTCCTTAGTTCTGAGCTGGAACCCTGGAATCCTATATTCCAATTCCAAAATGATCTGTACGTGATGACTCTGGATTCCTTCAGGATGCTTCATAGAAACCACTATCACAGAGTTATCCCTTTTGATAAAAATTGTATTTAATCTAAAATGCAAAGCTTCAAATACTGTTGAGGAAAGAAAAAGAAAGCATGCTTGAAACATAGCTCCGTTGTTTTAAATGTCTTAATAAAAAAAGTAAGAATTCTAGACCAAGGAACTATAATATTTGCTCTCTTTCTCTAACTATACGTTTCTTCTAAACAATTTTCTGAGGTTTCTCCATTGATTAAAGTTAGGACTTCACTGTGGGAGCCCTTGAGTTTTAGCCAAACATAGATTACTCTCTGGACAATAGTGTGTGCAGAAGGATGGAATATGCCTACTTTTGTGAATCTAAAAATGATTAAGGAGTTCTGTCCTGAATGTGAAAGCCAGAATGAAAGGATACATATCAGGCACAAAGCAAAGAAGTAAAGTACCACCTGGAGGGCAAAAAATATGGGTTTCAACATGGGCATATCATGTCTATCAAAAATATTATAAGGCAGAAAAAGCTGCTTGAATTAAAACCCTTTCGTGCCCGGCAGTACATATAGTGACCATGAACTTTTTCAGCCTCTGGGGTTTATTGGGAAGCTGCTGTACCATTGACATTGCGTGCTGCCACAAGGCAGGGGCTTTTATGAGTGTTTGAATGTGATGAAAGGGGAGAGCACTGCAAATGTCTGCTTTTACAGGGTATTGTATGAGGTGCCTGAGTTTTTGGTAGGAAAAACAGAAATTTTGAAAAAGTTTATTTGTTGCACATATGTACCAATAGATCCTGGTGGGGTCTCTGGGGTTTAATTAGTGGTACTTCATATACGTACCACAAAACACTTAGGGTAAGCTTATGGGAGGTGGCAAGAAAAAGAAAAAAAATCCGTACTATCTACCAAAAATTCAAACATGCTCAATGATTTAGAATGTTCCCATTAATGAAAACACATGGTATCAACAAAAAATTCAAAGCAGAAAATAATTGGGCCACCAAAGGGTTAAGGTCCACATCTCTGAATTCTCCAGAAGGCCATCACCAGTCAGGTGTGGGGAGACTGTGCACTTTCCTGGACAGGTCCTCAGGGCACAACAAAGTCCCAAAAGGGCAGAGATGTTAATCGTTAACCTCTTAATGAATTAAGAGTTCATATTTGTGAATGCTTTTTGATCTTCAGATAAGCTGCTTTCTCTACCAGCACTCCCTCAGTAACTCCAAAACTTCTTTTTTTTTCCCTTTCACTTGTGACCTCCTCTGGTGAGGATAGTGGGGGTTGTGTTTAGGGAGGAAGGGAGTTAGAAGGCTCCTCTACACCTGTGAAAATGCTAATTCCTGTTTTTAAGAAAATAGGCTATGAAAAGGCTCAAGGGAGTCTAGGACATCAAAGAACTCTTTTAAA
The DNA here is from genome assembly GCF_024166365.1 of Elephas maximus indicus. NCBI lineage: Eukaryota > Metazoa > Chordata > Mammalia > Proboscidea > Elephantidae > Elephas > Elephas maximus. The sequence goes on from NC_064821.1 coordinate 137,590,933, forward strand.
ACAACTTTTTTGACAATTTAAATGAAAATGAGGCAGACATATATGGATTAAATTTCCCCTTAAAGCAGCCTGAGGTTTAAAGATTAAGGGGAAAGAGATGGAGGTAAAATGTATTGGGGAGTTATTATCAGAGTTCTACCCAACCTGGAACAGAGTGCATTAGCCCATGATGTGTCTATATGCACTCTCACACATGTATGTGCAAGTACACACACACACACACACACACACACGCCCATGAAACAGTCCCCAAACAGTTGATGATTTATGCAGCTTGCCAGGAGAGAAGTAGGCCATGCCAGCCTTGAAAGCACTTTAGTTTGGTTGTTTTTACTCATGAAGGACATGTTGTCCTGTAATTATTCTGTCATTTCTTAAAAGGTGAAATTCTTAACAGCTTTGTGCTTTATGCATGGCTGTGTGTATGAGAGTGTTCTTGTCAGAGCAAGTCTAACCACGTTGGAATCCCCATTCCGCATCCCTTTGTGAGGAACACAGAGGAACTGGACATTTTAAAATGTGTTAAACAGGCTAGAAGAAAGAATATTATTCAGGGAGGATCGAGATAAGGTCAAGAAGGACTGCCAACAATATTCCTGTCTCCTTTTTTGGGCTTTCAAAACACCTACAAAATACTGCTGTCATTAACTTTTTCTCTCTCTATAGAAAAGAGTATGATTTTGTATCTGTAGGTGACAAGAGACTAGGGTAGGATAAGAAACAGGTAATGTTTAGCTTGGAGACGAAATGAAAAACATGCACCTCCAAATAATGTAAGTGTTAGTTATGTTTTAATGCTTAAGAGAATCTAAAGGAGATACTGCACTGATCATTTATGACAGATAAATCTTCCAAGGTAAGTGAATTAAAAAAAAAAAAAATTAGAGCCACAAATATCCAGGAATTATACCTTTTCAAGGATAAAATGCAATAGGAACATGACTCGTTTTTTTTCCATACAAAAATCAACCTTTTAGTTTGAAAGCACTGTGAAAGGTTATAGGGCATATCTGGGCCAAGTCAGAACGAGCATTTAGCAGGCTTATCATCAACTTAAGAATGATATTCTAATTTTATGAACTGTAAAAATTTTTGCCTTCTCTATGTCTGCAAGAATGTCAGATCAATAAGGGAAGTGTCATATGTACTATCTGGCTATGAATGATTAAGAAAGCAGAAGTCTAACCTATGTGAATGATATGGACAATTACTTCCTGGTGATTGCTCAAGGCTCAGTCTCCTCCCAAGGTTCTTAATTAAGCTGTGACCATCAAACACAGGCCCACCCATTCATTTATACCCGGCCCATAGCAACAACACCACTCAGCTCCGTATAAGCTACCTGCCCTCTGCTGGGGCACTTTAATAATCAGGCTCTCCTTCTTGTCACCTAACCTACACTCTGTCACTCAGAGTTCTCTGTTACGTTGAACTTTTGAAAATTTGGCTCCCCATAATGATCGTGTCAAAGCTGACATTCAGCCACTGCACATTAGTTTATAGCCACAGTGCTGTTTATGCCCGGACTCCTTTCTGGTTATTTGTGGCTTTCACTTTGTTGGTCAGTGTTCTTAACAAACTGGTTGTTACATATTTTGAGTATTTGCCTTGAATGATGCATAGTGCTTGCCAGCCAGAATTCCTCTGGGTTCTGTCCTTGACTCTCAGTGAACACTACCACTGACTTAGTTCAGGCCTTTGTCGTATTTGCTTTTTACAGTAGGCCCCTTGTAAGAATGGCCTAGTAATAGTAGTAGCATCAGTCTTCAAAAAATAGGACCTGTCCAACTTCAAGGAGGATAATGAGAATCAAGATCAGCTCAAAGCTGATCCCTAAGAAGTGGAGGTCAGACATACTTCCACTTTCCAACCTTTTTACCAATTCTGACAACAGCCATCCTCCCCACAGCACTCTCTACTGTTCTTCTGGGTTTGAAAATCCATTGCAATAGCCACACAGAAATCATAGGCTATGCGTACAGTTAAGAGGTTTATTAAGAAAGGAACAGGGTACAACTCAGGATCAGAATCAAAAGGCTACAACTCAGGATCGGGATCAGGAAGCATGCAGGCCAAGTCTGGAAGGCTCCCCTGAAGAGGAGGACACATCTCTCCCTTCTTCAGTGCAGGACAGCTCTCTCCACTCCTCTAGACCACGCAAGTAAGCAAGCCCTTCTCTCTACTGTGCATGCTCCTTCAGCCATGCAGGCCTCCACTCAGGCCCCTCAGGACAGGCTCTTCTTGGCCCCCTCAGGGGAGGCCTCCTTTTGGCTGTGCATGCCCCCTCTCATCCATGCAGACCTCTCTGCCTTAAGTCTCCCTGCCATTGACCTGTCCATTGCTAATGACCCAGCTCATAGGCAGCATAACAGTTTTGTTCAGCTTCCTTAGTTGCATTCCTAGCAGCAGGTTTCTGGCATCGCCACTAACTCTGCACAGGACTCCTTCTGGTCCTGTCACTGTCTTCGTGTTACAACCCTCGACCTATGTTACAGCTCTTTTAGGAGTTCCCTTGCCTACTCTCTCTCTGCTTCTCTCTTGCCTTTTCTCCTTTCTGGTTCTTTCCGCTTCTAAAACTTCTGTAGGATTGGCTGCTTATATCTACAACTACTTGTCAATTTCAAGGCATGACCCTCCCACCAGGGCCACAAACTGACCAATCCCCTCTCACCATGCCACAGATACTTCATTTGCATAGTAGGTTACAGTGACTTCATTTGCATAGTCTATAGTAACAAATAGCCAGTGAAAACCTTATGAATAGCAGCAGAACATTACATGACATAGTGCCAAAGATGAGCCCCCCAGGTTGGAAGTCACTCAAAATATGACTGCGGAAGAGCTGCCTCCTCAAAGTAGAGTCAGCCTTAATGATGTGGATGGAGTCAAGCTTTTAGGACCTTCATTTGTTGATGTAGCATGACTCAAAATGAGAAGAAAGAGCTGCAAACATTTATAATCTGAACATGGATTGTATGAAGCACAAATCTAAGAAAACTGGAAATTGTCAAAAATGAAATGAAACATATAAACATCAATATCCTAGGCATTAGTGAGCTGAAATGGACTGGTATTGGCCATTTTGAACTGGACAATCATATGGTCTATTGTGCTGGGAATAACAACTTGAACAGGAATGGTGTTGCATTCACAGGCAAAGAGAAAATTTCAAGATCTATCCTGAAGTACAACACTGTCAGCGATAGGATATCTTTATGCCTACAAGAAAGACCAGTTAATATGACTATTACTCAAATTTACATGCCAATCACTAAGGCCAAAGAAGAATAAATTGAAGATTTTTACCAACTTCTGCAGCCTGAAATTGAGCCAACATGAAGTTGGGATGCATTGATAATTACTGGTGATTGAAATGCGAAAGTTGAAAACAAAGAAAAAGGATTGATAGTTGGAAAATATGGCCTTGGTGATAGAAATGATGCAAGAGATCACATGATAGAATTTTGCAAGACCAATGACTTCTTCATTGCAAATACCTTTTTTCAGGCAACATAAATGGCAACTATACATGTGGACCTCACTAGATGGAATGCACAGGAATCGAATCAACTACATCTGTAGAAAGAGACAATGGAAAAGCTGAATATCGTCAATCAGAAAAAGACCAGGGGCTGACTGTGGAACAGACCATCAATCGCTCATATGCAAGTTCAAGTTGAAACTGAAGAAAATTAGAATAAGTCCACGAGAGCCAAAATATGACTTTGACTATACCTCACTTGAATTTAGAGACCATCTCAAGAATAGATTTGACATGTTGAACACCAATGGCCAAAGACCAGATGAGTTGTGGGATGACATCACACATGAAGAAAGCAAGAGGTCATAAAAAGACAGGAAAGAAAGAAAAGACAAAAATGGATGTCAGAAGAGACTCCGAAACTTGCTTGTGAACCTCGAGTAGCTAAAGCAAAAGGAAGAAAAGATGAAGTAAAAGAACCGAAGATTTCAAAGGATGGGTTGACAAGACAAAGTAAAGTATTATGATGACATCTGCAACAAGCTGGAACTGAAAACCAAAAGGGAAGAACGTGCTCCGCATTTCTCAAGCTAAAAGAACTGAAGAAAAAATTCAAGCCTTGAGTTGCAATAGTGAAGGATTCCATGGGGAAAATATTAAACGACATAGGAAGCATCAAAAGAAGATGGAAGGAATACACACAGTCAGTATACGAAAAAGAATTGGTAGATGTTCAACCATTTCAAGAGGTAGCGTATGATCAGGCATCAAGCTGCACTGAAGGCATTGGAGAAAAACAAGGCTCCAGGAATTGATAGAATATCAATTGAAATGTTTCAACGAAAGGGTGCAGTGCTGGTAGTGCTCACCTGTCTATTCCAAGAACTTTGAAAGACAGCTACCTACCTGGCCACTGACTGGAAGAGATCCATATTTATGCATATGCCCAAGAAAGGTGATCCAACCTAATGTGGAAATTATCAAACAGTATCATTAATAGCACATGCAAATAAAATTTTGCTGAAGATCATTCAAAAGTGGCTGCAGCAATGTATCGATAGGGTACGGCCAGGAATTCAGGGTGGATTCAGAAGACGTGGAACCAAGGATATCATTACTGATGTCAGATGGATCTTGGTAGAAAGTAGAGAATACCAGAAATATTTTTACCTGTGTCTATGCTAAGGCATTCGACTGTGTGAATGATAACAAATTATGGATACCATTGCAGAGAATGGGAATTCCAGAACACTTAATTGTGGCTCACGAGGAACCTGTACATAGATCAAGAGGCAGTCATTCGAACAGGACAAGGGGATACTGCATGGTTTAAAGTCAGGAAAGGTATGTCAGGATTGTATCCTTTCATTATACCTATTCAGTCTGTATGGTGAGCAAATAATCTGAGAAGCTGAACTACATGAAAAAGAATGTGGCATCAGGATTGGAGGTAGACTCATTATCAACCTGTGTCATGCAGATGAAACAACCTTAATGAAGTGAAAAGGATGTGAAACACTTACTGATGAAGATCAAAGACCACAGCCTTCAGTATGGATTATACCTCAACATGAAGAAAACAAAAATTCCTACAGCTGGACCAATAAGGAACATCATGATAAATGGAGAAAAGATTGAAATTGTCAAAGATTTCATTTTACTTGGATTCACAATTAACACCCATGGAAGCAGCAGTCAAGAAATGAAAAGACACATTGCATTGGGTAAATTTGTTGGAAAAGAGCGCTTTAAAGTGATACAAAGCAAAGATATGTCCTTAAAGACTAAGGTGCACCTGACCCAAGCCATGGTGTTTTCAATTGCCTGATACGCATGTGAAAGCTGGACAATGAATAAGGAAGACTGAAGAAGAATTGAAGCCTTTGAATTGTGATATTTTCAAAGAATATTGAATATACCATGGACAGCCAAAAGAATGAACAAATCTGTCTTGGAAGAAATACAACAAGAATGCTCCTTAGAAGCAAAGATGACAAGATTATGTCTCACATATTTTGGATATGTTATCAGGAGGGATCAGTCCGTGGAGAAGGATATCATACTTAGTAAAGTAGATGGTCATCAAAAAAGATGAAGACCCTCAGGGAGATCCATTGACATAGTGGCTGCAACAACGGGTTCAAGCATAACAAGGATTGTGAGAATGGTGCAGGGCCAGGCAGTGTTTCATTCTGTTGTACGTAGGGTGGCTAAGAGTCAGAATTAACTTGAAGACGCCTAACAACAACTAAATAGTCACTTCATTTGCATGGTATTTGCAATCTCTTAAGCTGTTTTCCCAAAGAACCAAGGCAAAAGGCCAAATAAAGGAATTCATTTTACCACAGACCTGGTATGGAATAAGGCGAGTTGTATTTACCAAGGATATAGACATATTGGGACATGTCCAGGTAGGTGAGGCTGCACACCAGGGCTCTATATTCATTATAGACTTAAAACCTTTAAGGAAAATGAATGATGATTCAGAGAAGATAGAAGGAAGAGGACTTTTGTTTCAAGAAAGATGGGCTAAAGTAGAGGGAAGAGTTGTGCTCTCGGATTCTCCCTCAACCAGACTCACAGCCTTTGACTTGAGTCTCAGGGCAAGGAGGCTGCAAGTGAAAACCAAAACTTAGTTTCACCTCAGTCTCAATAGGACATTGGAAGGGTAACCCTTGACAACATTTAATTTCAGCACCTTCTGAAGCCAGGGGAAGAGATGTCCTCAGCAAAGACCTCAGTTCTATCAGTAGCCTTTGTGTAGATGTCAACACATGGCCACGTAAACAGTGCCTTGCTTGGCCCCTTGACTGTAAATTAGAAACAAAACATCCCGTTTGGATACTGGCAGCTGTGGAGGAATGACCACAGAAAGCCAGAGTTCCCAGGCATTCATTCATTGATTCCAAATAGTATTTATTGTGTACCTATTATGTACAAAGCACTATTCCAGATATTAGGGACACACCAGTAAAAACAACTTTTTTTAAAATCATTAAGCACAGTAACATTTTCTGTCACAACCTGGTACACACACATATATGTATTTACACGCATCCATGTATACTGAAATAAAGTTTCATGAAATAATGCTAACCTTTACCATACAATTTTTTCTGATATTGCCTATATTCTGATTTTTTTTTAATTAAAAAAAAAAATGGTTCAGTCCTGTTAAATTGATGTACATGTCACTCATGGATCATGACCCACAGTTTGAAAAACACTTTTCTAGTAGGAATTACAATTATTTATATGAAATTTTATTAAGTATTTCTTGCGTGGCAGGCACTTTTCTAAGTACTATACGTATATTAATTCATTTAGTTCTCATCACTTATCTAAGTTCACGGAAACGCTGGTGGTGTAGTGGTTAAGTGCAATGGCTACTAACCAGAAAGTTGGCAGTTCGAATTCACCAGGCACTCCTTGGAAACTCTATGGGGCAGTTCTACTCTGTCCTATAGGGTTGCTATGAGTCGGAATCAACTCAATAGCAGTGGGTTTTGGTTTTTGGTACCTGAGTTCACACAGCTGATATGTAAAGAAGACAGGGTATGATCCAAGGCAGTCCTGCTCCAGACCCTTAACCAAGAGAGAAAAGAAATAGTATCAAAGAATAATTAAAGGGACTAGACCTTTAGTTAGATGCCCCCTCCATCCCTGCTTCTGCTAAAATTGGGCGTTTTTTTAACACAAACCTGATTTTCTCAAACTTTGACTTCAAAACCTTCAGTGGACCTTCAGGGTCCACTTGATAAAAGCTACTTGTTTTAGAATTGGGTGTGTATCGCTTTGTGTTCTGCCCCCAACTACATATTTAGCCTCAATTCCCATTAGTCTCCCACAAGCATCTGTGCTTCAACCAGGCCTTACTACCATATTTTCACACAAATAATGCATGGCTTCTATGTTTGTTTGCCAAGTGTGAGGTATTTTTGTAAGCCCTTTATGCTAATTTTTTACAGCAACATGTAATTTTTTTTATAGCTGAGACCATCATTTGGTAAGAATTCCCATGTAACACAAATATCTTCACATTCTTTGCCCATCCAGAGAGGTCTATTCACATACTTCTCCCCCAGAACTCTTTGGTACCAATTTTCCAATCATGTTCCTTCCAAGTCCCTGATCATCCAGTCAAATCATTGGCTACAGCCCATAAATCTATATAGACTCTTACATCTTTCTATTTCTATTTCCAGTGCACTTCTCAGTTCTGCCCACAGGCAAGATTTCCCTTTAGCACTGTCCTTCAGGGATGTCCCAGAATGGAGCTATAGGGTTGCAGCCGTCCACTTTCAGATGGTGCCTACATATCATCTAGAACAAGACCCAAGTTTCACCTTCCTCAGTCAACTGCTCGTAAGAAAAAATTATACACACACACCTGCACACATGCGCTTACATGCACACATACATTAAATCTTATTTGTAATGAAATTAATTAAAATTTTAATTGGATTTTTTTAAAAAACAGCAGAGCTGCATCTTATGAGGCAGCGAAAGCTAGCATACAAGTTAAAAATTATGTATCACCAAATTCCTTAAATTTCAATAAGGTGCACTAAGTATATCTCACCAAGTTCAACACAGCCAATTTTTCCTCCATACTAGGTTAGATAGTTTCTTTGGTTGAGTAACAGATACGGTAGTTAGTCTACCACCCAAGTAGCTGGAGGCCCTGTTACAAGAGTTACACTGTAGATCTACATACATGCGAGTAACAACAGCAGAGCAAGATGCTCATCATATGAGAACTGAGACCTTCAGACAGAAAAGCAAATTCACATCTCTCATCTCATACTCTAATCAAACAGTCTATCAATAATTAAATATGTAAGTAAGTAAACAAACAAGCCAGCCAGCTAGCCCAGGGTAGGAATTATTTTCAAAGTCAATATTAAACTCTGCCCCATCAATAACAGCTATTTGTTGAACACCTATTGTCTTCCATAACTATGCTAGGTATTGGAGATATAAAGATGAAACCTATCTTATCGTTGTAGATTTATACATCAAAGACAAAATACATACCTTTGCCCTTAATAAGCTTTCACTCTGGGTATGAAGGATAATTACTGAGAATTATTAAAACCCATATAAGAATAACTGTATGACTAAGGTGTTCCTAACCTATGCCACAGTCTTTTCAATCACCTCATATGCATGTGAAAAATGACAATGAAAAAGGAAAACAAAGAATTAATGCATTCAAATTGTGGTGTTGGCAAGAATATTGAATACAAACAGAATGTTCCTTAGAAGTGAGGCTGGCTAGACTTTTGCTTGCTTACTTTGGACATGACAACAGGAAAGACCAATAGCTTAAAAAAAAAAAAGGACATCATGTTTGGTAAAGTAGAGGGTCAGCAAAAATGAGGGAAACCCTCCATGAGATGGATTGACACCACAGTCACAACAACGGACTCAAACCTACCAATGATTGTGAAGACGGTACAGGGCTGGGCAACGTTTCATTCTGTTATACGTAAGGTCACCATGAGTCAAAGCCAACTCTATGGTAGCTAACAAAACAACAACAAATATATATGCCCATACATTAATAATAAAAGAGGAATATTATGGATGTCTTGCTGATAGCATAACCTGAATAGCATGGTAAAATCTGTTAAATTTTAATGTTTGTTTTATGCCAAACAATGAGATATATACTTTGTTTTTACAAATAATAGTGCTTAATAGTGACAGGAAATCTATGATTATTAATGTCACCATTAAATGGATGAAAAAACATAAATCTTACAGAGATTTCTCAACCAATGTACCCCAACTACTCATGTAAAGGAAGGATTTCTGTTTGAGTCTCAGTCTCGTTCTCCCAGCCACCAAGCAAAGCTTCTTGAATGAAGATAGCAAATGAACACTTTAAAGTAAGAACTTTATGAGTTGGGGATGAGAGACATGTGTGACCTTTTTGCCACAATTACCCATCCACAACTTGTATGGTGGAAACAATGAAGTGCTGGGTTCAAGTTCTGACTATCACCTGGTATTGTGGCTTTGGCAAAGTTATTTAACTTCAGTGATCTTCAATACCTTCTTTATAAGTGGATTAAAGAATTTATATTATTGACAAATCTTGATATTCAAGTAGTTTATAAATTGAAATGTTTAATTCAAATGTAAAATGCTATCATTGCTTTCTTGCAAGAGGCTAAATAAAAGTTAAAAAATAATAAAAATTTACAAATATAGAAAAAGTAACAATTTTGAAAATTGTATCAGTATTTTACCCAGGAATTATTATCATCCTCATTACAATGTATAAAATTAAAAGAAACTAACTCAAATCAATAATTCCTGAAAGTTTTGGTGGGGTAATGAAAAAGATCTCTACCTGAAAGGTAAGAGACTGAGCACCTATATGGACCAGCTGAGTAAATGTTGCCCAAGTCATTTAATCTCCCCAAGCCTCAATTTCCTTTTTTATAAAGGTATAGGATTGGGCTAAATAATCTCCAAGTGTCCTTACAAGTCTAACATTTTATCAGCTGAGTGCTTCGGAATCCTTGGCCATGGCCACTGTCATTCCATTTCACTTTGACCTGCCTGGAGAATCTCACAAGATCTTCCACCCAATTGATCTGCATGCATTTCAACCACAGAAATTGTACAAGAGAATGGGTGCTTTGCTTTGCTTTTCTGAAGTGAATTAGCCATTCACCTTTGTCAAATGTATCTTTCATTGACTTTAATAACAACCACTTACACCAAAAAAAAAAAGAAAAGAAAAAAAACATTGCCAGTCAGTCGATTCCAACTCATGCTACCCTATAGGACAGAGTAGAACTGCCTAATTCTTCAAAGGAGGGGGTTTGAGTTTGAATTTCTCTGGTGTCAGTGGTGTGTGAAAAATCTTGTTACTTAACTCTTACTTTCATGTGTTACATTGTAATTTTAAGAGATCATCATAGCAATCTCTAATTCCGCCAACTCTCTGGAGATCCAAATGGGTTTATTTTTTAAACTGCTACTAACCTTACCCAATCAGACAAATTATCAAGTATATGGACTACAATTGAACACAAACTCATTTTATTTGATGAAGGCAAGAAAAATACAAAGATTTTCATTTTGAGAGTAAAACCGCCAGGGTGAATTACTTGGAATGCAGTTCAACAAGATGAAATGCCATAAATTATACTGCAAATTTCTTTGTGTAGGTATTCAGCTGTGTATGCTTTTATCGATAAAGCAGCAATTTATTTTGTTCTTTTTTTTAAAAAAAATGGGAATTAACAATTATATTACCTTGGGAAGAATTTGGCTTCTATTAGCTGACTGCAGCAGCTGTACAGAAAACTTTTATTGTCTTATACTAATTTTAGAAGAAAAAAACTCCTCCTTAAGAAATTCTACCTTCTACCCTCAACTTAATGTCACCTGTCTTGTGTCCTTTTGGTCTGTCCTGTGACAGTGATTGAAGAAAGAAAGTTATTTCACTCAAGTGAAAAGAAGGAGCCAAGGTAGAAAGTCTTCTCTGATACAATGTAACAAATGTACTACTTCATAAAGATGCTTTTGCAAACGAAAGTCTGGCAGAGCTCAGACATCAGAACAGAAGGTAATACAGAGTTCTAGCAGGCTGCGCTTGAAGCTCTCGAAGTATGCCGGATGATTGCTCAACCCACTTTTCCCCAACTGCGCATGAGTTTTGGCAGTCAGTCTTCTGCTTAGGCTCTGCCGTTTGATTTTCAAGAACTTGCTCAGTATATTTGAAAAAAAAAAAAAATTCCAGGTTTTAACGTTCCATATGTTTGAGTAGAGTCTTCACTAGTGACCAGTTACATTCCAAATAAACCTGTTTGAAAGCTTTGACAAAATCTCTGCCAAGTGAGAGAGGAAAGGGCCTCGTTCCCTTTGCATTAGTCACCCTGTAAAAGATTAATCCTAACGAGTTACTTTCTGCAGGCAGGCACACCCAGGCTTTGCATTACATACCTATGATTTCTCAATATTTAGCCCAAAATGTGTACACTCAGATGCTGATAGATATCGTCTTTCCAGAAACCATTAACCACGGTATTAACTGTAATAACTTAGTGAGTTTAAGGAATGAGGCCAAGCAGGGGATTGTTCTGAATCACTGGGAAGCAGTTGTTCAAAGTAGTGTAAAAGAACACAGTGGAGGAATTTATGCTTCTAAAAACGGAACAAGAAGAAAACCAGTCCACTATCTTTTTGGTTCATCTATACTCCATCCCTTCCTCTGTGTCTTTGCTAGGTCAGTTTTCAGCAGGCAGTGCTGCTAGCTTAATTGATTTCATCACTTAATGGCAGCCACTGTGACGGAGTTGGAAGTTTTTTGCTAAAGAATCAGCAGGAAGATGAAGTTCCTGATACCTTTGCCAGACCCTTGAAGGGCGGCCATATACAGGATGATACGCTGACCCAAGAGATTTCGGCAGGTCATGACCTTTGTGTTATGACACAGCTCCAAACTACCCCACCACTGGGGAGCTGTCAGAGAGTTCTTGTTGCTTTGAATACATTCCTAGGAGTTTTTTTTTTAAGCCATCCTTAGTCCAATGCAGTTCTGAAATTTAATGTCATTTATATTCCACGACTGCTTTGCTTTAGGAAAAGGGGTTTTTATTTTTTTCTTGCCTCTCTCTTGGTACTTTCACCACTATTGAGATTGAGAAGACAAAAAGAAAGGTAAGGAAACTGCGAGAGGTACAAAAATAGAGATAAAACAAAGAGGGGAATGCGAAGCACAGAGAAGCATAAATCCAGCAAGCAATAGCATTGAATTGGAATTTAAACTCAAAATAAGCATTTACTGAGCTTTATGTATAGCTATCCACCCTTGTCTGTCAGTTGTCATACTGTCATGGCTTGTGTGTTGCTCTGAGTCTTCAAGTTACATCACCAGCATTTCAAATGCCAGCAGGGTCACACATGGTGGACAGATTTCAGCAGAGCTTCCAGACTAAGACAGGCTAGGAAGAATAGCCTATTGATCTACTTCGGAAAATTAGCCAGTGAAAACCCTATGGATCACAGTAGGATGTTGTCCAACATAGGCCTGGAAAAATGAGCTCACTAGATTGGAAGCCGCTCAAAATATACAGTGGTTGCAACAGTGGATTGAGCATACCAACGATCCTAAATACGGCGAAGGATCAGGCAACATTTCGTTCTATTGTACATGGGGTCATCAGTTAGATTTGACTCTATGGCAACTAACAATAGCAACAATATGTGTTGTTGTTGTTAAGTGCCATCAAGTCAGTCCCAAATCATAGCGACCCTATGTGCAACACAATAAAAACCTGCCCATCCCTGGGCCATCCTCACAATCTTTATGCTTGAGCCCATTGTTGCAGCCAATGAGTCAATCCATCTCCTTAAGGGCCTTCCTCTTATTCAATGACCCAAGCATGATGTCTTTCTCTAAGGACTATTCCCTCCTGATAACATGTCCAAAGTATGCAAGACATAGTCTCGCCATCCTTGCTTCTAAAGAGCATTCTGGCTGTACTTCTTCTAAGACAGATTTGTTTGTTCTTTTACCAGTACATGGCTTTTAACCAAAAGGTCAGCACCTCGAATCCACCAGTGCTCCTTGGAAACCCTGTGGGGCAGCTACTCTGTCCTATAGGGTCTCTATTAGCTGGAATCAACTTGATGGCAATGGGTTTTTGGTTTGGTATATTCAATATTCTTCGCCAAGACCACAATTTAAAAGCATCAATTCTTCTTTGGTCTTCCTTATTCGTTGTCCAGCTTTCACATGTATATAAGGCGATTGAAAACATCATGGGTTGGGTCAGGTGCACCTTACTCTTCAAGGTGACATCTTCCATTTTTAACACTTTAAAGAGGTCTTTTGCAGCAGACTTGCCTAAGGCAGTGTGTCATTTGATTTCTTGACTGCTGCTTCCATGGCTGTTGACTGTGGATCCAAGTAAAACAAAACTCTTAATAACTTCAATCCTTTCCCCATTTGTCATGATGTTGCTTATCGGTCCAGTTGCGAGGATTTTTATTTTCTTTATGTTGAGGTGTAATCCATACAGAAGGCTGTGGTCTTTGATCTTCATCAGTAAGTGCTTCAAGTCCTCTTCACTTTCGGTAAACAAGGTTGAATCATCTGCATAATGAAGGTTGTTAATGAGTCTTCCTCCATTCCTGATGTCCCATTCTTCTTCATATAGTCCAGCTTCTAATATTATTTGCTCAGCATATAATTTGCTCAGATTGAATAGATGAAAAGATACAACCCTTGTGCACACCTTTCCTGACATTAAACCACTCAGTATCCCCTTGTTCTGTTCAAATGACTGCTTCTTGATCTATATACAGGTTACTCATGAACACAATGAAGTACTCTGGAATTCCCACTCTTTGCAATGTTATCCATAATTTGTTATGATCAGCACAGTTGAATGCCTTTGTATAATCAATAAAACACAGTAAAAATCTTTCTGGTATTCTCTGCTTTCAGCCAAGATCCATCTGATATCAGCAATGCTATATCCCTCCTTCCATGTCCTCTTCTTAATCTGGCTTGAATTCCCAGCAATTCTCTGTTGGATATACTGTTGCAGCTGCTTTTGAATGATCTTCAGCAAAATTTTACTTTCGTGTGATATTAATGATATCGTTTGATAATTTCCACATTTGGTTGGATCACCTTTCTTTGGAATAGGCATAAATGTGGATTTCCTCCAGTCAGTTGGCCAGGTAGCTGCCTTGCAAATTTCTTGGCATAGAGGAATGACCACTTCCTGCACTGCGTCTGTTTGTTGAAACATCTCAATTGTTAGTCAATGCCTGGAGCCTTGTTTTTTCCCAGTGCCTTCAGCGCAGCTTGGTCCTCTTCTTTCGGTACCATTGGTTTCTGATCATGTGCACCTCCTGAAATGGTTGAACATCGACGAATTCTTTTTGATATAGCGACTCTGTGTATTCCTTCCATCTTCTTTTGATACTTCCTGCATCACTTAGTATTTTCTGTGCAGAATCCTTCAATATTGCAACTCGAGGCTTGAATATTTTCTTCAGTTCTTTCAGCTTGAGAAATACCTAACATGTTCTTTCCTTTTACTTATCTAAGTCCAGGTTTTTGCACATTTCATTATAATACTTTATTTTATCTTCTTGAGCTGTCCTTTGAAATCCTCTGTTCATCAATTTTACTTCACCATTTCTTCCTTTTGCTTTAGATACTTGACGTTCAAGAGTAAACTTTGGAGTCTCTTCTGACATCCATTTTGGTCTTTTCTCTCTTTCCTGTCTTTTTAATGACCTCTTGCTTTCTTCATGTAGGTTGTCCTTGATGTCATTCCACAACTGATCTTTGGTCACTGGTGTTCAGCAAGTGAAACCTATTCTCAAAATGGTGTCTAAATTCAGGTGGGATATACTCAAGGTCATACTTTGGCTGTCATGGACTTTTTCTAATTTTCTTCAACTTCAGCTTGGACTTGCATATAAGCAATTGATGGTCTGTTCTGCATTCAGCCCCTGGCCTTATTCTGACTGAAGATATCGAGCTTTTCCATAGTCTCTTTCCACAGATATAGTTGATTTGATTTCTGTGTATTCCATCTTTCAAAGTCTATGTCTATAGTCACCATTTATGTTGTTGAAAAAATATATTTGCAATGAAGAAGATGTTGGTCTTGCAAAACTCTATCATGTGATTTCCAGCATAGTTTCTATCACCAAGGCCATATTTTCCAACTATCAATCCTTCTTCTTTGTTTCCAACTTTCACATTCCAATCACCAGTAATTATCAATGCATTCTGATTGCATGTTTGATCAATTTCGGACTGCAGAAATTCATAAAAATCTTTAATTTCTTCATCTTTGGCCTTAGTGGTTGGTGAGTTAACATGAATTGTAGTCATATTTACTGTCTTCCTTGTAGGTACATGGATATTTTCCTATCGTTGCCAGTGTTTTATTTCAGGATAGATTTTGAATTTTTTTTTTTTTGACGATGAATGCAACACCATTCCTCTTTAAGTTGTCATTCCTGGCAAAGTAGACCACATGCTTGTCTGATTCAAAATGGCTGATACCAGTCCATTTCAGCTCATGAGTGCCTAGGATATTGATATTTATGTGTTGCATTTCATTTTTGATGATTCCCAATTTTCCTAGATTCATACTTGGTACATTTCACATTCCAGTTATCAAAGGATGCTTGCAGCTGTTTATTCTTGACTCCATCCATGTCATTAAGGCAGACTCTACTTTGAGGAGGCCGCCCTTCCCCAGTCATATTTTGAGTATCTTTCAACCTGAAGGGCTCACCTTTCCACACTATGTCAGACCACATTCTGCTGCTATCCGTAAGGTTTCCCCTGGATAATTCTTTACAGAAGTAGACCACCAGGTCCTTCTTCCTCGTCCTTCTTAGCTTGGAAGCTTACCTGAAACCTGTCTGCCACAGGTGACCCTGTTGTTATTTGAATACCTATGGGTGGCATAACTTCCAGCATTACAGCAATACACAAGCCCCCATAGTACAACAAACCGACAGACACATGGGGGAGAGCAATATATAGCTATATTGTAAAAAATAAAAATAATAAATAAATAAATAAATAAATACAGTACAGTCTAGGTGTTGTCAATTTAACAAGCAGAGTATGATACAATATGTCACCTTAAAAAAACAAACAAAAAAAACCTGTTACCATCAAGTCGATTCTGACTCATAGCAACCCTATTAAATGGCTTATACTTTAATGGGGAAACAGATCAATAGTAGTTGCTAGCCTTTTTTTTTTTTTGGCAATTTGTGCCGAGCTCTGAGTAAAACACTATGTAGGCAGCATTACTTTCAGTCCTCATTAGTCACTATGAGGAAACCCTGGTGGCATAGTGGTTAAGTGCTACAGCTGCTAACCAAAAGGTCGGCAATTCAAATCCACCAGGCACTCCTTGGAAACTCTATGTGGCAGTTCTACTCTGTCCTATAGGGTCGCTATGAGGGGGAATCGACTCGACAGCAACAGGTTTGGTTTTTGGTTTTTAACGGCTATGAGGAGACCTGGTGGTGAGTGTTAAACTCCTCGCTGCTAAAGGAGAGCTCAGCAGTTCAAATCCACCAGTTATTACGTAGGAAAATGTTGTGGTAGTCTGCTTCCATGAAGATTACAGCCTTGGAAACCATATGTGACAGTACTACTATGTCCCACAGGGTTGCTATGCATCAGAATTGACTTGATGGCAGTGAGTTTGGTTTTTTGTTTTGGCACACTGTGGGAGGCACTGGGTGACACAAACGGTTTGAACACTGGACTATTAGGTTGGCAGTTTGAACTCACTCAGAGGTGCCTCGGAAGACAGGCCTGGAAATTTGCTTTCGAAAAGTCACAGCCTTGAAAACCCTGTAGAGTAGTTCTACTCTGCACACTTGTGGTCACCATGAGTCGAAATCTACTCGATGGCAACTAACAACAACAACAGCACACAATGAGATTTGGTGCTGTTATTATTCCCATTTTAACTGCCCAAGATCACACCGTCAGTAATTAGCTAATCTTGTATCTCAGACCTCTCTTCTGATTCATGCTTCCTTGACTTGAAATGTAGTCATTTCTTCATTCAATGACTTGAAATATAGTCATTCCTTCACTGAGATTCTTCTGCATTAATGTTAAACTCAGTTTTTGTTTTTCTAAGAATATCTTTATTTTGCCTCTATTCTTGAATAATATTTAATTAAACATACGTAATAAAGTCTGACTCCATTTTTGATGTTTGACTGCTGACTGTTTTCAAGCTCCACCACCTGCCCCTCCCCCTTTGCCCCACTTCGGGACAAGCTGATAAGAAACCCTGGGTGCTCTGACTTTGGGAGCCAGCAGGAAGCTAAAACCATGAGAACCCTGATCCATCTGAAAAAACTCCCACACCATCTCTTGAACACCATAAAACCCCAAGCCATTCATCCCTCCTTGCTTTATCAAGCCATTTTTGGATAGAAGACTAACCATCTCCCCCCCCACCTCGAAAGCCTCATTACGTGAGTAATAAACCTTTTCCTACACTCTTAGTGTGTATGTGGTGTTATCAGTTTTGACATCTGAACCAAACTTTGGGTGTGTGTCTGCGTTGCTTCTATAATTGGTTCATTGAGCAGGATGTCTAGGCAATGACTAGAGCCTTTCTTCTTTTGATTTGGCTTCCTAAATGCTATGCTGCCTGCTGACTACTAAGCTCTTTGAGCTGTGTTGCTGTCTGCTAGCAAGCTTGCACTTTGAGCTGTGCTGCTTTGTACTGCATTTACTGAGTCTTACCAAGCCTCTATTGTAGTTTTAACCAACTTAAGTTGGAATTTTTGATAATTGGCAGTAGGGACAGGAGTATGGTATTGGAGCCCACCTTAAAGTGGCCCTCAGTCATGTGATGAGCACAGACATTTCTGTGTGTCTCAGATTGAATCAGGTATCTTGATTCCAGCATAAGCTTTGACTGATGCTAGGATCATGGAACGACTCCTACCCTGGGACCCTTGCTTGTGTGTCTCCACCAGGCACTGAACCCATTCTATAGAGCACTCAGGGAAAAGACTGATACCCTGTGTAATAACAGGTCAGTTTAGTGGTGGCTCATATGCAGGGAGAGCAATCATCATGAGACATGCTGAGGTCTACACTTTTAAAAGGAGATGGCTTATTAAAACCAAACCCAGTGCCGTCGAGTCGATTCCGACTCATAGCAACCCTGTAGGACAGAGTATAATTGCCTCATAGAGTTTCCAGGGAGCACCTGGTGGATTCGAACTGCCAACCCTTTGGTTAGCAGCCATAGCACTTAACCACTATGCTACCAGAGTTTCCGATGGCTCATTAGGACTCTAAAAAATGCCTTTGCTGCTACTGGAACTATGTCTCCGTCGTGAAAAAAAGATCCTGGTACTCAGGGCTCTAGAGATAACACCATGGTGTCCCTATGGCACAGCCAAGGAGTTAAGTCAACCATTGCCATGGGGGAGGACCCAACGTTGATGATAATGACATGAAACTCTCTGTAGGAAGAAACATAAATATGAGCAGGGTAGTGAGGACCTCCAGTGAGCTGTACCCAATAACCAAACACACAAAAACAACAACAACAAAACAAAACCTGGATACAGGGGAAGGAAACAAACAGCTGACACAGAGGTCTGAATATTGATCAAACTGAAAATCTGAAAGTTACAAAAAGAAATCATGCAACCAAAAGATAAGAGTATGCCAATTGTTTTTTGTGCCTTTACAACATAGGTTCTGATTTAACTTTAACATCTGCTGGGATACATCAATTGGCAAACTCTCATGGGACTCAAATTATACTTATAACTGGGGAACCCACTAAATTCAAACAAAATACCACCTATAATATTAGAGGAATTACTGAACATAATAAAATAGACTACAAAAAGGTGCGGCATATATCAAATATTAGAACTATTGCCTTGCCTAAATTCCCTATTGCTATAACATCTATTGTCCTAAAATATACCATAATGGGTAGGAACACTCTAGGCCAATGAGTAATAAACTAAACTTAAAGTAAATCTTTTGCACTTAAAATTGGCTTGACAAAAAGGAACATGATGGACATACCCCCCCTTTCTGGTTAAAATAGTTAATACATCCCAATATAAATAAAAATAGGGCTTGCAAGGATTGAAATCTATTATGCAAGACCTATTCAAGGAAGAAGTGATTATCCCCACTATTTTTCCATTTAACAACCCAATTTGACCTGTTCTTAAACCAGAAAAGAATGAATAGTACCTCATGATGGATTACTACAACCTTAATGCTGTGGTCTCATCTGTTAAGACTCCCATATCCAATATTGTTGAAATTAATGACTCCATATAATCAGCAACTAGTGCATACTTTTCAGTCAGATTTAACTAAATTTGTTCCGTGCCTATTTTAACAGACTTTCAGTTGCAGTTTCTCTTTACCTTCAAAGGGAAACAATATACCTTTACCTGGCTACCCTGGGATACCTAAACAGTTCCACTATTATACACAGTCTTTGCAGGCAAGATCATAACAACATCCAAATTTATCCAGTAGCACAGGCGTGATGTTACATGGCTGACATCCTCCTGCAAGGAGATTTATTTGATATACTCATTCAGCACATATAAATACTCACAAAAGATTTCACAAAAAGGGATGGGCTACTGCCCCACACAGGACCTTGTAAGGTCCTGCCACCTCAGTTAAATTCCTGAAAACTACTTGATTAGCTTCATCATCCCTGACACTTTCAAAAAAACAGCAGTTGACCCTCTCGGCACTCATAATATTAAAACAAGCCAGATATCTTTTACGCTTTTTGGGGTTCTGGAGACAACATATTTTTCATTTACAAATTTTACTGCTTATGCTGTTACTTGAGAATCAGCCCACCTTGAATGAGGCCTCTAGGGGGGAAGAAAAAACAGACTTCTATTATCTGTACCAATTGTAACACACTTTGTACAGACAGACACTTCCATTAGTGTTTCCAGACACTTCACCATGGAAGAGGATTTAGCAACCTCTTTTCATGCTCCATGGAGACTCTGGGCCATCTGTGTCGGCTATTTGTTTCCCATAGATTTCTAATATAAGAATCTGGGCTCCTTCGCCCTGTGCTGTTCACCGTTAGAACAGCAAGTACTGGCCACATACTGGGCTCTCCTGGAAGAAACAGAGGTTCTCACAAGCCTTAAGTCCATGACCTGTGTACCCAGCTGCCAATTATGCCTTGGGTCATGAAGGCAGCACCCTGAAAATTTGGAATGGGCACTGAAGTCTCCTTGCTAAAATGAAAATAGTATCTACAGGATAGAGCTAGACTTGGGGCTTCTGGCATATCACACTGGCAGGCGGGTGCTCTTCTCTACACATTTTCTTTACAGATCCCACAGTGCTGAAGGAGGGCACACTCTACCAGATCCCTTGACTACCTGGGGAAATCCTTGGTAAGAACTCAGTGTATAGTAAAGGCACTTCATACACTTTATATATAACGTTGCCACCGCCATTTGTCATGGAGGTTGCTAGATAGCTGCTATTTACATCTCTTAATCAGGACATCCCTGACAAAGGATTGGGCCCATATATCAGCACATTTGACCAAATTTTAGGTGGTCATCTTAGCACTTGATGCCCTGGCCAACAATCAGTTTGTACATTTTACTGACTTTTGAACCATTGGCAATGGTCTGGTCATCTGCACTAGCCAATGGCAGCAGCAATTTCTTATCCAAATTTGTCCTCTTTGGAGTAAAGAACTCTGAGAATCTCTTGCCACACAGATACCCAAAATACAAATCAAGGTCATCCATCTCTCTACACCTATTAAAGCCAAAATGCAGGGTCTTAAAAAAAAAAAAAAAAAATTTTTTTTTTTTTTAAAGGGTCTTACCAGGATGTTAGAGAGCCCTGGTGGCACAGTGGTTAAGCCAACCAAAAAGGCAACAGTTCAAACCCACCAAACACTCTGCAGGAAAGTGCTGTGGCAGCCTGCTTCCATAAAGATTCCTGTTGCTGTTGAGTCGATTCCAACTCATAGGAAACCTGGAAACCCTATGAGGCAGTTCTACTCTGTCCTATAGGGTCGTTATAAATCAGAATGATTTGATGGCAATGGGTTTACGAAGAAGCTCCTTATCCCCTCAGAGTTCACAGCATTTTTGACAGTTATGAAGAAACACATTTTACTTCACAAAATATACAATACTTATCTCTTGAACAGGGAATTCAATGGAGCTTTCACTTCCTTTGTCAGTCTCAGGCTACAGGCCTCACACAGTGCCGTAATGGTTTACTTAAACTAACTCAAATTCTATTACATGAAATGACAAATTTCAGTCATCAGTAAACTGTCAAGAGTGAATAGTAATGAGAGTCTGACTCTAGTTTTGATGTTTGACTGCTGATAGCTTTCAAGACATTCCACTCTGTCCTCCCCTTCTGCATCATACCTGGGCAAGTCATAAGACAGCTCAGGTGCTCCTTCCTTTGGCTGTGGTAGTTAAGTTCAAAACATGCAAGTCCTAAATCATGTGAGAACATGCTCACCCCAGCCGCTAACTACCTAACTATCACAAAATTCAAATCCAGTCTCCTTTTCCTGCTGTCTCAAGCTGTTATCAGACCTACTTGTGGGCCTGCTGTCCCCAGAAAGCTCATTATGTGATTAACAAGATCTTTTTGATTGATACTTTTATTTTAATGTTCTGAAGTTTCACTATGATGTGTCAAGATGTGGATTCTATTGTATTTATGGTGTTTGTGAGTACTTGTACTTTCCTGAATCTGATAATTCTTGTTCACATCAATTTTTTTTTAACAATTTCTCAGTTATTTCAATATTGTCTCTAATCTGTTCTCTATTCTCACCTTCTGGACTCCTACAAAGTGTGTGTTTGACTCTATGATTCTAGCCTCCATGTCTCTTAAACTCTCCATATTTTTCATCTCTTTATATGTCTATGCTACATTATGGGGATAATTTCCAGAGATCTATTTTCTGGTTTCTCAATTCCCTCTTCAGCTCCATCTAATATTTTGTTTAAATGGATCACTACTTTTATATTTTCAATGACTATGTATTTCTTTCAATTTTTAAATACGTACTTAAAATATAATTTAATTTTTTTCAATAACTGACTAGTCTTTTTACAGTACCTTGTTCTTAAATCATGCTCTCACTTTTTAGAATGTGTTCAATCATTTTAAACATTTAGTATGTGTATAACCTTTTGTTTCTTGTGTCTGGTGATTCTTGGTCATGGTGAATTATTTCCTAGTGTGTTTTGTAGTTCTGAATTGTGACCTCATTTTGAATAGAGATTTATCTGTGAGAATCATATTTAGCTTGTTGAGGGTCTTTTCCATCATAAATGTTTTGTGTTTGCTTGTATACAGCATTCTAGCTTGGGACTACTATATGTAAATTTCTCACTTTGAGGGGTTTCTTGCTCTCCTTGGTATTAAAATTTGAAAGCACACTTGCCCAAGGAAAAGTGTGAGATTATAAATTCTGAAATATATAATCTCCCCCCTCCCTGCTCCCCACCACACACACACACTTAGAGCATGTTATATGGAAAACCTCCTTGTCATTTTCCTATATGAGTTGAAAGGCTCTTTTTTTTTTTAAATGCGATCAAGTTAAAACTCTCCTTCTTATTAGGGCTTCTAGGCCTTGCCTGTTATCCTGTGGGGTTATTCAAACCTAGCCACTTGGCTACTGAGACTGGTAACCCTTTCTTAGTAGCACTGAAGTGTCAGCTTCAGCTCACTGCACTGCTTGTCAGTTTCCTATTTATTTTTGACCCTGGGGATTTCCCTTTCTTGTGAGTTGGCCTATGCATTTATAAGGATGTATTTTATAGTTTATCTAAAATTTCTAGGTGTTTCATAGCTGAGATACTTTTCAAGCTATCTAGCTATCATCGCTAGAGATGGAAGCCTTAAAAAAGCTTTTCCTTCTTTTGTTATCTAGCATGTACTTAGTGTGCTTTGAATTTGGAGCACACTAGAATATGGAACACATCAAATTTCACAGTTTTCTCTATGCATTTGGAATAAATCAAAGAGGAGTACCTGTAAGCATTAACCTAGACCCTTTTTGTGGCAAATCTTCATGTTGCAAGATAGAGAGCAGCTGTCTTGTGTTGGTATATGTGCGTATTTATTCATAAATGCATATTTATTTGTGTACATAAATGGATACATATCTAGACATAGATATTTAGATTTGGAAATTACTGCTTGTCAGCTCCTGCTTCTGTCTTACCCAGCTGGGTTTCTTAATTACTCCTGAGAGGTGACACTCACCATAGTTCCCAGAACACTTTGGATTTGGAGTAGACAATATCTATTTATCTCCCAGCCCTAGTAAATGGAATCTGTTCACCCTAGCCCTAACGACTGTGATTTTAAGTTTTGTGTGCTACTAATTAGCCCAAAGGCTTAGCATCCCTATTATGACCATTGAGCTCCTGAGTTACCACTTTTCCTCATATGCACAAGTTTCTAGATTGAGTTTTACATTACTTTCTGCCCACTGTCTGAAAAATTCCTATTCTGAGAGACTTTATCCCTGAATCTGAATTCTGTTCCATTTTATTCTGGTAGGGTCTCTTCTTGGGAATAGTACACCTACCACCATTTTCTGAAATGATGATAAAGGTCCTATAATCATGGTCAAACTCAAAAAGAAAACTCCCAAGTATAGCTCACCTTGGATTTTCTACCTACATGTGTTGCCTATTGACCTGGAGCCCTGGAATCTCCTCTTGAAAATTCTGGTATGTAATATTTTCTAAGTCATTTGTGCTAGCCATGGTCTTTAGACACCATACCTTGCATATCTTTTCTGTGTTCATGTGAGGAACCATTAGTCCTCACTACCAAGCTTTCAGATAAGACATTTTCAACTATTTATATAAGGTAAATTAAACTTAATCTCTATGAGTGGTTAAATATATACTTATATATGTTTTCATTGTTTTATAAACAGAACATCTCAATAGAAGATGAGCTGCCAAGATATTCACCCAGGCTAATAATTTATGACACCTGCAAGCTTGCCTTAGCTATTTTTTTTCTTTAGTTTTATTGTACTTTAGATAAAGTCTCACAGAACAAAATAGTTTCTCATCAAACAGTACACACATTATTCTATGACATTGGTTAACAACCCCACGACAGGTCAACACTTTTCCTTCTCAACCCTGAGTTCTCTATTACCAGCTTTCTTGTTCCTTCCTGCCTTCAAGTCCCTACCCCAGGGCTGGTGCACTCCTTTAGTCCTGTTTTGTTCCATGGGTCTGTTCAATCTTTGGCTGAATGGTGAGCCTCAGGAGCAACCTCATTACTGAGCTAAAAGGGTATCTGGGGGCCATACTGTCAGGGTTTCTCCAGTCTCTGTCAGGCCAGCAAGTCTGGTCTTTCTTTTTGAGTTAGAATTTTGTTCTACATTTTTCTCCAGCTCTGTCTGGGACCCTCTATTGTGATCCCTGTCAGGGCAGTTAGTAGTGGTAGCCAGGCACCAACTAGTTGTACTGGACTCAGTCTGGTGGAGGCCATGTTAGATGTGGTCCATTAGTCCTTTGGACTAATCTTTCCCTTGTATCTTTAGTTTTCTTCACTCTTCCTTGCTCCCAAAGGGGTGAGACCAGTGGAGTATCCTAGATGGCTGCTCATAGGCTTTTCAGACCCCAGGTGCTACTCACCAAAGTAGAATGTAGAACATTTTCTTTATAAACTGTATAAAACTGTGTTATGCCAGTTGAGCTAGATGTTCCCCAAGACCATGGTCCCCATAACCCTCAGCCCAGCAATTTGGTCCCTCAGGGAGTTTGAGTGTGTCTATGGAACTACCATGACCTTGCCTGGTATAGGTTGTGCTGGCTTCCCCAGTATCGTGTACCGTCTTGCCCCACCAAAGTGGCCACTTACCTATTGTCTTTTAAGTGTTTTTCCATCCCCACCCCCCCCTTGCTTGTAATCTCATCAAAGATTGTTTCTTTTTGTATGTAAACCTTTTTATAAGTATTTACAATAGTGGTCTTACACAATATCTGTCCTTTTGTGACTGACTTATTTCACTCAGCATAATGCTCTCCAGATTCTTCCATGTTATGAGATGCTTCACAGACTCATCGTTGTTCTTTCTTGTTGTGTAATACTCCATTGTGTGTATGTACCACGGTTTGTTTATCCCTTCATCTGCTGATAGGCATCTAGGTTGTTTCCATCTTTTTGCTATTGTGAACAATACTGCAATGAACATAGGTGTGCATATGTCTATTCGTGTGACAACTTTTATTTCTCTAGGATAGATTCCTAGGAATAGGATTGCTGGATCATATGGTATTTCTATTTCTAGCTTTCTAAGAAGCGCCATATCGTTTTCTAAAATGGTTATA
Source organism: Elephas maximus indicus (assembly GCF_024166365.1). Taxonomy (NCBI): domain Eukaryota; kingdom Metazoa; phylum Chordata; class Mammalia; order Proboscidea; family Elephantidae; genus Elephas; species Elephas maximus. The sequence goes on from NC_064821.1 coordinate 137,616,338, forward strand.
TCATTTTGCATTCCCACCAGGAGTGCATAAGAGTTCCGATCTCCCCACAGCCTCTCCAGCATTTGTTATTTCCTGTTTTATTAATTTGTGCCAGTAATGCCAGGGTGAGATGGTATCTCATTGTGGTTTTAATTTGCATTTCTCTGATGGCTAGTGATTTGCAAGCATTTCCTCATTAGCCTGTGAGTCACTTGAATGTCTTCTTTGGTGAAGTATCTGTTGATTTCCTTTGCTCATTTTTTAATTGGATTGCTTGTCTTTTTGTTGTAGAGGTGTTGGATTTTCTTGCAGATTTTAGAGATTAGACCATTGTCTGATTTGTAATAGTCAATTTTTTTTCCCCAATCTGTAAGTTTTCTTTTTACTCATTTGGTGAAATCTTTTGGTGAGCGTAAATGTTTAATTTTTAGAAGATCCCAGTTATCTAGCTTATCCTCTGGAGCTTGTGTGTTGTTAGTTATTAATTCTTAAAATAGATATAAGACCTTCTTTCTCTCTGGGTTTTTATTTTCACAAAAAGACAATACATCATTCTTTCTATGATTATTCTTATTATAAGCATTTGATTCCTATATTCTCTCACAAATGAACTTAAAGTAACTATTGTGAACTACAAGACAAAAGTTGGCCACTTGAAATGTACAACTTCAAAATGTAGATATTCTTAGGATTTCAGTAATAGGACTAAACACTTATTTCTGTCCTCTGTGAGTGTGGTAGAGGGTGTGAAAAAGAGAACCCATAAAATTAGTGAAAGAGGGAATAGGACCAATTAGAACAAGAACATGGTGCCAACAAGTGTTTTAAAGAGAAAGAGAGATGAGCTGTAAGAAAACAATGGGATGAGGAGAAAACTGGAAGGAAATGAAGAGGGAGCTATTCAAAGAAAGGGAAGACATGGTCTGCAAAGAAAGGCCAAAAAGGATACGAAAACATTTTCTATTACCCAGACAAAGGGCCTGGGCAAACACTTCTAAAATAGTAGAGAACAAAGACTCTGCTGCAGAGAATGAGCGTTTTTTGGGGAGAGGAGGGTGTTTGGGGGAGTCTTATGGCAGACATTTATTTTACTGAATCTGCAAAATTTGTTTCTGAAACTTAGAATTTGAAAGTTGGATGCAACAGAATATTTAAGTAAAAAGCTATAGAAAATACACCAATAGCAAAAACATGAAGTTAATTCTTCTGTAACTTTGAAAATATCAATCTTATTTTTCCTCAGGAAATGATTATAATTCTATCCATAATCGTGAGAAAAATATATTTAAATTAAAAAAAAACTTCGCATGCCCAAATTATTCTTAAATATCTGGTGATAGAATGTGTTTTGTAGGAGTCAAAAATAAAAAATAAAGTACATGAAAGAATTTCATCAAGTAGAAAACCAGCTGAGGTCTATTTTTTAAAATGCCTTAATATCTAGGAAGCCCATGGAAAAGAAACACACATCTTCACCTATTTGGCATATTCCAACATATTCACCATATTCAATGCAGTTAAAAATCATCATATACTTCATAAACATAATTTAGAAAAACTTTGCTAATTTTCACTTCCCTAATCTGCAAACCCCCAGTTCTCACAAAGAACCCCGCAGTCTCACTTCGCTTCTCAACAAAGATTTAATAGCTGAGAACTCTATCATGTTCTCATATTACTAAGACTTCATAACTTTTACATGCCACACTACAGGACACTTACTAATATACTACTAAGTATTATCATAAATAATTAAAATGCAACTACACTTGACAAAATGAAGGAACAAAGTGTATTCTGTGTTGCAGTCAACTTGTGTGTGTGTTGGCTGGAGCGAGCTAAGCACATATTTTAAAAATAGAAAATCAATTACTAAGAGCAGCCTTAGTCAGACTGCAATGGGCCTACCTCTCATTAGCGTGGGTTAGTGAGGTCTTTTTCTGGCTCCTACCTGCCAATTAAATCATATAGCCATTATATCATTATCACTGTTAAGAAAAAATTGAAGTACCAATAGAGCTTTGTCTTTGTGCCAGCATTTTCCACGTAGCCATGCTTTTCATTTCAAATTGATTTGGTATATCCAGCACTTTTTACAACTCCCCCTTGTTCCACACGCCCGGAGGTAAGAATATACTATCCCATTAATTGGTTAACATATACTTAGAAGCACATACCATATGGTCAGCGCTATAAGGAACAATGTTCAAGATATATGTCATAGTCTTTGTCTTCAAGGAGTTTACAACATAGCTTGGGAAACAAGATCAGCATAGAAGAAAGAAAGAAAAAAAAAAAGTGCCTAGCATTAGAGCACACATAATTAAGTTTTACATTGTGTGGTCTTCACTTCTGGCGCTATGTGTTAAACGACATTGATGCCAGAAAGACTTCCCAGACTTTATGAGCTTGGATTAAGTGTCTGTCATATGTGCTCTCCTAGCTTTCTGCATTTACTCTGTCCAAAATTGTCCATTTACATAGCTGGGAGTCCCTGGCTGGCACAAACGGTTAATGCGCTTGGCTGCTAAAAGAAAGATTGGCAGTTAGTGTTCACCCAGAGGTGCCTTAGAAGAAATGCCTGGTGACCTACTCTAAAAGAGTGGCCATTAAACCCTAGGGAGCAAAGTTCTATTCTGACACACATGAGGTTCCCATGAGTTGGAATCAACTCAACAGTAACTGTCTTTTTTTTTTTTTAATCATAAGCATTACGTTTAGTGTAATGAAATATCTCTTTCCAGACCTATTTTATTTTTCTAGTGCTGCTCTAACAGAAATACCACAAGTGGGTGGCTTTAACGAACAGAAATTTATTTTCTTACAGTTAGGAGGCCAGAAATCAAAATTCAGGACACCAGATCTAGGGGAAGGCTTTCTCTCTCTGTCCGCTCTGGAGGATGGTCCCTGTCTCTTTCCAGCTTCTGTTCCATGGTTCCTTGGCAATCTCCACGTGGTATCAGTCTTCCACACTTCGTCATTGCTTGCTTTTGTACCTAAGCTGATCCTTTTATATCTCAAAAGTGTTTGGTTCAAGATACGCCCTACACTGATATAACATCGTTAACATAGCAAAGAAAACCCAATCCCCAGGTGGGTTTCTATCCACATATATGGGGGTTAGGATTTACAACACATATTCTGGGGGGACTCAATACAATCCATAACAAGACCACAATTGTCTGGAAGACAGGGATAGAATCTTGTTCACAGCAGCATTCCCCTCCCTTGGAGCGCCAGGCACAGAAAGTGATGGGGAGCATGGAACAAGATGAGACTGAAGACATAGGTGGGGCTGGCCCTGCTACATACAAAGTTTGGCCTTTGGCCTAAGAGCAATAGGAATCCAGGGAATGTTTTGAAATGGGAGAAATGGCATGAAAAAATTTGGGTCTTGAAAAGATCTCTCAATCTACAGTGTTATCGAAGGGCAGAGTAAAAGTGAATACAGGGAACTCAGATAAATTGAAATAAACACTTAGTAAGTATGTAGGGGTGGCCAAAATTAACATGTGTTTGTGGTGTGATTTACCTAAATTTGGGTAATAGCCAGGTTTTCTTGGCCAGTAGCACAGATGTGTAGTTATTGCTCTGCTGTTATGAGTCAGCTCATTATTTCTGAAGGTAAACAACTTAAATTACATTATTATCATTTTTGATAACCATTGGTAGAGTTCAGATTATGTGCTGTGTTTGGAGCTGGGTATAAATATTGAAGCAAATTAAAGGTAGCTCAGAAATAATCTCCAAAGCGTTGTACTTACTCTCTTAGCAGGTGGCTCTTCTGTGATATTCCAAATGGAGTATTTTGTTTTCTAAGTCTATTATCAGTTGCTAATCTTTCTAGGTGTGCAGTCCAAATTGCTGCATTTTTAATAATGATTTGCTGAAGAACATGAAATTGTCCAAGGAATATCCAAGGAAGTAAAATTAGTTTGAGCATTTAGGTTTCCCATGATAAACTGGTATGATTTTGGTTTCTAGAAGATATGGATATGGGAATAAGAGGGTAATGCAAAGTTTGTGTGCAGCTAATTTCACCTAAAACCCTAGCATGAACAGTGATTTTCTAATCATGTTACTTTCCCTGCTTTATACCTGTTGGCGGTTCTCCATTGCTCTTCAGATCGCTCCCAATATCTTTAGTAGGATTTGCCAAGTCTCCATGGACTGGCTACCTCTTACCGACCAATCTAACTTTATTCCTACCTTTCTCTCTAGGTGTTCAGGCACACAGATCTTCTTTAAGTTCCTTATTTTGCACTACTTCCTGTTGAAGTGTTTAAAGAATACTTGACCACTTTCTGTACTCTGCCTGGAATGCTCCCTACCTTACTCCCATCATCACCTCCATTTTTTTCCCTTTTTTTATTAATGGAAATATATATATATAACATTTGCCAATTCGACACTTTTCAGTGATATCAATTACATTAATTATGTTGTGCAGCTATCACCCATAGTCATTGCCTAAATTTCCCATCAGCATAAACAGATACTGCTTCCTAAACATTGACTCTCCCTTTCCCCCTTCCTCCCCTCCCCGGTAACCGCTAATAAACTTTGGTCCCTATACTTTGCCTATTCTTGTTATTTCATGTAAGGGGGATCTACAATATTAATCCCTTTGTGATTGACTCATTTCACATACAGTGGGGACGTGTATCAGGGCTTCGTTTCTCTTTATGGCTGAGTGAATCTGCACTGTATGTATGCACCACGTTTTGTATACCCATTTATCCATGATGGACATTTAATTTGTTCCCACCTTTAAGCTATTGTGACTAGTATTGCAATGAACATTGGTGTTTGTACCTGTGTTTATTTGTGTTGTTGCTTTCAAGTCTCTCAGGTATATATACCTAGGAGTGGAATTGCTGGGTCATATAGTATTTTAAATTTATGAGGAAGCATAAAACTGTTTTCTACAGTGGCTATACCATTTTGCATTTCCACTAGCAATGGATAGGGCTTCGAATTTCTCCACATCCTCTTCGACATTTGTTGTTTTCTGTTTATTTACTTTTAATCTTAGTCAATCCCGTGGGAGTGAAGTGGTATCTCATTGTGGTTTTGATTTGCATCTCCCTTTTTTTTTTTTAATGGTTAATGATGTTGAGCATCTTTTTATGTGCTTGTTGGCCATTTGTATATCTTTTTCAGTGAAATGTCTATTTAAGCCCTTTGCCGATTTTTGATTGGGTTATCTTTTTGCCGTTGTTGTTCAGTCATTAGGGTTCTTTATATATTGTGGATATTAAACCCTTATTCAACATATGGTTCCCTCGAATTTTCTTCTATTCTGTAGGTTGTCTCTTCACTTTGTTGTTAAAGTCCCTCACCTCCAACTTCGTCCGACATATCATCAGGAAAGAGTGATTGCTAGAAAAGGACATCATTTTTAGTAGACGGTCAGCGAAAACAAGGGAAATCCTCAATGAGATGGAGTGACACGATAGCTGCAACAATGGACTCAAACATATCAATGATCTTAAAGATGGTGCAGTACCAGGCAACATTTCCTTCTGTTGTACACAAGGTAACGTGAGTCAGTGTTGGCTCGATGGGAACTAACAGCAATAGTTTCTTTAAATCTTAGTTTAATAATGACTTCTTCAGGAAAGCCTTTTCTAAGACCCTCTTCCAATACCTCCACCCAAGACTAGGTAAAACGGGCATATTTTATGCCCACTTAGCATGGTATAATCATCTTTCACAGCATTTAGCGATGTTGTACTTTTAATTTATTTATGTCATTATCTGATCAATGACTCTCCCTCAGCAAGCTGCGTACTCTATGGGGAGAGTAAGCCTGTCTATTTTTGTGCAAAGGTATATCCCTAGAGGTAAGCACAGTATTTGGCACATAATAAGTGCTCAATTAAATACTTCTGAATGAATAAATAAATGCATAAGTGAATAAATGCATACACTAATAATATGTCTTAATTCTTTCCCTTTCTGTGGTCTCATAGCACTTTCTGGACTTGTATTCTCTGTATTTCAGTTTGGGTTACCTACTTTCCAGGTGCAATTGTAGATGTTCTTCTTATCCTAATCTAGTATAGTAGGGGAGAGGATGGTACCCACCATGGCAGAGGCTTACTTCCATGGAGTCCTATGTTAGCTGGCCTGGGGAAATATTTCATCTTCCCATTGTGCTCTCTTGCAGCTGAGAAGACAATAAAACAAAGACACAAAAGGGCCACAAGGCCGGAAAGAGACCTTGCGTACCCTGGACCACTTGGCTTATTCCCTACCCTTAAAAAGAGGTACTCTGAAACATTATGAGCCTATATTTTATTTTTCTAGATAAAAAGGTGAGATTTAAAGAGAATTGGCCTCAAGTAAAAAATAGCAACTGCACTAAAATCATGAACAATAAAGACCTCATAAATTCTCTTAAAAGTTTATCTTTCCAGCTTTTCTAGAGGAGCTTTTAGAAACATAAATGATCTGGATGTGTCTCACAAATTCAGAGAAATAAGTGTTTCCCCTCTTTCCTGTAGTACCTATGTTGGACGCCTATCATCCTCATCATAGGGCGATAAACTTCCCCTTAAATAATTTCTCTTTATGAGGATGATAGGCGTCCTACAGGGTTGCTATCAGTTGGAATCGACTTGATGGCACTGGGTTTGGTTTGGTTTTTGGTATAGCCCTTGCCTGTCTTTGTATTCCTCTAAAATTTATTCTTAATGTCCTTTGCATGAAACTGGTGGCTGTGGTAGTGGGGGCAGGAAGACTCAGGGCAAGTAGTCACTGGCACATGGAGAAAGGCAGCAGGTAATTCTGAAGGAGGGGAACTTTAAGTTATGACTTGTTCCACTATTTGTTCGCTGGGCCGGAGTACACATGCTTCCTCTGGCTTCTGGCTGTCACAGACATAGCCCTGGAAGGAGTGGCCACGTGGTCCCAGGGAGAGCAGAGAGGAATTGAATCCAGCAGCATCAGCTGTAGAAATGCAAACATACTCTCAGGGGTGGAAGCAGCAAAGCCGGCCAGCGGCCTTCTGGGAGACTTGTTTTTAGTCCTCTTTAAAGTTGTAATAAAATGGCAGAAAGTAGTTTTGAAGCTTCCTTTGAACAATTTTATTGTCTGTTCCCTTGGCCACAGGACAGTAAAGTTGATAAACTGCTAAATAATCAACCTTTGTATATTTCATTTGAAAACTTTAAAATTTTAAATACTCACTTTATGGCTGTGATAAAGCATGACAACAACTCAATGCTGGCCTCATTGCACTCCACTGGTGGGTGTATTTGAGATGCTTGGTTTAAAGGCACGCTAAGGGGCTATCACTGGCCAGGCTTACACCCTCCAGGCCATGACTCATTGATAGGAGAGAGTAACTACCCCTGGGAAGCAGCAATTTCACATATTTCCAGGGAAGAGGTTAGAGGCAGAAACTAGTCTTTCAGTGTCAATTGGGGAATAAATCATAATTATTGGGGGAAAAAACACACAGGTAGAAGTGGAGTCCAGATTAGGGTGGGGAGGAACTCAGCAACATAATTATTTAACACTTGGGTATTTTCTTGTATTTTTTAAGATAAGGACAGTATCTTATTCATCTTTGTATTCCCCTTGCTTTGACCAGTGCTTGGCACATACTAGGCATTCAATAAATATTTGTGTGATAACTAAATAAGTGAATGAAAAAGCAAATTGAGTAAACCTCAAACGGAATATCCCTCTTTTTGGTATTATGAATACACTTAGAAATTAGATTTTATTATAAAAAATTTTCAAGAAGCACTGAGTTCTTAGGTATTTTTTTGGATATTAAGAGACATGGCTTCTAGGCTCGGCTCAGTCATTAACTGCTGTTTGAACTCACACAAGACTTTTGATTACGTTAGTCAGGGACCTAAGGTATAAAATCTTTAAGGTGCCTTTTAGTTCAAAAGCTTTATGATATCTTAGCCATCCATTTTAAACACATCTCTTACATGGCATTTCCTTAGTGCTCCTCACTTTCCTTGCACATTTAAATTAGATACTCAGAGCTCTATGGCAACTGAGTCCCATGATGACTCAGTTTCTTTAAATAGTCCAAGAGCTTCCTCCTGCTGGTCCTCCTAATCTTCCTGCTTCAAAGAGGTCAGTGTTTTGAATTCATGAGGTCAAGGATCATGTTTGTTTCTCTTACTGCTGAATTTCAATAGCTTCCATAGTGCCTGGCACTCAATGTTCAATCATAGTAAACAATAAATAACCCCCAAATCAAACCCGTTACCATCGAATCGATTCCGACTCATAGCAAGCGACCCTGGAGGACACAGTAGAACTGCCTCATAGGGTTTCCAAGGAGTGGCTGGTGGATTTGAACTGCTGAACTTTTGGTTAGCAGCCCAACGCTTAACCATGTGCTGGGAAAATATCAAATGAATGAATAAGTGTACTTATTTCAATATTATTTCCATAAATTTGTCAGCTGTGTTCAACTCTGTATATATTTACATCTTTCTTCCTCACCACTCACATTTCCCTACAACTGCCAATCCCAATGTAGAGCACAAAAATCTCATGTTTAATGTCCATAAATCAATGGGTGTCTACAGATAAAATCTTTTCAAGGTTTCTAGGGGATTGTATGGAATATCAAGGTTTCTAGGCAGTATATGGAATACTTTCAGCATTGTGAAGAAATACAGCCATTGTATGGAAATTGACAGGAAAGTTACAAATGTTCTTCAGTGCAATCTGGTGGAAAAAAGGCCTGGTGGCACAGTGGTGAAGAGCTCGGCTGCTAACCAAAATGTTGGCTGTTCGAATACACCAGCTGCTCCTTGGAAACTCTGTGGGGTAGTTCTACTCCGTTGTATAGAGTCACTGTAAGTCAGAACCCACTGAGATGGGTTTGGGTTTTTTTGATTATCAGGACTTTAAGGAGTCCTAGTGGTGCGGTGTTTTTAGTGGTGCGGTGCAGTAGGTAAGAGCTCAGCCGCTAACCAAAAGGTTGGCAGTTCAAACCCACCAGCTGCTCCACAAGAGAAAAATGTGTCAATCTGCTTCTGTAAAGATTACAGCCTTGAAAACCCTATGGGGCAGTTCTGCTCAGTCCTATAGGGTCGCTATCAGTAGAATTCACTTGTCAGCAACAGGTTTGATTTTTTTGCTGTTTATATGGAAGTTATCTTTCTTTATAGATTTTGTCTATATTCCTGTATATATCTTAGCTTGTTTCATGTAAAGGGAGATCCATACTTATATAAAATAAGGAGTACAATAGAAAGCTTGGAATATAGAAAACATTAATTTTTGGTTACCTCAATATTTGATTACAATGGGCCATGTATACTACTCAGTGGGCGGTTCACAAAGATAGTCAAAAACAGCTTCCTTTGGAAATTATAAAAATGATAAACATTTTCCTGAGTTGTTATTATTTAAGGTCCCCTGAAAAGTTGGTCTTTTATACCACTTTAAGTGTTCTGAAATCAATATTTTATTTTCAAGTCTTGAGATATAAATTTGTCCTAACATTTAGACAAAACAGGTGTTATTTCCAAAGCCGCCGTGTCACATTTGGCTAAGTTAACAGGCCTGTCCTGTCCCACCAATTCTACCACCATGGATGGGTCTTTCAGAGAAGGATATAACCTGCTAAGAGCAATAACAAGCAAATTTGGTGAAGTAACCTAATTCGTAAAGCATTTTAATAATTTGACGGAGAATTTTAAGTTGGGGGAATAGAATCCCAGGAGTATTTCAATCCTCCTTTATATCCACTTAACCCTAGTAAGCCCTTGGGAGTCAGGCTGCAACAAGCCATTAGCCTGGAATGAGAGAACTGTTTGAAAAATCTCACAGGGTACAGAGGTGCCTGGTCTTATTGAAGAGTAAAGGGAACGGGACTCCTCCAATGACAAAATTATATTTAGTTTAATTTTTCTTCTACATCCTGGTTTCGTTTATGAGACTGTTCAGTTCTCCGGGTCTGTAGCCGAAAATCAGGAAAGCCTTTCTGCCAAAGAAGAAAAGGTTTCCATTTGACAGAAATACTGTTCAGAGTGATTGATTTAAAAGTGCTGAACTCATATTCAAAGTCTGAAATCCAGGAACCGCCAGCTGGGCTGGGATTCAAAATTACAAGGATGGAGTGAGTTTCTGAGTTGTGATGCATTAAGCAGTGGGGGCAATTGCTTTTCTCACCTATCTCACAAGGGATGGAGGAAGGGAGACATTTAAGAATTAAGAAAAGAAATCTTAGGCCCGTGGAGCTACTGCTTCTTGCTCTGCTAGAGGCAGAATCACAGTTTGCATTTAGTAGGGAAACTTTGGTGCAGAATTTAATAAATCTTTCTGTAACTATGAATTGTTTGAAAGGGGAGTTGGAGCAGACAAAATAAATGATAGAGGAGGAAAACTGTATAGACCAGTCCCTTTACTAAGGCTAGAATTACTAAATATGTAGGTGGTTGAGAACATAATGGGTCTATTTAAAACAAGCAAAGCATTTCCAGGGTGTGAACTAAAAGGAGTTGCTCTACTGGAAAAAATCTCTTTGGAATATTCTGCAAGAAACAGCAAGCAGGAACAATGGCCTTAGGAGATTAAGACATATAATGTTAACTTACTCTTTTAATTTGTGTACTGTGGTTTTTAACAGATGGATCTATCAGTGGTTTGTTGTTTCTTTCTTCTTCATCTTTTTTTTTTCCTAGCACATGCAGAGCTATTTCCTTGCATGCCTTTTTAAATAAAAATATTTTTAAAGGGGACACAATGTTAATGGAGATGTATAAATAAGACAAGTGCTAATTACAGTATCTAAAAAGAATGTCTTTTTCCTGTAAATCGCAGCACAACTGCTTACACAGGGAATGAGCACACTTTCCATCAAGTCACGGAGTGTAAATCTGGGCAATAAATGATCAGGAGGTACTGTACTGTGTAACTTGTACAACGTTCATAAAAGAAATTAATGAACAAATAAATATTCTCTGATAGACGAGTTGGTGAAAAAAAAATCTCAAAAAAATGCTTTCCTTCTGATTTGGGGAGAATGGCACGGAAATGTCATCTCTTTGAACAGTGTGCCTAGTCTCAAAGAGATTAATGTTTGGAAAGTCATCTCAGTGCCTGACCCGAGAGTCTTGACATAGGCCAAACCCCTGTGGCTGTCAGGGAGATCTGCCTGTGGTGAGGATGCCGGATCAAGCTATTCTCTCACCTTCTGATCACAAAGCCACCAGCCCACTTGAAATTCTGAGACCAAAGTATGGATTTGCACTCATGGATAGAAGTTTTTGGGACTTCATTCTGAACAAAAGTAAGCCTACAAGCTCAAAAAAATTGTGTAGAAAGATGACTTCTCTTAAAGAAGTGCTCGAAGAATGTCAAGGTCTGCTGCTGGCTCTGAGTTTTGGTTGGAGAGTGTGGAAGTGTTCTCAGCTGGCTTTGCTGAGATGAACATGACTGCACACCACCTGAACCACTACTTTCACGATGCCAATTTCTTGTGTAGGTGTACATGACGGCTGTGTAGCTGTGCCAGTGGGTCTATATTCTGTGCTGTGGCCATTAAGGTTCTGCCTAATATGACTCCGCTTCCTATTCATGATTATGTCCCACCAGTTCCAGACAGAAGCATTTCTATTTTTTCCTTGCTTTCTGCTTCATTTCCACCACCCATCTGTCAGGTTGTCATACTGCAGTGGCTTGCGTGTTGCTGTGATGCTGAAAGATATGCCACCAGTATTTTCAACACCAGCATGGCCACCCATGGTGGACAGGTTTCAGCAAAGCTTCCAAACCAAGACAGACTAGAAAGGAGGGGCTGATGAGCTACTTCCAAACATTTGTCGATGAAAACCCCAAGGATAACAAAAGAATATTATTTGATGTAGCGCTGGAAGATGAGCCTCCTAGGTCGGATGAAAACAGTGGACTCTAGCATGCTGGTGATCATGAAGATGGCGTGGGACCGGGCAGTGTTTTGTTTTCTTGTAAATAGGGTTTTCCGAAGTTGGAGCTGACTGGATGGCAACTAACAACAATAGCTACTTCATCTCTGACTTCTTATACCCTAATTCTTATTCTTCTTTCCAAAGCTTTGATCATAGTGATGTGTCCTGACCCTACAGACAGCCTCCTCTTCAAGCACACATTCTCAACCCATCAAGCAAAGCATACATTTAGCCCCCATTTCTCAGTGACGCTTCCCCTACGGCTCCATCCTACGGTGATTTCTCCATTCTCCAAATTCTTGGTTTTAGAGCTCGATTGTACCTGAGTAAATTTTCTAATAATTGTTTCCCTTCTCTTCATATTACCTTGTAAAGTAGGCCTAAGTCTTTTGAGGTCAGAGGCAGTATTACACAAAGCAAATGCATTTCATGCGAATATTTAAAGAGGCAATTTCAAATAGTACAACTAAAAATATCAATCATTTCACTTTATGCACAAAATTTGAAATAGTCATTTAAAAATTAATCTATAATTTTAGAAAATCTTCAAGAATCTTGTAATTTCCAAGTTTTATACTTTAGCCCTAAAGCATCTGTTTAGCTGCTAGACAGAAATATTTGTCTTCCTTTGTCAGTACCATTTGAACTGTGCTTATGTTTTATCTGCAATAAAATTTTTGTAATAAGTCATTTTGGTAACAATTTTGTGGTTATTTTAATTTCAGTATAATTACAATTTTAAAATTATAGCGTATTAAAAGGGAATCCAATAATATATTATCATTAATGCTAATAATTAGTGTTAAAGAAATGACTCCCAAATAACTTTGAATTGGAAGTTAGAATTTTAAAAATGATTGTTTGTTCTGTTGTTGTTGAGAATATACACAGCAAAACATACACCAACTGAACAATTTCTACTTCTGCAATTCAGTGACGTTGGTTACATTCTCTGATTTGTGTGATCATTCTCACCCTCCTTTTCTGAGTTGTTCCTCCCCCATTAACATAAACTCACTTTTTTTTTTCACTGCCTCTTAAGTTTCATATCTGATCTTTAAGTTGCTGTTGTCAATTTGTTCCTGTATAGATAGATCTTGAAAGAGCACAATGCTCAAAGCAGACATTTTTTACTAGTTAAGCTAAACTATTGTTTGGTTTTAAGAAGACTTCAGGGGATATTTTTGGTTTAAAGTTTAAAGATTATCTCAGGACAATAGTTTTTGAGCTTCATCTAGCCTCCATGGGGAAGTTATATTTCATAAAAAGATATTAAGAACACCAAATAGCCACCACGATATACTGTGAATCATTTAGGACAGTCTTCTGTGAAATGCTAGACAGTCTGGTGAACAAAAAAAGCAACATTAAAGTAGACACAGTTTTAAATTTTCAAAAACTGTGAAATAATCCAACCAAGAATAATTAGATTGGGGGGAAAAAAAAATCCCAAAACCTGGTGGTATGGCTATAGGATCAATACTCTAGTCTGCCCCCAGGCTATAATGACAGTAGGTATAAGAATGAATTCTGGTATGCCATTCCCTCCTTTAAGTTTATTATATACACTTTAAATTCTGAAGAACTACAAACACCTTTCTTTTGTAATGCTATTCCCTGTAGCAGAGAGTTGCCAGATGAAACATAGGATTTTCAGCTAAATTTGAATTTCAGATAAACAACAAAGAAATTTTTAGTATAAATTTTTTACCAAATGTTGCGTGAGGCCTACTTACAATAATGATAAAAAATATAAATTATTCATTGATTACCTGAAATTCAACTTCAACTAGATATCCTCTATTTTAGAAACTAGCTGGAAGACTTGTAGTAATTAAAACCCAACAGTTATGTGTGTGCTGTATAAGTGCCTGTTTGTGTGTGTGTGTGTGTGTGTGCGTGTGTGTAAAACCTAGAGCATAGATTGGAATACACTTTATTATGAGCCATCTAGTATAATCTCTCACCCAAGACAGGGGTCCCATTTACAACATTGCTCTCAATATCTCTGATTTAATGCAGTGATGGAGTTTACTTCACTATAGGATAGCTCTAACAACTGGATTGAAAACAAATTTATTAAACATTCCCAAAATTTCCTGCCCTCTGTCTCTGTCCTTTGAACAATAGAAAAATAGATTTGCTCACTATTTCAAAGGACAACTTTGGAATATTTAAAGACAACATTATTTTTCCCTACTCTCACTTCTACTCCTAGCTCCTTGATGTTTTGTTTCCTTATTTTTAGTGTGAGAAGATCACCATTTCCTTAAACCATCTCACAAAATGTTTTAGTTTCCAGACCTTTTCAAGTAATTATTCTCTGATCTCATTATGGTTTGACCTTGTTTGGCCTTTGAAGACCACTGTTATATAAAAACCTTTGGGTCTTTCTCTCTGTCTCTGCCTTTCTCCCCCTGCCCCCCTGTTGAGCTGGCCACAGAGTCGATACAAAATATCTTACCCAACTCCTTCATAATTATTCCAGCTAGAATCACTCTATCCTTACTCTGTGGTTGAAATGTATTTTGTGTCTTTCTTTGGACACTTATTACTATATTAAACAAATATTTATTGAGCACCTACTATGAGACAGTCACTGTTCTAGACCTGGAAGACCAGTAATGAACAAAATGGGGCAGGGTTGTTCAGTGGTAGAGTTCTCGCCTTTCATGAGAGAGATCCAGGTTCATTCTCAGCTGTGGCACCTCATTCACAGCCACCACCCAACTGTCGGTGGAGATTTCTGTGTTGCTATGACCAAGAGCTGGCAGTACTGAAGGAAGAAGTCCAACCTGCACTGAAGGCATTGGGAAAAAACAAAGCTCCAGGCATTGACAGAATACCAACTGAGATGTTGCAACAAACGGATGCAGTGGTGGAGATGCTCACTTTTTATGCCAAGAAATTTGTAAGACAGCTACCTGGCCAATCAACTGCAAAAGATCCATATTTGTGCCTATTCCAAAGAAAGGTGATCCAACAGAAAGCAAAAATTATCGAACAATATCGTTAATACCACGTATAAGTAAAATTTTGTTGATGATCATTCAAAAGTGGTTGTAGCAGCATATTGATGGGGAACTGCCAGCAATTCAAGCTGGATTCAGAAGGGAACACGGAACAAGGGATATCATTCCTGATGTCAGATGGATCCTGGCTGAAAACAGAGAACACCAGAAGGATATTTACCTGTGCTTTTTTTTTTTTTTTTTTATTGACTACGCAAAGGCATTCAACTGTGTGGATCATAACAAATTATGGATAACACTGCGAAGAATGGGAATTCCAGAACACTTAACTGTGCTCATGAGGCAGCTGTTCTAACAGAACAAGGGGGTGCTTCATGGTTTAAAATCAGGAAAAGTGTGCTCATAGTTGTATCCTTTCACTACACTTATGCAATCTGTATGCTGAGCAAATAATCCAAGAAGCTGGACTATATAAAGAAGTACACAGCATCAGAATTGAAGTAAGGCTCATTAACAACCTTCAATATGCAGATGACACAACCTTGCTTTCTGAAAGTGAAGAGGACTTGAAAAACTTACTGAGGATGATCAAAGACTGTAGCCTTCAGTATGGATTACACCTTAACATTAAAGAAAAAAAAAAATTCTCACAACTGGACCAATAAGCAACTTCATGGTAAATGGAGAAAAGATTGAAATTGTCAAGGATTTCATTTTATTTGGATCCATAATCAACACCTATGGAAGCAGCAGCCAAGAAATAAAAAGATGCATTACCTTGGGCAAATCCACTGCAAAAGATCTCTTTAAAGTGTTAAAAACCAAAGATGCCACTTCAAGGACTAGGGTGTGCCTGACCCAAGCCATTGTGTTTTCAATTGCCTCATATGCATGTGAAAGCTAGACAGTGAATAAAGAAGACAGAAAAAAGAATGAGTGGCTTTGAATTATGGCACTGGTGAACAATATTGAATATATGATGGACTGCTAGAAAAACAAACAAATCTGTCTTAGAAGAAAGAAGTACAGCCAGAATGCTCCTTAGAAACAAAGATGGCAAGACTTCGTCTCACATACTTTGGACGTGTTATCAGGAGGGACCAGTCCCTGGAGAAGGACATCATCCTTAGTAAAGTACAGGGTCAGTGAAAAAGAGGAAGACCCTCAACAAGATGGATTGACACAGTGGCTGCAACAATGGGCTCAAGCATAACAACAATTGTGACGATGGCACAGGACCCGGCAATGTTTTGTTCTGTTGTACATGGGTTCACTATGAGTTGGAACTGACTCGATGGTACCTAACAACAACAACATGATTTTGAACAGGTTTAAGCAGAGCTTCCATACTAAAATGGACTAGGAAGAAAGGCCTAGTGATCTACCTCTAAAAATTAGCCAGTGAAAATGCTATGGATCATAATAGTCTGATTCTTAATGATCATGCGAATTTCGTAGTACCAGGCAGCATTTTTTTCCATTGAGTGTGGGGTCACCATGAGTCAGAGCCTGACTCCATGACATCTAACAGCAACAACAAATGAGCGAAATAGACAAAGTCTCTGCTTTCATGGCATTTACATTCAAGTGGCAGAATAAACTAAAACTTATATAGTTTATGTGGTGATCATAACTGATCTGAAAACATAAAAATTGAGGTAAAGTAGTTGGAGGGTGGCAGTGGGGAAGCAGAGCTATTTTGCAGAAGGTGTCAAGAAAGGACTTTTGATAGTCATGTTTGAACAGACATCTAAGGACGGGAGAGTGGGCACTACCAGATATCTGGGATAAGAGCATCGATGGCAATGGATTTTTTATGAGGCAAAGGGAACCACAAAGTAACAGCTCCCAGGTACGAGAGTGGTTGGGGTGTTCCAGGAATGGCAAGGAAGCCAGTATGCTTAGAATGGAAAGAGGTGGGAGGAGTGATAGGAGAATAAAGGATAGCATTTGAGTTATTTATGAGCAGGTTTTATCTGGAATGCAAAACACTAAACTCCTTTAGGGTACAGAGCATGTCCTGGTAATGTTGTTTATATTCTAGTGTGACCTACCTGGGACACTTATCTCCCCAAAGCTTACAACTTTGAGTTGGTAGCCCTGAAGGGTTAGGGGGTTGTCTTTCTTTCCCCTCACTGCTACATTTGATGTTCTCCTAAAGATGAAAGCTTGAATGATTAGAGTAGGCTTTCTATATTTAGGAGAGATATCCTTCAGCTGAAGTTTCATGAGCAGGTGCGTTTCTGGCTAGATTAGCCAAGGGGCTTCTAGAACTAATGTCACTGGCAAGCTTTGTTTCCTTAACAGTGTCCAGAGTTCTGACTAACACAGAGTAAATTAGAAATAAGTGTTCGCTAAACTGAGTTGTTGAACCACTCAATCTACATTTCTTTACCTCCGTTCATGTGATTGACAATTGATGGTATTTGGTGACTCCAAAATTTTCATCAATTCACTGAGGATGGAAGTTTTCTAACTCACCCTATTTTACATGATTCATTTGTTGACCTATTGTTCTCTCACATGTGGCATTTTTCCAAAGATCCTTCCAAATTTTTAATTCAGGTTACATCAAATGGTCACTGTGAATAATCGCTAAAAACCCAGAGTGGTATTTTCTCAAATCCAGTACCTTTCTTATTACAGAGTTATCACTAGAGATACTGCTGCTGTTAACAGATAACCCCACACTGTGTTCTTCTTCCCAATGAGTATATTTTATTGCAAAGACAAATAATAACAATTTGATCCATGTGGTGTTTATTTTATGCATGGCTACAAAACACTCAAAGAATGCCTTTGGCAAGGTGATTATCCTTGATCCAATGATGACTTTTTATTTCTCTCCTCAGGACACTGTTGTATCTTCATGTCGTTTACTGTAAAAGCCAATCTCTTAATCTCTGAGCAGGAAGGTCTCTGGAGTATCCCCATCTTTCCTCTCTTGCCCCATCCACTCTTGTCCACTGAAGTTTCTTTCAGTGTTTCTCTTTTATAAGATTCTCTTTCTTCTATGTATATTGTGGGTGCCCAATAAATACTGGCTGACTGACTAGTTTGTTTCTGTCACCCTGCTTCACTTTCTTTCTTTAAAACTTCTTCAAGCACCACTTCCTTGCAGACATCTATTTTGAAGAAATCTCCTTCCAAAGGTGTCATTGTTAACCCACTTGCTCATATTTGACAAATATGATTAAAGTTACAAACAAAGAAATGAGGTGGGGTAGGGTGATGAGAGAATGAATGGTCAGAAAACTCTCTGAGGCCAATGGCTGCCCCATTCAAATTGAAGTTCCCATTGTGAGTCATAAAATATCCACTTCTGAAAAGGTTCATGGTCTGTCCTACATGACAGATGTTCAGTGTATACATTTTTAAGAACCATCCATGATCCACAAAGTTCTTTCTCTTTTGGTAACACTAGTAAAAGAAAAACACATTTATTCTGTTTGCTAAGCTTAAAACAACAATGAGCACAGTGATCTAAGGTTTCTTCCTGCCCTGCCCTGCCCTGCCCCTCTTTCTCTTTCAGCCGGGTTAGAGTCTTACTGTTACTCAGAATCAAAATTAGGACAAGTAGACAGTTACCTCCAAGTACAAATGGACAGTCAGGAAGGGATCTGTGGGGTTCACAACCATTCCTGGGGTCTAGTCCTTTTATTTTTGTAGTATAGTCATTGTATGTATCTGTTCTTCTGCTCCAAGTGGATGTTCCTGAAAACCATTCTGTGCTTCTCCTCCTTTCTGTGTTTTTCCCTAAATTCTGCTATGGCTGTCTGGGCATGAGTCCAACATCAGTAAATGAAAACCTCTTCATGCAGCCCAGCTTCAGCATTGCATAAAAAATACCAGCAGTTAAATGCTGTCTTTCCTGTCCGGCGTCCAAACCTTAGCATATACAATATCAATAAGCTGTTCCTTTCATCTTACCAACACTGTGGAGGTGTTTATATTTGTGTGGGACATTTAAGCAATTTTAGTCAATGGGCTGGGCCCAGGCAGGCTAGGCCTCAGGCACAGAGCAGCCTCAATTGGAAACAGGAACTGAAAGTGTGCTCTCCTGCCCAAATCTAGCTGTCTAACTAAATGCCTGACCTTCTTTAAAGAGGTCACCCTCAGAATTATGGGGCAGCTTGATAAGCGGGAATATACTAACTTATTGGCCATTTAGAAAAGAGGAAATTTTATTATGGATTATACTGTTTCTTGAAAACTTTTTTTATAATTAAAAACATCTGGAAGACATTTTAATATATCATAAACAAGAGGAAATCCAAAACACGTGACTTCTAAGAAAATGATGCAAATAGAATTCCTTGCCAAAATTTACTGTAATCTGTTTTTCTTTTTTTCCGGGGTGGGAGTTTAGAGGTGGGGGATTCAAGAAGAGAGGGCAAATGAGAATAGCATTGAGTAATTCCATAGAGAAAACAGTTATTTCAAAAGTAGTCTACTGCTATTTTTGGCCAGTGTTAGGAGACATTACACATTGGCAGAGCCTCTGAAATAGATTTGGTTTCTTTTTAAAAATTAGTCATTTTACTGGTAAATTTCTTTCTGAGAGGGGCAAACAATTAAATAAACACAAACTAAATTAGAGGTTGTAATAAGAGGTAGAATCAGGAAGGAGACATCTTCCAGGGCGAATTTAGGCAAAGAACAGACTCTTTGCTTTGTATTTTACAATTCCTTTCTATACTCGTTTTATATTTGGATAGTACCATAATAAGGTCACATGCAATTCTAATAGATATCACCCAAAAGTGATGTCCACATTCAACACTTCAACTGTTTCCTAATTTTCTTTCATTAGAAAAGGAATAGGCTCACAATATAAATAACATGTTTTAGGTGCTTTCTTCTTTAGTTAAACATGGAGCTATAAAGGAAAATAATCATTAATCTCAAGAATCTTGTCCTTTTAAAAGACAGAACTCATCAGAGTAACCCCACACACAAACACACTCACACAAAACACACACACACACACACACACACATCCCTCTTTAAAACAAACCTAAGAGTAACAACGTGGTTAATGCTTGCCTTACCTGGCTTTCAAATCTTGGATGAACACTTAATAATCCCATGAAAATGACAATGAACTTTCTTTGGTTTCGTGCAGCATATATAGTTCATAAAACTCATTGCACTGCTATAGATTTAAAATTACACGAAGCACGTAAAAAAAAAATATTAGTGACATTGTATAAGACGCAGGGACCTCTTTTCTTTTCTTGGATAAATTTCAGATTTGGTGTTCTGGGAAAAAAGCATGGGAATTGAAGGAAAATAATTGTGGGTTCAAATCATGGCCCTGGGCTTTACAGCAGTTAGCAGTAACTTCTCTGAGTTTCATGTTCCTCACCTCAAAAATGGGAATAATACTACCCATATTTTCTAAGAATTAAATGAGGTAATATTTATATATGAGAAGTCTAGAACAGTTCTTGGGGTATAATGGGATAATGAGTGATGGCTATTATTATTTTTATGATTATTAATTATTATTATTACCACTATATTGTTGATATTATATTGTAATTATACAAACAGTCCTTTGAAGGACAAGTGGGTGGCAAGGCTTTTTGTTTTTTGTTCTCATTCTCTTTTGGGGGGCGGGTAGGGGTGTTATTCTGTTTTGTCCCTTTCTGCTCAAGAAGTAGATCAATTCATTGAATGACTAACTCATTCCTTCACATTTTACTGTGTAAGTGTGGGCTCTAACCCTTTCTCCTCCAATCCTGAGTCTGACACATTAGACGTGCTCTTATGTTGTCCTAACATCCAAGGAACTCAAGGTCTATGTAGGGAAACAAGTACAAGCCATCCATTCATACAGTGGCAGAGACTGTGAAAGACGGTGAAGATAAAAAATGAGTCAGACAAGCTTCCTCCTGGGTTAGAGGAGTTGAAGGTTGCATTTGTCACTCTGAGCATGGGTAGAGGTATAAACAAAAGGCAGATAGAGGAGGCCATTGAGATTAACTGTGGGAGTTAAGGAGTGGGTCAGAGGTCAACTCATATTTTGATACCATATGGGAGATTGAAGCAAAATTAATAAAAATCAGTATCCAGTCCTATTTATACATACATGTAAGAAAAAAGTTATTTATAGAAAAATGTTGTGAATTAATTAAGGCAATTAGGGCTTGTATAAACTCCGTTAGGAAGTTTACATTTTCCAAATTTTAAAGCCAGCTGTATGGGAGAGTAGGGGTGGGCAGCAAGATACAAGATATTAAAGAGTATTGGCACTGAAACCAGAGAGACATGGTCTTGTATCCCGTTCTATACTTTTTTAACCTGTGAAGTGCTGAACAAGTTACTTAGCCTTTCTTAAGAGAAAAAGAATTTTTTTTTCTCTTAGCCTTGATTTATTCACCCATAAAATGGGAATAATATATATTCAGAGTCATGAGGATTAGTGTTAATTTATGTTAAGAATTTGGTAGATGATAGCACTCAATAAATGGTGTTTATCATCACTGGCCATTATTATCATCATCATCATTAAGAAGGTCTAAAGACTTATTTAGAAATCACTTTCCCTACAATGAAAATAAAATTAGTATCATTCATAAATTTACATTTGTTTCTCCCACATTGCTGTGAATATTACCTTGTGTTTGGTCCTTAGCCATAGAGACATGTTTTCGCAGTATTTTTTTTTTTTAATTTACCACAGTATGTGTTGGAAGTTTTAATTAATTAACATTTTTCAAGAAACTTATTAAAATAAAAGGAGAATTTAGCTCTTTCCAAGATGACAGCTAATGTTTTATAAAATTTATGTTAAACTAATGTAAAAAGAAAATCATTTAAAACCTACATCTGAAGTAGATACTAGTGGATTATACATACCGATCTTCTGACTCCTCTGTTCTTAACAGGAACACAAAGCAACAGCCTCAGTAAAACTCAACTACAGGAGAGGCGAGCAAGAGCAGACTTTTATTACGAAAGAAAATTATGAGGCTAATTTGCATTGACTGGTTTAAACAACCAGTCAATGCAAATTAGCCTCGTAATTTTAGGGCTGCTTAACCAAAGGGTCGGCAGTTCAAATCCACCAGGTGCTCCTTGGAAACTCTATGGGGCTGTTCTACTCTGTCCTACAGGGTTGCTATGAGTCGGAATGGACTCGACGGCACTGGGTTGGGGTTTAAACAACAGTCTACCTACCACACTAATCTCAGAAAACACACAGAGACAGAAGTTAAGATGCTTCTTTTTACATTCATATTTCAGAATCACGAATTCTCAACATGAGTTGTCAGATAGTAATGGGCCTTACTATCTCATTTCAAAGCTAAATGCCAAAAAAAAAAAAAAAAAAAAGTTTGTGGAACCTACGCTTTGACACAGACTTCCTTAAACCCAAACCCAATAATTGTTAGTTACGCAAGAGACATGAAGAACAGTGAAACCTAACATGTGAGGGTATGCTTAGTTAACCAGGGATTCTATTATCATATCCCTATGAGAAATATAGTATAACAAAATTTAAAGCAATCAACTGCACACAAAATCTTAATATTTATTAAAAACATCTGCTGAATTGAGACTAGGATATATAGGGAAGAAAAATAATACATACTAGTATCTATAGGGAACCCTGGTGGCACAGTAGTTAAGAGCTGCAGTGAGCTATAGCTGCTAACCAAAAGGTTGGCAGTTAGAACCCATCAGCCACTCCTTAGAAGCCCTGTGGGGCAGTTCTACTCTGTTCTATAAGGTCACTATGAGGCAGAATCAACTTGATGGCAACAAGTTTGGGTCTTTTTTAAGTATCTATGGAGAGAATACTAATAACTGGGTCACCAATTTTATTTAAGCCTTGACATGTTCTTTATTGCCTTCATGGGATTCAGAATTGTCTTTTTCTCATTTTGGATCTTGGTCTATGGTGGTGTTCTTTAGACTGTAGTATCTACTCATATGGCTTACCAAGTTGTATTTTCAGCTGGTCTGCGTACATAAATTTTGAAGAGATATTTAGCTTTTCCTAGTGGACCCATTTCAAGACACAGAGAGTAAAACAAAAGGGAAACTTCTCAATCTAATGTTAACAAAACAAAAAACCTCTGCAGAATTAAAAGTAGGTAAACATATTTAGAACATGATAGATATATTCAACGATCATTAACTATAAACCTTATATGCTTAAGGGTGTCAGCTATCATCTAACAGATAAACAAGGGTAAAAAATATTTAAGGATATTACCCAAACTGCCCATGTTAAAGTATTACTGCTGTAAGAGGTCATCGGTAAATTTTAAAACAGTGCCCGATTACTCTTTCTCTGTGCTCAATTACTGATGCTATCTGCCAAGCTATAGTCACACTCTGCAAATAAATAAACCAATAAAGCCCCTGGGGGAAAGTCCTTAAACTACAACATAGTGATTTTGTTGCCAGAAAAAAGAAAAAACAAACAAACTTTGGAAAATAAACTTTTGCAAAATAATACTAGGAAATGTATTTGTTCTTCTACCTGTGGTATTAACAAAAAGATCGGCAATGTGGTCCATTATTTGAATAAAGTAATGTTGAACAGAAAGTTGTGGTGCAGTTATTTTGGAAAGAGACTGAGTCTATGTCCTCATGGGATTTGTAGTCTAATATAATATCCCATATTATTCTTAATATGCTTCCATTAATATGATGGATGATTGTAAGATAGATATTAACCAAATAATCATACAAACTCTGGTTAGAATGTAAAGACAAGGGTGTGAGTGGTGAAAAATAACATTGGCTGAGTAGGAAACTTGAAATTTCAGACATAAGCCTCATTTTTAGTAGTAGCCCTTAATTTCCCAATTAGTAATATTACAAATGAGATAAGATCTCTTGTTTCTTCCTGCACTGTAGCATGCTATGGAACAAAAAAGAGAGAGACTACTACATAATTCTTGAGAGGAAAGATGTTATATGAATTCAAGAAGTTCTTGTTCATGTTACATTATTTAACATATTTTGATTGTATGCCCATTAGATCCAAGGAGAATATCATCATGGTCCAGACCACTTTTTTTTTTTTAAGCAGAGTACAGCATATTTACTAGAAATCATAGTAAAAGGCAGAGAATGATAAATGTGACTATATAAGTAAAACTATAAAAGTAAAAGTAAAAAAAAAATGTGACTATAAAAGTAAAATTCTGAAATGGGCCCTCGGATGATGGAAAAAGTTGATTTTGACTGGGAGAATGACATTGGGATGCACATACAGATAAGATTTGCTGTTGTTGTTAGGTATTGAGTCAATTCCAACTCAGCGACACCATGTACAACAGAAATGAAACACTGTCCGATCATGTGCCCTTCTCATAATTGTTGCTATGTTTGAGGCCATTGTTGCATCTACTGTGCCAATTCATCTCCCTGAGGGTCTTCATCTTATTCATTGGCCCTCTGCTTTGTCAAGCATGATATCCTTCTCCAAGAACTGGAGAAAACATGTCCAAAGACTGAAAACATGTTCAAAGTATGTGAGACAAAGTCTTACCATCCTTGCTTCAAAAAAAAATTTAAGTGTGTGGAAAAGGCAAAGAAGGAAATCAAGGAAGAAAAAAACAGGCAGAGAGTCAAAAAGACACGTATTCAGTCAATTAATAGTTCATTCTACAGATTTTTGTACGTACTTACAATCCAGGCACTAGGCAAGCAGCTAAGGCACCTGAAGTATGTGACAGAAACACTGAGAAATAGGCTGGGGTAGGGTTTTGGGGTCAGATTGTGACTAACCTTGAGTGAAAATTAATGACTGGACATTGGTAAACTAAGAGAATCACTGAAAACCTTTGACAATGGTTAGAGCTGGACCTAAGGAAGATTAACATAGCACTCCCATCATGGCCAACTCTAGAGGTGAGAAGAGATACACACAATTGGCCCTCATAAGTTGGTACAAACCAGTTCCAGCACACCAATGCCAGTAATGGACACAGACAAGTGAAAAGGAGGAGATATAAGGCAGGTACTGGTGAATTCAGCTTTGGACTCACAGAGTTTCAAGCGGTAGAAGCAGGGGTGGGTTAACCAGTAAGAAAGGTACGAAAAGGCTTACAGTAAGCAAGGTACAAACAGGCTTAATTGCATTTACTTACTAATCCATAGTGCATAATTTCACATGGGTTTCATCACATCTTTGATACCTTGCTTATTGGGTAATCTGCTTCTGGGTCCCCCCGATAATGGCAGGGTTCCCAAAACAATTGGAAATGCAGGATTGTAGTCCAGTGATGTCAGTCATGTGTGTGTGTGTGTGTGTGTGTGTGTACACAAGAGGGTAGGTCAAAAAGTGTTGCTACGATGCTTCCAGTTCATACACACACTGGTTTGCTCCTAACAAAATGTGTTTAAACATGTCTCTGCAATTAGTGGATTAAAAAAAAAGTATTAGTGGATAGCTAGAGACAAATGCTCTCAGTAATACACTTGTCTTAATCTCCTTAGGGTGCCATCAAAAAGCAGTATACTTTTTGCACCATGAAAAAAAATTTTGAGGTCAGGGCTAACATCAAATTTTTAAGAAAACTCAAGTGGACATCTTCCCAAATCATTGAAGCTTTGCAGCAAATTTGTGGGAATGCTGCCCCACATAATACAACAGTTTTTAGATGGGTCAAATGTTTTAAAGAAGGTAGGGAAGACCTCAAAGATGAGCCAAGAGAGGGAAGACCACTCAGAAAACTACAGTGACTATTTTTTGAGATTCCAAAGGGGTGATCTTGATAGATTTTCCTGAAGAACACAGGACTATCATGGGGTCCTATTATGAAGTTTTAAGTAAATTGAAAACTGCATTGGAGAGAAACAGGCCAGGACAGTTGTACCAAAGAATTGTTTTTTGTTTTCCATCACAACAATGCACCTGCTCATTCTTCGAGGGTAGCAAGCTGTTCTATCAGAATTTCATTGGGAAGCCTTACCCCATCCACCCTACAGCCCTGATCTTGCCCCTTTAGATTTCTTTTTGTTCCCAAAACTCAAAGAATATTTAAAAGGAACACTATTTGAGTCCCTCAAGGATGCCAAAACTGCTGTTTTGACGTGGTATAAATTGAAGAGTACAGAATTCTTTGCAGAAGGGTTAGAGATATGGAAACAACACCTTCAGAAGTGTATAGACCTAGATGGAGGATATGTTGAGAAACAATAGCTTCACAATTTGATATTTTTGTTTAATAAAGGTTTCTATGATTTCATAGCAGTAAGTTTTGATTTACCCTTATGTGTGGATATATACATAATGTATAGAAGTAATATCCAAGGAAAATAAGATTACCTCGGAAAACCCAGTTGGCGTAGTGGTTAAGTGCTATAGCTGCTAACCAAAAAGTCAGCAGCTTAAATCCACCAGGCACTCATTGGAAACACAATAGGGCAATTCTACTCTGCCCTATAGGACCGCTATGAGTCGGGAACGGGTTTATGGGTTAGGCAGAGTATGCAGGGACAGAAAAATTAGAGATAACCACAGGATCCTAGAAAACAACGCACATTTGGGAGCAAGAGGAAACAGACCGATCTGGAGAGGTAGGAAGCAATTCAGAAGAGTGCTGCATACTAGGAACCAAGAGGAAACAAACAGTTTAAGGAAGACCAGCTTAGAGTATCAAAGGTGGCAGAGAGGTTAAAGAGTATTAAATTGAAATTAAAGTCATTGAGATGGGTCTCTTTAGGCCACCAGGACCTTGAGGAATCAGTTTCATCAGAGTGGAGGGTTGGGAAAGAGTTTTAACAGAGTATGTACTCTCTTTTTCCTAATATATTTGGCTGTGAAAGGAATGACAAAAGATGAAAGGACAGCAATTTTTTTTGTTTTTGTTTTTGAGCTATTATTATTTCAATGGAAATTTAGTAACAGTAGAAGAAAAACAAACTATTTTAAGCCCCACTGGTAGCAATGATGGCTTTATTCCAGAGGCAAAGCCTTGCAGAACCACTGGGGCTGACCCTCGGGTTGCCCATGATTTGCAATGAGCCTTGCTTAGTCAGACCACTTGGGAGAAGAAAGACACTCACGGACAGCTGTGACCAAGCAAACAGAAGCAATGGAATGAGCCAACATCAGTCATATGAAGAGGAAGAGTATGACAAAGCGTTTACTTTATGAAAAATATGGGGGTGGGGAGGGATAAGGGAGGCAATGCCAAGAAAGAATATCTGAAAAAATATATTTTTCTAAAATGACTTGGATTGTTGAGCCAATTTCAAGCTTAACATAACAAAACAGTCCTCTGAACCCACAATTCTTATTTCACAAGTTGTTTTCTTCTAGCCTGGAATTGAAGCCTTTGTCTTTTCCGCATGTCCAAATTCTTCCCAAAATGTGAGGTCCAGCCCATCTTACTTTCTCCGGAATGTTTTTTTGGATTCACATTATTTTCAAGTTGCTCAGTTCACCTACACCTTTTTCGTCTATACAATACATAACAAAGAACGATAAATATCTGTGAAACCATGTTATGAGAAGCAATACTCATGTGGACACAATTATTTCTAGTCTTGTATTCTGATTATTTCCTGTCTGCGTCTATGCATCTGGGCACTTACATCTCAAGAGTTAGGATCTCATTTTTTTTCTTTGGTAAACCTCTCTTCTCTCAATAATGCAGTTTTAGGTTGGTTTAAAAGTGTTAATCGATACTTGCTGAATTGGATTTAAATTAAAAAACCAACATCCTCATTGAAATCTTAAAGCTATTACTACATGGAACTATGTAGCTGAAGATAAACTGTAGAATTTCTTTGTTTTTGAAAAGCAAGTAGGTTCTGGAGAAAAGGAATGATTCCTCTAAGAAATGAATCTGGAAAACCGGAAGATAAAAGTAGTTTATCAATATCATCAGTTTCAACTATAACAGGGATAAGACTTTTTGAAATAAATTAATTGACCCTCCTCCTATTCAGCCAGAGGCATCTATTATCTCAGGAAGAATTTGGATTATTAAAGCAGGAATACAAAGGAAAAAGTCATTGTTCATAGAAAAAATTATTTTATCAACGTGTAGTGAGACAAAAGTCTTGTGAATCAGAATCTGTGACAAAAGAAAGGGAATTTCTAAATTCCAACAGCTGCATTACGTACCCAAATTAAACTTTGGAGGTATGAATATACGCTTTAGTGTAGACAGAGAAAAGAATTTGATATCAGAAAACCTTAATTTCTACCAAAAGAAAACAAAGTATAGTGTTGATAGTGGTTAACAGAGGCTGCAAGGGAAGAGAGGCAAAAGGTCAAACTGAGTGTTCTGGCTTTTTCCTCAGGAAAAATGCAAGAGGTGAGAAGGAATGGGGTCTGAAACATTTAGGTATGTTTGAAAAAATTTGAAATACTTGATGTTTCAGGGAATTGGTGACGGAAATTACAGGCCTCTGAAAAAATATCTCAGATCAGCATGATGATAGCAATACAATGCTATCTGAGTTTTTGTTTAGACATGGCTGACCTAGAAGTATTTGTAATCAGAGAGAGGTTCCAAGGAGTATCTTCACAGGGTGGGTCACATCAACATTAGGGTAACCTCTATAGAGGAGAAAGGGCACCATAGGATACTAAGACAGAGAGAAGGTAGCAGTGTGGAAGAGATCTAGAAGTTCCCTAATGCACTTACAAAGCACAAGAAGGTGCTTTGAACCAGTAGGCCTGCAATGGGGCCACCACGGTGAGGCTAGGAGCAGATGAAAGGAAGCCCACCAGAGGTTCTACAGAATCAATAAGAGATGGGGTGGGCTGGTACACCAGTGAAAGCTGATCTGGACATTTCCTTGAGATTCACCAGCTGCAAATTTCAGCAATTGCATTATGCCCCCTCTCCCAAACAAAAGAAGTACCAGCAACAATTCAAGGGGTACTAGTTTTTTTTTTTTTTTTTAGTGCCAGGTGTCTAGTGACTAAAAGAGACTAGGCTTCGTAGACCAGCAAAGCTATGGAAGACAGCATGTAAACTTCCTTCCTCTTTGCAGGGAAGATATAAAATCTTTTCATTGAACCCAGGTATCATCTAGAAAAATAGTAAAGAAAGGGGAGAAGTATCACTAATAAGAAGCTAAACATTAAATTAACTGGATATTTTACCCAGAACACTTTGTCTTAAATGCATGAATCTGAGATTCCTTTAATTAGTAAGTTTAAAGCTGTATTCTCCAATATCCAATGGAATGGAAGACTTAAAGGTTTAGATTACTCACAGAAAGAGGGTGACACTTCTTTTGTGCACATTTTGAATCATTACCTATACATTTTGATACATTAACTAACAGGGGTGGAACAAAAACTTGGAAAATATGGTTTAGGGGAAATCGTTTTGAAGTTGCCATGCTATTTTTCTGCCATTTAGAATCTTACCAGGAAATGTAGAGAAAGAAAATAATTAAAGACAAAGCCATTGTTTTCTTTATTTCAAATAAGCAGAATGAAAATAGGTTGTGGTGTGAGCTCTAAATCCCAATGGCAAGGCAAGACGTGAACTCACTTTACAAGATTCAAGCTAAGACTAACGTAATACTGCTGTGAATACAAACCAAAGAGTTTGCAACATCTGAAGCATCATAAATGGAAGTAAGTGCTAAAGATTTATTTTCTTTTAACAAACACACCAAGATTAAATGAAGTAGATCAGGGTAAAGATTACTGACAATGTTTCATTACCTAGGATGTTGTGTCCATTTAAATCTTGCTCTAATGTTGTACCCTTCTTTAATAGGCAGTGTGTTTATATCATTTACTGTAATTAGAGTTTTATTTTGTAGTAAAAAGTTTACTTAAGGGAAAACATATACTATATGAAGCTCAGAAGTTCATGACTGTGCAGCACTTTACAGGAAGGTTGTATGTTCATAAGCTAGACATCACCAATAACCTGTTGGCAGTTTCTCAATAGGTGCAATTTTAAGGAGGAGTCTCAAAGCTTTTAGGTGGTAGCAACCATCACACTAGCAAAGGCATGGTTTTATAAGTGATATGTGTAGAATATTCTGATTATTCTAGAAGTCGAAGAAACCTTATTAAATTTGAGGGTTTTTTATTATTTATGCAAACAAAACATCACCTGAAATTACTTCTCACTGACTGAGACCTTTTAGTTTATTGTAAAACAAAATTTTGGTACATGTAGCAAAAAAATGTATATTTATTATTTCACAGTGTCTTTCAGTGCGTTTGAAAAAGTCATTCATATTTATTGTCGTATTATTTTCCTTAAGACAAAAAGTCACCGTTTTACAGCTGTGCAGATACCACGTAATACCACAAATATGTTTTAATTTCAACAATAAAAATAGTGCAATGACTTGGTAATATTATCCTCTTCTTTAAAAGGTTCTTCTTCCCAATTCACATTTTTTTTCCCAAAAATCGTTACGATGAATTTTGAAGATTAAGCTTTGTTACAGTTGTGCCCTCAGTGGAAAAGTATTCAACTGTAAAAGTAAAACCGGAAACGTTACAAAAAGAAATACAGATGAGTAATATGCATCTGGAAACATATTCACATTAGTAATCAAAGGAGGATAAGTCAAAACAGGATTTCAAAAGTTTTGCTCATGAAATTTGGTGGAAAATTTTTCTGTTTTGTTTTTAGTGCTTGATGGTGTAAAAGAAGAGAGGCGCTCTCATCCATAGTGGATGGAAGTATAATTTGTGCATTCTTCCTGTAAAGCGCTTTGAAAATATGCATCTAATATCTACAAATATTCATAGACTTTGAACCACAATCTCTATAACTGAGAATCCGTCCTAAAGGTATAGAAGGAAGTCAATTCTCCATGTACAAACATTTTCGTTGCATGTTTATTGTAATGGAGAAATGGAAATAATCTAAATATCCAGAGATATAAAACTAATTAAATTTAAAAAATGGTTCTTTCTCGCTTGATTCAGTTTAGAGAATTCAATGTGGGCTCCTGGGTTCAGTTCTCCACTGGTCAACCTAGGGATTTAACCATTTATCAATGGAATATTATGCAGTTGATTATGAGCATGTTTTCAAAAGAGTGGAAAATAACAGGAAAATAACCAGTCTAAAGTGGGAGGGGAATAGACATAGTTCAAAATGCTTATAAAGGTTATCTCTCAGTGATAAATTAATATGTGATTTCATTTTCTTCTTTAACTTTTCTGAATTTTACAAATTTTTCAGTATGAGAATTTACTAGCTTTAAAATCACAAAAAGTAAAACTATTAAAACTGAAAACAAAGGTAGATGCTGAAAACATCATACCTGGCAGTTTTTAACAAATAAATTTTTCCAAATTTACATCCTTATATACATTATTCCCTTATTAAATGTTTTCATAAAATTGGAACTAAATTTCAGAAAACTTTAAAAAATAACAATGTTGGGTTCCTGTCTGCAAATCATGAATGATAAAAATCATACCCTACGTTTCTATAGACATCTACATTTTTCAAAGCAGTTACATTACATACATCATCCACATCTTCTGCCTTCTCAGCCTGCTTTAATTATAGAATCAGAGAATCAGAGTTGGACAGAACCTAGGGGCCAACCAGTTGAAATCCTGCCTAGTTCAAGGGAATTATCACAATACTGCCGAGAGAGAGTCCCTTCAACCTGTCTGAATGCTTCCAAGGCTCGTGACACAATAAGGCATTTCTATCTTCTGGAGAGTTTTGGTTGTTATAAAGTTCTTATAAACAATGAGAACAGGTCAAAAAAACCTAATGATTACTTTTTCCACTTTTCCTTGGGTAAAAAAAAAAAAATCTTGATCATCCCTAGCCCTGTGTTTCCATTTCTGCAAGAAATTAGGGAAGACTGATTATACCAGAGGGATGGAGGCTAGGTCTGGGATTCTGAAGTATGGTCCACAGACCACCTGTACCAGGTCACATGAGAAGTTTTTTTGAAATACAGGTTTGTAGGTCTTACTTGAGACCTCCTGAACCAGAATATCTGGAGGCAGAGCCCAGGAATATACCTTTTTCACAAGCTTTCTAGTCAAGTCTTAAACTTCTGGATGGCAGAAGGTTCTGCTGTAAGGGAACGAGTTATTCTTAAACAGTTGCTTGCTTCAATGTGGAGTCAACAATACGGGCCCTGAATTCAATTCTATACTGGTCAACATCAAATATGACCCAAGGGCCAGTTCATTCTAGCATTAACTCATTTGTTACACAATCATTCATTGATCACCTACTGTGTGTCAAACACTGTGCCAGGTGCTGAGGATACTGAGATTTAGGACACGTGGTCTCCGCTGTTCACAATCCATGGCAGGCTGTAGCACATGTAACTAGGAAGGATTGGCCATTTTTAGTCTCAGGATTTGATTTTTTTTTTTTTTAAATTTTGTTGTGCTTTAGGTGGAAGTTTACAGCACAAATTTTCTCGTTCAGAAATTTATACACAAATTGTTTTGTGATATTGGTTACAATCCTCACATTGTGTCATCTTTCTCCCCCTTTCTCTTTCCACCCCATGTTTCCCTTGTCCATTCGTCTAGCTTTCCTGTGTCTTCCTGCCTTCTCGTGTTTGATTTTGGGCAGATGTTGTCCATTTGGTCTCATATACTTGATTGAACTGAGAAGCACGTTCCTCACATGTGTTGTTTGTTTTATAGGCCTGTCTAATCTTTGGCTAAGAGATAGACTTCAGGAGTGGCTTCAGTTCTGAGTTAGCAAGGTGTCCCAGGGCCATAGACTCAGGGGTTCCTCCAGTCTCTGTCAGACAACTAAATCTGTTTTTTTTTTTTTTTTTTGGTGTCTTTTTGGTGAATTTTAATTTTGTTCTACGTTTTTCTCCTGTGCTGTCCAGGACCCTCTTTAGTGATCCCTGTCAGAGTGGTTAATGGTGGTAGCTGGGGACCATCTAATTATTCTAGGTTTATCCTGGTGGAGGCTGTGGTTCATGTGATCCATTATTCCTTTGGGCAAATATATTTCTTGTGTCTTTGGTTTTCTTCAATCTCCTTTGTTCCGGATGGGAGGATTTGATTATTTTTCCTTTCTTATCTTTCTTTCTTAGGAAGGTAATATCAAGTGGTAGCTCCAGTCATAAGAATAGATCTTAAGAATTATTTTCCTAAGAATTAGATCCAATTCTGCACTTTCTTTACTTGGGGAATTAATCCCACTTAGGAGTCTCTCCACACTTAGCTTGAATGACTTTCAGGGCCTTGACACATCTTTGTTTTATTTTCATGTGGGGAATATTTTTGGTAGTTCCTTTTTGTTTAGTTGTTCACACCTCTTCACTCCCTGCCCAGCTAAGACGTTTTACTACTAAGACATTTTTTCTGGCTCCATCAACACTTATTATAGCCAAAGTTCTGTATTGTGGACAGCTAATATCATTTCTTTTTTTTTTTTTTTAATTTCTATAATGAACACCTAGCTTCTAGACTGTCTACATAGGGAAAAAATTTTGTGATAGTTATAGCACAAATTATTTTTAATTATAAAAGTAATATATCTGTGTTGTAAACAATACAGAAGTAAAGTAAAAAATGAGAGTCTCTCCTAAGTTTGCACATATTTATCAGAGTAATTATTGGTGATAATTTGCTATGTAGCCTTCCCGATAGTCCTTGATCCTGTTACACGCATAACCCCTCCCCAAAATTATATCATATTAATCATATCATTTATCAATAATCAGAGTTTTACCACTTTTTCATTAATTTTATGTTTTATTTATTCACTCATTCCTTCAGCCAATATTTATTAGATGCCAAGAATTCTTCTAGGAGATGAAGATACACAGTGAATAAATATCCATGTCAGCACATTCAGGTCTTTATTTGAAATAAGTATATATCATTCTATCATATAGAGGCATAATAATTTAACAGAATTTATTTAACCGTTCCGCTACTGACATACAGCAAAAATTACTTTAACCAACATTTATTGAATATCTACTAAGTACCAGGCACTACAGCGAGATAAGGAGGACATTTGTCTCTTTCTTTTTAACAGAAACACCAATCAAGTTGCTTGTGTTCAGCTTTGCATTACAGCATTAAAATAAACTGTTTGGTGTTTGAAAAAAGTTAGGTTTTCTTCTCATTTGTTGACTGTACATAAAACAGACTCCATCATTTCAACTATGTACTCATGAGTATAGGGGATACATTAATCCTACCTTAAAAGATTATACAGCAGAAGTAATCATCAAAATAATTAAAAACCTTTCTGGCAGAGACGCCAGTCATTCAAATGGACACCTGACCAATGAGAACAGATACAAGTTATAGGAAAAAAAAAAAAGGATGCTTGCTAGCTAGGTATATACCCTGTTGTGTCTTGTAGGATTAACCAGTCTTCAATTCTGTTGAGTCCCTTCTGCATCTTTTTTTGTGGTTTGCTTATTTGTTTTGTTTTGTGGGAAATAGGCAATCTTTGTGCTTTTTCATTTACATATTTGGCTATGTGGAAACCCCAGGGAATGAATCATTCTGGATAGCTGAAAATTTTAATCATTTTTGATGGAAATCTTTCTAAAATGGATTTCACACTTCCCTGCCTTCTTAAACAGAGTGGATGGAATGTAATTAATCTTTTTTTGATGACTTGGTTTTATCATTATGAACATTAATGACTGTGCTGTGCTATCCAGAGATGACGTCCTCAGCATTGATTGTGGTATGCAGGATGGCTGATTGTCCAATCAGTCTTTTTGAATATTGTGTCTAGGTTATATTCTTCCCTTACTGGCAGACCATCAGTTGCCACTCTCGCTGCTGACAGTGAATCAGCACACTGCAAATGCAAAGAGTGTATGTGGAAGGGTAAGGCAAAACTGCAATCGAATTCCAGGTCTTAATCTGGGACAAATTACTCTCTTAACCTCAGTTTCTTCATTTGTAAAATGATCACAGTAACCCAACTAACAGAGACGTAGGAAGGATTAAATAAGAGAGTGCTGAGTGGGCCTTATGCATAGTGGAAAATAAACCAATGTTAGTTTTTGTCTCTATCAAAACTTACTTCTAAAAGTTCTTCCTTATAAAAACATCTCTCCTGACTAAATTGGAGTTTCTAGCCTTCTGTGGGAATGGAAGGTGGGCAGTGGAGTTTGATAGGATTATGTGCAAAATCAGATTAATGAAACGTTTTTAGCAAGATGCTGAGAGATCTCAGTCTTATTTCACACAGGCTTTGTGACATCTACTTTGTCTGCTTTGGTATATTAGTTACTTTTTGACTCTTAACAATTTTAGAGAGCTTCTGCCTCCAGAAAATAGAGTTTTCTCGATTTTGAAACTCAGGTATTTTGAAATCCATATATAATACGGAAAAGGTTTTAAATAAATGTGAATATCCTATTCCAGGTTATGAGCTTGGTTTTAAGATCAGAAAAATGACCATTTATTTTTTTACTTAATAAGCTATACTTACCAATGGCCTACCACATGACAACTATATTTCAAACTGCTGGGGACAAACTAGTGGAAAAAAAAAAAAAAGATCAAAGCCTCTGCCCGCATGTACCTTCCATTTTAGTGGGGGAGATAGAAAATAAAACACATAGACAAGAAAATAAGTAGTACCTCTATTTATAAGACCTCTTGATAAAAATAAAGTGAGAAAGGGGATAAAGAGTGCTGTGGTGCAGTGAATTACTTAATATGGCCCTTTTAGCCATTCATGGTCTTGTAATGATTGGGTGGGACTATGCAGATAAGGTGTTTGTGGCCACAAAGGGGATTGGACAGGTAGTAATAATGCAAATAAGGTACATGGAATCCCTGTGGGGGTGGGACCATGCAAATAAGGTTTATGGAACCCTATTGAGGGGATTGGTCAGTTTTGCCATCCCACTAGACTTAAAAGAGAGCCAACTCTAGAGCTAAGAGGGGACCTCGCTACCACCAAGGCAGAAAAGCCAGAAGTGGAGCGTGTCCTTTGGACTAGGGATCACACCACTGAGAACCTCCTAGACCCAGGAGACAGAGAGGGATGTATAACACCAGAGATGTCATGAGACAGTGGGAAGTAGCAACAGAGAAAAGGCAGCAATGGAACCAGGAGAAAAATGTGAGATGGTGTGGTGGGCTTCTCAGTTCACCAAGTGAGGCAGCTATAGTGGGTATGCTGACCCATGAGTGAGAGAGCTGAGTGTCTTTGAGCAGGAGGCTTGCTGGCAGAGTGAGGTGCCTCCAGGCACTTGGTGGAGCTAGGCTTGCTGACCCATAGAGCAAGAGAGCTGAGCACCTTCGGGAGAGGCTTCCTGGTAGAGTGGGGTGCCTCCAGGTGCTTATCAGCAGAACTAAAAGAGCTTTATAACCGTTGTCTAAGCAGGGCAGAGGCCAGGCTGAGAGGGCCAAAATAGGAAGCCTGTTCTCAGGCTGCTGGGAGGAGTTTTTCCTCAGGGGGCCAAGAGGAGCCCTGCGTGGCTGAGAAAGTTGTCCTGCACCTAAGAAGGGAGACTTTGCCTACATGCTTCCTGATCCTGATCCCAAGTTGTAGGCTGTTGACCCTGATCCCGAACTGTAACCTGGAACCCAAATAAACCTCATAATCATGAGTATTGTCTGTGAGTTCTGTGTGACCACTGCAAAAAATTATTGAACCCAGCAGAGAAGTAGAGAGTGCCATGGGAGGGATGGCTGGTGTTAGAAATAGTACAATGGTTTGAGGGTAGAGGTATGTTTGACCTCCACCTAATAAGAATCAGCCTTGGACTGTTAAAGGTGATTCTTTCTCCCCCTCCTGAAGTTAAATGAGGCCAGATGCCACCATACCATTTTTACAAGTGCCCAGGAGTCAAGGGGCTGATTTGATTTTAAATATAATTATCAGTTAAGACCCCATGGAGAAGGTGATGTTGAAGAAAGATCTAAAGACCCAGATAGCTATTTACTAGAAGAGTCTTTTAAGTAGAAAACCAAAGCCAAACCCATTGTCATCAAGTCAATTCTGACTCATATCGACTTTATAGGACAGAGTAGAACTGCCCCACAGGCTTAGCCACTCCTTGGTTGCTGACCTTTTGGTTAGAAACATTAGCTATCCACCACTGCACCACCAGGACTCCTTTTAAGCAGAGGGAACAGCAAATACAAAAGGAGGCATCAAAGTATCTGCTGTCCCAGAGGCTAGAACAGAATACTTATGTCAGATTGTGGTTAAGAGCTTTGAAGAAGAATAAAGCAAAAAAAAGGGTATTAGTATATCTGATTGAACTAAGAAGCACATTCCTCATGTGTATTATTTTTCGTTTTATAGTTCTGTCTAATCTTTGCCTGAAGAGTGGAATTGGGGAATGGTTTCAGTTCTGGGTTAACAGTGTGTCTGGGGGCCATAGTTTTAACGGTTCCCTCAGTCTCTTTAAGACCATTAAGCCTGGTCTTTTTACGTGAATTTGAGTTCTCTTCTGCATTTTTCTTCTGTTCTGTCCAGGACTTTTTGTTGTGTTCTTTGTCAGGGCGGTCATTGGTGATAACCAGGCACTATCTGGTTCTTCTGGTCTCAGGCTGGTGGAGTCTCTGGTTCATGTGTATAAATTTTTGTATGAGAAATTAACTTGAGCTGTAAATTTTCACCTAAAGCACAAAAAATAAAAAAAATGTATTGGGAATTCCTGGGCTGAGGTAGTGTTCAGATGTGGTTTTAAACGGGTAAAATGACATGAGGAAAGACTGGAAATTGGTGAGGGAGCAAGCCATACAGGTTTCTGAGCTATGATCCTTCCAGGCAGAAGGAATAGCAAGTGGAAAGACCCCAAGGCAAGGTGTGTCTGGGAGATACAAGCAAGAGCAAGGAGACCTGTGTAATGAAAAAGGAGTGAGCCACAGGGAGAGCAGGTAGAGATGATGTCAGAGGTGTAACAGCAGTAAGATTATGTAGCACATTACAGGCTAGTATAAGGTATCACAAGAGCCCTATTGGTGCAGTAGTTAAGCACTTGGCTGCTAACTAAAGAAAGGTCAATAGTTCAAACCCACCAGCAGCTCCATGAGGAAAAGATGTGGCAGCTTATTTCCATAAAGATTACAGCCTTGGAAATGCTATGGAGCAGTTCTATTCTGTCCTAAAGGGTTGCTGTGAGTCAGAATCCACTCAATGGCAACAGGTATAAGGTATTACTATAGATAAAATAGAGAGGTATTGCAGGATTCTCAGGGAAAAAAAAAAAGACATATTTTGTTCATAAAAAAAAATTCATAGCTATTAAAAAAATCACTTTGGTTAATGGATTGAGAATAGACTGTAGGTGAATTAGGAACAAATCAGGGAGAACAATTAATACACTCTTAAAATAATCCAGGACAGACATGATGGTGACTTCCATAGGGTTACGTGTAAAGAAGCTAGAAAGATGTCATTGTATTCTGCGTATATTGAAAGCATAGCTCATAGCCCACTGTCCATGGAGTATAAAAGGAAGAAAAGAAGTAAAGTTAAGCACCATCAGGTATTAAAATTAAAGAAAGTAAAATAAAAGTTTACTTTTACAAAAGCTATTCCTTCAGCTAAGAATGAGTAGCGAGAATGAAAGCTAACCGCCCACCTAAAAAAAGGACAAAACACATTAAATAGGAGTTTTCAAGATATTGAGGATCAATGATGAAGGACAGTGATTCTTGAGAAAAAATAAATAAATAAGGTAAATCCCATAGTTGTCTTGGTTTACTGCCTGGAGAGAGTTTCCAAGCTGTTACATAGACAAGGGAAATACAAAGCCCAGTGGTCTCCTGAGTTAAGGAGACAAAACTGGGAGCCCAAAGAGGCCAAGGCAGGGGGAGTTTTCAGAGAAGAGTAGTGGAAGAGAGAGATCTGCACAATGAGGCAGTTCCTGAGGTTTCTAGATGGTCCCCCTCAAGTATTCAGCTAGTATTGATCACTGCAAGTGTGTGAGGAAGCTACCCAAGGCTGGGAATAGTTTCTGTTCCCACCAGTCAGAATAGAAAAACCTCATAATTCATGGAATGGCAAAGATTTTGCCTCAGTGTTAAGGCAAAATTAGATCTGTACTAAATGCTTTTCTAGTTCCACTTAACAAAACTTAAAAGGAAGGCCCAAAAGGATAAAACTTTTCAAGGAAGTAAGTAAATTGATTCCAAGTTACCTAACTTCATCCCAATACAAAGTTTAAGAATATTTATAAAAAATAGAGCACCCCTCAAGATAAAGTTTACAATGTCTAGGAACAAATCAAACATTACCAAGTGTGGGAAGAAGCAAGAAAACACAATCCCCAATGAGAGGAAAAAAGGAGTTCCCATTGACACAAATGGTTAAGTTCTCAACTACTAGCCAAAAGGTTGGCAGTTCAAACCCACCCAAATGTGCCTTGGAAGACAGGCCTGGTGAGCTACTTCCAAAAGGTCACAGTCTTGAAAACCCTGTGGAGCATTTCTACTCTGCACAGAAGAGGTTATATGAGTAGGAATCAACTTGACAGAAACTAACAACAACAACAACAATAAGGAGAAAAATCAATCAATAAAACCAAAACCAATGCTGACATAGATGATACAGTTAGTAGACAAGGGCCTTAAAAGTTTTGTAAATGTATTTTATATGTTTAAGGAACTATGAGAAAAATTGAACATGTTAAGTAGATACATAGAAGATACAAGAAAGGCCCAAATTGAATTTCTGAGGTGAAAATTACAAACCTGAAATGAGAAACAAACAAACAAAACCATGGGATTGGATTAAAAGCAGATTAGATATTGCAGAAGAAAATACTAGTGAACTTGAAGACATGGAAATGGAAACTATTCAAAATGAAATACAGAGAAAACAGACTACTAAATAAATAAATAAAAAGTGCAATAGTGATCTGTGGATGATTTCAAGTATCCATATATATATATATACATATATGAGAGAGAGACCTGGCGGTGCAGAGGTTAGGAGCTATGGTGAGCTAAGGCTGGTAACCAAAAGGTCAGCAGTTCAAATCCACCAGTTGCTCCTTGGAAGCCCTATGGAAGCCTTCTGTCCTGTAAGGCTGCTATGAGTCAGAATTGCCTCAGTGGCAACCAGTTGGCTTTTTAAAGATATATAATGTATATATTTGGAGTTCCTGAAGAAGAGTAAGGAAGGAGGGGAGATAAAATAATACATATTTGATGAAATAATAACTGAAATATTTCCAAGTTGGTTAAAAACTCTAAATATACAAATTCAAGAAGCTCAGTGAAACCTAAGCATAGAAACCTGAAGAAAACAATACCAAACAAAATGACACATATGTAATCAAGTTGCTTAAGATCAGTGATATATAGAAAAATCTTAATAGCGGTCGGGGAAAAAAAAGATGCATTACATGTAGAAGAATTAAGACAAAAAAAAAATCAATCCCGACTTCTGGTTAGGGGGGTGGGAGAGAAGGAGACAAACCAGAAGACAGAGAAGCAAAATTTTAAAAAGAATTGAAAGAAAAAAATTAAGCTAGAATTTGATATCCAGAAAAATAACTTCCAAAAATGAAGCAAAAATAAGACTTTCACAGACATACAAAAGCAGAAAGAAATCATCGCCTTCAGACTGAAACTATAAGAAATGTTAAAGGAAGTCCTTCAAGCAGAAGAAAAATTAGACGAGAAGGAAATCTGCATCTAGATGAAGGAAGAAAGAACACCAGAAATGGTAACTATGTAGGTAAATATAAGACTTTTTTTTCTTATATTTACATTCCCTTTAAAGATAATTGACTATTTAAAGAAAAAAACAAAACAATGATACATGGAAAATGTAAGAAAACAATACGACACAGGTTGGGTGGGGGATAAATGGAAATATACTATTTGAAGTTTCTTAATCTATAAATGAAGTAGTATAATATTTTACAATAGACAATGATAAGTAAAAGATGTATACTATAAACTAATCAAATAACACAAAAAGATTATAAGCCAAAACACTCAATAAGTGGAAAATAAGGCAGACAAAGAGGAACAAAGAACACATAAGATAACTAGAGCATAGTAACCAGATGGTAGATTTTAATCTAACATCAGTAATTACACTAAATATAAGTGGTCTAAATCCCAATTTAAAGGAAATGATTATCAGATTGATTAAAAAAGCAAATCCCAACTCTATACTTCCTAGAAAAAACACACTTTAAATATAAAGACACAAACTGATTAACAGTACAGGATGGGAAAAAATATACATACCATGTTAGCACCAATCAAAAGAAATGTGAAGCATCCTTATTAATGTCAGACAAAAGCAGTTTTAGAGCAAAGAACATTACCATGGATAAAGAAAAACATTTCATAATGAAAAAATGGATCAGTTCATCAAGAGGATATAACAATTCCAAATGTGTATGTATCTCATTATAGAGCTTCAAAGCATATGTCTCAAAATCTATAGGACTGCAAGGAGAAATAGACAAACAACAATTGTAGTCAGACATTTTAACACCTCTATCTCAATAATTGAAAGGACAAGTAAAAAAGAAAGCATGTGAAGATATAGAAGACTTGAACTGGGCCAATTGGATCTAATTGACATTTATTAAAAAAACCATACTCCAAAACAGCATTATACATATTGGGCTACAGTACTTGTTCCGCGAGTGAACACAGAACATTTACAAAAACAGATCATATTCTAGGCAGTAAATCCAGTCTCAAATTTAAAAATTAAATTAAGTAACAGAAAAAATTCTGGAAAATCCCTAAATATTTGGAACTAATCAACACAATTCTAAATAACCCATAGGTTAAATAAAAAACCAAAGAGTAAATTAGAAATTATTTTGAACTCAATAAAAAAGAAAACACAACATACCAAAATTTGTGGGATGCAATGAATGTCATAAGAAAGAAATAAACAAAACCCATTGCCATCGAGTCAATTCCAACTCATAGTGACCCTATAGATCAGAGTAAAACTGCCCCATAGGGTTTCAAAGGAGTGCCTAGTGGATTCAAACTGCCTGCCTTTTGGTTAGCAGCCATAGCACTTAACCAGTATGCCACCAGTGTTTCTGAGAAATATATAGCCCTAAATATTTAAATTAGAATTGAAGAAAGTCCCTAAAAATCAATAACCTTAGTTTAACACCAGAGTAATCAGAATAAAGGAAATAATAAAGATCAGAGCAGACATCAGTAAAACTTATATATACAGGTAGTCCCCAGAGTACGAAAAAGATCCATTCCTGTATCTTTAAGACAAATTTGTAGGTAAGTTGGAACAGGGGCTTACAGTTCTAATTTAGCCTTACTTTTTTTTTTAGTTAGAATCCACCAGGTGCTCCTTGGAAACCCTATGGGGCAGTTCTACTCTGTCCTATAGGGTCGCTATGAGTCGGAATCAACTGGACGGCAATGGTTTTTTTTTGTTTGTTTGTTTTCAGTGGAAGAAAAAGCTCAAAGCTTTTTCAATGATTTAAAAGTTACATGTGTGGCAAGTGAAAGTGATTGTGATGAAGAACTTGTTGTGAGTAGGGGTTGGTTTAATCATTTCAAAGTGAGAGAAAATTTATGTAACATTAAAGGGCAAGTATGAGCTGTCCGTAAGTGAGACGTTCAGAACCTGGGGTCTGCCTGTATAGAGAACAAAAATCAGTGAGACCAAAACCTCGCTTTTTAAGCAAATCAATACAAATGATAAAGCAAATTGATGAAGAAAAAAATATACAAATTAGTAATATCGTGAATGAGACAGGTGACATACCTACAAATTTCACAGATATTAAAAAGATAATAAGGGAATATTATGAATGGTTTAGTGCCAATAAATATGACAATTTAGATAAAATAGATAAATTTCTTTAAAGACGCAAACTACCAAAGCTCATTCAAAAAGAAAAAGATAACCAGAACAGCCATATAAATATAAAGAAATTGATATATAGTTAAAAATCTTTCCATGAAGTAAGCTCAGATGATGTCGCTGGAGCATCTATGGGATGAATAATACCAACTCAATACAAACTTCCAGAAAATTGAAGAGAAGAGAATATTTCCCAACCTATTCTGTGAAGCCAGCATTACTTGGATGCCAAAACCAGGTAAACTCATTACTGGAAAAGGAAACTACAGACTAATCTCCCTCATAAACACAGATGCAAAAATATTTTACAAAATTTTAGCAAATCTAATGCAGCAATATATAAAAAACAGAAAACATGACTAAGTGGCACTTATGCAAAGGATGCAAGGTTATTTTAACATTTGAAAATCAATCAGTGTAACTAAACACATTAAAGACTAAAAGAGAAAAATCATATGATCATCTAAATAGACACAGACAAAGCACTGGACAAAATTCAGCATCCATTTCTGGCAAAAAAAAAAAAAAAAAAAAAACTCAGCAAACTGGGAATAAAAAGGAACTTACTCAAACTGTTAAATGGCATCTTTGAAAAACCTACAAGTAATCTCATTAAAAAAAAAAAGAAAGAAAGAAAAACCTGTTGTCGAGTTGATCCTGACTCATAGCAACCCTAAAAGACAGGGTAGAACTGCCCCATAGGATTTCCAAGGCTGTAAATCTGTATGAAAGCAGACTGCCACA
Source organism: Elephas maximus indicus (assembly GCF_024166365.1). NCBI lineage: Eukaryota > Metazoa > Chordata > Mammalia > Proboscidea > Elephantidae > Elephas > Elephas maximus. The sequence goes on from NC_064821.1 coordinate 137,659,676, forward strand.
TCTTTCTTCCTCAGAGCACCTGGTGGGTTTGAACCGCTGAACTTTTTGTTAGCAGCTGAGCACTTAACCATTGTGCCACCAGAGCTCCTGGTAATGTCATACTTAGGGTGAAAATCTGAATATTTTCACCATGAGATCTGTAATAAGACAAGGGTGTATGACCTCATCGCTTCTAGTTAAAATTATACTGGAGGCAGTAAATAAGAAAAAGAAATAAAAGATATCCATATTAGATGGGAAATAGTAAAACTTTCCTTATTTGCATATGACATGATTGTCTGTGTATACCTTCTCCTCACTTATCCACCATCTATTTATTTGACATTTCACATTTACGACAATAGTGAAAAATCTACTAACCAACTAATTTGCACATTAACGATATATGTCTGGCAATAACAAACTCCGAGGTGGAAGGCTAGAGTAACACTGTGGTGATTAAAGTTATGTATCGACTTGGCTGGGTCATGATTCTCAGTGATTTGGCAGTTATGTAATGATGTAATTTGGCAGTTATGTAATAATGATGTAGTCTCCTACATTTTTGTGATCTGATGTGGTTATCCTCCATTTTTTGCATAACACCAATTTTGCATAAGGACGTAGCCTTTGGAACCTAACAATGCTGATAAGTGACGATAAGTGAGGATAGGGTGTATAAAGTCTTATGAGTCTACAAAAAAGGTACTAGATTAGATATGAAAAAGGTACTAAAGACAAGTTAGTTAGCAAGGTGACAGGATACAAGATCAATGAACAAAATCAATATATTTCATATACTAGCATAAAGCAATCACGAATTGAAATTATCAATCAATATCATTTACAAAAGCAGCTACCTATGAAATACTTAGGAATAATCTTCAAAATGATGTATAAGACCTGTATATCAAAAACTACAAAACACTGCTGAGAGAAATCAAAAAACATCAAAATAAATTGAGAGAGTTAGATTCATTGATCAGAATACTCAAGGCTGTTAAGATATCATTTGTCCCCAAATGACCTTAGAGCTTCAAGGCAGTCCTAATCAAAATCCCAGGAAGATTTTTGCTATTGAAATTAACATGCTGATTCTAAAATTCCTATGGAAATTCAATGGACCTGGAGTAGTCAGAATAACTTTGAAGAAGAATAAACTTGGAGGATTTACACTACCTGATTTCAAGACTTACAAAGATATAATAATCAAGACAGGGTGGTGTTGCATAATGATAAGCGAGTAGATGAATATAATAGAATAGAGATTTCAGAAAAAGCCTCACACGTATATGGTCAATTGATTTTTGACAAAGGTGTAATGGAAATTCAGCAGTGAAAACACGTGGTTCTGAAATAACTGGATGTTGTTGTTGTTAGAAAAGCTGCTGTTGGGAATGCAAAAGGCTACAACCGCTTTGGAAAACATTTTGATGGTTTCTCAAAAAGTTAAATACACACTTAACATATGACTTCTACTTCTATATATTCATTTACCTAAGGAAAAGGCAAGTATATGGCTATATAAAACTTTTACATGAATGTTCACAGCAGTTTTACTTAAACCAAACTGAAAACATCCCGAATGTCCATCAAGAGGTGAATGAACATACAAATTGTGGTGTATCTGTAAAATGTGATTTCCCATTGCCGCCAAGTCGGTTCCGATTCAGTCTCTATAGACAGAGAAGGACTGCCCCATAGTGTTTCCAAGGGGCGACTAGTGGGTTCCAAACGCCCACCTTTTGGTTAGCAGCCATAGCTCTTAACTACTGCACCACCAGGGCTCCATAAATTGTGTCACTATTTAAAATGTGATAGTGCTCAACAATAAAAAAGGATAAACTACTGGTACATGCAACAACATGAAAGGATCTCAAAATAATTATGCTGCATGAGAGAAGCTAGACCCAAAAGGAAAACAATGCCAAAAACTAAGAGTACATATTGTATGATTCCATTTATATAAAATCGTAGAAAATGCAAACTAATACATAATGAAGAAAGCCTATCAATGGTTGCTTGGTGTCAGGGGTTGAGGAAAGCGATGATTGAGGGAGGGTAACACTGGGGCAGGAGGATAATTTGGGGGGTGTTGGATATATTCATTTTTTGATTAGTGATGGTTCCATAGTTGGGTGTGTGTACAAGTATGTGTGTATATTTATATACACACATATGTTAAAACATCACATTTTATACTTTAAATATGTGCAGTATACTGTATGTCAATAATACCTGTTGAAGCCAAAAACCCAAACCGATTGCTGTCCAGTCGATCCCGACTCATAGCGACCCTATCGGGCAGAGTAGAACTGCCGCATACAGCTTCCCAGGAGCGGCTGGTGGATTCAAACTGCCAGCCTTTTGGTTAGCAACCATAGCTTTTAACCACGACACCACCAGGGTTTCCATAATACCTGTTAAAGCTGTTAAAATGAATTAAATTAAAATAAAAGATACTATGCAATGAGGAAGTTAATTCTAAAATTGGCTTGATTCTAAAAATGCTACTTTGGAGCCTTAAGAAACTATGCAAACTTTATTTTTCTTCATTTAATACCAAAAAAAAAAAAAAAAAAACCCAGTGCCGTCGAGTCGATTCTGACGCATAGCGACCCTATAGGACAGAGTAGAACTGCCCCATAGAGTTTCCAAGGAGCACCTCACGGATTCGGACTGTCGACCCTTTGGTTAGCAGCCGTGGCACTTAACCACTACGCCACCAGAGTTTCCTTTTATTTAATCCCAAACCACTGATAAAAATGATGGAAACCCTGGTGGCGTAGTGGTTAAGAGCTACAGCTGCTTAACGAAAAGGTTGGCAGTTTGAATCCACCAGGTGCTCCATGGAAACCCTGTGGGGCAGTTCTGCTCTGTCGTTTAGGGTCACTCTGAGTCGGAACCGACTTGACAGCAATGGACTTTTTTTTTTTTTGGTTGGATAAAATGATTACTTTTGTGCTGGTACTACTCTAAGTGCTTTAGAAATGTTAACCATTTGGTTCCTGCAATAAGTATATTAGCTGAGTATGGAATTTTCCATAGCATTTTACATATAAAAAAATTTCAGGCACTCAGAGTGACCACACTCAGTAAAGGCAGAGCTGGATTTCAACCCAGGCAGTCTGGCTCCAGGAACACAGCTCTGCTTAATCTTGCTTATAAAGACAGAGTTTATTTTAACTACTTCACAGATTCAGTAAGTATGCTATAGGATTTTACTTTCATTTTCTTGCCACCCACATTTTTTTTTAATAGTTTTTTTCCTCCCCACACAGGTTGTTTGGATTCTTTACTGCCTTTTTATGTGATAATACTTTAACACACTAAGCACTTCTTTCACTGGCATGCAGTGTCCTGCCCAACCCTCTTCTGACTTCAATACCTTTCTGTCTCTCTATTCCTTTCTTCTTCTGAAAGTTGTTTCCATTATACAAAGCATAGGCCTTCAGGTTTTGAAATAAATGCGTTGACAAGTCAACTACCCTTATCATTCCCATCCAGATTCGTTTGTCCCATTATAAAGTTTCTATGACAATTATTGGCCATGTGACACTATTGGACACCTGATTGCATTTTGCTTCTAATTTATTCTTTTTCTTGTTTACAGAATGTAAATTTTGTGTTGCCGAGTAGATTGTGTGTCATTGAGTTCAGAAATCATGTCTTTATCTTGTACCGTAGGGAAGCAGAGATATACATTTTTGACACAAAATTGCCAACTTCTGTCTCACAGAAACATACATAGCCCTAAAAATATACTTATATCATCTTTTTTTTTTTTTACTTTCTCAGATATAATAAGTAGCTCAGAATATGAGAGCTGACAATATAGCCGAGCCTCCCCACCCTTGCTACCTTGTAGTTTCTCCTTGGGTGTGTAAGTATAGATGTCCACTCAGGCATGAAGAATAGAGGCTAAATGAATTGGGGTTGAATTGTGAAAATGGTGCACTTTATGTGGTCAAGGCACATTCCACATATTTTTGTTCTTTAAAGAATGTGACATTTGTGTCAAAATGGTGAAGAATGGGGGGTCCTCATGGAATGGATAAAAATTCATTAAGTGGGTTCAGCAGGGAACTACGGGATCCATATCTTACCCAGTCCTTTCTCCTCAAATAGTTTTCATTAACTCTCTGAGTTCTAAAACAAGTCACTCTCATTTTTTCATTACATGTTTCATGTAATTTATTGTACAAAATAAATAGTTTGCAAGAGTTGGGTTTATGAATAGCTTGAAACAGGTTTTCCATGTCCAAATCAAGCTGCCATAGTAACCATTTTTCATTTCTGCCAAACGTATGGTCTTTTCCTTTTCCTTTTTTTTTTTTTTTCTGCCTTGAAATATGTTGTTTAAAAAAATCCCAAATTATTCAGGAAAGTTGATCAGGTTTCATTAAAATAATGACTTCATTGTTAGCAAATGTTCATTTCAATCTCTTATTAAATGACTTTTCTTGCATTATGAGTATCAAACCGAAACTAAAAATATATAGCTTTACATTTTGGTTTAATAATATTTATCATAAAAATAAATTAAAACACACTTTTTGTTCTCCTTCCATTTCCCCATGAAAGAGTCCTCTGCCGTTTTTAAACAATAGAACAGGAGCAAGGCCAGGTTAAGATTCTGGCAGCATAGTCCCATGTAGACAGTCAAGGAGGACTATAATGTCTGCTGAGTATTTATATCCAAACCGTCACTGAGCTTCCAATTTCTTTGACTAGAAGGATTTTAAAGAGGTTGTTTCCACCGGTCTTTTTCCAACTTCACGTCCTTATAATGTTTTGCCTTTCTGAGTCGCTAGCATTCAAAATCAGAACCCTCTATCGAGTGACCATTAACTCCAAGATAAACCTACATGTCCCAAAAGCCAACTAGAGTCAAGAAGGTTTGCAAAAGCTTCACTCAATAGCTATTTACTTCAAATCCTCAAATAACAGGAAAACTACCTTCAGAAGTCACTGTGATATATTTCCATTAGAACAGCAAGAGTTAGCAAAGTTGTAGGGAGCGGCTGTTTTTTGGCAAACAGAAAAACATCTATTTTTATGGAAGCAATGCTTAATGCATCGTGCACTCTCTCTCTCTCTCACCATGTCTTTCTATTATGAATTTTTAAGCTTTTCGCTCCCTATTTCTTTACTTTTAACCTCTATTAACTATGGAAATCCTAGTTGTGTAGTGGTTAAGAGCTACGGCTGCTAACCAAAAGGTCAGCAGTTTGATTCCACCAGGTGCTCCTGGGAGACTCTATGGGGTGGTTCTACTCTGTCCTATAGGGCTGCTATGAGTTGGAAACCACTCAACAGCGATGGGTCTTTTTTTATTAACTGCAGTTTTTAACCTGTAGGAAGAAAATTATTCAGTGATTAGAGCATTATTTAGTGATTAGATTTATTCTGCAACTCAGAGGCAACACGAGATTTACACACTGCCTCTTTAGAATGTCTTGTTTTAAGTACCTCCAAAAGACTTGTTTTTTTAGTATTCTCTAGGTTTTTATATATCTAACCTAACTTTATTTCCTTCTACGTAACAATTTCTTCCATTTGCTCAACAAATACTCGATGAATGATTTTTCCCTGAAATACAGTATAGGTTCCATGGAGCTATATATTCAAGAGTAAAATACGAATCCTATGATAAGGATGTAAATACAACATAAATTTTACCTCTATGTTGTATTTATATGATAAGGATGTAAATACAACATAGAGGTAAAATAAAACATAAGGGTTGAAGCCGCAGTGTCTCTTCCAAAAATAGCACCAATAGCAATTAGTTTTAAATTTCTGAATGAACTCTCACAGTTGGCAGTGCAAACTATGATGCTAATAGAAACTGCTCATTGGCAACCTCCCCAAGTGGTGCCCAGGGCACATGGCATACCTTCCATACTCTAGGTACACGTCTGGTTGGACCCATATCGTGTAACACTTTGAAAGAGAAGCCAAGGAATTCAGATTTTGCCACCACTGAATTGACTCGATGGCACTGGTGAGGGGGGGATTACTACTAGTGGAGCCCTGGTAGCCCAGTGGATAAGAGCTCGGCTGCTAACAAAAATCATTAGTTCAAATCTACCATCCACTCCTTGGAAGCCCTATGAGGCAGCTCTACTCTGTCCTATAGGGTGGCTATGAGTAGGAATTGACTCTACTGCAATTTTTTTTTTTTTTTTTTTACAGACAAAAATACTGAGGCAAAGGTGTTTTTTTTTTTAATTACTAGTGTCCCGGGGTGGTGCAAATGATTAAGTGCTGGGCTACCACCCAAAAGGTTGGTGGTTTGAATCTGCCCTGGCACTTGGAAGAAAATCCTGGTGATCTATGTTTAAAAAGTAACAGTCTATTGAAATCCCTAAAGAGTTCAGTTCTACTCTGAAACACTTGGGGTCACCATGAGTTGGAATTGACTAGATGGCAACCGGTTTGGTTTTTAATTTTTTTTTTTATTACCATTAGTACTGCGTCACCCTTGCCATTATAATGACTACAACTAACTATAGACGAGAATTTTTTTTTTTTTTTAAGCCTCATGAGTACGCTGCAGCAAGATTAAGTCGGAAAACAGGCGGTGGGGAGATCTACTGGAAGGATCTAGAGTATGTTGTGGAATCCACAGAAGAGGGCCACAGTCCTGAGAACTATAAGAACTAGGGTCTCTTTGAGACCTAAGCTGTAAGACTTTTTTAACTTTGACTCTCGATTTCTAGTACTGAAATGAAATGACTACTAGCTCTGAGTCTAACATGCTGAATGCAAAATCCAAAATTCTGGGGGAACAAATCAAATTGACCCAGCTTGAGTCAGTGTCCACTCCCAAGTAGTTAGGATTATGTGGACAGGCATTCTTGTTGAGGTCCACTCCTAGGTATTGGTGGGGTAGGGGGGCTTGGTGTAAGGGGAAGTTATAGTGAGCTACTTAGCAAAAGATACCTTCTGTAACTACAACTAGCATTCATTGAGCTTTCTCTATGCTCAGCTGTAGTAAGTACTTTTCATGTATTGCTTCAAAGAATCCCCAAGAAGCCTAATGCTGTAGATATTACTGTTATTCTCATTTTACTTATAGGTATTAATAGAGGGATAGAAAGGTTAACATCCAATAAGTAGCGGAGCCAAAATCTAAAGTCCACTTTTTCTGGATATACAGACTATACTCGATCTCTCACCTTGATGCTGTGAATCTACAGATTTAAGTGTATATTGAGACAAGTGACTCTGTCCCCATGAGCTTTCTGTCCTTAATTCTTCACTTTGAATAGGTGAAAAGCTGATTTATTGAAAGAATAGCTTAAGGAACTAATAAATATCTGGCCGTCATGGATTGAATTACGTCCCACAAGAAATGTGTGTATCAATTTGGCTGAGCCGTGATTCCTGGTATTGTGTGGTTGTCCTCCATTTAGTGATTGTAATTTTATGTTAAAGAGACTTAGGATTGTAACACCCTTACTAAGATCACACCCCTGATCCCAGGTAAAGGGAGTTTCCCTGGCGTATGGCCTGTACCACCTTTTGTCTCACAAGCAGTAAAAGGAAAAGGAAACAAGCAGAAAGTAAGGGACTTCATACCACCAAGAAAGCAGTGCTGGAAGCAGAGCACGTCCTTTGGACCCAGGGTCCCTGGTGTAGAAGCTCCTAGTCTGGGGGAAGATTGATGAGAAGACCAGCAGAGAAAGAATGCCTTCCCCTGGAGCTGACACCCTGAATTTGGACTTGTAGCCTATTTTACTGTGAAGAAATAAATTTCTCTTTGTTAAAGCCATCTACTTGTGGTATTCCTGTTATAGCAGCACTAGATGACTAAGACACTGGCTAATTGTCATCATTAGGTACCGTCGAGTCAGTTCCAACTCATAGTAACCCTATATACAACAGACTGAACCACTGCCCAGTCCTGCACAATGCTCACAGTGTTGCTGTGTTTGAGTCCATGGCTGTAGCTACTGTGTCAATCCATTTCACTGAGGGTCTTGCTCTTTTTCAATGACACTCTATTTCATCAAGCATGATATCCTTCTCCAGGGACTGGTCTGTCCTGATAACACCTTCAAAGTATATGAGACCAAGTCTCGCCATCCTCGCTTCTAAGAAACATTTTGGCTGTATTTCTTCTAAGACAGATTTGTTCATTCTTTTGGCAGTCTATGGTATGTTCAATATTCTTTGCCCACACCATAATTCAAATGCATCAATTCTTCTTCAGTCTTCATTATTCATTGTCCAGCTTTCACGTGCCTGCAAATGAGGTGACTGAAAATATCACAGCCCTAGTCAGGCTCACTTTAGTCCTCAAGGTGACATTTTTGCTTTTTAACACTTTAAAGAGGTCCTTTGCAGCGTATTTGCTCAGTGTCGTTAGATTTCTTAACTGCTGCCTCCATGAGCATTGATTGTGGATTCAAGTAAAATGAAATCCGTGACAAGTTCAATATTTTTTCTGTTAGTTATGATGTTGCTTATTGGTCCAGTTGTGATGATTTTTGTTATCTTTATGTTGAGGCGTAATCTATACTGTAGTCTTAGATCTTCATCAGTAAGCACTTCAAGTCCTCTTCACTTTCAGCAAGCAAGGTTGTATCATCTACATATCACAGGTTGTTAATTAGTCTTCCTCTGGTTTGTTGTGCCACGGAGTCAGTTCTGACTCATCGCGACCCTACGTACAACAGAACCAAATGCTCCATCCTTACAATTGTTGCTATATTTGAGCTCATTGTTGCAGCCACTGTGTCAGTCCATCTCATCGAGGGTCTTCCTCTTTTCCTCTGACCCTCTGCTTTACCAAGCATGATGTCTGGTTAACTAAAACCAACAAAACCTACTGCCTTTGAGTTGATTCCAACTCAGAGTGACCCTATAGGACAGAGTAGAACTGCCCCAAAGGGTTTTCAAGACTGTAAATCTTTACAGAAGCAGACTGCCATATCTTTCTCACACAGACTGGCTGGTGGGTTTGAAGCACCGACCTTTTGGTTAGCAGCCCTAGCCCTTTAACCACTGTACCACCAGGACTCCTTCTGATTAATTAAGACCCCCCAAAAAACTTACCTTTGCTCATCACGTTAACACCACAAGGGAGTGGGATGTGTTTCAGGTGCACGTGAGTGTTTTTCCCATGGTATTTGTGTGTCAGACAATGCTTAAACATAAATAAAATGGAACTACTAGTATCGTTCAGTATGTAGGTTATGTACATTACTACATTACGAGTGGAGCATAGTTTTTGTGGAAAACAAGCCACCACTTATCAGCCATTTTTATGGGAAATTCTATAAATTTAACTTAGAAATAATGCATGAACATATTTTAGAAGCACTGAGCAGTTAGACACTGCCCTTGCACCATTTCTTCTGGACATGGTCGTTATATGACTTAGCAGAAATAAACATGTATTTCTTTAATGAGTGAATTCTAATTAAACAATGGGAATTTATACCTCTTTTCCAACCTGAGGAGTAGAAATTCCCTGGGATTTCTTGGAGGTGGAGAGAAGACTCTGATGTTGGGGTAAGATAAACCCAGGACATCAATTTTTTTTCTGTGTATGTTTGCATAAGACTGGGGACTGTGACTTGTGAAACAAAGCTCAGTTCATCATACCAGAAGGAGTGGAATGGATGGTGGTGGGGAGAGGACAGGCGATGGAGTTGAAGGAAAGCAAAATTTTGGTGGCTACTGCTCATTCATATTCTCAGGTTATTACTAAGTCCTAAATTCACAAGTTAGGGGCTTTCCATGAGGAAATACAGTGGATGACAATTCCCATCAGGGTTAGCAAATACAACTACTACTAAAGAATCATGAAGTTTTCCTTTGTATAGTGGACCTGTTGTTGATAATAAACCCTTTACAAAAATGCTTCATTTCATTGATTCTTTTTTGAACTCCACATTTGGGCTGAGTGAAGGAAATAAATTCCCTGATGAAATGAGAAAATTTGGTTCTAGACAGACGCCAGATCTCCAATTTTACAGTGGAATCCCCGGTTGTGGGAAATGAGCTGGACCCCACGTATGGTCTGCATGCAGAATCCTACATATAGTGAGCTGTGGATAAGTCAGGAGGCCCTCACAAGCCTGATTGCATGCCTCTGTCAGTCACGACAGCTTCATAAACACAGAAAAAGTTTAGGAAGACATAAGAACACAAAAATATCCAAATTTACATGAATGAATGAATGAATGAATGGGGACACACGAATTCCAAAATTACCATAATAAAAATAAGAACCAATGGGAAAGTGAATTACCTCTTCTGAATCAGAGAAGGGAGCACATTTATACCTTTTATTCTTAAATTTCACCACCTGTCTGTCAATTTGTTGTACTGTAGTGAACTGTGTGTTCGTGTGATGCTGGAAACTATGCCACTGGTATTTCAAATACTAGCAGGATCACCTATAGTGAACAGGTTTCAGGGCAGCTTTCAGACTTACACACTAAGATAGACTAAGACTGAGAAGAAAGACCTGGCAATCTTTTTGGAAATTAGCCAATGAAAACCCTATGGATCACAACAGAATATTATCTGATGTAGTGCTAGGAGATGAGCCCCCTACGTTGGAAGAGACTCAAAATACACCATGGCCTCAATGATAGACTGGAGCATACCAACGATCATGAAGATGGCGCAAGACAGCTCGTTTTGTTGTTCCTGGGATCGTCATGAGTTGAAGCCAACTTGCTGGCAACTAAAAACAATCTTAAATTCAGTTTAAGTGCAGCTAGAACAGTCCCACATTATTTTCCTTTGTGATCAGGGAGAATGTGCTTTTGACTAATTCAGCTGTCTTAGGTTTCGGTGAAGATTCTGGCACAACAAGGATAACTCGCTGTCTAAGGGCTGCACAGAATGTACCCAAATGACTTTGTAATCCAGACGTTTGGGTGCTAAATGGCTCAGGCAGGCACCTCCACAGGTCAGGTCAGAGCTGGAAGGAACAGTGTACACTGCTGCTATGGTTTCACTTTATGCCCTGACGCAGGCACCCTATTAAAGAGATAGAAGGAGAGGGAGAGAGGAAGGGAGAGAAGAGAGTAGAAGAGAGGAGAGACATAAAGAGAAACCAAGAAGAAATTTGCTACAGACATTGGAAGTCAAATTAAGATGATGTGATACAGGAATATTTTCCCTCAAATATTTAGGATGTTAGAAAATAATTCCTGTTTAAGGGAGAGAGAAGCTGTCTGAAAAGCTAAAAAACTGGCTACAGCTTCCTTCTCACAAAGACAAGTTGGAGAGATACAAATAGTCATGGGAGGGACATTTTATGGAACATAATATTTACTCTGTTTCGTTTATGAAGATATCAAGACAGAAAATTGTCCCTGGAGGAAATCATGCCTGTGAAAGATATTTTAAGATCAAAGTTTACCTAACACATAAACCAACCCACTAACAATGAAAAACGTGAAATTCTGTTTTGAAAGGCACTAAATTTTCTTTTTTCCTTTATCAATTTGGCCCTTTTCTCTCCCACAAAATGTATGTGCAACTGTAAGAAAATAACCTTTTTTACCTGTGAAAACGTGAAACTTATCCTCTGATCAGAGAACCCAGGCTCCCTACGGAAACAGGAGGAAGCTAGTTTCCTTGCCAAGCTTCTAATAGTTTTCTGAAACAATGAAATTTATCTCATACTAAATGCCATCAATCTTCCCATTTATATATACAATGCATTCTAAATTTTTGAAAAAAACTTTGCAATCATATAATACCTTGTTTCGTGGCTCAATTTTGCTTCAGTTGATAATGAGAAAATCAGAAATACATTATTCTTCCTAACTTGAGCTGAATGAAAGTCTTCATTTAAAGTAACTTAATTATATACAGAAAGTATGTAATAAAATAATGACCTCTATTCTAAATCATAAGTAGCAATCAAAATAATGATCAAATCAGATAATAAGTTTGATTATGTGTAGAATTCCACTTTCCTTAGGTATGTTATTTATTACTCAGAGAACAGGACGGAAACCAAAGGGCTTGGCTGGAAATAGGTTGTCTCTTGATCACATGCCTAGCACAGTTCTCTGTGCCCGGTGGATTCTCAGTAATTATTCAGTGATGATTATAAAGGTTCTTCTGGAAAACAATGCAATGTGCAGGTGTCATGGATTGAATACTGTCCCTGAAAAAATATGTGTTGTAAATCCCAACTTCTATGCCTGTGGTTATAATCTCATTTGGGAATGGGTTGTCTTTGTTATGTTAATGAGGCAGAGTTAGTGTAGGGTGTGTCTTGAGTCAATCTCTTTTGAAATATAAAAGAGATTTAAACAAGCAAGCAGAGCAGAGATGGGGAAAGAAAGATGCCAAGCCACATGAAGAGGCTCCAAAGAGACAGGGACCTGTCTCTAAAGCCTACAGAGGGAGAAAGTCTTCCCTTAGAGCCTGTGCTGTGAATTCCAACCTTCAGCCTTCTAAATTGTGACAAAATAAATTTGTTTGTTAAAGGCATCCGTTTGTGGTATTTCTATTATAGCAGCACTAGATAACTAAGACGGCAGATTTGCACAGACCTGTGATTAGAAAATATCGGTCAGTGTAGTTAATTGTTTCAACAGAGAAAGAATTCTATATTCAATACCAATCATTCAAACCGTGGACCCAGACAAAAACAATTGCTGTATGGCTCTTTTCTTTCAATTTCATGTTTTCTTGGCTACCCTACATACTAAATGGAGGGCCACAGAACATATTTATCACTTGATCAAATTATTCAGGGGCAAGGCAGAGCAGCTACACTGTTGCCAAGTGTTCTCCAAGGTGTAGCTCATTTTCCAGAGAATAGTCCTCTAGGGCACAGTACATTCAAAGGTCCTGAGTTTATTGCTATTGTGCCAAACGTTAGGCCATTCTGAAGTCAGAAAACAAAGTTGCAACTGCCATAGAGTTTATGCTAGGGATAGAAATACTGAATTAAAAAATAATAATCAAGTGTGAAACATGGCCTAGGTTTTTTGCAGGCTGTGATGGTGTCTGGGGCGAGTTAGTATTAAACCAGCAAAAACCAGTCACTCTTGAGATGATTCTGACTCACAGCAATCCTATGTGTGTCAGAGTAGAACTGTGCTGAGTTTTTGGAAGTAATTTGCCAGGCCTTTCTTCAGATGTTTCTCTGAATGGGCTCGACACTCCCACCTTGCAGTTAGCAAAGGAGCATACTAACCATTTGAACCACCCAGGGACTCCAGGTTAGTATTAGGCCTGTGTCAAAGTGATCCAGTTTTGTTGTTCCATTGCCACAGTCTAGTCACTTCATTTCTAGCAAATGTGAGCCTTAGGTCCCCAAAGGGAAAAGGGTAGAGTAGATAGATTGTTCAGGCCAGAAAACTGGAAACCAGTCTTAACTCTTAGATCTTCTTTACCTCTACTCGCCTCTATCTAATCTATGACCAAATTGTCTCTACCATCTAGAAATATTTGAGATCCTTTCATTTCTCTTCAGCCTCACAGTCACCTTCATCTCTTATGTGGAACATGCTATAAAAATGTAATTTGCTGCTTACACATATCCTTAACATCCTTCAACCCAACTCTCTCTCCGCGATCTGAGTCATCTTTTAAAATACCTGGCCATAATACACTGATTTTGTACAAGGCACTGTTCAAGTCACTGTGGAAAGCACTTTATGTTTTTTTTGTTGTTGTTATTGTTTGTTTGTTTGTTTACTGAATTCTCTCAAAAAACCCAACTTGAGATGTAATTGTATGCATTTTCTATTGCTGCTGTAAGAAATTCCCAGAGAATTAGTGACTTAAAAACAATAGAAAGTTATTCTCCTAACCATTCTAAAGGCCAGAAATCTGAAGTGAGACTACAATCAATGTGTCAGTAGGGTTGACTCCTTCTGGAAGCTCCTTAAATTCTCTGCTAGATGGACTAGCCTCATTCTGTAAGTTCTGGTGGGCAGAATGTAAACCAATGGAAGAAAGTAGATGACACATTGTTAGTTTAATATTAGAAGAAACATTAATATCTGCAGCTATTAAAAAATGAAACAGGCTTCCTTTGGAGATAGAGAGATTGTTCCACTGCTAATACCAAAAGTAAAGACTGCCCAACTGCCTCTCTGAGTTATCAGATTTAGTGTGGATGAAGTGAAGGCAAATTAGCCTGATAATTTCAGCCCTTCTTACTTTATAAGTTACAGTTTTAGGATTTGATAACTTCAAAAGCTTATGTCAATGGGGACTCATTGATGGTTCAATGACAGCTGTTGTGTAGGAAGATTAATCTGGAACCAGGTATCATAGAAATGAAAAGGGAGAGACTGGTTTAGGAAGGACAGACGTAGGAGATAATTTTAATAGTCCATGCAAGGGTTAATGTAAAGTGGTTACTGTGGGACTAAAATGGAAGAGAATCTAGTAAGACATTGCAGAAGCAAGGTTTTTAGTTTTAAGTCAAGAGATTGGATGTGAGATGGTTGATTTAGATGAACAAGCTGAAGATTTATTCTTGGATCCTGGACAGAATTGTGGTGTCATTTGTAAAAATAGAGAAGTCTGAAGAAGACACTAATTTTCAAGGGAAAATGATAACCAGGGTTTGCGTAAATGGAATTTAGGGAATAAGCAAGACAACAAAAGGATCTTTGCAATTTTTGGACTACAACTTAAGATAATGCCTAGGGTTGTAGATACAGATTTGGTCATTATTTCTACAGATAAATAATAACAACCACCCCTGTCAAAATTAGCTTTCATTGGACACATTATGTGCCAGCATTGTGCTAAGCATAACCTCCATGTAACCAAATCTGATGGTCGATCCTCAGATTTGACTTCATTTGACCTTCCACTGACAGTTGTCCCTACTGGTCCCTCACTCTTCCTGGAAAGACTTGCCTTACTGTACCATGAAGACTCCATACCTTCTTGATTTCCCTCCTACTTATTTGCCACTTATTCTCAATCTTCAGTCCTCTTTTCTGGATTTTTTTTTTCCCAACCTCTTAACATTGGAGTTTACTAAAGCTCAGAGCAGGTTCCCCTTCTTTTTGTTATCTGTACCTACTCCCTAAGTGACAGGTGTATTATTTCATTTATCTCAACCCTCTGAAGTAGATATTATTGTCCTTGTTGTATAGGTGAGGAGTCTTAGGCTCAGGCAGGTTAAATAACTTACCCAAGATCACATATCTAGTAATTCAGGGAGCCTGGAGCTATGCCAATCTAATTTCGGACTCCACGCTCTTAATTACTTTGTTAAACTATCATAAGAGTAAATATGATCATCCAGAATATGTTCTCAAACTTTGTTTTGGGACTGTGCCTAGTGATAAGAGAAGAATGCCAGCCTATCCTGCCTGTGCCTGAGTGAGGACGGTGGAGGTGGAAGCTGAGAGTGCCTCTCAAGTAGCCCACTGAAAAAAATAACTCTCATCTTAAAAATCCATCTGTGATGGTTAATTTTATTTGTCACCTTGGCTGAGCTATGGTGCCAGTTTTTTTGGTCAAACGCTAGGCTAGATGTTGTTACAAAGTAGTTCCACTTGATTAAATCAGTCAGCCTTAAGTAAAGTGGATTACCCTACACAATATGGGTGGATTTCATCCAATCGGTTGAAGGCCTTAAGAGCAAAACATTTTTTTGTAGGATGTATTCTGCCTTCAAGCTATAAAAAGATACTGTGCCATAAATCCTTCACTCTTCACTCCTTCCTTTGCCTGACCTATGAATTTAGAGACCAAAGCTGCAGGATTATCTAACCTGTCACCACCCGATCTACAGATTTCAACTTGCCAACCCCCAATTACATGATCTATTTCCTTAAAATAAATCTCTCAGCATAAAATGTATTTTTACACAAGTAATACACGTGTTGTACGTTTGCATGTTTATTTGCCAAACATGGGGTGGGGGTGTTTGCAAATGAAGGTAGAATGTGCACATTATTTGCATAAAAATATGGTATCTATTTTATTGGTCCAGTGTCTTTAGAGAATCCTAACACCCCATTCTAATATTGCGTTAATATAAAAATCATATTTTCTCCTCTCAAAATGTCTAGTAAAATTTAGTCTAATGAAATGCATTTTACATATGTTATGACCTTCTCTTACCACACTAGTATACACCCTGGGGTTGTAGGAGGAAAGATCTAGGCTGAGAGACATAGGCCAGAGCAGAAAATAGAGAGGTCGGAGAGATTCTAGATATATTGACAGAAATGTCAATATTTATGAAATGGAAGGAAAAGAGAGATTATAAAGGCAACAGAAGACTTGTCAGAGAAGTGGGTCCTGTCATGGATTGAATTATGTCCCCCCCAAAATGTGTGTATCAGTTGGACTGGGCCATGATTCCAGGTATTACGTGGTTTTCCTATATGTTGTAAATCCTGTCTCTGTGATGTTAATGAGGGAGGATGGGGCAGTTGTTAGTGAGGCAGTTGCATCTCTACAAGACTGGATTGTGTCTTGAGGCAATCTCTTGAGATATAAAAGAAAAAAGCGAGGAGAGATACAGGGGGACCTCATACCACCAAGAAAGCAGCACCAGGAGGAGAGCATGCCCTTTGGACTCAGGGCCCCTGCACCTGAGAAGCTCCTTGACCGGGGGAGGATTGAGGATAAAGACCTTCTTCCAGAGCCGACAGAGAGAGAAAAGCTTCCCCTGGAGCTGACACCCTGAATTTGGACTTTTAGCCTACTTTACTGTGAGGAAATAAATTTCTCTTTGTTAAAGCCATCCACTTGCGGTATTCCTGTTATAGCAGCACTAGATGACTAAGACAGGGCTGATACAGCATAACACAGAACAAAGGTTGATGGGAATTTCAAGGCTATCAAATACTGCAAATAAATGTTTACAAGGATGAGAAATTAGAAAAATCCTTTACATGAATATATATGTTTATATATGATGCACCTTAAATTTTCTTCATAAATGCATTATTGTTTTTCTTAGTTGCTGTCCAGTCAATTTTGACTCATGGCAACCCCATGTGTGCAGAATAGAACTGCTACTTAGGGTTTTCAAGACTGTGACCTTTTGGAAGCAGATTCCCAGGCCTGTCTTCTGAGGCATCTCTGGGTGGGTTTGAATCACCAAACTCTTGGCTAGTAGTTGGGAACTTAACCATTTGCTTCACCCTGGGAACCAGATTATAAAAACTCTTTAAATTTAGCAATACGTAACTTTCAAATGTGGAATTTGAATGGAGAAATAGAGGGAGAGCAGATTGCAAAAAGTTACGAAACAAGAACAGACAAGTTGAAATGGTAATCAGTGGATACTATTGTCTTCTGAAGTTTGTAGGAAGAAAAAAGTTGCTGGTTCAACCAAAACCAGAAATATTGCATCTGTTAGGGTCTCTCTGTTGTCTATAACACAGATCAATTCTGTATAACTTAAACACAAAAAGCATTTAGTGCAAAGGTATAGGGTAATTCTCAGAATTGAGAGAAAAACCCAAGAATTAGACCTTGGAAAGTTCAGGAACCAGAGCAGTTCTAACAGGAAACAGTAAATAGCAGCGAGTGAACAATCCCTTCAAAACGATGCCCTTTTCAGGCCTTGTATTGCTATGATGCAAGATGTAAATTCTGGGGAGAATGTCTTACTGGCCTACTTCCGGTCGTGTGCTCACCCCTTGGCCAGGGAAAAACAAAGGTTGGTCTACAAAGCAAAATCTGGAGAGTGAGTTTCAAAAAGGCAAAAACAACCCATGTTCACTACAAGGACATACAGGCAGTCCTTGTTTTGCTCTTACAGTTTTGGCTGAAACACGTGTATACTCCGACAGATCTTTGCACAGTTCCATGGTAACTGATTTTGAACTCAATCATTATGTATCATTGCAAAGGGAGGAACAGATATCAGTATGCACGAGTTCCAGTTAACATAAAATCCCATTAACCCATTGCTGTTAAATCGATTCCAACTCACAGCAACCCTACAGGATGGAGTGGAGCTGCCCTATAGGGTTTCCAAGGAGTGGTTGGTGGATTCGAACTGCTGAACTTTTGGTTAGCAGCCATATAGGTCTCAACCACTGCACTGCCAGGGCTCCCAAAGATGCCATGACCAAGAACAATTATAAAAAAAATAAGAGTATCCAAGGATCTATAAAATCAAAATTTATTATACTAAAAGGAGACCTTAGAGATCACCAAATTTATTCCTTTCTTAATTTGGCAAAGGAAATGGAGTTCAAAGGAGGTGCCCTGGTTTATCCAAGCCTTCCGTCTTGGACAAACAGAAACTTTAATAGGTAAAGAAATGCAAAGAAAATGAGTTGTTCCTAGAGCCAGCTACAACTTAACAGGGAAAGCAACCTGTGGGAAGTGAATTTTGAGTTGGCTTTTGATGAAACTACTGAAATGTGTTTCCTCAGGTGTAAATTGAGAGGGGTTGGACGAAATCTCTAACAGCTTTTTCACATCTGACATGCTATGATTCTGAGCAATATGTACTAAAATCAGCAAGTCATATGCAGAGAACAGTAAGCAGGGTGGCTTGATTAGAGCAAAGAGGCGTGTTAGGGAATAATGATGACTCCAGGAGGGTCAGCTGATGAATGTCTGGTTGGAAGTCAGGGTTAATACTCCTCCAAGTGGGTTAAGGGAAACTGTCACCTCTGAAGACTGCAGTATGGCCACCATTTGTGAAGTAATGAGCCAACACACTTGTTAAAACAATAGCACCCAATAAGCTTCCCATGGAATGTGACTGAAACATTATTGGGGAAAGTTTTCCTACAGAGGTCTAATAGCTGAGATTCCCTATTGTCTTATTAGATAAAGCAGCTATAATTTTTAAGTCTGATTCTCGTAGAGTATATGTGACTTCCAGCAGATGTGAGCAGTCCCTAAGGCCAGTATCTAGAGATGTACAGAATGAACATACAGACTGAAGATTAAATATAACTCGTGTTAGTAACCATATGAAAAAGCTGCTCATAGATTCTAAGCAGCATTTGCTGAGTGTTTTATTCCCCAGTGGAAACATTTACTTTTCAAATGTATAGAAGAGGGCATAAAAGAAGAAAATTACCCTAATTCTTTTGGCTTTGTTATCCATTATCTTTTTACAAACCCATATGCTTTTTGATCAGATTACCAAATTAATGGACAAGGAAATGTATTCATTTTTTATTCATTGAAAAATGAATAAAAACAGTCCAGTTGTATTACGGTATTTTAGTATATCAAAAAGGAGCCCTGATGGCACAATGGTTAAGCACTCGGCTGCTAAACGAAAGGTCAGAGGTTCTAACTCACCAGTCCTTCCCAGGGAGAAAAGATCTGATGATCTGCTCTCATAAAGATCACAGTCTAGGAAACCTATGGTGCAGTTCTACTCTGTCACACTGGGTCCCAGGGAGTCGGAATCGACTTGACGGCACACAGCTACAACAGTATGTCAAAAGCCAACATCCTATGCTTTATGCTTGCTTCCCTGCCTGACCTCTTCTTTCTTGTAAGTTTCACCGAATGCCTTTAAGTTCATTGTTTCTTGGTTCCCTTGTATATCTATCTGTCTCTTACTTTCTACCTTTTACTCTCTGTGCCACATAAGCATTGTTTACCTTTGAGCTAATTAGAATGACTTGTCTTCCTCCCATCCACTCTCCATCTTGGGGATACCTACTCTCAGCCTCTACTATATTTCTATAGGTGGGATGGGGATATTTAATCTGCCCAAAACAGACAGATGGCTTCATTCCAAATCCAGATGACTCTGGAAGTTATAAATGAGAACGACTTGGAGTAGGGAAGGCAGAGGGTATCTCTAATTTAGGTTGTCCATCCTCTCTCTGATACCCTTATATTGTGAACTGTGGAACACCTGCTCCCTCATTAGCAACCCTTCTAGGGTAACCATTTTCCTCAAACAGTTAATTTATTTCTTTACCTTAACTGAGACCAAACTTTATCCCCCTGGTACCCAGAAGAGTCGTCATTCTGCTCTTTGAACACTAGCACTTCACTGATTTGTCCAACCATTTTCCTATCATTATCACTTGTTAAACCTCTCTCTCTTTATATTCACATTGTAGGCCTGTACTAAATTTTTCCCATTACTAAATTTTTTGAATCTAGAGATTCTTTCTCTTTTCTGGATGACATTAACACTTCTTTATTTTAAATTGTACTTTAGATGAAGGTTTACAGAACAAACTAACTTCTCATTAAATACTTAGCACACACATTGTTTTATGACATTGGTTAGCAACCCCACGACATGTCAACACTCTCCCTTCTCAACTTTGGGCTCCCTATTACCAGCTTTCCTGTCCCCTCCTGCCTTCTAGTCCTTGCCCCTGGGCTGGTGTAGCCCCTTTAGTCTTTTTTTGTTTTATGGGTCTGTCTAATCTTTGGATGATGGTTGAACCTCAGGAGTGCCTTCATTACTGAGCTAAAAGGGTATCTAGGAGCCATACTCTTGGGGTTTCTCCAGTCTCTGTCAGGCCAGTAAATCTGGTCTTTTTTTGTGTGAGTTAGAATTTTGTTCTACATTTTTCTCTGGCTCTGTCCAGGATCCCCTACTGTGATCCCTGTCAGAGCAGTTGATGGTGGTAGCTGGGTACCATGACATTAACACTTCATCACCACTGCTTATCATTCTCAATAATTTGAATGTCTAAACAGATAATGTCCTGGCCTCAAATTTCTTCTGCTTATAAACTCCAATAATCCCAAAGCACAGTCATACCTTAGATTCCATTCTTAAGGAAATTGTCCATCTCCAGACCTCAAATTCTAATCTTGCCTTCTTTAATTTTTATCTCCTTCCCTTCCAAATGTCTCTTTTCAAATGTAAGTCAGATCTGATTATCCACTCTACACTTCCCTGTGGCCCCATCTTTTCCCCATGTACCTGCTTAAAATCTTCCATTGACTTTTCATTGCACTTGTAATGCAAATATTTTATAAGGCTTCCTCTAGGGTTGGAACTAGCTGATAATATCACACACTATTTCGCCCTCCTCCACTGTTTCTGCAACATGGGTGTCCTTTCTTTTCCTAGAAAAAGGGAACCTATACACAGCTGTTAACTTAAGCTCAATGTTACCTCTTCAGTGAGGCCTTCCCTGAACCCTATCCAAAGAAACTTATTACCCTATTTTACTTTATCTTAGGTGTTCTTAACACTCTCTGAAATGATCTTTTTATTTGTTTACTTGGTGACTTTCTAGAATAGCAGGTCTCTTGTTTGTTGTTGTATTATCTGGGGATATTACAAAGATCAAGAGGTAGTCTTTGCCTTCTGGGAGTTTTCAGTTAGGAATGAAAGTCAGGCAAGTGAGCAGTTAAATATAATATAAACATAAATATAATACCAAGTAATCATCTTGTAGCAGTACAATACACTCACTAGGGATATAGATTCTGCAGCCAGGCTGCCTGGGATTGAATCTCAGTTTTTTTGACCATGGACCTTTTGGTTAGCAGCCATGCAATGAATCATTGTTCCATCAGGACTCCTTTTGAAATACAGTAGGCACACAAAAAAAGAGAGGTATTATTTTTATGAAATCTGCCTTTTGCTCCTCATTTCATACATCACAACAAAGTTCAGCTTGTCATTGTCTCTTTTTTGGGCTACTGAAATAGCCCTGGCTTTACTTTAGTAACCTCTCCCCTAACTATATATCGTTGCCAGAATGATTTTTCTAATGATACATTGGTTCTTTTTTAGAAATCTTAAGTGGCTTTCCACAACCTTAGGAGAAATTCAACTCATTAACATGGCCATAAAAATCCTTCATGATCTTATCTGTTTCTTTTTCTCTAGCTTCTTTGGTTCTTGTTGTAGCTCCACACTTTATGCTACAGAAACTCTGAACTCACAGTCTCTTAACCATGCTTTTCTATTTTCTTTATACCTTTGTTCATGCTGTCTCTTTTGCATGTCTACCCTTTTCTTATACTTGATCTAAAAGCATGTTTATTATTCCCTTAGTACTCAGCTTTGAGTTTCATCTTAGAAGTGTTCCATGATTTCCAAAGATCAGGTTAAGAGATTTTACCAAATCCTGTGTATGTTATTATCATGCATTGAGTACATTGCCTTACCATCTGTGTCTGACTCCCTAAGTTCTTTGAGAGTATGTAATCTTTTGCTCATTTTTACATCCTTACTACAAAGCCAGGTACATAAAACTTTTTGTATCTGTCAATTACTGCTAAAATAATGTGTAACAAACAATCAAAATTTTAGTGTCTGGATTTCAGTTTCTTGACACGATGGAGGAGCAAGGACTGGACTTAACTTCCCATCATAATTATTAGAAGGCTTGACTATATACTTACCTCCTGATAGCATAAAGGAAAACTCTATTTATGCAAACAAAGTCACATTCACAAGTAAAGAAGTTACAACTTTAACATACCTTTTCTGGAGACATAATTCAATTCATAACAATCAGCGAAATTGAAGCTATAACGATAGAATCTCTCCAAAATAAAGCAATAAGAGAAAACAAGACTGAAGAAAAAATATAACAGAGCATCAGTAATCTATGGAACATTATGAAGTGGTTTAAAATATGTGTAATTAGAACTCTAGAAAGGATGGAGAAGTAAATATTTGAAGAAATAATGATTAAAAGTTTTACAAACTTTCTGAAATCTAAAAAGCTGAATCCAAAAAGCTAAATAAACCCAAATAAGGATAAACACAACTTTCCACACAAACACACGCATGAACACATACAAAGGTGGAAGCATATTGAGGAAACCAGTGATAGAGATAAAATTTTAAAAATAGAGAAAAAAGACACATTACATCAGAGGTACAAAGATATGAAACTAAAGACTTCTTGTAAGAAACTATGGAAGTCAGAAGAAAATGGAATGACATCTTTATACCTAGAATTCTATAAACCAGTGATAAACAGAGAGCAGAATAAAAATATTTGCAAATCACAAAAACTGAGGGAATTTGTCATCATTTTTTTTTTTTTTTTTAGACATAAGAAATGTTAAATGAAGTTCAGCAGGGAGATGGAAAATAATGCCAAAAGGAAACTTGGATCTCATTAAGGAATGGAAAGTCCCAGAAATTGTAAATATATGGAAAATATATAGGTAAATATAAAACACTTTCTTAATGTTTTGAAAATTCTTTAAGAGATAATTGACTGCGTAAAGTAAAAACAACAATAATGTATTGTGGGATTTATAATATACTATTTTAAGGTTCTTACATCATACATGAAGAACAGAATAACCATTTAATTCTTTTATGCCTGGAACTTCCTTGGTTTAGCACTGAAAGTCCTACATTCTAGCAAATAGGGATGGCTAGCTACCCTAGACTGAAGAGCGGTTTTAGTAAGTTAAAATGCATAGTGAGACCACTGGAGTACCAATAAAACACAAAACTAAAAATGATAGCTTAATAGTGGAAGTAAAATGAAGTACTAAAAATACTCGATCTAAAAGAAGGCAGGAAAAAAAGAAAGAAGAAACAAAGAAGAAATGGCACAAACAGAAAATAATTACAAGGTGATAATTTAAACCCAATCATATCAATAATCAAATTAAATGTATACTGTCTGGCCACTCAAATTGAAGGACAGATATTGTCAGATTGAACATAAAAAAGATTCAATTCTATGCTGTTAACAAGAAACCCACTTGAAATATAAAAATTCAGGTAAAAAATAAAATGATGGAAAAATCGTATCATGCAAACATCAACCATAAGAAAGCTGGAATGGCTATAA
The DNA here is from genome assembly GCF_024166365.1 of Elephas maximus indicus. Classification (NCBI taxonomy): domain Eukaryota; kingdom Metazoa; phylum Chordata; class Mammalia; order Proboscidea; family Elephantidae; genus Elephas; species Elephas maximus. The sequence continues at coordinate 137,683,360 of NC_064821.1, forward strand.
TTAATATCAGGCAAAGTATACTTCAGAACTAAGTATATTAACTGACGTCTCATGAGCTTGAGAGTCAAGAGGATAAATTCATTAAGGAGGCAAAAAAAAAAATCCTAATCATATATAAACTTGATAATAGGGCTTCAAAACACGTAAAGCAAAATCTGAATAAATGAAAGGACAATTAGCTATAATCAGATATTTTAAAATTTATTGCTCATTTATTGATAGGTCAAATTGGCAGTAATAATATCAAACATTTGAGCAATACTATTAAACAACTTTACCTAACTGGCATTTCTAAAACACTGTAATCAAAATCAGTAGGATACAAATGTTTTTTCAAGTGCACACAAACATTCAACAAGATAACCACGTACAAAGTCAAAAAATAAATTTCAATAAATATTAAAGGAATTCAAATTATACAGGGTATGTTATCTAACTACAATGGAATTAAATTAAAAATTAATAGCAGGAAGCTGGAAAATCCTCAACTATTTGGAAACAAAACAAAAACCTAAATAACCTATGGAAGAAAGAAGAAATCACAGGGTAAATGAGAAAATATTTTAAATGAGAGAGAATAAAAACATAACATTAAAATCATAAGATGTAACTAAAGCTTGGAGCAAATTTTATAGGTTTAAATGCATGTATTGGAAAGATAAAAACCTTAAAATCGATGATCTTAAGATTCCACGTTAAGAAATTGAACATATAAGGGGCAGAGCCAACATGGTGCTATAAACAGAAGTACCACATTATCCCTCTACAGCAAAGACCTAAAAAACTAAGGAAAACAGATACAAATGTCAATCCTGGAACCCTAAGCATTAAACAAAGGGATCAAGAACCCAACCAAACACCAGATGGAATAAGAAACTGATAGAGAACCAAGAACAAGCTACATAGTGGAGGTCCCCTACCAGCTAATGCAATATGGACTCACCATCTTGGACCCCTCAGCCACCAAGTTCAGCAGACAGGGAGTATAGGAAGGCAACTTCATGGATCTCCCAGCAAGAGAAAGAACAGCCTGTAACCAGGGATACACGCTTTCCCATCCCCCGCCCTTCTTCACTCTGCTTGGCTTCTGCTGTTTTCTGGTGGACTGTGGTCACTCAGCTAGAGAGAAGCTGATTCCTTGCCATTTGGATTCAACTGCCCCCACCAGCCGGCTCCTTCACTGTCATTTCATTGTTGTCGTTTGGCTTCTTTTTGTTCTTTCTCTCTCTCTCACCTCTTTCCTATCCTTTCTCCTGCCTAGCCAGTGTCATGTGCCATCTCCACTCCTTCTCGATGGGCTGGATCATGCTGCTTGGCCGGGGAGCTACTTCCCTGGTCCACACCACCATGCCAGTGAGCTCCCTCGGGGCATTTTTTCCCTCTGTTTCTTGTCTCTCTCTACCTTCCTTCCTTTCTCCTGATTACTGGTTCCATGTGCTGTCTCTGTTACTTTTTGACAGGCTGTGCCACACAACCTGGCTGGGGAACCACCAGCACTGCTTCCCACGGTCTGCACTGCCATGATGGTGGGCTCCCTCAGAATATTTTTTTTTTTCCCTCAGTTTCTTGTCTCTGTCTAATTTCATTCCCTCCCTTTCTTCTGACCACCTGGTTGCATGTGCCATCTTCACTGTTTTTTGACCGGCTGTTTTAGAGCCACACTGCTTGCCTGGGAAGCCATGAGCATATGGCTTTCCTGGTCTGCTCTGCCAGGCTGGTGGGCTCCCTTGTGGCATTTTTTTTTTTCTTTCTTGGTTTTCTGTCTGTATATTCTTTCCTTTCCTTTCTCTCAACCACTTAACAATGAGTGCCTTTTCTTTTTCTTTTTTTTCACTTTCTTACATATCTCTCTTCCTTCCTTCCTTTCCTTTCACCCACCCACCTAGCCCTGTGTGCCATCTCTGTCCTTTCTTGACAGGCTGTGTGACACTGCTTGACTAGAAAGCCACAGGCACACAGCTTCCCTGAGTCTGTGCCATGCCACTGGCATTCTCCATCAGCACCATTTTTTTTTTTCTGGCTTCTGTTTCTCTCTCTTCTTTCCCACACCTACTTAGCTCCCCACAACACATCCCCCCTCTTCCCTCCTGCCTATCTTCACTGCTTGCTGACTGCCACATCCCTAAGCATCAGAGGTGTAGTCTACTGAACCCTGCCCTGAACTGTCCCTCAGCCTTGCCCTGTTGGCCCCAGTATGTGCCTCAAGGGACCCTTTCCCACCATTCCCTCTTTGCTGGACCTGCCCTGCTGTACCATAGCTGAGTGATCAGCCCAGCCCACCTGGACAAGGTGGTGAAAAGTATTGTGCCCATAGATGAGCAAACAACAAAGAACACCCAGTCCGTCTGCCCAGACATAACCAAATAAAACAAAAAAGCAAGATAAAAGAAACAAATCTACAATAAATAAATGAAGAAAATAATTCCTGAATGTCCCACAGACATCAGATAATATAAAAACATATATGTATGTGTGTGTGTGTATATATATAAACAGAACAGGATTTCTCCAGAACCTATCCAAAATGAAACACTAGATGACCTTCTGGTAGAAGAAAAGGCACTGGAACTACCTGATAGGGAATTCAAAACTCTAAAATTCAAAGCTGTCCAAGAGATCAAGGAAAAACACAGACAAAAATAAGGAAAAAATGGACAAAATCATGGAAAATACAGACAAAAAATGAAGAAATCAGGAAAATAATAAAGAACAAAATGTCAAAAATGAACAAACTACTAGAAATCATACAAAAACAGCAATTAGAAATCCAAAAGATGAACAACAAGATTTCAGAAATGGATAGTGCCTTAGAAGGTAGAAGGTTTTTGGAGAAAATTTGAAACAATGGAAGACAGGATCAGTGAAATTGAAGAGAAATCCTTGGATACCATTTTGTTTGAGGAAAAGCCAGAGAAAAGAACAAAGGAAAATTTGAAGAAACCCTGAGAAAGATGTAGGATACAATCAAAACCAAAAATCTGTGTGTGATGGGATTTCCAGAAAGGAGGGAAAAATGGAAAACACAGAGAGGACCACTGAAGGTTTGCTGACAGAAAATTTCCCTAATATCCTAAAAGGTGAAAAGCTGACCATCCAAGAAGTTCAAAAAAAAAACCATATAGTATAGAACCCAAAAGAAAATCAACAAAACATATTAAAATCACACTCAATAAAGTCAAAGACAAAAGAAAGAATCCTGAGTGCAGCTTGAGAAAAATGAAAAGTCACATACAGAGGGAAAATAATAAGACTGAACTCTGATTTCTCAGCAGAAGCTATGCAGGTAAGAAGGCAATGGGATGACACATATAAAAACTTGAAAGAAAAAAATTGCCAATCAAAAATAATATACTCTGCAAAACTCCTGTTCAAATACGATGGCTAAATTAGGACATTTCCAGATAAACAGAAATTAAGGGAATATGTAAAAACCCAACCAAACTCACAAGAATTATTAAAGGGAGTTCTTTAGTTAGAGAACCAAGAACATCAGACAATAGCCTGAACAAAGGACACAAGACCACATCAGCCAGATACTAACCTAGGTAATGAACTCTCAAGGGTAAAGCAAAACTAAAAGATTTACAAAGGGAATCAGAGATGTTAATCTGTAAATGACAAGGTCAGAAGAATAAAAGAGGTAATAAATGGTGTAGGCATCCAAAAAAAAAAAAAAAACCAAACTCATTGCATCGAGTTGATTCAGACTCATAGCAACTCAAATAGGACAGAGTAGAACTACCCCACAGTTTCTGAGAAGCACCTGGTGAATTTTGAACTGCTGACTTTTTGGTTAGCATCATAGCTCTAAACCATTATGCCACAAGGGTTTCCAGTGTAGGTACAGACTTTCAAATGGAGAGGAAGTCAAAGTGATGTCAAGTAACAAAAGACTGGTGCAAACTTAGGAAAATAGGAGTAAATTTCAAGGTAACCACAAAGAAAGTTAATAAATCTACTCATCGAAATGAAGAAAACCAAAAAGTTTCAGTAAACACAAAATCTACAAACATGCAGGAAATGAAAAAAAATCCACAAACAAAAAAATTAGCACAGGAGAGTAAGAGGAACAAAGAAAACGTCAGCACACAAACACATGCACACAAACAACAACAAGAAAACCTACAAAATTACAGCAATAAACTCATTCCTATCAATAATCACACTGAACGTAAATGGCTTAAACACATCCATAAAGAGACAGTGACAGATGGATAGATAAAAACAAGACCCATCAATATGCTGTCTACACACCTTAGAAACAAAGACATAAATATATTAAAAATCAATAGATGGAAAAAATATTCAAACAAATAGCAACCAAAAAAGAGCAGGAGTGGCAATACTAATCTCAGATGAAACAGGCTTTAAAACAAAATCCACCAAAAAAGACAAAGAAGGACATTATGTAATGATTAAAGGGACAATCCACCATGAAGACATAACCATAAGTATCTACACACCAAATAACAGGGCTCCAAAATACATAAAACAAACTCTAACAGCACTGAAAAGAGAAATGGATAGTTCTACAACAATAGTATGAGACTTCAATACACCACTCTCTCTAAAGGTCAGAACATCTAGAAAGAAACTCAACAAAGATACAGAAGATCTAAAGGCCAAAATCAACCAACTTGACCTCATAGACATATACAGAACACCCTATCCAAGAGTAGCAAAGTATACATTCTTTTTCAACACACATGGAACTTTTTCCAGAATAACTACATCTTAGGCCACAAAGCAACGCTTAACAAAATCCAAAACGTTGAGATAATATAAAGTATCTTCTGTGATAACAACACCATAAAAGAAATTAATAACAAAAAAAAAGCAAGGAAAAAAATCAAATACATGGAAACTGAATAACACCTTGCTTAAAAGCCTCTGAGTAATAGAAGACATCAAAGATGGAATAAAAAAATATTCCTAGAACCGAATGAGAATGAAAACATATCATACCAAAGCCTTTGGGACACAGCAAAGGCAGTGGTCAGAGGTCAATTTATAGCAACAGATGCACACATCAAAAAAGGAGAAAGGGACAAAACCAAAACTTTAGCTAGACTACTTGAACAAACAGAAAGAGAACAGCAAAAGAAGCCCACAGCCACCAGAAGAAAAGAAATCGTAAAGGTCAGAGCAGAAATAAATGAAATAGAGAATAGAAGAACAATAGAAAGAATCAACAAAACAAAAAGTTTGTTCTTTGAAAGGACTGACAAACCGTTGGCCAAGTTGACAAAAGAAAAACAGGAGAGGACACAAATAACCCAAATAAGAAATGAAATGTGGGACATTACAACAGACCCAAATGAAGTAAAAAGGATCACAACAGAGTACAATGAAAAACAATACTACAACAAGTTTGAAAAGCTAGAGGAAATGGACAAATTTATAACAGCCTCTAAAAAAAATAAAATAGGAATAAATCTAACCAGGGATGTCAAAGACCTATACAAAGAAAACTACGAAACACTACTGCAAGAAACCGAAAGAGACCTACATAAATGGAAAAACATACCATACTCATGGATAGGTAGCCTCAACATTGTGAAAATGTCGATTCTACCCAAAGAAATCTACAAATACAATGCAATCTCAATCCAAATATCAACAGCATTCTTTAAAGGGATGCAAAAACTAATCATTAACTTTATATGGAAAGGGATGAGGCCCCTGATGAGGAAAGCACAACTGAAGAAGAATAAAGTAGGAGGACTCACACTACCTGACCTTAGAACCTACTATAGCTACAGTAGTCAAAACAGCCTGGTACTGGTGCAATGACAGACACATTGACAGATGGAACAAAACTGAGAACCCAGATGTAAATCCATCCACCTGCTGTCACCTGATTTTTCACAAAAGCCCAAAGTCTGTCAAATGGGAAAAAGACAGTCTTTTTAACAAACGGTGCTGGCAAAACTGGATATACAACTGCAAAAAAAAAAAAAAAAAAAAAGAAACAGGACACATACCTGAAACCATACACAAAAACTAATTCAAAATGTGTCAAAGACCTAAATATAAAACCAAAAACTATAACGATCATAGAAGAAAAAATAGGGTCAACACTAAAGGCCTTAATACATGGCATCAACAGGATACAAACCATAACTAACAATACACAAACATCTGAAGATAAGCTAGATAACTGGGATCTTCTAAAAATTAAACATTTATGCTCATCAAAAGACTTCATCGAAAGAGTAAAAAGATTACCTACAAGCAAGCCAAGCTAAAACCAAGATTACCTACAGACAGGGAAAAATTTTTTGACTATGACAAATCCGACAAAGGTCTACTCTCTAAAACCTACAGGAAAATCCAACATCTCTACAACAAAAAGAGAAATAATCCAATTAAAAAATGGGGAAAAGATATGAGCAGAAACCTCACCAAAGAAGATATTCAGGTGGCTGACACATGAGGCATGCTTGTGATCACTAGTCATCAGAGAAATGGAAATCAAAACCACAATGAGATACCATCTCATCCTGACATTACTGGCACACATCAAAAAAAACCAAAACAAAACAAAAACAAATGTTAGTGAGGCTGCAGGGAGATTGGAACTCTTACACACTGCTAGTGGGAATGCAAAAGGGTACAAGAATTTTGGAAAACGATATGGCACTTCCTTAAAAGGCTAGAAATAGAAATAACATATGATCTGGCAATTTCACTCCTAAGAATATGTTCTAGAGAAATAAGATCTGTCACATGAATAGACATCTGCATGCCCATGTTCACTGCAGCATTGTTCACAACAGCAAAAAGATGGAAGCAACCTAAGCACCCATCAACAGATGAACGGATAAAGAAACTGTGGTACATACACACTATGGAATTCTATGCAATGATAAAGAACAATAATGAATCTATGAAACATCTCACGACAGAGATGAATCTGGAGGACATTATGCTGAGTGAAATAAGTCAATCACAGAAGGACAAATATTGTATGAGATCACTATTATAAAAACTCACAAAAAAGTTTACACACAAAAATAAACAATCTTTGATGGTTAAGGGGGTACGGGGAGGAAAAACACTAAACAGACAATAGATAAATAGTAACTTTGGTGAGAGGTAGGACAGTACACAATACTGGGGAAGCCAGCACAACTTGACCAAGGCATGGCCATGGAAGCTCCACTTGTTGTTGTTGTTAGGTGCCATCGAGTGGGTTCTGACTCATAGTGACCCCACATACAACAGAATGAAACACTACCCTGTCCTGTGCCATCCTCACAATTGTTGTTATGCTTGAGCTCATTGTAGTCACTGTGGCAATCCACCTCATTGAGGGTCTTCCTCTTCTTTGTTGACCCTCTACTTTACCAATCATGATGTCCTTCTCTGGGGACTGATTCGTCCTGATAACATATCCAACTTAAGTGAGACATAGTCCCTCCACTCTGGCTTCTAAGCAGCATTCTGGTTGTACTTCTTCCAAAACAGATTTGTTTGTTCTTTTGGCAGTCCATGGTATAGTCAGTATTCTTCACCAACACTGTAATTCAAAAGCATCAAATTCTTCTTAGGCCTTCCTTATTCATCGTCCATCTTTCACATGCATATGAGGCAATTGAAAACACCATGGCTTGGGTGGAGTCACTTTAGGTTTTTAACACTTAAAGAGGTCTTTTGCAGCAGATTTGCCCAAGGCAATCCATCTTTTGATTTCTTGACTGCTGCTTCCATGGGTGTTGATTGTGAATCCAAGTAAAATGAAATTCTTGGCAACCTCAATCTTTTCTCTGTTTATCATGATGTTGCTTACTGGTCCAGTTGTGAGGATTTTTGTTTTAAGCTGAGGTGTAATCCATCCTGAAGTCTTTGATCTCCATCAGTAAGTGCTTCAAGTCATTTTAGCTTTCAGGAAGCAAGATTATGTCATCTGCATATCGCGAGTTGTTAATGAATTGTCCTCCAATCCTGAAGCCACATTCTTCTTCTTCATATAGTCCAGCTTCTCAGATTATTTGCTTAGCATGTAGATTGAATAAGTATGGTGAAAGAATACAGCACTGATGGACAGTTTTTCTGACTTTAAGCCAAGTGGTAATCCCTTGTTCTATTTGAAGTACTGCCTCTTGGTCTATGTACTTTCCTTATAAGAACAATTAAGTGTTCTGGAGTTCCCATTCTTTGAAATGTTATCCATAATTTGTTATGATCCATGCAGTCGAATGCTTTTGTATAGTCAATAAAACACAGGTAAACATCTTTCTGGTATTCTCTGCTTTCAGCCAGGATCCATCTGATATCAGCAATGATATCCCTTGTTTCATGTCCTCTTTTGAATCCAGCTTGAACTTCTGGCAGTTCCCTATTGATACAGTGCTGCAGCAGCTTTTGAACAATCTTCAGCAAATTTTACTTGCGTGTGATATTAATGATACTGTTTGATAATTTCTACATTCTGTTGGATCACCTTTCTTGGGAACAGGCATAAATAGGGATCTCTTCCAGTTGGTTGGCCAGGTAGCTGTCTTCCAAATTCCTTGGCATTTCTGTTTGCTGAAGCATCTCAGTTGGCATTCCGTCAATTCCTGGACCCTTGTTTTTCGCCCATGCCTTCAGAGCAGTTTGGACTTCTTCCTTCAGTACCATTGGTTCCTGATCATATGCTACCTCCTGAAGTGGTTGAACATCCACCAGCTCATTTTGGTATAGTGACTCTGTGTACTCCTTTCTTCTGCTTTTGAAGCTTCCTGTGCCATCTAATATTTTCCCTGTAGAGTCCATCAATATTGCAACTGGAGGCTTGAATTTTTTCTTCAGTTCTTTCAGTTTGAGAAATGCCAAGCATGTCCTTCCCTTTTGGTTTTCTATCTCCAGTTCTTTGCACATGTCATTACTTTGTCTTCTCAAGCTGCCCTTTGAAATTTTCTGTTCAGCACTTTTACTTCACCATTTCTTCCTTTTGCTTTAGCTTCTCAATGTTCAAGAGCAATTTTCAGAATCTCTTCTGACATCCATTTTGGTTTTTGCCTTCCTTTCCTGTCTTTTTAATGCCTTCTTGTTTTCTTCACGTATGATGTCCTTGATGTCATTCCACAGCTCATCTGATCTTTGGTTGTTAGTGTTCAATTTGTTAAATCTATTCTTGAGATGGTGTCTAAATTCAGGTGGGATATACTCAAGGTCATACTTTGGCTCTCGTGGACTTGTAATTTTCTTCAGTTTCAACTAGAACTTGCATATGAGCAATTGATGGTCTGTTCCGCAGTTGGTCTCTGGCCTTGTTCTGACTGATGATGCTGAGCTTTTCCATCATCCCTTTCCACAGATGTTGTCAATTTGATTTCTGTATATTCCAGAAAGCTCCATAGACACATCCAAACTCCCTGACTGACTGAATTACTGGGCTGAGGGCAGAGAACCATGATCTTGGGGAACATCTAGCTCAATTGGAATAACAGTTTATAAAGATGTCCTTCATCTTACTTTGGTGAGCAGCATCTGGGTCTTAAAAGCTTGTGAGTGGCCATCTAAGATACTCCACTGTCTCACCCCATCTGGAGCAAGGGTGAAAAAAGAAAACCAAAGATACAAGGGAAAGATTATTCTAAGGGACTAATGGACCACAAGTGCCACAGCCTCCACTAGACTAAGTGCAGCATTAAATGGCACCTGGCTACTACTGTCAACTGCTCTAACAGGTATCAAAACAGAGGGTCCCAGACAGAGCTGGAGGCAAATGTAGAACATTTTAACTCACAAAAAAGAAAAACAAAAACGAAAAACAGACTTACTTGTCTGACAGAAACTGGAGAAATACCAAGAGTATGGGACACAGACAACCTTTTAACACAGTATTGAGGGCACTCTTGATGTTCACTCTTCAGCCAAAGATTAGACAAGCCCATAAAAAAAAGAGCCTGAATGGGCATACCAGCCCAGGGGCAAGGATGAGAAGACAAGACGGGACAGGAAAGCTGGTAATGAGGAACCCAAGGTCGAGAAGGTGAGAATGTTGACATGCTGTGTTGTTGGCAGTGTCATAAAACAATATACACGTTAATTGTATGATGAGAAACTAATTTGCTCTTTAAACCTTCAACGAAAATACAACTAAAAAAAAAAATGTGTTCCTTGGAACAGTAGCATACACTAGACCAAAAAGGCAACATTCTCCCAAAACCAAAAACTACAAGACAGGGGAATTGAACTAATAGAAAAGGTGAAGCCAGAGAGGAAATGGACAGTGCACCGACACATAGCAGAGATTGCAACCAATGTCATGAAACAATTTGTGTAAAAATCATTGACTGGAAAATTAATTTGCTATGTAAACTTTCACCTAAAGCACGATGAAATGTTAAAATAATTACATTAAAAAATGCAAATATATAGCAAATTAAACCCAAAATAAGCAAAAGGAAGGAAATAATAATGATGAGACGAATCAATGAAACAGAAAAAAAGAAGAAATACAGAGAAGTCATGGAACGAAAATCTTTTTTCTTTGAAAAAAAAAATCCACAAAATTGATAAACTTCTAGCTGGATAAACGCAAAGAGAGAAGAGGAAAAAGAAACTGTCAACAACACACAAAAAAAGACATCAAAATGATAGCACTAAATTCATACCTATCCATAATTACGCGGAATGTAAATGGACTAAATGCACCAATAATGAGACAGAGAGTGGCAGAATGGATTAAAAAACAAGATCCGTTTATGTGCTACCTACAAGAAACACGCCTTAGACTTAGAGACACAAACAAACTAAAACTCAAAGGATGGAAAAAAATATAACAAGCAAACAACAATCAAAAAAGAGCAGGAGTGGCAATATTAGTTTCTGATAAAATAGACTTTAAAGTTAAATCCATCATAAAGGATAAGGAAGGACAATATACAACGATTAAAGGGACAATATACCAGGAGGATGTAACTGTATTAAATATTTATGCACCCAATGACAGGCTGCAAGATACATAAAACAAACTCTATCAGCATAGAAAAGTGAGATAAACAGCTCCACAATAATAGTAGGAGACTTCAACACACCACTTTCAGTGAAGGACAGGACATCCAGAAAGAAGCTCAATAAAGACACGGAAGATCTAAATGCCACAATCAACAAACTTGAACTCATAGACATATACAGAAGTCTCTGCCCAACGGCAACCAAGAATACTTTCTTTTCTAGTGCATATGGAACATTCTCTAGAATAGACCACATCTTAGGTCGTAAAGCAAGCCTTAGCAGAATCCAAAACATTGAAATATTACAAAGTATTTTCTCTGACCATAAGGCCATAAAAGTGGAAATCAATAACAGAAAAAGCAGGGAAAAGAAATCAAACACTTGGAACTGAGCAATACCCTGCTCAAAAAAGACTGGATTATAGAAGACATTAAGGATGGAATAAAGAAATTCATAGAATCCAGTGAGAATGAAAACACTTCCTATTAGAACCTTTGGGACGCAGTGAAAGCAGTGCTCAGAGGTCAATTTATATCAATAAATGCACACATACAAAAAGAAGAAAGGGCCAAAATCAAAGAATTATCCTCACAACTTGAATAAATAGAAAGAGAACAACAAAAGAAACCATCAGGCACCAGAAGAAAACAAATAATAAAAATTAAAGCAGAACTAAATGAAATAGAAAACAGAAAAACAATTGAAAGAATTAACAAGACGAAAAGCTGGTTCTTTGAAAAAATCAACAAAACTGATAAACCATTGGCCAAACCGAAAAAAGAAAAAACAGGAGAGGAAGCAAATAAACTGAATAAGAAATGAGATGGACGATATTACAACAGACCCAACTGAAATTAAAAGAATCATATCAGATTACCATCAAAAATTGTACTCTAACAAATCTGAAAACCTAGAAGAAATGCATGAATTCCTAGAAACACACTACCTACCTAAACTAACACAAACAGGGGTAGAACAACTAAATAGACCCATAACAAAAGAAGAGATTGAAAAGGTAATCAAAAAACTCCGTCCCCCCCCCCCCACACAAAAAAAGCCCTGCCCCAGACGGCTTCACTTCAGAGTTCTACCAAACTTTTGGAGGAGAATTAACACCACTACTACTAAAGGTATTTCAGAGCATAGAAAAGGACAGAATACTCCCAAACTCATTCTATGAAGCCAGCATATCCCTGATACCAAAACCAGGTAAAGATACCGCAACAAAGAAAATTAGAGACCTATATCCCTCATGAACTTAGATGCAAAAATCCTCAACAAAATTCTACCCAACAGAATTCAACAACATATCAAAAAAATAATTCACCATGACCAAGTGGGATTCATACCAGGTATGCAGGGATGGTTCAACATCAGAAAAATAATTAATGTAATCCATCATATAAATAAAAAAAGACAAGAATCACACGATTTTATCAATTGATACAGAAAAGGCATTTGACAAAGTTCAACACCTGTTCACGATAAAAACTCTCAGAAAAATAGGAATAGAAGGGAAACCCCTCAACATAATAAAGGGCATTTACAAAGCCAATAGCTAACTTCATCCTAAATAGAGAGACTCTGAAAGCCTTCCCCTTGAGATCAGGAACGAGACAATGATGCCCTTTATCACCACTCTTATTCAACATTGTGCTGGAGGTCCTAGCCAGAGCAATTAGGCTAGATAAAGAAATAAAGAGCATTCGTATTGGCAAGAAAGAAGTAAAAATATCTCCATTTGCAGATGACATGATCTTCTACACAGAAAACCCTAAGGAATCCTCAAGAAAACGACTGAAACTAATAGAAGAGTTCAGCAGAGTATCGGGTACAAGATAAACATACAAAAATCAGTTGGATTCGTCTACACCAACAAAAAACACATCGAAGAGGAAATCACCAAATCTACAGCCCCCAAGAAGATAAAATACTTAGGAATAAATCTTACCAAAGATGTAAAAGACTTATACAAAGAAAACTAGAAAACACTTCCACAAGAAACCAAAAGAGACCTACATAAGTGGAAAAACATACCTTGCTCATGGATAGGAAGACTTAACATTGTAAAAATGTCTATTCTACCAAAAGCTATCTATAGATTTAGTGCAATTCTGATCCAAATTCCAACGACATTATTTAATGAGATAGAGAAACAAATCACCAACTTCATATGGAAGGGAAAGAGGCCCCGGCTAAGTAAGGCATTACTGAAAAAGAAGAACAAAGTGGTTCTTAGTGATTTTAGAACCTATTATACTGCCACAGTAGTCAAAACAGCCTGGTACTGGTACAACAATAGATTCATAGACCAATGGAACAGAATTGAGAATCCAGAGATAAATCCATCCACATATGAGCAGTTGATATTTGACAAAGGCCCAAAGTCAGTTAAATGGGGAAAAGACAGTCTTTTTAACAAATGATGCTGGCATAACTGAATATCCATCTGCAAAAAAATGAAACAAGACCCATACCTCACACCATGCACAAAAGCGAATTCAAAATGGATCAAAGACCTAAATATAAAATCTAAAATGATAAATATCATGGAAGAAGAAATAGGAACAACATTAGGATCCCTAACACATGGCAGAAACAGTATACAAAACATTACTAACAATGCAAAAGAAAAGCTAGATAAAAAAATAAAAAAAAAAAAAGCTCCTAAAAATCAAACACCTATGCTTGTCCAAAGACTTCACCAAAAGAGTAAAAAGATTATCTACAGACTGGGAAAAATTTTTTAGCTATAACATTTCTGATCAGCGCCTGATCTCTAAAATCTCCATGATACTGCAAAAACTCATGCACGAAAAGACAAATAACCCAATTAAAACATGGGCAAAGGATGTGAATAGACACTTCACTAAAGAAGACATTCAGGTAAGCTAACAGATACATGAGGAAATGCTCATGATCATTAGTCATTAAAAAAAAAAAAAACCCTTAGCCATTAGAGAAATGCAAATCAAAACTACAATGAGATTCCATCCCACTCCAACAAGGCTGGCATTAATCCAAAAAACACAAAATAATCAATATTAGAGAGGTTGTGGAGAGACTGGAACACTTATACACTGCCGGTGGGAAGATAAAGGGTACAATCACTTTGGAAATCCATTTGACACTTCCTTAAAAAGCTAGAAATAGAATTACCATATGACCCAGCAATCCCACTCCTTGGAATATATCCTAGAGAAATAGAAGCCTTTACACAAACAGATAAACGTACACCCATGTTCATTTCAGCACTTTTGAAAATAGCAAAATGATGGAAGCAACCAAAGTGTCCATCAATGGATGAATGGATAAATAAATTATGGAATACTACGCATTGATAAAGAACAGTGATGAATCTGTGAAACATTTCATAACATGGAGAATCCTGGAAGGCATTATGCTGAGTGAAATTAGTCAGTTGCAAAAGGACAAATATTGTATAAGGCCACTATTTTAAGAACTCAAGAAATCGTTTAAACAGAGAAGGAAATATTCTTTGATGGTTACGAGAGGGGAGAGGGAGGGAAGGAGAGTGGGAGAAGGGTATTCACTAATTAGATAGTAGATAAGAGCTACTTTAGGTGAAGGGAAAGACATCACACAATATAGGCGAGGTCAGCACACCTGGACTAAACCAAAAGCAGTTTCGTGAATAAACTGAATGTTTTGAAGGCCAGTGTAGCAGGGACAGGGGTTTGGGGACCATGGTTTCAGGGAACATCTAAGTCAATTGGCATAATAAAATCTATTAAGAAAACATTCTGCATTCTACTTTGGAGAGTGGTGTCTGGGGTCTTAAACTCTAGCAAGCAGCCATCTAAGATGCATCAAATGGTCTCAACCCACGTGGACCAAAGGAGAATGAAGAACACCAAGGACACAAAGTAATTATGAGCCCAAGACACAGAAAGGGCCACATAAACGAGAGACTACATCAGCCTGAGAGCAGAACTAGATAGTGCCTGGCTACAACTAATGACTTCCCTAACAGGGAACACAAGAGAGAACCCCTGAGGGAGCAGGAGAGCAGTGAGATGTAGACCCCAAATTCTCATAAAAAGACCAGACTTAACGTTCTGACTGAGACTAGAAGGACCCCGGTGGTCATGGCCCCCAGACCTTCTGTTAGCCCAGGACAGGAACCATTCCCAAAGCCAACTGTTCAGACAGGGATTGGACTGGACTATGGGATAGAAAAGAGGCTCGTGAACAATGAACTTCTTGGATCAAGTAGACACTTGAGACTAAATTGGCATCTCTTGTCTGGGGGGGAGATTAGAGGGCCGAGGGGGGTCAGAAGCTGGTGGAATGGACATGAAAAGAGTGGAGGGAAGGAGTGGGCTGTATACAAATTTTTGTATGAGAGACTGACTTGATTTGTAAACTTTCACTTAAAGCACAATAAAAATTTAAAAAAAGAGAGAGAGACAGAGAGAGAAGAAACAATTTACCAACATCTACAATGAAATAGAAGCATCATTTTGACTTGTATAGAAATGAAAATTATAAGAGAATAATGTTATAAACAACTTTTTACCAAAAAAAATAACTATTTAGATGACATAGACAAATTGTTTGAAAGATGCAAATTACCCAAACTGACTCAACAAATCCCGCTGCCATTAGCGAGCAGAACAATCACTCCCATGAAACCATTTTTGTTAAGGTCACAAACGATTACTCTGTTACTGAATGCAATGAACTTTATGGTACCCAGCTCACTACTTGATAGTATTGACTGCTTCTTGAAATTCTCTCTTTCCCTTTTTGGTAACACAATGTTCTCTTTGCTTTATTCCAATCTTTATGGCTATTCTTTATTTTTTTATCCCTATCTTTCATATTTTAATTTTCTCCTGTCCACACCTCAAATGTAGAGATACAGTGCAATAATGAAATTTGAAAAGGCAAAATCACAACTCTACAGGCATAGAAAATGGAGAGAGAAATGTAAAGATAAGCATTAATATGACTCAATATGTCAAGTTTGGTAATGGAGATTACAGAGGAAGGTACTAGCAAAAAATCATTGATGCATTTTAAACACCAAAAAAGAAAAAAAAAAAAAAGGAAGGGAAGGACAGAAGGAGGTAGAGAAGAAGGAAGGAAAGAAGGAAGAAAGGAAAAAATATGTTTATAACAGCATCACTAGTAGCAGTAGAATGAAATCAAGCAAAATGGAATGTAGACTGCTTCTTTAGGAAAAAAAAATCTCAGTAATCAGATCTGTTGGTCTGTTGCATGGTCTTCTTGGAGGAAAAGTGATACTTCTCATCATTTGAGTCATACTATACTAAAAATATGTAACACTTGGAATATACTAGGTGACAGAAAAAAATGTACTATGAACTGAGGATTTTTGGGGACTTTCAGGTGTGTCTCAGTTATCTAGTGCTTCTATAGCAGAAATACTACAAGTGGATGGCTTTAACAAAGAAAGAAATTTATTTCCTCATAGTAAAGTAGGCTAAAAGTCCAAATCAAGGGCTTCAGCTCCAGGGGAAGCCTTTGTCTCTCTGTCCCCCTTCTCATCAATCTTCCCCCAGACTAGGAGCTTCTCCACACAGGGACCCTGAGTCCAAAGGACATGATCTGCTCCTGGCACCGCTTTCTTGGTGGCATGAGGTCCCCCCTCTCTGCTTGTTTCCCTTTCCTTTTCATCCCTTGAGAGATAAAAGGTGGTGCAGGCCACACCCCAGGGAAACTCCCTTTCCATTGGATCAGGGATGTGGCCTGGGTAATCCTCTTTTACATAAAATTATTCCTAATCCTCTTTAACATAAAATTACAATCTCAAAATGGAGGATAAACACACAATACTGGGAATCATGGCCTAACCAAGTTGACATATATTTTGGGGGGACACAATTCAATCCATGACAAGATACTTCCTCTTTCTAATTATTGGATGGCATTAGTTTCTGTAATACATTCCCAGAAAGCCCAGCTCTGATAGGCCAGAACTACTATCTGTAGCCAAATACCAAACACACAAACTTTGAAACACAGGTCCTTGTTCCCTGGTCTAGGACTTTGATTCTGCTTTGTGTATGGAGGGGTTCAGGTCTTAGCCCATAAACACAAAGAGGAAATATCTGCAAACTGGGATATGATGTTTGGGAAGAATGAAGATTTGCCTTTTTCTGATTCAAAGAAATGCTTGTAGCCAAACTGAGCATTTGTAAGCCAAAGGGTGCAATTACTTCCAGAAAAGATGTCTGTGACTGACCACTAGAAACCTTTTCATCTATGGGTCTGCTATTCTAAAAATAATTAAAATTGGTTCAAGTATTGACTTTACTTGCTTTTTGACTTACATAGGCAGCTGCTAAGAAGCATTTAATATTAAATACTGAGAATTATGGCATGTGCCAAAAAAATTTTAGAATTGGGATCTAAGTTGTGATCTAATTAAACAATAAGACCTGACAAAACAGTCACTGCTGGTCTGTTAATGACTTCCTGGGGCAGTTCAACTTCCCGTGTCAAGGCAGAACAAGGGCAAGATCATCTGCCTTTGACTGGCTTTTTTTCCCCCTCTACTGTTTCTTTCTCTCTTTCCCCTCTCTTGTCTCTTCTTCTCCCCTCTTTCTTTCTCTTTGTCTCTACAATCCCCTGCTCCCTTGCCTCCCTCACTCTTTCTCTCTTTACCTTCTTTTCTTAGCTATTAGGTTATACACTAAAATGGTGACCAGAAAGTCTGATTCAGGAATCTCAAAACAGCAAGACCAAAAAAAAAAAAAGTTCTTAACAATCATCTAAAAATATGCAAGAAAGAAATAGCACACCACAGCCCACAGCTCTACCAAATAGAGGCATAAAGTGAGGCAAAGGAGTTCAACAGCTTGAAAACACATTGCCACAATGAATGATAAAAAGGAAAGGGCAAAGGCAGCAAATAGAGACTAAAGCCCCAACTCCCACAAGTGGAAACATCTGTTCAAATTGTGGCCACACCTGTTGTCCTGCTTAGAACACAGAGACAGATCTTGATGGGGGAAAGATGCTTATCATCATCACCTACATATGTACAACTTCCTGAGGGCCTTGGTAGATATGCCCATTTTAGTATTGCCAATTTTTTAAGAGTCACTCCACTTGCCTAGGTGGGAAATTGAACACAATTTTTCGTTTGGAGGACAGTTAAGTCTCTTTCATACTATTTTCACTGAATTAAAAAAAAGAAGTACTAACTGCATTGAATTAAAGATGAGTGTCTTAGTTATCTAGTGCTGCTATAACAGAAATACCACAAGTGGGTGGCTTTAACAAACAGAAATTTATTTTTGCACAGTTTAGGATGCTAGAAGTCTAAATTCAGGGTGCTGGCTTTTGGGGAAGTCTTTCTCTCTCTGTTAGCTCTGGAAGAAACTCCTTGTCTCTTCTGAGATTCTGATTCTGGGCGATCTTCATGTGGCTTGGCATTCCCCCCTGCCCCCCATCTCTGCTTGTGTTCAATCTCTTTTATATCTTAAAAGAGATTGATTCAGGACACACCCTAAACTAATCCTGCTCATTGCCATAACAAGGGCAACCCAGACCCAAATGGTATTATAACCATAGGCATAACAACCATAGGCATAGAGGTTAGGATTTACAACACATATTTTGGGGGAACACAACTTAATCCATAACATTACACCCTTTCACCCCCAAAATTCATGTCCTTGCCACATGCAAAACATATTCACCCCATCACATCATTGCAAAAATCTGAAATCTACACCAAGTCCAAAAATCTCACCTTCTGAATCATCTAAATCAAATATGGGTGTGACTTTAGGCTTATTCCATCCTGTGAACCTGTGAATTCTATACTACAAGTTAGCTGTTTCCAAAGTACAGTGGTGGAATAGACACAAAGTAGACATTTCCATTACTAATGAGAAAAATTGGAGGGAAAGAAGGGATAACAGACTCCAAGTAAGTCCAAAATCCAGCAGAACAAATTACATTAGCTCTCAAGGCTTGAAAATAATCCTCTGTTCTCTGACACCATATGGGCAATGGTCCCACCCTCTAGACTCTGGGTGTTGGCTATGCCCTCTGCATTCTGATGGAGGCCCCTCAGCCCTGGGCTTCAGCTCCATCTTTCAGACCCACTGGGATGGCAACTCTGCTCCCTTGGCTTTAGGTGGCCCAACTTTCCTAGTCCATCTGAGTGGCGATTTCAAACCCAAGGCCCTAGCAGGTTCTGATCTTGTACCCCGTGTGTGGCCACGGCAGTCCCAGTCCCTCAACTTTGGGCTGTGGTCCCTTACCCCTGACACACCTAGAGGGTTGTGGCCCCATCCTTTGGGATTCAGGAGACTGTGACCCCAACCTCTGAAACTGAGAAGACCCTGCTTCCGTGCTTCTTCCAATAGTTAGGCTGATCTCCAAGCTGCTCAGGATGATCCTTGTCTTTTCTTGGAGGACAACAGATGTAGCTCCTTTGGCCTGTGTCCCGCCTGCAGGATTCCAAGGGGCAGAGAGTATTCTTTCCTTTCATCCTGTTTCTGGCCCCTTCAGTCTAAGCCGATTGGTTTCCTGCTGTGGGAGTTGGTTAGATCCATCAGTCACAGGCTTAATCTCTTTAACAAAAGATTATGTAGGCAAGTTCTTGGTGAAAAGTCTAAGACATGTGTCCTTAGTTCGTACAACAGAATTTTCCAAATCTTTTAAGTTCTGTTTTCATTTTGCACATTTCATTTTTAAGTCCATCCCTTTCCTCTTGCATTTACTATAAACGGCAAGGAGAAATCATGTGGCCCCTTTAAGACCTTGCTTAGAAATCTCCTCAGCCAGATATCCGAGTTCATCACCTACAAGTTCTACCTTCCACCAAATATTTAAACATAACTCAGACAGGTTCTTTGCCACTACATAAAAAGCATCACCCTTCCTTCATTGCTCAATCACATGGTCATCATTTTTTTTTAAAGCTTCCCCAGAGGCACATTTAACGTTCATATTTCCGGTGGCAACACCCCATGGCGGGTGTCATATGTATTCTCTAATACGATAGAGGCTTTCTCTGTAACTCCTAACTTCCTTCTGAGCTCTCACCAGAATTGCCTTTGACATTCATAATTCTACCAATAGTCTCTTCAGGGCAGTTTAGACTTTTACTATTGAAAAAACCAAAACCAAACCCAGTGCCATCGAGTCGTTTCCGACTTTTACTATTAAAAAAAATTTTTTTTTACTATTAGGCACCTTAAAACTCAACCAGTTTCTAGTCATTACCAAATTCCGAAACCACTTCCACGTTGTAGGTATTTGTTAGAGCAGTAGTACTCACACTTCTCGGTACCAAATTCTGTCTTAGTCATCTAGTGCTGCTATAACAGAAATACCACAAGTGGGTGGCTTTAACAAATAGAAATTTATTTTCTCACATTTTAGGAGGCTAGAAGTCCAAATTGAGGGTTCTGGGTCTAGGGGAAGGCCTTTTCTGTCTTTTGACCCTGGGGGAAGATTCTTGTCTCTTCTGAGCTTCCGCTCCTGGGCAATCTTTATGTGGCTTGACATTTCTCTTCTGCTGTCTCTGTTTGCTAGTTTGTGTTTAATCTCTTTAAATCTCAAAAGAGATTGACTCAAAATACACCCTACACTAATCCTGTCTCATTAACATAATAAAGACAACCCATTTACAAATGGGATTATAACCACTGGTATAGAGGTTAGGATTTATAACACATGTTTTTGGGGCACACAATTCAATCCGTAACAGTGGGTCAAGGAAAATAATAAAGTATCTATAATATGAGGCTGTTAAATTACTAAGATTGCTTTTGAATTCTTATTTTCTAAACAAAGAAATTGTTTTTAAGATTTAGATTATGTTAGTTTAGATACCAAATGTAGTTTTCTCTGTATCTGTTCATACATGAGGCCAGCTGTAAATGGACCTTCAGGTAGTGACTCCTACCTTTTTGCATAGAGATGCCAGTTAAAACATAGGAATTTTAGTTAAATTTGACTTTAAAATAAATGATGTGTAAGTTTATAGTATAAGCACGTCCCACGAAATGTTGGGGACATTTTTACTTCCTAAATCCAGGAATCTTATTTTTGCACTATTTTGGTTTTTAAATAATTTACATCCTTCTCCCTTTATAAGAAAAGGAGATATAGAAACATCATGCATGTGACACAGTTAACACAAACAAAATTAACTAAAAAGATAAAATTCTGATTGTGAAAAATAGACACTCTTTGAAATAGTTCCCTGCCTGGGAGGGGTTCTCACACTGCAGAGCATTGCAAACTCCCCAGGGAGCTGTTAGGAACAGAGGCCTGGGCCCTTCCCCAGGGATTCTGCCTCCTTAGGCCTGGGGTGGGGACCAGCATCCCAGGTAATTCTAGTGCACAATTATTGCTGGTCACCATCTTCAGAAACATTTGTCTACCTATCATGGATGGTGTTGTTAATTACTGAAAATACCCTCTCGAACTTTTCCCACAATTGTGATGGCATCTCAGAATGTGGCCTGGGGAGTCTAATATGGACAAGGAAAACTGATTTGCTCATTTAATCTTCCTAGGAAGGATTTATTCACCTCCTCGTCCTCTAAAAAATTGAGCTTTCTTTTTAAGTTTTTAATGCAGCAAACATTATCCTACCTGCCTGCTTCCATTGGGATTTCTGCATGGTTTACTCTAATTACTCCTGATGCTAGACCTTGTGTGTTATGAAAAACTTCAAAGAAAAAAACTAGGAAAGGAACAGTGTGGATTTTTCTTTTTTTTTTTTTAAGACACAGTATCAAGGAGACAAGACAGCATTTTGTTCTCATAATGTGATGGACAAATCATACGATAATCTATTAGGATGATGGATGGTATAAATTTTAATATGAAACATCAGCAGTAGTGAATTTCTCCTAGAATGTCTTTGAAACTGAACAGCCTCTGTTTGGTCCAAACTTAATAGTCAAGTCTCTCAGTTTAAAACTTCTCTGGATGTAAAAAAAAAAATTGATTAATTTTAATTATGTTCATTGCAAAAACCAGTAAAACCTTAGTTCTGAGCAATAATTTTGGGAGGAAGTACCTGAAAATGAAATCCGTTTCTTGTTTCTAGGATAAACAGTATATGAAGTTCAACGGTTGCTTACTCTACTGCCCTGACAAAATGCTGTTTCCCTAAGTCTCGGGTTCCTTTTTTTTTTTTTTTCCCAGAAAGCCAAATTAACCCAACGAAATAGCTTTTGTTTCGTGTTTCTTTATACTCCTTATTCTCTTATAATGCATTTTGTTCAAAAGACATTTCTGATGTATCTACTACATGCCAGGCTTTGCATCTCATGGCCTTGTAAGCCATGACCCTTTGTCTCCCAAAAACTCATTGTCTGCTCTGGGTCAGAGACAACTTAAAAAAAAAAAAAAAAATCAAAGCAGCGAGATGCAATGAATGCTTTATTAGTGGTATGTAAATTGCTTTGAGAGCAAAAAGGATGAAGCAACTCACTCGTAAGTGTCATTTTATAATTCAAATCCAAATTGGATTTTCAATAGGGTTATAGAATTAGAAAATATCTTACTGGTTAAAATTAGTCAGTCCTTGTTTTAAAATTTGACTTCGTTACTTCCTAGCCCCATGACGTTTTTTAAATTACTTAACCTAGGCTTCAGTTTCCTCTTCTACAAAATATGGGTACTAAAACCCATAGGGTTACAAATTGAGAATTAAACTAAGGAGATAGGGCCTGGTTACCACTACTACCACTACTGGTTGACATTCATTCTTGAGTCATGGCGAGCACCTTACATATATTATTCTATTCTTCCTCACAACAGCCCTCTGAAGTCCATGTTCCCATTTTACAGGTGAGGAAGGTGAAGTGCTCAAGGTCACACAGCCAGTTGTTTGAACCCAGGGAAACTTCAGGGTCTCACCTGTATTCATAATACTGGATTAGTTTAAGGAACCTGCTATCTCTCTGTTTTTATAACTATTATTATATTACATTATTATTATAATTATTGTTATAGCTAGAGAAAAATACAGTATCACCAGATTGAAGGCTTTTCTTTTATAGGTGAAGGATCAGAGGCTAGAGAAGTTAAGAGACTTGGGAGTCACAGCCAGTAGAAAAATTAAGACTAAAATTTCTGAGTTAAGTTCCGTCCATCATATTGCCATCTGTTTTCATATTGAACATTGGTTGTTAAATTATATAATATTATAATTTCTAAATCAGAAAATTCAGGATACATGTCTTGGCTCACGTCAATCCTTGGAAGCAAATTAACCTGAGATCAACTGAGAATTGGCCTCTTTTTGGAGGCTGACAGAAGCAGCACCTGTGAACTTTCATACCATAGGTGATTTCTGTGATCCTAAAAAAACTTAGCCATTTAAAGGCCCTTTCCTGGGTCTCTGGGAGCTCAGGGTCATATTCTGTGTGTCCTAGAATCATAATGTCTTCAGAAACTGAAGGGATCTCAGACTTCACCCTACTTAATCCACTTTTTACAGAAGCTAAAATGTGGCTTCAAGTGGTGAAACGATAAGAGTCAAGTACAAAGAACTGACTTGTTCAGGATGTTCTTTAAACAAGAAAATTAAAACTAAATTACTGCATCTTCTAAACTGCCTATAAAACCAGTTATTTTGAGGTTTTCAATTGGACTCACCCAACAATTCAATTTCCTTACTATTCCTTTCAATGTTTGCATCAAAGAAACTGAGAAATAGATGTAAACTTCATTGTCACTTAGTAAAAGGGAAAAATAATGTGAAAACTAATTTCTCTTTCACTAGACAAATAATATTTCTTTAGAAATACCATTGTACCCACTGAAGAAAAGAAAAATAAAGATACCAGATCAAAACACCTTATGTTTGCATTTAACTGTTTATTTATGTTCTATTATCATTGTAATTGGGTCCCTACAATGTAAGTAATATTATGCTAGTCGCTGTATTTGTGAAGTTAATTAAATCCTCCCAAGCAGCTCTGCAAGGTTGGCAATCTTATTTCCATTTTGCAGATAAGGAATCTGAATCTTCAAAAAACTGAACGACTTGCTCAAGCCTCCATAGCTCACTGATGGAAGAATCAGGCCCAGAGCTGTTATTGTTGACTCCAAAGCTGGTGCTTTTTCCACCGTGCCAGGTGGCCTATAAAGAGACCATGAGTATAAGTCCCACCTAAAAGAAGAAATGTAGCCAAGTAAGAGAACAAGGTGTGGCTGATCCAAGAGTAACATCCATTTCTCTAAACCATCTTTCTCCATGACTGTCGACATTCAACCCCATTACCTGATTTGGTGAGGGTAAATAGCGCACATGGAAACCCTGGTGGCGTAGTGGTTAAGAACTATGGTTGCTAACCAAAACGTTGGCAGTTCAAATCTGCCAGGCTGTCCTTGGAAACTCTATGGGGCAGTTCTACTCTGCCCTGTAGGGTCGCTACAGGTCGGAATTGACTCGACAGCAACATGTTTTTGTTTTAAATAGCATACAAAGCAGGAAAGCAGTAAGAGGGACCTTGCAAAGAGCAATAAGAGGTCCTTAAAGCCCCTGTTCCTTTGGAACAGACTTTCACTTTGGCTGAGATAATAGCGCCTGCATCACATTTCCCACCACTGAGTCAGTAATATAATATCTAAATCAACCTGACACCAGAAGCCACTTCTCCTACTTCTTCCCAGAAAGGAAAGAGTTATTCATCTTGCCCTTCATTGGTGATATAAATGACAAAGTTCTTTTCTTCAATTTTTGAGAAATAAAGCCTATCAAATACATGTGACTACTACTACGACCAGCTGCCATGGAGTTGATTCTGACTCATGGAAATCACATATGTGTCAGAGTAGAACTGTGCTATGTACAGGTTACAATATCTGTGACCTTTTGGAAGTAGATTGCCAGGCCTTTCTTCCAAGGTGCCTTTAGGTGAATTTGAACCACCAAACTTTATGTTGGTAATAGACAGCAAAACATTTGTACCACTCAGAAGAAACAAGTTATAATTGAAAGAAATTATAATATTTCATATTTGGCTCTGCTGTAGGAAGAGTTTTGTGTTCTTAGGCGTGATGGTTAAGGTTGTGTGTCAGCTTGCCTAGTCATGATTCTCAGTGGTTTGGCAGTTATGTAATGATGTCTTTATCCTCCATTTTCTGTTATAATGTAATCACCTGTATGATGTGATCTGTTGTGATCAGCCAATCAGTTGTAAGGGGAGTTTCCTGGGGGGTGGGGGGGGTGGTTTGCCTTGAATATATATGGATGTTCTGCCAAAGCTTGCTGATATTTGCTCACTTTGGCTCCTGCATTTGACTGGTCATCATCTGACCTCCAATTCTTGGGACTTGAGCCAGTGGCCTGCTGTATTGCCTGATGATCTTGGGATTCATCAGCCTCCACAGCCTGTGAGCCGACAGCCTGCTGTCTGACCTGCTGATCTTGGGTTTGTCAGTCCCTGCAGCTGTATGAATCAGGAGACGCCTCCAGCCTGATGCCTAAGCCACGGACTTGGAACTTGCCAGCCTCTACAACTACATGAGCCATTTCCTTGAGATAAATCTCTCTCTCTCTCTTTCTATATATATATATGTATACATATGTATATGCTTCACTGGTTTTGCTTGTCTAGGGAATGCAGCCTGAGACATTAGATCGACTTAAAAACGTATAGGGCAGATCAGGGATGGTGTCATGATCAACCATTGCTAACTCTCATTTCCATGTTTACCTGATGAGCTCATGAAGAGGATGCAAACACATCCCATGCTGTCTAAAACTTGAAAGAGAAGGGAGAAAAAAGTCATCCCAAATCACTGAGTCTATACTTTATGGAACAGAATTGAATAGTCTAAAATATTGCATAAGGAAGGTCACCTAAGGAGTCTTGTTCATGTGATGACTTTTTAAATCCTCTACCCAATGTCACAATTCTCTTTTTAAGCTCTGGAAATGCAGTGGAGATGCCAAAGGGTCTTTAAGCAAAGAAGAAGTAGAAATCAATGCCAGAATTATTATTTTGAACTGGGTATTGACAGCTATAATAAAGTTATAGCAACTGGGTCTGGGAATGTAAAGTCAGTTAATGGACTTTATTTAGACAACATCAGATAAGGACATTAGTAATAACTGTTTTCTTGATGGATAACCTTAAATTTAAGAAAAATATTTCCCCAAACACAAGTTGTTGTGAATTCCTTTCCCTTTTATCTTACAGTAAGCAGAAGATTGCAACCTTCTATTATGAAGTAGCATCATAAAATGCAGAGCACAACCACCCTGACTAAAACCATCTTTCTCCTCTGCAGATACAGACAAACTAGCAGTAAATACTTTTTTGAGCCCCTGGCATGCAGATAAATTTCTACCGGTGTTCCCAACTGGACTGGGAGATTGAGAGACCCACGGGAGAGAATAGCTGAGATCAGGAGAATTTAACACAGCAATTAACAACCCTTTGGCTTCCCTAGACCCCACAGCACAAGACAGGATGCAAGAAACCAAAAATATCTCCAGCAGAGTAGATGACAAATTAGTGGGTTCCCAGGGGTCGCTGGACACAATTATTAACCAATGGCAGGCCTGGATGGTGTGGACATCTGCAGTGAGGCCAGAAAATGAAACACAGGGCTCTAACTTCCCAAGGAGAGCTCCTTTACTTACATCTCAGTTGGTGCACCCTTTCTCTTCATTTGGAAGGTTCCCTATTATACCACATGATCTGCATTATCTTCTCTATCTTAACAAATAATTTCCTAAACCAGTTGTAACCATTACCACCATGGATTCTCTGCTTTAAAAGTTCAAACATAAAAGGTAGCACTGAGAATCAAAAACATTTAAAGACTTCAAGAAATTCTTTAAGCAGAGGGAAGGCGTTTGGAGGAAAAGGAATCCGAATCCTCTTTCTGTATCAATACTGACGCTGATTTTAGGCATTGCTTTGACTATCCCATTATAGTTCAGAACGTTTTTACATACATATTGAAATTAACCCTATATTTCCTATTTCTTAGGCCCTCATTTTTCTCATCTGAAAAACAGGGTCGATATTATCTACTTACAATGTTGCGGTGCAGTTTAAATGAGTTAATACACGTAAAATCCTTAAAAGAATGCCTGCCACTGAGGAAGTCTTCAATATGTGTTAGCTCTGATGATGAGGATGAGGATAAGGAAGATGATGGTAGTTTTTAAATGGCATTCTAACTAGATTATATAATTCATAGAGCAAGGACTGTATCTGCTTTGTTTATGGCTAAAACCCCAGCATCTAAACACACTGCAGGAAATGCAATTAATATTTATTGATTGACAGAATGAATGATTACAAGGATTTTGTAATGCCAAATTCCACACTCGTGTTACTATTGATTTAGCTCAATTTGAGGATTATTAGGAGTCATTAACAAGGAAGTGGGGAATTGATTTAGTAAAACCAATATCATCTGGATACATTTATTGAAAGTCTACCACATAGTAGGGCATTAAAAAAGAAGCAAAGTACAGAGGCTAGCCTAACATGAAGATCATTTTCCAACTGGCATCATAAAGAGGTCATATGAGAAGTCTACAGACATTTCAGTTTTATTTTTGCCAATTTCTAATATTGTTCAGACTGTCAGTGTCAACGGTCCTTCCTTCCCTCCCTCCCTTCTTTCTTTCCTTCCTTCCTTGCCTTCTGTCTGTCTTTCTTAATATCCTTAGAAGTCACATCCTTAGATATCTTAAGCCATTTTTTTTTTTTAAAAAGCCCTGGAAATGTTTATTTTTCTATTTAAATTTGACCTGGAAATTTGCCATTTAGATTCCATTTTAATTGAAAGTCTGAGCCAATTCTATATGAAGGGAGATCAGAAAGCCCATTCACCCTGGAATTCCTTTTGGTGTTCTGCAGCTTTGGCCAAATAACATTCTCGATTGACCCTAAGCCTCAGGATTGAAAGAAGAGGCTCTCCCTTTCTAGTCAATTCTTCTTATCTTTAGAAGCCTAAGGTGATATTTGGTGGATTATTTTGCAATGCCCAAGTTGAAATTGGAGAGTGTTAAGTTTCTTGGGTTGCTGGGTAGCACAAATGGTTTGTGTGTGACTACAACCATATTTTTATGGAAATAACTCATGCCTTCTACGTTTGTTCGTCAACAGCTCCCTTCCCTCACTAGGTATTTTCTTCAGGGCTGTATGCTATTTTTTTTTTTACAGCAACATGTGAAAAAAAATAAATTGGAATAGCAGCACTTGTGAAAATACCGCATGGGTGGAGGGAATGGTTGGCAAATAAACATAGAAGGCGTGAGTTATTTGAGTAAAAATGTGGTAATCAAAACTTGGCAGTTCAAACCCATGTGGTGGCACCACGGAAGAAAGGCCTACTGATCTAATTCTATAAAGATTACAGTAAAGAAAACCTTATGGAGCAGTTATACTCCGTAACACTTGGGGTCACCTTGAGTTAGAATTGATTTGACAATGACAGGTTTAGTTTTTCGATTCTGAGTTCTATCTTTTATAATACTTTTCTCTACTATCTTTACCTTCCTTTGGCATTTAAATATATCATCACCAATTTTGGAAACATTTAGGAAGATGAAGACCAGTCATGGATAGGTGAACACTGGGCCAAATTTAATAGTCTGGTGTATATGTTTAATGTTCCTTTGAACTTGTGAAATCTTAGTTCAGTGCAATATTTTCAGAAGGGAGTGCCTAAAAATGAATCACACTTCCTGTCTCAATGCTACAGTACCTGAAGCTTAATGATCATTTTTCCTTCTGCCTCCACAAAATGCCATTTGCCTAGCCTTGTTGTCTGCAAAGCCAACTAAACTGTTTTGAAAATTTTTTGCTGTTTTCTGTTTGTTTTACTCAATTGTATCACCATTCAATTTACTCGATAGACATTCGTTAATTGAGATAGTGTGCTAGGTACCCAGAAGCACAAAGTTAAACTAAACATAATTCCTGGCCTGGTATCAAAACTCCCCTGGTGTTATAGATTGAATTGTGTCTCCCCAAAAGTTATATTGAGGTCCTGACCCCTGTAAATATGATGCTATCTAGGAAGAGGGGTTTTCTTTTGTTATGTTATAAGGTCATACTGGAGCAGGGTGCATGCTAAATCTAGTCACTTCTGAAGGACAGCTTATAAAAAGACAGAGTAGATACAGACACACACAGGGGAAGACAGATGCCATGTGAGCACCTGTCTACAAGCAAAGAAATGCCAAGAATTGTCAGCAGATACCAGAAACTAGGAGAGAGACCCACAGAAGGAATCAATATGGCTAATTCCCTGATTGAGACTTTCAGCTTCCAAAACTGTGAGAAAATGAATTTCTGCTTTTTTGTAGCCACCCACTTGTGGTATTTTTTTATTACAGCAGTACTAAGTAACTAAGACACCTAGTAACTCTACCTATAAAATAGCACCCCTCTTGTGCCTTCACCCTCTATCTCCCTTACCTCATTCTATTTTAGTTCATATCACCTATTAGCCTGAGGTGTTCTGTATTTATTTGCTTATTGTGTGTCTTTCCTGCTACACTGTAGGTATGCCTAAGACAGTTCTTCACACAGAATAGAAACGGAAAAAAGGTATCTGTTGAATTAATGAATGAGTATTAGAAGGGACATCTTCACACACATTATAGTTTTTAGGTCCAGTTGATAGTCACAGAGGTGTTTTCTTTGTGATAAATCATTGATCTGTTCATTTTTTATTTGTGGGGGGTGTGCACGTGTGTTACTCTTCACAATAACAAAGATTGAAAAAAATCCCATACTACTTTTAAGCCTAACATCACACTTACTTGTTACTTAGAGAAATAGAAGTAAATTCTATAAATTACTTACTTGTTGGCAAAACCAACTAGTTCTTAACTGCCAATGTCAAAAAGCATTTCTTCAGCAAAATCTGTACATCATATGTTGTCAAAGCTTAGCCTAGGTAACAAAGAGACTGTTGAGCTAGCCTTTTACAGTCAAAACTCTTTGTTGAGTGCCAACTCTGTTTTATCTCTCGCTATGTAAAAGTAAGTTTAAAGGACAGAAATTTCTTTAGACTGTGACAACTCCTGACAAGACCTGGTGGCATAAAGAACAGACTAGAAACCTAACTTCTCAGGCCCTGAGAACATGTGCAGAGTTGTAGATTTTGGAGACACGCATTTGGGTGAGGTAATCAAACCCTATTAAGTGGTTCACAGAGGACAGTGGGCAGAGGAAATACTTAATCTTAGTGTGGCAGATCTTTTTGTGACTGGAACTATATCCATATCCAAAGTAAAAAGCCACAGATGCAGTGAAAAATTCCAGTTTGGCTTCAGTATTCAAGTGCATTCATTTGAAGAGTTTGTTTTACTTTTTTAAAACCTAAGTATGTTTCATGGATAAAATGTGGCTGGCAAGGTTCGTGGGATTCAATATGGAAGATGAGATGGTACATGGCTTTGGCTTTCTTCTCACCAAGATTCCCCTCCCCAGTATGTTTCAGAAAGAGATGATCTCCACTTGCAGCAGACATCAAACACATGCCTGTGTGTGAATGCCAAGATTTTATTTCTGGGCCTATGATTACATTTGATGAGCAGGTTAGGGTCAGGTGCGTTACATAAATACGTTTATTCCTTATGAAAGCCAACATTTTAGAAATCAAAGAAAATAATTATGTCTTACTTAAGAGAGGTTTATGTCAAATCCTAGCCAGGGTCTCACCGTGACCACTGCTTACATTTTTCAAAATTGATTTTCCACCATATAAACAGTTACTCTGAAGCTACGTGTGACATTTCCTCCCTGTAACAATGATACAGTGTTTTTGAAACATTTCCTGGTATTACTCAGTTCTCCTTCTTTCTGGAGTGCTCATAGCTTTAAAACATTCTTTCCAGCAGAACTTGTACCGCAGATACTTTCACCCTTTATGACCTGGAGGCAGGGAGTGTGTGTGTGTGTTGGGGGGCGGGGGGATGAAGAGGAAATCAGGAATCTTTACAAGCAGAATTTTAATAGCTCCTTAGAAATGAAGGCTTCGCTTGCATTAGTCTCTCCTCAATAAGTCTTATTCACTTCTACGTACAAAGCATTAAGGCCTGCACTAATCGGTTCTCACTGTATTGCTCCCCAAGGAAAATTTGTGAAGGAGAAGCTGGTCTTTAGAGCTTATCCAAGCTCCCTTGCCTACGCCTCTCTCTTCTGTCCTCTTTTAGGAAACTTTACTCTCCGCTCCTTCTCTGAGGCCCCAGTACACTAGCTTCCCCAGACCTGGAAACTTAACCATGTCTCCCCAGTGGCATAGAGCACAGCACAAACCTGCCAAGCTATCTTCAACATTCACCTACCTCAAGTCCTCATCCTTGAGATCTCTGCTTCCTATTTTCCAAGGCAGCTATGAGAAGAAATAAGTAAAATTCTTGGTATCTGACAAAGTGCCCATGTATGTTTTTGGAGGCAGGAATCAATAGATTTAGAGACAGAAGGCCTCAATTCACATTCTGACTCTCCCACTCAGGATCTGCGTGACAAATATTATTGTTGTTAAGCCCCGGTTTCCTCATTTATGGAGTCCCTGGGTAGTACAAATGGTTAACATTTTTGGCTGCGAACTGAAAGGTTGGTGGTTCAAGTCCACTCAGAGGAGTCTGGACTGGCGATCTATTTCTGAAAAATCAGCCACTGAAAACCCTGCGGAGCGCAGTTCTCCTCTGACGTGCACGGGTCGCCATGAGTCAGAGCTGACCCCACGGCAGCCGGTTGGTTGGTGCGCACTCACACAGTGGGGTTGGCAGTACCTGTTCTGCAGTATAAGGAGGCTCAATTTAGATGAAGTAGGCGAAGTTGCTTGCAAACTATAAGCTTTACAAGTACAATATTATAAATAGGGTTGGGGAAGAAACTTCACCCTTCTCTCCTGTCAGCATAAAGGTTGTCACCTGCTCCACCGGCGTGCAGGGCTCTTCCTGGAGAGCGGAGGATCGTTTATTTTCTTAATTTCAGAAAAAGGTGCTCATTTTCTCAGTTTCAAGCCCATGCCCAACCTCCTGCCCACAATATTTCCATTCATAAATACTTGAGATCCAGCAAACCCTTAGTGTGAAAGCTCTTCAAGAAACCCAACCCTCCCTGGGCAGGTGGCTTACCTTGGAGGATCAGAGCACACACAATGATAGCATTTATAACCCGGGAGTCAGAGCGCTGCCTCTTTCCAGGCCTGTAGCCCCACTAAATAAATTCAGAACAAGTGGAAATCGAGAGGAACTGCACATGCCTCAAACTCATTAGGAACCCCTGGCTACAAAGGCTGAGTGTAACTGAATATCCTGTGGCACGGTGTGACATCCAGGCGGAGCTAGTTGTCAAGGGAGCCCTCTCTGCACAAAGCTTTATGCTTGAGGATGGTGGAGGGGTGGGAGCACAAGGAGTTCACTATCCATGTTTGTGCCTTTACCTCTCTAAGTATTTCCAAAATCTGTAATCACGTATTTTGAGATGCCGGAAAAGAGCAGAGTAAGGAATAGAAGAAATGTTCCAAAAGCTAAAACATTGAAAAAGCCACATACTCTTCAGCTTTTTACATCAGTACCTTTAAATAGCATACCCAATACCATGTTAGACCTCTGAAAAAGAGAGAAACTGAGACAAACCTTCATTCCATGAGGCTCAGGTTGGTCAAGAATGTTATATGGCCAAGGCTGCAGAATTCTGCAAGGAATTCCAGTGTTAGTGGGCTTTCTGGTCTCCCCACATATAGAATTGGCTCAGAGTTTCAATTAAAATGGAATCTAAAAGGGAAATCCCCAAGGGCAAATTTCAGGAGGAAAAAATACTTTCAGTGATTTTTATTGGCTTGAGACATTGCCAGAGATACTCCTAGCTGTGTCTTGATATGATTTTGGTCTTAAAAAAAAGTCTGAATGCCTCAAGTCTCTAAGGTAACCTCTTCCCATGGGTTAAATATAAAACACATTGGGGGTAATTATACTATTTAAAGGTATCAAGAAAGGAAAATTCACAGAAATAGAAGGTCCTGCATGTCAATAAAATGATTGCTTATCAATGTACTTATCAAATTGGTTGCAGTTTATCTGATTAACATCACATGAATCTGCTGCCATTTTATGGTGGTCAGCATCAGATAACAAAAATACTGTGGGTAAACTTCTCTCCTTAGCTCTAAGGATTGTCGGGAGACTTCCTCGCCAACTCTGAATTGCTGTGGTTCCTAGAAAACTTGATTTAAGAGGTCTGTGAGGAAGGGCAGCTGCCTCTGTTTTCTAGCATTACTACACTTCAGAGCAAGAGCTCATAGGCTCATTTGAAAATTCTTTTAGTGTTTTCATCCCAGCTCGTGGCATCACATTATATTTTGGGGTATAGAAAGCGCAGTATGTGAGGAGGATAATATCATATCAAAAAGAACTCTGGAGATAGCTGTAAAGTATACCAGTTAGCAACGAGGCAGAGAACCTTCCGTCAAACAACCTGAAGTGAGGTTGCCTTGTTCATTAAACTGACCTACATGAACCATTATTGCTATTTGGCTCTAAATTATAAAAAATCGGTAGCAAAATTTAGCACACCTCTAACTCCAGGCTCTCCTGTTCTTCAAGATAAAAACAGTGTCTCTTTGTGCTGGTTAGAAAACATATGTGAATGTACTAGCACTCAGCTTCTAGTGATAACCTTGTTAGTGTCTATATAACTGCATGTAACCACTCAGCATGACATCCTTTTCCATTTCTCTTTATGAATAATTTTGTTATACCTCATCCATTTTCTAGTGCTCTTTATTACAGCTTGCTACTACATTTATTAGAGTTCCCATCAGAGAATTCTTCTTCTTGTTATCCTTAATAGTGCCATGTACTGCCCTCCCTTGACTGTAAACCTGGCACTGTTCAAAGCACATTTATTAGTTTATAGCCCTTACATTTTAAATTCCTGCCAAGAGCTTCCTAGGCGGAGAATAAGTTTGCGATATATATTCACACACATGTGCAGACACACTACCGCCACCACCACTTCTGCTAGAATGGTGGTGCAAAGAGAAAACCCACCGTTAAAATAACTTCTTCATTTAACCTGCTACAGCAGGGCATTTCAACAAGACCTAAGAAGCAGGTGCCTTTTTTTTGTTTCTAGAACACATAATTGGACTTGAAGCTTTGAGCTGAATGTTGGTTTTGGTACAACAATATATCGCTGTCCTTAGGTTTTGTTGTGTGAACCACCTCGCTCTGACTAGAAGTAGAAACAATCTGAGCTAATAGCAGCCTCAGTTTATGATGATTTCTCAACAATCTAATCCAAAACCCTCTTGAGGTTGCCAAGATTAGATATTAACTGCTTGACGTTGGCAAATTGCCTCATTCTGGTTCCCAGTAAGATCATCTTTGAAATACAACCATCAATATGCAGAGATAACTGAAAACTAGCGTGTCCTTTTGTTTCTTATCTGTACCTGAGAACATAGCAAAAAAAAAACCAGTTTTTTTTCCTCTTAAGGGACAGAATGATCAACCTTGTTTATCTTCTATTCTTCAGAGTGGAGGGGTGATGAGTTTAGAAAGGAAATAGGGACATTGCCAGTGGGATCAAGAAGAGAAAGATGGACTCAAGAAGGAGAAAAATGGAGACACAACTTGTTGTTGTTGTTAGCTGCTGTGGAATCGGCCCCAGCTCATGGGGATTCTTAAACCAGGTGACCCCCGACTCAAGGCAACCCCATGCATACACAACAGGGTCAGATCATTGTGATCCATAGGACTTTCACTGGCTGATTTTTTTGGAAGTAGATCACCAAGCCTTTCTTCCTAGTCCATTTTAGTTCTGAAGCTCTTTTGAAACCTGTTCAGCATCATAGCAACACGTAAGATGCCACTGACTGTGCATGTGGTATATTTGCCAGGAATAGGACCCGTGTCTCTTTTATGGAGAGTGAGAATTCTATCACTGAACCACCAATGACCCCGAGAGATCACTACTACCATCCTGCAGTGTGATGGATCACTTTTGTGTGGTCTTTCTAGCCATGGTCTTACAACTCCCACCCAAGTGAATGGGCAAGACTGTGCAGATATGGTAATTGAGGCCCAGCAAAGGGATTGATTAGTTTTGCAATCCCACTGGGCTTTAGATGAGCCATCCCAGAGGCAGGAAAGAGAAGAGCCCATCACTACCAAGGAAGGAGACACTGACAGGAGAGATCCACAGGACAGAACCACAGGAGATGGCTCAGTGGACTCCCCAGCCCACAGAGTGAGGAAACTGAGTACTTTTTGGCAAAAAGTGAGGTCCAGGGAGAGGTGTGTCTGTGAGCACGGCTGGGAAGAAGCTGTCCTAATGGAAGAACTGTATCCTTAAGTGTTCTTGAGCCTGAATTGTAATCTGTTACTTTCCCCCCAAAAAGCTCACAACTGTGTGGCCACTGCAATGAGATATCGAATGCAGCAGAGAAGTAGAGAGCGCTGTGGGAGGGACAGTTGGTGTCAGAACTGGTAAAGATGGCGGAGAAAGGAGGCATGTCTCACCCCACCTCGCAGGAATCAGCCTTGAGCTGTTGATCTTGATTCTCCTTCCCCCTTGTGATATTAGAAGAGGTCAAAGTCTGCCCCCATGCCATTTTTACACATACCAAAAAAAGAAAAAACAAATCTTTCAGCAGTGGAATTTTCCAGGTGTATATTCACATATAACCATAAAGATTACTAACAACTTTTACCACATTTGCTTCAAGTGAATCCACTCCTTCTTCCTCTAAACAATAAAATGCATTGTTATTGGAATATATAAGTGCCGAGATGCCAAATATCTTATAATTTTTGAAGCTCACAAAACCCTCATTATGCAGCCAGCTCCCAAAGTCCTAATGGATAGTGAGAGGCAGCTATTGCCAATAATGGGACCAGGTCACAAGGGGAAATCCACCGGGCTTCATTCATAATCAAGTTCCACTTTGATTCCCAGAGATGAGTGTTCTGTATCACTAAGTCCAGGAACTACTATGCATATTATCAAGAGCAGTCCTTGGGCAGAGAGTCGGGCACATCTCTCTTCCTCCCTGCCCCCTTCCATCCTCTTCTACCCTCCAGCCACAACATCTTTAGCTCTTGGGTACGGTCATGGAAATTGCTTCCAATGATGTAGAGTGAGAAACAGCCCTTCTCTTGACCTCTGCTCTCCCCTTGTTACCCCTTTCTGCCTTCCCAGAGAGTCTCTGTGTGGTACAAATGGTTAACATACTCAGGTGCTAACTGAAAAAGATTGAAGGTTTGATTCCACCCAGAGTCACCTCAGAAGAAGGGCCTGGTGATCTACTTTCAAAAAAAAAAACAGCCATTGAAAACCCTATGAAACACAGTTCTCCTCTGACACACATGGTGTCACCACCAGTCAGAACTGACTTGATGGCTGCCTGTTTGTTTCTTGACTTCCCAGGGAGACATTTTAATGTAGATTTAGGAGATACAACTCTGGAGCTGACCACCTTAAATTCAAATGCAGCTCTTCCATTCAACAGTGTGGTACACCGAGAAAGTCACTTAAACCCTCGTGCCTCTGTGTTCTCATTTGTAAGGTTAATAATGGGACTCATCCTTAATGTAGTTTTGAGGAATAAATGAATTTTTTTAAAGCACTTCTGTGACTTGCACCTGTGAAGCATTTATAATTATAAGCTGCTAGTCTTCCTCGCTGAACTTTGTTTTGTTGCCTATTTTTTCCGGCATCCAGAATATACATGGTTTTGCCATCCAGAATATACCTGTTGTTTAGAACATTTATGTCCACTAGCCACTGTTAAAGAAGGACCCTGATGGGACAGTGGTTAAAACACTCAGCTGCTAACCAAAATGTCAGTGGTTTGAACCCACCAGCCACTCCATGGGCAAAAGATGTGGCAGCCTGCTTCCATAAAGACTTATAGCCTTGGAAGCCCTGTCTTATTTAAAAAAAAAAAAAAAACCTGTTGCCGACCAGTTGATTTCAACTCATCATGACCCTGTAGAATGGAGTAGAAAGAACTTCCCCATAGGGTTCCCTAGGAGTTGCTGGTGGAATCAAACTGCCAACCTTTTGTTCAGCAGCCTGAGTTCTTAATCACTGCACCACCAGGGCTATAAGTTGGAATCAACTAGACAGCGCTGGGTTTGGTGTTTTGGTAGCCACCGCTACTTCCACTGCAAGATCACAAGCAGAGGTGGCAGATTTAAGGCAAAATATCTAGAAGTGAAAGAAGCCTGAAATTGAATGTAACCCAGTTGGTTATTTTTATACTCATATACAATGAGTGTCAGAATTGTGGTAGTGTTTTCTTTCTTTTTTTTTTCTTGGTCATCCACAACAGACAAACAACACTTTATATCTGTTTTCCCCTTCCTCTACCCATCTGCTTCCTGATATTGAGTTCTCCACTCCATTACTAATTGTGTGATGTGTTCCGTTTTCAGCAAAGTGAAAGCAGTTTCTTAAGTGTCTCGTTAAGAGAAATTGCCAGTTGTCTATATCCATTGGGGGGGAAAAATTATGCTGAACATGCTCAACTCAATCCCTGCGGTCTATAAGACATGAATTCTGGGCTGTGCTCAAAGATGGAGCTTAAGTGATGGTCTTAGAGGAAAGTTTGATATTGGAATTTGATGCATAAGTAAAAGAGCTGCCTCAGGAAAACTTGTATGAGGAGAGACAGCTCTAGCCAGAGCTATATGCCCTAAAAGAAAGGCCAAGGGAAATGCGCCCAAGACGTGGAAGCATTAGCTGCAGAATCAAGAGAGGTGTTCCAAATAAA
The DNA here is from genome assembly GCF_024166365.1 of Elephas maximus indicus. Taxonomy (NCBI): domain Eukaryota; kingdom Metazoa; phylum Chordata; class Mammalia; order Proboscidea; family Elephantidae; genus Elephas; species Elephas maximus. Next base: position 137,721,055 of record NC_064821.1, read on the forward strand.
ATAACTAAACTAGTTGCAGATTCTAATTCATGGCAACCCCATGTGTTACAGAACAGAGCCGTGCTCCACTAGGTTTTCAAGGCAGTAACCTTTTGGAAGCAGATCACCAGTCCTTTCTTCCAAGGCACCTCTGGGTAGGTTTGAACTGCCAACCTTTCAGTTAGTAGTCAAGCATTTAGCCATTTGTGCTACGAAGATACTCCTAAGAAAGGTGTTAAAAGGAAGAAATTCAGGAAAACTGAAAGCCTTCTAGAATGTTCCTTAAACTGGTGAAAACAGACGACAGAGAGGAAGAGGCATACAAGTCAGGAAGATGAAAGTCTTAAGAAAGAAGAGGGGGCAAGGAGGATCAGAGGCTGGGGTTATATCTGGGATCAAAAGCCAGCAAAAGGAGAACCAGTTAGCGACTCGGCATGAAGTAAAAAACACCAAATGCAGGTGGTTTTATTTTTAATATACAGTATTTTTACACAAATAACTTGTAACTTTCTGTATTTGTTTGCTGGCCATGGCCTCCCCCTGAAGTATTTTCATAAGCCTGCTATTCTTTTTTTTTTTTTACAGCATCATGTGGAACAGGGTTGGCATGGCAGTGTTTTTGAGGGTGCTGAAAATGGTGACAAAGATGAGGAAGAAAATAGTCCGTATTTAAACATGAAGCAAATCTCAGCAATTTACCACTACAAAATTGTTTGACATTGATTGAAGATGAAATTGATTGCTTTTTGATTACAACTGATTTGTACACAATGCTAATTTTGTAGTACACTCACAAAGCTGCTCCCAGATGCACATGAGTTCCCGCTTGGATACACACAAGAGGCCCATTGACACCCCAAAGATGTGTTCCATCTGGGGTCTTTCTATAGGCAGACTTTGGATGGGACCTAGGTACTTTTAATATCTTACTTTCCAAACCCAAAACAACAAACCAAACCCTTTGCTGTCGAGTTGATTCTGACTCATAGCAACCCTATAGGACAGAGCAGAACTGCCCCATAGAGTTTCCAAGGAGCACCTGGTGGATTCGAACTGCCAACCCTTTGTACTCTGCAGCTGTAGCTCTTGACCACTACGCCACCAGGGTATCAGAAGATTGAGGAAGAGTGCTTGCTCTATTCTGCCCCCATCTTACCTCATGATTTTCTTGAGAGTGTTTTTAATCCATAAACTACATTTCTTCCCCTTGGTATAACAAAATCTTTATACATGTGGATCCCATGTTCAATCCAGTGGCTAAGGCTTTTCCTGAATCGTAGTTTCTCCTCATCCCCACCACTCATCTTTGACCCTGCCCAGAGGGGAACCTGTGTCCTAGGAAAAACTAAGGACAGATGGTAGGTTAAGTATTTATCCTTTATTAAGATTTTTTATCTCAACTTTTGGAGCCACCTAAGAAACAATTTATGAAATTTTATAGTTAGATAAAAATCTGAATTCCTGTAGTGCAAAATTTTTCCCGTAATTATTTGCATGTGGTAGTTAATTATTAGAATGGGCCACTGAAGATGGGTTTTTATAATTCTTACTCCTATGTTTTTTAATTTTTATGAGCGTTACCCAGATTCTTGACTTTTTCTATCACCAGAAACAGGTCAAGCCACTGCCATGTTCCTTCTCCACATTGGGCTTTACTTTTTCTTTGGCCCCCCCATCAAGAATCTTAAATGTCAAATACTAATTCTTGGGATATGCTATCTACCAGGCAGTGCTATTCATCTTTATCTTCAGCTTTCTAGATTTTTCTTTTTTCAAAAAAAGATTTTGTAAAAGACTCATGTCTTTAAAGGAAAGCCATATTTACCACATCCTGAGACTTTAAATTTTATAGTCATCTCATTTATAAATAGCTACCTAATTCCTAGATATTGTTCTGCAGATGCATAAATAACAGTCATTGAAAGTCTAATCTTTTGTCACGCTGAATGTTCTGTTACTATTTTCCCTTAGCCCTTGACATTCTGGGAATTGCAATCCACCAAAGCGATTTAAGAATTAAAAGTAAATGGGGTTCATACAACAGTTTGCATTTTGGATTTGTCCCTAAAAACCCATAAGGAAGATTTCTGGTGAAGATGTTGCTTTTTAATAGCTCAGAATCAACAAAGAGCTATGCATACAAGGGGAAGATTCATGAGTCTTAGGGATGGCCAATGTTCAGGCATAAATGGCACATTGTACAATATGTATAAAGCTATATTATTCATATGAAAGTTTGCATGATTAAATAGAGACATATTGACAAAAATGGAATAGGTCAACTTTTCTTCATGGATTTCTTGTTATGAAAGTCTTTTATGTTACCTGAATCAAATAAAATAGTCCAGACAGAAACAGGTTGTTTGCTTAATGGTCTGTGAAACTAGGACCAACAATTGCACTTGTAATTTCTGGCACTAAGGCTCTCAAACAACTAATAAAATCATCAAATTGCTAAAATTTCTTCTTTTGCCTCTGTGCCCTGTTACGGCTCAGAGATTAAATTTCAATAATGCAATCGATAGCATGATGAGGAGATTGTTGCTTTCTTTTTAGGTATGTATTACACAGAGAAATACAGGGAACCCCTTTGTTCTGCTGGTCTGGAAAAGGGATGTAAGCGATAGCAATCCCTTCTGACTCTTCTTGACTTTACTCAACAGATTCTTCCACCCCTTAACTCAGTGCAGTCCTAATCCTGTTGATTTCTCATTCCTATCCGTTAAGAAAACTCGAAAAAGAAAAAACCATTTGCTTCCTATAGACATAAATTATTTATAAATTATGTAACCTCATTTTCCCTGAATATATTACATTCATTTAAATATGCACACAAAGGATAAATTTATCAGAATGATGTAACAATGAAATAAGCATTTTTAAAGGTGATTAGCTAATATCTCAAGGCACAATTTCCATTCGAGTTTTATTATTATGATAAACCAAACATTCTAACCCTTTGCCATCAAGTCAATTCCAACTCATGTTCACCTCATTTGCTACAAAGTAGAAATTCTCTATAGGGTTTTCTTGGCTGCAATAATTACAGGAGCTTTTTGCCAGGGTTTTCTTCTATGGAGCAGCGGGGTGGGTTTGAATCACCAACCTTTAGGTTAGAAGCCTGTCACAAAATGCTTGCACCACCCAGGCCCCTACCCGTAAAGATTACAGCCAAGAAAACCCTCTGGAGCAATTCTACTCTGTAACACATGGGGTCACCATGAGTTGGGGGCCAACTCAACAGCAGGTAACAACAATCTTTAAGGAAGCAGTTTGCCAGAGCCACTTGGTGGGTTCAAATAGCTAACATTTAGGTTAGTAGCCAATCACAAACTGCTTGCACCACATAGGAAGTGGTTGAGAACTCCAAATTTCAAGTGGTTTTCTTGATATTTTTTATTCATTTTGAAAAAAATATTGTAAGATACAAATAAATCATCTTTGTTTTTTAGCTCACAGAAAGAGTTCATTCTATCAGTATGAGTGTCACTCTGCACTTTTCCCATATTTAGCTGTGTTCACGTTAATAGTTTTAACTTCAATCAGTGTTACTTCTTTGTTGGAAAATTTGTGAGTCACTTATCCATTAAGGGAGACTTATTTAGTTCAAACCTCATAAAGTAATATATAACTACACATCACGGGTCATACATAAACTGGAATATATCACAACATACTGAAAATAAACAAAGGAATTGAAGGTAACTCTATTAACAGTTTCATCTTACAGAATTATTACCCTTCTCCCCAGGACTTTTCCATGAGACATGATCCTCTGAAATACAGAAAGCATGAGGACATTTTAATCTGTTTATTAAATCTTAGTAAAGGCTGTTTTATTCTTATTTATAATGTGGGCAATACTTTTTTTCAACAATTTCTACATGTATAATTCAGTGACATTGATTACATTCTTCAAGTTGTGCAACTTTTCCACTATCCTTTACCAAAGTGTTCCATCATTATTAACATAAACTCAATGCCCCCTAAGCAAAAATTCCCCCTTTCACCTTTCTTCCCACCCCTGGTAACCACTAATAACCTTTGGTTTCTCTATATTTGCTTATTTCATATAAGTGAGGTCATACTGTATTTGTCCTTTTGCGACTGACATTTTGCTCAGCATGTTTCCAGGGTTCATCCATGTTGTGGCATGCTTCAGGACTTCATTTGTCTTTATGGCTGAGTTGTATTCCATTGTATGCATATGCCCCATTTTGTTTATCCTTTCATCTGTTGATGGACATTTCAGTTGTTCTCGCATTTTGGCTGTTGTGAAGAGTACTGCAATGAACTTTGGTGTACAGATTTCTGTTTGCATTCCTTCCTTCACTTCTTCTGGGCATATACCTAGGACTGAGTCCTATGGTAGTTCTATGTTCAGTTTTTTGAGGAACATCAAACTGTTTTCCACAGTGGCTGTACCATCTTGGACAATAATTTTTTTTTAAAATAATTTTTATTGAGCTTTAAGTGAACATTTACAGATCAAGTCAGTCTGTCACAAAACTATTTACACCTTACTCCATACTCCCACTTACTCTCCCTGTAATGAGTCAGCCCTTCCAGTCTCTCCTTTCATGACAATTTTGCCAGTTTCTAACCCTCTCTACCCTCCTATCTCCCCTCCAAACAGGAGATGCCAACACAGTCTGAAGTGTCCACCTGATACAAGTAGCTCACTCTTCATCAGCATCTCTCTACAACCCATTGTCCAGTCCCTTCCATGTCTGATGAGTTGTCTTCAGAAATGGTTCCTGTCCTGGGCCAACAGAAGGTTTGGGGACCATGACTGCTGGGATTCCTTTAGTCTCAGTCAGACCATCAAGTCTGGTCTTTTTACGAGAATTTGGGGTCTGCATCCCACTATTCTCCTGCTCCCTCAGGGGTTCTCTGTTGTGCTCCCTGTCAGGGCAGTCATCGGTTGTGGCCGGGCACCACCTAGTTCTTCTGGTCTCAGGATAATGTAAGTCTCTGGTTCATGTGGCCCTTTCTGTCTCTTGGGCTCATAGTTATCGTGTGACCTTGGTGTTCTTCATTCTCCTTTGATCCGGGTGGGTTGAGACCAATTGATGCATCTTAGATGGCTGCTTGTTAGCATTTAAGACCCCAGATGCCACATTTCAAAGTGGGATGCAGAATGTTTTCATAATAGTATTATTTTGCCAATTGACTTAGAAGTCCCCTTAAGCCATAGTCCCCAAACCCCCGCCCTTGCTCCACTGACCTTTGAAGCATTCAGTTTATCCCAGAAACTTCTTTGCTTTTGGTCCAGTCCAGTTGAGCTGACCTTCCATGTATTGAGTATGGACAATAATTTTTAATATGGATAATATAGACATAAAAGTGTATTTTCTTCTCACACCTCAGCTTACCATTTTGTACAATGGATCATTGTCCCCAAGTTTGAAGACTACTGCCCTAACTGCTGAACTTGAAGTTTCATCTCATACATTTTCTAATTTTTAGCACTCTTCCCCTGATGATGCCAGATATACCACTAGTCCAAATTTAACTTCTGAGCTACAAACCCACATATGGAACAACTACTTACTTAACATCTCCCTATGAAAATCCTACTTTTTCAGAGGAAACCCTGGTGGTATAGTGGTTAACCAAAAGGTCAGCAGTTTGAATCCATCAGGCGCTCCTTGGAAAATCTATGGGGCAGTTCTACTCTGTGGTACAGGGTCACTATGAGTCAGAATCGACTCGATGACAATGGGTACAGTGGGTGCTTTTTCAAACTGAAATTCCATTTCTGATTAACGGTTCTATCATCTACCCTTTACCCAGGTAAGAACCCCTGACCTCACCTTCTTCTTTGCTTTCCACATTCACGTCAGTAGACTTCTTTTTTCTACCTCCTAAAATCCCTCCAAGCTGCCACCACTGACCCTACCTTAGTTCACACTTTCTTTATTTCTACCCAAAATGATGGAAAATTGCCTACTAATTTCTTCTAGTCTTATTACCATCCAGTAAATCCTCATACTATTGCTGAATTGATCTTTTTAAAGGAAAAACTCATGTCACTCCATTTTAATAAATTTATACTAATGATTTCTCTTGTCAACAAGATAAAAAAAGTTTGCTTCTCAAGGGTACAAAGGTTTTCCATGATTTGGCTGCTATCTACCTCTCCTGCTTCACTGTTTGCCACTCTTTTCTTCACACTATGGGTCCTGATTATCCCAAAGTATTTGCAATTACTGAGGGCAACATGGTTTTCCATAAATTCATCTATTTTAGGCTTTATCCTCTACCTGGAATACTCTCCACGTTCAACCTATACTCATCTGGAAAACTCTAACTTTCTTGAAGACCTAAATTTCCTGCACCTACAACATTCTTTGCCACAGGAACAAGTGCTATTATTATACCCCAAATCTATCATATTCACGTCATTTTAGTTGGTTTACTTATTTCCTCATCTACTTGATGGTTAGCACCTTCTTTGCAAGGTTCATTTCTTATTTAACTTCCTAGACTCTAGCAGAGTATGTAGTAGCAAAATGATTCATTAGCAATATGTAGCAGAAACTAGATGTTAGGGATTCATTAGCGAACAACATAGACAAAAATCTCTGAGATCTTGCAGCATTCGTTATAAATTACAAAGAATGTTATCATATATTATATGATACATTATATCATATATTACTATCTACGTAAGACCACAGTTCACATTGCATTGATTTCAACTGATTCATTCCAACTAGTGGAACTCATTTTGGAGTCATCACATTGACCATAGACAGAAAATTCACTCTGGCTTCTGACAAGGAAACTTATTTCTTATCAGATCAAGGAATGCTCTTATTCACTGAATGATATTTACATGGCATCCATTTTTTAATTAAAAATAGAAAGATTTATATAAAATTAAACACATTACCTTTTAAATGCCATTTTTGATAATTTTTAATGACCTGCACCTTTAGGGCCTAATTCCTCTAATAAATACCACCAAAAAACCAAACCCATTGCCATCAAGTTGATTCCAACTCATAGAGACTAGTAAATAGTACCACAACTCATCTGTCAGTTTGTTGTACTGTGGTGGCTTGTGTGTTACTGTGACGCTGGAAGTTATGCCACTGATATTTCAAATACTAGCAGGGTTACCCATGGTGGACAGGTTTCAGTGGAGCTTCCAGACTAAGACAGACTAGGAAGAAGGACCTGACAATCTACTTCTAAAGACATTGGCCAGTGAAAATCTTACGAAGAGTAACAGAACATTGTCTAATATAGCGCCGGATGATGAGGCCCTCAGGTTGGAAGGAAATCAAAATACTGAGGAAGATCTGCCTCCTCAAAGTAGAGTCCAGTTTAATGACATGGATGGAGTCAAGCTTTCAGGAACTTCATTTGCTAGTGTAAGACAAGTCAAAATGAGAAGAAACAGTTGCAAACATGCATTAATGACCAGACTGTAGAATGTATGAAGTATGAATCTAGGAAAATTTGAAGCTGTCAAAAATGAAATGGAACACTTGAAGACAGATATCTTAGGCATTGGTGAGCTGAAGTGGAATGGTATTTGGCCATTTTGATTTGAATAATCATATGGTCTACCATGCTGAGAATGACAAATAGGAATGATGTAGCATTCATTGTCAAAAAGAACATTTCAAGATCTATTCTGAAGCACAGTGCTGTCAGTGATAGAATAACATCGATATGCCTACAAGGAAGACCAGTCAATACAATTATTATTCAAATTTATGCACCAAGGACTAATGCCAAAGGAAAAAATTGAAGATTTTTTCCAACTTCTGCAGTCTGAAATTGATCAAACTTGCTCTTGAATGTAGAATAAAGCAAGTGTATGGAATAAATGTTGAAGTGAAAGAACTGAACAGAAGATTTCAAAGAGTGGCTTGAGAAGACAAAGTATTATAGTGAAATATGCAAAGACCTAGAGTTAAAAAACCAAAAGAGAAGAACATGTTCAGCATTTCTCAAGCTGAAGGAACTAAAGAAAAAAATTCAAGCCTTGAGTTGCAATATTGAATGATTCTATAGGTAAAGTATTGAACAGTGCAGGAAGCATAAAAAGCAGAAGGAAGAAATATATGGAGTCACTGTATGAGAAAGAACTGGTCTACAGTCAATCATTTCAGGAGGTAGCATATGATCAAGAACCACTGAAATTGAAGGAGGAAGTCCAAGCTGCACTGAACACATTGGAGGAAAAAAAAGGTTTTAGGAATTGGTGGAATACCAATTGAGGTGTTTCAACAAATAGGTGCAACGATGGAAGCATCCACTTGTCTATGCCAAGAAATTTGGAAGACAGCTACCAGGCCAATCAGCTGGAGAAGATCCATATTTGTGCCCACTCCAAAGACAGGTGACCCAACTGAATGTAGAAATTATCAAACAAAATCATATGCAAGCAAAATTTTGCTGAAGATAATTCAAAAACAGTAGCAGTACATAAACAGGGAACTGCCAGAAATACAAGCCAGATTCAGAAAAGGACATGGAGCAAAAGATATCATTGGTGATGTCAGATGGATTTTGGCTGAAAGCAGAGACTATCAGAAAGATGTTTACTTACGTTTTGTTAACTATGCAAAGGCATTCAACTGCATAGATCATAACAAATTATGGATAATATTGTGAAAAAATGTAAATGCCAGAACACTTAATTGTGCTCAAATGGAACCTGTACATAGACCAAAAGGCAGTCATTCAAACAGAACAAGGGGATACTGCATGGTTTAAAATCAGGAAAGGTGCGCACCTACATTGTATCCTAACACTATACTTATTCATTCTGTATGCTGAGTAAATAATCAGAGAAGCTGGACTACATGAAGAAGTATGTGGCGTCAGGATTAGAGAAAGATTCATTAACAACCTGCGATATGCAGATGACACAACCTTGCTTGCTAAAAGTGAAGAGGACTTGAAGCACCACTGATGAAAGTCAAAGACCACAACCTTCAATATGGATTATATCTCAACATAAAGAAAACAAAAATTCTCACAACTGAACGAATAAGCAACTTCATGGTAAATGAAATAAGCAACGTCATGGTAAATGAAAAAAAGTTTGACTTTGTCAAAGATTTCATTTTACTTGCATCCACAATCAACGTCCATGGAATTTGTAGCAAGAAATCAAAAGGTGCATTGCATTGGGCAAATCTGCTGTAAAAGACCTCTTTCAGGGTTAAAAAGCAAACCTGTCACTCTGATGACTAAGAAGCACCTGACCCCACCACATATGCATGCAAAAGCTGGAAAATGAATAAGAAAGACGGAAGAAGAATTGACGTCTTTGAGTTATGGCGTTAGTGAAGAATACTGAATATGAACTGACAGAAGAACAAACAAATCTGTCTTGGAAGAAGTAAAGCCAGAATGCTCCTTAGAAACAAGGATCATGAGACTTTGTTTCACATACTTTGGACACGTTATCAGGAGGGACCCTTCCCTGGAGAAAGACATCATACTTGTAAAGTAGAAGGTAAGCAAAAAAGAGGAAGACCTTCAAGGAGATGAATTGACACAGCAGCTGCAGAAATAGGCTCAAGCAAAATAATGATTATGAGGATGGTGCAGGACTGGGCAGTGTTTCAGTTTGTTGTAAATAGGATTGCTATGAGTCAGAGCTGACTGTACGACACCTAACAAAAACAACAACTAAGGAAACATTACATAATTCTTGGTATGTCCTCAGCACTATTCTAAGTGTTTTCCATATACTAACTCATTCAATTCCCAACACCTTGCAAGGTAATTACTATTATTATGTCCTTTCATGCAAATAAGGGATCTCAAGGTCAGAGAAATTAAATAATGTACCCAAGGTGAAATAGCTGGTAAATGTAGAAAGTGGTCTGTGTTTTAATCTACTTTGCCATATGCCATAATTGCTTATGGCACTTAGAACATTTTGGGCAAAACAAGGCACTTTCTACCTCCCATTGTCAAAATTTTCCTAGTACAATGAAATTCTTGTCCTGTTCCGCCCATTACCCAACCTCTTGAAGATGGACAAACAACTTTCTTATAGTATAGAGAGGTATTATTGTAAAATTTACTGCCAGGTTGAGACCTTGCATGGCACACTAAATTTTTATGACAGTTATAAACACCTAAAAAATCTAAGTCTATCATGGGACTGCTTATAAATCCTAATAATAACTCTCTGAGCAAGCAGCATCATAAAAGAGTCCAGTGGCTTAAGTCAAGTAAGCAAGAACAAAGGTTTGGTGATTTCTTTAGTTCAATGCTAGACTCTTCTTCCCTTTCTCTGAAGGATGTTAAGAGAAGGGGGAGGTGAGCAGAGGTGGAAGAAAAAGGAGACTTCCCAAAAGAGCCCCAGTAGATCTAATTTTCTGAACTTTAGTTTTCTTTTAAGTAAAATGGTATTCAATACATTGTAAAGTCCTTTGAAATTCCATCTTAGTAAATCCGCTCAGGATTTAGGAGGCCAATTTAATAAGTGATTGTAGAATTCCTGCCATCTGAGAACTCCTGCCTCAGGAGTTATTCCCCTGTTGTGTGTTTCTTTTTTAAGTATTGGAAGGCCTGGGGAAATATTAAAGAGAATTACAAAAAATGAATTATACAAGATGTGCCTTTAAAGTAATGAGACTGATTCTACAAGCCACACCTGAAAATCAATGATACTACCATATCATACTAGCACTTTTAGTCAAAAAGGCACAGCACACAATCGATTGTATTAGGGGACAAAAAATATTAGAAGAATGCGCACGAAACTCAAAACAGTGGTTACATCTGGGGTTAAAGGGGAATCTAGCATGCATTGTAATGTTCTAATTTTTTTTTTTTTAATCACAGTATGTTCATGCATTTTTAAAAAATCATCTAACTCATTCTGGTTTAAAGAGCACCTAAACCAAATAAAATAAATCGGTAGTTCAACTTCCTTTTTTCTCTATGTCTTTGAAGAATGAGATTTTATGATTTCAAGACGTAACCATTCCCAAAGTCCAATTCTTAGACAGCGTTGTGTTATCACATCACCTATATTTTAGAGTTTTTTATACTTATCATTGCTAAACAGAAACAGAATAACACTTTTCCATGAGCGGACTCTCACTGGTTTCCTTAATGTGCTAATTAAACCTCATCACATTTTTCACTGTATTTCATTCACTCATTCATTCAGTCATTCAGTCTCCAAAATATGCTTAACAGCCCCATCATCCATTTCTTTTGGTTGATTTACGACATTGTCACCCAGTGGAGTAGTCCCAACGATTGATTTACATGTACATTTCTCAGATACCCACAGAAAAAATAACTTCCTGTCCTTAAGGTAAAAAGGCAAAGAGAAAGCATTTATTGCTACATTTGAATTTATCATCATAAATAAGTGCTAATATTGACAGTGGACAGAATTATATCTTCAAGCAAAAAGAATCTGTCCATTGGCCTGGCTTGTGGAAGAAGTTGGGTGCATACCCTACCTAGAATACCTAATATTAAAAAAAATTTTTTTTCATCTTGTTAAAGACTCAGGGAAAAGTATATTTTAATTTTACCCACAGTAAAAATATTGGTCAATATGAAATTAAAAGGAAAAATACTCCTCCTTGTCTAAAAAAACAAAACAACGAAAACTCAACCTCTTATAAAGCCTTTGAAAACAAAATAGCATGCATTCTGCATTTTTTTCCTGCTAACATTCCATAGGTATTTATAATATAGTACAGAAAATACTTTTAAAGAGGGGAAAATGGCAAGTTGCAATAACGTATCTATGTGTTTAGCCAAAGGGCTGAGACTGTAGAAGGTTCCCACTCACACTGTACTATTGCCTCTCTTCAACTCTTCAAATGAGTAAAAATAGAGAAGAAAGAAAAGATGAAACCTTTAAAGATTACTGCTCTCCATAGTGACTCCAATGTGGACAAATAACTTTTCAGGAAAATCACTTAGGAAACCTGTACCCCTTCTCACTTGGTACAGGTGGACAGTCATGAATATATACACATATATTCATTGACAATAAAATACAAATACAGTGGATCATAATCATTCAAGAAAACTTACCAAGCCTTCCCGTAAAAGGCTACTGACAGCATGTATGAAGTGGAAGACAAATCCCTGTGGAAGGACACCTTGACTCTTTATCAAATAGTGAAATTATCTCAGAATGCCTGATTTGACTGTGCACTCCAAACCAGAGAATTACAGTATAAATACCAACTTCCATCCCTCCAGCTGCCTGCTCCTATTTGACCAGAAAGACCTTCAATACTCTGTGCTTGCTGGGGCAGAATACGTGCAATTAGGTATCATGGGAAAATTAACTCCTTAAATAATTGAAGCAGGAGTATTTATGAATATCCAATTTTCAGTTGAATTTTTTAACCAATGGATTTTAAGAAAATTAAGAATTAAAATGCTTATCACTAATAGATGTCTGAGCTATAAGAAAGAATGTCTAGATGATATTAAGATTTCTGTAATGCTAAGCATTTTTGACGTATCCATTCTTACTGCCATTTGTGTAAATGCTTGATTTAGCCTCTAAATCATAATCTACTAGTTGGTGTATGTGGACCAATAGAAAGAATAATGGCTTTAGAATGAGGTCTAGAGTTACATGTGGCTTTATCACTTACTAGCCATGTGCTCTTGGGCTAGTCATTTAGTCATCTCACCTCCTTGGGTCTTAGTTTCTTCATCTCCAAAATGGAGACAAGATTTACCTCACATAATTGTGTAATACAGAGATAATACACTGTTAATCTAGAACAAAGCAGGTCTTCCATAATTGGTAGATATCTATTTAAATTCCTATTATTGGCAAAATAAGTGTTACTTCTTTAAGAGCCTTATCTTTTCCTGGGAGTAAATCATGTGAAGGAAAAAGAATGCACTAACAAAAACAGAAGAATTCAGTATTTATTCAACTCCTAGTATATGTCAGAAATTTCATTTTGCACTTTCTATACATTTTCATGAAATTGTCCTAGTAATCCTAAGACATAGGTATTCTCAGGTCTGTTTAGAGGTGAGATGACTGAGACCGAACAAGATCAGGCGACTTCCTGAAAGTCACACAGCTATAAATGCCAGAGTATCATAGAATGAGGATTTCTGGAACGCTACTTGTTCATCATTGCTTTGCTAATTGAGTCTTTGTATTTTTCAAAATTCATTTTTTAGCCATAAGATTGTGTCAGGTGTAACATCTACGATATAAAATTCTCACTAAAAATTGTTTTCTGGCAAGCTTTGCAAAGAGCTGCAAATACTGCTTAGTGGTTTTGTGACGATGTCCAGAAATCTTAGTAACGCAGAGCTTGGAATTTCAACCTCAGTGTTCCATAGATTTTCTCTATATGGGAAAGGTTTATTTTTCTTCATCATAGCAAAAAAGAAGACTTTGCATTTTCAAGGTTCAAAATAGGCCCTTCCATTTCCTGTATTTCCTTCAAATCGCCTTAGGTGACAGTTGATCAAGTATTCTGTACTACATCAAAACTGCTTGTGGAATAGTTCCAGGAAACTGTAAATTTCAAAACACGTAGGCTTGTTGTCTTCAGAGTGAAATAGTTAAAATCATAAGAGCAACAAGGTCTCATTTTTACTTTGTGGGCATTGAATTTGCAAAACCACAAATACATACATGTTTCCACACACACAGACATACATTCATATGTGGTCTAGATTTCCCAGGTCACTGGAATATTTGTCTTTTCAGGGGTCCAAAAAGATTGTACTCAAAAAGACTAATTTTAGAATTGTCAGAGTATTGGAAAACAATCAACAGAGCGTGATCATTTTGTTTCTCAGTGGATGTTTAAGGACTACTTGACAGAGTGAGTCATAAAATACACCTAGTACAGCACCTTGCATTAAATTACCTTAATAGACAGCTGCCCAATCAATGAGTAAATGAATTCAAGAGATAAACATATCACAATCATTTCTCCACTTTAAAGCATACAAAAATAATCTCTGGATTAAGGTGGACAGATGAATCATACTAAACACGTGTTTTCAGAATGAACAAGTTTATTTTCACTTAACTAATTCCAAATGACTCTGTTCTTAATATTCTTGTACAGAACGCACACAAATATTATGAAAATCACAAGGAAGAAAGCATACGCAGTACCACTCCTATGTATTTATAAACAACTTCATCTAGGTAACAACTGTTATCCCATGTTTCATATATTAAAAAGTATAGAGAGCACTGTGAGTTCAATGTTCATTCTTTCATGGGTAACGATAAGTGCTTTGGAAAGTTACAGTTACTTTAACGGTAATAAAAAGAATAATAACCAGTTGCCATCAAGTTGATTCCAACTCACAGCGACTCTACAGAGCAGCTACCAATTTTTTGTGGTGGTTGTTCTTAGCTAGAGCCACTCATTTAACATATTATCTCTATGGAGAATCCCAGACCCTTACGGCGATGTTAAGTTAGAATGATCAGACAGTTAGTTTGGCGATCACAACCACTTCATTTATATTACTCACCTTATTACAATTCTTCATTGCCTTCAAAATAAAGTTTAAATTCCTTAATAAGGCGCTTAAGGCCCTTTGGTAATCGGGAGTTTGTGTTCCTCTAATATCATCTAGGACTCTTTGATTTCAATCCACAGACGCCAACTATGACTTGCCTGACTAAAAATCGAATTTGTTGGTAGAATATGGGGTGCTAACACATGTGGTGCTGACAGGAACCAGGCTTTTCCAGAAGGTTCAGAGTTACTTGACTGTCCCAAGTGGGAATGCTTCTGGAAGCACAAGGACCTCAGCATTTCCAATTTTTTTGTCACTCTTTTTGTTCTTTCTTAGGCTAGTGAAAGCAGGGCACTCAGTTAGTCTTGCCCAATGGTATCTAACAGGGAAAAGGAGTTCCCTTCAAATAAAATCAGGTGCATATTGCAGTAAGAAAGTGAAATGAATGCTGGTGGTCAAAAGTCAGCAATAGTCCATTTTTCCCTCTAACTTATTTTTTTTCCTGTATTTTTGTTTTCTTCAGTCTGTGGTAGTACTATCTTACTTCTCTGTACCTTTGCACATACCTTTATTTCTCTTTACTAAGAATGTCCTTTTTTCCTTTTCTGCCCTCGAAACATCATTCTAATCCAGTCTCCAAGATTCAACTTTTTCTCCAAAAACCTTTGCTAATATCTTCTTCTCCCACTCTCATTCTTCAGCTGGGTTGGGCTTTCTTCAGTCTTCCATAGCATTCTCTATTCACTTCCATCATACCTCTTACCGCGGGGTAAGAACACTGTAATAGCTGACTTCTCTTCTCTCCTCAGGCCTATCGATTACTTTTTCCTGGAACTGTCTACACTTCTCTTCCCATTTTGGTCTCTCTCTTGCACCCTGAGGATCTTTCTGCAGGTACATGGGAATATCCCATCTTTCTAGTCTAAACTTTGTCCATGAAGTTCCCTCACAACAGGGAAACAACCTTCCAGTCTTAGACCTCCAGTGCTGCTATAACAGAAATACCACAATGCATGGCTTTAACAAAGAGAAATTTATTTTCTCATAGTCTAGTAGCTAGAAGTCTAAATTCAGGGCTTCGGCACCAGACGAAGGCTTGCTCTTTTTGCTGGCTCTGGAGGAAGGTCTTCGTCATCAATCTTCCCCTGGACTAGGAGTTTCTCTGCGCAGGAACCTTGGGTCCAAAATATGTGCTCTGCTCCCAGCACTGCTTTCTTGGGGGGCATGAGGTCCCCCACTCTCTGCCTGCTTCCCTTTCCTTTTATATTTTGTAAGATAAAAGGTGGCTCAGGGTACATCCCAGGGAAATTCCCTTTACATTGAATCAGGGATGTGACCCGAGCAAGGGCGTTAACATCCCACTGTAATCATCTTTAACCATAGGCAGAGGTTATGATTTATAACACATAGGAAAATAACAAAATGGAGGACAACCACACAACACTGGGAATCATGGTCTACCCACGCTGACACACATTTTGGGGGGACACAATTCAATCCATGTCACTTCTCTTGTTTTCTTTTGGACCTGGGGGTGAGTGGTATGCCTTTGTGGGGAGATGAAGCTGGGGAAGAGGCTCTGCACAGATCTTTGAAGTAGGGCTTCCTCTATTGGGCAGGAATTTCTGGATCTCAAGTACCTGGCATATGGTCTGGAAGGGGGAGTTGCTGAAATTCCGAATGGGCACATATCCTTGGCCCCAAGGACTCCTTGCTCCATGGAGAGGAGAGCAGTCAGAGGAGGGCCAAGGCAGGGTCCTCTAAAGCTCAGTGCCCAGAACAGGGGCTGGTTGCCTAAGTCTAAAGACAATACTGCCTCAACTATGCTGTGAGTTACTTGAAGGGAAAACGCTTTTAAATTTTTAGTTCCAGCAACTCATAGTTATTGTTCCAATGAGTTTGATGAGGACTGAATGAATGAATTCACTAATCTCAGTTTCTTTTGGAAAATGAAAGTAATACCCCTTGTTCTGTCTACTTTCCACAGCTGATATGAGAGGAAGGAGGTAATTGATGCAAAGCTGCTTTGAAAGGAATTAAAATTTTTAAACATTGTTTCTAACAGCATCTCAAACAGGTCATTACAATGGCTTATTTTGGTTGCTCTCCCAGAAGAAGAAATAGCAAAATGTTTTACCAAGTCAAATAGAGTTTAGATTACATATACTGAGTTCTTAGCATGTTGTTAGTTGCTGTCAAGCCAATTCTGACTCATGGGGACCCCATGTGTGCAAAGTAGAGCAGCTCCATAGGGTTTTCGAGGCCGTGACCTTTTGGAAGCAGATCACTAGACCTGTCTTCTGAGGCACCTCTGGATGGGTTTAAACTGTCAACCTTTTGGCTAGCATAGAGAACCTTACAAATTGGGCTATGATTATCAATAATAGTACAAACAGAACCACTGATATTTTCAGTGCCTATAATTCATACTTTTTCTCTCTTTCCCTTTAAAAAAATTAGAAAATCTATTATAAGGATCTTCAAACAAGAAGAATAGGAACTTATTGATTGGTACAGTTTGTTAATTATCCTTAAGACAC
Source organism: Elephas maximus indicus (assembly GCF_024166365.1). Lineage (NCBI taxonomy): Eukaryota > Metazoa > Chordata > Mammalia > Proboscidea > Elephantidae > Elephas > Elephas maximus. The sequence goes on from NC_064821.1 coordinate 137,738,052, forward strand.
TCAGGTACATGCAATCTAATTATCTTAACACAACAATTCCAGGCTGAACTCCATTTTTAGTGTGATTATAATCCAGTTTTCTTTTGTGCAGTTGTTTATATGGGAAAAACTATCATCCAGGGTGTGGAATGACTCTGGTAAAGGGAAAACAATAACTAGGATTTATAACACATGGGTTCTACTCCTGAATGGAGCTGCGTTTATTTATTCATCCATGATTCATTCATTATTAAATATTTTTTGAGCATCTATCTTGTTGTAGAAGTTGTAGAAGTTACGGAATATCCAAAAAAAACAAACCAAATATGTTGCTGTTGAGTCAATTCTGACTCATAGCTATCATGTAGGACAGAGTAGAACTGCTCCATAGTGTTTCCAAGGCTATAAATCTTTACAGAAGCAGACTGCCACATCTTTCTCCTGTGGAGTGACTGGTGGGTTCAAACCATTGGTCTTTTGGTTAGCAGCAGAGTGCGTAACCACTGTGCCACCAGGGCTCCTTACTGGATATAAAATGAGGCAAAAACAAAACAAAACAAAACCATGAGATCTGCCTACAAGAAACTTGTAATCTGGTGAGGAAGACAAAAGAAAGCCATACAATGTGAGAAATGCTGTCATGGTTAAGACAAGTATGTTGCTGTTAGTTGCCATCAAGTCAGTTCCAGCTCATGGTGACCCCGTGTACAACTGAATAAAATGTTATTCAGTCCTGTGCCATCTTCATTGTCACTGGTGTGTTCAAATCAATTGTTGTAACTATCATGCACTTTGAGTGCTTTCCAATTTAGGAGGCTCATTTCAATATGTCAGACAATATTCCACTGTGATCCATAGGGTTTTGATTGGCTACTTTTCAGAAGTAGAGTGCCAGGCCTTTTTTCCTAGTCTGTCTTGGTCTGGAAGCCCTGCTGAAACCTGTCCACCATGGGTGACCCTGCTGGTATTTGAACAGTGGCATAGCTTCCAGCATTGCAGTAACACACAAGTTACCACAGTAGGACAAACTGACAGATAAAAAATAAACATATATCTTGGTGCAGAGATAGATATATACTCCACTTTCTTTAGACTCTGAATGATTCCAGAGCTTCCAGCATTACAAAGTTGATGATAAAGGAGAAATCAGCCCATCTAATTCATTTCTATTATGTTTTATATTTGCACAATGTTCAGTTTTACTTTACACTTCTCATTCAATTTTGTCAACAGATTGATTGAGTAGCTACCACATAACAAAATAAGGAAGATGGGGGCTTAGTCAGCCTCACAGTCAGCAAGGCTGACTGTTCTGAAGACAGAGACGGAATATTAAGTCACTTCACTTACCGCTTAGATCGGTGGCACTCAGACTCATTTCATACATTTCGCTTGATGAATCAGGCATCTGCATTTAGGTCTTAATTGTGTATCTGAAGTTCCTATTGAATAGCCAAGAGATTTGAACACCAAGTGCTTGTTATGAGAAAAGCATAGTTAACAGATGAGCTCATAACCACTTTAATTCCTAAGGTTGCTAACCAAGAGGTTGGCAGTTCAAATCCACCAGGTGCTCCTTAGAAACTCTATGGGGGAGTTCTACTCTGTCCTATAGGGTCGCTATGAGTCAGAATCGACTCGACGGCAGTGGGTTTGGTTTTTTTTTGGTTTTGAGCTCACGTCAGTGCCAACGGGGTGCAAACATGCATAAACAGAAAAATGATGTCTTGTTGATTTTCAATATAAGATTAAAATAACATGGCTCTTGCAGGTGAATCCAAATTTGAGAACAATAGTATACGATAACCAGCATTTTTTTCACACCTGTATGATGCTGTGGTGGGGTCCCTGGGTGGTGCAAATAGTTAATGCACTCGGCTGCTGACCAAAGATTGGAGGTTGGAGCTACTCAGAGGCACCTTGCAAAAAAGGCCTGGTGATCTAGTTCTAAAAAATCAGCCAGTTGAAACCTAATAGATCATAGTTCTACTCTGATGCACAGGGGTTCACCATGAGTTGGAGTCGACTCGACGTTAACTGATTTTTTATGAGGCTGTGGTAAGAAAATTATAGCAAAAGGGCTTAAGTAATTCTAAAAAAGAAAAAAATTCTTAGCTTTTAAAAGAATTATTGACTCTGACATCCCCAACCTTGAAACTTAACACCTGAAATGATCATGGACCACGCTAGGCCTTATGTCATGTTGTATATGCAATATTTTCTGAGTTCCTGGTACGGGCCTGTGTTTGTTTAACATCAGTCGTGCATTTACTTCCCACCAGCCAGGGGATTGCACGCACCAGCTGTTTACACATCTTCAGGAGGAGGAAGGGGAGTGGCTAGCTCGTTCTGCACACTGTCTCATGTCAGAGAAGTTTCCAGCTGACGGAGGGGATGTGTTTGAGACCATAGAGTTGAAGGAAAGTTCGGTCTTAAGTAGTTTCTTTTCTGTCTTCTTATGTTAAAAATACTAAACACAGGCTCAGCCAAGCTCTCATTTCATGGGGCTTTTCCTTCAATGGAGACTGCACTGCTTGTGTTTCTTGGTGGAGTCAGTCTTTAGACTAGAAATCACTCCAAAACCTTTCATAACCTCCTCAATCTGTCTAGGATATGACCTAACTTGCAACCGTCCTTGGGGTTTTTGTTTAGGCAGCTTAAAAGTTTTCTCCAAGAGAACAGAAGAGGGAAGAAGAACATGTGCCAATGGCAAAGAGAAACTGAGAGTGCAAAATGGAAATTATATGAAGATGACATACTAGTGTTATGTAGGGCAACCCTTAACACTGACTTCCTGGGTGGCCTTGAGGATTCCTTTGTCCCCAGCATTCTACTGATGACTCTAGTCCAGGTGCTATATCTTTGTGCCCCTACAAAGAGATCCATCAACTGTGCAAAGACAGTATTTCCTTATTTAGATGGCAATGATAAATTGTGTGATGAAAAATCTGTTAGTTTTAGTGTTTAAAGTCATTTTGAAAAGAGCAAGAAGTTACTGCTGGATATATTGTTGTTGTTATTCCCAGGTGCCATCGAGTCGGTACCAACTCATAACAACACTGTGTACAACAGAACAAAACACTGCCCATCCCTGGGCCATGCTCACAATCATTGTTATGCTTGAACCCGTTATTGAAGACACCATATCAATCCATCTCGTTTGAGGGTCTTCCTCTTTTTCACTGATTCTCTACTTTACCAAGCATAATGTCTTTCTCCAGGGACTGGTCGCTCCTGATAACATGTCCACAGTATATGAGATGAAGTCTTGTCATAAGGAGCATTTTTGCCATTCTTCTTCCAAGACGGAAATGTTCTTTTTTTTTGACAATCCATCGTATATTCACCACTCTTCACCAACACCATAATTCAAAGGCATCAATTCTTCTTCGGTCTTCCTTATTCACTGACTGGCTTTTACGAGCATATGAGACAATTGAAAACATCATTGCTTGGGTCAGGTGTGCCTTAGTCCTTAAGGTGCCATCTTTTCTCTTCTACACTCCAAAGAGGTCTTTTGCTGCAGATTTGCCCAATGCAATGTGGCATTTGATTTATTGACTGCTGCTTCCATGGGCATTGACTGTGGATTAAAGTAAAATGAAATCCTTGACAACTTCAATCTTTTCTCCATTTATCATGATGTTGCTTATAGGTCCAGTTGTGAAGATTTTTGTCTTCATTATGTTGAGATGTAATCTGATCTTCATCAGTAAGTGCTTCAAATCCTCTTCAGTTTCAGCAAGCAAGGCTGTGTCATCTGCATAACACAGGTTGTTAGTAAGTCTTGCTGTAATTCTGATGTCCCATACTTCTTCGTATAATTCAGCTTCTCGGGTTATTTGCTCAGCATATGGATTGAGTAAATACAGTGAAAAGATACAACCCTGAAGCACACCTTTCCTGACTTTATACCACTCAGTATCCCCTTGTTCTGTCCGAACAACTGCGTCTTGATCTATGCACAAGTTCCTCATAAGCACAATTAAGTGTTTTGGAATTCTCATTCTTCACAACGCTATCCATAATTTGTTATTATCCACACAGTCAAATGACTTCGCAAGTCAATAAAACACAGGTAGACATCTCCCTGGTATTATCTGTTTTCAGCCAAGATCCATCTGACATCAGAAAAGATATCCTTTGTCCTACACTCTCATCTGAATCCAACTTGAATTTCCGGCAGTTCCCTGTCTATGTACTAATGAACCACTTTTAAATGATCTTCAGCAAAATTTTACTTATGTGTGATATGAATGATTATATTTGATGATGATTTCCACATTCTGTTGGATCACCTTTCCTTGAAATAGGCATAAATATGGATCTCTTCTAGTTGGCTGGCCAGGTAGCTGTATTCCAAAGTTCTCGGCATAGACCAGTGAGCACTTCCAGGGCTGCATCCATTTGTTGAAACATCTCAACTGGTATTCCATCAATTTCTGGAACCTTGGTTTTTGCCAATGCCTTCAGTGAAACTTGCACTTCTTCCCTCAGTACCATTGGTTCTTGATCATATGCTATCTCCTAAAATGGTTGACCATCAATCAATTCTTTCTGGTACAGTGACTGTGTATTCCTTCCACTTTCCTTTGATGTTTCCTGTGTTGTTCAGTATTTTGCCCATAGAATCTTCCAGTATTGCAAATTGAGATTTCAAATTTTTTTATTTTCAGTTCTTTCAGCTTGAGGAATGCTAAGTATGTTCTTCCCTTTTGGTTTTCTAACCCCAGGACTTTGCACATGTCATTATAATATTTTCCTTTGTCTTCTCAAGTTGCCCTTTGAAATCTTCTGTTCAGCTCTTTTACTTCAGCATTTCTCCCACTTATTTTAGCTGCTTGACTTTCAAGAGCAAGTTCAGATATGTGTGTGTGGGAGGGGGGCAGATATATACTATAGACAAAATAACAGAGGCGTAGGAAATAAGAGTAGAAAGCTATATACCATGCAGGGCTACAGAAGACCATTTCACCAAACCAAGTTTATAGAGGATTGATCATACAGCCTTGCTCTGGAAGGCCGCGTGCAAAGATGTGCAAACGTGATTATAACTAACACCTTACATTTAAGGAGTTTTACAAGCAAGTGCTAACTTACACTAGAAATTCAATTTACATAGGAACTTACAAATATTAGCTTAAGTGATCTTCTCTAAAGTCGAAATGGCACATAGGGAAATATGCTCTCTGAGTTTAAGTGGTTTTTCCCAAGGCCGTGAGAGTAAAATGAAGGAATGATTGTCTTCTGATTCCAGGTCCTGGGCTCTTTGTGCTTACAGTAAGTGACTCTGAGGCTTTCACACCCTAGGAAGGGAGAGCAAATACATAACTACTAAGTAAGCCATAAACTTTGATGTGATATCCTAGGATATAGCCTCATACTTTGTTTCCTCATTATTTTTTTCTTTTTAAATCTATCCTTAAATATGCTGATATATCAGCCTTTTGAATAGTCAATTACTTGTCCAAACTATAAGCTGCTTGGAAATGAATACTACCTATATCTATTATATTATCATTGTAATTTTAGTAAGAAGGTGGAATTTCTTAAAATCTGTCCATGCTCTAAGAACTAAAATGATTGGATCTTCATTGAACTCCCTAAATTTCTTTTATTTATAATAACATACATAAGACTATAATTGTAAACTTTTAGAAGCATGTTTATGCTGAGGCCAATGCAAATCCAAGACAAAGACACACACAGGAACACAGCACACACACACACATGCAGACCCATAATGCCTTGCTAACATCCTGAAACATTCTTCCACCAGCTATGCACTAAAGATGCAAAGTACCAAATGGCAGGGGATAAATCATAGTTCTCTGCCTGTTTTCCATTTGGTATGCCTGTACTCACAACCTTAATAGCAATAAGTAAACCTTCTGTTTCTTTTTCAAAAATTTTATAGGATGCTCTCATGTTCTTTTCTTCCTCTACTCCTCCCCCCTACAATTCAGCTCACTGAGAAAATGCTATAAAGTTTCAGAGAAGAGGTTTGCTCAAAGCAACTACAAATAAAGTGCATGTACATAAATAACTTAGCCCTGACTTTTTGTTTAATGTCCAAGATGATTGGAACAGATTGTATCATGAACTACTTTCCCTTTGGCTAATTAAATAGCAGTCCCCACTTACCATAAAGCATATTCTTATTAAAACAAGTATCTATAGTCACTCTGCTGGATAAATTACTCCCAAGTTAGTGCCATAAAGCCCATTACATCTCTGCTTTAGGAATGGAGCAAGTCCAAACAGACAATCAAAGGATTTCTCTGAGATTATTTTAGATTAGAGAAACTAAGGGAGACATGCGGTCCTGACAAGATCGTAAAGGCATAAAGGATAAACTAGCCGTTCTATACCAAACAAAGTGCTCTAGTGGTATCACAGTATATTCAAAAGTAAAAATAAATTCCTACTGTATTAACCTTCCCCAAAATGGAAATCTGTTTATGCAGAAATAAAAATGTCATGAACAACTGTTATCTCCTGTGCAAATCAAAATGACTGTTTTGAATAATAATAATAATAATAATAAATCCTCTCAAACCTACTACTACTGGAATGTGGCATAGGGAAGATGGCATTATCTCAATAAATTGCTTTTTACATTTAATAGAAAAGATTATGTTATGATTTATCGTATTAATGACCCATTATCACATAACCATATTTGTATTGCATGTATTAACTGCTAAATGATGCTGTTTTTTCAAGAGCAAAAAAGTCATAGAACAGATTCCATGGGAGTTTCTCTTCCTGCCAGTTGTTAAATCTTTCAAAAGCTGTCAGCAGCCTCAGAAATCAAGTTCAAAATACCATAGCCAACGTGAGTATAGGCATAGGCTAGGCTATTTTTAAATTGTAATACAAAACTGCCAGAGAAATAGCTAAACACAAAAGATTATTTAAAACGAGATCATCTTATCTAGCTTGTCAATGTAAAGGACAAAGTCACTGACGTGAAATTTAACCCACAACTTCTATAAATATCACTTGACATTTGAGAGCTAAGTGATTTTTTTTTTCCAGCTAATTTTTCCTTAAACTCATTATGCACCAGGGCCTTCATGCACTAATCCCTCACAGAGCCTGCCTGTGCCAGCCACAGGGAGTACGGAACACTAACCGTCCAAGGCAGTCAACTGGCTCTGTCCTTTACCTTGCCTTAGTCAGGCAAGCCCTGCTCCCCGAGTGTGAATAAATGACAAAGACATTGGCATCTGCCCTGGAAACTTCCACAGGAAAGGAGCCATATTCCCATACTCGTTTCTACACACTGCATTCTGGGTTTGCCCTGTGTGTGCAAGCACTGGTTCGCCATATTGCTCCTGAATGACAAGTCTCTGTCCTCAGCATTGTAATCATAGCAGCACTAGCTGGGATCCCCTCAGAATAGTTCAAGCTTGTGACAGTGAGCTAGTTATCTGATGGAAACAGAGGTGGGGCATTTGGGTGTATCTTCCTGCGTAAGAGGCTGCTGCTGTCATATTTCAGGAGGTGAAGGATGGAAGAAACCAAGGTCTGTGCTGTCATTTCTTACGGTACTGACTGCCTTGACTGTCAGTGCATGGGTGTGCCACCTTTGGCTGTGGCTGAGAGATGTTACAGCTGTCATTCATTCCCCACATATACGTTTGTTGAGCGTATAATACGTGACAGCAATGCATTAGGTGTTGGAGACAAAAGTGAACAAGACAGGTAAGTTTCTTACTCTCAAGGAACTTTAAGTCTAGTAAAGGAGATAAACATTAAATAAGTATTCAAAGAGTTTGGATATTTAAAATCTGTAAAAGATCCAGTTTTTCCCATTAAAAAATGATACAAGTAATATACAAATATACAAATGCAAAATATCTTAACAATGCAATATTGTGAATATTTCCCTTCCTTCTCTCCCCTACCCACACCCTTTCCTATAGTTAAACACTGCAATTATGTTTTAAAATACACATACATACAAGCACCTACCTACATACTTATATAGATTTACTTTTCTTTTTTCACATGAATGAGATTATACTATAAGTATTGTGCAACTACCAATTATGTCTTAGAACATCATCTATATAAGTATATAGATTCACTGTATTTTTGTTGGAGCCCTGGTGGCACAGAGGTTAAGAGCTCAGCTGCTAACCATAAAGGTCGGCAGTTCAAATCTATCAGCCGCTCCTTGAAAACCCTATGGTGCAGGTCTACTCTGTCATATAGGGTCACTATGAGTCAGAATTGACTCAAACGCACAGAACAACATATTTTTGTTAACGATTGATTAAATTCTCATATGTGAACTTAATTTATGTAGCCATTCCCCTTTATCTGGGTATATTAATCACCTCTGCCCCCTGAAAAAAATTACCATAAACTAGGTGGCTTAAAAAAACAGAAATGTATTCTCACAGTTCTTGAGGCTAGAAGTCTGAAATCAGTATCACTGGGCCCAGATAAAGGTGTTGGCAGGGCCACACTTCCTACCAAGGCTCTAGGGAAGAATCCATTCCTTGCCTTTTCCAGCTTCTCTTGGATGCTGGCATTCTTTGGCTTGTGGCTGAACCATTCCAATCTCTGAGGCTTACAACTTCAGGCCTCTCTCTGCTTTGCCTTCACATAGTATTCTCTATGTGTCTCATCTCCCCATGCCTCCCTCTTATAAAGTTTTGTGATTGCATTTAGGACCTCCTAGATAGTCCATATTACACGAAGGAGGGAGCATCAGAAGAAGACAGAAGGAATACACAGAGTCACTATACCAAAAAGTATTGGTTGATGTTCAACCATTTCGAGAGGTGGCATATGATCAGGAACCGATGGTACTGAAGGAAGAAGTTCAAGCTGCACTGAAAGCACTGGCAAAAAACAATGCTCCAGGAATTGATGGAATACCAATTGAGATGTCTCAACAAACAAATGCAGCACTGAAAGTGCTCATTCATCTATGCCAAGAAATTTGAAAGATAGCTACCTGGGCCAACTGACTGGAAGAGATCCATAGTGATGCCTATCCCCAAGAAAGGTGCTCTAACTGAAGGCAGAAATTATCGAACAATATCATTAATATCACATGCAAACAAATTTTGCCAAAGATCATTCAAAAGTGGCTGCAGCAATATATTGACAGGAAGCTGCCAGAAATTCAAGCCAGATTTAGAAGAGGATGTGGAACCGGGGATATCGTTACTGATGTTACATACATCCTGGCTGAAAGCAGAAAATACCACAAGATATTTACCTGTGTTTTATTGATTATGCTAAGGCATTCGACTGTGTGGATCATAACAAATTCTGGATAACATTGTGGAGAATGGGAATTCTGGAATGCTTAATTGTGCTCATGAGGAATCCGTACATGCATGAAGAGGAGTTCGTTAGAACAGAACAAGGGGATATTGTATGGTTTAAAGTCATGAAAGGTGTGCATCAGGGTTGTGTCTTTTCACTATACCTATTCTATCTGTATGCTGAGCAAATAACCCGAGAAGCTGAACTATATGAAGAAGAACACAGAATCAGGATTGAAGGAAGACTTATTAAAAACCTGCTTTATGCAGATGACACAACCTTGCTTGCTGAAAGAGGACTTGAAGCACTTACTGATGAAGATCAAAGACCACACCCTTCAGCAAGGATTACACCTCAACATAAAGAAAACAAAAATCCTCTCGACTGGACCAATAAGCAACATCATGATAAATGGAGAAAAGATTGAGGTTGTCAAGGATTTCATTTTACTTGGATCCACAATCAACACCCATGGAAGAAGTGGTCAAGAAATCAAAAGATGCACTGCGTTGGGCAAATCAGCAGCATGAGATCTTTTTAAAGTATTAAAAAGTAAAGATGTCACCCTGAAGACTAAGGTGCACCTGACCAAAGCTGTGGTGTTTTCAATCACCTCCTAAGTATGCGAAAGCTAGACAATGAATAAGGAAGACCAGAGAAGAATTGACACCTTTGAATTATGGTGTTGGAGAAGAATATTGAGTATCCCATGGACTGCCAAAAGAATGAACAAATCTGTCTTGGAAGAAGTACAACAGAATGCTCCTTAAAAGCAAGGATGGCAAGACTGTGTCTCACATGCTTTGGACATGTTGTCAGGAAGCATCAGTATCTGGAGAAGGACATCATGTTTGGTAATGTAGAGGGTCAGCGAAAAAGAGGAAGACCTTCAATGAGATGGATTAACACAGTGGCTGCAACAATGGGCTCAAGCATAACAACAATTGTGAGGATGACTCAAGACCAGGCGGTGTTCCATTCTGTTGTGCGTAGGGTCGCTATGAGTCAGGACCGACTCATCGGCACCTAACAACAACAAATAATCCAGGATAAGCTCACCGTCTAAAGATTCTCGACTTAATCATACCTACGAAGTCTTGTGTGTGTATATATATATATATATACACACATACAAACATAGAACATGCTCCTCATTTCTCAAGCTGAAAGAATTGAAGAAAGAATTCAAGCCTTGAGTTGCAATATGGAAGGATTCCACACAGAAAACACTAAGTGATGCAGGAAGCATCAAAAGAAGATGGAAGGAATACACAGAGTCTCTATACCCAAAGCAATTGGTTGACATTCAACCATTTCAGGAGGTAGTATATGATCAGGGACCGATGGTACTGAAGGAAAAAGTCCAAGCTGTGCTGAAGGCACTGGTGAAAAACAAGGCTCCAGGAATTGATGGAATGTCAATTGAGATGTTTCAACAAACAGATGCAGCCCTGGGATTGCTCACTCCTCTATGCCAAGAAATTTGGAAGACAGCTACCTGGCCAACCAACTGGAAGAGATCCATATTTATGCCTATTCCAAGAAAAGGTGATCCAACCAAATGCGGAAATGATCAAAAAATAGCATTAATATCACAAGCAAGTAAAATTTTGTTAACCATCATTCAAAAGGCACTGCAGCAGTATGCCCACAGGGAACTGCCAGAAATTCAAGCTGGATTCAGAATATGGTGTGGAGCCAGGGATGTAATTGCTGATGAAAGATGTACATCAGGGTTGTAACATTTTACCATACTTATTCAATCTGTATGCTGAGCAAATAATCAGAGAAGCTAAACTACACAAAGAAGAACGCAGAATCAGGATTGGAGGAAGACTCATTAACAACCTGCATTATGGAGATGATACAAACTTGCCTGCTGAAAGCCAAGAGGAATTGAAGCACTTACTGATGAAGATCAAACAAAGACCACAGTTTTCAGCATGGATTACATCGCAACATAAAGAAAACAAAAATCCTCACAACTGGACCAATAAACAACATCATGATAAACGGAGAAAAGACTGAAGTTGTCAAGGATTTCATTTTACTTGGATCGACAATCTATACCATAGGAATCGATTCTGACTCATAGAGACTCTATAGGACAGACTGGAACTGCCCCATATGGTTTCCAAGGCTATAAATCTTTATGGAAGCACATTGCCACATCTTTCTCCTGCAGAGTGGTTGGTGGGTTCGTACCCCAGATCTTTCAGCTATCGGACGTGCGGTTTAACCACTGCACCACCAGAGCTTCTTTTAAATTTGTTATAGTCTTATCTAAATTATAACTGCAATTCTTTAAAAGTTGGAAAATGATTTTCAAGATCATCTAGAAAGGAAAAAAAAAGTTCAAAAATCACTTAAAAATCAGTATGAGGGGGACCTGTACTAACAGATGTGAAACAGTATAACAATAGTTTAATGTAAGAATAGATAGAAAATAGGACAGAATAGAAAATATACACTACTAGACCCTGGTCATTTCTTACCCCAAACACTGAGATAGAAGTCTTTCTCCAAGGCATTTTTCTTATAAGAGCCTGGTTCAAAATGGCAGACTGAACATGCGACTTTACCTTCCCCTCCCACTGTGCTTCTACTGCAATGATACGAATATGTGGATATCACTGGTGCAAGAAATATGTAACCAAACTAAAAACCAAACCCATTGCTGTGGAGTCGAATCTGACTCATAGTGACCCTATAGGACAGAGTAGAACAGCCCCTAGAGTTTCCAAGGACTGCCTGGTGGATTCAAACTGCTAACCTTTTGGCTAGCAGCCGTAGTTCTTAGCTACTACTCCTGTACACCCAACAGTTCTGGTAAAACCAAGAAAAGGAACAGGAGTAGGCTAGACCAGAAAATAATGGAGAAAGCCTGTAAGTAAGAAAGCAGACAGTGTTGAATTGACCAAGAAAACCCAACAGGGAAATCCACAGCTTGAAATTCTAGAGGTAGGAATGGTTCATTCCACTTTAAGAAGTGTCAAGGGTAGGATAAATTCCAAGAACAGGAGAGTGGGCATGGGGCAAACATCAGTGGAATTAACTGAAAGGATTCAGAATAATGAAACCAGTTATGCCTCTTCCTGTCTACTTTCTCTGCTACAGAGAAAAAGAAGCCAGTGGCTTTTCTTTGGACCCCGAGAGAAAAGAAGGTTCCTGCTCACTATACAATGTATGATCTCTGCAGGGTTAGGGGCCACAGTGTGTGTGTGCGCAGTGAGTACTATGACACTTGAGGCTACATTTAACATCCATACCAGACACTGGAGGAGAGTAGCCGAAGTAGAGCCAGCTCTGCAAGGAATTAAATAAGTACATTAAATGCTTCAACCATACAGTAACCAGTTGCCATTGAGTCAAATGTACTCTGACTCTTGGTGTGTGTCAGAGTAGAACTGTGTTCCAAAGGATTTTCAATGGCTAATTTTTCAAAAGTATATCATCAAGCCTTTCTTCCTGGGTATGCTGGGTGAACTCAAGCCTCCAACCTTTTAGTGAGCAACCAAGCATGTTATCCCGTTGTGCTACCCAGGGACTTCTGATCCACACACTAAGTTCTTTTTAATGTGGGCAATTGTAATATTCTAATGGCTTTCTGCCTCTAGCATTCCTTGTCCATTAATCCAAGACCCATGGCCAGCCCTCCCTCTTAAGGGAGAAGGCTGTTGGGAAAATGGACCCCTACAAATATAACAGGAATCTTAAACCAGCTACCTACATAATTAGTGGTACCTCACTTTAAGAATGATGTAACCACCAAGGAAAACTAGGCAGCTGAGGAAAACTAATCCATGATAGAGAAGGAACAAGATCAAGAAAAGGAAAAGAAAAAAAATTGGTGTCAGTGGAAACAGCAAAAATTCAAAGGAAAGAGGAAAACATTAAGCAATTCTAACTAGAATTCTCAGAGTTTTCACCACAGTGTATCTACAGAGGAATACAAATCAGATAAAGCCATAAATTATAGTACACCCAATAGAATGGAAAAATATGTAGTTGCTGAAAAAGTATAAAGTATATCTATTTGTACTGACATGTAAGGAAGTCTAAGACTTCGTGTTAGGTGATGAGGGAAAATTGCAGAACACTGTGGATGGTGCAATCCCAATTACTGAACTTATAAATGCATGGAGAAAGATCTACAAGATATACACTAAAATGTTTTGTATGGGAGGAGAGAGAGGGAGACTGAATTTCATTTTATTTGTATAATTTGCATTATTTTGCAGCTAGCATAGATTATTTTTGTAGTTAGCAAGCAGATTAAAAAGCTAGAGGAAACATTTGTATCTTTCCTTGGTAGAACTTTGATAGGTATTTAATTCACTGAATATCATAAAGATTTTTAACTGTTTTGAATAATAGCTTATAAATCAAAATGAACTTAGTATATAAGAGATTCTTCACTCCACCCCCTTTCATTTTAAGTCCTTCTAATCATACATATGGGTGTCAACACAGGCCATGGGTGACACCACACCTCAGCTTTCTCCTTGACTCTCACACCCCTTCATACCTACCTGATAAAGATAAATTAGTGGGAGTTCAAAGAAGTACAACCAATTGATCATTGGTCTGAAGGTACTGACTTATGAGGACAGATTAGAACAACTGAATATGTATCTGGTAAAGTAAATGACAACTGAGTCAGGTGGGAGGAAAGAAGAACGTGATTAGTATCCAAAGAGTACTTGAAAATGAAACCTTCCAGACAGGGAAAGCCTATATTCTTAACTGGATGCTAGCAAATGATAACATACTTAGATGAAAAGTTACTGGCTATATTCGCCCATGGTAGGCTAATTTATTTTTGTATCCTGCCTCAGGATGTTGTTCTGAAAGTAGATACTCCCATAAAGGCTGTCTCTGGAGTGTGGAGAGGCAGGCAGTCCTTGCCCAGGGGACCTGGAGTGTCTGAGAGTCCTTAGAGCCCCTATGAGTGGATTGTCCCTAGTATTACTGTACAGCAGAACTGGTGAGTGGGTCACCTTGGGAATTGTGCCATCCAGTCTATGTCAACTCTTCTATAGCTCTTTCTGCAGCCTTTCCCCAAAGTTTTCACAGAGCTCTCTTAAATTGCAAGCATAATATATAGCTTATGTTATTATGTTTTCATCACCTCTCCCACTAGTCTATGGGTTCATGATCTGTCCAAAAATCCTTTGCTCTTGAGTCAATTCCAACTAATAGTGACCCTAAAGGACAGAGTGGAACTGTCCCAAAGGGTTTCCAAGGAGCCGTTGGAGAATTCAGACTGTTGACATTATGGTTAGCAGCCGAGGTCTTAACCACTGTACCACCAGGGCTTGACCAGTAGGAACTTCTATTTCTTAAATAATAACAGCACATGAAAAACAACCAGTTTTGAACTTACTATAAGCAGGGCACAGAGTAACTGCCCCCCAGATGTTTATAGATTGAAGAAGTCAAGTATGGTTGATCTCTTATTACTCAGGAAGAAAACACAGAACAACATGAGAAACCTATTCTGGTAAAAAAAAAAAATAGAGACAGAAAATGGCCAAAATATTCACAGCAAGAGCTGGATATGGCGGACATGTCAAAGGCGATAAAAGGCATGAGGTTACACAGCTTCAATTTAGGATACATAGAAACATATATAAGATTATACATATAAATTGTTTTGGAACCCAGTTTTTGTTTACTTAAGACAATACAATAGACAAATTAGTGCAGTCATTAAAAACATAGACCGGGGGCAGGGCCAAGATGGCAGAATAGACAAACATGTCCTGCGAGCCCTCTTACAACAAAGACCCGAAAAAACAAATGAAATGAGTATGTTTATGACAAGCTAGGAGCTCTGAACATCAAAGGCAAGGTTAGAAAATGAACTGAAGGGCAGGGGAAGGAAGAGAGAGCTCAGAAGCAGAGAGGAGTTACCGGACCTGAACGGCCAAGAGCCCTCAGGCACCAATCCTGGGAGTGGCTGCGGCGGGCTGTTACTAGCCTTCAGCCGCAGTTTCCTCAGGGAGAAGCAGCCAGCCACTCAGCCTACTCACACCTCCAGAACCAGAGAAGAATGGCACTTTAGGCAAAAGCTAAGTACTTGCGTATATTTTACCACACCCCCGCCCCCAAGCCAGATTCAGCAGCTGTTCATTCCCCTGGGCCTGACATAGGCCCTGTTGAGCACCTACAGACATCCTCCCGGCCTTGAGGAAGGAAAAAATTTGCAATTGAGGGAAAAGGTAATTTGTCAGCTCCACTAACTGGGGGAGCTCAGGACAGAAGTGGCTCCTGTCCAGGCATAAACAGTCTGTGGATTTGAGTACCTTTCCTCCCTGCATGGACCTGTATGGGCCTATTTCAGGATAATAGGCCCTTGTTGGAAGACTACAACTGTTTCAGCTGTGCGGTGGAGAAGTGGGTGTTTGATGTTTGACACTGCTTTTCCTAACAAACAGGGTCCTCACCTACCCACATCAGGGGCCAAAGGACTGGTGGCTTCACTCAGGTCACACAGCCATCCATGACAGAGGTCCAAGGATAACTGGTACCCCCCAGTCCTACAACCAAAAACATTGGGTGCCCATGGTCCATCTGCAGAACCCACCCACCTGCACGCTCTAGGGTACAGGCATACACTTTCATCAGACACACTTGGAGGATGATTCTCAGCCCCCTGCCTTGTATAAAGCATGACCCCCTCCTGCAATCAGATACCGGTACCTACACCAATCACCCCTGCCCCTCTAAGACTATAGGACAGAGCCTGTACCACACAGTTGATGCTCAGCTACCTGGACACCTGAGGTGAATTCATAAAACAAAAGTGAATGGTCTCCTAGACTGATATACCTGATAACAGCTCTAGCCATCTGCGGATGGACGTCAGAGCTCTGAAGGTGAAAATAATCAAGCTGGCTCACTTAAGCAACCCATTTGGGCATATCAAAACAAAACAAAGCAAGAAGCTATGACACAGTAAGCAAACATAAAATAAACTAATCCAATAACTTATAGATGGCTTGGAGACAGCAGTCAATATCAAGTCACGTAAAGAAACGGACCATGATTGCCTCAATAAGCTCCCAAAACAAAGAATCAAAAGATCTTCTAGATAAAAGTGCATTCCTGGAGCTACCAGAGGCAGAATACAAAAAATTAATATAGAGAACCCTTCAAGATATCAGGAAGGAAATCAGGCAATAGGCAGAAAAAGCCAAGGAACACAGATAAAGCAGCTGAAGAAATTAAAAAGGTTATTCAGGAGCATAATGAAAAATTTAATAAGCTGGAAAAAATCTATAGACAGACAGCAATCAGAAATTCAAAAGATTAACAATAAAATTAGAGAAGTAGACAACTCAGTAGAAAGTCAGAGGAGTAGAATTGAGAAATTGGAAGGCAGAATTTGTGAACTTGAAGATAAAGCACTTGGCACCAATATGTTTGAAGAAAACTCAGATAAATGAATTTAAACACATGAATAAACCTTAAGAACCATGTGGGACTCTGTCAAGAGAAATAACCTATGAGTGATTGGAGTTACAGAACAGGGAGGGATAACAGAAAATACAAAGAAAATTGTTGCAGATTTGTTGGCAAAAAACTTCCCTGATATTGTGAAAGATGAGAAGATATCTATCCAAGATGCTCATTGAACTCCACATAAAGGAGATCTTAAAAGAAAGTCACCAAGACACATATAATCAAACTTGCCAAAACCAAAGATAAACAGAGGATTTTAAGAGCAGCTAGGGATAAATGAAAAGTCACCTACAAAGGAGAGCCAGTAAGAATAAGGTCAGACTACTAGGCAGAAACCATGCAGACAAGAAGGCAATGGGATGACATATTTAAAAATTGAAGGAAAAAAATTGCCAGCCAAGAATCATACATCCAGCAAAACTGTCTCTTAAATATGAAGGTGAAATTAGGACATTTCCAGATAAACAGAAGTTTGGGAATTTATAAAAACCAAGCCAAAATTACAAGAAACACTAAAGGAAGTCCTTTGGTTGAAAATCAATAATATTGGGTATCAACCCAAGACTAGAATACTGGGCAGAGCAATCTGATGTCAACTCAGACAGGGAAATCACAAAAATAAGCCAAGATAAAAAAACTCTCACAACAGGGAAACAGCAGTGTTATTACATAAAAGAAGACAACATTAAAACAGTAAAGAAGAACTAAGAAATATACTCATAGATCTTTGATATAGAGACAAAGACAGGGCAATACAAAGAAATAAAATTTAGGTTTAAATTTAGAAAAAAAGGGTAAATAATAAGGTAACAACAAAGGACACAAACTATCCTACACATCAAAATAAAATACAAGAAAAAAATAGAGACTTAGCAGAAAGAAAATCAACAACAAAGAATATGAAGAAAACACAATATATAAAGATAATCTACTCAGCACAAAAAATTCAGTGGGAAAAAGAAACTGTCAACAACACAAAAAAAGACACTAAACTTATAGCACTAAATTCATACCTATCCATAATTAGGCTGAATGTAAATGGACTAAATGCAGCAGAAAAGAGACAAAGAGTGGCAGAATGGATTAAAAAACACAATCTATCTATATGCTGCCTACAAGAGAAACATCTTACACTTAGAGACACAAACAAACTAAAACTAAAAGGATGGAAAAAAGTACATCCAGCAAACAACAATAAAAAAAAAAGAGCAGGAGTGGCAATATTCTGACAAAACAGACTTTAAAGTTAAATCCATCATAAAGGATGACGAAGGGCACTATATAATGATTAAAGGGACAATATGCCAGGAGGATATAACCATATTAAATATTTATACAAGCAATGACAGGGCTGCAAGATACATAAAACAAACTCTATCAGCATTGAAAAATGAGATAGACAGCTCCACAATAATAGCAGGAGACTTCAACACACCACTTTCGGTGAAGGACAGGACATCCAGAAAGAAGCTCAATAAAGACATGGAAGATCTACATGCCACAATCAGTCAATTTGACCTCATAGACATATACAAAATACTCCACCCAAGAGCAACCAACTATACTTTCTTTTCTACTGCACATGGAATATTCTCTAGAATAGACCACATATTAGGTCATAAAGCAAGCCTTAGTAGAATCCAAAACATTGCAATACTGCAGAGCACCTTCTCTGACCATAAGGCCATAAGCATAGAAATTGATAACCGAAAAAGCAGGGAAAAGAAATCAAACACTTGGAAACAGAACAATACCCTGCTCAAAAAAGACTGGATTGTAGAAGACCTTAAGGATGGAATAAAGAAATTCAGAGAATCCAATGAGAATGAAAACACTTCCTATAAGAACCTTTGGGACACAGCAAAAGCAGTGCTCAGAGGTTGATTTGTATCAATAAATGCACACAACCAAAAAGAAGAAAGGGCCAAAATCAAAGAATTATCCCTACAACTTGAACAAATAGAAAGACAGCAACAATAGAAATCCTCAGAAGAAAACAAATAATAAAAATAGAGCAGAACTAAATGAAATAGAAAACAGAAAAACAATTGAAAGAATTAACAAGACCAAAAGCTGGTTGTTTGAAAAGATCAACAAAATTGATAAACCATTGGCCAAAATGACAAAAGAATAACAGGAGAGGAAGCAAAAAACCCAAATAAGAAATGAGATGGGCGAGATTATAACAGACCCAACTGAAATTAAAAGAATCGTATCAGATTACTATGAAAAATTGTACTCCAACAAATTTGAAAACCTAGAAGAAATGGATGAATTCCTAGAAACACGCTACCTACCTAAACTAACACAAACAGAAGCAGAACAACTAGATAGACCCATAACAAAAGAAGAGATTGAAAAGGTAATCAAAAAACTCCCAACAACAACAACAACAAAAAAACCCTTGTCCGGACTGCAGAGTTCTGCCAAGCTTTTAGAGAAGAGTTAACACCACTACCACTAAAGGTATTTCAGAGCATAGAAAAGGACGGAATACTCCCAAACTCATTCTATGTAGCAGCATATTCCTGTTACCAAAACCAGGTAAAGACCTCACAAAAAAAGAAAATTACAGACCTGTAGCCCTCACAGACTTAGATGCAAAAATCCTCAACAAAATTCTAGACAATAGAATTCAGCAACATATCAAAAAAATAATTCACTGTGACCAAGTGGGATTCATAGCAGGTATGCAGGGATGGTTCAACATTAGAAAAACAATTAATGTAATCCATCATATAAATAAAAAAGACAAGAATCACACGATTTTATCAATTGGTACAGAAAAGGCATTTGGCAAAGTTCAACACTTATTCATGATAAAAACTCTCGACAAAATAGGAATAGAAGGAAAACATAAAAAAGTGCATTTATACAAAGCCAAGAGCCAACATCGTCCTAAATGGAGAGAGCCTGAAAACATTCCCCTTGAGATGGGGAATGAGACAAGGATGCAATTTATCACCACTGTTATTCAACATTGTGCTGGAGGTCCTAGCTAGAGCAATTAGGCTAGATAAAGAAATAAAGGGCACCCAGATTGGCAAGAAAAAAATAAAAGTATCTCTATCTGTTTTGTTTTGTTTTGTTTTCTATCTGCAGATGACATGATCTTCTACACAGAAAACCCTACGGAATCCTCAAGAAAACTACTGAAACTAATAGAAGAGTTCAGCAGTGTGTCAGGATACAAGATAAACATACAAAAATCAGTTAGATTCCTCTACACCAACGAAAAGAACATTGAAGAGGAAATCACCAAATCAATACCATTTACAGTAGCCCCCAAGAAGATAAAATACTTTGGAATAAATCTTACCAGAGATATAAAAGACTTATACAAAGAAAACTACAAAACACTTCTGCAAGAAACCAAAAGAGACTTACATAAGTGGACAAACATACCTTGCTCATGGATAGGAAGTCTTAACATTGTAAAAATGTCTATTCTACCAAAAGCCATCAATAGATTTAATGCACTTCTGATCCAAATTTCAAGGACATTTTTTAATGAGATGAAGAAATAAATCACCAACTTCATATGGAAGGGAAAGAGGCCCCGGATAAGTAAAGCATTACTGAAAAAGAAGAACAAAGTGGGAGGCCTCACTCTACCTTATTTTAGAAACTATTATACCACCACACTAGTTCAAAACAGCCTGGTACTGGTACAACAACAGATACATAGATCAATGGAACAGAATTGAGAATCCAGAGATAAATCCATCCACGTATGAGCACTTGATATTTGACAAAGACTCCAGATCAGTTAAATGGGGAAAAGACAGTCTTTTTAACAAATGGTGCTGGCATAACTGGATAGTCATACGCAAAAAAAAATGAAACAAGACCCATACCTCACACCATGCACAAAAACAAAATCAAAATGGATCAAAGACCCAAATATAAAATCTAAAACAAGAAAGATCATGGAAGAAAAAATAGGGACAACTTTAAGAGCCCTAATACATGGCATAAACAGTATACAAAATATTACTAACAATGCAGAAGAAAAACTAGATAACTGGGAGCTCCCAAAAATCAAACACCTATGCTCATCCAAAGACTTCACCAAAAGAGTAAAAAGATTACTTACAGACTGGGAAAAAGTTTTTAGCTATGACATTTCTGATCAGTGCCTGATCTCTAAAATCTACATGATACTGCAAAAACTCAACTGCAAAAAGACAAATAACCCAGTTAAAAAATGGGCAAAAGATATGAAGAGACACTTCATTAAAAAAGACATGCAGGTAGCTAACAGATACACGAGGAAATGCTCACCATCATTAGCCATTAGAGAAATGCAAATCAAAACTATGATGAGATTCCATCTCACTGCAACAAGGTTGGCATTAATCCAAAAAAACACGAAATAATAAATGTTGGAGAGGTTGTGGAGAGACTGGAACACTTATACACTGCTGGTAGGAATGTAAAATGGTGCAACCACTTGGGAACTCCATTTGGCACTTCCTTAAAAAGCTAGAAATATAGCTACCATGAGAAAAAAAAAAAAAGAGCTACCATAGTATCCAGCAATCCCACTCCTTGGAATATATCTTATAGAAATAAGCGTTTTTACACAAACAGATATATGCATACCCATGTTCATTGCAGCACTATTTACAATAGCAAGAAGATGGAAACAACCAAAGTTCCCATCAGTAGATGAATGGATAAATTATGGTATATGCACACAATGGAATACTACGCATTGATAAAGAACAGTGATGAATCTATGAAACATTTCATAACATGGAGGAACCTGGAAGTCATTATGCTGAGTGAAATTAGTCAGTTGCAAAAGGACAAATATTGTATAAGACCACTATTATAAGAACTCAGGAAATAGTTTAAACAGAGACAAAAATATTCTTTAATGGTTATGAGGCGGGGAGGGAGGGAGGGGTTTTCACTAATTAGTAGATAAGAACTACTTTAGGTGAAGGGAACGACAACATACAATACAGGCAAGGTCAGCACAACAGACTAAACCAAAAGCAAAGAAGTTTCCTGAATAAACTGAATGTTTCGAAAGCAGTGTAGCAGGGACAGAGGTTTGGGGACTATGGTTTCAGGGGATGTCTAAGTCAATTGGCATAATAAAATCTATTAAGAAAACATTCTGCATCCCACTTTGGACAGTAGCGTCTGGGGTCTTAAATGCTAGCAAGCGGCCATCTAAGGTGCATCAATTGGTCCCAACCCACCTGGATCAAAGGAGAATGAAGAACACCAAGGACACAAGGTAATTACTAGCCCAAGAGACAGAAAGGGCTACGTAAACCAGAGACTACATCAGCCTGAGATGAGAAGAACTAGATGGTTCCTGGCTACAATCAATGACAGCCCTGACAAGGAACACAATAGAGAACTCCTGAGGGAGCAGGAGAGCAGTAGGACACAGACCCCAAATTCTCATGAAAGACCAGACTTAATGGTCTGACTGAGACTAGAAGGACCCCAGTGGTCATGGCCTCCAAACTTTCTGTTAGCCCAGGACAGGAACCATTCCCAAAGCCAACTCTTCAGACAGGGATTGGAGTGGACAATGGGCTAGAAAAAGATGCTGGTGAAGAATGAGCTTCTTGGATCAAGTAGACACTTGAGACTATGTTGACATCTCCTATTTGGAGGGGAGATGAGAGGGAAGAGGGGGTTAGAAGCTGGCGGAATGGACGCAAAAAGAGAGAGTACAGGAAAGGAGCAGACTGTCTCATTAGGCGGAGAGCAATTAGAAGTATATAGCTAGGTTTATATAAATTTTTGTATGAGAGACTGACTTGATTTGTAAACTTTCACTTAAAGCACAATAAAAATTAAGAAAACAAAAACAAAAAAAAACACGGACTCTGGAACTAGACTAAATTCATTGCCATTGAGTTGATTCAGCCTAACAGTGACCCTGTAGGATAGAGTAGAAATGCCCCATAGTTTTTCCAAGGTTGTAAATCTTTATGGAAGCAGACTGTCACGTCTTTTTCCCACGCAGCAGTTTGTGGGGCTCTTCAGAGCTAAGCTAGCTGGGTTCAAATCCCAACTACACGATTTACTAATTATGTGATTTTGTGGAAGTTTAAGTAGTTGATTTGAAATCTTTATTTGTATCATAGGCACTTACAGCTATAAATACCATTCTAAGTACCGCTTTAACTGCATTACATTTTTGTATGTTATATTTTCCTTTTCATTTCTCTCAACATATTTTCTAATTGCTCTTGTTGTTTCCTCTTGGACTGATTGTGTTATTTATGCTTGTATTTTTTAACTTCCACACACTTGTGAATTTCCCAAGTCTTTTTTTTTTTTTTTTGTACTTCTATTACTGATTTTTAATTTTTAATTGTGGTTGGAGAACATAATTTGTATGAATCAATCCTTTTAAAGCTATTGAGACTTGCTTTGTGATCTAACATATGGTCTACCCTGGAGAATGTTCCATGTGCACATAAGAATATGTATTATGCTATAGATGTATGTTGGTTATAGGTTTGTTCAAGTTGTCTGTTTTCTTTTTGATCTTCTATGTTCTATGCATTATTGAAAAGGTGCAGCTATTCTTGTTATTTCTCTCTTCAATTCTGTTAGTTTTTGTTTCATGTATTTTGTGTTTCTGTTTTTAGATGCATATGTTTTTAGTTGGTATGTCTTCTTGATGGATCGATCCTCTTATTATTATAAAATGTCCTTCTCTGTCTCTAATAACAATTTTTGTCCTAAAGGCTACTTTGTCGGATATTTGCATGGTTTCTCCAACTCTCCTTTGATTACTGATTGCATGATATGTATTTTTCTTCCTTTTACTTTCAACCTATTTGTGTCTTTAAATCTAAAGTGTGTCTCTTGTAGATAGCATATAGTTGAATCATATTTTTTATCCATTGTACTTGTTGATTAGAGGATTTAATCCATTTACTATCAATGTAATTAGTGATAAGGTAGGATTTGGGTCTGCTATTTTACATTTAGCTGTTTGTTTTCTATGTCTCATGACTATTTTGTTCTTTTCTTCCTCTATTATTACCTTTTTGTTTTAACCAGATAATATTCTAATTGTACTGTTTTAACTTCCTTGCTATTTCTTTAATGTCTACTTATACCAAATTATTTTCTTTGTGGATGCCCTGGGGATCACAATTAACAACTTGATTCATCATAATCTAGTTTGAATTGACACAAACTTAATTTCAATAGATTTTAAAAAACAAAAAACTTCTCCCATATAGTTTCATTCCCTCATGGCTCCTCTGTGCTATTATTGTCATGAAAATTATGTATTTATACATCATAAGCCCATCAACACATTTTTATAATTGTTCCTTTATGTAATCGTCTTTTAAATCAGATACTAAAATAATTAAATAAATAAAATTAAAAAACCTATTGCCATTGAGTCGATTCCAACTCACAGCAACCCTATGAGATGGGGAAAAGGTATTATAAACAAATAATGCATTCATATTATCTTTTATATTTACCAATGTAGTTACCTTCACTGGAGTTTTTTATTTATTCATGTGGATCAAATTACTGTCTAATGTCCTTTCATTTCACCTTGAAGTATTCCCTTTAGTATTTCTTATAGGACAGGTCTGCTAGCAACAATTTCTCAGTCTTTATATGGGAATACCTTAATTTTTCTTTCACTTTTGATGGGTAGATTTTCTGGATATGAAATTATTAATTGACAGCCTCTTTTAACACTTTGAATATGCCATCCCACTACCTTCTGTACTTCTTGGTTTGAGATGAGAAGTCAGCTGTTAATCTTATGAAATTCGTCGTATGAGATCAGTCACTTCCTTGCTTGTTTCAAGATTCTCTCTTTGTCTTTATCTTCTGACAGTTTATGATGTATCTAGATGTATATGTCTTTGAGCTTATCCTACTTAGAGTTCATTGAGCTTCTTCAATGTATAATTAATGTTTTTCATCAAATTTTGGAATTTATTATTTCTTCAAATATTCTTTATGCTTCTTTCTCTTTCTTTGTGGAACTCCCATCATGTGTGTTGGTATGCTTGATGGTGTTCTACAGGTTTTTGAGCCCCATTTGTTTTTCTTTATTCATTTTTTTCCTGCTCCTCAGACTGAATAATCTCAATGGACCTATCTTCAAGTTCAGTTCTTTCCTCCTTCCCACTGAAAACGATTCAATCTACTACTGGTCCTTTCTAATAAAGTTTTCATGTCAGGTATAGTAATTTTCAACTTCAGAATTTTTACTTAGTTCCATTTTATAACATCCATCTTTTTATTTATAATCTCTCTTTTATAGACATCGTTTTCATATTTCCCCATAAGTCTCTCAGCCTTTGCTGAGGAGCTCTGTGTGTGTGTTGGCATACCATTTCAATGCTCCAGCAGAAAGTATATAACTCTGCTTTAACCTCACTTCCTGTTTGTGCAGAACCTCAAGGTCAGCTACAGGTGAGAAATTAGTGTTTTCTTTCATGGAGCCCTGGTGGCTCTGTGGTCAAGAGCTCAGCTTCTAACCAAAAGGTCAGCAGTTTGAATCCACAAGTTACTCTCTGGAAACCCTATGGCGGCAGTTCTATTCTGTTCTATAGGTTCACTGTGAGTCAGCAAAGGGTTTTTTTTTTAGGTCTTTCATAAATACATGCACAGCCCTTCACATGTATGTGACTTTCTGTATTCCAGGAATATGTTAGAGCTTTTAACCACCCCCCCTTGGATAACCTCATTCCCCTTTTTAAGTTTTTTGGTTAGCTTCTCGTTTGTCTCAACTGTTAACATGATCTCAGGCAGCTGTGATGTTAAACAAATGTCACTGATTATTTTTGACAAAAGCTTTCTGTAAAATTTGTATTCTCAGTGAGCAAATGCTAAGTCAGGTCAAATAAAGACAACTACTGTGAGTGTGTGTTTCCAGGGAACTTTGAGACAGATCTAATAATCACATTTCTCTGAGGATGAGGTATTTGAGGAGACCCAAATCCTTTCTGGCACCTCCTGTGAGTACTTGGCTGCTGGTTTTCACAGCTAGTGCAATTATGAGGCTGTTGGTTTTCAAGACTACCATTGATCAACATTATTTTTTATTGATCAGAGTAGGGTAGGGTAGGGTAGGGTAGGGTGGGAATAGATTAAGTTATGATGTTACAGAGCTCACTGTTCTTACCATAATTCAGCAGTTTTTCTTGAATAAATGCTCCTGTGATTTTGCAGCGTTTGGTTATTTTCCAGAGTTTTAGAAAAGTTAGTTATGACTATTTTTTTAGGGTTCTCTTTGTCTTTGTGGAGCAGAATATTTTTGGAGGCCTTTATTCCACCATTCAAGAGATGCTTTCCCCTATTGATGCATATTAACATCTTAGGTAAATCTTCTACACACAAGATAATTACACATTTTTGCTCATGTCAATAGTACTCCTGGCGGTGAGAGCGCATGAGAGCGCATGAATAAAAAGTAATAAAAGCTAACAAATGTCAACATTTACTGATAAGAGTAGTTAATATATTTTAATGTTTCTTTCACAGCAGTAATGGCTGTTTTAAGCATTCTTGTTTTAAGAAATGTAATTGAGAGTCTTTGTTAGTCCCCATCTCTTCGAATAACTAAAGTCCACAGCTGTCGCATGATAGGAACACAGCCAGCCATAGTTTCAGACAGCTACACTGACACTTCATTCTTCTGGGTTTGCTTTGGCTCCCTCTGGACACCCTTTCCCGTGTGTCTGCTGCCTAGCTTCTCTTGAATCAAAATTTTCAGTTATTAAATGACTGTACCAACACATTGATTGCTGGCACAACAAGTAAGAGGTGTGAAAGTATGTAGCAGCTGGTGGATACTTCAATATTGGATTCATGAAGGAAGTCTAGGAGGCATAGTGAAAGAGACTCAGAAGGAGCAGAGGAAGATGCATATACAGAGCTAACCCAGAGTAGGCACGTACCAAAGGATATCGCAAAGCAGCAAGGAAAGAAGGTCTTTATTTTATCTTTTCTCTAATTCTCCTTTTGAGTCTTAAGAATTGCATTTTCATGAATTCATTGTTTAAAAATCTCTATGTGCCATATAGGATCATCTTAACCAAGCCAAAACATACAGATAGATGTATTTGGAAGCATAGCGTCAGAAGAAACTCCTCAATGTCATTTGATAATCAACTACTATGATTTCAGGCCGACTCCTAAGGCTTACTGAAGAAATAAAAGAGTGATAATATCAAATATCTTTTTTATTTAACTAACTATAACACGTAATATAGTCATAGAAATACTACTAAGGTTTGGAAATGCAGTTGTATCTGAATCCAGCATTATCTGGGAGAGTGAGTACAGAATGACTCTAGTTAGTTAATATTGTTACAGTCAGCTCCACAAATTTATGATTCTATTGGAGAACAATTATCACCTAACCATTATTTGATGACAATAACCTTTAAGAGTCAACTCCATGAATCACTGAATGTATTTCCCTAATAAACTTTTCTATGGGAAAGACAACCCCAAACAGCCAATGGAGTTATTCCTATCAAATATATCTGCTGTTTTAAGTTAAAATTAGCAGATGGGAATTCTGAGATATAAATCTATCTGCTGTGAGTACGGTTAACATCAATTAGTCTCCATTCCTACCTGTCTCCACCTATCCCAACTCAAATTTATGGGTGAACTTATGATGCAGTGGTCAGGAGCTTGACTGGTAACCAAAAAGTCAACAGTTCAAATACACCAATCACTCCTTAGAAACACTATGGGGCAGCTCTACCCTGTCCTGTAGGGTCGCTATGAGTCAGAATCAACTCAACTGCAATGGGTTATCATGATATGAGACCCTGCATACATGTTAACCTTATCAAATATGTGATTTTTCAATAAGAATTTATTGAGTGACTGCAATGTACCACAGAGACCCATGGCCTTAACTGAACTAATCTGTGGGCCTTTCTAATCATCTGTTTTCTGCCTTTCTTCCTCTCACCTTCCTGTTCTACCTAATTCCTGTTCTCCACAATAACCACACCTTTGCGTCATTTAAATGTAAAGTTGTCATTTGGCCAACATAGCTTTTAAAAGTGCCACATAGGCACACACACACACACACAAAAAGGCACGTAGCATCACTAGTGTCTAATTCTAGCATGATCAGAGCCCTTATTTAAATTGCTATCTATTTACAAATATCCACCTATCTGAAACTCTGGGCTATATTGTTTTTCCATGCAACTTTGGAACCTGGCTCATGTCTGCTTGAGCCTATTGTTTTGTTCCACAATTGCTCTTAAAATGGATTCTGAGGTGTCTCATTTTAGCACAGGATTTAATAGACAATTGTAAAAATTAAACATTAAAATGACACTTTTACTGTACAAATGACTTAAGTTGGAAGAAGGAGTGGAGGAAGCCATCCTGGGACGCGAGCCCACTCCACTGCCCCACATTGCTGTGTCGCTGGCATATCTTAGCCTTTAATAAAAGAATTTTTATGCACCATCCGGCTTATCTGTGTGTTCACAGGTGTGTGAAAGACTATCATCTGCAGAATAAAACACCCTGTGGCACCATGACAATGAAAAGTGGTGACTCTCATCTATCTTTGCCTGAGGAAAAGAAGGCTTGAGAACACATAGAAATAGAACATGGAAGAGAAAGAAAAGGCCACAAGCAAAGTTTAAATTGTTTCCAATTTGGGTCAGCAGAAGAAGTGTGCCCTACATAGAGCTAGGAGGCATTGACCTTGTACTCCAGTAACTGCACCCATTGATGTGGCAAGACAGTCCGGTGCAAAACTCTGCTTGGCAAAAATGTAGCTGTGGCCTAAATTAAGGAAGCAGAAAGACACATTAAAAAAGCAAGATAAGAACCTAATCGTATCTTTCTGGAAAGAGGGAGAAAGATACTGTTAATAGAATAGATTGAAGAGAAAGGACAAAAGTACAAAGAAATACCTTGAAGAGTAGACAAGTTCGTTTTAAATATGAAGTTTAGAAGTCCAGTTCAACTGGGTCAAGAGTTCATTTATTTTGCTGTTATATTAGCCCTATATGCTCTGGTATATAAAATAATGCAATAAATAGGACGAGGTCTTTTATTTTCTTAAATAAAATGAAAAGCATTACCTTAAAAAATTTACTTTTAATGGTTCAAACTATTCCACGCCTTTCTCTACATTAAAAGATTAAATGAAATAAATGAATTCTGAACTGAAGCTCAAGGTTCTTCTCTCATCTTTGGCAAACCAAGGCTACTTTCAGAATGAGGCAAAGGAAGGATGAAGAGATGGGGACAAAGAATCTCCTTCCCCAATGCTTCTACCTAATTTTAAGTTCCTTTTTTAAGCATTCTAGACTGAATTTCATTCTGAGTGGCTAAAGGAAGAGTGTCAATCAACCCAGAGTCCTGGGGAAGCCAGAATGATATTATTTCATTTAGGAGGACAATGACCACCTGAGCAAACAGACAACTAAAAATTGGGCCTGATTTGAAATAGCACAGCTTCTCCTCAGTCACTTAGCCTCCTGGTAAGCCCCCTTACCTGTTAGACAGGATATCACAGCCCTGGCATCTATTTTCAAAGATTTCATCATTTCAGAAATGAGGAGAAAGCACACATTCACAGACACACAAAACAAACTCGGACATACTGAAGGGCATTGAGTTCCTTGTTCTTCGCATGCTTATGCTTTTGAGTCAAGCATTCTGAGTATGAAAGGGAGGTCCATGGCAGGAACAGTGGGGTGTAATGAATTTCACTGCAGTAGAGTGAGGTTTATATCACACCGAAGCGCATTTGAAAAAGAAAGGTCCACACATGTGCAGAGTGGACACATTTTACTCGGTTTCTCACATGCCACGATTTTACCTTCCCAAGTTTGAATGTATAGGCTTTGGTTCCAGAGTGTAATTACAAAGTTTAACGTCAGAGAGGAGAGCAGCTTTGGTTTTTCAAGTATGTTTGGTGTTTATTTAAGGGAAACAATCTCCAATGAAGCTTCATTTTCTTTTCATTTTCACTGGGGTGGGTGGGTGGGGGACGAATATTGATGTTTATGGAGTTAAAGGGTCTGGCAGCACTGGAAAGTGCAGAACTTTGTTTATCCAGAGTCCAGTTTCAATCCAGAGGGTGCCAACGCAAACTTCTCCAGACTACCACGCCAAAAATGTCAGCCGTGTCTTGGAGGAGCAGCTTTCCTAAGCAGGGAGAGATACTCAGAGCCAGCTCAATTTGAACCTGAACTATGGAGAAAGCCCAAGCACTAAACCATGCTGTCTCGAGCACAGCAGTTTAAAAATACGCTTTTTATCAGATTTTTTCATATATTTTTTTTTCTTTTATCACGGCAGGAGCCTGCCATCCCCAGCTAAGCTGATTGACTGTGTCCTCTACTACCATCCACCTTTGATAGTCACGTCTTCAGGACAACTCCATCTCTTTCACTTAAACTCTTGCTGGGGTCTCTTTATGCACCCACTATTATTACAGTTACAGCATCTGTCCCCAGACAGGGAAGAAAGCTTTAGCTCATCAGGATCACCTGAATATCTACTAACTGGGTGCCATCAGAAATGCAACGTTGTCAGCACTTTCTTTCCATTCTTGAGACATTACATCTCCCCAGCCCTTGGGGTGTTTCATTCTAACAGCTGGAAATTCCTGATTTTCAATACAATTTGCTCCTTCCTCCTCATATTGCTTAGTAACAGGGCCAACTTTTTAAGGCAGTTTTTAATGAACCCGTAGCCAGTATGTTAAATATGTTAGCTGAGTTTTTCCATAAAGCTAAGCTA
Source organism: Elephas maximus indicus (assembly GCF_024166365.1). Taxonomy (NCBI): domain Eukaryota; kingdom Metazoa; phylum Chordata; class Mammalia; order Proboscidea; family Elephantidae; genus Elephas; species Elephas maximus. The sequence goes on from NC_064821.1 coordinate 137,768,547, forward strand.
ATATAACAAGATTGTTTTCTTAGGCACCCTGGGGGGGGTATAAGGAAGGTAGGAGGCTGGAAAGGTGGGGGTGTGTAATTGGTAGAGTTGGTATCTTGCCAAATTTACCCACCTTTCAGGACCCACACCCTACATTGAGCTGATGGCCTTCATGTTAGCTGAGCTTTTCTAAAATAAGGCGCTCATCTATGAACTGGAGCCAAGAAGGACTTCAAGTGCAAGCCTTTGGGAGAGACTGCCATGCTTGGAAAAATTAGCTTTTCGGATGCTGGTCAAAGTTAACTCGTAATAACTAGAGTGGAAAAACTTTGGAGTTGAATTCTATGCTTGCCACTTTCCTAGAATTCTTGTTGCTGCAAAGCAATCTGTCTTAGGAGATCATCACAAACTCTCTGCCGCGTTAATCAAAATGTGGTAAAAAGAAAAAACCTCCCAAGTGATATAGCCATATTTGTTTCTCTGTTTCTTGTATTTCCTGTTGCCTTTCGTACAATGTCAGGTACACAACAGATTCTCAAGTGCTGGAGTACTAGCTCTGGTTATTGCTATGGAACATTGCTACTCAGTCCTGTACCCATTGCTTTTGAGTCGATTCTGACTCATAGCAACCCTATAGTTCTTATAGGACTCGGTCCTATGAGAACTGGCAAATCTGTGTCAACAGCCAGGCTAGTTAATTTAAACTCAAACCTTTAAAACTGTGAAGTAGGAAGATAGCATCAGAAATTAAAAAAAAAAAAAAGTCAAGTTCAATGAACAAGTTCAAATCACAGACTCTGGAGTCAGACTACCTGAGTTCCAGTTCCAGCCATTTACTAGATATATGATGAGGCATTGGTGGTTCAGTATTAGAATTCTCACCTTCCATGAAGGAGATCCAGGTTCAATTCCTGGCCAACACACCTCATGTACAGCCAACACCTATTTGTCAGTGGAGGCTTACATGTTGCTATGACACTGAACAGGTTTCAGTGGAGCTTCCAGACTAAGACAGACAAGGAAGAAAGGCCTGGGAATCTAATTCTGAAAATAGCCAGTAAAAACTGTATGGATCACAATCGTCTGATTTGAAACCATTCACGGGGATGGCATAGGACTGGGCAGCATTTCATCCTGTTTTGCATGAGTCAGGGGCTGACTTAATGGCAGTTAACAACAACCAAACCAAAAAAAAAAGAAACCAAACCCAGTGCCATTGAGTCGAGTCAGACTTATAGTGACCCTATAGGACAGAGTAGAACTGCTCCATAGGGTTTCCAAGGAGCGTCTGGCGGATTTGAACTGCTGAGCCTCTGGTTCACAGCCGTAGCACTTAACCACTACACCACCAGGGTGGCTAACAACAATAGCAACATAATATTGGGTACATTTCCTAACCTTCCTGTGTCTCAGTTTTCTCATCTGTAAAATTAGGGACAATAATTGTATTTACTCATTTCATTAGAATGAAAATTAAGAGGACTGATATTTTTACATGGCACATAAGTGCATTTAGGTATTTGCTAAATAAAATAATCTCAAATATGTGGTTGCTATAGAAGATATTATTCCTTTGTCTGAGTCAAAGGCATGACAAATAGAAAGAACGAACATATATATTTAAAAAAAAAATTAAACCCATTGCTGTCGAGTAGATCCCAAACTCATAGTGACCCTATAGGACAAAGTAGAACTGCCCCATAGGATTTCCAAGGAGACGCTGGTGGATTCCAACTGCTAACCTTTTGGTTGGCAGCTGAGCTCCTAACCATTTCTTCACCAGGTCTTCATATACATGGAAGAACTAAATCCATTAATTGTAAAGTATTCTAGCATCATGGTAAATATTCAAATTGAAATAGAGTGCTGGGGACTAAACATTTACAGTCTTGCCAATGATGTTAATTTAAAAGCAGCTAGATGAACTTTAGAGTCAAACTGAAAATGATTTTGAATTCCAGCTCTGACATTTACAAACTATATGACTTTGGGCAAGTTACATAAAATTTCTATGTCCTGGTTTCCTCATCTATAAGAATGGGCTTTTTATTGTACCTCCTGCAATAGGTTAGGGTGAAGACTAATTAATTCAACACCTATAAAGTGCTTACCATAGTGTCTAACACATAGTAATCACAAAATAATATAGATTTTTTTTTCAATCTCAAAATGTTTTCATAAAACTTTTTTTGCCATAAAATACCAATATCATGTCTCTTTTTCAAGAAACACATTTCTAAGAGCATAATAATCCCAGCATTTCTAAAAATTTTAACAGCAAAGACTAAATTCGAAAAAAAAAATTTGAAGATTACCCAAAAGCATAAAATCTTACTTTTATGCCATATTTTAGGAGTTATTGCTCTCATGCTACGAAATCTATGAAAAGGAAGGTATTTTGTTTTTCTTTTTTCCCCTTCACACCAAAATTTGAAAAAAGAGAAGCAGTAAAAATTATATGAGAGATGACAATTGCTCATTGTTAGCAAAACTGTATTTTCCAGGCATGGCTAAAAAATGTGCATAAAGCTATCAATTACTGAGAAAGGGTAATGCCATTATAAAAAGATGTTAAATAAGTATAAATGTCTAAAGAATTTAATCTCGAGTTTATATTTTTATTTCAGTACTTTCAGAGTTACACAAAGTCTATTTCCTATTTTCTGTTAAAATTAATTTGTTTCTGTCCTCCTTCAAACTCCTCATGTGTGGAATTCAAAGCCATATAATTTTAGAGCTAGAAGATGTTTTGTAAATCATTTACCAAATCTCCTGATGAGGAAACTGAAGCTCAGAGAGGTGAAGTAACTGGCCCAACGTCAGAAAGATGCTTGAAGACAAAGGCAGGCTTGGAATCCAGGACCCCTGGTATTCTTCCCACTTAATTCAGTAGAATAAAAGAGTTTTGTTAAATTTACTGAAGAAGTGACAACGGCCATCATTTTTAGTTTTTTGCTTTCAAGGTTTGCATATATAAGGCTGTTTATTTCCTTTTAGACACCATGCCTACAACTTGTGTGGCTGTCACCAGGTAGAATAATGATGCTAAGCTATGGTCTTCTGTGTAAGTGAAAAGTTTTTGAATAAACTAGTATCTGATTGTAGTACCTGTTTCCATTTCATGTGTGTATGTGTGTGTGTGTGTATACACATACATACATCTATACACAAGCAAAATATGACTTAATACGACCAGCAAATATGATTATTATTCAAATTTATGTACCAACTACTAATGCCAAAGATGATGAAATTGAAATTTTTAACCAACATCTGTAGTCTGAAATTGACCAAACATGCAATCAAATGCATTGATAATTACTGGTTACTGAAATGTAAATATGGGAAACAAAGAAAGATCAGTAGTTGGAAAATATGGCCTTGGTAATAGAAATGAAGACAGAGATAGCATGACAGAACTTTCATGACCAACAACTTATTCACTGGAAATAGCTTTTTTCAACAACATAAATGGCAACTATACACATGGACGTCACCAAATGGAAAACACAGGAATCAAATCGACCAAGTCTGTGGAAAGAGATGATGGAAAAGCTCAGGATCATCAGTTAGAATAAGGTGAAGGCCAGCTGCGAAACTGACTATCCATCAATTCTTCGTATGTAATTTCAGTTGAAGCTGAAGAGAATTAAAACAAGCCCACGAGAGCCAAAATACTACCTTGAGTACATCCCACCTGAATTTGAAGACCATCTCAAGAATAGATTTGACACATTGAACACTAATGACCAGAGGCCAGACAAGTTGTGGGGTGAGATCAAGGACATCATACATAAAGAAAGCAAAAGTTCATTAGAAAGACAGGAAATAAAGAGAAGACCAAAATGGATGTCAGGAGAGACTCTGAAACTAGCTCTTGAATGTTGAGTAGCTAAAGGAAAAGGGAAAAATGATGAAAGTAAAAGAGATGAACAGGTTTCAAAAGAGCTTGAGAAGACAAAGTAAAATATTATAATGAAATGTGTGAAGATTTGGAGTTAGAAAATCAAAATGGAAGAACATGCTCCTCATTTCTCAAGCTAGGAAAAAAAAAAACTGAAGAATAAATTCAAGCCTCAGGTTGCAATGTTGAAGGCTCTATGGACAAAATATTGAATGATGCAGGAACTATCAAAAGAAGTTGGAAGGAATACACAGAGTCACTGTACCAGAAAGAACTGGCTGACATTCAACCATTTTGGGAGGTAGCATATGATTAAGAACCGATAGTAATGAAGGAAGAAGTCAAAGCTGCACTGAAGCCATTAGTGAAAAACAAGATTCCCGGAATTCATGGAATACCAATTGAGATGTTTCAACAAACTGTCTTAGGCTGGGCTCTCTAGAGAAGCAAGACCAGTGAAGCATATACGTGTGCATGTATATACACACACATACATATACATATATACGGAGTGAGAGAGATTTATATCAAGGAAAAGGCTCACACAGTTTTTAGAGGCTGTAACATCCCAATGCTGTGGGGCAGGAAAGATTCACGTAGCTGTAGGGGCTGGTGAACCCAAGATCAGCAGGCCAGAGAGCAGGGCTACTGCAGGTTGTGAAAATTGACGAATCTCAAGGTCAGCAGGCAAGATGGCAGGTAAGCTGCCAGCTCAAGTCTCAAGAATGGGAGGTCATACAAACATGAGCCAGCTGCAGGACCTAGAACAACCCAAAGCCTTGTCAAGGCAAGCAGGAAAAAGCTAGGCAGTGGAGGATCAAGACATGAAGGCTGAGGGGGGCGGTGAGCCGACACAGGCCCTGCCCCCTCCAGTACCACAGCAGATCCTATCATGTGGGTGATCACATATCAAATTTCAACAGGGACGTGATCACATTATACAACTGTCAAAACACTATGAATCATGGCCCAACCAAACTGACACACAATCTTAACCATCACATGAACCAAGCACTGGTGCTCATTTGTCTATGCCAAGAAATTTGGAAGAGAGCTACCTGGCCAATTAACTGCAAGAGATCCGTATTTGTGCCCATTCCAAAGGACGGTGATCCAACAGAATGAGGAAATTTTTTAACAATATCATTAATGTCACATGCAAGTGAAATTCTACTGAACATAATTCAAAAGCAGTTGCAGCAGTACATCAACAGAGAACTGCCAGAAATTCAAGCCTGATTCAGAGGAGGACATGGAGTGAGGGTTATCATTGCTGATGTCAGATGGATCTTAGCAGAAAGCCGAGAATACCAGAAAGATGTTTACCTGTGTTTTATTGACTATGCTAAGGCATTGGACTGTGTGGATCATGACAAACTGTGGACAACATTGCAAAGAATGGGGTTCCAGAACATTTAATTGTGCTCATGTGAAAGCCTGTATGTAGGCCAAGAATCAGTCGTTCAAACAGAACAAGGGGCTACAGAGTGGTTTAAAGTCAGGAAAGGTGTGAGTCAGGGTTGTTTCCTTTCACCATACCCATTCAGTCTGTATGCTGAGCAAATAACGCGAGAAACTGGACTATATGAAGAAGAACTCGGCATCAGGGTTGCAGGAAGACTCATTAACCTGCTTTATGCAGATGATGCAACTTTGCTTGCTAAAATTGAATAGGACCTGAAGCACTTACTGATGAAGATAAAAGGCCACAGGCTCCAGTATGGATTACATCTCAACATAGAGAAAACAAAAATCCTCACAACTGGATCAATAAGCAACATCGTGATAAACAGAGAAAAGATTAAAGTTGTCAAGGATTTCATTTTACTTGGATCCACAATCAACACCTGTGGAAACAGCAGCCAAGAAATCAAAAGACACATTGGGCAAATCTGCTGCAAAAGAGCTCTTTAAAGTGTTGAAAGATGTCACCTAGAAGACTAAGGTGCTCCTGACCAAGCCATGGTGTCTTCAATCACCTCATATGCATGTGAAAGCTTGACGATATACAAGGAAGACCAAAGAAGAGTTGACGCCTTTGAGTTGTGGTGTTGGTGAAGAATATTGAATATACCATGGACTGCTAAAAGAATGAACAAATCTGTCTTGGAAGAAGTACAACCAGAATGCTCCTTAGAGGCAAGGATGACGAGACTGTGTCTTACATACTTTGGACATGTTGTCAGGAGGGATCAGTCCCTGGAGAAGGACATCATGCTTGGCAGAGTACGGGGTCAGCGGAAAAGAGGAAGACCCTGAAGGAGGTGGATTGACACAGTGGCTGCAACAATGGGCTCAAGCACAGGAAGGATTGTGAGGATGGTGCAGGATGCAACAGTGTTTCATTCTTTTGTACATGGGGTCACTATGAGTTGGAATCAACTGGACGGCACTTAATGACAACAACAACAAAGCCACAATGGAGCTACTTTCTACTCTGAGTGTAAAAGCCCAAGAAGGCTCTGTGTCCTCCAAGCCTCAAGCCATGAGGATTCTGGGCCTTCAGTGTATGGACATGGAAGATTTAGCCAACACCAGCACTACCCCCATGCTAGCTCAGTCACTGGCAGGAATGAGAATCAAGACATTGAATGTTATGATGAAAGTGTAGTGGAGAATACTCTGTGGGAATGAACACACCAGTGCCTTGGAGAAAGCAGATTTCAGCCCTGTGTGTGGAGTTGAGGTGGGGAGGAAAGAGAAGCCAAATGCTATGAAAGGGAGAAGAAAAGAGGATTGGGAAAAGCACTGGTTGGCACAAGCCCAGAACTGTGCCTTTTGGGGGTGGGGAACTGGAGAGAATTGAGAAAAGCAGTGGTTGTGAGAATGTGGTTTGTCCAGGGTGTGCGGGCTCTAAATCTCTGGTTTCCAGAGCAAAAAACTAAGGATTCCTCTACTGTAGAACAGGTTTTCTTCTGGTCTCCCAGAAATCTCCCAGTGAGAGTCTATTGTTACATGGGCAAGGGAATAGCAAATCTGAGATAATCGTTAGGTGTAGTTATTGTTTCCAACCCGCAGGGATGGAAAGAAGTGGGGGTCTTCTACTCTGTTGTAGATAGCCTACGTTATTAGTAATCTTTTTTTTTTTTTACCTACAGAAAGAGCCTCATGAGTACAAATATTGTGTAATTTCCCAAACCCAACTTTAATTCCAATGTACATACAAAATGCCTCCTTTATTTTTCACCATGAAATACTTCATTTTATAATTAGAGAAAAGATTTAAAATGCCATTGATTTTGGGAGTGGCACCATATAAACTTATATTCTCATTAAATGAGTTCTTCTTGAGCCAAAATTTCAATAGAGAAAAGTGCAAGAGGAGAGAACTCAGAATAACTGAGCTCCTGAGATATGTGTAAGAGGGTACTTGAAAAGGTATGCTAGATGTGGTGAAGAAAACTTAACTACTCTGCTTTTACCTCAAACTGTTTCTTCAATGAGCCTTACAAATACAAGTCATACCCGAGATGGCAAAGAGCATTGGACAAGGATTCCGGAGCTCTTTCATCTTTCGTGAATCTCGATTTCCTCATCAGTAAAATGAGAGAATTTTAGCAGAAAACCTCTAAAGCCATTCATGCTTTAATATCATAATTGCCTGTGGTTTTTCAACATTTCTTTTTAAACCAGAATTTTTTTTTCCAACAAAGTCTGACATGGGAGACTAATAAGTAAAAGCACTGTTCTGATTGAAGATGGGATTGGGAAGCCCAAAACCCTGCGTGCTCAGTCTTCTCATCTCCTCCAGGTGACCCCCAAGGGATTTTCAAGGGTTCCTAAGGAGAGGCTCATCCTTAACATTTGTGGAGCCCAGGACAATAGTAGAAATGGAGACCATACAGCTAAATATTTGAAACTTATAAATTAAACTACCAAAAACCTAAAACCAAACCTGTTGCCACTGAGTCGATTCTGACTCATCGTGACCCTATGGGATACAGTAGAACTACTCCATAAGATTTCCAAGGAGCGCCTGATGGATTCAAACTGCCGACCTTTTGGTGAGCAGCCGTAGCTCTTAACCACTACGTTACCAGGGTTTCCTAATTAAACTAAGCAACTATTTAATAAAATACATTCTATTCTCCTACTTCATCAAAGATACCTTCATAATGACCTAGAAGGCCACATTTAAATCTAGAATTCTTTTATTCCTCAGAGTTTGTGATGGAAAATTGTGGAACTGACTCCAGTAGAGTCAACTCCTGGCCCCCTGCTCCTGGTACACCTTTTCTTAAGATTCCCAGTTCTGTCCTTCATTGTGGCAGACTTCACGTGCACTCTTGTGAACACCCTAGCCCACAACTAGAAATACTGTCTGCATTCTTTGAAGTTGCACCTTTGGGAGGTAAAACTTAAGAAAGAGAACTATTACACTTTCAGACTGTATGAGCAGGGAAATCTGGGTTCCCAGGTATATTTAGGCTGTGGAAGGGTTACAGCCACCAAAGTAAGGTGCTCTAAAGTGTGGAACATTGGTCTGACTACTTCTTGTTCAAATCTGAGGGCAGTACTAACTGATAGTTAGAGATGGAGGACTGTCAGTGTGCGTAATGAAGGGTCTCTTTTGAATGCAGTTTGGTAGGACAGTTGGAGCACACCAAAGTCAGGTGTTCATAATTAACCCCATTATCTATCAGGAGCCCATGTTAGAAAATGGACTTCAGAGGTCTAGTCAGAATCACACTGTTGATGTAGATATCTGAGGGACTTCTCCTTCTTGGTGACTGGCTCTTATAAAGCTGATTTTAAAATGCATGAAAACAACAAATCATATTTTGCTGGATTTGGTTGATTCACATAGGTTTAGTCCAACCCTGTAAGGTATGTAGTGTCATGGTGGAGGTGGGGGAGGTTGGCCTCTGCAGTGTGATAGACCTGGACTCAGACCCCCTGTTTTGGTACTTAATATGATGTACAATCTGGGGCTAGTTCCTAACTTCTCTGACATTTCGTTATCTTCTCAGCCTCATCTGAATAATAACAATAGACTCTGAAATAGTGAAGGGTACAAATGAGACAAAGTATGGCAAATACTGAGCTTGACACAGAATAACAACTTAAAAAAAAAAAAAGCTACTACTTATTACTATTAACACTGGAACCAAAGCTATTAAAGCTGGAAGTTAGTTAGCAAAGACATATCGATACGTTCGGTATTTCAGTGTAATATAATAAATAAGAGCATGGGCTCTGCTCTGGGTTTAGGCAACAGTCTTTTGCCCTATCACCTACTATCTGCGATCTTAGGCTAGTTATTTCTTCATGCTCCAGATTCCTCATTTGTAAAATCTATGTCATAGAGTTTTAATGAGGAAACGCAAGATGAGCACAGGGCCTTATGTTTATAAGCCTTCAGTATATGTTACCTATCATTATTATGCAGGAGCCCTAGCGGCCCAGTGGTTAAAGTGCTGGGCTGCTAACTGAAAGATCAGTGGGTCGAACCCATTAGCTGCTCTACGGGAGAAAAGTATGGCAGTCTTCTTCCATAAAAATTTACAGCCTTAGAAACCCTATGGGGCAGTTCTGCTCTGTCCTATGGGTTCTTATGAGTTGGAAATGACTTGGCAGGAACAGGTTTTTGGGTTTGGGTAGAGCAGTAGTTAAAGAGTTTGGCTGCTAACCAAAAGGTCAGCTGTTCGAAACCATCAGTTGCTCCACAGGAGAAAGATGTGGCAGTCTGCTTCCATAAAGGTTTACATCCTCAGAAACCCTATGGGGCAGTTATACATGGTCCTGTAGGGTCACTTGGAAACCCTGGTGGCGTAGTGGTTAAGTGTTACAGCTGCTAACCAAAGGGTCAGCAGTTCGAATCCACCAGGCGCTCCTTGGAAACTCTATGGGGCAGTTCTACCCTGTCCTATAGGATCGCTATGACTCGGAATCGACTCAACGGCACTGTGTTTGGTTTTTTGGTTTTTATAGGGTCACTACGAGTTGGAATCGACTGAATGGCAGTGAGTTGTGGTTTTGGTATCATTATTACTGTCATAATAAATATTATTAACTCCTTTAACAAATGTCCTTTAAATTCCTGCAATGTGCCACAAAATGTTCTAGACAGGGTCCCTGCTTCCACAGAATCATGGCCTGGCTCACATGAAGATTAGACTCTGGAATACTTGCCGGGACTATTAGACTGTATTGACTTACATATTGATTTTTAAAGGCAGCTTAATTTTAGTTTTAGTGCTTAGGTTTGAAAAGCCCCACTGTTTCTCAAATACAGAGCATAATCATTAAGTAGGAAGAAGCTGGCGTGGTTTGGAAAACCAAGTCTGGCAACGGTAGAATGACACAATTTTGGACAACAGCATGGCTGCCTGGAGGAAACAACTCATTGTCTCAAGCCACTATTATAATTAGAAACAACATCACAGTTAGGATGCATGCAAATGCATGTTTCCAACCCATGGACTCTCACTACATTTAATTTATAAAGTGATTTTACTGATGAATTTTCTGAGCTGCCCCACTGGAAGAACTAAACTTTAAGGAAAGGGATTTTTTTTTTTTTTCTGACTAGTAAGAATCATTTTAGAGTATGACATTTAATATGATAATGGCATAAATTTCTCTGTTACCTATCAATTGCAGGTTATTTTTTAAACATCAACATTGTACGCAGAGGAAGGAAAAGTAAGACCAGGAATGACAATTGTCATTTTTATGGAAGGCAGATCTCTCTAAGATAATTGCATGTGTACATTCAAGGATAGAGATTTATTGCTGAGCACAATTTTGTAGATCTCAGTGACAGATACGGGCCTTGAAATACATCTCCAATACAGGAGATCAAACAGATTTTTTTTTTTTTAAGTTAAAGCTCATGATAGCACAGTAAGAAAATGAGCTGACAGCTTACTGAGTTAATCTCTCCCCTTTCACCTCCTGAACAATAGATTTTTCACAGTTCCTACTGCTTTCATTGTCTCTTATCTCAAACATTCTCCCACATCACACCTGGAATTTGTGGTCACTGAGTCAGGCCCAGGAGCTTTTCCCTGTTGGAGGAGAACTCTGCACTGAAGTCTGCCCTGCCTGCAAGAGTAATAAGCACTGTTAACGGGGAGGATTAATCTAAGCCAAGCACAGGGGTTCTCTAGCCCTGGAAAAACCAGTCTTATCCCTGGAGTCGCACCCTTGTCTGTAAGTGTTAAACCTTACAACAACCTAGGGAAACATAACAACTGCAATTCACCGAGCCTCAGAGTTCATCAGGTGTGGAGTGTCAAATTGCTGTGAGCTCCACGTATTAACATGCTGAAGGGCTGCATCAACACCTAAGCTCTGAATAAGGGATTCCTGGAATCTCAGTGATGCAAAGGACTTTAAATAACCACGGAAAAAGGGGTGGATAAAGAAGGATAAGGCGGTAGTGGTGAGGATGGCACACAGAGAAAGGAACAGACAAGTGTGGAGCCCCCAGAATATGGTAAAGCGAGAAATGAAAATCCGAGCTGTTCAAGTTAAATCTTATCATAACAAAGAAAATCTTCAATCCCCCAAATGTTTCCAAGTCCTGGCAAATGCCTCACTTATGTTAAGGGAGATTTTATACCACAAAAATTGCCTACGGCAATGGAATTTATAAGGCTCTTTAGTGTGGTATCGAGTAAGGGATGCATACCAAAAAGGAAATACGTCTTAGGGCCAGTCAGGCCCATGTTCAAATCTTGTACCTACTAATTCATAGCTAAGTGGTTGTGGCCAAGTCACTTAGTCTATCAGCCTCAATTTCCTCATCGGTCTAAAATGAAATGGTTTATTACAGAGGCTAGTGTATAATGAAGGAACCCTGGTGGCACAGTGGCTAAGTGCTCACCTGCAACTGAAAGGTCATGGTTCAAACCCACCAGCTTCTCCACAGGAGAAAGATGTGGTAGCCTGCTTCCATAAAGATTATAGCTTTGGGAATTCTATGGGGCAGTTCTCTGTCCTTTAGGGTTGCTGTGAGTCAGAATCAAGTCAATGACAACTGTTTTTTTTTTTTTTTTTTTTAGTGTATAATGGGTGCACTGTAGTAGTGGTTATTATTACTAGAAAACAATATGACCTCCAGTTAGTAAAATATCGAGCTGTAAATATCAGGCAAAGAGCACTAGGTTAAGCAGGCTGTAAGAACAGTGGTCATACATCTCAGTTTGCTCAGGACAGCCCAGTTTATATCTGTTGTCTTGGCTTAATAATTAACAGTGTCTCCTTTCACTCTCAAAAGTCCTGGTTGCATGATTGATGATATACGGTCACTCTGGTAATAGGCCAAACACTCACGGACCAGCGAAGGCAGAAAGGAGCAGGTGCAGACATCAAGCAACCCTGAGTCCTAGTGAAGGTAGCCGAGTGGTCCTAGCAAACTGAGGGGATCTGATGTTGAGCTCTGAACCTAGTCAGTCACCTCCTCTTCAGAATCCATGCAGAAAATGTCCTTATGTGTAAAATTTTCTTGAAATAAGAAACTTTTTTATCTGATCAAATGTGGCTGGGTACCTATTAGGTACCAGGTATTGCCCTAATAATGTCTGCCTTGAAAAACATCTAGTCTAACAACAACAACAAAACCCACAGCTACAAAGTTGATTGCAACTCATAGAGACCCTTTAGGACACAGTAGAACTTCCACATGGGGTTTCCAAGGAAGAGGTGGTGGATTTGAACTGCTAACCTTTTGGTTAGCATCCAAGCTCTTCACCACAGCACCACCAGGGCTCCCTATAATTGTTAAATTAGAAGCCTTCATAATATTCTGTCCTATAGGGTTGCTATGAGTCGGAACCGACTCGACGGCAGTAGATAATAACGGTCAATGGGAGAATTTCTAGGAAACATTTAACCTTCCCTAGGATGTTCAGGAAAGCAACCAAAGGCAGACTTAGAGCCCGCCTTTGAAATGTGAGTAGGTATTTGGCAAGAAGACAAGGGGAGATCACCTCTTTTTCCATAGCGAAATACATGAAGACAGAGACATAAAGTATGTTTGGCTTGCCATACAATTCTGAGGAGTCAGATGTGAGAACAGAATAGCTTCAGTAAGCAGTAGATAAGGTTGGAAAATTTATCTGAGTCAGGAGAGGAAGCCCTTCTATGGGCCAGAATAATCTTGAGGCAACTAAGAATTATTTTAAGTAATCAAATGACTGAAAAGGGATGAGGATCTCAGAATGCTGTCAAAACCAACCTCAGCAGAAGATTTTATAAGATTACTAATTCTCGTGTTTATTTTTAATGAAATTTCCAAAAAATTAATATCTGAGAGAGAAAAGAATTTATAGCTACTATTGCACTTTGGCAGATATGTGTTAAAGTTAAATGTCACAATCACCAGAAATAATAAATAGAATTAGTTCTTCATTTTGTTGCTTTCCATGTCTTCTTTATTTTCTCAGAGGGTTGTTCCTGGCTCACTGTGAAACATAATGACTCTCTGCCATTAGTGGATAATTTTCTCTAGACTGTTGTCAGGTAGAAGGTATGCAGCTAGTTTGAACAATGGTATAGACTTGGAAGTGACAGAATTATTAACTTTTTGAATGTTTTGTTGCATTCTTCTTATTTACCCTTACCCTCTGTTGTCCTGGACAGGTAGAGGAAAAGAATCTCAGACACGTAGCAATGATAAATCTTAGCGTGAGCTATATGTGTATATAGAGGTATTCATCAAGATGAGGGTGTGGCAAGAAAAAAATTGTCCAGTCATCTAATCTTTTAATCAATGCACTTATTCAACAAGAATCTACTTTGGGCCAGGAAATATTCTAGGTTTCATGAGTGATACAAAGTTAGACAGCTCTGGTTCCTGCCTTTAAAGAAAAAAGAGACCTCAGATAAACCCAGGGATACATAGTACAAGAAGCCTTCTGGGACAAACCAGTGAAATTAAAAACATTAAACACCCTCCCCTTCTGTTCTTAGTGCTTAGAAATGTCTAGTAAAATAGTTCATTTTTCTTTTCAAAACTATATAGCTGAACTTAAATGCAAGAAAGTGAAATCTCCAGGCACCAGAGAAGATTAAGAAATTCATAGTAGTTAGCAGAAATCAAATGACTCTAGAAGGGAAACATTAGCAGCAGTGTTTTAACACTCACATGGTGACAATAGTTGAAACTGCAACCTGCATGTAAAAGGAGGTAAAACTGGGATCATAGTCTAAAGTTGGGAGCCAGGAAAAAATTAACTGCCATAAAAAATAACTAGAGAGGTGGAGCCAATATGGCAGAATAGACAGACGCTTCCAGTGAGCCCTCTTTACAACAAAGACCCCAAAAAAACAAGCGAAACAAATATATTTATGACAAGATAGGAGCCCTGAGCATCAAAGGCAAGCTGAGAAAATGAACAGAGGGGCAGGGGGAGGAAGAGACGGTTCAGAAGCGGAGAGGAGTTACTGGACCTGAATTGAGGGGAGACCTCAGGCACCATTCCTGGAGCAGTGGCAAGGATGGGCTGGTACTAGCACTCAGCAGTAGTTTCCTCAAGGAGAAGCAGCCAGCCACATAGCCTACTCACACCTCTGGAACCAGAAAGAACAGTGCTCTCAGCAAAAGCTAAGTACTTGAGTAAATTTTACTGTGGCCCACCCAACTCCAAGCTGGCTTCAGCAGCTGAATCCCCTGGGCCTGAGATAGGCACCGTTGAACACCTAGAGACATCCTCCTGGCCTTGGAGAAGGAAAAAATTTGCAGTTGAGGGAAAAGATAATTTGCCAGCTCCACTAACTGGGGGAGCTCAGGACAGAAGTGGCTCCTGTCCAGGCATAAACAGTCCATGGACTTTGAGAAACTTTTCTTTCTGCATGGACCTGTGTGGGCCTATTTCAGGAGAAAAGGCCCTTGTTGGCAGACTCCAACTGTTTCAGCTGTGCGGTGGAGAGGTGGGTGTTTGATGTTTGACATTGCTTTGCCTATTAAACAGGGTCCTCACCTACCCACATCAGGGGCCGAAGGACTGGTAGCTCCATGCAGGTCACCCAGCCACCTGTGACAGAGGTCCAAGGATAACTGGTACCTCCCAGTCCTTACAACCCAAAACATTGGGTACCCATGGTCTGTCTGCAGAACCTACCCCCCTGCATGCTCTAGGGAACAGAGAAGGGTTTTCCTCAGAGACACTCGGGGTCAGTTCTCAGCCCACTGCCTTGTTCAGAGTGTGACCGCCTGAGCAACCAGATACCGGTATATATGCCAATCACTCCTTCCCCTCTAGGACTGTAGGACAGAGCCTGTACCACACACTTGATGATCAGCTACTTGGAAACCTGAGCTGAATTCATATAAGAAAAGCGAAAGGATTCCTAGACTGATATACTTGATAACACCTCTAGCTATCTGGGGACAGGATGTCAGAACTCCAAAGGCAAGGATAATCAAGCCAGCTCATCTGGGCATATCAAAACAAAACAAAGCAAGAAGCTACAACACAGCAAACAAGCATAAACTAATACAATAATTTATAGATGGCTCGGAGACAACAGTCAGTATCAAGTCACATAAAGAAACAGACCATGATCAACTCAACAGGCTCTCAAAACAAAGAATTCAGTGATCTTCTAGATAAAAGTGCATTCCTGGAATTACCACAGGTAGAATACAAAAGATTAATGTACAGAACCCTTCAAGACATCAGGAAGGAAATGAGGCAATATGCAGAACAAGCTAAGGAACACACAGATAAAGCAATTGAAGAAATTAGAAAGATTATTCAGGAACATAACAAAAAATTTAATAAGTTGGAAAAATATAGACAGACAGCAATCAGAAATTCAGAAGATTAACAATAAAATTACAGAAGTAGACAACTCAGTAGAAAGTCAGAGGAGCAGAACTGAACACGTAGAAGCCAGAGTTTCTGAACTTGAAGATAAATCACTTAGCACTAATATATTTGAAGAAAAATCAGATAAGAGAATTAAAAAAATGAAGAAACCTTAAGAATCATGTGGGACTCTATCAAGAAAAATAACCTATGAGTGATTGGAATACCAGAACAGGGAGGGATAACAGAAAATACAGAGAGAATTGTTGAAGATTTATTGGCAGAAAACTTTCCTTAGATCGTGAAAGATAAGAAGCTATCTATCCAAGATGCTCATCGAACTCCATATAAGATAGATTTTAAAAGAAAGTCACCAAGACATATTATAATCAAACTTGCCAAATCCAAAGATAAAGAGGGAATTTTAAGAGCAGCGAGGGGTAAACAAAAAGTCACCTACAAAGGAGAGCCAATAAGAATAAGCTCAGACTACACAGCAGAAACCATGCAGGCAAGAAGGCAATGGGATGACTTATTAAAAAAAATTGAAGAAAAAAAATTGCCAGCCAAGGATCATACATCCAGCAAAACTGTCTCTTAAATATGAAGGTGAAGTTAGGACATTTACAGATAAACAGAAGTTTACAGAATTCATAAAAACCAAACCAAAACTACAAGAAATACTAAAGGGAGTTCTTTGGTTAGGAAATCAATAATATAAGGTATCAAACCAAGACTAGAACATTGGGCAGAGCAACCAGAAGTCAACTCAGACAGGGAAATAAAAAAAAACAAAGCAAGTTTAAAAAAAAAAAAAAAGCTCAAAAGCAATGTTATTACATAAAAGAAGACAACATTAAAATAATAAAAAGGGACTAAGAAATGTAGTCATAGGCCTTCCATATGGAGAGGAAGATACAGCGATATGAAGAAATAAAAGTTAGCTTTAAATTTAGAAAAACAGGGATAAATAACAAGGTAACCACAAAGGAGACAAACTATCCTACTCATCAAAATAAAATACAAGAGAAAAATAGAGACTCAGCAGAAACAAAATCAACAATGAATATGAGGAAAGGACAATATATAAAAATAATCTACTCAGAGCATAAAATTAAGTGGGAAAAAGAAACTGTCAACAACACACACAAAAAAGACATCAAATTGATAGCACTAAACTCATACCTAGCCATAATTACACTGAATACAAATGGACTAAATGCACCAATAAAGAGACAGAGAGTGGCAGCATGGATTAAAAAACATGATCTGTCTATATGCTGCCTACAAGAGACACACCTTAGACTTAGAGACACAAACAAACTAAAATTCAAAGGATGCAAAAAATCTATCAAGCAAACAACAATCAAAAAAAAAGCAGGAGTGGCAACATTAATTCCTGACAAAATAGACTTTAAAGTTAAATCCATCATAAAGGATAAGGAAGGACACTACATAATGATTAAAGGGACAATATACCAAGAAGATATAACCATATTAAATATTTATGCACCCAATGACAGGGCTGCAAGATACATAAAAAAACTCTATCACCATTGAAAAGTGAGATAGACAGCTCCACAGTAATAGTTGGAGACTTCAACACACAACTTTCGGTGAAGGACAGGACATCCAGAAAGAAGCTCAATAAAGACATGGAAGATCTAAATGCCACAATCAACCAACTTGACCTCATAGACATATACAGAACACTCCACCCAACAGCAGCCATGTATACTTTCTTTTCTAGTGCACATGGAACATTCTCTAGAATACACCACATATTAGGTCATAAAGCAAGCCTTAGCAGAATCCAAAACATTCAAATATTACAAAGCATCTTCTCTGACCATAAAGCCATAGAAGGAGAAATTGATAACAGAAAAAGCAGGGAAAAGAAATCAAACACCTGGAACTGAACAATACTCTGCTCAAAAATGACTGCGTTATAGAAAATATTAACGATGGAATAAAGAAATTCATAGAATCCAATGAGAATGAAAATACTTCCTATCAGAACATTTTGGACACAGAGAAAGCAGTGCTCAGAGGCCAATTTATATCAATAAATGCACACATCCAAAAAGAAGAAAGGGCCAAAAATCTAAGAATTATCCCTACAACTTGAACAAACAGGCACCAGAAGAAAACAAATAATACAAATTAGAGCAGAATTAAATGAAATAGAAAACAGAAAGACAATTGAAAGAATTAACAAGACCAAAACTGGTTCTTTGAAATAATCAATAAAATTGATAAACCATTGGCCAAATTGAAGAAAGAAAAACAAGAGAGGAGCAAATAACCCAAATAAGAAATGAGATGGGTGATATTACAACAGACCCAACTGAAATTAAAAGAATCATATCAGATTACTATGAAAAATTGTACTCTAACAAATTTGAAAACCTGGAAGAAATGGATGAATTCCTAGAAACACACTACCTACCTAAACTAACACAAACAGAGGTAGAACAACTAAATAGACCCATAACAAAAGAAGAGATTGAAAAGGTAGTCAAAAAACTCCCAACAAAAAAAGCCCTGCCCGAACAGCTTCACTGCAGAGTTCTATCAAACTTTAAGAGAAGAGTTAACACCACTACTACTAAAGGTATTTCAGAGCATAGAAAAGAATGGAACGCTACTAAACTCATCATATGCAGCCACCATATCCCTGATACCAAAACCAGGTAAAGACATCAAAAAAAAGAAAATTACAGACCTATAACCCTCATGAACTTAGATGTAAAAATCCTTAACAAAATCCTAGCCAATAGAATTCAACAAGATATCAAAAAAGTAATTCACCATGGCCAAGTGGGATTCATGACAGGTATGCAGGGATGGTTCAACATTAGAAAAACAATTAATGTAATCCATCACATAAATAAAACAAGACAAGAATCACATGATTTTATCAATTGATTCAGAAAAAGCATTTGACAAAATTCAACACCATAAATGACAAAAACTCTCGGCAAAATAGGAATAGAAGGAAAATTCCTCAACATAATAAAGGGCATTTATACAAAGCCAACAGCCAACATCATCCTAAATGGAGAGAGCCTGAAAGCTTTCCCCTTGAGATCCGGAATCAGACAAGGATGCCCTTTATTACTGCTCTTATTCAACATTGTGCTGGAGGTCCTGTTGTTGTTGTTGTTAGGTGCCGTCGAGTATGTTCCAACTCATAGAGACCCTATGAACAACAGAACGAAACACTGCCTGGTCCTGAGCCATCCTTACAATCGCTGTTATGCTTGAGCTCATTGTTGCAGCCACTGTGTCAATCCACCTCATTGAGGGTCTTCCTCTTTTCCACTGACCCTGTACTCTGCCAAGCACGATGTCCTTCTCAAGGGACTGATCCCTCCTGACAACATGTCCAAAGTATGTAAGACTCAGTGTCGTCATCCTTGCCTCTAAGGAGCATTCTGGTTGTACTTCTAAGACAGATTTGTTCATTCTTTTGGCAGTGCATGGTATATTTAATATTCTTCGCCAACACCACAATTTAAAGGCATCAATTCTTCTTCAGTTTTCCTTATTCATTGCCCAGCTTTCACATGCATATGATGCAATTGAAAATACCATTGGTTGGGTCAGTCACACCTTAGTCTTCAAGGTGACATCTTTGCTCTTCAACACTTTAAAGAGGTCCTTTGCGGCAGAGTTACCCAACGCAATGTGTCTTTTGATTTCTTGACTACTGCTTCCATGGCTGTTGATTGTGGATCCAAGTAAAATGAAATCCGTGACAACTTCAATCTTTTCTCCATTTATCATGATGTTGCTCATGGTCCAGTTGTCAGGATGTTTGTTTTCTTTATGTTGAGGTGCAATCCATACTGAAGGCTGTGGTCTTTGATCTTCATCAATAAGAGCTTCAAGTACTCTTCACTTTCAGCAAGCATGGTTGTATCATCTGCATATCGCAGGTTGTTAAAAAGTCTTCCTTCAATCTTGATGCCCCATTCTTCTTCATATAGTTCAAGCTTCTTGGGTTATTTGCTCACCATACAGATTGAATAGGTATGGTGAAAGAATACAACCCTGATGCACGCCTTTCCTGACTTTAAACCAATCAGTATCCCCTTGTTCCGTCTGAACAACTGCCTCTTGATCTATGTAAAGGTTCCTCGTGAGCACAATTAAGTGTTCCGGAATTCCCATACTTCGCAACGTTATTCATAATTTGTTATGATACACATAGTCAAATGCCTTTGCATAGTCAGTAAAACACAGGTAAACATCCTTCTGGTATTCTTGGCTTTCAGCCAAGGTCCATTGGACGTCAGCAATGATATCCTGGTTCCATGTCCACTTCTGAAACCGGCCTAAATTTCTGGAGGTCCTAGCCAGAACAATTAGGCTAGATAAAGAAATAAAAGGCATCCACATTGGCAGGGAAGAAATACACAGAAAACACTAAGGAATGCTCAAGAAAACCACTGAAACTAATAGAAGAGTTAAGCAGAGTATCGGGATACAAGATAAATATACAAAAATCAGTTAGATTCCTTTACACCAACAAAAAGAACTTCAAAAAGGAAATCACCAAATCAATACCATTCACAGTAGCCCCCAAGAAGATAAAATACTTTGGAATAAATCTCACCAGAGATGTAAAACCCTTATACAAAGAAAAGTACAAAACACTTCTGCAAGAAACCAAAAGAGACCTACATAAGTGGAAAAGCATACCTTGCTCATGGATAGGAAGACTTAACATTGTAAAAATGTCTATTCTACCAAAAGCAATCTATACATTTAATGCAATGCGGATCCAAATTCCAATGACATTCTTTAATGAGATGGAGAAACAAATCACCAGCTTTATATGGAAGGGAAAGAGGCCCCGGACAAGTAAAGCATTACTGAAAAAGAAAAACAAAGTGGGAGGCCTTACTCTACCTGATTTTAGAACCATTATACTATCACAGTAGTCAAAATAGCCTGATACTGGTACAACAGCAGACACATAGACCAATGGAACAGAATTGAGAATTCAGACATAAATCCATCCACCTATGAGCAGTTGGTATTTGACAAAGGCCCCAAAACAGTTAAATGGGGAAAAGACAGTCTTTTTAACAAATGGTGCTGGCATAACTGGATATCCATCTGCAAAAAAATGAAACAAGACCCATACCTCACTCAATGCACAAAAAACAAAATCAAAATGGACCAAAGACATAAACATAAAATCTAAAATGATAAAGATCATGGAAGAAAACATAGGGACAACATTAGGAACCTTAATACATGGCATAAACAGTATACAAAACATTGCTAAAAAGGCAGAAGAAAAACTGGAAAACTGGGAGCTCCTAAAAATCAAACACCTATGCTCATCCAAAGACTTCATCAAAAGAATAAAAAGATTACCTACAGACTGGGAAAAAGTTTTTAGCTGTGACATTTCCGATCAGCTCCTGATCTCTAAAATCTACATGATACTGAAAAAACTTGACTACAAAAAGACAAATAACCCAATTAAAAAATGGGCAAAGGATATGAACGGACACTTCACTAAAGAAGACATTCAGGTAGCTAACAGATACATGAGGAAATGCTCACGATCATTAACCATTAGAGAAATGCACATCAAAACTACAACGAGATTTCATCTCACTCCAACATGGCTGGCATTAATCCAAAAAACACAAAACAATAAATGTTGGATAGGCTGTGGAGAGATTGGAACACTTATACACGGCTGGTGGGAATGTCAAATGATACAACCACTCTGGAAATCATTAAAAAGCTAAAAATAGAACTACTATATGATCCAGCAATCCCACTCCTTGGAATATATGCTAGAGAAATAAGAGCCTTTACAGGAGTCGATATATGCACACCCATGTTCATTGGAGCACTGTTTACAATAGCAAAAAGATGGAAACACAACCAAGGTGCCCATCAACAGATGAATGGATAAATAAATCATGGTATAGTCTTACAGTTGAATACTACACACCGATAAAGAACAGTGATGAATCTGTGAAACATTTCATAACATGGAGGAACCTGGAAGACATTATGCTGAGTGAAATTACTCAGTTGCAAAAGGACAAATATTGTGTAAGACCACTATTATAAGAATTTGAGAAATAGTTTAAACAGAGAAGAAAATATTCTTTAGTGGTTATGAGACGGGGGAGGGAGGGAAGGCGGGAAAGGGGTATTCACTAATTAGGTAGTAGATAAGAACTACTTTAGGTGATGGGAAAGATAACACACAATACAGGTGAGGTCAGCACAACTGGACTAAACAATAAGCAAAGAAGTTTCCTGAATAAACCGAATGCTTCGAAGGCCAGCGCGGCAGGGCTGGGGGTTTGGGGACATGGTTTCAGAGGACATCTAAGCCAATTGTCATAATAAAATCTATTAAGAAAACATTCTGCAACCCACCTTGGAGAGAGGCGTCTGGGGTCTTAAACGCTAGCAAGGGGCCATCTAAGAGACATCAATTGGTCCCAACCCACCTGGGCCCAAGGAGAATGAAGAACACCAAGGACACAAGGTAATTATGAGCCCAAGAGACAGAAAGGGCCACAAAACCAGAGACTACATCAGTCTGAGACCATAAGAGCTAGATGGTGCCCAGCTACAACCGATGACTGCCCTGACAGGGAACACAAAGAGAACCCCTGAGGGAGGAGGAGAGCAGTGGGATGCAGACCCCAAATTCTTGTAAAAAGACCAGACTTAATGGTCTGCCGGAGACTAGAAGGTCCGTGGTGGTCATGGCCCCCAGACCTCTGTTGACCCAGAATAGGAACCATTCCCAAAGCCAACTCTGCAGACAGGGATTGGACTGGACAGTGGATTGGAGAGGGATGCTGGTGAGGAGTGAGCTTCTTGGATCAGGTGGACACTTGAGACTATGTTGGCATCTCCTTCCTGGAGGAGAGATGAGAGGTTAGATTGGGTTAGTAGCTGGCGAAATGGACACAAAAAGAGAGAGTAAAGGGAGGGATCAGGCTTTCTCTTTAGGGGGAGAGCAATTGGGAGTATGTAGCGAGGTGTATATAAGTTTTTGTGTGTGAGACTGACTTGATTTGTAAACTTTCACTTAAAGCACAATAAAAATTAAAAAAAAAATAACGAATATCTCTGTTCTCTGGCTGGGTCTAAACCTAAAACTAGCTGCCTACCTGGTTTCACAAATAGAAAGAGTAATCTATAATAGATAGAAATCCATACTTAGGCACTGGGCTTGAATTTGACCCATGTGGCATGGAAATGTTGAGCAGAAACATTGACTAGAAACTATAGGGCTTGATTACACAGGAACTGTAAAACCACACCATTGTGGGCCGTCACAAACTAAGCTACACATGGATGAAAGCTATCATAGAGTGTGAGGAATTCCATTGTCATTGAGAGACTGTGCAACAAAGGAGAAAATTTACCCCCAAGGAATTAGAAATAAGAGAGTTACATTATAATCGTGGGGTTATGCAACAAGAATAAGTAATCAGGTAGGCATGAAAAAAAAGGATACAGAGACCTGACAAAAACGTAATCAGTTTAAGAAGATCAAAATAGATGAGTAAAAAGATACAGCTAAAGAGATACCTGATTCATTGGAAAACAGAACAGAGGAAAGCTTCCCTAAAACAGCACAGAGAAATACAGAAATGGAATCTATGAAAATCAAAAAATTTGAAAAAAATAGAATAAAACTTTCAACAAATACTCATTGCTGTTGAGTCTATTTTGACTCGTAGTGACCCTATAGGACAAAGCAGAACTGCCCTATAGGGTTTACAAGGAGTGGCTGGTGGATTCAAACTGTAGACCTCTTGGTTAGCAGTCACGCTCTTAACCACTGCACCATCAGGTCTTCTCCAACAAATACCTGAGAGTTAAATAAAAACTTTTGTTTTGAAATAATTATAGATTCACAAGAAGTTTCAAAAACTGAACAAAGAGGTCTCATGTACTCTTCATTCACTTTCCCCCAATGGTTACATCTTATGTAACTCTAGTATAATGCCCAAACCAAGAAATTAACATCAGAACAACGTGTTGTACAACTGTATGAATGTCCCTCTCTGCTATTCTGATGGCAAGTCTACTGATTTCGATATTGATATAGTCACCATTTCTTTGTATGGATTAATGTTTTCATGGTATGTATCTTTCCATCCTTTTACTTTCAGCTTAACTATATCATTTTATTTGAAGTGAATTTCTTGTAGACAGCAGATAGTCATGATTTTAATTCACTCTGCCCATCTCTGTCTTTTAATAGGTATATTAAGATCATTTGCTTATTTTTTAAATAAACATTTTCAGAAGTTTTAGATTTACAGTAAAATTGCAAAGATAGTACGCAGAGTTCCCATATATCCTGAACCCAATTCCCTATTATTAACTTCTTATTCCACCTTTTTTGTTTTGTTTTGTTTTTTTATTCCACCGCTGCTAACTCTATGGAAACCCTGGTGGCATAGTAGTTAAGTGCTACAGCTGTGAACCAAAGGGTCAGCAGTTTAAATCCACCAGGCGCTCCTTGGAAACTCTATGGGGCAGTTCTACTCTGTCCTGTAAGGTCGCTATGGGTTGGAATTGACTCGATGGCACCGGATTTTTTTTTTTTTTTTTTGTATATAGTATGATACCTTTGTTATAATTAATGAACCAATATTGATGCATTAGTATTAAATAACATTCATACTATTTCCAGAATTCTTTGTTTTTTACCTGATGTCTTTTTTTTTCTGTTCTAGGATACCACATCACATTTAGTCACCATGTCTCAAGATTCCTTTTGCCTGCAATAGTTTCTTAGTTTTCCCTTGTTTTTGATGAAGTTGAAAGTTTTGTGGATTACTAGTTAGGTATTTTACTCAGTGATTAAGAGTTTGTTAGGTATTTTACTCAGTGATTAAGAGCTTTGTAGCTAACCAAAATGTCCGAAGTTCAAATCCACCAGCCACTCCTTGGGAACACTGTAGGGCAGTTCTACTCTGTCATATAGGGTGGTTATGAGTCAGAATCAACTAGATGGCAATGGGATATTTTTTAGTCAGGTATTTTGTAGAATGCCCTGTAGTTGGGATTTATCTGATGTTTTTCTCATAATTAGCCGGGGGTTACAGGTTTTGGGGAGGAAGATCACAGAGGTAAAGTATATTTTCATCACATCTTACGAAGGGTATACTATCAATGTCACTGCTAAATTTGACCTTGATTACTTCTCTGAAGTAGTTTGTCAGGTGTCTGCACTGTGAAGTTATTCCTTTTCTCCCTTTTTGACTGTATTGTTTTGACTCCATACTTAAGGTGTGTCCAATTGTGCAGCCCGCACTTAAGGAGTAGCTGCATACATAATTCGTGCAGCCCATACTTAACGAGTGTATCCATGCATTATTTGGATTTTTCTGCTTTGGAAATAATTTTTAAGGAATCAATAATTACCTTTAGTGTAATTATTAATAGGATATGTTTTAAACATTCATTTTATTTTTTGTTTCCTCTATTTTTCTTTTCTCTATTGTTTTTGTTGTGTCTTCCTGTGCTTTACTTGAGCATTTTTTAGAATGTCATATGAGTTGGAATCAACTCAACTGCAATGGGTTTTTACAGTGCTTTTGAATGTACTTCTTTATGTAGTTTATTTAGAAGTTCCTGTAAGTATTGCATTATATATACATAGCTTATCACAGTTTACTGTTGCTTTAATTTGCTAGTTTGAATGAAGCCTAGAAACTCTATGCTTCATTCAAAACTTAAACTTTTACATCATTTACCCTTTCGCATTTAAAATTGTCTTAAATATTCTCTTTACATACGTTGAGAAGCACATCAGATACGTATGTATTTTTTTTGGTTTAACTATGGAACATAATTTAAAAAACTCCAGTGGAGAAGGAAAAAGTCTATTTCTCAGATTTTTATTCTTTCTATGTTTTTGTTCTTCCTTCTTGATGCCCCAAGATTGCTTCTTTATTATTTCCTTTCTGTTTCAAGAACTTCCTTCAGCCAGTCTTTTATGGAGGTCAAATGGTGATGAATTCTCATACTTTTTCTTCATCTAGTAATGCCTTGCTATTGCTGTCATTCCTGAAGGTTATTTTTGCTGGGTATAGAATTCTGGATTTACAGCTTTTGTTCCTGTTTTTCCCTTCAGCATGTGAAAAATTGTGACACTTTTTTCTGGCCTACATGATTTCTGTCATTTGAATTGTGTTTCCACCATAGGCAAGGTAGTGTTTTTCTCTCATTGCTTTCAATATTTTTTTCTTTTTCTTTATTTTTCAGAAGTTTGATTATCATGTGTTTTGGCATGAATTTCTTTGTGTTTGTCCTGCTCAGAGTTATCGCTCCTTCTTTAATCAGTAGGTTTATTTTTATTTATTTAGCCAAATTGAGAAGATTTTCAGCCATTATGTCTTGAAGTATTTTTCAGAACCACTCTTTCTTCTCTCCTTCTTTGACTCTGATAACACAAATGTTTGATTTTTTTCTAGTCCCAAAGATCCCTGAGGATCTGTTCATTTTTTCCCCCAGTATATTTCTTTCTGTTCAGATTAGGTTATTTCTATGATTCTGTGTTCAAGTCCACTGGTTTTTTTCCTCTATCTTTTCCACTCTACTATTGAGCCCATCTGTTGGATTTTTTTTAGTTTAGCTATTGTATTTTTTAATTCTAAAATTTCCATTAAGTTCTTTTTTATATATTCTATTTCTTTGCTAGGACTTCCAGTTTTTTCATTTGTGTCAAGCTTGTTTGTAATTGCTCATTCAAGCATTTTTATAATAACTGCTTTAAAATCTTTGTCAGGTAATTCCAACATCTATATCATTAGATGGAGCCCTGGTGGTGCAGTGGTTTAGAGCTATGGCTACTAACCAAAGGTTGGAAGTTTGAACCCACCAGCCACTCCTTGGGAATCCTATGGGGCAGTTCTATAGCATCGTTCTGAGTTGGAATCAACTTGACGGTAATGGATTTTATTTTTTATCATTAAATCAGATCATTCCAACACCTGTATCATAATAATCACTAAAATCTCAGTGTTGACATCTGTTGATTGTCTTTTCTAATGCCCTATAGGGTTTCCAAGGCTGTAATCTTTATGGAAGCAGACAGTCACATCTTTCTCCTGTGGAGCAGCTGGTGGGTTAGAACTGCTGACTTTTCAGTTAGCAGCTGACTTCTTAACCACTGTGCCACCAGGGTTTCTCAAACATTTTATAATTACTAATGTTTGTAAATGATAAGGAATAATAAATATGACAAAACAATAATTAATAATACTATATTTGTTAGAAAACAAGAAGGAAAATTTAGGTATTAAAAAGTGTGCAAATTTAAAGAGAAGCTTAAAATATGCCAGTAATTTTGGCTTAATTAGGAGAAAATAGACATACCAATCTTTCCATTTATAAGAAAAAATATTAAGTATCCATATTTAAAAACTTGTGTTAATCACTAAAAGGATAGAGATGGAATGTTAAACCTTTAAAATAAGAGGGGGGACGAAAACAAAGTTTATTATGCAATACAAAGTAAGAATTAAAGGGGAAAAAAAAGCCAAGATTGCTGGAGACAAAATGTATAAATAATAATTACACATATAAACAACAAACTCCTGGTTTAAAAGACAGAGACTCTTAAATTAGGAAAAAAAAAAAGAAAACTCTAGATATATACTTTCTTCCAAGAGACTCACTTAAAAGCAAATGGTAGAGAAGGTAGAAAATAAAGGGATAGAAGAAAATGATAGGGCAAATATTAACTAAAAATTTACCAGCAAAACAATATAATTTTAAGCAGTGTTCTCAACCTTGGCACTATAATTCTTTTTGGCCAGATAATTCTTTGTTGTGGGGGCTGTCCAGTGTATTGTGTCACATATACCTACTGGGTGCCAGAAGCATCCCCCCACTAACTAAAGGTAAATGACAAATTAAAATGCTTGAAGACATTGTATCACACTCCCAGGGGGCAAAGTCACCCCTAGTCAAGAAACACTGATTTATAACCAAAAAAACCAAACCCACTGCCATTGAGTCAATTCCAACTCATAGTGAACCTATAGGACAGAGTAGAACTGCTCCATAGGGTTTCCAAGAGCATAAATCTTTACCCAAGCAGACTGCCACATCTTTCTCCCATAGAGGGGTTGGTGAGTTTAACTGCTGACCTTTCATTTAGCAGCCAAGTGTTTTACCACAGCATCACCAGGGCTTCTTCTGATTTATAAACAATAATATTAAAAGGGCCTTTTTTTTTTTTTTTTTATCATACTAAGCAAAAGATCCCTGGTGTCACAATGGTTAATATTCTCAGCTGCTAAATGAAAGGTTGGTGATTTGAACTCACCCAATGGCTCCACAAGAGGAAGACCTGGTAATCTGCTCCCATAAAGACTACAGCCTAGAAAACCCTATGGAGCAGTTCTGCTCTGTCACATAGGGTTGCTAAAAGTCAAAAATCAACTCAACGTCACCTAACAAGAACAACTATATTAAACAGAATTCTAAGATATTAAGCAGGATTCTAAGATGGTACAACCATGTTAATGGTTGCTTCTAGACATAGAGAAAGAAATAAGAAATAAATATCTTTTAACATTTAAAAAATTTGTTATATAATAAATATATATAATTAATATTACCTATGTATTTGTAATTTTGTAACAAAGAACCCAATTTGGCCATCTTTGCTCCTTGAGACATAATAGTTGGAATTTCCTGAGTAATACAGGTGCCCTCAAACAACACTTGAGGATTTGAGGATTTTGGTTATTTGACCTTGTTTAGAAAATGTGGCACTGTATAATTTTTATTAACGGAGGAGCGGGGAACTGGCTAGGCCATAAAGACCACTTGGTCAGCTAACCTCAGTAATGAAGGGGGCTTGATTTAATCAGTCATGTATTTTTAATGAGGCCTCGATCATGACTATGCAATGAAGACAGTAAAGGCTCTGGTCGCGGAAGTTCCAAGAGCTTTCTGGTTAATGAAAGACATAGATACACGTGGAAGTTTAGTGTACCCTTTTGGGACATGAAAGCTCCATGTTGGGAGCCCTCCCAAACCTTGCCCCCTACATTTCTTCCTCCTGCTGATCCTGACGTGTATCTTTTTGCTATAAAATATCTGTAAGTATAGTACTTTCCGTGAGTCATTCTAGCAAATTATCAAACCCAAAGGAATAGTGGGAGCCAGAAGATGTAAGTGAGAGAGCCTACAGAGACCTCAAAGTATGTGACTGCCGTCCTATAGGGGTAGAGGGAAAACCCCACATTTGTGGCCAGCAGGTCAGGAGTAAGGGGGTTGTGTGGACTCTTGAGCTCGCAGCTGGTGCCTGCATATTTGGCAGTCTGCATGATGGTGTCCTTTTAACTTGTGAGATCTGATATAGCTCCAAGTGGCTAGGGTCAGAGAGAAAAAGTGCTGCGTGGGCAGATGGTGCGAGAACTGAACCAATCTGTTGACCCATTGCTGTCAAGTTGATTCAAACTCATGGTGACCCAATGTGTTAGAGTAGAACTGAGCTCCAGGGTTTTCCTAGCTGTAATAGTTACAGTTCTCTCATTCACTCTCTGAGGAAACTGAAGCCAAAGTAAGTGGAGAAACTGGTCCAAGGTAATGTTAAGAGCTGGCGGCAGAGGCCTAGTTAAACTGTTTTCCCAACTGTCGCTCCCGGGTTTATCTTCTCTGGTTCTTCTTAGAGTTGAGGAAATTAATCAGATTCATGGCCTGGGTGCCCACTACAGGTAATTCTGGAAATGACCTGGAGATGCAAAATTACAACATTTAATATGTTGTGGCCCATGAAGGACCACAAAGAGGTTGCTGAATTCTATCATTTTGTTGAATACAAAAAGCTACAGCTTTCAGTTATTTGACCTTGTTTAGAAAGTGTGGCACTGTATAATTTTTATTGACTGATTTGTATAAATTGATATGACATGTTATTTGTTAGCTCAAATAATCCTAGCCAAGGCTTTGTTTCAGGAATTTAAATGCACATGTTTTAGTTCCTATGAAGCCAAACGAACAAAGGATATGAGTAAATTACATTTTACCTTTTAAGTAATATTAACCAATATGTTGTATACTTTTCTATTTATGAAGTACTTTTACCTGTGATCATCATAACATGGCTAAAGATTAAAAAAAAAAAGTTGCCACCAAGTTGATTTTGACTCATAGTCACCCTATAGGATACAGTAGAACTACCCCATAGGGTTTTCAAGGAGTGGGCTGGTAGATTTGAACTGTGATCCTTTGGTTAGCAGCTGTACCTCTTAACAACTGCACTACCAGGGCTCCTGGGTAGGGATAAAAAAAAAAGCATTAATATTTTCTTTGTTTTATGCATAAGGCAATCAAATTCATAGAGATGTCACCCTTCAATGATATCTGAAGTATCCTTACAGTTAACAAAGTACTAGCCCCTGTTTTATCTCATGTGACCCTTGCAAATGGACCAAATGGATCTAGCAGAGAATATCCTCTGAAAACAAGCTAATTGCTATGTGATTCAAATTCCTTTTACAAAGAGTATCAGGAGAAGTTCTGGCTTTGTGGATCAGTGTAGTCTGGAAAGTACAAGTACTGAGCCAAATCTGAGGATTTTGTTAACTTTAAGTCAGTGTCTAATTTAAAAACAAATGTTTTGTTTTTGAGTTTCAGAAGAGAGATATAGGGAAAGAAAAAAAAAACTGAATTCATGCAAAACGCTGCAAAATGAAAGAACATCTGATACCACATGGAGAACTCTGAAATGTATTTTGTTCAAAGGAGAACAAATAGGATACAATACAACTTTCATTTGCAGAGCTTCTTTCATGCTAATCATTGCCCCCAGAAGCTTTACAGATCAATATAATAGGAGGCAGCAGCAGAAAGCATATGGTCCAGTGTAAATTACTAGAAAAAATGAGTTATAAAGACATTATATGATGAATAAATTAAAGCATTCAGTCATAAATCCAATAAGAGAGGGAGAAATTAAGAAGTAGTGAATGGGAGGAAAGAAAGGGCTCAGAATGAGCTCTGAGATGAAATGAAGGATACACGTGACAAATGTGTGTCTCCAAGGGGCAGCAGAAGAGAAAAAGGAGTGTGAGAGCCTTGAACTCAGTAAAGCAGGCCTCCAGGAGCCAGAGTGAAATATTGGCAAGAACAGGACCAGCCAGGAAAATAAATATTGGGTCACTGCCTAGGATCTAAAAGAAATAAGGTTAAACCTAATGAAAATCAGATATCACATCTAAAGAAAAATGTATAATATTCTGTTCTTTCTTTTTTCTATTTTGATTGGTTTTGATAGGAACATGTGTTTATGGGAGGGCTCTAATCTATGCATGCAGATGTTTGTTTTCTTTTAAAACCCTGAAATGGAGAGGAATAGAAATGGGAGAACACTGTGTTAGGAAATTGGCTTAAGCCAGTGCAAATTTTGTGGGATGTTAAATGCTGGCATCCAAATGATATTCTTAAATTATTTGTATATTCTTTATATGTTTTGGAGACCAGAGAGCCAGGATTTCGTCTCTGGGGCCCATAGAAAATGCAGGTGAGCCAAGAACATCTTCAGAACATTTGTTAAATGCTTTATTTCAAAAAATATTGGTAGGCTCAGGTACCGGTAACAAAGGAGATTTTGTGTAGGTAACCAGACTCTGATTCCTGTGGTGACTGCTCCATCAAGGAGACAGAGGAGATTAAAGTAGCAACAAGACCTGATCAAACAGTGGTCATAACTTCACTAAAACCCACGGGCATGTATCTATGAGTAAAAATGCAAAAATTACTAAATTCCTAATTGCCATCTATGATACAGAAGAAGCATTAAAACAGTAGTTGAAATGCAATGAATGAGAGAATGAATGCATGAGTTAGTGAATGAATGAATGAATGAATAAAGCAAGGATCTCAGGGAGGCAGAGGGACTATGAATAGGGAAACACTGTGTCAAGGGAGGACGGGCAGGGGAGAATGAATCCAGGGACTAGAATAGAGTTCTCTGTATAAATATGAAAGTTTCCAAAGCCAATTTTCTATTTATTCATTTCTTTTAATCAAGGAACACTTATTGAATATCTGCCATATACCAAGTAGCATGGTGCTAGGGAGTGGGCATAGGAAGATGAAAAAGACACAGTCATCATCCTTGGGCTACTTACAATACAGAGGAGTTATTTTCAGGAGAAAAGCACTGAAAAAACAAAAGGAAGATTGTTTTTTAGAAATGGTGAGATTGGAAGTGAAAAAGATGATATAATGTTGTTAATTAAGGTCAGCACTAATTGAAAGAAGAAAAACATATGTTTGAAAACATTAGAATGCAGGAGGAAACATCAATCAAAATGGAAAGTGAGGTTAAGGTACTAAGGATGGAGAAAATGCCTGCTATTGCTTTTTAAAACATGAAGAAGGTAAATTTTTCACAAAATCAAATCACTCTGTGAAAACAAGGAGTTGCTCACCTTTTCATCCTTTGAGGCCTTGAATGGAGAGGGCAATAGGGGACAAACACTGTACATTTGGCTTGAGTTTCTAGAACTAAAAACTAGAGGGCCTGGCTTAGGGTAGGTGCTTATCATTATTCCATACTGGTCCAACTGAAATGTCCACCCAGCTCTTGCTTTTGGGGTTAGGGTCATGGAATATAGAGAGCTGAGACAGGAGGGTCAGCAACACTTTCCTGTTGGCCATTGAAATTCTCCAGAGAGCCACCTTCTGGCAAGCACTTGGTATGAACCTACGCTTTGTCTGTTGTTAGGTGCCCTTGAGTCGGTTCCTCATAGCAACTATTACAGGCTGGAGGGGTCGTTACAGTAAAGGTGTGTAAGAGGCAAAAGAGGATGATTTCTAAGAGCAGGGAGGAAAATGTCCCAATTTAGATAATATCATGCCTGTCTGAGTTTCTTTGCTCTTTTCAGACCTTTTCCTTTTTATTTTTTTTCCAGTGCAGCTTTTAGTTAAATAATAATTTGTTTATACTACAGTTTATTAATGCTTCTTTATAGTCTCCATATTTAGTAACTTGTCTTTTCAGCACAGATTAGTTTAGAAAACATGTTATAATTCAAGTTAGAAGAAAAACTACGAGGAAGGACAGAGAGAAAGCATACATAGGATGATTTCAAAAATAGGTGTTAAGTTGGAGAGAAACAAGGAAAATAAGGTTTGAGAAAAAGGAAATATGAAGAGTATGAAATTCCTAATTCAGTTAAGGTAATATATGCTACCATCTATACATTCAAAGAAATGAAATCAACTATAAATCAAATAAATTTGGACATTTTCTCTAGATAGAAAAATTAGCTTAATTTAAACTGTAAATATATGTATTTTTTCCTGAAATCTGAGTGAACCAATTGAAACTGAAATTTTAAAATGAAAACAGGCTTTAGAGACAGCTTAATAATTTTACTGTGTGCTACTGAAGGACCACTGTCCAGCAATGGTATTTCAGTATTCATGGTTTTAAAGCATCGTGTTTCTGTGAATGATGATGGAAAATTTGGCAATGGATCCTGGTGGTGGTTGCACAACATGATTGATGTAACTGGTGTCACTCAATTGTACACATGAAAAATGTTGAATTGGCAAATGTTGTGTTTACAACACAAAAAATAATAAAAATAAGAAAACGTGCATTTGCATTTACTTTCCAGATTTAAGGAAATGTTTTTTTCTCTTTGCCCTTTCATGAAACTCTTTTTTCACCTGCAGATATTTCCCTCTGGCTCTCCGCTCACAGTGCCAGCTCATTTTCCTAGCGCCTCCTTCTTTCATTCCAACAAGATCATCATTGGTGCCAAACTCCACTGATTTACATGGAAGCATTTTGAAAAGAGGGTTTCTATAGGGGTCTAAGTGCAGATCACTGACCGTAAAATAAAACATTGGACTACAAAGCCAATTTACAGCAAACAAACTAAGGGTTACAAACTCCGATGATCTTCAATCACACCACCACTTAGTCATGCCGTGTTGGCCAGACACCATTAACCCATTGCTGTGAGCTATGGCAGCGCTTCTGCCGAAGCTGTAATGAATGTTCTAGGAATAATTACCCTTATGCTTGTTAGACTCATATTGGATATCAGATTCTAAATTGTTTGAGGGTCATCCATACTGTACTGGAGGCCATGGTCAAATTACAATGGGCTGGGAGAGCACCTTGAGGGAGGAGAAAAACACAGCTATCCACCATGATTTTCTCTACCATGGAGCAGACAATATTTTCCAATGCTGAGGTGCCTTTTTAGTTATTCCATTCAAGTTCATTCTTAAGGGGATCTTGTCAATAAAGTAAAACCAGGCTCTTGGTGTGTAACAGGGTTTTTGAGGGTCGTTTTTGAGAGATTCATTAAAAGCAGACAGTTTCTCTAACCTTTTAGCAGAACCTGTTATCTGATGACATGAATTAAACTCTCTCAAATGACTAATAATCATATCAGGGCTGCCATGTCAGCTTGTAGATTTGAATAAGAGGGTCTGAAAACATTTGCATGCCTCGATGTGCCAGTGCTAAGAAGCTAATGTGATAGTGCTGTCATAAAGCACTGGAAAGACATGACTTAATGTAATCTGTCATGTCATATGCTAATCTTCAACCATTACTTGAGTGCTGTAAGTAAGTAGAAAGCATTTGGGAGAAATCCTTTCCAATTTCTCTGAGTACCACTTCTGCTGCTGGTCAGCTCAAATGGGTTTTGTGCATTTAATGCAGAGCTCAAGTCAAGTTGGTTTAGGTCACACTTAATTAACCAGCACACTGATGGGCTGGGCCGGTGCAACTCTACGGAAAACAGTTATTTCAGAGGCAGCCTAACAAGTAAATATTTCATATCCTGAAGGAAAAGGGAAAAGGACACTTTCTCAGTGCTTGAAAAAGAATATGTTCTTTTCAGAGAAAACACTATGAATCTTAACAAGACGTCATTTTGGTTTCTGCTTGCCTTCTTCTATATTTGAGTTGAGTTTACGGAAAATGGATAATAAATAGTTAAAGACATTCCTCTCACCAGCTATGGGCTTATCACTTAAACAACAGAGGCTGCCTCAACTCTTAGTCCACAAAAACAGAGGACAAGTGATCAAAGAAAGGCATCCACTTGGCACACTCTTTAACAAGACAAAATTTCTGAAGAAGCAGTCATTAACAAAGGAGACTGGTTCTGGAGCTAAGCACAGTTTGTGACACAGACAATGCGTGAGACTAGAGAGACTGACAAATTATTTGTCCAACTTCTGGAAAATGTGGGAGAGGATTGTGGTACAAAATATGAAGGTTATTCTTACCAGTCATACAGAATCAAGTCAAAAAGATGCTTAAGAACTTGAAGAATTGCCTTCTGGAATAGGATTCTTGAGGAAACTGAGTAGAGACTGAGCAAATGGCATGAAATTGGCCCCAATGATACTGCCTCAATTTCCCAGCATTCCTAGAAGGCCTGCTATTGGTAACCCGAGGGAACTTTCATGCATGTGGGAACATGCTTTTTATAGGATCTAATTAGAAAGCACAGACAATTCTTACCCACAGCATTAAAAAAATGTTTCTATGAAATATTTTTCCCTGATGAGTGTGTGTCAAATTCATAGAGAAAAAAGTGAATAGGAATCAAAACTGATGGAGATATGAGGTCATATTTTCCTTCCAGACAAGGACTTTCCTAAGATTTGGGACCATCTGTCAAAAACAAAGATAAAAACCTTATCACAGAATCATTGCGTCTCTACACTACTTACATCCCTTCTAGACTATCACAATTGATCATAAATTGATAATCGCCTAGCAAAGCTTCATTCTCCTTTTATGCATGCATATGAAATTCCAACTGACATGTCAAAGAGGTAAAGGGTGAGGGTGATTTTCAGTGCTAGCGAAATGTGGCACTTTAGTTTGTTGCTTCTGACACAGTCTATGTTGGGGAGCCTTCCTCTGAACTTCTCAGCTCTTCTTCATCTGTGAAAACTGGTAAGATCTCTTTGCTTGGCTGATTAGAAGTTGCTTTCATTGGCATGAATTTCCAAGGTCAACCACCATTTGCATCAGTCTTTTTGTAGAGTACTTTAAACTCAGTCTAAGAATCTTTTGTTTTTCCTTTTCTAGCTCTGAGAAGATCCATTGTTGAAAGAATAAATTAACACATTCTTAGGGTTTGAGGTCAATAGCTTCACCTTCCAAATGAGGGCAGAACTTGCCTCCAAGTTCTCCAGTTCAAGTATAACATCACAGAAGTCTGTACAACTAGGTCCCAGAAAACGATACTCCCTAATAGAATTTAGCCAAATTAAGCCTCTTTTTCATATCCGCCCATTCTTGACAGAATAACCAAATAATCTGTTTGGGTTTATCTCACCTAATTGCTGTAACTTTTTTTTTTCTTTTTTAATAATTTTTATTGAGCTTTAAGTGAACGTTTACAAATCAAGTCAGTCTGTCACATATAAGCTTATATAAACCTTGCTCCATACTCCCACTTAGCCCCTAATGAGTCAGCCCTTCCAGTCTCTCGTTTCGTGACAATTTTGCCAGTTTCTAACCCTCTCTACCCTCCTATCTCCCCTCCAGAGAGGAGATGCCAACACAGTCTCAAGTGTCCACCTGATACAAGTAGCTCATTCTTCATCACCATCTCTCTCCAACCCATTGTCCAGTCCCTTCCACGTCTGATGAGTTGTCTTCGGGAATGGTTCCTGTCCTGGGCCAACAGAAGGTTTGGGGACCATGACTTCCAGGATTCCCCTAGTCTCAGTCAGACCATTCAGTCTGGTCTTTTTATGAGAATTTGGGGTCTGCATCCCACTGATCTCCTGCTCCCTCAGGGGTTCTCTGTTGTGCTCCCTGTCGGGGCAGTCATCGGTTGTGGCTGGGCACCATCTAGTTCTTCTGGTCTCAGGGTGATGTAAGTCTCTGGTTCATGTGGCCCTTTCTGTCTCTTGGGCTCATAGTTGTTGTGTGACCTTGGTGTTCTTCATTCTCCTTTGATCCAGGTGGGTTGAGACCAATTGATGCATCTTAGATGGCCGCTTGTTAGCATTTAAGACCCCAGACGCCACATTTCAAAGTGGGATGCAGAATGTTTTCATAATAGTATTATTTTGCCAATTGACTTAGAAGTCCCCTTAAGCCATAGTCCCCAAACCCCCGCCCTTGCTCTGCTGACCTTTGAAGCATTCAGTTTATCCTAGAAACTTCTTTGCTTTTGGTCCAGTCCATTTGAGCTGACCTGCCGTGTATTGAGTATTGTGCTGTAACTTTTTAATGGCCTCTCAAATCTGACTTCACCAACTTAAATTATTCTCTGCCCCAAACTCTTTTTATATTCACCTCTCTAATGCTCACAGCTCTCTGGGGTTGATTCTTACCTTTCCACATCAGTCCTTGGAGTTCCTGGGTGGTATAAATAGTTAACACTCTCACTGCTAACAGAAAGGTTGGAGATTCAAATTCACCCAGAGGTACCTTAGAAGGAAGACCTGGTGATCTACTTCTGAAAAAAATTAGCCATCGAAAGTCCTATGAAGCACAGTTCTAATCTGACATACACGGAGTCTCCATGAGTTAGAAGTGACTCAGCAGCAACTGGTTTTCAGTAACGTGCCTTAGTCCTCCCTCTTAAAAAGAAAAAAAAAATGCTTCCCATCACCTTCTCCTCCCTTGATTTCCTAGGCCATAACATTTGCCTGAGCAGTCTCACTCCTTATGAAGCCTCAAACTACATCCCTTCTAATCTTTAAATTAATATTTTCCCAATTTACTGGGAAATAAACTCAGAGCCATCAATTGATTCGACTCATAATGGAAATCCCATTAACCTGTTGCCATCGAGTTGATTACGGCTCATAGTGACCCTACAGGACAGAGTAGAACTGCCTCATAGAGTTTCCAAGGAGCGCCTCGTGGATTCGAACTGCTGACCTTTTGGTTAGCAGCCATAGAACTTAACCAATATGCCACCAGAGTTTCCCATAAAGAAAATACTCACTGTAAACCCAGCCAAGTTATTAATATTATCATTGACCCTTGGCTGAGTGGTCATTCATTCAACAAGTATGACTGAGTTCCTCTTTTACAGCAGGTGTTGTGCTAGCCGGTGGTGACGGTGATCAAATAAGGAAACAGTTCTCACTCTCATATTTGTTTTGCGTTAAGTCTTACAAAAACAGAATAAATTTTGTTGCCTGTACACTGTTCCATTTGACTTTTTATATTATGCCCTCCTTGATGGTACTACTCAAAGAAGGCTTCTTGACCAGGTCAACTATTTTACTTACCAGCATATTCTTTTCCTCCTTCTCTTCCTACTACCTGCAAAAGCAGTCCAGGCAGTTTTCAGTTATATGGAGGTGCTCAGTTCAATTCTACAAGAGCTTATTACCTTTTGAGGGTCTACTATGTAACTATCACTGTGGAGGGCAGTATGGGAGATAAAAATGAATCATGAGGAAACGTCCCTGTCAGCAAGTGGTTTGCAATCCGTAGTAGAAGGTAATAACTTTATACATTAGACAACTGAATGACTCACAAATGTAAAAAAAAGTGCTAAGCTGAATATGATCAGTTTGGATTAGTAAGGTTAATAGTTACAGTGCATACACATTAGAATTACGAGTGGTAGGATAGGGAAGAAATGAGGGTTGACTGAAATCTTCCAGAAGGTTCTATAGGGAATATTGGTGAGAGATTGCATAAAGGAACCCATAGGTTTCTGCAAATTTGTCATGAATTGAGTTTCATCATTGGATATTAGGAAACCATAGGCGTCTGGTATGAATCATGGTGGGGTGGAGAGGGAGCGAGATGAATCAGTGGGAAGATGGTATCTTTAATGTAAGGAGAAAAGAAGCAGGCAGGAAGTAATCTGAAAAGCGTGGAACTCCACCTGGAGTTCTAAGAACTCTCTCTGAAGTACTGTATTTACTACGGTATCTTCAAAATCAACTTCTCACTATCAAAAATGGATAATTGAGAGGCAAATGGTAGAAAGCACTATGGTACTATGTTGGCTTGCCAGATAGGATTTTTAAATAAGGTCAGGACCACTTGTGTATCTTACATATTAAAAAAATATATCTTTCTAGAAATTATGAACTTACTCATTACTGTCCTTATTAAAAAACCTGATTTATGGCAAGGCATAGTATAAACTCTTAATCAATATCTGCTCTTCAGTCTTAATTAGGGGATTAAGGTTTTGCTGAAGGTTCACTGGTAAATGAAGCTGATTCATTTCTGAATCAAGTTTTTGCTTTTCAGATGCCATTGTGCCTCTTCAGCTTCTTTTCAGCTTCCTGCTGGGTTTCTGTCCAAGAACTTAATTGTTAATGGCTCCCAGCTGTGCCGCAACCAGGGTTTCTTTAACCCCTTCCTTCCTGGCTGTCAAATGGTATTCTTTTATGCTGGAGAAGTCAAGTCCCTAACATGGACTTATGGTAGAGGTGAAAAGTTGATGGCCAGGTAGGCAGATTCCAGAGAACACACATGAATCTTACCAGATCCAAAGCCATATTGAATGCACACTTTTGCTCTCATCTCTTAGGTTCAGGTGAATATACAAACTTTTACCTTGAATCTTGGACCCATCTGTTGTTGTCAAGTCAACTCCAACTCATAGTGACCTGATAGGACAGAGTAGAACTGCCCCGTAGGGTTTCCAAGGAGCAACTGGTAGATTAAAACTGCTGACCTTTTGGTTAGTAGCTGTAGCTCTTAACCGTTGTGCCACCAGGGCTCCACAGAGACACTATAGGCTGGTATATACATTTGATTCCTCTAGACAACTCTTCAGCTCCACCTCCACTTCCCTGTCTTGCCTTGATGAGCTATGATCTCTCATGATCTTCAGTTCAAATCCCCAGTGAGGCCTGCTGTCAAACCCTATCCATGTCAGGGAACCAGGGAAGCTCAGTGCATTTTAACATCTAGAAAATTATTTCAGTTTTCTTTTAATTTCAGCACACACTTGCTGCTAGTTCACGTTGCAAAGGAATGTCTCCGGTAGCCCAGGGAGAACTGGTTTCATCCTCATTCTGTGCTTTTCGTCATGAGGAGCTTCTTTCTCTTTTGTAGGTCCTGCGAGAGGTTAAGACTTTTGTCTTAGGCTGTGTTCTCTACAGAAGCAAAACCAATGAAGTGTACACACACACACACACACACACACACAGACACACATACATATAGAGAGAGAGAGTGAAAGAAAGAGAGAGATTTCATCTCAAGGAAATGGCTCACACAGCTGTAGAGGCTGACAAGTCCCATGTCCATGAATCTGGTATCAGTCTGGGGGCTTCTCACGACTCACATAGTTGCAGGGGCTGATGACCCCAAGATCAACAGATAAGATGGCAGGCTGCTGGCTCACAGGTTGTGAAGGCTAATGAAAATCCCAAGATTGGCAAGTAGGCTGCTAGCTCAAGTCTCAAGAATCAGAGGTCATATGATGGTGAGCCAGATGCAGGATCCAGAGCTAGAACTTGCTGGAACATCCATTTATATACTGGAGGCAGGCCACACCTCCAAGGAAACTTCCTTTCAACTGATTGGTTTCTCATAGCAGATCTCATCATGGAGTTGATAACATCAGTGCATAACCACCAAACTACATCATAACTGCTAAACCACTGAGAATCATGGCCCAGCCAAGTTGACACACAATCTTAGCCATCACAGGCCACCCTTTGTCAATCTGGCAGCTGTACACATCTCCTTAAACTACACACAATATCTAAATAAAGACAATTATAAAGTCATACTTGCACCTAACATGATACAAATAACACATGTACAACCAAAAGCGTATTAGACCCGCTTACATCTTATATCTTATACGTGAAGAAAACACAAATATTTGATCCACATATACAAAGAATACTCATAACAATTACAGTCCTCATTACTGCAACTGGACATGTGATCATAGCTGGTATTTAGAACTAGCTTTTTCCACAACCCATTTCATATTCTATTTACCCTCAGCAAAAACCTCAACTGTTCGTGGTTCTTTGTCTGGTGGGGTAGCAAAAACCTTCATTCCTGAAGGGTCTGAGCCATGAGTATTCATGTCAGAATTGAGTTGCTGTAGCTTTTCCTTGACTTTAATCACAGGGCATAGTAGTACTGAGAGACATCCTAAGTGTATTCCACACAAACTCTTCTTTACCTCCATTGTGTAATATCAATCCAATTTCTTCTTGGTAATCAGGAACAATCACACCAGCCAGTATGGCAACTCCCTTTTTTGCCTATTGATCCAGAGGCATGACGAGCCCAAAGTGGTCAGGTGGTATTCTTAACTTACAGTTCAATGGAATCAATGATGTGTCTCCAGGTGGGAGCATTCCTTCCTTTGGAACTAAGACCTCTAGAGCTGCAGAGCATAGGCTCACAGAGACAGTAAGCAAAAATTTTGCTAGTGAGTCATAAGGGATAATGGTGAGTGTTGCCACTTGCGTTTCCATTCCTGGACCCATGAATTGTGGCATGGGAGAAAGAGCACCATATATTGGATGCTGGTTTAGAGTGTATAGAGCCTCCTGGAGAACATTGTGCCAACCCTGCAAGATATTGCTACCTAGCTGATGCTGTAATTGTGTCTTTAGAAGGCCATTCCATCATTCTATCAAGCCAGCTGCTTCAGGATGATGGGGAACATGGT
The DNA here is from genome assembly GCF_024166365.1 of Elephas maximus indicus. NCBI lineage: Eukaryota > Metazoa > Chordata > Mammalia > Proboscidea > Elephantidae > Elephas > Elephas maximus. Next base: position 137,809,847 of record NC_064821.1, read on the forward strand.
AAGATCAATGAATTCCATGAGCATGGGTCCATTGCTGCACTTCTTTTGTTGTGAAGTGATACCCTTGATCCAAGGCATTCTGTAAGTCCATGGACAGTGATTTTGGCAGAAACATTACTTGCAGGCAAGACAAATCCATATCCAGAGTGTCTATTCCAGTAAGAACAAAACACTGCCCTTTCCATGATGGAAACAGTCCAAAGTAATCAACCTGGCACCAGGTTGCTGGCTGATAACCTCGTGGAATGGTGCCATACTAGGGACTCAGTGTTGGTCTCTGCTGATGTCCTCTGGGCACTCCAAGTGTGGGTCTGTGGGTCTAGCTTGGTAAATCCACTCTAGCATGCCAATTTACCTAAGCCTTTGGATACCTTCTTCTGCAGTATACCAAGACAGGCCTGGGACTTCAACTTGATTTAGTGTAGGCTTTTTACCATGTAACCCATGCTTCAGTGACCCAACCAAATAAACTATTATATCCTTTCCTTTCCTAACCTCTTGAGCTGAACTATTGAATGAAGAATCTGTGCTTAGTGGGCCCATGTCAATAAACTCAGTCTGATACATCTCTATGTTCCTTGCACCATTATTCTTCACCCTTAATAGCCATTCCCACACATATTCCCCAGATTTGTGTTGTAGATATTTGAAAAGTCAAGCAGTTCTTTTGCTGTATAGCCTACCTCCTCCTGGGTCACACTTTGTACTTCACCTTTTGGGGCTCATTGGGACTTAACCCTAGTTATAGGTCTAGAAGCAAAAATGGGTGGTATGTGTTTTCTGAGAAGATTGAGCAACTTTTTATAAGGCATCTGCCTCAGGTGAGGCCCCAGGCAATGGCTCAGACAAAGGCTTTTCAGACATAGCTCAGTTAATCTCATCAGATGGGGTGAAGGGACTAATGGTTTTATTGGAGAGTGTGGCTTAGCAGACAAACATGGAGTAATCTCTTCAGATGGGAGTGAGACAGCTGGTTCTGTTGGCATAAGTGATTCAATGGAATTTAGAGGCTCAGCTCCCTGATTATCTGACCATACGTCCCCATCCCAAGTTTCAGGATCCTATTTCTTCCCAATCAATGCCCTCACTTTAACTTCAGACCCATTCAAATTTGGGAATTCAATCGGTGTTGTAATTCAGTCACTAACGATAAGACTGGATTTGGTTTTTGGCAATACCAGCTCTGTTACTAGAAGAAATAAGCTTTTCTTTCAGGCACAAGCAGAAACTTTGAGGTCATTTATGTGACTCCTGAGCTGTAACTCTGAAGCCCTGAGCTAATCTCTTTCTTTTACCACTTAGTTTAGTGAAAGTAGAACCAACACAGCTTCCTTATACTTCTCATTCTGACAAAATTGTAGAAAAGTACCAAATATGCCATTACCCAGAGCCTTGCTTCTCACCAATACTTGATCTTTGGTGGTGATATTTAGTGTATTTCTAATACCACCTATTGCCATGGATTAGCAGTGCCCTCTTTACCTCTGGGAACAGAGTCATCAACATCTTGAAGGGTAACCACTTGAGAACCAATTTAGAAAACTCATCCTTACAATCTTGTTTCTCTAGAACCACTCCCAGTACCACATATTTAAGGCTGGGTTCTCTAAGCAAAAGCAGAAAAAAATGAGGAAAAAATAGACAAATTCATGGAAATATAGACCAAAAAAATGGGAGAATTCGGGAAAATAATACAGGAGCAAAATGCCAAAATAAATTCACAACTAGAAAGCATACAAAAACAACAATAGAAATCCAAAAGAAAAACAAGATTTCAGAAGTAGACAGTGTCATAGAAGGGCTGAAGAGTAAGTCTGAAACAATGGAAGACCGAATAAGCAAAACTGAAGACAAGCACTTGGATAAAACTCTGCTTGAGGAAAAAATCAGAAAAAAGAACAAAGAAGAATGAAGAAACCCTGAGAATGATGTAGAATACAATCAAAAGCAAAAATTTACAGATGGAGTTCCAGAACAGGAGAAGAAAATGGAAAATATAGATAGGATCATCGAAGAATTGCTGACAGAAAACTTCCTTAATATCATGAAAGGTGAAAAGCTGACCATCCAAGAAGCTCAACAAACCCCATATAGGATAGACCCATATCATAATCACCTCATTAAAACCAAAGACAAAGAAAGAATCCTGAGAGCAGCTCTAGAAAAATGAAAAGTCACATACAGAGGGAAGACAAAAAGACTAAGCTCTGATTATTTGGCAGAAACCAAGCAGGCAAAAAGGCAATGGGATGACATATATAAAACCTTGAAAGAAAAAAATTGCAAACCAAGAATAATACATGCTGCAAAACTCTTGTTCAAATATGATGATGAAATTAGGACATTTCCAGAGAAACAGAAATTAAGGGAATATGAAAAAAACAAACCAAACTTAAAAGAATTATCAAAACAAGTCCTTCAGTTTGAGAACAAACAACATCAGACCACAGCCTGAATTTAGGACACGAGATTATACCAGCCAGATATCAAGCTAGGAAATGAACTCTCAATGATTATCCAAAATCAAAAGACTTACAACAGGGAACCAGGGACATTAATCTGTAAATGATAACAACCTCAGGATGGTAAAAAAGGGAATAAATGGTGTACGTATAGAACCCTCTAATGGAGAGGAAAGCAAGGCGATACCAAGTAATAATAATAGGCTGGTTCAAATCTAGGAAGATAAGGGTAAATTTCAAGGTAACCCCAAAGAAAATGAACAAACCTACTCATCTAAATAAAGAAGAAAAACATAAAATCTCAGTAAAAACAAAATCTACAAAAACAGAAGAAACAAACAAACAAATAAAATCCACAAATAATAGGAATTCAGCACACGAGAGTAAGAGGAACAAAGAAAATAACAGCATCACAAAGAAAAGCACTACAAAATGATAGCAATAGACTCAAAACTATTAATAGTTATGCTGAATGTAAATTGCCTAAATGCTCCCATAAAGAGACAGAGAGTGACAGAATGGACAGAAAAACAGGATCCATTAATGCGCTGCATACAAGAGACAAACCTTAGAAACAAGGATGGAAACGTATTAAAAATAAAAAGACGGAAAAACTATATGAAGCAAACAGAAACCAAAAAAGAGCAGGAGTGGTAATACTAATCTCAGATAAAACAGATTTTAAAACAAAATCCACCATAAAAGACAAAGAACGGCATTATGTAAAATGATTAAGGGGATGATCCACCATGAAAACATAACCATAATAAATATGCAACCAATGACAGGGCTCCACAATACATAAAAAAAATAAACTCTAACAGCACTGAAAAGAGAAATTGACAGTTCCACAATAATAGTAGGAGACTTCAACACACCACTCTTGGTAAAGGACAGAACACCTAGAAAGAAACTCAGCAAAGATACAGAAGAGCTAACGGGCACAATCAGCCAACTTGACCCCATGGACATATATAGAACATTCCACCAAACAGCTGCAAAGTATACATTCTTTTCAAACGCACATGGAACATCCTCCAGAATAGACTACATCTTAGGCCACAAAACAACCCTCAATAAAATCCAAAACATTGAAATAATACAAAGTATCTTTCTCTGATCACAACACAATCAAAGTAGAAATTAACAACAGAAAGAGCAAGGAAAAAAAAATAGTTACAAGGAAGCTGAATAACACTCTGCTTAAAAACCACTGGGTAATAAAGGAAATCAAAGATGGAATCAAAAAATTCCTAGAATCAAACAAGATTGAAAACACTTCATACCAAAACCTTTGGGACACAGTAAAGGCAGTCCTCAGAGGTCAATTTATAGCCATAGATGCCCACTTCAAAGAAGAACAGCACAAAATCAAAACATTAGCTACACAACTTGAACAAATAGAAAGAGAACAGCAAAAAAAGCTCACAGCTACCAGAAGACAGGAAATGATAAAGATTAGAGCAGAAATAAATGAAATAGAGGATAGAAAAACAATATAATCAGCAAAACCAAAAGTTGCTTCTTTGAGAGGATCAACAAAATTGGCAAACCACTGGCCACTGTGACAAGAGAAAAATAGGAGAGGATGCGAATAACCCAAATAAGAAATGAAATGGGGGACATTATGACAGACCCAAGTGAAATTAAAAGGATCATAACAGAGTATTATGAAAAAATATACTCCAACAAATTTGAAACCCTAGAGGAAATGGACAAATTTTTAGGAATACACTACATACCCAAACTAACACAAAATGATGTTGGTGAAAATCTGAACAGATCCATAGCAAGAGAAGAGATTGAAAATGCAATGAAAAGGCTCCCAACAGCAACAAAAAAGCCATGGTCCAGATGGCTTCACTGGAGAATTCTACTAGACACTCAGAGTAGAGCTTACACCAATATTACTCAATCTATTTTAGCACATAGAAAAGGAAGCGATACTTCTGAATTCATTCTATGAAGCCAGCATAAGCCTGATACCAAAACCAGGCAAAGGCACAACACTCACACACACACAAATTACAGACCAATATCTCTCATAATATAAATGTAAATATTCTCAACAAAATTCTAGCTGATAGAATTCAGTATCACATCAAAAAAAGAAAAAAAAAAACTGTTACAAAGTAGGATTCATACTCGGTATGCAAGGATGTGTACAACATTAGAATATCAATCAACGTAATCTGCATGTAAATAAAAGAATCACATGATCATCTCAATCGATGCAGAAAAGGCATTCGACAAAGTCCAAAACTGATTCTTGATAAAAACTCTCAACAATATATTTATAAAAGGGGAATTTCTCAACATAATAAAAGGCATCTGTGCAAAACCCACAGCCAGCATCATTCTTAATGGAGAGAGGCTGAAAACATTCCTCTTGAGAACAAGAACAAGGATTCCCTATTTAACATTGTGCTGGAAGTTCTAGCTAGAGCAATAAGGCAAGAAAAAGAAACAAAAGGCATCCAAATTGGTAATGAACAAGTTAAACTGTCCCTATTTGTGGATGATACGACACCATGCATAGAAAACCCAAAAGACTCTGTGAGAAAACTACTGGAACTAATAGAAAGATTAAGTAGAGTGGCAGGATGTAAGATAAATATACAAAAATCGGTTGTATTTCTACAGGCCAATAAAGAGAATGATGAAAAGGAAATCAGGAAAACAATACCATTTATCATAGCCCTAAAAAAAAAAAAAAAGGAATAAATCTAACCAGGGATGTAAAGGACCTATACAAAGAAAACTACAAAACACTACTGTAAGAAACCAAAAGAGATCTACATAAAAGGAAAACCATACCATGCCCATGGATAGGTAGACTCGACACTGGAAAATGACAATTCTACCCAAAGCAATTTACAAATACAGTGCAATCCCTATCCAAATACCAACAACATTCTTAAAAGAGATGGAAAAACTAATCAACTTTATATGGAAAGGGAAGAAGGCCCGAATAAGTAAAGCACTATTGAAAAAGAGGAATAAAGTAGGAGGACTCACACTACCTGACCTCAGAACCTACTATACAGCTATGATTGTCAAAGAGCCTGGTACTGGTACAATAACAGACACATTGACCAATGGAACAGAACTGAGAACCCAGATGTAAATCCATCCAAGTTCACCTGATCTTTGACAAGGGCCAAAGCCCATCAAATGGGGAAAAGACAGTATTTTTTAACAAATGGTGCTGGCAAAACTGGACGTCCATACATCAAAAAAATGAAACAAGAACATAATTCACATCATACACAAAAACTTATGCAAATGGGATCAAAGACCTCAATATAAAACCAAAAACTATAAGGATCACAGAAGAAAAGATAGGATCAACGCTAAAGGCCCTAATACACAGCATAAATAGGATCCAAACCATAACTAACACTACAGAAACACCAGAAGATAAGCTAGAAACTGGGATTGTCTAAAAATTAAATACTTACGCTCATTGAAAGACTTCACCAAAAAGGTAAAAAGATTAACAGAGAGACTGGGAAAAAATTTTTGGCTATTACAAATCAGACAAAGGAATAATCTCTAAAATCTATAGGAAAATCCAACACCTCTACAACAAAAAGACAAATAATCCAATTAAAAATGGGCAAAGGAAATGAACAGACATTTCACCAAAGAAGACATTGAAGCGGTCAACAGACACATGAGGAAATGCTCATGATCACTAGCCATTAGAGAAATGCAAATCAAAACCACAATGAGATACTGTCTCACACCCACCGGCATTGCTGGCATGAATTAAAAAAACAGGAAATAACAAATGTTGGAGAGGCTGCAGGGAAATTGGAACTCTTACGCACAGCTGGTGGGAATGCAAAATGATACAACCATTTTGGAAAATTATTTGGGACTTCCTTAGAAAGCTAGAAATAGAAATACCATATGATCCAGCAATCCCACTCCTAGAAACGTATCCTAGAGAAACAAGAGTCATCACACGAATAGATATACGCACACCCATGTTCATTGCAGCATTGTTCACAATAGCAAAAAGTTGCAAACAACCTAGATGGCCATCAATGAACTGTGGTACATACACACAATGGAGTATTATACAACTATAAAGAACAATGATGAATCTGTGAAGCATCTCATAACATGGATGAATCTGGAGGGCATTATGCTTGAGTAAAATAAGTCAATCACAAAAGGACAAATGCTGTATGAGACCACTACTGTAAAAACTCATGAAAAGGTTTACACACAAAAAGAAATAATCTTTGATGGTTAAGAGGAATGGGAGGGGTGGGGTGGAAAAGCAATAAATAGAAAATATCATAAGTGGTAACTTTGGTGAATGGTAAGACAGTACACAATACTGTGAAAGCCAGCACAACTTGTCCAAGGCAAGGTCATGGAAGCTCCACAGACATATTTAAACTTCCTGAGGGACAGAATTGATGGGCTGAGGGTTGTGGGGACCTTGGTCTTGGGGAACATATAACTCCATTGGTAATAACATAGCTTATAAAGAAAATGTTCTACATTCTACTTTGGTGAATAGCTTCTGGGGTTTAAAAGCCTGTGAGTGTCCATCTAACATACTCCACTGGTCTCACTCCTTCTGGAGCAAGGAAGAATGAAGAAAACTAAAGATACAAGGGAAAGATGAGTTCAAAGGACTAATGGACCACATCTACCATGACCTCTACCAGACTGAGTCCAGTACAGCTAGATGGTACCTGGCTACCACCACCGACTGCTCTGACAAGAATTACAACAGAAGGACCTGGACAGGGCTGGAGAAAAATGTAGAATAAAATTCTAACTCAAAAGGAAAGATCAGACTTGCTGGGCTAACAGAAACTGGAGAAATCCCGAGAGTATGGCCCCCCTGACACCCTTTTAGCTCAGTAATGAAGTCACCCCCAAGGTTCACTCTTCAGCCAAAGATTAGACAGTCCCATAAAACAAAAGAAGACTAAAGGGGCACGATAGCCCAGGGGCAAGGAATAGATGAAAAGCGGGGACGGGAAAGCTGGTAATAGGGAACCCAATGTTGAGAAGGGAAAGTGTTGACATGTCGTGGGGTTGTTAGCCAATGTCATAAAACAACATGTATACTAACTCTTTAATGAGAAACTAGTTTGTTCTGTAAACCTTCATCTAAAGTACAGTTAAAAAACAAAAGAGATTTATCTCAAGGAAACGCCTCACATGGTTTAGAGGCTGGCAAGTCCCAACTCCATGGGTCAGGTATCAAGGTGAAGGGTTCTCCTGACTCACGTAGCTGCAGGGGCTGATGAACCCAAGATCGGCACGTCAGACAGCAGGTTGCTGGCTCACAGGCTATGGAGGCTGACAAATTCCAAGGTAAGCTCAGGTCCCAAGAATCGAAGGTCAAATGATGATGAGCGGGATACAAGATCCAAAGTGAGAGTATAAAAACATCCATTTATACACTAAAGGCAGGCCACACCCCCAAGAAAACTCCCTTTCAGCTGATTGGCTGCTTATAGTAGATCTCATCATGAAGTTGATAACATGATTACATAACTGCCAAACTACATCATAACTGCCACAACACAGGATCATGGACCAGCCAAGTTGACACATAAAGTTAACCATCACAACTTTCCACTACATTTACTTCTTGTTCTTCAAACTCCCTCAGGAACACATCTGTTTGTGCTCTTCCTACTTGTGTCTTCCAAGGTTGACTGGGCCCCAGCTCTATCACAAGCCCTCATTTGCATAAATCGCCAAGATTTGGTGGCCCTGAACACTGTCATATCGTTTGTCACTTTCACCCTCCATTCATAGCATGAACCCAGTCCCCAAATCCTCAGCTCACCACTGGCTCCCTTACCTTCTCAATTCGTTGCCAATATTTACATTCAACTATAAGAGAAGAGGAAACCCTGGTGGTGTAGTGGTTAAGAGTTATACCTGCTAAGCAAAAGGTGGGGAGTTCAAATCCACCAGGTGCTCCTTGGAAACTCTAAGGGACAGTTCTACTCTGTCCTTTAAGGTAGCTGAGACTCGGAATCAACTTGAAGGTAATGGATTTTTTTTTTTTTTTTTTAATGAGAGTACATACGATTATCTTGTTCAGAAGAAAAAAAAAAAACAGCAGCTTAGGATTCTGATACTTGAGTAGTAACTATCTCTCATATCTTTTCATCATAACTTTGTCCTTTCAATCTTTACTTCAACTCCTGTGGTGGGAGCTTCCCATTAGGCATTCTTCCAATGATGAAGGAAGGATGATACTAATGTTTATTGTCTACTATTTTTCCAGGTGGAGTCCCTGGATGGTGCAAATGGTTAACATGCATAACTGCTATGCAAAAGGTTGGAGGTTCAAGTCCACTCAGAGACACCTCAGAAGAAAGGCTTGGCAATCTACTTCCAAAAAACCATCCATTGGAAACCCTGTGAAGCACAGTTCTACTCTGACACACATAGGGTCACCATAAGTCAGAACTGACTTGATGGCACCTGGCTGGCTATTATTTCAGATATAGTATGTTTATCTCATTTAATGAACTATTTTCCTTAATTAATTCAATGAATATTTGTCACCTACATTAGCTAACATCTATTATTATGTCAGGCATAATAATATGTGATGCTCCCACCACAGGAGTTGAAGGAAAGGTTGAAAGGACTGAAGCACTGTACATATGTTATCTCGTTTTAACCTCATGTGACTCTGTTGAGTGGCCACTACTAACTAATATCCCCAGTTTACAGAGAGGAAGTGAGGCACAGAAAGAGGAAGTGAGTTTTCTAAGCTTGAATCCCAGCTGGTGGGATTCAAGTGAAGGGGGTCTAACTGCAGAACCTGAGGTAACAGCCATGAAAAAAGTGGTCATAGTTCCTGCCCTCCTGGAATTTTAATGGGAGGAGCCATATTAAATAAATAATTACACAAACAGGTATTTAATTATATTTATGGTAAGGGCTCTTGAAACCAGGAATAGACTCTCATGACACTGTAGAATACGAAGACCTGACCTGGTCTGGGAGTTCAGGGAAGTCTTTGAGGTGGGGACATTTATATTGAGATGCCAAGGAGAAGAGTGAATGGGATTGGGGTGGTGATAGGGGAATCATTTCTGCAGAAGAAACAGCACTAAATAGTAAGATGCCTGGAGCTGCAGAGAATTCAGTGAAGACCAGTATTGGCTAAATGTGAAAGAAGAGAGGGAATCATGAAATAAGGCTGGAGAGATGGGCAGGGACCATATCATGTGGGGTCTTGGCAACCAAGGCAAAGATTTTGGTCTGTTTGAAACCATGGAAGGTTCCTAAGCAAAAAAGTGACATGATCAGATTTACTTTTTAAATTTGCCATTCAAGTGAAGAAAAAAGTGGTTGTTGGTTTTCGCTGCTGTTAAGTCTGTCCCTGACTCAGGGTAACCACATGTACAATGGAACAAAATGCTGCCCAGTCTTGTGCTATCCCCATGATTGGTTGCAGATTGGGCCATTGTGATCCATTAGGTTTTCATTGGCTGATTTTTGGAAGATCTCCAGACCTTTCTTCCTAGTCTGTCTTAGTCTGGAAGCTTCAATGAAACCTGTTCAGCATCATAACAAGACATAAATCTCCACTGACAGTTGCATGGTGGCTGCGCAAGAGGTGCATTTGCCTGGAATCCAAACCAGGCTTCCCACATGAAAGGCTAGAATTCTAGCATTGGCAGTTAAAAACAAATACAGGGTATAAACTGGGAGGAAATTTTAATTGGCCAGTGATATTTAATTGTAATTTTTATTTTACAAATGAGGAAACTAAAGTTCAGAGAGCCTACATCACTTACCTAAGTTGACACAGCTTGCATCAAAGCCAGGATTTGAATCCAGTGCTGCTTGACTTTCAAGGTTATGCTACTTCCCACTGCAACAATCTTCCACTCATGAGAACATCTTACGCCTATACTCACAAAATTTAACATGTGCCTACAGCTTTTGGGATCTTCCCAAGGGCACACACCTGGTGATTAGCATGCCAAGAATTTTAACTCATGTCTTTGAGACCAAATCTAATGCTCTTTCAACTTTGTGTTGCCTCTTGTTTTAGCCAACATCGTGTTTCCAAATGATCTATCTTTATAATGAAAATGGAAACAGTTAAGTATTAAATGACATTACAGCCATAAATACATGTATGAAAACACCTGCCCAGTATACCTCACAGGATCGTTATGAAGTTCAGAAAATATGCATTAAAACACTTCATAGATTGCCAAGCACTATACAAAAGTAAGGCATTATTGATGTTTGTTGTATAGGAAACCAGAGTGCCATGGCAACTTGTCTAGTAGGAATAGAACCTCAACCCCAAATTATTTTGATATTAGTTGCCAAAAGAGCACTCAGATTATAAAGATTTTTGCAAATCAGGAACAGGGCCAAAGAGAAACAGTTGATATCTCTGTTTCCACCATACTCTATTATATGGTTATGCCTATTCGGAGTTCAACTGGATAATCCTCAACATAATTACTTTTCCCAGAGAAAACCTGTGTGTCCCAGAGTGCCACCTGGTGTGCCATTATTGGAAACTTCTATTTTACGAGGCAAAGGCATTTTTTAAACACACTTGAAGCTGAGAATTTATCTTTGCAATTTAAATTCTCAAGAAGAATGAAACATGGGTACACAGATCCAAATCAATAGTCATCTTTCTTCCACTAAAGAAATTTTAGTGTCTTTTATAGGATTCCATTTCCTATTATTAACCCATTCCTAGAGATACTTTTGGTCTGACTTGGTGTTTTTCAAACTGCATTGGTGCACAATCCATTGGTGGGTTGTGAAATCAATTTAATGGGTCATAAACAGTATTTTAAAAGATGAAATAGAAAAGAAAATATCCATGTCTGTTGTATATAACGAGGGTATTGTTTCAGGAAGCTTTCATTTCAGTCATAAACACATGTACCTGGGTACTGGGTTATAATAAAAAATGTTTTCTTTACTGAGGGTCACTATCAAAAAAGTTTGCAACATGCCAGTCTATTGGCTTCAGGAAGAAAACCTTATTCAGGTGTTAGCCCAACTTCACGGTGGTGAGGTACTACCCAGGTTTGATGCCTAAAAGGTTTCTAAAAGCTGCATGCACGAAGAAGGTGGTAAATTGGCACCAGCACTACCCAGCAGCTATTCATTAAAAGAACCCTGGACTGACAGCTCCTGTAAGGGACATAAGAGATTTTCAAAGCAATAGCCAAGAATAGACCCGTTACCGTCTGGTCAATTCCAACTCGTAGTGGCCCTATGCGACAGAGTAGAGAGCCTCACAGGGTTTTCAAGGGGTGGCTGTTGCATTCTAAGTGCTGACTTTTTGGTTAGCAGCCATAGCTCTTAACCATTCCACCACCAGAGTGCCAGTCAAGAATAAAGGTACTTCAATAATATATGGAACATGTACTATGTGCTGAGCTCTTGATTTACATGTTTATTTATTTGCCAAACACTTGTATATTACTCATAATGTGCCAAGCCTTGTCCTCAGTGCTTAAAAAAAAACCCATTGCTATAGAGTTGATCCCAGCTCATACCAACTCTATAGGACAGAGTACCCCATAGGGCTTCCAAGGAGCATATGATAGATTTGAACCGCAGGTCTTTTGGTTAACAGCCAAACCCTTAACCACTACGTCCCCAGGGTTTCCTCTCAGCACTTCAAATATACTAATTCATGTAACCTATGAGGCAGGTGCTATTCTTAGCCCCATTTTACAGGAGAGGAAATTGAGGCATTGAGTAGCTAAGAGACACCAAAGGGCATATTCTTAAGCAAATGTTCTATTGGATTAGTGCTCCTCTCAAGTTTCCATCATTTTGCTCATTAATAAAAGGGATTAACATATAAGAGCTCACTGATTCTAGCTTAACTCCCATCTCTAGGCCAAGGCTGAGTGTAGGTGTGGGTGTGTGTGTCCAATATGTATGCGTTCTTGGGTAGGAATGGTGGGGAAAGACAATCCATAAGAATTCTGAAGACACATGGCTCCAAGAAAGCTGATTTGTGGTAGAATGACAACAAGAAGTGGCTCCCTATCCTTTTTCCTGGTCCTACATCCATCTCAAAATAATAACGATAAAAGATGGATTCATAATCCCCATATTCTCTCTCTCTCTCTCTCTCTCACACATACACTCACACATACACACACATATTAAAGTATGATTCAAAAAGTTAAATGGCTTTAAAAAATGTGGACCATACAAACAGTGAGATATTATTCAGTCATAAAGAGAAATGCCAAGGAAGTGGAGCCAAGGTGGTGGAATAGACAGACGATTCCAGTGGGCCCTCTTACAACAAAGACCTGAAAAAACTAGTGAAACCAGTATGCTTATGACAAGCTAGGACCCCTGAACATCAAAGGCAAGCTAAGAAAATGAACTGAAGGGCAGGGGGAGAAAGAAATGGTTCAGAAGCGGAGAGGAGTTACCAGACCTGAATCGTAGGGAGTCCTCAGGCACCTTCCCAGGAGAGGCCGCAGTGGGCTGGTAGTAGCATTCGGCTGCAGTTTTCTCAGGGAGAAGCAGCCAGCCGCACAGCCTATTCATACCTCCAGAACCAGAGAAGAGCGGTGCTCTCAGCAAAAGCTAAGTACTTGCGTATATTTTACTGTGCCCCTCCTCTCCCCCGCTCCCAAGCTGGCTTCAGCAGCTGATTTCCCTAGGCCTGAGAAAGGCCCTGTTGAGCGCCTAGAGCCATTCTCCTGCCCTTGGAGAAGGAATAAATTTGCAATTTGGGGAAAAGATAATTTGCCAACTCCACTAACTGGGGAGCTCAGGACAGAAATGGTGCCTATCCAGGACTTTGAGTACCTTTCCCCTCTGCATGGACTTGTGTGGGCCTATTTCAGGAGAATAGGCCTTTGTTGGCAGACTCCAACCATTTCAGCTGTGCAGCAGAGAGGTAGGCGTTTGATGTTTGACATTGCTTTGCCTATTAAACAGGGTCCTCGCCTACCCACATCAGGGGCCTAAGGACTGGTGGTTCCACTCAGGTGACCCAGCCACCCACGACAGGGGTCCAAGGATAACTGGTACCTCCCAGTCCTTACAACCAAAAACATTGGGAGCCCATAGTCCGTCTGCAAAAACTACCCACGTGTATGCTGTAGGGAACAGGGACACGCTTTCCTCAGAGACACTTGGGGGATGATTCTCAGCCCCCTGCCTTGTTTGGAGTGTAACCCCATGCTGCAACCAGATACTGGTACCTATACCAATCACCCCTGCCCCTCTAAGACTGTAGGACAGAGCCTGTACCACACACTTGTTGATCCACTGCTTGGACACCTGAACTAAATTCATACAAGAAAACTGAATGGAATTACAGAGTGATATATATCTGATAACACCTCAAGCAACCTGGGAACAGGATGCCAGAGCTCCAAAGGCAAAAATAATCAAGCTAGCTCACTCAAGCAACGCATCTGGGCATATCAAAACAAAATAAAGCAAGCAGCTATGACACAGTAAGCAAACATAAAATAAACTGACACAATAACATATAGATGGCTTGGAGACAACAGTCAATATCAAATCTCATAAAGAAACAGACCATGATAACCTCGACAAGCTCTCAAAACAAAGAATCAAGGGATCTCCTAGATAAAAGTGCATACCTGGAATTACCAGAAGCAGAATACAAAAGATTAATATATAGAACCCTTCAAGACATCAGGAAGGAAATGAGGCAATATGCAGAACAAGCAAAGGAACACACAGATAAAGCAATTGAAGAAATTAGAAAGATTATTCAGGAACATATTGAAAAATTTAATAAGCTGGAAAAATCCATAGACAGACAGCAATCAGAAATTCAGAAGATTAACAATAAAATTACAGAAGTAGACAACTCAATAGAAAGAGGAGCAAAAATGAGCAAGCAGCAGCCAGAATTTCTGAACTTGAAGATAAAGCACTTGGCACTAAGATATTTGAAGAAAAATCAGAGACTATAATTAAAAAAAAAAATGAAGAAACCTTAAGAATCATGTGAGACTCTATCAAAAGACATAACCTACGAGTGATGGGAGTACCAGAACAGGAAGTGATAACAGAAAATACAGAGAGAATTGTTGAAGATCTGTTGGCAGAAAACTTCCCTGATATAGTGAAAATTGAGAAGATATCTATTCAAGATGTTCATCGAACTCCACGAAAGATAGAGGTTAAAAGAAAGTCACCAAGACATATTATAATCAAATTTGCCAAAACTAAAGATAAAGAGAGAATTTTAAGAGCACCTACAGATAAACGAAAAGTCACCTACAAAGGAGAGCCAATAGGAATAAGCTTGGACTACTCAGCAGAAACCATGCAGGCAAGAAGGCAATGGGATGACTTATATAAAAAAATTGAAGGAAAAAAAAATTCCCAGCCAAGAATCATGTATCCAGCAAAACTGTCTGGGAAATAAAAACGAACCCAGTGCCGTCGAGTCGATTCTGACTCAGCGACCCTATAGGACAGAGTAGAACTACCCCATAGAGCTTCCAAGGAGTGCCTGGCAGATTTGAACTGCCAACCCTTTGGTTAGCAGCCGTAGCACTTAACCACTACGCCACCAGGGTTTCCGTCTGCCCAATATGAAGGTGAAATTAGGACATTTACAGATAAACAGAAGTTTAGGGAATTCGTTAAAAAAAAAAAAAAAAAAAACCAAAACTACAAGAAATACTGAAGGGAGTTCTTTGGTTAGAAAATCAGTAATATTAGGTATCAGCTAAGACTAGAACACTGGTCAGAGCAATCAGAAGTCAACCCAGACAGAGAAATTAAAAAAATAAATCAAGATAATAAAAAGGTCAAAACAGGGTAACAGTGATGTTATTATGTAAAAGAAGACAACATTAAAACAATAAAGAGGGACTAAGATATGTAGTCATAGATCTTCCATATGGAGAAGATAAGGCCATACAAGGAAATAAAAGTTAGCTTTAAATTTAGAAAAATAGGGGTAAATAATAAGGTAACCACAAAGGAGACAAACTATCCTACACATCAAAATAAAATACAAGAAAAAAATAAAGACTTAGCAGAAACAAAATCAACACCAACGAATATGAAGAAAGAACAATATATAAAGAAAACTTACTCGGCACATAAAATTAAGTGGGAAAAAGAAACTGTCAACAATACACAAAACAATACACAAAGTTCATACCTATCCATAATTATGCTGGACATAAATGGACTAAATGCACCAATAAAGAGACAGAGAGTGGCGGAATGGATTAAAAAACAGGATCCATTTATATGCTGCCTGCAAGAGACACACCTGAGACTAAGAGATACAAACGCACTGAAATTGAAAGGATGGAAAAAAACATATCAAGCAAACAACAATCAAAAAAGAGCAGGAGTAGCGATATTTATTTCTGACAAAATAGACTTTAAAGTTAAATCCATTGTAAAGGATAAGGAAGGGCACTATATAAGGATTAAAGGGACAATATAACAATATCAAATATTTCTACGCCCAATGACAGGGATGCAAGATACATAAAACAAACTATCAGCATTGAAAAGTGAGATAGACAGCTCCACAATTATAGTAGGAGACTTCAACACACCACTTTTGGTGAAAGGCAGAACATCCAGAAAAAAGCTCAATAAAGACACAGAAGATCTAAATGCCACAACCAACTTGACCTCATACACATATACAGAACACTCCACCCAACAGCAGCCAAGTATATTTTCTTTTCTAGTGTACATGGAACATTCTCTAGAATAGACCACATATTATGTCATAAAGCAAGCCTTAGCAGAATCCAAAACATTGAAATATTACAAAGCATCTCCTCTGACCATAAGGCTGTAAAAGTAGAAATCAACAGAAAAAGCAGGGAAAAGAAATCAAACACTTGGAAACTGAACAATAACCTTTTCAAAAAATACTGGATTATAAAAGACATTAAGGACGAAATAAAGAAATTCATAGAGTCCAATGAGAATGAAAACACTTCCTATCAGAACCTTTGGGACACAGCGAAAGCAGTGCTCAGAGGTCAATTTATATCAATAAATGCACACATCCAAAAAGAAGAAAGGGCCAAAATCAAAGAATTATCCCTACAACTTGAACAAATAGAGAGCAACAAAAGAAACCCCCAGGCATCAGAAGAAAACAAATAATAAAAATTAGGGCAGAACTAAAAGAAATAGAAAACCGAAAAACAATTGAAAGAAATAACGAGGCCAAAAGCTGGTTCTTTGAAAAAATCAACAAAATTGATAAACCATTGGCCAAAATGACAAAAGAAAAATAGGAGAGGAAGCAAATAATCTGAATAAGAAAGGAGATGGGCGAGATTATAACAAACCCAACTGAAATTAAAAGAATCATATCAGATAACTATGAAAAATTGTACTCTAACTAATTTGAAAACCTAGAAGAAATGGATGAATTCCTAGAAACACACTACCTACCTAAACTAACACAAACAGAGCTACTAAATAGACCCATAACAAAAAAAAAAAAAGAGATTGAAAAGGTAATCAAGGACCTCCCAAAGAAAAAAAGCCCTGGCCTGGATGGCTTCACTGCAGAGTTCTGCCAAACTTTCAGAGAAGAGTTAACACTACTACTACTAAAGGTATTTCAGAGCATAGAAAAGGATGGAATAATCCCAAACTCATTCTATGTAGCCGGTATATCCCTGATACCAAAACCAGGTAAAGACACCAAAAAAAAAAAAAAAAAGAAAGAAAATTAGAGACCTATATCCCTCATGAACTTAGATGCAAAAATCCTCAACAAAATTCTAGCCAATAGAATTCAACAACATATCAAAAAAATAATTCACCATGACCAAGTGGGATTCATATCAGGTATGCAGGGATGGTTCAACATTGGAAAAACAATTAATGTAACCCATCATATAAATAAAACAAAAGACAAGAGTCACATGATTTTATCAATCGATACAGAAAAGGCATTTGACAAAGTTCAACACTCATTCATGACAAAAACTCTCAGCAAAACAGGGATAGAAGGAAAATTCCTCAACATGACAAAGGGCATTTATATAAAGCCAATAGCCAACATCACCCTAAATGGAGAGAGCCTTAAAACATTCCCCTTGAGATCGGGAACCAGATAAGGATGCCCTTTATCACCACTCTTATTGAACATTGTGTTGGAGGTCCTAGTCAGGGCAATTAGGATAGATAAAGAAATAAAGGGCATCCAGATTGGCAAGGAAGAAGTAGAAGTATCTCTATTTGCAGATGACATGATCTTATACACAGAAAACCCTAAGGAATCCTCAAGAAAACTACTGAAACTAATAGCAGAGTTCAGCAGAGTATCGGATACAAGATAAACATACAAAACTCAGTTGGATTCCTCTACACCAACAAAGGGAATATCGAAGAGGGAATCACCGAATCAATATCATTTACAGTAGCCCCCAAGAAGATAAAATACTTAGGAATAAACCTTACGAGAGACACAAAAGACTTATACAAAGAAAACTACAAAACACTTCTGCAAGAAACCAAACAAGACCTTCATTAGTGGAAAAACATACCTTGCTCATCGATAGGAAGACTTAACTTTATAAAAATGTCTATTCTACCAAAAGCGGTCTATAGATTTAATGCAATTCCGATCCAAATTCTAATGACATTTTTTCAATGAGATGGGGAAACAAATCACCTACTTCATGTGGAAGGGAAAGAGGCCCTGGATAAGTTAAGCATTACTGAAAAAGAATAAAGTTGAGAGGCCTTATTCTACCACAGTAGTCAAAACAGCCTGGTACTGGTACAACAGCAGATACATGGACCAATGGAACAGAATTGAGAATCCAGGCATAAATCCATCCACACATGAGCAGTTGATATTTAATAAAGGCCACAAAGCAGTTAAATAGGGAAAAGACAGTCTTTTTAACAAATGGTGCTGGCATAACTGGATGTCCATCTGCAAAAAAATGAAACAAGACCCATACGTCACTCCATGCACAAAAACAAACTCAAAATGGATCAGAGACCTAAATATAAAATCTGAAACGATAAAGATCATGGAAGAAAAAATAGGGGCAACGTTAGGAGCCCTAATAAAAAACAAAAACCAAACCCACTGCCGTAGAGTTGATTCCCTAATACGTGGCATAAACAGTGTACAAAACATTACTAACAATGCAGAAGAAAAACGAGATAGCTGGGAGCTCCTAAAAATCAAACACCTATGCTCATCCAAAGACTTCACCAGAGAATAAAAAGGTTACCCACGGACTGGAAAAAGTTTTTAGCTATGACATTTCCGATGAGCGCCTGATCTCTAAACTCTACACGATACTGCAAAAACTCAACTACAAAAAGACAAATAACCCAATTAAAAAATGGGCAAAAGATGTGAACAGACACTTCACTAAAGGAGACATTCAGGTAGCTAACAGATACATGAGGAAATGCTCACGATCATTAGCCATTAGAGAAATGCAAATCAAAACTACAGTGAGATTCCATCTCACTCCAACAAGGCTGGTATTAATCCTAAATACACAAAATAATAAATGTTGGAGAGACTGTGGAGAGATTGGAACACTTATACACTGCTGGTGGGAATGTAAAACAGTACAACTACTTTGGAAATCGATTTGGCCCTTCCTTAAAAAGCTAGAAATGAAACTCCCATATGATCAAGGAATCCTACTCCTTGGAATATATCCTAGAGAAATAAGAGCCTTTACAGGAACCGATATATGCACACCCATGTTCATTGTAGCACTGTTTGCAATAGCAAAAAGATAGACGCAAGCAAGGTGCCCATCGATGGATGAATGGATAAATATATTATGGAATACTCTGCATCGATAAAGAACAGGGATGAATCTGTGAAACATTTCATAACATGGAGGAATCTGGAAGGCATTATGCTGAGTGAAGTTAGTCAGTTGCAAAAGGACAAATATTGTATAAGACCACTATTATAAGAACTTAGGAAATAGTTTAAACAGAGAAGAAAATATTCTTTGATGGTTATGAGAGGGGGGAGGAAAGGGGGTGGGAGAGCGGTATTCACTAATTAGATGGTAGATACGAACTCCTTTAGGTGACGAGAAAGACAACATACAATACAGGTGAGGTCAGCACAACTGGACTAAACCAAAAGCAAAGAAGTTTCCCGAATAAACTGAATGCTTCGAAGGCCAGGGTAGCAGGGGCAAGGGTTTGGGGACCCTGGTTTCAGGGGACAACTAAGTCAATTGGCATAATAAAATCTATTAAGAAAACATTCTGCATCCCACTTTGGAGAGTGGCTTCTGCGGTCTTAAACACTAGCAAGCGGCCATGTAAGATGCATCATTCGGTCTCAACCCACCTGGACCAAAGGAGAACGAAGAACACCAAGGATGCAAGGTAACTACGAGCCCAAGAGACAGAAGGGGCCACGTAAACCATAGACTACATCAGCCTGAGACCAGAAAATCTAGACGGTGCCTGGCTACAACCAATGACTGCCCTGACAGGGAACACAACAGAGAACCCCTGAGGGAGCAGGAGAGCAGTGGGATGCAGACCCCAACTTCTCATAAAAAAACCAGACTTAATGGTCTGCCTGAGGCTAGAAGGACCCCAGTTGTCATGGCCCCCAGACCTTCTGTTGGCCCAGGACAGGAACCATTCCCAAAGCCAACTCTTCAGACGGGGATTGAACTGGACAATGGGATGGAGAGGGATGCTGGTGAGGAGTGAGCTTCTTGGATCAGGTGGACACTTGAGATTATGTTGGCATCTCCTGCCCGGAGGCGAGATGAGAGGATTAGAAGCTGGCAAAATGGACATGAACAAAGAGAGTGGAGGGAGGGAGCGGGCTGTCTCCTTAGGGGGAGAGCAAATGGGAGTATGTAGCAAGTGTATATAAGTTTTTGTGTGAGAGACTGACTTGATTTGTAAACTTTCACTTAAAGCACAGTTAAAATTAAAAAAAAAAAAAAAAGAAATGACATCTTGGTACATTCCTCAACATGGGTAAATATTAAAAAAATTATGCTAAGTGGAATAAATCAGTCACCAAAGCACAAATATTGTACCATCCCACTTACATGAAATATGTGGTATAGGCAAGTGTATGGAGACCAAAGTTTCTAGTTTATCAGGGGTGGGCAGGAAGGATAGGGAAGGGAGGCTCATTGCTTAGGGAATACTGAGCTTCTGTCAACGGTGATAGTTGAACAACATGATGAATGTAATTAATGTCACTGTATTGTACATGTAAAAAAAATGTTAAAATGGTAAATGTTTTGTTACACATATGTTTGTTTACCACCACTTAAAAAAAAAAAAAACCTTCCTCTACCATGGGGCAAAACTGTTGAAGTAATTGGGCTGGGGAAAGCAGATGAAAGTGAGAAGGGGATCTGGAGAGAGGGAGCACTCACATGTCGAACAGGGTTTATGAGGCCTTGTTACATGTGAGGAAGGACGAACAAAACCTTATGATTTAGGTCCAGTTGCCATCTAGTTGACACCAATTCTTGGTGACCCTGTGTGTCAGAGTAGAACTGTGCTCCATAGGGTTTTCAACAGCTGATATTTTGGAAGTAGATTGCCAGGCCTTTCTTCTGAGGCACCTCTGGGTAAATTCAAACCTCTAACCCTTCAGTTAGCAGCCTAGCACATTAACTGTTTGTACCACCCAAGGACTCCACAAAGGCTTCCTAGGTTGGTCAAATGTTTAAGCGTGCTCCACAATGAGAAAGGAAAGGAGACGGACACTAAAAGAACCATGGGACCAAGAGCAGAGATGAACTAAGGGAAAAAGAACTAAAATTAGATTAGTTTTTACAATAAATTAGGTCGATCAGTTTTTATAATATGAATATGATGAATTTATCCTTTTCATGTGAAAGTATTTCATAGTGTTCCTTGGAAGATGTATCAGTGTACCTAAGTACTATTTACAAATATTTGTAAGTACATTTTAAGGGGAAAAAATGCCTATGTGAACCTTTTCCTCAGTTAAGAGAAGACTTATGTTTTGGTCCTAAAACATAACAGAGTACCCAGAGTCCTGGAGTTCCATCAAATAAGTTAGTAAAAGTTGGTTATTGTTTCCATGTGTTTTTTTAGTGTCTATCAGGGGATTTTTCAACATGACAGCAGTTTAGACTCAGTCCTGAGTGTGTAGGGGTGGGGAGTGAGCGATGTGATGAAGGCTGTGGGTAGATGAGTCCCTATGATAACCGGGTCAGTATAGCAAAGTCTGATCAACTAGCTGGGACTTCCAGAACCTTCTAGGTAATCCTGGCTGATGGTAATTTTCTTTTTTTGACTCCGTTTAACATTTGTTTGTTGCACTTATGTAACTTTTTTACTCAATATTTGAGTTTATTGCATAAATTTCTCATCACCCATATTAAAGGAAATGCTCCTTGAAAGCAGGGATTGTGTTATTCCTTTTATAGTACCCCCATACATTAATGTGTGCTATATTTACATACATTAATCACACAAAACATGTTAATTAAATGACTGAAATGTAAGACCACCTAAAGCTCCAGGCAAGAGGACTTTGGAGTGTGCCCATAAAGCTACCATTTCTGCTGCTTTTTTGCTTTTATATTGCTTTAAACAAACAAACAAGCTTGTTTCATCAAGTAGATTCCAACTTATTAGCAACAATATAGGACAGAGTAGAGCTGCTCCACATGGTTTCCAAGGAGTGGCTGGGGGATTAGAACTGCCGACCTCTTGGTTAGCAGTGGAGCTCTTAACCACTATGCCATCAGCGCTCCATATTGCTTTTAAAGGCCTCCTAAATGTTCATTTAGATTATGTCTCAGACTGTTGGAATATTTGTAGAAGACCAACTCTCCACATCCCTAGCTCCTGCCCCAAATTGATAGTGGCAACTCAAATCAAGAACCAATGTGGACAATTTAGACTTATAAGAAAGATAGTACGAACACATATGCAGACATTTTCTCATATTCACTGACTCCCTCTAAGATGGATTCCTCCCTTCGGCTTAGAATGCAGCTCTAGATAATAGATCTGTCAAGGGCCATTTCCTGTTACTTTGTTGGTGCCACACACAGTTTCCCTGGCAGTGAGGTCAACATCTCAGGAATGTGGTTACCACAGGCTAACATTACTATAGTGACGTTGACGGTTCTGCAGCAGAATCCTTGCCTTCCATGTGGGAGAGCCAGGTTCGGATTCCCAACCAATACACCTTGTGCGAAGCCATCACTTCTCTGTCAATGTAGGCTCGTGTGTTGCTATGACGCTAAACTCCCAGACAAAGGTTTCAGTAGAGCTTTCAGACTAATATGGGCTAGGAAGAAAGACTTGGTGATTCACTTCCAAAAAATGAAAAGCCTGTGGATTACAAAGTTCTGATAGCATTGTCATGAGGTCACTATAAGTAGGGGCAGCTTGATAGCAGCTAACAACAACAACCATGCCCACAAGTCACCATACCCAAGGGCATGGAAAGAAACGAAGGTGACCTAATCAGCTCTTATTCTCATGTAATGATTAAAGGTGATCATAGACTCAAGAGGGTGCAAAGAGGTGTGGTGTTTCCGCACAGCTTACCCATTTGCGTTTTAAGACTGTGCTGGCCGAAGGCTACCATCAGCATGCACTGTGCAAACTACTTTGTTACTTAGAGGTAACAAGGTACACTAGAAGACAGTGCAGAGAAATACCATTATCAGTTCCCTACTTAGTGCTTCTTCAAACATAATGTTCTAGTTTGAAATGTCAGCTTTATTTTCCACAGGAAATCTATGTATGGATATTTTGTTATCTGGCTTGTAAAGGAGAAGTGTGTTCTGGTAATGTCTTTGGTTTTGTTGATAAGAACATTAAGATAATAGCTTTAACTGAAAGAAGCGATTAAGAGGGGGAGACCAGGGGAGAGAAGAGTTCAAAACTTTGCAGGTAGAATCAGAATCCTACAATCCCTCTTCACCGTATTCAGCCTCCGTGTGGCTTATAGGGATCTGTAAGGCTATCTTACATTCCTTGCTTCTCAGTCAGCATGGTCAGTTTCTAGCTCTGCCGATTTTCTATTTGAATATTGTTAACCAGGTGTGTTGGGTACCAGAGATGAACAAAGTTCTCTGTGACTGCATGAATGTTAAAGTCATCCTTCCTTCCCTTCTAATTGGATGACTCACCTGCCTGTTACTCTTTTGTACAGTCCTTGACATATTATGTTAGTTCACTGGTTCTTTCATTCATTCAACAATTATTTTAACTGAGTAGCTATTTTTTAAGGAGCCTTGGTGGCATAATGATTAAGTGCTCAGCTGCTAACAGAAAGGTTGGCGGTTCAAACCCACCCAGCGGCTCTATGGGAGAAAGACCTGGCCATCTGCTACTGTAAAGATTACAACCTAGGAAACTCTATGGGGCAGTTCTACTCTGTCACATGGGGTCAAAAATCTACTCGATGGCATCTAACAACAACAACAACAACTTTTGTTGGCATCACTGTGCTGGGTGCTGATGATGCAAAGATGAACAAGGCACATCCCCTTTTCTCATGATGCCCCTGGGAAGACAGATACATAAACAAATGCTTTCAGCATATTTTAGTATGTTCCATGCCACGTTGCTATGGGAACTCATAGGAGAGACCCTTAACCCAGTTTGGGGAGGAGTTGGCCAGGGCAGGATTCCAGAAGGAATGGATGCTTGGGCTGTTTAAAATGCTTGGGAGTTAGCTTGGGAACTGGTGGGAGGAAGAGAAAGGACGAGCAAGAAGGGGAAGTTCCCAGCAGTGGTCAGCTTCTTCAAAGGCTTAGAAGGGAGTTTTGAAAAGCATAGGTAGTCTAGGGAATTACAAGTAGTTCAGTATGGCTGAAGTACCAAGTTTAAGACTGGAGAACTCAACATAAACCAGATAATCAAGGGCATTTAAAGTCATATCAAGGAGTTTGGACCTTATCCTGAGGACCACGGGGAACCACTAAAGAGTTTTAAGTGGGGGACTGACAGAACTGATTTGCATTTCATCAAGGTTTCTCTAATTGCTGTGTAGGGAACAAATTGGAAACAGACAAGAGAACAACTAGATGGCCATCACAATAATCCGGGGGAGAATGTCAAGGGCTTAGCCTGAGGGAGTAGTAGGGGATGGAGGGAAAGGTTAGACTCAGGGTGGTGGAAACCACAGAATGTGGTGCAGACTGGATGTGTGATATGAGGGAGAAGAAGCTGAGGATGACATCTAGGTTTTAATGATGGTGCCCTGCTAGTTTCCCAGCATGCTCAGTGGTTGAGGCATACAATCATCAAGTACAATTTGATCTTTCCTTTTCCTCTCATTATTTTATTATTTTTTAAGTTACTTTTTCTGTTATTGGAAAAAAAACATTAATTCAATTCTTGATTGTGATATTCTAACTTTGAAAACCAATAATAGCACATAAAGATGAGGCACACTGGTAGAAAAATTTGAAGAGAATACTGTCAATTTTTGGGTGGGGGGGAAATGCCATATGCAGAAAGTTTCCAATTAGGTTAATGTACCTTAAACTGTATTAGTAATTAAATGCTTTGGGTATTAAAATACCTAATCTAGCTTCAGGCTGTTTTTGATAAATCCTTTGACATTTTCCCAACCGAGTGGGAAACAGAGAGCAGAGGAGGCCTCGCCTGGGATTAAAGAGCTCTTGGCTCTATTCCCCAGCTTTTAGCAGCTCACTGAGTGACCTTGGTAGAGTTGCTTTAAGTCTTCAGCCTTTAGTTGCCTGATCTATGAAATGGCAAAAATAAGAATATGGCAATATTGTGGATCATGTAAAGTCCCCTTATACTGACCTTGAAACTCATTAGGGTAGAACGTGTTTTTTGTGTGTGTGTTGTTTTGGGGAGAGGTAATTTGAGTTTGGCTTTTGTGTTGTTTATTATTGTACTTAGGAACATTTTAACCTGCAGGTAACTGAAAAGCTATTACTTCTGGTTTCAATACTTTTTTGTAAAGCAACAAGATATTAACAGATAGGTAATCTAGAAGATCCACACAAGATGCATGGAGTTATGGCAACTCAACCAAGTCATTAAGGACCCAAGATACATCCTCAGCTTCTCCCTCACACACACATATAGACAAAATAAGCAAAATAAGCGTGTTTGCTTATTGCCAATGGTGGCTGTACCTTCAAGCATCATGTCTACATCTAGGCAGGAAGAAAGTAAACTGGCTTCGCTACTCCCATTTGTCAGGAGAAAAAAATCTTCTCCGCGAGCAATGCCCTGACTGCATCGCACTCTCATCAATAGAACCGCACTGCCCCCACTTTTTTCCTCAGTCCCCAGACCCAAAAGAGGCTGGGGAAGTGAATGCGAAAGCCTTCTGGAGCTTTCCTGCTTCCACAGTGAAAGAGATCAAGGAAGAAAGGGATTGGAAATAGGTGTTGAGTAAGCAAATCAACAGTGTCTCTCACACCTGCAAACGGCACATCATTCGGAAGTGGGAGAATGAATAATTTACCTAGAAGTGAAACCTTGAAGGCTCGGCTGGAACTGAGACTTTTGAAAGGTGGCCCCCTCTTGAGGCTTTGCCTCAAATTTGGTGGGAGATTTGAGTAATTTACTTTCTTCAGATTTGTGAAGATCTGACTACCCCAGAAGGTGAAATCATATGGAAATCTGACTTCCTTACATAGCAGGTCGTCCTGGCATTGAATAAAAAGAACAAAAGGTAAAGTATGGAAAAGAGAGAAAGTACGTCCTTGAAACTGGACATGGGAGCAAATTCCTGAAACAGCTCAGCTATCTCCGACCGTTTAGACTTACTCATTGTGGGGTGTGACAGGGAGAGACTAAGTCTAAGAAAGAAAAAGCAAATTACATATTTGTGTGGTGCCAATGAGATACCTACTGACCCAGCATCTCGAGGTACAAAGAGTAAAAGCTAAGTGTCATTGAACAGATGTCTCCAATGCCCATATTTGTTGGCCCCTTCAATGTACACTGCCCCTAGATAGCATCCCCAGAGAGATCCTTCTTCTGCTTAAGAGAATGGGGAGTGTCTGTTTTCTCCAATAGATTTGAGTACGGTCTCAGTTTTCCTTTTTGGATTATCATTTAACAAGGTTTATTATTGTTCAACCTCACATGCCTCAGAACACTAGGGAAAAACTGCCACCATTTTTTTTTAACCTGGAAACAAAACGCATAGAACTACAGTTTTTATCTCCAGGGATGAGGGATGGCTTCCAGTTCAGACCGCCCAATTCCCATTCCCTCCTTAGGCTCTGATCCTACAAGCTGGTGTGCTGTGGCTGAAAAGTCTCTCAAACTGCAGGCCCCCTTTGCCTGGAGTCTTCACCATTATGTAACACCAGTTGCCACTGAGTCAAGTCTACCTATGGTGACCCCATGTGTGTCAGAGTAGAACTGTGCTCCAAAGGGTTTTCAGTGGCTGATTTTTGGAAGTAGATCACCAGGCCTTTCTTCTGAGACATCTCTGGGTGGATTTGAACCTCCAACCTTTGGGTTAGCAGCTGAGCGTATTAAGTGTTTGCACTCCCCAGGAACTACTCACCCTTATGTCAGTGTTCATAACCACTGAGACTCAAAAAGAGGAAATCTTTTTAAAAAGGTCAACTTCCTTAGTAAGACTGTCACTTCCCCTTTTCTCAAGTGAAATGGTTTCCCGGGGAGCCCTGGTCTGGCCCAGAATCCTGGGTGGATTAAGCAGGGGAGGAGGAGAGCAAGTAACTCTCACATGCAAAAGTAATGAGAAGGGGTGCTCAGACAGAGCTCAGTGAGGAGAAGCAGACTTCTTAGCTGGTGTAAGTGAACTGGCAACTCAATTTCAAGGACACAGGAGAATTACCAGGGAGGTTCCAACTACAGGGTGATGCCTTGTCTGTGTATTTTTGCATGCATTTGTTCCACTACTAATCTGTCTGCTTGCAATGCAATAGCCCAGTTCCTTTACTTAGATTGAGTGCATCCAGGAGAAGAGAAGCAGGCTCACACACAATTAGGACACATTTGTGAGCAATATAGTAAGTGGAATTAAGGTTAATAAGCAATGAATATATTTTCACATCACACCGCTAGGACTTGCTCCAGTGACTCAAAGCTATATAACTCACACTCTGAAAATCCACCACAGAGACACCGTGATGCCCCCTCATGCAGCTCACATATCAATCGTTCAAGAGCTTCATCAACTCCTAGCAACAGAGTAGAGACCTCCAGCATTAAGGTTGCCAGAACCTGTTTAAAGGGAAAGGTTCTGGTTCTATCATCTTTCACTCTAAGCAATGACACATAAACATTCCCACAGCAAGGGGAGATCAGGGATTCAAACAAGATTCTCATTCTGAATGGAAAATGGCATTGGAGTATAGAACTACCATCACCCTCCCCCTGGAGAAGGCCCATATCCCATACTGAGAAAGGAATATGAAGTGGGGATGCAGTTTGGAATAGCTGGAGAACAAGAGCTCCTTATAGAATGAGATGGTATTCTACTTAGACATCATAACGTGGTCATCGTAACATATGCTGTGGTCTCGTCAGAGAACCTCACAGTATAAGGGTCAGAGCCACAGCAATTCTGAAAATTCTCTCAGGCTTGGGAAGCGGTCTTTGTGAATTTTTGGTTCAGGGTGAGTTGGCACCCTGCTCCGTAGTGAATTTAGGGAGAATTTTCTCTCTAGGACTTTTCAAATTGCCCTTAAACAATTAGTTTACATAGTGTTGTAAATGGGTATTTATCACCCAACCAGTCTAAGTGAAAAATTGATGATCCGATGTATACCCATTTAGAGTTAGGAAAACTGAAGACTGATAAAAACAATCTATTCAAGTCATTGGCCAGCAAGGTTTAAAAAGAAAGGTCATGTTTATCTTTTAAACATTTTGTTACAGTTGCTTGGTCACTTTTGAATGAGGAGCATCATTAAAAAAGACAGAATTTACAATTACGGTTTATTTTTAGACTGACAAACCATCTTGACTACACTGACCATTGTGCGCTGGTGACTGCTCTCCAGTTGTTTCTGTGTCTCTGGGCCCCGTGAGAGCCCCTCTTGTTTCCCTGCTCTCGCTATACCCAGATGCCCTACTTGCCTGGTCTCTGGGGTTTGGGCAGTCGGCATTAGTTTTCAGGCGAGAAGCTGCCTAAGAGCTTTCTTTTAGGAAAAAAACATGTAAGTCATTGGGGAACTAAAAATATTTAGGGGCAGCTTCCAGGCTGTTTTTCCTGATTGCCATAGCTCCCCCTGCTGCCCAGTTAGGGGCAAGAGAGGCCAAAGGAACCTCTGAAGTGAGACAAAGCTGAGCTGACCTGGAGTCAAGTCAGCTCCAGGAATCAGCAAATGGAGGCAATTAACCTTAGCTCAAGAG
The DNA here is from genome assembly GCF_024166365.1 of Elephas maximus indicus. NCBI lineage: Eukaryota > Metazoa > Chordata > Mammalia > Proboscidea > Elephantidae > Elephas > Elephas maximus. Next base: position 137,838,658 of record NC_064821.1, read on the forward strand.
TCTGGGGCCTCAAGCATGCCTGCAGTTTCAAGATGTAGGAAAGCAAGCCTAGGTCTTTGAGGTGGGGTGGGGCAAAAGAGGGAGATTGAATTTTAAAAATGGCACCACCAACTGGTAGCTAAAAATCAAACATACATACAAACAAAAAACCTGAATTCATACACACAGGATTAGCTAGCAAGTTTTCTACCCCTCCCTCATTTTATTTCTCTCAGACTATCTTACTCTTTTTTTCTTCTAATACCACCTCCATCATCATCTATTAGCTGGGGACAAATTGCATGATCTCTTCTTCGATTTCCTGGTCTAGACAATGAGATTTATTATGATAATTCTTCAAAAAAAAATGCATATGTCTATCACAATTCCGGTACTTGTAAGGAAGCAGCAACACGTGTTGCCTGTTGTTATTATTCTAGGTACTACAATTGTCCTTTAAGCCAGTAGGTCTCAAATTTGGCGGCACCTTGGATTTACCTAACCCAGACCCAGTGCTGTCGGTCGATTCCGACTGGTGAATTTAAATAAATGCTGATGCCTGGATCCCTTTTCTAGAAATTCTGATTTAATTGATATGGGGCGTGGCCTGGGCATCGGGATTTTTAAGGTTCCCAGGTGGTTATAATATGCAGCAAAGGTTAAGAACCATTGCTATAGAAGTCCTCATCATCTCTCCCCAGAGACTAATGTCTCACAGGGAAATGGTCCCTTGAGCTAGACGGCGTGAGAGGGCCTTCTGCAATGCCACACTAGCTATGGGGCACCAGGAAACACTCTACAGAGGACCTCTCTATGCCAAACCTATTTGACAGACAAAGTGTGGTCCTGGACCGGCAGCACCAGTATCACTAAGAGCATGTTAGAAGCTCAGGCTCCACCCCAGATTTCCTGAACCGGAGTCTTCATTTTAACAAGATCCCCAAATGATCCGTAGAAATATTCAGGTTTGAGAAGCATTGCTGTAGCTCACAGGTTTTCTCTCTCTTTCTCCCTCTTGCTTTGCCTTCTTTATATATATCCCCCATGTGCCTGTCAGTGTGTCGTACTGTGAGGGCTTGCATGTCGCAGCGATGCTGGAAGCTATGCCACCCATATTCAGATACCCGCAGAGTCGCCCATGGCTGGCAGGTTTCAGCTGAGCTTCTAGACTAAGACAGTCTAGGAAGAAGGACCCGGCAGTGTACTTCTGAAAAGGGTTGCCAGTGAAAACTTTATGAATAGCAGCAGAACATTGTCTGATATAGTGTGTCTTACATACTCTGGACATGTGTCAGGAAGAATCAGTCCCTGGAGAAGGACATCATGCTTGGTGAAGTACAGGGTCAGCAGAAAAGAAGACCCTCAACGAGATGGATTGACACAGTGACTGCAACAATGGGCTCAAGCATAGCCATGATAGTGAGCATGGCAAAGGACTGGGCAGTGTTTCATTCTGTGGTACATAGGGTCACTATGAGTTGGAACTGACTCGATGGCACCTAACAACAATAACATATATATATATATATTAAATTTTGTTGTTGTTGAGAATATACACGGCAAAACATAGACCAATTCAACAGTTTATACATGTACAGTTCAGTGATATTGATTACATTCTTTGAAGTTGTACAACCATTCTTTCCCTTCTTTTCTCAGGTGTTCCTCCCTCATTAACATAAACTCACTGCCCCCTAAGGTTCCTATCTAATCTTTTGAGTTGCTGTTGTCAATTTGATACCATTTAGATAATTTTTAAAAGAGCATAATGCTCAAAGCAGACATTTTTTACTAGTTAAGCTAAACTATTGTTTGGTTTTAAGAAGACTTTCATTTAAGGCTTAAAGATTATCTCAGGGCAATAGTTTCAGGGGTTCATCCAACCTTCATGGCTCCAAGATGTCTGGAATCCATTAGAATTTGAAATTCTGTTCTGAATTTTCCCCCTTTTGATCAGGATTCTTCTATGAAATCTTTGATCAAAATGTTTAGTAATGATAGCAGGGTACCATCCAGTTCTTCTAAGCTTTGGCATCTTTTATTCACCTTGGAGGACAATGTGGGGCATTTCTGACAAGGAAGTATCCTTGTGAAACAAAGCTCTTAGTCTTTATTTAAATAACCTTTTCAGAATCAAATCTTATTAGGTTTTTTTTTTTTTTTTAGCTGTCAGATGTAGTTTGAGCTTCTAATACCTGTCTCAACTCACAAGCACCCACTTCATATCTGCTGATAGATGTATACTGGGCCTCTTATAGAGCCTCTAAAAATATTTCTTCTAGGGTTGGTGCAAGTGCCCTGATCTGGCCAGCTTTGGTCTATTGTTGAGGTGGGGTCAACATTTGATAGAAGAACTTCTGCAGATTGCAGCTGTAAGACCAAATTTAAAGGATGATTATTAGTTTTATTAGTATTAGGTTCAGAGAGAAAATAAAATCCTCCATCAGAGCCTAGTCATTAAGGTTAACAGTAAACCATAAAATGATTGGAATGTTAGCCCTGTGGACGGGTTTCCAAAAGAAACAACGCAAATGTTTTTAACTAACAGAACCGGATTTTGGAAAAAAAGGAGGGGAGTAGAGTGAACAATTTAGCAGAGAATGCATTTCAACAGGGATTTAGCTTCTGTGACATTAGCATAATTCTGTGACATTAGCACTTCTTCTTCCCTCCCCTCCCACCCACCTCGTTCCAAAAGGAAGATATTTAAACATGAGTTTAAAAAATTCATATTGAGATAGAAATGATACAAGGACTACTATTGCTGTCTTGACTTTTTTTTCTCTCTTCCTCTCTTTCTAGAGACACTATGTCCTCTTTACGATGCTTTTATGTCTATAAACGATTTGGAGAAAGACACTGAAACCAAATCTGTAAATGTGCAAGGCTCCTGGATTGGGTGGTTGGGGAGGGGGCAGGGTGAGGGGGAGACACAAATTGCAAAGAGCAGAATAATCAGATACAGAGGGACTTTGATCTTCTGGAGACCTAAGCTAATAGATGTTAAGTGCAGTTCAGTGGAAGTAATAACCCATGAAGAAAACAAAATCTGCAAAATGATAAAATGCTGCAGTCTACTGATCAAGGAAGACATTGGAAAATTACTATGAAAGCATCCTTAGCCCCGCAGATCCAAGGTGAAGAAAAGGGCTGAGTCTGCCAACCGGCAGCCAGACATTCCAGGCTGATTTAACTGTCTCCCATTTTGGGGCTAGATTAACACTCTGTATAACCTAAATGCTTTCTCACTGAAAAGGCATGAACTGGCACCAGCGCAGCCCTGGGCTTCCTAATCTGTCCCAGTGACGCCATAGTGAATCACCCCAGTGCCGGCTGCATAGTCCGTGGGGGCGTTGCGGGCTGTTATTACTGTTAATCAATTAGTGCAAATAAAGAATTTCTGGACAGACTCCTAACGAAGGGCTGGCCGTTTTTCTTGACATTAGCCGGACACAGTTCAGACAGGATACACACCTTTCAAGAAATTAAAATCTTTTACCAAGAAAACAATTTCAGGTAGAATTGGGAATTTATGGGCATTTAAATGCAATTTGAAAATCCAGAAACTTTGTAAAAGGGAACTCTTCAACACTAGTTTAAGTAATATTTGGAGTATCCATTTGTCGAGCAATAACCACCTTATATATACAGAGTAAGGTGGGGCAGAATTAATTTAATCTATCTCTAGACTAAACGAAAGTTTCATAATCTGAAGAAACCCTAAAACCTGAAGCAGTCAGCTAAGTTTAGTCTGGACAGAATCTTTACTGTGAGAAGAATAAAAAAGCACCAGAGAAAGTGCATTAAAAGTCAGGAAACTCGGAGAAAATGGGGACTGCATTTAAAAGCCCCACCTTCCTACATTTCATGTAATGGCTAATTAAACATATGGAATACATTATCCGAACCACATATTAATGTGTTTGGATAGGGTGGGAGCAAACAAATGAAAATAAAGGAAAGCTATGGGGTTGTAAAGGGGACAAGCTCTGCTGGGCACCAGCATTTGGCTCATCTCTGAAAAAAATTGCATTAGGACACTTGAAAGAAACATCCTGCTTAGAGTATCTTCTTATCAAGAGAAAAATTGAAGTTGGCAAACCTCAGACGACAGCATAAACTAGTATTATTGATGGCCTAAAATAAAATAATAACATAAAATAATAAAATAAAATAACACCAGTGATTTGTTCCAAATGCATTTAAACGCTCTGGAGTGTTTCCTTATGTTAAAATGAAAACTGGTCAGCGTCTACATATGTCCCCGTTAACCACTGTGTTGGTTCTCAAGGTGCATGTTTATAGAGACTGACCCTTTAAAATGAATATTACCTATGGAGAAAACTAAGACTAACGCCAAGGGAACTAAATGGAAAAATTAAAACTCCAGCCCTTCAAACAATTGTTGGAAAAGATATTTTACGTAATATATGTATTTATGCAAACTCTGGTGGCATAGAGCTTGGCTGCTAACCAAAGCGTCAGCAGTTCAAATCCACCAGCCGTTCCTTGGAAAACCTATGGGGCAGTTCTACCCTGCCCTATAGGGTCAGCATGAGTCAGAATGCAGTTGACGGCAATGGGTTTTTTGCTTTTTAAATACATTTATTGTTTAAACAAGTTGATTTCTTGTTTTGAAGGCCTGGCTCCCACTGCAGACTAACCGGATGGTTAGGACAAGAACTCACAGCTCCCATGTTACCAGTCCATTACTCAGCCCGCCCGGCCCTGCTGCCTCACCCCAACAATCATCCTTATCTATTATATGCACATGACACCATTTAGACTAAGCATGCTGAGTGGATTAATTGATGACTGCAAACCACTTTGGAAATAGAAAATACCCCATACGCACATAGAATTAGTAACGATTAGATAAGGAACTGTCCTAAATTTTACTTTTGATTCAAATAAACCTTTTCTTGATGAAGAAAGTTGTGCTATTAAACGAAAGACTTTTCTACTAGGGGTTTTCATGGTATTTTCATTTGAGTTGAATTTCTGTTCTTCAGGCCAGTATTTCTGCCAATTTCTATCTCTTGTGCTTTCTCTGGCACAACTGAAAGAACAAAGTTAATAACAGAGAAAGGACAAGATTTAAGAAGTGCTGCGTTTATCGTCAGTTGTAATTCTGCTATTAAATGGTCTTGGCATTCGGGAAATTCTTCTCAATCTTACTTTTTTTCTAAAACTGAAAACAGGGAATATAAACCAGAAATAATCCTTCTCCATCTTTTACTTTCTGTCTTTTCCTCCTTGTTTTCAGTATTTGACCTCCTACCTCTCTAGGATAGTGGATAACATAGGAGAAACCCTGAGTCTTTGTTTCTCCTAACTTTTCTAGAAGTAACACATATTAAACCTCTCTGTTTTTCATCTCTCATACATACACACACAATTTGCATAGAATTATTTTTCCCTCTGATTTCTGCCTGGGAACAGATTGAAGATTTTACCATCCAAAACCCACAAAGAGAAAACTCCTACTGTGGTCTTCAGAATTTCCATTCAGTTGATTTTCCTGCCAAGTCCAGTGACCAGTACCGCCGCTCCTGATGGTGGGGAGCATATGGTACTGCTGTGAATAGTTTTGCTCTCACTGCTGTGAAATCCCACGCCCTCCCACAGAATGTGTTTGGAGGAGCAAATGGTGTCGCTATTCAGCACAGCTCCGTTTCTGCCTATGGAACCCAGTGCTTTAAACAACAAAATGAAGATATAACTGCAAGTCTTCACAGGCATTGGTCTAGTGTTCAGCTTCAGAGTTAACGGTTACCTGTTTGTTAACTGGTCTGGTCCTTCTCCCCAGAAAAGGAAGATTATCTTTTACACATCCTGGATTTACTAAAAGGAGCCCTGGTGGTGCAGTGGTTAAGTGCTCACCTGCTAACCAAAAGATTGATGTTTCAAACCCACTGGCTGCCCTGCAGGACAAAGAAGTGGCAGAGTGCTTCAGGAAAGAGTATAGCCTTGGAAACCCCGTGGGGCAGTCCTACTCTGTCCTGCAGGGTTGCTATGAGTCAGAATTGACTTAGCAGCAACAGGTTTGGTTGGTTTTTGGATTTACTAAAATTCATAATGGTAAACCAACCATCTATCATATATATATGTATATATATATAGTATGTAAGTTTTTTTTCCTGTTCCTTCTTTCCCACTTCTAAAGAGAAAAAAAAAAAAAAAAAGACCTCAAAGTGGGACAGTGTCTCTAATCAAATTGGGACTCCAAAAAGAGTACTGGACTTGGGTTTAGAAAATATCAAACACTAACGAGCTCCATAACTTTGAGTGAATTGAGTTGTGTACCTCTTCTGTAAAACCAATGATGTTTTACAGTTCTACAGTTGTACTCCCAAGCACAAGCTCTGGGAAAGTCCCTTTCTAAACCATTCAGAATAAATCATTACACGTTTATAATATAGTGCTACATTTCATTTTTATAATACAGCTTCCATGAGCTTTCTTGGTAGCTTGTTTCTGGGTTTGTTCACCTCCATTGTCAAATGGTTCTTCTGTATGTTTAGCAAAACTCTCTCCTGCTGAAATTTAAAACTACTTTTTTTTCTTTCTGTTTTCTGTGAACGATCCTTTGGAATCTTGCTTATAATAACTATTCCTATACGTACTGACTGTTACAAAGTCACTCTTATCTTGTGGCTCTAAAGAAGCATATTCCTATTATCCCTCTCCTATCCCAATCACTACTTTTCTGTTTTGTCAACACAGGTGTGTGCTGAGTGGGCTGCTGACTTGGGTCCTTCTGGAGGCCTGGTGTGATTACATGCATGCAACCTTCGCTGATGTTCAGTGGGAGGGAGTAGGGAGCAGGTATCCCCTCTGCTGCTGAGGAAAGTAGTGAAAACTTAAGTCATAGACATGCTTCAACTGAGGATAAGGATTTGCCCAGATGAGAAGCCTCAAGTACAGAGCCACTTGTACATCTACTTATCTAGAGTCTCAATGATCCTGTTTATGAGTGAGCTATTCAAATGGAAGGAGAAACCCACAGAGAAGGTGAAATAACAGGTTGGAGTGATTATGTACAGGAGAAGAGGCCCTAGCAGAAGTCCAGCGGGAAAGAAAGAAGGGAATAAAATTAAAAATGATTAATGGCCAATCTCTAATGGTTTCATTGGATCCAAAGAAACAGAGCAATACTGAGTAAGAACACTTGATATCGGAAAGGAGCATACATGAGAAGGAAAATACATCATTCCACAGATGTTGACAGGCTCTGAGGATGGTGAAGAATCCCTCAAGAGTGGGAAGAATATCCCCTCCCACACACGCACAGAGCGACACTAGCTGGCATGAAATTTTGTCCTGTTCTTTCTGGGAAATTCGTTCTAGCTGCATTCTAGCAGAGTCAGGTAAAGTAACTGTGGCCATAAGCTGGTGGGGGTGGGGGAAAAGGGTGTGAATCCAGGACAACAGGCTCTAACTTTTAGAAGGACTTAATTTAGGGACAGAAGCACCTATCCTAAATGCCTCTTTTAAAAATGTCATGAAGTGTGTGTGTGTGTGTTGCTGAAAGTACCTGCCTGAGAATAGAAAAACAGATTAGTTGTCTAACTGTAAGATATCCAGCATACCTTCCCCTCCAGCCCACTCCCTACCCTCATCCCCCACATCAAGTTTAGAATTGCTATGATTTCTTTTTTTTTTTTTTAACATTTTATTGTGGCTTTGGTGAAAGTTTACAGGGCAAATTAGTTTCCCGTTCAACAATTTATACACATTTTGTTTTGTGATATTAGTTGAAATCCCCTCAATGTGACAGCGCTCTACCCCCTTCCTCCCTGGGTTTCCCGTTTTCATTTGCCTATCTTTCCTGCCCCTTCCTGCCTTCTCGACTTTGTTTTTGGGTAAATACTGCCCTTTTGGTCTCCTATGGTTGATTGTTCTGAGGAGAACATTCCTCACGGATGTTACTGTTCACTTTATAGGCCTGTCTTTTGTTTGGCTGAAAGATGATCTCCGGTTGTGGGTTCTGTTCCTGCTTTCAAGAGCAATGATGTTTTAAAACTACCACAAACAGGCATTAATAATATCTACCATTTATGAGGAGGCATTGGTGGCTCAGTGATAGAACTCTCGCCTCCCATGAGGTTAAAAAAAAAAAACAAGCCAGACCCAGTGCCATCGAGTCAATTCCGACTCAGAGCAACCCTATAGGACAGAGTAGAACTGCCCCCATAGAGTTTCTAAGGAGTGCCTGGCGGATCCGAACTGCCGACCCTTTGGTTAACAGCTGTAGCACTTAACCACTCTGCCACCAGGGTTTCCAATACCCAGATCTAATTCCCAGCCAATTCACCTCATGTGCAGTCACCACCCATCTGTCAGTGGAGGCTTCCGTATTGCCGTGATGCTGAACAGGTTTCAGAGTAGCTTCCAGAACAAGAAGGACTAGGAAGAAAGGCCCGGTGATCAACTTCTGGAAATCAGTAAACGAAAACCCTACGGATCAGTGTGGGTTAACCATGAGCCAGGGGCTGACTCTGAGGCAGCTGTCACCACCCCCTCCCTCATTTATGAAGTGCTTAGTGTGTACCAAGCATTACGGTTCAGCAATAAAAGTACAGTTCCATGTTTAGTCCTCACAGCAAAGCATGAGGTATTAGCAGACTTTTATAGAGCGCTTATTAAATACCAGACAATATTCCAAGGGCTTTATATAAATTAATTTAATTAGGTATTATTATTAATCTTTTTTTTAATGGATGAGGGAACTGAGGTACAAAGATGTAAAGTAATAGGTACACGAGTGGTAGATTCAGGATTCAAAACTCTTATCACATTAGAGTATTAATTAATCGGTTTTGCTGTCATACTCTCAATGCCTGGGACACAGTAAATGTTCAAACATACTGGCTGAGTGACTGAACACAGAGCCTAAATCATTGACCTCTATGCAGTACCACTTCCATGTGCAAACAGCCTTCTCCAGACTCAAGGGAAACACAATTAGATAAGAAGAGCACTAGCAAGATGGTCATTCATTCAATCATTATTCGTTCAACCAATATTTACCAAGTACCTACTTTGTGCTGGAAACCCTGGTGGCCTAGTGGTTAAGAGCTACAGCCGCTAACCAGAAGGTTGGCAGTTCAAGCCCACCGGGTGCTTCTTGGAAACTCTATTGGGGCAGTTCTACTCTGTCCTGTTAGGGTTGCTATGAGTCAGAATCAACTCGATGGCAACGGGTTTGGTTTTAGTTTACTGTGTGCCAGGCCCTGTTGAAGGTGCTGTGCTGCTTGCTTTTCTGAGAGGGAAATACCACATGACTTGCTCTGATACATCCTGTACCCAGTCAGGTTTGTCTTCACCCTCCACCTTCTCTCCACATAGTCCTCCTCCCGTAGACACTGCCATGGGACCAGCACCATGGGAAGGGCAGGCCTGATGCCAGGCAAGCAGCTCTAAGCCATATTGCGCTTGTTTCCCATCAGTCTTAGGCTTGCAGGACCCACTGGGGATAATGACTCTGTGCAGGAGAGAGCATGGGGACTGCCTGGGGCAGCTCTCAGAGGGAGGGACTGTGAATTGGAGGCATTTTATAGTTTTCTCCTTTTTTACTCTGAAAACTTTCCCAAAGGAGAGATCTATTTGAGTGGTTTGCAAAATCCATCTTAAGGTCAGCTCTAATTAAGTTGGGGCCTGGCAGCTGCATGATTTCAGTGTTGTTACACAGCTGCCAAAGTGAGCTAGATGCCTACCTTCAACGTAAGCCATGAGCCTCGGGCTGCACAGCTCCTGCTGCCCCCCAGACCCACTGGGTCTCTACGAAATGTGGAATGTTGTTGGTGCCAAAGAAAAAAATCTGTCCTTTGCTTAGGTAGGAAGAGATTGATGCAGAAGATCAGAACCTCCATTTCTGGCAAAATTTAGGAGAAAACAGACACCTGCTTGTGTCATATCGTAAGTAATCAAATGAAATCAATGTCCTATGTCTTGTCATGTATATAAATAACCAGAATATAATTTTAGCAACAGAGGACTGGGTCAAAATGGTACCTGCTACATAGCAGGCACTCAGTAAATGTGTGTACAATGAAAAAGAATGCATGAATAAAGGATAAAATGAAAAATCAAGAGACCCAGCTTCTAGTCCCTGAATTTTCTATGAACTAGTATCAGAAATCAAAAGATGCATTACATTAGGCAAATCAGCTGCAAGAGATCTTTAAAGTGTTAAAAAGCAAAGATAACCCTTTGAGGACTAAGATGTACCTGACCCAAGCCACAGTGTTTCCAATAGCCTCATATCAATTTAAAAATAAAAACTGGACAATTAATAAGGAAGACTGAAGGGACTGATGTCTTTGAATTATGGTGTTGGCAAAGAATGTTTGATATACTATGGACAAATCTGGCTTGGAAGGAGTACAGCCCGAATGCTCCTTAGAAGCAAGGATGCCAAAACTTCATCTCATGTACTTTGAAAGTGTTATTCAGAGGGGCCAGTCCCTAAAGAAGAACATCATGCTTAGTAACATGGAGTGTTAGTTAAAGAAAGGAAGACCTTCAATGAAATGGATTAACACAGTGGCTGTAACAATGGGCTCAAGCATGGCAAAGATTGTGAGGATGGTACAGGACTGGGCAGTGTTTCGTTGTATTGCACATAGGGTCGCTATGAGTTGGAACTGACTCAAAGGTACCTAACGACAACTATTTATTGTTTGGGGGAGATGAAAACAAATATCCTAACAGAATAATGGTTAATTCTGATATTAACTATTAATGACACTATTATGTGGTCATTCATAAGTATGTAAAGGAAAAGTTTAGAATTACGTGGGAATGCAGTCGACGATGATGTTGTGTTGTATTATTTCTTTTGTATTGTATTGTTGTGGCGTATTATTTCTTTTTAAGTATATGCACTGTATTTGCAGTATTATCACAATGCTTTCAAAACTAAAAACAAAAAAAAGTTAAGAGAAAAACTGGGAGATTATGTTAGAAACCAGTTAGTAGTATTTGTCTTTAGATCATAAGAGTAAGGATTTTTTTTTTTTTTTTTTTTTTTTTGCCATCTGTCTATTTTCCTGAAATTTTGAAGTTTGAAAAAATGAACATGTCTTACTTTCATATTATAAAGGGCTTTCACAGTGGCCATATATTGTCTTTTCTGGTTTTCTACCTCTCTTTTGTAGATGAACCACTGCCACCATTTTGCCTCTACTTTATCAATGATCCTATACTTTTTAAAATGGTCCTTATAACCCTATATTGTACCCAGTTGTTTCGTGTTGGCCTCGTAATACCAGACTTTGAGTTTTTTAAGAGGAGGGATTGTCTGATTCCTCTGCATATCTCCAGCACCTGGCTAGTCCACAGCCCATAGTAGGTTGATAAATTTTTGTTATATGAGAGACATTTCTCACAGCTGGATTAATAATTTGTACCACGACCTCCAAGAAAAGGAAGAAGTATATTTATGTGTGTGTATTTCAGCAGAATCAGAGCTTGTAAACACTGTGCTTATGTTCACATGTCTTATTTCAATGTTGCACATTTACAAATTAGAAAATAAAACTAAAGATACGGTTGAGTTTTTTATTCTCCCACATTGCCTCTCTAAGTAATGATGAATAGTGTTCAATATGCATGCTTTTCTACATGAAATCTTTAAATTCTCTGAATGCAGGCAAAATGTATGGAAATGATGTCAAATTTAATTTAAGTGTGTTTCCTAAAATTAGGATGTATAATATTTAGTTTCATGAGCAGAACAAATAATACAATTAGTGTTTATTCTTTGACTACTCTTTTACTAAACAGCTCAGTTAAAAAAAAATGCACACAACACGAAAACACAGCTCTTCCCAGTCACTGCTCCAGGTTTCATATGTTAAACAAAGACAGACCAACCTTAAACCTTTTGATAAATACGATGCTTGTGGTAACCACAGCATTCACTTCGTATCCCATTTCTCCAAGTTCCTGTCAGCCAGATGTCACTTGCAATGCAAACACTAGAAAAATATGAAATAATAATTTCATACATCATCTATGTGTGCATGAGCCGGTCAAACATTCAATACAAATTCAAACTGCTACTACACACAGAGCAAATATCACCCAAATAATATTTAAAATGATTGAAAGGCTTTTGATTTGGAAGTGTATTCTCTTAAGCTAAGTGGTCCCCAAGACCATCTAGAAAATTCAATTGTTTCATTTTTAAAATGTTTTCTGCCCAAAATCATATCAAACCCTAATGTCTCAATAGAAAAACATGGGATTGGATTGCTGACTGGGCGCCTGATGTCAAAGAAAAATCTAATTTCACAATGGCATTTCCTCATACTGTCTCACCAAAATACAAAATTGATAAAATTTTAATGGATAATTTTCAGAAGCAGAAAGTTAACCACTGGGAAAATACGAAGGAAAACGTAGCATTGTAGGGTAGGAGAATCAAGGTGAAGGGAGGTACTGACTGTAAGTACAGATATACAATGCTGTATAAAGGACATTCTTAGGGGCTTTTTTCTTATTTCTTGTCAAAGCAGAACTTCAACTTTAAAAAGACCCTTACTATCAAAAAATATTTTTGTGCCCATTCCTAAGTTTCTCTTTCCAAATCTTTTCTATTTTGTGAAATGACATAGTGAAAAGGAATCACACTGCAAGCTCTTCTATTAGATATACATTTGAGCTGTGTTGATTTCTATTTTTGATGTTAGCTCCAAAAATTGCCATGTGTACCCCAGCTTCAATTAAGAGATAAGAGAGAACGGTATTAGATTCTTTTTAGTAAGGCTTTAGACACCATCTCTTTTTGCTTGCTGTTTTGTGGTAAATTTTCCTGCCTGCCTGGAGGCAAAACCAAATACCAAACCTGTTGCCATGGAGTTGATTTCAACTCATGGGAACCCTATAGGACAGAGTAGAACTGCTCCATAGGGTTTCCAAGGAGTGCCTGGTGGATTCGAACTGCTGACCTTTTGGTTAGCAGCCGCGGCTCTTAATCACTACACCACCAGGGTATCTGGAGGCAAAGAGGTTCAATTCCCATTGTCCTAAGGAGGGAGCTCTGCATTATGCAAAACAGCAGAATTTCAGAGCAGACAGACCCTCATACTATCTGTGTCCCTTAATATTTTGGAGCCTCGGTGTTCTCATCTATAAGACAAGAATAATAATTCCTACCTTATTGTTTTCTTGTGATGTTTAGGAATAATATTTATAAAACACCTGGCACAATGTTTAACACAGGAAGTACTCAAATATTTATGATTATTCTCATTTTTATGAGCTTCTAATACGTCAGGTGCTCTTTGGAAACTCTATGGGGCAGTTCTACTCTGTCCTATAGGGTCGCTAGGAGTCCGAATCGACTCGACGGCACTGGGTTTGGTTTTTGGTTTTAATACTTGCTATCTCAGATGCTGCCTTTGTTTTAAACTTTCCTGATCACCTTCTTCACACACACTGATGGCTCTGGACAGTTTCATAAAGGACTGAGGGAGGGAAGGAGCAGACATCTCACTGGACAGAATGGCTACAGTCACTGGTGGGGCAAGCGAGGTGGCAGCCAGACAATGCCAAACCCTGAAAGTCACTGTGGAACTTGGAGCTGTGGACTCAAGACATTGGAGACACTCCAGAGAGGTTGATTCTGAGCTTCAACAATGAGGATTCTCCTTAGGAGACACTGAGGATGGACATCCATTCCTCTCACACAGACTCCCGCCCATCATAGGACTCTCTACAAGGAATCTCACCACTGGCCCAAGACTTTAAAGCAGCACCAACTGCAACACCAAAGTTCCAGTTCAAGAACTTGAGACTGACCAGTGACATAAACAACACTTCTTCCCTCCTTCTTCTCTCTCCTCTCTCCCTCTCTTGTCTATCTCTTTCACTGTATTATACACACTCCTCACTTTATGCAAGCAGACTGCCACATCTTTCTTTGGCAGAGCAGCTGGTGGGTTCAAACCACTGACCTTTTGGTTAGCAACCAAGTGCTTAACCACTGTGCCACCAGGGCTACTCTCTGAGTCTTAGCTCCCTCAACTGTAAAGTGGGAGTAATAATTCCTATTTCTTAGTATTGTTATAAATAAGTTTGCCAGATAAAATACAGGATACCCAATTAAATTTGAATTTCAGATAAACAAAGAATAATTTTCAGTATAATTATGTTCCAAATATTACACGGGACATACTCACACTAAAAAGTTATTCACTGTTCATCTGCAATTCACATTAAACTGGGAGTCCTGTACTTTTATTGCTAAATATGGCAGTTTTTAGTGCTAAATATGGGAGCCCTAATTATAAAGACTAAATGAAATAATGCATTGTAAAGCTGCTAGCTTAGCACCCACTGGGTAGTAGGTGCTCATTAAGTGTAATCTCATTTCCTTTTTCCCTTGTGGGATGGCTGTGCGATTAAATGCTTGGCACATAGTACAGGTTCAATAAATTTCAGTTTGCTTTTCCTCTCAAGGCTCAGGCTCAGAGGAGTCTGTGCTCTCTGCCTAACAATGGAGGAAAAACATCAATTGCGCAGGGCATTTCTCTCTGGGCTTGATCCCTCCTTTCTCTTTCTCAGGGCCTGTTTGCAACATGAACTCTAGAGAATGTGGAGTGGTCTAGTTAAAATGACAAATCTGGAGGGGCAGATCTGTGAATACAGGCTCCCCTCGTTTTATGGCTATTTGACCTCTGAAAATCTAAGTTTGCGATGAAAGCAGTTGTCCTGTTTTTGTTAGCTGTTGTCAAGTAGGCCCTCCGCTCGTGGGGACCCATGACATGGAAGGAAACACTGTTGTTCAAAGGAATGATTACGCCCGTTACTTTTTAAAGTGATTTGCTACAGAAATTCTTTAAATTGTGAGCTCTCTAAAGAGTTGAAAAACAAAATACAAAAAAAAAGACTTGATTTACAAAAACGTAGAAGTAAGATAACCTGCTCAGGGAAAAATCTGTTGCATAAGGTGTGTTATAGAGGCTTGCGAACAGCTCTATAAAACTCTCCTTGCTTCCACAGGCACCCCTCACCCCAAAAGTCAGCTCTTCCGGACACTGTTATTCATCTGGCCAGAAAAGCTTTCACCTGCAACTATTGCCAAATGCCCCCCTGGGGCGGCCAGGCATGAACTTCGCTGCCTACAAAAGACACAGGGAAGGGTTTTAAGGACACGTGTTTTTTCCTTACAAGTTCAGTGTTGTTCCTTTCTGGGAAGCCAGAGATGGTGCATAGGATACGAGTCAATGGAAAGCCTTTGCATGAGAAAATGGCTCTTTCACTGTGGTCTATCTGAGGATCAAGACATTTGGAGCCTGTCAGACCCACATTTCTAGAGCTAGAGCTGGCTCTGCCAGACCAAGGGCTGCCAACTGCACCCTGAGAGAATCTTCCTTCTGCCCCAACTCTGGAATGGGAAAGCCTCTATGTCTAGAAAATATTTAGGGGCTAAAACCTACGAATGTTTCTAGACGACACACTGGACCTTTCCATGGGAATCAAGGCTTTGCTGACAGAAGAAAGCAGGTACCGTCCACTTCCTTCTGCTCACAGCTCATGTAAACAGGAGGCCACCATACTCGGCACCAGCTGCAGCTTCTGGGTGGTCCTTCGAGGAGGTTCCAAGTGGACTGCTGTGCAGTCCTGTAGTCTGGTGGTCACACAGTTAAAGTATGCATCTGTGGGAGAGAGCAGCGTATGTAGCTTCTCCAGGCTTCAGTATCGAGTGGAAAATCAAAGTAAAATCTGACTTCCAGAGAAGATCTCTTCCCAAAACTAAAAACAAAAGAAAACAAGACAAAACCATAGAAGCAAACAGTAGGTGGATTTTTCTGGCAGGCATTTCCTGATATAAAGATGACTGGATTCTACTTCTCCTTTCCCCTTGGACACATGGAAGTAGATTTCTTTGTAAATGCGTGCAAATTTATTAGTATTATTGCATGCCAGTTTCTGTCCCTGGGTGGAGCAAGCTACTTGACTACTAGCTGAAAGTTTGGTGGTTTGAACCACCCAGAACCACCCTTGGAAGACAGGCCAGGCGATCTGCTTCTGTAAAGTCACGGCCTTGAAACCTTATGGGGCACAGTTCTACTCTGCATACATTGGGTGACCATGAGTTAGAATCAACTCCACAACAACTAACAACAACAATAAATGTGTCATACTATGAGATTTTCCAGCATCTTTTCTTAGTTAGGTAAAATGGGGGAATTGCTGGCTTGGAATCCCACCTCCGTTACTTATCAGCTGTGTGAATTTCACAAATCACTTACCCTGTCTGGGCCCCAGTTTTCTCATCTGCAAAACTATCAGCACTAGTCTCAAAGGGCCAGCAGTTGGAACCCACCAGCTGCTCCTCAGGAGAAAAGACCTTTGATGATCCACTTGTGTAAACATTACAGCCTATGAAACCCAATGGGGCAGTTTTACTCACTAGGAGTCAGAATTGACTTGATGGCACACAACAACAATGGGTAAGTGTTAACTGTTATCAAGAAAAAAACATCAAACCCCTTGTGATTGAGTCTATTCTGACTCATAGTGACCCTACAGGACAGAGTGGAACTGCCCCATAGGGTTTCCAAGGAGCGCCTGGTGGATTTGAACTGCAGAAATTTTGGTTAGCAGCTGTAGCACTTAACCACTACGCCACCAGGGTTTCCTAACAGTGTGGTTAACGTAACACTAATAATTATGCTCTATATTTATTTAGTGCTTAAAAGTTATAAAGTACTTCTACCTCTTTTTGACTGATATGGAGTTAAGGTGGGGGTGGGAGTGGCAAGACTGAGAAATCTCCATTTTTCCTAAATGGGTAAAGGAAGATGTAGGAGTAGTGAGATGATAGTATGTGATTAACCCGGGTGAAAAGGATGGTACACATATGACTCACTAGGTAGAAGAGGCAACCTCCATAAAAGGGATATTAAGGTGGTTGCTGGGTTGGTACTCAGAACCCAAGTAGAAGCGGAGTAGAATGCAGGTACTGTTTAGGGGAACATCTAAACCAAAAAACCTGTTGCCATCGAGTCAATTCCGATTCATAGCAACCGCATAACATCTAGGGAATAGAAATAGATGAAAGCAGAAACAAAAGTTTATGTGGATGTCATGGATTGAATTATGTCCCCCAAAAAATGTGTGTATCAATTTGGCTGGGCCATGATTCCTAGTATTGTGTGATTTTCCTATATGTCGTAACTCCTGCCTCACATAATGTTAATGAGGGAGGATGGGCTGCGGTTGTGTTAGTGAGGCAGGACTCAGTCTAAAGATTGGATTGCTTCTTGAGGCAATCTCTTGAGCTATAAAAGAAAGAAGTGAGCAGAGAGACAGTGGGACCTCATAACACCAAGAAAGCAGCACTGGGAGCAGAGCATGTCCTTTGGACCCAGGGTCCCCGAGCCTGAGAAGCTCCACGACCAGGGGAAGATTGAGGGCAAAGACCTTTCTCCAGAGCCAACAGAGAAAGCCTTCCCATGGAGACAACACCCTGAATTCGGACTTTTAGTCTACTTTACCGTGAGGAAATAAATTTCTCTTTGGTAAAGCCATCCACTTGTGGTATTTCTGTTATAGCAGCACTAGATGACTAAGATAATGGAGTTTACAAATAATTATCAAGAGTTTTTAATACAAGTCAGGAGATGATTAAGGTTTTACGTAACTGTTCAGCACTTTGAGAAAAACTTAATTTTCCTGGCTCTGCACTGTACCCCAAAGTCAATCATAGATGAGGACTTAAGAGTCAAATATATAAGAAATTAAAGAGCGTAGAACAGCCAGAAAAAAATAAAATTGAGAATTTATCAAACATTTGAGGTAGGTTTAACATTCTAAACTTAGTATCAATAGGAAAAATTTGATACATAATGTCATTGAATAAACATTTTTGGGTGTTCACAATTTCATTTTGGTACCTGTGGTGCAAATCAGAGAAATCAATTTCAAGGCACAAAGATAGACCTTCCAAAAGAGCCTCTTTTCTTCCCTAGGTTCCATCTTTCCATCAATATGGATGGATGCTACCAGCAGGGTACTACACAATTTGTGGGGCTCAAGGCAAAATGAAAATCTGAGGCCCTTTGTTCAAAAAGCAGGAAATAAGTGCCATTAAAGATACTAAAATATAAAGCTTTTTTCCTTTCTTTTGTGGTCTCTCTCTTGATTGTCATGGTGTTTAATATTTGCTATTTAATGTCATTCTAACAAAAAACATTTAAAGTTTTAAAACATTAGCGTGGATTTTACCATTAATCTTTCTATTGTGCAATGCCAGTTTTAAATGCAAATATAAGAGTATCTCACTTGTACGTGGAATTATGGAAATCACACAGCTTGTATTTTGTAGCTCATACATGCACATGTATTTCATTCTCACCAGAACAACGAAAAATGCTGTGCAACACTAACTCAACTGTCTTTATTTCAACTCTTGGTACACATTTTACCAATACCCTGTGCCTTTGGCATACTGTTGAATAAGTAAGGACTGAAGAAAAAAAAAAAAAAAAGGAAGTATTGGTTGTGATATTGTTCACTTTCCTTCCATGTCATTATTTCGGCATAAATGGTTGGCTAACAAAGGAAGGTAACAAGAGTAAGAAAGGATATAATAGGATGCCTTGGTGGCTGTTGTTGTTAGGTGTCGTTGAGTTGGTTCTGATTCATAGTGACTCCATGCATAATAGAACAAAACACTGCCTGGTCCTGTGCCAGCTGTTACCTTGCATGTCTCTTTTTAACCTTTCATATCTTAAAGTACTGCCAGAAATCCACCTCAGTGGTATGGAGAATAACTTCTGATTCTTTCCTATCCTTGGACTCCGGCTGAGGGAATGGTAATGGGAGGTCACCATACTACCTCGATCCAAAGAATTAAAAGATGCTTCTACCACCTCCAAGTATAATTTATATGGAGAAGTCGTCTAAGCATCCGTAGCCATGGATCCTAGACACTGAGATCTTTGTGTGTTTAGGACCCAAATGTTATACACACAAACTCTTAGCCCTCACTGTAAAAAACAGAGAGATGGCACGGTGACTTTAGAACATGCGTATATGGCTTATATCAGTAAAAATCAGACATTCTGATCTGAGGCAAAATTATTTGATGTACTACCTCCTTCCCCAACCTGGGGGCTGTGATAAGCCCTATAATAACCAAGTAGGATGGTACTGGAGAAAGACTCTGGGGGCATTGTTTGGTTATACCTCTGATAGTTACCCAGAGTGACCCCAAAATGGGAGAATCTGATGGATTTTCAGCTGTGTCCTAAGATATATAACCTATTAGTAATTACAGTAAGAGCCAGGGAGGCCAAAATCTGTACTTAGACCAAGGGTATGAGCACAGGGCCAGACAAAGGAAACCAAACCACAGGAATGATGATCCAGATTGATGCTTGAATACAGAGGTCAGCAAATGGAATAATGTAGCATGGGCAGTTTGGAAAGCTGACGGTAAGTAGTTCAGTTGAATTTAAAGGTACAGAGTCCGGACAGGGTTTCTAGACACAAGACCAAGAATATGTAAGTACGATCACAGTCCTTTTGCTGGAATAACACATTTTGCAAAATAGGCAGGTTTATGGAAGGGGAAAAGAAAGAAGTCAGGGTCTGCTATCCCAGTACTCCTCAATGAGTGTGAGAGGAAGACATTTAAGGCTACTTACTAAAGAAGTATCTTAGTTTCCTAGTGCTGCCGTAACAGAGATACATGTAAAAAACAAGTGGCTTTAAAAAGCAGAAACTTTTTTTCTCACTGTTCTGGAGGCTGGAAGCTCAAATTCAGGGTGTGGCTCTAGGGGAAGGTCCTCCTTTGTTTATTTCAACTTCTAGTAGCCTGCAGTCTTTGGAGTTCCTGGGCACGTACATTCATCTGCATCCCTCATCATCAGACGGTTTCTGTCTTCCCCTTGTGTCTGCATGCATGTCTCTGTATCTACACTGCTCTTTTTATAACTCAGAAGTAATTAGGTTTAGGATCCACTCTACACTAGAATAACCTTAACTAATTGATTACATTACATTGCATTATGGAAGATGACTAGATTAGATTAGATTAGATCTGATTACATCCACAGGTATAGGGGTTAGGATTCCAACACATATTTTGGAGAGACACAATTTAACCCACAACTGGGGTGATATAAAAATCTATGTAATTAGGCAAAAGAGTGAGAGTAAATCTGGAGAAATCAAAGGAAAGGGAAGAAATGAAGGAAGGAAAAGACAAAGGAAGGATGGGGAGAAAGAGAAAATAATTAGGTTTGTGCTGGTCCCTTGCTTTGCACAAGGCCTGACACCTAGTATTCATGTTATTTGAAGTTAATTGAAAATTAGAGAAATTAGAAAGAGAAAAAAATAAGTCATGATTTGGTTTGGATGGTGCAATTTTTCTCTTTAGTCCCTAGCTACTAAAAATGTCATACTTCACCCCATGATGAGAAACTCAAAAGATAAATATTTAATTGAACCTGGCTGCCAGCTTTCCTAAGGGTACCCAGCTTAGGAAGAGGAAGGGCAGAGAGAAGGAAAGATGGAAAATGTAGAAGGAAACTGACAGCTCACTAATCTATTTCCAATCAAAAATAGCTCCATTTGTTCAGAGGGCAGCCTCTGCAGTGTGGTTGCCAAACAAAACATAGAGAAGTTGACTTGCTATGATCCACGGGGAGGAGGCTGGCTCTGAAAGACCAACTAACAGAGGCAAGAAAGATCTTCTTCGTAAAGCATCTCCAAGGGCCCATGGTTTCCGTGTTCATCAAGAATCCCCTAAATCCTAGAAATTTGGAGGTAGTCAGAATTGATTTAATCCTTTTTACTATAAATCTCATTTCTGAAAATGATTAACAGAGGCAGAGACATAAATGGTAAAGTCTCGATCAGGGAAAATGCTGTCAGCGTATCATCTAGATAGATTAGAAAATGAACGCTCAGGTTTCTGTGAAGGAAGACTAGTGACATTAAGTCAAGATGAAATAGGAAGGAGCATCGCATAGGCTCAAAAATCATAAACCATGAGCGTGCCCTGACAGAAGACCCTCAGCAAATTTCTGAACTGGAAAATTATCAAGAGTTCAGTTTGAGAGTATTTTCTCCGGCCTCATTCAGAGTCCCTGGCTTGTTTTGGTTTGTTCTGAAGTTCTGGGAATTGCTTTGCCAAGGTTCTGACGTTTGTATAAAAGTAAAATCCTTCTGCCTACAATTTTCAGTGCAATCAATTGCACACTCAGAAACAAGAAAATGAAGGTTTGGCTCACTAAAACAATAAATAAACATTTAAGATCCTTCCACACTGTGCAACCATCTGATTTTTGAAGTGTCATAATTCTGCTGCCTTTCAGAAATAAGGCAGAGCTGTTGCCTTGAAATCAGTGGTGGCTGAGACCAACATCCTTTGTTTAAGTTAAGATCAAATAGTGAAGCAAGTATATAAATTCCTGCCAAATGAAGCTAAAGCAGGCATTCTGCTCTGTTTGGTACTGGAAGCAGCCCTGTACATCTGCTTCACATGTGGAAAATCACTTGATTACTTAAAGTATGTCTCCATTAGAAAGACACACACACACACACACACACACACAGATACAGTCACCTCCATTTTTAGGATAAGCCGGTAAAATAACCTCAAATCTAAATATTAGTTTGTGGGAGTTTCTCTGAGTGAAGAAATCTATTGTGTCCTTATACGGTCTCTTTAAGTTGATCCTTGCTCTTCCAGTGGCATACAATGTTCAACTGAAAATTGCTCCCATCATCTTAAAAATTGGGAATCCTGGCAAACGAACTGCAAGTCTTTTTAATGCAGGAGCACTGGAGTCCCTGACCTTTGATGTTAAGGCACTGGCCCCACAGCCAGGCCAGGAATGTTCTCCAAGCTTCATAACACACCAGTGATTTTTATGAGAAATAGGCCTATAAACTTAAAATTCAAGGTAAATCTCTATCCAATTTCAGAGTTAGAATGGTTATGTTGAAAGTATTTCACCACCTCCCCCCTCATTATGGCTACAGCATTAGAAGATAAGAATGTACTGTTCCTTACTTCCAATTTAAAAGAAAAAAAATGCAATATTCAATAGATAGATGGATGGGTAGTTAGGTGGGAAGGTAGATACTTACTGTTCAATTCTAATGTTTCTGACTTAAAATTTTAAGGTCATTGTCTCCCTTCTGACACCGCTTACTACATCAACATCACGTTATATCATTATAGACTCATGAACCAATGTACTTTTACATTTTGCAGGATAATGACTCTTTTGTATTTCAGTTTTTATCATAATATAAATCTTGAATTGCAATTTGCATATCTTTTGTTTAGAAAAAGAGACCCCTATTTAAGACTTTGTCATTTTAATACATAGGCTTTAAAGTGGCTTTTTTTTTTTTTTTAAAGAAATGCACCAAAATATTCCAATTTATTCTTCAACTGAATCTGATTCTACCTCTGCTGCTGCATCAGTAAATTAGCAAGTGTCTTGAACAATACAACTCCAACAATGATGGCTCGACTGCTTAGTTCTCTGTGTCAGTAGATTCTCTGCCTGTTAGAAGTCCAGTCACAGATTTATAACTACAATCTGGACTGCCAGGGTGATTATATTTGATTTTATATATACATATATAGAGAGAGGAAACTCTGGTGGTGTAGTGGTTAAGTGCTACAGCTGCTAACCAAAGGGTCAGCAGTTCGAATCTGCCAGGCGCTCCTTGGAAACTCTATGGGGCAGTTCTACTCTGTCCTATAGGGTCGCTATGAGTCAGAATTGACTTGACGGCACTGGGCTTGGTTTTTGGGTATATATGAGAGAGAGACAGCCCTGGTGGCGAAGTGGTTAAGAACTCAGGCTGCTAACCAAAAGGTCAGCAGTTTGAATCCACCAGCTGCTCCTTGGGAACCCTATGGGGCAGTTCTACTCTGTCCTATAGGGTCACTATGATTTGGAATGGAATGAACTCAATCGCACACAACAACAATGGGTGTATATATATATATATATATATATATATATGCAGACACATATTTACATATATATATTTATTTCATGTGAAGAGTATACCTCCTGTTCATCAAATCTGTTCACTTTTCCTTTGATCCTTACCCCGTGGAGCAGAGTGGGAACTAGTCGCTGTAACAGACCTTTTTTAGACCTAAGAGCGCCTTTAAGGGGCAGGGCTGGGCAGCATCCATCCACCTCTGTGCAGCAGGAAGGAAGCTGTTATAGTGCTGAAGTAACTAGCATTCCCAGTACCTACCACGGTGCCTAGCCCATTGTGCGTACCAAATATTTGTTGAATAAATGAATGAATGAAAGAATAAAATGGGATGCAGAACTCTCTCTTTCAAACTCTGTCATCAAATTTCAGAGCTGACTCAGTAGTTACTACCCTTGAGGACAGCAGGGTGTCTATCCCTTCTTCCTGCATGATGCATTTCCTGCATGATGCATGACCCATAGCATGGAGCAATTGGCTTTGCTCTGTTCTTGCCCACTCCATCTTAGGAGGCTTCCTTGGCTTGCTGAGGTGAAGGGACAAGACTACTGTGAAAAAGCTACTTTTTATGACAAAGCAGACCTATCACCTTACAAAATATGTTTAATCCTGTACTTTCTAATATTATCACGTCACTAGAGAACCAGTTGCTTAGCTGCTAAAACAGGAGTCAATGTAGTGTGGAGCCATGAACCGGGACTGGGGAACCACACAAACATGGGGTTTAAATCCCAGCTCTTCCATTTGCTAGCTGTTTAATTTCAGCAAGTTATCCAATTTCTCCAAGCCTCAATCTCCTCATTTACAAAATGAGAATAAGAATATCTGCCTTGCAGTACTGCTGTGAAGATCAAATGGGGCAATGCATGTGAAATGTGTAGCCCCTCTCATGTATGTAACTTGTGTTTACCTCCGTCCCTGCCACCCTCTCCCCAAACCCCCAATTATTTCAAATTGTTTCTTCTTTCTTTCTGAGGAAATGGGAACTTCAAATGTGGCTTCAAATTATGGTCAGAATGAGGTAGATGAGACAGAGGGGAGTGGACCAACAGCCAGACCAGAAAACCAATCTAACACTCTCAGGTAATAGCCTCCTTCTTAGACCTTCAACTATCCCCTGACCTTCCCCTTTGTCTAGGACATGTTCCCTGGACACTCCAAGAAGTCCACTTTTGGCCAACCTGGCTGACACTGATGCTGTGGGGAGATTTGCAATCCCCTGTAAACATAGGCAATTAAGCCCCTAAAAGCTCTTAGGCTTATTGCCCAGTAAACTCACAATGAATAGCAACCTTAATAAATGTTATAAATCTCACCTCTGAGCCAACAGGAAATTCAAACTTTTGCATGTGTGGGAGCTAAAGTGCTGCTGAAACAAAAGGGAGGTATGTGGACAAGGAGAACATTGTACTTGGTCCTCCTTTCCCCTGGCAGCACCAGAGCGCCCCAGGCCTGGGAAAGGCCCTTAAATGTATTTTGTGAGGCAATTCTCGGGCCACTTCACTCCTCCCTTCTTTTACCTGCCTTAACTCTTTCTTGTCCCAATGGCCCAAGAGGCAGTCCATCCATACATGTCTCCTACTCATTGAAATAAATGATGGGAATATTCAATGGGGCCAAATTATAGGCAAATTGCTTTTTATGTCAATGCTTTAGTCAGAAACAATTTTAGAAACTTAATTAAACCCTAAAACTGAAACTTAAACTCAGGGTTATTAAAATAAAAAATTAAAAAAGAAATATCAAGGAAGAGAAATCACTGGATATTTTGATCCACACCCTCACAAGAGGGTGTTAGTTTTAATAAACAGTCACAATTTGGGGCTGTTATGAACCATAAAGCACACTCCTGGCCATGTTTCCAATTTCCTCTTCTGCCTTTACTGCTGTTATATTAAGCTCTGTGGTGAGGCAAAATGTTTATTAAAAAAGGTGAGGAGAGCAATATTCCAGATTAGATTATTTTACCTGTTCTAACTATTCACCAGCCAATCAGAGATCTTTGCCATAGTTTTAACAGCAGCCGCCTTTCCATCTCTGGGGCTAGGGAAGGGGAGGTCTCAGCCTGTGGTTAGAAAATGAAGGCAGATTAGGCCATTTTAATTACTGACTTTAACTGAACATGGAATACATTTTCCAGTCACAGAGAGGAGCAAATAAATGCATCTACAGCCTCCTCCGTCACAGAGATAATTACACTGGGATTGAAAAACACCTCGGGAGCCATGAGTAGTGAGGACTCAGTGATAGAACAGTCTTGCGAGAAGGAGTCCTTTATTTGATGGAGGTTAAGGTGGGAGTGTCTCTGAGATGGTTTCATATGGGGGAAAAAAATACAAAAACAATTTATCTTTGAAGACCCACTTTATACAGAACCCTTCTGGTACAACATGGGAGAAAAATGCTCAACCTGGTGCAAATTACCTAGAACAGAGTACAGTCTTGACATAGCAAAATCCCATTAAAGCAATACTTTTTTTTTGATTCTCTTGGGCATCGCTTTAACACAATAGGCTTTCTTATAATAAATCCCCAGGGACTTCCAAATCCTTTAATTGTTTCTGGAATTCCTCTTATTATGGGAGTTTCGGAAAAGTACTTTTACTTATTGAATGAATTATTTCTGTTCCTCGACATTAACACTGTTCCTTTATACTCCTTCCTTCTTTTCTTTCATATCAGTAGGTAGATGATGCCTCTATTCCAAGCCAATACCGCCAATGGGATTTTGTTGAATAGTGCTGTTAAAGTTTATGATATGCTACTTGACCCACGGCATAGGCAGATCTACATAACAAATTAAGCTGCTCTAAAAAAAAAAAAAAAATTTTTTTTTTTTATAGAACTGATTTTAGAAATGTGGATTTTTATAGCCTTAATCAAAGTATTCCCTCTCATATTCCCTCATATTCAAACATGTAAGGCCTGCTGATGCAAACATTCAGCCTCTAGGCCAGTGCGGCCTAATACACACCACAACGTAAGCCACATATGTAATTTTAAATATTTTAGTAGCCTTTTAAAAAAATGTGGAAAAAAATCAGATAAAATTAATCTTAATATTATTTAACCCAATATTCTAAGGCATCATCATTTTAACATGTAACCTATATATAATATTCATTAACGAGATATTTTACCTTCTTTTTTCATACCATCTTTGAAATTTCATACCAAGTCATGTATTTTAT
Source organism: Elephas maximus indicus (assembly GCF_024166365.1). Lineage (NCBI taxonomy): Eukaryota > Metazoa > Chordata > Mammalia > Proboscidea > Elephantidae > Elephas > Elephas maximus. Next base: position 137,864,823 of record NC_064821.1, read on the forward strand.
CCTAACAGCACACCTCAATTCAGGTTAGCCACATTTCAAGTACTCAAAAAGCTACTGTGGTGACCGTATCAGACAGTGAAGCTCTAGACTCTCAAATTTTCTCATTCTTTAAGGAGTTTATCTGATTCTGTCCTTTCCTCTATTAGCCTTGGTGCATGTATATCAATGCTACTATTTTCCTACCAACCGCATCTGCTTTAAAACCTTACATGTTCTATAAGGTCTGAGTAAATCCAGGCGCCTATCGCGTAACAACAGACCCTTGTGGTTTCCAGTGAGAGGAACCTGATACTTTCCAATGTTTACTCTGAGAACATAAAGTCCTCATCTTTTAAGATGCTTGTTTTCTTCATGTGTGTTCACGGAAGTGCCAGTCCATACATGCAAATCACCACCAAGAAGAGGCTCTCCTAACATGGGAGGCAAAAAGAAAACCATCCACCTTCTGTAATTAGGGGTTTTATTGAGGCATGGCACCAGTACCCCCTACTCCCGGCTCCCCTACCCAGCTCTGTCACTTCGCTTTGCTCCTCCAAGGCAGTCTCGCACCCCACAGCTTGCCCTGCACTGAATCCTGCTCTGCCCAGACTCCCCTTATTCTTCTGCTACATGTTCAATCTGACAGGCCGTCACCACAAGTAATTCAACACTGTCGTCACCTTGAGATAATCAAGAACTCTTTGAGTAGCTTTTAAGTACAAACTTTACGAAGTATATGAAATTCCAAAAACATGTTTCCCCCTTTCTCTCATCCCCCAATCACAAAGGTAGAAGAAATGTTTTTGTAATTGTTTTCCTAGAAAAGGCTTTTTATAGTTCACTAATGCAATCTTTAAAATTCTGATCAGTGTAAAGGAGTGTGTCCTCCTACTTTTACAGAGTGAATGTGCCTTCGAGTTTCAGAGAATGAATAATGAGGTGGAGGACAAGTCCCCCAGCGAGGAAATGGACTTTGGGGCCTCTCATTTTCAACTTTCTACTATCAGGGAAAAAAAAAAAAACTACAATTCTAAAACATTCTAACATTCCACCAAGCTCATGACATACTCATGCCCCTATTACTTCAGAAGCCCGTTCACCTACACAGAGCCTTTTGATATCATATTTCGTGAAATACTTGATCTGGTCGGCAAAAACCTCTGAATATTAGCTGTTTGTGAAAGAAAGCTCATGCAAAGAAAGAGCCAAGAATAAGTGAAGCAGAAGTTCATAACTTAGGTTTAGTGGGGAAAGCACTCAAATGCCCTTAGATGCTGATAAGGAGTCCTGGTGGCACAGTAGTCAAGCACTCAGCTGCGAACTGAAAGGTCGACGATTTAAGCCTACTGGTCCACTCCACCAGAGAAAGGTGGCAGTCTTCTTCCCTGAAGATTTACAGCCTGTGAAACCCTATGGGGCAGTTCTACTCTGTCCTATAAGGTCACTATGAGTAGGAATTGACTTGATGGCAATGGGTTTGGGGTTTGGGTAGGTATTGGTATTTTTTTTTTTTCCAATTTTATCCAAAATCTTATTTTCCTTTCTTTTCAGTCGTTATAAAATTATTGATAGAGTTAGTGCTTAATTAAATATTCAGACTTTTTTTTTTTTTTTTACAGAGACAGCGTAAAATATGAGCTTTAATTTTTAGTACATTCTTCCTGCCTCTCAGTTACCCATGCCTGGGGATAACCTAATCAGTAGAGCCATTACACAAGATGCCAACACTCACCTGGTAGTGACTGCCTAAATTTGCAGGCACCGTGTCAATTAGGAAAAAGAAAAGAGAAGTAAAGAAAAGAAGAAAAAGAGAGAAAGCAAGTAAGCAAGCAGGAAAGACAGGTAGATAGATAAATACATAGATAGGTAAAGACAGGGAGAGAGAGGGAAGGGAAGAAGGAAGAAAAGAGATGAAAGAGACAGAGAAAAAGAAATATCTAGCTCTATGAACCCAAAGCTATAAAGCAATGGCAGATGCCACAAAGTGCCGTCTCCAACCTTCTCCCTTGCTAAGATCTCTGCTGTGTTCTGAGTTTTATAAATACTGCTGGGTCTGGATAATGTGTCTTTGTTCAGGCTCAGACTACATGGGCTGTCGACCAAAAACCCACTGCCATCAAGTCGATTCCAATACACAGCGACCCCATAGAGTTTCCAAGTCTGTAAATCTTTACGGAACCAGGCTGCCACATCGTTCTTCCACAGAGCTGTTGGTGGTTTTGAACTGCTGACCTTTCAGTTAGTGGTTGAGTGCTTTAAGCACTGCACCACCAGGGGCTCTCAAAGTGAGTAGAAAACTCAGGATGCTGAGACTCCTTGGGCAGCACAGACCCAGTGTCCTCCCTGTCCTGGCTGCCGAACCATATGCCTAAGCCACGTCACTGCAAAGGTCCTGACGACAGTGAATTAATAAAAAAAGAAGTTTGTCTGAAAAAGAAAACTATATTTTTTCAGGTTGAAATTTACATGTGAGGAAATCAAGGTGTAGAAACCTTAAGTGACTTGTATCAGATGATACATTTAACTAGAGGCAAAATTAAGGTTCGATTATTGTGGTAAAATGTGGGGAAATGGAACAGAGGACAGTAAATGGAGGTACCGCATGCCAGGAGCAGCTGTTGCTCTTCTGTTTTCTTTTGTGACTGAGAGCATCTGGTACTTTCATTATGCACTGAAAGTGAGCTGCTTCTTGCTGACTACCAGTGCCTAGGTGGCTTGGGGTGGTTAGATTTTTGTCTTTCAATTACATGGGAGAAATCTGTACCACAGCTATAGATGTGAGTCCTGAATTTTCTTGTCATGCTCAGCTTTGTGGGAGAGGAGGATGTGTCTCTCTCTTCTACTGCCATATTCTCTGTCCTCAGCACAGTGCCTGGTATATTATAAAACCAAAAAACCAAACCAGTTGCTGTCCAGTTGATTCTGACTCATGGCGACCCCATGTGTATCAGAGTAGAACTGTGCTCCATAGGGTTTTCAGTGGCTTATTTTTCAGAAGTAGTTTGCCAAGGCTTTCTTCCACGGTGCCTCTGGGTGGACTAGAACTACCGACCTTTTAGTTAGCAGCTAGCATTAACCATTCGTGCCACCCAGGACTCCTTAATTCAGGTACCAAACAAACAAAAACCATTCCTGTCAACTGATAGTGACGCTGTAGACCCAAAGAATACAAATAAGGCATCGTCTGTTCTAAATTGTTCCTGGTGTTTTTGGACGAGTGTCTTGTTATATAGTCCAGATCCTGAAGCCAGACTGCCTGGGATCATATCCCACTTCTTCTATGGACTAGTGATACGATCATAGTACATTATAGAGTCTCAATAAACAGGCTCTGAATGAAAGAATGAATAAATAAATGGGTCTTTGGAAGAAAAGCTTTTGACAGCAGAATGTACCTTACTGCAGAAATTTATTGCATTATTGTAAGTGTACACGCAGGCCTGATTTTGGCATACCATGTGATACGCCCTCACTTTGGGATGCATCAACTTGGCATCTAAATTACCGGTAGCCATTCTATTAAGACATTCATGATCTGAACCAAGCATACAACCAGAAGTGGAACTCCATTTAAAAAAGCTTTCTGAAAGTAAAATATTCTTTGTGGGTGCTGGGGAGGAAGAATTGTCCCTTCCATATCTGTTGTGTAAGTGTAGGTATATGTATGCAGCTTTGTGGTGGTTGTTTTAAAAGAAGACAACTGTTCAAAGGAAATGGATAACCACCACCAACAAAGCACAAAAAGCGACACCTCGGAAAGCTCCTGGGCCCTCCAGTAGTTGTGACAAGTGATTAAAAGCAGAACGGAGCTACACCTCAGAAACTCTTGCTCTCAGTTGCTCCCCTTGAACCCTGGGAGACTTCGTTTGCCATCAATTCTGCACAAAGCGAGGCTGTATTTTTCAGTTGAGAGGCAGTCGGGGGGACAGAGACAAACACCTTTGTATGTCAACCTTGAAGTACCACCTGGAGGGCTAGGGCCTTTCACAGTTTAATAGTGGACAGAATGTTATGGTGATGATCTGGGTCAGGTGGTGACTGAAGCAGTCACGGATCCTGGAACAACAGATGTCACAGTGACAGCTGTAATATCCAAGACTTATTTTTCTCCTTCAGCAGCAGAACCAAATAATGGGTAACAGATCCGACCCTATAGAGGAAGCACTGCCTTTGTTTTATTGGTTTGCTCACTTTGGCTGTGTAATATTAGCTCCTTACACCATGCGAGCTAAAATTCAAGCGAATGCCTCCTTAAGGTATGAAATAGAGGGCATGGTGCTAAAAGTAGGCATTTACTAGCAGAGGTAAAGTAAAAAAAGTATCTTGGCATTTTCCTGTCACCAAATTCTCCTTGGGTCCCACTGAGAAAAATTCTCTGCTTTTGAAAGCCTACTGGCAAATCGGTAGGCAATTACTAACAGAGCAGCTCTCTATCAATAGTATGAAGTCCAGAATATCATGATTATAAATATGTGATAGAATTTTTAAACAGCCCAGTATACTGAATAGTCTATGAGACTATAAATTTCATTGATTTATAAAGTATATAGAGTAGCTTTACAATATGTAACAATGAAAACATAAAACTGCACCTAGCATAATACCTGGCATAGTAGATGTTCAATAAATATTAGTTAAATGAATGAATCAGTGAGTAACTCAGGATTGTTTCTGGAGCTTTTCGACTGCTAACCGAAATGTTGGCGGTTTGAACCCACCCAGAGGCTCCTTGGGAGAAAAACAAAAAAAACCAAACCCATTGCCATCGAGTTGGTTCTGACTCATAGCCACCCTATAGGACAGAGTAGAACTGCCCCATAGGGTTTCCAAGGAGCGCCTGGTGGATTCGAACTGCCGACTTTTTGGTTAGCAGCTGCAGCACTTAATCACTACACCACCAGGGTTTCCTCTTTGGGAGAAATACCTGGCAATTTGCTCCCATAAAGATTACAATTTAAGAAGCCTTATGAAGCAGTTTTACTGTCACAAAGGCTCACCATGAGTAGAAATAGACTCGATGACACGTAATAACAACAGCATTATTGCTCTTAAGTATTTATTTTCTGCCCCACCCCTTTTTTTCTAACCTTGAGTATCATTATACTTTCCTTTCTTTATACCATTGTAATAAATAATCCTGTTCTAAATAATATCATATGCTTTTTGTGTGTGTTTAAAATATACTGGATGCTGTAAAAGTAATTAAATGACACGAGTTAAAAAAATTCTGAAGGAAAAACAAAAGAAAACAAGGAAAATGAGATCCTTTAAACGAGACTTCCAAATGCCCTCCCTGTCAGAAACACAGTTCTGTGTTTCACATCCGGCATGGAACACGTGACTGCCCATGGCTGAGTGTCTCTGTGGTTTGAAGTCTGAGGCCGGATGCCCTCTTCTTGGGGCTGACCCACAAGCTCCTCTGGAATGTGCTGTCACATTGTCACCTCATTCTCAAATTGTATGGGAGGATTTGTCTCAGCATTTCTCTTCCTATTACAATCTTGTCTAAATTAGTAGAGCTCAGGCCCACAGCCACATGCCCTCCTAAAACCCAAAAAATCAAACCTGTTGCCTTCCATTTGGTTCCAACTTGTAGTGAACCTATTGGACAGAGTAGACCTGCCCCTTAGGGTTCCCAAGGCTGTAATTTTTACGGAAAAGAGCTCTGCTGGCACAGTGGTTAAGTGCCCAGCTGCTAACTGAAGGGTTGGTGGCTCAAACCCACCAACCACTCTGTGCTTCCGTAAAGACTTACAGCCTAGGAAACCCTACAGAGCAGTTCTACTCTGTTCTATAGGGTCTCTAGGAATGACTCCATGGCAACAGGGTTGGGCTTTTTTTTTTTTTTTCCATCTTTCTCCTCCTAAGCTGCTGGTGGGTTAGAATGGCAGACCTTTAGGTAAGCAGCCCAGCACTTAACTGTTGCACCACCAAGGCTTCAGTGCCCTACTAGTCCTAGACAAATTGTGATAGGGTTTCAGAATTATGGTTGAGGGCTCATGGTCATCCTAGTTTCCCTCTGGTGGGAGTGACAATCAAATTGATGAAGACAGAGGTTGTTCAACATGGCCTCATGCCAAAGCTTATCACTCTCATGAAAACATGAATTGAACACCTACTATTTGCTGGGCTCCATACTGGACTCTGGGGACAAACAAGTAGTTTCCTCAGGAAACTTAGAAATGTACATAGAAAGAAAACTGGCCGTATAAGCGAGTTCAAGAAAACAGTCAAAATGGATAATATAGACAACATTTTGGAGGCCATGGATGCAGTGTAACAAGGAGTTGAGCGCAGGAAGTGAGATCAGAATCCTAAAGAAACAACACTGTGAAATGCCCAAAAGGGTTAACTCTATTTTAAACAGAAGAAAAAATCCTGGAAGCAAGAGAAACGATTTTTATATCCAGATCTGGCCTATTCTAAACCAGGCAGTATGAGGAACTTCACAAGAACAAGTTTGTTCACTTTATGATTGACAGAGCAGGAACTTTCAAATAATGTGGGAAAAATACCTCAACTCTGGGAGTCTGAAACCAGCCCCTCCCGCCTACCTGAGGCCGGATCTAATCATATGAGTGATTAGAACTGGATGTGGCAGGTCACAGCCTAGGTGAGTCCTAGAAACACAACCAAACATGCAGTCTTAAGAAGAGAAGAGGAGGAGAAGGGGGAAAAAAATCCTCAGTGGGATGAAACCCAATTTTAAGCCTCTGGAGCATAGAAAAGCCCCACTATTCATTAAAGGAAGTCCCACCAGCTATTTTCTCAGGCAGCTTGTAGTCACATTAATGAATGAAAGAGAAAATTTTAATGTGTACCTCTGAGAGAAATAAGACCCCCAAAAAGTTCATTCCACAGATCCCTCTGGACTTTTTTTTTCCTTCCCTTTTCCAGTGCATAGTAATGAGGTTTCACGGTTCCGTCGAGGCAGAGTAGCTGGGCTGCGTAGTCAAGCTCTGTGTTCACAGAGGTTCAGGCACCAGAGGGCTTCTCTTTATCTGTACCCTGGCACTTCCTCCACTCCTTCCAACTCAGACCCAGCTTCAGGCTCCATCATCCAAGGCATGGAAACACATCAGTCAATTGCCCGGGAGCCCGGGCCTGTGACAGAGCCCAGACCACTCATGGGAAGATCCTTATCACCCACTTTGGAACATACCCACAAACACACACCCACCTTGTCGCTGGTCTCCTTGTGTTTGATCCTGGTTTCTTTAACCTCCTAGGAACCCCTTTCCTCCCCCTAAATCAGAGAATAAACTTCTACCTGATAAGGAAGGCGTAATACAGAGAGCCGGAGGTCAGGATGTTGATCTTTGCCCTGAAATATCCCTGAACTGGTAGAAATTCATATTTGTTTACATTATAAACGCACTAAATGAGCTAATTATGGTGATCATAACTCACAATTAAAAACAAACACAGTTAGAAATTTCAAAGACTTTCAATATCTTTTCTTTAATCATTCACCCAGGCTCAAAATATGCATTTTTTTTAGATTAAAGCATTAAAGTTGCTAATTATATTCTCAGAACCAACAATTATTTCTTTCCCCTTTTACTACCTTCTTCTGGCAACAAAGAATGTCACTGCTGATTTAATTTTTTGTTATTATAGGATTAAAAAGAAGTTTCTAAAAATGCAATTAAATTTGCCCGAGAGCTAGAATAACTTCCCTATCAGCATTCGAAACCTCTTCCCTAAAAACAACAGCATAAAAACTGACTCAGACTTTCTTGACTTTTGAGATGCATTCCTTCCGCGATTATCTACAATAACAACTCAACCATTTTAATGAAACTCCCTGCACATCACGTCCTGGTGAAAGGTAGAACATGTTAGATTAATAAAGAAAATGAAAGTTAAATTGGCTGTTGGAGTGTGAAACTCTGGCCGTGTCATGCATGGGTTCTTCACCTTTGGGAGCCTAGTTCAACTTCAGCCCCAGGCCCTAAGTGAAAAGTTCGGTAGTCTCGAGTACATCTCCACTTAATATATCACAAAATCAATTATTTTATGGTGGTACACTTGGTAACCTATGCTCAGACAGAATCAAGTTTTGTTCCCACTGGGGATTCACCAATTATCTATTCAGTGAATTATTTTCAGATAAAGCAGAAACGCCTGCTGTCAGCAGAGGGAGTGTCTACCTAATATGGGTATCATTCTGAACCTGACGTGTTATTGCTTGTGTCACGTGCAGGATGGCACTGCGAGACTCTGGATGAATTTATCACATTACCGAGATGCTTGATGGGACATCAGAGCATGATTCAGTGCCCAAAGTTAGAGTTAAAACGCTGTAGCAAAAAGATCCAAAATGAAGCCACAGAGAAATTGGGGAAGGGGGTAATCAAGTGTGCAGATGCTGCGACTCATCTGTCTTGCCTTATTTCCCATAAGTCAGCACAAATAAAAATTGTGATAATTCAGCACAATTTCCTTTTACTGGCTATTGACCTGGGCCAGCTTCAAAGTCGGAACCAAAGAAAGGCTCCACAGACTTTGATTCCGAGATTGGAACAAAGGTCAGGCTGAGGCAAGCATAGTTTACAAGGGCTACTGCCCTAAACAGCTACTCAGGTAGGATTTTAATTCTTTTGGGGTCTCTCTTCTCTTTTTCAGAAGCCAGCCAACCTCAAAACACCAATGATGCATTTTTTTTTCCTTTTGCAACGTTAAAAATATCTGAAAATGAAACAAACAAAAAGAACAAAAACAAAACAAAGATATCTCTCCAAGCTCACTTGTATTTCAAGATCTCAGAGAATTAACACATCTCAGAGAACTCCAGGACCCACAATGAACCAGCCTAAGAAGTATGTGCGGGCCACCTACTGCTGCATGCTTGGTACTGTTGGGCATTATGAGGGCAATAGGACAGCATTCAGGAACCCTCAACAGTATGATACTGAGGTACTGCTGGGGCTGGATAGGCTTCTATTGTTAGGCTGCTCTTCACTGCCTATCAAAAGTACCAAGCCAGGAGTCATGGGGCACGGTTTCTAGAATCAGACCTGTCTGGAGTCATATCCTAATCTCCCCAATTATCAGCTGTGTGACACTGGGCATTTATTAAAGATTGAGTTACCTTCACCTCAAAATGAGAATAACGGCTCATAGAATTATTGCGAGGATTATTCAAAAGACACTTAAAGGTTTTGCCGGGTGCCTGTCCTGTAATAAATACTCTGAACATTTTACCAGTGGCTGTGGTGATGATTACTGTTACTATTGTTCTTGTTGTTATATTGTTAATAAAGAAGAATTGAGGTTTAATTATTGAGTGGTGCCCAGGACCAATCCATAAAATTCTTAGTATGGAAAATCAGTGGAAGGAACTGATAGCGACAAAGCCTGAAGCTGAAAGGAAAAAAGGGAGAGGTTTAGAACAGGCATCAATCTTACGGCAAAGAATCCTAAATCAGCTCTCAATTATCTTTGCTAATAGAAGGGAGAAAAAGAATCCAAAACAGCAATTGATTCAATAAACTGGCCTTTTTTTTTTCTTCACTTGAAATTCCATCTGAGATACATATATACAACCTGGCATGTTCTATTCTAGATCCTGACTTTGTTCTTGGTCCCAGTTGCTGGCAGGTACCTGAAACTTGACTGTAACTCTGAGAGAGAAATTTATCTTCCTGTTGGTGTACTTGTTGCTCTCACAGATCCCCAGGGACCTTGACCGTGGAAGAGCTTCACTGGGACTCAATCCCATGTGTATGGCTCAACTGTCCCCACTTCCAACCCCATCCCCATCGCAACTACCAAGCTTATTATCTTAAGGCCAGAAAACTTCCTTGTCCAAAAATAAGCCTTTCTGTAAACACCTCACCATATTTTACAGGCATAACCTACATGGAGACAAATTTACTCCAGCAAATGAAATCACTCCAGGCCCCGTCTTTCTCGTGAAACTGATTACCAAGCTACAGCTCTTTCCCCCTCTGCCCGCTACTGTTAATCCTGGTGTTGTTCTCAGCCCTGGCTAGCACCACCAACACAAAGGTCCTGTCTCTCATGAAAGGGGCCAAATTCTCTCTGCTACACTGGCGACTAGAAGAGAGACAAGTGTTAATAGGAATCTAAAGGGAAACCATAGGATGAAGTCAAACCGCTTATTTCTTAGCATGACGTCAAGGCAGAGGGCAAATTTGGGAGGACCTTAAGGTAAATTATCAGTCCCACCAGGTGGTCTTTCCAGCTAACCACTGCAAACTTAACAGACCAGATAGCTAAACTGTAATGATTCGACAGAAATCCATTCATTATACAAATAATTATTTTAAAATGAGTTATTAATTAATTCCTTCTACAAATATTCATTTTAGCTGGTACTAAGCAATGCCCTGTGGGGAAGAGAGGCTAAGTACAAAAATATCTAGACCAGTTTGATTTGCACACCCCCTGCTGTTTGGTTTTAGCAGGGGACATTTTGCAGTGTCTGGACATATTTTGGAGTCCCTGGGTGTTAATGCGTTCAGCTGTTAACCAAAGGTTGGATGTTCGAATCCACCCACAGGCACTTCAGAAGAAGTGCTTGGTGATCTACTTCTGAAAAATCCGCAATGGAAAACACTGTGGAGCACAGTTATATTATGACACAGGTAAGGTTGCCATGAGTCAGAATCAACTCAACAGCAAATGGTTATGGGAGATACTTTTGGTTGTTATAACAGGGAGGGGTAAGTACCACTGGCTTTTAACCGGTAGAGGCAAAGATGCTGCTGAGCATTCTACAGTGGCTAGGACGGCCTCCTCCCCACCCTCCAACAAAGAATTATCTGGCACAAATATCATAGCCTGAGGTTGGGAAGACTGATCTCTTCTGCAAAGTGTTACAAACTATGTACAACATGAGGGGTTGAAGGAAAAGACTGTGGAAGAGTAAGAGACACTTATGCCCAGAATAACCTGGGAAGGTATAAAGAAGAAAGTGACATTTGACTATGCCTTGACATTTGGATGGGATTTTGAGAGATGAAGATTATAAAGTTAGAGGCAGTGAAGAATAGATTTCTAAAGAAGTGAAAGTTAAAAAAAAAATTGGGGTTTAGAGGAGATCCAATAGTAAATAGAGCAGCTAGAATCATTTGAAGAGTAGGATGGGAAGGCTGGAAGAAAAGGAGACAAAATGCTCAGGCCTCAAGAATTTGCTTTATTGTGTTCAGTCCATCCATTTGAAGCAACAAATGTGGGAATGTTAAATTAACTAACAATTTTAGACCCTAGTGTGCATTTCATTCTGTTACTCAGAGTCAAATAAATGTAAAGTTAATAATGGATTGTAGACATCTGTTAGTCAAATGGCCACTTTTGAGAGATAAGGATGTTGAAACCTAGGGAGGTTGCATGATTAGACCAATAACTCAGAGCAAATTGTACAAGATCTGGGATTATCATCCACTCTCAGCCTAATTCTTTCTCTGTCATGCTATGCTGACTCTAGAAAGTGCTACCACATGCATTTTTAAGGCTCTAACTTGGACTGGATTGCCTGGTTCTAGTCAGTGCTCATATATAGGACTCCACACATGCTAGATCAAGAGAAAGCATATCTAATGACTGACTGGTGGGTCTGCAGAGCCCTACTGGTGCAGTGGTTAAGTACTCAGCTGCTGGCCAAAAGGTAGGCAATTCAAACCTAACAACCCTTCCAGGGGAGAAAGATGGGGCAGTCTGCTTCCATAAAGATTACGACCTTGGCAATCCTTTGAGACAGTTCTACTCTGTCCTATCGGGTCACTATGAGTTGGAATTGACTCAGTAACAATGGTTTTTGTTTGTTTTGTTTATTTGGTTTCTGGTGGGTCTAGTCCAGTGAGTCTCAGCTGGTCTCTGAGTGTTGTAAGGGAGGATGTCAGGAGCAAGCTTAGCAATTGTAGACATCTCAGAAGCACATGCAGGTTTTTTTTCAAATTCAGCAGATTCCCTAGAGATTCTAATATACCACCTAGAGACATACCAGGTAGTCTACTCCTAACCTTTTGAAATTCACTGTCTTAGAGAGCCATTATTGAGCGGCAAAAAAAAAGATTGAGACACAATAGTATATGTTCTTAACACACAGCTGAATCTAGGATATCAGATTCCAAAGTGACTTTATAGTTCAACTGACTTGAATTCCTAAATTTGGGGACAGTTTTTGCTCTGTATTTTCTGACATACACGCTTCCAGAGTCTTCCAGAAGTTCTACATGATGTACTTATTTTTAAGTAAAATTGAATAAAATTAATTTCACTTGCCCCCCTCCACCCCTTTTATAAGGCAGTATCAAAATCTTTCAAAGCAAGGGGCTCTGTCAAAGCAAAAAATAACCAAAGAACTCTTTAGTGGTAAAGAGGTTGAGAACTGCTTAGTTTAGTGCGATTTTCTTGTTTTTCTCTATAATACCATGGTTGGGCAACAGCCTTCTATGTGTAAACCATGGTTTGGTGGTAGAATTCTTGCTGTCCATGAGAGAGACCTGGGTTCAATTCCCAGTTGATGTTTCTCATGCACAGCCACCACCCATCTGTCAGTAAAGACTTTTGTGTTGCTATGATGCTGAACAGGTTTCAGCAGAGCTTCCAGGCTAAGATGGATGAGGAAGAAAGGCCTGGCGGCCTACTTCTAAAAATAAGCCAATGAAAACCCTCTGAGTCACAATGGTCTATCCAGAACCAACCAGGAGAATGGCACAGGATTGGGCAAGGCTTCATTCTATCATGCATGGGGTCACCATGAGTTGGGGGCCCACAAGACAGCAGTTAATAACATGCATGAACTTAACCACTAGACTGAGTCAGATTATGTCAATTTAAATGCTACTTCTGGCACTACTTAACTGTGTGAACTTGGCCAGATCACTAAACTTCTCCGTGCCTTATAAGAATATTGATATGATAAAATTTGTTAATGTATGTAGTGCATAGAATGGTAGCTGGCACAGAGTAAGTGCTATTTGTTAACTATTATGTCTTTTAAAAGAATATTATGGCACCCGTTGAGACATGTACTGGTTTTTATTTATATGCTTCTGATCCAGGAAAACCCTGGGCCATGGGTGCACCTGAAGTCATCTTTTACCTTTGTTTCCAGACCTACCACCTTCTCTCCAGTGGCCCTCCTAGGAGTCTTGAGCAGCTGTAGTCACTACATGTTCTAGTACACGGGCTCCCAGTCAGGAGACCCAAAGTCCCCAAATCCAAGAGTTTTTTTTTTTAGATCCTCCGTTTACTCATAACAAAGCTACATACATGGTGCCTGGACGTAGTAGGAGTTGACTGGGGTGTAATGTGATCCCTGCATTTTTCTCATTTTGTTGCATTTGATTACGTGTCTCTATAAAATAACAAGACGCCAAAAACCAAGCCCAGAACTGGAATGGAAAGGCTCGTGGCTGGCTGGTACAGAATGCATGGTTGAGATGTAATTTTCTATGCGCAGACTTAACGTGCCAGTTGTTTTATTTAGGGAGAGAAGGGGGGGGGGATGCATTAGAGAGAAAGTCCACAGCATAATTAGGAAACAATCAACACGTTTTTCTTGCTGTCCTAATTTTTTCTTCACTTTAAAATGCTCCATTGAGTTTAATTAAACTTGCCCTAGGCTTATAAGCCTAGCAAACTGGGGAACATTTTTTTTGAAACTTGCTTTCCTGTCAGAAAGGTTTTCTTCAAGCTGGCCCAGTACTGCTGAACTTCAAGGTTTCAGGGGATGTTAAAACAACTGCAACCAAATTAATGTAGATTATCTTTATTTTTTTCCTATTGATTCGAGCATAGGGGATGGGAAGCTTGCCACTGCCAGATAAAAGACTTCCACAAGGTTATTAAGGATGCCTAGCTGAGAAGCAGGAAGTGGGTAGATGACTTCATGAGGTTATGAAGAATCGAGAAGGAGAGGGATAAAGGGGACACACCAGTGATGAATAAAGAGACTGATGGATGGATAGATAGATAGAAAGAGAGAGAGATTAGATAGAGAGATAGAGAGAGAGATAGAGAGATGATAGGTAGATAGATAGATAGATGATAGACAGATGATAGATGATAGATAGATAGACAGACAGATAGATAGATAGACAGACAGACAGACAGCTGTTGTTGAGTTGACTCTAACGCATGGCAACCTTACTTACGACAGAATAAATCTCTGCCCAATCCTGCATCATTCTCACAATCGCTAGCATATTCAAGTCCATTGTTACAACTATTGTGCCAATCCATTTCAGCAAGGTTCTCCATTGCCCACGTTGGCCCTCTGCTTCAAAAAATACAGTGTCCTCCTCTAGAGATTGATCCCTCCTGATGATATGTCCAAAGCAAGCGAGTCAGATAATGTTCTGTTGTGATCCATAATGTTTTCATTGGCTAATTTTCAGAAGTATGTTACCAGGCCATTCTTCCTAATCAGTCTTAGTCCAGAAGCTCCACTGAAATCTGTCCACCATGGGTGACCCTGCTAGTATTTGAAATACCGATAGCATAGCTTCCAGAATCACGGGAACACATAGCCACTACAGTGCAACAAACTGACAAGCCAGTGGTAGCAATGATGAAGGATTATTTTTATTTTGGTGTATTGTTTTTAGAGATACCATATCCTCTTTCTCTCTCTCTCTCTCTTTTTTTGGTTGTCAACCTCCTATTTTGCTTTAGGAAATTATCACTTCCCCATTCTATGTGGCCTTGGTGGAATCGTCAGCTATTTTGGTCTACCCACTGCTAGTCCCCACCCATCTAGGGAAAGGGGTAGATGGACATGTGGCTATACTGGGTCAATAAAACTGTCTGTCTTTCAGGAATTTGCATCTTGATCAGACAGGCACACAACCAGAAGGAATTTGATATGAGTAAATCACATTTCAAGACCATGTAGAGTTTGTCTGTGGGCCCTGACTAAGGTTCCTTCTAATCACCTAGGATCCAGTACTTTCTGAATTCTGGATACTCAGCTTTTCATTGGCTTTTGTGAGTTTTTTAGTATTTGTATTAGTTAGATTTTACTAAGTTATCCTAAGGTAAGGAACGACCTCAAGGTCTCAATGGCTCACAACAACACAAGTTTCGATTTTGCTCTTGACTGTTTGACTGGAGGTTGCCCAAAGGTCTGCTCCGTATACTTTTTGCTCCAGGATCCTGGCTAAAGGTACAACCCTGATTTGGGGAATCCCCACGCCTGTAGCAGAAGAAAAAGCACAATGAGGAAATCACATGATGCCCATTAAAGGATCTACTTGAAAATAACCTGTGTTACTTCTGCTCATATTTCACTCGGTCCAAGCAAGCCTAACATCAGTGAAACTGTCAGCATAATATTCCTCCAGGGAGGAACCCAATAGTAAGAGGCCAAAAGGGAAGGGCAGCAGATACTTTTGGACAATAATACAATCTACTAGAGAATTCTTCGTCTGTTTAAGTGAATCAGTATCATTGCTTTTGCTCACCATCAAATAATCCTAGTTGATATAAAGAGAGATTTCCAGGTTTCTCCTTTACATCTGCTTCCTTTTAACTAAATGGCAGAAAAGCTGCAAGCTCTGGAGTCATATAAATTTGGATTTGAACTTCAGTTCTGCCAAGTATTAACTGTGCAATTGTGAGGAAATTACTTAACCTCCATGAACTTTAGTTTCTACATCTTTAAAGCGGTAATTTTAAATCTCACCAGCATCCAATCCCTTTATCCTGGACACATGGAAAATGACATATCCCAGCCCCCTATTAGTTGGCTGGGGCCATATGACTGGGCCTGGCCAATGAAATGAGAAGTAATGTGCTACTTCCAGGATAAAGCAGTGATAAGTCTATATGACATTCTCCAGACTCTCTCTTTTCTTCCTGCAGCAACTGAGAAGACCATAATAAGTGTGATGGTTAGTTTTATGTCATCTATGGTGCCCAGTTATTTGGTCAAACACTAGTCTTGGTGATGTTGTAAAGGTATTTTGTAGATATCATTATCATTTACAATCAGTTGATTCTAAGTAAAAAAGATTACCCTTGAGAATGTGGGTGGCCCTCACCCAATCAGTTGGAGGACTTAAGATCAAAAACTGAAGTTTCCTCAAGGAAGAAGCATTCTGCCTCAACACTGTAATATCCTACCTGAGTTTCTGGAGCCCTGCTGGCAAAGTGGTTAAAGAGTTTGACTGCTAACCATAAAGGCCAGCAGTTCAAATCCATCAGCTGCTTTTTGGAAACTCTATGGGAGAGTTCTACTCTGTTCTATAGGGTTGCTATGGAATCAACTGGATGGCAATGGATTTGGGTTTTTTTGGCCTGAGTTTCTAGCCTGCCTGACTTATAGATTTTGGACTTGCCAGTCCCCACAATTGCATGAGTCAGTTCCTTAAAATAAATATAGAGATAGAGATGTAAGTATCTGGGTTCATTCTGTTTCTTTGGAGAACCCTATCTAATATAGGAAGCCCCATTTTTCATAGGTACAAGGTATCTGACCCTCTGTTAGCTTGGAACCCTGAGTAACTATGTAAAGCAGATTAAATTCCTTGTCATTGGCCCAAGCTGGACATTCTGGCAAGAGAAAAAACAATATTGTGCTAAACCATGGGATTTGAGGGTAATTTGCATGTCCAGTGTACTCTAGTTTTCCCTGGATAGTATAGAAACTGGTAGTGATATTATAACTACCTAATTTCTGGTATTAAATTTCTTCCTACTTGAAATACTTAGAGTGTTTTCTGTCTCTTGCACTGATCTGACTGATACAGGTACCTAATTCAATCAGGAGATGACCAGAGCAACTACTTCTAAAAATTCCAAGAACAAATGAGTAGACTAACTGAAGTAGAGGAGTAGAGGCATTCCAGATGGAGGTTATAGCATGAGCAAAGGCACAGAAACAAGGGACAGCATAATGAGGATTTATATCCAGTGACATCCTGCTGAAGTTATAGAAAAAGAAGTTGAAGAGGCATAAAAGAAATTCTTTGCCCTACGAAGGCAATTGGAGAGGGAACATCTTATTAGTGGAGTTAAGTTACATTACCTGAAGAATATTAATGGGGAGACAGGAGTGGTCACACACGAATTTTAGATAAATCCTTCAATTTGCTATATAGAGGGTAAATTTGGAGATTAATTAGTGGATAAAATGAAAGCTAGGAAACCACCTAGAAGGCTATTGCAACAGACCTGCAGAAAGACAATGAAGACCTAAACTAGAGAAATGGTAGAGGAGGTCAGAGTAGAGAGCAAATCCCAAAATATTCTGGATAATCAATAATACTGTGGAACAATTGAGTATGGTATTGAAAAATGGGAGGATACAAGAATGATTCTTAAGCAGGTTCGGTGAAACCCCTTAAGCTGAGGAGGATGTGATTGAAGGAGCAGTTTTAGTGGTAAAGGTAATTAACCAATTTTGTACTTATTGATAGTGAGGGGCAAGGTGTGCACCCAGATACACAGGTGCATGAAAAAATTGAATATCTGTATCAAAAACCCAAGGCAGAATTCTAAAATGAAGATATAGATTTGGAGATTTCAGAATCATCGGCCTGTGAGTGGCAACTGATAATGGATGAGATTACTTAAGAAATTTTGGAAGAGTCATGGCCCGGGAGAACATCAAAATTAAGAAAGGTGCTCACAATGAAGACAAAAAAGGAACAGTCAGAGAGCATTAAGGAGAACCAAAGAGAGTATGGTGGCACAAAAACAAAGCAGTTACATTTTTAAGGAAATGGGAATAATAAGTATCAAATGTAGAGGGTTTATTAAACTATAATCTGGGAAATGTTCTTTGGATTTGATAATAAGAAAGATTGAAGTAGGATTTAGAAGGGAATTTGAAATGAAGAATGGAGACTACTGTAGATTTTTTAAAAGGCTGATGGGAGTTATGTGCTGCTAACAGAAAATTTTGAACAAGTTTTAAATTATAAGGAAGGAATCATAAAGAAAAAAGGTAGAAGACACGAGAGAAAGTTGAGGAGAGATGGAGCGAAATCTAAGAGGATACATGAGGAGTCAGAGTCAAGTATAAAGGTGGAAGACTAGGTTGAAACAGAAGAGATACTACATCCTATACAACTGGAAAAAGGGAGATAGTTTGTGGATAGAGAGAAGTCTGCTGATATGGCTTTGGAGGGACAGAACAGAGGCCAGGAGGAAGCTAATGGACTAAATAAATTGTAAATTCAAGGACTTTGAGGTCTCTAATAGCTTAAATAAAAAGAACCTGGTAAAAGAATTAACATGATTAGAAAAATAGGAGATTATGATAGGAATAATTAAAATACAGCCTCACTGAATTTACAGTTGTAAAAATGGCATAGTCTGTTCTGGGTGAAGACAAGTTTAGAGTGACCATAGTAACAGAAGGTCAAAGAAAAATTGAAGCAAAGGCCTTTAAAGGTGAACAATGCAAGACCATGAGTTTAGAATTTCTGCATGGTTACTACACATGAGTCCATGATGGTTACTATACTTGTAGTGGAAAGGAGGACTGTGGGAACTCTTTTCAAGATTCCAATGACCAAGAACTAAGGAAAAGTGAGTTGATAAAAGACTGCAATGGTTTAATTTCATAAACCTCAAGTATAGGGCTATTTACCTGAGAATAAAAGGATATTGATTTAGAAGTCACATAAGGAATAAAGGGAATGCTAATATCCAGAGACGGGGGGATAGTGATATTACTTAAAGGTATTGAAGTCTCTGGGTTTTATTTCGTTTCTGGCGTTCCCGGTTCATGACTATATCATGTGATTTCCTTTAACTCTGTGAGCTAACCCAGGAACTTCTGATAACTACCCTTTGTTGCTTAAACTAGTTTGAGTTGTGCTTCTGTCACTTGTAACCAAAAGAACACTGACTAAAACAGTCTGTGTTTTATGTGTCTATATACCCTTTGGCACCCTGGGTTGTGCAGAGTATGCGGTTGATATTGGAATTAGATCACTCTTTTACTCAATTTGGTTCCCACTAAGCTACTGGCCTTCTCCAGTAGCTCACTGTGAGCCCTGTAATGAAGAAAATTTATCCAGACTACTCTGAGGAGATTATCTAACTCTGAGAGAACAGGGCCATTGGCAATAATAGCCTAGATTCACAAAGAATGAAACAGATTAAACTAACTAGAAACTTTTTGCCTGAAATCGCAAAGATTATATTAACTAAAGTGAATGTAGTAGATGATTATTTGATCTTGTATCTTGATAGTGCACGTAGTAAAGTGCAGATATAGCATCTCATGAAATCTCGATAGCTAATAGTTTAAATTGGAAGAATATGTAGATCTTTAATATCTGAATACAGCAGACATGGGGAGAAGGTGTCAGGTTGGAAAGCGCAGACTGGCTAATCAGATAAAATGAGGGGGATCAGTTTAACTCTGTTTTTATTGGACCGTCTTTACTAATAGCATCTGGAAGAATAAACAGCATGTTAATTAAATCTTCAAAGCATTGGTAAGAGCATTAATAAATTACACAAAGAAACTTAAAGAGATATGAGAGATGTGTTGATAAAATAAAAGTTAGAATATTGAAGATGAAAATATTCCTCAGATCGCTCATATCCCAATTGCCTAATTAGAAAGAAAAGGAAAGTGACTAAGTAAGACGAAGTGGTTAGACTTTAAAAGGATGCTAGGGATCAGTGCTAAACATACAGGAAGCGAAGAGACGTGATAGCACAGAAGGAAAGCATTCAGCCCGACTTTTTTATAAAAAAGGAGAAATACATATCTAGAGTAAGGGGCTCTGGTGGCACAAGGGTTAACGCTCTTGGCTGCTAACCAAAAGGTTGGTGGCTCGAACCCACCGGCCGTTCCGTGGAAAAAAAGACCTGGCAATTTGCCGCCATAAAGATTACAGCCTAAGAAACCCTGTGAGGCAGTTCTACTCTATCCTACAGGGTTGCTATGTTTCAGAATAAACTCGATGGCATACAACAACAACAACAATCTTAGAGTGGGGGAAGGACTTTTATAAAACATGAAGTCAAAAAAAGAAATCATAAAGAAAAGATTGGTCAACTTAAAGACCCAACACTATATATCATTAAGTTTTCGCAGTAAAAACAACCATAAACTATAACAGAAGAATAATAATGATTATATGTAAAAGCTCTTTAAATCCCAAAAGAATGAATGAATACCCCAAAAGAAAAACACACAAGTTAAATAATAAAGAATATTCAAAAGGCAAAAAGTAAATCACCAATAACATATGAAAAATGTCAAGTGTATTTAAAAAAAAAAAAGTCACATTTTTGACCTAGAGAATCAACAGGTCTAGAATTAGGACTATTTGCTGCTGGTAGAAATAATATTAATAGTAGAGGCTTATCATACAGTGCTTAACATATAACTTTTAGGTATGAGAATTTGGAGGGTGGGATAAAAGAACTATATTAGAGTAGGCTAGTTGGTAATTGCTTGGTGAAGTAGAGGGTCAATTAAAAAGAGGAAGACCCTCAACAAAATGGATTGACACAGTGGCTGCCACAATGGGCTCAAGCATAACAACAATTGTGAGGATGGTGCAGGACTGGGCAGTGTTCCATTCTGTTGCACACAGGGCTGCTATGAGTGGGAACTGACTTGACAGCCCTTAACAACAGTCTGCAATAACTAAGAGATCTTAGAATTTTAGTGGATAAGTTTGTTTTGTTAACGTAAGAGTCCTGTCCAGGTGTCAAGTAGGTGAAGCAGCTCTCCTTTGGCCACCTAAAAATTTATCCATCCATCCATCTTTTTGCTCTACCAGCCCCCTGTGCAATGTCATCATCTGCATCTAGCCAGGGAAAGGGAAACTGCGTGCAGGAGAATGACTGAAAGGTTTTTATAGGCCATCCCTGGCATGAAGCAATTCTCTTTACATTCCATTGGAGAGAGTATAGTCATTTGCCCATACTAAGTACAAGGGTTGAGAGTCATGTCTCTGGGTGAGCTCAAACCCCCAATCTTTCCGTTAACAGCCAAACGTGCTAAATGATTGCGCTGCACAGACAGCTACTCAGAAACCCTAGTGGCATAGTGGTTAAGAGCTACGGCTGCTAACCAAAAGGTCAGCAGTTTGAATTCACTAGGCACTCCTTGGAAACCCTCTGGGGCAGTTCTACTGTGTCCTATAGGGTCACTATGATTTGGAATAGACTCTATAGCAACGGGTTTTTTTTTGTTTAAGTACAAGGGAGGCTGGGAAATTTAGTCTAGCTGTGTGTTCAAAGAAGAGGAGAGCAGATTCTGACAGTCAGCTGGCAATGTCTGCTGCAAGAACTGAATGGTCAAGGTACCGAGCAGAAATGAAGTTCATTCACTAGAGCTGAAGGGGTGATCAGCCTTAGAAGTGAATTAATAAACTCACATTTATTGATTTCTTAGGTACTCTCTCATAGCATTTATCCTTTAATCCTCATGACATCTCTGTGCAATAAGTAATAATGTTTCCATGAAGAAAATAAGGCTCTGAAATTCTTTAAAAATGTCTTAAACAGCTAGCGAATGCTGGAATTGAAGTCAGGTCTGCCTGATACCACAGCCTATTTCTTTATTCTTTAGTCTATACCACTATGGAGCCGTGGTGGCACAGTGGCTAAGAGCTACAGCTGCTAATCAAAAGGTTAGTGGTTCAAAACCACCAGGTACTCCTTGGAAACCATAGGATTGCCATAAGTCAGAATCGACTCAATGGCAATGGGTTTAGTTTTTTTTTTTTTTTTTTCTGTAATACCAGAAAGAATAGAGTAAGTCCTTAGAGACTTAGCTGTTCCATCTTGCTCTACAATGACCACTTACAACCTATCACTAACTTTATACTCAGCCGCTCAGGTTCAAGTCAACATTTAGTGAGAACTTACCAGTCAAATTAATGTGCATTATCTCTTTTAATCCCTTCAGCAACCCCTTGAGGAAAATTTTATTACCACTATATGTAAACTTGGCAAAAGTCACACAGCAAGTAGGCAGTGGAGGCAGACTGCAAAGTCCAGGCCCCTCATTATTTACAGTTTCCTCAGTGAGCATTCATGGACACTGATCACGTACACAGTACTAGTAGATTCTTCAAAAGCTGTGGAAAAACTATGCTCCACTCTCAGAAAGCTTACAAATTAGTTGGGGAGACAAAACACTCACATATACTTGTTGTTTGTTATCAGAAGTCCTTGACCTCGAGTCGGCCCCCAGCTCATGCCAACCCCATGCACAACAGACCGAAAAGCTGCACAATGCTGCATCTTCCCCATGATAGGTTGTGGATTGGACCATTGTGATCCATAGGGTTCTCCTTGGCTGATTGTGGAATTAGATCACCAGCCCTTTATTCCTACTCTGTCTTAGTTCCACTGAAACCTGTTCAGCATCATAGCAACATGCAAGCCTCCACTGACAGGGATAGGGCCTGAGCATGGCTTATACAGACTGTGAATCGAACTCAGGTTTTCTGCATGGAAGGTGAGAATTCTTCCACTAAACTACCACTGCTCTCCCACACACTCACTACACACACATAAAAGGAGTGCTTACGCTGAAGGTGATGGGAAGGGCACCAACAGTTTGTATTTCAGAGGGGGACAAAGTGAATGTATCTTGGAGATGTGAAGGAAATATCCTTGGAATCAGGAGGGTTTGAAATGGGTGGATTGAAAGACATGGAGGCAGAAAGAGTAAATAGGACAGAGGCCTCCCAAGGTGGGAAGGCGGGGGAGTCCAGAAAGGGAAGGCAGTAACAGTTACAATCTGCTCCACAAGTAGAAGTCCCATAGAATACTACCTGGCCAATCAAGTTGCTAAACAAACAAACAAACAAGCAAAAACACTTTACAAATACCAGATTAATGAGGTCCTGGCCCTATTATTTTCTTTTCTAGTGTGAATGATCTGAATCCTAACTCAAAATTTCCTCAGAAAGGTTCCATTTCTTGGTTTGAAATACCTTCCCCCACCCTTTTTTTATGAATGTGCAAATGTTATAATGCAAAGGTGAACTGAAAAGCTCTTTGTCTTCGGAGACTGAAATATATTGCCCTAATATTAGTTGGTGATATTGCTCTTGCAACAGCTGTTTTCCTATTAATATATATGCAGTTTACTTTGTTTAGCCAAGCTTATACCAAGAGATCTTACTGGAAGGGAGCGTACAGACCTCAGGGAGAAGGGAAGAACAGAGTTCCTTGGCTCCAAAAATCTTATTTTAACGTGTGGTCGAATTGTATTGTGTCCCAGAAATGACATGAATACATTTATAAGAAAACTTTCCCAACCTTCCAGGGTGTGGTGTGTGCGTTGAAGGGGGAAGGGAAAGGATATACATTTTATTTTATTCTACAAAAAGGATCCTAAAACTGCTTTTGACTAAGAAGAATATGGCTATAGGGTGAAATGCCTCATGGGGTATTGACATTTTTAAACCGTAAGGCAGCCTAGTTTAAATCAGGCTCATTATTTCGTTGAACTCAGTTATAATATTTTTTCCCTGATGCTTGTGTTGACACTATTTTGTTCTGAGTGGCATCTTGACTGGTACCATGAGCATATTGAATTCTTACCAGTATAAGCATTGCTAAGTACTTATTTCCCAATTCAGCTTGGATTATAATCTCAGTTGAGGATTGGAAGATGTCCTTTCCTACTTACAGGATAAAACTGCCCTCTTCTGTTCCAGGCATTCACTTATATAATAAATATTTCTTTCGTTCCAAGCATAAGCCAGGAACTTTTCTATCTATCAGGAATGTAGTAGTGAATCAAAATAGAAATGTAATAAACAAACTAGAATATATGATATGTTACATTCTCTGAAGCCAAATAGCTCAAGACAAGGGAGTAAGGGTGTGGATGGGATGCTATTTTGAGTGGATTGGCCTGGGAAATCCTCTCTGAAAATGTGAAATTGGAGGCAGACACAACCTGAATGAGATGAACAAGTAAGTCATGTGGATATCTGGGGGAATGACATAAGAACACATGCAAAGAGCCTGAGGGAGGAATATACTTGGGATGTTTGAGAAACAATAAGGAAGGCAGTAAGGGTGTCAAACGGTCACCAAGGGGGAAACTGACAGGAGGTGAGTCAGAGAAGTAATGGGAGACTTGTTCAATGTGGGTCAATTTTACTCTGAATGTGTAACCTAGTAGTAGTATCTGAAGTCTTCCAATTTCACCATGGGGGTGGCGAGAATCACCATCATCACAAAACTTATTCCTATGAGGTAGATCTGACCTTGACTCTCTAAATTTTACCAATTTTGACACCAGCTGTCCTGCCCACCACACTTTCTAGTTCTCTGCTGAGTTTGATAATTTTTTGCAATGGTCAAACAGAATTCAAAGACCATCTTAATTATGTGGTTTATTAGGGAAATGACAGTCTACAACTCTGGATCGAGAACAAGTTGAAAATAACAGGAACAACTCAGGATACAGTTCGTCAGCTGGGACAGCTTCCAACCAGGACAGCTCTCAGCTCCTTCTCAGCTGTGCCTGAAGGCAGGCAGCACATCTTGGCCAGGCTAGCCTCCTCTTGGCCAGGCTAGTGTCTTGTCAACCTCTGTCCTGCTCTGGCAAATGCTACAACTCTTTAGCTCCACTGACAAGCGCCCAGCAAGCCTCCTGCCAGAAGGCGCTCAGCTGTCTTGCTCCAAGGGCTGGGAAGCCCGCTGCAGCCCTCTTCTCCTGGTCTCCTGATTCCTACCACTTGTGTCGTTGCTCTGCCATCTCACACCATCTGTCGCTGTCTTCAGTGTTACAGCTCTCTCTGTCTCCAGGGTCTAGGAGGTTCTCAGTGCAGGGATCCCAGCTTCAAAGGATGTGCTCCACTCCAGGTTCTCCATCTTGATGGTAGTGAAGCCCCCTCAACCCCTGTGGGGTTAGTCCTTTTATAAGCCTACTTCTCCCATGAGAACCACAAGCTGACCAATCTCCTCGGTAGGCCACAGTCATCTAATTTGTACAGTAAACTGTCCAATCTCTTTGTAAGATTGTGGCCTAGCAAATCATCTTGGCAGAACCACAAACCCGGGGCCAGAAAGGCCATATAAAAAGAGAAACCAGTTGCACTGCTGGGTGACATTAAAAACTTTAGAGTGCTTTGAGCAGAGAAATAATGTTTTCTCATTTTTTTTTAAAGGGTCCTTCTAGTTGCTTTTTGAGAATAAATGGTAAGGGGCAAGGGCTACAGCAGGGAAGCCACTTAGGAGGTTATTGTGCTAGCCAGTAGAGGGAAGAAGGTGGTCCGGACCCAGGGAATAAGAGTAGAAGTAGAAGCAATGAAAGTCATCATTTTCTGGATATATTTGGAAGAAAAACTGATAGAATGTGTTAGTGGATTGGACTTAAAAAACAAAAAACCAAACCCGTTGCCTTCGAGCTGATTCCGACTCATAGCGACCCTATAGGACAGAATAGAACTGCCCCATAGAGTTTCCAATTAGCACCTGGTGGATTTGAACTGCCAAGCTTTTGGTTAGTAATCATAGCACTTAACCACTACATGACCAGGGTTTCCTGATTGGACTTAGCATATGAGAAAAGAAAGAAAGAATGAATCCATGGTTTGGGATCTGAGTAACTGAAAATATGGAGTTGGAATTTAATGAGCTGAGGAAGTGGCAAGGGAGCATGTTTAGGGTATAACTCTATTTTCAGATGCTGATTAGATATACAAGTGGAAGTGACAAGTGGATGGTTAAATACAGGAATCTGGAGTTCAGAAGAAAAGTCAGAGCTGAAGACATAAATATCGGAGTATAGAAAAGTACTTAAAAGACTAAACTCATCTAGAGAGGGGAGTGAATGCAGACTAAAGGAAAGATTTCCAAGAAAGAAGCCCTTTAGCATTCCATTGCTTAGAGTTTGGGAGTTTTAAAAACAGTCAAGCACAGGAGACTGAGAAGTAGCAGTCAGTGAGATAGGAGGAAAACTAAGAGAGATAAGTGTACTAGAGGCCAAGTGGATAAGTTATTTCTAGGAGGAAGAAGAACTCAGAAGCAGATGAATAGCAGCCATGAATCCAAGAGCAGCACAAACAGGAAACTTCTCAGATTTGATGGCCTCTGATTTAGTTACTTGCCCTGGGGTCTGACTGCCTAACAAGGGCTCAACTGTATACCGCTTGATGATGGGGCTCATCCCGAGCCTCGCTCCTCTCTTTTTGGATGTGGCAGTTATTGCTGCTTCTCGAGGCTGACACTTCTATTTTCTAATTACTTCCGACCAAAGAGGAATACCAAGGAACATTTCAAAAGAAGAGATGGTTATACATCTTCATTTTATTGAAGCTTTCTTCCTACAACATCATCTTTATCATGTAGTCATTGTTGGTGTTCTCATTATCTAATCATTTTTTAGGGTTTACATGTGCCACTGAACTAAGCTTTTTATGTATGTACTCTGTTTTAGTCCTGACAAAAATCCAGGAGTTAGATATATTTGTTTCCATTTCAACACATGAGAAAACAGAGGCTTAAGTGCTTGCTAGTAAATGGCCGAGCTAAAACCCAAGGGCGTCCATGCTCTTAATCCAGAGTCCAGGCTCTTAATCACTCCTCTGCTTCTGATTTATTTAGTGGCCCTGGGTGGCGCGAACAATTAAACACTTGACTACTAGCCAAAGGTTTTGAAGTTTGAACCCACCCAAAGGAAACGTGGAGACAGAACTAGCAATCTGCCTCCAAAAAATCACAGCCTTGAAAACTATGTGGAGTAGTTCTACTCTGCACACATGGGGCCAACATGAGTTGGAATCGGCTCAACTTGATGGCAACTAATAACAACGTTAACAACCATGTGTCTGGTTTAAAAAATTCAGTAAAAGACATTTTATTTAATTTCAAAAAAAGTAAATATTGGGTGCTTACCAATGGTTTGAGAAAAAGTAGTTGTAAAATTTCCAAAAACCTTTATGCTATTCATCTTTCAAAGCAATGTTCTTTCTAATTCCCAATTTTTTTAAACACCCTCTTTAGATGTTAGCATATTTTACATGGAACCACCCTCATTTCCACCCAAGAATTTTTCTCATTTTCTGCTAAGCTATGAGGATTCTTATGAGGATTTTTAGTTTGGATTTGGGTTTTTTTTTTTGGTGAAGGGTGGGGAAGGGAGGTAAGCATATCTGCTGTTTTCTTTACAAAAGTAACATGCATTATCTCATTGTTTATATTGTTTCTCTGAAGTCAGACTTTGAATTACTTGTGTCTGTGAACTTGGTTTTTAGATAAATTATATTTATTTTGCAAATATATGAGAGAAATTGATCTCCATCCATTATGTTTGCTATTTTTATTTATTTATTTATTTTAACATTTTAAGGTCTATCATTTCTATCCTTGTTAAATCATTGCGTTTATGGAATACTTATGCATGTTCTCTTCTCTTTGGACTTTAGTGATCATTTTTTCCCTGTATCATATTCATAGTGTAGGCACTCTTACTAGAGTTTTCATCTCACAGATTTGTGATTCAAATAGCTTACTATTTTTGATGGGGGAAAAGTGAAAAAGTGAGATTTGTGCTTCTTCTCAACCAATGTAACTGGGCTAAACTCCATTTACCCCTTTACAAGATATCCATTTCATTTCTCAGCTTAACGAAAACCAGAATAGTGTTTTTGTAGCCATGGAAATTGTACTCCACCAAGATTTTTGGTTAATGCATGTTTTTTGTTCTCGTTGTAGGATTTTATCTGATCATAAAACTTTCATTATATTTCAATGACTTTTTCAGAGATCGTCCCTCAAAAACCAACAGGAATATGTTAATAACTTTATGAGGGTTTGAGCTCCACTGAGCTTCTCATCATTTCCAACAGCTCAACAGACATAAATTTAGAGCTGCCGCCTTAGAATTTCCTTTATAATATATCAAATACTTTTAGAAGCTAAATTTTCATTTTAAATTTCACAAGAACATGACAGCAGATTTCCAGTGCCTGGTATGCCTACTCTAAATATCACATGCAAATACCCATGGACAGATACAAAAAGACACAGACCAGCAACAGCTCTATGAGCTAAAACAGGAAGATTTTATGAGCTAAGAGCTAAAGTCCAGGGCAGAGACAATTTCTATTAAGTAGACTATGGGAAAGTCCCTGGATGGTACAAATAAGCAACAGCCTGGAGGTTCAAATTCACCCAGAGAAGCCTAGGAATAAAGGCCTAGCCATTCATTTCCAAAAGATCACAGCCATTGGAAATCCTATAGTGTGTAGTTCTACTCTGTAACGCATGGGGTCACCATGAGTCAGAATCAACTGGTTTGGTTTTGGTTATTTTAACCTAGGACATCTCTTCTGTCTTTTCTCTCATCCACCTTTCTTCCTCAAATCCATCATTTTCATTTTTTTTTTTTCTGATCAAGAGTAATAAATGATCTGACTCTTCAGCCATATTCACATGCTTTTAGTTTCTTGGATCCCTGGTGACATAGTGGTTAAGAGGTCAGCTGCTAACCAAAAGGTCCGCAGTTTGAATCCACCACCTGCTCTTTGGAAACTCTATGGGGCAGTTCTCTGTCCTTTAGGGTCACTGTGAATCAGAATCGACTCGATGGCAATGAGTTTGGTTTTGGTTTAGTTTCTTACACATGATCTGCTCTCTCACTAAGTTCACACCTCCTCAACTTTAAGTCTGCACCCCAAAATCACCATTTTCACAGTGTCTTTTCTGATGTCCAGAATGGGCACAGCTCTCGTGAGATTTCCTAGCACTTTGCAATTCTCCTAGTGTAGCACTTAACTACACTGTAGCATCGTGACCTGTTTTATTGAATCTCTTTAACATCAGATTTGGGGCAATGATGAGGGCAGGAACACATCATTTTATCCAACAGATTGTCTACCACATACTAAGTACTTAATAAATATTTGGTGAAAAAATGAAGTGCAATATTAAAGGAGGTGGATTAGCAAGCAAGTCTCGTGGTTATTGCATGGGGTATAAGAGTTCAGACTTCCTTGGAAGTGTCGGATTCAAATCTCGGTTTTGGCAACTTACTGGTTTAATTTACCAGCCTTGGGTAAATTGCCTAACCTAACTGAAGTTCCACTCCTTCTTTATAAAAAATGAAGACTAAAAATAGATATTTACTCAGAGAATTATATTGAATGTTTGAGAAACAGTTCATATAACACAGTGCAATATATTTCTTATACTTAGAGGGTCACTATGAGTCGGAATCGACACGATGGCAACGGGTTTGGCTTTTTGGTTTGTTGTTATTTTTAAACAATTGTATTATTAGTTATGCTACTGATTGAATTATGTCCCCCCAAAAATGTGTGTATCATTTGGGCTGGGCCGTGATTCCCGGTATTGTGTGATTTTCCTATAAGTTGTAAATCCTGCCTCTATGACGTTAATGAATGAGGATGGGCAACAGTTGTGTTAGTGAGGCTGGACTCAACCTACAAGATTGGATTGTGTCTTGAGGCAATCTCTTGAGATATAAAAGAGAGAAGTGAGCAGAGAGACAGGGGGACCTCATGCCACCAAGAAAGCAGCACCAGGAGCAGAGCATGTCCTTTGGACCCAGGGTCCCTGCACCTGAGAAGCTCTTCTACCAGGGGAAGATTGAGGACAAGGACCTTACTCCAGTGCAAACAGAGAAAGCCTTCCCCTGGAGCTGACACTCTGAATATGGACTTTAAACCTACTTTACTGTGAGGAAATAAATTTCTCTTTGTTAAAACTATCCACTTGTGGTATTTCTGTTATAGCAGCACTAGATGACTAAGACACTTACAAATGTGAATATGAATTGTTATTGTAGCAATAATTATGAGTTTAATTGATAAATCCAACAACTAATAGATTATGGTTTCAGGATAAAAATAATAATTGTATAATAATGTGTTGAATCTACAATCACAAGATAATTAACAAAGATAGGGATGGGGCATGGCATTGAGCACCCTGCTAAATTCCCCATTAGTCATTAAGGGAGATGAATATTATTCATTTGTCTTTATCTTTAATAACTAAAGAAATGGAGATTGAGTTATGTGTATCACAAACTAAAAGGCAACCATTAGTAGAACTGGAAATAAAATTTCTACCTTCCAAACAAGTATAGAAACATTAAAAAAAAAAAAAAGCTCTATTTAGTTAAACATAGAATACTAAGAAAAAAGCAGAGTAGGAAAAAGAGAACCAAACAAATAAAAAAACAAAATTCATAAAGCATGGCAAAATCAAGACCAAACGTTCGTTCTGAAAATACACGTAAGTACACAGTATGTACATCCTATTAAAAAACAAAGCCTCTCAGACTGATATTTAAAAAAAAAAAAAAAATCACCATAATCCTCCAAGAACAAAACAACCTGACAAGCATTTAAGTGAAGGATTTATTAAAGGTAATCAGAAACTCAGTTTTTGACACATCACATGGTTGGCAACCAATGCCACAAAAAAATTTGTGTATTAACCGTTTAAAGAAAAACTAATTGCTTTGTAAGCTTTCACCTAAAACACAATTAAAAAAAAAAAAGTCTTTTATAATTTCTAATTTTTCTACAATAAGCAGTTATAATCTCTTTAAATGGGAAAAGCGGATTACGTTGACACATCTGAAGCCCTTAGAAGAGTGCCTGGCACAGAATAAGTGCTACTGGAGGGTTGGCTCATGGTCTTAGTCATTCCTATGGCTGTGTCAGTGCCATCTAAGTAGTATATCAAGGTCAGCACATCAGGAACATTATCAAAATCATGCACTTCCTCGGCTTTAGGGTGCAATTGGTCAGATTTTGGGAAGGTCCCAGATTGAAATTCCCTGTAATGATTTCAGCTATCTATGGTGTGGCTCATTCACCATCATCCTATCCCCTATTATAGACTAATGAGCGGCCTATAGTGGATACACACTTTTTTTTATTTTCACTAAAATAATAATGACGTTGAAATTGCTGTGCAGTTTGCAAAGTGGCTTCATCTCTATATGCTGAGATAATAGAAAAATTAAGTATATTTTCATATGAAAGTCTTTGTCCTCCCCCTTCGTGTACATTCAGTTGTTGTGTTCATTTATTTCACTCATTAATTCATTTACTTAAAAGGTATTGTGCATATATAAAGGTGAATGAAAACATACATGGTCCCTGCCCTCTTAAAGCTTATTGTCTATTAGGAAACATAATTTATTATCCAAAATGAATTTAAAATGCATGGTTCTATGCGACCACATAAGCATGAAACCAAGAAGTGTATTTCTGTTGACAGGGGCATAGGTTGGCCAAGACTTTCACAGAAAGCCTGTTATAACCAAGGGTTGTTATTAACGTATCATCCCTGACAATGTACATGGTCAATCCATCTTTCTAACACCCAGAATGCTGATTCACCAGAAAAAGGAAATTTATATTCAATGGATTATTTGTTCCAATCTCCCAAATTAACTCTGTAATATATTGGTTTATACCTTGTTTTATTAAACCCTGTATATTATGTCTTCTAAAAAATATACATTTTGCATTCATTAGACAGTAAGGACCACATGTAACCATTAGTCAATAAGAACCTGAGGCAGGAAAAAAAAGTAGACACACCCAGAAGGGCCATCATAAATCCAGAGTGAAAGGCTTTCAAACAGGTTTGTATATGAGGAGGAGACACATCGCTCTGTACCCAGCACATTCTGCTCCAGCAATGTGGGGAGAGCTTTGCACAAGGCCAGCTATGTCCCTTGAAGTTGGGCCATATCTGAGGGGTGTTAAATGCACACAAAGGGGAAAAGCCACCTAGTGCATTGCTAAAACCCCCTTTGACACTTTTCCAGTACCACTAACAAGTTATTTAAAAAATAATAGTTATTCAAATAATTCTTGAGTGCATTCTTTTAGTAAAACTGAAAACATTGAAAATAAAGTTAAAGTCCCATTTGATAACCACTCCTACATCTTTATATCAGGTATGATATGTGGAGGTTACCATTGTCACTGATATAGTATATCTCTTCCAGAACCACTTTCTCTGAATTTACATATATATAAATGTATAAGTGTACATATACATAAATGTCTCTGGCTTAGGGTTTTTCTTACATAAACAATATTATTCTCCAGGTATTTTGGAAACATTTCATTAAAGGCTGTATCTTATGTATTTTACACGGCAACACAAATATTGTCTAATACCTACCTCATTTATTTTTATTATTGCAGAGTACAAAGGGTCGGCAGTTCGAATCTACCAGGCGCTCCTTGGAAACTCTATGGTGCAGTTCTACTCTGCCCTGTAGGGTCGGTATGAGTCGGAATCGACTCGATGGCGCTGGGTTTGGTGTTTTTGGTTTATGCAAAAGTAAAGGTATACCAGAGTTTATTCGCTCTGCTGTTGTTGAGCCTTTAGGGTGTTTCCCCTTTTTGCCATTACAAACAATGCAGCGTGAATATTGTTGTGAACATGCTTGTGGGTCTTTTTCTAGGCTACCGTCCTGTATGGAAGTAAGCTTGTAAAAACATCTGAAGAGTTGTCTGTCACTTTATTATTTTATATTTACCAGTAATGGCATAGAAATGTTAAAAATCAGAATGGCATGGGCACTGACCAAGCAGAAAGGATGCACCAAGGAACCAGGGTAGATTCCAGCCATAGGCATTTAGTATACTGTGCTGATTTGTCTCTACTGCCCAAATACCAGCACTGGGGGTTGGTGTTTTCAGTGCTGGAATTCAGGAAATGTTTTACCTTCTCACATATTTGCTTGTGATCTTATTTGGCTATTTCAAATTAGCAGTGGTGCTCAGCCATGGCCACATAACTTGTGAGCCAAAGACCGCGTGTGTGCTTGTGCCAGGGGTGCATATGGCTGATATAAAAGTACTCACTCTTATTTTTAATGAGAATTATAACCCAATTTAAATATCTAAATTCAGTAAATGATAAGCAGCACAGCACATAATTATAACGGAAAATCTTTAAAGAACAAGGCGTACAAAAACATTTTGGAAACTTCCTCAGTAAATATTAACTTTTTTTTATCTATTCCAGGCCTAATACTATATTACAAAGTTTTTTTTAAGGTATACTTTTATGAGTCATTCAAATTTTCACTTTAGGCCTTTTCTAGAATGTTATATGCTTCTGGAACTTCAGAACAATTTGCCCTCAAAAAAATCTCTTTTTCATTTGTAACTATGTATTCTTAAGGAGCTAATCCTGTAACTACTCAGTTTTCATACTTGTTAAAAAAAAAAGTCAAAAGTTTCAGTGGTCTTCTTAAGAACGTTTCTTCTACCTTTTCCATAGCATATAATCAGAAAAAGAAGTAAAAGAAATGCATGGGACATTCCCTTTAGTAAGATTTCAAACACCACTTGTGATTATTTCAAAAGAATTAAAAGTTCTTTCTGTTTAATTATTAAACAAGAGGAAAGCATATCTCTTCCATAGATTTTTTTTTTTAAATAACAGAAAATGGAAATCGTATAGCATGTTATTGTCTGTAAAGTACATTCCCATCTACCAAATAGAAGCTCCTAGCAAGATACATCACAGAATGTCCTTTCCTTTAGCAACACCCCAGCAAGGATCCCTACCCTTACATTGGATGATCTCTTGCCAACAATTTTCCTGCTATTAGAGCATTTTAAAATAAATTAAACAAGGATTTTCAAAGCAAATAAAAAACTGGACTCCTGGGTGTACAGTGGTTAAGAGCTACTGCTGCTAACCAAAAGGTTGGCAGTTCTAATCTACCAGCCACTCCTTGGAAACCCTATGGGCCAGTTCTACTCTGTCCTATAAAGTTGCTATGACTCAGAATCGACTCGACAGCAATGAGTTTGGGTTTGGTTTTTGGTACCTAATGGCAACCATTAAGCCAGACTTGACTCACATCCCTTGGACATGTTATCAGGAGGGATCAGTCACTGAAGAAGGACATCATGCTTGGTAGAGGGTCAGTGCAAAAAAGACAGACCCTCAGTGAGATGGATTGATGCAGTGGCTGCAACAATGGGCTCAAATATGGCAATGATTATGAAGATGGCCAGGACCAGGCAGTGTTTAGTTCTGTTGTACATAGGGTCACCATGAGTTGGAACTGACTCAGTGGCACCTAACAACAACAACGGCAACCAAGAAAAAGGAGTATGCAAGAATTTTATTTTCCATGCCCCTTCAAAATATAGTTATTTTGTACTCCCTTGATCCAAAAGCAAATTGAAGATACATTTCATTCAAATTGTTCATGGCAGAGGGACCTTGGGAGGCAATTTTCAACTCTGTGATTCTAGAATCTATTAAACCTCTTGTTCTTATAATTATCTTCACATTTTCTCCATTACTTTACATCGATAGCAGAATAAAGAAGCTGCAATTTTGATTACAGAATTGTTTTAGTCTCATTACTTCTTTGTATCCACTTTTTCTCCTTAATTTATAATTTGAAACATTAAAATAATAAAAAAACCCAATGATTCTAACATTAATTATTTGACAGGTATAAGATCCTAATCTCTCAAACATCTTACTTATTTCAATGAAGCACATACAATTTGAAGCATTAAGAAAAATAATTTTAATTTATTCTGGAAATGAAGAGCATTACGTTTAATTTGATAATACATCAGTCTATTCAAACTGAATTTGAAGGGGATAAATAGTATACTGTTGAAAACCTAAAATGTAAGTTGCCTACTCTTAGCTATACAAATGAATCTGGTATCTTTTATTCAAAACACGTTTATTTTACCAAGTAGGAGATAGGTCTGTCCATCAGTCACACATAACTGATGCAGGCACTGTCTCAGGCTCTTGGGATACAAAGATTAAGAAGACTCTGGGTTGAAGGAGCTCATAATATGATGAAATCCACGTAACTAGTACTAAGTGGCTTGGGAATGACACGCTGCTAGAACACTGCAGGCAGCAATGATTCCTTCTAGTTCAAGGGAACGAGATGGATGTTTCAAAGGATGGTTCAAGGGAGCTATCTGGGAGGGCTTCACAGGAGTATGGTTTACTAAAATGAGTAGGATTTTGAATGAGCAGAACTTGAGGTTTATTTTAAATAAACACAATGTCTAGCTATTAAAAACTCCTTTAATGATTTTTTTTTTCATGTAAAGAAATATGGACAATTTCCTCCTAACTTAGCAGTTTGTAAACCATGTTTATAGGAGACAGCCACATAGGGCAAGACACAGGTCAAGCGAGTTTCTACTTTCCTTCTCCGCTTTCCCCTGGACACCTGCCCCTCTTCAGCAAGAAAATATATGCTTTTAGCTGTATTATGTATATGCGGTTGTGCTGCAAAAATGAATCATTGTTTGAATTTATCTGTTTTGTAAAGTCAGATTGTATATATACACACATACATATATACATACATACATATATATATATATAAACCTGTTGCCACCAAGTCAATTTTCCGACTCATAGGGCCCTACAGGGCAGAGTAGAACAGCCCCATAGGGTTTCCAAGGAGCTTCTGGTGGATTCAAACTGCCAACCTTTTGCTTAGCAGCCAAACTCTTAACCACTACACTGTCAGAGTTTTATGTTAAAGAATATGTATATATTTTAAGCCCACTTCTTGTAATATACATGCAAATAGACATACATACAAACAAACACAAGTTCAGGCCTTGAAAATAAGAACTGAAGAATCTTCACCACACTTCTGTATTATCAACCCAATTTCAATCAGTAGATTTGCATATAAGGAGAACAATGAGGTCAAGCATAAGTGGAGCACACAGTATCCTTCACACTTACTGAAGGAGTGTCTTGCTAAGGCTGCAGCGCTTCACAGTTGAAATTATTCTGCGAAGTTTCAGGTTTAGATTTTAGGTACCTTATTTTTTTCATGAATTCTTCAGCCTAGCACATTATTTTAAAAACAAATTCAAAGATCTATACTGGTCTTTAGAATACTTTTCCCTTTTTTAACTTTGAAATCTACCAATGCTTGTTCATGTGATTTGCCATGAAATTCTTTTCTTATTCTAAGGAAAGAGCGTACAGAAGTTCCTTCTGGATTCATTACATATAAACCCCCTTTTGAGGGGTTAGAGAGTGGGAAGGAGGACAAGAGGAGGAAAATGAGGGCGAGTTGTCTTTATTCAGGCTTGCAATACCTTCGCATCAAAATGCAGAGGTGATCAGTGGGTAAAGTATCATCAAAATTTTAAAGGTTGTTTGTTCTGAATGACAAAACAGGGTTTCCCCATTTTGAAAGAGACTGACTCACCTCTGAACCCGTCAAAAATTGAGTCCCATTTTCTCTACATGCCTAGAAATATCCACACACTGACGCACACACATTCATACAAAACATGTCTATGCCTCCCAGACTCCTGATTTGTCTTGAGAAATGAGAGAGAAATCAAAATGTGATGAAAAACAAGGAATATTCTGCACTCGAGAGAAACGAGTTTAAAAGTCGATTATAAAAACTTAGGAGAGAGAACTGCCTTTGTTCATCAAAATACTTTTATATATCTTTTGGCTTTGGATAGTTCTTAAAAGTATGTCCTGTTTGGACTGGGAGTGAGCAAAGAGATAACTAAACCGCTCGAACTGAAAGGACGTTGGGAAAGGTAAAACAAGTTTGGAGAAAAGTATGAAAGTAGAAAGCAAGGGTATTTTCCACATAATGAGAGGTCGAAATTGGATTGAGAAAACAAATGGAAATTTTCTAGAGCTTGTAATGGCTGAGAAATTTAAAAAGAAAGCCACCTAATGTTACTGTATAAATTGTTGACTATATCACACTATAATCACCTTACAACCACCCCTAGCTCCCAACCCTCATCCATTGACTCTAAATAGTCAGTAAAATCGTTACATACATAGCCTTCATAGTTGGCATTGTGGGAAATAAGGAGACTATATCAGTGCCCAGCAGTGAGATGTGACATGAAATATAAACAATGTCTACAAGTAACTACATGCAGAGCAATGGTTGAGAATTTAGCATAAGCAGGCAATATCTAGGGGAAATGTGAGTCTCTGACCCCAAGATTCTCAAGTATCTGGGAAGAGAGAGAGACTGAGCTTCCCATCATCAGTGGGATGAACACAAGGTGACCCCAGCAAACTAGAGACTTAGAGACGTTCAAAAGTTTGACCCATGCATTACATTTCTTATTGTACTAGTGATGGTCCACTAAAGCCTACCTTCCAAATGCAATCAAAAAAGAAAAAGAGAGTAAGGAGAAGGAGGAAGAAGGGGAGTCAGGGAATTGGGGGAGAAGGAAAAAGAAGGTAAAAGAAAAGAAAATGAAGAATGTGGAGGATTTGTGTTCCCATTTCTGCCACTGATTTAGTTTCTGATTTTTTGGTAGCTTCTCTAAAATTAAAGGCTCAATACATCACTCAACATTATTTTCAAGATCCACCCTCATCTGGTTTCTAATTGTCTATTGAGCTGCATCTCCTTCTAAGTCTATATGTTGTATAACTCAATACCTTTGACTGAGACCAATGGGACTAGCAGAGATGGAAGACAATT
The DNA here is from genome assembly GCF_024166365.1 of Elephas maximus indicus. Classification (NCBI taxonomy): domain Eukaryota; kingdom Metazoa; phylum Chordata; class Mammalia; order Proboscidea; family Elephantidae; genus Elephas; species Elephas maximus. The sequence continues at coordinate 137,902,225 of NC_064821.1, forward strand.
TGAACCGGGAAGACCCTCACTACCTAGTGAAGCAGTAAAGAGTGTACAGACGCTTTAGCAAAGTGACTGCAGTCCCAGAGATGGCAGCGGGTCAAGTCAGGCATTGATCTTACCTTTCCTGATTTTGCCCTGAGGTGGCATGGGGGTAAATAAAGTATAGACCTCCTCTATCTACCCAGCTAGAAGGATCTTAGTATAATCCGAGAGGAGGAAATCCAAGAGTGTACTTTACCATATATTCTTTGAGTGATTTTCTGTCTTTCACTGAATTGAAAAGTCAAGATACGATTTCCTTGTTTTCTGGGTTTTCTCTTCATTGAGACATTGGATACTCATATCTGTTGGCCTGGATGGGGAACATTATAGGTTTAAAAGGAAATGTGTATAGAGGGGAGATCCTTTCATCAAAACCTAACAAATCACCTTGCCCATACCAGTAATTGTGAATTGTGAAGATTCAGTCAGGACTGGGATTAAAATCTTCCTTTTCCTACCTATGAGAAGTCCCTCAGTGGTGTAAATGGTAAATGGGCTCAGCTGCTAGCCAGGCAGTTGGAGGTCCAAGTCTATCCAGAGGCATCTCAAAAGAAAGGCCTCCTGGTCTACTTCCAAGAAATCAGCCACTGAAAACCCTATGGAGCACAATTCTACTCTGAGACATGTGGGGTTGCCACGACAGCAACTGGTTTGGTTTTACTATGAAGAGTTTGATAAAATAAACAAAAAGATGACATGATTTTGTCCCTGACCTGACTTTTCCCTTTTCTCCTACCATGCTTTCATTTATTCACTAGTCTCCAGACACATGGGATTTCAACACACTGAGCTTCTTCCTACCTCGGGGCCCATATATCTTGCTTATCCATCTGTTTGGAATGCTTACACCCAAATCTTAATGTACCTGACTCCGCCTCAATATTTCAGTCTCTGCTGTAATGTCATCTTCCCTAAGAGTTTTCCCTGACCCCTCTATCTAAAAATAGCTCCTTGGCACACTCCCAGATACACCCATTTTCTTTTTAAATTCTGCCTAGCACTTATTATTATGTGAAACCCGTTTATCCTCTATCTCTGTTATCGCTATACGATCTATCTATCACATCTATCTATCATTTATCTATGTATCTAACATCTATATTTCTCTATCATTACAAAATATCTTCCCCACTAAAATCCAAATTCCAGGAAAACAAGGACATTTTCTGTCAGGTCACTGCTTTATCACTAGCACATAGAACAATGTCTCTAACACATAGTAGGTGGTCTTGAATTAATTTAAATACATTTAAAGAAATTTCAGGGACTGTGTACATTGACCTTTCTTTGTTTTCAATAAATACATTAATAGCAAATGATTTATACCTATTCCTCAAAATTGGGCCAGTGAGACCTCTATTTTTATTCACTGTCTAATAAAAGTCAGCCTCAAATGTAGTGAATTGACATATAATTTTTAAAATGTGCAACAATTTGGGATTTTTCACAAAATGAGATTGACCCTACCCAAAATTAATATGAATTACTAAGGTTTTAGTAACATAATGATGTATGATTCACCAAATATCTCAAAATCCTCTTTCTTTTGTTAAATAAAATCTAAAGGAAATGACTAATTAGTCAATTTGAATGATTTCCAAATAACACCACCAGGCTGTGTTTGTCTATACTACCAAGGTGAATTATTCATTAGCATTTATGAGAAGTGCCTGAAGAACACTAGCAGTGGGAGTAAAACAACCTGGAATGGTTTTTAAATGACCTTCCAAGCAACTTGGATTAACACTGGCATTATTCTCCCTGTACAAATTGAGTTAAAATTTTCCACGTGTCAGGTCTGAGAAGAAGGCTGTGAAAGAGTGCTGCCTCACAGAGGAGATGACCTCTGCACCTCCCCACAATTAGATTCTGCTTCTCTCCCTCTGTGCAGCGTGTGTGTGTGTGTGTGTGTGTGTGTGTGTGAGAGAGAGAGAGAAGGAGGGAGGAGAACCAGAGAGAGAAAGAGATGAAAAAGAAAGGAAAAGAAGACAGAGGAATGAGAGGGAGAGAAACAGGAAGAAAAAGAAGGAAAATGACAAGAAGGAAAAAGGTGGGGCATAAAGAAAAGAAGAGAAAAAGAAGTAATGGCAATAGAAGCTAAAAAGTAGAAGGAAGAAAGGGAGGGTAGGAGGGAGAGTGGGCAGGAAGGAAGGAGGGAACTAGCGATGGATTCCAAGGCAGACATTCATTCCCTTGAGCACACCAGGTTGCCAGGCTTCCAGGAGTTCGCCCAGGTGTACAGGATCACCTGACTTAATACTGATTAAAAGTATAAATTGCAACATAAAAAGCAAAAGAAAAAAAAAGTAATTGTTACATTTTTCTCTCCTGTGAGGTCATACTCCCTGGTTGTAGCTGAGCCTGCAGCTAGGCACACCCCTCTTGTTTAATAAAATTATATTAACTTTATTCCTGCCCTTGATTTGTGGCTTTCTCACGTTGTGAGGAATAAATAATAAATGATTGTAAAGTACTTGTACATATGAAATGCCACATAAATGCTTAATAATAATCAGCTTAGGCCGGGAAGCCAGGGGGGTTGAATAGAAATCATTGCACACAGCCATACTTGTTTATGTGGCTAAAATCGTCCTGTGTGCTGTCTCCACTTCAAATCATCCAGCAGATTTAATTTTCACCCATTCAAGAATCCACTTCCCTGCAAACTAAACAACCTTTGTTCCTCCTTCCCCACAATAATGTCATCTATAATGGTCAAATGTAACTGCGACAACCCATCTCGGCTTTTCATTTCAGCTTGGTTTCTGTAGCACTCCTTCCCCCCTCCTCATTAGCCTTTCTAAATCCCCGCAGGCAAGATTTTGAGTCATCATTTCTTACCCCACTGGGGATTGTCATGGATTGAATTGTGTCCCCCCAAAATATCTGTCAATTTGGCTGATTCCCAGTGTTGCATGATTGTCTACCATTTTGTCAACTGAAGCAATTTCCCTATGTGTTATAAATCCTACCACTATGATGTAAGGAGATGGATTAGTGGCAGTTATATTGATGAGGTCTATGAGATTAGATAGTGTCTTAGGCCAATATCTTTTGAGCTATAAAAGGGAAAAACAAGCAGAGAGACATGGGGACCTCATACCACTAAGCAAGCAGTGCCAGGAGCAGAGGGTGTCCTTTGGACCTGAGGTTCCTGTACAGAGAAGCTTCTAGGCCAAGGGAGGATTATGACATAGACCTTCCCCCAGAGGAGACAGAGAGAGAAAGCGTTCCCCTGGATCTGGCGCCTTGAATTTGAGCTTGTAGCCTACTAGACTGTGAGAGAATAAATTTCTCTTTGTTAAAGCCGTCCATTTATGGTATTTCTGTTACAGCAGCACTAGATGACCAAGACAGAATTTGGTACCAAGAGTGGGGTGCTGCTCTAACAAATACCTAAAATGTGGAAGCGGTTTTGAAACTGTGAATGGATAGAATGCTCAGAAGGAAGTGAAGAGAACTGTTAACACCAGAGAAGGCGAAGATGGTGAGAAACAGCAGCAGAGGACCGGCAGTGGCAGAGAACTGGCAACAGCAGAACCAGGAGGCCAGTAACAGACAGCACTGGAGCCAACCCACGGATCCAGAGAGCTGAATGCCTTCTGGCTGAAGTTTCCCTGAGGAGTGGGGTGCCTCCAGGCACGTATCAATGGAGCTACATATCTGTCAACTTGGCTAGGACATGATTCCCAATATTGTATGATTGCCTATCATTTTGTCATCTGATGTGGTTTCCCTATGTGTTGTAAATCATATCACTGTGATGTAGTGAGATGGATTAATGGTAGTTATACTGATGAGATCTACAAGATTAGAGAGTGTCTTAAGCCAATCTCTTCTGGGATATAAAGAGAGAAGTGGGCAGAGAGACACAGGAACCTCATACCACCAAGAAAGCAGTGCTGGTAGCAGAGCATGCCCTTTGGACCTGAGGTTCCTGCACAGAGAAGCTCCTAGGCCAAAGGGAAGATTGATGACATGGATCTTTCTCCAGAGCCAACAGAGAAAGCCTTCCCCTGGAGCTGACACCCTGAATTTGGACTTGTAGCCTAAAAGAACGTGAGGGAGTAAATTTCTCTTGGTTAAAGCCAGCCACTTGTGGTATTTCTGTTAGAGCTGCACTAGATGACCAAGACAGGGATGTCTGTTTTACTCTGGTTACCTTTGGTAAAATATCTGTCTCCTGGCCTCAGAGTTCATTACATTTGGTGTTTGGGAAACCAAGATAGCTAAATTGGTCTGTCTTTGATGCTCTTCAGTATTGCATTCATTTAGTCATTTATTCCCTCAACACTTATTCACGGAGCATTGTACCAGGCAGTAGGGATACAGTGGAAACCCAGACAGAGAGCGTATGCGTTCTCATAAGGAGACCTGTACCGGTTGCTGTGGAGTCAATGCCCACTCATGGAGACCTTATGTGCGTCTAAGTAGAACTGTGCTCTATAGGGTTCTCAATGACTGACTTTTTGGAAGTAGATAGCCAGGCCTTTATTCTGAGGTGTCTCTGAGTAGGCTGGAGCCTCCAACCTACAAAGCAACCCAGCATGTTAACCATTTGCACCACTCAGAGACAAGTAATTCTAATGAGGCTTGGAAAATGCTATGGTCAGTGTAAGCAGAGAGGGTATGGGAAGCCAATGTGTAAACAGCACAAATTAGGCAATTCTCTACTTTCTAAACTCACTTTTTATTTGTTTAAAGTGTCTTAAACAAGGCTTTGTGCGTGCTTTAACATAGCTGAAATTCTCCAAGTTTGAACTGAGGTTGTGGATGGAAGGGGAGAATGGAGACCTGAGGAACGCAGCCCATGACTGGTTTCATTTTGTCTTCTGGAGGCAGGATGAGACACTCTCCACCACCTCTGTTTCTCTGTTCCAGTTTCTGATGGATGACACCCAACCACTGGCCGTTGATGATGGCTTACATTTTGCTGATATGACCTCTAGTTTTGACCTGTACCCTATAATTCCAAAAAGAAGTTATTTTCTAAATTTTTGTTAAAACATCCAATGACAAAAGTGCTGTTATTGTGTTGTTACTTGTAGTTTATGCTTATTGTAGAGAACAATTGAAAATAAAAATAAGCAAAAATAAATAAATAAGCTATAATCACATCCACCCATCGGGGACAACTTTTTTTTTTTTTTTTAATCATTTAGTGTATAGCCTACCAATTTTTTGTTCTATGTTTATATTTTACATAAAGGTGCTTTAAGGAACACATCCCCAAATGCCAGAGTATTACATTTCTTATCAATGTGGGATTACACTACACTCTTTATACATACATATTGGTTTATTACCTTTTTTAACATAAAGTGTATACAAGACATAGTTTCATATCAAAAATGTTTATATCACAATTTCTAATGACTCCTTCATATACCATTACAACATATGAATTATTTCAAATTTTTAGATATTATATACATGGATGAAATAAGCCTTCTAAAATTGAAATTACTGTGTAGAATGCGCCTGTATTAAAATTTTTTTTACATTGCCATTATGTGTCCAGGAGGGTTTGAACTGGCTTATTGTTTGATCTCCACTATATCAGACCCCTGCCCACACCCTTCCTCCCACTCACACACCTTAGCCAAAATGCAGTACTGCCAGGGAAGATACATTTGAGGCTCAACAATTTTAATTTTTACTCCACTTTCCCATTCCTTCCCTGGTGGCCTGAGAATTAGTGGGCCTTGGGTTTTCAAACAGGTGGGGAAGGCTGTAGGGTGTATAATTGCTTTTGGTAAAACCATCAATGTCCACATTTAGTTCTTCCTGCTCCACTTCCCCCAATTCAATTAGCCTGTTCTTACCAGGGGGAAAGTTTTCAAAGCATCAGAAGAAGTGTTACCTCATGATTAATAATTCATGACAAGAAATGAAGATTGAGAAAGGTAATAATGCCCTCCAAGCTGTTTTTCTCTACCACTCCCCTGTTCTCATTTGCATAAAAATGCTGTGTCTCAGTTGTTAAAGCAAACACACAAAGTTTCTCTGCCCCATAAACCCATTATCCAAAGCAGGAAATCATAGCTTTTGGAAGCCCTAAACCCCTTTGAGAATCTTGAGAAAGCTATGGACTCTCTCCTAAGGGGGGAAAAAATGCATACTGTAACATGTACAGATATCTTGCTTCTAATTCCAATTCCATAGGGTCAGGTACCCCATGAAAATCATCCAAGGGCCCCCTAAGTAAAATCTCCTGCAGACAAATTGACAAACAAAAAAGGACAACCCCCAAAGGAATCAAAAGTAGGATGGACATGAAGTTTATTTAATATACTTTGCTGCTCCTTTCTGTGCCTAAATTTGCAAAAAACGGAAAAATTTCTCTAAGTGTATTTTACTTTGTGAGAGGGCCTAGTGAAGTAGATGAATATTATTATGAGAGTGGTTTTTGGCAAATGAATATATGTTATATCCACAGCCATCGAGTCAATTCTGAGTCATGTGACCCTAAGGGACAGAGTAGAACTGCCCCATAAGGCTTCCAAGGAGCAGCTGGTGGATTTGAACTGCCAACCTTTCGGTTAGCAGCCAAGCTCTTAACCACTGTGCCACCAGGGCTAATAAATAGGGTTGTGGGTGGGGGTATGGCTGATTTTGAGATCAATTTGCAAGGGTACTATTAAGGCTGAATTTTTTTTCTTTCCAAATGCTATCAGCAGTGAAATGTCCAAGGCAGTGAGTTACACCCACTGCTTCATGCTCTGCTACTTGGCATTCCTCTAAGTTCTTCCTCAATTGTCATATCTCCACAGGCCATAACAAGGGACAACAGTCAGCAGCAATTCAATTTCGACCTCCATCTGCTGGCAATAAGAACATAAGGGGGAAATTAATGTGCACTCACACACTTGTCATTATAATGGATCGATTTTGTTTTTATAGTATGACTTCCTTCCAAGGAAACAGCAGCGACAAAAACAGTTAAATTTCCAGGCATCAACTTACCTGGTAGACAGGTAAAACAATCATCTCCATTTGTTGAAGGCATGGAGATGCTAAAAATTTTCCCAGGGCCACACAGTACTTCCATGGTGAAATATGGTTATCAAAAAAGCTCACTGGGAACCATTTTGGCATTCCTTAAAAGTCTGTCATCTAATATCCAAGCCAAAGATCAGCTTATATTAACATTTAATCAGATTACATAAACACACTGTAAAATATTCTAAGAGCTATCGCAGGATTTCTTCACTCATTTTTTAAATTTAGTATCCTTCCCAAAACCCAAAAACCATGATTTTCCTTTTACTAGCTCGATGATCTTGGGTAAGTTACTTAATCTTCCTGTGTCTCCACTTCCTCCTCTATAAAATGGAAATAATAGTGAGAAGCTAGTTCATAGGTTTGTTATGAGGGTTAAATAAAAAATTCTAGAAAATTCCCCAACATATCCAGGGTCTCCATAAAATCTGAAAACATGGTTAGTATTATTTTATATTTTTTACATATTGACGAAAGATGAACGCGTGGAAGTGATACTGCTGAGTGGAAGAAAAGGCTGGTCATAGCAACAAATAACAGTCCTTCAATTCATATCGTCTTGAAAGAACTGTCTTTTCTGAAAGGACAGTTGGAAAGCTGGCTCAAAATTCAGAGATGTAATCAGTGTGTTGGGCAAACTTTTATGGAAAGTCTGATTTCTAACAAGGTGAAGGAAACAGTCATAGCCAAGGTCATAGCCAGTCCAAAGAGGTCACCTTGCCGAACATTTGAGGAATTGGAAGGCCATTGCAGAACTCTTCAAGAGATTCGCGAAACACATGCTTTTCAGGCATACAAAACGCAAGTCATACAAAACTTATATGAGGATGATCCTACCAGCATGAGAGGCAACACATTGAATATATAAGGTAAAGTCTTTGAACAAATTGTTTATTGTAATATAATAGCAGTAACTGTTTATTATGCATATTTGCCTATGTTTCCAAGCTTTTGGCCACCTGTTTATTAAATATTTTTGTTTTTTATTATTATTTACTAAAAAATAAAATAAAAACAGATGCTGCACAATCTACTATGTTTTCATTGTTGAAATAATCACATTTTGACACCAGCAAGTAAGAGCATAGGAATCACCAGTTAGTACTGATTCTGTACTATTCGGTTGTGGTTTCTTATTGACCTCCTTCTTCATCAGTTTACCAATACAACCTTAATCATTTAAGGAAACACAAGCAGTGAACTGAGTCTGCACATGTTTCCTGGTCCTTCTCTGATAGGATCAAAGAGCTTCAGCCTCAACTTTGAAATTTGAAAAGGAATCTGTTTAAAATCATTTTTTCCAATCTTTCTCATTGTCGGTGTCCATCTCACAGATACTAGCCTTAAAGTTGACTTTGATTCATGAAAATGTTACATTAGAGGCTAAAAATAACTATACAAATAAGAACAGTCTCTTCATACACACTCGATAATAACAGCAATTTATTTCTGATCACTTGCATTGTTCTGTCTGGAAGAGATTTAATGATATATATTTGATAAGCAATTATGAACAAATTATATATGGGGACATTTTGAAAAACCTGTCTTTGCTTATGCCCATCCCCAATCAAGATATAGAGAACTTTCCAAATGAAAGCTGTAGATGCATTAGACAGTTAAAATGATAGATATCATACTGCCATGTAAAATGCACCTGCTCCACCATATTCCTCAGGATGATCTTAATCCTCTAACTCAGAGTGAGCAGTTCAATGCAGTCTAATTAAAAGGAGAAATTAAAGAGAGTTTTGTTAACGTGATAATGTGCCTCAATGTCAACAGGTGTGATCAAGTGTAAAGAGGCAAGTGTCACAAGAACATCAACAGTGTCACAGAGCAGAGCCTTTCCACAGGAGCTTTCAAAGGAAAGCAAAGTTTGAAAATGGCTGAAATCCTCCTTTGGACTGCCACTTGCAGTATATATCCGAATTTTTGTCTGCCACCTGGTAGAAGCTGGAAGTTTTAGTATAAAAAAGAAGAGTAGGAAGAGTTCATGTATTAGATTTTTACCATGAAATGGAAGGCACACTCAAATTAATATAATTTAAGAGAGTTGAGTAAAGGAATTATTTACAACAGTGTGGGTAAGGCTTAAGGGAACTGCAAAGAATAGTTAAGTACCTCAAAGAATAATAAGTGCTCAACTACTCCTTGGAGCCTCGAAGGCATGAGGGAAGAGGTTATTATGAGACCACTGACACACAGAAGGATGGATAGAGAGGAGCTTACAGGGAAGAAATAGGAGAATACACACCCTCATCTCACTTTTTTCCCTCTCTCCAATCTCCTTCCAGTGCTTTCCATCTACCAAATTCAACTGAACCTCAGAGAGCAGGTGATCCATTGATATTGTGATGTGGGGTAAAATGTGGCACCTGTACTTATTTATAAGTATGGTTAATGATTTAGATGCATATCACTAAGGTTTGAGAACAACTAAAATCCAGTAAGGACTATGAGTCTTTTTATACTCCAAGAGTTGAAAAACGTTTTCTGTAACATGCCAAATATTAAGTATTTTAGAGTTTGCAGGCAATACAGTATCTATTGCAACTACTCAACTCAACTCTACCTTAGTAATATGAAAGCAATTTAAACTAATGAATGTGGTCATACTTGGCCCCAGTAGGCTGGATTTGGCCCACAGAATGTAGTTTGCTCCTTCACCGTTTACTCTGGGAGGTCCAAAATACCCATAAAGTATTGTGCTCGCTAAAGCTTTTGCTTTAAAAAAGATAGAATTCCTGGATATTCTCTGATATTTAAAGGTTTAAATATGTATTTCTCATAAAAATAGCTTTTAAAACAAAATGATAATTACTCTTATTATCAATATTTATGATCAATAGAACCTATACCCCTGACAAGTTATTTTGCTCTCTTAGTCACACCACAAGTCTCCAAAATGGAAGGCTTACATCCAAGGAAGATGAGGTATGGAGGTATAACAGGGAATATGGAATTTTTATCTATATTTACTTTACTTCATATTTGTATTAAAATTCTATTTCAAAATAATTTATGATTTACTTAAAATATCAGTACAGTTGTATGCAGAAATATTTACAAATTAAATAAATATTCAATTATTGGAATCTAGGAATAGTGAAGTAAGAACTTCCAAAAATCCATTCCTACATAAAAGCAATGAAAACACTGGCAAATTATAAAAATCATCTTTTTAAGAACTTTGGAAATTAATCAAAGGTTTACAGCAATCCAAGGAGAGTTTATTCAAATAAATGATTGAATCTCTGTAAGAACATTAAGCATCGTGGCATTTTAACTTGCCCTATTCCCATCCTCTTCTCCCCAGCTCTACAATAGCATTGAAAATCAGCACCATTGGAGCCATGATAACTGTGAAAATCAGCAGTTCAGCATCTACAGAGGTTTGAACTAAAAAAGAAAAAAAAAGCTAACATATTCCCAGACAATTGTCATTATTTCACCTTTTTAAGAGCTCCTTAGAAAAGCCTTTTTTTTTTTTTTAAGAAAAGCCCTATTCTCAGTGCTTGTCTTTATTGGAACTGACTGGCAACTTGGTATTCTTAAGAAGCTTGTCAAGAAAAAAAAAAAAAGGCAATTGCTTAACATCGTAGCTGCCTAAAACAGAGATACCAATTGGGGAAAACAAGAGATTGGACAAAAAGCTTATAAGAAATATCAGAGGTATAAGACATGCACAGGGAGCTTTGAAAAGTTCTAACATATTCTTGGGAATCTAGAAAGCATGTGCATGTGCAAGGCTGTGTGCATGCCAAGAAAAGACTTGAGAAGACTGTAATCTTTCTTCATTGGCTGACCTTCAGGCTATGGGCAAGCAGTAAGTGAAGGATAAAGCAGAGATGTAAACTCCTTGAGCACTGAAGGTATATCTCAACCCACATACCGGGCCTCTTGGTGAAAGGTAAGTGACTTACTGGTTCAAGGCATTTAAGAAAATCTCTGTCCAATTATAAGCTGACAATTAATAATGGGCTAACAAAGCAGAAACTTCAGTGGATGTACACAACAAAAAAGTACAGAATTAGTCCAAGAAATTTAGGAAACTAACAATCAGCAGCAGCAACGGAAATAACACAGCAATAAAAACAAGCCCCTGGGGTGGAGGTCTAATACCCAGAGCTGCCACACTATATTATTTAAAATGTCCTATGTTCAACCAAAATTATGACACACACACACACACACACACACACACACACACAAACAGGAAAATGTGGTCCATACATAGGAAAGAAAATAGTCAATAGAAAATTTTTCTGAGGGATTCAGATGTTGGATTTACAAGAAAAAAATTTAAATTGGCTATTATTGTTTTTTTTTTTATTATACCTATGGAGCCCTGGTGGTGCAGTGGTTAAGAGCTCTACCCGGCACTCCTTGGAAACCCTATGGGGCAGTTCTACTCTGTCCTATAAGGTCGCTATGAGGCAGAATCAACTTGACGACAATGGGTTTTTTTAAATTATACATATATTCAATGAATGAAAGGAAATCACATCTGAAAAACTAAAGCAAAATATGAGAAAATGCCACACCGAGGAGAGAATATGGCAAAAGGATAGAAATTACAAAATTAAGCCAAATAGGAATTATTTGAAACAAATTAAATGGGGAGCACCAGCAAGTTTGGGCTAGCAGAAAAAAGAAATAAGCAAACTTGAAGATGGGCCAATTGAAATATTCCAGCCTGAGGAACACAAAGGAAAAAAGAATGAGGAAACCTGAACAGAGCCTCAGAGACCTGTGGGACACCAACATCAAATATACCAATATATAAATAATGGGAATTCTAGAGGAAAGGGGAAGAAATAATATTTGAAGATATAATGCCTGGAAACTCCCAAAATTTGACAAAAAACATTCATCTACAAATCCAAAAGTTTTAAAAAATTATAAGTAGGATAAACTAAAAAGGATCCACACATGGACACATCACAGTTGAACAGTGGAAGGTCAAAGACAAAGAAAGAATCCTGAAAGCAGCAATAGAAAAACAACTCATTACATACAATGAATTTTCAGTGAGAGTAAAATCAGATCTGTCATCAGACACCAACGATGCCAGAAGGCAGTGGATGATATGCTTAAAATACTGAGGATAAACACTGTTAACCAAGAATTCTATGTCCAGCAAAACTATCACTCAAAAATGAAGGAGTAATTAAGGCATTCTAAGACAAACAAAAACTGGAAGAATTAATAGCTGTCAGACCTGTCCTATGAGAAATACTAAAGGGAGTACTTCAGGCTGAAATGAAAGTGCACTATCCAGTAACTCTAATTCACATGAATAAATTAAAAGCACCAGTAGAGATAACTAATAGATAAAAAAAATATATAAAGCACGGTACAAATGCACATTTTTTGCAACTATTCTCTTGTTTCATTAAAAAAAAAAAATTGAATAAAGCAATAGTTATAAAACTGCTTTCAGGGGCTTATAATGTGTATAGATGTAGTTTGTAAAACAATAATAGCACAAAAGAGTAGGGAGATAGAGCTCTATTGCAGCAAAAGTTTTGTATACTACTGAAATTAAGTTGGTATTAATATGAACCATATTGCTGTAAGTTAAAGCTATTTATTGTAATGAAAGGGCAAGCATTAGCAAGTAACTTTAAAAACCCATAACAACTCATAAAAGAAGCAATGTAAGCAAAATAAAATTGTACATTAGAAATTATCTAGTTAAGAAAAAAGAAGGCAGGGATAGAGAAACAAAAAGATGCAAGAAATACAGACAACAAATAACAAAATAGTAGATCTAAATCCTACCTTATAAGTAGCTGCATTAACATGAATTAAACACTTCAATCAAAAAAGCAGGGAGTGGCAGATTGAATAAAAAAACACATGATTCAACTATATGCTGTCTACAACAGACACACTTTAGAGTCAAAGAGAAAAACTGGTTGAACATAAAAGACATAAAAAGATATGCCATGAAATCAGCAACAAAAAGAGAGTTGAAGTGGCTATATTAATATCAGATAGAATAAAATTTAAGAGAGAAGTTGTTATTACAGACAAAGAAGGAAACTTTATAATGATAAAACTGTCAATTTATCAGGAAGACGTAACAATTATAAATATACTTACACCCTAACAACAGATCCCCAAAATACATAAAACAAATACAATTGAAGGGAGAAAGACAATTCAATACCTCATTCTCAATAATGGATAGAACAAGACAGAAGATCAAAAATGAAATAGAAAACCTGAACAACAGTATAAACCACCTAGACCTAACAGACTTTTATAGCACATGTCATCCAACAACAAGAGTACACATTTTTCTTAAATGGGCATGGCACGTTCTTAGGATAAAACATAATGTAAGACCACAAAACAAGTCTCAATTAATTTAAAAGGGTAGAAATCATACAAAATATGCTCTTTAACCATATTAGAATGAAATTAGAAATACATAAGGAAATTAATCTGGGAAATTCACAAAGAAGTGGGAATTAAACAACATACACCCGATGGGTTACAGAAGAAATTAAAAGAGAAATTAGGAAATATTTTTAGATGAATGAAACCAAATACATATTTGCCAAAGCTTATAGGATTCTGCTAAAGCAGTGATGAGAGGAAAATTTATAGCTATAAATGCCTATTCCAAAAAAGAAGAAAGTCTCAAAATAAGAATATAACCATCTGTGTTAAGAAACTAGAAAAAAAAAAAAAAAAAACTAACTAAACCCAAAGCAAGGAGAGGAAGAAAAAAGAACTAGAGCTGAAACAAATGAAATAGGAAGAGAAAGAAAAAAAAAAAGAGAGAGAGAGAGAGGAGGCAAAGCTAACATAGTGCTATAGACAGAAGCACCATGCCATCCTTCTGCAGCAAAGACTTGAAAAACTAACTGAAACTGATACAAACGTCAGTCCTGGAACCTTAAGCATCAAATGAAGGAACAAAATACTCGATCAAGCACCAAATGGAATAAGAGACAGACAGAGAACAGAGAATGAGGAGAGTTATGGAGTGGAGATCCCCTACCAGCTGAAGAGGCACAGATTTGCCATCTCAGACTACAGCCACAAAGGAACACGGACAGAAAGTACCAGAAGGCAACTTCAAGGAGCTCCCAACAGGAGACAGAGTGCCCAGCAACCAGGGATACATGCTTTCCCGTCTCCAACTCTTCTTTCCTCTACGCAGCCTCAGCTGCTTTCCAACAGACCACATTCCTTCGGCTGGAAAAACATCAAGTTGCTGTCACTGGGTCCACCCCATCCCAACCGGTCAGCCTCTTCAGAGCCATTTTCGTTTTTTGGTTTGGATTTTTTTTTTAATTGTTGTATTTTACTTATTTATTTTTGGCTTTTTTTGTTGCTTCCCTCTCTCCCTTCCTTCCTTTCCTTTCTCCCACATGCTTAGCCCCTTCTTCACAGACTGTGCTGTACAGCTTAGCTGGAGAGCCTCTGGCACGTGGCCTCCCCGGATCTGCACTGCCCCTACAAGCTGTCTCCCTCAGTGCCATATTTTTTACTTTTCTCCTTCTCCTTTTTCCTTCTCCCTCCCACCTAGGCCATGCACTGCTTCCACCCCTTCCTGATGGGCCATGCCATGCCACCCAGTGAGAGAGATATCAGCCTGCCACCACTCCAATTCCACCCCACCCCCAATAGCCAGCTCCTCCAAATTTATTTATTTATTGTTTTGTTGTTGCTGTTTTTATTTTATTTTTGTTTATTTGTTGGTTATTTCTCTCTCTTCCCATCTTTCCTTTCACCTACCCACCTAGCCCCATGCAGCACCCACACCCCTTCTCAACAGGCCAAGATGCACTGCATAGCTAGAGATCCACTGCCACACGGCCTTGCCAGGTATGCCCCACTCACTCACCAAATCCCACCTCACCAACTTTTTATTTACTTTTTTTGTTTTTTCCTTCATTTTTTCAATTTTTTTTGCTTTTGTTTCTCTCTCTTCTTTCACTAACCCACTTAGCTCTGCACATCAGATCCTCTCCCTTCCCTCCTGCCATTCTGCACTGCTTGCCAAGCACTGCACCCTTGAGCAGCACTGACAGGTCCCCTGGACCCTAGCCTACACTGCCCCTTAGCCCTGCCCCACCAGCCTCAGTTCATGCTACAAACTACACATCCCCACCTCTCCTGCCCAATGGAGACACCCACTTGCACCATAGCTAAGTGACTAGCCCTGCCCACCTAAACAAGGTGATGAGAAGGATTGTACCCACAGGAGAGCAAGCAACTAAACATGCACAGCCCGCCTGTCCAGACTTAACCAAATAAAACAAAAAAGCAAGACAAAGCAAACAAATCTACAATCAAAAAGCAAAGAAAATAATTCCTGAATGTCTCAGAGACAGTAGACAATATCAAAACATACGAAAAAAACAGGACTTGAAGGCTCTAGAAAGTGAACAAAATGAAACTCCAGATGACATTCTGGTCAAAGAAAAGGCACTGGAACTACCTGATGGGGAATTCGAAACTCTAATATTCAGGGTTCTCCAAGAGGAGAAGGAAAATGCAGAAAAATGAAGATATAGACAAAATCATGGAAAATACAGACAAAGCCAGGGAAAACACAGGCAAAGCAATGGAAAAATTCAGAAAAATAATACAGTAACAAAATGTCAAAATAAACAACTAGAAATTATACAAGAACAGTGATTAGAAATTTAAAAGATAAACAGCAACATTTCAGAAATGAACAGAGCAATAGGAGAATTTAGGAGCAAATTTGGAACCATGGAAGACAGGATCAGCAAAATTGAAGACAAATCCTTGCCTACCACTTAGTTTGAGGAAAAATCAGAGAAAACAATGAGGAAAAATAAAGAAATCCTGAGAATGATGTGGGATACAAACAAAAACAAAAATTTGTGTGTGATCAGCATTCCAGAACTGGGGGAGAAAACAGAAAACACAGAGAGACTCATTGAAGATTTGCTGACAGAAAATTTCCCTAACTTTATAAAAGATGAAAAATCTTTCCAAAAAGCTCAGTGAATCCCATAGAGGATATACCCCAAAAGAAAATCACCAAGACATCATAATAAACTTGCTAAAACCAAAGACAAAGAAAGAATCCTGAGAGAAATTTAAGAAAAAAGAAAAGTCACATATAAAAGGGAAACAATAAGACTAAGCTCTGACTACTCAGCAGAAACATGCAGGCAAGAAGACAATGGGATGACATATATAACCATTTCAAAGAAAAAAGCTGCCAACCAAAAATAATAAATCCTGCAAAACTCTCACTCAAATATGATGGGGAAATAAACAGAAATTAAGGGGATATGTAAAAATCAAATCAAACTTGAAAAACTATTAAAAGGAGTCTTTCAGTTAGAGAATCAACAACATCAGACAACGGCCTGAATCTAGGACACAAGACAGCATCAGCCAGGTACCAACCTAGGTAATGAACTCTCAAGGATAAAAGAAAACTAAAAAATTTACAACAGGGAACCAGAGAGGTCAATCTGTAAATGGAAACAACATCACTTAAAGCACAATAAAAATTATTAAAAAAAAAAAAAAGATACCAGTACATTAAAAGAGGGAATAAATAGTGTAGATATAGAACTTTCAAATAGAGAGGAAGTCAGGGTAATATCAAATACTGAAGACCAGTTTAAACTTAAAAAGATAGGGGTAAATTTCAAGGTAACCACAAAGAAAATTAAAGAATCTACTCATCAAAATAAAGAAAAAAAAAGTCTCAGTAAACACAAAATTTACAAAAACAAAACAAACAAACTACAAACAAAATGAATTCAGCACAGAAGAGTAAGAGGAACAAACGAAATGTCAGTACCACAAAAAAAGCAATACACAATGACAGCAATAAACTCACATTTATCAATAATCACACTGAATGTAAATGGCTTAAATGCACCCATAAAGAGGCAGAGAATGACTGAGTAGACTAAAAAAAAAAAAAAAACAGGACCCATCAATATGTTGTCTACAAGAGATGCGCCTTAGAAACAAAGACATAAATATATTAAAAATCAAAGAACGGGAAAAAATATATCAAGCAAACAGCAATCAAAAAAGAGCAGGAGTGGCAACACTAATCTCAGATGAAATAGACTTTAAAACAAAATCCACCATAAAAGACAAGGAAGGACACTAAATCATGATTAAAGAGACAATCCAGCATGAGGACATAACCATAAAAAATAACTATGTACCCAAGGACAAGGCTCCACTATATATAAAACAAACACAAGCAGCATTGAAAAGAGAAATTGACAGTTCCACAATAATAGTAGGAGACTTCAACACACCAGTCTCCGTAAAGGACAGAACATCTAGAAACTCATCCAAGGTACAGAAGATCTAAAGGCCACAGTCAACCAACTTGACCTCATAGACATGTATACAGCATACCACTCAACAGCTGCAAAATACACATTCCTGTCCAATGCACAAGGAACGTGCTCCAGAACAGACCACATCTTAGGCCACAAAGTAAACCTCAACAAAATCCAAAACATCGTGACAATACAAAGCATCTTCTCAGATCACAAAGCCATAAAAGTAGAAATTAATAACGTAAGAGCAAGGGGGAAAAAAAAAACATGGAAACTGAATAACCTTGCTTAAAAGCCACTGAGTAATAGAAGAAACCAAACATGGAACCAAAAAATTCATAGAGGCAAATGAGAATGAAAACACATCATACCAAAACCTTTGGGACACAGCAAAGGTAGTGCTCAGAGGTAAATTTATAGCAACAGATGCACACATCAGAAAAGAAGGAAGGGACAAAATCAAAACATTAGATACACAACTTGAACAAATAGAAAGAGAACAGCAAAAGAAGCCCATAGTCACCAGAAGAAAGGAAATAATAATGATCAGAGCAGAAATAAATGAAATAGAGAATAGACAAGCAATAGAAAGACTCAACAAAACCAAAAGTTAGTTGTTTGAAAGGATCAACAAAATTGACAAGCATTGGCCAAACAGACAAAAGAAAATCAAGGAAGGTTGCAAATAGCCCAAACAAGAAATGAAATGTGGAACATTACAACAGACCCAACTGAAATAAAAAGGATCACAAAAAAGTATGAAAAATTATACTACAAAAAGTTTGAAAACCTATACTAAATGGACAAATTTCTAGAAACACACTACCTACCCAAACTAACACAAACTGAAGTCGCAAATCTGAAAAGACCCATAACAAGAGAAGAGATTGAACAGGTTAAAAAAAAAAAAAAAAGCCATGGCCCAGATGGATTCACTGGAGATTTCTACCAAACATTCAGAGAAGAGCTTGCACCAGCACTACTATTTCAGAACATAGAAAAGGAATACTTCCAAATTCATTCTATGAAGCCGACATAAGCCTGATACCAAAACCAGGCAAAGATATCACAAAAAAAGAAAATTACAGACCAATATCTCTCATGAATATAGACACAAAAATTCTAGCCTATAGAATTCAGCATCATATAAAAAAAAATACACCATGACCAAGTGGGATTCATACCAGGTATGCAAGGATGGTTCAACATTAGAAAATCAATCAACATAATCCATCACATAAATGAAAGAAAAGAAATCACATGATTGTCTCAATAGACAAAGAAAAGGCATTCAATAAAGTCAACATCAATTCCTGATAAAAACTCTCCATAAAGTAGGTATAGAAGGGAAATTTCTCAACATAATAAAGGGCATCTAAGCAAAACCAATAACCAACATCATTCTTAATGGAGAGAGGCCGAAAACATTCCCGCAAGAACAGGAACAGGACGACGATGCCCTTTATCACCACTCTTATTTAACATGGTGCTGTAAGTCCTAGCTAGAGCAATAAGGCAAGAAAAAGAAACAAAGAGCATCCAAATTGGTAAGGAAGAAATAAAACTATCCCTATTTGTGGGTGATACGATACTATACATAGAAAACCCAAAGGAATCCACAAGAAAACTACTGGAATTAATAAAAAGATTCAGCAGAGTAGCAGGATACAAGAAAAACATACAAAGCAACTGGATTCCTATATACCAATAAAGAGAAATTATGAAAAGAAAATCAGGAAAGCAATACTAATAGCCCCTAAAAAATAAAATGCTTAGAAATAAATCTAACCAGGTATGTAAAAAAAACCTATACAAAGAAAGCTGCAAAACACTACCTTAAGAAACTAAAAGAGATCTACATAAATGGAAAAAACATACCATGTTCATGGATAGGCAAACTCAACATCGTGAAAATGTCAATTCTACCCAAAGCAATCTACAAATACAATGCAATCCCAATCCAAATACCAACAGCACTGTTTAATGAGATGGAAAAATTAATTATTAACTTTAAATAGAAAGGAAAGAGACCCAGATAAGTAAAGCACTATTGAAGAAGAAGAATAAAGTAAGAAGACCAAAACTACAGAACTACCTGACCTCAGAACCTCCTATACAGCGTGATAGTTAAAACTGCCTGGGACCGGCGCATTGACAGATACATTGACCAATGGAACAGACTGAGAGCCCAGATGTAAATCCATCCACAAACAGTCACCTGATTTTTGACAAAGGCCTGAAGTCCATTAAGTAGGAACAAGACAGTCTTTTTAATAAATGGTGCTAGCAAAACTGAATGTTCATCTGTAGACAAATGAAACAGGACTTATATCTCACATCATACACAAAAATTAATTCAAAAGGGATCAAAGCCTCAATACGAAAGCAAAAACTGTAAAGATCATAGAAGAAAAGATAGGATCAACCCTAGAGACCCTAATACACAGCATAAATAGGATACGAACCACAGCTAACATTATAGAAA
This sequence comes from Elephas maximus indicus, assembly GCF_024166365.1. NCBI lineage: Eukaryota > Metazoa > Chordata > Mammalia > Proboscidea > Elephantidae > Elephas > Elephas maximus. Next base: position 137,922,064 of record NC_064821.1, read on the forward strand.
CACCAGAAGATAAGCTAGATAACTGGGATCTTCTAAAAATTAAACACTTATGCTTTATCAAGGAAATCCTGGTGGCATAGTGGTTAAGTGCTATGGCAGCTAACCAAAGGGTTGGCAGTTAAAATCTGCCAGGCGCTCCTTGGAAACTCTATGGGGCAGTTCTACTCTGTCCTATAGGGTTGCTATGAGTTGGAATTGACTTGATGGCACTGGGTTTTTGGTTTGTTATGCTTATCAAAAGACTTCACTAAAAGAGTAAAAAGAGAACTTACAGACTGGAAAAAAGTTTTTGGCTATGACAAATCCAACAAAGGCCTAATCTCTAAAATCTATGGGAAGATACAACACCTGTACAACAAAAAGACAAATAAGCCAATTAAAAAAATGGGCAAAGGATATGAACAGACACTTCACCAAAGAAGACATTCAGGTGGCTAACAGATACATGAAAAAATGCTCATGATCACTAGTATTAGAGGAATGCAAATCAAAACTCAGTGAGATACCATCTCACCTCAACATTACTGCCATGAATTAAAAAACCAGAAAATAACAAATGTTGGAGAGGCTGTCGGGAGCTTGGAACTCTTATGCGCTGCTGTTGGAAATGTAAAATGGTACAACCATTTTGGAAATCCGTATGGCACTTCCTTAAAAAGCTAGAAATAGAAATATATAGGAACCAGCAAACCCACTCCTAGAAATACATCCTAGAGAAATAAGAACCATCACACAAATAGACATATGCACACCCGTGTTCTTTGCAGGATTATTCACAATAGCAAAAAGATGGAAACAACCTAAGTGCCCATCAACAGATTAATGAATTAAAAAACTATGCTATGAACACACAATGGAATACTATGCAACAATAAAGAATAATGATGAATCTGTGAAACATCTCAAAAAATGGATGAATCTGGAGGACATTATGCTGAGTGAAATAAATCAATCACAAAAAGACAAATACTGCATGAGACCACTCTTACAGAAACTCATGAAAAGGTTTACTCACGGAGGCAGAGCCAAAATGGTGGAATAGACAGATGCTTCCAGCAAGCCCTCTTTACAACAAAGACATGAAAAAACAAGTGAAAAGAGTATATTTTTGACAAGCTGGGAGCCCTGAACATCAAAGGCAAGCATAGACAACGAACTGAGGGGCAGGGAGAGGAAGAGACCGTTCAGAAGTTGACAGGAGTTACTGGACCTGAATTGTGGGAAGCCCTCAGGCACCATTCCCGGGGCAGTGGTGGGCTGGTACTAGCATTCGGCCACAGTTTCCTCGGGAAGAAACAGCCAGCCACACAGCCTACTCACACACCAGAATATGAGGAGAACGGCGTTCTTGGCAAAAGCTAAGGGCTTACGTATATTTTACCGTGTCCCCCCACCCCGAAGCCGGCTTCAGCAGCTGAATCCCTGGGCCTGAGATAGATCCGGGTGAGCACCTAGAGCCATCCTCTTGGCCTTGGGGAAGGAAAAAATTTGCAACTGGGGGGAAAAGATAATTTGCTAACTCCATTAACTGGAGGAGCTCAGGACAGAAGCGGCTGTGGTCCAGGCATAAACCATCTGTGGACCTTGAGCACCTTTCCCTTCTGCATGGACCTGTGTGGGCCTATTTCAGAAGAATAGGCCCTTGTTGGCAAACTCCAGCCATTTCAGCTGTGCGATGGAGAGGTGGCTGTTTGACATTTGACATTGCTTTGCCTATTAAACAAGGTCCTCACCTACCCACATCAGGGACCTCAGGACTGGTAGCTCCACTCAGGCCACCCAGCAACCAGCAACAGGGGTCCAAAGATAACTGGCACCTCCCAGTCCTTACATCCAAAAGATTTGGGTGCCGATGGTCTCTCTGCAGAACCCACCCACCAGCATGCTCTAGGGAACAGAGATGCGTTTTCCTCAGAGACACTTGGGGGTCAGTTCTCAGCCCCCTGCCTTGTTCAGAGAGTGACCCCCTGCTGCAATAAGATACTGGTACGTACACCAATCACTCCTGCCCCTCTAAGACTATAGGACATAGCCTGTACCACACACTTGATGACCAGCTACCTGGAAACCTGAGCTGAATTCATACAAGAAAACTGAATGGACCCCTAGACTGATATACCTGATAACAGCTCTAGCCAGCTGGGGAGAGAACATCAGAACTCCAAAGGCCAAAATAATCAAGCTAGCTCACTCAAGCAACCCATAGGGGTATACCAAAACAAAACAAAGCAAGAAGCTACAACGTGGTAAGCAAGCATAAACTAATACAAAAACTTATAGACGGCTCAGATACAACAGTCAATATGAAGTCACATAAGGAAACAGACCATGATCACCTCAACAAGCTCTCAAAACAAAGAATCAAGGGATCTTCTAGATGAAAGTGCATTCCTAGAATTACCAGATGCAGAATACAGAAGTTTAATACACAGGACCGTTTAAGACATCAGGAAGGAAATAGGGCAATATGCAGAACAAGCCAAGGAACACACAGATAAAGCAACTAAAGAAATTAGAAAGATTATTCAGGAACATAATGAAATGTTTAATAAGCTGGAAAAATCCATAGACAGACAACAATCAGAAATTCAGAAGATTAACAATAAAATTACAGAATTAAACAACTCAATATAAAGTCAGAGGAGCAGAATTGAGCAAGTAGAAGCTAGAATATCTGAACTTGAAGATAAATCACTTGGCACTAATATATTTGCAGAAAAACCAGATAAAAGAATTAAAAAAAAAATGAAGAAACTTTAAGAATCATGTGGGACTGTATCAAGAGAAATAACCTATGAGTGGTTGGAGTACCAGAACAGGAAGGGATAACAGAAAATACAGAGAAAATTGTTGTAAGATTTGTTGGCAGAAAAGTTCCCTGATATTGTGAAAGATGAGAAGATATCTATCCAAGATGCTCATCGAACTCCACATAAGGCAGATCTTAAAAGAAAGTCACCAAGATATATTATAATCAAACTTGCCAAAACCAAAGGTAAAGAGAGTATTATAAGAGCAGCCAGAGATAAACGAAAAGTCACCTACAAAGGAGAGCCAATAAGAATAAGCCCGGACTACAAGGCAGAAACCATGCAGGCAAGAAGGCAATGGGATGACATATTTAAAAAATTGAAGGAAATAAATGGCCTGCCAAGAATCATATGTCCAGCAAAACTGTCTCTTAAATATGAAGGTGAAATTAAGACATTTCCAGACAAACACAAGGTTAGGGAATTCGTAAAAACCAAACCAAAACTACAAGAAATACTACAGGGAGATCCTTGGTTAAAAAATCAATAACATTAGGTATCAACCCAAGACTAGAACACTGGGCAGAGCAACCAGAAGTCAACCCAGACAGGAAAATCCAAAAAAAAAAAAAACAAAAAAAAAGCCCAAAACAGGGTAACAGCAATGTTATTATATAAAAGTAGACAACATTAAAATAATAAAGAGGGACTAAGAAATGTAATCATACACCTTCCATACGGAGAGGAAGATACAGCTATATAAAGAAATAAAAGTTAGTTTTAAATTTAGAAAAATAGGGGTAAATAATAAGGTAACCACAAAGGAGACAAACTATCCTACTCATCAAAATAAAATACAAGGGAAAAATACAGACTCAGCAGAAACAAAATCAACAACAACAAATATGAGGAAAGGACAATATAGAAAGAAAATCTACTCAGCACATAAAATCAAGTGGGAAAAAGAAACTGTCAACACACAAAAAAGACATCAAAATGATAGCACTGAATTCATACCTGTCCATAATTACCCTGAATGTAAATGGACTAAATGCACCAATAAAGAGACAGAGAGCGGCAGAATGGATTAAAAAACAAGATCCGTTTATATGCTGCCTACAAGAGACACACCTTAAACTTAGAGACACAAACAAACTAAAACTCAAAGGATGGAAAAAAATATATCAAGCAAACAACAATCAAAAAAGAGCAGGAGTGGCAATATTAATTTCTGACACAATAGACTTTAAAGTTAAAGCCATCAAAAAGAATAAGGAAGGACACTATATAACGATTAAAAGGACAATACACCAAGAAGATATAACCGTAATAAATATTTGTGCACCCAATGACAGGGCTCCAAGGTACATAAAACAAACTCTATCAGCACTGAAAAGTGAGATAGACAGCTCCACAATAACAGCAGGAGACTTTAACACACCACGTTTGGTGAAGGACAGGACATCCAGAAAGAAGCTCAATAAAGACATGGAATCTATATGCCCAAATCAACCAACTTGACCTCACAGTCATACACAGAACACTCCATCCAACAGCAACCAAGTATACTTTCTTTTTTAGTGCACATGGAACATTCTCTAGAATAGACCACATATTAGGTCATAAAGCAAGCCTTAGCAGCAACTAAAACACTGAAATATTACAAAGCATCTTCTCTGACCATAAGGCCATAAAAGTGGAAATCAATAACAGGAAAAGCAGGGAAAAGAAATCAAGCACTTGGAAACTGAACAATACCCTGTTCAAAAAGACTGGATTATAGAACACGTTAAGGATGGAACAAAGACATTCAGAGAATCCAATGAGAATGAAAACACTTCCTATTAGAACTTTTGGGACACAGCAATAGCAGTGCTCAGAGGTCAATTTATACAAATAAATGCACACATCCAAAAACAAGAAAGGGCCAAAATCAAAGAATTATCCCTACAACTTGAACAAATAGATAGAGAACAACAAAAGAAACCTTCAAGCACCAGAAGAAAACAAATAATAAAAATTAGAGCAGAACGAACTGAAATAGAAAACAGAAAAACAATTGAAAGAATTATTGAGACCAAAAGCTGGTTCTTTGAAAAAATCAACAAAATTGATAAACCACTGGCCAAACTGACAAAAGAGAAACAGGAGAGGAAGCAAATAACCTGTATAAGAAATGAGATGGGCGATATTACAACACACCCAACTGAAATTAAAAGAATCATATCAGATTACTATGAAAAACTATACTCAAACAAATTTGAAAACCTAGAAGAAATGGATGAATTCCTAGAAACACACTACCTACCTAAACTAACACAAAGAGAGGTAGAACAACTAAATAGAACCATAATAAAAGAAGAGATTGAAAAGGTAATCAAAGAACTCCCAACAAAAAAAAGCCCTGGCCCGGATGGCTTCACTGCAGTGTTCTACCAAACTTTCAGAGAACTCCACTACTACTAAAGGTATTTCAGAGCCTAGAAAAGAACGGAATGCTACCAAAGTCATCATATGCAGCCACCTTATCACTGATACCAAAACCAGGTAAAGACACCACAAGAAAAGAAAATTATAGACCTGTATCCCTCATGAATGTAGATACAAAAATCCTCAACAAAATTCTAGCCAATAGAACTCAACAACATATCAAGAAAATAATTCATCATGACCAAGTGGGATTCATACCAGGTTTATGCAGAGATGGTTCAACATTAGAAAAACAATTAATGTAATCCACCACATAAATAAAACAAAAGACAAGAATCACATGATTTAATCAATTGATGCAGAAAAGGCATTTGACGAAGTTCAACACTCATTCATGATAAAAACTCTTGGCAAAATAGGAATAGAAAGAAAATTCTTCAACATAATAAAGGGTATTCATACAAAGCCAACAGCCAACATCATCCTAAATGGAGAGAGCCTGAAAGCATTCCCCTTGAAATGGGGAACCAGACAAGGATGCCCTTTATCACCACTTTTATTCAACTTTGTGCTGAAAGTCCTAGCCGAGCAATTAGGCTAGATAAAGAAATAAAGGTCATCCAGAACGTCAAGGAAGAAGTAAAAGTGTCTCTATTTGCAGATGACATGATCTTATACACAGAAAACCGTAAGGAATCCTCCAGAAAACTACTGAAACTAATAGAAGAGTTCACCAGAGTGTCGGGATACAAGATAAAAAAAAAAAAAAAACAAGATAAACATACAAAAAATCAGTTGGATTCCTCTACACCAACAAAAACAACATTGAAGAGGAAATCACCAAATCAATGCCATTTACAGTAGCTACCAAGAAGATAAAATACTTAGGAATAAATCTTACCAGGGATGTAAAAAACTTATACAAAGAAAACTACAGTACACTTCTGCAAGAAACCAAAAGAGACTTACATAAGTGGAAGAACATACCTTGCTTGTAGATAGGAAGACCTAAGACTGTGAAAATGTCTATTCTACCAAAAGTGATATACACATTTAATGCAATTCTAATCCAAATCCCAATGAAATTCTTTAATGAGATGGACAAACAAATCACCAACTTCACATGGAAGGGAAAGAGGCCCTGGATAAATAAGGAGTTACTGTAAAAGAAGAACAAAGCGGAAAGCCTTACTTTACCTGATTTTAGAGCCTATTTTTATATACCGCCACAGTAGTCAAAACAGCCTGGTACTGGTACAACAACAGATACATGGACCAAGGGAACAGAATTGAGAATCCAGACATAAATCCATCCACATATGAGCAGTTGATATTTGATAAAGTCCCCAAAACAGTTAAATGGGCTAAAAGACAGTCTTTTTAACAAATGGTGCTGGCATAACTGGATATCCATCTGCAAAAAAATGAAACAAGATCCATACCTCACTCCATGCACAAAAACTAACTCAAAATGGATCAAAGACCTAAATAGAAAATCTAAAACGATAAAGATCATGGAAGAAAAAATAGGGACAATGATAGGAGCCCTAATACATGGCATAAACTGTATACACAACATTATAAAGAATGGAGAAGAAAAACTAGATAACTGGGAGCTCCTAAAAATCAAACACCTATGCTCATCCAAAGACTAAAAGGACTACCTACAGACTTGAAAAAAGTTTTTAGCTATGACATTTCTGATCAGCGCCTGATCTCTAAAATCTACATGATACTGCAAAAGCTCAACTGCAAAAAGACAAATAACCCAATTAAGAAATGGGCAAAAGATATGAATAGACACTTCACTAAAGAAGACACTCAGGTAGCTAACAGATACTTGAGGAAATGTTCACTATCATTAGCCATTAGAGAAAAGCAGATCAAAACTACAATGAAATTTCATCTCACTCCAACAAGGCTGGCATTAATCCAAAAATAATACATGTTGGAGAGGCTGTAGAGAGATTGGAACACTTAACACTGCTGGTGGGAATGTCAAATAGTACAACCACTTTGGAAATCAATTTGGCGCTTCCTTAAAAAGCTGGAAATAAAACTACCATACCATCCAGCAATCCCACTCCTTGGAATATGCCCTAGAGAAATAAGAGCATTTACAGGAACAGATATATGCACACCCATGTTTATTGCAGCACTGTTTACAATAGCAAAAACATGGAAGCAACCAAGGTGCCCATCAACAGATGAATGGATAAATAAACTATGGTATATTCACACAATGGAGTACTATGCATGATAAAGAACAGCGAGGAATCTGTGAAACATCTCATAACATGGAGGAACCTGGAAGGCATTATGTTGAGTGAAATTATTCAGTTGCAAAAGGACAAATATTGTATAAGACCACTATTATAAGAACTTGAGAAACAGTTTAAACTGAGAAAAAAAACAGTCTTTTGTGGTTATGAGATGGAGGAGGGAGGGAGGGTGGGAGGGGGCATTCATTAATTAGATAGTAGATAAGAACTACTTAGGTGAAGGGAAAGACAGCACACAATACAGGGGAGGTCAGCACAATTGGACTAAACCAAAAGCAACAAAGTTTCCTGAATAAACTGAATGCTTCGAAGGCCAGCATAGCAGGGGCGGGGGTTTGGGGACCATGGTTTCAGGGGACATCTATGTCAATTGGCATAATAAAATCTATTAAGAAAACATTCTGCATCCCACTTTGAAGAGTGGCGTCTGGGGTCTTAAACGCTAGCAAGCAGCCATCTAAGATGCGTTAATTGGTCTCAACCCACCTCGATCAAAGGAGAATGAAGAACACCAAGGACACAAGGTGATTATGAGCCCAAGAGACAGAAAGGGCCACATGAACCAGAGACTACATCATCCTGAGATCAGAAGAACTGAATGGTGCCTGGTTACAACTGATGACTGCCCCGACAGGGAATGCAACAGAGAACCCCTGAGGGAGCAGGTGAGCAGTGGGATGCAGACACCAAATTTTCATAAGAGAAGACTTAATGGTCTGACTGAGACTAGAAGGACCCCAGTGGTCATGGCCCCTAGGCCTTCTGTTGGCCCAGGACAGGAACCATTCCCGAAGCCAACTCTTCAGACATGGATTGGACTGGACAATGGGTTGGAGAGGGATGCTGGTGAGGAGTGAGCTTCTTGGATCAGGTGGACACTTGAGACTATGTTGGCATCTCCTGGCTGGAGGGGAGATGAGAGGGTGGAGGGGGTTAGAAGCTGGCTAAATGGACAGGAAATAGAGTGGAGGGAGAGAGCAGGCTGTCTCATTAGGGGGAGAGTAATTGGGAGTGTGTAGCAGGGTGTTTTTTTTTAGCAGGGTGTATATAGGTTTTTGTGTGAGAGACTGACTTGATTTGTAAACTTTCACTTAAAGAACAGTAAAAATTATTAAAAAAAAGTTTTACTCACAGAAACTGTCTTTGATGGTTACAAGGGAGGGTAGAGGTGGAGAGAGAAAAATGCTAAATAGACAATACATAAGTAGCAACTCTGGTGAAGGGTAAGGCTGCACACAGTACTGGGCAAGTCAGCACAGTTTGACCAAGGCAAGGTCACAGAAGCTTCATAGACCCATCCAAACTCCGTGAAGGACTGAATTACTGGGCTGAGGGCTGAGGATCATGGTCTCAGGGGACACTTAGTTCAATTAGCATAATTTATAAAGAAAGTGTTCTACTTTCTACTTTGGTAAGTAGCATCTGGGGTGATCTAAGAGACTCCACGAATCCCACCCCATCTGGAGCAAGGGAGAATGAAGAGAACCAAAGACACAAGGGAAAGATTAGCCCAAAGAACTAATGGACCACCACTACCAAGGCCTCCACCAGACTGAGTCCAGCACAACTAGATGGTGTCCAGGTACCACCACTGACTGCTCTGACATGGATCACAATAGAGGGTCCTAGAAAGGGCTGGAGAAAAATGTAGAACAAAATTCTAACTCACAAAAAAGATCAGACTTACTGGTCTGACAGATACTGGAGAAACCCTGAGAGTATGGCCCCTGGACACACTTTTAACTCAGTACTGAAGTCACTCCTGAGGTTCACCCTTCAGCCAATGATTAGACAGGACCATAAAATTAAACAAGATTAAATGGGCACACCAGCCCAGGGGCAAGGATGAGAAGGCAGGAGAGGACAGAAAAGCTGGTAATGGAGAATCCAAGGTTGAGAAGGGGAGAGTGTTCACATGTCGTGGGGTTGGCAAACATCATCACAAAACAATATGTGTGTTAATTGTTCAGTGAGAAACTAGTTTGGTCTGTAAACCTTCGTCTAAAATACAATAAAAAAGTAAAGGAAAATTAAATAAAATTTTCATTGATAAATTAAAAAAAATATATAACCAACATCAATGAAACCAAAAGTTTGTCTTTGAAAAGATATTAAAAAAAGAAAGACCAACCTTTAACTAGGCTGACCAAAAAAAAAAAGGAGGGAGAGAGAAAATTCAAATTAGTAAAAGCAGCAATAAAAGATGGGACATCTTTACTGAACTTGCAGAAATAAAAAGGATTGTAGGGGAATACTATGAATAATTTAAGCCAAAAATTAGATAATTTAGATGAAATGGAAAAATTCCTAGAAAAAACACAAATTAATAAATTTGACTTAAGAAGAAATAGAAAATCTAAATAGGCCTATAACAAGTCATGACATCAAATTAGTAACTTAATAAATTTGCACAACAAAATGAAAATGCCCAGATGACTTCACTAATAAATTCTACCAAACTTTTAAAGAAAAATGAATAGCAGTGCTTCCCAAGGTCTTCCAAAAAATAGAACACCATTTTTCAGCTCATTCTTTAGTGTCAATATAACCTGATCACCAATCCAAAGAAAGACATTATAAGAAAAGAAAGCTACAAATTTCACTTACTGATCCAAAACCCTCAACAAATATTCAACCATTAATCAATCAACCATATATTCAACCACATATTCAACCAACAGCCAACCACTGCCCTTGAGTTGATTCTGACTCATGGCAACTCCGTAGAACATATTGGCGTGGCCCCATAGGGTTTACGAGTAATCTTTATGGAAACAGACTGCCGCATCTTTCTCCCAAGGAGCATGGGTGGGTTTGAAATGCCAACCTTTTGGTTAGCAGCTGAGTGCTTAACCACTATGCCACCAGGGCTCCTTAAGCCATGTATAACCAAAACCAAACCAAATGGATGCTGTCAAGTCTATTGCGGCTTTTGTGGCAACCCTATAGTACAGAGTAGAAGTGACTCATAGTGTTTTCAAGGCGGTTGGATTTGAACTGCCAACCTTTTGGTTAGCAGCCACAGCTCTTAACGACTTTGCCACCAGGGCTTCATATATAGCAACATGTAAAAAGAATTGATCAGTATGACAAATAGAATTCATCCCAGGAATGTAAGTTTGGTTTAACATTCAAAAATCAATTAATATAATATACTATATCAATAGAATAAAGAACGATAGCCACATGATCATTTCGATAGTCACAGAAAAGAAAAAATTGACAAAATCCAGCACTCTTTCATGATAAAAAATATTTAACAAACTGAATCTAGAAGAAAACTTTCTCAACCTGGTAAAGGACATCTAAAAAAGGCCCACAGTAACATCATAGTTTGTGGTGAAATACTGAAAGTTTCCCTCCCTAAGATCGGGGGCATGGCAAAAATGCCCCCTTGCACCACTCTACCTGATTCTAGCCAAGGATATTAGCAAGAAAAAGAAACAAAAATATCTGGATTAGAGAGGAAAAAGGAAAAACTGTCTTTATTCCCAGATGACATGGTCTCGAATAGCGAAATCCCTAAGGAATTCACAAACACGTACGCACAACTATGCTGTTGTTGTGCCATTGAGTTGGTTCTGACTCACAGCTACCCCATGTGCAACAGAACAAAACACTACCCCATCCTCACAATCTCACAGTTGTTATTTTTGAGTCCATTGTTGCAGCTACTGTGTCAACCTACCTTGTTGAGGGTCTTCCTCATTTTCGATGACCTTTTACTTTACCAAGTATGATGTCTGTCCTAGTCTAGAGAAGTAAAACCAATAAAGCATATATATATATATATATATATATATATATATATATATATATATATATAGTAAGAGAGAGAGAGATTTATATCAAGGAAATGGTTCATGCAGTTGTAAAGGCTGGAAAGTCCCAAGTCTATGGGTCAGGCTGGAGTCTTCTCCTGACTCACATAGCTACAAGGGCTGGGGAACCCAAAATCCCAACTGCAGAAGCTGATGAATCCCAAGATCGCAGGGAAGTTGCTAGCTCAAGGCCCAGGAACAGAAGGTCAGATGAACAGAAGACAGCTGCAGGATTCAGAGTGAGCAAAAGCCAGTGAGACTTATCCACCTATATTGGATCCAGGCCACACCCCCAAAGAAACTCCCTTTCAACTGATTGGTTACTCACAGAAGATCCCATCATGGAGGTGACCATATTATATCAGATCTCATCATGGAGGGTGATTATATAATTACACAACTGCCGAGCTAGATCATAACTGCCAAATCACTGAGAATCATGGCCCAGCCAAGTTGACACACAATGTCCTTCTCAAGAACTGGTCCCTTCTGATAACATGTCCAAAGTACATGACATAAAGTCTTGCTATCTTCTCTTCTCAGGAGCATTCTGGCTGTACTTCGTCCAAGACAGATTTGTTCATTCTTCTGGCAGTCCATAGTGGATTCAATATTGTTCATCAACACCATAATTCAAAGATCAATTCTTTGATCTTCCTTATTTTGTCCAGTTTTTGCATGCATATGAGGCAATTGAAAATACCATGGCTTGGGTTAGGCACACCTTAGTCCTCAAGGTGACATCTTTCTTTTTAACACTTTAAAGAGGTTTTTTGCAGCAGATTTGCCCAAGGCAATATGTCGTTTGATCTCTTGACTGCAGCTTCCATGGGCGTTGATTACGGATCCAAGTAAAATGAAATCCTTGACAACTTCAATATTTTCTCCATTTCTTATGATATTGTTCTTTGGTCCAGCTGTGAGGATTTTTGTTTTTTTTTATGTTGAGGTGTAATCCATATAAAGGCTGTAGACTTTGATCTTCATCAAGTCCTTGTAGTGGCATTTTAACTTGCCCTATTGCCAAGATTTTCAAGTCCTATTTTCTTACAGCAAATAAGGTTGTGTCATCCGCATATCCCAGGTCTTTAATGAGTCTTCCTCCAATCCTGATGCCATGTTCTTCTTTATATAGTACAGCTTCTCAGATTATGAAGTAATAAACAAGTTCAGCAAGGCTTTAGGGTAAAATATCAATCTACAAAAATCAACTGTATTTCCATAAACTAACAATGAACAATCTGAAAATGAAATTAAGGAAGCAATTCCATGTATAATATCATCAAAAAGAATAAAATATTTAGAAATAAATGTAAAAAGGAAGTCCAAGAATTGTAGACTAAAAATTATAAACTATTACAGAAAGAAAAAATAAAAAAAGGCCAAGCCCATTATAATTGAGTCAGTTCTAATTCATGATGACCCAATGTGTTTTAGAGTAGAACTGCTCCGTAAGGATTGCTTGGCTGTAATATTTATGGAAGCAGATCACCAGGCCTTACTTTCATGGTATTGCTGGGATGTTTGAACCAACAATTTTTAGGTTAGTAGCTGAGTGCAGAAAGAAAGTAAAGAAACCTAAATAAACGGAAATCCTACCAATGGATTAGAAGATTTAACATTATTAATATGGCAAAAAACCCAAAAAAACCAAACCTATTGCTGTTGATTCAACTCTGGCTCATGTAGTTCTTCGTAAATTAACCTACAGATTCAGTGTAATCCATTGTCATAATCCCCACTGCCTTTTTTTTGCAGAAATTGGTAAACTGTGTCCTGAAATTTATAAGAAAATGCAAGGAATCCAGAATAATGAAGACAATCTTGAAAATAAAGAACACACTTCCCAATTGCAAAAGTTACTACAAATATAATAATCAAGACAGTATAGTACTGGCATAAGGAGAAACATATAGACCAATGGGAGGGAAATGAAAGTCCAGAAGTAAACCCTGACATTAAAGATAAATTAAATTTTGACACGGTTCCAAGACAATTCAATGGAGGTCAAGAATAGACTTCAACAAATTGTACTGGAACAACTAGATATATACATGCAAAAGAATTAAGTTGAATCTGTATCTCACACCATAAACAAAAATTAACTCATAGTAGGTTATGGTCCAGAATATAAGAGCTAAAACTATAAAACTCTTAGAAGACATCATTGCTGTTGTTGTTGTTGTTGTTTGGTGCTGTTGAGTCCATTCTGACTCATAGCCACCCTACATACTACAGAACAGAACACTGCACCATCCTCACAATCAATGTGAGAAATCATAGGGGTAAATATCTGTGACCTTGTGTTAGAGAACGGTAACTTAGATGAGACACCAAAAGCACAAGCAACAAAAGAAAAAATATTTAAGTTGTACTTCATCAAAATTAAGAACTTACAAAGGACACCATCAAGAAATAAAAAGACAAATCAACAGAAAAGGATAAAATATTTGTAAATCATACATCGGATAAGGGACTTATATCCAGAATACTTAAAGAACTCTGACAATTGAACAATAAAAAAGACAACCCAATTAAAAAACAGGAAAGGATTTGAATAGACATTTTTCCAAAGAAGATATATAAATGGTCAATAAGCAAAAGAAACGATGCTCAATATCATCAGTCATTAGAGGAATATAAACCAAAACCACAACGAGATGACACTTCACACCTGCTAAGAAGGATAAAATTAAAAAGACAGATGTTAAAAGAGTTGGTGAGGATGTGGAGAAATTGAACCCTCACACACAGCTAGTGGAAAAGGTTTGGAAGTTCCTCAAAAGGTTAAACATAGAGGTACCATATGACTCTGACACCCTACTCTTAAGTGTATGACCAAGAGAAATGAAAACGTATGTCCACATAAAAACTCGAACACACATGTTCATAGCAGTATTAAAAATAACAATCAAAATGCGGAAATGACCCAAATTCCCATCAATTTATAGACAGATAAACAATATGTGGTATATCTATTCAGTAGAATATTTTTAGGTAATAAAATTGAATAAAGTTACAGATACATGTACAACATGAATGAACTTTAAAAACATTATGTTAAGTCAAAGAAGTCAATCACAAAAGACCACATATTCAATGATTTTATTTATATGAAATGTCCAGAATAGGCAAATCTATATAATCAGAAAGTAGATTTTAGTGATTGTTGGGGGCTGGGGCAGGATGAATGGGGAATGACTGCTAATGCATACAGGGATTCTTTTTATAATGATGAAATGTTCTAAAATTAGATAGTGGTGATGGCTGCACAATTCTGTGAATACACTAAAAACCACTGAATCATATACTTTAAAGGGGTGAACTTTATGGTTTGAAAATTATATTTCAATAAAGCTGTTATAAAAAATAATTGGAGTGCATGCTCAACGTTTTTTAATGGAGGGGATATAAAGTCAAAATAATTTGAAGTAAGTTCTGTTTCCCATAAGACAAATCCAGCTTCTCTCACACTAACATTCCTGACTATGTTAACTACAACACTAGACAAATGCAAAAACCAACAACTTGAAGAAATATGAACAAAAGGAGGCAGATTGTGGAGTGGTCCATGAACTTAGGCAAAGCTACTAGTATGTGTTGACTTTTCAGTTTTATGGCTTTTATCCTGAGGACAAGCTGAAGTTCAATAGAAAGCTCATGTTTTCTCTGTCCTGAAGGACCAAAGGATATAGTTCAGGGAAATTACAACTACCAAAGAGTGAAGGAGGAATATTGGAAAGGAGAGAGGCAGGGTGATAAGAAGCCCCAATTTCTGTGATAAACTGCCTATATTTATGGCTTATCCCTGAACCATGCATACGTGAGGACTCAGCCCAGCACACGTAAGAGCAACAAAAAGGAAAAACAAACAAGGCTAATATTGAGCTACTGTTCAAGAAACAGAGTCTGTACTCCCATAATTTAGACAATGGCAGTTTAGGGATTTGAAAGTTCAACAATCAATACAAGCTTAATATACTCATAAAATTATCTAAGAAGGAAAATAAATTCACTTTAATCTCATTAGAAATGAGAAACCAGAATTCCAGTTCCCAAAGGAATTTATTTCAATCCTCTTTTCTAATGGGTTAGGGCTAAAACTGTTTTTTCTTCAGACCCTTCTCTATTTTTTTCACTTAACTTTTTCATCAAGTAGACAATTTAAGCCACAGATTCAGGAGTTCCTCCTTCTGTGCCAGCATCACAAACTGCCTCTGAGAAAATGTCTCTCTTTAAGAATAAATGTTGTCATTGTTAGGTGGTGTGGAGTCAGTTCTGACTCGTAGCGACCCTATATACAGTGGAAAACCACCCTGCCCAGATCTGCACCATTCTCACTATCATTGCCATGCTTGAGCCCATTGTTTTTTGCAGCCACTGTATCAATCCATCTTGTTGAGGGTTTGCCTCTCTCACTGACCCTCCACTTTACCAAACATGATGTCCTTCTCCAGGGACTGGTCCCTCCTGACAACATACCCAAAGTGTGTGAGACGAAAGCTCGACATCCTTGTCTCTAAGGAGCATTCTGGCTGTACTTCTTCCAAGACAGATCTGTTCACTCCCTTGGCCGTCCATGGTATATTTAATATTCTTCGCCAATACCGCAACTCAATGCATCAATTCTTCTTTGGTCTTCCTTATTCATTGTCCAGCTTTCACATGCATATGAGGTGATTGAAAACACCATGGCTTGGGTCAGGAGTGCCTTAGTCCTCAAAGTGACATCTTTGCTTTTGAGGACTTTAAAGAGTTCTTTTGCAGCAGATTTGCCCAATGCAATGCGTCTTTCAATTTCTTGACTGCTGCTTCCATGGGTGTTGATTTTGGATCAAAGTAGAATGAAACCATTGATGACTTCAATCTTTTCTCCATTTACCATGATGATGCTTCTTGAGTCAGTTGTGAAGATTTTTGTTTTCTTTACATTGAGGTGTTATCGATACTGAAGGCTGTAGTCTTTGATCTTCATCGGTAAGTGCTTCAAGTCCTCCTCACTTTCAGCCAGCAAGTTTGTGGCATCTGCATTATCAATGAGTCTTCTTTCAATCCTGATGCCATGTTCTTCATATAGTAGTTTCTCAGATTATTTGCTGAGCATACAGATTGAATAAGTTTAGTGAAAAGATACAACCCTGACACACACCTTTCCTGACTGTAAACCACGCAGTATCCCCTTGTTCTGTTCAAGGGGCTGCCTCTTGATCTATGTACAGATTCCTCATGAGCACAATTAAGTGTTCTGGGCTTCTCATTCTTCACAATGTTATCCATAATTTGTTATGATCCACACAGTTGAATGTCTTTGTATAGTCAATAAACCAGAGGTAAGCATCTTCCTGGTATTCTCTGCTTTTAGCCAGGATCCATCTTACATCAGCAATGATATCCCTTGTTCCATGCTCTCTTCTGAATTTGACTTGAATTTCTGTCAGTTCCCTGTGCATGTACTGCTGCAACTGCTTTTGAATGATCTTCAGCAAAATTTTACTTGTGAGTGATATTAATTGCATTTTTCGATAATTTCCATGTTTGGTTGAATCGGTTTTCTTTGGAATAGGAGTAAATATGGATCTCATCCAGTCGGTTGGCCAGGTAGCTGTCTTCCAAGTTTCTTGGTATAGACGAATGAGCACTTTTAGGGTTGCATCTATTTTTTGAAACATCTCAGCTGGTATTCTGTCAATTCCTGGAGCCTTGTTTTTCATCAATGTCTTCAGTGCAGCTTGGATTTCTTCCTTCAGTACCACTCATCCTTGATCATATGCTACCTCCTGAAATGGCTGAACATCAACCAATTATTTTTGCTGCAGTGACTGTGTGTAGTCCTTCCGTCTTACTTTGATGCTTCCTACATCGATGAATATTTTGTCCATAGAATCTTCCAATATTGCAACTCGTAGCTTGAATTTTTTATTTAGCTCTTTCAGTTTGAGAAATACCAAGCATATTCTTCTCTTTTGGTTTTCTAACTCCAGGTCTTTGCACAGGTCATTACAATACTTTAGTCTTCTTGAGCTGCCCTTCGAAATCTTCTATTCAGCTCTTTTACTTCATCATTTCTTCCATTCACTTTCACTACTGGATATTCAAAAGCAAATTTCAGAGTTTCTTCTGACAACCATTTTGGTCTTTTCTTTAAGAATAAATACACAAGCAAAAAGCTCAACAAATTTCACATTAATTCTCACATTCCATGTGCCTTGAAGTCCCACAATCAACTGGATAAGCCCCTTGAAGCTCTGACTCTTGCTCTTCAAATTGGACTGTGCTGCAAAAATTAGTTGGATGAACAAATAAAGGAAATGAACAAATGAATCAATAAATATAGTTTAGCTAAGGCCAACAAGTCATCCTTCAAAGAATAAAGCTTTTCTCCTTCTTCAGTGAGCAGCCAGGTAGCCTGCTAGCATCTTGACCTATAGTGAAGAACTGAGGGTAATCTTTACATCCTGGATGTCCTCAAACCCACAGACAAATAAATAGAAGTCTCTTTGTTGAAAGATAAGTTAACAAAATATCAAAAAGTAATTTTAAAATTGAAATATGCAGTATTGAAGTATAAATTCTTTCCATGCTTAGATTTGTTGCTGGCGAAGTCTTTTGCTTTAAAAAAAAAAAAAAAATTTGTACGTTCAATTTTTTTTTAAGTGGATTCCAATTCATGGTGACCCCAAGTACAACAGGATATTATTTCAAAGTATTTTCTGGCACCAGATCTCCCCCCCGCAACACAAAAATTAAATATTTGTTGATTAATGAATAAATGAGTTTCACCTATCAAAAAACATGACTTTAAGATAATGTGAGAATGAACACAAACAAATAAAATCCTTGTTTGAGTCAGAAAGTCACTAACTGACACCGCAGAAAATAAAATAAGTAACCCAAAGGGAATTTTTGAAAAATACTTGTAATATGAAGAGAAACTGAACGGAGATTTAAAATCAGAGAGAGTATAATGGATATAGAGTTTCCAGAATATATAAAGGACTTTAGGATTAAGATGAAATGTGTTAGTAAGGCAGACTAATGAAAGGAGTCATTAGAAATATCCTGGTAAGATGTATATGTTTATACAAATACATAAATTAAAAAATTGAATTTTCAGAATCTATCACCATCTAAAATATTACATATATTTACCTATCTTGTGTGTTGTCTTTTTTCCTCCACTAGAATTTAAGCTCCATGTCAGTGGGTATTTTTGTCTTTCAGTTCACTACTATATTCTCCCACTTAAAAAAACTACTGATATATAGTAAGTACTCAGTAAATATCTATTGAAGGAATGAACTAACTTTAATTAATTAAAAATCATCCAAGCTAAGCTTGAGGGGTGGCAATGGTGGTACATGGTTGGGTGGGGAGCCAGGTGTTTTTTCAACAAAGAAATTAAAACCAAGTTGGCCTCAGATTTCTCATCTACAACAAACACTAATAATAAAAAAGGCAATATAACTTTTTGTGACCCCAAAAATGCATTAATAAATAAGCTACCTTTTGTGCACAAACAAAAGGAAATCTCAAGTTTTTGCAAAGTCTAATAAACTATAGATGATCAAAATTGCCTACAGGAGTGCTTTGGATAACTTAGAAACTTTATCAAAGTTAGAGCTCAGGAAAGGGCAAAGGTCAGATAAAAAACACAAACAAACACTGATAATGTTGAAGTCAACCTAAATCACAGAATTATGTGAACACAAGTAAAACCCTCATGGAGAAGGAGTTGATGCTGATTTGTCTAATTGGTATATTTGAAATACACTAAACAAAATATTAAATGTAAAAATAACCTAGAATAAAGAATATATATACATAAATGCACATGTATACATACTATATGTATATACATATATACACATCTTTATGCATACAGAGTTTATCTATATACATCTTTATGTATACAGAGCCCTGGTGGCATAGTGATTAATAGCTACAGCTGGTAACTAAAAGGGTGGCAGTTCAAATCCACCAGCTGTTCCGTGGAAACCCAAAGGGGCAGTTCTAATCTGTCCTATAGGTTGCTATGAGAATCGATTTGATGGCAACAGGTTTGGCTTGTATATTTATATATATACATACACACACACACACACACACATACACATACTTGCCCATATATGTGTGTGTGTGTATATATATATACACATAGAATATGTATTGTGTGAGTTGATGGATAGATAGGTAGATATAGGGTATGCACGTATATATGACTTTATGGGGTGGAAAAGCAATAGCAAGGATGCAGAAGGAAGAGAATGGCAGAACTTCCTGAGCAGCTATTAGCAGCTCCCTTGCTTCCGACATGAAGTGCACTGGGTGGATGGTTGGAGTCTAATGCTTTGAGACTGGTCTAAGGCTGTTCATTTAGTGTGCAACACTTTGGTAAAACACTTTTACATCTCCCACTTTTGTAATTTCCACTTTCCTAAAATCGAATTCTTACATGCATGGTGATGCCAACAGGACATGCCTGCAAGAAAGCAAGCTCTGTGAATATGCCTGTTTACTGTGTCTCACTGAGGGCATAAATCCATATCTCAATGAAGAAGAACATATGGAGCCCAAAGAGAAGGAAAATACATTGGTTTAAAAATAACGAATTAAAGCTGGTGACTGGACCAGAAATATCTTCCACCTTTACACTAAGATATTCCAAATTAGTTTCTAATTGTTATAAAGTAGAAAACTTTAAAATAGTCCTATTTCTCTAGCAGTTGCTTTTGGTGTTGGTGCTGTGAAAACAATGGCCTAGACAAAAATGGCACAGAACATATTGGCAAATCCCAAGTGTTATTAACACAGCTTTAATGTTCCATGCACATGTCTTACATGCCTGAGTCATAGGTCTCCTCTTACATTCCTCAAAGCTATATGCAGCTAAAAGTAAACACCTAGGAATCCAAACCTGGGTCCCTGACAAGAAGACATAACCCTAACCTAACTAGTCAATGACATTTATTAAAAGCCTACCATGTAGGCATTGGGTTTGGGATGTAGTGACATTACAGACAAATATTCTATAGTTTATCTCAGACAATGCTTTCACCTTCTGTAGTTACCTAACCTAGAAAACTCAGTTATATTTAACTCATCTCTTTTCCTTTCACCATAATTAATCTGACTCTAATATGTCAATTTACTTCCTAAATATTTTCCACATCCGTTTGCTCTCCAGCCACACTACCATTATCCCAATTCATGATTTTATTATCGCCTCTCTAGGTTATTAAAATAGCCTCCTGTCTGGATGTCCTGTCTCTCGACCATTACCTCACAAATCAACCTCCACATTATTGCCAAAATTATCTAATTATCTCACTCTGCGTTTGAAAGTCTTCGATGGCTTCCCAGGGCCTTGGAATAAAATGCAAGCTTTCATAAACCCCACCTGTAAAATCAAGGTTTGGACTATATATTTTCTAAGTCCCTTCTACCTCAGACATGTTGCAGATCTATGTCTCTCAGTAAATGTTGACTAAATGATGAACAATTCCTAGGACAGTTAAATAAACATAGGACCAGTAATTGCACTTAAATAAATATACGAATATGGCCATGTGACAATTTTCCTAAATTACTGACCTATTTTTAATATCTGTGCCTGTTATCAATTTATGTGTAAAAAGAAGTTATCTTCACGTTGATTCTAATTTATGGAGACCCCATGTGTTGCAGAGTAGAACTGTGCTCCATAGGGTTTTCATGGTTGCAAACTTTCGGAAGCAGATCTATAGTCCTTTACTTTTGAGGCACCTCTGGGTGGGTTCGAACCGCCAATCTTTTGGTTAGTAGTAAAGTTCCAACCATTTGCACACCCAGAGACCTTTGGTTTATATATACAAAGAAAATATATCAGGTGAATTTGAAAGAACGCCCAGTATCACAGAGAGTATATTGGAAATGCATTGCTTTTAATAGTTGCTTCTGATTTCAAAAGGAAAACGTGGTTCACTTTGGAGACTGAAAAATTTAGAGCAATGTTCATTGTTGTACAATGTAAAATGTACTACCATTGCAAATGATAGTAAAAACTACCAATAACCCCACCATTCAGAGACAATCACTTGATAAGTCAGGATCTTTCATTTTTTTTTTTTAAATGTACAAATAAACTCCTCAAAAATCAAAATTGAATTGCATATAGGGTTTCGTCACTTAGTTAGTGTGAGTATAATCCCTTATCATTAAGTGTTTTTTCAAAATGTGCTTTTAGTAGATATATAATTTATTTATCCATTACCTTTGTTTCATAACTTAGACATTAATTAATCCCTAATTATTTCCTTGGTATAGATTCCTAGAAATAAGATTCCTGGGACTGAAAAAATTTAATTTTGTTTATATGTAGTGACAAATTTTTCCAGAAAGTCTACCAACCATGTAAGGAAAGCTCAACTTGCCAATGTCTTGCCAGTGTTGTCTATTATCTTTGTGAAAGACTTTTTTTTTCCATTTTGAAATCTAAGTTTAATTTTTATTTTAAAAATTACTAAGGTGATTGAACTTTTTTTTTAATAATCTTTATTGTGCTTTAAGTGAAAGTTTACAAATCAAGTCAGTCTGTCACATATAAGCTTATATACACCTTACTACATACTCCCATTTACTCTCCCCCTGAGTCAGCCCACTCCCTCCTTCCAGTCTCTCCTTTCGTGACGGTTTTGCCAGTTTCTAACCCTCTCTACCCTCCCATCTCCCCTCCAGACAGGAGATGCCAACACAGTCTCAAGTGTCCACCTGATACAAGTAGCGATTGAACTTTTTTAATGGCTACTGGTAATTTGTTTTACTTCTACTGTAAATTATCTATTCATGTACTTTGTCCATTTTTCCATAGAGGTATGAAATAACATATGTTTTGCCAGCAGGTTTCAACACACACGGGGAAAAATATATTCATGGAATGTGCCTCTGAACCTGCATTCAAATGAACCCAGGCAGAGGTTAGTGGTGAATAAAGCAATTGCTTTCACTTAATTACACAGGTGGGAAAAGAAATCGTAGAACATGTTTTTGCTTGAAACAAAAATATCCGTGGCTCATAAGGTAGGTGTACATACAAATAAGCTTCAAAAGTACTTTCCTAGAAGGAGCTACTGGAAACATAGTATAAATACCTGCCTTTTGTATCATAACATTTCTTTGAATGAACATATCTAGTAGTTCTTTCATATCTAAATTTAGGGATCGATGATAAATAAAATATCAGAAGAGCTAGAAGCTTTGTCATCCTTGACACACCCTGTCTTCAAATGCTAACCAATTCCTGTTCATTTTTCTTGACTGTCACTCCAATACATCCTTCTGAATCCACCCCCATTTCTGCTGCCTAACTTGAGCCTTGTTACATTTTATCAAGACTTTTTTGGCAGCTTACTACTGTCTAAAATCTTTCCCAATTAGTATCCAGACTTTGAGTTCTATCAGAGTTACATCTTGTCTTAGTTTCCCAGGAATCCCATAACAAAATACAGCCACCCCTTAGTAATGGACATGGTTAGGTTCCAAAGGCTAGGTCGTTATGCAAAAATGGAGGATGACGGCATCAGATCACAAAACAGAGGATGGCTACATCATTACATAACTGCCAAATTATGTCATTGCATAACTGCCAAACCACCGAGAATCAAGGCCCAGGCAAGTTGGCACATAACCTTAACCATCACAGCCAGTGTTACTCTCACCTTGCACCTCGGCATTTGTTACTGCCAGGTATATGTATTTAATGCTCAAAATAGTAGGATAGTAGATTTCTTATTATTGTTGTAAATGCGAAATGTCAGATAACAAGATAGTTGATAAGTGAGGAGTATGTGTATCACAAAGTGGGTGGTTTTAGAGAACAGAAATTCATTCTCAGAGTTCTGAAAGCTAGAAGTCCAAATTCAGGACATCATCAGGACCATGCTGTCTCTCTGTCAGCACTAGGGGAGATACTTCCTTGTTTCTTTCAGCTTCAGTAGCTCTAGCATTTCTTGGTATTCCTTGGCTGGTAGATGGATTGTCACATGCTGTCTTTCCCTTGTGTGTGACTCTGTTTCAGAGTCCATTCTCCTCTTTATAATACAAAAGTCATATAGGATTAGGATCCACCGTCCTCTGGTATGACCTTGTTAGCTTTCACTGCTAACATCTGCAAAGAAGAACTTGACTTCTCCAAACAAGGGCACATTCACAGGTATAGGGGTTTGGACTTCGACATATCTTTGTGGGGGACACAATTCAATCTTTAACATATCTGTATAGTTATATAGTTAATTATATATTTTTTTCTCTTAAAAAAGCCGTACAAGTTCTTTAGAAAAATGTGGGTGGTAAGAAAGAAAAAAAAGGAAATAATATTTTCCAGTCACATCACTCAAAGATAAAAACTAAAATTCTTCCCTATATTTTTTAAGTCTTTCCACTTAGACAACAAAAATGTCATCCTGCACATGTGTATAATCTCTTTTATTCACTGAGCAATGTATTTATGGAAAACATCTTATATTTTTAAACATTTTTCTGTGACATAATTTTTAAGTGGTTGTACAATTTTTTTTTTGTACAATGTGCCATTGTATGAATGTTTGATTCAATTCCAATATTTGCTATTACAAGCAATTCTACAGTGAACATCTTTGTACCTAAATCATTTCTTTTAATATTTTAAAAATATTACTTCATTATTATTATTATTTGGTATCAAATGTGGCTGCGGAGAAATCTGATATCAATCTCATTATTCCTTCCTTGTAGGTGAACTTCTCTTGCTTTCTGGAACATAGTAGAATTTAGTTTTTGTCTTTGATATTTCCAGAGTAAGATTTTTCTTATCTCTTCTGTTTGGTGTTTTAAAAGCCCTTTTCGTTCTGAGGACTTTCACTTTTCAAAAGTCTTAGCACATTTTTCTCCATTATTTTTTTAAATGTTCCATCCTTTCTTTTTCTCTGCTGGAGTGCCTTATATCCAGATAATGGCACTTCTACATCTATCTTCTATAACTAAGCTTTTCTATGTTCTGCTTTTTAATTCTTTCCCACTGCCTCCTGGCAGAGTTTCCCAATCTGATCTTGTAACTCACTAATTTTTTCCTCAGCTGTGTCCATCCAATTCCAATTTTTATGATTTCTAGTCCTGTTTCCTAATTTAATAAATATGTTTGTCATACTTATTTTCAATTACTGATCCATTCATTCATATTTGGAAGCTATACATTACAGGATTAGTGTTTTGTTAAATTGTTGAACACATTTTGGCCCATGAGTCCATGTTCCTTGTATATCAACTACTCTGCCTGATAGTATATGCATTAGAAGAGCCAAAAACAAGTCCTAGTTTTGTCAGACCAGGCAAGTTTGAGGAAAAGGGAAGGTATGAGCCCAGAGCAGAGACCTCAGGCAACACATAATCGTTTTTGACAGCTCCATGGACAAGAATTCCCTGAGCAGCAATGGCAGGAGTCAGGCTCCCAAGGTTGTAATCTACCAGCCCTGGGTTTCAGAGATGAGCAGTGGATGCCTGAGGACAGCTGATGGGGGTAAGCATTGTTTGCCATAATCTTCATCCCTCATAGATTTTGCTGCCCTACCTTGGTCCTACCTCTTAGACCCACACACAAGCAGGTCATCAGCAAAAGGAAGGCATGAATAGTCCCAAGACAACGGGTGGTGAAATGTAAGAACAAAACTCAAGCCTTTGTTCTCCAGTTGATGTGTTCCCCGCCATATCTAGCTACCCTGTGCCTCCAGCTGCAGACACTCACCCTTTGCTGCCGCCAGTCACCACCTCACACCCAAAGTCAAGAGTCTTCTGTGTTCCCAGTGGTTTCTCACAGTTTTTTGATATTGTTTGTCCTGAGAATCTGTTTCCCACTTGTTCTTAA
This sequence comes from Elephas maximus indicus, assembly GCF_024166365.1. Classification (NCBI taxonomy): domain Eukaryota; kingdom Metazoa; phylum Chordata; class Mammalia; order Proboscidea; family Elephantidae; genus Elephas; species Elephas maximus. Next base: position 137,947,220 of record NC_064821.1, read on the forward strand.
TGCTCCCAAGACTGATTTGGGGAGGTGAAAGTCAATACCCTGCTAGTTTGTAATCTTTGTAAAAATCAGAAGCTTGTTAATGAAACCTTCATCCATGCCAGTTACCTGCGAGTTGGTTCCCACTCACGGTAACCCCGTGAGTGTCAGAGTCGAGCTGTGCTTCTCAGAGATTTTCAGTGGCTGTGTTTTTGGAAGCAGATCACCAGCACTTCCTTCCAAGGTGCCTCTGGGTGGACTGGAACCTCCAATCTTCCTGTAAGCAGCCAAGTGATTAACTGCCCAGGGACTCCTTCCTTAAGTTAAATCTCTAGAAACAGAAATTCTGTGGCATAGCATACCTTAAGGTGTAACACTTTTGATATGTTTGCCGAGCTGCCCAGAGTTGTAAATAGGAAAAAAAAAAAATTATTGGGTAATTTAAATTGAACCTTGCTGAACAACCTTCTGTCGTCATAAACAGGCTATGAAACAGCTTACGCTGTAGCCAACCACACTGTATGTCTTTCACATAATGAATCCATTTCTTTCCTATATCTGCCCTGGCTTTTTTTGCATTGCCTTTATTCTTGGAATGACATTGCCTTTACTCTTTGTTGGGCTTCTCCTACTCATCCTTTATAATCTAAGTCAAACATCACCTTCTCTGTGGATCCTTCCCCAAATTCCAGAAAGTTAGTCTCTTCTTTTTGTATATGTGTTCTTTTATAGCATTTCGTTTATATTTCTATTTTGGTACGTTATATTTTACTTATTTACTTTTGTGTACCACTAAACCGTGAAGTCCTTTTGGTTAGAGATTCTATCTTATCAATCTTCTTATTGTCAGAAGTTTGTGACTGGCAGTATGTTAGGTGATCAATCAGTGTTTGCAAAGCCTATTAATGAATTTTCAAATAACCAATAAAACTTGAGCTGAATGAGCAAAATGATTGTTAAGCACTCTCATTCAACCTTCCAAACTGCTTGCACTACTATCATAATTTTGTAGATGAAAAACCTGAAGCTTAGAGAAGTTAAGAAGCTGCCCAAGGAAGAGCTGGGATTTGAATTCCAAGACCCATCTAATTCCAGAATCGAGGCTTAACCAATAGGCTTTTATGGTTCCTGCTGGTTCTGTGTTTTGATGAATGTGAATGGAGAAAATTAGGAAGAATATTCAATATAGAAGCTTTTTTTTCCTTTGTGAAGTTGCTATTTCTAATCTAATGTAATCCAATATTTGAGAGACATCACCTACACCATCCAGCTATTTCAAAATAAACTCGAAGCTAAAAGGATAAAAATATGTCAACTGTGAGAAATACCCTAAAAAGCTTCTTTTTATGATAACCTTGCTGAGAGATTATTAAAAGAACAGACCTGAAAATATTCATCTGCCTGCAAACTGACACAATCCTATCCAGGTTTAATAGTTTCATCTGAAAATACTCTTAAACCTGCATAGATTTCCATTACTATTTTCTGGTAAGGGCGTAGGGCAGGGAGAGGACATAAGGGTGGTACTAAAAGAGGCAAAAAAAAAACACAAACAATCATTGAGGTACTGGGCTAAACAATGGATATTTGTTATTTAATTTCTGGTATTGTCTCGAGAAATTTTAAGCATATAACTAGTGACAATATAATGAACTGGGGTCAATGGTGTTCAGTGGTAGACTTCTTGGCACCCATGTGGGAGATCTAGGTTTGATTCCCAGCCAATGCACCTCATGCGTAGCCACCACTCGTCTGTCAGTGGAGGCTTGTGTTGCTGAACAGGTTTCAATGGAGCTTCCAGACTAAGATGGATTAGGAAGAAAGGCCTGGAAATACGTTTCTAAAAATCAGCCAGAGGAAACCCTATCTGATCCTCAACCAATCATGGGGCTGGCACAGGATCAGGCAGCATTTTGTTCTGTTGTGCATGATGTCACCATGAATTGGGGGCAGCTAAGGACAGCATAATGGACTAGGTTACTGATTATGCCATCGTTATGAAAATTTCTACAGGTCCAGCCTGTACATAATTCTGGTGCAGATGGTAGGTATATATGGTTGAAGAATGACTATATGAGACCAAATAGCCTTACAAGGTCAAGTTTTCAACTGTCTTCATTTTCTAGTGCCTGGCAGTCTACCAGGCTGACTGGGTGGAGTAGAAGACCCAGGCCAACTGATCTCCTCTGCCATGTTCTTGTTATTTCAGGCGTGGAGACATAGTCCAAGGTAAATGTCACTGATATATACTCCCCTAAAGCTGAATAAAAACAAAGGCAGAGCTTATTGATTTTTTAAAATTAATTTCTTTCTGCCAGACTTCATTTAGGCCCATTGCCTATTTTCTTTGTGAACACCTGGGCAAGCATAAATTTCCATAGCTGATTTAGAACTTGGGAAAACTAAACTATAAAGAGCCAATTTTTTCTTGTCTTTCAATACAAGGGAAAAGAAAACTTTCAAGAGGCCTGTTGATAACTCAAAATGCTAAGAGAAGTGTCTTGGTTATCTAGTGCTGCTATAACAAAAATACCACAAGTGGATGGCTTTAACAAAGAGAAATTTATTTCCTCACAGTAAAGTAGGCTAGAAGTCCAAATTCAGGGCGTCAGCTCCAGGGGAAGGCTTTCTCTCTCTGTCGGCTCTGAAGGAAGGTCCTTCTTATCAGTCTTCTCCTGGACTAGGAGCTTCTCCATACAGGAACTCTGGGTCTAAAGGACACGCTCTGCTCCTGGCACTGCTTTCTCGGTGGTATAAGGTCCCCTGTCTCTCTGCTTGCTTCTCTCTTTTATATACCAAGAGAAATTGGCTCAAGACACAATTCAATCTTGTAGATTGAGTCTTGCCTTATTAACATAACTGCCCCAATCCCTCTCATTAACATCATAGAGGCAGGATTTACAACACGTAGGAAAATCTCATCAGATGACAAAATGGTGGACAATTTTACAATACTTGGAATCATGGCCTAGCGAAACTGATACACATATTTTGCAGGGACACAATTCAATCTATGATAAGGAGTAAGCAATATATCCAGCAAAATGTCCTGGAAATACAAGGGCTGTGACCACACTCTGTTATTAGAGTGTGGTCTGAAGTTAGAGATTGTTATTGTTGGATGATTCTTTTTTTTTTTTCTTTTTTTGACCACTTTCAATATATGTGTATGCACTGTAGTTGTTTGTTTTACTGACTATGTTTTTCATGGTACTTTAGCAAAGTATAATCTGGATTTCTAAATGTGATATATGAGAACCCCATCATCTTGGAGTTCCTTGTCAAAAAGGGGGGTATAAGTATGGTTAAGTCCTAGAGGAAGTCTCCCCAACATGCTCTGCTACCGTTTAAAGACTTCTGTAAGAATAAAACCCTTAAGACTTTATATAAATAGTTAGGGGTGTTTTGACACAGAAATAAAATGTTTTGCAGATCCCGTACGTAGGGCCACTTCAAAAAGAAAACAGTTGCTATCAAGGAGTCGCTGTCACATTCTCTTCTTCAATAAACATTGTAAAATTAACCTTTTGAGCTCTTCTCTCTTACAGATGCTGAAAGGAGCATCTCCTTATTAGAAGCAATGAAAATGAAATGTAACAGGTGCAGATCATGTCACTTTTGGAAATGGGAAGATGTAATTTAGTTCTGCTCATGAATAAATGACCCTGGAAATACAACAAGTCTTCTAACTCATGGGTCATGACCTTGAGAGTAGAAATAAACTGAATTATATGCAACTTGATAGACTCGGTCTGATGACTTATGCCATGCATATTATAAGATTTAGTATTTTACTTTATTCAAGCCAGGGAATTTTATTTTACTAAAGAGCTCTGTCTCTCTCTCTCACACGCATGCATATACACACATTTGGCTTCTAATAACTGAGATACAAAATTCAAAATCCAAACTCATCTCACAATACCTTAAAGATGACCCAGGTCTGGTTGCTATGCAGCCATCCCTATTGCTGTACAAATGTATGGTAGAACAGAATTGCTTTGTGCTAGGGAATAGATAAATGACATGGATTGAAATTATGGTAAATTTAAATTGATGGCCTAATTAGTATTATCTCTTTTTGTATTCATTGTAAGAAAAATTATCCAGGAGGAACTCATTTTGCATTAATGTTGATATAAAGTGTAATTCTCCAGGATTTTCATTGTAATTTGGCATTAATTAATGCATCATTATTTTAAAGTGTTAATTAAATTGTTACAGAAAGGGACATCTGCAGGGGCTCAGAAAGGAAATCACATGAACAATTAGTTTTGTGTAGGTCTGTGGCTCGGTATCCGAGATCACATGCATGGCAACAGCATGGGGGCCAAGGTGGATTTTGCACAGGAACAGTGCCTGCTCTGTCTTGGTGCAGTATACTGCTGACAATGTCTTACCATTATCCTTTCCTTTTTCATTGTGTTTATGTGAAGAATGGGCAGTCTCTAAAGTCCTGGATATTTATTCCATGGTTAGGACAGGGAAGACCACATCAGTAGTACTGTGGTTCTTCACTTGATTTTTCTGGGAGCTTGGCAAAAGTCACCAACCATTTCCATATCAATAAAAAGAATAACTGACTTCTTTTGTGTAATATTGTCTAACAGTCTCAGAAATACACAGCTGTAGAAGGCTAGGTCGATATTTCTACTGGTAATAAACGCCATACAAAACTGTGACAAATCAAAGGGGAGATAATCCGTGGTAATTTCTTACACAGTGGACCATCATTGTTACGACATCTGGAAATCATTGAAAGCTATCATGGCTTAAGATGTAATTCCAAGGAAATTCTGCCATGATTTCATATATCAAAGAATCATGACAATCATATCGAAATGTGGGTTGGCAATTAAATGGAATTTAAGATTTGGAAGGAACACAGAGCAGAGACCTGTTATCATGGTCCCACAGGACACAGAAATTTGGGGAATCTTATTCTGTCAGCAACATTGTTCAATATTTGTCCCTGTGGGGCTCTACTGATTGAGCATTCTTTGTCAAGTGTTGTAAACCAAGATCCCCATAAAAAGAGGAAACTATAGCATCATGCCATGTAAACTATAGCATCATGCCATGTAAAACCAAAAAAAAAAATTTTTTTTTAAGCCATGAAACACGTAAATTGATTATATATATATTTTTATAGATACCAACTTAATAGTAAGATTACAGCCTTTCCTTTAGTAGTTATTATGAGAGTTTCTAATATCTTAGGCTCTGTAAACTTTTTTTTTTTTGGGTAAACTCTTACAGATAATCCTGTATTATAGAAACTTAAAAAGAAAAGCCCAAATTTCTACAATCAAGCTAAAGTCAAATGTTTTTGCATTAAATGATAAGTTGGACAGAAAAGATCAGAATCTGCTCAACCCTATTTGACAGTTCTTCCTTCAGTGAAAAATCATTTGCTTCCCTCCTTTGCATGAAGATGCAAACACCCTGCAGATGGAGATCTTCTTTGGTGTCTCATTCAGCTCGTAGCCTGGTGCCAGGCTTACTCACTACATAGTTAATTTATTGATTGATTCATGTAACTCATGGGTAATTGCTTTCCTAAAAAGAGATGGCCACACTTGTTCATAGGTTTAATAGATTCTACCTGAATGTGATCAGTTTTACAGAAGACCGGTATTCCTAAACCCACGGTCCTAAGCATTCCCATCCATTACACTTGTAATCACTGGAAAAGGTTATAAAATGAAGTAGCCTGAAAATTTAATCCAAAGGCAACAAGGAGGATTTGGAAGCTTTGGCTTGGGGGAAAAAATCTCTTTCCGGAGAAATAAATGTTTTAAAACAAAAACAAGAATAATAGTGGAGGGAAAAGATGAGTAGAACCAGACTACCGCTGAGATACTGAAAGAACCTAATCATCCCCTGGACAAATACCATGTGTTTCTTAGGTCAGATGGGTTAACTCTGCCCACTGAGATTTAAATTATTATTATTATTTTGGCTAGGTCTTAAGTTGCAGGGTTTTTTCTGTTTTTAATTTATTTATTGTGCTTTAAATGCAAGTTTACAAATCAAGTCAGTCTCGCATATAAAAAGTCATACACACCCCACTGTGCCCTCCCAGCTGCTCTCCCCTTAATGAGACAGCACATTCCTCCTCTCCACCCTGTATTCCCCATGTCTATTCAACCAGCTCCTGTACCCCTCTTCCTTCTCCTTTTGCCACCAGAGAGGTGTCACCCGCATAGTCTCATGTGTCTACTTGAGCCACGAAGTTCACTTCTCACCAGCATCATTGTCTATCTTACAGTCTAGGCCAATCCCTGGCTGTAGAATTGGTTTCGAGAGTGGTTCCAATCTTGGGCTTCAAAGGGTCCAGGGACCATGTCCATCAGGGCCCCTCCAGCCTCAGTCAGACCATTAAGTCTGGTCTTTTTTAAGATAATTTAAGATCTGCATCCCCCTGTTCTCCTGCTCCATCAGGGATTCATTACTGTGTTCCCTGTCTGGGCAGTCATTGTTTGTAGCAGGGCACCATCTAGTTCTTCCAGTCTCAGGCTGGTGGAGTCTCTGGTTTACGTAGCCCTTTCTGTCTCTTGGGATCATATTTACCTTGTCTTTGGTGTTCTTCATTCTCCTTTGCTCCGGTTGGGTTGAGACCAGTTGATGCATCTTAGATGGCCACTTGCTAGTGTTTAAGACCCCAGACGCCTCTCACCAGTGGAATGCAGATCGTTTTCTTAAATGCATTTTGTTATGCCAATTGACCTAGATGTTCCCTGAAACCATGGTCCCCAGACCCCTGTCAATGCTACTCTGGCCTTCGAAGCTTTTGGTTGTATTGAGGAAATTTCCTGGCTTTTAGTTTAGTCCAGTTGTACTGACTATCCCTGTCTTATGTGTTGCCCTTCCCTTCACCTAAAAAAATTTTTGTCTATTATCTAGTTAGTAAATATCCCTCTTCCTCCCTCCCCACCATTGTAACAATCAAAGAATATTTTCTTCTGTGTTTAAACTTTACTGAGATTTAAATTATTGTAACGTGAAGTCTCATCTCTCAGGTAGTGAGAATTTCCCCCAGTTTCCCTAGAGATTCTTGGAGTAGGGTGAGGGTGGGTGAAATTTTTCTTCTGGTTACCTCTGGCTCTACCTTCCTGCTTCAACCAAATTATTTCACTTTGTTGATCATCATTCTGTACCTTTCTGAAACCGTTTACTTCCGTTTGGGCTTCCCATTTCGTTTGCTTCCCAAAGTGTTGATTTGTGAATGAGGGAAGAAGTTTATATTACAACACCGCAAAAAACTTTAAACCTAGTATCACACAGCACTGCCTTTTAAGGTCATTGACCAGTCTCACCAGCACGCAAATTTTCTCAGTAATCTCCTTCTCTCCTTGTTCACCTCCCTTTCTCTTCCTAGATTCCAAACTTTTTCTTTCTTTTTTCTACAGTGAACTTCTGTTCCAAAATGATGGTTAACTTCTTTTGCAGAACAGTGCAACTACCTCTTGGTTTTACTGTCTCTCTTCCTACTCTGCCCTGAGGTCTTACTCTCCCAACCAGAGTGGGTCTGTCAAGTTAATTTTACCAAACAAAAGTCTTTCTTAGGAAACAGAAGTTGCATTCAATTGTGGTTTTAAATAACTTTTGTTTTTCTTATTTCTTTGAGTCTGTCATAGTTTCAATGGTTACCTTGGGCTTTTTAGAAAACCGTTTTCTTTGTTAACAATTCCTTAGCCCCTCACATCAGATGCCAATTCCTTAAGGGCAAGCAACATGGCTAGTTTCCTTTGTAGGTGTTTGTAAATGCCGGGTAGACTCTTCTGCTCACTTTGGACACTAGATAAATGCTGCGGAGGACTAAGATACACAGAAATTCAAAGAGATGGGAAAGAAAGCATTTCCAGGCCCAAGGTTTGGGTGTAATAAGGGAACTTCGGAAAGGACGCAAACCTAACTTAATTTTTAAGCATAGGATGGTCCACATTTCTTGCTCTAAATTTAGTGCTGTGGCATTCAGTTAAAACCACGTTGTGTCCAATAATATACATCTGGGCTTGCCCCGAGGTCTTCAGGAAGCATTTTATCTTTGATATAATTGCCAGGGTGAATCCCTAGTTATAGCATACTCTACAGCATATAAAATAATTGTTGCAGCTGAACCCATCACATAAATATCAGTGATTGAAGAGATTGGTTGGGATAAATCAATGTGGGTGACATATTTAATAAACTTTGTATAAACATTGTTTGCAACAGCTATAAATAAAATTGTCTTTAGGAATTTTACATATTGCACATCCCTCTATTCATGAAGAGGCACAGACATGATTTCTAGCTGCACTAAATGACAAGTAATGCCTTTAAAAACCTGCCTGGTCAGATCTGAACAGGCGAGCAGAGTCGGGAAGCGTGCCCACACCAGGTTCGGCTTGCACCCAGGCTTGCTCCATTGGCTGAGCTCCCAACATCACTCACTTGCCAGTGAGAACTCGTTTCAATCTGAGTAGAACTTCAGACCAACATTCTTCTTCTTTCTTTTTTGTAAAGAAAAAGCCACACCATAAATAAAGCATGATCGAGATGGCATTTTACATTCACACAGATTTTGGCATAAATAAATAAAAGAGATTTTGTTCAAATTCTGTCATCCTTGCATGCCATTTTAAAATTATCTTTCCCTACCAAGTTCCTCATATTCTACTACACCATGAGAGTCATATTGGCTCCCTCCAGTGGCTGATTTATCATCGATCAAACCACCTGGGTGTCTCATAGGGCCATGCAGCCTAGTGGTTCAACATGAGACTAATTATTTCTGAGATGATAAGGTCAAATCCCTTTGGGAATTTTGCCTCACTTATAACATGCGTTAGCATTCTCTGACAGGTCTGAGATAGGTGTTGATTCTAATTAGTTTGCCTCATAGTCTCCCAACCGAATAGATATGTTTTACTTTTCCCATCTTATAGATGAAAAAACGATCCACCGGAAGGCAATGGTATGGCTGGGGATACTGGGAGGGCATGTAGATGTCCCGCACCTGGTGTCCCTGGCCACAGTGCTGACGTGGGGGCTTCCTCTGCACTTAGAACAGATCCTTTCACTTTCTCTGCCTTGTTATCGTTAGATTCCGAAAGATGACAAATTGTAGAAATATTTAGGTGCCTTTTTAAAAGAGGTCAGACGTAATACGGTGTGTCTTCAGCTTTAAGCTTAATGAAATGTCACATACACATTTGGAAATCCAGGTATGAACTATGGGCCTTACATTGTTTGAAATTTACAACTTTCACATTTATTTTTATTAGTAATATTTTTAGTCTCTCAATATATTTCCCTGGCATTAATGAAAAAAAAAAAAAATGGAGTCTTCAAGCAGCCAAAATAATCTCTCTAAATTCCTCTTGAGTTTAATCAAAGGACGTGTAATTTAATGGCTAAAGTTACTGCTGTTTCCAGTGTGCTGGGTTCAAATTCCATTAAATTAGGCTGTAATTAAAATGCATCTGAACTATTTTTTCATTGTGTAATTGTTTCTTAATTCTTAATGACTCGCGTTAACCTTGTTTTACTCATGGAAAATAAAATGGGGAGGGGAAACCAGCAAGACAGGAAAAAGAGCAGTTGAATTAGAGGATGGTATGATGTCTTTTTAAAATGCAGCCTGAAATTGGGTGTGCAGTACAGATGATCAAGAAGAGACTTAATTAGGGCTCAACTGCTCAGTTCATAGTTCTTAGGTCTTCATAAAAGCTAAGAGCCAAGCTAAATCATGTGTAATTTACCATTATTTTCCCAGATAGCTTTTCCTGAAATGTTATTTTTCACTTGCCTTTTTTTTTTCTTCTTCTTCTTGAGAGCATGGTATCAGACCTTGTATACACAGCGTGCCACTTGCCTGCTGTCAGAGAGAGAACTGACAACACTTGTCATTCCCAATCTCTTCATGTCTGGTCTCATCTGAGGCAGAGCGATACATACAGCCTGATTTCCAGGTGTTTGTCAAAACCTGAGTTATGTAACAAGTCTTTGCTGTGCTCAGAACTGAAAAAGCAGCACCGCAGGGGCAATAAATCCTAAACTTTCTAAGAACTCTGGATGGGTACGGCCCTGGTTTTCACCCGTTGTTGAAGGGACAACTTTGGGGACAGAGAGAGAGAGGAGGCATTGCAAAGCTGAGGGGGAACCTGATAGATTCAGAGGTGGCCAAGCAGTGTTGATGGGAAATTTTTGCAAATTTTATTGAAATCAAAGCAATATGAAAACATGGTTTAGGAAGTCAACCACTGCTAAGAGCAGTATATATTTAAAAACAAATAAAAAGGGGACTCGTTCCTCTGCTTGCTCTTCACCTCACATACTATTGCTTTTGACCAAATCTACTGCAATGCTGCCCTGTGGGCGCAGTGGTTAAAGCGTTCAGCTGCTAACTGAAAGGACTCTCTGTGGGAGGAAGATGTGGCAGTTTGCTTCTGTAAAGATAGATTTACAGCTTCGGAAACCCTACAGAGCAGTTCTACCCTGCCCTATAGGGTCGCTACTAGTTGGAATTGACTTGACAGCAGTGGGCTTGGTTTGGTTTGTGGCACAGTGGTTAAGTGATACGGCTACTAATCAAAAGGTCCGCAGTTCAAATCCACCAGCTACTCCTTGAAAACCCTATGGGGCAGATCCACTCTGTCCTCTAGGGTTGATACGGATCAGAATCAACTCAAGGGAAACGGGTTTGGTTTTTTTTGGCTTGGATGCTGCTATACTGTGAGGTACCAACTCGAACCATTATCTATTAAACTCTTATAATAGTAGGTGAAAATTTTAGCTCTTCTGTATGTACACACACACACACACACTCAGATGCACACAATCGCTGCCCCTCTCCCAATCCTTATAATAGAGTTTTATCTATTTGGGGTTAAATCTATATCTACTATTTTTATTATTTTGACTATACATATGCATTTTTTTTTTTTTTTATGAACTAGGTAGTTGATCCTGTTTATATTTATTTTCTTTTACAGCTTCTTGTTTTCTGAAGTAAATAAATGTATCATTTCTTCCTTTGCTTGGCTTCTTTTAATCTCTAGCTAATTATTGATTCATGTTCAAGGCCTGCCTCTTAACACAATCTCCCACCTAGTCGAACTAATAAGTCATCTATCACTTCTCTCATGGAGATTCTCGAAGCTCTATGTTTTTGGATTTCAGTCAGGATTGGTAGCTTCTAGGCCTGCTCCACAACAGTTGCCTTTGTATTTCTCTTTGAGTCACTTGTCCTTCCTCCGATGATAGAATTCCCTTGTCCTTCCTCCACTGACAGATTTTCTGGTTTTTTTTTTTTTTTTTTTTTTTTTATGACCATGTTTAACTGAACACATCCTCCAGTAACTTCCAGAGGAAATGTGAGTTTAGAAATTTTTTCCTCCTCAGAATGTTAAAGTTATGGTCCTACTCTTTTTTAGTTCGTAATATTGCAAGCTTGTAATATTGCAACCTAGAAGTTTGATGCCATCTCTTAATCTCTGTTGTTGTTGTTAAGTGGGGTTCAGTTGATTCATCGCCAACCTGTGTACAACAGAATGAAACACTGCCCAGTCCTGTACCATTCTTACAGTCATTGCTATGTTTGAGCCCATTGTTGTAGCCACTGTGTCAATCTATCTTGTTGAGGGTCTTCCTCTTCTTCACTGACCCTCTACTCTACCAAGCATGATGTCCTTCTCCAGGGACTGGTCCCTCCTGAAAACATGTCCTAAGTACCTGAGTCAAAGTTTCACCATCCTTGCTTCTAAGGAGTATTCTGGCTGTACTTCTTCCAAGAGAGGTTTGTTTGTTCTTCTGGTAGTCCATGGTATGTATAGTCAATATTCTTTGTCAGCACCATAATTCAAAGGCATCAATTCTTCTTTGGTCTTCTTATTCCTTGTCCAGCTTTCACATGCATATGAAGTGATGGAAAATACCATGGTTTGACTCAGGCTCATGTTATTCCTCAAAGCAACATCTTTGCTTTTCAACACTTTAAAGAGGTCTTTTGTAGCGGCCCAGTGCAATACATCATTTGATTTCTCGACTACTGCTTCCGTGGGTGTTGATTGCAGATCCAAGTAAAATGAAATCCTTTACAACTTCAATCTTTGTTTCATTTGTCATGATGTTCCTTATTGGTCCAGTTGTGAGGATTTCTTATTTCTTTATGTTGAGGTGTCATCTGTACTGAAGCCCGTGGTCTTTGATCCTCATCAGTAAGTACTTCAAGTTCTCTTCATTTTCTGCAAGCAAGGTTGTGTCATCTGCGTACCTTAAGTTCTTAATGAGTCTTCCTTCAATCCTGATGCTGCATTCTTCTCCATATAATCCAACTTCTTGAATTATTTGCTCAGCATACAGATTGAATAAGCATGGTGAAAGGATACTTTAAACCACACAGCATCCCCTAGTTCTGTTCCAACAACTGCCTCTTGGTCTATTTACAGGTTCCTCATGAGCACAATTAAGTGTTCTGAAATTCTCATTCTTCAAAATGTGATCTATAATTTATTATGATCCACACAGCTGAATGTCCTTGCATCGTCAATAAAACACAGGTAAACTTCTTTCTGGTATTCTTTGTTTTAAACCAAGATCCATCTGGCATCAGCAATGATATCCCTCGTTCCACATTCTTTTCTGAATCCCTCTTGAATTTCTGGGAGTTCCCTGCTGATGTACTGCTGCAACCATTTTGGAATGATCTTCAGCAAAATTTCATTTGTGTGTGATATTAATGATATTTTTCGATAATTTCCACATTCTGTTGGATTACCTTTCTTTAGAATGAGCAAAAACATGGATGTCTTCCAGTCAGTTAGTCAGGTAACTGTTTTACAAATTTCTTGGCATAGAAGAATGAGTGCTTCCATCTCTTCTCAACTGGTATTCCATGAATTCCTGGAATTTTTTCAACAATTCCTTCAGCGCAGCTTGTACTTCTTCCTTCAATACCATTGGTTCTTGAGCATACGCTACTTCCTGAAATGGCTGAATGTTGACCAGTTCCTTTTGGTACAGTGACTCTGTGTATTCCTTCCATCTTCTTTTCATGCTTCCTGTGCTGTTTAGTGTTTTCCCCATAGAATCCTTCAACATTGCAACTCGAGGCTTGAATTTTTTCTCAATTCTTTCAGTTTTAGAAATGACAAGCATATTCTTCCCTTTTGGTTTTCTAACTCCAAAATTTCATCATGATTCACTTTGATGTGGCCTTTTGTGTAATTATTTTGCTAGGCACATGGTGGGGGGGGGCATTTCATTTTAAAATTATGTTCTTCTGTTTTTTGGAATATTCTAATATTCTTTTTAAAACAATTTCTTCTCTATTATTTTCTCTCTTTTTCTAGTACGCCTGTTAGTTTGTGTTAGCCTTCATGTCTGGTTCCTGTAATTTTTTTTTTCTTCTCCTCCCCACCCCCATTTTTCATTTCCTTCTATTTTTTTGTTCTTTCTGGGATATTTCTTTGACTGCATTCTCCAACATTTTTATTAAAAGTTTTAGCTTTCATATATTAATTTTAAGAACTTGTGGTTTTTCTAAGGGTGAACAATTTTTCATAGCATTCTGTTGTTGATTCATTGCTGAGATTTCTTCACTATCTCGCCTAAGTTATTCATTCTTTTCATTGTCCAGGTTTCCTGAATTTTGTTCTTTCACGTATTTATTTCTCTTTGTTAAAATATTATCGGATATAGAATATTTACTCTCTCTTCATAGTCTCTGTCCATAGACAGTAAAAAGCTTATGGAAAGCTGTGTATATGAGTACGATTATGAACTACTGGGTTTCTCTGTAGCACAAAAGATTCACGAGTTAACTTTTTCCCTGAAACAGCCAACTATTTTTATTTGTAGGTACATAGTGGTCTAATTTCTCTGGAGAAGGGTTTTTCCATTTCTCCTCTGCTGTCAGCATTCTGAAGCTGGGCATAGAAATGGAGCTGGTATGGGTGTGGGAGAAGAGTGGTCTTAATACTCAGCTTGTAGATTTTCTCTTCTTTCCAGTCTTTGAGATTCCCACCATATCCCCTCCTTTTTTGGTGCCTAATATTCCTGAGCCCTCCCTATGAGTGTTACTTTGTTGTTGTGAATTTGGTTAAAGAAATATGGTTTGCTGTTGTTAAGTCTCGTATATCCACTGGGTTCCTAAGTGGTACAAATGGTTTGCTCTCAGCTAGTAATTCAAATGGTTTGCAGTTCAAACCCATCAAGTGGTGCTGTGGAAGAAAGTCCTGGCAATCTGTTTGAGTAACGATTACAGCCAAAAGAAAAACTCAATGGAAAAGTTCTACTCTGTAACATACGGGTTGTCATGAGTCAGAATTAACCGTATGGCAATGCTTTTTTTGTTTTCTGTTTTTAAATATACATAAAGACATACGTCCGCTTCCAGTAGAACCAGAATAAAGGAAGTTGTCATTTATTCATTCCTTCATTCAACAAATAATGAGTGCCAGACAACTTTCATAGACAGTTACAGATGCATCTCTTTACTCTTTGCATTCCTTTCCCAATCTACCTGAGTAATCTCATGATACTGAGTATAGAAATCTTCTTTATTGTGTCTTTATATCCTGAGGGTCTGTATAGCAGGAGGTAATATAACATGATAATTAAAAGCATAAGATTTGGAAAGAGAAGACCTGTGCTTGACCACTAATGTTATGCAACTTTTCTGGATTCCAGAGTCCTCATTATTAAAGTAAGTTAACTTCTCTGGTTCTTCTTTATCAACTGCAAATGGGGGCTGTCTTTTTTCAATATAGGAATTACATGAATTATTACAGGTAAGTTGCCTAGTACGTAAATTTTCCCTGATTCCACTTGAAAATAGATTATTATGCTAGCTAGGATTAAGTATATAAAATAAATCCTAAAACAACAGTGTCTTAAACAAAATGGAGGTGGCCAGTCTTATTTATGGCATGAATCTAGCTTTTTGTTTCATCACTCTAAAAGATAGCGGTGACAAAAATATTGCCATCATTTGGATAGTAGAAGGATAAAATATATATGAAGTGATTAGCACAGGCTTTGGATATGAAAAAGCTCAGTAACTGAAAAAAAAATTATAGAAAATTCAATCACTCAGGTTAGTCAAAACCAATTATATGAAAGGAATCTGGAAATATGAGAGGTTCATCACAAATCATGAACTGTGCATCCATCGAATATATGATGGCAAATTCTGACTTGCCTGCAATTATTTAAAGTGAAAACAAGCAACTTGGCAATCTAATTTATTTCCGATAAGCCCACTGCTATTTCTTTTAAGGGCATGTAACGCCACTCTCCTGGTTCATTTTCCAACTCATGGCACATATTCTCAATCTATAAACTGGATGGTGATGGTAATATTAACAATACTCTACATGAGGGCATCTATTCATTCATTTTGTCTACACTAATTTTTTTTTTTTTAACATCAGTTAGGATTGGCTTTTGCTCCGTTCTTAAATGACACTTAGTTTCTGTTTAAAATGGTAATAGCTTCAGTAAATTTTAGATCTAACTTTTGTAAGCATGCCATTGTTCTTTCATTATCTTCCCTCTAGGGCCTGGCAGAAATATTAAATTCCACCTAAGACAAAATTATGATAACTTGAGGAATAAAAATGTTTTACCTTTCTCATTAAATCTCCTCTAATGATGTTCTGGAATGCTATAATTATTGTCTTCTAAATTGTAATGAAAAGAATTTGCTAAAAATATCTCAGACTACTTTTTTATTTTTGCTTATTGTTCTGGAAATTTTTGTTTCCCCTAATTTTTTTTTCAGAATCTATAGCAACCAGATAACAATGATGTACACTGATTCTTCACTACACTCTGTAACTTGCACAAAGCAAGACTTTCCACCTCTCTCAGGAATTGTGTTGGTTAACCAAGGAGTATAAACCCTCACCCCCATCATGACAGAGATGGCTTACCCTTTCCCAATACCAACTAAAGTTAGAAGATCCAAACAATCTGTGAAGTCCAAATAGATTTCCGCCACTAGAGAATTCTATGTCCTTATGGGATCTATACTCTCTTCTTTGAGTGATAAGCAGAGAGTGAATTGTGTTATGTATGGCAAATGATCCCCAGCTCAAGAATGGGTTTCTTCTGAAACTATGTCCAAATGAATTATGGGCTAAGTCTATTTTGTTACACTAAAATTTCCTTTGTAGCGCTACTGGTCATGAAAATGTTTTAATTCCAAGTCTAGAACACTTCAGCCCCAGTGAAACTGTGCTTGCTAAAACACAAAATCTAAGAAAAATGCACATGGGGCAGCATGAGCAAGGTATTGCATTCATCAAGAGCCAGGTATAAAAGTCCACATGTTTTGTTTTGCCAATACCTTGTCTACTTCATCTATTGCCAACAATTCAAACCTCTAAACAGATGACATATTAAATAAAGAAATCTTTTCAGAGCCATGGAGTGCCTCAGTTCTCATCTTTGCAATGTGTCATCTGCTACAAGGATCCATTTTAGAGTCAGCAAATGGATTACTGTGCCAAAATAATATTTTGGAGGTGCTTAGGTAAAAACTACATTCTCCTCCTAAAATCCCATCAGCCAAAATGATAAGTTTTTGAAACTAATTTGCAGTGATTCCTGGGGTTACTAGAAGTCCTCTTACCCAGAAAACTGAATGGACTATTCTTCAGTGAGGTTTAGACTTTCCATTCTTTGTCAACAACTGTTAATGAGACAATACAGTTGTAATTGGGCAAAAGGAAAATAACTCAATTTAAACAATCACATCTGAGAAGTTCAACTGTGCAGTTACAATTTTTTTTGACAGGGCAGCTCACAGCAAAATCCATTCCTCTTGCTTTATTACTCAATAGAACTCTATAGGACTATAATAACGGTAACATTTGTGTGATTAATATATGCAGAATGGACAGTTTTCCTTAGGTCTACATTTGTTAGTGACCTATTTCTAGAGGTAAATCAACGTTTACCAAACATATTGAATTCATTTTTCTCTCCTCTGCATCAGAGTGAAAGAATCCTCACAAGAATAACTGAAGATCTTGGCAACATCTTCACAGTTAGGAGGAACGGAAGAACTTGCTCTTTGCCCTCAGCACAGGTAGAGTAGAACGGAACCGTAGTCCAAAGGAAGCCTGGTTTCCAATGTAGCAAAGGGCATCGTGTAAGTGAAACAATCCTGCCATCTGCACAATGACAAGTCTTATTCTTCTCTGATGTGCAGATCTTTATCTAAAAGATGGTGAGCATCTGTTGCACAGGACAATAACAAATCAAAGAGTAGAGGAGGAGCTTACATAGAGTGGGAGGAATTGAGATTAACAGTGTGATGTCTGTGAGTGAGAAGTGTTGAAGGCTGAAGGGATTCTGAAAGGACCTGATAGGATTCAATTGTTTTATACATCATTGTTCAGTGCAAGGTCCTTCACAGGTGTTGAGACAGTAATAATGTCTCTTCCTACAAACACTTTTTAGTAGGAGAGTGGGCTAGATGACCTCTATAGATTCCTTCTAGCACGGTTAAGCTTTATGTGCTCTGTAAACGTTTGTCGCTCTAGGCCTTACACGTGGAAACAGCAGACTTGTGTGATAGGTTTCCTGTTCTCAGGGAGCTTGCAATCTATTGAGAGGATAAGAATTTAGGCTAGGTATGTCTCTAGAGCAATATCTGTCACTAGGTAATAGGAGCACAGAGATATTTGTCAGTTTGGTTCATTGCGCTATCTCCACTATCTCATACAGTGCCTGGCACATTGTAGGTAACCTACAAATATATTTGAATAAATGAATGATGAATTATTTCACACAAAACAACATTCCATCCAAGAAGAGAAGTTTCAAAACTGAGTAGGCTTACTCTCAAAATGTTACGTACTGTATACGTTCATTGATATACATTCTTAAAATGACAGAATTATAGAGATGGAGGACAGACTTGTGGTTGCCAGAGGTTAGGGAGGGGAAAACTAGGGAGGTGGCTGTGGCTATAAAAGAGTGGCATCAGGGATCTTTGTGATGGAACTGATCTGTACCTTGAATTATATACAAAGGACAAAATTGCAAAGGATTAAATACACACACATACACACATAAAGCTATATACAAACACACACAAATACACATGTAAATCTAGTGAAATCTGACTAAGGTTGGTGGGGCGCATCAAGGTCCATCTCCTGCATGTGACATTGTAGCACAGTTATACAAAATGTTGCCATTCAAGAGAACTGGGTGAAGGTATGAAGGGCTTCTCTGTATTAGTTCTTAAAATTGTGTGTAAATCTACAATTATCTCAAAAGAAAAACAAACAAACTAAACGCATTGCAGTAGAGTTGATTCTGACTCCTGGTGATCTTATAGGACAGAGGGTTTCCAAGGAGCAGCTGGTAGACTTGAACTACTGACCTTTTGGTTAGCAGCCGAAAGCTTAACTGCCTGCCCCACCAGGGCTCCATCTCGAAAGAAGCAGTTTAAAAATATAACAAAAAGCCTGAGTAGATTTTTTGGCAGAGAGTTCGTGGAGAAGGGTGATTGAGATTGGCCTTGGAAGATGGGTAGGATTTGGCTAAGAAGAGAGGAGAGTGCATGGATGAATGTGGTGGGTGGGCTGGAAAGTAGGTTCACAATAATTTTCAAGAGAAAGGTGGTCCATATTATCATGGCTGAGGCTCTGGATGCATGGTTTGGTAGTTTGATGACATGGTTTGTTAATTTGGCAACATGATTTGTTAATTTGGAAACAAAGATTTCGGAAGAGAAAGTGAAGACTTTGGAGTCAAACGTCCTTCACTTTACAGGCCAGTTCCTACACTCCCATCTACATGACGGCAGCAAACTCCCTAGCCTCTGAATGCAGGTTTCCTTATCAGTACCTTGGAGGGCATGGTACCTTCTTTGCAGAGATGTGAGGATTAAATAAGAGAGTGTATGCTGAAGAGCTAGCTAAGATTTTGGCACATGGATGCAGGGGTGGTTCAGTGGTAGAATTCTCACCTTCCATGGGGGAGACTTGGGTTCGATTCTGGCCAATACACTTCATACACACCCACCACTCATCTGTCAGTGGAAGCCTGCATGTTGCTGAGATGCTGAACAGGGGTCAACAAAGCTTCCAGATCAAGATGGACTAAGAAGAAGGGCCTGGCAATCTACTTCTGAAAATCAGCCAATGAAAACCCTGTGGATCACAATGGTCCAGTCTGCAACCCAACATGGGGATGGCGCAGGATTAGGCAACATTTTTGTTTGGTTGTGCATGGGTTGCCATGAATTGGGGGCCAACTCAACGCAGTTAACGAAAACTGGTATTGAACAAATATGGATTCCTTTCCCCTACCCTTGGACACAATTCTACACATGATTCAGGGATTCTTGGGTTCATTTCAAGGCAGGTGATTGCACACGCATGCCACTGCTCACTGTTGGGGAAGCCAAGGCAGAGGGCAGTGCCCAGAGCAGAGACCCCATCAGAGGAAGGAAACTTCCTCTGATTTTAATCACAGCATAAGCCCAGTTTGAGGAAGGAATGTGAGCAGGAGATGGGAAAAGTCCTCAGTCTATAGACTGAAGAGCATGCCTTGCCTATCAAGAGAAGAAAGACAAATTTTCAGAGCAGCTTTGTCACAGCCAGCAGACATGATCCCCATTGCCTCCTGGCTTTGCTATCTCTGCTTGCAAGGGGCGAGGCAAGGAAATAAAGCCAGATGTCTCCTGGGCAGTGACAGCACAGCCCAGGGCTGAGCGCAGACAGAGCTGTGTTCCTCGTGCCCCTGCACTTGGCAGCCAGGATGGGAGTTGCTGGGAAAAGCAGCAGGCCTCATGAGGATAATCCCTTTGGCAACAGCACCAGCAGCAACTGCAAGAACAACACACACAACTTTTTAAATAAAGTGTTTTCTCATATACCAACAATTTTCGTAAATCTGTGCCGAAAATTAGTACCAATTTGGAGACAGATGAAAGATCTAAAATAATGACTTTCCAAGGAGTGTTTCTCCCTCATTTCCTCTAATTTCAAAATTCAAAATGATTACTGTTTTTAAATCTTGGTGTGTGTGTGTGTGTGTTTTGTCTACAGTGAGCATTAAGTACATTTTCTGCTATTTTTCTTAAAGAAGAAAAACAGATTGGAGAGACTAAACCCTAGGCTGACAATACATAGTTTTGTAAATACAACATGTAACGATAGGAGCATTTACCAACAGGCATTAGCTGTAACAATATGAATTCCACAGCTGAGCAGCATAAAACTTATTTAGAGCTCTTGAGGTACAACATGCTACTGATGTAGTGGGAACGTGTTTATTGAGATGTACGGTGAAACTTAAGGAGCTGATCACACAGAAGAAAGGAATCTAAATTGACTTCTCCAAATTTTCCTTGCTTTCAGGTAATAAAATCCTAACACTCTGGACTCTAAACAAAATCTCTGTCAAAATGGACGGTTTGTATGAGATCCGGTCAGAAACGTCAAGCTGGGAAAATAAGTCAACATTTTTCGTTACGGTAGTGTTTCTTTTTTCTTTCTTGTTTCCTTTTTTTTTTTTTTTCCCCTGTAGAGTTCTTTTTGTTTTCTGTTTTTGCTCTATTGATATATCAGGCATCCCATCATGAAAAGCAATGTCCATGTCACTAAAGTGGCCTCCAGGCCTCCCGTATATCTACATTGGGGTTAAACATCTGTGTGAAGATGTGACAGCACACCTTACAGAAGGTATTATTGAGTAATATAGACTTTCTGTAATAACCAAACAGTAAAGAATATAGCTTTTTAAAGGTCTCCCCATGGCTGATCTCATGACTCAAAGATAAGACACTGTGCTGCAAGCTAAGTAATAAAATCTGGTGGATACTCTGGGCTAGCTTGTGACAAATCATATCAAAGTATTATTAAAGAAAGAACTTGAGACCCAAGACTATTATTGATTCTTGACAGAATTTCTTATAAATAAAGTGTTGCAATCAGGTCCTGGACTTGCCAAGGTCCTGGTAGAATTCTTCCTATTATAGTGGAGGCTGCAAAATAGTAACACTCCATTAGTGAGAGCCGAGAGCCTCTGTGTGCAGCACCACAAGGATGGGTCATGGTCAGAAGACAGCCAATAAGAACACAATTTCCAAAGGTTTTTTAAGGCACTCTTTGCTGATCCGTTTTTGAAGTGGGTAAAGCTTCCTCTGAGCTGAAACACAAAGCAGTTTGTGCCCTTACTGTGTTAGCGGAATGAATCTGTGACCCTTCAGAGCACTAAGGACACACCTCCATTAGTGTCCATATTCTTACAGGGAAGAGGCTGATACAGTCAACTGAAATGACAGGGTGATAAATATAAAACCACCATCATCAATAAGACTGGAATGTAAAAGCACTTAGTTTCAGCCTAAGTAACTCGCAGAAAGTTTGGTTTCAAGAACCAATGCGTCATCCATCACTATGCTACCTTCTGTTGACAAAGTAATTGTAAGATATCTAGAATGGAGGTTCAATACAAGCTGACATTTTTGAAAGGAGGAATTGTGTGCGTACTTACTCATTAAATGTATTTTTCCTCCACTAAAGATGTTTCCTTTTTTAGTTTATTGTATGAATAACTTTAACTAAAGTTCCTTGACACTCTGACTTTGCTCTGAATAGCACCTATGTTCATTAACATAAAACCTGAAAGAAAATAATTTTAACGTATTTTTTTTAACACTTCAAAAGGCTCTAACAAATTGATCAAGCACAATTATGCATTCTAAAGGGAATTATAAGGAGATCACAGAAGGTTGAAAAGTTCTAGTTAAAAAAATAAAAAACTTTGCAGTGAAAAATAGAAGAAAAACAGGCAGTTAATGTGAAACTTTGATACACATTGAATAAAATTAAACTTAAAATGCTTAGGCTTTTTTTAAAATTTTATTTTTTTAAATTTTGCTGTAATGCAGTGTTCACAGAGAAAAATACATAAGAACCCACAATAGGACAAGGCTCAGGTAATTCGACAGAATGAGGTATATTTTATACAACTGTAAGAACTTTGGAGTCAGACAGACCTGGGTTTGAATTTCTACTCTGCCACTTGCTAACTGCATGATGATGAGCAAGTTACTTTTTTCTCCCTAAGATTCAGTTTCTTCATTTGTAGCCGAGGCGAGGATGTCATAATACAATATTTTTAAAGCACTTAACATACCGCCTGGCAGATACTAAGCATTTAACAATCACTAGTCCTCCAGCCCCTCCAACTCTCCAGCCTCCACGATCAGCCTCTGCTTAAATTCCACAGAATCTTAGGAAGAATCAATTGCCCTTATTGAAGTTTCTGCTAAGAAAAGGACAACTTTTTCCTGAGATGAGTGTATCAGCCTAGGCTGAAATGACAGCCCCTGCTTACTGGCAAGTGAAAATCTTGGGATTTCTTTGTTCTAAAGCCTATCTTTTATTGTAAAGTCCAGCCAAATTTCACCTCCTCCAAGGAGCCCTTCCAAATTCTTCCAGTCAGATTCCCACCCCCTGGTGGCATATTCTTTGACTTAATTTCCACTACATTATGTGTTTCAAGAGGGCAGAAACTGTGTCTTGTTTGCCTTTTTACCCCCACAGTACCTAGCACTGGGCTTGAAATATTTGTTGAATGTCTATTACTTTGCTGTCTTATTAAAACCAGGCTAAGGGCAAAGCCCAAGAACTTGGAATAAAATCCTTAAGCAGCCAAACCATGCCCCTAGCCTTTTTACATTTGCAAATTCACTCATTCTGACCACTGTGCAGAGTAACTGAAATCTAGTCAGTCAAAACCATTTACTGATGCTGTAAGGGATTTGCAAGAGAAAAAGCTTTGAGAAACTCACTGTCTCACTAAGAAAATATACATGAGGGGATGTTAAAAACACACCACCACCATATGTAGGTTATAAATCTTAGAGTGCCAGGCAATAAACCTCAGCGGATATGTTCCCTGTTGCCCCAAGCCATTGTATATAAGTTATAGCACAGAGAGTGTATCAGTAAAACAATATTGGACCTGTTGCTCTGCATGAGGCTACATTTATATTTAGCTAGAAAGTCCAAGGCAACTGGGACAAATCTCTGCTCTTTGTTTCAAATGGCAGTATGGTATAATGGTTAAGGACATGAATGCTGGAGACAGTCTGCCTTGGTCAACGTCTCAGTACTTTTTTTGACCTTGGAAAGTCACTTAATCTCTTTGTGCCTCATTTTCCTCACCTGTAAAATGGAGGTAAAAATAAGCCCTTCCTCATACCATTTGGCGGGGGGAGAGGCGGGGGGGAGGTGGTTTTAATTAGTAAATTCAAGTCAAGCACTTAGAATAGCACCTGGCACAAAGTCAACCCTTAATACGCAATATCTCTCATTAATTGTTTCCTGGAAAGCCGCATATTTTGACAAGAACACTATTTATTAAAGCTCTTGACTCATTGCCATCAAGTCAATTCTGACTCAGAGAGACCCTGTAGGACAGAGTAAAACTGCTGCATAGAGTTTCCAAGAAGCAGCTGGTGGATTCGAACTGCCAACATTTTGGTTAGCAGCCAAGCTCTTAAGTACTATGCAATGGGGAAGTTCATCTCATGCCTTATTGATAGTTGGGCTTTCCCTTTATTCTAAATTATATTGGCCTTATAGACTAAAATTGAATGGAAATAAAGAAGATCAAGAGAGAAAGGACTCAGAAAGCCATCTAAAAAAGGGACCTTTAATTAGGAATTTGTTAAGAAGTGTGAACTGGGCATGGTGAGTGATGTCACACAAGATCTTAATCAATTAGCTGAGAAGATGGGGCAGAGGAGCAACAGCAGACCTTAGTAGGGACAGATTACCCAATAAGCAAGGTAAGCATGTGCTTAGGGCATCAACAAAACAGGGGCACCAGTTGTGCAAAGGAAAGACCCATAGGTTGCCAAGCAGACAGGACACAAAGGAAAGCAAGCACACAAAAATGATTCAAGAAAGACTCGATTCATTATCCTTACTCTGTATGGAAGTAGATACTGTTTGGCAGCTTAATTGTGACAAAATCTTTGAGAAATTTTTAAGAGCAAAGAACAGGAAGAAATGTTTTTAATTACAACATGTTAGAGATAAAAGATCGATCTAAAAATAAAACAGTAATTTGTTGTAATATTTGTTTTCTGATCATTAAATTTTCTTTGATGACATCTTTTCATTTGTTCATTTACAATTATGGCATTTATTAGGAAGCAGGTATCAAAACTGAGTATGAGTCCTTTAAAGCAAAATTGGTGAACATCAATTTTTCATTGTGGGAGATCAATAGAATTTTACATTGATTGTTGAAACAACTAAGTCCACTAAGGCATTTTCTTTGTTATAGAGTATGTGGAATACCCTTTTGTTTGAAAATGTAGTATATAGTAAAAATCTTAATACCCTATGCCCACTAAAACTTTATAACCCAGTTCATCTAATTTCACTAAAATGGCATATGCCACTTTTGCATTCAATCACTAATATTATAGTCACATTTAAAGTTACATCATGGATAGCTAAAGACATACACACAGATATGCACATGTGTATATAACTCACATATACCATTTGAATGCATGAGTAAGCAGAGGAGGGGGTGCCACAGATTATCAGTGTTTAGGGCCTTCACATGCCTTAATCCAGCCCTGAACCTTAGGTGTGTACTGATCTTGCAATAATAACAGTTTTCCAGGTACCGTACATGCAAACCTAAAACCAAAACAAGACCTGTTGCCATCGAGTCAATTCTGACTCCTAGCAACCCTGTAGGACTGAGTAGAACTGCTCCATATGATTTCCAAGGCTGTAATGTTTACAGAAGCAGACTGCCACATCTTTCCTCAGAAGAGCACCTGGTGGGCTTGAGCTGACAATCCTTCCGTTAGCAGCCCATTGCTTAACCACCGTGCCACCAGGGCTTCTTACACTCATACTTACATACTTCCAAAAACTCTCCAATACAGATTTTATTATCCCTATTTTAGAGATGAGAAAATCAAGGATTTACAACATTAAATGGCTTGTCCAGTGTGACAGACACAGGAAATGCTGGATTCAGGATTAAAACCCAACTCTGCCTGACTCCAAACTCTTTGCTCTTTCAATGACACCCCTCCACCTGTGAGATATTTCTCAAAGTAGGAGAAAAGCGCTTTGCCAAAAATCAAATTTAGGGCACACCTTTCACCCTGCAAACAAGTTAGAGCCACCAGTAAATTTTCCCTGAAATCTAGAGAACAACTAGGCACAACCAGAATACAGCCTGTGTATCATTCGTACCAGGAGAGAGAACCTCTCGTTCTTCACCTGGAAACTTTCTCTGCCCCAATGCAAAATTTAAAAGACAAAAATCAAATATTCTTTTGCTGTTTAGATGCTCTGTTGCCTGCCTTCTGCAGCAGCACTTGGGTCCCTGGAGCACCTGAACCCATTTATTTTCCATCTGTTTCTTGCCTTCCTAAAGCAGTTTTATTGCACCCCAGAAGGCTTTGCTTCTCTCAATTAGAGAGGGGAGAAGCACTCACAGACAAACAGGATGCACCAGAGACGTTACAGGTAGGCAAGGAGGATAAACAGGTTCAAGAGCCCTGGGATACAGATATCTGATTCTGCAGCACTTAGACACGCTTTGGCCTGGCTGACTCTGGGCCACAGGATTATAATTCAAGGAGACCTGTGCCAAGGAGTCCATTTTGTACGGAGGAAGCTGAATTTGTCATACACGGGTGAAGTTTAGGGTGCTACAAATAAATAGAGGTAGAAAAGGCATACAAATTGGTGGGAGGGTAGATTTTCATGCATCCTGTTAAAATGTAAAGAAGGATTTGGAATGCTACAGGGCTGTAGAGCACTCAGAAGGCTTGGTGAATCAGTTTTCTCCCTGAGGGTGGCCTCAGGCTTGTCCCTCTGAAGCAAGAACATCTAAAGCCCATCATTTTGTATCATTGACTTAGTTGCTCCTGGGAAAAGATTCCCCTATGGAATCCTGGAAAGTATTTCCCTAGGGCCATCCGGTTTTAATGGCTCCTGTTTGGATCCAATTAGGACTGGCTTGGGAAACTGGAAGAATATGGAGTCAGCAGGGGTGGGGAGATGCAGTCAAGGGCAAAGGGGACTCTCATAGCCTTTCAGGATCTGGAAACAGCTTTCGCTCATGGACTTCTCTTACTCCAAACTGTTATGAGAGCCAATTATTCCACCTATTAAGGTTTTAATGTGGCACCAATAAGTCAAAACCAGTTTAACAACTAAGAATTATAGTTGGTATAAAATGTTTGAATTTGGGCTAATAACACATAGTAAGTTATAGACAGATGAGATTTAAAATGACTAAGGTAAGAAATTGGGTTCATAATGGACACATTAATAGAACACTAAACACCAAGCTGACTATAAAGGCCCTGGCAGGCACAGTCAAGACGCCAAATATATAACAACTCCATCCATCTTGAGCTTCCTCATCACATCACCTAATAGAATTTCAAACACTATTAGCACACTGATAAATGCCTATTATATATTATCCATGCATGCTGTCTTTTAAATTAAAAGACAAGAATGGGCATTTGTTTCTTTGTTGGATTGGGTCATCTTTCTTTATGTTGATGTTGAAATGCTGACTGTTACTTCCCCCACTTGTTTCAGGAGCCATGAACCCTCTCTTAATTTCTGAAGAATGACCACAGGCCTTACTGGGTAAGGATCAGAAGCAGCCTAGGAGAAAGCCCTCTTAGGCTGTTCCTGTGGGACCAGACCTAATTCACCATTGCCTTGTTTTCATTTTCCAGGCCAGGAACTATAATCTTTCAGTCACTCGGCATATATTGTTTTGAACAACTACTCTGTGCGAGGCACAGTTCTAGTCACTGAGAATATGGTAATAAACAAAATATACATGATCTGTGGTCTCATGGAACTTACGGTTTTGTGGGAATGGTAGACATTAAACAGTATGCAAAAAATGGTTAATTACAAATATAAATACCATGTGGGACAAATGATTTGAAGAGATAATAGAGAGTGCTGTAGGAGTATAAAATAGAGACCTAGTTTAGGCCTGTGGAGGAGGAAGAGAGTTTGGGAACACATCTTTGAGGAATGGGAGTTAATCAGAAATGTGAATCATAAATAAGACTTATTAAAGTAAAAAAGGAAGAAAAGCATAAGAAAAAATATACATATATGTGTGTATATATATGTATGTACATGTGTGTGTATGAACCCTGGTGGTGCGGTGGTTAAGACCTACAGCTACTAACCAAAAGTTCAGCAGTTCAAATCCACCATCTGCTCCTTGGAAACCCTACGGGACAGTTCTACTCTGTCCTATTGGGTCACTATGAATCAGACTGGACTTAATGGCAATGGGTTGATGTTGTTGTTATATATATAAAAGTTCAGAACAAGAAAAGAGCTCTTCTATACACACACACACACACACACACACACACACACACACAAAGAGTGTGTTTAGTAGGGGAGTGGTACAAAAGGAGACTGGAGAGGGAAATGGAGGCCACTACATGTGGAGCATGGTAAGAATTTAGGGTCTTATTCTAACAGCATGGGAAGTCATTGAAAGGATTTAGACAGGGGAGACATTTTGTTAAATCTGAGTTTTTAAAAACACTACTATTACTGCTATGTATAAAATTGATTGAAGGTATCACAAAGCATGCCTCAAAGTGTAATTGGGAAGCAATTTTACATTTCCACATGCTAGATGACCCAGGCCTGAGTCAGGATCTGCATGCTGAGAATAGAAATAAAGAGCACTGGAAGGATTCAGATCCATTTTGAAAGTAGAATCAATAAGACTTGTGATGGATAGTTTACAAGGATGGAAGGAGAGGCAGGTGTCAAGACTGACTCTCAGGCTTCTGGCATGAGGAAATGGATGGATAGAGATGCAATTTAGCCATCTGAGCTTATGGCGGAAGCATAAATCCATAAGGAAATCCCATTAAAAGCCCATCAATCCCTTGTCTATTGCAATAGCTTAGTTTTCTGGGAGCTACATTGATGTAGAACTTAGTCAAGTAAGAGATAACAGTTCCTTAGGAACCAAAATAGATATCATAAAATCCCTGAGAGAAAATTATGAACTTTAATACAGAAAAGGCCCTTAAACTCTCAATCAAAACCACTTATTTACCCTTCCTCTTCCTTTAATCATACTTGTATTGGAATTTCTCATATAGCACTTACTTGGCCATAGAAATAATGACATGAAGCCACATACTGAAATGTGAATGACCCCACAAAGTAGGTGAAAACATCCATAAGCATATGGAAACAAGACTATATAATTTTCAATGTAAAAAAAAAAAGAAAGTATGGTAAATGGGGAGTTTTCATTGTTTTGAATCATATTTGTTCAAGAAGGATACTCTGTCTCTCAATTTTCCCTATGTACTTCAACTCCTAAAATAAATTTTATTATTGCTTTTATTTCTCCCTCTTCTTTTTATCCTTTTTAATTCTTCTCTCTTTCACATTCTTATCTTCCCTTTGCATTCTTTTTTCCTTGGTGTCTTAGTCATCTAGTGCTGCTATAACAGAAATACCACAAGTGGATAGCTTTAACAAGGAGAAACCTATTCTCTCACCATCTAGTAGGCTACAAGTCCGAATCCAGGGTGTCAGCTCCGAGGGAAGGCTTCCTCTCTCTGTTGGTTCTGGAGAAAAGTCCTTGTGATGCATCAATCTTCTCTTGGTCTGGGAGCATCTCAGTGCAGGAATCTTAGGTCCAAAGGACATGCTCTGGTCCCAGCACCGCTTTCTTCATGGTATGAGGTTCCCCTGTCTCTCTGCTCGCTTCTCTCCTTTATATCTCAAAAGAGATTGGCCTACGACATTATCTAATCTTGTAGATCTCATCAATATAACTGCCGCTAATCCATTATATTACATCATAGTGATAGGATTTACAATACAGGGAAATCACATCAGATGACAAAATGGTAGACAATCATAAAATACTGAGAATCATGATCTAGCCAAGTTGAAAGATAT
This sequence comes from Elephas maximus indicus, assembly GCF_024166365.1. NCBI lineage: Eukaryota > Metazoa > Chordata > Mammalia > Proboscidea > Elephantidae > Elephas > Elephas maximus. The sequence continues at coordinate 137,976,184 of NC_064821.1, forward strand.
TTTAGGGGGACACAATTCAATCCATAACACTTGGCAATTATAAAATTAGACTTTCAATAATTATAATTAGACCTATGACAAAATGCACAGTGAAGGTTGGGGAGAGTTTCTCAAAAGTCATCAAATACACAAAGGAAGATTGTAAAAACCCCTCTGAATTTGCATTGAAGAATTACTAGACTACGATTTCTTTAAGAAAGTTAAGGGACTCTTATTTACCTTTGTATCCTCAGATCTTAGTATAATTCCAGGGAAAATGATTTAAAATTTCAGTAATGAATGTGTATGATTGTCTAAGCAGATAATATTGAATCCTTGGTAATGGTACTGGAGCAAGACAGTTGTAACGATCGTGAATGGGAGGGCAACTTATACAAAAGTTACAAAGAAAAGTTTTAGATTAGATATTAGAAGGAATTGGAAGGGTAAAATTAAAAAAAAAAATTATGTTAGGGTGCCTAGGAAGATTATGGTATTTATTTTCTTTGACATTAAAATTAATTTGATATTTTTATTACTGCACAAATAATATTGCAACAAATTGAAACAAAAGAAAGCATGAACCCAAGTTCCCAGCAATTGAACAAATTAAACACTAATTTATGTGACTTTTTTTCCTAGTCCCTGTCTTCACAGACACACACACAGTGAGTAGTATCTGAGAAATATGTAAACAAGTATTTTGATTCTTTTATGTAATATTTTATCATAATTTTTGTAACTATGATTTTAGTCACTGAATTTAAAGTTATCAGTTTGAAAATGGTAATCTGTGCACCTATCCACATTTCAAAAAAATCACTAAAATAACAATGAAAAAAATATCAAAATAAGATCCATTAATTCATTTGTTTGCTCATTCATTAACAAATATTTATTGAGTGGCAAACACTGTTTTAGGCTGGAGGGGGGCATGGTGGGAATACAGATTACAATCTAATGAGACGGAGACATTCTTCCCAGGGAACTGCAGAAATATGCATTATTGGAAATGGCAGGCATGAAGATCAGGAGTAGGCATGAAGATCAGGAGTGGGCACTGGTGCACGATTCAGGACAACTAGACAAAAGGCTACCTACAAAATGGTTGGGACTTTTGGTCCTTCTACCTCCCACAAAGATACAGAGTAGCATAGGCCTCCATCTTAAATCCTTGGGAACCAAAATCTAAACAAAGTGTTAAATTTACCTCAGATAATCTTTACTGAGAGACTGGGATTAGAAAAAGAAGACTAGAGCTTAAGGTAGCTCTAGACTCATCCAACTGTTCAAATTGTGAGTGGAGTTTCGGGATAGGGAGAAAAAAGGTCTCTTTACTCTGGGTCCAGAGTAATTCTTCCTTTGGAGAGCCAAGTTGAGAATTGAATCTACTACCTATTTTCTGCCCACACACTTCACAGAGAAACTGATGGTCAGGAGCATAGGCCCTTTGTTGGCCTTATCAGGAAGAGGAAGGATATTTTGGAGAATTAAGTAAAGGACTACAAATGAAAGCCTGGCCATCAACTAATAGCAAGGTCATCATTTATCAGTATTAATAGTTACCTAACCAATAGCATAAAGGAGCCCTGGTAGCACAATGGTTAAAGCACTTGGCTGCTAACAGAAAGATCAGCAGTTTGAACCCACCAGTGGCGCCATGGGAGAAAGATGTGGCAATCTGCTTCCATAAAGATTTATAGCCTTGGAAACCCTATAGGGCAGTTCTCCTCTGTCCAACAGAGTCAGAATCAGCTTATCGACAATGGGGTTAATCAATGGCATAAAAGAGAGCTACCAAAAGAAAACAAATAGAACAAATGACCCTATGGAAACAGAACTGGTGTTTCTGAGAGACAGTAAGCATATTAAATTACTAATGTTTTCAAATATAGCATTAATAGGTTCAATCGAAAATTGCTCAATTAAGAAACAGATTTATATTATTTGAAGTTTTGATAACAATTAATGGTGGACAAATCTTGACTCATTATGGCCTTCTTGTATTGTTTATTGTCATCAGATGACTCAAGAAAATAGCTCTCAGTAGTAAGTATAAAAGGGCTCATAACTGCCATTCAATCTTGAGTCTAATTTCTCCAGGAGAAGAAGATTCCCCATGGTTCTCTGATTTGTGTGTGTAGTAGCCTGATTTTAATTCCAGTCACATGTAGAAACTGACAAAATGTCCAACTTTGAGGATTGCAGATTGAGACTCTTCTTAAAAAGGAGAAATAACCTTAGTAGGATAATTGGTGACTATATAAAAAAAAAAAAAAAAATTTTTTTTTTTATAGGGATATTCAAAAGAAAATTTACTAACTCAGGAGTACTCAAACCACTGTGAAAACCATGTATCCAAAATGGCAAAGGAGAAAGGACCTTGTTAGTTTCTTTCACGGTTTAGGTACACTCTTCTGGGACTTGAGTTTTACAAGTTAGTCTATCTTTCTATCCAAACACATTTAACTGATTTTGATAAAATGTTTTATTTGAGACACTTGATGATATGCATCAATCAAATTCAATTTTGATTCACTCTGTACAGTTTAAATGTCACTTTGGAGGAAACACCAATCTGCTATTAGAGTCCTTTCTCTAAATTCAGCAAAGAAAAGCCTAAAAAGAGATTGTGTTCAGGGCAAGCATATGCCAGGAGCTAGAGCTACTTACAGCTCTTATCACTCCTTCTACCCTTTATTGCCGTATTTTGTGGGCTTGTCTAATCTTTGGCTGAGCGTGAACCTCAGGAGTGACTTCAGTACTGAGCTGAAAGGGTGTCTGGGGGCCATACTCTAGGGGTTTCTCCAGTCTCTCTCAGACCAGTAAATCTGGTCTTGTGTGTGTGTGTGTGTGTGTGTGTTAGAATTTTTTCTACATTTTTCTCCAGCTCTGTCCGGAACCCTCTGTGGTGATTCCTGTCAGAGCAGTGGGTGGTGGTAGATGGGCACCATCTAGTTGTGCTAGATTCAGTCTAGTGGAAGCTGTATGCTCTTAATTTCTTATTTTATATTTCTTGCTCCAACCAGTCACCAGTGCATATGTTTAAATACCTATAAAACTTTGTACACGGACTTCTAATAGTCATGTTTAACTTAGCATTTACAAGCTGAACTCCTAATTTCCTCCCACAAACTGCTCCTCTTACTACGTTCTCACCTCTGTAAACGACCCCTCTAAATTTTCATTGTATTTTGTTCAAAATAAGTTGGAAGCTTTAATCAAATTATTAAGCAAATGGAGTGCCAAAACATTGCAATTTTTGGATCTTTTAACAAATTGTAATTATGGACAGATAAGTGCGCAAATGAGAAGATGAAGATGAAGAAATTTATCCCTACAAAAGCAAGGGAAGAACTGAACAAATAGAACAATGAGAGCTCAAACATTACACAAGATTTAATTCTGAAATTTTGTAATTTTGCTTTGGTATAGCTCAATTTGTTGGAAGACTCATATGATAAATTTCCTATTTATAACTGGATAAGTCTATATTCCATACTTGAGACCTGCTGGTGAAGTGGTTAAGAGCTCGGCTGCTAACCAGAGGTTGGCAGTTTGAATCCACCAGTCACTCCTTGTAACTGCCATGGGACAGTTCTACTCTGTCCTATAGGGTTTATATTCTGTACTGGAATTGAGTGATTATATCCGGCAAAACATTTGAAAAAATCATAGAGACAACTTATCTGAATAATTTTGTCTTGTAAAAAAGCTTGTCAAAGAAAGGTCCTCTGAATGTTCACAAAGACTGTACCTGTGAAAATATTCGGCCTAAAATATTTACATGTTTTAATACGAAAAGATAAAACTGAGAGTAATCTTCATTATGTGGACTATGCTCACAGGCTACCTAGCACCTCAACATGATGGAGAGAAGATTTTTCTCAACTCCAAACATTATGGTGTATATATAGATAAGAATTAATTGGAGAAGCCAAACATTTCAAATTTATTAACCTTAAAATGCAATTTGAAAGAAGATTGCAGAAAACTGTATGAAAATTTAAAATAACAAAACCACATTGAAATTAAAAAAGAAAAAGCATTCTTCTGAAAAACACCTGTAACATGATGCTAAAATAGATATGGCTAAGAAATTGGTCAAAGAATGTGAATATAGCATGATTAGTCCACTTTGGTTATTTTTAATGTCGGATAGTTAATGTTATATGTATTTTTTATGCTATTTGTAATGTTTAGATAATTGATATCAAAATTTTTTCCTTTTGATTTTCCAGATACATAAAAAACCAAAAAAACCAAACCCACTGCCATCGAGTAGATTCTGATTCATAGCGACCCTATAGAACAGAGTAGAACTGCCCCTTAGAGTTTCCAAGGAGCGCCTCATGGATTTGAACTGCAGACCTCTTGGTTAGCAGCCTTAGCACTTAACCACTACGCCACCAGTGTTTCCAGATACATAAGCCATATAAATTTTTTTTTTAATTCTGTTTCTTAGTTTTTATTTAAAACAGTTTAAGTTGAATGGTCTATCACTTGCAAGCCAGTTAGTTCTAATTAATACTACACGTAATAGGGCTTTTTTGATGAAATAAGGGAATAATGTTTTTGAATCACTTAACATTGTGTATAACACATCATAAGTTCTCCATAATGGTAGCTATTCCTACAAATTGGACAAATAAGAATCAAAAGAGATGTGCCCAAAATGCTAAGGTAGCATCAAGTCACTAACAATATGTTCAATATAATTAAAAAATATATAATTTAGATAATGTTAATTATGGCTCTTGGGCATTTCTTTTACCCACGGCTTCTACTTTCTCTGATTTCTTTGTCCCCAGTGCTTATAGCAGCAATCAAAATTCATGTAAAGGAGTTTGAAACAGCTGGTCAAAGGAGTAGGCTGAGAAGATAATCTTTATGGTGTGATTTAAGACCCACCCAGAGTGCCTAATAATCAAATATATTTTCTGAATCATCATCATCATAATGTGTGAGTTTCCGTCATTTGTGACGGTTGCTTCCTCTAGCTTTCTTGGATTATGATTCAAATGCATGTGATTATGGAACTATCACAGGTAATTTGAATTTTATTCTTTCATCCAACAGAAATTTATTGAACATTTACTATGTGTTAGGCACTGTTCTAGGTACCTATTCTACATCAACCTAGAAAAAAAAAAATTCCTACCCTTGTGGAGCTTAAAATCTTATAGGGGTAACAGAAATTAGACAAGAATATCTTTTAAAGTAAATTAAACACTATGTTAGAAGAAAGTACTTTCTAAGGATAAAAAAGACTAAAAAAAGATCCCATTATGGCAAATCAAGAGTAAAAAGGCAGAGGTTGGATTTCAATGTTAAATAAAGTGGCAAGGATGGCCTCATTGAAAACGTGAGATTGGAGCAAAGACTTGGAGGAAAGTGCCCCAGACAGAGGAAATAGCTAGAATAGTGGCCCCGAAGTGGGAACGTGCCTGCTGCATTTGAGGAATAAGAAGGGGTCCAGCATGGTTGATGTGAGTGAGTAAGAGGCAGAATAGAGGTGACGATGTCACAAGGACTTGGACTTTTACTACGAATGAAATGAATTAATTAAAACAATTCTCTTCTTCCTCACGAGAAAGTGCCCTATACATCGGAGGCAACTGGAAGCCTGGGTTATTGAAGTTGGCCTTGAGAAAAAAAGCGTATGGGAGGGGGACGTAATTGGTGGTAACAGATAAAGATGAAAACTCATAGTTTTCCCTAGGAACACTTACATAAGTGGAATACATTGTAAGTAAAATGGACTAAAAACAAAGAGATTCTGGATGGAGGAAGAAAAGTGGCAGTTCTTAACAGGCAGGTGACAGAACATCAAGCCTTTGGAATGTGTAACTTGACTAAATGAGTCTGGTGAGTATTTCCATAGTGGCCTTTGCAAAAAAGTGATTGATTCTCATCACTTTAAGCTTGCGTTCTTCCCACATTGCCAGAAAGCTAATGAAAGGACTATGTAGATGCAGTGATTCTCAATATGTGGTCTGTGGGCTGCCAGCATGAGAATCACCTGAGGATACTTGTGAAGATGCAGATCCCTGGGCCCTATCCCCAGACCTACTGGATTATCCTTTTTGGGGTAATTTTTAGGCATTCTGAAGTTTTAGAACACTGAACTGAAAGTTAGCTTTTTAAGGGTCTCTCTGATCCTGGATTTCTATGGTACAGAGTTCCCAATGCCAGTGTTCAAAAAATGTTCAATCCCTTTGTGTTTTGTTTATGATTTTCAGGGCCACTCATCTTTGGCCATGTTATCAGGAGGGATCACTCCCTGGAGAAGGACATCATGCTTGGTAAAGTAGAAGGTCAGCGAAAGAGAGGGAGACCCTCAAAGAGATGGATTGACACAGTGGCTGTGACAATGGGCTCAAGCATAACAACGATTGTGAGGATGGTGCAGGACTGGGCAGCATTTTGTTCTGTTGTACATAGGGTCATTATAAGTCAGAACCAACTCAATGACATCTAACAACAAACAACATCTTTGGATGAGGAAAAAGTCAAAAAACATGCCTTAAGATGTTGTCACAAGGAAAGGGAGGTGATTTAAATGAATTGTTAAATTCTCGTTCTTTTCTATAACTGTAGAATCATTAAACATGGGAACAGTTATTAGGTGGTGGTCACTTTTCCAGATGGATGTTTGAATCTGAGAATATAGTAATTCCTCTGATTATATGTATGTTGTTGTTTGTGATGGTTTGAGCCAATGAGAAGTAACAGCTAAATATCTGCGATCTCTTGCATTGTTGGCTATGTTAACACCAATGACAACACAAAACCATCAAGCTAAAAATAAAATTTAAAAGTTTATTTACCTGACACGTGGAAAAGGGCTAGTTAAGACTTATTGTGTCTGAAAAATGACAATGCCTTATTTTCTGTCTTCCTTATGCCCACCTTGCCCCATGAAATATCCCCACTTACTCTATAGGAACTAAAGAAATGGGCTCACTAATTGTTCTTAATTTCCATTTTGAGTTCCAAGAAGACTTTTAAAAAATCCTTTATTGCCAAGCCAGCAATTACTGAAATTCTCTAATTACCCAGTCTGAGACCTTTTTTCATATTGGGGTGATGCAGACAGTCTCTCGGTTTTTCTAAAGGTCAAGTTACCTTGCTTCAGTGTCTCCTGGTGATGGGCCAAATGAGACTAGATTAATTTAATATGTCTCTGCTGCTTTTCTTTCAATCCAAAGGGACATCCATCATGGACTTCTCATTCTGACTGATATCGATCAGGTAATTGCCCTCAGCTTATCAAACTATCATGATTTTTATAAGAATGAGTTTTTTTTCTAGAAGAAAGTAGACCCACAGAGAGATATCTAAAGATTTCTTTTAGAAGTTTTGCCCCAAATCACGTCAAAGTAGAAGGCAAGATTGTAGAGGGGAAAGAGGAGCTAGGAGAAGGAAGAGGGTGAGGGGAGAGAGTTGAGGCTGTGTCCTTCTAAATGCACTAATGTGAATTACAATTATCCTTTTGGTGCAACTCAGGAAACAGTTCCAGTCCATCACATGATAGAACTCAGTGCAAGCCAGTTTTGACAGTAGCCAATGGTTGCTCAGAGTAAGTGGATATATATATATCAGCTTTGTTTAATTTTTTTGTCTATTTGTCTCAGGATCAGGAACACCATTTTTTCTTCCTTGCTAGTCTAATGTGGAGTCCATGAGTGGTAGAAATGACTAATGCCCAAAGGCTGAAGGCTCAAATCCACCCAGAGGCACCTCAAAAGAAAGGCTTGGCAAACTACATTTTAAAAAATCAGCCATTAAAAACCACAGTTCTACTGTGACACACATGGGGCCACCATGAGTCAGAATCAACCTGGTTTAGTCTTATGTAAATAAGCCTTAGCTAAATCCTTAATTTATCCTAGGTTATTAGGGTGAAGATGGAACCCACAATGAAAAAAAAAACTGCCAAGACAGGAGTTCCTCCAGGAAATTGTCTAACTTTATTTGGAGAATATCTTTTTAATGTGGCTAACATGCCAAGCCCAGGGAAGTCCGGAGAGAAAACATTTCATCCAAGATGAGGCTGAGCAGTGTAAGAGACAAATGCAGCTGTATGCCTTAATGTGAAAGTAGATCAAGGTTACAAAAGCTCCTGTGAAGAGTCTAGAAAGTCAAAGAAAACCCAGGTCTAGTGTATTATTATCGTTAACAACTGTGTTCCAGGTAGAACCAGTGTGGAAGAGTCGTATCAAGCCAGCGGGGAGAGCCAGCCTGCTGCAAGATCTTCATATAATCATCCTCCGTCCCTGCAGATATTCAAGACTAACTTGATGCCCTTCAATTCAAAGTGCTTAAGAATAAAGAATGCAGCTTTGTCACCTTGAGAGAATTCTTCCAGAAATAGAGGAGATCACTGGAAAGAAGTCCCTCAAAACACCAGTGCCTTTGATGAAGCAGCTTTAAAACAGTTTATTCTTTACCCAAATTATTTTTAAGATCCCCAGTGGCATTAGGCTTTCCTATACTTGGAGATTTGGAGGTCTCATCCCATAACATATCAACACATTAAAAATACACCCATGACTCACTTTAAGCCTAATATTGAATGAATATTTGTAAATTTGCTTTTGAAATGATTTGCCTACAAGTAACTCACTTGGCTCATTTGCTATGAGCCCCCCACAATCATCAGGCATAATTGGAAATTTTACAAAGTGAGAAAACCTAAGCCTACAAGTTGTTTTCAAACGCAGTGAAGTTTTAATGAATACTAAATTTAACAATTAATTAAGCTGACATAATATCATGTAGATATTTACTTGAACATTATTAAAATCCATTCCGCAACTTTCTTTTTGGTATTTTGGAGCCAATATATTTTTTTCAAATATCAAATATTATTGTTGGCCTTGAAGAGATCAAGCTCTAGTCTCTACAGCCTACAGTGTTTATGAATAAAATGTCTCTAACCCTTACAATGCAGAATTTCTATAAGCACTTTTCACCATCTGTTTGAACTTATGTCCCATGTCAGCCTTGTTCCCTTGAATGTTATCTAAATTTCCCACTATCCTCTTTAAAGCTACTCTTACTTAATGAAAACTAAGCTATTTCCTTATTGTGCTTCCTTTGGGGTCCAAGCATAAATGAAAGTGTATCTCATAAAGATATCATAGCAAAGCAAAATTTAAGATAAAATAAATACATGCAAGTTATCACCTATGGAATATCTTCTCCTCTTCTCCCCTTCAACAATCTGTTGGATCCTAAAATTGAAAAAAAAATAAGTCATTGTTACCAATGGTGTTGTTGTTAGTTACTGTCGAGTCCATTCCGACTCATGGTGACCCCACGTGTGCAGAGTAGAACTGCTCCACAGGGTTTTCAAGGCTGTGACCTCTCAAAAGCTGATCACCAGGTCTGTCTTCCAAGGTACCTGTGGTTGGGATTGAACCACCAACGTTTTGGCTAACAGTTGAGACTTAGCCAGTTGCAGTATACAGAGACTCCTTTGTTATCAAAGAGCAAAACACCCAAAATTTTATCACATGTTAGGTGAATGTTTTTTCCAGTCCTGGTTTTTTCAATGGTGACACAAGCATCATGAAAAATACTGTTTGTTAGATCTTTATAGTATATTTACAGCAGAATTTAAAAAATTTTTCTTCTTGCAAAGTAAACCTCATATTGTAGTTCATCTCCTACTGGGGCCAAGAAATACCTTGAACAGCTAGACAACTGTGGGTTCAGTGACATGGTGCAGAATGCTGTATTATTCCAGGAAAGTACAATTCAAGGCCCACGTGCAGTTCTGGGCTCCATGTGAAGCTGTTTATCTGTTTCTCAGAGTCAGAGCCTAAGTTGAGCTTACCGAACAGGAAAAAGAAAGATGCACGGGAAAATAACTAAAGGGAATGAAAAGTGTTTCTTCAGTTTTTATTTCTAGATTCAAGATTTCCATTTCTGTTTTAATTTCTTTCCTATACACTCTCCTTTTTTCTTACCTAGGAGCTCTGGTGGTGCATTGGTTAAATGCTCAGTTACTGGTTGGCAGTTTGAACCTTGCAGCTGCATTTCTACTCTGTCTTATAGAGTCACTGTGAGTCAGAATTGACTCAATGGCACATAACAACAACATGTCACAAAAGGATTACCAACGGCAGATTGGGTTAACACAGTTAAGGCACGTATATGCAGCCTATCAAAGATCTCTTCAGTTGCGTTCCATCACTCTTCCTGATTTGACTTCCCCCAGGAAACACTGATTATTGGCTTAGTTGAAGTGTGCACATGTACACGTGTGTGTACTCTGAAGAGATACACAAGTACATGTACAAGTGGCTGCTTTCCATGTCTTCCTGTTGGGACTCACCCTGCCTGGATATGGACTGAGGCTGTAAACCTTGCCTCAAGCTCACCACAGGACCTCCCTACCCGAATCCCTTTCCAGTCCAGGGTCTTGGCTCCAGCCTCTGGGGTTATCAAAGCAAATGTCACACCACCTTGTAGTTGTGCAATCTTAGTTGCTGAATACTTCCTGTAAATCCAGACAACCAACAATGTGCAAGGTGAATGTTGTTTGTTTAGCTTTGTTCATATTTCTTACACTCATATGACATCAGGCTTTTCTCATGCTCAATGGTAATGTGTGTGTGTGTGTGTATATAATGAATATAGTTTCTGTATGTGTTTACCATTGCCTAGCCACTTTATCTACCCTTTCACATTTTCAGAAGTAACCACATTTTTGAAAAGGATAAACCCTCCATTTTAAAGAGTCCTTTTTTCTTTCTTAATCATATACGGAATGTGCTTTATAGCTCTTCCCTGTGTAAATAATGTGTAAAATAATCAAAGCGCCATCACGACCTGACAGCACAGGCCTTTGATGAATAGGGCTTTATGTGGGATTATCATGTGACATTTCCAAACTAAATTATATTTATGAGTCATATAGACTACTATTGCGTTATCTTCCCTCAGTGTGGGGTTTATACATTTCGCAAGAAATGGAAGAAAGACAAGAGGCCTGGAGTGGGGTGCCCTTTTTTTAAACAAGTAATTTTAAATTAAAAAAATGAAGTAATTCATTTGACAGTTCCCTGACTTCTAATCTAAGCTTCCTAAATGTTTGAAGGGAATCTAAAGTCCTGTATTGTCTGTTAGATTCGATGTCTTCATACAGTTGGAAGCAATGTGCTACAAGATTCTTGAGAATAAGCTAATCTAATACTGTGCAGTGTGATGGATCGCTTTTGTGTTGCATTTCTTGCCTTGGTTGTATAACTGCCACCAGTACTGTGCAAATAAGGTAATTGTGGCCCACCAAGGGGATTGGTCAGTTTTGCCATCCCACTAACCTTACAATGAACGACCCCAGAGGTGGGAAACGAGGATCTCACCACTACCAAGGAAGAAGAGCCAAGAGTGGAGTGCATCCTTTGGACCTGGGATCACTACACTGAAAACCTCCTAGACCCAGGGGACAGAGAGCTGAAACACTGAAGACAGCAAGATGGTGAGAAGCAGCAGCAGAGAAATGGCAGCAGTAGAATCAGGAGACTAGCAAGAGATGGCCTGGCCTATGGATCAAGAAAGCTGAGTGCTTTCAGGCAGGAGGCTTGCTGAAGGAGTAAGGTACCTCCACGCACTTGGAGAAGTTAGGTTTGCTGACACTTGGAGTTAGAGCTGAGTGCCTTCTAGGCAGAGGCTTACTGGCAGAGAAGGATGCCTTAAAGGGCACTTATCAGCAAAGCTAAAAGAGCTTTGCAACACTTGCCAGAGCAGGGCAGAACCCAAAGGCCAGAGAGAGGAGTGTCTGTAGGTGCCACTGAGAAGAGGCTATCCCAATGGAAGAACTGTATCCTGAGCCATTTCTGATCCTGAATTGTAACCCATTACATCTCTAATAAGCCCCACAATCATGAACCTTTTCTGTGACTTCTGTGTGGCCATTGCAATGAATTATCAAACTCAGCAGAGAAGTAAAGAATGTTGTGGGAGGAACAGTTGGTGTCAGAATTGGTAAAGATGGTGGAGAGAGGAGGCATGTTTGACCTCCACCTCAGGAATCAGCCTTGGGCTGTTGATCTTGATTCTCCTTCCCCTTTGTAAAGTTAAGAGGAGGCCAAATGTCTCCACCAGGCCATTTTTACACACTCCCTCTTTACAGATGAGGGAACTGAGCAGAGCTAGAAACACCATTCAGATCTCCTAACTTCCACAAGATTGCTTTTCCACCTAATCTCCCATTTACCTAGGTATCCACATACACAGATAAAACTTAGTCAATACATCACAATGAGAGTATGTAAAGCAAAGCAAGAGTATTCTAAAAATGAAACGAAATACTAGTTTCCAAAAAAAAAAAAAAAAACCAAACCCTTTGCCGTTGAGTCAATTCTGACTCATAGAGACCGTATAGGACAGAGTAGAACTGCCCTATAGAGTTTCCAAAGGGCATCTGGCGAATTTGAACTGCCAAACTTTTCGTTAGCAGCTGTAGCTCTTAACCGCTATGGCACCAGGGTTTCCACTAGTTTCCAAAAGCAGTTATTTATGCACTTTTCAGCCATGCTGGAAAATACACAATTCGAGTTAGATAGCATTATTTTCTTCTTTAAATTCAGGATAATTTTCCCTTTGAATATAATATTACTCTACAATTTATTAAGGTGTTGCAATGGTTAAACACTTAGCTACTAACTGAAATGTGGGTAGTTCAAACCCACCAGCCTCTCTTCACGAGAAAAGACCTGGTGACCTGCTCCCGTAAAGATTCCAAAACCAAAAACCAAAGCCAATTGCCGTAGAGTCAATTCCAACTCAGAACAACCCTATACGGCCTTGGAAATCCTATGGGGCATTTCCTGTCTATCCTACAGGGCCACTATGAGTTGGATTTGACTTGACAGCACTCAACAACAACAACTATAATTTCTTAGGAACGACAATAGAAAAAGACTACTCTCAGAGAAGAGTGACATGGGTCCTTCAGGATCCCTCTCATCTTCCCTGCTAGTAGCCTAAAGCCTATAGAGTCATGTCTGCCAGTTCCATGCTTGTTTGCCTTGTTTCTGAGAGTGGCATTCGAAAACTGAAGAATTCACCATCACCTCAAGGAAAAGACCCTAGCTTGTGGTAAGCCATGTGCATTGCATTTTTGTATATCACATCACATTTTAAATGCTCTTCCAAGGCTACATTCTTGGCTCCTTGTAGAGCACTCTTGTGTAAATAGAATGCTATCCCATCAGGTCTACGCTTGATAATGTTGATATCTCAAAGAATAAGACTACTACGTAATGCAGCAGTAAAACTTGGGTACCCTTTCTGCTTTCTAACAAGTAAAACTGTAAAAATTACTTACAAACTCACAAGTCATGGGAGAAAATGTAATACAATTAAAAGTCTTTCAACAGTATATTCTAAAAAGTCCTTTGAGGATAAATATTGTATGGTCCCACTTATATGAAATAGGCAAATAGATAAAGACCAAAGTTTATTAATGATTACGGGGGCGGGGGGAGAAGGGGGAGTCATTGTTTAGGGGGCACTGAATTTCTAGTAATTGTGGGTGAATAATTTGGAATGAAATGGTTGTACTGCTTGTACCCCCATGCGTCTGTCAGTTTGTCACACCGTGGGGGCTTGTGTGTTGCTGTGATGCTGGAACCTATGCCACCACTGTTCAAACACCAATGGGGTCATTCATGGAAGACAGGTTTCAGCTGAGCTTCCAGACTAAGACAGACTAGGATGAAGGACCTGAAGATCTACTTCTGTAAAGAATTAGCCAGTGAAAACCTTAGGAATAGCAGCGGAATATTGTCTGACATAGTGCCAGAAGATGAGCCCCTCAGGTTGGAAGGCACTCAAAAGACGACTGAGGGAGAGTTTCCCCCTCATAAAAGAGTCGACCTTAATGACATGGATGGAGTCAAGCTCTCAGGACGTGCACTTGCTGATGCGTCACAACTGAAAATAAGAAATAGCTACAAAAGAATGTGGAATGTAAGATGTACAAATCTAGAAAATTGGAAATTTTCAAAAATGAAATGGAACACATAAAGAGCAATGTCCTAGGCATTAGTGAGCTGAAATGGACTGGTACTGGCCATTTTGAATCAGACAATCACATGGTCTACTATGCCAGGAATGACAACTTTAAGAGAAATGGCATTGCATTCGTCCTCAAAAAGAACGTTTCAAGATCTATCCTGAAGTAACAACACTGTCAATGATAGGATAATATCCATCGCTTAAAAGGAAGACCAGTTAATACGGCTATTATTCAAATTTACCCAGCAATCACTAAGGCCAAAAATGAAGAAATTGAAGATTTTTACCAACTTCTGCAGTTTGAAATTGATCAAACATGCAATCAGGATGCATTGATAATTACTGGTGATTGGAATGTGAAAGCTGGAAACAAAGAAGAAGGATAGATAGCTGGAAAACATAGCCTTGGTGATAGAAATGTTGCTGGAGATCGCATGACAGAATTTTGCAAGACCAATGACTTCTTCATTGCAAATACCTTTTTTCACCAACATAAACAATGACTATACACATGGACCTCGCCAGACGGAATACACAGGAATCAAATCGACTACATCTATGGAAAGAGATGATAGAAAACCTCAATATCATCAGGCAGAACAAGGCTAGGGGCCGATTGCAGAACAGACCATCAATTGCTCATATGCAAGTTCAAGTTGAAGCTGAGGAAAATTAGAACAAGCTGAAGAGTGCCAAAATACAACCTGAGTACATCCCACCTGAATTTAGAGACCGTTTCAGGAATAGATTTGACTCAATGAACACAAGTGACTGAAGACCAGAGAGTTGTAGAATGACATCAAGGACATCATATACGAAGAAAGATAGAGGTCATTAAAAAGACAGGAAAGAATGAAAAGGCCAAAATGGATATCTGAAGATATTCTGAAACTTACTCTTGAATGTCAAGTAGCTAATGCAAAAGGAAGAAATGATGAAGTAAAAGAGCTGAAGAGAAGATTCCAAAGGGTGGCTGAAGAAGACAGAGTAAAGTATTATAATGACATGTGCAAAGACCTGGAGATAGAAAACCGAAAGGGAAGAACGCTCTCAGCATTTCTCAAGCTGAAAGAACTGAAGAAAAAATTCAAGCCTCGAGTTGCAATACTGAAGGATTCTATGGGGAAAATATTAAATGACGCAGGAAGCATCAAAAGAAGATGGAAACACAGAGTCACTATACTAAAAAGAATTGGACGATGTTCAACCATTTTAGGAGGTAGCATATGATCAGGAACCAATGGTCCTGAAGGAAGAGGTCCAAGCTGCACTGAAGGCATTGGCGAAAAATAAGGCTCCAGGAATTAATGGAATACGAATTGAGATGTTTTAACAAACAGATGTAGGGCTGGAAGTGCTCACTCATCTATGCCAAGAAATTTGGAAGACAGCTACCTGGCCAACTAACTGGAAGAGATCCATATTTATGCCCAGTCCCAAGAAAGGTGATCTAACTGAAGGAGGAAATTATTGAACAATATCATTAATATCACACACAAGTAACATTTTGCTGAAGATCATTCAAAAATGGCTGCAGCAGTATATTGACAGGGAAGTGCCAGAAATTCAAGCCAGATTCAGAAGAGGATGTGGAAGCAGGGATATCATTGGTGATGTCTGACGGATCCTGGCTGAAAGCAGAGTATATCAGAAGTTTACCTGTGTTGTATTGACTATGCAAAGGCATTTGACGACTGTGTGGATCATAACAAGTTATGGATAACATTATGAAGAATGAGAATCCCGGAACACTTAATTGTGCTCATGAGGAATCTGTACACAGATCAAGACGCGGTTGTTCAAATAGAACAATAGGATACTGTGTGGTTTAAAATCAGGAAAGGTGTGCGTCAGGGCTGTATTCTTTCACCATACCTGTTCAATCTGTATCCTGAGCAAAAAACCTAAGAAGCTGGACTATATGAAGAAGAATGGGGCATCAGGATTAGAGGAAGACTCATTAACAACCTGGGTTATGCAGATGACACAACCTTGCTTGCTGAAAGTGAAGAAGACTTGAAGCATTTACTGATGAAGATCAAAGACCACAGCTTTCAGTCTGGATTGCACCTCAACATAAAGAAAACAAAAATCCTCACAAATGGACCAATAAGCAATATCAAGATGAATAGAGAAAATATTGAAGTTGTCAAGGATTTCATTTTACTTGCATCCAGAATCAACAGCAGTTAAGAAATCGAAAGATGCATTGCATTGGGCAAATCTGCCGCAAAAGACCTCTTTAAAGCATTGAAAAGTGAAGATGTCACCTTGAAGACTAACGTGAGCCTGATCCAAGCCATGATGTTTTCAATTACCTCATATGCATGGGAAAGCTGAATAAGGAAGACGGAAGAAGAATTGATGCCTTTGAATTGCAGTGTCGGAGAAGAATATTGACTATACCATGGACTGCCAAAAGAAAGAACAAATCTGTCTTGGAAGAAGTACAACCAGAATGCTCCTTAGAAGCAAAGATGGTGAGACTTCGTGTCACATACCTTGGACATGTCATCAGGAAGAATCAGTCCCTGGAGACAGACATCGTGCTTGTAAATTGGAGGGTCAGCGAAAAAGAGGAAGACCCTCAACACGGTGTATTGACACAGTGGCTGCAACAATGGGATCAAGCATAACAAAGATTGTGAGGACGGCACAGGACTGGGCAGTGTTTCGATTTGTTATACACGGGGTCGTTATGAGTCAGATGCAACTTGAGGGTACCTAACAACAACAATGCTGAGAAACATGATGAACTTAGTGTCACCAAATCGTACATGTAAATATAGTTGAATTGGCAAATACTTTGCTATATATGTTTTTAGCACAATAAAAAAGTTGAATTAAAAAAATTAAGTCCTTTGAGTTATTAAACAGAAATTCTTAACAAATTGCTGGATTATTTCTTTAGTTCCATTAGCACGGGTTAATATTCCAAGGATCAATTTGATCGTAAAAAAATAATAGCGACCAAACGTGTTGCAGCTTCTCTCTTTGATATTTCAGAAACACCAATATTGGCATTTCTAAATTCTTAAAGATTTCTTCCTTATTCAAATTCAGAAAGCCACAACCCCTTCACAGTGAATGGCATAATTACGAAACCAGAAATCCATTCATTACAAAGATGCACAAGTTTACGTAGCCCTGAAGAATAAAGTGGACACAACAACTTGAAAAAACAAAACAAAAAATCCCATCTCGCTTCCTTTTGCTTTTTATGTGCTTCTTCTAAATATGCAAAATAGCCAGTCATAATAGGTGTTTCTTTAGCCCACCAGTACTGAAGTAATCTAATTTGGTTAAATGATGGGTTTCCAGTCTTATCAGACTTAACGTTAATATCTTAGATTATTTTGTTAAATTCCCAAATTAAACGATCGAGATTATATCTGCACCATTTACATGGTGATAACTGTAACTTGCCAAATGCTGAGTTTCACCTGAACCTGTTCAGAGTATTGATGTTCATTTGGAGAAGGCCTTTTTCTAATAAATTATTTTCAAAGAAAAAAAAAAAAATTAGGAGACAGAACCAGAGCTCTCTGCGCAGTGATCTTTAAAACTAACAAAATTGAATCTTTCTGACATGGGACGGTAGCAAGTAGAAAACCCTCTTGTGTTCATTATCATGTGTGGATGCAAATATCTCCCTCACTCTAATGAAATAATGATACCCTATTTTCTGCAGTTTCATTGACAAGTAATAAGAAAGATGTCTAAGCAGGTATGGCAGGGCGAGGGTTAAATCTGATTGTAATTAGATTGCAGTATGCACGGTCATGTGGTTAATAGTAAATTTTCCTTGATTAACTGGTCCTGTTTGTTAAGAGCTCCTATTAACATTAGTGCTCTCCGTGTTGGCTACAGAGACACACCATGGACCAGTGCAAAATTAATGAAGGCAGGTACGCATGCTGATTAGAATGTGGCAGTTTAATAAACTCTTCCGACATTAAATTATTTAATGCATTCATGCTCATGCAGGCTATTCGATGGTCAGCTTGACCACCTATGTGTTAATATTGGGAATTGAAATGCAGAGAGTAGAAGAGATATAGTGGTATATGAGGTAATTAGCTCTCATGTCTGATAAATGGGGCAATACCTATGTGTGCGCATGTTTTAGCCTGCCACAAATGGTGCTTTCATTAGCTGGAATCTTCTGTGGAAATTTTTATAAATGTTTAGCTTGATTTTTGCACCATAAACAGTGGGTCTGATCACTGCAGCCACTGTCTATTGAATTGAATATTTAAGGCAAATTTCAAGTCATCTATAAAGTAAGCTGTCTTGTTAAAATAAACGAGTCACAAAAATTAGATAGGAAGCTTATCAATAAACATCTCTAATCTGGACATAATCCCTATCTATCATCTAGAAAATTCTTTATATAAATATAATTTTTTCCATATATAAATGCAAATATCTGTTAGATTTTGAACAAAATTATAAGCCCTTACATCTGTACAATGCTCTGTAATTTATATGATGCTTGCACATATGTTACTTTATTTAATCCTAACATAGCCATTTTAGGTGGGCAGTGTTTGCTAGTAAGTGGTCAAACAGAGTCTTAAAAACTCAGTTCTTGTAATCCAAAGTCCGGAACTCTTTGTGCAATTCCGCAGCTGCCTACAAAACCAGTAGTTGTGGGAATAAACTACTCTTCATAAAACGAGCTAATTTGTAGCAGTAAGTAAGTCAGCATGCTGAGAACTTAACCTTTTTGTGAACGGGATGCTACTTAGATTTGGTGGAAAAATACAAGAGGAAATTTCTATACTTTAACACTATATAAATATAAACAAGTATTTTAAATGGCTTAGTTTCCTAGACCTTAATATACTTACTGGTTGTATTTTAGATATTCACAGAAACATAATAAACTTTCATAGCACTTGCATGGTATTACGTATGATAATACAGAATAATCCAGGCTCTGGACCTTGGAGAATGTATAGAGAGTATGAACTATACCTTTAGTGAGGCCACCAACAAGTCTAGGTTAACTGAATCACAAGCCTGCACACTATAAAACTAAGTCATGGGAGAATAGATGAATGGATTTCTCAGGCTGTGGGTTGCTCTGAACAAGAAAGATTCTCTGGCTACTCTTGCCTTCAGTTCTCCCATTCTTAGGATGTTGCTAAAATAAAAAAGAAGGAAAAATGATTAAAAAAGACGACAAAATGATTCATGCCCTGGTAAAGTCAAAGGAGTGTAGCAAGGAATTCTGGGAAGACGAATGCATAGGAGACCAAGAAAGGAGATCCGTCTTCCATTCCTGGATACCCTGGATTGGTTTTGAACAATTACATTCTCTAGGCCTCAATGTTTTATATGCTATCGAAGGGGCTAGAGAAAATGAACTTTCAAGTTCCCCAAATCTCTATCCAAACTAAATCCATTGTTGTTGAGGCAATGCCGACTCATAGCGACCCTATAGGACAGAGTAGAACAGCCCCCTGAGGTTTCCAAGGAGTGACTGGTGGATTTGAACTGCTGGTCTTTTGATTAGCAGCTAAGCTCTTAATGACTGCACCACCAGGGCTCCTCAAATCTCTCTCAGGACCTTCTAATTATATCCTATCAGGATAAAGGATACCAGTGACCTTTTTTGCATACCCTTTAAGGACAAGGCAGGATTGCTCTGGGAAGAGAGCCCCGAAATCCTGTGGCAGACAGAAAGCACCACCTTTGAACAGCATACACCACAAACTTCCTTCTCCTGAGGCCATGAATGGTAATTTGGGGCTCTGCTGGCCTCAAAATTAGCTCTATGGACCTTAGCCAGCCCGGGTGGTCTGATTGAATTCCTGCTATTGTCTTTTATCTCTGGCTAGCTTCAAAGGATGCTGTGGTTATGAATTAATATTGTTCCCTCGGTTGGCTATTACAATGTTGGTTGCAGTATCATTGGTACCTGTCCTTACTGTTTCTCTTGGACATGTGGACAGTTATTGATGTCTGGCACTTCTTCTAGTGGTTGGTGGTTATGTGAATATTACACCATGATAGGCTTCCACAGCACTGTCATGGTGTCTATGAATTTTGACAGCTATTTGAAGGATGTAAGTACTGCTGTTTCATTTTTTGCAGTCATACTGTGTCCTCTTTTTGATCAGTCCTCTTTTCCTCTGGATCTAGCAGGTAATTTGTACAATTCAAATAAGCTATTTCCAATTTACTTGTTTGGATATTTTCAGCTAATGAACATTATAGAAAATCACTGTTTTCTATCTAAGTCATTATTCCAAAGAAAATGTACAGACTTCAAAAATAACTGAAATCAGGTTTAGTCTTTACTTCTTATTTTAGTCTTTGGCTTCTCTGAAGCCCAAACATGAGGATACATTTAAACTGAATAGCTGAAGTGGGAAAAGTTTACTCCCCCCAAAAGTCAAGATGGCACCAGACACACAGAATGAGCTCAAATAATAATTAAGCACTGAGAATGGCATGACTGAATGGCTATGGTAACAATAATGTGGTGAATATGGAAATACAACTTTGATATCATACATTTCTTCAAAATGCCCTTATAGGCCCAGTTAACCGCCTGAGCAATATCATCCTCTTTGCATCTTCTAATGCAGTATATTTACTATTTGCCAGGCATTTTGAATTCATTTAGTCCTCAAGAGAATATGAAATTGAAATAAAAGTGATTTTTACTCCTGTTTTACATATTAGGAAACTGAGTCTCAAAGCTTAATTGACTAGCCTATGGTCACAGAGATGGCAGGCACTAGTCACAGGTAGCTATTGAGCAGTTGAAATACGGTAGTCAGAACTCAGGTGTGCTGGAAGTATAATATATGCGCCAGATTTTGAAGACTTGGTATGAAAAAAAATAAAACATCTTATAAATCATTTTTATATTAATTACATGTGGAAATGATAATGTTTTGAATATTTGGAGTAAAAGAAAATTTATTTTAAAAATTAATTTCATCTATTTCTTTTTACTCTTTAATGTGACTACAAAAAAAGTTAACATATAATTATATACGTATTATATATACTTTGGAAACTCTGGTGACATAGCAGGTTTGAGTTTTTTGGGCTTTATATATATATAATCATAATCTTATTGGACAAAATTGATGTAAATTCTTATTCTAAGTGGCTCTATTTTTGTTTTCCATATTGTCTATCATTGAGAACATTTCATTTGTACTAAGAATCCCACTGGAAAGAAAAAAAAAGATGGAAAACAATTACTTTAACCCAGAAATACAATTCTACCAGTTTTGGCTATCTCAAGATCTGTTTTGTGTTCACAAAATCCTGATATGGGCTTCAAGATAGTTGTCCATCAGTAGTAACTATAAACTACTTTGTTCCAGAGATCTCTTCTGATTTACAGCAACAAACCAGTGTTGGAATCTTTCAAATGTTAGAAACATTCCTGTCCAGTTGCTGGCCAAACATCTACCATGTGCCATTCTCATATAGGTTGAGGCCTTTAAGAGTAGACACAATGTGTTACTCATTGTTTTGTAAAAGAGCCTAGTACAAGGAAAGGTCACGGGGAACACAATGGTGGAAGACAGTGGCTCTGGCACTGACAGCCCCGGGGGGATTGTATCTACTGGGGAGCTAGAGAAAAGAATCCCTCGTGAAGTCTGAGAAAATACTCTTTTCCCTCACAATAGTACAAATGTCAAAGAACTAGCATTATCAACCAAAATACATTTAGGGTATTTTTTCACATGGACATTTTCCTATGAGGAAAAAATAGTCAAAATCAAGTTTTCTGTTAAGTATTTGTTGCTGACTGACCAAATTTATCCTCTAAATGAGATAAGTCAGCAAGGGTCACGGGCTGCATACCCTGAAGAGAAAACTCCTAAAAACCACTGTGAGAAGCTACACCAAAGCAGAGCTCACGATGTACACACGTAAGTATTTGCCCTGTCATGGTGAGGAGGTAACACATACGGAAAGTCACAAAGGAAAAGACTGCGAAGCGTTAAAGGACATGGGTAGGAATTAACTAGATATATTGGGGCTTAAGTACAAGCTATGAGTCAAGACCTGGTAGAAGACTTAGATAGGTAGATACAGGGGAAGAAGTTTTAAGCCTCCACTTAGGAAAGTTAATATAATTTGAGAGGTTATTTTGAAAATAATTGATCAAATACAGAAATCCGAGTTTTAGTTCCTTTTTGAAACGGTAAAACAACAACAAAGAAATATTTAATGGTTTTTCCTCACCTCCAGTTAAAAAACAGCTGAATTTTAAAACCAAATTTGGCAGGGAATTGACGGCATGCTTTCAGCATGATGTTTTAAAGATTAAAGTATGGAGCACTCTTTAAACATTAATGGAGGTCACATGGCAAACTCTGCTCACACAATGGAATCGTCTTGTCCATCTCTCCAAAAGCGTTTCTTGGGCTTTAAGCTGGAAGAGTGCAAAGAGACAGTCTTAGCCTTTCTCCTCTCCTTCCTCGGGTTCTAAGAACACCCTTCAAATGTTTCTTTAGCTTATCTAATTCCTCTCTAATAAATTTGGCTGGCCTTAGTGTTCCATTTAATTTAAATCAGCAGAATAATCCAAGTGAATCCACGTTGCTGTAATATTACATTAGGAAGATCTGATCCATTTGCAGTGAGGGTGCACCCAAATTCATTAACATTTACTCAATAGGCTTCCAGCAGGTGACTTTATGGGAGGAAACAGATGCATCTGAATGTCACCTTAGCACACATGTGACTATTATAGATTTTTGTTCTGTCCATGTACTATTGCTGCTTCCCATTCTAAGGGAATATGGATAATGGCATTAACTTAATTTATTTTTAAATGCACAGAATTACACAGAACTGCTCTCTGAGAGGCTTTGGCAATTAAATGAGTCCAATTTTTACACAGGCGCAATGGGGATTGACCTCAATGGTTTTCTAAATGCTAATTACTAAACTTAAATGCAGCATGGCCCAAGGAGCTAAACACAGAGAGGGCGATCAGAGGTTGTGGGTTCTAATCCCCACTTCAGTAGTGTGGCCTAAGGCAAGGCTTCTTTCTTGGAACTGAAAAGTAAAAACAAGGTTTCAAGTATCTGGCTTCTGCACCAGAACAAGGAAACCAGTCAGAGACCTGTAGACTCAGATATAGGCTCCAAGCATCCTAAAGAAACTCAGCTCTTTGCAAAAAGAAGCCTATAAAGGCAAAATGAAAAAATAAAGAAAAACTATGAAAGTCTGACAAAAAGGCAGAGGGAATTCTAGAAGCCCAGAAAATGGAGAGATTAGCATGAGTCCACAAAAACCCCAAAACCAACCACCTATCAAAACATTCGGACAGACACTATGATGTAGCAGAAAGAATACTTAAATGGAAGTCACAAGGCCTTATTATTTTTAAGAGATGTTTTTTCCTCCTCTATAAAATGGGAGGGACCCTGATGGCACAGTGGTTAACAGCTTGGCTGCTAACCAAAAGATTGGCAGTTCAAATCCACCAGCTGCTCCTTGGAAACTCTATGGGGCAGTTCTACTCTGTCCTATAGGGTCACTATGAGTTGGAATCGACTCAATGGCAATGTTTTTTTGTTTTTTTTTTTAAATAAAATGGGAATGATAACACCTGGCCTATAAATGTGCACACTTGTTGTGGAGTAACAAATGAGACCATGAGTAGGAAAACACTATAAATAAACCAACTGGCTATAAAGATCTAAAGTGCTATGTAAACAGTTCTGTATTATTGGGCTGCTGGATTGGAGTGAAATTAAATCTTTCAAAACATGTTCATTAAAAAACACAATTTTGAAGCAGCAGATTCAGCTATTGTTTGGGGAATGTATGGCATGCATGTGTGCGCGCACGCGCACACACACGTACGTATATCTCTTTGGAGGACAAGGCGAGACCCAGCGGTGTAATGCTGCTGGAGCCTGGGTTTTTAGAAGGCTTCTGACCAGGAGTAAAATGGTGCTGCACTTCACCCACTCACCCTAATTAAATAAAATACACCCCACACTAAACTAAAAGAAGAAGGGAAAAGGAAAAAGAAAATTAAAAAAAATAAAAAGAAGAGGGCAGGAAGGGAGAAAAGGAGGGAGAGAGGGAAGGAAGGAGCAGGGGAGAGACAGAAAGATTTTAAACCTTTAGTGAATGTATCTTGAAAGATGCCAGAGTGTGAATAGCATTGCCTGGAGCTCAGCCGTCCATATAAACTTTCACTTCCTCTTTAGCCTGGTGTCACCCTAGAGTCCCTCTCCTCATATTGTCTTTCTCCTAAATCCCCTTTTTCACCCCTCCCCTCTTCCCTCTTCTCTGGTCTCCCCTGCCCTGCCCTTCCCTCCCCTTCTCTCTTCTTTTCCCCCATCCTCTCTCCTTCCCTCCCCTCCACTCCTTCCTTTCCCCCCCCTTCTCTCCTTCTCCTCTCCTCTCCCTCCCCCTCCCCTCTCCTCCTGTTCCTCTTCCTCTTTCTCTCATAGACACTCTCCACCTAAAACACTAGCCAATGGGCTGGCTTTCAGAACTCTGATCCTGTCATGGATTGAATTGTGTCCCCCCAAAATATCTGTTAAGTTGACTAGGTCATTATTCCCAGCAATGTGTGGTTGTCCTCCATTTTGTGATTGCAATTTTATGTTGCAGAAGGTTATGGTGTGATTGTAATACCCATCTCATCCCTGATCCAATGTAAAGGGAGTTTCCCTGGGGTGTGGCCTGTACCACTTTTTATCTTACAAAAGGTAAAAGGAAAGGGAGGGGCCAGAGAGGGGGGAACCTCAGACCACCAAGAAAGCAGTGCCAGGAGCACAGCATATTCTTTGGACCTGAGGTTCCTACTCAGAGAAGCTCCTAGACCAAGGGAAGATTGATGACACAGACCTACCTCCAGAGACAGCAGAGAAAGACTTCCCTCGGAGCCGATGCCCTGAATTTGGACTTTAAGCCTACGGGACTGTGAGAGAATAAATTTCTCTTTGTTAAAGCCATTCACTTGTGGTATTTCTGTTAGAGCAGCAGTTGATGACCAAGACACAGATCCCTCTCTGCTCACCCTCTTCACATCTTCCAAACAAATTCTGTTTTTCCCTGCATTAGTCCCTGTTCTTTCTAGTCCATGTCAGTCTGACCTTTCTTAATTCCTTCCTATTTTTCTCTTCAAAACAAAAGCTTAGAGACTGAGCAGGTGGAAACAAGATCTGCCTTATAACATGAAGGAGGAAGAAAGGCTGTAAATAATTCTGTGTAAATACAAGGGGATGATGTACAAAGGCCATTGAGATTACAAAAACCAGTTGCTGTTAAGTGGATTCTGACACATGGTGACCCCATGCGTTGCAGAGTAGAATTGCACTCCGTAGCGTTTTCAAAGTGTAAGCAGGTCTTCAGGCCTTTCTTCCAAGGTGCCTCTGGGTGGGTTCAAGCCACCAGCATTTTGGTTAGTAGTCTAGCATTTAACCATTTGGGCCACCTAGAGACATTTATTAATGCTTACCAGTGCTAGGCATTGATTCAAGAACTTTACATTATTTAACTCATTTAATTCACCCAACCACCCTATGAGACAGGCACTGTTATTATCCTCATTTAACAGAAGTGAACAATGGAACCCAGAGAGAACAACTAATTTGTCCCAAGACACACAACTTTAAGTCTGGCTGAGGAGCTCACACTCTCTATCACTGTATGGGGTAGATGCTTGTCTGGGGAAGCAAATCAGTGTTCAAAGTATAGAAGTGGGCTTTGAAAGGCTGAGAACGGGGGGTCTGGAGTTTTTGGGTAGAGAGAGCAATGCCTGCCTAATGGTCATAGCTAATCCCAAGAGTGTCCATCACAACTCATGATAACATACAATATGGTCTAAGGTCAACCCTTCTCTGACAATGTTTTCTCAATGGCTGGATTTGTAGGGGGAGTCGTTTTTGATAAATAAATTTGTACTGGCTATCAATTTTATTAAACTCAGTGAATAGGAAAGTCGAATGAAGCAGAATGAGAATCAAACTGCACTCATTCAAGGCACATATATTAAATACAGTGCAAAAAAAAAAAAAAAAAAAACCTCTGCCTTTGAGCTGATTCAAATTCGTGGCAACCCCAGGTGTTATAGAGCAAAACTGTTCCATAGGGTTTGCTTGGCTGTAACCTTTAAGGAAGAAGTTTACCAAGCCTTTCTTCCGCAGAGCTGCTGAATGGGTTCGAACTACCAACCTTTAGATTAGCAGCCAATGGCAAACTGCTTCAACCAACCAGGCTCCTAAATATAGTCCAGACCCCCCAAATTATTACAGATCTGAAAAGATCCTGTTAAACAGGGGCAGCAGAGTATCACAGCTAATGCAGCCCTGTGAGAATGGATGGTGTTTTTATAGGCACTGAATGAAGGTTGATGTGGCAGCTCTTTTGGCTCTTGTAATACTCCTCCAATTCTGTACATGCTTGATAAGGTGCAAAAGCAATACGAATTTGTTCTACAAATTCAGCTAATCTCTTTTCTTATAGTTACAATTATTTATATATTTTTTCAATATTCAGATCTTTTCTCTCTCCACTCCCAAGAAGGTTTACACTACATCTGATATTGAGTGTCACTAAAGGAAATAGTTTTCATGTAGTTAGGCTTTAGGAGAAACTCTTCAGGTATATTTAAAAAAAAAAAATTTAGAGTCTAGTAATTGACTGCTATTAGTATTAATGAGAATTATACAGCCAAATCCTACTGCCATGAACTGAACATTCACCCCTTAGGATCAATCTTCAGTAATAATTTGAATGTGTTGAAATGTAATTTCCAGTTCACAGGCCTCTCAAAAAGGAAAAACAGATATGAGAGCTTGGGTATGAGATAATAGAAAAGAAACTTCTTAGTTTGTACTGTTTGGAATTAGAAACCTATAATAAGCAATCATATTTCCTTCAAAACTCAAGAATCCGCTTGCTATAATTCATAGGATTGAATTGATACACAGGACCAGCAATCAATTCCTATGATGTGGTCTTAATAGCGGATCCGTTTGATGCATTTATTCAAATAAAGGGCACCTCTGGCTGTATTTCTTTCTGTCAGAGTCATTTCTGTTGCCTTCAAAGTCCTGTAATACATATTATTTAAATATCTGGAATATGTATTATTGCCTTATAAGTAGGTTGTGAAAATTACCAGCCCACACAAATTTTATCAATATGTCTCATGCTAGGTTTTACTCATGATGCAAAAATGAAATTGGCTTTCTTTCCTCTTCACCTTGTATAACTTGTTACTTACCTTAAACCAAAAAAAAACCCGTTGCCTTCGAGTTGATTCCAACTGATACTTAGCTTAGAAGAAATTAAAAAAAAAAAAAATTGCTGATAAACAACTACTGATATGGATTTTAAAATGTGAGTAAATTACAAGAAAACATAATCTGGGCTTTCCTAATTCTGCCTATTAGGCAAGAAACCTTTTGTGTGTATATCCTCTGCATAAAAGTCTGGAGATTCTTGAGATGATACCACACAGGAGCCTGCCCCAGCTACTCCATTTCTCTTGGTTAGTATCTTCCATACTTTTAAACTTGATTCAACAATCATTCCACACCAGGGGAGACATCAGGACTTGTGAACTGCTCAGTACTTTTCAATAAAAAAAAAAGATGAAATAATTTTACATAAGCAAGTTTAAAATGTCAGGAGAACAGAAATGGATCTATCTGAAATCGTTCCTGAAACAAAATTCGATTTTTGTCAATGGTGCATGAAAAACAATGAAATCGCCAAGAAAACATTTTGCTATTATTCAGTTCTTTTGACGGAGGGTCAGCCTGAGACTTTTAAAACTTGGCATCCTAAAATAATACCAGTATGTTTAGTTAGAAGAAAGAATATTTTCTGAAAGTTTGCTTTCAGCAAAACCAAAAGTGGGAGGAATAGAAGAAAAATAATATATTAATAAACTATACCATGTGCTGCTTTCCTGATGTGCTTAGTGGGAAGTTATGTTTATTATTTTATAATCACCGTAATTTAAAGAATTGCTGTGTAAGAGAGTTCAGCAGCATCTCCATTGTGAAACATACAATACAACCATCCAAATCCCAATCCACAAACCTTTAAACAAATATACTGGGGAGACAGATATTTCTCCTCTCAAAAGCTGCAGGAGATTTTACTAATGCATCCTGCAACCAGAAGGGAGGTCAAAATACCTTGAAAATGGCACATTTCACATGTTCTCTGAGAAATCCTGAAGTGATACATATCATCAAGAGGTCTGCAGGAAGGGACATAATTTATACACAGCCAACTTTAGGGAGACCATAATATCTTCTTTAAGATGCTTGTCCTCATCTGGGAAAACTGTTCTCTTTTACATTCTATGATAGATTTTTGAGTGTTTTTTTTTTTCCTTTTCCCTGAAATGTGAAAGTGAAGGTTTTTTTCTTCTAAGGGTCCTGAGACACAATAACTTTCATTCTTCAAAAGGAGTGTCCATCTCTAATTGTGTTTCATATTTACAGGATTATATCATCTAAAAATATTCAGGATACTCTCAATCTTTTAAAGTGCCTCTTGTTTTACGAATCTCTAAACAACTTGTCCCTGAACCTTTGCACTGAATGGGCTTTAATATTTCAACATTTCAAGAACAATGCTGCCTGTTAAGAGCCCAGGAGTGAAACGAAAGCACTCCTATCAATGACACTTTGGAAGATAGAATGTTTCCCAGCTTCCTTGAAATAGAAATCAGCAATGAGGCAAATTGATTGCTCTATTTGCTTCTAATGAGTTGGAGGACGTAATCTCTGACCAAAGAGCAAGGGTCCACCAATACACAGTGCCCAGAACCATCTTCTTTTGTGAAATGAATAGAAAGAGAAACCCATTGCACAATTCTAAATAGTTAAATTTTTTCAAGAGGCAATGGGTCAGTTTAGCTTGATCAGACTCCTTTTCTTCTTTCTTGACTACTAGTGTTCCTCATATTTTTTGCTAATTCATAATCCTCTTAAACATTTCTATCTTGTGTTATGAGTACCAAGAGTGGACTAAGCACAGATTTTGGAACAATTTCTTCCTTACTTCTTTTCTTTCGTCTGACCATAACTTGGAAATCCTATTAGTGTAGTGGATAAGAGCTACAGCTGCCAACCAAAAGGTCAGCATTTCAAATCCACCAGAGGCTCCTTGGAAACCCTATGGGGCAGTTATACTCTGTCCTAAGCTTTGCTATGAGTCAGAATTGACTCAGTGGCAATGGGTTTTATCTGGGCCACACCTGGGACTTTGGTGCGATGATATCTTTGCAAAGGAAATGCCTTGAGTTGGGAATATTCTCTCTTCCTATCATAATTCTACCTTCTTCCAGGGCCCAATTCAAATACCTCTTCCTTTGGAGCCCACCTTTTGTTTCCTGGTGCATGCTTGCCATTTAATGGATACATTTTTGAATAAGTGCATATCACTGATTATTTGTACCACTCACATGCCACTTACCTATGTAATCCTGTTTAAGTGTTGGATCTTCCCAACTAGATTACAAGCTCCTAGAAGAACAGAAGATATCTTTTACTTTGGTGCATCTTCAGTGTGTATACCAGAGATCCTTTCATACAATATTTCAAAAACATTTGTTGAATGAAAAGTGGGCAAGTGGTAATATTATTTGAAGAAATAAATACTCTTAACCATAAAAAATTTTGACACTTTTTTAAGTATATTCACACTTGGAAAACAGCAGTGTAAGATTAGAGAAATCTCAACTAAGGAAAGATCTCAATGATTTCACTAAAGTAGACATTGAAATGGAATAAATTTAAAATAAACAACTAAGTTCAATCAACAGACCTCTAAATCTTTCAAGGAGTCTCCGGGTGGTACAAATGGTTAACACAGTCAGCTGCCAAACAGAAAGGTTGGAAGTTCAAGTCCACCCAGAGGCAACTAGAAAGAAAGGCCTGGTAATCTACTTTCAAAAAATCAGCCAGTGAAGACCCTATGGAGCACAGGTCTATTCGGACGCACTTGGGGCTGCCATGAGTCAGAAGTGGCTCGAAGGTAACTTTTTCTTTTTTTTTTTAATCTTTCAAAAAGGAAATCTTTGAGGGATATTAACCAATGACATAAACAAATGAAGAAAAGGAAAACCAATGTTTAAAAGGTTAACAATGTGTAAGTTTTGATTCAAAATGCAAGCTGCCCTACTCCCTTTGAGGGGGTTGGAATGGAAAAATAAAAGAAATTATAGGGATTAAGAATAATTTCTTTAACTCCAAAAAGTTTTTCACATGGGAAGCTCAAGGCATGTTTAAAGTCTTATTTGGTAGTTAGATCACTTACTGACCTGTTCAATCTAAGGGGCAGAGAAGCCAGGAGGTATAGAAAGCCCTAAATCACAGAGCACATTGGTAATCTGACCAAGATAACAATATATGCCTCCAAATTCTTGATGCATTTTGTTGCCATGGGGCTACATTTTCCATATACCACATATAAGAAGAAAAATAATGAAAAAATAATAATTCTTAAAGCGCTACTAAAACCATGGCCCTCGAGTCGATTCCAACTCATAGTGGCTTATTGGATAGGGTAGAACTGTTACATAGAGCTTCCACGGGTATAATCTTTCGGAAGCAGACTGCCACACTTTTCTTCCATAGAGTGCCTGGTGGGTTCAAACTGCCAAACTCTCCGTTAGCAGCCAAATGCTTAACCACCATGCCACTAGGGATCCTTAAAGTGCTACTAGTAACCATTGAATTTGGAATTTTCTAGAAACCACCTTCCCTGTCCATCCCCTGGTCACTGCAGTAACTAACCCAAATCTGCTTTATCAGTAGATTATTGCCATTGCCTCTAGGAGGACTCTCGAGTCCCGGTCTCTCCCTTTACCGAATGTCCTTCATACTACTGTGTGACAGTAAGCCTCCCCAAATCATGCAGCTCAGGGATAGTACTGCTTACAACCTCCTTTCCCTAGTTACTAAAGTCTTATATAATCTGATCACACTCTAACTAGGCAACTTTGTTTTCTACCATTGAAAGGTGTAATGCATAAAACACTTCTAATTTGATCATGCAAATTAATCTTAACTTTTTATATATCTCTCTTAAATTCCTGAGGTCTCACCACAATGCCAAGCACAAAACAGATGCTCAAGGTGCACATATGTTGATTGACTGAATAATTGAAAAGATAAAAATATGCTTGTGAGGTACTGTAAATTGAAGTGTGTGCTTTGTAATGTTACCATTTTACTCTTTATATGTAAATATTAATAGATTCAATAGTTCTTGGAAAAAACTCAATAGAAGCCCCTTTTCCTTTAACCATCAAAACCCATTATGCCCTGAAACATTCTGGTTCCATCATCTGTTTCAGATAGAATTCTGAAGACAATTTCATGTTTAGAGGTGTTGAATTTATTAGAACACTAAAAGCTTAAGACCTGAATTTATTTGCCTTCTCATGAACACTTCAGTGAGGCAGGCCCAATAGCTATCAATTCAAGAGTAACATCTAGATCTCTCATACCCACCTAATAGACGCAGAGCCTCCTACTCATGGGTTTTAAGACAACATCCAACAAAAAGGGTACAAAGCTAGTGAACTCTATGTACTCCAGAATAAATAACAGAGATCATTCTTCCATAATTAAGAGGAACTGAGAGTATTGCCATAGCGGCTGCCATTACAATTACTTGGAAGATGTAATCTCTCAAAGGAAAGTTCACATCCATCTTGAGTATTCGTCTGCAAGACAGGTTTTCATAAATTTTTATTCCTCTGGTTTAAAATTCAATCTTAGGTGGGCAAACAAGCATTTGTTTCACAATGGATCCCTTCTGGTCTACCACCCAAATGATGCATTCCTTTGCAATTGGAATTGAGCTTTGGTGGTGATCAAATCCAATGAATGTTACAGTTGGGTCACTTGTGGGTCACTTCCTTAAGATTCTCTGTCCTGCTCTGTCTGCACTCAGCAAGGAGAAAGCATGTTTTGTCTAATATCACAAAATCTTAAATTAAGAGAAAACCCACATTCCCTAATACATGTCTTATTAGTGATGCAGATACCTGGTCAGCTATTGCCATTTAGCGACAGAGATTCGCAGTTGTTCAAGTAGACAACTGACATTTTGTCTTAACATGTGTCTCTGGCCATTGATAATTAACCTGAAGGTAAAGAACTAGTCATTTTCTTAATACAACAGGCACCTCTTTCAAAGTTGGGGCTCTTCCTGTTTTAATAATCAAAAGGAAAAGACCTTTGGTGCTTAATATTTAAACAAAATGTTTAATATTTACACAGTAAAGTTCTTCTTCTGATATTAAACCAGCATTAAAGCAGGGATGGAAATTGGTTTATAATCTCTGACACTAGGCCTGGAGCCTTGTAGTGTAGTAAACAATGTCACTTTTCAGATGGGCACCACCTGCAATGGGTTCAGAAATGTCAACTGTAATTAAACCTTTTATTTCAAGGATAATTCATAGGTTATGTACATGAAGAACTGCTTTCTGCCATGAAATATTTCAAAGTACTGGGCTGTGTAAATAAAAAGCAGGTCTTTTTTTATTGCATTTTTTTTTAAAGCACATGCAAGCTGCCTGAGACCTAATTAATATTATTTTTAAACATATGCTTCATATTTTGCAAAGATTTTTTTAAGTCAATTTCATGAAGCTTGGCTGGTAATGATACATCTTGGCCGATTATTCCTTCTAGCTCTAAATAAGAATATTGTAGAAAAGAAGGTAAATGATTTACTCCAAGCAGACATGGTAAACTAATGGCAAGGATGTAAATGGCTCTCACCAACCCATTTCTCCTTTGGGGCATTAGCTGTTTTAGCTTATGGTTTCAATGAAAACCTAAGGAAAGTCTGATATTCTAAAAAGGATGACAAGATATCCAAAGGTGTGAGGGTCACCTAGCACCTCAAATAATGCTTCTGATCCTAATGGGAAGTTACAATGAAATAATTCAATTAAGAAGTTTATGGGTGTGTACGTTTCTGCATAGATACGTGTGTGCACAAATGCATGTCTGAAAGAAAGGGGCTGGGGAGTAATCCTCAACTCTTTCTAAGTCAAGAGAAGCCAATTTACTGTTCTTAATAGCAAATTGTGAAAAACAAGTGTAATTATTCAGAGATTCAAAATACACCCTTCCTGGCCCCTCCACCCTCACCCTAACACCCTACATAGTTTTCCCAAAAAATGGAGTTTAAGGGGGAAAGGTCTTAAGTAAAAAGGCTGTTAAAATAATCATTAAAAATTCTGAGTAACCCTGAGATTACAGCCCCCGGACACCCTTCCAGCTCAGTATGAAGTCACTCCTGAAGTTCACCCTTCAGCCAAAGATTGAACAGGCCCATGGAACAAAACAAGACAAAAGGGACACATCATCACTGGGGCAGGGACTGGAAGGCAGGAGGGAACAGGAAAGCTGGTAATAGGGAACCCAGGTTTGAGAAGGGAGAGTGTTGACATGTCGTGGGGTTGTTAACCAATATCATACAACAATGTGTGTACTAACTCTTTGATAAGAAACTAGTTCTGTAAACCTTCATCTAAAACACAAAAAAACAAACAAAATCTAGGTAAAAGTAACATTTTCTGTGCTTTTAACGAGGTCCATTATAATGAGTCAGAATCGACTTGAAGACAATGGGTTTATCATAATGAGTACTTTTTCTCTATTTAAGACAGCAAGAAAAAAAAAAAAGTTCTGTCTGTCTCTCACTCTCTCCCCATGCTTTTTCAATTACTTCATAGTCAGATATTTTATGACATCTATCACCTACCTACCAAAGGGTAGGTCTTATATACGTGTACACGCTTTAACACAAGGTGGGGAAGCGGCATTTGGTAGAGAATGCCAAGCTCTACCTCTACCCAGTAGGTTCCTTGGGAGACATCTCAACAGCACAACTGAAGCCAAATGTAGTATGGCACTTTTTTAGAAATAAGATGCAAATTCTTTGTTATTGGGTAAACTTGTTAATTAACGTAAAGGCAACAGATAGAAATTCTTCTGAGTCACTACTCCAAGATGAACATAATATGAACATTTTGTTAAGTTGTGATTTTGCTTCCTTAATTAATAATATTCTCTTTTGGAAACGTTATTACTATAAATGTTACATGAAAACATGGGAAAATGAAATGACACATTAAGGGAAAATGTCATAAATCATATGTACATTGATTTAAATTGCATTAGCATAAAAAAGCTGCTATATAGGAAAAAATACTTGAAAGATACACGACAACAATGTGTTCAGATGAGGGGATGGTGGGTAATAATTTTAGCATTTTCCGAATCTTTTATAATGTGATCTTATGACTTTAATTATTAAAAGTCTACATCCAGTAAGAAGATAATCTTGGGGAATTATAAAGCCAACAGTGCACTTGTTCATTGAGTCACATTTAGAGAAGTGGTGAGAAGAAATTTGGTGAAGGCTTGGATTAAACACAATTTGAATTTCTTTGTCTCCAAGTATTCCATAAAAAAAAAAAATAGAGAAAATACTATAAGAAGAGTGTTGGGAAAATAGGATGGAGAGGGAGAAAGTAGAACACAGTATCAAAATGGCCGATTGGTCTGAACCTCAAGCTTCTGTCAAACTAATTTCAGAACCCAAGCTTTAAAGATACCTTTATCTTCCTGTTAAAAATGGCACTGTTCTGGTGGCATGAGAGATGAAAGGCATAACTTTCTCAGTTCAGCCAAATCCAATCCCAGTCAGGACAGCAGTAAAGGCTGTGGTTTTGGTAATGTCTAATGCTATGCAAAAATAGGGTTATAGCACATACAAAACCCCTTCTAAATTAAACCAGACATAAACGTTCAATTTAAAAAGCCTTTTTACTCTCATTGTTTCTTAAACCTTCACATTTCATTCTTCAGGAAACTACTATTATAACCATTCAATGGTAAAGTAAACTGGAATTCAGAAAGGAGAAACTACTTGTCTGAGGTCTCAAGGAGTTTCTGGGTGGCACAAATGATCAATGAACTAAGCTGCTGACCAAAAAGTTGTCAGTTCGAGCCCACCCAGAGATTCCCCAGAAGAAAGGCCTGGAAATCTACTTCTGAAAAATCGGCCGTTGAAAACCCTACGAGGCACAATTCTACTCTGACATACAAGGAATTGCCGTGAGTTGGAATCACCTCGACACCAACTGGTTTGGTTACGATCACAAATCTAGTAAATGACAGAACTGGTAAGATGGCACAAATGATGAACTTGATTGTTCCACAAATTTCTTTTTTCAAGCTATATATGTCTACCTTGTCTCAAACAATCAATTAACATTTGGTGAATATCTCTCCTGTGACTTGGAGAGCAAGATCTCTCTTTTTCCCTTTCAACCTGACACGATCCTCCCACTGCATCTCCCAACCATCATCTCCTCTCTGCAAAAATAATTAGTGATTGCAAAGGACCTGCTACAGTGACAATGCCAAAACCCTTCTACGTGATAAATGCCATTAGTCAGTTTTGCAGTTTTCAGGGGTGTAGAGGCACAGGGTATAGCTTGAGACTTTTTGTGTAAGAAGGAGGTGAAGGGCTTGGTAGCCCTATGGACAAGTAATTAGAAATAGATTCTCCCTTTGCCTTCTCCTTTGCCTACTGAGGTGGAAAAGCCTTAGGAAAAAGAATTCTAAAGTACCACACCTGATCAAATAAGAATTCATTTAGAACAAACACAATATTAAAAGCTATTTTTTTACCACAAAATTAACTGATTAACTTTTCTCTCTACAAATGCATCATTAAAACTTTTGCACTGCTCAAACTCTCCAAACAAAATTAATGGTTTTGTTTTGGAAATTAATTTAGATACTAAAAAATATATTTTCCACCAAGATCTCAGATACTCAGATTAAATATTAACCAAAAGCTGTCTTCTGCTTAAATAGAATTTAGTCTTTGAAGTGTTTTTATTAATCTCGTCTGATGTAGGTGCTTGAAATTCTATGAAAGTGCTGCTGCTACCCGTTCTGTGCATCACTTACTGTAATTTATTTTCAGAACATAATTCTATTTATAAATGAAAATCCTATTAAAAGAAGACAAGAAAAATTAGTCCTAGACTTTGCATTGGTAGAGTAGAAACAAAATGAGCGGCCTAACCTGAAGTGACATTTACAAATTACCTGTTAATTTAAACCGGGTTGAGGGATGACAGAGTTTAGTCAGACTGACAGGAAGTACTGGAGGAATGACGGTTGGGTCTGGAGTGGTCATAAAGCTCTTACTGCTGGCACATTTATCTGTGTTCCTCTACTGCCCCACCACCTCCCCAAAAGCTTCCTGCCTGGTAAATAATAAATTTGTAAAAATATTTACATTTTTGTTAGACTAGTGAGTAAAGGTTTTACACAGCCGGAGGCTCTCCTCCTTTGTTGAAGGAAAAGAAATCATTTATTAAAAATGGCTTCTGGCTTTAGTCATGTCAGTGAGCATACCCTACCCCACCCCAAAATATTTAGGCCCAAATACCAGTTGTTTTCTTCACGAGTGTCTTAAACTGGGCTTGAGTACCCAACAAGGCCACAAACAACCAAATGGACAGATTCCTCAGCATATAGGTATACACAGCCCCCTCATCCCTTTATACAGCCTTCTCACCCTCCACATCACTGTTTCTGAGAACAAGCTATCAAAAGGGCTGGCGCTCCTTTTGCTACTGGATTTTTAATATATAACATCCAAAAATGTCTTGTAAATAAATTCATAAAACAATAATCTTTTAAGAGGGAAGCCTAAGGATGGAAAAGAATTGCTTTAGACTTGGATTGTTTTTAGTCTAATTTAAATTAGTACCAAAATAAGACAAGTATTTACAGATATTATATGTATCTGAATAGATTGTAGCTGTCATTGTTGTTATTGTTGTCATCGAGTTGGCTCCAACTCGTGGTGACCTTATGATTTTAGATTGTAGCAATTAAAACTTACTTTTACAAACTTCTATTCTACATCCAACTTTTAAGTAGCTATGCTTTCCTGTCTGGTGGGCATGCCCACAGTAGCACTAGCTGTATGTATGCATAGAAGGGAAAAATACACACACACACACACACACGTACACACCTAATACATAACACACATAACATACAATACACATATAGCATACCCCGCAATCTGGTCTTTCATGAGCAAAGCCTCTTCCTGTCTTAAAAAACAATTTTTTTTTAAAAAAGCAGGCATCCATCTTTACATTCATAAATTAATGACAATAAATGCATTGAAATAAAAATAGAATAGAAATAAAAATAATACATTTAAATAAAATAAAAACAAAGAGGGTATTTTTTTTGCATTCTTAAATTAATGAAAATAAATACATCCTCGTATTTCATTTGCCTGAATCCTGGGTTAAGGCTCCTGCCGTCTTTGTCTTCTTTAAATGGGTTTCTCCATTTGAAAATTCAGTGAATTTCAAGCAATTGTTCCACTCTTTCTTCAGGTTTACCCATTCTGGAATTCTATTGACTAGGCAGGGATAATTCGGTGACACAAAAGTAATTACTGCAAATTATTCACACCCTGATTCTCAGACTCTCCACAAAACTTTCAGCAAATACTCTGGGCAGAGAAATTATTGGGTTTAAGCCTACCTCTCTGAACAAACATTTCAGTATATTTATGGGTAGGCTCTTTCTCCGTGCCTACCAGAGAATGTGAACTATTAACGAATTGTTTTAGGAGAGGAATGTTACCAAAGCAGGAAACCATTTTATTTTGAAATTTTGGCCCAATATTCTTGATTTTGGATTATTTGTTATCCAGCAATAAGGAGTAATTCAACTTCTTATTATTAGAATAATGGCATACTCACATGAAAAATTAGCATTTCTTAATAAGAAGCTAACGGTGAATAGATTAAAACATCAAACTGAGTTAAAAAAAAAACTTGAAACATGAGACTCTGATGAAGAAAATCTGTTAAAAAAATGAATCCATGAAATGGAGTATCTTATATGGCTTCTTTCCATGCAGTTCCTCAGCCCAGTTGTTTGAAAGCTTGTCCCGTTTTAAAGTACTCTCCATAGAAATTCCATTACTCAGAGTAAGCCATTGAAAGTTAACACCAAATTTAAAATCAAGTCCAGAAAGGATAACCCAGAGAAATTATTCTGTTCTTCCTTGCTCCTTCCACCCCAGAAATGCCATAGGTCCCTTCCTCCTGGTGCCATTTACTATTCAAAAAAAAAAAATCAAAAGACTCTTAGCCCACTTTGTACTGAATGCTGCTTCTGAGACTTTCTTCAATCTGGGTTTTGAGATAAATTATAAATTATCTGTGTCTTAGGCTCCTCTGTCACACTGCTGTCAAGAAGCATATGCCTCTTTGGACAATCCTGGTTATTTCTACAAGATTTATGAAACGTTCCTTTACTTCAAGATTGATATCCACGTCCTTATTCAGTCTATCAAGGGCATATGATAATGATAGCTTTCAATGTTATTTTAACATGGCACAAAAGCCAGGGTGTCAAGGCTATCAGTTCATTGGACAACAGGCCTATTGATTATTAACTAGAGACTGACTAAAATCGAAATACCTGTACAATCTTCCCATGCCAAAAAAAATCATCAGTGGGCGAAGAGATTACATAATATGTCAAGCACTAAGAAACTTTCTCAAAACCAGACAGAGAGTATAAGGAGCAGTCATTTCAAAATGAGCAATTTCTCCTTTGTGTCCCCTGACTCTCCTTCCTAAAACTGGAATAATTCTAGGCTTGCAGCATTACTTAACGCCTGACCTTATAGTTGGAAGGTTCATTAGAGATTGAGGGGAAGTGGATGAAAAAGCTGTTAAGGTTCTTCGGGTGGTAGTGGAGGGGAGAAAACGGAAGTAAGAGGTTATAGGTGTGAAACGAAATATCTAAGAACTAATTACGCTCTATCTCTCTCTAATCATCCTCTTCTGTGTGCCACCCCCGCCACCACCAAATGCTAGATTTCCCCAAATATCTAGAGCTAAAGGAAACCATACTGTTTTTCCTCCCTGTCAAGAAGTGTATTATTGTTTAGCTCACTCCAGTAAATTTTTACATGCGAATTGATCAGACACCATTCTCTTTTTCCTGAGCTATGAGCTATGAAATTTGTACACTCTCTATGCAGGTGCTAAAGAGGGGTCTCTATCCTGGAGTCATATATTTGGACTCTAAGGCAAATTTCCTATCATGCCTACTTTAACTTGACCATGCTTCCTAATAAGCATAATTTCCCCCTTGACCAGCCCTTTATGTGCGTACACTTAGAAAAAAGGAAGTGGGTTAAAAAGGGGGCATTGCAAAAAACAGCCTGTTCAAAACAGCGATTGGAACACTTCCTAATGGAACTCTAAGAACTCATCCTAAGTGAGGCCAATGGCATGAGGCATGTGGAAAACTGATTAGTGAGGACCAGAGCCGACATTTATAGCCTGGAGGTAGAAAGTCCACTAATCTTCCTGTTAAGTCTCTGTTTTCATTTCCTTCTCAACTAACCTCACTCTGGACCAAATCCATCACCTGTCTGAGGCCTCCAACTGCTACTGAAACCTAAGAAGTCCAGGGGACGGTGAAGGGAATCACACGGGAATTTATTCCTTCCCTGTCTTCCGTGCATTCCGAAAGGTCATTTGGTAGTCATGGCCTCTTGATTTGGCCTCTTACAACTTTCACTATATTTTTGTTTATCGGAAACAGTCTTAGGAACCCTACATCATGGTTTTGAAACCATCACTAGTGGTCTTGAGGAAGAGAGATAGAACTGATATCAGAGAACTTTTGAGCACAGAGAAGAAAATCCATGACTAATGACAATGTGAG
The DNA here is from genome assembly GCF_024166365.1 of Elephas maximus indicus. NCBI lineage: Eukaryota > Metazoa > Chordata > Mammalia > Proboscidea > Elephantidae > Elephas > Elephas maximus. The sequence continues at coordinate 138,015,996 of NC_064821.1, forward strand.
GATTTGATGCCAGGAGATTAAATATCTGGCCACACAATGTTCATGGTGCTAGGCTAATATGGCCGAAGCCCTTTGTGTAAGGGAGAGACCCCCAAAATGCAAACGTTAAAAACGATCTTCAAAGCTGGAATAATTTGAGCAACAAAATAAGTAAACTAGCGTTGGTTTATAACCCAAATTATAAAATGACTATTATGAGTCTGTACTGTTGTTATTATAAATGATTGAATAGAAAAATCAATGGGAAAAAAAGAAAGTATTCCTTGCAGGAGAATTCCAAATAATTTATTTAAACACTTTACCCTTCTAGGGGGTAGAATTCGATTGTATCTTCCCTACCCACCTAACTTGCCCACTCCCTCCATCTGCACTCTTGAGCTTGGACTGGGTTTAGTGACTTCCTTCCAAAGAATAGAGTATGCAAAGGGTGGGGAGAGTATCGTTATAGTGGAGAAATCTTTCAAACATTACTTGGGCCAGATGATCAGGATTAATATCACCAGGGATAAGTCACGTTGATAACACGTATGCCCTGATAAGATGTGATGAGAAGCGTGCTTCACCTCTGTGGTATTTTTTCAAAAAACCCATGATCCCACTCTAATCAGGAGGAAAATATCAGAGAAACCCAAATTAAGGGGTGTTCTACAAGACACCTCACAAGTACTCTTGAAAACTGTCAAGGTCATGAAAACAAGGAAAGAATGAGAAACTGTCACAGATCAGAAGAGAAAGGAGACATGCCATCTGAATGCAATGTGGTATCCTGAATTGGATTCTGAAACAGAAGAAGGATATTAGTGGAAAAACTAGTGAAATCTGAAGAGTCTGGAGTTTAAGTAATAATAATATGTCAATGACAGCTTTTTAGTATTGACAAATATACCAAGGTAATATAAGAGGTTAACATTAGCAGGGGGAGGTAGGTAAGGGGTGGGAGTCCCTGGGTGATGTAGTCAGTTAAGCATTTGACCACTAACCAAAAATTTGGCAATTTGAACTCACCCACAGGTACCTCAGAAGAAAGGCCTGGTGATCTGCTTCTGAAAACCACAGCCTTGAAAACCTTGTGGAGTAGAGTTCTACTCTGACACACATGGATTTTCCATGAGTTGGAAACAACTTCATGGCAATTGGATTGGTTTGGTTTAGGTGAGGGGTATATGGGAACTCTGTATTCTCTCTGCAACTTTCCTATAACTCTAAAATTATTCCAAAATAAAGTTTATTTTTAAAAATCCAAAAAATCCTCATAAGTGACCAGCCTAGAGTTTTTTTTTTTTTTTTGTGTGTGTGTGTGTGTAAAGAAAAGGATAAAAATGTAGAAAACAATTTTTTCAAGAAAAAGAATGAAATAAGGGATAACCATTTGGACAAAACTATACGTAGAAGAGAAGCCCCTGGATGGCAAAACTGGTTAAGTGTTGGACTACTAGCCAAAAGGTTGGTGATTCACATCTACCCAGAAGCACCTCAGAAGACAGTCCTGGTGATCTGCTTCCAAAAGTCACAGCCTTGAAAGCCTTATGGAGCAGCACAGTTCAGCTATGCACACATGGGGTCGCCATGAGTAGGAATCAACTTGATGGCAACCAGCAACAACAATGACAACAAATATATATATATATATATATACATTTATGTATATACACTTATACTTACATACATGTATATATGAATATATACATATATAGTGTATATACATATATCCAAACCAAAACCCATTGCCGACGAGTTGATTCCAACTTATAGTGACCCTATAGGACAGAGTTAGAACTGCTTTGGGTTTCCAAGAAGTGACTGGTGCATTTGAACTGCCAACTTTTTCACTAGCAGATGAGCTCTTGGCCACTACATCACCAGGGCTCCTTATAACATATACACATATATGTATATATAAGATATAAACCCAACCCAGTGCTGTCGAGTCGATTCTGACTCATATCAACCCTATAGGACAGAGTAGAACTGGGCCATAGAGTTTTCAAGGAGCGCCCGGCGGATTTGAACTGCCGACCCTTTGGTTAGCAGCCGTAGCACTTAACCACTACACCACCAGGGTTTCCAATATCTATGTCTATATCTTATATATGAGATATAGACATAGATACATAACAGACACATAGATATATAGACAGATGCTAATACTCCTTCTACTATTCATTCATTTATCATTTTATTCATTCACCCATCTACTATTTTGAAGTAACCATCACATGTGAGGTGTTTTGCTATGGGCTGAGAATCTAACCATGGACAAAATAAATATAAGTCTTACCCCAGAGAGCTCATTGTTTGCATTCTAAAACTTTTAAATCTTCAAGATCGTCTCACCAAAATGTGTGGATTCCTCAGAGATATCCAGTTTTTGAAGCAAAATCCTTGGGTTCCAGTTCCAGACCACTTGTTTAGTATGTGGCCCAGAGCAAGATTCTTAATATCTATCCACCTGCACCTTGGTGTGCTGGTCTGAAAAACGTGGACCATAATAATTACTACCTCTCAAGGCTGTCATAAAGGTAAAATAAATCCTTTCTTATGTTAGGCAGTGCGATGAAAATGTTACTAGTAACTCAAAGGATGGTGACTACTCTAGCAGGACCCCACAGAAATAAGAACCACAGTAAAATGGGGAATCAGAAATGAGGATGGTGCTCCACAGACACATCCAAATTCCCTGAGGTACCTAATTGCTGGACTGCAGGCTGTGGGGACCATGATCTCGGGGAATATCTAGCTCAATTAACATAATATAGTTTATAAAGAATATGTTCTACATTCTTCTTTGGTGAGTAGCGTCTGGGGTCTTAAAAGTCTGTGAGTGGCCATCTAGGATACTCCACTGATCTCACCCCTTCGGGAGCAAAGAAGTATGAAGAAAACTAAAGATACAAGGGAAATATTAGTCCAAAGGACTAATGGACCACATCTACCATGGCCTCCACCAGACTGAGTCCAGAACAACTAGATGGTGCCCAGCTACCATCACTGACTGCTCTGACAGGGATCACAATAGATGGTCCCAGACAGAGCTGGAGAAAAATGTAGAACAAAATTCTGACTCAAAAAGGAAGACCAGACTTACTGGCCTGAGAGAGACTGGAGAAACCCTGAGTGCATGGCCCCCAGACACACTTTCAGCTCAGTAATGAGGTCATTCCTGACGTTCACCCTTCAGCGAAAGATTGAACAGGCCCATGGAACAAAACAAGACTAAAGGGCTGCACCAGCCCTGGGGCAGGGACTGGCAGGCAGGAGGGAGCAGGAAAGCTGGTAATAGGGAACCCAGGGTTGAGAAGGGAGAGTGTTGACATGTCATGGGGTTGTTAACCAATGTCATAGAACAATGTGTGTATTGTTTGATGAGAAACTAGTTTGTTCTGTAAACCTTCTTCTAAAGTACAGTAAGAGAGAAAAAAAGAAATGAGGGTGGCTTTCTGACTTTGGAGATGGGAAAGTACAAATGGGGGGGGACCTTCCTACAATCTCACTTCTAGTTATTTACTCAAATGAGTTGTAAACATACGTCCATACAAAAACCTACACATGAATGTTTATAGCAGCTTTATTCATAATTGTAAAAAATTGGGAGCAACCATAACTTTCTTCACTTAAATGGATAAATAAACTGTGGTACATCCATACAATCAAGTATTATTATTCAGTTATAAAAAGAAACGAACTACTAAGCCATGAAAAAACATGGAGGAACCTTAAATGTGTATATTGCTAAGCGAAAGAAGCCAGCCTGGGAAAGCTACTATATGATTCCAACTACATGATATTTGATAAAAAGCAAAACTACAGAGGCAGAGAAAAGATCAGTGATTGCCATGGGCTCAGGGGGAGAGGGAGAGGTATGAATAAGTGGAGAACAGAGCATTTTTTAGGCCAGTGAAACTATTCTGTATGATACTGTAATGGTGGAACACGACATTATGCATTTGTCAAAACCCATGTTTTTAGCTGCTGGCAAGTTGGTCTAACTCATGGCCACCCCATGTGTTACAGAGTAGAATTGTTCTATACGGTTTTCTTGGCTGTAATCTTTAAGGAAGCAGTTTTCTAGGACTTTCTTCTACAGAGCCCCTGGGTGGGTTCAAGCCACCAACCTTTAGGTTAGCAGCAAATTGCAAACTACTTGCCCCACCCAGGCTCAAAACTCATGTTATTGTTTTATTGTTGTTGTTGTTGTGTGCTGTTGAGTCAATTCCAACCCCTAGAAACTCCACGTGACAGAATAGAACTTCCCCATAGGTTCTTGGCTGTAAGCTTTATGGGAGCAGATCTCCAGGTCTTTCTCCCACAGAGTCTCTGGTGGTTCCAACCACCAACCTTCTGATTAGTAGCTGAGATCTTAACCACTGCACCAGCAGGGCTCCTTTCAAAACTGATAGGGCTGTATAATACAAAGAGTGACCTTAATGCAGATTATTGATTTTAGTTAATAATAATGTATCAGTATTAGTCCATTAATGTACCATACTGATGCAAAATTGCAAGATGTTAATGAAGACTGAGCGTGAAGGGGGTAAAAGGGTTTTGAGGGAACTCTCTGTACTTTCTGCACAATTTTTCTGTAAACGTAAAACTGCTATGAAAAATAAAGTGCTTCCAGAAAAAACTACTTCATTCTCTACTTCATAATCTTGCCTGCAGTCAGCTTTGGAACTGAATATGTAAATTCCCAAAAGAAAAGAACAAAACAATACTGTGAAGTAAGTAAAAGTCGAACATTACTGTCCCTATAAATGAAAGATGCACCTGAAGCCCAAAGATATTGAACAATTTGTTCAATATTCCACATAAAGCCAAAAAGTGTGCAAATTAAGGAGTTCGTCTCTTTAGCATTGAGAATGTGACCACAAAGTTCATCGCCAGTGAGCACACGCTACGCATGAGCCCAGCTCACTGAGACTCAAGATCTGAAAGTGCTTCTTGGGTTTATCAGTGACTCTGATTGGGAGATTTATATATTGTTGTTTAGCCAGTTGGGATGTAAAATTACCCACATTGCTGTTCTTCAGTGCAATCTTATTTAATACTATAAAACTCCTCAAGGTCCTCTCATGCTCTGTTTTATCATTTCTAACCCCACATCACTGGCCATTCATGAGAGTTTTTGACTGCAAGCTATACACCAGCCCTCAGTCTCTCCCCTTCTCTGTGCCGTATAGTACAATTAAATTATGATGTATACTTGTATGTTAATGTTATATTTATAACTGTACATATGCCCAAAGGCTTTAGCAGGAGTTACATTTTTATATTTTGGAAAAAATAAAATACATATTCAAAACATCAGTTTTTGAAAAGCAAGAAAATTCCTTTAGTAGTTTGCTTCTTTTTTGCAAAAACTTCCCTAGGCAACTTTATGAAGAATTAGGCCAATTTGGAAAGATGTTATTTTCTTTTTTGGAAAGATTCTGGTGGTTCTATTAGCAGTTTATGACATGTGTTGTACATAGATGATGGTGTATTTCAACTCAACATTTCAAGTCCGTGACCATTTGTTGAGTATATACTAAGTTTTGGGTATACAAAAATGAATAAGAGTCCCATTCCTCAAAGAATGTACTGTGTAGTAAAAGTGCAAGAGAAAACAAATGGCTAGTAAATAATATGTTGTTGTTGTTGTTGTGTGCCATCAAATCATTTCCATCTAATAGCCACCCTATAGGACAGAGCAGAACTGCCCTATAGGGTTTCCTAGGCTAAAATCTTTATGGGAGTAGATCACGAGGTCTTTTCTCCTGCAGAGGGGCTGGTGGGTTCAAAGTGCTGACATTTTGGTTAGCAGCTGAGCACTTAATCATTGTGCCACCAGGGCTCCCCTAAAAAATAAAATAACTTTCTATTAGACTTACATATAGATTGCTATTGGGGTTTACTTCAAGAAATAATTAATTATGTCTGGGATTGAAGGAAAGAGATTCATGAGGAAAAGTAGAGAAAAAGAAGAGATATTTGAGTGGGGTCTTCAAGAATATGTATGGGTTTTGTGGGAGAACAAGAAGACACAGGAGTCTAGGAGGAAAAACTCAAATGATTTTCAAATTTCAAATACTGTGGACCTATGGCACTAGGGCCCCAAGAGGGCATGGCCAGAGATAATGAAGCAAAAAGAAAATAGTTAGGAGCAGCTTTTGAAGATCCCTCTACTTCATATTAAGGAATTTGGAATTTAAGAAACTTACAGGCTGTGCAGATCTATCAGAGTGTTATGTTGTGAGGTCAATGGAGAGGAGGGGATGAGGCCATGATTAAGACAACAATATTAAAGAGAAGCTAATAATAACATTCAGGCTAATTAAACTGTATTTTTTTTTTTTTTAGAACAGATGTCAATTTATTAAAGAAACTTAATTCAGTTTTACAAATATAAACTCATAATGATATGTATCTGTCAGGGTTGAATTAGGAAAACCAAAACCACTGTAGACACTTCATGCAGAAATAGATTCAACACAATGAATTAAAGACTTGAAATTTGTTGGAAAATTTGGGGGAGAAAAGTCTGGAGAAGCCACCCCTAAAAACTACCAAACCAAACCTGAGGCCATCAAGTCAATTCCAACTCATAGCAACCTTTTAGGACAGAGAAGAACTGTCCCATAGGGTTTTCAAAGGAGTGGCTAGTGGATTCGAACTATAACATTTTGGATAGCAACAGTGCTCTTAATGACTGTACCACCGGAAATCAGGAAAGGCAGAAATCTTAGGAAACTGCCATTAATGATCTCAGCTCTCTCCAGAAGCCATGTGTAATTACAGGAGAACACCCAGAAACCTCTGGAAAAACCTTACTTTTTCTATCTGTCTTAGCACAAACACCTGCCATATGCTGCCCAGAAGCAATAGTGGTTTCTGGTTCTCTTTTGCCTTCCAACTCTTGAATACATTTCTCTCACTGATGAAATCTGGAGTAGCAGAGATTCTTGGAAAAGTAGATTCCAGGCTTCAAGCTTCTGCCCTGCTGGGTATTATAAGAAGAAGGGAAATGGTGTAAAATTGCCAAGAGACAATCTGGCACGGTGTGCAAGGAAAGTGAAAATCTTGGGCAAATATTATTTAAATGGCATTAATAGTAACATTTGAAGTTCTAAAATACTTTGCAAAAAAACAAAATAAGGAGGTGGAGCCAAGATGGCGGAATAGACAGACAATACCGGCGAGCCCTCTTTACAACAAAGACCCCAAAAAACAAGTGAAACAAGTAAATTTATGACAAGCTAGGAGCCCTGAGCATCAAAGGCAAGCTTAGAAAGCAAACTGAGGTGCAGGGGGAGGAAAAGACAGTTCAGAAGCGGAGAGGAGTTACCAGAACTGAATCACGGGGAGCCCTCAGGCACCATTCCCTGAGCAGTGGTGGAGGGCTGGTACTAGCGTTCAGCCACAGTATCCTCAGGGAGAAGCAGCCAGCCACACAGCCTACTCACACCTCCGGAGCCAGAGAAGAAAGGTACTCTCGGCAAAAGCTAAGTACTTGCATATATTTTACCATGCTTGCTGCCCCCAAACCGGCTTCAACGGCTGAGTTCCCTGGGCCTGAGATAGGCCCTGCTGAGCACCTGAGCCATCCTCCTGGCCTTCGAGAAGGAAAAAATTTGCAATTGGGGGAAAAGACAATTTGCCAGCTCCACTAACCAGGGGAGCTCAGGAAAGAAGTGGCTCTTGTCCAGGCATAAATGGTCCGTGGGCTTTGAGTACATTTCCCCTCTGCATGGATCTGTGTAGGCCTATTTCAGATGAATGGGCCTTTGCTGGCAGAATCCAGCCAATTCAGCTGTGTGGCAAAGAGGTGGGTGTTTGATGTTTGAAATTGCTTTGTCTATTAAACAGGGTACTCACCTACCCACATCAGGGGCCTAAGGACTGGTAGCTCCACTCAGGCCACCCAGCTACCCGTGTCAGGGGTCCAAGGATACTTGGTTCCTCCCAGTCCTCACAGCCAAAAACAGTGGGTGCCCATGGTCCATCTGCAGAACCCAGAAACCTATACGCTCTAGGGATCAGAGACATGCTTTCTTCAGAGACATTTGGGGGACAATTCTCAGCCCCTGCCTTGTTTAGAGCATGACCTTCTGCTGCAACCAGATACCGGTACCTACACCAACCACCCCTGCCCCTCTAAGACTATAGGACAGAGCCTGTACCACACACTTGATGATCAGCTACCTGGATACCTGAGCTGGATTCATACAAGAAAAGTCAATGGACTCCTAAACTGATATACCTGAAAACAGCTCTAGCCTTCTGGGGACAGGATGTCAGAGCTCCAAAGGTGAAAATAATCAAGCTAGCTCACTCAAGCAACCCACCCGGGCATATTAAAACAAAACAAAGCAAGAAGCTTCAACACAGTAAGCAAACATAAAATGAACTAAAGCAATAACATATAGATGACTCGAAGACAACAGTCAAAATCGAGTCACATAAAGAAACAGACCATGATCACCTCAACAAGCTCTCAAAACAAAGAATCAAGGGATCTTCTAGATGAAACCATTTCTGGAATTACCAGAGGCAGAATACAAAAGATTAATATAGAGAACCGTTCAAGACACCAGGAAGGAAATCAGGCAATATGCAGAACAAGCCAAGAAACACACAGATAAAGAAATTGAAGAAATTAAGAAGATTATTCAGGAACATAATGAAAAATTTAATAAGCTAGAAAAATCCATAGACAAATAGCAATCACAAATTCAGAAGATTAACAATAAAATTACAGAAGTAGATAACTCAATAGAAAGTCAGAGGAGCAGAACTGAGCAAGTAGAAGCCAGAATTTCTGAACTTCAAGATAAATCACTTGACACCAATATACTTGATGAAAAATCAGACAAAAGAATTAAAAAAAAAAAAAAATGAAGAAACCTTAAGAATCATGTGGGACTCTATCAAGAGAAATAACCTACGAGTGATTGGAGTACCAGAACAGGGAGAGATAACAGAAAATACAGAGAGAATTGTTGAAGATTTATTGGCAGAAAACTTCCCTGATATCATGAAAGATGAGAAGATATCTACCCAAGATACACATTGAAATCCACATAAGGTAAATGTTAAAAGAAAGTCACCAAGACATATTATAATCAAACTTGTGAAAACCAAAGATAAAGAGGGAATTTTAAGAGCAGCTAGGGATAAACGAAAGTCACCCACAAAGGAGAGCCAACAATAAAAAGCTGAGACTACTCAGCAGAAACCACGCAGGCAAGAAGGCAACGGGATGACTTATTTAAAAAATTGAAGGAAAAAAATTGCCTGCCAAGAATCATGTATACAGCAAAACTGTCTCTTAAATATGAAGGTGAAATTAGGACATTTCCAGATAAACAGAAGTTTAGGAAATTCGTAAAAACCAAACCAAACCTACAAGAAATGCTAAAGGGAGTTCGTTGGTTAGAAAATCAATAATATAAGGTATCAACCCAAGGCTAGAACACTGGGCAGAGCAATCAGAAGTCAACCTAGGCAGGGAAATCAAAAAAAAGAAAGCAAGACTAAAAAAACACTCAAAACTGGGTAACAGCGATGTCATTGTGTAAAAGATGAAAACATCAAAACAATCAATAGGGACTAAGAAATGTAGTCATAGATCTTCCACATGGAGAGGAAGATACGGCGATATGAAGATACAAAACTTAGGTTTAAAGTTAGAAAAATAGGGGTAAATAATAAGGTAACCACAAAAGAAACAAACTATCCCACACATCAAAATAAAATACAAGAAAACAATAGAGACTCAGCAGAAACAAAATCAACAACAGCGAATATGAGGAAAGGACAATATATAAAGATAATCTACTCAGCACATAAAATTAAGTGGGAAAAAGAAACTGTCAACAACACACAAAAAAAGACATCGAAATGATAGCACGAAATTCATACCTATCCATAATTATGCTGAATGTAAATGGACTAAATGCACCAATAAAGAGACAGAGAGTGGCAGAATGGATTAAAAAACATGATCTGTCTACATGTTGCCTACAAGAGACACACCTTACACCTAGAGACACAAACAAACTAGAACTCAAAGGATGGAAAAAAATATATATGAAGCAAACAACAATCAAAAAAGAGCAGGAGTGGCAATATTAATTTCTGACCAAATAGACTTTAAAGTTAAATCCATCATAAAGGATAAGGGAGGACACTACATAATGATTAAAGGGACAATATACCAAGAAGATATAATCATATTAAATATTTATGCACCCAATGACAGGGCTGCAAGATACATAAAACAAACTCAACACTGGAAAGTGAGATAGACAGCTCCACAGTAATAGCAGGCGACTTCAACGCACCACTTTCGGTGAAGGACAGGACATCCAGAAAGAAGCTCGATAAAGACACGGAAGATCTAAATGCCACAATCAACCAACTTGACCTCGTAGATATATACAGAACACTCCTCCCAACAGCAGTCAAGTATATTTTCTTTCCTAGTGCACATGGAACATTCTCTAGAACAGACTACATATTAGGTCATAAAGCAAGCCTTAGCAGAATTCAAAACATTGAAATACAACAAAGCATCTTCTCTGACCAGAAGGCCATAAAAGTAGAAATCAGTAACAGAAAAAGCAGGGAAAAGAAATCAAACACTTGAAAACTGAATAATACCCTGTTCAAAAAAGACTGGATTATAGAAGACATTAAGGTTGGAATAAAGAAATTCATAGAATCCAACAAGAATGAAAACACTTCCTATCAGAACCTTTGGGACACATCGAAATCCGGGCTTAGAGGTCAATTTATATTAATAAATGCACACTTCCCAAAACAAGAAAGGGCCAAAATCAAAGAATTACCCCCACTACTTGAACAAATAGAAAGAGAGCAACAAGAGAAACCCACAGGCACCAGAAGAAAACAAATAATACAAATTAGAGCAGAACTAAATGAAATAGAAAACAGAAAAAAAATTGAAAGAGTTAACAAGACCAAAAGCTGAAAAAATCAACAAAATTGATAAACCATTGGCCAAATTGACAAAGAAAAACAGGAGAGGAAGCAAATAACCTGAATAAGAAATGAGATGGGTGATATTACAACAGATCCAACTGAAATTAAAAGAATCACAACAAATTACTATGAAAAATTGTATTCTAACAAATTTGAAAACCTGGAAGAAATGGATGAATTCCTAGAAACACACTACCTACCTAAACTAATACAAACAGAGGTAGAACAACTAAATAAACCCATAACAAAAGAAGAGATTGAAAAGGTAATCAAAAAACTCCAAACAAACAAAAAAAAAGCCCTGTTCCGGACAGCTTCACTGCAGAGTTCTACCAAACGTTCAGAGATGCCACCATATCCCTGATACCAAAACTAGATAAAGACACCAAAAAAAGAAAAAAAAAAAAAATTATAGGCCTATATCCCTCATGAACTTAGATGCAAAAATCCTCAACAAAATTCTAGCCAATAGAATTCAACAACATATCAAAAAAATAAATCACCATGACCAAGTGGGATTCATACCAGGTATACAGGGATGGTTCAACATCAGCAATTAGGCTAGATAAAGAAATAAAGGGCAACCAGATTGGCAAGGAAGAAGTAAAATTATCTCTATTTGCAGATGACATGATCTTACACACAGAAAACCCTAAGGATTCCTCCAGAAAACTACTGAAACTAAGAGTTCGGCAGAGTATTGGGATACAAGATAAACATGCAAAAAATCAGTTGGATTCTTCTACACCAATAAAAAGAACATTGAAGAGGAAATCACGAAATCAATACCATTTACAGTAGCCCCCAAGAAGATAAAATACTTAGGAATAAATCTTACCAGAGATGTAAAAGACTAATACATAGAAAACTACAAAATACTTCTGCAAGAAACCAAAAGAGACCTACATAAGTGGAAAAACATACCTTACTCATGGATAAAAAAAAAAAAAAATAGGAAGACTTAACATTATAAAAATGTCTATTCTACCAAAAGCGATCTACACATTTAATGCAATTCAGATCCAAATTGCAATGAAATTCTTTAATGAGATAGAGAAACAAATCACCGACTTCATATGGAAGGACAAGAGGCCTCAGATAAGTAAAGCATTACTGAAAAAGAACAAAGTGAGAGGCCTTACTCTACCTGATTTTAGAACCTATTATACCACCACAGTAGTCAAAACAGCCTGGTACTGGTACAACAACAGATAAGTAGAACAATGGAACAGAACTGAGAATCCAGACATAAATCCATCCTCATAGGAGCAGATGATATTTGACAAAGGCCCCAAAACAGTTAAATGAGGAAAAGACAGTCTTTTAAACAAATGATGCCGGCGTAACTGGATATCCATCTGCAAAAAAATGTAACAAGACCCATACCTCACACCATGCACAAAAATGAGCTCAAAATGGATGAAGACCTGATTATAAAATCTAAAACGATAAAGATCATGGAATAAAAAATAGGGACAACATTAGGAGCCCTAATACATGGCTTAAACAGTATACAAAACATTACTAACAATGTAGAAGAAAAACTAAATAACTGGGAGCTCCTAAAAATCAAACACCTATGCTCATCCAAAGACTTCACCGAAAGAGTAAAAAGACTACCTACAGACTGGGAAAAAGTTTTTAGCTATGACATTTCTGATCAGCACCTGATCTCTAAAATCTACATGTTACTGCAAAAACTCAAGTACAAAAAGGCAAATAACCCAATTAAAAAATGGGCAAAAGATACGAACAGACACTTCACTAAAGAAGACATTCAGGTAGCTAAAAGGTACATGAGGAAATGCTCAAGATCATTAGGCATTAGAGAAATGCAAATCAAAACTACAGAGAGATTTCATCTCATTCCAACAAGGTTGGCGTTAATTCAGAAAACAAAACAATAAATGTTGGAGAGGCTGTGGAGAGATTGGAACACTTATACACTGCTGGTGGGAAGGAAAATTGGTACAACCACTTTGGAAATCGATTTGGCGCTTCCTTAAAAAGCTTGAAATAAAACTAGCATTTGATCCAGCAATCCCGCTCCTTGAAATATATTCTATGGAAATAAGAGCCTTTACACGAACACATATATGCACACCCATGTTCACTGCAGCACTGTTTACAACATCAAAAAGAAGAAAGCAACCAAGGTGCCCATCAATGGATGAGTGGATAAATAAATTATGGTATATTCACACAATGGAGTGAATATCGATAAAGAACAGTGATGAATCTGTGAAACATTTCATAACATGGAAGAATCTGGAAGGCATTATGCTGAGTGAAACTAGTCAGTTGCAAAAAGGACAAAATTGTATAAGACCACTGTTATAAGAACTCAAGAAATAGTTTAAACAGAGAAGAAAATATTCTTTGATGGTTAGGAGAGGGGGGAGGGAGGGAGAGTGGGAGAGGGATATTTACTAATTAGATAGTAGATAAGAACTACTTTAGGTGATGGGAAAGACAACACACAATACAGAAGAGGTCAGCACAACTGGACCAAACCAAAAGCAAAGAAGTCTCCTGAATAAACTGAATGCTTCAAAGGCCAGTATAGCAGGGGCTGGGGCTTGGGGACCATGGTTTCAGGGGACATCTAAGTCAATTGGCATAATAAAATCTATTAAGAAAACATTCTGCATCCCACTTTGGAGAGTGGCGTCTGGGGTCTTAAACGCTAGCAAGCAGCCATCCAAGATGCATCAATTGGTCTCAACCCACCTGGATCAAAGGAGGATGAAGAACACCAAGGACACAAAGTAATTATGAGCCCAAGAGATAGAAAGGGCCACATAAACCAGAGAATACATCAGCCTGAGACCAGAAGAGCTAGATGGTGCCTGGCTACAACAATGACTGCCCTGACAAGGAACACAACAGAGAACCCCTGAGGGAGCAGGAGAGCACTGGGATGCAGACCCCAAATTCCGGTAAAAACAAAAACAAAACAGACTTAATGGTCTGACTGAGACTAGAAGGACCCTGGTGGTCATGGCCCCCAGACCTTCTGTTGAACCAGGACAGGAACCATTCCCAAAGCTGACTCTTCAGTCAGGGATTGGACTGGACAATGGGTTACAGAGGGATGCTGGTGAGGAGTGAGCTTCTTAGATCAGATGGACACTTGAGACTATGTTGGCATCTCCTCCCTGGAGGGGAGATGAGAGGACAGAGGGGGTTAGAAGCTGGTGAAATGGACACGAAAAGAGAGAGTGGAGGGAGGGAGCTGCTGTCTCACCAGGGGGAGAGCAATTGGGAGTATGTAGCAAGGTATATATAAGTTTTTGTGTGGGAAACTGACTTGATTTGTAAACTTTCACTTAAAGCACAGTAAGAATTAAAAAAAAAAAAGAACAAAATAAATTAAATACTGAAGGACTAGTTTCCAAGAACTATTAGACTATGCCATACCCTTTTTTAAAATCCCTTACACTTTCTAGAATCTAGGTGTACCAAAAATCAATAAGCCCTGTCTACTCAGTGGGTCTTCTGATCCCAATCTCAACTATCTAAATCTCAAAAATAACTCGTGATGATTCACAAGACTTGTAAAGATTTGAGAAGTGGAGAAATTGTTTAGTTTTGCCATACTGAAATGCTCCTGTCTCTAGGTTGGGATTAGACATTTAAGGATATTATTCTACAAAACTCTATATGGGAATGATCATAAATTCCCATGGAATTTTCTGTGAGGTTCTCAAACACATAGAAATCATCCATGAGATATTGCAATTCTGATCATGTCACACACACACACACTCTCATACCCCACAGGTCCTTAAAACCTTCAGTTGCTTCCAGTTATTCTTAGGATGAAGTCCAGACTTGTAAATAAGATCTACCAGGCACTGCAAGTTATGGCCCTTGACCTTTGGCTCTCTCTCCAGGTTCAACTCATGCCTCTCTATTCACTCCTTTTTGTGCTAAATCCACTCTGGCCTTCTTTCAGTCTTTTCTAGTATATACTCTTCTTCATCTGCCAGGGATGCCCTTCTTCCCACCTCCTCCTCTGCCTCCCCTGGCCTGGCTGACTCCTATTTATCTATCAAGGGTCAGTATACACGGCACTTCCCCTAGGCCCTCCCCTGCTCATCAGTCTAAGGCCCCCGTTATTCCTTTCCATCATGTTCCATACTTTTTCTAAACAGAATTTACTAAGTGTAATCACATAATTATGTGCATAATTTATTGTTAATTATTTCTTGTATTTCTGTCTCTTCCAGTAAATTCCACAAAGGCAATGACCTCTTTTTGTCATGTTTATAATTATATCTTCAGTGTTTAGCACAGAGTTTGTCATAGTAGACACTCAATAACTACTTGTTAGAGGAAAGAAAGAATGAACAAACGAATGAAAGAAGAGTACCTCTGCCCCCTCCCCCCATCACTAAGCTGTACAATGGCTACTCTCTTGGAAACAAATTCTCTGAGATTAATTCTCTGCATTTCTCTCTATGGTATGAGAAAATAAGAATCTGATTGGGTTCTTCATTTTCACTTGTTTAATATATATATATATATATATATATATATATGTTATGTGCTGAATCGTGTTCCCCCAAAACGTATGTTGCAGCCCTAACCCCTGCACCAGTGAATGTGACCTTGTTTGTGGACTTAGGATTTTCTTTGCAGATGTTACCAGTTAAGTTAATGAGGTCATGCCGGAGTAGAGTGAGTCCTAATAACTTCTTAGTGGTGTCTTATAAGAGGGAAGAACAGAGAGACAGAGACATACATTGGGGGAAGATAGATGCCATGTGATCACACAGACAAATGCATCTATAAGAAGTAGGGGAACACCAAGTGTCAACAGCCAACAGAAACTAGGAGAGAGGCATGGAACAGTTCTTCTCTCAAAGCCATCAGAAGGCATCAACAGGGTCAATACCCTGACTTGAATTTCTAATCTCCAGAACTGTGAGCCAACAAATTTCTGTTCTGTAAAACCACCCACTTTGTGGTATTTTGCCATGGCAGCCCTCAGAAACTAAGAAAACATGTAAATGAGAGCATGTTAATTCCTTTTCTTAGGCCAATTTAAATCTCACAGCCATTGTATAAAAATGGCATGGTGCCATCAGACCTCCTTGTCTAACTTCAGAGGGAGGAGAGAGAATCACCATCACCATCAGCCCAAGACTGATTCCTGTGAGGTGGAGGTCAGACATATATCCTTTCTCCAACCTTTTTACCAATCTTGACACCAGTCATCCTTCCCACAGCACTCTCCTCTGTTGGGATCCACATTTTGTTGCAATGGCTACACAGAACACACAGACCATACTCACAGTTATGGGATTTATTAGGGAAGTAACAGATACAACTCAGTTTACAGTTCTCCAGTCAGAAGAGCTTCTTCTCTGCTGTGATTTGCAGGCAGGCCTCTCCCTAGGCCCCTCAGCTCCTCAGTCTGTTGGCTTCCAGCTTGGCCTTTGCCCTGCTTGGGCAAGTGTTACAAAGCTCTCGAGCTCCACCAATAAGTGCCTGGAGGCACCCCACTCAGCCAGCTAGCCTCTTGCCCAAAGTCACTCAGTTCTCTCGCTCCATATGTCCACATGCCCACTGTAGCCACCTACCTCAGTGGGCCAGGAAGCCCACCAAGCCATCTTGCCATGGTCTCCTGACTCTGCTGCCACTGTTTCTCTGTCACTGCTTTTCACTATCTTGTGCCATCTAGGGTATTACAGCTCTCTGCCTCATGGATCTAGGAGGTTCTCAGCGCAGGGATCACTGGCCCAAAAGACATGCTCCACTCCTGGCTCTCCTTGATGGTAGTGAGGTCCCCTCTCTTTCTGGGATTGGCTCCACTTAAGTCTAGTGAGATGGCAAAACTGACCAATCCCCTACCAGGGTTCCATGTACTTCCTTTGCATAATCCCACCCCAGGTACCTTATTTGCATTATTAGCCGGTTGTCTAATCCTCTTGCTGGGCCACAACACATTATTTGCATGGTCCCACCCAACCATTTTGTGGAAGTCACAAAGGCCAAGGCTAGAAGAGCCAGACAAAGTAATTCACTACGCTGTATATTGGGGGAAATCCTTGAGAGTGGACCACTGCCTTGGAAACTGACTTTACGTGTTTGAGAGAGACAGTGGCCAGTTTCCACAAAAGGGAAACAACAAGGGACCCCATCCAGGGCTCTGGATCACTGGGCCATTGGGCTAGCACTGGCTTGGGGCAGGGGAGAGTCTAGCATCAAATCCAGGAACAAGAAAAGCTTTTCAAGGAGCCACAACACCTTCTTCTCTTGCAACTTCTCATCAGTGGCAGCTGCATCTTCCGAGTGGCAGCTAACCAAAGATGGGTGAAATTAGCAGGAAAACAGATTTATTTGCATGCTGTCATCTGAAATAGGCCGTAGGATGGGGGAAGGGAGAAATATTTGATCCAACATTTCCATAGACTATAGCCAGAAAAGTTGGGCTGCTTCTTTTCAAATGCGCTGTCAATAGGTGACTATCAGATGGCTCGTGCATTCACATGTAAGCTAAGACAAAGGTCCGAATGCAACACCCAGCACTCAGGTACATCACTTGGATTTTCAGTGCTCTCTCAGGACCCCAGAGCCCTTAAAGCAATAAATGGATTATATGAAATATAAATACAGTATTTTTACTTCTGACAGACATAATCTTGTCCTAAAATGGGCCATTATTTAAAGGAAAAAGATATTCATTTTTAAAAGCCCAACATCGAAATTCCAAGAGTTAAGAACCCCTCTGCTCGGATAAACTCATAACCACATGAAAATTAATTTTGCATTATTCTTTGAAGCGTCACACTTACAAGACAAGCAGCAAAATTGGCACTGCTCTCTATTATTCTGTCGACTTAAAAGGAAAGAACACAATTAGGACTGTGGCAATTCCTCTTTTTCCACCCCTCAGCAGCTGAATGACATCATTGTGGAAAAGTAACTTAAACAGAAAACAGAGATCTGAATAATCAACACACGGAGCAATCTCACAAAATCAGTTTCAACAGCCAAATTTAAGAATTCCTTCACGGGGAAGCCACACACACATTCACACGCAAACAACATCTAACAAAGAAGCTATTAAAAATTTACTTGGATAGAAATAAAGCAGAGAGATAAAAAGCACAGGCTGTAAGGCCAGGCTGTCTAAGTTTGTACCCTTGGCTCTGCTATTTACCAAAAGTGCAACTCTTGCCAACTAATTTATTCTGCCGGGGCCTCAGTTTTCTCATCTGTAAAACAGAAATAACAATAGAGTCTCCCTAATGATTATTGTGAGACTTAAGAGAGGTAGTAACTATAACATGCTTAAGAGAGCCACCTGGAACCAAGTCACAGATAAATGGTATTATTATGATCATGAGTCTTTCCCAAGATTGTGTTCTAGAGCTTACTGTCTTCCTCCAAAATAAACACAAATACATGAGTATCCTTGGGTACCTTCATTCAGGGCTAAGTATCATATACTTTCATAAATATGCCCTGAATGATAACAAATCTGTGTTTATGATGGTGAAGCACACAAGTGTTCATCTAACGCAGTTTCTGTAAAGGGACAGATAGTAATTTAGGCTTCGCAATTACTCTGCTACTGTAGTGTGAAAGAAGCCATGTTGCTGCTGTTGTTAGCTGCCATGGGGTGGAGTCGGAGGTGGCCCCATGCACGACAGAACTAAATGTTGCCTGATCCTGCGCCATCCCCCCAGTCAGTTACAAATTGGACCGTTGGCTGATTTTCAGAAGCAGATGACCAGGCCTGTTTTCCCAGTTTGTCTTAGTCTGGAAGCTCCACTGAAACCTGTTTAGCACCAAAGCAACACCCAAGCCTCCACTGAGGGATGGATGGTGGCTGGACATGAGGTACTTAACTGGGAATTTAAACTGGGCCTCCTGGCTGGGAGGCAAGAATTCTACCATTGAACCACCACTGCCCTTGAAAGCAGCAATGTTGTGATTGTTGGGTGTCATTAAGTTGATTCTGACCCATAGTGACCCTATGATAGAGTAGAACTGCCCCATAGGGTTTCTTGGTTGTAATCTTTATGGAAGCAGATCTTTCTTCCATGGAACTACTGGGTGGGTTCAAACAGCCAGCCTTTTGATTAGCAGCTGAGCACTTAACCATTGAGCCACCAAGTCTCCTGAGAGCAACCTAAGACAGTACCGAATGAATGAGTGTAGCTGTGTTCTGTTAAAACTGTATTTACAAAAATGGGGTGGGCTGGGTTTTCTAAACGAAAGGACTTAGAAAAGTAGGATTTAGATCTTAGTAACTTAATCTAACGATTAGTAAGGCATCATGTACGTATGAGCGAAATCCATCATAGCCTCACACTTAAATCCCTCTTGAGGCAATTAGGGAGCTTCAGTTTCTTCCCAAACTCACAAAGAAAATTTCAGACTTATGGCAGCTTACTCATTAATAATATGGTGCACCTGACCCAAGCCATTGTGTTTTCAATACCCTCATATGCATGCGAAAGCTGGGTGATGAATAAGGAATACCGAAGAAGAATTGACACCTTTAAATGGTGATGTTGGGGGAGAATATTGAATATACCACGGACTGCCAAAAGGACAAAGAAATCTGTGTTGGAAGAAGTACAGCCAGATGGTTCATTACAAGCAAGGATAGTGAGGCTCTGTCTCACATATTTTGGACATGTTATCAGGAAAGATCAGTCCCTGGAGAAGGACATCATGCTTAGTAAAGCACAGGGTCAGCGAAAAAAGGAAGAGCCTCAATGAAATGGATTGACACAGTGGCCGCAACAATGACCTCAAGCATAGCAAGAATTGTGAGGATGGCACAGGACCAGGCAGTGTTTTGTTCTGTTGTACAAGGGGTTGCTATGAGTCAGAACTGACTCGATGGAACCTAACAACAACATTTATTAAAAGTTTACTCTGTGGCAGGTAATGTGCCAAATGAGTTATGGGTTATCGCATTTGATAATGAGGATGGCAAATTCCATCAGCACTACTTTCAGAATATATCCTCATTCTGTCCACTTCTCCCCACCTCCATCAGTACCACCCTGAGCCTAGGCATCTTCATCTCTCCCTTGGTTTAAGTTGTAGCTCCTAATTGTTCTTGTTGTTCTATCCTCATCCCCTACAGAGTATCCTCAACTTAGCAGTAGGAGTGCTCCTTTAAAACTATGTCAGATCATGTCACTTTTCTATTCAGAACCCGTCAATGGCTCTCCATCTAACTGGGAGTAAAAGGCCGGCTCCTCATGGTAACATGCCAGACTCTCTGAGCTGGCCTTTATCTTCTCTCTGAATCCATCTCCTACTATTGCCACCTTCTGCTTACTCTGATTCTCCTGCTCAGGGGTTTGGTTTTGCAATTTCTCTTTCCTAGGTCACAAGACTTGAGCCTTCCCATCTTTAGATTTTTGCTCAGATACCATCTTCCCAGTGACACCTACACTGACTATCCTATTTCAAATTACAACTCCACTTTTCATCTTCCTTATTCTCCTTCTCTGCTTTATTTTTCTCAACAAAAATTATATATTTATTTGCTTTGTGTGTGTGTGTGTGTGTGTGTGTGTGTCTGCTTCCATCCACTAGAATGGAAGCTAGACAGGAACTTTTGTTCTCTGCTATATCTCTAGAACCTAAAATAATGCTTGCCACAGAGTGAGCACTTCACAGATATTTGTAGGATGAATGAAACTATGAAATGCTTCCCATGTGCCAAAGACTATTATAAGTGATTTATAGGTTTTCTCTGCTTTAATCTTCTTAACCCTGTGAGTAGATACTATTAGGATTCGCATTGTCAAATGAGGAAATTGAGGCATTGAATAGTTAAACAAGTTGTTCGAAATTACATGGCAAGAGGTAGAGGCATATACTTGAACATAGACCATCCAGGTCCAGTGCCTTGTCATTAATCTTCCCCTAGTCTAGGCGCTTCTCAGCACAGGGACCCTGGGACCAAGAAAGAAGCTCCACTCCCAGTGCTTTTTTTTTTTTTTTTTTTGGTGGTATGAAGTTCCTCTCTTCTCTGCTTGTTTCTTTCTTTTATATCTCAAAAAAGATTGACTCAAGATACAATCTAATCCTGTAGATTATATCCTATCTCATTAACATAACTGCCTGTAACCCTGCCTCATTAACATCACAGAGGTTAGGCTTTACAACACATAGGAAAATCACAGCAAACGAAAAATGTATGGACAACAACACAATACTGGGAATCATGGCCTAGCCAAGTTGACACACATTTTTGGGGGACACAGTTCAATCTACAACTGGTAAGGAAAATGAAGCTTAGTGACATTAAATAACTTACTCAAGGTCATACACCCTGTAAACTGAGAAATGGAGGTTTAAACTTATTTCTGCCTGACTAAAAAATCTGTACCCTGATCACATTTTTGAAAATCATGGGACACGTTGGGCTTAGACAAAGGATGATTAATATAAATTTACAAATATACAACCTTTCACATACTGACAGGTTTAAGGCGACAATCCAGAAATCCCTAGTCCAACCTCATGAGATGTGGTCAATTTTGCAAAGGTTCTTTCAGATCTAAGGAAGTTGCTTGACAATATCAATAAGCTCAGATAGAAACACTGCTACCATCCCTACTGCATTAAGGAAAATATGGGAAGAATGTACACACCCTTGCATGAAGTGATGACAACAAAAGAGAAGATAAAACCAAGGACTTCTATTCACCATTTGGCCTATTAAGTCATCCTAATTCTCTCAAATCCAATTCCAGCTACCTGAAGTTCATATATGTACAATTTAGGATTTAAGAAGGACTCAAAGATGGTGACAATCTGCCTGGCAAAAATCATAACTTTGCTCAGAACACAACTGAAAGCAATGCCTACCACTGAGCAAATGTTGAGCCAGGACATCTTTTAAATCAAGGGAAATGACTGAACAAAGATCAAGAAGAGAAACAGTTGCTGAAAGAGTCCTTCATCAGTAACAAGGAAAAGCTAAGCAAATCCAAACAAAGGTGACAAACACATACAGAAACTGTTGCTTGGATTCCCAGAAAAGCATGAAAAAGAAGGGACCATTTGGAAATTCTAATTTTTAAAAAGACGTAGGTAAATACAAATGCTTTACTTTATATTTTATAAAAAATGTTAGATACACAAGAAGGCTATAAATACTAAGAACATGTTCTTGCTTGCATTTTAAAGTGGTTAAAATTACAAGGATGCATCAAAAGATATCACAAAAGACCTAGAATTTTAATAATTTGGAGAGGGCTTCTGATGCACAAGGGCAAGGGGAGGGATTAGATTCTTGATATCCAGTTCTCATTACACCAGGAATTTCATATTAATGTTTGTTAGGAAAAGGAATCCACCGTAATTCCTGCTGCCTTAATGTTGAACAGAAATGTCAATATGTTTTATTCAACCTTTTTTTTTCTTCGTAAGGTAAAATCTGGCTCATATGAGCAGATTTTTCAGAGCATAATAATCCTGAAAAAGTCTAAAGAAAGACAAAAAATATATATTTATATATCACAATAATTTGATAATTAGTTCCTATCATTATCCAGGCTGTGTCATTAAAATTTCATACAGTATTATATATGTGTGTATATAAATATATATATTTAAATATACATACATATGTATGTATATATACTTATATACACATACAAAATCTTTTAAAATATTTCTTAAGAGATTAAGGAAATAGCATTCACAGAAAAAATAAGATAGAAAAATCAAATATGGTTTTAAATGTTACCAGCAGAAGAACATTTTAACCAGGTTTCTCTGTGTCTAGATATATATGCCTGCACACATACAGGGTATGTATGATAAAAGGCAATCACAAAATCTCAGAAACTCAACAATGATGAATAGAAATAATTTGATTAGAGAATATAACCTTTGAGGCCAAAATAAGCTGCACAAAATCCTCAAAGCTGAACCGCTACTTGGGGGGTGAGGGGGATAGAGAAATGACATCTTAAAAATATTTTATTAAAAGTTCGTAATTCAGAATGCTGCTGTGGAACTGTTCAGAAAATATGGGCTATATCTTTACTATTATCTATGGCCACAGCAGCACGCGCATACGTGCGCGCGCACACACACACACACACAACCCTCGATAGAGTTTGTACTATAGGATATTTAAGAGCCAGACTTGCTGCATTGAAAATGTATGGAATTTATTTTTAAACCAGCCATATCTGAATTCAATGCCTTATATTTCGAGTTTTAATTCCAATCATGCTAATTTTAAGTCACAAACATATATCTGCCGGTAATGAAGGTTGTTTAATTAGGTCCAGATAAAATAGCTCCAATTCTGTTTCTGATCCACCTGTCAAAGCAAATCAGTCTTTTACATGGCTAAAAAAAAAACAAATTAGACTAGCTGATGACTTTTTGAATATTCAAGTAGACACACTGAAGATAAATCCAAACAGAACTTGTGACTGAACAAAAGCTTAAAACGTGACCTTAAAGATGAAGATATCTTATTCTGCCAAAAGCAGATTTTGCAGTGGGACCCTCCCAGTATTATGAAGTCAAGGACAGGGTGCTAAGAAGAAGAAATAAGACAACACAAAACGGGAACAACATGGCACTACAAGAAATCAAATCTGCCACAGCTCAGGGCAATGTAACAGCTCAATGTAATCCAAAATAAACACAAACAATGATGAAAATTATGACAGAAAGGGTCACTGTAGCATACATTCCCTCCGTCAAGGAAATTCCAAAACAAGAGACACCCTAACTCATGGAGTTGTATGGTATACACTATTCAGAGTTACCCTTTGAACTATTTTCAAAGGACTACTTAAGGGAGAAAAAACTATATCCCTCGCAAGTTTAGTACGAATAGTTTTAGATGATTTGAATCCTACAAATCTAGATGACTTGTGTATACCAAGGGAAAAAAAAAAAAAAAAGAAGCCGTTGCCATCGAATCAACTCCAGCTAATAGCGACCCTATGGGACAACGTAGAACTGCCCCATAGAGTTTCCAAGGAGCACCTGGTGGATTCAAACTGCCGACCTTTTGGTTAGCAGCTGTAGCACTTAACCACTATACCACCAGGGTTTTATACTTATGTATAAAGTACTACACATTTCCACATAGATCTATGTAAGCAGAGAGGTAAAGGATTTTTTGAAATTAGCATTGTGGCCATGTCAACAGGAAGCTTTAGATGGGAGGATACAGAGGGAAGAACAAAAAGAATAATCAGAAATCCAAAGCTTTTTGATGAGCCTGAAGGGTAATTGTTTTTATATAAGATTCACAGAACATCCAAGCCTCACATGGTACCTGAGCAGAGATGGGCGCTGGAGTCAATCAAGACCCCATGTGTGCGAATATCCTGTTAATTCCTCACTTTTGCATAAAGTCTGCGGCTGGTTCTTGAGTCCAGAAAAGGAGCTCTTGTTCAATTTTCTTGTTCCTAAGTTGCTTTAAATAAAAGAAAAATATAATAACAAAATAATCTGTGATGTAAAAAATTTCATAGACTTAAAAAAATATTTGAGAGTTGCCTAGGTAATTCATGGAAAAAGACCTAAGAAAAAGTAACAATTGGATGTCTATTTTAAATAAAATTTATCTCAATTTCTACCTCACACCATACACACAATCAACTTAAAATGGTTAGTAGATCTAAATATGAAGTGAAACTATAAAATTTTTATGGGAAAAAAAGGAGAGAATCTTCATGACTACGAGGTAGGCAAACATACTTTAGATGGGACACGAAAAGAACAAATCATAAAATAATAGATTGGTAAATAAAACTTCAAATTAAAAGCCTCTCCCCTTCAAAAGGAATCATTAAGCAAATAAAAGACAAGGTATAGACTGAAAGAAAATGTTTATAATATATACATCTGATAACTTAAAAAAAAAACTAAGCTTTAAAAATGGACAAAAGACTTGAACAAACCCTTCTCGAAGTTCTACTAATTAAAACATGCAAAAAGCTTTAGCATCATGAAGTACCAGAGAAATAGAAATGAAAATTGCAATGAGATAACACTATACATACATTACAAAAACCAAAAACCTATTGCCTTCAAGTCGATTCCAATTTATAGTGGCTTTTTTTGGGTGGGTTGTAGAACAAGGTAGAACTGCCCCATAAGGTTTTCCAGGAGTGGCTGGTGGATTTGAACCGCTGACCTTTTGGTTAGCAGCTGAGCTCTTTACCACTGTGCCACCAGGGTTCCAATACATACATTACCCATTGCCATCGAGTCGATTCCAACTCATAGCGACCCTATAGGACAGAGTAGAACTGCCCCATAGAGTTTCCAAGGAGCACCTGGTGGATTTGAACTGCCGACCTTTTGATTAGCAGACGTAACACTTAACCACTACGCCACCAGGGGTTCCAAAACATACATACGTACATGAGATGGCTAAAATAAAAAAGATTGACAATACCAAGTACTGGCAAGGAGGTGAAACAACTGGAATTCTTATATATTGTTGACATAAAGTGGTACAAATGCTTTGGAAAACAGTTTGGGAGCCTGTTATAATGTTGAAGATATACTTATCATAATCCATTGCCATCCAGTTGATTCCAACTCATAGCAACACCATATGACAGAGTAGAACTGTCCCATAGGTTTTCAATAGGTTGGTGGATTCAAACTGCTGAACTTTTGATTAGCTGCCAAGCTCTTAACCATCGTGCCACCAGGGCTCCATACTTATCATATGACCCAGCAAAATTCATTTCATCTCTGATCTCAGCCATGCCTGGAAGTTACTTGATCCAAAAACTAGAAATAATCCAAGTGTCCATCAGTAGGAGATTGACTTGGAAGGGGCACAAGGTAACTTTTTGTGGAGATGGAAACATTTCTATATTTTGATTATCCTTGTGTTTACAAGGATGTTAAATTTGTCAAAACTCATGGAAATGTATATTAAAATGAGTCCATTTTATCATATGTAAATTATACCTCAAAATTATTTTAATAATATTAGAGTTGGAAAGAACTTTAGTAAACATCTACTCTAAGACTTTATATCATAAATCAATAATTGGAAGAGCAAGGGATTTAAGCAACCAGGTCATTCAAACAGTTAGTTGGTAGTAGAACCAAAATTCTATCCCAGGCTAAAATTCTTTCTTTATAACTGCCACCTTTTCATTGACCTATCAAATTAATAGCAGTGAAATGTAGCCAAAAATGCCTTGGGTACCAGAGCTTTTAATTCCTCAAAAATTATAAAATTTTCTGGTGCCGCTGCTGCTGATGTTGGTGATGAAGAAGATGGTTTTGCCCCTACAAAGTCTATTCTCTCTTTTCCAAGAAATATATCTTAATTTCCATTCACTTGTTCCTCCCTCTTGGTCCATGTAGTCTGGGGATCAGAACCCAAATTTTGCTCCAAGGGAAAGTATGTGACTGTCTTAGTCATCTAGTAGTGCTGTAACAGAAATACCACTAGTGGAAGGCTTTAACAAAGAGAAATTTATTTCTTCACAGTAAAGTAGGCTAAAAGTCCAAATTCAGGGCTTGAGCACCAGGGGAAGGCTTTCTCTCTCTGTCAGCCTTCTCATCAATCTTCCCCCAGACTTGGAGCTTCTCTGCGCAGGGACCCTGAGTCCAAAGGATGCACTCTGCTCCTGGCGATGCTTTCTTGGTGGTATGAGGTTCCCCCCTCTCTGCTTGCTTCCTTTTCCTTTTTATCTCTTGAGAGATAAAAGGTGGTGCAGGCCACAACCTAGGGGAACTCCCTTTATTTACATTGGATCAGGGATGTGACCCAGTAAGGGTGCTACGATCCTACCCTAATCTTCTTTAAAATAAAATTATGATCACAAAATGAAGGACAGCCACAGAATACTGGAAATCACGGCCTAACCAAGTTGACACATATTTTGGGGGGACACAATTCAATCCATGACAGTGACCTAGGCCTTAGACCTACATTGTCCAATACAGTTGCCACTAGCCACATGCGGCTACTGAACCAGCACTTGAAATGTGGCTGGTTAGAATTGAGATAAGCTATACATGTAAAATGTTCCACTACTATTTGCTGTTGGGTGTCAGCAAAAAAGAGAAAGACCCTTAACAAGATGGGCTAACACAGTAGCTGCAACAATTGGCTCAAACGTAGCAATGATTGTAGGGATTGCTCAGGACCAGACAGGGTCACTATGAGTTGGAAACAACTCAGTGGCACCTAACTACAAAAACAACATCATAAATGTAAAATATCCACTCTTCTACGTTCTTTTCTTGGTAAAAAGGGGGAAAAGAAAGAATGTAAAACAGCTAATTAATAATTTTATATTGATTATGGTGAAATGGGATTCCCTGTGTGGTGCAAATTGTTAAGCACTGTACTACTAACTGAAAGGTTGGTGGTTCAAACCGACCCAGGGATGCCCGGGAAGTAAGGCCTGGTGATCTGCTTCAGAAAGGTAGCGGCTTTGAAAACCCTATGAAACAGTTTTACTCTGCAGACTTGCGGTCACCATGAGTCGGAATTGGCTTGATAGCAACTAACAACATGTTGAAATGATAATATTTAGGCTAGATTGGATTAAAGGGAGTCCCTGAGTGGTAAAAATGGTAATGCATTCAGCTCTTAACCCAAAGGTTGGCAGTTCAAGTCCACCAGAAGGCACCTAAGAAGAAAGCCCAGGTGATCTACTTCAGAAAAATCATCCTTTGAAAACCCTGAGGAGCAAAGTTCTACACTGACACACATAGGGTCACTATGAGTCAGAATCAACTCAGCGGCAACCGGCGATGGTAGGTTGGGTTAAATAGAATATATTGTCAAATTAGTTTCACCTGTTCCTTTTTACTTTTTTTAATGTAACTACTAGAAAATTTAAAACAACATTTGTGGCTAGCATTCTATTTCTATTGAACAATGCTTCTTTAGACAATTTTTACATCCATGATCTTTGCCACATTGACTTGTTTTTCAGAACGTATGTTGTTATAGCAGAGCTGACTGCAGTTGACCTACTAAGTTCTTTTTTTTTTTTTGCCAGTTTGTGTTGGGTTGTTACTTGTGATTGAAAGTGCCTAACATATTTTTGTTACCAAATTGGGTGTAAATCAAAATATCAAATGACCTTGTATATACTAGTCCACGTTCTCATGGCAATTTCACAGTCATTACCTCCTACAGATTTATAAGGTCATCATTATTAATATAAGGAAACTGAGGTTTAAAGAGGATAAGTTAGTTACCCAAAGTCAAGCTGGAAAAAGAGAAATGCAGAGTTACTAATCTCAGATGTTTGGATCCCAGACCTTATTTCTTCCCCCTCTGGCATCCCAGCTTTCCAGATCCATCTGGAACGTTATACTTTGAAGTTGAAGGTAACAGAATAAATGTAAATGGTGGTGATTAGCCATTTGTGGTTTCCTGTCCAGGAGTTAATATACCTAAAATATGACTTGCTTCATGCTGCTACTGATGTGTATTCCAAATGTTATCAGGTCATATAAAACACTTGGTTATTGCTTAAAATACTGTCAGAGAAACATCGTTCTACAATTTTAAGGATTCAAAATAAGAAATGAGTTGTTGGTGAAATGGCCAAGAATTTTTGGAAGTCTCTGATACAAATATGAACAAGTGAAGGTAGATTAATAAAGGGTTTATACTTCTTCAGGCCTGTCCAATGGAGAGATAGGCTCTGTACAGTAGACCCAAGGTTGCTGGTCACTAGGAAATTATTTTTTCAGAGGCCGGGTGATACAGTGATTAAGTGTTTGGCTGCTAACCAAAAAAGTTCAGCAGCTCAAATCCACCAGCTGCTCCTTGGAAACCCTATGGGGCATTATGCTCTGTCCTATAGGGTTGCTATTAGTTGGAATTGACTCTATGGCAATGGATTTTTGTTTTTTTTTTAATGGCTTGGGAATAATTCTCTGGGTTCAACAATAGCCTTGGTGGATACTGCCTAAGCCTAGATTTCATTTGCCTGAATTCATGGTATCTACGCTTCCCAGATTGCCTATTTGGTTCCCTAGATGCTTTGTCTTCCCCCACACATCTGTTAGTTTGGCATACTGTGGGGTTTGCATGTTACTGTGATGCTGGAAGCTGTGCCACCAGTATTCAAATACCAGCAGGGTCACCCATGGTGGACAGGTTTCAGCTGAGTTTCTAGACTAAGACAGACTGGGAAGAAGGACCTGGAGGTCTACTTCTGAAAAAAGTCAGCCAGTGAAAACCTTATGTAAAGTGGCAGAACATTGTCTGATATAGTGCCAGAAGATGAGCCCCCCAGGGTGGAAGGCACTCAAAAGATGACTGGAGAAGAGCTGCCTCCTCAAAGTAGAGTCGACCTTAATGACGTGGATGGAGTTAAGCTTTGGGGACCTTCATCTGCTGATGTGGGACAACTCAAAATGAGAAGAAACAGCTGTAAACATCCATTAATAACCTGAATGTGGAATGTACGAAGTATGAATCTAAAAAATTGGAAATTGTCAAAAAATGAAATGGAGCACATGAACATCAATATCCTAGGCATTAGTGAGCTGAAATGGACTGGTATTGGCTGTTTAGAATAAGATGATCATATGGTCTACTATGCTGGGAATGACAACTTGAACAGAATGGTGTTGCATTCATCATCAAAAAAAAAAAAGCATTTCAAGATGTATCCTGAAGTACAACACTGTCAGTGATAGGATAATATCCATACGGCTACAAGGAATACCAGTTAACATGACTATTACTCAAATTTATGTACCAACCACTAAGGCCAAAGATGAAGAAACTGAAGATTTTTACCAACTTCTGCAGTCTAAAATTGATCAAATATGCAATCAGAATGCACTAATACTTACTGGTGACTGGAATGCAAAAGTTGGAACAAAGAAGAAGGATTGGTATTTGGAAAATATGGCCTTGGTGATAGAATGAGGCCAGATCATATGATAGAATTTTGCAAGACCAACGACTTCTTCATTGCAAATACGTTTTTCACCAACATAAACAGCAACTATACACATGAGCCTCACCAGATGGAATACACAAGAAAAAAAATTGACTACATGTGTGGAAAGAGACTAGTGAAAAGCTCAATATCATCAGTCAGAACAAGGCTAGAGGCCAACTGAGAAACAGATCATCAGTTGTTCATATGCAAGTTCAAGTTGAAGCTGAAGAAAAATTAGAACGAGAACCAAAGTACAACATTGAGTATATCCCATCTAAATTTAGAGGCCATCTCAAGAATAGATTGGACTCTTTGAAGACCAGATGAATTGTGAAATGACATCAAGGGCATCACACATGAAGAAAGCAAGAGGTCATTAAAAGGACAGGAAAGAAAGAAAAAGTCAAAATGGATGTCGGGAGAGACTCTGAAACTTGCTTTTGAACCTCGAGTAGCTAAAAGCAAATGGAAGAAATGATGAAGTAAAAGAACTGAGCAGAAGATTTCAAAAGGCAGCTCAAGAAGACAAAATAAAGTGTTATAATAACATGTGCAAAGGCCTGGAGTTTGAAAAGCAAAAGGGAAGAGCATGCTCAGTACTTCTCAAGCTGAAAGAACTGAAGAAAAAACTCAAGCCTTCAGTTGCAATACTGAAGGATTCTACAGGGAAAATATTAAGTGTTGCAGGAAGCATCAAAAGAAGATGAAAGGAATAGAGTCACTATACCAGAAAGAACTGGTCAATGTTCAACCATTTCAGGAGGTAGCATATGATCAGGAACTGATCGTATTGAAGGAAGAGGTCCAAGCTGCACTGAAGACACTGGTTAAAAACAAGGGTCCAGGAATTGGTGGAATACCAACTGAGATGTTTCAACAAATGGGTGCAGCACTGGAAGTGCTCCCTCATCTATGCCAAGAAATTTGGAAGACACCTACCTGGCCAACTGACTGGAATAGATCCATATTTATGCCTATTTCAAAGAAAAATGATCCAACTGAATGTGAAAATTATCAAACAATGCCATTAATATCACAAGCAAGTAAACCTTTGCTGAAGGTCATTCAAAAGCAGCTGCAGCAGTACATTGACAGGGAACTGCCAGAAATTCAAGCCAGATTCAGAGGAGGATGTGGAACCAGGGATATCATTGCTGATGTCGGATGGATCCTGGCTGAAAGAAGAGAATACCAGAAGGATGTTTACTTATGTTTTATTGACTCTGCAAAGCATTCAACTGTGTGGATCATAAAAAATTATGGATAACATTGGGAAGAATGGGAATTCTGGAACACTTAAGTGTGATCATGAGAAACCTGCACATAGAACAAGAGGTAGTTGTTTAAACTGAACAAGGGGATACTTTGTGGTTTAAAGTCAGGAAAGGTTTGTATACTTTCACCATATTTAATTCAATCTGTATGCTTAGAAAATATTCTGAGAACCTGGACTATATGAAGAAGAACGTGGCATCAGGATTGGAGGAAGACTCATTAACAACCTGCGTTATGCAGGTGACACAACCTTGCTTGCTGAAAATGAAGAGGACTTGAAGCACTTACGGAAGACAATCAAGGACTACAGCCTTCAGTATGGATTGCACCTCAACATAAAGAAAACAAAAATCCTCACAACTGGACCAATAAGCAACATCATGATAAACGGAGAAAAGATTGAAATTGTCAAGAATTTCATTTTACTTGGATCCACAATCAACACCCATGGAAGCAGCAGTTAAGAAATCAAATGACACATTGTGTTGGGCACATCTTTAAAGTGTTAAAAAGCAAAGATGTCACCTTGAAGACTAAGGTGCCCCTAACCCAAGCCATGGTGTTTTCAGTCACCTCATATGCATGTGAAAGCTCTACAATGAATAAGGAAGACCAAAGATGCCTTCAAATTATGGTGTGGGCAAAGAGTATTGACTATATCATGGACTGCCAAAAGAATGAACAAATTTGTCTTGGAAGAAGTACAGCCAGAATGCTCCTTAGAAGCAAGGATGGCAACACTTCATCTCACATACTTCGGACATGTTATCTGGAGGGATCAGTCCCTGGAGAAAGACATCATGCTTTGTAAAGTAGAGGGTCAGTGAAAAGGAGAAGATCCTCAGCAAGATGGGTTCACACAGTGGCTGCAACAATGGGCTCAAGCATAACAATGATTGTAAGGATGGAGCAGAACAGGACAGTATTTCGTTCTGTTATACATAAGGTCGCTATGAGTTAGAACTGACTGGATGGCACCTAACAACAACAACAACAACAGATGCTTTGTCTTAGAAATAAACACTTCATATACATACAACTTGAAAAGTATAATTTTAAGTGCAAATAAATTCTACATTCTGTATTGGGTACTAGTTTAAACGAAGTCCGTGGAACATGATTGCCCCTGTAGGAGTAAAAATACTGACAATTTGAATATGTAATACAAAGTACCAGACCCTGATTCTTCTCTACCAAAATGTACATACCCTATAAGCTTAGCCAAAAAAAGCACAGCAACTGTTAAGTTTTTCTTATAAAATAAAGTAGAACAGCTATGGCAACATATATATTGGGTTTACCAGGATGGCCCTGATTTTCAACACCCTTTCTTGTTGTCCCCAAGACAAGACAACTTCTGTCCTGATTAAAATTTATGCTCTAATTTTTAATTCCAAAAACAGAGCTTTATAAGCATATCAAATTCTTCTCCTCATGCAGATTGGAGTCTAGTTGGAGAACTGAAGCATGTGCATGTACCAAAGAAATAGAATGTGAGGTAATTTACAGGAAGTGCCAAGGGCAGGCAGACTGTCATCAGCAGTTGTCTAGTTATTCTCTTTTCTGCAGACCAGAACCCAGCGGGACAGCAGAGGCCCTTGTCCAGAGGGGTCGATGAGGAAACATTCTAAGCAGGAGTCTGGGCAAGTGAGGACAGTTACTTAAGTTCTCTGTGTCTCAGTCACTTCCTCTGAAAAATAAACACAACAACACTTCTTTCACAAGGATATTGTAGAGATAAAATGCACATATGTAAGCACATAAAACAATGCCAGGAGTAGTAAGCACACTGCCAATGGCACCACTCAGCAGCACAACATCAGCTTTCAATACTACTTTTTCTATAGCAGTGCTTGTTTAACATCACACTGTAAGGAAACGAAGACTCCTTTGGTCCTTTAAAAACTCCTTTGTTGCCCTGTGAAATCTGTAATACAGGGACCTTTGGCTACTGGAATTCTCTGATGCGAATGACGAGTGACACGTTAGCTGAACACCCCACATCCCACCCCCAGTGTGGTGGAGGGGCAGCAGCAAGTCTAAAAAGTTATGAGCTGGTCATTTTACCCCAAGTATGTCTTTAAAGCTTCCTTTCCAACTCAGTTTTCTCCAATGAAAGGTGCTGCATAAGCAAAAAATATTAATAGTATTAATACAAATATTTCAGCCATGTTGCTTCTTGCATCATATGTAATTTATTAGTGGCAGCTCGTAGGCGAGGCAAAATTTTCATGTCAAATAATGTTTTATGGGTCTTTAGAACATTATGCTCACTGGGTGTCCCCGCATCATGATGAGACCTCCCTGGGTGGGAAGACAGGCAGAAAAAGCTTTTTAAAAAGCTTTCTTTTTCAGATTTGCTTGGGAACAAGGTTGTTTCTGTCGCTTGTTCAGCAGCCACACAACACAAGAAGTTTAGGAGCTTGTTGCCTGAAAGGGCACAGGCTGCAATGTTTATGAAAACAGGATATGTAATGATGTTAACTCAAAAGATGGAATTAAATATAAAAAGGTTAATGAAAGGTTTCAGTCAAGATTACAGTGACCATGATCAATGAAAGGCCAGGAGAAATGCTGTTTTACGATTAAAATATCTGAACACATTGTTATTTATCACTATTGTCACATTTCAAGAGCAGTTAATCCTATAAATCACCCAGATAAACCAAATTCTGAGATGTCTTTTTTTTAAATAAGATGATCATGTTATTGGTAAAACTGATAAAGTTCTATCTGACATTCTGAGTTTAATACTTTTGTTTAAAAAGATCTCTTATGCAGAGATGATAGGGAAAACTCTAAGAAGGAAGCTTTAGAGATTATTTAAATCTATAGGAAAAAAATTAGATTTCAAGGATGTCTATATATCTCCCATTCAAATGCATAGTAGGATCTTCACAAAAGTTTACCCAAGGATGAATTAATTGTGCCCTATGCTTGGCAGTAATTTCATCCACTCCCCCCCCACCTACCCACCCATCCACCTGTCCGTCCGTCCGTCCACCCACCCATCCACCCACCCATCCACCCACCTATCCACCCTTCCACCCACCCACCCATCCTTCTACCCACACACCCATATATCCACACACCTACCCACCCATTCATCCGTCCACACTTCCATCCACTCATTTATTTAGGCAGTACTTTTATTGAAGCCCTGCTATGTGGCAGGCACTTGGCTAGTTTCCAGAGCAACAGCAGTCATGTTCCTTTAACCTCATGTAACTTAGAGACTAGTAGGGAAGGAGGCCATTGCACAAGTAACCACAAAAGTGGACAATGTTATGAAAGACAGAATAAAGAAGACCACAGAAATTTATAGGAGTTTGGGTTGGGAGAGTGGAGATGAAGCATTTTAACTGAGACCCAAAGGATAAAGAAAAGGATTGGACAGGTCATGGGGAAATGTACAGGCAGATAAGAAAGTTTGTACAATTTGTCATTGCTGTATTTCTGGGACCTGGCACATTGCAGACAAATATTAAATATTTAAGGAATAGATCAATGTCAATTGTTCTACTTCCAGAGGTCCTTGGCTTTTTATACTCAGAGCCATCCCCTAAAGATTGAGAGGCCCCAGGAAAAGCCCCATGCAGCCTCTTCCCCTTTCCCACCCCCAATCTTGCACACATAAAAGGTGACTAAGATGAACATTTGCCACCCACATATCAGTTTGTTGTTCTGTGGTGGCTTGCATGTAACCACATTGCTGGAAGCTATGACACCTGTATTTCAAACACCAATGCAGTAACCCACGGTGGACAGGTTTCTGTGGAGCTTCCAGACTAAGACAGACTAGGAAGAAAGGTCGGTGATCTACTTCCAAAAATTAACCAATGAGAACCCTATGGATCACACAGAGTATTGTCTAATATAGTGCTGGAAGATGAGCCCCCTAGGTTGGAAGGAACACAGTAGCTACAACAATGAACTTGAACTTACTAACAATCACAAAGATGGCACAAGACCAGGCAACATTTCCTTCTGTTGTACATGAGGTGGCCATGAGCCAGAGCTGGCTTGTCAGCACCCAACAACAACAACAAGATGCACATGCCAGGTTGGGGGCATAAAAAAATAAAAGGAGATGTCATAAAAGGGCAACAGAGAATTGATGGTAGGGTAGAAGACAGGTGGAAAAGAAAGAACATAATGTTGCCACTAGACACTCCATAGGCCCACCTGATGATGGGGTTTGGGTGTCAAATATATATATGTTCATGAGAGCTTGAAAAACAAAAAACCAAAGCCAGTGCCATCGAGTCAATTCCGACTCGTAGCGACCCTATAGGACAGAGTATGACCGCCCCATAGAGCGTCCAAGGAGCGCCTGGCAGATTCTAACTGCCGACCTTTTGGTTAGCAGCCGTAGCACTTAACCACTATGCCACCAGGGTTTCCATGAGAGCTTGAGGGTTTTGTTTTTCCATTTGTGGAAGGTGGCCACTTCTTCTTGAAGGGATGCCTGACTTTTCATTAACGAAGAATATCACCTTTTTTCTTTTCCCCTTCCATCAAAGCCAGGACTCAGGGAAATCACTCTAGTTGCCCACATGCAGGATAGGGTCTATTTATGCTGCATTTTCCACACAATGACTCCTGAGCCCTAGACCCTTGTGTGCAAGGTTACTGTGTAAAGCTATACAACTTGCACCTTGCATAAAGACACCCAGCAAAGGAACTGACGGGAGGCTGAAACAAGCTTAGATCCCACTCTCCAAGTTAAATGCCCTGGAATGGGCCGTTACCTCATGGAGGTGGAATATTTTTCTAATTTGTTCACCTAGAATTCCCATCTTGTTGTTGCTAGGTGCCGTCGAATTGATTCCAACTCATAGCAACCCCATGTACAACAGAAGCACTGCCTGGTCTTGTGCCACCTTCACAGTCATTGCTGTGTTCGAGCCCACTGTTGCAGTCACCGTGTCAGTCCATCTTGTTGAGGGTCTTCCTCTTTTTTGCTGACCCTCTACCTTGCTAAGCATTATGTCCTTCTCCAGGGACTGATCCCTCCTGATAACATGTCCAAAGGACTTGAGATGAATTCTCGCCATCCTCACTTCCAAGGAGCACTCTGGCTGTAATTCTTCCAAGACAGCCTTATTCATTCTTCTCTCAGTCTACGGTATATTCGATATTCCTTGCCAATGCTAAAATTCGAAGGCATTAATTCTTCTTTCGTCTTCCTTATTTATTGTCTAGCTTTCACATGCACATGAGGCAATTGAAAATATCATGCCTTGGGTCAC
Source organism: Elephas maximus indicus (assembly GCF_024166365.1). Classification (NCBI taxonomy): domain Eukaryota; kingdom Metazoa; phylum Chordata; class Mammalia; order Proboscidea; family Elephantidae; genus Elephas; species Elephas maximus. The sequence continues at coordinate 138,052,420 of NC_064821.1, forward strand.
TTTGAGGACTAAAGTGTGCCTGACCCAAGTCATGAAAATTCCCATAAGGTACCTTATAAGCCACTTGTATACCTCTTCTGATTGAACTATAGAATACACAGATATTAGCTTTATGGTAGTGTGGGTGCACTAATGTTTTCAGGAGAACCTGAATGTGCAAACAATTAACGTGCTCAGCTGCTAATCAAGGAGGTTTGAGTCTACCCAGAGGTGCCTTGGAAGAAAGGCCGGGCTATCTACTTCCAAAAAAATCAGCCACTGAAAACGCTATGGAGCACAGCTCTACTTGGACACACATGAGTTGAAATCAAATTAACGGCAACTGGTTTACTAATGTTTTTAATCCTAAAAATAAAAACAGGTCTAACCAAACCAAGTGAAAAATAGAAAAAATGGGACAGAGCTGTTCTGGGCATGGGAGTGATGTTATCAAAATGCAAGAAGCCTCTATGGTCCTGGATGCAAGGTGAAAATTTGTTCTTCTAAAATGCCCCTGTGCAGGCTAAAAACCATTACTGCATGACTGTAACACTGCTGCCTTTATGAGAAAGCACCACCCAGCATTGGAAGGCTCTAATTTCACAACCCTGATCCATAAAGAACGTAGAAAGGGCATAGTTAATGTCAACAGTGTACATTCCTCAAACCAAACAACCTAAAAACCATTGAATTCAGGCTCTTTTTAAATTAAAGCACTTCCCCAGCTCCAGGTTGCAGAGAGGAAACAAGTACAAGATTTTGTACCTTCCTTTCAAGAATTTACATATAGCAAAAAAATGTGAAATAACAGCTGTTTTCTACCATTCAAATACATATAAAAACTGTTCAACTTCACAAATATAAGATGGAAAGCAAAAAGGTTTTCAGGGTGTATGCATATAATATCAGGAAAATACGTGTCAAAACTGAAAGTAATCATATGTCACATTTTGCCCCTGCTTTACAGGTTTAAGAGTACATGTTGCTTTCATGTTCAAATGGAATAGTCTTTGGGAAAATTAGTGACTTGCCCAAAGTCATGAAAAACTCATACAAGAAAGCAGGCAGTCTGACTCCAAGTTCAGGGCTCCCTTTATCAAAACAATAGACCAGAAAACAGAGCTCCATGTTACTTGTGCGTGTGAGTTTGTGAGGCCACTGGGTTTGCCATGATGATTCCAGACAGGACTATTTTTGCTATAAATTATTACAAGTATCCACGTGAGACAACCTGGTGGATGAGAGGTGCCGAAAACACGCGGCAGTTAATTGAACATATAATCAGGGGCTTCACCACCGTGGCAGCTCTGGATTATATCAACAGGATAATGATGTTGCTAAAATTATGCACCTACAATTATCCCTTAAAGGTAGGTGATAAATGAATTAGCTAAGTACTAGAAGCACAAACCTTCAAATATTTAGAAATTGCTGCAGGGTGCATGAGGACAGTATCAAGTCAAAAAGTAGACATTCTAGGCTATTAGTAGGCTCTTTAATCATGAGGATAATTCTGTAAAACACTGACATGGGTGCTCCATGTAGTAGAAATGTTAAAAAAAAAAAAAAGGAAAAGAAACGAAGCATTTATATGTTGGCTCTGACAATAGGGGCAAAAACACATGGAGAATTGAAGGATCATCAAAATAAAGCACAGAGATGATTTCCCAGACACTAGAGTGTAGATGATCATTTTTTTGGTGAAGAAGAGCCATTTCATGTGCTGACACCATTTCATGATATTTCAGTACCAGAAAATGTAGACCAGGGCATATCAACCTTTAAAAAGTGGTGAATCAAGATACGAAAAGAGAAGGGGTTGAGTACCAAAAGGATGTCAAGCAAGCAGGTTCCTCGATGGTCATGGTGCATGAGTCCTGAGAGTCTCAGGTGCTGAGGGGAGGAAAGGTGGAGTGCCAGTCTGGAATCAGAGGAAAATGGCTCCATGGCTGGATGTGCCTGTCTTCCGGTTCCCACCAGGTTCTTACTAGCACTGAATCGAAGGCAAGTATCTAATCTCTCTTAAGCTTCAATTCCTTATCTATAAAATAGGGATAGCCATTGCTCCAAACACATTGGTTCATTGTGAAGATTAAATGATTGACTGTGAATGCTTAGACTAGTATCTGGCACACAGTGAGTGCTCAAAGAATAATGGTAGACTCTGTCATTATTACTATTGGGTCTCAGGCCACTACAAGTCGTCACATATGTTGTGGATGACTAGTACAACCTTGCTTATTTAATGCCGAACACAGACCAAATCCTTTACTGTCAAGTGGATTCTGACTCCTGACCACCCCGTATGTCTCAGAATAGAAGTGCACTCCATAAGACTTTCAAGGTTGTAAACTTTGGAAGCAGATTGCCAGGCCTTTCTTGTAAGGCACCCCTGGGTGGGTTCAAATACCAACCTTTCGTTTAGTAGGCAAGCACTTGCACCACCTGGGGACTCTTTTTCTAATGCCACTGTGTCACTAATCAAGTGAGCTCCTAGCTCTATCTCCATCAGTGTCTATACTCCTTTGTGTTTCAAAGAGATACACATAGACATCAGCCATTGGGCCTTCTCTGTTGGCAGCATTTCAAAGGGGATGGTTATTAGCCAAAACAAATGGTAAAGTGGCCAGGATCAGCCATTGTGTATTGATATCATGGGGATGGAGGTTTAAAATTAGTCTCATAAATAAGGATAGAGGGCCACCTCTGTATTATGCTCATTTTTGTTGGCCAGGTCCCCATTACCATAGATAATTGAGAACTGACTGTATGTATTTCCAAAGACTTTCTTAAAATGGAAAGATCTCTGTGGCATCTATAAGATTCAATTAGAGGACCTTTATAAGCACACATCTAGTTGAACCAAATGAGAGATAAATTAACCTATAAACAGCATGCTCTTTCTTGTGGAATCCTCTAATGGCCTGATTTAGGATATCAGCAGATGGGAGGTCAGTGCCCAGTGCTTTCAGAGTTCAACCCATTCATTACAATCAGGTTCATGATGCCATGAAGAGGTTCTAATGAAACACACTCCAGTAAACCTCAGAGGGGGACAGCTCATGTGTGCAAGAGGCATGAGTTTCAGGCTGCAGACAGACTGTGATTTTGTATTTCTAGACAGGTAGGGGGTCCAAACGGAGCCACTGCACATTTATTAAGTTGTATTCTTTCAGGGGAGAAACTCTTGCCGAGACATCTTACCTGTAAGCTCCTTTAAGCTTTTAGCCGAAATGCTCTAGTTCACATACAAAGAAAATTGCACTGTTTGTCACCAGTTAGTGTCCTCTAACATCAGGGCTTTAGTGGGAAAGAGACACATTAAAAAGGTACCTGATCTCCCCAGTAGCCCTCCCTACTCCAGCTGAGAGTGCTTTTTCTGAGTCCTTTCTTCTCAAGTCTGAGGGGGTGGTACGAGAGGGGGACAATATGTATATCCTGAAGAAGTAAAAAATATCCTGAATCCCACCAAATTAGAGCTCCAAAGAATACAAAATATGTGCCTGAAGGTTTTTTTATGTGCTGAAGGTTTTCAGGCTTTTGTTTTTTACCAAAGTACTCTAGAGTTCTGAAAATTATCTGCTTTTGTGGCCACGTCCACTGACAAAAAGGCTTATAAATTGTCTGTAAACCAAATTAAGTACATCACAGCAAGAAAACATCCACTTTTAATGTACACCTATAACATCACAGGGCATCTTGCTGGGTTTAGAAATGCCCAGTTTTATGTGGTGCTAGCGGCTGAAGGACAAGACTGCCTTTTGTATGTTCTGAACAGACTATCCTTTGGTACAATGCGATGGGCATGTACATGAATTGTAGATAACACACTGGAGTCTTGATGTAATGCTTCCCTTGAGGACTCATGCTGAAAGTTACTCTTAGAAATGAGATTAGCTTCTTCAGAGTTTGCATTAATACCTCAGTAAATGAATCCCTTCAGATAAAAACAAAACCTAACCCGTTACCGTCGAGTAGATTCTAACTCATAGCGACCCTATAGGACAGAGTCGAACTGCCGCATTGAGTTTCCAAGGAGTGCCTGGTGGATTCAAACTGCAGACCTTTTGGTTAGCAGCCATAGCTCTTAACCACTGTGCCACCAGGGTTTCCAGAAGTTCCTAGTGGCCTCATTGTATACTAAATTTGAACACACAGTGAAGAGTTTTGCAATGTAGTTAAAAAATATTTTTTTATTCCTATTTGTTATTAATAGTTTTGTTCCCATATAATCATATTTATATACGTACTCTTTTTACCTCTCTTCTCAGTAACCAATCAAAATCCTATTGAGTCCTAGATATTTCTTCACCATGCTTGCACTTTACACATGTAGGTCAGCCAATTAGAGCTAATAATACTCAAGTTAAAAATTAAAATCAGAAATCAGTGCTTCAAAACCTGTATTTTAGAATAGTAACACGGCCTGCTTTGCCTAAAAATGCCTGTTTGTGCATATAAGCTCTCCCCTCCTTACAAGGTCCCAATCTGTAAAGAATCTCCTATTTTTATACTGCTTTAAAAGAACAAATTAGTATCTGGAGACTCAAGCTTTCTTCCTGATAAAGATGGTTATAATCATAGGATAAAAGATCTTTTCCTTATAAGAATATCTACTCCCTCACATGCACCCACTACCACTCCCCTGACTACTGTTGATCCCACCCCAGAAAAATAAATCATATTTGTGTATACATATTGTACCTGGTGGCACCATGGTTAAGCATTTGGATGCTAACCAAAAGGCTGGCAATTCAAATTCATCAGCCACTCCTTGGAAACCCTATGGGGCAGTTCTACTCTGCCCTATAGGGTATCTATGAGTTAAAATTGACTTGATGGCAGTGAGTTTGGTTTTTCTGGGTTTATTGTATCTAGTATATCCCTTTCAATATAAGTTTGTAACATGTTGCTCAGTGGTTACTGAAAACCATCTAATCATTAGATGGTTCTTCCTCTATGTTGCACAAAGTTGTGATTACAAAATGCTGCTGAAAATTATTCTGAAACCTTAAATTTCCCTCATGGTATTCACTTAAGTATGTCCTCCCCTTCTTTCATCTCAAACTTATTCATTTAACTAATTCATTTGTCGTGATGCACCAGTATTTGAATAAATGTCTTTAACAAGTATTGTATACCAAGCACTGTGCCAGGTGCTGGGGATGCGGCAATGAATAAAGCACACGAGGCCACTGGCCCTCACAAAACTTAACATGCCAGGAATGCAGACAAGTGAACAGGCAGTTACGGTAGTGTGAACAGTACTAGACGAACTACATAGGAGGGACACCTACTTGGGTGAAGCAGCAATGTTACATCTCATTTGACCTACTGGTTTATAGACCCTGGCCAAGGGAAAGGAAGGCAGTGGAAGGAGGTTCAATCTAGACAGAACAATGACATACCTGGAGATTCAGAAACAGGAAAGAGAGTGCTGGGTGTTAAAGCTACTGAAAGAGGAACTAGAGTTCTTTAGGGCAGTGTCAGAAGAGACCTTTATTGATCACCCGAGCTAATGCTGTCTCCATGCCCACCCCCATGTTGTCCTCCATGACATTAAAAACTTGTCTTATTTTTTTCACAGATCTTGTCAGTAGCAGCTCATTATCCAGTAGGATATGGAAACACTAGCTGATCGTTGATTAAAAGTGGTATAAAGTGAGGAAATACAAAATCTGGTATTATAAACACTAAACATTTTTTTTTTGCTTACACTATTTATAAATATATACATATATATTTGTATATATGTATATACATATATATACACATATACATATCTATAAATCATTTGATGCAGGGCTAAGACCTTTTCTTTGAGGATGAATCTTCTGATTGGAGTTTTGAGTTTTTTTTCCTTGTTGCATCAGCCACACATTGTCAACAACTGAGTTTTTTTTTTTTTTTGGAGTAGAGGAAGAGCTTAAAGACACTTGTGAAGTAATTTAAATGCAGATTTTTATAATTTTTTCCCCAGATTTCTGTAGTTGTCTTATCTACATGTGATTAGAAAACTAATTTTTAGCATTTTTTTTTTTTTTGTATTAACCCGTTTCAAAGTTTTCAAATGACTTTTCACATACACAACTCTTTTGGAAATTATTTTAGTTCTTTGATTATTTATTGTTCTGACTCTTCCTGAAATCGGGAGCCTCAAAGATGGATACCCACTGTATATTTACTACCTTGAATATTTCTTGATGCCTGTTAAGTATCAGCAAATACTCATTGAAAGAACAAATAAAAAGATATTAGAGAGAGAAGCAAATTTTGAAGGACCTAGCAAGCCAAGGCAGTGAGTTTGAGTATTATTCTCAGAGCAATGGATAGTCACTGAGAATTTTTAAAAAGGAGAATGGCCTAATAGGTATGATCCAATTTGTATTTTAAGAAAATCCCTCTGGCTGAGTAAGAAGAGACTGTGGGAGACTGAAGCTAAGAGGCCAGTTAAGAATAAAAAGTGGACTACAGTAGAGGCAGAAAGAATGGATGGGAATTGTGAATGGGTATTACGAAGTGTTTGGGAGATAAAATTTATAGGACTTACACTGGTGTCAGTTGTTTTCATCTCTCTCTCCATCATGAAATTAATATCTACACCCTGACTTAACTCTGTGCGGACATGAACTTAAAATTACCTCTTGTTCATCTCTGTATTCTTCCATAACAGCCAGCAGAGTTCTTACTTATAATATATGTTCAGTAAATGTTCTGGGCCCCAATAACTGTTTAAACTTTTAGTTTGTTTTGACTCACTCACAGGAAACTTGAGCTGAATGTCAGAGAATCATAATGAGCTTTTACCCATGTTCTCAGGACCTAAAATAAACAAAATTAAGTCCAAGGAAATCAAGCATAAAAGACATCCAGAAATAAAGCAGTTTCCAGTACCTCTTTCCTCTTTTTCCATAAGATTCTACAAAGGAGATATATTTGAGGGAGCATTTTAGGAGCAAAGAATGAGATGCTTGCTGCTCTTATCCAGTCATTCTGGGATGGTGCAATGAGTTAAAAAGCAAAAGTGTTTGCAGCCAGCAGTGAATTAGGCATTAATCGTGTTCTCAAAGAAGCTTCCAGAGTGAATAAAAACTTTCAGAAGGACTTGAAGGAAAGCAAAGACTAGGATCAATAGAGAGGAAGGGGGAGTCTTTCAAGCACAGGAATAGGAACACATGTGATGTAAAAAGGAAAACTTTTTCTTTATTTCACTTTTCCGATCTCTTCACTAGACTGTAAATTTCCTGAGGGTGCAGACTGTGGCTAATTTATTGTTATTATTATTGTATCCATACTGCCTATTATAGTACCTGACATAAAATAAATATTTGATTTAAAAAAATGAATGTAGGACAGTGGTGAGAAGCGAAATTGATGAGGTATTGCTGGCCATGAAAGTCAAGTGAAGTATCTCTCTATTTCAGTAGGCAATGATTTTTGGTTGGGTCATAGGAGCAAGGAAGAGTGATAAGTGAAAAGCAACATTTTGGAAAAAATAGTATAGAATCTGGGTGCAGGAATGGGAAGACAAAGGGGGTGCACCTGTGGAATACTGTAGACCTGGAATAGAATGGTTGGCAATGAGATCTGAAAGGAAGTGACAGATGTGAAAGACTATAATAAAGGAAGAACTGTCTGAACTTGAAGATGAATATGATGTGGGAAGAGAGAGACGGTAAGGGGTCCAAAATAAATATAGCGTTTGGAGTTGCTACAAATGGAAGACCATAAGGTCAATGGTCTTCTCAAAAGAGAGAAGTCAGTTCTGAGTTCCTGTGAGACCACATTCATCCAAATCTTGGGTGAGGAATCCCATGGACAAATGGCACAGCAAAAAGATAATCAGGCAATGGTGTGAACTTAGCAAGTCAGGACTAAAAGGCAAAAAGTAAAGATGAAACAGGGTCTGCCAACAGAGAACAAACCCAGGTCAAAGTTCTCAAATGCGGGAAGAAAAAAGGCAATCAAAGTTAAGGACTTGGGATTCAGGTTCATAATGATAACAATAGGTAACACTTATTAAGAATGACTATGTTCCTTCCAGGTGCCTGGCTATTTTACTTTTACATACATTATGCCTTTTAAACCTAATGGTAGGATTTCTATTTTACAGATGAAAAAAACAAGGTGAAGAAAGATTAAATTGCTTTCTCAAAGTCACACAGTCAGTATGATGGCAGAGCCTGCATTCATAACCACCCTTCCACACTACTGTGTAAGTTCATCAGCCAGGTAGTTTGTACCTTTTTACTCCCCCCCCCACCCCTTAATGGCAGTCACGGTTGATAAAGTGATCCTTCCTCTACCAGAACCTGACTCACTGGCTACCTCTGCAAAGTGGGTCAACATTCTTCTAGACCCTGTTCTAACACTAAAAGAGTGAAGAAGCTTTCAAGTCAGAATGAATTTTTTAAGTTCCTTAGAATTTTGGAAAATGTGAACGTTACTGATTGTCTTAGTTTTCTAACGCTACTGTAAGAGAAATATCACAAGTGGATGGCTTTAACAAAGAGAAATTTATTTCCTCACAGTAAAGTAGGCTAAAAGTCCAAATTCAGGGTGTCAGCTTCAGGGGAATGCTTTTCTCTCTGTTGACTCTGGAGGAAGGTCCTTCTCATCAATCTTCCCCTGGACTAGGAGCTTCTCCTTGCAGGAACCCCGAGTCCAAAGGACGTGCTCTGCTCCTGGCACTGGTTTCTTGGTTGTATGAGGTTCCCCTGTCTCTCCACTCACTTCTCTCTTTTACATTCCAGAAGAAACCAGCTCAAGACACACTCCAATCCCATAGATCGAGTCCTGCCTCATCAGCACAACTGATGCCCATCCCCTCTCATTGACATCAAAGAGGCAGAATTTACAACACATAAGAAAATCAAATCAGATGAAAAAATAGTGGACAATCACACAATACTGGGAATCATGGCCTAGCCAAACTTATACATGTATTTTTGGGGGACACAATTCAATCCATGACACTGACGAAGGAACATGGAACACATGGAATATATTAATAGAGACTTTTTCAAATACTTATTCCATATTTTAATTGAAGCTATAATTTACATCTTTCTTAAATTGCTTATCAATTCCCTAATTTTTACATCTTACAATTGAACTGCTTTCTAGTGTTCCACTATCTTTCCATGCAAATCTATATATGATTCCATCTATTTTTACTGTTTAAAATGTATATATATGTAAATTATTATTCATTGGATCTTTTGCATCTGAGATATAAATGCTGAATCAATGTGGGAAACATAAAGTATCTGTTTTAACCTGACTTGATTATACCAAATTATAAAATATAAATTAGCATTTTATTCTTGGTTGTATTTATTGTTGCATTATATTGTGCATTAATTAAAATATATATATGTGTTAAAAACACCTAACTTACAATTCACCTGTCTACACTACCATAGGTCAAAATTTGTAAAGACTGAAAGATTTATACTAAATTTTTAACAGAATGTAATATATTCTTATTGATTATTTTTTAGATTTATTATAGATTTTTAGCTTAGTATTAAAGGTTTAAAAAATAGAAAATAACCAGGTTTCAAGATGTCTGTGTTTTGTAACGTTGCCAAACATCATTTTTCTAGTCTATTGATGTGATTGACAGGTAGATATGATTCAGGGGGGAACCATTATTAATAGGAAGAAAAGTTATGACTATTGAATCATGACACTTTGCTGTTTTAAGTAATTTGCTGGCTCTGTGTTCTCAAAGAAAACATCGTTGAAATGGAGAACAGGTTAAGGAGTCTGCACCTTTTTAAAAAATCAAAACACTAATGGAATGAGACATTGAGATTTAAAATAAAATAAGTACTCTGAGGTGGAAAGTGTCAGGATGGCTACAACACCAAATCAAACTCTGTTCCCAGATTCATCCCCACCCTTCGACCACCCCTTAGTTACGGGAATGTGAACCTTCCACAATTGTCACACAAATGAAAATTATGTCCATATGACTGACCATGAGTTATCAAAAAATTTCATTTGGCAAAATATGGCTTATCTACAAAATTTAAGACATAGAACTCTCTGAAATGCAATAAGAGACGCTAGTGGAATCTATCCTATACTTTATTCTACTGGTTCTTTTGGTTCAAGTGTAAAACTGGTTAAAATATAGAGCTAAAGGGGCAAATGTCTCACCTTTAACCTTATATGGGACCAGTGAATTGTTTTTTTTTTTTCTCTATCCTGTAGCCTTCTAGTGCATTCCTCCTCAGCCCTAGACTTAGAAGTAATTGAGTGCTTTTGGTCATAAGGGAAGTAGATAAGAGTGGGAACTTCCCAGAAAATTCATCACTACCATGGGATGGGGGAGGGAGTAACTGACAATATTCTACAACTGATGCATCATGCTTGGAACCTAAGAAGTTTGTCTTTGAAATATGTTTGGAATCCATTCCACCATTTTATCCCCAATTCAAGTTCTCAACGTTTATTGCTTATATTACTAAAATTGAACCCAAGCTGGATCCCTTATCACAGTCTCCTACACATCAAACCATTCACCCCATTCCTAAGAGAATTATCTTTCAAAAGCATACTTCTTGTTTTGCTATGTCCAGCTCCCAAACCTATGCCTTCATGGTTCTCCTTTGCCTCCAGGATAAAACCAAAAGTCATCATATGACATTCAAAACCCTATATAATCTGACCCCAGACTCCCTTTACAGTCTCAGCTTCTCCCACTTTCCCTCCAGCTCTAGCCATCCTGTGTTGTTGTTGTTACTTGCCCCTGAGTTGACTCTGACTCCTGGCAACCCCATGTGCTACACAGCAGAACTACTCCATAGAATTTTCTTGGATGTAATCTTTTGATTTTTTAATCTTAACGGAAACAGATTGCCAAGCCTTTTCTTCTGCAGTACCCCTGGATGGGTTCAAATCGGTTAGCAGTCTAGAACAAAGTGTGCCATCTAGGAGCCTGCTGGCCATCTTGTGCTATTTGCTAACTCCTAAACATGCACCCTCTCTTATCCCTGAGTCTTAGTTCATGATGCTTCCTTTGCTTGGAATGCTTTTTCTTCTATTCTTCACCCGATAAAATCCTATCCATTTTTCAATTTCCAGGTCAAAAGTTTCATTCTCTGTGAAGGCTTCTCAGGGAGAAATAGCATCTTTCTCCCTTGTCTTCCCAGAGCACTATTATGCTATGAGCACGTCTCTCATTGTGTTGTAGTCAACTGAATCTGTTCATTTTCCCTAACAGATATTTAGGCTTCATGAAGTCATGCCTTAATTATCTTTGTGTTTCCAGGGTTTAATACAGTGCTTGACATATAAGAATTGCTCGATAATCATTGTTAAGTTGAATTAGAGAAAAGAAAATTGTACACTGATTTCAAGTTATTCTATGATAGTCTATATAAATTATAGTCTATATAAATTATTCTATAAAATAAAATATAATAATTTTATAAAACATATTCTATAAATAAATAATATCTATAAATAAATATAAAATAATATTCTATCAAATAGAATAATTTTAAGACAAGTAGAATAACATACCTAGATATTCAGAGGCTTTCAGCTGAGTCATAATCAAAGATAATGCTTATCCCCAACAATAATAATAATAATAGCATTTCCTGAAGACCTACTATGTGCCAGGGAAATCATGATTAAAATGTGATCATTAATTTTAAGAATGTTACCGACTCATTGGGAAAACTTAAAAAGAAAATCATGAATCCGTTCAACAAGGACTATTAGGGATGATGTGCAAGACACTGTCATAAAGAAGTGTCAAATGAATATTAGGGATAAGTATTTGAAGAAATGCAGGAGGGAACGAATTACTATCCGCTGGAACAATTGGGAAAGACTTCATAGGGAAGACGTGAATTTGATTTAGAATAAGATTAATATTTACTCAAAAAGAAGCAGGTGGCTCATATATGTAAAAGACTGCAACGGTAAAGCAGATTAGGTAACAGGGGTAGCAGGTAATCAAACATATGCCAGAGCATACATGTATTTAGGGCTATTTAGATCTGAACTAGAGGTTTAGCTACAGATTAGATGGCAGAGAGCCTTAATAATTAAATTTAGGAGATAGATTTTATTTCAAAGACATCGGGGAGCCATGAAATATTAAAGAGAATAATATATAGGGCTTACTGTAAACAGAGGAGAGAAAGGGAAAAGAAAGAAATGCTTTTTGAGAAATCTACGGTAGTGCAGGTTCAACCTGATAAGGGAATGGAGTGAGAGTGGCAATGGAAAGAAAAATCTTCCAGATAATAAGTAAGAATGAAAAGTGTTTCAGAACCCAGGTTCTAAAGTTTTATACATATATATATTAAAAAAAAACAACCCAGTGCCAGTATATACTTGTGTTTAAATTCCAATTTTAGTACTTCATAGTCATGTGAATTTGATGAAACTGAATTTATCTATGCTTCATTTTTTTTTTTTTTTCAATTCTAAAAGGGCAGTTAAATCCGCCAGGCGCTCCTTGGAACTCTATGGGGCAGTTCTACTCTGTCCTATAGGGTCACTATGAGTCTGAATCAACTCGATGGCAATGGGCTTGGGGTTTTTTTTGTGTGTGTGTATATATATATATGTATATACACCCATTTAACCTGTTGCTGCTGAGCTGATTCCGACCCACAGCAACCATATAGGACAGGGTAGAACTGGCCCATAGGGTTTCCAAGGAGCGGTTGGTAGATTTGAACTGCTGACCTTTTGGTTAGCAGCTATAGCTCACCCTAGCTCTTAACCATTGGGTCACCAGGGCTCCGTATATATGTGCACATACATCTAGATGTATATATGCATATATATATATATATACATATATCCTATAGATTTGTTATCTCATAAATGAGATAATGCATATAAGGCACTGGTACATTCCCAGACACATAGAAAGGGGTCAAGGGTGACATTATGATTTAAAATCCCCAAAGCTGGGGAAATAACAGGGTCAATGGCAAACTGGGAAGGTTGGCTATAGATATGGCTTGAAAGAGATGATAACTGTTTAGGCATATTGAGCTTCATCCGACCTTAAGTGTAGGGTAGGGATCCAGTGGGCAATGAAGACCTGGGACCAAAACACATTAGAAAGAACAAGTTGCAGATATAGAAGCTATTCATCCCTTCATTCATTCAACAAATATTTGCTGAGTGTTTTCTCCATAACAACCTCTCTGCTGAGTTTTGGGGAAAAACTGGTGAGCAAAATGGCCACAAATGCTCTACTTACACAACAAACCAATCTTTTAGAAGACAACAATCACACAAACAACTCCAAGTAATGATAACTGGTATAATGGAAAAGTCATCCCCCTTAAAATCATACCTGATGCTATCAGAATGGCTGAAAAATGCAATAGAAAATACAAAAAAGAAAAAAAAAGATGAACAAAGACTAAACTTAAGGTATAGTTCAAATTTAAGCAATCAGCAAAGATAATGCAGCCCATTAATGAGAGAGGAAGATTACCCAGATAGGTAGCAGACAAACCAGGAGGCAGTATTATTACGGAAGCTATGGGAGAAGAGTCTGAGGAAAAGAGGAAGGAAGAGTTTTCAGCAATGTAGAATGATGCGGTGAGGTCAAGGAGGAAGAAGAATAAGTAAAAATACTGTATTCAATAGTTAGAAAGATACTGGATATCTGTGAAAGTACATTTTCAGAACTGCAGAGACACGATCAACATTCAACAGGTTAAGGAAATGATGGGAATGACATGGAGGCACAATGCTTACATTATTAATTGGAGAAGTCTAGTCCAAGAAGTCAGTGAAATTAATAAAGTAAATGAAGGTGGAGGTATAAAGTGCCTCAGAGCAGTAGATTTAAAAAGCAGGATAGGATACAAAAGTAGAGCTTGTATTATTGTTGGGATTATCAATGAACATTTCAAATGTTTCATTTAATTCAAAAGTATCTGTCATCCTAACGGTTCCTCCCCCATTTGAAATTTGATGACTTTTGATGGTTAAAATTTTAATTAAGCAAACAGCTAAAGACTTCTAAATGCACTGAGTGAAGAATCTTTATCATCTGCTTCTTTGCATTTGAGCAACTTAGGAAATAGGAGTGAAAGGTAGAGATGATATAGTTCCAGTCCTAACAGCCTACAAAACATTTAATATTAAATGATGCAGTGTAATATCAGAGAAGGGCTAGATCTTCATTGCCAGTTCTAAATGAAATCCAGCTACAACAGAGCAAATCATCACTGAGAAGTCAGTCAGACAGCCTGGTTATCCCCAACTTTTTTGCTTCACCCAGAATCAATGTCCATCACATTAGCCCGAGGCCATACGAGCAAAAAGCATCAAATCCAGTGTGGTCAAATGAGTCAATACATCTGACCCATGCTCAGGTAGCTCTATGGAGAAATGGAGAGACAGTAGAAGCAAAGTATGGGTGAATGAAAGTAGAAAGACACAAAAATAAAATGTGTGTGGAATGCTGTGCTGTTGGATTCAAGCACCACATCTGATAGAATTTAAAAGGTCAAAAAAAAAAAAAAAGGAACTTGGGAATGAAAATGTAGAAACAACTTCTTTTACACACACAGACAAAAAGGCGGAGGGAAAGGAGATGCTTTGTTTTAAGGGTTTTGTGTGGAGAAGATTTATGGGAAATGTGTTTCCTGAAGTCAAAAAGCAATGGTTATTATCCCAGTCCAGGCTTCCTTTGTGGTCTCAGTGTATATCAAGTCCTGCAGCCACTCTTCCCCAAAAAGAGTTTTTATGGAGGTTAGAGTGACAATGAGGGCTCATCTTTGCACACTACATCACTAATTTGTTGTAAACTCTGTGCTTGCTCAGTCTCAACTAACACATACAAAAGAACATTTTAAGTTTCCTGCTGCCTCTCTTTCAAAGGTGGTAATGCTGGAGATAAGAACTTTAGTCTGTGTTGATGAAGATGAGACTTTAGTCCGCACTTGAAGAGCCTCGAGGAGCATTTGTTCTCTTTCTCTAGAGGCGTTGGAGGAAACTCTGGGTGGTACAAACGGTTAAGCACCCAACTACTAATTCAGAGGCTGGCAGTTCAAACCCATCCAGAGGTACCTCGGAAGACAGGCCTGGAGATTTGCTTCCAAAAGGTCAAAATCTGGGGTCACTACAAGTCCGAATCGCCTCAAAGGTAACCAACAAGACTTGTTGGACCAGATAGCAGTTATCACGTCCACTGGGCCACTTCATTTCATGTGAGCCTTATGCCTAAGATACTACTATAAAATTTCTGCTTGATGTATACATTCCTATTCAAACACTAACAACCTTATTTTTCCCAAATTGAAAAATAACTGACATTTTCCCCTGACATCACATGTGTTCAAAATTATTTGACTGACATGCAATAGCCATTTCAGATCCAAGTCTGTCTACGCACACAAATTGCAATGCAGACAAAAGAGATCTAGCCAGATAAATCATCCCTGCCTGTGTCATCCTTTAGCATAGTGATTAAGAACACAGGCTCTAGAGTCAGATCATCTGAGTTCAAATGCTGCTCTGTCACTTAGTTTCTTGGGCAAGTCACTTAAATTTTCTTCCGTAATTTTTCATCTCCAAAAGTGGATAATGATCGCGCCTACCTCATAGAGTTGCTGGAACATTAAATGAAATCATTCTTGTGTGAGTACTGAGAATAGTGCCTGGCATATAATAAGCACTTAAAAAATGTTAGCTGACATCATAATAGATAATAAATTACACTCCTTTTGTTTAGCAGTCAAAAATGTTTTAATTCTTGAGTTGAATTCCTACTCCTAGGTTAATAAAGTTCCTGCCTTTGGGATGCGTATGGTTTGGGGACTGAATGTTGATCTGGTAGGCAGGGGTCTGAGGGTTCAGTGGAACCTGCTAGTAACTAAGTATCTAAATAATGCCCCCCATTTGTACAGTCCAGTGCAGGTGAGAACACTCTCTGGGGATTGGGCAATTATTTCTCTGCTGTGCACTCACCATTGTGTACAGGAATCACATTTTCTTGTCATTATTTGCATGTTTGTTATCCTTACTATTGATGAGGTCTTTGAGTCCTAGGCTTCCTGGGCATGGGCCTACGTAGTCTCCTAGAACCCCACACTCAGAGGTGCCCTATGCTGAGCTTAATGTTCTGCTGGTGCCATCTTGAAATCTTTAATAATTCTTGCATGAGAAATGACACCTTTTCACTTTGTGCTAACCCAGTGCCGTCGAGTCGATTCCGACTCATAGTGACCCTGAAAATTATGTAGCCGGTCTTGCCTGGGACCATATCTTTTCATCTCTATAACCCCAAGACCAAAAGCTTGATAAATATTTATTGAAGGAATGCATTAATGCACAGGTGAATGAATGAATGAATGACTTTAAAAACTTGGTCAACAAGTGAGAAATGCAAACTCAAATTACATTTCTTTTTCCTTAAGAGGACAAAGAAGGACCAAGCCAAGATACCAGAAAGGAAACAACATTCAGGCATCGCCTAGGACGCCAACACTGACAGCACAAAGCTTAGAGCATCCCTTTACTGGGTTTCAACCATGGAACTCCCACCAGTGTTAATGGGTGTTGGGAAAGGGAATTGATGGCAGGACTGAGCAAGGCCTACAGAGTTCATTTTGGTAACTGGATTCAGTCACATTGACTCCTTAAAGGTTATTAGTTATTTTAAATAATTTTATTAAATGCTCGAGAGGGAAAATGAAGACATATTAATAAACACACAATTATACAGGTTAGAGCAACAATGCAGTGCTGGTCATTCAAGAACCTTGTGCTAATTTTAATTAGCTGCTTTCCCTTGCTTTCAAATGTAATTAAAGGAGCTTAGTTGTGCTCAGTGATGCAAGCCACCTTATTTAATCACTAACATTATTTCCCTGAACTATTAATGATTTTCAAAACGCTTGTTTATGCAGAATTAGAACAGTAATTACCTTACCAGTTAATTTTGTACCTTCACATTTCACACCTAGCTCAAACGTCATTCATTTACCACAGCTTCTCTGTCAAAACAAAGAAATGCTTGTTCTAAATGTGCTTCTGAGTGCCAAATTGAAAGCCAAGTTTTGTAACATTAATAAAGTAGCTCCCAAGTGAAACAGGTGTAGTAATTTAGGCCCTTCCTGTCTCGAGCTTGCACGTACATGCTATGTCTTTTCTTTATTAGCTTTAAAATGAGAGCTTGGTGTGCAAAATAAGCTATTTAATTCAGACTTGTGGAGCAGAATATAATCTTTAATTTAAACTAGTGCAGTAAAAAGAGGCCTTTAATTTTAACTGGCATGTGTGTGTGAATTTGAATTAATAATCCAGAAAATTGAAACTGTTTTGCTGCTGTTGCTGGATATTGACTGTTCTTCACATGCCCTTAGTTTCACTCACTTGATTTTTCTCCCAAACCATACTTAGTGCTTTCCTTCTCATCTTTTTCTTTTTTTCCTACTTCTGATGATGTAGCTTCTTCATGCAAAGCAGAGCTTTCTGAAAAAGAAAGTCTCAGTTGACTGAACTTCCTTCACTGAAAAAAAAAAAAAAAAGCCCTTTAATAAAGGAATACTAAATCTGTATTAATTTAGTTTACAAAAAGAATATAATTGGTGTATTCATTATATCTACTTAAGACGTAATTCAAGTGCACTCTGAATTCATGCCTGATTGAATCCTTAGATGGGAAGACGTTCTACCCACTTTCGTGTGACGAAACCCCCACTGAATCAGACCGTACCAATTCCAACTGTAAAACTTGTTCCCACATCTCGAGCAACTTTTTAGAAAATATTGGTGACAAAACTACACCTATGATGCTACATTGATTATAATTTGGCTAGAAATAAATTGTAGCCATCCTTCAAGGCCCTGCATAAAGATTACTGACCCAGGGAGCCTCTGGGTATTATGTTAACCCTCACTGAGCTCTAGTTTCCCTCATCACAGAAACACTGAGCCTGTGTGCTATGCAATTAGCTCTTATCATTATATATTAACTCCTCCATCAATGAAGCATATCTTAAGTTGATAACGTGCGTCTTTGTTAAAAAACATATTTCTCAGATTCTCAACACCTTGGGACTGGGGCCATGTATTTTCAGTTCATGTTTGTATGTGAATTAATATATTTCCAAAGGTGGAAATTAATATTAGAAACATAAGTACACATTCCAAAATGTCAAATAGGTAGGTTTACTGAGCAAAAATGCACTGAACTAAGGTCAATGGTATTGGTGAACTTAAAATGCACATTTTAGGGAAGAAGAAGCAAGGGAATGATTTGATTAAGATCAGGAAAGGTTAGTGATTGTATCTAAAAATCATTTAGGCAAGAAAGCAAAGAG
Organism: Elephas maximus indicus; assembly: GCF_024166365.1. Classification (NCBI taxonomy): domain Eukaryota; kingdom Metazoa; phylum Chordata; class Mammalia; order Proboscidea; family Elephantidae; genus Elephas; species Elephas maximus. The sequence goes on from NC_064821.1 coordinate 138,070,725, forward strand.
AAAGAGAGAAGCAGAAAAGACAGAGAAGCTTAGGGCAGGCTGGTATATTTGGGATCAAATAATGTTCAGTCCCAGCCCCTGATGGCACTGATGATGAATTCATGCAGCCTCCTCTTACCCAAAAAGCATCACCAATCAGACCTTCAGCAGGAGAGCCCAGGCCTCCCCACCAGAGAGGAGAATGACATTCTAGGGAAGAGACAATGAATGTGGAATCCCAGTGGGCCTACCAAAACTACCTGCCAAATATAAATGGATGATAGATAAATAGACAGGCAGACCAAAATAGAAATGTATTTATGTAAATATATATACGATTTTGCTAGTCCATGAAGCTTTTTTAATAGAAGGCAAAGCTTTTCATTAATTAAAGCTTGAAAGTTAAATTGCTAGAAGGCAACCTGTGGAGGTAAGACTCATTCACACCAGAAGGCAACATGCAACAAGTGTATTTACCAAACCTATGTGACTCCAGGTAGATGGCTACAAAGAGAAGACATGTACAAGGCAGTTTGATGTTGCCCAGAAGCTGGAAGACTCCATTTGTGCTTCACACATACTTGGTTATAAAGAAACCCTATATCCAGCAGATTTCTTAAGGCATGGCTATAATTTTGTATGGTCCATATTTGTATTTCTTGTAATTTGATCATATCACCCCATATTAGGTTTTACTGAAGAGAACAAACTCCTTGAAGACAGGGTCCAGTTTGTACACACCTGTCACATCTTTAGAGGCAAGTACTGTGCTCAGTAAGCAATGTAAAACAATAATTGTACTTCCATGATTGGCTTATTTCACTCAGCATGATGTTTTCAAGGTTTATCCAAGTTGTACCATGTATCAAGACTTCATTTCTCTCTATTGCAAAGTAGTACTCCATTGTATGTTCATACCACATTTTGTTTCTCCATTCCTCCTCTGCCGAACATTCATGCTGTTCCCATCCTTTGGCTATTGTGAACAGTGCTGCAATGAGCATTGGTGTGCAGGTGTCTGGTTGTGCAACATGATGAACATAATTAACGTAACTGAATTATCCAGACAAAAAATTTTTGAAATGACAAATGTTTTGCTACCATAATAAAAAAACACAGCAAAAATAATAGTAAAACATTGTAGATTAAAAACAAAAATATGATAGTTTATTGCCTGATGTATTACTTGAGTCATTGACTAAACCAAGGTTACACCAAGCTTTCCAGCCCACTTAATTCTTTATGAATACAGTTTAGCACTGGAACCCCATTAGCCTGGGCCATGGCTGTGTGTTGTACGTACAATTTCATTTAGCAAACATTGCTTACATGCTTGCTGTGTGCCAACCATTGTGCTGAGCTCTGGGAAAACAAAGCTTAATAAGATCCTGCTTCTGCCCCTAGTGAGGGAGACAGACACACAAACAAATAAATTGAACACAATGTGGTATGAATCATAGAGGAAGAAAGAATCTCTCAAAATAGATTGTTACCAATTCTCTCAAAGATCTCCAGGGATTTTATATTTTGTTCCAAGTTGGGGCTTTATTCCTTACTATAACGTTGTTTTAGAAGACTACTAAAGACCTCTTCTGTTCTGAAATGTTGACTAAGTTTTAATTAAATCAAATTGGAATGTCTTATAATATAAATCTATTTCCTCTTATTAAAATATCCTTGAACATGTAAAAGAGCTGGTCTTAATTTCCTACTTAAAACATCTTTTAGGAATTTAAAGATAATAATTAAGCCAACCTCTAGCATTCTCCTCTCTCGAATAAAGTATTCCAGTTGTAACAGTCTTCCTTCATAAAGGCTATTTCCCATTCTTTAATAAGTATAATGGTCCTTCTCTGAATATCTCCAAGTCTCTTTCTTTTTATTTTCCTATATTCTTTTATTTTTATTTCATCTTTCATTTATTTCTTTCTCCCTTACTTCCTCTAATCACATGGCTGTTTAAGATATTCTGCATGAAATATGATGGCCAATAAAACCAACCCCTACCCTTGAGGCTCAGTGGTTAAGAGCTCAGGCTCCTAATCAAAAGGTCAGCAGTACAAATCCTTCAGCCACTCCTTTGAAACCCTATGGGGCAGTTCTACTCTGTCCTACAAGTTCGCTATGAGTCAGAATCGACTCAGTGGGGACAGGTTGGGTTTTTTGTTTATCCTTGAAGATCTTAACGGCTCTGTCAAAAAGACAGTATAAATGATGTGTTACTAAGCTAACCACAAATAAAGTACCTGGGAGTTCAGAATGAGGAAAAAATGAATAATCAGAAAGGTTGATGTAGATAGGTATAATTTCAATAGGACAAGAAGTTGAAGAAATGCATTCTAAAAAAAGTAAACCATGTTGGCTAGGAGCACAAAGGGATAAAAAAGCATTTAGTGTGCTCTGGAAATTCCTAATAATAATCAACATTGAGTGAAACATAGTAAGACACCAAATAATTATAATGGAACATAAGGCTAAAAAAGCAAGTTGGGGTCGGGTGTTGGATGTCCTTGCGCATCATGCAACAGTGGTGGGACTTTGTTCTCCAGTCAGTGTGGAGTCACTGAGGACTTTGAGCAGAGGAATAGAATCTACATAGACAAAAACTAAAATAATAATAAAATAAAATAGCATAGATAAAAAGAAAAAAACTTGATAGTTTATTGATTGATGTATTGGTTGAATCATTGGCTAAACCAAATTTGCCCCAAACTTTCCAGTCTGTTTAATTTCCTATGAATACCGCTTAGCACTGGAATTCCCTTAGCCTGGGCCATGGCTGTGTACTCTATGTACAATTTCATTTAGCAAACATTTATTACATGTTTGCCATGTGCCCGCCATTGTACCGAGCTCTGGGAAAACAAATCTTAATGCCCTGAGAAGGTAGAGTGGATAAAGCATGAACTTTAAAATTATGTAGACCCAGTTTCAATGCTGACTATTCCAATTGCTAATTGCTTAATCATGGGGACATTTCATAAACCCATCTCTCAACCTCTGATTAATAAATGAGGATAATAGAACCTCCCTCTTAGATTTGCCATGGGAGTGAATTGCTGTACTGTTGTAAAATATCTGTGCCTGGCATAGGGGATATGCTCAACAAATGTTGTTTCCCATATTCCTCCCTGTGCTTCCTATTTGCTTTAAGGACACCTCTGATTCATCTTTAACTCCTCACTCATTTCCCCACACAGCCACTGGACAAATTCTGTCACTTCTATCTCTGTACTAGCTCTTTCATCCACACTTCCTCTTTCCTATTTTAGATTTTCATTCCCACTTCCTTGAGCTATTTATTGCATTAGCCTCCCTCCTGATTTAGGCCACATCTAGCCTATAGGGTCGCTATGAGTCTGAATCGACTTGGCAGCAGTGGGTTTGCTAACCCCTTTACTCTTCAGCTTATCCTACTGACTATGGTCAGATTCATGTTCCTATAGCACTTTGCGGTTATAAAAACAACTTGATCACTTGGGTGGGTCTTATCACTTGGGTGGGAGTTATAAGACCATGGCTAGAAGGGAGTATCAAGATCAACAGCCCTAGGCTGATTCCTATGAGGTGGAGGTCAAACACATGACCTCTCCCCACCATCTTTACTAATCCTGACACCAACTATTCCTCCCACAGCACTCTCTACTTCTCCCCTGGGTTCAATAATCCACACAAAACTCACAGACCATACTCACAATTATGGGGTTTATTAGGGAAATAACAGGTTACAATTCAGACTCAGGAATACTCAGGATACAGTTCTTCCATCAGGGCAGCCACTTCTCAGCCATGCTCACAGGCACACCTCTCCCTGGCCTAGGCCTCTGCCCAAAGGCACTTGGCTTTTTCTCTCCAGGGAAGCCTACTGTGCTGTCTCCTGCTGCCGGGTCTCTGCTGCTGGGTCTCACTGCATTTAGTGTTACAGTTCTCTCTTTCTCTGTCTCCTGGTTCCTGGAGCTTCTCAGTGCAGGGATTCCAGATCCAAAGGAAGCACTCTCCGCTCCTGGCTGTTCTTCCTTGGTGGTAGTAGTCTCTTATCCTTCCCTCCTCTGAGGTCACTAATTTCAAGTCCAGCGGGATGGCAAAACTGACCAATCCATTTATTGTTGTTGTTGTTGTTAGGTGTCATTGAGTCAGTTTCAAATCATAGCAACCCTATGCACAACAGAAAGAAACACTGCCTAGTCCTGCGCCATCCTCACAATCCTTGCTATGCTTGAGCGCATTGTTGCAGCCACTGTGTCAAGCCATCTCATTGAGGGTCTTCCTCTTTTTCCCTGACCCTCTACTCTACCAAGCATGATGTCCTTCTCCAGGGACTGGTCCCTCCTGATAACATGTCCAAAGTAAGGGAGATCAAGTCTCGCCATCCTTGCTTTTAATGAGTATTCTGGCCAGACTTCTTCCAAGACAGATTTGTTTCTTCTTCTGGCAGTCCATGGTATATTCAACATTCTTCGCCAAAACCATAATTCAAAGGCTTCAATTCTTTGTTCTTCTTTATTTATTGTCCAGTTTTCAAATGCATGAGATGACTGAGAACACCATGGCTTGGATCAGGGCACCTTAGTGCTCAAAATGACAACTTTGCTTTTGAAGACTTTAAAGAGTTCTTTTGCAGATTTGCCCAATGCAATGTGTCTTTTCATTTCTTGACTGCTGCTTCCATGGGTGTTGATTGTGGATACAAGGAAAATGAAATCCTTGACAACTTCAATTTTTCCCCCATTTATCATGATGTTGCTTATTGGTCCAGTTGTGAGGATTTTTATTTTCTTTATGTTGAGGTGTAATCTATACTGAAGGCTGTAGTCTTTGATCTTCATTAATAAATGCTTCAAGTACTCTTCACTTTCACTGAGCAATGTTGTGTCACCTGCATAACATAGATTCCAATTCCGATGCCCTGTTCTTCTTCATACAGTCCAGTTTCTCAGACTATTTGCTCATCATACAGATTTAATAAGTATGGTGAAAGGATACAACCCTGACACACACCTTTCCTGACTTTAAACCATGCCATAACCCCTTGTTCTGTTCGAATAACTGCCTTTTGGACTAAGTACAATCCCTTTGGTGGGTCACAATTACCATATCTGTACAGTGCCCCCAGTCACTTGAGAGGGAGTTACAAGACCATGGCTAGAAAGGCCATACTGCACTGGTTCTATCACTGCCTTGGCTAAAATATGTCCATGTTTCTGGATGGTCTGTAGAATTAAGCCCAAACTCTTTAGTTTCATATTCAGAGTTCTACAACTCCTGGTACAAACATATCTTTTTCAGTATAAGCTCCCATTAATGCCTAAGATTTACTCACATTAAAAAACTTGTTTCCTATATGTGCCCTGTGGTCTCCTGACTCTGTACCTTTGCTCATGTAATTCCACTGTCTGCAGTGCCATTCCTCCTATCACCACTTCATTCACCTATGAAGGAAGCTGACTTGCTGAGGAAGACATTGAAGAAAGTTAGGAAGAAACAATGGATCCTTGGTGGCACCATTGAACCATTAAATCAACCGATCCTGAAGCCACCCAGCCTCAGAACTTCCTGTTATGTGAGCTAATAAATTCCTTTGTGGTTTAAGACAGTTGGGTTAGGTTTTTCTATTACTAGAAGTTGAAAGCATCCTCTGTGATAATGTGGTCACTGCCTTAGTGAGCTCATGACTTAGCATGATAACATAGGAGAAAATAACTTTAAACAACTATTTATATTCTCTATGAGAATAAATCTTATCCCCCAGAAGGATTTAATGCCTCTATATTCTATACCCCTCAGGAAATTAGAACTATTAATTCATCCTGTCACATTAACCACAGGAAAACCAGAGATTTCAAAAATAATTATGGAGATTATCAAGATTTCAAATTCACCAGTAGCATCAATCACTGGCTTGGAAGTTGGTCCCACTTCTCCCCTAAAAAGCTATAAAGGCCAGAGAGAAACACCATAGACTTCCCTCTTCTGCAGATGGTACCTGCTGCATCAATGGGTAGTCCTCAATTTACTACTACAAGCCACACATCTTTTTTTTTTTTTTTTTTTTGGTACATCTCATTGTTGGTAATGTATACTAAATACAATGTCGCAGAGCATAATTTGCTGATGTTATCATTTTCAGATGTTCACTGGCAGATGTCCAAAGTTCGGATTTATAAAGATACTGATAATAAATTGCAATAATAATGAAAACTAAAAAAAAAATGAGGTATTCAACTTAGAACAAATTTACGATGGAGTTGTCGGAATGGAACCCCATCGTAAGTCGAGGACTGCCTGTATTATGGTTTCCATGCTCTGCTCTGTGGCTACTGGGCCTTTCAGAAGACTTTTCCCCTCTTGGCATGGAGTAAACTTTAGATGATCTGACAAGCTTGTTGAGAGCAGGTTTCTTATCTGTTTTCTCTTTATCCCCCAATACAGTTCCCTGAACACAGCAGATACTCTGTCAGTAATAAAGGGAATAAATAGCTGTGTGTAGAATGGAATCCCTGGGTGGTGCAAATGGTCAACACGCTCAGCTGCTAACTGAAAGGGTGGCAGTTTGAGTTCACCCAGAGGTGCCTCAGAAGAAAGGCCTGGAAATCTATTTCAAAAAAGTAAGCCATCGAAAACCCTATGGAGCAGAGTTCAACTCTGACACACGTGGGGTCACCATGAGTCAGAATCAGTTGACGGCAACTGCTGTTTTTTTTTTTTTAATGTGCATAATGACATGAATAGGGTGGGGGGTTGGGGGGGGATTAAAGCCAGGAAGACTACTTAGATGTCATTCTAATGATCCAGACAAAGAAGGAAAGTGCCTAGCCTTGGCCAATGGTGGTGGCAATGGACAGATGAAAAGAGATTAAGGAGATATGACAGAAGTAGAATTATCTGAGATTGTAATTAACTGTCAAGCATCAAAGGTTAGGAAATATCATTACAGGAAATTAAAAAAGGAATCGAGAGCATGTATGGGAATGGGAACCAGAAGAGACGAGTTCAGTCTTAGTTTTTCTACATCACTGTTAAAGTTAGGTCTCCAAAATAGAAAATACTATGCTAGATGTTCAAAGGATGGGCAAGACTCCAGAATGTTTCTCTGGAAATGTTTCTTCTAGAAGACTGTGGCAGCTATGGACAGTTTCTTCCAAAATCTGTTCTTCTCTGTTCCCTGAGAACATGACTAGTCTATATTTCCTATTTCCTAGCCACCCTCAATTTTGGGACGGCTACATGACAGTCTCACCAATGGCCCACAAACAGAAGGAATGTGTACAACTTCCAGGCCGAGGCCTTGAGACAAGCATACGCATTCTCAATCCTCTCCCCTTTGCCATTGGTTGGAGCCCATAGCCAGAGGCAGATTATCCAGCAAGCAAGGTAAGCATGGGCTTACTTGTGCTTACTTACTAATCTGTAGTGAAAAATTTCACGTTTTTCAGCAATGAAAACATGCGAAATTGTTCACTACAGGTTAGTAAGTAAGCACACTAGGTAATCCATCCCTGTCAGGGATTTTAAATTTGAAAAGAGGCTTTGATTCTGTAGGAGGGTGCTGTGGGATTGGGAGAGAGACAGATGCCAGCCATACCTAGAAACAGAAGTCTTTGATGTGGTAAAAAAAAAAAAAATTATATATATATATATATATATGTATGACATTGTTCACTACAGAAGATCTGGTGGGTAAGGTAAGCACTGTGTTTACCTTGTCTTTTGGGTAATCCGCCCCAGCTACAGCAACCAAGCATCAATTAAGATGATGATGTTAAGTCTCTAGGGATGGTGGAGCAATGTGATGGAAGAAACCTCGATCCCCGATTGTGGAGCAGAGCCACCTGCTGACCTGGAGTGCTCATCTTGGATTGTTACATCAGAGGTAAACGGACTTTTTTTTTTTTTTTTCAGGCCCCTGTATTATGATTGGAAACCCTGGTGGCATAGTGGTTTAGTGCTACGGCTGCTAACCAAAAGGTCAGCAGTTTGAATCCACCAGGTGCTCCTTGGAAACTCTACCGGGCAGTTCTACTCCGTCCTATAGTGTCGCTGTGAGTCAATTGTCTCAACGGCAGTGGGTTTGGTTTTTGGTTTGGTGTTATGATTGAGTCTCTTTGTTCCAACATTATCTTAACTAACACAAACATTTCGTTCTGTTGGGAGTTGATTGGCTTTAAAGGGAGTCATTCTAATCCTGAAGCTAAGAAGAGCTCCATTATTCTCTAAGCTATTTGCTTATGAAATGACATAAAAATACAGAAAATCAGGGTAGACCTTAGGAGTATGAGATTACATACAAACTTAAAAGAAACTCTAACCAGTTCTCAGCATCAGAAAAATCTGTGCTGAACTCTTTTTTTTTTTATATGCATCCCATAACGAAGCATTTTTCCTTCTTTGTTGTGGTTGCTAGGAAACTCAGGCATATCTGTGGTACAGTGCTAGCAAATATGCTAGCAAATTCATAGGACTGTGTGCACATGGTCTATGAATTCTTGGTTATGGACTTTCATTTCCTTACTCATATTTTTTTTTCTTTATTGACAATCTCAACTATAAATCCTGCCCTCCTGAATTGAATAGGATATGTATATGTCATTTCAAATCATTTCTAAAATAAGATCTAAAGTAAATAAATAGATCCAAAAAAAAACCAAAACCAAAACCAATCCCAGTGCCGTCAAGTCGATTCCTACTCATAGCGACCCTGTAAGACAGAGTAGAACTGCCCCATAGAGTTTCCAAGGAGCGCCTGGCAGATTCGAACTGCTGACCCTTTGGTTGGCAGCCGTAGCACTTAATCACTACGCCACCAGGGTTTCCAAATAAATAGATAGATACATACATTTTCAAAAGGACTCATTGTTAAGAAGCTGAAGGTTTGTATACAGAAGCCATAAAATCTGATGAGACAGTATTTGCTGTTCCAAAGGTGATTTCAAAACAGCACCATTTGGATAATCTGCTTTGTTGCCTGCAATTTTCCCCTTCTATGTGCAAGAATACATTTATTAAGCTATTTATAGATTTTTAACGTATAATTTACTGTTCTAAACACTCATTTCTTGATCTTTGCTCTTTATACCAGACACCCATTTAATGTCGCACATATTATTCAATTGTCATAGCAAGAGAGGAATAAGAGAGGCAAGATGAAAACACTCTATTTTAATTTAGCACAGCATTTATGTTTTCGTAACTCCTTTCCTGCTTTTTTGGTTATATTATTTATATGCATAAATTAAATAAATCATTTTCATAAGACTTTTAACAAAATTTGAATGGGCTTTTATAATAGTTTCCACCTCCTACAAGTTTAATGATACCATACTGGAGGAATTATATAATCACTGAAAAGATTCTAGAAGGGAGCACAGTAGTCATGCCGCACCTTTTCAAAAGTGATATGAAAGGTCAATTCCATTTAAGATTTCAAATATATACCCTAATTTTAAAGCTGCTGAACAAACACCTCACATATAATCATGAACACTTTAGGTATAATATCGGCAGTGTTAGTTTAAGAAAAATGTATATTGAACTTTACACTAAATATATTTAATATTTAAATATATTAGATCTTTTAAAGAATTTAGGAAACTTAAGGTGACCAAAAAAAAAAGCATTTCTAATATTTCTATAAAGCCCAAGATACATGGTCTCCAGGCAACTGGAGAGTACACGGCCACACAGATCTGGCCTGCTCTTACAGCGCTGTTCCATGCTTGCTTGATGATTTATTCAAACCTAGTCTGAAACCTGCTATTAGCTCCCTCATTGCTTTAATGCAGCTAGTCCACCATTCGTAACTGTCAAGGAATGATTCATCAGGACCAGGACTTTTGAGGCCTCCAAACTTGTATAAACGTCTTTTTCTTGTTAGCATACATAAGACTGTAAACACTACTGTTTCATTCTTTCAATTCTCCCCTTTTTTATAAATATGTTTAGAATGCATCTACCCAATTTTTTAACTAACCTATCAAAGGAAGCGTACTTGAATTATAAGCAAATGGCATTTTAGAGATTTTTTTGCTTGTGGTTGATAGTGATGACCCTTGAATGCCTCAGCTAATCATGGAGAGATGGGTTTGCTTTTATAAAATGAAAACAAATTGCAGACTGTACAGCTTGACAGGAATAAGTGGCTAAAAAACTTAATGAGATCTTGTTTAAGAGGTAACAGAGAAGTGACCACTTAACTCAATCAAATAATTCTGATTCTCTTCTGTTAAAAAAAAAAAGAGAGAGAGAATTTACAGTAACAAATGAATCCCGAGAGCATATAGGGATGGATTACTCAATAAGTAAGGTATGCACCGGCTTACTTGTACTTACCTACTAATCTGTAGTGCACAATTTCACCTGTTTTTTACTTGCTAATATATAGTGCACAACTTCCCGTTTTTCAACACATGGCAAAAAATAAATGAAGTTGTGCACTACAGATTAGTAGGTAAGGACAAGACAACTCATGTGTACATTGCTTACCGTAAGCCTGCGCATACTTTGCTTATTAGTTAATCCAACCCAGGAGAGTATAATGTTTCCAGAAAGAGGTAAGTTACAAAAGAATGAATGGAGAATAACCTTATTTATATAAAATAAAAATAGTAAATAAAAACCAGATGAATAATTAACTAAAAATGCAGCATATTTGTTACCAGGGGGAAGGGGTCACAGACAATGAGGTTTGAAGAGGCACATAAGGGACTTCTGAAAATAGATTATTCACTATGTTTTAAGATGAGTGAAAAGATATATGGAGTTTCTCTTATTACAGTTTATTAAACTGAATATGTAGGCTTTCATACAGTGTTTCACATGCATCCTATTTTAAATTCAAAGTGGTCAATTATTGCTAATGTTTAAAGAAGAATATAGTCACAATAAAATATGGCATTGGTAGGGAGGGAAGAAGAAAACAAAATCTTGACAAGAGGTGATTTAAAGAGCATATGCATACTTTACATAATATCAACATTATTTATTTAATATACATAGACTATCGCAGAGAGGACTTTTGGAATAATTGCAACACTTTACAAAAAAAACAAAAACAAAAACCCAGTGCCGTCTATGAATGCTATGAGTGTAACACTTTACTGCTTATAAAATCAATAATAGGTAAATATACCAAAATATGCTGCCATTTACATATTCTACCTTACAAATAACTGGGGTTCTACCTATGAAATCAAAATATATCTATATTTGTATTTAATAGTATATATATGTGTGTGTGTAAATATATATGTATGTGGATATATGTGTGTGTATGTGTGTGTGTGTGTGTGTGTGTGTGATATTTCTAAATGATCTACTCTTTACATCCTGAAACTCTGGTAAAAACTTGAGGAAATAAAATCCAATAAATCTGAAAAATATTCTGGAGTTGGTTGGTGGATAGTGGTCAAAACATTGCTCCTTTATAACTATTTTGGTAAGGAAAGTTTATAACTATTCCAGGAAATAAAAAAAAAAAAAATAGTTTTCATGGTATACTGGCTCCATTTGAAAATGTCAGTACTAATACTATTAAAGCTCAAAAAGTCTTCCTGGTAGAATTTCTGACGTTCTGCCATCTCCTCAGGAATTTCAACAGAGGGATAAAACGGCACTCGCTCTTCTGGACACCTTGGTGTTTGGCTGTGAAGCAAAAAGGACTGCAATTCCACTCATCTGGAGAAAATCAGAATAGTCGGTGAAATATGAGAAAATAGGAAATGGAGTAACCGAATCCTGGCCAATCATTTTCTCCATCTCCCTTTAGAAGAGGGCATAGTCCCAACCCGTAGCACAGGGGTTAATGAGCTAAATTCCCAACAGCATTAATACTGAGAGAAGGAAATGCAGCTGAGCACTTCCGGGTTAAGTCATGAGGCACGAAGGCTAAGCATTAAATAACAAGCAAATTCTTCACTCAAAAGGGAAAAATTCTACTGGGTTTACAAATAACATTTAATTTTCAATCTTAACTTTTAAAAATTAATCATTTGTTCCGATAATCCAAAAGTTTTTACATGTTAAAATGTATATACGTAATCAGAGACTGTCAATAGAGAAAAAAAAAAGTTCACGGTTTAAATTTCAAGTTTAAAATGGAATGATTTCAATACTTTTCAGATGTTCCTCTAGAAGCAAGTGCACCTGCTCTAAGAAGAGGGTGTTTACTACTATAATTATCTAGAGGCCGTTCAACTCTAGGATGAAAAAAATATGTATATATATATATATATGTAAATATATGCATATACACACATCCAAGTACATATATATAATGCACATATATATATGTTCAACTGAAAACAAAAATACACTTATTTTTGTTTCATTAAACTTACGTCTTAAAGAATTTTAAAACCATATTCATCCTTATCACCACATACTGTCCGATATACCTTATATCATGTTATTATATCAACTGAGCACAGACACTCCCCAAAGAGCAGGTTCAGGAAAGGACTACAACATATCAGCCTGCCCCACCTCTTCCCCCTTTTGGCTTGGATTCCAATTAAACCTAGCCAGTAGGGAACAGTTTTCTGCCAAGAACCTAAGGAAAGAAAAGGACAATGTTAGTTTCAGGCCATGGGGAGATTAAAGGCTACAATGGAGACTGGTGCTTCTGGAATTGCCCCTCTGATCTAACCTGGGAAATGCTGAGAAGGTACTGGTGGGAATCAATCCTGTCTTCTTACAATCTGTTTATTTATTTATTTGTCTATTACAAACTTTCAATACAGAAGACTTTAGACTAAAACTGCATCACACACAAGCCAATGGAAGGACAAGATCTCCTGGATCATGTGTTCTGACCCCAGCTTCTTCCTGACTGGCTGTGTCAAGCTACCAATCTCTTCATCTCCCAGAGCCTAGTTAACTCATCTGAAGCCAAGTTTTTATGGAAGCAAACAGGTGGAGACCTGGCATTTTGTCAGTTCTTTGGGTCACAATGGGAGCAAAGTTGGTTCTTTGGTATCTGAATCCTGACATACTGAAGGAAGAAGAGGCCTAGGTTCTAATCCCAGCTCTGACACTGACTTCCATGCAACCCACAGCAAGCCACTTCACTTCTCTGAACCTTTGTTTTCTCATCTATAAAATAAGGGGATTCTTCAATGGTTTTCCAAATGTGGACCAAGGACCCTGAGGGTCTCTGAAATCCTTTCAAGATGTTCATGAGATCAAAACTCTTTTCATAATAATATTAAGATACCATTTGACTTTTTCACTCTTATTTTCTCACAAGTAGAGTTTTCCAGAGGCTACATGACATATGATATTACAACAGATTGGATGCAGAGGCAGACATCTGAATCTACAGCTTCAAGAAATTTCTAAAAAAAAAAAGTAAAAATCTCAGTCTTCTCACTAACAAAAATGTAGTTATTTTTCATAAATATGTTATTTCATTTATAATATTTATTATCTTTAAATGAATTAATGAATGCTTAAAATTCCTCTTAATTTCTAGTATGATGGATATTGATAGATACAACTCACATAAACAAAATTCTTTAGGGTCTCTGATAATTTTCAAGATGATAAAGGAGTCCTAAGATCAGTAAGTTTAAGATGGCTGGATATGATTTCTGAGACTACTTTCAGTGCTCTGATTCTTTTTTATTTGATAGGTCATCAATTATTACAGCCTATGGTAAGTAAGTGGGGAAACCCTGGTGGTGTAGTGGTTAAGTGCTACGGCTGCTAACCAACGGGTCGGCAGTTTGAATCTGCCAGGCGCTCCTTGGAAACTCTATGGGGCAGTTCTACTCTGGCCTCCTATAGGGTCACTATGAGTCGGAATCGACTCGACTGCACTGGGTTTGGTTTTGGTTTTTTTGGTATGGTAAGTGGCTTCATGGGAGACCTAAAATCTCCAATTTACCTTGGCCTTTGTAGACATAATCTATAAATAAGTGATTAGGAATATTATTTAATTGGTAAATATTTGATAAATATTTAACTAGTAAATAATTGGTAAATTAATTGCCCAGGCCCAAAATTAAAAAAAAAAGAAAAACCCACTACTGTTGTGTCAATTCTGACTCCAATGCCCAGAGAACCTATTAAATCTACAATCTCCATCTGAATAAAGAAGCCATATCTAGTTACTCACACATGGATTACTCTGCATCTGAGGCCTCTTTCTGAAATCCTTATTTTAAATGCTTGTACCAGGGCTTAGCACCTGTCCCAAAGGCAGGCATTCATGAAGTGGACATAAGGGAAGCCCATGCAGTGATTCTGTGTGAGATTTCTAAACAACAGGGTCATTATGCTCTGATACTAAACTAGACATTATAAGATCTTTGCCTTGGGGAATTTGAAGGTGACATGTGGAGAGGTCCATAGAGCGTAGTGTGCCACACACTCTGAAAGGCAGTAAATAGAAGTTGTAAAGTAGCAGAAGCTAAGGTGATAGAAGCCATGAAAGAGAATGAGAGCAGAGAGAAATGTCATCACAAATACAATAGGAAAAAAGGGGAGGAGAAACAGAGAGGGAAGCAAGGACAAATGGGAACTGCCGCATAAGAATGGCATACTGCTAGAGCTGCTACCATCCTGCTGGGATGGTGTCCTATGCTACATCTTAAGCCTTCATGAGCCTACTGCTCAAAAGGTAGAGCGAGTACCTGTTTGCCTTGCTTTCATCTTTGGTGCAATCATCAAAGTAACCTGATGTGTCTCTTCCTTCATTTCCTTGAACGTCTAACTAGCACAGATTACCTGTGCGGGAGTATCTATTAAACCCACTGCCATTGAGTGCATTCTGACTCACAGAGACCCCATAGGACAGAGTAGAACTGCCTCATAGGGTTTCCAAGGAGCATCTGGTGGATTCGAACTGCTAACATTTTAGTAAGCAGCCAAAGCTCTTAACCACTATGCCACCAGGATTTCCAGAGTATCTATTAGGAAATTGAAACATAAATAAAGGGATGAGCAAGGGAAAAGTACTGCATTTGCTTAAAAGAAATGCATATTCGTAGCTTTTTAAGAGTTATGTGTATGACTCTACATACTTTGTAGAGAGTTACAGGTTCCCTCATATTTAAGGAACTCACAAAATAAAACTGCCATTTAACAGCAGGGAGAGGAGAGCCTGAGTAAGAGCCAGGTAGAAAAGCAGGAGGAGGAAGAAATGGGACAAAAGTAATAGAGGGTAAGTGCCTGACTCATATGTCCTATTCCTTGAGAACTTGCAAGAGAGGTAAACTAAGAACAGCAGTTGTGAGAAAAATCATAATAAACCGAGATGATTGGAGACCAAAATGAGTTAAGAAAACCTAAATTCCCCAACAGGACAAAGAACCTCCTTTCTGGTGCATAAGAAATAGGATATCTTTAGATTTATAGGTGGCTCCTCTCACTTCATTGAGAGAAGCCTGAGGAAACAGCATAGATAAACCCATTGCTATCAAGTGGACTCCTAGCGACAATAATGGGGCAGAAGCAGGAAAAGGAATGTGTGAGGAAGACAGCAAAGCCAAAAGTGGAGAAGAAACCAGAAAACTGCCTTCTGGAAGCCAGAGGAGGACAGCAGTTCATGTTGATTAGCTGCTGAGGCCAAAAAACCTAGGCGACATCTTGATTCCTCTCTCTCTCACACCACACACTCAGTCCATCAGCATATTAGGCTGATTGGATTTTCCAAATTTGTCCAAAGTGCAGCCATTGTTCAATGTTGCCATTTCTACCAGTCTGGTCCAAGCCATCATCTGCCCTTGCCTATGTGACTGCAATAGCCCCACAGCTGGTGCCCCTGCTTCTACCCTACCTGCTCCCCCTCCAATATCCTAAACCCAACACAGCAGTCAGAATCTGGCTTTTAAAATCCCAGGCAGATCACGTTACTTCTCTGCTCAAAAGCCAGAGTCTTGCAGAGATAAAGTCCTCACAATGGTCAACAATTCCAAATCTCCACATGATCTGGCCCATTACCTCTCTGATCTTGTCTCACATTCCTTAACCTGGCTCACTCTCTCTGCTCCATCACTGGCCTCCTGCTCTTCCTGAACCTAGAAGGCACACTCCTGCTTTTGGGCTTTTGCACTGGCTGTCCTCTATTTCTGGAATGCTCAGGCGAAGCATCCAGGGAATTCTAATGTAAGCCCTGCATCTTATAATGGTAGAGACTTTAATTAGATGATTTATTATGTCAATTATTTGTTATCTGTGTTCTTTCTCTAGAATGTAAGAGCGGGGATTTTATCTCCTTTGTTCATAAATACATTTCAAGTGCCTAACACAATACCTGAAACATAATAGATAGTCAATAAATATTTGTTTAATTAATCAATAAATGAGCCTGGTGTGGCCCAAAAATATCAAATGCCCAGAAAAACGTAACCCATAGGTTACAAGAGGATTAAAATTTGGGAAGAAGTTAATCATAATTTATCTCTAAAATTACAGACAAGGGCAAAAACCCAAGTGTAGAGAGTAAAGGAGTGAATGATGAAGAAGTGAAAGCAGCAAATATGAGGTCTGCTTTCTGAAACCAGGTGACAATATCCTAAGGAGCAAGTTACTTTTTCTTGGAGTTTCTCAGAGGAAGAAAGCTAAGAAATAAGTTTGTAGGGCAGCGGAGTCCCTAGGTGATACAAATGATAATGTGCTCAGCTAGTAATCAAAATGTTGGAGGTTCAAGTCCTCCCAGAGGCACCTCAGAAGAAAAGCCTGGTGATCTACTTCTGAAAAATCACCCATTGAAAACCCTACGGAGCACAGTTCTACTCTGGCACTCATGCAGTAACCATGAATTAACCGACAGCAACTGTTTGTTTTTTGTAGGTCAAAGGTGTGGGTGGGGTGGTAATCAAGGTTTGTAAGGAAAGGAGGCCCAGGGTTTGTAAGCAGAATGGGGAGAGCCAGGAGGGACTGAATGGCTGAAGATGCAAGAAACAAGTGATAATTGTCTCTGTGAGAGTCAAAGACGAATAAAACAAACAAGGAAGAGGAAATAAAGACATGAATCAGTTTAATAAGAGGATGGTCATTTTGAAGAGATGGTCATAACAACCCAGTGTACAATGACGCGATGCTCATAAGATTATTATCACACTACATATTAATAGGAGCCCTGGTGGTGAAATGTTTAAGTGCGTAGCTGCTAACCAAAAGGTTGGCAGTTCAAACCCACCCCATGGCTCCATGGAAGAAAGACCTGGAGATCTGCTCCCATAAAGATTATAGCTTAGAAAACTCTATAGGGCAGTTCCATTCTGTCATATGGGGTCACTATGTGTCAAAATTGACTCAAGGGCACACAACAACAACATATTAATAGTTCTTGCACCTGTGTTGAAAGCAGAACGATGTTGGTTTAGAGTAAGGAGGCATTTGAGCTAACTAAATTGATGTTTATAGAGGAAAGATTCAAAGGTAATAGGTAAAATCAAGTTAAAGACAAAAATTAATCATGTCTAATGATAAATGGGAGCCCTGGTGGCACAGTGGTTAAGAGCTCAGCTGCTAACCAAAAGGCTGGTGGAGTTAGAATCCACCAGTCACTCCTTGGAAACCCTACGGGGCAGTTCTACTCTGTCCTGTAGGTCACTATGAGTTGGAATCAACTTGATGGCAATGAGAAAATGATAAATGCAAGAGGAATATTCAACTAGTAAAATAAAATTGATAATCCTTTTAGACCTTTAACAAAGCACTCTCAACTTTTGCAGCCATTAAAATATCCTCTAAACACCTAAGCTTACAACTTTGGTTGAAAATTAGACCCAAGACCACACACTGTGAACGAAGGGCTCTGATCTTAAAGGGGATGAAAATCAGGGTGAGAAAAAAAGAGAAAGGAGGAGAGAGAAGCAATTTTCATCAGTGTCTACAACCAGCTAGAAGGATATTCAAAATCACATTTCGGATGAAGTATGAGCATGAGCAATATATTCACCTGGTGCTCACAAGTCCCAGGGAAAGTTAATTAGCCACTTGGGGATACAGTTACATTTTCTCTATTGTAGATGCACTGTGGGAAAAGGGCAAAGAGTTGGAATCATTTCTACCAGGAATGAGATTAGTTTATACAGTGGTTTCAAGCCCTAGTTTTCCACATAAGTGAAAAATGAAACTAGAAACATATGCGCTCTGAGGTTGCACCTGATTCACTCCTCGTTTTAACAAGGACATCTAGGATGGCGATCAGGTCTGCTGTTTGATAGCAGAGCTCACTCAGTCTTTCCCCAGAGGATTCGTCAAAGGGCTCATCAATGTTTTGTACAAAAGGACAGTGGTCCTTTTTCTCAAGATCCTAAAGGATATCCATGTGTGTCTCCTCCTCCTCCTGGATATCCCTGGGAGAGCCATATACACATTGCCATTACTTATTTCAAGCCTGCCTCAACAAAAAAAAAAAAAAATTTTTTTTTCAACTGAGCACATTTTCATTGTTATAGTTTCAGAATATTCTAGAGATTGAGTTTCATTTCTTCTGTACAAAAACCTTTTTTTCTAACTGGAACCCTTTAAGTAAAACCAATATCATACATATCTAAAGGAATCAATCTTTCCTTCCAGCCTTGCTCAAAATCTGTCAACTTGTACAGACATAATAGTGCATAACTGTTTTGTCTTTGGAAGCATGGCACAGTTAGCTTGCACAACATCAAGAGTAAGCACACACCCTTTTTTGCAAATCTTATTACTATATAATGTTTCAGCCTAATAGCCACAGGTGCAAGAAGCAGTATGTCTGCAGTTCTCAATCACATTCTCTTTTATTATGGGCTATTTCAGTCAGTGTGATCTATAATGAATGTATTGGGTTTTGTGCTCTTTCCAAAGTTTCAGCCAGTGTCTATATGCCCTTCCTTTGGTGTTCCTGAAAGCAGGAGAGCCTCAGGGAGGGGTGGAAAAAATTGGAAAATATAAATAACAAATCAAAAATTACAATTGATTGGATAAACAATTTCCCTTAGTCTGTTTCTTAATAAGTGATCGATTTTATGATCAATATTCATTATTTCCCAGAACATACCAAACTGCTTATTGAACAAATGAATGGTTGAAACTACAGTGACACAGAATCAAAAAGGTGAACCAATTTCTTTAATAACATGGGTTGAATAGACTGTCTCATCTTACCTGGTTGTTACACATCAATGCACTTTTCAGCATAGCCCTCGGAAAAAAGGCTGAAGTTCAGGAAAACAGGGGAGGTAATTCATCACTCATTAAAAGAAATGGTTTATGGAAGCATGTGTTTATAAGTGTGAGGGCTGAGTTTCAGCTTGTGTGGGACTGTCCTTTGTCTGCTCAAAATAAAATCTCCAAGCTGCCAAACCAGGCTCTCCCTAAAGGCATTACTTTTGAAGTCGGTGTACTCCATGGATGTATAGAGTGTTGGGAAGCTCCCAGCATATTAGCTTTCTAGAAATATTTTTAATTGAAATGAAGATGACTAATAGATATATGGATCGAAATAATGAATGTCAAATTAACTACTTTGGGGTAGTTAATATTGTCGTGTGGGTGTGTGTGTGTGCTGTGTGGGTGTGTGTGTTAATCAAACTTATTCAGTTCTGATAAACTGTTAAGGGCATTAGGGATATTCTACTCTGTGGTTCCATTCACCATCATGAAGTAATATGGTGAAGAATACATTTTTGATTGGCTCTCTCCTCCCTGGTTTTTAGTGGTTTCCAATGGCCTCCTGTACATAAAAAGAGGGTGTGGAGAAATGCTATTGTGCTGGCAGCTAATATGAGCACTAACTTCCCCAAATCGATAGCACTAAGGTGAGAACAAGTATAATTTTTAGCCACGGTGGTCAGCATGGACCCTTGCCTGGTAACATACAATGTCATGGCCAGGTGTTCAGATGTGGTTGCTGCAATTCCCTTGACACTTCTTAGCTGTAGGACAGAGCTTAACTCCCTTTTGGACTCTCGGTTTCTCATCTCTCATCATATGGTTCTGTAGTGTCTATAACAAATGTCTAATTACCCAGCTCTAGGAGAAATGCTGGACTGATCAATTATGAAAGCAACAAATGATTAACTAGTCTTTTTTTTTTTTTTTTTTTTTAACCACATCACTTACTTAAAATCAGTCATCCAAGACTTATCCAAACTACTTAGGAAAATCTCATTAAATCAGGCTACCCTAATTAGGAATTAACTAATTCTGACAAGAGCAGAGCTGAAGTTTACCTTTGTACTGTCTGTAAAAAAATATTTTTGCTAAACAAAGGAATAATACAAACAAGACTTAATGATTTTCTAAATCTAAAGTTCTAGGGTATAGTCAACATTCACGGAAGTTTCTTAACAGCAAGTTCTCAACCTCGAAGTTATCTTCAAAGTGTATATAAATCTCCACCTACAGAAAATACTCAAATCTTTAATTGTAAAACATTCTTATCTATCTCTAAGGAAGGTCGCCATGAAGACTTTACTAGGTAACATAATTGGAGCCTAGTTGTAATTAAAGCAATTTTAATATATGCATAAATGTCTCATTTATACAACATCATCAGGAATTCATACAAGTAAAATTTCCAGACAACTGAGATTTTGACTTCAAGTGACAGTACCTACTTCTTTTAATTAGGGAGCTACCATACAGTGGTTAAACATCGGGGCTGAGGCTGGGTCTACTTCGGGCTTCACCTTGGGCAAGTTAATTAATGCCTTTGTGCCTCAGTTTTCTCATCTGTAAAATGAGATAATAATGGTAATTCCTCATAATCTTGTTTTGAAGATTTGATGAGCTAATGCATGAAAAAGCCTTTAGATAGATGTTTGGCCCATAGTAAATGCTCAATCAACATGTTATTATTTTTATTTAAACCTTTTTGAAAGAACTTGAAAAAATATGCACAATTATCTGCCTTATCAAACTGAGTGCACTGAGCATATTTTAACTCGTTCTTATTTATTCAAAATCATCACCATCATAATAATTGTATATACCTCAGGGAACCACTTTTTCCTCTATTAAATCATATCAAATTATCCTGCATGTTGGCCTTTAATAGTTCTTCATCTCCCTCTGTTCATTGCTGTTCATTGTCTGCTTGCAGTATGTTCCTGGAGTTCTAATAAAGTGCCTTTACACATGTTATGGTTTGAATTGTGTCCCCCCAAAATGTGTGTCAACTTGGCTAGGCCATGATTCCCAGTATTGTGTGGTTGTCCACCATTTTGTGATCTGATGTGATTATCCTATGTGTTGTAAATCCTAACTTCTACGTTAATGAGGCAGGATTAGAGACAGTTATGTTAATGAGACAGGACTCAATCTACAGGAGTAGGTTGTATCTTGAGTAAATCTCTTTTGAGATTTTAAATAGAGAAGTGAGCAGAGAGGAGAGGGACCTCATACCACCAAGAAAGAAGAGCCTGGAGAAGAGTGTGTCCTTTAGACCCAGGCTCCCTACCCTGAGAAACTCCTAGACCAGGGGAATATTGATGACAAGGTCATTCCCCCAGAGCTAACAGGGAAAGAAAGCCTTCCCCTGGAGCTGGTACCCTGAACTCAGACTTGTAGCCTCCTAGATTGTGACAGGATAAATTCCTGTTCAGTAAAGCCATCCACTTGTGGCATTTCTGTTATAGCAGCACTAGATAACTATGACAACTTACAGTGGTCTGGATAAGGCTCGGTGAGCAATAGCAGACTCTCCTATGAAGTACATTATGTGTGCTTTCTGTCAATTGTTTTCTGCATTGCCAGTAAAACCTTTTACACGTTCTCCTGAATTCTGGAATCTATTCTCAATGTCTAAACTTGCTGGAAGTCTGGTTCTCCCTGAGTACAGCTCTACTGCATTCAAAGGCACTAGATGTCTATTTATTTAAAGTTTCATAATTGAGAATTTTCACTGAGACTGGCAATGTCCCAAATAGTAATATTTTATGGAATGGATTTGTATGAGTCATGGGCTCCTTTTAATTGGTAGAATTAAATTGGCCCTGTAATCATAGTTACTTATTTGGCTTCTGTAGCAGGAAGTGACTTAGTAATGTACCATTTTCAGTTCTGTTGCACTACCCACTTTTACCTATGAGTTACATCAATCTGTAAAAAGTGTTCAAGTTTGAGATTTCTTCCTTTTTTTTTTTCCTGTTGGAATTTTTCCTCAGTTTTTCAACAACTATTCTGAAGTCTCTGAAATAAACTCACATAAGAAAAATGAGATATGGGAAACTGTTAACAGCAAAGTCTCCAAGCGTGGTGAGCGCATTCGTCTAATAAGTTTTCATCTATCAGCATCAGATTCAACAAAAATGAAGTTCAGGCTTTATCTTACATGTGCTATGTGAAGTTTTTTTTTTTTTCCTCATCTCATTGGGTGTAACATAAGCTGATATAGCATTCAGGATTTACAGAAAATAGATGTATTTTTATTTAGCAATCTTCTCCATAGAGAAGAACAGATAGGTGTTGAAAGACACATGCACTCTAAAATATCAGATTATAAAATACCTATTCTTTTTCTCTCAATGTCAAATATAAAGGAACAAAGATGTAATTAGTTTACCCAATGGTCATCATTTGTGGTGTTGAATACTATGGAGATGTGAGCTACTGGTAGTGACTTCCTGTGTCTGGTGGTACAGTTTCAGCAGTGAGTGGCGTGAAGGAAAGCAAGTAGAAAATTGAAGAAGAACGTGAAGTGATGGTACTACTAACCTATAAATTCAAATAATACAGTGGATAAAATAGGATTCTCTCCTTTGGCTGCTAGCTGCCAAAATAGAAGAAGAAGAAAAAAGCTACCAATCCCAATAGCTTTCATGGAAGGATTTATAGTCTTTGAAAATATTGGTTTTGCTACTGACCTAGTATGGAATACTAGTGTAATATACTTGGACAGCCACCTCAATCTCCTCCATTGGAAAATGGCATAGCCCTAAAAAGCCATTTAAATGTTTGGATTTTAGACCTCAGAATGAATGCCGGGCTATATTTATAATCCAGTGTATGGCAACCAACTATCCATGGGATGATACCGTCCATTGAGTCCAAACCACCTGTGCTTTGACCAAACACCTTGGCCATTACTGTCCTGGCTCCAGGCTGAGGCTTGGCCGTACCTTAGACTGACATCTCTCCTCCTCTCCGTCTGGTGGACCTGGCACACAGCTGTATGCTGAAGTGGATGTGGAGGACAGCTGCGGTGCCTGTTTCACCATGTGCTACAACTGTGAATTCTCACAAAAGTAGGAAAAACAACTTGCCTTTGCAAAACCTCAGAATTTATTTTCAATTTTTCTAGTTTCCCAGTTTTGTCTATCTTCTTCATCTCTCCTTGAATCCCAAGAACCACCCACCACTACCAAGGGCCACTTCTGCTTCCTTCACTCATATCCTCATTCAATCAAAATCTGTTTTTTTAAAAAAATGAATTAATCTACACTGAGTGACTTACAATGTTTTCAAGTATTTCCCCCACCCAAGGAGATTTGCATTATAATAGGTAGCGACGTTTTAAAGGGAGTCTTTAATCTGGGTTATATAAAATGATATAGTAGGGTTGGAAATTACTAGTTCTTCTATTTACATGTATTTTTCACATAAGAAATTTAAAGATTTACTAATATCTAATATAAGGAACCCTGGTGGCGAAATGGTTAAGTGTTCAGCTGCCAATCAAAAGGTCAGCGTTTGAACCCACCAAGTTGCACTACAAGAGAAAAGACCTGCCAATCTCTTCCCATAAAGATTACAGCCTAGGAAACCCTATGGGGTAGTTCTACTCTGTCCTATAGGGTTGCTATGAGTCGGAATCAACTCGATGGCACACAAAAATAACAACAATATTTAATATACGTTAACTCTGCCACCCTCACTCAGTTCATGTGTCAAATGTTTGTGTCATAAGTTACTTGAAGTTGTTCCTGTTGCTGTTGTTAGCTACCATCAAATCAGCCCCTGATTCATGGTGGACACACACACAAGAGAAAGAAATGCTGCTGGCCCTGAGCCAACTCCACGATCAGTTGTGGATCAGACCATTGTGATTTGTAGGATTTCCATTAACTGATTTTCAGGAGTAGATCATCAGGCCTTTCTCTTAATCCATCTTAGTCTGGAAGCTCCACTGAAACCTGTTCAGCATCACAGCAACATCCAAGCCTCCATTCCCAGATGAGGTACACTGATCATGACTCCCTCATGGAACGTGACAATTCTACCACTGAACGACCAACAACCCCCTTACGTGAAGTGCCCCAAGGAAAAAAACAGGAAGTTCACAATGTAGAAGAACTGACAGGGACGCACTCAGCAAACAGCTTACAGATTGTTGTGATATAGTACAGTTTGCTTCGGATTAATTAAACAGATTTGTGTACTACATCATCAAATTGTAACTAAACTAGACCTCAGAAAACGGATGAGAAGATTTAAAAAATTGATGCCAAGAAAACCTTTTTTTTTTTTTAATTCATACACAAGCTATTAGAACAAAAAAGTTGAATCTAAAAGTGTCAAAGTCCTACAAGATTAACCACAAGAACAACCACAAAACTATTAAAATATAGTAAAATATTTACAAGTCTGTGTAGTGGTAGAGAAGGCCAAGGAAAATCTTTTGTACTACACAGAGGTTAGCTGATTATATCCTGACCAAGAACTGGAAAATCTGGTGACACTTAAATGTGAGTTTGTATTTTTTTCCTCTACAAAAAGATGTTATTATTGTTAGGTGCCATCGAGTTGACTCCAACTCATAGAGACCCCATGTACAACAGAAAGAAACACTGTCTTGTCCTGCACCATCCTCACAATTGTTGCTTTGCTTAAGCCCATTGTTGCAGCCACCACAGTGTCAATCCATCTCATTGATGGTCTTCCTCTTTTTCACTGACCTTCTACTTTACCAAGCATGATATCCTTCTCCAGAGACTGATCCCTCCTGATAATATGCACAAACTATATGAGACATAGTCTCATCATCCTTGCTTCTAAGGAGTATTCTGGTTGTACTTCTTCCAAGACATATTTGTTCGTTCTTTTGGCAGTCCATGGAATATTCAATATTCTTTGCCAACACCACAATTCAAAGGCATCAGTTCTTCCTCAGTCTTCTTTATTCATCATCCAGCTTTCACTTGCACAGGAGGTGATTGAAAACACCATAGCTTGGGTCAGGTGCACCTTAGTCTTCCAGGTGACATCTTTGCTTTTCAACACTTTAAAAGGGTCTTTTGCAGCAGAGTTGCCCAGTGCAATGCATCTTTTGATTTCTTGACTGCTGCTTCCATGGTTGTTGATTGTGGACCCAAGTAAAATGAAATCCTTGACAACTTCAGTCTTTTCTGTTTATCATGATGTTGCTTAGTGGTCCAGTTGTGAGGATCTTTATTTTCTTTATACAAAAAGATAAAGAGTATGAATTTTCTGGCTTTTTATGGTATAAAATATACTTAATCTGGCCCTTTAAGGTTTAAGTGGATGTTGCAAGAATGGATGAGAAATACTGTGTTAAAAAAAAAAAAAAAATTTTTTTTTTTTTGGTGTAATTATTCCCTAGGACTGCCATAACATCCACGAACTGGGTGGCTTAAAATGACAAATTTATTTTCTTACAGTTCTGGAAGCTAGAAGTCTGAAATCAAGGTTTGGGCAGGGCTGTGCTCCCTCTGAAGGTTCTAGGGATGAACGCTTCCTTGCCTTTCTCCTAGCTTCTAGTGACTTCCAGCAATCCTTGGCATTCCTTGTCTTATAGCTGCATTACTCTAATCTCTGCCTATATCTTCATGTGGCCTTTCTGTGTGCCCTCTCATCTTTCTATGAAAACACTAATCATTGTCATTAGGACCTACCCTAATTCAGTATGACCTCATCAAAACCAATTACATTAACAAAGACATTTCCAAATAAAGTCACATTCTGAGATTCCAGATGGACAGGAATTTTGGTGGGGCTATTTTTTTTATTGGCATAGTAGTTAAGAGCTCCACTGCTAATCAAAAGGTCAGCAGTTGGAATACAACAACCGCTCCTTGGAAACACTATGAGGCAGTTCTACTCTGTTCTATAGGGTCACTATGAGTTGGAATCGACTCTTGACTGCAACCAGGTTTGGTTTGGTTTGGTCTGGATGAGAAGAACAGTCCTTCACTACACTTGGGCTATGGGAAGAACAATTAAAAGGTGATATTTAGGCTCATTTCCACTGTAATATGATTTTGATACTGAAAATTATATAAGTCACCCATCAAAAGCTCCCACATCTTCACACTTAATAACTTGAAAAACAGAAAATAACAACCTGTTTAAAAATCGTCCAGATCAAAACTTTCAGACGAATTTAAATCCTTCATTAAAATTATAAGAATGTATACCTTCTAATTAGTTTGCCAAGGCAACTGGCTGACATCAAGGGGCCCTGGTGTTACACTTGTCTGCTAACTGAAAGGTCTTCGGTTTGAACCCACCAGCTGTTCCTTGGGAGAAAGATGTAGCAGTCTGCTTCTGTAAAGAGTTACAGCCTTGGAAACCCTATGGGGTCACTCTATTTTGTTCTATAGGGTCACTGTGAGTCAAGACAACATCAGAAAAAATGGGCATCTACTTGGGAAGGAGCAAGACAAACTTTTGTGTAATGATGGAGGAGACTGAAAACTGGGTATCAAAAATTAGTAAATGCAGCAACGAGACCTTTTTTCCATTTATACCTACATACTTTGATAAAGTAGCCTTTTAGCTATACTTGCCATTAAAATAAAATTTAAAAATAAAGCAGAACTTAGAAAATACTGTGGTGGTTAAGGCTGTATATCAACTTGGATGGGCCATGATCCTCAGTGGTTTGACAGTTAAGATCTAGTTTGGCAGTTGTATAATGTAGTGATTACTTCCAAGATGAGGTTTGACATAATGTGATCACCTCCATGATGGGATCTGTTATGAGTAGCCAATCAGTTGAAAAGGAGTTTCCTTGGGTCTGTCAACTGCATTGAATATAAGTGGACATTCTGGCAAAGCTTGTTGTCTTTTGTTTGCTCTGGATCTTACAGCTGGCTCCTGTTTGTCTGACCTCCAATTCTTGGAACTTGATCTTTCAGCTTACCTGTGGTCTTGCCTGTGGATCTAAGGATTCCTCAATCTTCAAAGCCAAGAGCTCTGCCATCTAACCTGCCTATCTTGGGTTCTCCAGCCCCTACAGCTACATGAATCAGGAGAAGTCTCTATCCTTACCCACAGACTTGGGACATTCCAGCCTCTACAACCTAATGAGCCATTTCCTTAATATAAATCTCTCTCTACATATATTTTTTCACCTTACTGGTTTTGCTTCTCTAGAGAACCCAGCCTAAGACAAATACCAAGACACATCACAAAGTATTAAATGAAGATGATAATTTTTTTTTAATTATAACCAATCACAGTAATAATAATTTTGATTTTTGTGATAGCAAAGGGTTTTCTACACTACTAAATAAAACATTTTACTTCATTTTTGTCTCCTTCAGTTAAAATGTTTGCATATGATCTATTATGCATTTAATATATTTGTGCAATGGAACATATATAATTTATAAATCAATAAATATGCATATTTGGAGGATAAGTACTCAAAAATTGTATTGATATGATACATCATCTTAGAGCTTTAGATCGATACTTTTTATTGGTCTAAATACGTTTAGGAGGTTCCCTTTTATTTCCTTTTTCTATTTTTTCAAATGTAATTCCTCAGGTAGAATTTCAGATTTTAGTAAACAAATGAAGATGAGGGCACAGGAGGGTCTTTCCTACCACCTTTTAACATATTTTCAGAATGCACCTATGTGAGAAGCAATCCTTAGCATATGTCCCAACTCAGAGCATGTTATGGATTGAATTATGTCCCCCGAAAGATATATTGACCCTCATGTGTTTGTCAGTTTGTCGTACTATGGGGACTTGCGTGTTGCTGTGATACTGGAAGCTATGCCACCAGTATTCAGATACCAGCAGGGTCACCCATCGAGGACAGGTTTCAGCTGAGTTTCTAGACTAAGACAGAGTAAGAAGGACCCAGCAGTCTACTTCTGAAAAGCATTAGCCAGTGAAAACCTTATGAATACCAGCAGAACATTGTCTGATACAGTGCTGGAAGATGAGCCCCCCAGGTTGGAAGGCACTCAAAAGATGACTGGGGAAGAGCTGCCTCCTCAAAGTAGAGTCAACCTTAATGACATGGGTGGAGTAAAGCTTTTGGGACCTTCATTTGCTGATGTGGCATGACTCAAAAAGAGAAGAAACAGCTGCAAACATCCATTAATAATTGGAACCTGGAATGTACGAAGTATGAATCTAGGAAAATTGGAAATCATCAAAAATGAAATGGAACCCATAAACATCGATATCCTAGACATTAGTGAGCTGAAATGGACTGGTATTGGCCATTTTGGATCAGACAATCATATAGTCTACTATGTTGGGAATGACAACTTGAAGAGGAATGGTGTTGCATTCATTGTCAAAAAGGACATTTCAAGATCTATCCTGAAGTACAATGCTGTCAGTGAGAGGATAATATCCATATGCCTACAAGGAAGACCAGTGAATATGACTATTATTCAAATTTATACGCTATCTACTGAGGCCAAAGATGAAGAAATAGAAGATTTTTATCAGCTGCTGCAGTCTGAAATTGATCCAACATGCAATCAAGATGCATTGATAATTACTGGTGATTGGACTGTGCAAGTTGAAAACAAAGAAGGATCAGTAGTTGGAAAATATGGCCTTGGTGACAGAAACAATGCCGGAAATCAAATGATAGAATTTTGCAAGGCCAACAACTTTTTCATTGCAAATACCTTCTTTCACCAACATAAATGGCGACTATACTCATGGAACTCACCAGATAGAACACACAGAAATCAAAACGACTACATCTGTGGAAAGAGTCAATGGAAAAGCTCAATATCATCAATCAGAACAAGGCCAGGGGCAGACTGTGGAACAGACCATCAATTGCTCATATGCAAGTTCAAGCTGAAACTGAAGAAAATCAGAGCAAGTCCACGAGAGCCAAAATATGACCTTGAGTATATCCCACCTGAATTTAGACACCATGTCAAGAATAGATTTGATGCATAGTACACTAGTGACCGAAGACCAGACGAGTTGTGGAATGACATCAAGGACATCATACATGAAGAAAGCAAGAGGTCATTGAAAAGACAGGAAAGAAAGAAGAGACCAAGATGGATGTTGGAGGAGACTCTGAAACTTGCTCTCAAACGCTGAGCAGCTAAAGCAAAAGGAAGAATTGAAGTAAAAGAACTGAACAGAAGATTTCAAAGGGTGGCTCGAGAAGACAAAGTATTATAATGACATGTGCAAAGACCTAGAGATGGAAAACCAAAAGGGAAGAACACACTCAGTTTTTCCCAAGCTGAAAGAACTGAAGAAAAAATTTCAGCCTCGTGTTGCAATAGTGAAGGGTTCCATGGGGAAAATATTAAACGATGCAGGAAGCATCAAAAGAAGATGGAAGGAATTCACAGAGTCATTATACCAGAAAGAATTAGTTGATGTTCATCCATTTCAAGAGGTAGCATATGATCAGGAGCCGATGGTACTGAAGGAAGAAGTCCAAGCTGCTCTTAAGGCATTGGTGAAAAACAAGGCTCCAGGAATTGATGGAATATCAATTGAGATGTTTCAACAAACAGATACAGTGCTGTAGGTGCTCACTTGTCGATGCCAAGAAATATGGGAGACAGCTTCCTGGCCAACTGACTGGAAGAGATCCATATTTATGCCCATTCCCAAGAAAGGTGATCCAATCGAATGTGGAAATTATAGAACAATATCATTAATACCACACGCAAGCAAAATTCTGCTGAAGGTCACTCAAAAATGGCTGCAGCAGTATATCAACAGGGAACTGCCAGAAATTCAGGCCAGTTTCAGAAGAGGACGTGGAACCAGGGATATCATTGCTGATGTCAGATGGATCCTGGCTGAGAGCAGAGAATATCAGAAGGATGTTTACCTGTGTTTTATTGACTATGCAAAGGCATTCAACTGTGTGGATCATAACAAATTATGGATAACATTGTGAAGAATGGGAATTCCAGGGCACTTAACTGTGCTTATGAGGAAACTTTACATAGATCAAGAGGCAGTTGTTTGGACAGAACAAGGGGATACTGATTGGTTTAAAGTCAGGGAAGGTGTGGGTCAGGGTTGTATTCTTTCACCATAACTATTCAATCTGTATGCTGAGCAAATAATCCGAGAAGCTGGACTATACGAAGAAGAATGGGGCATCAGGATTGGAGGAAGACTTATTAACAACCTGTGTTATGCAGATGACACAACCTTGCTTGCTGAAAGTGAAAAGGACTTGGAGTACTTACTAATGAAGATCAAAGACCACAGCCTTCAGTATGGATTACACCTCAACATAAAGAAAACAAAAATCCTCACAAGTGGACCAATGAGCAACATCATGATAAACGGAGAAAAGATTGAAGTTGTCAAGGATTTCATTTTACATGGATCCACAATCAACAGCCATGGAAGCAGCAGTCAAGAAATCAAGACACATTGCATTGGGTAAATTTAAAGGACCTCTTTAAAGTGTTGAAAATCAAAGATGTCACCTTGAAGACTAAGGCGTGCCTGACCCAAGCCATGGTATTTTCAATCGCATCATGTGCATGTGAAAGCTGGACAATGAATAAGGAAGACTGAAGAAGAATTGACGCCTTTGAATTGTGGTGTTGGCGAAGAATATTGAATATATTATGAACTGCCAAAAGAACAAATCTGCTTTGGAAGAAGTACAACCAGAATGCTCCTTAGAAGTAAGGATGGCGAGACTGCGTCTCACATACTTTGGACATGTTGTAAGGATGGATCAGTCCCTGGAGAAGGACATCAGGCTTGCAAAGTACAGGATCAGCAGAAAAGAGGAAGACCCTTAACGAGGTGGGTTGACACAGTGGCTGCAACAATGAGCTCAAGCATAATGACAATTGTAAGGATGGCACAGGACCGGGCAGTGTTTCATTCTGTTGTGCACAGAGTCTCTGTGAGTTGGAACTGACTCGATTGCACCTAACAACAACAGCAACAATATATTGAAGTCCTAACCCCTGGTACCTGGGAATGTGACCTTATTTAGAAATAGGGTCTTAGAAGATAGTATCAATGAACATGAAGTTATATTGCAGTAGTGCAGGTACCAATCCAATAAGAATGATGTCCTTGTAAAAGAAGAGAAGAAACATGGACACAGAAAGAAAATGGTCATGTGAAAATGGAGACAGAGGTGGAATTATGCTGCAGCTGCAAGCTAAGGAACACCTGTGGCTACCAGAAACCGGAAGAAAAAAGGAAGAATCCTCCCCTAGAGCCTTCAGAGAGAGCCTGGCCCTGCTGACACCCTGCATTTGGATGTCTAACCTCTACAACAGTGAGACAATAACTTTCAGGCATTTTAAGCCACCCACTTTGCTTTTTTGTTACAGCAGTCCTGGGAAACTAATACAGAGCTGAACCAACGGTGGGCCTAATAGACATGTAGGGTCACTATGAGTCGAAATCGACTCAATGGCAATGGGTTTGGGTTTTTGTTTTGTTTTGTTTTAATAGACATAAGTAAAAATGTATGTATACCAGGGATAGCCTCAAGTGAGAAAATGTACCATTTCTATTTATTCATTTCTTCAAAAAACCTTTCTTGAGTTCCTACAGGCTCTATCCCAGGTGCTGGGGAAAAAGAACCGCCTGAAAACGCATTCATTCATGGAAGAAGTAGGCACAGGTCAGCTCCCCTTTGCTGATGGAGAGCTCACAAGAACCCCAACTTAGGAAGGAGGAAGCGATGTAGCTACTCGGTGAAAGAGTTATACAAATTGCATTTGTAATGTGCCTTTAAATTGCAGGGAGCAGAAGTGCACCTGTGACTTTAAAATATTCCTAGCAGTGTCCTCTGGATATGCTCCACCTTCAGCTACAAACATTCTGCCGGCAAATGCTATTCCAGTCACTCTATTTCCTTCCTCAACCCTTCTGTTCTTCTGCCCACACATTTCACGGAGCTACCAGAAGCCACCAGGCAGGCAGCTGCCACAGAATGTCGAGCAAGGATGAGAATTTTAACTTTTGGGGTACATTGTACATTTTCTAAATGCCAGAAAAATGCAGAATCAAAGGAAATTAGCCATCCTGCCAATTACACAGCACAGGCAAGAGGGCAGATTCCATTCTTCCCCCAGTTACAGGAAAGGGCAATTGTGTTCAGATCTGTTTTGTGTACTTGTGGTTCAGAAACATTTCCTTGAAAATATATTGGCAAAACTGCTGAGTCCTTTATAAAATCCTAAGAAAGTACCAAAAGTCTAAAGAACAGGTTTAATGGAGCACGATACGCTTCCAGAGGGATGAGTTCTATGATTTCTGCTTTCTCTCTAGGTCTTTCTTCCCCAACTTCCAAAGAAATACTTATGTCAGAAACTAATTAAAAGCAATGCAAAATAACAGTACACATCATTTAATCCTAAGTAAATACGTCCCCCACGCATCTGTCAAGTTTGTCGTACTGTGGGGGCTTGCGTGTCGCTGTGATGCTGGAAGTTATGCAACTGGTATTCAAATACCAGCAGTGTCACCCATGGCAGACAGGTTTCATCTAAGCTTCCAAACTAAGACAGACTAGGAAGAAGGACCTGGGGGGTCTACTTCTGGAAAAAAAAAAAAAAAAATTGGCCAGTGAAAACCTTATAAACAGCAGCAGGACATTGTCTGATACAGTGCCGGATGATGGGCCCCTACAGTGGCTGCAACAATGGGCTCAAGCATAACAAGGATCATGAGGATGGCCCAGGACCCGGCAGTGTTTTGCTCCGCTGTACTCAGGGTCGCTATAAGTCAAAACCAACTCGATAGCACCTAACAACAGCAACAAATATGGGGGGAAAGTATAAAGAAACGCACCAACTGAAGTCATTATCATAGTTACAGAGGAGAGGCAGAGCAATGCCATCAGGGAAGGACACCTGTTGGGAGATATCGTTTTATATCTTAAGTTGGAGGGGATGGCACCTCACTTTTTACAAGTTTTTATACCTTTTGAGGGTCTTAAACATATTTTATAATACGTTTATTTTAACCCTAATACTTTCAATTCCCTATGGCACTAACATGTGTTGGTCATCCCATTACCTTATTGTTATTGTTAGCTGTCATTGAGTCAGCCCCGACTCATGGCAACCCCAGCCACAAGGGAACAAAATGTTGCCTGGCCCTGCACCACCCCCATGATCATTTGTGAATTGGACCTTTATGATTTATAGGGTTTTCATTGGTTGATTTTTGGAAATATATCACCGGGGTTTTCTTTCTAGTCCATCTTAATCTGGAAATGCTGTTGAAATGTGTTCAGCATCATAGCAACAGGCAAACCTCCACTGACAGATGGATAGTACTGTTGAAGCCAGGTCTCCTTTGTGGAAGGTGAGAATTCTACCACTAAACCACCAATGTCCTCAGTTATTACACTCAAGGTAAAGAATCTGAGCCATGGAATAAGACAAGCGTAGGTCAAAACCAGCTCTGTCACTTACTAGCTGAGTGACCTTAGGCAATATCCTTAACCACTCTAAGCATTGGTTTTATTCATCTGAAAAATATGCACAAATAATAGTACCTAGTTCAAAGGCAGTTGGGAGAAATTAGTACATGCAAGAACTTAGTACAGTGCCTACCACACAGGAAGAACTCAATAAATGTTAGCTATCGTCAATAATTATTTTATTCTTTTCTCAGTGGTCTACCTACTAATAATCCCTCAACTCTTGACTGAATTCATTGAGCATCCCTTTTCACCTTCCCTTTCTGAAGCAACAAAGTCTAGAGACATGAGTGTTCATCAGGGGCAAGCCATATTCTTTGAGCCCACTTTCACATTCCCCAGTGTTTTAAAACACACATCGGCTTTAGAAAACAGTTTTGTTCTTCTTAGTTTCAGAAATTAGGAATGAATTGGCTCTGGTGCTAATGCAACAGAAAGTTTTATTTTCCACAATTAAATGAAGATCTAACGCAGGAATATAAGTTAAACATCATAGACCCATACTCAGTATATGTGGTTTTACCATAATTATAGACCTGAACATTATGATGATTATAAACCAAACCAAATCCATTGCCATCATGTTGATTTCGATTCACAGCAACCCTGTAGGACAGTGTAGAACTGCCCCATAGGGTTTCCAAGGAGTGGCTGGTGGATTTTTGAACTGCCAACCTTTTGGTTAGCAGCGGAATGCCTAACCACAATGCCGCCAGGGCTTCACGATGATTATACATACCCATAAATAGTGACTTCAATCAGGTACTCAGTATCAGTGTGTCTTTCACATCATAAACCAAGATACTTCTGCTGTAGCCAAAGTATACCAAAAAAAAAAAAAAAACAACAGTATATTCCGACTCATAGTGACCCTATAGGACAGAGTAGAACTGCCCCATAGAGTTTCCAAGGAGCACCAGGTGGATTTGAACTGCTGGCCTCTTGGTTAGCAGTCATAGCTCATAACCACTGTGCCACCAGGGTTTCCAGCTGATGTATAGAAGGTAACTTTTAAGAATCCCTTCTCTAGATGAATCAGCCCAACATTTGCCAATACTGCCTGGCAGCATAAAATATCATCAGATATTCCTCCTACTGAGATGTCTCCCATGGAATGGTGCAACCCCAACAAACAATGGGATGCATTCAGTCTCTAACTTGCTATCTCTGCAGACATGCTGACTGTTCTCCGTGGACTGAGGATGGCTCTGTATGAGACCAAAGGGGTAATTTCAGCAGCAGCATCAGTCACTTGGCTAGTTGTTATCGACATTGCTCAGGGAACCACGAGGGTGGGAGGTGATCCAGGAGAGGTTTCAAATCCTTTGCTAGTGACATAAAGACCACATTTGCTGCCTGACAGCTGGCCATGGCCAATGAGCACAGCCAAGGCGCATTCTATTTTTACTTGATTTTATTCATTCTCCCAGTGATGGTAAATCTACTCATACTAACTGTAGAAGATTCACTCTACATACATTTATCTTCAGGATTTGTATAAATAGTACATTTTCCTTTGGAGGCACCTCATGCAGGTGCCATTAAGTAGTTGTGTCCTCCAGTTCCAAGATCTGGTTGATAAATGAAGAAGGCTACTCTTTTTGTCTTTTAGGTTGATTATTCTTGATCCTTAAGATAAACTGGCTCGATTATTATCATCGACTTTCAGCCCTTAGCCACAACCCACACAAGTCAATCTCAGACTCTGTATTGGATCAGGTCCTCCTGCTTGCTGGCAATTTATCTATCTAGGCTATGGTTCTGGAGAGATTTCTGCTACCAAAGTCCAAGTTGCTGTTTAGGATTGCTATGTCCTGTTTGACCTATACATGGCAAATAGGAGGAATGCCCTCGGAATCCCTAGTATATATGCCACATTTTTTTTTTTTTTATAAGATGTACACCTGAATAGTTATCTCTAATTTATTATCTGGTCCTTCCAGACATCTGAGATGTTCTTCAACTCTGAGATCGTCTCTCCTGCAACCATGCTAATGAACAACAAGGAGGAGCCAGTAGCTCATTACCAAAGACAGCACTTCTCTTCATCAGAGGTTGGCCTCAATCCTATGCCCCTGACTTCCCACTCTCACCCAGCTGCTTCCTAACGAATCTTTCCTCCAAACCTGCAGCACTTAAACATCAACCTGAGTGAGTTCCGAGTCCGGAAGTCATCATCAGATACTTTTAATGGATTGCTATTAAACAGAATGTACTCAGAGCCAGGGTGCCTTTGAATTACATAAAGACTGAGACCTAATATCAAGGAACTTACACTTTTTGAAAGGCAAAAACAGTTTAGATGCCAAGAAATGAGTCGATTTGAAACATATGAAACATAACTCAGATATTGAAACAAAATATACAATTCCATCTTTAAGGTGTCTTTAGGCCTGTTTTGATGCAACACTTTTCATTGCTTTTTCGAGTTTGTCTGAGAATAATCCTGTTCTCTCCAAAAGCTCTTTATTAGGGAAGATCTATGCTGGTCTGAGCTCTTGAACCTAACATCATGTATACCATGCATGTAAATTGGTAAGCCTGGCAATTCTTTGAAAATTGACCTCAAAAGAAAGTAAGCATAATGGGTGGCAAATAACAATAACAAGGACACAATACCTCTGAAAGAAGAATTTGAGCCACTTGATCATAAATTATGACTTACATTGTTTTCTATGAACGACCAAACAAGAGAGAATGAATCATTTTCGTGCATTAGCATAGAAATTCCAGGTCTAGAAATAACTTGAAAAATAGAGTCAGGGACACGGACATATGTTTTCCAAGATTAAAACAAAAAAAGTGCAGACAAATTCTATAAGACCAGTGTAACTGGTGAACCTGTCATCAAATATTTCATTCTAAAATTCTGCAACATTAAAATGCCTGTTTTCATGGAGTTTTTTTTTTTTTAATTTTTATTGTGCTTCAAGTGAAAGTTTACAAATCAAGTCAGTCTCTCACACAAAAACTTATATACACCTTGCTACATACTCCCAGTTGCTCTCCCCCTAATGAGACAGCCCGCTCCCTCCCTCCACTCTCTCTTTTCATGTCCATTCTGCCAGCTTCTAACCCCCTCTACCCTCTCATGTCCCCCATGGAGTTATTTTTTAAAAAGAGCAGAAATCTCTTTAAAAACAAAAACAAAATCCTCTCAAGAGAAAAAAAATAAGAAATCTGGTTCACACAATTCTGCTTTGGCAGCCATCTTGTTTCATATTCCAGTATATAAAGTTAGTAATTCTGAAACAATAAAGATGGGATCGGGAAAGTCCTTACTAATGAAACACTTTAAATGAGCTCCCTAAATACTTTTAACTAGCATTTAATTTATTTTTAATCAGGTGCTTATCATTTGTTAAATAAATTCCAAAGGCCCCATGATTCCACAGCCCTTAGTCTAATCTCCCATTGGGAAGCAACACATATTAAATAGTTGCTAAACCTTGGTAAATACACTTTTAATAATTAATTCTAGAAGTATTTAACTTGCAGTAATATACCGGATATTTCTGCAATATTATAATCCATGGGATATTGCCGAGGGATTTCTCAGATTAACACATTTGGGTCCCCGAGTCCCATCTGTATACCTCTATCTGAATTAACAGCAGGTGATTCAACACATGGCTACCAGTGTGTCTGAGTGACCAATGATTTTATTACCGTATCAGTGAGATCAGATCAGTGAAATGCATCAGCTGAGGAAATGCTTAGTAAGGGATGAGACAGACGGTGGCTTACAAGTCAACCCGGGTTTTCAAAAATGATAACTACTGAAAAGAAAAATTAGTCTTCCTGTTGAGATGTGTAGATACTATGTAGATATTCTAACTCAATCTCTATGATGGATAGTGCTCAATTTTAAACATATTTCGGTAATGCCTTAATTTAATAGAATGGAAGATACACAAGATGTTGAAGGATCAAGGTGAGAATAAATTTTCTTGCACAGATAGTTGAGCCTTGTTCTAAAATCCTTGTGATTCTTACACTTCGTGCTCCACAAAAAAACGGGCTTTGCTTTCTTTTCCTTTATAAAGGTGTCCTGAGTAACCACTTTGATACATTCTATACAGCCCGTCCAGTTTTGTTCATGTTTCTCTAACATTACTACAGCTGTTATTTATTTTTTTCCAATTTAGGGTCATTTGCAACTTAAAAATTATATGTTGAAATTGAAGTCAATCGTGACCTTTGTCTTAGGCACAAGCCACTTCCCCACGCAGACGGTACAGAGACGGAAGATTGACCAGCAGATGGTGCTACAGAGCAGGCAGCAACATGGGGCTTAACATCCTAGAAGCTCAAGAATTGCATCAAAGATTCTCTAAAAAGATCTTTAGTCTTCTAGCTAGTCGGTTCTCTCATTAAGTAAGGGAGTCTCCATTCCCCCACCCCCTTTCTCTGCACACCTCTCTTTTAAGTTTCATAAATGTGTTCTTTGTAGTCTGAAAATAGCGTGGCGTGTCCCCAGCACCGTTCCCCAGCCGGTTCAACCTTCAGGGCATCATGGAAAATGCCCTGTATAAACAGGGACTATGCAGACAGCCCTTTCACTCACACAGAAGTATCCTGTTTCCCGCACTGGCTAAAGAAAGCATGCGCCATAACGATGTTTTAGTAGTGATAGAAATCAAACATTTTCTGGAGCCATTATAGTCTAAAATGTTAATGCAGTTTACTTTTTAAAATGTGATCGATAGGTGGGGGAAAGTGCCCATAAATTACTAAAGGCAAAAAACATTCTATTAGCACACAGTGGATTTTGCAATATTTGCTGGTCTGTGTTTACTGGGGGGAGAGGTGGGTGGACATTTTTAATGTGCTGAAATCTTGCTTTTTTTTTTTAAATACCTGTCTTTGTCTTTCTCAATTCAAAAGGGAGATTTTTAACATAAGTCATTTAGGAAATGTAATTCTAATGGAGTACAGCTATAGGTTTCAATTAACATTCTACCTTTCTGACAGCCTTTACATTCCATGTTTTATGAAATCATTAACTATTGTCATGTTTCTATTATGATACTATTAGGAAATAAAGAGACTTATGTAAATGGAGATGTAAAAGAAATGTATGACAGTTACTCGGAGCAACATCTGTGCACCATCATACATGCTCACACTAATTTTCTAAGTATTGTTCCATTCATTACAGAGCATTGTTAGTTGCAGTGGCACAACCCTTATTTCCATGCATTTAGGGAATGAGGCAGAGAGTGGGTAAATGAGAGCCTAATCAATACC
Organism: Elephas maximus indicus; assembly: GCF_024166365.1. Lineage (NCBI taxonomy): Eukaryota > Metazoa > Chordata > Mammalia > Proboscidea > Elephantidae > Elephas > Elephas maximus. The sequence continues at coordinate 138,109,495 of NC_064821.1, forward strand.
ACTTTTCATTTTGCCTCTAATGTGCCGCCTTTCCCTTTCTTTTCCTCATGCGCAAATCCAAAAAAATCCTGACATTACAGTCATAAAATGTAATTCTTCTGCAGAAACACAGGCAATAATGCTTTCTGTATTCAGGCGTATTGCATATTCTAATGGCATTTGGCTAAATTGAGTATGGATTTAACATCAAAGGCTTCATGAATTTTTCAAATGAGATATTAAAGTCAATATTTCAAGTGAAAGATATTTCAATTTAGTTGCATACACAACAATAAAAAACTTCTACAAGGTAGAGGTACTAGTGGCTGTACCAGTATTAGTTCATTCAAGAAATTATTAGTTTATAAGAAAATCAAACACAAGGTTGTGATATGGCAACGACTCTGAATAAATTAGACTCACCGATACGCACTAGTGTACTTTATCTCTTGCAGGCTGAAGCAGTACACTTGCCACTGGCGTGTTCAGGGCGCCTGGCAGATTTTTTTTTTTTTAGCTCTGTTGATTAGCGTGAAGATTTGCATTGCTGTTTCATAAATCTCCTTATTTTCATTTGTACAAGTGGAAGGCTTAGGAGAGGTGGAAAAAAGAGTTGTTTTTCACCTTGCACTTAAGTGGATCTTACTTAAAGGTGTCAATACCTAAAGTGGGTCTACACAATGATGCTAAATGTTGCCTTTCAGGCAGGGTAAAGAATGCTCAGGTTCAGTGTCTGTGAAGGTACGTCAAGTTTGCTGCCAGCCCTCCACTTGGTAACAGATTGCTGATCCTCTCAAAACATGCAAGCTTGCATGTATCAGGAGCCTTTCCACTGAAGAACTCAAAGCCCGTTCACACACGCTGTCTCATTGATCTAACCAAATTCCCAGTGAGGAAAGGAGTAGCAAAGGGAGACATCATCCCCATTTTACAGATGGGCAAAGGTAAGGCACAAAACACGAAAGTGGCTGTTATGGAGAAGTCGACACTAAAACTGGAACAAGAGTCACATCTGCTGGTTTGCAGGCCCAAGTCCTCGACACTGAACTGATGTCCTTCTTCTTAGTCGTGATGACTGCAGGTTGGTCTGTTTTGTTTTCCATTGTTCTTTTAGCTTTTCTCTGCAGTCACACGGGAAGGCATTAGCCAGAATTCCCTGCATAACATCCCATCTTACCTCTGTTACAGTGCCTTTTATCCAGTATTTCCAAGCCCTTCATCAGTTTAATCACAGGTTATCTCTCAACATCAGATAGCCACTTTGTTCATTCAGAGATACTTTAGGTAATAAAGAGTAAAAGAGCTCACAAACCCATACCATGTGAAAGAAATGATCACTTCCGGGTGACGACATGCAGCTGACCTGTGAAAAACTGCCTTCCTATACTTCATAGCTAAACCTGATGGCAAACAATGTGAACTCACTCAGCTCTACGTCATGCATGTTAACCTGTCTGCTACCAGTGCATTATTTAAACCAGCATTGTTGTCAGGGTCCCTCACTTAAATAAGGCTTCTTAAAAGGTATGGCACTTTCAAGGCCCAACTACCCCGAAAGACACAAAGATTTCATTCTGTAATTTGAGGGATGGTTGCCCATTTTTAGAAAAGGAAGAAGTCTAACTTTGTAAATACTCTGTAATGAGGAAGAGGCACACACCACAAATACCTTTGTTTTTTTTTTTACAAGAACAAAATACTAGAGCCATCACTTTTTGCTGTATTTCAAAGGGTGTGGGGTCCCCTAGGAGGGTGTTTTCCACTGGCTCACCACACACACGTACCCACAAAATACTAGCTTAATCTGTTTAAGTTATTCGGATTTACGTGACAGGACTTACTTTTCAACTGGATTGCACGAACTGTATTTCAATTGTATCCATATCCCACCCCAACAACAAAAAGCCTCCAGAAGTAAAGATTGTTTCTTTGCTTCATTACATCTAAATGATTGGACTCATTTCAGTCTCAATTCTCAAACCTCCCTCCCTTTCTTTTTAAGGGACCCTATTATAGGGAGGAAAAACAAAATAGAACAAAGCTACAATTCAATGCTCATTTTAAGGTTTTCAGTTATAACAGTGCTCCTGGGCATGACCATTATAGATTGGCTTCTTTGGGAAACTGTTGATCTTTTGATGTTTATCATTTCTTTATTTAAACTGTAAAAGGGAGCTTTGTGGAGAACTAGACTTTGTCTCTAACTAAGGCCTATATTAAACGCAGGCCAGGCCATGACTGAAAATGGAGCCTGTGGACTCAAAACTATTCCCTCATCGGCCCCTGCCCACATCATAAAATCAGTAAGCTATTTGGCATCGCAGAAAAGAGATGGGAAAACACGAGAACTAAAAGCCGGGTGGACCATGTACCTAAAAGCCACGAATATAAACACAGAAGGAAGTGTTAGCTTAGCTCCAGAGGGTGGCAAGGGGAACATCAGAGGTTTATGTGATATTCAGTGTTCATATTCCTAAAAGTAAGTGCACATTTTAAAATTTTCACTGCACATCTGTGCATTGCTACATTTTTAAGGGCCTGCTAGGAGTGGAATTACAGGAGATTTGAAGCTCACAACCGAGTAGCTCTGGCAAAGCTGCATGGGGGAGGAAGGCTACTGAAAATCATGGTGGGGGGGTCGGTAGAGCCTCTGCCAAAGAGGAACAGTAAAAAAAGGGTTCTAGCCGAGGAAACTGTCAGCTTTATATATGGGAACTTGAAATGGAAAAATTGGTAGTGCCACTGAACCTGAACAGCAGCTGTGAAATCAGAATTTACTCCCTAATCTGAATTAACTAATCAAAACCAGGTCACTCCTCCGTCTCCCCTCCACTACCCACAGCATCGCCCTGGGTTATTTTTCAGGACCAATTGCATTCTGCAGCAAAATAAATAAAGAGCAACAAAACCAGAAATACAAAAGGTCAAAGTTTCCCCACAGGACCCAATGCACTTGAGCTTTGTCAATGGAGGAAAGAACATAGGTTCTTCAACCTTTCGTTCTTTTCACCTTCACGTGCATACACGTAGCACATAAGAACAAGGCTACGCCTTATCACCAACATACTCAGATCCAAACCAAGAGTGATTTTAAAATGATGACCTCTGAGATCTAAGCTCAAAAGGAAGCTAAAAGGTAAGGACTACATGAAGCAAGTGGCCCAGTGTGCTGGTAATTTTTAAAAATTCAGATTCTCATCTAATTTCATACGCAGGCACTTTTTCCTCAAGCACACACATTTAGTAAAACTGTACTGGTAAATTACCTAAAGAAATACATTCAACGGTGTACACCAGCCAAAGCACGATTTGAAGCTCTTATTAACTGGTGATTATCTACACTGATCCACATTACCATTCAGTTGCAAATGTTACTGACATTAAGATGTATGATGCAGAGGCTAGAGAAAGAGCCCATTTAAGACAGGTGAATACTTAATAGTCATTCAACATACACGGCACAAAATGTCTTTCACGGGAGTTCAAGGATTTTCTCTTTTTTCTCCTTGCAATTTTATATGAACGTTTATAAATAAAATGAGAAATGAAACTCCATTTGGTAGCCATTTGACTTGCTCAAGTTTAATGGCCATTTAAAACTTTGCAATTTATCATTTTAGGCTTCTTTCTCCTCTGATGCCATTTATTTATTTATTTACTTAGCTTCTTTTCTGAATCCTCAGGGGAGATCCACATTTTCGGTATGCAGGTAAAATTTATCTGACAGAGAGAGGTTGTTTATCTTTCGTTTTGGCAATTCTACGGCTGACACTGCAGCAGTTAACTCGCTGCCCACTGGATACAGAGCAGACCCTTTTGTGCCTACAGAACCTACCTCTTTGCTATTGGCCTGCTGGGTGTTAACAGAAGGACCCACTACCGCCATCTTCATTTCACTCCTACTCGAAGTTTAAATACTGAAATTATTCTACGTATTTCTAATTGCAACGGAACATCCAACAGCTCATTGGAGACGTTTTAATCAAGATGATTTTTAAGAAACAGAACCTAGATATGCCAGTAAGAAGTAAAGCGATTCATGGGGAAGCAAGGCAACACAATCGGAAAATTTTGAGAACAACTCAGATCACCAAGTTTATGTTTTTCACGTACAAATGTCAATTGGCCACTTATTTTATATGCAGGTTACATTCCTACAAACTATACACAATTAAAAGGTTGCAAAAGTGACACAAACCTACCCTCCGAAATTCTACCCACCCTTCTGTACAGTTCTGATTTTAAATGTATGACTATCTTCAGATATCCCGGGCCCATGCCACAGCTGGCCAGAGCCTCTCCCTTCAAAATCCAGTCTAAACAGTGTTCTCCCAAACCCAGCTTCTCTATATTTTCTATGCCCTTTGATTTTTTGCTGTCCTGTATTTCATGCTCCGTTCCCAAATCTTGCTCTCTGAAGAACTGATTGAAAGTAATATATTAAAGGCCGATAATGGCAGAATATATGCCATCCCCCAGCTGGTATTTCTTTGTCAACAATTGTCTGCTGTGCCTTTATGGAAAAGAGAAGGTAACAAGAGACTGTATACATGCATCAGGGCCAGTGGAAAGTAAAATCTGTGTGAAGAAGTTTTTTTTTTTTTTTTTTTTTCCCAATCATATAGCATAGGCATCTACTTATTGTGCATAAGCAAAACTCTAACCCTGTAAACATATGGATAGTCATTTTTTTTTTCCCCATCTTTGGAAATCTATGTATGTTGTTAGTGGTTGTTGTATATAAACAGAAATCTTACTGTCTTTAGGAGAATCTATACTATAAAACATCTAGTACATTCAAACACGGAGTTACCAATATTCCCTTTTGTTCCATCAGGCAAAACAGAGAGTAAATAATGACTTCTTTCCAGGTCAAAGAAAATGAGTCCCAAGGGATCTGAGTTGTGTTGAGCCAATGATTTTCAGAGTGTGCTCAGAGAAGCAGGAAGTTTCCTCTGAGGTTCCCAAGGAGAGGAGACTTAGGGAAGATGTGGAGGTTTAGTTGAAGGGAGGGTCTGCCCTTCCGACCTTCTTCCCTAGCAAAGCAACTCTACTGTGATTGATCTTATAGTACTGTGTGAAAGATTGTGCTTGTAGACAGGTCTCCTTGTTTAAAGACAGAGTATTGGCCTCGCTCTAGGGAGAATGATATTGAGGAGATAAAGACCGACTCTATGGACCCAAAAGGAAAGGAGACTCTTTCTACTGAACCATCTTCCTTCTGTAGTTGGGATCTTCAGAAGGTTGCTTTATCCTGGCTAATGTTCCTGCCAGGGACCTTTTGAACCTGAGTTGGAAATACACCTAGAAGCAAAGGCTCTCAGCAGGGTTCATCCTTAGCATTTCAAGAACAGAAGTATATAAATAAATATTTCCTGTGTATTTCACTTCCCAAAGGGACAGGATTCCTAGTGGATGTTTATTTTACTTCCCAAAGGGATGTCATCTAACTTTTCCAATTAATAGACAGGAAGCTTTATTTCTTTTTTTATAATTTGGTCAGCTGCAGTGTGAGAAAGCTAAGAAACCGCCTTGCAAAAATATCATTAGAGGAAAGTCCTCAGCTCAAATCCCTAAACTGTGAGCTGCCAGGCTGTTAATCTGTGCAGAATTACCCCAGCCAGCAGGGTCAGACATGCATTATACATTTGTGGCAGAGGAGATCGTGATATACTTGACAGGGACCTTTCCTACTATACAGAAGATGGAATGTAATAAAAACATATTTAGGCTCAGGTAAACACAATGCCCCAAGCTGACAGTAAGCACTTTCTAAAGACAAGTATATCTCACATGGTACAGACCATCATCATTTCAATGTACATTTTGCCTTCCTCACTGGGGAGTTGTTAAGCCAAATACCTCCAACTCTGACAGCTGGGGTGAAAGAGATAATACAAACATAAAATAATAATAATGAGAATAAAATAATAATAACAAATGTGCTCTCACTTTGTCAGAATCTGAGAAATTTCCATTTTGCAAAGGATTTCACACTTCCTACATCACTGTATAACATATGGTATGTTCAAGTGGAAGTTAATTAAAGTTCATATTTGACTGTTGATTCATGCCTATTTCAGAGCAGAGTAGCAGGAAAAGATGCTCACACAAGCTTGTAGCTACCTGTGACACCAGTCGGGCCTCCCATTAAACTGATACGTGCGATCAATTACATTTCAAATTCGAAACTGCATCAAAAGGACAGAAAGAAAGAGCTACCAGTGGGTTACTGAACAGTGCATGTTCAGTGAAAGGCTTTTTGGTTCTGTAGTGAAGAGAACCTATCGTCTCCACCTCTAACAAAGGAATACAAGGCTCCGGTTGAACATAAAAAAAAAAATTTTTTTTTTTTTTTTTTTTAAGGACACAGTATTTTCCTTGTGAAGGTGATTTCTCAGGACAGGAGGGGCTCTCTGTCACCAGGTTGCTGTATCACTACCAAAGAATGCTCCTATAGAAGAGGATGGTGCTTAAAATACAGTAATTACTGTTACAGTGTGCACAAAGCAATGTGAGAACTGTATCTGGAGTTATATGTGGTACTGTGAGTCGAGAAACAGCTGTAATTTTGGCTTTAAATATGTTTATGAGCATTCCGAATGGTTTAAGCTTGCTGTGCAGCATATGATTTTAATTTTCTTTATGGATATGGGGGGGGCAATGAAATGCTGACTTTTGATATAATAATCTTTCAGGTTTAGAAGGAACTATAGGAGACCCAGTCAGTCGTCAAGCCTGCCCTCTTAAGCCTCCACTTATAAATTTCTCTGTAGTGGATGTAAGTTAAAAAAATTATACCTCACGCTATTTGGTAAGTCATATCTCGGATTTGAATGAACCCTTTCAGTTCAACTACCCAGGCTTAAGAAATCAAAGAAAACCTGTAAAATGGAGGCACATATCTTATTTACAAAACAATGGCACCTTTTTCTGGAACAGAAGAAATAGAGTATTCCCAAGGAAAATTCAATTTCCTTATTTGCCTTACACAAAACTCAAGGAATCGCGTTATTTATGTTGAAACTCATATTTAAACACACTTCAAAGTAAGCGCTGAATTGGTCACTTCTTAGGAATTGCTGAAGAGGATTTTGCTTACAATAAAAAAAAGAAAACCATTTTGAATTGCCTCTAGTTATTTTATGTTAATTGTGCCTACTTTGGTTTGTTTCATTTGAAAGGACACATCTCAGGCCAGTTAGTACTAGAAAGATTAGTGATGATGAAGAAATAGATCCTAAAAAAAGATGTACTTAATGAAAAAGAAATGATGTAATTTCCCTCAAATGATTTCTATTGTGAGAGTCTTATAAATATCCATTTGACTGAAACTAGAGAAAATAAACCTTGACAGACAAGTATTACTTGCTAAGGTATGGACGAATGCAGGTAATTTCATTTGCCCCTTAAAAATATTTTTCTGCATTATAATTTTTTCAGCAACATGTCTTATTTCTGTCATCAAGGTACAAAGTTATTCTCAAATTTAAAAAAATACATTGTCAATCAAATATTCCTATCAGCTCCTGTTCACATCAAGAAAAAAAAAAGAGGGTATAGCAAATGACGCATTAAGAGAATGTGGTGACAAGCCCCAAGTAGCTAATGGTCAAGCTGTTCTGGTTAAAAAAATGAAAGTTTGAGATACATAACCCATTGTATGTTAGGGGAAAGTTCTGGGTAGTACAAATGGTTGACACACTTGTCTGATAACCAAAAGGCTGGTGGTTCGAGTCCACCCAGAAGTACCTCTGAAGAAAGGCCTGGTCATCTGTTTCTGAAAAATCAACCACTGAAAACCCTCTGGAGCACAGTTGTACTCTGACACACACCAACTTGACAGCAACTGATAGTTTATAATTGGGACAACTAGATTCTACGCTTCCTGAATGACAGTATGGCAGGTGCGAGGCTGTGTTTACCAAAACTTATTTTATTTTCTCCCAGTACACTGGCTCAGTAGAGAGGAGGATGAAGTCCCAATAGATGGCAAATCCACATGACAGAGCAACCTAAGCCTGAATAACTGTGTGGAGCAGAGACGTGAGGGGGAAATATGCTTTCATTATGTGAAAACACTGACATTTTGACTAAGTAAGCAGAGAGCTTGTTTTATCTCCCACATAGTAGGGTTCAACTGAAAACCACAATAGCAGAAAGCCGGACTTTTTTTTTTTTTTTAATTGTGCTTTAAGTGAAAGTTCACAAATCAAGTCAGTCTTCCATACAAAAATTTAATATATACCTTGCTATATACTCCCAGTTGTTTTCCCCCTAATGAGACAAAACACTGTTTCTCTCCACCCTCTATTTTCGTGTCCATTCAGCCAGCTTCTGACCTCCTCTGCCTTCTTATCTCCTCTCCAGACAGGAGCTGCCCACATGGTTTCATGTGTCTATTTGATTCAAGAAGCTCACTCCTCAGGAGTATCATTTTCTATACCATAGTCTAGTCCAACCCCTGTCTGAAGAGTTGGCTTGGGGAATGGTTCTTGTCTTGGGCTAACAGAAGGTCTGGGGACCATGGCCTCCCGGGTCCTTCAAGTCTCAGTCAGACCATTAAGTCTGGTCTTTTTACAAGAATTTGAGGTCTGCATCCCACTGCTCTCCTGCTCCCTCGGGGTTTCTCTGTTGTGTTCCCTGTCAGAGCAGTCATCGGTTGTAGCCAGGCACTATCTAGTTCTTCTGGACTCAGGCTGATACAGTCTCTGGTTTATGTGGCCCTTTCTGTCTCTTGGGCTCATAATTACCTTGTATCTTTGGCGTTCTTCATCCTCCTTTGCTCCAGGTGGGTTGAGACCAATTGATGCATCTTAGATGGCTGCTTGCTAGCATTCAAGACCCCAGACGCCACTCTCCAAAGTGGGATGCAGAATGTTTTCTTAATAGATTTTATTATGCCAATTGACCTAGATGTCCCCCGAAACTATGGTCCCCAAACCCCCGCCCCTGCCATGCTGGCCTTCGAAGCGTTCAGTTTATTCAGGAAACTTCTTTGCTTTTGGTTTAGTCCAGTTGTACTGACCTCCCCTATAGTGTGTGTTGTTTGTCCCTTCACCTAAAATAGTTCTTGTCTACTATCTAATTAATGAATACCCCTCTCCTTCCCTCCCTCTCACCTCTCGTAACCATCAAAGAATATTTTCTTCTCTGTTAAAACTATTTCTCGAGTTCTTATAATAGTGGTCTCACACAATATTTGTACTTTTTTAACTGACTAATTTCACTCAGCATAATGCCTTCCAGATTCCTTCATGTTTTGAAATGTTTCATGGATTTATCATTATTCTTTATTGATGCATAGTATTCAATTGTGAGAATATACCATAATTTATTTATCCATTCATCCATTGATGGACACCTTGGTTGCTTCCATCTTTTTACTATTGTAAACATTGCTGCAATGAACATGGGTGTGCATATCTCTGTTCGTGTAAAGGCTCTTATTTCTCTAGGATATATTCCAAAGAGCGGATTGCTGGATCCTATGGTAGTTCTATTTCTAGCTTTTTAAGGAAGCGCCAAACTGATTTCCAAAGTGGTTGTACCATTTTACATTCCCACCAGCTGTATATAAGTGTTCCAGTCTCTCAACAACCTCTCCAACATTTATTATTTTCTATTTTTTGGATTAACTCCAGCCTTGTTGGAATGAGTTGGAATCTCATCCTAGTTTTGATTTGCATTTCTCTATTGGCTAATGATTGTGAGCATTTCCTCACGTATCTGTTAGCTACCTGAATGTCTGCTTTAGTGAAGTGTCTGTTCATATCCTTTGCCCATTTTTTAATTGGGTTATTTGTCTTTATGTTGTTGAGTTTTTGCAGCATCATGTAGATTTTAGGGTTCAGATGCTGATCGGAAATTTCATGGCTAAAAACTTTTTCCCAGTCTGTAGGTAATCTTTTTACTCCTTTGGTGAAGTCTTTGGATGAGCATAGGTGTTAGATTTTTAGGAGCTCCCAGTTATCTAGTTTCTCTTCTGGTGTTTGTGTATTCTTAGTAATGTTTCGTACACTGTTTGTACCATGTATTATGGTTCCTAGCATTATCCCTATTTTTTCTTCCATGATCTTCATCATTTTAGATTTTATATTTAGGTCTCTGATCCATTTTGAGTTTGTTTTTGTGCATGGTGTGGGGTATGGGACTTGTTTCATTTTTTTTTTTTTTTTGCAGATGGATATCCAGTTATACCAGCACCATTTGTTAAACAGACTATCTTTTCCCCATTTAACTGACTTTGTGCATTTGCAAAATATCAGCTGCTCATATGTGGATGGATTTATATCTGGATTCTCAATTCTGTTCCACTGGTCTATGTATCTGTTGTTGTACCAGTACCAGGCTGTTTTGACTACTGTGGTAATATAATGGATTCTAAAATCAGGTAGTGTGAGGCCTCCCGCTTTGTTCTTCTTTTTCAGTAATGCTTTACTTATCTGGGGCCTCTTTCCCTTCCATATGAAGTTGGTGATTTGTTTCTCCATCTCATTAAAAAATGTAGTTTGAATTTGGGTTGGAATTGCATTGTATCTATAGATCGCTTTTGGTAGAATAGATATTTTTGCAATGTTAAGTCTTCCTATCCATGAGCAAGATATGTTTTTCCACCTATGTAGGTCTTTCTTGGTTTCTTGCAGTAGCGTCTTATAGTTTTCTTTGTATAGGTCTTTTACATCTCTGGTAAGATTTATTCAAAACCTCAGCTTTTTTAAGACCCCTCAGAGAAGCACTTAGTATATTCATTCAAAAGCATTTGTTTAGCACTTATTCCCAACACCAAATAGAGTTGAAAGATTCAAGCTCTTCTCTCAAGATGCTCACAGTCTGATAGTAGGGGGAAAAAAAGTACTCTGGTAAGCAAGAGTGGTAAGTACTCTGATGGAAGGATATATTGTACAGTTGTTGGGGATTTACATAGAAGCTCCCAACACAGGATAAAGGGGTAATTAAAGGCTTCATAATAGTGATTATAATTCATACCAAAGAATTAGTGGGTGTGGGCCACATGAAAAATAGTCCCTTGAGAGGCTTCAGAATGTGCTAGGCTCTAGGGCCTCATCCCTCAAGGAATTTACAGTCTAGTGGAATTATAACACATTGGATCAAAACAAAATTCAATCCCAGTTTCAGTCAGTCTGGTCATGACAGAAATATCTGTTTCGCTATGTTTAAATATATAAACTCTCTCAGGAAAGAAAAAGCTATGCCCACAAAAAAGATCCCAAGGTAAGGTCACACTGACTTCCTTAAGTGTTATAAAAAAAGTCCAAACCATTGCTGTTGATTCTGACTCATGGCAACCCTATAGGACAGGGTAAGACTGCCCCATAGGGTTTCCAAGGAACTGCTGGTAGATAGGAACAGCCGACCTTTCGGTTACCAGCCAAGCTCTCAACCACTGCACCATCAGAATGTGATAAGTTTGGCTAATTCCCTGAGAGCGACTAAGATGAAGCAGCCTTACTCACCTTCTGTTTGGGGAGGAAAATCTTAAATCTTTTTTTGTTTTCTGAGAGTAGCAAATGGATGATTTCTGTCCTCATAAAATTCAGACTAACATTTGTGCACAATTATTATGTACAGATATTGCTGAAAAAAGTTTTGCAGTATCACTTTTGGAGAATCATATATGTGAAATTCAGATAGGCTGATTTTCAGTACAAGTTTATTACATGCTATAACGAATGTAATGAGGTTGTTTTGTTTATATTTTATTTTTGTTGTTGGAGTGGGAGATGCTGGTCTTCATTTACATTTTTTCTCTTGACCAGGAGATGAGGGAAAATAAAAAGGTACAGTTCCCTTCCGGATTTAAAGAACTTGATTTGGAGAAGGGATACACACACACACACACACACACACACACAACCCAAGAACTGAAGTTTCTCTGAGTCAGAATGATATACAGAAAGAAGACATTTTAGAATAAAGCTCTTTGTATTAGGAATGCCAGCAGATGAAAGTGGTCAAGGTAACATAAATAAGCAGATATTATGTTACATCAGTCACTAGCTTTAGGCAATATACCAGCTTTTGACAAAAGTAGCCAATAAATTGAGCTCAAGACAATGTTATGTTGGATATATACTGAATCTTTCATAAGACTTTGGACATCATGGATAATAGCGGAGGAGACAATCACACTCCAGGAGACAATCGTGCATGGTATATTACCTCCAAGCCACCTGCAGTTTTACTTTTCTAAATCTTTGTTTAAAATAGAAAAGGCCTAGACTACTCTGTTCATGTAGTAAGGCTTAAATATTATGTCAAGTAACAGAAAGACCACATTTCAATAAAACCTAAAGGAAAGGCTTCTAACATGAGGAACGTGTTTACAAATGTCAGCTTGAATCTTGCCTACATTGGGTTCTAAGCTGAAGGCAGAAGACATTGTGGTAGAATGGAATGTGTACTTTTTGAGCTCCCCTCCTACAAACAATGGATAATATAAAAATAAGAAATAAAAAAAAAAGATATGATCAGACTTAAAAGCAAGACTAAGATTCTTTAGAACCCCAAAGGAACAAAAATATAAAGCTGTGTGCTGGGCTGAAGCTGAACACCTACTGGGATTCAAGTCTGGAAGTAGCAATGAAGTTTGGGAGTCCAGGAGTGTAGGTAATGGGAATTAATGTACTTCAAATGAGATGAGGGGATGGGAATGTGAGAATGGAAATCAGAGTTTGACTTACTGCTTGAAGCTAGCTATTTTTCCCTATAAAATATCTATAAGATGGTTTAAAATGAAAAAAAAAAAAAAGAACATATGTTGCTAGCCACCATGCCCAGGAATTGAATCAAGCTACCCATTGGCTCTGTCACTACATCTATAAGATCCCCCATATTATTGAAGAACAGGAAGCGGAAGCAAGAAATTACTTGATAAGACTTGGGTCTGGAAAAGTATGGAGGTTAGGACTGCATAAGTAGGAGGAGAGAGCTACAAAAAGCACTGATGGATGACATAGAAGGAGAAAGAAAAAAAATTAAAACACAGAAAAAACAACTCCCACTCAAAATGAGTTGTTAAATCAAAATTACAAAGCATGTTAAGAAATACTCTGTGAATAAAGGCAGCTAACAAAATAAACAAACAGAATATTATTCATTCTAAAAAAATAAATTTTATAGAGCAATCTCAGGAAAAAAAATTAAGTACATTGAGCATGCTCAAAGAAATGGGTAAATAACATTGATTAAAAATAAATAATAAATTACTAAAAAATGTAAGAATAAAACGTGGATACGGAAAAGTCCAGTTGCAAGTATGTGAAGTGAGAAATATTTTATTGATAACTATTAATAGCATGATAAACCCTAGACTGAAAATGGTTGAAGAAAGTATTAGAATACTGGAAAATAAAACAGGAATTTGCCCAGAATGCGGCATATAGAGACTAAGAGTTGTTGTTTTTTAATATAGAATATCAGATACAAGACATGGAGGACATATTGAGAAGATCCAATTGGTATCCTCTAGAAGCTGTAGAAAAATAGAATGGAAAAAATGGTGAAGTAATAGTATTTGAAGAAATAATAATTGTGAATTTTCCAGAACTAAAGAAAAATATAAGTACTCTTCTGAGTACTTAGCAGGATAAATAGAGGTAAATATAGGCCCAGATATATCTTAATGAAACTGGAGAACATTGAGAATAAAATAAAAACCTTAAAAGCTATCAGGGAGAGGAAAAAAAAAAAAGAGATAACTGTGACAACTTACACTGAAAGCAGACTTCTTAGCGGTAACAATAAGTGTCAAAAAGGAATGAAGGAATATTTTGAAAGTTCTTAAGGAAAATTACTGTCAACTTTAGAAGTTTTTACTTAATTAAGCTATTTTTCAAGAGTGAAGGAAAAATGAAAGCATTTTTGGACATGCAAAAAACAGAAGCAGTTTACAATTCACAGACCTTCACTAAAAGATATATTAAAGCATGTACTTCAGGAAAATGGGAAATTAACACAGAAGGAAGCTGTGTCAATTAAGAAACAATGATGACCCCAGCATTTGATGAAATATGTCAATAAATGTCATCAACTCTTATCTATGAAAGTAATACCTGTGTGTGTATACACAAGCAAGTTAAAACTGTAGACCATAATAATGAGAAGTTGTATGTGTGTGTGCGTGTGTGTGTGTATGTGTGTGGTGTTTGTGTGTTGGGGGATTGTTCAGTGGCTGGTTATGGGATGCTATGCTTGAACCAGCGCAAAAAAGCTGACTGTTAAATTTTTAGGAATTTTGGAAGCCAGTTGTTGAATAGTCATTATTAAAAGTTAAATTATAGAAACTTAAGATTAAGTAAATATAAAAAATAAAGTTAATAAAAGTTCAAAGTTTGTGCCGTTCTAATTATTTTACTGCATTTAACTATTTTCTATGTTCTTGAGGTTATGTCTATTGTATATGTACGGTGGAATACTCACGATAATGTGCGACTGCGTATTTCTTTCCAACTCTGCATTCAGTAACATTCCATTTATAGCTTAAAATCAGTCATCATGGGAATATCTACACCATGAAAATCAGCAAATGCTGCAAATCAGTGCTGTTTTCCCCTTCAGAGTGCTGGTAGTTAAATATTTACCAGCACACCATTGGCTAAGATTCACATATTTTTTAAAAGAGGGCTAGAAATGCTGAGTAATTTTATATTTTATTATGTTAAGTATGTTTATTTTTAAAATTAAGAATAAGCATTAAGAAGGAAGGAAGGAATAAAGGAGAAAGAAGGGAGGAAGGGAGGAGGGAAGGAAGAGAGAGTGAGGAAAGAAGGAAGGAAATGTAAAGGATGGAGAGAGGAATAATTATTGCAAACTTTATCTACAAAAAAATTAAGGCAAAAAAAAAAAAGAAAACACAAACAGAAAATCCAAAATAAGCCCACATACAGCAGTATTCACCATAAATGGAAATGGAAAAGAGAGAATATTAGAGTGGACTGGAAAAAAAAAAAAAAATAGCCCTGTAGAGCTTACTAAAAAAAAAAAAAAAAAAAATTTTTTTTTTTTTAGACACATCAAAAACAAAATCATCCAGATTCACTGAAATAAACAGATTGAAAAAGATTATCAGAAAAATACAATGGCTTCACTACCCTGAGACTAGAAAAATTAGATGGTGGCCAGCTAGCACTAGCAACTGTTCTGTTCAGGGCCACAATAGACAGATTCAGGTAGAATCGAGAAAAAAATGCAGAACAGAAATCAAATTCTTAAAAAGTCCAGACTTACTGGACAAGAGGACTCCCTGACACTATCACCTCGAGATCTTCCTTAGAGCTCCTTTTAGTGAAATAACAGATTGGCACACAAAATAAAGGATGTTATTTGTGAGTACAAAGCTCCATTAAAAAAACCTTCCATATGAGACCAAAGGTCAACAATTTCTCTAAAGCAAAGATGATAAGATAAGGCACAGGGAAACTAGAGTACTGAAAACAGAACAACCAAGTGCAATTAAAGGGGATGTTAATGAGTGTAAAAAATGTAACTAATGCTGCTGAACCATTTGTATAGAAATTACCAAATGGAGACCTAATTTGCTGTGTAAATGTTCACCCAAAACATAATTTAAAAAAAAAGTGAAAAAAGAAAAATTTCAGAGCAAAGGAGAATGAAGAAAACCAAAAATGAAAGGAAAATATCAGTCCAAAGGACTAAAGGACTACATGAACCACAGCCTCCACCAGCCTGAGACCAGAAAAAATAGATGGTGCCAGGATACCACAGGGGCCGCTCTGACAGGGATCACAATAGACGGTTTCGGACAGAGCAGAGGAAAAATGTAGAACAAAATTCGAACTCATAAAGAAATACCAGACTTACAGGTCTGCAGAGACTAGAGGGACCCCTGAGACTGTGGCCCCCAAATACCATGCCAGCTCAGAACTGAAGCCACTCCCAAAGTCCACCTTTCAGCCAAAGATTAGATAGGCCTATAAAACAAACAATAACACGTGTGAGGAATGTGCTTCTTAGTTCAATCAAGTATAGGAGACCTAATGGGCAACTCCTGCCCAAAAGCAAAGGGAAGAAGGCGGGACCGGACAGGAAACCTGGATGAATGGACACGGGGAACTCGGGGTGTAAAGGGAAAGGGGAGAGTGCTGACGCATTGCAGGGACTGAAACCAGTTTGTCACAAAACAATATTGTGTATAAATTAGAAATTAATTTGTGCTGTAAGCTTTTACCTAAAACACAACGAAAAAAGAAAATACAACTGAACGTATAAGGAAGTGACAGAAATTAAGGAACAATAGTGAGATCAGAAATCAAAATAAAGCTGGTTTAAGTACATATTTTTTAAATCCTAAGCATTTATGTCAACATGTTAGCTTTTGATCAAACTAATTGTTATATTGTTCTCTAGGACTTTTTGCATAGCAGTAATATTTTATAATGAAAAAAAATTCTTTTTAAGTAAATTGGATCCAGGGAGTCACAAATTTATAATATATTCCTGGCTTTGTCAGTAAATTGGACCCTGGTGGAGCAGTGGTAAAATGTTTGGCTGCTAACCAAAAAGTCAGTAGTTCGAATCCACCAGCCACTCCTCGGAAGCCCTATGGGGCAGTTCTGCTCTGTCCTATAGAGTCGCTATGAGTCGTAATCCACTGGATGGAAACGAGGTTATAGCTTTTAGAAAGCACCTCCAGAAAATGAGAAGTTTGAATATTCAGTGGTTCGTTCACTTGCTGCCTTGGGAACATTGTCACATGTTAAAAATACCTCCTGGATCAGAATCCTCCGGTAGGGTCAAGATTGGAATTGACAGGCATGTCTTGTTTTAATGCCCTCCCCTCTCCCATGATGAACATCTGTCTTGGCACCACTGATAAAGGATTTCACATTTTAAAAGAAACATTGACTATGATTTGTCATGATCTTTGAAACAGACTATTAATAATCTTTGCTCTTTCTTGTATTGGGATAAGATCCAAAAAGTAAACCGAAATTAATGGCTAAAAGACATGGCTTTACATGTATTACTGAGAAAAGCAGAGCAAAATAATTGTTTCTAGTAAATAATATTTTAAAAGGTTTTTATCACTTAAGGCAGAGGTTTTTAACCTAGAGTTGATAGAAGGAGTTCACAGGGTTCACAGAACCTCATAAATTGTATTGCAATTGTGTGCATGTGCATGCGTGTGCACATGTGTGCACACAGGTGTGCATTTTCAGGAGGACAGGGTTATTAGCATTTATTAGATTGTTATAAAGGTACATAATCTTAAATATATTAGCATTTCAGTTTTATGGTACAAGTCATGACTAATCCTGTTTCTAGAACTGAGGTCAGTACTGACTCAATAGCAGGTGGTGACTGACGATCCAAGAGAGATCATTTATAATGAAATGCCCTGAGGCCCCAAAGTACCATGAAAGGGAGAGGGGATTCTTACGTGCCTACTTTAAGCAGGTGCTGTGTAGAAAGGGACAGTCAACTAGGAGGCAGTTCAGGGAAGCCGGAAACTGGGTTCCAGTCTTACCTTGCCCCATAATGAGAACTGTTCTCGGACAAGTCACTTGACATGTCCTCATCAGCAAAATGAGAAGGCCGTGCTAGGTCCCTTAAAAATTCCTTCCTGTAGAATTCCTTAATTCTGACAGAAACAGTGTCTCCCCTCCAAAACAGGAGAAAAACCAGTATCACACAGACCTAAAAGGAACCCAGAAAATCCAATGATGGATCAGAGATTGTAAAATCTAGTTTTAAGGGATGAAAAAAGGGATGAATTCTGCTAATCCAAACATCAATGCAACGAAAAACTAGCACAATACACTACATCCCTCTGAGTGCATAATTGAGTTTCAACAAGATGAGAATGGCCCTAGAATGACTCAAAGTAAGGGTTGCTATTCTCCATTGAAGGTGTTCTCATTTCTTTGAATGTTTGAAATCCACAAATTAAATAAACTTGGGCAGGCTGTGATTCACTGGCAGCCAGCCCAAACCTCCATTTGTCCCAGGAGTCCTAAAGTCAAGGCATAATCATATGAAACTTATGCCCATTAGATCCCTTGAGCTGTGACTGCCATCAGTCTTTAGCTGACCCCAGCTATTAGTACTTACCATTTTGAAAAGTCCATCTGTTTAATCCCGTGGTTCCCAAGCTCCGTACCAAGGCATCACAGAATACTGCAGCAAATTCAAGGGTCCAGGGATATTTCAAATTTTCAAGCGATACACAGTCACATTTCTCAGACATCCCATGAACTACTTGCTTGAGATAGTTCACAGTTTCAACATTAGGTCTTGCTACATGCTTTTCAATGACTTCATATTTTCGCAAAACTGGGTTTTTAGTGGTTGTTTCTTTTTTTTATAGGACAGAGTAGGACTGCTCCATAGGATCTCCAAGGAGTAGCTGATGGATTCAAAGTGCCGACCTTTTGGTTAACAGCTGAGCCCTTAACCACTGTGCCACCAGGGCTGCGTGATAAAAACCAAGTGGCACATAATAACATAGTGAAATAGGAAATGAGCGTGGCAGTATCCAATCTGATCTCAGGGTTTGAGAAGCTGTGAAGTACCCAATATGTACACACACCCATTAGTAAGCAATTATGGTTATTGCATAATAAAATTTTAAAATATGATTTTGCCTTTTAATTTCTGTGCATTTTTTTCAAACAGCCACTAAGTTTTTAAAACATAAGTACTTGTTAAGTTTTTGGACCTATCTAATTAAAACACAAAACAGGTATGTCTTTTGGCCTGGGGTCTAAAAAACCACTGAGACATCAAGAGTCACTAGAAAGCCTAGGAACTGCTGGCTTAGTCTCAAGAGTGACCCAAAGTCTGGATAGAAAACAAGCTTTACGTTCAAAGTTGTAGGGCATACACTTGTTCTTGGATTATACAGTATAGTAGCAGCGGTGATAGAAGTAGTAGTAGTGATACCAATAGTAAGAGAAGGAGGAGGAGGAAAGGGGAAGAAAAAGTAGAAATAGCAGCAGCAGTAGTAGTAATATGAATAATAAGTCATTAATTGAGCATCTATGACGTTATGCTGAACACTTCATCTATGCTAATCTCTTTCAGTCCCAGGACTATTTATTCAGTCTGTGTGCTGTGGTATGCAATTGAATTTCTTCCATTCTGGTTAATAAACAAATACTATTCTAGTCCCCCAAGTGCCCCCAATACCCTTGCAGCTGTGAGCCCTGGCCCCTCCCCCAGGTATCCCTGGACTTCCTCATAATCCACCCAATGCCGTTGAGTCGATTCTGACTCATAGCAACCCTAATACAGCGACTAAAGCAGCCCAGCAGAGGCCTCCAGGACCCTGTTCCAGCACTATGATTGACATTTACTATGATTGATCAGTACCTGGGCCTTCCTAACTGTTAAATATTTAGCATTCCATTCTTGTTCAATCATAAGATATTGAAGGTATTTTTATTCCCAAATTTAGATGTCCATCTTGCATTCAGTTCTATGTGACTACCAGGTACGTGTTCTTCGTCACCACACAGAGGTAACTAAGCATGGCCTTATTAGAACCACCACATGTTTCTAATGCATGCTTGACCTTCTAGGCCTAGATTCCAGCCACCTGGAATGCCTTGATCCTGCAGTTGCATCACACTTCTCCAATTTGAGGACCAATCCTAAACATGAGGGGCTCTTTCCACCCAAGTTCTCAAGCTGGCGTCAACTTCCCAACTGGTAGGCATACTCTCTAATATTCTGTAGTAGAATTCTAAAAATCAGCCAACATGATATATTCTACAAAACCTAAATTACAGCAGACTAAATCCTGTAATCTCTTGCTGTCCGCCTGTGGATGGAATCAGTTTACCACAGGCTTTAAAAAATTTTTTTTTTTTTAATTTTTAATTTTTTTTTTTGTAGACAGAAAAAGCTCCTGCATTCAGCTGTGTCTTTCTCAAGTGCTGCTGGCAGAATTGTTCTTTCCTGGCCCCAGGGTGACCTCCATCAATACTACCAGAAGGAACCTAGGAAGTTCCTTTCTGATTTAACATGTAATTTATAGCTTCTCGAGAAGACTGTCTTCTGACAGCAAATCACATCAAGAATTCCCAGTGAGAGACTAGAAGGACCCCAGTGGTCATGGCCCCCAGACCTCCTATTGGCCTTGAACAGGAACCATTCCCAAAGCCAACTCTTCAGAGAGGGATTGGACTGGACAATTGGTTGGAGAGGGATGCTGGTGAGGAGTGAGCTTCTTGGATCGGGCGGATGCTTGAGACTATGTTGGCATCTCCTCCCTGTAGGGGAAATGAGAGGGTAGAGGGGCTTAGAAGCTGGTGAAATGGATGCAAAAAGAGAGAGTGGAGGGAGAGGGTGGGCTGTCTCATTAGGGGAAGGGTAATTGGGAGTGTGATATAGGTTTTTGTGTGAGAGACTGACTTGATTTGTAAACTTTCATTTAAAGCACAATAAAAATTGAAAAAAAAGAATTCCCAGTGATAACTGTGTCCCCATCTCATTGGGATTGGTAAGGAAAAAACAAATGTTGCCAGGAGTAATCATTCTATTCTTAAATAAGGAGGGTGAATCCTGACCTCAACCACAGAGTTTTTTTGGTTTTCAACTGTAGGGCCGGGTTTCTCCCTTCTTTTCTTTGTGGTTTCATGAAAGCAGTCCCACTGTGTACTTTTATTAAGTCCATGAGGTTCTTAGTGGAACGACAATAGCCCGCTTTCATTCCTTCCCAGGTGAAGGACCACGTTTGTATTTGTTCTCACTTACCCTAAGGCCACCCTCCCACTCTCCTAACTAATTCGAAGAATTGTTCAGTACAAGTGACATGGTCATAAAATGATCACAGTAAAACAAACAGCTTGTGTGAACAAGCTACTTTCTGGAAACAAGATGCCCTTCACTTTTCCAGGCACTATTAAGTAAATTTCCTCTTTCAGTGTTCTAATCGGCATCCTTGAAGAGCAAATTCATCTCCTATGGGTGATGATTAGCTCCCACCGAATAGTTTAATTACTATAGCTCACCAAAGGTTCAGCCCCACTGTAATTAGAATACTATAAACTTCAACTGGGTATAACAAGGACAGTCATTTGTGTCTTTACTCTGCCCTATTTTTACAAGTTTTCAAAGTAAGTTCTTGAAATTCTAACGGCCGGATTTTCAGACAGTGGATCTGCTTGATGCAATCTGTGAAGGTAGGTCTAAGGTAGGAATGAACTGATACATTCATTTAGGTAAACTGAGACACAAGTAAACCAATACTTCAGAATAGGAGTAAAATAAATATCCAAATGGCTGTATTTTAGAGCTAAACAATACTTAGCTCCAGCTCCCTCAGTTGAAAGTTAAAATAAATTAGGGTTAATAGAGATTATCAACCATAGCTAGTTAATCGCAGAGCCAAATTAGAACCCAAGTCTCTTTCCCCTTTGTTCCCCATTATTTCCCACATACCACACACCCCACCTACCATTTGGAAAGAAAGGCTTGATATTTTTGATATTTGTACTGTTTGTATATTCTTTAAATATAAAGTGAAAAACCAGTAGCCATCCAGTTGATTCTGAGTCACAGTAACCCATGTGTGTCAGAGTAAAACAGTGCTCCATAGGGTTTTCAAAGGATGATTTTTTGGAAGTAGATCACCAGGCCTTTCTTCTGAGGCACCTCTGGGTGGACTTGAACCTCCAACCTTTCAGTTAGTAGCTCCAAGCACATTAATGTTTGCATCACCCAGGTACTCCTTGAATATAAATGTTGTCGTTGTTGTGGTTAGTTGCCATCAGGTAGGCTCTGACTCATGGCATCCTGTGTGTGCAGAGAGTTTTCAAGGCTGTAACCTTTTGGAAGCAGATGCCAGGCCTCTCTTTTGAGGCACCTCTGAGTGGGGTTGAACTTCCCAAGTTTCCTCCAGTAGTTGAGCCTTGAACTGTATGTGCCACCCAGGAATCCTCAAATATAAATAGAAATAACCAATTCCAGACATCCAGTTTTACACAAAACCAACTTTTTAAATAATCTTTACGTGCAAGATGTTATATAAGATACTAAAAAGTGCCTCAAAGCTGACCAAGATATTGCTTCTGCCCTCGAGGAACATATGATCTACTACTAATCTAATAACATTGTGCTGTTTTACTTGAGCAAAACAGATATCCAGGTTTATTTCAGGTTTTCGCCTGAATTTCTACCAAGTTTTTCAAACAGGAATTGATTCTTTTTGAGATTTGATAGCTTTTAGCAGGCTTTGATAATCCTCCCTGATCTGTAACATTATTTTTAGACAGATCCTGTTTCTAAGAGCTAAGCATTCCTCTTTTCCCTTGCAAATTTGGAAGTCAGTTTACAGGAGCCACACCTGAATGAATTCCTAATGACCTATTTTAACTACTGTGAATTTGCCTTAAGTAGTGTGATTAACCTCTCTTGGTAAAGATCTTCTTCTAAATATAGAACAGAGTTGTTTTAACGAGAAGAAGCCCTTTGGATGCCCAAGTTCTCCCTAAGTCAGGGAGGATAGGATGGGGAGATAGCACAAATGTCACCTAAAAAAATGCTTCAGAAATAGATGTCACTACTTTAATGGCTCTGAAATAATCCTGTACACTGCCTATAAAGGAACGAATGGATTTCTAAGTGGGGATGTAAGATAAGAGCTTCCACTGATGATAAAGACTCCCCCCCCATTTTTTTTCTTATTTATAGAAACAAACTATATTAGAGAGGAGACAAGGAACCAAAGTCAAAGAAAGATATGTGTACTTTTAATTTCATCATTAACTTATTGAAAATACATCTGAAGCAGTTGAATGTCCCAGACAATCTGTAATATATCGTGTATCCTATGTCTACTAAAAGTCCAAGAATAACAGAAGTAATTAAGGACAGTGATATTTATGCTAGGCCCTTCAAAGGGAGGGTATTTAGATATTGAAGTTTAAGAAGGTGAAAATTAAGAGCATACAATGCTCAGCAGTGCTATAAAAATCAAATGGGCCAAGAGTATGACTAAGTTCAGGTCTGAGTCAAGCCTTCTTACTCAGTGACCTTTAGATGATGTGCTGAGACATATTTGTGCCACTTGGGACTTAGAGCCCTACAGCCCTCAATCTCCATGTGTGGTCTAAAAACATCTGGCATGAAATTGCAATTGCTCTGGACCAAATTGCTTAATGTAAAGTTGCACAGCCAGTGTCTCAAATTAGGCCAGGGCCAATTTCACAATGGTGCTTTATCTTCTGTGTAACTAACTCGGTGCAGCTGTTTTTCCCTTCCACCTAGATTTCTCATGTCAGCACTGCCTCTGGAGGAGCCAAGCCCCTCTTGCTCATACAAAGTAGAAGGCTGGGAGTCAGACATTCAGTCATGCAGCACACACTTACTGAGCACGTGTAATCGGGAGGCCTACAGCAGGGCACTAAGGAAGCAGAGGAGATGAGATCCATCCCTGTTCTTATGCCAGTTACAGTAAGTCTCATACAGAATTCCAAGACAGATTTTTTTTCTAAATATTCCGTTCCATTGTCAGATGACACGTCCTAACTTTTAATTCATAAAATCAAGTCATTGCGTAGTTCCTAAAGAGCAGGTGAAATTGGGGCTCTTGAGATTTTAGCATGTGGCACTTAGATCTTAAATAACTGAAGTAGAGGAGAAACCCTAGTATTTGTAGAGATAAAAACCAAAAAAACCAAACCCGTTGCCATCGAGTTGATTCCAATCCATAACAACCCTATGGGACAGAGTAGAACTTCGGAGACCTTGGTGATAAAAGGCAACCAAGAATCGTGAGGCTTCAGATGGTATGAAATAAACTTCTTTCATTTCTCAGACATTCCTAGAGTTGCACTGTGTACAGCATGCACGGACTGTATGCAGCAGCCTCAAATGAATGCAAATAATATATTATGAACTGTCAGCCACATCAGACATACACTCATTTCTACAAATATCTAATGGTCATCAAGCTTCTTCCTCCCTGCCTAACCCAGCGCCAGATCCAAAAAGATGTGGCCTTTGAAGACCTTTCTTCCTATTGCCTTATATCATAGGACCAAGATGCCTTGAATGAAGACTTACTATGTGCCAGGTACTTTACTAAGTGCTTTGCTGTCATTATCTTATGTAATCTTCAAAAAACAAAACAAAACAAAACAAACCCATAAAGTTTGTACTATTAGCCCATTTAGCAAATGAGAAAATGTGTCCAAGGCGACATAGCTAGAAAGCAAAGCTTGAACTGAAAACCAAGTCAGCCTGATCTAAAGTTCTAACCCTTACCCTATACTGCCTCCTGTTTCTTATTCTTCCAATTATTTTATCATTAGTAAATACTGATTATGTGTCTACTATATATCAGGCAGTGGTCTAGCAATGCACAAGACAGAAGACATTTCTGTCCATGGGCTCTTACATTCTAATGGAGAAGACAGACAATAAAGCAGCAAGGGTTTCTCCTCGGCATTGTGCAGAGTTGATGGAGTTGGTGCCTTTTGCTGACTCAGGGACGAGTGGGGAGAGTCTCAGCTTTGGATAGAGGGTAGAATCAATCATTTGTTTCTGCTCATATTAACTTTGAGACACCTTTAAGACTTTCAAGTGGAGATGTTGGGTAGACAACTGGAATCAGAAGGACACAAAAGGCAAGAGATTTAAATTTGGAAGTCACCAGTGTAGAGGTTGTAAAGTCATCAATTGGAAGTTATAGAAGCAGAGATTTAAATTAGGAAGTCATCAATGTAGAGTCATCAATGCATTCTGTACCATGGGACCAGATGAATTCTCTTAGGGGTTTCCCCCACTCTGGGGAGCTCCAACACTGAGGGGAGGAGGAGCCAGAGGACACAGAAAAGAAAGAACTAGTGGAAAGGAGAAGACTAGAAGAACCATCCTCGGAGTCCTTTTCTTTATCTTGAAAATGGGAGAAATAATACCTGCCTTGGCCACCCAGTGGAGTCACAAAGCTCAGATGAGACATTGTAGGTAAAAGTAAGCGATTGTCACTGAGAAAAGATAACATATTTGAAAACTAATATAAAATTTTTTAATTAGCTCACCTCTGACATGTACTAAATTTGTTAGTTTTTGGCAAGTCACTTTTCCTCTTTGAATCTTATTCATAAATCAGTAAAGTCATATTGACCTCACAGCATTTTTAAAATTTTCCTACAGATTAAATGGAAACCCTGGTGTTGCAGTGGTTAAGTGCTACAGCTGCTAACCAAAAGATCAGCAGTTTGAATCCACCAGGCACTCCTTGGAAACTCTATGGGGCAGTTCTTCTCTGTCCTCTAGGGTCGCTATGAGTTGGAATTGACTTGACAGCAATGGATTATAGATTAAATAGGAGCCGTGGTGGTGCAGTGATTAAGACCTTGGCTGCTATAACTGGACTAAACCAAAAGCTAAGAAGTTTTCTGAACACAACCAAACTCTTCGAGGGACAGAGTAGCAGGGGTGGGGTTCTTGGGACCATGATTTCAGGGGATACCTAGGACAATTGTCATAAGAAAGTTTATTAAGAAAATGTTCCACATCCCACTTTGGTAAGTGGTGTCTGAGGTCTTAAAAGCTTGCGAACAGCCATCTAAGATGCATCAATTGGTCCCAACTCACCTGCAGTAAAGGAGAATGAAGAACATCAAAGACACAAGGAAAATATGAGCCCAAGAGACAAAAGAACCACATAAACCAGAGACTCCATCAACCTGAGACCAGAAGAACTAGATTGTGCCCAGCTACCACCAATGACCGCCCTGACAGGGAACACAACAAAGAGTTTCTGACAGAGCAGGAGAAAACTGGGGTGCAGAACTCAAATTCACATAAAAAGTCTAGACTTGATGGTCTAAGTGAGACTGCAGGAACCCCAGAAGACATGGCCCCGGACTCTCTGTTAACCCAGAACTAAAGCCATTCCCAAAGACAACTTTTCAGACAAAGATTAGACTGGACTATAAAACATAAAATAATATTCGTGAAGAGTGTGCTTCTTAGTTCAAGTAGATACACGAGACTAAATGGGTAGCTCCTGTCTGGAAGCAGGACGAGAAGGCAGGCACGGATAGGAGTTAGCTGAATGGACACAGGAAACCCAGGATGGAAAGGGGAAGTGTGCTATCACATTATAGGGATTGCAACTAGGGTTGCATAACAATATGTGCATAAATGTTTGTATGAAAAATTAACTTGAGCTGTAAACTTTCACCTAAAGCTCAATAAATTAAAAAAAAAAAAAGAGTTTGGCTGCTAACTAAAAGGCAGTTTGAATCCACCAGCTGCTCCTTGGAAACCCTATGGGGCAGTTCTACCCTGTCCTAGAGGATCGCTATGAGTCAGAATCGACTGGACAGCAACAGGTTTGTTTTTCAGGTTTTGTAGACTAAATGAAGTAATATATACCAAGCACTTAACAGATTAACTGGCTTATATTAAGTATTTAAAATATGATGCCTCACAATGCCTCACTGGCATCGTGTTACAGTGGAAAGAGCCTGGACTTAGGCCTCAAATAGGTCTTATTTATATCCCAGCTCTGCCAATTTACTGGTAGTGTGACCTTCAGAAAGTTACTGAACCTGCCTGAGTCTACATCCTCATCTAAACAATGAAAAATAATTTCAACCACTTGGTGGGAGAGTGAGGGTTAGGATGATAGATACAAAGTATCTGATAAATGGAAACTACTTAATAATTTATAGTTTCTATTACATTTATAATCTATATTATTGTTACTTTGGACATGTCATCAGGAGGGACCTGTCCCTCAGAAGGACATCATGCTTGGTAAAGTAGAGAGTAAGGGAAAAATAAGGAGGCCCCTGATGAGATAGATGGACACAGTGGCTGCAATAATGGGCTCAAACACAGCAAAGATTGTGAGGATGGCCCAGGACTGGGCAACCTTTCAATGTTATGCACAACATCTAACAACAACAAAATTGCCTAAGCCACATGGCTAGAACATGGCACAACTCAGGATCCAAATTTCAGTGTTCAAGCAGCAAACATCCCCCCCACTTCCCACCATTAAGTCCACAGTCATTAACATCTATG
This sequence comes from Elephas maximus indicus, assembly GCF_024166365.1. Taxonomy (NCBI): domain Eukaryota; kingdom Metazoa; phylum Chordata; class Mammalia; order Proboscidea; family Elephantidae; genus Elephas; species Elephas maximus. Next base: position 138,136,501 of record NC_064821.1, read on the forward strand.
ATCTAATGGTTTCACAATGCCTTGGTGTTCAAAATAGCTGCCCTGGGAGGGAAAAACAAACTAGCTTCTCCACTGGGATTGTAAAGGTAAATAGCAAAACCCTTTTCTTTGTCTGCACTGACTAGCTAACTAGCAGAAAAGGAGAGAAGACTGAATTTTCATATCTACCCCCGAAGAGGCTGTACTTTTACATGCAGACGGCAACAGGTTTGGAAACTTATATTTTGGGATTAAAAAAAAAAAAAAGATGAAGTCTTCAGGTGCAAACTTAATTGCATATTTTGACCCATCTCTGTTTTGACATTAAAAATTGGTGAGAAAGGAACAGTTATTATGAGTAAATATTATCGTCTTCAGAAAAAATTCTTTGAGATCCTCAGATAAAAGATGTTTTTATGGAGTATAGACTATGATTCTTCTAGGATTAGCTATATTATATTCTAGCATCACTTAGTAAAGTGTGTGAATGATGTTAGTAACCATGGAGTTTGTATTTTATATTTTATTTTCAAGGTTTTATTGCTATACGAAGAGTATTCAGATAGTTTTCTCTAGCCAAGTACTGTGTTTACTTTGAATAACAGACCTTCACTTGAAACAAATACTATCAAAATGGTTCCCAAACAAGGAAATAAAAAGAAGTGAGATGAAGTTGACTGGTTATACATATATTCGCTGAGCATGAAATGAAATGTGAGGAAGAAATACAAAGCTTCTGAAGGAGATAAACTAGAGTTTGAATGGTAGGTGTAATAAAGCAAGAAATCAGAAACAAAATCTCTATGAATTTTTAAGGTTCTCACTGGAGCCTAAATCCATCTGGTAGGTCCTCTGATTAAGTCCAAAGGTGTTATTTTTACCCTCAAGGAGTTTACTGGCCAGCCTAGAAAGCGGTGTACATAGATGCACACACAAACAATACCTAAGAAGTGGAAGAGGAAAATGTGCAAATTACATATGGGGAAAAAAGTTAGTTTGGGGTTAGCTCTGTAATAAAGCCCAGAATGCAGTTTAAATATATAAATGGCTATATGAGTGTGTGCATATGAGTGTTTGAGTGTGTCATCACATTTGATTTTTTTACTCTTTTGAACTATTTTAGAATTTTTGGGACGGCCAAACCATGCTGGTGTGGAGTGCTCATATCAGCGTAAGGTCATCATTCTACCTGTCAGATTCTCTGTCCTGTTGCCCCAGAGCGATGCACTAGATCCTAGACATGTTTGCAAGGATTCCTCCCACTCAGCCAAGCCAGCTGAATAGACCACAGTGGATATGCCACAGGAAGTGCTTAAGTCTCTTCAGGTTTATGTGTGTATGACCAAATAGCCAAGCAAAAGATGCTCCTTTGGAAATTCTATTGCCTTTCCCACAGGAAAAAAAATCAGAATTTTAGAATTAATTGTTTCACAGCCAAGTAATGTGAATGGAAATGATGGGAGCAATGCACCAGACCCTGCAGGGAGATTAAGCAGTCTTAACAACACAGCTGAAATGGGGAATGAAGAGCCCCAGTTCTATCCATGAAAGCTGGGGAACTTGTGAAGGCTGCTTGCCTTTGGCTCCTCACTACCACACTGCCACCTACCTACCCACTGCTGCTGAGTGGATTCCAACGCACAGCAACCCCATAGGGTTTCCAAGGCTATAAATCTCCATGGAAGCGGGTTGCCACATCTTTCTCCCTCGGAGCCACTGGTAGTTGCGAACTGCTGACTTTTTGGTTAGCAATTGAGCACTTTTAACCACTGCACCACCAGGGCTCCTTCATGACACTGCCAGCAGGACTGCAAATGACTTCTTTCTCTCCAGTCTTCATGGAAAGTCTCACACAAATGATTCCATCAACTTTGGGATATTTCTAGGGTACTACAGCCTGATAGTTCCTCCATAGTGAAAAGGTCAGAAGTCCACACCAAGGTCTCTGAAGATGAGCTACATCTTTCTATACATTATGCTACTCCTTTCCCTTTATCCAGACCCCTCCCTGAAACCGTCTCCTCCTCCCCTTTCTGTGATTTCCAATAACATTTGCTGTGCTACATGATTTATTCATTTTATTGAATATTCAATATTATAATTTAATGCTCCTCAAATTTGCCTTTTCCCTTCCATAAGACTGTAAGTTTTTCTAGGACATGGATAGTATCAATGGCTTTTTTTATTATTATTTCCTAGGGACCCTAACATGGTCCTTTGAATTGCATCTTTCAGATGTCTTCAGGGTACCTGTTTAGGGAGCCTGAATAGTTATTGAATTGAAGCTGTCACCTATTGGTTATTTAACAAGTGTTGTGAGTTGAATTCTGTCCTCCAAAAAAAAAAAAAATACACTGGAGTCCTAACCTCTGGTATCTATGAATGTGACCTTATTTGAAAATAGGGTCTTTGAAGATGTAAACAAGTTAAGATGAGCCCCTACTGGATTAGGGTAGGCCCTAAATCCCATGACTGGTTTTACAAAAAGGCCATGTAAAGACACAGGGACATGGAGATACACAGGGAGCACACCATGTGACGGTAAAGGTAGCAATTGGAGTGATCCATCCACAAGCCAAGGAATGCCACAGACTGCCAGCAACCACCAGAAACCAGGAGAGAGGGACAGAAAAGATTCTCCCTCAGAGCCTCCAGAAAGAATCAATTCTGCCAACACCTTGATTTTGGACTCCTAGTGTACAGAACTGCAAGAGAATAAATTTTTGTTGTTTTATTTAGCTGTGGCTATTTTTTTTTTATTTGTTATGGCAGCCCTAGCAAACTAATGCAATGGGTAGCCAAGACCCAGAACTGGGGACAGCTATGTAAGCCACGCTTCTCAAGCAGCAACAACCTTGATAGAAAAGCAGCACAAAAGCCAGAGTGGAAGGCACTGATTGACTGTTCAATAAACCTCACTGAGTGTCTTCTAAGTCTCAGGCCTAAGCTAGGCATTGGGCAAAAATGTGCTGTGACTATCCAACCACATCTGGTCTCTGAAATGTGTTGAAACTGGTCATGACAAAGCAGTTGTGGAGACAGAAACTTCTCCGGACCCATCTATGAAAGCAGGAAAGTATTGCTTTCCACCCCAAAGCTATAAAATGCTTTAGATGATTCTCTAGTTGTATAGATACTCCTACACTCAAGGCCTTCATTGTTTCAAAAGAACAAATGAAAACTAATAGGCAACAAAAACAGCACAACCAATTCTGCTGCTGGCCTGTTCACCAACACGCTACAATGAACACTTGACTCTGGTCTGTGAGTTATCTGTGAGTTAAATATGTTATCTAAGACCAGAATCATATTTAATTAACAAAGTTTCCCATTGCATCTCTAGGCCAGGCAAAATTTGTCCGTTTAGGAATTTTGTTCAAGAGCAATCCAGTTTTGTTGAACTTTGTATAACTTTAGAAAAATCTGAGCCAAATTCTGGGTGTTCCTGAGAGAAATTGTGAATCAATGCACAACCCTCCTGACCAGAGATTTACACTTTCATCCAGAAACCATGCAACACCTGACAATGTCTTCTGATTTGGATTTAATTGGGAAAAAAAAAATACTATCTCTTTGCGCAACTTGATTTGTTTGGTCTGACTCTCCAAGAAACACTTGGGATGCAAACCCATTCTGTCTGCAGCCCAATGAAAGATTTGCTAAACTCCCTGCAGGCTGGGTTCTATGCAAACACTTCCAAAGTCTCCTAGTATGTCTCTGATAAACCCAGCCCAATGAATCAAGTGAGTAATGCATTCAAAATGGACGTGTAAAAGATACTGGAAGAAATCACATAACTACATGAATAATTTTGTTTATAAATTTAGTTCTAACAGTTATAGGGAAACATAAAAGGTGCCTCACTTCTAGGGCTGTGCGATAAGAGATAGATTAGCCTTTATTCCTCTGGAATAACTTATTGTCTACAAGCTAGTGTTCCACTACAAGTTTATTCCGTAGGACCCCATATAATGTCCTCATGTATTTGAGAGCTACTCTGGGGACTGTTTCTTGATCTGAAAGTCTCATAAACATGTAAAATCAAAGTTAGATCTACATGTCAGAAAGCAGGGCCAAATGATTAACTAAGTTTCTTTTTTAAGACAGAAATCAGGAACACCAGAGTTCTTTTTCTGACTCTGCCTTTTCTTAGAAGACACACAAAGCCCCAATTAAGACACCAAATTTTTGTTCTATTTGATTTTATTTTATAATCATGTATATACTCTGTCAGGTCCTATCCTGGGTACAGGGAATGCAAAAATGAATAAGACCTGGACCCACTGTTGAGATAAAGGTGAAACTGGCCATTTGTGCGTGACAAAGATTATACAGTCAGCCTTAGTCTGATTCCCGGGCTCAGCTGCCCTCCCCACAGCTGGGGTCTTGAACCCACCTCCATGCTCAGATCTATCTATCATCTCCACCCTTTTTTTGTTCTCAGGATCAATTCTGACCAGATGCAAAAGTGACTGAACATTCAGTGGTGGCTATCAGTCTTCCTCGGGCTGAACTCAGCATGACTTCCAATACTAATGCTTAGTTCTTTACAAAAATTATTTGTTTGAATGCACACAATAATCCAGCAAAGTATTATTAAAGCCATTTTATAGAAGCAGAAACTGAGGACCTAAGAGGTTACAAAAGTATTTCCCATATCACACAGACAAGTAAATGACATAGCAAGGATTTGGGCTATGCCTGTTGACTCCACAACCTATTCTTTTTTCTCCAAGAAACTCAGTCCTGACTCTAAGGCCCAACACTGGGCTTAGGATACTTACTTTCAGCTCTCACTGATAGTACCCGTCTCTTCCAACATGCCTCACCTTCCAATAATCAATAGTCCAAGTTCCCCACGATTGTCACCGCTTTCTTCCACCTCTTCTAGCCACCATGATAGACTATTTGCCTGACATAGCCATATCCTTGGGACATCCGTCCTGCCAGAATGCAGCTCTCCCAGCTCCTGCCCCTGTGGGTAAGCAAATCTAGTGCCAATCCCAGCTTCATCACCAGCTAGCTAACTCGTCATAGTTGACCAACTGTGATCGTATGGTTTGGGAGGGTCATGATTTTTAAGATAACACTACCCTCCTCCCTTCTTCACTGCCATATAAGAATCAAGAATACAGAGGGTAACCACTAATAAACTTTGGTCTCTATGCATTTGCCTTTTCTTCTCTTTTTATAAAAGTGAGGTCATATAATATTTGTCCTTTTGTGATTAACTTATTTCACTCAGCATAATGTCTTCAGGCTCCACCCATATTGTAGCATGTATCAAGACTTCATTTCTGCTACTGGCTGAGTACTATTCCGTTGTATCTATGCACAACATTTTGTTTATTCATTTATCTGTTGATAGGCATTTAAGTTGTTTCCACGTTTTGGCTATTGTTCATAGTGCTATGCTACAATGAACATTGGTGTATAAGCCTCTGTTTGAGTCTCTGCTTTCAAGTCTTTTGTGTATATGCCTAGGAGCAGAATTGCTGAGTCATGTGGTAGTTGTATTTTTAGTTTTTTGAGGAACTACCACACTGTTTTCCACAACAGCTGTGCCATTTTGCATGCCTACCAGCAATGGGTAAGGGTTCCAATTTCCCACACCCTCACAAACGTGTTATTTTCTGTTTCTTTCTTTTTTTTTTTTTAAATCTTAGCCATCCTAGTGGGAGTGAAATGGTACCTCACTGTGGTTTGATTTGCATCTCTCTGATGGCTAATGATGATGAGCATCTTTTCATGTGTTTGGTGGCCATTTGAATGTCCTCTTTGGTGAAATGTCTGTTCAAGTCCTTTGCCCATTTTATGAGTGGATTATTTGTCCTTATGTTATTAAGTAGTCAAAGTTTTATATATATTTTGGTAATTAGATTCTGATTAGATGTATGGTTTTCAAAGATACTCTCCCAGTCAGTAGTTTATCTTTTCACTTTTTTTGTAAAATCTTCTGAAGCACAAAAGTTTTTCATTTTTATGAGGTTCCATTTATTTATTTTGTCTTTTGCTATTTGTGCTTTTGTTATCATATTAGACAATCCATTGTTAAAAGCAAGGCCTGACAGTATTGCTCCTGCATTTTCTTCTAAGAATATCAGTGGTAGGAGGGAGGGGGAAAAGGAGGGTAAATGGTGGTCAAAAAATCACTTTAAGTGTAGGGTTGCACCATAGATTATTGCAATTGCTGTCAATAAGTTCTATGCCTATAAAAAGTTCAATTGGCAAAAGTTGTGTGATAGATATATTTACAACAATAAAAATTAAAAAACAAACAAAAAAAGAAGTAGCTGCTGAGGATGCTTATGTACGACCAAATTCCTCATGGGATTTGGTTCTTTGGTTTGGAGGTTTAGGGTAATGGTTTCATGGGACATTCCTGTTAACTGGCCTAATGATATGTTTAGTACTTTTATTCTATCTCCTAGTTCACTGCACAGTGCCTGGGGTCTTAAAGTCTTGCAAGCAGCCCTCCAAGGCACAATTGGTATCTTTTCACCTGAAGCAACAGAGAAAGAAGGAAAGTCCGGAATTAGAGGAGGATATGGAATGTGTGGCTAATTGTCTCCCTGAACAACAGCCTCTTTTGCCATGAGACCAGAAGAACTGCATGGTGTCTGGCACTATTACTGAACATTTTGATCAAAGAATCCATAGAAGAATCCTGATCAAAAGGGGGAAAATACAGAACAAAATTTTACATTCTCATGGACTCCAGACTTTCTGAAGCCATAGAGGGTGGGTGAACCCTTGAAACTATTGCCCTGAGATTATCTTTAAACTTTAAACCAAAAATATTCCCTCAATTCTTCTTAAAACCAAGTAACAGCTTAGCTTAACTAGTAAAGAATGACTGTACTTTTAAGAACTATCTATATGGAATCAAATTGACAATAGCAACTCAGTTGGGGGCAGCAAGTTTATATTAATGAAGGAGGAGTAACTCAGAAAAGAAGGATGAGAATGGTTGCACAACTCGAAGAATGTAATCAATCTCACTAAACAGAAACTGTTGAATTTGTGTATGTTTTGCTGTATATAGTCTCAACAACAACAACAAAATAATTAGAATTTAGGGAAAAAAAAAAGAACACAGAGGGTGTTTATAAAATGTCAAAAAAAAAAAAACCCATCAAGTAGCAAGCATAAACCCTCCCCCATACACATATTTTGTTTTCTAAGCTTGAATCCAAACTCAAGGCTTTGTGAAGTTTCTGGACCCCTTACAGTATAGCACGAATGGCAGTGCATGCATTCAACTTATTGTTTTGATTAAAATACAATCCTACATTTAGAAGCAAAAATAATTGTTTCAACATATTCAGTGCTTCTTCCGCCCCTCACCCTTATTCCCCAAAATCAACCAAAATGGCAATACTACAAACAAAAAAGAAAGACATTAACCTACAATCTAAAATGATTCTGACTTGGATTAATGGTCTCACACTAAAACCTACAGGGCCCCTCGTAGGTTTTTGGTAAGCCCACCATGATCTCCCACATCATTTGCACATAAAAAGCTGTTCTCCTCAAGGATCTCTGAGAGGTTTGTGGACACCAGAGTTTATTATTTCCATTTTACAGCAGGAAAAGCAAATGTCCAGAGAGGTTAAGGCATGCGCAAAGAGCCACAGGGTTACACATTGGAAGTTCTCTGAACAGGCCTCAAAAAGCCTAGTTTCTAAAGCACGGCTCTATCCACTCAACCATGCTGCCTCTCATTAAAACGGCACCTCTCTTCAGGATGGAGCACGATTATTAAAAATCCCTTAGCTTTCTAACCTTAACTACCCCCATGTATCACAGGCCTAACGCTTCTGGGAAGTGAATTAGACATTTTATTTAAATGCTACTTAACTAAAAGTTAAAAAGTGTAATTTTCTCTTACAGAATAAGAACCATAAAGACTAATTTAGTAGAGTTGTTAAATTTTACAAAGTCTGAGTCTCAATTTACAAAAAATATTGTACATTTATTTATTGAAGTGAATGAAACATTTGCCATAAAACTATTCAACGGAAAGTTTTTTAACAAAGCATAATTTACTTTTCATTTACAGAACAATGGAAAGTAGAAGGAAATCTCCTCCAAGGTATTAGAATCATGTACAGTTTCATATTTGACTAAAAAAATTATTTCCCCAGCCTGTTTTCTCAAATCTAAGGATATGCAGAAAAGTATCACTGCATTCATCATGAAAATTACAGAAAAATGACTGAAACGACTGGGAACATTATTAAATAAAACATATACTTATTATCTGTCTTTTTGTCTCTGTCTTTTATTCTATGGTTTACAGAACATTGACTCTTTCTTACTAGTTCTCCTACTCAGAAATTAAATTTCACTCTACTCCCAAATGTGGTAAATCAGAGAACTCCCACATAACTTGGTCTGGGGCATTTGAGGGTGAAATCCACACCCAGGCTGTGGATCCAAGCTCTCACCACTGGGAATGTGCCTCGGAATTAAGTGCGATGAAGGAGGTAGTGGGAGGCCTTCTCTTCCCCCAGCAGATGGTAAGCAGAATCAGAGGTTCTTTGTTCCAGGTGCATTGAGTTTCAGTTTGAGGATGGGGCCCATTCTCCTTATCTGATTATACATGTATACCACATTTCAACCCAGGAGGCTAAGCAGTGAATATGCACCCTGATATGTTCAATGCCAGAATGTGGAATTAGGGAAAAAAGAAAAATTATGTCCTTGTTACCACACACCATTTATATTCAGATCCAGAACCAGTGAGCTAAGCTTGACACCTTAGGTACTTACCACCATAACTTCCAAGAAAGCCTATCAGAGTCCCCCAGTCACCGCATCCAATGCCAGTATAAATGTTCAGGGACATGTAACAGCCAGCCTAGAATCAAAAAAGAAACTAATATAACTAAAATCCTCTTTTCTAGTGGAGTACAACAGAGAAAGCAATAAATGTGTATGCTCATGTGTGTGTGTGTGTATGTATGTTGTGGGAAACTTATCAGTTATGTGGCATATGGTGATGTCCCCATAGTGTCATAGGCAGGCATGGAAGCATACTGCTGACTTTAGTGAACAGAGGCTTCCAAGGTGAGCTCACCGGGGTCAGGCACAAGACCTAGCCAGCAGCAGTGAGTTGGTGGTAAAGGGAAACATGATGGGGCCAGGACCTAGAGAATGGACAGGCTCAGAAGGAGCCAGGTGAGCCTCTAAGGGCAATCCCAGCAGCAGACAATGGATGAAGGTTTTTGTAGGAGATTGGGATTCCATTAGAATCTACGCTTCTTGAATAAGTACCAGTGCTTCGCTCACTGTTGTTTTCCCATCCATAAAGTAGGCATACCGTAAATGTTTGTCCTGTGAATGAATGAAAGATGACACAATGAACAGAGGACTAGGGATATTCAACTGTAGGCTAAGGGCACGCAAACCACAAATTGGCTACTAGGTATGTAATTGAGGGGCAAACTGAGGAAGAGAGGCAGAAGACTGAAAGCAGTTATTGCAAGTGGAAAAAATGGATATACCATAGGCAATTCTCCAAGGTAGGTAAGTAGGTAAATAGCTATATGTCACAGCAGGAGAGCTTAGGTCCTGCAATCAGCATCCACTGTCGGGAAATCAACAGCCAAGGTGACCTGGTACTAAGACCCTAAACTGCTGAGTGAAGAATTAGTATATGGCCTTGGACGTAATTGGGCCTTCCTAGGGATGTGTGGTTGGAGGAAGACAAAGAAGAGAGAATGGCTTTGGAGCTTTTCCACATTTCATTTACATACTCACTCAACCACCAACTATTTACTGAGTGCCTATTTTATATTAAACGCTGTGCTAAAAAAAACACTGTGCTAGGCACTACAAAAGAGAGATTTCATTTGGAAGAATATGTGCTCACATGGTGACAATGGATGGACAAACATATATGTTCCTTCCAGTAGCCCAGCCATGATGGCAGCAGCCATCAGCACAGTTCAGTGGTGGGGGTAGGATTGGCAGAAGGGTCATTTCAGACACTGTGCAGGTAACTACCACCTGGCCCTTCCTGTTTCATGTAGCCACTGTATTTAGTCCCTCAGGAATCAGAAACATCCCTCCCTGTCAATCACTGCAACATGCCCAAAATAGTAGCTGAATGAGGAAGCAAAAGACAATCAAAAAACCAAACCGAACCCAGTGCCGTAAAGTCAATTCCGACTCATAGCAACCTTATAGGACAGAGTAGAACTGCCCCCATACAGTTTCCAAAGAGTGCCTGGCAGATTCTAACTGCCGACCTTTTGGTTAGCAGCCGTAGCACTTAACCACCACACCACCGGGGTTTCTGCAAAAGACAATAGCACAGAGAAAATTCATCTCACTCTGAAGTTCTGATTCTTAGAGACTCTTTTTTAAAAAAGCAGGGAAGCCATCATTTCTGCAGGTGATCGTAAAAGCAAGTTTTACTACTTAATATTAAAAAATAAAATTATAAATGCATTCTGAAAGAGAATACATAGCACACCAAGAGAAGGCTCAATGAAGAGAGATACCTGAAGAACTGTTAAGTAGGAGAGAAACTAATCTTGTTTCAGGATACCCCCAGGAGAAGAATTAAGACCACTGACATATAAGTTATGCCTTAATATTAGAAATAAACTGCTAATTCAGCAGCATCCATAGAAGAGATGGGTTATCATAACAAGTGTTGGCTTCAAACACAGAAACCATTCTTAGACTGTTCCTAGCAGAGAATGACACTGGCACCTGCTGGATCTGTAGAAACTGACGAGACTGTAGGACTGAGAACTTAAGGATTCAAAATGCTTACTCAGACCTGAGGATGGTGAACACTGCAGCAGAAATACAACATAGACAATTCTCCAAAGTAAACCAAAACCAAACCCATTGCCATCAAGTCGCTTCTGACTCATAGAGATCCAACAGGACAGAGTAGAACTGCCTTATAGGGTTTCCAAGGAGCGGCTGGTAGATTTGATCTGCTGACCATGGCTGAACACTTAACCTCTGCACCACCAGGGCTTCTCTCCAAGGTAAAACCAAAACTAGTTGCCGTCAAGTGGATTCTGACTCATAGCGACCCTATAGGACAAAGTAGAACTACCTCATAGGGTTTCCAAGGAGCACCTGGTAGATTTGAACCGGTGACCTTTTGGTTAGTAGCTGTAGCTCTTAACCACTGTGCCACCAGGGTTTCCTCTCCAAGGCAGGTAGGTCTTTACCTATAAAGAAATAGCTATAAGCCCTCAAGTGATCAGTTACTGGGAGCAGAACTCCAGTCAATAGCTGCTTGGCAAAAGTAAGTGGAGAACAGTCCTTACATGAGCTAGATGGTAATATTATCCTGAGAAGGACTGTACCTGGGGAGCTGGCATGGTCATCAGGATAAGAAGGCAGAAGCCCAGGCCTCTGTGCTCACCATGTAGTCTTATCTCTATGTCAGTGGTTTCCAGCTATATCCTGTGGAGGCCTAGAGTTCCAAGGTGCTTAATGGGATCCCTGAGGAGGAGGAGTCTGACAAGTTAGAAATATGAGGTCCCCACACCCATTTCAAGCAGAGCAGCTACTAATTTGTTTTATTTATGTAAGAGTTCTTTGAAGAAAAGTCAGTCGCATTGACTTGTGCCGAACAGAGCATCCAGAACAAAGCACAGCTGAAGTTGAAAACCACGTCTGCAGGAGAACTTAAAGCCCCTCACATCTCGTTTCACTCCTCGAAGAAGGGCAATTCAAAGGCGTAATTAAGTCCTCATAGATGCTTATCTGGGTCCTGATACCTAGGCTACAAACCAAAACCCAAACTCATTGCCTTCAAGTCTATTCTGACTCATAGCAATGCTACACGACAGACTAGAACTGTTCTTACACTTTCCAAGGAGCACCTGGTGGATTCAAACTACTGACCTTTTGGTTAGCAGCCACTACACCACCAGGGTTGATACCAAGGTTAGTAGCAGAAAAAAGCAAAGCGCTACCCTGCCATACCTTGTGAGTTCCTATTTAGGTGGCTTCAGGCTACTCTGCTCTTTACTACCTTTCTCCAACGTTACTCTCAGCCCAGCAAGACCAGGTTGATACCTAGGGAAATGGAACAATTCTTAAACCAGCTCTGTTCATCCTTCTCTTACTCTGAAAATGATAAGTTCCTGAGAATCATTATCAGCACATGGGGCTTGGGAAAAGGGACTTTGTTAGAAAGGTAAAAAGAGTTCTCAGAGCCCATATGTAGTCTAGTCCAGTTTATAAGCACAGGACAAGGCAGATATCAGTGTCAAAGCCTAAATTAATGCATATTTGCCCAGACACTGTTTTTTATATTGCACTCAGGAATTGGAGTCACTGGGTACCTATACTGGATTTAGGATCTCAGCCTTCTCTCCTTAGAGTGTTCTTCATTCATAAAGAATATTTTCGCTGGATATAAAATTCTGGGTTGACAGTTCTTTTCTTTCAGCACTTGAAAAATGTTGTGCTATCTCTTTCTTGCCTCCTTGGTTTCAGATGAAAAATTCACTGTTATTCAAATTTATGTTTCTCTATAAATATTGTGTCATTTCCTTCTGGCTGCTTTTAAGATTTTTTCCTTTGTACTTAGTTTTCAGAAATTTAATTATAATCTGTCCTGACTTGGATATCTTTGGGGTTCATTCAGCTTCTTGAATCTGTAGGCTTATGTCTTCCAGCAAATTTCAGAAGTTTTTAGATGTTATTCTTCAAATGTTTTTTTCAGTTCCACTTCTCTCCTTTTCCAGTTTATTTTCTGTTTTTCAGATTGCACAAATTCTAATGACCCCTCCTTAAGTTCAATGATTCTATCCTGTCATCTCCATCTATTACTGAGCCATTTTAGCAAGTTTTTATTTTATTTTTATTATTATACTTTAGATGAAGCTTTACAGAACAGACTAGCTTCTCATTCAACAATTATTACACATATTGTTTTTGACATTGGTTACCAATCCCATGACATGTCAACACTCTCCCTTCTCGACCTTGGGTTCCCTATTACCAGCTATCCTGTCCCCTCCTGCCCTCTAGTCCTTGTCTCCGGGCTAGTGTGTCCCTTTAGACTTGTTTTATTTTATGGGCCTGTCTTATCTTTGGATGAAGGGTAAACTCAGGAGTGACTTCATTACTGAGCTAAAAGGGAGTCTGGGGGCCATACTCTTGGCGTTTCTCCAGCTTCTGTCAGGCCCGTAAGTCTGGTCTTTTTTTTGTGAGTTAGAATTTTGTTCTACATTTTTCTCCAGCTCTGTCCAGACCCTCTACTGTGATCTCTGTCAGAGCAGTCAGTGGTGGTAGCCGGGCACCATCTAGTTGTGCTGAACTCAGTCTGGTGGAGGCTGTGGTAGTTGTGGTTCATTAGTCTTTAAGACTAATCTTTCCCTTGTGCCTTTGATTTTCTTCATTCTCCCTTGATCCTGATGGGGTGAGACCAGTGAAGTATCTTAGATGTCCACTCACAAGGTTTTAAGACCCCAGACGCTACTCACCAAAGTAGAACGTAGAACATTTTCTTTATAAACTATGTTATTCCAATTGAGCTAGATGTTCCCCAAAAACCGTGGCCCCACAGCCCTCAGCCCAGTAATCTGGTCCCTCAGGGAGTTTAGGTATATCCATGGAGCCTCCATGACCCTGAGAAAGTTTTTTTTTTTTTCTAATTACTATTATTATTTTCCATTTAATGATTTTCAGTCCTATAATTTCCACTTAATTATTTTTTATTCTATTTCTTTGCTGAGATTTAAAATTTTTACTTCTGTTTCAAGAGACTCTGTAGGGAGGCGGGGACAAGATGGCTGACTAGGTAAAAGCTACCGCAGATCCCTCTTCCACAAACAGTTGGAAAAACAAGTGAATCAATCACATGCATGACAATCTATGAACCCTGACTATCAAACACAGAACTAAGGAGTTGACCTGAGTGACAGGGGAGCGAAAAGCCACGTGGTGAAGCAGCAACCGCTTCTAGAACTGGTGTCCCCCGCCACAGCCTTGCACTCTCATGGTTCCCTGGTGCTAGAGTGGTTCGGCTGATCATGGCTTACTGAGATGGGGCAAGCACAGGACTCAGCCCTATCCCCTAAACCCCTAGAGTAACCTCAGCAGAGACTCAGCCAGTGCAAGCAGGCTGCACACTGACGAGGCTGACAGGAGAACGAGAACCCACTTGGAAGCAGCAACTGTTTTTGGAGCCTGGAGCCAGCGTTCCAGTCAGAAGACCTCAGTGCTGGACTTTGGACTAAGCACTGAGGAACAGATCATGGCTTCCTGAGATGGTGCGAGCACAGGAAGCATCCCTGGAGTAACTTCAGCCATAAACCCACCCACCACACACAGGCTGCACACCAAAGCGGCTGACAGGAGAAGGAGAAATCACGGGGAAGCAATGACTGGTTTTGGATCCTGGACCACAGCATCCCAGCCAGAAAACCTTAGCATTGGGTTTTGCACTAGGAGCGGAGGAGCTGATCATGGCTTCCTGAGATGGTGCAAGCACAGGATGGGATGCAGGTCTGACCCTCGGGGGGTGATCTCGACCCAGCCAGCACACACAGGCTTCACGCCCCTCTGAAATCTCAGATAAAACAGCCTTCACCAAACAAGATAAGTAACTTTATCTATATTGCCATGCTACTCTCTCCTATCTATCTGATCCCTCTCCTCCCTGCCCCAGGAGGCTTCATTAACATTGGAATTTCCTGGGCCAGAGAGTGAAGTGCTTTGCAGGGTTTTTTTTTTTCTAACCCATTCTCCTGGCCTGAGAGAAGCAGCAATTAACAATCCAGGAGAGGAAAATCCTTCCCCGACTTCCCTAAACTGGAATAATAATACACAACCAGCTTCACCCAAGAAAAAGAGATCCACAGTCTCTGGCTTTCATCCCTACAGGGAACCAGAAGGCTATTATAATGCAAAGGCAATTCTGATAGAGATCTGACTGTAATTGTTTTAGCAAAGCAGTGGAAAGACAAGTTTTGGAGATCTGATACCTCTCTACTATTAAACAGAGCCCTCACTGATCCACAGCAGGGAACTGAGGGCTAAAGCTCCACCCACACTACCTAGCCACCTGCTAAAAGGTTCTGAGGATAGTGAAGCCTACCAATCTTTAGAGGTACAAGCATTGGGTGCCTAAGGAACAGCAGCAGAGCCCACTCACCAAAGTGCTCTGGGAATAGAGACACTACTAACTCAATGGCACATGGTGGAAGGCTGTCAGCATCCTGCCCTACTCAGAGTGTAGCCCCCTGCCACTACTAGAATCTGGCAAATACAACCATCACCACTACTCCTCTAAGTTAATAGGTGACAGCCTACACCACACACTAGGTGACCCACAATCAGCACACCTAAGCTGATTCTACTCAAGAATAGTGAATGGACTCATAGGCTCATATATCTGGTAATAGTTCAAACCAGCTGGTAATAGGATATAAGTGATTCAAAGGCTACAACAATGAAGATAGCACAATCTAGTAGCCCATCTGGGTATATTAAAACAAAACAAAACAAGAGGATAAGACTCAGTGAGCAAATATAAAATAAATCATTACAATACCTTAGAGATGGCTCAAAGACTGCAGTCAATACCAAATTACATAAGACCATGATTGCTTCTACAAATCCCCAAATTAAAGAATCGAAATCTTTCCCAAATGAAGATACAATCCTAGAATTGCCAGATGTAGAATATAAAAAACTAATATACAGAATGCTTCAAGACATCAGGGATGACCTCAGAAATGAAATAAGGCAATCAACAGAAAAAGCTAAGGAACACACTGATAAGGCAGTTGAAAATTATTCAAGAACATAGTGGAAAAATTAATAAGCTGCAAGAATCCGTAGAGAGACAACATTCAGAAATCCAAAAGATTAGCAATAAAATTACAGAATTAGACAACGCAGTAGGAAGTCAGAGGAGCAGAAACACGGAATTGGAATGCAGAGTGGGGGAGTTAGAGGATAAGGCAATTGACACCAATATAGTTGAAGAAAAATCAGATAAAAGAATTTGAAAAAATGGAGAAACTCTAAGAATCATGTGGGACTCTATCAAGAAGAATAACTTGCTTGTGATTGGAGCTTCAGAACAGGGAGGGATAACAGAAAATACAGAGAGAATAGTCGAAGATCTGCTGGCAGAAAACTTTCTTGGCATCGTGAAAGATGAAAGGATATCTATCCAAGATGCTCATCAAACACCATACAAAATAGATCCCAAAAGAAAATCACCAAGGCACATTATCATCAAACTTACCAAAATCAAAGATAAAGAGAAAATTTTAAAAGCAGCCAGGGATAAATGCAAAGTCACCTACAAAGGAGAATCAATAAGAATAAGTTCAGACTACTTGCCAGAAACCATGCAGGCAAGAAGGCAATGGGATGACATATATAGAACACTGAAGGAGAAAAACTGCCAGCCAAGAATCATATATCCAGCAAAACTCTCTTTCAAATATGGAGGTGAAATTAAAACATTTACAGATAACCACAAGCTTAGAGAACTTGCAAAAACCAAATCGAAGCTATAAGAATTACTAAAGGAAATTGTTTGGTCAGAAAATCAATAATATCAGATACCAACACAAGACAAGGTCACAGAACAGAACATCCTGATATCAACTCAAATAAGGAAATCACAAAAACAAAATAAGATTGATTTAAAAAAGAAAAAAATGCTCAAAACAGGGAATCATTGAAGTCATTATGTATAAGATTACAATAATCAAAAAAGAGGGAATAAATACAGGAGGAATAGATCTTCCATATTGACAGGAAAACAAGGTGATATAGGATGATACAAGTTAAGTTTTTACTTAGAAAAATAGGGGCAAATATTAAGGAAACCACAAAGAGGTCTAACAATTCCATTCTTCAAAATAAAAACCAAGATAAACATAATGACTCAGCAAAACTAAATTCAACTTCTATGAAAATGAGAAACACAATTTACAAAGAAAAACTCCTCAGCACAAAAAAGGTAAGTGGAAAAATAAAATTGTCAACAACAACACAAAAAAGACATCAAAATGACAGCACTAAATTCATACTTATCTATCATTCTGCTGAATGTAAATGGACTAAATGCACCAATAAAGAGACAGAGAGTCTCAGACTGGATAAAAAAACACAATTTGTCTATACGCTGCCTACAAGAGACACATCTTAAACTTAGAGACACAAACAAACTAAAACTCAAAGGATGGGAAAAAAATATATCAAGTAAACAACAAGCAAAAAAGAGCAGGAATGGCAATATTAATTTCTGGAAAAATAGACTTTAAAGTTAAATCCACCACAAAGGGTAAAGAAGGACACTACATAGTGATTAAAGGGACAATTTACCAGGAAGATATAACCATATTAAATATCTATGTACCCAATGACAGGGCTGCAGATACACAAAACAAACGTTAACAGAATGGAAAACTGAGATAGACACCTCCACAATTATATTAGGAAACTTCAAAACACCACTTTCGGTGAAGAATAGGACTTCCAGTAAGAAGCTCAATAGAGACGTGGAAGATCTAATTGCTACAAAACCAACTTGACCTCACTGACTTATACAGAACACTCCACCCAACAGCTGCAAAGTGTACTTTTTTTCTAGTACACATGGAACATTCTCTAGAATAGATCACTATTAGGTCATAAAACAAACGTTTGCAGAATCCAAAACATCGAAATACTACAAAGCATCTTCTCAGACCATAAGACCATAAAAGTAGAAATCAATAACAGAAAAAGCAGGGAACAGAAATCAAATACTTGGAAACTGAACAATACCCTGCTCAAAAAAGACTAGGTCATAGAAGACATTAAGGAGGGAATAAAGAAATTCATAGAATGCAATGAGACTGAAAACACTTCCTATCAAAACCTCTAGGACACAATGAAAGCAGTGCTCAGAGGTCAATTTATATCAATAAATGCACACATACCTAAAGAAAAAAGAGCCAAAATCAGGGAACTGTCCCTACAACTTGAACAAATAGAAAGCGAGCAACAAAAGAATCCATCAGGAACCAGAAAAAAACAAATAATAATAATTAGAGCTGAACTAAATGAATTAGAGAAGAGAACAGAAAAACAATTGAAAGAATTAACAAAGGCAAAAGCTGGTTCTTTTAAAAAATTAACAAAATTGATAAACCATTGGCCAGACTGACTAAAGAAATACAGGAAAGGAAACAAATAACCCGAATAAGAAATGAGGTGGGCCATATCACAACAGACCCAACTGAAATTAAAAGAATAAAATCAGATTACTATGAAAAATTGTACTCTAACAAATTTGAAAACCTAGAAGAAATGGATGAATTCCTAGAAAAACACTACCTACCTAAATTAACACAATCAGAAGTAGAACAACTAAATAGACCCATAACAAAAACAGAGATTGAAAGGGTAATCAAAAAACAACAAACAAAAAAAGCCCTGACCCAGATGGCTTCACTGCAGAGTTCTACCAAACTTTCAGAGAAGAGCTAACACCAGTAGTACTAAAGGCATTTCAAAGCATAGAAAAGGATGGAATACTACCTAAGTCATTCTATGAAGCCAGCATATCCCTGATACCAAAATCAGGTGAAGACACCACAAAAAAAGAAAATTACTGACCTATATCCCTCATGAACATAGATGCAAAAATCCTCAACAAAATTCTAGCCAATAGAATTCAACAAAATATCAAAAAAAAAAAAAAAAAAATCCACCATGGCCAAGTGGGATTTATACTAGGTATGCAAGGTTGGTTCAATATTAGAAAAACAATTATTGTAATCCACCACATAAGTAAAACAAAAGACAAAAACCACATGATCTTATCATTTGATGCAGAAAACGCATTTGACAAAGTCCAACACCCAGTCATGATTAAAAACTCTCAGCAAAATAAAAATAGAAGGAAAATCCCTCGACATAATAAAGGTCATTTATGCAAAGCCAACAGCCAACATCATCCTAAATGGAGAGAGCCTGAAAGCATTTTCCCTGAGAACAGGAACAAGACAAGGATGCCCTTTATCACCGCTCTTATTCAACATTGTGCTGGAAGTCCTAGCCAGAGCAATTAGGCTAGACAAAGAAATAAAGGGCATCTGGATTGGCAAGGAAGAAGTCAAATTATCTCTATTTGCAGACAAAATGATCTTATACACAGAAAACCCTAAGGAATCCTCAAGAAAACTACTGAAAGTAATAGAAGAGTTCAGCAGAGTTTCAGGTTACAAGATAAACATACAAAAATCACTTGGATTCGTCTACATCAACAAAAAGAACATTGAAGAGGAAATCACCAAATCAATACCATTCACAGTTGTCCCCAAGAAGATAAAATACTTAGGAATAAATCTTACCAAAGATGTAAAAGACCTGTACAAAGAAAACTACAAGGTACTACTGCAAGAAAATAAAAGGGACCTACATAAGTGGAAAAACATACCTTGCTCATGGATAGGAAGACTTAACATTATAAAAATGTCTGTTATACCGAAAGCCATCTATATATACAATGCACTTCCAATCCAAATCCCAACGATATTTTTTAATGAGATGGAGAAACAAATCACAAACTTCATATGAAAGGGAAAGAAGCCCCGGATAAGTAAAGCATTACTGAAAAAGAAGAAGAAAGTGGGAGGCCTCACTCTACCTGATTTCAGAACCTATTATACAGCCACAGTAGTCAAAACAGCCTGGTACTGGTACAACAACAGGCACATAGACCAATAGAACAGAATTGAGAACTCAGGTATAAATCCATCCACATATGAGCAGTTGATATTTGACAAAGGCCAGTGTCAGTTAATTGGGGAAAAGATAGTCTTTTTAACAAATGATGCTGTCATAACTGGATATCCATCTGCAAAAAAATGAAACAGGACCCATACCTCACACCATGCACAAAAATTAACTGCAAATGGATCAAAGATCTAAACATAAAGTCTAAAATGATAAAGATCATGGAAGAAAAAATTGGGACAAGGTTAGGAGCACTGATACAAGGCATAAACGGAATACAAACATTACTAAAAATGACTAAGAGAAACCAGATAACTCGGAGCTCCTAAAAATGAAACACCTATGCTCATCTAAAGACTTCACCAAAAGAGTAAAAAGACCACCTACAGTTTTTCCCAGTCTCTAGGTGGTCTTTTTACTCTTTGACATCTCTATGACATCTATGACATCTCTCTGACATCTATGACATCTCTATGACATCTATGACATCTCTATGACCCTGTGACATCTCCAACCAGCACCTGATCTCTAAAATCTACATGATCCTGCTAAAACTCAACCACAAAAAGACAAACAACCCAATTAGAAATTGGGCAAAGGATATGAACAGGCACTTCACTAAAGAAGACATTCAGGCGGTTAACAGATACGTGAAGAAATGCTCTTGATCATTAGCCATTAGAGAAATGCAAATTAAAACTATGATGAGATTCCATCTTACTCCAACAAGGCTGGCATTAATCCAAAAAACACAAAATAATAAATGTTGGAGAGGATGTGGAGAGATTGGAACACTTACTTATACACTGCTGGTGGGAATGTAAAATGGTACAACCACTTTGGAAATCAATTTGGCATTTCCTTAAAAAGCTAAAAATAGAACTACCATACAAACCAGCAATCCCACTCCTCGGAATATATCCTAGAGAAATAAGAGCTTTTACATGAACAGATATATGCACACCCATGTTTATTGCAGCACTGTTTACAATAGCAAAAAGCTGCAAGAAACCAAGGTGTCCATCAATGGATGAATGGATAAATAAATTATGGTATATTCACACAATGGAATACTATGCATCCATAAAGAACAGTGAGGAATCTGTGAAACATTTCATAACATGGAGGAACCTGGAAGGCATTATGCTGAGTGAAATTAGCCAGTTGCAAAAGGACAAATATTGTATAAGAACACTATTATAAGATCTTGAGAAATAGCTTAAACTGAGAACACATTCTTTTGTGGTTATGAGAGCAGGGAGGGAGGGTGGAAGAGGGTTATTTACTGATTAGATAGCAGATAAGACCTACTTTAGGTGAAGGGAAGGGCAACACTCAATACAGGGGAGGTCAGCACAACTGGACTAAACCAAAAGCAAAAAAGTTTCCTGAATAAACTGAATGCTTCGAAGGTCAGCAAAGCAGGGGCAGGGTTTTGGGGACTATGGCTTCAGGGGATATCTAAGTCGATTGGCAAAATAAAATCTATTAAGAAAACATTCTGCATCCCCCTTTGAAGTGTGGCATCTGGGGTCTTAAATGCTAGCAAGCAGCCATCTAAGATGCATCCATGAGTCTCAACACACCTGGATCAAAGGAGAATGAAGAACACCAAGCTCACAAGGTAATTATGAGCCCAAGAGACAGAAAGGGCTACATGAACTAGAGACTGCATCATCCTGAGACCAGAAGAACTAGATGGTGCCCGGCCACAACTGATGACTGCCCTGACAGGGAACACAACAGAGAACCCCTGAGGGAGCAGGAGAACAGTGGGATGCAGACCCCAAATTCTCATAAAAAGACCAGACTTAATGGTCTGACTGAGACTAGAATGACCCTGGAGGTCATGGTCTCCAGGCCTTCTGTTAGCCAAGACAGGAACCATTCCCAAAGCCAATTCTTCAGAAAGGGATTGGACAGGACTATGGGATAGACAATGATACTGGTGAAGGATGAGCTTTTTGGATCAGGTAGACATATGAGAGTATGTTGGCATCTCCTGTCTGAAGGGGAGGTGAGAGGCTGAGGGGGTCAGAAGCTAGCTGAATGGACACAAAAAGAGGGTGGAGGGAAAGAGTGTGCTGTCTCATTGGGGGAGAGCAATTAGGAGTAATTTTTTTTATCCTAATAGCAATGTGTTTATAAGTTTTTGTTTGAGAGTCCTATTTGATTTGTAAACTTTCACTTAAGGCACAATAAAAATTAAAAAAAATAGAGATAGAATCTGTAATTGCATGTTGAATGATTTTTGTGAAACCCATACCATACCCATTGCTGTTGAGTCGATTCTGACTCATAGCGACCCTACAGGGCAGACTAGAACTTCCCCATAGGTTTTCCAAGACTGTAATCTTTACAGAAGCAGACTGCCACATCTTTCTCCCATGGAACAACTGGTGGGTTCGAATCACCAACCTTTTGGTTAGCAGCTGAGCTATAGCTGCTTTGAAATTCTTGTCAGATAATCCCAATGTATGATTCATCTTGGTGTTGGTTTCTGTTGATTGCTTTTTCTTAGTCAAGTTGCTTTTTTCTTGGTTCTTGGTAAGAAAAGTGTTTTGTTTTGTTTTGTTTTGTTTACTGTAGCACGGACATTTTGGATATTACATTAATGGACTCGATCTTACCTGATCGTCTTTTTGTAGCTAGTCCCTCTACTGAGCTATAGTGTGAGGGCCAGGTAAGTGTGTATGTCCATCTTCTCACTGGGCCCTACTGATGCCACTCAGGCAGAAGTGAAGCACTCATTCACACTGACTCATTGCTGATGGCTTGGGTGGATTTCGGCTTAGGGTTAGCCACTAAGACACCTTTCCTGTTAAAGTGAGGTACCATCCTGCAATATGTTTTTGCTTTTCAGTGGGGCTGTAATCTTAGCTGACCTCCACATTCTGCCCCACTAATACCAGGGAGGGAGGAAGTATAGGGATGACCACCTTATTCAGTCTCATTGACAACAGATGCAGGTGGATCCCCATTCTTCCCCCTAGGCTCTGCTGATACTGGGTAAGGAGTAAAATGATATGTTGACTAGCCCCTCCTCTCACCATCTAAGTCTCATTGCTGGGTGAAGGTGGAGGCTCAGCTTGCTGTTGGACCTCACTGTTATTATTCTGGCGGGAGAATTAGAGCTTCCACTAAGCAGTAGATGGAAGATCAGTTCCCTGCACAGTTCCACCAACATTACTCTGGCAGGGGAAGAGGATCACTGCCTGCTTCTACTAGAGAAGAGATAGAAGACCAGCTGCCAGCTTCACCCCACTGACACTGGTGCTGTTCACATCACTGGGTGCAAGAATCAAAGTACTGTCAACTGATTCTTTGGGTGAGGGGGTGGGGTATAAATTCAACTTCCCACTCTTTTCCACTGAAACTGTAGGAAGGAAGGAAGCTAGACAGTTTTTCTTTGGTGTTTGGCTGGAGTACGGCAGGTATTGCCAGAAAAAAAGTCTGTTTTGTTAGCTACCCTTTCCCTGGTCCCTTGGCCAAGAAAGTAGACTTCTCTTAGCGCTTCTTTGATCTCTGCTTCTTGGCAGTCCTGGGTTGGCAGTTTATGCAACACCGTGTTCAGGATATGTGGGAGGCAATAAGGAAACCCAGGGAATCATGGCTCTGTCATTCATTCCTAAAATCCTAAGGTGTCTAGACAGTCTGCCTTCTACTTTTCACCTTATGCTTATTGCGCTACATACTTAAAACTCTTCAATAGTTTCCTATTGTTCTCATGATCTAGAAACTCCTTGATATGGTGTTTAAGGCCTTTTTATTACATAGCTGCTATTAAGGAAACTATGTAACGTAGTGATTAAGAGCCTGGATTGTAGAATTAAGCTGACTTTCAATCTTGGCTTCCATCATTTACAAAATCTATGATCTGTACTTCTCTAAGTTTTCTCATCTGTAAAACTAGAGAAGATAATTATACCAACCTGATGAGTTTGTTTTGACAGTTAGATGAATAATACCAGATAAAACACTTAGCACATCACCTGTCAAATGAAGAGAACTCAATAATGTAAACTGTATACTTCTTGACCATCCCTTGTCATTTCTCTCCACTTTGAATACTTCCCTGAGTATGTCATTATTTTCTTGCCTTGAGGCCGTTGCAGGTGCTTCATGCTCGGCCCAGAATCAAGGAAACTCCTATTCCTCTTCAGGACTAGGCTGAGGCATTACTCTTCTGGGAAGACTTTTCCTCTGTTAAAGAATTCCTATTATATATTCTCAAAATACCTTATGCATTCAAAGTCCTAACCATATTATATAGTACTTTGTTGTTGTTGTTTATTTCTTTGAATCTTTGTTTTTTTTTTTAGGGTAGAATGTGAATTTTTTGAAGACAGGGATGTGTTTGGTTCATTTTTATACCTCTAGAACCTCACAAAGTGAGATACAGTTTTCTTGATGATTGAATGAGTGGATAAAATAATGAATTAGAAAGGTGATGGGGTTAGATAAACTTTAAATGGCTTGGAATCCTGAGGGTCAATATTCTATGATTCTAAAAATCATAATTTTAAAGCATAATAAATGTGAAATTATGTGTTTCAGATGGTAAGTGATACAGAAATTCAGGAGCATTCCCCCACATTGGTGGTGGGGAAGTAAGAACCAGGTAGTCTTTTCTTTGACTCATTTAATAATTTCAACATAAGATTTAATGCTGTCACTAAAATAAAGTGAGCCTCCACTTTTCTTGATAAATAATTTTAATTGAAACCTCATAAATTCCACCGAGAAAAGCCACAAATACTGCCTCTTTTGAGAGGCAATTTGAGATTCTCAGAACTTAGAACAACAAATGCCCCTCTCCCCCTCTCCATCTAGGTCTACAGAGGCCAGAAAGCCACAGGTACCAGCTCTGCTGGCTGCTTCCCAATGATTCACTTTCAATTTTAAAGAAACAATCTCTGGAGTCATTAAATTAACAACACTCTCCACCCACTCTGTCATCCATCTGTTTAAGACACTTTTCAAATGATATTCTTCTGTATCTGCAATCTTCATCTAGTATTCAAAGCTATTGAACCTGCCTCCAAGGTAGTCCACCTTCTGTTCCAGGCTACAAAATTGACTCTCAGCTTTCAATTCTAATAACTATACAGTGTCTAGTAGTCCTTCCGCCTCCCTACCCTTCAGTAAGGATCTGGTATCTTTGGAGTGCATTTATGCTTCGGTGGATGGAGAATGAAGAATGCTTTAGGAGTCAGAACATGTAGAAAGATGCTTCTAAAAGAGACTGAGATTGTTGTTCTCCCTTTCCCTCAACCAGAGTCTGAGCCCTGGGTCATATTACCCTTTCCCATATGCTACTTCATTTCTTACAACTTGCCATCTCCCTTCTATCTGCAACCCCATGAGTGAAAATAATTCAAAAAAATGCTTTTGGTACCAATCAAGACCTTGACTTGGCTGAAAGAGAATCAAAACACAACACTTTTGTCAACTGCAGAGGAATTCGGTGACTATAAATGGGATGAGCTGAGTAAAACTACTTTGGTTTTTAAACATAATAATTCTTAAAAACCTTCAATGGCTTGTCTTTATTCAAACTGCTTGGCCTGGCAATCAAGATCCTACACAACAAAACCCCAACCTTACACCTTCTCCATCAAATCACAACTATACACCTCCACTCCAATCAGACTCAATTTCATTGTACTCTGAAAGGCCTATCATATGTTCTCTCATTTTCAAATCTCTGCTTGTGTCTTCTGCCTGCCTGGAAACCTTGTGCTGTTCCTTTCTGAATGTCTTCTTTTCTTCTTTCCTTCAAGACGCAGCTCAAGCTCTAGTTTCTCCATGAACATCGCTACAGTTATTGGCATCTTCAGTCTTGAGCGGGCTCTCATTTGGAACTCCTATAGTCCTTATTTCCTGCATCACTCACCTGACACCTAACATTGACTGCTTTTCTTATTACCCTTCTAAACCCATGGTTTTCAATCTTTATTATTTATCATAATAATTTGTAGTGTCGTTGAAAAGATTCCACTAGTTCTACTGAAGAGACTCAGACTTAGCAGGTGTGGTTGGTAGCATTCTAAAGATAAGTCCACAAAGATTCTGTTCTCTGGTTTATCCAATCAAACACTAATCTAGGTACTGTTGAGAAGAGATTTTGCAAATGTAATTAAAGTCTCAGGTCTATCTGGGTGTTCTAATACAATCACATGCATCTTTTAGAAACAGAGTTTTCCCTGACATGTAACAGAAGAGGAAGGCAGAGAGATTCCAAGCATGAAAAGGACTCAATGTGCCCTTGCTGGTTTGAAGGTGGATGGGGTCCTGTAAGAAGGAATGGAAGTGGTCTCTATGAGCAGAGAGCAGCCTCCAGTTGACAGACACCAAGGCATTGAGTTTTACCAACAATCTAAATGAGCTTGGAATTGGATTTTCCCCCAGAGCCTACAGATAAGCACCTAGCCTTTTGAGACTCTCATTTCCACCTTTTGAAACCTTAAATGGAGAACTCAACTCAGCCTATCCAGATTTCTGAACTTCAGGACTATAAGATAATAAATAGACGTTCTTCTATGCTGTTAAATTTGTGGTAATTTGTTACACGGCAATAAAAAACTAACACAGTAGATTTGGGATCAGGCCTTGGAATCTGTATTTCAACAAGTAAGTGGTTCCCGACCTTAATTTGAGAAACCTTCTCAAGTTTCATGCTTGGCATTCTACCTGTCCAAGTAACTAGGTTCATAACTAGTTTCCTACTTAGGGAAGTAATATATTTGCCCCTTTAATTTGTCATTAATTCTGTATCACACTGAGAGTCCTTACCTGGGGACTCTTGGATGTCTTTTCAACTTTATAAAATTCTTCATAGTGGATAAACTATTTATACCCCAAATGTAATACCCACTGCCTGTGTTTGGACAAATCCTCATTCATTGTGAAGACAAGGAAAATGTTGTAAAGTCAAAGGATAATGACTTCTGGATGGGCCAGAACCTTTTTTTAGCTATACATTGGCCACAACACAGTAAACAGGATCCCTCAGTCTATTAATCATCATTTGCTCTGAAATTTTGACAAGGGTATCCCAAAGCTGGAGTTGTAAGTGCTATGCGTTATATTGGTCTCTCAGTATGACCAGCCACCCCAGGTGTTAAAAGGTAACGTGCCTGTTTTTCAGGCTTTAAAAACGTGAGACAGAGAGGAATGGGGGCTTGCAATTCCTGAAAAATTTGATATTCTATCATCATGGGAATCTTCTCAGCTTGCCCCGTGGAGACAGCTGAGCACAGTCTTTTCAAGAAACAGAACCATCAAATATTAGTGATGGAAGGGAACTAGAACTCATCCACTTAAAGTTCCCAGTTCAAACTCTATCATACTGTCTCCAGCGATGGGAGCTCACTACTTCACAAGACAGCCTAGCCTGTGTTTGGAACACTTTGTTAGACAGTGCTCTCTTAGGTTGAGCCATAATCTGCCTCACTCTCTCTTCCTCCTGCTGGCTTTAGTGCTATCATGCAATCACTTGGCTCAGTAGTAGAATTTCCACCTTCTATGAAGGAGATCTGAGTTCAATTTCAGATAATGCACGTCATACACAGCCACCGCCCATGAGTCAGTGGAGGCCTGTGTGTTGCTATGATACTGAACAGGTTTCAGTGGAGCTTCCAGACTAAGACAGAGTAGGAAGAAAAACCTGTCAATCCACTTCCAAAAATCAGCCGACGAAAACTCTATGGGTCACAGTGGTCTGATCCACAACCCATCATGGGGATGGCACAAGAGCAGGCAGTTTTTCATTCCTTTGTGCTTGGGGTCGCCATGAGTCGGGGGCCAACTTGATGGCAGCCAACAACACATAGCCACTGCGTAGTGCTAATCTGAGTATCCTGTCAACATTTGAAGACCACTATCATACCCCGCCCCTGCACTGTGTATTTTTAGGTAAATATTGCCATTCTCTTTCATCTTACTGGATATTGTTTCCACACCATTCCACTTGATTGGTCTCTCAGAAAATTAACCACATCAAGAATAAACCAAAAACAAACCCAGTGCCATCGAGTTGATTCCGACTCATAGAGACTCTATAGGTCAGAGTGGAACTGCCCCGTAGAGTTTCCAAGGAGCACCTGGTGGATTCAAACTGCCAGCCCTTTGGTTAGCAGCTGTAGCACTTAACCACTATGCCACCAGGGTTTCCACATCAGGAACAGTGGGGAGAAAGACCTGAGAAAGGCAGAATATTTACAAAAACAAGAGGTGATAGTGAAGTAGCAAAGAGGAAGAGAGAGACAAAAAGAGAAATGAACACTCCTGGGGGCCAAATAGTAGCCAATCCTTTATAGCTTTAAAATTCAAAAAGAATAGACAGGATTTGAAGTAGTATATTTGAAAGCATGGTTACCAGGGACAGGTTACCCAATAAGCAAGGTACACAAAGGCTTATTTGTGCTTACTTACTAATCTGTAGGGCACAATTTTGCCTGTTTTTTACATCAAAGATGTGGTGCAACCATGTGAAATTGTGCCCTACAGATTAGTAAGTAAGCATAATTAACCTGTGCATACCTTGCTTACTGGTTAATCTGCCCCTGACTGCTATGTTAAAATAATAATAATAATTTCCTATCATCACTGCGCTGTTTTATAGACCCTGCAGCACTCACGTCCCTATTTCTGCTAGAATCATAAAGCAACCACAGTCACAGTCCTAATGGAGTCTCTAACCTGAGCTAGAGAACAAAGAAAATTTTAAAAGAAAAAAAGACTAAATTGAAGAGGGGGGAAAGCAGTAGACAGTCCCTGTTTGTCCAGGTAATATGACATAGCCTTTCTCTTATGCAGAAATATCTGTAAGTCTGAAAAGCTAAATACGTACAGTGATTATGTGTCTAGGCAGACAGGCAGTTCTAGACAAATCGTGGGGCTGAATTTTTATGCTTTGGAAGTCTTTTAAACAAAGGTATTGCTGCGGAGGTTTCACATCGCACATGCCTGCAGCTTGGATGCAGCAGAAATTGAAGCAAGCATTTTCAGACTCTGATGGAAGGGGAAAGATCTGACTTTACAGAAAAGTTTCTTTCCTGGTTCCCCCTCCGCTCCCACCAGCCCAGTACAACACCTGTCTCATCAGCAGGGGCACTCTGAAGGGATGGGCCTCCAGGCACCTCAGTCCCAAGATTCTCCATGCCTCATTCTTCATCCACGCTGCTAGTAATTGCCATCACTGGCACAGTTACACCTGAACACTCTGGTGCTGCCAAACACCTGGCTTGATTTTCCACTGTCCAAATGAAAAATAAGCATAATCTGCTTTTTGAAGATACAGCAAATGAGGGAGTTCATGACAAATTGTGTTGGTTTATGCAGAATAGTGATAATAAGATACAAATGAGAATTTTTTGCTTAATGAATAATACTAATCACGTTTCAACAAATGCTGTGCCCTTCTAATTAGAGAGACTGCATAAAATCAGCTTAATTTATTTGTGACTAGTTATACAGAGTTTAAATATTTACTAGAGGTTTACTCAAATGTTTGAGAGGATTTTAAATATTTCCTACAGTAGATGTGGCCTGCCTAGTTCTGTCGGGTATGAAGACAGTTCGAACTTGTGGGAGCTCTCTGGTTTTGCTGTGTGTCAAGGAAATCCTGGTTTCAAAACGAAGAAGAGAGTGTCTTATTGATTTACATACTAATTCTCCAACTGTTACTCATTTTCTTGATTCCGTCTCCCAAAGTTGCACTCCCAACATTCATCACTGTAGTACACTAGAGGGGATGAGCATCTTTTTCAATAAATTATAGGAACTATGACTAATTACAGTGATATTAACTATGCAAAGTAATGTGTAACTTAAAATGGATACGTTCATCATTTCAAATTATGCCTTTGACTTTTGATGGTCTAATACCGGCACACTCTTTTTGTACTGAATGTGTACTATATTTTCTAAGAACCTCTTTGCAGTTCTAGGGCCTTCTCGTGAACATACTGACCTGCTAAAAATAAGCCCCTTGAGCCTTTTAAACAACCCAAAACAATTATAGGGAAGACAAGCAGAGGCCCACAAGATACTAAGAAGCAGGAAGAAATATATATGTTATGCCTCTCTGGCATGGAATTACACATGAGAGGGCTGGTCATGAGAATCTTTGGTGAACGTTTTATATTTGTACTTTTCAGAAGCATTTTCACTGGGAATTATTTTTATTTAATCTTAATGGCAACTTGCAGACCTGGTGGTGTAGTGGTTAAGAGCTTGGCTGCTAACCAAAAGGTTGGCAGTTCAAACCTAGCAGCTATTCCTTGGAAACCCTATAGGGCTGTTCTACTCTGTCCTATAGGGTTACTATGAGCTGGAATCAACTTGATGGCAATGGATTTGGTTTTAGTTTTGGTAATGGCAATGTTAGGAATTTTAGATATCTGTGTCCTCATCTTCTGGATGAAGATGCTGTGGCACAGAGAGGTAAGTGGTCTGTTCGAGGTCCCAGGGCTAATTAGTGACTCTTATGCATTGAACTGTGTCCCCCAAAAAGGTATTTTGAAGTCTGAGCCCATGTATCTGTGAATGTGACCTGGTTTGGGAATAGAGTCTGAAGATGTTATCAGTTAACATGAGATCAGACCGCAGTAGGGTGAGTCCTAATTCAATATGTGTGGTGTTCTTAGAAAAGAGAAAAAGAGACTGAAAGAGAGACACAGAGGAAAAATGGCCATGTGAAGACTGAAGCAGATATTTGGAGTGATGCCAAGGAATGCCAAGGATCACCAGCCATCGCCAAACAGTAGGAGACAGACATGGAACGGATTCTCCTTCAGATCCCTCAGGAGGCATGGACATGGCCAGCATCTTGATTTCTGACTTCTAGCCTTCAGAACTGTGAGGCAATAAACTTCTGTTCTTAACAGCCCCCCGGTTTGGGGTACTTTGTTATGGCAGCCCTAGGAGACTAATATAATAATTTTTTTTTTAGGAGACTAATATAGTGACAGTCTGGAACTAAAGCCCTGATTTTTGGCCATCTAGTTCATGTTGCAGTCTCTACACCAACTGGAATGACATTTAAGTGAATTCATTAAAGAAACTTAGAAAAAACTTCCAAAATCTGTCTTTCACTTCAGCAATGTGATTTGTTCCACTGTTTGTTCATTCATTCATTCATTCAGTCCAGAACCATTTATTACACATCTACTCTATGCCAGACACCATGTAATGTCCTGCAAATACAAGGATGCAAATACCCTGTGGAGCCATCTTCTGGTGAGGAAGATTGACCTGAAGGCAAAGAATTACCAAACACCAAGAAAAGGGCTATAACAAAGGTTTGTATAAAATGTTAGGGGAACACAGAGGTGAGGGAAATTGTTTCTGACTAAGGGCTGAGGAGGGAGGTGGTCAAGGAAGGATTCTCCAATGAGGTAATGGTTAAATTCAGTCTGAAAGAATTCACTGGATTTTTCCAGGCAGACGAGAGCAGAAAAAGCTTCATGCATGCTTGAAAGAGCAAAGCATGCAGGGCATAGTGCACCAGAGAAGAGGCTGGAAAACTAGGCAGGGCATTTGTGGGGAGCATTATATGTTATCCTAAGGAGTTCATCCTTTATTACGTGGTGATGGAGAATCGGTGGAGGGTTCTAAGCAGAACAGTGAGGGGGACAGCTCTCTTTCAACAAGGTCACCCTAGAGAGGGTGCGTAAAATGGCATGGAAAGGAAGACACTGAAGGAAAAGACACCAAAAAGGAGACTCTTGCAATGCTGCAGGAGCAGGTGACAAGGATCTGAGTCAGAACTGGGGAAGTGACAGCCAGGGGCTGGGTAATGGAGATGGATTTGAAAGACACTCAGGGATAGAATGGCTTAATGAATTATACTGATGGCATATATAAGCATATTTTTGCCAATCTCCAATTTCTCTTTGTTCCCTTGGTTTTTATGTGATCTGACTCATTAGCCCATAAACCTTTGGAACGCAGCAATGAATGTTTGTCAAAGAAAAATTCTTGTTCTTCTCTTGAAGTTGCGCCTTGTACAGTGCCCACAATGTAACAGGCATATTCACGGATAAGGATTTTTGACTGGCATGTTGACATGTTGTGAAATGATAGACTTTACTTCAACTTACAAAGAAACCAACAGCTACATCAGAATAAAAAATACTGTGCCTGAAAGCACATATGCTTATGGAAGAATATATTAAATTCCTAAATATACCTTCCTCTAGATGCCAGTTACAAACAATACCACAAACTTCAAGGCAAATATTTGTTCCAAACTATAATAATATGTAAAACAGATTTTAGCTGTTTAAAATGGCATATCATGTTTCAAGATGACCTTAGACAACACTTTACTCAAAGTTAAGAAAATGATTGTATAAAATAGGCAGTACAGATAAGTGGGTTAAGGGTGCTGATTATGGAGCCAACTACCTGTCTTCAAATTCTGACTCTACCATTAACTAGCTGAGTGATCCTGGGTAAGTCATTTATCCTCTTTGTCTCAGCTTCCTCATTTTAAAAAGGGGACTAGGAATAAGACCTACCACAAGGTTTGTTATGAATATTAATGAGTCATTATATGTACAAAACTTAGAAGCGTATTTGGCCTTATTATTATCGTTATTGTTAAAATCGTCAGGTTAGAGAAAAGCCCTACCCTAGAGCAAACAGGCTTAGGATTTAACAGGATGTGGTTGGTTATGACCAAAACACTCTGGGAATCTTCAAATCCCAATATAAAATACTATCATCATTATTAACTATACTGAGAATAAAGGAATTACCTTTCAGTCATAACTGGTTTTTGGCTCTGATGAGAAGACATGGTTGACTTTGAGAACAGCAATCCCAAGAGGTTAGACCAGTTTCAAAATATTTTTCTAGTCTTCCTATTAAAAAAAAACAAAACTATAGAGCATCCCTTAATTTATATAAAAACTTTTTTGAACTTAGTAATATTTTCAGTCTTGGGATATGTTATAGGTTGAATTGTGTCCCACCAAAATATATGTTAGAATCCAAGCTATTCCTACATAATGGCTGCCTTAACCTCTTCAGTTTCCTTGGTCTTTCTACGTGGAAAAGGAGGTAAAAAAGAGTTAAGTAGCTCATACCACCTATTTTGTTACATTTTGCCATCTTTTCCAAGTGATACTGTCCCTTTCTTTTTCATTCTCTCTTCAAGCACGGGCATTTAGCCCTCCTGCCACTCTCACTGGCTCCTAGATGCCTGTCTATGTATGTCCCAATAGCAGCATTGCTGCTGTTTTTTTTTACCCTCATGCCAACTCTCCTTTCTCTATAATCAGGATTCTAGATTTCCCCACAAATTCGGTTTTGGTAAGGTCTTTCTTATTCCTCCAAACTATTAGGTCTTTTGACCTAATGAGTGACATGTCTTTCTGTTGCCGACTAACCTGTACACTTTTGCCTTGCACTGAGAAGCACCTTCCTGTTGGTCCTGTGAATGGGATCCAATCTAATTTAACCATCTTCTATAATGCTACCTAATGTAGTATAGCCAATCGATCAGTTGAGGTTACACAGTGAAACCTGTGAGAGCGGGAACTCAACTGGACTGCCTTGTTTTTCTGGGTCTTGTACGTTTTCTGCCTTTGACAGGGTGCAGTCTTACCATTTTTCTATCGCTCTCTATTAGTGGAAAATATTTGCATTTTCCTTCTCTGACAGGTTTCCAGCTTACACAGGTTCCTGTTTTTGCAAGTTTTACTGTACCAGTGTAGGGTAAAGCCTAAACCTAATCACTGCTGAGTGATAAAAAGAGCAGATTAGACACAGGCACACAGACACAGGGCGAAGACAGGCAGTATCTCACAATGATGAAGGCCAGAACTCTAAGGTTTGCAGGTACTAGAAGCTGAAATAGATAAAAAAGGACCTCCCCCTAGAGCCACATCCTGAATTCAGATTTCTAGCCTCCTGAGCTGTGAGAAGATAAATTGCTTGTCTTAAAGCCACCCACTCGTGGAACTTCTGTGACAGCAGCACGAGGTAATTAAAACAGGTAAAAAGCACCCCCCCACACACTTTTTTTTTCTACCCACAACGTAAAGCAGTACTGCTTTTCATCTGTCCTAGGTCTGTCCCATCAGTCCTCAGATGTCAAACTCATTCAGTCTCCTGAGATTTGTTGGCTAAATCTGTGCTTTGAAATAAAGAAAATATTTGTTGATCACATAGTAGATGTTCAATCAATGTTTGCCAAGCTAGACTCCTACTAGAGCAAACACTACACTAGGTACTCTTCCATAAACAGGCCTCCATTTGGTCCTCATGACACTAGATAGCGTGGGGATTATTATCTCTGCTTACAGTCACACCATCAACAGATGGTCCAGAGGGATTCATCCTGAGGTCACTTGACTGTGAGTCCCTGAGTCCTGAGTGATCAAGGTAACTCTCAGCCTTCTGCCCCTCATGATGAAGAAACTTAATTCTTTTAGATAAAGTTGGCCCCTTTAATGTGTTAATTATTTTAGTTAGGCTTTCCTCAAAATATTGAAATTCATTCTATCTTTTTCTTTTAAGGCCCATCTCAGCAACCTCACTAACATGCAGAAATTCACATGCCAATACATCAGTGATGGAGTAAACAGGGAATTTTAAACAACCCTCTAAATATACAGTATCCTCATCTAAAAATCAGTGTACCAAGTGTAGGTGGAAATTCAAACACTAGTATAATTTCTGGCCTTGGTCATCCCCAGCACCTTTCAGTGACTGTATGGGCTTACATTTTATTACTGTTGTAAAATAACAATTAGTTGATTAAATGGAATCCAAAAGATCACTGAACAATAAAAAAAAAAAAAAGTTTAATGAAATGACCCTTTAAAAACAACCCACTGTCAGGTGCCTTTCAAAAATATGTAATCCGTCCTAATTATAACAGAAAAAACAAAACAAACAGCCGAGGCCTTTAGGGTCCCCGAGATCATAAAACCTTCTGGCTCTTTACTGAAACCAGCAGCTTGAGGCTCCGCTTCACCCCTGGACAGTCGGCACTTGAGGCTGAGGCCTTGAAAGGCAGCCCGCAGAGGTTGGGACTGAAGTTGTTCTGGAAGCAGGAGGAGGCCCCCAAAGCAGCTGATTATTTTAAAATTTGCTTTCATTCTGCTGCTTGCAGCTGTGAGTTAATTTTGTTAAAAAAAACAACCATTTGCTTCTTTAAAAACTCAGGTTTTGTTTTGTTTTGTTTCTTCCTCCACAGAGCAGCTGCAACCAAAGCCCTGTTGACTTCAAAGGCCCCCTGCCTCCCCGAGAGCACCTCTTTGGGAGCATGCCTTTTCCCCAAAAAGAAAATCAGAACTGCGCTCCAGAAGGCCTAAACTTCCAAGGCTCTCCTCATTGGCTGATTTGTGCAGACAGACAGGTGGATGGACCAATTGTGGAAAGCTAGTATTTTGGCTCAGGTGCCAAGAGGTTGGTAGTTGAAATCTACCAGCCACTCATTGGAAACCCTATGTGGCTGTTCTGCTCTGTAATATAGGGTCACTATGGGTCGGAACGGAGTGGACAGCAATGGGTTTGTTTGTTTGGTTTAGGGCTAGAACTTACCAGCAGCTCCCTGGGAGAAAAGACCTGGCTATCTGCTTCTCTAAAGAAACCCTATGGGGCAGCTCTACTCTATACAGGGTTGCTATGTGTCGGAATCAACTTAATGGTCCAAAACAACAACAGGATCCTTAGGGAGTCCCTGGGTGGCACAAATAGTTAACTTCCTTGGCTGCTAACCAAAAGGTCAGGAGTTCAAGACCACTCAGAGGTACCTTGGAAGAAAGGCCTGAAGATCGATTTTTGAAAAATCAGCCATCGAAATCCCTGTGGAGCACAGTTCTATTCTGACACACATTGGGTCACCATGAGTCCAACCGACTCTATGGCAACTAGGATGTTCCTTAGAAGTCCTCTGGTCTAACCCTTAGCCCTTGTACAGATGAGGAAACTCAAGGACACAGTGGTTAGGTGGCTGGCTAAGTAGATGACAGCCCCGTATCGCATATAATCCAGAATCAGAGAGCAATGGGGTGGTGGGAAATAGAGATGGGGTACCATCATTAGACACATACTGCCAGGATTCTTCTTCCCCATGGCAGTATTTATAATAGTCATCCACATGGCATGTTAAAAGTGCTGTCACTTGGCTATTGTCTCCTTTGCTCCCCTCCAGTTCCACTTTAGAATTGACATCTCTCTAGAATTCTGGACTACTTCTCTCTTCACAGTCACCATTTGCCTCAGGCCTACCTCCCTCAGAAAACACCTCACTGATTAAACAGGCTCATCCCTGCCTCCTAACCAATGTGACATGACTCTAACTCATTAGATGTGAATATATGCCTAGTGTAAATTTACTTCTGGCTTTTGGGATCCACATTGCTTATGGAGTTTCTTCCTTTGATCACACTGATTACACTGCCAAATTAGGCAAGAGAGTTCTAGATCTTGACTTTGGAGCATCTCCTGTCTATGCAAGATAACCAGTGCCTCTATAAATTCTCCCAGGTTTCTATATGTTTAGACGGAGGCACACAGTGATAAACGGTGGTATCGATTCTATCTCTGTCACTGCCCCCTTAGCTACAGAGTAACTCTGCCAGTCACTTGCCAATCAATTTCACAGAATGTAGGTTGTGCCTCACCCAATTCAAATCTCCTAATTAATGGAGTGACAAAATTTTGACATTTTGTTGGCATCTCTGGGTCTTAGGGATTTTGGGGGATAGGACTGAAGAGGGATGAGGAGAAAGGGAAGAGCGAGTAGGGGAAGACCAAGATGTGCTGACCTAATGGCCCTTTGCCAGTTTTTAGCTAATAACAACTTTTTGTAATGAATAATCTTTTCTAATGTAAAAGCAATGTGTGTTACTACAGAACATCTTAAAAATACTGGAAAAGATAAAGACTAAAACAAAAACCACTTTGTTTAAATTTTCTCTGTTTTATTTTCATGTAGTGAAAGAACCTAAACACCAGCTAGCTTAAAGGATTGGATAATGTGTTATTTCACCCCAAAATGAGAGCAAGTTTTAGTACAGTTTTGATTCCAAGACATGATAATGGCAGCAGATACAAGGTCTCATTCTACCTCTCAGCTCTGCCTTCTGTGATGTCAGTGCGTCCTAAGGCTAGCTTCCCCTTATGGTCATAAAACATCTTTCAATATCACCTAGGACTACAAGCATCCTTGTCCATGTTCGGAGTGGATGAATCCCACCCAACCATTGAACAAAAGTCTTTCTCTTCCCTCTGATTGGACAAAAAGAAATTATATGCCTGACTCTGAACCAGACATGAAGGCCAACACAGTGCCATGCACCACTGGGCTTGGGTTATGTGTCTACCTCTGAGCTAAACCATAGCTACAGGAAGAGGATCATGCTGATTGACTTGAGCCAGTGATGAACCACCCATTAACTCAAGTCCTCCATTAAGATTACAGCCAAGAAAACTCCATAGAGCAGTTCTACTCTGTAGCATATGGGGTTGCCATGAGTTAGCATCAACTTGATTGCAACAAATGACAACAGCTCAAGGTGGAGATCAATCTCACACAATTCCATGGCTTTACAGATGATGTCAGGTAAGGAGGATAGTGACAGGAATGCTGAGGAGTCAATAACAATGTTTTCTATACGCCAACAATCCCGTTGCCCAGGGAAGGAAATGAGGATTTGTATTGCATATACTGTTTTATGATCTTTTTATTTTTCACTAAAAAATACATCATTGGAGTTTTCTCATGTCACCAAAAAATTATTTAAGAGGCTGCATGGAATTTAAATAATTCACAAGTTTGGGCAAAGTCTCTAGGTGGCACAAATAGTTTACACTCCACTGCTAACCTAAAAGTTGGCAGTTTGAACATATCCAATTCTACTTCAGAAAAAAAAGGACTGGCAATCTGCTTCCATTAAGATTACAGCCAAAAGAACCCAGTGGAGCAGTTCTACTCTGTAGCATATGGGGTTGCCGTGAGTCAGAATCAACTTGATGGCAACTAACAACAACAGCAAGGTTTGGACATTCACTTGAGTTGTTTCATTTTTCACCCTTACAAATTAAGCTACAGTAAATAAATTTGAGCATATATCATTGTTCAACATCCAGGTTCATTTCCTGAGGGTAGAATACTTGAAGTGGAATTGGTGAGTAAAAGGATAAAAAGAAAAGTTTCTGAAACTTATTACAAAATCACCACTTAGAAATATTGTGCCAGTTTTACACTCTGGCAATAGTACATATTAGCATAATTAAGTACCTACACCTGTTATATTCTTAAGCCCTCAAAATATAAAAATATTGTCAGGATTAGTAATTAAATCTGTGGGGAAAAAAGTAAAAGGAAAGATCACTGATTTATTAAAAACTTGGAATTCAGAATATAATTGATTTTCCAATTCATGGTGCCTGGCCTGTTCTAAGAGGAAACACAAAGTAAGAACGTAGTAAGAACGAAAGTTTCCTGAGGACCTATAGGTTCCTACTCTATTAGTCCTAGCTCTCTGATACGTGTTATAGGCATGCAACATGAGTTAGCTGGGCCAAGGGAAATTTGTCGGCTCATGTGGGTATAATGGGGAATGACTAGATCCAAAGATTTGATGCTACTGGGTTGTTCCCTCCTCTCTCTTCACCTTTGCCTCTGTCCATTCTTCTACTGCAAATTAGCAGTTCCTGAACAGTCAGAACCTCGTTGCCAGAAGCTCCCAGGGTTGCATTTCTCAGCTTCACCACCAGAAAGCCTCATCCCAGTCTGAATTTCAAAGATCCAGTGCTATACCCTGATTGGTCTGGCTTAGTTCATCTACATGCCCCTTGCTTTGGGGAGAGTAGAGGTGGGTTGCTGTAGAGTAACAATGATTGGCAGCCCCTATATAAGAAAAAAAATTTTTTTTTTATACATAGTAGAGAGCCCTGGTGGCACAGTGGTTAAGAGCTCAGGTGGCTAACCAAAAGGTCGGTAGTTTGAATCCACCAGCAGCTGCTTGGTAAGCCAATAAGACAGTTCTACTCTGTCCTACAGGGTGACTATGAGTCAGAATCCACTCAACAGCAATGGGTTTGGTTCAGGTTTTTGTAGATCATAGACATGATCTAAGCAGGAAGGAACATTTCCTCTACAAAGGAGAACGGCATCATGGAATGAAATGGGAAACCTGTTGCCATCAAGTCAATTTGATTCCGACTCATAGAGACCCTATAGGACAGAGTAGAACTGCCCCATAGAGTTTCCAAAGCTGTAATCTATATGGAAACTGACTGCCACACTTTCTCCCTGTGGAGGGGCTGGTGGCTTTAAGCCACCAACCTCTCAGTTAGCAGACAAATGCTTAACCCACCAGGGCTCCTGTCTTATAAGTATTATCTTCTTAAAACCCTTGAACGACACCATGAAGTGGTTACTACTATGTTAAGTGCATAGGAGAAAATTGAGACTCATAAAAATCAAATAATTGGCCTTCAATCTCTCTCTCTCCTCTCTCTCTTCTTCTATCTGTCTCCTTCTCTCTGTCTCTCCCCCACTGCCACACACAAATACACACATACACACACTACAAAGTGATGGAGTTATAACTTGAACCCCAGTCA
Organism: Elephas maximus indicus; assembly: GCF_024166365.1. Classification (NCBI taxonomy): domain Eukaryota; kingdom Metazoa; phylum Chordata; class Mammalia; order Proboscidea; family Elephantidae; genus Elephas; species Elephas maximus. Next base: position 138,175,813 of record NC_064821.1, read on the forward strand.
GTCAAATTTGAAATCTTATGCTCTTGTACTTATTATACATTACACACTCTTAAGAAATATGGCTATTAAATAAATAAAGACAATATGATTAGATGGCAGGCAATAATAATCATGCCCCCCCCCCCAACACACACACAATCTGCACCGTGTGGCTGTACAGTTTCCTGGCTTGTCACTAATCCACATCAGGAAGAATGTTTAATGTTTGCCCATCATCAGCTTTCTCTCTGAGCCACAGCTACCTAGGGCATGATGTCACTCAGAGAGGAATGGGGACAGGGAGGGCACATGCTGAAGGAAAGAGATAGCCTATCCTTAGTCATCCCCAATCAAAATCTAATATTCACTCTGGGATGACATGCTGAATTTCTATCTGTCCACCTATCTATCATTTCCTCTTTTGTACTCCAGGACAGGAGGCTAGCCCATTCTGAAAGGGCACAAAAAGGCTTCTTAGCATCACAGAGAAGCCCATAGATTTAGCCTAATATGGCTAGCTCACGTTTTGGCCGAGGGGAATAATGATTAGAGAGATTATGCGATTGGACTAGGGTTAAAAGTCCAGCTAATGCCATAGGAGAGCCCAAACTCAAGCCTTCCACTCCTGGGCTAGTGATAATTCCACTCACATATGGGTGATTCAGTCATTACAAAAAAGAGTTTGCACTTAGGGTAAAAATTAGCTTCAGAAAGTGTCTCCAAAGAGGAAGGATGAAGGAAGATAAGTAACTGCATCCTCAAAAGAAAAGCCTTGCATGATCACCTTGGAAAGAGACAAATGCACATCTGATGATATGAGTGGAAAAGAGTGACTGAAAACAGTGGAATTAAGACTATACTGAGGTCAATAAACATGTATTACATGGCTACTATGTGCCCAAATACCTACTTTGTGCAAGGTGCTGGGGATAGAGCAATCAGCAACACAGATATGCATATTGGCCTCACAAAGACAGTATCTAGTGGGGAAGATGGACATTAAATAAAAAGTTACAGGTGTGGAGGCTATTTTAAAAGTCCAACTATGAGAAAAGGCCAAGTGTAGGATACTATGGGACTACAGAGTAAGTGGGTGGCAGGGAATGGCAGTAGAAGCAGCCTGGCAAAAGCGGGGAGTTCAAGGTGAGACTTGAAGGATGAGTCAGATACATTCAGAAGCATGTGGATGGACTGGTGATTCAGGCAAAGAGAAGAGTGTGCATAAAGACCTGGAGACGAGTGGAAGTGATGATTTGGGGACCTGAAGGCAGATCACTGTGGCTAGAGCACAGAGGAGGGAGAGGACGCAAGGATTATCTGAAGAGACAAGTAGTATGTAGAGAGCTCTGTGAACTATATTCAGGAATTTGATCTTTATTCCAAGGATAAAAAGAAGGGTTTTAAGAAGGAAGAGGCAGGATCATATCTGCATTATAAAAAGATCATTCTAACAGCAGCATTGAGAAACTGGAAGCGACAGAAGTTGAGAAGAGTGGAAAAACCCTTAGGAGGCTCTTTCGCTAGCCTGATCAAACCAAGGCTTTCACTTAGAGTCGAATGGTGGCTATGAGGATGGGGAGGAGCACAGGATTTGTTTCCACTGTTCCCGGAACCATGTGAACCAGGAAAAGTAAAATCAAACCAAAAGTCTGTACACAAGGTAGGGTCTCTGAGAATTAGAATAGAAAGGACTCCAAATTGCCTCCTGTTTGCTACGAGAGGATTGGAGAAGTGAACACACAGAAGAACAATAAAATTAAGTGAGGTGATTCTGATTCACAGACACACTTTCCTGGCCAGATGCTGCCATAGAAATTTCAGAAACACCAGCTAAAATCATAAATGAAAATCACATATTCGTAACATTTAATGAGAATACAGGCTGAATTCACAGCCGCTCAAAGTGCAATATGGATGAAGATGTCGATTTACCCATGGAAGATGGAGAAACATATGATAGAGGAAAACAAAGCCAGAAATGTGATAAACATTTACCTGAAAATGAATCATTGGAAAAACTCAAAACTTCAATACGTCATGTATCAAATTATCTTCAGAGCAGTCAAAAAGAAATAATAATGGTGCATTCTTCTGCCATTAATTTTGTTTTATAAAACTTCTAGGTGAATCAGTGAAAGTTCTGCTTCTAGAATGTGGCCTAAGAAATTTATAGTCTGTAACTCAGAGACCAAAGACCTTGAACATCAAGAAAATCTCTTACCCTTATTTATATACACTGTTCTTTATCACAAAGAAAGAGCCGGTACCCATTCCAAGTAACCAATCATTATGCAAGGAATATTCTGACTCACCCAGCATCCTTAATCAGTAAATGCTGTGCCAATGGAAAGAAAGTGGGAAGAAGTCACAGCATCCATTAATAAAAAATGACTGGGGCTTTCTATCAACAGAAGCATCATTAGGAAATGTATGGTAGGAAAATAGTAGGCTGTAGATTTGTGGTGGCAGAGATGGCAATGGAATACTAACATTATACCCTCTCAAGCACTTGGTTTTAAAATGATGCTGAATTTCAGGTAACTACACATATGCTTAACAAAGTGTTTGTATTTTCAATTTCTTGTGAAATTCCTGACCATAGTCTCAAGAGATGGGATACTTTTCTGCCTCACCTGTCCCTTTGGCCAAAGTCAAGTATTTCAAACAGGCAATTGACTGTCATTTTCTGAACATATCCACTATGGAGGCATTGGTCGATTCTCGGCTAAAGATAAATCAAATATGAAGGGAAGACCCTTAGATTAATCCAATACTTTCTTGAACAGGCTTTCTCTTCATTGCACTTCTATCCCCAAATCATCATGTATTAATGAACCCTTGAGTAAATAAAGAAAATATGATTCCCATTTCCAATAAACTGTGCAATCTGTATTTCAACTGAGGGTGCTCCCTGGTCAGAGTAGACTTGTAATTTCAAAGTAACTGCATTGCATTTTGAAAGAAAACAGGGCAGTCATGTTCCATTAACAGCAAGCCTTCTCGAGCACGTCTCTCAGAAGGTTAAAGAGATCTGAGTCATTTGCTGAGGGTGAATGGGAGAATCATAAGTTCATATAAAATATCCACAAATCTTAACGGGGGATGAACTAAAAACCACGCAATTCCTCACTACTGTATAACTTTTCAAGTATCACTAATGCATGCCACCAGTGGATTAACTGATAGTATTCTGCTTTAATAGCATTTCTGCACTATCATTAACCCAAGCATGGTCCATAAAGTTGCTCGAATATCCATAAGTGAGCTTACAACCAGTTTATGTGATTTCCTGTTCCATCAGCTCAAAGGAACAACAGCATCAAATTTCTCATCCAGCTTCGTTTGGGGCTGAGAGCTGGGGATTAGATAATAATTCCAAGGATTAAAATGTCTTCAGAAAGAATTCAAATTTCCATTGTGTCCTTTCCTATGTATTTCTTTCAAAAGATCATGGTTCTAATCCTAATGTCTGCATAGTAAGATATGACTTCTAATGATATTCCACTATTAATCCATATTCTACCTCCAGATGGAACCTGAATAGATGGTGTTTTCAAATCGCTACCCAGCCTATGCTGAAAATTATACTGGTTTTGATAAGAAGTGTTTGGAATACACCACCCTCCAAAAAAAAAGAGGTCCTATTTAATCCAATGTTCTATTGGAATTCCAGGATTTATGTCACTATTATAGAAAAACTCATTTTGGTTATAGCACCAACATGGCCAAATAAATGACTTCAAGATGCTAGGAGAAAGTATTTGGCCAAGATAAATAGGTGTTCAAACAGGCCTCCCCAGCTTACTCATTTTGCTATATGGAAAATGAACTAACCAAGTTTAATGTACACCAAATGAGATTTGGAAGCATGTTCTAATTCACTTCATTCTGTACCAGGAATGAGCAGTTTTTGATCTTCTTGCTTTCACCCTTAACTCCTACAATCCATTCTGAAAAGAATAACCAGAGTGATCTTTTTTAAAAATATGTCAGACCATGACACTTTTCTGTTTGAAACCCTCCCATGAGATTCTCTTTTCACAAAGGGTACACAAGCCAGACCCCGGGCTGGGGTCTACAGGCCCTACCCAACCTGGCCTTTCTGACCTAACTCTTACCCTCCCCTCACTAAATTTACTCCAGCTCCAATGGTCACACTGTTTCTCATACGGGCCCAGCACATTCACACTTCAGGACTTTTGCACTATCCTGTCTGACTAGAATACTATTCTCCCCAATATTCATTCCCTCATCTCCTTCATATCTTTGCTCAACAATCACCATCTCCATTGGCCAAACTCATCTAGCCTATTTAAAATTCTCCTTAACACCCTTCACTCTGAATACCCCTAGTCCTGTTCTATTTCTCCTTCATATCACTCATCATTTTGTATCCAAGCTCAAGTCCCTTGCTGTCGAGTTGATTCCACCTCATAGTGACACTATAGGTCAGAGTAGAACTGCCCCATAGAGTTTCCAAGGAGCTCTCGGTGAATTTGAACTGCCGGCCACATACTTATTATTTTATTATCTCTCTTCTTCACTAGGATTTAAACTTCCAAAGGACAGAAATTTTAATCCATTTTGTTCACTGCTATAGACCCAGAATTTGGAATGATACATGGCACATAGTATGTGCTTAGCAATGTTAGTTGAGTGAACGAATGGATTCCAAAGTTGCCGAACATGGCAGAAAGCTAGCATACTGAAGAGTCTCAGATGTTTGATTTAAACCTGTGATTTAAATCCTCTAAGCCTCTGTTTTTTTCATCTGCAAAGTAGAGTAATTATAGTAACTAACTCTTAGGGTCGTTGTATAAAGGGAGAAAACAAATGATAAGCATTTAAGACAATGTCTGGCATATTGATTCAATGTTTGTCATAGTTAAAGAATAATAAAAGCAATAATAATAGAAATAACGCCTAACATTTGTACAGAATTTTACATTTTGTAAAGGACTCACCCATAAAAGCCCATTGCTGTCGAGTCAATTCCAACTCATAGCAACCCTATAGGACAGAGCAGAATTGTCCTGGACACTCATTGTTTTAATTAGGTCCTCCCATTGCTCCAGGAAAACAGAAATATCTGGATTCTCAGTGTCTGAGTCTCAGCAAGGTTAAGGGATTTATCCAAGATCGCAAGACTATGAAGCATGGAGGCAGGATTCAGATCAAGACCTCTGGTTCCAAGTCCCGTGCTCTCTCCTCAGTATCAGAGAAGGGAAATGTGACTTCCAGCTCAGAGCTTTAAAAAAAGAAAGATCTTTGCAGTGTGTTTTGTTTGCTTGTTTACTGTGTCTTGGACATCTGCATAGAACGTGGCTGAGAAGAGACAGTGGTTATCAACATCCAGCACCACCTTCAAATCCCAGGAAGTCAGGATTCAACTACTGGAAAATAGCTTCTCACCATTGACCATTGATTCAGCCGCACATGCACAGTCTCAGTGCTTTTATTACCTGTTTCCCAACAAGCCTACAACCTCCTCAAAACAAGGATTATATCTGGTCTGGGTTTGGGTTTTTTTTTTTTGTACTTCCCAACTCCTGAATCAGTCTTTTTTACATGGTTGATGTTGAGTAAGTTTGTAATGAATAAGTGACTGAATGAAAAAAATGGGCATGCTTGTTGGTACTGCTACCCTGGCATGAAGCACAGGATTTTCTCCCTTGTTTTCTACTAAAGTAATTAGCACACAGGCAGATGTCTATAGCAGCATGCCCCCCCTCCATCCTCTACGATTGTGTTAATTGAAAAACTAGTTCCCCAAAATGTTATGCGCAGAAGAATTACACACTTCGGAAATGCTGAGTTAAACAAAGTCAAACAGGCTTTTTCACTACCGGACTTTTTCAGAGCCTTTAATACACTAATGTGCATTACAAATCTTCAAATTTAAATACTGTCTGTACCATTTTGCAAATCAATTGAATCATGCAAGAAAAAAAATTTTATATGGAGCTTCTCTCAAATTTTTCAGAGAACATACTTATCTATAGCAAATATACTTAGAGTCTTCAAAAGCAGAATTTATAAAAAAACTAAAATACCAGGAACATGAAGAAAAAGAAGTTGAGGAGAGTTCATGCCTTTTTTTTTAAAGTTGGATGCCTTTCAGATTAATTTTACTTAGATTCACCATTTACTTTCTATTAAGTTTAATACTAGATTTGTGTAATCCTGCAGATCCTTGGACAAGAGTTATTTTGGAGGATGTGGTTAAAGACTAATTTTTACTTCAGTGTTTTTTCAAAAGACGACATTGGTTTGAAGGCTTACACAACCTCATGGATTTTAGGAAGAAGTCCAAATCTTCTCATAGACGAAGCAACTAAACCAGCGATGAGAGGAGAATAATGTCCCTACCCCACTGCTTTTACCTCAGAGTCTATGACATTCCCCTTTGACCCATGTGAATGAAGTCTCTATCAAAAGACAAATGTTATCCAAAGACCTTTATCAGTGAATAACATCTGTCTTAGTTTCTTGTTGCTGTTGTTATGTGCCATTGAGTGGGTTCCGAGTCATAGTGACCCTATGTACAACAGAATGAAACGCTGCCCGGTCCTGCACCATCCTCACAAGTTGCTATATTTGAGCCTATTGTTGCAACCACCATGTCAATTCATCTCATTGAAGGTCTTCTTCTTTTTCCCTGATCTCTACTTTACGAAACATGATGTCCTTCTCCAGAGACTGGTCCCTCCTGATAACAAGTTCAAAGTACCTGAGGAGAAGTTTCGCCATCCTCGTGTCTAAGGAGCATTCTGGCTGTTCTTCTTCCAAGACAGGTTCATTTGTTCTTCTGGCAGTCCATGACACAGTCAATATTCTTTTTTGCCAACACCGTAATTCAAAGGCATCAGTTCTTCTTCGGTCTTCCTTATTCATTGCCCAGCTTTTGCATGCATAGGAGGCAATTGAAAACGTCATGGCTTGGGTCAGATGCACCTTAGTCCTTAAAGTGACATCTTTGCTTTTTAACCCTTTAAAGAGGCCTTTTGCAGTAGATTCGCCCAGTGAAATGCATTATTTGATTTCTTGATTGCTCTTTCCAGGGGGGTTGATCGCAGATTCAAGTAAAATGAAATCCTTGACAAATTCAATCTTTTCTCCATTTATCATGATGTTGCTTATTAGTCCAGTTGTAAAAATTTTAGTGAAAATTTTTTTTTTTATGTTGAGGTATAAGTCATACTGAAAGCTGTAGTCTTAATTTCTTAGTGCTGCTATAATACAAATACCACAAGTGGTTATCTTAAAAGAACACAAATTTATTTTCTCGCAGTTTGTTGTTTTTGTTGTTGTGTGCTGTCGAGTCGATTCCAACTCATAGCAACACTATAGAACTGAGTAGAACTGCCCCAAAGTAGGCTGTAATCTTTACAGGGGAGCCCCAGTGGTGCAGCGGTTAAGAGCTCAGCTGCTAACCAAAAGGTCAACAGTTAAAATCCACCAGCTGCTCCTTGGGTCAGTTCTGTTCTGTCCTATAGAGTCTTTATGAGTAGGAATTAACCCAACAGCAACGGATTTGTTTTGTTTTGTTTTGTTTTTTAATCTTTACAGGAGCAGATAACCAGATCCTTTCTCCCACAGAGTCAACCTTTTAGGAGGTTAGAAGTCTTAATTCAGGGCACCAGTTTAGAGAAAGTCTCTTTGTCTTTCTCTGTTGACTCTGGGGGAATACCTTTATCTTTTCCAGCATTCCTTGGTGGCATGATATCACCTGGCATGATATCTATCTTCTCTTGTGTTTATGCTGCTCCTTATTACTCAGAAGTGATTAGGTTTAGGACACACCCTACACTGATATGATCTCATTAACATAACAAAGAATACCTTATTCCCAAATAGGGTTATATCCACAGGCACAGGAGTTAGAATTCTATCATATATTTTAGGGCAAAATTCAATCTTTAACATTATACTACTTTATTTTATTCATCTGGTGAGATGAAATGAACCCAAGGAGGTATGAAGGCATAGGCCATAGAATTTACACATTTTAATGAAGCTGAGAAAAGAAAGACTGGGATTGAGGTATGTCAGAGGAGGACAGCTGTAATTGGGGTCTCCGAAGGAGATTCTAGGAGAACCATATCGCCTCATGTTAATGTTGAGGACAGGTCTTGGGTATTAGAGTTTTGATTTTCTAGAAAGCCAGCAGACCTAAATCTGGTTTTGTACATATTGCCGGCCAAAGATACAAAGTCACACAGGGAAGGAAATAATGACCAGAACGGACACTGGCTTTAGTAAGCAAAGTTACTGACAGCATGGTATGTTGGTTTCCTAGGGTCGCCATAGCAAATTACCACACACTTGATGAATAAACACAACAGAAATGTATTCTCTTACAGTTCTGGAGGATATATGTTTGAAATCAAGGTGTCAGCAAAACTGGTTCTTTTTGGAGGCTCTGGGAGAATCCATTCCCTGCTTCTTTCTCTCTTCTGGTGGGTGTCAGAAATCCTTGGCATTCCTTGGCTTGTATATGCATTCCTCCACTCTCTGGCTCCATCTTCACCTGGCCTTCTCTCTGTGTCTCTATGTGTCAAACCTCCTCTTTTTCTCTTATAAGGACACCAGTCATTAGATTTAGGGCCCACTCTAAACCCAAAATGATCTCATCCCAAGATGCTTAACTTAATTATATCTGGAAAGACCCTATTTTCAAATAAGGTCACATTCATAGGCACTGGAGGTTAAGACTTGGACATACCTTTTTGAATGACACTATTTAAATCCACTATATATGGGACCTCCAGACCATGACATTGGCATTCAAAGTGAAAACAAAACAAGTTTTTTATCTGGTTCATCAAAGTGTTCCATTTTTCCCTCTTTTCTCACTCTACCCCACATCACCTCTCCATCCTTAGCCTTAGCGCTGAATGAATAAAAAAAAAAAATAGAAATTAGCCTGATTTTCTCCTTTGCTGTGACAGAGTTTTATATAAATATTAATATAAATATTAACACATACCCTAAGACAGACTAGGAAGAAATATCTGGCATATTACTTCCAAAATGAACCAATAAAGGTGTTATGGATCACATCAGAACATAGTTCAAATCACTTGCTTTTGATACAGCATCAAGTGGGATAATTGCTGGAGAAGTACTTCATGTTTGGTGATACAGAGGGCCAGCAAGGGCTACGGAGACGCTTGGAGAGGTTAATTGGCACAATAGGCATAACAATGGACTCAATCATACTGACCATCCTGAAGATAACTCAGGACTTGATAATGCTTTATTCTGTTGTACATAAAGTCTCCATGAGTCAGAGTCTACTCAAAGGCATCTATCTATCAAATTATCTTTCTTTAATCGTCAGCACTATGATAGGTTCTAAATTTGATTTTTTCAAGCTCCAAAATTATATAGACTATTTGAATAGTACATAAATTTCCTCCTCTCTTCCTGAACATAGTTTATGAATCATTAATGAAATTATTCGACTGAGATTTAGTCTCCTTATTGACTGTTTACTAAATTTTAAATATGAAATCCTAAACGTGGAGTCTCATTACTTTTTGCTCTCTATGTTCCCACTATGCCCCTTGTACAAAGATTTTACCCATGTTCTGTGGAGGCCTTATCTCTAGGCAATTCATGATTAGCACAGCTATCTGAGGCAAAGGCATTCTCTTAGGGCATCTCATCCTGGAACATTTTAATGGGAGGCTTTTAAACTGGTAACCACTGAACCATGATGGAGTCTTGATGCTGCATAGGGTGTATACACTGCCTCCAGGTAAGTGGAGCTCACCATCCATCAACAGGGTCCTCGCTCCACTCAGTCTCGCCCACAGCTCCTCTCTCAGAGCTACAGAAAGCTGCTCTTCCTTTGTCTTCTTAAGAAGATCTAGTTTCTTCTGGATCTTTTCCAGGATAAATCCCACTCATTTCCTTGACTCGCAATGTCCTCTTGAAAACTAAGTAATGAAAGCAGATGCTCTAACTCAGACACATATTTTCTCACTCAAACGTTCATCACAGCTTCCCACCCAAAGCCAAGGCATTATCTGGTGGGAAATTCACAATCTCTAAAGCTCACAGAGAGGTTGTTCAGACTGTTCTTGTGGATTCCATAGCTATATTTTTCAATTAATCCAAAATTTTGTTTTATAAAGCTTCTCTGCTTTGACTCTAGGGCATGTAAACAGGTAAATAGAGATACCCTATACGCTTTCTACTGTCTGGTACGTGTACCATTTAGAAATCAAAACATCAACAACGACAACAAAAATCTCAGATATTTTATCTCTTGAAGGGAAAAGAAACATGCTAGCTGGAGAATCCTTCGCCAGTCACACACTAACATGTTGGCACTTGGACCCACAAATGACATGCATAAAGGCAAAACCTAAACAATTATTCCTGCATATTCCTGATCATTCATCCTCCCTCAGGATGCAAGGGTAGGAAGAGATCACATCATTGGCAAGACATTTCTAATTTTTTCATAAACCAACAGATCCTATACCTTGAATGTGACCCTGCTTATAATTGTATCGTCTGCTACAGACCAAAATTTTTCATTGTTATAGATCCAAAAGGCAGGCTGTTATAATAACCTGGTTTGTCTTATTGTATAATGGAGAAGCCCTGGTGGCACAGTGGTTAAAGCACTAGGCTGCTAACCGAAAGGTCAGTGGTTCAAACTCACCAGCCACTCCACTGGAGAAAGATGTGTCAGTCTGTCCCCATAAAGCTTTACAGCCTTGGAAACCTTTTGGGGTAGTTCTGCTCTGTCCTACAGGGTCTCTATGAGTCAGAATCGACTCAACAGCAGTGGGTTTGGTTTTTGAGTGTTTTTTTTTCTAGAAAAAAAAATAAAATAAATTAATTCAAAGAACTGACATCCAGTATTTCATGTGACTGCTGTTTATCCTCTGTGGCATGCAGAAACTTCTTTTAGAAATTGAGGGAAGTGTCAAGACCCTTACTTGTTACAATTTCATTTGGTGCTGCTAAGGCAGTTACAGTTCAGTGAATGATGATTCAAACACATCGAAGTTTTCATTACTCTTTGCTTAATTTTTCAGTTAATGCCTTTGCGTTCTACAGTTTCTCCGCCAGTCTTAACTTGCCATTTCAAAACCTGTCAATGAAACACAAGCTTCGGATTCCAGCCAGCTTTAAAGAGTATATCTCCTTCCATTGTTAAGAAAGTTAGAACTTGTACCTCAACCAAAATATTCATACTGTAGGAATTCATGGTGAGGAAAGGTTGCAATAATTCTGGATTAGTGTTTTTTTTTAATACAACAGCACTGCAATAAATACCAGAAATAAAAGTTCATGCTTAAGATACTATATATCATAAGAATGTTGCTTTCTATCAATGTTTCTTAGTGGTTTATGGCTACCTGATAAATGTCGGACTTTTACATTCCTCTCCATGTCCCAAGCAGCTATTACATTTACACATTTTATACTTCTCTAATATTTTTGCAATACATTTTCCTGAATCGGCTGATGACATTTAATAGGATGTTTAAGATACAATATAAAACCTTAAGTGCTTTTGCTTATTCTGGGGGAAAAATGTGCACATAGATTGGATTTCAAATTAAAACCTACGATGGTATACCCAACGTTTTTGCTTCTGCTGTACATATTAAAATATTACTAAATGCTTCTTATGCAATACTACAGCATCGATACAAATAATAAGCTCTTGTACTTACAAGCAAGCTAGATGATTAAGGAGCTATTAATGAAAGGAAACAAAACCACAGTGCTGGGATGTAATAGTCCATGAAATTCTTATTGGTAGAAAGGGAATCTGCAGTAAATAAATATTAGCCTAAATGCTATAGAAAACATAAAGCAAACAAGGAAAATGTATTCTTTAAGGTAAAATATAGGTAAAAATTGCTGACAATGTAAGGAAAGCCTATTTGCATACCACAGGGCTCCATCTGCTGTGGAAAATATAAGCTGCAAGAATGATTTAATATTTAATAGAAGTAGTAGCCACTGTTAATTATAATTTGCACATTTACAAATCAGCACTGATAGCAATACAAATTATGAAATATAAGGGTGTTCTGCCGGATACTAGGGAAAATAAGATGACAGACAAAGTTAATGGAGTATCCCTAACCACAGCTCTGTCAGAACACATCAGAGAACTAATCCAGTTACAAAGAGCCTGCAATGGAAAATCTATTTAAAATATTAAAATGCTGTTTGGTAAAAGCTTTTTCATAGTGCATTTTACTTAAACAGTTGCTTATTGCTCATGGGTCATTTGCTGTACACCCAGATGCATTCTGCAAAATGCCATTTAAAAGAATAGTAGAAATTAAATAAGAAATTTATTTCTGTAGCATTTTTTTCTTAATATATAGAAAGAGTTTGCTGAATATCTAGTCTGGATATGGAAAAAAACAATATGGAAAGCTATGGAATTAGCACTATATTTTTGCCTATGTTGAGCCATAAAATTCAGTGCAACTTTTCCCTGTAGACCTGATCTTATTCCCGTTTATACTTAGATGCTAATAGTGATGATACAATTCGACTCTTATTTAGTAAGAAGACAGAAATTACCATTGATTTTCATTAATCTTCTATTTCACCTCATTTCTCTCATCATCATATAATATGGATTAGTGATGGGAGCATTTTATGGACAATGTTTTAATAGTAACTTTTGTTCTCTAAATCATGAATACTGCTAATTTTAGCCTTTAGAATCCCTAATTTACAGAACTGATCCTTTATCCAAACTCCTTCAATTTACTGTGATTAGGAAATCCTAGCTCCGTGACCATTATTTTCAATGCATGCTAAAGATATTTCTGCATCTTAAAAAAAAGAAAAGAAAAATGCAGTACATAGAACAAAGCATGTGGCTTAAGATACATGAGCATATGCAAGTCATATTGTTATGCCAGTTGCCATCAAGTCAACTTTGACTCATGGCGACACCCTGCATGTCAGAGTAGAAGTGTGCTCCACAGAGTTTTCATTGGCTAGTTTTTTGGAAACATATCACCAGGACTTTCTTCTAAGGCACTTCTACTGGACTTGAACCACCAACCTTTCAGGTAGCGACCAAGCATGTTCACTGTTTGCACCACCCAGGTACTCCTTGTATTGTTATAGCTTACTCTAAACAGAAAATTGGATGTTGTTAAAGTATAACGGGAAATATTAGCACATATTCAACTCTGCTCAAAACGTGATCAAGGTACTTGGGTTTAGGCAGAGGTAAAAAAAAAAAAAAACTGGCAGCCCCTGGGCCTAGTACTTTTGGAGGTATTTTCTCGGCCATCTTTTTAAAAGTTGCATTTCAATCTTTCAGACAAAGTACCCACCACTACTTATTATATTTTTGTTAGAAACTTGATGTCATTACATCACCTGCCTGATCCCTGAAGCATTGTCCCTGGTTTAGAGAATAATGTTATATCTCTTAATGTACTATTTCATCTGTTCTTGAGTGTGTAGACTTTTTTTGTTTGTTTTCTTCATCCAGCATACCTAGGACATGTATCTACAACTACAAAGACCCATAAGATATGAACTTCCTTAATTTGGGGGTTTAAAGAGGCTATAAAAATGGTGTTAAAGACATCTGTCTACTAGCAATGGCAGCCTATCAGAAACCTATCTGTCTTTATTAGGACACTATGTGTAAAACAACAACAACAATAATAGTCTCCCCTGAGAATGAGCCCCATTTATCTATCATTTAGGTCACAATTTCAAATATACATGATCCCTGCAGCCAGAGAAACTTGAAGCTTAGATTATACTACCATGCTTCAAACTTGTTAGCATCCAGTAGTACACATTAGGAGCAAGTACGTATTATTTCTGGAGGAAAATATCCCTACTTTAGGCCCTCAAGATTCCCACAGCAAAAAGTTCATTGAAACATGAACTCAATAGTAAATACTAAACACATGAAAAAATCCTCCACCATTTGTGAAATTGAACAGAAACAAATCACAGGTTTATACATCTAAACCTTTAGAATTTAAAAAATATTGGTTATTAAATGCAAAATATAAAGGATCAAATGTGACCAATCATATTTGGATAAAAAATAAATAAAATCTTTTGAGGTAATACACACACACACTTATTGGATTTTTAGAAATCTGAGGGAGGAAGTTCTGCTTCCAATAGTGGTAGAGTGGATATTTTAATAAACCTTCCGGCTTATAACAATTAATAAAGTGGGCAAAATGCTTTTGAAAATCTGTTTGAATGCACTGGAAATTTAAAAAGGAAGTAACAAATTATAAGCCAAAATTCAGAAGAAAAACACCAGAGAAATCAACCTACATTTGAAGCTAGCTTTCTCTATAGGATTCTAAATATTTCAGAAGAAAGAGGTGAGAGCTGAGACACTAAGCAAAGCTTTTAATAAACTCATGAGGGCAGGGGAACAGAAATTCAAATTCAGAGCCCACCAAGGCGGAAAGCTCTAGTATATCTCTTAAGCTTTGGAATAAGGGTAAAGAAAATATAAACCAGCCTAAAAGGACGTAAAGATTTATTTGGATTAAATCAAGCTTTGATTATTAGTGCCCTTAATCACCTGTCAGAAATAAGCATAAATTCCTTCTGGAGAAAGATAACGTCACTCTAAGCCTCAAATTATCACTGAAACTTTTGGTTAAGAGTTTGGCTGCTAACCAAAAGTTTGGCAGTTCTAACCCATGAGGCACTCCTTGGAAACCATATGGGGCAGTTCTACTCTGTCCTATAGGGTCGCTATGAGTCATAATTGACTCGACGGCAATGGGTTTTTGGTTTTCTTATAGGGTGTTTAGCACTCAACAAAAAATAACCAGGAATATAAGTAAGCAAGAAAATATAATGAAAACCTAAGAGAAATAGCAGAACATAAAAACAGATCCACCATGAATTCAGATAATGGAGTTATTAGCTATGAAATTAAAAGTATGCTTAATATGTTCAAGGAAATAAAAGACAAGGTTGGGAATTTTAGCAGAGAACTGAAAACTATAAAAAAATAGAAATCATAGAACTAAAAATATAAATACCAAAATTAAGAACTCCACAGCTGGGTTTAACAACAAGATAAACACAGCTAAAGAGAAAATTAGTGATCTGGAATGTAGATCAGTAGAAAATATACATAATGAAGCATACAAAGGAAAAGTGATGAGGTGAAAAACAGGAAAGAATGTAAGAAAAATACAAAATTAAAGATTTAATACATGTGTAACTTAAGTCCCAAAAGAGATAAGGAAAGAACAAAGAAGTATTATTTAAGGAGATAATGGCATAATTTTTCAAAATTGTTGAGTGACATTAGGCCATATTTTCAAAAAGCACTACAAACTTTAAGCAAGATAAATATTCAAAAATACAACACCTAAGTATACCACATAGTAGTATAACCAGCCAGAGGTGGGGAAAAAAAAAGACCCTCCTTAATAAGACTGACAGCTAACCCCCACAGAAAAAGTCAGTGCCAGAAGACAATGGAATAATTTTTCAAAATGTCAAAAGAAAATAACTTCATTACCCAAGGAAAACAGTCCTCAAAAATTAAAGCTAAAGACATTTTAAGACGAACAATTAATTTAGACCTCATCTTACTACAAAAAGAGTAATCTTCATGGCAGAAAGAAATGATTCCAGAGGGAATTGAAATATATTTTTTAAATTCCTAAATAATTTGAGAAAGATACCCTGTTTGTAGATAAGATAACTTCATTTAGTTAAGTTTACAGTTTTCCTCCAAATTGATCTCAGATTCAATGAAATTCTACTCAAAATCCAAATTGAATATTTGAGAAATTTGGCAAATTGATTCTAAAATGTATTTGGGTAAAGTGATGAGAACAGCCAAGATATTTCCAAAAAATTAAAAACAAGGTAGATGGGGTGTTCCTACCATAAATCAAGAGCTGTTATTCAGCTATAGTAATGAAAACAGTGATGTATTTGCAAAAATACAGAAAAAAACGATTAAAGAGTCATAATAAAGCCCCAGAAACAGAGCTCATATGTAACAGTGGCATTGCAGTTTACTGAAGAAAGAACAAACAAGTCAGCAAATGGGATTAGGAAAATTGATTATCCATCTGGAAAACATAAAAATGGAACTGTAAATCATACACAAAACTATATTCTAGGAAGATTAAAGACATATATGTGAAAAGTAAAACCTTAAAATTTTAAAGGAAATATAAGAGGATATCCTTATCACCTCAGTAGAGAAGGATTTCTTAAGCAAGAATAAAAATGACTAACTATAGAAGGCAAAGCTAATAAATTTACCTCCGTTGCTATTAAGAAGTGGCTAGTGAAAGATTTCATTAAAAAAAGCTATATATAACTAACTTGATTTGTAAACTTTCACTTAAAGCACAATAAAAATTATTTTAAAAAAAAGTTATATATATATTTATAAAGGAAATACTTAGAAAAAGCATTGGTAACATATATAAAAAAAATTTTTTTTATAAAAATTACTATCCATTATATATTTTTTAAGTCCAACAAATCAATAAAGGACAAATAAGCTAATAGAAAAATGGACAAAACACACAAATAGGTATTTCACAATAAAGAACACAAAAATGATGAATCAATATTTGAAGAGATGATCATTCACATTAGTAATCAATGAAAGACAAATTAAGAATGCAAAATGATGTAATTTGATTTCCATTTGACCAGAAAAAAAAAAAGTCAGAGTTGGTAAGGATGTGGGACAAAGTTAACAGTTACCCAATCAGTAAGAGTGTAAACTGATACAACCATTTTAGAAAAATAATTTAGCATTCTTTAGGCCCTGCTATTCTACTCCTAATCTATGCCTTAGAGAAACTCTTGAACATGGGCACCAGGAGACATGTAAAATAATGTATATTACAACCTTGTTTATAATATCAAAACAAACCAGAATCAACCCAAGTGCCTGTCAACAAGAGAATAGGTAAATGCATCGTGGTTGATTCACACAAGAACCACGAAGTGAAAATGAATGAACTACAAGTATATTGATGAATCTAAGGATCGTGACGTTAAAAGCAAAAGAAAGCAAGTTGCAAAAGGCTGAAAATTATACTATTTTTTATAAATCTCAAAAACAAGCACAATTAGACAACGCATCACTTAGGGAGATTAGGTAGATACATACCCACTGCCATCAAGCCAATTCCAACACAGACTGCCACATCTTTCCCCCGTGGAGTGGCTGGCGGGTTAGAACCACTGACCTTTTTTGGTTAGCAGCTGAGTACTTGAACCACTGTGACATCAGGGCTCCTTAGACAGTTAGCTAGCTAGCTAGAGAAAGAGAGATAGACAGAGATAGAGAGACAGGGAGAGAGGCATCCCCATATATTATATCCAGAATATATAAACCCATAAAACCCATTGCTACCAAGTTGATTCCTACTCATAGCAACCCTATAGGACAGAGTAGATCTGCTCCATAGGGTTTATAATATATAAAATAATTAAGATTAGCTGGAGAGAAAAGTAAGAGGAGATGCAACAGTTCAATAATTCAGTTAAAAGAGATGTCAAAAACAAAAAATATGAGGCTTGAATTTTTCATTATCTTGGTTGCCAAACTTCTCCAAATAATTGCATAATCTTCATTGCTTTGGATTTAGCAACCATGTTTCTGGGAGTAAGATCATTGTTTATATTTTTTAAATAATAATGGTTTAGCCCCAGTAATTTCCAATTCAAGTTTCATAATAATGATACAACAAAATTAACAAATTCTTCTCAAGCAACCTAAAATTAAATCATTTGCAAATATAAATGCTATGTGGTTATTGGTTTATAGATAGTAAAAGGAAGCAAGCAATAGTGACATGTAAAATCTTTTTAAGTTGAGATCTTTGGTGTAGATTTTGCCGAAGTTTTGAAAAAATAAAATGTGTTCAATAAAAATGCCAGCCCCAGAGGTTGCCAATTTGGTGTTTATTGTCATTGTAATGACTACATTCAGTCCCCGGGATTCTGCTGGTGATCGTCCAGCAGATGCTATTCTGGGTGAGTCAGTGCTAATGCAGTAATTTAGAATAATTCTGTGTGCCAAGTAATAGATTATAAGAACTATGTAGCCTGAACTTCGGCTTTATTCAGTCAATGACAAACAATAGGTTTCCATGGACTTTTTTCTTTGGATTTATAAAAACAAATGTTTGTAGCATGTAGTATAGTTAAGAACATATATTTAAATTTTGCCTGTTAAATAAGATTTAATAATTTAAACTTCTTTATAGACTGCAGAAATGATTTACAAATTAAGAAAACATACATCATTACTATAGTAACTATGAAGGAGCCCTGGCGCCACAATGGTTAAGTGCTCTGCTGCTAACAGAAAGGTCAGCGGTTCAAGCCCACCAGCCACTCTAAGGGAGAAAGATGTGGCAGTTTGCTTTCATAAAGATTACAGCCTAGGAAACCCTATGGGACAGTTCTACACTGTCCTATAGGGTCACTATGAGTCAGAATTGACTCAACGGCACTCAACAACAACAACATAATAACTATGAAATTGTCAGCTAAGCTCAAAGAGTGAAACCAAGAAAAAAGAAGCAACTTGATATTTAGGACCATGTTAATGAATGAATTGCATCAACTACTTGGATTCACTGTCTGGAAATATAATATCAAGTCAGCCCAGTAAAATGTGGTCTCTTAACAAACAATAGACTTGATGACTCTGCATGTGTGTGGCCTTATTTTTTTCATCTGCTAAATGGAGATGTAGGTTTATTTCTCTCCCATGGTTGTTGTGAGGACAAAGTAGTAACTCTTAAAAAAGCACTTGGCCAATATAAAGTGCCCCATGTGTGCTAAGCATTATTATTTGCAGAATAAAACGTCTTACAGGAAGCCTGACAACTAGACGTTTTTTATCCTTTCCTCAATGGGCAATATGACAATTAACTATTTCAAAATGGTGTATGGACTATAGTGCTGGTTCTGTTTTACTGTGCTCCTAAAATGAAGTAAATAGCTTGATTCTTGGCTTAAATCAATTCAAAATAACTTCCGTAATGTCAAGTGAAATTTGCCTTGTTTTTAGGAAGAAGAAAAAAAGATTTTTTACAATACACTGAGAATATTCAACATTCTTCCAACAACTCCCATTCCCCATAATTCTATTATTATTTCAATCAGCATTTTGTGCAACTTACTTCACCAAGAGAAAATGCAAAAAAGAAAACCGTGTTGAACTCAACCTTGAAAGAATCCTTATAGAACATATCATCTAACTTTTCACCTATGCAGAAATTCATTTAATCATCTCTGAAAAGTGGTCATCTATTTTAACTTTGTCTGAACACTCTTAGTGAAAGGGCATTTATTGTGGACACGATGTTGTTTGCAGCATAACCAGGGATGAATTACCCAGTAAGCAATGTAAGCATGTGCTTAAGGCATCAAAAAAAAAAAAAAAAAAGAAGGAACGCCAGTTGTCCAAAGTAAAGACCCATAGATGCCAAGCAGACAGGACACAAGGAAAAGCAAGCACACAACAATGATTCGAGAAAGACTCAATTCATTATCCTTATTACTTATGGAAGTGGATACTGTTTAGCAGCTTAATTGTGACGAAATCATTGAAGAATTTGTAAGAGCAAAGAATAGAAAGAAATGTTTTTCATTATAACATGCTAGAGATGAAAGAAATATCTAAAAATAAAACAGTAATTTGTTTTCTGTTGATTAAATTTTATTTCATGATATCTTTTCATTTGTTCACTTATAAGTATAGCATTTATTCTGAAACAAACATCAAAACTGAAGTATAAGCCACCTAAAGCAAAACTGATGAAAGTCAATTTTTCATTATGGAAGATCAACAGAATTTTGCATTGATTGTTGAAACAACTAATTCACTGACTCATTTTCTTTATTGTGGAATATTCTTTTTGTAGAAAATGTGCTACATAGCAAAAATCTTAGTACTGGGCATCCACTAAAAATTTTATAATCCAGTTCATCTAATTTCACTAAAACAGCATAGGCCACTTTTTCATTCAATCACTATTATCATAGTCACAGTTGACGTTACATTGTGGATTGCTATGACACACAGACATGTATATATATTGCTGTTGTTGTTAGGTGCCCTTGAGTCGGTTCTTAAAACTGAACAGAACACTGCCCTGTGCTGCTCCATCCTCATGATCATTGTCATGATTGAGACCATTGCTGCAGCCACTGTGTCAATCTATCTCCTCGAGGGTCTTCCTCATTTGTGCTGACCCTCTACTTTAACAAGCATGATTTCCTTCTCTAGGGACTGATTCCTCCTGACAACATGTCCAAAATACGTGAGACAAAGTCTGGCCATCCTTGCTTCTAAGGAGCATTCTGGTTATGCTTCTTCCAAGACAGATCTGTTCATTCTTCTGGCAGTCCATGGTATATTCAATATTCTTTGCCAACACCATAATTCAAAAGCACTGATCCTTCCTTATTCATTGTTCAGCTTTCACATGCATATGAGGTGATTGAAAACACCATGGGTTGGGTTAGAATCACCTTAGTCCTGAAAGTGACATCTTTGTTTTTTAACACACTAAAGAGGCCTTTTGGACCAGATTTGCCCAATGCAATGCGTTGTTTGATTTCTTGACTGCTGCTTCGGTGGATACTGATTGTGAATCCAAGTAAAATGAAGTCTTTGACAACTTCACTCTTTTCTCCTTTTATCATCATGTTGCTTATTGGTCCAGTTGTGGGGAGATATATATATATATATATATATCTAACTCACATATCCCATTCAAAAGTGTAAGTAAACAGAGGAGGGGACACCGCAGATTATCAGTATTTAGGACCCTAATATGCCTTAATCTGACCCTGAGTACAACCAATTGAAAATTCTTTCTGTGGTTTAAGTCCAAATTTGTCTCACCAATTTTTTTACCTTTGCTGTTGTTTCTGCATCCTGGATCAAGAAAGGGCAAACCTATTTGTTGTTTCATGGTCTTTCAAATTTTTGAAGTAGGTTTTCAGTAATTTTTCTTACAGACATCTTTATCTACTTCTTGTGTGACAGTTTGGGCAATACCATGAGTGGCATTCTAGTGGGGGTGTGATCCTCTACACTTAAGACACCAGAACTGAACTTTCTACTTTAGATGTGGACATCCCCCATCAGGGGGATGGTTGACCCCTATGATCTCTTTTTACTGATTTAGAATAATATTTGATTAGCTGTTTCAGCAGCAACGTCACACCGAGTTCACACAGATCTCATGGACAACCACAACTCCAATAACTTTTCCATGGATCTCCTGTCAAGGAAAGCTGCCTTGATGCTACCTACCACTGTGTTATTTTTAAAACAAAATTCAGTTCTATTTTGTTATTTTTGATCCTGAAATTCTATACTTCCATGTTTATGTCTAACATTTAATAACATGTTATCAACTATAACCTCTGTTTCACTGACTATAACTTGACAAACCAGCTTTGTATGACTTTTATTTAACCATTCATGAATAAGACTGGGTCAAAGGGAGCCCTACCACATACCCCTAGAAAACTCTATTCATTTTGGCATGATTCCAGTTTTCTCATATCCTGAAAAATCAACTCTGAATTCAGCTAACTGTATCAACATCTAGCCCACACTTTTCAACTTGTTCATGTGGATATTCTGATTTTTCTGTACTAGTTACTCTCCTAAAATCAAGAAACTCTATGCTTATCAGAGTTCCTAAGCCGACTGCTGCTAACTTCTTAAATGTGTAAATATATATCTTAAATTTATTATGTGCTTTTATATACCTTGTTTCATTTAATCCTCAATTCATCAAGCTGAGGTAAGAAGGAAAGGATTTTTATTACCAGTTAACAAATAAAGAACCTGCAGCTCAAAGATGTTAAGCAACTTGCCCAAGGTCACATGGGTTTTATATGGCATAGTTGCAATGATCTAGTAAGCCAGTTTAGCAAAAGGAGTATGTTTGGCATGACTGTTCTTAGCAAACCCATGATGGCTCCTTAGGGCCATAACATTCTTTCCTAAGTGTTCATCCTGCATGTTTAACAATGCATTTCAAAACACCTCCACTAATTTCATCTATGTGTAGACTCCATAGAAATTTCATAAATATTTCCAAATAAATTGGTAGTTTAAATTTAGAATAATCTTGGCTCTGCCATTTACTCATTGTATGACGTTGGGCAAAATTATTCAATCTCTGTTTGCTTCCATTTCTTCATGTTTAAAATGCAAATAATAACAGTACATCTTGTCCCTGATAAACTTTTAACTCCATTAGGACTGGGAATTTATCTATTTTATTCAGTACTATATCTCTGAGCCTAATACAGTGCCTGATACTTAATATGTGTTGACTGACTTAAAAAGTGTTAATTAAATGAGATAATGGATTTTAAAAAAAAGCCTAACACAACTGTTCATTAAAAACTGTTATTACTGTTTATTCCTTATATGCCTTTCTTTGTGTGGCTTTCCTCTCCTAGAACATGATCTTGCTTTTAATATCTGTCGATCCCCTTCTGAAGTTCTCATTTCCCTTACTTCTCTGTTGCATCTAGCCCTTAGCGCTGTACGTTCGTCACTTTATTATCGACTGTTGTTTGATCAGAAGCCTTTCTATCTTATTTGTCTTTGTATTGTTGCTGCCTGCACAGTTAAAAAAAAAATCAAACCAGTCGCCATTGAGTTGATTCTAACTCACGGCAACACTGTGTGTTGCAAAGAACTGCTCCATAGGGCTTTCAAGGCTTTGACTTTTTAGAAGCAGATTGCCAGTCCTTTCTTCTTAGGCACCTCTGAGTGAGTTCAAACCATCAACCTTTTGGTTAGTAGTCAAGTGCTTAATGGTTTGTGCCATCCTGACTCCTTGCCGGCGCAGTAGTTGTATTTAATTTAATTTAGTTTAATTGAGGAAGGAAGGAAGAGAGGGACCAAGGAAGAGAGGAAAGAATGAAAAGTCTCATCTCTTTATACAGATTGTAGGCTCTGAAAAGTAAGAAATTGCCCCTCATGCACTGTCTTTCTCCCCACAGTACTCATTCCAGTACTGAATCTACAGTCAGAAAACTACATCTCACACGAGGACTAAGAACAAACCTTTAGAGACCATAGAGGATGGAGTTGATATCATCAGTGGATTGATATAAGTGGATACAAGGGGCTAATAAGAAAAAATATTACAGCACATTGTTAGTGGATGAGCAAATCTACAAGCAGAGGAATAGCTCTCCAGGTATCCTGTAAGGGTTTTGACAGAGTTTGCGAGCGTACTGAACCAATCTGTAAGATACTCAGCTGCTGACTCACAGGAAAGGAAAGGTTGCTCATGCAGACTGATTAGCTAGCAGGTTCTATACCTGGTGAATGAACAGATGTCTTAATGAGTCCAAAGTAGAAAACCTTTGTCCTGGAGCTAAGGTTGGGAGAAAGGTCAATGAAGAAAATGAGGTAAACCTGGAGGGCCAATCAGTTGCAGGTCACAGTGGATCAATTACAACCCCATCTGCAAGACTTTCAACCAGAAACTCAGAGTCAGCTCCATCTCCTCTTTTCCTACACTCGCCAGTGGGCCCCAAGACCCATCAATTCGAATAGTAAAATTAGCCATTTCCTTCCTATCCATACTTCCACTGACTTAATTTAGGACTTTCTCATTTCTTGTCTAAAAATTTTCAGTGATCTTTCAACTAATCTTCCTACCTGTGGGCTCGTTCTCTCATCATCAGTGCTACAAGAATTATCTTTTAAATCACAGATATGGTCATGCCATATTCCTAAATAAAATCCTTCACTGCTTTCTTAATTACTTATAGGATAAAGTTCTTGGCATGGCATTCAAGCCCTTTCATTATCTCAACATATTTTCCCAACATCATCTTCCACCACACTCCAATATACCCTACACTTTTAGTCATCACAGATGATTTCCTCAACTTCTATACCTCTTGCCTCTCTCTCAGGTTGGAAAGCTTTCTTCTCTTTCTAGTTCATATTCTTCTGGTATTCTTTAAGACCAAGGTGAAATGTCAAATCCTTCTGAAATATTTTCCTATTCCCCAACTCTTCATTCAAGCACAGATTATTTTTTCCATTTCTGTACTTTCACAGTACTTTTCTCATGCATCTTATTTTGTACCTATAGAATTGTGCACGCCATCGTCTTTATATGCCCCGAAGGCTCTCGATAAGTGCTGAAGATTCTCAATGAATGAATGATGCAAAAACATGTTAAGTAGTGAGAAATGCAATGTGATAATAAAGGAGTTGACGATATATACCCTCTCAGATATTACTTTGAGTTACTCTTACAGAGTCCTATAAATTACTCTAAAACAATGTAACATATATTATTAGGTGATACATATGTAATTATAAATTTTTATGGTCATGTGTTATGATGATTTCTCATTCAGGATCTTTACCTTTCTGAAGCATTCAAATATGATATAAGCATAACCCCATTTATTCATTCAACAAATATCTGTACCTGGCACTGTGGACACTAGGATCATACTGGGGAATAAGAGGCCAAAGTACTCCTATAAAATTTACATTGCAATGACAGTGACAGACAATAAATAAGTAAACAAAAAAATAGAAGGGTGTTATGGACTGAATTATGTCCCAAAAAATATGTATTGAAATCCTGGCCTCATACCTGTAAATATGATCTTGTTTGGAAATATGGCTCTTTTTTTGTGTTAATTAGATCATACTTGAATAGAGTGGGTTCTAAATCTAATCATTTCTGAATTGTAAAAAGAGCAGAATGGACACAAAGACACATGCATGGCAGAAGGCGACACCATATGAGAATCATCTACAAGTCAAGGAAAGTGAAAGATCACTAGCAGACATCAAAAACTAGGAAAGAAGCTCACAGAAGGGACTGACATAACCAAGGCCCCGATTTGGACTTTTAGCCTGTAGAAATTTGAAAAAAGAAAATTTTCTGTTCTTTAAAGCCATCCACTTGTGGCATTTTTGTCTTGGCAGCACTAGGAAACCCTGCAGGCACAGTGGTTAAGAGCTCTGCTGCAAACCAAAAGGTCAGCAGTTTGAATCCACCAGAGGCTCTTTGGAAACCATATGGGGCAGTTCAGTTCTACTCTGTTCTATAGGGTCGCTATGAGTCAGAA
Source organism: Elephas maximus indicus (assembly GCF_024166365.1). Taxonomy (NCBI): domain Eukaryota; kingdom Metazoa; phylum Chordata; class Mammalia; order Proboscidea; family Elephantidae; genus Elephas; species Elephas maximus. The sequence goes on from NC_064821.1 coordinate 138,200,935, forward strand.
TCGACTCAACAGCAATGGGTTTGGTTTTTGTGTGTGTGTCAGGGGAGGGGGTAGGAGATAATGTGATACACAGTGGATAGGCAGGGATATAGTTAGGACAGAGTTTTTAAAAGAGTTGAAATTTGAACTGAGACTTCAATGATGAGAAGGAATCAGCCATGAGAAGATATGGCTAATGGGCATTTCGGTCTGGGGGGATGGTAAATGCAAACTCTGAGGAGGCCATGGCATTGTGTTTGAAGATGAGGTCACTGCAGTTACTGCTCAGTAGAAGAGGGGCATGGGGGTACACTGGTAGGAGATGAGGTTGGTGAGCAGGCATGCCATGCTCTGATGCAATTAAGGGCTTTATATGCCATAAGAATACTGAATTTTATCATTAGTGGAATGAGACACCTAAGAGATTGCACCATAGGTCATTAAATTTATGACTAATCAAAACCTAACAAATACCTCTTTAACATGTTCTTTTATTTCTACTCCCATTGCCTTAATTCAAATACCCATTATATCTTGCCTGTTGTTGGCTGTTGTGTAATGTCAAGTTGATTTTGATTCATAGCCAGCCCATGTGACAAAGTAGACAAACCCCCATAGGGTTTCTTGGGCTGTAATCTTTACTGGAGCAGATCATCTAGACAATTGCAATAGCTCCCACTTGGTATCCCTGACACCAGGCTATCCCTAAAGTAGCCTCTATTATTGTCACAGAGTTTCTCCTTCAAAAATAAAAGTAACCAAGATGTCTTTCAATAGGCAAATGGATAAACAAACTGTGATGTTGTTGTTAGGTGCTGTGGAGTCGGTTCTGACTTATAGTGACCCTATGTACCACAGAAAGAAACTGTGATACATTCATACAATGAAGTATTATTCATCAGTGAAAATAAATGGGCTGTCAAGCTACAAAAAGGTTTGGGGGAACTTTAAATGCATATTGCTAAGTGAAAAAAAGCTACATACTGTATGATTCTATATGACTTTTTAGAAAAATAAGACAATACAGACAGTAAAAAGATCAGTGGTTGCCAAAGGCTCAACAGGAGGGGAAGAGGGATGAATAGGTGACATTCAGGGCATTTTTGGAGCAATGAAATTATTCCATATAATATTGTAATGGTGGATATATGACATTATACATTTGTGAAAACTCATAAAACTGTACAACAAAAAGAGTGAACCCTAATGTAAACTATGGACTTGAGTTAATATATCAATGTTGGTTCATCGATTGTAACAAATGCACCAAACTAATTAAAAATGTTAATAATAACAGACACTGTGTGTATGTGGGTGGGGAGACTTATGGAAATTCTGTGCTTTCTGTACAATTACAATTTTTCTGTAAACCTAAAACTGCTCTTAAAAGTAAAGTGTATTGGGTTATAGAAGATATTAAGGAGGGAATAAGGAAATTCATAGAATGCAACGAGAATGAAAATACTTCCTATCAAAACCTCTGGGACACAGCAAAAGCAGTGCTCAGAGGCCAATTTGTATCGATAAATGCGCACATACAAAAAGAAGAAAGAGCCAAAATCAGAGAAATGTCCCTAAAACTTGAACAAATAGAAAGTGAGCAACAAAAGAATCCATCAGGCACCAGAAGAAAACAAATAATAAAAATTAGAGCTGAACTAAATGAATTAGAGAACAGAAAAACAATTGAAAGAATTAACAAAGCCAAAAGCTGGATCTTCAAAAAAATTAACAAAATTGATAAACCATTGGCTAGACTGACTAAAGAAATACAGGAAAGGAAACAAATAACCTGAATAAGAAACGAGAAGGGCCACATCACAACAGACCCAACTAAAATTAAAAGAATCATATCAGATTATTACAAAAAATTGCACTCTAACAAATTTGCAAACCTAGAAGAAATGGATGAATTCCTGGAAAAACACTACCTACCTAAACTAACACAATCAGAAGTAGAACAACTAAATAGACCCATAACAAAAAAAGAGATTGAAACGGTATCCAAAAACTCCCAACAAAAAAAAGCCCTGGCCCGGATGGCTTTACTGCAGAGTTCTACCAAACTTTCAGGGAAGAGTTAACACCACTACTACTAAAGGTATTTCAAAGCATAGAAAATGACGGAATACTACCTAACTCATTCTATGAAGCCACCATCTCCCTGATACCAAAACCAGGTAAAGACATCACAAAAAAAGAAAATTATAGACCTATATCCCTCATGAACATAGATGCAAAAATCCTCAACAAAATTCTAGCCAATAGAATTCAACAACATATCAAAAAAATAATTCACCACGACCAAGTGGGATTTATACCAGGTATGCAAGGCTGGTTTAATATTAGAAAAACCATTAATGTAATCCACCATATAAATAAAACAAAAGACAAAAACCACATGATCTTATCAATTGATGCAGAAAAGGCATTTGACAAAGTCCAACACCCATTTATGATAAAAACTCTTACCAAAATAGGAATTGAAGGAAAATTCCTCAACATAATAAAGGGCATCTATGCAAAGCCAACAGCCAACATCACTCTAAATGGAGCGAGCCTGAAAGCATTTCCCTTGAGAACGGGAACCAGACAAGGATGCCCTTTATCACCGCTCTTATTCAACATTGTGCTGGAAGTCCTAGCCAGAGCAATTAGGCTAGACAAAGAAATAAAGGGCATCCGGATTGGCAAAGAGGAAGTAAAATTATCTCTATTTGCAGATGACATGATCTTATACATAGACAACCCTAAGGAATCTTCCAGAAAACTACTGAAACTAAGAGAAGAGTTTGGAAGAGTCTCAGGTTATAAAATAAACATACAAAAATCACTTGGATTCCTCTACATCAACAAAAAGAACATCAAAGAGGAAATAACCAAATCAATACCATTCACAGTAGCCACCAAGAAGATAAAATACTTAGGAATAAATCTTACCAAGGATGTAAAAGACCTATACAAAGAAAACTACAAAGCTCTACTACAAGAAATTCAAAAAGACATACTTAAGTGGAAAAACATACCTTGCTCATGGATAGGAAGACTTAACATAGTAAAAATGTCTATTCTACCAAAAGCCATCTATACATACAATGCACTTCCGATCCAAATTCCAATGACATTGTTTAATGTGATAGAGAAACAAATCACCAACTTCATACGGAAGGGAAAGAAGCCTCAGATAAGCAAAGCATTACTGAAAAAGAAGAAGAAAGTGGGAGGCCTCACTCTACCTGATTTCAGAACCTATTATACAGCCACAGTAGTCAAAACAGCCTGGTACTGGTACAACAACAGACACATAGACCAGTGGAACAGAATTGAGAACCCAGATATAAATCCATCCACGTATGAGCAGCTGATATTTGACAAAGGCCCAGTGTCAGTTAATTGGGGAAAAGATAGTTTTTTTTAACAAATGGTTCTGGCATAACTGGATATCCATTTGCAAAAAAATGAAACAGGACCCATACCTCACACCATACACAAAAACTAACTCCAAGTGGATCAAAGACCTAAACATAAAGACTAAAACGATAAAGATCATGGAAGAAAAAATAGGGACAACCTTAGGAGCCCTAATACAGGGCATAAACAGAATACAAAACATTACCAAAGGCAGGCGGAGCCAAGATGGCGGACTAGGCAGACGCTACCTTGGATCCCTCTTACAACAAAGACACGGAAAAACAAGTGAATCGATCACATACATAACAATCTACGAACCCTGAACAACAAACACAGATTTAGAGATGGAGAACGAACTAATACGGGGAAGCAGCGATTGTTTCCAGAGCCTGGAGCCAGCGTACCAGTCAGGTACGGCACAAGCACAGAGAGCTGCTCCACCCCCCTGAACTAACCCCGGGAGGGGGACCAGCCGGTTCCACAGGCGGCGTGGGACGCAGCCGGTAGGAGAAGTCCCCGGGAGGCAGTGACTGGTCTTGGAGCAGAAAGAGCAACGTCCGAGGGGGGGAAACGTCCTGCAGGGATTTGGACTGGACGCAGGTACGGCATAAACACGGAGAGTTGCTCCACCCCCCTGAACTAACCCTGGGAAGGGGCCCAGCCGGGTCGCGCGGGCGGCGTGGGACGCAGCTGGTAGGAGAAGTCCCCGGGAGGCAGCGACTGGTATTGGAGAGGGGAGAACAGCATCCCAGCCGGGACACTCGGTCACGGCACAAGCACGGGGAGCTGCTCCACCCATCTGAACTAACCCCGGGAGGAGGCCCAACTGGTTCTCGGGGGCGGTACGGCCACGTGGCTGGAGGGACGAGAAGTCCCCAGGAGGCAGCGACTGATTTTGGAGTCGAGAGTGCACCGTCCCAGTAGGGGAGCCTTGACCCTGGGCGTGGGGCTGGAAGCGGAGGATCTGACTGTGACTCCAGCGGGCCAGACCCCCCGGGGGCAATCTCCACACAGCCAGCACACATAGGTGACGCGCCCGTGGGAATCTCAGATATAATAGTCATTACAAGCAAGACAAGCAACTCTGGCTATATTCTGAGGTGCTACTCTCCTATCTCTCTGTTCCCTCCCCCACCCTCCCCAGGCAGCTTCATTAACATCTGAATAGCCTGAGCCAGAGGGAGAACTCTGATAGGGATCTGACTGCATTTTTTTTTTTAGTGGATTTTCTGGAAAAACTAGTTTCCCAGTGATGGCTCGGAGACAACAATCCATATCAAACCACTTAAAGAAGCAGACCATGACAGCTTCTCCAACCCCCCAAACAAAAGAATCAAAATCTTTCCCAAATGAAGATACAATCTTGGAATTATCAGATACAGAATATAAAAAACTACTTTACAGAATGCTTAATGATATCACAAATGAAATTAGGATAACTGCAGAAAAAGCCAAGGAACACACTGATAAAACTGTTGAAGAACTCAAAAAGATTATTCAAGAACATACTGGAAAAATTAATAAGTTGCAAGAATCCATAGAGAGACAACATGTAGAAATCCAAAAGATTAACAATAAAATAACAGAATTAGACAACGCACTAGGAAGTCAGAGGAGCAGACTCGAGCAATTAGAATGCAGACTGGGACATCTGGAGGACCAGGGAATCAACTCCAACATAGCTGAAAAAAAATCAGATAAAAGAATTTAAAAAAATGAAGAAACCCTAAGAATTATGTGGGACTCTATCAAGAAGGATAACCTGCGGGTGACTGGAGTCCCAGAACAGGGAGGGGGGACAGAAAACACAGAGAAAATAGTTGAAGAACTCCTGACACAAAACTTCCCTGACATCATGAAAGACGAAAGGATATCTATCCAAGATGCTCATCGAACCCCATTTAAGATTGATCCAAAAAGAAAAACACCAAGACATATTATCATCAAACTCACCAAAACCAAAGATAAACAGAAAATTTTAAAAGCAGCCAGGGAGAAAAGAAAGGTTTCCTTCAAGGGAGAATCAATAAGAATATGTTCTGACTACTCAGCAGAAACCATGCAGGCAAGAAGGCAATGGGATGACATATATAGAGCACTGAAGGAGAAAAACTGCCAGCCAAGGATCATATATCCAGCAAAACTCTCTCTGAAATATGAAGGCGAAATTAAGATATTTACAGACAAACACAAGTTTAGAGAATTTGCAAAAACCAAACCAAAGCTACAAGAAATACTAAAGGATATTGTTTGGTCAGAGAACCAATAATATCAGATATCAGCACAACACAAGGTCACAAAACAGAACGTCCTGATATCAACTCAAATAGGGAAATCACAAAAACAAACAAATTAAGATTAATTAAAAAAAAAAATACACATAACAGGGAATCATGGAAGTCAATAGGTAAAAGATCACAATAATCAAAAAGAGGGACTAAATACAGGAGGCATTGAACTGCCATATGGAGAGTGATACAAGGCGATATAGAACAATACAAGTTAGGTTTTTACTTAGAAAAATAGGGGTAAATAATAAGGTAACCACAAAAAGGTATAACAACTCTATCACTCAAGATAAAAACCAAGAAAAATGTAACGACTCAACTAACATAAAGTCAAGCACTATGAAAATGAGGATCTCACAATTTACTAAGAAAAATGCCTCAGCACAAAAAAGTATGCGGAAAAATGAAATTGTCAACAACACACATAAAAAGGCATCAAAATGACAGCACTAAAAACTTATTTATCTATAATTATCCTGAATGTAAATGGACTAAACGCACCAATAAAGAGACAGAGAGTCACAGACTGGATAAAGAAACACGATCCATCTATATGCTGCCTACAAGAGACACACCTTAGACTTAGAGACACAAACAAACTAAAACTCAAAGGATGGAAAAAAGTATATCAAGCAAACAATAAGCAAAAAAGAAGAGGAGTAGCAATATTAATTTCTGACAAAATAGACTTTAGACTTAAATCCACCACAAAGGATAAAGAAGGACACTATATAATGATAAAAGGGACAATTGATCAGGAAGACATAACCATATTAAATATTTACGCACCCAATGACAGGGCTGCAAGATACATAAATCAAATTTTAACAGAATTGAAAAGCGAGATAGATACCTCCACAATTATAGTAGGAGACTTCAACACACCACTTTCGGAGAAGGACAGGACATCCAGTAAGAAGCTCAACAGAGACACGGAAGATCTAATTACAACAATCAACCAACTTGACCTCATTGACTTATACAGAACTCTCCACCCAACTGCTGCAAAATATACTTTTTTTTCTAGCGCACATGGAACATTCTCTAGAATAGACCACATATTAGGTCATAAAACAAACCTTTGCAGAGTCCAAAACATCGAAATATTACAAAGCATCTTCTCAGACCACAAGGCAATAAAACTAGAGATCAATAACAGAAAAACTAGGGAAAAGAAATCAAATACTTGGAAAATGAACAATACCCTCCTGAAAAAAGACTGGGTTATAGAAGACATAAAGGAGGGAATAAGGAAATTCATAGAAAGCAACGAGAATGAAAATACTTCCTATCAAAACCTCTGGGACACAGCAAAAGTAGTGCTCAGAGGCCAATTTATATCAATAAATGCACACATACAAAAAGAAGAAAGAGCCAAAATCAGAGAACTGTCCCTACAACTTGAACAAATAGAAACTGAGCAACAAAAGAATCCATCAGGCACCAGAAGAAAACAAATAATAAAAATTAGAGCTGAACTAAATGAATTAGAGAACAGAAAAACAATTGAAAGAATTAACAAAGCCAAAAGCTGGTTCTTTGAAAAAATTAACACAATTGATAAACCATTGGCTAGACTGACTAAAGAAATACAGGAAAGGAAACAAATAACCCGAATAAGAAATGAGAAGGACCACATCACAACAGAACCAAATGAAATTAAAAGAATCATTTCAGATTATTATGAAAAATTGTACTCTAACAAATTTGAAAACCTAGAAGAAATGGATGAATTCCTGGAAAAACACTACCTACCTAAACTAACACATTCAGAAGTAGAACAACTAAATAGACCCATAACAAAAAAAGAGATTGAAACGGTAATCAAAAAACTCCCAACAAAAAAAAAGCCCTGGCCCGGACGGCTTCACTGCAGAGTTCTACCAAACTTTCAGAGAAGAGTTAACACCACTACTACTAAAGGTATTCCAAAGCATAGAAAATGACGGAATACTACCCAACTCATTCTATGAACCCACCATCTCCCTGATACCAAAACCAGGTAAAGACATTACAAAAAAAGAAAATTATAGACCTATATCCCTCATGAACATTGATGCAAAAATCCTCAACAAAATTCTAGCCAATAGAATCCAACAACACATCAAAAAAATAATTCACCCTGATCAAGTGGGATTTATACCAGGTATGCAAGGCTGGTTTAATATCAGAAAAACCATTAATGTAATCCATCACATAAATAAAACAAAAGACAAAAACCACATGATCTTATCAATTGATGCAGAAAAGGCATTTGACAAAGTCCAACACCCATTCATGATAAAAACTCTTACCAAAATAGGAATTGAAGGAAAATTCCTCAACATAATAAAGGGCATCTATGCAAAGCCAACAGCCAACATCACTCTAAATGGAGAGAACCTGAAAGCATTTCCCTTGAGAACGGGAACCAGACAAGGATGCCCTTTATCACCGCTCTTATTCAACATTGTGCTAGAAGTCCTAGCCAGGGCAATTAGGCTAGACAAAGAAATAAAAGGTATCCGGATTGGCAAGGAAGAAGTAAAGTTATCACTATTTGCAGATGACATGATCTTATACACAGAAAACCCTAAGGAATCCTCCAGAAAACTACTGAAACTAATAGAAGAGTTCGGCAGAGTCTCAGTTTATAAAATAAACATACAAAAATCACTTGGATTCCTCTACATCAACAAAAAGAACACCGAAGAGGAAATAACCAAATCAATACCATTCACAGTAGCCCCCAAGAAGATAAGATACTTAGGAATAAATCTTACCAAGGATGTAAAAGACCTATACAAAGAAAACTACAAAGCTCTACTACAAGAAATTCAAAAGGACATACTTAAGTGGAAAAACATACCCTGCTCATGGATAGGAAGACTTAACATAGTAAAAATGTCTATTCTACCAAAAGCCATCTATACATTTAACGCACTTCCGATCCAAATTCCAATGTCATATTTTAAGGGGATAGAGAAACAAATCACCAATTTCATATGGAAGGGAAAGAAGCCCCGGATAAGCAAAGCACTACTGAAAAAGAAGAAGAAAGTGGGAGGCCTCACCCTACCTGACTTCAGAACCTACTATACAGCCACAGTAGTCAAAACAGGCTGGTATTGGTACAACAACAGACACATAGACCAATGGAACAGAATTGAGAACCCAGACATAGATCCATCCACGTATGAGCAGCTGATATTTGACAAAGGACCAGTGTCAATTAACTGGGGAAAAGATAGCCTTTTTAACAAATGGTGCTGGCATAACTGGATATCCATTTGCAAAAAAGTGAAACAGGACCCATACCTCACACCATGCACAAAAACTAACTCCAAGTGGATCAAAGACCTAAACATAAAGACTAAAACGATAAAGATCATGGAAGAAAAAATTGGGACAACCCTAGGAGCCCTAATACAAGGCATAAACAGAATACAAAACATTACCAAAAATGATGAAGAGAAACCCGATAACTGGGAGCTCCTAAAAATCAAACACCTATGGTCATCTAAAGACTTCTCAAAAAGAGTAAAAAGACCACCTACAGACTGGGAAAGAATTTTCAGCTATGACATCTCCGACCAGCGCCTGATCTCTAAAATCTACATGATTCTGTCAAAACTCAACCACAAAAAGACAAACAACCCAATCAAGAAGTGGGCAAAGGATATGAACACACATTTCACTAAAGAAGATATTCAGGCAGCCAACAGATACATGAGAAAATGCTCTCGATCATTAGCCATTAGAGAAATGCAAATTAAAACTACCATGAGATTCCATCTCACACCAGCAAGGCTGGCATTAATCCAAAAAACACAAAATAATAAATGTTGGAGAGGCTGCGGAGAGATTGGAACTCTCATACACTGCTGGTGGGAACGTAAAATGGTACAACCACTTTGGAAATCCATCTGGCGTTATCTTAAACAGTTAGAAATAGAACTACCATACAACCCAGAAATCCCACTCCTAGGAATATACCCTAGAGATACAAGAGCCTTCATACAAACAGATATATGCACACCCATGTTTATTGCAGCTCAGTTTACAATAGCAAAAAGTTGGAAGCAACCAAGGTGCCCATCTACGGATGAATGGGTAAATAAATTGTGGTATATTCACACAATGGAACACTACGCATCGATGAAGAACAGTGACGAATCTGTGAAACATTTCATAACATGGAGGAACCTGGAAGGCATTATGCTGAGCGAAATTAGTCAGAGGCAAAAGGACAAATATTGTATAAGACCACTATTATAAGATCTTGAGAAATAGTAAACCTGAGAAGAACACATACTTTTGTGGTTACGAGGGGGGGAGGGAGGGAGGGTGGGAGAGGGTTTTTTATTGATTAATCAGTAGATAAGAACTGCTTTAGGTGAAGGGAAAGACAACACTCAATACATGGAAGGTCAGCTCAATTGGACTGGACCAAAAGCAAAGAAGTTTCCGCGATAAAATGAATGCTTCAAAGGTCAGCGGAGCAAGGGCGGGGGTCTGGGGACCATGGTTTAAGGGGACATCTAAGTCAACTGGCAAATAATTCTATTATGAAAACATTCTGCATCCCACTTGGAAATGTGGCGTCTGGGGTCTTAAATGCTAACAAGTGGCTATCTAAGATGCATCAATTGGTCTCAACCCACCTGGATCAAAGGAGGATGAAGAACACCAAGGTCACACGATAACTAAGAGCCCAAGAGACAGAAAGGGCCACATGAACCAGAGACCTACATCATCCTGAGACCAGAAGAACTAGTTGGTGCCCGGCCACAATTGATGCCTACCCTGACGGGGAGCACAACAGAGAACCCCCGAGGGAGCAGGAGATCAGTGGGATGCAGACCCCAAACTCTCACAAAAAGACCATACTTAATGGTCTGACTGAGACTAGAGGAATCCCGGCAGTCATGGTCCCCAAACCTTCTGTTGGCCCAGGACAGGAACCATTCCCGAAGACAACTCATCAGACATGAAAGGGACTGGACAGTGGGTAGGAGAGAGATGCTGATGAAGAGTGAGCTAATTATATCAGGTGGACACTTGAGACTGTGTTGGCATCTCCTGTCTGGAGGGGGGATGGGAGGATAGAGAGAGTTGGAAGCTGGCAAAATTGTCATGAATGGAGAGACTGGAAGGGCTGACTCATTAGGGGGAGAGCAAGTGGGAGTGCGGAGTAAGGTGTATATAAACTTATATGTGACAGTCTAACTTGATTTGTAAACGTTCACTTGAAGCTCAATAAAAGTTAATAAAAAGAAAAGTAAAGTGTATTAAATATTAAACAACAAAAAATGTAGTCAAGTTATAGGTTGCTTACAAATCTGAATGTCCATATGTTCATCCAATTTTCAATCTTATATTTTTTTTTTACCTTCTTGACATGACAGACGTCATTCAAGTGCAAAGCACATTCCCTTGGGTGTAGACAGACTTTAATGGCACCACAAAAAATGTTAAATATTGTGGTAGAGACAGAGGTAGCATTTGGTAAGCTTTATACAGTAATGCTAAACATTTATTTTAAATAATAAGTATTTATTTTAAAGAGGACTATATATTTTTTTATAGCCTAGTGTTTTATTTTATTTTGCATTTTACATCTGATTTATCTTTTTTATTGTGTTTTAGGTGAAAGTTTACAGAGCAAATTAGTTTCTCATTAAACAGTTACTACACATATTGTTTTGTGACATTGATTGCCAAACCTGATATGTCAACACCCTCCCCTTCTTGGCATTTCCTTTCCATCCTTCCAGGTTTCCTGTCCATCCTTCCATCCTTCCAGCTTTCCTGTCCCCTCCTGCCTTATCGTCCTTGCCACTGGGCTGGTGTGCCCATTTTGTCTCATATACATGGTTGAACTACATATGTTATTGTTTGTTCTATAGGGCTATCCAATCTTTGGCTGAAGAGCAAAACTCAGAAGAGCCATACTCTGGGGGTTTCTCCAGTCTCCATCAGACCAGTAAGTCTGGTCTTTTTTTGTGATTTAGAATTTTGTTCTACATTTTTCTCCAGCTCTGTCTGAGACTATCTATTGTGATTCCTGTCAGAGCAATCTGCAGTGCTAGTTGGGCACTGTCTAGTTGTGCTGGACTCAGTCTGGTGGAGGCTGTGGTAGTTGTGGTCCGTTAGTCCTTTGGACTAATCTTTTCCTTGTGTCTTTGGTTTCCTTCATTCTCCCTTACTCCAGACAGGGTGAGACCAGTAGATGTATCTTAGATGGCCCCTCACAAGTTTTAAGACCCCAGAAGCTACTCACCAAAGTAGGCTGTAGAACATTACCTTTATAAAGTATGTTATGCCAATTGAACTAGATGTCCCCCTATAACCTAGTATTTTATTTGGTCTTTTCTGCCAAACTTAAAACCGAACTTAACATAAACTTTTTGTTATGTATAAAATCTGACATAGTATGCATGTGCTGTGATCATAATTTTATCATTATTAACAGAAATATTTCTTAGTATGGTGCTTACTTATATCCAATGTACATGTAGACACATACTACTTTTAATATCTTTAGCTGACTTTGCCTAATTCTTATTTAAAATTTATTTGGGGTGTACTTTTAGAGTGCTTTTAATCAATTTTATTGAGGAATAATTTACATGCACTAAAATATACATATTTTAAGTGTATAGCTTGATATTTTTTGACATACATATTCACTTGTATATAACTACCACCCCAATCAAAGTATAGAATACTTCTTTCACCCAAGAAAGTTTTCTTGTGTTCTGATATGGATAGAATTGTGACCCTCAAAAAGATATGTTGAGGTCCTAACCCCTGGTATATATATGTAAATATGACCTTGTTTAGAAATAGGTCTTTGAAGATGTTATCATATCAGTTAACACGAGAGCATACTGGAGTGAAATTGGACCTAATCCAATGTGAGCGACTCCTTATAAAAAATAAGAGACACAGACAGAGAAAGGACACCATATGACCCTACAGCGGCAAGCCAAGGAATGCCTGGAGGTACCATAAGCTAGGAGAGAAACATGGAACAGATTCTTTCTTAAAGTCTCAGAGGAATCAACACAGCCAATACCCTGATCTTCGATTCCCAGTCTCCAGAATGGTAAGACAATAAATTTTTGTTCTTACAAGCCACCCAGTTCATGGTATTTTGTTAGGACATCCCTAGGAAACTAATACATACCACTTCCCAGTTGGTTCTCCCAACCCACCTCTTCAGATAACCACCAATCCACTTTTTGTCTCTGCAGATTAGATTTATCCATTCTAGAATTTCACATAAATGGAACCACGCAGTACATTCTTTTTTGTACATGAATTACTTTGCTCAGTATGTTTTTGAACTTCATCCGTGTTGTTGCATGGGTCAGTAATTTGTTCCTTTTTATTGCTGAGTAGTATGGTTGATTTGGTTAGACATTCACCTGGTAACGAGCATTTATATGTTTTCAATTTGGAGCTATTAATAACATTAATAAGCTGTTACAAATATTTGTGTACAAGTCTTCATGTGGGACATATGTTTCTGTTTCTATTTTATAAATACCTAAGAGGAGAATTGATGTGTTAATTGAGTGTGTTTTATAAAAAATTGCCAAACTATATTCCAAACTAGTTGTATTATTTTGTATTCTCATCAGAGATAACTGAGAATTTTGGTTGTTCCACATTCTTGCCATTCATATGGGTATATAATGGTTCTTATTGGAATTTCAGTTTACATTTTCCTGAGGACTAAGGATGTTGAACACTTTTACATCCATTTATTGGCCTCTTGTGTATCTTCTCTTGTTTGAATTATCTTCAATTTTTTTGCTAATTTTTAATTAACTTCTTAATATTGAGTTCTAAGAGTCTTGTTTTTTTTTAATGAATTCCATATATAACTCCTTCAACAGATACACCTATTTCAAATTTGTTCTCCAGTTAGTAGCTTGCTTTCTTAATAATATATTTTAATAGTCAGATGTTTAGTTTTGACAAAGCCCAACTCATCGTTTTAAGTCCATGCTTTATTTGTGCTCTGTCTAAAAAATCTTTGCCTATTTCAAAGTACCAAAGATTTTCTCAAATTGTAAAAAAAAAAAAAAATTCTAGTTTCTCAAATTGTGAATTTTTAAACATTTTCTAGAAGTTTTATTTGTTTGGATTTAATGTTCTTTTTAATTTCTGGCTTCTTAAGGTAGAATTTGAGATAAACTTTTCTTCCTGACATAACATGGATCTAAAACTATAAATTTCCCTTCAATCAATGTTTTCTTGTTGTTGTTATTGTTAGGTTCTATCAGGTCAGTTCTGACTCATAGTGACCCTATACACAACAGAACAAAACACTGCCTGGTCCTGCGCCATCCTCACAATCTTTGTTAAGCCCATTTTTCCAGATGGCTGGCCAGGCAGCTGTCTTCCAAATTGCTTGGCATAGATGAGTGAGTACTTCCAGCGCTGCAACCGTTTGTTGAAACATCTCAATTGGTATCCTGTCAATTCTTGGAACTTTGTTTATTGCCAATGCCTTCAGTGCAGCTTGGACTTCTTCCTTCAGTACAATTGGTTCCTACTCATATGGTACCTCTTGAAATTGTTGAAAGCCGACCAGTTGTTTTTGGTGTAGTCACCACATGATTTTCTGATTCAAAATGGCCAATACCAGTTCATTTCAGCTCACTAATGCCTAGGATATCAATGTTTGTGGTTCCGTTTCATTTTTGGTGACTTCCAATTTTCCTAGATTCATACTTTGTACATTCCACATTTGGATTATTAATGGATGTTTGCAGCTGTTTCTTCTCATTTTGAGTCGTGCCACATCAGCAAATGAATGCCCCAAAAGCTTGACTCCATCCACATCATTAAGATGGACTGTACTTTGAGGAGGCAGCTCTTCCCCAGTTGTCTTTTGAGTGCCTTCAACCTGAGGGGCTCATCTTCTGGCACTGTTATCAAACAATGTTCCCTGCTATTCATAAGGTTTTCACTGGCTAAATCTTTTCAGAAGTAGACTGCTGGGTCTTTCTTCCTAGTCTATCTTAGTCTGGAAGCTCAGGGTGACACTGCTGGTATTCGAATTTCGGTGGCATAGCTTCCAGCATCACAGCAACACACAAGCCCCCACAGTACGACAAGCTGACAGACACTTGAGGGGTTGTTGTTTTTAGATGTCTTCAAGTCGGCTCCGACTCATAGCGATCCTACGCACAACAGAAAAAACACTGCCTGGTTCTACGCCATCCTCACAATCGTTGTTATGCTTGAGCCCATTGTTGCAGCCACTGCGACAATCCGTCTCATTCAGGGTCTTCCTCTTTTTCACTGACCCTCTATCCTACCAAGCTTGATGTCCTTCTCCAGGGACTGGTCCCTCCTGATAATATGTCCAAAGTATGTGAGATGAAGTCTTGCCATCCTTGCTTCTAAGTAGCATTCTGGCTGTACTTCTTCCGAGGCAGATTTGCTCATTCTTTTGGCAGTCCATGGTACATTCAGTGTTCTTCACCAATGCCATAATTCAAAGGCATCGATTTTTCTTCAGTGTTTTACCTGCTAAAAATTTCCTTCTAAGTACTACTTTAGCTGAAAATGCAGTATGTTGCAACTTCCTAACCATTCAGTTCAAGATGTTTGCTAATTTCTCTTTTAATTGTTTACCTGATTCATGAGTTGTTCAGAAGTGTTTAGTTTCCAAGTGTTTGGGGATCCTTTATTGTTGATTAAAAAAACCCGTTGCTGTCGAGTCGAATCCGACTCATAGCTACCCTATACGACAGATTAGAACTGCCCCCACAGAGTTTCCAAGGAGTGCCTGGTGAGTTTGAACTGCCCACCTTTTGGTTAGCAGCCATAGCACTTAACCACTATGCCGCCAAGGTTTCCTTTATTATTGATAGCTAATTTAATTCCATTATGGTCAGTAAATATACTGTATTTCAATCCTTTTGAATGTGTAAAGGCTTATTTTAAAGCTCAGAATATAGCTCAGAAAAGCAATTTAAAATAATCTTTTATGGTACTGTTGTTGGTGCAGTATTCTACAAATGTCATTTAGGTCAAGCTGATTGATACTGTTTTTCAAGATTTCTACATTATTACTGATTTTCTGCCTACTTTTTTTTTTTTTTTAATCAATTTCTGAGGGAATGTTGAGATCACCACAATTATAATTGTGGGTATTTTTTCTATTTTCTTTTTTCAGTTCCATCAGATTTGCTCCTTGTATTTTGAATCTGTTATTAAGCGCATACACATATAAGATTGTTAAGTTTTCTGAACAAACTGATCCTTTTAATACCCTTCTTGATCTCTAGTAATATTTCTTGTCCTGAAGTCTATTTCATCTGATATTAATAAAGCCACTCAATATTCTTGTGCTATTCACGTGATGTAACTTTTTCATGATTTTACTTCTAAGCTACCTGCATATTTTATCAAGAGTATATAGCTATCTCTTGTTTTTTATTTAGCTTTTTAATATTAATTGTTAGTCTATTTTATTTAGTCTATTTGTATTTACTATAGATGTTCATATGGTTAGATTTAAGTTGACCATCTTTGTATTTGCTTTCAATTTATATCATCTGTCCTTTTCTTCTTTTGAAATAATTGATTTTTCTTTTTAGTAATCTATTTTATCTCCTCTTCTAGTTTATCAGCTGAACTTCCACTAGCATCAAAAGAAGATGGAAGGAATACGCAGTCACTGTACAAAAAAAATTGGTTGATGTCCAAATCTTTGAGGAGGTAGCATATGATCAAGAACCAATGGTACTACAGGAAGAAATCCAAGCTGCTCTGAAGACACTGGTCAAACACATGGTTCCAGGAATTGACAGAATACCAAATAAAGTATTTCAACTAATGGATGCAATGCTGTGAACTATCACTTGTCTACATTAAGAAATTTGGAAGTCAGGTAACCAACTGGAAGAGATCCATATACGTGCCTATTTGAAAAAAGCTGATCCAACAGGATGCAGAAATTATCAAACAACATCATTAATATCACATGCCAGTAAAACTAAGCTGAAGATAATTCAAAACTGGTTGCAGGAGTACATTGACAGGGAACTGCCAGAAATTCAAGGCAGATTCAGAAGAGGATGTAGAACAAAGGATATCATTGCTGATGTCAGATGGATCCTGGCTGAAAGCTGAAAATACCAGAAATATATTTACCTGTGTTTTATTGACTATGGAAAGGCATTTGACTGTGTGGATCATAACAAATTATGGATAACATTGCGAAGAATGGGAATTCTAGAATGCTTAATTGTGCTCATGTGGAGTCTGTTAATATATCAAGAGGCAGTCGTTCAAACAGAACAAGAGGATACTACGCGATTTAAAGTCAGGAAAGGTACGCATCAGGGTTATATACTTTCACCATATTTATTAATCTGTGTGCTGAGCAAATAATGTGAGAAGCTGGACTACATGAAGATAACGTGGCATCAGAATTGGAGGAAGACTCGTTAATAACCTGATATGCAAATGACACAACCTTGCTTGCCGAAAGCAAACAGGACTTGAAGCACTTAGTGAACTACATCAAAGACTACAACCTTCAGTATGGATTGCACCTCAGCATAAAGAAAACAAAAATCCTCACAACTAGACCAATAAGAAATGTCATGATAAGTCAAGAAAAGATTAAAGTTGTCAAGGATTTCATTTTGCTTGGATCCACAATGAATGCCCAAGGAAGCAGCAGTCAAGGAATCAAAAGATGTATTTTATTGGGCAAATCTGCTGCAAAAGACCTCTTTATAGTGTTAAAAAGCAAAGATGTCGCATTGAGGACTAAGGTGCACCTGACCCAAACCAAGGTGTTTTCAATCACCTCATATGCATGTGAAAGCAGGACAATGAACAAGGAAAATCAAAGAAGAATTGACGTCATTGAATTACGCTGTTGGTAAAGAAGAGTATTGAATATACCACAGACTGCCAGAAGAGTGAACAAATCTGCCTTGGAAGAAGTACAGCCATAATGCTCCTTAGAAGCAAGGATGGTGAGACTCTGTCTCACATACTTTGGACATGTTATCGGGGCAGGGGGAAGGGGACAAGTCCCTGGAGAAAGACATCATGCTTGGTAAAGCAGAGGGTCAGCGAAAAAGAGGAAGATCATGAACGAGATGGATTTACACAGTAGCTGCAACAATCGGCTTAAACACAGCCACGATTGTGAAGATGGCCCAGGACCAGGTAGTATTTCTTTCTGTCGTACATAGGGTCACTGTGAGTCGTAACCAACTTGACAGCACCTAACAACAACATATTACTATCCATTTCATTTATTTGTTTAAATCTAAGATTCTGTCTAGGAGTTTTCTTCAGCCCAAAGAACTTTATTTAACATTTCTTAGAAAGAGTTCTTCATCAATGAAACTATTTCTTTTTGATTGCCTCAAAATGTATTTACCTAGTCTTTATTTTTTAACTATATTTTCACTTGATATAAATTTCTAAGATGACGATTGTTGTTTTTTCATTCTGTTTTTTGTTTGTTTGTTTTTGTTGTAAAGTGTTCTCCCAGAATTTTAAAGATATTTGTCTTCTGGCTTTCATTGTCTCTGGTCATTATTATATTCATTCCTCTGTATGTGGCTTTTTTTTCATTTGACTGCTTATAGATTTTTCTCTTTACCATTGTTTGTCACCAGTTTCGTTATGATGTGCCTTGGTGTTTTCTTTGTGTTTATCGTGCTTGGGTTTCGTTAAGCTGCTTGTATCTTTGTGTTGATAATTTTATCAAATATCAAAAAAAACTCAGCCATTTTCCCTTAATTACTATTTCTGCCCTGCTCTTCACCTTTTCTAGTACTCTTGTAGTTGTTAGGTCCTGTCAAGTCCATTCTGACTTATAGTGACCTTATGTACAACAAAATGAAATGCTGCCCTGTCCTTGATCATATGCTACCTTCTGAAATAGTTGAACATCTATGGGCTCTTTTTGATACAGTGACTCTGTATATTCCTCCCATTTTCTTTCTTTTTTTTTTTTTTAATACTTTTTATTGTGCCTTAAGTGAAAGTTTACAAATCAAGTCAGTCTCTCACACAAAAACCCGTATACACCTTGCTAAACACTCCCAATTACTCTCCCCCTAATGAGACAGCCTACTGTCTCCCTCCACTCTCTCTTTTTGTGTCCATTTCATCAGCGTCTAACCCCTCCACCCTCTCATCTCCCCTCCAGGCAGGAGATGCCACCGTAGTCTCAAGTGTCCACCTGATCCAAGAAGCACACTCCTCACCAGCATCCCTCTCCAACTCATTGTCCAGTCCAATCCACGTCTGAAGAGTTGGCTTCAGGAATGGTTCCTGTCCTGGGTCAACAGCAGGTCTGGGGGCCATGACCACTGGGGTCCTTCTAGTCTCAGTCAGACCATTAATCTGGTGTTATGAGAATTTGGGTCTGCATCCTACTGCTCTCCTGCTCCCTCAGGGATTCTTCTGTTGTGTTCCCTGTCACGGCAGTCACTGGTTGTAGCCGGGCACCATCTAGTTCTTCTGGTCTCAGGATGATGTAGTCTCGGATTCATGTGGCCTTTTCTGTCTCTTGGGCTCGTAATCACCTTGTGTCCTTCGTGTTCTTCATTCTCCTTTGATCCAGGTGGGTTGAGACCAATTGCTGCATCTTAGATGGCTGCTTGCTAGCGTTTAAGACCCCAGACGCCACTCTTCAAAGTGGGATGCAGAATGTTTTAATAGATTTTATTATGCCAATTGACTTAGAAGTCCCCTGAAACCATGGACCCCAAACCCCCGCCCCTGCTACGCTGGCCTTCGAAGCATTCAGTTTATTCAGGAAACTGTTGCTTTTGGTTTAGTCCAATTGTGCTGACCTCCCCTGTATTGTGTGCTGTCTTTCCCTTCACCTAAAGTAGTTCTTATCTACTATCTAATTAGTGAATGCCCCTCTCCCACCCTCCCTCCCTCCTCTGTCTCGTAACCACAAAAGGATGTTTTTTTTCTCAGTTTAAACTGTTTCTCAAGTTCTTATAATAGTGGTCTTATACAATATTTGTCCTTTTGCAACTGACTAATTTCACTCAGCATAATGCCTTCCAGGTTCCTCCATGTTATGAAATGTTTCACAGATTCCTCACTGTTCTTTATCAATGCCTAATATTCCATTGTGTGAGTATACCATAATTTATTTATCCATTCATCCATTAATGGGCACCTTGGTTGCTTCCATCTTTTTGCTATTGCAAACTGTGCTGCAGTAAACATGGGTGTGCATATATCTGTTCGTGTAAAGGCTCTTATTTCTCTAGGATATATTCCAAGGAGTGGGATTGCTGGATCATATGGTAGTTCTATTTCTAGCTTTTTAAGGAAGCGCCAAATCAATTTCCACAGTGGTTGTACCATTTGACATTCTCACCAGCAGTGTATAAGTGTTCCAATCTCTCCACAGCCTCTCCAACATTTAATATTTTGTGCGTTTTGGATTAATGCCAGCCTTGTTGCAGTGAGATGAAATCTCATTGTAGCTTTGATCTGCATTGCTCTAATGGCTAATGATCATGAACACTTCCTCATGTATCTGTTAGCAACCTGAATGTCTTCTTTAGTGAAGTGTCTATTCATATCTTTTGCCCATTTTTTAATTCTGTTCTTTGTCTTTTTGCATTTGAGTTTTTGCAGTATCATATAGATTTTAGAGATCAGGCCCTGATCAGATATGTCACAGCTGAAAACCTTTTCCCAGTCTGTAGGTAGACTTTTTACTCTTTTGGTGAAGTCTTTGGATGAGCATAGGTGTTTGATTTTTAGGAGCTCCCAGTTATCTAGTTTTTCTTCTGCATTCTTTATAATGTTTCGTATACCATTTATGCCATGTATTAGGGCTCCTAACGTTGTCCCTATTTTTCCTTCCGTGATCTTTATCGTTTTAGATTTTATATTTAGGTCTTTGACCCATTTTGAGTTAGTTTTTGTACATGGAGTGAGGTATGGGTCTTGTTTCATTTTTTTGCAGATGGATATCCAGTTATGCCAGCACCATTTGTTAAAAAGACTGTCTTTTCCCCATTTAACTGTTTTGGGGACTTTGTCAAATATCAATTGCTCCTATGAAGATGGATTTATGTCTGGATTCTCAATTCTTTTCCATTGGTCCATGTATCTGTTGTTGTACCAGTACCAGGCTGTTTTGACTGCTACTGTGGTATAATAGGTTCTAAAATCAGGTAAAGTAAGGCCTTCCACTTTGTTCTTCTTTTTCAGTAATACCTTATTTATCCAGGGCCTCTTTTCCTTCCATATGAAGTGGGTGATTTGTTTCTCCATCTCATTAAAGAATGCTGTTGGGATTTGGATCACAATTGCATTAAATGTATAGATCGCTTTTGGTAGAATAGACATTTTTATGATGTTAAGTCCACGAGCAAAGTATGTTCTTACACTTATGTAAGTCTCTTTTGGTTTCTTGCAGAAGTGTACTGTAGTTTTCTTTGTATAAGTCTTTTACCTCTCTGGTAAGATTTATCCCCAAGTATTTTATCTTCTTGGTGGCTACTGCAAATGGCATTGGTTTGGTGATTTCCTCTTCGATATTCTTCTTGTTGGTGTAGAGGAACCCAACTGATTTTTGTATGTTTATCTTGTATCCCGGTACTCTGCTGAACTCTTCTATTAGTTTCAGTAGTTTTCTGGAGGATTCCTTAGGGTTTTCTGTGTATAACATCGTGTCATCTGCAAATATAGATACTTTTACTTCTTCCTTGCCAATCTGGATGCCCTTTATTTCTTTATCTAGCCTAATTGCTCTGGCTAGGACTTCCAGCACAATGTTGAATAAGAGTGGTGAAAAAGGCATCCTTGTCAGGTTCCCGATCTCAGTGGGAATGTTTTCAGGCTCTCTCCATTTAGGGTGATGATGGCTGTTGGCTTTGTATAAGTGCCATTTAATATGTTGAGGAATTTTCCTTCAATTCCTCTTTTGCTGAGAGTTTTTATCATGAATGAGTGTTAAACTTTGTCAAATGCCTTTTCTGCATCGATTGATAAAATCATGTGATTCTTGTCTTTTGTTTTATTTATGTGGTGGATTACATCAATTGTTTTTCTAATGTTGAACCATCCCTGCAAGCCTGGTACTAATCCCACTTGGTCATGGTGAATTATTTCTTTGATATGTTGTAGAATTCTATTGGCTAGAATTTTGTTGAGGATTTTTGCATCTAAGTTCATGAGGGATATAGGTCTATAATTTTCTTTTCTTGTGGTGCCTTTACTACCTGGTTTTGGAATCAGGCTACGGTGGCTTCTTAGAATGAGTTCGGTAGTATTCCATCCTTTTCTATGTTCTGAAATACCTTTAGTAGTAATGGTGTTAACTCTTCTCTGAAAGTTTGGTAGAACTCTGCAGTGAAGCCGTCCGGAACAGGGCTTTGTTTTCTTGGGAGTTTTTTGACTACCTTTTCGATCTCTTCTCTTGTTATGGGTCTATTTAGTTGTTCTACCTCAGTTTGTGTTAGTTTAGGTAGGTAGTATGTTTCTAAGAATTCATCCATTTCTTATAGGTTTTCAATTTTTTTGAGTATAGTTTTTTGTAGTAATCTGATACGATTCTTTTAATTTCAGTTGGATCTGTTGTAATATCACCCCTCTCATTGCTTATTTGGGTTATTTGCTTCCTCTCCTGTTTTGCTTTTGTCAGTTTGGCCAGTGGTTTATCAATTTTGTTAATTTAAAAAAAAAAAAACAGCTTTTGGTCTTGTTAATTCTTTCATTGTTTTTCTGTTTTCTATTTCATTTAGTTCAGCTCTAATTTTTATTATTTGTTTTCTTCTGAAGACTGTGGGTTTCTTTTGTTGCTCTCTTTCTATTTGTTCAAGTCGTAGGGATAATTCTTTGATTTTGGCCATTTCTTCTTTTTGGATGTGTACATTTATTGATATAAATTGACCTCTGAGCACTGCTTTTGCTGTGTCCCAAAGGTTCTGGTAGGAAGTGTTTTCATTCTCATGGGATTCTCTGAATTTCTTTATTCCATCCTTAATGTCTTCTATGACCCAGTCTTTTTGGAGCAGGGTGTTGTTCAGTTTCCAAGTGCTTGATTTCTTTTCCCTGCTTCTCCTGTTATTGATTTCTACTTTTATGGCCTCATGGTCAAAGAAGATGCTTTGTAATATTTCAATGTTTTGGATTCTGCAAAGGCTTGCTTTATGGCCTAATATGTGGTCTATCCTAGAGAATGTTCCATGTGCACTAGAAAAGAATGTATACTTGGTTGCTATTGGGTGGAGTGTTCTGTATACATCTACGAGGTCAAGATGGTTGATTGTGGCATTTAGATCTTCTGTATCTTTATTGCGCTTCTTTCTGGATGTCCTGTCCTTCACCGAAAGTGGTATGTTGAAGTCGCCTACTATCATTGTGGAGCTGTCTATCTCACTTTTCAATGCTGATAGTTTGTTTTATGTATCTTGCAGCCCTGTCATTGGGTGCATAAATATTTAATATGGTTATATCTTCTTGGTGTATTTTCCCTTTAATCATTATATAGTGTCTTTCCTTATCCTTTATGACGGATTTAACTTTAAAGTCTATTTTTTTGGAAATTAATATTGCCACTCCTGCTCTTTTTTGATTGTTGTTTGCTTGATATATTTTTTTTCCATCCTTTGAGTTTTAGTTTGTGTCTCTAAGTCTAAGGTGCGTCTCTTGTAGGCAGCATATAGAAGGATCTTGTTTTTTAATCCATTCTGCCACTCTCTGTCTCTTTATTGGTGCATTTAGTCCATTTACATTCAGGGTAATTATGGATAGGTAAGAATTTAGTGTTATCATTTTGATGTCTTTTTTGTGTGTGTTCTTGACAGTTTCTTTTTCCCACTTGATTTTATGTGCTGAGTAGATTTTTTTTCTATATTTTCCTTTCGTCATATTTGTTGTTGTTGATTTTGTTTCTGCTAAGTCTGTATTTTGCCCTTGTATTTTATTTTGATGAGTAGGATAGTTTGTCTCCTTTGTGGTTACCTTATTATTTACCCCTATTTTTCTAAATTTAAAGCCAACTTTTATTTCTTTGTATCGCTGTATCTTCCTCTCCATATGGAAGGGGTATGGTTACATTTCTTAGTCCCTCTTTATTATTTTAATGTTGTCTTCTTTTATATAATAACACTGCTGTTACCCTGTTTTGGGGTTTTTTTTTTTTTTTAATCTTGTTTTGTTTTTTTGGATTTTCCTGTCTGGTTTGACTTCTGGTTGCTCTGCCCAGTGTTCTAATCTTGGGTTGATACCTGATATTATTGATTTTCTAACCAAAGAACTCCCTTTAGTGTTTCTTGTAGTTTTGGTTTGGTTTTTACGAATTTCTCAACTTGTGTTTATCTGGAAATGTCTTAATTTCACCTTCATATTTAAGAGACAGTTTTGCTGGATATATGATTCTTGGCAGGCCATTTTTTTCCTTCAATTTTTTAAATATGTCATCCCATTGCCTTCTTGCCTGCATGGTTTCTGCAGAGTATTCCAAGCTTATTCTTAATGACTCTCCTTTGTAGGTGACTTTTCATTTATCCCTCGCTGCTCTTATAATTCTCTCCTTATCTTTGGTTTTGGCAAGCTTGATTATAACATGTCTTGCTGACTTTCTTTTAAGATCTACCTTATGTGGAGTTCGATGAACATCTTGGATAGATATCTTCTCATTTTTCACAATATCAGGGAACTTTTCTGCCAACAAATCTTCAACAATTTTCTCTGTATTTTCTGTTATCTCTCCCTGTTCTGGTACTCCAATCACTTGTAGGTTATTTCTCTTGATGGAGTCCAACATGATTCTTAAGTTTTCTTCATTTTTTTTTAATTCTTTTATCTGGTTTTTCTTCAAATATATTAGTGCCAAGTGATTTATCTTCGAATTCAGAAATTCTAGCTTCTACTTGCTCAGTTCTGCTCCTCTGACTTTCTATTGAGTTGTTTAATTCTGTAATTTTATTGTTAATCTTCTGAATTTCTGATTGCTGTCTATGGATTTTTCCAGCTTATTAAACTTTTCATTATGTTCCTGAATAATCTTCTAATTTCTTCAGTTGCTTTATCTGTATGTTCCTTGGCTTGTTCTGTGTATTGTCTCATTTCCTTCCTGCTGTCTTGAAGGGTTCTGTATATTAAACTTTTGTATTCTGCATCTGGTAGTTCCAGGAATGCACTTTCTTCTAGAAAATCCCTGGATTTTTTTTTTGAGAGCCTGTTGAGATGATCATGGTCTGTTTCTTTATGTGACTTCATATTGACTGTTGTCTCCGAGCCATCTATAAGTTATTGTATTAGTTTATGCTTGCTCACTGTGTTGTAGCTGCTTGCTTTGTTTTGTTTTGGTATACCCTTATGGGTTGCTTGAGTGAGCTAGCTTGATTATTTTCACCTTTGGAGCTCTGATGTCCTGTCCCCAGATGGCTAGAGCTGTTATCAGGTATATCAGTCTAGGAGTCCATTCAGTTTTCTTTATGAATTCAGCTCAGGTTTCCAGGTAGCTGATATCAAGTGTGTGGTACAGGCTCTGTCCTACAGTCATAGAGGGGCAGGGGTGATTGGCACATATACTGATATCTGATTGCAGCGGGGGTCACGCTTGAACAAGGCAGGGGGCTGAGAAGCGACCCCTGAGTGTCTCTGAGGAAAACGCATCCCTGTGCCCTAGACCGTGCAGTTGGGTGGCTTCTGCAGAGGGACCATGAGCACCCAAAGTTTTTGGTTGTAAGGACTGGGAGGTACCAGTTATCCTTGGATCCCTGTTGCGGGTGGCTGGGTAACCGGAGTGGAGCTACCAGTCCTTAGGTCCCTGTTGTGGGTAGGTGAGGACCTTGTTTAATAAAAAAAGGAATGTCAAACCTCTCCACCACACAGCTGTAATGGTTGGAGTTTGCTAACAAGGGCCTATTTTCCCAAAATAGGCCCACACAGGTCCATGCAGAAGGGAAAATTGCTCAAGGTCCATGGACGGTTTATGCCTGGACAGGATCCGCTTCTGTCCTGAGCTTCCCCAGTTAATGGAGCTAGCAAATTATCTTTTCCGCCCAATTGCAAATTTTTTCCTTCCCCAACGCCAGGAGGATGGCTTTATGTGCTCACCAGGGTCTATCTCAGGCCCAGGGATTCAGCCGCTGAAGCCGGCTTGGGGGTGGGGTGGGGGCACGGTAAAATATACGCAAGTACTTAGCTTTTGCCAAGAGCGCCATTCTCCTCAGGTTCCAGAGGTGTGAGTAGGTTGTGTGTCTGGCTGCTTCTCCCTGAGGCAACTGCAGCCAAATGCTAGTACCAGCCTGCCACTGCCGCTGCCACCGCTCCAGGAATGGTGCCTGAGGCCTCCCTGCCATTCAGGTACGGTAACTCCTCTCCACTTCTGAATGGTCTCTGCCTCCCCTTTCCCCTCAGTTCATTGTCTAAGCTTGCCTTTGATGCTCAGGGCTCCCAGCTTGTCACAAATATACTTGTGTTTTGGGGTCTTTGTTGTAAAGAGGGCTTCCCAGAAGCATCTGTCTATTCCGCCATCTTGGCTCTGCCTCTCTTCCATTTTCTTTTGATACTTCATGCATCATTCAATATTTTCTCCATAAAATCCTTCAATATCAAAACTCAAGGCTTGAATTTTTTTCTTCACTTGTTTCAGCTTGAAAAATGCTAAAATGTGTTCTTTGCTTTTGATTTTCTAACTTCACATCTTTGCACATGTCATATAATACTTCACTTTGTCTTCTCAATCCACCTTTTGAAATATTCTGTTCAGTTCTTTTATTTCATCATTTCTTCCTTTCTCTTTAGCTACTTTGCATTCAGGAGCAAGGTTTAGAGTCTCTTCTAATAGCCTTTGGACCTTTCTTTCTTTCCTGTCTTTTTAATGATCTTTTGCTTTCTTCATGTATGATGTCCTTGATGTCATTCCACAAATCTTCCTGTCTTTGGTTATAGTGCTCAATTTCTGACATCTATTCTTGACATGTTCTCTAAATTCAGGTGGGATATACTAGGGTCGTATTTTGGCTCTTGTGGACTTGTTCTAATTTTCTTCAGCCTCATCTTGAACTTGCATATGAGCAATTGATGGTCTATTCCGCAGTCAACCCCTGGCTTTTTTCTGACTGATGATATTGAGCTTCTCCTTCATCTATTTCCACAGATGCAGTCAATATGATTCCTGTGTATTCCATCGAGTGAGGTTCACATGTATAGCAGCTGTTTTGTTTTTGAAAAATGGTATTTTCAAGGAATAAATCATTGGTCTTGCAAAATTCTATCATGTGATCTTCAGCGTCATTTCTATCGCCAAGGCCTTATTTTCCAACTGTAGACCCTTCTTTATTGCCAACTTTCAAATTCCAATCACCAGTAATTATCAATGTAACTTAAATTGCATTATGATCAATTTCAGACTGCAGAAGTTGATAAAAATTTTCAGTTTCCTCACCTTTCACATTAGTGATTGGTACATAAATTTGACTGATAGTCATGTTAACTGGACTTGTGGGTATTATCATATCACTGACAGCATTGTGCTTCAGGATAGATTTTGAAATGTTCTTTTTGACTATAAATGTGATGCAATTCCTCTTTAATTTGTCATTCCTGGCATAGTAGACCATATGATTATTCAATTTAATTGAATTATTCAATTTAAAATGGCCAATACCAATTCATTTCAGCTCACTAATGCCTAGTATATCAATGTTTATGCATTCCCTTTCATTTTTGATGACTTTCAATTTTCCTAGATTCATACTTCATACAGTCCATGTTCCGATTATTAATGGATGTTTGCAGCTGTTTCTTCTTGTTTTGAGTTGTGACACATCAGCAAATGAAGGTCCCAAAAACTTGACTCCATCCATGTCATTAAGATTGACTCTACTTTGAGGAGGCAGCTCTTCCCCAGTCGTATTTTGAGTGTCTTCCAACCTGAGGGGCTTGTCTTCTGGCGCTATACCACATAATGTTCCATTGATATTTATAAGGTTTTCACTGGCCAATTTTTTAAGTAGAATTTCAGGTCCTTCCTCCTAGTCTGTCTTAGTCTAGAAAATCTGCTGAAACTTTTCCATCATAGGTGATCCTGCTAGTATTTGAAATACCTGTGGCATAGCTTCCAGCATCACAGCAACATGCAAGCCACCACAGATAGATGTGTGGAGTTCTAGTACTCTACTTAAACATATAAAGTTACATGATATTGGATGCAAATTTCTGAAGTTGTGTTCCTTTCACCCTGCCACCCCCAGGCTCTTCCTTCCCCACTCCGTCTCAGTTTGGATAGTTTCTATATTCCTATCTACAAGTTCACGATATTTTCTTCTTAAGTCATTGATCTCCTGCTGTTAAATCACTTCAGTGAATTTTTTCATTTCAAATATTGTGTTTTTTCATCTCTCAAAGATCCATTTGTTCTTTTTTACAGTTTCCGTTTCTCTACTTATTGTGTCAATGTTTCGTCTAAGTTCTTGGCATATTTATAATAACTATTTTAAAGTCATTATCTGCTAATGCCATCATCTCCCTTTTTTCCTGATCTGTTTCTACTCTTATGGCTCTTATTTCCCTGCTTTTTCACATGTTCTATAATTTTTGGTTGGAAGCTGGTTGTTGTGAATGTTTTGGTCTTGGGTGTCTAGGTTTTCTTATTAACATTTAAAAAAAGTTATTATTCAATGTAGAAGACAACTAATTTACTTGTAGCTCAGCTTGATCTTTTGAACACTTTGTGGTTGTTGCTGTTAGGGCATGTCTTATGTAGTCTTACTCAAGGACCAATTTAGTCTTATTCTTATGATTTGTGATTTCTGGTATAAAAAAAATTTTGTTTTTTTTTTTTCTGGTATAGCTATGAAATATTCCCTACTTCTGCTGGTTGGTTATCAAATGGCTGTACACTCTGTGTAAGTGTTGGTAGTTGTTCAATGCATAGTTCCATGTGTTGTTGTTCTCCAAAAGTGGTTTTTTAACTGGCCTTGTGGAGCATCACCATATGTACATATAACTTAACTATTCAGCCAAAATACTCAAGGAGATCCCCAGCAGATTTTTTTGAAGCCCTTTCTCTGCAAATCCCCCTCTTCCTCAGTACTCTGTCCTACAAATTCCAGCAGCCTCCTCAAGCTCCAATCTTCTTCACTCCATCTAAGCAAGACTACTGGTTCTTCTTGGGTTGCCCTCTCTTTGCTGAGTCCTAGTAAATGCTTCCAGAAAGAAAGCCAAGACAATCATTGGACTCACCTTGTTTATTTTCTATGTCTCATGGATACCATGCTCTGCTTTTGGTCTAAAGTCTGAAAACAATTGTTTTATACATTTGCCCAGTTTTCTAGTTGTTTTTGATCATCATTTATGGCAGGAGGGAAGTCCAATACCGCTTACTCCATCAAGGCCTGAAGCAGAAGGACGTCCATGGATAAAGACAATAGATATAGCTCTAGAATCACATCTCAAAACATAATATTGTGGAGAGGGGGCCAAGATGGCTGACTAGGTAGAAGCTACCTCGGATCCCTCTTGCAACAAAGACCCGGAAAAACAAGTGAATTGATCACATACATGACAATCTACGAACCCTGACCATCAAACACAAATCTAAAGAGTTGACCTGAGTGACAGAGACTGAGAACGAACAACCAGGGGAAGCAGCGACTGTTTTCGGAACCTGGAGCCAGCATCCCAGTCAGGAAAACTTGGCGCTGGGCTTTGGATTGGGCCAAGACAGGGCGCAGCGCTAGCCCCCTGAACTGACCTCGGGGGAAGCCCAGCCAGTGCACGCAGGCAACGCAGTGACGCGGCTGACAGGAGAAGTCACCGGGAGGCAGCGACTGGTTTTGGAGCCAGGAGTGCGGCATCCCAGCTGGGGAACCTTGGCGCTGGGCTTTGGATTGGGAGTGGAGAAACTAACTGCGGCTTCTGAGACAGCACAAGCATGGGATGCGGGCCTGACCCTCAGGGGCAATCTCTACCCAGCCAGCGCACACAGTCGATGCACCCCTCGGGAATCTCAGATAAAACAGTCATCCCAAGCAAGATAAGTAACTTTGTCTATATTTCGGGGTGCTACTCTCTCCTATTTATCTGAACCCTCCCCTCCCCTTCCCAGGTGGCTTCATTAGCATTGGAATTTCCTGAGCCAGAGAGTGAACTGCACTGCGGGTTTTCTTTCTTTCTTTTTTTTGGTACTTTCCTAATCCATTCTCCTGGCCTGAGAGAAGCAGCTACAAAAAACCCAGGGACCAAAAATCCTTCCCTAATTGGACTAAAAACACAGAACCAGCTCCAGCCAAGCATATGTGATCCACAGTCTTGGGCTTTCATCCCTACAGGGAACAAGGTGGCTATTATAATGCAAAGGCATTTCTGATAGGGATCTGCCTGTAATTGTTTTAGCGGATTACTGGAAAGACAAGTTTCCCAGGTCTGATATCTCTGCATATTCAACAGAGCCCTCACTGACCCACAACAGGGAACTGAGGGCTGAAGCTCCCCCCAGACCACCTAGCCTCCAGCCTTAGGGGTCTAAGGAGGGTGACACCTACCAATCTGTAGAGGTACTTGCATTGGGGGCCTAAAGTACAGCTGCAGAGACCACCCACCAAGGTGCTTTAGGAATAGAGACACACCTACCTCACTGGCACTTGGGGGAAGCCTGTCAGCATCCTGCCCCCCCCCCCACCGCCGGAGTGTGAACACCTGCTGCTACTAGAATCTGGTGCACACAACTATCACCACTACTTCTCTAGGTGGATAGGTGACAGTCTGCACCACACACTTGATGACCCAAAATCAGATTCTACTCAAGAATAGTGAATGGACTCAGGCTTATATATCTGGTAACAGCCCAAACCAGCTGGTAATAGGAAATACGTGAGTCAAGGGCTACAACAATCAAGACTACGCAATCTAGTAGCCCATCTACGTATACTGAAAGAAAACAAAACAAGATAAGACTCAGTGAGCAGATACAGAATAAATCACTACAATATTTTAGTGATGGCTTGGAGACAGCAGTCGATATCAAACCACATAAAGAAGCAGACCATGATTGCTTCTACAACTCCCCAAACTAAAGAATCAAAGTCTTTCCCAAATGAAGATACAATCCTGGAATTGCCAGATACAGAATATAAAAAGCTAATTTACAGAATGCTTCAAGACATCAGGGATGACCTCCGAAATGAAATAAGGCAATCTAAAGAAAAAGCCAAGGACACACTGATAAAGTAGTTGAAGAACTCAAAAAGATTATTCAAGAACACAGTGGAAAAACTAATAAGTTGCAAGAATCCATAGAGAGACAGCATTCAGAAATCCAAAAGATTAACAATAAAATTACAGAATTAGACAACACAATAGGAAGTCAGAGGAGCAGACTCAAGCAATTAGAATGCAGACTGGGAGATCTGGAGGACCAGGGAATTGACACCAATATAGCTCAAAAAAAGTCAGATAAAAGAATTTAAGAAAATGAAGAAACACTAAGAATCATGTGGGACTCTATCAAGAAGAATAACTTGCGTGTGATTGGAGTCCCAGAACAGGGAGGGATAACAGAAAACACAGAGAGAATAGTTGAAGATCTGTTGGCAGAAAACTTCCCTGACATCGTGAAAGACGAAAGGATATCTATCCAAGATGCTCATCGAACCCCATTTAAGATTGATCCAAAAAGAAAATCACCAAGACATATTATCATCAAACTTGCCAAAATCAAAGATAAAGAGAAAATTTTAAAAGCAGCCAGGGATAAAAGAAAGGTCTCCTACAAAGGAGAATCAATAAGTTCAGCCTACTCAGCAGAAACCATGCAGGCAAGAAGGCAATGGAATGACATATATAGAGCACTGAAGGAGAAAAACTGCCAACCAAGGATCATATATCCAGCAAAACTCTCTCTGAAATATGAAGGCGAAATTAAGACATTCACAGATAAACACAAGCTTAGAGAATTTGCAAAAACCAAACCAAAGCTACAAGAAATACTAAAGGAAATTGTTTGGTCAGAAAACCAATAATATCAGATACTAGCACAACACAAGGTCACAGAACAGAGCATCCTGATATCAACTCAAATAGAGAAATCACAAAAACAAATTAAGATTAATTAAAAAAAAATGCTCAAAACTGGGAATCATTGAAGTCAATATGTAAAAGATCACAATAATCAAAAAGAGGGACTAAATACAGGTGGCATAGAACTGCCATATGGAGAGGGATACAAGGCGATATAGGACATTACAAGTTAGGTTTTTACTTAGAAAAATAGGGGTAAATATTAAGGTAACCACAAAGAGGTATAACAACTCCATAACTCAAAATAAAAACCAAGAAAAACGTAACGACTCAGCAAACATAAAGTCAAATACTATGAAAATGAGGAACACACGATTTACAAAGAAAAACATCTCAGCACAAAAAAGTAAGTGGAAAAATGAAATTGTCAACAACACACATAAAAAGGCATCAAAATGACAGCACTAAACACATACTTATCTATAATTACACTGAATGTAAATGGACTAAATGCACCAATAAAGAGACAGAGAGTCTCAGACTGGATAAAGAAACACGATCCGTCTATATGCTGCCCAGAACAGACACACCTTAGACTTAGAGACACAAACAAACTAAAACTCAAAGGATGGAAAAAATACATATCAAGCAAACAATAAGCAAAAAAGAAGAGGAGTAGCAATATTAATTTCTGACAAAATAGACTTTAAAGTTAAATCCACCACAAAGGATAAAGAAGAACACTACATAACGATAAAAGGGACAATTGACCAAGAAGATATAACCATATTAAATATTTATGCACCCAATGACAGGGCTGCAAGATACATAAAACAAACTTTAACAGAACTGAAAAGTGAGATAGACACCTCCACAATGATAGTAGGAGACTTCAACACATCACTTTCGGAGAAGGACAGGACAACCAGTAAGAAGCTCAATAGAGACATGGAAGACCTAATTGCTACAATCAACCAACTTGACCTCATTGACTTATACAGAACACTCCACCCAACTGCTGCAAAGTACGCTTTTTTTTCTAGCGCACATGGAACACTCTCTACAATAGACTACATATTAGGTCATAAAACAAACCTTTGCAGAATCCAAAACATCGAAATATTACAAAGCATCTTCTCAGACCACAAGGCCATAAAAGTGGAAATCAATAACAGAAAAATCAGGGAAAAGAAATCATATACTTGGAAACTGAACAATACCCTGCTCAAAAAAGACTCGGTCATAGAAAACACTAAGGAGGGAATAAAGAAATTCATAGAATGCAATGAGAATGAAAATACTTCCTATCAAAACCTCTGGGACACAGCAAAAGCAGTGCTCAGAGGTCAATTTATATTGATAAATGCACACATACAAAAAGAAGAAAGAGCCAAAATCAGAGAACTGTCCCTACAACTTGAACAAATAGAAAGTGAGCAACAAAAGAATCCATCAGGCACCAGAAGAAAACAAATAATAAAAATTAGAGCTGAACTAAATGAATTAGAGAACAGAAAAACAATTGAAAGAATTAACAAAGCCAAAAGCTGGTTCTTTGAAAAAATTAACAAAATTGATAAACCATTGGCCAGACTGACTAAAGAAATACAGGAAAGGAAACAAATAACCCGAATAAGAAAAAAGATGGGCCACATCACAACAGACCCAACTGAAATTAAAAGAATCATATCCGATTATTATGAAAATTTGTACTCTAACAAATTTGCAAACCTAGAAGAAATGGATGAATTCCTGGAAAAACACTACCTACCTAAACTAACACAATCAGAAGTAGAACAACTAAATAGACCCATAACAAAAACAGAGATTGAAACGGTAATCAAAAAGCTCCCAAAAAAAAAAAAAGCCCTGGCCCGGATGACTTTACTGCAGAGTTCTACCAACCTTTCAGAGAAGAGTTAACACCACTACTACTAAAGGTATTTCAAAGCATAGAAAATGATGGAATTCTGCCTAACTCATTCTATGAAGCCACCATCTCCACAAAAAAAGGAAATTACAGACCTATATCCCTCATGAACATAGATGCAAAAATCCTCAACAAAATTCTAGCCAATAGAATTCAACAACATATCAAAAAAATAATCCACCATGACCAAGTGGGATTTATACCAGGTATGCAAGGCTGGTTTAATATTAGAAAAACCATTAATGTAATCCACCATATAAATAAAACAAAACTCAAAAACCACATGATCTTATTAATTGATGCAGAAAAGGCATTTGACAAAGTCCAACACCCATTCATGATAAAAACTCTCAGCAAAAGAGGAATTGAAGGAAAATTCCTCAACATAATAAAGGGCATCTATACAAAGCCAACAGCTAACATCAGTCTAAATGGAGAGAGCCTGAAAGCATTTCCCTTGAGAACGGGAACCAGACAAGGATGCCCTTTATCACCGCTCTTATTCAACTTTGTGCTGGAAGTCCTAGCCAGAGCAATTAGGCTAGACAAAGAAATAAAGGGCATCCGGATTGGCAAGGAAGAAGTCAAATTATCTCTATTTGCAGATGACATGATCTTATACACAGAAAACCCTAAGGAATCATCCAGAAAACTACTGAAACTAAGAGAAGAGTTTGGCAGAGTCTCAGGTTATAAGATAAACATACAAAAATCACTTGGATTCCTCTACATCAACAAAAAGAACACTGAAGAGGAAATAACCAAATCAATACCATTCGCAGTAGCACCCAAGAAGATAAAATACTTAGGAATAAATCTTACCAAGGATGTAAAAGACCTATACAAAGAAAACTACAAAGCTCTACTACAAGAAATTCAAAAGGACATACTTAAGTGGAAAAACATACCTTGCTCATGGATAGGAAGACTTAACATAGTAAAAATGTCTATTCTACCAAAAGCCATCTATACATATAACGCACTTCAGATCCAAATTCCAATGTCATATTTTAAGGGGATAGAGAAACAAATCACCAATTTCATATGGAAGGGAAAGAAGCCCCGGATAAGCAAAGCATTACTGAAAAAGAAGAAGAAAGTGGGAGGCCTCACTCTACCTGATTTTAGAAGCTATTATACAGCCACAGTAGTCAAAACAGCCTGGTATTGGTACAACAACAGGCACATAGACCAATGGAACAGAATTGAGAACCCAGATATAAATCCATCCACGTATGAGCAGCTGATATTTGACAAAGGACCAGTGTCAGTTAATTGGGGAAAAGATAGTCTTTTTAACAAATGGTGCTGGCATAACTGGATATCCATTTGCAAAAAAATGAAACAGGATCCATACCTCACACCATGCACAAAAACTAACTCCAAGTGGATCAAAGACCTAAACATAAAGACTAAAACGATAAAGATCATGGAAGAAAAAATAGGGACAACCTTAGGAGCCCTAATACAAGGCATAAACAGAATACAAAACATTACCAAAAATGATGAAGAGAAACCCGATAACTGGGAGCTCCTAAAAATCAAACACCAGAGAGGCGGAGCCAAGATGGCGGACTAGGCAGACGCTACCTCGGATCCCTCTTACAACAAAGACACGGAAAAACAAGTGAATCGATCACATACATAACAATCTACGAACCCTGAACAACAAACACAGATTTAGAGACAGAGAACGATCTAATACGGGGAAGCAGCGATTGTTTCCAGAGCCTGGAGCCAGCGTACCAATCAGGTATGGCACAAGCACAGAGACCTGCTCCACCCCCCTGAACTAACCCCGGGAGGGGGACTAGCCGGTTCCACGGGCGGCGTGGGACGCAGCCGTTAGGAGAAGTCCCCGGGAGGCAGTGACTGATCTTGGAGCAGAAAGAGCAGCATCCGAGCCGGGGAACCGTCCTGCAGGGATTTGGACTGCACGCAGGTACGCCATAAACACAGAGAGTTGCTCCACCCCCTGAACTAACCCCGGGAAGGTGGCCATCCGGGTCGCGCGGGCGGCGTGGGACGCAGCCGGTAGGAGAAGTCCCCGGGAGGCAGCGACTGATATTGAAGCGGGGAGAACAGCGTTCCAGCCGGGACACTCGGTCGCGGCACAAGCACGGGGAGCTACTCCACCCATCTGAACTAACCCCGGGAGGGGGCCCACCTGGTTCACGGGGGCGGCACGGCCACGTGGCTGGAGGGATGAGAAGTCCCCGGGAGGCAGCGACTGATTTTGGAGTCGAGAGTGCACCGTCCCAGTAGGGGAGCCTTGACGCTGGGCGTGGGGCTGGAAGCGGAGGATCTGACCGTGACTCCAGCGGGCCAGACCCCCTGGGGGCAATCTCCACACAGCCAGCACACATAGGCGACGCGCCCGTGGGAATCTCAGATATAATAGTCATTCCAAGCAAGACAAGCAACTCTGGTTATATTCTGAGGTGCTACTCTCCTATCTCTCTGTTCCCTCCCCCACCCTCCCCAGGCGGCTTCATTAACATCTGAATAGCCTGAGCCAGAGGGAGAACTCTGATAGGGATCTGACTGCTGTTTTTTTTTAGCGGATTTTCTGGAAAAACTAGTTTCCCAGTGATGGCTCGGAGACAACAATCCATATCAAACCACTTAAAGAAGCAGACCGTGACAGCTTCTCCAACCCCCCAAACAAAAGATTCAAAATCTTTCCCAAATGAAGATACAATTTTGGAATTATCAGATACAGAATATAAAAAACTAATTTACAGAATGCTTAATGATATCACAAATGAAATTAGGATATCTGCAGAAAAAGCCAAGGAACACACTGATAAAACTGTTGAAGAACTCAAAAAGATTATTCAAGAACATACTGGAAAAATTAATAAGTTGCAAGAATCCATAGAGAGACAACATGTAGAAATCCAAAAGATTAACAATAAAATAACAGAATTAGACAACACACTAGGAAGTCAGAGGAGCAGACTCGAGCAATTAGA
Source organism: Elephas maximus indicus (assembly GCF_024166365.1). Taxonomy (NCBI): domain Eukaryota; kingdom Metazoa; phylum Chordata; class Mammalia; order Proboscidea; family Elephantidae; genus Elephas; species Elephas maximus. The sequence continues at coordinate 138,237,510 of NC_064821.1, forward strand.
ATGCAGACTGGGACATCTGGAGGACCAGGGAATCAACACCAACATAGCTGAAAAAAAATCAGATAAAAGAATTAAAAAAAATGAAGAAACCCTAAGAATTATGTGGGACTCTATCAAGAAGGATAACCTGCGGGTGATTGGAGTCCCAGAACAGGGAGGGGGGACAGAAAACACAGAGAAAATAGTTGAAGAACTTCTGACAGAAAACTTCCCTGACATCATGAAAGACGAAAGGATATCTATCCAAGATGCTCATCGAACCCCATTTAAGATTGATACAAAAAGAAAAACACCGAGACATATTATCATCAAACTCACCAAAACCAAAGATAAACAGAAAATTTTAAAAGCAGCCAGGGAGAAAAGAAAGGTTTCCTTCAAGGGAGAATCAGTAAGAATATGTTCTGACTACTCAGCAGAAACCATGCAGGCAAGAAGGGAATGGGACGACATATACAGAACACTGAAGGAGAAAAACTGCCAACCAAGGATCATATATCCAGCAAAACTCTCTCTGAAATATGAAGGTGAAATTAAGATATTTACAGACAAACACAAGTTTAGAGAATTTGCAAAAACCAAACCAAAGCTACAAGAAATACTAAAGGATATTGTTTGGTCAGAGAACCAATAATATCAGATATCAGCACAACACAAGGTCACAAAACAGAACGTCCTGATATCAACTCAAATAGGGAAATCACAAAAACAAACAAATTAAGATTAATTAAAAAAAAAAAATACACATAACAGGGAATCATGGAAGTCAATAGGTAAAAGATCACAATAATCAAAAAGAGGGACTAAATACAGGAGGCATTGAACTGCCATATGGAGAGTGATACAAGGCGATATAGAACAATACAAGTTAGGTTTTTACTTAGAAAAATAGGGGTATATAATGAGGTAACCACAAAAAGGTATAACAACTCTATAACTCAAGACAAAAACCAGGAAAAACGTAACGACTCAACTAACATAAAGTCAAACACTATGAAAGTGAGGATCTCACAATTTACTAAGAAAAACGCCTCAGCACAAAAAAGTATGTGGAAAAATGAAATTGTCAACAACACACATAAAAAGGCATCAAAATGACAGCACTAAAAACTTATTTATCTATAATTACGCTGAATGTAAATGGACTAAATGCACCAATAAAGAGACAGAGAGTCACAGACTGGATAAAGAAACACGATCCATCTATATGCTGCCTACAAGAGACACACCTTAGACTTAGAGACACAAACAAACTAAAACTCAAAGGATGGAAAAAAGTATATCAAGCAAACAATAAGCAAAAAAGAAGAGGAGTAGCAATATTAATTTCTGACAAAATAGACTTTAGACTTAAATCCACCACAAAGGATAAAGAAGGACACTATATAATGATAAAAGGGACAATTGATCAGGAAGACATAACCATATTAAATATTTATGCACCCAATGACAGGGCTGCAAGATACGTAAATCAAATTTTAACAGAATTGAAAAGCAAGATCGATACCTCCACAATTATAGTAGGAGACTTCAACACACCACTTTCGGAGAAGGACAGGACATCCAGTAAGAAGCTCAACAGAGACACGGAAGATCTACTTACAACAATCAACCAACTTGACCTCATTGACTTATACAGAACTCTCCACCCAACTGCTGCAAAATATACTTTTTTTTCTAGCGCACATGGAACATTCTCTAGAATAGACCACATATTAAGTCATAAAACAAACCTTTGCAGAGTCCAAAACATCGAAATATTACAAAGCATCTTCTCAGACCACAAGGCAATAAAACTAGAGATCAATAACAGAAAAACTAGGGAAAAGAAATCAAATACTTGGAAAATGAACAATACCCTCCTGAAAAAAGACTGGGTTATAGAAGACATCAAGGAGGGAATAAGGAAATTCATAGAAAGCAACGAGAATGAAAATACTTCCTATCAAAACCTCTGGGACACAGCAAAAGCAGTGCTCAGAGGTCAATTTATATCAATAAATGCACACATACAAAAAGAAGAAAGAGCCAAAATCAGAGAACTGTCCCTACAACTTGAACAAATAGAAAGTGAGCAACAAAAGAATCCATCAGGCACCAGAAGAAAACAAATAATAAAAATTAGAGCTGAACTAAATGAATTAGAGAACAGAAAAACAATCGAAAGAATTAACAAAGCCAAAAGCTGGTTCTTTGAAAAAATTAACAAAATTGATAAACCATTGGCTAGACTGACTAAAGAAATACAGGAAAGGAAACAAATAACCCGAATAAGAAATGAGAAGGACCACATCACAACAGAACCAAATGAAATTAAAAGAATCATTTCAGATTATTATGAAAAATTGTACTCTAACAAATTTGAAAACCTAGAAGAAATGGATGAATTCCTGGAAAAACACTACCTACCTAAACTAACACATTCAGAAGTAGAACAACTAAATAGACCCATAACAAAAAAAGAGATTGAAACGGTAATCAAAAAACTCCCAACAAAAAAAAGTCCTGGCCCGGACGGCTTCACTGCAGAGTTCTACCAAATTTTCAGAGAAGAGTTAACACCACTACTACTAAAGGTATTCCAAAGCATAGAAAATGATGGAATACTACCCAACTCATTCTATGAAGCCACCATCTCCCTGATACCAAAACCAGGTAAAGACATTACAAAAAAAGAAAATTATAGACCTATATCCCTCATGAACATTGATGCAAAAATCCTCAACAAAATTCTAGCCAATAGAATCCAACGACACATCAAAAAAATAATTCACCCTGATCAAGTGGGATTTATACCAGGTATGCAAGGCTGGTTTAATATCAGAAAAGCCATTAATGTAATCCATCACATAAATAAAACAAAAGACAAAAACCACATGATCTTATCAATTGATGCAGAAAAGGCATTTGACAAAGTCCAACACCCATTCATGATAAAAACTCTTACCAAAATAGGAATTGAAGGAAAATTCCTCAACATAATAAAGGGCATCTATGCAAAGCCAACAGCCAATATCACTCTAAATGGAGAGAACCTGAAAGCATTTCCCTTGAGAACGGGAACCAGACAAGGATGCCCTTTATCACCGCTCTTATTCAACATCGTGTTGGAAGTCTTAGCCAGGGCAATCAGGCTAGACAAAGAAATAAAAGGTATCCGGATTGGCAAGGAAGAAGTAAAGTTATCACTATTTGCAGATGACATGATTATATACACAGAAAACCCTAAGGAATCCTCCAGAAAACTACTGAAACTAATAGAAGAGTTTGGCAGAGTCTCAGGTTATAAAATAAACATACAAAAATCACTTGGATTCCTCTACATCAACAAAAAGAACACCGAAGAGGAAATAACCAAATCAATACCATTCACAGTAGCCCCCAAGAAGATAAGATACTTAGGAATAAATCTTACCAAGGATGTAAAAGACCTATACAAAGAAAACTACAAAGCCCTACTACAAGAAATTCAAAAGGACATACTTAAGTGGAGAAACATACCTTGCTCATGGATAGGAAGACTTAACATAGTAAAAATGTCTATTCTACCAAAAGCCATCTATACATTTAACGCACTTCCGATCCAAATTCCAATGTCATATTTTAAGGGGATAGAGAAACAAATCACCAATTTCATATGGAAGGGAAAGAAGCCCCGGATAAGCAAAGCACTACTGAAAAAGAAGAAGAAAGTGGGAGGCCTCACCTTACCTGACTTCAGAACCTATTATACAGCCACAGTAGTCAAAACAGCCTGGTATTGGTACAACAACAGACACATAGACCAATGGAACAGAATTGAGAACCCAGACATAGATCCATCCACGTATGAGCAGCTGATATTTGACAAAGGACCAGTGTCAATTAACTGGGGAAAAGACAGCCTTTTTAACAAATGGTGCTGGCATAACTGGATATCCATTTGCAAAAAAATGAAACAGGACCCATACCTCACACCATGCACAAAAACTAACTCCAAGTGGATCAAAGACCTAAACATAAAGACTAAAACGATAAAGATCATGGAAGAAAAAATTGGGACAACCCTAGGAGCCCTAATACAAGGTATAAACAGAATACAAAACATTACCAAAAATGATGAAGAGAAACCCGATAACTGGGAGCTCCTAAAAATCAAACACCTATGCTCATCTAAAGACTTCACCAAAAGAGTAAAAAGACCACCTACAGATTGGGAAAGAATTTTCAGCTATGACATCTCCGACCAGCGCCTGATCTCTAAAATCAACATGATTCTGTCAAAACTCAACCACAAAAAGACAAACAACCCAATCAAGAAGTGGGCAAAGGATATGAACACACATTTCTCTAAAGAAGATATTCAGGCAGCCAACAGATACATGAGAAAATGCTCTCGATCATTAGCCATTAGAGAAATGCAAATTAAAACTACGATGAGATTCCATCTCACACCAGCAAGGCTGGCATTAATCCAAAAAACACAAAATAATAAATGTTGGAGAGGCTGCGGAGAGATTGGAACTCTCATACACTGCTGGTGGGAATGTAAAATGGTACAACCACTTTGGAAATCTATCTGGCGTTATCTTAAACAGTTAGAAATAGAACTACCATACAACCCAGAAATCCCACTCCTCGGAATATACCCTAGAGATACAAGAGCCTTCATACAAACAGATATATGCACACCCATGTTTATTGCAGCTCTGTTTACAATAGCAAAAAGTTGGAAGCAACCAAGGTGTCCATCAACGGATGAATGGGTAAATAAATTGTGGTATATTCACACAATGGAATACTACGCATCGATAAAGAACAGTGACGAATCTCTGAAACATTTCACAACATGGAGGAACCTGGAAGGCATTATGCTGAGCGAAATGAGTCAGAGGCAAAAGGACAAATATTGTATAAGACCACTATTATAAGATCTTGAGAAATAGTAAACCTGAGAAGAACACATACTTTTGTGGTTACGAGGGGGGGAGGGAGGGAGGGTGGGAGAGGGTTTTTTATTGATTAATCAGTAGATAAGAACTGCTTTAGGTGAAGGGAAAGACAACACTCAATACATGGAAGGTCAGCTCAATTGGACTGGACCAAAAGCAAAGAAGTTTCCGGGATAAAATGAATGCTTCAAAGGTCAGCGGAGCAAGCGCGGGGGTCTGGGGAACATGGTTTGCGGGGACTTCTAAGTCAATTGGCAAAATAATTCTACTATGAAATCATTCTGCATCCCACTTTGAAATGTGGCGTCTGGGGTCTTAAATGCTAACAAGCAGCCATCTAAGATGCAGCAATTGGTCTCAACCCACCTGGAGCAAAGGAAAATGAAGAACACCAAGCCCACATGACAACTAAGAGCCCAAGAGACAGAAAGGGCCACATGAACCAGAGACCTACATCATCCTGAGACCAGAAGAACTAGTTGGTGCCCGGCCACAATCGATGACTGCCCTGACAGGGAGCTCAGCAGAGGACCCCTGAGGGAGCAGGAGAGCAGTGGGATGCAGACCCCAAATTCTCATAAAAAGACCAAACTTAATGGTCTGACTGAGACTGGAGGAATCCCGGCGGTCATGCTCTCCAGACCTTCTGTTGACACAGGACAGGAACCATCCCTGAAGACAACTCATCAGACATGAAAGGGACTGGTCAGCGGGTGGGAGAGAGACGCTGATGAAGAGTGAGCTAATTATATCAGGTGTACACTTGAGACTGTGTTGGCAACTCTTGTCTGGAGGGGGGTGGGAGGATAGAGAGAGAGGGAAGCCGGCAAAATTGTCAAGAAAGGAGAGACTGAAAGGGCTGACTCAAGACGGGGAGAGTAAGTGGGAGTAGGGAGTGAGATGTATGTAAACTTATATGTGACAGACTGATTGGATTTGTAAACGTTCACTTGAAGCTTAATAAAAATTATTATAAAAAAAAAAAAATCAAACACCAGTGCTCATCTAAAGACTTCACCAAAAGAGTAAAAAGACCACCTACAGACCGGGAAAGAATTTTCAGCTATGACATCTCAGACCAGCGCCTGATCTCTAAAATCTACATGATTCTGTCAAAACTCAACCACAAAAAGACAAACAACCCAATCAAGAAGTGGGCAAAGGATATGAACACACATTTCACTAAAGAAGATATTCAGGCAGCCACCAGATACATGAGAAAATGCTCTCGATCATTAGCCATTAGAGAAATGCAAATTAAAACTACAATGAGATTCCATCTCACACACCAACAAGGCTGGCATTAATCCAAAAAACACAAAATAATAAATGTTGGAGAGGCTGCGGAGAGATTGGAACTCTTATACACTGCTGGTGGGAATGTAAAATGGTACAACCACTTTGGAAATCTATCTGGCGTTATCTTAAACAGTTAGAAATAGAACTACCATACAACCCAGAAATCCCACTCCTAGGAATATACCCTAGAGAAATAAGGGCCTTCATACGAACAGATATATGCATACCCAAGTTTATTGCAGCTCTGTTTACAATAGCAAAAAGCTGGAAGCAACCAAGGTGTCCATCAACGGATGAATGGGTAAATAAATTGTGGCATATTCACACAATGGAAAACTATGCATCGATAAAGAACAGTGACGAATCTGTGAAACATTTCATAACATGGAGGAACCTAGAAGGCATTATGCTGAGCGAAATTAGTCAGAGGCAAAAGGACAAATATTGTATAACACCACTATTATAAGATCTTGAGAAATAGTATAAACTGAGAAGAACACATACTTTTGTGGTCATGGGGGAGGGGGAGGGAGGGTGGGAGAGGGTTATTTACTGATTAGTTAGTAGATAAGAACTACTTTAGGTGAAGGGAAGGACAATATTCAATACACAGAAGGTCAGCTCAACAGGACTGGACCAAAAGCAAAGAAGTTTCCAGGATAAACTGAATTCTTCAAAGGTCAGCGGAGCAAGGGCGGGGGTTTGGAGACTATGGCTTAAGGGGACTTCTAAGTCAATTGGCAAAATAATTCTATTATGAAAACATTCTGCATCCCACTTTGAAATGTGGCGTCTGGGGTCTTAAATGCTAACAAGCGGCCATCTAAGATGCATCAATTGGTCTCAACCCACCTGGAGCAAAGGAGAATGAAGAACACCGAGGTCAAACGATAACTATGAGCCCAAGAGACAGAAAGGGCCACATGAACCAAAGACTTACATCATCCTGAGACCAGAAGAACTAGATGGTGCCTGGCCACAACCGATGACTGCCCTGACAGGGAACACAACAGAGAACCCCTGAGGGAGCAGGAGATCAGTGGGATGCAGACCCCAAACTCTCACAAAAAGACCATACTTAATGGTCTGACTGAGACTAGAGGAATCCCAGGGGTCATGGTCCCCAAATCCTTCTGTTTGCCCAGGACAGGAACCATTCCTGAAGACAACTCATCAGACATGGAAGGGTCTGGACAATGGGTAGGAGAGAGATGCTGAAGAGTGAGCTACTTGTATCAGGTGGACAATTCAGACTGTGTTGGCATCTCCTGTCTGGAGAGGAGATAGGAGGGTAGAGGGTCAGAAACTGGCAAAATTGTCGTGAAAGGAGAGACTGGAAGGGCTGACTCATTAGGGGGAGAGTAAGTGGGAGTATGGGGTAAGGTGTATATAAGCTTATATGTGACAGACTGACTTGATTTGTAAACGTTCACTTAAAGCTCAATAAAAATTAAAAAAAAAAATTTGCAACCAATATACTAACAGCGTATATATAAACAAATTTTGGCAGTAAAAATAACCTTCATATTTTTGCCTTTAAAATAAGCAATAAAACAGGAGGAAAAATTTTTAATTCAAAAAAAATAATAATAATATTTTTCTCTATCCCAACAACTAATAATGCTTCTTCAGTAAATGTGGCTCAGTGTGACCTGGGCCTAAGGTAAGCTGAGTAGTGAGTTATGAGCAATTGTTTAATCTTTCTGTTGCACACCTGCAGCCTTCTACTTTATTCTCTCAAACTCAAGGAAAGATACAGTAAACAATTAAGGGAGGGTAATGCTACTGTATGAACAAACAGGAGTCTAGTTTTACTTGTGACATAACCCAATTAATCGCAAAGCATAAATGTGTACAAATTCCCACAGTTTAGAGCCACCATTACCTTAAACGTAAAACCTAGATCTAAATCTTAGACTACACAGCTCTAAACATCTGACTGCAAGCTATGTCTGCACCTCCTCTCTCTCTAGTCTGTCTTACCCACACCATGTTCCAGCCTCAATGCATTTCACATCATTTCCAGAATGCATCATGCCCTTGCGCAACTCAACACCTTTGTACATGCTACTTCCTCTCTCTGAAATGCCTAACCCCTGTTCTGCAAGTCAGTCCCTTTCCTGATTTCAAGACCCCCAACCTTGAATTACTAATTAATCTGTTGTTAAAACATTTATTGAGTACCTTCTACATGCCAGGTACTCTTAAATCTCTGTTCATGCTTAGAGAAATTAAAGGCTTAGAGAAATTAAATACTTGGTCAAGGTCACACAGCTAGTAAGAAGGAAGCAGGAATATAAACCTTGATCTGTATAATTCCAGAGCCTGTGCTTTTAACCACTATACTTATCTTTTAATCTTTTTGTTGCATGTTAGAATTACCCGGAGAATTTTTAAAAATACCCATACCAGTTAACTCAGAATTTCTGGGGCTGCAGCTTGGGCATTACTGTCTTTTAAAATCTCCCAGGCGATACCAATATAGTGCCATTTTTGAGAATCTGTGTGCTACATTTTGCTTTTTTATCATATACATTTGGTAAAGATGGATAAGGGCTCACGGATGTGGCCAAAACCAAGTTTATTATATTGGAATTTAAAATTCAACAAATGATTACTGATCATACCATGGGGGAAGGAGGCAATGCAGGCGCGAATGGAAATCAATTGCTCAAAGCAGTCACAAACCCAAGCACCAGGCAACTGTTGAGTAATTGAATCTCAAAAGTCTACCATTAAAACAATAATATAGTATGCCTCGCTTGTTATTGTGGTTGGCTGATTCTGTCTAAGTTACTGTTCCCTAGGCATTGCAGGATACCATAAAGTAAATAAGAGGAATTAGAAAATTGCATTGTAAGTATAAGTACAGAATACAATACTGCTATATTGTTAAGTACAAGCACTGAGCACTGCACACTATTAATAACCTTTGAGGGATAGGGTAGAATCTGGGCTCTTGCTCATGCCAAAGAAATTTATATTCACCTATCTATAATTATTGAGGAACATAGCATTCATACATCAGATGAGGGCATGGTTCCTTCAAATCCAGTGCCCTGACTGCCTCCAGGAATAGGCTATGCCCAGTAATTTAGTAGAACTCAATACACACACACACACACACACACACACACACACACACATTATGTTTCTAGTGGCTTGTTTGGAATAGAATTCTTCCTGGTCCCAGTAGGAAATTAGCTTCGGGATTAGAATTAATGAAATTTGATTAACCCCTTAAATTGGTTTGCATATTTACAAATAATAGTGTGGCTAAATTCTGCCTCTGTTTATACCCTGATAAAATTCTGAGCCACATAGGTTTACTTAGTATTACTTAATATTCAATCTAGATGTACTTTACAATATTGCAGGTAATGAGACACTTTTCTTATAAAGAGTAAAATTGCTTTTATGTCTCTTCTAAGTTTTTATAAAAGTTTTTTTTATGTTCCTCATAAGTTGCTCTTGATTGTTGTTATTGTTGTTGTTGTGTGAGTGTGTGTGCGTGTATGTGTGAAAAAACATATACCAATGTTCAGTTGTAGAATGGGATATTTAAAACCAATGCACTTTATTAATAACCATTTAATGCCCTTTTTTTTCAATTGGGGGATGTATCTGTCAGAAAAAAAAAGCTAGGCTATGTTACCATAACAAACAATCCCCCAAATAATGTTGGTTTAAAACAATATTTACTTCTAAAACATACCACCATCTACCACAGGTAACCATTGCAGATTTTGGTTCATTGTAGTCCCCAGGATTCAAGCTGGTAGAGGGACTCTTGAGACAGGTTGGTAGCCATTTCAAAAGGAAAGAGAAAGCACGGTTAATCACTCCCTAGCTTTATTGGTTTTTACCCAGAAGCAATTTCTCTTTGGCCAAAGGAAGCAAGGAAATACAAACCTACCATGTGTCAAAAAGAGAACCAGAAAGTTTGGTAAACAGAACTGATGACTACCACAATTTGCCATTCTGGTCACCACATATTTGGTTCATTCTCACTCTTGCATAGAAAACATATTCAACCCTACCCAAAAGAAACAACTGAAAAATTTCATAAGATTATACCATCAAACTCAAAGCCTAGGATCTTGGGATAATGCATAGTGGTCTCTTCATCATTCATCATTCATCATTACTACATTCAGAAAGGGGAAAGCAGAAGACACATAGGAGTTAATGGCCAGGACAATTATAAAATCCTGGGCAGACATTTTTAGGGTCTCTATCCTGGTGGCATAGTGGTTAAGTGCTACGGCTGCTAACCAAAGGGTTGGCAGTTTGAATCCGCCAGGCACTCCTTGGAAACTCTATGGGGCAGTTCTACTCTGTCCTATAGGGTCGGTAGGAGTTGGAATTGACTTGACGGCGCTGGGTTTGGTTTTTGGTTTTATTCTTGTATGGTCTTATCCTGAAAATGGCACAGGACTTGGCAACATTTTGTTCTGTTATACATAGGGTTGCCATGAGTCAGAGTCAACTCAACATCAACTAACAACCACAACATCCTGAAGTTGAGAAATATTGCTTTATAAGGCCCTGATTGTTTCCTTGTCCATTGTTCTCTGTGGTCCTTAGCTTTGTTTATTAGAAGATTGTTTCTTTTCGATTAATACTCTTTGGCCACATATGAAACAGGCATCAGGGAATATGCCCTCCTTAAGCACCGAGCAGGAGCCCTGGTGGTACAATGGTTAAGCACTGCTAGGCTGCTAACCGAAAGGCTGGAGGTTCAAACTCACTAGCTGCTCCACTGAAGAAAAAACCTAGAGATCTGCTCCCATAGAGATTACAGCCTATGAAACCCTATAGGGCAGTTCTACTCTGTCATATGGGGTCACTATGAGTTGGAATCGACTTGACGGCACGCAACAACAACAGGGCTGAGCAACTGTTTCAGCCTAATTCCCGCACATAAGGGATTATAAACCCAATGTTCATTTTAATTCTTGAACTTTTGTGGGCTTGTGGTTCTTTAGCAGTACAAGATTCTTTAAAACTTAGTAGGCTTCTTATCTGTTTTATCCCAGTGATTTCTGGTAATAATAACCATACCTATAGCTCTTTTCTAGACATAAATCTTAGATTTGCCATATCCCTTTGCTTTATCTCCTCCCCCCACCTTTTTCATTTTAATTACTGATACCTTGAGAATATCAGGTTTCCCTGGGAAATCCAAAACTTCAATCTCTTTTCTCTCAGTACTTTTGTCCAGTTGACAGTATTTGCTGAGTGTCAACTTAATCCAACCAGAGATTTTCCATGTGTCCCTTAAAAGAAGGCTTAATTATAAGCATTTCTCATTTTATTTTACCGTTTATGTTGAGAAACAACGGAACTCCTTCCATTTCTTTTCATTTCTGCTTGCAAATACACCAATTATTTCAGAAACATTACAATATAATAGTCTTCCTTATACTGTCTTGCCAAATTCAACCAATAGCAAACAACACATGCAACCCAATTTCACATACTCAGTAAGAAGAGCCCCCACATTCTAGGTACCTATTCTTATGTCAGTCAGGTTAGGCACAGTTATGCTGCAGTAAAAACAACCTTATATCTCAGTGACCAGAAAAAAGAAAAAGGAGAAGGTGGCTTTATCCGGTTCATGCTCCATGTCCATTGTGGGTTGGCAGGGATATTCTGTCCATTGCAGCTATTCAAAGTCCAAAGCAGATGGAGTTTTGCCAACAGCTAGACACAAAAAGAGAGTATGGTGAATTAAAGCAAACACCCAAAAGTGACATGCATCACATAAACCAAAGCAAGCCACATGGCCATACTAACCCCATGGAGGTTGGAAATACAATCCCACCATATGGCCAGCAAGAGAGCTGGGTATACTTGATGAATAGCACTGATATCAGAGAGGAGAACTTTAACAGAAAGATTAAGTGACTTAATAAGTGATAAAGAAACTCAGCAAATCAAAGGAGGAAATTTCTTATCATCAGTTTATACAGAGATCTCCTAGATTACAGGCACTACACAAAAACAAAAAAGTATAAAGGAACAATCTCCTAACAGCTTCCACTCAAAAGGAGAGAAGTCAATCAATATTACGCTTTAGCAAAAAGAAAAAAAAATTTTTTTTCATTCCCCCATCTGTTATTTTCTAGAGGACAGGACTTAGTCTGGAAAAGTTTCTTAGATTAAACGATTAAGAGTTTACATTTCTGTTTTCTGATATTAGCTCTGAATGTTCTATCCCAGCAGGCTCTACAACCTCCTGAGATAATGTGGGCTGCAGAAAACAAAACCTGAGACAGGCTTAGCTGAGAAGAGAAATTAGTGCTTCACTTAGGCATAACCTTGGGCGAGTCACTCGTTATTACTTGCTAAGGTTTTCTATTCATAAACGTTTGACACCCACATACACTGCAGGGATTTTGGAAGGGCTAGTGAGATAATGTTTGAGAAGTGCCTTGAACCACTAAACACCAAGGTGCTGGAGCCAAGACAAGAGATCATCTTTCAAATAAGACTCAATAAATTCATCTCTTGTTTGAATACTAAAAATATTAACAGGAACTACAAAATGCCACAGTTTAGCAGAATTAGTAGATTGTTCCTTAACATACCTCAACTGCATAATCAGTATAATTACGTCCCATTATCCTGCCTTTCCTCAAGCTGTTCAGTACCTAAAAGCTCTTCAAGCTTTACTATTCAAAAGCTGAATATGGGCCATCAATTTCTCCTTCTGTGCTGCTTCCAGCTAGCACAGCCTGAAGAGATCTTCAGAGAAGTACGTAGTTATTCACATGGCACTCACTTCCATCAATAACTCATTACCACCCACAGTCCACGCAGCCAACTGGACTGTGTTTACAAGACTCAAAACAAAGGTAGAACAGAGAAGGGGGCTGTGCCACAAAACTTCATAGGTAGTATCAATGCCCATCTGGCTTGACCTTGACTTTTCATCTCTAAATCTCGTTGCCCACTCACTAAACTCCCCTTGGTGCCTTTTTTAATGCCTCATTCCATCACACTAGCCTTAGTGCCTAGAGTAACTAATTAAGATCACCTTCATTTATCATACACCACTGTATTCACAAATGTGATTCCTCTTTTGTTTAAAAAGTATTTCCCCCCTTAAACTGTTAAGATTAAATGAAGGAAAATTTTACAAGCTCATGTGACTGCTCAAACACCAAGCCTATCAAAACCAAGTATTATAGAAATTCCTATTATATGATTTGGTTGTGAAATATGATATGTGGTTATCGAAATATTCATCATAATATTAATACATAATACCTAAATGGGTTAGCAACTTATAAAGAATGCGTGTATGGCTAAACGTATTTCACATCAAGAGCAACAATTTAATTTGTCTTTTTATAATGAAAACATATTTCTATATCATAATGAATGACAAAATTATATAAAATAATCATTATACAGTAAAACCTCAAAAGCTGAAACCTGTGTAAGGTGGAAACCTGTCAAAGAAGGAAAACTCAAATGTTTTTCACTAATACAGAGTAATAGAAAAAGTGGTAGGACTGCACCCTGTCAATGGCGGAAAACTTATGAGACCCAGAAAAACAAGGCAGTCCTGTCGAGTTCCAGCTCTCATAGGTTTCACTGTACCATAGATAGAAGCAGTAGGTTAATTTTATTAGTGGCCCCATTGATACTTTCTTGTATCAATGCCCTTTGCACTATAATTTTGTACTCTCACTATACCTTGACTCTGGCTTCAGCCACGTGACTTGCTTTGGCCAATTGAACAGGAACAAACTTGAAACTAGTCAAGGCTTGAAAAGTACTTGCACATTTTTGCTTCCTATCTTGCTTTTCTGCCTTCACCATGTAAACATTATCAGGTTAGCCTACTGGAGGGTGAGACTTGTGGGGCAAAACTGAGTCAACCCAATTTCTTAGCCAAAGCCCCAGACATGTCAGAGCACCTAACTGCTTCCAACCTGCTGCAGGCAGTAGACAGCTCATCAAGCCCACTTCAGATCAGCAAGCCTAGCAGTTAGCCCATAGACTCATGAGTACAAATAAATATTTGCTGCTATCTGACACTTGGACATTTTGAATTTGTTTATTAAACAGTATTTTTATTGCAACAGGTAACTGAGACATGGAAGTATTGTTTGATAGAGATTTGGGGTTAGTAGAAAGTCAGACGATAGAGTTCATAATGCCCAAAAATAGTCTTAAAACCAGTCAATACAAAATTCTTTTACAGAGTCACATAATAACATACGTGACTAAGTTCAACATTATTGAACTTCTGAGGAAAAATATTAATTTAGAATGTTCTTTAAATGACATTTTACCATATTGAACAAATATTGTTTCTGAGAATCATTCTACACCTCCCCTTTTTTCTTCTAAACCAAGTAGATAAACATGCACAGCCATGAAGATGGTTTGAAGGAATTCAAAGAACCTCAGTGCAAAGTTTAAAGCTGAAAGACAGTATTGATGAGTGAGGACGGCTATACCTCCACATCACCTAAAGCTTGACTGAGAACCTGTGCCCTGAATCTAGCCAGAAATGAGAAGGGCTATAAAGGAGTCCCCAGAAAAGCTCCTCTAATAACTCTCTATAAGAACACGAAGAGTTTGCACAGCACCCCACCTTAGAAATGGTTGACTATGCTCTGCCATGCACTGGGGCTCCTCAAACAGCAGGATTCCTCTCAGTGCTCAGGATCTTCACCCTTCAGAAGTTATGAAATTGAACATCCCCTTGACAAGTTGCTGAACCTTTAATGGTTATCCATGTAGTTCAAGATACCACACAAATTCAGCACGCTACCAACCACATTAAAATCTTCATTTTGATAGTAGGCAACATTTCTTGGACTTTGAACTGTACCTGCTTTTAAACTTGAGTTGCTGGCTTGGAAGGTATGTGTCTGAGATGCCCTTTCTCAACTCACTGGAGTTGCAGTGAGTTGGAGGTGCACTTGTTTTTAAAGTAAGATAAATGATGCGATTGCACCATCATTCTCATCAACTCGGTACCAAAGCCTCCACTCATGAATCTCATAAATCTTTTATTCACTGGTTCCACTGACAATCTTACCTTAAAGTTATGTCTCTTTTCTTCTGGACATTTCACTGATATCATCTTACTTATCCCTATGAAGAAGTCACTGTTACTGTTTTTATTTTATAATCTGATGAACCAAGATCAGAAATATAAAGTAGTTTTACCTCCAAAGCAAAGCAACACTAGGAATTTGAACCTTCCAACTTCCAGCCCGGTGCCTTTCCCATGAACAACACCAGACATTTACTGCTGAGAAAACAGTACAATAAACAACTTCAAGAAGCTGTTCTCAAGTGAAAAGAAAACATTATTTCTGGATCAGAAGTTCATACCTGATAAACAATTGCAACCCCTATTTATCATTTCTAAAATCTTTCTAAGTTTTAAAAAAACATGTATTTGATCATGCACCTCCCTCCTTTCCCTGACTCCCCCACTCCCACCCCACCCCATCTCTAGCTCTTTCTCCAATAGCATCAGATAGTAGCAGGAGTTCCAACTATGACTCAGAATTCACACAAGAAAATTCATTACTCAAGAACGGGACCCACAGATGGGTCCCCACCACCCCAACTCAAGTTTTGGAAAGAAATACAGCATCATAAAGAAATTGTTAAGGAAATTTTTCTTCTAAGGGTTATCTTCACCATAACTCTATATCTAAGATGGATTTTAGAGTATAATGTAAATTACATTACATTTTTTTTTTTGAATATACAAATCCACATGCCTTTGTTTTTGGGATAAGTGTCTTGGGAAAAGTTAATGCACATAGTAAAGATGAAAACATGAGAATGAACAATATTTAATGGACTTTGTATGCATGCCCATATGAATGCATCACACGTTTGAAAGGTATCATGATTAAACTCTTCTTCCAACAAAATTTTTATATTGCTCATCTTAAAATTAAATTATTTGACTGTTTTAGATATGCTTTTAAGATGGCATATCCTTTTTGGGAAAGACCTGCCATTTAGCACTCAACTCCAACTTTTATCAATATATAACCCAAGAATAATCCCCTGCAATGTGTTCGATGGTGGTTTTGTTTTATTTTCTAAGTGACATCATACTACTCTAGTAGAAAATACAAGTGTATCTGTATTTTAAATTGTCTTTGTGGCTGAAGTGATATAAAGGTAAGTTTTAATTCTCAACAATCTTCAGACACAATCCAAGTTTCCCAGCCTCATCAAGGACATGCATTCCAAACCTTGTCTTGGAACATTCCCAAACCTATCACAATTTCACGAGTGATTTGTCCTACTGATAAGTTCTCCCTGATTAGAACAATCCACAGTGGGGTAATTTGGGAACTAGCTGCTCGGTCTAATTATTTGAAATACATTTTTGCTTAATAGCAAAAGGAACAGTGGAGCTTCTTAAAGGTCTCTATGACTAACATCAGTTCAGAAATCATGCATTTGTTCCCTCCACCTGCCCCCCAAGCCTTCCTCCCAACCCCCACCAAACCAACCCACAACTGAACACAGCCCAGCCACTCCCAAAACCAGGCTTGCCAAAGACACAATATACATTCTGATTTTGTTTTTCAGAGCATGCTCCCAATTTTCACTTTCAATAGGAATATTTTTAGAGATCATTGAAAACGAAATGTCTTGAAAATGTCTTCAAAACTTCTCTGAGTTTCTTTCCAAATGTCATGATTTTGGGAAAAGACCACACCAAGTGGTAAAGAGATGGACAAGACTGTAAACACTTCTAAAATCTCTTTGGAGCTATTCCATGTACCACATTATATATGAACTGAGAAATGAAACATCTGTGACTAATACAAAATTGAGTCTGTCTTAAATTATAATTAACAGCAATGAGAAAATGTTGCCTGTTCACTTCTTCAGAGTATCAAGTCATCTTTTTACCATTAAAAAACTTAAGCCAATGATTATTATTTGTATAATTGTTCTGCTCAGTGCTTTCCCAGCTTGTGTTTCAATACTCACAACAGAATAAGAACAGTAAGTATTCTTACCACAATTTAACACAGCCTTCAAAAGTTAGTTTTCAGAAGACATTAAGCCCTTCATAATATTTAATCTGTAAGACCTCTTTTTAGCTCCATATCAAATATTCATACCATCTTTTCCTTTGCACCAAACATTAAGTTGACAGAATTTAAGCTTCTAGCTTTAGAAAATATATAACCCGTTGCCACCGAGTTGATTCTGACTCATAGTGACCCTATAGGACAGAGTAGAACTGCCCCATAGAGTTTCCAAGGAGCACCTGGTAGATCTGAACTGCTGAGCTTTTGGTTAGCAGCTGTAGCACTTAACCACTACACCACTGGGGTTTCCAAAAAATATACAGTACTAATTTTTCTTGGGACAAAAATTCCAAGAGAATCTAACAATGGAGAAAAGAATAAATTAAATTTCTTTGGAAATTCATGTTGAGGTCTCTAGGCTGTGCTCATGGAGGGGAAAATGAGCCCCTAGTACATCAGTGCTTTATTACAGACATGGTGCCTGATACCCAAGGTCTCCTTAGTCCCTCCCCGTTTCCACTACTCTGATACACATTCTCTACTTTAAACAGTCTACATTTATCCTGCCAACATTTCTTGTACCTTGGGGCCCATTACTCCTCTTTTCTAACTATCTGGTTTCAATGAAATCCTCAAAGCTAGCTCCAGTCTCATCTTCCATTTTTGTTCTTTGTTTGTTTTATTGTAGATAAAAAAATATATATTTAACAAAACATTTGCCATTTCAATATTCTTGCACATGGAAAATTTGGTGACATTAATTACATTTGTCATGCTCTTCAATCATCACGATTATCTATTTCCAAGTTCTCCCATCACCCTTAACAGAAGTTCAGTGTCCCCTAAGCAATGAGTCCCCCTTTTCTTCTCCCTCCCACCTGCCCCTGGTAACCACTAGTAAACACTGGTTTGTATACACGTGACTATTCTAGGTATTTCATACAAGTGGTATCACTTTCCATTTTGAAGGCTCTTTAACAATCTTGCTCTATGTTGACCTCTTTATCCCCTGGACACCTATAACAGGTGTTATGGTCTCCCTGTGCTCATTTGGCAGTTAGTATCTTGTGTTACTGATTACCTTCTTAAGTATGCCAGCGCCATATCTATGCAACTTGACCAGAAGCTACATGCAGGCAAGGTATTGCCCTGTTCTTCTTTAGTAGGAATAGCAATTCTTTGCATTTGTGAAAACACTTTGGAAAACCATAAACTGCTTTTTAAATTTCAATTCCTCTTCAGTTGAGTTTCAAAATAATCCTGTGAGGTAGACCAGTACAGTATTTTTTTCTGTAATATTCACATTGCAGAGATTAGAAATATTTAGTGGCAAGACAATGGATCCCAGCTAAGACTAGAAACTAGGTCTTCTTTTTGCCACCAGAAGTTCCAAATTTTTCACATCTAAGCAGCTCAATGGCAGTGGGTTCGGTTTTGGTTTAAACATCTAAAAAATTCATGGACTAGAAAATGATTGGAGTTGTGTTTCACTTATTGTCTGCCTGACTTCTGGTATTTACCTTCCAACTTTGCAGGCCCCTCTGATACCCAACTAAGCCTGCTCTGCCTGCCATATCCTCTCCTAATCTCATTGCCTTCCCCTCCTGATACTCAGTCTCTTGGCTCTCTTCCTCCTGGCAGGCCATCTCCCACTGCCACTTGGAACCCTTTGTAACATTAATGAGCGCTCTACCTCAAGGAACAACCCCCTTCCCAATGTCTATCTGCAATCTACATTCCAGACTATTGAGTTTCTTGTCCCTGGGAAAGGGGATTCCTGCATAGGTTCTAGAGAAGCTTATTCTCTGCATGAGCATGAGAATATACACAGGGATATATTAAACATAGAGATACTCAAAGATTTTACCATTTTCAAAGAACACAGATGCCTTCAAGACAACTTTAATTCAAAATATTATTGTTAGAAGGATTTAACAAAATGGCAAGGTACAAGATCAATACACAAAAATCAGTTGAGTTTCTTTACAATAACAAGAAGAACTCAGACAAGGAAATAAAGAAAAAAATACCATTTACAATAGTCCTCAAAAGAATAAAATATCTGGGAATAAACCTAACCAGGGATATAAAAGACCTATACAATGAGAAAACACTACTCAAGAAACTAAAAGAGACCTACACGAATGGAAAAACATTTCATGCTCATGGATTGGAAGACTTAACATTGTGAAAATATCAATACTATCCAAAAAACCTACAGATATAATGCAATCCTGATCCAAATTCCAACAACATTCTTTACTGAAATGGAAAAACAAATCACCAACTTTATATGGAAAGGAAAGAGTTTCTGGATAATTGATAAAATATTGAAGAAGGATAACAAAGTAGGAGTTCTTACACTTCCTGATCTCAAAACATACTACACAGTCACAGTAATCAAAACAGCCTTGTACTGGTTCCATGGCAGACACATAGGCCACTGGAATAGAATTGAGACCTGAGAAGTAAATCCAATCCTCTCATCTATGGGTAGCTGATTTTGAATAATGGGTCAAAGTCCATTCAATGGGGAAGAAATAGTCTCTTTAACAAATAGTCTGGGCAAAACTGCATATTCATTTGCAGAAAAATAGAACAGATCCATACTTCACACCATACACAAAAACTAACTCAAAATGGATCAAAGGCCTAAATGATAAAGCTAAAACTATAAAGTTCCTGGAAGATAACATAGGAACAAAACTATGGGACCTAATTTTTTTCAGAAATAAGATTATCAAGCACAACTACATATGGACAAACAAAAGGAGGCAAATTAGATAACTGGGACCTCCTAAAAATTAAATACTTATGCTCATCAAAAGACTTTACCAAAAGAGTAAAAAGAGAACCTAGCCCAAAAAGCCAGTTGCTGTCAAGTCAATTCTGACTTACAGTGACCACATAGAACAGAATAGAACTGCCCCACAGGGTTTCCAAGGAGTGGCTGGTGGATTCAAACTGCTGACTTTTTGGTTAGCAACCAAGCTCTTAACCACTGCACAACTAGGGCTCCAAAAAGAGAACCTAAACACTGGGAAAAAATATTTGGGAATGATATATCTGATAAGGGTCTAATCTCTAAAATATATAGAAAACTGCAACAACAAAAAGACAAACAATCCAATTTAAAAATGGGCAAAGGTTGTGAACAGACACTTCACCAAAGAGGACATTCAAGTGACAACAAACACAAGAAAAATGCTCACTATCATTAGCAATTCCAAACCAAAACCAAACCTGTTGCTATCAAGTTGATTCCGACTCATAGTGAGCCTAAGGACAGAGTAGAGCTGCCTTATAGGGTATCCCAGTCTAAATCTTTATGGAAGCAGACTGCCACATCTTTCTCCTGTGGAGCAGCTGGTGGTTTCAAACCACTGATCTTTTGGTTAGCAGCCAAGAGCTTAACCACTGCACCATCAGGGCTCCTTCATTAGACATTAAACCCATTACCCATTGCCATCAAGTCAATTCTGATTCATAGCAACCATACAGGACAAAGTAGAGCTGCCCTATAGAGTTTCTAAGGAGTGCCTGGTGGATTCAAACTGCTGACCTTTGGTTAGTAGTCATAGCCCTTAGACACTACGCCACCAGGCTTTCCTCATTAGCCATTACCCGTTGCCATCGAGTCAATTCCGACTCATAGAGACCCTATAGGAGAGTAGAACTGCCCCATAGAGTTTCCAAGGAGCGCCTGATGGATTCGAACTGCCAATCTTTTGGTTAGCAGCTGTAGCATTTAACCACTACACCACCAGGGTTTCCCATTAGCCATTAAAAAAAAAAAAAGAGAGATGCAAATCAAAACCACATTGAGATACCATCTCATGCCTGCAAAAATGGGACTTATCATAAAAATAGAAAACAGGCAAGGTTGTGGGGAGATTGGAAGACTTATCGACTGTTGGTGGGTTAGTAAAATGCTATAAACACTATGGAAAATGATAAGATGCTTCCTCAAAATCTATAGAGATACTTTATGATCCAGCAATCTCACCTCTAGGTATATACCCTAGAGATCTAACAGCAGTGACACAAATAGACATATGTATGTCTATGTTCATTGCAGCATTATTCACAATAGCAAAAAGATGGAAACAACCTAAGTGCCCGTCAACAGAGAAATGGATAAATAAAAGGTGGTATATACATACAATGGAACACAATGGACCTATAAAGAATAATGATGAGTTCTCAAAACATCTTATACCATGGATGAACCTGGAGGATATTATGCTGAGTGAAAGAAGTCAATTAAAAAAGGACAAATATTGTACAATCCCACTTTTATAAAAAGATTAAAATAGGTATACATACAGAAATCAACATTCTTAGGTGGTTACCAGGGATGGGAGAAGGAAGGAGGGGGACTTGCTCTCTAGACAGTAGACACTTGTTATTTCTGGCAATACCAAATTGGGTGAGGTGTGCACAACTTGACCTTGGTTAACGATGACACTAAGAAGTACACAAGAATAAAGGATGTTACTAATAAATGTTACAACATAAACAATTTTGCAACAACAGCAGTAACAACCAAAAAAATATATGAGTGGTTACCTAGGTAGATACGTATGCATATATGTGTATAGGAAGGTATATGTGCGTATACACATGTGCATGTATAGGCGTATCTGTAGGCACATGCATATACACATTTGTGTGTGCTATATATATTTTTTTATACATATATTCATATATATAATCAAGCACATAGGAGGCACGGTCACAGATACTTACCAGACACAACCAAACACCTGAAAGGATTGATTTACTGGATTTGAAGGCTTAGGACCATAGTCTCGTGGGACAACTTGGTCAATTGGCACAACATAGTCCATAAAGTTTATGTTCTACATCCTAGTTTGGTAAGTAGCGTCTGGGGTCTTAAAAACTTGTGAGCAACAACCTAAAATACAACTATTGATCTCTACTTGTCTGGAGCAAAAGAGAAAGAAGGAAACCAAAGACTCAAGAAGAAACCAGTCTACAGGACAAATTGCTTACATGAACCACGTCCTCATCTATCCTGAGACCAAAAGAACTAGACCGTGCCTAGCTACCACTCACTACTGACCATTCTGACCAGGAACACAATAGATGGTCCTGGACAGAATAGGAGAAAATTGTAGAACAAAACTCAAATTCTTAAAAAAAAAAAAAAGACAAGATCAGACTTACTGGACTAGTAGAGACTACAGGAACCCCTGAGATTATCACCCCAAATACCCTTTAAACTTTGAACTGAACTCATTCCCAGAGGCCCCCTTTCAGCTAAATAACAGATGGTCTCACAAAATAAACAATATCACCTGATAGTACTGTGGTCCTTAAAAAAAAAAAAAAATCGTCTATATGAGACCAAACATTTACCCTAAAGCAAAAATGAGAAGGCTGGGGCGTGGGAGGGATGAGAAGCTAGATTATTGGAAACAGACAGCCAAAATGGAAATAATGAGAATGTTGACACAATGTGGTACATGTCACCAATGTCACTGAACAATATGTATAAAAATTGTTATCTTGGAACATAATTTGCTGTGTAAACTTTCACCAAGAACACAATAAAATATTTTCTTAAAAAAAGTTATTGTTATTGCTGCTGTTGTGTGCTGTTGAGTAGATGCCTACTCATAGTGACCCCATTTGACAGAGTAGAATTGTCCCATAGAGTTTTCTTGTCCGTAATCTTTACAGAAGCAGATCGCCAGGTCTTTCTCCAGTGGAACCTCTAGATGGGTTTGAACTACCAGCGTTTCAGTTAGCAGCTGAGCACTTAACTGCTGCACCACCCGGACTCCTTCAAAACATTATTAAGGCAAATATAAACAATTAGTGCTTCAACATAGCGTGTCTACCCTCTGACTGCCATGTTCACTTCTATTATCTTTCCCTTCTCTATCTCTGTGCCTGCCCTTGCTCTTTCCAAGGTCTCATTTGAGTGGGCCTTGAAGCATAGTAAATGTTCATAGACAAGAAATGGGACAAGAACGTTCTAGGCTTTGTATGGGCAAAGGTAGAAAAGCACGGATAGAGGGGTACTTGGTTTAGAGGTTAAGGTCTGAAGTCAAGGAGACCTAGGAGACTAATTGTGATTTGAGCACTAACTAGTTTTTTAACCTTCCTTCGGCAAGTTGATTAGCTTCCTCACCGCAATTTCTTCTTCTATATAATGGGCATAATACAATAACCTATCTTATTATTTAGGAATCCCTGGATGTGGCACAAGGAGCCCTGGATGCACAGTGGTTAAGCACTCAAGCTGCAAACCCAAAGGTGGGCAGTTCAAATCTACCAGCCACTCCTTGGAAACCCTATGGGGCAGTTCTGCCCTGTCCTATATTGTCTCTATGAGTCGGACTCGACTTGATGGCAGTGGGTTTGGTTTTTTGGTTTTGGATGGCACAAATGGTTAAGTGATGGGCTACTGACTGAAAGGTAGGCAGTTCAAACTGACCCAGAGCTGCCTCAGAAGAAAAACCTGGTGATCTACTTCCAAAAGGTCACAGCTGTGAAAACCCTATGGACTGCACTTCTACTTTCAAACACATGGAATTCATGAGGCAGAATTGACTTAATAGCAATTGTTTTGCTTTGTTATAATCTCTTTATTTTGAGGGCTGAATTAGAATATACAGTGAAAACTGAAAGCCAGAACTCAACAGGACGGCTTTGTTTTTCTGGGTCTTGCAAATTTTCTGCCCTTGACAGGGTGCAGTTTTACCACTTTTCTTTCACCTTCTATTAGTGGAAAATATTTTAGTTTTCCTTCTCTGACAGGTTTCTGCCTTACATGGGTTCCCGCTTTCTCAAGTTTTACTGTATAAAGGATTTAGTCCAATACCTGGTATATACTGAACAGTCAAAATGTGTTCAATGATCTGGTGGCTAATTTTATGCGTCAGCTTTGCTAGACTATGGTGCCCAGTTTTTTGGTCAAACATAGATGTTGCTGTGAAGGTATTTACATGTGATTAACATTTAAATCAGATGACTTTAAGTAAAGCAGATTATCCTCCATAATGTGGGTGGGACTAATCCAATCAGTTGAAGACCTTAAAAGCAAAAAACTGAAGTGCCCCAAAGGAGGAAGATTCTTCCTCAAGGTTATAAATAGGCATTCTGCTGGAATTTCTCCTCTGGCCTATATGGGGTCTCTGCAGCCTATACACATGGACACATATGGGGTGTGTGGAATGGGGAAAGGTATCTTTCTAGTAAATGGGACTCCAAAGATCTTCCCCTCCCCAGGTGACGTCAGTACCAGAAAGTAGGGGAATCCTTGAGATTTGATTCTAGAACTCATTAGTCCAATTCATCATTCAGGAAAGCTAAAAAGAAGAGTATAAACCAAAAAAAATTAAAAAAAACCAAACCCTTTGTGGACGAGTCAGTTCCAACTCATAGTGACCCTATAGGACAGAGCAGAACTGCCTCACAGAGTTTCCAAGCTGGGGCTGGTGGAAATGGCAGTGCTTGAATACTGTAAACCAAAAAACCAAAGTCATTGCTGTCGAGTTGATTCCCAACTAATAGCCACCCTATAGGACAGAGTAGAACTGCCCCATAGGGTTTCCAAGGAGCTGCTGCTGGATTTGAACTGTCAACCTTTTGGTAAACAGCTGGCTTTGAAAACTAGAAGGTGTTACTGTAACGTGGTAGCCAGTGACACTTTCAGAGGCACATGAAACAGACGAAACACAGTGCTGCACTAGTCTCCACAGTATAGACTAATGGACTGGTAGATTATTATCCAAATCAGGTTTACTTGATTTCAACTCTTTTCCCATTAGTGCTCCCCTAAGATATTTATTCTTTTCAATATAGCAGATTTAAAATATCAACTCTGAAGCCAAGAATTAAGATATTCACATTAAAATCACTGGCTTAAGATTTAATTGTATTGATCTGATTTTTAGAGTCCAGTATTCACAAAATATATTAGCTATGCTGTGCTAAAATGCAACATTGACTCAAATAGGTATTGAACATAAACCCTGTCCTGCAATAATGCAATCCATGAACGCTCAGAGACAAAGACAAGCATAACCCAGACTGAGTCCCACCTCCTCCCCTGCTAACGAAGGAGTCCTGGTGGTACAGTGGTTAAGCACTCAGCTGCTAACCCAAAGGTTGACAGTTGAACCCACCAGCCGCTCTTGAGACAAAGTCAGCTTCTGTAAAAGATTACAACCCTGGAAACCCTACGGGGCTGTACGACTCTGTCCAATAGAGCTACTATGAGTTGGAATTGACTTGACAGCAGTGGGTCTGGCTTGGTTTTCCCCTGTCAATTCTCTCCCTTTCACTGTTTCTGGAGGAGTCTACCAAGGAGCCCTGGAACAGTCAGGACGCTCCATACATTGAGAAACTGAGGAAGGAATCATACAGGAGAGTACCAGCAACTTCTGCTGGTCTTCAGAGGCAGGTGTAGCAGAAAGTATGCAGGCCAAAACCATCTAAAACCAAACCAGACTGTTGCCGTCGAGTCAATTCTGACTCATTGTAACCCTATAGGATAGAGTAGAACTGCCCCATAGAGTTTCCAGGGAGCACCTGGTGGATTCGAACCACCAATCTATTGGTTAGCAGCCATAGCTCTTAACCACTATACCACCAGGATTTCCAATGTAGGCCTAGGAAACAAAATAATAACAACAGAAACACACACACATATATTGCTGTTGTTGTTGTTAGTTGCCATCAAGTGAACTCTGAATCATGGCCACCTTATTATAACAGAAGGAAGCATTGCCCAGACCTGCACCTATATACACACACACACACACACACACACATATATGCAGGGCCAGGCAATGTTTCGCTCTATGTTAAATCAGAGCCAAACTCAATGGCAACTAACGACAAAATATATATAAATTTAAGTTTGATCAGTGTTATTAGCTCAGCTGAATTAGTACAAGCAAATCACTTACCTGCATCTCAGATTTTGACAACTATAAAATGGAAATAATAATCTGACCCACTCACATTTTCAAAGAGGAAAGAACTAAATCGGACAGAGCAAGGCTCAAACCTAGGCTCCACCACAAGCTGAGTATAGAATGCTGGACAAACTACACTCTGTTTGAGCCCAAATTTCTTTCAGAAACTGGGGGAAATGATTTTTACCTCAGCAGCGCCATCATCAGGATTAAATGAGATAATGTGGCAAAAGCACTTTGTACAGAAGATATTCAATAAATGGCCTCTTCCCTCTTTCCTATTTTAAAGGGCTGTTATGGGAACCCAGTTATAGTAGATATGAATATACTTGAAAAAAATTTATGGATCTATGCAATTGTAAAGCATTATTATTATGATTATGATCCTTCAATTTCCTTCTCTTATCCAGACACTGGTATTCTTAAAAAAAAAAAAAATGGTTTGTGAATAAAAGACAAGCTGAGAGGAACAGAGGAAAAAAACTGATGCAGACGGTGGAAACCTAATGTTCCTTCAGTCACTCCCAGCTTTGAGGTACTTGGTCAGTCAGCAAACAAAACCAATCAGTTCCGATCAACTTTCCTGGAAGTGAGGAACCAAAAATAAAAGAGCAAGTTATATACGTATTTTTAAAACTTTCTCAGTGCTGAAAAAGCCACTGAAGACTGTGTAGTTAAAAAGAAAGAAAGAAAGAAAGAAAAACTAATGTGCAAAGACTTCTTTAACAAATGTGAATTGCTACCTGAAACAACACTCACCTTTCTGTGGGTTTGTACTGTAGTGGCTTACATGTTGCTTTGATGCTGGAAGCTATGCCACCAGTATTTCAAATACCAGCAGCGTCACCCATGTTGGACAGGTTTCACTGGAGTTTTCAGACTAAGACAGACTAGGAAGAAGGGCCTGGTGACCTACTTCTGAAAATTAGCCAGTGAAAACAATGGATCACAGCAGAATATTGTCCAATATAGTGCTGGAAGATGAGCCACCCATGTTGGAAGGCATTGAAGATACACAGCAGACTCAACAATGGACTCAAACATATCAACAAAAGTAAAGATAAGGCAGGACTGAGCAATGTTTTGTTATGGTGTACATAGGGTCACCATGAACCAGAACTGACTCAATGGCAACTAACAACAGCAAAGACCTGAAACAACACTCAGAAGACATATCAGTGACTGGAAAAGAGCAAGATCTCTGAGTTTCTGTGGGTATTGCTCACAGAGTACTCATCCAATTGCTATTTGCAAGGACAATCCAAGGTGCACAGCTACGTGGTTACAAAAAGACTCCCAAGGACTGCACCTTAAATTTGGCAATAATGACACCTTCAAAATATAGCAATAAAAAAAAAGGGACTTCAATCTACTCATGGTATGAAACTACCAGTCAGTATGACTATCGTTTCAGCAACTACCAGGAATAGCCTCAATAATGCCACTGGTAGAATGATTATTCCTGTAAAGATACACACGTGAAGGGAAAACTCGAAAGTGGACGTTACCCTGGGAATATAGGGAGAAAAAGTGGAAGTCAGGACGCTCAATTTCACTGCAGAAGACACATTTCAAGGCTCAAAGATTCCAGAAACAATTAGCCTATTAAAAAAAAAAAAGTTACTCTTTCCCTATGTCTTTAAAGACAGAATTCTTCATGGCCGTCCTCATATAAGCTTAAATAGGTTATATTTATAGCTCCTGCAGAGTACTGCTTGCTCCTCTAGAACTTTATTCTTCATTTAAAACGAAAGAAACTAGCATGTGTCCAGCTTAAAAGAGCGTTAAAATACAGAAAATGTGAAATGCTTATTTTAAGCTTAAATCCAAACATTTTTCCCTTCTCTGTCAGCTTTTCTCAACAATTTCTTCTCTGCATCCACAATTTCTCTTTTATTTCACTTAGGGCCCCATCACAAAATTCAAGCTTATAGAATAAAAAAAAGTGGCTTTTTTCTATACCCACACTTCTCAGATCAGAAACACCTAACATAAATTGTTTAAATGTGACAATTCCTCATCTAACAGCAGTGGCTTAATCTGATTTGGAATTGCTAATATTATAACCAATAAACAAGCAAAGAATGACAGGAGCTGAAAGGGGAAAAACACAGCATTGGTGAGCTCTGCTTCAAGACTCAACATTATTCTCTTCACTATGGACCTTTCTCAGCTTTTGGAAATTTTGGAGATGGGTAAGATAAGATGTTCATTTCTTTTTTTAAGTTCACACCATCTAGCAAAGCCATCCAAATCATTTTGGTGTGCAGAGATTTTATTTCTAATCTCTCTGTGCAGAATGCTTTGTTAAATCCTGATGACAACTTTTATGCATAATGCATAAAATAAACTTTGCCAAAATCTAAGACACTTTTAAAAGCATGTAAAGCCCCTTTAGAAGGAAAATGACACATTACAGGGCATGTAGTTGCTGTACATTGGGAAAAGCACACTGCAAGCATGACGGAAAGCATTGTGCGCCATGTCATTAACTCCCAAACATCTAATACGTGGAGTTACCTAGGTTGACTCGCATTTGAAATTACACGCTATTTCTTATGAGATTCTTCATATATTGATGCCTAGTTTATGTACGACATAAATTCAGCTACGTCTTCAACACTTCTGGGAATCTTTACACTGTAAAAAGACCTGATACTTTTTGCATATAACTGAGAAAATCTTGTCACTCACCAAAAACTAATAAAAAAATGTTTTCGGATGTGTATAAATTAGCATTTCTACACATGTGTCTATTGTATGATAAATCAGATAGGTAACTCCAGTTCAAATCTTACGGCTGCTTCTGCTTATTTAAAACCATAAAAATAAAGACCAAGAAGGAATAAGACTTAGCATTCAAAAGTAGGCGCTATAAATCCTACCACTGCAAGAGCCAAATAATATCAGAATAATAACCATGTATCACTAGCCAGTGTCACTAAAATGATTTGTTTTACTCCTCTAATCGTTACCGTATCTAAACTGACTATAATAAATGAATAATTGCTCTGAATACAGAGCAGTTAATTGAAAAACTGCACCAAGTATAAAACCAAGAAGTCATAACACAAAATACAAGGTTTCACCAGTGTTTAGGAACTTGTCTTTGTCAATATTTTTAAGGTTCAGCATAAATGATACTGTTTACTACCATATATCATAGACCATCACGAATTATGTTAGATGTCCCATAAATATTAATGGTCTTAAGTTGCAGGACATTCCATCAACACACATCCAGGTGTGAAATTCTGATGGAGTTTCACTTCTTCTTGAAAGAAAATGGTGTGATTGAAAGGAGCGTTATCTTCAAAGCCAAATTTCTAAGGGTGGACCCTAGTCAGGAGGTGTGTGCCAATCTGAGGAAGGGTGGGCATCCCTTGAAAATGGAACGTATGGCATCTAGCTCAAAGGCAGGTTGCTTTTCAAAGTTTCCCTGTGGCTGTTCACTTACCATTGTGTGTACAAAACAATTCAAGTCCTAAGACTGAGGCGAATATTAGAATACAGAAAAAAAAAAGTGCATTGTTGATTTCTAACCGTTTTTTCCTGGGAGAGCACAGATTTGTGTAGCCATCCCATGGCGGAAAAATAATTTCAAAAATTAGTTGAATGAAAGCAATGGCACAAAGACGAGTTGTTCATTATTTGGACTAGTGAGAAAGATCCTTTCTGGAATATCTTTGAAAACCTATAGCTCCTGAGTTTGCATGAAAGTTGTATTATACGACTATTTATTGAAAATAAAGCACTTTGGGCTCAGTTCAATAACAGGAGCTTACGGGAGAGTAATTGAAGTTATCCAATTCTTTTCCCGTTGAAAATGACCTACAGTACATAAACACAGAGACACCAAAAAAAAAAAAAAAAAATCTGTCATGCAATTTTATTGAGGCTGATGTAAAAAGGAATCGGGGTTAGACTCTGTGTGAGTATTTAATGCACACCAAATGATGACATGGTCCGAAAAAATTATCCCTTTTCCTTCATGTTCCTTCTCCAAATGCTGGTCTTATTCCACCCCCTGCTGAGCTCCTACTGACTTCAAAGAGAGGTCCATGGGGGTCCAGAGTAAGATGAGAATGTGGCCCCACATGTGCAATTTTTGTGCTCCTTTATTCATAACACACACAATAAGCACTGGATTTGAAAGGACTCTAACAGAGGCTGATAATGGCTCCCAAACGATCATGTATCTTCTTAGTATACTAAATGATGTGGCCAGTTGTGCCAGTGGAAAGACTGAAAACTCTGAGGAAAAGACCATGCCAAGTCTTTATTATTATCCTTATCTATTATTATTACTCTGGCTATATAACAATATTTATGTAATATTAGAATCACAGTATCATTACTGTAGTGATAAAACAACAATGAATGTGGTTTTATAAGACCACAGGTATATCCGAATACTTATACTCAGTAGGATGTACAGAAAATTCTGAAATCTTCTCCCAGGAGATCTCACCCTCTGAAGGTGCAGGAAGACATCGTGTGGATCAGCACACTGCAGCAATAACACTGAATTCTTGTGGACAATGATGAAGAAATAATAGGTGGGATAAGGTAACTTTTTAGACTACCTGTAGGGGAGACCTCTTACTCAGGAAATGCTTATGCTATAGAAGATATTGGAAGGGAAAGTTGAAGAGAGAAATGCCAGAATGGGGTAGAAGATGCACCAGCAAACCATTCTAGCATTGTGAAGAGCATAAAATGTGAGAGGAAAACATGGAGGTAACAATGCCAACTAACAACCTAATAGAATCCAACCATCTTGGGAATCAAGAAAAAGACTATACCATGAAATTAGTTGTTTATTCACAAAATACCATATTCAGTGGCATATAAAATGAGGAGGAAAGTAAAGATTAAATCAATCTCCCTGGTGACAGAAAATGTTGGAGGTTCAATTCTACCCAGAGGCACCTTGGAATAAAGGCCTACTGATCTACTTCTAAAACACTAGCTACTAAAAATCCTATGGAGCACAGTTCTACTCTAACACACATGTGGTTGCCGTAAGTTGGAAGTGACTAGACAGCAATGGAAAAAAAAAAAAGTACACATTTTGGTCCATCATTATTTCATCCTGTAAAGTTTTTACCTAGGTTTGTGGTTAGTCTAATATTGCCTTTTATTTTTCACTGTCCTGTGCTCAAAGGATGATTCACAATCTCAAATATACTTTACACAATTGAAAATTGAAAAGACCATGGAATGGCTGAGCAACTCATTTGCTTACATAATTTTTGGATATTAATCATTTCAATATTTTTTGTATCCAGGATCCACAAAAGCAGTTGATACCTCATCCAACTTAAAGCATGTTTGTAATGGAAATACGCAGCAAAAGTGCTACTCCATATTTATAGATAAGATCTGCAACTTACAGAAGATAGTTGGCAAAAAAAAAAAAAAAAACTCTGATGAAACTACCAGCGCCTTATGGTTTGTTTACAAACAAATTTCACATATATTATTTCATTTGATCCTCTCAACAATACAGTAAGCCAATTAGAGAAAAGAAAATGAAACTCATGATTACCAGTGTAGCTTCCAACAGCTCTCTTTGCCCTGGTAGATATGGTACTCAGTTAAGAATTAGCAATATTGCTTCTTTTGCCACTGATTTTAGTTCTTGGATAAGTCACATTATTCCCATTCCCAGTATCTGAGCTTTATGTCAATTTTTAGTGTTGTTATTATCATAAAAATACATACACGAAAAAGGAAAAAGAAGGCAATAACTCAGAGACGTAATTATAGGTGTTGGGGTAACAGTGTATATACCCTGCCTCTCTTCTTTGAGATGAGCATTATGTCAGCACAATGCTTTCTAGTGTTCTAGCTGCATGTGGTTCAATAACACATGCTTCCAATGCCCAGATAGGGAAAATAAAGGCTTCCTCCATACCCTCCTGTTTTTCTCTCCTTGGCCCGCTGTTTAAAAACAAATTCCTTGGCAGTGGCATCACTAGGGGGCTGCGGGGTGTGGGGATGCAAACCACACCTGGTAACACCGTCAGAGGAGGCGACACCAAAATGGCTTTCTACAAATTTTTTGTGCAGTGTTTCAGCAGAAATTTATTTTGCATAAAAATATCCCTGTAGTTAGTAATAACAACAAAAGTTTTTGTAAGCTCAGCTTACCTGTATCAATATACCTACAAGGCTAAAACTCTATACTAATTTACTTTCTGAACCTTCTAACATGCTCTGGTCAGAGCTGTCATTATTATCCACTTACAGTGACGTTTCATATCACATGGTTTCATCTGCACATGCTACAAGTGTGAGCTGTTGGTTTCATTGTTGCCAGTGTTTTTATAGTTGCTGATTTTGTCAAATTTTCTGATGATTTAGTCACAATATTGTGGTAATTAGTATTTGTGAACGTATATCAATAACTTTTTTGAGAATGTAGTAGTTATTAAAAGGAAAGAAGGAGTGATACACAGGAATTCTGATTTATGGGTAACATTAGTACAAAAAAAACATTACTAAGGATTCTGCACGGTCTAGTGCAGGAGGAGGTCCTGGGAGGAAGGAGGTAAGACCATGAGTTACCACACTGGGTGATACCAACCCTAGTCATGCCCTTGGGCTTGTAGCTTTTTGGGCCCCCAGCACCTGATTAGGTACTTAGTACATAGTAGATAATCAGTAAATACTTGTAAAGTCAATCAATCAATG
Source organism: Elephas maximus indicus (assembly GCF_024166365.1). Taxonomy (NCBI): domain Eukaryota; kingdom Metazoa; phylum Chordata; class Mammalia; order Proboscidea; family Elephantidae; genus Elephas; species Elephas maximus. Next base: position 138,270,435 of record NC_064821.1, read on the forward strand.
AATACATGCATTATGTGCAGAAACAAGCTTTGAAAATAATTGAGTCATTTGCTTTTAAGAAGTTACTCTCTTCTTGAAGACAAATTAAAATTTTAGTTTCTATTATTTGTTTTTCTGATTAGCCACACTTCTGTAGGCATTTTGGGGGCAGTGACAGTTCAGTGGGAGAATTCTCATCTCCTATGCAGTAGACCTGGGTTTAATTTCTGACCAACACACCTCAAACACAGGCACCACTCATCTACCAGTGGAGACTTGCATGCTGCTATGACGCTGAACAGGTTTCAGCAGAGCTTCCAGACCAAGGTAGACTAGGAAGAAAGGCCTGGTGATCTTGTGAAAAATCTGCCAATGAAAACCCTATGGGCCACAATGGTCCTATCCCACTGTGCATAGGGTTGCCATGAGTCAGGACGGACTCCATGGCAGCTAACAACAACTGAAGGCATTTAAAACTGGACCCAACAGGAAGAGTTTAAGACATAGGCACGGAATTATAACTCAGACCCTTTCCTAGTTTACCAGAAAAGATGTCTTATCTTAAAGAAATCTTTTTCTACATGTCTTCCTGTGATTGAGGAAGCCACAACTAAACGCACAGGCGAAAATCACATGGAAATGGTTGAAGCACACAGCCTGCAACTGTCTTACCCTCTTGCAGCCTTAAGTAGTAGAAAATTATCCTTTAAATGAGGATAATTTTATTTTTCACTAGATATCTATCAAAGGAAAGATTACAACACAGCAGCTGGAACACTGGAACCTACATAATGTATTGCACATTCTAATCATATTGGATAAAACACTCTTGCTATGGATATCAATTATACTAATGACTCTTATATAATACTCTCATGTGCCTATGGGATATGTATTGTCACCTCTCTTTTGTCATAAAAACAGTTAGTAGCTCTGGATCCACACTGAAGTAGTTGCTTTCATTTTTATATAATGAATGAGTAACACTGTAAAAAAAGACATTTTATCTCATATTAGTTTAACAGAGTGAAGAGATTTCACATATGACAGTGCTAAATATACTCTTAAGCTGCTAATAAAGCCAAAGCCTGGGGGGAAAAAGTCTAATGATGAGCAATGCCAGAAGCTTGTATTTCTGAAACTAGAGTAAAAATGTTCCGCTTAGGTATAATTTCTAAATATCTTAAAAAGGAACAGGGATTTCTAATAATTTAATTTCCAGTAAATCTCCCTAGTCATTTTGGAATCATTTTATTTGCAAATAAATCTCTCCAGTCAGCCTAAATGATGAGCACAACGTTTTTTTTTTTCCTTTTCCCGGAGTGCAGTATTATGGCGGAAACTTCTTAGACTGCATCCTTAAAATTAATAATGACAACAGAAGGAATGATTCATAGCCAAACTACTGCATGCCTCCTTTCTGTCAACAGAACAAAAATTTCTCCTAGAATGGTTGACGATTACTCACCTGAAAATAAATAAATGAACACGTGACTAAATTCCTCAGGTTGTGTTCTAGAAATGCCTCAGCCGAAGCTCCATCGCTGCACCCATTCTTCAGAGCACCTGCTAGCAATGCTAGACGTAAGGCTTTATGAGCATTTCCATTAGAAACTCCTAGTTTCCAGGTTTAATAAATCAGTCATAAAAATGTGCTCAAAGCTGAAACTTGGCAAAGCAATTTAAAGGAAAGGAAAAAAAAAAAAAAAATCTCCTGCCTGGTCATTTTTAAGTTACAAAAGTATAAAAAGATACAGCTGGGTGTTTCAGAAGCATTTCCTCTACAAATAGTTTTGAAGGCAGATGATTTCAATGATACAGAAAACCGGTCAAGTGACTGGTCCTCAGTGTAGTCAGAATATTTGAGGTGGTTTGAAGAAAAAGGTGAAATAATGAAGTTATTTAAATTCCGCCGAGAAGCTTTTAAATGTGCATTTTGAATGCCATATTCTCTTCAGTTCACCAGAGTTCCTGAGAAAACGTAGTGGCTCATCAATTGTTTCTCCTTTTGTCCACCTTAGTAGCCACCTGAAAAGATCCCGGAAAATTCTTTCAAATTTAAGTACAGATGTTTATAAGGTTTGTATATGCATAATTATTTATGTAGCCCAATGGAATTACTTGGATTAATAGAAGATTCTATTGTCTTCAATTAATCTTAAAGAATTGTTTCTATTCTTTTGTAGGTTAACTCGTTTAAACAGGTCAACAGGTCCATTTGAACACTAAATTTTCAGGTGCATAGTGAATATTCCTTGGGCTTTATTGATATGATCAAATTGAATATTTGATAGTTGGTTATATCTCCTGTCCAAGTTTAATAGCTGTCCAAGTTTAATAGACGTGGAAGAAACTGGTGATTTTTCTTCAACAGTCCATGCCTTAGTATAAATATAAAAACTAAGAAGAATTTTAAGGCAAAAGTCTATAACTTAAATTTCTTCCCTTTCTCCCACAGAATGAGACATTAATTTCTTGGTATGGCAGTTTTGACTTTTGACTATTTAAGACTTATCCTGAAGTTTCACGAAGTAGATATTTTTCTCATGTTTGCTCATGTTCATTGTGAGACTGCTATGCAGGAAGTATGACTTAGGTAGTGAGTCACCCTAGCCAGCTGCTCAGAATCCTAATTATTAGTCAGAAAACAGAGTGACACATGTCTGTCAGTTTGTCTTACTGTGGGGGCTTACGTGTTGCTGTGATGCTGAAAGCTATGCCACTGGTATTCAGATACCAGCAGGGTCACCCATGGAGGACAGGTTTCAGCTGAGCTTCCAGACTAAGACAGACTAGGAAGAAGGACCGGGCAGTCTTCTTCTGAAAAGCATTAGCCAGTGAAAACCTTATGAATACCAGCAGAACATTGTCTGATATAGTGTTGGAAGATGAGCCCCCCAGGTTGGAAGGCACTCAAAAGATGACTGGGAAAGAGCTGCCTCCTCAAAGTAGAGTCGACCTTAATGATGTGGATGGAGTAAAGCTTTCAGGACCTTCATTTGCTGATGTGGCACAACTCAAAATGAGAAGAAACAGCTGCAAACAGCCATTAATAATTGGAACCTGGAATGTACAAAGTATGAATCTAGGAAAACTGGAAATCATCAGAAATGAAATGGAACCCATAAACATTGATATCCTAGGCATTAGTGAGCTGAAATGGACTGGAATTGGCCATTTTGAATTGGACAATCATATAATCTACTATGCTGGGAATGACTGCTTGAAGAAGAATGGTGTTGCATTCATCGTCAAAAAGGACATTTCAAGATCTTTCCTGAAGTACAACACTGTCAGTGATAGGATAATATCCATACACGACAAGCAAGACCAGTTAATACGACTATTACTCAAATTTACGCACCAATCTTAGGGCCAAAGATAAAGAAATAGAAGATTTTTATCAGCTGCTGCAGTCTGAAATTGATTGAACATGCAATCAAGATGCATTGATATTTACTGGTGATTGGAATGCAAAAGTTGGAAACAAAGAAGAAGGATCAGTAGTTGGAAAATATGGCCTTGGTGATAGAAACAATGCCGGAGATCAAATGATAGAATTTTGCAAGACCAATGACTTCTTCACTGCAAATACCTTCTTTCACCAACATAAATGGTGACTGCGCACATGGACCTTGCCAGATAGGACACACAGAAATCAAATTGACTACATCTGTGGAAAGAGACAATGGAAAAGCTCAATATCATCAGTCAGAACAAGGCCAGAGGCCAACTGGGGAACAGACCATCAATTGCTCATACTCAATTTCAAGCTGAACCTGAAGAAAATCAGAGCAAGTCCACGAGAGCCAAAATATGACCTTGAGTATATCCCACCTGAATTTAGAGACCATCTGAAGAATAGATTTGACGCATTGAACACTAGTGACCAAAGACCAGATGAGTTGTGGAATGACATCAAGGCCATCATACATGAAGAAAGCAAAGAGGTCGTTGAAAAGTCAGGAAAGAAAGAAAAGACCAAGATGGATGTCAGAGGAGACTCTGAAACTTGCTCTCGAAAGTCAAGCAGCTAAAGCAAAAGGAAGAATTGATGAAGTAAAAGAACTGAAGATTTCATAGGGTGGCTTGAGAACACAAAGTATTATAATGACATGTGCAAAGAGCTGGAGATGGAAAACCAAAAGGGAAAAACATGCTTGCTCTTTCTCAACCTGAAAGAACTGAAGAAAAAATTCAGGCCTCGAGTCGCAATAGTGAAGGATTCCATGGGGAAAATAATAAATGACGCAGGAAGCATAAAAAGAAGATAGAAGGAATACACAGAGTCATTATACCAAAAAGAATTAGTCGACGTTCAACCATTTCAAGAGGTGGCATATGATCAGGAACTGATGGTACTGAAGGAAGAAGTCCAAGCTGCTCTGAAGGCATTGGTGAAAAACAAGGTTCCAGGAATTGATGGAACATCAACTGAGATGTTTCAACAAACAGATGCAGCACTGGAGGTGCTCACTCGTCTATGCCAAGAAATATGGAAGATAGCTTCCTGGCCAACTGACTGGAAGAGATCCATATTTATGCCTATTCCCAAGAAAGGTGATCCAACTGAATGTGGAAATTATAGAACAATATCATTAATATCACACGCAAGCAAAATTTTGCTAAAGATCATTCAGAAACGGCTGCAGCAGTATATCGACAGGGAACTGCCAGAAATTCAGGCTGGTTTCAGAAGAGGACATGGAACCAGGGATATCATTGCTGATGTCAGATGGATCCTGGCTGAAAGCAGAGAATACCAGAAGAATGTTTACCTGTGTTTTATTGACTATGCAAAGGCATTCGACTGTGTGGATCATAACAAATTATGGATAACATTGTGAAGAATGGGAATTCCAGAACACTTAATTGTGCTCATGAGGAACCTTTACATAGACCAAGAGACAGTAGTTCAGACAGAACAAGGGGATACAGATTGGTTGAAAGTCAGGAAAGGTGTGCATCAGGGTTATATTCTTTCACCATACCTATTCAGTCTGTATGCTGAGCAAATAATACGAGAAGCTGGAGTATTTAAAGAGTGGGGCATCAGGATTGGAGGAAGACTCATTAACAACCTGTGTTATGCAGATGACACAACCTTGCTTGCTGAAAATGAAAAGGACTTGGAGTACTTACTAATGAAGATCAAAGACCACAGCCCTCAGTATGGATTGCACCTCAACATTAAGAAAACAAAAATCCTCACTACTGGACCAATCAGCAGCACCATGATAAATGGAGAAAGTTGTAAAGGATTTCATTTTACTTGGATCCACAATCAACACCCATGGAAGCAACAGTCGAGAAATCAAAAGACCCACTGCATTGGGTAAATCTGCTACAAAGGACTCCTTTAAAGTGCTGAAGAGCAAAGATGTCACCTTGAAGACTAAGGTGCGTGTGACCCAAGCCGTGGTATTTTCGATCACATTATATGCATGTGAAAGCTGGACAATGAATAAGGAAGACCGAAGAAGAATTGACGCCTTTGAATTGTGGTGTTGGCGAAGACTATTGAATATACCATGGACTGCCAAAAGAATGAACAGATCTGTTTCAGAAGAAGTACAACCAGAATGCTCCTTAGAGGCAAGGATGGCGAGACTGCGTCTTACATACTTTGGACATGTTGTCAGGAGGGATCAGTCCCTGGGGAAGGACATCATGCTTGGCAGAGTACAGGGTCAGCGGAAAAGAGGAAGACCCTCAACGAGGTGGATTGACACGGTGGCTGCAACAATGAGCTCAAGCATAACATCGATTGTAAGGATGGCTCAGGGCTGGGCAGTGTTTCGTTCTGTTGTGCATAGGGTCACTATGAGTTGGACCTGACTCGATGGCACCTAACAACAACAACAACGACAAGAGTTACACAGCTTGGGTTCAAATCCCAGGTTCATCATTTTCTATTTATGTAGCTCTGTGCACATTACTTAACTGCTATAAACCTAAATGTTCTCATTTATATTTAAAAAGGGATGAAAATAATAATAATAACCTCATAAGATTCCTCTGAGGATTAAATGAATTCTAGCACTTATCAGAGTGCCTGACACAATATATGTGCCCAGTGAACTGTTGTTTTTGTCATCCTCATCATCATCATTATCAAGGAGAAATCACAGAGGTAAAAATTAGAAACGCCCTTGAGGCTCTGAAGTTAAATCCTTTATGCTTTTATAAAATATTCATGAAAACTTAGTAAAGGAAGTTTATGCCCCATGCCGTCTTGTTTATTTGATCTTCGACCTTAAGGAGCTTCTACCATAAAGGTGGAAAACACACACACACACACACACACCCCAACTACTCTAGCTAAGGCTGCCTCGTTTTTCTGTCTTTCCCAAGCTGAGCAACTAATGCCCACCCCACTCACCTCTTCAGGTTCTGGCCCAATCTTGTTCCTGAACCAATGTAGATATAGACAAATTATACCAGCAGCCTCAGTCTCTTAATTGTCTGGGGTGTATAATAGCTCACCTAGCAGTGCATTAATCCTTTCTTGACTTTTTGACTCTTGTATCACTGCCTGGGCCAGTGCATTGCCTTCAACCCCTAGCACTTAATGCCTCCAAGAATTATGATTCCACTAACACATACATAGTTTATCAAGAAGCTGTAGTTCTTCTGTTTTCTTTCTTCTAATGTCTTAGTCCTTAGAACTCAACTTCTGCTTTCACTTCTGCTCCCTCATCCTTATCAGTTACTCTTTCTGACTGGGACCCTAACAGAACAGACCCTAACAGAACCCCAGCCCAGTTATGGTGAAAGCGGGAGAGAGGAGCCCTTGCTCCTCTACCTTGGTTGTTCTGACCCTCTCCCCAGGACTGGAGCTTTACTCCTTGTTTAGACCCATTAGTTTGGTCCAGTAACACAGATCCCTAGATAACAACCATCTGCCCTCCTACACTGCATTTCCATTATTTTGGTTGCATGATTTGCACCTCCTAGTGCTGGTCTTTTTCAGAATTATTATGACTGAGTCCTCTTGATTGCTTGCCTAGAAACCCTCAAGCACTTCCAGGAACAATTCTTGCAAACTGCCAACCTCTTCCACATCTGTCCCTCTGGTGGCCCCAAATAACCTCCATAGAAGACATCCCAAGATTTTACAGCTCCCTCCCTCTCTTTTTCAAATAGTTTTTATACTGTCTCCTTTTTCAGTGTCTTTCCTTCTTTATGCTCACTCTCACTCCAACTCAAGACAAAATTTTCAAGCACAAGACTTTGCCCTTCACAAAAGAACCCAAAAGTTTCACACCCACACACTAGTCAATAATGGGGATAGTTCAATTTACATTAGGCTAGTCTTTAAACATCTTTATCAGTGACTTCAACAAAGATGTAGAAACCATACTTATCAAATTGGTGTATGACACAAGTTGGCAGGAATCACTTATATGCTGGATGACAGAATAAAGATTATAAAGGACCTGACAAACAAAAATGATAGGTTGAAACTAACAAGATGATCAAATCACATTTGGAATATTGGGTTTAGTTCTGGGCAAGAACAAGCTAAATTATATTAAAAAAAAAAAATAGAATGAAGGTGGGTATGAAAACCCTGATACTTGAGGAAAGACTAAAATATTTGGATGATTTTTTCCACATAAAAATGGGGGTGGGATGTCAAACATGTCTCTTTTTAAATACTTGAACCACTAAGATTTTCAATACCAATAGGTCTTTTTCTGCATATTTCCTGAAAGATTTTTTTTTTTTACCAGAACCAGTAGATGTAAACTGTAGATACATTCCAAATCATTAAAATATATATTTTTCCTTAATAATTATTAGAACTGTCCAGAAAAAAGATGATTACTTTCATGGGTTACTGAGTGCATAGTCTTCTCACCTTGCTCTTTGCGTACCCTCTGTGGGCAAGGTCACTGACACCCAGAGTATGACATTCCTTATATGCTGATCTCTCTCCTGAGATCTAGATCCAAATGTGTGGTGGAATTTCCCAGAGATCCCTCAAAGCAGATTCACTGTTTAACTGCCCCAACCTACCCCTATTCTGGACTGCCTCTCTCACTTCCAAGTGGCCTAAGGCAAAAACTCAAACAGCCAATTTCTCCCAGTTCTTGATGGTGATGATGATAAGGATGATGATAATGGCAACTACTACCCGTTGAGTTCTTACTACCTGGAGTCAAGTGCCAAATTTTATGCATATTATCTTATGTAATCTTTACAGTAACCGTGTAATGTATGCATTGTTCTCATTTTACAGAGGAAGCTGAGGCTTTGAAGGGTAAGCAACGGGGTCCAGATTTGTATTTAAGGCTGCCTGACTCTAAAGGAAGGAACTCTGGTGGTGCAGAGATTAAGCACTTGGCTGCCAACCCAAAGGTCAGCAGTTCGAACCCGTCAGCCGCCCCACAGGAGAAACATGTGGCAGTCTGCTCCTATAAAGACGATTTATAGCCTTGGAAGCCCTATGAGACAGTTCTACTCTGTCCTATAGAGTCACTAGGAGTCAGAATTGACTCAATGGCAAAGTTTTATTTTTTTGGCTTTGATTCTAAAGGCCATGTGATTATCCCCTCTACTATACAGCCTTTTCAACTTTTGTTATCTGTTCTACCTTAGAAAGTCCCTTACTTTTTGTCACTTACTTTCCCGTCTGAAAGTGAAGAAACTGGTTTTTCCAAGATTGGCTTCTGTCATCCTTCATGTGGTAGATCAAATGGCATCCTAACGAAGGAGCCCCTGCTCCTCATTATTTCCTTTCATTTGTTGTTGTTGTTAGGTGCCATCAAGTAGGTTCCAACTCATAGCAATCCTAGGTACTGTAGAACAAAACACTGCCCAGTCCTGTGCCTCAACAATACTGTTACGCTTGAGTCCATTGTTGCATCCACTGTGTTAATCCATCTTGTTGAGGGTCTTCCTCTTTTTCGCTGACCTTCTGCTTTACCAAGCATGATGTCCTTCTGCAGTTACTGGTCCCTCCTGATAACGTGCCCAAAGTATGTGAGACAAAGTCTCACCACCCTTGCTTCTAAGGAGCATTCTGGCTGTACTTCTTCCAAGACAGATTAGTTCGTTCTTCTGCCAGTCCATGGTATAGTCAATATTCTTTGCCAACACCATAATTCAAAGGCATCAATTCTTCTTCAGTCTTCTTTATTCATTGTCCAGCTTTCCCACGCATATGAGGTGATTGAAAATATTATGGCTTGGGTCAGGTGCACCTTAGCCCTCAAAGTGACATCTTTGCTTTTTAACACTTTAAAGAGGTCTTTTGAAGCGCATTTGTCCAATGTAATACATCATTTGATATCTTGACTGCTGCTTCCATGGGCAATGATTGTATATCCAGGTAAAATGAAATCCTTGACAACATCAATCTTTTCCCTGTTTATCATGATGTTACTTATTGGTCCAGTTATGAGGATTTTTGTTTTCTTTATGTTGAGGTGTAGTTCATCCTGAAGGCTGTGGTCTTTGATCTTCATCAGTAAGTGCTTCAAGTTCTCTTCACTTTCAGTAAGCAAAGTTATGTCATCTGCATATCCACAGGTTGTTAACGAGTCTTCCTCCAATCCTGATGCCATGTTGTTCTTCATATCGTCCAGCTTCTAGGATTATTTGCTCAGCAAATAGATTGAAAAAGTATGGTGAAAGAATAAAACTCTGATGCACAGCTTTTCTGACTTTAAACCACGCAGCATCCACTTGTTCTGTCTCTTGGTCTAAATACACATTCCTCATGAGCACAATTAAGTGTTCTGGAATTCCAATTCTTTGCAATGTTACCCATAACTTGTTATGATCCACACTGTTGAATGTCTTTGCATGGTCAGTAAAACACAGGTAAACATCTTTCTGGTATTCTCTGCTTTCAGCCAGGATCTGTCTGATGTCGGCACTGATGTCCCTTGTTCTATGCTCTCTTTTGAATCCAACTTGAATTTCTGACAGTTTCCAGTTGATATACTGCTGCAGCCACTCTTGAATGATCTTCAGAAAGTTTTACCTTCATGTGATATTAATGATATTGTTTGATAATTTCCTCATTCTGTTGAATTACCTTTCTTTGGAATAGGTACAAGTATGGGTCTCTTCCAGTCAGTTGGCAAGGTAACTGTCATCAGATTTCTTCACATAGACAAGTGAGCACTTCCAGTGCTACATCCATTTTTTTTGAAACGTCTCAACTGGTATTCTGTCAATTCCTGGAGACTTGTTTTTCGCCAATGCCTTCAGTGCAGCTTGGACCTCTTCTTTCATTGCCATTGATTCTTACTCATATGCTACCTCCTGAAATGGTTGAATGTCAACCAATTCTTTTTGGTATAGTGGCTGTGTGTTCCTTCCATCTTCTTTTGATGCTTCCTACATCATTTAGCATTTTCCCTGTAGAATCCTTCAACATCACAGCTGGAGGGTTGAATTTTTCTTCAGTTCTTTCAGCTTGAGAAATACCGAGCATGTTCTTTTAGGTTTTCTAACTCCTATTCTTTGCACATTCCATTATACTTTACTTTGTCTTCTCAAGCCACCTTTTGAAATCTTCTGTTCAGCTCTTTTACTCCATCAATTCTTCCTTTCGCTTTAGCTACTCTATCTTCAAGAGCAACTTTCAGAGTCTTTTCTGACATCCATTTTGGTCTTTTTTTTTTTTTCTTGTCTTTTTAATGACTTCTTGCTTTCTTGATGTATGATGTTCTTGATGTCATTCCACAACTCATCTGATCTTTAGGCATTAGTGTTCAACGCATCAAATCTGTTCTTGAGATGGTCTCTAAATTTAGGTGAGATATACTCAAGGTCATACTTTGGCTATAACGGACTTCTAATTTTCTTCTACTTCAACGTCAACTTGCATATCAGCAATTGATTGATGCTATGTTCTATAATCAGCCCCTGGCCTTGTTCTGACTGATGGATGATATTGATCTTTTCCATCATCTTTTTTCACAGATGGAGTTGATTTGATTCCCGTGTGTTCCATCTGGCATGTTCCACAAGTATGTTGTTGAAAAAAGTATTTGCAAGGAAGAAGTCGTTGGTGTGGAAATATTCTATCGTGTCATCTTCTTTGTATCTCTCACCAAGGCCATATTTTCCAACTGCCATTCCTTCTTCATTTCCAACTTTTGCATTCCAATCACTAGTAATTACCAATGCAACTTGATTGCATTTTGATCAATTTCAGACTGCAAAAGTTGATAAAAATCTTCAATTTCTTCACCTTTTGCCTTAGTGGTTGGTGCATAAATTTGAATAATAGTCATATTAACTGATCTTCCTTGTAGGCATATGGATATTATTCTCTCACCGACAGTGCTGTACTTCAGGATAGATCTTGAAATGTTCTTTTTGACGATAAACACACCACCATTCCTCTTCAATTTGTCATTCCCAGCATAGTAGACCATATGATTTCCTGATTCAAAAGGCTCAATACCAGGCAATTTCAGCTCATTTATGCCAAAGATATTGATATATCCATGTTTATGCATTCCATTTCATTTTTTATGATTTCCAATTTTTCTAGATTCATACATTCCATGTTTCCATTATTAATGGATGTTTGCAGCTGTTTCTTCTGATTTTGAGTTGTGCCACATCAGCAAATGAAGGTTCAGAAAGCTTTACTCCATCCACATCATTAATGTGGACCCTACTTTGAGGAGGCAGCTCTTCCCCAGTAGTCTTTTGAGTACCTTCCAACCTGTGGGGTCATCTTCTGGCACTCTATCAGACAATGTTCCACTGCTATTCATAAGGTTTTCACTGCCTAGTTTTTTTTGTTTTTTTTTTTTTTCAGAAGTAGACCACGAGGTCCTTCTTCCTAGTTTTTCTTAGTCTGGTAGCTCAGCTGAAACCTGTCCACCATGGGTGACCCTTCTGGTGTTTGAATACTGGTGTCATACCTTCCAACATCATAGCAACAGGCAAGCCCCCACAGTAAGACAAACTGACAGACACGTGGGAGATTCTATTCCATAGTACCCTAATAATTTCCTCAACAATGTTCATCATCATCAGTTAATTTTAAAAATATTTACTTTATTGTCCAATTCCCTTAAAAACAGATATGGAAGGCTTCCATGGGAAAGATCTTAATGTCTTGCTCTTCTCTGAATCTACAGTACCTAGAATGGTGCTTGGCATCTACTTGAGCTCAATAAATATTTCTTGATTGATTGGTTGATTTGAGTGTAATTTTGATCTGTTCCCCCACCTATAGTCTTTCTACTGTTTGATGTAGTTCAAGCCCTCAACCTCTCACATGGACAAACCTAATAGCCAGCTACCTTGTCTCCATCTCTTCCACCTTGAATCCAAATACAGAACAAATCATGCCCCCTGCTGAAATATCTTCCATAGCTCTTCTGTGACTACAGAGTAAGTAAAATCTTCTAAACATGGCATCAAAAATTTGTTGTCAACACCGCAATGCAAGTTCCCCCCATTCTCCACTACCACTGTTGTTTGAAAAAGCTGTATAACTTCATGTCCTTATGTCTCATTAATGATGCACTGTCTTTTCAAAACTCTTTTCTCCCTCTACTGAAAAACTATAGGAATCATCTCTTGTGTGAAATTTTTCCTGTATTCGTCCTCCAGAGAAAATTTAAACATTCCCCGGCCACCACAGGTTTTCATTGCATTTTGCAATGACAGTTTGTTTTACAAACTATTGTATTACAGTTTGTTATGCACTTCTCTTTTCTAATCTCCCCAACTAGATTTGACCTTATTGCACATTAAAAAAACTAAAAAATAGAGGTGGAATATTGTTGTTGTTATTGTTAGCTGACATCAAGTAGATTCTGACTCATGGCAACCCCATGTGTACAGAATATAACTGTTTCATAGGGTTGTCAAGGCATATGATAGTTGCTTATTAAATGACTAAATTTTGAATAAAGGAACAAATTGAGCTAGATGGTATCTAATGTCCTTTTCAGAGTGAATATTTTGTATATATTATTTTATATATTATTAATGATTCCAATATTTTTAAGTTGGAAAATATTTTTGGAAACCAATGACAAATTGTTTTAATTTTGATCCTTGCCTACTCATTAAAAGCAATTAATTAAAAAAAAAAAACTACAATGCCTAAAAGGGGGTGAGGGACGTATAAGAAAAATTATTGATTTCCTGAATGTTGGCCCTATTCAGCAATTGGATTTTTTACTTAAATTGAAAATATCTTCAAACATTTTCTGGCAGAAATTTAAACTGATAAATCTATTCAGAGGGCAAGTTAGCCATATGTATCAAGATTTTTACAAATGTGTATAGTCTTTGACCCAGGAATTGACTTCTGGGAAACGATATTCCAAGGAAAATAAAAATGTAAATCAATTATGTCATTAATTTACTCTTGTACTACATATTACTTTATTTTATTATACTATAATAGCCAAGGAGCCCTGGTGGTGCAGTGGTCAATCCTTCAGCTGCTAACCAAATGGATGGCAATTCCAATCTACCAGCAGCTCTTTGGAAACACTATGGGGCCATTCTATTCTATCCTATCGGGTTGCTGTGAGTCAAAATCAACTTGACAGCAATGGATTTGAGTTTTTTTGTTTTATAATAGCCAAATAAATTGGAAACAAGAGTTGAATAATAAGAAAATGAACAAGGATTAAATAAATCAGTTTTGCCATACAATTAAAATAGTTTTGAATAATCAAAGAAGTGAAAAATTAATGCTGACAATGTGAAAAAAAATTTGTACTATGGCATCTCAAATTTATCTATCCACCTATCTGTCTGTCTATCTGTCTGTCCTATCTATCTATATCTATATATCTATACACCTACTCCTCACTTATTCACTATCTCATTATCTGAAATTTTGCATTTACAACAACAGTAAAAAATCTACTCTCCTACTATTTTGCATGCTAATATGTGCTTAAATATATATATATATACACACACACACAGATAGAGAGGTAGGAAACATAACAGTATACTCTCTAGGTGGTTAAGACTGTACTATTGTTATTTTCTTCTTCATATTCATCTATATTTTCCTACTTGACAAAACTAAATATATATCCTTTACTCAACAGATTTTAAAAATTGTTTTAAAAACACACAGTGTGATTGAGACCAGGACAAATTAAATTACCTGTAACTGCTTAAACTGACTCCTAGTAAGACCGTTGGCAAACTACACACTCTAAACTTTGTTTCAAACAAATGTACGCTTCACACAAAGTACCTTCCATGCATCACAAGTTATGAAATGTCTTATGAAAAATTCACACATTAAATAACTCATTAAAAATGGTGCGTTGGCAAAAAAGAAGGGAGGAAATTTAGGAAACAAAGGGTGTAGATTACTTTTGGGTAAAGTTAATACATGAAAGTGATGAATGCTTAGCGTAACGTGCCAAGGAGAGAAGGACATGTGTGAAAGATGTCCTAATACATCATGTGTACATATTCATATCTAAGTAGAAAATATATACCATCTGTTTTCACCCTCTTTTCATTCTCTTCAGTTCCCCACACAGCTGTTTACGCAGCAGTGAACTTTCTTGGCAATCTTTCATTGGACGAAGAGGATTGCTTCCATTATTGTTTTATTGATGAACCAGAGATGACTACTGGGGCCAATCCAAGATGACAGCCTCTGTCACAGCTTAAGCACATATTTTTCTGGTATAATCAGTGGTCTAGAGCTGTTAATTTGGTCTTTAGTTTATCTACAAGTACACTTTTCCTATTTTTAGTTATAAAATGTTGAATTAGGACACATGCAACAAAATCCTGCCTCAAATGAAGTCTTAGTAGTAAAAAGACCTGCGCAAGTTGATCTTAATGCAATTACAGCCTCATATACACTGTATGAGTAGTTTGATGTTATCAGATTATCATCTTCCAAAGCACCTTCGAGATTTAACTAACAACAAATAGGGATTTTTAAAAATTTTATTTCATTCAACTAAATAATATGTTCTTTCTGACTTGGGTCAGATGACCATCATCTCAATACCCCCAGGACATGCTTGAGTAATAACTTCAAAGTTTATGGTTCAATGACATATTTCTTCTACAAGTAACATTCGAAGGCAATATGATGCGATGTGAAGAGCGCTATGGAAACAACAAGAACTGGGATTGGATTCTACCACTATTTCTTATAAATTGTATAATCTGGGACATGTCATTAAGTTTCACTCACCTTCAAATTTGCTTATCTTCAAATGTACAGAAACAAACAAAAAAAAAAGGAGTGGAACCTTAGAAGTCTATGCATCTACCCCAGTGGTTCTCAATCAGGAGTGATTTTGTCCCCCTCCCCATTCTGGGGGACAGTTCACAATTTCTGGGTCATTTTTGGTTGTCATATCTGGAGGCAGGAGGTGAGTTGGGAGCTACTGGTATTTAATGGGTAGAAATCAGCAATGCTGCTAAACATCCTGCAATGCACAGGACAGGTCCCCACAACAAAAATTTAAATGACCCAAAATGTCCATGCTGCCACTTTGAGAAACGCTGCTCTATGCTCTAATTGGACCATATCATAGGAGAAAAATGTCAAATTACTGACAGATCAAAACTTTAAACACTAACATTTTAGGTTATTGAACTCTGAACATTTGTAGTTAGATTCTAGACTTGCTCAGTGGTGACTGGTCAGATTCACTTTCTAAAAGATGAAAAATCTTTAGAAAAAAATCTAGAATATCACCATTGATTTTAAGTGTGACAATTGCTTAACGTGAGCTTATTTATGAAAAATTGGTCTGCTGATCTTAAGCTCCAGCCTCGTTTTCTCTTATCTCAGTAAAGGCTGTTAATTTTTTTTTTTTTCCACACACCAAATGTGATAGCATCATGAATATGATACAACTTGCAAATCAGTGTGGGCTTATCTATTAGTCAGAGTTCATTGGGATAGTTGACTATCTTCTTGGTTAATTTCCCTAACTTTGAACTTGGTTATTTCTTTGTTATTTTTTGTAACACCAAGCTTATCAATGACTAAGTATGGTATTGCCGTAATACAAGGCTTAGATAATAATGTATTCTTGTTGGAATTTAATCTTGCTTCTAGAAGGCCACAGAGATGCTGACATAAATCGTCATTAAGTAAATGCAAATATTAGGGCAAATCCACAGTTAAGATTCTTCTTTTAAAATTTTATTTTTAAAAGTCAGAGTTTCATGAGACTGGAAATTATAATATGGAGTTGCAAACCCGTATCTCAACAAGCATGTTAGCTAAATAGAACTCCAGAAAGTTCTCCCATAAACACAAAATTATTTTTTCTCCTTGGTAATTTTAGATCTCAATGCATCCCTTGGTGTAAAATCATAGAAAGTTGTAGAACCAAATGAGCATGTATATTTAAGAATTGGAGAATTGTTGGCTAAATATTTATATATTTGACCATCCTACCATTTATTCTTTATGTCACAGGCTTTCCTCTGAAGATCTATGTAGATACTTCAATTTCTTTCACTTATAGTTGATACAATTTTAGCAATCTAAAAGCCTTGTGTTGTCACCATTGTTAGGTGCTGTTGAGTCAGTTCCAACTCATAGTGACCCTATATACAACAGAATGAAACACTGCCCAGTCCTGCACAATCCTCACAATTGTTGCTATGTTTGAGTCCATTGTTGCAGTCACTGTGGCAATCCATCTCATTGAACATCTTCCTCTTTTTCACTGGCCCACTACTTTACCAAGCATGATGTCCTTCTTCAGGGACTGATCCTTCCTGATAACATGTCTAAAGTACGCGAGACCTTGTACTAACATTCAATCAACTCTTAAAGTATCTCGTCATTCTTGTCAAATCAGCCTTAATGTTTCTTGGCAAGAAATCCAATTGTTTTGGTAATGATAGACTTAAAGAAAACCCAAGTTAATGTTGAGAAGAATTCTCAAAAACAGAATAATTTCTAAAAGAAAGACTGGTGCAAATGCTTTAACTTAATTTGAGTGTTCAACTTTTCTCCTTCTGACATAAATTTTGCTATGCCAGTCTGATGTTACAGAAAAAGCACTGGATTTGAGGATCAAAAGATCTGGCTTAGAATCAGAGTTCTGCCATTTAATAATTATGGGTTCCATATTGCTTTATATCACTGAGCCTCAGTTACTCTCAACACGATAACAACACCTATCTCATAAGATTGTTATTGGAATTAAATGGAGTGATGTTGTGGAAGTACTTCAGAACTGCAAACCACTATACCCCAAAAACCCAGTGCTGCCAACCATTTGGTTATCAGCCACTATACCAGTGTCAACTATATCACCTGCATTTAAGAATAAATTCAATGCATACACTGTGCAAACTACTCCAGGGTTAGATGTGGTAGAACACATCATATTTCTTTGCTAGATACTGTATTATTTACACAAGTAACATGGATGTGATACATTGTTTTTACTAACTGCACCTTCCCCCACGAGGTATTTTTGTAAGCATGCTATGGTAATTTGTTTTACAGCAACATGTAGAAAAAATTAGCATAGTGCACTTACAAAAATATCTCACAGGGGGAGGGCACGGTTGGTAAAAAATGAATAACACACATACTATTTGTGTAAAAGTATGGTATGCCATAGTACCTTTGCACATTCTATTTCTTCTGCCTACAATCCTTCCCTCCTTGCCTCTCAAGGGAACTCCCTCTCTTCATCGCAGACCGTGTTCAAACACCAGCTACACCAGCTAATCTATGAGGACTCTGTGTTTTAACATCATAACAGCACACCCTTCGCCTGGGTTACACATCACCTGTTAATATGAATTATGGAGGGAAGAAAAAGATTCTAATAATCAAGAAGGTTGTTGTTGTTGGTAGGTATCATTGAATCAATTCGGACTCATAGCGATCTTATGTATAACAGAAAAAAACATTGATCAGTTCTGCACCATCCTCACAATTGTTGCTGTGTTTCAGCCCATTGTTGCAGCCACTGTATTAATTCATCTTGTACAGGGTCTTCCTCTTTTTTGCTGACCTTCTACTTTACCAAGCATGATGTCCTTCTCCAGGGACTGGTCCTGCCTAACAGCATGCCCAAAGTAAGAAAGACAATCTCACCATCCTTGCTTTTAAGGAACATTCTGGCTATACTTCTTCCAAGGCAGATTTACTCATTCTTCTGACATTCAGTGGTATATTCAATATTCTTCACCAACACCGTAATTCAAAGCCATCAATTCTTCTTGGCTCTTCCTTATTCATTCCCCCACCTGAATAGTAGGGAGCCTGAACTTCCACCCTCACCCAGCAGTAATGAAGCAGTACCCTTTCTCCCCCATTAGTGTTTTGTCAGAAGAGGCCGGCTACAACAAAAAGTTTAAATAAGATCCAGAGTCTCAAAACTCTGAACCTATTTGCTGAGTGGCATGACTCAAAATGAGAAGAAACAGCTGTAAACATCCATGAATAATCAGAATGTGGAATGTACCAAGTATGACTCTAGGAAAATTGGAAGCTGTCAAAACTGAAATGGAGTGTTTGAAGATAGATGTCATAGGCATTAGTGAGCTGAAATGGACTTGTATTGGCCATACAGAAGAGCCAGATTCGGAAGAGGATGTGGAATAAGGGATATCATTGCTGATGTCAGATGGATGTTGGCTGAAAGCAGAGAATAGCAAGAAGATGTTTATATGTGTTTTATTGACTATGCAAAGGCATTCAACTATGCGGATCATAACAAATTATGGATAACATTGCGAAGAATTAGAATTCCAGAACACTTAATGGTGCTCATGTGGAACCTGTACATAGACCAAGAGGCAGTAGCTCAAAAAGAATAAGGGGATACTGTATGGCTTAAAATCAGGAAAGGTGTGTGTCAGGATTGTATTCTTTCATCATACTTATTCAATCCGTATGCTGAGCAAATAATCTGAGAAGATGGACTATATGAAGGACAGAGCATCAGGATTGGAAGAAGCCTCATTAACAACCTGTGAATATGCAGATGACACAATCTTGTTTGCTGAAAGTGAAAAGGACTTGAAGCACTTACTGATGAAGATCAAAGACCACAGCCTTCAGTATGGATTACACCTCAACATAATGACGACAAAAATCCTCATAACTGGACCAAATAAGCAACATCATGATAAACAGGGAAAACACCGATGTTGTCAGGGATTTCATTTTACCTGGATATATAATCATTGCCCATGGAAGCAGCAGTCAAGATATCAAACGATGTATTACATTGGACAAATGCGCTTCAAAAGACCTCTTTAAAGTGTTAAAAAGCAAAGATGTCACTTTGAGGGCTAAGGTGCACCTGACCCAAGCCATAATATTTTCAATCACCTCATATGCATGGGAAAGCTGGACAATGAATAAAGAAGACTGAAGAAGAATTGATGCCTTTGAATTATGGTGTTGGCAAAGAATATTGACTATACCATGGACTGGCAGAAGAACGAACTAATCTGTCTTGGAAGAAGTACAGCCAGAATGCTCCTTAGAAGCAAGGGTGGTGAGACTTTGTCTCACAAGCTTTGGGCGTGTTATCAGGAGGGACCAGTCATTGTAGAAGGACATCATGCTTGGTAAAGCAGAGGGTCAGCGAAAAAGAGGAACACCTTCAACAACATGGACTGACACAGTGGCTGCAACAATAGGCTCAAACATATCAACAATTTTGAGGATGGTATGGGACTGGGCAGTGTTTCGTTCTGTTATACCTAGGGTTGCTATGAGTTGGAACCAACTCCACAGCATGTAACAACAACAATAACATTTGAAAAGAGTCTATTATTCCACCTACCTCATTCATTCTTTTATTCAAGAATATTCAGTAAACTCTTGACAAATGCCAGGCACTTGTCTAGGCTTTGGAGACACATCAGTTAATAAGAAAGGCAATATTCCTTACCCTCATAGGAATTTCTGTCTAGTGGTCATCAATCTATGAAGACATCATATGCTTCTGGTTATATATTAAGTTGGGAAACTGTTTAAATTTTTCAAGCATGGAAGTTTTTTGTTTTTAATTGTTTCTTAGCTGAGATAGATTTTCATGTCGAGTTGTTTTCCAATAATATGTTTTAATGTTATCACTGTGCCTTGTGCATAGTAGCTGCCTAAAATACATACATACGTACATATATAGAGAGAACATGAATGACATTTTAGAAAAGGCTTCATTATTTTATCATTAAAATGTTTAAGAAGACAAAAAAAGCTCTAAAAGGCCTTATGTTGTTGTGTGCTGTTGAGTCAGTTCTGACTCAATGATGCCATGTAAATGAGTAGAAATGCCCCATAGGGTTTTTTGGCTGTAATCTTTACAGAAGCAGATTACCAGGTCTTTCTCCTGCTGGATGGGTTGAAATCACCAAACTTTCAGTTAACAAGTGAGTGCTTAACCATTTTACCACTGGGGCTCCTATAAAGGCCTTAGACATAGTCATAGCATATTGACTGAGGAGCCAAGGCTGTGACTGCCATGCATCATACCAGCTCTCCCACCTCCACTAGGAAAAACAGACAGATTGGCTACTTGAATAATTTTTTTTCATAGCTGGTGATTTTTGGTATTTAATTATAAGATGAGAATGAATAGCTTTTCTTACTAGGGAGAAATGTGAATTTGTCTCACCCACCGGAATGATTTAGAAACCATATAATATAGAGAATAAATTACACAAGAGAAATAGGAAAAAAGCTTCTATCCACTGGCCATATAGCATGCTAAGCATTCATTCCATCGAGCTTACTGTCAAGGTCCTCCCTTTGCTTTTGTGGAGACTTGGGAGTCTTCCTTTTTTGTTGTGTAAAGGGAATGAGTTGATTCTGCTGTAGCTAGGGTGGTTAATGGTGCTTCATTGAGTCTCTCTGCACTTAGGATGTATCTGATTTCTGCAGGGAGTAAGAATTTCACTGCATTCAATGATGGAGAATACCATTGCTTCAGTACACACATGGCATTGTGCATTGCTCACTGAGGCAACACTAATTTTCCACTCTGCACTGGAACGATGGTAAATTTGGGAGCTGGTTGTGTACTTAGAATCTCTTAGTTGTTTGATCACAATTGATGAAAGGATATGCAATCAATCTCCCCCTAAGACAGTGAGTGGTATTGGCCATAACTCATTACTCCGTCAAGGATTTGGCATTTCAATCGATGGGAAATGATGTGTGATCATTCTAATTTATTATACATCATTTCCCATCAATCGACGAGCTGAAGCTTTGACATAATAAGTACTTACAGACACTGTCAGTCATTCTTGGTCCAAATATCTCCCAGTGCTGCCATTTGGGGTCTCTACAAACACTCATGAAAATTGAATGTGCCCCCAAATCACAAATGTAATGATTTCATTCAGCAGAAGACTTTAAGATGATCTCTTGCTGGGAGATCCCACCAGCAATTGCCTAAATGCTGAATCATCCACCAATCTAAAGGGGATGAAACTGATGAGTATTCTGATTAGCCATGATCTTCCTCCCAGTCTGACCAAATATGATTCAAAGGATGACGGGTATTACCAAAATCATATGGGTACATTTTTGTCTTTGAAAAATGTCAATCTTCTCTACCTACTTCATCTAAAAAAAAAAAAAAATTTACTATTTCCTGAGTGCTTTCTGGAATAATGTCAAAGCACATTGATTTTCCTGCCTTTTGTCACTGTGGGGAATGACATCACAGGACAGCAGATCACCAAATACTGTATTATCAAGATAGTAAAACTCATGAATTACCAGTACTTTTAAATAAGATCCCTCAGCCATTATTATTGCCTATACAGAAGCATTGAAGGAAAACTGTCTGGTTTGATTAGCTGTATTTGTCTGAAGTTTGAGTGTCATAAAAATTAAAATAAGAAGAATGACTCTGGGACCATGTACTGAAGCAATAATGTCCAAAGTCGTAATTCTGGATATTGCATACTGCCTATTTCATGGTGACTCCATGTCAGCAGCTTTGCACTAGCATATTTGGTAATTTAAAAAATATGGCAAGACATTTTCAATTTCTACTTTGTAATTTTTTCAGAAGCAAAACCGTATTTTCATGAGAATCTGCATGCACAATAGGAGGGGAATTTTTATTTTCAACAGCCACAAAAGGAACATTTTCTGGAGAAAAGAGGGTGATGGTCCCTCTGTAACTCTCACACATAGCAATACTTTCTTGAGGACAGAAGGGAAAAGATTCTGTTTTGGCCAGAAACAGTTACCCTATGACTATTCCCTCCTAAACCTGGGGAAAGTAGCAAGTAAAACAGTAGAAAGTTTTTCATTCTTAATAAACTAAAAATAAGAAAATTTACATAATTTTTTTTTCCCCACAGAAACGTGCGGAACCATTTTCTTTCTTTTTTTCCCCCCAAATTCAGCTATGGAAGCCTGATCATTTTGGAGGAAGCCTAGCACAGTGCTTTGCATTCAGTGTGTGGCTATGATCTAGAAGTCAGTTCACAGATTCTGCAACTCACAGCCAAGGAAGTTTGCTCCCATCATGTATAAGGCCCACTACCCAAGAGATAAAAAATGACATACTAGCACAATGGATTTTAATAGACTCTTTCTCAATGAATTTGAAAGCATTCATTAGCTTATTCATACTCAGGATTTGCTTGAGCCAATAACTTTCTAAACTTGAGGGGGGGAGGGAATATCCTCCTCACTCCTCCATGCACCAGTTTCCTCTTTGCTTCTTCATCAGCAATCACTGGGTCTTGGCAGAACCAGGGCTTACTGGGGAGCCAGCTGGCTCCGTTAGCTCTTCATATGCTCTGGGGCTTATCTAAGCTAATGGAGTATCACAGTTCATTATAAACCTTCCTCCTCTACCCTCTGTGAGGAAGCTCCCGTGTACACCAGTTTGGGGCAGGAGGCATCACTGCCACTGAAGCTGCCAAAAAGAGCTGCCAATATCCCATGGAGAAGCTAAGGGATATCAAGATTTGTATCAAATGTGCCCTGACCCCAGAAGAAGCCTAGAGAGGAATCCAAGCTTGAAGGAGAATTGGTATTATCTTCTAATTCTACACTGCCCTGCGTTATTAGAGGAGCAGCAACATTCTATTCAGCTCTATGTGTCACGTACCTTGCTAAGTCTTTTCCATGTAGTAGCTTATTTAGATCTTACAACAACCCTAAGAAGTCAGTACTATTATTGTACCTATTTTATAGATGAGGAAATGGAAACTGGGGCTTAGATAGGCGAAATTACTTGCTTAGAGTCACCTAGAGAATATTAGAAAGCAGCATTCCAACTCGTATCTGAATAATCAGTCCACCATCCTACCAGCTATACACTATACATCCAGGAAGGAGAGCTGCAACTCAATTCAAAGACAAAGAGGAAGGCAAATCCTTCCTCCTTGTTGTTGAAAGAAAAGGGAACAGGAACGAGTAGAGAAGGGTAGAACTCAAACAAGCACCTACTGATCAAGATACCTTTTTAAATGTGTTGTTGTTTTGCTGTTAGTTGATTGCATTCTGACTTATGGCGACCCCTGTGTGCAGAGTAGAACAGCTCCATAGGGTTTTCAAGGCTGGGATCTTTCAGAAGCGGATCACTAGACCTGCCTTCTGAGGTGCTTGTGGGTGCGTTCGAACCGCCAACTTTTTGGCCAGTGGTCAACCAGTTAACCATTTGTGCTACCCAGAGACTCTTCCAAATATGTTTAGGAGCATAAAAGTATAAATTGAAAAATCATAAGGGCAGCTTTATGATAATTAGGACATCTCTTATATTTATTTCTAGAAAATAAAAACTTCAAGTACTCAAAAAATTATTTTCAGAGAAAAAAAACGATTACCAAAAAAGAAACTTTTTTTCAAAAACTCTGATTCAGAATCAGTCATGGTCCATGACACCCTGTAAGAAAGGAAGCACTGCTTTGGAATCTTACTAACAAAAGAAACAATGCCTAGACTGAGTGCTCACGTGTGAGGTTTGAGTTTGACACGATTTAAAAAGCTTGAGTAATAAACTCCTGAAAAACGTGGTTTGGTAATGAGCAAGCCTTTAACTATATAGACATGTTGCCAGGTACCACTTTAATAAACTATTACAAATGATCGATGCAAAGGTGTTTCCAACAGCTGTTTATGTAATGTGGATGGAAGAATTCTTCCATAAAGAAGCTGTTAGTGGGAAAATTGGCTATGCATGGTTGTGATGTCAAATCCATACATAACAAACTTTTCCCTGTCAATCAACAATCTTGCCATAAATTAATCCATTTACAACAAGCCTTTTTGAATTGACAGCTTCGATGTGAATAACAAAAAGGACTCTGTAAGGAAAGTGAACTCAGAATGGGTTTTTGTAACTCTTTAACACATGGGGAGAAGTGGCAAAGACGTGTGGCCCTTAATTTGTCTCGAAAAAGTTTGATAGCAACTCCAAACACCAAGGTAGCTTTCCAAAAGGCCGCTGAACACAACAAAGCTTGGGTGACCTCTTAAATTTGGTTTACAGTGGTTCAGCAGGAGCTGAACAAGGGAAAGCACAATGAGATGGATTGACACAACAGCCATAACAATGGACTCAAACATACTGAGGACCATGAAGATGGCACAGGATACAGCAACGTTTCATTCTGTTGTAACTGAGGTTGCAATGAATTGGAGCCAACGGGACAGCAATTAACCACAACAACAACAAACCTTTGTTCAATGATGGAAACAAATTCTGGTGCATTTCTCTTGACTGTCCTGGGCATAAAGATGAAATCCAGATGCAGTTGTTACATAAACACACTCCGGTTTGCTTTCTTCACAATGCATTTGTTGAAGCACCAGAGCCTTGTGCACATGAATGTGCCTGTGTGATCAGCAGTGACACGGTAGTTGCTGCAGACAAGCCCTTGGACACTTGTTCAGTTCTGTTGTCCTGGCCACTGACCTTGCCTTTTACTCAAGTTGTTGCTCAAGCCCAGCTACCAATGGGTTCTGATGTCATTCCCCAACAAGTGTTATTGACAAAAATCACAGGGTTGTAAAGAATGCCTACATGACATCAGGTATGTGCTTCTGTTTCCAGGGTAAGCCAGCACCTAAGGGAAGAGTTGTGTTCTTAAAGATGACCAGAGGTACGATGCCATTATCCCTTCAGGGATCCCTAAGCCAACATTCCTAATTCTGACATTTTTGTTTTTTACCTTCATGTAGTACAAAGGCCCCTTCTGTCATCACTGGAGGCAAAGAGAGCTTGGCTGGTTTTCATTCCTATATTCAACATACATTTTCTTCTGGCTAAATAACATCAATTTCTGAAATCAGAGTTCCCTTTCTACAAAACTCTCATAATGCGTATAACATTCCTGCCTTCTTCAATCTTCTCTTCACCTCTCCGCTTAGTCAATCCAGTCGAAAAGTAGATATGAATAAATTACCATAAATAAGGATGAAAGCCAAAAATGATATAACACACCAATGAGATTCTTGCAATGCATTAGTTCTTGTTTGCTTTTTGTCTTGTTTTTCTGCACTGGGTGAAACCACCGCTCTAAACCTTCTACAATTTATTCTATTAAATTTGCCCTTGAGGAAGGAAGCCTCAGCCTGGATCCCAACCAATGCTTTCCTCTTCACAGATGCCTTGCCACTCTCTGTTGAGAAATATTATTCTGAGATTCCTCTGTTCTTGCTCTGCCCCCTTGGTGTGCTTGCCAAATTGCTCACCTGCATCCAGTTGGTCATGGGCCTTTGGATGGTAAATCTTTCCTGCCAGATTCACACACACACACACACAGACACACACACACACACAGACACACAGACACACACACAGACACATACAGAGGCAACCAGTGCTTACACCTATTTGTTCCCAGGATGCCCTGCTTTTCCCCACTGATTTTCAGTCCCATGTCTTCATTTTGTCAGGGGCATGTGGAATTCTATTCTCCGAACAGTCTGCAAGCTCACTCAATTGGGCCGCACAGACCTCTGTAGAGCACATGTTCCCAATTACACCGTCAGAGTCATTGATGAAAATACCTGGGCCTGATTACAGTATAGAATCTAACAGATGGTGGGGAGTTTAAGATGGAGTTTAAAACACTGCATTTTGAAGCTCGCTGGATGCATTCCTTTTCTTTTTCTATCACAATGTGTTTTATACCTAGAAGACTACCACGCACTTGTTCAATGAGTAAAAAAAAAATGAACAAATTAATGAGTGAATGATTGGCCCAATGAAAACAACCATGCATGGGTAGGGGTCTACATTCCCACAAATAATTGCATGTGGATTTAAGTTTAAATTTATTCAGATTTAGTTCCATCATAATATGGATAAACATTCCTATTTAAATATTTCTACTTACCCTAACAAAGCCTTCCAAAGACCTTTAAGAATACAATTATACCTAGCACCATAGTGCCTTCAAAGATCAAAATGCTGGTATATTCAAAGAGACAATTACAACTTTAACATTCGAAGCAGATAAAACAAACGAACAAAAACAAACCCACACCCATGGCCGTGGAGTCAGATGCCAACTCATAGTGACCCTGTAGGACAGGGTAGAACTGCCCATAGAGTTTCCAAGGATCTAAATCTTCACAGAAGCAGACTGCCACATCTCTCTCCTGTGGAGTGGTGAGTGGGTTTGAACTGCCAACCT
Organism: Elephas maximus indicus; assembly: GCF_024166365.1. Classification (NCBI taxonomy): domain Eukaryota; kingdom Metazoa; phylum Chordata; class Mammalia; order Proboscidea; family Elephantidae; genus Elephas; species Elephas maximus. Next base: position 138,297,012 of record NC_064821.1, read on the forward strand.
TTCAGTTAACAGCTGAGTGCTTTAGCCACATGCCACTAGGGCTCTTAGATAAAGCGAAGCAGCTATACTTACTTTTAAGAAATGTATTTGTCTGAAATGTACAAAGTATTTTGCATACTTAATGGTTTTTTTTTTAATGTTGAGGAGGTAATAACATGCTCATCCTTAGTGTGTCTCAGTTATTTTTTCTGAAGTTATCACCCAAACAAGTAGATCTGTGTCATCTTGTTTGAAGCTAAATATAACTTGCTTTCCTCCCTCCCTTTCTTTCTTCTTAACTTCAATATTCACTGAGCTCTCATCATTTGGAGGCATAAGGAGGACCATGTTGCATGGCTGAAAGCCAAGTATTAGTAGCTGAGCATACCACCTAGACACTTTATTCAGCTAGGCAGAATAAAGGTGGGATAGCAAATGACCATGGACCCCCGGGTGGTGCAAACAGTTAACACGCTGGACTGCTAACTAAAAAGTTGGAGGTTCAAGTCCACCCAGAGGCATCTCTGAAGACAGGCCTACAACTACCTCCAAAGAATCACTCACTGAAAACCCTATGGACCACAGTTCTAATCTGATATACCCAAGATTGCCATGAGTCAGAATCAACTCAATGGCAACTGTTTTATTTTGGAAGCTTCATGGCTTCTCTCCAAATCCCTAAAAAAGTAAAGAACCTATTGTCTAGATGGAAAGATCAGCTGTTATCCTTAAAAGTCCATGTATGACGAAGAACAATAACTGTAAGCCTAGGTCATTACACTGTCCACTGCTTTCAGGAACCACTTTAGCGTTACCACTAAGCCCAAAAAACCAAACCCAGTACCTTCGAGTCAATTCCGACTCATAACGACCCTATATACTAAAAATCCTTTAATAGGCAAAGATCTCTTTTTGCCTGCCTGCATTGTTTTATTGATTATGCAAAGGTATTTGACTATGTCGGTCATAAAAAATTATGGATAACATTGTAAAGAATGGAAAATCCAGAACATGTAACTGTGTACATGCATCACCTGTACATAGACCAAGAGTCAGTGGTTGGAACAGAACAAGGGGATACTGCATGGTTTAAAATCAAGAAAGGTCTTCATCAGGGTTGTAGCCTTTCACTATACTCATTCAATCTGTATGTTCAGCAAATAATCTGAGAAGCTGAACTATATGAAGAACAGCACAGGAAGACTTATTAACAATCTGTGATATGCAGATGACGCAATCTTGCTTATTGAAAGTAAAGAGGACTTGAAGCACTTACTGATGAAAATCAAACACCACAGCCTCCCATATGGATTAAACCTCAACATAAAGGAAACAGTAATCCTCACAACTGGACCAATAAGCAACATCATGATAAATGGAGAAAACATTGAAATTGTCAAGGATTTCATTTTACTTGGACCCATAATCAACATCCATGGAAACACTAATCAGGAAATAAAACGATGAATTGCATTGGGCAAATCTGCTGCAAAAGACTTCTTTAAAGTATTGAAAAGCAAAGATGTCACTTTGAGAATTAAGGTACACCAGACCCAAGCCATATTTTCAATCACCTCATATGCATTTGAAAGCTAGACAATAAATAAGGAAGACCAAAGAAGAATTGATGCCTTTGAATTATGGTGTTGGCAAAGAATATTGACCATATCATGGACTGCCAGAAGAATGAACTAATCAGTCTTGGAAGAAATACAGCCAGAGTGCTCCTTGCAAGCGAGGATGGCAAGACTTCGTCTCACATACTTTATTAGGAAGGATCAGTCCCTGGAGAAGGACATCATGCTTGGTAAAGTACAGGGTCAGTGAAAAAGAGAAAGACCCTCAAGGAGATGGCTGCAAGAATGGGCTCAAATGTAGCAACAACTGTGAGGATGACACAGGACCAGGCAGTGTTTCGTTATGTTGCACATAGGGTCATTACGAGCCAGAACCGATTCAACAGCACCTAACAACAACAAATTGTTTCTTAATTTCACATACCCCATTCAATTAAACACGGATGGTCACCAAATATCCTGAACTTGTTCTTATTTGAGAACAATGCTTTTCCCAAAAAAGACATTAGAGAAAACTGTGAGAGGAGCCAAAATCTCGGGTGAACATTTTTGCTTTAGCTGTATATTTTTAAATTAGGAGCCCTGTGAATAGAGATCTTAGGATAAAGTTACTGTAAATAAGATCTTTGTCTCTAATTGAGACTAGTTCCTCAAAACTCCTTTTTCTTTTTAGACTCGCACTGTTCAGCCCCACTTTCAGTGAAATTCAATCACATTCATTAGCATTTCTAAAGATGTAAGCTACTCAAAACAGCTGCATTGTCTTTCCTTTTCAACTAAAATGCAGCTTTTTCTTCTAAAGGGTGAAATCTCCCTTTAGTTACCCAATTCTTTCAGCTTGGCACCCACAATTTTCAATGGTAGAGCCAACCCCCAAGAAACAGGAAGTGCAATCCCATTTGATCTCACTTGAAAGCAATTGTAAATACTTGGTCAGGACGGAAACAGTGGCTCAAAGAAAAATACAGAAAATAACTGCGGAAGCAAAAAAAAAAAAAACGCAAGTGAGACAAAGTAATAATCATTTAAATGAACTAACTCTTTGTCCCTGTGACTAAAAAAAATCAAGGGTATTTAATACATTCCCTCTGAGAAGCAGGCTGCTGTTTGTCAGTCTTCCTCCTCTTTCATTGGCTATTTCAGCAATAGAGAGGGAAACATTTCATCTCTTTAATCTCATAGGTCCATATAAAGAACATTCCATATACTTCAAGTCATAAAATTACCTGCTTTTTTTCTTAAGGTGAGTACTGATGGAATTTTTTTTTGCAAGAGGGAGCCAGGAGTTTACAAGTTAACCTTTTTTTACTGAGTTAGAAAATCATCTTTGTGGTGCCCAGTTAAAAACTCTGTAATTTGATTATAACTGTAGTCGAATCTCATTAAAGCCTAGAGAATATGCTGTTATAAACAAAGGAAGATGGTATGCTAACCCATCTCTAGAAGAGCAAGCTTTGGAGCTGTTTAGCAGGAAAGGTTGTCAAAATCCATACAAATGTCTAGCACCCCCCATTGTGACAGTGCTGTCAGACAAGGTTAGAGGTGCTTTGTGGGAACACGGGCTGGAGGACCTCACTGGTTTCGTGTTCTAACCCAGTGAACTAAGCAGGCATAGCAGAGATCAGAAAGGTGATAGGAATGATAGAAATATGGAAATGAGTCCTTTATAACCACATCTGAACAAAACAAAAGACAATGAGAAATTGAATCAATCTTCTTTTTCCAGTAGATGTCAAATTGAATTAAAATCTTCTAATTTATAAAAAGCTGACCATAAGAACTTTTGAAAATGAAGCAGCTCATTAGTGCAACCTACTAATAGCAGCTGGGTCTGATGCTATGGCGGGTAGGAAGAGAGGGAGTTAGGGCTCTTGCTACTAATGGATGTTAAAAAAAAAAAAGTTTCACATGTGATCGGCTCAAATTACCACACTTGTGAAATTAGTAAGTCCCTAAACAGGTGTGTCAGAGCCACTTACTCTGTTTAAACCTGGCAAATCGATTGCCTTCATAGACACTGCTGCTGACCTGGCCTGAATAAGTCTCTAATAAGAAAGAAAATCTGAATGTGAGACTACAAATGATAATCAAACCTATTCTAAAATTTTGTGAAATATAAATCTTTCCTAAAGGAATTTCCAAATTCATGCTTATGGGGCAGAGTAAGTCAGAAATGTCAAACTGCAAGTGACAAGCAAATGCAGAAGTGCTTCTTCAGAGAATTTGTCAGCCCCTGCATAGACGGGGTGGTTAAATTTCCAGAATTCCTGGAATGAAGCTTGAAGTTGTGGGTGGTTATTCCCATGTTCCAGGGGACTGATTGAACAATGCCTTTATAAAGTCACTTATAGGATCCATTAGAGGAGCCCTGGCAAATCCATGATGTCTACCTTTCAGTTAGGCACACTCCAGCTAGGGGAAACTAGCAACATTTCTGGGTCTGGTGTCATTGTGCTTTTAGTCCGAAAAGAGCAATTACTTGACACTGTAGTATCTGGAAGGAGCACATGGACTCCTGGTGGAAGCTGCTCAAGTCAACCATGTATATAAATACCAGAGCTACAATACCCTTTGGAAATCTTTTCTAACTTCAAGTTAAATTAGATGCATATGTGTGTAGTCCTAAAGGGTCTGGTTCTGGGAAAACTGAAGCTGTGATGAAGATTCTTGCACAATCATGGTGGATGCAGTGCTCTAAGCTGGAAATGCGTGGCCCTGGAAGATTCCGTCCATCCTATAGCAAACTTTGCCAGGTAAATCATGATCTTTAAGACTTTCTCATTCCAATCTTGTTCTTCTGATATATCTGCCTAGAAAGTGTGACACTTATTCATTGATGGTATGTTATCTTTAATATATACACCACTGTTAGAGACAACTGAAGGAATGAAAGAGAAGATGTGTAAGTACGCGCCTACATCCCGAAGGTATATACAATAACAACAGTTATTACACTGCTGTTGTTGCTAGCTGTCATTTACGGAGCTCTCACTTTGTGCCAAGGATAATACTAAGTAATTTATATAAGTTCTTTGCATGTATCAGCCCATTTAATTTCTACAACAACCTATGACAAAGTTACCACTATTTACCCCATTTCACAGCTAAGAAAACCAAGGTGTAAAGAGGTTGGATGGAACCCTGCCCTTGGCAGACAGCTACTAAATGGTAAAGGAGGACTACTACTAAAGTGTGTCCATCATTAATCCTATGCATTTATCTCGAATACTACTCTCTGGCTTCATAATTGTTAAAATGTCTCTCTGTCCTACTTGAGCATTTGTTCTGTGTCTTTGTAGAACTTCAGAAAGAATCATTCAATTATTTGCCCAAATTTCTGCATTGCTTTAGGATCTGTGCAGCCCAGGCTCCATTAATCGCACTTAAATTTAACCTTTCAGTAACTGCACTAACAGAATTTCCTGCAATGATGGAAGTGTTCTAAAAATCTCCACTGTCCCATATGTTAGCCACTAGTCACATATGACTATTGAGCACTTGTAATGTGGCTAGTGTGACAGAAGAACTGAATTTTTAATTTAACTTAATTTTAATTTAAGCCTAAATAGGCACATATGACTACTGACCATGGTACTGGACAGCACACCTCCAGAGGGAAAAACATGATGGTCATTGAACTGAAACTATTTACTTCACTCATTCAACCAATACTTTTTGAAAGCCTATTATATTCCAGACTTTGTGCTAGGCATTATACAGAAAATAGTGAGCCAAATAGATATGGTTTCTACCCCAAAGGGAGACTAAGATAAAAGAGCCAGAGAAGTTAGAGAAAACCAGGAGAGTGTGACTTCATGGAAATTCAGAGAAGAGAGAGTTCTTAGAAAGGCGTTAGACCACTGCTCAACTGTGTAGAGTGATACTGGAAGACAAATAAAATGATGAAAACAGAAAAATATAAGCAGGCTCTGTCATTACCAAATCTTTCCTTAGGGCTGTCATGACCAGGTACCACAAACTGGGTGGGTTAAAATAAAAGAAGTTCAAACCCAAGATGTCAGCAGAGCTTCCACTTAAGGCTGTAGAAAAGAATCCTTGCTTGCTCCTTCCAGGTTCTGGTAGCTCCAGGCTACCTTGGCTTGAAGCAGCATAACTCCAGTCACTGCCTCCATCTTCTCTGCGTGTCTTTCTCTGTTTTCTCCTCTTATAAGGATACCAGTCCCTGGATTCAGGCTATACCCTAAATTCAGGATGATGTCATCTAGAAATCTTTTAATTAATTATATAGGTAGTCCCCAACTTACCATCGAGTTCCATCTGATGACTCCGTCATAAGTCAGTTCTGACGTAAGTCAAATACCTCAGTTTTTTCTTTTTAGTTTTCATTATTATTGCCTTTTATTACCAGTATCTTTATAAATCCAATCTTTATTTGTCTTTGGGGATTGGAAACATTATATATAAACTTACAAATACGATGACATAGGCAAATTATACACTGCAACATTGTATGTAGTACGTATTACTAACAATAAGATGAACAAAACAAAACAAAAAGGACAGTCTTAAGTGAAGTTCGTCACAACTCAAATATGTCGTAAGTCGGGGACTACCTGTATCTGCAAAGACCCTATTCCTGAATAAGATCACATTCTGAGTTCTGCGTGAACATGAATTTTAGGGGGACACTATTCAACCCACTACACCAAGATACTTTCTTACTGTATCAAGTGTCGTTTCACCTCCTTGAGGAGAAAACACTTTAATAAAAAGAGACTGAGAGAGATTACCATATTTATATACCTTAGCTGCTCATGCAGGTCATGTTAGCTTCAGTAGATATCGAATAAAAGTTGAATGTGTGGGAAAAAAGAGAGAGAGAAATTCCAGTGATTTAGAGGCCTCAGAAGCCAGAATGGGCTCAAAAGTGAATAGGTGGTAAAAAAAATGAAAATGAAGATAACCTGGGAATCTTTGGTAAAAAGGGGAGTAAAGAGATGGGGTTATATCTGAATGGGATATGCAGGGTCAAGGACTTTTGTATATTGCATATTTGTAGGCCAGTGGGAATAATCTAGTAGAGAAAAAATTGACAAGAAAGGAAAGCGGTATAACTGATGTTCTTGAGAACTTAAGAAGGGAATGAGATCCAAAAACCAGTGAGGGGACTGGCCTTGGCTGAAGGGAGTGACACTTCTCCAAGTTAGAGAAAAAGATGTAGAAAAGTGAGGGTACCTTTGTAGATTTGTTCACTTAACCCAGCTGAGCCAAGCTGTCCTGGAATCTACCTTAACTAGGAGTTGCATTCAAAGAAACATCTGTCTAGTATCCAAAAATAATTGAAAAGCAATTAAAATATTTTTGCAAGTCTCTAAAGAAATCCCCAAAGGGAATTACATTAATAACACACACTAAAAATGAAACTGCTTAAAACTTTCTCACTCTCTCTCTCTGTCTCTCTCCTATTCCAAAACTCCAAAACTCAAAGAAAATCTTTTATGAAAAAAAATAAATGAAGTGACATGAAATGATGTCTACAGCTAACTGTAAAATTTTATGATTCTATAAATGACATAATCTGATACTTAAACTCTACCTTTTCATTTGCAAAAGGCTGGACAAGCTTGGAGGAATGCTGAAGGTTACCGCAAGCTTTTTTTTATATAAATTTACTAAGATCCCACATCGTGCTGTCCAAAAAATAAAAAATGTGGAAAATTCCAAAATTTCAAGGAAAGTCGGGTGGGGAAAAAGAGGTTTTGGAGAAAGCAGAAGGAGTAGGACCACAGAAAGTGGGAGAATTGGGGCCAGTATTGCCAAGCCCTGAGGAGAAATCAGGGATGTAGATGGAAGCCTAACATCTGTTCTTCTACTCCAAGCAGCTTTTGTTTCCAAATTCACCTCCTCTCCCTTCCTTCCCTCAGCCAGGCCCTGTCTCCTCTTTCTTTGGAATAATATAAACAGCAAAGGTTTCTCACCAAATAGTAGAAAATCACATTCCAGATAAGATGGACGCACTTGGGGAAGTAGGATGCTAATAACATGACCATGGATTTTTAACTTTTATGTATTTAATTTAGGAGGAAGCAAAGGGAGGAGATAGAGTAACTTACTTTTTAAGCTGTTTGTTTGAAAATAATACGCAGAAAGAGAAAAACAACCTTCAACTAACGACTGCCTTCTTTGCCATCTGCTTAATCTAAACATTAGCATATCACATATCTGGGTGAACTCAAATTGCACTGGAAATGGAGCACACTGTTCCACTTTTTTAGACCCTTAATGGGGAAGTCAAGTGAGAATCCTCTATGGGATTATCTGGGCTTTATGGGTTTCCAACATATGCAGTTAGGGCCACCTTTTCAGTCCAGCCTTAACTCATCATACTACGACTGGAGGCAAAATTGTGCCTGGCTTAATTAGCACAAGTACTAATCAAGTACTAATGAAATTTGCCCACAAGCAGTTCTTCAGTCTAAGGCACAAGGAGTGCACACAATTTCCGTATATATCACTTAGCATGTCAGCACAAAAGGAGGGAAGAAACGAACAATTCCTGCCTAAAATTTGCTTCAGGCTAACCACAGGCAAACACCATCTCTACCCAGAAGTAATACGTTAGTTTTATCATTATAAACTCTGTAAATCCTAAATCTGTAAACAGCATCCCAATTTGTCACATTAGGTTGCAAAGTTCAAAAATATAGGAAATACTATCAATGAAGACACTTCATTCCCACGAACTTATGAGCTCTTTAAGACTTATGTTTGGAAACGAGTGTAATCTGTAATGTACCTTAAAAATATATCGGCAGCCTTTCAAGCTAAAACATCAGTTCTTAAGATGGCAATAATGTTGGAAAACAGACGTATTCATTCAAACTGAGAATGATGACAAAAAGAGACCCAATTTTATGTCTCCAGTCAGCAATGTGCCCTTAGTCTTCTCACTGTTTTAAATCTGCTATTAAACTTATCCAAGCCTAAGAGCTTATTTACAACACAAATATTAATTACACTAAAGAAGATGCCTTCAATCTATCAATTAGATCATACCAATCAGAGATGCATTGAAGTACGTTTACATAATCAAGCTTCACACATAGGAAACATTTTTGCTGTAGGTATCTCACGGTATTTTACCAAAAATAAAATTCAGGATCATTCCATTTTGGGGGTCACAAGAGGAACAGAGATTAATTCTCAAGACCAAGGTCCAGTTAAAATGCTGGGAAGAAGATCAAGAGAGGACTCCACGAGAACCGAATGCTGTCATTTCTTTTTCCCAATAAGCTACAAACTACACTCCTTCCTCAAAGCGCTGTTACATTTCTCGTGGGAAAGGTTCTCACCTTTAAGAAGCTGAGATTGACCCACTTGAACAGGTGCAAGGGCCAGATGAACTGTTGTTCCCTTTATGGACTATCGACAAACATCACTTAAAAAAATAATAATCATTGGCGAGGGCTAAAAACCAGCCAATTCACACAATGTCTTCACAAAATGAAATTCAGGAGAGAGGAAAGAAAATAATCCAGAATCAAGGCAACCTCGGATGCACCCATCCTGTCACCTGGGGTCCCATGTAGCAAAAGCCTTCCATCACAGCTTCCTGAGTTAAGGGCAATAGATTAATTCTGACACTGACTTGTCTCACCCGTTCACAGGCGCTGTTGTCTAGATAGTATGTTATACTTCTCCATTAGTAAACAGATCTAACTTATCTCTACAGAAGAGTGGAAAGAAAACAAAGAAATTTCTTGTCATTAGTGGGCTTTATTTTTCTTGATTAAATAAAGGTTTGTGAACTACAGAGAGTGTGCAAATTTAATGTGCTTTAAAAACAAGAAGAAGAATTCATGCGGACCGCAGACATTTACAAATTCAAGCCCTGACATTCTTCAAAGGAACCAAGGGCCCCATCTGCTGATACTTAAATGTACTACAGTAGCAAACAGATTACAAAGGAGCACAGGGATAAAGAATCTGTCCAACTAAAATACAATTAGAGAGCCTGAAGCTGCAGAATCTTAGGAGCAGAAGGCAAATTTAGAAGTCAAGGAACCTGCCCCTGATCCGCCACCTCTCACCCGCTCCTCTATTCGAGCATAACTTTATGGAGGTCGTTCTGAGCAGACGAGCACGAGCCTTATTATTATATTTTTAGTCCTCAGGATAGGAATTCCCAGCCCTGCTTTTGCTGGCCTCCCACCTCTGTACTGAAAGACTCTTTCCTTTGATTGGAGCAAGTCTCTTGTTCCTTTAACTGACTGAAGTGACATTAACAGTTAGGAGCTTAATAACAGATTTTGATGCCGCACCCTTTGACTATGGCAAAGAAGAAGACATTCCAATTACTTCTCAGCTTTGTCTCCAACAGGAGGTAATTCTGGAGTCCTTGCTCTGAAGTTTATTTTGTTTATGACTTGTTTTGGCAACTAAATAACTAGGTGAAAGGTAAAGCAAAAGTCAATAGAGAAGTCAGAAAATGCGGTTTAGGGTTCTAGTTCCAGTTGTATCAAATACTCAAAATTTGACCTCTGTGCCTAGTTCTCCTCACCTTAAAAAGAAGAGGGTCCTATTGCATGATCTTTAAGTTCTTTTCATCCTAACTCTGAAATTCATTATGTCACCCAGGATGGCAGAGAAAGCATCTTACAAATCTTTATACCAATATACCACATTGCACACCCCATTGCCTTCAAGTCAATTCTGACTCATACAGACCCTGTAAGACTGAGTAGAAGTGCCCATAGGGTTTTCAAAGCTGTAATCTTTACAGAAGCAGACTGCCACATCTTTCTCCCACGAAGCTGCTGGAGGGCTCCAACAGCCCACCTTTCAGTGAGCAGCCAAGCACTTAACCTCTGCGCCATCAGGGCTCCTTTATCTTGCATGTAGTAGGTGCTTAATAAAAACTTGTTGAGTAGACACATTATCTAGCAAAAAACGTTTGTCCTGTAATTATCTTCTTTACTTAATTCTGTCCTTCTAAGCTGGTTCTTTTGAAAGCCCTGGTGGCGTAGTGGTTGAGAGCTCCAGCCGCTAACCAAAAGGTCGGCAGTTCAAATCCACCAGCCGCTCCTTGGAAACCCTATGGGGCAGTTCTACTCTGTCCTATAGGGTCACTATGAGTAGGAATTGACTCAACAGCAGTGGGTTTTGGAAGCTGGTTTTATGCCTCTTTATTGGAATTTAATAACACTTGTAGTGGACAGTTATGTTTGGCAACCCAGGCCGCTTTCCTCCTTTATTTAGACCACCACCCTAATGTCTTTTGGTACAATTACCTCTCCTCCACTGTGAACAAATAGGGTAGACCTGTTAGTCCAGGCTCCCTGATCTCTCCTAACTGAGTTACAGGCACATGAACCAAGCTGAGCCAACTCTGTCTACTGTGACTTTGACTCTGGTGCAGAGTGAAACAAAGAAAAGCAATGGGGTGGGTTCATTCTGAAAGTGTGCTCTGAAATGACTGTCAGCCGTTACTAAGCTGACCTAGTCCCTGTCCTATATCTGAGATGGATCCTCCAGGATTTTCTTCAGGAAGCTGAGGCATCAAGCTGAGCTACCCTCCAGGATCCCCAAAACACTCATTTCCTGCTTAAGTTAGTGTGGTGGACATTTTCTGGCTATGTCTCCAACATGCACTCTCCCTTATCATCTTCCTAGCAGGGCTCTGGACATCCCAGCCAGGCAGCTGGTGTTGAATTGACTCCATCTCTCTCCCTAGGGGTATATCTTGATTGGCTCAAACTCATTACCACATACACTCCCTTTAGCCACAGTGAATGGTTCAGAAATAGACATATAACCAAACTTGGACCAATCAAGTACAACATATTTGTTGGGCATTCTGGAAACAGGTTATCTCTATCTTTTGTGGAAATGATTTTATATACTCTTCCTCATTGAGCATTACGCATGAATCATCATCTACCTTATTATCACAAGAGGAACCAGTCTGACAATGAGGCCAATGTTATGGAAATAAAAGGGGAAACAATACATCCTTGGAGACATTATAAGAGTGTCAGTATCCAGATATGCCCAAAGCCTGAGCTTTTTAGTTATGTAAGCCAGTAAGTTCCCTCTGTTTTTTAAACCTGTTTGATTTGAATTTTCGATTACTTATAAATGAAATCACCCTAAATAATATCCAGTCTATTTCTGTTGATAAGAACCAAAAACCTTAATGGTATTCATTTAGGGGTCCGACTTCCTAGAAAGACAAATCACTGCTTGCTCCTATATTCTATGCTCCTATTTAGATATCACAATATAATGTTTGCTTTTTTCACAAATTGACTCCTGTTTAATCTGTAGTTCACCATGATTAATCATTTTTTGCTGTATTCATCTAAAACAAATCAATCATTTACTCCATTTGGTTTCTTTCCTCCCTTTTTACTAACCTGAATTTTTTCCTAATGATTTTGTTTTCCTAAGTAATTCTCCAATTTTTCCAACTTATTTTCAGGCAGTAAGCAAATTCTTCTAAGTTTTTTTAACACAGAGTACACCATGTAGTAGGTACTCAACAAATATTTGTTCAAAGAATGAATGAAATGTTTTCTATTCCATACTACTTGTATTAGCTTCCCAGGGCTGTGTGTCATGGATTGAATTGTGTCCCCCAAAAATATGTGTATCGATTTGGCTAGGCCATGATTCCCAGTACTGTGTGATTTCCACTATTTTGTCATCTGATGTGATTTTCCAATGAGTTATAAATCCTATCACCATGATGTTAATGAGATGGATTGTTAGCAGTTATGTTGATGAGATCTACAAGATTAGATTGTGCCTTAAGCCAATCTCTTTTTTAGATATGAAAGAGGGAAACTAGCAGAGAGACAGAATAACCTCATACCACTAAGAAAGCTGTGCCTGGAGCAGAGTGCATCGCATGGACCTGAGGTTCCTGCGCGGAGGAGCTCCTAGACCAAGGGAAAGTTGATGACAGGGACCTTCCTCCAGAGCCTATGGAGAGAGTACTTCCCCTGGAGCTGATGCTCTGAATTTGGACTTACAGCCTACTAGACTATGAAAGAATAAATTTCTCTTTGTTAAAGCCATCCACTTATGGCATTTCTGTTATAGTAGCACTAGATACCTGAGATAGGCTGCCATAACAAAACACCACAAACAGAAATTTATTGCCTCACACTTCTGGAGGCTGGAAGTCAAAATCAATCTGTTGGCCAGGCCATGCGACCTCCGAAATCTCTAGGGGATAATCCTTTTTTGTCTCTCTCAGCTTCTGGTAAACCCAAGCATTCTTTGGCATGTAGATGCATCTTCACTTGACTGTCCTTTCTCTGTCTGTTTTTCTGTGTCTCTTTTATAAAGACACCACTCAGAATGGGTTAGGACCCACCCTACTCCAGTATGAACTGATGTTAACTGATAATATCTTCAAAGACCCTATTTCCAAACAAGGTCCTGTTCACAAATATCAGAGGTTAGGACTTCAACATATCTTTTTGGGGATTGCAATTCAATTCATAACACTACCCTTTTCTATTGGTCTAATGAATATTCTCCTGCTTCATCATCAGAGTCAAACAGTGAATTTTACTGGAGGTACAGAAAGGTCTTAGGTTGGAAGTATGTGGCTACTGGAATCCCAGATGGTCAGACCATCTGGGATTAGAAGATTGAATCTGATTACCCTTTGGATAGACCTTTTTTTTTTTTTTTCTTTCACACTTGTTCCATGTATTCAGCTTCCATCTGTACTTTTTCTCAGTAATATGAAGAAAAGCTGGATGGACCAGCTCACTGTTTGAAATATAGTTTCTTTTCCTCTACCTCTGAATCATTTATTTTTTCCATAGCAAGTTCCCAGGCACCCCCAACATAACACTTCCTTTCGTCTCTACTCTCTTCTAACACCCCACTCCAAGACCTATTCCTCTTTGTCTTTTCATCTCAACTAATGACATCACAGTATACCCTCTTGGTCAAACTGAAACCAAGACTTTTCCCTCTCCCCCAACTATATCTTCTTAGTTACCAAGTATAGTTGATTCAACTCAAAGAATATTTATTTAACGTGTTCCCTCCTCTCCACTCCTACCTGCACTTTCTAATTGGGATCTTTTCACTCACTTACCTGAGATATCCTCCTATCTGTGCCCCTGCCTCCAGTCTTGCCATATTCATAGCCATCTTCCATCTGCTACCATGATGATGTAAGTAAAATGTAAATGAGACCTTGTCACTCCTTGTATAAAGTAATGAACAGTTTCTATTACTTTCACTATGCATTCTAACCTGGATCCTGCCTGCTGTATTCACCTCCCACCACTCTAGATTCCACACTTAGAGCTCCATATATTAAATATATAGAGTTCAGTGCCTGAAACATATTTCTTCCTGCCTCTATTCTTTACTCATGCTGTTTTCTCTGCCTAATACAGCACCTCACTCCTTCCCCACCTAGCTAATGCTGATTCAACAATAAAGGCACTGCTTAGGTGTGGTCTTCCCCAAGGTACCCACTCTGACTATCCCTAGAGTCAGCCAAATGATCCATTTCTGAGCCCCTAAAGAATACAGTGCACCATCATACCATAACACTTACTAGGCTAAAATTGAACTATAGTACCTATATTAAGCCTCCTTCTGTAGTCTCTGATCAATGCAGAGCACTTCAACAGATCTGTTTTTATCATGTGACTCTTTTCTCACAGTTGATTGAAACAGGGGTGGACACAGAGTGTCCAAGAGCAGCCATAATTGCTTTTAACACATGTTGTTGTTTTTGTTAGTGTCGTTGAGTTTGGTTGCAACTCATAATGCCCCTACTTAAAACAGGACAAAATACCACCTAGTCATGCACCATCCTCACAAGTGTTTCAATGTTTGAGCCCATTGTTGCAGCCACTGTGTCAATCCATTTCATTGAGGATCTTCCTCTTTTTCATCTACCCTCTGCTTTAACAAGCATGATGTCCTTCTCCAGGAACTGGTCCCCACTGTTAACATATCCAAAGTACATGAGATGAAGTCTCAACATCCTTGCTTCCAAGTAGCACTCTGGCTGTACTTCTTTCAAAACAGCTTTATTAATTCTTCCATCAGTCTATGGTATATCCAATATTTTTTGACAATACTAAAACTGAAATGCATCAATTCTTCTTCAGCCTCCCTTATTCATTGTCCAACTTTCACATGCATATGATGTGATTCAAATACCATGGCTTGGGTCAGGTGCACCTTAGCCCTCAAAGTGACATCTTTGCTTTTTATCACTTTAAAAAGGTCTTTTGCAACAGATTTGCTCAATGCAATACATCATTTGATTTCCCAACTGCTGCTTCCCTGGGCGTTGATTGTGGATCCAAATGAAATGAAATCCTTGACAACTTCAATCTTTTCTCTGTTTATCATGCTGTTGTTTATTTTCTACTTGTGAGGATTTTTATTTTCTTTATGTTGAGGTGCATTCCATACTGAAGGCTGTAATCTTAGATCTTCATCAATAAGTGCTTCAAATCCTCTTCACTTTCAGCAAGCAAGGTGTGTCATCTGCATATCACAGGTTTTTAATGAGTCTTCCTTCAATCCTGATACCACATCTTCATCATATAATCCAGATTCTTGGATTATTTGCTGAGCATACAGATTGAATAAGTATGGTGAAAGGATACAACCCTGACCTACACCTTCCCTAATTTTAAACCACGCAGTATTCTCTTGTTCTGTTCAAACGACTGTCTCTTGGTCTATGTACAGACTTCGACTGAGCACAGTTACATGTTCTGGAATTCCCATTCTTTACAATGTTATCCATAATTTGTTATGATCTACACAGTCAACTGCCTTTATACCATCAATAAAATACAGGTAAACATCTTTCTGGTATTCTCTTGTTTTCAGCCAAGGTCTATCTGGCATCAGCAATGATATCCCTTATTCCACATCCTCTTCTGAGTCCAGCTTGAATTTATGGCTGTTCTCTGTAAATGTATCACCGCAATCATTTTTTCAATTATCTTCAGCAAAATTTTACTTGTGTATGATATTAATGATAAAAAATATATAGTTCAATAATTTCTACATTCTTTTGGATCACCTTTCTCTTCCAGATTGTTGACCAGGTAGTTATCTTCCAAGTGTCTTGGTATAGATGGGTGCTTAGTATAGTGAGTGTTTCCAATATTGTATTCATTTGTTGAAATACGGCAATTAGTATTTCATCAATTCCCAGAGCCTTGTTTTTCACCAATACCTTGAGTGCAACTTGGACTTCTTCCTTCAATATCATTGGTTCTTGATCATATGCTACCTCCTTTTGACTCTTTGTATTCCTTTCATCCTCTTTTGAGGCTTATTGTATTGTTCAATATTTTGCCCATAGAATACTTGAATATTGCAACTCAAGGGTTGAATTTTTCTTCAGTTCTTTTGGCTTGAGAAATGCTGAGCATGTTCTTCCTTTTTGGTTTTCTAACTCCAAGTTTTTGCACTTGTCATTATAATACTTTACTTTGTCTTCTTGAGCCGCCCTTTGAAATTTTCTGTTGAGTTCTTTTACTTCATCATTTCTTCTTTTGTTTTAGCTACTTGATGTTCAAGAGCAAGTTTCAGAGTCTCTGCTGACATCTATTTTGGTCTTCTTTCTTTCTTGTCTTTTTCATGACCTCTTGCTTTCTTCACATATGATGTCCTTGGTGTCATTCCACAACTCCTCTGGTCTTCAGTCATCAGTGTTCAACACGTCAAATCTATTCTTGAGATGGTCTCATATTTTGGCTCTCATGGACTTTTTCTAATTTTCTTCAGCTTCAACTTAAACTTGCATATGTGCAATTGATGGTCTGTTTCACAGTTGGCCCCTGGCCTTGCTCTGACTGATAATATCGAGCTTTTCCATCTTCTCTTTCCACAGATGTAGTTAATTTGATTTCTGTGTATTCTATCTTGCAAGGCCCATGTATATAGTTGCCTCTTATGTTGTTGAAAAATGGTATTTGCAATGAAAAAGTTGTTGGTCTTGCAAAATTCTATCATGCAATCTCCAGCATCTTTTCTATCACCAAGGCTGTATTTTCCAACTACCAATCCTTCTCCTTTGTTTCCAACTTTTCCTTTCCGATCACCAGTAATTATCAATGCATCTTGATTGCATGTTTGGTCAATTTCAGTCTGCAGAAGCTGGTAAAAATCATCAATGTCTTTAACTTTGGCATTAGTGATTGGCACATAAATTTGAATAATAATCATATTAACTCTTCTTCCTTATAGGCATATAGATATTATCCTATTACTGATGGTGTTGTACTTCAGGATAGATCTTGAAAAGTTCTTTTTGATAATGAATTTGACACCAGTTCTCTTCAATTTGTCATTCCCAGCATAGTAGACCATATGATCTTCCAATTCAAAATGGCCAGTACCAGTTCATTTCAGCTTACTAATGTGTAGGATGTTTATCTTCATGCATTCCATTCCATTTCTTTCTTTTTTTTTTTTATTGTGCTTTAAGTGAAAGTTTACAAATCAAGTCAGTCTCTCATACAAAACTTTATATACACCTTGCTATATACTCCTAGTCGCTTCCCCCTAATGAGACAGCACACTCTTTCCCTCCACTCTCTATTTTCATATCCAATCAGCCAGCTTCTGACCCCCTCTGCCCTCTCATCTCCCCTCCAGAAAGGAGCTGCCCACATAGTCTCATGTGACTACTTGATCCAAGAAGCTTATTCCTCACCAGTATCATTTTCTATCCCATAGTCCAGTCCAATCCCTGTCTGAAGAGTTGGCTATGGGAATGGTTCCTGTCTTGGGCTAACAGAAGTCCTGGGGACCATGACCTCTGGGATCCTTCTAGTCTCAATCAGACCATTAAGTCTGGTCTTTTTACAAGAATTTGAGGTCTGCATCCCACTGCTCTCCTTCTCCCTCAGGGATTCTCTGTTGTGTTCCCTGTCAAGGCAGTCATCTGTTGTAGCCAGGCACCATCTAGTTCTTCTGGTCTCAGGCTGATGTAGTCTCTGGTTTATGTGGCCCTTTCCGTCTCTTGGGCTCATAATTACCTTGTGTCTTTGTTGTTCTTCATTCTCCTTTGCTCCAGATGGGTTGAGACCAATTGATGCATCTTAGATGGCTGCTTGCTAGAATTTAAGACCCCAGATGCCACACTTCAAAGTGGCATGCAGAATGTTTTCTTAATAGATTTTATTATGCCAATTGACTTAGATGTCCCCTGAAACCATGGTCCCCAAACCCCCACCCCTGCCACACTGGCCTTCAAAGCATTCAGTTTATTCAGGAAACTTCTTTGCTTTTGGTTTAGTCCAGTTGTGCTGACCTCTCCTGTATTGTGTGTTGTCTTTCCCTTCACCTAAAATAGTTCTTATCTACTATCTAATTAGTGAAAACCCCTCTCTTTCCCACCCTCCCCCCTCTCATAACCATCAAAGAAGATTTTCTTCTCTGTTTAAACTATTTTTCAAATTTTTATGTTAGTGGTCTCATACAATATTTGTCCTTTTGCAACTGACTAATTTCACTCAGCATAATGCCTTCCAGATTCCTCCATGTTTTGAAATGTTTCATGGATTCATCATTGTTCTTTATTGATGTGTAGTATTCCATTGTGTGAATACACCATAATTTATTTATCCGTTCATCCATTGATGGGCACCTTGGTTGCTTCCATTTTTTTGCTATTGTAAACAGTGCTGCAGTGAACATGGGTGTGCATATATCTGTTCATGTAAAGGCTCTTATTTCTCTAGGATATAGTCCAAGGAGTGGGATTGTTGGATCATATGGTAGTACAATTTCTAGCTTTTTAAGGAAGCGCAAAATCGATTTCCGAAGTGTTTGCACCATTTTATATTCCCACCCGCAGTGTATAAGTGTTCCAGTCTCTCAACAACCTCCCCAGCATTTATTATTTTCTATTTTTTGGATTAATGCCAGCCTTGTTGGAGTGAGATGGAATCTCATCATAGTTTTGATTTGCATTTCTCTATTGGCTAATGATCGAGAGCATTTCCTCATGTATCTGTTAGCTACATGAATGTCTTCTTTAGTGAAGACATTCCATGTCATTTTTTACAACTTCCAAACAGATAGTTGGACCAATTTGATTATATATTTAGGTACTTTGAACTAAGGAATAGAGAGAGAAAGTTAGACCAAAAACCAGAACTAAACCCCTTGCCATGGAGTCAATTCTAACTCATAGTGACCAAGTGGAACTACCCCATAGGGTTTCCAAGGCTGTTATCCTTATGGAAGCAGACTGCCACATCTTTCTCCCATGGGACAGCTGGTGGGTTCAAATTGTTGACCTTTCAGTTAACAGCCAAGCTCTTAACCACTACGCTATCAGAGCTCCTTGAGAAAGTTAGAAGCAGAGATAAATTCTAAAAGGCCATTAAGCAGAGAAAAGTCATAACGGGCCCCTCACAAGGAAAAGTTTTAAGAGAGCAGAAACCACAAGTAGGTAGAAGCTATGAAACAGAAAAAAAAAAAAAAAAACCCAAACCCACTGAAACAGAGAAGCAAAAAAAGAGCACAGCGACCACTATGAACCCCTGCACTGAGAGTACTGAAATTCCTAGGGCCACCTGGATCCAGATATACTCTCCATCTGTTCCTGAAGTGGAGAAGCTCAAATTTCTCAGGATTATTAATTGCTTGTCTTATAATCAGCTCCCTAATACTTACTGAACTATGAGCTGAGTCTCAGTACTAGTAAGCAAAGAAGCTTAATCAAAACAGCATAGAATTTTTCTCTTTCCTCATCAGTCTTTAGTTCTAGAATGTAAACTTCCTAAGAGTAAGAAACAGACATAGTATCTGGAACACAGTAAACACAGAAGTCGAATAGATACTGAAATCCATGAATGAGAAACCAAATAGGAAGGAGGCTATGGGGGTGGATGATGGAAATTTGCTGGATGATGGAAATTTATTGAACGCTTAACAACAGTTAAGTGTTCAGCTGCTAACTGAACGGTTGACGATTCTAACCCACCTACTGACTCTGTGGGAGAAAGACCTGGCGATCTGCTCCCATAAAGATAACAGCCTAGGAAACCCTATAGGGCAGTTCTGCCCTGTCACATGGGGTTGCTATGGGTCAAAATCAACTAAGGGCACCTAACAACAACAAGCTTAACTATAAAATAACTTATACAAAAATTGTAAGACAGAGTATAACAGTTCCACCAATTGCTTAAAATACAGATACCTCATTCTTAACTGATAATTATGCAAGGGAAATTTATCCACACTACTCTCTAACTTGCAAAAAATAAGACAAAATTGATGCTATGTACAGCTTTAGATTATACTTTTATAGATTAATTGAACAAGGTCTTATTGATCACCTACTACGTGCCTTGCATATTGCTACCTGCTATGAAAGATACCATAAAAAAAAAAAATTTTTTTTTGTACAATTCTTGTTCTCAAGGACCTTATTTTCAGCATCTGCTCTTTATAAAGCTACATTAATTACCACCCTGCTCCTTAATCTTTACCAGATATTTTGAAACTAATTTAATTATGCTGCATCTTGCTCAAAATAAAAGCTTCCTTTAAAAAATGGTGTATTAAAAAAAGTGCGACAAGTTCTACCTTCTTGCCCCAGTTAATCTAGTAAAGGCACAGTGAAATATTATCAACAGTAGACTTCATTTTTTTGACTGCTTCAGCCACAATAAAGAGATTATGAACATTCTAAATGCCTTGCAACTTAAAGCATATAAACTCTATTTTTCAAACTATATGAATAGCTGGAAGAAGCAGCTAAGAGTAAAGGCAAGCAGGGAATTGTAGAATAAAACTTTCATAAAGTCTCTGAGATGTCTAGCGAGGAAGTCTCAGGGCTGACTGTTAGGATGATTTAAAACCTTAAACACCATTTTGTTGACACATAATTCTTTTATATATTTTCAGTATATAAATTGTGAGCTCCTCCAAAGGAAACACAGTTTTTCACAGAGAAAACAAAGAAAAAAGCCTCTAACTCTTATTACATTTTAAGCATTAGGTAACTTCGGGAGCGGGGTAACCAAGTTTATGAAATCATGTAAGTCAGCACTCTGCGAATCAGTATGGCAGGATGCGTTTCCTAAGCAGGCTTTCTATTGACACATATCTAACCATTTTCACATTTAATATTTTTCCTCGTGGTTGTTAATGTGCCTCCAAAATATGGAAATGTGAAAACCAATAGATTCTGTGGCTACAAATTGGATAGTAACTAAGGCAGACAGGGCTTGTTTTTTTCCTTTGAGGCCCTAAAAACTTTTGAATAAGAACAGCCAGTGTGTTTTTGCTCCTTTCAAGGAAGCCTGTCTGATTCAAGACACGATTTCAACTAGAATTTTTCTCTTTCCTCATCAGTCTTTACCTCTAGAACATAAACTTCCTAGGAGTAAGAAACTGATACCGTATCTGGAACATAGTAAACCTGAAGTTGACTAGATACTGAAATCCATGAATGAGAAACCAAATAGGAAGAAGGCTATAGGGGGTAGATGATGGAGAGAGCTGGGGCTTCTTCTTCATTAGATTAGGATAGAAAATATATGCCCGATATATACTTATTGAACGTTTATGGAAGAATAAAAGAATATGAAAGAAGCAATAAGGAGTAGACAGGAGGGCGTAATAGGAATTGGGGCCAAAAGCATTTTTTCCCAGAGTTTCTGAAATTCATTATGCTCAAGTCCCATCTGGGCTGGGTATCATCATGGCATCATGGCATCATTGTGGGAAAAGAAAAGTTAGTCTTTCTTAAGATCAGATTAGGTTGTTTTGAGAAATCTGATCACCATAAGCATTAATTGCTCATTCATCCATTCTACAAATATATGTCGAGCTCTAACTATATCCCAGGAAGAGTTCTAGGTGTTGAGGACGCAGCAGTGAACAACACAGACAGCATCATTACCCTCAGGGAGCTTATATTCTAGTGGGAGCAACAGACATTAAACAAAGAAACAGACATTTATATAATTTTTGCTAGTCATAAATGCTATGAAGAAAAATAAAGCAGAGTAAGAGGACAGAGAGTGATGAAAGCTATTATTTCAGATAAAATAGACAGGAAGGTGGTATTCAACCAAGGATCAGAAAGAAGTGAAGGAATAAGCCACATAAATATCTGTGTGGACAGCCAGCAGGCATAGCAAGTACAGAGGATGTGAGCAGAGAGCACGTGAGGCATGCTTTAGGAACAGCAAAAAGGCTTGCATGTCTGTGGAATGAGGGAGCTAGGGACAGAGCAGGAAGTCAGAATAAATTTTTTTTTTTTTTTATGCCCTGGTGAAAGGACCCTGGGTGGTGTAAATGGTTTGTGTTCCACTAACCTAAAGGATGGCAGTTTGAACCCACCCAGTAGCACTGCAGAAGAAAGGCTTGGTGATCTGCTTTCATAAAAGATTACAGACAAGAAAACCCTATGGAGCACAGTTCTACTCTGTAACACATGGGGTCGCCATAAGTCAGAATCGACTTGATGGCAACAATTTTGGTTTTGGTAGGCCCTGGTAATGGCTTTGGATTTTATACTACATGTATTGGGAAGCCATTCGGGCTTGTCCTTTTTTTACCTAGAATTTAAAAACTTGAGAATAAACAGTCTAGAATTTAAATGCAGGAACAGGGCTCACACTGTCAACGCCAGGCTCACAACAGCAAACTTTTAATCAATTCTCCAAATACAATTTCAAACTATGTACTTGGGGGAAGGTAGACATTTTTCTTTAACCAGGCTGATCAATCAAAGATTTATCAACCCTAATGACGGACCTTAAAAAACCGACAGCATCCCATCAATAATGGTTATTCCCAGGATCCAATTAAAGGTGAGGATCAAATATAGGCCATTAACCATCCAAGTCCACAGAAGTCCAAGATGGAACTAGGCTTTGATGAATCTTGGTCTATTCCAGGTCAACTCATTGAGAATCTAGGGTAGACATAACTTGGAATCATTTTTCAGACCTTGTTCAAGAAAGCATAAATCTGATGATAAATCATTTTTTGAAAATAGCATTTTATTGCTTTTGAGTACATACATCCTAACTTCTAATAGAGCATTGCTAAGTGAAAGTACTTCCTTAATGACTCATTAATAATAAATAGCCCTCATTTGTATACCAACAATTAAAATGTGCTAAAGCTCTCAAAATGAATGCTGGCACCTTTAAAATGGCACAAATTCCTGTGTTAGCCAGGGTAGGCTAACTACTAGTAAGGAAAAAAAAAAAAAATTCCCAATCTCAGAGGCTGAACACAGTCAAGTGTTCCTTCTTGCCCTCATCACAGTCCAGGGCAAGGTGGGAAAGAGGGCCTTTGCTCCACACAGTCATCTAGGGACCAGACTCCTTACATCTTATGATTTTGCCCTCCTCTATGTCTTTGAAGTCCTTTGCATTCAATCAATGAATGGGTGGGAAAGTGAAAACATTGCATGGGAGGTTTTCACTCCAACATTAAGACTCTGTATTCTCTTAGTTTCCCTCCAACTTCACTGGTTCTTCCTTCTAGGTCTCCTTTGCTGGGTTATCTTCTTCTCATTAACCTCTCTTTTTTTTCTCGTTAGCAGTATCTCTGAGTTTTATTTACAAATAAAGTAATAGTTAAAGTACAATAAAACTTACAGCCAGCTATTTACAGCAAAGGAATTTTATTTTGATGAAAGAAAAATATTCACGTGTTCTTTCAAGATACGGTCTATGAATCAGAAGTTAAAAATTATTTTTCTTCTTTATAAATTCAATAATTCGTTCCTTTAAATATTTTTAGATAGAGGAAAGAGAAAGTAAAAAAAAAAATCCCAAACCTGAATTTCCTGTATATACACCTTTAGAAAATACATTTATCCAATCTTACAATCATGGAACTTCTACAGGAGAAATTGAGGCACAAATGGACAATTGGCTGGAAAACAGGAACAGAACACAAAAAATACAGGTAAAAAAATTTAAAAACTTGAAGTTGAGTAAAAGACATACAGGAATGTACATAAAATGCAGATATTCAGCTCAGTGAACTAGCACAAAGTGAACCAAATTAACTACTGGCAAGATGGAGAAATATGTTGGGGGTGGGCAGGGATCAGTCCTAAAACCTCCTCTCTTCTCTATCTAAAATTATCTGATAACCTAACCTAGTATTGTGGCTTTAAACAACATCTTTATGCTGAAGGCTCCCAAACACACATCTCTCTTTGGACCTCCTGTCCCATATTCCAGGCTCATATAGCCATCTGCCTATTCAACATCTCCACTCAGATGTCTAACAGACATATTAAACTCAACATGCCCAAAGCTGATCTCAAAGCTTCCCCCAAATATGTTCCATGTTCAACCTTGTCAATGTCAATTGATAGAACTCCTTCCTTTCAGTTGCCCAGGCAAAACCGTTGCAGTCATCTTTGTTTCTTCCTTTATCTTATATTCCTGCTGGCTCTACCTTCAAAATTTGTCAAAAATCAATGACTTCTTACCTCCTCCACAGCTACCGTCTGGTCCTGGCCACTATCATTTCTTGTCTACAATACTAAAATGGTCTCCAACAGATTTCCTTGATTCTACTCTTGACCCTCTGCATTCCTTCTTGACACAGCAGCTAGAGTGATCCTTTAAAAAGTGTAAGTCCGGTCATATAGCTGTTCCACTCAAAACTCTACAATGGTTTCTCATTTCATTCAGAGTAAAGCCAGGGTTATTACAAAGCCTGTGAGGCCCAGTGCTATCCGGCCCCCCTCTAGCTATCTGTCCTCATTTGACTATTCTTTCCCTTTCTCACCGTCAGATAGACTGGGCCTCCTTACTGTTCTTAGAACATGCCAGGCATGTTCTTAGTGCCTTTATCTTGCCCAGCATGGCCTTCTCTCAGATATCTACTTCCTTTGCTCAAATTGCACTTTCTCAATAATGCTAACCCTGCCCCTACACCACAACTGCCCCCCAAGCCCCCACAGTACTCCTGAGCCACCTTACTTTGATCCATTTTTTTTACTTTTTATACTGTACTTTAAACCAAACCAAACCCAATGCCATCGAGTCATAGCGACCCTATAGGACAGACTAGAACTGCCCCATAGAGTTTCCAAGGAGCGCCTGGTGGATTTAAACTGCCAACCCTTTGGTTAGCAGCCATAGCACTTAACCACTACACCACCAGGGTTTCCAACACTGCATTGTAACTTTCTAATATATAACTTCCATTTTTATTATGTTTATTGTTTTTTTTCTGTCTCCCCATGTAGGACTTAAGCCCTACCAAGGACAAAGATCTTGTCTGCCTTGTTCAAAGATGATTTCCACTTACCAAGAACAATGCCTGGGGCAAACTACAGATTTCATAAATATTTTTGAATTAATGAATCAATGAATGGCAAATATCATAGTAGAATCAACAGAAAAAATGTTTAACAATATGTTTCTCGTAATCTTGACGTCTGGCCCTCTGTTCTTGTCAATAGTACCTTCTGTTTCCTGACTCAGTGGTGTTTGTATACTTTGGACTTCTAGTCCTGTTTAATCAGCTATCAGCGAACATACGCTATAGTCTCTATATGTCCCAGACTATGTAAGGGGCACTATAGAGTGAGATAATAGGGTGTGAACTCCCAGGTCAGACATTCCTGCACTCAAATCCTGGCTTCACCATTTGGGGCAAGTCATTTTCACTCTTTAGACCTCAGTTTCCTCAAATGTAAAATGACAATCAGAATAGTATCTATCTCACAGTGTTTTGAGAGATGAATGGGATAATATAAGTATAGCCACAGTACTAGATCTTCACAGTGTTTACATTTGGTAACCATTAATTACTGCTAGCTATTATCTTTAAATAGACTTTAAATGTTGTTAATGTGGCAGCCTACCCACAATGCTGCCTCCTCAATCAGGACAAGGCTTAACAACTGATCACATAGACTCATCCTCTTTCAATCTGTCACACAGTGGACTAGGTCTTGGAATACCCAGGGAAATACATTGCATTTCCAAGCAAATCCTCCATATGTAAATAATCTAATTGTATTATATTGAACTATATGTAATTACTGGTGTTGCTGGTAAAAAAAAATTCTCAAATATCACCAGTTTCATACGTTTCAACCCAATGTTTGTAATTTGATTAGAACGCCATCCTCCAATGTGTCAGGCAAGCTTTAGTTGAGCTTAGTTCTACTTGTAAAATTGTGAATTGATTCTCCTTCTCCCACTCGATTCTTATCAAATCAATGCTAAGTAATATACTAAACTAGAAAGAAAACTTTCCTTGACAAAACTATTACAGAGAAAGAAATAATATTAGATTGATAGGGACATATTCTAGGATCTCAGATATGGAGTAGAAATGGGTGTGTACCTTTGTAACTGCTTCTTTCTGAGGTTTCAATCCTGCACTGTTCTCAATGAGTTTGACCACCCCACTCCCAACCCAAAACTGTCTTAGGTTCCTCCCTTTCTTTTTCCTCCGACCTTTAATGTGTCACGATATCCAGCCCATCCTAATATTAAAAACATCTCTAGATTCTAGTCTCTTCTTTTCCCTTTATTTCGGGACCTTATCATTTTTCAGCTTGTGTATTGTAACGGCCTCCATAGCTGTCTCCCTGGTTTCAGCCTCTCCTCTCTCCAGCCCATTCTCCATCATGCTTCAAGAGACACCCTTCGTAAAATACAAATCTGATTGTGTTCCATGTCTGGTTTGACATCCACAATACTCCCTCACCAGATGCTAATGTTTAGATTCCTTAGCATGACACGCAGGGTCTTCATAATCTCAACCCAACCTTTCCTTCCAGTTTCATCTCTCTACATTGGTCCCTTCATACTGTACCTTCTAGCCAAGCTCCTCTCAGACTGTGTTCTTTCATGCCTTTAACTGTGCTGACTGATCTTTTCCCTCTAATGTAACCTAGACTCCCTGTTACTTGATTTATTGACTTTTTAAAATGGCTATACTGTCATTGTCCAGTACAATGCTTCCTTACCCACTCCAAAATGTAAATCAGTCCTGGTTGTCAGGGTAAGAGGATAGATTTAGTATTCTATCATTCAAAAGATAGATAGATAGATAGATAGATAGATAGATAGATAGATAGATAGATAGATAGATAGATAGATAGATAGATAGATAGATAGATAGATAGATAGATAGATGATAGATAGATAGATAGATAGATAGATAGATAGATAGATAGATAGATAGATAGATAGATAGATAGATGATAGATAGATAGATAGATAGATAGATAGATAGATAGATAGATAGATAGATAGATAGATAGATAGATAGATAGATGATAGAGAGACAGATAGATAGATGATAGAGAGACAGATAGATAGATGATAGAGAGACAGATAGATAGATGATAGATAAGTATGTAGGTAGGTAGAGAGAGAGGTGGGAAAGGGTTGGGCCTAGAGGAGAATAAAAGAAAGCAAATTTAAATAGACAGGAACACAGAGCAGGAGGTTCAGTGTTGGTGTCTCTTTTAGAACCAACTTCAGAGTGTCTTGAATTAGCTCTGTTTTTCTTTCAGTTAGGGATTCCCTGAAGAAGGATCTCAAGATCCTTGTGTTCAGGGATCTTAGATGGGCTGCAGTTGCATATTGTATGCAAGGCTAAATTCCAATAGCCAAGATAAATTTGCTAATTGTTTAAGTAAAATAGATAAGGAAGCCTGTGCTGTATGGAATAAAAGCTGTGTCAATGCAGTCTTTAGATTTGCTAAGACCTCAAGCTTGCCAAATTTACTACCAGATGCTTAGAAAAGAGAAAATTATAATTCCAACTGGTCAGTGGTCAGAAGGTAATATTCAAAACATCCTACCACATGGATAAACAAGAAAATAATTAGAAATCAAAATGTTAGAGAATTCTGCAGTGAGCATGAATGTAATCCACAGGATAAACAACACTTGGTTGACATTTGACTGAACAAATTAAAACCCAAAGTAATTTGAATAAAAATTCAAGACATGTATCCTAGAAGTTCAGGACAGGAGACAAAAGATGAAATCTTCCTCTTGCAACTCGAGCTCTATTGGGGTTTATGGGTAGGCCTAGAACAGAAGGTCAAAGGACCTATTTTCTTTGCAGTACCATCCTACAGCATTATAGGATGAACTTCATTATAACAAGACCATAACCTGACTTTTGAGAAACCCATTAAACTGAAGCTTATAAATTCAAGACACTGTGTGGCTGAAATTACCATACACATAGCAAATAAAAAAGTCAATCCAAACCATACACTTCGTCTCATGTTTCCTTGAAACAAGATTAATAATAACAAATCAGAAACATTCTACTAGTCTTTCATTACTCTCAGTAAAAAAGAAAAAATAACCAGCCCCCCAGTTAAGGTGCCTAATGTCTGACTGTCACATACACTCACATGCGCACACACACAGACACACACACACACAAATGCACGCAGAAATGGTGATCTTCTCTGGAGAATCAGGGCTCTAATACCACAGAGTTTACAGAATGGGCTCTCGAGTTGATCTATTACCCTACAGCAAATACTTTCTGCAATAGAAGTAGCTTCAGAAAACTTTTACAGAGTTTGAGTTTTTGTATTTTTGCTTCACAGAGAAGATCAGACAGAGTCATTGGCAAATTTGATTCTGCACGTTGGAAATATTACTGCATCTTACACACATACATAAAATGTAGATTTCTGCTTTTGAGGAAAAAATGCTTGAGCAGATAGTTATATCACTAGGATGACCACAGGGCTCATGGTGTCAGATTGCCAGACATCCACTCGGTCATGTTACTGCTGCACTTGGTATTTGGTATTTAGAGGAAAAAAAAAAAAAAGCACAGATACTTAGAATTCTGATTGGAGGGAATACAGGATAAAAGGTTTGTTCTGGTGGCCAGTAAGGATACAGCCACTCAATGACTACACAGAGTGAGCAAGGCCATTGTCTAATATATCAAATCTATCAAGAAAAATAATTATGTCCACATCAATTATTGGTCTATTAGAAATAAAGACCTTTTTTTTTTTTTTTTAGAAGGATAGTGTCCAAAGGTGATTGTCTAGTGCTTTAAAAATAAATGCCTTATCTCTGCCTTGGCATTTTCTATACCATCAAAAGGCCATTATCCCGTGACAGTTCCATTCCACAGACATTAACATTAGATACCAATTCCTTCAAAAGGCCCTTTACAATGCTTTGTCTCATTTGGTGGGTTCACCAAATGCTCCTCACATTTCATTAATACATTGACCCACACAAATCTCTTAGGGCCCTAGGGTAAATTAAGTTTCATTTTTTTTTTTATTCTTCTACCCTAATTAATACTATTAAGAATGAAAAGGTACTGTCAATAGATCAATCAAGTTTAAAAATTTAGGCAGGATAGTTTAAACAAACAGCATTAACTCTAAAAGCTATATTGATAAATATAACTATTAAATACTACATACCAACTGTTATGCTAAGAGCTTTACATGTATTTTATTTATTTCTGTGCAAAACAATCCTGCAAAACAAGTGTTATTTATCCAGGTTATCCAGGGGGAAACCAAGCCTTGGGGAGTTACCAAGTGCTGACGTCAGAACCTATGTCTGTTTTACTTCAAAGTCTGGGCTTGTAAACGCTCAGCTTTATTGTCTTTTATGTGATATATTCTAGGACTGTCTCAAACACTGACTTCAGGCAACTCACATAAACATTCCATGCCTCAATTTTCCTACTGGTGAAAGTGCAAATAGATCAATCTCACAGCCCTTCCTCAGGCTATCTTAACTTCTTAGGTTTGGGAAGACTAGAAGTTTTAGCTTTAGGCTATGATTAAATGTAGAGGCCAAAAAAAATGATATGACAAATGTCAAAGAGAAGGCAATATTGCTAAAATCTTATTACTGTTTTTCCAGTCGATTTTTGATTCATAGTGACCCCATGTGACAGAGTAGAACTGCCCTATAGGATTTCCTAGGCTGTAATCTTTACTGAAGGAGCCCTGGTGGTACATTAGTTAAAGCACTTGGCTAACTGAAAAGTCAGCAGTCTGAATCCCCCAGCCACTCTGCAGAAGAAAGATGTGGCAATCTGCTTCTGTGAAGATTTATAGCCTTGGAAACCCTGTGGGGCAGTTCTACTCTGTCCTACAGGGTCAATGGCAATGGGTTTGGCTTTTGGTTTAATCTTTACTAAAGGAAATTGCCAGGTCTTTCTCCCACAGAGCTGCTGGGTGGGTTCAAACCACCAACCTTTCAGTTAGCAGCTGAGCTCTTAACTGTTGCGCCACCGGGGCTCCTTAAAAATCTAACTAGATCAGGTTATTCTCTAGCTTCTATCTTTTCAATTTCTCCAGATGAATGTTAACTTATCATCAGTGAAAATACAATACAGAGTCCCAAAAAGTCCTAGACAAGTTTGTTGCAACAAAACAATAGAGCTATGTGTGGAAATGACACTCTAAACCTTAAGTTCCAAGTTCGTTAAAAGTTCTATTTGTTCATTCCTTGGCCTGTCACTTGATTTTGTTTTTTTGTTTTGTTTTTCATAGAAAAATGTAGCTTAATTCCATTGAGCTTATGGGCCTTCGGTAACTACCCCGTGGTCAGTAATAGCCTCTGTATGGTTCAGATGAGAGTATGTTGTAATAACGTACTTATAAATATGAGAAGGGTCTCCACATATGAATTTTTGTCAGTAGATCCTAGCCAGGAAGAAAATAGGCTGCTGGTTTACCTCTTCCCAAAGCCAGGACTGACTTTCTATGGACGTAAGGATCTGAGAGTAAAGCAAAGATTAGCAGAGTTTACTTTTCCTGAGAGAAGAGCCTTTCCTTAAGACTTTACAGACCAATACAGATCACTTCAAAGTTTACAGATAACAGGACAGGCTAAGGGAGATTAACAACATGACTTAGAAGCTGGAAGGAACCACATGAACTCATTTGGCTGAGCTCCCTACCTCCTGGCAAGTGTGTGTCAAAACCTTTCAAGACAAACAGGAGTATTTGATCGTTTAAAACTGTAGTATTTTACAGGATTGTTGTCCAGGGGTGGGAAAAGTAAAGAAAGAAAGAAAACTCTATTGAGATGTCCAGTGGCAGGCCAAGTTTCCCTCCTCCGTCCCCTGCGCTTCCCTGGGTAACAGTCTAAAACAGGGTGAGGTAGATGACCTAGTGCCAAGCTCTCCCTTTCCTGATGCGCTGTATCATTGCCTCACACCGAGAGAACCACAGCCTCCCCAGAGGTCCAGCTCAGATATGTTGGCAATTTAGCTTAAATAGAGCACAAGTATTATTCCTTATCTTTTCTTTTCTTTTTTAATTTTACACTATTAAAATATTTGGTTTATTTCTCAGTATGATTCTATTAATTTTAGGGGAATAGAAAATCTTTTCTGTAAAAATATTTAAAATATAGGCTGCCACTATGAAGTTAACATGAAACTGCGATTTGATTCTGAGAAACTGATTTTTCAGTAGCTCTAGGTATTTTTCTAGGAATTGTTGATTAGGTTGAGGAATTTCATGCAATTTATCTAGAGACAGTTTTGAATATAATGGAATGATGGTGGGTAGCATGGAATTGTATCTAAAGAAGACCAGTGAAACGTGAGCCTAATTTTCCTCAGTGTGAAGAGTTAATTCCCCCTAAAAAGTAGATGATAAAAGCCTTAAATTTGTAATAGATCCTTTTATGGTTGGGGAAAAAAAGAAAGTGAAAAAAGGGAGAGATAGCGGAAAAAGCGGCGAGGAAGAAGGAAGGGATACAGGGAGAAAAGGTATTTTTTATTTGATTATAGTTTAATTTCAAGCCCCTTGTTCCTAGCCACTTCTTCACGTAAAGTTTTGTGCAAATTATTTTTGACGTATGCCCCTAAAACTTAAAACTAAACCATCAGATTGCATTAAAGCTCTGGTCTGACAATTTAAGACAAAGATATTCAGAGTGAAGGCTGTTTCTCACTCCTTTAACCATCCGTTGTGTCCTGACATTCTAGAGGTCTCAGAAGAGTGCATGACAAAGAATGTTCCATATGTGCAGTTAAAACTATTCGCAACCAGGGTAAGCGATAACCAAAGCACCCTCGCTGTAAGTGATTAATATCAGCACACTGGAGCCACGTCTTCAATGACCCACATGATGGATAAAGTCACACACAAAATAATACATGCGCTGGTTTGGTTGCATGACCCAAAGACTGATCTCCACCTTCCCGGGGAGAAATGCTCACAGTTCACTCATCGTACAAGTTTATCTGAAGGTTCACATCACAATCATTGATTATCTGCCTGCGGATTATCGAAACCAGAATCCAGCACCCCCCTCCTCCCCTCCTGACCAGGGTGAAATTACTGAACTAATATAAATGCTCTTTTTATAAAAAAAAATTTGAGAAAAATTAGCTACCCAAGGCATCTTACGGTGTAGTCAAAACCACATACGAGTTTTTTGTGCTTCTGGATTGTCTGTGCCCTCCCAAATGCAGAGATACCTGGAAAGAGACACTATTCAACTATTGGCATGGTTGTATTGTAGGAGGTTTCCTGTAAGAAACACGTAAGTGCAGAAATATGCATCATTTTACTCAAACTTGCTGCCATGCATAATGTAGACAGGGGCATAATCAGGCAGGATAACACACGGTATGCACTCGAAACATTTTGGCATAAACAAGAAAAGAAAGTGAGAATTACCCATCAGTGCACATGGAAATAAGACGATTTTGGCGCTTGCACATGGATTCATATCCTCATGATTAGAATAAATGAGAGATTTTTGTGTGTGGCTAAAAATGCCAACACTTTGCTACTTCCGAAGTTCTATAAGCACTGTGTTCATGGTATATTGCTCTATTGAGTTTTGTTTTAAATACTAAATCATGAAAGGGTAAATTATTTCCAAGGTCCATATTAGAGTGTATTAATTGTGACTTAATTGTGCTCATGAGGAATCTGTACATGGATCAAGAGGCAGTTGTTCGAATAGAACAAGAGGATATGGCGTGGTTTAAAGTCAAGAAAGGTGTGCCTCAGGGCTCTGTCCTTTCACCATACTTCTTCAGTCTGTATGCTGAGCAAATAATCCGAGAAGCTGGACGATATGAAGATGAATGCAGCACCAGGATTGGAGGAAGACTCATTAACAACCTGCATTATGTGGACATAATCTTACTTGCTGAAAGTGCAGAAGACTTGAATTACTTACTGATGAAGATCAAAGACTACAGCCTTCAGTATGGATTACACCTCAGCATAAAGAAAACAAAAATCCTCACAACTGGACCAATGAGCAACATCATGATAAACGGAGAAAAGATTGAAGTTGTCAAGGATTTCATTTTACTTGGATCCACAATCAACAGCCATGGAAGTGGCAGTCAAGAAATCAAAAGACACAGTGCATTGTGTAAATTTGCTGTAAAGGACCTCTTCAAAGTGTTGAAGAGCAAAGATGTCACCTTGAAGACTAAGGTGTGCCTGACCCAAGCCATGGTATTTTCAATCGCATCATATGCACGTGAAAGGTGGACAATAAATAAGGAAGACTGAAGAATTGATGCCTTTGAAGAGCAGTGCATGACATGGACTGCCAAAAGAAGGAACAAATCTGTCTTGAAAAAAGTGCAACCAGAATGCTCTTTAGAAGCAAGGATGGCGAGACTAAGTTTCACATACTTTGGACATTTTGTAAGGAGAGATCAGTTCCTGGAGAAGGACATCATGCCTGCTAAAGTAGAGGGTCAGGGAAGAAGAGGAAGACCATCAACGAAATGGATTGACACAGTGGCTGCAACAATGGGCTCAAGCATGACAATGATTGTGAGGATGGCGCACGGTAAGCAGTGTTTTGTTCTGTTGTGCATAGGGTTGCTATGAGTCATAACTGACTAGATGGGACCTAACAACAGCAATGTGTGTGTGTGCGTGCGTGTGCACTACTGGAAGTTCTACAGCATTCTAAAATGACATTTTCTTTTTTTTAATGATTTAAATGCATTCTCAATCAGTATAACAAATGCCTCCAAACAGGTTAAAATATATTCAAGTCCTTACGGGAAAATATTTTAAAGAACGTTGTGCTTTATTTAATGAGAGCAATGTTTTGCTACAAAGGGAATCATTTTTATGCTTCAACAACCAAATATTTTCTATTATATGCACATGTGACACGAATGTACAATTTGGGTCAGTTATTCAGAGTCAAGTCTCCAATACTCAGCATTGCTCTTTATCCTATCACACCGTGCCCTTTCTTAATCATACTATATGTAGTTGCTCATATAAATTCCAAATCTGAAAAAGTGAAGGAGGAAATCTAACAGAAAATTTCTTGCCAGATGGAGAAAATTGAAACATTACCCTTATTTCTTTGCCAGCACATATCCATTTTGACAAGCTGGAAATGATTTATGAGGGAAAAAAAAGTATTTACACTGGCAGAGATGTTATTAATTGCCATACAATGTTCACATTTTTGCATTGTTTTGTATATGATTACTTACAAGGCTTAAATATACAGTCCAAATACGTGGCTTTTTTTTTTTTTGCATGCTGATTATTATATGACAGACAAACTGACAATACATGATGCGTGATACAAATTTCAGTCAAACCTTCACAGACAACATCAGAGCAAAGACAGGACAAAACAGCAAACCCATACACAGCATTCAGAGAAACAGGTCATTGTGTGTATGCATACACACATAGGCACACACATGGATGCAAATGGTTTTGAAAGATTATATACCATATGTGGGAGTCGATGAATAATATAACACTCTCACTGCATAAAAAATATTATTCTTATTACTTTCCAGAGTAACTGTTGCTGCATAAAAGCATTACCAAAAGAAGGCCCTAAAATGTTTGACATTGGAAATATTAAAGCTATATATAATTTCTAAGTTAGAGAATTTTGCATCATAAAGGACTTCCAGACCTGCTAACTTCTATAACAGAAGTTTGGAAGGGGTATTTTTAAAGTATTTTATTTTAAATGATTTCAACATCATTAGTAATATCTTTGGGGGATTTTTTTTTTTACTCGTATACGTATGTGGTTATAGGAAAAAGAAAAATTAGGCTATTTAGTGACAATAAAAGTGACTGAAGTAAAAAAAATCCAGTGACTGAAGTAACAAGGTAATTTATCATAAGAACTGACCATTAGCTGTCTACCTGCTTATTGCTCTTACTATGCTGCCACTTTTTTTACACTAATAGAGATGGATATATTTATCACTGCTTGCAATTTCAGATTTTAATCTCATATTAGCAAGATATTCTCATAGAACAGCTACTTTGTCCAGGAATCATTTATAATACATCTGTGTCCATTGAGGACATTCAAAGATATCCTTATTTCTAGTTGTGGAAATTAATTTTGAAGGTCTCAATTTCAAGCAGTCATATCAGCATTCTTATAAGCATTCGTACATAGCTGTCCCTTAGGTTTAATGTTTTAGTAGCACAGTCTCTCTGCAATTAGTTTTATGCTCCTTAAATGTAAATCAGATGTAAGTCTCTATAAACACTCACTCTCAATAGTGTTTTGCAGAGTGTTCCCATTGTATTAAGTTACTCTAGGAGGCAAATAATTGCAAATATGAAACAAAACTGTGTGTATGTGCCAAAAGCATAATTTAGTTGTTTATGATTTACCCAGCTCCATTTTTGCTTGGGAAAATGGATTCAATATGTCTACAGTATTTGAAATTAGTTCATAAATAAAAGCTTATTGTGAATGATTAATGAGTGTGGTCCAGCTTACGTGAAATTAATTCTGTCCAAGGTCAATCTACTCCACTGGGAATTTGGGCATTTTCCCAGTGACCTCTTGTGGGTGGTCTTTACTTTACCAAGATGGGACATCCTGTAGAAAAGCAGGGTCATCCAGCTGCCACACTTCACATTCAAGCTACTTCTTTCACCTCATCTTGTCTAGCAACTCCCATCAATTTCAACCCCAAAGAGTCTGAACAGAGGCCTAACTTCGTGGAATTTGTTAGCTGCATGCTTCTGCATATGTAATCCCTAGCTCAAAAAGCTTTTATTGACTCTATATCCACCACTTTGCTAGGCATCATGGGGTGGTAGGAATCATAAAAATTATCATTGTTATTAATGCTTTAGTGAAGTGGGAATTGCTGATGATATAGGAAGCTGGTATCTTTTTACCCACCCACTCAAATT
Organism: Elephas maximus indicus; assembly: GCF_024166365.1. NCBI lineage: Eukaryota > Metazoa > Chordata > Mammalia > Proboscidea > Elephantidae > Elephas > Elephas maximus. The sequence continues at coordinate 138,332,712 of NC_064821.1, forward strand.
GATGGTCCTATTTCAATACTCATTTGGCAACAAAGGGAAATGCCTATGTGACTAAAGACAGACAAAAAAGAACAAGAAGAAGAAAAGAACAAGAGGTGGCACTTCGTCTTTTGACATGTAAGAACCGTCATTTAATTTCTTAGTAGCACCAGCAACATTGGGGTCACTAAAATTTGCATTAGTGCTTCTCAATTTACAAAACACTTCTGTGAAGTTATTTCGTTTTAATCCTAAAGCCACCCTGCCCTGTTTCGTTATCCTAGTTTTTAGTTAGGGAAACTTAGGCTCACAAAAGACAATAAGGTTATTCAAGGTCACCCAATAGAGAGGTAGCAAGCCCAGAACTTGAACTTGGGTATTCTAACTCCAAACCTAAACCACCAAGAGATGCAACCTGTCGTCCCTACCCTAAAATAGCTCATATTCTGTTTTCCCACTAACAACTCTGTGAAGAAAGAGATACCTAGGAGTTTAATCTACACACCCTTCTCATGGTTTCTGGCATATCCAGGTTTTTTGGTTTTTTGGGTTTTTTTCACCTATTTAATGATCCTCCACCTCTACCTCAAACACAATCAAAGACACCATGAAAATGACATTGAAACTGATATTCAGTTCCTTGAAACTATCAAAGGGCTTTGCTTATTCTGTTCCCTCTAACTAAGAATGGAATGCTCTTCTCACTTTCTTCTAGATAATATCTTCTCACTCTTTCATTATCAGTTCAACTGTCACCTTGGAGAAGGTTTTCCTTCATCTTTCCCAAGTCCAGATAAAACTGTGACATCTCTTTTCCCAGTTTATAGTAACTGTGATATCCCAGGTAATTCTCAGAAACACAAGCTCCCCGCAAACTTTAATGTGCCCGGTATATCTGAGGGCTTATGGGTATCTTCAAGACAGGAATTCAGTCTGGTTTGTTTTTCTCACGTGGCTCTGGCTAAGAGAAAGGGTCACTGGCTACTAAGTCAAACATGACCCTGACAATCTCAGGAGAGACTCAGGAGCTGGGGAGAAGTCTTTAGTCTCAGCAGCCACAGGTTCTGCGATACCAATAGACTCTACAAGATAAATGCTTTGAAGGTAGGCTGGCCCACACCCAGGGTTAGGATCAGGAAAGAGAAATACCTGCAAAATTAACCAGGACAATCAAGGTGAATGCTTTTGATTACTTCATGCAAACACTTCCTTCCACAGAACTCTAGTCTGCCCTAGGGTGATGAAGATGGGACAGGTCCACGGATGTCAGCAATAATTGCCTACATTTATTGAACATCTACTCCCTCTCAATCATCATTGTGATTGTGTACAGAATCATCTCATTTAATCATCATGACACTATGAAGCAGCTAGTATTATCATCCTTATTATTTTATTAATAGGAAAGGAGGCACAAAGAAATTAATACTTGCCCAAGGCAACTAGTAACTAATAGATCCAGAATTTGAACCCAGGCCATCTGACTTCAGAGTATGAGCTCCTCAACCTTGTCATGCAATTTTTACTAAGCACCTTCTGGCTGGACAGCCCCATAGGTTCAAGACAGTGCCACTAGGCTGTCAACAGTTCACAGCACAAAACTCATCAAGAACATGACAGTGCTTGAGTCTCTCCAGTAGTGACCACACCTCATACCGAACAGAGATCAAAAGTTGCTGTGGCTGGCAAAGCTCTTGTCCCAGGCCAGGTGCTGATGGAGCCCTTTCTCAGACTGCAGGTTCCAAAAACCCAGAAAAAATTGACTACAACATATCCCAGCAAAGCCTGTGTTAGGGATCCAGGATCACCACCCCCATTTCTCTTCCTCTAACTCTGCTGCCCTCTGGCTCTTTCTGCCTTCAAGGCCACTACTTCAGAGGACTTGGCTCTGTTCTCTCCGGACCCTAGGGGGTCATTCTGGCCCATCTTCACGAATTACCCTAACTCTGAATCCCTGAAAGCAATAGTTTTCTATCAGTTATGGTCCAGACAGGAAATAGCTACACACTCAAAAGGGAGAGTTGTGAAGAATTTAGTTAACGGACTAATTACAAAGTGTGAGCATGATGAAAACGTGGTTAAAACAAACCAATAAAGCTTGGAGAAAAACCCAAGGGAATTTGTAGTAAGCTGAATAATAAAAAAAAAAAAATGGCCCCCTAAAAATGTCCACAACCTCATTCAAGGAATCTGTGAATGTTTTCTTAAATGGGAAAAAGATTTTCAGATAGATTAAATTTAGAATATTGAGACTAGGACATTATCCTGGATCATCCTAGGTGGCACAGTGTAATCACAAGAGTCCCCATGAGAGAGATGAGGAAGAGTCAGAGTCAGAGGAGAAGACAATGTATCACGGAAGCAAAGATTGGAGTGATGCACTTTGAAAATGGAGGAAGGGGCTGCAAGCCAAGGAATACAGGCAACTCCAGAAGTTGAACAAAGCAAGGAAACCGAGTTTCCTTCAGAGCTTCCAGAAGGAACCAGCCCTGCCAACACCTTGATGTTCGCCCAGTAAAACTGATTTTAAGCTTTTTTTTTTTTTTGGTATGGATCCATATTTAATTATGTTAAATATTAATAAAAGTACACATAATTGTGGGTCACTTAACATACCTTATACGACAAAGGGGGTACGGTTTAATACAATCCCACATACAGCTTTTCGGAACACAAAGTAGCATCAATACCAGGTCATGAGAAATGCTCCATTGGGCTTCGGTTTGGGACAATGGGTGAGATGATTTTAAAGTTCTGACCTCCAGAATTATATGAGAATAAATTTGTGTTGTTTAAGTCACTAAGTTTTTTGTAATTTATTACAACAGTAAAAGCAAACTAATACAAACTAATATCACCCCTAGACCTTAAGGGGCACAGAGAGAGATTACTGAAATCCAAAGAGAAATGCTGTAGTTGTAAGTGTGTCTGCCCAAAAGGAGTTGTGGTCTTAGGTTGAGGGATGCAGCCAACCCACAATAACCAGTAGGAAGAAGCCAGGGGACTAAAAAGCCTGATCTCCCTCTCTTACCTCAGTCAGAAAAAGGAAGGCAAAGGTGTCCCCCAGTGCAGTTCATAAGATTCAGCTGTGCAGGAACCAGGGCAGAGTGGGAAGAGTGAAGAGGAGATCTGGAGTAGCAAACAGAGAATATCCAGCACCCCGGCAGCAATGGGCTCCACATGCAAACTGACCCTCCAACTCTATTTGCCAAATAATGAAGCAGCTTCTGCTAAACAACTTTTCTTTTTACATCCAAACCTAATTTTTTTCTTATAGTCACTCCTAGGACAATGTGCCTACTACCTCCATTTTCATATATAAAAGGGTCACCCAGGTGGCCCCTTACAGAATAAAGCTGCTCAGCTTCGCTTTGTTAGAAAAAAAGAAAAAGAGATGAAAATGAAACCAATCTCTAACTACCTTTATTAAATCATCAGTCCATCCCTTACTTATATCTCAGCACTTTTCTAGTTATCTCTCCATTAATGAACATGACTTTCTTTGAACGATGTCTTTAGCATTTGTGAAAATGCCACTCTTCACAATTAATGAATAAAAAGAAAGAAAAACAAAAGCTCAACTCCAAATCTATTCCATAACTCTCATAGTTTTAGTCACTCAGTGAGGGGCCTCAATTGTAAAATATTGTACCCAGCATCACCTATTGTATTAACTATCACTGCATAACAAATTATTCCAAAATTTATGATCTCTCACATAGTTTCTTTGAGTCAGGAAGTTGGAAGCAGTTTAGGTGGGTGGTTTTGGCTCAGGATCTATCATGAAGTTGCAGATAAGACTTTGACTGGGGTTGGAGAATCCACTTCCAAGATTGCCCACTCACATGGCTGTTGGTAGGAGCCCTCAGTTCTCCACCATGTGAACCCTCCACAGGGCTGCTTGAGACCCTTCATGACATGACAGCTAGCTTTCTCCCCAACACATGATCCAAGAGAATGCACAGTGAAAGCCGCCATGTTTTTTTATGACCAGCCCAGTAAGTCATATTCCATAATTTTGGCAATATTCTATTGGGAACACAGTCAGCCATATTCAGTGTGGAAGGCACACAAGAGTGTGAATGTCAGGAGGTGAGAATAATTGGGAGCCATCTTGGAGAAGGGCTATCAAACCTACTAAATTCTTTATAGCTCTCTTTATCCACCAACATATCATCTTCTTCTTGGGAGGCTACATATTACAGAATATATTTGTGTAATCTTTCATGAAAATGTACCTTAAAAGTAATTTTTAAATATGTGATTAGTTCATAGATTGGTTCATAGATGATTTAGAAAACAACAAAAAGGCTGAAAAAAGGCAAAAGAACAACTCGAGCATTTGTTTTCTTTTCTCATCATTAGAAAAAAAAAAAGCTTTCAGATGGACTTCATTAGAGTGACAAATAACGCAGCATACTAAGTGGGAGCAAGGGCATCCGAGCCTGAAACTAAATCCACCACCTACCAGCTGTGAGGACATTTTAAGGCATTCCTTAGCCTCTCTGTGCTTCAGCATCCTTAAGACTGGGATAACAGCAATACTAATATACTATAAAAAGGGTTGTAATAATTAGGTAAGTTAATAGATGCAAACATTTAGAACACTGTCCAGCATATTGTAAATACTCATTAAATATGAAGAGCCCGGGAGGTGCAAGTGGTTTGTGATTGGCCGCTAACACAAAGGTTGGTGGTTTGAACCCACCCAATGGCTCTGCAGAAGAAAGGCCTGGTGAACTTCTTCCATAAAGATTACAGCCAAGAAAACCCTATTGAGCAGTTTTACTCTGTAACTCAGGGGTCACCAAGAGTTAGAGGCAGACTCAACAGCAGCTAACAACAACAACAGCAACAAAATAAGGGCTACTACTTTTATCCAGTGTGCATTAGCTTTAGGGTAAGCTGCTTTTAGCTCAAAGGGGATTGAAGAGGTAACGAGAGTGTGAAATAAAGATAACCATATCATGGACATATATTCGTTTGTTTTCGCTATTTAACTGGGAAGTCCCTGACATCCGGAGCTGTATCTACTCCTCTGTATAACCCTGGCTGCTACCAGAGGGCTAGCATTTAGTAGGTACTCAATAATTATTAATTTTTTGAAATGAACTGAATTTGTTAAACTTTTGAATACAATTCTGAGTGTTATCACTCATATGTCTTCCTCTTTCCAATTCCTGAGCCAAAGGAGTTTTAAAGCCTAACCATATAAGGTTGATTGAAAAAAAAAAAAAATTCCCAGGAATGACAAACTTCCTTTCAATGTAAGATGGCAATGGCAACAGCAGCAGGAGCAGTGGAACTCACACAGGAGCCCGAGCCAGGGCAAGGACACGGGCATGGTTATGTGAGGCGTGATGCTAGGAGAGAAAACAGCAATTCTCACCGAGTAGGAAATCCTGGCATGGGGGATTGTGGGGAGGCGCTGGACTGGGTTTCCAGTAACATCCAGTGTTATTTAGGCCAGGAGGAAGACCGGAAGCAGACATTTGTTAGGTGAACATTTGCCTACCCAGCATGCAAACATCCTTCCTGTTTGAGAGTAACCACAAACTATGTGGGAATCAGGGGCAAAGGGGGACTCCTGATTCCTTTTCTCCCCTGCCAGATGTAGACATGTGACCCAGGTTTCACACAAAGATGGAGGGACCAAGAGTACCTGTTGGTAGTGGACAGAGAGTCCAGAGAAAAGGGGTAAGTGGCCACTAGCAGCAGCTCTACTGGTAGCTTCCCAAGTGGACTATTTCTGTAGAAGTTATTGCTAAGTATCCTTTGGTTTCTATCATTGTCACCCAAACTCTTGAGTGGCCCAAGTCTGGCATTCTATGACACCTACCTTAGGCATGCAATTTACTCCCATTGCTGGGAATAGAGACAGCAACTCTCTCAAAGGTTTGTAATGGGATTAAATTAGATCGTAAATGTAAAGTACTTACAAGACTGGGCAGCACATAGTGCTCAATATAGGTTGCATGTTATCATTGGCTGTTATTAATGAAGTAAGGGTAACAAATGAAACTCTGAGACCTCATAGCAGTCATTTCATCCTGCTTATGTTGCATTTCCCATTACTACATCCCCTCATCCATGGAAAACATTCTATCATATTTCAATAGCTTCTCTAGGGTTCTCTGAGGTACCACACATAAAGAAATACTTTTAAGGAATACTTTTATAAACAGATACATCATTTTTCCAGATATTTGATTTTACACATTTTCACAGAAACGTAAATAGAAGTTGACTTTTGATAATATAGATAATATCTCTCTTCTCATACTCGTATAATTAGACTGTAGGTTCAAATGACAGAAGAAGCTGTGTCTTCTATTTGCTATGTATCCCTCACAATGCTGAGCACACAACTAAAAAAAAAAAAAAAAATTGCTGTCGAGCCAATCCCAACTGATAGATATCTTATAGGACAGAGCAGAACTGCCTCATAGGGTTTCCAAGGAGCAACTGGTGGATTTGAACCACTGAACTTTCGGTTAGCAGCCTGAGCTCTTAATCACTGCACCGCCAACCACACAAGAGGTTCTAAATACATGCTCATTAACGGATAGGCACAGTCTAATTTCATTACTAGAGTGATCTGGGCCACTAAACACCATAGTTTCTACCCAACCACCTGGAACTCCCTCTGACGTCAGTCTGGTCCTGTTAGCCCAGACCAGTGACGCAAATTCCAATGTCACCCAGAGACATGAAGGCGTGGCATTTATTGATTTGCCTGGCTCAGGAAGGTGAGATACAACTCAGCTTTCTCCTCTAAATTCTTTGTGCTACCTTGTTGTTGTTGGGGTTGTTAGGTGCCGTCAAGTAGATTTCAACTCATAGCAACTGTATATGACAGAATAGAGCTTCCCCATAGGGTTTTCTAGGCTGTAATCTTTATAGGAGCAGATTGCTAGGTCTTTCTCCTGTGGAGTGACTGGGTAGATTCAAACTGCCAACCTTTTGGTTAGTAGCTCTGCACTTAACTATTGTGCCACCAGGGCTCTTTGTGCTGCCTTACACAGATAAAAACCAGAACTAAGCCGACTTCTCCAGAACAGTACTAGCCAGGGATCATAGCCGTTTTCCTAAAAAGGTTCCACTCCAGTGCTCCACTTATCCAGGTTTCAGGCAGCTGTGAGATTTGCTTTTCTGAGCCCCTCAAGAAACACTGGAATGATGAGCTTCAGTATCATTTTTTCTCCTTTGGGAGAATGCTGTCACAGATTCCTCTCAGCATACACTTTATTATCATCCAAGTTCCCAAAGGCACTTGAGAATATGTGATTAAAGGAATTCCCTACTGTCATATATACAGTAAATCTAACTGGCTTTATTAACTAGCTTGAGTTTTTTTCCTTCTTCAATCTAATGCTTCCTGGCTGGAACTGACGCCACTCACCAACTATCCTTAACTCTACCTCCCTTTTTTGGTGTTGAATTGAGGGTATGCAGGTCCAATATCTAACTGCCAGCATACTGGCTGTCCCCAGGTCTCATGGTTTTCATCAAAAGAATCTCGTAAGTCTTGAATATTCTATTTTCATTTAGGAGACTTGGTGGTGCAGTGGTTAAAGTGCTCAGCTGCTAACCAAAAGGTCAGCAGTTTGAACCCACCAGCCACTCCACAGGAGAAAGATGTGACAGTGTGCTTCTGTAAAGATTACAGCCTTGGAAACCCTATGGGGCAGTTCTACCCTATACTATAGGGTCACTATGGGTTGGAACCAACTCATATACGTAAACAGAATTCAGAATTCCAAAGCCTTTCAAAGCAGAGGTAAGATTTGGGGGCAGTGGTAGCAAAAAAGACTTTGCCTTTATTCCTATTTAATGTCTTCCGTGCCATGTGTCCATTTCTAAGTGGGTGGAGAACATCCCCCGTCACCTCCACTGGTCTTCTTAATTTCTCATTCTCTTACCAATTCACCTCCAAACCTATAAATGGTGTATGGAGGAAATGGCCAGGCAGAAAAGAACATCCCAGGGCCTCCACTTCTGTCCCCCTAAGCATTGGATAAGATGATAAGCTTTAACAAAATACTCTCAGGCTGAGAGCTTCACCTTTCTGGTAGCAATTCAGCAGTTTGAGTTTGCTACTAATTCCACTCCTGTGTTCCCACAATACCATCTACACTCTTCTGTTAAATCCCTTACACCTTCTATTTTAATTGCTGTCTCCTTTTTTTTTTTTTTGCCTAGCTCTCCCATGCGAATGGGTGTTTATTATCAATTTTTGTCTTCTCACTATCTAGGATGAGGTCTGTTATAATCCATAACGGTGAGTATGGCAGGTTGCAAAAAATAATCATGAATTCCTCACATATGTGTATTCACCACCCCTCTCTGCAAGGGTAATTCGCTGTTCTTTGCATCAAGAGGTAGAGTTTCTTTCCCCTGCCCTTGAATCCAGGTTGGCCAATAGAATGTGGAAGTATTATGATGTGCCAGTTCCAAGTCAAGGCATGCAGGGGCTGTAAAACTTGTACTTTCACTCTTTAGAAGTGACGCTGCTATCCTGTGAAGAAGCCTCACTAGCCTCTTTGAGGATGAGAGGCCACATTGAGTAAAGACGAGTCATGCTAGATGAAGTCCCTTTCACCAATCATTTGACAGTCAGAACCAATAGCCAGACATGTGAAGGAGGCCAGCTTAGGCCATCCAGCCCTGGTTGAGCAACCACATAGGTGAACCCAGGTGAGACAAGCAGATGAAACCACCCAGCTAGAGCCAGTCAAAACTGGAGACCCACAGAACCATGAGTAAATAAAATTGTTGTTGTTTTAAGCCATTGATTTTGGGAGTGGTTTGTTGTGCAATGATAGATAAACGATTGTGTGAGTGTTCAATATAGGCTTGTTGGATAAATGGATCAATTAATTAAGAACAGGGTGAGGAAGCACATAGTGCAATTGTAATCCTTTATCCTTGTGGCCAGCCGAGCACACTAACAGAACAGGTTACCACCTATTTAATGTGACCACTTTATCTATACTTCTTCGTGACAATGATCACACTGATTTAAAGGGGCTAATATCCTATGACCAATCATCCCCTAGAAATTCTAGCACAAAGTCTTACATAGAGTCATTAGAAGATGTACATTCTAGTCCCAAATCTATCACTTTTAAAGCTAAGTAGTCTTGAAGCAGTTATAATCTCTCTGAATAAAGTGAACAAATATCCATCCTGGTTTGCCTAGACCAGTCCCTATTTTCCTTTTCATTCTTAAGATATCCTGGTTTGGACAAGAAATTACCGTATTTTACGCAGATAACGTGTGCCTTCTATGTTTGTTTTCCAGCTGCATCTTTCCACCCTTGAGGTATTTTCCTAAGTGCGCTATGGTGATTTTTCTACAGCAACATATAAAAAAAAAAAAATTGGCATAACAGTGCTTATGAAAATACCTTATGGGGGAAGGGCACAGTTGGCAAACAAATGTAGAAAGCACCTGTTTATTTGTGTAAAAATATAGTATATGGTTGCTGTATCTCTGAATCTTAACTTCTTATGAATGAGAAATAATCTGTTAAACAGGAGTAACAGCACCTATTCTACTTACCTTACAGGATTGTTTTCAGCTCTAAACAAAATAACACGTGTATGGATAATAAAGCACCGTACAATAGTAAGACATTACTTATTAACAGGGCTGATAAATATCCTTCGAAGAAATGACTGTTTGGAAGAGCACTTAAAGACATTTCCTCACTTTTGCTATAGTTATAATAGTAACCGTAACCATACTTTCAGTGCTTACTAGGTTACAGGCACTCAAGTAAGGTTATATGCAATATAAATGCCCCCTCACTTCACCCACTGGTGAATACAAATGAATCACATTCACAGCAACCAGTTTAATTTTTCTTTCAACTGGCTTCTGGCCTCCATGCAAAAAGTCAAGGAATATGGCTGGACATTTGTTATAAAGCCACCAAAGATTCTGCAGTGGTTAAGAAATTCCTCAAGCATTTTTTTTTTTTTGACTGTTAAATGGTAGTTATACCTGGATTTTGCACAGCCACAATAGAACATTTTATCACTCACCTAAATAAAATGCTCTTACACATACATGACCTCCTTAACCTACTATACCTTATTATTATTCCTATTATGTAGATGAGGGAACAAGTGGCCTAGATAAGTTAAGTAACTTGCCCAAATGCATGTAACAAGCAAATAACAGATTCGAACCCAGATCTGTCTAACACCAAAGCTCTACTCTTAAATTCTCTTCTGACGTCTGCTGTTAGATTACCTTTTGCAGTAGATGACAAATGTGAGGTCACTAGAAAGAAAATATTTTTTAGAAGTATTTAAAGTATTTATTAGGGATGAGTGAATCAGAATACTAGCACACTAGAGCTCTGAGATTTTAAGACGTAAACTGACAAAATTTTGTGGCGTGTTGGGTGAGGAACAAGGCAATCAATAGACAAGGTATTCTGGTGAAGAGAAAGAAGCAGGGCAAGAGGAAGGGGTGCATAGTGATGGGGCCAGGCAGGTAAACAGTGGGGTAGGATGGAAATCATTTGGACACTGGGTCAAGGAAAGGAGGCCCAGAAAAATGGGACCTCCCAGAGGTCTACCAGTACAGAACAAGACCTAAAAATGGGAGCAAAGAAAGCATCAAAAATCAAATTTTTTACTATGCTGACAAGGGCTAGCTGGGCCTTCTCCATTTTCAGGGAACAGAAGCTGTGTTTTAGGTCTAAATTCATGGGCAGAAACACTAATGTCCTCCCATTATCCATCGATGGGTACTTTATACTTGTTTTACTGTTGCTTAATAAATAAATTAGAACATAGCTAAACTTGTTCAACAGCCAGTCATTAGTGCAGTTAGAGCTACTGTTCAGAAAACTGAAGAGCTATTGACTCTGCTCAGTTTAATGAAGGAAAATGAGTCACAGGAGATCTGGGCAGGAATGACTCATAGCTACACCAGCAGTCTTCTCTCCATTGTAAACTACTTTACATCATTCATAGTCAGCAAGAAGTTAAAAGAATGTTGATGTTTCTTTCCTGAATGGTTAACTTCCTGAGTTCAGACAAACTGAAATTGTGGACAACAGCAGGTCAACATTTCAAGCAAGGTAAGGGACCAATTATACAGAAAGCTAGTAGGCACTCTAAAAGGCAGATTTCTCATTAGCCTTTCAGAAATTGAGTACGGCATTGTCCTGAAGAGTCAGGAGACCATTTATAGAAGGAACCTCCTCATAAACAAGGTCCTTCCAAAATAGTAGTGATCACAAGGAAAGCTCTTCTCAAAATTGATCCAACTTACACTGAATTCTATTCTAGAATAATGTTACCACAAAGTTATGATATGGTTTCTTGGCTGGTCATGATATCAGTTTCTTCCTCTTTTCCATGCCTCAGTCTTAAAGGGAAGATGCTGGTAATGGTATAGTTATAAGTGTTATTAACAGGGATGGGAGAAAATTTCCTGTTTTTCAAATTACAGTTTTTCAGACATAGAGGCCATGATTAATTGTAGACACTGAACAGGTGTCCTAACACAGGATCCTGCAAGCTAACAATATGGGAGAAAGTAGGTTCTTTATAAAGAAGGATGGTGGCCACCAGGGGTACCCATTGCTGTCAAGTCAATTCTGACTCAGAGCGACCCTCTAGGACAGACTAGAACTGCCCCATAGGGTTTCCTAAGTGCCACATCTTTCTCCTGTGAAGTGGCTGGTGGGCTCCAACTGCCAATCTTTAGGTTAGCAGCTGAGTGCTTAACCACTGCACCACCAGAGCTCCTTACAGGGTGATCTATAAATAATATACAATTATGACTTAAAGAATAAAAAAAAAAGGATGCTTAGAAATACTGAGTATGGATATTTGTAGGCTTGAAAATAGAATTAAGGTAAATTGCAATGAGTAATGCTACCTTCCTATTACTTGGCTTCCCCTGGCCTGTTTTACTGAGACTATCTTGGGAAATGTTTGAAACTCAAATTATAATTTAATGTTCAATGAATGGTACACAACCGAATTGTAGGTCAATTCACTAGAACTTCCTCAAAGTTTTCCTGAAGAGAGAAGCTTCTATAACATACCTTGAACTTCATAACTGTGGGGCTGAAACAATAGTGAGCAAAACAGAGACACCAACAAGTGGACAGGTATTTAGTATACACCATGGTGAGTGCTATGATAGGAACTACACAATGTGCTATAGACGTACATGGGAAGAGCTCCTAACCCAGGCTTGAAGAGTCAGGGAAGGCTTCCTAGATTATTAGATCTCAGCGTTGCGATTGGAAGGATGAGTAAGAGTTGATCAGGCAAAGGCTGGAAGGGTGGGGAATGGAGAGAAGCGTTTTTAGGTAGAGAGAAGAATGTGTGCAAAGGCCCAAAGGCATGAGTAAGTTAAAATATATCTGGTATTATTAAAGCAAGGAGAACAAAGGTTTTTGTCTGTGTTTATCATCGCTGTATCTTCATCAGCAGCAACAGTGCCCGGCATATGGGAGGTACTTAATGGATATTCATTGAATGAATCAGAGTTAAGAGGGAGAAGATAAGAATATTAGAGAGTTTAGCTTTATCCTGAAGATAGCGGGAAGTCATTGGTGGGTTTTAAGCAAAGAAGTGACGTACAGGTTTGCATTTTTAGAAATTCTTTCTGGCTGCAATGTGAGGAATGGGCTGAGGGGAAGGAGGGGCACGAACAGGAGGCAAGGAGGTAAGTAAATGGCTTTGTAATAATCCAAGCAAGAAAGGACAGTGTTTTAGGCCAATTTAGGAGCAGTGGGGGTGTAGTTGACAGATATTTAAGAAGTAGAATTAACAGATTTTACTGTTTGCCTGGATGTTAAAGGGATTAAAAAGAGAGAGAAAAATCAAACATTTCCTTGGCCATGTAGGTGAGTACTGGTAGCATTCATTATGATACGGAAGAGTGGAAGTACCTCAAGACAGTAGACAAGGATAAAAGTGGAAAGTGGGCCCAAAAGCAAAGACGAGAAGGCAGGAAGGGACAGGAAAACTGGATGAATAGAAATGGGGAATCTGAGGTCAAGAAGGGGAGAACGTTGACACATCACAGGGTTGGCAACCAATGTCACAAAGCAATTTGTGTATTAATGTTTAATGAGAAACTGGTTTGCTCTGTAAACTTTCACCTAAAGCACACATACACACACACTGTCATGGATTGAATTATGTCCCCCAAAAAAGGTGTGTATCAACTTGGTTAGGCCATGATTCCCAGTATTGTGTGGTTGTCCTCTATTTTGTGATTGTAATTTTATGTTAAGAGGATTAGGGTGGGATTGTAATACCACCCTTACTCAGGTCACCTCCCTGATCCAATGTAAAGAGAGTTTCCCTGGGGTGTGGCCTGCATCATCTTTTATTTTTTAAGAAATAAAAGGAAAGAGAAGCAAGCAGAGAGTTGGGGATCTCATACCACCAAGAAAGCAATGCTGAGAGCAGAGTGCATCCTTTGGACCTGGGGTTCCTATGCAAAGGAGCTCCTAGTCCAGGGGAACATTGACGAGAAGGCCAACAGAGAGAAAGAAACTTCACCTGGAGCTGACATCTTGAATTTTGACTTTTAGCCTACTTCTGTGAGAAAATAAACTTTTCTTTGTTAAAGCCATCCTCTTGTGGTATTTCTGTTATAGCAGCACTAGATGACTAAGACACATACACACACAAAGAGTGGAAAGTGGGGCATTCAGGTCTAAGGTATCTGTTGGACTTACAAAGTAAAAGTGTTCAGGAGGAAGTTGGATAAATAGAGGAGCTGCATTCATACTTGCTTTTAACATAAAAAATTCTTACCACCACCCGTTAAACCAAAAAAATAAAAATTAAGAGAGAATTAACAATGTAAGTATTGTTGACAGTTCAGCCCATCAGCCTGATCCATGAGAATATGCCCTATGATCAGTGGAAGGAGACAGAAATCAGCTCTTTTCTCAGTCAGTCCTTATTCATCCATGCCTCTCATTGAGTCAACATCTCGCCAACCTGACTGATAATTTGTATATGTCCAACTGTACAAGCAGATGTCCAACTACTTCATCGGTCATCCAAATAAAGAAAAGCTGTTGTCTCTTCAAACACTGGAGGGAAATTCCAGTCTACTGGGGCTTGCATTGGACTGCAGTAGTTAAATACTAAGCTGCTAACTGTAGTTTGAACCCACGAGCCACTCTGCAGGAGAACAATGTGGCAGTCTACTTCTGTAAAGATTACAGCCTTAGAAACCCTATGGGACTGCTCTACTTCGTCCTATAGGTTTGCTATGAGTTGGAATCAACTCCACACCACTAGGTTTGGTTTTGCTTTTGGGCTTGCCTGCCAGCTTCCACCACAGCATCCTTCAAGGTATTTTCAAGGGTAATATTGAAAATATTCAATATCCAACCTATGCATTTAGAACCTAAAATCAATATAAGATGCAACTCCACTGTACAAACCCAGGCCAAAGATTTAGACATAAGCATATAAATGAAAAAGAGAAATGGGCCTAAGAGTTCATCCTAGGAAGACCAGCACTTAAAGAATGTTCAGAGGAAAGAAGCCCTCAGGGATTCTGAGGAGGGGGAAATGAGAAAATTCAAGAAAGGGTGGTGACATTCACACAACTAACAGCAACTATTGTAGAGAAGAAGGAGCTATTCTTTTTGTGTGTGTATGAGTGTGTGTGTGTGTGTGTGAGTGTATGTGGGAGTGTATGTGTGTATTCGCATATGTGTGTATATGTAGAGAGTATTTCAAAATGGAAAGAGAGATCATAAGTATCAATTACTGCAAAAAGGTTAAGTAAGATAAGGGCTAAAAAGTGTTCACTGACTTTAACCAACGTAAGACCACTGACCACCTTGGAGAGAACAGGATTGGTAACACACTGAGGTTTCCAGTCAGAGACAGAGGGTTAAGGAATGGATGGGACAGATGGCAGTAGAAAATGAATACACAAAATTAATAGCATTAAAAGTCTTTAATTTTATATTTATTTGTGGCATGATCTGAGTAATCTCTGTGAATATCTGTCTTCCTACTAGGCTCTAAGCCCCATGAGCGCATAGATCATATCTGTTTTCGCCCACAGTTATATTCCTAGCACCTACTACGATGCTTGGCAAACAGGAGGTTGAGTGGATTCCGACTCATGATGACTCTGTACGACAGAGTAGAACTGCTCCAGACCCTGGTGGCATAGTGGTAAAAGTGCTACGGCTGCTAACCAAAGGGTCAGCAGTTCATATCCGCCAGGCGCTCCTTAGAAACTCTATGGGGCAGTTCTACTCTGTCCTATAGGGTCTTTATGAGTTGGAATTGACTCAACGGCACTTGGTTTGGTTTTTTTAGGTTTTAATGTTTACAGAAGCGGAATGCTACATCTTTCTCCCACTGAGTGGCCGGTGGGTTCAAACTGCCAAACTTTTGTTCAGCAGCCAAGCACTTAGTCACTGGTAAATGAATGAGAAAAAAGGCCTAGAGATGTGAAGAGTCTATGTTGTTGTTGTTAGGTGTCATCAAGTCTATTTTCCACTCAGAGTGACACCATGTGACAGAGTAGAACTGTCTGTCCTATACAGTTTTCTAGGCTATAATCTTTATGGGAGCATATCACCAGGTCTTTTCTCCCGCAGAGCCACTGAGTGGGTTTGAATAACCAACTTTTCGGTTAGTAAGCAGCCATGTACTTAATTGTTGTGCCCCCAGGGATCCTTAAAGAGTCTATGTTGTTGTTGTTATAGAAGGTTTGAAATAACAAAATCAAAATTATTATCAAGTGCTAACTACAGCATGATACTATGTTTTTCTGCAAGTCACAGTACAGGAACTGTGCTTAATAGGCCACCAAACCAAACCATCGACTCATAGCGACCCTGTAGGGCAGAGTAGAACTGCCCCATAGGGTTTCCAAGGAGTGGCTGGTGGATTCGAACCACAAATCTTTTGGTTAGTGGCCAAGCTCTTAACCACTGTGCCACCAGGTCTCCTAACAAGCCACACATAGATCTAATTTTCTAGAAGCTTTGTTTGATTTTTAAAGGTTTTTCCTAATAAACCTTTGATAACGTAGAATTGTAAACAATAAAATCTGAGCATTATAACACATTAAGAATGGAGCTTCTGGTGGAGTTGGTAGGGACCAGAATGCCATAGGGCACATTTTTTGATGGCATGACAGAAGTAACATTGCCTTGCCCTTGCTCAAAGAATGCTTTTTCATCTTCAAAGTGCTTTCCAATCATTAATTAACACTCATAATGCTAGTTTTAGATTTTTCATTGTGTCCCAGGTATTCTGGCATAGAATGGCTAAGGCAGGAAACACAAGGAAAAACTCCTCTATGACAGTGAACAACAACAAAAAAAAAACCTGTTGCCGTCGAGTTAATTCCAACATACAGTGACCCTATAAGACAGAGTAGAACTGCCTCATAGGGTTTCCAGGGAGAAGCTGGTGGATACAAACTGCTGACCCTTTGGTTAGCAGCCTGAGCTCTTAACCACTGCACCACCAGGGAGGGCTCTTCTATGAGAGTAATAGGATACAAATACATTTGATTTCATCACCAATTAATATTTACTTTTAACTATTTCATTTCATAAGAGCCTGTACATTAAAAAAAATAGACTATGTAAAACCGCCAGAGGCAGCAAGTAAG
Source organism: Elephas maximus indicus (assembly GCF_024166365.1). Taxonomy (NCBI): domain Eukaryota; kingdom Metazoa; phylum Chordata; class Mammalia; order Proboscidea; family Elephantidae; genus Elephas; species Elephas maximus. Next base: position 138,349,342 of record NC_064821.1, read on the forward strand.
ACTGTAAGAAAGGTGAAAAATGGGACAGAGAACCAAATGTTCTCTTTATAACCAAACTCCAATTTTAGAAAGCACGTGGATTTAGGTAAGGATGATTTTTAATCACAGTAAAGGGAGAAAGGAGGAAAAAAAGCAATAAAGAGCAGCACTTAAAAAAAAAGACATGAAAGACAAATCTATAAAAGAGAAAACAATTAAACAGCTTTAAAGCCCCAAGAGATCTGCTGGTTTCTTTAGCGTGAAAGTAGAAACTTTGCATACAGTGCTAAACCTGCCTTGTTTTTATGAGAAGTCCTTTCCAAAGAAATTCCAGTTACATTTGTAACAAGTGCTGGAAATAAAAGTTTTCTCCTGTTTGGCTGATGTAATCAACCATTGGTTTATTTTTCTAACTATACTGAATTTTTCAGTTAGATACAAGCTTAAGTTTATATGGAAGGAATAAACCAAGAATCAGATTAGTTTAAGCCCATTGGATTTTCAGGAATAATTTTAACTAATATCCAAATGCCTGAAAGCAATTAACAGTGGGGTTTGTTTGTTTGTTTTCCCTTGTTTTGTCCCAATATCTGAGGGGTCTTGTTTCCGTAGGAAACAGAGGGTCACAACTGTCTTAAAAGGGCATTTCTGCAGACTCTTAAAAGATCATATGTATGTATTGTTCTATAGTTTACAAAGTACTAGCTTTTCCATTATCCTACTTGATCTTCACAGTAACACTGAAATAAAACAAGGCAGATGCTATATTGTTCTTAAAAAAAACTGATAAGAAAACTAAAGCTCAGAGACGATCACAGGCCTGCCCAAAATCACACAGCTAGTAGGAACGACCTGGAAGAGACCCTGCCATGTGCTGACCAAACCAATTTCCTTTTCTTCTTAGACCAGAGGTTTGGAAACTGTGGCCCACTGGCCAAATGCAGCCTGCCATCTATTTTTGTAAATAAAGTTTTATTGGAACACAGTCACATCCATTATTTACATATTGTCAGGGGCTGCTTTTGCTCTACAATGGCAGAGTTGAGTCCTTGCAACAAAGACTGTATGGACCATGAAGTCTAAAATATGTACTATCTGACCCTTTATAAATAAAGTTTGCTGATGCCTGTCCTAGATATGCAACTAAACAACATTTCCTTAAAGCCTCCTTTGCAATCCTCCAGAAGACCTCTCTTCCCCACTCTGAGGCTGAAGGTAGAGGACCCAACGGAGAATTCCAAGACCTTGGGAAATAACAGGAAACACTGGTGGCATGGTGGTTAAGTGCTCCAGCTGTTAACCAAAAGTTTGGCAGTTCGAATCCACCAGGTGCTGCTCCTTGGAAACCCTGTGGGGTGGTTCTATTCCGTCCTACAGGATTGCCATGAGTCAGGATCGACTTGATGGCAATGGGTTTGGGTTGGGTTTAGGAAATAACAGAGCCACTAGGTGGAAGATAATGTAGAGTGGTATAGAGCTGAGGCCCCACAGTAATACAGCACTGGTCTAGGACATGCATGAAAAATAAGCTTTAATTATATTAAGCCACTAAGGTTTGGGAGTTTGAACAGCAGTTTATTTATCCTGATTAAGACAACTGCAGAAACCAGGTCTTTTGACTCTAACTCCAGAGATGTTTCCCTTATAACCAAATCATTTACTGTTGAGTTGATTCCGACCCAAGGTGACCCCATGTATTGCAGAGAAGAACTGCTCCATAGGGTTTTCCAGGGTGTGACCTTTTGGAAGCAGATCACCAGGCATTTCTTCCAAGGTGCCTCCGGGTAGGTTCAAACTGCCAACTTTTCACTTAGTAACATTTAAATATTTGTACCACCCAGGGACTCTATTCCCCTTACAGAGCTGGTGAAAGTAGGCAAAAATGAATAAGGACAACTTAAGCCGATAGTAGAGCCCAGAGTTCAGAAGAACATCACATTGACTCCCACTTACAGTTTCAGAGCCAGAGTGCAACAAATGGGTTTCATCTCACACGTGCATTCTGACAGTTGGCAGTGGCTGACTGAAGAAGAACTGAGCTGAAAAAATTCTGAGGCCACCTCCAGGCTCCAAAGGATGCAGTGGCATGCCAAGTAGTGGTGTCCACCATGGGCTCAGGAGTGCAAAGTAGGGGAACATATCAGGGGTTTTGCCACCCGCAGCTCTGAGAGACCCCTGAATGATGAGAAAGCATTTTCTGCCTTTAAGTATATGAAGGCAACAGCTTTCAATCTGAGCCAGGCAACCAAATAAGCTGCTACTAATCAACACAGATGTGGGGGCAATGACAGTTCAGTGGCAAAATTCTTTCCTTCCATGCAGTAGACCTGGGTTCGATTCCCAGCCAATGCATGTCATGCACAACCACCACCTGTCAGTGGAGGCTTATGTGTTGTTATGATGCTGAACAGGTTTCAGTGGAGCGTCCAGAGGGACTAGGAAAAAAGGCCTGGAGATCTACCTCTGAAGGTCAACCAATGAAAACCCTATGAATTATGTTACTGAATTGTACACATGAAAAATGTTAAATTGGCAAATGTTGTGAGACAACAATTTTTTTTTTTTTTTATAGATTACAACAGTCTGATCCTCAATCGATCATGGAGATAGCGCAGGACTAGGTGGTGTTTTGTTCAGTTGTGCATTGGGTCACCATGAGCTAGAGGCTGACTTGACAGGAGCTAACATCAACAAAAATAGAAACAGGTATGCCAAAAAAACAAAACCAAACCCAGTGCCGTTGAGTCGATTCCGGCTCATAGCGACCCTATAGGACAGAGTAGAACTGCCCCATAGAGTTTCCAAGGAGTGCCTGGCGTATTTAAACTGCCTACCCTTTGGTTAGCAGCCATAGCACTTAACCACTACACCACCAGGACTTCCAAAAACCAGGAATAAGCATACTTTAAACACCAATTTTAAGTAATTTGGAGGAGGTGGGAAGAAGAGGTGTTTAACTCAGAGATTTTAAAGATGAAAAAAAAGTAAGGTCACATAAATGAATTTCACCATTTAAGATATTCTAGGCTTTGTATGGAGCCCTGGTAGCTCAGTGGTTAAGAGCTATGGCTATGGACCAAAAGGTTCGAATCCACTAGCCACCACTGGAAACCCTATGGGGCAGCTCTACTCTGTCCTACAGGGCCACTACGAGTCGGAATTGACTCGATAGCAGCGGGTTGGTTTTTTTATGTTTTTTTAGGCTTTATATGGGGGCCCTGGGTCTTTGTATGAGACATTTGGCTACTTCTTTCTTCCACGGAAAAGAACAAAATACATTTCAAGACACACAGTCACTTCTTATAACCCTTATTTGTCATGTTCACAGAGGTTTCTCTCAACCATCTCTCGGTGTAAGAAGGAGGGTTTTATTTATTTATTTATTTTTAACTTTCCTAAGCTTTTCTACATTTGATTGGGAGAGAGATTCTCATAAAAAAAAAAAAAATACCATTTGATCTGAAGCATGATACAATTAAAAAGAAAAACAACTTATCTTTATGTCCTCTGCGTCTTGGAGCTCTTGCTCAAACAAATAATGGATCTCAAAACTCTGCTCAAGTGTTCTGTTTTCTCCAGCTTTCTCCCCAAAAGTGTGCCAAAGTCCTCAGAAATATGGTTTGTTCTGAATGAAGTCTCATTACAGGTCTTTTAAGGGTGTTTACTTTTAAGGCAATTATAGTAAATAGAAATGAGGTGGCAATACGCTATTTTCACCCTAACCTCCTTCTCCTTATTTCGGTAGCACCAGGATAGGCCACTCTCCCCTCACTGAAAAATTTTCCATCCTGTTTTTCAGCTTATTATTTTTATATATTTGCCAGGTTGCTTACAGGCACTGCGGCACCAGTGACAGGTTTGTGAACCATTCGATAAGTGGTTCCTGCTCCAATGAATTACCCAGCTTTCATGAACAGCCATGCAGAAGCAAAGCAGGCAGAAAAATAATGAATACATTTGTACCGTGGCACTCTCCTCAGCCATAAGCTTTTCACAACCATCCAATTTCCCCACAAGGAAAGACAAGATTGCACTGTCATTAGAATAGGTAATCATTAGATTTATCTTTTATATAATTTGTAGCATCTTAAACTCTTCTATGTAGCCTCATTACTGCCAGGAGTCCTCTTTAACCGAGATGATAAGTAAATAAAGCAGAAATTACACACCAACAAGAAGCTGGAATATGTTGTTTTAGTGCATGTCTGAGAGCTCCCTTCAGCAAACCTAATCTGCACAGCACTTACCATTATTTCTACCTCAATGAGCATTTCCTAATTGCTGTGTTATTGCTTGTGAAGAAAATATATTATTAAAGTCCACAACTCATGACTTGTTGCACATCTACACATGAAAAAACTTTCATTTCATCAGCTTTTAATCGGTTTCAAATGGGATGATCAGCCAAAGAGGTTTTCTTCCCCGGCTTTTGAATATCTGTTCATTACCATTGCCTAATGTCAGTGTATCCTTCTAACAGTCAAGATGCATGCATAATTTATTCAGAGACCTGAAGATTTTATTAAGCCAAATCTATTTAATTCTCCATGAATCGGCTCAAGATGATTTTGGTGGCTTTTTGTAATGAACAACAATTAGAAACTCCAAGGAATCAGAACCGTCTTTTAGCTGTTAATGTTTTATGCTCTGCTGTTGGTCTGCTGCCAGATAGTGATCCACAGAGCATTAAGATATTGTATTAATATTATCTTTACAAATGCAATATCGCTCAGTGGAGGACGAGGTCTCCAAAGGCTTCTTTCTGTCTGTGTTATGTAGCTGTTAGAAATTGTATGTGATATTTGAGGCTGACCTCTGGAACTCTGGGCCAGCGCTTTAAAATCTCAAGATTTGTGTTCTTCTCCCTCTACTATAGGATAACCTGGAGAAGGTCAACCACATCAGCTGGCTTTCAGTTAAGGTGAAATTAAAACAGCCTATGATCTCCAAATGGACTTAAGAAGGGTAATAAATTTGGAAAATAGAATGGATCTCATTCTTCAACAACCAAATTATCCCATCCTTAACGATTGAAAACAATATGGATCAAGGGCCAAGCTAATCTTAAGTATCAATCAAAAAAATGGACAGATAGCATGCGTTCCTCCAGTAGTGGTAAGTTAGCATGGTATTGCTTATTTGTTGCAGGGATTCAGAAGTATGGTAATCAACAGTCAATGACTTTCTCCCAACATACTGAATTTCAATTAAGTATTTGATTTTTTTCTAGTACTCCTCAAATCATCATAAAGATATAGTTTGGGATGCAGATAAGCTTAAAATATGCACAAGAGTTAAAAAGCAGAAAGAATCAAAGTTCCCTTTGAAAAATACTCTGCTTTGGTAAGGACACACATGGGTTGGTAAGGATTAGGCTGGCATCCATCTAGCCAGCCGCATTAGCTAAATCAGCCGATACAGTTATCCAAATCAATGTTCCGATCTCGTCCCAAAGATCTCAAGAGGTTGGATCTGTCCCATTGTCCTTGAGATTCCAGGTCAGTCTGGTTTGGGAATGGTTGATGGAGCCCCCTTGGCCACCCAACCATAATGTTCTTATTCCTGTCAAGAACCTGATCAATCCTGAAGCTACAATGTCAGACTGACCTTATTCTAAAACTTCAGGTCCTTTTAAAATGACACCAGAGTGTTGAGAGGGAAGACCACCCCAGGCCTCAAACTGAGGGGGAAAGATCTTGTAGCATTTCTTTCACTGACCTTTGCTTTAGTGCTTTGCCTTCAGCTTTTGTCCAAATGTCACAACAATAAATAAATGTAAGAACTCTGCCTCTAAATTTTCCGTAAAGGGAACACTGAAGACATTGTCTGTGTTAGTGGAGCACATGGTTAAGATGATTAGATCTGTAATCCGATCATACAGATTCAAGTACTGGCTGCACCAAATATGGCCTAGAAATCCTCATACAATATTTAGCTTCAGTTTCCTCATCTGTAATAGAAAAAATCATAACTACTATCTCATAGACTTCTTAGATGAATTAAATCAGTTACTACATGTGAAGCCCTTAGATAAGTGTCTAGCAAGTAAGGAGTGCTCAATAAACGTTAGCTATTACTTATTCAACGAACAGGTAAATGCATTGAGTGCCTGTTAGGTTTTAGACACCACTTAGGCACTGGAGATTCAACAGTGAGAAAAATAGACAAAAATCCACACCTCTTTTGAGGTCCGTTTCAGACAAGAGACAAATAAGTGAAATATAGAGTATAAAATTGAGATTATATCAAATGATTAAAGTGCTATAAAAAAATATATGGGGAATGCTGAAACTGCCATCTCAAATGTGGAGAGAGGAGGCCACGTTGAGAAGGAGACATCTGAATGCAAGCCTGAAGGAGGTAAGGGGTTGAGCCAAGGAAATACCTGGAGGAACAGGATTTTGTGTAGAGGAAATGGCAAGTGCAAAAGCCCTGAGGCAGAGCATGCCTGATGTATTCTAGAAATAGCACAGTAAATCTTAGCGTTATGGGCATTTTTGCATTCCTACACTCCTCTAAAGGTAAAGACCATATCTTTTACTTCTTTTCATCTCCCATGTGGCTTGTTTCAGTGCTAAGTGGAGAAGAGAAGGGTGCATCGTAATGACACCAATGGTACTTGTTAAAAAAGCATGAGCTCCACCTCAAAACTACAGAATCGTTAAGGGTAGATTCCTGGAATCTATGTTATAACAAGTGCTTCAGGTGTTATTAATAAATACACACTGATCTCACTGATCCTTTTTATTTCTATGCAGATCCACAAGTTTGCATTACTCCAGCCCTGCTTTACAGCTCCCCTCTAGATGGATGAACTTGGAATTGACTTTGGAGAAAGATGCAGTGTTTGATAAAAGCCAGAAAGCATGCTGGCACACATTTACATTGGATGAAATACCAATTCCATTTAGCTACAGTATGAACTGCTTCTTTTATTTGCATGGGAGATCAACCATATAAGGCATAATAACTTCTTTCAAAAGTTCATTGCTAGTCCCATACTAGCGTCTCCCAGCAGGGATGGCTGGCAGCTCTTCTTGCAGTAAGTGGAAAGCTATACTTGTCAAAGCATCAAGCGCTAATGAAATAAACAAAAACTTTCCTTACCTGAGGCAGGTGCCAAAACCTGCTACTCTAAGTGCCCCCACTGGACACAATTTAGACTTGCTTTCAAATGCTAAAAACAAATAGGTTCTCCTAAGTGCAATTAAAACTAAGCCACACTTTGAATCTGTTGATACTGATGGAGTTATTTTGATTCTAAGGCTCTTAAGGGTTCCTGAGAATATCACATAATTTGGTAATCATTGTTAGATGCTAATATATGACAAGGAATGTCAAAAACATTCATGAGCTTCCCAGACTTTGTTAATAATCTTGAATCACTATTGAGTATTTCTCCAAAGAACAAAGTAGTTAACATGCCATTATAGCACAGTATGATTTAATTTAAATGATTAAATATACTGTTTTAATAAGATCCATTTCCATATTAAAAATACTTTATATCCCCTCTTGTTCCATAGCTCCCCTCACCACCCTGGAATAAAAGTCTAATTCCCAACCATGCCAATTATTTTGCTATTTCTTTTGACTTAAGGGTTGTATTGAAGATGTTTTGTTCTATTTTGTTATTCGGGCCAACCTGAAAACATTTCCTACCCACAAACATCTTCAGTTCTTATCATCAAAAATTTACAGTTTGGGGCAAATAAAACTTCTCTGGTATGATGAAAGAGGGTGCAATTGATCAGTATGCCAGGATGACAGGCTTAAACCAGACTGTCCCCAGCAAGCCAGGAAATATAGTCACCCTATCTACAGGCATCCTTTTAGGCCTAAAGAAACAAACATAGAAGGTTGTATATTTGGGAATGGTCTTAACAACATTGCTCAAAATCTATAGAACTACACAATTAATGTATATTCCAGGCCTGCACAAGGGCCCGTGAATACTTCTACATAACTTAGATAATTAATAAGCTAGCACAGAGAATGAAAGACTAGCAATCTTTAGCCAGGAGAGGAGAGTCTAGAATGTGGGGCAGGGTAGGGTCTGCTAGGGCAATATGTGGGAAGAAAACCAGCAACTGAAGAGCCTAAAGTCATTGGTTCCAAAGTCTAATTGAGGGCACTCAGAGGGATGCTTAGAGATGGTAGCCCACAAAAACAGAAACAGGTATTACCTACTTCCTTCACCCCTAACATGGAATAATTTAAGACGCTTTACACAGCATTCAATGCCCTGAGGTTTACCCCCTAACTTCCTACATATGCCCATCTTCTCTCCCAACCCAGTCTCCTCATTCCCTCTTAGGTTCCCAAACCCTAAGCAGTTGTCACAACCACATTCCTCAAGTCCAGATATGGTATCTTTGCTCCCAAGCCCATCGTAGACCACTGCCACTACAATAGAATGTATCACATAATCATTTTCTACACACACTCCATGAAGCCACTAATGATTGACTATTGTTGACCTGTGAGATGAAAGCTCATGATTGCTGATTTTAACCCTGGCCCAAACTTGTATCATGCCAGCTTCAGTTGTCCATGCCACCTAGTGGTAGAGATTGAAAATTGCAATTGTGCCCCATCGAGTCAATTCTGACTCGCAGCGACCCTGTGTGACAAAGTAGAACTGTCCCACAGATTTTCTTGGCTGTAATCTTTATGAAAGCAAATCACCAGGTCTTTCTCTCACAGAGAGTCACTGGGTGGGTTTGAACCACCAATTTTTAATTGACCAGGCAAGCACTTAACTATCGTACCACCAGGGCTCCTTGGGTCATTAGAATGGAACATAATTCACTAAATTATGTGTTAACAAACATACAAGTTGAGTTTAGTTTTCTTAACATTACAAGCAACTTTGCAATAAATCTATTACTTAAATATACAAAAGCACAATCTGGATAAGTTCAATTAGACAAGTCTGTTTTGCACACCCAACACAAAACCCTGCACTTAGTAGGTTCTTGCCAAGGATATGGTGATTGGCTGACTGATAGAAAGAATTTTTTCTATAATTACACTATCCAACAAAGCATTAATGTACAGGAGTGCAGATGAGGGAACAATTAATTTTACTTATTAGAAATTTAGAAAAAGATACAGAGAAGAATTAACATTTGAGCTAGACCTTAAAGGATAATTACAAATTTCATAGAAGAGGAAAATGTGGAGACACATTGAAATAGAAAGAACAGCAGGGAATAAGAATAAAGATGTGGAAGTACACGAGTTTGGAAGAAATGTGAATCAGTGTAGTGTGCATTTTGGGGTAATGATGTAAATCTAGAAGAATAATAGGCTAAGACTAGGTTTTGAAAGATCTCGTAGGCATGCAAAGAATCTTGGACTTAATCTTACAAGACAAGAAGGCATGAGAGGAGCGTGTTCCCTTAGACACAGCAATTATGTTTTTAAGCATTTATCCTTAAAGTTAAACAGACAAGTGTCTGAAGACATTTGTCCAGGAATATTTATATCAAGATTTAGCATAATATTTAAAATTCTAAAAAACATAAATGGCCAATAAAGGGACAAACTAAAATGAATGATGGTCCATCTATAAAATGTAACCATCAAAAATGAGGATGAAGATCTTTATCTATTGATATGAAAAATATCCACACCATATTAAGGGGGACAAAAAAGGTTACAAAATATGCAGAGCACGATATCCTTCTGGTTTCATTCTGTTTTGTTTTGTTTTAGGTGATATATGCATAGAAAAGAGTCTGGAAGGATATATACCAAAATGTTAGCAATGGTTATTTCTGGATAATTATAGAAAAATTTTACTTCCTGGTTATATATCTCTATTGTTTAGGCTTTGTTACAATGTGCATGCATTATTTTTATCATAATTTTTTAAAAAAAAACTAATTTTTACAGTAAGTTTAATTACCAAATAAGATTTACTTCATCTTTCCTTTTGTTTCTGTGTTCCTGACTCTTCTTTCTCTCTGTTAGGTCATAAATATCTAGATCTATCTTCATGGTCATCTTCACCCTGGGTAGGAACACTTGAATTCAATTTACTTAATTGTTCCTAAATGCCTGAACGGTGTTGCAAGAAGCTTGGCAGGAAAATAGTATTCAATATGCAGACTAATAACCATGATTATGGAATCAGAGGTCCAACTGAAGCCTGGTAAGAGTTTTAAATGAGGAAAAATAGTCACTAAGAGCCACAAGGCATTGTAAAAACACAAGAAGGAAGGCAAAAGGCAGTCCAAATAATGGCATAATCCAGCTGGAGATCATATTGGGAAAGGGACCTTCATGACCCAACAAAGGTTATATAAAATTGCAAATGCTGTAGACTGCAGTCAGAGAATGAGATCAGATTTGTCAGAAAGCACTAAACATCTATTCCTTGGGGATCAATTAGGGCCTATACAAAGACAAAAGTAAATTCAAGCCATAAACTGTGTCTATCCTGGCTCTCTTAGAGCTTACACACATAAGAAGAGGCTCCAAACGGCTCTGGTGATGCAGCTGAAATACAAATTGTGAGGGAAAGGATCATAAAAATATGTATTTCTCACATAAGAAAATGATTTGAATGATAAGCTGAGAAAATGAATACATAAAATTCTCACACAGAAATAGAAAATAAAGCAAGATATTTAGGAAATCCCTACTTTCATTTTAATTATTTTAAAATGTAAAAAGTATATATTACATTTGTTTTATTATTAATAATAGCATTTATACAATAAAAAGGAATTTATATAATAATTCACTATGTACCCTCAGTGATGAGAATAGTGTTGGGACCACAGTAGGTGCTCCATAAGTGCATATACTATAAATACTTATAAAATTTATTAACAAGTTTTAAAAGGAAAATGTGCAATTAGCTTAAACAAATAATAAATCAGAGAACTCAAAAATAGTGATTCTCAAGAAATACATTAAACTCTTGATAATACAGACATGATGTGTGAATAATTAAGTCACTTATATTTGAAACTAAAGGGCAATGTTCCTGAAGTGGCCTCTCTTTTCAAGCCATCTATGATGTAACGATCGACTCAACGGCACTGGGTTTGTGATATAATGCTGAATGGACTTGGAAAGGCCTGAGGTTTGAAATAGAGTGTTCGAATCTTGGGTTTCCACTTAACAACTATGACCTTGAATGAATTATTTGATCTCTCTGAGCCTGAGTTCTCATCTTAAATACGAGGGTAACAACAATAGTATCTGCTGTGACTATCTTGGTATTCAAACTAGCTTATATTTATTTATACTGTAAGTTGTTAAAATTATAAATAAAAGTTATTTTGGCAGTGGTGAAATTGTTAGCTGTGTGTCCCCAACTCATGGTGACCTCATACACAACTGAATGAGATGTTGCCCAGTCCTGCACTATGCCCGTGATTGGTTACAGATGTGACCATTGTGACCATAGCCAGAAGTAGATCACCAGGCTTTTCTTCTTAATCTTAGTCTGGAAGCTGCCCTAAAATCTGATCAGCATCATCGTGACACACAAGCCTTCACCGACAGGTGGATGGCAGCTGTGCATGAAGGGGTTTTTATTTGGGTATAGAAGAGGATTTTGCCAGGAGTATACCTCCTTTGGAAACCCTGGTGGCTAAGAGCTATGGCTGCTAACCAAAAAGTTACCAGTTGGAATCCACCAGGCGCTTCTCAGAAACCGTATGAGGCAGTTCTACTCTGTCCTTTAGGGTTGTTATGAGTCGGAATCAACTCAATGGCAATGGGTTTGGTTTTTGGTTGTTTATACCTCCTTTGGAGTATTGATGGAGCAGTGGTTAAGAGACTGGCTGCTAATTAAAAGGTTGACAGTTGGAATCTACCACGCACTCCTTGGAAACCCTATGGGGCAGTTCTACTCTGTCCTATAGGTTGCTATGAATCAGAATCAACTCAACGGGAGTGGGTTCAGTTTGGAGGGCTTTTTTTATATCTGGCTCAGTAAAAGCTTTGATAATTGAGTGGTGGGAAAAAAAAAGTTGAGTAGTGGCATTCTATTAAGCACATTATAAACATTATTTCTTTACTCCAAAATATAAATATTATTATCCTAATTTTACAGATAAGCAACTGATGCTCAGAGATGTACAATGACTTGCTCAAGGCCGCTATACAGCCAGTAACTGGTGAAGTGGTCCAGTTAGTATTGAAATGTATTCCTTCAGCACACGTATTGGATTGGTATCCTCAAAAGTTCAGGTTTTTGAAAATGAACCACATATTACCAAAAAAGCGATTTTATAGTCACAAGAAGAGAAAAACCTGCAGATGTCCAAATTTCTATCCTAGTAATGAGTCAGCTAAAGAAAACATTAAAGATCTTATAGACGCAAAGCTAAAAATAAAATTGAAAATTTAAATAGCACCCAGAACAACTCCTAATTGTATTCACTCTCTGTAAAAAGCACTTCCCCCAAGATACCTGTAAAAGTTATTAGACCTCAGCGTTGTATTCAAATGAGCAGTAAAACTACCACAACAGACAGGGATCTGAACCCATGCTGCTACCCACCTACAAATCACTCTGAAGATTACTTCTTGGAGATTTGAAATCTTCAGGAGAGAAACCCTCATTCTGACACCAATGTCTGCTGATTTCAGTGAAGCATAACGGCACCCAAACACAGGAAGGCAAGTGGTAAGAGCAGAAGGCTTGTCATTACCCAGCAGTATGGATTGTGTAATTGTGTCTGACCCTGAGTTCTGCATGGTCACCCACCTCTGCATTAAGTACCCAGGGGATGATTCATCATAAATGAAAATGTTCTTGGTAGAGGTGGGGGTGGATTCAGTAGTCATGGCTGGAGCTGGGATTTATGACATTATAATAAGTTAATTAACTGCTGCACTCATTGCTGTTTTAAACATTGAGAATAGCATCTAAAACGCACTGGCTTATTAGGGAAGATATCTTAAGGCATACCAAATGCTTGTTAAGGTAGATGTCTTAAGATATACTGAATTAAAATACAGAGTTTTATGAGGTCTAGGCCTACACGTTAGTCATGAGAACTAGAGAATTACAGGCTAACGGTGCCATAAAGATCTGATGGGGTTATATTTGTGGGCACATGCACTTCAGAAATACCAAGGCAGTGCTAATAGACATAAGTTAATTTCATTCCAGTGTAATCAGTGCATCTGGATATTGGGAAATGTTCTGAAACTAGTGAATAAGAGGTTAATAAATGGTGAGAAAAATCTTGGTGCCTTGTTTTGAATTGTTTAAATACAGCGAACAGAAAAAAATTGCAAAAAGTAAATTTATCCAAAACTGATTATATAAAAACAATGATACACAAAAAGCAGGCTGACAATCATCAGAGAATGTATACAGCTGAAAATAGAACCAAGAGAAGAGTATAAACTTACAAACAATTTTTTAAATGAGAGATGGAATGCAATAAATAGAGAAGACTTTAGATCTTAATGTGGTTGTATATTAATAAATTTCAAAATGTCAATAAATTTAATGCTTTATGTAAACTGAAATATATCAAAATTAGTACAACAGGTAAAAATTAAAATAAATTTAGAAAGTTACCTGAAAGCCACGTCCAAGTTCCTAGAAAAGGAACTCAGGATCATAAAGAATTTACTAGTAAATTCCTTTGAATCCTTGAAATTTTTAAGGAACAACATATACATATAAAAACTAACCCAGGTCTTTTAAGAAGAAATGTATATTAATTTTTACATTTCTAAAAGAAATTCCAGGAAAAAAAATACAGCTGAGTGTCACTTAATAAAGGTATAAAAACTTAAATACTAACAAACAGAATTCAGTAATAAGCTATCTTAACAGAACTGTGTTTATTGTAAGAATCCAAGAATAGAATAAAATTAGAAAGATTAACATGTAACATCCATAGATTAAATTCAGAAAGATAATCTTCTCAGTAGTAGTATATCTTTTTAATATCTCTTTATGATATCTATTTCAAACTACCAGCCAATATTTTACTTTAATAGTGAAATAATAAAATAATTCTCATTAAAATATAGCTTTCTTTAATTGCAATTATTATTTAATATTTATAGTGCTAATAATAACATTATCTGATATTTATTGAGTTTTTATAATATGTCAGGCACTAAAGGATATATAGTTATTTAATATCATTTCGAAGTTCTTAAGACATAAAATACGAATGAAATTGACAACATTAGAAAGGAAGAGATAAAGTGTGATTATATACAGGCAACTTGGTTTAGAATATAAAAACAGAAAGCAATCAGCTGAACAGCTATTAGAATTAGTTAAAAGTTTGGTATAATAGGCGAAGATAAATTTTCTTGTATATCAAATAATAAAATGATAGGAAAAAAATCAACCAAAAATAGATACCATTTATAACCACAAAATGAAATGTTAATTATTAACAGGAAATAATGTCTTATATGATGATAAGTGCCATACTTTATTAAGATACAAAAAAATAAATAAATAAAATGATTAAAGTAAGAGGTAGAGGCCTAGTATGCTCCTGACAGGAGAACTAATTTTATAAAATGTGAGTTTTTCCTCAAAATTTTTAGTGCATTTATTAAGATTCTAGTTCATATCCCAATGGAATTTTTCTGGAATTTGACCACATTTCTTTAAAATTGATTTGAAAGTGTAAATGAAAAATAATAATTATTTTAAAGAGGGAAAGATTAATTTTACAAAATATTAAAACATTCTAACAAACTGTTGTCATGCTGGAATATGGGACCAGTGTTATCAGGTCTTCTGCTATCTTCAGAAGAAACCAAAATTTCAGACTTTGATATAAAATCTCATTTTTAAATGCTGGCCTAACCACCGAATAACGTGCTGCCAAAACAAAGCATACATTGCCATATAATCCACCAGTTTACAACTCCTGACCTATGTGAATGGACAATAGGGAAATACTATTGGTAAGAAAAATACACAGAAAATGTTTAGAGAATCAACTATTTGCCTTGCTTGAGAGTTAATTATTCAAATAACTCTTACCTATACCTGGGAATCTTCCACCACCATGCCACCAGCTAGGGTCAAGCAGAATCTGACTCTTAGCAACTCCACGTGTGTCAGAGTAGAACTGTGCTCCATAGGGTTTTCAATGGCTAGTTTGGGGGGTTTTTTTGGAAGCAGATCACAAGGTCTTTCTTCCAAGATGCCCCTGGGCAGACTGTAATCTCTAACATTTTGGTTAACAGCCAAGCATATTAACTGTCCCACCCAAGAACTTCGCAGAGAATCTTCAAAATGTAAGAAATTTCAAACAAGCAAGGAGTAGTAAAGACAGCCTCTGGTTGCCGTCCTTTTTTAATTCCCACAGGCTCAACATTGCACCACCAGGCCCATCCTGTACTCTGCCATGAACACCTCTAACCGGTACCTATCCTCAATTATGTGCAGTTAACCTGAACACTCACGTTCTTTTATTCCTGCTGCTGTTTCTTCCTGGAATAGTCTCTCTTCTTGATAAAGAAAATCTTACTTACTCTCAAAGCTTAGTTTGAATGTTTCTCTACTATAAAACCCCAGGCAGAATTAACCATAAAATCAGCACATCTGTTGAGCATCTGTGCTGTAGCAGACAATGGGGACTACAGTGGTGAACAAGATAGAATCGTTCCTGCCTTCATGAAGCTTACACTCTGATGCCCCCCAGCACTGTATTCCTCTGTTAGAGCCCTTAGTGTGTTCCTATTTATAATCTTCACAGTCATTGGTGATTCCTTGCTTCCCTCATAAGACCTTGAATTTCTTAGAGGAGATGAATGTGTCTCCCCATAAAACAAAATTTCCTGTAGTCCATACCTTTTATTTCCTATAATTCTAGGGCTTATAAATAGTTCATATGTAGTAGACATTCATCTTATGCTTGTTAAATGTGGGAGGGGTCCTATCCTGTTATAATAGACCACCATGACTATGAAATCCTAATGTTGCTATGGAAAGGAATCTCAAACTAGGCTAAAGGTAATTTAGAAGTCTAAGCTATTCATCACAATCTCCCAGTAGTCAGTGCTACATTGCTACATTGTACTTTCCCTAAAAAGTGACAAAAACACTGAAACATTAATCAATCCAGATATCTGCTAATCACTCTTACAGTTAATTTGAGCAACAGAGAGAGGAGTCAGTAGTCTTAAATTAACCCAGCAGAGAAATATTAGCATAGAAATGGAACACGAATCCATTTTGACACCTGGAGTTCTCTATAACTATACCCAAAATAAGTGTTTTGGACATGTCCTTTTAAAGCAACTGCACTATCTTTTCTTTTGGTATCCAGCCACAAAAGATTTCTATCACAGGAATTATCCTGGGTTCACCACGGCTTAGGTCTAAAATTTTGGCTAGGAACAAAAGGGTTTATTGTCAAGATAGAAGTGAGAAATGTAGAATTTGTAACTGTATTCAGTGCTGCTCTAGCTATGAGCTCCCAGAGTGCTTTGTAGGGCGTGTTAGGCAACTTATTAAGTTCTCCTGTGTTTAGAGTGGGCTAAAAGTTCTCTGAGAGAACACTGAACGTGGAACTTATAGTGGCTTGAACAATGACTTCCATTAGGTAGGTTTTTTTCACAACTAGAATATGTATTACATTTTATCATATAACATGGAATACAAACACTTTATAATTGAGGGGGTACCAAGCTAACGTGACAAAATGTTCAATGTTTGATGCTTAGGTCGTGTGCATCCTTTATAATACCCAATATGCAATACAGAAGATGAAAAAGAATAGAGTAGTCAAAGGACTTAACCAAAAAGCCAGAAAGCCAGGCAAGAAGTTCATCCAATAGGCTAGAACTTTTTATTTCCAGATTGCTATTTAAAGACTAATTAAAACTGATATGCCATGAGATATCTCATACTGAATACTGGAATAGTCAGGGGCCCCAAAAATTTCCAAGTTACTTATTTTGAGATACTGAGTAAATGCAATAAATCGCCATTAAAAGATAGGAATTGGTTCATCATTGAGAGTGATAATCATTCATAATAGACATAATTCAGTATTCATCAAATATTTTTAAGAGCCTGTATTGTAGAAATATATATATATATTTTTAAGTTTTTTTTGTTTGTTTGTTTTATATTGTAGAAATATATGAACAGCCATCACTAGGATTATGGGCATACATAAGACATTGCCCCTGTCCCTAAGAAGCTCTGACTGAGACAGGATGGACACCGTTGGAGTATCTTCTCCTTTTGTTAGCCAGAGTTGTATAGAAAGTGGTAGACCTGGTGGTCCTACCCACATTTGTTTCTCTACTTCCGTGTGCTGGAAAGTCATGGCAGAGAAATGGCTATCACTTGATATAGTCATAAAGCGTTATACTTTGAAGAATCCATGAGAATTTTCTAGTTTCTCTCTTCTTTTACATGTTAGTAAAGAAATACTATAAAAATTAAATGCCTTGTTCAAAAATACACAAAACTTAACAAATCTGAGACAAGAACGTAAGTTTGTGGCCCCATGTTTTTTCTACTAACACTGCACTATGGTTAGTGTTTGTACATGGGGCAGTGGTGGTTCAGTGATAGAATTCTCACCTTTCATGCAGGAGACCCAGGTCCACTTTCTAGCTAATACACCTCATGCACAGCCATCGCCTGTCTATCAGTGGAGGCTTACATGTTACTGAACAGCTTTCAGTGGCCTAAGATAGACTAGGATGAGACCTAGCAATCTACTTCCAAAAACCAGCCAATAAAAACCCTATGGATCACAAAGGTCCAATACCATTGTGCATGGGACCCCAGGAATGGGGGGACTAAGTCGAGTGCAGCTGCTTGTACAGAAAATAAAAATTTCTTCTTATACTAACACACCCAACTATTTAAGCTCTTGTCTTTCACTTGACTTTTAGCAACTTTAGCTCAGCTATAGTCTAGTGACCCCTGCAACAAAATGCACACCTCTTTATACATATTTTATAATTTGTTTTAAGTCACACTTTGCAAGGTGTCTAAGTTTTTTTCTGGTATCCTGATTTTTGTTAATAGCAGTAAAACAACAACAACAAGAGCAAGAAAATAAAATAATAGCCCTTGATCTAGACCTGCTTAGTGTACCAAAGAAAAAAACACACCAAGGCTGGAGGCACATGAAAACATGTCAATCAGACGTAATTGCTGTCCATGAGAAACACTTCTCAGGCAAGTAAAAAAGAACTCATCCTGGACACAAGGCTTTGTAGCAGCAACTAATCTACTAATGACAAGCTCAGCTTGTTATTCTCAAACTCATTCAAGATTCAGCATTTGAAATATGACAGAAAAGGATATCCTGACCGAGTCATAGCTCTTAAGCAATTATAAAAATGACATGTTCAGGCATTTATAGATAACATCCGTGTATATATATCTATATATTTCATTATATCATTAACAGTTGCTGAGAATCAAAGTAGCTTTTAAGTGCTTCACAGTTACTTATACCAGTGCAGACGAAATATCAGAAGTTTAAAACATTTCAAAACAAAAAAAAGCCCTTCCTCTTTTGCACAATAACACTTAAGGATGCTCAATAGGCCAAATTCTGCCTGAAGACAGTGAAGCCCACATCTCAGGGGGTAATATTTGAAGGCTGTATTTGGCTGGATGCATGTAAACAGAGCTTTAAAATTCTTTCAATACCACTTTCCATTACTACTTTCCAAATCTCCTCTCTTCCTAGAGTTTACTTAAATGGAAACTTAATAATCCCTGCAATGAAGGACAACTGCTAACTCCACAAAAAGAAGGCCATGGCCTCTGTTTTCTCTACTGTCATTCATTACTCAAAAGCTGAGACGTCATACATACTTTTTATAGCATCAGAGTTGGAGTATTCACTAGCTAGAAGGCATAGAAGTTTAAAAAAAAAAAAAGACAAAGCAGAAGCAGAAAGAAAACAAAGCAACAACAAAATCCTGTTGTTAGCCTCAGCCAAGAATTGCATTGTAATCTCCCCTTAAATCTGCTAAAGTTGGATGCCACCCATTAAGACTCTGTCATTCTCTGAGATGCCATACTGGGGAAAGCCTATTAACTATATGTGTATAAAACTCATTTTAAGTTTCAAAATAATTGATTTTCAGTTTTGACAAGAAAAAGCAAATGAAGAGTACATAAAGTCAGAATCTAATGGGGATTGGGCAGACTGGATTTTCAGACAGAGTAACTTTCTTCTCTTTTCTCATCATATTGCCACAGCTCATAAGAGAAGACCAAATGAAAATCAAACCTGTTGCTACCAAGTCAATTCTGACTCATGGCGACCCCATATGTTACAGAGCAGAACTGCACCGTAGAGCTTACTTGGCTGTAACCTTCACAGAAGTAAATCTCTAGCCCTTTATCTCCCACAGCACCACTGAATTGGTTTGAACCACCAACTTTTACGTTAACTGCTGAGCACAAACTGCACAACCTGGAGACATTGTAGGAGAAGATAACCAGTAATCTGTTGTCATCGAGTCGATTGTTATAGGATGAGTAGAACTGCCCCACAGGGTTTCCAAGACTGTAATCTTTACAGGAACAGATTGCCACATCTATCTCCTATGGAGCCACTTGTGGGCTCAAACTGCCAACCTTTCAGTTAGCAGCTGAGCAGTTAACCACTGCACTACCAGGTTCCTTAGGAGAAGACATATGAGGCTAAACACTTTGGGCTAATCTGTTCACTCTCTAAAAGCTTCTCCCAGGAATGGAAGAATGGCTAATTATGTTGTTCATAATTTTTTTAATTTAGGGTATTAAAAAAAAAAAAAAAAACATTGCCGTTGGGTCAATTCTGACGCAGTGTAACCCTATAGGACAGAGTAGAACTAACCCATACGGTTTCCAAGGAGTGCCTGGTAGATTTGAACTACTGACTTTTTGGTTAGCAGCTGTAGCTGTTAACCAATATGCTGCCAGAGTTTCCACAATTTACTGGTGGTCATGGTTATGGTGACTTAAAGATAGAGATAGGCTTCACCCTCTCTTCTTTGCTTCCTGCTCTCAGGTAATGGGATGTCTCCTATGTTTCTGGCTTCCAGATTTTAAGTGCAGTATTCAAGGCCTGTCTGGAGAGGTGACCAATCAGCCTTGTCCATGTGGACTGTTGGCAAGGGCATTTGGTTGATGTGGCGGACATTATAATAGACCATCCAGATCCTCCTTCGATGAAGGACTTGTTACTCCAAGTACTGGGATCACTGTCAGCAGATGGCTTTCAATATCGGCTCCTTCCAGGACTGCCTTAGTAACAGAAAGCTGTCCCACCCAAGGTCACACACCTTCCCAAGACAGACCACATCCAATACAGAAGTACAATGCCTAGTTATCTCATTTCAACTCAGGACAACTCTGAAGGGCCACACCAACTCTAGTGCTCCCCATGGGGTCAGCCAACGATGCCGTTGTGCCTGCATCACATATCAACTTCTTCCTGTGTCCACTCCTGCTTCCTTGCTTTCCCTTCTACAGTTTTGGAAATAAGCACACTCATTAATAAACATTCTGCAGGCTAAATCTGATTCAGAGGCTCAGAGGCTGCTTTCTGGGGAACCCAACCTGAAAAAGTAGGGTTCTGATTTCCACTTTACCCTTCTAGACTCCATAGAGCTCTGTTTAGGCTTCGATGTCTAAGACTCATACTTGCAGTCTCACTTACCAGAGAAGTCCTGCACTTGGATTTAATGAGCACATTCTACCTATTAATAAAATCGTATTCCATTTCTCTTTTGGGTATTGCCAACATGTCATGGCCCACACGTCATTGGAGCATATTAGGAGTGGGTGATAGAATTTGAGCATAAAACCCCATTCCCCAAACCCCTAATAAGGCTGACTCTTGGAGTCAACTGAAATGAAACAGTGTGAGGCTCCAGAAATGTCAAACCATCTTCTTCAAATCATTTAAATTTTCTCTCTTGAGATACCTTACTTTCATGACAGCTATAAGACAGAAGTGTTGGTGAACAGTTTGCAAGATGTAGAAAAGTATTAGAGATTGAGAAATTTAAGAAATTAAATTATTTAATTAAATTAAGGTGAACTTTTTTGTTATCTCATAAACAGAGAGAATATGGATAGTAAAGAATATGTTTTCTACCCCTTTCCACAAAAAGGGGCAAAGGATGCCCAGTTTTAAAAAGACCAGTCCTCAGAAAAACTCTTATTTAACTATTGGAATATTATGAGAGTGTTCACGTTTCCATGCATACTACCTGGTCTAGCATTTGTAGGCAGAGGAGAATTACATAAAATTCATGTACATTCCAAGTGGGTGGTACTATGGTCTTATATTTATTCAAGTAAGCTTATTATCTTTGTCATTTAACACTTAGACTTGTGAATCCTAACTACATGAAAATATAAAGATTATAATCCTTTTTTCTAATGTTATCATATAAAGAATCTGAAAATATGCACAAAAAAAACGAAAGAGGAAAATATTCTGTAAACCCACAGAGTAGTAGTCACAAGATCCTTAAAATTGCTCTAGGCACCTAATTTAGTCTCTTGGACATTCTTTTTCACCAACCTGTGTAAATCCCATAATGTCTTTGTGTGGGCAGGTCAGGGATATCAGCCAATTTTACAACAGAGGAAAACAAAATTGAATTTAAATTTCTTACCCAATAAACAACCAACTGGAAGATTACCATAAAGTCTTAGAATCACAAACTCCCATTAGTATATAGGACAACGAGGCTTCTCCCCCTCCTGGAGTTCCATTTAGGAAACTAAAACCTTTGGCACCAGAGATACTGGTTCAGTTCAAAATCCAGCAAACATTTTTTAATATACACTTGACTGCTGACATTTGTGTTCCTTAAAAATAATTGATACATGCTATAACATGGATGAACCTTGACGAGATTATGTTAAGTGAAATAAGCCAGATACAAGAAGACTAATATTATATGACTTCACTTATGTGAAATATCTAGAATAGGCAAATTTATAGAGACAAAAGTAAATTAAAGGTTACCAGGGGCTGGGTGAAGGAGGGAATGGGGAGTTCAATGGGTACAGAGTTTCCGTTTGAGATGATGAAAAGGTTTTGGAAATAGATGGTAGTGAAGGTTGCACAGCATTGTAAAGGTAATTAATGTCACTGAATTGTACACTTAAAAATGGTTAAATGACAAATTGTATGTTATATGTATTTTACCACAATTATTTTTAAAAATGGCATCAATTGATCATAATGGGGTGAGTTTAGGCTCCTTCATAGCTTTCCTATAGCTCACTCTACATCTCCCAAATAACAACTGCACAACCTAACAGAAGAATTTCCATGAGTACTAGCTTATGTTATATTAAGAAAAAAAGAAAAATACAAAGTCCTCAGTATAGCCAGAAAAGGACGGGAAAAAAAAAAAAAAGAGAATTGATGTTTTGAGAAAATACTAGAGAGGTATTTTCATTTCTCCCAGCATCTCCAGTTGGCCTCAGACAACAACCACCTCATTTGGGCCATCAAGCAGACATGGAAAACTTTCCAGTCTCAACTTTTATTTATGCCTGTGCTTGCTCTAGCCAAATTGGCTGAGAATTATTTGTGCTTTCCCACGTCTATGCTTTTGCTCACACTATTGCCCTTCTTATACAGTAATACTAACTTACATTTCAATAGCAATTTACACAGCAGTTTTACAAAGACTCTATTTTATAAACGCTCTATGGTGCTTCTCCTCTCCACTGTTCAAGGTCTTCAGAAACAAGGAAGCATATAAAACTTGTGACATTCTTATATGTGCTATGAAAATTTCTTAAATGACTCAATCTTTTATTGTTACTTATGTGTTCACAAGTCAGTAAGTGCCTTGAAGGTCATATTTTATATCCTGAGTCCAGAATAATGCCTTACAGGCATTAAGGTCTTAAAATATAGCTGCTACTTTGTTCTGGTTGATACAAAATTTCAATATACAATATGCTCATACTTTTTTTATTGTGCTTTAGATGAAGGTTTACAGAGCAAATTAGTTTCTCATTAAGTAATTAATACACATATTGTTTTGTGACATTGGTTGCCAACCCCATGAGGTGTCAATACCCTCTCTTTCTCCACTTTGCGTTTCCCTCCTGCCTTCTCATCCTTGCCCCTAGGTTGGAGTACCCATTTAATCTCATTTTGTTTTACAATCCTGTCTACGATTCTTTGGCTGAAGGCTGAACCTCAGGAGTGTCTTGATTACTGAGCTGAAAGGGTGTTTGAGGACCATACTCTCAGGGATTCTGCAGTCTCTAACAGACCACTAAGTCTGGTGTTTTTTGTGAGTTAGAATTGTGTTCTACATTTTTTCTTCAGCTCTGTCTGTGATACTCTATTGTGATCCCTGTCAGAGCAGTCAGTGGTGGTTACAGGCACTATCTAGTTGTGCTGGACCCAGTTTGGTGGAGGCTGTGGTAGTTGTGGTCCATTAGTGTCTTTGGTTTTCTTCATTCTCCCTTGCTCCAGATGGGGTGGGAACAGTACAGTACCTTAGGTGGCTGCTCACAATCTTTTAAGATCCCAGATGCTACTCACCAAAGTAGGATACAGAACATTTTCTTTATGAACTAACTATATTATGTCAGTTGAGCTGGATGTCCCTCAAGACCATAGTCCCCAGCCCTCAGCCCAGTAACTCAGTCCCTCAGGGAGTTGGGATGCGTCTATGAAGCTTCCGTAATCTTGCCTTGGTCAAGTTATGCTGTCTTTTCCAGTTCCTTCATCAAAGCGACCATTTATCTATTGTCTATTTAGTGTTTTTCCCCTCCATTGTAACCATCAAAGATTGTTTCTTTTTGTGTGTAAACCATTTTATGAGTTTTTATAATAGTGGTCTCACACAATATTTGTCCTTTTGTGATTGACTTATTACACTCCACATAATGCCCTCCAGATTCATCCATGTTGTGAGATGCTTCACAGATTCATTGTAGTTCTTTAACTTTGAGTGGTACTCCATTGTGTGTATGCACCATAGCTTGTTTATCCATTCCTCTGTTGATGGACACTCAGGTTGTTTCCATCTTTTTGCTATTGTGAATAATGCTGCAATGAACACGGATGTGCAGATGTCTATTTGTGTAACAGCTCTTTTATCTCTAGGATATATTCCTAAGAATGGGATTGCTGGATCGTATGGCATTTCTATTTCTAGCTTTTTAAGGAAGTGTCATATCTTTTTCCAAAATGGTTGTGCCATCTTGCGTTTCCACCAGCAGTGCATAAGAGTTCCAACCTCCCCACAACCTCTCCAATATTTGTTATTTTCTGTTTTCATGTTTTGTGCCAGTAATGTCAGGGTGAGATGGTATCTCATTATAGTTTTAATTTGCATTTCTCTAATGGCTAGTGATCTCAAACATTTCCTTATGTGTCTGTTAGCCACCTGAATACCTTCTTTGGTGAGGTGTCTGTTCATATCCTTTGCCCATTTTTAACTGGATTATTTGTCTTTTTGTTGTAGATGTGTTGAATTTTCCTGTAAATTTTAGAGATTAGACCCTCGTCAGATTTGTCATGGCCAAAAATTTTTTCCCAGTCTGTAGGTTCTCTTTTTACTCTTTTGGGTGAAGTCTTCTGATGAGCATAAGTGTTTAATTTTTAGAAGATCCCAGTTATCTAGTTTACCTTCTGGTGTTTATGTATTGTTAGTAACAGTTTGTATCCTAATCCTGTTTATGCAGTGTATTAGGGCCCCATTTTTTCTTCTATGATCTTTATAGTTTTGAGTTTTATATTTAGGTCTTTGATCCATTTTGAATTAGTTTTTGTGTATGGTGTGAGGTATGGGACCTGTTTCATTTTTTTGAAGATGGACATCCAGTTTTGCCAACAACGGTTGTTAAAAAGACCAACTTTTCTCATTTAATGAACTTTGGGCCTTTGTCTAATATCAAGTGACTGTAAGTGGGTAAATTTACATCTGGGTTCTCAATTCTGTTCCATTGGTCAGTGTGTCTGTTATTGTACCAATATGTCCATGCTTTTATGAAATATAAGCAAAAATATTTATTCAAATAAAAATTAACTTGACATTCTTATTAAAACCATAAACCGAAAGTGTTTTGCTGAAGAAACTTCTAAATATAAATGGCTTACATTGTTATTAACATAAATTATTTCTAACTCCTCTTAATCTTGATTTATAACTATACGTCATTTGTAAAGCCTCTTTTAGTTTACATTCAGTTGCTAGTAAGTACATAGCTGTTGAATTTGGCTCAAGATTAGAGACGAGGCAATTAAATTTGCCTCTCATTCCTCCTAAGATTCCACTGAGTTAAAGCGTATAAAAGGAATAAGCATAGCAATAGGAAAAAGACTAGGTTAGTACCATGTGAGATACTTCAACTAATGTCTGGAAGAAGGGAGAAGACAGATGGGTGGAGCACACAGAGAAAACTTCAACCTTGAAAATGATAAAAGGAAGCTTCTGTGGAGGTAGAAACCAAACTTTCCAACAGAATGCACAGAAGTTCTAGGCTCAATCAGCAGGCATGGCAGAGGGGACAGTAAAAAGTGGGCTGAAATTGAAGTTATTAGTGGAATATCTATGCATGGGACATCTTTAGCAGTTGATGTCACAATACTCCTCCTCAATCCCCAACACCAAAAAGCTTAAAATTTCAGAGGCTAAAAAAAAATCTCAGAGAAAGTAGACTAAAATTACAAAATGAAAGAGTGTTGCATGAAAGATAAGAGGCATAGAAAACAAATCCTTCTTTGAAATCACCAACTAATAGAGTCCCAGGAGGAGATAATGGAGGAAAATGGGATACAATTATAAAAGAAACATTAGAAGAGAATTTACTAGCATTGAGAAAAAAAAAAAAAAGGCTTCAGATTGAAAAGGTCACTGACTGGGTGGTAAAATATAAATGCTAAGGGAAAATCTTTTCAACTTTAAAAACTATATTCAACTAATCCATAATCTATTTTGAAAGAAGAATGAAGACATTTTTGAAAATATAAGGATTCAGAAAATTTATCTCTTACATATAATCTTTTTCAAAATGTTATTTAAGGATCTACCCCCAGAAAAATGAATGCATAAGGCATATATAAAGAGGGAAGCCAAGAGGGTGACACAAATGGTTTGCAACTGGTTACCAACCCAAAAAAGGTTGACGGTTCAACCCTCTCAGTGGCTCTGCAGAAGAAAACCCTGGTGAACTGCTTCTATAAAGATTATAGGCAAGAACACCCTATGGAGCAGTTCTACTGTGCAACTAACAACAACCAACAACAAAAAGATGAGATGAGGAAGGTTCAACCAAAAAGAGCAGTCATGGTAAATCCTAGGGTTACTATTGCACATCAACCCACTCAGCTTGGAATAGGACAGAAGACTCTATAGAGTGTCTTAGGAAAAGAAGGGGTTGATAGAATAGAAAGGGTATTTTAAATTTGGGTGAGAAGATAAAACAAGAAAAAAAAGACAATTAAAAATTTTGGAAATACGTCACACACAGTAATGCCATGACAAAACAAACAAACAAAAAAGACTCTACTTGTACTTAATGCAAGGAAATATTTCCTGTTTGTGGTCTGGAGTTATCAGTTTGGTGCCTAGAGAAGAAAATTTAACACACTAATTGAACCAGGACTAAATAGTAGCCATAATAATGCAGACACCGTTCATTGCTTTTCAGCTTTCATATTCAGCTCACAGACAAAGAATGGAATCCTTGGTTGTGATTTTAGGACAGAATATATTGTTAATAGTTTGACATTGTAAAAATGAAGGTGACAGAAAATGGTACGTGAAAGTGGGAGGAAAGGAGAAGGAAAGGGTAGGAATAATGATTTTTCTTCTTACAAAATGGGGAGTCAAAAGTGATAGAGGAGATCAATGAAAGAAGAAATAGATGTTTAAAGTTATTATTTAAAGATACAGAAGGTAACCTATGTAAAAACTAAAAATTATATAAATGCCAAGTATTCGGAGGTGGAGCGGTGTGAATGAGCCAGATTCTCATTTTTCATATCAAAGAGTCAATAGATACTGTCTAAAGTTTATGAATCCTGAAATGGAGTCATAAATACATTATTGAGTCTTTAGAAAGTAAGCACAAAAAGAAAAGATAAGCAATTAAATGAGATGAACTCTGGGGATTGGGACTTAGGAAAAGGAGAGAATTGGTGAAAGATGGACATTTTATATTATTTATTGCTTATTGATATATTATTTTGATATTAAAAATAAGTAAAATTTAAGAAATGAATGTAAGTGTTAAAATCCAGAGAAAGGAAAGTAAATACTTTTGGGGTCTGTAGTCTCACTCTCTGCCGGCGTAATTCCTATTTCCTCTTTCTCTGAAATTGTACACTTTCTACAGTCTCTTACCATCTTGCTTCACAACTCTGTATCATATGTACTCAACTCTCTTTCTTCTTTGGCTCAGATATTACTTCTAATTGGGAAACTTGTAATGTCACTGTGACTTCCCTGACTTTTTCTAACATCCTGCACCTCTTCCTTTCACATGTAACAGAAAGTGATAGAATAACACATGCAATTTTTAAAGAGGCAAAATGTCTTGGTGCTTTAAGTGATAATAGGAGAATACTATATCACTAGCCTATATCAGTCTGATCTCTTTTGATTGCAAGAAACCATAATCAAACTAGTTAATAAGACAAAGGAGATATTGACTCCAGGCCTCTAAAGAAGAGTCAAATGGCCAAATTACAGAGGAACAGGAATACAGTTAGGCCTCAAAAAACAAAAGGAACCAGGAGCTTTACCATTGCCAGGAATTCCAGTCTCCATCATCATCTGGTTATTCTCTGCACACTAACTTCATCTCCCTTACTGAAGTCTAGAAGTCCTGTCCATGGAGGCAAACACAGTAACTCTCAATCCTCACAGCACCCAATACCAAGGGCCCTCTACTTCACCAGACATGATGTCCTCCTCCAGCGATTGATCCCTACTGATCATGAGTCCAAAGTAAGTGAATAGGACAATGTCTTGTTGTGATCTGTAAGGTTTTCATTGGCTAATTTTCAGAAGTAGAACACCAGGCCTTTCTTCCTAGTCTGTCTTAATCTGGAAGCTTCTCTGAAACCTGTCCACCATGGGTGACCCTGCTGCTATTTGAAATATCAGTGGCATAGCTTCCAGCATCATGATATAAATACTTAAGCTTTTAAAAGCATAGAGAGTTTCCCAGTTGCAGTCAAAGAGACATAGCAATGGAAGAAGAGTCAAAAAGATGCAACATGAGAAGGCCTTGACCCAACATTGCTGGTTCTGAAGATGGAGTAAGTGGGCCACTAGCCAAGGAATGAGGGTGCCCCCTAGAATCTGGGAAAGGACTTCAGTTTATAGCCAGCAGAAATACAAGGACTTTGGTCCTACAAACTCAAAGAATTGAATTCTATCAATGACCCAAATGGGCAGGAAAAAGATTATCCTCTAGAGCCTACAGAAAGGCATGTAGTCTTGCAAAACTTTGATTTCAACCCAAGGAGATCCAAGTTAAACTTCTGATCTATAAAACTGTAAGACAATTTGTCTAAAGCTGTTAAATTTGTGATAATTTGTTAAGTCAGCAAAACAACACTAATACAGATAGATGAATGCAAGACCCTACCAAAAAAAAAAAAAAAAAGAATCATTCCATATATCCCATTTATCAGTCCTATTCATATGTATGGAGCCCTAGTGGGGCAGTAGTTAAGAGCCTGGCTGCTAACCAAAAAGCCGGCAGTTCAAACCCACAAGCCACTCCTTGGAAACCCTGTAGGGCAGTTCTACTCTGTCCTAGAGACTCCGAGTCAGAATCAACTTGACGGCAATGGGTTTGGTTTGGGGTTTTATTCATAAGTAGGGCCCATGGGTGGTGCAAATGTTAAGCACTTGAGTACCAGCTAAAAGACTGGCAGTTCAAATCCACCCAAAAATGTCTCAAAAGGCAGACCTGGCTATCTGCTTCTGAAAGGTCGTGACTGAATAAAACCCCATTGCCATCCAATCCATTCTGACTCATAGTGACCCTACAGAACAGAGTAGAACTGCCCCATATGGTTTCCAAGGAGCAGCTGGTGGATTCCAACTGTTAATCTTTTGGTTAGCAGCTGTAGTTCTTAACCACTACACCACTAGGCCTCCAATGACTGAACAAAAACTAAAAAAAAATAAAGTTAATTCTTTACCACAAAAGATGTGATTCCAGATTCAGGGAGGGGCCAAGACGGCTGACTATGTAGAAGCTACTGCAGATCCCTCTTGCAACAAAGACTCGGAAAACAAGTGAATCGATCACATACACGACAATCTATGAATGCTTACCATCAAACACAGAACTAAGGAGTTGACTGGAGTGACAGGGGAGTGAAAAGCCGTGCCTTGAAGCAGCAACCACTTCTAGAACCAGCGTCCTGCCCCACAGCCTTAAGCCCTCATGGTTCCCTGGTGCCAGAGTGGTGGGGCTGATTGTGGCTTACTGAGACGGGGCAAGCATGGGATGCAGCCCTAGCCTCTAAACCCCTGGAGTAACCTTGGTAGAGACTCAGCCAGTGCAAGCAGGCTGCACTCTGACGTGGCTGACAAGAGAACAAGCAACCATGGGGAAGCAGTGACTGTTTTTGGAGCGTGCAGCCAGCATCCCAGTCAGAAAACCTTGGTGCTGGGCTTTGAACGAAGTGCAGAGGAGCTGATCACAACTTCCTGAGATGGCACAACCACAGGACGCAGCCCTAGACCCCAGAGTGACCTCAGTGGAAACCCAGCCAGCACAAGCAGGCTGCACAACGATGCTGCTGATAAGAGAAGGGGAAATCACGGGGAAGCAGAGACTGGTTTTGAAGCCTGGAGTGCAGCGTCCCAACCAGAAAACTTTGGCGCTGGGCTTTGGACTAGGAGCAGAGAAGCCAATCACAGCTTCCTGAGACGCACAAGCACAGGATGCAGGCCTGAACCTCAGGGGCAGTCTCAACCCAGCCAGCGCACACAGGCTACACACCCTTCTGGAATCTCATATGAAACAGTCTTCACCAAACAAGATAAGTAACTTTGTCTATATTGCCATTTTACTCTCCCCTATCTCTCTGATCCCTCCACTCCCCGCACCAGGCAGCTTCACTAACATTGGAATTTCCTGGGCCAGAGAGTGAAGTGCTCTGCGGGATTTTTTTTTTTTCTAAACCATTCTTGTGGCCTGAGAGAAGCAGCAATTAAAAATGCAGGGGGAAAAAATCCTTTGCTGAACTGAAGTAATAATACAGAACCAGCTCCAGCCAAGCATAAGAGATCCACAGTCTTTGGCTTTCATCCCTACAGGAAACCAGGTGGCTATTATAATGCAAAGGCAATTCTAATAGAGATCTGACTGTAATTGTTTTAGCAGAACAGTGGAAAGACAAGTTTTGGAGGTCTGATACCTCTTTACCTATTAAACACAGCCCTCTCTGATCCACAGCAGGAACTGAGGGCTGAAGCTCCACCCACACCACCTAGCCACCTGCCAAAGGGGTCTGAGGATAGTGATACCTACCAATCTTCAGAAGTGCAAGCATTGGGTGCCTAAGATACAGCTGCAGAGCCCACCCACCAAAGTGCTGTGGGAATAGAGACACACCTACCTCACTGGCATATGGGGGAAGGCTGTCAGCATCCTGCCCTCCTCAGAGTGTGACCCCCTGCTGCTACTAGAATCTGGTGCGTACAACTATCACCACTACTCCTCTAAGTTAATAGGTGACAGCCTACACTACGCACTTGGTGACTCACAATCGGGACACCTAAGCTGGTTCTATTCAAGAATAGTGAATGGACTCTTAGGCTTATATATGTGGTGACAGCTCAAACCAGCTGGTAACAGGACATAAGTGATTCAAAGGCTACAACAGTCAAGACAGCACAATGTAGTAGCCCATCTGGGTATATTGAAACAAAACAAAACAAGAAGATAAGATTCAGTATGCAAATATAAAATAAATCATTACAATATCTTATAGATGGCGTAGAGACAGCAGTCAATATCAAATCACATAAAGAAGCAGACCATGATTGCTTCTACAAATCCCCAAATTAAAGAACAAAAATCTTTCCCAAATGAAGATACGATCCTGGAACTGCCAGGTGTAGAATATAAAAAACTAATATACAGAATGCTTCAAGACATGAGGGATGACCTCAGAAATGAAATAAGACAATCTACAGAAAAAGCCAAGGAACACACTGATAAAGCAGTTGAAGAAATCAAAAAGATTATTCAAGAATATAATGGAAAAATTGATAAGCTGCAAGAATCCATACAGAGACAGCATTCAGAAAGCCAAAAGATTAACAGTAAAATTACAGAATTAGACAACTCAATAGGAAGTCAGAGAAGCAGAATAGAGCAACTGGAATGTAGAGTGGGGGACTTGAAGGATAAGGCATTATATAGTTGAAGAAAAATCAGATAAAAGAATTAAAAAAAATTAAGAAACCCTAAGAATCATGTGGGACCCTATCAAGAAGAATAACTTGCGTGTGATTGGAGTTCCAGAACAGGGATGGGTAATAGAAAATACAGAGAGAATAGTTGAAGATCTGTTGGCAGAAAACTTCCCTGGTATCGTGAAAGATGAAAGGATATCTATCCAAGATGTTCACTGAACCCATACAAGACAGATCCCAAAAGAAAATCACCAAAGCATATTATCATCAAACTTACCAAAACCAAAGATAAAGAGAAAATTTTAAAAGCAGCCAAGGATAAACGAAAAGTCACCTACAAAGGAAAATCAATAAGAATAAGTTCAGACTACTCAGCAGAAACCATGCAGGCAAGAAGGCAATGGAATGACATATGTAGAACACTGAAGGAGAAAAAATGCCAGCCAAGAATCATATATCCAGCAAAACTCTCTCTCAAATATGGCGGTGAAATGAAGATGTTTACAGATAAACACAAGCTTAGAGAATTTGCAAAAAACAAACAAAAGCTACAAGAATTACTAAAGGAAATTCTTTGGTTGGAAAATCAATAATATCAGATACCAACACAACACAAGGTCACAGAACAAAACATCCTGATGTCAACTCAAATAGGGAAATCAAAAAAACAAAATAAGATTGATTTAAAAAAGGAAAAAATGCTCAAAACAGGGAATCATTGAAGTCATTACTTAAAAGATTAATCAAAGAAGAGGGACTAAATACAGGAAGCATAGATCTTCCATATGGAGAGGAAAACAAGGCAACATAGGCCCATACGAGTTAGGTTTTTACTTAGAAAAATAGGAGTAAATATTAAGGTAACCACAAAGAGGTCTAATAATTCCATACTTCAAAATAAAAACCAAGAAAAACATAACAACTCAGCAAAAATAAATTCAACTTCTATGAAAATGAGAAACACACAATTTACAAAGAAAAACTTCTCAGCACAAAAAAGTAAGTGGGACAATGAAATTGTCAACAACACACACAAAAAGGCATCAAAATGATAGCATTAAACTCGTACTTATCTATAATTACGCTGAATGTAAAGGGACTAAATGCACCAATAAAGAGACAGAGAGTCTCGGACTGGATAAAAAAACATGGTCTGTCTATATGCTGCCTACAAGAGACACACCTTAGACTTAGAGACCAAAACAAACTAAGACTCAAAGGATGGAAAAAATATATCAAGCAAACAACAATCAAAAAAGAGCAGGAGTGGCAATATTAATTTCTGACAAAATGGACTTTAAAGTTAAATCCACCACAAAGGATAAAGAAGGACACTACATAATGATTAAAGGGACAATTTACCAGGAAGATATAGCCATATTAAATATTTATGCACCAGTGACAGGGCTGCAAGATACATAAAACAAACTTTAACAGGATTGAAAAATGAGATAGACACCTCCACAATTATAGTAGGAGACTTCAAAACACCACTTTCGGTGAAGGATAGGACTTCCAGTAAGAAGCGCAACAGAGACACGGAAGATCTAATTGCTACAATCAACCAACTTGACCTCATAGACTTATACAGAACACCCCACCCAACAGCTGCAAAGTGTACTTTTTTTTTCTAGTGCACATGGAACATTCTCTAGAATAGATCACATATTAGGTCATAAAACAAACATTTGCAGAATCCAAAACATTGAAATATTACAAAGCATCTTCTCAGACCATAAGGTCATAAAAGTAGAAATCAACAACAGCAAAATCAGGGAAAAGAAATTACATACTTGGAAACTGAACAATACCCTGCTCAAAAAAGACTGGGTTATAGAAGACATTAAGGAGGGAAAAAAGAAATTCACAGAATGCAAAAACACTGAAAATACTTCATATCAAAACCTCTGGGAAACTTCGAAAGCAGTGCTCAGAGGTCAATTTACATCGATAAATGCACACATACATAAAGAAGAAAGAGCCAAAATCAGAGAACTATCCTTACAGCTTGAACAAATAGAAAGCGAGCAACAAAAGAATCCGTCAGGCACCAGAAGAAAACAAATAATAAAAATTAGAGCAGAATTAAATGAATTAGAAAACAGAAAAACAATTTAAAGAATTAACAAAGCCAAAAGCTGGTTCTTTGAAAAAATTAACAAATTGATAAACCATTGGCCAGACTGACCAAAGAAATACAGGAAAGGAAACAAATAACCCAAATAAGAAATGGGATGAGCCATATCACAACAGACCCAACTGAAATTAAAAGAATCATATCAGATTACTACGAAAAATTGTACTCAAACAAATTTGAAAACCTAGAAGAAATGGATGAATTCCTAGAAACACACTACCTACCTAAACTAACACAATCAGAAGTAAAACAACTAAATAGACCCATAACAAAAAAAGGAGATTGAAAAGGTAGTCAAAAAACTCCCAGTAAAAAAAGTCCTGGCCCGGATGGCTCCACTGCAGAGTTCTACCAACCTTTCAGAGAAGAGTTAACACCACTACTACTAAAGGCATTTCAAAGCATAGAAAAGGATGGAATACTACCAAACTCATTCTATGAAGCCAGCATATCCCTGATATCAAAACCAGGTAAAGACACCACAAAAAAAGAAAATTACAAACATATATCCCTCATGAACATAGATGCAAAAATCTTCAACAAAATTCTAGCCAATAGAATTCAAGAACATATCAAAAAAAATAATCCACCATGGCCAAGTGGGATTTATACCAGCTTTGCAAGGTTGGTTCAATATTAGAAAAACAATTAATGTAATCCACCGTATAAATAAAACAAAAGACAAAAACCACATGATCTTATTAATAGATGCAGAAAAGGCATTTGACAAAATCCAATACCCATTCATGACAAAAACTCTCAGCAAAATAGGAATAGAAGGAAAATTCCTCAACATAATAAAGGGCATTTATACAAAGCCAATAGCCAACATCATCCTAAATGGAGAGAGTCTGAAACAATTCCCCTTGAGAATGGGAACCACACAAGGACGCCCTTTATCACCATTCTTATTCAACATTGCGTTGGAGGTCCTAGCCAGAACAATTAGGCAAGACGAAGAAATAAAGGGCATCCAGATTGGCAAGTAAGAAGTAAAATTATCTCCATTTGCAGATGACATGATCTTGTACACAGAAAACCCTAAGGAATCCTCAAGAAAACTACTGAAACTAATAGAAGAGTTCAGCAGAGTTTCAGGTTACCAGATAAACATACAAAAATCAGTTGGATTCCTCTACATCAAAAAAAAGAACATCGAAGAGTAAATCACCAAATCAATACCATTCATAGGAGCCCCCAGGAAGATAAAATAATTAGGAATAAATCTTACCAAAGATGTAAAAGACCTATACAAGGAAAACTACAAGGTGCTACTGCAAGAAACTAAAAGAGACCTACATAACTGGAAAAACATACCTTGCTCATGGATAGGAAGACTTAACATAGTAAAAATGTCTATTCTACCAAAAGCCATCTATACATACAATGCACTTCCGATCCAAATTCCAATGACATTTTTTAATGTGATGGAGACACAAATCACCAACCTCATATGGAAGGGAAAGAGGACCCAGATAAGTAAAGCATTACTGAAAAAGAAGAAGAAAGTGGGAGGCCTCACTCTACCTGATTTTAGAGCATATTATACAGTCACAGTTGTCAAAACAGCCTGGTACTGGTACAACAGGCACATTGACCAACGGAACAGAATTGAGAACCCAGATATAAATTCATCCACATATGAGCAGCCGATATTTGACAAAGGCCCAGTGTCAGTTAATTGGGGAAAAGATAGTCTTTTTAACAAATGGCACTGGCATAACTGGATATCCATCTGCAAAAAATGAAACAGGACCCATACCTCACACCATGCACAAAAGCTAACTCCAATGGATCAAAGACCTAAACATAAAGTTTAAAACGATAAAGATCATGGAAGAAAAAATAGGAATGTTAGGAGCCCTAATACAAGGCATAAACAGAATACAAAACATTACTAAAAATGACGAAGAGAAAGCAGATAACTTGGAGCTCCTAAAAATCAAACACCTATGTTCATCCAAAGACTGCACCAAAAGAGTAAAAAGTCCATGTACAGAATGGGACAAAATTTTCAGCTATGACATCTCCGACCAGCGCCTGATCTCTAAAATCTACATGATGCTGCTAAAACTCAACCACAAAAAGACAAACAACCCAATTAAAAATTGGGCAAAGGATATGAACACGCACTTCATTAAAGAAGATATTCAGATGGCTAACAGATACATGAGGAAACGCTCTTGATCATTAGCCATTAGAGAAATGCAAATTAAAACTACAATGAGATTCCATCTCACTCCAACAAGGCTGGCATTAATCGAAAACACAAAATAATAAACGTTGGAGAGGCTGTGGAGAGATTGGAACTCTTATACATTGCTGGTGGGAATGTAAAATGGTACAACCACTTTGGATATCAATTTGGCATTTCCTTAAAAAGCTAGAAATAGAACTATGATATGATCCAGCAATCCCAGTCCTTGGAATACATCCTAGAGAAATAAGAGCCTGTACAAGAACAGATATATGCACACCCATGTTTATTGCAGCGCTGTTTACAATAGCAAAAAGCTGGAAGCAACCAAGGTGTCCATCAATGGATGAATGGATAAATAAATTATGGTATATTCACACAATGATCAAAAAAGAACAGTGAGGAATCTGTGAAACATTTCATAACATGGAGGAACCTAGAAGATGTTACGCTGAGTGAAATCAGTCAGATGCAAAAGGACAAATATTGTATAAGACCACTATCATAAGATCTTGAGAAATAGTTTAAACTGGGAAGAACACATTCTTTTGTGGTTACAAGATGGGGAGGGAGGGAGGGTGGGAGAGGGTTATTTACAGGCTAGATAGTAGATAAGAGCTACTTTAGGTGAAGGGAAGGACAACACTCAATACAGGGGAGGTCAGCACAACTGGACTAAACCAAAAGCAAAGAAGTTTCCTGAGTAAACTGAATGCTTAGAAGGTTAGCAAAGCAGGGGCAGGGCTTTGGGGACTATGGCTTCAGGGGACACCTAAGTCAATTGGCAAAATAAAATCTATTAAGAAAACATTCTGCATCCCCCTTTGAAGTGTGGCGTCTGGGGTCTTAAACGCTAACAAGCAGCCATCTAAGTTGCATCAGCGAGTCTCAACCCAACTGGATCAAAGGAGAGTGAAGATCACCAAGCTCACAAGGTAATTATGAGCCCAAGATACAGAAAGGGCTACACGAACTAGAGACTACATCATCCTGAGACCAGAAGATCTAGATGGTGCCTGGCCACAACCGATGACTGTCCTGACAGGGAATACAACAGAGAACGCCTGAGGGAGCAGGAGAACAGTGGGATACAGACCCCAAATTCTCATAAAAAGACCAGAATTATTTGTCAGACTAAGACTAGAAGGACCCCGGTGGTCATGGTCCCCAAACCTTCTGTTGGCCCAGGACAGGAACCATTCCGAAAGCCAACTCATCAGACATGGATTGGACTGGACAATGGGTTGGAGAGAGATGCTGATGAGGAGTGAGCTACTTGCATCAGATGGACACTTGAGACTGTGTTGGCATCTCCTGTCTGGAGGGGAGATGGGAGGTTAGAGGGGTTTGGAAACTGACAAAATGGCCACAAAAGGAGAGCCTGGAAGGAGGGAGCGGTCCGACTCATTACGGGGAGAGTAAATGGGAGTATGTAGTAAGGTGTATACAAGTTTATATGTGAGAGACGGACTTGATTTGTAAACTTTCACTTAAAGCACAATAAAAATTATTAAAAAAAAAAGTGATTCCAAAAAATAAAATCATCTTAATATTAAAGAAATATTGAAATGTTGGTTTTTGTTTTTTTTTTTTTTTAACTATGTTTCTGATTTAAGCAGTATCTATTCTCCCTCAGTAGGCCTGGTGGCCCAGTGGGTAAGAGTTTGGCTGCTAACCAAAAGACTGGCAGTTTGAACCCACCAGCCACTCCTTGGAAACCCTATGAGGCAGTTCTGCTCTGTGTATAGAGTAGCTTTGGGTGGGAACTGGACGGCAACATGTATTCTCCCTGATGCAAAATGACGAAATTAGCATATTCCTACTTACTCCCATACACCTCCAACATCTGCAAATTTTATTAATTATATTACTCACTTTACAGCAACAGAATTTATTACATTTACTTTGTTCTAAAATCAATATTCCCCAGAATTTTTGAGTTATTATTTCTTATGTTTCTTATGTTTCAATGCTGAACACTAGTCCTTTTTATCATGCTTTTTAAATATGTTGTTGTTAGGTGTCATTGAGTCAGTTCTGGCTTACAGTGACCCTATGCACAACAGAACGAAACACTGCCTGGTCCTGAGCCATCCTTACAGTCGTTGTTATGCTTGTGCTCATTTTTGCAGCTACTGTGTCAATCCACCTCGTTGAGGGTCTTCCTTTTTTCCGCTGACCCTGTACTCTGCCAAGCATAATGTCCTTCTCCAGGGACTGATTCCTCCTGACAACATGTGCAAAGTATGTAAGACGCAGTCTCCCCATCCTTGCCTTTAAGAAGCATCCTGGCTGCACTTCTTCCAAGACAGATTCGTTAGTTCTTTTGGCAGTCCATGGTATATTCAATATTCTTTGCCGATATCACAATTCAGAGGTGTCAACTCTTCTTCAGCCTTCCTTATTCATTGTCCAGCTTTCACATGCATATGATGCAATTGAAAATACCATAGCTTAGGTGAGGCATACCTTAGTCTTCAGGGTGACACCTTTGCTCTTCACCACTTTGAAGAGGTCCTTTACAGCAGATTTACCCAATGCAATGCATCTTTTGATTTCCTGACCGCTGCTTCCATGGCTGTTGATTGTGGATCCAAGTAAAATGAAATCCTTGACAGCTTCAATCTTTTCTCTGTGTATCTGATGTTGCTCATTGATCCAGTTGTGAGGATTTTTGTTTTCTTTATGTTGAGGTGCAATCCATACTCAAGGCTGTGGTCTTTGATCTTCGTTATTAGTAAGTGCTTCAAGTCCTCTTGACTTTCAGCAAGCAAGGTTGTGTCATCTGCATAACGCAGGTTGTTAATGAGTCTTCCTCCAATCCTGATGTCCCGTTCTTCTTCATATAGTCCAGCTTCTCCTATTATTTGCTCAGCATACAGATTAAATAGGTATGGTGAAAGAACACAACCCCGACGCACACATTTCCTGAATTTAAACCAATCAATATCCCCTTGTTCTGTCCGAACAACCATCTCTTGATCTATGTAAAGGTTCCTCATGAGCACAATTAAGTGTTCCGGAATTCCCATTCTTCACAGTGTTATCCATAGTTTGTTATGATCTACACAGTCGAATGCCTTTGCATAGTCAATAAAACACAGGTAAACATTCTTCTGGTATTCTCTGCTTTCAGCCAGGACCCACCTGACATCAGCAATGATATCCCTGGTTCCATGTCCTCTTCTGAAACCAGCCTGAATTTCTGGCAGTTCCCTGTCAATACACTGCTGCAGCCGTTTTTGTATGATCTTCAGCAAAATTTTGCTTGTGCGTGATATTAATGATATTGTTCCATAATTTCCACATTCGGTTGGATCACCTTTCTTGGGAATAGGCATAAATATTGATTTCTTCCAGTCAGTTGGCCAGGAAGCTGTCTTCCATATTTCTTGGCATAGACAAGTGAGCACCTCCAGTGCTGCATCTCTTTGTTGAAACATCTCAATTGATTTTCCATCAATTCCTGGAACCTTGTTTTTCGCCAATGCCTTCAGAGCAGCTTGGACTTCTTCCTTCAGTACCATCAGTTCCTGATCATATGCCACCTCTTGAAATGGTAGAACATTGACTAATTCTTTTTGGTATAATGACTCTGTGTATTCCTTCCATCTTCTTTTGATGCTTCCTGCACCGTTTAATATTTTCCCCATGGAATCTTTCACTATTGCAACTCGAGGCTTGAATTTTTTCTTCAGTTCTTTCAGCTTGAGAAACGCTGAGCGTGTTCTTCTCTTTTGGTTTTCCATCTCTAGCTCTTTGCACACGTCACTTTACTTTTTCTTCTCAAGCCACCCTTTGAAATCTTCTGTTCAGTTCTTTTATTTCATCAATTCTTCCTTTTGCTTTAGCTGCTCAATGCTCAAGAGCAAGTTTCAGAGTCTTCTCTGACATCCATCTTAGTCTTTTCTTTCTTTCCTGTCTTTTCAATGACCTCTTGCTTTCTTCATGCATGATGTCCTTGATGTCATTCCACAGCTTTTCTGGTCTTCAGTCACTAGTGTTCAATGCATCAAATCTACTCTTCAGATGGTCTCTAAATTCAGGTGGGATATACTCAAGGTCATATTTTGGCTCTTGTGGACTTGCTCTGATTTTCTTCAGTTTCGGCTTGAACTTGCACATGAGCACTTGATGGTCTGTTCTACAGTTGGCCCCTGGCCTTGTTTTGACTGATGATATTGAGCTTTTCCATCTTCTCTTTCCACAGATGTAGTCAGTTTGATTTCTGTGTGTTCCATCTGGAGAGGTCCAGGTGTATAGTCGCCATTTATATTGGTGAAAGAAGGTATTTGCAGTGAAGAAGTCATTGGTCTTGCAAAATTCTATCATTCAATCTCAGGCATTGTTTTCCAACTACTGATACTTTCCATATTTTCCAACTACTGATCCTTCTTCTTTGTCCAACTTTCGCATTAAAATCACCAGTAATTATCAATGCATCTCGATTGCATGTTTGATCAATTTCAGACTGCAGCAGCTGATAAAAATCTTCTATTTCTTCATCTTTGACCCTAGTGGTTGGTGCATAAATTTGAATAATAGTCGTATTAACTGGTCTTCCTTGTAGGCATATGGATATTGTCCTATCACTGACAGTGTTGTACTTCAGGGTAGATCTTGAAACGTTCTTTCTGACAATGAATGCATCACGATTCCTCTTCAAGCTGTCATTCCCAGCATAGTAAACTATATGATTGTCCGATTCAAAATGGCCAATACCAGTCCATTTCAGTTCACTAATGCCTAGGATATCGATGTTTATGCGTTCCATTTCATTTTTGACGATTTCCAATTTTCCTAGATTCATACTTTGTACATTCCAGGTTCCGATTATTAATGGATGTTTGCAGCTGTTTCTTCTCATTTTGAGTAATGCCACATCAGTAAATGAAGGTCCCGAAAGCTTTACTCCATCCACGTCATTAAGGTTGACTTTACTTTAAGGATGCAGCTCTTCCCCAGTCATGTTTTGAGTGAATTCCAACCTGGGTGGCTCATCTTCCAGCACTATATCAGACAATGTTCTGCTGCTATTCATAAGGTTTTCACTGGCTAATGCTTTTCAGAAGTAGACTGCCCGGTCCTTCTTCCTAGTCTGTCTTTGTCTGGAAGCTCAGCTGAAACCTGTCCTCCATGGGTGACCCTGCTGGTATCTGAATACCAGTGACATAGCTTCCAGCATCACAGCAATACGCAAGCCCACACAGTACAGCAAATTGACAGACACGTGGGTTTTTTTTTTTATGTAGGGGTTCTTAATTTTGATTGATCTTTTGGTTCACTGGAATTATCTAATATTTTTTTTAAGAAGGATATATAGGTGTTGTATTTCCTGAGTTTTTACATGCTGGAAAATGCTTTAAATTTGATGAATAAGGTGTTTAGATATAAAATCTTTGTTACATTTTATTTCCTTCAGAAGTTTCTAGATATTACACCACTCCCTTCTTACACTGGATGTTTCTGTGGAAAACTGAGGCTTACCTAATATTGTCTGTGTATCGTCTTATTTCATTGTGTGTGTGTATTTGTTTTTTTTATTTTTCCTCTCCTGATATAAATGTGTTCTTTTTTTATCCCTGAAGTTCTCTAGGATATATCTTTGTGTAGATAGTTCTATTTCAATTGTTTTCTGAGAGAAGTAAACCCTGTTTATCTCTATATTCAGATCCATATTTCAGGGAACTTATCTCTATTATATCCTTTTTTTTTTTTCTGTTCCATTTTTTGTAGGTTTTTTTTTCTGTAACGACGGTTGTGTTTTCAATCATGTTTATTCTTTTTTTCTTTATATATAGCTTTCATCTCTGTAATGTTTTTATTGCCTCTTTTATTCATTTTCTAATCACTTTAAGTTTCATCTCCTCCTATTTTATATTTTCTTTGAAGGCTAACGGATTTTCTTTAAGTTCCTTTTAATGAGATACCAAGTGGCCTGCATTTTTTTAAGCCTAAAATTTTTGACTTTTCCTGTTAATTGCAGTATATTGTTTTCATCTGCCTGTCGATTTTGTCCTTTTTTTCTTTTATCTTGAGTTTATGGTTATAAGCCCCTTCCTAGTTTTTCTCTGATTATTATCCATCTTAAAATGTAGCTGGCTATTTACTGAAAAATAGTATAGAGGGATGAAAAGAGGGTTAAGTCAAAGCAATCAGTAGCTTCTACTGGACTTGTCTCTTAAACACTTTCTTAGCAAGGCTATTATTGCCTGGAGGAAATGGTATGGCTAGAGATAAGCAAAGGAAGTTATCACTTCTCATCTTGAATACATTTTTTTAAAAAATGTCATCGTTCAACAGTACTTTAAGGATATGTTGAAATGATGCCTGTTAGGACTATGATGAAGAACATTAGGGTTAGTCTGCTAATTGCACAGTTGAAATGTCAATGTTCAGACTGTGCTGGATCCCCAAACTACAAAGCATCCTCTTTACCAGCTTTATCCACCCTTTCTTCACCCATAGCATCACCTCATTAGGAGAAATGGTTAGGACATAAGATGGTGCGTGTTGACATGCTGTCTCCTAAAGTATCAGCCTGAAATTTGCTGGTGTCAAACCAAGTTTCTACATGATATTCCCCCTTCTTTATTGGCCCACCTACAACTCTAGACCTATTTTTAGATAAGATTATTTCAAGTCAGGAACACTTATTTCTAAGGAAACTTGGGTTCTCCTCTAGGTTCCAGGTAAAATGCATGGGCTCTTAGCTCCTCCCCAACTCCCCTTCAGGCTTAACATGAGGCAGGTGTGTTTATTTATGTGCATTTTTAGTTGTAGCTGACACTGTTTTTTTTTTTTTATACACAGAGTTTCTTTTTCTAGTTTCCATTCTTATACTTTTTATTGGTGGATTTTGAGGGAGAGAAACTAAAAATGCTTTTACTTAGCCATTTTTAACCATGAATCTCAGATAATCTTCTTAAGGGAAAAATAAATGAACCCCTAAGCCACTAATTAAGAAATGAGGTGGAATTGGGACATAGGTAAATAACCTGAACATTAGAATAATAATCATTAAATGAAAAATGGAAAAAAAGTCAATGCCTATGGGCATTATCAAGACAAAGAAGTTTTTAAAACGTAGCATATTCGGGTTACAATATTTTCCCATCTTAGGAATGATGACGTGGAAAAAATAATCTTCAAAAATAGTGTATCTGATTTAGACTCTTGGTTTGGCTTTTTAAACAGCAGATAAACCTTCAGCAATATTCTGAAGGGATTTTGGATTTTCTGCACAAAAAGCATGAGGGATTTCAGCTGAAGTTTCTGATCATTTCCATCAAATAGGACGGCAAGTTGGCCATGATAGCTTAAACCTTATTTATATCATGTTACCGGCATTTTTTTTTTTAATAGATCAATTTCATCTATGTGGAAGATCTATTGAAGCAAATAACCCTTTTCTTGATAATCGCAGCAAGGGTAATAGGGAACCCTTTAGCAGTTACAGTTTTACCTTCAATGTGCTGACCACTCACTTTGATGTTGTACAGATTGGAGTAAGTTCCATCTGGGGCTTGATGAAAGTTTCATCAGTGTTCCGCTATGCTTAGCTTTCAGGCTCTCAAATTCTTAACCTTCCACTGAATTTACATTAAGCTAATGTGCACTCAGAATTTACTTTGATCCTAGAGGCACACACTCAAAAGATTTTCCATCAATCACATATTTTCATCTCTTGCTAATTATAGTTGAATACATTCGTGCTGTACTTTTCACATTATGACTGATTCACTTTGTATTTCAGATTTTTCTCACTGTTAAATGATTCATCCACAATGCATTAGAATATTTGTCACTGTCTAACCCTTTTTCATTTTTAAATTATCTCAACTTTGTTTGCATCAAAACCTACAACTCTTCTTACTAGAATTTCAACATTCTACAGTTTTTGCTATTACTTTCATATTGGAATTGATAAAAGCAGTTGTCATTGAGTCAGTTCTAACTAATTTTTCAGAAGTAGGCCTCCAGGCCCTTCTGGGGGAGTGCAAACCTCCAACCTTTCAGTTAGCACCCAAAAAGTTTAACTCAACTGCTAACCATCTGTACCACCCAAGGACTTTTATTGGAATTAATAATATTCCTAAAACTCCTCAAAGCAAACCAAGAGCATACCAAACATGCAGACTTACACACATGATAAGAGCTGAGAAGAAAATGGCTGCATGAGGCTAATACCACAAAAAAAAAAATTTTTTTTTTTTTTTCATTCAGGGTAGTATGCTCTAGCACACATGAAAAGACAACTCTTTGAATCTTGAGAGACAAATTTAGTAATACTTCTAAATTGCTAACTAATTTAGTAATGCTGCTGTTTTGGGTCAGTGATTTCAATTAGAAATATGGGCAAATATTGCTGAGTATGTTCCTGAAGGCACTAGAATATTGGGCAAAATTGAGCATATTAGCATTACAAAGGTCCCGTTTGTATCTGAGCTTTCACATGAAGAAAATCTTGACTTCCTACCCTGACGAGGCAAGTCTTATTTTAATGACTACTGGATTCTCTTCCACATGGCAGTATTTTTTCCTTTTAAAGTTTAGAGGTTTGCTGCTTAATACTCTTAAAGTTAGGCAGTGGATTATTATATTTTTATTATTATATTCTGCATAAACGTGAAGTTACCTATGGGGAAGCCTTCTTAGCATCAATGGCATTAACATGGAAAGCCTACACTGTTCATTCATTTCCAGTTTGCTACAGATTTAAAAGCTCATAGATTTAAAACAGCACATGCCTCTCTTACTATTCTTAACCCAGCATCTTATACAGTACATAAAGGCACA
Organism: Elephas maximus indicus; assembly: GCF_024166365.1. Classification (NCBI taxonomy): domain Eukaryota; kingdom Metazoa; phylum Chordata; class Mammalia; order Proboscidea; family Elephantidae; genus Elephas; species Elephas maximus. Next base: position 138,393,825 of record NC_064821.1, read on the forward strand.
TAAACACATTTTTTATGATAAGAAAGAGGTCATTATATTATATTTGTGGCTATCATGCAATAAACCGACATTAAAAATCTTCTAATTCTCTGCTTGGGTTCTAATATGCTTTGGCAGTCTTAAACCCAAGGCCAAAATATTGCCTAAGAAGCTATAATGTGTTTATCACCAGCATTTATCCACAAGGTCCTTAAAAATCCTACAGAACTAACTTGCAACAGGTCTGTCACAGCCATTAAAGATGAAGATACATTTATCATGACTTCCATTAATTCCTCTTCCAGTGTACACTTTCCCAAATGGAATTCTATAGTTTTTATAGAAGGAACAACAAAAAAAAATGTGATCTATAGTATGATTGCTGTGATTCAGGATACCGTTGAAATACATTTAACTAGGCATCTACTGCTTGGGGAATTTGTAGTGATTGAGTTCCAGTTCATTACTTTCAGGGCTGCAGTGCTATTGTCAGGGCCTCAGAATCAGTGAGATGGCCTAAACCCAGGTCAGAGGGGCTAGGATAGCACAAAGGCGATTATGCTGCAAGAGAAATGTTGTCCACTAATCAGCTGGCAATCAATTACTAAGAAAAGAAGATAACCCTCTCCCCACTCAAGCTCTTCAGTATTAATAGTGCCATCATGTAATTACTTTAGGCTTGGGCAGGTGCATAAAAGGACAGACTCTATAGCACACTGCATCGAAGATTAATGAGTTCTGTCAATTTGCCCAGCAGACATCTGATTCTCCAGCTTTCTGTAGCTACTAGTTTTACACTTGCCTCAGGGTTTTTTTTTTCCCTTGAAAAAAATTAGCTAGTAATTTAAATACATTCAATAAGCATACATCTTTAAGGAAGAAAAAAAAACTGTAATTTTGTGATGAAGTACAAACCAAGAAGACTTCTCAGCTGAATATTAACACAGCAAATGTTTCATAATGGCAGTATTCTTTCAGTCATACTTTATTTTTAGTTGTCACAATTAGTGATATACAAGATTCAAATTCTATATAAACCCCTCAAGGTGGGATAATGTAAACCCAACACCCTGATATTCTCTATTGCCCTTGTTGGCCCAGAATGTGACAAGGGAAAACTGGTTAGAGCTCCAATAAATAATGGAACAGTTCTAAAACCTCCTACAATACAAATGGCTAGGCTAAGAAGGAGACTTTTAGTGCATGGATTTTCTGAGTAAAAGCCATCAAGACCTTCCCCAGGCACCCCCTCCCACAAGGAAACTGTAGCATTGGCCCAGAAAATCTGGCTACCCAGCCCCATCCATTTTTGTCAGAACAGGAATTGCCTATAAACCAAAACGAATATCAGGAAATTTGCTGTTGCTCTAAATTGATATTTTATTACCCAACTACTGTAAAAATCTCATAATCTTTAAATACATGAGGTCAATGTACTAAATAGCTATTTTATGATGCTACCCAAAGCCCCTGATTTGTTTCTTATGAAGCTGAGTCTTCCATGGCTCTCCCTCGATTGCTCTTTCAGTGAGTATAGAAATAAATGGTGAAAAAAAAAACAAAAACAAAAACCTGACTCAGAAAGATGATTTCTTCCTGTACCTTTCTGCCTCTGTTTAAATGTTACAATCACGCACCCATGAAATCTTTTTCTGGACTATATTTATTGGGTATGAGATTTTGCTAATTAAGTCTTTGTACTAATTCTTCTGAAGCAATATTTTCAATTGTTTCTAAAAAAGAAACAGAGAGAGAAAAATTAAAAGAAAATAAGAGAAAAAAATCCCAGCCCAGTCATAACTTGATTTTCACATAAAGATTTAAGCCTCTCCAAGTGTTTATCATTGATCCCACGTACATTTGTTGATGCTGTTTAAATTATTATTTTCTAGGGTAACAGAAAATAGAGTAGGAAATATTTTTGATCTGGAGAAAACGTTCCTCAGAAGATACTAGTTCCTGTGCTTCCTTGAAAGAAGAAGAGGAAAAAAAAAGTCTTGTTTCTTAAGCCACAACTCTTCAAAGTTGGGAAATATTTTGAAACCCACAGCAGACACAGAACCTTCATCAAAAACAAATGAGAGACAAATTATCAAAGCCATGACCTCATATGAGTCAACAAGGGCTAATACCACCGCACCCCCACAATAAAAAGATCTTAGATGCTTGAATTTTGTTCCTTATTATATTTTCATTCCACTGCTATTCACAAGGTTTTCACTGGCTAATTTTTTTCAGAAGTAGGCCATTAGCTAGGTCCTTCTTCCTAGCCTGCCTTAGTCTGGAAACTCAGCTGAAACCTGTGTACCATGGGTGAACCTGCTGATATTTGAATATTGGTGGCATAGCTTCCAGCATCACAGCAACACACAAGCCCCCACAGTAGGACAAACTGACAGATGAGTGGGGGAAAAGATTGACGTTGTCAAGGATTTCATTTTACTTAGATCCCAAATCAACACCCATGGAAGCAGCAGTCAAGAAATCAAACAACGTATTATTGCATTGGGCAAATCTGCTGCAAGAGACCTCTTTAAAGTGTCAAAAAACAAAGATATCACTGTAAAAACTAAGGTGCGCCTGGCCAAGCCATGGTGTTTTCAATAGCCTCATATGCACGTGAAAGCTGGACAATGAATAAGGAAGACCGAAGAGGAATTGATGCCTTTGAACTCTAGTGTTGGCGAAGAATGTTGAATATACCATGGACTACCAAATGAAAGAATAAGCCGGTCGTGGAAGAAGAACAGCCAGAATGCTCCTTAGAAGAGAGGATGGTGAGGCTTCGTCCCACATACTTTGGACATGTTATCAGGAGGGACCAGTCCCTGGAGGAGGACATCATGCTTACTAAAGTAAAGGGCAAACAAAAAAGAGGAAGACCGTAAATGAGATGGACTGACACAGTGGCTACAACAATGGGCTCAAGGGTAACAACAAACAAGAGGATGGCGCAGGACCAGGCAGTGTTTTGTTCTGTTGTACGTGGGTTCATTGTGAGTCAGAACTGACTTGACAGCACCCAAAAACAACATAATATTTTACCTGTGTTGATATTTGTTTTATTCATCCAAAGGTTACAAAGAGATTATTTTTCCCCAAATATCTTTTATCTTGGAATGCAGCCCTTGGCAGGCAATTCATGTGGCTTAACCATGACAGTGCCCAGCCCAGAGTTGAGGGCCGTTCTGCTCAGAGACATAACTCTGTGCGTCTAACCCTGATGCAGGATGGCATAGATCACTATCTGTGCTGCCACCACAAGTGTCAAAGACAGAGCTAACGTCAATGCCTTTGACTGGATTGTATGTGTGTGTGTATGTATGTATAATTAGGTACTTTAATACTATTCTGATTATTAATTCCTGGTAAACATTAGCTAGGTGTGTTAGAAACCAACCTTCAGGACCAATTTGGATGTTCTACCCAAGGAGAAAATCTAAAGAACATAAACTGAATGGACAGGCCAAAAAAAAGGCAATATTGGAGGCAATGATGGTTTAGTGGCAGAATTCTTGCCTTCCATGAGGAAGACCTAGGTTCAATTCCTGGCCAATGCACTTCATGTGGAGCAAGCACCCACGTGTCAGTGGAGGCTTGTATGTTGTTATATGATACTCAACAGGTTTCAGCAGAACTTCCAGATTAAGACAAACTAGGGGTAAAGTCTGGCAACCTACTTCCACAAATCAGTGAAAACTCTGTGGATCACAATGATTTGATCTGCAACCAACCATGGGAATGACACAGAACTGAGCAGCCTTTTGTTCCATTGTGCATGGGGTCACCATGAGCCAATGGCAGCTAAAAACAACAACGTAGGCAATATTAACACTTTGGTCCAAAAGAAATCTAAGGTTCAATGGTCTTGTAATTTCACTGATTCATGATTGGATATGTTATTGACTAATTCTAACAGGTGGATTATCATTATTAGGTGAAAAAAAACAACTCTTAGTGGAGATATAAAACCTCTGGAGCCCCCATAAGTAGAGACCAAGCAGGATTTAATGAAGAAAACTAGATTTAATTTTTATACATCTTTAAGGGAGAGAAAATAAAGAAACATAAGGGGTTACAAGCAGAAGAAAAGGGCATAGAAGAACAGGGTGATTTTCCATCTCTGACCTTCACCACTCCTGGAGTGTTTTATTCAGATAGTCTTCTGTCATCAGGTGGAGTGCTTCTCATATAAACCAGTTGCCATTGAGTTGATCCCAACTCATGGGGACTCTTTGTGTGTGAGAGTAGAACTGAGCTTTATAGGGTTTTCAGGGGTTGATTTTTCAGAAACAGATCACCAGGCCTTTCTTCCAAGGTACCTCTGGGTGGACTCAAATCTCCAGCCTTTCAGTTAGCAATCAAGTTCATTGCCCATTTGCACTCCCCGGGGACTCTGCTTCTCACATGAGGCTTGCCTTTACCTGGAAAGGGCCAGCTATGACAGCCACCACCAGCCATTCCCTTTAATGCACATCCTGTACCCATTGCCATCAAGTTGATTCTGACTCATAGCAACTCTATAGGACAGAGTAGAACAGCCCTGTAGGGTTTCCAAAGCTGTAAATCTTCATGGGAGCAGACTGCCACCTCTTTCTCCCACAGAGTGTCTGGTGGGTTTGAACTGCTGACCTTTCTTTTAACAGCTGAGTGCTTAACCACTGCACCACCAGGGTTCCTTGCACATCTTGTAGGTGGCTGCGAATCATGCTTAGATACAGAAGTAAGGCTAGGTACACTTAAATATGAGGGCATTTCCTGTGGACATCAAACTTCCTACATTCTTTCATCCAGGGAAGAAATTGAATTAGTGTCATGAAATGAAATGGCTGGCTGAAACAAACTATTTCCTGCTCTGTGAAACAGATCACTTCTTTCAAAGCACTCACCTACAAAGAACTTACTTAGGGATAAAGCCCTAAAGCAGGACACATTTAAAATTTAGGCTTTCAGAACTTTTTTTTTTTTTTTTTTGGCCTTCTAATCTTTAGAAACATCCTTATTCACTTTACGTACTCCAAACGTAAAACAATTTAACTTTGTAAAATAAAATTTTATATTTTAAATTCAAAGTAAAAATTAAAGGCTTTTTCAACTACTATAATAAGAAGAATAGCTTCCAGCATGTACTAAAATCAGGCATGGTTCCAAGTGCTTCATATGTGTTAACACGATTAATCCTCATAACAATTCTATAAGGTAGGTATTATTGTTATTATCCACATTTTAAAGATGACAAAACTAATCTGCAGAGAAGTTTAGTAATTTTTCCAAAGTCAAAAAACTAATAAATGGCAAAAGGGAGATTCAAATCCAGGGAGTTTCCCTTCAGAGTATGTACTTTTCACCATTACAGATGGAGAGATTTTTAGAAAATAATTATCCTACCAAAGAAAGAAAGAAATCATACAAATAATTGTTAAAATTGTATGAGATAATAGACTCAATAATGAGCATAACATATAGTTGAGTAATATTATGATAGAGCTATTTAATCAACCTAATATTTCAAAACACCCCATTTGCAAGCTGTGATGGTTAAGGATGTGTGTCAACTTGGCTGGGCTATGATTCTCATTGGCTTGGCAGTTATGATGTAGTTTGGTAGCCGTGTAATAATGTAATCAGCTCCATGATGAGATCGGTTATGAACAGCCAATCAGCTGAGAGTTTCCTTCAGTGTGTGACCTGAATCCAATACAGGTAGACTTTCTGTCAAAGCTCATTGACTTTTGTTCACTCTGGATCCTGCAGCTGGCTCTTGTTCATCTGACCTCCAGTTCTTGGGACTTGAGCTAACAGTTTACATACCAGTCTTAGGATTTGTCAGCCTCCACAGTCTGTGACCAAGAGGCCTGCTGACTGACCTGCGATCTTGAGTTCAACAATCCCTACAACTATGTGAGTCAGGAGAAGCATCCAGCCTGACTGATGGACTTGGAACTTCCCAGCCTTTACAACCATGTGAGCCATTTCCTTGATATAAATCTCTCTATATGTATGTGTGTGTATATATATATATATATACATGTAAAATCAGTGAAGCGAATATATACATAATTTATATATATATATATATTCGCTTCACTGGTTTTGCATTTCTAGAGAACCCAGCCTAAGACACAAGCCCAAGGCTAGGTCAATTACATTTCCTGAATTCTCCAAAATTTTTCTTTAATGCTCCCATTAAATGTCCATTCTTCATCCAACCAAAATGGCACATTGGATTATGTGACCCTTTCTGGTTAGAGGGTCTATGAGGACCAGCTTGAGCTGAAGCTCATCTCTTTCTTAGAAGGCATACAAGAAATCATCAACCCTCTCCCATTTCCCTACATTTTCTACATGTCCTCCCTCAAATGCCCCAGGCTTGGTAGTCTTTCCATGGCATCCCAAGACACACTGAAGACAGCCTAAACATCTGCCTTGCTGAGTCATTTTAGAAGCAGGTTCAGGTACACATAACAGAAAATTGAACTTAAGGTGGCTTAATCAAATAGAAGTTTGCTGTTTCACACAAGGAGCTGAGAGGTTGTCAATCCAGGACTGGTGTGGCAATACCATAATGTCAACAATATAATAGTCTTCTTCTGTCTCTGCTTTACCATGCTTGAGGTGTGGGATGGAGTTCTCATGGTCCCAGACACTGTGACTTTGGACCAGATAGGAGGAAGGAGGAAGGGCAAAGTGAAAGACACATGCCAGCTAAGCCTGGCTCTCGCCTAATGCACTTTCCTGAGAGTCTTATTCTAAGACTTCTGTTCACATCTCATTGTCCAAAACTGCATCACATTGCCATTCCCAATTAGCAAAGTAGTCTGGGAAAAGTGTTTTTTTAGCTGGGCACTTTACCACCTAGAAAAATAATTTGGATTATGAAAGTAATAAAGGAGAGCATAGAGTTAGGTAGCCAGCTCTCAGTCTGCTACACTTACATTAGTCATGGGCGGGAGAATCTTCACATGTCATATCTTGCCTCTGCTTATCCGATTCCATAATTTAGAGTCTGTCAACTGCAACACTGATGCTTTCTGTTACAAGTGAGAAAATTCTACTCGAAGTAGTTTAGGTGTAAAAGGAAATTTAGCACATTTGCATAACTTAAAGTCTCGGGTATATTGGCTTCAGGTACAGCTAAATTCAGAAACTTGAACAGTGTCATCAGAGTCTCTCTACTTCTCCCCCTCCTCCTTCACTTGTTCCTCCTCTGTTTCTGAATGACACAGGAAGCATCAACTAAGATAGAAGGAATAGACAGAGTCACTGTACCAAAAAGAATTGGTTGACATTCAACCATTTCAGGAGGTAGCGTATGATCAAGAACCAACGGTACCAAAGAGGCTCAAGTTGCACTGAATGCATCGGCAAAAACCAAGGCTCCAGGAATTGACAGAATACCAGCTGAGATAGTTCAACACATAGATGCAACGCTGGAAGTGCTCACTTCTCTATGCCAAGAAATTTGGAAGACAGCTACCTGACCAACCAACGGGAAAAGATTCATATAAGTGCCCATTCCAAAAAGAGGTGATCCAATGGAATGCAGAAATTATTGGACAATATCATTAATATCATACACAAGTAAAATTTTGCTGACAATAATTCAAAGCATAACTAATTATGGATTATGAATAATATTGCAAAGAATGGGAATTCCAGAACACTTAATTGTGCTCATGAGGAAGCTGTACATAGATCAAGAGGCAGTTGTTTGGACAGAACAAGGGCATACTGAGTGATTTAAAGTCAGGAAAGGTGTGCATCAGGGTTGTATCCTTTCACCATACCTATTCAATCTGTATGCTGAGCAAATATTCCGAGAAGCCAGACTATACAAAGAAGAACACGTCATCAGGATTGGAAGAAGACTCATTAACAACCTGCATTATGCAGATGACACAACCTTGCTTGCTGAAAGGGAAGAGGACTTGAAGCACTCACTGATGAAGATCAAAGGCCACAGCCTTCAGTATGGACTGCACCTCAACATAAAGAAAACAAAAATCCTCACAACTGGACCAATAAGCCACATCATGATAAATGGAGAAAAGACCTAAGTTGTCAAGGACTTCATTTTAATTGGATCCACAATTAACACACATGGAAGCAGCGGTCAGGAAATCAAAAGACGTATTGCATTGGGCAAATCTGCTGGGAAGGACCCCTTTAGAGTGTTGAAAAGCAAAGATGTCACCTTGAAGATTAAGGTGTGCCTGACCCAAGCCATGGTATTTTCAATCACATCATATACATGTGAAAGCTGGACAATGAATAAGGAAGACCAGAGAAGAATTGACGTCTTTGAATTGTGGAGTTTGCAAAGAATATTGAACATACCATGGACTGCCAAAAGAACGAACCAATCTGTCTTTGAAGAAGTATAACCGGAATGCTCCTTAGAAGCAAGGATGGCAAAACTGCCTCTTACATACTTTGGACATGTTGTCAGGAGGGATCAATCCCTGGAGAAGGACATCATGCTTGGTAAAGTACAGGGTCAGTGGAAAAGAAGAAGACCCTCAACAAGGTGGATTGTCACAGTGTCTGCAACAATGGGCTCAAGCATGACAATGATTGTAAGGATGGCAAAGGACCCAGCAGTGTTTCATTCTGTTGTACATAGGATCCCTAAGAGTTGGAACAGACTAGACAGCACCTAACAACAACAACACAAGTAAAATTTTGCTGATGATAATCCAAAAGTAGTTGCAGCAGTACTTCGACAAAGAACTTCCAGAAATTCAAGTCAGATTCAGAAGAGGATGTGGAACAAGGGATATCATTGTTGGTGTCAGATGGATATTGGCTGAAAGCTGAGAATACCAGAAAGATGTTTATCTGTGTTTTATTAACTACGCAAAGGCATTTGACTCTGTGGATCATAACAAATTATGGATAATATTGCAAAGAATGGAAATTCCAGAACACTTAATTGTGCTCATGCAGAGCCTGTACACAGACCAAGAGGCAGTCATTTGAACAGAACAAGGACATACTGTGTGGTTTAAAGTCAAGAAAGGTGTGTGTCAGAGTTGTATCCTTTCACAATACTTATTCAATCTATAGGATGAGTAAATAATTTCTGAGAAGCCAGACTATATGAAGAAGAAAGTGTCATCAAGATTGAAGGAAGATTCATTAACAACCTGTGATATGCTGATGAACAACCTTGCTTGCTAAAAGTGAAGAGGACCTGAAGCACTTACTGATGAGGATCAAAACCTACAGCTTTCAGTATGGATTACACCTCAACACAGAGAAAAAAAAAAAAATCCTCACAACTTGTCCAATAAGCAACATCATGATAAACAAAGAAAAGATTGAAGCTGTCAAGAATTTCATTTTACTTGCATCCACAATAAATGCCCATCGAAGCAACAATCAGGAAATCAAACAACACGTTGCATTGGGTAAATCTGCTGCAAAAGACCTCATTAATGTGTTAAAAAGCAAAGATGTCACTTTGAGGACTAAGGCATGCCTGACTCAAGCATTTTCAATCACCTCATATACCTCATATGCATGCAAAAGCTGGACAATGAGGAAGACCAAATAAGAATTAATGCATTTGAGTTATGATATTGACAAAAATATTGACCATACCATGGACTGCCAGAAGAAGGAACAAGTCTGTCTTGGAAGAAGTACAAGAATGCTCAGTAGAAGCAAGGATGGCAAGACTTCATCTCACATCCTTTGGACATGTTCTCCAGTCCCTGGAGAAGAACATCATGCTTGGCTGAGGGTCAGCAAAAAAGAAGAAGGCTCTCAACGAGATGGATTGACACAGTGGCTGCAACAACGAGCTCAAACATAGCAACGACTGTGAGGATGGCACAGGACCAGGCAGCATTTCATTTTGTTGTACACAGGGTTGCTATGAGTGGGAACCAACTTGACAGCAGCTAACAACAAAATCTGCCTCTTGGACAAACTTTCTCTATGGCTGAGAAAATGGCTGCTGGCCATCCACATCCTATAAACTTAGCATTCCCTTTGTATAGAGAGATTGCACACAGTATTGAGGTTCCAAAGGTGAATAAGTTATGATCCTACATTTAAGAAGTTCACCGTCTGATAGAAATGCTTTAATTTTCTTGGGTGAAACAAACTATGTGAAAATAAAGTATTACATTTCCATTCATTTAGAATATTTTTTTAAAATATATTGTCTTCTCTAGTCTGTACTAGCATCTATCATTGTTACATAAATATCCCTTCAACTCTAAGGCCATAAGACTGAGCATTGTTTCCTGAAGCAGAAGTTCTGGCATATACTTAGAAAAGGGGTTTCACGCCAAGTAAGTGTCAGAAACCATGCGTACTACATCTTATTCTCATAGATTTAAAATGTTAACATATTAAGGACTCCAAAAAGTCCTAACATAAGGAAACCAGTACAATTTTGTAAAATCCAACATTTTCTAAAGCTTACCGTGCAATAGTTTTTGAGTTTATTGAAAGAAAGTCAGCACTACAACATCAGTCCTTAGATTCAAAAGAAAAAAAAGAAATGAAAATTATAATTTACATTTTATAATGTGTCCTACATTGCTTACCTCTAAAAATATAATTCCATGTTTATGCCATGATACACATCATAACTGTAACAAAGGTAAGCAAGGACCAAAGCAGTGAAAATAAGAGAGAATGGTTCACTTTGTTATATACTGGAAGGTTGAGTTATTTCTTTTGTAAGCAGCTCTGTCTTCCAAAAGAAATCTAAGTGCATTTTGACAGGATAATGCTGAATGGTTCATGTTGTTTACTATACAGTGTTTCAGTTACTTAATTATATGCCGAAGTACCTAGAAATGAAATATCTCTTTTATGTGCAGCATGCCTAATAGAGAATGGTCTAGATTGAAGCTACAAGGCCCTCTTTGTACTCCAGCATGTTGCTTGGTGGCTTACACTTTAGTAGGCTCTCTGAGTACTTGATGTTGACAATAACCATGAGCCTTCCACAACATCGAAACTGTTCTAGCCACCCTCTCTCAGTACACTTTCTGTTTCCCTATATTAACACCATTGTGCAAACCATTCTTGCTGTGTGAATGCTGCCCAATTCAAATCCCACTTCCTCTGTGAAGTCATCCCTGGCAAAAATAACAATACTGTGTGCTAGGCGCTTACCATGTGCCATGTTCTAAGTGCTTTGCACCCATAATTTATTTAATTCCCACGTATCTTAAAGTCCTATGAGATTAGTGTGATAATTATCTTCATTTTATAACAGTCTTAGCAGGGTACTTGGCCATTTGGAAAAATAATTTGGATTATGAAAGTAATAACTTTTGCTGGTCATTTGCCCTTGCTAACTGAAAAGTAAAAGATCATTCTAGAAAATTTCCATTTATTTTTTTTTTTTAACTGAAAAGTAAAAGATCATTCTAGAAAATTCCCATTTATGTGTGGGTCTATATATAGGCTAGGAACTGTTCCTATACCTTGTCCATTTTGACATGGCGCTAGTTGTAGGCGTTCTATGTCAGGTTGCAACATGAAAGGTTGTGTAGAACACATTGAACTAAGGCTGACTCTGTTAAGCGATGTGGGAGGGAGTTAAACTCAAGTAAACGGGAGTTTTCTGGGGCACACGGACCTTGAAATCATAATCTAACCACTCTCTAAGCTGCTAAAGTCCAGATCAGATGCTGTAGATAAATATATAGAGTCTCTTACATGAAAAGAAAGAGACAGGAGTCTGTTCACTGAAACTGATATTGTGCCTTTAAAAAGTATTTGATTTGAGCATTTAAAGTACTGTGCTCCACTGCTGATTTAATTTTTAAAAATGTTCCCTCTCTTACAGCTCTTCTCAATAGCCACATCAGAGGAAAGTGAAGCAAGAAAAAGCTCCTCATTCAGGCACTCAGTACGCCCCTGCTTGATTGGAATGGATATTGTACATAATATGTCCCTACAGATGTTTCCTCTAGTGGGGCACATTGAATTTCATTTAAATGCCAAGGCACAAAATCTAAAACAATGTGACTTTAACAAAAAATCTGATGAGGAATTTGATGAGAAAATGGCAAGAATTCCTGTGGCATTTGGGTAACAATTTCAAGCCTTCATTTTAATAGAATAAACAGGATCATATTTCATTCAAATCTGGCAATGAGATGAGCTTTGGGTATTACATTGATATAAACCAATAAAGAATTTGCAAATTTGAAGCACTAATTAACAGGCACAATATTCAATGAAAAAAAGTTTGCTCCAGGGGCAAATATATTTTGAAGACTTTAAACTTTTATTAAAAGACACTTCTGAATCCCTACTTTTGTAGTTTACTCTTTTGCTAGTTTTTAGGAAATATGGGAGTGTTGTGATATTTTCAAGCAAATACCTTTAATATAGCATCTGATTTTCCTTTTTAAATGTTTGAGGCCATACATCAATGTCACAGTGATTTGAAACGTAGAGAAAATCAAGTGAAAAAATGAACCTAAATATCACAGAATAATCAGGACAGGCCTCTTCTAAGATATTTTGTCTTACAGTGTTCAACCAGCTATAGGTGTTCAAGTTGACCTTAGTGTATACATCTTACAGTTATCAGAGCCATTCCCAAGATACAGCACGTTAGCTAACTAGCCCAAGGCTAAGGGCGGGCACTCAGAAAGGAGGCTGGAAGGGGAGAAGGATGTGGTTACACAATCTTGAACTGGAAAAGATTGCAAGATTTTGTTCGGATAATCAGGTAATGGCTCACTTAACTCCACCACCACCACCACCATGTCACAGGCATCCACCCGCACCCCATGTGACTGCATTAGTGCCTTCTTGTGCCCCACATGCCTCTGGGATGCTAATTTGAACACAGTTTCACCTGAATAAAAATGTGAAGGGAGGTAGAGGGAGGGGAATGAGGATGGGGCATTGGTGCGTACTCAGCAAAAGTCAGCTGGTGTTATTGTGACTTATACCAACAATTCTGCAATCCGCACCCCAATCACAGGTTTTTACAGTGGACTTAACTCAGATTTCACAAATAATACTTCTTAATTGGAAAACCTAACAATTTTCAACTTCATGTGAAAAGAAATTATTTTCTCATAATTCTAGAGGAAAGATTCTGAATCCTTGGCTCACTGGTCACAAATGCACTATAGAAAGAGAATGCTCTCGACCTAATTGCAATGCTGCACAGGGTTGCTTTCTTGAGACCACAATATCCAAGACTCATACTTCATACCTAAAGACTCATAGAAAATGGGAATGCCAGCTGGAACGTTAAAGAATCAAATATATGAGACTAATCTTCACGTAAGATACTGTGGGCTGGCTTTCGCGTGTGTGTGCACGTGTGTATGTCTTTATTTAAGTGTGTTGTTCAGTCCTAAGCATGTACTCAGCAGAAGTCAGCGGGTGTTAATTTTACCTATACCCACTACTCTGCAATCTTCGCCTGATTTACAGGTTTTCGCAGAGAATTAATTTGTTTTCTTTATGACTAAATACCACACTCTCCTTCTAAGAAGGAAGGAAAGGAAAGGGGAATTAAATATAGTGCAAGGACTTTATATACATTTTATCCTCATAACCACCCTATAAGAGAGGTATTACCGCATCTTTATTATAAATGAAGAGAGTAAGACAGAGGAAGTTTAAGGAACTGGCCTGAGATCACACAACTAACAAATGAAACACCTGAGATTTCAAACCAGGTAGATTTGGCTCCAGAACCCAGGTTTTTTCTCTCCACTAGAGTGAGTCCCTAGGTAGTGCAAACAGTTAACACGCTGAGCTGCTACATAAGGTTTGAGTCCACCCAGAGGCACCTCAGAAGGAAAGCCTGACAATATACCTCCAAAAACCAACCACTGAAAACAAATGACACAAATGAGGTCACCACGAGTCGGAACAGACTCCAAGGCAACTAGTATGCCACAGTACTGCAAAATTAGTTGAAAAGTGAAAGTTTTACTCTAACTAGTTAAACCATTAAATAATTTAACTCATTTTCGCCCAGAAGGAATTATTTAATTTTAGTGTCAACAATGCCTGTGTTTCATGGTAACTGTGAACAAGTCTTTGTTGTAAAAAACTTAGAAACAAATTTGTGCTCATCTACCCTGCCCGTTTGGTGTATATTACTGCCGGTTTGAACCTTACTGCTGACTCCATTTTACCTCACCCTTTTTTCTTTCACTCATTTTTCTATTTTGCTGATGTGTCATAATTAACATACCCATATTATACCATAAGGCATTTGGTTGTACGTAAGCAGTCTCAGCAGCTGCTCTTTTTTTTTTTTTTGTCATTGTTATAAAAATATCTATCACACAGCTTTTGCCTATTCAACTTTTTACAGTTGTACAACTTATTGACAGCAATTACAATGATTGGCTCACAACCCTACCCTTAATGCGATTTTTCAAATGACACAGTATTTTTAAAGGCCAGGGTTTAGATGATCTGAAAGAGGGCAGAAGGTGATATTTAAAAATTAAAAAAAGGAACCATTAGGTAAAGTTTCTAATGATAAACTGCTTCGTTTCATGCAGTGCTGATTCTATCAAACTATAATCGGAGACAAAAGAATTTTTTTTTTCTTTTGGTTGAATATAGTCCTTCTAAGTGTGAAACATCTCAGTGTTCTTCATGTTAATGTTTTCTGTTTTCAAGAGGTGGTGACATAAGTTTGCTTTGTCCATTTTCAAGCACAAGGTAAGTGCCTACAAATAGAAACAAGCCACCACCTGCAGATGGAGGACCTGATTATCTTTTCAGACGATGGCATGAATCAAAGCCAAAAGAGGGGAAAGTACTACCAGTCCAGCATTGATACTCTCAACAAAACTTGAAGAAAACTGAAATCCAAATTTAAAATGCCATTAGCTGTGAAAATAACTGATACAAAAAGAACCAAATTATAAAATGTTTACCACAATATTCATTTTAAGAGTGTAGCATTGCCACTTATTATAGAGAGCAATAGAGAACTGGTTTTTTAAAAATTAAACTTGCACATCTTCAAATAAAAAATCATCAGGGAAAAGGATTTGCATATTACACAGTTTATATGGTAACAGTGCAATGGGTTTGCCTCCTAGGCTAGTGCACTGGAGACAAAATTTTTTATTTAGTTTAGAGAATAATGTATATATCTGCATTCTGATAATGTAGAAGTCTGTTTTTCTTAGAAATTTTGAAAACATTTGGTTTTGCATAAATAAAAAAAGTAAACCAAAGGTTTTTGTCTTGTTCATTAACCTAAGGTTCCCTTTGGGCTCATGAATAGGATTATCAGTGGGTCACTCTACATCATCAAAGACTGATAGGGAAAGCTTGAATTTTGAACATCAAACATTCTGTGTTTTGATTCCAACTTATACCTATCATTGTATATACCACATGATTTTAATTATTTATATTTCTCTCTGGCCCACTAGACTGTGAGCTTCTCGAAGATAGAGATTCTGTCTTACTCAATTTTTCACATCCAGTGGCTAGCACGGTCCCCACGTAAATCTCTATTGACAGCATGTCTTTCAGCCTAAGACCCTCAGGTGAAGATTTTCCCTCAGTTCTTAAAGTTGGATGAAATGCAGCAATTCAGTGGCGAAGAAGTCCCATGAAAAGCTGGCTCTGATGCAATCTATCTAGCAGGCTGGCTGCTCCCGTCTCTAAAACAGCAACGGTTATTGTCGTGATTGTTAGTTGCCATGAAGTCTGCTCTGACTCATGGTGACCTTATGTATAACAGGACGGAATATTGCTCAGTCTTGCACCAACTCCATGATCTTAGAGTTCTTTGAGCCCATTGTTGAGGATATTGTGCCAGTCCATCTCATTGAGGGTTTCCTTCGTTTTCAGTGACCCGCTATTTATTAAACAGGATGTCCTTTTCTAACAATTGGTCTTTCCTGATGACATGTCCAAAGTAAGCAAGACGAAGTCTTGCCATCCTCTCTTCTAAGGAGCTTTCCAGTTGTATTTCTTCTAAAACTGATTTGTTTGCTCCTCTGGCAGTCCACGGTGTATTCAATATTCTTCACCAACTAAATTCAAACGTATGGATTCTTCATGTGCCTTCTTTTTTCTTTGTCCAGCTTTCACATGCATATGAGACAATTTAAAATACCCTGGCTTGGATCATACTCACTACTGCTGAAAATTAGCTAATGAAAACTCGTGGATAACAGCTACCCTTGTCACTGTAACTAAAATATTTTTTTGTAGTAACTGAATCCTAAAAAGTCTCCATTTCCATTTAGTATACAGCACCATAGCAATCTAACAACAGAGGTTCTGGGAACCTAGCTACTGCCTCTGGGGCCTAAGCCATCAGCTTCAGTCCTATCTTATTTTCTTTTAACCTTCAATGCCTAGAATTTAGTCATCACGGTCTCCAGTTTATGACATAGTGTTATCACTTGTCTGTACAAAAAGTCCTCCATTTTATTTTATGTTAACCTTCATTTACCATCTTTAGTCCCATTCCTCATCACCCTATAGTCACCCACTATAATCTATTAGATATAAATGTCCTTAAACATACAACTTTCCTTGAAAAGGATACAGTGTTGTTTAGGATATGTAAATTAAAAACATGTATGGATATTGCATTATTAGTATTAATAATCACATGCTCTTCATGTGTTCACTAAAAATTATGTAGTTTTAGTTCTATTCATTTTGCTGGATATAAACGTAGTTCATTCTTCTGGCTTCTTCATTCTATCATATGTGTATACCACGATTTACCTATTCATATTTTTAATACCTCCTAATCTTTAATCTTTGATGGAGCCTTGATGATGCAGTAGTTCAGAACTCGGTTGCTAACCAAAAGGTCGGCAGTTTGAATCTACCAGCCTTTCCTTGGAAACACTATGGGGCAGTTCTACTCTGTCCTACGGAGTTGCTGTGAGTCAGAATCGATTCTGACTCACAGCAACTCCGTAGGACAGAGTAGAACTGCCCCATAGGGTTTGGGTGTTTTTTTTTAATTCTTGGCAACGGGTTTGGTCTTTTTTTTTTTAGTTCTTGATACCACAAATAATCCTGCGATGAACAGCCTCATACATTTCCACTTGTGGAATTTATATGCATGCTTCATTTCACTGAGTGCTACTGATTTCCCTTCAGGGCAATTGCATTAGTTTATACTCCCATCAGCAGTTCAGATGTTTTCCTTTCTCCACATCCTTGCCAACATTTGGTATTACATGTTTTGTTTTGCTTTGCTGTGTCTTTTTTCAATCTTATGAGTGTAAAATGATATCTCATGGTTATAGTATACACTGAACATCATTTCATATACTTGTTGGTCATTTTCAGTTTTCCCTCCTTTGAGTTGCTAATTATATCCTTTATCCATTTTTTCCTTTAGGAACATTTGTTTGTAGTATTCATTTGCAGGAGTTTCTTGTATATTCTAGATTTAATTCTTTGTGGGTTTTAAACATTTCAGAAATTCCTCCCAATCTGTGGTGACTCCTTTATCTACAGTGCCCTCTATTGAAAAGAAATCCATAATTTTGAACTAGTCAAATTCCTCACACTTTACCTTTTGGTTTCTGCCTTGTGGATGTTTTTTTAGATTCTTTTTATTCCAAAATTATAAAGATATTCTTCAGTATGTTTTTCTATTAGCTTTACAGTTGTTGCCTTTCATTTACAGAGATTTCATTCCCTTAACCTATATTTTTTATACAAAGTAGAGATCTAAATTTAATTTTCCACATCCATTCTTTCCCCACTGACTTGTAATGTTGCTTCAGTTATATCCAAAATCTACAATATATATGTCTGTGTATACATGTATACACATACCAACATACATACATACATAGGCATACCACAGAACACAGGAAAAAATGGAATCACAGAGATCAATGGAATATATATACTTGTCTCCTCCTGAACTGGCTTCATTTTTTGCTTAGGTTTCGTGGTATGCGTTATAATCTTATACCCCCCTGTACACTTATTTTCCAACTTCTTTAGTTAGCTTATATTTTTTCCATGTAAAGTGTATTTGGTATCTTATTTTCTAGTTAGCAGTTACTGGTCTAAAGGAATGCTACTGATATTTGTTGCAGGGATATCTCGCGTTCTTGTCTCAGTTCTCAGAAGCAAAATGTAAAATCACTCCAAAAAGCATAATTCTTGCTATATCTTATCAGTAGATATACTTTTAAAGAACTATTTCTATTATTTTTCTGAGAGGTTTATCAATAAACATTGAGAATTTATTGTATAACAGTCACTGTTTTAGGACCTGCAGATACAATAGTGAAGAAAGCAAACAAAATTCCTGTATTCAATCATCATGCAACGTGAGAAACAGAAAATAAACAAGATAAGTTGCTGTTGTTCTTAGGTGCTGTCAGGTGAGTTCCAACTCACAGCAACCCTATGTACAATAGAACTAAACACTGCCCAGTCCTGTGCCATCCTTACAGTTGTTGCTATGCTTGAGCCCAATGTTGCAGTCGCTGTGTAAATCTATTTGAAGGTCTTCCTCTTTTTCCCTGACCCTCTACTTTGCCGAGCATAAGGTGCTTCTCCACGGTCAGGTCCTTCCTGATAACATGTCCAAAGTCCTTGAGACAAAGCCTTGTCATCCACTCTTCTAAGGAATATTCTGGCTGTACTTCTTCCAGGACAGATTTGTTCGTTCTTCTGGAAGTCCATGGTATATTCAATATTTTTTGCCTATACCATAATTCAATTGCATTAATTCTTCTTTGGTCTTCCTTATTCACTGTCCAGCTTTCACATGCATATTACCTAACCTAACCTGTTGCTGTTGAGTCCATTCTGACTCATAGCAACCCTATAAGACAGAGTAGAACTGCCCCATAGAGTTTCTAAGGAGCACCTGGTGGATTCGAACTGCCAACCTTTTGGTTAGCAGCCGTATCTCTTAACCACTTCGCCACCAGTGTTTCCTCAATTGTATATTAAAAAAAAAAAAACTAGTGCCATCGAATATTAGGCGATTAAAAATACCATGGCTTGGGTCAGGCACACCTCAGTCCTCAAAGTGTCATCTTTGCTTTTTAGCACTTTATAGAGGCCTTTGCTGCAGATTTACCCTATACAATAGATCATTTGATTGCTTGACTGCTGCTTCATGGGCATTGATTGTGGATCCAAAACAAATGAAATCCTTGACAACTTCAGTCTCCTCTCCACTTATCATGATGTTGCTTACTGGTTCAATTGTGAGGATTTTTGTGTTCTTTATGTTGAGGTGTAATCCATACTGAAGGTTGTAGTCTTTGATCTTATCAGTAAGTGCTTCAAGGCCTCTTTGATTTCAGCAAGCAAGGTTGTATCATCTGCATATCGCAGTTTGTTATTGAATCTTCCTGCAATACTGATGTTATCTTCATATAGTCCAGCTTCTCGGATTATTTGCTCAGCATACAGATTGAATAAGCATGGTGAAAGGATACAACCCTGACACACACTTTTCCTGGCTTTAAGTCACATAGTACCCCCTTGTTCTTTTCGAAGGACTGCCTCTTGGTCTATATACAGGCTCTGCAATGTGCATGATTAAGTATTCTAGAATTCCCATTCTCTGCAATGTTATCCATAGTTTGTTATGATCCACACAGTCGAATGCCTTTGCATAGTCAATAAAACACTAGTAAACATTGCTGGTATTCTCTGCTTTCCTCCAATAACCACTTGACAACAGCAGCAATATCCTTCGTTCCACATCCTCTTCTGAATCTGGCTTGAATTCCTGGCCGTTTCTGTCTATGTACTGTTGCAAACATTTTTTGAATTTTTAAATTATCTTCAGCATAATTTTACTTGCATGTCATATTAATGATATTGTTCCATAATTTCCACATTCTTTTGGATCATCTTTCTTTGGAATGGGCACAGATATGGATCTCTTCCAGTCAGTTGGCCAGGGAGCTGTCTCTCAAATTTCTTGACATTGATGAGTATCTCCAGTGCTGCACCCATTTGTTGAAACATCCCAATTGGTATTCCATCGATTCCTGGAGCTTTGTTTTTCACCAATGCCTTCAGTGAAGCTTTGACCTTTTCCTTCAATACCACCAGTTCTTGATCATATGCTGCCTCCTAAAATGGTTGAATGTCACCAATTCTTTTTGCTACAGTGACTGTGTATTCCTTCAATCTTCTCGTGATGTTTCCTTCATCGTTCAATATTTTTCCCATAGGATCCTTCAATATTGCAACTCGAGGCTTGAATTTTTCTTCAGTTCTTTCAGCTTGAGAAATGCCAAGTGTATTCTTTCCTTTTGGTTTTCTATCTCCAGGTCTTTGCACATGTCATTGTAATACTTTGTCTTTTCCAACTGCCCTTTGAAATCATCTTTTCAGCTGTTTTACTTCATCATTTCTTCCATTTGCTTTAGCTACAGCTAAATTTTTTTTTTTTTTTTACTGTACATTCAAAAGCAAGTTTCAGAGTCTCTTCTGACATCCATTTTGGTCTTTTCTTTCTTTCCTGTCTTTTTAATGACCTTTCGCTTTCTTTATGTATGACGTCCTTAATGTCATCCTACAACTTCTCTTATCTTTGGTCATTAGTGTTGAACGCATCAAATTTATTCCTGAGATGGCCTCAGTTGGTCTCTACTCTTGAGATTCAGGTGGGATATACTCAAGGTTGTATTTTGGTTCTCAGGGACTTGTTCTAATTTTCTTCAGCTTCAACATAAACTTGCATATATGCAATTGAGGAAACCCTTGTGGCATAGTGGTTAAGCTAACCAAAGGGTCGGCAGTTCAAATCCACCAGATGCTCCTTGGAAACTCTATGGGGCAGTTCTACTCTGTCCTGTAGGGTCGCTATGGGTTGGAATCAACTCGATGGCACCAGGTTTGTTTTGGTTTTTTGGTATATGAAATTGATAGTCTGTTCCAACGTCGGCCCCTGACCTTGTTCCGACTGATGATATTGAGCTTCTCCATCATCTCCTTCCGCAGATGTAGTCCATCTGATTCCTGTGTATTCCATCTGGCGAGGTCCATGTGTATAGTTACCGATTGTGTTGTTGAAAAAAGGTATTTGCAATGAGTAAGTCATTGGTCTTACAAAATTCTATCGTGCTACCTCTGGCTTCATTTTTAACACCAAGACCATATTTTCCAACTACTGATCCTTCTTCACATCCAACTTTTGCATTTCATTCACCAGTAGTTATCATTGTAGCATGATTGCATATTTGATCAATTTCAGACTGCAGAAATTGGTAAAAATCTTCAGTTTCCACACTCTGGCATTAATGGTTGGTGCATAGTTGTATTAATTGGTCTTCTTTGTAGGTGTATGGATATTATCCTATTACTGACAGTGTTGTACTTCAGGAAAGATCTTGAAATGTTCTTTTTGACAATACAGCAGCAACATTCCTCTTCAATTTGTCATTCTCAGCATAGCAGAACATACGATTATCTGATTCAAAATGGCCAATAGCAGTCCATTTTGGCTCACTAATTCCTAAGATATCATTCTTTATTTGTTCCTTTTCATTTTTATGACTTCCAGTTTTCCTAGATTCATTTTATTTGAGAAAATCAAATAAAATTGATAAATCTTTAGGTAGACTGATCAAGAAAATTCTGTGTTCTGATTATTAATGGATGTTTGTAGCTGTTTCTTCTCGTTTTGAGTCTTGCCACATAAGAAAATGAAGGTCCTGAATCCTTGACTTCATCCACATCATTAAGGTCAACCTGCTTTGAGGAGTCCGCTCTTCTCCAGCCATATTTTGTGTGCCTTCCAATCTGAGGGACTCATCTTCTGACACTATATCAGCCAACGTTCCACTGCTATTCATGAGGTTTTCACTGGCCAATTTTTCAGAAGTAGAGCGCCAGATCCTTCTTCCTAATCTGTTTTGGTCTGGAAGCTCCACTGAAACCTGTCTACCATGGGTGATCCTGCTGGTGTTTGAAATACCAGTGGCATAGCTTCCAGAATCACAGCATCATGAAAGCCACCACAGTAAGACAAACTGACAGACACGTAAGGAGGTTTTTCAGAGATGATCGTTATCAGGTTGAGGAAATCCCATTCTATTCTTATATTGCCAAGAATTTTGATCAGGAATGGATGCTGGATTTTATCAAATACAATTTTCTGTCTATTGACATGATCATATGGTCTTCATTTTTTAATTTGTTAATGTAGAGAATTACATTGATTTGTTTTCAACTATTAAAATGAACCTTAGTAATGATGTATTATCCTTTTTATATATTGTTGGATTCAATTTGCTAAAATTTTGTTAAGAATTTTTGCAGCTCTATTTATGAGAGATATTGGGTTTTTTTTTTTTTAATTTATTGTACTTTAGATGAAGGCTTACAGGGTAAACTAGTTTCTCATTAAACAACTAAAACACATACTGTTTTGTGACATTGGTTGCCAACCCCATAACATGGCAGCACTCTTCCCTTCTCAACCTTGAATTCCCTATTACCAGCTTTCCTGTCCCCTCCTGCCTTCTCATCCTTACCTCTGGGTTGGTGTGCACATTTAGTCTAGTTCTGTTTTATGGGCCTGTCTAATCTTTGGCTAAAGGGTGAACCTCAGAATTGACTTCATCACAGAGGGGGTGTTTTCTTTTCTTGAAATATCATTGCCTGGTCTTGGTATCACAGTCATGTTAATCTTGCAGAATGAGAATTTCCATCTCTTCAGTTTTATGGAATAATCTGTGTAAAATTAGTATAATATCTTTCATAAATGTTGAATATAATTCTATTATGGAAAGGTTTGTAACTATAAATTCAGTCTCTTTAACAGTTTTAGGGCCTATAATTTTTTTATTTCTTCTTGAGTGAGTTCTGGTTATTTGTATCTTTCAAGAAACTTGTTTACTTCAACTAAGTTGTCAGTTTTTTTTAGAGTAGAATTGTTCATAATATTCCTTATTATCCTTTTAATATCTGTGGAATTCCTATAGAGATGTAACTCCTCTTATTTCTGATATGTGTAATTTGCATCTTTTCTCTTTTTTTTTCTTGATCAGTCTACCTAAAGATTTGTCAATTTTATTTATTTTATTTTATTTTCTCAAAGAACCAGCTTTTGGTTTCACTGAATTTTTCTATTGTTTTCCTATTTTCTATTTCATTGAGTTCCATTCTGATCTGCATCATTTCCTTTTATCTGCTTACTTTGTTTTTCATTTGCTGTTTTTCATAGTTTATTAAGATAAAGTTGAAGTCATTGTTTGAAAACCTTTTTTTTTTAATATGTCGCAGTCAGCTTCATAAAGATGGCAGAATGGTTATATGCTCCCTGTCATCTCTCTTACAACAAAGACTCGAAAAAAACAAGTGAATCAGATATATGTGACAATCTAGGAACCCTAAGCATCAAAGAAAAAGCTGAAGAATTGGACCAAGAGACAGGTGGAAGGAGAAACAACTCAAAAACAGCAGAAACGGGGAATTAAGGATCATGGGATCACTAGTGTACTGCTAGTTGAATCTGCACAGCACACAAAGGTTGAGGCAAGTAGCAACATCCCAAGCCAAAACCCACCCCTTGTGGTGCAGTCAAGCAGCAGCGAATCTCCATGCACTTTCAGAACCAAAAAAGAGTGACACCAGACCTGAGAAAGTAAAGTGCAAGCTCCCAAACCACTGTACACATACCATAACCCTTCCCCCCACCAGAGCTCCACAACTGAGGATCACTCCCTTTTCAATCATCCCCTTCACCGCTTTGACACCAGTCCCAGTGGCATTCAACACACTCACATTCCCTAAACTGGGAACTCATGGCCCTGTCCAGTGGCTCCTGCTCCTTCTCCTAGCTACTGGTGCAGTACCCTTCAACCCACTGACTACCTGTACCATCGCCTTGCTGGCCAACTCAGCACGGCAGCTCTCATTGGGACAAAACTGGCAGGGTATCCACCTGAAGCCAATTTCCACCTGCAGCAGCCAAGTTGGAGTGGCAGATTTGTGGCATTCAAAACTACCCAGCCCCCTAAAAAGGGACCTCACCCACCCACACTAGAGGCCTGAGGGCTGGCAGTACCACCCACCCCATCTAGGTGCACATGACAGGGGCCTCAGAATTAGTGGTGAACCCCAATACCTCCGGCCAATGGCACCAGGTGCCCAAGGGCTGGCTGCACTACCTTTCCCACTATGCATTCTAGCAAACAGGACACACTCTTAATTCAGGCATCCAGGGCAGCTGACAGCCCCTTGCTTTGCCCCCACATTATCTCCCACTCCAACCAGAGACCTGTGCCTGCTCTGAACACCCTCACACAGCCCTGCCCACTCAGGACTGTAAGTGAGAGTCTCCACACCACCCATTTGGTGACCAATTACCCAGGCACCTGCACCCCAACCAACCTGTAAGTGGCAGAGCACAAGCACAACACCCAACCCAATGACCAGGAAGAACATCCCCTGCACCCACAGCCAAGTGAACAGCAGGACAGATTCATCACCTCACCAAAAAATGCTACCTACATCATAAGTGCCCCCACAAGAACAGTGAACAGACTCCCAGGCTCACACACCTAGTACCTGCTCTGACCATCTGGAGATGGGAGATGAGATCTTCAACGAGGCAAGATTAAGGACCAGAGTAGTACACATACCCAGCCTACTTGGCCATATCAAAACAAAACAAAACAAAAATTCAGGAAGCAGTAAACAAAAATACAATATATAAATATAATACTATACTGATGCCTCCGAGACAACCCACCACTCCAAAAAAAACCACTGCTGTTAAGTCGATTCCAACTCATAGTGACCCTACAGAGCAGAGTAGAACTGCCCCATAGAGTTTCCAAGGAGCACAACAGTCAATATCAAATCACATAAAGAAGTAAGACAAGTTGGCTCCAGCAAGTGACCAAAATAAAGAACCAGAAACGCTCCCAGAGGAAGATAAGGCAATGGAACTACTTAATAAAGAATTCAAAGGACTAGTATGCAGAGTCCTCCAAGAGATCAAGAAGCAGATCAGGCAAAACACAGACCAAACCAAGGAATACACAGACAAAACAATAGAAGAATTCAGGAAAACAACATAAGAACAAAAGACAGAATAAACCATACAGAAATAGCAACTAGAAATTCAAAAGATTAACAACAAAATTTCAGAATTAGGCAACCCAATAGATGGTATAGAAGAAGAATAGAGACAATGGCAGTCAGAATTAGTGAGATTGAAGATAAGCTCCTTGACACCAATTTGAGGAAAAATCAGAAAAATGAATGAAGAAAGCCTAAGAATTTCGTGAGATACTTTCGAAAGGAAACACCTGTAAGTGATGGGAGTACCAGAACAGGGGAGGATAACGGAAAACACAGAAAGAATTGTCAAAGATTTGCTGACAGAAAACTTCCTTAATATCATGCAGGACAAGAAGATGTCTATCCAAGAAGCTCAACAAACCCCATACAAGGGTAAACCTCAAAAGAAAGTCACCAAAACATAATCAAACTTGCTAAAGCCAAAGAAAGAGAAAGAATACTGAAAGCAGCTAGGGACAAATAAAAGTCACCTACAAAGAATCAATAAGACTAAACTCTGATTACTCGGCAGAAATCATGCAAGCAAAAAGGCAATGGGATGACATACATAAAGCCTTGAAGGAAAAAAATTGCCAGCAAAAAATTATACATCCAGTAAAATTGTCTCTCATATATGATGGCAAAATTGGATCATTTCCAGATAAACAGAAATTAAGGGAATATGTAAAAACCAGAACAAAATGACAAGGAATATTAAAGGGAGTCCTTCAGTTAGAGAACCAACAACACCAAACAACAATCCAAGACTTGGACACAGTACAGACAAACAGATAACAACCAAGAAAGGGAATTCACAAAAACAAAGCAAAGCTATAAGACTAATTTAGGGAACCAGAGATGTCCATATGTAAACAAAGACAACATCAAAACAAAAAAGAGAGAATAACAGTGTACTCACAGAACTTCCATATGAAGAAGTCAAAGCAATATCAAAAAATAAAAGACTGGGGGAGTGGGGCCAAGATGTCAGAATAGACAGATGCTTCCAGCTAGCCCTATTAAGACAAAGACCCAAAAAAACAAGTGAAACGAGTATATTTATGACAAGCTAGGATCCCTGAACATCAAAGGCAAACTTAGAAAATGAACTGAGCAGCAGGGGGAGGAAGAGACAGTCCAGGTGTAGAGAGCAGTTACTGGACCTGAATTGCTGGGAGCCTTCGGCACCATTCCTGGGAGTGGCTGCTGCGGGTTGGTACTAGCATTCGCTCGCAGTTTCCTCAGGAAGAAGCAGCCAGCCACACAGCCTACTCACACCTCCAAAACCAGAGAAAAATGGTGCCCTCGGCAAAAGTTAAGTACTTGAGTGTATTTTACCATACCCCCCACCCCAAGTCAGCTTCAGAGGCTGTTGATTTCCCTGGGCCTGAGATAGGCCCTATTGAGCACCTAGAGCCATTCTCCTGGCCATGGAATAAATTCGCAGTTGGGGGAAAAGATAATTTTCCAGCTCAACTAACTTGGGGAGCTCAAGACAGAAATGGCTCCTTTCTAGGCATAAATGGTTTGTGGAGTTTGAGTACCTTTCCCCTCCACATGGACCTATGTGGGCCTATTTCAGGAGAATAGGCCTTTGTTCGCAGACTACAACTTTTCAGCTGTGCAGTGGAGAGATGGGTGTTTGATATTTGACACAGCTTTGCCTATTAAACAGGGTCTCCACCTACCCACATCAGTGGCCTAAAGACTGATGGCTCCACTCAGGTCACCCAGCCACCTGTGGCAGGGGTCCAGGGATAACTGGTACCTCCCGCTTCTTACAACCAAAAACTTTGGGTGCCCATGGTCCATCTGCAGAACCCACCCACCTGTACCCTTTAGAGAAGAGGGACATGCTTTCCTCAGAAACACTTGGGTGACAATTCTCAGCGCCCTGCCTTGTTCAGAGCGTGACACCCTGCTGCAATCAGATACCAGTGCCTACACCAATCACCCCTGCTCCTCTAAGACTATAGGACAGAGCCTGTACCACACACTTGATCAGCAGCTACCTGGACACCTGAGCTGAACCCATACCAGAAAAGTGAACGGACTCCTAGACTGGTATACCTTAAAACAGCTCTAGCCATCTGGTGACAGGACTTCACAGCTTCAAAGGTGAAAATAATCAAGCTAGCTCACTGAAGAAACCCATATGGGCATATCAAAACAAAATAAAGCAAGAAGCTAGAGTACATACAGTAAGCAAACATAAAATAAACTAATACAATAACTTATAGATTGCTCAGAGACAACAGTCAATATCAAATCACTTGAAGAAACACACCATGATCGCTTCAACAAACTCTCAAAACAAAGAACCAAGGGATCTTCTAGATGAAAGTGTATTCCTGGAACTACTACTGGATGCAGAATACAAAAGATTAATATACAGAACCCTTCAAAACTTCAGGAAGGAAATCAGGCAATATGCAGAACAACCCAAGGAACACACAGGTAAAGCAGTTAAAGAAATTAAAAAGACTATTCAGGAACATAATGAAAAATTTAATAAGCTGGAAAAATCCATAGACAGCAATTAGAAATTCACAAGATTAACAATAAAATTACAGAAGTAGACAACTCAGTAGAAAGTCAGAGTAGCAGAATTCAGCAAGTGGAAGGCGGAATTTCTGAATGTGAAGAGGAAACACTTGGAACCAATATATTTGAAGAAAAATCAGATAAAAGAATATAAAAAAATGAAGAAACCCTAAGAATCATGGGGGACTCTATCAAGAGAAATAACCTTTCAGTGATTGGAGTACCAGAACAGGGAGGGATAACAGAAAATACAGAGGGAATTGTTGAAGATTTGTTGGCAGAAAACTTCGCTGATATAGTGAAAGATGAGAAGATATCTATTCAAAATGCTCACTGAACTCCACATAAGGTAGATTTTAAAAGAAAGTCACCAAAATATAATCAAATTTGCCAAAACTAAAGATAAAGAGAGAATTTTAAGAGAAACTAGAGATAAATGAAAAGTCACCTACAAAGGAGAGTCATTAAGAATAAGCTTGGACTACTTGGCAGAAACCATGCAGGCAAGAAGGCAATGGGATGACATATTCAAAAAACTGAAGGGAAAAAACTGCCAGTCAAGAATCATATATCCAGCAAAACTGTCTGTCAAATATGAAGGTGAAATTAGGACATTTCCAGATAAACAGAAGTTTAGGAAATATGTAAAAACCAAACCAAAACTACAAGAAAATCTAAAGGAAGTCCTCTGGTTAGAAGATCAATAATATCAGGTATCAACCCAAGACTAGAACACTGGACAGAGCAATCAGATGTCAAACCAGACAGGGAATTAACAAAAATAAATCAAGTTAAAAAAAAAAAAGAAGCTCAAAACAGGGAAACAACGATGTCATTAAGTAAAAGAAGAAAACATTAAAACAATAAAGACAGACTAAGAAATGTAGTCATAGATCTTTCATATGGAGAGGAAGACAAGGTGATATCAAGACATAAAAGTTAGCTTTAAATTTTAAAAAACAGGGGTAAATATTAAGGTAACCACAAAGGAGACAAACAATCCTACATGTCAAAATAAAATACGAGAAAAAAACAGAGACTCAGCAGAAACGAAATCAACAGCAACGAAGAAGAGGAAAAGACAAAATATAAAGACAAACTACTCAGCACAAAAAATTAAGTGGGAAAAAGAAACTGTCAACAGCACACACAAAAAAGACGTCAAAATAATGGCACTAAATTCATAAAATTACGCTGAATGTAAATGAACTAAATGTACCAATAAAGAGACAGAGACTGGCAGAACAGATAAAAATCATGACCTGTCTATATGCTACCTACAAGAGACACACCTTAGACTTAGAGACACAAACTAAAATTCAAAGGATGGAAAAAATATATCAAGCAAAAAAAATCAAAAAAGAGCAGGAGTGACAATATTAATTTCTGAAAAAATAGACTTTAAAGTTAAATCCATCATAAAGGATAAGGAAAGACACTATATATGATTAAAGGGACAATATACCAGGAGGATATAACCATACTAAATATTTATGCACCCAATGATGGGGCTGCAAGAGACATAAATCAAGCTGTATCAGCATTGAAAATTGAGATAGACAGCTCCACACTAATAGTAGGACACTTCAACACACGATTTTCAGTGAAGGACAGGACATCCAGAAAGAAGCTCGATAAAAACGCATATCTAAATGTCACAATCAACCAACTTGACCTCTTAGACATATACAAAACACTCCACCTAACAGCAGCCAAGTATACTTTCTTTTCTAGTGCAAATGGAACATTATCTAGAATAGACCACATGTTAGGTCACAAAGCAAGCCTTAGAAGAATCCAAAACACTGAAATATTACAAAGCGACTTTTCTGACCATAAGGCCATAAAAGTAGAAATCAATAACAGAAAAAGCAAGGAAAAGAAATCAAACACTTGGAAACTGAACAATACCCTGCTCAAAAGACTGGATTAATAGAAAACATTAAGGATGGAATAAAGAAATTCATAGAATCCAAAGAGAATGAAAACACTTCCTATCAGAACCTTTGGGACACAGCGAAAGCAGAGCTCAGAGGTCAATTCATATCGATAAATGTACACATACAAAAAGAAGAAAGGGCCAAAATCAAATAATTATCCCTACAACTTGAACAAATAGAAAGAGAGCAACAAAAGAAACCCTCAGGCACCAGAAGAAAACAAATAATAAAAATTAGAGCAGAATTAAATGAAATAGAAAACAGAAAAACAGTTGAAAGAATTAACAAGACCAAAAGCTGGTTCTTTGAAAATATCAACAAAATTCATAAACCATTGGCCAAACTGACAAAAGAAAAACAGGAGAGCAAGCAAATAACTCCAATAAGAAATGAGATGGGCAATATTACAACAGACCCAACTTTGGAAATTAAAAGAATCATATCAGATTACTAAGAAAAATTATACTCTAATACAAATTTGAAAACATAGAAGAAATGGATGAGTTCCTAGAAACACACTACCTACCTAAACTAACACAAACAGAGGTAGAACAACTAAATAGACCCATAACAAAAGAAGAGACTGAAAAGGTAATCAAAAAACTCCCAACAACAACAACAACAAAAAAGCCTTGTCCCAGATGGCTTCACTGCAGAATTCTACCAAACCTTCAGAGAAGAGTTAACACCACCACTACTAAAGGCATTTCAGAGAATAGAAAAGGACAGGATACTCCCAAATTCATTCTATGAAGCCAGCATATCCCTGATACCAAAACCAGGTAAAGACACCATAAAAAATGAAAATTACAAACATATATCCCTCACGAACTTAGATGCAAAAATCCTCAACAAAATCCTAGCTGGTAGAATTCAACAATGTATCAAAAAAATAATTCACCATGACAAAGTGGGATTCATCCCAGGTATGCAGGGTTGGTTCAACATTAGAAAAACAATTAATGTAATCTGTCATATAAATAAAACAAAAGACAAGAATCACGTGATTTTATCAATCGATATAGAAAAGGCATTTGGCAAAGTTCAACAGCCACGCAGGATAAAATTTCTCAGCAAAATAGGAATAGAAGGAAAATTCCTCAACATAATAAAGGGCATTTATACAAAGCCAGTAGCCAACATCATCCATATGGAGAGAGTCTGAAAGAATTCCCCTTGAGAATGAGAA
The DNA here is from genome assembly GCF_024166365.1 of Elephas maximus indicus. Classification (NCBI taxonomy): domain Eukaryota; kingdom Metazoa; phylum Chordata; class Mammalia; order Proboscidea; family Elephantidae; genus Elephas; species Elephas maximus. The sequence goes on from NC_064821.1 coordinate 138,424,488, forward strand.
CCAGACAAGGATGCCCTTTATCACCACTCTTATTCAACATTGTGTTGGAAGTCCTAGCCAGAGCAATTAGGCTAGATAAAGAAATAAAAGGCATCCACATTGGCAAGGAAGAAGTAAAAGTATCTCTATTTACAGATGACATGACCTTACACACCAAAAACCATGAAGAATCCTCAAAAAACTATTGAAACTAATAGAAGAGTTCTACAGAGTATTAGGATACAAGATAAACATACAAAAATCAGTTGGATTCCTCTACACCACAAAAAGAACATTGAAGAGGAAATTACCAAATCAATACCGTTTATGGTAGCTCCCAAGAAGATAAAATACTTAGGAATAATTCTTACCAGAGATGTAAAAGACTTATACAAAGAAAACTACAAAATACTTCTGCAAGAAACCAAAAGAGACCTACATAAGTGGAAAAACATACCTTGCTCATGGATAGGAAGACTTAACATTGTAAAAATGTCTATTTTACCAAAGGCAATTTACAGATACAATGCAATTCTGATCCAAATTTCAACGGCATTCTTTAATGAGATGGAAAAACAAATCACCACCTTCATATGGAAGGGAAAGAGGCCCTAGTTAAGTAAAGCAACACTGAAAAAGAAGAACAAAGTGGGAGGCCTCATTCTACCTCATTTTAGAACCTATTATACCACCACAGTAGTCAAAACAGCCTGGTACTGGTACAACAGATACATAGATCAATAGAACAGAATTGAGAATCCAGACATAAATCCATCCACATATGAGTAGTTGATATTTGACAAAGGCCCCAAAACAGTTAAACAGGGAAAAGACAGTCTTTTTAACAAATGGTGCTGACATAGCTGCTGGATATCCATCTGCAAAAAAAAAAAAAAAGAAAGAAACAAGACCCACAGCTCACACCATGCATAAAAACCAATTCAAAATGGATCAAAGACCTAAATATAAAGTCTAAAGCAATAATGATCATGGAAGAAAATACAGGGAAAACATCAGGAGCCCTAATACATGGCATAAACAGTATACAAAACGTTACTAACAATGCAGAAGAGAAACTAGATAACCGGAAGCACCTAAAAATCAAACACATATGCTCATCCAAAGGCTTCATCAAAAAAGTAAAAAGATTACCTACAGACTGGGAAAAAGTTTTTAGCTATGACATTTCCAATCAGCGCCTGATCTGTAAAATCTACATGATACTGCAAAAACTCAACTGCAAAAAGACAAAGAACCCAATTAAAAAAGTGGGCAAAAGATATGAACAGGCACTTCAATAATGAAGACATTCTGGTAGCTGACAGATACATGAGGAAATGCTCACCATCATTAGCCATTAGAGAAATGCAAATCAAAACTAAAGTGAGATTCCGTCTCACTCTAACAAGGGTGGCATTAATCCAAAAAACAAAATAATTAAATGTGGAGAGGTGGTAGAGAGACTGGAACACTTATACACTGCTGGTGGGAATGTAAAATGGTACAGCCACTTTGGAACTCCATTTGGCACTTCCTTAAAACGCTAGAAATAGAACTACCATATGATCCAGCAACCCCACTCCTTAGAATATATCCTAGAGAAATAAGAGCCTTTACACAAGCAGATATATGCACACCCATGTTCACTGCAGCACTGTTTACAATAGCGAAAAGATGGAAGCAACCAAGGTGCCCATCAACGGATGAATGGATAAATTATGGTATATTCACACAATGGAATACTATGCATCGATAAAGAACAGTGATGAATCTATGAAACATTTCAAAACATGGAGGAATCTGGAAGGCATTATGCTGAGTGAAATTAGTTGCAAAAGGACAAATATTGTATGAGACCACTATTATAAGAACTTGAGAAATATTTTAAACAGAGAAGAAAATATTCTTTGATGGTTACCAGAGCGGGGAGGGAGGGAGAGGGGTATTCACTAATTAGACAGTAGATAAGAATTAGTTTCGGTGAAGGGAAAGACAACTCACAATACAAGAGAGGCCAGCACAACTGGGCTAAACCAAAAGCAAAGAAGTTTCCTGAATAAACTGAATGCTTTGAAGGCCAGCGTAGCAGGGGCAGGGGTTTGGGGACCATGGTTTCAGGGGACATCTAAGTCAATTTGCATAATAAAATCTATTAAGAAAACATTCTGCATCTCACTTTGGAGAGTGGTGTCTGGGGTCTTAAATGTTAGCAAGCGGCCATCTAAGATGCATCAATTGCTCTCAATCCACCTGGAGCAAAAGAGAATGAAAAACACCAAGGACACAAGGTAATTATGAGCCCAAGAGACAGAAAGGGCCACATAAACCAAAGAGTACATCTTCCTGAGACCAGAAGAACTAGATGGTGCCTGGCTACAACCAATGGTTGCCCTGACAGGGAACACAACAGAGAACCCCGGAGGGAGCAGGAGAACAGCAGGATGCAGACCCCAAATTCTTGTAAAAAGACCAGACTTAATGGCCTGACCAAGGCTAGAATCACCCCGGATGTCATGGTCCCCAGACCTTCTGTTAGCCCAAGATAGGAACCATTCCCAAAGCCAACTCTTCAGACAGGGATTGGACTGGACAATGCAATAGAAAATGATACTGGTGAAGAATGAGCTTCTTGGATCAAATAGACACATGAGACTATGTTGGCATCTCCTGCCTGGAGGGGAGATGAGAGGGCAGAGGGGGTCAGCAGCTGGCCAAATGGAGATGAAAATAAAGTGGAAGGAAGGAGTAAGCTGTCTCGTTAGGGGGAGAGCAACTAGGAGTATATAGCAAGGTGTATATAAGTTTTTGTATGAGAGATTGACTTGATTTGTAAAGTTTTACTTAAAGCACAAAAAAAAAATAATAAAAGCCTGGTTTAAACTCAGAAAAATTAAGTGAATTTCAAGGCAATCACAAAGGAAGCTAAAAAACCTATCCATCAAAATAAAAAAGAAGAAAAATATAAATACTCAGCAAACACAAAATCAACACTAATGAAAGAGATGAAAAGAAGATACATGAACAAAAAGAACTCAGCACAGAAAATTAAGCAGAACAAAGAAACTATCAACATCACAAAAAAAAAAAAACACACAAAATGACAGCAGTAAACTCATACCTGTCAATTTCACTGCATGTAAATGGCCTAAATATACCAGTAAATAGACAGAGACTGTCTCAATGCACAAACACCAGAAAAGCAACTAGATAACTGGGCATGCCTCAAAATTAAACAGTTATGCTCATCAAAAGACTTCACCAAACGAGTAAAAAGAGAACTTACAGATTGGAGGAAAAAAAATTGGCTATGACACATTTGACAAGGGCCTAATCTCTAAAAATCTACAAAATAATTCAACACCTCAATAACAAAAAGACAAATAATCCAATTTAAAAATGGGCAAAGGATATGAAGAGATACTTCACTAAAGAAGACATTCAGGCTGGCAACAGACACGTGAAGAAATACTCACAATCATTTGCCATTAGAGAAATGCAAATCAAAACAACATTGAGATACCATCGCACCCCGACAATACTAGCACTAATCCAAAAAACACAAAATAACAAATGTTGGAGAGGTTGCAGGGAGATTGGAACCCTTCTGCACTACTGGTGGGAATGTAAAATGTTATAGTCACTTTGGAAAAGGATATGATGCTTCCTTAAACAGCTAGAAATAGAGATACCTTACAATCCAGAAATTTCACTTCTAGAATTATGCCCTAGAGAAATAAGAGCTATCACACGAATAGGCATATGCACACTCATGTTCATTACAGCATTATTCACAATAGCAAAAAGATGGAAACCATCTAAGAGCCTATGAACAGATAAACAAATTATGGTATATACACACAATGCAAAACTATGCAACAATAAAGAACAATGAAAGTCTGCAAAGCATCTCACAGCAATGGATGAATCTGGAAGGCATTATGCCAAGTGAGATAAGTGAGTCACAAAAAGAAAAATATTGTATGAGACCACTATTATAAGAACTCAAGAGAAGGTTTACATACAGAAAAAAAAAATTCTTTCATGGTTGGTTGTGGGAGGAATACACTAACTAGATAATAGATTAGTGTCAAGTTAGGTGAAGGGGAAGACAACACACAATAATAGAGGAAGTCAGCACAACTGAGTCAAAGCCAATGTATAGAGGTTTCCTAGACATATCCAAACACTTTGAGGGACCAAGTGCCTGGGGCTGGGGCTGGGGGACCACAGTTTTGGAGGACATCTAGGTCAATTGGCATAACATAGTTCCTAAAGAATATGTTCTAAATCCCCACTTTGGTGAAGAGATTGTGAGTGGCCATCTGAGGTACAACTTTTGGCCCCATCCTGTCTGGAGCAAAGGAGAATGAAGAAAACCAAAGACACAAAGAAAATATTAGCCCAAAGGACTAAAGAAGCAGATGAACCAGAAACTGCACCTGCCTGAGCCCAGAACCAAATGGTGCCCTGCTACCACCACCAACTCCTCTGGCAGGGATCAGAACAAAGAGTCCCAAACAGAACAGGAGAAAAATGTAGAACAGAATTCAAAATCACAAAAAAGACCAGACTTTACTGGTCTCACAGGGACTAGAGGAACTCCTAAGACTAAGACCCCTGGACATTCTGCTAACTCAGAACTGAAACCACTCCTGAAGCCCACTTTTCAAAGATTAGATAGTCCTATAAAATAAAAATAACACATAAGGAGCTTGCTTCTTAGTCCAATCAAATATACAAGACCAAATGGGCAACTGCTGTCTAAAAGCAAAATGAGAAGGCAGGAAAGGGAAGAAACTGAATGAACAAACACAGGGAACCCAGGGTAGAAAGGGGCAGCATGCTGTCACACTGTGGGGATTGCAACCAAAACAATGTATGTACAAATTTTTAAATTAGAAATTAACTCAAGCTGTAACCTTTCACCTAAAGCACAATAAACTTAATTAAAAAAAAAAAAAGATTACAGCCTTAAAAACCCTAAAAAGCAGTTCTATTCTGTCCTATAGGTGGCTATAGTTGGAATTGACTTTATGGCAATGGGTAGGCATTTAATGTTATAAATTTCCCAGTAGGTATTGATTTAGCTGTTTTTGTTGTTGTTGGGTACCATTGATTAGGCTTGGACTCATAGTGACCAACGAAACACTGTCTGGTCCTGTGCCATACTCAGAATTGTTGTTATCCTTGAGCCCATTGTTGCAAATCAAGCATAAAAGAAAACATGTAATTTTCTAATTCTCTTTTGATTTATCCTTCGAAACATGGGTCTTAAGAAGTATATTGGTCTCAACCTATCTGGAGCAAAGGAGAATGAAGAACACCAAGGTCACATGACAACTAAGAGCCCAAGAGACAGAAAGGGCCACATGAACCAGAGACCTACATTATTCTGAGATCAGAAGAACTAGTTGGTGCCCAGCCACAATCGATAACTGCCCTGACAGGGAGCACAATAGAGAACCCCTGAGGGAGCAGGAGATCAGTGGGATGCAGACCCCAAATTCTCATAAAAAGACCATACTTAAGGGTCTGACTGTGACTAGAGGAATCCTGGCGGGCATGGTCCCCAAACCTTCTGTTGGCCCAGGACAGGAACCATTCCCAAAGACAACTCATCAGACATGAAAGGGACTGGACAGTGGGTAGGAGAGAGATGCTGAAGAAGAGTGAGCTAATTATATCAGGTGGACACTTGAGACTGTGTTGGCATCTCCTGTCTGGAGGGGGGATGGGAGGATAGAGAGAGTTGGAAGCTGGCAAAATTGTCATGAAAGGAGAGACTGGAAGGGCTGACTCATTAGGGGGAGAGCAAGTGGGAGTAAGGAGTAAGATGTATATAAACTTATATGTGACAGACTGACTTGATTTGTAAACGTTCACTTGAAGCTCAGTAAAAGTTAATTAAAAAAAAATTAAAAAAAAGAAGTATATTATTTAGTTTTCAAATATTTGGGAATTTTCTAGAAATTTTTCTGTGACCAATGCCTAATTTAAGCCCATTTTGGCCAGATAATATACATTACTTAAATTCCTTTAAATTTATTGACACTTGTTTTGTGTTCCAGAATAAGGTCTTGTTTAATATTCTATGTAAATTTGAAAATAATGTGATTTTGGTATTTTTGGTAGAGTGTTACTTGAATGTCAGCTAGGTCAAGCTGGTTGATATTGTTGTTCAAGTCTTCTGTATACTCTGATTTTCTGTCTACTTGTTCTATTGAGAAAAGGATGTTTAAATCTCTGACTATAATTGTGAATTTGTATATTCCTCCCAGTTGTTGTTGTTGTTAGCTTTTGTCATTCTGACTTATAGTGACCCTGTGTACAACAGAATAAAACACTGCCTGGTCCTGTGCCATCCTCACAATTGTTGCTATGTTTCAGCCTGTTGTTGCAGCCACTGTGTCAGTCCATCTCATCGAGGATCTTCCTCTTTCCTTTTTCGACTCTCTAACAGGAAACCCTGGTGGGTCCAAAATCTGCTGCCATCAAATTGATTCCGACTCATAGCAACCCTATAGGACAAAGTAGAATTGCCCCATAGAGTTTCCAAGGAGCGCCTGGAGGATTTGAACCGCCGAACTCTTTGTTAGCAGCTGTAGCACTTAACCACTACACCACAAGGGTTTCCCTGGTGGGTAGTAGTTAAGAATTCAGCTGCTAACCAAAATGTCAGCAGTTCAAATTCACCAGGTGCTCCTTGGAAACCCTATTTGGCAGTTCCACTCTGTCCTATAGGGTCACTATGAGTCTGACTTGACAACGCATTTGGTTTTGGTTTGCTAATTTAACAAGCATGATGTCCTTTTCCAGGGACTGTCCCTCCTGATAACATGTCAAAAGTATGTGAGACAAAGTTTCACCATCTTTGCTTCTAAGGAGCATACTTTTTGTTATATTAATATAGCTAATTCAGCAATCATTTGATTTGTTTTTGCTTGGTATATAATTTTCCAGATTTATTTTTAACCTGTTTGTGTTTTTATACTTACACTGGCTTTTTTGAGGGCAGCATGTATTTGGGTCTTGCTTTTTCAATCCAATCTGACAATATCTGCCTAATGATTTGCTTTTTAAAAAGATTTACATTTAATGTGATTATTTACACGAATGGGTTTTAGTCTATCACATTACTATTAGTGTTCTATTTGCCTCAGGTGTTCTTCATTCCCCTTTTCCTCTTTTCTTTTAGATTAATTATTTTTAATCACCCTATTTTACCTCCTTTTTTGGCTTATTAACTGTAATTCTTTGTTGGGTTATTTTCATAATTGCTGTGAGAATTATGACGAATATCTTGAAACCACCACAGTTAACTTCCAAGGAAAATTATTCTACTTCACATATAGTATAAGAATATTACAACAGCATATTTACATTTCTCCCCTCCAGATCTTTCTAATTTTACATACATTTTATTTCTACATATTTTATAAGCTCCACAATACAGTGTGATCATTTTTGCTTTAAATCATTGATTAACTTTTAGAGGGTTTTAAATGATAAGAAAAAACATCTTTAATTTTACCCACATAGTCTCCATTTGGTGCGCTCTTTATTCCCTTTGGTTAATCCAGAGTTGCATTGGGTATAAAGTTTCTTCTGCTTAAAGGACGTCCTTTAACATTTCTTGAAGTGTAGATCTGCTGATGATGGAGTCATTCAGTTTTTCAGTGTCTGAAAAGTCTTTATTTCACCTTTATTTTTGAAAGATATTTTTGTTGTGTAAAGAATTGCAGATTCTCCCCACTCCAGAGTTTAAAAAGTTGCCCTGTGGTCTTCCAGTTTACACTGTTTCCAAAGAGAAACCAGCTGTCATTCTTATCTTTGTTTCTCTAATCTTTTGAAGTGGTTCAGGTGTGGTTTCTTCACATGTGTGCGCTGATCAATGCTCAGCTGAATACTCGATGAAGAACTTCTGAAAACCTCCAGAACTCTCTATCAATGTAATTTTAGCCCCATAAATTCTAGCTGACTTGGTGTCCCTCAACTCTCAGCTTTGTCTCCTGAACTCAGGAGGAGACTCTCAACCCACCAGGCTCTGCTTGGGCTCCCTCTCTCTGTGCCACAGCCTGGAAATGCTATCTAGGCAGCAAACTGGGGCAATTATAGGATTCAGATCATTTCTTTCCCATGTTTCAGTGATCACTGTCTTTCCCTGCCTAATGTCCAATGTCTTGAGAACTGTTCTTTCATACATTCTGTCCATTTTGTTGTTGTTGTTTCCAACAAGAAAGTGAATCCAGTAAAAAAAAAAAAAAAAAATTACTCCATCTTGCCTGAAGCAGGCGACCACTGTGCTTCATTTTTAATGGTCATGTCATCACAGAAAACCAGTTTTCCCAAATTCATAATAATTTCCCAAGAAATGTTACTGAATATCTTGAACTACAGGCAGTCCCCAGGTTACTAACGAGACCCTCCCAGAGTATGTCTTTAGGAATTTGTAGGTGATTTGGAACAGATACATACGGTTCTTACTTGCCTTACTTTAGTGCAAAAGAAGCCCTGGTGGCGCAGTAGCTAAGAGCCTCAGCTGCTAACCAAAGGTCGGCAGATTGAATCCACCAGCTGCTCCTTGGAAACCATAAGGGACAGTTCCACTTTGTCCTATAGGGTCACTATGAGTTGGAATTGACCCGACAGCAACAGGTCTGGTTTGGTTTGGCCTAGTGCAAGAAAAGACTCGAAACCTTTTCAGTGATTTAAAAGCTGCATGTGCAGCAAATGAAGGTGATTGTGATGAAGAATTCATTGCAGTAGAGGTTGGTTCAATCATTTGAAAGTGAGGGCAAATTTACACAACCTTAAAGGGCAAGTACAGTTGTCCATAATTTGGACATTCATAACTCAGGGGTCGCCTGTATTGATGAACAGCTTGTTCAAAGTCCTTGTGTTAATTTCAAATTGCTACCATAACAAATTACCTCAAACTTAGTGGTTTAAAACAACACAGATTTATTATCTTACAGTTCTATAGCTCAGAAGTTCAACACATGTCTCACTGGGTTAAAATCAAGGTATTGGCAGAGCTGCATTATCTTCTGGAGATTCTAAGGGAGAATCCATTTCTTTTCCTTTTCCAGCTTCTAGAGGCCATCTGCATTCCTTGGCTTGTGGCCCCTTCTTCAAAGCCAGCAATGACAAATGGAGTTTTTCTCACGTTGCATCACTCTGATCTTTTCTACTGCCCTCTTCCACTTTTAAGGACCTTTGTAAGTACATTTGGTCCACTTGGATAATCCAGGTTAATCTGCTGATCACCAACCTAAATTCAATCTGCAAACTTAATTTGCCATTGCCATGTAACCTAACATATTCATTAGTTCTGGAGATGTGGACATCTTTGGGGAGCCATTACTCTGCCTACCACAGACCTATTGTAATTTCCACAGGATGAAATAATCTCTGTCCAATCACCTGTAACCCTCTGCTGCCTGAAACTCAGTGACCAGTTTTTCTCCCACGAAAAAGAAAAAGATATAAAGTATAACAACACAGCAATAGGAAATGCCCAAGGAAAACAACAAAACTATTACTTTTTTTGTGTTCCTTCCAAATACTATTTTATACATTTGAAATATTACCAAATCATTTGTTCATTCATTCAATGAATATTATACATTTACTTGGTTCTAGGCATGGAGATACTGCAGTGAGTGAGACACATTTGTTCGAGTCTAAACAAAATACTTTTAGATGCAATCTGCATCATCATCAGATGTACAAAACAATACCCCTAAATCCTTGACTGGGTTTTTTGCTTCACTGAAAAAAAAAAAAATTAAGGTACCATTTTTAAAGGCAGTACACATTTCAGCACCTACTTATCAGATGTTTTCCATTTCCAAATTTTTTTTAAATGTACTTCAGAAGGGCTGCTAATAGGAAATCACAAAACATCATTCAGAAGAAGCTATTAAAGAGCACTGTATGGTACATTCAGATTTGCTAATCCGTCTTTCTCCAACACATGCCATGTTGATTAAGAAAAATTGCTGCTTTGGAAGTAGTGAAAAATATTTAAGCTACACTGATTTGTAGTGCATCAAAAATGACTGTATCACAGAGACTTGGAGGAAGGTAGGAAATGTTCAAAACAAAGATCTTATTGAAAACAAAAGCATCAGCCAAAAAAAAAAAAAAGCTCAACCTTTCAAAAGCAGCAAGTGGGTCATGGAATTCTACCAGCTCCGGTAATCTTAGTCTCTGTTCAGAGAGGAAATTGCTTAAATCTTTGCCACTATAATGGTTACCAGTAAGACATATTTGAATCAGAGCGGCCTTGATATCTGCTAAGAATCTTCTCTCAAACTTAAGAACTCATTGCCACTCATCCCCAGAACACTGTTCATTTTTATGAGTCTTCATATATCAATTATACCTTATTAAATAGGCCCTATTTTTTTTTTATTTTATCTATTTGAGACCATCAACAACACTTGAATCAAAATGCAGAGAGGCAAAAAAAAAAAAAAAAAATCTAATATGCTACCAGTGAGGGGATCCATAGAAATGGATTGAAAAAGTCAAAAGGAATTTACTGCAGGCTTCTTTTAAGCACTCCCCTTGTTGAGTGGAAAAGCAGTCTATGTATTCATGAGAAAGAACAATGGTCTAATTCCCAAGTATATAAAGCTAACAGACTATGATTTCTGAAAGCATACTGAGAAAACGGGACCCAGACTTCAAAAGGCAAAATGGAGAAGCTGCACTGTGAGAATTTGTAACCTTATAAATTTGGGACCGTAATCCAGTGTTTACTAGATTTGGGGGGTGGGAGAAAATCATGCTACTGTGACAGCACTTTGTTTTTTCAGTTACACTCTTGTCACATATTGTGGCTTTATATATGTTTCTCTCACATTAATGTGCAAGGTTGTTTAGGGCAGGAAATCTGGGAAAATGGAAATAAGATGGATTCTAAAGTTGGAAAACTTGAGTTTGAACCCCACATTGGACACTTACTATACGCTGGAACTTAGGCAAATCACTGAGCCTTGGTTTTCTTATCTGTGAACTGGTATAGTTATAATAGCTATTTCCCAAGGTTTTAAATGAGGAGATGTCTGAGAAATGACTGTGTAAACTATAGAGCACTCTCCAAACATTGAGGATTTCAAGGATGGCACAGGGCCAGGCAGCGTTTCATTTTGTTGTACATAGGATCACTATGAGTCAGAACTGACCCGATGGCACCTAACAACAACATTATTTTATTTTCTTGCATCTCCCAGGGTGAACCACTGTACTTTGAGCACTACCTGTTTATTGAATGGAAAATACATAACTGAAATAGTGAATTAATCCTATATGGTAAGAATTGGGAGGTATCCTATACATGGGACACATTTCAGAGGCCAAGCAAACCCAAATTGTGAAGCAAGCATAGTTTTCTCTAATACTTACGCATGCTTAATGACCTCAAGCTCACCTCTGGCATCTAAGAACTTATCCCACCAGTTGTCCTGAAGTCAATTCCAGCTCATAGCAACCCCATGTGTGTCAGAGTAGAACCATAGCGTTTTCAATGGCTGATTTTTCAGTAGTAGATCACCAGATCTTCTTCTGAGGTGCTTCTAGGTGGACTCAAACCTCCAAACTTTTGGTTAGCAGATGAGCACATTAATGTTTATACCACCAAGGGGCTCCAACAGCTTATCACTTCCTTGATTTAACTGAAACTCTTCTCCTATCCTCAATTATATACTTCTTAAGAATCTTATTCTCCTCAAAGTTTCAGTTGGCCAACTGGGTAAACTAAATTTTGCAAATAAGGAAGTAGAGGATCCAGCAATGCCCTTCTTCCTGTCGTTGTCTCAACATTTCCCAGTTTGTGTCAATCAATTAACTTCTCACAAATCTAAAAATGTATAGATATTCAGTTGTTATATTAAATTAATATCATTATAGCCTTGCAGGTTTCTGTTGTTGTTATGAAAACCCTAGGTTCCACCTAGACTAATTTAAGGTTCCATCAATAGTACACTGACCACCAATGGTTCCTAATAAACACTTGGGCTAAGGAGGAGATAATGTCAGATGTATTTTTTGCAGGCCAGTTTTCAGAGGTCTTGCGTCAGGCAAATTTTAAAGCGCGTCACAAATACAACAAAAAATATGGTATTTCTCTTCTCTTGAATTCAGGGTGCTCCATGTTAGATCAGTAAACCATAATAATTAAGAGTAGGGAATATACAGTCACAGTGAAAATTTGAATATCTGTTACTCATTACTTCCATGATCTTGGACAAGTTGCTTAGCCTCTGTAGGTCATAAAGGGGAGAATAATAGCACCTACCTTTAGCTCTGCTACAAGCCCATAGGGAGCCTTCCTAAGGTACTTTATTGTCATCGCCCTGAAAATTGTCATAATATATACATATGCTAATCTACAAGACTACCAATATGAATGGTGCTCCCTAGAGTCTACACAACCTGCAAAGCTACACGTGGTGACGATCTTGCTGTGGTAACAATCCTTCCCTAATAAATAGATGATATTTTACTTTAACATTGAAACTATTTAGGACTATTTCAAGAAATTTCTATTATTATTATTATTGTTTATAGTAATACCCAGCTGTATGTTCAGAATACAAAAAACCTGTAACATCGGTATCATTTTTATTCCCAGACAATAATATAAAATGATCGTAATACAGTTGCACTGTATCATTGATTTTTTACTGTCTAAATGATATTTGCAAATATTAGAAGCATTAAAACAGCTTTCTAAATACTTTTTAGTATTCTGGATATGGGTAAGAAAAAAATGATTTAGTCCAAAATGGGTGCATTAGCTGATATACACTCACCAATGCCAACCCAGATTTTTTTCTTCTCTGTTTATGTCTTCTTGTATTTCCTGCATTAACAGAAGAAAGTGTACAACTACACCGAATTATACTTGTGGTTTTAATCTGGGCCCAGAGTCCCTGGAAAAGCAAGCACAGAAGAAATATCAGGGGAAATAAAATGTATTTAAATTATATTGGATTTCCTTGTTGAATTGAAATTAAAATTTCCTTGGAAAGTTAAAATTTGCCCGTCTGTTTGGTCTAGTCTTGTCTGGTCTGGTCTGGTCGGGTCGGGTTGGGTCAGGTCAGGTCTGATCTGGTTTGGCTTGACTTGACTTGGCTTGGTTTGGTTTGGTTTGGCTGTTGGAGCAGAAGAGGGCTGTTAAAGAGTTAGAACAAGGATCAAGAACCTTTAATTTTTAACTGATTGATTTATAGGTTAATATTAATTTGCATATAGATGTGTAAAAGAAAGTTTAGTTTAGCCTTTGAGCTCCAGGCACATGGCCACACTCTAGTCTCGAAGAACCTTCATTTGCATTAAATGCAGGGGATAAGAACATGCTTACCAAAAAAAAAAAAAGAAATCATTTACAACTAAGCAGAAGTGAATGTTCTGACAGACAATATGCAAGGAATAAAAATGAAAACCATTTTCAGTCCTTCTTTTGCTTTCTGGGTCTAACACATCTCTCCTTGATGAGCTTGTCTGACCACAGCTGTGCTTTACATTTCCGTAATTAGCACAGCAGAAGTCCAAGCAAGGGCACAGCTCTTCCTCCTCTATTCTTTGCACATTGGGGGGCAGGATTCTAAATGTCAGATGCTTCTTCCTACGACAAAGTGGCCTACTAGCTCCTCAAAACCAGTTTGAAAACCTTTCAAGAATCATTGAATCAAGCCCCATCTTCCACATTAGAAAAGTATTCTACCAGCAGGGACCTCCAAAGAGCTTGTCAGTTTTCTTAGTTGCAAAAAATAAGTATAGAAATAAATGGGCTTTTAGGTTACCTTGTGGAAAGCTTCGATGTAAATTTAGAGGTACTAGACCCTGGCCCTTGATTTCATTTTCAAGTCATTCCACTGAAGGAGAGATTCTTCCTTTTAAGTCAGCAGAGAAAGCTGTGGGAAAAGCTAAATCGTAGCTTCTGTCTGAAAGTTTCATAATTCCTAGGCGTTGGTTTTATACCTCTGCTTACTGACAGGTAGATCTCCTAAGTCAGTAAATAAGCTAAGAAGGAAAAGTTTGGGTTCTCTTTTTCCTGACAGTTCTATAACATATAGGCCCAGTGAAACACAAGGCACTGATTTTATTTCACTACAAAATTACTGGCTATTCTGACACGTAAAAGTTTTATATAGTCCTAATTACTGCACTGTAGGGTGGTAAGGAGCTAAATCAACCATTCTATTTTTTTTTTTTTTTCCTGAGAGGTTTCAACACCTGGACATAAAACTGAGGCTTAACTTAAAATGGTAAGGAAACCCTATGTTGCTTAATTTATTTGGAAAGTCATAACTTGAACACCACACACACTTTCATGTAACTCCCTATTTTTCTAAGTTACACCAAACTCTAAAAACCAAGATGAAAAACAGAAGAGCTATCCTTGTTCTGGAAGCTAGGCAGGCCAATCATGACCAAAAATACGTAGTCCATTGGTAAGTAACATGGTGTAAAATTCCTCTAAGCAAGCTATATGCACTACCACAAAACCAAACAGCAAGGTCACAGATTTGCAATATGAAAGGCAAGAATGGTTGTAATAGGGGGAGGGAGAATGGAGAGTACCAGAATCATGCAAAACAATTTTTCACCCCTTGTGGTTTATACTCCTACCCTAAAACTGAGAATCATGACACTAGATAAAATTTCCAACCCTTCCCCTACTTTTCCTTTACCTGGAAAGGGAAGAATTTGATGCCACTAGCTCCAAGACATTCTTAATGGAAAGGAGGAATCACATCCAGAAGATAGGAACCATTCTGCAAATGAATGACAATTTCACCCCCAGGTACAAGTTGTCTCATTAAACAACCAATGCTTACCTCTGGGGTAGTTCTTAATTTTTAGAGAATAAAATGGGATAGACAGTTTAAGGAGGGAGAGAAATAAATTATAAGTGTAGCAGCTTGTAGATACTTGGGCCTGTCCCATCCTTAACCTAAATCTCTAGTGATCACACTATTCTCCGTGGGCTTCTCATATAATTTATCTCCATAACAATAGAGTTACTTGGCCTACAGGTATTATGGAGAATCCTAACACAATTCATTATTTGGATCCATTATATCTCCTTCCCTACTATATGTGTGTGAGTTTATCTACGTGTATGTATGTGCATGTTTATGCACAGTCAAATGTATATATGTGCCAGTACAAGCGTTAGTACGTAACAGTAGAGCACCACACTGTCTGTGATATTTCTGTGATCATGGAAATGTCTATATCTATACAATCTAATATGTTAGCCACTAATCACATGTGGCTATTGAGCACTTGAAAAGTAGCTAGTATGATTGAGGAACTACATTTTTTTATTTTACTTTATTTTAATTAATTTAAATTGAAATATGCACATGTGACTATGGCTACTGTATTTGATACAGCAGGTATATGGAAGATCATATTAAGTCGTTTTTGTCAGGTGCCATTGAGTTGGTTCCAACTCATAGCAACCCTATGTACAACAAAATGAAACACTGTCCAGTCCTGCACCATCCTCACAATCTTTCTTATGCTAGAGTCCATTGTTGCAGCCACTGTGTCAGTCCATCTTGTTGAAGGTCTTCCTCTGTTTCACTGACCCTCTGCCTAGCATGATGTCCTTCTCCAGGGACTGGTCCCTCCTAATAACATGTCCAAAGTATGTGAGATGAGGTCTTGCCATCCTTGCTTCTAATGAACATTCTAGTTGTACTTCTTCCAAGGCAGATTTGTCCATTCTTCTGGTAGTCCATGGTATAGTCAATATTTGTCACCAATGCCATAATTCAAAGGCATCAATTCTTTGATCTTCCTTATTCATTGTTCAGCTTTCACATGCATATGAGGCAAAACACCCTGGCTTGGGTCAGGCACACTTTAGTCCTTAAAGTGCTATCTTTGCTTTTTAACACTAAAGACATCTTTTGCAGTAGATTTGCCCAACGCAATGCATTGTTTCATTTCTTGACTGCTGCTTCCATGGACATTGATTGTGAATCTAAGTAAAATGAAATCTTCGACAACTTCAATATTTTCTCCATTTATCATGATGTTTCCTACTGGTCCGGTTATGAGGATTTTTGTTTTATGCTGAGGTGTAGTCCATACCGAAGGCTGTGGTCTTTAATCTTCATCAGTAAGTGCTTCCAGTCCCTCCTCTTCACTTTCAGCAAGCAACGTTTTGTCATTTGCATATCGCAGGTTGTTAATAAGTCTTCCTCCAATCCTGATGCCATGTTCTTCATGTAGTCCAGCTTCTTGGGTTATTTGCTCAGCACACAGGTTGAATAAGTGTGGTGAAATGATACAACACTAACATGTTCATGCAAATAAATAACTGTTCTGATTGTTCACAGATAAATCTCAAATACATAGAACAATCTTGGCATATAGTAGAAGATAGATAGATGTGATAGGTGATCAATAGATAAGGTGGTAGATGATAGGTAGATGATAGATAGATCAGATAGGTAGGTAGATAGACAGACAGACAGATGATAGATAGATAGATAGATAGACAGACAGACAGACAGACAGACAGACAGATCGATCGGTCGATCGATCATGTGAATGGATGAGTCTTAAGCAGTTCATTTGTCAGGAACAAGGTATGTGGTCATTCAGGAACCCAGGATTCCAGTGATCGAGGTAGTCCTGGGGTTTGCCATCCCATTTAACTGGTATGGAATAGACCATGGAGGAAGATGTATCAGAAGTTTTTATAGGTCAGGCCTAGAAGTAGGACACTTCCAGGTATATTTCATTGACTAAAAGGCAGTCACATCTGCATCTATCATCGAGGAAGTTCAGCAATAAAGCCGCACATTCAGGAAGAAGGGAAACAGATTTCTGTAACAAGCTAACAGCATGTGTCAGGACAAGTGATTTTACTTTCTACATTTCTGTATTTTGTGAGTTTTCTATAAGAACATAAGGTCTCTGGGTATCGAAAATTGGTGCTCATCTATTCACCTAAATGTCGGTGGTTCAAACCCATCCAGCAGTGCCACGGAACAAAGTCCTGACGATCTGCTTCTGTAAAGAAAACCCTAATGAAGCAGGTATACCTTGTTACACATGGGGTCGCCATGAGTCAGAATCCACTGACGGCAATGGGTTTGGTTTGGTCTTTTAGAACATGTGTTTTTCCCAAACAAGAGAAAAATTAAGTCACTTTTATTTTTTGAAACAAATATTAAATATTTTTCCATAAGTAAGTCATGATAATCAATACACAAAATTAAAATACACCTTTCAGCCCTTTGAAAAAGATTACCTAGAAACATCAGCTTTATTTATAGAAGATACAGGAAATGAAAGCTGAAAAGGACATTAGACATCATCTACTCATTTGTCAGATAGGGCAGTGTTTCTCGACTCAGTTTGTTCATTATGGTCCACTGAAACATCTTTAAACATGTTATTCCTAATTGTCTCCTCTATGAAATTTTAAAACACAAATATGTTGTAAGTCTGTACTTTATACATTAAAAGAGTAATTTCTTCACACTCCCCAAGAACCAATGTTTGCCCCCTTCAGGCAATATCACAACGCCATAAGAAGTTAGTTCCAGAGAAGTTAAGTTACTTATTCAAGGTCGCAAAGCTAATTAGTTGATCAACCAGAATTGAAACTAAGCTGTCCTGACCATCAATCCACTGTTATTTCACCACCAAACCAAAAAAACCAAACCCAGTGCCGTCAAGTTGATTCCGACTCATAGCAACGCTATAGGACAGAGTAGAACTGCCCCATAGAGTTTCCAAGGAGCGCCTGGTGGATTCGAACTGCTGGCCCTTTGGTTAGCAGCTATATCCACTTAACCACTACGCCACCAGGGTTTCACCACATTGTACTCATATTAGCATCCCAGTTGCCCAAAAGGTATAAAGCAACAGAAAAGTATTAATAATGTCTTATATAGGAGTTGTGGTGTTTTTGTTTGCTTGGTTTCTTGTTTATTTTATTTTTCAGTTTTTTTTCTTTCCCCCGTATGGTAAATAACACAGAGAGAGGTATACCAGGCTTTCAATAACAATCATTTGTAAAAACGATGTGGCAGAGGAAACGAAAATCAAATCAAAGTAGAACGCACACCCAATCTTTCATCTAATGACCAGATGACTTATTCATCTTCCCCTCTCCATAGTTCCCTCAGTAATAAAGACTGGTATCAGGAAGAATGGTATAATTTTGCCTTCCCAAATACTAATCCGTTAAGAGTATTTTAGTGTTGCCACTACAAAAGGAACACGATGGCTGAATTTTCTAAGAAAATAGCTTTGCCATTTTTTATGAATTGAATTGTGTCCCTCAAAAATATGTGTTGTAAATCCTAACCCTTATGCCTGTGGTTATAATCCCATTCGGGAATGGGTTGTCTTTGTTATGTTAATATGACAGAATTAGTGTAGGGTGTCCTTGAGTCCATGATCTCTTTTGAGGTACAGAAGAGATTAAACAAGCAAGCAGAGACTGGGGAAGTCACATGCCAAACCACATGAAGACTGCCCAGGAGAGAAACGCAGAAGAGACAAGGAATTTCCTCTAGAGCAGAAAGAAAGCCTTCTCTTAGAGCCGGCACCCTGAATTTGGACTTCTAGCCTCCTAAACTGTGCGAAAATAAATTTCTGTTTGTTGAAGCCACCCACTTGTGGTATTTCTGTTATAGCAGCACTAGACAACCGAGACAGAATTGTTTTAGCTAATGGAAAAAAACTAAAAATAACAACCACATCTCATAAATACCTATCAGAAGCATGCTCTATGTTTAGAGCAAAAAACAAGGAAAGGATGTGTGTTCTACCTGAAATGGCTCTCCAAATCTATGAAAGTAATTTTTAGAGCTACTTTAAAAAATATTATATATAGGAAAGATGATGGTTCTGCTATGTACATTACAATAATTTGACAAGAGTCGATGATCTTGATGCTATATCAGGTTGATTATAATGAGATTTTTATCAGATTTTATGATAGAATATTGTAATTGTATTTGAGAGTCAGAAGAAACTGCAAACTTACAGTATTACTTTAAAGTCTTTTAAAGTACCTCCAGAAATAAGCATAATCCAACTTTTCCTTTTAGGTAAGAAAAGTCATATTCTTTCCTTTTAGTAGGACAGGTAAAATTGTCACTTAGAACATCAAGCCATTAAATTTGTTTTTTCAAAGGACCATCTCTTAGATTCCATAACACTAGCATTCTAGATAATTTTCTACTACCTTTTAAATGAAAAAAAAAAAAAATCTGGCTAAAATTGCACTATCTGACCTTTGTATTAATAGCCTTGCCTTTTGCCTGTCAAGGTAATAAAGAGTTTGGGGAATCATAAGGACTCATCTGGAAACGATAGAATTTCTGCTTTTGTCTTTCTTCCCGGGACGCTAATGGCTTTTTGTCAGTCCTCTTCACTCAGTGTATGACACATGAAGCCATTCCATTTTAGTTGTCCATTAACTTCAAGCATGATGACAAGAACAAAGCAACCCCTAAAGAAACTCAATTCAAACACTCATATTAAATTTCTCCAATTCTTCAGCTTATAAGGTACTGTTTTCAATTGTCAATAATATTCACAAGAGTAAGCGATATCCATTACTAATTAAAACAAGCTGTTTAAACAAACACAAAAGGTCACTGAGCCTGTAGATCAACATACTTATGCTATTGTTTGGTTTCCTGGTGAATTATCATCTGATGATGATAATTACCTATTTCTACTTACCTATTTCTCTAAGTAACAAATATAGAAAATAAATAGGCAAAAAGCAACCTTCTGTAATAGGTGCTCTGAGACCCAGCGCCCCAATGTGCTGGTGGATACTGTTTCCTTAAGATCACATGGCCATGGCACCACAGCAAGTGAAAGGAAAGAAATTTTCATTTATTTTTCCTGAGTTTGTAAGGATCAAAGGCAGATTTTATTAGGAAAATCGACACTTGTAGTTTTTGGCAAGATATTTTAACAACCTTTTATCTACATGGATGTACTATTAAGGCACAGATAAAACGTAATACTTTGTCTGCCATGCTGAACAATGACTTATTTTAAAAGCTTTATTTTTATGCCATGAAATCCCCTATAAAATATTTTGCAGCTATTTACTCAATCTTTGCTCAAGCTCTGACATTTGAAACTGACTTTTCATTTTAAATTGTATTCCCTGACAGTATTTTAATTACACAGAAGGCATAATCTCAGCAATAATACCAAACCAGTTGAGCGTACCCATATAAGGAGCCAGATAGACTTTTTAAGTTACTTAATATTAAGTTGTGTGATTCAATTATTATAACCAATTTCAAATTATCAACAAAAGTAGGAAGCAGAAATCAATTAATAACAGCCAAAGGTAATCCTCATACCTCATTTCAGCCAGTTTTATCAACATTCTCCTCCAAAGCTCTAGTCCAAAATGCTTCACACAATTGTGTTGTTAATTTACAGATTTTTAACTCACTTAATTTTCTTCTGGCCCAAACGATAGCAGATGTAGAAATGAACCTTGAAGGAAGGAGGGTCGGGAAATAGTCTTTGTTGCTCATCTACTACACTTCACCTCATTTGATTCTCATGCCAGTTGCGTGAGGCTGGTAATATTATCCACAATTTGCAAACAAGGTTACTAAAGCTCAAAGAGTTTACATAACTTATCCAATGTCATCCAACTAGTGAGGAGTAAACCTTCTGCTAGGACTCCAATTATCTAATCAAGTCCAGCAGCCCTAGGAGTTGACTCTAAATTCAATGTGATACTTTTTTTATTTTTTTAGCTGAACAGAAGACATACTGAGTTTGAAAGTTTTAAATGGTGTTTAGTTGTGGTACATAATGGATTTGTCTATTCCATTCTGACCCTGTGATTATACACATTGTGACTTTGCTTCCAACTTTACAACGTTGTAGTTCTTTGGTACTTGGCAGCATCTCATTAATTACTGTACAATGAAAACAATACAGCTGTAGAGCAATGTTGGCTTTCCCATGAATGCAAAACATTTTTTTTTCAGATGTTTGCATCTGTAGAACTATAGCATATAGCCATTTGAAAATTGTGATTTTTTGCCATATTCTGAGATTCTGCAAGCTTATAACCACCACTTAAATACCATTCAACCATTTTCTCATTTCACTGCCTGAAAAATTAAAAACTAGGCACATATTTTAGTGCACACAACACTGAAAAATGAGCAGAATCTATGGAACAGTGCATTGAAAGTTAAATCTAATACTTTCCCTGCTCATCGAAGTAGTTTCTAGTTTAAATATCTATGTATCATATTTCATCAAGTAAAAACTAAACCAAAATGAACCATATTTGGCCAACTTCAGAACCCACTTATACATCACTATTTTGTTTTGGCAAATAAAGTTTAAAACATTTTGAATGATTAAAAGCACAAAAACTGTATTAAATAGTTCCATACTTTTTGAAAAGATCTTCATAGATATTCAAAATAATATAAAAAAGAGAATGTGTGATTTAAGTATGGATAAATCAGAAGAGTGGATTAAATGTCTTTTAATAAACCTAGAAGGTATAATGGGAAAGATATTTAAAAAATTTATTTTAAAATTTTCTGAAACACAAAACATGGTGAAAGTAACTTGAGGTACTTTTTATAACAAGAAAACAGAAAGTTGTGGCAGCTTACCGTCTTCATGCAGGCTCCATTATCCTTCGTTTTTATTCTTCCTTCCCACTTAACTGGACATTAACATCTTCACCAGAACCTCATAAGAAAACAATCAAAGGAACTGAAATTCAAATCCATTGATTTCTGCTACGGCTTTACTCTGGTAGAAGGTTTGGTGAAGAAAAGGGTTTAAACCACAGAGTAAAGTGCACAATTTGAGAACTTATAAGATTGAATTACGCCAGGTAATTGACTACTGGCTATATAGTCTGCTTTACCTGTAATATCCCCCACGTGTCTGTCAGGTTGTCGTACTGCGTGGGCTTGCGTGTTGCTGTGATGCTGGAAGCTATGCCACCAGTATTCAGATACCAGCAGGGTCACCCATGGAGGACAGGTTTCAGATGAGCTTCCAGACTAAGACAGACTAGGAAGAAGGACCCGGCAGTCTACTTCTGAAAAGCATTAGCCAGTGAAAACCTTATGAATAGCAGCAGAACATTGTCTGATACAGTGCTGGAAGACGAGCTCCCTGGGTTGGAAGGCACTCAAAAGATGACTAGGGAAAAGCTGACTCCTCAAAGTAGAGTCGACCTTAATGATATAGATGGAGTAAAGCTTTTGGGACCTTCATTTGCTGATGTGGCACGACTCAAAATGAGGAGAAACAGCTGCAAACATCCATTAATAATTGGAACCTGAAATGTACAAAGTATGAACCTAGGAAAATTAGAAATCGTCAAAAATGAAATGGAATGCATAAGCATCGATATCCTAGGCATTAGTGAACTGAAATGGACTGGTATTGGCCATTCTGAATCGAACAATCATATAGTCTGCTATGCTGGGAATGACAACTTGAAGAGGAATGGTGTTACATTCATCGTCAAAAAGAACATTTCAAAATCTATCCTGAAGTACAGCACTGTCAGTGATAGGATAATATCCATACACCTACAAGGAAGACCATTTAATACGGCTATTATTCAAATATACACACCAACCACTAGGGCCAAAGATGAAGAAATAGAAGATTTTTATCAGCTGCTGCAGTCTAAAATCGATTGAACATGCAATCAGGAGGCATTGATTATTACTGGTGACTTTAATGCAAAAGTTGTAAACAAAGAAGGACCAGTAGTTGGAAAATACGGCCTTGGTGACAGAAACAATGCCGGAGATCGAATGATAGAATTTTGCAAGACCAACGACTTCATTGCAAATACCTTCTTTCACCAACATAAACTGTGACTACACATATGGACCTCATCAGATGTAACAAACAAAAATCAAATTGACTATATCTGTGGAAGGAGATGATGGAAAAGCTCAATATCATCAGTCAGAACAAGGCCAGGGGCCGACTGTGGAACAGACCATCATATGCAAGTTCAAGCAGAAACTGAAGAAAATCAGAGCAAGTCCACAAGAGCCAAAATATGACCTTGAGTATACCCCACCTGAATTTAGAGACCATCTCACAAATAGATTTGATGCATTGAACACTGGTAACCGAAGACCAGAGGAGTTGTGGATTGACATCAAGGACATCATCCATGAAGAAAGCAAGAGGTCACTGAAAAGGCAGGAAAGAAAGAAAAGACCAAAACAGATGTCAGAGGAGACTCTGAAACTTGCTCTCGAACGCCGAGCAGCTAAAGCAAAAGGAAGAATTGATGAAGTAAAAGAACTGAACAGAAGATTTCAAAGGGCAGCTCGAGAAGACAAAGTGAAGTATTATAATGACAAGCACAAAGAGCTGGAAATGGAAAACCAAAACGGAAGCACAGCCTCGGCATTTCTCAAGCTGAAAGAACTGAAGAAAAAATTCAAGCCTCAAGTTGCAATAGTGAAGGATCTCATGAGGAAAATATTAAATGACGCAGGAAGCATCAAAAGAAGGTGAAAGGAATACACACAGTCATTATACCAAAAAGAATTAGTTGGTGTTCAACCATTTCAAGAGGTAGCATATGATCAGGAACCAATGGTACTGAAGGAAGAAATCCAAGCTGTTCTGAAGGCACTGGCGAAAAACAAGGCTCCGGGAATTGATGGAATGTCAATTGAGATGTTTCAACAAATGGATGCAGTGCTGGAGGTGCTCACTAGTCTACGTCAAGAAATTTGGAAGACAGCTTCCTGGCCAACTGACTGGAAGAGATCCATATTTATGCCTATTCCCAAGAAAGGTGATCCAACCGAATGTGGAAATTATAGAACAATATCATTAATATCACACGCAAGTAAAATTTTGCTGAAAATGGCTGCAGCAGTATATCGACAGGGAACTGCCAGAAATTCAGGCCGGTTTCAGAAGAGGACGTGGAACCAGGGATATCATTGCTGTTGTCAGATGGATCCTGGCTGAAAGCAGAGAATACCAGAAGGATGTTTACCTGTGTTTTATTGACTATGCAAAGGCATTCGACTGTGTGGATCATAACAAACTATGGATAACACTGGGAAGAATGGGAATTCCAGAATACTTAATTATGTGCTCATGAGGAACCTCTACTTAGATCAAGAGGCAGTTGTTCAGACAGAACAAAGGGATACTGATTTGTTTAAAGTCAGGAAAGGTGTGCGTCAGGGTCGTATTCTTTCACCATACCTATTCAGTCTGTATGCTGAGCAAATAATCTGAGAAGCTGGGCTATATGAAGAAGAACGGGGCATCAGGATTGGAGGAAGACTCATTAACAACCCGTGTTATGCAGATGACACAACCTTGCTTGCTGAAAGTGAAGAGGACTTGAAGTACTTACTAATGAAGATCAAAGACCACAGCCTTCAGTATGGATTGCACCTCAGCATAAAGAAAACAAAAATCCTCACAACTGGACCAATGAGCAACATCATGATAAACAGAGAAAAGTTTGAAGTTGTCAAGGATTTCATTTTACTTGGATCCACAATCAACAGCCATGGAAGCAGCAGTCAAGAAATAAAAGACACATTGCATTGGGTAAATCTGCTGCAAAGGACCTCTTCAAAGTGTTGAAGTACAAAGTTGTCACCTTGAAGACTAAGGTGCCTCTGACCCAAGCCATGGTATTTTCAATTGCAACTTATGCATGTGAAAGCTGGGCAATGAATAAGGAAGACGGAAGAAGAATTGATGCCTTTGAATTGTGGTGTTGGCGAAGAATATTGAACATACCATGGACTGCCAGAAGAATGAACAAATCTGTTTTGGAAGAAGTACAACCAGAATGCTCCTTAGAATCAAGGATGGAAGAGACTGCATCTTACATACTTTGGACATGGTGTCAGGAGGGATCAGTCTCTGGAGAAGGACATCATGCTTGGCAAAGTACAGGGTCAGTGGAAAAGAGGAAGACCCTCAACGAGCTGGATTGACACAATGTCTGCAACAATGGGCTCCAGCATAACAACGATAGTGAGGATGGCGCAGGACCGGGCAGTGTTTCGTTCTGTTGTGCATAAGGTTGCTATGAGTTGGAACCGACTTGATGGTGCCTAACAACAATAACCTGTAATATATTAGGAAAAATTCATCGTGATATAGAACATGTTTTGTGGAAGGTACAGTTGTTTGTTAAACTCTAAGAAAAAAAAAAAAAACTCCATTACATGACCATCTCCTAACATCATTCAAAAGTGGCTGCATCAGTATACCGATGGGGAACTACCAGAAATTCAAGCCACTGCAGAAAAGGACATGGAACAAGGGATATCACTGCTGATGTCAGATGGATCATGGATGAAAACGGAGAATGCCAGAAATAGTTTTACTTGTATTTTATTGACCATGCAAACACATTTGTCTGTGTGAATTGTAACAAATTACGGATAATATTGTAAAGAATGGGAATTCCAGAACATTTAATTGTGCTCACAAGGAACCTGTACTTCAATGAAGAGGCAAGCATTCAAACAAAACAAGGGGATACTGTGTGGTTTAAAGTCAAGAAAGGTGTGTGTCAGAGTTGTATTTTTTGACAATATTAATTCAATCTGTATGCTGAGCAAATAATATGAAGAAGGACTCAGCATCAGGATTGGAGAAAGGCTCATTAACAACTTGAAAAATACAGATGACACAACCTTGCTTGCTGAAAGTGAAGACGACTTGAAGCGCTGATGAAGATCAAAGACCACAACCTTCAGTATGAACTACACCTCAACATAAAGAACACAAAAATCCTCACGACTGGACCAATAAGCAACATCATGATAAACAGAGAAAATATCAAAGTTGTCAAGGATTTCATTTTATTTAGATCTACAATCAACGCCTGTGGAAGCAGCAGTCAAGAAATCCAAATGACACATTGCATTGGGCAAATCTGCTGCAAAAGACCTCTTTAAAGTGTTAAAAAGCAAAGGCGTCACTTTGAGGACTAAGGTCCACCTGGCCCAAGCCATAGTGTTTTCAATCACCTCATACGCATGTAAAAGCTGAACAGTGAGTAAGGAAGACTGAAGAAGAATTGATGCCTTTGAATTATGTTGTTGGCAAAGAATATTGAATATACCATGGACTGCCAGAAGAATTGACAAATCTGTCTAAGAAGAAGTATAGCCAGAATGCTCATTAGAAGCGGGGTGGCGAGACTTCATCTCATGTACTTTGGACATGTTTTCAGATGGAACCAGTCCCTGAAGAAGGACATCATACTTGCTAAAGTAGACAGTCAGTGAAAAAGAGGAAGACCCTCAATGAGATGAATTGACACAGTGGCTGCAACAATGGGTTCAAGCATAATAACGATTGTGAGGATTTGTACATGGTGTCGCTGTATGTCAGAACCGACTCAACGGCACCTAACAACAACAACGTCAGTCTTCTTAACATACTAGAAAGAACATAGGACTTAAAAGACGGCCTGGATTCAAATCTGAATTCTCCTACTTGTTAGGTATATGATCTTAGGGTAGTTATTTAGCATTTTGAGAACTTAGTTTCTTTACATTGAGAAAACTATACATTAATTAATCACAAGAATTAAATGAGATAACATACTTTAAAGCACCTAGCACAGTTTCTAACAACTAAAAGGTGTGAAATAAATGTCAAGGAACATTCTGATAATACAATTATTCCAATAAAGCAATATGAGTCCGAGATAATGATTCAGTGACTTCATCCTTATTCATCTTTATTTCCTATTAAAAGAAAAGATTCTAAAAAAGTCCCACCACATATTGCAGAGTAGGGAAGATCAAAGGAAAAGATTAAAATCCAGATAGACAACTGTAAATATCTTACCATTTCTGCCACAAGTTCATGTGCACACATTCAAGGATACATGGTCAAGGCAAACAGAAAACGGAGGACAAGATTATTTTATTGACTCATCTTTTAATAACAATTCAGAAGACCACTTTATTTTGCATACGTCTTCAGACACAAGGCTTGGGGACTCGGTTGTCAGTCCCTAAGTTCCTGAATTAACAGGACATAATAGGTACATATGTGATTCTGTGATAGATTAGAGACCTACGAGTGATATAAACGTTACATATTAGGATGTAAAGATTATGAGAAGAGTGGTAATAGTGGGTGATTCTTGTGATTTGGGAAATGGATTGAAAAATGTAGGTTCAATTAAATATTGAAAGGTGTTAAGGAGAAGTCCAAAGATAACGGAAATTTGCATTTCATAGCAGGAGAGATTGCAGTAAGAAAAAAGAAAATAGAAAGATTTTATAACTGGCGATTCAAGTTTATAACTGGTGATAAGTGTGTTCTTCAATGTCATTTTATTTCTATAGTAAAATATACGTGCGATTTTAACAGGACTTTGCATTTGAGATCACCAAAAAAATAAACCCGAGAACTATATACTAGGCATTAGCAGCTGGAATGTCACAGCACAAATACTGTAAATATAATAATATATCACACATACTCGTGGCAGAGTGGTTAAGATCTACGGCAAGCTACACCTGCAAACGAAAAGACCGGCAGTTCAAATCCACCAGCCGTTCCTCTAAAACCCTATAAGGCAGTCCTACTCTGTTCTATAGGGTCATTATGACTCAGAATTGACTCAGTGGCAATGGGTTTGATTTTTTTTGGTTTCTACTTACAAGGGACACCCTCAAGATGACCCTTGATGATCCTTGCAATAAAGTTTTCTCACCCTGTTTCCTATCAATTGTAGTTAGGGAGTTCAAAGGCCTTTTTTATTTTTGAACTGTCTCAGCCCCTTTTAGCTTAACCTGGTAGTGGTCCCGTCAATAAAATTCTTTTATAAGCTTTGTGGGTCTTCTACAAATCTTCTAAGATCCACACTATTGGACAAAATCATACTCATAACTTTTATTGAGAAAAACCTTTCTCTCCCTTTAACTTCCTGTGATGCTGCTACAGAACAACACCCTAAAGATTCTTAGACGCTCTGTTGTTTAATGGTGATGTTTTGTATAGAATGACCTAAAAATCCTCACAGGGACCTTTTTCTGTTAGAGGCATTACCTTAAATCTTTCTGAGGTTTTTACAAAGAGTTTCATAGTAACACACTTGACTTCACCATTAGACTATGTTTTCCCAACAGTGCCTGGATTTTATATTTGCTCAGAAGTCTTTCTTATTTTTAGCATTGTTTGCCATCTGGAGAGGCTGGGAATGGGAAACAATTCTAATTTTTGAACCCAGCAACTCCTGGCTCCTCAGTATCTAACTGAACTTCTTTGAACTTACCTTACTCCCCTTGTATTTTACTTTAAGCAGCAAGAAGTGACCAGGAGACACTTTCAATATTCTGCCAGGAATCTCCTTAGCTAGATCAGCCAGTTTTTTAAGTACATTTTCCACTTTCAGTATTATTACACATGACAGTGCTGCTGAACTTTCCATCGCTATGTAACAATAATCCCCATTTCTCCAATTTAAAATAACTTTTTTTTCTCACTTGAAGTCTTCACTGATAGCCTCTTCAAAGGCTTTCACTAACAGTCTTCAAGGCTCTATCAATTTTCACTCATGACTCAGCCCCAAAGTCACTGTTTTTTGTGTCAACAACACCCTACTTCCGGTATCAAAATCTGTATCAGTTACTAAGGTTACGCAACAAATTTCCCCCAAACTTAGTGGGTGACTACCACAGTAATCATTTATAATCTCTTGTGGTTTCTTTGGGTCATGGATTCAGAAAGGCCTCAGCTGTTAATCACTTGGCTCTTTTCGTATGATTTCAGTCAGATGTGTGCTGGGGATTCAATCATCTGGAGGCCATCTTTTATTGAAAAGGCAGAATAACTCCAGGGGTGGAACCAAGAATCCAGTAGCCAAAGGGAACCATTCCCAGGCAGTAGAAGAGAACCTCACTGAGGCACTGGCAACATGTGCTCTACCGGACTTCAGAATGCTTTGGAGCAGTGACTCCTCTGTTTCTCTCATTCTTCCCAGTTTAAGACAGGAGAGTTTACAGTGATTATCCTTGCCGGGGGCACCATCATACGTTGGTTGGAAAGGCAGTCAGGTAACATATTTCTTTAGTTCTCAGGTCTTCAGATCAATTGGAACTATACTCAAGGAGTGTTGCTTAAAGAGGTTTAGTCACATCTCAACCTGATTTAGATGACAAGATCCTGGACCTAGAGCTTGAGCACACAATGTAATGGACAAGACTTTCTGAAGCCTTGAGTATACCCACCCATTGCTGTCGAGTCAGCAATTCAGACTCATAGTGACCCTATAGGACAGAGTACAACTGCCCCATAGGGTTTCCAAGGAGCACCTGGCGGATTCGAACTGCCAACCTTTTAGTTAGCAAGTGTAGCTCTTAACCACTACGCCACCAGGTTTTCTGAAGCCTTGAGAGGGAGGGCTATATTTTGTATTTGGGATGGTTGTAAATTATGAGAGGACTGTGATTGTCAGCCTCCAAGATCCTTGCCTGCCTCCTGCTGTTCATGTCCTTGTGTGTTACCCTCCAATACTGCATATACTTTCAATAGAATATGACAGAAATGGTATATGACTTCCAAGGTTAGCTCATTAAAGATATTGTAGCTTCTGGTTAGCCTCTTGGATCATTCAGTCTGGAAGACACAGGCACCATGTTCTTAGAACACTCGAGCATACCTGTGGAGAGGCCCACATGTAGAAAAACTAAGGCTCATAGCCAACTGCCAACACCAAAGTGAGTGAGCTGCCTCGGAAGTGGATCCCCTAGCCCCAGTCAAACCTCAGATGACTGTGACCCTAGCCAACACCTGACTGCAATTGCATGACACATCCCAAGCGAGAACTACCCAGCTGAGTCTTTCCCAAATTTCTGACCCATGGAAAACACGAGAGGTGATAAATGATTGTTTTATTTTGAGCAATTAAACTTTGGAGTAATTTGTTACATAGCCATAGTAACTGATACAGAAACACAAGCTAAATTAAATACTAAAAATAGGTTATTACTCAAAAATAAAATATAATAAAGGAAATATGGAGTCCCTCGGTGGTACAAACAGTTAATGTGCTTGGCCACTAATCAAAAGATTGGAGGTTCGAGTCTACCCAAAGGCACATAGGCTGAAAGGTCTGGCGATCTACTTCCAAAAAATCAGCCTTTCAAAACCCTACAGAGCACAGTTTCTCCTCTGATACACATGGGGTCATCATGAGTCAGAATCGTTACTGGATTACTGGATTAAAGAAAACACAGATTATATTTTCTAGCAGAGAAGACACACTGTGAAAAAGAGAAAATATGACAGGAGGAAAGCTATCATGACCCAATTGAAGAAAATTTGTAAGTGTGTTTTGCAGTACATTTTATTTCAATAACGAGAAATAATATCAGACATTATATGAGATCACTTATATATGAGATCACTCAAAAAGAATATATGATAAGCAAATACTAGGCCATTAATAGGTGCAATTAACTCAGAGTTTCACAGCACAAACATTGTAAGTATGTTACTGGCATACGTACTAACAAAATGCACAGAGTAGGTTAAAAAACACAACTATGAGTGTCTAAAAATGCATACTTTCACAAATGGAGGCCATGTTGCATAATTTCAGAATGCAAGCAAAGTTAATCTTATGTATTATATTAACCAGAATTTAAAGTACTTGTCAGAATTTCTTTTAAGTGAACTAGTATTTACTTTAAAACATGGCACCAAAAGTTTGTTTATTCTTATTTCGCCTGCAACAGGCAATATATACTAACCTATCCAACTTTACATATAAACTAATTGCAATTATTACAATCCATATAATTTAACAGATTTTTTTAAAAAATTATACCCAAGCAACACCTTTCCATATGGCCAATTAGTAGAGTCATAAAATACAACAAATATATGATGCTGTATTGAACATCTGTGTTGGTTATCCTATGGGAATTTTTAATAAAGGACCAAGCAGCATATTGATGTTAATTCTACGTTACCGGGACTTTAAATACAAAACTAAAATAAATAGCATCCATTAAACTGATCATACTGTTGTAACTCAAATTGTGTTTATTATGCTAATGGAACATGAAATTAAGAAAAAGACCTTTACGCCAGTGGAATTAATTAATGAGCTTTATGAAGGCATTGGGATGTAATTTATTTCTAGATAAGTCAGTCTAATTTGCAGTTGCATGGGTCTCTGCAATGCTGATTGTAATAGTTATTCCTGCAGATGTGCTGCTCACAGCATGTCTTTCCATTAGAACTGAACACCTCATTATATAAACTGTACCTAATTAAACATAATACAGTGGTGACTTGTTAAACCGGCCTTTTTAAGTCAGCAGCTGCCTAAGCTAATAATACTGTACACAAGATTTATATCATCTTCACTAGAATACTGATATTAAAATATACTGCCCAAGGGATTGATAACTAATTTACCAGTATGTAACAGGTACATTTCTGATTCTGTGATAAGAGATTAAAGACCAGCAGCCCATGAAAAATAAAATGAATTCAAGTCCATTTGGAACTCGAGAGTACTTGGGGAAACTTTAATAAACCGACATACTCTTTTTAAATTGGTAAAATAGTCACGGAAAGAAAGTGAACACTAAAAGTAAAGAATATAAACAAATAAATAAATGTAAAAAATCTACAGGTCCTTCAGGTATTTTTCCAAGCAAATAAACAAAATTTTTTTTCAGACTCACCATGCTGCAGCTACATTTGCCACTTATAGTCACAACTGAATATAAATATGCCTCATGCCACTGTTGTCAGGTGCCGTCAAGTCAGTTCTGTCTCGTAGCGATCATATGTACAACAGAACAAAACACGGCCCGGTCCATATACCACTAGGAATAGGGAAAATACTTATAATATCAGACCTTGCTCTGTTTAAATTAGACTTTTGAATCAACATCCTTAAAACACACTGTAATACTCTTCCCTTTTTTAAATTGTTGGCTAGTAAGCTGAAAATAAAGTCAGGAAGTTTAAGCTCAATAGCATAATGTACAATATATACAGAAATATCCTTGCTAATCCATGTTCTTCCCCAACTCCACATTCACCTGATTATACCCATTCAGCTTTCAACACACAGCTGAGGCTTCAAATGCTCTAACCAGTCTGTCTCAGATATCCCTTGCTATATCACCCAAACACCCCGCACTTGCCTCCCTCTGATTATTGCAGGTATAATGCTGTATTGTAGGTGTCCAGAATATATGTCTATCTCCTCACTTTTCTCTACCAACAAATTTCAGGACCAGGGCTATCTATAATTTATCACTGCAACCCAACTCCTAGCTGGAACATAAACCAACTAAAAAACTAAACCCGTTGCCATCGAGTGGATTCCAACTCATAGTGACCCTATAGAATAGAATAGAGCTGCCCCATAGGGTTTCCAAGGAGTACCTGGTGGATTTGAACTGCTGACCTTTTGGTCAGCAGCCATAGCACTTAACCACTATGCCACCAGTGTTTCCAACTTAGAACATAAAAAAGAACATAGTGGTGCTTAATAAATATTAGTGGATTGAACAATTCAAATACTCCTCAGCATGAGACTTTCTGCATCTAACTTCAATAACTTTATAGGGATATAGCAGGCCATTTGGTAAGTATTTGTTAATTTAATCCATTCATGGACACCTATAAAAACCAAAGTCCATTTAACTTGTGAGCCTGATATGAATTTAACATTAAACTTGGTGATTCTACACTTAACCCAACTTGTTACATCCAAATTGTCTCCCTCCGATGCCCACAGACACCTCCATTTAAAATATGAATTACAGCATTTGAGTCATGAAAGAATCTTCCTTTAGCAATTCCAAATATTATCTATGAAAAATTTTGTAAAGTGTCCATATGAAACATCTTTGAAACATCTTTGAATGTTTGAAACATAAGGCGTAGTAAGTTTTGAAAGTTATAAACTGGTGTTCAGTTGCAGTACGTAGTAAACCAGTTACTGTCGAGAAGATTCTGTCCCAGAATGGCCCCATGTGTGTCAGAATTGTACTTGCTGTACGGGGTTTTCAGTGGCTGATTTTTTGGTAGTAAATCACCAGCCCTTTACTCAGAGATGCCTCTGGGTGGACTTGAAACTCCAACCAGCCAAATACCTTAAACATTTGTACCACAGAGCCATCATAGTTCCTGTCTGTAGCTCATCCTAAAATGGTGTGAACCCTGAGTATCCCCTTTTTAGATCAGCAAAGGGCATCTAAACCAGTTGCCTCCAACTCATGGCTACCCCATGTGTGTCAGAATAGAACTGTGCTCCGTACCGATTTCAACAGCTGATTTTTCAGAAGTAGATCTCCAGGCCTTTCTTTTGAGGTGACTAACCCAAAGTAATAAAAGAAAATCCACAGGCTAGCCAGGGACCTATGGCCCATATGAACTGACTGACAAAAATTAACTTGGCCAATATGATTCCATTTGGGTGAAAATCAAACAAAGAAAGATGATTAGTTTCTTAGAAATGAAGCTGAATATGAAAAATATGAAAAGATTCATGAGATCAGAAGCTAAAGATACTGGAGAGCAGAAAAGGCACAGAGTGGAAGGTGAGGAAACTTGTCAGTCAAGCAAGAACAGTAGTTGCTCAATTGAAAGAAGGGAAGCTACAAAAAAAAAAAGAGAGAGAGATCACTAAGCTTTCCTGTCATGATTAGAATTTACATAATCTTCTTTTTCTGAAAGAGCACAATAAGTGGGCATCTACTTTTTAAAACCAAAAGAATTAAATTTAAGCAAATTATTAAAGTCTAAGACAATGCTTTCTGCTGTAACAAAAGAAGCCCAAAACTTCAATGACTGTTCCATTAAAAAGTAGTTTATTTATGCAGTCAAAGACCAAAGAAACCACTGTTTACAAACCATTTGCAGTGATTGGACTAGAAGTGCTGTTTCAATGTGAAATGATGATACCAACCCTACCAAAGAGAAGCAAGCAATAATTCTGCAAAAGACACATGAAAGAGAGAGGAAGACAGAAAGCAGCTCTCACATGTTTTTTAAAGTTCCATTTGCTTTTTAATACAATTCTTATAATACATGAAGAATAGCAGAGTCAGTTCTAGGAGTGTAGACTGTGAAATTTGGTGAATGTGAAACTTGATTGAACACAACTGCCATTAAAAGAAAGTAAACTTTATATTGCCAGACATGGAAGGAATGCTGTTTAATTTTAGATACTCCATCTAGCAGTTCATTTTCTTCATTGCTCTTCTATCACTGTTGATCTGCTTTAAAGCAGAGGCCATAGGGCATAATGGAATGAGCCAGAGACTGATAGAATCCTGCCTTAGTAGTTATGAAACCTCTGGCAAGGTTTTTAAATACTTCTGAGACTCAGTTTTTACATCTGAAAATGAAAACAATATCCAGTTTTCAGCTGTTGTGCAAATTAAAGGGACAGTATATATATAACAACTATATATACCCTGTTATCTCTTACACAGTTATAAATCTTAGTTTGAAGGGAGATGGCTAGTTTGACTTTGAAATGTAACCTGAGCAAGGTGCCATTATTTTGATAAGATGTTACATCTAGATTCCTTAGAAAATCCAAATTGTTCTCCTGCTTACCAAAACAACTGAGATCTCAAGATATGGATTTGCCAAGAATCCATGAATTTAAGAAGATTACTTCTCACGTGTCTGTCAGTTTGTCATACTGTGGGGGCTTGCGTGTTGCTGTGATGCTGGAAGCTATGCCACCAGTATTCAGACACTGACAGGGTCACCCATGGCAGACAGGTTTCAGGTGAGCTTCCAGACTAAGACAGACTAGGAGGACGGACCCGGCAGTCTACTTCTGAAAAGAACTAGCCCGTGAAAACCTTATGAATAGCAGCAGAACATTGTCTGATATAGTGCTGGAAGGTGAGTCCCCCCAGGTTTGAAGGCACTCGAAAGATGACTGGGGAAGAGCTGCATCCTCAAAGTAGAGTCAACCTTAATGATGTGAATGGAGGCAAGCTTTCAGAACCTTCATTTGCTGATGTGGCATGACTCAAAATGAGAAGAAACAGCTGCAAACATCCATTAATAATTGGAACCTGGAATGTATGAAGTATGAATCTAAGAAAATTGGAAATTGTCAAAAATGAAATGGAACGTATAAAGATCAATTTTCTGGCATTAGTGAGCTGAAATGGACTGGTATTGGCCATTTTTAATCAGACAATCATATGGTCTACTATGCTGGGAACGACAATTTGAAGAGGAATGGCATTGCGTTCATCAAAAAGAACATTTCGAGATCTATGCTGAAGAACAACACTGTCAGTGATAGGATAATATCCATAGACCTACAAGGAAGACCAGTTAATATAACTATTATTCAAATTTACTTACCAACCACTAAGGTCACAGATGAAGAAGCTGAAAATTTTTACCAGCTCCTGCAGTCTGAAATTGACCGAACATGCAATCAGGATGCATTGATAATTACTGGTGATTGGAATGCGAACGTTGGAAACAAAGAAGAAGGACTGGTAGTTAGAAAATATGGCCTTGGTGATAGAAATGATGCCAGAGATCACATGATAGAATTTTGCAAGACCAATAACTTCTTCATTGCAAATACCTTTTCTCAACAACATAAAAGGTGACTATACACATGGACCTTGCCAGATGGAACACACAGGAATCAAATCGACTACATCTGTGGAGAGATGATGGAAAAGCTTGATACCATTAGTCAGAACAAGGCCAGGGGCCTACTGTGGAACAGACCACCAATTGCTCATATGCAAGTTCAAGATGAAACTGAAGAAAATGAGAACAAGTCCAGGAGAGCTAAAGTACGACCTTGAGTATATCCCACTTGAATTTAGAGACCATCTCAAGAGTAGATTTGATGCTTTGAACACTGATGGCCAAAGACCAGACAAGTTCTAGAATGATATCAGGACATCATCCATGAAGAAAGCAAGAGGTCATTAAAAAGACAAGAAAGGAAGAAAAGACCAAAATGGATGTCCAAAGAGACTGAAATATGCTCTTGAACATCTAGTAGCTAAAGCAAAAGGAAGAAATGATGAAGTAAAAGAACTGAACAGAAGATTTTGAAGGATGGCTTGAGAAGACAAAGTGAAGTATTATAGTGACGTGTACAAAGAGCTGGAGTTAGAAAACCAAAAGAGAAGAAAACACCCAGCATTTCTCAAGCTGAAAGAACTAAAGAAAAAATTTAAGACTCAAGTTGCAATAGTGAAGGATTCCATGGGGAAAATACTAAACAACACAGGAGGCATCAAAAGAAGATGGAAGGAATACACAGTCATTATACCAAAAAGAATTGGTTGATGTTCAACAATTTCAAGAGGTAGCCTATGATGAGGAACCAATGGTACTGAAGGAAGAAGTCCAAGCTACGCTGAAGGCATTGGCAAAAAACATGGCTCCAAGAATTCAAGGAATATCAATTGAGATGTTCCAACAAATGGATGCAGTGCTAGAAGTGCTCACTCATCTATGCCAAGAAATTTGGAAGACAGCTACCTGGCCAACTGACTAGAAGAGATTCATATTCATGCCTACTCCCAAGAAAAGTGATCCAACCGAATGTGGAAATTATCAAACAATATCATTAATACCACATGAAAGTAAAATTTTGCTGAAGATCATTCACAAGCAGCTACAGCAGTACATTGACAGGGAACTGCCAGAAATTCAGGTCGGATTCAGAAGAGGATGTAGAACCAGGGACATCATTACTGATGTCAGATGGATCCTGCCTGAAGGTAGAGAATACCAGATATATGTTTACCTGTGTTTTATTGACTATGCAAAGGCATTAGACTGTGTGGATCATAACAAATTATGGATAACATTGTGAAGAATGAGAATTCCAGAACCCTTAATTGTGTTCATGAGGAACCTGTACATAGATGAAGAGGCAGTTGTTCGAACAGAACAAGGGGATACCGTGTGGTTTAAAGTCAGGAAAGGTATGCGTCAGGGTTGTATTCTTTCACCAAACCAATTCAATCTGTATGCTGACCAAATAATTGGAGAAGCTGGACTGTATGAAGAAGAACAGGGCTTCAGGATTAGAGGAAGACTCATCAACAACCTGTGTTATGCAGATGACACAGCCTTGCTTGCTGAAAGTGAAGAGCACTTGAAGCACTTACTGATAAAGATCAAAGATTACAGCCTTCGGTATGCACTAGACCTAAACCTAAAGAAAACCAAAATCCTCACAGCTGGACCACTAATTAACAACCTGATGAATGGAGAAAAAGTTGAAGTTATCAACTATTTCATTTTGCTTGGATCCACAATTAACACCCATGGAAGCAGCAGTCAAGCCATCAAAAGATGCATTACGTTGGGCAAATCTGCTGTGAAAGACTTCTTTAAAGTATTCAAAAGCAAAGATGTCACCTTGAAGACTAAGGTCCACCTGACCCAAGCCATGGTATTTTCAATCGCATCATATGCATGCAAAAGCTGGACAATGAATAACAAAAATGGAAGACTTGACACCTTTGAATTGTGGTGTTGACAAAGAATATTGAATATACCATGGACTACCAAAAGAATGAACATATCTGTCTTGGAAGAAGTACAACCAGAATGCTCCTTAAAAGCAAGGATGGTGAGACTATATCTTACATATTTTGGATATGCTATCAGGAGGGATCAGTCCCTGGAGAAGGACATCGTGCTTGGTAAAGTAGAAGGTCAGTGAAAAAGAGGAAGACTCTCAACAAGATGGATTGACACAGTGGCTATAACAATGAGTTCACGCATAACAACAATTGTGAGCATGGCGCAGCACCGGGCGGTGTTTTGTTCTGTAGTACATAGGGTCACCCTGAGTTGGAACAGACTCAGCAGCACCTAACAACAAGAACAACACTCCTGAAATACTGAAGTGTTCTTAGCTATAAGTTAGGTGCCAAACAATCCAAATTGTTCTCCAAGTTTGAGTTTCCATCCACAATCCATTCGGTAAAATATTAGACCCTTTAATCTGAATGAGAAGAGACAAGAATGTAGTAATTGTAATCCAAAATTTCCCCAAGCCTTTCCAAATTGTTGATAACAATGAGGTTAACTGAAGAGTAACAACCTAAATTTCACTGTCACCCTTGCATAATGCTGGAACTCAGCCTCCTAACAGTCTCCTCTAGCTACTCTTCTGCGGTCCAGGGGGTTGTCTTCTAGGTTCTTACAAACACCATGTCTACCCAGTTACTCATTTATAAACCCAGAAACGGGAATTTGGAGGATGTGTGTCTGGCCTGGAGTCCCAGGGTGGTACACACAGTTAATACATTTGTCTGCTAACTGAAAGGTTAGAAGTTCGAGGCCACCCAGAGGTGCCTCGGAAGAAAGTCCTGGTGATCTAAGTCTGAAAAACCAGCCATTGGAAGCCCTGTGGAGCACAGTTCTACTTCAACACACTTGGGGTCATCGTGAGTCAGAATCCACTCAATGGCAACTGGTTTGGTTTAGGCCTGGCCCTAATTTCACAAGGGGATATCCATGAATCTCATCTAAGTCATATGAGAAGGGTAGTTCTTTGTAGCAAGCTGTTTTCCTGAACATGAAAGAGGGGGAGGGGGTTTCTTTCACCATCACCGCTTTCCAGTATCACACAGTTAAGGTAAAATTCAACATTTTCAGCCTTCTACTCCTCCCTCTGCTTTTGGATTTCTACTGCTCAGGAAGTCACCTGAAGGCAGTCTTTCACCTGCAATATTACCAGTTCCGTCCTCAAAAACAAAGATTCTAGGGTGCTGTCTCCAGTGTTCACAAAGCTACAAATGCAAACAGTGTTAAATTGAGGCTATGTTACCCGTAATCCTCACTGCACTGAAGCCTTACCAGACTTGCATAGGAATGGAGAGAATGCTCCCTCTGCCATTCTGTCAACTGGGCCCCAAAGCAGCACTTCTTGTGCCTTCACAGCTTAGAAATCCTCAATAAAAAAAAAAAAAAAAAAAAAAATTATCTACTTTCTCCTAAAGGAAAACTGTGTACAACCCTCCTCGGTTCCTGCTCCGCTCTACCTCTGCCAGAAAAAAAAAAAAATTTTTTTTTCCAGAAGTACTTGATATATTCCTGCCTCACATACTGATCAACACACACAAACACTAGGTACCACGAACTCTACCAACACGTCTGACAAGCCCAGATATGGGAGAAATTCAACGACAACACATTCAGGGCCTTGGACCTAATAAAATACATTGAAATTCACCTACTTGGAAAAATCTAGTCAAAATACCACTGAACTAGAAAAACGTGTCTTGTTCTATAAGTAGCAGTTGTTCAGTCTTAAACAATTCTAGTCCCGAGGCATGCTAGGCAGCTAACCTGATCAGTGGGCCTTTTGAAGATTTAGCCATTTAAGAGTCATCACAGGTTGACCAAGGGAAACCAACATTAGTAGATGCAGAGGCATAGCTGTCTACTCACAGAGCCAAACAAGCCTTCCTAAGCTGACGTCAAAAGCCAAGCTGCGATTTTCAGGACCACCTTAAATAGAATTTGATTATTTTCTTAATCCATATGTTTGCCGACATCCAGAAGGGTCTACAATAACTCCTGTGGAGAAGATCCTAACTATTTGATTCTTCTAGGGTCCATCCTAGCTTTTACGGTCTCAAAGAATTCTTTTAGGTGCCCTTAGGAAACAAGAGTAGAAAATTGAATGTTGT
Organism: Elephas maximus indicus; assembly: GCF_024166365.1. NCBI lineage: Eukaryota > Metazoa > Chordata > Mammalia > Proboscidea > Elephantidae > Elephas > Elephas maximus. Next base: position 138,464,207 of record NC_064821.1, read on the forward strand.
AAAAGCATCGAAACAAAAACCCAACTGACTAAAGATAATGGGATCTCATTTAGAAAATGGATTGTTGCTCTCTGGAATCTACACATTTCTCTCTAATTCCATTGCTAACATTTTTGTCTAAGCCAGCTTCATTTCCCATCTGAATTACTACAACACCCTCCAACTTGGTGCTCTGCATCTTCTCCTGTCTCACTCTTTTGTCTTCACCTAGCTAACTCTCACCTATTTTTCCGGTTCAGTGTAAATGCCAATCCCTAAGGACAACGTTTTCTGACCACCCTTGTCCTAGATAGTTTATATCCCCTGTGGTAGGCAGAATAATGCCCCTCTCAAAGATGTCCTAAACTAAAAAAAGCCAAACTCATTGAAATTAAGTCAACTCTGCCTCATAGTGACCCCATGTGACAAAGTAGAATTGCCCCCATAAGTCCTCCAAGGCTGTAATCTTTACAGAAGTGGACTGCCACATCTTTCTCCCTCAGAGGAGCTAGTGGGTTCAAACCACTAACCTTTCGGTTAGCAGCTGTTAACCAGCTGTTAACCACTGTGCTCACCAGGGCTCCTTAAAGATGTCCTAATCCCTGGAGATTGGAACTATGTTACTTTACATGGTAAAGGGAATTAAAGCGGCTAACCAGCTGACTTTATAATAGGGAGATTACTCTGGATTATCCAGTTGAGCCCAATATAATCACACCAAACCAAACCCGCTGCTGTCAAGTCAATTCTGACTCATAGAGTAGAACTGCCCCATAGAGTTTCCAAGGAGTGCCTGGTGGATTTGAACTGCTTGCCCTTTTGGTTAGCAGCCATAGTACTTAACCATTATGCCACCAGGGCTTTCAAGTGTCCTTAAATGTGGAAGAGAGAGGAAGAAGAGAATATCAGAGTGATGAAATGTAAAAATGACTCAACTGGCCATGTCTGGCTTTGAAGATGGAGGAAGGGACCCATAAGCCAAGGAATTCAGGTGGCTTCCAGAAGCTAGAAGGAGCAAGGAAGCAGTTTCCCCCGAGAACCTCCAGAAAGGAACCTAGCCCAGTGGACACCTTGATTTTAGCCCAGTGAGATCCATTTCAGACTTCTGATGTCCAGAACTGTGAGATAATAAATTTGTGTTGTTTTAAGCCACTAAGTTTGTGATAGTTTGTTACAGCAGCCATAGGGAACTAATATATTTCTTTATTATAAATTCTTAGTGGACAAGTTTGGATGAGCTTGTTAACATTGTAATTACATCAATTATTTGGTCAGTGTCTATCTTAGACAGAGTATATTTACAGTCTGTCTTGTTCTCCATTGACTTAGCACATTGCCTGGCACATAGTCGACTCTCCATAAATATTTTTTTGCATTAGTGAACTGCATGTGTGGGAAAGCATTCCCATCCCACACAATAAAACTGACTGTACTCCAAGAGATGCCCAGCCGAGTCCAAAAGCTGAGACTTCAGTGGTTAAATGATGTATTTGAGACCTTAGCTCTTTTTGAAAAAATCACTTAAAAAAAAAAAAAGGATTACTTTAATTTGTAAATATTAAAAGGATGCAAGAGTGAGTGAGAAATAGTAAAGACAAAGAAGATCCAATATGCAGATACTATAAATCCCTGGAAAAGAAAAACAAAACAAAGGAACAGAACAAATACTAAAAATTCTAACTCAAAAAAAATTCCGAAATTAAAAAAAAAAAAAATTTTATAGTACATATTGAAAAAAAAAATTGAAACTACATACAAATTGAAACTACACTATGCATCTGAGGCCATCGACCCAGAATAAATATTAGGCATGTTTTAGTAGTGGGTTTTTTTTATGTTTTGGTAATCATGGGATATTCTAATCCTGTCATCGTTTATGTCCTTAAGAACCAGGATTCTTGGTGTGGAAGAAAAGAAAAATAGATGTAAGAAAAAGAATATAAGTAAAAACCTTTTATTCCTAAATTTGAATTGGAAGTGTCAGTATAAACTCATGAGTTATTTAAACTTTAAAAGTACACACGCACACGCACTTCCTAGATCTGTTTGCTGAAATGGTCTAGAAACAATGATCGATCCAGCATCAGAGAACACTTCCAGTAACCAGGCTATGCCCTCAACACACCATTTTTTTGTGAAAAGAACCCACAATTTTAAAGAAATAGCTAATTTCAGGTCAGGGACAACACACATGCAAGGTTGGCTTGGAACATTTTGACATAACAGACACCAAGAAAACTATCAAAAACTATAAAAAAAAAATGAAGGTGATTAAAAAAAAACCTCATGAGCCAACCTGAAAGGAGAATACAATGATCCAAAGACAGAAAAATTTGAGCTTTGATAAGGATAAGATTGCAATGTATTGAAATGTATAAACTATGTTTATATCCATGAGTTTATAATGATATTACCCAAAAAGAAAGAAACAGAAAGTATTCAGTCATCTTCTGAGGTTGGCCAGGAATCAACTGGTTGTCTGTTAAAAAAAAAAAGAGCAAAAACCAGACATCACGTGTTGCCTGGCAAAAACGCATAACATCACCTATAATATGATCAAGAGGATTCAACCTAAGTCTCATAGAGCCTCTGAATCCAGTTGCAGATTTGCAGGAAATACAGAGGACAGGGGAACATGTAGAAGGGCTTCATGAATATGTAACCAGGGAAATACAGACCGTGGAAAAAACTACAGGTCAAATGACCAGGTTCATGGATAATAAATTGTAAATAAAGGAAAAAGATGAAAGAGGATCTTATAGATTAAAAGAGACTGAAAAGACATTTTTTTTTTAATGGACATGATTGAATTATAGTATCTAAAGGTGCACATTTGCCTGATAACATAAAGAAATTAAAAGAATTGTGTGTTGTATAAGGCAAGATAGTGGTTACTTTTGGAAGGAGGGAGAGGCTGTGATAAGGACAAGCACTGGGTGGATGACAAAGTTTGATTTCTTGTCCCAGGTGGTGGCTACAATGGTTTTCACCTTATAATAATTTACTAGCTATGTATTTTGGTGTGGTTTTTTGAATCTGTCTTTTGTTTTACAATAAAATGTTTAAAAAATAATAATGCAGTTTCTAAGAACAGATGACAGAGAAATAGAGAAGAAAGTTCTTATTCATTGAATTGGTTAGGTGGGTGTCTTGCTAGCCATCAGTTATGGTCAGAAGCTGGCCAAAAAAAAAAAATTTACCTAAGGAAAAATACAATCCTCACTGACTGAGCCCGTTGCATTATTCTAGGATAAATGCCCCAGATGTTGGAAATTATGTCTAATATCAGATAAGCACGTTTAGTATCTTACACTGGCCAAGGAACAGGTTAGATATATGGGGAGAACAACCAGTAGGTAGAGCCTGAGAGCTTCCAAAATTATCATGGTCATTTTACCTGGCAGGAGAAGGAGATCTCAAAAAGGAAGAAGAGGCAGACCTCAAGAAAGGATACTAATGTTAGGAATTATGGTAGATACCCTGTGAAAAATTTAACCATTTTTTATTATTCTTTTTTTTTTTTATTTCCTCGGATTATGGGAATAATTTTAATTAATCCACAGTTTGGGGTTTTTTGTTTTGTTTTGCTTTTTGTTTTTCTATACTGTAATTCCCCTCATATAACCAAATCCTTTTGTAAAGTCCACTGAATTGATAAAATATCATGGGGTGATGGGGTAGAAAATCAAAGAACAGGAAGTAAAGGGTGGCGTATCTCTCCTACATCAACCTTCCACGAGGAGAGTAACTGTAGGGCTCTAGGACAGACTAACAATGAAGAAGCAGTGGTGCACAGCACAATGGGAGGAGAAGTGAAAAATCAGCTGTCAGGTGGAAAGTTTATAGGCACATTGTCTCCTTCAAAATACTACAGGGATGTAAACTTTGAAATGAGAAGCTGATTCCTGAGTTACTTAGAGAGTCTAGAACAGAGGAGAAAATCTTCAGGATTTAGGCCTAGGCAAGGAGTTCCTAAACTTAACTCCAAAAGCATGATTCCTAAAAGGCAAAATTAATAAATTGGACTCCATCAAAATTTTTCTGTGGAAGACCCTGTAAAAAAGGATGAAAGGAAAAGCTAGAGGCTGGAAGAAAATATTTGCAAACCACATATTGGACAAAGAACTACTACCTAGAATATATAAAGAACTCTCAAAACTTAAGAGTAAAAACACAAACAATCCAATTAGAAAATGGACAAAAGACATGAAGAGGTATTTCACCAAAGAGGATATTGAGATAGTAAATAAGCACATGAAAAAATGTTTGACATCATTAGTCACTAGGTAAATGCAAATTAAAGCCACAGTGAACACCCAGCAGAATAAGTAAAATTAAAAATAGTAACAATACCAAACACTGGTGAGGATGCAGAGAAACCGGATCACTCATATCTTGTCGGTCAGCCACTCTGGAAAACAGCTTGACAGTTTCTTTAAAAACTAAACATGTAAATACCATAGGACCTAGGAATCACACTGCTGAATATTTCTCTCAGAGAAACAAAAGCATATTGACCCAAAAACCAGTACATGAATATTTATAATGACTTTATTCATAGTAGCCAAAAACTGGGAACAACCCAGATATCTTTCAGTGGATGAATGGTAAAGCAACCTATGGTACATCCATACCATGGAATCCTACTCAGCAATAGAAAGGAATGAACTAGTGATATCTGCAACAACCTGGATGAATCTCTAAAAAACTATGTTCAGTAAAAAAAAAAAAAAAAAAAGGTAATCCTGAAAGATTATGTATAATTCCATTATACAAAAGTCTTGAAATGACAAATTTATACAAACGGAGAACAGATTAGTGGTTGCCAGGAGTGAAGAAGGGGCTGGAGGTGGAAAGGAAGTGGGTGTGGCTATAAAAGGGCAATGTGAGGAATCCTTGTGGTGACAGAAATGTTCTGTATAAACTGTCAAGGTCAATATCCTGGTTGTGATATTGTACTATAGTTTTGCAAGATGTTACCATTGGAGAAAATTAGATAAAGAATCTCTATATTATTTCTTACAACTGCAGGTGAATCTACAGTTATCTCAAAATAAAAATTTTGATTTAATAAATATGTTCATGTAATGAAAGAGTCTTTTTTTTTTTTAAATCAAACAGCCAAGAAAGAACAAGGGAAGAAAAACACACATATAATCCCATAAAGATCTGTGGGATCACAAACAGAACAAGAAAAGCCGGACAGTGCAGAAAGGGGGAAAGAGGAATGGAAACCCCAAGAAAACAATCAACAACTGAGAGATCTGCAGAATTTAAAGGAGCTTAGCAAAGTCCCTGAGAGGTGCAAATGGTTAACAAAGTCAGCTGCTAAACGAAAGCTTACAGGTTCAAGTACATCCAGAGGCACCTCAGAAGGAAGGCCTGGCAACCCAGTTCCAGAAAAATCAGCCATTGAAAACAAATGTCCAGAGGCTAGCCAAACCAGACAGCAAGGAACCAAATCACACAAGGCAGGCAGAAATGGGAGCACAGCACTTTTCACAAGGAAGACAGCTGTGCTCTGTCATTCCCAGCTCACACAAGTGAAGTCCAAGACATATTTAAGTGGAGGCCTGCAGGTGTTTGATTAACAAAGGCACAACCAGTTACAGATTTCTATTCGCATGTGAAGTGACAACATGGGAAATCTGAGACTTTGGGGCTTCTGCCCTTTGTCTCATTCCCTAGGTTCAGCTGATATACCAGTAAAAATAAATCAACTACTTGTACTGAACCCCGTTCTACTTATTCAAATAAAGAAATAACACAGTCGTTGGTTTTCAACCTAATTTTTAATAATTTTATATACTTATTTGAAATTATCTTAGTTTCATAAGCATCAGGAAGTTGGGGTTCTACTCAAAACTAAATTTCCAAAACACATGTATGGTCAATATAATCAACCACTGTCTTAATTTTCCTGGAAACCCTGGTGGTACAGTGATTAAGAGCTATGGCTGCTAACCAAAAGGTAGGCAGTTCAAATCCACCAGGTGCTCCTTGGAAACCCTATGGGGCAGTTCTACTCTGTCCTATATGGTTGCTATGAGTTGGAATCGACTCGATGGCAATGGCTCTTTTTGATCTCAGTTTTCTAGTGCTGCTGTAACAGATATACCACAAGTGGATGACGTTAAAGAACATTTATTTCTCACAGTTTATGGAGGCTAAAAGTCTGAATTCAGGGCACCAGCAATAGGGGAAGGCTCTTTTTGTCAGCTCTGGAGGAATATCTTTGTCTCCTTCAGTTTCTTTTGCTCAGTTCCTTGAGTGTCTTCATGTGGCATCTATCTTTCCCCATTTGTCTTTGCTTGCTAATCTGCTCTTTTTATATCTCAAAAGTCCTTAGGTTTAAGACACACCCTAGACATGTATGGCATCATTAACATAACAAAGAAAACCCTACTCCCAAATGGGATTACATCCACAGGTATAGGGGTTAGGATTCCAACAGATACTTCTGGGGGACACGATTCAATCCATAACAATCACTAAACACAATCCATAAACAATTTAGACCCAATTGCTAGGGAGTGAAGTAACACTGGGCATTTTCCTGAGAATATCTTAGAAAAAGTTCATCAGTGGTTGTCAGGGTCTGGGAGAAGAGGGAGTGGGAAGTTACTGCTAATTGCTATGTGATAAAAAATGTTCTAAAATTAAATAATGGGGATAGTTGCATCAGTCTGTAAATATACTAAAATCATTGAAATGTATACTTTATAAGTTTTAAAAGGGTAAATTTTATGGATGTGAATTGTATCTCAATAAAGCTCTCTCACACACACACAGCTTAGAATGAATATCCTTTTGCTCTTTTTCTCTATTTCTCTCTTTCCTTCTCACTCTCTCCCACTCTTTTCCTATATTTGTTCCTCAGTCCCTTGACCTAAAAGGAAATGAAATTAATTCTTTAGAAAGTCAGTTATGTGTGATTTTTCTAAATACCAAAGGATACATACGGTTATAGTAGTTTGCATCCTTTTATTTCACTTACTTCAAATTAGAGCTTTGGGAATTTGTCATGCAAATTTATGCAAAATAAAAATATGACTATGTTACTATTTCCATTTAGAGACAAAAACACTGCCACTTTACAAAAAAAAAAAAACCTACCTCACAGTATCTTGATCTTCACCACACTTCTGATATCAAGAAATAGTAACTATTTCTAACTAAATTGCCTTCTCACTATTATATGTATTTCTAATAGGCATTAATAGCACATTAGAAATATTAAATCCATTTAATGAAACATACATCAGTAAATTTGTGTGCCACATGCATCAAATGGAGCAGACGTGATAGAGTACTTGATTAAGATCCTAAGTAAAAGTGTTTTTATCAGAGAAGTGTCTAGTATAGATATCATTTACTTCATGTATATATAAATTATATTAACTGCCTTGGTTTCTAAGTGTTTAAGTGTGATGCTACAGTGATTTCCAGCAACATGTACCTCTGCCACATTTCTCATGCCACTACAGATTAGATGTATCTTCAAAACACAAATGTAACACCAGAATTTTATCTTATCTTTTCATGACGGCTATCTATAAACCAACCACTTCAGTAAGGTTTTCTATATTCAAACAAGGCTACTACGGTTTTGCATTGGAAATTGTAAAGACATACTAGGCTTTAATTGAATTCCGTCTCTGCATTCTCCCTGATGATTTGAAAGGCATACCCAATTTTACTTATAGCAAATGCTTACAGCTTAAACATTTTATCTGCATTTGTTTTCAAGGCCTGAGATCTATTGACACAATATAAAAAAAATTTTTTTTAACTTTAGTAAATACAGAAACTCATTCGGTAAAGCAAAATACTCAAACTTTGTGCCAGTTTTCCTGTGGTTTGTAAAATCTGGTGTACAGTATGTTTGGTGAGTGAGGCCAAATCACTGGGGTAGAAAAGACAGTCCCAAGCTAATACATCAGTTCACCACCTAGCATTTATTAAACACGTAGGAGGAAGTAGGAAAACAGTGCTAAACGTGTGTTACATTTTAAGGTAGCAAATACACTGGAACATTTTATTAAATTTAGATATCGTTCTCCAAAATAAATTCTCAATCTGAAAAGCAAAATAGGAAATTTCTTGAAAGTGACAAGGAAACAAATTACAAGAGGTCTATGATTTCTTTTTTCCTTAAGATGGAAAAATGGAAGATATGCACACTACTACCATACGTTTTAGCTGTATGACTTCAGTCACACAGATATTTAAAAAGCAGAATTTTAAGCCTGTATGAGCCTAAGACTATGGTGTTCTTGTACCCTGATATTTGTTCATGCTTTCCTCTGTGGGGCACTATTTATAGCAAATTGTTTGACCCAGTTATAGACATTCTGATGGGTGGCACTAGGAGGTCATAAAGTTCACTAATCTTTTCTCCCTTTTTTTTCCTAAGATGCTTTGTGTTAATTTCCTTTTAGTTCCCAAGAGAGGTCTTTTTGCAGCAGCCTAAAATTTCTGTTGTTAATTATGTATATGTTTAATTAAACTTGCCTATCTTTTTACCTAATGGATCAAATAACCTGAAACACTGAGCAACATGTTATAAAACCAAAAGCCTTATATGAAACATGTTTTCTGAGTTATTTGTCATTTCATATCAGATAATTAAACTCAAAGCATAATCTAATTATCACTTTAGTTTTATACATTCACAAAGCCTAACTTTGACTATGACTCGCTCTGTTTAGTAAGACTGAATAAAATAAACAGGATATTGCATGTGTCAAGGGGTATGTCAAAATATAAAATCTTCAATGTTTTATGTTACCAAAAATGATTCTCCATCAATATATGCAAAGCTTGCTAGACTGTACTCCTCATGAAGGCAGGGCCTTCATCTAGTTCACAGCTCTACCCTCAGCGCCTAAAACAGCATCTGGCACATATTACAGGATCATTAAATACGCACTAAGTGAATAAATAAATGATTAGTGTATATATATGGAATTCTTGATGATTAATAACTGTAAGATGCTTCCTGAAATCTGGATGCACAGAGAGGCAGCGTAGAATGGCTGTGAGGTTAAAATTTCTTGAAATCCCCAGTATTAGTTAAAATGTGGAAAGATGAAAGAGGAGCTGTCATCTACTGCTGGTGCAAATGCAAACTGATACAACATTTCTGGGGGACAATTTACAATATACATCGTAAGTTTTACATTCGAAAAATTTGTCTTTATAAATTTATCCAAAGAAACTAATCAGAGATGGCCACAAAGATTTATTGATAAAGATTTTATAATGAAAAATTGAAATGATCCACACATCCCAAAACACTGGTGTAGTTACCTAAGTTATGGAATACCCATAGAATGGAATACTATGCAGCTATTAAAAATTGTCCAAGAGTGTTCAGTGATTCAGAAAAATGTTCTGGAAATACTTTCAACTAAAAATAAAGTCACAAAATAGCATGATCCTTTTTAAAAAGTCAGTAGACATATTCATTAAAAAGAGTATGCAATAAATACTAACAGTGGTTAGATATTAGTTGGTGGTGAGATTACAGCTGATACATATTTTTTTCCCTATTATATGCAATATGTTCCAAATTTTCTACAACGAAAAGAAATTATTTTTGAGGTTGATTGTTTTAACGTTAGTAATTTAAAAACAAAAAAATCAAAACAAAACAACTTTTGAGAGCAGGCAGACCCAGGTTTAAAATTAGGCTCAGGCACAACTTTCTTCAACTCTCTCAGTCTGCTTCTTCATTTATAAAATATCATAATGTTGCAGGGCTTAGCATAGTACCTCGCATGTAGTCCCCCTGTCTAATAAATAAAAAAAAAGATAACTATTTTTTTTTATTATTATTAACTATTCCAGTTAAGACTGTACACAGGTATCCATAGATAAACATTAAAAATGTATTTTTGGAAAATTTTGCCTTTTAACATCTTTTTCCCCACCCAAAAAGTCTTTCATTGCTTATTGCATGGGTCAGTTCAAAAAACAATTAATTACATATGGAAACACCATGCAAAATTACAGCCAAAGCAATTATTAGTGCAGCTCACCAATATATTTTTAAGCATATTGCCCAAATGTTTAACATGCGATTTTCAAAGAAAATGTATCTAAAACATTTTATAACCCACCAGCTTTTATGACAATTTAAATTTTTCCATATGGCCAACAGCTGACAGTATTATGCCAGCGTTAATGTTCCTCTCCCTTTTTATATAAATACTTACTTTCAAAAACAACTTTAAATTATTGAGACGAGAACTGTGAATTTTTACAGAGTTCATGTTGACGTAGAACTCCACAGTACTTAAACTAAATCTTTATAGTATATCTTTAATATCATTTTTCTCTATAGCACACAAGGAGTTTTAAACTCTATGAGAATTTTTGAGAGGTGGGTTTAAAGTTCTAGAACACTATCGATTCTTCCATAACAAATTTTGTGCTAATAACCTAGCTCAGCTGTGCTTTTCACGATAAAAGAGAACAAGGCTTGAAGTTCAAAGATATACATTGGACTTAGTTTCCTTATTTTAACATGGGGGTAAAAATGTTTATATTGCAGGGATAGTAAGAGGATCATATACAAGGAAGCACGTTGTCAATGGTAAAGTACTGTCCCAGAGTCTCCCAAAATACATTTTCATTCTGTTGTCCTTAGCTTGCCATGAAAATGGGGTTGTGCTAATGGAGCTTGGGAAACTATTTCCATGTTGGAGAATCACAATGCGCTTTAGCAGTAGGGCTGCCATAACAAAGTAACACAAGCTGGGTGGCTATTAAGAACAGAAATTTATTCTTTCACAGTTCTGGAGGTAAGAAGTCTGAAATCAGAGTGTCAGTTAATTCCTTCTGAAGTTCTCTGATGGAGGATCTGTTTCATACTTCTCTTAGCTTCTGCTGATGGCCAAAAATCCTTGCTGTCCCTTGATTTGTAGATACATCACCCCAAATTTCTCCCTCTGTCTTCACGTGGCCACCTTTCCTCTGTATTTTTCTCCCTCTCTCTGCTCCTCTTTTACAAGGACACCACTGATATTGGTTTAATACCCACCTACTCCAGTATGACCTCATGTTACCTTAACTAACATTGTCCAAGACTATTTCCAAGCAGGATCATGTTCACAGTTGCTGAGGATTAGGACTTCAACATATCTTTTTGGTGCATACACTTCAAGCTATAACACACATTAAACATATTATTCTCAAGATGGGAGAGAAGATTGGGGGAGATGGGTAGAAGTGTCTCAGAATCACCTGGAGAACATTTCAGAATAAATATACAGACTTACCAGGCGCTCCTTGGAAGCTCTATGGGGCAGTTCTACTCTGTCCTATAGGGTCGCTATGAGTCAGAATCGACTCAACTGCACTGGGTGTTTTTTACCATCACCACCCATTCCAGTTGACCAGAGCCAAATTCATCTTGGGATGAGGATATACCTTAGAAAGTGAGAAAAATACGTCTGTTTTTAAACAGCAACCAGGGACCTTGATATACAGTCATACTAAGTGTTTAAAACTACTCTATTAAAAGTGATAATTTCACATTAATATATAGGTTTAATTTCTTAATCCCATTATTTCACACACTGTTTTGAGTAATGCCTATTAATATGCTACAGAACTAGTGTTCTTCCAAACCCAATTTAGAAAACACTGAACTTTGCAAGTTAAGTTAACATCATTGCAATTGTTATTGACAACACTGGCTTGAGTGAGGACATAGCCACTCAAAGACGCAACCCAGCTCTGGGCCTCTGAAAGGTCTATGTGAGGTCTTCTAAGGTTGCTAGTTAAGATTTACACTGAAACCAGGTATCTATGTAATTAAAAGACTCAACTATAGGGAAACATAGACTATGTTTTATGACCTTGGCATAGGAAAAGTTTTCTTAAACAAGACACACACGCATATTTAAACATAAAAAAAGATTAATAAATACTCTTATACAGTAAGCAAGTCGTTCTTCATAACTGTATTGTCTAAAAGAAAATTAAATCCTTGGGTTTACATGTGCCATTCATTCTTTCCCTTATTCATCCATTCACTAAATATTTACTGCATACCTACTATGCAATAGCTTTGCATACCTACTATGTAATAGCTTTAGAGGTGATTTTTTTTTCCAGAGAACTGTGTTCTAGTCATTTTTTTTCACATAGATTTTCCTGCAATAATCATTTTCAGTAGTAAGAATTTGCAGTCACAATTGGCTGAGCCAAATTAGACATTGTGATCCTTCTTTCAATTCTTTTCTTGCTACCCACTTCTTTACTCTTCACAAAAATGAAGTTTCTAGGACAAAACACCACCAGTATTCACTTTCTGACCTGGAAAGATACATATTTCCCTCAAAGTGACAGACTAAATATTCAGGGGAAAGCAATCACAATGCCTTGCACATTGTAGGAGCTAAATAATAATTTTGATTTATTTGATCTTTTTTCCATAGATTCTTTTTATATAAAAAACTATTAAACGCATTGATTTGTATAAATGTCATCAACATAGACTATATACCGTTTCCCAAGATTAACAAGCAGAAGAAAAAGATAAGGCAATTCAGAAGCTTGTCTGGGAAGCAGGTAGTATTTCCAGTTTTTGAAGTCTTTGGAAGATACTTTGCATGTTCCCTTGCATTCGTTGAATGTGTTTTGGCAAGGATTTCCTTGGGTTTATCCTGCTTGGGGTTTACTCAACTTCTGAAATTTGTAGGCTTATGTCTTTTGCCAAACTTGAGAAATTTTTAGCCATTATTTCTTTGAATATTTCTATAGCCCCTCACTTTTTCTCCACTCTTTCTCAGGCTTGGTTGACATGAATTTAGGTTTTTTTACACATAGTCTTATAGGTTCCTGAGGATATATTCTCTCTTTTTTTTTTTTTTTTCCCCTATCCATTTTCTCTCTGTTTTTCAGAATGGGTAATTTTATTGATCTATTTTTAAGCTCACTGATTCTTTCCTGTGTCCTCCCCATTTCACTGTTGAGTGAGTTTTTAATATAGGTTATCGTATTTTTTAGTTCTAACATGCCATTTGGTTCTTCTTTATATCTTCTATTTCTTTGTTGACACTTTCTATTTCTTTGCTGAGACTTTCTATTTTTTCATTTATTTCAGTGTTTACAATCACTCAGTGAAGCGTTTTTATGATAGCTGCTCTGAAATCCTTGTCAGAGAGTTACAGTATCTACGTCATCTTGGTGTTTGTGTATGCTCATTGTCTTTTATCATTCAGGCTCGGGTTTTTCCGGATCTTGGTTTTTATTATATCCTGAACATTCTGGGTATTTGAGACTCTGGGTCTTATTTACCTCTGGGTCCAGAGTTATAAGACTCTGGATCTTATTTAAATTTTCTGCTGTAGCTGGCCTCCTCTGACACAGCACCAGCAGGAGGAGGTGAGGAGCTGCCTTTTTGCTGCTGGGTGAGGGTGGAAGTTCAGGCTCCCTACTAGACCTCCACTGACATTGCCCTGGCTGGGAGAGAGCAATACTTCATTACTGTTCCACACTGGCTGGCAGAAGGCGAAAGTTCAGGCTTCCCACTTATTCTCTCTGACTGCCAGGTAGGTGTGGAAGTTCAGACTTCCACATAATCTCTACTAACATCGTGGGGTGCCCTTATCATCACTGAACAGGGATGAAAGTCCCCACATTCCACTCTGTCTTTTCTGACACCAACCCAGAGAAGGAGGAGGGGTGACTCATTACAGCCAGGTAAGACTAGAAGTCTAGGCTCTCCACTCAGCCTTTGCTTGCAGAAGGTGAAGATGGGGCCACCATTTTTCCCATGGTACTTGGCTAGATTAGGGAGGTTATTCTCTAAAAGTTCTCTGTCTTGCTAGGCTGTCCCTTTTCTGGTCCTTTGGCTAAAGCTTTTCCTGAGGCTTTTCTTTTTTTTTCTGTACCTATTGGCATTTCTCCATCCATTGGAGAAAAGACTGAGGTTGCCAAGGATTTCATTTTACTTGAATCAAAAATCAACATACATGGAAGCAGCATTCAAGAAATCAAAAGACGAATTTCATCGGCCAAATTGGCTGCAAAAGACCTCTTTAAAGTGTTGAAAAGCAAAAATGTCACCTTGAGGACTAAGGTGAGCCTGACCCAAGCCATGGTGTTTTCAATCACCTCACATGTACGCGAAAGCTACACGATGAATAAGGAAGACCGAAGAAAAACTGACGCCTTTGAATTGTGGTGTTGGAGAAGAATATTGACTATACCATGGACTGCCAGAAGAATGAACGAATCTTTCTTGGAAGAAGTACAACCAGAATGCTCCTTAGAAGCAAGGATGGCAAGACTATATCTCTCTTACCTTGGACGAGGGATCAGTTCCTGGAGAAGGACATCATGCTTGGTAGAGGGTCAGCGAAAAAGAGGATGACCTCAAAGAGATAGATTGACAGTAGCTGCAACAATGGGCACAAGCATAGCAACGGTTGTGAGGATGGCACAGAACCAGGCAGTGTTTCATTCTGTTGTGCATAGGGTCCCTATGAGTAGCAATTGACTTGATGGCACCTAACAACAACCAATTGGCATTTCTAGGTTGCTGGCTTCTCCAGCACCTAGTCGGGGATTATATGGCAAAAACAAAGCCCAGAGAACTCACCACTGTGCCATTACTCAGGTCCCAAGTTCCCTAACCAGTCTGATCTCTTCCCACCACCTGTCAGAGTCTTCATGTGTTTGTTTTATATGCCCAGAGTTTTTAGCTGTATTTAGCAGAAGAAATAGGGAAAAGTGTGTTTATTCTATCTTTTCTGGAACTAAATGTGGATTTATTTGATTTTAATACTTTCTATGTTATATGTATATTATTTCTCCAAAGATTTTTGTGAACCGATGCCATTGTGTATTCATTCCTTCAGAGGCTTGCTTAGAAATATTTTTCATAACTACTCATATCTTTACATATTTCTCTGAGAAATTTTCATTTCATCATTAGAATTTTCTTAATCTGCAGTTCACAGCTGATAGCATTTTTGCTGCAACCCTTTGTTTTTTTGGATATATAACACCACAGTCACAAAAGCCAATTTTAAGGCAAGTACCAAGGTAGTATACGATCATTCCACATGGGTGAGGGATGAGATGCTACTCATCATATCTTTCATAGACTTTTTCCAAATGCACACGACCAGAGCCTGATTTTCTCTTAATTTCAGCCTCACCTGAACAGATATTCCTAGTTGATTTTCTCCTACTTGCGCACTGATAGTCTCATTTATTCTGATTATCATTTTGTGTTTTTATTGAGCATGATCTTCTATTTGCTCATTTTCATTCCTCATTCCTGTTTGAACACCTCCATCATCTTTCACACAGTTTGCTTTTGATGTCTGAAAAAATCAATAATACCCACAAATCTGCTGTGGCTCAGATGCTCACTACAAAAGTCTTTTCCTTTTCAGTCCATCTCCTGGAGATATTTTCCCGGCAGACAATAAAAAAACTTTGGAGAAATAATGTCTCATTTACTTCTCCCCACTTAATTTGCTTTTTAAATCTTTTCTCATCTTGAAAATTTGTACGAGAGAAAAACTTCATTGTTTTAAGCCTATCTCATGAACTGAACATAACCTTTGACTGCATTTCAGCAATATAATGCTCATTGGGAAATTTTACTAAAAATGGGACACCTGTTTGGTGTAGCGTGCTATGATAACCATTGTTATTTTCCCATCTGTACTCTTTTGAGACAAAGGACTGTAAAATCCCAGTAATCTGTCCCTGACTGTTTTGGTTACCAAAGGGTTTTCATGGAACATAACTGGTAGGTAATATAAATTCACACAAGTAAAACTAGTAGCTAAGCTGATTGGAGGTCTCCACACCACCACTCATTTTATTTTCTACAATCACTTAAGGGAGGATAAAAAAAAAAAAAGACAATACAGTTTTTAAATAATCATAGACTCACTATATGCATTGCTTTTTCTTATTCTTGGCATGAACTGAATTGCTACAGAAATCCTCGTGGCTCTTACGATGTCATTAGAGAAATGCCCTCTCACAAATCCTTCCCATTTGTCTCCTTCACTGCCTGCTCTGAAGTTGAAACAATTCTTTTCAAAATAATTTATAAATTGTTTTCTATGACACCCGTGACATTTATTATAGGCTTCAAGTTCAGCAAAAGATACCCAATTATTTCTATTTAATTCATTTATCAAATGCTAAGGGCTATGGCAATAATTCAGAGGTTCTGTCATTTAGTATCTCACAGTGAAGAAGACGGTTCTGCTCCCAGTAGGATGAGCTAATTTTGAAGGCATCGGTCAACAGGAAATCTGCCAGAGAAGAAGGAATGGTGGCATTGAACAGAGAGGCTCTAGTCAGAGGCCAAAGGTTAACCACAGTGCACATACTGTAGTTGATTTGATTTACATACTATCATTTTTTTCCTTTTAATTCTAGAAAGTGGCTATTTTCATTATTTCTTTAAAATTGTTCTACTTTGTTTTTTCACATTGTTATGCTACATGAGTAAAACTGATTCTTTAGATTAATCTGATTGTTCAGCCTTATTATTTACCATAATACACATGATTGAACTATATTTGAAAACGTAGAAAAAAGCGATGCCCAATTTTCCTACCTGTACTTCACGCCATAAAGGTTCAGTGCAATGCAAATATTTCACTAAATTATTTTTCTCCATTGAATTTATATTTGAAGAATTCATCATAAGAGAAAGGGGGTCATAGGATTCCGTATCTGCCTGTTGGTCAATAGATTTTTACTCCTCCATCTTTACCTCTACTCATTGGAGAATATTAAACCCTGGAAATCAGTCTCTGCTTTAGTTTGATTGATTATACCCAGTGTTAGAAAACAACTTAATTTTTGGCTAAAATGGCAGCATCTCTCTCTTACTAATTTCTGTTCTTACTGTTTATAACTCTAGATGTAAAACTGGCCATACTGCTGTTTTAAATGCAATGATGCTCAGCTTTGAAAAAGATGATATCCCAGAATTTGTATTAAATGGCATTTTTTTATGATTCTTTTTTGTTGTTGTTGTAAAAATATAGATAGCACCACATTTGCCAATTCAACATTTTCCTCATATAAAATTCAATGAGATCAACTACATCAATCACGTTGTGCAACCATCACCAATGTCCTTTGCCAAACTTCCCATCCCCATAAACTCACATTTCAACATTGATTATTAATATGACACTCCTGGGTTTGCTCAAAAAAACATCATTTGAGAAGAAATGGAGCCCTTCACTAGCTCTTACAAATGAGAAAAGAAACCTCTACAATTCTGGGGTCTTGAGGAATATGTAAAAATAAAACCCACTTGGAGTTACAACAAAGACCACTAATGATCAAAGACTCTTAGCAAAGTCAGTTGAAGTGCCCTGTCCAAATGAATCCCTAACCTAGCTGAAGAGAGGGCCAGCCATCACACACAACTGCATCTTCATGTAAACTAGACTTGGGTTTTTACTAAGTATCCTGTGCTATACCAACCTCATGCTGGCACCTGTTCTCTGGCACTCCCTCTTCTTGCAGGATGGGAAATTAGGAATTATTCATTCCAGGATGCTTAACACATTCATATTTAATTCTTCATATACTATTCAAACACTTGCATGTTGGTGGCACCTTGAGGTCTTTGAAGTTTATTTTTGTGCATTTTCTTGTCTCCTGGCCCACGTATTCCCTTTTCTTCATCCATCTGCCTTTATTCCTCCCACCATATCTATCTATATCTTACAAAGACAAAGGACTTTAAAATTTTCCCTTGCAGCGCTCCTTCCCTAGAGTCAGTGCCAACAAATTGCAACCATTGATGGGCCCTAGTGTGCTGGTATGCATCTGTACATCACCACTAGAAACAGTAAGAGATGACAAGAACTGCAGATTGAGCATCTCGGGTGGATATATGGAGCTAACATACACCACTTGGCAAGCTGCGTTCAGGGAGGCTTACTTAGCTCTCGTTCTGGGATTATTATAAAAATAAATCTTTTAACATTTGTTTGGGATTAAAAGTGAGGGAATCTAGATTCACAATTTAAAATGCACATCCTGATGAATAATAAATATATTTAGTAAATATACATTAAGGGAGAATTATATTTTCTGCAGTTTGTTGTGTTTCACTGAAGGCATTCTCCTCATAACAATGAATTAACAGAACCCAAATAGCAGACCAAGATTTAGAGTTGTGAGTGTGTAGCCAGCACCATCTCCTAGAAACGAAAGAGGCCCAAAGCAAGAACAGGCCAAAATGAAGTGGGGCCTGTATAACAGGAAAAGAAGTGGCGCAAGAGACATTGCAGAGCAACAAATAAGAGGCTTTCTGGAGTGTTCTGGAAAGAGCACTGGGCTCAGAGTCAATGACCTTAGTTCTAGTCTTCACTTGGCCACCAACTCTCTGCATTTCAGGGAATTAGAATGCCTGCGAGGGTCACAAGGCCTCATGGACACGGAGTTACATGTGAACTATAATGTACTTAACAAATGTGAAAGAAGGGCAGAAGTCCTGAAATTTCAGAATCAAGGGGACATCTAAAAAAGATTCCATCAGATTAGCCATAAGTGAATCTGTGAAATTAACCAGTTATCTTCTTAACCAGTTGCCATCTAGTCAATTCTGACTCATGGAAACTTGTGTGGCAGGGTAGGGCTGTTCTCCACAGGGTATTCGACAGCTGATGTTTCAGAATTAGATCACCAGGCCTGTCTTCCAAGGCACCTCTGGGAGAACTCAAACCTCCAACCTTTTGGTTAGTAGTCAGGCACACTAACTCTCTGCATCACTCAGGAACTCCTTCCTCTGCCTCCTCAGTCCCTCCCTCTTTTTATGGTCAGCTCCACTAGGCCTTCCCTCCAAACACCCAGCAGGAGTCAGGAGCTCATGATAGTCCCCTTCCCTCACCCACGCTCCCTTACACAGCTTCGTCTGTTGGACAACACAATCTCCAACTCCCAACATCAAAGTTTAATTGTTTTCTACCCTGCTTCCTGGGAACCCTGTTCTCTGTGGGTACAAGTGTGATGAATACACGGTCATAGGAGCCAGAGAACGTAGGTGCAGGTCCTAGCTCCTCTGCTTGCCAACTGTGAGATTTGGCAAATAATTTAACCCCCCTGTGCCCTTGTCTCAATAGCTGCCTCACAGCATTATTGTGAGGGTACATGATATAATAAAGATAAAGCAGTTGGTGCAGTGCCTGGTACATAAAAAAATGTTAGGTATTATTTGAGCTAAAATGTTAATGATGGGTATCAGTCTAATGTCATCCCTTCAAAGCAACTCTTGATTTCATCAGCAGCTTTAACTTAAAAAAAAAGGAGAGTATAATTGTGAGATTTTTAAACTGCAGGAAAAGGTGCAGAGGAAAATACATTAAGTCAGGGAACAAGTGTTTCTCAGGACAGGCTATTCCAACACAGGAGACCAGCTGTACATGACATGACTCCTATAATGTGGCCACTCAGCCCCCTCCCTTGTCTACACAACAACAGAAAATGCAGAGGCCTGGACCAGAGACTGAAGGGGACTGTGGGGATATTATTTATGCCGGGGGCCTTGTCAAATGATCTGTTCTTTATCCAGAACTGGGTAAACAGAAACACTTTTGCAGAAACAAGCAAACACTGTGCTGTGAAGTGACTTCACAAACAACTGTTTAATAGTCCATTACCAGCTTTTCCAGACAAGTGATCACCAAACCTCCTTTTCCTTTCTTTCTTTCTTTCTTTTTTTCTGTGGAAAGGGCAGTTATTGCTTTGTTTATCACTGGGGGTAGCGTCGGGGGTCGGTTAAAGGGAAAGGGAGGTGACATTAAAATCACTTGCCCCCCTTCAAAGCTTTGCAGGTAAGCTATGCCCAGATTCAAGGACAATGTGTTAAGGCTGACTCCTATGTTGCCCCTGAAAAGCCCCTGGAATTTTAATTGAAATTAGTTTTCAGCACTGGCACTCTGCCTTATTTGCAATTTGTATTATGAAGGACAATGCTAAATAAGAAGGGTGACTTTTTTTTTTTTTTTAATACAGACTACAAAACCAGATGTTGGCAACTCTCCTCACCCACCTAAGAAATAAATACAAGAGTTTTTTGTTTTTTTTTTTTGCTTTTTGTTTTTTTTTTTTTCAATGAAGGACAGTAAACATCTTTGGTTATCAATGTTCAAAAGCCACTAAAACAGGACAGCACGCTGTAGTGGGAGAAGATCCCAAAGCAGAAAGCGACTCATGAAGAGGGAAACAAGCTGAAGAACAAATAAAAATCTCCATATTCTCATCCTACATTTCAAATCTACATTAAATTTGTTGTTCCTGTCATCACAACGCATTTCCTCGAAAGTCATGCAACTCCATAATGTAGGAAGTTCAGATATTTTCTCTTTCAGTGTTGTTACTGATTCAACTGTCCCCCCAAGATATGTGTTGTAAATCCCAACCCCTACACCTGTGGTTACAATCCCATTTGGGAGTGGGCTTCCTACATTATGATAATAAGATAGTATTAGTGGGGACCTGATGGCACAGTGGTTAAGAACTTGGTTACTAATCAAAAGGTTGGCAGTACAAATCTACCAGCTGCTCCTTGGAAACCCTATGGGGCAGTTCTACTCCGTCCTATAGGGTCGCTATGAGTCGGAATTGACTCAACGGCAACAGGTTTATTTTTTTGCTTGTTTGTTTGTTTTTTAGTGTAAGGTGTGTTTTACATCAATCTCCTGACGTATAAAAGAGCAGATTAGGTGTAGAGAAGTAGGTAGAGATTGGGGATGATAGCTGCCAAGCCTCATGAAGATCTTTGAGGAACAAGGACCTTCTCCCAGAGCCAACAGACAGAGAAAGCCTTTCCCTAGAACCAGCACCCTGAAATCAGACTTCTAACCTCCTAGACTGTGAGAAAATAAATTTCTATTTGTTAAAGCAACCTGCTTGTGGTATTTCTGTTATAGCAGAACTAGATAACTGAGGCAAGTATTATTTTTCCTTTTCTCAATTATACTTTAGCTCATTTACTAAATTAACAGAATTTTTGTTAATCTAAACAGTGATAATCTCCCATAAATTCTTAAAAGTGCATCAAAAGAAACCCAACAGACCTTTACTGCAATGTCCTCATCCCCCGGCTCTCATTTTTGTAGTTTGCTAAGCTGGCGGCTGCACAGCTTACTTGTGACTTCAGAAGTTTCCCCTGGAAGGAAATACCACGCTAAGCAAGCTTTATCTGTTCAAAAATGCCACCAGGCAAAAGAAAACATTACACTTAACTAATTACGAGATACGATGGCATCTTAAAAGGAAAAACCAAACCGTGCTACTGAATAGAGGGGATCTCAGTAAACCTCCAACATCTGAATGTAGGAGGAGGAAACCCTTTGCTCAGGACCCAGATATGAGCCAGACATAATATATGACAAGAGAATCATTATTCCCCCATGATGGGCTACTATGATTATCTATTCCATTATGAGTCAAGCCCTAGAAAATCCAGAGGTAAGCAGCAGTAAACCAGCTATAAACAGTAGTTAACGAGAATTTTGAGGAAATATGAAGAGGTGAAACACTGCGAAACCCACTGCAAAAATGAGTCCCCACATATAGTGGCCCCTCAAAAGGAGCCTGGGAGGTACCGTGGTTAGAGCGACAGGCCACTAACCAAAACGTCAGTGATTTGAACCAACCAGATGCTCTGAGAAAGATGTGGCAGTCTGCTTCTGGAAAGATTTACAGCTGTGGAAACCCTGTGGGGCAGTTCTACACTGTCCTATGGGGCTGCTATGAGTCAGAGTTGACTTGATGGCAGTGGGTTATGGTTACGGTTTACCTATTTATTCGAAAGTCATTGTCACTGAGGAAGGGAAGTGGTAAAATACATGTCCTTTACCCTCAAAAAAATACCAGAGTTCTAAAAGCCTCTTCAAATTAGATTCCTTTTATTCCATTTGCCATGTTTCCCAACCTCTCTTTAAAAACATTTGTTCATTATAAAGCTATTGAGTACTTAATACTAGCCAGTAAGTTTAAGCATAAAAACAATACGTGGGTGGAAGGATGATAAAGAAGTTTCTTGTACTCTTTTCTCCCAAATTTATTCCTTATCTGTTCTCTGTTTGGAAACTAGGGCACAAAGAAACTAAAGGGCAGGACCCCAATTCTGTAATACACACACACACACACAGAGTATTTGAACTTCCAATTTCCTCCCTTCCCCAGTCCTTGCCTCTCTGTAAAGACCTCACCCTGACATTTGGGCCTCCTTCTAGGCACAAGGAAGGGAAAAAATGGGTGCGGGGGGAGGGGACAAACAGGCCAAATTCCTTCCTTCCCAAATCTGAAGAACTACAGGCAAGAAGTGCAGGTTGTAGTAATCTGACAGATATAGATGATGATTATTACCATATACAGGTAATATTGATATTATAGATAATAGAGGTTATCATTCCTGAAACTTGAGCTCAGAGAGGTTCAATACTTGGCTCAGCAAGTACAAAGCAGATTGTAACCCAGGCTGTCTGACTCCAAGGCCCACGTTCTTTCCACTCTGCTCAATTGCCTCCTTCCTGCCTTGACAAACTGCATATGATTTCTTCTAACACTCAGGTTAAGCTTCCTTCCTACAGAAGTGATCTTTCACTCTCTCTGCTGAGAATCCTATCTGTTCCTCCATTATAACACTTATTACATTGACTGACAATTATTTTCTTCTCCTTCACTTCAACCACTCACATATGAACTGCTGGTGGGCAGAGTAACCATCCCTTTCACCTCTGTATCCCTCAAGACCCTTTGTACAGTGTCTTCCACAGAGGGTTTCAATAAATGTTGGTTGCATCGAATTAAGTTGACCCCCAAAGTATGGTAATGAATGTTGGATTTAAGAAAGTTATCCTCGTGTAAGCAGTAGTTAATTCATTTGACTGTGAAAGGAAGGTTGGAGGTTTGAGTCTACCCAGCAGTACTTTTGAAGAAAGGCGTGGCAATCTATTTCCAAAAAATCAGCCACTGAAAACCTATGGAGTACAGTTCTACTCTGACAACATGGTGTCACCATGAGTCAGAATCGATTCCACAGCAATCGATATCTTTTTCTCAAAAAATAAGTGACCAAGCCATCAGATTATCACAGAAAGAAAAGTGACACTAAATTCAGAATATGATTTACATACCTTCAGAATGAGGTAAAAAGAGACCTGTAAGAGCCTCAAGGAGGAACACAAGGGTTGAGGTGGAGTTGTAAAGCTGATAATGAGGCAGAAAATGTGTATTGGCCAAGCCTGTCAAGGCAATGGCTAGATTCCTCAGGACAAAAGGTAGTGACAAAATGTTCTCTCATCAGTGGTCCCAACCTAACCTCTGTTAGTCAGGGTTCTAACATTATACCCAGTTAACTGGTCATCTAAAAAGCCTGTATCTCCTTACACAGACTTACAAGTTTTTTTTTTTTTCATTCAGCCTGCAACTGACAGGTGAAGAGGAAAGGCCTTGCCCTTTCGACCCTTAGCTGAAGTTTGAGCAGATCTTTAAATCAAGTTCTCTGTGAATTGAATCAACCATAGATAACAAGCCTAACTTACACAGCAAAGTAATTTCACTTAAGGTTTTTGTTTCCATTCCTACTACATCCTCTAAAATGCTTTTTAAAAAAAATGTTTTTCAACATATGGTGTTGAACTCTTCATTTTATCACTGAAATTAAGAAATTCTGCAGGAGATTTTTTATTTCGATCTGAAAGAAAATGCCATTGGTCTTATCTGAAATGCTTCATGTATGCTGCTTTTGCGTTTGCCTTCATTTTCTTGCACCAAAAAAAAAAAAAAAAACAGTTGCCATCGAGTCAATTACGACTCATAGCAACCCTATAGGACAGAGCAGAACTGCTCTATGGAGTTTCCAAGGAGCAGCAGGTGGATTCAAACTGTCAACTTTTTGGTTAGCAGCCATAGTTCTTAACCACCGTGCCACCAGGGCTCCATTTTCTTGCACAGAAGATTGAAACCCAATTTTATAGTTGCAAGTAAAGAAATGGATTTAGTGAGCTGATTTATTTAGAATGGTGGGGAAATGTGACATTCTGGTTAATTCCATGTTCTAATTACCCCACCCTAAAAAAAAAAATTGGAGATTGATTCATAAAAACTTGGTACGATATTCTAACAGAACTTAATGTAAATTTTCTGTCTTGATTTCTTTGGGCCATTGAATTCCTAGAGGGTCATTATTATGAACACTAAAATCATCATTACAAACTTTCATTATACATTATACAGCTGCCATTGAGTTGGCACCAACTGTTGATGACCCCAGGCACAACAGAATGAAACACTACCTGGTCCTGCGCCATCCCCATCATTAGTTGTGGGTCCAACCATTGTGATCCTTAGGGTTTTCACTGGCTGATTTTTAGAAGTAGATTTTCAGGCCTTTCTTCCTAGTCCATCTTGGTCTGGAAGCGCCACTGAAACCTGCATAGCATCATAGCAACATGCTAGCTTCCACTGACAGATGGGTGATGGCTATCCCTGAGGTACATTGGCCAGGAATCAAGCTAAGTCGCTGGCATGGAAGGCAAGAAGTCTACCACTGAACCAACAATGCCTTCAGGAGAAGTTGTAAAATTCTAGCCATTGTCCATGAACAGAAGGTGCACAGATGATTTTAGTGGTGCAAGGGCTAGAGTTGAAGAAAGAGGCTGTCCGGTTCCTAGGCAAAGTTGTGAATAGGCAGTTCATTTCATGTACCTTCTTCCACCTTATTCCGTGTCTCCATTCTTCCTTCTCCCATTTCTATCCCCATCACACCCTCTAAATTTCTCACACTTGCTTTACTGTCCAGCTAATCACTGCTGAAGTACTAAGTAACAACTAAGATATTAGTTAATGAGGGATAAAAGTGAGATTACCATATTCGTATTTTCATGGAAGCAGCTTAAACATCTGCCCTCCAGACTCAAAGGAGAAATGACTTATCCTTAAAACAAAAATTACTTAATGGCCTGACCCCTGGCATTTTAGGTCAGTCTTCCAACATTCCTGGCACAACCTTCATCCAGCTTTCATTCTATCCCACACCTCCTTGCTAACCCAAGTTTTTCCTTCTACCAGGTAAAACCTCCTTTGCACCCACCCTACCTTATACCACCACCATCTTCCTGACCTTGGTACCTTGCCCTTCCAGGTGGTGCTCAAGTATCACTGCATGGAAAGGCTTCCCCTGAGCCCCTCGTGTTCCCTGGGTGCTTCCCTGGCACTCTATGCACACATTAGAACACTTACTATTTTGTACAGTAACTGGTGGTTTCTTTCTGTTTTCCCCAGTAGCTAGACTGTAGCCTCTTTACCAGTCTTATCTGTCTTCATATTTTCAACATCTAGCAAATTGCCTTGTACTCACAAGCCACTAAGGTTGAACAAATGAAAGACAGCAATGAAACAAAAAAGGTTTGGGATACTACCGTTTCATGGGGGATGGACTAAATAAATACTGGAAATACTAATTAAAAATCTTGTCAATTTCCACTGCAGAATATAGGACTTAATATCCACTGAACCTGTAGTATTATAAAGTTTCCTGGCTTTTTTCTTTAAAAAAAAAAAATCCCTCATACTAGCATATTAACTTTTCATTTGTTCCTTTCTCACTAGAGCACAAAAAAATCCCGTTATTTGAGCTTCCCAATTGTCTAAGTCCCAGATAAATGGGCTTACCGTGTTTGTGTGTGCTTTTATGCACTTTAATCAATATATTGCCCAGTTTGAACAAGACAATAAATTAATTCCTGTCTTTTTTAAACTAGTTTCCACTTACTCAAAGACGTCACTACACAACTTGGAGGCAGCCTTGAATACCAAAGGAAAAAAAAAAATTATTTGGTCCAGAAGTTAGCATACCTTAAGAATTAGTCCTACCCCTGCCTCTGGCTGACTATATGACCTTGGGAAAATCACATAACATTTATGGACCTCAGTTTCCTCATCTATAAAACATGGCAGTTGGACCCGATGATTTTTAAGTGCCTTGTCAGTTTTAAAATTCTATTATTATATAAATCTTTAATTCTAACATAGGGTAGGTGGACCTTGAAAAGTACTGGAAATGACGATGCCGTACTATCACAGAAAGGATTATCTCCATCACATGCAATTCAATTTAAAACCCATAGCGAAGTCAAATTTCGAGCACCATATCTGAGTGACCAAGAGTAATAAAACATGTACATGGAAGAGGGTAGGAAGCAGGGGGAGGGGCCCCATGCACTCTGTGAAACAGTCCTTACACTGATGTATTTTAAATTTGTGACTAGGAACATAACCACAGTGAACAGCTTGAAGTTCTTTGGAACAAACATGGTCTCTTCTAAGGTCAGTCCTGAAGGAATTGCAATAATAATATTTGGCATATGCAGATAGAGTGCTTTGCAGACTGAACCATGGAGAATTATGCTCTGCGTGTTCCAGAAAAGATGATCCATGATGCAGGTGAAAAAAACTGTCAGGTACATTTTTGACAACGGCAGCAAACCCAAACAGTGTAACCGTACAATCAATATGGACGCCCTCATTAAAATCCCCATGTAACTGTGAGTTTGATTTTCAGCAGGGTCTGGACAGGAATAACGGATTTGGTGGCCTGGAGGAACATTAGAGTTTTTAATAAAAGGAACTTAAAATTACCAGTGTTGGCCCTGGCTCCAAGGCAGCCCTGGCTGGGTGTCTGGAACAACACAAGATGAACCTAATTCCTTGCCTCTCAGGTTCTTGCTATTCAGTTTAAAATGCCACTTTACATAAAACAACAACAACATACAGCCTGATAATTTCTCCTCAAAAATAAACTCACAAAAATTGCTTTAAAATTCCTGATCAATGTTTTCAGTCCTCATAGATATTAAACCGAATTTCCTAAAGCTTGAAAAGCTAATTATGCATTCAATTAGAGTTTCTTAATAAAGATGAAAACTCTGAAGTCTATTACAACCCCATATTTAACTCAACTGCCATTTTATCCATGCCATGGAAGTGTAAGTGGTAACAATGAATATAAATTATAATACATGCCATAGAATGAATGCTATTTGTCCAAGTATGTTACTAGAAAGAATTAAATTTTGCTATCAGTTCCATGATCTAGTTAAAATTTATATTCTTTATTTGGTCTTTCAATGTAGTCCAATTTCCTACTTTGAAAAACAAATTCTAGGGAATAAAGAAAAGAGATTAATTTATCATTAAGACTCTGCTTAATTGAAGTCAATTCCGAACAAACTTGAATTCAATTTCTGCTCATTAAATTGAATGTGCTCTGCGTTCCTCTCTGCATTGCTTTGAGCAAGCAGCTGAGAACAAGGGACTAACATCAAAATTATTAAATTGAGGAGATTTTATTTGGTCTTCACATGCCAGAGCTGCTTTGATGAGGAGCTGTTTTGGCACTGAAAGGAAAGAAGAGCAGCTGGAGGAAAAATCAAATGAAACTAAGCCTTGGAAAATTGAAGAAAACGCAAGCTTAATAATATTTAATAATTAAATTTCCACAAACAATAGCGGCAAATGAAGTAATCTGCAAAGTCTGTGAACTCATTTGCATAATTGATGCTGGTCCCCTGTAAATGAATAATGAAGATAATAAAAGATGTTGCTAAAAATGGGCACAATAACAGCAAATTTCATCAAGCCGCGCTCTCTGATTAATCTGTTCTTGCAAATCAGCAGCGAGAGGGGAGCGCGTGATTAACCGCGCGGAGGACGGCAGCAGGCGGCGGCGCTGCCCTTTCTCTGCGTGTCTCTGGGCGCGTCCTGCCCGCACCCCGCGCCGCCCTCGCTCGGCTCTCCGCAGCTGCCGCTGGGGCTGCCGCGGTCGCCGCTCAGCCGGAGCGCCTCCGCCCGCCCCGCCCCGCCCCGCGCCGCGCCCGCCCGCGCCCCGCAGCAGAGCGCTCGGTCCTTAACCGCTTCGCGGCCGCGTTTGTTGAGGCCGCGTGCGGGCCGGGGGCCGCCAGGCGCCTAGGCAGCCTAATCTCTAACTGGGGCTCCCTGCTTGCACCTCTGTTGGAGAGGCCCAGGACGCGCCGTCCCCCGGGCTCCTTCTTTGACTCTGAATAAACTGAGAAACAATTAACTTGCCAGGTGGGGATGGTGGTGGGTGACTCAGATGTCAGTGGGCTGCATGACCCCGCACTTAGCTGGGTTTGAGATTCTGGACAGTCGGGAGTTTCCTTGAAAAAGGAAGGTGAGGGAGGCCGGCGAGGCCCACGACGGGAGCCTCTCTCGAAGAACTGGGGAATGGCGCTGTGTAAGCGCAGGCCCTCCTCCTCCGTTCTCTCCGTAGTCCCTAGTCTCCCCATCATTCGTGAAGAGAATAGGCCTTGAAAGGGATGAGTTTATTATGTACTTTCAAACGACTATTCAAAAAAGAACTGGAGGCAAAAAAAAAAAAAAAAAAGCTTACTACCCCAGCAGTTCCCTTCTCTTGAAGAAAAATAAAAAAGAAAAAGCAACCCACAAAGGTAAGCTGAGCATTTCAGATTTTGTGTGATTTTTAGGTTGTTTTTTTTTTTGGTTGGGAGCGGTGTTACAGTCAAAATAACATTTTCCAGTTTGCGACTTACATTTTCAGGGCTAACCCAAGGGGCTAATAAAATCTCTGAAAGCTGTTATGCCCAAATACATTTTGTGCGGGAGCTTGTGAAAGCAACTTTGCTGAATGCAAACCTTAAAGGATGAAAATGAAAATACTTTAAAAATCTCATGATCCTTTTCCAATCGAGGCACCGCACTTTTCCAGTTCTCTAGGATAAAGTTGTCTCAGGAAAATAAAACTGTTGATAAACCCTGGTTCCAGACTGTTGCTTATTTTACAACCCTTGGTTTGCAATCTATCATAGCCTGGGCCTAACGGGTCTGACTGGGGCTTTTCGTTTGTTTATGGCGTGTACAATGTTTTATGCCGCACATACACCATGTTGGCTATGTGAAATAATGCATTATTTTGCCTGCATCCAGGATCCACCTCCACAATAGTTTTTGTTTAAAATAAAGGCCATGATTATTTTCCATTATTACAGAATGGAAACTTCAATCCTAGACATCTGAGAAACATTTCGTAAAAATCCTGTACTGAACTGGGCAAAGTCGAGGGAGGCTCATGTTTACTTCACTTGAAAAGTGTAATTGAATCTATTTAACGTGACCAGCTTTAATCCAATCTAATAAACCATGAACTTGCTTCTGCTTCAAAAAGAGACAGTATACTTTCCTGAGCCCCAAATTCCATCTTTCTCGTTGCCGTGTCATCAGATAAACCTGTGATCCCCTTGTTTTTGCTAAGGGAATGGCTCATACAACGCAGCTAATTGTCCTGATGCAACACTCATGTTATGAATTTCCCTGATACCCTCTAGAAATACAAAGCAATCCTAGAATGGTATTATTATGAGGCAGAGGAAACGCCCTCACTTTACATGGGAAGAAACTGAGACTCAGAGAAGATGAGTGACTGCCCACTCTCACATGAGCACTTAGCATAGCCACTACCACCACACTCCAGGTCTTCCTACTCCTAGACCCATGTCTCTCCCCTGACCCTCAGCCTCCTGTGGAGATCAAATGAAGGAAACTGAAAGATGACTCAATAGCAGCATCTCAGGAAACACAGGGAAACCAAGGGCATGCAGGAATCAAATTAACAGGATGTGGAAAGGGTTAACCAGTAAACCAATTGCCATGGAATCTGTTAAGACTCGTGATGGCCCCATGTGTATCAAAGTAAAAGTATACTCCACAGGGTTTTCAATAGTTGATTTTTTTCTGAAGTATATCACCAGGCCTTTCTTCCAAAGCACTTCTAGGTGGACTCCAACCTCTAACCTTTAAGTTAGAAGCCAAATGTGTTAACCATTTGCACCATCCAGGGACTCCTGGAAAGGGTTACCAAAAAAACCCATTGCCGTAGAGTCGATTCTGACTCACGGTGACCCTATAGGACAGGGTAGAACTGCCCCATAAGGTTTACAAGGAGCACCTGGTGGATTCAAACTGCCAACCTTTTGGTTAGCACTGTAGCTCTTAATCACTATGTCACCAAGTTTTCCTGGAAAGGATTAGGAATGTTAGATCCAAGTGATAACAAGTTTCAGAGAATCAGGAGCCAGATGGCAATAGGGAAGCCTGGGAAGGGCGGAGACTGGAATAGAAAAATAATCTGGCCAAATGAGGACCATGGAGAGAAGGTAAATGGTTTTTAAAATGTCTCAAACATTTGGTCAAAGTTACATCAAGAGAAGAAAAGTCCTCGGGAGTGTTTGAAGACGTGCAAAAGGAAAATGTACAAGAGCCTGTAAAGGAATTGGTGTCCAAGAAGATCTTTCTGTGTGCTGCTTCTGAGGAAGAAAGGGTGACAAACTGCCTCGTGAGAATGACCGAGTGGAGGGGCCGAGAGGCACAAGGAATGGCTGTAGTCAAGGTGAATTGTAGGCAGCTGTGAGAGTTTCATCCTAGGAACATGATGAGAGTGCCAGGGCCTGATCCATGTCAGGAGTGCTTCAGAGAACATGAGAGTGTCCTAAAACCTCAGATGGAGACGCATGCTGTCCAGTGTCACACAGGAGGCTGTCTTATCCCCATCCTAGTGCATGCCACTGAGCTCACCACTTTCCTGATTAGAACTTGGAATTGTTCAAATAGGAGAGGATCTAAAGAAATGCCCCTAGAGTGCTGTTGGTTCTTTCCCTTTTCGGATCACCCCAATGTATAAAATACAAATGTGTTCTACACTGTTTCTCCACGTATTAGCTCTTATGTAAAGAAGTGAATGGTCATGTCACTTGAAAGCATCCACATTTTGGAAATATCCAGCCTACCCAAATACAGTCAAAATAAAATTCATTGCAATTAGATTGTATAAAACCAACTAAACAGTCATATTTTATTCTAATTATCCTGGCTAGCATTGAAATGATGAAAAAGTAAAAACCCATTTCTATCAAATCTATTCCGACTCAGGGTGACCCCATGTGTGTCAGAAGTAGAACTGCGCTCCCTAAGGTTTTTCAGTAGCTGATTTTTCAGCAGTACAACATCAAGCCTTTCTTCCAAGGTGCCTCTGTGTAGACTCGAACCTCCAACCTTTTGGTTAGTAGCTGAGCACATTAACCATTAGTACCACCCAGGGGCTCTGCTGGAAAAGTAGGTGAGGTTTTAGAGCCAATTCCTTGTTTTTTTTCCCTCTCTCTCTCTTTTTAAAAAATGAAACTGACCAGTTTGGGTAAAGGCCTAACTCTCTGAGCAGGTAAACTTTGCAGCAGTTTTTCAAAACCATGGGTTCTGGGTTGCTATGGTTCGTCACATGAGAAAGGAGGCCAGGAATCTTACTGAGTTCCACGTAGGCAGGAAGTGTAGTGCTCTGGTTCCTGGACACTCTGGTTAACTGAAAGCAGCCACACACATCATGAACTACTGTCTGATTCTTAAAAACTTGGAAGGTTGTTGTCGAAGGAGAGACACATGCCAGTTCTTATGTAAAGCAACAGGCAGGAATTGTTGGTAACCTGGTGAAAGAAAATATTCATAACCTATGATGTTTACTGTCCATTTAGTGACTGACTTTGCACATAATTTGGAGTTATTATTTCTTCATGAATTATTCATCTCTAATGAATAATCCTGTCTTTGTTGTGAGCCTACGGTCCAAATAGCAAGTTTCATCCCCTAGTCAAATTACAACTATTATGTGTTTCCCCATTCCATTAAACATTTTTTTATAGACACAGAAATTTTTGTTTAAATAGAAGTGTTTTAAAATTAG
Organism: Elephas maximus indicus; assembly: GCF_024166365.1. Lineage (NCBI taxonomy): Eukaryota > Metazoa > Chordata > Mammalia > Proboscidea > Elephantidae > Elephas > Elephas maximus. The sequence continues at coordinate 138,495,975 of NC_064821.1, forward strand.
CCTAAACACTAAAGAAGGCAATATTTAAATAGGATACCCATAAGCCATTTAAAATATAAGGACATACAGATATTTTAAAAAATTTGGAATTTACCCACCCACACTGGTTATTAATTGTTATTAATCATAGTTTTGTTATTTATGCTCCTCCCAAGCTAAAGCACAAGGTATTTCTCTTTCCCAGTTTGTTCAGAATTTTCTAGGATTTAATTACAGCCTCCTAAAAATAAGCATCAAAATCCCCACACCTGTCCTATTTCTATTCACTCTAACCTCTATATAGAAAGTCATAATAAAATGAAATTAAAAAAAAAAAAAAAAAAAAGCCAGCAATTCCACATTCCTGACCCCTACTCTTTTCCTACCTGGCTTTACTGTATTCAATCACTGTGTACTGAGCATCCACCATGTGACAGGCACTGAGGAAACAGGCGGACAGATATGGTTCCTGCCCTCTAAGAGCTTACAGCCTTTTGGGGTGTAACACACATGCACATCATCTAACCTCAAAACTCTGAGATATTTTCCTAAGAACAAAAAAATAGGGATAATTGCATGGTAGCTTCATTCATGACCTCCTCGTTGACCTCATGATGGTCTTTTCTCAATAAGCTCTTGATGGTGCCTTTCCAAACAGACCCCATGCTACGATTCCCCATTTATCCCTGGTGGAGAAGTGGTTAAGAGCTTAGGCTGCTAACCAAAAGGTCAGCAGTTCGAATCCACCAGCTGCTCCTCAGAAACCTTATGGGGCAGTTCTACTCTGTCCTGTAGGGTTGCTATGAGTCAGAATCGACTGCGCACAACAGCAATAGACCATTGGCATTCACAGATTTAATCCTGGATTGCCCCACAAAATTCACCCTTAATAGAGCTTAAATTAAAAAAAAGAAAAAAGCCACATCTTGTTCAGCATTGTCCTGTATAATATTGATTTGTTAGGGTGCTGTACATGTCAGAGATATTTTAAATATGTGTATGTGTATACAGAAATATATACATGTTTCACTCTGGGTATTAAATTACAAGTTTTATGGTGGCTTGAGATGCCATTAAGAAATTAATCTAAGAAACCCAATACAAAAATTATCAGACAATTAGGATTTGGATATTATGAATGGCACCATAAACATCACTATAGCCTGAGAGGATTGAACAACAGATGTGTGGCCAGTAGCTGGAAGATCTTATGGCTGGAGGCTTGTCATGACTTTAGGGGACATGAGGAGAATGTAAGAGTGACTCCCAAAGTAAAGTACTGGGAACCTACATCTGCACTGTGCTCTAATAAACCTGTTATATCTGTCTCGATTGCCTTCACTTGTATGTAACAGGAACACTAATAAAATGGCTTAACCAAATAGGGATATGTCTTTCTCTTACTGGGGAGAGAGACTTGGGCTAGATCAGTGGCCCTACAATTCCATCACCAATCCAATTTCCTTTGTCTTTCCTCTCTTTATCATCCTTAACATGTGGCTTTTTCCCTTATGGTCACAAAATAGCTGCTTTACCTCCAGGCATCGTGTCTGCATTTCATACAGAAAGGAGAAGAAGGAAAGGCAAAAAGTATGTGCTGTGATTGTCCCTTTTTATAGGAAAACAGTAGTCTGCCCAGAGCCTTAACCAGTAGAGTTCTGCTTACATGTCATTAGATAGAATTGGGTCACACAGCCACCCTTGGCTATAAAAGGTGAGAAATTTTAACTGGCACATAGCTGTCCCAAGCAAATCTAAGTTCCCTTGGTAAAGAAAAAGGGAGAGTACCAGCGTAGATTCAGTTAGTGTTTTCAATTTTAGAAAAATGTCCCCCATACACTGTAATGCATGCAACTACTACTGAAAAATAAAAATACCAAAATTTTTTTTAGCTCTATATCATAGTGGAAACCCTGGTGGCGTAGTGGTTAAGTGCTACGGCGGCTCACCAAAAGATCTGCAGTTCTAATCCACCAGGTGCTCCTTGGAAACTCTATGGGGCAGTTCTACTCTGTCCTATAGGGTCGCTATGAGTCAGAATCAACTCAGTGCCAATGCGTTTTAACGGGTATATCATAATATACTTTCCTTGGGTAAAGAGGTAGGATTTGTATAAATGTATCAAGTGACCTGACATCATTTTTGAAGAATTGTCAAGACACCTACTATTACTCTAACTAATTGTATATATTCAGCTTCATTCTAGATGTTAATGTCAAATGATGCTACCTTTTTAAAGAATTTTGTGTCCTTGTTAATGGAAGTTTATTGGTTGACTTAGAATAAATGTATGAATAACATAAGTAATGCTTTCCTACACAAGACAGGTAAAAAGGTAGCTGAGCAGCTCCGGAATCGTGATCTGTGTCGGTGATGGAAGCAGAAGAGTGGGATGGACAATGTAATTTATGACCATACATACTTCTCATTAAAAAGCATTTATTAACTCTTTCAAGACTCTATGTTCTCCTTTGAATTTTTTGTTGATACCATGTGTTTTCACTAATGGAAGGCATGCTGATTAAAGGACCAATTCAGAATTTTTGTTATGATTTATGGATTTTGATACCCACTATCTGGGATCACATATGTCCTGTAAGACCCTGGACATTGTAAATCCTGCCAATATGAGTCAATGATAAAAATCTTTTTTTTTAATTTATTTCTTGAAAATTTGCAAAACATGAAGACTCCTAGCAATGCCTGCACGTACATTTTATTCTAGTCTCCTTCTTCTTAGCCTTTTTATTATTTTTTACAAAACTTTTCAAAACATGGTACAGTGCATTCTTCATTACTGCAAAAGCAGTACTGACAGGCCAAATAAATAAAACTAAAGGAATTTGTATCTCAGGAAAATTACCACTACTGTGTATTCATTATAACAAAAGCAGTACTAACAGCTAAGAAGCAGAAACAGTTGCCCTGGAATACTGCAGGGTGCATTGCACCTGCTATGTGTGGAAGCAATGATTGGGCCCTAAGATTGAATGCAGGGTAAGAATAACTGACAGGAGTTTGAGTCTCTTGAAAAGTACCCCTGCAATGCATTATTCCTTATTGCGAAGGCATTATTTTTACTGTTCAGGAGCTAGAAAAGCAGGGAGCCACTAACACCTGGGAACAATGAATGACATTAGGGAGAAAATGGCCCCTATGACTGAATGAAGACTGGGAATACCTTATTCTCAGGGTAAGTACATGCTCCCATGGAGAACGTAGTAACTGGGAAACATAGTGAGGAGGCTTATCTCACAGAAATAAAGACAAACCTGTCAAAAGTTTAGAAAATTCACGCATCCAGGAGGCATCACCTAAGACAATGCTTAATCTACGCAAAAATGAGGCTCCAACTCAGGACTCCTGAGTTGCACACGTTAGGCTCCCACCCTGAGACTAACTGCGTTAAAATCGGGCTACTTCTTTTCCAAAGAACTCCCCAAAACCCAAACTAAACCCATTGCTGTCAAGTCAATTTTGACTCATAGCAATCTCATAGGACAGAATAGAACTGCCCCATGAGTCTCCAAGAAGTGCCTGGTGGATTCGAACAGCCAGCCTTTTGATTAGCAGCCATAGCACTTAACCACTATGCCACCGGGGTTTCCCAAAGAACTCCACAGGTATAAAAAATGGTTGAGTTATCATATAACCCACAAGTTACAATTAAGCACCCACATACATGTACCACAGTTGGTAAAATAAAACAAAAAATGTTGTACTCCAGTCAACTCGATTTTTTTTTTATTATTCCTGTTACCTATCTTGTAAACCCTTTTTTTTTTTTTCTCCACTCAGCAATACCTCAACCAGAGAACAGGGGGTGGGGGGGGAGAAGGGGGAGAGAGGGGGCAGGAGATAACCTCAAACCAGCCAACCTAATTATGTTATTAACTATAGTTAAAGGTTTACTGAGGGAAGAGATTGAAGCTATTTGTAAGATGAGGTTTGTGTTTGTGGATTTCAATTATCCATGCTATTTCTATTCCCTATTACCATGGATGAATAAATCTCAAACTATTATTTTGGAACAAGATTTGGTTGCTACCTGTCAGACATCATAATTACATCCAAGAGTGTTTATTCAACCTTACTTTTGTACAAGGCACTGCACTAGCTGGTAGCACTGGGGCATTTGCAAGAAGCAATGTTTACCACATGCACATTTTCTTAGAAAAAGCAAGTAATGAGTACATAAGTGTATAACCTTCAACATGATGGGAGGAAAGGGTACAAGTATTTTTCCCTTCAGTAATTAGATTCAGATTCTTAAGAGGCAGGCTGAAAGCATCAGCCGACATGTATCATCTCATCCAGTTAACCCAAAAGGGAAGTTTGAATGTTCTATTTACACAAATATGTTGACTTAAGTTTTGCAAAATTCCATGCTCTGCTCCACATTAGGCCCTGTTCTTGTCTGCCTTTGATGGTAGCAGAAAGAGACTCAACTCTGCCATTCACCATGTGACCTTAGGCAAGTCACTCACTTAACCTTTCTAGGCTTTACTTCCTCCATCTTTAAAATGAGCCCAACAAAACCTACTCCAGGGATTGTTTTGGGGATGTAACAAAGATGTAAAATCACTTCATAAAATGTAATGAGCTATATGAATACAATGTATTATTATTTCATTAATCCAAAAGTAATGCTGAAGAATTTTTATCTTGTGTCAACCTGTTCAACATTTGAAGGACTTTGAGCTTTGAATAATTTCGTCAAAGTGCCACACAGTCTCGAAGACTAGCCAGCTCTGGCTAACTAATTTGAAAACCTTGGATTTTGAAGTGAATGCCAAGGAGGTATATAGTGTATTTTTATTTCAGAAATCGTGCTTAGGGTAATCCTACTTTGGAAATACAAATCATTTTTCAGGATTGCTGAAATCAATGCTCCTCAGCTTTCAGAGAGAACACGTAGGCACAGAGGCATAGTCATCACTCATTTATTTTGTGTAACCAAAAAAATCAAAAAATCACTCATTTATTTAGTGTACGGTGTTATCAATACCTGTAGTATATATCAGAAGAAACCTTCACATTTTTATGTGCATTCGCCTTTTTAAGGAATGTACTAACTAAAATGAAGAAGACATAGCTAACGTGGCTGTGTTAATTTTCATGCATTGCTACCACCCAAAATCTGGTTGTTTCTTCCTTAGTAACCTAATTTTCAGCATCGCCAAATTCAAGGAAACCTCCAACAATGAAAACCCTATATAACTCTTGTGTAATATTTTGTCATTAAATTATTTTCTTTAATCTCTTTAGTTGTTGATGTCTCTATAAATCTTTTTCTTGGGTATCCAGTTTTCATATCAAGTATATATAAATTTTATGGACATGATTTGATGAAAGGGTTTTTTAAATCATATTTCTTTTTAAACTTTGGTTCAATTCTCCTGGTGTTTGTTTTCTAATAGTAAAAAAAATGGTAGGTTCATGCTAAATAGCATCAGGTATTGCATTAAACTAGTGCTTACACATGCTTTCAAATATCTGTGAGTAATATCTAAGACAGGTTCTAAACAAAGAATCTTAGGAAAATGTATCATTAGTATCTCTCCTTGGCTAATTTAGCCTAGTACATTCCACAACTCTCCCAATCAGTATATTAAGCAGATGCGGTCTTTGTCCACCTAGTAAGTTGTCTTAGACCTTTCAACACTCTGCAGTCTTTTTATCACTCAGCTGCCAAGTTCCCTAGGGTAATCATAGACAGCTTGTCAATTTAATTGCAAAGAAACAGGCTTTCTTGTGACCATTCCAAGTTTAGCTACTACTTTAAATTGTACATGATAGTTCTTCCATGCTGTCTGCCCTTTAAAGAGTGTGGATCTCTGTAAACCTCTTAATGGTGATGGAAGGAAGAAGCTAGGCTGAAAATTTGGCTTGCCGATCCAGCCTATAACATATATTTATTAAGTTTTATGCCTTAGGAAAGGAAGCTTTTTCTTGAGCCCTGTATGTTGCCATTACATAGCCAATGCTATTTTTTTTTTTTTTCTTTTTCTTTCCCATGTTCTACTTTCATGCACATTTTCCTCCTGTCTGGTGATAGAGGATTCATAGCCCATCTGGATTCTGCAACATCTGGACACTGAATTTCTGCAGGGGAGAATCAGAGGGAAGAGATGATCAGTTGCACAGGGTGTCTCCGGAGAGGTTTAAATCAACCATGATATTTTGGTTTTCTCCATTTTGGAAAGTTAATGCAAAAGTGAAAGAAAAAAATAGCCCATCACAGGATCCCAGTGTTCCAAGAATATCAAGAGTGTGTAAGAAGGTAGGACTTTTGGGTATGAATTTAGGTCAGTAACTGAATGCATCTCTATGTAAGACATCATTTCTAGAATTTTTATCTATTTTTTGAATTGTCATGCATTTTTGGATTCAATTTATCTGGGTATAAAGTTAGAGTTCAGAGGGTATATTATTCTAGTATAACTAATGTTGCCTTAAACAGTGTATAATTAAGTTCAATAAACTCTGTTATTATATGTGCCAAAAAAAACCCAAAAAACGAAACCCATTACCATCCAGTCGATTCTGACTCATAGCGTATAGGACAGAGTAGAACTGCCCCACAGAGTTTCCAAAGAGCGCCTGGTGGATTCGAATTGCCGACCTTTTGGTAAGTAGCCGTAGCACTTAAGCACTACACCACCAGGGTTTCCATTATGTGTGCAGGAGTTCCTAAACCCAAAACCAAACCTGTTGCTGTCGAGTCGATTCTAACTCATAGTAACCCTATAGGACAGAGTAGAACTGCCCCATAGGGTTTCCAAGGAGCACCTGGTGGATTCAAACTGCCGACATTTTGGTTAGCAGCTGTAGCTCTTAACCACTACCGGGGTTTCCAAAGAGGAGTGTAGGTGCAAATGGTGGTAATATACTCAGCTGCTAACCGAAATGTTGGAGGTTTGGATCCACCCAGAGATGCCTCAAAAGAAAAGCCCAGTGATCTATTTCCAAAATATCAGCCATTGACACGGTTCTATTTTTTTTATTAACTTTTATTGAGCTTCAAGTGAACGTTTACAAATCAAGTTAGACTGTCACATATAAGTTTATATACACCTTACTCCATACTCCCACTTGCTCTCCCCCTAATGAGTCAGCCCTTCCAGCCTCTCCTCTCGTGACAATTTTGCCAGCTTCCAACTCTCTCTATCCTCCCATTCCCCCTCCAGACAGGAGATGCCAACACAGTCTCAAGTGTCCACCTGATATAATTAGCTCACTCTTCATCAGCATCTCTCTCCTACCCACTGTCCAGTCCCTTTCATGTCTGATGAGTTGTCTTCGGGAATGGTTCCTGTCCTGTGCCAACAGAAGGTTTGGGGACCATGACCACCGGGATTCCTCTAGTCTCAGTCAGACCATTAAGTATGGTCTTTTTATGAGAATTTGGGGTCTTATCGCACTGATCTCCTGCTCCCTCAGGGGTTCTCTGTTGTGCTCCCTGTCAGGGCAGTCATCGATTGTGGCCGGGCACCAACTAGTTCTTCTGGTCTCAGGATGATGTAGGTCTCTGGTTCATGTGGCCCTTTCGACACAGTTCTATTTTGACAAACACAGGGTCACTGTGAGTTGGCATCAACTCAACACAACTGGCTATTGTATATAAAGTTGAACAATACCATATTGAAAATGTTCATATGTTCAGCTTGGTAGAAAGGCCAGACATGACACCACTTAGGTAAATCAAGAAGCATTTACTTATCTAAGAGACATAGAAGAAAATTAGTACAAATTGATTAACAACGTTTTCAGGACAGTTGTAAGTGTAAGCTTCTGGACTCAAAAATCAAGATCCAAAATGATAATACACAAGTGAGAGAGGAATAATATAAGACCTTTCAGAAAGTTCAACTACCCTCCTACAATCTCAGCTTTACATTCATGTGCATGCGTGTGTGTACGCATCTGTGTGCGTGCGCATGTGTGCATGTGTGTGTATGTGTATATAAGGCACAGAGGCCTCTCTGGAATCATACAGGGGACAGTCTCTTCTAGGCCATCAATGTAGGTGTTATACCATACATGACTACACAGTTCAGCAGTCTAATCAGGAGTGAGCACAGTGCTTATTTATCTCCCTCAGGCTTCCCAGACTAGCACAGTGTGGCCCACAGACTTCTTTGAACATGGAACTGTAGAACCAGAACACAAGCCAATTGCCCAGACTTCTTAGGGCATCCCTGGCACACAGCCTTACACCAATCTTAAGGTGTAAGGCACTGGACATAGTTGTTAGGCAACTGTGAGGAGATACTTTGACCCTGTGATTTTTTCCCCGCATGCTCTTTCTTTTTTTTTTTTTCTTTCTTTCACCGTATTTCCTTTGGTAATTATTTGGGCTCTTAATGACTAGATTTTTCTTTTTTCCAGGAAAAACTGAAATTGCTGTGGAGTACTGTGAAAGAAATATAAGTTTGAAGTGACTAATCTTCGGTAACTTCATGCTGTTTCCCTGCAGTAGTGAGGCTCTTCCATATATAAAAAGAGTTAAAACCGTCAGTTTAAGTTGATTTCTAGGAAACTAGAATAGTTCTAAAGAAAACGAACCCAACAATAAAATTTTATGTAGCAAGTATTTTTCTTAAATTAGTCAGACCTAAATTTAAATATTATAATTCCCTGAAATAAGGAACTACAGGCATATTCTCTGGTTTCTGCCAGTTCATTGTGTCCTTAATTTCCTCCAACTGCGTCTTTGATGTGCTCCACAATGAAGTAAAATATTAGATGTTCACTTGTATGATATCAGCCTTGTATGAAGAGAATGAATAAAAAATGAAGTTCTTAGCTGTGATCTATTTCAGATTAGCCATTTTCATTTATAAAACTGTTTATTTTACTTTGCCAGCTTGAAGGTCAATCTAACTTTAAATTGCATATTGCAGAATTTCAACAAAGATAGGAGGCCTGTCTTGGCTTCCTTTAAGACTAAAGAAAGAAAGCTGAGTCTTAACCAGGATATTACTCAAAGCTTTATGACATGGACCAGATCACATTGATAAAACACTTGCAAAGACACTTCACTTTGAAGTCAAAGCATCAGGGTCTGGACAAGGTTACAGATGGTATCAGCATTAATTGTGGACCTTAACCCAAGGGAAAGCTATAAGAGCAAGTTCAAAGGAACAGTTGTCATACACTAAGTAAAGAATACACAACACGGATCGTAACAGCTATCCTTTTTTAAATACTTACTATGTATCAGGCACTATTCTGCCAACAATTTACAAATGAGGGAAGCCAAATCTCACTAAAACCTCCAGAATAACCCTTTGACTTAGGTACCACTGTTATCACATTTTCCAGATGAAGAAGCTGAGGAACAGAAAGGTTAAGAATTTTGGTCAAGGTTGCACAGCAAGTACATGACAGAGCAAAAAACCAAACCCAGGAAGAAAGACTCCCAAGCCCCTATTCTGAATGAGTCTATATGTATGTGCACTGTAAAGGATACTATGATGGTCATGACTTAACATGCTCAAGTATGGGCATATATTAAAAAAAAAAAGTCCCTTCTACATACTCCCATAGCACTTTTACATCATCACTCCTTATTATAATTAATTACATATTGAATATCTATTGAAACATGATTTCTTGTGAGGCAATGTCCATTTCTTAACCAACAACCAACCAACCAATTGCCATCAAGTCAGTTCTGACTCATGGAGATCCCACGCATTTCAGAGTAGAGCTGCACTCCATAGGGTTTCCAATGGTTGTGATCTTTCAGAAGTAGATGGTCAGGTCTTTCTTCCCAGGTACTTCTGGGTGGATTTTAATCACCAACCATTCAGTTAATAGCTGAAGGTCAAGCTTTGCATCACCTAGGGACTTCTTTCTATTAAATAAGTTTATAGACTTTAGTGAAGGAAACAAAAACCTGAGTATGTCTCTGGGTTTGAAGTATTTCTTAACTGATCCAGGTCATTAAGTCTTTTGCTTCTTAAGACAGGCTGGCTATTTAAAAAAACGCCCTAAACTCTTTGTTGAGCTTAACTCCCCAAAGGCATCTTAGAGCTTTTACTCAAGTAGACCTCAACATTACAACCATGCTTCCTGTAGATTCTGCTTACTCTAAGATTGGCTTATTTGGGAAGCAGCCTTTTGTCTCCAGTGAGTAAAATAGTTTCGTTTTTTGGTTACATATATTTCTTTTCTAAAAGAACCGAGCTCAGAAACTACTGTAAAATAAAATCATAGATGTACTATTTCATATGGAGTGAGCCCAGATTTGTTTGTTTTTTTTCTTCTTTCACGGGAGTTTTAGTAATGCCTACAAAATATATAGCTTTCCTAAATCAGTCAGTCACAAAAGGGGAATATGTCTGCATTTAGCAAGTGAATTTAAAAATGGATTCTCATATTGTAATAATCCCTTTGTAAGTAGAGTTACTTATTAAAATAATTTTATCATTTTAACCCTACCTTACCCCAGGTAGTAGTGCATTCAGCCAAACTGAAACTTACAACTTTAAAAATATTGTTTAAAACCAAATTCCACTATAACAAAATTATAGACAGGTTTTTTATTAAGTACAGAAATGGCAGACATATTTTTATGATCATGAGCATGGCTAACATAAAAACAGATTTTAATATTACAGAAATAACTTAAAAAGTGACCTATCCAGGGTTTTACAACTTGAGGTACCTGCATAGAATTTAAAAAGTCTTTGAATTTGGATGAAAACAAAAACCGTGCTTTTATTTTTACAACCTCTAATAAAAATTTTGCATTTCCTTCCATTACTGAATGTAAGGAACGAATCACAATAGTATTAGCAGTCCCTGTGGCTTTGTCACCAATAAAAATCACAGAAATTTTCAAATTACATTACAGTTATTGCAAATATTTCAAAATATCATTTTTACCCATCACTACATCAAAATTATAGTAGTTATTAGACCAACCACTAGAGCATATTACTTAAGTGTTAATAATAAAGGGGCTCATGTATTTCTATTTCATAATATTTTAATATTTTGTGAGCTGCTTTTCCATGTAATTGGTTTTCTTTGTAATCCTATGTATTTTACTTTCTGCATGTAAAAAGTTTTTTCTGAGAGAGAGTCCAAAAACTTTACCAGACTGCTAAAGATATCTTTGGCACCAAAAAACATTATGAACCCCTATTTAAAAGTCATGTTAAATAACTTACTGTTGTTATTGTGTGCCATCGAGGCAATTCTGAGTCATAGCAACCCTATAACGTACTGTAATACTGACTTTTTGGAGGTACCCTTGCTATTCCCTTTAGCTGCAAACCTGGGTGTTACTGGAGAATTCACGACACTCCTTCCTCAGGATTCAAGATCTAGAACCACTTTTAAGCCAAAAGTTTGGTGGGTTGGTATTTAAATGAATATTATTTAAAAACAAGGAAAGGAATCTGGTAATGATGAACACAAGGTCAAAAAGGGGAGAGTGTTGACACATCATGGGGTTGGCAACCAATGTCACAAAACAGTATGTGTATTAATTGTTTAATGAGAAACCAATTTGCTCTGTAAACCTTCATCTAAAGCACAATTAAAAAAAAAAAAAGATCCAACCCACTAGATGATAATAAATAAGATTTTAAATATAGTTGTTAAATAATATAGTTGTCTCATAAAATTAAAAAACCGAACCATTGCCATCAAGTCAATTCTGACTCCCGGCAACCCTACAGGACAGTGTAGAACTGCCCCACAGGGTTTCCGAGGAGCGGCTGGTAGCATTGAAACCGCCAGCATTTTGGTTAGCAGCTTCCATCAGCAACGTTGCTTTCTTTTACAAGTCCTCTGTGACACAACTCTCTTCTGAGACACTCAGCAGCTCCTGGTACACACAATGACTTTGCAGGCCCCTGCCCCACAGGGAACGCCACAATTTACGCAATTAGGCAGCTGAGTGTTCTGGTTGCAGGTGGCGAATCGTGGAAGGGACTTTTGTGAGATGCTCGTATTCCTACGTCAGCACTTACACCCTACTTCAGGAAACACACCATACCATTTCTGGTTAACCTTAAAACAATCACATTAAAATAAAGGGGATTGTCAGTAGAGAAATTTTATAAATAGCTAAAATTAAACAGAGCAAGACTGGCAGTGCTAACGCATAAGCAAAGAACTGACTTCCTGCATTTCATCAAGAATTCCTGATAGCAAACTGCAGTATGTTTATTATACATTAATTCAACACAGCATTCAAAATGAATTTATGCCCTGACTGAAAGGTGCAATATTAAAACTAAATATTATTTATTATCTTAATATTAGTAACCATACCAAAAAAAAAAAATCATGTTAACAATTCAGAGTGCTTAAAAAGCTGAGGATATCATAGCTCTACTTACCAACCAACCACTCTTGCCTTAATTTATGCAAGTGTAGCCTACAGCTAAAAGCTTTGTATATTTGTTTCCCCATGGTATTAGTGCTCAAAAATAGGACACTCTTTCAAGGGCACCTTATAAACACAGAACTATAATTTATTTGGCAAATTAAAGCTCATGTAAAATGTGCACACTGAGGTACAGATTAACATATTCAATTTCAATATTACCTGCAAACCTATTTTTTCCTATACACCGTTCTAATTAGCCATATAAAACCAACTCTGTGTATTATAAGCAATTATTTTAGTGAAAATAGAAACTGGATCTGAATTAAATACACTGTAAAAAGAATGCTTTTATGGAAATTAATATATCCATTTGTATCTAGAAAAATGCATTCTAGTTAAATGGTGTGAGAATGTGAACATTCAAAAACCAGACTGCAGTAAAAGTTGAGAGTTTTTTTATGATTTAATAACAGAATAATATGCAATCTTGATAACATACCAATATTTATATTTTGATATTTCCAAGTTTCCAAATCCCTAGTAACCATTAGATTCACTTTATGTAGTAAAATTTTTCCTATTATGAATATTCACTCCCCTTACAGTTGAACATGCAAATAGTTTGTGAATATTTTATTTAGCAAATGATTCTTTTCCTATTAAGCTTGTAGTAGGAATTATAACGGAGTCGTACCAAGCTTATGTTACATTAAAGCGGTTGCAAGAAGATGCTGATGAAAGTTTATGCCTGTAAGTAAATTGAAGCTATAGGTTTAGTGGCAAGATCGTTAAGTTTTCTAAAAAGTTGTCATAAACATATATAAGGGGCTTACTGCTTAAGGACAGAATTAAATTGAAACCACTTGACCTAGTACAGGGCATGTGACCAGGCTGAGCTAATGACTCTTATTATCGGCTTCTCCTTCTCAGGTCTCACCTGAAATGCAACCTTTTCAAGAAACCTTCCCTGACCCCCTGATCTCAGTCTGTCCTGCAGCCCCAGCCTGACCCGTTACTTCTATCTCTCTGACTTGGTGTTACCTTCATAGGACAAATCAGATTTCCTTGTTTCTTACTTGTTTTCAACACTGGAGTAAACTCCATAAGGGCAAGCACCAGTTAAGCATTTAACACTGTTACTGGGACAAAGGAGGAGCTCAGTTACTATTTGTTGAGTGAACAAATGAATGAATGAGCTAATGTGATTTTTCTTCAAGACATTTCTCTAAGATTATTTAATATTTGGTTGTAAAGAGATCTCAAGTTTCTTAAAAAGGGTTTTAAAATATTTCCTTTGATTCAGAATTAGCTGTCCATTACAACCACAAAACACCACCTGTGTATCAGATTGTTGTACTGTGTTGGCTTGAATGTTGCTATGATGCTGGAGGCTATGCCGTCGGATTTCAAATACCAGTAGAGTCACCATGATGGAGAGGTTTCAAAAGAGCTTTCAGACTAAGACAGAATAGGAAGAAAAGCCTACTGATCTACTTCTGAAAATTTATCCAATGAAAATCCTGTAGATCACAAAAAAATATTGTCCTACATCGTGCTGGAAGATGAGCCCCCTAGATTGGAAGGCATTCAAACTACACCGTGACCACAACACTGGGCTTGAGCATATCAACAATTGTGAAGATGGTGCAGGACTGAGCAATGTTTCATTCTGTTATATGTGGGTCCGCCATGAGTCAGAGCCCACTTGATGTCAGCTAACAATGGCAACAATCACAAAATCATGGGGCTCTAAGAATCCTGTCCTTCCTCTTTCAGATGTCTTCCTGAAGGAGACAAGAAACTGCCTTATAGATTTACATGCACATTGTGTGAGGAGAAGCCACAGACATCCCTGGATGGTACACTGCTGTTTTTGTAGCCACCCCTCACGGCCCCAGATAGCTCTTCCTGCAAAATCCTGTGAATCTCAACATGGACCCACGTGCCTCCGGGTGTCACTTCTCCTAACTCTCGTCTATGTTCCTTGCCCTGCTTCCTGGAATAGTTTCCTAGTTTGAGGCAATTACAACTAGTAAGTCCAACCAGCAAAACACACTAAGACTCATCATAGTTACTTTTTTAGACATTGTCCACCCTTGGTCTGTCCAGCTTCTAAAGGTTTCCAGAAAAGGCAAGCCCACAGAATCCATTGTACTGCATTATAATGTCAAAAAAGTTATTCCTTCTACCTCTCCTAAACCCTCAGTAAAAGTTTTTTTTTTTTTTTTTCCCTCTTAATTGGCTTCTCAGAGTAGATAGAAAACAGCTTGTCACCACTCATTAACCATGACTTGTTCTAACATTACATACAACACAGGATAAACAGGCCCAGCCACCTGGCCTTTTTCATATCACTCGTTATTTTACCTGCCTGCTTCTATTCTTTCCAATTTAAAAAAGGCTTTTGCAACTCTCAACATGAGAGTTAGACCACCAGGCACACTGTACCTGGTTTACATTATTCCTCTACAGCATTTTCTGTTTTTTTTTTTTAACAAAATGATTGTAATATTAAATAATATTCACAATTCTACCTCGTTTGATTTAAATTTTTTACCTCAAAAGTCACCCTCCTTTCTCCCATGTCTGTAATATATATTTTAAGCAGCAGCTTCCATTTTTTTTTACACAATCTTTGAAACACTTCATTATTAACTTCTTTCCAGCTAAAGATTTTAATTCTTTGTTTTATAGTTTTTTTTTTTTTTTTTTCTTAGCATTTTGAATGGCTTCCCATTGCTCCTAAGTTCTAAATCTTTATATGACCTATATTATAGCACCTTGCTGGATCTGGCCCTACCTTCCTCTTCAACCTCATTTCACATCACCCTCCCCCGGCTCACAAAGTTCTTTCACACTTGTCTGCACTCTGTTCATCAAACACACCAGGTCCCATCCTCCCTCAGGTCTCTAGCTCATGCCATAACTCTGCCCTGGCTGTATCCACCCCACCTCTCCTCCCTTATAAAGGCTAATTCCTTCCACATCTCTCTCTCCAGTTTCCTTGAAATTGTCACTTCCTGCTGCAGGCTCACCTTGACCACGTTAAATTCAGAGCCCATGAGGTTTACTTTTGTAGACGTTTATCACAGTTGCAGTTACATATTTACTTCTGTAAAAATGTGTTTGATGCCTGTTTGTCCACCCAATTGCCAGTTGCCTGAAGAGAGGCCGGGTTCTTGGTCATCTTGTCTGTGTCCATGCTCACTCCCTTAGCAGGGATTTAAATATCACCTTTGTCCTGACAATTCCCAAATGCATATCTCCATTCCAGGCTTCTCTCCCAAACTCCAGTCATATGTCTGCCTACTCCACAGCTGCACCTAGATATCCTAATAGACATATAACACCTAGCATGTCCACCTCTGAATCCTAACCTTTCCCTAAACCTGCTCTACCTGCAGCTGTCCCTCATTTCAGCTGAGGACCACTCCATTCCCTTGGGTGCTCAAGCCAAAAACCTCGGACTCCTTCAAGCTTCTCTTTCTCTCTTACCTTAATGCAGTCTTTCATGAAATCCTATTGGCTTTACCTTCAAAACGTGTTCAGCGTTTGGCCATTTCTCACTATTTCCACTGCTACTTCTTTGGTTGAGCCAGCATCACCGCTTTCCTGAATTACTGCCTTGGCCTCCTAACTGGGCTCCCTGCTACCTTTGCCCTTTACACTCTGTATCAGCACAGAAGCTAGAGTGGTACTTTTAAAAGCTAGGTGAGATCATATAACTCCTCTGCTCAAAACCCAGCAATGGCTCCCCATTTCCCTCAGGTGAAGAGCCCAAGACGTTACACTGGCCTATGTTATTTCTTACTTCATCTCTGTCTCTCTGTCTCTTCTTCACTCTGCTCCACTGGCTACCTTGTTTTTTCTTAAACTGCCAGCCACACTCCTGCCTTAGAATCTTTGCACTGGCTATTCTTTCATCTTGGAATTCTCTTTCCCCAAATACATCCATGGCTAATTTCTCACCACCTTCAAGTCTTTGCTCAAAAGTCACCTTCTCAATGCGACTTACACAGAATGCCCTATTTAAAATTGCATCCAACAATACTCATTTCCTGTCCCTCTTCTTATCTACTTTTTCTTTTTCTGTAGTAACATCCTATATAATCTAGTTATTTCTTATATTTATTACTCAATGTCTGTACTCCCTGCTAGAATGTCAGCTATGTGAGTTCAGCTATAGGTTTTCACTGACATATTCCAAGTACCGGAAATATAGTGAGCTCTCAACTATTTGTGGAATGAAGGTAAAGGAGTTTCTTATACAAATTACAATTTACAAGGTTGTTTTAAATAATAAATAAAATACGATACATGACAGTGCTTTGTAGGCTGATGTCCCCTTTAAGGAATACCTCCAAACTTTGTTCTTTCCACAGAAGTCACCACTGTTATCAGTTGGTGTGGATGACCCTTGAGAAAAATCTGTTCTGCCCTTTTCTGACACTGGAGTGTCCTATGAAAAGATAGAAAACCCTGATGGCATAGCGGCTAAGAGCTACGGCTGCTAACCAAATGGTCAGCAGTTCAAATCCACCAGACACTCCTTGGAAACCCTATAGGGCAGTTCTACTCTGTTGCATAGGATTGCTGTGAGTAGGAATTGACTCACCAGCAATGGGTTTGGTTTTTTCGTTTTTTATGAGAAGAAAAATATAATTCCCCTAAAGTTGAGGTAAATATTGGGAAGATAAAATTCATTTTTTTTTTGATAGTCTATTTGGTTGTCATTCTTCATGTATTCTGAGAGATTCTGGTGGGATTTATAGTCATTTGCGAAAAAAAAATGCTGACAGTTCTAGACTCAAAAATATCACAAACCAGAGTTTTTTTCTCAGTCTTCTAGAGGTTGATTCTTATGCCTACTTGCAATTTTTGTCTTCAAAGTTGATGTAAATTATAATTTATTGCTACTCATTTTCTAAAACTTTTTGACTGTTTTTAGATTACCTGACTCATTGAATATTTCATCTTTATAAAAAAGAAAAAACACCAAACCCATTGCAATCGAGTTGATTACAACCATAACGACCCTATAGGACAGAGTAGAATTGCCCCATAGAGTTTCCAAGGAGCACCAGGTGGATTGGAACTGCCAACCTTTTGTTAGCAGCCATAGCACGTAACCACTATGCCACCAGGGTTTCCTTCATCTTTATAATCCACATATAATAATATACAGCACTAATGTCAACAGTCCCTTGAATGAAAAACATTGATTCTTTTGAAATGGCTTTTCCCTAATGAATGCTGCTTTTTACCTCAAAAGTAGATTGTGCCATTTTCCAGTTTAAAGACCTTGTCTTGTTATTTATTTTTGTATCTTTGCCAATTTTTCTATAATTTTGCAGTCACCATCAATATTTTTAAACTAATCACAATTTCAGAATAACTTAAAACAGGCCTATAATAGGTTCATTGTAGTTTAACCCAATAAATCTTGCAACTAAAATTGAAAGATTGAGTCAATGAAGTCATGCTGGGGTATCACTGCCAATTTAGCTATCAAACGTAATCCGTTATGATGTGGTTTATTATAAAGTACATTTAACACATTAATTATTAATCCGCAGTGCAAAGCTTTTACCAAAAGCCTGTCCTTGATTGCCTTGTTTTCCCATGTTTAAGCAGTTAAGAGTCCACAATTTTGTAATCTAAGATTAGTATGTCGGCGCCTTGATCAAATTCCCAAAGTTCTGTAATGTCTCTTCTTATTGCCAGTAAATCCAGATGGAAGTAGCTTTTAGTGTACTTATTAAGTGTGAGTTTATTAATGGTATCTATTAAGTGCATACTGCACATTACCCATATAAGAACTTTCAGAATCATACTTAATAAACCCACCACGCAAGTTCAAGAAGTTTAAGAACAAAATGAACGCTTAATATATAAATTAAAACACTGTGTTGGCACTCAGAAAGCATCCTGGACAGAGTTGTCTGACTCATTAATTCTCTATTGGAGCAAAGCTTCTCATCAATAAAGTTATTTTAAACAACAGGCACAAGTTCCCAAAATGGGCTTTAACTTAAAACTAGAGGAGAAGGAAAGAAACGAAGCCAGTCAGAAAAATATTAGCTCCTCACATAGGGCTGGGGCGTGGTGGGAAGGAGGGACGGGGCCCTGCATTAGGGGACAAATGCAAGGCTAGCTGCTGGAATCATTTGCTATAAAAGTAGAAAATTTCTACAAAAATAAAATTAATAGTGCCAACTCCTACAGAGTTGCTCAGAAAACAACTTTCACAGAGGCAAGCACGTATTCTCTGACTGTTGGTCTTTTCATTAAAGGCCCAGAAAAAAGTTACTCCATTCACATTTCCCAAACTTAACCCATATGCTAAGAAAAAAAATGAAATCATCAGTAGATGAGATGTTTGTAAATTTTTTTTATGTCCCCAGACTTCTTCTAATATTATTTGTTTGAATAACTCTGCTTTATAAAAATCAAGTTGTTTATTTAAAAAGCTAAGAAAGAAAGTGGCCATTCTTATTGCAGAGGCCCAAGGACTAAGGCCCGTGATGTGTACTCACTGCAAAATCAAACCTGCCTGGGCTCCATCTGATGGGCAGTGGGGTTTGAGATCAGCCTCAAGTCTCCTTCCCACTAAGGATGAGGGCTTCAAGCTCAGGAAGAAGCAAGGACCCTGCATCCTCCCAGATAGTGTGGGTGGAGCATGGAGGAAAGGATGGCTTTTAGCATAGCATGATGGGTGTAAATACCACAATGGTCCTCAGCCTGCACTCACCCCTTCCCCCAGTCCAGAGCCAAAGTCACAGATATGAGTCCCAGTAATAAGAAGAGCATAGACCAAAGTCCTGAATTATTAAATTCTCTGTAAGGAACAGAGTACACTAGCCAAACATGCTTTGTCGCCTAGTGCTAGGACTTGGCACTGGTGAGAGGAAGGTGTGCCTCCACTTTGACAAGAACTAAGGAACTGGAAGAGCAGATACAGCAACATCAAAAGTGGTGGTGATTGTCCCTGTAGAATCCACAGCAGCCCCGTGTGGAAGTAGGGGTAAAGGAAGAGGGTCCCTTGTCCTGTACTCCAACATTATCATATTATCTCCTTCTACTCATTCCAAGGACTTCCCATAATAATTAGAAAGGATTTGGGTCCAGGGCAGTAAAACAAAACTGAGATTTATTACATGCCCTCTACTATGGGCCTTGGAATGTTTCAATTACATGCTCTTTCTTCTGTCTGTGGAACTCCTGGATGGTGCAAATGATTATCACATTTGGCTGCTAACAAAAAAGGTTGATGGTTCAAGTCCGTCCAGAGGCACCTTGGAAGAAAGACCTGGAGATCCACTTCTGAAAAACATGTTCAGTGCTTCTGTTCTACCTCCTAGTTCAATGCGTAGTACCTGGGGTCTTAAAAGCTTGCAAGAAGCCACTCAAGGCACAATACTTGGTCTTTATTTCGCTGGAACAACAGAGGAAGAAGGAAGAGTCAGGAATAGGAGGATATGGAATGTGTGGCTAATTGCCTCGATGAACAAATGCCTCGTTTGCTGTGAGACCAGAAGAGTTGGATGGTACCCAGCTACCACTACTGAACATTTTCATCAAAGATTCCATAGAAAAATCCTGATCAAAAGGGGAAAATGTAGAATAGAATTTCAAATTCTCATGGACTCCAGATTTTCTAGAGCCATGAAGGTTGGATGAATTCCTGAAACTATTCCCCTGAAATAGTATTTAAACCTTAAACCAAAAATATCCCCTGAAGTCTTCTTAAAACCAAACAATAGTTTAGCTTAACTAGTAAAAAAGTCTGCCTTGAGCATTATGATCTTTTACAAACTATCTATATGGGATCAAAATGACAACAGCAACTCAGAAGATTACATAAGAATCTGAAGGGGCAGTGATTTTTTGTTAACGGGGGAGGAACAACTCAGAAAAGGAGATTACTTTGAAGAAGTAATGAAAAGTCACTAAATGGCACACGTAGAAACTGTTGAGTTGGTGAATGTTTTGCTGTGCATATTCTCAACAACAAAAAAATAAATAAAATTATATTTTTAAAAAATCTTATGGGGAACAGTTCTCCTCTGACACATATAGGGTTACCATGAGTTGGCGGCAACTTGCCCGCAACTGGGTTTTTTTTTTTTTTTGGTCTATCCTCTGTAGCGTCCTTTAACAGCACTGAGAATTCAAACAGAAAGGTGGGATTCAAAGAGAATTCCCATACCTAAACCAATAAGCCACTCCTAGAAATGCCATGTTCAGAGAGGGAGAAAAAGGCTGCTGAGCAGAGTAAATTATTCCCCTTCAAGTGTTTTCCCCAGTTGGATACACCTAACAGGCCAAAGGCAGGTAAAGTGATTAGCCATTTGGTAGCTTCCTTAATGTGTTGTTTTGTACGAGTTCTTTACATCTTCTGGTCAAAGGCTGCTTCTTCCCTGCCTCTGTGAAGCTTTGCTGAGCATGGCACTACAGCAAGTCATTTGCTTAAAGTACTTCATAATAAAGGGCTGGAATGACCAGTTTTTTAAATCTACTTCCATCCTTGGCTTCTCAATTTTCCAGTCATTGCCATTTATTGAGAGTACTTAGGTGAAGGATCATTCGTCTTAAAGGAATAAAGATTTGTTGCTTTATTTGTACTTTGTCAGCAGGATTCACCCCTAAAGGTTTAGGTCAAAATAGCTCTGGGCAGCTGTAGGTGACCTCTCTGGCCATCACAAGAATAAAGCGGGCTCTCTCTTTTTATTGTAAAAGGGACTCAAGGTATGACAGTTGAACCAAAGCCTCGCCATAAAGTGCAAGGGAAGTGACAGAAAGAGTGGCAGACAAATTAAAGACCGAGTTCTGTTTAGCAATTTTGGATGACAGCACTTAAAATTTCTAGCTCTGGGATTGTTTACGAATGACAGTATGCAGCTGAGAAAGGCAGTCTACCCTTTACAAGAAGAAACGTGTGTATGAACTTAGAAAAAAACAGTCCTCAAAACTGGGAAAAATTTTTTACATACGTTATTTAAATAGTAGCCCATTAACCTTTCACACAGTCTTCAAACTATCGCCAGTCCAATGTTTGAATCAAGGCTTTCAAACAGGTTTTATTTCACTATCCCAATGTCATTAGAAATTGGATTTAACATGCATTTGTTACTGTTATTCTTGCCATTTTTTATAATCAATGGACTGTCCTATTACAAACATCGGCTTCTGACCCGAAAAAGGCATCAAGATGAAACTTTTCTTTAGTAAGACGCTCTCTGCATGTGATAACAAATGGCACCAACACTTGCATTGATCTTATTAAAAACAATATTCACTTATTATATACTAGAAACTGTGCTAAGTAGTTTGTACTCATCATCTCCCTGACCTATATAAAGAACACTCAATAAATGTGTATTGGTGGATTACAGAAAGGACAAAGGTAAGAAGAAAGGAGAGAGGAAGAAAAGAATGGACGGAGGGAAGAAAGTTTCATTATCATGTACAACTTTTACTGAGTACTTACACTTTGTAGGTCATTTTAAAAACTTGAAAAATAAGTAGTTGAGCAGATAGAAATAATCCTCTTTTTTTCCATTGGAGTTTATGAAAGCAAGTCCCAACACAGCCCAGAAACATGCTCAAATTGCCTTTTGATTTTTACACTTACATCCTTCAATCATGCATAACTCCACTACCAACAACTTAGGCTAATAGCTCAGAAAAAAAAAGGTAAACAAAACTGAGTTTTTCTCGTTTCAAGAAGGCTCTAAAATGAATCCAGTTACTGTAACCTCTTTGCTTCCCTTTGCTTTTTTACTTCAAAGATCTGAAGCCAAGAGGCAACCCCTGAGGTGTAAACAAGAAATTACTCATAGATGGTATAAACAGAAGATGAGTGCAAAGGTCCAGGCTAGGGCCCAGTTGTCACCTAAAGAGATAGGTCAGCTCCAAAACCTGTCTAAACACTCATCACAAACAGGTTTCAGAATGTTTTCTATGGGTTTGAGCCAGGTTTTTACCTTGTCCATATCCCAAAAAGCTGATCTATTCCAGCACCATGAACTTTAAAATAACAATAAAAATTATTTGATTATAAGAAAGAGGGTGAAAAGAAAATGACCCGTTTCCCAATTATTCTAATAGAGCCTTTGCAACTGGGGAAGAGTTGATCCATCAGAGACTCTATACCATATTGCAGATTGAATTCTGACAAGCTATTTAGGATAAAGTTGGAATTATACTACCTCCTGTGTCAAAATATAACAGGCACTCTCCCTTCATTATTTCAGATCTTTGTTCTGTACTGGTGCTTCATACGAGACCATGAAATAACTGTACTTTTTAATGGTGGTTTAGTGGTAGAATTCTCACCTTCCATGCAGGAGACCTGGGTTTAATTCCTGGCCAATGTACCTCATGCACAGACACCATCTGTCAGCGAAGGCTTGTGTGTTGCTATGATGCTGAACAGGTTTCAGCACAGTTTGTAGACAAAAACAGACTAGAAGAAAGAGTTGTCAAACTACTTCCCAAAATTAGCCAGTGAAAACCCTATGGATCACAACAGTCGTATCAGCAACCGATCATGGAATTGGAACAGGACTGAGCAGCGTTTCATTCTGTTGTGCATGGGGTCTCCATGAGTCAGGGTCACCATGAGTCAGGGGCAATTCAATGGCAGCTAAGAACAACAACATAAAGTACAAAATGAAATGTATGACATTTTTATTACTATTGTGTTGGAAGGATTTGGTGGTGAATGTTAATGTTAACTGTTATCATTATTGGTCATATTATTATTAGAACAATGTCTCACTTATTGAATATCTCGTTATTCAACATTTTGCATTTATGACAATGGTAAAAAATCTATTATCTGACTATTTTGCGCATTAATGACGTGTGTCTGGCAGTAACAAACACTGATGTGTGAGGTGAGAATAACGCTGGCCGTGATGGTTAAGGATATGTGTCAACTTGGTTGGGCCATGATCTCAGCGGTTTGGCAGTTATGTAATGATGTAATTTGGCAGTTATGTAATGATGTAGTCATCCTCCATTTTGTAATCTGATATAGTCATCCTCCACTTTCGCATAATGCTGATTTTCATATAATGATCTGGTATTTGGAACCTAACCATGTCGATAAGTGAGGAGTGGGTGTATTATCACCAGCTTTAAGCAAGCCCTACATACCCACACACCTTGCATCTCAAAACAATAAAGACAAACAGCCATTCCAATGTTATTCTGTTCCTTTCTTTGCTCTTAACCCATTCTGGTTCCAATCTAGTTTCTACTAGCTCCTAAACCACAGCATGAGATTTTACTTGCTGCCTCATTCCTATCCTTGTGGGCTTGATATTGGAGAAAAGACATAATTTTCTAAACAGCTCCACTAAAAACTACATAGTATTCATTCAAAATTTTTTAAACTTTCTTAAAGTTATGACTAGAAAGAAACTCTCTTGAGAAATGATATCGTGTAAACCTGTAGTGATTATTATATTTATTGATAAAATTAGATAATCACTCCCATTTAAATCACAAACAAAAGTTTGACTATCTTACTAACACTGCTTCTATTCAATATACTGGTGGTTCTAGACACTACAATAAGAAAGTAAAATAAACCATATAAAAATTAGAAAAGGAGAGGCAAAACTGCATTTTCCATACAATGCAGTTATCTATATAGTGTATTCAAGAAAACCTACAAGCTACTGAAACCAATAAGAGAGCTCAGCAAGGTTGTTAAATAAAAGTAATTTGAATAGCTAGCACATACTGAATTCTTACTATGAGTCAGGTTCAGTTGTAAGTACTTCCACATACTATTTACTTATCTAATACAACAGACCCATGAAATTGATATAATTGTTGTTTCCAGAGAAAACTGATATACGGAAAAGTTAAGTAACTTTCCTAAGATCACACAACTGGTAAAATGACAAAGCTGGAATACAAGATCAGTGTCGTGGATTGAATTATGTCCCCCTAAAAATGTGTGTATCAGCTGGGCTGGGCCTTGATTCCTGGTGTTGTGTGATTTTCCTATATGTTGTAAATCTTGCTTCTATGATGTTAATGAGGAAGGATGAGTAGCAGTTATGTTAGTGAGGCAGGACTAAGCCTACAGGATTGGATTGTGTCTTGAGGCAATCTCTTGAGATATAAAAGATAGATGCGAGCAGAGAGACAAGGGGACCTCATACCACCAAGAAAGCAGCACCAGAAGCAGAGTGCGTCCTTTGGACACGGGGTCCCTGTGCCTCAGAAGCTCCTTGACCATGGGAAGATTGAGGACAAGGACCTTCCTTCAGAGCCAACAGAGAGATAAAGCTTTCCCTTAGAGCTGACACCTTGAATTTGGACTTTTAGCCTACTTTACTGTGAGAAAATAAATTTCTCTTTGTTAAAGCCATCCACTTGTGGTACTTCTGTTATAGCAGCACTAGATGACTAAGACAATCAGCATACCAAAATCAACATACTGTGTATCAGGAAAAACAAATTTTAAAATGTAGTATAAAAATAAATACTATTCACATTAACAACAAAATCTGCAAGGTACTTTGAAAGAAGTCTAATAAAAAAATGTTCAGGGTATTTGTGGAGAAAACCACAAAACTTTACTAAAGACATTAAGAAATGACCTACATAAAAGGAGATATGGAATACAGCTCTGCAGTAAAGAGTTACTCAGCAGGCTTGGGATACTCAAACTCTGTACATTCCAAAGGAAAAAACTGGCCCTTGATCAGCTCCTAGGAGATGACCTCTGAGGCCTTGGAATATCCTGCCTGTGTTTGTATACCTGGGGACTTCGTCCATTCCAGATATATTATGCTAATAATGTGTTTTATGGTGACTGCCTGTTTTTGTTCACCTGGGGCCCTGGACTATGCTATATGAGTTTGAGCTCTGGGGGTGGAGGAAGGGACACTGAATAGCAAAGGTCAATCACACAGACACTCCATGCTTAAGTGACTGACCTCAAATAAAAACCCTGGACAACAAGGCTAAAGTGAGCTTTCTTGGTTGACAATACTTCATACATGTTGTCTCACATTATTCTTAGGAGATTTAAGCATTGTCCATGTGATTACATTGGGAAAGGTCAACTGGAAACTTGTGCCTGGGTTCTCCTTATGCACCTTTTTTCTTTGCTCATTTTATTTTGTAGCCTTTTGCTGTAATAAACCCTAACTAACTCTGTGGGAGAAACATGTAGTAGTGTGAGTCCATAAGGATTTACAGACTTGGAAAAATTATGGGGCAGTTCTACTCTGTCCTGTAGGGTTGCTATGAGTCAGAATCAACTTGTCAGCAATGAAATTTTTTGTTTGTTTTTGTTTTTGGATGACTGTAACAACTTATCTTGTTCCTATGAATACTCCTAGTGAACCATCAAACCTGAGGGTAATCTTAGGGACCCCTGGCACACTGGTCATGAATAGAAAGACTCAAAATTTTAATTCCATTAAAACCCCAAAGAGTGTTTCTGAGGAACTTGACAAACTGATCCAAAAATTCACAGAGAAGAATAAAGACTAAGAATCACCAAACAATTCTGAAAAATAAGATATGGAGACTCATTCTACCAGATATTAAAATTTGGAATAAAACTATAGTAATTAAAGTAGTGTAATTTTGATATAAGCTTGGACAAATAGAACAGTGGAACAGAAGAAAAGGTCTAGAAACTGATACACACCAATACAGAAGTGTTGTATAGGTCTGAGATGGTGTTACAAATTTAGTGTAGAAGGATTAACTACTCAGAAAACATGGTCAGGAGCAGTATTAACCACATGGACAGAAAAAGGAGATCCCCACCTCACACCATATCAAAAATAAATTGGAAAAACCCCCAAAATAAAAAAAACAAATGATAAAACATTTAGAAAAAATGGAGCACATGTTTTAATGAATTCTAGGTAGGAATGGATCTATTTAGTAGGACAGGAAAAAAAAACTCAAGCAATGAAGGAGAAGATTAATTAACCTGGCACTAAAATTTTAAAACTTCTCTTCAGTGGAAGACACCATGAAAAGTTAGAATACAATTCACAGACTGGGAAAGACAATTTGCAACACCTATACCTGGCAAGGAAACCCTGGTGGCATAGTAGTTAAGTGCTACAGTTGCTAACCAAGAGGTCAGCAGTTCAAATCCGCCGGGTGCTCCTTGAAACTCTATGAGGCAGTTCTACTCTGTCCTATAGGGTCGCTGTGAGTAGGAATCGACTCGACAGCAGTGAGTTTGGTTTTTTGGTTTTTCATACCTGGCAAAAAGTTAGCATACAAAAGTTATATTAAAAATCCTAGAACTAAGTAAGAAAAAGACAAAACTTACTAGAGATATAGAGAAAGCATATGAATATGCAAAAGATAGCAGCATTAGTAATCAGAAAATGCAAAAACTCACTAGATTTCATTTCATGTTCATTTGACTGGCAAATATTAGGAACTCTGATAATCCCAAGTTTTGTTAAGGATGTGAAGGAACAAGAACTTTCGACACTGCTAGTAGAAATTGAATTGGCAGAAACGCATTGAAGAGCAAATTGGCAATACAGAAAAAGTTGAAGCCGTGTATATACTTATATTCAGTAATTCTAGGTATAGTCCATGGGGAAATTTCTTCACATGTGCACAAAAAGACATGTACAAAAACAGGCACTGCAGCATGATATGCAACAACAAAAATCTAGAAATGGCTTAAATGTTCCATCAACAGAAGATTAGATTAGTCATGGCTATAGTGATACAATACCAAAAAACCAAACCTGTTGCCGTCAAGTCGAGTCTGATGCATAGCTACGCTATAGGACAGAGCTGAGCTGCCCCATTGAGTTTCCAAGGAGAGCCTGGTGGATTCGAACTGCCAACCTTTTGGTAAGCAGCCATAGCACTTAACCACTATGCCACCAGGATTTAGAGTCATACAATCGATATGAATAAATGGGTAATTTTTAAAGGTGTGGAAATATATGTAAAAATCCACTTATAAAAAATGTAAAATAAACAAAGCAATATCATATATTATTTACTGATACATACATATGTTATAATAGTATAAAAACATTAATGGAAATGATG
This sequence comes from Elephas maximus indicus, assembly GCF_024166365.1. Classification (NCBI taxonomy): domain Eukaryota; kingdom Metazoa; phylum Chordata; class Mammalia; order Proboscidea; family Elephantidae; genus Elephas; species Elephas maximus. Next base: position 138,523,378 of record NC_064821.1, read on the forward strand.
AACAAAATTTGTTGGTACTACTAGGGTAGTAATTTTTTCTGGAGGAGGGAAGAGTATTGGGGAGGGATACTCAAGAGGCATCAATTATATCTATAATTTATTTTATTTTTTTTAATCTATAGAAAATCCGTTGAAAATTTAAGAGTTCACACAAGAAAGACCGCGTGAGTGTTTGTTGTCTTCTCTATAATTTTCTGTGTGCTTACAATATTTAATTTAAATAAAATATTTTAAAGTCTTTTGAAGTCAGAAGGAACTTGATGTCTAAGTCCTAAATGCGTACTTGCTGTTAAAATTTAGAGCCTGCCATCAAGTTCTATAAATAAGATAATAGAATGTAGGAATTATGCTTAATCCTCTAATTACTCTCAGCTTTAATCAAGCCTTTATTAACATAATGTATCTAGCTTGGGGTCTCAAAACCTGAGAGAGGATTTAGGGAAGAGTAATCAAAACAATGAATGAAAAACAAGTAGGTGATGTAAGGAAAGGCAATGGGAACTGGGATGATTTAAACTGGTGAAAGAAAGCAAAGGGTAAAACACATTGAGGAGGATGCGCAGTTTGCTCCTGTTACAGTGATGTCCGTGCTGCAGCTAAGGCCTTACTAAAACTACCTGTTCTGGTTATCTTTTGCTTCATAGCAAATCACCCTAAAATACAATCGCTTAAAACGATACCAATCATTTATCTTACTCATGAATCTGTAGTTTGGTCAGGACAGCTCTTTTCTGCTCCATGTGGCATCAGCTGCCATGGCCCAACTGGTGCTGAAAGATCCACTTTCACAATAGCACACTCAAATGGCTGCCAAGTTGGTGTTGCTGATTGGCTGGGAACGATACCAGCAATTGGACCACAAGTCTCAGTTTGTCTCTTTGTGGGCCTCTCCATTAGCTTCTTGGACTTCTTCACAGCATAATTACAGGATTCCAAAAGCAAACATAATATGGGGGAAGTGCATGACATTCATATGTCCTAGCTTCAGAAGTCATAGAGCTTCACTTCCAACCAACACCACTGATTGAGGCAGTCACAGAAACCCACCCATGTTGAAGAGAAGGAGACATAAACACCACCTCTTGATGGGAGAGGGGCAGAGTTGTAGAACTTTGGATTGGGAGAGATTGTTGAAGCCATCTTTGTAAAATACCATTTGCAACACCGAAGTCCTTTCTCAATTTTCTCTCTGGTACAATTTGCTACTCTCATTGCTCCCAGAGCAGAGATCTGCTCCTGCCATTCCCTCCTTGTTCAACAACAAGGGAAGCTATTCTCTGCTCTTCACCCCATAAACCAGATCCGTTTTTCACAGATTCAAACAGGTATATAATAATTTATTAAGGATCTTGAAACATTACCTCTGTAACCAAAACTTAGGGAAAGTTCACCAAAAATTTTGATGTTTCAGACTCTTTTCTACTTGAGTTCAGTTAAAATAACCTGACAGCACATTCGTATTTCATGTAACCTGGTGTCAAGATCATGTGCAGACATGTCAGCAACCCAGGTGAATTTGGAGCAAGACAGGTGGCAGTATTTCTGCCACCCTCTAGGTTCCCAAACAGAATGTAACTTAAATCAGATTTTAGAATATTTTTTAGTCTAGAGAAAGACAAGAAAGGCTTTGGAAAGTTTCCGTTTGAAGTCCTTTCTATAAGTTATTTGACTTGGGATATCTCAGCACAAGAGTCAAAGGTGGTAATATCTGTTAATTCAAGGTTAGTTGGTCACACCAGGAGGTTTCACTTTCACCCCATCCACCAATTTAATATGTTGTCTGCTTTTCTATATTAACTACCATTCTACACCAGAACATGCCCTATCACTTCTTTGTCTAAACTGTCAAGCATGCTACCTGAATGTACCCCAGCTACAGCCGATTGACTTGTGAGACTAGATTGCCCTGGGCACCAATTTGACTAAGATGATTCTTGTTGCCTACTTCTATGAGGCTGAACCACATGGAGTTGCTAATAGTGAACCAGTTTTGACCAACATAAAACAACAATTTCAAATGGAGCCCTGGTGGCACAGTGATTAAGCGCTCAGCTGCTAACCAAGAGGTCCGCGGCTGGAACCCACCAGTCGCTCCATGGGAGAAAGATTTGGCAGTCTGCTTCCGAAGAGACTTACAGCCTTGGAAACCCTATGGGGCAGTTCTACTCTGTCCTAGAGGGCTGCGATGAGTAGAAATCAGCCAGAAGGCAACTTTAAAAAAAAAAAAAAAAAAACCCTTTTTTATGCAAATAATGCATGCCTTTCACTTTTGTTTCCCAGTGGATCCCTCCCCCTTCGAGGTATTTTCATAAGCGCTACTGTGCTAATTTTTTTTTCAATGTTGCTGAAAAAAAATTAGCATAGCACACGGAAATACCTTGGGGAGCAGGAGGGAGATATCAGTTGGCAAACAAACATAGAAGGTATATATTATTTGGGTAAAAATACAGTATATATTGATCAGACAGAGAAATTTCGTGGCAAAATCCAAGAAGTTAGGGATTTAATTCAAGATCAACCTAGAGTGAAAAACACGAAGATTCAACTTGATTTTCCTTGCACCATAATCCACCGACTCTTAAGTGAATCAACCATTTCAGTTCCATGTATGGGTCCATCCAAAGTGGAAAAAAAATAAAAGAGGCAATGTTTATTAGGATCGTTTTTTAGCTGCTGTGTAAATTAGTCAAATAAAACTTAAATGTGAGCATCTTTAAGAATAGATTTGATGTTATTGGATAAAGGCTTTGTGGATTTTTTAATAGACCAAAATCATATGGAATGATTAAAGCTCTTGTTTCCTAACCTATAAAGTGGAGAAACAAATCCTGATTTGCTCCAGAAATTAGACATAAAAAAAATAAATAATCCTTAAGCAATTCTTAGTAAGTACTTAATACTATAATTACAATCCTTAAAATAGATATCCACAAGAACTATGGTGAAAATGATTGACAATTATGATTGCAATAACATAATAATTAGGCTGTGGCAGAGTTCAGAAGGTAAACTCCAATTTCAACTGCTACAAAAAAAAAATATGCTAAGAATATAAGATAAAATAATATATAATTTAAAAAACACTAACTTCATTTGATAATCCAGTAAATGCAGGATTAGAATAAAGATTTTGTGAGTGTTTTGATGAAAGTACAGAGTTTACCAGAATGGTTAAATGTTTCTGATTAAGTTTTAGAATTTCTCATATCTTTTTACAGAGCCTTAACTCTATTTGGTGTGCTCCAAGTTAAGTGATTTAACAAAACAAGAATAAAAATTACATTGAGTCTGATATGCACAATATATTTAAAAAAAAGAAAAACCATTGTCATCAAGACAATTCCTATTCATAGTGAACCTATAGGACAGAGTAGAACTACCCCATAGAGTTTCCAAGGAGTGCCTGATGGATTCAAACTGTTGCCCTTTCGTTAGCAGCAATAACTCTTAACCACTACGCCACCAGGGTTTCCATGCACAATATACTATTCTGAATTTCTATTTCAAGGGCAGTAAAGGTAAATAGCGTGGCCTTCCAGATACGGGAGGAAGACAAACTATTTCACACGTCCAGCCATCTAATTCCATTCCAATGTTCTTTTCTCTTGAATCACAATAATGTTTAGCCAGAGAAGGAAATATGGGGACCAATTCCCCGCATCTTATTTTATCATGTGGTGGCAAGAACCCCGTGATCACTCTCACTGCGATTGAAACTGTATTGTTCATATTTCTTTGAATTCCTTATAACTTATAGTTTGCATCATATTATCTTTAAGTAACACATTTAGCAGTACTTCTGAAAGTGTTCTCCATGGAAGGTTAGCTCCACAAGATGTTAATAAGATTATTATAACATAACAGAGTAACCCATGTTGATGCTAGGTGAAATAAGTTTATTTATTGCAGTTATCACCAGAATTTATTATATAACAATATACATTGTAAGTCTCAAAAGAAGTACATCGGATATATCATTTCCCATACTTATTTTAGTCAAGGAAGCCATTTTTCAAAAATATCTTAAGAAACTAGAACAAGCCTTGGAAAACTAAGACTCTAAGACTTTTCTTATATTTTCTTGATATCGATGTCAGTCGTGGCTTTCTTAATGATACCCCACTCCCACACATCTGTCAGTTTGTCATTCTGTAGGGGCTTGTGTGTTGCTGTGATGCTGGAAGCTATGCCATCAGTATTCAAAAACCAGCAGGGTCACCCACGGCATGCAGGTTTCAGCTGAGCTTCCAGATTAAGACAGACCAGGAAGAAGGACCCGGCAGTCTACTTCTGAAAAGATTTAACCAGTGAAAACCTTATAAATAGCAGGGCAACACTGTCTGATATAGTGCCAGAAGATGAGCCCCTCAGGTTGGAAGGCACTTAAAATACAACCGGGGAAGACCTGCCCCCTCAAAGTAGAGTCGACCTTAATGACATGGATGAAGTCAAGCTTTTGGGACCTTCATTTGCTGATGTGGCATGACTCAAAATAACAAGAAACAGCTGCAAACATCCATTAATAATAGGAACCTGGAATGTCTGAAGCACGAATTTACGAAAGTTGGAAATCATCAAAAATGAAATGGAATGCATAAACATCAATATTTTAGGCATTAGTAAGCTGAAATGGACTGGTATTGGTCATTTTGAATTGGACAAACATATAGTCTACTATACCAGGAATAATAACTTGAAGAGGAATGGCTTTGCATTCATCATCAAAAAGAACATTTCAAGATCTATCCAGAAGTGCATTCCTGTCAGTGATAGCATAATATCCACATGCCTACAGGGAAGACCAATTAATACAGCTATTATTCAAATTTATGCACCAACAACTAATGCCAAAGATGCAGATTTTTATCAAATTCCACAGTCTGAAATTGATTGAACATGCCATCAGGATGCATTGATAATTATTGGTGATTCGAATGCAAAAGTTGGAAACGAAGAAGGATCAGTAGTTGGAAAATATGATCTTGGTGATAAAAACGACACTGGTGATCTCATGAAAGAATTTTGCAACACCAACGACTTCTTCATTGCAGATACCTTTTTCCAGCAACGTAAATGGCAACTATACACGTGGACCTCACCTTATAGAATACACAGGAATCAAATTGACTACCTCTGTGGAAAAAGATAATGGAAAAAGATTAGTAACATCAATTAGAACAAGGCGATATTCAAGATGAAGCTGAAGAAAATTAGAAGAAGTCCAGGAGAGCCAAAATATGACCTTGACTATATGCCACCTGAATTTAGAGATCATCTCAAGTATAGAACACTAATGATCGAAGACCAGATGAGATGTGGAATGATATCAAGGACATCATACATGAAGAAAGCAAGAGGGATCAAAAAGGCAGGAAAGAAAAAAAAAAAAAAGACTAAAATGGATGTCAGATGAGACTGAAACTTGTTCTTGAACATCAAGTAGCTAAAGCAAAAGGAAGAAATGATGAAGTAAAAGAGCTTAACAGAAGATTTCAAAGTGGGGCTGGAGAAGACAAAGTAAAGTATTATAATGACATGTGCAAAGACCTGGAGATAGAAAACCAAAAGAGAAGGACAGCTTGGCTTTTCTCAAGCTGAAAAAACTGAAGAAATAATTCAGGCCTCGAGTTGAAATATTGAAGAATTCTACAGGGAAAATATTAAATGATGCATGAAGCACAGAGTCACTACACCAAAAAGAACTGGTCGACATTCAACCATTTCAGGAGGTAGCATATGATCAGGAACCGATGGTACCAAAGGAAGTAGTCCAAGCTGTGCTGGAAGCATTGGCAAAAAACCCTCTAGGAATTGATCGAATACCAATTAAGATGTTTCAATGAATGGACGCAGCTCTGGAAGTGCTCACTCTTCTATACCAAGAAATTTGGAAGACAGCTACCAGGCCAACCAACTGAAAGAGATCCATATTTATGGGTATTCCAAAGAAAGGTGATCCAACTGAATGTGAAAATTATCGGACAATATCCTTACTACTACACCCAAGTAAAATTTTGCCGAAGATCAGTCAAAAACGGCTGCAGCAGTATATCGACAGAACTGCCAGAAATTCAGGCTGGTTTCAGAAGAGGATATGGAACAAAGGATATCATTGCTGATGTCAGATCGATCCTGGCTGAAAGCAGAGAATACCAGAAAGATGTTTACCTGTGTTTTATTGACTATGCAAAGGCATTTGACTGTGTGGATCGTAACAAATTATGGATACCATTGAGAAGAATGGGAATTCCAGAACACTTAATTGTGCTCATGAGGAACCTGCCCATAGATCACAAGGCAGTTGTTCAGACAGAACAAGGGGATACTGATTTGTTTAAAGTCAGGAAAGGTATGCGTCAGAGTTGTATCCTTTCACCATACTTATTCAATCTGTATGTTGAGCAAATAACCTGAGAAGCTGGACTATGTGAAGAAGAATGTGGCATCAGGATTGAAGGAAGACTAATTACCAATCTGTGATATGCTGATGACACAACCTTGCTTGCTGAAAGTGAAGAGGACTTGAAGCACTTACTGATGACGATCAAAGACCACAGCCTTCAGTATGGATTGCACCTCAACATAAAGAAAACAAAAATCCTCACAACTGGACCAATAAGCAACATCATGACAAATGGAGAAAAGGTTGAAGTTATCAAGGATTTCATTTTACTTGGCTCTGCAATTAACACCCATGAAAGCAGCAGTCAAGAAATTAAAGGACCCATTGCATTGGGCAAATCTGCTCCAAAAGATCTCTTAGTATTAAAAAGCAAAGATGTCGCCTTGAAGACTAAAGTGCACCTGACCCAAGATACGGTGTTTTCAATTGCCTCATATGCACGTGAAAGCTGGACGATGAATACGAAAGGCCAAAGAAGAAACACTGCTTTTGAATTATGGTTTCGGCAAAGAATACTGAATATACTCGGACTGCCAAAAGAATGAACAGATCTGTCTCGGACGAAGTACAGCCAGAATGTTCCTTAGAAGCAAGGATGGCAAGACTACGTCTCACATACTCTGAACATGTCATCAGAAGGGATCAATCCCTGGAGAAGGGCATCACGCTTGGTAAAGTAGAGGGTCAGTGAAAAAGAGGAAGACTTTCAACAAGATGGATTGACACAGTGGCTGCAACAATGGCCTCAAGCATAACAACAATCATGAACATGGTGCAGGAGCTGGCAGTGTTTCATTCTGTTGTACATGGGATCACAGTGAGTCAGAACTGACTCAACGGTACCTAAGAACAACAACAACAACGATAAGGCTCATATGCAATTTTCTAATTTATCTCCCTCTAGTTTAATAACTTCTAAGTATTTATTCAGGAGTTCGCTTATTCAATAAGTAGTTATTAAATACCTGCTAGGTTTCAAAGCACTGTTGTGGGTTTTGGAGACAAAGAAATGAGCAATTAAACAATGTCCTTTTCTTTATGGAACTTACATTCTAGCTAGGGGAAGTGCCAATTAAAACATAAAAAATTGCATGATTTCAGATACTGGTAAGTGCTGCTGAAGAAAAGTAAAAATCGGATAATGAACCTGAAAGTTTATTGAGGATAGGTATACTGGTTATGGCATTTTAGAAGGGTGATCAGCATGATTTCTCTGAGGAGGTGACATTCAACTAAAGTCATATGAAATGAATTTTTCTCATCTTTCTCTTTACTGCCTTTTTATCCTTCGTATTATGTTTTAATCTAAATAATACCTACAGATGGTGGTGGTGTTGTTATTAGGTGTTGTCGAGTTGATTTTTGGCCCATAGTAGCCACATGTGACAGAGTAGACTTGCCCCATAGGGTTTTTAGGCTGTAATCTTTAATCTTTATAGGGAGCCTTGGTGGTACAGTGTTTAAGTGCTCAGGGTGAAGCAGGCATTTTTCTCTCTCACAAGAAAACAGAAAAGAGTATTAGAAAAGGAGAGACCAAAAAAAAAAACTGTACAGGAAAGTCACAATCCAAATATGAAGCAAACTAAAATGTAGCATAATTTTGACCAATTACTGTAAGGATAGAAAAATAATGCATTTGACTTGTATACTAGGAATATTTTCCTCTGCGTTGACAGGAGTTATGTACTGGATCCTGTACCAGTTAAGGTTTGGGTACAGTTTAACAGACATTTCCAAATAACAGAGGGTTAAGCGGCTGCTGATTGAACCCACTAGCTGCTCCTTGGAAAACCTACAGGGCAGTTCTACTTTGTCCTATAGGATTGCTATGAGCCATAATCAACTCGATGGCAATGGGTTGGGCTTTTTGTTGTTGTTCTAAGGAAGATAGAGAAGGTTTGTTTCTCTCATGAATGAAACAAGGAACTTAAGGCATGATATAGTGGCTTCATGATCATCGAGGGACCCTGTAACTTTCCATCCTCTTCCTTAGCACCCAGGCTCTTAACCACTACACTACCAGGATTCCATCTGTAAAGATGACAGCATAGAAAACACTATAAGGCAGTTTTATTCTGTTCTAGAGGGTGGCCATGAGTCATAATTGATTCAACAGCAATGGGTTTAGTTGGGTTTTGTTTGTTTGTTTGTTTGTTTAACCTTTATGGGAGCAGATTGCCAGGTCTTTCACCCACAGAGATGCTGGGTGGGTTTGGACTGCCAAACACTTAACCGTCGACCTACCAGGGCTCCTTATACACGTGGTAAAACATAGAAATATACTGAAAAGTTTATTACAAAAAGCAACAATCCCTGCTCCAACCCTCTCTATCGTAGCCCCAATTCCAGAAGCAATATCTTTTAATAGTTTATAACTTTTTTTTCCTGACAGTTACCGTTATATGGAAGTCATAGGTGGAGGTTTGCAGAGGAAAAGAATGGGAAGATATAGAGTTCTTTGATGATCACAAAGCCACTAGATAAGCCCTGAAGTTCATTGCTTCTTTCGCAAGAGAAACAAACCTCCTCCGTCTTCCTTAAAAAAAAAAAAAAAAAAAAACCTGTCACCATCAAGTCCATTCTGACCCATAGTGACCCTACAGGACAGGGTAGAACTGCCCCATTTGGTTTCCAAGGAGCACCTGGTGGATTCGAACTGCCAACATTTCGGTTTGTAGCCTTAGCTCTTAACCACTATGATACCAGGGGTTCCTCTACCTTCCTTAGGTCTCTGTTACTTGGAGATGTCTCTTAACTGTACCCAAACCTTAACTGATACAGGATTCAATATCATAACCTCTGTCGCAGTGGTTACAGTGCTCGGCTGCTAACTGAAAGGTCGGTGGTTCGAACCCAGCAGCTGCTTCAACAGAGCAAGATGTGGCAGTCTGCTTCCATAAAGATGATAGCCTTGGAAACCCTACGGGGGCAGTTCTACTCTGTCCCACAGGATCGCTGAGTTGCAATCGACTCGACAGCAATGGGTTTTTTGACAACTCAGAGGAAAATGTCCCTAGCATCTAAGTCGAATGTATTATTTTTCTATCTTTACAGTAATTGCTCAAAATCATGCTATGTTTTAGTTTGCTTCATATTTGGATTATGACTTTCCTGTACAGTTTTGTTGTGGTTGTTTCTCCCTTTCTAATACTCTTTTCTATTTTCTTGTAAAAGAGGAAAATGTCTGCTTCATTCTGTCATTCATGACATCAATTTTTAACTCATTTTACCAAATCTTTGGAATCTTTTCCTTTCTTCTTCTTGAGTCATGCTTCTAGGGAGGCTTAGAAACTTCCAGAACAACTGTCAAGCCATGGTATTTTTATTTTTTGATTTAGCTCCACAGCTTCTTTTATGCCTTATTTCCGTCTTTCATGCTTTTTTACGTTATTTTTCTGGAGTACAACATAATGAAATTTTCTAAGCAAGAGTGCCTATGAGGAAATGTTTCATGTCCTCATATTTTGAAAAAGTTTGTTTTTTCTCGTCATACATTGATTGGCTGTAATTTTCTCTCAGAAATTAGCAGGCTTAGTTCTATTGTCTTCAAGATCTCATACATCTGGGGTTGCCAGATGTCAGTCTGATCCTTGTTCTTTTGTTTGTGACTTATATTTTCCCTCTGGAAGATTTGCAGACTTACTGGTTATTTCTTGTATCTGAAGTTTCATTATGCAATGTCTAGATGTAGGTCTTTTTACATTCATTCATCTCAACATTGGGTGAAGTCTTTCAATAACAAAAGACTGTTCCGCTCTGGAAGTTTTTCTTCTATTATTGTTTTGATAATTTTCTCTCCTCTTTTCTGTCTTTCTGGCTATTCCTAAACCCAAAGCCGTTGAGTTGATTCCAACTCATAGCAAATACTATAGGACAGAGTAGAACTGCCCCCTATGGCTTCCAAGGAACACCTGGTGGATTCGAACTGCCAACTTTTTGGTTAGCAGCCAAGCTCTTAACTCAAACCTGGATGGATTCAATGTATCTTCCAACTCTGAATTTATGCTTCTCTAGAGTTTCCCGGCAGATCAGTTCTTTCCACTGTTGCAGTCCCTACCTGAGTGTCCTGGGTTAATACTTTCTGAACTGAAAAAAAAAAAAAAACAAAGGAACAGTTCATCGATGGGCTTCTATTCTCCTTCCATCTTGCAGAAATTTGTTGAAATGCCTTATCTCTTAATGCCATCCCTCTCTTTCTCTTGGTTTACTCCTTTGTATTTCCTGTATTTTCTTTTCAGGTCTTTGTGTTTAGGCTGCCATCTTGCCAGACACTTGAAGTTTACCTGGGTGACACAGTTGAAATAAAACTGCTGCACCATGTCTTCAGCAGTGCTAATTTTGAATATGTTGTACAACTTGAGTACCACAAGTTTAAGTATTTTATCATTGTAAAGCCAGGCAAAGAATACAAAGGGAAAAATTCACTCAGGTTTTTTTTTTTTTCTTTAAAAAAAAAAGTAATAGAGTGCTATTCTACTCCTGTTTATTTTTCATTTTCATGTAGATTGTAGCTCTCAAACTTAAAAAGCTTTAAAAACTTTTTCTTCATTTGGCAATATCATAAAGCCTGTCTGTACAAAAACTTACAAGATTTTCACTAGAGATTTTCCCTGTGTCCTTGGACCAATTTCTGATTCTTTTAAGACGACTCACCCACTGTGATATTAGCGTATCACAGTGGTTTAAGAGTTTTAACAGCAGAGGAACTTTTTTTTCCCATGGGAGAGGCAGAAGGGATATGTGGCTACACTTTGTATGAGAATTGCCTTGACATCCAACTTACAGTCTTTGCGGTATAAGTGCTATAGCAACTTCTCTTCACTTAAACAGGTTTCTAATGAACTCAAGGATGTGTAAGCAAAACATAAATTTACGCATTTTTAACTCTTATAACTAGTCATTTATAGATATCTGAAATGTATTTATTCAATAAATATTTCTGCTAAGCTCTGTACTTTTCCCAGGGATATCATAGTAAACAAGATAGCCTACCCTTGAGGAGCTATCAGGTCTACTAGAGGGATACAAATATGTAAACAGAAAATTTTCAAAAAATGTTGTCAATGTACACATAAGACGCCATAAGAACATATAAAAAGGATGGCAAACTTCATGGAGATGGGCAAGGGGAGTTTAGGTGAGAGATGGCTTCCCAAGAAGGTGACACCTGAGACTCAAAGGAACAACACAAATTAGCCAAGGGGAGGAAATTGAGGAAGATGGGAGAAAAGAAACATTCCAGGCATGGGGAATAGTATGTGTGAAGATCTGAAGACAGGACTAGTCATGAACCAAAAGCAAAGAGGGCAAGAGATGAAACTGGAGAAGATAGCAAAGGCTAGAGATCCAAAAGTTTCCAGTACACATATCAAGGAATGTAGTCTTTCTCAGAAAACAAATACAAACAACTATGATCAGTTTAGGAGCAATTCCTTCACATTTTCTTCAAGCAAGTTCTTTTTTTTTCTTCATAGATGAAGTGATAATAGGACAAACATTCATTATGGTTTCACCGTGTACGAGATACTATACTTGGCAGGTAGGAAGTAAAGGCATTCAACATGAGGAATCAGTTTGAGAACAGGTCAGAATGTTTTGGAATGCTGAGTATTCCGATCAGAAGGGAGCATAGACTGTATGAACAGGAAGCTGAAAAGTTATGTTGCATCCTAAAGCCATGGTAGGGATTTGGACTTTAAATACCAAATATGCACTCCAAGTTTTTTTGAGAAAAGACGTGATTGTATGTGTTTTTTACTCAACGTGTGTATTCATACTCCTTATTGTACTGCACATGTCAGGAAAAATATCACTTGGCTTTTAAAACACTTTAAGCTTTGGTTTTCTTTTAGTTAATTAAGGACCCAAGTTATCTAAATGAGCCTAGATGGCTTGTTTTAGATATTGATGTTGCAGACTTCTTCTCAGCATTCTCTTGAAATTCAATCAAATTCAACAAACAATTGTTCAATTTACCCTCAAAGAGCTCACAGTCTAAAGTTACAAGCAAGAACCCAACATATTTCTCTGTTACCATTCAATGATGGTAAAGGTGAATGGGCACCAAATCTCATGGTCATTCCATGGTGCTTTCTACATTTCTTCACCCTGTTCTCTGGGTTTCTCACTTAGTAATTTCTTTTACTTAAAAGATGGTGGCTTAAGTCAACCCTTAATCCTTCTTCCACAGAAACTATCAAGGCACCATTTGCCTTCTGGAAACCAAATAGGGGTTTCTGTTGCCCTTTCCCCTCTGGTTGATGAACTGGTGCAGATCCAGGTTTTGTGACGTGGAGTTGTTTTTTGTTTTGTTTCGTTTTTTGTTTATTTGTTTGTTTGTGGGGAGCTTTGAAAAGAAGTATACAAAATCACAAATACAGATTGCTAAGTTTCCTCCTTGAAAGGACTTGTAAAGAGATCCTTGCAAATAAAGGACCATGAAACTTAAGCTTTGTTAGTTTCATGGTAAATTTTCTCATAGGCATCAAATATAAAAACATGCATTGTACTTTCAAGAGTTATCAATACAGTTACACCTACACTGGCCATTTGAACATAAGAAATGCATTAGAAACTTGGGGCCCTATAAAGAGCCCTGCTGTCTGCTACAATCACATACTTTTGCCAAAACCTTGACTTTTCACAGGTAGCAGTTCACATCTGAATATTCAATCAACAGGAAATGCTTGTGGATGGCCTGTCCTTTCGCTCTGTCCCTCTCTCAAAACTATTTTACTGATTCTAGATTCCAGGCCATGACACTTTAAACTAGCAAAGAACCCTTACCTCATGTCTGCGCTTTCAACAAGTTCTACGAGAGGGCTAGGCCATTTTCAAATGCTGGCATCCATATAGCTAAGATAATAAGGTAGACGAGGTATGTTTCATCAGGTAGAAAAAAACAACAGGAAAAAAAAATGTTGTTTGGGGCAATGTCCTCAAAAGTCTGTTCCTGAAGCCAACATTGGCTGCTGCATTTATCTGCTTAGTTCTGTGGAAACGAGTTGTATGACTCTGCAGATAAAAGGCTGTAGACCTCTGGAATACAAGCTAGTAGCACCTCATTATACAAATAGAAGCAGCTCAACTATGCATGCCCTCAAACTGAGCTCCGTGTTCTGCTGCATTTCAAAAATATCCATCTGTTCCAATAGAAGAAACAGGAAGTTTTGTTAATTATCTCTCACAACCCACTAGTTAGTTTCCAGAAAAATCACTAAAGCCATCTTTCCTGAATAAATTTAATAAGTGAGTTACAAGATGCAACACAGCAGACAAACCTTATATTTCTCCTTTTAAATGAACCTAATCTATCAGTTGACCAATTGCACACTCACTCCTTCTAAGCCCTTTTCAGGACTCAACAGGCATAATTATTTTCTGTACACAACTTTTTTTTTTCCATATGACAGTATTGATTAATAAAGCAATATCACACCAGATATATGGAAAACACTAGATATTACACAACTGCTCAAGATGCATTTCCTGGTTTATTTGCTTTGAGCACAATTTTGCTCCAAGATTCCATGGAAATATTTCACAAATTTTCACACTATTAGATAAAATAAATTTATGGGAAATATTTTGTTGATGGTTATTATCTAATTTAGATGGGTATCTCTAAAACGTCTTCCCCAGTCCAATTATGTCTTAGCTAAGATTCTATGCCAGAGTGCTATAATGGTATTAAGGCTACACATGCCCAGTTGGACTCCTGCCATCATTCTATAAATCATTGCCAATTATGCCAATAAAGCAGCCTAGGCAATGATTGATTTCTTAGTTATGCAGTCAGCTGTTCTTCAACACTTTGTTTTCCTTCAAATGTTTCAACCATGGCCTAGTTTCCTGACACCATGATGGTTTACATTCCCCCAAAAGAGACATTTGTACACATCTGTTAGTGAGAAAAGAATTTAGAAATTCAATGAAACCTCATTAATTCAATGTAACTGTTAAGGAAGATATCCCAAATTCGTGAAAACTCTGGATTGTGAAAGATTTTAAAGAAAGACAGGGTTTTATCCTACTTTTAAATATCTATAATGACTCAAATTAATCTAACAAAGAGTCACTTTTTGAAATGTTCAGAGTCTGTGAAATGTATGGTAGTTTTATAAAAATGTAACACATATTTAGCATTATCATGACAATCAACTGTCAACTAGGGTCATTTTTTCACTAGCAAAGGGAGGCACGTTATTATGGAATCTTTGAAGTACTCATCTCTTTCATTTTGAGTAGAATGAAATGCAACGTGCTTTTTATCAAGTGTTATGAATTAAGGCAAGATATTTGATATTTATTTAGATATGAATCACTAGATACAGTTTTCGCAAAGTGATCGAGTGTAAAGCCCATGGACCTGGAAGCCCTTCAGACTTGGGTTCAAATCCCAGCTCTACGTGTCACTAACTACAGGATTTATCCATTAATTTCATCAGCAAATAATACTGCACAGCTACTCTGGGCTGTGGATATAGTGGTAACAAGACTAAGGTCCCTACCTCCTAAAGCTTAAATTCTCTAGGTGGGGAGAAGAAAATAATTGAAAAAAGGAACAAAACAATTTCATATGATGTCAAGTCTGTAAAGAAAATGACTCACATGAGGATTAGAATGGGATAACTTGTTTACGTGGCTAGGGAAGACCTCAAGGAGCATAGGGTGTTCTAGTTGAGACCTGAACGACAATGAGGGTGAGTCACGCAAAGGCTGGGGTGGGGCAAAGTATTCAAGCAAATGACACAGTACAATAGTCCCAAGATGGAACAAGCTTGAGGTGTTTAAAGAAAAGAAATAAACCCATGAAACTTACGCTCTTTGAGAAACAAGTATCTTCATATGTGAGAATGAACATAATAATATTGCCAATTTTGTGGGGTTATCATTTGAGATTTTATTTTCAAAGTCAATGAGCAGTGTAGTGCCCAGCACATCTCTGACACTCAAAAGAGTGGTTTTTTATTATTATCATTACAATTAATATTTTAATCACTGAAATCCTGTATATAAACCAATATCTACAAAACCCAGAGCAGTTACACACCCAAAATTACAAATAACTTCCAAATAATACCAGGGAACTGTGTCAATCTAACATGCCAAAGCTATGTTCTGCTTTATCACCTACTAGAAGCAGACATTAATATTTAATTTTAAATGCCCATGAATAAATCTTTTGGTCTGCCATGTTCAAACATTTTAATAAAAACCAATATAAAAAGGTATTCCACAAACTTTGTGATTGTGCAGCAAAAACTGATGTGTCCACCTGGGTCATTTATTAATACGCATGCTCTCTGCGTTATCAATACAAAATGTTTATACATACAGACTGTATCAGAACTGTCACACCACTGTAACTAGAATTAAGTGTTCCTAGTACACTTTCAAAAGTAGCAGTCTAAACTTGTTAATAGTTAATCAAATACAGAGGCATCCACTTAACATTTAACTTTATATCACCCCTGGGTGATAACTGACACAATCATACCACTTCATAATTGTTGCCCTAATATTTACTAAGACCTAAGCTACTTAATTCTTCCAAACAATAAAACGTCCACATACCAAAAAAAAAAAAAAAGCTACTTTCAAATACAGTTCAAATCAAACAGGAAAAACCTTGGAGCTGTGGAAGAGAAAAACAAATATTTTCTAAAGCAGTAAGAAATATTACTAATTAAAAGACACCATCTTCTTTATTTAAAAAATGCTAGGTGCCCAGAGACAAAATGAACACTTGCCAACATTCATTACCTTCTCTCTCTGGGTTCTTTAAGATCCACAAACCACAGAAAGAACAAGTCATCTTAATTCCACTTACACATCTTTGTCCTAAAATTAGAAATTAAAAAAAGAAAACAAATTTGAGCAATAACATAGTGTTGGATTATAACCCAAAATATAAAATAGATATCCATGAGCCTATGCTGATATAAATGAAAGATTAAATAAATAAACAGGGAGAAGAGACAAATCTCCCATCCAGAAAAATTCCAAATAATTTATGTAGATACCCCTGCTCAAGGAGATGAAGCCTAATCCCTCTACCTCCTTATGTATGGGCTGTGCACAGTGACTTTCTTCCAAAGAGTGCAGCATGAAAAGTAAGAAAAAAGAGTAACTTTACAGTAGAGAAACCTGACAAACACTACCTCAGCCAGGTGATCAAGGTCAGTATGAGCAGTGATAAGTCATGATGATGGTATGTGCTCTTGATATGAGGCATCGGTGATGCAGTGATAGAATTATCACCTCCCCTTCCAAAGACTCGGGTTGACAGCACCACCCATCTGTAGAGGCTTGAGTGTTGCTATGATGCTGAACAGGTTTCAGTGGACCTCCCAGACTAAGACAGACTAGGAAGATAGGCCTGGAGATCTACTTGCAAAAATCAGCCAGTGAAAAACCTGTGGATCACAATGGTGAAGGACCAGGCAGCGTTTCATTATGTTGTACATGGACCCATTGTAAGTTGGGGTCTGACTCAACGGCAGCTAACGACAACAACACTCTTGGAATGATGTGATGAAAACAGCACTTTACCTAGGTAGTCTTCATCCCCCAAATCCATAACCACAGTCTAATCATGGAAAAAAACATGAGACAAATCCCAATTGAGAGACATTCTACAAAATACCTGATCCGCACTCCTCAAAACTGTTAAGGTCACCAAAAACAGAAAAAGCGCAAGAAACTGTAGCAGCCAAGAGGAGCCAAAGGAAACATGATGACTAAATGTAATGTAATGTACCGAATGGGATCCTGGAACAGAAAAAGAGCATTAAATAAAACTAAGAAAATCTAAAAAAATTGTGGACTTTAAAACCTAGTGCCATCGAGTCGATTGTGGACTTTAGCTAGGAAAAAGAAAGAAAAAATGTACATTCGTAAGTCTCCTGAATCCTTTGAGATGAGCCTAACTGAAGCAGGAGTAAAATATACTATTTTTATTAATTATTTTTCTTTTTTCTTTAGCACAAGTTATTGGTTCACTCAACGTAAGAACGCTACCCATAACTGAGAGGTAGCATTTAAGGAAAACATTAAAGTTACCAACATTGCAACCTCATAAAACCAGTGAAGATGTTTTAAAGTTTCCTGATATCAGTAACAAAGGTAACACTTGTAAGTAATCTATTTGGAGAAGCATAAAAGAAAAGCTCAGGAACCCCAGCTATCCCCTAGGCATTGTCCTTCTGTGAAACTCTTCTTAGTGAGAAACCTCTGAAGAAATAATAATATTAAATATTGGCAGACTTTTTTTTATGTACCAGGAGGAGTCCCTGGGTGTGATCCAGTGGGTTCCCTTCTGTGGGCTTTCTGGCTCTGGGTTTATAATCTCCCTAAGATGATTGGTAGGCGGAATCTGCCATGTGATTGGTTGAACTGCAATCTACCTAAGAGGATTGGTGGCACTGTGATCCTGCTAGGAAAGCCCTGCCTTGAAATTGACAAGGAGTTTTCCTATATAAATGACTTATCCCACAGAGGTTTTGGGGATCTCCTGATCTATAAAAGCCTGTAGGGTACAGGTATCCCATGCTGAAAGCCTCCTAGACCTCGGTAGAAGAACTGTAACCTATAACACTGAGCCAGTGACACTGAAGATCCAGCTAAACCACAGATCTATGACAGCAGTGGGTGAGGTTTGCCTCCAGAGCATTTGGCACCAGTGAATGAGGTTGGCCTTTTGAGAAGATGGCAGTGCAGAGCAAGGTCGACACACAGAGCAAGAGGCAGCGTGGGGACCCGTCAGCCCACTCTTGGCGGTGACAGAAGCCCTTGAAGCCTGACTGTGCTGAGAACTGTAGCCCTGTCCAAAGCACAAGGGCGGGGCGGGTGGGGGGGGGCCTGTTCTGAAGTGCAAAGGAGCCAGTCTTGAAGTACAAGTGGCTTGTTCAAAGTGTAAGGGAGGCTGCCCACTGAACCTGGGTGCACCCCAAGCAGAGGTTGACCACAGAGGCTTGGGCATATGCTTATACGGGTTGCTAATAAAACAGTTTTGCTTTGAGAGCAGCCTAAGACTGGCGCTGGTACAGGGTTGTCCCAGAGCTGCTAGTTAAGAGCTGAATCAGTAAGTGTAGGGGGAAGAGCCAGCCAAGAAAACTCCTGGAGAGAGAGAGAAAGATGGAAAGACCACAGCTATGGGCACCAGACCTAAGCTGGTAACGTGAACCTAGCACTTGAACTACAACATACCTACTGACACCTGATCCACAGTGTGTCCACTCAGTGAAATGAAAATAGACACCATTTTGAGGGGAAGGGTACACCGGCCCCCTTTTAGACATGTGTGCCCCTCTCCTACGGTGCTAAGTGGGGCGTGCATAGGAGCGGAGAGGACCAATTCACCATAAGAGCACAATTCTACCCTGACACATTGGGGTTGCCATGAGTTGGAGTCGACTCGACAGCAATTGGTTTGGTTTTTAGTTTATGCACCAGAAACTATTATAAACCCTTTACACATATTAACTCATTTAAGCCTACAACAACTCTGTGAGGTACATATCCCATTTTAGTAATGAGGAATTTGAGGCACTGAAAGGTTAAAGTAATTTGTCCAGGGTCACCAGACTAGCAAAACACAGAGCCAGTTTTTTAACCCAGGAAGTCTGGTTCCAGAGCATGTCCATTTGTTTTCTAAATAAGCTCCATACTGTCACCTCCTCTTTCTACTGAGGCCTCTAGCTGAGCTTCTTAATGTCTGCCCTCCTCCCTCACACCATGCTTTGTCCCCAGTTTCCAGCTACCACCACCAGCTTTGGGGAAACTCAACAGGATTTCTGAGTAGGCAGATCAATTTCCTGCCTATGGCATTTAGGTGCTCCAGGAAGCAGATTCTGAGACAGAGTTTACCATGCAGGATGTTTATTAAGGAGTGCCCTTGGGATCAGCACCTGTGAAAGGGCAGAGAGAGAAAGCAAGCGGTAATACAGGCCCAACACGAACCTTGGCAAACCCATACGGGACTCTGGTTGTAAAACGGCCCTTAGAATTATCTCTAAAAACCGAAACCAAACTCAGTGCCGTCGAGTTGATTCCGGCTCATAGAATTATCTCTCCGTGAGCGAAAAATGGTGAGGCTTTATCAGTCAAATGATAGATGAGAGCTGGTCATCTTACCTAAGACCCAGCACACTGAGCACATAAGAAACAAAAGCTCTTTAGTTCCCTTTTTAGCCATGCCTGCTGAAGAGCACATATAGGGGCATCCCTGTGTGGGCTTATGCCTAAGAAGGGCCCATCTTTGGTGCAGGTAATAATCAGAGTAATTTCGTCTGAGAACTATTATCTTCTCTACCTATGTGTCAAGCATGGAGTTTGAAATTCCACCATCAGAAATTTTTTTTTTTCCTGTTTTGAAGCCTCTTTTTTTTTTTTTTTTTTTGGTCATCGAGACAGTTCTACTAAATTGCAAATATTTCTCCAAAAGGCAACTTAAACTATTTTCAACTAATCTTAGTGGATACTGGGAAAGAGAAATGGGGCACTAAAAGAAGAATAAGAGAGTGCCAGAAATAGATACTACCTTACTTCATAGCTTTGCTGAGAGACAACTCTGCCCCTGAGTTCTTACAAAGAGGTTACTCTTGTCTCTTTCCTTAAATGCCATTTTAGTGACCTCAGGCTTCCACCAAACAAAATAAAGTCATTTCAAAGAACATCCATATGATTTATAATTGCATTGTTGTGCATAAGATACAGTCTAATTAATTCTTTGAAACAGATTTCTTCCCATTGGACAATGTTTATTCCTATTCGAGTCTTCTTGCCTAGAGAGATCTTTGAGACAAAGTTTAGTCTTAGCATATTGTGGGCTCCCGCAAATATAACTGAAGATTTAATCTGTGTCCTTATATTTACAGATGCCAATGCAAGTTGAAGAAGATGTAAAAATTACTGGAAACCAATTTACAGCAGCTGGAGTAAATTAGGGCTCATCGCAAAGTAAGAAAAAAAAAAAAAGGGAAGGAAGTAATGAAGCAACCAGCTCTAGGCAAACCATATGTGCCAGCCCAAATCTTTATTAATGAAAGTTGAGAGACATGCTAAAGGGAATTTAGTTCCTGCAGCAAAGATCTCAGTCTTGATATGCACAGATTGTAACCCTTTATTCTCAAGGTGAGTCACCAAAAAATTACAAAATGATTTAGAGGCAGTTTCTATAGTAGCCTTATACTCACATGTTTGAAAGACCTCCGTATCACTCATTATACTGCCCAAAAACCACTGTAATTTTTGAAATTTGGGAAATGGATAGATTTTATTTTGCCAATATTGAAAAAGGTATTTGCCTACAAGAAACTTTCAAAGTAGTCGTTACATCTATTTTAACTTCAACTGTGCTTGAGACACTGGTAGTAGGTCAAAAAAAAAAAAATTGTTTAAAGCTACCTTCTAATCTATATGGGGAAACTCTGATGGTGTAGAGGTTAAGTGCTATGGCTGCTAACCAAAGGGTAGGCAGTTGGAATCTGCCGGGCGCTCATTGGAAACTCTCTGGGGCAGTTCTACTGTGTCCTATAGGGTCACTATGAGTCGGAATTGACTTAACGGCACTGGGTTCTGGGTAATCTATATGGAGTTATAGTTTCCATATTTATGGCAAGACAATGACTAGAGAATGTGGCATCTCTAAAGAAAAATAAAGATCCAAAGGGATTTTCTGCTCAGTCGGATGGCACCTAGAAATGACCCTTCAAATGAGCAAGTCATGCACCAGCTCTGTCTGCACACACCAATAAAGGCAAAAAAGATCATACACAGGTATGTCACAAAGGTCAGCTTGACCTCACCAAGTTTTAGTGAATTCCTTGTGACTCATAAACCTTGTTCAACTCTCAGAGCTGATCTGCCCATTTCAGAGTTTCTCTGGGAGGTTGCCCATCCCCAAGTACTCATATTATGCAGAGTTGGTTTAGAGCAACAAGAAAAATATGGAAATACCATTGTGAATGAGAATTGGATCAAGACCTACTGTCTTATCCTCATTAATATGCTTTCCTTCCCACTTTCAACCCATGCACATATAAGTTGTACTCACAAAGAAGGCAGTTAACCACATAATTATCAAGTAGGCAATCTTTATAATTCAGTGGGGAAAAAGACGTATTTGCTCAAGAATGAGAGTGACATGCCTGATTTCCTCTGGCTCAATTTTTAGCTTTCTAATTGGCTGTTTCATATGTGAAAGCAAAGCAAAAATGCCAAGTCCCTCCAACTTACCTAGCCCTTGACTACACTTATATTTCAAAAAGTTTATTATCAACTACAGTTCATCATCAGCATATTAAAGTTGCACTAAAATAATATTTTAAAATATGCACATTAACCAATTACCCCTGCTATTTCTAAGCAACTCTTTGAGTAAAAATTATGTTTTAATTCTCATAAAAATATCCTAATGTTAAAAGTATGCTTTCTTATCTACCATATTTGAAGTGTAGTTGTTAAATATTCTTTATCATTACCTACAATTTAGGATGAAACATTATCAGAGGCTGACCCTAAGATTTTCTTTCTAAATAGAAGTCTGCTGCTCTTTGATACCTCCAACTGCTAGTGATCAAGGGTGCTCTTTAACATTTGAAGATACTGGCACAAAATCCACCAATCACGTATAATCCATATACATGTCTCTCTGGAACACTCCGTTACCAGGGCTACAAAAGATGATGGTGCTTTTGAGTACAGCATCAGTATTTATACATTGTAGATAGTTTTACAGTTGAACAGCTTATTATGTTTATGCCTAGCAGTTAGAGCAACATCCCCTGTTTAGTGATGACATACTATAGGAGAGTACTTTTATGGTAACAGACTAGAAATAATTCACACACTATCATCATCATAAGATGGACAGCCTGGCACTAAAAATCTTATTAGACTCAAAATTAAATGATCCTTTGTACATTACTTACTCCAGGATTAAGACACTATGAGGTCAACTAATTCAAAGATTAGACTGCCTTACAATTGTGCTAGCCCCCTTTTGCCATTTTATATGTTGACTTTTCATGCATAGTTTTATTTTGTATTATTAAACACCAAACACTAAACATGCACCATATGTAAATTATGATTGTGGCAGAAGTTTTAAACCATGAGGTATATTGACCGCATAATCACTTAATCATGTCATTCCCTTGTAGGTCGCTTGCAAAGTTCTCTTAATTTCTTCATTTCCCTCAAAGTGCTTGGTACAGAATTCTTGAAACACGTGGTACGCACCTACCAGAAGTTTCTTTATTAAAAGCATGAAGGGTGTGATTTCCAATCCTTTGTAATTTCCAGATTGACTAATTAAATTGCTTCAATCATGTCAAAGACACTTTTTATCACTTAGAATATTAAAATCAGCCCTTTTTTGGAGAACAAAGTCAATCAGAAAAACTCTAAAAGCATAAAAAAGTGTTTCCCATGTTCAGATGACTTAAAAGGAGCTCAAAGGAAATTCACCAAATTTAAATAGAAATTCATTATCCTAAAGAAAATAAGGCTGTAAATTACAGCCAAAGCAACCAGCATCTGAAACAAGCCTATGGTAAAAAAGCAGCTCCACCTACAAGGGCACAGTCTCTCACTACTTCTGGAAAACGGGATGTTTTAATTAATGTGTTGGACCAGGGAAACAGGAATTAAAATCTTTCAAGCACCTATATATGGAAGGAGGCCTGGTGGCACAGGGGTTAAGAGTTCAGGCTGCTAACCAAAAGGTGAGCAATTTGAAGCCACCAGCTGCTCCTGGGAAATCCTATGGAGCAGTTCTACTCTGTCCTACAGGGTCACTATGAGTAGGAATTGACTCAACAGCAACAGGTGTGTGTATGTATATATATATATGTGTGTGTATATATATATATATGGAAAGTACTGTCCAATGTATTTTATATCATTTAACCCCAGTCCCAGTGCCGTCGAGTTTCCAAGGAGCACCAGGCGGATTCGAACTGCCGGCCTTTTGGTTAGCAGCCATAGCTCTTAACCACTATGCCACCAGGGTTTCCTTATATCATTTAGTCCTCACAATATCCCACAAGGTGGGTATCGTTATGCCCATTTTTCAGAATAGAAGATTGAGGGTGAGTATTATGTAACTTCTGAAGTCACTCCTCTGGCAATTAAGAGCTGTGGTTTAAATGAAGTTTTTTGATTCCAAAGCCCCTACTTTTTTATACATGATGCTGAATATATGTATACACATATATATTTCCAGAGAATTAGAATATGATTTTAAAAAATTTGCATCTTGAGAAATATGATTTATTCACTTTGAAGATTCAGAAAGCATTTAAGAATTTTGTTGTGCCTCAGGGTCATCATTATGAACATTAGTTATCCTTTCACTATCAATATGCCAGAAGTGCCTATTAACAGGCATTTATGTGATTAATGGATTAACAAAAAAACTATCGGGACATGTACACTCTTTCTGTAGGAACACTCTTCAGACTTTCAAGCTTATCTAACTAGCCATTTTGCGATTGTACATTAAAGTATGATTTCTCATTAAGCATGATGGTATAGAGCTGTTTGCTCACATAAAGACTTTAGAACTTATTTAATGCACAAAACGTGACACGCCTATCATCATATTTACCCTTTAAACTCCTGGGCACACTCGGTCCAGCCTAGCATTCGAATCTCCGGAAAACTATTACTTTTAATCTCTAATTAGGGAACCATCCTGAGTAGCCCCTAGCAAAAAAGATGGTTCATTTATTGTTTTTTTCGATTTCTCAAACTAACAGATAACCCTAAACAAAGTCATTTTCATCACTTCATCACCATAGGGCCAAACATCACTCAGCAACTCTGGGAAGAATTTGGATTTTTAAAGAAACTTCTAGTCATTGGAAGTTTTCCTAACCCAAAACCTAGATTCTCCAACAATATCCTTTCCAGTCCTGGCTGTGCGTGGTGGAGACATTTAGCAGACAAACAGGCCTCCCTGGGCTTCCTCAGCTTTTGTAGCATTTGGATGGGTGCTTACCACTCCCAGGCTGAACCTTGTTCCCCTATCCTAGACTTGAATCTCAGTGGACACTCTCATGCCACACCAAATGCAGAGTTTTATTCATTTCTCTGTTTTGGTATCTTTGTATTTCTGCATGGCAATGGAACATTTGAATAGAAAAGCTAATAAGGTAGAAAAATAATAATGTGCAATCTATGAATTTTCACAGTCTAAATGAATCTAGGTGTATTGGTGTTTCCTCCTTAAGTTCCATTTAAATGATACATACACGAGCCATAGATAGAAAGTCTTCTTACGATGACTCAGAGCTAAGAATATGATAAATATACCCTTTCTGATTTATAGGAACTTCCTGAAAGATTCTGTCTTTGATATGTTGCAAACACTAGGAAAAATGCAGCTTTTAATATCAGAGAAGGTAATCTGGGAAAATCACATGGTCAGATTTATTAGTGGTTTAGGAGGTACAGAGAAAGCAAGCAAACAAACTGAAACTTTGAATATAACATAAAGTTTAGGATATATTTCAAAATTTCAGGGGCTAGTGATATTTGGGGAAGAAGAATAGCAACTTAGAAAACTAGGAAGGGCATGATAAATATAATCCCATTCCAAGACCACCTGTCCCCTCAGAAAACCTCTATCATAAATGATGGATAGTGGAGAGACCAATTGTGGAATGGGATATAAGGAACTAGGTACAGATGCCAAAGGTCTTGCCATGGTGGCAAGAACAGAAGCAATATTAAAAGCAGCCTAAGTAGATGTGGCAATAGTTTAATCACAAAAAATTTTAATAAAAATTATAAGGTTTGATATAAATGTTATAGATTTTTAGAAAAACAAAGTTCATATAATCATATTCAAAATCTGGCTGTTATGTTCAAATAAGGATACTTTCACTTGTTCATTTTATTTTGTTTATTACTGAGCTGCTGCTATGCAGTCTGTTGTAACCAAAGCCCAAATAATAGCCAGTGTTGTTGTTTTGTTTTGTTTTTCCTGGCAAACGATACCTATTCAAAAACCAGCCCTTTGCAACGGACCACAACTACCATAGCCTCCACCAGACTATGTCCAGTAGTAGATGATGCCAGCTACCACCACTGACTGCTCTGGCAGGGATCACAATAGAGGGTCTCGGACAGAGCTGGAGAAAAATGTAGAACAAAATTCTAACTCACAAAGAAAAAAAAGACCGCACTTACTGGCCTGACAGAGATGGAGAAACCCTGAGAGTATGGCCTCCGGCTACCCTTTTAGCTCAGTGATGAAGTCACTTCTGAGGTTCACCCTTCAGCCAAAGATTAGACAGGCCCATAAAACAAAACAAGACCACAGGGGCACACCAGCCCAGGGGCAAGGACTAAAAGGCAGTAAGGGACAGGAAAGCTGGTAATAGGGAACCCAAAGTCGAGAAGGGAGAGTGTTGACATGTCATGGGGTTGTTAACCAATGTCATAAAACAGTATTTGTACTAACTGTTTAATGAGAAGCTAGTTTGTTCTATAAACCTTCATCTAAAGTAAAATAAAAAATAATTAAAAAGAAAACAAAAATCGGTCGCTTGGCAAATCAGCGTTTAACTTAACTTTTGTTTTAATTGCTTTGTTATTTCTTCTAGTTTCTGTTAAGATTAGGCAATATAAGTTTTAACCAGTTTTCAAATAAGACATATGTAGTAAATAATGACACATACATATGTATGCCATCGCCCTTTGTAGTCAAAGACACCATGGCTGCAGTGAAAATTTCCCAAGTGCTTCAATGTGTTTGGAATAGTAATTATTAATGGGCGTCCTTTTCCCAGTGGCAATATTTGGGTTAGCAACAGTCACTATCAAGATCTGTAGCCCTCGTGGGTGGTATGAAATTTACACTCAGATTGTGCCGCTTAATGATTCTGAGGATTCATGCCTAACTTTTCCCTCAGCTCTGGATTTGACTATCATTTCAAAGGAAGATAACAAAAAGAGGTTTGTAAATCAAGACATCCTCCTGAAGAGGCTTGTCCTTACGCTAACAAAGAAGTGGTAAACAGACAGTCATGACTAAGTGAGCTCCTTCCAGGCTAATACGTGGCTCCCGGCAATTCTGTGTCATAAGTTTTCAGGTAGTTAAATCCAATTTTCGAAATGTCATCTTCAAACACCAAAGCTTGGTAGGGAAATTGCAAAACCCACAAAGGGAGAAATCACTATAATACAGGTTTCTTCTGTTCATTTTTAAGGGACTCCTATTACTCAAGGGGGCCATGTGACTTGGAAAGTCTTTGTCTGCATGAAATTGCAAAGTGGTTTGAATATAGTACAGATGCCATGAAAAGCAAAGATGGACATTTTTTCAAATTGAAAACATGTAATGGTTGCCTAGTACAGAGATAAAAACTTGGCCGATAAAGTATCCCAAATTGACTTGGAAAACTCTGGAAAACAAACAACTTTTCATTATGTGTCTCATTTCTCATCTCTAAGCTTTGGCAGTGAGCATTCTTTCTTTGGAGAGACGGTCTGATGAAGAAAGATTTTACTGCTCCATTTCATGAAAACCATTGTTTGTGTCTCTGAGTTCAATGAAAAGTCACAATTAGCAAGAGAGCAAGAAGAGTTAACATTCCAGAAAGCTCCAAAGATCCTCTGGAGATTATTAATCAGTCAGATGAGAGCACTGCCTGTTCTCCATGGACTTTTTTCTTACAAGCGAAGCAAGTCTGGCATTGCCAACAAATGTCAAGGCCATGCAGAGTGTAGATAAATTCAGAGTGAACGAACTGAATAGGAGCCAACAGCGGGTTTATAATAAAACAATTTGCACACAGTTTGGGATATGACAAAGGTAATTGTTCTTATGTTGAAAACAAACTATTCCTGATGTATGCTTGTTACAGAGGGAGGGCATGCTCTGATATAGCCCTTCCCACATCTACACAGTACCAGGAAGGCCATTCAGTATTTGTAACATTTGCCTGGGTTATCTGGGAGCATAACCCACTGGGAGACGTGATTACACACAAGAGTTTCCAAAACCTTATTTTGAGCAGGCAATACCGTTTTCAATACCAGACATTTGAAAGCAGAGAATGTCCTTTCATCTTCAGCTGGTGGTTGATATTCCTGTTATCTGGAACTTCTAAAGCTGTTATAGTTGTGCTGGAGCACTGGCTCTCAACCTGGCTGAACAGTGAAATTACCCAGGGAGCTTTAATAAACTGAGGTCTGGGACCCACCCCCTAGAGATTCTGATTTAATCGATCAGGGGTGTGGCCAGGCATTGGGATTTTTAAAAACTCACCAGGTGATTCTAGGCAGTAGCCAAGGTTCAGAAAGACAGTAAGAAAAAAAGGAAGCTATCAGATGACTTTTTTCATTTATAACTGCAAAAGTTAAATCTACTTAATGAGTTCAATGTCCTGTTTTTATTAGCAGCATGACAATCACCCAAATCATCATAGAAAATATGAAATAAGAAAATATTTGAACTAGATGGGCTCCAAGAGACAATGAAGTCCAGAGATTCTCAATTAGAGGACCTTGGAATCCTAGGAGTCAATTAGTAGTTTTTAAGTGATGTGTGAATTCCTTGAAATTGTGGGTATGTACATTTTTCTGAGAAGAGGATCCACAGATTTCATCAGCTTCTAAAAACAGGCTGTGCCGCAAAAACATGAAGAACCACTTATGTGTTCTAAATCCCTCAGTTTTCAGACAAAGAAACTGAAGATGAAAATGAAAACAGAGGAGGATATATTAATGACCACCCCCTCCAGGGCATCTCAGGACTAAGTCTGTAATGGCCCATACATTTTTGCACAAACCTGATTAAAACCCCAACTAAAGCAGTAGATCCCAAACATACTGATGTTTTGACTAAATCAAGACTTCAACCAGGTGGCTGAAGTTTCCAGAACCACAGAACTCCTACCTCAATACCACTACCCAGAGACATTTTTGAAGAAGACATCCCTAGACTTTACATAGAAGAGTTCCACAGAATAGGACCCCTGACTAAGAAACTTTTCCTCCAACACTTATCAGGTTAAGTATAGTCAGGAAGTAAAAAAATGTTAGCCAAACCCAGGCAGAGATTATCTAGCGCTCCAAACGTAGTGTTGGAACTTCAATTCGATTTCTCTGAAGTTTATATCATGTTTAATTTATACCATTCTATAGCCTTAATAAAGTGTGATGGACCCCATGTATATTCATTGATGATGACCTCATTGTGATTCCAAAGCCATTCTTGAAAAAAGATTCTCTCAGGGAGGTCATTAATATGTCTATATATCACTTACAGAGGACAGTACAACTTTGGGAGGTGGAAACCAGAAGGAGAGAGTTTCTGCTATAATAAAGGCCCAGTATTTACTCAGTGGAGATAGCTCATTTAAGTCACTACAGAAGAGGGCAAAACTTTCTGTGACATTTTTGGGCTTTAGCTGTATGTGAAACCATTGGGAATTTTCCCAATATCTGATTTCTCCACTCTCTGATTCTGCCATACGCTAGCAGAATTTTATAGGGGTTCCATCTAGTAAGACATATGTAATATTAAAAGCTATTCATCACTCAATATCCACACACAAAGAAATCCAACAGGCTAAGCAGTTATGGGTTAATAAGTGTTGGGGTAGGAGACAAACCTGCATCTAGCCAAGTCCCACAGAAATTAATTATGATATACTCATGAATATTATAGGCTGAAAAGAGCATGGGCTTTGGGGTCAGACTTAGGTTTAATCTCAGTCCTGCTACTTATCTGTGCGACCCTAGGCAAAGTACTTAAACTCTATGAGGCTCCAGATCGCTTCTATCTATAAAATAGGATTAATTGCGTCTCCCTCACAGGGCCCATGTGTTGATTAAATGAGATAAAATTAGTAAAATATCTAATGTAGTACCTTGAATATTAAAGATACTCAAATGTTATTCCTCTATCCCCACTACCTTCTAAAGCTGTGTTCTTTCGACTAGACCATGTAACTTTTCAGAACTTTTCCTATTCCTCATCCCCACTCAGCAACTACCCAAACTGAACTATTTTTTTAATTCCTAATTTAAGGCTCATTTAATGAGTCCTTTTTCACATAGACTTCACATTTATTAAAAGATTCTTTTAAAATCCATAGAGTAGAAACATTGTGTTAATGAATAAAATGTGTTGAATACCTTTTCTTCGCATGTGCTGTGAATTCTTACTCCAGTTGCAGCAAAAGGTCAAAAATTAGTGTTGTGGATTGACAATAGAGAACGGGGAAGAGAAAAGAACCAAATTTATATATACATATATATATATATGTATGTATATATGTATGTATATATACATACACATGTATGTATATATACATACACATACACAATGTATATATATACATACACACAGTAAAACCTGTGAGATACAGAACTCGAGAGAACTGCCTTGCTTTTCCAGATCTCACAAGCTTTCCACTTTTGACAGGGAGCAGTCTAACCACTTTTCTATCACTCTGTATTAGTAGAAAATATTTGAGTTTTCCTTCTGTGACAAGTTTCCATCTTATACAGGTTCTGGCTTTCACAGGTTTCACTGTATATACTGTACATATGGAGCCCTGGTGGTACAGTGGTTAACAGCTTGGCTACTAACCAAAAGTTGGCAGTTCGAATCTACCAGCTGATCCTTGGAAATTCCATGG
Source organism: Elephas maximus indicus (assembly GCF_024166365.1). NCBI lineage: Eukaryota > Metazoa > Chordata > Mammalia > Proboscidea > Elephantidae > Elephas > Elephas maximus. The sequence continues at coordinate 138,553,444 of NC_064821.1, forward strand.
GGAAGTTTTACTCCATCTCATAAGATCTCTATGAGTCAGAATCAACTCCACGGCAACAGGTTTGGTTTTTTGGGTTTGTTTTTTTTTTTTATACTTTATATATATATAATCTTATATATGTAATCCTACATTATATATATATAAAATCTCATATTTATATCCCATTAAACCCATTGCCGTCGAGTTGATTCCAACTCAAAGTGACCCTATAGGACAGAGTAGAACTGCCCCACGGGGTTTCCAAGGAGCTTCTAGTGGATTCAAACTGCCAACCTTTTAGTCAGCAGCCATAGCTCTTAACCACTGTGCAACCAGGGCTCCATCATATATATGTATATAGTAGGGAGAGATTTAGAAGAGAGTATTTTGGCACATAGTCTCAATTCTGTGCTGTGCTTTGTTTACAAAATGGTATCCAGTTTATTTACTCATTCACTAAATGTACGTCTAGAACCAGATCAATATGAAACCTGAGCTATGTTAGGCTAAGATGGAGTAGGGTGTCTTACAGATGTTTTATAAGATATCATTTCACCCTTTGGGAGTTCATTTTATCATAAAGTGAACAAATATACACGTGTGAAACTGTTCAGTAAAAAATCACAGGTGATTTTATTTAATGAATGATACAAAAATTAAATGCTATAGTTATTCAGAAAAAAAAAAAGTTCAAATAACTGGGGAAAGTAGGCCTTGAACAGGGACCAAAATGACTAAAGGGTGTCAATCCAGAGGAAGTAAACTTTGGAGCAACTGGAGAAAGCAAGTATCAAAACAGAGACCTAAAGGGCCAGAAGCTATCAGTCCATGAAGTAAAGTTAAAAAGGTTCCAAGAAGGAAGAATCAAATTCTAGAGTTGAGACTTGTTCAAGGGGGGTTAAAAATACTAATTTCTACCATATGGTGTTTTGGATCCTAAGGGACAAGGAAAATAAAAGGACTTGAATGTCATGACCATGTCTTCAAGTCCTTGGACATTTTGTAAGCTTAGTGAGCACATTCAGTGAGATAATTAGAAGTAGAAGCAAAATTCTTCAGAAGTTCCTTAAGAGCCTAAAGAAAATCCAGAAGGACATAATGGCCCATATTTAGAACCGTGATGTTTCAGTGGTTAAGATCTTGGCTGCTAACCAGAAAGGTTGGCAGTTCGAATTTACCAGCTGCTCCTTTTCCTTGGAAACGCTATGATGGGGGCAGCTCTACTCTGTCTTATAGAGTCACTATGAGAATCAACTCAACGACAATGGGTTTTTTTTGTTTTGATTTGATTTTTTTACACACAGCCATTTCTCAGTAATTTGAAAATCCTCCAGAATTTCAAGTAAAACTCAGACTACGCACACAAGCAAGAGACAAGCCTATGTTTTGGCTTGGTGATTCCAGGCTTAATATATAATCACTGCTCAGTATTCAACTGCTAAAGGCACCTAGACATGTTTGTGTCATCTTTTAATTTATCCATAATTTTTAAAGTGTCAAACTTAAAATTGTTTGCCAAAGCACACCAGATTTTTTTTTTTATTTTTACATTATTCCATTTGCAAAAACAGAAACTGTTACTGACTACATTATCCACAGTTCTTATGGTAGGGCTGTACTTTCTCAGTGGTTCTCATCCTGGGATCTCCTACATTAGTAACTCTCTACGCTGGAGTCATGGTTCAGCCAGACCCCAGCACTGTGCCTAGAATACTGTCAAGGGTTTGTTTAACCTTTAATAATAAGACAACGTAAATTATTATTGTGTTTGCAGAAGAAAAGGGATGAAACATTGTCATGTTCTTCTCCGCCTCAAGCTTAAGGTTGGCTGCCAAGGGAAACTGGCCCTACTCAGTTTCCCTTGGAACTCCGTGTAAACAGCTTGAAGTCAACGGAAATCAACTAATCCTACCTAGTAAATCAAGGGTTATGTCCTTGTTCTGGGAATGTGAGCCTGCCCTGGCTATGATCTAACTTGGGGGCAGGGGACCCAATATTATTGTATGAATGCCTGCTTCTTCCTTGTGGGTGGGAAAAATCAAGGGGAGCAGGAACTAAATAAATAAATAATAAATGAAAGCAATGAATAAGCAGAAACAAAATTAAATTTAAGGGAAGGAAGCTAGGGAGAAGAAGAGTACTTAAGACATGAAATCTGCAAGCTAAAAGAAGAAATAAAAAAAGAATGGTTGACATTTAGATAACGCTGCTTCTGTGCTGAGCACAATTGCTTTTTCTCCTCCTTAAACTACCATTGACACTTTTCAGCAAAAGTTGCTATCTCTTCCCAAAGTTGAGTGCAATTTATCTTACAGGCATCTAACTGGTTAATACATCTTTACAATAAACACTCTAGAAAGTGTAAAGAACTGAAGGAAATAAATTGAAGTGGCTTTTAGTGGTGGCTGGGGGTACCAGATTGACAGCTTTGGGAAATGTATACCTGCTGCTTCCCTCAAGAATAGATACATCCTGATAACAGAGGTGTAAGATTCCCCCAACTGCTCCTTTAATACGCCTTCACCTTGACAAAGTAACGGCTGCAAGGAAGAAAGAACAAGCCACGGTTTCCAGCCAGTTCTCTGCTGACACTGCTCAAGAAGTGCCATTTAGCACCAAGTTGATAGGAGTATTTTCCTTACTACCAGCAAAACAGAGGCAACTCACTTATTTCACTTGGAACACTGAACAGTCAAATCAGATAGTAATAACTTTTGACTACCCTCAACTCCACTGGATTCCAAGTATTGCACTTAAAGTGAAAACTAACTTGAGTTTCCCACTACAATTTCCCACAACCATCTAGTCCCCTAACAGGCCCCAGCACTAAATCAGGTAATGCAGTATAAAAACTATTTTATCTGCTTCCTCCAAAGTTATTTGAAATGAGTACTCTGCCATCCATGAAATCAAATGAATCTCAGGGACATTTCTATTTATGCAGTGTGAGGGGGAATTTTCAAAAGGAAAAGCATAAAAAAGGATGGAATGTTTCCAAGAGAACAAGTAACATGCATTTTCCTTTCCAAAAGAAAAGCAGCAAATATATGTGAAAAATTGAAGGGCATAAGTTAAAGTAGAGTCCCAACATCATTCATTTATGTACTGATCTTAAGAACCACTAAAGTCATCTTCATCACATAACCCTAAAATGAGCAGAGACCAATATAACACGACTATCAGATTACAGTCAGTAGATGCTAGAAAACATACGCTTTGTCCATCTTGTACTTTCCTAAACAATCATGCACAGCTTTCTTTTGTTCCAGGAGTCATTCAAGCATATAATAACAGTTCCAGCAAGTTGAAACCTCTTGTATCTGGTTATTTTCAGGACTTGTAAACCTGCTGCCGCCAAGTCAGTAGTTTTCTTATGTTGTCAGCGAGGATTAAAAAAAGCCATCGTTCAATTCTCATGAGTAAAGAACTTTTCCACCTTCAAGCCTTTTCCATTAACCCTCATTAACCGTTTGCATTTACTTTTAAAACAATCTTTAAGCACTCATGATTCTTTCGAGCTTGAAAGCAGTCATATTGCAATCTGCAGTTCTCACTTATTGTTCTCTTAGCTATTATCATTTTTTGCCCTGGCTTTCTCCTCTCATTGCATCCCAGAGCAAATTTCCAGTCATCGGTCTTAGGGGCTTTCATCTGGTTTTCCACACACATTTCAAGCTTTGTCTTGTCTTTCTTCATCTATTGGTTTATTAATTCATTAATTTACTTAACATTTACTGAGCATCTCCTCGAGTCCTTCACTTGTCCTACGCACACATTGAATCAAATCCAAGAGGAAATACTGTGCAGTGGAAAAGACACTAGAACAGGAGTAGTAGATTCTAGTGTCATCTCTGCTATCCATCAATTATGTGACCTTGAGAAAGTCACTTACTTTCGCTCGCTATACAGGCAGGCCCCGGTTATGAACAAGTTCCGTTTTTAACTGTGTCTTTAAATTTTTTTAATTACATTTGTAGGTGGGTTGGAATAGGTGCATATGGTTCTTACTTAGCCTTATCGGACACCTGATGGCGTAGTGGTTAAGAGCTCTGCTGCTAACCGAAAGGTCAGCAGATCGAATCAACTAGCTGCTCCTTGGAAACCCTATGGGGCAGTTCTACTCTGTCCTATAGGGTTGCTGTTAATCGACTTGACAGCAACGTTTTTTGTTTTTTTTAATGCAAGAAAAATCTCAATGCCTTTTCAATTATTTAAAAGCTGTACGGGCAAAAAGTGAAGGTGATCGTGATGAATTTGTTGTGAGTAGGGGTTGGTTCAGTCATTTCAAAGTGAGGGCAAATTTACATCACGTTAAAGGGCAAGTATAAGTCCGATGTAAGTTGGAAGTTCAGACACTGGAAACCCAGGAACTGCCTGTATATACCTCTGCTACTAGGGGTTGGACTATTTCATGCTTAAGTATTCCTTATAGCTCTGGAATTTTACAATTCTATTGTTGCCCCAGGAATTCAGTGCAAACTGGCAAATGCAAAACGAGATGTTAATAACTCAGATATCCACTCCAAGGTATCTACATTTTCGGTGGTTGAATACAGGTGCTCTTCTAAAAGGAAGAAAGGAAATTCTAACCTTGGTATTTTGGGCATAGTAGTGGGCTAATACCAGAAACCCTGGTGGCGAGTGGACTAATGGAGAAGTATTTGAGGAGAAAGGTGCTCAAATTCCATTTAGGAGACTACTAGTATTGACCACTAGCCTACCTGCTGTCGCCGATTCATTGCCTTCCATTCTCTTAAACTCACTCCAAGTATGCTTTCACTTCCACACGTCCACCAAAACTGCTCTCATCAAGGCCACTAAATGACTTTCACAGAGATAAATTGAGCAGTCAATTGTCAGTCTTCATCTTCTTTGACCCATCATTGGCATTTGATGTATTTGATCGCTCCCTCCTCAATATACTTTCCTCATTTGGCATCCTGTGACTCGCTCAGTTCTCTACCTACTTCATTGGTCATTTCTCTCAGTTTTCTTTGCTTGTCCCTCCCCTTCTCCTGGATCCCTTAATGTTTGAGTACCCCCCAGAAATGTTTTTGTTCCTGTTTTCCATCTGTACCTACTTCTTTGGTGAACTTATCCAATTCCATGGCATTAAATTTTACCTATAGACCCCAAACTCCCAAATTTATATCCCCAGCCAAGATTGCTTTCCTGAACTCCAGACCTGTACATCCATATGGCTAATAGACCACTAAAAAATGAATTCCTGATGTTCTTGCTCAGACCTACTCCAACTAGTCCAGTAGATGAAAGTTCCATCTTTTTAGATGCTCTGTCAAAAAATATTCGGGCACATCCTTATTCCCTTTATTCCTCTCCTATCCTACATCTAATCCATTAGAATCTCCTGTTGGCTGTAGACTAATAATATATCAAAATCCAATCATTTCTCACCACTCTACTGTCACCATCCAGCTATGAGCCATTATCATCTCTTTCCTGGAGAGCTTCAATAGCTTCCTAACAAGTCTCCCTGCTTTCCCCCTTAGAATCTTTTCTCAGCACAGAAGTCGGACTGGTCTTTTTAAAACACTGACTCAAACCCTCCCATGGATCACCAAAGTTTTCACAATGGCCTACAAAGGCTTACATGATCTGGCTCCATAACCTCTCTGATGTCCCCTCCACTGTTATCCCCCTTACCTTCTCCACTCCAGTTACACAGGCCTCCTTACTATAGCTCAAACATGCCAGGCATAGCCTTGGTGCTAGCTGTTCTTCTGCTTACAGATATCCACACGGCTAATTCCCTCGCCTCCTTCAAGTATTTTGTTTTTTTTTTTGGTGGACTCACCTTCTCAATGAGTCTTACCCTGGCCACCCTACTTAATACTTCAAAGTGCCTTCCCCAGGTACTCCTGATCCCTTGTACCCTGATCTACCTTTTGTTTTCTATGGTATTTATGACCTTCTTATATTTTATATAATTTAGTTTTTCTATTTATTGTTTATTTTCTGTTTCCCTGTGATATAATAAAATATACAGAAGAGCAGGAATCTTTTTCTGTTTGTTCATAGATGTATCCCACGTACTTAGAACTGTCCCAGATACTTTGAAATTGCTTAATATTTGGTAAAGAAATGAATGAATCAATAAATTAGTGAGTGAATCAAGGAATAAATAGATAAGATTGGTCCTACAGCTATAAGATCATGATCAACAGCATGAGAAGTGACACAAGAAATAATAAATGTAATACAGCCTTTTTCTAGTTACCCAATAAACGACCAATCCTGTTGCTTTTTTTGATTGTTTGACGCTACCAATAGATGGAGAGTCTTTGGAGCCTGCCTTTCTCCATTGTAGCTACCCCCTGACCTTCGGTTACCAGAATCCCAGAACAAGTTATACCCTTGGTAAGAGAGACATAAAGAGTTCTGGGCCCATCCTGGGTGACTTAGGATAAGATCTATAAAGTAAGTTCCTTGTATCTCTTCTGTAGGACAGGTAAAAGAGAAGAGAAACAGCTAACAGCTGTTGAGCTCTAGATATATGCCAGACAGTATTCTGAGGTTTCACATGCATAAACTCATTTACTCCTTGCAACAATCCCGACTGCCTCACCTGATTCCTCTCTCCCCATTATTGAATGAGATTCATGTGGACACCACTCAGAAAGTAACAAAAAGTGAAATTAGGTCAGAAGGGAAGATATGAAACAAAGGAAGTAGACAAAGGCCCTTAACTTTTCTAAAGGTAAATGTTATCTCTGTAACCCACAACTGCCATATCTCCATGAAGGCTGGTTGAGAAAAGGTTTATGTTGACATGATGAAGGTGAAATATTCAAGGATAATTAGATTTCTCAAGGGTGGATCATGGAACTGGCCTACTTAGAAAAGAACATAGAATTTTTGCTGTCCAGTGCAATTCCAAGGATTTTTGCTTGTAGTTTAATCAAATATTTTTCATATTTTCTGTTACTAATCATTTACAAGCTTGATTAGCATGACAAAAATTTTACTAGCTTTTGTCCATACTCATCTCAGTATCACTTCAAATAGCTTTTTATCACACTACTTTCCCAGCTCCGTAAACTCAGGAAACAATGCCGTTTCAACTAATTTCCTTAAACTCACCTTCTACCTGCTTCTAATCATGTTAAACTTTTCGAAGTCAAAGACCTTCACTTCCACCCGATATTTTCATCAATTCATTCAGCATGTATTTATTGAATGTGTTTTGAATTGCAGGCACAAAGAAGTATAATCCACAGTCCTTCAATCAGAGAATTTACTAATAGTAGAAGGGAAACCAACACACTGAAAAGAGTTTCATATAAAAATCCTAATGTCAATAAAAAAAGGACTAGATAAACAAGAGATGAAATAGAACACAACGCAGCAATTTAAATAAATAGATGAGATTTAAATGCATCAATATGACTAGTTTTAAAAAATTATATTTTAAGTGATAAAAGCAAGTTTCAGAAAGATGTTCAGTAATTATACTATTTATATTCTTTTACAAAAAAAATTACAAAATGACGCTGTTTTTCTTACCAATACAAGAATATATAAGAAAAATTAAAAACTTGACTAGAAGACTAAGCACTAAATTCAGATTTGTGGTTGCCACTGGGGAGGGAGGAGAGGAATGGGATTGGAAAGTGTACAAAGTAGACTTCAACTTGGAATACACTTTTCATTCACCTCTGTCTGTATGAATAGGTAAGCTGCTATTTCTTTTGTTTAAAGGAAAAGATTTAAAGCTGGTATTCTTTTTAATGGTAAATTTAGTTGGTTTAAGGTGGCAGGACATATGGTATAACATTTTTTTCCAAATGCCTTTCAACTTTAAAAATGAGAGAGAGAGAGAAGTTACACTCAAAATGTCATTCACAATAGAAAGGAATGCCAAAGAGCACCTCGAGGGTACCAGAGCTGTGAGCAGGTACTGAATGAGCAGCACAGTAGGAAAGGCTGTGAAGTTACTGAGGAGAAACCAAGGGATGGGAGACAGCCTGAAAGTTTTCCTACAAATGCTAGACTTAAGGAAGGCTCGAAGAATGACTAAAAGTCATACAGACAGAGACAAGCAAGGAAGACATTCCTAGAAGGATGAATAGTAGAAGGAAAAGCAAAGATGCAGAAAAGCATATGGAGCATTTAGTGGAGACAGGGCCTCTAGAGACGGTCTTGAGTATAAATTTTAACTCTGCTACTTACTAGCTGTGAGGGCAATAGCTATTCAGTGGTAGTATTCTTGCCTTCCCTGCAGAGAAGACCAGGGTTCACTCCCAGCCAATACACTTGATGCACAGCCAGCACTCATCTGTCAGTGGAGGCTCGGGCAGGTTTCAGTAGAACCTCCTTACTAAGACAGACTAGGCTAGGAAGAAAGGCCTGGTGATCTACTTCCAAAAATCTGTCAGCAGGTGTCATTGTGTGGGGCCAATTGTCCTACAGCTAAGAACAATTTACTAGCTCGGTGATCTTAGGCAAATAACTTTATCTCTCTGAACTTGTTTCTTCAACTACAACACGGAATAATAATATTTTCCTGGCTGCATTACTATGCAAGTTAGGGAAAATGGATCCAAAGATGTCTGGCATATAATACTCTAAGAAATGCTCAGATATGAAGATTCTGATTATTAGCTGGGATTAAGACTCAGGTCACCTGATTTCCTGGGGCAGTGACATTTTCATGACACCACACTGCTAATTTCATAATTTAGCATTCTCCTAATTTCATGTAAGGAGCACTGGTGGCCCAACAGTTAAGCGCTCAGCTGCTAACAGAAAAGTTGACAATTTGAACCCACTCAGCGGTGGGTTGTGTTGGGAGAAGGACCTGGCAATCTGTTCCCATAAACATTACAGTCTAGAAAACCCTATGACGCAGTTCTACTCTGCCACATGGGGTACTTATGAATCAAAATTGATTTGACAGCACCTAACAACAACAATGTCATGTGGGTAACAGTTTCACAATTTAAAAAAGCAAGAGACCTTCCTAAGGTCTTGGGCAACTCGATGGACCTGGATTCAAAAATCTGACTTTTTTTTTCAAATGCACAACTCCAGGCTCTCTTTCATTCCACACTGTTGGTTGTTCTCTGAGACCTGACATATCCGATTATTTTGTATGTCCTCTCTATAACCTTGGAACAATCAAAGCTGGAACTTTTGGTAAATTGACTTCCCACTTGTTGAGTCAGCTGCTGGCAGAAATTTGAAATACCAAATCTGTCTTAGCCAGGAAGTTAAAGTAGTAGGGTTACATGTTCAATGCCTGAAGTAACTAGCTTCATTTGTTTACAAAAGATTTGAGTATGCACAACTTTTGGTCATGTTTATTGATAAAGAATTCACAGATTTCCTCCATAGACTCTAACATATTTTTTATATTATTCAAGTTGTTATGAAAGCAAATTTAAATAGCACTGAAAAAAAACTTCATGAGACTTATAACGCTGTGTTATATGAATGGCATATATTACTCTGAAAGTCCCCAGGACTCTTTTATCACATCCAAGTACCAGTAAAGGGAGGATTCATCCACATGGGTCCCAAGCACAACACCTCTCTCCAGAGCAGATTGGTGGTCCCTTGCCACTCTACTGAGCCAGCTGCAGCATGATCTAAACCCAAATTTGGGCGAATGAATTATTTTTCTCAGTGAGGTTTTAGCAATCATTATCACTATCCCAGAAAGTTGTCCTTTCTTGGAAATAAATTGCCATAGAAAACTATATTTTCTCTTTCAGCACATATTTCCAAAAAACATTGCTCTGCATGGAAGAGATGAAGCATATGTTGCTTCTCAACACCACTCACTTCAAATGACAGAAAAACATGGGGTTGTTCAGGCCACAGGAGCAATCAACACGCATCATCCAGAAATTTCCTTTTGCCAGGCAGCATCAGCTAAAAATGCCAAACACATGCATTGATAATAACCTCTTCTATCCTTCACATGCTGTTTTTATTCACCACCAACCCACTACCACTGCCACCAACCCTTCAAACAATTTCAGGCCTCTCAAAAAACCTCACCAATGCCCCACTCATCTCCTATCCTTTTTTTTTTTTTTTTTTCCTTCTACTTACAAAGACCAAAGAAACAATTTTGATTTGACCGGGATTAATTAACAATATTTATTAAAGATACAATTTTTTTTTTTTTACATTGTTACTGGTTTGTAGTACTGCTGTCAGAGAGATTTGAAATGAACTAAGAAGACATCTCAGGAAAAACTTATGAACAAAACCACAGGCGGGGTTGAGTCTAGTGGTTGGCATTTGAGTCTACAACTTGGCAAAGGAGCCAGATAGACGATAGGCTAAAAATCTGCAATCCTCTGAGTACAATGCCCTTTCAAAACACAACAGAAAACAAGAAGGAGTAGTAAATTGCCTTTCTCTATTACCCATCTCTGAGATTATCAGTCTAGTGTCTTCTATGGTTACAAAACCTCATAAGAATTACAGATATGGAATAAATGATGACAGGCAAAGTTATAATTTTTTAACTGAAAAATCCTAAAATCAAAGAAATCTCTTTCTTTTAGAGAAGCAGAGACAGATAGGCAGAGTACTTCTGATGATACTCTGAAGGCAACGTATTGGAATTCATTCCCAAAGACAGGTTAGGCAACAGCGGAGAAATCCATGGGATTTCGATTAACCATCAGTTTTTCATTTTATTTTTTGATTAACTTTTTTCATGCATAGCTGAAAAACACTAAATAGAATGAAAGTCAAGTTACTGTAATTAGACTAGATTGCCCAAGGCAAGAGAGAGAGAGCAAGACAAGCAAATCCTGTGATTCAGCTCCTAAGTAACATCCTCCACATGACAGTTTCTTCATACATTTTTTAAATCAAGCTTTTAAAGTTTTGCATGTATACATTGAAATGAGTGTTTCTGTTGGGAAAATACATTATTTTACATCAAAGTTTTCATTTTCTCCTAAACACACCTTCCGCCACCCTACCACCCACATTTTAAAAATATATACTACATGGAAATGTGTCAAGGTGGATAAAGAAAGAAAAAATATGATAGAAAGAAATAGATAAGTGATAAAGTTACATATGCAAATATAGCTCTTTCAAAAGCACAACTCATTAGTACATAAATTAGAATATAATACTGGCCAAATCATATCCTCCAAAATATTAAATAAAAAAAGAGGCATTGCGTGCTTATTATGTGCAAACCATTATAGCCCTTTAGGAAAACACCTGATTGAAAAAAACACACACACACACACACACACACTGTAATTTGACAAACTTTTTTGTGTTATCTTTAGGGACAAAAAGCAAAAATATGGACTAAATGATAGAACAGTTGAACACCTGTATACTAAACAGTATTGATGAGCACACGAATGCCATCCTGGAGAAAGAGTTCTCATGGATGACACAGCTCTCTGTCTCTTTTGGCCAACAGTGTTTCCCTTCAATAACTTATACAAAATACAAGCTTAACACATTAATAATAAGTATACAAACTGAAGGATATAGCTAATTAATTAATTAAGATCCCAGAAGGAAGAATGAAGAAGAATTGATGCATTTGAATTATGGTGCTGGTGAAAAATATTAAATATACCATGGACTGCCAAAAGAATGAACAAATCTGTCTTGGAAGTACAGCCAGAATGCCCCTTAGAAGTGAGGATGGAGAGACTTCGTCTCACATACTTTGGATGTGTTATCAGAAGGGACCAGTCCCTGGATAGGCACGTTATAGCTGGTAAAGGAGAGAGTCAGCAGAAAGGAGGAAGACCCTCAAACAGGTGGATGACACAGTGATTCCAATAATGGGCTTAAATATGGTAACTATTGTGAGGATAGCATAGGACTGGGCCAAGTGTTTTGTTCTATTGTACACGGGGTCACTATGAGTCAAAACCAACTCGATGGCACCTAAAAACAACAACAACAACAACTCAGATTACCTAATACCTGCCAGCTCATATTGAATCAATTTAAAGAAAAATACTAATAACAATAATGAAAAAAGTAAGACAGATAAAGAATTGATGCATTTGAATTGTGGTGTTGGCAAAGAATATTGATTATACCATGAATTGCTGGAAGAATGAACAAATCAGTCTTAGAAGAAATACAGCCAGAATGCTCCTTAGAAGTGAAGATGGTAAAACTGCTTAATATGTGCGCATCATTGGGAAGACCAGCTGTTAAAAAAGGATATCATGTTTGGTAAAGTAAATGGTCAGTGAAAAAGAGGAAAACCCTCAAGAGACGGTTTGATGTAATTGCCACAACAATGGACTCAAGCACACCAATGATCATGAAAATGATGCAGGACCAGGCAACACTTCGTTTTGTTATACTAAGGTCTGCATGAGTCAAAGCTGCCTCAATAACAACTAACAAGTACTCAGTCATGGCAAACACAATGAAGATGGTACATGAATGTCAAAAGTGTGAAAACCATTGTTCTAGAACAGCAAAGATATTTATTATCGGAAAATTAATTAAGATGATTACATCTTATCTAGGCTTGGAAATTCTAAAGCTTGGCCTCCTTTGTGTATCTCTGTGGGCATTCAAAGATCACAGATCACAGTGCCTTTTTTGTGAAGTATTTGTCTTCATAACTAGGACAAACTCTCTGAAACCTTAAAGAAAGATTTGGATAGTAGATCTAAACTACCCCTTCAGGAAATTTGTGTACTTGTCTTTCTCTAAAAGTTATATTTCCTTAAAAAAAAAAAACTCACTTAGGATAAAATAATACTAGACCTTCTTCTTTTCAGGCATCTTAATTGAGATCCAGGGCTGACAATCCGAAGGATCCTTTGTGTGGTGCCCTGGTCTTTTATGTTTGTTCCTATGTCAGGGACAATAATTTTTTATACAATAAAACTAACGTATCTATTTATGATTCTTAATGGCTGTATCCATTGTTGCTTTGCCTCTGGGCCTATGCACTAGAATCAAGTTAAAACGAACAATCCCTGTGTTATGAATTTAATTATGCCCTTCAAAAACACATGCTGTAAATCCTAACCTCTATGCCGGTGGTCCTCCACGTATCTGTCAGTTTGTAGTACTGTGGGGGCTTGCATGTTGCTGTGATGCTGGAAGCTATGCCACCGGTATTCAAATACCAAAAGGGTCACCCATGGAGGACAGGTTTCAGCTGAGCCTCCAGACTAAGACAGACTAGGAAGAAAGACCTGGCAGTCTACTTCTAAAAAGAATTAGCCAGTGAAAACCTTAGGAATAGCAGAACATTGTCTGATACGGTGCTAGAAGATGAGTGAGCCCCCCAGGTTCGAAGGCACTCAAAAGATGACTGGGGAAAAGCTGCCTCCTCAAAGTAGAGTCAACCTTAATGACATGGATGGAGTAAAGCTTTCAGGACATTGATTTGCTGATGTGGCACAACTCAAAATGAGAAGAAACAGCTACAAACATCCATTAATAATTGGAATCTGGAATGTATGAAGTATGAATCTAGGAAAGTTGGAAATCATCAAAAATGAAATGGAACATATAAACATCGATATCCTAGGCATTAGTAAGCCGAAAAGGGCTGATATAGGCCATTTTGAATCAGACAATCATATAATCTACTATGCTGGGAATGACAACTTGAAGAGGAATGTTGTTGCATTCATCGTCAAAAAGAACATTTCAAGATCTATTCTGAAGTATCATGTTGTCAGTGATTGGATAATATCCACATGCCTACAAGGAAGACCAGTTAATATGACTATTATTCAAATTTACATGCCAACCGCTGAGGCCAAAGATGAAGAAATTCAAGATTTTTATCAGCTGCCGCAGTCTGAAATTGATCAAACATGCAATCAGGATGCATTAGTAATTACTGGTGATTGGAATATGGAAGTTGGAAACAAAGAAGAAGGATCGGTAGTTGGAAAATATGGCCTTGGTGACAGAAACAATGCTGGAGATCAAATGACAGAATTTTGCAAGACCAACGACTTACTCATTGCAAAAACCTTCTTTCACCAACATAAACAGTGACTATACACATGGACCTTGCCATAGGGAACACACGGGAATCAAACTGACTACATCTGTGGAAAGAGACGATGGAAAAGCTCAATATCATCAGTCAGAACAAGGCCAGGGGCCAACTGTGGAACAGACTATCAATTGCTCATATGCAAGTTCAAGCTGAAACTGAAGAAAATCAGAGCAAGTCCACGAGAGCCAAAATATGACCTTGAGTACATCCCACCTGAATTTAGAGACCATCTCAAGAATAGGTTTGACTCATTGAACACTAGTGACCGAAGACCAGACGAGTTGTGGAATGACATCAAGGACATCATCCATGAAGAAAGCAAGAGGTCACTGAAAAGTCAGGAAAGAAAGAAAAGACGAAGACGGATGTCAGAGGAGACTCTGAAACTTGCTCTTGAGCGTCGAGCAGCTAAAGCAAAAGGAAGAATTGATGAAGTAAAAGAAATGAACAGAAGATTTCAAAGGGCCTCTCGAGAAGACAAAGTATTATAATGACATGTCCAAAGGGCTGGAGATGGAAAACCAAAAGGGAAGAACACGCTTGGCGTTTCTCAAGCTGAAAGAACTGAAGAAAAAAGTCAAGCCTCGAGTTGCAATAGTGAAAGATTCTATGAGTAAAATATTAAACGATACAGGAAGCATCAAAAGAAGATGGAAGGAATACACAGAGTCATTATACCAAAAAGAATTAGTCAACATTCAAACATTTCAAGAGGTAGCATATGATCAGGAACTGATGATACTGAAGGAAGAAGTCTAAGCTGCACTGAAGGTATTGGCAAAAAAAAACCCAGACTCCAGGAATTGATGGAATATCAATTGAGATGTTTCAACAAACGGATGTAGCATGGGAGGTGTTCACTCGTCTATGCCAAGAAATATGGAAGACATCTTCCTGGCCAACTGACTGGAAGAGATCCATATTTATGCCTATTCCCAAGAAAAGTGATCCAATCGAATGTCGAAATTATAGAACAATATCATTAATATCACAAGCAAGCAAAATTTTGATGAAGATCATTCAAAAACAGCTGCAGCAGTATATCAACAGGGAACTGCCAGAAATTCAGGCCAGTTTCAGAAGAGGACATGGAACCAGGGATATCATTGCTGATGTCAGATGGATCCTGGCTGAAAGCAGAGAATACCAGAAGGATGTTTACCTGTGTTTTATTGACTACGCAAAGGCATTCGACTGTGTGGATCATAACAAATTATGGATAACATTGTGAAGAATGGGAATTCCAGAACACTTAATTGTGCTCATGAGGAACCTTTACATAGGTCAAGAGGCAGTTGTTCAGACAGAACAAGGGGATGCCACATGGTTTAAAGTCAGGAAAGGTGTGTGTGAGGGCTGTATAATTTCACCATACGTATTCAATCTGTATGATGAACAAATAATCTGAGGAAATGGACTATATGAAGAAGAACACAGCACCAGGATTGGAGGAAGACTCATTAACAACCTGTGTTATGCAGATGACACAACCTTGCTTGCTGAAAGTGAAGAGGTCTTGAAGTACTTACTAATGAAGATCAAAGACCACAGCCTTCAGTATGGATTGTACCTCAACACAAAGAAAACAAAAATCCTCACAACTGGACCCATGGCCAGCAACATGATAAAAGGAGAAAAGTTTGAAGTTGTCAAGGATTTCATTTTACTTGGATCCACAATCAACACCCATGGAAGCAGTAGTCAAGAAATCAAATTACCCATTGCATTGGGCAAATCTGCTGCAAAGGACCTCTTTAAAGTAGTGAAAAGCAAAGATGTCACCTTGAAGACTAAAGTGCGCCTGACCCAAGCCATGGTATTTTCAATCACATCATATGCACGTGAAAGCTGGACAATGAATAAGGAAGACCGAAGAAGAATTGATGCCTTTGAATTGTGGTGTCATCGAAAAATATTGAATATACCATGTACTGCGAAAAGAATGAACAAATCTGTCTTGGAAGAAGTACAACCAGAAGTCTCCTTAGAAGTAAGGATGGCGAGACTGCGTCTTACATACTTTGGACATGTTGTCAGGAGGGATCAGTCCCTGGACAGGGATGTCATGCTTGGCAGAGTACAGAGTCAGTGGAAAAGAGGAAGACCCTCAACGAGGTGGATTGACACAGTGACTGTAACAATGAGGTCAAGCATAACAACGATTGTGAGGATGGTGCAGGACTGGGCAGTGTTTTATTATGTTGTGCATAGGGTCGCTATGAGTTGAAATCGACTGGACGGCAGCTAACAACAACATGCCTGTGGTTATAATCCCATTTGGGAATGGGTTGTCTTTGTTACATTAATAAGATAGGATTAGTGTAGACTGTATCTTCGGTGAATCTCTTTTGAGATATAAAAGTGATTAAATAAGCGAGCAGAGAGAGAGAGATGAGCTAAGATAGATGCCAAGACACATGGAGATCTCCAGACAACCAGAAAGTTAAAGAGACAAGGACTTTTGTCCTGAACCAACAGAGAAAGAAAGCCTTCACCTCAAGCCTGCGCTCTGAATTTGGACTTCTAACCTCCTAAACTGTTGTTGTTATTGTTAGGTACCCTTGAGTCAGTTCCAACTTATGGCGACCCTATGCACGACGGAACAAAACACTTCCCAGCCCTGTGCTATCCCCACATCAGTGCTATGTTTGAGCCCATTTTTGCAGCCACTGTGTTAATCCATCTCATCAAGAGTCTTCCTCTTTTTTGCTGACCTTTTACTTTACCAAGCATGATATCCTTCTCCAGGGACTGATCCCTCCTGATAACATATCCAAAGTATGTGAGACTAAGTCTCCTAAATGGTAAGAAAATAAATTTCAGTTTGTTAAAGCCATCGACTTGTGGTATTTCTATTACAGCAGCACTAAACAACTAAGATGCCCTGAGTTTTCTATTGAGTTGCATGTAGTAGCAAAACCAAAAGCTTAATACAGAAGGGATGTAAAACTGTGAAAAGTCCATTTCCAAAATTAACAAAAGGAGAAAGCCTGAAAACCACAGATCACCGGGCTTCATTACTTCTTCAAGAAAACCAAGATCTAACTTTTCACTACTCTGGAGAAGGACATCATGTTTGGTAAAATAGAGGGTCATTGAAAAAGAGGAAGACCCTTAACAAGACAGATGGACACAGTGGCTGCAAAAATGGGCTCAAGCATAACAATGATTGTAAGGATGGTGCAGGACCAAGGGGTGTTTCGTTCTGTTGTATATAGGTCTGCCATGAGTTGGAACTGACTCAACGGCACCTAACAACAAACTTTTCACTCGGAAGTTTCCATCCCGGGCCACCTCAGCATTTCAATTCTAATGTTTAATGAGTGGTTTGAAATATTCTCCAATCCAGTTTAACACCTCCCAAAGCACATTTCCCCGGCATGGAAGTTTACTGTGGAACAGCCAGCACGGCCACAAGCACAGGTAATTGTAGCTCGGCCAACAGAAGAGGCCATGTTTGGCAACTTCCTCCACGCTGTCAGTTGAGACAGAGAAGCTAAAGTGTTGAGACAGTGAAGCTAAAGTGAGAAGTGCTTCTAGCTGTCCTTTCTAAAAGATAAGATAAACTAAGCAGAATAGCCTGGAACAAAGGACGAAGCAGGGGCAATGATGCACCTGAATGTAAGCTCCTTAGCAGCATCACAAATGAAAATGCTTTCCCAAGTCCAAGGCTGCAACTTGAACCCAAGACCCTTCTGAATGAACGCAAAAACCCAGACCAAGTCACAAGCAACTACATCGCTCCAACTCACTACCCTATATTTAATTGTTTAAAAAATTTGATGAAAAATGAACGTGGTTGTGCTTAAACTATCAAAGGCCTCATGTCCTTACCTTTGTGGAGGATTTTTGGGTAGTTGGCTTCACCTCCCAGCTCCCTCCCTTTACTGCAAGTTGTTATATTAAATTCAGGCTCAAACAACTGCTTAGTCTATAATCCACAACCCATTTTTCATTTAACTTCTAAACATTAAGATAAATAGAAGCCTCATCAGTAAACATTGTGACAGTTATCTTTTTAGCTGTCATTTATATAAACTTATGCACATCCCTTTCTAAATCATGCTCAGAGAGATCAGTTGTTCAATATAAACATATTTAGCAGAATTCTGTCATTTCCTTATATGTGTATTCGTGAATGACTCACTTCATACATCTTCATAAACCTGAGAAACTATCTTTTTAGTTATTCACAGATTCAGGTGATGAAGCCAGCAGATTCAAAAGCTGACAATGTATGCAGGGTCAGCACTGGGGAAAAAGTAGCAGGAAATCATGGCTCTGGGATCATTTTAATCTGTCTTTGGGTGCAAGAAATGTCACGGAGGGTCGCCTGAAATGAAATTATCCCTTTCTCTTAGCTTGTTTTGTACCACCTGATCCTCTAACTCTTTATTAAACATTATCTTTCCCATTTGCTCTAGTGAATGTTCAACACCTTGTGGATGAACTCCGGGCTGACTGGTTTTTATGGGCAACATGATCTCACTTTCATACACATACTTAGGATTATCTCAAGGACAAAGAGGATGAACAATCCATTAACTGTAATAAGCAACTACATATCTCAAGGTAGCAACAGCATATATTTGATTTCAAAAGAAAAAGCCGAATTAAAATATGTCTGTCCAAAAATGCCGAACCTCCAACACACAGAAACAGCATTTCCTATTCTCCAAGCTCTGGTGAGCGGTACTACTATAAGTCACGTCTCAGTCCCACTCAGTCAGACTATCCAGCCCTTAAATCTTCTTTTAAGATCTGACACTAAAGCAAGAAAAAGATTTTTTTGAAACCCCTCTTCCTGATGATCTGTGGGCAAAGAGTGCACAGCACGCACGCACATGCTTTTTTTTTTAAAGAAAAATGTATCTTTGTTGCTTTATGTGGAAAACATTTCTTTAGTTACTTTGGAACTATATGTGTCTGCTGTATAAATTTATAAAATATCAGTCATAAAATTTAGCCAACAATACAGAGTTATCTGAGAAAACCAATTTATATTGTTGTTGCTAGTTAGGTGCCGTCAAGTCAGTTCCAACCTCTAGTGACTGAACGAAACACCACCTGGTCCTGTACCATCCTCACAATCATTGCTATGTTTGAGCCCACTGTTGTAGTCGCTGCGTCAATCCATGTCGTCCAGGGGCTTGCTCTTTTTCGCTGACCCTCTACCCTACCAAGCATGATGTCCTTCTCCAGGGATTGATCCCTCCTGATAGCATGTCCAAAGTACATGTGAAGAAGTCTCACCATCCTTGTTTCTAAGGAGCATTCTGTCTGTACTTTTTCCAAGGCGGACTTGCTCGTTCTTCTGGAAGTCCATGGTATATTCAATATTCTTTGCCATCACCATAATTCAAATGCATCAGTTCTTCTTTGGTCTTCCTTATTCATCGTCCCAGCTTCCACACGCATACAAAGCCACTGAAAATATCATGGCTTGTGTCAGACATACCTTAGTTCTCAAAGTGACGTCTTTGCTTTCCAGCACTTTAAATAAGTCTTTTGCAGCAGATTTGCCCAATGCAATACATCATTTGATTTCTTGAATGCTGCTTCCATAGGTGTCGATTGTGGATCCAAGTAAAACAAAATCCTTGACAACTTCAATCTTTGTCATGATGTTGTTTTTTGGTCCTTTGTGGGGATTTTTGTTTTCTTTATGTTAAGGTGTAATCCATACTGATGATCTTCATCAGGAAGTGCTTCAAGTCCTCTTCACTTTCAGTAGTCAAGGTGGTGTCATTTGCACATCACAGGTTGTTAATGAGTCTTCCTCCAATCGTGATGCTGTGTTCTTCTTCATTAGTCCATCTTCTCGCATTTTTTGCTCAGCGTACAGGTTGAATAAGAATGATGAAAAGATACAATGCTGACACACACTTTTCCTGATTTTAAACCATGCGGTATCCCCTTTTTCTGTTCAGATGTCTGCCACAAGTCTGAACTGCGGTGGCTTGCAGGTCACTCTGATGCTGGAAGCTATGCCACCAGTATTTCAAATACCAGAAAGGTCATCCATGATGGATAGGTTTGAGTGGAGCTTCCAGACTAACACATACTAGGAAGAAGGACCTGGCAGTTTACTTCTGAACAAGTGGCCAGTGAAAACCTTGTATTGTTAGTCTGTGTTAATTGTAAGAGTCCATGGGTGGTGCAAATGGTTAACACACTCGACTGCTAACCAAAAGGTTGGAGGTTCAAGTCTACTCTTAAGAACATTGTAAGAAAGGCCTGGCAATCTGCTTCTGAAAAAAAAAAAAAGCCACTGAAAATCCTATGGAGCACAGTTCTACTCTGAGACACATGGGATCACCATGAGTAGAAGTCAAGTCATGGCAACAAGGGTTTTTTTTTTTTTTCTATAGACATTAAAACACTGCTATTATTTATTTCAATATCTAATTCATTGTAGAAAAATTCATTAGCATCTCATTTTCCCATTCCCTGGTTCAAACATGAACATTATTGTAAAAGTCTTTGCTTACTTAATTTTTATAAGAATTCTTTCTAAATACTCATCTCTTTTTACACCCCTGTTTCATTGAGAAACTCACTTTGTTTTCTTGGCTTGCCTTTCAAATGAAAGTACCTGATTTTCTGTTGCTATAAAGCTTTCTTATCTTATAATAATAACAATTATGATGGCATCTGATCACACTGTGTATATTAATGACAAGACATATCTGGCCACATGTCTTCACAGCTTACTGATCTCACTGATGAAAGCTGTCAGGTTACCTCCATATAACTCGTATCTCCAGGTAATTAAAAACTGGCTTTTTTAGCAGTTTGAACTTTGTTTTGCAGTGAATTGGAAATATCATATGCTGCAGAAAGAGAGAACATATCAACCAGTCACCTGCTCAGCTTTATGCAACAGAAGTGTGTGAAAAACAGGTACAGGAGTTAATCATGTACCCAGAGTGAGGGCTTTCAAGCTCTTAAATATGTTTCCTTAATCCTTATTCATTACATTGCTTAAGGAAATAATGCTAAAAAGAAGAGCTGAGTGTCATCTTCAAATCGTAGCTCACCCCTTACTTAACAGGTCAAAGTCAAGGCGAAGATTGCTTAAATGGGCATAAGCTATCCCGGAAGAATGTGTACACCAGCAATGCCGGGATTTGGCCAGGCAGAGGAGGGGTGAGGGTGAGAGGAAAAATTACTTTCCACTGTGTACTCTTTTGTTTCATTTGCACATTTTACCTGATGCACATATTACTCAAAAAAAAAAAAGAAAAACTTAATGTTTACTAAATAGTGTTTTTCCCACCTGAGCACTGTCACAAAACTAAAGGTCAGCACTAGCAAAATGGTACAGCAGGCAAGGTTGCCTTCAGGAGACCAGCCCCTCACTTCATTTTCTCCTGCTCCATCATGGGGGTCACACCTCTCCCCTGTCCTCTCAACCTCAGCCAGTGTCCTCAGATTTTCACCCTGTCAAAGCCAGTTTCCAAGAAACAATCTGACTTGCTGAATATAAATGAAAAGTACCAGTCTTGCTTTCACACACGTACGTTAAAAATACAATGTCAGGCTGAAACAAACCCCAGAGGATAATCTGTTTGAAATTCTTCATTAAGTGAAAAATTGAAAACAAATTTCCCGAGGTAAACAATTGTTTGGGGAAGATGTCTATATGTTTTTGCGGGAAAAGAGTATCTAGGCAGGGAAAGGAAGGAGGGCTGAGATCATGGGCAGAAGGTTTAGCAAGTGTATGTTTCCCCTACTAGAGGACAGACCCCCCCTCCCCCCTTAGCCCCACCCAGTGTGCCAGCCAGGCTGACTGAGCACCCCTCTGGGCAGAATGTTTCGAGATAAGGGTCCACGCACCAGTCCCCTCCTGAGGCTGCTGGTGTCTGCTCAAGCACATTGATATGCATAAAACGCTGACACTGGATCTCTTCAAGGAAGTGTTACAGAAATGCCAAGCCAGACCCTGGGCTGGTGAAATACGTTCTGCAAGGTTCTTTGAACACTTTCCACAGGTTGCTCTTGGCTTGACTGACTGACTTTATTCCTGTCTGCCTTCACAATGCTCCATTTTTGATACTGCTTTGAACCTAAATTTTCTCCCTCTATTATTCCACATGTACATGCATTAGAAGATAGTAAGACAAAAGGCTGTCTACTTTAGGATTAAATTTTTCACCTTTAGGCAGTTAGTGAGGCCAAACTCATGAATCTTCTCCAGTTTGCTGTTTTCTCCAGTATTATTGCATGGCGCCAACCAGTGAAATTGCCGGTTAAAGGTATGTGTTATGCCTCTGTGGCCGCCCTGAACTCCACGTCATTCTGTAGAGAAGGCGTGGGAATTTTAGCTCCTGTAGCTGAATAACGTTTCTAAGCATCTACTTTAAGACTCCAGCTTTTGTGTCCAAGAAAGTATCACATTAAGATTAAAAAAAATTAGGTGTCATTAATTTTTTTTTTTCAAAATGGAAACACCTTTATTGTTTTTGATGATTTTAATAAATATCTGCTTTACGAAATCATAACACAAGAGAACAGTACAAACTAGTAAGTGAAAAAAAACCCAAATCCGTTGCCATCAAGTCTAGTACGACTCATAGTCACCCCGTAGAACATAGTAGAATTGCCCTATAGAGTTTCCAAGGAGCGGCTGGTAGATTTGAACGGCCCACCTTTTGGATAGCAGCTGAGTTCTTAACCAAGGCTCCAAGTGAAGTAGAACGCCTCCTCATAACCTACTCTGATGGAGATATCCGTTGTTATCAGTTTGATATATATTTTCATAGATATTTATAATGCACAAACATTAATGAAAGCATACTCTACATGCTGTATCAGAACTCTGTTGCAAACGACAAATTCAAATAACTTGAACTAGCTTGAGCATAAAAGGTCTCACATAACTAAAAACTTCAGGGATAGGTCTGACTTCAGGAATGATTTGATTCAGGGCTCAAATGATAGCACCAGAACTCGGTTTCTAATTCTCACCTTAGCCATTCTCTATGTTGGTGTTATTCTTAGGCTCCCTATAGTGGCCCCCAGCAGCTCCAGGATCATATCCATCCCCTCAGATTAAATTCTAGCAACAAAAGACAGTGTATCTCTTCTAGTAATTCTTACATAAGTCTTGTGATTGCTGATTCTCAAATCAATCAGTATTACCAGAGGAAGGAAATAGTCTGATTTGTTTCACCAGGCTTGAGTCTCATGTGCAACCCCTGAAACTAGCCATGAAGTCAATTCCTTCCTAAATATACGGACTGAGTGGGGAATGCCTTTGGAAAATCAGGACTGTTAACATAAAGGTGAATGGGTGCTGATGAGAAAAATGAACAGACGCCCCCAGTACATTTGCTTCTTTCACCACAGGCTTCAGGGCTAGCTATATAATTTGTGGGGCTCAGTCCAAATTGAAAATGGGGGGCTCCTTCTTCAAAAGCAGGAAAAAAGTGGGATTGAAGGCACTAAAATATAAAGCTTTTTTCATTCTTCTGCAGTCTTCCTCTCTCAACTTCTCATGGGGTTTCTGTTTTGTTATTTAATGTCATTCTAAGTAAAGTAAATTTAACTTATTAGTATGAACTTTATCATTCCTTTTATATTCTACAATGCCACTTTTAAATGCAAATATAAAAGCATTGAACTCTATATGGAATCACTTAATTTATATAATTCTTATTTTATAGCTCATATAAACCACAACCAAACCTGTCGCTGTAGAGTCAATTCTGACTCACGGCCACCTCATGTGCTACAGACTAGAACTACTCCAGTGGATTTTCTTTGCTATAATCTTTACAAAAGCAGATTGCCAGGTCTTTCTTCTGTGGTGCTGCTAGTTAGGTTCAAACCACCAACCTTTTGGTTAGCAGTGGAACACAAACCATTTGCACTACCCAGGACTCATAGTTCATATATACGTATGTACTTCATTCTTAGCAGAACAGTGGAAACTGACTACATTGTTTATATTTCATCTCTTGACATGTGCACATTCTACAACACTCTTCATTTTTATCTTACAGATGAGTTAGGAAAGACAAAAAAAAAAAAGGAACTATGGGTTGCCCTATTTTTCCTTTCCTTCTATGTTATCAATTTCAGCGTAAGAGGTTGGTTAATACACAGAAGTAACACAAGTAAGAAAGAACACGGTAGGGTTCCTGGATTACCCATGTTTCTTAGAATGTCATTGCCTCCTTTCTGCATTCTAAGCAAGTTTCTGGTTTGAAGAGAAAGCACTGCCCCTCAGGGCTGTCAGTACACCCCGTCCCCCCTTACTGAGCTGTAGGTGTAACACACTTACCTGTACTCTCTATGAAGCCAGCCCTGGTCCTAGGTCTTAATAAAACAGAATGAGACTATTCTAATAACCAACGGAACTGAAAACCTACACAAAAAGAGATGTACTTAAGCAAATACTCTGGCCTGGAAGAAAGGCAGGTTCCACAGAGAGCAGTGGTAACAGTTATTGGAAGACAATAAAAAGCAGTTTTAAGTATCTGTCCTACAATTTGCGACAAACCTATTATAGACATAAAACTTACTCACTTCTAATGGTTACATAGCATCTCATTGTATGACTGTGTCATAATTTATTTAGGTTATGAACATTTAGGTTCTTTCCAATCTTTCAATATAATTTTTGTGAATATTCTTGAACACTTATCTGATTATTTCTAGATAAGTTTATAGAATTGCTGATTCAAAGAAGATATGTTTTAAATTTTTATACATAGTGCCAGACTGCCTTTCAAAATGGCATACCAGTTTATACCAGTAGCATTATATGAAAAAGCCTGTTTCCCCACACCTAACACTGAATATTACCATTCTTTTTTTTTAGTTGTTGTAAAGATACATATATCACATTTGCCATTCCAAGATTTTTAAGGTGCACAATTTAGTGACCCTAGGATATCATCATTCTCCTTCATCTTTGCCAATTTGAATGATGAAAAATGTGCATTTCTTGAATCATGGCTGATCATAAGCAACTTATATATGCTCATTGTAAAACTTCATTTCTAACAGCTCCAAATGTTCAAATTCTACTTGGGACCCCTGTTCCACACTCCATGAGAGATGAAGGAAAAAAGATCAATTGAAGCAATATGCTATTGTTTCCTAACAAAATGAGCAATAATAATAACAGCAGCTATTTATTAAGTGCTTGCTGCATTATCAAGTACTTTGTACACATTATCTCATTGAATCCCCACAATCTCCTTGAAACACAAAAAACTATAAATGCTATTATTATCTCCATTTTACAGAGGAGGAAACTGAGGTTTGGAAAGATTGAATAATAGTAAGTAGCAAAGCAATGACTCAGTTGGAGCCTGGTTTTATCTGAAGGAAAAGTCCATGCTTTTACTCTCCCAGCTATACAACTATCTCTTCCTAACCTCAATCTGGTATCTTTAATTTTCATATAAATATGACAAATCGTCCTTCATCTAGATGGTGAATTAGAGCATAAAGTAACACGTACCGACAGAATGGCATTGTCTAATACTTTGAAAACCCTGAAAATGTTAACCAAAAGGAAGGATGTTACCTAAACTCTCTCTGTCTGGCCAGGAGCTGAAAGGCAACTAGGAAAGCTAAGTGTGCATCACTCATCTTGAAGCCTCATAAAAGAAGGGAAATTGTATTTGCAAGTCCAATTTCTGAATGTTTGAGGAAGCCTCGCGGGAACACTGCAGCAAGGAGTTAAAATGAGGGTCTTGAGAGGGGATGTGGATAATATAGTGTGTGGGCCTCTCCACTGCAGGGTATGTAAATACTTTATACACTAATTCAATTACATTTCCAGATTATGCAGGAAGACTGATTTAAGCAAGAGTCTGCACCGCTGCCCCATCACCCATGCATACATGCAGGAGAATAGAGTTAAGAGAGCTGAGTCGACCTTAACTCTGGATTTCTTGACTTTTATGGGCTTAAGTTGGAACTTTAATGTTTTATTAATGTCAAGTTTTTGGAGTTGGTATTCAAAATGTTTCAGTAGAGATACGACGGGTCTCAAATACCTGGAATCTGTTCACATTGGCAGGTAGTAAAAAAAAAAAAAAAAAACACTATTTTAGACAAATTATCAACTTCTCAAAGAACTCAGTGAGATTATTTTTGCATAAAGTATTAACCCTGAAAAAAGCAAAAATACTTAGCTTGCAAATATTGATAATGTAAAAAAAAAAATGTAAGGATACCGTATATCATGATGACTTTTGAAAGCCCCTGTTCCAACATACAACTAAATACATTCATAAATAGATCATCATCAGAGAAAGGGCAATAAGGAACCATAAATTAGGAGATTTGCTCAATGCACAAAGGAAGCGAGCTAGCCCTCAAAGAGTCAAGAGAGTCTAGAGTGCCTTTTCTATAATTGATACCATGGATTGATTTGCATAAATCCCTTGCAAAACTTTAAGGTCCTGGTATATGTGTGATTTTCTAAAAAAAAAACTCAAAGATGACCCAAGGTTGCAATTTCCAGTAATAAATAGTTTTGTATCAGACTGGTTCTCTTTTATACCAAAAGATTTTGGCCTTTGAAAAAATGTAAGATTTATTCAATTTATTTGCATGGGAAGGGGAGTTGTCTTGACAGTTAATTTCAGCTTTTTTTTTTTTTTTGCATCTGTATAATTGAAAATATTTTGTGCTATTAATTTTCCTTGAACACACTATTTAACAACAGATTTCCCTTTTGAAAGGCCAAGGATCGAATGTGCTATAAAAATTTTTAATCAGATCGTTACCATTAATGAATGTTAACACTTTTTCTCACTGTTACTTCTATTTTTGCCACCATTTATATGACTTGCTTTACCTCATTCCTAGTTCATTTGCAATACTCACAGGTTTTATGGGGGAGAATTCTATTTTTCCAGAAACCAAAGATTTTGAGTTATAAGTTTCCATATTCATAAATGTCTTGGCTATGAAGAATAAAGTAAAAGGAGATTTAAACTGGGTAAAAACACTGCTTATAAAACAGTCACTCAGGAATAATCATCTCAACTAAAGCAACAGTTTGTGCGAAGACAAAAGGGGCCAAATTCTGTCCTTGGATGTGCACACACAGCTCCGATTAGCTTTTGAAAACAGCTACGTGAGTGTAGCCAAGGACAGTGTTTAGCCCAATTTGGTCTAATTTATCCAGACCACTGCAGCCATGAAAGATAAAGACAGATTATAAGACATTTTGCATGTCAGTACAGTAGCATGCTCTGTGTTTTTCCAGTCCCCAGGGTTTTCTTCATCAGGACAAATGTCAGCGATTACATCTGAGAAGTTTGAAAAGTATATAGATCAAATTTACTTGCAATGCTACTTTGGCTGTAGTTGACAGCCCTCTCTCAGAGAGTGCCATTCTTTCTGTGTTGGGGGCCAAACTCTAGCAAATTAAATTTACCAAAAAGAAACAGCCTTAATCATATGCAAATAAAATTAAATGCTCAGACAAGAATAAAAGGACATTGATTTTAAACACTTTTTTTTTTAAATAAAAGACCAATCAAGAGATATTGAATGAATGTTTTACACAGTTTCAATGCCCCAGTTTACAAGGTACATTCTAAGGAGAGGGTTTTTGTTTTTGTTTTTGTTTTAATAGTCTGCTAAATTAAATTTCCCTCAGAAATGCTTATACCTATACGCATGGTAGTCTATAATGGTTATTTATTCTAGAATGGGGCCATAAGTCACAGGTCTGGCTTTGTCTAAGCCAGTGCTAAGAAGATTGGTAAAAGTTGTGTCAAATCTCCTCCAAATTGCTGCCTCTGTACACTTGAATAACAGATGACGCATCCTTATTATACAATTTTACAATAATGGGATCACCAGACTCCTCTTTTTTTCTCCCACTGACATTTCATACAGAAAAGAACAAATGGCTTGGCAAACTACTTTGTAAATCAATGTCAAACAACACACTGCCAAATGCACTGTTTATTGCAGCTAATGGGTACCCAGGATGTTTGTTCTCAAGGAGGACACTTTTCTAACACCTCTTGATTCTCTGGCACCTTTAGGATGCTTCTTGTCTGCAGCACACATCTGGGGGTCTGGTCCAGGGCCTTTTACCCCAGTAAAATTCCTATCAGTGTCAACAAAATACTTGACAAGAGTGTAAGATGTATCACTAAGGCTATCTCAGAACTGCTCAGTAGACTTCGAGCACGGATTAAGGGAGGAAGAGAGATTCATGAGTGATTTGTCAGGTTTCACAAAATGTGAGCTGATATTTCATGCAAATATTCTATCACCTTCTAAAGAAAGAAAGATTTCAAATACCATGAATCTGACATGCTGGTGATGTGTGCTTGTGGGGGGGGGGGTGGTGCATACATGTTACACAGACTGTGTGCTCAGACCTGCAGGGTTTACTCCATACCAGGACTTCTGCCAAATGGCTTCGTAAGCTAAAAAAAACAAGTTTAATCTTTTGGCCAAAATAAGGCTTAGAGATTCAATATAGTTTTCAACTGTCCATACTATGCTTTGCTCATGTATGGAGATAGCAATGAGTTCAGCATGCCTGCAAAATGCCAGGTGAGCTGGGGGTTAATGATGATGATAGTAGTATGTGGAGGGTGGGTAGAGTATGAATATCAACATATATTCTTCCCCTAAGAGATGTAACATCTAAGAGCCTATCTGACTTTTTTTTTGTCTTTCCCCCTGCATTTGCAAAAGTTAGGTGGAAAAGCCTGTTTCCAGTTTTTACAGCGGGAGTTGGTCATCTTGGATCATGGGTGAGTATAAAACAATGGTCTGTGGGTATGACTCAACCACAACTTGTCACACAGGAACCAGGGTCAATACAGATAATATCCTGGGAGTGTCAGAATTCAAAGGTACAAGGAGTCAGACACAGTTTCACAGAGTGAAAGGTTAACAATCCAAAGTCCAAACAGGCAAGGCTGAGAGCCCAAGAGATTGAGTTGTCAGCAGAAGCAGCACTTGCCGTCCACTGACAAATTGTCTTCATCCCAAAGAGTTGTTTGTTCTCTGCTTTTTGCTCTTTGCTGGGCTTAGGTAGTTGCAACCATGGCCAGAGGAGGAGTGAGAAGACCCTCCTGCTTGATACAGAGATGGATGTGTTAACATTATCAGGCGGTTTTGACAATGTCATGCCAGTGAACTGAACAATCTCAGAACTCTGAGATGGTCCCCTAAAGGTCATCATCATATAGAAGACAGACTGGATCTCAGTGGGCAAATTGCACAGCAAGGAGTGTGGACATCTGGAATTTTCTTCCTTAGTTCTATGGCCTGAAGTTGGTATTTTGCATATTTTTGCCAATTTCTTAATCTGTGCATTTAACTTATTAATTAATGTAATAAAGTGCTTTCAGCATTTGGGAGAGAGTGTGAAATGTGGATAGAAGTGTTAATCTCTACAAAAATGATAATACTAGCAATAATAAAACCAGGTGCCATCAAGCTGATTTTGACTCATGGTGACCCCAAGTGTGAGACTAAAACTGTGCTCCACAGAGTTTTCAATGGCTGATTTTTTGGAAGTAGCTCACCAGGCCTTTCTTCTGAGACATCTCTGGGTGGACCTGAAACACCAACATTTAGTTAGTAGCCAAGTGCTTAACCACTTGTGCCCCCAGGAATTCTCATGACAAGAAAAGCTTCAATTTATTCAACCTAAATTATGTGCCAGATAATGCACTAGACATTTGACATATATTATTTCATCTGTGTAACAACCGTAGGAAGTGAGTTTCATTACCCTAGTCATACAGATTAAAAAATTAAGGGTCCAGAGAGGGTAAGAAACTTGCCCAAGTTCATACAGCAAGTGATTCAAGGCAGAAGTGGCAAAGTTGTTTTTCCTGCATGAACACTGGACTTCAATTTTGTGCTTATCAGATCTGAAGGTAATATGAGCCCAGAGTCAAACCCTCTTCAAGAAGCATGCTGTTTTTTACTTGCAAGTCCACCTTTTCTTACAGTTATCAGAAAAATTCCTCATTCCACAAATGTGAATATATCTGTTGCCATTTTTCAGTATCCTCATGGTTTCAGTGATTTCTGCTCCCTGTGCTGTGGATTAGATGTTGTGGATTTCTTTGTGCTT
Source organism: Elephas maximus indicus (assembly GCF_024166365.1). Taxonomy (NCBI): domain Eukaryota; kingdom Metazoa; phylum Chordata; class Mammalia; order Proboscidea; family Elephantidae; genus Elephas; species Elephas maximus. The sequence goes on from NC_064821.1 coordinate 138,583,515, forward strand.
GTTTTTCTAAAAAGAAGTGGAGAAACCCTCACAACATGCTTGTATTCACAAATGAAAACTGAATTGGAGTTAGTAATAAACTGCCTTTCAAGCATTGTTTTCATTTGCTGCTGCTGCACCTGATGACTGACAATTTCCTCGTTTTTATTCTCAAACAAGCTCAATGGCATTCGTGTTCTCTGCATTGTATGAAAGAACGACAAAAGTCAGGAATTTGTTTTATTTGATTGTCAGACTGATTTTTCAAGATTGGCAATTTGTATTCATACCTTGATATTATTTGGGAACTCATCAGGGGCCTCAGTAACAACAAACAGTGATAATACAAAAACAAAGAACCGTTAGCTGTGTTATTATACCACCAGACATGTCCTCAACACACTATACAACAAACTGATTGGAACTTCGTCGGCTAAATTTATAAAGTCATCCTTGAAACTTTCTCCTTAGGTTTATTGTTTGTAATTTCTGCTTTAACTCCCCTAACTCCAAACCTTTTGAAGAAATAAAACTCAATAGTGTTTATTCAGAATACAATTTTCCAACCCTATCTACCTGTGTGGTCCTACATTCCTGCTTTGTCAAATTGGCTGAAGAGAAAGTCTCTCTTTGAGCCCTCCAGAACACAAGATTGCAGCTTTGTCCACATCTTCTCCTTTTTCCATTTTGCTCCTTTGTTTACAAAGGTACACAGCAACAAGAAACAAGAAGACAGGGACCTTGCCTTATATACCACTCTCTAAAAAAAAAAAATTTTTTTTTTTTAGTGCATAGAGTATCTCCTGAGAACCTAGGAGATGCTCATTAAATATTTTTTGAATTAATGAAAAGTCAGATCTGAATATGAGGGTTTATTAGTGAATTTTGATCATTCAAAAAGATGATTCTCCTTTCCTCAGGATCAAAGAGTTATAAATTTGCTATGACTTCAACTCCTCCTCCCCATAGCTTAAAAAAAAAAAAAAGCCTTCTCTATAAATGTTTCAGAGCGCAAAATCAGATATGTATTTTCTACAACACTGGAACATTGGGGCATCTTGGCTACCAAAGGCCTGATTCTTTCCCCATCCAACATAGTAGTTTTGGATAAAAGAATGAAAACATTAAGCAATAAGTGAATTTAAAATGTTAGAAACTAATAAATGATATATAAAATATGAAATGGATGGGACATTACTTCAGGAGAAAATTATGCCCAACACTACTGACTAGATTACAATATGACAGTGTAGTGGTTTCTGATTTATTATATAATTGTTTCCAATTAAAGAAAGAATGTAACTGGCTGATTTCTAAAATGGCTACCCAAAATGCCCCACCCCAATCTTTAGACTTTTGATATAATAAGATGTTACCTTACTTGGTAAAAAGGACTTTGCAAAGGCAATTAAGGTTATTAATCAGTTGCCCTTAAAATAGGGAGATTATCCTGAATTATCCAGGTAGGCCCAATGTAATCACAAGAACCCTTAAAAGCAGAGAGTGGGGACAGAAAGAGAAGCAGAAAAAATGGAAGCAAAAGTACTCAGCTGGTTTTTTGATGGAGGGGCCTGTATGAAAAGGAACATGGGTGGTTTTAGGAGCTGAGATCAGCCAGCTAACAAGAAAACGGAGGTGTCAATCCTACAACTGCAAGGGACTAAATTTGCCAACAACTCAAGTGAGCTTGAAAGTAGATTCTCCCTGGAGCTTCCAAATAAGAGCCCAGCCCAGCTGACATCTTGATTTCAGCCTTGTGATAGTCTGAGCATAGCCTGCCCAAATAGTTGGCCTACAGAAACTGTGACATAATAAATTTTGTTGTTTTAAGCCACCAAATGTGTGGCAATTTGTTATGGAAGCAATAAAAAAAAACTAGTACAAAGGAAAGTATTCACATTATTAAAAAAATATTAAAAATAAACATGTTTATAAAGGGAGTATATATAACAAGAAAGTATGACTTGTGATTTTTTTTTTTTTTTAACTTTTGACCAATGAAGTGTTCTTTATGGTTGTGTAACATATGGGGAGGGGTGACAGCAGTGTATACTAAAAATTAATACCAAGGGAAGAGAGTCACTCAATCAACCAGCAGTTAATGTTTATCTTTCATCCACAAGGCACCAAGTTGAGCAACGGAGATAGAGATTAATCAGATAGGGTTCTAGGAAAGAAACATGTAACAGAAAAATAAAATATGATATGGGAGATGTTATAATTTTTATAGGTGGGAACATAAAGACCTAAAAATAATTCTAGGGTATAGTTCTACCAATTACTGGGTCTTCCCCATTATTTCTCCTTAATATCACTAAATCTATCACTTATTTTCATCTCTTTCTATCCACATTTTTTGCTACCCTAGATCAGGCCTGCACCATCAGGCTTAGATTCCTGCCACAACTTTTTAACCATTCTCTCTACTATCGTTCTTATAAATACCCAATTCATTGTATACTCAGCAACCAGTGATATTTCTTAAAATGTCATTCTGATCATGTCACTCCTCTGTATAGTATTTTCCTGTAGCTTCTCATTGTCCTTAAATAATGTCCAAACTCTAAGACGGCACACATGCCTTCCATGGCCTGGCTCCTCTCTACCCATCCAGCTCCATTTCTTACAATAAACACATTAAGCCTTCTGCTCCAATCATAGTGAACTTCTTGAAATTATCTGATCATCTCTGTTCTCTTTCTCTCTCTTGGATCTTGATATTCACTGCTCTTTCTCCCTGGAGCCCTCACTCTTGACCCCATCACACCTAGGTAGCTCCCAGTCATCCATCAAGCCTCAGTTTAGAAATAAATAAAGCCCTACAAGTGCCAGGATGAGTACTTTTCCATATGGAGACTTTATACCCTGACTTGTACATGCCTATTTACTTGTTTTTCTTCTCATACAGACTGTAATATACTTGGGAGCACAAACCATGTATTATGCCCCTTTTTGTCCCAAGAACCAGATGAAGCAGTAGATATTCAGTAGAGATATGTGTGATGATTAGTGTTCTAGAAGACAATGTGTGAAAAAGCATCAAAAAGTCAGATGTAGTCAACAGTGTTAAGAGCTAAGAAAATGTTGAAAATTGGAAGTGGATCATTGGATGCATAGATTAGGGAGTCATTTGTAATCTTAGCAAGACCATGTTTAATGGAATGAGGGCTGAGTGGAAGCTAAGGAAATAGAGACAGTGTTCTTCAAAGTTCTTCTTAGTTCAAGAAAATTTTTAAAGCTCCCTTCCCTCGCAAAGAGGGCCAAACTTTGGCCTAACAGGTCACGTTAGGATTCAGGGTAGATAGGGAGGTACATGAAAGCTACAATTAAGGAAACATGGAAGTCCAAAAATTGAGGGTCCATAAATAGCTATCTGAAGACAAAAATAAAGAACCAGGATATATAGAACAGGGATGATGAGCTAAGGGGAGGAGAGTAAGTGTGGAAGAGCCCCCAGGTGGTTACCTGGAAGGGTGTGGCCTTTGTTTACTAATCCCCTGTGCATAGTGAATGGGAAGGGGGCTAGTAGGTGGGAGACAGAGCTGGCTACACACAAAGGGCTAAGAATGGGTAAGAAAAGAAGAAAAATAGAGCTAAGGCTAAAGACTAGAATTGATTGTATCTGTAGGCTGAAGAGAGGGAACCAGAGAAGAAGGAAAGAGATTTACATCTAAAGAAGAGGTCATAAGAGATAGAATCCAGTGCACCCAAAATGTTGATTCTGGAATAAAGAAAAAATCCTCTTCCTCCAGAATGAGGGACAAAGAGGTTGTGCTTCTGTGGGTGAGTGTGGCGATAGAAGCAAGGGAAGTCCAAGGAGACCTCTCAGAAGCTGCTATGTTCTCTGTAAATTATGAAACTAGGCTAAAGGTGAAAACGAGGGGGCTGAGAAGAATCACATGAGTTTAAAGGTTTGGAACAGTTGCCTCACGAGGAATTCTAGAGGGAGCCAACCAGGGACAAGTGAGAGAATTGCCAAGCTGCCTTGAGAGCCCAGCAGAAGTTAGATAATTAAAGGAAAATGATTATTTCCTGAATCTTAATTTCCATACACATACAGAAAATGTTGTCTTGCTTGCATATGTTCCTACTTCCACAAGAGAAAGAAACTGAGTTTGAAAGAAAGAAAACCAGATTGAATTTTTTTATTAATTTCTGTATTAAAATGGTTTGCAAATATCTATGGTTGATTTCCAAATATTAGAAAATCATGTATATTTGTAAATCACAGCCATATGTATTTTCTGCTTATGTGTGTATTTCTACATTTTCACATTTAGTTAAAAAAAATTACAGGTCGGCGGGGAACATCAGCCAGCAGGGTTTCATGGATCACACAGCCCCATGCAATTAAGGCGCCATTGTTAATCTTCAAATTTTCATAATCCATCTGAGACTTTAAGACAATTCAAAAAACAATTATGACTGAATGAAAAGTGAATTGGGCAATCAACTGAGATGAAATTCAGCCCAGAGAAACAAAACGTTGAGAAAAAAAACCCAAGAATATGGGAAGAATGAAAGGCATATGGAAGTGACTAATTGTGTGGGGATGGTCTTTAAAGACCAAGGTTGCTTGACAAGAAGGTGGTAGGGGTTTGTTTCACATTAAATGAGATTTTGCTGTTTTGCTAAGTGCAGCAGATCTGGTTTTTTCATTTTTAAGTTGCATCATAACAATGTTGACGGCTACCCAGATGCATGTAGCTATAGCTGTGTGTTGTTTACCTAAGACTATCATATTTTTTTTTTTAATCATATAGCAGCAAATAAACAAAGCTTGTCCCCACAGACATCGCAGAGCAGCTCGAAGCACGAGAGAATTCCAATTGCTTATTCTGATTCTATGAAGGGAGATTAATTTTTGATGCATCTAAATGAACCATTTTACTCAAGATTATGAAGTTCAAACCACCACATTCAATGTCTTTTATTTCTTAACTTTGAAATAAATATAGGTAGCAGGGTCACCTTTATCATCAAAGAGCCTCAAAAACCCTGACATACTCTATGGAAAACTGCAGTATGCCCTACATTAATTTAAAAAATAATCATAATTGCCCTCTGAAATCTTACATTCCTCACAACCGAATAGGCCTAACACAGCTTGGTAAGGAGTCAATTATTATTGTACTATGGATCTTGTTATTTTTAATTCTTCTCACTAAACACTTATTCTCTTCTAGGACATTTCTTCTTCATTCCAATCTAAGGCAAAGATCAAGCAAGATTCATCTCCAATCTGAAGCCTTCCTTGGCTTCCTTGGCAACCCATTGTAATCTTTCTCTTGGCTTGAATTCCCTCTGAACTCAATCATTTATTCACTCACTCATTCATGCATAGTTGTACACTTACCATATGTGATCCCATAGCATCTAGTTAGGTGTTCTCCACGCAGTCAAACTGTAATTGTTCTATGCCTCCTCAAGTCCCTGAAACTAGGTGCCCGGAAGTGAATACAAAGAAGTACATGCAAATATCTGTTTCTTTCCAAAAGATTTAAAGCAACTGGATGTTAAAAACAAACTACGGTACAGCTAACGTAGTCACACAAAATAAAAGAAAAGAAATCAAGGAATAAAGGAAGAAGGGGAAAAGAAAATTATATTAAAACTTTCCTCCAGAGCTTCTAGCAGCTAAAAGAAGAAAACTAAATGGATCATTAAGCTTTCATTTCTAATAAAAAAAAAAACGCTACTGCTGAAAAGATTCTAAATTTCACATGGATTAGAAAAACATGGCAGTGTCAGTACTGCTAGTGATACAACTTCAGAATCCTTCTTTACACAGCATTCAGCGAGCTAATTCATCAGCTGCCGCTCAAATGCTTCTCACTAACCCTTTTATAAATGATGTTATGCTCTCTCAAGAAGACTGTCTTTAAAATAAGTAAATAAAACATGCATACTTGTAAAAATTGGGGAGCATTTTAGAGTTTAATCATGTGGTGCTGATTGACTAAGTCATACACTTCTTTATACACCCGGTAGCGTTGAGTGCAGTCCCGCAGTCCTTGCCATACAGGCACATAAAAACCTTTGTCAGGTTAACTTCAAGTGCAATATGAATTCAGAGAAGGAAGATCCAGGCTGTGAGAAATCTGACTTGAAGAGGGGAAACTGAAGCTGAGTGTTTGCTGAATGAGTAAACGAAGGTCTTGAATGAGCTAACCTTTTGGAAGAGATGTTTAAAAATTCATAACCAAACCTTTTGAATCTACACTCTTGCTTAGTCACTTCTCCAACTCAGTTGCAATTTCCCAATAATCCTGCGTTCATTTCATTATGATCCCTGCATTAGTCTGCTTTCAGGCTTTGAAAATTCCACAGCTACCCACAATCTCAGTTAGCCAGTAACTCAAGAAGTTGGGGCATTTTGTTGATGCCCCCAACTTTATCTTCATGAGATCTAAACAGGTTTTGTGTCATCAAAGGGAGTAGAGGTTCCTTGTAAGGCTGAGAGTTCAAGGGGCAAAAAGGTCATTTTAATTGCATAAATAATCCACTTGGCAGTACCTATTATACTTGTTTGCTAAATCACCCTCAGTTTTTACTAGAAAAAGGAACACAATTCATTTTTCATTTCCGTCCTGTCGCTGTAGTTAGAAGCTGCAGTACGTAAAAGCCTATATGCTGAAGACACCCCCCCAAATCAGCAAGTACTCAAAATTGTGTGCAAAATATGAATAAAATATTGATTTCATTAAAAATGTTAAGGACTACTTAATTCAAAAACATTTTATATGTTTGCATATTTATTTCTAAATTTGCATATTTGTTTGCATATAACTTGTAAAGATGAATGTTAATTATACTTTAAAATCATTTATAAATTGTAACTAAGAATGTTGTATGAATTTTTAAAACTGCCAAATTCTCAAGTACCACTAATTATAAAGTGTCATATAAAGTACGCGGGAGCAGACCTCATATTGAAAAAATATTGAGATCTTGACAAACAGAAAAGCAGAATTATTAACTGTGCTTGCTGATTAAATGATACCTCAGGCAAGTGAAACTTAAGTGACACTGTGTTTTTCCGAAGCACCCATTTACCTTCACTGAATTATGATGAGAAATGCATGCTTCTACCCAGACAAATATTTCATCTGATGCTTCCACATTATCCCATGTTTAAATGTGAGCATTGGAGAATTAACTGTACATATTCTGAAAATGACAAAAAGTAAGTAAATAGGAATCACAATAAACAGGAAGGCGACTTCAGCAGCGCCCTGTGTCAAATGAGGTGAGCTGAGAAGGTTTCACTGTGCACTAATTGGATTTGTAGGACGACTCGGGGTAATTTAAAAAGGATTTACACAAGGTTGGATCTGAACTGGTTTCCAAAAAGAACCAGAGAGAAAAATGAAATGTCCAAGTAATTACACTGGACATGTAGATCTAACACTGTATCTATTAAATTGGGCATGAAATTGGACTTTTTTAAAGTACAGTAGGTCTTACATTATAAATCTCTAGACCGATTTTCTACATTTTTGGTGAAGTGTCTAATTATCCTAAGCATATATATGCCAGATATACGCTCATGTATTGTTTTTCCTAAATTATCAACTGTGGGTTTATCAACTACTATAAACCATCAAAAAAAATTAAAAAGTTGCAGCATATTGAAAATTGGTTGTTTTGGCTTCAGCTTGTTCCAGCATCTACAGTTTTGCCAATCCCACTAACATCGATGATTCCAACTCAGGATGACCACATGTGTGTCAGCATAAAACTGCTGTAGAGAGTTTTCTTGGGTGTAATCTTTATGGAAGCAGATAGCCAAGGCTTTCTTCCACGGCACTGCTGGCAGGATTTGAACCATCAACCTTTTGGTTAGTAGCCCAGTGCAAACCATTTGTGCCACCCAGGGACAGTCTTCCCAATAGAAGATCCTGTTGTTACCAATTCCTCTACTACCACTGTGCCGCTTGCCTCTATTAGCTTACGGTTGATTTATAAACATGTTACTACAGGAAATAATTAATGCTAAATTATTCCATGTTGTTGTATTGTCAGTGTCCTATCTGAATCCATACTAATATAATTAGAGATAAAGTTAACAGTGAAATAACAAGTAGCTCTTAGAGTTCCATGCATGTTAAGTAGCATTTACCGTGCTGGCAGAACAGAACTTAGATCTTGAAAGTAATTTTATATTAAAAGACAAAAGTAAACAAATTAGATTGTAAGTTTGTTTTTTTCCCTGGGTATTAATCAGCCCTGGAAAACCTTGCATTGTACTCTTCAAATCTACGTTAATCAGAAATTAGGTTTTGAAAGTCAAAAGGAAAAAAATTGTCTCCCTCTGGTGGGGAATATAACAAGTTTTTCTTTAAAAAAAAAAAAAATTTTTTTTTTTTTTTCCTGCAGTCAATTTCAGTTAAGTTTCACCATGCTGTGAAAGAGTCCTCTTGAATGACCAGGTTTTTTCATCTTTTGAACAGGTTTTATCATCTTTTGAACAGGTTTTATCATCTTTTGAACAAGGCCAATGCTTAGAAAATCCAGATTCCAAAATGACATTTACTTAATTTCACTCTTTTTCCTGAGAAAAATAAAAGGATCAAGGGCGAAAATATAAAAACAACATCAAGAAGTAGAAAAGTTTGAATTTACATGAAATACCCAGCTTCTAGATAGACTGGGTTGCAAAAGTTCATTTTAGAATCTGCTGATCTGAACTTACACCTCTGAATAAGTAGCTTCAGAAGAGGAAGTTCCTAGAAGGCCCTCCTCCCTCCACCAAGACCATTTATCAAGTGTTCCCTGGCCTCTCTACTTTCTCTGTGATCCTGAAACAGTTTCCTGTAGCCTCCATTTTATCACCTACTGCATAACATTGTGATTTTGTTTGTATGTCAGACTCTTCAGTTAGACTATGAGATCTTGACTCGTGCATCACCATCTCTGCAGCGTTTAGCTTGCTATTCAGCACATAGAAGGATTAACCTCTGTATCAAGCAGTATGCAAAGATACAACCATGGACAAGACCCACCTGGCTCCTGCCCTCATGAAACTACAATCTAATGGGAGATGATTGATTGATCTGAAGTACATTTTACCATTAAAAAAAAAAAGCCATTGTCATCAAGTTGATTCCAACCCACAGCGACCCTATAGGATAGACAATTGCCCCCACAGGGTTTCCAAGGAGCAGCTGGTAGATTCAAACTGCCCATCTTTTGATTAGCAGTCAAGCTCTTAACCACTGCATCACCAGGGCTTCATTTTACCCTAGAAACAGTATATTAAATAGTAGCTACTATCCACAAAATCTTTTGCAATCCAAATTGTAATTGAAATTTTCCTTTAGACAGATTCATCCCTAAAATTTCCATAGGGCTCTTCACATTATAATGTGTAGAAAGAATGTTGAACTAGTATTTTGAATGCCTGGATCTATTTATTCAACAAATAATTTTTAATATCTGCTATGTGTCAGGCACTGCCGGAAACCCTGCTGGCATAGTGGTTAAGTGCTACAGCTGCCAACCAAGAGGTCAGCAGTTCAAATCCACCGGGCGCCCATTGGAAACTATGGGGCACTTCTACTGTCCTCTAGGGTTGCTATGAGTCAGAATCAACTCAACGGCAGTGGGTTTGGCTTGGTTTTTGGGTTTGGATCAGGCACTGCACTAAACAAGGGAAACACATTCTCGTCAGGGAAGCCAGATAATAAATAAGTAAACAATTTTTCAAAAGTGAGTTTGGTTGCAATTTGTGCTATGAAGGAAAAAAAAAGTGACAGAGGATGGGATATATCAGCCAGGGTCTGAGCAGGAAATAAACTGTATATTTAATGGGGTAATTTAATAAAGGGGATACTTAAAAGGTGTGGACAGCATTAAAGTAAACCAATAAGGGACAGTGAAGCACCTTGGAGTAAAAGTGGGGAGCCATCACTACCCCTAGGCCCAATGGACGAAGGAAAGGAGTAATTACCAGAATCCAAACAGAAAGTTATCACTGAAGGTCCCAGCAAGAACTGTGTACTTCTACAGAGGAACACAGCCACCAATGACTTGTGGTGCAAGTCAGCAGGAAGGGAGTGTGGGTATGAAATGCACTAACCTGACTCTCCTCCTGCCTGTCAAGTCTCCCATTGGCCAAACCAAACCAAAAGGCAGAGGGCAAGGGAGCCAAGTGATGCTGTCCCTAAAGGGCAGCTTCCTGGAACAGGTGAAGAGAACCACTGGAGGAACAAATAGAGAGCATATTTATAAAGAGTCATTAGGTCATTAGAGCTAAAATATGGATGAATTTTTAAAAATTGGAGACCACAGCCAGCACAGGGGTATTGAGGCAGGAAAATTCCAAGTACCCTAACTCTAGAACTAACCACATATGTGATCTTGCACTGGTCACTTCACTTTTCTGGACTTCATCAGTCGAATGGACAGGTTGGACTGTGAAGATCTCTATGCTCCCTTCCAGCTTGAATTATTTGGGATTCTCTTCAAATTGCATGCTTCGAACTCCCTTCTGTGATACTTCAATGTCATGAGTGTAACTGAATGTTCACAAATTAGGGCCTGCCTGAATTTTCTCACAAGGTCCCGGGGTGGCATAAATGATTTGCTCTCAGCTGCTAACCAAAAGGTTGGTGGTTAGAACCCACCAAGTGGCACAGCGGAAAAAAAGTCTTGACCATCTGCTTCCATGAAGATTACAGCGCGGATAACCCTATGGAGCAGCCCTGCTTCGTAACACATGGGGTATCCATGAGTTGGAATCAACACTACGGCGATGGGTTCTGGTTTGATTTTCTATTTTCTCAGAGTTCACAGTCTTAGGTGTGAGGAAGAAGACCAAAAAAAAAAAACCAAACCCAGTGCCGACGAGTCAATTCCGACTCATAGCAACCCTATAGGACAGAATAGATTTGCCCCATAGAGTTTCTAAGGAGCACCTGGTAGATTCAAACTGCCAACCCTTTAGTTAGCAGCTGTAGCACTGAACCACTACGCCACCATGAGGAAGAACAGAAACCTAAAAACTGCCTATACTGATCTTACCCATGGAGTTTGGAGGAAAAAACCTCTGGCCTATGTAATAAAGCAGTTTAGTAGACCGAGCTCATGTTACAACTGAGGCTTATTCCTCTTCACTAAAAGTGTTTTAATTAAAACTCTTCCCAAGTACATGTCTTACTCCTTTTGAAGATTTCACCAAAGAGTTTTTCATTTTCAGCCAAAACTCTTTAAAAATCTCATTTGAAAGTTAACAAAAGAAAATTCAAATGCCATGGATCATCTTTTTCTTGCAACCAACATACATCAGTTTATTCTGCGTGTGACAGTCACAGTGAAGTCCACTAAATTAAATTATTGTTCCCATCTCAACTGATTCATTTGGTAGAAACGAGTTCACATGCCAGTATGTAGGCTTATCCATGTGAATGTACCATTGAAAAATACAAATTAACATAGTATTTGTTTTCTGACTGACTGAAAAGTGGTAGACTTATTTTTATTTTTTCTTGTCTTCCTGGAGACTGACCTATAGCTGGAATTCTATGTAACATGTCAGAAAGCAATGGTTGAAAAATAGGCTCTGTAGGCCCAAAATTTATTCATGCATTCACTTAGTCATTCATTCAATAGTGTATTATTAATACCATGAAGCAAAGTTTGTGTGTTAAGTGATAAAGTAGAGCCAGTACCAGTCTTCACAGAGCTAATAGCTCTAATGGGAGCCTGCTACCACCAGATGTCACTAACTCTGAGTACCAGCTCTGACCATCACAGCCTCCGTGAATATAGTAACAACTTTTTAATATTAAGAAACTTTATGTTCACCCACATTTGTCCAAAAATAGGTACATTTTAGTGTCTGTTAGTTGAGAAAATACATAATGACAGAAGTTACTATGAATTCAGTTACACTTTCAAAAAACTTGTTTTTATTCATCATAACAGTCTCTACATACATTTGAAAAGAGGTGATGCGGCCACTCAGGAGACATTCAACTTTGTCCATTGACAATATACGGTATGAACTGTGGGCCTCTTGCCTTGGGCCCTAAACTCTTCCTCAGGGATCTTTAGACTTCAGGTACAAAGATGCTGTGCTGAAGCCTGCAATGGCCCAAAGCCAGGCTCGGATTTCCATGGTTCATTTTATTTAATGCGCTTTAAAGTGTCGAAGAGCAAAGATGTCACCTTGAAGACTAAGGTGCGCCTGACCCAAGCCATGGTATTTTCAATCACATCATATGCATGTGAAAGCTGGGCAATGAATACGGAAGACCGAAGAAGAGTTGACACCTTTGAATTGTGGTGTTGGCAAAGAATATTGAATATACCATGGACTGCCAAAAGAACGAACAAATCTGTCTTGGAAGAAGTATAACCAGAATGCTCCTTAGAAACAAGGATGGCAAGACTGTGTCTTACATACTTTGGACATGTTGTCAGGAGGGGTCAGTTCCTGGAGAAGGACATCATGCTTGGCAGAGTACAGGGTCAGTGGAAAAGAGGAAGACCCTCAAAGAGGTGGATTGACACAGTGGCTACAACAATGGGCTCAAGCATAACAACGATTATGAGGATGGCTCAGGACCAGGCGGTGTTTCGTTCTGTTGTGCATAGGGTCGCTATGAGTCGGAACCGACTTGACAGCACCTAACAACAATGCACTTGCTGTAGTATGCCTTAAGAATGAAGCATCCCTCTTCCCCACTTTGGGTTACACTCTATATCAGTCTCAAACAATGCTACCTTCTCATCCCAAAAATCTCAGAGAGTTGTATGAACGCAGCTTTCAGATATTTTAGTTATAGCCTCTTCTTTTTGACTCAAAAATAACACCCACCACTTTTTGACTCAAAAGTAACTATAGTGGGGTAGGAACAAGACTTGACTCTTTAAGGAAATTCTGTTCTCTTACCACAAAGATGATATTTTTTGGACAAAGCATGTGTTTCTGATTCTCTTTTCCCTTTAAATGCACATAAAATATCATCCCAGTGACCCCCCCAAAAAAACTCCTCCATTCCTAAAACAAATGGACTCCTAACAGGTCCACCTCAACACTCTGACAGATGTACCCAGAAATTTCCAAATCACAAAGGAAAGCACAGCTTGGCCTGCTGCTAGAACATCCACCACACTAGGTAGTAGGTAACAAGGACCAAATAGATGAATGAGCAATGTGCTGAGAGAAAAGAGAGAAGGCTGTACTAATTCTGGTATGAGGAGAGTTCCCAGAAAGTGAATTTCACCTGGGCCTTAAAGAGTATACTTTTGACAATTGGTAGACAGAGAAGAAAATTTGTCCAAGCTTGGAAGGAAAATGAGACTAGAAGAGACCTGGAACGTAGCAAGTGGTCTAGGGACTAAGGATTTTAATTAGGCAACAATTATTTGCTTAACCAGTTTGTGAAGTCAGTGTTGACTATTGCTTGTTAAAGAGAAAAGGACATGCCTCTTAGGGAAAAGAGCACCCCGAAAAGAGTAGATGAAAGAAGAAAACAGAGAAATGTTGCAACCAAGAAAGCACACCATGTAGAAGTGATCTTTTCCCCCCTCAAACTTTTTGGTATTTTTCACTCTACTCATATGTTACCAAAAAATAAAAACCAAACCCAGTGCCATCAAGTCGATTCCTACTCATAGCGACCGTAATAGGACAGGGTAGAACTGCCCCACAGAGTTTCCAGGGAGCACCTGGAGGATTCAAACTGCCAATCCTTTGGTTAGCAGCCATAGCACTTAACCACTACGCCACCAGGGTTTCCACTGATATTGTACTTGTCACATATTGTCATGTAGTTCTTTATGTTTTTGTCTCTTCTCCCTTACTGGATTGTAATTACATTCGCCACAGAGGGTAGCAATATGATAGACTGGAAATAGCAGAGCATCTGTAGCCAGAAAAAAAAAACAAAAACCCATTACCATTGAGTGGATTTCAACTCACAGGTACCCTATAGGATGGAGAAGAACTGCTCCATAGGGTTTCCAAGGAGCGGCTGGTGAATTCGAACTGCCGACGTTTTGGTTAACAGCCGTAGTCAGAGTTATATTCATATCTAGCTTTCACACTCTCAGGTGTGTGACCTGAGACAAGTCTCTCAACCACTTTTAGTCTTTGTCCTATATATAAAATATGGATGGCTTAGGGTTGTTTTGATGATTAAATAAGCTGATTAAATAAGGGATTTGAAGTCTAGCATACAGCAGACACATAACAAATATGTTTCTTCCCTAGACTCCCCTGCGTGTTATATCCTTAATGCTTATCTTCATGTTTTGCACACCATTGGTACTCATTACCGGATGAGTGCAGAATAGCTGCATTGCGTTATAGATCAATCCAAATTGCACTGCTTTGAATAATTTGGATTGGTTTGTAGTATACATAAAAATTTACTCCAAAAATTATATATTAATTACCTTCAATATTTATCACTGTTAGAGCCCAGGACCATAAGTATATGTTCAACACAAACCCCATTCTGAGGGAGTTCCAGTTTAGTGAGTCCTCTTTTGGCACGTTAGCTTAGGAAGGCCTTTTAAGGAAATAAGCCCAATGTTATGGTGAATGGAGCCCTTAAGTCTGCATAAAATGAGATCATATTTTTAGAGCCAGGTAACTTTTTTGCAGAAATGTTTTGTTAACGCTATGAGGGCTTTAGTCAAAATTAATATCACTGTTAAAATCAAGATTCTTAGGGGAAGAAAAATCTGGGGAGAAAAGGTATTATTCTATGCCCGCAGAACTCTTTGATCTTATTAATGGATTGGTCTTGTAAGTATGATATGAATGAATAGATTTAAAACCAGTTCAAAGTTAAACAAAATTCCTGTTTATACACTTTGTTTAACCTCAGCTGCTTGGAAATGACAGCCTCAGGTTGTAATTGAGATAACTTTATTTGAGGTAGCACCATGCTAGCTAGACACTTAGAGGAAAAAGGCCCAATAATGGAGAGCTCAGGCCATGGCCATAGTCATCTCCAAGACAGAATTTCCCACTATCATAGGTTGAGTAGTAGTACTGAGTAAGGCTGTAATTACGGACACACACAACGACCCAAAGTTGCAGAACAGCAGGAAGAGTTAAGAAAACTCAAGCCTGCCTTAGATAATCGAGGCTAAAAAACTATCTAGAATCGAATCAGAGTGACTCGAAAATAAATTTTAACTAGGTGAAGGTTAGGGAGAGCCTCTCCCTCACACTGTCACTAAGCCCCATTCTCTCTGTTTTGCTCCACTCTCTAGTATCTTTACTCACTTTTTCATAGTTCATAGAAAAGGAGAAAATATTTATCAAACCCCTCATTTTGGCTAGGTACTGCAAAAGGCTTTTCACATACATCATCTATTTTGTCTTAGAATTGCGCTAGGAGTTAGATGCTGTTATTAATCCCATGTTCAGATGAGGAAACCAAGGCTCAGAAAAATTAAGGATCTGTCCGGGTTCACACACCGTTAAGTAGAAGAGCTGGGATATGAACTCAGAGCTGTGTGACAATAAAGATTGTGCTTCTTAGACTATTCAAGTTTAATAGATAACCCTTTAAACAGAAACTTAAATTTTATAAATTCACAAGTGTTTTTTCCATTTTAATTTATTAGATACTCCTGAAAATAAAAAGTCCTTTTAGACTCAAGGAAATAAACTTCTAATGGTGAGATTTCAGCTGAGGTCCAACAATAACTAGAGGCCAAAAAGGTAAGATGGGCAGTAGAAAGTCACCCTAGCTGAACTCAAATTATACCCGATAGGTGGCTAATGCTGCCAAGTCATAGGGCTAGGCTAGACATGAGTAAGAAACGAAATCTTAAGAACTTGCAACAAAGCCTCAGAGTGGCATGGCTGAAGGAGAATGATAAGGTCAAATAAAAACTGTCTCCAGAATAACCTCAGAAAAGGGAAAAAGGATGGGGATACCTTTCCAGATGAGAATAAGAACTGGATACTGGTGCTGAGTTTCTCTCCTCCCTAAAAACTGTGCTATAACTGTACTATTCATGAGTATAAATATTGTCTAGGTTATTTCCAGTTTTAAAAAAAAAAAAGCAATTGACCATATCCTTTTCACCATTTTAATGTTGCGCTATTATAATCTCACATTCCAGTGGCCTTCTAACTGCATGGTTATAGTCTCCTTACACTTACTCTGAAATTGTTTTTCCATTGTTATCTTACATTATAGCCGCATCGTAATGTCATGTTTAAAGGTTCCCCATACACTTGTAATGAAATCGTTTTGCAGTTCAGAATGGCATCATATTGGCACTTTAAGCAGGGTATCCATCACCCTGTATTGATAGTTTTCACAACAAAACACCCTATTTCAGTGACTGTGAAAGTAAATAGCTGTTGCTAGTGATCTGTTCTTCCATTTCAAACTTAAATGGTCTCATCTGTTTTATTTTTACCTTGCAATTTTCACACCTACTGTGGTATGGGCCAAATTTGTACCGGTTGCTTTCAGATGAGGACTACCATTCCATTGGCTCATAAATGTTTATATGACAAGCCACCGACTCATTCGTTTTGGTTTGGCCTTTGTGCTATGGATAATTCCTTATGGTCTGATAGCCAATACACTTTGGCCACACCATTTGTAAGGCTAATGTAGATAAGTCTTCTGGTAATTGAAATCTACAGGCAAATTATTTGGTAAACGTTTTTAAATAAAATGAACTGAATATCTGAAAATAGTGTGTTCACCTATAAGAATTTCATTACACAATAACAGCAAAGAAATAATTCCATTTCTAAATGGCCATACATTCAAAATTTGAGTGGTATTTTAAGGCAAAAGCTGGATAAAAAACAGGGAATTTGAGAAAGTGTTGTATTGCTATTATAATTACTACCAAGAACTGGGCATTTTTATTTAATTTTTTTAAAAATACTATTTTTAAACTTTCAGAGGTTAACAATTTGGTTCAAATCTCCACTTCAGAAATTAAATGTTTCCCAACCCAAGTCTAATCCAAACGAACTCACACTTGGAAGTCCGCCAGAGCGGGCGTAAGTCTCCTGACAATAGGCTTCACTTGTGAGATCTTTCTATTCTCTGCTGTTAGAAGAGCAGTTACTACCTCCGACACAACTCCTCTACAGCTATTTTGACATTTCTTCACAAGTCCAGCTAGAAGTTAGACGAGCAAAAGGAGAATCAAAGTGCTAAGTTTTACAAGAAAAGATTTCTGCTAGCATTTTCAAACCTCAAAGAAATTGGGCATTCAGTTGGACCTAGAGCAAAGCTTCCACTAAGCCTTTATTTATTTTATCCAAACCTACTTCTGTCTTTAGGAGTTAGCATGGATAATGAGGATGATGCAGCCAGCAAATCAGTTGTTCCCAGATGTTAAGTACTATAAATCCACTTGTTTTAGGTTTGAGATAATGCTTGAATATATTTTCTGTCAGGAAGCAAGTGGCAACAGCTGGCGCAATGATTTTGATTCTTGGATAAGCCACGGTGCCCCGAGAAGTGGTAAGAAATTCTTAAAAGTCTCTCCTCAAATTTGGATGCACTTTATTTAAAACAAAACATATATATGCTCCACAGGAGAAACTGGCATGGGTTGAAAACTAGACAAAATATGAGATAGGGTTAAGAATCACTCCACAATGCCCAGCTTAAATGCTTGCCATCTCAGTGTGAACCCCTCCTTGACTCTCATCTCAAAATTGTGTTTGGAATAAACCCAAATAGGAAAGTGCATATCTGAATGATCACACAAGGAAAACTTGAGTGTAGTTTTAACATATAAATTGAATTACAAGCAGCTAAGCACTGTCTGAAAAAAAAAAATCATATAACCTTGCAGAAAGACATCACTGTTCATTCATGGTCTTCAAACTCTTCTGCCCTCTGGCTCTAAAAAGCATTTTAAACCACCAGTTGCCATCCAGTGAACTCTGACTAATAGCAACCTTATGTGTGTCAGAGTAGAACTGTGCTCCATACAGTTTTCAATGGTCAGTTTTTCAAAAGTGGATCACCAGGCCTTTCTTCCGAGGCGCCTCTGGGTAAACTGAACATTTTCAGTTAGCATCTGAGCATATTAACAATTTGCCCCACCCAAGGACTCCTAATAAATATTTTATCTGCTTATAATCAGCTCCCTCTTCCTGAAAGTAACTAGTAATCCCAGGAATTCCTCTAGTTTCCTCAAGGGCCCAACCTTGTCCCTATCACAATGGTTGGCATAGCTTCCCTTTTCACTGGCAAAATTGAATCCATCAGGGTATGGCCTAGCATTCCACCCCACCATACACATCATTACCTACAAATGTGTCTATAGCCACATACATTGACGTAATTCCTCAGTCTCAGAGAATGAGGTGAGTTTTCTTTTAGACAATTTCCTTCCTCTGAGACCTCCTTTAATCAGTTGAACTCTCTCTCACTTACATATCAAATCAACCTTTCTCACTTCCTACTATCTCTTCTTTAGTATATAAACATCTTCAAGTTCCTCCCATCATTTAAAAATAAATAAAAAATAAAACTCCCTTGATTTCATATCTCCCTCAAACTATGGCCCAGTCTACCACTCCCAGCAAACCACCAATTAAACTTTTCAAAGCAGCAGTCTCCATTCATTCTCATTCACAGCTTCACTGCAACATGTCTTCTGCACCGTCCTTTCTACAGAATCAGCTCTCATGTCAATAGTCGTCCTTCTGTATCTCACAGCTACATTGTTGTTTTTGTTAGGTGCCATCGAGTTGGTCCCGACTCATGGTGACCCAAGGTACAACAGAAGGAAACACTGCCCAGTCCTGCACCATGGTTACAATCCTTGTTATGCTTTAGCCCATTGTGTAGCCACTGTGTCAATCCATCTCACTGAGGATCTTCCTCTTTTTCACTGACCCTCTACTTTATCAGTCATGATGTCCTTCTCCAGAGACTGGTCCCTCCTGATAACATGTCCAAAGTACGTGCTTCTAAGGAGCATTCTGGCTATACTTCTTCCAAGACTGATTTGTTTGTTCTTTTGGCAGTCCATGGTATATTCAATATTCTTCTTAGCTACATTGGGTCCTACTAATAATTACTCCCTCCTTAATGAAACTCTATCCTTCCTCAACTTCAATTCAACCATCCCCTATTGATTTTCGTCATACCACTCTGACTATTCCTTCTCTCCTTTTCACATGGGCTCCTCTTCCTCTGCCCATCCATTCACTGGTTTTTCCCCACCTTCCAAATGTCCTTATATTATCTCTTCTATCCTTGTGATTCCAATACCACGTAAAAATGTATGTGTCTTCTATCTCCTCCACCTCTGGCACTGACTTCTTCCCTGAATTTTAGATTCATACATATAACTGCTTACTAAAAAATTCTAACTGAATGTCCTATAGACATCTCAAACTTAGCTTGCCCAAAATGGATTTTATCATCTTCTCCTGAATCCCATTCTTCTTCCTATATTTTCTTTCTAAACTAGTATAACCACAGTCCTCTGAGACTCCCAAACTACTAATCCAGGAATCATTCTTGACTTGCCTCTCTACTTCATTCTCAACATTCACCAAGAATAGCTGAATGGGTCAATTAAAACTTTATTGAAGACCACACCCTCCTCTCCATCCCTACTGCTGCCCTCCTCTTAGTTAAAACCCTGGTAATCAGAGCCTAATCTACTCAAGAGTTTCCAAATCTGTTTCCATTTATTTAGCCTTGTTGTCCTGAAATTATCTTCCACAAAACCACCAAAGATATCTGCCTAAAAGAAAAATCTAACCACATCATTCTCCTTCTTAGAAACTCTTTAATGGCTTCCCCCAGCAATAAGGTATTTTCCAAACTCTTTCACATTTCATACTTTGCCTTAATGATCTTGCCCCTGCTGACCACTCTTGTTTCATCTCTTACCTCTCCCTTTTACTTTGCGGTCCAGAAACACTAAATCCTTTGGAATTTGTCACAAATACCACACTACTTCACATATCTGTGATTTACTTGGGACTTAGGGAAATAACCTAGAGTCCTTTCTCCAGATTGACTTTGATTTACAAATCAACCAATTTGGGTATTTGTTAGGTTTTTCAGATTACACACTGAAATTACCTCAGTTAATGGGGGTTTATTGTAATATAACAGAAAGTAAAGGAGACAGGAAATCATTTGCTGAAAACATAGAGCCAGGCCTGAAGGAGAACTAGAATATCATTCTAGATACATTGGTATCTCGTAGGGCAATAGCAGAGAGGAGCACTCCACAGGTGTTCATAAACCATCCCCTCCAAAAGGAATGTCTGTTGCCCATGGCCCAATTGTTCCACCATTACAGTGGTCCAGAAGTTTGCTGTAGCTCTTCTTTACTATTTTTGCTGCAACTGACTTAACACACTTTTCTCTACTTTTCTTTCTAGCTCATGGATGTTTGCTGCCTTCTGTCTGTCTACCTTTCTTCTGCTTTTCTGCCCCCTGCTTTATTATTCTCTGTATGGCTAGAATTTAAAACTTTCTATAAGAGAAGATCAAATTAGTTGACCAGACACCATGAATACCTCTGCAGGCTGCACTGCCCCATTTGACAATGTTGTAGACCACTTTGGGTGAAGTGTCCTTGCCTGGTTCTATCAGTGATAGCCAGGGTTTGAAGGTCATACCAAGAAATTGTGACGATTTCTGAAGAAGTCACCACCAAGAAAGGACTGTGGATATAAGTATACTCTGAAGCCTCTCAAACAGGGACAATATACCCAGCAGAAATTTTCCATGGGTTGTAAGTTCACTTTTTAAATCTTTACAAGTACACCATCATAATAGCTTTCATCGGTTATTGAGCAACTAGTATGTGCCAGATACTTTACATATACTATTTTTATTTTTCATTCTTACTAAAATTTTGAAAGACAGTTACTATTAACACCTTACTGAGAATCAGCAAGGCTAATTAACTTGCTCAAGGTTGCACAAGTGACCTAGTAAATGGCAAAACTAATTCAAATCCAAAAATGCCCGGCTCCAAGGCTAATGCTATTCCCATTGTACCTTGCTACATCTAGCCTCTATTTCTCCAGCCTCACATCTCTAATTCATTACAGACCACTCTGTCATGCTAACTATTTGAGAGTTTTTCTTATTCCTCAGCCATGTCTTTGTACAATATAAGAATGAAGTTGCATCTTTTAACACATAGTGGCTCAGTCTCACTGTCTGTAACATATGTGAGTGCTTCCTCTCCAAATTTTTGTCTGCATCATGCTCAGTCCAAAAGTGATCAAAGTTTAAAATTGACAATGCAATGTCCTCATTAGTCCAGCTCTTCCCTCACTGAGAAGAAGGCTTCAAAATAGAAATAACCCAGGGGCATTTTTTTTTTCTTTAGAATGTGGCTTACATTAAATATACAAATATGCTGACATCTAAATAACTTTTAAAGGAGAGGCATGAATATGGAGTTTTAACTTCTATTGGCACAGTTGGGAGAATTGAAGAGTCCATATTTTTAACATACGTATATAAAATAGAAATGTACATTTGAACAGGGTAACAAAAATTTGTGCTATAGTGGGAATACAAATATCCCCTTCTTTTTTTCCATGTGGAGTTTTCAAAACTGAAAAGCTAAAGACCTTGAACACATGTTCCAGCTTAGGGACTGCAGTATGAGAAATTGAACCTGGAGTAAGGATGCTACACAACCAAATACAATTTCAAGCATTATTTTCACTTGCCTTTCCAAATTCCACTTACTACCACAACTGCTCTCTCCTATTAAATGCAAGGGCAATGACATTTCTCCTTTAAAGTGATATTACAAAAGGAAAATAGTCAAAGACAACAAATTTCTTTTGAAATTCTCAAAGGAAACCAATCATTATTTAACTTGTCCCATAGCTGGCATTCCCTAAATCACACCTGGGAATAATAGCTTACAATTTTTTACATCAAATAAATTTAAAGCATCAGAACTGATGCAAAGTACCATTATTTTGACATACTCTAATTTGAAAAGGGTAAATCAATTTAAACCATTTTTGTTTAAAATCAGCTCCTTAGGCTGTATAGTCATAGTGGTTGCCAAGTTTCAACCCAAAGTGAATGTTAAGGTCTATGTTATTAACCCTTGAAAAATGAGCTCTATCGTGCAAACAATGACAGGCCTGAGGACTACCAGGTGCAGCTGCTGAAGCTGACAGTCAAGTAAGAGTAATGCAGGGTTTCTTCATATGCAAATCACATAATATGTGCTTACCTTTAAAGGGCAATGTAAGATTATTGTAAAAGTGTTTAGATATAAATACTTTTTTTTTTTAAGAAACCAAATTCGTTTATACTGAACTCTGTATGGCTGACATACCATGATAAATCATCTCATTACACAGGAAGCCACAAATACGGCTATTGAGGATGAGTGTGATTGTAAATGAGCCTGCTGGAATTCCACCGTGGTTTGGAGTGACCCTCAATAAAAAGATACCTGTAGATCATGGTAATCATCTCTGTTGGAACTATCTAGAAATAGTGAATAGCTAGTACCTACACTTACTATGTTTATTTTTTTTACACTTTTTTTTTATGTTAGTGTAGGTACTTGGGGCTTGGGTTTCGTTTCTCAAAATTGGGGTATTTTTTCATAGCAATGTCTGTGAATTAAACAATTATAAGACTTCTAAACATATTGCAAGAGATTAGAAAAAACACAAATTGACGAATTTATAGTCTGGGAAGGGTTACAAAAGAGCTTTCTGGAGTGCTAAAAGTAATCTAAATTTTGATAATGGTGGTTACAAGGAATATGTGTGTGTGTAAAAATTTATAGAGCTGCACTTTATTCTGTATAAATTATCTCACAATTTAAAAAAAAATCATTGAAAAGCAAACAAAAACAAAAACATTCTGTCATTACCAAGTCATTTTTTAAACGACAGTCCAGGGCAAGTGTTGCTAATGCAAAATTTAAGTGTCACTCCCCAAATTGGAAACCCAAGTCCTGTTCTCCAACCTTTGCCTCCCAAATCTTTTTGAATTCTTCATGTGTGAAAATGTCAGGGCAGAATTCTTCTTGGTGTAAATCTACTATTCAAATATAGAAATATTAATACTAAACTAAGGTATCCAAGACTGAAATATCTTATCAAAGAAGATGAGAAGTGGTCCAGACAGCTAGCAGAAGAAAGGACAGAGAAAAGGGTAAAGTAAAATATTCTGAAGAATGAACAGAGCTAAAAATCAAAGATCCTCAACTTTTCTCTATTCTTAGGAGTCCCCACAGGTTTCTTGATCCTTAGTTCATCATTCTCACCACTATTCAGAATCTTATAACCTGTGCATCTCATATCTGCCTCACCCTCTCTCACCTGCTCAATCACCAGGTAAAGGACAAAAGGAACTGAGGAGTCCCCAGCTGTGCTGTCTGCCAGAGACAATGGGTACTGTAACAATAGCTCAGACTCATGTTTAAAAATCAAATTGTCTGTTTGATTTTTAATTTATTTTCAAGTTAGAAACTTTTCTGGGCTTGGTAAAGAAAACCCAAAGCATATTCAGTATCTGTGTTTATGCAGTATACAGACACCTGAGTATATGGTAAATGTAATTTCTGTAGCACACGTCATTCCTTATTTAATTCCTCTAGCCTGACAGAGTTGGTAAAAATGAATGCAACAATAGTAATATTTCATTTAGGTCCACTGGCATTTCTCATGATGTACATTGAAAAGATGCAATGTATATTATAAATGTGAGAGCAGGTGGATACACAGACATGCATTTCACTCCAAGGTACATTAATAGAATGATAAATTCCATATATTACATCTACAAGAATCAAAATACTCTGAGTTAAGACATCTGTACAGAATTCAGTGCCAAATGAAATGTCACAATCAAATAAAACACTCCTTTAAGAGAACCTGGATTTTTTTAGAGCTAGAAGGAAACTTTGGAGTCATCCAGTAAGACTTACTCATTGACAGATATCCAACCTGAGTTTAAGAGAGATTAAATGACTTATATAAGGTCACACAGCTAGTTAGTGGAAAAGTCGGAACTAGAATCTTCTTTCTCCATGTGCAATGCTCTTTCCACCACATATTTGGTAGCAATTGCTTGGGAAGCAAAAATACCTGATGCCTCGCTATAACATGCTCATGTGCCCATTTTAGTGTGCTGATGGATGTTCTTTGTGATAAACCAACCAGTCGCCATCAAGTTGACTCAACTAATAGTGATGCCATGTATGTCAGAGTAGAACAACCCTCTACAGGGTTTTCAAGGGCTGGGTTTTCTGAAGTGGATCTCCAGCTCTTTCTTCCCAGGTGCCTCTGAGTGGACTCAAACTGTTAACCATTTGCACCACCTAGGGAAGGACTCCAGTCTTCATGACATGTGCTCATAATGCATCACACTTCTGCTAACTTGGTCAGTCTCCTTGTATCCTGCATTCTTTAGACCCTAGGGTATATGATAAAAATCCATGGCCCCTATGGACATTCAAAGTGTTGGTGATGCACTAAAATATTAGCCGTTTATATTTTAAATGGGTATTTTCATAGGGTCCACTTCTTCAACCAAGCAAGATCAAAACTGTATTTTTTTTAACATAGTACTTCCATCCTAACTAAACCAACCTAATCCGAAAGCTGAAATTAAAGAGAAGTATTGCAACTGAGAATGTTTCAACACAGAGCTCAGAACCAAGGCAAACAGATGCCAGGGCAGCAGGGAATGAGAGAGAACAGCCATTTCAAATTTTCAGTCCTAGACACATTGGGTGAACTGCCATTGAGGCCAGTCCGCAAAAGGGCTCATTGCTGTATGACAGGTTCTAAAAATTTGAATCTTTCAGGCACGGCCTAATCTCTGAAAAGAATATGAACACTGAAACTGCAATTCTTCACCAAATTACTGACATGAAATTACCAAAGACCCAAACTGAAGGTCAAAGAGGACACTAAAACAAATATTTGGCATTGCTTCTGCCAATTTGACCTTGAGAAATTAAGTTGGAGTAACAGAAACCTCTTTTGACCCTTCTGTAACTACTTGCCTTCAAGTCAACTCTGATTCATGGTGGCCCCATGCGTTTCAAAGTAGAACTGTGCTCCATAGGGTTTTCAATGGCTGATTTTTCAGAAGTAGATCACCAGAATTTTCTTCCAAGGTGCCTCTGGGTGAACACAAACCCCCAGCCTTTCAGTTACCAGCTGAGCCTGTTCACAATTGGCACCACCCCAGGGACTCCTTGATCCTTTGTAGAGCAGCTATAAAAGTCAGACACTGTGCCTATGCCTGCAACATTACATAAAACTAAGTATAAGGCAGCAAACTCCAACTTAGGCAACACATTCTTAAAACAACTCTTACCACAGGGAGGGTGAAATACCATAACAGCAACAGGTTGCTAATTAATACAAAGGGTTAGAAGGTTCATTGTAAATGTTTGAATTCAGCAATTTAGCAAAAGCAAGAAAAAAAGACCAAGAAAATCAAGGCTAACGCAAGACAGGTTGTCTTTTGTTCTTTTGTAGAAAAGTGTAGTTGGGAGCCACTATCGACACTGCCATGGACATTAGTAAAACTCTTGTGGAGTGTTTTATAAAGGCAATGAACCTGTAAGTGGCTCACTGGACAGGTCTGCTATTAAATCTTCCCTAAGAAATGGGATGAGATTGCTGGGGCATTTTGTGAGCAGTGTGAGCTTTGCCTGCAGCATAGTAAGGGATTTTAATCACTGGGCCCAAAATTATGATTTTCTCTAAGTAAAATAAAATAGAAACCAACCCACTACACACTCTACATCATCAATTTTTCATCTACCTTATTTTTAAAATTTCCCTTGCTAGGAGTGGATTTGAGGAAAAGGAGTAAAGAAGAAATCTCAAATGAAAAATGTCCAGCCTTGACAACCCAATCACAAACAAATTAAATGTCCACCTCTGTCACAGCTGGCAACCCCAGCCTGGCCTGGGGGAAAATTTTCATGTTGTTCTGAACAAATCTATCGAAGACCAATCAAAATCTAATGAATTCCTCGAGAGAATAGCATCCTTAGACCCCATCTATAAGAACTATACTCAGTTTGGGGGAGGTACCTACTAGTTGTTTTCTGGTATAGCAATTGTTTTGTAAATGACAAGACTGAACACCCCTGGAAGACATTGCAGCTAAGCCTATTATCCAAATCTACATCTTCACTCACAGAGGTGTCAAGGTGATGCATTTGTTGATCTGTCTCACAATACATTTTATTACTGACATGCAAGGAGTGAAAAGACCAGAAGGAAGAAAGTTGGGCAGGACGAAGGAAAGGGAGGTAATTTCCAACTTCCAAACAAAGCCTGCCCATAACTACTTGGCCTGACTAGCTCTTCCTGTTTCTTTTGATTTGTTTAAAAGGATGAAAAGGAAAAAACAAAACAGAGAAGTTGGTGAGAGTAAGTTTGGAACATTAATTTAACCTGAGGAAAGCCAGGGACATAAGAGGAAAGCAGCAAGAAAAATGCACTAACGTGAATCAGATCCGTCCTAAATTTTGATTCTTTTCAGGACCTCTCTCAGTGCTAAAAGACAGACTCTAACATAATCATATCAGTCATTTATCAAGTTCATCCTAGAAAGCAGGCACTTTACATACATTGTCTCTAAATCTCACATTCATCCAGTAAGGAAGGCATTATTATCCCCATTTTCCAGGCAAGGAAACCAAGAGAGGTTAAAACTTTGCTTAAGGCCAACAAGAGTGTTCATATATGGTAAACCAAAATTAATACTCATCGTCTGTGCTCTTTCTACCTCCCCACAATCTGATCCTCTCTACTTGTCCTCTCTCTGGCCTTCTTAAAAGACACTTCTCTCAGGAAACTCCTATTGCTTATAGTTCCAAATTTAAGGCAAATTAAAAGCTTTCTTATGCCAAAAAATCCCTACTACAAACCATCTAATCAGCAAGACAGGTGAAATCACTTGGCTCTCTTACTTTGCAGATTATATAATTAGTCAAAGCAAAGTGGGGAAAAGGCATCTGGGAGCAAACAGTAGTATGGGGGGGCTACACTTCCCTTGTATATATTAGCCTTTACACAAAGACTTACTGTTCTAACCTTTCCTGGCAGATGGAAAGGTGCTAGGGTCCAACATCACCGTAATAAGGTTTACAGTCCCTGGAAGGACTCAAATGAAAATGAGGCCACCTCCATATCCTTCCAATGTTTTTTACAAAGAAGCCCACACACCTCTAATTAAAGTATATATGTTAGCACTGGAAATGGTAATTAGAGGATTTATACACATCCGGGGTCAAATTTTACATGTGAAGAATTCCAACAGTTTGATTTACTCCCATAGGAATTTATAAATAAAATGCTATTGTATGGCCCATTCCAAAGGCATATTTCAGACATGGGTGGAGACACCTTTGAAAAAAAAAATCTAGAAATCTAACTGTGGGTTGAATCGTAAATTTCTTTTTTAATTGCCTGTTATAGCTCTGAGAACTATATTAGTGATCTTTGTTAAGAGCCATTCTGGTGTCCACATACCAGCCCCCTTGGGGACAATGTGATGTCACTGAGTGTCAGGGTAGTAAGACAGCAAGAGTCTAGAATTGGAATCAGAAATGACAGCTTTGAATTCCAGCTTTTCTTCTAACTACTTGTTTGTTGATTTTGTTGTCGTTGATGTTGTTAGTTGCCGTTGACTCAGATACAACACATGGTGACTGTATGTGTAACAGAACAAAACACTGCCTGCTTCTGTGGCTAAGAGTATATTATTTAAATGCCCTAAGTCACATTTCCTCATGTTTAAAGTAAGATCGATATATGTCTCACAGGGTTGTTGTGAGGACTGAGTAAGGTGACAACATATATACCTAAATCCCAACAACATGCCTTGGCACATTGAAAACCACAACCAAACCCATGGCCATCAAGTCTATTCCAGCTCATAGCAACACTATAAGACAGAGCAGAACTGCTCCATAGAGTTTCCAAGACTGCAAATCTTTATACAAGCAGACTGCCACGTCTTTCTTCTGGAGAGCTGCTGGTGGGTTCAAACCACCAACCTTTCGGTTGGCAGACTAGTGCTTTAGTCACTGTGCCACCAGGGCTCCTTTTTTGGCACATAACAGGGTCAAAAGCTAGGATCAAAAGCTATTCCTCTCTATATTTACTTTTCCAGATGCTTCTAATAGATTCATTCAGTCCCCGTGCTACAACAAATGCTTTTTGCACTTCTTCTAGGCAAGAAGGCAAAATTCTAAGCACTAAAATGAGTAACTGTCTTTTCCTTTTCTCAAAAAGCTTGTAGATTAGTAGAGGAGTTATTTATACATTACTGACACATATATAGAAATGTTACTTTGCCCTGGTGGTGCAATGATTAAGCACTCAGCTGTTAACTGAGAGGTCAGTAGTTCAAATGCACCAGCCTCTCTAGGGGAGAAAGATGCAGCAGTCTCCTTCCTTGGATTACAGCCTTGGAAACCCTATGGAGCATTTCTTCTCTATCCTATGTTGTTGTTGTTGTTAGGTGTCATCGAGTCAGTTCCGACTCATAGCGACCTATGCACAACAGAATGAAACACTGCCCGGTCCTGTGCCATCCCTACAATCGTTGTTATGCTTGAGCTTGTTGTTGCAGCCACTGTGTCAATCCACCTCGTTGAGGGTCTTCCTCTTTTCCACTGACCGTGTACTCTGCCAAGCATGATGTCCTTCTCCAGGGACTCATCCCTCCTGACACCATGTCCAAAGTATGTAAGACGCAGTCTCCCCATCCTTGCCTCTAAGGAGCATTCTAGCCGCACTTCCTCTGAGACAGATTCGTTCTTTTGGCAGTCCATGGTATATACAATATTCTTCGCCAACACCACAATTCAAAGTCGTCAACTCTTCTTCGGTCTTCCTTATTCATTGTCCAGCTTTCACATGCATATGATGTGATTGAAAATACCATGGCTTGGGTCAGGTGCACCTTAGTCTTCAGGGCAACATCTTTGCTCTTCAACACTTTGAAGAGGTCCTTTGCAGCAAATTTGTCCAAAGCAATGCATCTTTTGATTTCTTGACTGCTGCTTCCATGGCTGTTGATTTTGGATCCAAGTAAAATGAAATCCTTGACAACTTCAAACTTTTCTGTTTATCATGATGTTGCTCATTGGTCCAGTTGTGAGGATTTTTGTTTTCCTTATGTTGAGGTGCAGTCCATACTGAACACTGTGGTCTTTGATCTTCATCAGTAAGTGCTTCAAGTCCTCTTCACTTTCAGCAAGCAAGGTTGTATCATCTGCATAACGCAGGTTGTTAATGAGTCTTCCTCCAATCCTGATGCCCCGTTCTTCTTCATATAGTCCAGCTTCTCAGATTATTTGTTCAGCATACAGATTAAATAGGTATGGTGAAAGAATACAACGCTGATGCACAACTTTCCTGACTTTAAACCAATCAGTATCCCCTTGTTCTGTCTGAACAACTCCCTCTCGATCTATGTAAAGGTTCCTCATGAGCACAATTAAGTGTTCTGAAATTCCCATTCTTCCCAGTGTTATCAATAGTTTGTTATGATCCACACAGTCGAATGCCTTTGCAAAGTCAATAAAACACAGGCAAACATCCTTCTGGTATTCTCTGCTTTCAGCCAGGATCCATCTGACATCAGCAATGATATCCCTGATTTCATGTCCTCTTCTGAAACCGGCCTGAATTTCTGGCAGTTCCCTGTCGATATACTGCTGCAGCCGGTTTTGAATGATCTTCAGCAAAATTTTACTTGCGTGTGATATTAATGATATTGTCCTATAATTTCCACATTCTGTTGGATCACCTTTCTTGGTAATAGGCATAAATATGGATCTCTTCCAGTCAGTTGGCCACAAAGCTGTCTTCCATATTTCTT
This sequence comes from Elephas maximus indicus, assembly GCF_024166365.1. Classification (NCBI taxonomy): domain Eukaryota; kingdom Metazoa; phylum Chordata; class Mammalia; order Proboscidea; family Elephantidae; genus Elephas; species Elephas maximus. The sequence goes on from NC_064821.1 coordinate 138,613,337, forward strand.
GGCATAGGCGAGTGAGCACCTCCAGTGCTGCATCTGTTTGTTCAAACATCTCAATTGATATTCCATCAATTCCTGGAGCCTTGTTTTTCACCAATCCCTTCACCGCAGCTTGGACTTCTTTCTTCAGTACCATCGGTTCCTGATCATATGCCACCTCTTGAAATGGTTGAATATAGACTAATTCCTTTTGGTATAATGACTCTGTGTATTCCTTCCATCTTCTTTTGATGCTTCCTGTGTCGTTTAATATTTTTCCCATGGAACCCTTCACTATTGCAACTTGGGCTTGAATTTTTTCTTCAGTTCTTTCAGCTTGAGAAATGCCAAGCGTGTTCTTCCCTTTTGGATTTCCATCTCCAGCTCTTTGGACATGTCTTTATCTTCTCGAGAGGCCCTTTGAAATCTTCTGTTCATTTCTTTTACTTCATCAATTCTTCCTTTTGCTTTAGCTCCTCGACGCTCAAGAGCAAGCTTCAGAGTCTCCTCTGACATCTGTCTTGGTCTTTTCTTTCTTTCCTGACTTTTCAGTGACCTCTTGCTTTCTTCATGGTTGATGTCCTTGATGTCATTCCACAACTCGTCTAGTCTTTGGTCACTAGTGTTCAATGCGTCAAATCTATTCTTCAGATGGTCTCTAAATTCAGGTGGGATATACTCAAGGTCATATTTTGGCTCTCGTGGACTTGTTCTGATTTTCTTCAGTTTCAGCTTGAACTTGCATATGAGCAATTGAAGGCCTGTTCCACAGGCAGCCCCTGGCCTTGTTTTGACTGATGATGTTGAGCTTTTTCCATTGTCTCTTTCCACAGATGTAGTCAATTTGATTTCTCTGTGTTCCATCTGGCGAGGTCCATGTGTATAGTCACCGTTTATGGTGGGGAAAGAAGGTATTTGCAATGAAGAAGTGGTTGGTCTTGTAAAATTCTATCATTCGATCTCCGGCATTGTTTCTATTACCAAGGCCATATTTTCCAACTACTGTTGCTTCTTCTTTGTTTCCAACTTTCGCGTTCCAATCGCCAGTAATTATCAAACATGCATCTTGATTGCATGTTTGATCAATTTCAGACTGCAGCAGCCTTAGTGGTTGGTGCATAAATTTGAATAAGAGTCGTATTAACTGGTATTCTTTGTAGGTGTATGGATATTATCCTACCACTGACAGCGTTGTACTTCAGGATAGATCTTGAAACATTCTTTTTGATGACGAATGCAACACCATTCCTCTTTGCATTGTCATTCCCAGCGTGGTAGGCTATATGATTTTCCGATTCAAAATGGCCAATACCAGTCCATTTCAGCTCACTAATGCCTAGGATATTGATGTTTATGCGTTCCATTTCACTTTTGACGATTTCCAATTTTCCTAGATTCATAGTTCGTACATTCCAGGTTCCGATTATTAATGGATGTTTGCAGCTGTTTCTTCTCATTTTGAGTCGTGCCACATCAGCAAATGAAGGTCCCGAAAGCTTTACTCCATCCACGTCATTAAGGTCGACTCTACTTTGAGGAGGCAGCTCTTCCCCAATCATCTTTTGAGTGCCTTCCAACCTGGGGGGCTCATCTTCCAGCACTATATCAGACAATGTTCTGCTGCTATTCATAAGGTTTTCACTGGCTAATGCTTTTCAGAAGTAGACTGCCGGGTCCTTCTTCCTAGTCTGTCTTAGTCTGGAAGCTCAGCTGAAACCTGTCCTCCGTGGATGTCCCCGCTGGTATCTGAATACCAGTGGCATAGCTTCCAGCATTGCAGCAACACACAAGCTCCCACAGTACGACAAACTGACAGACTGACAGATCCTATAGGGTTACTATAAATCAGAATCGGCAATGGGTTTGGTTTCGTTTTTTTGGAATAAGTAAAACTTCTAGTTAACACTTGTTGAGCACTTTCTACATCCCAAACATTGTGCTTTATTCCATTTAGCTTAATTCTTACAACCTTAATGCTGTAAGAGGTACAAGAAAACCCAGAGAAAGAAATTATTAATACCAACAATGGAAATCGTGAAGGCTTTACCAAAATATTTGTAATATTGGAGCCAAGCCTTGGAAGACAAGTAGGATTTTAACAGACTGAGATGTTTAATGGCTTGAGAGATAGAGCCTATCTTAAGTGGAGGGAACAAAAAGAAAACTTAAAAAGAGTACGAAAGTGCTCAGTGTGTTCAGAAAACCACAAGTATCCTAGAGTGGCTACTGGACCAGGATATGAAGCTGGAAAGGCAGATTGGTGATAAATGATATAGAGCACAGAAGTCATGCTAAGGAGTTTAGATCATTCTCTAGAACCTAATCAGATCCAAGTTTTAAGGAGGTCGTGACAGTGGATAGGGCAGATAGAGTTAGGACTAACTGGACATAGGAAGCCCAGTTCTGGGCTTGGGAAGAGGGCCAAAGTAGTGCATGTGTTCACTACTATTTCTGCAAATCAGTATCAGTAACAGTTCTTTCTAGTGACACTGGTCTGTAGAGGGGGAAATAAAAGGTTCTGTCTAAACTTGTGGCTGTGACTGTCTTCTAGAAAGGTCAGATACCTGCCAGCCTAAACTGTGGGTTTACAGGCCCCTCTTGTGTGAAATCCAATGGGCAAGAAAAAAGTTTTTAATAAAATTTAGGAACCAGACAGCAGATATGGGCCTAGTCTGGGTCTCAAGAAGAATTATACTGGGATTTTTGTTTGTTTGTTTGTTTGTTTTTTACATATTTGGACCTTTTTAGCTACACAGCACACTAGGAAAAAGTCAATCACCAGCATAGCATCACCTCCTAGGGATGGGTTACACAATAAGCAAGGTAGGCTTACTGTAAGCCAGTGGATACCGTGACTACTGGGTAATCTGCCCCCTGTCAACTCCTAAATACTTTTTTTTTGCAAGGATGAAGGGTAGTTGGTATTGTTTATATATTTTAATGCCCTCAGCTTCTTGAGAAAAGGATCTGTTTCTTCTCATCCTTGTTCCCCAGCTCCTATACAGGACATGAGACACAGAGAATGCTTCATAATTCAACAAGTGTTTATTTAATCAGTTAATGGAAGACAGGATACGTAACAGGCTGAACCAGATTTCAGCTGGTTCTGGTTATGTAGATCAATGTGGCAGCCACTTCCATAGAATTTCAGACTCAGGGGCTCAGTAAGGAAGCTAGGTCCATATCCAGGCCAGTACCAGTTGCTGTTGAGTCAACTCTGACTCATGGCAGCCTCACACGTGTTAAAGGAGAACTGTGTTTCATAGGGTTTTCAATGGCTGGTTTTTTGGAAATTGATCACTAGTCCTTTCTTCCAAGGTACCTCTGGGTAGACTCAAACCTTCAACTTTTTGGTTAGCAGCTGAACACATTAAACATTTGCAACACCCAGGGTCACCCAGGCAATCCCTGAACATTTAAAAAAGGGTTTCTAGGAGAAGGCTGTTTTCTCTTCCCCAAGCTCTATAGTTATGTATAGAACAGCACACACAAAAAAAATCGTTATTCCTAAACAAATAATTATTCCACTCCTGAATGCCTTCTAAGCCTGGAGGGCATGATATTGGCATTTATGTGAATTGATCCCTCCGAAACATGGAACTCCTGGTGGTGTAGTGGTTAAGTGCTATGGCTGCTAACCAAAGGGTCGGCAGTTGGAATCTGCCAGGTGCTCCTTGGAAACTCTACCGGGCAATTCCACTCTGTCCTATAGGGTCACTATAGGGTTGCTATGAGTCAGAATTGACTCGATGGCAGTGGGTTTGGGTTTTGGTTTTAAACAGGTAAGGGGACCCCTGGCTGGGCAGTGGTTAAGAGCTTGGCAGCTAACCAAGAGGTCAGCAGTTTGAATCCACCGGCCACTCCTTGGAAACCCTATGGGGACAGTTTCATAGGGTCGCTTTGAGTCGGAATTGGCTCAACAGCAACAGGCAAACAGAAAAGTGCTTGCCATATGGCAGTATATATACGGTTTATACATATTTTTAGGTAGGCAGGTCTACACATGGACTTTCTTTTCTTCCCTGAGTTTCCTGTAAGTCTATCACTGATTCCCTCCTCTCTGGTCTTGTTCCATCTTCATCTTTCATTTATACCTCTCCTTTCTGCACTGAGTTCTAGGTCTTTCCTCCTGGCCTTGTGCTTGAGCTTAAGTGAAATGGTTCCATCTGATTTTCCCTTCAGTGGCACTGTGGATGGCTCAGTTCCTGGTAACTGAAAAAATAAAGGAAAATTGTCTGTTCTGTTCCAAGCTCAGAATGAACCATTTAAACGACAAATCTGTCTTTGGTTTGATTGCATATTAGGGCAGAACTCTGTTGTTAAGCTTATAGAGTCTCTCTGGTTTCTTTAGTTTTCCAGAGTCTCTTCTGTCATCCTAGGTCTAGGTATGGGCCAAGACTCCAGAGAGTATTGTTAGAGCCCTGGCCCAGGAAAGAGTCAAAGGAGAAAATTCTGTCTTGATACAACAGTATTACGATATAAAATAACAAAAATAAAACAATTTTTATAACTCTGGCATTTTTCATATTTCAAAATTACACATCTGACAAATATTGCTCAATGGCTCCACTACTAAACTAAGCTTAAGCAGCTGGGACATATCACGAGCAGCACTGACATGCTGCAGTTGAAAACATGGGCTCCAACATGGCCTAATTTCCATGAAAGGATACAAATTATGATGAATATAATCTGGAGGTGAAAAAAACAGCTGAGACACAGAGGACTTTGGACAAATTATGTTCCATGAAACACAGCATTACTTTTAATTTTTGCACTGACTGAACACTTTGCAGGCAGTGTTCGAAGTGCAAATTTTGCACTTAACGAGCACTTTTTTGACGTAGGATAATTACAGGATCATCTCCATTTCTAAGAGGACAGAACCAGAGAAAGTGGGGTTAAGTTTCCAATGGAAAGATCTGGATCAAGCATAAAGGAGAGTATCACGGCTGAATTAGAGAATTCTTCTTTAAGGATCGGGATGAGGAAAGAGGCTAGTCACAGAGAGGCAAGACTTCAAGTATTATAAATATTTTAATCATGTTGTATGACACAAGTAGAGGTTCAATCCCAAGCAACAGCAGAAGGAAAACAGTTCCCTGAACTGTACACAGGCTTCTGCACATTCTGTTTGCCCTACTTAAAATGCCATTCCCACTTTGCTCACTTGGCGCTCCTATTCATCCTTCAAAACTCAGATCAGATGCCACCTTCACTAAGAAGCCTTCCCTACCCCACCCCGGTTGTAGTTAATCACTCCCTTCTTGTATTTATTTGTCCATAATGTTGTCTTTCACACTAGAAATATGAATTCCTTGAAAGCAGGGCCAATGTCTTATTGAACTTTGAGGAGGTAAAGTATTTGAAACATAGCAGGCACATTATTCACTTTGTGGAATGGAAGAAATTAAGGACTAATTGTGCAAAATTGTTACACAGTCCTTCTTGGAACGTATTTTGTTCAACCTAAAGGAGTCTTTGGCTGCCTTGCTCGCCTTTGGCAATTTCTTTTACTTCCTTGATTACAGTTGTTTTCCTAATGATTACCAAATCTACATCTCTGAGTCTGAACTTTTGCCCAAGGCCTGGACTCACATCTTCAAATGCCTGCTGAATATTTCTACATGAATAGCTCAAAATTTTAATACATCCCAAAGAACTTCATTCTTCTCTCACAAACTTACTCTTTTTTTCTGTTTTCTCTATTTCATCATCTTCGCTGATAACAAGTTAAACACTTAAAATCGACTTTTATCTGCCCTCCCATCACTTAACTTTTTCATTCTATTAACAAGTTGTTTCAGTTGGCCTCTACAATGTCTCTTACGTCCTCTCTTTTCCACTTCTACTGTATTAGTTCAAGCTTTCAATGTATTTTTTCTAGCCAACGCAAGGAACTGCTAAATGGCTTCCTGCTACCAGCCTTTTTAACCTAATTCCCATTCTGTTGCCCATTACTTTACTGAAACAAAGATCTGGTTATGTCAGTTCACTGTTGAAAGACATCACTGATGGCTCTCCGATGATACAGTTCGTTGTGGCATGCCAAACCCTTCCAGATCTGGCCTCTTTCTTTCTGTCCATCATTTTCTCCTACTATCCCACACAGTTCCATGGGCCTTGATTGTGGATCCAAGTAAAATGAAATCCTTGACAACTTCGATATTTTCTATGTTTATCATGACATTGGTTATTGGTCCCATTGTGAGGATTTTTGGTTTCTCTTTTTTGAGATAAGATTCATACTGAAGACTGTAATATTCCGTTGGGCAAATCTGCCGCAAAAGACCCCTTTAAAGTGTTTAAAAGCAAAGACGTCACTTTGAGGACTAAGGTGTGCCTGACTCAAGCCATGGTATTTTCAATTGCCTTATATACATATGAAAGCTGGACAATGAATAAGACTGAAGAAGAATTGATGCATTTAAATTATGGTGTTGGCGAAGAATATTGAATATACCATGGACTGCCAGAAGAATGAACAAATGTATCTTGGAAGAAGTATAGCCAGAATGCTCCTTAGAAGCAAAGATAGTGAGACGTTGTCTCACTTACTTTGGACTTGTTATCAGGAAGCAGGGGCAGATTAACCGGTAAGCACAGTGCACACCGACTTACAGTAAGCAAGGTATGCATGGGCTTATTTGTGCTTACTTACTAATCTGTAGTGCAAGAAACAGGTGAAATTGGGCACTACAGACAAGTAAGTAAGCACAAGTAGGCCTGGGCATACCTTGCTTAATAGGTAATCTGTCCATGTCAGGAAGGACCAATCCCAAGAGAAGGACGTCATGCTCGGTAGTTGTTGTTGTTTTTAGGGGCCACTGAGTCAGTTCCAACTCATAGCAACACTACGTACCACAGAACGAAACACTGCCCGGTCCTGTGCCGTGCTTACAATCGTTGTTATGCTTGAACCCATTGTTAAAGCCACTGTGTCAATCCATCTCATTGAAGGTCTTCCTCTTTTCCACTCACCCTGTACTTTACCAAGCATGTTGTCCTTCTCCAGGGACCAATCACTCCTGACAGCATGTCCAAAGTATGTAAGACACAGTCTTGCCATCCTTGCTTCTAAGGAGCATTCTGGTTGCCCTTCGTCCGAGACAGATTCGTTCATTCTTTTGGCAGTCTGTGGTATATCCAATATTCTCTGCCAATACCACAGTTCAAAGGCATCAATTCTTCTTCCATCTTCCTTACTCATTGTCCAGCTTTCCCATGCATATATGCCATTGAAAATACCCTGGCTTGGGTCAGGTGCACCTTAATCTTTCAGGTGACATCTTTGCTCTTCAACACTTTAAAGAGGTCCTTTGCAGCAGATTTGCCAAATGCAATGCATCTTTTGATTTCTTGACTACTGCTTCCATGGGTGTTGATTGTGGATCCAAGTAAAATGAAATCCTTGACAACTTCAATCTTTTCTCCATTTATCATGATGTTGCTTATTGGTCCAGTTGTGAGGATTTTTGTTTTCTTAATTTTGAGGTGCAATCCATACTGAAGGCTGTTTTCTTTGATCTCTGTCAGTAAGTGCTTCAAGTCCTCTTCACTTTCAGCAAGCAAGGTTGTGTCATCTGCATAACGCAGGTTATTGGTGAGTCCTCTTCCAATCCTGATGCCCTGTTCTTCTTCATATAGTCCAGCTTCTCAGATTATTTGCTCAGCATACATATTTAATAGGTTTGCTGAAAGAATACAACCCTGATATACACCTTTCCTGACTTTAAACCACTCAGTATGCCCTTGTTCTGTCCAAACAACTGCCTCTTGATCTATGTAAAGGTTCCTCATGAGCACCATTACATGTTCTGGAATTCCCAATCTTCACAATGTTATCCATAATTTGTTATGATCCACGCAGTTGAATGCTTTTGCATAGTCAATAAAACACAGGTAAACATCCTTCTGGTATTCTCTGCTTTTGGCCATGATCCACCTAACATCAGCAATGATATCTCTGGTTCCACATCCTCTTCTGAATCTGGCCTGAATTTCTGGCAGTTCTCTGTCGATATACTGCTGCAGCTGCTTTTGAATGACCTTTAGCAAAACTTTGCTTGCATGTGATATTAATGATATTGTTCAATAATTTCCGCATTCAGTTGAATCACTTTTCTTGGGAATAGGCATAAATATAGATCTCTTCCAGTCAGTTGGCCAAGCAGCTGTCTTCCAAATTTCTTGGCATGGACAAGTGAGCACTTTGGGTGCTGCGTTCATTTGTTGAAACATCTCAGTTGATATTCCGTCAGTTCCCGAAGCCTTGTTTTTCATCAATCCCTTCACCGCAGCTTGGACTTCTTCCTTCAGTACCATCAGTTCCTGATCACATGCTACCTCTTGAAATGGTTGAACATTGACTAATTCTTTTTGGTATAACGACTGTGTATTCCTTCCATCTTCTTTTGATGCTTCCTGCATTGTTTAATATTTTCCCCCATAGAATCCTTCACTATTGCAACTCGAGGCTTGAATTTTTTCTTCAGTTCTTTCAGCTTGAGAAACGCTGAGTGTGTTCTTCCCTCTTGGTTTTCTATCTCCAGCTCTTTGAACATATCATTATAATACTTCACTTTGTCTTCTTGAGCCACCCTTTCAAATCTTCTGTTCAGTTATTTTACTTCATTTCTTCCTTTTGCTTTAGCTGCCCAACGTTCAAGAGCAAATTTAAGAGTTTTTTATGACATCCATTTTGGTAAAGTAGAGGGTCGGAGAAAAAGAAGACCCTCAGTGAGATGGATTGACACAGTGGCTGCAACAATGGGCTCAAACACAGCAATGATTGTGAATATGGCACAGGACCAGGCAATGAATGTTTTGTTCTGTTGTACATAGGGTCGCTGTGAGTCAGAACCGACCGGACAACACCTAGCAACAACAACACCCCACACAAGGGACATTTCAAACACACACCCACTCTAAGCCATGTCTATCTACTCCTCAAACAACTTCTGTACTGCCCTGTCCTCAAGGCCTTTGTTCAGGTTCTTCTACCTGGAACATCTCTCTTCTCTCCCTTTCTGCCATTTCTCTGTCAATATCCAATTTATCCTTCTAGACCAGGGGTTCATAACTGTGGTCCCCAGATTCGTAAAAGATCCAGAAATAGAATTAAGGGAGTCTGTAAACTTGGATGGGAGAAAAAAATTACATCTTGATTTTCACCAACTTCTAACTGTAATATAGTATTCCCTCCTATTATTAATTAGAATACAAACTGTAAAAAATCTTAAAAGTACATGTGAATTTGTCAATGATAAAAATCACAGATATGGCATAACACATACTACATTATAAAACCAAAAAACAAACCCGTTGCCGTCGAGTCAATTCCAACTCAAAACAACCCTACAGGACAGAGTAGAACTGCCCCACAGGGTTTCTGAGGAGAGCCTGGTGGATTCAAACTATGGACCTTTTGGTTAGCAGCCAAACACTTAACCATTGGGCCACCAGGGCTCCAGCAATCACTGTAGATATCTTAAACTAGCATTTATTCTCCTCACTACCTAGAAACTACAGTAGTTATTAGACCTGTCAATAGATATTTTATTTTATATTTACTTTATTACTATATCACAATTTTTGATGTTTTAGATTTCAATAACTATGTTTCAATACCACTGGTTTGATTATAATGCTTAGTGCTATTTTACGCACTTAAAAACATTATTCTGAGAAGTCAGCGGGCACCAAAAAGGTTAAGAACGCCTGTCTAGGTTAATCCCAAACTCTACCTCCCCTAAGAAGTTTTTCCAGATCACCCCATCCCACCCCACAGGGTTTAAGTTAATATCTCCCTACACCTTAATAGCATCAACTAGTCAAAACTCCCTCTAAGGCACTCATTGTCCTGCCTTCTTTTGCGTGTATTTATTAGTCATTTGCTAGGTTTTGAAGTGCAGAGGATAGGTATATTTGTTCCCCAATTTCTAATCTCCTATCATGCTTTGTCCATGATAGGTGATGGACTGGAGCTTTGCTAAACATGTTCCTTTTTCAGGGAGCGCTTTAAGTCAATGGAATTCAAATTGAGAAAATAGATGTGTCACTGATGCATTTCAGTAGCTGAAGCGAGCTTGCCAGCTTGTAACCCAAACTGAACTGCTCTGTCCTCCTACCTCACGACAAGAGGGAAACATGGGCAAGGACAGAGAAGGTGACTGTAGGAGTTTTCCTTTGGTAATCCAGACACACTGCAATGAATGATTTCTTCTCCTTCTTCTCCTTCCCCTTCTCCTTCTCCTTTTCCTTCTCCTCCTTCCCCTTCTCCTTCTTCTCCTTCCCTTTCCACTTCCCCTGCCCCTGCCCCTTCCCCTTCTTCTTCTTCTTTTTTTTTTTAAAAGGTTTTCTTTTTAGCTCCATCACAAAAGTAACAGTTTAAATGAGTTGCATTTGAACACTCAAAAGACATCAAGAAGACATTTAGGATACTGACCATTCAACAACCATCTGTGCTTCAGGGTCAAAAAAGTATTTTTTGAAACAATGATTTTTATTGTTACTAGCTTTTTTTTTTTTTTTTTAGCTATTGCATGGCATAAGGTCTCTGTGTGAGGATGTAAAACAGTTCCTCCCCAGTGAAGGTATTTTATGCTCTCTGACACCAGAAACCATAATCTTCATGGTGTAGTTTAAAGAAATAATGTAGCATAACACAGGGGTGAAATACTCATCTCTGAACAATTAACCGAGATTTATAAAAATCAACACCAGATAAACACCTTTTTGACAACAAGTCTCTTTACACGACCCTTGGGAGATGCAGAGGTTGGGAATGATAAAGAAGATATAAGAGAAAATGCTGCAAAAGATCTCAGTTGAACAGAGGCAAATATTACAACTATATGTTTAAGCAAATAATCAAGGAATTAGCTACGCTCTTGTTTTTACTCCTGGTACAAAGCCTAAGACATGACAAGTGGCCCCAAAGCCATCTGCCAGGAATATCCATTTGCATGCTGCTTTTTTTTTTTCTTTTTTTTTTTATAATTCATAGTTTGTATTTATTTGTGCAAGCTCCCTGCTCTTCTTCCCCCCGTTTTAGCCATTTACAGTGTTCCCTTACTCACTTCTGCTTCCTTATAGTGATTGGCAAGGGAATTACTAATAATACTAATAATAACATTAATAATAAATACTCTTATATTTATTATGTATGATGTTTTATAGCTTTCAATGTTTTCTCTACTAATATTTCATTCTAGTTCTCATAAGAACACTGTGAAGAAACAGGAAGTTTTCCAAAGTTCCCGTAGTCTGTGAATAACAGTCAAAGCATGCATCCAGGCCTGTTGTTATTTGTTGTTAGGTCTCATCAAGTCAGTTTTGACCCATTGCCACCCTATGTACAACAAAACAAAACACTCTCCTTTCCAGCACCATCCTCAAAAATGTTTCAGCCCATTGCTGTAACCACTGTGTCAATCTACTTTGTTGAGGGTCTTCCTTTTTTTGGCTGACTCTCTACTTAACCAAGCATGATATCCTTCTCCAGGAACTGATCCCTCCTGACAACATGTACAAAGTATGTGAGACATCTTCACTCAGAAGGAGCATTCTGGCTATACTTCTTCCCAGACAGATTTGTTCATTCTTCTGCAGTCCATAGTATATTTAGTGTTCTTCACCTTACACCATAATTGAAAAGTCTCAATTCTTCTTCCATCCTCCTTATTCATTGTCCAGCTTTCACATGATTATGAGGCTACTGAAAACGCCATGGCTTGGGTCAGGCACAACTTAGTCCTCAAAGCGACGGATTTGTTTTTTAACACTTTGAAGAGATCTTTTGCAACAGATTTGCCCAATGCAATACTTTGTTTGATTTCTTGACTGCTGCTTCCGTGGGTGTTGATTATATAGATAAAAGTAAAATGAAATCTGTGACAACTTCAATTTTTTCTCCATTTATCATGATGTTGCTTATTGGTCCAGTTGTGAGGATTTTTGTTTTCTTTATGTTGAGGTGTAATACATACTGAAGACTGTAATCTTTAATCTGCATCAGTAAATGCTTCAGGCCCTCTTCACTTTCAGCAGGCAAGGTTGTGTCATCTTCATATCCCAGGTTGTTAATGAGTCTTCCCCCAATCCTGATGCTGCATTCTTCTTCATACAGTGCAACTTCTTAGATTATTTGCTCAGCAAACAGATCAAATAAATACGGTGAAAGGATACAACCCTGATGCACGCCTTTCCTCATCAGTGTACGTCCAGGCCTACTGAACACAAATTCAGTTATCTTTCCATTTTCCCATTCTAGGATCACTATTAGTTGGAATCGACTGGATGGCAATGGGTTATGTTTATGTTGTGTTTACCATGGGAAGAGTCAAAAATCAAATAACCCCATTTGGATTTTTATGGAATCTAATTTTAGCTCTTTACCAATCATTGTGTTTAAGTGACTGAGTTGTCACAAACATGCAGTAGGCACTTAATCATTTGGCCATTTGTTTATGCAACAAATAATCCTTTAGTTCCTAATACTTGCCAAGTATATAAAATCAGTTGGCAGGCCCAATAGCCCTCAAGCACTTAAGGTATTTACATAACAAGGAAACAAGTTATAGCAGTATGTATTTAAACTTTAGGGGTAATTTTCAGAAACAAGTCAGCAGGAAAGTAATTTTTTTTAGTCCTCTGGTTCATTCTTGTACCTATCCTGACTGTAGGAGATAGAAGGTAGAGAACACCACGTGGAAAATAAAAGGCTATTGTAGTCAACACTGTGGTGCATAACCCAGATGCCATAACCCCCTTCAGGACTGAAACACTTATATTTCCAGGTGCTGAATGTGTTGGCAATAAAAAAAAAAAAATTTTTTTTTTTTTTTTTATAGACAGCATAAAATTGGGTCTCTCCCCAGATACTGTCCTCAGCTTAAGAGGGTCACCTCCCCAAGGTCAAACCCCCTTTCCAAAGGCACCCTCCATCAAATGGATGGCTGATACATGGATAAAAGCCCAGCCCAATTGTGGGGACAATTGTTCCATACCATCCCGGTTCCCATCACAGGATGGCTGCCCGACCCTGCTTCCTCACTCTGTCACAGATGTTAATCCTCCCTTATATACTTCCTGAACACCAATCACAGTCTAAGAGTCTGCTTCCTGGAACCCTTGAGGAAACACTGGTGGCATAGTGGTTAACAACTATGGCTGCTAACCAAAAGGTCAGCAGTTCGAATCTACCAGGCATCCCTTGGAAACCACATGGGGCAGTTTTACTCTGCCCAATAGGGTCGCTATGAGTCAGAATTGACTTGCTGGCAATGGGTTTGATGTTTGTTTGTTTTTTTGTTTGGAGAACTTGGCCTGTGATAGTTTGTACCAGAAAAGGTACAGGAAAACTAGTTAAACCAATTGCCATTGAGTTGAGTCAACTCTGACTCATGACAACCCCAACTCATGGTGACCCCACGTGTAGCCACTGAGCTGCACCAAACTGAAAGGTTGGAGATTTGAGTCCACCCCGTAGTGCTTTGGAAAAAAAGGCCTGGCAATCTTCCTCTGAAATAACAGCCATTGAAAACTCTATGAAGTACAGTTCTACTCTGATTCACACGAGGTAACCATAAGTCAGAATTGATTTAACGGGAGCTGGCTTTTTTGGTATAAGAAAATGAGATTGTGGAGCTGAATTGCCCACTTGCTGGCTGCCAGTGGAGGTCTCTTCACCAATGGTAAATGGGCCATAGATAGCCCCTGACATGCATCAGTGATGCAGCTGTTAAAATTTCCACCAACCAAAATGGTAACTCAATGGAAGGAAATACACTGGTGAGTTCAATGTCCCAGACAAGTGAGAAATATAGGATAAACGTTAAGTGTAAGGCTAACAGAATTTGAGGCTGTTTCAGGGCAACTAGTGCTTGTGGAGGACATTTTCACCCAGCAAAACAGACCCACCAGAACCCTGCAGCAGCTGTTCCCAGAGCTTTTACAACGCAAGTGGATCTGAGCAGCACAAGGAGTGGACTTTGGTAGACATTTTAGTGTGCTGTCCAGATCACCTGAAGCATTCATTTCCCCAGCCTCTGAGAGTGTTACTGATGGACAGTTCATAGCTGATTTCACCTCCAGACATTGCCCTCAGCTAAGGAGAGCCACCTCTTCCAATGCCACGCTCCTTCTCAGGGGCAGCTTGCATTCAATGACTAGTCAGTACGGGAGTATGAAGACTCAGTCCTTGTGTGTGTCAGTTAGGGTTCTCTAGAAAAATAGGACCAATAACAGAGAGAGAAAGACTAATTGGTATTTTAAGGAATTGGTTCATGGGATTGTAGGGGCTGACAAGTCAAAAATCTGCAGGGCAGGCCAGCAGGCTGTAAACTCAGGCAGGATTTCCATGGTACAGTGGAGAAAGAGCTCCTTCCTTTCTGGGAAACCTCAGTTTTGCTCTTTAAGGCCTTCCACTAGCTGGATGAGACCCACCTATATCATCAAGGGAAATCTCCTTTACTTAGAGTCAACTAATTGTAAATGTTAATCACATCTACAAAATCCCTTCACAGCAACATCTAGACTAGTGTTTGACCAAACAATTAGGCATCATAGCCTAGTCATGTTGACATATAAAATTAACAGTCACACCATAGCCCAGGGCCATTTTAGCTCCAGAGCCCCTAAGGGATCAGCTGAGTTCTCTGCTGTGGCTACTTTGCAGCTCGAAGTTTCCATTCTGCCCCACCCTGCCTTCTTCACTCCCCTACAGATGCTGACCCCAAAAACCCTCCCCAGTAAACTTTCCACATCTAATCTTTTCAGAATTTTCTTCTTAGGGAATCTGACCTGTAACATCTCTTTTAGAGTGTGCAATCTTCCCTCAAGTCTTCTTATAACATGAGATTTGAGGACAGTTTTAAAAAAACAAAGCTTGTGTAGCTGCCCATTCAAGAATTTAAACTTCCCAGTTGTCTTTGAAATACTAAAACTAAAATGAAAAAGTCATCTATAACATGTAAATACCTATATGCTATATCTTTGTAGCTCTCTTATTTAAGCATTTGTTCCGTGACTTTGTAAACATATTTTCCCACCCTATGAAATCAGCATTATTGTTATATTTTCATAATTTTCTTTTTTCATAAAATGATAAAATTGATACACTACTATTTCATTCAGCCCTTAAATCCTTCTACTGAGAAATAATTACAAATTCTTAAAATTCCACCTTGCCAATATTACCAATCTGCTGCCTTATTATGCTTGGTTTAGTAGAAAAACAACTGAACCAGATTCCAGACTTCTTAGTTCCAGCTTTTTTTTTTTTTTTTTAATAAGACTTTGCATAATTTATTTATTCATTTACCAGATTCTTACAGAGCAGTGCTTGGAGTGTGCCAGAGATCACACTCAATTCTGAGCACAAGGAGTGAGCAAGACAGGTAGCCCCAATCCTCATGGGGCTTACAGCCTAGTAGCAAAATCAACATCGAACAAATAATAATATAAATGATCATTTAAATAATAATTGTGTTAAGCGTTCTAAAGGAAAAATCCAGATTGACATGTGCCTGTGTAACAAAAGGCTATGATCTTGGCTTCCTTGAAGAAATGGCATCTGAGCCAATATCCAAAGAATGACTAAGGCTTAGCTAGGAAGGAGGAGAAAATAAAAATAAATTTATAAGCAGAAGGAACTTCATTTGTGAAAAACCCATGAAAAGAAGGAGTTTAATAGGTTCATGGAAGTAAAAGAAGGCTGCGTGGTAAGAGAAGAGCGGCAACAGAGGAGACTGGGGAGCAAGTCTTGTCACACATGGCCTTGTGCACCAGAGTGACAATTTTAGACTTTATCTTAGGTGCAATCGGAAACCATTGCAGGGTTTTGAGCAGGGGGGACACAGTCAAATTTCCTCATGTGCAAAATGGTGATCATATCACTTGCCCACTTATCTTACCAATTGCTCAGAGGATCCAATAGGATAATGGATGTGAAAGTACTTTGTAAAATATAAAGTGTTCTACAACAAAAGGTATTATTATTGCCAACTATGTCATGAAGTTGATTAGGTAGTTCATTTCACCACCAAGCAAAACAATAATTGCATAATTCATCCCATGGCGGAAAAAAAAAAAATCTCCAAATATATTCTCTAGATTCCAGTTTTAAAGCCAACTACTCCTCCAAGCTGGAAAAAACTCTGAATAAATTTATTTGATTATTTTTTAGTCACACTTTTACATTTAATGCTTTACATACAAAGTCACACTAAGTCCTTCCATTATATCGTAACTTTGATGCAAAAGCTGAAAAGTATATCTATATAAAATCAGCTCATCTTTTTCACACAACTGACCATTTTCATGAGGATTCTCTATTATTTTTCTCATAATTAAAAGATAGTAACTTTCAAAAAAGAGATAGTAAAACTTTCAAAAACAATACAGTGGAAAAAAAACTAAAACCTAAAACCTATGGCCTTTGAACCTAAAAAGGCAGCTGGAACAATTTTAAAATAATAATATCTACTCTTTATTGAGCATCTACCATGTGCCAGACATTGTGTTGAATGCTCTGCTTGTATTATCTCACTGATTCTTCACAGGTAGGTACTAAGTATCAGCCCAATCTTAGAAATAATGAAACTAAGAAAGGCAAATTAAGTAGCTCGTCAGGGTCATGCATCTGGTAAGGAACCAATCCATGATTAGAATTGAAGTCAGTCAGACTCCAGGGTCCCTGGTCACCTACATTTACCTGGCTGCCACCATTTATTTGTAAGAAATACCTATCTCCAGCCCCTAGCCCCAAAGACACATCATTTATTCTTATTTGTCACCAATCACAATAAAATTATCAGTGGAAAATCTTGCTTCCAAGTTCCATTGACCCAATTATATAGAATAGGAATAAAAACCAAACCCAGTGCTGTCGAGTCGATTCTGACTCATAGCAACACTATAGGACAGAGTAGAACTACCCCATAGAGTTTCCAAGGACTGCCTGGCAGATTCAAACTGCCGACTCTTTGGTTAGCAGCGGTAGCACTGAACCACTATGCCACCAGGGTTTTCAGAATAGGAATAAACAGGTATAAAGTCATATATAGACATATTTATCTCTCTCTAGTTTACTTGTATACATTTAGTATCCTAGCATCCAGCAGGAGGTCTTTTAAACTAAAACACTTAAATCCCTCTCCTAAAGGGAAAAGAATGAATGTTTATTGAGTATTTTCCATGTGACTGGTGCTTCACATCGTTTATCTCATTTAATTCTCACACAAATACTATGAAGTAGGCATTCGTATCCTAATTTTGCAGATGATGAAACTGAAGCCCAAAGAACTTTAGCAACTTGCCCAAGATCATACCATAAGAAGAAGAGCCATCATTTGAAACCAGGCCTATCTGGTTCCAAAGCCCATACACGAACAGGGCTACCCTACTGAAATCAAGAATGTGTGAAAAAAAAAAAAAAAAGACAAATTTAACAAGGTAGTATGTACCTAAAGCTGAAACCCATTGCCATCAAGTCAATCCTGACTCAAACTGACCCTACAGGACAGGGTAGAACCACCCCATAGGGTTCCCAAGGCTGTAATCTTCTTGGAAGCAGACTGCCACATCTTTCTCCCATGGAGCAGCTGGTGGGTTCAAACCACCGACCTCTTGGTTTGCAGCCTGGTGCTTAACCACTGCTCTACCAGGGCTAATTTACATGTGCATATTGTAGGCTAATTCCAAAGCAATGTACAGCATAGACAAGAGAACACGATATAATAGAGTTTCAAGATGGGTGGGCAAAATGGATATCTTTCTTGGTTCTTCTTCCTTAGCCCTTTCTAGCATATTTTCAAAATATTGAACTAATAATACTTGGACCGAAGTGGCTTCATAAAACCAGTGACAGAGTAACCTTTCGTGTTTGGCCCCACATCGGCAGTTCCAACCCAACAGCTACTCCGCAGGAGAAAGGTGTGGCAGTCTGTTTCCATAAAGATTGCAGCCTTGGAACCCCTGTGGGGCTGTTCTACTCTGTCGTGTGGGGTCATTCTAAGTCAGAATCAACTCTAAGGCAATGGGTTTGGTTTTTGGGTGAATACTATCAGTCATAATATTCTTTTGAAACATAGAAAATACCCCCATCTTGTGAGATTTTAGGATACTGCTGCCACAGACCACTTTGACCAAGTCGCTTTTTTGCAACCACTGGCTTTAATTGCTTAATAAGAGTCCAGTGTCTATGTTGTAGTTGTTTGAATGTCAAAGAACAAAGAATTCACATTATACAGATTTGGAGTAGATCCGTCAGATTTGCTTCTCTGCATAAGAGCCTCATTACTACCCCATCCCACACACACACTGTATTTCTTAAGGACAAGAAGTAGGTCTTATCCATCTCTGTATTTCCAGCACCTGGCACAGTACCTAGCACATAGTACGTACTCTATGAATATTTGATTAATTAATTAAATAGAAGCTTTAATAATATTCACTTGTATTGACTCATGCATTCAAATAACTCACAGTGATTGACCATGGCAAGACAATATTCTACCAACTCCAAAATTTAAAGAATCTTTAAAATATTTTTTTACCCAGTTAACATGAATTTACAATTAAAAAAAAAAAAAAGAGCTCCCATGCAGTTATTTGTTGCTAAGTAATTTATCCCCTTTGTGTACAAGCAGAAACGGACAAAGGAAATACCCAACACCTGCTCTTGAAACTGACTTCTTGAAATGAATCCAAGCTAGAATAATTTGTCTTGTTCATCCCTTAGCAAGGATTTCAATAAAGAACCCCTGACTAGCCTTCAGGAACCTAGATAATTTCAACATCAAGTTATGCTAGTGGAGGGCTAGAGTATCTAAATATTTCAGCTCCTCACTAGCCTGTCCATCGCTCCATCATCAGATGACAGGTGCAAGCCTCCCAAAGTGCCACCACACCTTTCCACCAGCCCTTTCTCATGTTTTAGAAGTATGGAAACAACTGCAAATGATTTCAATCATTGTCCTGTCATCATATTCTCAGCAAGTTATTTGGTGGCCTGGTGGCACTGTGTACTACTGTATATATATATATTTCAGCAATGTGTGATTATCCTTTTTAGTGAGTGTAAAATATTTTTTAAAAAATCACAGAAGAGATAACTATGCCATTATGGTTAAAAGAGTTTTATTCTTTTAAGAGAAATCCACTCCAAAAGTAAATACGCACTTTCTTGAGAACAAAAAAGCAAGTAATTGTGACAATGAGGGTATTGTATGATGAAAATTACTTCCGGCAATACATATTTAAAAAAAGGTAAAAATCCTATGTCAAAAACTCAAAAAAAAAAAAAAAATTACAAAATGTGCAAAAGATCAGAACAAACACCTCCCCAAAGAAGATATTCATGTGGCAAATAAGCATATGAAAAGATGATCAACATCACATGTCACTAGGGAATTGCAAATTAAAATACTGCTACACACCTATTAGAATTGCTAAAATACAAAACACTGACAACACCAAATGCTGGTGAGCATGTGGAGCAACAGGAACTTTTATTCTTTGCTGGTAGGAATGCAAAATGGTGCAGCCACTTCAGAAGACAGTCTGGCAGTTTCTCACCAAGCTAAACATAGGCTTACCATATGATCCAGCAATCGTGCTCTGAGTTATTTAACCAAATGGGTTGAAAATTTATATCCACACAAAAACCTGCATGTGAATGTTTATAGCAGCTTTATTCAGAATCATAAAAAATTGGAAGGAAACCAGATGTCTGTCCTTCATAGGTGAATAGATAATCAAATGGTGGTAATCCATACAATGGAGTATTACTCACCAATAAAAAGAAATGAGCTACCATGCTATGAAAAGACATGGTAGAATCTTAAACACATATTGCTAAGTGAAAGAAGCCAATCTGAAAAAGCTACATACTGTATGACTCCAACTATATTACATTACGGAAAAGGCAAAACTACAGATACAGTGAAAAGATCAGTTGTTGTTCAGGAGGAGGGAAGAAGAGGGAAGGAGGCAGGGAGGGAGGAAGGAGGTATGAATAAATAGGTGGACCAACGGTATTTTTAGGACATTGACACTATTTTGTCTGGCATTGTAACGGTGGACACGTGTAATCACACATTTCCCAAAACCCATATAGAACTGTACAACACAAAGAATAAACCCTAGTTAAAACTATGGATTTTAGTTAATCATAATATATCAATATTGGTCCATCAATTGCAACAAATGTACCATACCAATGCAAGCTGTTAATACTAGAAAAAAATGTGAGCAGTGGGGGAGAGGGAATACACTGAAACTCTCTATTTTCTGCCTAATTTTTCTGTAAACCCAAAGCTGCTCTAAAAAATAGTCTATTTTTTAAAAATCCTGCCCCCCCTCAAAAAATCTTGTGCCCTTCAAGTTAATTATTGATCTAGTAAGCAGGCAATATCAAATTATTGCTTTTGTGCTATTATTGATAGTCTAGAGTGCCTCTTAAAATTTAAATGATGTGTTAGATCATAATTCCAACCATATGTGTTGTTGTGTGCTATTGAGGCGATTCCATCTGACTCATAGTGACTCTATAGGGCAGAGTAGAACTGCCCCATAGGGTTTTCCAGGCCGTAAATCTTTTTTTTTTTTTTTTCTTAATAATTTTTATTGTGCTTTAAGTGAAAGTTTACAAATCAAGTCAGTCTCTCACACAAAAACCCATATACACCTTGCTACACACTCCCAATTACTCTCCCCCTAATGAGACAGCCCGCTTTCTCCCTCCACTCTCTCTTTTTGTGTCCTTTTCACCAGCTTCTAACCCCCTCCACACTCTCATCTCCCCTCCAGGCAGGAGATGCCAACATAGTCTCAAGTGTCCGCCTGATCCAAGAAACTCAATCCTCACCAGCATCCCTCTCCAACCCATTGTCCAGTCCAATCCATGTCTGAAGAGTTGGCTTCAGGAATGGTTCCTGTCCTGGGCCAACAGAAGGTCTGGGGGCCATGACCACCAAGGTCCCTCTAGTCTCAGTCAGATCACCAAGTCTGGCCTTATGAGAATTTGGGGTCTGTATCCCACTGCTCTCCTGCTCCCTCAGGGGTTCTCTGTTGTGTTCCCTGTCAGGGCAGTCATCGGTTGTAGGCGGGCACCATTTAGTTCTTCTGGTCTCAGGATGATGTAGTTGCTGGTTCATGTGACCCTTTTTTGTCTCTTGGGCTTGTAATCACCTTGTGTCCTTGGTGTTCTTCATTCTCCTTTGGTCCAGTTGATGCATCTTAGATGGCTGCTTGCTAGCATTTAAGACCCCAGACACCACTCTTCAAAGTGGGATGCAGAATGTTTTCTTAATAGATTTTATTATGCCAATTGACTTAGATGTCTCCTGAAACCATGGTCCCCAGGCCCCTGCCCCTGCTACGCTGGCCTTCGAAGCATTCAATTTATTCAGGAAACTTCCTTGCTTTTGGTTTAGTCCAATTGTGCTGATCTCCCCTGCATTGTGTGCTGTCTTTCCCTTCACCTAAAGTAGGTCTTATCTACTATCTAATTAGTGAGTACACCTCCCACCCTCCCTCCCTCCCCGCCTCGTAACCATAAAAGAATATTTCTTCTCAGTTTAAACTGTTTCTCAAGTTCTTATAATAGTGGTCTTATGTAATATTTGACCTTTTGCAACTGACTAATTTCACCCAGCATAATGCCTTCCAGGTTCCTCCATGGTTTGAAATGTTTCACAGATTCCTCGCTGTTCTTTATCGATGCATAGTATTCCATTGTGTGAATATACCATAATTTATTTACCCATTCATCCGTTGATGGACACCTTGGTTGCTTCCAGCTTTTTGCTATTGTAAACAGTGCTGCAATAAACATGGGTGTGCATATCTCTGTTCGTGTAAAGGCTCTTATTTCTCTAGGATATATTCCAAGGAGTGGGATTGCTGGATCATACAGTAGTTCTCTTTCTAGCTTTTTAAGGAAGCGCCAAATCGATTTCCAAAGTGGTTGTACCATTTGACATTCCCACCAGCAGTGTTAAGTGTTCCAATCTCTCTACAGCCTCTCCAACATTTATTCTTTTGTGTTTTTTGGATTAATGCCAGCCTTGCTGGAGTGAAATGAAATCTCATTGTAGTTTTGATCTGCATTTCTCTAATGACTAATGATCGTGAACATTTCCTCATATATCTGTTAGCTACCTGAATGTCTTCTTTAGTGAAGTGTCTATTCCTATCTTCTGCCCATTTTTTAATTGGGTTGTTTGCCTTTTTGTAGTTGAGTTTTTGCAGTATCATATAGATTTTAGCAATCAGGCGCTGATCAGAAATGTCATAGCTAAAAACTTTTTCCCAGTCTGTAGGTAGTCTTTTTACTCTTTTGGTGAAGTCTTTCGATGAGCATAGGTGTTTGATTTTTAGGAGTTCCCAGTTATCTAGTTTTTCTTCTACATTCTTTATAATGTTTTGTATACTGTTTATGCCATGTATTAGGGCTCTAACATTGTCCCTATTTTTTCTTCCATGATCTTTATTGTTTTAGATTTTATATTTAGGTCTTTGATCCATTTTGAGTTAGTTTTTGTGCATGGAGTGAGGTATGGGTCTTGTTTCATTTTTTTGCAGATGGATATCCAGTTATGCCAGCACCCTTTGTCAAAAAGACTGTCTTTTCCCCCATTTAACTGTTTTGGGGCCTTTGTCAAATATCAGCTGCTCATATGTGGATAGATTTATGTCTGGATTCTCAATTCTGTTCCATTGGTCCATGTATCTGTTGTTGTACCTGTACCAGGCTGTTTTGATCACTGTGGCAGTATAATAGGTTCTAAAATCAGGTAGAGTAAGGCCTCCCACTTTGTTCTTCTTTTTCAGTAATGCCTTATTTATCCGGGGCCTCTTTCCCTTCCATATGAAATTGGTGATTTGTTTCTCCATCTCATCAGGCTATAAATCTTGATGGAAGCAGACTGCCACATCTTTCTCCCACAGAGCCACTGGTGGGTTTGAACCATCCACCTTTTGGTTAGCAGCCCAGGGCTTAGTCACTGCATCACCAGAGCTCCTTCGTGTATGTGTACTAGCATTAAAATCATGGAGAGAAAAACGTAAGAGTAGAAGTTAGCACGGCCTGTGCCCTAATTAAAGAAACAACTATTAAATAATATTTCTCTCTCACACACTCTTGTTAGTGTTAACTGCCGTGGCGTCACCCCTGACTCATGGTAATCCCTTGCACAATGGAAGAAATGCTGCCTAGTCCTGCACCATCCCCATGATTGTGATCCATAGGGTTTTCATTGGCTGTTTTTCAGGAGTAGATCTCCAAGCCTTTTTTCCTATTCCATCTTAGTCTGGAATTTCCATTGGAACCTGTTCAGCATCATAGCAACACATAAGTCCCCACTGACAGGCGAGTGGTGGCACGCATGAGGTACATTGTCTGGGAATGGAACCTGAGTCTCCAGCATGGAAGATGAGAACCTACCACTAAACAACCACTGCCCTCATTCATGTACTCTGTGTACATGTCTACACTGTTGTTGTATACTGTCGAGTCAATTCCAACTCATAGCGACTCTATATGACAGAGCAGAACTGCTCCATAGAGTTTCCGAGGCTGTAATCATTACAGAAGCAGATCACCAGGTCTTTTCTCATGTGATGGGTTCCAACCACTGACCTTTCAGTTAGCAGCTGAACACTTAACCATTGCACCGCCAGCGCTCCATATATATATATATATATATATATATATATATATACTGATATGTACAATATAGAGAATATATACGTGTGTGATATAGACATAACCAATCAACCACTTCCATTAAGTAGACTCCAACTCATGGTAACCCTATGTGTGTCAGAATAGAACTGTGCTTCACAGGGTTTTCAATGGCTGATTTTTTAGAAGTAGGTCACCAGGCCTTTCTTCTGGGGTATCACCGATTGGGCTGAACCTCCAGCCTCTTAGTTAGCAGCCAAGCACATTAACCATCTGCACCACCCAGAGACTGCTAATACACACATACTGATTGAATAATAATGATGCAGAACTTGAAAAAAATATTAGAAATTGATTTAGGGTGTTCTCTTTTAAAACTTTAGTATAAAATACTTTTAAACTTACTGTCACACAAGAACATTTATTAAAACACACATTTTTAACACCAGGGCAGAGCAGACAGCTTTGATTAGGAAACCTAGAGGATATTTCATTTGATTGTTCCAAAAGATGAAAAGGCAAGAAAGAAAAAGGACGAAACAATTTCAGATGCTTTCAATGCGTTTACCAAATCAGAAGGAACTGCTTTTGACTGTGGGTGTAACAAGTCAGAAGGCATTCACTAAACCAAAAGGCAAGAACTTCTTTTCCACTGTGACTAATTCAACTGAATGAAATTATTAAAAAAAAAAAAAAAAAAAACTAAGCATATGAGATACAAGAAAAGGGAAGATGATACACCAGCAACAGCTACTGTGTCTCATAAGAAGACAATAGTCACGATTTTGAACCGATTAACGTTAGAATTTCTGCCTGACCTTGAATTTGACAAAACGCAATATAAAGGCCAAGCTTATAAAAGGACTTCAATTATAAGAGGTTATCTAAAAAGCACTTAAACTGGTTTTCAAGATGAAATACTAACTGAAGTTTGTATTTATTTTGTAAACAACCATGTTAACCTTGCTATTTGCACTGCCAATGACATCTTCCTGAGTCTATAGAATCCCTATGCTATAAATCTTTACTAGATAAGCAGCTCATTCCTTGTTTGTCAAAGTGTGGTAGGAAGTTGTACCAGGAAAATAATACAGAAATGAATCAAATGCAATACTGTATATTGCAAAAGCAAAATGTATTATAGTACATGCCGTATACTTCGTAATAATCCTTTATCCTCAAGAAACAAAACTGACATCACGTAACCAACACTTATACCTCTGAGAATGGTCTTAAGACCTAATAAAAGATAATAAAGTATTAATAATCCCTTGCATGTGTTTAGTGCTTTATAGTTTACAAACCTCTTTTGCCAGCGTTCTGTCAGCGGATCTTTACAATAGCCCTGTGAGACAGGGAGGACATCTAAGACTTGAAGATGTGACATGATTTGCCAAGGCCATATGGCTAATAAGAGGCAAACTTAAAACTCAAACACTGCCTTTTTTTTTTTCCCCAGGAGGATTGAACTATTTCTCTGAAGTTATTGCTTCTGTTCAGGGATAGTAGATACGCAAATATATATGTGTATATATATACTGCAGCATCAGCAGTTATAAGTTATAAGATTTTATTTGGTCTATTATCAAGAAACAGAAAGCCACAATTCTTTCAGCATTTTTCTTCAAATGGTCTTCCACAGATTTAAGGTTTTAATCAAGCAATATTGCATAGAATTTCTTACACAATAGAAGTCTTCTTATCAAGCATAGTCAAGGCCAGTGTTAGGTTGTTAACTGAAGAAGTCAGTAAAAGAATGAAAGCATTAAAATATAATAAATACTTTATTTTATTTTGGTTTAAAACATATAATGTATATTTAGTCATCTTTTTTTTTCTTTTTTTCACTGTGGAGCCAAAGACTTGTTTAAGACTGGGTCCAGTGATTGCCACCTTAAATGTCTGCCTTGTAACAACCCCACCTATAATTTATGGTATACAACTTTCAGTTTCAATTTACTCAATTTGAAGCAAGAACTTAATTAGTTGAAGAGAAACTATATTTGCCTAGTCTCAAAGTATCTCCCTTGAGAAATATATTAAAAATAGAAACTTTACAGTGAAGAACACCAAGCAGATACCAGCCTAACCAACCAGTAGAAAGATATAGCGATACCATAAAATGGCATATGATGAAAATGGCAGAACACCACTACAGTGGGATTCTTGTCCGACGTGCATGACCTTATCCCAATCATGAGAAAACATCAGACAACCCCAAACTGAGGAACATTGTACAAATCAATGATCAGTTCTCTTTTAAAGTGTCAAGGTCATGAAAGATAAGAAAAGAATAAGGATCAGTTACAGACTGCAGAAGATTAAGGAGAAATAATTAAATGCAGTGTAGGATCCTGGATTGGATCCTGGAACAGAAAAAAAAAGGAAAAACTGGGGAAATTCTAATAAGGTCTGGAATTAATTAGTTAATACTGTAGCACTGCACTATCTCCATTCTACAGAGGCACAGAAAACCATCAATGCCTCTGTCACTAGGTGGAACAAGCTGTTTCTCTAGCAGATAGTCAAGATCCAGTCCCATTATTTTTATTCCATTAAAAATTTATTTTGTCTTCCCCCAACTCTACTAATTTAATAAACAAATTGCCCTATTGCCTCAGAATGTTTTAAACACAATTGTTAGGTGCTGTTGAGTCAATTCCAACTCATGGCGACCCCACGTGTGCAGAGTAGAAATGCTCTACAGGGTTTTCAAGGCTGAGACCTTTCAAAGTAGATCGCAGGCCAGTCTTTCGAGGCACCTCTAGGTGTGTTCGAACCACCAAACTTTCTCTTAGTATTCAAGAACTTAACCATTTGCTCCACCCAGGAAAAAT
Organism: Elephas maximus indicus; assembly: GCF_024166365.1. Lineage (NCBI taxonomy): Eukaryota > Metazoa > Chordata > Mammalia > Proboscidea > Elephantidae > Elephas > Elephas maximus. The sequence goes on from NC_064821.1 coordinate 138,639,842, forward strand.
ATTTGTTGGGAAAATAAGACATAATTAAAAATAGAAATGACAGAAGCATCAAGGTTTGAACAGTTTCTTCATATTGTTTTGTCATCTTTTCAAACAAAGTTAAACTGGTTTCATGTAAGACTTTAATATGATACTCTGCGTTGTGAATCTACAAAAAAGGGAGAGCAGCATTTCCCAAGCATATTTGGATCCCACTTTTTAAAAAGCATCTTTGAAAGAATGGCATTCCAAGAAATATGATTTGGGGAAGGCTCTCCCAAACACTTATCTTTCTTATTGAATGTAATCACCCTAGAGTCCATCCAGCTGAAGTTTCAGTCTTCTTCGCTCCTTGTGGACTTCATCTCTGCTGCATTCATATTCCCCACAGCTATCAAATTCCCTGTTGGCACTTGCTATTATGTCGCCAGCCAGGTGCTGAAGTCTATCAAATACAAACTCTCTGTACTTAAAGCACTTCTCTGAGTGTCGCTAGTCTCATCGAGGGTGTTGATCAAGTAGATCCCTTTCCTACTCACACCTGATTCCAGCCTGTACTAAACTCAACCCAAAGGCACGAATGCACCTACTCTCCAACCTCTGGTTCATGTAAGATGATAGAATCCCATTTCCCTGAAATGCCTATAAAATAGAGCTGAGTAAGTTGACTTACCACTTGTCAAGCAAATTTTGGAAATATCCTCATTATCTAAAGAAAAGAAAAAGTCAACCAGGAAGATAAAAATCTTTCATTAAACATAGACATAGTTTGTTTGTTTGTTTTTTGTACTTTAGATGAAGTTTTACGAACAAACTAGTTTCTCATTAAACAGTACACATACTGTTTTATGACATTAGTTAACAACCTCACAACACGTCAATACTCTCCCTTCTTAACCTTGGGTTCCCTATTGCCAGCTTTCCTGTCCCCTCCTGTTGTTTTGGTTTTGCTTTTGTAAAGATTATACAGCCTTGGAAACCCTACTGGGGCAGTTCTACTCTGTCCTATAGGTCACTGTGAGTTGGAATCAACTCAACAGCAATGGGTTTGCTGATTTGCTTTTTTTGGGGAGGTGGGGTACAACCATTTAGCCTGTAAGTTCCCAAGTCCTTTTGAAAGAAGAGTATAAACTTAATTTATGTGCTATAATGGAACAATCATTGGTTTCAGAATTACAAGTGTTGGTTCCACTCTAGGGCTGATTAGCTGTGTGATCTTTGGCAATTGATTTAGCCTCTTTGAACAACAACTTTTCCCCACAAACGAGGTTGCAGATACAGTGCAGCATTACTGTGAGGATAAAATAATAAAAATGTATGTGAATTTTATTTTAAAAATTTATTGAATGTATGTCATGAATATTCAGCAAATAAAAAAAAGACATTCTTTGCCCTCATGTGGGTATAATATAGCAAGTACAAAAAAACAGACATACACAGACCCCAAATTCTCATAAAAAGACCAGACTTAATGGTCTGACTGAGACTAGAAGGACCCCAGCGGTCATGGTCCCCAAACCTTCTGTTGGCCCAGGACAGGAACCATTCCCAAAGCCAACTCATCAGATTGCACTGGACAATGCTGATGAGGAGTGAGCTGCTTGCATCAGGTGGACACTTGAGACTATGTTGGCATCTCCTGTCTGGAGGGAAGATGGGAGGGTAGAGGGGGTTAGAAACTGGCAAAATGGTCATGAAAGGAGAGACTGGAAGGAGGGAGCGGGCTGACTCATTGGGGGAGAGTAATTGGAAGTACGTAGTAAGGTGTATATATAATTTTATATGTGAGAGACTGACTTGATTTGTAAACTTTCACTTAAAGCACAATAAAAATTATTTAAAAAACAGACATACACAATAGTATCAATTGTGAAAGTGCTAAGAAGAATAAAATAGAGTATATTAGCTGTGATTATCATTATACTGGTAGATAGGGAATGTCTTAGTCACCTAGTGCAGCTATAACAGAAATACCGTAAATGGACGGCTTTGACAAAGAGAAATATATTCTTTCAGTCTAGTAGGCTAGAAGTCTGAATTCAGGGCATCAGCTCCAGGGGAAGGCTTTCTCTCTGTTGGCTCTGAAGGAAGATCCTTGTCATCAATCTTCCCCGGTCTAGGAGCTTCTCTGCGCAGGAAACCCTGGTCCAAAGGTTGCGCTCTGCTCCTGGTACTGCTTTCTTGATGATATGAGGTCCCCCTGGCTCTCTGCTCACTTCTCCCTTTTAGAGATCAAAAGAGATTGGCTTAAGACACAATCTAATATTGTAGATTCATTATGCTAATGAGTCCTGCCTCATTAGCATAACTGCCTCTAATCCCATCTCATTAACATCATGTTGTTGTTGTTAGGTGCCGTGGAGTTGGTTACGACTCATAGTGACCCTATGCACAACAGAACGAAACACTCTCCGGTCCTGCGCCATCCTCACAATCGTTGTTATGCTTGAGCTCATCGTTGCAGCCACCGTGTCAATCCACCTCGTTGAGGGTCTTCCTCTTTTCTGCTGACCCTGTATTCCGCCAAGCATGATGTCCTTCTCCTGGGACTCATCCCTCCTGACAACATGTCCCAAGTATGTAAGAGGCAGTCTTGCCATCCTTGCCTCTAAGGAGCATTCTGGCCGCACTTCCTCCAAGACAGATTTGTTCATTCTTTTGGCAGTCCATGGTATATTCAATATTCTTCGCCAACACCACAATTCAAAGGCATCAACTCTTCTTCAGTCTTCCTTATTCATTGTCCAGCTTTCACATGCATATGATGCGATTCAAAATACCATGGATTGGGTCAGACGCACCTAGTCTTCAGGGTGACATCTTTGCTCTTCAACACTTTGAAGAGGTCCTTTGCAGCAGATTTGCCCAATGCAATGCATCTTTTGATTTCTTGACTGCTGCTTCCATGGGTGTTGATTGTGGATCCAAGTAAAATGAAATCTTTGACAACTTCAAACTTTTTTCCATTTATCATGATGTTGCTTATTGGTCCAGTTGTGAGGATTTTTGTTTTCTTCATGTTGAGGTGTAATCCATACTGAAGGCTGTGGTCTTTGATCTTCATTAGTAAGTGCTTCAAGTCCTCTTCACTTTCAGCAAGCAAGGTTGTGTCATTTGCATAACGCAGGTTGTTAATGAGTCTTCCTCCAATCCTCATGCCCCGTTCTTCTTCATATAGTTCAACTTCTCAGATTATTTGCTCAGCATACAGATTGAATAGGTGTGGTGAAAGAATACAACCCTGACACACACCTTTCCTGATTTTCAACCAATCAGCATCCCCCTGTTCTGTCCGAACAACTGCCTCTTGATCTATGTAAAGGTTCCTCATAAGCACAATTAAGTGTTCTGGAATTCCCATTCTTCGCAATGTTATCCATAATTTGTTATGATCCACACAAATGCCTTAGTCAATAAAACACAAGTAAACATCCTTCTGGTATTCTCTGCTTTCAGCCAGGATCCATCTGACTTCAGCAATGATATCCCTGGTTCCACGTCCTCTTCTGAAACCAGCCTGAATTTCTGGCAGTTCCCTGTCGATACACTGCTGCAGCCATTTTTGAATGATCTTCAGCAAAATTTGCCTGTGTGTGGTATTAATGATATTGTTCTATAATTTCCGCATTTGGTTGGATCATCTTTCTTGGGAATAGGCATAAATATGGATCTCTTCCAGTCAGTTGGCTAGGAAGCTGTCTTCCATATTTCTTGGCATAGACGAGTGAGCACCTCCAGTGCTGCATCTGTTTGTTGAAACATCGCAATTGATATTCCATCAATTCCTGGAGTCTGTTTTTTGGTTTTTTTTTTTTTTTTTTTGCCAATGCCTTCAGTGCATCTTAGACTTCTTCCTTCAGTACCATTGGTTCCTGATCATATACCACCTCTCGAAATGGGTGAATATCGACTAATTCTTTTTGGTGTAACGACTGTGTATTCCTTCCATCTTCTTTTGATGCTTCCTGCATAATTTAATATTTTTCCCATGGAATCCTTCACTAGTGCAACTCGAGGCTTGAATTTTTTCTTCAGTTCTTTCAGCTTGAGAAATGCCGAGTGTGTTCTTCCCGTTTGGTTTTCCATCTCCAGCTCTTTGAACATGTCATTATAATACTTTACTTTGTTTTCTCAAGAGGCCCTTTGAAATCTTCTGTTCAGTTCTTTTACTTCATCGATTCTTCCTTTTGCTTTAGCTGCTTGACGCTCAAGAGCAAGTTTCAGAGTCTCCTCTGACATCCATCTTGGTCTTTTCTTTCTTTCCTGTCTTTTCAGTGACCTCTTGCTTTCTTCATGGATGATGTTCTTGATGTCATTCCACAACTCGTCTGGTTTGCGGTCACTAGTGTTCAACACTAACATCATAGAGACAGGATTTACAACACATAGGAAAATCACATCAGATGACAAAATGATGGACAATCACACAATACTGGGGATCATTGCCTAGCCAAGTTGGCAGATATTTTGGAGGGACACAATTCAATCCATGACAGGGAATTAGAGAGAAGAAAGTGCCATTTTGGATAGGCTGGACAAGGAGGAATATCATTTGAGCAGAGTCTTGAATGCACTAAGGTAGTGATCATCTAGAGAAAGAATATTCCAGCCAAAGAGATGAAAAAAGGCAAAGGCCTAGAGTCTGAAACCTATTTGGCCTCTCAAGTACCTAGCAGGTATCCAGACATAATAGCTCCCTTGCAAAGGTGATATGCCCTCGTGGTGTAGTGGCTCAGAGCTTGGCTGCTAACCAAAAGGTCAGCAATTCATATCTGCCAGCTGCTTCTTGGAAACCCTAGGGGGCAGCTCTACTCTGTCCTATAGGGTCACTATGAGTCAGAATCAACTCATTGGCAATGGGTTTGGTTTTTCAGTACTTAGCAACCAAGCAGCCCTTCTGGTAGCAATGGCTAAGCACTTGGCTGCTGAAATGCTCAGTGGTTCAAACCCACCAGTGGCTCAGCTGGAAAAAGACCTGGCAATCTGCTCCCGTAAAAATCACAGCCTAGGAAACCTGTATGCAGCAGTTCTACTCTGTCCTATAGAGTTGCCATGAGTCAGAATAGACTCAACAGCACACTACTACAACTCTGCAACCACATCTTCATCTCCTTTATTTGGACTCCCATGTTACAAGCAGCCTTTCTTCTCTTCTAGCATAAGTCTAGATTCACCCCCACAAATGCTAAAAATGTTCTTTTCTTTCCCAGTTAACATATGCTGATGTTGTTGTTAGGTGCCATCGAGTCGGTTCCAACTCATAGCGACTCTATCTACAACAGAACTCAACTCTGTCCAGTCCTGCACCATCCCCACAATCGCTGCTACGCTTGAGCCCAATGTTGCAGACACTGTGTCAATCCATCTCATTGAAGGTCTTCCTCTTTTTCACTGACCCTCTAGTTTGCCAAGCATTATGTCCTTCTCCAGGAACTGGTCCCTCCTGATAACATGTCCAACGTATGTGAGACATATTCTCACCATCCTTGCTTTTAAGGAGTAGGTTGTACATCTTCCAAGACAGATTTGTTCCTTCTTTTGGCAGTCCATGGTATATTTTATATTTTTCACCAACACCACAATTCAAAGGCATCAATTCTACTTTGGTCTTCCTTATTCATTATCCAGGTTTTGCATGCATATGAGGTGATTGAAAACATCATGGCTTGGGTCAGGCACACCTTAGTATTCAAGGTGACATATACCGAGAGTTAAATATGTGCCAAGCATTTCACAAAACAGTTTGCATATCTTATTTGATCCTTACAAAAATCCTAGAACACAATTATTACTGTGCTCCAAATGTGGAAATAGCTTAGAGAGGTTAATGTTCACATGGCTCATCAGGGGCTTAGCTGGAATTTGAACCCCAGCCGTTTCATGCTTATGTCCATAAGATTAACCACTTTCCTATGCTGCCTCCATGCCAACTGAAGAAGGGCCCTGCAAACCCACTGATGAGTAGGCTCAGGATAGCCTCCTTCAGAGAAAGTTTATTGCCCTAAATGAATGATTCCCAATCCCAGCTCTCTAGAACTACCAATGTGCCTACATTAATTCATTCATTCAACATTTATTGAACACCAGCTATGTACACAGACTCTGTGTTAGATTCCGGGGATAGAGCAAGCAACTAAAAGAGCTTCCTGTCCTAATGAGTCAAAGGGGTATGGAAACACTGAAAACTAAATTTATTTGCTACACGTTAAAAGCAAGAGCTGTCACACAGATAGAATAAAAATAAGTATAAATCAACCATTAATACCAGAGCATCCCAATTGCAGAGAAAGGTTGGAAATCATCTCTCTAAAGAAGATACAGGGTCTAAAGGCATCAAAGGTAGTCTGCCTCTGTCATAATCAGGTCCCATTTACATCCCCAAGAGATTTTTCTCTACGCTAGATTTTCAAGTATCCTATAATAAGAATTAAAGAGCACTGGGAATTGTTGTTTGAGGGTTTCCAAGCTATAAACATTTTTACCACTTGGGGTTTGAGAGTCTACAAACTATATTTCATAAACCATAAAAACTTATAATGCTATTAACTTACAGCGAACTTATCCTTTCTTTCATTTCCTCCTCCTTCACCCTTAGTGAAGTTTCACCTTTGCTCTTTCCTTTATGCCTACAGGGTTGTGTGTGCCTGTGTGAGTGAGCAGCTAGCAAGCATCAAGATAGTATTGATATTGCCAATGCTCCATACAGAGTGTTGGCTGGCAAACCAAGGAATACTCAGCCTATCACACTCTGTTAAGCAGCAATGATTTTATGAAGCTTAAATGATCCCTAATGACTTTGTGGGGCGGGGGGAGGGGGCAGAAGTCCTAAATAATACAACAAGCGCTGTGGAATAGAACTTCCTGCAATGATGGAAATAGTCTATATCTACGTTGTCCAATACAGTAGCCACTAGCCATGCCTATTGAGCATTTGAAATGTGGCTAGTGTGACTGAAAACTTGAATTTTTAATTTCATTTAATTTTAATTAGTTTAAATTTTAAAATCTACATTTGCTAGTGGCTACTATAGAAAAAGAGAAAGATTTCCATTATTTTTAAATATTCTTAACAGCATTAATAATGCTAAAATTCTTTAACTGACTTTTTTTTCATAAAACAATAATTTCATAATCCCATCATAGGGTTTCTCTTGCTAATAAAAAGTGGCAGAGATTTGATTTATCGTAAAATGACATTTTCTTCTTGAGCGGCAATTGCAGATTTTACAGCCTAGCTCATTAGGGCCACCAGAGTTAAATGCCCTGTTTAAAGTGTTTATATTTATTAGTGCAAGATTCTATGGCATGTAGACCTTAGCATTCAAGGCAAGTGTCCACCTAAAAGCAGCAAAGGGCATTTCAGATGAAAGGCTCTTACAGAACAAATCAGATATTATAGTGTGGTCAACCCTTAGTCTGACCAAAGCTCATGAAGAAAAAGAACAGCTCAGATACAGCAAATACAGTAGACAATTCAAGTCTCCTAATAACTCAGACATTCTGCTTAACTTGAGAATATGTGACTGGGTGGTTTTTACTTTGTCTCAGAAAAAATGTCAACAGTAGGATTGGCCTACACAAATATTGAATTGCCTGAGCACATGCAGATTGACAATAATTGGGTAGCAGAGAGATTCCGGTTGTATTAGTTTCCTAGGGTTGCCATAATAAAATACCACAAGCGTATAAGAACAGAAGTGTATTGTCTCACAGTTCTGGAGGTTAGGAGTCTCAGATCAGAGTGTCAGCTGTGTTGATTCCTTCTGAGACATGGAGGGAGAATTTGTTCTATGTCTTGTTCCTAGCTTCTAGTAGCTCCAGGCATTCTTTGGCTTATAGCTGCAGTGTCCCATGGCATCCTTCCTCTGTCTCCCTGTCTCGGAGTTTTTCTCCTCTTTTATAAGGATACCAGTCATGTAGGATTAGGACCCACCTACTCCAGTATGATCTCAGGTTAACCTAATTGATGACATCTTCAAAGACCCTATCTCCAAATAGGGACACATTCAAAGGCAAGAGAGTTAAGACTTGAACATATCTTTTGGGGTGATTCAACTCAATCCACAACACCAATCTAACCTAAGAACTTCTAATGAAAGAATGGACCAAGTGTGTAATACACAAACTGTTAATATAGAGGAGGAGAGAGCAGTTACCATAACATCCTGTTACATTGCATAAGTAAGAGCCACACCAATGGCACTCACAGTTGCAGCTTTGAGACCTAGCACATGTCTTTATGCAGCAGGCATTCAGTGAACATGTTGTTTGGATAAATGAAAACAATGAATGACTGAAACAAACGAATGAATAAATAAATAGTAAAGAAATGCCAGTTGGAGCCTATACTGGATCTCCACATGTTTGGGCTTGCCAAAAAACTTAGGGGATATTAACCTGAATTCTATTTACTTGAGGGACTGAGAAATAATTCTGGGAAATAATTGTGCTATGAGAAATATCAAGCATATAAGCTTGATTTAATAACAATGTTTCAATTTTCTTCTATCTCAACTCCCACATGCTTGCTGTGAGTCCTAGGGAAAGCGGAAGTTGTGTGGAAAAGCAAGATTCACTAAAATGCCTATAACATGTTAGAAGCCCTCATCAGTACTTCATCAGGACCAAATATTGGGGCTGGGGGTAAATTTATATAGCAGGATAGCATGGGTGACTTTAGTGGGTACCAACAGCTTTAGTAGCAATGGCAGGCAGTGTCAAAACATCACACCAAGAGCTTTGGAGAGGTAGCTTTAAGAATGACTAGAAACTGCAATTGACACAGAGTTCAGTCCCCTCAAAGTGGACACTGGTGAAAATATCAGTTTTTAGATGTGTACAAAGAGTTGCATGGGGAAATCCTCCAGCCCTATTCTCTCCACTCCCCACCTTCAGGGTAGACTCTGATTGACTTAAGCTAAACATCTATTATAGATCGAATTGTGTCCTCCCAAAATATGTGTTATAAATCTTAACCCCCTATACCTGTGGTTCTAATCCCATTCGGGAATGGGTTTTCTTTGTTATGTTAATGAGTGTAGGGTGTGTCCAGCATCAATCTCTTTTGACCAATTGACCAGGGTCAATCTCTTTTAAACGATTAAGGAAGCAGAAGTAGGGAGAGATACATGCCATGCTACATGAAGATCTCCAAAGAGCCAAGGAATATAAGCTGAAGAGACAAGGACCTTCCCCCAGACCCGACAAAGAAAGCCTTCCCCTAGAGCCAGCACCCTGATTTTGGACTTATAGCCTCCTAAACTCTGAGAAAATAAACTTTTGTTTGTTAAAGCCACCCACTTTTGGTATTTCTGTTATAGCAGCTCTAGATAACTAAGACAATATCACACTTTCACTACCAACTCCATGGTCATGGTGACTGACTCTGGAAAACAGAAGCTTTCCCTCTTTCACTGGATTTTGTAAATGAATATGTGAAGCTTAAGAGTATTACAACCATTTTGTCTCAGTAGGGAAGCCAGACCAAAAATGTAGCTGGCACGCAAAGAAAAAAAAGGATAAGAGATGATGAAAAACCTATCATCCAATCCTCAAGATCAAACTGCATCTCTGGCAAGCCCTGCCTCTGGCCCTTTCAAATACATAAGCCAATAAATATTTCACCTACACAAATTTAAGTAAGATATTCTGTCACTTGTAACTAAAAGATTCCTAGCAGATACCAAAAGGTTGGAGATAGGGCAAGGTTCACTTTTAGGACCTTTTCACTCAAGGTTTAGGACATCATCTGCAAAGTTGCCTGTGGCAGGGAAACAATTACAATGGAAGATTTGCCATTACCTGTTGTATATGTACTAGGGAAAGTGTGTGTGCAGAGATTGGAATCACGAATGTTTCTTATTATAATAAACATCCCTTAGACTTTAGAAATAGCACTACTGTCTTCATACATGACAACCCACTTCTGTTCACCACACCTAACTTACCCAGGTACAGGCAGTTCCTGGGTTACAAACAAGATCTGTTCCTGTGTATTTAAGTCTTTAAGTTAAATTTGTAGGTAAGTTGGAACAGGTGCCTACAGTACTTATTTAGCCTTACTTTAGGGCAAGAAAAGGCTAGAAGATTTTTCAATAATTTAAAAGCTGCACATGCAGCAAATGAAGGTGATTGTGATGGAGAATTTGTTGCAAGTAGGGGTTGGGTCAATCATTTCAAAGTGAGGACAAATCTACAAAACATTAAAAGGCAAGTACATTGTCTGTAAATCAGACTTTCATAACCTGGGGAATGCCTGTATTCAAACAATCAAATTGAAGAGGGATCCTATTTTCCTTCTTACTGTTATTCTCTGTGATTAGTTGTTATCATTCTGATTATGTTCAGTTGCTCATTTTCCCTGGGAATATCCATCATAAACTGTCAACCCTAAGTAAATAGAAGTTTGTATTTGGGTTTCTTTAACTTTCACTTCAGATGGCTTTTTCTTATTCCAGAGCTCCAGCTTCCTATCTTTCCTAATGCTGACTAGCAACTTATCTTGTGGTCAACTAGCTATCAACTTCAAGGGAGCTCTAGAGTACAATAGCAGAGAAAAGATCTCTGCCCCTCATGGTTTCTTTGTTCTTTTTCTTCTGGCAGTCCTCCTAAAAGGACTCTGACTTTTCACAGTCAAGGTTAGCTTCTGTATTGGTTAGGATACAGTTCCAGGTGCATGAAATAGAGATTAAAAATAACAGTAGATTACACAAAATAGAAGTTTCTTTCACTCTCAGTTAGAGTCTGAAATGGTATGGTAACTTCTGCTGTGAAGTTAGAAGGACCAGGCTCATAACTTGCTCTAACTTCTCCAGGTGTTGCCTCCATCTCTATGGTCTAACATAACTCACTATCATCTCCCAATTCCAGCCTGACAGAAGAGGAAAATAAGGGAAGGATATATCTCTTCTCTTTAACTCGATGTTTCTCGATATTGGCATTATTTACATTTTAAGCCAGATAATTTTTGTTGGGGGGGGGATATCTTGTACATTGTAGGATGTTTAGCAGCATCTCCAGCCTCTACCAACTAGATGCCAGTGGGATCCCCCCATCACTCAACTATGGCAACCAAAAATGTCCCCCAGACATTGCCAAATGTCCCTTGGGGCCATATTTTACTTCTGCTCACGTTCCTTTGGCTAGAACTGAGTCACATGGTCATACAGTTGCAAGAGACCTGAGAAATAAAGTTTTTTTTCTTTTCTTCTTGATGGCCTAGCTAAATCCTGGGGATTCTGTCATTATAGAAGAATGGGAGCACTAACAATCTCTGCCATGGTATTGAGTATGTCATTGCCTGTTAACACCAACATAGGAGCACGATGACAATAACAGAAAATATTCATTCAACTTCTGCCTCCATCCACATCCAGCTTCCACAGAATTTCCCAGAAATATTTCTGACTCTTTAGGTTGCATTTTATGTTTGTGAATATCCTTATAGACTACAACTATGAGAACCTTGGAAACCCATGGAACTGTAGTTCAGTAGCTTAAAACTGACTTTTCACTAGTGTCCACTTTGAAGGCACTGAACTCTGTGTCAAGAACAGTTTCTAGTCACTCTCAAAGCTATATTCCCAAAGCTTTTGATACTGCTTTCAACATTCAGGAACCCTTGGTGGTGTAGTGGTTAAGAGTTATGGCTGCTAACCAAAAGGCTGGCAGTTCAAATCTACCAGGCGCTCCTTGGAAACTCTATAGGCAGTTCTACTCTGTCCTATAGGGTCGCTATGAATCAGAATTGACTCAACAGCAGTGGGTTTGGGTTTTTTTTTTTTTTTTTTCTTCTTCAACACTCAAAACACTACTACCATAATAGAATATTAGTAAGGCATCATGACAGGTGGTATTGGCAATGTTTCCAGGCTAGGATCCTTCTTGATCTCTCAAAACAGACCATAAACATGCCCGTCTTCATGATAAAGTTTTAGCTGAGGTACTTGTTTCCTAAGGCTACTGTAACAAAGTACCACAAACTGGGTGGCTAATAAGAACAGAAATTTATTACCTCGCAATTCTGGAGGCTAAGAGTTCAAAATCAACGTGTTGACCATGTTGATTCCTTCTGAGGGCACTGAAGGATAATCTATTATTCCCTGCCTCTCTCCTAGCTTCCTTACCAGCTGTCCCTGGTGTTCTAGTCTCTGCCTCCATCTTCACATGGTTGTCTTCCTTCTGTGTCTCTCCATGTCTCTTGTCCTCTTTTATAAGGACACCTCTTATATTGTATTAGGACCCACCCAACTCATGTTAACTGGTAACATTTTCTAAGACTCTATTTCCAAATGAGGTCACATTCACAAGTATCTGGGATTGGGATTTAAACATATCTTTAAGGTGGACACAATTCAATCCATAAGATCTGCCTTATTTTTCTGTACTGTCATAGGTATTATTCAATCTCTGTGGATGTTCTTGATCTTCATGTGTTACAGTGGTCATGTTGCTCCTGCTTGCAATGTGTGGAGGACATTTTGCCTCAGCTCTGACCTGTACTTTATGACATCTGCATAACACTGGGTATTTTACTGAACGTATTAAAAAAAAAAAAAAAAGACACGTAGTGAAGCAGAATTCAAGAATTTCTCAACTCTGATAAATTAAGCTCTTTGAACAATAGGCCTCTTTATATCCCAGAACATTTCCACATAAGATGAATTCCAAAATATGTTACCTAGTCAAAGTTATCACATGAGTTACACAGGTGTGCTCTCAGTGAGGGCGAGTTGGGATTTCAGTCCAGCTCATTCACCAAACCATTAGACTCATCCCAGGGCTATAGTTTCCCAGAATAAACAATTCTTTTTTTTCCTTCTAATTAGTCCAGCCAGTGGGCACCATTTTCTAACTCATGCTAACTGTATCTAGTTATCTCCAAATAACCAAATGATTCCTAATTGCTTTTAATAAATTTATGCAGAAAGAAAGTAGATATTTTCTGATAGTAGCCCACTATTATCAAAATCCTTTCTCTTAAAAAGCAATATAGTTTAAATAAATGAGCACTAGACTGGGATTCAGGATACCTGGGTTCAAGTCCCAGTTCTGATATTTAATAATTATGTCACCTTTGGAAAAACACCTAATCTTTCTGTGCCTCAGTTTCCTCTTCTTTAAAGTGAGAAGGGATAGGGATAGTAGTATTGGGAATTCTGACCATTGTAAAGTTACAATTCAAAGTATCATGTCTTAAAAACCAAAAGCTTTGGAGTCTTAACAATTCAGTGATGAAAGAATTGTTTGCTAAAAGGACAAAGAGATGGTACAATTAAATGCTAAGACTTAGGACCAGAGAGAAACTGCAAATGGATATGTTTCACACCTTTCACACATCAGCTATTCTTGTAGGTGTTTTCAACATTGTTCATAAACAATCTAAGTGAAAATTTCTTATCTAGCAGAATAGCTACCTTGACATTTTTGCGTTAACTACACTGACTCTTGCCTCAGGGCTTTTGTACACAATGTTCCCTCTTCTGAACATTCTATCCTCTCTCTTTATCTATTTCTCAAACTCCTTATAAAAATTTAAATATTTTCCATATTTTCCCATGAGATCAGGTCTCAGTCTAGACATAACTTTTTGTGGAAAAACCTTCCCTAAGCACAGTTCAACCCAATCCAACCATCTCTATCTATTCTACACAATTATAGCTGTTATCAGTTTGGAGTTAAATTATCTATTTACTATAGGCCCCCACGTGTCTGTCAGTTTGTCGTACTGTGGGGGCTTGTGTGCTGCTGCGATGCTGGAAGCTATGCCACTGGTATTCAGATACCAGCAGGGTCACCCATGGAGAACAGGTTTCAGCTCAGTTTCCAGACTAAGACAGACTAGGAAGAAGGACCCAGCAGTCTACTTCTGAAAAGCATTAGCCAGTGAAAACCTTATGAATAGTAGCAGAACATTGTCTGATATAGTGCTGGAAGATGAGCCACCCAGGTTGGAATTCACTCAAAAGATGACTGGGGAAGAGCTGCCTCCTCAAAGTAGAGTTGACCTTAATGATGTGGATGGAGTAAGCTTTCAGGACCTTCATTTTCTAATGTGGCATGACTCAAAATGAGAAGAAACAGCTGCAAACATCCATTAATAATCTGAACCTGGAATGTACAAAGTATGAATCTAGGAAAATTGGAAATCGTCAAAAATGAAATGGAACACCTAAACATTGATACCCTAGGCATTAATAAGCTGAAATGGGCTGGTATTGGCCATTTCGAATCAGACAATCATATAGTCTATTATGCTGGGAATGACAACATAAAGAGGAACGTTTCAAGATCTATCCTGAAGTACGACGCTGTCAGTGATAGGATAATATCCATACACCTACAAGGAAGACCAGTTAATACGACTATTATTCAAATTTACGCACCAACACAAGGGACAAAGATAAAGAAATAGAAGATTTTTATCTGTTGCTGCAGTCTGAAATTGATCAGACATGCAATCAAGATGCATTGATAATTACTGGCAATTGGAACGTGAAAGTTGGAAACAAAGAAGAAGGATCAGTAGTTGGAAAATATGCCCTTGGTGATAGAAACAATGCCAGATTGAATGATAGAATTTTACAAGACCAACGACTTCTTCATTGCAAATACCTTCTTTCACCGACATAAACCATGACTATACACATGGACCTCACCAGATGGAACACACAAGAATCAAATTAACTACATCTGTGGAAAGAGACGATGGAAAATCTCAATATCATCAGCCAGAACAAGGCCAGGGGCCGACTGTGGAACAGACTATCAATTGCTCATATGCAAGTTCAAGCTGAAACTGAAGAAAATCAGAGCAAGTCCATGAGAGCCAAAATATGACCTTGAGTATATTCCACCTGAATTTAGAGACCATCTGAAGAATAGGTTTGACACATTGAATACTAGTGATCAAAGACCAGACGAGTTGTGGAATGACATCAAGGACATCATCCATGAAGAAAGCAAGAGGTCACTGAAAAGAAAGGAAAGAAAGAAAAGACCAAGATGGATGTCAGAGGAGACTCTAAAACGTGCTCTTGAGCATCGAGCAGCTAAAGCAAAAGGAAGAATTGATGAAGTAAAAGAAACGAACAGAAGATTTCAAAGGGCCTCTCAAGAAGAAAAAGTATTATAATGACATGTGCAAAGAGCTGGAGATGGAAAACCAAAAGGGAAGATCACGCTCAGCGTTTCTCAAGCTGAAAGAACTGAAAAAAAAATTCAAGCCTCGCGTTGCAATAGTGAAAGATTCCATGGGGAAAATATTAAACGACGCAGGAAGCATCAAAAGAAGATGGAAGGAATACACAGAGTCATTATGCCAAAAAGAATTAGTCGATGTTCTACCATTTCAAGAGGTGGCATATGATCAGCAACCAATGGTACTGAAGGAAGAAGTCCAAGCTGCTCTGAAGGCATTGGCGAAAAACAAGGCTGCAGGAATTGATGGAATATCAATTGAGATGTTTCAACAAACAGATGCAGCACTGGAGGTGCTCACTCGTCTATGCCAAGAAATATGGAAGACAGCTTTCTGGCCGACTGACTGGAAGAGATCCATATTTGTGCCTATTCCCAAGAAAGGTGATCCAACCGAATGTGGAAATTATAGAACAATATCATTAATATCACACTCAAGCAAAATTTTGCTGAAGATCATTCAAAAACAGCTGCAGCAGTATATCAACGGGGAACTGCCAGAAATTCAGGCCGGTTTCAGAAGAGGATGTGGAACCAGGGATATCATTGCTGATGTCAGATGGATCCTGGCTGAAAGCAGAGAATACCAGAAGGATGTTTACCTGTGTTTTATTGACTAAGGCATTTGTGTGGATCATAACAAATTATGGATAACATTGCGAAGAATGCGAATTCCTGAGCACTTAATTGTGCTTATGAGGAACCTTTACATAGATCAAGAGGCAGTTGTTTGGACAGAACAAGGGCATACTGATTGGTTGAAAGTCAGGAAAGGTGTGTGTCAGGGTTGTATTCTTTCACCATACCTATTCAATCTGTATGCTGAGCAAATAATCCGAGAAGCTGGACTATATGAAGAAGAACGGGGCATCAGGATTGGAGGAAGACTCATTAACAACCTGCGTTATGCAGATGACATAACCTTGCTTGCTGAAAGTGAAGAGGACTTGAACCACTTACTAATAACGAAGATCAAAGACCACAGCCTTCAGTATGGATTTGACCTCAACATAAAGAAAACAAAAATCCTCACAACTGGACCAATAAGCAACATCATGATAAATGGAGAAAAGATTGAAATTGTCAAGATTTCATTTTACTTGGATCCACAATCAACACCCATAGAAGCAACAGTCAAGAAATCAAAAGACCCATTGCGTTGGGTAAATCTGGCGCAAAGGACCTCTTTAAAGTGTTGAAGAGCAAAGACATCACCTTGAAGACTAAGGTGCACCTGACCCAAGCCATGGTATTTTCAATTGCATCATATGCATGTGAAAGCTGGACAATAAATAAGGAAGACCAAAAAAAAATTGACGCCTTTGAATTGTGGTGTTGGTGAAGAATATTGAATATACCGTGTGCTTTCAAAAGAACAAACAAATCCATCTTAGAAGAAGTACAGCCAGAATGCTCCTTAGAGGCAAGGATGAGGAGACTGCCTCTTACATACTTTGCACGTGTTGTCAGGAGGGATGAGTCCCTGGAGAAGGACATCATGCTTGGCAGAGTACAGGGTCAGCTGATAAGAGAAAGACCCTAAACGAGGTGGATTGACACAGTGTCTGCAACGGTGGGCTCAGGCATAACGACGATTGTGAAGATGCCTCAGGACGGGGCAGCATTTTGTTCTGTTGTGTGTAGTCAGAACCGACTCTACGGCACCTGACAACAACAAGAACAACATTTACTATAGGGTCACTATGAGTTAGAATCAATTCGATGACAATGAGTTTCATTATTTATTTATTATTTACACAAGCTGGACAATGAATAAGGAAGACTGAGGAAGAATTGATGCTTTTGAATTACGTTATTGGGGAAGAATATTGAATATACTATGGACTGCCAGAAGAACCAACAAATCTGTCTTGGAAGTACTACCAGAATGCGCCCTGGAAGCAAGGATGGTGAGACTTCATCTCACATACTTTGGACATGTTATAAGGAGACCAGTCCCTGGAGGAGGACATCAGACTTGGTAAAGTAGAACCAAAAAAAAAAAAAAAACATTGCCGTCAAACCTATTCTGACTCACAGCGACCCTATAGGACAGAGTAGAACTGCCCCACAGGGTTTCCAAAGAGCTGCTCAAGGATTCAAACCGCAGACCTTTCCGTTAGCAGTCGAGCTCTTAACCACTGCACCACCAGCGCTTCGTAAAATAGAGGGTCTGCGAAAAAGAGGGAGGCCCTCAAGGAGATGGATTGACACAGTGGTTGCAACAATGGGCTCAAGGATAGCAAAGGATTGTGAGGATGGCTCAGGGTCAGGCAATGTTTCATTCTGCTGTACAGAACTGATTCAACAGCACCTAATAACAACAATTTACACAAGACTGCAAATTTCATGAGGACAAAGATAATATCCATTGTATGCAGACATGAGGCACTCAATAAATACATGTTGAAAGGAGAGACAGATAGTTGGACAGTGGGAAGGATGAAGATTATTATAGTGGTTCTCTTCGCTTTTAATCTTTGCAAATCTGAAAGATGACAGACATACCTACAATAGTTTAGCATTTTTAGTTTTTCAAAGTATTTGCACATCTAAAGCTTTATATTGCCTTTCTATGTGACAGATTTCTCTTTTAAAATATGAGTATAATGGTTGCTTAGACAATAGGAAAGCAAAGAGAATTTAAAATGACCTAAGAAAACATAGCTGGAAAGGAAATCTGGGTTTCTGAAATCTAACCCTATACTCTTTTTGTTAATCCACGCTGCTCCTAAAGCTTTGAAGCTCAAGGGCTCAAGTACTAAGAAAGGCAACTGAGAAACCTCTCCATACTCAACATGAAGTTAATCTACTGCTATCTTAAAATCTTTAATCATTTACTGTTGTAAAAATGAATATATAATGATGTTATCAAGCAAGCAAATTAATTGCATATGGCCAACCTATAAACTAATATGGTTGCCTGGACTGTACATAATGGCCATGTGTTTTGCATATTGTTGTTTTATAAAGGTTTTTGGATTGCAGTTTTGATTAATTGTACTAATTCTTGGACTTAGAATCAAACTGAGAGCTGGGTAATTCTTAGGTCCCTTTCATGTCCTTTATGAACCTTCTTTGGAGATCTTGAAAATGACTTTCAAAACTGAAATTAGTTTTCTCCCTAATCCCTGGAGACCAATGTAGTGAATTTCATCATGCCATGATGATTAAAAATGTTGAAGTGAGTCATGATGTAATTAAGAATTTCTTTTGTCCAAGTCAAACCCTGGAAACTACAAAAACCAGTTCATTCATTCTTCCTGAAGCTCAATACAAATTTTGGCAAAGAGACATGAAAGAAAGTTCCATGATTTAAATTATATTTATAGGTCAATCAACCTTTTTGTTTTTTTGTAAGTAAATAACGGTAAAGTATCCCAGGTAAATTTGGCAGCTTAGGCAAAGACATAGTGGGAAAAAAAACGAGGACTACTACAGAAACCCCAGGAAAAGCAGTAGGGCTGAGACACATGCAACAAATGAAGAAAGTTTTACTCTCTTAGCTCCGGTACAGTAATTCCTGTAAGAGCATAACACTGTATTTTTTAACGAAATGTTTTAATAAGGTATTGGAAAGAGAGGTGAGGCCCCAAGGGGCACATTCAAGCTATAAATGATGACCACTAACCACCATCTAACCAGAATGGGATCTGGAAACAGAAGGACACTTTGTTTTATTGAGCCCTTTGAAGGGGTTGGGTACGTGCATTTATGAACAGGAGCTTGGGCAGAGCCAAATTGCTCAGTATAATGAAGAGAAGAATTTAAGAAGTTGGGGGAGTGGAACCAGGAAGGCTATATACTTTGGGAGGATGTAAAGGCCAAAAATAAAATCCCTGGAGTCCCACAGCTGAGAAGGAAATTTGGAGAAAAAATGTCAGACGGTGAATTGGGGGTCATTACTACACCACATGTGATAGAATAGCCCCCCCATCTCCCCTGTGAATTTCATGTTTCTTATTATGACTTTGGTACAAGTGGATTTGGGGAATAGGATATGAAGAGATGCAAGAGTTCTACACCCACATGGGTGTAAAGTAAAACAAAGGCTGCTTTTGTAGAGCGGACAGCTGGCATCTGGGCTACACATATAGTACAAGAGAAAAGTGAGAATGGATGAGTCTGGAGGAATAAACAGGCATCATTTTGTAAGGGGCCATGTGAGCCATCTTAAAAATTGTGCAGCTTATTTCAGGTGAAACAGGCAACTGCTAAAGACACTTAAGGAGAGGAATGACATTATGAGTTTATAATTTAGAGAAATTACTCTGGCAGCAATTCAGAGAATGGGTTGGAAGAAGAAATGTTGGTGGCAGAAGATTCAAAGCTCTGCAGTAATCCATGCAAAGGATGTTAATGGTCTGAAATGGTTATAGTAGCAGTGGAGACAACCTAGACATATTAAAAAGTTAGAATCAATGGGTATAGATGATTGATTGAATGTAGGGGATAAGGTGACCAAACTTCCTGGACTGATGGGCTTCCCAAGACATGAGATTTGCACTTTTAAAGCCGGGACAGTGCAGGGCAAACAGTTCTGATTTGCTACGGGGTTTTTTTTACCATGGATAGGGAACTTTTTAAAGCTAAAGCCAGAAAAGTCCTGGGAAAACCATGCCTCTCTCCATGTTTATCTCCTTGGGGTTCCTTGGCTTGCAGCTACATCACTTCAATCTCTGCTTCCATAATCACACAGCATTCTCCCTGTGTATCTCCACGACTCTGTGTCTCCTCACCACCTTTTTATGAGGACCAGTCATTGAATTTAAGGCCACCCTAATCCTGAATGGCCTTATCTTAACTTGATTACATCCACAGTGACCTTATTTCCAGATAAGATCACATTCACAGGTACAGGGCTGGGGATGGTTAGGATATCAATATATCTTTTGGGGGGAAACATTCAATCTACAACAGGGGTTATCACTATATAGATGGCACTTGAAGCTATGTGAATGAATAAGACTGTCCGGGAGAGAAGAGAGAAGGGAGGAGATAGGAGCAGAGGGGAGAAAGGAAGTGGGAAGGAGGGAAGAGAGGGGAGGGGACTAAGGATAGAACCCTGGGAAACATCAATATTTACAAGATATACATAGGTGACTGAGATGGAGCAGCTATAATGGGAAGATAAAAATCAAGAGAAAGCACCATCTCAGAAGTCAGGGCAACACAATATTTAAAGGAGGGTGAGGTCAGTGTCAAGTGCTGCAGACAGATCAAGCAAGATAAAGACTGAGAATCATCTTTTGGATTTAACAGCAACAAGGTCATTATTGATTTTCGTGAAAGCAGTTTTAGAGAAATGGTACAGCTAAGTGAGACTGAGGGATGAATGGGAGATAAGAAAACAGAGATAACAAGTAAAAACATCTCTTTCAAGAAGTTTCAAAGGAGGCAAGATATAAGGGGAGTAGATGGACAGAGATGTGGGGTTGAGGGAAATTTTTTTTTTCTTTTTTTCGTTATATTTTAGATGAAGGTTTACAGAACAAACTAGTTTCTCATCAAACAGTATACACATTGTTCTGTGACATTCGTTAACAACCCCAGGACATGTCAACACTCTCCCATCTCACCATTGGGTTCCCTATTACCAACTTTCCTGTCCTCTCTTGCCTTCTAGTCCTTGCCCCTGGGCTGGTGTGCCCCTTTAGTCTTGTTTTGTTCTATGGGCCTGTCCAATATTTGGCTGTAGGGTGAACCTCAGGAGCGACTTCATTACTGAGCTGAAAGGGTGTCCAAGGGCCATATTCTCAGGGGTTCTCCAGTCTTTGTCAGATCAGCAAATCTGGTCTTTCTTTTTGAGTTAGAATTTTGTTCTACATTTTTTTCCAGCTCTGTCTGGGACCCTCTATTGTGATCCCTGTCAGAGCAGTCAGTGGTGGTAGCCGGGCACCATCTAGTTTTACTGGACTCAGTCTGGTGGGGGCCATGGTAAATGTGGTCCATCGGTCCTTTGTACTAATCTTTCCCTTGTATCTTTAGTTTTCTTCATTCTTCCTTGTTCCCGAAGGGGTGAGACCAGTGGAGTATCCTAGATGGCCACTCACAGGCTTTTAAGACCCCAGACACTACTCACCAAAGTAGAATGTAGAATATTTTGTTTATAAACTACATTATGTAAATTGAGCTAGATGTTCCCTGAGACCATGGTCCCCACAGCCGGGGTTGAGGAAAATTTTATAATGAATATCTTATACCACATCCTCTAGAAAGCAGAGCCTGAAGTAAGGATTAAACCACTATTCTTTTGTGTGTGTGTGTGTGTGTGTGTGTGTGTGTGCTTTAAGTGAAAGTTTACAGCTCAAGTTAGTTTCTCATATAAAAATTTATGCACGCATTGCTATGTGACCCTAGTTGCTATCCCTATAATGTGACGGTATTTTCCTCCTTTCCATCCCAGATTTCCTGTGTTCGTTCAATCTGCTCCTGTCCTTTTCTGCCTTCTCATCTTACCTCTGGACAGGAGTTTCCCATTTGATCTCCTGTATCTGACTAAACTAAGAACACTCTTCATGAGTATCATTTTATGTCTTATAGTCCAGTCTAATCTTTGTCTGAAGAGTTGGCTTCAGGAATGGTTTTAGTTCTGGGTTAATAGAGTGTGTTAGCCATCTAGTGCTGCCATAACAGAAATATCACAAGTGGATGGCTTTAACAAAGAGAAACTTATTCTCTCACAGTCTAGTAGGTTACAAGTCCAAATTCAGGGCATCAGCTCCAGGGGAAGGCTTTCTGTTTGTCGGCTCTAGAGGAAGGTCCTTTTCCTTGATCTTCCCCTGGTTGAGGAGCTTCTTAGGCACAGGGACCCCTGGTCCAAGGGAGGTGCTCTGCTCCTGGTGCTGCTTTCATGGTGGTATGAGGTCGCCATCTTTCTGTTTGCTTCCCTTTCCTTTTATCTCTTGAAAGATAAAAGGTGGTGCAGGCCATGCCCCAGGGAAACTCCTTTTACCTTGGATCAGGGAGGTGACCTGAGTAAGGGTGGTGCTACAATCTTACCCCAATCCTCTCAACATAAAATTACAATCACAAAATGGGGGACAACCACACAATACTGGGAATCATGGCCTAACCAATTTGGTACACACATTTTTGGGGGGACATAATTCAATCCATGACACAGAGAGTCCAGAGGCCATGTCTTCTAGGGTTCCTCCAGTCTCAGTCAGACCATTGCATCTGGTCTTTTTACTAGAATTTAAATTCTGTACCCCACTTCTCTCCTGCTCCATCAGGGACTCTCTGTTGTGTTCCCTGTCAGGGCAGTCATTGGTGGTATCTGGGTACCATCTAGTTCTTCTGGTCTCAGGCTGATAGAGTCTTTGGTTTATGTGGCTCTTCTTATCTCTTGGGCAATATTTTCCTTGTGTCTTTGGTGTTCTTCATTCTTCTTTGCTCCAGGTGCATTGGGACCAGTTGCTGCATCTTAGATGGCCACTTCCTAGCTTTTAAGACCCCAGACACCACTCACGAAAGTGGGATGCAGAACATTTTCTTAATAAACTTTGTTTTGCCATTTGACCTAGATGTCACCTGAAACCATAGTCCCCAGACCCCCACCTCTGCTACTCTGTCCGTTGAAGTATTTGGTTGTATTCAGGAAACTTCTTAGCTTGTGGTTTAGTCCAGTTGTAAAACGCCATTCTTTATTTATGAGATGCAGCCCCAGGGAAGTGAGTTTGGGGAATGTAAGACACTTTGGAGAGATGTGATTGGATGCATTGAAGCACTGTTGCCACTTCATAATGAGCACAAAGAAACACAGTAGGTTGCTCAGCAGTTATATTTGCAGGCCTGTTTGGAAAGTCTGTAAGAAGAAATCACATCTTAGAGTAGTTCACAAAGGGGAGAAGGGTTGGGAATTTATCTTACCCTTTCCTACTCTCCAATCTCATTTATTAAGTTTCATTCTGTTGGGAAATCACTCCTCCACCCATCCAGGCTGTATCATCTGGCTCCTTGGCAGACATCAGGTATCAAATTCCATGCCCATTGTGTGGTTTTTTATTTTTATTTTTTGTTTGTTTGTTTGTTTTGTTTTTTTAATCAAAATATCTGAAAACAGAAGGGCACTCTGGCACAGAGAGCTCAGTGCATGGGCTGTGAGGGCCACGCATACCCAAGGCTCAACTCAGACGCCGGCATTTTTGTAGAGTTCAGCAAAGTGCTAGCAAGGGCAGTAGTAAAAGCACAGTCTAGGGCCAAGCATTGCCTTGGTAATGAAAGTAATCAGGGGATTCTGAAAAAGTGCCGATGGTTTATGTTCAATATAGTGTAAAAGATATAACATATCATTGGAATGGAATTGGTAGAGAAGAAGGGACTGGGCTTCCTGAGGCTTCCGTATTGATATCAAGACACAGGATACTATTGTACCCTACTTAACACCCATATGTACATACCCCAATAGTATGGGGAATTAATACTCTATGTGGTAAACTTCTGATGTTGTTTTTCTTCCATCCACATAATATCATTGGCAGGTACCAAGGGACACTTTCATAATGATAGACCTCTGGCCCTGCACCTTCGGACACATCACCACGTAGATCAGCACAGTAGGCAGGGGAGTATTGCTGGAAGACATTCTCACACTAGAATGGCTAGCAATAACTTACTATGCACAGAAGTGACTGCAAACTACAGAAGTATATCCAACTAACGGTTCCCCAACTCAACTTCCTCTTAGATCCCACAAACACCTAATTCCAGGGTAAATATGAAGAAAGGGGAGTCAAAATAGAAAGATATAGTGGGCTTAACCAATTTCAAGTTAAATTATCCTACTTTTTCAAATTTCACAAAAGCATATGACGATGTGAGCACTCTAAAGGACCCATGCAAGTGAGGGGTCTTGACGTTACATTTCATTAGTTTCACAGCAGAGTTGAGAAGCCTAATTAGCGAACTTGCATAAACATGTATTCTCGATATATGATATCAGAAGTAAGCACCACTATCATCACCAGAGAGCATTTTTTTCTTCTAACGTTTAGGTTTTGTTCAGTATTCCCAGTACTGTACATGGGATAGCTCATACCAAGAGCCACTGCTCCCACCATAGAGGCTATGGCTGCCATACCCATGTGGATTATGTGAATGGACATGTAACTATTTCAACTATTTTTCTTATGTATAATCCATTGCAATATTTGCTATAAATGCTTCCATTCTATTTAAAACAAATAGCACGTCTTAAATTTTTTGGACAATACTGGACCCTTGATCTTTATCAGACAGAATATATATATAACTCCTTGTCATCGCTTGAGACTGCAGTAGGTTGAAAATTTTTCTTCTATACCACAGATGCATTATAGTCCTTCCAGCTCTGCAATTAAACCTGGTATTATTGATAAATGGAAAATGAGTCAGAATTTCATATTTCCCTTTTTCAAGAAATAATATTTCCACAGGGTGAACTATCAGTGTACTGGAAGCCCTGGTGGCACCAAGTACAGGCTTGAGCTTGGAAAGTTTTATTTTCAGGGTCCTAACTTTGCAAATCACCTCAAGAAGAAGGTGGGGGAAGCAATATGATTTTTCTTTTTTTTTTTTTTTTTTTACCTTGGGGAGGACTATAGAAGAGATTTCCTTTTAAATGCCATTAGATGGAGGTATTGATGACCTGGTAGCCCCAGAGACTTTATGAGAAAAGCCAAAAACTCTACATTGCACCCTAGCCCTCATATCCCAATGGAAAGTGTAGGCTGGGGAAAAAAAAAGAAATGTTATAAGACAAATCTCCTCAGGATATTCCAAGCCAAGACACAAAAAAATCCCTTTCATTACATCCTCTACCATCCCTATAGCAAGAAGACCTTCTCCCTTTCCCAAAAATGTCCTGACTCCGGAAGAAGGAACTACCTAGAAAATATTAGAATATGAATAAGACATGAAGAGACAGGTGAAAGCGTGGTGTACTAAAGATAATATACAATGTTACTATGAAGGTATTTTCTAGATGTGATTAACGTTTATAATCAGTTTACTTTAATAAAGACAATTACCCTTGATAATGTGGGTGGGTGGGCTTCATCCAGTCAGTTGAAGGCCTTAAGAGCAAAAACTGAGGTTTTCCAGAGAAAGAATTCTACCTTAAGACTTTAACAATGAGATCCCGCCTGAGTTTCTAGCCTGTTGCCAGCCCTACAAATTTTGGGCTTACCAGCCCCCACAGTCACATGAGCCAGTTCCTTAAAAATAAATCTCTCTCTCTCTTTCTCTCTCTCTGTTCTGTGTCTCTGGAGAATCCTAACTAATGCAGGTATGTTTTTATTTTTTTTTCTAATTGATTTATTGAATTAAAAATGTTGTAATCTAATGAAGTATGTGCGAGAAAAGAGAGTTGTACTTTTATGAAATTTAAACTAAATGCTTTGGTAAAGATTAGATTAAGTTGGAAACTAAAACATTGTTGTCAAAGTAAGTTTGGGTAAGACAAGCATAAAAGATTGGGCAAAAGCATAAAAACCACAAGGGATACTACATTAAGATTGCTTTGCAAGTATTTTTAAATTTTTGTTCAGCTTTGAGGAAACCAGAACTGAAAATCATAGGCAATGCATTATGGTTATGATTAAAACAAAAAGACACCTTTGAACATCAATGAGCAGATTTATATTTTTAAAAATGTTAAAAAGACATTAGCCCAACATTAAAATATTGGTGTGCCTATTTACATTTTTAGGTTTTAACATAAAATAAAATGGTTATGTGTGTATCATCCTGAATGATTCCTCACTCTTACTGGCTTTTTAAACAAACTGATTGATTACCATCAATAATCAAAATGTGGAATGTACCAAATTTGAATCTAGGAAAACTGGAAGCCATCAAAGTGAAATGAAACGCATGAAGATCAATATCCTAGGCATTAGAGGGTTGAAATGGACCGGAATTGGCCATTGTGAGTTAGACAATCATATGGTCTACTCTGCCAGAGATAACAAATTGAAGAGGAATGGCATTGCATTCATCATCAAAAAGAGCATTTCAAAATCTATCCTGAAGTATAACACTGATAGTGATAGGATAAAATCCATACACCTACAAGGACAATGAGTTAATACAACTATTACTCAAATTTACACACCAACCACTAAGGCCAAAGATGAAGAAACTGAAGATTGCTTTACCAACTTCTGTGGTCTGAAATTGATCAAACATGCAATTAAGATGCATTGGTAGTTACTGGTGATTAGAATGTGAAAATTGGAATCAAAGAAGGATAAGTAGTTGGAAAATATGGTCTTAGAGACAGAAACAACTCCAGAGATCACATGATAGAATTTCATAAGACCAATGACTTCTTCATTGCAAATACCTTTTTTCAACAATATAAACAGTGACTATACATGTGCACCTCACCAGATGGAATACACAAGAATCAAGAGACTACATCGGTGGAAAGAGACAATGGAGAAGCTCAATATCACCAGTCAGAACAAGGTCAGGGGCCAACTGCGGAATAGACCATCAACTGCTCATATGCAAGTTCAAGTTGAAGCTGAAGAAAATAAGAGCAAGTCCACAAGAGCCAAAATACAACCTTGAATACATCCTACCTGAATTTAGAGACCATCTCAAGAATAGATGTGACACATTAAACACTAATGACTAAAGGCCAGATGAATTGTGGAATGACATCAAGGACACCGTATATGAAGAAAGCAAGAGGTCATTAAAAAGAGCAGAAAGAAAGAAAACTCAAAATGGAGCAAAATGAAACTTGTTCTTGAACACAGAGTAGCTAAAAAAAAGTGGGAGAAATGATTAAGTAAAAGAGCTGAACAGAAGATTTCAAAGGGTGGCTCAAAAAGACAAAGTATTATAATGACATGTGCAAAGACCTGGAGTTAGACAACCAATAAGGAAGAACATGCTTGGCATTTCTCAAGTCAAAAGAACTGAAGAAAAAATTCAAGTCTCGAGGTCCGTCCAATACTGAAGGATTCTACATGGAAAATATTGAATGATGCAGGAAGCATCAAAAGAAGATGGAAGGAATACACAGAGGCACTGTACCAAAAAGAATTGGTCAACATTCAGCCATTTCAGGAGGAAGTACATGATCAAGAACTGATGCTACCGAAGGAAGAGGTCCAAGCTCTGCTGAAGGCATTGGCAAAAACAAGTCTCCAGGAATCGACAGCATATCAATTAAGATGTGTCCACAAACAGCTGCAGCTCTGGAGGTGCTCACTTGTCTATACTAAGAAATCTGGAAGACAGCTACCTGGCCAATCGACTGGAAGAAATCCATATTTGTGCCCATTCCAAAAAAAGATGACAATGCAGAAATTATTGAATATCATTACTAGCACATGCAAATAAAATTTTGCTGAAGATAATTCAAAAATGGTTGCAGCAGTACATCAACAGGGAACTACCAGAAATTCCAAACGGATTCAGAATAGGATGTGGAATAAGAGATACTATTGCTGATGTCAGATGGATCTTGGCTGAAAGCAAAGAACACCAGAAAGATATTTACCTGTGTTTTATTGATTATGCAAAGGCATTTGACTATGTGGATCATCCCGTACACATAATTTGGCTCATCAGGAACCTGTACACAGACCAAGAGGCAGTTGTTTGAACAGAACAAGGGGATGCTGTGTGGTTTAAAGATAGGAAAGGTGTGTCTCAGGGTTTTATCCTTTCATCAAGTTTATTCGATCTGTATCCTGAGCAAATAATACAAGAAGCGGGATTGGAGGAAGACTCATTAACAACCTGCAGATGACACAACCTTGCTTGCTAAAAGCAAAGAGGACTTCACTTACTGATGAAGATCGAAGCCTAGTGTTCAGTGTGGATTGCATCTCAACATAAAGAAAACAAGAATCCTCACAACTGGACCAATGAACAGCATCATGATAAACGGAGAAAAGATTGGGGTTGTCAAGGATTTCATTTTACTTGAATCCACAATCAACACCCATGGAAGCCACAGTCAAGAAATCAAACAATGCATTGCATTGGACAAATCTGCTGCAAAAGTCCTCTTTAAAGTGTTAAAAAAAAAAAAGAAGATGTCACTTTGAGGACTCAGATGCGCCTGACCCAAGCCATGGTATTTTCAATCACCTCGTATGCATGTGAAAGCAGGACAATGAATAAGGAAGACCAAAGAAGAATGGATGCCTTTGAATTACAGTATTGGCAAAGAATATCGAATATACCATGGATTGCCAGAAGAATGAACAAATCTGTCCTGGAAGAAGTACAGCCAGAATGCTCCTTAGAAGCAAGGCCTCACATGCTTTGGACATGTTATCAGGAGGGACCAGTCCCTGGAGAAGGATATCATGCTTGGTACAGTAGAGGGTCAGTGAAAAAGGGAAGACTCTCAACAAGGTGGATTGACACAATGGCTGCAACAATGGGCTCAAGCATGACAACAATTATGAGGATGGTGCAGGACCCAGCAGTGCTTCATTCTGTTGTACATCATGTTGCAATGAGTCGTAACCAACTGGATGGCACCTAATTAACAGACTTATCATAATCTGGACACATTCTCTAATTTTAAGCCCATGTTAGTCTCTCCTATTAGAAGGAAGAAAACCAAACCCATCACCGTCAAGTTGATTCCAACTCTCAGCGATACTACAGGACAGAGTAGAACCACCTCATAGGGCTTCCAAGGAGCAGCTGGTGAATTTGAACTGCCGACCTTTTGGTTAGCAGCCAGGCTCTTAACTACTGCACCACCAGATACCCAAAAGGAAGGAAGGAAGGGATGGAGGGAGGGACCAAGGTAGGGAGGGGGAAGGATTGGCTAGGCCCTCGGAGGACAGCATGAGGCACTAGGGACAGGTTTGAGGCAGTGATGATTTCATCACATCACAGCTGCTCCCATCTGTCCTCCTGATTCCTTCTAGCTATGTCACTTTTTATATATATAAAAATCTATGGCTTCACAGTAACAAAATACAGTGCTATTACATACGGCAAGTATAGGGAATACACCAACACATGAAAGAGTATAAATGAAATTAATCTTGTGAAAAAAAGCAGAATTCAAACAATTATAAGTAAAATATACGTAAGTTATCTTTAAAAGGACAGATGTAAATTGAGTGATGTAGGCAGCTAATGTTCATTTGACTCATTCCATAAATTTGCCTCAGTTCACACTAAAAAGAAATTTATAAATATATACAAAGTATTCTACAAGATTCGTTGTAAAGCTAATTAAGGGAAACTAAAGGACTCTGGGTTTAGCAGGAAAAGATAGGACCCTCCGTTCAATGGCAACAAATTGAGCCCCATCCTAGGAGTTCTAGAACAACCCACAGACTACATGATTTTGAAACAATTTTCTAAAGGAACAAATGTCAAAGCTTTTTAGTCTCTTCACTTCTTCCTCACTCCTGAGCCAAGAGAGAATTAATAATTTGATTATTTTTCCATTTTTGCATGACTTTTCCTCACCAGTTTAGTTTTTCATTTACTTTTCGATAAAAAAAATTCCTAAAAAATGACAGAGACAAAATTCTCTAAGCTAGAAAAGACCTTGAGTGATTATCTTCCATTTCCCTACTTTTAGACAGTATCACAATAATGCTGATGAAGAGCTATGTTATTTTTAAAACCTCCAGAGGAGAAGATTCTACAACCTTCCAACATTAACAGCCCTCACTGTCAGGAAATTCTTCCATATATAATCTAAGTCTCTCATGCTGCTGTTCAAATCAGTTTCTGCTCTGCAGAGCTGAGTTGTTATTGAGAACAGCTGGTCTTTGGTCTCTACGTAGAAATTCTTCGTTTGCTGCCACTGCAATCTAATGAGGTTGAATTTTCTGTATAGCTTATATCCTCCAAGCTGATTAACCCCAGTTCCCCAACCTACCCAGAGAATTAATTCACAACTTTATCTGTACTCCCATATCACTTTGTGATATCTCTACTAGAACATTATCACAATTTAGTGTAGTTATATATTTGCGGGATGGTCTCCCGACACTTTCTCCTTTCTTACTTGTGTGCCTATCTCTGTGACTTGCACATAATAGGCCCTTAACAAATAGCTGTCCAATGAAAGAATGAATGGAACAGCATCCAGATAAACCATTTTCTTCTAACCATTCAAGCATGGTTGTGGATATCCTCTGTTAGTGAAGTTTCTTTTGCTAATAAGTAACAGAAACTAAGGCCATAGGTGGTGCGAACGGTTTGCACTCAACTGCTAACCAAAAGGTTGGCGATTCAGACCCACCCAGCAGTACCACAGAAGAAAAGGTGTGGTGATCTGCTTCTGTTAAGATTGCAGCCAAGAAAACCCTGTGGAGCCCTTCTACTCTTAACACATGGGGTTGCCATGAGTCAAAATCAACTAGACAGCAACCAACAATGACCACAGCCACTAACTCTATTAGTTAGAGCAAAAACCTTTACAGGTGCAGATCATCAGGTCTTTTCTCGTGAGGAGTCACTAGGTGGGTTTGAACTGGCAACTTTTGGTTAATAGTCGAGCGCTTAACCATTGTACCACCAGGGCTTCATATACATATAAAAATACATATACATAATTTAAAAAATTACCATATACATATATATATATATCACATTTATAGGCAAGTTAATCTTGATTTCCTGACACTTTGGAATTATCTTCATACTTAGAATTTGGCTAATCCAGGATTGTTCTTTTCCAGGTTATTTAATACATTCGGGCTGTCTGTAAAATCTTCCTTATAACTTAAGACTTTTCAAAATTCTCCCTAGTCTTTTTGCATCATTTAGTGACAGAATTAAACTTATGTTTCACAGGTTTCTGGTTCTGTTCCCCTGAGTGAGTTATCTGAAAGTTAACTGGGCAGTTGAAATCTACGGATCATCTTCCTGGATGTGGAGATTTGGTTTTGTTCCACTTCATCTTCCATGACTTCCTGATTTGGAGATCTGTCACAGGCTCCTGCTGTGAGATCTTCTTTATTCTGTTTTCCTTTTATCTTTACCCAGAGACTTTCAAGAATTCTTCTTTGTGCCAACTATTTCCATAGTTACGATGGTATTTTAATATCTTCCTATGCCTTATCCTGCGGTTCTTAGACAGAGAAGTTTATGGTTGCTTACTTTGAATATAGAAGGAGAGCAGGGATATTTAATAATTAGCACAGAAGCCAACCTTGAAATTCCCACAGCCAGCTGTATCATACACCCTTCTGTACTCATTATATTTTACAATGTTTTCAATAATATTCTGCTTCTCAAAGACTAAATGAGACAGTTTCTTGCCCCCCAAAAATCATATTCATTTTGTATGGCTCCAGTTTTTGTTTTTAATCTAATACCTTTATTGTTCTTATGTCAGTTTCAGTTTCTGATTTTCTTTTCTCCCGTGGTGATTATTTGGGTTTCTATATCTGATTTACTCCACTCTCTTTTCTCTAAATCTAGCCTCTCTTTTTACCTTCGAAAAGAGATAGTGATCACCCTGAACAGTAGGCAAAAAAGTAAACTCTATGGAACAAGAGTTAACAACATATTATTTTAAGAGATTTCTTCAATTCCTACTATTCCTCCAGGCACCAGCACACCACAGAACCAGCTGCCTCTATTCACATTCACCACATGCCATACTGAAAGAAAGAAAGCTGCCCTGGAATGAAGGGGAGGGAGGTTGCTTCATGAGAAGTTTGGGGCATTCTTCACGAAAAACATCAAAAAGAAATTCTTTGAATTGCTTTTATATGGAATTAACATTAGAAAAAAGACAGACAAGTATTTGACACCATTCAATCAAAAAACTCTTACTGAGCGCCTTAATAATACAGTTTATATCTGTACGCCTCTGTTTCCAAGGTGCTTCTTCAAACAAATTATCTCATGTGTGAGGTAGGTTGGCAGATAGTAAACAAGTTATTGTACACAAAAGAGCTTTATGATACACTATATAAATATGAGAAATAATTATTTCCATTTTATGCATAAGGAAATGGGGTCTCCAAGAAGTTGAAAGGCCTGTCTAATCTGATATGCCTGGTCTCCTGACTACTATGAACCTTTGTATCATACTCCCTTTCTGTGAGTCTCCTCTGTACCAGGTAGGCGGGGTATATGGAAATCTTTGACTTGAAAGAGTTTACAGATCAGTTATGAAGAAATGTCATACACATAAAAAACAAATTATTATTATTATAGCTAATACTTACGTAGTGTTCACCATGTCCCAGGCATTGTTTCACATATAATGATGACTCATTTAATCCTTTCAGCAATCTTGTGATACAGGCATTATTTTTATCCTTAATGTATAGATGAGGAAATTAAGGCACAGAGAGATTTAGTAACTTGCCTAAAGTCACCCAGTGAGTGGCAGCATCAGGATTTGAACCCAGCTCTCTGGCTCCAGGATCTATCTGTTTTGCTATACTCTACTGCCTTTCTGGAAGCCCTGGTGGTGTAGTGGTTAAGAGGTACAGCTGCTAATCAAAAGGTCTGCAGTTCAAATCCATCAGGTGCTCCTTGGAAACTCTATGGGGCAGTTCTATTCTGTCCTATAGGGTTGCTATGAGTTGGAAACTACTCGACAGCAACAGGTTTGGATTTTTGTTTTGGTACTGCCTTTCTGGAAATCCTGGTGTCGTAGTAGTTAAGAGCTATAGCTGCTAACCAAAAGGTCAGCATTTTGAATCCACCAGGCACTCCTTGGAAACCCTATGGGGCAGTTATGAATTGGAATCAACTCAAGGGCAAAGAGTTTGGTTTTTTTTGGTTACTGCCTTTCTACAAGACAGTATATGTAATGCATTCCATATTCATGATATAATAAGTGTGATTGAGTGTCAGAGAAGTTTACATTGGAAAAAAAAAGAGAAGTATTTTTCTCTACAAAAACTAGTGTAGAAAAGAAATTCTAAATAAAATTTATTTAACTAGAAGAATCCAGGAAAATATCAAAGATAGAAAAGAGAAAGACCATGCTTGGCATTTTCAGGAATCATCAATGGAACTAGTCTGACTAAAACAGAAGATTTGTGTAGGAAATATCGGAAATTAAGATTGGAGTGTTACGCGTGGAGTAAATTGCGGCTGATTTACAATAAAGAGCGAAATTTGGATTGTTTATTACAAGCGGGAACCCCAAAGTAAGGGATCAAAGTCCTCAAAAATTTGTTTTCCCGTGATAAACAGAATACAGAGGGGAAGAAACAAGAGTTGAGCAACCATTAGACTAGTCCCAGTATGAGGTAACAAGGGCTTGAATGAGAGTGATGTAGAGGGGGAAAAGAGGGGCAGAGAGGCTATAGCTGGCATTATTTGCAGATAGGATTAATAGGACCTGGTGACTAACAGGAGACGTAGTGGCACAGTGGATAAGAGCTTGGCTGCTAACCAAAAGACAGGCAGTTTAAATCGACCAGGTGCTCCTTGGAAACCCTTTGGGAAAGTTCTACTCTGTCCTACAGGGTTAGTATGAGTCCAAATTGACCCGACAGCAAACGGTTTGGTTGGTTTGGTTTGGTGACCAACAAGATGAAGAAAATGAGTAAAGGGAGCATCAAAACTAAGTTTTCAAGCCTGTGAGAGTGAGCAAATGATGCCATTTACAGAAATGGGGGTTGTTATTGATTGAATTGGGTACCCCTAAAAGACATGTTGAAGTCCTAGCTCCTATACCTGTGAATGTGGCCTTGTTTGGGTAAATAGGATCTTTCTTTGAAGATGTTATCAGTTAAATTATACTGGAGTTGGGGTCCCACCCCTAATCCCTTCTAAGTGGCGTCATGTAAAAGGGGAGGACAGACATGGAGTCAGGGTCACAAACGGGGAAGATACCACGTGAAGATTTGTCTACAAGCCAAGGAATGCCAAGAAACACCCAGGGGTGTGGAATTTGAAAGAAACAAGAAAGTATCTTCCCCTAGAGCAGAGAGAGAGAGAGTATGAATAGCCCTGCTGAGTCCTTGAATTTGGACTTCCAGCATCCAGAACTGTGAGACATTAAATTTCTGATCTATAAAGCCACCCACTTTGTGGTATTTTGTTATGGCAGCCCTAGAAAACTAAGGAGGGGGCATTGGTTCAGTGGTAGAATTCTCATCTTCCATGTAGGAGACCCAGGATAGATTCCTAGCCAATGCACCTCATGGAGACTTGTGTGTTGCTATGATACTAAACAGGTTTCAACAGAGCTTCCAGGGTAGGACAGACTAGGAAGAAACGTTAGGTGATCTACTTCCGAAATCATCCAGTGAAAACCCTATGGATCACAAACATCCAAACTGCAACCAATCTTGGAGATGGCACAAGACCATGCAGCATTCCATTCCATTGTGCATGGGGTCACCATGAGTCAGAGCTGACTCAACAGAAGACAACAATAAAAACAACAACAGGAAACTAAGACAGAAGTATTCAGAATGGAGCTGATTTGGAGACATATTCAGATTTGGACAGGCGACAAGAAGACAATCAAGTGGAAACATCCAGGAGTTAGTTAACAAATAATTATTGAACCCATGCTTTATGTTAAGGCAATGTGCTAGAGCCTGGGGATATTGCTGTGACAAGACAAACAAGGTCCTTACCTTCATGGAGCTTGAGTTCTAACCTGAACAGTTGGAGGATCAGACAGATTAGAAGAAAGGTCAGGGACAGAGGTGAAGATTTGGAAGCCAGGTGATTAGAGGTGATAGCTAGAATTAGGACGTTGGTCTATAGTCTCTCCCTCTTTCTCTCTCAGCAAGGCTCTTTATTTAATCTTCTAAGACACTCAGTTATTTCTATTTTGTCTCACACCCCATCAAATGAATTATTATGCACAGTTTTTTTTTTTCACCAAGAATTAAAATTTACAAAATGCTTACTTAGGAACCCCAAAGAGGCAGACATTACAGGTCAAGCATTTTCCTGAGTTTGCTAAAGATAGGAATTATCAGGCTCCCCAGTCAGAGCCAATGTTAAACACTGGCGAAAAGAAAAGAGAGAAATAAGAGACAGTTTTTCAAAAATTCTAAACAACAGTCTACTTGCTGACTCCTTAGCTTAGTTTCCTGATATTGGCCATGCAGCCTCAGGCCAGTGACAACTACTGGCAGTTCATACCTGTGCTTGTCACTGGGCCCTGGGCTGAGTTTCAGAGCAGAGAAACCGGAACCTTGGTTCTTTTTAGCGTGTAGGTCAGAGGTTGAAAACTGGTGCCTGAGGGCTAGGTGTGGCCAGCAGGCCTGTTTTCTTTGGGCTGCACAGTGTTCTTTTAAGCTTTGAGACAATGTTTAAAATGCAGGTTTGGAATTTGGAGGTTACACATAAAAATGAAGATTTCCAGCTGCTTTTAAAAAATCAGAATACCTGTCAACACTGGATCTGCTTTTCTGACTGGTAGTGTTGGGCTGAAGTTAACTCAGATCTGCTTCTTGTTAGACACAGTGTCACGCTTCACACAACAAACACTTGTGCTCACCTGGTGTACCTTATTCCTTCGAGTTTTCTGGCTCCTCTAAGTATTTGAGTTTGCAGCCACACAAATGTGTAGTTCTCTAAAGAAGCTATGCAAAAGTGCTTGCCTGCAGGAGACAGTATACCAAAAAACAATTGTCCTGT
The DNA here is from genome assembly GCF_024166365.1 of Elephas maximus indicus. Classification (NCBI taxonomy): domain Eukaryota; kingdom Metazoa; phylum Chordata; class Mammalia; order Proboscidea; family Elephantidae; genus Elephas; species Elephas maximus. The sequence goes on from NC_064821.1 coordinate 138,675,581, forward strand.
CCTAAACCTTACATACTAACCCATTGCTGTTGGTTCCTACCCATAGTGACCCTATAGGACAGTGTAGAACTGCCACATACAGGGTTTCCAAGGCTGTAATCTTTAGGAAAGCAGGCTGCCATATCTTTCTCCCATGGAGCCGATGCTGAGTTCCAACCACTGTTTAGCAGCCAAGTGCTTAACCACTGTGCCACCAGGGCTCCTAAAAATGTTACATACTAAGGAGGGTTAAAAATTGAAGCAGCTGTCCATTAAGCAATAAGGAGCTCTTTCAGTTATCAGCAGATATGGCTTTGACCATTAGCAATGACACCTTGAGCAAGTTACTTCCATTTTCTCATCTTCAACTTGGCTAGTTTATAAAATGAAGCTAATAGGATCTACTCCAAAAAGTTGTTGATGCCATTAGAACAGTGCCTGGCATTTAATAGTTGCTAGATAAATAACTGAAGATCAAAGACCACAGCCTTCAGTATGGATTACACCTCAACATAAAGAAAACAAAAATCCTCACAACTGGACCAATGAGCAACATCATGGTAAACGGAGAAAAGATTGAAGTTGTCAAGGATTTCATTTTACGTGGATCCACAATCAACAGCCATGGAAGCAGCAGTCAAGAAATCAAAAGATGCATTGCATTGGACAAATCTGCTGCAAAGGACCTCTTCAAAGTATTGAAGAGCAAAGATGTCACCTTGAAGACTAAGGTGCACCTGACCCAAGCCATGGTATTTTCAATCATATCATATGCATGTGAAAGCTGGACAATGAATAAGGAAGACTGAAGAAGAGCTGACGCCTTTGAATTGTGGTGTTGGCGAAGAATATTGAATATACCATGGACTGCCAAAAGAACGAACAAATCTGTCTTGGAAGAAGTGCAGCCAGAATGCTCCTTAGAGGCAAGGATGGCGAGACTGCATCTTACATACTTTGGACATGTTGTCAGGAGGGATCAGTCCCCGGAGAAGGACATCATGCTTGGCAGAGTACAGGGTCAGCAGAAAAGAGGAAGACACTCAACAAGGTGGATTGACACAGTGGCTGCAACAATGAGCTCAAGCATAACAACGATTGTAAGGATGGCGCACGACCGGGCAGTGTTTCGTTCTGTTGTGCATAGGGTCACTATAAGTTGGAACCAACTCGACGGCACCTAACAACAAGAACAAATAAAAAACAAAAATCTTGCTGGGGCAACAATTAAATGCGCGGCAGCTAACTGAAAGGTTGTTGGTTTGAACTCACACAGTGACTCCATGGGAGAAACGCCTGGCAATCTGCTCCCATAGAGATTTCAGCCTAGAAAGCCCTACGGGGCAGTTTTACTGTGTTACATGGGATCACTATGAGTCGAAATCAACTCAAGGGTACCTAAGAGCAACAACAAATAAACGACAACAATTATTACTGTTGTCCTTTCTAAGGCTATCACAGGCTTCAAGTGCAAATGCAAGCTGGTTTTTCTGCATATTTTATTTATATGTGTCTTTTGGGTACTTCATCGCATAATGAAGTATATATAGGGTTGCTATGAGTCGGAATAGACTAGATTGCAACAGGTTTTGTTTTGGTTTTGGTTTTATTGGGTACTGTCATGGATTGAATTGTGTCCCCCCAAAAATATGTGTCAACTTGGATAGGCCATGATTCCCAGTATTGTGTGGCTATCCTCCATTTTGTGTTTGTAATTTTATGCTAAAAAGAATTAGGGTGGGATTGTAATACCACCCTTACTCAGTTCACCTCCCTGACCCAAGGTAAAGGGAGTTTCCCTGGGGTGTGGCCTGTGCCACCTTAGGAAAATGAAGCAAGTAGAGAGTTAGGGACCTCATACCACCAAGAAAGCACCAGGAGCAGAGCGCGTCCTTTGGACATGGGGTCCCTGTACCTGAGAAGCTCCTCGACCAGGGGAAAGATAGAGGATAAGGAAGGACCTTCCTCCAGCCTTCCCCTCTGGAGCTGACACCCTGAATTTGGACTTGTAACCCACTAGACTGTGAGAAAATTAATTTCTCCTTGTTAAAGCCATCCACTTGTGGTATTTCTGATACAGCTGCACTAGATGACTAAGACAGGTAATAATCATGGATCTAGCACGGCACCAGGATGGAAAACATAAAAAGAATAAACACAGTTTGTGTCCTTGAGGAATTCCCTGGTAAGAAGTGAAAGGGTTAAAGACAAGTGTATTGAGAGGAGGAAAGAGTTTCTGAAGATAAAATTCAAGAAGAAAAATTGGAAGTAAAAGACTGGGAAAAGGCAAAGGAAATTCAACACCAGGGTCAAGAAAAGAGTATATGGAAAAATGTTATAAAAAAGGTGAAAGTGAAAGTATAAGACTCCCCTCTTAGAATATGTTGAATTTGAGCTTTCTGGAAAGATACAACATTTTATGCTACACAGAATAACAAGTATCTGCAAAATAATAATATTATAACAACTAACACTTACATAAGGTTACTATGTGCCAGGCACTATTCTAATTGCTGTATACGTATTACCTCATTTAATTTGCAGAACAACTTTTGAGGAAGATTCTCATATTTCCATTATGGAGAATGTAGCTCTAAGACAGCCAACTCAATGTGCTATTCCTCTGGAATATGCATGCAAGTAGACTCATGAAATCTGTTGTTTATCTTTTTTTGACCCATCTACATGAGATCAAACATTGCTATCAGGAAAACTACAGCCAAATCATGCTTTTGAAGTACTGAGGAAGAAATTAACAGACCTGGGGTTTATCCAGGAGCCCTGGTGGCACAGTGGTTAAGGCGCTCAGCTGCTAACCAAAAGGTCGGCAGTTGGAATGCACCAGTCACTCCACTGGAGAAAGATGTGACAGTCTGCTTCTGTAAAAGATTTACAGCCTTAGAAACCCTATGGAGCAGTTCTACTTTGTCCTATAGGGTCACTATGAGTCGAAAGTGACTCAGCAACAGTTGGTTTGGTTTTTGGTTTGGGGTATATCCAGGAGAAAGCACATCATCTATGATACTCAGTTAAGAGATAAGTTCTGGGGAAGAAAGCAGAACTTGGAAACCAAATGACGGATCATATAAATAATGCTGCAGAATGGGATTTGGGTGGGTTTCTGTTACACTTACGATATTGCAGTGAAGACACCCTGCCAGAGTGGGAAAGCATCATGGACATAAGAGTCCCCTTATGGCTTGCCAAATTAAAACCTGCCTACTTGGCACAATGCAATTCCACACCAAATCAACAAAAGAAATGTATGAATACACAAGTGCAGTCAGTAATAATTGAGTAGTTACTCTGTGACCGGTGCTGTCCCAAGTGCTTTTCATGCAGTATCTAATTTAACCTCACAACTCTGAGTGGAACTACTGGTTTCATTTTACAGATAGAGAAACAAAGACACAAAGGTCACACAGCTAGTATGTGCCCGTGTCGGGATTTGAACCCAATTTTTTTTTTAGCCTGACCCAGAGCCCATGCTCTTAACCACAATCGTGGATTACATTAAGGTACACATGTAATCTTGATTTCTAAATCTCTTTTGACTATATCGATATTTTTCACACAACTCAGGACATTTTTCAGGCCTTAATAATGTCTGAGTTAAAAACCCATGCTCTCAATCGCAGAATGCTGATCTCCCTATTAACATTCCTCTCTTAATTCAGATGAGGCCTAAACTTTCTTATATTTTCAGGATAATATATAGATACAGATATGAATATTGATGCTACTTCCTAGACTGATTGAGGAAGAAATAATTATTTGAAATTAGAGTTAACAGATATGAACTTAAGTCTATTTAGATTAAGTAGTGATGTTTTCCTTTTATGTAGAGTTATTTTCTGTTCATTTAAGTGGCACAATGAGATCAGGAATCCATTAAACTTTTTTTTTTTACTTACTAGCACAAAATTTGGATAAAATCTTCAACATGAAAAACTAAAATCTCTTTACTAAAGTCATATAACGGTTCACCACTAGATGGAGCAACTAAATTTTGAATTTTTTTCACTCGTGGCAAATCTCTAAGTTTGTTTTGAATTTAGTCCTGATCTTATTTCTTAACTGCTGTCTCTTTCTTTATCAGGTGTTTGGAAGTACATTATAATCTCTATCAGAGAAAACCTAATGAAAGCAACATCACTATTAGTGCATCTGAGGCTTCTATACTTAATACTTAGTGAGGCAAAAGTCATCTAGAAAAGATTGACCGTAAACAGATAAGAGTTCAGGATTTCAAACAAAATAAACTTAAAGAGATATTAACAGGCTCAGCAACTACATTAGCTGCTCTCCTATCTGTAATCTGCTATTTGACAATATGAACCATCCAGTCAACCCAAGCAAATAAGGCCTTTGGCCCACTGCAACATGTGTCACATAGTCTTTGTATAAGTGGCCTCTGTGTATGCTTGAAACAATAAAAGTCCTTTCATGCATGGAAGAGCTGAAGAGCTAGGATGATGACTGATAGTGTGGCCCAGGAAATACAGCAGTTTAGGGTCAAAGATTTCTTTGCAAGAGGGGGAAGTTTTTCTAGACTATGTGCATTATACTCTCCCCACTGAAAACCAGGGTGATCATTCATTCATTTAATCCATTAAGAGGCTACTATGTGCTGGGCACCATAAACCCTCTCAATTCCATTCCAGAGACTGACAGCACATTGGAAGTTTCAGCATTGCATGAATCTGTTCTGGGAAAAAAAAAAGAGGAAGGATAGCTAGAATTAATGAAACAGAGCTGCTAGATCTTGTGAAAACCAGGAGCATCAGAGAAGAGTATCTAAATTGAATACGGACAGACATGTTTCCCTTGGCCACTACTGACCAAGGGTGGCACCAGTTCCTGGGCATAGAATATCAGAGATTAACATCAGAACTGCACAGGACATTATTTAATGTTTGCACTGATGACCATTATGTTTAAGTTAATTATTGATAAGTTATACACTCATATTTTAAGCTGAGCCATTTTAATCTAATATTTTTTGTTGTCCTTATAAAATCTTGAATTAAAGGACACTTTTGTATACAGTTAAATTTCTCTGACTAGACTGATAACCCGAGTCAAGATTCTGCTTCTGTTGGTTAGAGCAAGCTCATCAGGTAAGCCACACCCCTTAACAGAATGATGCCTCATTACAGCTTTGTCCTTCCTGAATGTGACAGCTGCAATAATGCTCAAACACTTTACTCACAGGAGAGTTGGTTAGGCATTCACTCAAATACTATTTTAGTTTATTTTGGTTTGAATAAGCTTGATTGTCTGGTTTCCAAGTCCTTAGCAGATTCGAAATGATAAATGAGAAAAAGGATGACAATTGATACATATGAAATTGAAGTTGTCAATGATTTCATTCTACTTGGATCAAGTAGAAGCAGCAATCAAGAAATCTCAATGGGAAAATCTGCTGCAAAAGACCTCTTTAAAGTTTTAAAAAGCAAAGATGTCACTTCGATGGCTAAGGTATACCTGAACCAAGCCATGGTCTTTACAACATCTTATATGCATGCAAAAGCTGGACAATGAAAAAGGAAGATAGAAGAGGAATTGATGTATTTGAATTGTGGTATTGGAGAAAAATATTGCATATACTGTGGACTTCCACGATGAACAAATCAGTCTCAGAAGAAATACAACCAGAATGCTCCTTAGAAGCAAGGATAGCGAGACTTTGCCTCACTTACTTTTGGACATGTCATCAAGAAAGATCAATTGCTAGAAAAGGACATTATGTTTGGTAAATTAGAGGGTCAGCAAAATCCAGGAAAAATCTCACTGAAATGGGTTGACACAATGGTCACAACAACAGGCACCACCATGCCAATGATCATGAAGATGGTGCTGGACCACGCAGTGTTTCATACCGTTACACATTATGGTCACCATGAGTTGGAGCTGACTTGATGGCAACTAACAACAACAATGTATGTGCATGCAGGTATGTGCACACGTGTATGTGTGTGTGCGTGTGCATGTGTAAAGAGAGAGAGAAAGAGTACCTACTATTTTCCAGGCATTGTTCTAAGCATTTTTTTTTTTTTTGATTTAGTGCTCATGACAACTTCATCAGGGTGGTACTATTATTATCTGCCATTTTATACATGAGGAAACTGCAGGACAGAAAGGTTAAGTAACTTGCCCAGGGTTACATGGCTCTTATGTGGCAGATCTGGAATTTTCACCCGAACGGCCAGACTCACTCTCAAAACCAACAGCTAATACTGTGAAGAAGGGCTGTTAACTGGCAGGCAGCAAGAGAGATAATTGCTAATCTGACAGCAAAAGAAGAGATGAAGTGTGAAAAGCAGCTGAAAAAATTCAAAATACATAGCAGTCTGGAGTCATCTAAAACACCTGCAAACTTTTCTATACTTACATGTTTTTCAGATTTTTTAAGACACTTTAGATTTCAGATATTTATTTCCATCACCCCCAGGGGGACATTCAAAATTTTCCCAACTTGTTTTTTTTTAATTCAGAAAACGTAGTTACTATACACAAAACTTATTTGGCATTGAGTATAGTCTAGCAAGGTTATAATGTAGCTTAGTGGTTATGACAGTCTATGTCTGAATGGGCCTGTGTTCTGGGAGAAAATAGCACGGAATCCAAGTTCTCTGAGAGTCACCTGTGTCCCAAGTCCTAGGAACCATGACATAGAGGCTAGAATTTCTTCTAATGGGAGTCTGAAGAGTCTAAGGGTACACACAAATGGCCTCTGCTAAGGAGAACGCTTACATAGAAATCATAAATCTTGTTAAGATGGCTGGGCATGTTCCCTGCCCCACCAGCTTAAGGACCAGGAGAACTAGAGTCACTGGATATGTGGGTATGCCTACTATGGAGCCATTTTTCACAGCCAGTCCTGTGGTTTAGACCAGACTATTGGTCTCAGATAAGGGGAGGTAAAAGCTGTGAAAATACAGCCCCCCACCTTGTGAGATAAATGGAAGCAAAAAAACACTGGTGTACTGCCAGGCTCTCCTGGGATCAACATCCTGAGCTAACTTTTCAGGGTGAGTCCCCCTTTCTCCTAAGGCAAGAAAAGAACTAGAAAGCCTATTGGAACTTCTGTCAACTCCCCCAGGAAGACCAAAACAGGTCAGTATACAAATGGTGCCAAAAGAGTGCGTGTGAGGGGGTAATAGATGATTCCAGGTTGTATGACACTAGAAGCTAATACAAGTTGGGGGTACCTTTTTAAAGAAAAAAACCAAACCCACTGCTGTCGAGTCGATTCCAACTCATAGCGACCCTATAGGCAGAGTAGAACTGCCCCATAGAGTTTCCAAACAGCGCATGGAGAATTCAAACTGCTGACCTTAACCACTACGCCACCAGGGTTTCCTTTTAAAGAAAAAGAGTATAAGTTTATGAATACAAAACAATTCAGGTCAAGACGAGTATTCATTTAGAATGAGAAAATAAATCATAAAAATTGCAAATTCAAAAAATTTTAAAAGCCAACAAATACAAAAACATCCCCATTTGGAAAAATACATAGTCTTTCATTAATTTCAGGACATAATCTATAAAACTTCTTTCCTGTATTTTTTGGCTATATACATTCCGATAATCTCTTTAAATGACATTGATTTTATAACATTTCTTACAGGAAAAATTAAAAGATAAGTCATATCTTCCCTCTGGAATGCCTGAACTGATCAAAGCTTGTTTTTCCATTACTGATAGATTAGAAAAGTTTCTTTCAGCTTCATGATTCACTATTTCCAATGCCATTTTTTGGACTGTTGTCAAATTTGGAAAATCTCTATCAAGTTTCTATCATAAATCAGCTGTGAGATTTCAGGGCCATTCAAGTTTTCTTGGCAAGGACTATTCTAAAGTACTCTTTCAATTGACAACACTCATTAACCATATTACTGGGTTCTTGGAAGCAGCCTATGCAGGTGGTGGGCCCTGAAGCATAAGCTTCAATAACTTCATGATAAATCCACTTCTCTGTGAGCAGACAATTTCCAATGAAGATTTAAGAACCAGTTGGAAACCCTGGTGGTGTAGTGGTTAAGAGCTACAGCTCCTAACCAAAAGGTCAGCAGTTCGAATCCACCAGCTGCTCCTTGGCAACCGTTTGAGGGTGGTTCTACTTTGTCCTATAGAGTCACTACGAGTCGGAATAGATTCGACGGCAACGGGTTTGCTTTTTTTTTTTTTTTTTTTTAGAAAGCTCAGAAGGATGTATCAGTGGTGGCAACGCAGCTAGCTGCCTACAGGGGAACACTTGTACAAGTGGCTGCTTGAAGCCTTTGGGAATCACTTCCAGTCTCAACAACTAAGCCACAGGGCATCAGCAGCAACTCAGTCTTTAGCTAGGGGATCAATCGCTGTGCCTGCAAGCTATAGGAGGAATTGCCTGAATTTGGACTGTATCAGTAGTGAAAGTGGCCTGAGCTGTTCTCCCAACAGGAAATTGTCAACTTTCTATTTCATTTCCCAAGGTCTGACCCCTTTAGAGGGATTTACTATAAATTCAGAAGACCAGGAGAGGAGTGCATAGGTTTAAAAATTACCATTTTACCTCATTTAGAGAAGACCCAGGAAACACGATGTTGAAATTGATGGTGTTTGGGTGTTTCATCTGATAGGCTTTGGAATTAAGGGGTCTTAGAATCAGATCTCATCACCTTTCAAAATGTATTAATTCACAGCTAATCTTTCTTTCATCTGTACCTCCAATCCACACCTAATCCCCTCCATCTCCAAATAACTTTTCATCATAAGCCTTCTGGAATGTATCTTTAAAAGAAGGACTCACTAAAAAATAATAATCATAATATCACTATTATGCTTTTAAAACTAATATTAATTCTATAATATGAAGCAATGTCCTGTCATACACTTCCACTATTGATGACCAAAAACACAATGAATTGACAGTGAAAAAAAGCTTATATTTAAACCTAATATGTGACCACGGCAAATTCAAGTGGTCTTTCTGGACTCTGAGTTAAAAAACCAGTTGCCATTGATTTCAATTCATGCCAACTCAAAGTCTATCAGAATAGAACTGTGTTTCACAGGGTTTTCAATGACTGATTCTTTCAGAGGTAGTCACCACGTCTTTCTTCCAAAGCTCCACTTTTGGTTAGCTGCCAATCGCATTAACTGTTTGGACCAGCCAGGAAGTCTGGACCTTGAATTACCTCTCATAAAAAGGAAAAAATACCTTACCCACTTAACTCTCATTCTCTCCCTGTTGTTACAAAGAGCAAGTTACTTAACTTCTCTGAGCTTCAGTATCTCATCTATAAAATAGCAATGATAATACTCACCTTATAAGGTTGTTATGAATATTAAAGGAGCTGAGACATGTGAAATACCTGGCACTCAAGAAAATAATTCTCTTTCTCCTCTGAATGCCAAACACAATGTAAAACAATACAGTAACATGATCATAGTCTATCATGCATGCTCTGATTTTCCCTTTCATGCATTCACAACAACCTGGAAAAGTAAATAGCTCAGGTAGTGTGTAACACAAGGCTCAGAGAGTTCATCTGACTTGTCCAACATGCACAGCTGTTAAGTGGCAGAACAAGGATTTAAACAGAAAGCTCGTTACTCCTGTGTACTTTTGAACCTGTGACATCAAGTGAAAGTTAAGTTGTGCTCTGAATATTCTATCCCTCAGAGAGGCAAGAAAATTATATAACACTTTAAAGGAAAATGTCCACCTAAAGTGGGTATATTTTTTAAGTTTTTTGAACTAACAGAAAACTAATCTATCTCAAAAAATTCATTTATTAGCTATGCAGGATACCAGAGGTTTCGGTTTTATTGTATTTAAAAGTTAGTCATGGGAAGCTTTTTTAAAACTGACTATATTGGGGCTCAAACATCCGATTTGTTACTGATTAGAAGTTAATTTTTTAAACGCCAAATGCTTATTGCATTAAATAAATAACATTTAAATTCTATCAGTGAGGGCTCACAATATTTTTTGAATTTTTAAACAAAAATACCTACATTTTTCATAAAATGAAACAAGAATTTCTTACCTACAAGAAACACTACAGTCTGATCAATTGCATCGTAATCAGTGCTTCTGTTGTAATTTATAAGCTGTTAGGGTTGAAGGTGGCATGATACCCTCGCATCTTTAGAAGGCAAAAAGGTACAAAGTGGCTGTGGCTCTCAACAGCAACAGCCTACCAGGCTCCAGCATTCATTTGCTTAACTCACTATAAAGCCTTCTGCATGAATGCTAAGTTCTTCTTAGTTACAAAATTTGTGAAAATTTTATATCACAGCTCTGTGGTTGCGTATTTTTCTTTGCATGGATCTTACACATTTCTTAAGTCTTAAGGTTCTTTCTTTTTTTTTTTTTTTAATGTAGCTTGTAGCAATTGTGGATCAAGTTCCTCTCCCCTTTATATTTTCTCACTGATTTTTGGGGGGTATATTAGTATTTGTTGTAGGCTTAGTGTTTAACACTCCCTGTGAGAACCCAGATGATAGGATAGAAGGATGTTCCCAAACATCTCCAGTAATGGGTAAACATTAACTTAAGGCAGTATCAGAATTCAAAATGACCTTGGACAATTACAGAAGTGTTAGAAGCAAAGAAAATAGTATTGAGTGGGGGCAGGTACAATACAAAACAACAACAAAAAGCCAAATTATCAAAAAGAAAAACCAGTAAGGGACCATAGCTGTAAGTATGCCAGTAAAAGATCTAGGGCAGAAGTGAATAATTAGCTGACCATGAATGAGCAATGAAGCCCTGCATTTTTCTTCTGGCCAGTAAAATTAAAAGTGGGTGTGTAAGGACAACCAGGCAAGCTTCCTTTTGTGTTGGGTGCTAGTGCAACCCTTGCCCTGACACACTTTGATTCTGGCAGCCTCTCCTTTAAGAGAAACATGGAGAACTTAGAACCTACATTGACATGAGAACTATAAAGATGAGTATAAAACCTGTTGCGGCTGAGTCAATTCTGACTCATAGCGACCCTATAGTACAGAGTAGAACTTCCCCACAGGGTTTCCAAGGAGCTGCTGGTGGATTTGAACTGCCACCTTTTGGTTAGCAGTCGAGCTCTTAACCACTGTGCCACCAGGGCTCCTATAAAGATGAGTACAGAGTTAAAAAAAAAATATTAGCTGATGGCATTAAAAAGGGTAAGAAGGAGAGATTCTTTAACAACAGGACAGGAGCCAACAGTGGTCATGTACAATGATGAGAAAACAAGATGAAATAGGCTTAACCTGCAACATGAAGTCATACCATAAATGGCAATGTTTTTGGACAGCAGGTTTATTAATCATTAAAATGGATTAACACATGAGGTTATCGAATTTCCTGTTCTGGCAGTGTAATTTATTAATTTTTTTTTTTAATGTGCTGCTTGAATTCTAAGAATACTGACAATTTAAGTGATCTCAGACTGTTTTTAAAGATGGTAGTGGCTAAACTATTCACAGCTAAGAAGAGAAATAATTCAGCTTACTCCTGAATGCAAACGAAAGGACTTTATAGTCCAGCTAATGAGCCTCTGAGAGACATTAGGATGTTTCTCTTCTTGCCGTGCTTAGTGGAAGAGAGGAACGGGGAGTTTACGCCCAGCAATTATGCAGGTCTAGTCTGCAGTGATTGCTTTGTTTCTTAAAGAAGGGTGAGGAGAAGTGACTTGGAAATAAGGTAGTATCTTATTGGGTCAAATACAAACCTATCTTTTAACTAGCTTGAGTTAACAGGAAGCAGCCGTGGTGGTGTGGTGGCTAGAGTGATTGACTGCTAACCAAAAGGTCAACAGTTCAAAACCACGAGTGGCTCCTCAGGAGAAAGATCTGATAGTCTGTTTCCATAGACACTTTACAGCCTTGGAAACCCTATGGGATTCCTGTGAGTTGGAATTCACTTGACAGTAGTGAGTTTTTGGTTTTGAGTTAACAGGGGAAAAGACTCCCAGTAGCTGAGAAATAAGCCTCTAGGATTTTCAAACTGATGCTGGTATAGAAGGACAAATTCACCTAAAGAGGTCTGGGACCAAGGTTCATGAGCTTAAGGTTAGTATAACCTCTTAGAGAAAATGCAAAGAATTGGTGGGGAAAGCTGACAGTAGTGCTAGGGATTACAGCAGAGCCTAAAGAATTCTTCTATGCACCACTAAATACACACAGGCACACACACAGATATCATTTTTTTGATGAGCATATTCAGCATTATATAAGAAATAGCCCCTTTGAACTGCCCTAAAAAACCAAAACCCGTTGCCATCAAGTCAATTCTGACTCATAGCGACCCTATAGGACAGAGTAGAACTATCCCATAGAATTTCCAAGGATCGCCTGGTGGATTTGAACTGCTGACCTTTTGGTTAGCAGACATAGCACTCAACCACTATGGCACCAGGGTTTCCTCGAATTGCCCTAGGTCAGTACTAACATTTTTATTCTCGTCTTTTTAGACCTCCATGATGACCATTATGCAGCTTTTTTGTACTTGATAATATATTCTTCCTTTCCTATAACCCTATGTTTTTTCTTTTGTAGTACACCACAATGTTTTCTTATTAAGACTTATTTTACAATCCATTACATTTATGCTGGCTGCTTCCTATTGTCTTAAAGTGAACTTATTTCATGAAAATGTACAGGCAGATCTGTAATGCAAACTGGCTTTTTCTAAACGGGCTGTCTTATTCTTTTCCCATTTTACTTATATTGTCTCTTGACCTATAAGATCACTACAGTTCCAGTGGGGAGCAATGGCATTGGGGAAGGTTAGATGGGAAGTTGGAAATACGTGTGGAGGAGCCAGTCTAGTACTTACAGAAGTAAACTATACCTAGAATACCTACAGTACAGGGGCTAGAGTTAGTGTAAGCTGAACGGAACTCATATTGCCACCTTGACTACATGGAAATAATACTGTTTTCCTTCCATAGTTTTTTTTTCCACCTTTTGGGATACGTGCCTTAGAATATCAGGTTAATGCTGAACAGAAACAGTGGAAAAATGCTTTCGGTTTTAGTTTCCTGCAGAGAATGACCTTTGCACATGATAAATTATGGGATAAGTCAACATATCTTTTCTGCATAGATAATGATGGCACATCATTCAAGAGCCTTTTGTTTGGTCTACTTTTGGTTTTAATAGTTTTTAAAACATTTTATAAAAGCCCCCAATTTCACAATTGAAAGGTACTAACAAGATATCATAATTTGGGACATTTTAAAATGATAAAAACAATGTAGTATTTGATAGTTCGATGAAATCAAAAACTGTTGGATTTGAATCATGAGATTTGGCATAAAATTTTCATGCTTTTGAAAATAAAATAAATGAGATTAGATAAAACTGATATTTACCAAAAAATGCAAAATATAAAAATTCTGTTTGAGACTATACTGAAAGCATTTTGTAAGTGTTGATAAAAAGCAAAGTGTAGGCACTAAAATCAGTCATATTTGTTCCTCCATTGACCTACATATGTCCATAGTTACTATATGTTGCTGATACAAAGATAAATACTACTAATTTCCTGCCTTCCAGAAATTCACAGCCCAACTGAGTGATAAGCATGTAAACAAAATAACCACAGGACAATGTTAGTGGTATCTTACGACATGCTCTAAGAGCTAAGAGAACTCACTAGCCCTGCCCACTTAGGGGTGTGGTCACAGAGGGTTTAACAGAAGATAATAAATGAGCACAGGGTGTGAGTGTTGGGTGGGTGAAACCTAAGGCAGGACTGCCAGGCGGCTATTAATCTAAAAAGTTGAACCAGATCACAAAGGGCCTTATATGTCATGCAAATGAATGGGACTTTATTTGGTAGGTCATGGAGAGCCACTTAACAAGGAGTGGCAAAATCTGATCTGCATTTTAGAAATTTACCTCCAATGGCAGTGTGAAAGGTGAATTGCAGAGAACGTGAGACTAGAAACAGGCAAGCCTTTAAGGAAGCTATTTAAAAAGCCCACAAGAGGGAACAAGCATCTAAACTAAGGCAATGGCAAAGAGGATTACAAGAAAAAAAAACTAATCTGAGAGATATTATAAAAGTAGGTTCAACAGGACTAGGTGACTAATTAGACGGAAGATAAAACATGGAAGTGAGGACAATTCTGAGTTTTCTGGCTGGATCCAACAGGTAGCTTGTGGTGCCATTAATTGAAGTAGGTAATACAGAAGGAAAAGCAGATTTGGGGAAAGTGATGATAATGAGCTAAGTTAAAGACAGTGGGGTTTGAGATTGAAATGCCCAGTTGTTTATTAGAATCACTGTGTTGATTAAGGCAAAGATTTGAGCAAGATATACATATGTACGTGTAGGTGACAGCCTAATTAGAAGGAGCTGATGAGTTGGAACACTGGGTTGCTACCATTTTCCAACCCAACACACCTGAGCCCTACATCACAGCACCACCTGTACCTGTCATAATATAGTGATTTTATAGGGATGTGCTCTCAATACTCTTGTCTTAGAGCACTGAGAAGCAGGCTTAATGGCAAAATCTCTGAAAATGGCAATACTTAAGGCACCACTGCTTAAACTTCACCATGTGTAAGAATATCCATTGAACTTGTTAGAATGAAGATGTCTAGGTCCCACACCCAGAGATTTTGATTCAGTGGTCTGGGGTAGAACTCGGGAATCTGAGTGTTAAAAAAGCAACTATAGGTGTTTCTTTTACACAACAAACTTTTTTTTTTTTTAATTTAATTTAAAAAAGGAAAAAGTAGTCAGAATTTTGCATGTATGACTTTTACCTTAAAAATAATCATGCGTTTAACTCGAATCAGATTATTTCTTTTGATTTTAAAGTTCATGGCTTTAGTCAAAACCTAGAGATTATTTTTCTGGGAAAAAGTTTACAACAAATAATTTTGACTGCTTTGAGTCAGAAAAACAGATTCCCCTAGTCTCAACCAAAACCAAACTAATTACTGTTGAGTTGATTCCAACTCAGGATTCCAACTCACAGCAACCCTAAAGGACAGAGCAGGGTTGCCACATCTTTCTCCCACAGAGTTGCTGGTGGGTTCGAACTGCCAACATTTAGTTTAGCAGCTAAGTACCTTAACCACTGCACCACCAGGGCTCCTCCCTAGGCTTTACAAGAAAAAAGTCTAAAGATAAAACAAGCAGTGAAAAGAAACTTGTTTACAAAATTTGGAAGTGATTAATTTAAAACTTTAGAGTCCTTATGCTTTTAGTGGAAAGGGTCCTGCACTGAAATTCAGAAAATCTGCATTGCGTGGCATTACTGCTAACCTTGAATAAGTCTTTTGAAATGACTAGACCTTCGTTTTCCCATTTATCACAGGAGACAGTTGGGCTGGATAGGATTGACATATAGTCTTTTAACTCAATTCAACTGTATTAGCTTCAACTCTATTAGGTTGAACCAAATGGCAATTTCATATGGCTCACTATATCTAGGCTGGAGCTGGCCTGTTAGGCATGGCCAGTTCTGGGGCTCTATGTAACTACATCTTGCAATCTACTTGCTTCATTTTATCCTACTACAGGTAGTCTTTCTCCCTGGCCACAAGCAGACCTGCCTTTGCATCCTTCTGGCTCCTGACTCCAAAGGAAAATCTCCCTTTTTAGCTCTAACTTGAAAAGTCCTGGGGAAGGACTCAGATTGGCATAGCTTGGATCATACCCTCTTCTGAGACAAACACCCTAGTACTATTATTGGCTGGAACTTGGACCACTTTCCTAACCCCAGTGACCAAAGAGCTAGAACAGGGTGAATGGTAGCCTTTAGGCCCTGAAGGAGGTGGGTAGTGCTGGACAGACAAAAACTACAGATATCCTTTACATGCCTGTATACCTCTGGGTGTGTAGTGATCTAAAATATACTTTATTCACTGAATGGAGACATTGTGCCTAAACCAAACTAAACCAGGCAGGAGAAGATTTGGATTCAAAATCTTTGTGACTTGGGAAGTTATTTTTCTCTTTTGAATCTATTTTCCCATCTGAAAAATGTATTATAAATACCTCAAAGGGCTATTATGGAATTACATGAGATCATGTGTGTGAAACTAAAAACTATAAAGCATTATAGAAGTTAAGGAAACTTTTATTTAATAAATACCTATTGAGTGTCTACTGTGGGCAGTGCATTTTATTAGGTGCTGAGAATATAAAGATGAATGCAATATGATATTTTTGCCCTCTACAACGTCATACAGGATCAGGATAATGTCCAATATGTAAATTAACTTACTGCATCTTAACTTTTTAAATACTTAAAATGGGTCAAATACTTCAGAATTGAGTTAGAGTATGGTAGTTTAACAAACGCAAAGATAGTCTATATACTATAAAATTGAGCAGTTACTCAAAATTTAAGTGTCAAATAAATTTGTTTAAAGCAAACCTTTTGCTCATTATTATATCATTTTCACAACACTGTATTTGGTTCTGCTCATCCCTTCAACAAATGATTTCTTCTTCAAGGTTAACATTGATTGTCCCCACCTGGCTTCCTTTCTAAAATCTAAATTATTGGCTAATCTTCTCTCTACATACACACTTAAGCCTGTTTTCTTACTCAAATAGTTTTCCTCCCCCTGTATCTTACCTCCATTTCCCACACAAGTCAATTTTGAACCTATTCACACTATTTTAATTTTATCTTTTCTTGACACAATTTTCTTATTAAATAATTATGTTCTCCTACCCAAGCTAATGCTTTGGGAAGGGGTTGATAAAACTGAGACATGTCTATAAAATTCCACAGTTCTCCACCCATTCTGAACATGTAATTATCCTTTATCACTTGAGGCAGTCAAACTGATTTCTCATGTTGTTACTGTTATTGTTAGGTACTGTCAGTCTGTTCCGACTCATAGTGACCCCGTGTACAACAGAATGAAACACTGCCCAGTCCTGTGCCATCCTCACAATCATTGCTATGTTTGAGCTCATTTTTGCATTGATTTCTCATAGTGGTTTACATTTTCATCATCCTGAACCACATTTTGAAGTATTTCTTTTTCTTATCTTTAACAAGATTTAGCTACTAATTATAAGGAGACTTTTCAGGAACCTCCTGCCAAAAAATATTTGCTGGCCGATGCATACAAGTTTACATGCCAAATTTATATTTATTCAGCCAGAACAGGACACACTGCAGTAAGTCCCTGCCTCCACCAGAGCTGTACAAAAATTCCCAAATGTAAGGCTGCCTTACTAGTCATAATGCCACTATTTATTGCTGGTATATTATACCTATTGTTCTGAGTTTTCTAATGGGTTCCTAGCCGGCTCTTGTTCAAATTTTTTGCATGGCTTTGTTTATTCATTTCTATCCTCTGTAAATATTTATTGAGGGTCAACTATATCCCAGGTTCTGTTCTTAACTGAGTGGGTATAAAATGAATATAGCATATTCTTTGCCCTCAGGGCCCTTACAAAGCAGTAGTGAAGGCAGAGATCTAAAAAGGCAATTATAATACAAGAGATACAATGGACTATGGGTAGTTTAGTTTTTGTCTGCCTCGATTTAGTTCCTTTGAGCAATTATCCCACTCCATTGGTCTAAGAGGGCCAATCATAATGGGTCAGGAATGGGCATGTGACTATCCCAGACCAATCAAAGGCCTCCTCAGAACTTTTCTGCTGGAGTTGTAAGGGAGGAGTATTCCTTTCGCTTTTAGATCACAAACTCTTAAGTATGCAGCCTGAAGCATACAGGTGATTTCATTATTCATATTAAGTGCCAGATGAGAAGCTGCTCCTGGAAAGAGCATACCTATAGCCAGAGAGTCTGAAGCTAGCATTGCCAGGAGAAACAGAGATGAGCAAGACCTAAGAGATGGAGAAAGCCTTTGGGATGCCTAGGTTTGGTATTGCTTGCTGAAAGTAAAGAGGCCCTGAGGCACTTACTAATGAAGATCAAAGACCACAGCCTTCAGTATGGATTACACCTCAACATAAAGAAAACAAAAATCCTCACAACTGGACCAATGAGCAACATTATGATAAATGGAGAAAAGATTGAAGTTGTCAAGGATTTCATTTTACGTGGATTCACAATCAACAGCCATGGAAGCAGCAGTCAAGAAATCAAAAGAGGCATTGCATTGGGCAAATCTGCTGCAAAGGACCTCTTCAAAGTGTTGAAGAGCAAACGTGTCACCCTGAAGACTAAGGTGTGCCTGACCCAAGCCATGGTATTTTCAATCACATCATATGCATGTGAAAGCTGGACAATGAATAAGGAAGACCGAAGAAGAGTTGATGCCTTTGAATTGCGATGTTGGTGAAGAATACTGATTACACCATGGACTGCCAAAAGAACGAACAAATCTGTCTTGGAAGAAGTGCGGCCAGAAGGCTCCTTAGAGGCAAGGATGGCGAGACTGCGTCTTACATACTTCGGACATGTTGTCAGGAGGGATTAGTCCCTGGAGAAGGACATCATGCTTGGCAGAGTACAGGGTCAGCAGAAAAGAGGAAGGCCCTTAATGAGGTGGATTGACACAGTGGCTGCAACAATGAGCACAAGCATAACAACGATTATAAGGATGGCGCAAGACCGGGCAGTGTTTCGTTCTGTTGTGCTTAGGGTCGCTGTAAGTCAGAACCAACTCAACAGCACCTAACAACAACAGGTTTGGTATGCCTGAGGCTATCACTACCCTGGAGGTGTAGAGATAGGCAGTCCTGGGCTGATGTAGTGGTTTCATGATCATCAGCGGTCCGGGTTCCTTTTACCTTTACATTCTGCCATCCTTAGCATATGGCCTTTATGCATATGTATATGGTAACTGCATTTTTTGGTGGGATGAGGAAAAGTCTGTACCATTTGCTGCAGTCCCCATCATTCTTTAATATCGCCCAGACACCTAGTTCTGTGCCAATTGTCATTTATTGTCAAGCTCATATTGTTATTTTCTTATGCCTCACCTACTTCATTCATACATATATATATATATATAAAACCAACTCACCCCTTTTAGGCTTTGAGATTATGTATGGTCCCTGGTCAAAAGAGAGTGGGACCACTACTTAAATGCATGTCTACTGAGCTCAAACAAGAAATCTAACCTTTCCTTTCCTATAAAGCTTTTTTTTTGCGGTGGAAGGGTACTTTGCCCAACAATTGTCAATGTTCTCGATTTCAGAGTCATGGGATAATGGTATATCTACCTCTTGTGAAGGATATAAGGTATAGCCCAAGTTCTTTCTTACTAAAAATAGATGTGCTTATAAAGCTTGCAAGAAGTGCTCTTTCTTTTTTAGTGAACTTAAGATCATCTTTATGGTAACACAATTCCCTCTCTCTTGCATTCTTGTATACTTTATAGAATGGGAGATAAAGGGTCAAAATTACTGATTAATGCACATAATTTGAAGCCTATGTAAGTATGTTCATGAGTGTGTCACACATGTGAAGTTCATCCTTTCTTTGCAGCAGCAGCAGAATGCTGAAAGTATAACCCCAAGGCAAACAGACATTAGAGTAAACCTTTTATTGGATAGGGAGTAGAGACCAATTGTCATCACTAAACATGTAAGTGATTTCACCATTCATGGTAAGGGCTAAATGAGATTAAATGGGGGGCCTACTCGGGCCCTGTGTGAACTTTATTATATATCAACAGTCTCTTGGGCAAGGATGTCCTAACGATGGTTAGGAAGAGAGGATTGATTGCTACCAGGTTTGGGGAATGGTCGGGAGTGGAAAGACAGAATGATCTCTCTGCAATCATGGCCACTCTTTTGGTAATTCAGAAGGATCACATTGTAAACAAAGGGGATCTATGACTAAGTGAGAATACCAAAGTGGTAAACTTATTGCCAGAGATATGGACTCTGCTACAATATTTGTAGTGAGTAGAAAAACAGAAAGACCCTAGGCACCCAGGTGTAGCTCCTAGCCTCAAGTGACAGAAAAAGCAAACCAGCTAAGGAAAAAATTCTGGACAGAACCCAGAGAAAGATTTGATGCTAGTGTTGTCAACAGTCAGCAGATCCCAGCAGCAAAAAATGTATAACCAATTTTGTGGAAGTAGCTCATCCAGACATCCTAAGTGATTTTGTAGAATACTTAGTGTGAGATACTGTGAGCCTACAAGATACTGGGAGGTCTTGACTAGGAAAGTAGAAAAAAATAAGGGGTGGATGTAAAAAATTCTAATGAAGTAATTAGCAGACAGAACTT
This sequence comes from Elephas maximus indicus, assembly GCF_024166365.1. NCBI lineage: Eukaryota > Metazoa > Chordata > Mammalia > Proboscidea > Elephantidae > Elephas > Elephas maximus. Next base: position 138,695,728 of record NC_064821.1, read on the forward strand.
GGCCACCAACAACAGCTGAGGTAGGAAAGGAGTAAAGAGGTAGGAGTTAAAAATCACTTAGTTATTTTGAGCCTGGATAACTAGAAGAATGAAGATACTTTTCACAGAAATAAAGAAACCTGAAGGGGAGACTAGTTTTCTGGGAAAGGTCATGTGCTCAGCTCTAGATAATTTGAGTTTGAGGTGGAGGTGAGATATTCCAAGTGGAATATTCAGTAGGTAGTAGAAGTTAATGAGAGAGGTCAAAGCTAGAATTCTAGACTTAGCTGTTTTTTCTTCAGTGATATTAGCGAAAGCTGAGACAGTAAGTGGATAAAATCACTGAGAGAGGTGCTGAGGGCCAAAGATTGAGGTGAGAGGGTGTCTTTTCCCTTTTTCCTACATAGTAATTTTAAATATATAGACTGAAGACATACAATTATTGCCTTGAACTAATGATTATTTATTGCCTACAATCTTAGGCACACACCCAGGAACACACAGTTTGAATGTGAATTTCAAAAGAATAGTTCCATCAAGAATTTTAAAAATACCGAGTAAGGGTATTTAAAAATACAACCAAGTTGCTCCTGATTTTATCATAGTATTATAAACTAAATCTAGTGTCAGGTACATTAAAATTTAAGGTTGTCAGCCAATACTGAAAGAATATTTAAGGTTGTCAGCCAATACTGAAAGAATAGGTGGCCTTTACATATCATTTTTTTTCTTAGATCTATTTATACCACAATTTTAAAAGAAGAATTTCAAGATCGACTCTGAAGTTTTTTAGTTTTAAGTTACACTAATGAAATATGCCTTTTTGAATATAGTGTTAAAGAGTTTCCTACATTTTGTAATCCAAAATACCTATGCTAATATTTAATTGTATAAAGAACATTATGCAAATGTTTAACTGAATAAGGAAGGAAGATGTCATTATTAATAATGACTTGTGAATGTAATTAGAAATGAATAATTAGGAAAAATACCACAGTAATAAAGAATATATTTCAAAAGTGGTACATTAAGGATATGAAAATAAGCCCTTTATATGTCCTTTACACACCAGTAGAGTGCACGTGTGGTTTTCCTGCCTATGAAAATTATTTGAAATGAAAATGTGCAGATGAAAGACTCATAATAGTCTCTTAACTCCTTTGAGTAATTTTAATATAAAATACAACACTATATCTATTACACAAATTCAAATAGACTAAAAAAAAAAATCCTTTGCTATCAAGTCAATTCTGACTCATACCAACCCTATAAGACAGAGTAGAACTGCCCCATAGGGTTTCTAAGGAGAGCCTGGTGGGTTCAAACTGCCAACTTTTTGGTTAGCCGCCATAGCTCTTAACTACTACGCCACCAGATTTTCCTTGAATAGAACTAGAGATTAATTAAATACAATATTCCCAGAGGAAGTTTGATCCTCTGTAACACAGATTATAATCTCATTCCCTAAAATCACATAAGAAAAGGAGTTCTGTTGTATTTTATCAAAGAGGAAGATTTCATACTACAAAGGCATGTGTAATCAATAAATATTAGGTGAGTATACAAAGTGTGGCCTTGTCTATCTGAAACGGTCTCCTAAAACTGGAACACGGAGTCAGGAGTAGAAAGTGAGGTTCCTGGCCTATTCTTCATTCTGACTTGTAGCTTCCCAAGGTCCCAACTCTGTGGAGGCAATGAATCAACAACAACAAAAATTTAATGACTTCTATGCTAAGGTATAACAGGGAAGAGAGAATGACCTAGAGGAAGTATTCAATATGGTACCCACCCTAGCTGGAGCTATGACAGAAAAGCCAGCATTATATAATGGTGTCCCAAATACTATTTTCCTAGTCCTGCCTCACTCTTCTTTATTCGTGTATTCTACCTGAACCCATTAACAGATGGACTTTGGTGCTGGTAGTTGTATGAGTGGGCATTAGCATTAAGAAAGTATACGCTCTGGAGCCAGAAAATTTTGAATCCTTGTTCTGCCTCTTACAGCTTTATACCCTTTGGCAGTTCACTTAACCTCTCTCAGCCTCAGGTTTCTCACCTATAAAATTTAAGTACTAGTAATAGGGTTGTTGAAAGGATAAAATATAAAGCACTTAAAACAGTACTTGGGGGAGGTGAAGCCAAGATGGCGGAATAGACAGATGCTTCCAGCGAGCCCTCTTTATAACAAAGACCCAAAAAAACAAGTGAAATGAGTATATTTGTGACAAGCTGGGAGCCCAGAGCATCAAAGGCAAGCTTAGACAACGAACTGAGGGGTAGGGGGAGGAAGAGGCCGTTCAGAAGTAGAGACGAGTTACCGGACCTGAACCGTGGGGAGCCCTCAGACACCATTCCCAGAGCGGCGGCAGCAGTGGGCTGGTACTAGCATTCAGCTGCAGTTTCCTCAGGAAGAAGCAGCCAGCCACACAGCCCACTCATACCTCTGGAACCTGAGTAGAACGGTGCTCACGGCAAAAGCTAAGCACTTGCGTATATTTTACCGCGCTCCCCCCACCCCACCCCTAAGCCGGCTTCAGCGGCTGAATTCCCTGGGCCTGAGATAGGCCCTGTTGAGCACCTAGAGCCATCCTCCCGGCCTTGGGGAAGGAAATTGGGGGGAAAATATAATTTGCTAGCTCCATTAACAGGGGGAGCTCAGGACAGAAGTGGCTCCTGTCCAGGCATAAACCGTCTGTGGACCTTGAGTACCTTTCCCTTCTACATGGACCTGTGTGGGCCTATTTCGGGAGAATAGGCCCTTGTTGGCAAACTCCAACCATTTCAGCTGTGCGGTGGAGAGGTGAGTCTTTGACGTTTGACATTGCTTTGCCTATTAAACAAGGTCCTCACCTACCCACATCAGGGACCTAAGGACTGGTAGCTCCACTCAGGTCACACAGCCACCTGTGACAGGGGTCCAAAGATAACTGGTACCTCCCAGTCCTTACAACCAAAAACAGTGGGTGCCCATGGTCCCTCTGCAGAACGCACCCACCTGCATGCTCTAGGGAACAGGGACGCATTTTCCTCAGGGACACTCGGGGGTCAGTTCTCAGCCCCCTGCCTTGTTCAGAGCATGACCCCCTGAGCAATCAGATACCGGTATATACGCCAATTACTCCTGCCCCTCTAAGACTGTAGGACAGAGTCTGTACCACACACTTGATGATCAGCTACCTGAAAACCTGAGCTGAATTCATACAAGAAAACTGAATGGACTCCTACACTGATATACCTGATAATAGCTCTAGCCATCTGGGAACAGGACATCAGAGCTCCAAAGGTGAAAATAACCAAGCTAGCTCACTCAAGTAATCCATAGGGGTATACCAAAACAAAACAAAGCAAGCAGCTATGACACAGTAAGCAAGCATAAACTAATACAATAACTTATAGGTGGCTCGGAAACAACAGTCAATATCAAGTCACATAAACAAATAGACCATGATCACCTCAACAGGCTCCCAAAACAAAGAATCCAGGGATCTTCTAGATGAAATTGCATTCCTGGAATTACCAGAGCCAGAATAAAAAAGTTTAAAATACGGAACACTTCAAGACATCAGGAAGGAGATCAGGCAATATGCAGAACAAGCCAAGGAACACACAAATAAAGCAACTGAAGAAATTAGAAAGATTATTCAGGAACATAATGAAAAGTTCAATAAGCTGGAAAAATCCATAGACAGCAATCAAAAATTCACAAGACTAACAATAAAATTACAGAAGTAGACAACTCAATAGAAAGTCAGAGGGGCAGAATTGAGCAAGTAGAAGCTAGAATTTCTGAACTTGAAGATAAATCACTTGGTACTAATATATTTGAAGAAAAATCAGATAAAAGACTTTTAAAAAATGCAGAAACCTTAAGAATCATGTGGGACTCCATCAAGAGAAATAACCTATGAGTGACTGGAGTACCAGAACAGGGAGTCATAACAGAATATACAGAGAGAATTGATGAAGATTTGTTGGCAGAAAACTTCCCTGATATCGTGAAAGATGCGAAGATGTCTATCCAAGATGCTCATTGCACTCCACATAAGGTAGATCTTAAATGAAAGTCACCAAGGCATATTATAATCAAACTTGCCAAAACCAAAGATAAAGAAAGAATTATAAGAGCAGCGAGGGATAAACAAAAAGTCACCTACAAAGGAGAGCCAGCAAGAACAGACTCGAACTACTCAGCAGAAACCATGCAGGCAAGAAGGCAATGGGATGACATATTTAAAAAATTGAAAGAAAAAAATTGCCTGCCAAGAATCATATATCCATCAAAACTGTCTCTTAAATATGAAGGTGAAATTAAGACATTTCCAGATAAACACAAGTTTAGGGAATTCGTAAAAACCAAACCAAAACTACAAGAAATACTAAAGGGAGTTCTTTGGTTACAAAATGAATAATATCAGGTATCAGCCCAAACTAGAACACTGGGCAGAGCAACCAGAAGTCAACCCAGACAGGGAAATCCAAAAAAACCAAAGCAAGATTATTAAAAAAAAAAAAGCCCAAAACAGGGTAACAGCAATGTTATTATATAAAAGAAGACAACATTAAAATAATAAAGAGGGACTAAGAAATGTCCCTAAGAAATGAACTAAATGAAATAGAAAACAGAAAAACATTTGGAAGAATTAACAAGACCAAAACCTGGTTTTCTGAAAAAAAATCTACAAAATTGATAAACCACTGGCCAAACCGACAAAAGAAAAACAGGAGAGGAAGCAAACAACCCAAATAAGAAATGAGATGGGCAATATTACAACAGACCCAACTGAAATTAAAAGAATCATATCAGATTACTATGAAAAACTGTATTTCAACAAATTTGAAAACCTAGAAGAAATGGATTAATCCCTAGAATCACACTACCTAACTAAACTAATACAAACAGAGGTAGAAAAATTAAATAGACCCATAACAAAAGAAGAGATTGAAAAGGTAATAAAAAAACTCCCAACAAAAAAAAAAAAGCCGTGGTCCGGACAGCTTCACTGCAGAGTTCTACCAAACGTTCAGAGAAGAGTTAACTCCACTACTATTAAAGGTATTTCAGAGCATAGAAAAGGACGGAATACTACCAAACTCATTCTATGAAGCCACCATATCCCTGATACCAAAACCAGGTAAAGACACCACAAGAAAAGAAAATTATAGACCTATATCCCTCATGAATGTAGATGCAAAAATCCTCAACAAAATTCTAGCCAATTGAATTCAACAACACATCAAAAAAATAATTTACCATGACCAAGTGGGATTCATACCAGGTATGCAGGGATCGTTCAACATTAGAAAAACAATTAATGTAATCTACCACATAAATAAAAGACAAGAATCACATGATTTTATCAATTGATGCAGAAAAGGCATTTGACAAAGTTCAACACCCATTCATGATAAAAACTCTCAGCAAAATAGGAATTGATGGAAAATTCCTCAACATAATAAACAGCACTTATACAAAGCCAACAGCCAACATCACCCTAAATGGAGAGACCCTGAAAGCATTCCCATTGAGATCGGGAACCAGACAAGGATGTCCTTTATCACCGCTCTTATTCAACATTGTGTTGGAGGTCCTATCCAGAGTAATTAGGCTAGATAAAGAAATAAAGGGCATCCAGATTGGCAAGGAAGAAGTAAAAATATCTCTATTTGCAGATGACGTGATCTTATACAAAGAAAACCCTAAAGAATCCTTCAGAAAACTACTGAAACTAATAGAAGAGTTCAGCAGAGTATAGGGATACAAGATAAACATACAAAAATCAGTTGGATTCCTCTATACCAACAAAAAGAACATCGAAGAGAAAATCACTGAATCAATGCTGTTTACAGTAGCCCCCAAGAAGATAAAATATTTAGGAATAAATCTTACCAGAGATGTAAAAGACTTATACAAAGAAAACTACAGTACACTTCTGCAAGAAAGCAAAAAAGGCTTACATAAGTGGAAAAACATACTTTGCTCGTGGATAGGAAGACTTAAAATTATAAAAATATCTATTCTACTAAAAGCGATCTACACATTCAATGTAATTCTGATCCAAATTCCAATGACATTCTTCAATGAGATGGAGAAAAAAATTACCAACTTCATATGGGAGGGAAAGAGGCCCCAGATAAATAAGGCATTACTGAAAAAGGAGAACAAAGTGGGAGGCCTTACTTTACCTGATTTTAGAACCTATTATACCGCCACAGTAGTCAAAACAGCCTGGTACTGGTACAACAACAGATACATGGACCAATGGAACAGAATTGTGAATTCAGACATAAATCCATCCACATATCAGCAGCTGATATTTGACAAAGGCTCCAAAAGGGTTAAATGGGGAAAAGACAGTCTTTTTAACAAATGTCGCTGGCATAACTGGATATCCATCTGCAAAAAAAGGAAACAAGACCCATACCTCACTCCATGCACAAAAACTAACTCAAAATGGATCAAAGACCTAAATATAAAATCTAAAATGATAAAGATCATGGAAGAAAAAATAGGGACAACGTTAGGAGCCCTAATACATGGCATAAACAGTATAGAAAACATTATTAAGAATGCAGAAGAAAAACTAGACAACTGGGAGCTCCTAAAAATCAAACACCTATGCTCATCCAAAGACTTCACCAAAGGAATGAAAAGACTACCTACAGACTGGGAAAAAGTTTTTAGCTATGACATTTCTGATCAGCACCTGATCTCTAAAATCTACATGATACTGCAAAAACTCAACTACAAAAAGACAAATAACCCAATTAAAAAATGGGCAAAAGATATGAGCAGACACTTCACTAAAGAAGACATTTAGGTAGCTAACAGATACATGAGGAAATGTGCACGATTATTAGCCATTAGAGAAATGCAGATCAAAGCTACAATGAGATTTCATCTCGCTTCAACAAGGCTGGCATTAATCCAAAAAACACAAAATATTAAATGTTGGAGAGGCTGTGAAGAGATTCGAACACTTATACACTGCTGGTGGGAATGTCAAATGGTACAACCACTTTGGAAATCGATTTGGCACATCCTTAAAAAGCTAGAAATAGAACTACCATATGATCCAGCAATCCCACTCCTTGGAATATATCCTAGAGAAATAAGAGCCTTTACACGAACAGATATATGCACACCCATGTTTATTGCAGCACTGTTCACAATAGCAAAAACATGGAAGCAACCAAGGTGCCCATCACAGATGAACCGATAAATAAATTATGATATATTCACACAATGAAATACTACGCATCAGTAAAGAACAGTGAGGAATCTGTGAAACATTTCATAACATGGAGGAACCTGGAAGGCATTATGTTGAGTGAAATTAGTCAGTTGCAAAAGGCCAAATATTGTATAAGACCACTATTATAAGAACTTGAGAAATAGTTTAAACTGAGAAGAAAACATTCTTTTGTGGTTATGAGAGGGGGGAAGGAGGGGGGGTGTGAGAGGGGCATTCACTAATTAGATAGTAGGTAAGAACTACTTTAGATGAAGGGAAAGACAGCATACAACACAGGGGAGGTCAGCACAACTGGAGCAAATCAAACGCAAAGAAGTTTCCTGAATAAACTGAATGCTTCAAAGGACAGCGTAGCAGGGACAGGGGTCTGGGGGCCATGGTTTCAGGGGACATCTAAGTCAATTGGCATAATAAAATCTATTAAGAAAACATTCTGCATCCCACTTTGAAGAGTGGTATCTGGGGTCTTAAGCGCTAGCAAGCAGCCATCTAAGATGCATCAATTGGTCTCAACCCACCTGGATCAAGGGAGAATGAAGAACACCAAGGACACAAGGCGATTATGAGCCCAAGAGACAGAAAGGGCCACATGAGCCAGAGAGTACATCATCCTGAGATCAGAAGAACAAGATGGTGCCCGGCTACAACCGATGACTACCCTGACAGGGAACACAACACAGAACCCCCGAGGGAGCAGGAGAGCAGTGGGATGCAGACCCCAAATTCTCATAAGACCAGATTTAATGGTCTGACTGAGACTAGAAGGACCCCGGTGGTCATGGCCCCCAGAGCTTCTGTTGCCCCAGGATAGGATCCATTCCCGAAGCCAACTCTTCAGACATGGATTGGACTGGACAATGGGTTGGAGAGGGAGGCTGGTGAGGAGTGAGTTTCTTGGATCAGGCGGACACTTGAGACGATGTTGGCATCTCCTGCCTGGAGGGGAGATGAGAGGGTGGAGGGGGTTAAAAGCTGGCGAAATGGACACGAAGAAAGCGTGGAGGGAGAAAGCGGGCTATCTCATTAGGGGGAGAGTAATTGGGAGTGTGTAGCACGGTGTACATGGGTTTTTGTGTGAGAGACTGACTTGATTTGTAAACTTTCACTTAAAGCAGAATAAAAATTATTTAAAAAAACAGTACTTGGCATAAATGTTTTATTATTATTATTATTGACATAGGAAATTTATTTGACTCATGCAAACACGCACACACACATACATACCACAAAATTATCCTTTGTCCTATGTGATGGTTGAATCTAATAAATATACTGGCCAAGGCAAAAAGATCTTTACTGAAACTCAGGCAGTTGAACTTAGAATTTAGCTGGAAAAAGATCTTCTAGAGAGAGGTAAAATTGAATGTGTGTTTTATTTAACCTCTAAGTACTACTGTTGTTGTTTCATCATCTTTGCCTCTGTGTTTTTTACAGCTTATGGCTCAGTTAAACAGATGCCAATACAGTCAGACAGAGAAATACAAAAAAGTACAACACAATCAGGTAAAAAATGAACACTGCAGAAACAATTTGAACTAGAGCTCAAATCTTAAACTCTGCCTGCCTGAAACAGAAATAAAGAATTTTCTTTTTCTGTACCCTGGGTGATCATATTGGTTAGATCCATAAGATAATTCAAATTAAGCAGCAAATGGCACCACAACACACTTCCTTGATATTTAAGGAAATTTGACTTGTTTACTTGTAAACTTAGAACTTAGCTGGACAGAAAGTTTTGACAGAAAGAGTTGAATACATCATTCAATTCTAATACACCCATGTATCTGAAAATTCTTTTATTTTCAATTTCTAAAAGTAAAAATTCAGACTGCTACTCTATTTTCAAAGTTGTGAGTTTAGAAATGACTGAAATTTAATTGAAAAGTGCAATAGCTTTGATATAAGGAAAAATTTAAGACTGTTATTGATGGGGTGATACGGATTTTTTTTTTTTTTTTCTTAAGTTAGGATTTTTTCTTGGGATGGGTTAGGTACAAGGTAGCTTAGAATTATTGTTTTTAAGTATATAGCAATGGGGAAAAAAACCTAATCCTGAACTGAGCTGATGCTGTAGCTGTGGGACACTACCCTTATTCTACATGTCTTACTTCACCAGTTCATTTTAAGTAATTTTTAACCTTGATGGGTAGAGAAGGAGATGAATACCGGAGGGTAGGGGGCCTATGTCAGGGAAAAAATGATGATATATTGAAAAACATATATTGCCACTTATAGATAAAACTACCATTTATCTATAAGCTATCTCCATCAAAGAGATCACATCAATATCACAGCAAGTATAGAGGGAATGAATATGTAGAAAATCCTGACTATGATACTTCAGATCTTCCCAGGAATACCCTATCCTTCATCCCTTAACCCTGCCTTAGGCAAAGGATGTTCTGCTTGAACTACATACAGATAAAAAGTCAAATCTTTAACGCTGTGAGTTAGCTTTGCTTTTCATAAAACGCTTTATAGCTTCTGGCCTCATTTACCTTTCAAAGAAAAACAAATGAGTTGAGTATATCATTATAGCTAAGGAATTTAAATTCTTTCAGCATTTAAGTGATAGGAGAAGGCCCAAATTGAGATCAAGTTTTGACATGGCACCTGGGGCAAGAAAAACAAGCACTAATGAAAAATGATTCATTCAAAACTGCCATTACTAAAATTGTTAGTCTACATCATGAACCAGTGGGAGGAGAAAAATACTTTTTGAAGGTTAATGGCTTTAGAAAGTTCAAAAGTGAAAAATTAAGGTAATGTAAAATCAAAAGGCTCTAAGAAATTATATTATTAATGTACTCACATAATACGTTAATGTACTTGGCAAACCAAGAGGTTGAAAATGAATAAATCTAGCTAATCAACTAGGTATTTTAAACACATATGACTGAATTTTAACATATACAGCTATACCTAAGTGATATCTATGGTGAGTTTCAACATATAGTCACAACCTAAATGATACTTTTAAAAATAACAGACTTAAAAAAAATAATAATGAGCATTTACTTTTCCCTGATTTTGATAAACTTCTATCCATCCATTTCATTTGTCTTTACTTACATACTGATGAATGTATTACAATGAATTTCAAACTTGAGTTTGGTTTGATTAATATTAAAGATTACGATACATTTGAGTAATGTTACATATTTTATTAACTGATTCAGTATAAAGAATTATTTTGGGTATGCGTACCTACAAAGCAGGAAGGCATTTTTTGGTGATTAATTGTTTACTCCAAATGCAGATTTTATCAGCATGAGAAGACACTGTTAGCAGGATTTTGATAATAGAGGTAAGCAATTTACCAATATTTCTAAAGAATTTATCGTAAGACAAATGAAACTAAAAGCGTGTCATATTCTTTTGTATAAAAGATACCCTTAAAATATGTTTACACCTACAATGGATGATATTATAGCTACAATACTACAGGACTTTAATAAAAACTCAACTTACAAGGTTGATGGTTTTCATCCTTTGTTTTAATATAGTTCTTAGCTCTCCATTCTTCGTACGTAAAAAATAGGAAGTATCTTTCTATGTAGCGAGTGAACTCATAAAACTCTTGAATATCTTCTCCGCAGTCCCAATTTCAAGTCAATAGATTAAGTGTCCACATTGTTTGCAACTAAGGCACAGCTGTCTAAATTGCTCCAGAAACGTTTAGCAGATTGCTTTATAGCAGGATAACACAGTTTGAACCAGTTTCTTGAATACATCTTGCTGAGAGCTTAGCTCATTCAAATGATGAAGGTAGCTGAAGCATGGTATTTAAATCATTCACATTTTACTCTAATAAAGGAGAACTTTAGGAAGCTCTATTTGTGATAGGCAAAACAGTAAAGCAATTGAAATAGGGATCTTATATTTTACACCATTCATACTGCTTGTATGTGTGTGTGGTGATAAGCTACTTAAAAAATAAAATTTCATTCAGTGGAAGGTTTACAGTTAAACTGTAAAAGCAATACACAGAGCTTGTGAATTACCACGATATAAAAATAAAATTACAAGTGGCTATGATACTTTTCTCCGAAATAGCATCTTTAATAGAAAACCCTTCATAAGAATCTTCGTAAACTGACATATTTTAAAGTCGTTTTTATATTTCATAAGTACTTATAACTAGCAGTTCTTATTTTTAATTAGAAAATCCATGTCATTTCAGTAAGCGGTACATATGAACATGAAGAATGGGTGCATATACATACTTCTATTACTATACTTATTCAATCTGCATATTGAGTAAATATTCTGGGAAACTGGACTGTATGAAGAAGAATGGGGCATCAGGATTGGAGGAAGACTCATTAACAACCTGCGTTATGCAGATGACACAATCTTGCTTGCTGAAAGTGAAGAGGGCTTGAAGTACTTACTGATGAAGATCAAAGACCACAAAGTTCAGTACAGATTATACCTCAACATAAAGAAAACAAAAATCCTCACAACCGGACCAATAAGCAACATCATGATAAATGGAGAAAAGATCGAAGTTGTCAAGGATTTCATTTTACTTGGATCCACAAACACCACCCATGGAAGTACCCATCAAGAAATCAAAGGACATATTGCAATGGGCAAATCTGCTGCAAGAGATCTCTTTTAAAGTTAAAAAGCAAAGATGTCACTTTGAGGACTAAGGTGTGCCTGACCCAAGCCATGGTATTTTCAATCACCTCATAGGCATGGGAAAGCTTGACAACGAATAAAAAAGACTAAAGAATTGTTGTATTATGGTTTATTATAGTGTTGGAGAAGAATATTGACTATACCATGGACTGCCTGAAGAGCGAACAATTCCGTTTCGGAAAAAGTACAGCCAGAATGCTCCTTAGAAGTGAGGATGGCGAGACTTCACCTCACATACTTTGGACATTGTTATCAAGGGGGAACAATCCCTGGAGAAGGATATCATGCTTAGTAGAGAGTCAGTGAAAAAGAGGAAGACCCTCAACAAGGTAGATTGACACAGTGGCTACAACAATGGGCTCAAGCATAGCAACGATTTTGAGAATGACCCAGGACTGGATGGTGTTTCATTCTGTTGTATGTAGGGTTCCTAGGAGTTGGAACTGATGGCACCTAACAACAATTATAAATTTAAAAATTATTATCAATCAAACAAGTTCTCATTAAGTACTTTCTACGCATAATGAGCTTTACATACTGGTAGATGTTGTGGCGATTACAGAAGTCTGATATATGTATATTTATATACATGTACATGTACTTATTTTTTACTGAAGAGGTCTACTTGGGGAAATATAAGAGTGAATTTAAGGTGTGTAGTTTGCAGATATAACTCCAGTAACTTGTAGGCACACCATAAATAATTTCAGATTAGTGAATGAGTTGGAAAAGCTAAAGTTTGCTTTTAATCACTAGGTTTAGAGAATTTAAATATTTCATAAAAATTTAATCAATGTTTGTGAAGAGGGCCTATCTAAGAACACAGCTCAGAATGTATGTTCTGGTTATCTATTGTCATGTATCTATTGCCATGCATATCTATGCCCCTGGCTCCCCTTCCCCCCAAAAAATCCAGACAAACAAATCATTTTATTATGCTCTCAAATTCTGTGGTTTGGGAATTTGGACATGGAATAGCAGGGATGTTTTGTCTTGTCCATATCTGGAGCTTCGAATTGGATGACTCCAGTTGCCAGAGGTAATTTGAACCAATGAGTGCTAGAAATCTGGGACTGGAAGATCTATTACCAAGATGGCTTCTTCACTCACGTGTCTGGTACCTAGGCTAGGATGCTTTGCAGGATGGGCTCGGTTGGGACTGTTGACCAGAATACCTATATATGGCCTCTCCATGAGGCTTTGGCTTCTCACAGGATGTGGCTGGGTTCTAAGAAGATTCTAGCTAAGAAAGAATGTTTTAAAGGAGCAAGTGTTTCAACATAGGAACACTCATTAAAAGAATTTATGGTTCCCTCTTTTCTTAATTGTCACAATGAATACATTTGCTTTAGTCCCTATAGAACTCAACAGCTACAAATTTGGAGCTTGCATTTTAAAGCCTGGGAAGCAGAATACTTTACTGCTTGTAAAAATCATTAGCTAAAAAGTCTGTGTGAATTTATACATATGATAAAGGATATAGGGGCACAGTCATGGATACCTCCCAGACATAACCAAACACCTTGCAGGATTAATTTACTGGGTTTGAAGGCTTAGGACCATAATCCCATGGGACATCTTGGTCAACAGGCACAACATAGTCTACAAAGTTTATGTTCTACATCCTAGTTTGTAAGTAGCATCCAGGGTCTTAAAAGCTTGCATGAGGACATCTAAGATACAACAATTGGACTCCACTTGTCCAAGCAAAAGAGAAAAAAAAGGACACCAAAGACTCAAAGAAGAAACCAGTTCAGGACCAATTGTCTACATAAACCACAGCCTCATCTATCCAGGTACCAGAAGAATTTGATGGTGCCCAGCTGTTTTGACTGGGGATACAATAGACAGTCCTGGGTAGGATGGGAGAAAATTGTAGAAAAAAGCTCAAAATCTTAAAAAAAAAAAAAAAAAAAGGCCAGACTCAGTGGACCACCAGAGACCTGAGGAACCCCCAAGACTACTGCCCTAGATACCCATTAAACTTTGAACTGAAACTACTCCCAGATGTCACCTTTCAACTAACTAATAATTTGGCTTATAAAATAAATAACCCCAGAATACTGTGCTCCTTTTAAATAAAGGGGAAAAGATCATTTATTTGAGACCAAATGGTCAACATTTAACCTAAAGCAAAGATGAGAAGGTCGGGGCTGGGGGTGGCAAGACAGGGAAGTAAGAACAATGGGAAAAGAGCAACCAGAATAGGAAACTTAAGGAGCCATGAGTTTACATTAATAGGGGGAGAGGAAGAACTCAGAAAAGGAAAATGAGAATGGTCCCACAACTCAAAGTAGTCAATGCCATGGAATTGTACATGTAGAAACTATTTAACTGGTGTATGTTTTGTTGTGTATGTATAATCTCAATAACAACAACAAAAAAATCATTAAAAAAAAAAAGGCTATGTGATGGATGCTGTGAATTGTCCATCAAAATCCACTCCACCTATTCTTCAGTAGAGTGGCTGGGCACATGACTACATAACTAGAGTCTTGAAGCTAGGTGTGTTCAAGTGACTAAATTCTCACTAATGGGATGTGTGCAGAAATGATATCTGCTAATTCTGAGGTTGGGCCTTAAGACATTGTACATATGATTCCCCATGTTCTCTTCCCACAAGGTAGGTCTGGAGTTCCTTGACCCAGATTCAACCATGCAGTTGAGAACAATGCCATAGTAGATGGTAAAGCAATAAGATAGAAGGAACCTGGGTCCCTGGATGACCTCAAGAAGCAGAGCGAGTCTGATAGCTTGGATTTCATACCCTGTGTAATCCTCATCTGAGAGAGCAACACATTTCGGTGTACTTTAAGCCACAGTATTTTTGGGCCTTTTTGTTACCAAAGGAAACCCTGGTGGTGTAGTGGTTAAGTACTATGGCTGGTAACCAAAGGGTCGGCAGTTCAAATCCGCCAGGTGCTCCTTGGAAACTCTATGGGGCAGTTCTACTCCATCCTATAGGGTCACTATGAGTCGGAATCGACTCGACCACACTGGGTTTGGTTTTTTTTGGTTTTGTTACCAAAGTTTAGTTTTACCCTAATTCAGATAGTAAAAACCAAAAAAATCAAACCAGTTGCTGTTGAGTCTTTTCCAACTCATAGTGACCCCATATGTGTCAGAATAATACAATGGCTGAAAACTCTATGGAGCACAGGCATTTCTTCTGAGGTATCAGGCCTTTCTCCTGAGGCACCTCTGGGTGGACTTGAACTGCCAACCTTTCAGTTAGCAGCCAAGTGCATTAACTATTTGCACCACCCAAGGACTCCAATTCAGGTAGTAACAACAACAAAAAACTCACTGCTGTTCAGTTGATTCCAACTCATGGAGACCCCATGAGTTATAGACATGAACTCAGCTCCAAAGGGCTTTCTTGCCTGTGATTTTTATGGAAGCAGATCATTATGCCTTTCTTCTGCAGTGCCACTGGGTAGGTTTGAACCGCCAACCTTTCAATTAGTAGCCAAGAGCAAACCGTATGCACCACCCAAGGACATTCCAATAATAGGTACATATTATTGAATAACCGCTGGATGCTGAAGAAGTGATGGTAGGGAAAACAAGCTCTCTGTTGCCTCCCTTCCCAGATCATTTGTAATGTTTGGTATGATCCATGTTAAATTCTTTGTGTTATTTGCAAACCCTGGTGGCGTAGTGGTTAAGTGCTACAGCTGCTAACCAAAGGGTCGGCAGTTCAGATCCGCCAGGCACTCCTTGGAAACTCTGTGGGGTAGTTCTACCCCGTCCTATAGGGTAGCTGAGTCGGAATCAACTCGACGGTACTGGGTTTGGTTTTTTTTTTGTTTGTTTGTTATTGATTTTTGTTGTCATTTTTCAGTTGTAGGAGAGTTTTCCTCTAAAGGAAGCAGTAGTAGTAAAATGGTCAAGTTTTCCATAAACTTTTCCATATCACTATTCCTTTTTTATTTTGACAAGGACAGCCAAAACATCTCATGTTCCACACCAACATCTTACCTGAAAAGCCCAAAACCAAACCTGTTGCCATCAAGTCGATTCCGACTCATAGCAACCCTGTAGGACAGAGTAGAACTGCCCCATTGGGTTTCCAAGGAGGGACTGGTAGATTCGAACTGCTAACCTTTTGCTTAGCAGCTGTAGCTCTTATCCACTGAAAAGCCCAGAAGCTTGTAATTATTTTGTCACAGTAGTAGATCTTAAACCCTGGAAACACAGAGATCACATTCCCATACTCACTCGTAGAGAAACTTTACTAATCTAGAATCATCGAAGGCAGCCTTACAGGTCAGAACTGCAGTTTTCAAAGTATGGTCTGGGGATCCCTAGGAGACCTTTTCAGAGGGCCTGCAAAGTTGAAACTATTTTTATAATAAGATGTAACTTGCCTTTTTCACTCTTATTCTCCCAAAGATGTAAAGTGGAGTTTTTCAGAGGCTCCTGACATCGGACGAAACTGGCCCTCTGATGGCTAGTCAAATGTGAGCTTGTATGTTCTTGTTTTAAAAATTCTTCAGTTTTAATTTCTGATATGGTAAACATTAGAAGATATACAGCCCACATAAACAAAGGCTCTTTGGGATCTTTGATAATTTTTAATGGCATAAAGGGATCCTGAGGGCTAGAATAAAAAGTTTAATTTCTCAATGGTGGTTTAAACATACTTTCTTTTTCATTCCCTCAAATACATAAAACTCAAAAAGATATCATTCATTCAATGATTATGTAGCAAGTTGGGAAAAATGGTATTCTCTGGTATCCTTTTCAGGGGAACATTGTATTTACTTGGAAGAAATTTCCAAATAATCTTGTTTGAGATAATAGCTTAGAATCAGAGGGACCTGATTCTAAGCCAAACTTTAATAGACTGGGGAAGGAGCAGGATTTGTTAATTTATTGAGGGTGAAAAAAGAGAGGTAGACCCACCATTAGGGTGAAAGGCATCGTCTCCTGTAGTGTGACCCCTCTTAAACCTGTGATAACATTAATTAATTTATGAAATGTTTGAGGACAGTTAGTAGCTGAGAGCAAACTGTCTGCGCCACCTAGGAACATTCAAACAGTAGATACATATTACTGAATAATACCTGGATGCTGAAGAAATGATGGAGGGAAACCAAGCTCTCTGTTGCTTCCTCTCCCCAAATCATTTACAATGTTTGGGATGAGCTTCAGGTCCATATCAATATAAGCAGAACCAAAGGACAGAGGTGGGTAGTGAGTGTGTGGGAATATATATATAAATCACCTGTCAAACTGTTCCCGAAATTGGAGGAAATAGAGATCTTGGCTTTAGAGGCTATGAATCTGGGCATATGAGCCAAGTTTACCTTATATACCTGTGTGGCAATTTCAGTTATGTCTCTTTCTCTAAACTATAAGTTCCATGAAGACAGAGACCAGGTATGCTTTGCTATACCTTTTCATCATCGTCATATTCTTAGTGACAGGAAGAAATTCTTTTCTCTTTTCACAGAGGAGGTTTTTCTGCTTCTATGTGCATGTGGAAGAAAATAGCCATCTTTAGCCTAAAACCACAATATCTTCCCACTTTAGGACTTTCAACTGGTCAGTACTCCAATGTTCTATTTCCAATTTTTTGGAGACAGAATCTGATTAGCTAAACTCAGATATGTTCTATCAGTGGTCCGATCATAGTTGATTAGAATATCTAGGTCAAGCAGAGTCAACATGTGTATAGAGACTTCTTCTCTGGGGATAGAAGTAATTCTCAGAGAAGGGGATGTAGACAGAACAGGCATCTCAAAAACTATCTGCTATAGTCACAACAGCTGACTCTATTTTCTTTGTTATTGACTTTGGTTTAACAACCTTGTTTTCAAAATTATGGTCATGCAGAGCATAAGGGAACCACCCCCTATGAAGGGTCTCTTAAGGGAGAAAATCGTGGTGACCAAGTAGTTCTGGCTCTGTCCCTTGGGGTTTTGGCTCTCCTTTGGGATTCTCTTACTTTGATTACCACTAATTCATTCTGATCTCTTGGAGGTAGGGGGTTCACTTTTCTCTTTTTCTATGAAGACAAACATCATCATCAATAAGCACCACAAAACAATGCAACAATAACAACAAACCCTTCCCTTGATTCTCTGTAATACTGTGGGGATATGCTGGAATTTAAAAAAAAAAAAAAAAAAAAAGATTTACCGAGTATAAAGAATGGCCAGAAGGAAAATAAACAATGCAAGGCAATAAAAGCAGTATGGCTCACATAGTCAAGGTTCCTGACCCTTTCCCTGGATATATAGTTCTTGCCTCATTTTACATGTGACCTCATGGAAAAGAGGATCAATATCATTTGAATATCTGAAAGTCTACTTCTCACTAACAGCACAGAAAACTATACAGTGAAAGGCAGCTCCACTAGGATTTTTCCTGTCATGTGTTACATCTTAGGAAAATAGAAGACAACACTGTATTTTTGTTACACTCTAGTCTCTTCTAGTTCTAAGATTCCATCATGCTAAAATGTGAGTATTTTCTCTCTTATATCTAAATTATTTCTATATGTTTGGTCATTGCTACTCCTTAGAGACCTTTAAAATATCTATGAAAAAATTTAAAAACTAACTGGATGACTGGAGATATAATCCAGATATTTTTTAAGGGGGCTTTAACTTCTTAAACAGACACCTAAAAAGAAAAAAGTTTATTTTCTTTGTTGCTAATATAAACTAAAACATAACTTCAGGTGAACAATGTTTAAAAAAAAACCTAAACCCATTGCCGTCAAGTTAATTCCGACTCATAGTGACCCTATAAGACAGGGTAGTACTGCCCCATAGAGTTTCCGAGGAGCGCCTGGTGGATTCAAACTGTCAATCTTTTGGTTTGCAGCCATAGCTCTATGCCACCAGGGTTTACAAACTATATCTAGAACCCCCTAAAAATATTTATAAATAAGTGCCGGCTACAACTCATCTGAATCAACTTGATATGGGTTTCCCTTAAAACTTTTTCAAGTGTGCTTCAGTCTGTTAAGTATGATCCAAGGTCTATTACTTATTTTTTCCCCCTGAACAGAGACTGTGAGCTGGGTAGTAGCTTTTAACTTAAATTAAATTTACCAATTAAAATTGCCACATTTTTGAGATTATCAAGCAGTTTTTATATTGTGTTTACCTTCCTTTTGTGTCGTGCTACTTTCCCCAGGATAACTAATCTCAGAAATAATTCCTTTATCTTTTAAAACTTCTAATGTTTGTTGTTTACATTTATATGTGATATGTAAAATTATCTTCAATACTTGTTTTAGCAATGGAAATATCTAAGTTTGAAGTCTTTTCTATGGCCAAGTTTTGGAGGATCTATTATGCTTTAAGTTCAATTTAAATGAGGATTCTATCATAAAGTTGTTCTTCAAGTAGCATGAATAGGTTAAAATAAGCAGGGGATTGGCAATTAGGAGACTTAGGTTTTAGCCTCTGTCTCTGCCACTAATTAATAATGTGACCATCCTTTTAATTAGTTATTAAACTCTGGCTTATTTTCTTCTACCCATAATAAAATAGCTAGAGAGGCGGGGCCAAGATGGCAAAGAAGTCAGACGCTTCCAGTAGTCCCTCTTACAACAAAGACCCCCCCCCAAAAAAAGTGAATTGATTATATAAGACAATCTAGGAGCTCTAAACATCAAAAGCAAAGTTGAGGAATAAGACTCAGTGCCAGGGGGAGGGAGAGATAGTTCAGAAGCAGCAAGGAGTAGCCAGACCTGGCCTGGTGGGAACGAGCACCCTGCAGGCTGGATCAACTGATGAGCATAGTGACGTAAGCAGTGGTGTTTGGGGGGAGTTTTTCGCACTGGGAGAGACCAAGCAGTGGACAGTCTGCTCAACCTTCCAGAACCAGTTTGAGAAGCAGCCCTCAGTTGACAAAAGATAAGTACATGCATCTAACCTATCACATGGATCGAAAAACACCCTGTTTGGAAAGAACCTTTCTCCTTGTTCCCTGCCAGTTCTGCACTGGGACCCGAGCCTGCTTCAGTGATTGCCAGCTGCCACATCCCCTGGACTGGAAGCAGGGCATGTCACGCACCGAGCCATTCCCCCAGCCTAGGAGAGAGAACAAATTATCAGACAGGAAAAAATAATCTGCCAGCTCCCCTAAGCCACGAATTTAGGGCAGGTACAGCTCCTTTGCCTAGGCACAGGCATAAGGGATCCACGGACTTTGAATGCCTTTCACCCCTGCATAGACCTGTGTGGGCCCATTTCAACAGCACAGGCCCTCATTAGCACACTACCACAGGGTATATACCTGAAGCCTAGCTTCACTGTATCAGCTATATTGTGGAGGGGCAGGTTCATGACATTTGACATTGCTCTGCCCATTATGTAGGGTCCTCACCTACCCACATCAGGGGCCTAAGCACTGGTAGCTCCACCGATGCCAGCTAGCCACCTGCAACAGGATCCAAAAATACGTGGTGCCTCCCAGTCCTTACAGCCAACAGCATTGGGTGTCCATAGTCCGGCTGCAAAACCCACCCACCTATGCACTCTAGGGAACAGGGACACACTTTCCTCCCAGACACTCAGGAGCAGCCGTCAGCCCCCGGCCTTGCTCAATGTATGACACCCTCCTGCAGCCAGACACCTGTGCCTACTCCAATCACCCCGCCTGTCTAGGACTGTAAGAGCCTGCACCACACACTTGGCGGCCAACTGTCTGGGCACCTAAGCTGAATCCATACAAGAAAAGTAAACGGACTCCTGGGCTCACGTACCTAGTAACAAATCTAACCACTTGCTGACAGGACATTAGAGCTTCAAAGGTGCCAATAATCAAACTAGCTCACACGAGCAGCCTATTTGAGCATATCAAAACAAAACAAGAAGCTAGGACACAGTAAGTGTACATAAAACAAGTAAATAACTTATTGATGGCTCAGAGACAACAGTCAATATCAAATCACATACAAAAGCAGACCATGATGGTTTCAGCAAGCTCCCAAAACAAAGAATAAAGAAATCTTCCAGAGGAAGAGAACTTCCTGCAATTACTGGAGGTAGAATACAAAAGATTAATATACAGAACACTTCAAAAGATCAGGAAGGGAGGCAGAGCCACGATGGCGGAGTAGTCAGGCACTTCCAGTGGTTCCTCTTACAACAAAGACCTGAAAAAACAAGTGAATCAATTATATACATGACAAGCTAGGAGCCCTATAACATTAAAGGCAAAGTTAACAAATCAGACTGAGTGGCAGGGGGAGGGAAAGAAGGTTCAGAAGCGGTGAGGAGTTGCCAGAACTGACTTGGTGGGAACCGGCGCTAAGCAGGCCTGATGGCTTGGTGCAACTGCAGTGGGGCTGGCGGTAGCGTTTGGGATGCAGTTCCCTCAGTGAGAGCGAGCAGCACAGTCTACTCATGCCTCTGGAATCAGTGAAGGACAGAGCTCTTTGCAAAAGGTAAGTACTTGCGTCTAATTTACTGTGCAGACCAAAAAGCACCTGTTCGAAAGAACTCTCTCCCATTTATCTGATCCCTCCTCCCTCTGCTCCAGCCCCGAGCAGGCTTCAGTGTCAGTCACTTTCCCTGAGACTAAGATAGGTCCTGCTGCGCGTCCTGAGCCATTCTCCCAGCCTTGGAGAAGGAACAAATTAACGAATGGAGAAAAAATGATCTGCCGGATTCTCTAAGCTAGGAACTAAGGGCAGAAATGGCTACTTTGACTGGGCACAGGCACAAGCAATCCATCAACTTTGAATGCCTTTCACACCTGCAAGGATCTGTGTGGACCCATTTCAGCAGCTTAGGCCCTTGTTGGTATACTGCAAGCATGCATGTGCCTGAGGTCTGACTTCAACTGTTTCAGATGTGCAGTGGAGAGGTGGGTTTTTGACATTTGACACCGCTCTATTAACCATGGTACTCACCTACCCACATCAGGGGCCGGAGGACTGGTGGCTCCATCCATGCCACCTAGCCACCCGCAACAGAGGTTCAAGAATAAGTGGTGCATCCCAGTTCTTACAGCTAAAAGTACTGGGTGCTTATGGTGTGACTGCAGAGCCCACCCACTTGTGAGCTCTGGGGAACACGGATGCATTTTCCTCGTAGACACTCAACAGATGGTTGTCAGCCCCATCTTGCTCAAAGCATGACCACTGCTGCAGCCAGATACCCATGCCTACACAAATCATCCCTGCCTTTCTAAGACTGTAGGTGACAGCCTGTACCACACACTTGGAGACTGACTACCTGGGCACATGAGCTGAATCCATGCAAGAAAAGTGAATGGACTCCTGGGCTCGTATACCTGGAAACAGCTCTAGCCATCTGATGACAGGAAGTTAGCGCTTCAAAGGTGCTAAGAGATCAGGACGGAGCTCAGGCAAAAGGCAGAAAAAGCCAAGGAACACACTGACAAAGCAACAGAGGAACTTAAGAAGATTACAGAACAGCATAATGACAAATTTAATAGGCTGCAAGAATCCATAGAGAGACAGAAATCCAGCAGATTAACAATAAAATTTCAGATGAGACAACTCAAAGAAAGTCAATGGAGCAGAATTGAGGCAATAGAAGTCAGAATTATTAAGACTGATGATACAGTACTTGACACCAACTTATTTGAGGAAAAATCAGATGAAAGAATTTTTAAAAATGATGAAATCCTAAAAATTATGTAGGACTTTATCAATAGGAATAATCTACAAGTGAATGGAGTACCAGAACGGGGGGGGGGGGGGCGGGATAACAGAAAATACAGAGAAAAGTTTTGAAGATTTGTTGCTAGAAAACTTCCCTGGTATCATGAAAGATGGGAAGATATCTATCCAAGATGCTCATTGAGCCCCACACAAGGTAAATCTCAAAAAAAATCACCAAGACATATTATAATCAAACTTGCCAAAACCAAGGATAAAGAGAATATTAAGAGCAGCTAAGGATAAACGGAAAGTCATCTACAAAGGAGAGTCAATGAGACTAAGCTTGGACTACTCAGCAGAAACCATGCAGGCAAGAAGGCAATGGGATGACACATACAAAGCCTTGAAGGAATAAAACTACCAGCCAAGAATTATATATCCAACAAAACTGTCTCTCAAATATGATGGTGAAATTAGGGCATTTTAGATAAACAGAAGTTTAGGCAATTTGCAAAAACCGAACCAAAATTACAAGAAATACTAAAGGAAATCATCTGGTTAAAAAATAAGTAACATCAGATAACAACCCAAGACTACAACGCAGGACAGAGCAGCCAGATATCAACCTGGATAGGGAAGTCACAAAAATAAATCAAAGCTAAAATGCTGAAAATAGGGAAACAGAGATGTCAATATGCAAAAGATGACAACACTAAAACAAAAAAGAGGGACTGAGAAATGTAGTCATAGATCTTTCATTTGACAGAAAGTCAAGCTGATATAAAGAAATAAAAGATTGGTTTATGCTTAGAAAAATAGGGATAAATATTAAGGAGACCACAAAGAAAACTAACAATCCTACACATCAAAATAAAAAACAAGTAAAACATAGAGACTCAGTAAATACAAAACCAACAACAACGAAAAAGAGGAAAATACATAAAGAAGAATGATTCAGCACAGAAAATTAAGTGGAACAAAGAAACTCACACCTAGCAAGAGTTATGCTGAATGTAAATGGACTAAATGCACCAATAAAGAGAAAGAGAGTGGCAGAATGGATTAAAAAAAAAAAAAATCTGTCTGTATGCTGTCTACAAGAGACATACCTTAGACTTAAAGACACAGACAAACTAAAACTCAAAGGATGGAAAAAAACATAGTGAGCAAACAACTATCAAAAAAGAGTAGGAGTGGCAATATTAATCTCTGACAAAATAGACTTTAAAGTAAAATCCACCACAAAGGATAAGGAAGGACACTGTATAATGATTAAAGGGTCAATACACCAGGAGAACATAACCATAATAAATATTTATGTGCCCAAAAACAGGGCTCTAAAATATATAAAACAAACTTTAATAACATTGCACAGAGAGCTAGACAGCTCCATAATAAGAGTAGAAGACTTCAACACACCACTTTTAGGGAAGGACAGAACATCCAGAAAGAAGCTCAGTAAAGACACGGAAGATCTAAATGTCAAGATCAATCAACTTGACCTCATAGACATATACAGGACACTCCACCCAAAAGCAGCCAAATATACTTTCTTTTCCAATGCACATGGAACATTCTCCAGGATAGACCAATTAGGCCATAAAACAAGCCTTAACAGATTCAAACCACTGAAATATTACAAAGCATCTTTTCTGACCATAAAGCCATAAAAGTAGAAATCAATTACAGGAAAAGCAAGGAAAAAAAATCAAATGCATGGAAACTGAACAACACCTTGCTCAAAAACAACTGGTTATAGAAGAAAATAAGGACAGAATAAGAAATTCACAGAATCAAATGAGAATGAAAACACATCCTACCAGAATCTTTGGGACACAGCAAAGCAGCACTCAGAGGTCAATTTATAGCAATAAATGCACATATCCAAAAAGAAGAAAGGGCCAAAATCAAAACATGAACCCTACAACTTGAAGAAAAAGAAAGAGAGCAGCCAAAGAAATCCCCAGGCACCAGAAGGAAGCAAATAATAAAAATTAGAGCAGAATTAAATGAAATAGAGAACAGAAAAACAATTGAAAGAGTTAACAAGACCAAAAGCTGGTTCTTAGAAAAGATCAACAAATCAATAAATCACTGGCCAAACTGACAAAAGAAAAACAGAAAAGGAAGCAAATAACATGAATAAGAAATGAGATGGGTGATATTACAACAGACCCAACTGAAATTAAAAGAATCATAACAGAATACTATGAAAAACTGTATTCTAACAAATTTGAAAACCTAGAAGAAATGGACAAATTTCTAGAAACACACTACCGACCTAAACTAACAAACAGAGGTAGAACAACTAAATAAAACCATAACAACAGAAGCAATTGAAAAGGTAATCAAAAAACTCCCAACAAAAAAAATCCCTGGCCCTGATGGTTTCACTAGAGAATTCTACCAAACTTTCAGAGAAGAGTAATACTACTACTACTGCTAAAGGTATTTCGGAGCACAGAAAAGGATAGAATACTCCCAAACTCATTCTGTGAAGCCAGAAATAACCTTGATACCAAAACCAGGTAAAGACACCACAAAAAAAGTAAATTATAGACCAATATTGCTCATGTACATAGACGCAAAAATCCTCAACAAAATTCTAGCCAATAGAATTCAACAACATATCAAAAAAATAATTCACCATGATCAAGTGGGATTCATACCAGGTATTCATACCAGGAACCATACCATGGTTCAACATGAGAAAAACAATCAATGTAATCCACCATATAAATAAAACGAAGGACAAGAACCACATGATGTTATCAGTTGACGCAGAAAAGGCATCTGACAAAGTTCAACACTCATTCATGATAAAAACTCTCAGCAAAATAGGAATAGAAGGGAAATTCTTCAACATAATAAAGGGCATTAGTACAAAGCCAACAGCCAACATCATCCTAATCGGAGAGAGTCTGAAAGCATTCCCCTTGAGAATGACAACCAGACAAGGAGGCCCTTTATCACTACTCTTATTCAACACTGTGCTGGAGGTCCTGGCCAGAGCAATTAGGCTAGAAAAAGAAATAAAGGGCGTCCAAATTGGTAAGAAAGAAGTAAAAGTATTTCTATTTGCAGATGATATGATCTTATACACAGGAAACTCAAAAGAAAACTACTGAAACTAATAGAAGATTTCAGCAAAGTTTCAAAATACAAGATAAACATACAAAAATCAGTTGGAGTCCTCTACACTACCAAAGAACTTTGACAAGAAAATCACCAAATCAATACCATTTACAATAGTCCCCCAAGAAGATAAAATACTTAGGAATAAATCTATTCAGAGACATAAAAAACCTATACAAAGAAAACTACAAGACACTACTGCAAGAAACAAAAAAAGACCTACATAAGTGGAAAAACATACCTTGCTCAGGGATAGGAAGACTCAACATTGTGAAAATGTGTACTCTACCCAAAACGATCTACAGACACAATGCAATCCCAATCCAAATTCCAATGGCATTTTTTAATGAGATGGAGAAACAAATCACCAACTTAATATGGAAAGGAAAGAGGCCCAGAAAAGTAAAGCATTGTTGAAGAAGAACCAAGTAGGAAGCCTCCCACTACCTGATTTTAGTGCATATTATACCACTAAAAAAAAAAAAAGCCAGTGCTATCGAGTCGATTCCAACTCATAGCCACCCTATAGGGCAGAGTAGAACTGCCCCATAGAGTTTCCAAGAAGCACCTGGCGGATTCGAACTGCCGACCCTTTGGTTAGCAGCCGTAGCACTTAAGCACTACGCCACCAGGGTTTCCATTATACCATCACAATAGTCAAAACAGCCTGGTACTGGTACAACAACAGATACATAGACCACAGAGCAGAATTGAGAATCCAGATATAAATTCATCTACCCAGCAATGGCAATGGGTTTTTTTGTTTTTTTTTTTTAAGTGAGGAGCTGATATTTGACAAAGGCCCAAAGTTTGTTAAATGGGGAAAGGATAGTCTCTTTAACAAATGGTGCTGGCGTAACAGGATATCCATCTGCAAAAAAATGAAACAAGACCCATACCTCACACCACGCACAAAAACTAACTAAAAATGGATCAAAGATATAAATATAAAGTCTAAAACTACAAAGATCATGGAAGAAAAATTAGAGACAATGCTAGGAGCCCTAATACGTGGCATAGAGTACAAAACATTACTAACAATGCACAAACAGCAGAAGAGAAACTAGACAACCGGGAGCTCCTAAAAATCAAACATTTATGCTCATGAAAGACTTCATCAAAACAGTAAAAAGACAACCTACAGACTGGGGAAAAAAAAAATTGGCTATGACAAATCCTATCAGCATCTAATCTCTAAAACCTAGATGATACTGCAATACCACCACAACAAAAAGACATATAAGCCAATTAAAAAATGGGCAAAGGATATGAACAGGTACTTCACGGAAGAAGACATTCAGGCAGGTCTCAGATACATGAGGAAATGCTCACGATCATTAGCCATTAGAGGAATGCAAAACAAAACTACAATGAGACACCGTCTCACCGCAACAAGGCTAGAATTAATCCAAAAAACACAAAATAATAAATGTTGGAGAGGTTGTGGAAAGACTGGAACACTTACACACTGCTGGTGGGAACGTAAAATGGTACAGACTGACTTCGGAAATCGATCTGGCGCTTTCTGAAAAAGCTAGAAACAGAACTACCATATGATCCAGCAATCCCACACCTTGGAATATATCTTAGGGAAGTAAGAGCCATCACACAAATAGATATATTCAAACCCATGTTCCCTGCAGCACTGTTCACAATAGCAAAAAGATGGAAACAATAAGATGCCCATCAACAGATGAATGGATAAACAAATTATGTATATTCACACAATGGAATACTATGCAACAATAAAGAACAGTGATGAATCTGCAAAACACCTCATAACATGGATGAATCCGGAAGGCATTATGCTGAGTGAAATTAGTCAGCTGCAAAAGGATAAATGTTGTATGAAACCAGTATTGCAAGAAATCAAGAAATGGTTTAAACACAGAAGTAAACATTCTTTGATGGTTACAAGGGTGGGGAGGAAGGGAGAGGGGAGTTCACTAACTAGAGAGTAAAAAAACTCTCTCTAGTAGATAAGAATTATCTTCGGTGAAGGGAAAGACAGCACAATACAGGGGAAGTCAGCACAACTGGACTGAACCAAAAGCTAAGAAATTTCGTGAATAAACCAAACACTTCTAAGGACTGAGTAGCAGGAGCGGAGGTCTGAGAATCATGGTTTCAGGGGACATCTTGGTCAAATAGCATAACAAAGTTTATTAAGAAAATGTTCCATATCCCACTTTGGTGAGTGGCATTTGGGGTCTTAAAAGCTAGCGAGCGGCTAAAGTACATCGATTGGTCCCAACCCACCTGGAGCAAAGGAGAATGAAGAACACCAAAAACACAAGGAAAATATTAGCCCAGGAGACAGAAAGGGCCAGTTAAACCAGAGACTCCATCAGCATGAGACCAGAAAAACTAGATGGTACCTGGCTACCACCAATGACTGCCCTGACAGGGAACACAACTGAAAGTCCCTGACAGAGCAGAAAAAAAGGGGGGTACAGAACTCAAATTCATGTAAAAAGACCAGACTTTTTTTTTTTTTTTTAATAGTCTGACTGAGATTGGAGGGACCCCGGAAAACACAGCCCCCAGACTCTCTGTTAGCCCAGAACTGAAACAATTCCTGATGCCAACTCTTCAAAGATTAGACTGGAGTATAAAACATAAAATGATACTCATGGAGAGAGCGCTTCTTAGCTTAAATAGATACATGAGACTAAATGGGCAGCTCCCGTCCAGAGGTGAGTTGAGAAGGAAAAGGGACAGGAGCTGGTTGCATGGACATGGGAAATCTGGGGTGGAAAGGGTGTACTGTCACATTAAAGGGAGGGCAACTAGGGTCATACAACAATGTGTGTATAAATTTTTGTATGAGAAACTAACTTGAATTGTAAACTTTCACTTAAAGCACAATAAAAAATAAATAAAACAGCTAGACTAGACACTAATTCCATCTTGTTGAAAGGTGAATATTTTTTCTCTTATATCTAAATTTATTTTTAGCAAGAATTCTCATTGACTCCTAATTCTTAATCTCGCCATTTTTAAGCACCTATTAGAGGGTTGCTAAGCATTGGAATCGACTTGATGGCAATGGGGATGAGTATGTCAGCCATCTGAGATCCCTTCTGGAGTAAAACCAAAAATAATAATAATAATTCCGATTTATGGCAATCTGACATGTGTCAGAATAGAACTGCATTCCACAGAATTTACAATGGCTGTAATCTTACAGTAGATTGGAAGGACATTTCCAGGCCTTTCTTCTGTGGTGCCACTGGGTGGATCCCAACCTCTAACCTTTCCATTAATAGCCAAGGTCAAACCATTTGAACCACCCATGGACTTAGGCAGGATAAAAATAAGCAAAATATATCTGCATGTGGTAGTCCCCTAACACTTTTGCCTACCATTTAAAATTGCTTTACAGTTGTTTGGGCACAAGTC
Source organism: Elephas maximus indicus (assembly GCF_024166365.1). Classification (NCBI taxonomy): domain Eukaryota; kingdom Metazoa; phylum Chordata; class Mammalia; order Proboscidea; family Elephantidae; genus Elephas; species Elephas maximus. The sequence continues at coordinate 138,724,741 of NC_064821.1, forward strand.
TACTTCCCCAAAGGACTCCCCAGTTACTTCTGGGCAAGGACTCTCTCTTAATCATGATTGCAACTTCAGGGTCTAGAAAACCGCCCAGCTCTTAGTTACCACCACAGAGTATAGTTATATCCTGGCTTTTCCAAGTGCTATTTCATGTATTTTAATTATCATTCTAAAAAAAGGCAATTCATTAAACATCACAGTAAATACTTGTAAGACTTTTGAAGCACACAGCAGAAAAGTTACTTATCACATGTATTATAAGTTGGAGTTCCGAATATTTGATCATAAAACTCTAGACCTTCAATAAATAAATGCTGAATTAATGCATGAGGCTTAAAGAGACAAAACCATAAACAGGAGTCGGAGCATCGCCCAAAATTTACATGGGATACAAGTACATAATCTTAAGTATACCACTAACGCCCTTTTTCGTGTAGCTATCTACCAAAATACTTTACCACCTTCTCCAAATAGCTTTTAACAAAGGCAAAGTACATCGGCTTCAAATAAAGGTTAGGTGGTTGCCGAGAATACTCATTCACAGTTCGGAGAAAACAAAACCGACCTGTTAAAGATTTTATTTGTATTCCTGAATACTACAGTGTCATTTTTCAAATCTAAACTTACACTGTTTTGCTGTATGTTACTAAGTAGTCTGTTAGCTTGGCTGTTACTACATCAAGGAAAGTTGGCGCTTTTCCCTTCACGGGACTGATCCCACCCGCTTCTTCACAAACCTTCCATTCCCAAACTCAATTAAAACAATTCAAGAAGCCAGCTAATTTAATTCTGAGCTCAGTAGAGTTCTCCAGCGCAAACCATAGGAATTCAGTGCTAGAGGAAAAGATTATCTTAAAGACTGTGCATTAAAAGTTACCAGGTGATCGCGAACCGCTTACATTTCTGGAAAGGTACAGACTACACTCCAGTTTAGACAGCTGTGCACCTTACTGGTCTGGAAAGCGTGCTGGGAGTTGGGAGGAGCAACAGGCGAAGATTCATAGTTTGGGATGATGGGAGGCAGATAATTTATTAGGTTTGAGCCCCTAAGCCCTTTGGATTGTGGAGACTAGACAGGGGCCCGTCTAAGTTAGGCCCAAACTTTGGCAAGAGAAAGAAAAGTAACATTGCAAAAAGAGAGCAGGTAGTCAGTCAGTCTCCTGAGTCCTAGCGTTCATCGTGGGGCCGTTAACACAGCAGGAAAGTGGGCGTGGCGTGTTTTCTTCCTCTTCCCGCCTCCCCGGAGACCCGACCTCAATCCTTTCCCCTCATTTTCACCCCGGTAGGGTCCAATGGCTGCCCCCGCTGCGGAGCCGGGTGGGGAGTGTCGCCCCACCCTTCTCGCCTCTCCCGCTCTCGGGGTCCCGGCCGCCCCCATTCCCCCGCCCGGCCAGAGGCGGTGGCCGCGGCCGTCACGTGTCCCGGCAGCCGCCAAGTGAGGCCGCTTTTGCGACGCGGTGACAGCCAAATGGTGCGACAGGAGGAGCTGCAGCCGCGGCCGCAGCGCCCCGCACGGAGAGGCTCGAGGCGGCTCCTGGCGTCGCCCAGAGGGAGCGATTGAGCGTAGCCGAGTCCGACGCGGGCTGCGGCGGCAGACGGGCAGCGAGGGGGAGCCCGCTACGAGTGCCCTCGCTCCCCACTGCTCTCCGATGAACGGGGAGCAATAATCCGCGCCTCTCGCAGAGGCTGCGCCTCCATGAATTCCTAGTTGTTTTTTTTTTTATTATTTTCTTTCTCTCCCCGCTCCTCACCCTCCCCCCCACCCCCGCCCGGCTCCCGTCCCGCCTTCTCCCTTAGCCGGCGACGACCGCGTCCAGGTGCGGAGTCCAGAGCAGAACGCAATGGCGTCCAACCCCGAGCGGGGGGAGATTCTGCTTACGGAGCTGCAGGTAAGGGCCGCGGCCCGGGTGGGAGGCGCCGCCGGAGGAGAGAGGGAGAAGGTCTGGCGCGGAGTCGGGGGCTGAGGGAAGCTGTGCGGCCGCCGCGCCCCTGGCCCGCTAAGTGCGGAAACTCGGGGATGTCACTCGGGAGCCGCTTCCTTTGGGAGCCGAACCCGTTTCCCCTGCCGGAGCCCCGGCCTATCGCCGCTTTAATTTCATTCTACCTACCAGAGGGAACCCCATTTCTGCCGGGTGCCTGCAGCCCGAGTGTGCTCTCACCCCGTCCCCGAAGCGGCCAGCTCACCGCCCCCTCCCTCGATGTCAGAGTCGCCCGCGAACGCCCTGGCTGCCCCCTCGCTCCGCCTGGCCAGGCCGGGCCCCGCCTTTCCCCCCAGTGCAGAGCTCCTTAAACTCCTTTGAATGATTCCCGAGCTGTTTTCTCGTCCCTCCCCTTCCCCTCAGACTCCGCACAAAGAGCGCCCCCATAACTTCCAGCCCCCAGAACGTTTTCTAAAAACAAATCTCGCCAAAAGCTTGCTTCACTTCATCGACCCTCTTCAGGTGACTGTCTTTCTTCTAATTTAAGGACTTTTTTTTTTTTCTTTTTTAAACCAAGTGATATATGATCCCTTTCACGACTCCCTCTGCTCTGAGCCGGAAGCTCAGATGCTGATGCTTTTCAGACGTTCATTTTCCCTCCCGTTTGAACACCAGAGAAAGAGCTACAGAAGTTGTTTACAAATTAGAAAGCAGTCAACTGAGGGAAACATTAGGCACCACATGCCTGCACAAGATGAGAACAAAACAGGTCCCTGAATTAGTTACATCCACGTCGAGTAGCAATATTACTCTTTCCCGTTTCTAGCTAAATGTTTGATGTAGGCACGATTTTTGTTTTTAGATTTGTGTGTTGTACAAGGGCACCCAAGTCACCCTGGCGGGTTTATTTTTCGTGACTTTGGAGTGTCCCAGAGATACATCTGAATTAAGACGTCATGCTTTTTTTTTGTTTTTTTAATACTTATTTTGGTTTGTTCTAAGGTAGTCATCTTTTAGGTACTCCAAGATTGGAGATAGGAATTAACAGATAAGGGGAAAAAGAAATTAACATCCTTACTCATTTCTTTTGGTGGGCTGGGCTGTTAATTTTTTTTCGAAAGGACTGAATCTAGAAACTGAAGGGTTGATTCTTGATGATGTCTAAATTAAGAAGAAACTGCTTCTGAATTTCTTGATTTTAAATGTATTTTTTGATAGATTCGTACATAAGTTTGGTTTATTGTGCAGTCAGATGGAAGCTAGGAGGCATTGCTATAATTCTTGGTATTTACTCCACAAAAATAGAGAGTTCAAGGTACACAGATGCACTCTTGCAAATTTGAAACCCTTATGAAATGCAAAGCTGGATTTTATATCACGGAAAATGTTGCTATATAGTATTTTAATTGATATTAGTCTCTTATGAGTAGATATTACAGCATGCTATATTTGCTAAATGAAATTTATTTTTTGTTTTATTAATATACAAAAGCTTTTAAAATGAGGGTGGTTTAAGGCATATTGAAAATACTTTACATTGCCTAGTCTTGAAACATGAAAAATATATTTTTTGGTTCTGACTGAGAAAAAAAAAAAAAAACATTAAAATGACAGGAACATTTTTCATTTGAGTAGAGTAGCTTTAAAACTGTAAAGTATTTGGCATCCTTATTTATATTTTTAGAAAGTTGGCATGAAAGACTCATTTAGAAACTGGGATTGAAAATATGTTGAGTATTAAAGTATAACATTTAGGGTCTTTTAATAAGGTCAATTTTGGCAATAACAAGGAAGCAAATTGGAAAAATAAAATATTTAAACATGAAGATTTTAAAATGGGACCCAGGGAGGGGAACACCTCATCTAAAGTTAGACTTTTATGTAAACTTAATTATAACTTCCTCCTGAAAAATAATAGTTCTTATGTGTTACTTTATGCGTTGCATTTTTCTTGCTTTATGTGACTCCCAGTTCTAATAAAAGTTATTGTATTTGAGTTTATCATATTTATTAAAATCTTGAGAATATTATTTATATCAGATCCTTAATAAATGGTTATAAAATTCTTCACCAGGTATGCCTATCTGTTCATTTTATTATTTAGTTCATGGAACTAGTGTAGCATAACCAATAGTTATTAAACTTTTTTTAAGAATTATTTTAAAAGCTTCTAAATTGTTTGAATTCATTTAGATTGAAATGTGTAATAATACTTTTACTATACATATCTTAAGTATTTAAATAGGCTATGTGGTATGTTTTAAAATGTGTTTAATAGTTCAAAATGATTACTTTGTCATATCTTGTCTCAGGAATATACTTGTCTCAATCTCGAACTTACATATTACAACCAAATTTTAATGCAATTGATACTTACGTAGAAACATTGTATATGCAAAATGTTTTATTTTTCAAATTTTGTTTTAAGAACCATACTGCAGAATTTGAAATATTTTACTGCTGAGATGGAATTGGCTTATTAATAACCTTTAATTGTAGAAAGACAAAACTAAGAAAATCTGAAACTGCAGTACTTTGCCTTGTTAGTTACTGTAATTTTCTAATAATGTTTCTAAACTAAGGAAATCTGAAACTGCAGTACTTTGCCTTGTTAGTTACTATAATTTTCTAATAATGTTTCTAATACATGCTAGTAATTTAGGAAACTTATCCAACAAGAAAACACTAATAAAGTGCATACAAACATTGATTAGAGGTTTCAGAGTTTAAGGAAGAATATTTACCATGGTAAACATAGATCGTTTAAAAATAAAAACTCAATTGGCAATTTCTAGTCATTATCTCATAGCTAATCTGTAATATTCTCTTTATTGTTTATATGAAGTGTAGTAGAAAACTTAGTGAGATGCCTTTACGAGGCCAAAGAAACTAAAGTTTATTTCCAAGGAAACTGAATTAATGAAAACTATAAAAGATCTCAAAATGAAAATGTAAGCTAAAATAGTAATTTTGTAGAATGCTGAACCAAATACTGAGAAGCATACTGATAAGGTTATGATGTTGAATATTGGAAATTCATCATCTTCATCAAAATGCCTAATAAGGTGTTAGACTGGAAATCTTTAAATTTCATTCCCAGTAGAATTTACTTAGGCAGAGGTGAGTTGCTCAAATGGAAGATGTGAAGTAGTTGGCCTTGAATTATAGGGATTAATTTCAACAAACATTTATTGAGTATCTACAACAGCTATACTGGAGAATAGAAAGATGACATCATGTGGTTTTCACTTTCAGGTAACTAGAAGAGAGTACAAATAACATTTGTTGATTAATTGCTACATATCAGACACTGTACCAAGTACTTATATACCTTATTGATCTTCACAACAATCCAATTAGGTGGATGTTATTAATTCCATTTGACAGATCAGGAAACTTAAGTTCAGAATGTTAAAGAAATTGCTTATGGTCACACTGTAAGTCTGAGTTTGAACCCAGGTCTGTATATTCTTCACAATTCTTTTAAACTGCCACAGTTCTGTGGACTCATAAATGTTTTCCATTTCAATGTTATAATTGTGTAAACTTTATAAAAAGTGACTAAAAATATAATTAAACAGAGTTGATGGTAATACAAACTTTGTATTATTTGTTAGATCTCTCTGTAACAGAAAAAAAGATTTCCACATTTTATTTGGTAGTCTATAATATAGTAGTGCTTTATTACTGGGAATAAGGTATATAGTTTTCTACAAAGAATAACAGTACAAATAACTTTCTTGCAGACTTTCTTTATTTGACAGTTACTGTTTCTAGTGAAGGGTGTCATGTTTGCCAAGAACTTGTCAAAAGATTTAGCATTTTTCTGTAAGATGACCTTTGATTTAAAATTTTATGGTCATGTCCAACCTAGCAATGTGTTTGGCACTTAGTAGTTGCTCAGTGCATTGATAAGAAGACTCCATTTGTTACCTAGGATGAGTGATTTCTATTGACTGTTTTAAGAGAAGTTTATTATAATCATTGACATAAAAATGACTTATTTTTCTTTAATTGACGTTTTTAATTCCTTCTCCCTAAATATTCCCTGGAAAAGCACGGAAGAGATTTCTGTAGTGGTTATGTTACACCTCTTATATATTTTACTCATTTTGATGGGAAATTAGGAGGTAATGTCTAACTTTTTGGTGATACTAGAAAGAAGATCTCAGTGAAAGAACTAGAGCTGGGAGGTGTCTTAGTTTGCTGCTATAACAGAAATACCACAGGTGGATGGCTTTAACAAACAAATTTATTCTCTCACAGTTTATGAGGCTAGAAGTCTGAATTCAGAGCGCCAGCTCCAGGGGAAGGCTTTCTTTCTCTGTTGGCTCTGGGGGAAGGTCCTTGTCATCAATCTTCCCCTGAGCTAGGAGCTTCTCAGTGCAGGGACCCTGGGTCCAAAAGACACACTCCATTCCTGGCTTTTCTTTCTTGGCGGTAATGAGGGCCCTCTGTCCTCTCTGATTGCTTCTCTTTTATTTCTCAAAAGAAGTTGACTGAGGTTACAACCTAATCCAGTAGATGGTGTCTTGCCTCATTAACATCATAGATGGTAGAATTTACAACACATAGGATAATTACACCAGATCACAAAATGGAGGACAGCAACACAATACTGGAAATCATAGACTAGCCAAGTTGACATACATTTTGGGGGGACACAATTCAATCCATAACAGGAGGATTAAGATTTTGATGATGGGTGGGTTGGGGGGAATATAAAAAGGTAGGCATGGTGAGTAAGAGATTTTATTACAGTTTTTTTTTCTCCAGATTATAAATGTAATACACATTCATTATAGAAAATTGGGAAAATGCAGAAAAGCACAAAAGAAAAGCTGATTATAGTTAATAAAATCTTGAGAATATTATTTATATCAGCTTTTCAGATAAATTGTGATAAGATTTGCTTCACCAAGTATGCCCATCTATTCAGACATTTGATTATTTCATTTCTTCTTCAAATAAGAGCATATCCTTGAGTGTAGCAATGTATAGAGCATCACTCAAAAATAACTGACAGACCTGCCCAACTTATGGGATACTTGGTGTTTGAGTCCATTTCATCTTTTCCTTCTTTTTATCCCATTTTATTTATTAGAATTTTGAAGAAAAATGAGGTTCAGAGAGATTTAAGGTAGAAATAGCTATAGAATAAAATTTCTTTGTCACTGGTTCTAGATGAGTAGAGCTAACTAGCTTTATTGACTTTTTTTTAATCTCAAAATATTTTGATTTTGAGACAGTGCTTTAAGAGACAGTTAAAAAAAAGTAAAGAGGACAACATGGGTTTAGTAATAGGTACATAGCAACAACTCCTGAACAATATATTGATAGAGTGTGGTTATTCAGCATAGATTTGGTGATTGCTGCTCTTACAGAATACTGAAATGATTATAATTTGTGGGACATAAATGTACTTTATTGAGTAGAGCCACATCATTAAATTATTTTCCAACTATTTATTGACTACCTAGGTCAAAGTCTCTGTGAAAAAACTAGTGTTACAAAGTGATGGTTCTAAAGTGAATCATGTTTTGCTATTATCTCTTATTAGTATAGCAGATGTGTAGTTGTCTCCTAAAACTCCCACCTCTCACATGTGGTCAGTGTTGAAATAGGGGGAGGTAGGAGCAGCTCCTAGGCATTGTCTGTTCACTCCAGGGTTTAGCATCTGATTCCTTGGATTTTCTTTTTGCTCCTCAACCTTGACGAAGGTAAATTTTCATGCCATTCATCTATGTCTACTTTTAAACAGATGCAAAGAGTAGAGTAGTAGTTTGGGACGATAACTATAACTTAAAGTGTTACTTCCATAAGCATTTATGATACTTGATTAGAACAGTTAATTCTGCATCATTTGCTAGTAAAATGTGCTGTACTGAACAGTTGTCAAATTTGTATTCTGTTATTTCAGAAACCGATGACTAGAGTATGACAGAACCACATGACATTTAATATGATTAAGTTTTAATGTACAGCAGAGTTAAAATTGACAGCAAAGTTGAAAGCTAGTTAAAAGCTTTAAAATTTTGAATGAGAAAAACATACTAATGAGAAATACCTTACAAAAGCAGAAATAGCATTTTATCTTGATATATATCTAGATTTTCTTAATTTTAATTAAAAAAATTGAAACTAGCCCTATTATCACATTTATATTTTACAATCTAGTAAAATTTAAATTTGTTTAACATTATGCCCTTAAATACTGTCTATAAAAAGTGAAGAACAAGAAGCCCTGGAAGTAGCATACTTCATAATAATAAATACCTTAGATTAGAAGCTAAATGATGATTTATTGTATTATAAAGATGTATTATTCTTAGTTTGAAGATTATTCTATTCCCAGTACAGGATTGTGTGAGTCAGTTATTTGTGTAGCTTGTCAACAAAGTGCTAGTGTTGATCAGATTTAATATTAGATCTAAAACAGGTATTACTTCTCTCTTGCACAGTTTGCTGGTTTTTACAAACCTGAAATCCTAAATGTAGTTTTTGTCATCACTAAGCTATCATTTGATGAAAACATTTCTTGGTTTTTAACTGTAATTTAGATGAAACTAGTTTTTCATTAAACAGTACACATACTGTTTCATGACATCAGTTAACAACCCCACGACATGTCAACACTCTCCCTTCTCACCCTTGGGTTCCCGATTAATAGCTTTCCTGTCCCCTCCTGCCTTCTAGTCCTTGCCCAGGGGTTGGTGTGCCCCTTTAGTCTTGTGTTTTTTTTTTAGTTTTTATTGTGCTTTAAGTGAAAGATTACCAATCAAGTCAGTCTCTTGTACAAAAATTTATATACCTTGCTATATATGCCTAATTGCTCTCCCCCAGTCGACAGCCCGCTCCTTCCCCCCACTCTCTCTTTTCATGTCCATTCCGTCAGCTTCTGACCCCCTCTGCCCTCATCTCCCCTCCAGATAGATGCCAACGTTGTCTCAAGTGTCTACTTGATCAAAGAAGCTCATTCTCCACCAGCATCTTTTTCTGTCCCATTGTGCAGTCTAATCCCTGTCTGAAGAGTTGCCTTTGGGAGTACTTCCTGTTGTGGACTAACAGAAGGTCTGGGGGCCATGACCACCAGGGTAATTGTGGTCTCAGTCAGACCATTAAGTCTGGTCTTCTTATGAGAATTTGGGGTCTGCATCCTCCTGCTGTCCTGCTCTTGCAGGGTTCTCTGTTTTATTCCCTGTCAGGGCAGTCATCAGTTGTAGCCAGGCACCATCGAGTTCTTCTGGTCTCAGGCTGATGTAGTCTCTGCTTCATGTGCCCCTTTCTGTCTCTTGGGCTCATAATTACCTTGTGTCCTTGGTGTTCCTCATTCTCCTTTGGTCAGGTGGGTTGAGAACAATTGATGCATCTTAGATGGCCACTTGGTAGCGTTTAAAACCCCGGGCGCCACTCTCCAAAGTGGGATGCAGAATGTTTTCTTAATAGATTTTGTTATGCCAGTTGATTTAGATGTCCCCTGAAACCATGGTCCCCAAACCCCGGACCCTGTTACGCTGGTCTTAGAAGTATTCAGTATATTCAGGAAACTTCTTTACTTTTATTTAAGTCCAGTTGTGCTGACCTCTCCTGTATTGTGGATTGTCTTTCCCGTCACCTAAAGTAGTTCATATCTACTGTCTAATTAGTGAATACCCCTTTCTCTCCCTCCATCCCTCTCCCCTCTTGTAACCATCAAAGAATATTTTCTTCTCTGTTTAAACCCGTTCTCAAGTTCTTATAATAGTGGTCTTATACAATATTTGTCCTTTTGCAACTGACTAACTTCACTCAGTATAATGCCTTCCAGGTTCCTCCATGTTATAAAATGTTTCGCAGATTCATCACTGTTCTTTATCGATGTGTAGTATTCTATTGTGTGAATACACCATAATTCATTTATCCATTCATCCATTGATAGGCACCTTGGTTGCTTCCATCTTTTTACTATTGTAAACAGTACTGCAGTGAACATGGGTGTGCGTATATCTGTTTGTGTAAAGGCTCTTATTTCTCTAGGGTATATTCCAAGGAGTGGGATTGCTGAATCCTGTGGTAGTGGTTCTATTTCTAGCTTTTTAAGGATGTGCCAAATCGATTTCCAAAGTGGTTGTACCATTTTACATTCCCACCAGCGGTATATAAGTGTTCCATTCTCTCCACAACCTCTTCAACATTTATTATTTTGTGTTTTTGGATTAATGCCAGCCTCGTTGGGGTGAGATGGAATCTCATTGTAGTTTTGATTTGCATGTCTGTAATGGCTAATGATTGTAAGCATTTCCTCATGTACCTGTTAGCTACCTGCATGTCTTCTTTAGTGAAATCTCTCTTCATATATTTTACACATTTTTAAATTGGGTTGTCTTTTTGTAGTTGAGTTTTTCCGGTATCACGTAGATTTTAGAGATCAGTCACTGATCCGAATGTCATAGCTAAAAACTTTTTCCCAGTCTGCAGGTCGCCTTTTTACTCTTTTCGTGAAGTCTTTGCATGAGCATAGGTGTTGGATTTTTAGAAGCTCCCAGTTATCTAGTTCTGCATTGTTAGTAAAGTTTTATATACTGTTTATGCCATGTATTAGGGCTACATCCCTAATACATCTTATAGGGCTAATATCCCTATTTTTTCTTCCATGATCTTTATCGTTTTAGATTTTATATTTAGGTCTTTGATCCATTTTGAGTTCGTTTTTCTGCATGGTGTTAGGTATGGGTTTTGTTTCATTTTTTTGCGGATGGCTATCAAGTTATGCCAGCACCATTTGTTAAAAAGACTGTCTTTTCCTCATTTAACTGGTTTGGAGCCTTTGTCAAATATCAGCTGCTCATATATGGATGGATTTATGTCTGGATTCTGAATTCTGTTCCATTGTTCTATGTATCTGTTGTTGTACCAGTACCAGGCTGTTTTGACTACCGTGGCGGTAAAATAGGTTCTAAAATCAGGTAGAGCGAGGCCTCCCACTTTGTTCTTTTTTTCAGTAATGCTTTACTTATCCGGGAGACCCTGGTGGCGTAGTGGATAAGTGCTATGACTGCTAACCAAGAGGTTGGCAGTTCGAATCCGCCAAGTGCTTCTTGGAAACTCTATGGGGCAGTTCTACTCTGTCCTATAGGGTTGCTATGATTCAGAATCGAATTGATGCCAGTTGGTTTGGTTTTGCTTATCCGGGGCCTCTTTCACTTCCATATGAAGTTGGTGGTTTGTTTCTCCATCTCATTAAAGAATGTCATTGGAATTTGGATTGCAATTGCATTAAATCTGTAGATTGCTTTTGGTAGAATAGACATTTTTAAAATGTTAAGTCTTCCTATCCATGAGTAAGGTATGTCTTTCCATTTATGTAGGCCCTCTTTTGATTTCTTGCGGAAGTGTTTTGTAGTGTTCTTTGCCTAAGTCTTTTACATCTCTGGTAAGATTTATTCCTAAGTATTTTATTTTCTTGGGGGCTACTGTAAATGGTATTGATTTGGTGATTTCCTCTTCGATGTTCTTTTTGTTGGTATAGAGGAATCCAGCTGATTTTTGTATGTTTGTCTTGTATCCTGATACTCTGCTGAACTCTTCTATTAGTTTCAGTAGTTCTCTTGAGGGTTCCTTAGCGTTTTCTGTGGATAAGATCATGTCATCTGCAAACAGAGATACTTTTACTTCTTCCTTGCCGATCTGGATGCCCTTTATTTCTTTATCTCACCTAATTGCTCTGGCTAGGACCTGCAGCACAATGTTGAGTAAGAGTGGAGATAAAAAGGGTATCCTTTTCTGGTTCCCGATCTCAAGGGGAATGCTTTCAGACTCTCTCCGTTTAGGATGGTGTTGGCTATTGGCGTTGTATAAATGCCCTTTATTATGTTGAGGAATTTTCCTTCTGTTCCTATTTTGCTGAGAGTTTTTTTCGTGAATGGGTGTTGAACTTTGTCAAATGCCTTTTCTGCATCAATTGATAAAATCATGTGATTCTTGTCTTTTATTTTATTTATATGATGGATTACATTAATTTTTTTCCTAATGTTGAACCATCCCTGCATACCTGGTATGAATCCCACTTGGTCATGGTGAATTATTTTTTTGATATGTTGTTGAATTCAATTGGCTAGAATTTTGTTGAGGATTTTTTGCATCTATGTTCATGAGGGATATAGGTCTATAATTTTCTTTTTTTGTGGTGTCTTTACCTGGTTTTGGTATCAGGGATATGGTGGCTTCACAGAATGAGTTAGGGAGTATACCGTCCTTTTCTATGCTCTGAAATACCTATAGTGGTGTTAACTCTTCTCTGAGAGTTTGGTGAAACTCTGCAGTGAAGCCATGTGGGCCAGGGCTTTTTTGGGGGGTGGGTGGGGGTGTTTTTTTTTATTACCTTTTCAATCTCTTTTATTATGGGTCTGTTTAGTTGTTCTATCTCTGTTTGTGTTAGTTTAGGTAGTGTGTTTCTAGGAATTCATCCATTTCTAGGTTTTCAAATTTGTTAGAATACAGTTTTTCATAGTAATCTGATATGATTCTTTTAATTTCAGTTGGGTCTGTTGTAATATCACCCATCTCATTTCTTATTCATGTTATTTGCTTCCTCCCCTGTTTTTCTTTTGTCAGTTTGGCCAATGGCTTATTCATTTTGTTAATTTTTTCAAAAAACCAGCTTTTGGCCTTGTTAATTCTTTCAGTTGTTTTTCTGTTCTCTATTTCATTTAATTCTGCTCTAATTTTTATTATTTGCTTTTTTCTGGTGCCTGAGGATTTCTTTTGTTGCTCTCTTTCTGTTTGTTCAAGTTGTAGGGATAATTCTTTGATTTAGCCCTTTCTAATTTTTTTATTTTTGTATGTGTGCATTTATTGATATAAATTGACCTCTGAGCACTGCTTTTGGTGTGTCCCAAAGGTTCTGATAGGAAGTGTTTTCATTCTCATTGGATTCTGTGAATTTCTTTATTCCATCCTTCATGTCTTGTATAACCCAGTCATTTGTGAGCAGGGTATTGTTTAGTTTCCAAGTGTTTGATTTCTTTTCCCTGGTTTTTATTACTGATTTCTACTTTTATGGCCTTATGGTTAGTGAAGATGCTTTGCAATATGTCGACGTTTTGGATTCTGCTTAGGCTTGCTTTATGACCTAATATGTGGTCTATTCTAGAGAATGTTTCATGCACTAGAAAAGAAAGTATACTTGCCTGCTCTTGGGTAGAGTGTTCTGTATATGTCTATGAGTTCAAGTTTGTTGACTGTGGCATCTAGATCTTCCTAGTCTTTATTGAGCTTCTTTCTCGATGTCCTGTCCTTCACCGAACGTGGTGTGTAACAGTCTCCTACTATTATTGTGGATCTTTCTATCTCACTTTTCAATGCTGTTAGGTTTCGTTTTATGTATCTTGCAGCCCTGTCTTTGGGTGCATAAATATTTAATATGGTTGTAACATCCCTTTAATCATTATATAGTGTCCTTCCTTATCCTTTGTGGTGGATTTAACTTTAAAGTCTATTTTGTCAGAAATTAATATTGCCACTCCTGCTCTTTTTTGATTGATTGATATAGTTTTTTCCATCCTTTGAGTTTTTTTAGTTTGTTTTGTGTCTCTAAGGTGTGTCTCTTGTAGGCAGCATATAGACAGATTATGTTTTTTACCCATTTTGCCACTCTCAATCTCTTTATTGGTACATTTAGTCCATTTACATTGAGCATAATTATGGATAGGTATGAATTTAGTGCTATCATTTTGATGTCTTTTTTGTGTGTGTTGTTGACAGCTTCTTCTTCCCCCTTAATTTTTTGTGCTGAGTATTTTATCTTTATACGTTGTCTTTTTCCTTATATTTGTTGTTGTTGATTTTGTTTCTGCTGACTCTGTTTTTTTCTTGTATTTTATTTGGATGAGTAGGATAGTTTGTCTCCTTTGTGGTTACCTTATTATTTACCCCTATTTTTCTAAATTTTAAGCTAACTTTTTTTCTTTGTATCACCTTGTCTTCCTCTCCATATGAAAGATCTATGACTGCATTTCTTAGTCCCTCTTTGTTGTTTTAATGTTGTTTTCTTTTACATGATGATGTTGCTCTTCCATATTTTGAACTTTTTTTATTTTCATTTGTTTTTGTGATTTTCCTGTCTGGGTTGACTTCTGGTTGCTCTGTCCAATGTTCTAGTCTTGGGTTGATAGCTGAGATGATTGATTTTCTAACCTAAGAATTCCCTGTATTATTTGTTGTAGTTTTGTTTTGTTTTTATGAATTCCCCAAACTTCTGTTTATCTGGAAGTGACCTAATTTCACCTTCATATTTGAGAGAGAGTTTTGTGGGATATATGATTCTTGGCTGGCGTGTTTTTTTCCATCAGTGCTTTATATAAGATATCCCATTGCCTTCTTGCCGGCATGGCTTCTGCCGAGTAATCCAAGTTTATTCTTATTGACTCTCCTTTGTAGGTGACTTTTCATTTATACCTAGCGGCTCTTAAAATTTTCTGTCTTTGGTTTTGGCAAGTTTGATCATAACATGTCTTGGTGACTTTCTTTTAAAATATACCTTATGTGGAGTTTGATGAGCATCTTGGATAGATACCTTCTCATCTTTCATGCTATCAGGGACGTTTTCTGCCAACAAATCTTCAGCATTTCTCTCTGTATTTTCTGTTATCTCTCTCTGTTCTGGTACTCCAGTCACTCGTACGTTATCTCTCTTGATAGAGTCCCACATGATTCTTAAGGTGTCTTCATTTTTTCGAATTCTTTAACTGATTTTTCTTCAAATATATTGGTGCCAAGTGCTTTATCTTCAAGTTCAGAAATTCTGCCTTTCACTTGCTCAGTTCTGCTCCTCTGACCTTCTACTGAGTTGTCTAATTCTGTAATTTTGTTGTTAATCTTCTGAGTTTCTGATTGCTGTCTGTCTATGGATTTTTCCAGGTTATTAAATTTTTCATTATATTCCTGAATAACCTTTTTAATTTCTTCAACTCTTTTATCTGTGTGTTCCTTGGCTTATTCTGCGTATTGCTTGATGTCCTTCCTGATGTCTTGAAAGGTTCTATATATGAATCTTTTGTATTCTGCATCCAGTAATTCCAGGAAGGCACTTTCACCTAGAAGATCCGTTGATTCTTTTTTTTTTTTTTTCCAAGAACTTGTTCAGGCAGTCATGGTCTGTTTCTTTATGTGACTTGATATTGACTGTTGTCTTCGAGCCATCTATAAGTTGTTGTATTATTCTATTTCATGTTTGCCTACTGTGTCATAGATTCTTGCTTTGTTTTGTTTTGGTATGCCCAAATGGGTTGCTTGAGTGAGTTAGCTTGATTATTTTCACCTTGGAGGTCTGACGTCTTGTCCCGAGATGGCTAGAGCTGTTGTCAGGTATATTAGTCTAGGAGTCCATTCACTTTTCTTGTATGAATTCAGCTCAGTTGTCCAAGTAGCTGATCATCAAGTGTGTGGTACTGGCCATGTCCTACCATCTTAGAGGGGCAGGGGTGATTGGTGTAGGTACCTGTATCTGGTTGCAGCAGGGGGTCACACTCTGAGCAAAGCAGGGGGCTGAGAATCGTCCTCCATATGTCTCTGAGGAAAGCATGTCCTTCTCTAGAGCATACAGGTGGGTGGGTTTTGCAGATGGACCATGGGCACCCAGTGATTTGGTTGTAAGGACTGGGAGATACGAGTTATTCTTGGATCCCTGTTGTGGGTGGCTTGGTGACCTGAGTGGAGCCACCAGTCCTTAGGCCCCTGATGTGGGTAGGTGAGGACCCTGTTTAATAGGCAGAGCGGCATCAAACATCCGCCTCTCCACTACGTAGCTGAAACAGTTGTAGTCTGCCAACAGGGGCCTGTTCTCCTGAAATGTGCTCACACAGGTCCATGCATGAGGGAAGGGTATTCAAAGCCCATAGACCATTTATGCCTGGACAGGAGGCGCTTCTGTCCTGAGTTCCCCCTGTTAGTGGAGCTGGCAAATGATCTTTTCCTCCAATTGAGAATTTATTCCTTCTCTAAGGCCAGGAGGATGGCTCTAGGTGCTGAACAGGGCCCATCTCAGGCCCAGGGAAATAACAGCCGCTAATGCCGGCTTGGGGGCAGGGGGTGCAGTAATATATACGCAAGTACTCAGCTTTTGCCAAAAGTGCCATTATTCTCTGGTTCCAGAGGTGTGAGTAGGCTGTGTGGCTGGCTGCTTCTCCATGATGAAACTGCAGCCGAACGCTAGTAGGAGCCCGCCGCTGCTACTCCCGGGAATGGTGCCTGAGGGCTTCTGGCAATTGAGGTCCGGTAACTCTCAGCTTTTGAACATTCTCTTCCTCCCCCTGCTGCTCCATTCTTTTTCTAAGTTTGCCTTTGATGTTCAGGGCTCCTAGCTTATCATAAATATACTCATTTCACTTGTTTTTTCCGGTCTTTGTTGTAAGAGGGCTCGCCTCTGTCTATTCTGCCATCTTGGCTCCGCCTCTTTAGCCTTGTTTTATGGTCCTGTCCAATCTTTGGCTGAAGGGTGCACCTCAGGAGTGACTTCATTACTGAGCTAAAAGGGTGTCCAGCATCCGTGCTCTCAGAGTTTCTCCAGGTCTGTCAGGCCAGCAAGCCTGGTCTTTTTGAGTTAGAATTATGTCCTTCATTTTTCTCCAGCTCTGCCTGGGACTATCTGTTGTGATCCCTATCAGAACACTTAGTGCTGGTAGCCGGCACCATCTAGTTTTACTGGACTCAGTCTGGTGGAGGCCGTGGTAGATGTGGTTCATTAGTCCTTTGGACTAATCTTTCCCTTGTATCTGTAGTTTTCTGCATTCTTCCTTGTTCCTAAAGGGTTGAGACCAGTGGAGCATCCTAGATGGCCACTCACAGGCTTTTAAGACCCCAGATGCTACTCACCAAACTAGAATGTAGAACACTGATGAAAACAATTCTTAATTTTAATGAAGTCAAGTTTGTTGGTCTTTTCTGTTATCACAATTGCTTTTTGTACCTTGTGTAAGAATTCTTTCCTACCCTGAGTCTAAAAGATATTTTCTGCTAACAGTTTTGAAGTTTTATTTTTTATATTTAAGTCCTCAATCCATCTGAAGTTAAATTTTTGAAATAGAGTAAAAGTCTGACTTATCATTTTTTAATATATAAAATATTATTTTGAAATGTATATCAAATATTTTTATAATATAAATTCGGTATTGCAACATTTTTTTAGCTTTTAGGAGAGAAACATTTCTGAAGACCCTTGCTTGAATAATTTTGACAAGGTATAAGTTAAGTTTACATCATCTGGGTTATATAATGAACTGTGAATTTATGCTTACCTAGATCATTTTTTTTTTTAGATCATTAGTCCCTGGTGGCGCAGTGGTTAGTAGCTCTCTTACTAACCAAAAGGTCAGCAGTTTGAATCCACCAGCCACTCCTTGCAAACCCTATAGGGCAGTTCTACTCTGTTCTCTGGAGTCGCTATGAGTTGGAATTGGCTGAAAGGCTACGGAGTTCATTTAATTTTAGATCATTGGTTGATTTTCCCCTTAGAGTAGCAGTTTGTGGTTCTTCTGTTTTCTTTCATCCCTTGAATCCTTGGATCAATAAGAGATGATTCTTGGTTTACCTCTTGGCTCCCTGTCATATGCCCAATAGTCGTTGAGTCAAACCTGTGTTTTCCCTAAATCCAACCTACCCTTGCTCCTTTGTTCTCAGCAAATTACTCACCTAGTTACTTTCTATAAGTGAGTACGTGGTATTCGACAATGTGAGTTTCCTCAGCTTTTCTTTTTATTTTATGCTTACTTGGAGTTTAGTCATTCTTTTTTCTCTTTTTACCAGTGTTGAAGGAAAAGTTGTTCCACCTTACTAAGGCTATACTTTCCTGGACTTCTCCTTTCTTTGGAATATCATGCATCCTTTGCAGAATGAGGCTTTCCTTCTCCCTACTGCTTCTCGTTTACCTAAAGATACATTCACAACTTTCCTATTTTTACTGTATTCTTTCTTTAATATTGATGTCTCCTGAGATTTTTCTGTGCATCATCACACTTGTTTAAAGAAATTTCTTAGTCGCCTTTATTTTTACCATGTATTTCTTATTTAAATCTGTCTTCTACCTCAATTATTCTGTTAAAATTATTTTCTTAAAAGCATCAGCAACCTTCTTCCCATCTTCAGAGGCAATTGATAGTTCTTCATTTTCCTGAAACTCCCTTTTTTAAGCTTTGTGAACAATGTGCACAATATTGGTTACTTTCATTATACCTGCTATTTGCCACTACTCGTTTCTTTTGCTAACTCCTTTCCTAGTTAACTGTTCCATCTGTTTCCTAGCCTTTTTCTCCTCTAATTTATCCTTCAAGTTAACCCCTAGAATTAATCATTTTTTTTAATCAGGGTTGCAGGGAGTAGAAACCCTTTCAGATTAACTTGAGCAAAAGTTACATTTTATTAGAAAGCTGCAGGGACATCTTATTTAACTAAGAGTACTGAACAGGTAACTGGAGGCTTGCTTTCTCTCTAGGGCTACATGTTCACTCATCTCTTCATCTTTAAGCATGCTTAAAGCTGCTTTGTGTTTCCTCTGTATGCTCTTCTCTTTGTTCTCCTGACATATGGCCCCCAATGGTACTCATAACTTCTTGGTTTACATCAACCCTACGCGTCCTATACCCATGCTAACTGACTGACTTGTTCTGTGCCACATTTCTAAATACTTGGATGAGAAAATCGGATTGGCCCCACTCGTTCAGTCAACTGTGGCAGTGGAGAGATGGGGTTCTTCCATACTAACATGGCTTCAAGGGCCCTCCTATGAGATAGGGATAGGGACTGTTCTCTGAGAAGCACTTGAGAAAGCACTTTTCCTGCTTAAACCTGTTTAGTGACTTCCCATTGATTATAAAGTAAAAGGTATTAACCTTCCATCATCTGGCCCCTATCAGTCTTTATAGATTTTTCTTACTGTCTGGCATATTAAACTATTTCTTTGAACCGCAATGCTTTTTTAAATTTTTATTGTACTTTAGATGAAGGTTTACACGGCAAACTAGTTTCTCATTGAACAGTTAGTATACGTATTGTTTTATGACATTGGTTAACAACCACATAGCACGTCAACACTCTTCCCTTCTCAACCCTAGGTGCCTCGTTACCAGCTTTCCTGTCACCTCCTGCCGTCTAGTCCTTACCTCAGGCCTGGTGTGCCTCTTTAGTCTTGTTTTGTTTTATGGGCCTGTCCAATCTTTGGCTGAAGGGTGAACCCCAGTAGTGGCCTCTTTACTGAGCTGAAACGGTGTCCAGGGGCCATACTCGCACGGTTTCTCCAGTCTCTGTTAGACCAGCAAGTCTGGACTTTGTTTTTGAGTTAGAATTTCTTTCTACATTTTTCTCCAGCTCTGTCTGGGACCCTCTATTCTGATCCCTGTCAGAGCAGTCAGTGGTGGTAGCCGGGTACTGTCAAGTCTGGTGGAGGCCATGGTAGATGTGGTCCGTAGTCCTTTGGACTAATCTTTCCCTTGTATATTTAGTTTTCTTCATTCTTCTTTGCTTCCGAAAGGGTGAGACCAGTGGAGTATCCTAGATGGCCGCTTACAGGCATTTAAGACCCCAGACGTTACTCATCGCAATAGAATGTAGAACATGTTCTTTATAAACTGTTAGGCCAGTTTAGCTAGATGTTCCCTGAGACCACGGTTCCCACATCCTTCAGCCCAGCAATTCGGTCTCTCAGGGAGTTGAGATGCATCCATGGAGCTTCCATGACCTTCCCTTGCACAAGTTGTACTGGCTTCCCCAGTATTGTGTAGTGTCTTACCCTTAACCAAAGTTACCACTTACCTATTGTCTATTTAGTGTTTTCCCATTCCCACCCCTCCCCTCCCTCATAACCATCAAATATTATTTCTCTTTGAATGTATACCTTTTCATGAATTTTTACAGTAGTGGTCTCGTATAATATTTGCCCTTTTATGATTGACTTACTTTACTCAGCATAATGCCCTCCAGACTGATCTATGTTATGAGATGCTTTGCAGATTCGTTTTCTTTTTTATAATTTTTATTGTGCTTTAAGTGAAAGTTTACAAATCAAGTTGGTGTCTCACACAAAAACTTACATACATCTTGCTACACACTCCCAATTACTCTCGCCCTAATGAGACAGCCCACTCCTTCCTTCCCTCCACTCTCTTTTATGTGTTTCGGCAGCTTCTAACCCCCTCTACCTTCTCATCTCCCCTCCAGGCAGGAGATGTTATCGTTTTTCTTTATCATTACGTAATACTTCCATTGTGTGCATGATGCTATTTTTTTTTTAAATACCTCTGTATCTTTGCATAAGGAATCTTTGTGCTGCAACAGTTAAGTGCTCAACTGCTATCCGAAAGGTCAGTAGTTTGAGCACACCAGCCACTCTGTGGAAGAAAGATGCGGTAGTTTGCTTCTGTAGAGATTACATCCTTGGAAACCCCTTGGGGTAGTTCTACTCTGTCCTCTAGGGTCACTATGAGTTGGAATTGACTTGATGGCAATGGGTATATGCTGTTTTTTATATCTTTGTATATGCTGTTTCTAATTTTAAGAATGGTGATACTGATTATTTCTGTCTGAAAGGCTTTTGACAAATTGGGCGCTCCTTAAAATTCTTCTAAGAAAAGTACATTCATTGAGTATATGAATATATGAATCTCATATAGTCAAGAAAATATTCCTTAAATTTTTGATAAATAAATTTAGCACATTGGTCATTTGGTCCACTGGCAAATTAGCCTACTTCCCAGTTTTGCAGTTTGTGTTATTGACTGTATCACCCAGTTTGGTAATAAGTTAAATTATACATGTCCCTTCTACTTTTAAGAAAGTAACTAGGACCTTTTCATCTTTATATCCCTAACACCTGGCATATGGTTTGTGCTTGACAAATGCATGAATAAGTAAATGAACAGATTATTTTTATTCTGTTATCAACCTGCCTAACCTGACTTTTTATTCCTAAAGGTAATTCTTCCCTACTTGACCAGGCTAGAGATCTGCTAGTCCCTTTTCTATGACTAATATTTCATCTATTTCAGTTGATTCTACCACTTATGCATCTTTAATTCATTACTTTGCTACTGCCCAAGTTTGGGCCTTCTTTGTCATTTGGATGATCATAATAATCTTCATGCTCTATTTCATTATTCTCATTTTCTTTTTACTTAAGACTATGTACAACTGCTGAGGGCATTCATGATTCAGTGGTAGAATTCTCGCCTTCCATGGGTTCGATTCTCAGCTAATGTACTGTCATTGGAGGCTTGCATGTTGTTGGGATACCAAACAGACTTCAGTAGAGCTTCCAGACACTAGGAAGAAAGGCCTGACAATCTACTTCTGGAAACCAGACAACGAAAACCCTATGGATCACAATAGTTCAATTATGCACGGGGTCACTGTGAGTCAGGGGCTGACTCGATAGCAGCTAACAACAACAACAAGGCAAATAAGGAGGAAAAAGGTTAAAGACCAGACGTAAGATGAGGAGAGAAGAACCAGCCAGAGGACGACCACTGTCCCAATCCTTATTTGCCCTAGAAACTCCAAATTCTCTTCTTACTTTAAGGAAGAAAGGAAGAGCACACCCCCAAATTCTTTTTAAGTCGCATAGCCAGATACATGGAGTATTTAGTAAATTAAAAAAAAAAAAAAAACCCACTGCTGTTGATTCCGATTCTTAGTGACCCCATCGGGTTTCCAAGGCTGTAAATCTTCGCGTGTGTGCACGCACTTTAGAAAAGGCTTACAGAGCAAATTAGTTTCTCATTTAACAATTAATACACATATTGTTTTGTAGCATTGGTTGCCAATCCCATGATGTGACAACACTCCGCTTCTCAACCTCAGGTTCCCGATTACCAGCCTTTCTGTTAACTCCTGTCTTTTTGTCCTTGCCCATGGGCTAGTGTGCCCATTTAGTCTCGTTTTGTTTTATGGGCGTGTCTAATCTTTGGCTGAAGGGAGTGACTTCAGTACTGAGTTAAAAGGGTGCTGGGAGCCATTGCTCCAGTCTCCTTCAGACCATTAAGTCTGGTCTTTTTTTGTGAGTTAGAATTTTATTCTACATTTTTCTCCAGCTCTGCCCGGGACCCTCTATTGTGATCCCTGTCAAAGCAGTCGCTGGTGGTAGCCAGGCACCATCTAGTTGTGCTGGAGTCAGTCTGGTGGAGGCAGTGGTAGTTGCAGTCCAGTAGTCCTTTGGACTGTCCTTTCCCTGTGTCTTTGGTTTTCTTCATTCTCCCATGCTCCAGATGGGGTGGGACCAGTGGAGTATCTTAGATGACTGTTCACAAGCCTTTAAGACCCCAGGCAATACTTAACCAAAGTAGAATGTAGAACATTTTCTTTATAAACTGTGTTGTGCCAGTTGAGCTAGATGTCCCCTGAGACCATGGTCTGCAGTCCTTGGCCCAGTAATTCAGTCCCTCAGGGAGTTTGGGTGTGTCTTTGAAGCTTCCATGATCTTGCCCAAGGCTTTAAACCTTTACTGAAGCAGATTGCCACATCTTTCTCCCACGGAGCTATTGGTGGTTTCAAATGGCTGACCTTTTGGTTAGCAGTCGAGTGCTTTAACCACTGTACCGCCAGGGCTTTTTTAGTAAATAAAAGAACCTATATAATTATTTTTCTTTTTTTTACTTGTACTTTAGATGAAAGTTTACAGAACAAACTAGTTTCTCATCAGACAGTATACACATTGTTCTATGACATTGGTTAACAACCCCACGACATGTCAACACTCTCCCTTCTCAACCCTAGAGTCCCTATTACCAGCTTTCCTGTTCCCTCCTGCCTTCCAGTCCCTGCCCCAGGGCTGGCGAGCCCCTTTAGTCTTATTTTGTTCCAATGGCCTGTTCAATCTTTGACTGAAGGGTGAACCTCAGGAGTGACCTCATTACTGAGCCGAAAGAGTGTCCAGGACCCACACTCTCAGGGTTTCTCCAGTCTCTGTCAGGCCAGCAAGTCTGGTAAAAGAACGTGTATTTAATAGGACCAATCCTGCTTAGATAGACAAGTTTTAGTTGTAAATAGTAAAACTTACTTTTTGCTAAATCAGTAAAAACTGTCTAATGTCCCATTCTCTTGGGAGCCTGGAGGAGGAGAGAAGATTGTTTTGTCTTACAATGAGCCTATATCAATTAGGAGTACCTGTTTTGTTAATAAAGATACTTGACCCTATCAGGTCCTCCTGCATTATGAGTTTGGTTCCTAAATGAAAGGAAGCCTCATTAAGTTTAAAAAAAAAAAAAAAATTGTGCATTTTTGAAGATACTTATTAAGCATCTTAAAACCACTGGGTCATAGATCACTGTTGTTCATGATGATATTTTCACAATAAGGATAAGAGGACATGAGTATGTATTCTATATATAGTGACATGAAGTTGGCAACTTATAAATGGATGGACTGCTGTTGGTTCTGAAATTTTGCCATTCTGGTCTGCCTGTCTGCCTGCCTCCCTTCCACCTCCCCTTGATGTTAAAATGTACTCCTCTTTAAGAACCGATGAGGATAATAGATAGTAATATCCTAAATAAAATTTTACATATGTCCACCAAATTTCTTTTTGGAAATTTTACTGAAATAATTTCAAGGCCTAGTCAAAATTACTGGTCTGGTAGATAATTCACATTTTGGAATCATATGAACTTAGATTTAAATTTCGTATTTGGCTATATTATACATATATCTGACTTTGTATGGGTTATTAAGCTTCAAAAGCAAGTTATTTTAAAAATTCTGCTTTAAATGAATATTAACAGAGCATATTAGTTTTTCATTAAACAATGCACTTATTGTTTTGTGACATGGATTGCCAGCCCTGCGATGTGTCAGCACTCCCCTTCTCAACCTTGGGTTCCCTATTTCCATTTGTCCAGCTTTCCTGTCCCCTCCTGCCTTCTCATCCTTGCCCCTCGGCTGGTGTGCCCATTTAATCTCATATACATGATTGAGCTACATGTGTTATTGTTTTATGGGCCTGTCTAATCTTTGGCTGAAGAGCAAACCTCACGAGTGATGACTTCAGTACTGAGTTAAAACGGTGTCTGGAGGCCATACTGTTGGGGTTTCTTCAGTCTCCTTCAGACCATTGAGTCTGGTCTTTTTTTTGTGTGTGAGTTTGAATTTTGTTCTTTGTTTTTCTCCAGCTCTGTCTGTGACCCTCTGTTGTGATCCCTGTCAGAGCAGTTGGCGGTGGTAGCTGGGCACCATCTAGTTGTGCTAGATTCAGGCTTGTGGAGGCTGTGGTCCATTATCAAAACAAGTTTTTTTTTAATAAAAATGGGGGAAATTTCTGACTCAAAGGGCTGTTTTAAGCATCAAAAAAATGATGTCTATAAAGTACCTAGTAGATAGTAGGACTTTAATAACCCTTCCTCCTGTCAGGTTTAAAGTGTAAGATTACAGTACTTCATTTTTCTTTTAATACCTAAGTTGTGTGGTTGATAAAGTCTAGCCTGAATTGGGCATAAAAGTCTTTAAGAACTGATCATACTTCATAGTTCTTGTTTTTTTGTTTTTTTCATTTTTTCTTTCTCCCTTTGCTTCATAGAAGGGACAGTGAAGATAGTTGAGATTATGTGGGTAAAAATAAAGAAACTATAAATTGATAAATGATCAGTTTCTAGGATTGGACTCTCATTTAAGAATCTAGTATGTTGTTTTTCATGCAAAAAGATGTGTATTATAACAATTTTTATTGCAGACATGTTTTAAATCCTATTAATAAGTAGTTGTATCATGGTTTACTAGATTTTATGGGACAGTTCAGATTCTTTCATCAGTTCAGAGGCTTATGGAGTTTTTATAAATCGAACTAAGATTATTTACCTTCACAGTTCTTAACAGTCCTGTACATTTTAATACTAGAGAAATAGATTTGTAGTAATATATTTCTGAATATTAACAAATAATATCAACTCTGCAATTAATGCTTGAACTTTGATGTGTAAATTAAAATAACTGTCCAACTGTTGCTTATTGCTTAGCATAATTGAATTTCCGTTTTGTTGCTATGGAAACCTTTGTACTCCACTGTCAGCAGAATGTTCATTTTACCGTAAATTTTTGTTCTAGTGTATGTTTTCATTGTATTAAAACCTCATAGAAATCCTATAGAAAATTCTGCACTTAGTAAGTCTTTAAAAACAGGAGACCTTTGCTTTTGTTGTCTTTTTTTTGGCAGGATGGTGAACTGTTTCAGCATAGTATAGCAATAATTGTAGAGAGGGACCTGGTGTTGTTTATAAACAAAGGTAGCTCATACAAAATAAAGAGTACCATGTTGAAATATAAAAATAGTAATATCACTGTGGGTTTTTTTTGAGTTTTAAAGTACTTTCACGTATATTAATTTATTAAATTATTAAAACAACTCTGAGTGAGGAGTGGGAGGAGTTCTACCCAATTTACAGATGTTTATATTCACACAATTTACAGATGTTTGTATCTTCTGACTTACATCCCTTATTTTATTGAGTACACATTTCCAGTATTACCAGCCTTTAGGGTTTTAGGTTGTTATTTTTTTCTTTTAGCACACCTCAATATAAAGAAAGCAGAAATCCTTACAAGTGGACCAATAAGCAATGTCACGATAAACTGAGAAAAGATCGAAGTTGTCAAGGGTTTTATTTTAGTTGGATCAACAATCAATGCCCGTGGAAACATTAATCAGGAAATCAAACATTGTATTTCATTGAGCAAATCTGCTGCAAAAGACTTCTCCGAAGTGTTGAAAAGGAGGACTAAGGGGCACCTGACCCAAGCCATGGTATTTTCAGTCACCTCATAAGCACGTGAAAGCTAGACGTTAAATAAGAAACACCGAAGAAGAATTGATTCGTTTGAATTATGGTGTTGGCAAAGAATATTGAATGTACCGTGGACTGCCAGAAGAACGAACCAATCTGTCATGAAAGAAGTACAGCCAGAATGCTTCTTAGAAGCACGGATATTAAGACTTTGTCTCATGTACTTTGGACATGTTATCAGGAGGGACCAGTCCCTGGAAAAGGTCATCATGCTTGGTAGAGGGTCAGCAAAAAAGAGGAAGACCTTCAACAAGATGGATTGACACAGTGGCCGCAAAAAGGGCTCAAGCATTGCATCGATTGTGAGGATGGCACAGGAAGGGGCAATGTTGCATTCTGTTGTGCATAGGGTCGCTCTGAGTTGGAACTGACTCGTTGACATCAGCAACAACAGTAACATTGTCTGCTTGCTATTGTAATCAAATGTGAGCAAATGAATTATGGTAATGTGTCACACAGTTAAAACAGGCATAGTCTCTTCATTTCATTATTCCCCAGAGAAACGATTATTTTCAATTTCAAAAACTGCATTAATACATGTGTATTTGAAAGAGTCACCTTGAAGGCCATCAATTCTTATCATTTAGGTATTGTCAACTAGACAGCAGGTGAAAATTTCTTACTGAAAATCTTTCGTTCGTACAGATGTCCATAGAGCAGAGGTTATAACTAACATGACCTCAGGGTCTAGGCAAGTAACATGAATTAGTGAAGTAGGTGAATGTAAGTGATATGCATACACTGTATAAATGGAGGTGACCCTGAACTGGTGAGCACATATAAAAACAGCTGGTGTCTACCACTTCTAATC
This sequence comes from Elephas maximus indicus, assembly GCF_024166365.1. Lineage (NCBI taxonomy): Eukaryota > Metazoa > Chordata > Mammalia > Proboscidea > Elephantidae > Elephas > Elephas maximus. Next base: position 138,751,257 of record NC_064821.1, read on the forward strand.
TGTGGTTGTGTGTTTCCATGTGGGCCCTTATTGGCTTTTATTAGGAGATATTTTTCCACTTTTGTAATTCTGGTTCAAATTTTTAAACTATTGGTCTGTACGGCCTTCACTATCACTAAGAGTAATTTGTCTTTATTAAATCAAATGTTTAAGTTACTACCATATTCAGGTACTATTTTAAGAAATATAGTATGTACAAAGGACCTGTTCACTACGATTTAGAGTAAAAAACCTGTTGCCGTCAAGTTGATTCCAACTCATAGCAACCCTATAGGACAGAGTGGAACTGTACCGTAGGGTTTTCAAGGAGCAGCTGGTGGATTTGAACTGCCGACCTTTTGGTTAGCAGCCGTAGCTCTTAACCACTGCATCACCAGGGCTCCGTCCTTTAGAATAGTACCATTCAATAATACTTCGTGTGATGATAAAACCAAACCCACTGCCGTCGAGTCGATGCTGACTCATAGTGACCCTACAGGACAGAGCCCGATAAAGTTTCCGAGGAGCGCCTGGCAGATTTGAACTGCCGACCCTTTGGTTAGCAGCCGTAGCACTTAACCACTAGGCCACCAGGGTTTTACTTATGATGACCAAACCAAACCCACTGCCTTCGAGTCAATTCTGACTCATAGCGACCCTACAGGACAGGGTAGAACTGCCCCATAGTGTTTCCAGGGAGCACCTGGTGAATTTGAACTGCCGACCTCTTGGTTAGCAGCTGTAGCACTTAACCACTACACCACCAGGGTTTCCCTTATGACGACAGAGATGTTATATATCCATTTGGAAACTGCTGTGGTAGCTGCTAGCCACATGAGGTTTTTGAGCACTTGAAATGCAGCTAATGTGACTAAGGAGTTAACTCTTCAGTTTAAATTTAAATAACTCCATGTGGCTAGCAACTACTGAACTCAACAGTGGGGCTCTAGAAACTAAATTCAGTCGCTGAGACAATTGTGAAATGTTACCAGTTCAGACTGTAAATAAGATTTCAGGACAATAATGGAAAACATAGGTTTAGGTCATACACAATTTATGCGTGGACTGTATAGCTGTTGCTTTAGGACTTCAGAGGAGGAAGTGGTCACTTTAGGATAGACTTTAGAGAGGAGGTGGGTAGACACACTGGCTCTTGAGGGGCAGGTAGAATTTTATTAAGAGGAAGAAGTATTTAGGAAGGTGGGATAGTGGAAGTGAAATTCATGCAGGCATGAAAATTATTTTGTTTTTCATTCAGAAGCCTGTCCAAAGTTGTCCTTCTTTTTTCCTGTTATGACTGGCATATTACTTGACAATTAAAGTTGGAACCTTTATTCCTGTCCTTGAGCATAAATAACGTGACCCAGCTGGAGCTGGACTCAAAAGGACACATCAGCTGGGCCCTGAGGTATAAAGACAATAGCCAGGACAATCTTGGAAAATATCCTTTAGGAGACTTTTTGTATAAACCAATCATTAACAAACACAGCCAAAAAACCAAACCAAACCTGTTGCCATGTAGTTAATTCCGACTCATAGCGACCCTATAGGACAGAGTAGAACAGCCCCGTAGGGTTTCCAAGGAGTGGCTGGTGGAATCGAACTGCTGACTTTTTAGTTAGCAGGTGAGCTCTTAACCACTGTGACACCAGGGTTCCAAATGAAATAAAACCAAGAGGGAAAAAAAAAAAACCTGTTGCCGTCAAGTCGATTCCGACTCAGTGACCCTATAGGACAGAGTAGAACTGCCCCATTTGGTTTCCAAGGAGCACCTGGTAGATTCGAACTGCTGACCTGTTGGTTAGCAGCCATAGCTCTTAACCACTAGGCCACCAGGGTTTACAAATGAAATAAAGTAGTTATTAATTTATATGCCTAATAGTTAATAGACACTCAATAAAGATTCTTGCCTAACCTTCATGTCTTTTAAAAATGTCTTATCTTTTTAAATAGTAGTGGTTGTTTTAGCTATGTTTATAATCTGGTAGTTATTTTCACGTATGACAATAAAGGCTAAAGTATGCAAATAATTTTATGATTTAAAGGACTTTTTATTTATCGTTAATAGTTATTTTAACTACCATTTATTGAGCACCTCTAATGTGGCAGGCATATATCTGACATCTTGCTCTTTTTATCTTTCTGATCCTTACAACAATCCTAAGAGGTATTGGTGTATATTCTTTATTTACAGATGAGAAAATTTAGGCATAGAGAGGTGTTTACTTGCCCATGTTTCATAGCAAGTTAGCCCAAGAAGGATTTGAAACTAGGTCTGCCTAAATCCAGCCAATGTTCCTTTCACTATATATTTTATATTTTAACATTTTAAACAATTATAAGAGTGTATAGTTTTTGTTTTATAATAAACATTTTATCTCATCACAGAATGTGATTTAATTTGTAGAATGAGATTTACTATAGAGTTCCAGAAACGACATAATGTAAAAAGCAGAGGCTATAGTCTGTAGGTCCATACTGAAACAGGAATCTATCCATTTAGCTTCATCTCATTTTACAAGTAAGAAAACCAAGTCTCAGAGAGGTTAAGTGATTTTTCTGCCATCAGTAAATAGAGGAACTGGGACTAAAACCAAAATATCCTAACTCTAGAAGAGTATAATCTTTAGTGAACAACCTTGATTTTAATACGGGTAAATATAATCATGTCTGTAGTAAGTGAATCAGAATTAGGCTTTTTCTCCTTTTTAACCTCTTTGAGAAAACCAAACCCATTGCTATTGAGTTGATTCCGACTCATAGTGCCCCTATAGGACAGAGTAGAACTGGGTTTCCAAAGTTGAACTCTTTACAGAAGCAGACTGCCACGTCTTTCTCCCATGGAGCATCTGGTGGGTTCAAACCGTCAACCTGTTGGTTAGCAGCCGGGCATTTAACCACTGTGCCACCAGGGCTCCTTCTTTAACTTCTTTTTTGAGATATGGTTGACATTTAATAAATGGCATATATTTAAAATGTACAGTTGGATAAATTTTGACATATCCGTATACCCGTAGTGACAGTCAACACAATGAATGTCCATATCCCATCAAAAGTTTCGTTGTATCCTTTTGTAATCTTACCCTCCTTCCATTATCCCATCTCCACCAATTCCAAGGCAGTTACTGATTTGCTGTCACCTTTGGTGCATACGTTCCGCGCTGCAACCCAGCTAGCGCTTCATCCTGTTGATGCCTGTGTTACTCCTGTCCACCGGCAGGAACAGGACTGGCCTTTTTTTTTTTTCTAACCCACTGTGGTAATTGAGTGAGGTTTGACCTGTTCAGGGCAATTTTGGGGCAGAATAAAAAAAAAAAAAAAAGGCCCCATAAAAAACTGTGCTCACCATTTCTTATCCAGGTGCCTAGCCCTGTTCTGTTTTTTAGTGCCAGGGGTTTAATCATAAGTTTTGTTGTTTGTTCACCATAAACCTCACTTTCTGAGGCCACTCTAGGGTTAGTTTTACAAGAAGGAGCCGGGAGCCTTGTGCTAGCTTACCATCCTGTCTTAATTGAGTCTAAATATTCCTATTTTACTTCTGTAAACTTGGTATTGTCTTAATTTTTGAAAAATTGACCCATTTTTTAAACAGCTTTATTGAGATGTAATTGACATACAGCAAACTACCCACACTTAAAAAGTACAACTGGCTAAGTTTTGACTTATCTATAAATCACGAAAAAAAGTTGCTATTGAGTCAGTTCTGACTTGTGGCGACTTTGTCAGAGTAGAACTGTGCTCCATAGAGTTTTCAGTGGCTGATTTCTCAGAAGTAGATCACTAGGGCTTGCTTATAACTTGTTTATTCATACATGAAGTTATTAAAAGCAGTCAATATAATGGATACATGTATCATCCCCCAAATTTTCCTTATTAGTCTTTGTTATTCTTCCCTTCTCCCCACCGTCCCCAGGTAAATATTCACCTACTCTGTCACTATAGATTTCTTTGTATTTTTCTAGAATTTTATATAAATGGAATCGTACATTGTGTCCTCTTTTGCAGGGTCTAGATTCTCTCACCTAACATAATTATTTCAAGATTTGTTCATGATATAGTGAATTTTAACACTTCATTTCTTTTTATTGTCGAGTAGTATTCCATTGTATGTATGTATCACAGTTTTTCTGTTGATGAACGTTTGGGTTGTTTCCAGGTTTAAGCTATTCCAAATCAAACTGTTATGAATATTTGTATACAGTCTATGTTTGGATACATGCTGCCAGCCCCCCACCCCCAAGTGAATGCTTAAGAGAAAAATGGCACAATCATATGGTAGGTGTATGTATAACTGGTTATGAAACTGCCAAATTGTTTTCTACAGTGATTGTGTCATACTACATTTTCACCAGCAATATATTGAGAGCTTCATTGTACCACATTCTGGTATGATGTAGTCAGTTTTTAAATTTAAGCCGTTCTAAAAGATGGGTAGTGATATCTCGCTATGGTTTAAATTTACATTTTCCTAATGGCTAATGATGTTGAGTGCCTTTTCTTATATTTATTTGTCCTCTGTATGCCTTCCTTGGTGAAGTATCTGTTCAGATCTTTTTGTTTGTTTTTTAAAATTGATTTGTTTGTATTCTCTTCATTGAGTGCTGCACTCAGTAGGTTTGTGGGATATGTACATTGCAAGTATTCTATTCTGTAATTTGTTCTTTTATTCTCATAACAGTGTCTTTCCATGAGCAAAAGTTCTTAATTGTGATGAAATATAGTTTATAAATTTTTCTTTTACGAACCGTGCTTTTTGTACCATATTTAGAAATGTTTGTTTAAACCAACATGACAAAGATATTCTCATATTTTTTCTGTTAGAAATCTTACGGTTTTAGGTTTTACTTTAGTTTTATGATCCATTTTTAGTTTATTTTTATGTATGGTCCTAGGTATGAATTGATGCTCATTTTTTTCATATGGGTATGCGTTGTTCTAACACCATTTGTTGAAAGTCATATCTTTTTCCATTCAAGTGCGTTTGACATTGTCAGAAATCACTTGTCCGTCTATTTGTGAGTCTGTCTGCTTTCTTTTCCTTCTGTTCCATTGTTCCATTTTTCTGTCTTTATGCCAGTTCCACTCTGTTTTGATACTGGTGCATTTTAATAAGCCTTATAATCAGGGAAGGCTAGTCTTCAACTTTTTTTTTTTTTTTTTTCAAATTTGTTTTGGCCGTGTAGGTCCTTTGCCTTTCCATATGAATTTTAGAATCAGCTTACCATTATCTGCAAAAATACCTACAGGGATAGTTGAATGGGATTGCATGAAATCTTAGTTTCGGAAGAATTGACTTCTTAACAGTATAGAATTGTCTATCTTATGTTATACAAGGTGTATCTCCATTTATTTAGATCTCTAATTTCTTTCAGCAGTATTTGTGGTAGTCAATGTACAAGTCTTTTACACCTTTTGTCAGGTTTGCGTATAAGTACTGCATATTTTTGATGCTATTTTAAATGGTACTTTTTAAATACGATTTCCGATTGTTCATTCCTAGCGTATAGAAATAAAAGCGATTTTTCATATAGATCTAGTGTCCTGCAACCTTGTGAAACTAGTGTTCGTGGATCTGTAATTGTTCTTACATTTTTCTTTTGACTTTTTTTTTTTTTTTTTTGTATATTTAATGGAAAGAGAGTATATTGGGCAGTATTTAGTCATATCTGTGAAAAAGACTGATTACTGTTTGGTTACATTCGGTAGCATAACTATCAACACGCTGACTGCCAAGATGGAGGGGAAAAAAAACTTCTGAAATTATTCATTATTAAGAATTTCCTTGATACATAATACCTTAGTGAAGTTATGTAGATCTGCAGTGGTGGCATACCTGTTATCCTCTAAGCATGGTTCTTGTAGTTGAACCTGTCAGACCTGTAGTTCTTGTGTTATGTGACTAGAAATAAGGAAACTAGTTACGGGTATTAACTGGTTCTCTGTGAGATTTTGTTGTCTAACCCCACCCATAATAGAATATATCATTTTATAAACTTTATTCTATTTAGTAGTAAAGAATAAGATATCTCAAAGCCTTGTGTGATTGTCTTCTTCGAGTGCTGCTTATATCAGTGAAAAAATTGGTTCTTCATTTTAGTCTATGTATCGGAGTTTTCAAGAGAAACAAAACCAACTTTGCTAAACTCGTGGTTTATACACACACACACACACAACCTGGTGGTGCAGCTGGTTAAGCACTTGGCTGCTAACCGGAAGATTGGTGGTTCCAACCAACCAACCCAGCAGCTGTGGGAAAAAGACCTTGTAATCTGCTTCGTAAAGATTAACCCAAACCAAACCTGCTGCCGTCAAGTTGATTCTGACTCACAGCAACCCTATAGGGTTTCTGAGGCTGTAAATCTGTATGGAAGCAGACTGCCACATCTTTTTCTCGTGGAGTTGCTGGTGGTTTTGAACTGCTAACTTTTCATTCAGTTAGCAGTCATTTGCTTTAACCATTGAACCACTGAGCAGTTTTACTCTGCCGCATGGTTTTGCTATGAGTTGAAAACTATTCAGTGACACCTAATGACAACAATATTCATGTGTATGTGTGTGTGTGTGTATACACATATCTTTTTATATACAGAGATTGGTTGATTCATTGATTAATTTTAAGGAATTAACTCAGGCAATTGTGGAGGCCGGCAAGCCTGAGATATGTAGGGCAGGCTGGCAGTCTAGGAACTCTGGAAAAAGTTGTAGTGTTGAGTCCAAATATGTAGGGCAGGTCAGCAGGCTAGAAATTCAAGCAGAATTTTTATGTTATATTCTTGAGGCAGAATTCCTTCTTTTATGAGAAACTTCTTAAGGCCTTCACCTGATGAGATGAAGCCTATCCACATTATCAAGGATAACCTCTTTTACTTAAAGGCAACTGATTGTAAATGTTAATATCACCTGCAAAATGCCTTCACAGTAACATCTAGACTAGTGTTTGACCAAACTGGGCACCATAGCATAGCAAAGTTGACACATAAAATTAACCATTGCAGTTCACCCCTTGTCAACTTGGCACCCATACACATCTCGTTAAACCATACTTAGTTTCCAAATAAAGACAGAAACAAAGTCATACTTCTATCTAAGTTGCATTTTTTATAAATAAGCAAATGCTAACGAGTATGAGATTTAACCTTTTAGCAAATAACTTAAGTGCCATTATTGCGACTTCTCTGGTCCTGCGCCGTCTTCGTGATTGTCGACATGTTTGAGTCCGTTGTTGAAGCTGTTGTGTAGTGCCTTCCAACCTAGGTGGTTCATCCTCCAGGGCTATATCAAACAGTATTCTGTTGTGATCTATAGGGTTTTCATTGGCTAATTTTTGGAACTAGGTCACCAGGCCTTTCTAGTGTGCATAGGGTTAGTTAACATTATTTTGTGGAAGTTGAGGGGTCTAACTGGGAAAAGATGCCTGAAGGAGAAGGATATTCTATATTCTCTAGGAGGTAAACCCCAGGATTCCTTTCAGGCCAGGCTAAAATAGTTTTAGGTTTCATCTTGTGTTAAAATCATAAGCCTACAATGTAGCTTACTTTTCTTCTAGGATTTGAAGTTGACTCCTACAAAGGAAAATCACTTGAGCTGGATCTGAAAGATGAAGAGAAAGTCACTACGTAAAAGACGAATAGGTTGCAGCATTTTCAAAGATAGTTAAAAATGTCCATAGGTAGTAGTGTGTGGTTTCATACCACTAGAGATGTATCGGAAAGAGTGGTATTAGATGAGTTTGTAAAGGTGAATTGACTCCAGATTGGGAAGGTTGATGATATAAGGAGTTGGGCTCAGTACTGTAACAAATTAAATTTTCAAATCAAGAAGGATTTTAATCAGATTTGTGTTTATACAATAAAAATTCTGTTGGCAGTATGGAGGTTGGTTTTGGTCAAGGGAGATCTTTGGAGGAGGGGCACGTATTTTACTTGCAAGTTCTTTGTTAGGTGCCATTGAGTTGACTCCGAATCATAGCAACCGTATTTATTTTTTTTAAATAATTTTTATTGTGCTTTAAATGAAAGTTTACAAATCAAGTCAGTCTCTCACATAAAAACTTACATATACCTTGCTACATACTCCAAATTACTCTCCCCCTAATGAGACAGCCCGCTCTCTCCCTCCACTCTCTCTTTTCGTGACCATTTCGCCAGCTTCTAACCCCCTCTACACTCTCATCTCCCCTGCAGGCAGGAGATGCCAACCTAGTCTCAAGTGTCCACCTGATCCAAGAAGCTCACTCCTCACCAGCATCCCTCTCTAACCCATTATCCAGTCCAATCCATGTCTGAAGAGTTGGCTTTGGGAATGGTCCCTGTCCTGGGCCAATGGAAGGTCTGGGGGCCGTGACCACTGGGGTCCTTCCAGTCTCAGTCAGACCATTAAGTCTGGTCTTTTTATGAGAATTTGGGGTCTGTTATCCCACTGCTCTCCTGCTCCCTCAGGGGTTCTCTGTTGTGTTCCCTGTCAGGGCAGTCATTGGTTATAGCCGGGCACCGTCTAGTTCTTCTGGTCTCAGGATGATGTAGTCTCTGGTTCATGTGGCCCTTTCTGTCTCTTGGGCTCGTAATTACCTTGTGCCCTTGATAGCAACCTTATTTATAACAGAACAAAACATTGTCCAGTCCCGCACCATCCTCACAGTCATTGCTGTTTGAGCCCATTGTTGCAGCTGCTTTGCAGTCCGTCTCACTGAGGGTCTCTCTCTTTTTCACTGGCCCTCTACTTTACCAAGGACGATGTCCTTCTCCAGCAATTGATCTTTCCTGATGACAAGTCCAAAATAAATGAGCCAAGGTGTCACCATTTTTACTTCTAAGGAGCAGCGTGGCTGTATTTTCTCCAAGACTGATTTATTCATTCTTATGGCAGTCCGCGGTATACTTGATTTACTTCACCAGTACAACTCGAATGCGTCAATTCTTCAGCCTCCCTTTTTCAATGTCCAGCTTTCACATGCATATGAGGTGGTTGAAAATACCATGGCTTGGGTCAGTCGCATCTTAGTCATCAAAGTGACATATTTGCTTTTTAAGATTTTAAAGAGGTCTTTTGCTGGAGATGCACCTGTTGCAATATTTCATTTGATTTCTTGAGTCCTATTTCTTTGGGCGTTAATTGTTGCTCCAGGTATAATGGTCCCTAACAACTTCAGTTTCTTTGCCATTTATCATGTTCTTTACGGGCCCATTTGTGAGGATTCTGTATGAGTTACATAAAATTTTTAATAGGTCGATGGTAAGAATGCCCTAAGAGAAGGAATAGAGCATACTTGTGGAATTAGAAACGGCATCAAAAAGCTGGTATTTGGACTGAATCTTGAAGGATATATTCTGTCTGGACTTTTTTGGAAGGAACATTGGAGGTGGAAGACATGATGTGAGCAACGATACAAAGTAAGCAGAGATATGAAGTAAAGAAAATGAACGTTGTTGGGGTAAACAGCAAGTAAAGTCTTACTATCAGTTTACTAGATGTGAGGTAAAGGACCTATTTTTACCCTAAGTAAAGTAGCCTTTGTCCTTGGCTCCAGAGAAATAATCCTTGGAGTAATTGGTGTGTCTTGGTCTGGGACTTCCAGGCTATACCTGAGAATTTGTGCTAGCAAGTGGCAGCTGGCCAGACCAGAAATGTCTCACTTGGGAGGCCAGTATTAACTTACTTCAGGAGGCATGAGATTTAGCCTGTCATACAGGACTTGACCATTAAAAGCCCGAACACTAAGTCTCAGGGAGCTTTCTGGTTTACAAGAGCATTTCTCAGGAGGGTAGCATGTCCCTTGGGACCTGGAAGCTTCACATTGAGGACCCTCCCAGATACCACCCTGTGCATCTCTTTGTTTGTATCCTTTTTGGTTATAATAAATCTGTAGTCATAAGTGTGGTATACCCTCTGTGAATTCTGTGAGTCGTTCCAATGAATCAACTAAATGGAAGGGGCAGTGGGAGCCAGCAGGTCACAAAGTAGGGGTGTCATGTAGACTCCCCAAACTCTCGGCTGGCACCTGCTTATCTGGTAGTCTGAAGGACAATGTCCTTTTAACTTGTAAGCTATAACAGTTTCTGGGTGGCTTGGGTCAAAAAGAATGCTGTGGTGTGGCTGGTGATGAGGATGGAGAGGTGGAAATGTGAGGACTGGATCAACCTCCACATTATATGGATTGGATTCATGCTGACCCATACCGTGCACTAGAGCAGTGGTCCTCAGATTTTTTAATCCCAGGAATCCCTCACATTCTTAAAAATTATCGAGGAACCTTAAGAATTTTTTGAAGGAGCCCTGGTGACGCAGCAGTTAAACGTGCAGCTACTAACCTAAAGGTTGGTTCAAACCCACCAGGTGTTCCATGAGACAAAGATGTAACAGTATAATTTCCTAAAGATTACAGTCTTGGAAACCCTATGGGGCAGTTCTACTCTGTCCTATAGGGTTGTTGTGAGTTGGAATCGACTTGACAGCAATAGGTATGAGTAAAGAACTTTTGTTTATTAGGTGTTGTTGTTGTTAGGTGCTGTCGAGTCAGTTCCAAATCATAACAACCCTATATACAACAGAATGAAACACTGCCCAGTCCTGCACCATGCCCACAATTGTTCTTATGCTTGAACCCATTGTTGCAGCAATCTCATTGAGGGTCTTCCTCTTTTTTGTTGACTATATACTTCACCAAGCATCCTTCTCCAGGGATTGATCTCTCCTGATAACACGTCCAAAGTGTGTAAGACATTTCGCCATCCTTGTTTCTAAGGATTTTTCTGGTTGTACTTCTTCCAAGACAAATTTGTTCGTTCTTTTGGCAGTCCATAGTATACTCAAATATTCTTTGCCAACACCACAATTCAGAGGCATTAGTTCTTCAATATGCCTTATTCATTGTCCAGCTTTCACATGCATATAGTGCTATTGAAAATACCATGGCTTGGGTTAGGTTAGGTGCACCTTGGTCTTCAAGGTAACATCTTTGCTTTTCAACAGTTTAAAGAGGTCTTTAGCAGCAGATTTGCCCAATGCAATGTGTCTTTTGGTTTCTTGACTACTGCTTCCATGGCTGTTGATTGTGGATCCAAGAGAAATGAAATCCTTGACAATGTCAATCTTCTCTCTGTTATTGGTCCAGTTGTGAGAATTTTTGTTTCTTTATGTTGAGGTGCAGTACTGAAGGCTGTGGCCTTTGATCTTCATCAGTAAGTGCTTCAAGTCCTCTTCACTTTCAGCGAGCAAGGTTGTGTCATATGTATAATGCAGGTTGCTAAAGAGTCTTCCACCAATCCTGACACCCTGTTCTTCTTCATATAGTCCAGCTTCTCTGATTATTTGCTCAGCATACAGATTGAATAGTTATGGTGAAAGGCTACAACCTTGACACACACCTTTTCTGACTTTAAACTATGCAGTATCCTCTTGTTCTGTCTGAACAACTGCCCCTTGATCTGTGTACAGGTTCCTCATGAGCACAATTAAGTGTTCTGGAATTCCCATTCTTTGAAATGTTTTTCATAATTTGTTATAATCCACACAGTCGAGTACCTTTGCATAGTTAATAAAACACAGGTAAACATCTTCCTGGTATTCTCTGCTTTTAGCCAGGATGCATCTGACGTCAGCAGTGATATACTTGGTTCCATGTTGTCTTCTGAATGCGGCCTGAATTTCTGGCAGTTGCCTGTCAATATACTGCTGCAGCCACTTTTGAATGATCTTCGGCAGAATTTTACTTGCATGTGACATTAATGGTATTATTTGATAATTTCTGCGTTTGGTTGGATCACCTTTCTTGGGAATAGGCATGAATATGGATCTCTTCCTGTCAATTGGCCAGGCAGCTGTCTTCCAAATTTCTTGGCATAGACAAGTAAGCACTTCCAGCCCTGTATCCGTTTGTTGAAACATCTCAGTTGACATTCTGTCAATTCCTGGAGCCTCGTCCTTCACCAGTGCCTTCAGTGCAGCTTGTACCTTTTCCTTCAGTACCAGTGGTTCCTGATCATATGCTGCCTCTTGAAATGGTTGAATGTCGACCAGTTCTTTTTGGTGTAATGACTCTGTGTATTTATCACAGTAGAAATTAACATAGAGAGTTTTAAAAATATTTATTAAAAATAAGAATCTTGTACATTAACATAAATATGTTTTTATTAAAATAATTTACTGAAAAGAGCAGAATTGTTTTAAAATTTTGCAAATCTCATATATGTTTGGCTTAATAGAAAACATCTGGATTCTTACATCTGTTCTAAATTTGATCTGTTATGATATTTTGTTTTGCTTGACATATATAATCTTCAGCCCCCACATAATTATGGACAATTATTTTAAAAGGAGAATTTTAGTAGCTGTTTAGGTAATTGTGAATCCTGTGAAATTCCCAAGTGGTAGTTTCTGAAAGGTTAACAACAATGTGGAATCTGAAACCATATTAATGAACTTTGATATTAAAATCCAGTAATTTCTCTTGAACGTCAAATGGAACATCATGCATTGGTCATTTGGAAAATAATAACTGACTATGTTATATAGATCTTCTAAGTCTTCACGTATTTCTTTGTAAAATATGAAAACATATTTGTTATCTTCACCACCAATCTCAATTGTTGTTGTTAGGTGCTGTCGAGTTGGTTCCGACTCATAGCGACCCTGTGCACAACAGAACGAAACACTGCCCGGTCCTGCATCATCCTTACAATCATTGTTAGGCTTGAGCTCATTGTTACAGCCACTGTGTCAATCCACCTCGTTGGGGGTCTTCCTCTTTTCCACTGACCCTGTACTCTGCCAAGCATGATGTCCTTCTCCAGGGACTGGTCCCTCCTGACAACATGTCCAAAATATGTAAGACGCAGTCTCGCCATCCTTGCCTCTAAGGAGCGTTCTGGCTGCAGTTCTTCCAAGACAGATTTGTTCGTTCTTTTGGTAGTCCATGGTATATTCAATATTCGTTGCCAACACCGCAATTCAAAGGCGTCAATTCTTCGTCGGTCTTCCCCCTTATTCATTGTCCAGCTTTCACATGCATATGATGTGATTGAAAATACCATGGCTTGGGTCAGGCGCACCTTAGTCTTCAGGGTGACATCTTTGTTCTTCAACACTTTGAAGAGGTCCTTTGCAGCAGATTTGCCCAATGCAGCGTGTCTTTTAATTTCTTGACTGCTGCTTCCATGGCTGTTGATTGTGGATCCAAGTAAAATGAAATCCTTGACAACTTCAGTCTTTTCTCTGTTTATCATGATGTTGCTCATTGGTCCAGTTGTGAGGATTTTTGTTTTCTTTATGTTGAGGTGTTTTCTGTGGTCTTTGATGTTCATTAGTAAGTGCTTCAGTCCTCTTCGCTTTCAGCAAGCAAGGTTGTGTCATCTGCATAACACAGGTTGTTAATGAGTCTTCCTCCAATCCTGATGGCCCGTTCTTCATAGAGTCCAGCCTCTCATTTTATTTGTTCAACATACAGATTAAATAGATATGGTGAAAAGAATACAACCCTGATGCACACCGTTCCTGACTTTCAGCCAATCAGTATCCCTGTGTTCTGTCCGAACAGCTGTCTCTTGATCTATGTAAAGGTTCCTCATGAGCACAGTTAAGTGTTCTGGAAATCCCATTCTTCCCAGTGTTATCCATAGTTTGTTATGATCCACACAGTCGAATGCCTTTGCAGAGTCAATAAAACACAGGTAAACATCCTTCTGGTATTCTCTGCTTTCAGCCAGGATCCATCTGACATCAGCAATGATATCCCTGGTTCCACATCCTCTTCTGAAACTGGCCTGAATTTCTGGCAGTTCCCTGTCGATATACTGCTGCAGCCGTTTTTGAATGATCTTCAGCAAAATTTTGCTTGCGTGTGATATTAATGGTATTGTTCTATAATTTCCACATTCGGTTGGATCACCTTTCTTAGGAATAGGCATAAATATGGATCTCATCCAGTCAGTTGGCTAGGAAGCTGTCTTCCATAATTCTTGGCATAGACAAGTGAGCACCTCCAGCGCTGTATCTGTTTGTTGAAACATCTCAGTTGATGTTCCATCAATTTCTGGAGCCTTGTTTTTCACCAGTGCCTTCAGAGCAGCTTGGACTTCTTCCTTCAGTACCATCAGTTCCTGATCATATGCCACCTCTTGAAATGGTTGAATATCGACTAATTCTTTTTGGTATAATGACTCTGTATATTCCTTCCATCTTCTTTTGATGCTTCCTGTGTCGTTTAATATTTTCCCCATGGAACCCTTCACTGTTGCAACTCGAGGCTTGAATTTTTTCTTCAGTTCTTTCAGCTAGAGAAACGCTGAGGGTGTTCTTCTCTTTTGGTTTTCCATCTCCAGCTCTTTGTACATGTCATTATAAATACTTTATTTTGTCTTCATGAGAGGCCCTTTGAAATCTTCTGTTCAGTTCTTTTACTTCATCAGCCGATCTTAATAATAAAGCCATTAAGTGTTGGAAAGCTGTTACTGATACACTTGGTGACAAATACAAATTTTCCAGAATTTTAATATTCATTTGAAAGTTTAAATTTTATTATTAACAGTATTATGCTATCAGTTGTTTTTCTTGAAATGATAGGCTCGTTTTATTTTCAAGAAAATATCTGTCGCATACCTAAGTCTGAATAACCATGGTTTGTTTTTCACTTGGTCTTTCCAGTAAAAATGGTTTTCCATAATAAAAGCAGTTAGTTCTTATCTCAACTGAAACAACTACAAGTGCTTTTCCTGGAGGAATCATCTAATTTGGGTATACAGCAGAGGTGCTTCATGAGTACTTCTTTTTCATCACATGGAATATTAAAAGTATGCGTACCAAGGTTTGAGATGTAATAAAATTAGTATTTTTTAACTGCTTCATCAAAGATATTTTAAATTGAAACTGGCTTTGTTTTTAACTGAATTTCTGGCAGTGAAGTTGAGTACTTGTATAGTTTGTTGACACTGCTTTGATTCATGCTAAAATACGAGCAATTTTACCACCATTGATTTTGTGTCAATAATGCAAATACCAACAAAACAAAAAGGGCGAATAACATATTAGTATGATTCTGAAAATAGTTTTGACCTTGAAGACCACCTGAAAGGATCTTGGGACTCCGAGAGGCCCATGGACCAGACTTTGAGATCCGGTGAAGTAGAATACTGAATGGAAAGGAGTAAGCAGACAGCGCCAAATCATCTGTAAAGTCAAAGTTGTCACCAGGGTTTAAAGAGTAAATAATGTAAAATTTTAGTTAAAATTGGAACCAATATTAGCATATATCATTCTAAAAATGTCACTGAGAGGAAAAATGATACAGGTTTAGGAAAACTAAACATACGTGACTAAATGTGATTGGAATGTGAAAGCTGGAAACAAGGATCAGTAGTTGGAAAAATAGGCCTTGGTATTAGAAACGACATCGTGTATCGCATGATAGAATTTTGCAAGACCGTTGACCATTTCATTGAAACATTTCAAAGATATCTCATTGGAAATACCTTTTTGAAAACAACGTAAACAGAGACCACACACATGGTCCTAGCCTGATGGAATACACAAGAATTAAATTGACTACATTTGTACAAAGAAATGATGGAGAAGTTCGGTATCACCAGTCGATACAAGATCAGGGGCTGACTGTGGAACTGATCATGAATTGCTCATACGAAAGTTCAAGTTGAAACTGAAGAAAATTAAAACAAGCCCATGAGAGCCAAAGTATGACCTTGAGTATATATACATATATATATAAAACCCAGTGCCATCGAGTCGATTCTGACTCGTAGCAACCCTGTGGGACAGAGTAGAACTGCCCAATAGAGTTTCCAAGGAGTGTCTGGCAGATTCGAACTGCCGACCCTTTGGTTAGCAGCCGTAGTACTTAACCACTACGCCACCAGGGTTTCCATGACCTTGAGTATGTCCCATCTAAATTTAGAGACCATCTCAAGAATAGATTTGATACTGTGAACATTAATGACCAAAGACCAGACGAGTTGTGGGATGACATCAAGAACATCATACAAGAAGAAAGCAAAAGGTCATTAAAAGGCAGGAAAGAAAGAAAAGTTCAAAAGAGATGTCAGAAGAGACTCTGAAACTTGCTCTGAACCTAGAGCAACAGCTAAAGTGTAAATGATAAAGTAAAAGAGCTGAACAGAAGATTTCAGAGAGAGGCTCAAGACAAAGTAAAGTATTATAATGAAATGTGCAAAGACCTGGAGTTAGAAAACCAAAATGGAAGAACAGGCTCGCCATTTCTCAAGCTGAAAAAACTGAGGAAAAAATTAAAGCCTCGAGTTGCAATATTGAAGGATTCTATGGACAAAATATTGAACAACGCAGGAAGCATTAAAAGAAGATGGAAGGAATACATGAGTCAGTGTACCAAAATGAATTGATGGACGTTCAGCCATTTCAGGAGGTAGCATATAATCAAGAAATGATGGTATTGAAGGAAGAAGTCCTGAAGACATTGTTGAAAAACAAGGCGCCAGGAATTGATGTAATAATACCAGTTGAGACCTTACAACAAACAGATGGAAGTCTGGGAATGCTGACTTGTCTCTGCGGGAAATTTGGAAGACAGCTGCCTAGCTAACCAACTGGAAGAGATCCATATTTATGCCTTTTCCAAAGAAAGGTGATCCAACAGAAAGTGGAAATTATTGAACAATATCATTAATAGCTGACACAAGTAAAATTTTGCTGAATATAATTCAAAAACGATTGCCGCAGTATACAGACAAGCAGCTGCCAGAAATCCAAGCTAGATTCAGAAGAGGATGTGGACCGAGGGATATCATTGCTGATATCAGATGAATCTTGGTTGAAAGCAGACAATACCAGGACGATGTTTACCTGTGTTTTATTGACTATGCAAAGGCATTTTGGCTGTGTGAATCATAGCAAATTATGGATAAACAACAACAACAAAAAAACCCAGTGCAATGGAGTCAATTCCGACTCCTAGCGATCCTATAGGACAGAACAGAACTGCGCCATAGAGTTTCCAAGGAACACCTGGTGGATTAGAACTGCCGACCTTTTGGTTAGTAGCTGCAGTACTTAACCACTTGGCCACCAGGGTTTCCAAATTATGAATAGTATGGCAAAAATGGAAATTCCAGAACACTTAATTGTTCTCATGCAGATCTATACAGAGACCAAGAGGCAGTCGTTCAGGCAGAACAAGGGGTACTGTGTGGTTTAAAATTAAGAAAGGTGTACATTACCATACTTATTCAGTCTGTATGCTGAGCAGATAATCCGAGAAGCTGGACTATATGAGGAAGAACATGGCATAAGGATTGGTGGAAGACTCGTTAGCAACCTGCGTTATACAGATGACACAACCTTGCTTGCTGAAAACAAAGAGGACTTGAATCACTTACTGATAAAGATCGAAGACCGCAGCCTTCAGTATAGATTACACCTCAACATAAAGAAAACAAAAATCCTCACAACTGGACCAGTAAGCAAAATCATGGTAAGTGGAGAAAAGATTGAAGTTGTCAAGGATTTCATTTTACTTGGATCCACAATCAACACCCATGAAAGCAGCAGTGAAGAAATGAAGACACGTTGCCTTGGGCAAATCTGTTGCAAAAGACCTCTTTGAAATGTTAAAAAGCAAAGATGTCACCTTTAGGCCTATGCTGTGGAAGAATGGATGCTTTGTATTATAGTGTTGGTGAAGAATATTGACTATACCATGGACTGCCAGAAGAATGAACAAATCTGTCTTGGAAGAAGTACAGCCAGAATGCTCCTTAGAGAGAAGGATGGCAAGGCTTCATCTCACGTATTTTGGATATGTTACCAGGAGAGACCAGTATCTGGAGAAGGACATCATGCTTTGTAAAGTAGAGGGTCAGTGAAAAAAAGGAAGGCCCTCAACAAGATGGATTGACACAGTGTTCACAGCAATGGATTCAAACATGGCGGCGATTGTGAGGATGGTGCAGAATTGGGCAGTGTTTCTTTCTGCTGAAAAGACATAGGGAGAAGATTTGATAAGGCAGATGAGGTGTTCATTTTGAGGCATACTGGGTTTGAAATCCATAGCACATTTTAACTGGAAATGTATAGTGGACGTTAGCTGTGGAACTGGCTCTGGAAATCAAGGTAGACATGCACACTTGGAAGTCATTAGGTAGTATTTGAATCATGATTTTAGGTAAGTTAGAGGCTGTGTTAAGTGCCAAATTAGTATAAAATAAAGGAGTGATTAGTTTGAAGGTGAGATTAATTGAAGGAGGCATCCTAGAAGTGGATTATGATTAAAGTTGTAAAAGACTTAGTAATTATGAAATGTTGTAAAGGAGGAAATTTTCCTAGCACCCCCCTTCCATTTTCTACTTAATATATTGAGGAGAAAAGTTTTCATAATTTTTTGTGCAACCTATTTTTATTTCTTTTATCCCTATGGCATTTTATACTGTTTAAAGTTATTCAAATTCTTAATGGTCACTTGAAATAAGTACAGCTGAACCTATTACTGTTCCGGAAGAGACAGTTGAAACACAGTTTAAAACTTTGCTGTGGATCTTGTAACAAACGAATGACAGACTCATGACCAGAATTTAGGTTTCTTATTCATATTCTCTTTCTCTCCCCTCTCCCCCATTGCTTTTGATATTCCACTTTTGTTTAAAGAGTGTAGACATTTCCAGTTGAAGAAACGCCTAGTTCCTGTGTTGGACGTGTGTGAGAGCCTGAGATTTAATACATGCTATCTGTTGAAATAGAGATGCTTTTTAATTATATTTTTGATTGAGTTATTTTTATCAATAGTAATTTTAATAATATTAACATGAGTTGAAGTTGAGCTAAAAATGGGTTTCTTGTTACGTGGTATTTAAGTCATAGGCTTTTAAATTATTACTTTGGATATATAATGCACTTTAATAAAATATATGTACATTAGGAGTGTTTTTAGATTATTTTAAGACATTTTACAATTGTAGACAGAAATGTGATCATTCATATTGCTGAGGAAGTAGAGAGGTGAAATCTTCACAGATTTCAAAGCTGTATGGGTAAAGTGAGGATTGGGGAATACCAGTAGTACTCAAAATTTTAGAGGAAAGGAATCGTATTTTATGTAATTTTCTTTCTTGGTCCTCTACAGATCTGATATAAACGTGTTATGTTGCTTTGGTTGGCTTATAAAATTTTTGTACTTGGTAATGTGTAGGTCTGGTAACAGAAATGGAAACGTGGGGAAGTTATCTTTTCTGCACCACCAGGGCTCCTTTTTCGCCCTAAATTTTCATAATTCGAATGCTAAGATGGGATTAAAAAAATAAGTATTTTATATATGATATTTGAATGATCTTTTGTGGGCTTAAAATCATCTATTTTTCAAAATAACATATATTTTAAACGAGTTGTGGTAAAGTCACATATGCTTCTCTAAACTTAGATCTGAGCCACCAACTAATAGGAAGCGTGGCCTGCTATCCTTTTATCACCAGTCTCTAAAAGAAGACTTTACACATGTAGATATGTAATTGTTGCTGAATGAAGTAATTTTTAAAAAGCAAGTTTGTGTGTGAAGTATAGAATTGATGGTGTATCAGCGTACCTATATGCCAGCAACTGAATTATAGTTGTTATATCCTCAGAATATTTTAGCCTACCCTTATGTTTTCATAATACCTCATGGAATATGATTTGTAGGGGGGATATAGTTGCAATTAAGATAATTATATATATAAACAATAAAAATTTGCTAACAGAACTAAACAGACCATATTCTGAATTATTAAGACTGTACTAATGTATGTGACCCCTTCAGATGAATAATAATTACAGTATGGTACTCAAACTAAAACAAAATATATGCAGTATGGTATATATTATTAAAAACATTATGTTAATATAATATGCCACACAAATTAAAGTATTTTAAATTAAGAATCCATTGCCTAAGACACCAACTTGGGGTGAAGATTTCATTTGACTATATTTAAACAGTACATTTGTGTCATTTTAAATGTTTTATTCTTATATATTAAAATTTGTATAATTATATGCCTGGAGAAAGGTTAACATTATGTTGTGGGTATAATATGGGAAAAATAAATGAGATATTTCTAAAAATGTAATTAAATAGTAGCTAGGAAACTTTGCACTTTTGTCGTTGCTGTTAGGTGCTGTTGAGTCGGTTCCAACTCATAGTGACCTGTGTACAATAGAACAAACACTGCCTGATCTTGTGCCATCCTCACAGTCATTGGCTGTGTTTGAGCCCACTGTTTCAGCCACTCGTTGAGGGGCTTCCTCTTTTTTGCTGACCTTTTACCAAACATGATGTCCTTATCCAGGGACTGATGTCTGCCTGATAACATGTCCAAGGTATGAAGCCTCACCATCCTCACATCTAAGGAGCATTCTGGTTGTATTTCTTCAAAGACTGATTTGTTCGTTCATCTGGCAGTCCATGGGTATAGTCGTTGTTCTTTGCTAACACCATAATTTAAAGGCATCAATTCTTTAGTCTTCCTTATTCATTTCATTATTCAGCTTTTTCATGCATATAAGGTGGTTGAAAATACCATGGTTTTGGTCAGACACACCTTAGTCCTCAAAGTGACATCTTTGCTTTTTAACACTTCAAAGAGGTCTTTTGCAGCAGATATGCCCGGTGCAGTAGTACCTCATTTGATTTCTTGACTGCTGCTTCTGTAGGCATTGATTGTGGATTCAAGTAAAATGAAATCCTTGGCATCTTCAATGTTTTCTGTTTATCATGGTGATGCTTACTGGCCCAGTTGTGAGAATTTTTTTTTTTTTTTTAATGTGAGGTGTAATCCGTACGATAGCCCTTGATCTTCAGTAAGTGCTTCAAGTCCTCTTCACTTTCTGCAAGCAAGGTTATGTCATTTGTATTTCACAGGTTGTTAATGAGTTTTCCTCCAATCCTGACACCGTGTTCTTCTTCATATAGTATAGCTTCTCAGAGTGTTTGCTCAGCATACAGGTTGAATAGGTATGGTGAAAGGATACAACCCTGATGCACACCTTTTCTGACTTTAAACCACTCGATATCTCCTTGTTCTGTCCAACAACTGCCTCTTGACCTATGTACAGGTTCCTTATGAGTACAAGTAAGTGTTCTGGAGTCCCCATTCTTCACAATGTTATCCATAATTTGTTATGATCCACACAGTTGAATGCCTTTACATAGTCAGTAAAACACAGGTAAACAACTTTCTGGTATTCTCTTCTTTCAGCCAGGATTCATCTGACATTAACAATGATATCCCTTGTTCCTCATCCTCTTCTGAATCTGGCTTGAATTTCTGGTAGTTCCCTGTCGATGTACTGCTGCAACCACTTTTGAATGATCTTCAGCAAAATTTTACTTGTGTATAATATTGAAGATATTGTTTGATAATTTCCTTTCTTTGGAGTAGGCATAAATATGGATCTCTTTCAGTCAGTTGTCTAGGTAGCTATCTTCCAAATTTCTTGGCATAGACAAATGAGCACTTCCAGCACTGCATCCGTTTGTCGAAACATCTCAATTGGTATTCCATCAATTCCTGGAACCTTGTTTTTCACCAGTGCCTTCAGTACATCTTGAACCTCTTCAGTACCATTGGTGTCTAATCATATGCTACCTCCTGAAATGGTTGAACTTCGACCAATTGTTTTTGGTATAGTGACTATGTATGCCTTCCATCTTCTTTTGATGTTTCCTGCATCATTTAGTATTTTGCCCATGTTGTTGTTGTTGTTGTTAGGTGCCATCAAGTTTGGTTCCAACTTATAGCTACCCTATGTACAACACTGTCTGGTCCTGAGCTTTCTCCATAATCATTGTTATGCTTGGGCCCATTGTTGAAGCAACTGTGTCAGTCCATCTCATTGAGGGTCTTCCTCTTTTTTGCTGACCCTCTACCAAGCATGATGCCCTTCTCTAGGAACTGGCTCATAGAACCCCTCAGTATTGCACTCGAGGCTTGTATTTTTCCTTCAGTTCTTTCAGCTTGAGAAATGCCAGGTGTATCCTTCCCTTTTGGCTTTCTAACTCCAGGTCTTTGCACGTATCATTATAATACTTTACTTTGTCTTCTCCAGCCTGCTTTTGAAATCTTCTGTTTAGCTCTTTTATTTCATTTTTCCTTTAGCTTCTGTTCACCATTCAAGAGCAGGTTTCACAGTCTCTTTTGATATCCATTTTGATCTTTTCATTGACCTTTTGCTTTCTTCATGTATGATATCCTCGCACAACTCTTCTTGTCTTTGGTCATTAATGTTCAGCACATCAAATCTGTTCGGGAGATGGTCTCTAAATTCAGGTGGGATATATTCAGGGTCTTATTTTGGCTCTTGTATACTTGTTTTAATTTTCATCAGCCTTTTTTTTTTTTTTTTGTAAATAGCTGTTACTTACGTTGCACTTGACTTATTTATTTTTCCTGACTTATGTATGTTCTTTTGTGTTGTTCATATCGTTTCATTGTTGCCTTCTCCAGCTCCCAGCTCTAAGTGAAAACTTGCTTTCTGTTTCTTCAACCTATTCAGTTGAACGTTTAACGAGAGTCACTATTCTGATGTCCAGAATGTTCATTCAGTTAAATCATGTAATTATGTCTGGAGCAAACTTAGCATTATGCTGTAAGGAAAAAAATAAACATGTGAGGCCTTTTGCCTCATCTTTCTTACAGTATACAATTTCACTGGTGTTCCACCTGAGGCAAAATTAGCACATGCTGAACTACCTTGGTGGAACAAATGTCATAATAATTAAAAGAAATTTAAAGTAAAGCAAGTTAGAAAATGAAGTTAATGGGAAGCCTTCATGAAAGAGGTCTTTTAAATCATCACTTTTTTATAGTGACTTTTTTTATTGAGGTATAATGCATAATGTACACATATCATGCATGATCAGCCTGGTTAGTTTTTATATATTTATAAATCTGTGTATCCTTACCTCCCACATCAAGATATATGACATTGCCAGCATTCCAGTAGTTCTCCTTTGTACCCCTTCCCTTACCATACGTACCCACTAGTCTAATCACTCTTTTGACTTCTGTTACCGTATAGAAATTTTGTTTGTACTTGAGCTTCATGTAAATGCAACATCACTATCTGTGCTTTTACGTCTAGCTTCTTTCATTCAACGTTGTCTAAAAGAGTCATCCTTCTTTTGTGAGTGTTTATCTTTTTTATTGATGAATAATATTCCACTGTATAAGTACACCATAATTTATCCATCCTGCTGTTGATGGGGAGTCCCTGGGTGGCACAATTGGTTAAGTGATCAGGTGCTAACAGAAAGGTTGGTTCAAGCCCACCAGAGGTGCCTTGAACAAAAGCCTGGCAGTCTACTTTGCAAAGATCAGCCATTGAAGACCCTGTGCAGCATAATTCTACTCTGATAAGTAGGGTTGCTGTGAGTCAGAATCAGTTTGATGGCTACTGGTTTGTTTGGTTTTTAGCTGTGGACAGACATTTGTTTCAAATTTCTGGTTATTGTGAATGGAGCTCTTCCTGAATATTTGTACATGTTTTTTCAAGGACACATGCCTCATTTCTCTTGGATATAATTATTGTGTGGAATCGCTAATCATAGGGCAAGCACGTATTTAGGTTTAACACACAATGCTGAACAGCAAAGTGATTGAACCAATTAATACTCCCACAAGAACTATATGAGAGTTCCAGCTGAACTACAGCTTTACAAATATTTGGTATTTTAGTCATTTGAATGGATAAGTAATATAATATTGGTTTTAATTTGCATTTTTTTGAATAATGGTGTTGAGCACCATTTTGTGTGCTTACTGGACACTTGAATATCCACTTTGGTGAAATGCCTAAATAAATCTTTTGCCTATTTTTTCGTATTGATTTGTGGGAGTTAAGCACACACCCAGAGAGAGGGAAAGAAAGAAGAGTCTTTTGTTAGATATATGCATTAGAAATATCCTCTTTCCCAGTCTGTGGCTTTCTTACTCTTGTACTAGTGTCTTTTGATGAGCAGATGTTCTTAATTTTAATGAAACTCAATTTGGCTTTTATGATTACTGCTGTTTTTTTTTTCTGGCTTTGTTTAAGAGATCTTTGCCTTTTATAAAGTCATAAAGAAATTTGCCTATGTTTTCTTTTAGAAAACTTATTTAGAAACTTTATATTTTACATTCTCACATTTAGGTTTATTACCTATCTCAATATTATTTTTGTAGGGACAGTGATAACAAATGATAAAAAACACAAACCCCCACACACATCTTTCTGATCTCTTTATTCAGTTCCATTGGTCTGTTCATACCAATACCACACTGTCTTAATTGCAGTAGCTTTATGATAAATCCTAATATTGGGTTGTAAAGTCCTTCATCTTTGTTTTTCAAGGTTTTTTGTTTATCCTAGATTCTTTGTATTTCTATAAGATTTTAGAATCTGCTCAACAGTTTCTATTCAAAAAAAAAAAACTGCTTTTAAAATGTTACTTTAAATACAAAATGTGTAAACTTTATTTATGTCTTCTGATTATTGTCCATTGAGGACTTGGGGGAAACAAAGAGATTTGTAGGTCCTCTTATAAAAATTAGTTATTTGGGACTATTACCTTCGTCACTACTTAAATTTTTTTTAAAACTTTTCTTTATGAAGTAATTTCAGATTTACAAAAAAAGTGCCAAAAAATAGAGTTCTTACACTTTTCACCCAGATTCCACTAATGCTAACAT
Source organism: Elephas maximus indicus (assembly GCF_024166365.1). NCBI lineage: Eukaryota > Metazoa > Chordata > Mammalia > Proboscidea > Elephantidae > Elephas > Elephas maximus. The sequence continues at coordinate 138,775,910 of NC_064821.1, forward strand.
CTTACATAAATAAGTATAGTATATTGTCAAAAACAGGAAATTAACATTGATACAACACTGTTAACTAATCTACCAGCTTTATTTAAACTTTGCCAGTTGTTCCACTATTGTCCCTTTTCTGGTCTTGAATCCAGTCCAGAATCACACATTGGATTTAGTTGTCATATCTCTTTAGTCTTAATATTCACCAATCTGGGCCAGCTCCTCACTTGTTTTTGTCTTTCAGGACCTTGACACTTTAAGTGCACTGGGCAGTTTTTGTTTGAGAATGTCCCTCAGTTTGATAGTACCTTGTGATTAAATTCAGGTTATGCATTTTTGGCAAGAGTACCACAGTATACATGATGTAGGTGTGTTCTTGTTACCTGCAATGTTAACTTTCATCACTTGGTTAAAGCCATATCTGCTAGATTCTTTGACTCTTGCCCTCTATCTCCCTCACCTTCCTTCCTCTCTCCCTCCCGTACTGCTTTCCTTCTTTTTTCTGTTCCTTCCTTTCTTTCTTCCCTCCCTGCCTTCCTATCTTTCTACCCTTTCATTCACCTTTAATCTTAGCTTGATTGCTTTTTATTGTATACTTTCAAAACAACAACAAAGCCGTTTCTGGGCTATTCTTTTGTAATTTTTGCTCTTTATTTAGCCAAAAAACATTCTTGTTATCCATGATTGAAATAGATATGCTGCTGTGTTTTCTACTTTGTCTGTGCTTACTTATTTAAAAAATATTTAACTCTATCTTTAGCACATTTGGAGGTTTTTATGGTATACCAGAACTGTTCTAAATTAAGGATGACATATAAAAAGTTGGTTTTAAACCCATCCTCTGCCCACTTTTTTGCTGTATTTAGTAGTAATGTTAATTCTGTTGATATTGTGGTAATGATTTACCTATTTTACTAATTTTTTAATAATCCTTTGAGGTAAATAGCATCAATGCCATTACAAAGATCAAGAACCGAGATCTTTGAGAAGTTATGTAATGTGCCCAAATTCATAAATGGTAGAGGCAAAATTTGAACTGGGAGCCAAAGCCTTTGTTCTTAAATGTTCTGGTGGACTTACGGGTTTCATTATTTTGTTAGTCTTTTGGCTTTTTGTTTCACAGAATCTGTCTCTTCCTCTTCCTGAGTCTCTTCCCCACCTTTCTGTCTCTGTGTCTATATGTCTGTGCTTCTGTGCCTGTTTCTGTCTATCTCTATCTTATTGTCACCTTCACAACCAGAATTTCCACATATTTTCAGAATGCCTCTAGGAGGTGGTACAGCCCCCATTGAGAAGTTTTAGGCTAGGGGGAATAACTTTTACCCCACATTTAGAAAAATGTAATCTATAAGTAAAAAAAAAAAACTATAAGTAGCCTTCAAAAATATTTAAAAAAAAAAATTTTTTTAACCTTTTGTTTTTAAGAGTCTCAAAGCATGTTGATCAATAATAGGTGTATATAACTAATTGTCGTTATTTCTTATATTGTTAGGGTTGTAGACACAAAAGAGGACTTGCATGTTTTATCTCCTGGGAAGTTCAGGAATGGGGAAGGTTCAAGGAGGCCTCCTCTACCTTCAGAGATGTGAGAGCAAACAATATGGACACTAGGGTATGTTTGTTTCTCTGATCATTGGGAGTCCTGCTTCAGATGATTTTTAAACTTAATTAACTTTTTAATATGGTTTATTTTGTATAAAGGAGGCAGCCTAGGAAGTTAATTAAGCAAGGTCTTACTGTTGGTCTTCATGTGAATATGGCATATTTTCCTAAAAAATCTTTTTGCCTATTAGGCTCCTAAAAAAATAGCCAATACCTAAAAAAAAATACCTAGAAAGTAACTGGTAGACAGAAGGCTAGGCTTACAAGGGTTCTGAATGTAGGGTGCTTTAACGGACCTCGGGTATCTGTGAACTCCCTAAAACTTCCTGTCCCTCTGTGCATGTATGCACATGTGTATGTGTTACCCACATGGAGTTTTCTGAAGGCCCATTGTTTTTATCAGGATCACAGAGTGTGTCTGTAACCTGCACTTCTTATTCCCTACCCCAGCTCTCTATACATACACCACTGATAGAGGAAAATGATAAAGTTGATTAGTGGAATGGTGATCAGGTGTCCCTAGAGTCATTGGTAGGCACTAGTACCTGTCACTTGGGTACTTGATAACAAGCCCTCTAGTTTAGAATATAGACAAGGTAAAATTGTTTCTATTTTAAGCCTGTAAATTTCTTAAGGAATTGGAATGTAATCATAAAATAACAAAATTTGTTATGTAGTCATTAAAAGGACAATTACTAATAAAATTCAGATTTTCACTTATTGTATAATGTTCTTTTGTGCTTGAATATGCGTGTGACTTAATTGAAAAGAACAATGATTTGTAACTGCTGAGAGCCCTTTCCGTACTATAAATATAAGAACTGGCTTGATTTCTGACTCAATTTATTGATCACTCATATGTACTAGACACTGTGCTGGGAACATAATAGTGAGCAAAACAGATTCTGCCTTTGCTCTTAGCTTGTTTCATCATCTGGTAGAGAAGGCAAATAACAGTAAGATGTGGTAAAGGCTGTGATAGGGAACATGTATGGATACCGTGGATCACCTGAGAGAAGTTCCTTACCAGTATAGGTGAGGTCAAGGATGACTTTCCAACTGAGACCTGAAGGATGAATAGGAGTTAGCCAGAGGAAAACTGCACAGTCCAAAGGTGGTCCTTGATATCCTGGTTTCCTTGCCTCGTTTCAATATACTGTTGCTTCATTTCAGCTGGCATTTTATTCTTAATTATTAAAATTTTATTTTAAACAATATTAATAAATGTATTTGTCCTTGCCTTTTTAAATACATGATACTGAACCATCCCCATCTTATATGATATAATGCTTTCTAATTTCCAATCACTTTCTTATTCATTTTTTTCTTCTTTGATTCTCATAAGATACTGGGAAGTAGGCATTATTTTTCCCATTTTACAGATAAACACTTGGGAAGCTCAAATCACCTGCCTTAGATTAGGTAACTATTAAGAACAGGGAATAGAATCCAGTTTTCATTTTTAGTCCAGTGTTCTTGTATATTGTTTCATATAATTAAACAATTTCTTGATAGTTCATTAGTTCTGCTGCACAGTTTCAATTCTGGGCCTTATGTGTAGGTGTATCAGGTTAATTCTCCTTATATTAAATAGTTCCAAGTATTTCTGCATTTTGAATTCTTAGTGCAGGTGCTCCCCGACTTAAACCGAGTTTTGTTCCAACCACTGCATTGTAAGTTGGGTCTGACATAAAGTCGAATACCTCTTTTTTTTTTTTTTTCAAGTTTTCATTATTATTGCCTTTTATTATCAGTATCTATGTAAATTTGATTGTTGAACATCTGCAAGTGGACATCTGAGAATGATAACATCAGCAAATTACACACTGCAACATTATATGGAGTAATATTACTAACAATAAAAAAAAAAAAAACCCAAACCTGTAGCTGTTGAGTTGATTCCAACTCATAGTGACCTTATATAAGATGTATTAAAAAAAAAAAAACAGTCATAAGTGCATTTCATCCTGACTCAAATACATCATAAGTTGGGGACTACTTGTATAAATGTTTTATGTCTGTTGTCATACACTGCTGGTGTTCAGTTCTCACCTTGTTCTGTTAACCCATTTTTTTGATTCATTACTTCTGATTTACTTTGTCCTAAGAAAACTGACAATGAAGCATACTAAATTTGTGTATAGCATTTTCAAAAGTGGCTGTAAACAGTGTCCCATGGATTCTTTTATGAATGAGGGGTATCCTTTTAATTCATAAAGTTTTTTTTAATATTTATTTGGAAATAAGACTCAAAAAAAGTTGTAACAGTAGCACAGAGTGTTCCTGTATACTCTTCACCCAACTGTCTCCAGTGAGTGATAATATAACCACAATATATTATCAAAACCAGGAAATTGAAATTGGTACAATATAATTAACTAAACTGCAGACCTTATGTGGATTTCACCAGATGTACATGTACCCATTTTTTATATAGTATTAAGACGTTTAAGCACATGTATGTTAGTGTTCTGTGTTGTATAACAATTACCAAAATTTAGCTACTTAAAACAATACACATTATTTCACAGCTTCTGAGGATCAGAAGTCTAGGTTTAGTTGGGTACCCTGCAAGGCTACAAGCAAGGTTTCAGCCAGAGCTGGACTCTCAGGAGGTGCAGCTGGAGAAGGATCTGTCTTACTTTCCTAGGGTTGCCATAACAAAATACTACAAAGTTGGTGATTTTAAAGAACAGACATTTATTTTCTCACAGTTCTAGAGGCTAGAAGTCCAAATTCACACTGTCAGCAAGGTTATGCCCTCTCTTTCTGTTGGTTTTACAGGAAAATTCTCCCTTGGCTCTTTCAGCTTCTGGTAGCCCCAGGTATTTCTTGGCATTCCTTGGCTTTTAGAAGGATCTTTACAAGGTGTCTTCCCCCTGTGTTACCCTAACTCTGTTTCGTTTTCCCTTTTTTAAGACACTACTCAAAAGGCAATAAGACTAGGACCCACCTTACTACAGTATGTTGTTGTTAGCTGCTATTAAGTTGGTTCCTTGTTCATGGTGACCCCATGCACAACTGAACAAAACACCACCTGGTCCTGCACTATCCCCATGATTGGTTGCATATCATATTGAAACTTTGTGGTCCATAGGGCTTTCACTGGCTGATTTTCAGAAGTAGATTGCCAGGCCTGGAAGTAGATCATCAGGATTTTCTTCCTAGTCCATCTTAGTCTGGAGGCTCCACTGAAACCTGTTCAGCATCATAGCGACACACGTCTCACTGATAAATGAATGGTAGCTGTGCATGAGGTGCATTGGCCAAGAATAAAACCTGGGTCACCCTCATGGAAGGTGTGAATTCTACCACTGAGTCACCACTGCCCTTCAAAGTCAAACTACCTTAAGCAAAAAAGGAGTTTTTACTGTGACTACAAAGTTCAGGGATATAGGGGTATGTTTGGTTTGACCACGATTGAATTTAGATGTTCTAAGTGATCCCCTTAATTGCCATGTTTTCTTTTTTTATGTTAGCTTTATTTTCTGGCTATCTGTGGTAAAACAGGCACTTCTTTCCTCTGTAGCTTCAGACTGTGTCTCTGCAGCTGATGTTCTTAGAAGAAGAATTTCCATATCAATTCCTGAGAGAAAAAAAAAATCAGATTGACCCTATATCAATTATATGCCTATTCCTAGACCAGTCATTGAATACTGAGTATATTGGGTACTCTGACCCATATACAGCTTATGCTTCATTTGTGGCAGGGATGATAGCCCTGTGGAGTCAAATGAAGTATGGGAAGGACAGTTCCAATAGGAGGGAAAGCAAAGCAAGTTTCAAAAACAGAAGCCTATTATTAAAATAGTTAACTTTATTTTTCATTTTATTTTGAGGAGAGAATTGTCTCTACCTGCATCTCTCTTAAAGTTGAAAAAATGGGGGCAATAAGCAGGAAAGACATGAAAAATTTTTCTTCTTTTTGTATATTATGTTAATGGAATTAACATCCTTGTTCTTCAAATTAGATTGTTATACTTTTTATTCATTGGGAATTGATAAAAATTAATTATAATAAATGGGACTGTTTAGCACTAGCATCATCTCTTGCTTGGATTACTGGAATAGCCTCAGTATCAGGTATCTATTACAGTATAACAAACAAAATTTAGTGAATTAGAATAACAGCAGTTTGTTTTTTGTTAAGAGTCTGGGTATATTGGGTGGTGGTTCTGCTGGTCTCACTTGAGCTCACTTATGCAACTGCATTCAGCTGGCGCCTAAGCTGGTCTGGAGCGTCCACTGTGGCTTCACTCCCGTGTCTGGCATATCAGCTGGAATGGCTATCACAGCTGCAGTGATTGGGTTCTTTAGTACATGGCCTCTCTCCACATAATCTCTTTCATCCTCCAGGGCCTCTCTCTCTAGCAGAATAGCCTGAACTTCTTTACATAGCAGTTAAATTTTCAATAGCAAAAACAGATGCTTTGAGTCCTCTTCAGGCGCTCACTTGGAACTCCCAGAGCATCACCAGAATGTCACTTTCATTGTCTTCTGCTGGTCAAAACAAGTCAAAAAGCTAGCCCAGAGCCATTGTGGGAGAGGACTACATGATGGTATGAATTCAGGGAGGCAGGATTCATTTGAGGCTATTTTGTAACAATCTACCATAGCTTCGTAAGTGACTTCCCAGCTTTTCTCTGCACCCCCTCAGATCTACTCTTAACACTGTAGGTCAGACTGTATCACTTTACCTAAGCCTTGCCCTGACTGTACAGGGTTCTATAGGATATTGCTTTAATCAAATAGGGGTTTATTTTTCATTTAAAATAAATAGTCTAAAGGTAGGTAATCTAGGACTTGTGCCTCAGTTCAGGAAGGCTATCAGAGACCACAGTTTTTTTTTTCTCTTTCTGCTCTGCTATTTTTAGTGTGTGTGTGTGTGTGTTTTAATCCTGTTTGCCTTTCAATGCTGCACCTTTAGGCAGTGGGTCTACATTCCAGATTTAAAAAAAAAAAAAAAAGGACACTTTCCCCAAAATCCTGAGCTTATTTCTCCTTGCTTAAGAAGTGTCATATGGCTACTTCCAGCTGCAGGAGAGTCTGATGAAGTGAGAATTTTATCTGTGTACTTTGCTGCATCTAACAAAATGAGCGTTTTCTTAGTAAGGATAACAAAACAAAACAAACAAACAGAAAAAACCCACTGCTGTCGAGTTGATTGTATCCACTTAGTGACCCTGGAGGATAGATACTGTGTAGGCAGCCAGCAGTATCTGCATTAGTGCCAACATATGCAAGGAACTATACTTATTGCTAGGAAAGCATTCTTAGTCCTATACATAGCCATCATGAGACTTAGAAATTATACATTCAAGGTAGTTGTACTACTTTCATTTTGCACGTGAGGAAACTAAAGCTGTTCATCATTGGAGTGTTAGAATTTATACATGACTAGTCTGACTCCATCACAGTATATCCTGAGCCTTTGGTTCTTCAAAAACAAAACAATTAAAAAAAGAACAGCACATTATGACCTACATTTTTATAAAAGCTTTTTGTTTCTTCAACTCATGTTTGGTTTGCATGTCTGTCTTTCTTAATAAATTGAATACCTGAAAGAAAGAAAGATAGATTGTATCATTTTTGTCTTTATATCCCCATACCTAGAGCTCAGTGACTGTTTTGAATAAATGAAGTTTTTGAAAAAGCTAAAAGATGGAAAAGCCAAACACCATTGAGTTTCATAGCTGTTGACAGCTAGTGTTCTGCTGGTTTCCTGCTTTCTGGTTGTGAGCACTCTTCTCCAAGACACAGAAGCTTGCACTGGGGTGATGGAAGAGGAAAAATTGTGTCATGTCAGTATTCCTAACTTAAGAAAGATAACATCCATTAATAAATGCAAGTCAGTACGAGCATGGGGTAGTTCAAATACAGGAAAATGGGTGCTCCACATAGCTCCTCTAAAAAAGTCAGTCTGGGGTAAAAAAGCATCAAACTAAGAGTCAGGCGACTAGTATGCTAAACCCAGTCATGTCATTGACATTTCTTTGTTACCTTAAGCAAGTCACTTAGCTGCCTCGAACCTGCTTTCATCAAAACTAAAATCAAGAGAGTTACACTAAATGATCTTTGAAATTCCTCCTAGCTAAAACAGTGTATGAATCATCATATCCAGTGGTTTTGATGGGTACTCTAACATTTCTTGGCATGTATCAGGTCAGACTGTTTTATATTTCTAAAATGTAGACAAAGTAACAGCTTTTTCTCTTCTTCCCAGGGAGCTTGGCCAGTGAGGGGTAAACATCCTTTCCTATGTCCCTAAATGAAGCGCTTGGTTACAAGTGTCAGACTTCTCTTCATTTTGTTTTTTGAATCTGGTTTTGTTCTTATTTCATATTTTTCTTACCTTTACTATGAGTTTGTTGAAGTGTAGTAAATTGAAAAATGGCAATTCGAATTTTCATTTAGAAATCAGAATCTCATTATTTCATATAATAAATATGGTTGTATTGAGCAAATATATATTAACACATTAGTGTATTTGAATTATTTGGTTGTCAAATGATGTGGTCCAATTAAGAGTGAGATGTGTCTCATCCCTTGCAACAAATTGTGTTGACTAAAAATAGCCTAATTTAATAGCAAAGATACTATACAGGATATCATTATAAACGTTCACATTTGCCAAAATTGAAATAAAATGAAAGCTATTTTTAAAATGATATCTTGCCCTGTTTATTAGAGAGGCAGCACATGTTCATTGCTAAAATTTGAGAAAAAATGAAAAACTTCAAACAAAAAAAAATTCTCTTTTTTTATTTGGATGAATGGTTGGTGGAAGATGGTGATGCTGTCTGGAATTGAGTTTTATGATTAGGATTCTAGGATTTATGATTAGGATTCTTCATGGGGTTCTAGTCCCTCCCCTCCCCTTTTCTTCCCTCGTCTTCCTTCAACCCCCCTTTTCTTTCTCTATTTTATCTCCATACTTCGTGAATATATTAATAAATTTTAGAGGGAGATTGTGATTTGAAGTTGGATCAAACTTTGTTTTAAAAAGACAAGAAAAGATATCAGTTGTATACTTTGGGTTGAGGCATGAAATTTCATAGAATAGAAAATAATTGTGAATGGTGGATGGAAATTTTAAACTTTAGACATAAATTAGTGTAATGTAGATGTTCTGGACAGGTACTACTGCCTATAACAGAATCTATTGAAACAAAAGTTATCACTGAAGATTTTCAGTGTCTTAAAAGCTATTTACGGTATTTTTACACAAAAGAGCTCACCTTCTGCTTTTGTTTGCTGGGCACGTCCTCCCCCCACAAGGCACCCTCACAAGTGCTGCCATGCCAATCCTCTTCTACATGTTGTTGTTAAAAAAAAAAAAAAAAAGCATATTACTCAGGAAAATATCTCATAGGGAGAGGGTGTAGCTGACAGACAAACACAGAAGGTGCCATGCACATTATTTGCATAAAAATACAGTATTTTCATGGGGCTAATTTAAAAAAAAAAAAAATTTTTTTTTTTAATTTAACGTTCTGGGTCAAGATTGGGGTCCCCGAGTGGTGAAAACTGTTAACACATTCAACTGCTAACCAAAAGATTGGTTGTTTGAGTCCACGCAGAGGTGTCTTGGAAGAAAGTCCTGGCGGTCTGCTTCCACAAAACCAACCTTTGAAAATCTGTGGAGCACAGTTCTGTCCTGAAAACACATGGGATCACCAGGAGTCAGTGTCAACTCCGTGATAACTGGTTTAGGCCAAGATTATTGTTTCCTTGCTTGTTAATGATGATTCCTGGTTCTTATGATATAATTGTTTCTGGGTTTGTTTTTTTTTTAAGAGACATAATTTAATAGATGAAATATCTTATTTTAGTTCGAAGTGAAATGCAAAGAAAATTATATTTTCAAATAACTTTCAGTTTATTATTGCAACTAAAATTTTTAGAAAGGAGTAGTAAAAAGTACTGTAACTTTTTCTTATCTGTTGTTAGAGAGCATTTGATTATCTTAAATTATTGAGTATATTGCATGTATCCCTTGCTCCTTTCCAGAAGTATTCGAGCCATTGTTACAACTAAAGATGGGAGTAAAATATGATTACTAAAAAGGGGGAAAAAATCAAGCATATAGACAGAAAGAGGAACATGTTAACCATAGGAGCTAATATAGTTGCTGTGCTGAATACCAATTTTGCCATTGGGCTACCTGGAGTTGAAGTTCTCTTTATCTGAAATGGAAACACGAGTTCCTCAGCAGTGACACGTTTTCTTGAATTCAGAAAGAATATTAAATAACGTAATGGGCAAATCATTAAAAACAAAACTACTCTGCCAGGCATAGACTCTGCCCTCAAATTGCCCAGTCTTTTGGGATGGTCAGACAAGAAAAGGGATAATTGTTTAAGATGCGCATCATCAGAGCACACGGGACAGGCAGGTAATCCACATCTTAAGGGCGAGCATGGGCAGGAAATTCTTCCTCAAGAAGAGTTGTGGTAAATTTTGAAATAAAGTGGAAGTTAACTGGGCCAAGGAAAGAACTTGGAAGAGATAGCTGAAGAAAGAAGGGAAGGTGGTCCATCTCAAAGGTACAGCAGGCATAGTGACTGAGCCAAGAGTGATTGTGTTCCCTGCAGTAAGTTTCCATAATTTGTTGTGTTTGGAGTTTAGGGAGCAAATTGGAAAGAAACAGAAGTCGAAGTAGGCAGGGGCCTTCAAAAGATTCACATCAAATACAGAAGCCATTTTCATATGACAGTTTCTTTTAAGAAGCCTTTAAAGTTTAGCACCTTGGTTCCCGAACTGTGCACCAGAGCTCTCTGGGGCACCAGCAAACTCTTGAGAGTGCTGCAGTATGTTTTAAAAGTTTGAAGCTTCATTTGTTAGACACCATATGAGCTAGCTGGACACAGTTAACAGTTTAAGTATTAGATCATTTTACATTCCCTTTCCGAAGCTGAGTTTTTGGTGATTGCTGTGAAAAAAGCAAGTACAGTGCAAAAAATCAAGGTGGAACAGATAACGAGGGTGGCAGTAGTATCCAGTCTGATTCCAAGGTTGAAGAAATGTAGAATACCCTATAGGCAGATACATTCCTTTAGTAACTAACTGTGGCTACTAAAGAATGAAATAAATTTTAATTTATGTGTATTGTTTCAAACAGCTAGTAAATTGTTAAAACATAGGTATTGAGTTATTTGGATCTTAATTACTTAGTGAATGGAATTGTTAGGTATTTCCTTTGGCCTATGGGACACAAGGAAAAAATTACTGAGACACCAAGGGTGCCGTGGAGAAGCTCAGGTGGCGCAAGCAGTTTGCGATCGGCTGCTAAGCTAAAGGTTGGCGATTCAGACCCGCCCGATGGCAATGTAGAAAATAGGCCCGGGTGAACTACTTTCAGTACCAGAAAACCAAACCTGTTGCCATTGAGTTGACTCCCTCCGACTCGTAGCGACCCTGTAGAACTGCCCCATAGAGTTTCCAAGGAGCACCTGGTGGATTCAAACTGCCGACTTTCTGGTTAGCAGCCATAGCACTTAAACACTATACCAACAGGGTTTCCACTTTTAGTAAAAAAAAAAAAATTTTTTTTGGAGCAGCTCTTCTCTGTAACACATGGAGTTTCCATGAATTGGGGACTGACTTGAAGGCAGTTAACAACAAGAACAGCCAGGGTGCTTTGAACCAAGAAATTTTGGGAAGCTGTGGCTTAGTATGTAATATTAAAGCCCCAATTTGTTAAAGCAATTAAAGTTCTGTAAGCAGTCTATATGTAATGTTTTCTGTTTTTAGCAAGCCACAGGTGGATTCATAAACTTTGGAAACAACAAAATAAATAACATGGTAGGACTTAACATTCCATTATAAGTACAGTTGACCCTCCATATCTGCAGGTTCCATATCCGCAGGTTCCATATCCGCAGAATCAACCAGCCACAGATGGAAAATATTCGGGGGCGGGGGGAGGTTCCAAAAAGCAAAACTTGAATTTGCTTTGCACTGAGCACTACCCCGAGTCCACGCAGATGAAGTGATGTGAAGGCCTATCATGCTGCAGCGCCCACCGTTTCACAGGTCCGTGGGCTCTCCCTAGCGCTGGTTGGTTGAGCATTGTTAGCCTCCTGTCTTGTGATTATTCCCTGAACAATATTAAAACAAAAAACCAAACCCAGTGCCGCCGAGTCGATTCCGACTCATAGTGACCCTATAGGACAGAGTAGAACTGCCCCAGAAAATACATTGTATTAGGTATTATAATTTAGAGATGATGTAAAGTACGTGAGAAGATGTTCATGGTTGTATGTAAATACTGTGCCCTTTTATATAAGGGACTTGAACATCTTGAATTTCCGTATCTGCAGGGGGTTCTGGCACCAATCCCCCACGGATACATGGGAACGATTGTATTAAAAAACCTAGATGTCATTCTAGCCCGGGTAATACCATCCTTTATCTATGTAGGTTAAAAGAATTTTTAGATCAGTAGGTATAAATCACTTATTCCAGGGATTCTTAACCTAGAAGCCATAAAAAAACTGGAAATTATACATACATGCATACAAAATTTTCTGTTTTCTGCTGTTTTGTTTTTTCAATCAGAATTTCAACAGGGTTCTTGGCCCTAGGAATGTTAAGAACAAATTTATAGACCAACTACTTCAACTTTTACATGATGCACCTAAGGGTACAGGGTAAATTAGCACCAAAGTCAAGAATAGATCCTATGTTTGCCATCTTTTAGCTCAGCTTTTCCACTATTTTGTATGATACATGTTATTCGGAAATAAAAAAAATTAGATATAAAAAACATTGCCAGGAATTTAAATGGAGCTGATTTGTAGAGGGGTGATGAATTCCCAAAGACATTAAAGGCTTTTCATAAATTATGCTTATGGTTCAAAAGGTACATGAAGTGTATACAGTGAACTTTAAGTGTCTCTCTTTTCCATATCCTTTAGAAACTCCATTTCCCTTCAGAGAGGTAACTATTATCTCTAGTTTATTTTGTTTCAGAATTTATAAATTTAATCTGATGGTATGGTAATGGTGTTTAAAATAGTAAATGATACACAAAAAGCTAGAGTATAACTTTGATTGTTTTAAATGTAGAATAGCTTGCCTGATTTGATTTTTAGGATGGATTACTGTTCTGTGTATTGTTTCAGTCAATAGGGCATAACTTAGAGATATTAGCTAGCAATGATGTTTTTATATTGAGTCAACTAGATTATCAGTTTTGATTGTTACTGATGAAATTTATAAATGGAGGCTTCAATATAGTTTCCCAAACGTTAATGCATTTAAATCATTAACTTAAACATGGTCGTAAGGGTATCACTTTGTTTTAATATAAATGTGTTTGTCAAGTAATGCTATTTAGTGAGTAGGTGGAATTTATGATTTTGTGTGATTATAATAAAGACTATAGCTGATTAAGGAGAGAATTAAAAGTAAAGGACTATTTTATGCTGAACTTGTAGTTTACCCTTATGCTGCACATTTTACTGAACAGCTAAATTTCCTAAACGTCTGTATTTGTGTTTTGTTTTTCCTGTAGGGAGATTCCCGAAGTCTTCCATTTTCTGAGAATGTTAGTGCCGTTCAAAAATTAGACTTTTCAGACACAATGGTGCAACAGAAATTGGATGATATAAAGGATCGAATCAAGAGAGAAATAAGGAAAGAGCTGAAAATCAAAGAAGGAGCTGAAAATTTGAGGAAAGTTACAACAGATAAAAAAAGCTTGGCTTATGTAGACAACATTTTGAAAAAGTCCAATAAAAAATTAGAAGAACTGCATCACAAGCTGCAGGAATTAAATGCACATATTGTTGTATCAGATTCAGAAGATGTTACAGGTATAGTACTTTTATTTGATGTTTATACGGTTCCGTTAAGAAATGTACCATTTTAGAAAATAATAAATTTTGTGACATGTATAAAAAAATACTTTTCTACAAGTATAAAATTTTCTCTTATAGGTAAGGTCTTGTTTATATTCTATTCAGAAGGGCAATGAGTTGATGGGTATGAAAATTGCCGGCCTTCTTAGAGTAGCTCTGCTGTCTACTTTCTTACCCTTTGTCAGTAGGACATTACTTAGAATTATTTTCCAGTATTGTTTTGTATTGAGTCAACCACATGCTCTTACCTGATTCATCCTTGTGATCACGCAGCACGAGTTTGCCAGATGACTTTTTAAAGTTAAAAATGCATTCTGTGAGCAATGGATATTTTTACTCTTTGCAAATGTAGTTAATCAAAACCTTGACTTTTGTTTTTGGTGCTCTAGGCAACTGAATTAACACCTAAACTACCATGAACACTGGTTTTTAAAAAAGGAACAAAATTTAAGAAGTCAAGCATTTTTTTTTTTTTAAAGTATAGAAAATATAAAGGGGAAAAATGACCCATAATCTGAATTTAAGGGCATAATTTTTAAGCATTAGAATTAACAAATGCTCATTGCTAGAAATTTTCAGTAGTGCAGAAAGTAAAAATGGAAAAACTACTTCTGTCAATTCTAGGCTCTCTCATTACAAACTTTTTCTTGAATGTCCTTCCAAAAAAATAAATACTATTGTTTGTATCAGTATCCATGCATCCATGTATACATTTTTTCAAAAACTTTTTGCATAAAAAAAATCATATTAGGTATACTATTCACTGCCTTACTTTTCTCCACTTACTTGGCAAACTTTTCATATCAGCATGTAAGTACATATGTACCTTATTCTTAATGGCTGCATATAATTTATCATATGCATGAATCATATTTAATTTAGCAGTCTAAGTGACAAACACTTAAATTATCTATCAAGCATAACTCTTATAACTGCAGAAGTAATTCTGATATATTTAATACCCTTTAACTTCTTTATATCTGTTAATCATTGAAGCTTCCCTTACATTATGTCACATTTTTCTCCTAGTAACAGCTTCTACATTTGTGGGCCCACTCCTAATTGTTCTTAAAACATCTATTTTATTTTTTCTTGCCTCCTATAAGCATTAGCTATTTGCCTGCAGATAGCAGTTTTTTTTTCCAAAGCTTTAATTACTTATAGCAGGCCTGTGATAGATTGTTGTAGCCCCTGGAAAACTTGTAGATATTTAGCTTGATCTGAAGACTACAACACCTCCTTGATCATTCCTATGTTTAAGGCTTTTTGTACCCAGTTTGAGGGCACCACTGAGTAATTTGATCGCTCGTCTACTCATCTAAGTTTCTTTTTTACCTGTTTCTCATAAAACCATGAAAAGTTTTATAAATTGACATTCTGTTTGATCTAAGAGTTTTGCCCTTGCAGAGATGATATCTTGAGAAGATATTTAATGACCCTCAATTTCTTCATACCCAAAGGAGAGTGGTATATATAGATAAATAGATTTAGCACAGTAGAAATTTTGGAAACACCACTGTAAGTAATTAAAAATAAATAAATAATAGATATTAAGAGAGATTTTATTAAAATACAGAAATTTAACCAAGAACCTCAAATCAACTATCTCAAAAGTTACAGAAAACACTTTTGATAGTCAGTGAACTTGATAAAACTTTCAACATCAGGGACTTAGCATAGGGGTTTCATTTGATTTCAACCTTGTAGGAATAATTGAATATTAAAAATGAAAGAAACCATAGAGAAACTGGCCTTATTATTTTTAGAGCTGAAAATAATCCCAGAGATGTGAATTAATTTGCTCAGAATCAGAAAGCTAGGAAAAAGAACTCCTCAACCCCTCATCTAGTATTTTCTTACCCACACATTCAGTAATTGCATTAAAAATGGAAATTTATATTACGAAAATGCTGTTTTTGGCAATATAATATAAACTTAGAAATAGTCTGTTTTGTTGGAAATCTGCCAAGTTCTACGTTTTTTGCCCATTACATTTTTGAGTGGCCTAAAATGAGAAACAGCGCTGTAGCTTTTAACTGTTTATTTAGAGAAAATATTTTCCTCCTCATAGAACATCAGTAACAACCTCGTGATTATCAAAAGGTAAAAGGGTTTTTGCAACACTAAGAATAGCCCATTTGGTGTCCCATATTCCCTTTTAAAACTTACTTTATTGAGGGATAAATTACATATGATAAAATGCACATATTTGAAGTGTACAATTTGATGTGTTTTAAGAAATGTGTGAACCTGGGTAACTATAACTGTAATAAATGATCTAGAACATTTTCATCACTTCAGTGGTTCCCTTGTAAATCCTCAGTTACTAACCCTGGCCTTGGGGAACCACTGTACTATCTTCTGTTACTTCAGATTCACATAAAGAAATATCCTCTTAACTTCTATTGTCAAATTCCTGTCTTTTGTCAAAAGTAATTTGGATATCACTGTGAATCCTTCCCTGACTCTAGTTATCTTTTCTGTGCTACCTTGTTTGTTCATTATCATATTACGTTGTATTATAATTTATTTCTGTACATGTTTATATCAGTTACTAAATTGTCTGCTCTTTGAGGTGGGGACATGTTTTCATTTATTTTTCAAGGCTTACTACTTATTTAGTTGTGGATATTGAATCTCAAAACCCAGCAAAAACCAAAATCTTGTATTCTTATAATTAATACCAAAGCATGATTTATCATGTTGCACTTTAAACATTGAATAACTTAGGGAACAAAGCCTAAAATAAAATTTTAGAATAAGAAAATCCAAAAACTTTCTTTATGGATCATTTTAAATATTGACTTCTGGAAAACTGGCAGATAAATATATGACATAACCTTTTACTTCTTAATACTTCACTTCATTTGGAATAAAGTTGACAAATTGATTAAAATTTGAATTTATTTTAAAAATTAGTTCTCTTTGCAAATGGCATATTCACATAAGTTGGCAATAGATAGGCTTTTTTTTTTCTCCCTCATTACTGATTTTACAACGTTAACAAAACAGCAGCAACACAGAGAATTGAAGATACTTTCATCCTTAGTTTTAGGTTAGTTTACCTTAGATCTTTAGATGTTTTATGCTGTGCACTAAAAGTAAACAAATTGAATTTATTTTGGATTAGGTCCGGCAAGAAAATTCAAGGACATAGTGCTTTGCCTTCATTTCTCTCTGAGTTGATTAATAGTGTAAGTGTTAGCTGATTCCCATTGTCTTGGGAGCAGAATGAATGACTAAAGGAAAGTGGTGCAAGATTTAAGCCCGCAGTATGTAAATGATTACTGGATAAGTAGTTAGGAGACCTGCTCTTGATTCACCTCTGCAATTATTAGCTCTATTAATCTTCAGTTTCTTATTTGTAAAATAAAGATTTTATTAGATGAACTTTAACGCTTCTATTAACTATAAAATTCTCTGAGATGTTTACAATGTCAAGGTCTGATTATTCAGGACTATTATGTGTAAAGTAAATGTGTTAATTTATTCTTAAGAATAGTAGAAAATGAAATTTTTTATGTTCTGTTAATGCCCACGATACTCTGTCCTGTTCACCTCCTGTATACTTTAAGAATAGTTGCATGGGTGTTATGGTAATCCTACTTGGAAATTATAAAGATCGTGTTAGCTGAGGCCAAATTCACCTTATTAAAAAAATTACTGGATCCCTATAAAATAGAGTAGTATCTAAGCCTTAGTTGGCACCTGAGACTCTGAAATGAAATATTTGGAAAAGAACCACTTTCTTGAATCTTACCTTTTAAGTGCATCATCCATAAAGAAGAGGATAATAACATTTCCATTATTTTACTAAGTGCAGGTAGTCCCCAACTTACGATGGAGTTCCATTCTGACAGTTCCATCGTAAGTCAGTTCTGATGTAAGCTGAATACCTCTTTTTTTCTTTTTAGTTATCACCATTATTCCCTTTTATATCAATGTCTTTATAAATCCCATCTTTGAACATCTGCAAGTGAACATCTGAGAATGACATCAGCATATTACATGCTGCAGCATTGTACGTAATACATATTACTAGCAATAAGATACACCAAAAAAAAAAAAAAAAAACAGTTGTCAGTGTAGTTCATTCTAACTTGAGTATGTTGTAAGTCAGGGGCTACCTGTATAGTTAATAATTTGTGCAGTGCAACCCCCTCTGTTTTCATTGTATTTACCTTTTTGTACCTCTTCCCATTTTCATTTTCTCAGGCCCCGCTAAACCCAGATTGGCTTTTGCCTATTGATTTAGTGAACGTTTTATTTAGTATCTCTAGAAGAGAAATATTGATGTAGCATAGAACTAAGAGCATTTGGTGTTTTTAAAGTAAACTTTGCTAAATTCTTCTGAACTTCTGGTATGTAACTATACTGAGGGTTTTCTTTCTTAATGACTAATTAAACTGCCTTCCTTGAACGTGAGGTGAGAATTTGATTTTCTTTTTTATTGTTGCTCAGTCTACCTGAAATGGGGCATAGAAATTATAGTTGAATTTTGTATATGGTGAATTATAACTGTGACATTTGTGACCCAGTTTGTTACATAATTTCTGTGTATTTCTTATTTCTGATAGAATTTCTCACTGTGAGAATACATGATTTGTATTAGGTTGTGAACTCTTTAAGGAAAGGACTGCCATTAAATAGCTGTGTCATCATTAGCAAGTCATTTTAACACCACTACATCTCAGTTTCCGCATCTATAAACTTAAAGAAATTGAATGATTTATGGATCCTAATTCTTTGATGATTTTTTTTTTAATTAATGTACAGTAAAATTAATTCTTATTTTTGGTATACCACTCCATGAATTTTAACACATAGTATAGATTTGTCTAACCAGCACCACAGTCAAGAAAAGGAATAATTTCATTGCCCCCAAAATCTTGGCTTTGCCTTTGTAGGCACACCCTGCCATTCCATATTCCCTGGCAGCCAATAATCTGTTCTCCTTCTCTGTAGTTTTTGTCTTTTGAAGAATGTCTTACAAATGGAATCATAAAATACCTAACCGTTTGAGACTGACTTCTTTCCCTCAGCATAATGCCTTTGAGATTCATCCAAATTGTTGTATTTTTCAGTAGTTTGTTCCTTTTTGTTAACAAATAATAATCCATTGTATAGGTGTTCCAGTTTGTTTTCCCCTTAACCAAGAACATTAGAGTTGTTTCCAGTTTTTTGTTAAGTATCAATAAAGCTGTTAGAAACATTCGTGTACAAGTTTTTGTGTGAACATAAGTTTTCAGTCCCCTTCGGTTAAAACTAAGGAGTGGGATTGCTAACTCACGGTAAGGATATGTTTAACTTAAACTGACAAATGTTTTCCAGAATGGCTATGTCATTTTTCATTCCCACCAGGACTGTGTGAGAGTTCCAGTTGCTCCATATCCTCTGCAGCACTTGATATGATCGATATATTTTTTAGCCAGCCTAACAGATGGTTGATGACATACATTACTGTAATCGAAGGGAGAAAGAAGAAATAAAAGCAGCTCCATCTTAGAATTTGTGAAAGAACTCCGCATGCCCTGGGTACAAAATTACATACAGAATGAAGAAGTCTCCTTAATCAGGAGAAGCAATGTGTAGTTATAAATATTAAGATATACAGACACATGCAGTTCTGAAAATTTTAATGCCTAGGTTATTTGTTTCATCTTAAACAAAAAAATGGTACAACCACAATCTTATCTGTGCCTGTTTTTGTAAAATTTCGAGAAAGCTCAATCAGAGGTTATACTAGCTTTAAAATAAACAAATTCAGTTGGTGACATCTGACAGAGGTCATCCAGAGAGTACACAAAATAAGTATCTATTAATAATAAGTCAGCATTAATTAAAACCTGAGCGGATTCCTGATGGCTATAAAAGGTGAGCATGTCTGTTATTACACAAGGAAGTTAGACTCTGGAGGAATTATGGACATTAATATAACTGTATCACATGGCAAGATTCTGGAGTTTTTTTGTTTTTTTTTTTTTTAATTATCAGTAAGTACCAAGTGAAACCCAGCATTTGACCAGTGACTGGTAACTAAGAGACTTTAGATGGAAGCTAGTGCTTCTGCATAATGCTACCTTTATTAACTTAGATTTGGCTAGGTTTACTTAAACTATATTTTCTCTTAATGTTTTTTAATGCAGTAAATAGCCATATTCCATAAGCAGCCATCCTAGCTGTACAAGTACTATATTTTGAATATTGAGCACAGGGAGTCAGCCTGGTAAAAGTTATATGATCTGGAATCTCATTCCAGCTGGACTATCACGTAGTTGCATGATTCTCAACCTCTAGACTTGGTTTTTCTAACTTTTAAAACAAGGAGGATAGACTTAATGTACTCTTTCTAGGGTGTTTTGTGAACAGGGTATTTTACTACCTTGTGGAAAGGGTAAAGTATAAGACATCCAAGCTCAATTAGTTTTGGACATAAACCCGTTTGGATGTAAAGAAAGAGGAAACTCCTTGGGGCTGGGAAGGGAATACTCAAGGTCAACCACGTTCCTACCCCTAAGAGAACCAAGGAACCAGGTTAAAGCTGGACCTTAAGTAGTCAGGAGCCCTCTGAGGATCCGGATTGCTTCTCTGTTCTAGAAATCTTAATTCATTTTGTAAGCCAACTCCTCAGTTGTGGCTTTAGAGAATATACTAAAAGTACTGGAAACAATGCATCTATTGCTCTATATATTTTAAGGAAACTACTAACACATTTAGTTTTTACTCTTCATTTTTGTTAGGGAAATCTTATCCCTAGGGAGGTTTTAAACACATTCCATTGTCCCGTGGAAGTCCCTAGATGGTACAAATGACTAACTTGCTTGGCTGCTAACCAAAAAGTTGGAGGTTTGCGTCCAAGAAAAGGTACCTTGGAAGAAAGGCCTGGTGATCTACTTCCACAAAATCAGCCATTTAAAACCCTATGGAGCACAGTTCTACTCTGATACACCCATATGGGGCTGCCATGAGTCAGAGTTGATTCAAAGACAGCCGATGGTGGTGGTGAATTTTCAAGCAACTCCAAAGCTGTATCTAAAGTGAAGATGTGTTTTCTGGTCTTCATGTAATAATATATAGCCACCCTTATGGATCTTACCTGGAGTTTTATGGACTTTCCCTTTCATCATGTCTAAAATTGAACTCTCACTTCCTGGAACAGTACCTCTCAATCTTTTCTTGTGTGGTCTATATTGTTAATGGCATGGCCCTAGTAGTCTGTATCTAAAACCTGATTTTTACTATAGATGCCTCCCTCTCTTTTTACCACCTTTCTCCTCCAATGTTAAGTCTATAGGTCACCAGGCCCTATAGATTCTGCTTCTAAAAGAGATCACTAATCTGTATCTCTCTGCCATCATTATTATCAAAGCCTGTAAGTCAGGTATTTCTCTGATCTAACCTAAACATTGCTACCAGTATTTTTTCCTGGTATCTGGATTTGACCTCAGCATTTTCATGCTTAAAACTTTTCAGTGGTACTCCATCCCCTAAAGAATACAGTACAAATTTGTAGAATGGTAGAGATGTCCTTCATATTGCAGCTGCTGCTGCTTCTGCTGCTACTTTCAACTCACGCCTTCTCACACCTCCATTTCTAGCCGTGCCCATCATGTGCTATTAATATATAATTACTTAGCTTCCCAAATACCTTTTGCTTTTTAAAGGACCTATGGTACACCATGATGTTACGTATTGGTCCAGTTGTGAGGATTTTTTGTTTACTTTATATTCAGGTATAATCCATACTGAAGGCTGTGGTCTTTGTTCTTCATCAGTAAGTACTTCAAGTCCTCTTCACTTTCAACAAGCAAGGTTGTGTCATCTGCATAACACAGGTTGTTAATGAGTCTTCCTCTGATCCTGATGCCCTGTTCTTCTTCACATAGGCTGGCTTCTCAGATTATTTGCTCAGCATACAGGTTGAATAGGTACAGTGAAAGGATACAATCCTGAGGCACACCTTTCCTGACTTTAAACCATGCAGTATCCCCTCGTTCTGTTAGAATGATTGCCTTTTGATCTGTGTACAGGTTCCTCATGAGCGCAATTAAGTGTTGCAGAATTTTCCCAGTCTCTGCAATGTAATCCATGATTTGTTATGATCCACACAGTCAAATGCCTTAGCATAGTCAATAAAACAGGTAAATATCTTTCTGGTATTCTCTGCTTTCAGCCAGGATCCATCTGACATCAGGAATGATATCCCTGGTTCCATGTTGTCTTCTAAATCCAGCTTGAATTTCTGGCAGTTGCCTGTCTATATACTGCCGCAGCCACTTTTGAATGATCTTCAGCAGAATTTTACTCGCATGTGATATTAACAATATTGTTCGATAATTTCTGCATTCAGTGAAATCACCTTTCTTGGGAATAGGCATACATATAGATCTCTTCCAGTCGTTTGGCCAGGTAGCTCTCTTCCAAATTTCTTGGCATAGAGGAGTGAGTACTTCCAGTGCTGCATCCGATTGTTGAAACATCTCAAATGGTATTCAGTCAATTCCCCAGAGCCTTGTTTTTCGCCAAGGCCTTCACTTCAGCTTGGACTTCTTCCTACAGTATCATCAGTTCCTGATCACGTGTTACCTCCTGAAATGGTTGAACGTCCACCAATTCTTCTTGGTATAGTGACTCTGTATATTCCTTCCATCTTCTTTTGATGCTTCCTTCATCGTTTAATATTTTCCAGTAGAATCCTTCACTGTTGTAACTCAAGGCTTGAATTTTTTCTTGAGTTCTTTCAGCTTGAGAAATGCTGAGCGTATTCTTCCCTTTTGGTTTTCTATCTCCAGGCCTTTGTACATGTCACCATGATACTTTACTTTGTCTTCTCGAGCAACCCTTTGAAATCTTCCGTTCAGTTTTTTTGCTTCATTTTTTCCTTTTGCTTTAGCTACTCAACATTTCAAGAGCAAGTTTCAGAGTCTCTTCTGACACCCATTTAGGTCTTTCTCTTCTTTTTAATTACCTTGCTTTCATCATGGGAACCCTGGTGGCGTAGTGGTTAAGTGCTACGGCTGCTAACCAGAGGGTCAGCAGTTCGAATCCGCCAGGCGCTCCTTGGAAACTCTATGGGACAGTTCTACTCTGTCCTATAGGGTCGCTATGAGTTGGAATCGACTTGACGACCCTGGATATGGTTTGTTTTGGTTTTGTTTTCTTCATGTATTATGTCATTGACGTTGTTCCACAACTTGTCTGGTCTTCGGTAATTAGTGTTCAGTGCGTCAGATGTATACACCTCAACATAAAGAATACAAAAATCCCCACAACTAGACCAGTAAGCAACGTCATGATAAACGGAGAAAAGATTGAAGTTGTCAAGGATTTCCTTTTACTTGGATCCACAATCAGCACCCCCTGGAAACAACAGTTAAGAAATCAGATGACAGATTACATTGGGCAAATCTGCTGCAAAAGACCTCTTTTAAGTGTTAGAAAGCAAAGATGTCACTTTAAGGACTAAGGTGCGCCTGATTCAAGCCATGGTATTTTCAGTAGCATCATATGCATGCAAAAGCTGGACAATGAACAAGGAAGACAGAAAAATTAACGTCTTTGAATTGTGTTGGCAAAGAATATTGAATATACTGTGGACTGCCAAAAGAACAAACATACCTATTTCGGAAGAAGTACAAACCAGAATGCTCCTTAGAAGCAAGGATGGCGAGACTGCATCTCACATGCTGTCATGAATTGAATTGTGTCCCCCAAAAAATATGTCAGCTTGGTTAGGCATGATTCCCAGTATTGTGTGGTTGTTTTCCATTTTGTAATTGTAATTTATGTTGAGAGGATTAGAGTGGGATTGTAACACCACCCTTACTCAGGTCACCTCCCTGATCCAAGGTAAAGGGAGTTTCCCTGGGGCAGATTAAAGGAAAGGGAAGCAAGCAGAGAGTTGGGGACTTCATACCACCAAGAAAGCAGCGCCAGGAGCAGAGCGCATCCTTTGGGCACGGGGTCCCTGCACCTGGGAAGCTCCTCGACCAGGGGAAGCTTTCCTCCAGAGCTGACAGAGAGAGAAAGCCTTCCCCTGGAGCCGACACCCTGAATTTGGACATGTAACCTACTAGACTGTGAGAAAATAAATTCTCATGGTTAAAACCATCCACTTGTGTTATTTCTTTTATGTCAGCATTAGATGACTGAGGCACATGCTTTGGACATATTATCAGGAGAAGAATCAGTCCATGGAGAAGGATATCACACTTGGTAAAGTGGAGGATGGGCAAAAAGAGGAAGACCCTCAGTGAAATGGATTGACACAGTGGCTGCAGCATTGGGCCCAAGCATAGCAAAGATTGTGGGGATGGCTTAGGACCAAGCAGTGTTTCATTCTGTTGTGCATAGAGTCATGATAAGTTGAAACTGACTCAAAGGCACCTAACAAAAACAACATGGTATACCATACGCTGTTTCTTCTGCGTGCATTGCCTAAGCCCTTACCATAAAAAACTAGTTACAAATTCCTATTCTTATTTTTTATGGTATCAGTAATTCTTAAGGTAAAACTTATATATGTAAAATGCGCAAATGAATTTTGACAAACACACACATGTAACCTCACCTGTTTCTAATCCTGAAGAAAGCTATGTGTTCCTTTCTGGTCAACAAACCCCCTACACCAGACAATCACTACTCATTTGATTTCTGTCACCATAGATTAGTTTGACCAGTGTTAAGTCATACAAATGGAAAAAAGCAGTATGTACTCTCTTGCATCTGACTTTAACTCAACTAATGTTTTAAGGTTGATCCATGTGGGTATCAATAGTGCATTCCATTGTTTGAGTATGCCACAGTTCATCCATTCTGCTGTTAAAACACATTTGAGTTATTTCCAGTTTTGGGGTGTTATAAATAATGTAGCTGTGAACATTCTTGTAAAAATCTTTTTCATGGACATAGACGTTCATTACTTTTGGCTATAGATCTAGGACTGGAATTTCTGAGTCAGGGGAAAGATGTTTCTAACTTTATTAGAATTGCCAATCCAACTCCCAGAGTTGGTTTTGCCATTTTACACCCCTACCAGCCAGCAATGTATGAGATTTGCAATTGCTCCACATCCTTGCCAACGTTGGGGGGGAGGGGGGTGTTCACTCTTTTTGACCTTTTTTTTTTTTTTTAATTTTAGCTACATGACTGATAGAATGATATTGTGGTTTTAATTTGGTGTCTTCCTGTGACTAATGAAAGGAGCCCTGGTGGCATGAAGGTTAAACATCCAGCTGTTAACCGAAAGGTCGGTGGTTTGAATCCACCGACCGCTCCACAGGAGAAAAGACCTGGCTGTCTGCTCCTGTAAAAATTACTGTCTAAGAAACCTTATGGGGCCATTCAGCTCTGTCATATAGGGTCACAGTGAGTCGCAATCAACTCAATGGCACACAACAACTACATGACTGATGAAGTTAGACACTTTGATACGCTTATTGGTCATTTGTATACCTTCCTTTTGGAAGTGTCTGTTCCTGTTTTCGGCACATTTTCTTACTGGGTTGTTTGCCCTTATTGATTTGTAGAACTTCTTAACTTCTTAGTACAAACCCTTTCTCAGACACAGTTTGAATATTTTCTCCTCGTCTTTGGCTTGCCTTGTCACTTTCTTAATGATGTCTTTTGAAGGCCAAAGTTTGACAAAGTCCAGTATATCTGTTTTTTAAAAAAAAATTTTATGCATAGTGCCATTATTTCACATTTAGGAAATATTTGCTTACCTTATGGTTATGAATGTATTAATCTATATTTCCTTACAGAAACTGTAGTTTTAATTTTTATATTTTAGTCTGTGGTATAGCTCACATTTGTTAGCATGATGTGAAACAGAAGTCTTAAGTTTATTTTTATTCCATATCCAGTTAGTTTAGCACCATTTTGAAAATGTTTTCCTTTAGCCATTTGGTACCTCTGTCAAAATTAATTGACCTTGCATGTGTGGATGGATCTGTTTCTGGATTATATATGATTATATATTCTTTTCTGTTGATCAACTTGTTCTCTGACCAGTACCACATTTAATAGTAAGTCTTGATATCTAGTAGTGTAAATTCGTCAACTTTCTTGAAGATTGTCTTTGCAATGTTAGCTCCTTTGTATTTCTTGTAAGTTTTAGATTCAGCTTGTTCATTTTTACCAAACTCAGACGCACACACAAATCAGAAACCTATTGGTATTTTGATTTGGATTGTGTTGAATCTATGTATCAGTTCATCAGTTTAGCAAGATTTGAAATTATGGCAGTATTGAGACTTTCAGTCCTTAAGCATGGTATAGCTTTCCATTTATTTAGGGTTTTTTGTTTGTTTTGCTTTTTTTTCAATCCTGTCAGCGGTGTTTTATAATTTAGCATAAAGAGATCTTTTATATCTTTTCTTAAGTTTGCTCCAAAGTACTGGGTTTTTTAAATGCTGTTATAAATGACATTCTAAATTTTTATTTTCCAGTTGTTTGTATATGACAATATAATTTATTTTTGTATATTCTCTATTTTCTGTGACCTTGCTCAATTCTTGTATAGAACTTACTGGGTCTGTTAGTTTGTAGATGCCTTTGGATTTTTCTACATACACAGTCATATTATATGCAAATAAAGACAGTTGGGCTTCATCCATTCAGCCTTTGCTTATTTTTTGCAACCTTACTGTACTTGATAGAACTTTGAGCACAGTGTTGAATAGCAGAGGTAATAATAATAAAAGCAGACATGCTTATATTGTCCCTAATATTGGTAGATAGGAATCAATGGCATTTGTAGGCTAATCTACACTTGAGACTATTAAGATTTTTACTTCCCTTTCTGTCAGTATTGTAATTTTCAGGATCTTTTCCACTTTTTCCGTTGTCAAGTTTACTTACATAAAATACATAATATGCTGTTTTATTCTTTAATGTCTGTAGGATCTGAAGTGATGTCCTTTTTTTCATTCCTGATACTGGTAATTTGCGTCTTTTCTCTCTCTGATCGGTCTTGCTATGGCTTTATCAATTTTCTTAATCTTTTCAAAAGACTGATTTTTGACTTCCTGACTTTGTTTCTATTGTCTGTTTTCTAGTTAAATAACAGTTTTCAAGTTTCTTCTCCTTTTTTGGTTTCTTTTTCCAGCTTTTTGAAGAAGATTCTTAGATCATTGATTTTACTCTTAAAGCCCATCGCACCCCCTGTGTTAACGTTAAGAGTTACAAATTTCTGTCTCATCACTGATTTGGCTGTACCTCGTACTTTTAGATACATTGTGTTTTCGTTATAATTGATTTCAGAATGTTTTCTGATTTCATTTTTGTTCAGTGGGTTTTTTAAGAATGTATTATTTAATATTGAAGGGTTTTTTAAGTTATCTTTTTATTTTTGTTTCTGGTTTAATTCTACTGTGGTCAGAGAACATAGCCTATATGATTTCCATCCTTTGAAATGTGTGAAGACTTGTTTTATGATCTAACATATTATTTTGGTGACTATTCTGTGTGCGCTTTAAGGATGTTATTTTGCAGTTGTTACGGGTATCTATTAGATCAAGTTGATTAATAGGTTTGTTTGCCTTTTTTTTATTTTTTGGCCTACTTGTTCTCTCAGTTACTGAGAGGTATCGTGACTGGATTTGTCCATCTTTCCTTTTATTTCTGACCATTTTTTCGTTATATATTTAGAAGCTATATTAGGTGTGTATGTAAGTAGTATTTTTATGTCTGCTGTTGGATAAATTCTTTTTTCATTATGAAATACTCCTGTGTCTTATGCTTAGTCATTTTTCATATCATAGCATCTTTGGTAATAATACAGTGATACCAACTTACTTTTAATTAGTATTTTCAAAGTATTTATTTTTCAATTCTTTTAAGGTATACGTGTCTTTATATTTAAAACGTGTTTTTCTATAAGCAGCATATAGTTTGGTGTTTTTAATCCGTTGTTTTTATTTGGAATGTTTATTCTATTTATTATAATTAAGTTACTGATAGGTTGGGTTTAAGTCTACCATCTTGCGTTTTTTCCTTTTTTGTTCCATTCCTTTCTTTTCTTGGATTATTTGAGAATTTTTTTAGTGTCCCTTCTCCTTCATTGCCTTTTTAACTATACCTTTTTATGTCAGTTTTTTTATGTCAGTATTTTAATATTTGAGCTGTGATTACAATCTGTATCTTTTACTTCTTATACCCATTGCCGTTGAGTCAATTCTGACTCGTACCAACCCTATAATGACGGTATAGTACAAAGTAGAACTGCTTCATAGGGTTTCCAAGGAGCAGCTGGTGGATTTGAACTGCCATCCTTTTGGTTGGGAGCCATAGTTCTTAACCACTTCACCACCAGGGCTCCTTACTTCTTATAGTCTAGCTTTAAATAATTTTTTTTTTTTTTATCACGTACAATACAATGTAAAAATCTTATAAGAGAGTAATTCCGTTTACTCCTGGTCCCACCTTCTGTGCTATAACATTCTACTTTGTTATACATTTTAGACTTTTCCAAACATTTTTGTTATTTTTGCTCTAGTCGTAAGTTTTTAAAGAAAAAATTGAAAATTATCTGTTAATAATTTTTTCCCTCTGTTTCTCAAATTCCAGCTTTAAATTCAGTCTGTATTTGAAGTACTCACCAAGACTTTCGTTCCCTGCTTGTACTGTCTTTTCCTGTGTTATGGTTTGTAAAATTATGCCACACAGAAAGCAGGGGGAGCTGTCCCCGGTACTTATTTTCCACAAAGGCTCTCGGTGCTGTGTTATCCATTGTCTAATTTCTGAAAACAGTTGTTTCATATATTTTGTCTAGTTTTGTAGTTATTAGTGATGAGAGTCATTATGATCATAGCCACTCTGTCATGACTAGAACTGGAAGTACTTATTCATCAAGAACCATTCCAAATGTTAGCACCTCAATTAAAAATAATATTTTCTGACCCCAGATAAAACAGATTATAAAATAACCTGTTATTTTATTTACCATACAGTTCTGTAATTATTTGTTGTTTGTACACACGAAGATAGAAACACTCAATCTTATGACTGTTTAATTTATAATTATTTAAAAAAATACTGTTTATCTTCTCTGCTTGGTTGTATACTTCATGAGGGCAGAGATTGCAGGCTTATTTTCATCACTGTTTAATGCCTAGTACATTCTCTGACATGCAATTAGAAATCAACAAATATTTAGTGAATGAATTTAGTAAATATTTAGTGAGCTTTCTATCACTGTCGTCAAACATGGGAAGCAATATTTATCAGACAAGTAAATTAATGGGTAAATAAGATGCATTTAAGTTATAGAAGTTCCTCTCATTCCTACAAACCTGAAAGTAAGACATAATTACATCTATTTTGCTGCTGCTGTTAGAATGTGTTAACTGAATATGCCAAACCAAAGTTAGTTAGATTTTAGGTTTTATAAGTAGTAGATTTGTCCCAGAATGGAGTTATTCATTTTTAGAGCCAACACCACATCTAAAAACTCTGGACAGGGTTTGGAATATAAAGTAGATCACTAGCGTTTTGTTTTTTTTTTTTAGTCTAGAAGAGCAGACTTGGTTGTATTTGTGCAGCTAGAGGCTGTCTCAAGTCGATGTTTTTATTCACATGTCTTTGGTAATATTAAAATCTGGCTTTGTGTTAATTTCCTAGAAACCAATAAAAATCTACCACTACCACCTTGGCCTAAAAGAAATGGCTGAGGCTTCTGGTTCTGTTAATATGGTAGATTATATCATTTGAAAATGTTCCCATTAAAACAATCCTAGAAACTCTAGATAGACTATAATTAACATTTCTTTTAAATGTATAGTTTAGCCCATGATAAAGGAAATGAAATACTGGGGTTACAAATACCTGGCTGGGATGTGGGAGCATGTAGATTATTGGTTTTGCTAATCTAGGTGTTTGAGTTCTAGCGGCCACATTAAGATAGGGTCCTCTCTTCCCCCCATAAAGCATCTGCAGATACAGTCACATGACAAGAAAGCTTGGAATTGGATTATACTCACAGCACTGCCCTCTCCCTTGTGCCCAATTGCAGGTTTTTTATTTTTTCTTTAACTTCTCCTTTATTTTATGCAAGAGAAAAGAAGGTTGAGTGTTAGAAGTTAGTCAGATTATAGTATCAGGTACTTATGGATTACGTGTATCTTCTACCTCTGTAATTTGTTTATGGTTTTTTGTATGACTTTAAATTTTATAGGTGATCGTTATCTTTTCTTGAGTTATTTTTGGGGAGTTGTAGTTTCTTGAGATATTCTCCATTTTGTGTAATTTTCAAATTTATTGACATAGTTTAGAATACCTGTATATTATTCATTTAAAGTCAGCAGATATCTGCAGTAGTGTTTCCTCTTTCATTCCTGATATTGGTATATTCCTCACTTTTTTTCCTTGAACGTTTTTCCAGGGTTTGTCCCCTCCCCAAAAAGATTGTTTTTACCGATTCTTTCTTTTATGTGTTTGTTTCTGTTTTACTAATACCTGCCCTTATTTTTGTTATTTTCTTCCTCCCATTCTCTCTGGATTTATTTTGTTCTTTTTCTGAGACCGATGTTTAGTGCTTTAAATTATTCTGTTTTCTAATATACACATTCAAGGTTTATGAACATTCCTTAAATATTTCTTTAGCTGTATCGCACAAGTCTTGGTATATAATATTTTAGGTATTCAGTTCACAGTATTTTATAATTTCTAATAATCCATGAGTTATTTAAACATTTCTTTCTTAATTATTAACACTGCAAGGATTTTCTAGCTATTATTTACTGATTTCAAGCATAATTAATTACACTGTGGTTCTTTGAAATCTGCTGAAACTTCGTAGTCAAATATTTTATCAACTTTTTAAAAATACTCTGAGCTTAAAAAGAATGCATATTCTTCAGTTGTTGGCTGTCATATTCTTTGTATATTTATAGATGAAGTGTTTAATTGTATTGTTAAAAGCTTAAATATCCTTACTGGTTTTTTGTCTGCTTATTCTATTAATTACTGAGACCATTGTGTTAAAATTTAGTGAAACGTGGATTTGCTATTTTCCTTTTAAGTCTGTCAATTTTTGTTTTATGTATTTTGCGGCAATGTTATTGGGCAGCTACAAATTTAAAATGATACGTCTTTCTGTAGAACTAAACTTTTTATCATTATGAAATGACTCTGATAATCTTTTGGCCTCAAAATACTTTTGTCTGTTATTAATACATTTTGTAGGGTGGGATATAGTGATTGCATGGAATATCTTTTTTCCATCCTTTTATATTCAACTTGTCTATATCCTTATGTTTTAGATATGTCTGTTGTAATTAGCATATAACCAAAAAGCCAAACCCACGGCTGTCGAGTCAATGCTGACTCATAGCAACCCAATACAACAGAATAGAACTGCCCCATAGGGCTTCCAAGGTAGTAAATATTTACAGAAGCAGATTGCTACATCCTTCTCCCATGGAGCAGCTGGTGGGTTCCAACCATTAAACCTTTTGGTTAACAGCTGAGCACTTCACCACTGCGCCACCAGGGCTTCTCAGTTTAGCATATATTTGGGTTTTATTTTATTTATTTTTACCCAGTTTTATTGTCTTTGTCTTTTACTGGAATCATTCAGTCATTGTATTTAAGTAATTACAGATATATTTGGGTTTATATTTAATATTTTATTTTGTGCTATGTTTTTTCAAATTTTTAACAGTTTTTAAAATTATTTTTCAATAGCGTTATTGAAATACAGTTCATGTACCATACAATTCACTCAGAGTGTACAATTCAGTGTTTCTAGTATGTTCACAGATATGTGCAACCGTCAGCACAATTTTAGGATGTTTTCATCACCCCATGAAGAAATCCTGTATGTTTAGTGGTCATCTCCCTAACCTGGCCCCTGACCCAGCCACCCACCCTAAACTTGGGTAATAACTAGTCTACTTTCTTATTCTATAGGTTACCCTGTTCTGGACATTTCATATGAATGGAATCATATAATATATAGTCTTTTGTGACTGAATTCTTTTACTTAGCATGTTTTCAAGGTTCCCCTATATTGTATCTTGTATCAGGACTTCATTCGTTTTTATGGCCAAACTGTATGGATATACCACATTTTGTTTATCCATCAGTTGATGGATTTGGGTTGTTTTTACCTTTGGCTGTTATGAATAATGCTGCTTATAAACATTAGTGTACAAGTTTCACCATATACAAGTGTGCATATGTTTTCATTTCTCTTGGGTATATTAACTAGGAGTGGAATTGCTGGATCACATGATAACTCTTGTGTTCCTTCCTTTGAAGAGCTGCCAGAGTGTTTTCCAAAGTGACTGCATCATTTTATAGTCATACCAGCAGAGTGTGGGAGTTCTGATTTCTCTACATCCTTGTCAGCACTTGATATTATCTGACTTTTTCATTCTAGTCATCCTAATGGATATGAAGCAGTACCTCATTGTGGCTTTGATTGTCATTTCCTTCATGACTAATGACATAGAACTGTCCATTCACCCCCTTCCCTGTTTTTTAAAAGGGTTCTTTGGGTTTTTATTGTTGAGTTGTCAGAGTTCTCTGTACATTCTGAATACAAGTCCCTTCTCACATAATTGATTTGCAAATATTTTCTCCCATTCTGTGGTTTGTCTTTTTACTTTTTTGATGGTGTACTTTGAAGCAAAAAAGCTTTTAATTTTGGTGAAGTCCAGTTTATCTATTTTTCTTTTGTTGCTCATGCTTTTGATGTCAGATCTAGAGCCCTTTGCTAAATCCAGTGTTATAAAGGTTTACTCTATTTTTCTAAGAATTTTATAGTTTTAGCTCTTCCATTTAGGTTTTTGATGCCTTTTGAGTTAATTTTTGTATATGATTTAAGGTAAAGTCCAACTTCATTAATACTGACCTCATAAAGTAAGTTGGTAAGTATTCCCTCCTCTTCTTTTTTTGGAAGAATTTGTGAAGGAATGGTATTCTTTTTTAAATGTTTGATAGAATTCAGCAGTGAAGCTAATCTGAGTTTGTCTTTGTGGGTCATTTTTTTTTTTTTTTAATTATTAGTTCAATCTCTCCACTTATTACAGATCTATTCAATTTTCTGTTCCCTCAAGTAAGTTTTGATAGTTTGTATCTTTCTATGACTCTCTTAATTTCATTCAGAGTTTCTAATTTATTAGCATGCATTTTTTTATAGTATTCCTTTATAATTCTTTTTATTCCTGTAAGGCTGGTATCCCCTTTCATTTCTGATTTTAGTAATGTGAGTCTTCTCTCTTTTTATCCTCATTACCCTTGCTAAAAGTTGTCAATTTTGTTGATGTTTTCCAAGGATCACCTTTTTATTGATTGATTTTTTTCTAGTCTTCATTAATTTCTGCTTTAATCTTCTTTATTTCCTTCCGCTTGCTGTTAGTTAGGTCTTCTTTTTCAAGTGTCTTTAGGCAAAGTTTAGATTAGTGGTTTGAGATCTTTCTCCTTTCTTAATAGAGTTAATTTACTGCTATAAATTTCCCTCTAAGCTCTGCTTTGGCTGTAACCCCGTAAGTTTTGATATGTTGTATCTTCATTTTGATTCATCTCAAAATATTTTCTGTTTTCCCTGTTGATTTCTTCTTTGACCCATTGGTTATTTAAAAAAAAAAACCCGGTGCCATCAAGTTGATTCCGACTCATAGCGACCCTATAGGACAGAGTAGAACTGCCCTATAGAGTTTCCAAGGAGCACCTGGCAGATTCAAACTGCTGACCCTTTGGTTAGCAGCCGTAGCACTCAACCACTACGCCACCAGGGTTTCCCATTGGTTATTTAGAGGTGTTAATTTCCACATATTTGTGTTTGCCAGATTTTTCCTTCTGATTTATTTCATTATTTTATTGGTTTATATGGTTATCATTTAAAGTCACTCACATATTAGCCACTTTCTGTGTTCTTCATTCCTTATTTCTTTTTTGACCTACCAACTTTATCACTCTTCTTCCTGAAGTACATTCATTAACATTTTTTTCATGAGTTTATGCTTTTGACAAATTTTTTCTGTCTTTGTGTGATAACAGTTTTGTAATATTTTATTTTGCCCTCATTCCTGAGAGATATTTTCACTGGGGCTACATTCTAAGGTTAGTAGCTATATCCTTTAATATATAGAAGCTACCCTTCTACATTTCAGCTTTTATTATTATTGAAAAGTCAGATGTCAGTATAACTGTTGCTCCTTTTGAAAGTACCATTTCTCTGACTGTTCTTAAAATTTTTTTCTTTGTCTTTGGTTTTTCTCAAGTTTTGCCATGATGTGTCTAGGTGTGGATTTCTTTTTTTGTATTTATTCCTGCTTGGAGTTGATTTGATTTATTAAATTTCTGGATTGGTATCTTTAGTCTTTGTAGTAATTACCTCTTCATATATTGTCTTTGAATCATTGTCTTTTCCTTCTGAAACTTCAGTAAGATAAATGTTTGAACTTTTTCCTGTCCTCTTTGTCTCTTTTTTCTGATTTTTTAAAAACTTTTTGGTGAAAATATACACAATAATACATATACTTTTTCAACAGGTTTTATGGGTACATGTCATTGACTGTGGTTATATAAGTCACATTGTTTCATCATTCTCCCTATCTCTATCCATATTATCACAACTCCTAACTTAGACTCTCTGCACCTTAAAATTCTTGTCTGTGTTTTAGAGTTATTGTTGTTCATTTGATCTCATATATATAATTCTTTCAAAGAGTGCAGTGCTCTAGGTGAACATTCTTTATTAAATGAGCTGAATCCACAACAATTGTGAGGATTGCACAGGACTGGGCAGTGTTCTGTTCTGTGTGTACATAGGGTCGCTATGAGTCAGAACAGACTGGATGGCACCTAACAACAACAACAACAACAACAACATGGCAAAAAAGGTAGTACCTCATGGAGGCAATTAGATCTGCGGTCTGTTTCCTTCTTTAGTTCCTGGGTGTCCCCTTTCCTCTCTTACTCCAAGCTAATAGAGGCCAGTTGTATCTCGGGTGGCTGCTGGCAACCTTTGAAGACCCCAATTACTACTCAGTGAACTAGGAGGTAGAGCAGAAACTCTAAAACAACATTAGGCCAATTGAATAAACAGGCTCACAAAACCATGAACGAAGAACTACTAAACCTTTGAACCAAGAAAAGGAATCCTATGAGTTATTTGTACTTACGTAGTATCAACAGCTGTTGCAGCCTTTTCTGGGGGAGGGGAACTGCTGATTTTGTTGTAAAATTATATATAACATTCTGTCTGCTGTTTCGCTCTTTTTTTTCCTGGTGTGCAGCTTAGAGATATCAGTTACAGTAGTCAAGTTATGTACCCATTAACTTCAGTGGTACCAGTTTAACGAACATCACCATCAGCAAAAATTCAGTACTTCCCAAGGAATGATTCTCCCTCTTCTTCCCTCTCCTGTATCTCTTAATCTATCGTTTTCCATCTCTGTCTTTCCCTATTTTTTCAATCTTCCTATTTTTCAGTATGAATGTACTTTTTTTCATCCGTTAAAATAGCTAAGAGCAAGTCCATTCACTCAGTATGCTTATAGTCTCAGGGGAAACCGACATGAAAAGAGATCATTATAATATTGTGTAATACGTATTTCAGGGGAGGAAATATACTTTGAAGACACATTAGAGAGGCACCTAGTCAGACTGGGGTATGGTTAGAGAAGATTTTGTGAAGCTGAGTTAACAGCAATATGGAAGAAGGTAGAGATTTTGCATTTTTTGGAAATAGCAAGATGTAGATTTTTAAACACAGAAATAGTAGTGGAAAGTTAGCTTAGCGCTAGACTTCACATGCCTAGCCATCAAGCTAGGACTTAATTTGGTAGACCGGAACCATTAAAAGGATTTCAGTGGAGAAATGTGTTAGTCTTGTCTGCTTCTATCTTAAAGCACAACAATTTATATTGCTTAAATGTATATAAAGGCACAGTTTTATAAGCTTATCTCTGATGCTTTGTCTACTGTAACTTAGGCATGCATGAAGACTCTTTGATCTAATGTATAAAAGTTAAAGTAAGTTTACTGAACTTGTATAACATACATTTTAAATTGTACAGTAATGTTTAGAAGGTTAGAAGTATACAAGATTTTTTGTAATATCCAAAAACAGTTTTTGGGTGATTACAGCAATAAGTGAAGCATATAGAGATTTGCTGTCAGTCAAAATCAGGGCGTATAGTTTACTTAAGTGACAAAGTATCTACTTCGAGTGTTTTGACTTTTTTTTTATGATTTAGTAGCAGTTTCTTTTTAGTGGAAAAATAATTTTCATCTTACAGAGCTTTTAAAAATTATTTTTATTTTTGTCACTTTTCATTGTGCTTTAAGTGAAAGTTTACAATTCAAATCAGTTTCTCATACAAAAACTTATACACATGTTGCTATGTGACCCTAGTTGCTCTCCCTATAATGTGACAGCACTCACCTCTCCACCCTGTATTTCCTATGTCTGTTCAACCAGCTCTGGTCGCCCTCTGCTTTCTCATCTTGCCTCTGGACAGGAGCTGCCCACTTAGTCTCATGTGTCTACTTGAGCTAAGAAGCACACTCTTCAATAGTATAAAATTGTTTTTAGAATACAGAGAACCTCAGTGTAGCGTTTTGTTCTGAAATATGTTTCATAATGAAGAGAAGAGTTTAACAAATACAGTGCCAACCATATGTTTTATAGTGCTGTAACTTACCATAACCTACAAAGAACAAAATTGAAGATAAAGTACTGAGTGGAAAACTGATTAAAAAGAAAAATAGATGAAATCCCAGGAAGACAGCAAAATGTTTCTCTAATTTCTAAATTGAATAAATAAAATAAGTAAAACAAGGCGTGTCTAAGGTTAAATTTCTGCCTTGACTTACTCTTGTGACCTTTGCAAATTACTTAGCTTCTCTGAGTTTCAGAGTTTTTATTTGTAAAATAAAGTAATATTGCAAACCTTTCTGAATTCCTGTGAAGATTAAATGAGCAGAATTACCAGCTACTTAGCTGAGCTCTGACATATAACTTATACTTAATGCTATTATCTATTCCCTACCTCTAAAATGGGAGACTTTTAATTTATTTTGCATGCATGAACACATTTATACATTTAAATGACCTGTCTGTTCCACTTCCTCCAGAAAAGTTCCCATTTCTTCTACATAAGAACCAGAATGGTAAAAGTGTCTCACATCAGCTCCTGAAATTGCTTGAAGGAATCAGTGACGCTCCTTCCCAAACCATGATGACAACAATGATGAATGATCATTATAGCTAACATTTATTGAGCCCTTATTATGTGCTAAAATTGCTCTAAGACCTATGCAGGTTTTATTTCTACAGCAACCCCATATTTATAGCTGTGGAAACTACAGCACAGAGATGTTAAGTAAGTATATAATTAAGACCACATCAATAAGTAACAGTGACAGGATTTTAACCCAGGCATTCTGACCTCAGAATCCAGGTTCTTAATTGTTATCTTATTTCTTGTGTTCAAGTAATCCTTATTAAATATGATGGCATATTTTTCCATTAAAAAATGTGTGTGTGTGTGTATGTGTATATATATATATATACAGTAAACCAGAAAACCAAACGCATTGCTCTCAAGTCAATTTTGACTCATAGTGGCTCTACAGGACAAAGTAGAACTGCCCCATAGGATTTCCAAGGAGCATCTGGTGAATTCAAACTGCCAACCTTTTGGTTAGCAGCTGTAGCTCTTAACCACTGTAGCTTTCAACCGCTGTGCCATCAGGATTTCCAAATGCTTTGTGACAAGGAATCAAACCCAGGCCACCGTGATGAACAGGTGGTATAAATGCCACTATACCATTAGAAAACTATATAATACAATAGAGGGAGATACAACTTCATATAATAGAGGGTCAGCAAAAGAGAGGAAGACCCTCAGTGAGATGGATTGACACAGTGACTGTAGCAATGGCCTAAATCATAGCAACACTGCTTAGGGACTGGGCAGTATTTCATTCTGTTGTACATAGGGTCACTATGAATCGGAACCTATCTGATAGCACCTGACAAGAACAACACAGAATACGAGACTATTATAAATTTATACACAATTAGATTCTGTGGGTTTCTTAATGTCATAGTACAACCTGCTGTAAAGTACAGAAATTTTTTACAGATCATCTCTAACAGGTAGTCATCTAGCTTCTCCATAAATGGATCTAGAGATGGGATTTTATTACATTTTAAGGCAAACCATTTCATTGTTAGCTTGTCTAAAATGTAAGAAATTTCTCTAACGATAATTTTGTGCTCACTACTTTTACCCATTGATTTTAATTCTCTGCCCTATAGGGAAATAGTAAATATACAACTTCTTTCATAGGCAGATGTTTAAATGTTTAGACAGGAATCATTTCTCTTTATCTTAGGCTAAACACCATCAGCTGTTTTACAAACAACACCTTTCCATACCTTTCCCAGCTGAGTGGCTTTTTCTACTTTTTCTAGCTTTTTAAAAAATGAGCTCACTATAAACTAAGTTCATATAACAAATACTGTGTAGTTTAGATTTCTAATAAGAATCTTATTTATGTATAAACAAAAGAAAAGGAAGAGGGGAAAACAAAATATCCCCAGAACTGAATATACTTAACTGTTCAGTGAATGTTACAAAGTGCAGTTAATTTGTGGGCTCAGCAGAGGTACACTTACGCCTACTACAGCGACTACTACTACTAAAAAAAAATTTTTTTTTTTTTTTTTTTACTACTAGTTGGTATTTATTGAATACTTGCTATACACCATGCTCTTTTCTAAGCACTTTACATATGATTTATTTAATCCTCACAGTAATCCAGTGCCGTAGTTGCTGTTACCACTATTTAACAGATGAGGAAAAGGAGACACAGAGCTGTTAAGTAACTTAACTGATATTATATGGTTAATAAGTGTCAAAACTAAGATTCAAACCCAGGCGCTCCTAACCGGTGTATTATATATGTTAAGTAGTTCTTTTGTGATCTGATCTGAGAGCCTATCTACCTTTTATAACAGTTTTCTATAAGAATATGTTACTTAGGAAGTTATCTTTTGGAGCAGCTCATTTGTAATTTGATGAGTTCAGTGAACATAAAAACCTTTCCTGAATTGAATCCCAGCTAATAGCTGTGACTTTACCTGTTTCCTGATATGTAAATGTGGATAATATCAGCTTCAAAATATTATTTTAAGGATTAATATTTTTCTGTTTATCTCCACACACACATTCATCTACATGTATGTTTGTGTAATTATACCATTGTATGTGTAAGTACACACACAGTCTAGTATAGTTGCGTACTAGGCCATTAAGTATTAAAGCAGCAGCATAACACAATTAAGAGGATAGACTTCAGAGCAAGCAGAACTGACTGAATTCAAATCCAGATTCCGCCATTTACTAGCCATATGACGTTGGGCAAGTTTCTTTTATTTTTTAATTGTGCTTTAGGTAAAAGTTTACAAATTAAGTCAGTCTCTCATACAAAAAGTTATGTATACCTTGCTGTGCACTTCCAGCTGCCCTCCTCCTAATGAGACAGCACATCCCTCCTCTCTACCCTGTATTCCCTGTGTCCATTCAACCAGCTCCTGTCTGCCTCTTCCTTCTCATCTTGCCACCAGACAGAAGTTGCCCACATAGACTCAAGTGTCCTCTTGAGCCAAGAAGCTCACTCATCACCAGTATCATTGTCTGTCTTGCAGTCCAGTCCAATCCCTGTCTGTAGAATTGGCTTTGGGAATGGTTCCAATCTTGGGCTAACAAAGGGTGCGGGGACCATGACTGTCAGGGTCCCTCCAGTCTCTCAGACCATTAAGCCTGGTCTTTTTACAAGAATTTGAGCTCTACATCCCACTGTTCTTCTGCTCCATCATGGATTCTCTGTTGTGTTCCCTGTCAGGGCAGCCTTGGACGAGTTTCTTAACCTCTCTGTGCCCTAGTATTCTCATCTGTAATATGGGTGTAATACTCGTCACAAAGCTGTTTATGAAGATTAATGAGTTTATATTTGTAGAACACTTAGATTAGACTTTGTACCTAGTAAGTTATATATAAATGTTAAAATATTATTTTACAACATAATCTAACATAGTATCTATATTTTTATAAATTCATTAAAAATTGTACACTTGCGAATTAGTAATTTTTTTTAACAAGTATAGAACTTAGACATGAAATATATTTGTTAAAACCAGTTAGTTAAAAACCACCTTATATTGCAGAGGAGAGGTGGTAACCCTGAAAAACAAAGGTTAAGTAATTTGGGGTTTAGGCATTTTGCCAGTGATTACTAGGTTTATTATCACCTGAACCAGGCCTTAGTACCCTAGTGTAGTCTTTTTTTTAATGAGGAACCTGGTGTGGATAAAACACAAAGTAATAAACTTAGTTATGAGAAATTTTAGTTACACAATATAATTATTATAAGTGTTTGAGGTGGTAGTGGATCACCCAGAATAATTAGAGTCCTTTTTGAAATTTGTATTTATTTATTTTATGGTTTTGTGTTTATGTTTTTTAAGAGCATTGGATGCTTTATGAGAAGCCATGGACTTGAAATTTTTGTCTCCCTATGCCATTCTTCCCCCATCAATTTGATATACCTCCATTTGGTGTCTTTGAAACATTTTTCATTGTGAATGAATATCCTAGTAGTAGGAACAAGTGAAGACTTGTATGTATATGCTTAAGTTATTAGTAATTAATGGTAGCACTATATTGCTGCTTCCCTTAATTCAGTTTATAAAGAATTACTTCAGTGAATTTTGTATAACATCTGAATATGCCTTCTTCTCTGACCAAATAATAAGTAGAGAATTTGTTTTAATTGTTGAATAGACTAGTCAAGTTGATTTGACCTAATTTAAAAATAATAGTATAGGCATTCCCCGAGTTATGAACGAGATCCATTCCTAAGTGTGTCTCTAAGTTGAATTTGTAGCTAAGTTGGAACAGGTGCATACAGTTCTTATTTAGCCTTACTTCAGTGCAAGAAATGAGTTCTTTTGTGGTGCAGTGATTAAAGCACTCAGCTGCTAACGAAAGGTCAGCGATTCGAACCCACCAGCTGCCCTGAACCCTCTAGCCACTCTGTGGGAGAAAGATGTGGCAGTCTGCTTTTGTAAAGATTTACAGCCTTGGAAACCCTGTGGGGCAGTTCTACTCTGTCCTATTTAAAATAAAAAAAAAAAAAACACCTGTTGCCATCGAGTACATTCTGACTTATAGTGACCCTATAGGACAGAGTAGAACTGCCCCATAGAGTTTCCAAGGAGCACCTGGTGGATTTCAACTGCTTTGGTTAGCAGCTGTAGCTCTTAACCACTACGTCGCTCTGTCCTATAGTGTTCCTGTCGTTGGAATCAACTTTACGACAGTGGGCTTGGGTTTTGGATTTTAGTGTAAGAAAAGGCTTGAAGTCTTTTTGATGATGTAAAAGCTGCATGTGCAGCAAGTGAAGGTGATTGTGATGAAGAATTTGTTGCAAGCAGAGGTTGGTTCAGTTGTTTCAAAGTGAGGGCAAATTTACGTAACATTAAAGGGCAGATACGACTTGGGGAGTATGAGTTGTCTGTAAGTCAGACATTCATAACCTGAGGACTTACTGTATAAGGAAGGACCTTAGGCATCATCTGATTCAGCTTCCTACTCAATGTAATCATTTCTACAGTATCCCTGACAGATGGTTCTACAACTATACTGGAATATTTCCTTTGCTTGAGTTGGTTGAATTCTTGTATTATCTGAAAGCATAAAGAGATTCCATTTAGGTGACTTCATGCTCATTTCAAATCCTGATATTCTTTATTTTTTGAAAAATTATCTTCTAATTTTAAACAGCAGTTGGGCCTAATAAGTAATTTTAACATAATATTTAATTTACAGATTGCCCAAGGACTCCAGATACTCCAAATAATGACCCTCGTTGTTCTACTAGCAATAATAGATTGATGGCCTTACAAAAACAATTGGATATAGAACTTAAAGTAAAGCAAGGTGCAGAGAACATGATACAGATGTATTCAAATGGCTCTTCAAAGGTAAGTACCATAAAGAGATGTAACTGTATATTTTAAACTATTTAAGTAGTCTAACCCAACCCAGTACCATCAGGTTTCGTGAATTGAGTATACATTCCCAAAACCTCATTGCTGTCGAGTTGATTCTAACTCATAGCGACCCTGTAGGAAAGAATAGAACTGCCCCATAGGGATTCTAAGGAGCAGATGATGGATTCGAACTGCCCACTTTTTGGTTTGCACCCAAGCTCTTAACTACTTCACCACCAAGTCTCTTTTGGGTATAGTGATGAAATAATTATTTTCTCAGTTTTGTAGTTTGAACCCCAATCTACAGATTTTAATTCTTCAGTTTTGTGCTTAAAAGGTACAAATAATATCCTAAAATCAGTATATTTTAATACAAACTGTAAAATAATATTTGATCGTGCCTCATTTACTTTGTGAAAAAGTTGCACGAAACATAGCCTTTAGTAGTAACATGCAGCTCCTTCAGATATTTTATGGTCTCTGTTATTTTGGATATATGCTTTGGTATTTATTTTGAGCCATACAAAAATGCATTAATGAATGTGTTACAGGACTTTTACTATTATAACTTCAGAAGTTATTACATTAAAAATTAGTGTTCTAAAGCTGGATTAGGTATTTAGTGTTACACAGAATGATAAATTCTTATTTTACATTAGATTGAATTGAAAATTAAGATCATTATTTTAGCCAGAGCTAGTGAGCTGTAACTGAAGGCTTAAGCTTTGCCTCCAGATACAGTCTGAATGCAGTAACATGATTTAAAAGAGAAATGATTGTAACTTGGAAACCAGATTCTTTAATTACTTTCATATTTATTTTACTTTCTTAAACTTTATTATTACAATAGTCAGTATTTCTATAATTGTTTAGCCTCAGCAACTTTCTTATCTGAGCTTTTAAATGTTATTATAGTGACTACCACATAAAAAACCCTCAGCAAATGGTAATAATTAGTATTTTCTTGCAGTCCAATACATGCTTGTATGTATTTTAGCCCATTTAATGTTTAAAACAACTCTTGGTAAGAAAAGAAGAGGTGATAATCCTTACTTTATAGATCAGGTAATTGAATCTGAGACTTTAAACGATTGACCTTAGGACATTTATCTAGTAAACTAAGGAATCCCCAAATCTATATCTCCAATTGTGGCCTACCTTCTAAGCTCTAGTGCCATATTCCATAATCTGCTGGACATCTTCAGTTCCAGGAACTTCAACTAAGTTTGTCTAATACTGAACTAATTATATTTCCTTTCCTTGTTTATTAGCACTGCCATCTACCTACTCTCTTAATTCGAGAAACCTAAAAATTTTCCTTGATTCCTTGGTCATGAAACTCCCATCACAACCTTATTCTATCCTCAACTGATCTGCTGCTCACTTCCAATTGAATCAGTTAACCCCTATGGCCTCGGTTGTACCTCCTAATTGTCTTTCACATGTGTCTCTTTGTCTTTATGGCGTTAGTTCAGGCCCTTGTCATCTTTCAACTGGAGTACTGTAGTAGCCTGTGCTTTGGTTTTTCTGTTTCTGATTACTATGTGGGATTAGGGTTAGAACAGAGACTTTGGAGTCCAACAAACCTGTGTTCATAATGCAGTCTTTCACTTACCAGCTCTTTGTCCAAACTGAGTCTCAGTTTTTTCAAATGTGTAATTAAGATGCTAATATCTACCCTGTATGGTTATTATAGGAATTAGAGATGACTCGTGTAAAACACCTAGCACAGGGCTCAAGAAGCGATGGGAATGTTTGCTGATGCTATTATTATTAAATGACATATTTTATTTCTAGATATGTGAAATTGAGTGTATTTCTCCTTATTAGTCCTTTAGCAGCTTTTCATTACTAATAGTAGTTACTTTTCTGAGCCTCAAACTTCTGTTGAGTATCAGTTTAAAGCATAGACCTTTTCCCCTTAAAATACATATTTATGCTCTTAAGAACTATCTACATAGGATCAAATTGACAACAGCAACTCCAAAGATTAGATAGAAACTTGATGGGGCAGTGAGTTTATGTTAATGGTGAAGGAACAACTCAGAAAAGGAGGGTGAAGTGGTTGCACAACTTGATAAATGTAATCAATGTCTCTGAATTGTACACGTAGAAGCTGTTGAACTGGTATATATTTTGCTGTGTATATTCTCAACAACAACAAAATAAGTAAAAATTTTAAAAAATGCATATAC
The DNA here is from genome assembly GCF_024166365.1 of Elephas maximus indicus. Classification (NCBI taxonomy): domain Eukaryota; kingdom Metazoa; phylum Chordata; class Mammalia; order Proboscidea; family Elephantidae; genus Elephas; species Elephas maximus. The sequence goes on from NC_064821.1 coordinate 138,819,568, forward strand.
AGTCTATCTGCATTATTCATGGATTCCATATTTGTGAATTCACCTACTTGCTGAAATATCTCTGTAACCTGTAACTTGTGTAACTTACAACTTGTGGTGTGTTCATGGTCATTTACAGACATGTACAAAACAGAAAAATTTGAGCTGCCTAATCCACAGGTTTCCAGCTAAGGTCAAAAAGAGCAACATTGCCTCCTTGTTTTAGCTCTGTACTGTAAACAGGTGTCCTTTTCATGATCTATTTAGTGACATGTTCTTCACATTTTTGTGCTTTTTGTTGGTGGTGTCGCTGTTTAAAATTGCCTTCAAGTGTAGTGATGAAGTGCAAAAGATTGTGGTGTGCCTTACGGACAAAATACATGTATTAGATAAGCTTCATTCAGGCATTTGTTAAGGTGCTGCTGGCTCTGAGTTCACTGTTGATACAGCAACAGTATATATTGAGTAAGATATCTTTAAACAGAAATACATAAAACAAGGTTATGTATTGATCAGTTGACAAAAATATTGTTACTAGAGGTTCACAGAACCCCAATCCCGCATTTCCCCTAGGAGCAGTGGCTCAGTATTTTCTCATTGAGTGTTCATGGCGACTTTATAGAACATAACTACCACGAATAACAAGAATTGAGTTTATATATACATAAACACATTGCTTTGCATTCAGTTTCTTAAAACCATATTAAGAACATCGAACCTATTAAATTTTGTCCAAATTGTGATATATAAGGACTTTTACAATATGACCCTGATGCTGCTTTATAGTTTTATTTGAATTCTCTGAAGCTGTGAAGCCACTGATCTCTCCTTTCTTCTTGATATTTTTTCCCAGCTCCCATCATACCATACTCTTCTGGCTCTATTCCCATTTCTTTAACTGTTTCTTCTCACTATCCTTTACTAGATCATTTTTCTTTTTTTAACCAACATCCTCTCTTGTTTAGAGCAGTGGTTCTTAATTCTACTGGGATTATAGACCACTTTGAGAATATGGTGAAACCTATGGCCCTATCACTCATCCATCTATCAATATACACGCTCAGTTTTCCAAAACTTTAAGGGATTAATGAAGCCCTAAAACTAATCTATCTACTCCAGATTTAAAAGCAGTTTCCAGTGTAATTTTAAAATGATAAAAATGAAAAATCTCAAAGATTGGAGGTCAATAATACAGAAAATAACAACTCTAAAGAATAAATGTTCAAAATTAAGGCAGTTGTATCCTATCAAACACCATATCATATGCATAATATATCAAGTAGAAACAAACGTATTTCTCTAAAAATAACAAAAGAAACTCTTTTGAAATATAAATGGCATACAATCCAATTAATTTGATGTAATAGCCCTTTAAAATATTTATGGCCTACACTCACTTCTCTCTCTTCAGCATCTTCTCAGATTTCATTTGGGGTGGGTAGATGGGCTATATGGCTCTAAGCAAAGATTTTTTTCCTCTGATTTTAAATTCTTCCTCTACTGAAACAAAAGAATTTCCTAGTAACCTTTATTCTGAAATTATTTTAAAGCTATCTGTTAAAATATGGAAGAAACATTGATTTAGAGAGGCCAGAATCTTTAAAATAAATGAGTTGAGAGTAGAAAGGTAGATTTTATGGTGCACCTTTCTGTTTTTTTTCTAAGAATGTTTGGAAATTATTTAAAACTATAGAACCTTAGGTTGGAAGATTCTAGGTAATCTTGTTCAGTGGTTCCAAACATTTTTTCTGCCCTATCATACCTAAGAAAAAGGACATGCTCCTGTTGGTAACTCTTGCTCCTCATAGACTGATTTTAAATAGGAAGTTACACGTTCATTCCAGATCCCCACCAGTAAAGCTTTGAGTAGATGACTTGTAGTGAGAAATGTGTCATAGCTGAAAGACAAACCAGATTATTTGTATAAAATTAAGCATTTGGAATTCTATCATATAAGATATAGGGAGTTGCTGAAAGACTTTTAGCAGGGGAAATAGAGAATCAAATTTAAAGTTTACAGAGTTTGCATCCATCTTCCTTGGCCCTGAGTTAATTACAAAGGGTCAAGTCTACAGGCAGCAAATTTAGTTAGGTTTCTGTAGTACAGGCTAAACATGCTTCATCCTTGTATTAACAGCAATGAAAGCAAAGAAAAGAAAGTCAAGGTATTTAGGTAGAATAAATATATGGTGTCTGGGTATAAGGAAAGCAGAGCCAAAGATGATTTTTATTTTGATTATGTAGGCAGACTGGTGAATAGTGGAGCTTTTCACTACAGGGACTTGATCAGGAGGAGCAAATTTAGGGACAGGGATGACTAATTGAGTTTGGCAGTGAACAGTGGTCTTCAGAATTCTAGGTATTTGGATTCTTTATGATAAAAATTATTATCCTTGCACATGTTATAGCTAGAGTTGTTCTTTAAAAATATAAGTCAGGTATTTTCACTCTTCTGCTCAAAACCCTCCAATGGCTTTCCCCTATACTTAAAGCAAAGTCTAGAGTCCTTAATGTGACTTAGACTCTCTGAGGCAATACAAGATTTATCCCTGATTACCTTTCTGACCTCATCTTCTAAAATACTTTCATCCTCTCTCATTACTTTCTAGGTACACTGGCTTCATGCTATTCCTTTAGCATACCAAGCACACTCTTACCTGAGGGCCTTTGCCCTTCTGTGCCTCTGCCTAGAAATCTCTTTTCCCACATGTTTTCGTGGCTTCCTCCTTTACTTTAAGGTCTCTACACTAGCAAGTTCTTCACTACCATCCTATGTAAAATACCACTGTCTGCACTCCCTATCCTTTTCATTACTGTAACATTATATGAAATTACATGTTCAGCTTCTTTATCATCTATTTCTATCATTAGAATGTAAATTTCAAATGGACAGGGACATTGTCTTGTTTATCACTGTGTCCTCCTTGTCCAGAATAATACCTGCTATATTGAGGTACTTAGCTACAAATATTCGGTGTTTGTTGAAGGAAAGGATACTGCTGCACCATCCATTCATTGTCAGTTAACTTCACTTGACCCATGAATCACCCATTGTTCTTTTTAGTTCATGACCAAGTATTATAATTATTTTCATATTATTCCTTTTATGACTAAGATGTTCTTATGGTTAATATAAAGATCTAAGGAATGGAATGCAGTTATCTTATACTGCTGCCCAAAGAGTGATATACTCTGGCATCTCCTCATTAATAGGCAGTTGTGGCTCTTAAGCAGCACCACTGATTTCAGAATAATCTCTGAGGGCTTGATTAAGATATGTTGAGGAGCTATCTCCCATTCACATATTCAGGTAACAAACCAAACTATTTAATAAAAATGTAGGATTCTTTCCAGTTACGTATCTTTTCTTTGTTTCTTTTCTTTTTTTTTTTTAATGCTCCTAAGTATTTATGTACTTACTCCTCATTTGGAAAAACCTGCCCATCCATTCATATCCCCCATCCCCCAATCCTCATCCTCTGATCTTGACATATTCCAATCTTTAACTGTACTTCAGACCCATGAAACCTTTCCAAATTCCCTCAACTAAAATTGATTCTACCCTCCTTTGAATTTTTCTTTGGCTACATTGAAATTTTTGAAGCATTTAGTAACTGTTTTCCCCTGTATTAAACTGTAAGCTTCAGGGGTAGCATCCTAACTAATCAATCTTTGTATTTTCACGAGTCTGACAACATATAGAAAGTAAGCCATAAATATGTGATGAATACATATAGACAATGATTAGCTTACTTATTTCTGAAAGGTATGTGTATGATGTAGTTTTTGTTTTGAGGTACAATTTTAAAACATAGAATTTATAAAGTTATTTTTATTCATAGTTAAATATTGGCCATTCAAAATAAAGCTCGTTGGTATTATGGACAGTGCTAATTATCAGTGGTAAATTACTTTAACTAGTCTACTAGGTGGAACTGTATGAAATTGCTGGAGCTTTTTTGTTTTTGTTAAAATCAGCCAAATACTGGTAATTTCCTATGATTCAACTTAATACATGTAAAAATCTTCCCAAAGTTTATCTACATAAAAGCCAATGTCTTAGGCTGGGTTTTCTAGAGGAGCAAAACCAGCTTAAGCATTTATATGTACATAAAGAGATTTAATTCAAGGAAATGGCCCACGCAGTTGTAAAGGTTGGCAAGTCCCAAATCTGTGAGTCAGGCTGGAGGCTTCTCCTGACTCACGTGGTAACAGCAGCTGAGAAACCCAAAATCAGTAGGTCAGGCAGGAGGCTGCTGGCTTACAGAGTTGTGACATGTGGCTCATCCCAAGATCTGCAGGTCAGGCAGCAGGCTGCTTGCTCATGTCCCAAGAACCAGAGGTCAGAGGATGAATAGTCAGTGGCAGGATCCAGAGAGAGAGCTTTGCCAGAACATCCATATATATTGGATGCAGGCCACACCCACAAGGAAGCTGGATAGGTTTCAACTGATAGGGTTTCAACTGATTGGGTGCCAACATCGGATCATAAAATAGAGAGTGATGACATAATATCTGCCAAACCACTGAGAATCATGGCCTACCCAAGTTGACACATGACCTTAACCACCACGTCCACCCCTTGTCAACTTGGCACCTGCACACATCTCTTTAAACCATACATAATCTCTAAATAAAGACAATTATGGATGGAGTCATACTTGTGCCTAACATGGTATAACTAACACACATACAACTGAAAACACACTAGCCCCGTTTACATCTTATATGTTATGATAAGTATGGAATAAGGGAGGGAGGAAAACAAAGATATTTGCTATACACATACACATGTATAACAAAACAAGGTAGAAATAATAAAAACAATTACAGACCCCATTTCTGTGATTGATCACATGGTCATAGCTGTAGTTTAAAACTGCCTGCTCCAACCACCCATCCCATATTCCTTTGCCCTCAGGAAGCACCTCAGCTGGTTGTGGTTCTTTGCCTGGTGGGGTGACCCAAACTTTCCTTCTTGAGGGATCTGGATCATTAGTAGACATGTGGGAATTGGGTGCTGTAGTTTTCCATTGACCTACTCACAGGGCATGGTAGTACTAAGCAATGTCCTAAGAGATCTTCTGTATTCCAGACATACTCTTCTTTAGCTCCATTATGTAATACCAGTCCAATTTCCCCTTGGTAATCAGGATCAGTTACAACAGCCAGTACAGTAACTCCGTTTTTTATCTGTTGATCCAGAGGCATGAAGCACCCAAAGTGGCCGAGTGACATTCTTAACTTTTAGTTCAGTGCAATCAGTGTTGTATCTCCTGGTGGGAGCGTTCCTCTCTTTGGAGCTAAGATCTCGGAGCCCTCAGAGAATAGGATCACAGGGACAGGAAGCAAAAGTTTTGTGAGTGGGTCACTGGGGGTAATAGTGAGTGGTGCCACTCCCATTTCTGCCCCTTGATTCCTGGACCCATGAATCCTGGCTATGGGAGAAACAGCACCATGTATTGGAATATACAGCCTCCTTGAGAATATTGCCCCAACCCTGCAAGGAATTGCCACCTAGCTGGTGCCGTAGTTGTGTTTTTGGAAAGCTGTTCCACCGTTCTATCAAGTCAGCTGCTTCAGGATGATGGGGAGCAAGGTAAGATCAGTGAATTCTGTGAGCATGGGTCCATTGCCATACTTCATTTGCTGTGAAGTGAGTCCCTTTATCCAAGGCATTGCTGTGTGGAATACCATGATGGTAGATGAGGCATTCTATAAGTTCATGGATGTTAGTTTTGGCAGAAGCATTGCATACAGCGAAGACAAATCTGTATCCATGTGTCAATCCTAGTAGGAATAAAACGCTGCCCTTTACATGATGGAAGTGGTCTTTGTAATGAAACTGTCACCAGGTTGCTGGCTGATCATCTCGAGGAATGGTACCATATCAGGGACTTAGTGTTGATCTCTGCCACTGGCAGTTTGGACGCTCAACAGTGGCTGTAGCCAAGTTGGCCTTGGTGAGTGAAAGTCCATGTTGCTGAGCCCATGCATAACCTCCATGTCTGCCACCATGGCTAGTTTTTTCATGAGCCTATTGGGCAATGACAGGAGTGGCTGGGTAAAGAAAATGACTAGTTTCTACAGAATGTGTCATCGTATCCACTTGATTATTAAAGTCATCCTATGCGGAGGTCACCCTCTGGTAAGCATTCATGTGAAACACAGATATCTTCAGTTCTTTGGCCATTCAGAGTTGTCTATCCGTATAACTTTTCCCCTTACCTCCTTGTCACCAATTTTCCAATCAATTTGCCTTCCAAGTCCCTGACCATACGGTAAAAGCACTGGCCAGTTTACAGTCACACACATGGCCATTTCTCCTTCCAAGGAATGTGAGTAACTAGAGAAACTGCTTGCAGTTCTGCCCATTGGGAGGATTTCCTTCACCACGTCCTTCAAAGAGGTCCAAGAAAGGGGTTACAGTGCTGCTGCCATCCACTTTAAAGTGGTGACTGCATATTGTGCAGAACCATCTGTAAATGAGGCATGAGTTTTCTCTTCCTCAGCCAACTGATCTTAAGGATTACCAGATGAGGCCATGGTGGAGACTATGAAAGGAAAGATGTGACAGGAGTGGAGACCATGGGCATTCGGACTGCTGCCTCATGTAACTTAAACTTGTACCTTCACAACCTGCTCGAGCCCGGTGGCTTACGTGTTGGTGTGATGCTGGAAACTATGTCACCAATATTTCAAATACCAGAGGGGTCACCTGTGGTGGACAGGTTTCAGCGGATCTTCCAGACTCAGATAGACTAGGAAGACGGACACGACGGTCTACTTCTTAAAAAATTGGCTAGTGAAAACCTTTTGAGTAGCAGCAGAACATTGTCTGATATAGTGCTAGAAGATGAGCCCCTCAGATTGGAAGGCACTCAAAATATGACTGTGAAAGAGCTGCCGCCTCAAAGTAGAGTCGATCATAATGATGTGGATGCAGCAGAGCTTTCAAGACCTTCATTTGCTAATATGATGTGACTCAAAAAGAGAAGAAACAGCTGCAAACATCCATTAACAGTCAGAATATGGAATGTACAACGTATGAATCTAGGAAAATAGGAAGTCGTCAGAAATGAAGTGGAAGGCTTAAAGTTCAATATCATAGGCATTAGTGAGCTGAGGTGGACTGGTATTGGTCATTTTGAATCGGACAGTCAAAATGGCCTACCACACCACGAATGACAAATTAAAGAGAAATGATGTCACATACATTGACAAAAAGGACATTTCCAGATGTATGAGGAAGTACAACGCCATCAGTGGTAGGATAATGTCTGTACACCTACAAGGAAGACCAGTTAATGTAACTGTTACTCAGATTTACACACCACCTACTAATGCCAAAGATGAAACAGGTTTTCATCAACTTCTGCAGTCTCAAATTGATCAAACATGCAATCAAGATGCATTGATAATTAGTGAAAATTGGAAACATAGGAGAAGGATCGGTAGTTGGAAAATACGGCCTTGGTGATAGAAACAATGCCAGAGATCGCATGGTAGAATTTTGCAAGACCAACAACTTAATCATTGCAAATGCCTTTTTTCAATAGTATAAACAATTACTATACACGAGGACCTCACTGGATGGAATGAATAGGAATCAAATCTGTGCAAAGAGATGATAGAAAAGCTCAGTGTCATCAGTCAGAACGAGGCCAGGGCCAACTGCAGAACAGACCTCAGTTACAAATATGCAAGTTCAAGTTGAAAAAAATGAAAACAAGTCCATGAGAGCAAAAATATGACCCAGTATATCCCGCCTGAATTTAGAGACCATCTGAAGTATAGATTTGATACTTTGAATACTAATGACTGAAGACCAGGCGAGTTGTGGGATGACATAAAAAACATCATACATGAAGAAAGCAAAAGATCCTTAAAATGACAGGAAAGAAAGAAAAGACCAAAATGGATGGCAGAAGAGACTCTGAAACTTGCTTCTGAACATAGAGCAGCTAAAGCAAATGGAAGAAATAATGAAGTAAAAGAGCCAAACAAAAGATTTCAAAGGGCAGCTTGAGAAGACAGTGTAAAGTCTTATAATGAAATGTGCAAAGACCTGGAGTTAGAAAACCAAAAGAGAACACACTCAGCATTTCTCAAACTGAAAGAACTGAAGAAAAAAAAATTCAAGCCTCGAGCTGCAATATTGAAGGATTCTAAGGGGAAAATATTGAACAACAGGGGAAGCATCAAAAAAAGATGGAAGGAATACACAGAGTCAATTGTACCAAAAAGATTTGGTTTACATTCAACCTTTTGAGGAGGTAGCACTGACCAAGAACTGATGGTATTGAATGAAGAAGTCCAAGCTGCACTGAAGGCATTGGCAAAAAACAAGATTCCAGGGACTTATGGAATACCAACTGAGATGTTTAACAGATACTGTGCAGGAGGTGCTCACTTGCCAAGAAATTTGGAAGACAGCTACCTGGCCAACTGACTAGAAGAGATCCATATTTTTGCCCATTCTAAAAAATGGCAAGCCAACAGAATGCAGAAATTATCGAACGATATCATTAATATCACATGTTGGGGGTTGTGGGTCTGTAAACTGGCTGAAGTCTGAGAATTGATTGACATCTGCGAATGGATTGAAGGGCCTTGACTATTTTGTTGATTCGAGTTGCACTGTCGTTCACCTGACTTAGAATTCTTTAGCTTGTACAGATCAAGTAAATAATTTAGATATCCCATCCATTTCACTCCTAAGGACACCATGACTAAGTAGCCAAAACCGTAAGTCCACATGAGTCAGACTATTCTCATTACTGCTTTTACTCTGCTGTCCATTACAGTAACCATGCTCACCTCGTCTTTGGCCATTAAGTGCTGCTTCGTGGTCCGTACCACTGAGGGATCAGCCCCATTGTAGTTAAAAAAAAAAAGTTCTGTTTGGGCAGTTCTCATTGTCAAATCCTGCTTACATAAAATAGCAATCACGGCAGTCTTCAGTGATACCAGGGCTCCCTTCACAAATTTGTTCCTTGCCACTGTGGTTAAAGGTGTGTTCTCCAGGCACTCCATGGGTAGGTCTGTGGGTCTAACCAGATAAATCCACTCTAACATATGCCAGTTTCCTTAAGCCTTTGGATAACTTCTTCTACAGTATACCAAGGCAGGTCTGACATTTCATCTTGATTTAGTATAGGCTAAAAAAAAAAAATTTTTTTTTTTTTTTTTTACCACTTAATCCATGCTTCAGTGAACCAACCAGATAAACTCTTAGATCCTTTACTGACCTCTGGAGCTGAAACATTGAGTAAAGAATCTGTACTCAGTGTGCCCATAAAACTCAGACTGATCCAACTTTATGTTCCTTTCACCATTATCCTACACCTTTAATAGCCATTCCCATACATATTTTCCAGGTATTTGTTCGTATATATTGGAAAAATCAAGTATTTATTTTGAAGCGTAGTATACCTTCTCATGGGACACATTTTGTATTTCATCTCGTGGGGCTTGCTGGAACTTGGTCTAGTTATAGGTTGGGGGAAAAAAAAAAACAGGTGGTAGGGGTGGGTCCTGGGGACATTCAGCAATGTCTTATAAGGCATCTGCCTCAGGTGATGCCCCAGGTAGTGGCCCCGGGAGATATCGTACCAAAGGCTCTTCAGGCACAGCTGGGTTAATCTCATATGGGGGTAGAAGGGGTAAGGTTTTAATGGGGAGGGTGGCTTAGTAGACAAAGATGGAGTGATCTTTTCAGATGGGGTTAAGAGGGCTGGTTCTTTTGGCAGGAGTGATTCAATGGAATTTAGGGGCTCAATGTCCCTAAATAATGTCCCCAGATAATGTCTGATTATCTGCCCCTATGACCGCATCCCAAGTTTCAGGATTCCATTTTTTTCCCTTATTTTACTTTACTTCAGACACCATTCGAGGTTGGGAATTCATTGTCGTAATTCAACCACTGTTATGGTAAGAGTGGTTTTCAGCAGCATCATCTCTGTTACTACAAGAAATGAGGCTTTCTTTCATGGTGCAAGTGGCAACTTCGAGGTCTTTTATGTGGCGCTTGAGCTGTGACTCTGAAGCTCTGAGCTGATCTCTTTCTTTCCACTTTTTCTAATGAAAGCCGGACCAACCAACAAGTTTACTTATATTTCTCATTCTCACAAAATTGTAGAAAAATATCAAATATGCTGTCACGTAGAGCCCTGTCTCTCTCAAATATTTGATCCTTTGGCAGTAATACTTCTTGTATTTCCATTGCCACCTTATACCATGGATTAGCAGTGCCCTTTTTATTACTGAAGGCAGAATCATCAATGCCTTTAACACTAGCCAGACTTGGGAACCGATTCAGAAAACTCATACTTAAGATTCTGTTCCTCTAGAACCACTCTCAGTACCTAATATCTTAGGCTGGGTTCTTTAGAGGAGCAAAAGCCATGAGGCATGTGTATGTAAACATACATATAGAGAGATTTATTTCAAGGAAATGGCTCACACAGTTGTGGAAGCTGGCAAATCTTAAATCCATGGGTCAGGCACTAGGCTGGAGGCTTCTCTTGACTCGTGGTAACAGGTGTTGAAGAACCCAAAATTCGCAGGTCAGGTGGAAGCCTCACGGGGTTGCGGAAAATGGCACATCCCAAGATCTGCAGATCAGGGGCCAGGCTGCTGGCTTATGTCCCAAGAACCAGAGGTCAGAGGATGATGAGTCAGATGCAGGATCCAGACAGCTTTGCCAGAATATCTGTCTATAATCTTTCTGTCTGTCTGTATCTATCATCTATCTGATCTATCTAATCTATCATCTGTCTGTCTGTCTATCACCTATCTATCATCTATCTATCTATATATCATCTACCTATCTATCATCTATCTATCTATCATCTAATCTGTCTATCTAATCTATCTATCAGATGTAGGCCACACCACCAAGGAAACTGATTTATCTTTTAACTGATTGGCCTTTCAACTGCTTAGCTACTTATATCAGATCACAAAATTGAGAATGGTTACATAATATCTGCTGAACCACTGAGAATCATGGCCTAGCCAAGCTGACATATAACCTTAACTATCACAGCCAGTATTTCTCGAATATGTAAACCAGTTCACTTACATCAGACCCACCTTATATTTTGCCTTGTATATATTAGTGCTCATTCAAAATCTACTGCCTGCCAGAGAGCATGAAACTGACAATGAAAACTCACTGAATGCTTGAAATCATAAAACTGACAGTGTAGTAACTATATTGCTCGTGACAGATAATATCTATAAAGTCAGTTTTAAAAATCTTCATCGTACTTTGACATCTGTACATATCCTTCAGATGTCTGTGTGTGGGAAAATTCACTTACTGTTTAGATAGAAGTGCTATTCTAGTTAAGAAAGGAGTATTTCCAGAGACTTAAATGACAAAACTACTGTTGTTCACATAATTGAAAAGCATAGTGTTATATGAACTGTTTATTTCAGATTTATACTTTTACACTGGCACTTCCAAAAAATAAGATATCCTATCATTTTTTTCTCTAAAAGACAACATTTGAGTGCCAGCCATATTCCAGGCAATTTTATCGAGTACCTACAAAAGTCCTATATTTTAGGCAGTATTATCCCAGTTTTCTGGAGGATTCCAGCTTCTAGAGGCTGCCCACATTCTTTGGATCATGGCCCTCTTCCTTTGTCTTAAAAGCTGCAGCAGCTGATTCTTCTTACATCACATTTCTCTGACCTCCTGTTCTGCCTCTGCCTTTCACATTTAGTGACCCTTGAGATTATATTGGCTTCGCCCAGTTAATGCAGGATTCTTCTATATTTTAAGGGCAGCAAATTAACAACCATAATTCATCTGCTACTTTAATTTCCCTTTGCCATGTAAGGTAGCATATTCTTAGGTTCCTGGGTATAGGACGGGGTTTCTAGACATCTTTAATGGATGGTATTATTTGGAAGACAGCTGCTTGACCAACCACCTGGAAGAGATCCATATGCATGCCCATTCCAAAGAAAGGTGATCCAACATAATGCAGAAATTATCAAACAGTATCATTAATATTACACACAAGTAAAATTTTACTGAAGGTCATAAGTGGTTGAATCAGTACATAGACCGGTAACTGTCAGAAATTCAAGCAAAATTCAGAAGCGGACGTGGAACCAGAGATATTTCTGCTGATGTTAGATGGATCATGGTTGAAAGTAGAGAATACCAGAAAGATGTTTTCCTGTGTTTTATTGACTACACAGAGGTATTCAACTGTGTGGATCATAACAAATTATAGATAACATTGTGAAGAATGGGAATTTTAGAGCACTTAATTTTGCTCATAAGGAACCTGGGCACATACCAAGAGGCAGTCTTTTGAACAGAACAAAGGGGGTACTGTGTAGTTAAAAATCAGGAAAGGTGTGCATCAAGGTAGTATCCTTTCACCATCCTGTTAAGTCTGTGTGCTGAGCAAATATTTGGAGAAGCTGGACTATATGAAGAAGAACGTTGCATCAGGATTGGAGGAAGACTCGTTAACAACCTGCGTTATGCAGATGACACAACCTTGCTTGCTGAAGGTGAAGAGGACTTGAAGCACTTAATGATGAAGGTCAAAGACACAGCCTTCAGTATGGATTATACTGCAACATAAAGAAAAAAATTCTCACAACTGGACCAATAAGCAATATCATGATAAAAAACAAAAAACCAAACCTGTTGCCGCTGAGTTGATTCTAACTCATAGCGACCCATCAGGGCAGAGTTGAACTGCCCCATAGGGTTTCCAAGGAGCAGCTGGTGAATTTGAACTGCTGACCTTTTGGTTGGCAGCCAAGCTCTTACCCGGTGTACCACCGGGGCTCCAATATCATGATAAATGGAGAAAATACTGAAGTTGTCAAAGATTTCATTTTACTTGGATCCACAATCAGCACTCATGGAAACTGTTGTTAGGTGCTGTTGAGTCGGTTCCAACTCATAGCGACATTGTGTACAACGGAAGAAACACTCCCTGGTCCTGCACCGTTCTCACAATTGTTGTTATGCGTGAGCCCATTGTTGCAGCCACTGCGTCAGTCCATTTTGTGGATTAACACATGGAAACAGAAGTCAAGAAATCAAACGACCCGTTGCATTGGGCAAATCTGCCACAAAAGACCTCTTTAAAGTATTAAAAAGCAAAGATGTTGCTTTGAGGACTAAGGTCCACCTGACCTGTGCCATGGTATTTTTAGTCACCTCATATGCATGCTAAAGCTGGACAATGAATAAGGAAGATCAGAGAAGAAGTAATGCATTTGAATTATGGTGTTGGCGAAGAATATTGAATATACCATGGAATTCCAAAAGAATGAACAAACCTGTCTTGGAAGAAGAAGTACAGCCAGAATGCTCCCTATAAGCGAGGATGGCGAGACTTCATCTCATGTACTTTGGACTTGTTATCAGGAGGGACCAGTCCCTGGATAGTGACATCGTGTTTGGTAAAGTAGAGGTTTGGCAAAAAAGAGGAAGATCCTCAGTGAGATGGATTGACATAGTGGTTGCAACAGTGGACTTAAACACAGTAACAATTGTGAGGATGGCACAGGACTGGGCAGCATTTTGTTCTGTTGTCTGTAATGTTGCTGTGAGTTGGAACCAACTTGACAGCACATAACAGAAATGACATTATTCTGCTTGCCACAACTCCTAAAATGGTCTTCGTGTGTGTGTGTGCAAGGTTTTCTGTCAGTCACATTCAGTGTTATTAGAATGAAACTGAGGTATGAAAGTAACAACAGTTCATTTATTTCAGAACCTTTCTCGAAGTCTTAAAAGATGGCTAAGTTTATTCCGTATAACTTCTTCCCTAGTTTTATTGAGATATTATTTTTTTTCTTTTTTGGACATCCCATATTTTCTAGGGACTATCCAAATCTTATTATCATCCATGTTTACAAATCTTCCCTTATCAGAATTTAAGGTAACACAAATACTGCCCATGATTAGCTATTTTTTAAATTTCCCCATGCATGTGAGGCTTCTTAAAGATTTAGATGAAATATATTGAGAAAGGAAGAGATTATTTAAATATTTTAGGCTTAGTCACTTAGGTATGCAACACATGCTATACTTCTGAGCATGAGAGTAATGGTCGAGGCAAATTTTTTATATTTTATGGAAGGAAATGGCAAGAGAAAATTACAAATGTAAATTTGGGCATGTTTGCTGTTGTTTTTTTTTTTTTAACTTGCTTTCTCTCAAATTTTCTTAACTAATTGCTTTTTTTTCCTCATTTATTACCCTGTAAACTTTTTTTATAAATGTATCTACAAGCTCCAATGTATGTTAAAATGTTCAGAATTTTTTTTCTTCACTTTTTTTTTTTTTTAATCTCATTTACAAACTATGAAAACATTTTGTTTGGGCATTTATATCCTTACATTTTCAAACTTTTTTTAATAGGATCGGAAGCTCCATGGTACAGCTCAGCAGCTGCTTCAGGACAGCAAGACAAAAATAGAAGTCATTAGAATGCAGATTCTTCAAGCAGTCCAGACCAATGAATTGGCTTTTGATAATGGTGATGGAATAGAAATAAATTGCCATTTTTCTTATTACTGTCAGTGTCTGATAGGTGTATTAGGATGGACTGACATATGGCGCTAAACAAATCTCATGTGACAAAGAGGCAGTAGTTCAAAGTTAAAGGAGAGGAGGCATTATGTTTTTTTAATTTGTTTTACATTCTTTACATGATATACATACCTTTAAATATTTGCTTGAGGTTATGGATTTAGAATGTATTTCTTCATTTTAATAGCCTTTCAAATACTTTTAATTGATGCTTTATTTTTAAAAAAATCTATCTCCCGTTTATAGAGTATGGTTTTTTGTTTTTTAAATTCCAGATTGAATCTTTACAGCTAGTTGCTAAAGTGGGAGTGGAATCTATTTCAGTCTTATGATGTTTCAATATATGGATAAGTTGGCTTACCTACAATTTGAAAATTTTTTTTTTAGATTTTTAATTTAGATATATGATGGCTAAAATGGGAAGCACTGAATTTCATCCTTTTATCTATTAAATGTCATTTCAGAGTTTGTTGCTTAAAGGACTAACTTTTATATTAACGTCATAAGAATTCATTTATTTTACGTTATTTTTAATCACTAAAAAAATCAAATAAATGGTTCAATTAAGGCTTTTTTTTCCTCCCCCTCTAGCAAAACCTGTGATAAGCCCTCTTGAGCTTCGTATGGAAGAATTAAGGCATCATTTTAAGATAGAGTTTGCAGTAGCAGAAGGTGCAAAGAATGTGATGAAATTACTTGGCTCGGGAAAAGTGACAGACAGGAAAGCACTTTCAGAAGTAATTTTAAATAAAATTTTTACTTTGTTTAATAATTACATTATTCAAAGAATATGATTATTTAAATGGTAACAATTGTCTTCATTGTTCAAGGCTCAAGCAAGATTTAATGAATCAAGTCAGAAATTGGACCTTTTAAAGTATTCTTTGGAGCAGAGATTAAATGAACTTCCCAAGAATCATCCCAAAAGCAGTATTATAATTGAGGAGCTTTCACTTGTCGCATCACCAACACTAAGTCCACGTCAAAGTATGATATCTACGCAAAACCAATACAGTACGCTGTCCAAACCAGCAGCGTTAACAGGTATGTGGCACATATTCTGTGATTTTTTTGTGTGTGTTTTTGTCCACATCAGGTTCTGGTATAATAAATGAAAAAAAAAGTGTACACAGACTTGTTTTAATACACATAATAAAATTCACCGTTTTAAAGTATTTAATTCCATATCATTTGGTACATTCACAGTGTTGTGTAACCATTATCACTCTCTAGTTCAAGAGCAGTTTCATAACTCCAAAAGGAAACCCTGTACCCATTAAGCAGCCATTCCCCGTTTCTCCCTACCCCCGGCCACTGGCAACCACTAATCTGCTTTTCTGTCTCTATGAATTTGTCTATTCTAGATGTTTTAGGTGATGGAATTATATCGTATCTGCCCTTTTGTTTCTGACTTCATTTACTAAGCGTAATGCTTTCAACGTTCATCCGTATTGTAGCATGTCTCAGTACTTCATTCCTTTTTAAAAATGGCTGAGTAATATGCTATGAGTCGGAATCGACTCGATGACAATGGGTTTTTTTTTTTTAATATTCCATTGTATGGGTATACACCTTTTTTGTGTATGTTTGTAATAAAACATTTTCTACTTCAGCATTCTTCACCTGTGCAATTTAGTGACATTAATTGTGTTTATTATGTTGTGCAGCCATTACCATTATCTGTTTCCAACTTTTACACCACCACCCTTAATAGAAGCTCAGTGTCTTTTACGCAGTGAATCCCCTTATCTCCCTTCCTCCTACCCACCCCGATAGCCACTAGTAACCTTAGGTCTGCATATACGCCATATTTTATTTATCCTGTCATTACTTATAGGACATTTGGGTTGTTTTTACCTTTTGGCTATTGTGAATAATGCTGTTATGGGCATTTGTATACAAGTTTTTCTTTGAACACCTGTTTTCTGTTCTTTGGGATGGTAACCTATGTTTAACTATCAAAGAATCACCAAACTATTCTCCAAGTGGTTGCACTATTTTACATTCTCAACAGCAAATATGAGGGTTTCAGTTTCTCCACATCCTCGTCAACACTTGTTATCCCCCCCTCCCCCCACCCCGTAATGTATAGCCATCCTAGTGAATAATGCAAAAGGAGCTCTGGTTGCACAATGTTTAAGGGTTTAGCTGCTAACTGAAAGGTCAGTAGTTTGAATGCATCAACGGCTCTGCAGGAAAAAAGACCTGGCAGTCTGCTGCTGTAAAGATTACAGTCTAGGAAACTCTATGAGGTAGTTCATCTCTGTCCTATAAAGTCACTACGAGTTGGAATTGACTTGAGGGTACACAGCAACAGTGGGTGTGAAGCAGTATCTCATTGTGGATTTGATTTGCATTTAACTAATGACTAATGATGTTGAGCATCTTTCATTTGGTTATTGGCCATTTGTATATTTCTCTGGAGAAATGTCTATTCAAGTCCTTTGTACATGTTTTAATTGGATTGCTTGTCTTTTCATTGTTTAGTTTTAACTGTTCTTTATTCTGGATATATGTTACCTTATCAGATATATGATTTTCAAATATTTTCTCCTTTTCTGTGCTTATTTTTTTACTCTCTTGATAGTGACATTTGATGCACAAGAGTTTTAAATTTTGACTAAGCCCAGTTAATCTTTTTACTTTTTTGTTACTTGTTCTTTTTATGTCCTATCTAAGAAACTATTGCCGAATCTAAGATCATGAAGACTTATCCCTGTTTTATAGACTTAGCTCCTATATTTAGGTCTTTGATCCATTTTTAGTCAATGTCTGTGTATGGTGTGGAATAAAGATTCATCTTCATTCTTTTGAACGTAGCTGTCCAGTGGTCCCAGCACTGTTTGTTGAAGAGACCATCCTTTTTCCGTTGAGTAGTTTTACCACCCTTGTCAAAAACCAATTGACTCAAGATGTGTGGCTTTCTTACTAGACTCTCAATTCTGTACCATTGATCTATATGCCTATCCTTGTGCCAGTACCACATTGTTTTGATTTTTGTTGCCTTGAAGTAAGTTTTGAATTTTGGAAGTGTAAGTTCTCCAACCGTGCTCTTCATTTTGAAAATTGTTTGGACTATTTGGAGTCCTTTGCAATAAAAAAAAAAAATATATAGCATATACATATTCCCCTGGAATTTTTCATAGGGGTTTTGTCACATCTGTATCATTTTGGGAAGTACTGCCAGTTTAAAAATAGTAAGTCTTGCAATTTATGAACACAAGATGTCTTTCCACTTATATAGGTCTTCCTTAATTTGTTTTAGCAATGTTTTGTAGTTTTAAGTGTACAACATTGTGAAAAATGGGAATTCCAGAACACTTAATTGTGCTCATGAAGAACCTTTACATAGATCAGGAGGCAGTTATTTGAACAGAACAAGGGGATACTGATTGGTTGAAAGTCAGGAAAGGTGTGCATCAAGGTTGTATTCTTTCACCATACCTATTCAGTCCGTATGCTGAGCAAATAATCCGAGAAGCTGGACTATATGAAGAAGAATGGGGCATCAGGATTGAAGGGGGACTCATTAACAACCCGCGTTATGCAGATGACACAACCTTGCTTGCTGCAAGTCAAGAGGACTTGAAGCACTTACTAATGAAAATCAAAGACCACAGCTTTCAGTATGGATTGCACCTCAACACAGAGAATACAGAAATCCTCACAACTGAACCAATGAGCAACATCATGATAAACGGAGAAAAGATTGAAGTTGTCAAGGATTTCATTTTACTTGGATCCACAGTCAATAGCCGTGGAAGCAGCAGTCAAGAAATCAAAAGACTCATTGCATTGGGTAAATCTGCTGCAAAGGACCTCTATAAAGTGTTAAAGAGCAAAGATGAAGACTAAGGTGTGCCTGACCCAAGCCATGGTATTTTCAATCGCATCATATGCATGTGAAAGCTGGACAATGAATAAGGGAGACTGAAGAATTGACGCCTTTGAATTGTGGTATTGGCGAAGAATATTGAATATACCATGGACTGCCAAAAGAATGAACAAATCTGTCTTAGAAAAAGTACAGCCAGAATGCTCCTTAGAGGCAAGGATGGCAAGACTGCGTCTTTACATACTTTGGACATGTTGTCAGCAGGGCTCAGTCTCTGGAGAAGGACATCATGCTTGGCAGAGTACAGGGTCTGCAGAAAAGAGGAAGACCCTCAATGAGGTGGATTGACACAGTGGCTGCAACAATGAGCTCAAGCATAACAACGATTGTAAGGATGGCTCAGGACCAGGCAGTGTTTCATTCTGTTGTGCATAGGGTCACTATGAATCTGAACCAACTCGAGGGCACCTAACAACAACAAGTGTACAAGCCATACACCTCTTTGGCTAAATTTATTCTTAAGTATTTTATTCTTTGTGATACAATTGTAAAGGTAATTGTATTCTTAATTTTCTTTTCAGGTTATTTATTGCTAAACGAAACCAAACCAAATCTGTTGTGAGCAAGTTGATTTTGACTCATACCAACCCTATAGGACAGGGTAGAACTCCCCCCTGGGTTTTCCAAGACCGTTAACCTTTACGGAAGCAGACCGTCACTCTTTCTCCCACTGAGCGGCTGGTGTGTTCAAACCGCTGAACTTTCGGTTAGCACCAAGTGCTTAACCACTGTGCCACCAGGGCTCCTTGTTTATTGCTAGAATATAGAATTCAGCTGATTTTTGGGTGCTGATCTTGTATCCTTCAACTTTGCTGAATTCGTTTATTAGCTCCAATTAAGGATTTTTTGTGGATTCGTTAAGATTTTCTGTGTATAAGATTACTTCGTCACCTGCGAATAGAAACACTTTTTCCTTTCCAATTGGATGCCTTTGTTTTTTCTTGTTCTCTTTTTCTTGCCAAATTACTCCTGTAAGAACTTCTGGTAGAGTGTTGAATAGAAATGCCTAGAGCTGGCATCCTTGTCTTATTCCTGATCTTAGGAGGAAATTTTTCATTCTCTTATCATTGAGTGAGATGATAGCTGTGGATTTTTTAAGATGTCCTTTATCAGAGTGAAGAAGTTCCCTTCTATTCCTAGTTTGAGTGTTTTTATCATGAAGGGGTGTTGGGTTTGTCAAATGCTTATTTTGCATCAGTTAAGATGAGCATGTGATCCTTTTCCTTTGTTCTATTACTGTGTATTACATTGATTTTCTAGTGTTGAACCACCTTTGCATTCCTAGGATAAATCCCAATTGGTTATGTTGTATAATTTTTTTATATGCTGCTGGCCTATATTTGCTGGTACTTTTTTTTTTGAGCATTTTTGCTTTTATATTTATAAGGGATATTGGTCTCTGGTTTTCTTTTAATGCCTGTCTAGCTTTGGTGTCAGGGTATTGCTGGTCTCATAGAATGAGTTGAGAAGTATTCCTTTTTTTTTTCTGTGTTTTGGAAAGGTTTGAGAAGAATTAGTGTTGATTCATTTTTAAATGTTACAGTTCACCAGTGGAGCCATCTGATCCTTGGATTTTCTTTGTTGAGATGCTTTTGATTACACATTTAATCTCTTTAACTGTTATGGGGGCAGTGGTGGTTCAGCAGTAGAACTCCTGACTTTCATGCAGGAAACCCCTTCCTTACAATTTGTTGTTGCTGCTTGTTATGGGTTGTTATTGTGTTTTGTTTAATGACTCTTTTAAACTATTTCTGTAAGGACTGTATTCTTTGTCATGTGTGGAAACTAATGTCTCTTTTAGCTTAGTGGTCAGCTAGTGATTTGACAATAATATCCTTAAACTCCTGGAAACAAAAAAGTCACTGAGTCTTTGTAGCTAGGCTTTTGTGTGTGTTAGGGCGTACCTTCAACACTCAGCCCAGCAGTTTCCAACTCTGCCTTCTCCTTCACTTCCTACATACACAGAGCTTGAAGGTCAACCAGAGGCGAAAGCTTAGTGGTCTTTTCTAAGAACATTCCTGTCCTGGACTAGCATGTGACTTTCTTGATTTCCAGGAATATACAGAAACTTTTCAGTGCCCTTATTTCACAAAGCATTTCACTCCCCAGATTTTTCTCCAAGGTTTTTTGGCATGTCTGTTGTTTTCCGCAACAGAGATCCTTTTTTCCAGCTGCAGTGGGTTGTTCACTTGCCTTTAAATGCTTCTAACACACCTTCTCCCACCACACACCCACACATAAACACATACACATATACACACGCACACACGCACACACACGCGCACACACAGCTGTTTCTCTGCCCTGAGAGATTTCCTAGTTAGGCAAAGTAAAGACAAGCCTTTTGTGTTAATCCATTAGGGAGCTTGTAGACAGGTCAAAATAGACAGTTCTTTGAGGGCAAGGTTTGCTCTGCTCTCTCTGGCCATCAGGAATCTACACTGGGAATGCAGGCTACCATCTTCAAGATTGCTGCTGGGCCAGTGAGGGTGAGGGAGGGAAGGACAAGGGTAAGTTAAAATGCCACAAAGCTTTCGTACCAGGTATCAGTTTCTTTTTTTTTTTTTTATTACACATTTCCTTGATTGATGTAATACTTTGACTATTTTCCAGGGTTCTAATAGTGTTGATTTTGACAGTTTTCGCCTATTTTTGTTAGTGTTTCTATGGTGAGACCACCCTTGGAGTTTTCTCTGATGTCACCTGGAAAGGCTTTTATGTTCTGTGTGAATATTTTGGTTACATAGACTACCCCCACCTCCAGAATTCTTAAGTTTTATTATCAATATTAGTATTAATAAGGACTTCACCTTAATAATAAAGTTATTTAATATTTAAAGTTATGAAAGTGTTCCTCAGTATTACATAGCATACTATAATGTCCTAGTAACTTTCTGCATCATTAATCATCTTATATTCTGGTAAACTTCTACATTAAAACTTAAAAATTCAAATTAACAGTTGAGTTTACTATTAGCACTCTTTAGGATCAGTCTAAACTTGCTGTTCCCAAATTGAGTTCCTAAATCTAAGGTACCTTGGGATGCCACAGTGAATTCACGGGGCACAACAGGATATATCATTATAATATTTTATATTTATATTTTGAGGGAAACGTAGCATTGCTCCACATCTAACAGTCTTCATACACGGTGTTAGCTCAAGGTAGTTAACAGTTTCAACATTAGATGTAGCTACATTCTTTTTGATGATGTCATATATTTATGAAGTTGGGTTTCCTTGGTTGTTGTGATAAAAGGTAAATATCAAATAAAAATCAGTATGCAACAGGAAATGAGAGTAGTGGCCAGTCTGATTCCAACGTTTAAGACGTTGTATAGTGCCCAGTAGGCACAGGTATCCCAGTAGGAAGTAATCGTGGTTATTTAAAAATGGCATAAAAATACTACTTTTTTTTTCCTTTCAATTTATGTGTTTTAAAATTGCTATTGAATTGTTAGGATAGAAATACTTGAGATGTTTGAACTTACCTATTTAATAAATAGAACTTTTTGGTATATCTTTTGGCCGAGGGACTCCATGAAAAAATTATTGAGACATTAGGGTAATATGAATTGAGAAAGCTTGGGAACCTCTGGTCTAAACTCTCCAGACAGTGACACCTGTTTATCTTTCCAGCTGCATCTTTTGTAACTCTTACTGTGAATCTTCTATCAAAATCAAATTGATTAGTGCAGAGTATTTTTCCCACCCTACTTCATGTAGTGATGTATTAAATATATTTAATGCCTTAATACTTCTTATCATGTGTGTATGTGAATACTTATTTTTTTAATCAAAACTGAAACGTAGATTTCTGAAGAACAAAAACCTGGCCACCTACCTGCATGTAACCCTAGCACAGAACATTTTCTACATACAACAGATATGTAGAAATATTATTTGATGATTAGAGAGGGACTTTATTTTGTGCTTATTGTCTAAACTTTGCTACCTTATGACTCAATGGTGAGTACATTGTTGATGCTCAAGAAGTTCTGAATGATTTGTTGATTAAAATATAGCTGTTAAATATTTGAAAATTCATAATATTTCAAGAAAAGTTAAGAAGCTACATCGTGGGGACTCAGCTGATGTGATTGGAAAGTTCTTTCTTTTTTTTCCTTTTCCAGTCGTCTTCCCCCAACTCCTGGATTTTAACCTATTCCGTACTCTTTCCCTGTTCTTCATTTTATTGAAAGTAATGTAAATCATCAGTCTAAAAGGAAATATTTTAAAATTCTTACGACATTTAAAAAAATTTTTTTTAATTCCTTAAGCTTCAGCAGGGGCTTAGACCAAATATATAGTAAGTAGGAGGAGAAATCGTTTTGGTGTTAATGAAGGATTAAAAACCAAAACCCAACACACTGCTGTCGAGTCAATTTCAACTTATTGTGACCCTATAGGAAAGAGTAGAATTGCCCTGTAGGGTTTCCAAGACTGTAAATCTTTATGGAAACTGACTGCCACATCTTTCTCCTGTGGAGTCGATGGTGGGTTTGAACCACGGACATCTCAGCAGCCGAGCACTTTTAACCACTGCACCACCATGGCTCTAATAACAGATTAGACATGATGAAAGATTAGCAAGAATAAATTGTGGGAACGTTTACTGTCCTGAGTTTTTCACTGCATCCCATTATTTGTGGTTTGTGTCATCTATAGTTTGGTTTCTTTTGTGGTTGTATGATAGTAATAATGGAATTTGCACATCTGTTGCTACTTTGACATAAAGTATAATAGAATTTTTTGTTCCACATTTTGAGAAATTTACTTGTTTTTATTAAATAAACTTTCCTCAGAATGAAAAATGTTTCTTGAGCCAAGATGAAATCCCGAGTTAGTATATTGGATATAAGAGTTTTCCATGTTGTTGTTAGGTGCCGTTGAGTCAGTTCTGACTCATGATCCTGTGTACAATAAAACAAAACACTGTCCAGTCCTGTGCCATCCTCACAGTCATTGTTAGCTTGAGCCCATTGTTGTAGCCACTGTGTCAATCCATCTCATTGAGGGCCTTCCTCTTTTTCCCTGACCCTCTATTTACCAAGTACTATGTCCTTCTCCGGAAACCCTGGTGGCATATCGGTTAAGTGCTATGGCTGCTAACCAAGAGGTCAGCAGTTCGAATCCACCAGGCATTCCTTGGAAACTCTATGGGGCCATTCTACTCTGTCCTATAGTGTCACTATGAGTCAGAATTGACTTGATGGCAGTGGGTTTGGTTTTTGGTTTATGTCCTTCTCCAGGACTGGTTCTTCCTGATAACATGTCCAAAGTATGTGAGATGTGTGGTCTCGCCATCCTTGCTTCTAAGGAGCATTCTGGCTGTACTTCTTCCAAGACAGATTTATTCGTTCTTTTGGCAGTCCATAGTGTATTCAATATTCTTCACCAGCACCACAATTCAAAAGCGTCAGTTCTTCCTCAGTCTTCCTTATTCATTGTCCAGCTTTTGCATGCATATGAGGTAACTAAAAATACCATGGCTTGGGTCAGGCACACCTTAGTCTTCAAGTTGGTATCTTTGTTTTTTAACACTTTAAAGAGATCTTTTGCAGCAGATTTATCCAGTGCGGTGTGTCATTTCTTTTTTAACTGTGGGAGAAGAGTTTTTCTAGACAGTTAAAATAATTTTTTTTATTTACTTATTCTAACGAAATTTGCAGCTACTGCTTATGAATACAGTTACTCCTTTGATTTGCTTGTTTTAAAATTTTCATATTATGGGTGATAAAAGTTAAAAATACAATCTAAAGCTATTTCTAATATGGTTATATTATGTGCAGTTGCAGTTGTGTCACCTTATAAAAGTAAGAAACTTCTAGATGTTTAATAAAGATTTTAAATCCCTCCAGATTTTTTTTCCAAATGAAAGCAGGTGTTGAATATTGTCATATCCAGATACATTGAAATTACTAAAATATTTAATAAGCTACCAGGGTTTGAAATAGTAGCCAGATGTTTTCAGTTTCCCCATGATGACTTTTAGATCTGAGCATTTATAGTAGAAATGAGCTAAGTTTGGCAGTGTAACAAAAAATAATAAAACAATTAAACCACACAAACACAAGTTTTTTTTTTTTTAACTTAGTTAAAAAAAAAAGATATACTTAATTTGTCTTACCACTTTACAGTGAGGTAAAGTTTTTATAACCTAATAGAACATAAGAGTGAGACTTTTTTTCCTCTACCTTTAACAGCTTTATTGAGGTATAATTTACGTACCTTACAATTCACCCATTGTAAAATATAGTTCTATGAGTTTTAGTAAATATATACATTTGTGCCACCATAATTAAAATTCAGATTTTTCAACAGTTTTATTAAAGTATCATTAACATACAATAAACTACACATTTTAAAGTGTACAATTTGATATATTTTGTCATGTTTAAAGCTGTGAAACTATCACCGCAAGCAAGATAATGAATCTATGCGTTATGTCCAAAAATATCATTGTGTGCCTTTTTATAGCGCCTCTTTCTTTCTACCATTTCCCATCTCTCTTCCCTGGCTCAGCTGTCCCCAGGCAATTACTGACTTCTTTCTGTCACTAGATAATACTTTGCATTTTGGAGAATTTTATATACATGGAATCATACAGTACATACTGTTGTGTTTTGGGGGGGCAATGAGTAACACTCTTGACCATTAACCAAAAGGTCTGGGGGTTCAGGTCAACCCAGAGGAGCCTTGGAAACAAGGCCTGGTGGCCTGCTTCCACAAGATCAGCCAACGAAACCCTGTAGAGCACAGTTCTACTCTGACACACATTTGGTCATCATGAATCAGAATCAACTCAATGGCAGCTGGTTTACTTGTTTAGTATTACATTATGCGGATATACTACAATTTGTTTATCCATTCACCTGTGATGCCCATGTTGGTGTTTCCATTTTTAGCCATTTCAAATAAAGCTGCTATGAACATTCACATACAGGTTTTTTGTGAACATGATTTCAATTCACTTAGGTAAATACCTAGGAGTGGTATGACTGGATCATACGGTAAGTGTATGTATAACTAAGAAACTGCCGCACTGTTTTCCAAAGTGATTGTACCATTTTACATTTCTGCCACCAGTGTATCAGAGTTTCAGTTGCTTCACATCTTAACCAACATTTGGCATAATCAGTCTTTTTAATTTTAGAAACTCTGTATGTAGTGCTATCTTATTGTGGGTTTACTTTGCATTTACCTAAAAACTGTTGATATTCAGCATCTTTTTATGTACTCATTTGCAATCCATGTATCTTCTCTGGTGAAGTGTATGTTCACATCTTCTGCTCATTTTGTATCAGGCTATTTTCTTATTATTGAGTTTGGGGAATTTTTAATATATTCTAGATATAAGTCCTTTATCAGATAAAAGATTTTTAAATATTTTCTCTCAGTCTCTGGCTTCTCTTTTTATTTTTTTTAAATAGTGTCTTTGAAGATAAGTTTTTTTTTTTTAATGTAGTCTAATCTATCAATTACTTTGTTTTACGAAGTGTGCTTTGAGTGTTGTATCTAAGAAGTCATTGCCTAAGCTCAGCTCACAAAGATTTCCCCCTGCATTTTATTCTAGAAGCTTTATAGTTTTGTGTTTTACATTTAAGTCTCTGATGCATTTTGAGTTTAAAAATTTTATATGGTTTGAGGTATGAATCAAAACTCATTTTTCTCATGGATATCCATCCAGTTGTCCAGCAATGTTTATTGAAAAGACTGTCCTTTTTCCATTGAATTGCCTTTATATTTTTGTTGAAAACTAGTCTGCTAAGAGTCCAGCTTTCTTTCTGGACTCTATTCTCTTCCACTAATTTATTTGCTTATCTTGATACCAGTAGCACAGTGACTTGATAATCAGTAGTTTTATGATAAATCTTGTAATCTGCGAGTGTTAGTCCTAAAAAACTCTGTTTGGCTACTCTGGTCCTTCATATTTCCATAACCATTTCTGTGTGCATGTGTAGCTTGTCACTGCATTAAAAAAAAAAAAAAGCCTACTGGGTTTTCATTGGGATCATGTTGAATCTGTTCGTCTTTTTGGGAAAAGGATGTCCTAACAATATTGACTCTTCCACGCTGTGAACATTGTAGATCTTTTCATTTATTTAGATCTTCTGTACTGTCTCAGCAGTGCTTGAAATTGCAATTGAAATCTCCAAATATAGTTATGCCATTTCTCATTGAAGTTCTGTCAATTTTTGCTTTATGTACTTTGAAGCTCTGTTAGTTGCATAAACATTTAGGTTTATTATGTCCTCTTGATGAATTACCCCTTTATCATTATGAAATGACTTTTTCCTTGGTAGTATTCTTTACTCTGAAATTTTTGTTGGTTATTAACATAACCGCTCAGTCTTTTTTGATTAGTGTTAGGATGATACGTTGTTTCTATTTCTTTTAGCTTATTTCTGTCTATTTGACCCATCTGTTCTTTAATTCCTTCTTTTTCTGCCTTCTTTTTGCATTGAGTATTATGTTAGTTCCCCCAAGTATCTGTCAGTTTGTCGTACTGTGGGGGCTTGCATGTTGCTGTGATGCTGGAAGCTATACCACCAGTATTCAGATACCAGCAGGGTCACCCATCAGGGACAGATTTCAGCTGAGCTTCCAGACTAAGACAGACTACGAAGAAGGACCCAGCAGCCTACTTCTGAAAGGAATTAGCCAGTGAAAACCTTACAAATAGCAATAGAACACTGTCTGATATAGTGCTGGAAGATGAGCCCCCCAGGTTGGAAGGCACTCAAAAGATGACTAGGGAAGAGCTGCCTCCTCAAAGTAGAGTTGACCTTAATGACATGGATGGAGTAAAGATTTTGGGACCTTCGTTTCCTGATGTGGCATGACTCAAAATGAGAAGAAACAGCTGCAAACATCCATTAATGATTGGAAACTAGAATGTACAAAGTATGCATCTAGGAAAATTGGAAATCATAAAAAAAAAAAAAAAAATGAAGTGGAATGCGTAAACATCAATATTCTAGGCATTAGTGAACTGAAATGGACTGGTATTGGCCATTTTGAATTGGACAATCATATAGTCTACTAAGCCGGGAATGACAGCTTGATGAGGAATGGTGTTGTATTCATCATCAAAAAGAACATTTCAAGATCTGTCCTGAAGTACAACGCTGTCAGTGATAGGATGATATCCATACACCTACAAGGAAGACACCAACCACGAAGGACAAAGATGAAGAAATAGAAGATTTTTATCAGCTGCTGTGGTCTGAAATTGATCAAACATGCCATCAGGATGCATTGATAATTACTGGTGATTGGAATGCAAAAGTTGGAAACAAAGAAGGATTGGTAGTTGGAAAATACGGTCTTGGTGATAGAAACAGTGCCAGGGATGGAATAATAGAATTTTGCAACACCCACAACTTCTTCATTGCAAATACCTTCTTTCACCAACATAAACAGCAGTTGTACACATGGACCTCACCAGATGGGAAACACAGGAATCAAATTGACTACCTCTCTGAAAAGAGACCATGGAAAAGCTCAGTATCGTCAAAGCAGGGCCAGGGGCCGACTGGAACAGACCATCAATTGCTCATATGCAAGTTCAAGCTGAAACTGAAAAAAATCAGAGCAGGTCCACGAGAGCCAAAATACGACCATAAGTATATCCCACCTGAATTTAGAGACCATCTCAAGAATAGATTTGATGCATTGAACATTAGTGACCGCAAGACCAGACAAATTGTGGAATGACATCAAGTACATCATACATGAAGAAAGCGAGAGGTCATAGAGAAGACGGGAAAGAAAGAAAAGACCAAGATGGATGTCAGAGGAGACTCTGATACTTGCTCATGACTGTCGAGCAGCTAAAGTAAAGGGAAGAAGTGAGGAAGTAAAAGAGCTGAATAGAAGATCTCAAAGGTTGGCTTGGGAAGACAGAGTATCATAATGACATGTGCAAAGAGCTGGAGTTAGAAAACCAAAAAGGAAGAGCACACTCGGCGTTTCTCAAGCTGAAAGAACTGAAGAAAAAATTCAAGCCTTGAGTTGCAACAATGAAAGATTCTATGGGGAAAATATTAAATGGCACAGGAAACATCAAAAGAAGACGGAAGGAATACACAGTCATTATACCAAAAAGAATTAGTCGATATTCAACCATTTCAAGAGGTGGCATATGATCAGGAACTGATGGTACTGAGGGAAGAGGTCCAAGCTGCTCTGAAGGCATTGGCGAAAAACAAGGCTCCAGGAATTGACGGAATATCAATTGAGATATTTCAAAAAATGGATGCAGCGCTGGAGGTGCTCACTCATCTATGCCAAGAAATATGGAAGACAACTGACTGGAAGAGATCCATATTTATGCCTATTCCCAAGAAAAGTTATCCAACGAAACCCGGAAATTATCGAACAATGTCATTAATATCACATGCAAGCAAAATTTTGCTGAAGATCATTCAAAAACGGCTGCAACAGTATATCTACAGGGAACTGCCAGAAATTGAAGCCAGTTTCAGAAGTGGACATGGAACCAGAGATATCATTGCTGATGTCAGACGGATTCTGGCTGAGTGCAGAGAATACCAGAAGGATGTTTACCTGTGTTTCATTGACTGTGCAGAGGCATTTGACTGTGTGGATCATAACAAATTACGGATAGCATCACAAAGAATGGGAATTCCAGAACACTTAATTGTGCTCATGAGGAACCTTTACATAGATCAAGGGGCAGTTGTTCAGACAGAACAAGGGGATACTGAGTGGTTTAAAGTCAGGAAAGGTGTGCATCAGGGTTGTATCCTTTCACCACGTATTCAATCTTTATGCTGAGCAAATAATCCAAGAAACTGGACTATATGAAGAAAAACGGGGCATCAGGATTGAAGGAAGACTCATTAACAACCTGCATTATGCAGCTGACACAACCCTGATTGCTGAAAGTGAAAAAGACTTGAAACACTTATTAATGAAGATCAAAGACCACAGCCTTCAGTATGGATTGCACCTCAACATAAGGAAAACAAAAACCCTCACAACTAGACCAATGAGCAACAGAATGATAAACAGAGAAAAGATTGATGTTGTCAAGGATTTCATTTTACTTGGATCCACAATCAACAGCCATGGAAGCAGCAGTCAAGAAATCAAAAGACGCATTGCATTGGGCAAATCTGCTGCAAGGGACCTCTTTAAAGTTTTGAAAAGCAAACATGTCACGTTGAAGACTAAGGTTTGCCTGACCCAAGCCACGGTATTTTCAGTTGCATCATATGCATGTGAAAGCTGGATGATGAATAAAGAAGACCAAAGAATTGACGTCTTTGAATTGTGGTGTTGGCGAGGAATATTGAACGTACCATGGACTGCCAAAAGAATAAGCAAATCTGTCTTGGAAGAAGTACAACCAGAATGCTTCTTAGAAGCAAGGATGGCGAGACTGCATTGTCAGTAGAGATCAGTTACTGGAGAAGGACATCATGCTTGGCAAAGTGCAGGGTCAGTGGAAGAGGAAGACCCTCAACAAGGTGGATTGCCACAGTGGCTGCAACAGTGAGCTCAAGGATAACAATTGTAAGGATGGCTCAGGACTGGGCAGTGTTTCGTTCTGTTGTGCATGGGGTCGCTATGAGTCAGAACCAACTCATCGGCTTCCAACAACAACATGTTAGTTATCTATTACTTTCTATCAATTACCTTAAAACTCAATACCATAAAACAACACACATCATCTCACAGTTTATGTGGGTCAGGTATCTGACACCGGTTACCTGGCTCCTCTGCTTCAGTGTTTTCCACAAAGTTGCGATCAAGATGTTAGCCAGAGCTACAGTCCAGTCTGAAGGTTTGACTGGGGAAGGATCCACTTCCAAGATCAGTTAGGATTTAATTCCCGGGGGCTCTTTGACTGAGGAGCTCAGTTCTAAACTGGCAGTTGGTTAGAAACTGGCCTGAATTCATTGCTATGTGGAACTCTCCCTGTTTCATTAGAGCAAGCAGGTGAGAAGAGTAAGAGGGAGAGTGCTAGCAAGGTGGAAGTCAGTTTTTGTAACCTAATCACAAAGTGATATTCCAGCACTTTTGCTGTATTATTTATGTTAGATGTAAGTCCCTAGGTCTAGTCTACAATCAAAGGGAGGGGGGATTACACAATACCAGGGAGTGAGGATCAATGGAAACTATGTCAAAAGCTCTTTATACTTAAAGTATTTTTTATGATTCCATTTTATCTCTTCTGTTGTCATATTACCTGTAACTCTGTTTCATCGTTATAGTAGTTCTTTTTGGCTTTCTAATACACATATTCAGCCTACCTTGGCCCACCTTCAAGTGATGTTGTACTACTTCACATATAGTATAAAAACCTTATAATAGTAAAATTTTATTTCTCTTCTCTTGGCTATTATTGTTGACATACATTTATACGTATGTTATAAACTCCACAATTAATTGATAACTGCTTTTGTTTGGACAGTCCGTTCTCTTTGAAAGAGATTTAAGTACTAAGAAAAAGTTCTTACATATTTACACAGGTAGTAATTATTATTTCTGGTGCTCTTCATTCCTTTCTAAGATTTTATTTTCATCTGGTATCCTTTTTTTTTTTCCTCCTATCTTGACCTTATTTAACATTTCTTGTATTGTGGGTCTGCTGAGGATAAATTTTCTCATTTTTATGTCTGAATTGCCTTCATTTTTGAAAGATATTTTCAGTGGGTTTAGAATTCTAGGTTCACAATTTATTTGTGTTTTGTACCCCTACCCCCAGTACTTCAAAGTTGTCGCTTCTTTGTCTTATCGCTTGCATTGTTTCCAGTGAGAAATATGCTGTTTCTGTGTGCAACACCTTTTTTTCCTCTGGTTGCTTTTAAGATTTTCTCTTCACCACTGAATTTGAGAAATATGATTATAATGTGTTTTAGTATATGTTCACTTATGTTTCTTCTGCCTAGTGTTCATTGAACTTCTTGGATATATGAGTTTGATCATCATATTTGGACAATTTTTGCCCTTTTTTTTTTCCAAATATGTTTTCCTTATTTGCTCTGCTCTTCATCAGGACTTCAGCTATACATGTGTTAGACAACCTGAAGTTAAGCTCACAGTTCACATATGCACTGTCCTCTCCCCTCCCCCCTCCCCCACATTTTTCCTTTTTTTACTCCAGTTTTTGGTTGTTTCTATTGCTGTCTTCAAGTTCGTTAACTTCTTATTTTGCAGTGTCTAACCTGCCACTGGAAACCCTGGTGGCATAGTGATTCAGAGCTATGGCCGCTAACCAAAAAAATCAGCAGTTCAAATCCACCATGCACTCCTTGGAAACCCTATGGGGCAGTTCTACTCTGTCCTATAGGGTTACAGTGAGTTGGAATCAACTCGACGGCAACGGGTTTTGTTTTTTTTTTTTTAATCTACCACTGGAGTCTTGGTGGCAGAGTGGTTAAGTGCTCGACTGCTAACAGAAAGGTGTGGTTGTTAATCTATTTTCATAAAGATTTACATCCTTGGAAACCTGGAGGGGCAGCTCTACTCTGTCCTATACAATTACTATGAGTCTGAATCTACTTGATGGCAACTGGTTTGGTTTGGTTGTTTTTAAATCTGCCGCCAGTTGTGTCCAGTGTTTTTTGAAGTTTATTTGTTTTAAATCTCAGACACTGTAGTTTTCATCTCTAGACATTTGGTTTAGGTCCTTTTTGTATCTTCCATGCCTCAACTTTTTGAACAGGTGGATTACAGTTATAATAACCATTTTAATATTCTTGTCTCCCAACCCTAACATTTATGTCAGTTCTAGATTGGTGTTACATTGATTTTTTTTTTCCTTATTATGGGTTGAATTTTCTTCTTTGCTTGCCAGTTGTTATGCTCTGAGATTGATCCCTGGAGACCCCATTCTTGTCTAATTCCTTGCTCTGTAAATATAATAGGACACCACTCTCATAATTACATTGTTATTTGGCAAAACGGATTTTGTGGATGTGATTAGAGTTACTAATCAGTAGACTTTGAGTTAATCCAAAGGACAATTATCTGGATGGGCCAAATCTAATCATACAAGTTTTTTTAAAAGCAGGGCATTTTCTCTGGCTGGTAGCAGAAGGGGAAGTTAGATTTGAATCATGGGAAGGATTTAAACAGCCACTGCAAGCTTGACAATGGAGTGGAGCACATGATGAGGAATTCAGGTGTCCTTTTGAAACTGAGAACACCTCAAGGAAACGGTGCTTCCCCTCTCTGCACTGCAGTGTGTCCTGGAAACTCAAGATAGTAAGCTGGGGCAATCTTAGGGCTCATCTCATTTGTTCCCCATCTCTCACGTTTCACTGTCCTGTATCACCTGATATCCATCCAATATCTTTAAAACTGGTTTTTCATATAATTTGTCTGATTTTTTAGTAGCTTCAGTTGGGAGAGTACATGGAGTCATTTTTACTGATTCTTGTTTGGAATGGAAGTCCTTCAGTTACTTTTAAATAATTTTAAAATTTGAAATAAAATTAAGTTTTAATAATTTAAATTTGACGTGACAGCCCTTACCAGGAAACGTTCTTACAAAAGTATTATGCTATGTGCACTCTTTTTTTTTTTTTTAATACTGAAGCACCACTGTTTTTTATGGTACATCAGGTCTAGCCCAAATGATGACAAAACTGTATCTCCAGGCAGCCTAACTCAGTTTCTCATTTTCCTGTGAACATCTTTAGTACTTGTGTACCTAAGGGAATTGCAGTTCTTTTGTGCTTAGGTATTTACAACTCGTAAATAACGACTCGACGGCACTGGGGGCTGGGTTAATTCATTTGACTAAGTAAACTATTAGAATGAAAAGATAATGTCATTTTACATCTCATATAGTAAAAGAACACAAGTTTCCTTGTGCAAAAAAAACTATTAAGTCTTTTTCTGTGTTAAGTATATAACTACTAAATACAACTAATATTCACAGATTTCCTTGTTTCTAATTTCTTAGGTTTATTGCCAATTGCATATTATTTTTGCTTTAATTTTTACCTATCGCATGTTCTAGCCACATGATTCTGTAATTCTTTCATGTAATTATTAGATACAAGTATTTAGATACACAAGAAGTTTCTATAACTTGTTTTATGCCCTACCAACAGCTCTTGAAAGGTACTATTCTTTTCCATAACATAAAAGATAAATATATAAAAGATAAAAAAAAAAAAATTATAGTTGCCTTAATTAGGAGTTTTGAATGGGTTTTTCTCATTATAACAGGAAAAGTGATAGCTACCTTACAGCTTGTCTAGGAGAATAGTTTTTTGTTAGCAGATTTTTTTTTTTTCCTTAAGAATAGGTTAACAGGGACATAATTCTGTGTATTAAAAATTGACATTCTTATTTGATATTTGTTTATGCTAACAGGTACTTTGGAAGTTCGTCTTATGGGATGCCAAGATATCCTAGAGAATGTCCCTGGACGATCAAAAGCTGCATCAGTTGCACTACCTGGCTGGAGTCCAAGTGAAACCAGATCCTCGTTCATGAGCAGAACAAGTAAAAGTAAAAGTGGAAGTAGCCGAAATCTCCTAAAAACTGATGACTTGTCCAGTTCAGTAACTACATTTTTTTTAATTATATAACACATTAAAAAAAAAAAAAAAGAGGGCCTACATAAAGGACTTAGCAGTAGGAACAGAAGAATGGGAAGAGTGAAAGTTAGACAAAAACTTTAAAATTATGATTTCCAAAATTTAACTTTAAAATACTAAAATCTGGAATGACAGGAAAACAAAAAAAGCAACAAAATTTACTTTATTGAAAGTATTTTAGAAGATTAAATGGCATATAGCATTAATTCTTATGGAAGAATGAAGTATTGAGCATCAATCTTTCTGCAAAATGAAAGGTTTACAGAGGCTATGAGATGTGTACTTCTTACAGAAATACTTGATTCTTTGAACGGTTTTGTGATGCTTCCAAGTTAACATTGAAATTTTGATAATAGCTAATACTAACCACTAGACCAAACATGTTTACTGGGATACCAACCTAGTATCCCAGTAGTACCTTAAATGGGAAGGGAGGAGGGGAAGCAGGCTATGTGAGCATTTGCATAAAATCCAAAAGGGTCACAAAGTACTTTGAGGACATACTAAAATATAATTATAGATTATGATATAAATCTGTAACTTGGGGGAAAGGCATGTGACACAGTTCAGCCTGTATAGACTACAAAAGTGAGTATGTCTGTGCTTTCCTGTGTATAGACAGATGCTTTGGGAAAAATGTGAAAGAATTAAGGCAACAACCTCTAGAAATAGAACTGTAGAAGGGAAGAAAACAGTATAAATGATACTGACACACACAGTACCACAAACAACTGCTATCAGCTGCTGTCTTTTCAGTCACATTCTAATATAAACAAAGTAGATAGCAGTTACTATTTGTGTTTTTATCAAACACAAGTGACAATTCAGGATGGTCTTATGGAGTGTATGTATATATAAACCTAGCTGTTTAATATTCAAAAGCTTCTTTATTTTCAGAGGTTCATAAGACTTTTGTTGCTATTAAACAGAAGTACTTTTATTTTAAAGGTTTTAAAGTTTTTAAGCAACCTTATAAATTTTAATTACAGATGACATCTGTGCTTTTTTGAAGCTTGATAATACTGTGGTTGGTCAAACTAGCTGGAAACCCATTTCAAATCAGTCATGGGACCAGAAGTTTACACTGGAACTAGACAGGGTAAGATGAGAAACTTTTTATTTGAATTGTCATTTTTTTATAATTAGTTTTCAGTAAGTTTTCTTTTTTAGAAATTTTCAGTAAGAAGTTTTACTCTTAACAGAATAAAAGAAGAATTTATGTATCTTTGACGTTTCTCATCTGCATAAATCTACTTTAAAATACAAGTGAATTTCAGTTTACAGCAGTAGTTTTTATTTCTACAGTGTTCTAAAGATGTGCAGTTTATATTAATCTGAAAGGTTGGTAACCAGGTGAAATCTAATACTGGAATATAATTGTTTACTTTAGTGATGCATTATCTAACAACTAGAGTGACTTTTGTGACTCACCATTTGTAGGTTATAGTCTCAAACAAAACAGGAAGATACTGCATGGTTTAAAATCAGGAAGGGTATGCGTCAGGGTTGTATCCTTTCACTGTACTTACTCAATCTGTATGCTGATCAAATAATTGGAGAAGCTGAACTACATGA
Source organism: Elephas maximus indicus (assembly GCF_024166365.1). Taxonomy (NCBI): domain Eukaryota; kingdom Metazoa; phylum Chordata; class Mammalia; order Proboscidea; family Elephantidae; genus Elephas; species Elephas maximus. Next base: position 138,855,185 of record NC_064821.1, read on the forward strand.
AGAAGAACTGGGCATTAGGATTGGAGGAAGACTCCTTAACAACCTGTGATATGCAGATGACACAGCTCTGCTTGCCAGAAAGGAAGAGGACGTGAAGCACTTACTGATAAAGATCAAAGACTATACCCTTCAATATGGATTACACATCAACACAGAGAAACTAAATTCCTCACAACTGGACCAATAAGCAGCATCGTGATAAATGGAGAAAAGATTGAAGTTGTCAAGGATTTCGTTTTACCTGGATCCACAATCAACACCCATGGAGGCAACAGTCAAGAAATCAAACAACGTGTTGCATTGGCATATCTCCTGCAAAAGACCTCTTGGAAGTGTTGAAAAACACAGATGTCACTTTGAGAACTAAGGTGCGCCTGACCCAAGCCGTGATATTTTGAAACTGAAAACATCTGGCTACTACTTCAAACTCTGGTAGCTTATTTAATATTTTAGTAATTTCAGCATATCTGGATGTGACAATATTCAACACCTGCTTTCATTTAGAATAAAAAAAAATCTGGAGAGATTTAAGATCTTCATTAAACATCAAGAAATTTCTTTTATGAGGTGACATAATTGTAACTGCATATAACTATATTAGAAATAGCTTAAGATTATATTTTTTAACTTTCATCACCCATAATACAAAAATTTCAAAACAAGCAAATCAAAGGAGTATGTTTGTATTCATAAGCAATATATACAAATTCCATTAGAATAAGTAAATTTTTTTTAACTGTCTAGAAAAACTCTTCCCCCACAGTTAGAAAAAAAAAAAAAAAACACCTTGCATTGGTCAGATATGCTGCAAAAGACCTCTTTAAAGTGTTAAAAAGCAAACATGTCACCTTGAAGACTAAGGTGTGCCTGAACCAAGCCATGGTGTTTTCAGTAACTTCATATGCATGGGAAAGCTGGACAATGAATAAGGAGGTTAGAAGAAAAATTGACGCCTTTGAATTATAGTGTTGGTGAAGAGTATTGAATATACCATGGACTGCCAAAAGAATGAACAAATCTGTCTTGGAAGAAGTACAGCCAGGATGTTTCTTAGAAGCAAGGATGGCGAGACTACATCTCACATACTTTGGACATGTTATCAGGAGGGATCAGTCCCTAGAAGATGTCATGCTTGGTAAAGTAGAGGGTCAGAGAAAAAGTGGAAGATCCTCAACAGGATGAATTGACACAGTGGCTGCAACAATGGGCTCAAGCATAACAACAATTGTGAGTATGGCACAGGACTGGGAAGTGTTTCGTTCTGTTGTACATAGAGTCCCTATGAATCAGAACTGACTGGACAGCACCTAATGACAGCAACAACAGTCTCAAATGAACTATCACGCTTAGTCAACCAGTCTTTTGTTTGTTCCTGTGGTTTTCGTCAGTGACTGCCCAGAGTGCAGTCTGTGGTGGTAGAACCTAGCAAAGATTAACTTGGTCCACAGTAGTTTTAAATCCATGACCATAACCTTTGTTATTTTAAAAATTTATACTCTATCCATTTGGGGGTGGGAAAAGAAAATTAAAACTTAACCATATAAAATTTTAAGTTCTTCCATCATTTAGTATACAGACTGATGGTACCTATGTCATTTTAAAAATTATATGTATTAGTGAAAGCAGATTTATAATGCTTTATGATGATATGATTTGTGAAAATATTTTGGCAATCGTTGGTTTAGACTCTACTTTTAATTTCTTTTTAGTTTATCTTTTTCTGTCTTTACAGCCAGCACTCTAGTTCAACCCCTTATCATTACTTTTCAAATACTGGCTCTGCTACTGAAATGTTGTACATACTTCAGCAAAATGCTTAACCTTTTCTGTATACCAGTTTCCTTATATTTAATACTATCTGCCTCACTGAAATGAGGATTAAATCCATGTAAAAATCTTAGAAGAGCATTAGGAATTTAATTAGTGTTGGCTGTTTTTACGAAAGTAATGTACTGATCTTCATAGAACACTATTTTTGTCCTCTCATTCATTCCCTGGTTTAGGATCATTCATTTGTTCATTAAATCATTTAATCAACAAATAATTCGTCGGTATCTACTGTGTTCCAGGCTCTTCCAGGTGGTAGATTAGCATGGAACAACATAAACAAGGTCTCTCAAGATTCCCTCAAGGAAATTATATTTCATTGGCTTTTTAGTATATATCTGATTAGTTGCATGCTCTTTGCCATTGTGTCTGAAACTGTCCATAAAAGTCTACATTCATTTTCCAACAATAAAGTTCAGTGAGCGACTTGTAAGAGTTGAAGGCAATTCTTGTATGAACAAAAGCTTACACGTCTAAGAGATTTTTTCAGCTCTTGAGATTTTTTTCCTTCACAGTAGGAGTAGAACTAATACTTGTCACATGCTCTAAATTATCTGTTTAAGTGTCTAAACCAAAACCCATTGCCCTCAAGTTGATTCCAGCCCATAGCAGCCCTATAGGACAAGGTAGAACTGCCCCATAGACTTCCCAAGGAACGCCTGCCGACTTTTTGATTAGCAGCCGTAGCTCTCAACCACCACACCACGAGGGTTTCCAACTAAGTATTTAGACCAATATAAGTCCACTGGAGAGAAATACAGTTGGGGTTGTTAGCCTACATAGACGTAATCTACATGTCTTGTTATTTTTGAGTCTTCTTTCTAAACTGTATAAATACATATAAATATTTACGACAATAAAATGTTTCTTTCAGTTCCTACTCATTTTTTAAAACAATTTTTTTTTTGTGGTAAAATATACATAAGAAAATATTTGCCATTTAAGCCATTCTTAAGTGTATAATTTTGGAAACTCTGGTGGCGTAGTGGTTAAGTGCTATGGCTGCTAACCAAAAGGATGGCAGTTCGAATCCACCAGGCACTCCTTGGAAACTCTGTGGGGCAGTTAGTTCTACTCTGTCCTTTAGGGTCGCTATGAGTCAGACTTGACTCTCAACGGCCCTGGGTTTTGTTTTGTTTTGTTTTTTTTTAAAGTATATAATTTAGGGACATTAATTACATTAATCATACTGTGTACCATCTCCACCATCCATTATCAAATGTTTTTCATCACCTTAAGCAGAAACTCTATACCCCTTAGGAAATAACTGTCCTTTCTCCCCCCGCCCCCCCCCCCCAAAAAAAACTCACTGCCATTGGGTCATTTCCGACTCATAGCAACCCCATAGGACAGAGTAGAGCTGCCTCAGGGTTTCCAAGGAGTGGCTGGTGGACTCAAATTGCTGACCTTTTGGTTAGCAGCCATAACTCACCGAAGCTCGCCATAGCTCTTAACTACTGCGCCACCAGGGCTCCAGCTTCCTGCCTCCCAGCTCCTGGTAAAAACTAATATACTTGTCTCTATACATTTGCCTATTCTAGATGTTTTTTAAAAGTGGGATCATACACTATTTATCCTTTTGTGTCTGACTCACTTCACTCTGCATATTTACAAGATTCATCCATGTCAAAACTTTATTTCTCTATCTGGCTAAATAATAAAATAAGATTCTACCGTATGGATATGCCACATTTTGTTTATCTGTTCATCTGTTGAGGACGCTTGGGTTGTTTCTTTTTTTGGCTGTTATGAATAACGCTGCAGTGAATATTGGTCGATAAGTATCTCAGTCCCTGTGTTGCATTCTTTTGGGTGTACACGTAGGAACAGAATTGGCTGGGTCATACAGTGATTCTGTGGAGACGTGGTAGCATAGTGGTTAAGAGTTCAGCTGCTAACCAAAAGGTCAGCAGTTCAAATCCACCAGCTGCTCCTTTAGAAACCCTTTGGGGGCCGTACTACTCTGTCCTGTGTGGTTGCTATGAGTCAGAAGCAACTGGATGGCACCTAACAACAACAACATAGTAATTCTATGCTTAACATTTTGAGGAACCCTCGAACTGTTTTCTACAGAGGCTGCACTATTTTACATGGCCACCAGCAATGTCTGAAGGCTCCAATTTCTCCAAACTTGTTAGTTTTTCTGATAACAGTCATCTTATGGGATATGAAATGATACCTCATTGTGGCTTTGATTTACATTTCCCTAATGATTAATGACTAATGTGCGCCTGACCCAAACTATGGTATTTTCAGTAGCCTCATATATATGTGAAAGCTGGATAATGAATAAGGAAAACCAAAGAATTGATGCCTTTGAATTATGGTATTGGTGAAGAATGTTGACTATACCGTGGACTGCCAGAAGAACGAACAAATCTGTCTTGAAAGAAGTAAAGCCAGAATGCTCCTTAGAAGCAAGGATGGTGAGACTTCATCTCACTTACTTTGGACATTGTATCAAGAAGGACCATTGTCTCTTTCCACAGATGTAGTCAGTTTGCTTTCTGTGCGTTCCATCTGGCGAGGTCCATGTGTGTAGTCGCTGTTTATGTTGGTGGAAGAAGGTATTTGCGATGAAGAAGTTGTTGGTCTTGCAAAATTGTATCATTTGATCTACGGCATTGTTTCTGTCACCAAGGCCATATTTTCTAACTACCGATCCTTCTTTGTTCCCAACTTTCACATTCCAATCGTCAGTAATTATCAATGCATCTTAATTGCATGTTTGATCAATTTCAGACCGCAACAGCTGATAAAAATCTTCTATTTTTTCATCTCTGGCCCTAGTGGTTGGTGTGTAAATTTGAATAATAATTGTATTAACTGGTCTTCCTTGTAGGCGTATGAATATCATCACTGACAGCGTTGTACTTCAGGACAGATCTTGAAACGTTCTTTTCGACGATAAATGCAACACCATTCCTCTTTGAGTTGTCATTTCCAGCATATTTTTTTAGACGATATGATTGTCTGATTCAAAATGGCCAATACCAGTCCATTTCAGCTCACTAATGCCTAGGATATTGATGTTTATGTGTTCTATTTCATTTTTGATGATTTCCAATTTTCCCAGATTCATAATTCATACATTCCACGTTCTGATTATTAATGGGTATTTGCAGCTGTTTCTTCTCATTTTGAGTCATGCCACATCAGGAGATGAAGGTCCCGAAATCTTTACTCCATCCACATCATTAAGGTCAACTCTACTTTGAGAAGGCAGCTTTTCCCCAGTCATCTTTTGAGTGCCTTCGAACCTGGGGGGCTCATCTTCCAGCACTATATCAGCCAATGTTCTGCTGCTATTCATAAGGTTTTCACTGGCTAATGCTTTTCAGAAGTAGGCTGCTGGGTCTTTCTTCGTAGTCTATCTTAGTCTGGAAGTTCAGCTGAAACCTGTCCTCCATGGGTGACCTTGCTAGTGTCTGAATGCCGGTGGCATAGCTTCCAGCATCACAGCAACAGGCAAGCCCCTACAGTACAACAAACTGACAGACGCGTTAGTATCTGTGGAAAGAGACAATGGAAAAGTTCAATATCATCAGTCAGAACAAGGCCAGGGGCCAACTGTGGAACCAACCATCAATTGCTCATATGCAAGTTCAAGCTGAAACTGAAGAAAATCAGAGCAAGTCCATGAGAGCCAAAATATGACCTTGAGTATATCCCACCTGAATTTAGATACCATCTGAAGAACAAATTTGACACACTGAACACTAGTGACTGAAGGCAAGTTGTGGAATGACATCAAGGACTTCATCCATGAAGAAAGCAAGAGGTCATTGAAAAGACAGGAAAGAAGGAAAATACCAAGATGGATGTTAGAGGAGACTCTGAAACTCGCTCTCGAAAGTCAAGCAGCTAAAGCAAAAGGAAGAATTGATGAAGTAAAAGAACTAAACAGAAGATTTCAAAGGGCCTCTCGAGAAGACAAAGTAAAGTAGTATAATGACATGTGCAAAGAGCTGGAGATGGAAAACCAAAAGGGAAGAACATGCTTGGCATTTCTCAAGCTGAAAGAACTGAAGAAAAAAAATCAAGCCTCGAGTTGCAATAGTGAAGGATTCTATGGAGAAAATATTAAACGATGCAGGAAGCATCAAAAGAAGATGGAAGGAATACACAGAGTCATTATACCAAAAAGAATTACTTGATGTTCAACCATTTCAAGAGGTAGCATATGATCAGGAACCGATGGTGCTGAAGGAAGAAGTCCAAGCTGCTCTGAAGGCGTTGGCAAAAAACAAGGCTCCAGGGATTGATGGAATATCAATTGAGATGTTTCAACAAACAGATGCAGCGCTGGAGGTGCTCACTTGTCGATGCCAAGAAATATGGAAGACAGCTTCCTGGCCAACTGCCTGGAAGAGATCCGTATTTATGCCTATTCCCAAGAGAGGTGATCCAACCGAATGTGGAAATTATAGAACAATATCATTAATGTCACACACAAGCAAAATTTTGCTGAAGATCATTCAAAAACGGCTGCAGCAGTATATCGACAGGGAACTGCCAGAAACTCAGGCCAGTTTCAGAAGAGGACGTGGAACCAGGGATATCATCGCTGATGTCACATGGATTCTGGCTGAGTGCAGAGAATACCAGAAGGATGTTTACCTGTGTTTTATTGACTATGCAAAGGCATTCGACTGTGTGGATCATAACAAATTATGGATAATATTGTGAAGAATGGGAATTCCAGAACACTTAATTGTGCTTATGAGGAACCTTTACATAGATCAAGAGGCAGTTGCTCGGACAGAACTAGGGGATACTGATTGGTTGAAAGTCAGGAAAGGTGTGCATCAGCGTTGTATTCTTTCACCATACCTATTCAGTCTGTATGCTGAGCAAATAATCCAAGAAGCTGGACTATATGAAGAACAGGGCATCAGGATTGGAGGAAGATGCATTATTAACAACCTGTATTATGCAGATGACACAACTTGCTTGCTGAAAGTGAAGAGGACTTGAAGCATTTACTAATGGAGATCAGAGACCACAGCCTTCTGTCTGGATTTCACCTCAACATCAAGAAAACAAAAATCCTCACAACTGGACCAATGAGCAACATCATGATAAATGGAGAAAAGATAGAAGTTGTGAAGGATTTCGTTTTACTTGGATCCACAATCAACAGCCATGGAAGCAGCAGTCAAGAAATCAAAAGACTCATTGCGTTGGGTAAATCTGCTGCAAAGAAGCTCTTTAAAGTGTTGAAGAGCAAAGATGTCACCTTGAAGACTAAGGTGTGCCTGACCCAAGCCATGGTATTTTCAATGGCATCATATGCACATGAAAGCTGGACAATGAATAAGGAAGACCGAAGAAGAATTGACGCCTTTGAATTGTGTTGGCGAAGAATATACCATGGACTGCCAGAGAACAAACAAATCTGTCTTGGAAGAAGTTCAACCAGAGTGCTTTCTTAGAAGCAAGGATGGCAAGACTATGTCTTAAATACTTTGGACATGTTGTCAGGAGGGATCAGTCCCTGGAGAAGGACATCATGCTTGCCAGAGTACAGGGTCAGCAGAAAAGAGGAAGACCCTCAGCAAAGTGGATTGACACAGTGGCTGCAACAGTGAGCTCAAGCATAGCGACAGTTGTAAGGATGGCTCAGGACTGGGCGGTGTTCTGTTGCACATGGGGTTGCTATGAGTTGGAACCAACTGGACGGCACCTAACAACATCATCATCAAGAAAGACCAGTCTCTGGAGAAGGACGTCATGCTAGGTAAAGTAGGGGATCAACAAAAAAGAGGAAGACCCTCAAAGAGTTGGAATGACACAGTGACTGCAACAATGGTCTCAAACATAGCAACAATTGTGAGGATGGCATAGTACTGGGCAGTGTTTCATGCTGTTATATATAAGATCACAATGAATCAGAACTGACTCAAGAGTACCTAACAACAGCAACAGTGGTTAATGATGTTGAGCATCTTTTCATGTGCTTGTTGGCCGTTTGTCTCCTTTGGACAAATTTCTGTGCAAGTCCTTTGCCCATTTTTTAATTGAGTTATTTGTCATTTTGTTGTTTAGTGGTAGGAGTATGTTATATATTCCAGATATTAAACCTTATCAGATATATAGTGTCTTAGTTATCTACTGCTGCTATAACAGAAATACCACAAGTGATGTCTTTAACAAACAAATTTATTTTCTCAAAGTTAGGAGGCTAGAGTCCAAATTCAGGGTGCCAGCTCTAGGGAAAGGCTTTTCTCTGTCAGATCTAGGAGAAGGTCCTTGTCTCTTCAGCTTGTTTCCTGGTTCCTTTGAAATCAGCATGTGGCTTGGCAGTTGTCTTCCCCTGTTTCTGCTTCCTTAATGTGCTACTTTTATTAAGAGATTGACTCAGGTACACACCCTATACCAAGTCTGTCTCATTAACATAACAAAGAACCTATTCACAAATGGAATTATAACCAGAGCCCTAGAGGTTAGAATTTACAACACATTTTCAGGGGACATAATTCAGTCCAGTACATATGGTTGCCAAATATTTTCTCCCATTCTCTGAGTTGTCTCTTCACTTTGTTGATAATGTCCTCTGATGCACAGAAGTTTTTAATTTTGGTTAAGTCCAGTTTATCTCTTGTGTCTTTTGTGGCTTGAGCTGTTGGTGGCCTGTCTAAGAATCCATTGTCAAAAACTAGATCTTGAAATTTTACCCCTATCTTTTCTTCTAATAGTTTTGTGGTTTTAGTGCCTATACTTAGGTCATTACCTCATTTTTAGTTAATTTTTGGTTATGGTGTAAGGTATGGGTTCAGTTTCATTCTTTTGCGTATGGAGATCCAGTTGTCCCAAAATGATTTATTTCTTCAATATCTCTTCAATTCTTAACTCCAGTGAATAGACTTGTTACCCTTATCAAAAATCAGTTGACCACAAATGTACACGTTTATTTCTGGACTCTCAGTTCTCTTCCACTTCTCTGTATATCTGTCCTTAAACCAATACAAAACTGTTTTGATTATTGTAGTTTTAATATCAGGAAGCATGAGACTTTCTACTGTGTTTTTCTTTTTCAAGATTGCTTTGGCTATTCAGGGTCCCTTGCAATTTCATATAAATTTGAGAATTTTCAAATTTTGATAAGGATTGTGTTTATAGATCATTTTGGGTAGTGTTGAACGCTTAAGATGAAGTCTTTCAGTCCATGGACACAGGGTATCTTTAATTTCTTCCTGCAATGTTTTGTAGTTTTCATTCAATATGTCTTTTACTTCCTTGGTTAAATCTATTGTTGTTAGGTGCCATCCAGTTGGTTCCGACTCATAGTGACCCTATGCACAGGAGAACAAAACAGTCCCCATTCCTGAGCCATCCTCATAATCAATGTTATGGCTGAGTCCATTGTTTCAGCCACTGTGTCAATCCATCTCGTTGAGAGTCTTCCTCTTTTTTGCCCACCCTCTACTTTACCAAGTATGATGTTATTCTCCAGGGACTGATCCTTCCTGATAATATGTCCAAAATATGTGGGATGTAGTCTTGCCATCCTTGCCTTTAAGGACCATTCTGGCTGTACTTCTTCCAAGACAGGTTTGTTGTTTCTGGCCAAACTAAAACCAAACCCAGTGCCATCGAGTAGATTCTGACTCATAGCAACCCTATAGGACAGAGCAGAACTGCCCCTTAGAGTTTCTAAGTCCTTCTGGCAGTTCATGGTATATTCAGTATTCTTCTCAAACACCATAATTCAAAGGCATCAATTCTTCTTCGATCTTCCTTATTCATTGGCCAACTTTTGCATGCATATGAGGTGATTGAAAACATCTTTGCTTTTTAACACTTTAAAGAGGTCTTTTGGAGCAGATTTGCCCAGTGTAATGCATCATTTGATTTTTTGACTGCTGCTTCCATGGGTATTGATGTGGCTCCAAATAAAATGAAATCTTTGACAAATTCAGTCTCTTCTCTGTTTATCATAATGTTGCTTATTGGTCCAGTTGTGAGGATTTTGGTTTTCTCTGTTGAGGTGTAATCCATACTGAAAGCTGCAGTCTTTGATCTTCATCACTAAATGCTTCAAGTACTCTTCCCTTTTAGCAAGCAAGGTTGTGTCATCTATGTAATGCAGATTGTTAATGACACTTCCCCCAATCATGATCCCGTGTTCTTCATATAGTCCAGCTTCTCTGATTACATGCTCAGCATACATATTGAATAAGTACGGTGAAAGGATTCAACCCTGATGCACACCTTTTTGCTTTTAAACCACGCAGTATCCCCTTGTTCTGTTTGAATAACTGCCTCTTGGTCTATGTACAGGTTCCTTATGGGCACAGTTAAGTTCTGGAATTCCCATTCTTCTCAGTGTTATCCATAATTTGTTGTGTTCCACACAGTCAAATACCTTTGCATAGTCAATAAAACATAGGTAAACATCTTTCTAGTATCTCTGCTTTCAGCCACAATCCGACATCACCAGTGACATCCCTCATTCCATGTCCTCTTCTGAATCCAGCTTGAATTTCTGGCAGTTCCCTGTAGATCTGCTGCTGCAACCACTTTTGAATGATCTTCAGGAAAATTTTACTTGTGTTTGATGTTAATAAGGTTATTCGATAATTTCAACATTTTGTTGGATCACTTTTCTTTGAAACGGGGTCAACTATGCATCCCCTCCACTTGGTTGGCCAGGTAGCTGTCTTCCAAAATTCTTGGCGTAGGCGAGAGAGCACTTCCAGTGCTGCATCTCTTTGTTGAGACATCTCTGTTGGTATCCCATCCATTCCTGCAGCCTTGTTTTTTGCCAGTTCTTTCAGCGCTACTTGGACTTCTTCCTTCGCTGCCATTGGTTCTTGATCATATGCCACCTCCTGAAATGGTTAAACGTCCACCAATTCTTTTTGGTACAGTGAATCTGTATAAACCTTCTGTCCTTTTTTGATGCTTCCTGTGCCATTCGATATTTTGCCTATAGAATCCTTCAGTATTGCCACTCAAGGCTTGAATTTTTTCTTCAGTTCTTTCAGCTTGAGAAATGCCAAGTATGTTTTCCCTTTTGGTTTTCTAACTCCAGGTCTTTGCCTATTTCATTTTAATAGTATACTTTGTCTTCTTGAGCCACCCTTTGTAACCTTCTGTTCAGCACTTTTACTTCATCATTTTTTCCTTTCTCTTTAGCTATTCTGTATTCAAGGGCAAGTTTCACAGTGTCTTCTGGCATCCATTTTGGTCTTTTCTTTCTTTACTGTCTTTCTAAATTTATTGCTAGGTATTTAATTCTTGCTGGTATGCAGAAGCACAACTGATCTTTGCCTGTTGATCTTGTTCCCTTTGACTTTGATGGTATTCTTTGTTAGCTGTGAATTCTTAGGGATTTTCTATGAATCAGGTCATCTGTTAATAGAGTTTTGCTTCTTTTTTTCTGAATTGGATACTTTTCTATCTGTTTTTCCTCTTTTTTTTTTTTTTAAGTGTTCTAGCTAGAACTTCCAGTAAAGTGTTCAATAGCAGTGATGAGAACAGGTATCCTTGTCTTGTTCCTCATTTTAGGGGAAAAACTTTGTCGTTCACCATCGATTATGTTGTCATTTATGGATTTTTCATAAATGCCTTTTATCAAGTTGAGGAATTTCCCTTCTACTCCTAGTTTGTTGATTGTTTTTTATCATGAAAGGGCGTTAGATTTTCTCAAATGCCTTTTCTGCACCAATGAGATGATTCATATAGTTCTTTCCCTTTGTTATTAATATGGTATATTGCATTAATTAGTTTTCTTAGGTTGAACCATTTTTGCATTCCTGGGATAAGCCCCACTTGGTCATGATGTATAATCCTTCTCATATGATATTCAATTCAATTTACTAATATTTTGTTGAGAATTTTTTTGCATCTGGTAGCACAGTGGTTCAGAGCTCAGCTGCTAACAGGTTGGTGGTTCAAATCCACCAGCCTTTCCTTGGAAACCCTATGGGGCAGTTTTGCCCTGTCCTGTGGGGTTGTTATGAATTGGAATTAACTCACTGGTAATGGGTTTATTTATTTATTTTATATTCATAAGGGATATTAGTCTGCAGTTTTGCTTTTTTTCTTTTCTTGTGTTTGTCTGGTTTTGATAATAGGGTAATGCTGTCCTCATAGAGTTCAAGAAGAGTTCAAGAAGAATTGATGTAATTTCTTCTTTAAATGTTTGGTTGAATTCAGCAATGAAGCCATCTGGTCAAGGAGTTTTCATTGTTAAGACGTTTTGGATTATTAATTCAGTCTTTTCCCTTGTTATGAGTATGTTGAGATTTTCTGTTCTTCCTGAGTCAATTTAGGTAGTTTATGTGTTTCTAGGAATTTGTCCATTCCCTCTAGATTAATTTGCTGCTGTGCAGTTGTCTATTGCCTTATCTTGTAATTCCTTTATTTCTGTAGGTTTGGTAGTAATAGCCCTACTTTCATTTCTGATATTAATTCTTTTTGTCTCTTCTAATTTTTTTTTTTTTTTGGTCAGACTAGCTAATGGTTGTCAGTTTTATTTATCTTTTCAATGAACCAAGTTTTGGTTGTGTTGATTCTCTTTATTCCTTTTCTGTTCTCTGTTTTGTTTATCTCTGCTCTGATCTTTTTTTATTTCCTTCCTTCTGGTATCTTTGGGCTTAATTTGCTCTTCTTATTCTAATTCCTCAATTATAAACTTAGGTTACTAATTTGAGATCTTTCTTTTTTTGTAATGTAGACACTTTATGCTATAAATTTTGCTGCATCGTATAAGTTTTAGTATGTTGTGCTTTCTTTTTCATTTGTTTTTATGTATTTTGTAATTATCCTTTTTATTTCTTATTTGACCCATTGGTTGTTTTACAGTGTGTTGTTTAATTTCCACATATATGTGTAATTTCCAGTTTCCTTCTGTTACTGATTTCCAGTTTCATTTCATTGTCATTGGGAAGATATTTGAATAATGTCAGTCTTTTACAGTTTATTGAAACTTGTATCCTGGAAAATGATCCATGCACACTAGGGAAGCATGTGCATTTTATTGTTGTTGACAGGAGTGTTCTATATATGTCTGTGTCTTAGTTATCTAGCACTGCTATAGCAAAAGGACCACAAGTGGATGGCTTCAACAAACAGAAATTTATTCTTTCACAGTCTAAGGTGGCTGGAAGTCCAAATTCAGGGCTCCAGCTCCAGGGGAAGGCTTTCTCTCTCTGTTGGCTCTGGGAGAATGTCCTTGTTATCAATCTTACCCTGCTATGGGAGCTTCTCAGCACAGGGACCCAGGGTCCAAAGGACACGCCCCTCTCTTGGCTCTTCTTTATTGGTGGTCTGAAGTCCCTTTCCTCTTTACTCAATTGTCTTTTTTATATCTCAAAAGAGATTGACTCATGATTCAACCTAATCCTGTAGATTGACTCCTGCCTCCTTAACATAACTGCCTGTAATCCTGCCTCATTAATATCATAGAAGTTAGGATTTACAACACATAGAATAATCACATCAGATCACAATATGATGGACAACCAGACAATACTGGGGATCACGACCCAATCAAGCTGATACACATTTTGGGGGGATACAGTTCAATCCATAACAGTCTGCTAGGTCTATTTGGTTTATAAAAATATTAGTGTTTGTCAAATCCTCAATTTCAATATTAATCTTTTTTTCTGTATGTTTGTTATTTGAAGGTGGTATGTTGAAGTCGCCAATTATTATAAGCTGTCTATTTCTCTTTTCAATTCTGTCAGTGTTTATTTCATGTGTTTTGGGCCTCTGATGTTAGAAAGCATATATAATTGTTATATCTTGTTGATGAATTGACCCTTTTATCGTTATATAATGTCTTTGCCTCTTGTAGCAGATTTTGACTTAAAGTCTATTTTGTCTTATATTAGTATAGCCACCCTACTCTCTTTTATTTACTGTTTGTGTGGAGTATTTTTTTCCATATATACGTTCTTTTCACTTTTAGCCTGTGTCTTTGGGTCAAAGGTGTGTGTATTATATTCACATAGATGAATCATCCTTTTTTTTTTTTTTTAGTCCATTCTGCCAATATCTGCCTTTAGATTGGACAGTTTAATATATTTACAGTTAAAGTAATTATTGAAATATTAAGGTAACTACAAAGGAGACTAACAATCCTAAACATCAAAATAAGATACAAGAAAAACATGAAGACTCCGCAGAAACAAAATCAACAACAGTGAATAAGAGGAAAAGACATTATATAACGAAAAACTACTCAGCACAAAAAATTAAGTGGAAAAAAGAAGCTGTCAACAACGCACACAAAAAAAAACATCAAAATGACAGCACTAAACTCATACCTATCCATAATTACACTGAATGTAAATGGACTAAATGTACCAATAAAGAGACAGAAAGTGGCAGAATGGATTAAAAAACACGATCCGTCTATATGCTGCCTACAAGATGCACACCTTAGACTTAAAAACACACACAAACTAAAACTCAAAGGATGGAAAAAACATATCAAGCAAACAACAATCAAAAAAGAGCAAGAGTGGCAATATTAATTTCTAACAAAATAGACTTTAAAGTTAAATCCACCACAAAGGATGAAGGACACTATATAATGATTAAAGGGATGATATACTAGGAGGATATAACCATATTAAATATTTATGCACCCAATGACAGGGCATCAAGATACATAAAACAAACTCTAACAGCAATGAAACATGAGTTACACAGCTGCACAATAATAGTAGGAGACTTCAACATGCCACTTTTGGTGAAGGACAGAATATCCAGAAAGAAGTTCAGTAAAGACATGGAAGATCTAAATGCCACAGTCATCCAACTTGACCTCATAGACATATACAGAATACTCCACTCAAGAGCAGCCGAGTATACTTTCTTTTCTAGTGCACATGGAACCTTCTCTAGAATAGACCACATATTATGTCATAAAACAAACCTTAACAGAATCCAGAACATCGAAATATTACAAAGCACCTTTTCTGACCATAAAGCCATAAAAGTAGAAATCAATAACAAAAAAAAAGCAGAGAAAAGATACCAAGCACTTGGAAACTGAACAATACCCTGCTCACAAAAGACTGAGTTATAGAAGAAATTAAGGATGGAATAAGGAAATTCATAGAATCCAGTGAGAATGAAAATACTTCTGTCAGAACCTTTGGGACACAACTAAAGCAATGCTCAGAGCTCAATTTATATCAAGAAATGCACACATACAAAAAATAGAAAGGGCCAAAATCAAAGAATTATCTCTATAACTTGAACAAATAGAAAGCAACAAAAGACACCAGAAGAAAGCAAATAATAAAAATTAGAGCAGAATTAAATAGAGAACGGAAAAACAATTGAAAGATTTAACAAGACCAAAAGCTGGTTCTTTCAAAAAAAATGACAAAATTGATAAACCTTTGGCCAGACTGACAAAAGAAAAACAGGAAAGGAAGCAAATTACCCAAATAAGAAATGAGATGTGTGATATCACAGCAAACCCAACTGAAATTTGAAGAATCATATCAGATTACTATGAAAAATTGTACTCTAACAGATTTAAAAACCTAGAAGAAATAGATGAATTTCTAGAAACACACTACCTACCTAAACTAACACAGAGGTAGAATAACTAAATAAACCCATACCAAAAGAAGAGATTGAAAAGGTAATTAAAAAACTTCCAACATAAAAAAATCCCTGGCCCTGACAGCTTCGCTGGAGAGTTCTACCAAACTTTCAGAGAAGCATTAACACCACTATTACTAAAAGTATTTCAGAGCATAGAAAAGGACGGAATACTCCCAAACTCATTCTGTGAAGCTAGCATATCCCTGATACCAAAACCAGATAAAGACACCACACAAAAAAAGAAAATGACAGACCTGTATCCCTCATGAACTTAGATGCAAAATCCTCAACAAAATTCTAGCCAACAGAATTCAACAACGTAT
Organism: Elephas maximus indicus; assembly: GCF_024166365.1. Taxonomy (NCBI): domain Eukaryota; kingdom Metazoa; phylum Chordata; class Mammalia; order Proboscidea; family Elephantidae; genus Elephas; species Elephas maximus. The sequence goes on from NC_064821.1 coordinate 138,870,913, forward strand.
CAAAAAAACAATTCACCATGACCAAGTGGGATTCATATCAGGTATGCAGGGATGGTTCAACATTAGGAAAACAATCAATGTAATCCATCATAAAAATAAAATCAAGAACCACATGATTTTATCAATTGATGCAGAGAAGGCATTTGACAAAGTTCAACACCCAATCCTGATAAAAACTCTCAGCAAAATAGGAGTAGAAGGAAAATTCCTCAACATAAAATAACAACATTTATACAAAGCCAACAGCCAACATCATCCTTAATGGAGAGAGTCTGAAAGAATTCCCCTTGAGAACAGGAACCAGACAAGGATTCCCTTTATCACCATTCTTATTCAGCATTGTGCTGGAAGTCCTAGCCAGAGCATTTAGGCTAGATGAGGAAATAAAGGGCATCCAGATTGGTAAGGAAGAAGTGAAAGTATCTTTATTTTCAGATGACATAATCTTCTACACAGAAAACCCTAAGGAATCTGCAAGAAAACTAGTGGAACTAATAGAAGAGTTCAGCAGAGTATCAGGATACACGAAAAACATAAAAATCAGTTGGATTCCTCTACATCAACAAAGAGAATGTCTAAGAGGAAATCACTAAATCAGTACCGTTTACAGTAGCCCACAAGAAGATAAAATCTTAGGAATAAATCTAACCAGAGACGAAAGAGCTATACAAAGAAAACTACAAGACACTACTGCAAGAAACCAGGAGTCTTATATAAGTAGGAAAACATACCTTGCTCTTGGATAGGAAGACTCAGTGTTGTAAAAATACCTATTCTGCCGAAAGCGATCTATAGATACAATACAATCCTGATCCAAACTCCAACAACGTTTTTTTAATGAGATGGGGAAACAAATCACCAACTTCATTTGGAAAGGGAAAGAAGCCTTGGATAAGTAAAGAATTACTGAAAAAGAAGAACAGAGTGGGAGGCCTCACACTACCTGATTTTAGAAAATATTTTACCACCACGGTAGTCAGAAAAGCCTGTTAGTGGTACAACAATGGATACATAGACCGGTGGAACAGAATTGAGAATCCAGACATAAATCCATCCACATATAAGCAGCTGATATTTGACAAAGACCCAAAGTCTGTTAAATGGGGAAAGACAGTCTCTTTAACAAATGGTGCTGGCATAACTAAATATGCATCTGCAAAAAAATGAAAGAAGACCCGTACCTAACACCATGCACAAAAAAGAACTCAACATGGATCAAAGACCTATATATAAAATCTAAAACGATAAAGATCATGGAAGAAGAAATAGGGACAATGCTAGAAGCCCTAGTATATGGCATAAACAGCATACAAAGCATTGCTAACAATGTACAAACACCAGAAGAGAAACTAGATAACTGGGAGCTCCTAAAAATCAAACACCTATGCTCATCCACAGACTTCGCCAAAAGAGTAAAAAGATTATCTACAAACTGGGAAAAAGTTTTTAGCTGTCACGTTTCCTATCAGCGTCTGATCTCTAAAATCTACATGATACTGCAAAAACTCAACAACAAAAAGACAAGCCAATTAAAAAATGGGTAATGGATATGAACAGGCACTTCACCAAAGAAGACATTCAGGCAGTTAACAGATACATGAGGAAATGCCCAGGATCATTAGCCATTAGAGAAATGCAAATCAAAACTACAATGAGATTCCATCTCACTTCAGCAAGGCTAGCATTAATCCAAAAAACACAAAATAATAAACATTGGAGAGGTTGTGGAGAGACTAGAACGCTTATGCACTGCTGGTGGGAATGTGAAATGGTACAACCACTTCAGAAATCGATTTGGCGCTTCCTTAAAAAGCTAGAAATAAAACTAACGTACGATTCAGCAATCCCAGTCCTTGGAATATATCCTAGAGAAATAAGAGCCTTTACACGAACAGATATATGCATACCCATGTTCATCACAGCACTGTTTACAATAGCAAAAAGATGGAAGCAACCAAGGTGCCCATCAATGGATGAATGGATAAATAAATTATGGTATATTCCCACAATGGAATACTGCGCATCGATAAAGAACAATGATGAACCCGTGAAACATCTCATAACATAGAGGAATCTGGAAGTCATTATGCTGAGTGAAATTAGTCAGTTGCAAAAGGACAAATACTGTATGAGACCACTATTATAAGAACTCAAGTAGTTTAAACACAGACAAAATATTCTTTGGTGGTTACAAGGGTGGGGAGGGAGGGAGAGGGGTATTCACTAATTAGATAGTAGACAAGAACTATTTTAGGTGAGGGGAAAGACAACACTCAGTACAGGAGAGGTCAGCACAACTGAACTAAACCAAAAGCAAAGAGGTTTCCTGAATACAGTGGAACACTTCAAAGGTCAGATTAGCAGGGGGCAGGGTCTGGGACTATGGCTTCAGGGGACATCTAGGTCAGTTGGCATAATAAAATCTATTAAGAAAACATTCTGCATCCCACTTTGGTGAGTGGCGTATGACATCTTAAACGCTAATGAGCAAACACTAGCAAGCAGCCATCTAAGATATATCAATTGGTCTCAACCCACCTGGAGCAAAGGAGAATGAAGAACACCAAAGACACAAGGTAATTATGACCCCAAGAGACAGAAAGGGCCACATAAATCAGAGACTGCATCAGCCTCAGACCAGAAGAACTGTGGTACCTGCAACCAATGACTGCCCTGACAGGGAACACAACAGAGAATCCCTGATGGAGCAGGTGAGCAGTGGGATGCGGGCGCCAAATTCTCATTAAAAGGCCATACTTAATGGTGTCACTGAGACTAGAAGGACTCTGGAGGTCATGGTTCCCCAGTACTTTCGTTAGCCTAAGACAGGAACCATTCCTAAAGCGAACTCTTCAGATAGGGATTGGGCTGGAGATTAAGACAGAAAATGATACTGGTGAGCAGTGAGCTTCTTGGCTCAAGTAGACACATGAGACTCTGCGGGCAGCTCCTGTCTGGAGGGGAGATGAGAAGGCAGAGGGGACAGAAGCTGGCTGAGTGGACACGGGGAATACGGGGTGGAGGGAAGGAGTGTGCTGTCTCGTTAGGGGGAGAGCAACTTTGAGTATATAAAAGCCCAGTTCTGTGGAGTTGATTCCAACTTATAGTGACCCTATAGGACAGAATAGAACTGCCCCATAGAGTTCCCAGGGAGCGCCTGGCAGATTCGAACTGCCGTCCCTTTGGTTAGCAGCCGTAGCACTTAGCCACTGCGCCACCAGGGTTTCCAGGAGTGTATAGCAAGGTGTATGTAAATTTTTGTATGAAGGACTGACGTAATTTGTAAACTTTCACTTAAAACACACAAAAAAATAAAATAAAAAGTAATTATTGATGAGGAATGACTTAGACTATTTTGCTCTCTGTTTTCTGTGTGTCTTATATATTCTTTGCTCTTCATCTCCTCCAATACTGCTGTTATTTGTGCTTATTTGATTTTTTTTTTTAGTGGATCATTTTCATCCCCTTTCCTTTTGTATATATATTTTTATATAACTTATTTTGTTGTTATGAGGATTTTATTTATATCTTAAATTTATAACTACCTGGTTTAAATTGATACTAGCTTAACTTCAATAACATGCACTCTATTCTTATGCCACTTTTCTCCCCTACCCTCATGTTGTTTTTCTCTCCAATTATATCCTTATACATCATGTGTCTAGTATCAAAATTTATACTTGTTTGTTTTTCATTATAAGTCATGTAGGATATAACAGCTAGAGGTGCCAACCAAAAATAACACAAAATTGATCTTTATATTTGCCAATAAAATTATATTTGGTGAAGATCTTTTGTCTATATATGACTTCAAGTTCCTGTCTAGTCCTTCCCTTTCATTCTGAAGGACGGACTCCCTTTACCATTTCTTGTAAGGCAAATCTAGTCATAATGGATTTCTTCAGCTTTTTGTTTGTAGGAGAATGTCTTAATGTTGCTCTCATTTTTGAAAGACAGTTTTGCTGGATATAGAATTCTTGGTTGACAGTTCTTTTCTTTCAGGCACTTTAAATGTGTCATCCAATTACCTTCTGGTCTCCAGTGTGCCTTTGGAGAAATTGGTACTTTATCTTATGGAGAATCCCTTGTGTGTGACGATTTTTTTCTCTCTTGCAGCTTTTAGGATACTCCTTATATCTTTCATTTTTGAAAGTTTGATTATGTGTCTTGGTGTGATTCTCTTTGGGTTTATCCTACTTGGAGTTTGCTGAGCTTCTTGTATGTGTAGATTCTTGTTTTTCATCAAATTTGGAAAGTTTTCTGCCAGTGTTTCTTCAAATATATTTTCTGTCTCTCTCTGTTCTCCTTCTTGGACTCCTGTAGTACCTGATTCAGTTGATGGTGTCCCATGATTCTGTTAGACCCTGTCTGCTTTTCTTCAATTTTTTTCCTTTATTCAAACTTGATAATCTCAATTACCCTATGTTCAAGTTCTCTGATTCATCTGCCAGTTCAAATCTTCTGCTGAGTCCCTCCAGAGAATTCTTTATTTTCATTATTGTACTTTCAGCTCCAGTAATTCTGTTTTCTTCCTTTATATACTGTCTGTCTCTTTACTGAGGAAACCCTGGTGGCACAGTGGTTAAGTGCTATGTCTGTTAACCAAAAGGCTGGCAGTTCAAATCCACCAGGTGCTCCTTAAAAACTCTATGGGACAGTTCTGCTCTGTTCTATAGGGTTGCTATGAGCTTTTCAGCTCCAGAAATTCTATTTTCTTCCTTTTTATAGTGTCTTTCTCTTTACTGGGAAACCCTGGTGGCATAGTGGTTACGAGCTATGGCTGCTAACCAAAAGATTAGCAGTTCGAATCCATCAGGCACTCCTTGGAAGCTCTATGGGGGCAGTTCAACTCTGTCCTGTAGGGTTGCTGTGAGTCGGAATTGACTCGACAGCAACAGGTTTGGTTACGGGGTCCCTTTATTGATATCCTCTTTTTGTTTATGTATCTTTTTCCCGATTTCCTTTAGTTCCTTGTCGTGTTTTTCTTGAGTTCTTTGAACATATTTAATACTGTTGTTCTAAAGTCCTGTAGTCTGTCCATTATCCAGGCTTCCATAGTGACAGTTTTTGTTCTTGATTTCGTTATTTTGAATGAGTCATCCTTTCCTTTTTCTTTGCATACCTTGTGGTTTTTTGTTGAAACTCAGACTTTTGAATGTTATCATGCATTAGGTCTAAGTTTCAGATTTTTCCTCTTCCTTAGGGAATTTTATTAATGCTATTGTAGTTCGTCTGTTCAACACCCTTTCCTTACAATTTTTGTAACAATGTTCTCCTGGCCTTTTTTGGACAACAAGGACTCTGTTTCCTAGCCTGTGTCCAGCTAGTGTTTTGAAAGAGATTTTCTTGTACTCCACTAAAAAGGGGTAACAGAAAACAAAAAACTCCATCTCTCAAGTCTTTACAGCTTGGGTCTGTAGGGATCTGTCTGAGATGACAGTGTAGAGTTTTCTTACATACTCAGTGTATATGCATTTTGCTCAGTGCTTGTGTGTGGCTTTCTCAGTTCCCCTGTATTCACAATGGTTTTGAAAGGGCTAAATTGTTCAAGAAACTCTTAACACTGGCGCTTGTCCTTTGGTCCATAAAAGCCTGTTCTATGCTTCAGTCACACAGTATAGTTCTAGGTGATTAAGGGTTATCACAGCCTTTAGGCATTGCTCATAACTTCAACCCCCCCCCCCCACCCGCCAATGAGAGCACAGAGGTAGGATAAATGGGGAGGATCGTCCCTCTTCAGTTCTTTATGCAATCCCCGGACATCAGAAGAGATGCGCACAACAGTCTACTAGCAAAAGCAATGTCTGCTCTGCTCCAGAGCTAGAGAGAAGCTCTCTTCTCTGAGAGGATGATCTCCAATCTGCTGCCACAGAGCCAAGGAGAAGGAAGGACACAGACAGTAGAAAGTTTTTCTACTGTTTAAAAGTTGCTGTTTTCTTATTGTAGCGTTCATCTTGTTGCTGCAACTTTCCAGTTGCATTCTAAACATCTAAAGATCTTGAAGTTGAGTTTTCTGGTTGTTTTGGTGATGGTGTGGGGAGAAGGAAATGTAGAACTGTTCATGCTTCCATCTTCCAAAAAGTCTCCACTCACTTTTAATGTAGGTGATAGGTTTGCTATAACATTGACTTTGAAGCTGCTACTTCATAGCTGTTTGATAGTGAGCAAGTTACATAATTTTACTCATGGGCATTGGTTTAACCATTTCTGAAATGGGGATAAGAATGTAATACTCATGGGTCTGTTAGGAAGGAAAACTGAGATAGTGTATATTAAAATGTTTTGTCATACTTGATATGTTTTAGCCACTCAGTGATACTGATTTCTTCTTTAGCCCTGAGCTTTGTTGATATATGGCTATGAGTATAGTTAAAGAGCATTTAGATGGTGGAAGACTAATAGTTAAAGGTCATTTTCATTTCAGAGCCTATTTCAAGTAATTATAGGATTTTTGACAAGTGATATGATAAAATGAAACTTAAGAGAGAGAATTATTACCCTATTTAGTATTATATAAGTGTTAGGGGAAAATGGTTGGCTAGAAGATTTCTCTTATAGCCAAGTTATTGTTTTATAGAGTTGTACATTTTAAAAGTAATTCACTGTCTTACTGTAATTTTGTAGTTGATGAAACTTGGGAACCAAAATAACTGGGACTAGATCTTCAGTGTCCTAACTTCTAAATAGATTCTCTTTCCTCAGTGTTAATATGAATGAGAGAAAAATGGAGGTGGCACAGAGGAACAGCAGAAAACGATATAAGCCTAGAAAAAAAAAGGAGAGAAAATAATTGAGAATTACTCAAACCACAAGCTTAAAAACTAGAAAGACTGTAATAACTGTTGATTGGGTGTTCTTTACCTGAAATGTTTTTCTTCCCCACGATGTCAGATATTCTTACTACTTTGGGGTAATTTTCCTTTTTGAAACTTTGAAGACACTCCGTGGTTAAGTAAAGATATTTATCCTCAGGCCTTGTAGGTTCCTGGCATGCATGTTTTGTGTCTCTAATTTGATTATAAACTTCTGGGCAGAGACTATGCTTCCTATAATGATATCTCCTCCCGTTTACATGGTACATTTTAGTTTTTTATGTGCCTTTTTAGTCTTTTTTTTAATCTTTTATAATGTATGATGTCAGATATTATTTACAAAGAAGTTTGGTTTTAAATTGACATGTTCGTGTCCAGTGTTTTGACTCAAATGTCAAGTTCATTTTCTATGCCATTCTGAATATAAATTCTCTGTGCTATTTCCATCCTTTCCAAGAGGCAAAGATTCATTGTTTTGTTTTGTTTTTCTTAAGAGTTGTAAAGTACTCTAGAAATGATCCAGTTGAAATTATGTTCCTGGGAACTTTAGGGTAGAATTGTCTCAGGAGGCAATACAGAAAAGAAGTGTGAAGAGGGGAAGTCAAGCAGCTTCAGAGTTATCCCTGTCTTTTTGTTTTTGTTTTTGGGGTTGTGTATAAGATGTCATTTAAATTTTGCTACTTAAAAAAAAAAAAAAATTGATTGCTGATGTGATATCTAGCATTTTTATAGATAAGGAAATTACAGCCTGGAGATTAAATAACTAGTCCAGGGTACAAGCCAGGATTCTTAATGAAGTCTACTGACTATCAGTTCTGTGTTCTTTTTATTCTTACTAGGTTATCTTTTTTTATATTTCCTTAAAGAATTTAGTCTTTATTAATGTTTATTAAAACATAAGAGCTATGAAATTTCTCATTTTTCCTGAATTCCCTCAGCCCTCCTGTTATAAAAAGCTTAATTTTCCCATGAGAGATTGAAATAAAAGACAGGATAGTACGGTAAGCCTCTATATCTAACTCTCTTCCTTTCTAATTTCTTTTGAATAACCTTGCTAATATAATAGAGAAAAACTACTTAATGATATTAGAAACAGAAGGATCCTGTCCTTAGAACAAAAACTTAGAACAATTTTATCAGGAATCAATACTGTTAAGAGGAGAGTGATAATGTTGATTAATCACTAGGAAAGGAGGGAAGAGAGTACATCAAGGGAATAAGAGCTAGTAAAAAGGTAGTGGGGTTAATGTATTGGGAGTAACAGCGGAGCTGAAGGATCAATGGTGTTGAAGTACTAGAGAGTTTAATCTAGAATGTTAGGGGATCATCATCCCAGAGAGAGGGATGCGGGCAGTCGATATTCTGGGAAGATTGCTGTTATTGGTGTGATGGTGTGACCAAGGGAATGAGAGGCTTAAGTAGGGTAGAGGACAAGATTATTAGAAAACAATTCAAGGAATTCTTACTATTTATTGGTTTCTTATTTTCAGGAATTATCTATTGACAGTACATTAAACAAAGTTGGAGTTTAACTGTCTTAAATCACCCCCATGTATATATTCCTGTCATTCTCTCAGTTAGGTTAAATCAGTAATTTAATGTTTATTATGACTATATAAATATTGTTTGCAAGTGAACCATGTTCTGTACCACAGTTACATTGCCTTTTTAGTACCATTTTCTCTTTGAGCTAATAATTGCCTCTTTTTGTTGTTTGTTTATTCTGTTTTTTTATTCGTTTTTTCTTTACCTAATTCTCTATGTACCCATCATTTATCCCCAAACTCTGAGTCTGGAGCTCAATTTTGGAGGCAGATATGTTTGATAATCTTTCAGTTCTTTTTTTTTTTTCCCCCTCCCTTCTTGGAGATACCCTTTCTGGATCCTTACATCTTTCTACTCCAACTTAAGTGCTGCTGCACAGCTTTTATCCTGGGACCCCCCTTCATCACCATTCTGAGAATTCCATTCTTCTGTGTTGGATCACTTGAGTCTGATCACTCCTTCATCTTTATTTCCTTATCTTGGTATATCTTTACTCTTTATATGCTGAGAAAAAAGTGAATGAGAGGGAAATTTTCGGAGATCTTGCACGTCTGAAAATACATTTATTCTACTGTCAAACTTAGGGTATACAATTCTAGACTGGAGATAATTTTCATTAAGAATTTTGAGGAATGATGTAAGTTTGTTATTATTATTATTTTCTTCTTAATACCCTTCACCAAAGTTACCACTTATCTGCCTTCTACTTAGTGTTATGAAATTATTTTCTAGCTCCAGTATTACGGTTGAGAATTCTTATGTCTCAGTTTCTAATCTCTGATTGTGATGTCCTTTTTCAGTCTGAAAGGTATTAAGATTTGTCTTTTTTTTCCTGGAGTCCTGAAATTTCACAGTGATGTGCCTGATTCGGGAAATTTTCTTGGCTTGGTTATTTGATAATTTTCTTCTCTCTATTTTCGGTGTTCTCTCTTGCTAGTTGAACTTCTTTGATTGATCCTCTGATTATCTTTAGTCTAATGTTTTATATCACTTTATCTTTTTATCTTACTTTCTAAGACATTGTGACACCTTTATCTACCAAGTCTTTTACTGATTATATATAATATCATATTTTTAATTCCTAAAAGTTTATACTAGTTTTTTGTTCTTTTTTTTTTCTCTCTTATGTCCTGTTTTGTCTCATGGAGACAGTATCATCTCTTCCATTGTTGAGGACATGAGTTTTCAGTTTTCTTCTTGAATTCTATATCTTCTGATGCTCTTTTTATGGTCTCTAGCGTATTACAGATTTGGTCAAATATCTGGACATTCTAAGCTGTGTTAAGAATGAGGCAGTAAAAAAAACTGGTTGGAAGCTGTCTCTGGGGCTCTTCCCTGCCCAAGTTTTGAACTAGTTGAGAGGAACAAAGTCATGGCTAATGGAACATAAAATATCATCTGTGTTACTGAAAAATAAACAGATCTTTGAGAGTGTGACACAACAATGGAGTTATTCCCAGTCCCTTAGATCACTATGGGATCCAGCCAGTGTAAAACTTAAGGCAAGGGGGAGAAGAGCAGACTGTGGTACTTCCTTGAACAACCTGGCTCTCAAGAAAAAAGGGAGGATGGATCTGGATTATTCATGTCAGTCTCTCTCCCAAACTCTTATATCAGGTAACTCATTCTGGAAGATGAGTAAGGGAGTTGAGGTAAGACACCTAGATGTCTAAGGAAAATGAGAAAATTATCCCTCATAGAAGCCATGGGAGTAGGAAAGATGCATTCATCCCTATAAAAGGATAAAAATGCATGCAACATTTTTTAATGGGGAGTAAGACATCATAATGTAGTAGAACAAGCTATATAATAGAGATATAAAGACATGATTTAATTTTTTATTTCTTCCATGTATGAGCTATCTGACACTGAGCATATTGTTGACTATGAAATGCTCTTTTTAACTAGTAGTGGAGGTATAATAATTATTCTTTTTACCTCTCCTTTGCTGCTTCCAAATTCTACTACTATCAAATGACATTTCATATCCTTCTCTGAGGCTATATGACTCCACTGAGACTATGAGGTATATATAATCATGTATTTTTTTGTTTGTTCTTTTTTGTTTTCATCTCTATCTTTTGACCACCAGGCACTCTCCAGTGTTCATTAAGGACTATGGTTCTTCTTCATTCCAACATCTGCCATCATTATTTAAAAAAAAAAAAAACCCACTGCCACTGAGTTGATTCCGACTCATTGCAACGCTATGGGACAGACTAGAACTGCCCGATAGAGTTTCCAAGGAGCACATGGCAGATTCAAACTGCTGACCTCTTGGTTAGCAGCTGTAGCATTTAACCACTACACCACCAGGATTTCTGCAATCATTATAGAGGATTTATAGAGAGAGAGAGAGAGAGAGACGACTCATCTAATACACCATAATTTCAAACTTCTTTGACCTCCTCAACCTCAGTACATCTTTATCCCTGTGTCATTTTAGCAATGGATTCTGCTGTCCCTCTGAAATCCTAAATTCAACATACCAACCAGACTTTCAACAAATCTCTTATTTCTAAAAGAGATACCTACATAAAGCACCTAGAATATTGCCTTGCACGTAATGTTTATATGCAATAAAAGATTTTTACTTTTTACTCTTTTACTTATTATCACAGAGTTAGATATTCGATAAAATATTCCCATTCCCTTGATTCTTCATATTCCTTTTATGCCATCAGGGTCTTCTGAACTTCATTTCCTTTTCTGTTTATCGTAAAACCAGTGTTATCCTGAGCCATTTCCTTACTTTACTTTCGTATATTCTTTTCCTCTGACTACTGTGACCTCTCCACCTCTGATCTTGTGACTCATCTTTCAAAACCCAATTTGAGCAATTCTGATCTCCCTACTTCCTTCTCTTAGAAAATATTGGTCAGCTCTCACTTTTGTGTCATTGCTGCATATTTTATATCCCTATTTTATAACATACCCCAGGGAACAATGCAAAGTAATAAAAAAAAAAAAAAACTCAAACCTGTTGCCATTGAGTTGATTCCGACTCATAGTGACCCTATAGGACAAAGTAGAACTGCCCTATAGGGTTTCCAAGGAGTGGCTGGTGGATTCGAACTGTTGACCTTTAAGTTTGCAGCCAAGCTCTTAACCACGGTGTCACTGGGGCTTTGTACCTAAAACCTCAGTGTTGGCTGGATTTGCCTTTGTTGCTTAGCCTAGAGATCAGTGAGGTGACTTTCCATCCTGTCATATCTTTACATACTTCAGTTTGAAGTATGGAATAAAGAAACCAAAGGAAAGAGAAATGAATCAGTTTGTCAGTTTTACCGAAGTGGCTAGAATAAATAACAGATGAAGTGGTTAGACCCAGAGTAAGACATAATTTTATCATTTTATCAGTGTCAAAGTGTGAGAACTTTTAATAAGTACTAATTAAATTCCCAGCACCTGTGCCCTTGCATCTGCCTGATCCATAGCAAGTCTTCCTCCCTAAGACCGTAGAAGATAGGAGAAAGTAGACCTCTCATCTTCTAGTCTAAAACAACGTAGCCTAAATTACCAATCCCCAATACATTTAGTCTTTCAATGTGTTGCCTAGAATCACTTTTCCAAAATATTGACACTGTTAACTTGAATGGAATATTATAGTACTAGTGCCAAACCCTTCTATATGCCTGCCATTTACTGATCTTAAAGTAATTATACTCCCTTAATACTGTATCATTTGGAAACCCTGGTGGCGTAGTGGTTAAATGCTACAGCTGCTGACCAAAGGGTCGGCAGTTCAAATCCACCAGGCGCTCCATGGAAACTCTATGGGGGCAGTTCTACTCTGTCCAATAGGGTCGCTATGAGTCAGAATCGACTTGACAGCACTGGCTGGGTTAATACTTTATCATGACAAGTATTCTCTCCCATGTTGACTATGAGTCAGTGAAGAAATGAGGTAGGGGGTCCTGGGATCACATACTCATTGCCATCGATATATTCGTCTAGTCCTTTTCCTGATGGGCTGTTTTTTACATGTTTTCTGTGTTCATTTGCCTCAACTAGTTTTGTTATTTAAAGTTGAAAGTTTGTTTTTTTTTTATCATGCATACTAGGAACTATATAATAAGATTCATAAGCTCATAAATTGGAAGTTGTTATGTAAAAGAAGTAATTTATTACTTTATTGAGCCTGAAGGGGAAAAACATTTATCTCTTTTTGTGGATGATCTACAAAGTCGTGAAAAATAAAACAATGGAAAACTCTGATAGTTTATAATTGAATTGTATATAGAATATAACATATATATAGAGGTCAGTTTATGCTTGAACCCAACTTTTGAACTGTGTTCTACAAGGACATTTATTAACTGGTTGTTAAAGCTAGTGTGTTTTCCCACATAAGCAACATTTTTACTTACTACGGAATATACCCTCATGTGGCTACTTGTCCCTGGTTTTAGGACTTTGACATTTTTGCTTATTACCTGATTTTTTGATGTTATAACAAATGAACATTTTTCTGTATGAAGCTTAGTCTGAATTTCCCTTTTTCCTCCCCAGCGATGCAGGCCCCTGCCATTAGTGGTTCTGCTGCCCGATACTCCTTTGAGGATTAAATGAACTTTTAGCTGCTTAGCACAATGTGTGACAGTGCAGAATAAATGGTGGTGTCTCAGACCTGTCCCTGACTCATCAGGGACAAGGAAATAAGAAAGCTTGACACTGGTTTTTTGAGGCAAGCACTGGGGTCTTTTAGCAGTAGTACAGCAAGTGATGCCAAATGGAGGAGGGAAATCCAAAAGGTTGAAGCTTTGATAAGTAAAGGAGCTTCTGTGGTCAGTCATCTGGATTGGGTGTTCCTAGTTATGTATTATTTATGTAAAAGGAATACCTTAGGTGGAGACTGACTGGCTGTGTTTCCCTTTAGGTTAAAACTGTCTAAGTGTGTTAAAAGTAATAATACAATTAAGAGACATTATAAAACATTCTTTAAAAGTGTAACTTTTATGCGTTATACTTGTTTATTGTATTCATATTTTATATTTTTTGTGATATATTATTCAAGTGTGTGTCCAATGATATTTCTCTGTTTTTTGTTTTTTTAATTATCCTAGTCACGTGAACTGGAAATTTCAGTTTATTGGCGTGATTGGCGATCTCTGTGTGCTGTAAAATTTCTGAGGTTAGAAGATTTTTTAGACAACCAGCGGCATGGCATGTGTCTCTATTTGGAACCGCAGGGTACTTTATTTGCAGAGGTAATAAATGTATTTTATTAAATGTACATAACTCCAATTGAAATTATGTATCTAGGCAACATGATATAGAAATGGAAAGAGTGTTAGGCTGAAAGACAGACAAGTTGAATTGTTGGCTTAGTTCTGCCGATGAATAGGTATGTGACCTTGAGAAATATTTATCCTGTCTCAATCTTTCTCATCTAGAAAATGAGAGGGTTGGACTAAATTATATCTAAGATTCCTTTAAGCTTTTATATCTTAAAAGTTTAGTGAATTTCACTAACCAAAAATCTAATGCTGTTTTTGTATCAACTTGAATTTTCTTTATTGCAGGTTACTTTTTTTAATCCAGTTATTGAAAGAAGACCAAAACTTCAAAGACAAAAGAAAATTTTCTCAATACAACAAGGTAATTACTAAGAATCAAACACAAACTTGGTGTTATCTTAAATATAAAAAAATCTAAATATTTTTCAAAAAGTAATATCCATTCATGGGTTTTTTTGTTGTTTTTATTAAGGAAAATTTCAAACATGTATTTTTATGCAAATAACATGAGCCTTCTCCATTTCTTTGCCAACTGCGGCCTCCCCCTGCAAGATATTTTTATAAGTGCCCTATACTAATTTTTTTTTTTACACCAACATGTTAAAAAAAAATTGTCATAGCGACACTTATGAAAATACCCCACAAATAAACGTAGGAAACGCCTATTATATGCCTAAATATGGTACATAAGAAGCGAGAACAGTATAATGTAGCATTACCCAGCTGCAGCAATGGTCAAGTCTCAGCCAATTTTGTTTCATTCATATACCCATCCCTTTACTACTTCCTCAGATTATCGGAAGCAAATCCAGACATCATACTGATTTATCTATAAATGTTACACTTCGTTTCTCTAAAAGATAAGGATTCTTTTTAAATGTTAACCACATATGAATACTAGAGTTAAGAAAAAACCTAATAATTCCTTACTATTTATTTTTAAAACTATGTTATTATGCACTAGTCTTTAATAATGAATAGATAAGAACTAATTTTTTTTAAGTGACAACTTTTGTTCTTCATAAATTATAAACTGATGAATATGAACTTTTAAATTACGGCTTTTGATAATATATGAAGAGAAATTACTTGTTCTGTTTCCTTTATTCACAATATCCACAGGCAAAACATTTCTCAGAGCTCCTCAAATGAATATTAATATTGCCACTTGGGGAAGGCTGGTGAGAAGAGCTTTTCTAAATCATACTGGCACCTTCAGCCCTCCAGCTTCTGTGCCTGCGGCAGTGCCAGCGGTTGATGTACGCATCCCTGAACTAGCACCTCCAGCTAGGTGTGTGTCTAAGTTTTTTAAGCATCACTTATATAACTAATTACTTTGACATTTGTACATGTTGGTTACAGTGGGTATATTGAAAGTCTCATTTTTCAAAGTTGTATTTTGAAATTAGTATTCTACTTACAAAATTTCAATTGTTTGCTTTAATTTTAAAGCTATTTAAAATATATAATTTTGATTAACTATTTTTGGTGAATTACTTTATGTGCTGTAAGTGATCCTACAGTAACCAAATTGGACTTTGATTTTGAACCTGAACTTCCTCTGGCCCCACTACGTGCTTCTTCCCTTGGAGAAATAGATGAATCTACTGAATTAAGAGTTCTGGATGAACCAAATCAGGCAAGACAGTTTTTTTAAACCTTGTATATAATTGCTTTTCACCAATTAGCAGTAAAAGCATCATAGTAAATGAAGTGTACCTTTCAATTAATTAGAAATTGCCCGTGTGAGCAATGTATTTGTTTCTTATGGATGGTTTTTTCTCAAGTAAATAAGATCAAGGCGACAGAAGATGAACAACTTCGTAATATTGGCAGGCCATTGGCATTAGCCTCTGGATGCACATGGACCAGTAGAGGTGGAATAGATCACTTAAGCTAGAAGGAGCATAGGAGCATGGTTGCCATTAGATGGCATGTTGCCTGACAAACAATCTGTGATACCGTTTTTTCATTTGAATGTAATTAGTGGGGAGCCAGATAATCAATTACCTAACTAAATAAATTATTGTATTTAGTTAACATCATTTCTGAATATTTATAGAAGATGATAATGTGATACCGTATTTTCATATGTTTTAGATTAGTGTAGGATTAATAATTACGAGAATGACTATCCAATATCTGAACTTTACTTTTCTCACTAATATTTATATTGACTTTTGAAATGTTTTTCTTTAACTTCATCCTTACCAAATGAGTCTCTTTTCTGAAAGTTATTATGGTTTAATGAGCATTTAATATTTTGCAGGATTCAGCAAGTACTTTTGATATTGAGAATGACAGAAATAGTATACTTCAAAAATCCCAGCCTGAATATGAGCTCGATATTCCTCAGTCAGGACTAGATTATAGTGATATTCGAGAACTTGAGGATAGAAGGTAAAGAATTTATAGATAGTTTTGCTACTACATGTTTGGTCTCAAACTTAATTGCCTTATTTTAAAAAATTAAAATTACTGTTTTCAGATCTCAGCAAAGGTTTCAGTTTAATCTGCAAGACTTCAGATGTTGTGCTGTCTTGGGTAGAGGACATTTTGGAAAGGTAATCTTTTGGAATTTTTTAGAGTACCTACAAAATTCATAACTGGGAAATAATAATTTTAATCTTATTTCAGGTGCTTTTGGCTGAATATAAACACACAAATGAGATGTTTGCTATAAAAGCCCTAAAGAAAGGAGACATTGTAGCTCGAGATGAAGTAGACAGGTTAGTTTTTCAAAAATGAAATTGTTTTTCTGAAATTATTCATATGTATATTGCGACAGCAAAACTTTGAAGTTTCATAGTAATATATGAAGAAAATAAAGAAATATCTATAGTCGATATAAGGTAGACAGTAATTAAATATGGGTTTTTTTTTTTTTTTCCTGGCCCTCCCTTCTCCCTCCTTTTTGACAATGAACTGGTTATTGGATATCCAGAAAACTTGGTGAAATGTATGAATTAGTTCTGTTAAGTTTTGTGCACTTTGAGATGTTAAAGTATTTCTATAGAATAGGAAACTACTCATCAGTGTTGAAAAAAAAAACCAAACCCACTGCCGTCGAGTCGATTCCAACTCATAGCGACCCTATAGGACAGAGTAGAACTGCCCCATAGAGTTTCCAAGGAGCGCCTGGCGGATTTGAACTGCTGACCTCTTGGTTAGCAGCCGTAGCACTTAACCACTACGCCACCAGGGTTTCCAGCAGTGTTGAGTAGGTCTAAATCCTATATCATCTTGAGGAAGTGATAAACTATCATTTATGGAAAATCTGCAGTTAACCAAATGGTGAACTTAAAAGCTCAGAGCAATTAACTCTTGAATCAGTGGTACCTGTCTTAGTTACCTAGTGGTGCTATTACAGAGATACCACACGTGGGTGGCTTTAGCAAACAATTTTATTTTCTCACTGTTCAGGGGGTTAGAAGTTTGAATTCGGGGTACGGGTTCTAAAGGAAGGTTTTCTGTCTCAGCTCTGGGGAAAGTCCTTGTCTCTTTTCATGTGGCATGGCATCTGTCTCTCCCCTTCTCTCCTTGCTTGCTTAATCTGCTCTTTCGTATCTCAAGAGATTGATTTAAGACACACCCTACACTAATACTGCCACATTAACGTAACAAAACTCATTCCCAAATGAGATTATAACCACAAGTATAGGGATTTGGGTTTACAACACATATTTTGGGAGGGCACAATTCAATCCATAATAGCACCTGTCTCTATTTTTTCCTTTATTAGAACCATGTTTTTTTACCATAGCATCTTAAATTTCTAGATTTGATAAATGTAAATTGATGTAGATACATCTTTACATGCAGTTTTTTAAAATAATACTATGTTTAAGGTGAAAGTTTACATGACAAATTAGGTTCCCATTTAATAATTGCTACCCAAATTATTCAGTGATATTGGTTACATTTCTCACAATGTGTCATCATTCTCATTGATTCCGTTCTGTTTGTACCATTTCCAGTACTCTAGATTACCTGACCCTTACCTTCTCATCGTTGCTTTAGAGTAATTTTTGAACACTTGGTCTCATATAGATAATTTTTTAAAGGAGTTCAGTATTCACTAGCGACATTCTTTATTTTATGAGCCAATGTTATTTAGCTAAAAGGTGATCTCAAGGGATAATTTCAGTTTAGGCTTAAAAAGTAACTCAGGGTGATACATACAGTTTTTAAACTGTAAGAACTTTGAGGATAAAGATTGTAATTAGGCTTACAGAACATATATTTTTTTAAAGACTTTTAAAAGGTACAGAGTGATGACATATAGAAATTATTAAATAACAAATGGCATATTTATCACAGAAAGAGGTTTTAATTTGATGTTTAGAAGAAGTATTTCTCTTATACAACTAGGAAGCATCTGTTGAATGTTAATGGAAGATAGCCATTTATAATGAAAAATCCCTAGACTGCAAGTAAGAAGCCCGACTTCTAGACTTGATTGTTACTTCTTAATGCTTTGACCTCAGGGCATTTTATTTAACCTCTCTGAGCCTCAGTTAAACCATATATATATATTTTTTTGTTTTGGTAATATTTGCCTTACTAGGCAATGTTCTTGTTAGGTGCTGTCCAATCAGTTCTG
The DNA here is from genome assembly GCF_024166365.1 of Elephas maximus indicus. Lineage (NCBI taxonomy): Eukaryota > Metazoa > Chordata > Mammalia > Proboscidea > Elephantidae > Elephas > Elephas maximus. Next base: position 138,889,113 of record NC_064821.1, read on the forward strand.
ACACATAGCCACCCTGTGTACAGCACAACAAAACACTGCCCGCTCCTATGCCATCCTCACAGTGGTTGCTAATGCTTGAGCTCATCATTGCAGCACTGTATCAGTCCTTCTCGTTGAGGGTTTTCCTCTTTTCACCTACCATCTACTATGCATGATGACCTTATCCAGGGACTGGCCCCACCTGATAACATGTCCAGAGTACATGAGATGAAATATCGCCATCTTTGCTTCTAAGGAACATTCTGGCTGTACTCCTTCCAAGACAGATTTATTCATTTTTCTGCCAGTCCGTGATATATTCAGTGTTGTTTGTAAACAACTATAATTCAAATGCTTCGGTTCTTCTTTGGACTTTCTTATGCATTGTTCAGCTTTCGCGTGCATGTGAGGCGACTGAAAATACCATGTCTTCGATCAGGTTCATCTTAGTCCTCAGTGATGTCTTTAAAGAGCAACATCATTAAAGAGGTCTTTTGCAGCAGATTTGTCCAATGCAATATGTCTTGATATCTTGACTGCTGCGTCCATGGATGGTGATTGGGAATCCAAGTAAAATGAAATTCCTAAAAATTTCGGTATTTTCTCCATTTATCATGATGTAGATTATTGTACCAATTGTGAGGATTTTTGTTTTCTTTATGTTGAGGTATAATCCATACTGAAGGCTGTAGTCTTTGATGTTCATCAGTAAGTGTTTCAAGTTCTCTTCACTTTCCGCAAGCAAATTGTCATCTGCATATCACAGGTTGTTAATCTTTCTCCAATCCTGATTTTGCGTTCTTCTTCACATAGTTCAGCTTCTCAGGTTATTTGTTCAGCATACACATTGAATAAGTTTGGTGAAATGATACAGCCCTGACACACACTTTTCTTGATTTTAAATTACACAGTATTCCCTTGTTCTGTTTGAATGACTGCCTCTTGGTCTATGTACAGGTTCCTCATGAGCACAATTAAGTGTTCTGGAATTCCCATTCTTCACAATGTTATCTATAATTTGTTTTGATCCATGCAATCAGATGCCTCTGTGCAGTCAATAAAACATAAGTTTTTAAAGATCCACCTGGCATCGAAATGATATAACAATGATACCCCTCATTCCATGTCCTCCTCTGAATCTGGCTTGAATTTCTGGTAGTTCCATGTTGAAGTACTGCTACAACTGCTTTTGAATTATTTTCAGCAAAATTTTACTTGTGTGTGATATTAATGGTATTGTTTGATAATTTCCACATTCTGTTGGATCACCTTTCTTTGGAACGGGCACAAATACGGATCTCTTCCAATTGGTTGGGCAAGTAGCTGTCTTCTAAATGTCTTGGCATATACGAGTTACCATCTCCAGTGCTGCATATGTTGAATTATCTCAGTTGGTATTCCATCCATTCCTGGAGGCTTGTTTTTCGCCAGTGCCTTCAGTGCAGCTTGGTCTTCTTCCTGCACTACCACTAGTTTTTGAATATATGCTACCGTCTGAAATAGTTGAACATTGACCAGGTCTTTTTGGTACAGTGACTCTGTGTGTTCCTGCATCTTCTTTTGACGCTTCCTGAGTTGTTCAATATTTTCCCTGTAGAATCCTTCAATATTGCAACTTGAAGTTTGAATTTTTTCTTCAGCTCTTTGAGCTTGAGAAATGTAGGGCATGTTCTTCCCTTGTGGTTTTCGTTACAACTCCAGGTCTTTGCACATTTCATTGTAATACTTTGCCTTCTTGAGCCGACATTTGATGAGCCCCTCAGGTTGGAAGACACTCAAAATACAACCATGGCTTCAGCGTGAGTTCAAACATAGCAACGATTGTGAGGATGGCAGAAGTCTGGGCAGTATTTCGTTCCTGTTGTACATAGGTTCAGTATGAGTCGGAACCAACTTGACGGCACCTAACAATTGGAAATGGGGGGACTCAAAACTCAGAGAGAATGTTCTACTAATGGTAGGTAGGGAGTGTGATCTTTGTGTATAATTTATTTTGGAGTTAATCCATATTGTTTGTTGACTTAAAAAGAGGTTGATTGGAAATTTTCTGTGATCTGTATCAAGGCAGTTTTTAAGTAAAATAATCCATAATATAGAAAGAAACTTTAGACTGTCTAAGAGAACTGATATTAAGAACCAGAAAGTATTTTAGGAACATACATTAAAAATAAATCACTAATATGTGATAACATTGAATCATAATGTTCTATTAAGAAGAGTCAGTGAATATAAAGGATACTGCCTAATTATAATTAGCTTAGTTTGAGGTGTTTACTATTCAAACTTACAGGTAATAAACATATATAACTAAAACCTTCACTGGTCTATTTTTTTTAACTGATTTTTTGTTGTTGTTGCCTTCCTCTAATTGCTCCTTCTTTCCTACCTTCCTTAAATTTCTTGAATAGTTTTATGTCTCACTCTGAATTTCCCATTTTTCTACTTGAGTACCAGTTCTTCTGGAGATCATTTTATTTCCATATTACTGAAAAGTACAGGGATTTAAAACTGAAGTTAGATAAGGATCACTCGCAGACTTTTCCCCAAGGCCGGATTCGTTTTCAGTAGATTCTGGTAAAAATACCATTCAATGATCTAGACATTCGTCCTTAATATAATATTAATATTACTTTGTGTAGAAAATTTAATGAGAAATTTTTTCCTAAAATGACTTGGCTTAAAGTAGGAACAATGTAGCAGAAAGCCATATAAACCACCAAGATTAACAGAGGTAGTCCTATTATTTTAGGAAACAAATGAATTTGCCACTTACAGATCTGAAATAAAGCAACATTCTTCCAGGAATGAAAAATATTTGACCCTTCTGTTGTTGCAATTATGAATAGACTGAAGATGGGATTAAAGATTTGCTTTAATCATCTGCTTATGTAATGTAAAAACATAGCTCAAAGCATGTATGTGGGGTTCAGAATATTTTATTAGTATCCAACAAAATCCTCTCTTAAATAGTTGTAAGTATCAAGAATGAGTTTTACCTTGATGTGCTTGAAGAGTATAAGAAAATTTTTTAAATACATAGAAAATAATAATAATTTTTTTATAGAAGTCAAAAATAAATGGGCAAATCCAAAAGAGAAAGCTTTTTTACATAAATGAAAAAACTCAATCTTTTAATGTCTGTTCTAATTTTAAACACATCCCATTAATATTAATGGAAACACATTAATAGGAACAATTTGGTATGTCTATATGGCACTTACTATAATATAGCCTATATTATATTATCCTATCACTGACAGCATTGTACTTCAGGATAGATCTTGAAATGTTCCTTTTGATGATGAATGCAATGCCATATTCCTTTTCAATTTGTCATTCTTGGCATAGTAGACCATATGACTGTCCAATTCAAAATGACCAATACCCGATATTTCAGCTCACTGTTGTCGTTAGGTACTGTTGAGTCAGTTCTGACTCATAGCAACCCCATATACAACAGAACGAAACACAGCCCAGTCCTGCGCCATCCTCATCATTGTTGCTATGTTTGAGCCCACTTTTGCATCCGCTGTCATATTTTGAGTGTCTTCTAACCTGAGGGGCTCGTCTTCCAGCACTCTATCAGACAGTGTCCTGCAGCTATTAACAAGGTTTTCACTGGCCAGTTTTTTCAGACATAGACTGCCAGGTCCTTCTTGCTAGTCTGTCTGAGTTTGGAAGCTCCACTGAAACTTGTCCATCATGGGCGATCCTGCTGGTATTTTAAATAACGGTAGCATAACTTCCAGCATCACAGCAACGTGCAAGCCACTACAGTACAACAAACTGACAGACAAGTGATGGCTGTTTCTAAGTAAGAATGTTATTGTAATGCCTCTTCACTCAGCCACTTTTTCTTGCCAATTCATAATTCAAGACAACAGAATAGGGCTGGGAGTATATTTTTGGCATCATAGAACAAAACACAGCTACGTAGCTCATACAGAATTCAATCCGTGGCCTTAGCCTTATTAATGACGTGGGTTTCTACTGACTAAAATAGGTTAATGTAGTTTTTAAGTTTCTAGCATATCTAATAATAATCTGAACTATGAAGGAAGTGCACAAAAAATGTTAGGATGGAGCTGTCCATTTAGTCGCGGAGACAAAACACAAATACATTAAATATGTAAATAAGAGGCTTGACATATTTGAGTTAGAAATAAGCAATACAGGCAATAGCAGTTCACTGAAAGGAGGAAATCATGGTAAGCTGATTGATTTAAGTGAGGCTTTATAAAAGCAGTTGAATCTGTGCTATTCTTTGGCAGACAAAAGGTATTTGGGAATATGGAGAGGAGAGAAAGGACAATCTAGACAGAAGTGTTCTGGACAGAGTGAATAAAGTTTTAAAAGTTTGAATAGGATTGGATTGTTCCATGGACCCATAAAGAGAATGTACTAATTAAGTAAGATTGGGACAAGTTAAAGACCCTTGTGGAGTGGCTTTTGTGTGTGTGTGCTATAAAATACTTAAAATTATTTTAAGGCCTTTGTCCTTTTTCTTTGTCCTAAGATATCTATCCACTATTGCCAGTCCTCATCAACTTCAGTTTTAATGAATAACATAACACCCTTAAAACCATTTGAAGAAGTATTTTATCAGCGAGTTTCAATCTTTTACACCATTTACATCTTCAACATAGGTCTGACCTAACACCTCTCGTTGCAAATAATGATTCTCAACAAGCACCTCATCCAATTGAAAAATAGTACTCACTCATAAATACAAACCGTTGACAAAGACTGTGTTTGTCATCTGTTGTTGTTAGGTGCCGTAGAGTTGATTTCAACTTGTAGGGGCCCCATATGACAGAGTAGAACTGCCCCATAGGATCTCCTATGCTATAATCTTTACAGAAGCAGGTTACCACATCTTTCTGCTGCAGAGCCGCTGGGTGAGTTCCAACTACTGCTTGGCTGCTAACCTTAACCGTTGTGCCACTAGGGTTCCTCGTTGTCATCTACTTGAACCCAAAACATTGTACCAGTTTTGTCTGATTCATCTGGATATTTAATCTACATTAGCCAAAATTAAGATTACCTTCATAAACCAGGCATTTTAATACCCATTTTATAGCTCTTGCCCAAAGCAATTTTTAGGACATTATTATCCAATAAAATTTAGGTGGTGATGAAAATAATGGAAGCTATTACCTTTCCTTTTAATCTTCTATGAATTTATTTCTCTTAATGTTTGAATTTGTGGTAACATTTAGAAATTTGGCCAAAACTTACAAAAAATATGTGTAAACACGAGCTTAAGGTTTTTAAAACAATTACAGTGGAGTTTCTGTTTCTAACTATGTATAAAATTCAGAACAGACTGTGTAAAGTCAAGGGGTAGGAGTTCATCTAGAATGTGACAGTATTAAATGGAGCTGTATTTACTATCAGTATTTAAAAATGAACAGGTATTTGGGTTCATAACCCAAAAGACAACTATACTAACAGAGCATTAAAAATTCTATACTGCTGGAAGCGCCATAGACATATCCAAACTCCCTGAGGGACCGAATTGCTGGGCTGAGGGCTGTGGGGACTGTGGTCTCAGGGAACTTTTAGCTCAGTTGTCATAACATAGTTTATAAAGAAAATGTTCTACATTCTAATTTGATGAGTAGCTTCTGGGGTCTTAAAAGCCTGTGAGTGGCCATCTAGGATACTGCACTGTTCTCACCCCTTCAGGAGCAAGGAAGAATGAAGAAAATTAAAGATACAAGGGAAAGGTTTGTCCAGAGGACTAATGGACCACATCTACCATGGCCTCCACCAGACTGAGGCCAGTATAACTAGATGGTGCCCGGCTACCACCACTGACTGCTCTGACAAGGATCACAATAGAGGGTCCTGGACAGAGCTGGAGAAAAATGCAGAACAAAGTTCTAACTCAAAAAGAAAGATCTGACTTGCTGGCCTGACAGGGACTGGAGAAACCGTGAGAGTATGCAACATGGCCATCCTTTCAGCTCAGTAACGAGGTCACTCCTGAGTTCATCGTTCAGCCAAAGATGGACAGGCCCATAAAACAAAACGAGACTAAAGGGGCACACTGTCCCAGGAGTAGGGACTAGGAGGTGGGAGGGGACACAAAAGCTGGTAATAGGGAACCCAAGGTTGAAAAGAGTGTTGACATGTCGTAGGGTTGTCAGCCAGTGTCATAGAACAATATGTGTACTGACTGTTTAATGAGAAACTAGTTTGTTCTGTAAACCTTAGTGTAAAGTACAATGAAAAAAAAAAAACAACTTTTTTTTTAACTCCATGCTGCTTTATACAACAGGTAGACTTTTAAATGTCTTCAAAATTATATTCATTTTTTTTAGATTCATTGCAGCACAGTTTGGGAACCCAAATAAATACTTTATCTTTGAAATTAGTATTTTTTTTAATTAGTTCTTTCTCAGAAGACCCAAAAGAGAGCAGGATCATTGTCTTCTGACATCGGAGTTTTATTTTGGCATTTTGGAATAAACAAACAAATGAAAACTAAGCAGAATTTTCCCTTAAAAAAAATTTAATGATGTCAATTTTTGGCTCTAATCTCAAAAATAAAGAATGTGTGTATTTTCTTTTAGAAACATGAATATCTAATTATTAAGAAAGTATGACCTGTTGGTATCTTTATTTTGGTCAAGTACTGAAAGTAAATCAATTAAAGTTCGATTTAAATAATATTTTGCCTAGTTTTCTTCTACTTTGAGTTTTAAGTCAAGTTGATTAAAAAATGTTTTCAGGGAAGAAACAATGATTTGTTTTGCCGTTTGGGTAGAATTAATGTTTCAGAGTCAATTCATTTGACCTCTGTTCTTTGTAGCAGCTAGTCATAATTCTTAGAGGGAAAGTTTGTGATCGCAGTAGATTTTCCTGTGTTATTATAGAAAAATTACATAACCCTGAAGTAGCTTCCTTGAAGAATGCTGTAGAATTCTCTATGTAGCCATTTTATTTTCCATAATTTAGGTTTATTTTAGTAAACTTCACTAAATAAAATCTATTTTAATTTTTTAATTAAAAAATTTTGAGTCAGCCTTCTAAATTAAAATTTTATGCAGAATTAAACCAGTTATATCTATACCTTTCAACAGTATGTTTTATGTAATAAATTGAATATTTTAGTTTATGAATTATAAACACTATCCTTGAAATAATCTTGGTCACAAGGTCTAAAATTTTTAGATTATGCTTAAGGTCGCTATGTTCTCTGATCGATTCTTGATAAAATTTCATGATTCATCTCTAATTACGCCCTTTTTTAATTAAATATATTGGCTATAAAAAAGGGCGTAATTAGAGATGAATCATGAAATTTTATCAAGAATCGATCAGAGAACATAGCAACCTGAAGCACTGGGGTTCGGGTTTTATAGCCAATATCCATATGCTGCATGCTACTCTTATCAATATGAACTCTGTAATCATTATATTATGCTAATGATATTTTAGTTTTAATCAAAATATTTCAATTAAAGTTGTTTATATCAAGTAGAAGGTTTGCATACCATATATAGGAAAACTAAGATGAGTTTTATGGGTTTAAGAGTATAATAATTCAGAAATTTTCTTATTTTAGGGTTTAGTAATTTTCCAAGAATGTTATTTGCAACTAGAGCTTTTTTTTTATCTATTGATTTTTAAATGTTTTCTTTTGCAGCCTCATGTGTGAAAAAAGAATCTTTGAAACTGTGAATAGTGTAAGGCATCCCTTTTTGGTGAACCTTTTTGCATGTTTCCAAACCAAAGAGCATGTTTGCTTTGTAATGGAATATGCTGCCGGTGGGGACCTAATGATGCACATTCATACTGATGTCTTTTCTGAACCAAGAGCTGTGTGAGTATGCTTTAGACATTTCTGTAGTTTTCCCATGACTGATTTCTTTCTGGAAAGGAAAAGAGCTTCTGTGAACTTTAGAGCTTTTTACTGGAAAATGTATCTCTGCAAGCAATATTAGAGCTCCTTACTTAACCTTTTTGCTATGCATAGATGTCTTTACTCTTTTGTCCATGTTGAAAGTATCATAGATTAGCCTAAATCTCACTTGATAATTTAGATACATAATTTGGGTTCATTTTAGTAAATTTTCATCTTTTTTTTCTATTAGATTTTCTCCTTAGGGAATGCCATTGAGGCCCATGGCTTTGAATACAAACGATGCCCTAATATCATTGTTAAGTGAAAAAACAAAGTGCAGAACAGTCTGTAGTATATATCTGTATAAAATATTTATATTTACATTTTTAAGGGAATTTTAAAAATACATAATGGTATTTGCTTGCCTGTGCTTATGATGTCTCTGAAAGAATACAAAAGAAATTGGTAGGTAAGCCTTTATTGCCACCAAGGAAAGGGGTAGAAAGCAGACATTTCACCCTAAAACCTTTTTTGTAGTTTTCGAAGTTGATATATGGTGGTTTTGCTCATTCAAATAAATAATAGTAAACACTTGAAATATATATATCTGTATTATTATCCCAGTTTTATAGCTCTTAACTGACATTTGTGTAGTACTTTTACTCCTTCATTTAATTCTCATCGTACCCATTAGAGGTATATAGAGCAGATAGTAGTAGTACTGTCATTAACTTTCAACATTCAGATAAGGAAATAGGGATTAGTGCTAATGGGTAGTTAAGCATTCAAAAAGGAGGCAAAAGCCAAGAAGTAGAGAAAGACTACCAATAATTGATTTTCTGAATATAAAAAAATCAAAAGCAGGGCATGTTCATCATGCTGGCACTGTGCTAACTGCCAGGGGAATTTGTTTTTGTTTTGTTGTGCTTTGTTTTTGTTTTTTAAAGCAATAGGTATTGCAGTTCTGCCTTAATAGACATTTATTTTTCTGAGGATACAAATCATATACAAATGAAACAATTATGCCCAGTGAAATTCATGGATAAAATGCTACATTGCAGTACCTCAAAGCTAATCAATCCTCTCATCATTCAGGTCTCAGCCCAAATGCCGTTTCTTTAGAAGGTCCTTTTCTGAGTGCCCTATCCGAAATACCACCACTCTACTAATCTTGAAATCAAGTCTGTCTGTTCTACTTCCTATTGTGTTTTTTTCATAGCACTTTATTTCTACCTGAAATCATCTTGTTTGTATTTTGTTTTGTTTTTTTTACGTGTGTGTGTGTGTGTGCGCTTTAGCTAAAACTTTACGGAGCAAATTAGTTCTCATTCAACAATTTTGTACATAAATTGTTTTGTGACATTGGTTGCAATCCCTACAGTGTGTCACCACTCCCCTTCCACACCCCACTTCCCCATTTCTGTCCATTCTTTTTTCCTGTCCCGTTCTATCTTCTCATCACTGCTTTTGGGCAGGTGTTGCCCCATTGGTCTTGTATACGTGATTGAACTAAGAAGCACGTTCTTCAGGTGTATTACTGTTTTTTTTTTTTTATAGACCTGTCTAAGTTGGTTAAAGGGCAAATTTGGGAGTGGCTTCAGTTCTGAGTTGAAAGGGTTTCTGGGGGCCATAGTCTCAATGGGTCCTCCAGTCTCTGCCAGACCAGTAAGTCTGGTCTTTTTTGTGTGAATTTGAGTTTCATTCTGCATTTTTCTCCTGCTCTGGCTGGGACCCTCTACTGTGATCCCTGTCAGAGTGGTTGGTGGTGATAGCTAGGCACCATCTAGTTCTTCTGGGCTCAAGCTGGTGGAAGCTGTGGTACTTGTGGTCCATTAGTCCTTTGTACTAATATTTCCCTTGTGTCTTTGATTTTCTTCATTCTCCGTTACTCCAGATGGGATGAGACCAATAGATATACCTTAGATGGCTGTTCGCAAGCTAAGACGCCAGACGCTACTCACCAAAGTTGGATGTAGAATGTTTCCTTTGTGCACTTTGTTATGCCAGTTGACCTAGATGACCTGCATGACCGTGGCCCCGGCCCTCAGCCCCAATAACGCAATCCTTCGGGGTTTGGATGTGTCTATGAAGCTTCTGTGTGTGTTTTATGTTTTTGTTGAGTGCCCCCCCGCCTCACTAAAGGGAGGAACAAGGACCATGCCTATCTTGTTTACCAGCAAAGCACTTAGAAGAATGCCTGACACATAATAGGCAATCAGTGAATTTTTATTGGTTGAGATTATGGAATCAAAATTAGTTTTGATTCCTAGCCTTGCTATTTTCTAGCTAGCTACGTGTCTTTAAACAAATTACGTACTCTCTGAACTTCATTTTCTACTTTTGTTAAATATCTTAAAGGCTTGATTTGAAGATTAAGCTGATAAATGAAAATATTTAACATGGCACCTGTCATATATAAGCACTCAGTAAAGTATATTTTTTAAATAGTGTATCCAGTTTATTGACAAAGAAATCAAGATATTTTTATAATTGTTATAATGTTGTCTTGCCACTGAAATAAGTTCACTAAAAAATTATGTATAAAAATAACTGCCTTAAAACAATTCTAGATCACATTTGTTAAAGCAGACTTCAGCTAAATTTTTTCATTTCTGATAATTATATAAGATATAATGTATAATCAAATATTTATAAATAATACATTTTAAAATTCTCCCAAGTTTTGGTCCCATTTTTTAAAAATAAACACAAAACACTACTGTATTATCTACATCTACATATAAATGTATTCTAAAAGTTTGTGACAACATATACCAAATGGATAAGAGTAATTATCTCTATGGATGGTAGTGGAGTTGGGATGAGATAGAGAGTTAGATGAATGACATATTGATAATAATTATATTTTGTAAAGAGAAAATTCATGTATTCCTTGTATGATTAAGAATTAATTCTCCTAACTATCTCCTTACAGGCTATTTTATACTGAAGACAGATCTTCGTTTTAAAATTTATTCATTTATTTATTCCCTTCCTCCCTTATTGAATAAGTCTACTGTGTTTCAGACATTATGCTAGGCTTTTAGGATAAAGCCAAAAAAAAAACCAAACCTGTTGCCATCGAGTCAATTCTGACTAGGTATTTAGGATATAACACTGAAAAAGATAAACATGGACCTAGCCTCAAGAGCTAATTTTCTAGTTTGGTCCGAGTTTTCTTGACATTCAAACTAATGTATCCAATTTTCGGTCTCTCTGCCTGCCTCATAAGCAATGCAAAGTCAACATGTCTAAGGCGAAACTCATTTTTTCCATAAAATTTTAGCTATTTCTATATTTCTTTACTTGTTCATTCTACCTTGAGCATCATCCTCAGCTCTTCCCTCTCCCTCATGCTCTACAGCTAATGAGTCTCCAAGCCTTGTCATGTTAATTTTTAACTTTCCCGTGACTCCATCTCTTACCCTCTTTGTTGGCCCCACTACTTTGGAGGTTGTCATGGTCTTCCATCTGTACTATTATAATAGCCTTAACCCAAGCCCACTGCCGTCGAGTTGATTCCGACTCATAGCGACCCTGTAGGACAGACTAGAACTGCCCCGTAGAGTTTCCAAGGAGCTTGCCTCTGTACTTCTACCCCAACCTCTACACTGTTGTTGTTAGGTGCCGTCGAGTTGGTTCTGACTCATAGCAACCCTGTGCAACAGAACAAGCTGCCTGATCCTGCACCATCCTCGCAGTCACTGCCACGTTTAAGCCCATTGTTGCAGCCACTGTGTCAGTCCATCTCGTTGAGGGTCTTCCTCTTTTTCGCTGACCCTCTACTTTACCAAGCTTTATGTCCTTCTCCAGGGACTCGTCCCTTTTGACAACATGTCCTAAGTGTGTGACACTACTATCAGAAAAATCTCTTTAAAATATAAGTCTGACCATTCTCCCCTGATTAAAATAGTTTGATTCTCTATAACTAAAACATTTCAGTTTCCATAATATGACAATCGAGGTTGTTCACAGCATGACCCCAGCCTGTCTTTCAAGCCTCATCCCCCACTTCTTCTTCCCCACTTACACAAATCCATTACTCTAGTCACACCAGACTTGTCATTGTTTGTCAAACATGTTATGCTTTTTATACTTCTGTTCCATTTTCATGCTTTTCCCTCTTAGAGGAATGCCTTATATCTCCCCCCACAATACTTTTACCTGTCACTCTTCCCTTCTGCACTTATGGCTCATTGTAATTGTTCTTGCAGAACCAGATCAAATATCTGCTCTAAAGTCTTGAGTAACTGTACCAGAGTTAGTGGCTTTTAGTGGAGAGACTGTATTTTTGTCATTTTAATTTCTCCCCATAATCTAGCGCAATGTCTGGCACACAGTTAGTACTAGATAAATATTTGCGAAATTAACTAACTACAGAGTTCATCTTTGAAGCATAAAAATATAAACTGGGATCCAAGAACGGCAAAATTTATTAAATTTCTTTTGATTTAATTCTTCGAACAGATTTTATGCTGCATGCGTAGTTCTTGGATTGCAGTATTTACATGAACACAAAATAGTTTATAGGTAAGTAAGTTTTTGATACATTCTAGTAGTTTGCTTTTGTGTGAATTAAAGATAATTAAGAAGGATATTTTATGTTTAGCCAACTTATTTCTCTTTCATATGTGATCCAAAACCTAAAAACTTCAAAATTCCATTTAGAAAGACATGTGGTTAATATAACTAAATGATGAGCTTTTGTTCCTGATCCTCCCTAATCAGTCAAATTATGAGTCAGCCTATCATAACAGAATTCACCATTGATACTCACCCTAGTGAATATTTTGCATTTAACTGATACACTGCAGAAAACTACTCTAAACCACTCAAAATGTGTCCATGATGAGATAAGTAACTTGTTTCAGAGTGTAAGATATCACATTGCTTCCTTCATGAAGAAAGTCATGCTATCAGCTGGACCTAATGACATAGCAGTATACCTGGTGACATAGCTGATTTATGTACTAGCATAAGCTGCTTATCGAATTGCAGACCAATAACAAATAGTTCATTGCCTAGCAGCCTATGGATAGCACTGCTCTGTTGTTATTGTTCTTAGGTGCCATTGAGTTTATTCCGACTCATAGCAACCCCATATGACAGTAGAACTGCCTCATAGGGTTTCCTTGCATGTAATCTTTATGGAAGAAGATTGCCAGATCTTTCTCCCATGGAACCACTGGGTGGGTCTGAACCACCAACTTTTTGTTAGCAGTCAAGGACCTAAGCACTTGCACCACCAGGGCTCCTTAGCAGTGCTCTAGACTCGATTATCAGATCGAGTAACACTACTTAAGACTAAAGAAATTATAAGAAGGCCATCCAGAATTAGGAGGCTAACCATTTAACATCAGTTTAGTGGTAGAATTCTCATCTTCCGTGCAGGAGAGCCAGGTTCGATTCCTGGCCAATGCACCTCATGCGAAGCCACACCCATGTGTCACTGGTAGCTTCCGTGTTGCTGTGATGCTGGACAGGTTTCAGCAGAGTTGCCAGACGAAGATGGACTAGGAAGAAAGACCTGGTGATGTACTTCCAAAAATTAGCCACTGTAACCTCATGGATCACAAAAGTCCATTCTGCAGCCATTCATGGGAATGATGCAGGATCCGCAGCATTTTGTTTCATTGTGCATAGGGTCACCATGTGTTGGGGGTCGACTAAATGGCAGCTAATAACAACACAGTAAACACAGGTTTATTCAAACTTCAAGTTTCCTTACCTACTTAAAAAGATGAAATATTTCTTTTTTAAATATATTATTCCTTGTCTGTATAACAGGGAAACTATTACGCAAAGTAAAAACTTGACAAAAGAAAAATTAACATTTATAATACAGTATTTAAATCTCAAGTCATAACTTGGAGAACCTGTTTTTAGTAAAGAGAATATAGGGCTCCTGTTGAAATGATTTTTTTTTTTACTACATTATCTACTGACATTATTGATTTTTTTTTTTTTTTTTTTGTATTTTCTTTCATCCTGAACAGAGATTTGAAATTGGATAACTTATTGCTGGATACTGAGGGCTTTGTGAAAATTGCTGATTTTGGTCTTTGTAAAGAAGGTAATTGGATGTTTAAAGTTCCTTTTCTAATAGGTTGCTATTTCTTTGTGTTCTGGTAGTTTTGGGATTTGTCCATGGAAAGCCAAAAATATTTTGAACTTTGGTTTATTCTCTATTAAGACATTGTGGATTGTTCATGTAACCTAATTACCACATTACTAAGAATTTATTCTATGAATGTAAATGTGTTTAGGTTCCCAGAAATCATAGCGTAAGACTAAGATTCTCTATGTATGATTAATAATTCTTTCACTGCTCTAATAAAAGTGTTAAACACCTAATTGTTCACTCTACTGGGACTGTACAGAGTGAGTTATATAGGCTAAATAACTTCTTTCCAGCTTTTTTAAGACTTTTAACATTTTCATATAGAAAAAAATATGTATATATGTGTCTATCAGAATTGCTTCCTACATATTCGGAAGTAAATAAATAAGTAAACTGGGAAAATTTGAAGTCGGAGTTACCAGGGTTGAATCCACCTCTGCCACGTACCTGCTGTGTGTCTTTGGGCAAGCTTTTTTTTAACCTTTTTGGGTCAGTTTTCTCAACTATAAAATCTGTGTAACCCCTCATGTTTAGGAGTACTAGGAACATCAGAAATAAAACATCTAGCACAATGCCTAACATATAGTAAATAGGTATTCTTATCATTACATTTAATACACTGTTATTATTGTAACTAACTGTCTTCCCCTCTACATTGCTGGCTTCTTGTTTCTAACTTAGCTTTGTTTCCATAGCATATATAGCACAGTGCTTGGCACATTGTAAGTATTCAGTAAATGTTCAGTTAATAAGTAATTGGGTGAATTAATGAACTATGTAAATATATGTCTACACACTGACCTTCTAATTGTTGAATCCAGTAAAAACTGTTTCTCCTTTTGGACTTTTCTGTACTGGACATTGTTGTTTTAAATTCTTTTATTCCTTAGGGTCTGTTCTTTGTCCACTGCTCTTCACTGTAGTGTCGAATTATCAACTATATTCTGATCACGCCCCAATCTCTTACTTACCCTGTGAGTTCCAAACACATATATTCAACTAGCTGCCCAACATATCTACCTGAATTGTCAATAGGCATCCCAAACCTATACAAACAAAAATAGTTTCTTCTCTTCAAGTGGTCTAGCTCTTAGTTGATAGCACTGTCTCCCACTGAAAATGTGTAATTATCCTGGACTGTATCCTCTCTTCATTCAGTTATTCACCGAATTCTGCTGATGTGCCCCTCCTGAATATTTCTTAAATGTGTCCTTTCTCCTACTACTGTCAAACAGTGTCTTTTTTTGACAATACCACTGTAGTAGCTTCCTCACCATTCTTTCCTGTCTCTAATCTTTTTCTCCTTCAAATCAGTCTGCCATGCAGTTGCTAAAACAGTAAAGGGGCCCATATGAATACACATCTGACCATGGCACACCCCTCTGAAAACCCTTCCTGATCTGTCAGCTTACTTCTTCAGCCCTCTCTCTTGCTGCTCTAGCAACAGCGAATTGCTTATAGCCTATGTCTCTCCATCACTGTCATCCATCCCAACTCTGTTTACTGATTAACAGCTACTCATCCTTCAGACTTAACTCAGATGTCATCTCCTGAAAAAAGTTATCTGAAACTCCTCTACTGCTGCCATAATGCCCAAGTCTGCTTTAGGAGTCCTTCTTCAGTGTTTCCATAATATCTTGCTGTTACCATGTCAGAGAAGTGAGTTTTACTCATCTTTGTGTTCCCACCACTTAGCATAGATGCCTGGAACCTAATGCATACTCTGAAAATATGTTACTGAGTGACCAGACTTTGAAAATGTGTTTTTCTTCATCATCATAAAAATATAATAGTATAATACAATAGTAATAGCTAACAATTAACTGGCCTGTACTGCCATATGTCTCATATGCATGGTCTGTTCTAATCCTCTTAACAATCTTATGAAGTTAAGTGAGTACGATAGCTCCAATGTACAGATAAGGAAATTTAGGCATAGAGAGGTTAGATAACTTTCCCAAGCTCTCACAGCTAACCAGTGGCAAAGCTGAAATTTAAACCCAGGTCTTTGTGATTCCAGAGCCTGTTGTAACCACTGCCATGGAGTTTTGCCAGTTTGAAGTCCTCTCTAATTGGGCCTGCTTTCAGCTTCCTTAAAAAATACCAGTGTAAGAAATTTATTGGAACAAATGAAATATGGAAACTGTATTACTGTAATAGACATAATATATGCATATTACATTTAAATGTCACAGATTTTTTGAGTATAAAGAAGACAAAGTAAAAATTTGGAGTAGTTGTATCCTGAAAGTATGCCATATATAATATATTCTAGTTGTGAACAGAGCACAGAATAAAAAACCAAGAAACATTAGTTCTATTTCTCTTAACTTTCTTCCTAATCTTGGCCAAGGCACTTAAAAGACTAATGTAGAATTTTTATACATATTATATTAACTCCTTTAAAAAATAATATTGTACTGAAAAAAAATTGCAATGTGAAAGAAATTTTGCCCCCTCGCGCACCGCTCCCACCAAAAAAAAAAAGACCCTTTCACCCTAATGTCGTAATTTTTCTAATTATACCCTTCAAGTCTTGGTCCATAGACATACAAATTCATTTATGTTTTTAAATCATTGGATGTGCACACCTTTTTAAAAATAGAATTGAGAGCTTTTCTTTCAAGTTTTTTCATAAGATGATTCTTAGAAATGGCTTCAGACACTTTGGAATACATGGAGCCATTATCTTCAATATATAGAATACGTATTTGATTAATATGTTATTAAATTATGGAAAACATATGTTGGAAAATCAGTTAACTAAAATATTAATACCATATCACTATATGACACATTTGGTCAACATCTGATTTTTCAACGGTTTCCTTTTTCAATTTCTAAATTGCTATCATTTTTATAATGAACTAAATAAATCTATTTAAAAGATTGAATTGGAAAGATGGTAGAAATTAAAGCCCCTGATCAGTTTGTTTGTTTTTAACTTCTTAGCAACCCTTGTAATGACAAGAAAGAGAAAGTGACTAAAATGAAGCATGAGAATTTTATTTTTACCCATTAATTAGATAATATAGTTGCTGTTGCACACTTTTTTTCTATACCAATCCTCAGCATTTTCTTTAAAAATCTTGGGTATGCCTGAGTTTGGTCACCATGTACAAATGTGCAACTTTAATTTTGCTTCCTACGGATATTTTCTAACTTTTATAGAAAGACATTAGATTTTTTTTTTTTTCTTTTTGCTAACAAATATTTAAATGTTCCTCTTTTTCAGGAATGGGATATGGGGATAGAACAAGCACATTTTGTGGCACTCCTGAATTTCTTGCCCCGGAAGTATTAACAGAAACATCCTACACAAGAGCTGTAGATTGGTGGGGACTTGGTGTACTCATATATGAAATGCTGGTTGGTGAGGTAAGCAGTGTAAAATAGGTAAGAGAGGAGAAGAAAGATGATTGAGAGAACAAAGCATGTGATTTATAAAGCTACCTAATATGTTTCCAGCATAAATGGAACTTGAGTTTTATAAATATTCAGTATACTAGTAATTGGCTATGTTTCTATGATGTCTTCACTTTTTATTTTAGATTTTTATATAACCTGTGGAATGCATTCCAGTTCCTTGAAAATAGTTCCTTAATTTCAGTATTGCTATGATTATATTTTATTATTTTAAGACACAGTCATACATGACTGATGACTTCATGGGGATTAGAATAGCAACAAGACTAATGAAAAGAATGTACTCTTTGTCTATAATGAAGAGTACTATGCATTGATCTAAAATAAATGCTGTCATAAATAAATTATGGTACATTCACACAATGGAATACTACGCATCGATAAAGAACAGTGACGAATCTCTGAAACATTTCATAACATGGAAGAACCTGGAAGGCATTATGCTGAGTGAAGTTAGTCAGATGCAAAAGGACAAATACTGTATAAGACCACTATTATAAGTTCTTGAGAAATAGTATAAACTGAGAAGAACACATTCTTGTGGTTACGAGAGCGGGGAGGGAGGGTGGGAGGGTTATTTACTGATTAGTTAGTAGGTAAGAACTACTTTAGGTGAAGGGAAGGCCAATACTCAATACACAGAAGGTCAGCTCAACTGGACTGGGCCAAAAACAAAGAAGTTTCCAGGATAAACTGAATGCTTCGAAGGTCAGCAGAGCAAGGGCAGGGGTTTGGGAACTATGGCTTAAGGGGATTTCTAAGTCAATTGGCATAATAAACTCTATTATGAAAATATTCTGCATCCCACTTTGAAGTGTGGCATCTGGGGTCTTAAATGCTAACAAGCGGCCATCTAAGATGCATCAATTGGTCTTAACCCACCTGGATCAAAGGAGAATGAAGAACACCAAGGTCACAAGATAACTATAAGCCCGAGACAGACAGGGCCACATGAACCAGAGACTTACATCATCCTGAGACCAGAAGAACTAGATGGTGCCCGGCCACAACTGATGACTGCCCTGACAGGGAACACAACAGAGAACTCCTGAGGGAGCAGGAGAACAGTGGGATGCAGACCCCAAATTCTCATAAAAAGACCAGACTTAATGGTCTGACTGAGACTAGAGGAATCCCGGCGGTCATGGTCCCCAAACCTTCTGTTGGCCTGGCACAGGAACCATTCCCGAAGACTACTCATCAGACGTGGAAGGGACTGGACAATGGGCTGGAGAGAGATGCTGATGAAGAGTGAGCTACTTGTATCAGGTGGACACTTGAGACTGTATTGGCATCTCCTGTCTGGAGGGGAGATGGGAGGGTAGAGAGGGTTAGAAACTGGCAAAACAGTCCCGAGAGGAGAGACTGGAAGAAGGGAGCGGGCTGACTCATTATGGGGAGAGTAAATGGGAGTATATAGTAAGGTGTATATAAGCTTATATGTGACAGACTGACTTGATTTGTAAACTTTCACTTAAAGCACAATAAAAATTATTTAAAAAAATAAAAATGAAATAAATGCTGTCTCCAAAAACAGTGGCATAGAGTTAAAAATATTAACTTTTTTATTCCTATTGTTTTCTTAGATTAAGTTTTATACACAGAAATTGTTACTATTTAGGAAATAGTGATATCAAATAAATCAGTAATAAGAGACTAATATACTGTGTTATAAATCATTAGAAATGATTGAGTTAGTATGAATTGGGGATCAGTAAATCTTTGACAAATAATTGAAATCTATTAGAGGAACTTGATGACCTAGAGATGCAAGCAGAATTATCTTTTAGTATTGGCTCATTGTTCTGCCAGTTTCGCCAGTGCGAGCAACCTTCCTTGTACATTCAAGGCATGGATAAGTTAAGAGCTGAATGAGTAAATGACTAAGTTACTGAAGGTCAGAAATTTCTGAAGTTTTGCTCACTGCTTGTCATTTAGTGAACAAAAAAATAACACATGTTAGTTCATCCAAATAGATAGCACCTTTTGGTATGTCAAACTGGAGTGAATACTCTGGAAAAAGAAGTAGCTAATTAAAATGGTATTTACCATATGCTGAACACTGTTCTATGTGCTTTATAAATATTAGCTTGTTTAATTTTATAGCAATATTGGCCTTATGCCCTTTTTCATGTGCATAAACAGAGACACACTCACACAATTCTCAAGTGATAGAGTTGAGATTTTAACCCTGGCATTCTGGCTTCAGAACCTATTTCTAAACCATTATGCTTTGCAGCCTCCTGGCTAATGTGTTGAATCCACCCAGCTTTGTTTCTTATTCTTAAGATCAATAATCCAAATCTGAAATTTAGAAAAACTCCTATATGGTATTTTAGGATAGAAAGATTTATTTTAACCCTATTCCATAGTGGTCTCTACTTTCTAAGAGTGCCAAAGTCATATTTGACAGCTAAGTTTTCAGCATAGTTGACTGTTCATCCCTTTGCACATCAAATTGTTATGCTGAATAGAACATAGCTACGTTGTGACTCAGGGTCATTATGGTCATTAGGAGCAATGATTTTAATGTTATGCTTACTAAAATGCCTCCAAGACCTATTGTAGTGTCGGGGCATTAAATATGCCTAGAACTGTATGCTTAAGAGTTTTTCAGTATGATTTTGTTGGCAGCTGCTTCTTGGTGCAGTCATTCTGCCTGCTAATCTCTAATTCTGTTTTGCTACCGTTAATTTGCTGTTGACTTTGAAATCCAAAGCACATCCGTATTTGATATATATATATATATCCACTATTGCCCTTCTGTTGTGGCACTTACCATATGTGCCTTACCTGTTTTCTTTTGTATTTTCACAAGATTGAGCTTTTTGAGGGACTGTGTCTATTATACGGATATCCCTCCACTATCTAGTATGCGGAGCCCTGGTGGTGAAGTGGTTAAGAGCTCAGGCTGCTAACCAAAAGGTCAACAGTTCAGATCCACCAGCCGCTCTTTGGAAACCTTAAGGGGCAGTTCTGCTGTGTTCTATAAGGTCACTGTGAGTGGCACACAATAACAACAACAACATCTAGTATGCACTCTCAGTACTGACTAGCAGGATACAGTAATAATTGAATGAAATAAAATTGAATGGAGTGGCAGGAACTCGAATGGAATAAAATTAAAGAAAAAATGAAATATAGTACATGATATGATGGTATGACCAAGTTTGGTAGAAGGGTCTGTAAAATAAGTTTAAAGAGAATTTTAGTAAGAGTGTATGGCATGACTTTGGGGTAATAGATAAATATCTGTTGTGGCTTTTTGTAGTCTTTGTTGCTGCTTTTATTGTTTTGGTGAGATTTCCTTTTTTGCGTTGTTTTCATTTTTACTTCCTGGATCTTGGTTGTAATTTGGATAGATGAGATCTTACTGTATTGAAACTCATTTCAACTTACTCAAAGCTATTTCTTCCAGTCTCCCTTTCCTGGTGATGATGAAGAGGAGGTTTTTGACAGTATTGTAAATGATGAAGTAAGGTATCCAAGGTTCTTATCTACAGAAGCCATTTCCATAATGAGAAGGGTAAGAATTAATGGTTTGTAAATTATTTAAATTTTTTATATTGAAAATTTCCAAGTAAAGCTTTAGAAGTTGTTTTTCAATTCACAGAAGTTGCATGGTTTAGGCAGACACATAAAGAAGAAGACATCTAAATCTTTAAAAATTATGAGAATCGTTATCAATGAAGTTATTGGTTTTATTTTAACTTTTGTATTTTACGTTGTGTTAGCTGTTAAGAAGAAATCCTGAGCGGCGCCTTGGAGCCAGTGAGAAAGATGCTGAAGATGTAAAAAAGCACCCATTTTTCCGGGTAAGAATGAAAGTTTAAATTTTTTTATGAAATTAAAACAGTTTAGGAGTAGGAAACTAAACTGATCATTTTATATTTTGTGATCTAGCTAATTGATTGGAATGCTCTTATGGACAAAAAAGTAAAGCCACCATTCGTACCTACCATTAGAGGGCGGGAAGATGTTAGTAATTTTGATGATGAATTTACCTCAGAAGCACCTATTCTGACTCCACCTCGGGAACCAAGGATACTTTCAGAAGAGGAGCAAGAAATGTTCAGAGATTTTGACTACATCGCTGATTGGTGTTAAGTTCCAAGACACTGTGAAACTAACCAGACTGACTCATAAGAAGACCTCTTAAGAATAGCAGCCCTTCATTTGCTTTCTGTGCCACCAATAGCTCTGAACACGTGAAGATTTGTTTAAAAGACTATTCTAATACCTTCTTGAAAAGTGGCTTTTTAATGTATTTTCAACGTAAATCTGAGCACTGGAAACTTTCATGGAGTTTAAACTGAGTGAACACCAGCCATGAAAAGATACATGACAAATTAATATTTGTGGATCAATAGCCTGTTTTTTAAAAAAGAAAGGAAGAAGCACTCTTCTACAGTACTTAGCTTTGCCATATGCCTACCTTAAGTGGAAGGAAAATTAATCAGTTAACTTCACTTAGCTGTTTTATAAAGAGGAAAAAAGGGCTTGGAATGCAATAACTACTCACACTTTGATTCTGTTTGAATAAGGCAAATAAATGCTCTTATATTTTTTAAAAGAAATTACTACAATATCAAAGAATGTAGTTGCAGTTTATGCACATTTTTGGGGCTTGATTTTTTTAAAAACAATGAATCGATGCTTTGTTTTATAAATTTTGTATATTTATTAGGAGAAGATGTTTTTATGGCCTTATCTTTTCCAACCATGTGAGAGAGCCTCAGAGCTTACCAACAGAGCTACTTGCCAAACAATTTTTTGTTTATTAAACAATGCTGAAATGAAGAGGAACAACTAAATGTCAGCATTTACTTAAAATTTGATGTATGAGAACTTCTGATCAGCCTGAACTAAGATACTGTATTACCCGTATGCATTCCCAAAGTCTGCACTCATGTATGTTCAGTCATGCTTTCTTCTAAAATCAGAGAACTGATTACCCCTTTTTTTTATAACCATTCTACATTTATCAGCCTAGTTCATCTTGTTCTTGTGTCTGCTGTAGAAGGTAACTATATTTTTGTTATACCATAGGGGTTATCATTGTATACATGCTGTGAACATGTATATGTGCAAGTTGTAATGTATTCTATGTTGTAGGCTTATTATTTAATTTCACCACTTCATCACTTTTCTACAGTGGCCAAGAAGACACCTCAGACTCCAGCATTTACATGAAGTGCATTTGGACATTTTAGGCCACTGGATCCAGATTTTATATTGGCAGTTACTAAGGGTAAAAGCAATATATTGTAACAGAATGTATAAATATTTTTGATAAAACAGTCTATATTTTATAAAAATTATTATAACACTAAAGCTGTACCTCAAAAGTCTCAAAAATAATCTGATCAAATCCTTTCTACAACTCTTCAGAGGGCCAGTTTGTGGCTTTTTAAAATTTTCATATAGGGAAATCATTTTGCCAACCATGACTTTACTCTTACCTGAAGTTTTTTTTCTT
The DNA here is from genome assembly GCF_024166365.1 of Elephas maximus indicus. Classification (NCBI taxonomy): domain Eukaryota; kingdom Metazoa; phylum Chordata; class Mammalia; order Proboscidea; family Elephantidae; genus Elephas; species Elephas maximus. The sequence continues at coordinate 138,911,970 of NC_064821.1, forward strand.
CCTAGCCCGTGACTTCATTTTTTTTCCTTAGTTTAGTAATAACATTTTTGATCCTGTGCTTAGCATGTTAGGATCATCATACCTCAGGAATAGCAAGTTGTTAACCACCCATACTGAATTAACCATTTAATCACAGCAAGCTCATCTCTTAAAAATTGTTCAAGTTTAAATCCTATGAAAGCACACTGTTATAGAGTTGAGCTAAAAACATTTATAAAATATTTCAGCTTTGCCAGGGTATATTCATAAGTTTTTATTGTTCTCTGAAGAACAATTAAAATTGTTCAGAGATAATTCATATTACCTTCCAAATTGATTATTACCCCAGATCCTGGGGGGAAAATCCTGCAGAAAGAAGGAACAATTTGTTCTTTAAAGTTATTTTAGAATATCAGTTAACTCCCTTGGCAAACGATAAAAGAGGAGCTTAGCTTAATTTTCTGGTTTTAATTTAAACAGTGTTAACTCAACATTGGAAACCCTGGTGGGGGAGTGGTTAAGTGCTACAGCTGCTAACCAAAAGGTTGGCAGTTCAGATCTACCAGGCGCTCCTTGGAAACCCTGTGAGGCAGTTCTACTCTGTCCTACAGGGTCACTCTGAGTCTGAATCGACTCGACCGCAAAGGGTTTGTTTTTTTTTTGGTAATAACACAACATTTTAAAAAAACACTAAATACTTTTGAGGTACAGTCTGTTCACCTTTTCTGGTTCTCAAATATGCATAGAAAGCAATGTCCAAAATATGCTTTTAGCATTAAAAACTGAGGTAGCATTTTGTAACTACACAGTGTACAGAAATGTTTTTAATTGAAGTCAATCACTAAAAAAAATTAGAGGGCAGGGTATATCCACACGATTAAGCTGAAGAAAGCACTAATTTTTTTTCTGTAGTTTTTAAAATATATATATATATATATATTTTAGTCAGATTTAAAATTTTAAACTATCAAGTGTAAATATATTTTGCTATTACTATATGTGTAAGTGACTGCTCAAGCACTTTGTAAGAAAACTAGGATATTTTAGAATGGAACACTATGCATTCAAATGAAATGTGCCTTTATGTCATTCTAAAAAAAAAAAAAATGTGTTTTGCAGTCATAAATTACCACAAATGCACAAATTAAAGTTTAAATAGATTGTAATTTGTAACTTTGGTTTTAAGTATTATTTCCTTTTAGGAACTTCATATTGATCAAAATATGCATTACCTTTATTATGTTCAAGATCACAAAGACTAATGTCATTTACCCTTCTTTCAAATACTTTTTGTCCTAGGGAAGGGCCATGAAGATTCAGAGCAAATTGTTCACCTCACTAGAGATAATGGGAACAGTTTATATTCTAGTCCTGCATGGTCATTAGCATCTTTCATTCAATAGATATTTATGGAATACCTCCTCTGTGTTAAGCATTTTGGGAACAAAGTCTTTATAAGTGAAGAACAGCATGGATTAATGCCATCTAAAATATAAACACTGGTATTATATGTACATGTCTTTTGTTTGAGGTTAACTCACCTTATTTTAGGGCTGAATTTTGGGAAAATAGAAGAATAAAACAATACTAATCATTTTATAATCATCTTCTTAAAAAATATTTTGGGAATATAAAATGATCTATGCTATCCCTGTAACGAGGAAGCCCTGGTGCAGTGGTTAAGTGCTCAGCTGCTAACAAAAAGGTCAGTGGCTCAAACCACCAGCCATTCCACGGGAGATAGTTGTGGCAGTCTGCTTCTGTAAAGATTTCAGCCTTGGAAACCCTATGAGGCAGTTCTGCTCTGTCTTATAGGATCATTCTTAGTTGAAGTCGACTCAGTGGCAACAAGTTTTACCCCTAAAACAAAAATCAAGGACATAATGGAAATTGCCATTATAGGCTGATTAAGTAAAAGCTGTCTTATAAATTCAAATCTAACAATATTCTGTCGGGCACTCCCTATCTTCCCAAAGCAACTGAGGGTAGTATGAGAAACTTGAAAAGAGCAAATGCTAATTCATGGACCATAATTTTAATTTAGAATTCTTACCTTTCAGCCATCTTTTGAGGTCTTGTATTTCTCTCAGATATTGACCTTACACATTAGTTTGAAGCGTAAAGACAGCGAAACTTACCATTAAAAAGTAAATAATAAACTGCGCATATAACCCAATGTCATTGAGTTGATTACATATATGTATATAATTAGAGGTAAGTATTTCAATGGTTTCTAAATTTTATATGAAACCATTATTTTATGCTTTTTAGTATCACGATTAACTAGATATTGATTTTCAATACCCATAAGACACATAATTTAAGTATTGCTGGTCACACTAAAGGTAAGAGAGACCTCCAAGAATTTGTCTCCCCTAGAACAAACAGACAAACCTGAACAGGAGCCTGAGTAAACTAGGGCTTCGGTACCCAAGAGTTAGGGCAGAAGTTCTCAAGCACAAGGATGAGGATGCTCAGAAGTTGGCGCTGGAGGCTGAGTCTACAAGGGTAGGAGAGCTTAGGCCACAGCAGCAGGAAGTTGAAGAGGGTAAGACCCAGAATGATAGGGACCTGGTTTTGGACATGCAGGCAGCCAGAAGGAGTGGGTTTGACCAGAGTGTGAATTCATATAGCGATACCACTGTAGAGATAGCAAACCTTGGAGTAGCAGTAGGACTTAAGTTCTGTGCTAAAATCTTCTAGAGCTTAGGTCCTAGAGTGCGTGACACCCTTTCACTGCCAGTAGAAGCAAACACTAAAGGAAATCATCTCTAGGATGGGACCGTAGAAATCACACAGATTAAGATCAAGTAATATGCTGTCAAAGATCACCAAACATATGAAAGACAGCAAGCTATTGTGGATTGAGAGTGGAAAGAAATAAACATTAAATTTAGACATCCCCTCCCAAGGATTGCAAATACTAGAACTCTCAGATACAAAATATAGAATAGCTAGACGGCAGTGGGTTATATATAAAATGTTTAAATAACTAAAATTACCAAGGCAAACATGCAAAATGAATTTTCAAAGAATTTTGCAAGCATTTTAAAAATCCAAAAATGGAAAATATAATTGTTCAAGTCAGAAACTCAGTGGCAAGGTTAAACAGCAGATTAGACATCTAAAGAGAGAATTGGGGAGCTGGAATTAATCCATAATAAAGCAAAGAAAGAAAGAAGTACAGGGATGGAAAATATCAAAGGTAGGTTAAAAGATAGGGAAGATAGAATTGGAGACCCAAAAGGAACAACTATAAAAAGAATGGAGGAGAGGCAATATTAAATAATGGCTAAAGATTTTCCAGACGTGATGAAAAATATTCAACAAGTATAATATTCTCCAAACAAGATAAACATAAAGCTATGTATAGAACCATTGTAGTGAAACTGCAAAATACCAAAGACAACATCTTGAACCCATGCGGCGATAAAGCACTAATTGTCTGCAAAGGAAATAGAAACTAATAGCTGACTTCACGATAGCAACAATGGAAGCCATAGCAAAATATTCAGAGCATTGAAAAACAAACTGTCAGCCTAGAATAGTATAGAAAGCAGTTGCCCTCATTCTCAGGACAATTAAAAACATTTTTTAAAGGTATTTTTCTAAAAGAAATCCTAAAGAATGCTCCAAGAAGGAAAATGATCCCAGAAGGATGATCTGAGATACAAAAGAGGATTGTGAACAAATAAAATTGTGAACACTTAGGTAACTCTAAAAAAACCAGATAGTGAGCTGTCAGACAGGCAAGGAAGGAAGGTTTTTGTTTTTGTTTTTTTAAGTCAACAGAAATTCTAGACAGCAGTAGTCGGGAAATCAGAATAGAGATCAGAGCTGAAATATTCTATAGTCCTTTTATTGTTAGAGTGTCAAAGTATTGATTAACTTAAAACTTTTAATTAAATATGAATGATAAAATATCAGGAATATTCACTAAAAAGAATATACCATACTCGTTGCTGCTGAGTCGATTCTGACTCATAGCAACCCTATAGGACAGAGCAGAACTTCCCCATAGGGTTTCCAAGGAGCACCTGGTGGATTTGAACTGCCAGCCTTTTGGTTAGCACCCATAGCTTTTAACCACTGTGTCGCCAGGGTTTCCAAAAGAATATAGTGTGTATAAATTTAAAACGAAAAGTAAATCCAGATTTATCAATAATCACCGTAGATGTAAATGGAGGAAACTCACTAGGTAAAAGCAGGGTTTGTCATGTTTGATTTAAAAAAGAAAATCTGACTGGTATCATAGACTCATATACCAGTTCCTGATTTTAAAAAGAATGTTTCCAGTATTTCCTTATATGGGGTAAGGTTTTAATGTTTGTTTTGTTTTTGGCAGATAAAAGTAAAATATTGAATTCACCAATAAGATATAATTCTAAGCATTCTGTTGTTAGGTGCCGTCGAGTCAGTTCTGACTCATAGCAACCCTATGCACAACAGAACGAAACACTGCCCGGTCCTGAGCCATCCTTACAATCGTTGTTATGCTTGAGCTCATTGTCGCAGCCACTGTGTCAGTCCAGTCCACCTCATTGAGGGTCTTCCTCTTTTCCGCTGACCCTGTACTCTGCCAAGCATGATGTCCTTCTCCAGGGACTGATCCCTCCTGACAACACATCCAAAGTATGTTAAGATGCAGTCTCGCCATCTTTGCTTCTAAGGAGCATTCTGGTTGTACTTCTTCCAAGACAGATTTGTTCTTTCTTTTGGCAGTCCATGGTATATTCAATATTCTTTGCTAACACCACAATTCAAAGGCGTCAACTCTTCTTCGGTCTTCCTTATTCATTGTCCAGCTTTCACATGCATATGATGCGATTGAAAATACCATGGCTTGGGTCAGGCGCATCTTAGTCTTTAGGGTGACATCTTTGCTCTTCAACACTTTGAAGAGGTCCTTTGCAGCAGATTTGCCCAATGCAATGCGTCTTTTGATTTCTTGACTGCTGCTTCCATGGCTGTTGATTGTGGGTCCAAGTAAAATGAAATCCTTGACAACTTCAATCTTTTCTCCGTTTATCATGATGTTGCTCATTGGTCCAGTTGTGAGGATTTTTTTTTTTTTTTTATGTTGAGGTGCAATCCATACTGAAGGCTGTGGTCTTTGATCTTCATTAATAAGTGCTTCAAGTCCTCTTCACTTTCAGCAAACAAGGTTGTGTCACCTGCATAACGCAGGTTATTAATGAATCTTCCTCCAATGCTGATGCCCCGTTTTTCTTCATATAATTCAGTTCATATAGTTCTCATATGAGAAGCTGGACTATATGAAGAAGAATGGGGCATCAGGATTGGAGGAAGCATTCTATACTTAATAAAATATTCTCTAAATACAAAAAGCAAAAAAAAAAAAAAGCTACTGAAAAAAACTGACACACACCCATCACAGTGGGAGACTTGAACTCATCTCCATTTTTGATAGCTTAATTTTTTTAAATCAGCAAAAGTAGAGACTTTTGGAATAAAGCAATTAACAACCTTGATCCAATGGACGTACATAGAATAATGCATACCACAATTAAGAGACTCCACGTTCTTTTCAAGCACACTTGGAGCATTTATAAAAACAAGCCTTAAAACAAATCTCAGAAAATTACAGACTATAGTGATATAAATTACATTTTCTAACTGGTTAGATTGAAAAGATTTTAAATCTATAAATATATTAGAAATTTTAAAAATACCCTCTAAATAATGGATCAAAAGAAGAAATTTTAATGAAAATTAAATACTTAGATAATTATACATATCAAAATTTGAGGGATGCCACAAAATTAATGCTTTCTGGGAACTTTATAAACCAGATGCATATAAGAAAGGCTAAAGGTTAAAATTGATTAAATTGTTCAGCTTAAGAAGTAGAAAAATAATAAATGGAAAGGAAACAAACAATGGAAACAGAAGCAAAAATTGGTTCCTTGAAAACGCTACCAAAATTGACAAATCTCTGAAAAAATAAAGATAAAAGCATAAATGCTATCATAAATTAATATAGCTACAGCCAGGATTTTTAAAAATAAACTACTATCAGCAATATTCAAATAAATTTGAAAACTTAAAGTAGTGGAGATATTCCTTGAAAATATAATGTGTGAATGCTAACCTGTGAAGAAACCAAAAGATTAGTCTTATAATTATTAAATAAAAGCAGAAGTTTAAAACTCTCCCAAAACATTGAGCCCAGATTGTTTTACAAGTGTGTTCTTCCAGACTTTGAAGGAAGAGATTATTTCAACCTCATAGAAAGCTTTTGAGAGAATGGGGAAAATATTTCCCAACACATTCCGTGAAGTCAATGTAATCTAGATAACAAAACAGACAAGGACAGTACATTACTAGCAAATTTCATTCATGAATGTTGGTGCAAAAATTCTAAACAAAATAGAAAATTAAATTCCATGATGTATTATTTGGATGCTAGTCCATGAGCAAATTAGGGTTATCCTAGGAATGAGCAAATTAGGGTTATCCTAGGAATACAAGGGTGACATTATAAGTAAAAATCTCTAAGTGTCATTCACCATATTAACAGATTTAAGGAGAAAAAATAATAGGTTAAGAAAAAATCTGTCACATTTCTGGTTATAACAATAAAACAATAGACATTCGCTTCCTTAACAGGTAAATGGTGTCAACAACAACAACAAAAAACCTAAAACCATTGACTTTATCCCCTGTGAGGAAGCACTGGAAGTGTTCCCTTTAAAGTTAGGAAGAGGTCTACGATGCCTGTCATTAGTACTGCTTTTCAACATTGTACTGTGTTACTTTCAGCAGTAGAAAGATTGAAAGGAGAAAATAAAATGATTATTATTTGCAAATAATTTCCTACCTAGAAAACAAACTTCAATGTGCTAGCATTAATAGTTTACTCAAGATGTTGGATATAAGATAAAGACACAGATCAGTTGCATTTCTGTGCACCATCAACAACAATTGGGATACATAATTTTTTTTAAGACAATTTTTGCAGTAACAGCAAAGGTAAATTACCTAGAAATAAATTTAACAATGATGCATATCACCCACAAACAAAATTGGGAAACATTAAAGAAGACTTAAGTAAATATAGAAATATCCCATTTTATGAGTTGTCAGTGCTCATTTTGCTCTCTAGATTTAAGGCAATTGCAACCAGAATCCCAAGAAGAATTTTTATGGGGCTTTATAAGCTCATTCTAAAACTTACATAGATGTAAGAGCAAAAGGTCAGTAATAGTCAAAGAATACTCAATAAATTTCTGAAGGAGAAAAAGGAGGAGTAGGAATTTGCTCTACCAGGTTTCAAGACTTATAAAGGTGTAGCAATTACTATAGTATTGGTGCATGTTACAGATGAGAGAGCCAAGGAACAAACCCACACACATCTGGAGCTTTGGTATATAAAAGAAGTGGTATGGTAATTCAGTGATGAAAAGAAAATGTTCTATAAAGAGAGTTAAGGAAATTATCCATATGGAAAGGGAAAAAGAAATGGAATTCTTATCAAATTGAATTAAGCACTTAAATGTCAAAAGGAAAACTTCAAACATTGAAAATATGTATACAGAAAAAGAAAACACTAAACTGCAAGGAAGATTGATAAATTCAACTAAAATTATGGACTTCTGTTTATCAAAAGACACCGTAAAGAAAAAGGACACAAACTGGAAGTAGATAATTTCCAATACATGTAACTGACAAAGAAGTAGTATCTGCCATATACTTAAAACTCAAAGAAAAGGTCAAAAGATATGAGCAGACATTTCACATGGACAAAAAACATGAAAATTTGCCCAATCTGAATAACAATCACCAAACTACAAATCAGGACCACATTGAGATTTAATTTTGCGCCCATTCAATTGGCAAAAATTTTAAATTCAGACCATACCAGTTATTGGAGATGGGGTGGAACAATGAGTTCCTTTATACAGTGCTGTGAGTAATGTAAAGAAGTACAAATACTTTGGAAAACAAGTTAGTATTATAAATTTGAACATAAAATTTAGTACCCAGCAATTCCACTTGAATATTATATCTGGGAGAAACTTGTACATTTGCACCAAGAGACATGAACAAGAATGTTCATAGCATTCTTTATAATAGCAAAAACTGGAAACAAACCAAATAGTCATCAACAGAATAGTTTAATAAAATGTGGTATGTTTACACAATGAAATATACAGCATTGAGAATCAACTGCAGCTATAGGAAACAATACAAAAAACGCTTGAAAGAAGCAAATCACAGAAGACTACATACAGTATGTGTCCTTTCTAAAGTTAAAAAGACGAACCTATAAATGTGATTTTTTTTTTTTTTTCTTTTTTAAGTAAAGGAATGTTAAAAATTAAGATACTGGTTATCTGGGTCAGGATGCAGAAGAAGAACCTACAGGTGGAGCACATTGATGGATAAAAGTTAATTGGTAGTATTTTAGGTCTTCATTTTGGCTTGTTTAAGAGAGTCCCTGGATGGTGCAAATGGTTAAGAGCTGGGCTACTAACCTCTGTGGAGCAATTTTTTAGGTCTACAGTTTGGCTTGTTATTTCACCAATGTTCAGTGTATCCACAGTAAATTAATATGCCCCTCACCCCCTTTGAATTTTCACTTTTCCAGCTTAAATTACGTTATTCATCATTTTAATCACTCTCACATATACCCTCAGATTCCCTTGCTGCTTTCCCTCTTGCTTCTTTGTACAACCCTGTTAAAACCCCAACCCCAACTTCTGTTAAATCCATCTCTTCACCTGCAGGACTGTGCTAACTGGTCTCACTACTGCAAAGGGGACCCTTACTAGATTTCCCTAATCTTGCAAGTTGCCATTGAGTCAATGCCAACTCATGGCCACCCCGTGCGTGCAGAGTAAAACTGTTCATAGGGTTTTCGAGGCTGTGATGTTTTCAGAAGCAGATCACCAAACCTTCTGAGGTGCCTCTGGGTGAATTTCAACCCCCAGCCTTTTGATTAGTAGTCCAGCTCTTAACCATTTGCATCACACGGGGACTGTCTTAAATCCATCTTTTCCTGCAGAGCTGTGAAAACTGGTCTCACTACCATGAAGGGAACCCTTACTACATTTTCCTAGTCTAGTGATTTTCAAATGTTTGAACGCATCAGAATCACTTGGAGGATTTGTTAAAACACAAGTGCATGGATCTCACCCCCAGTTTATGATTAAGCAGTCATGGGGTGGGGCCTGATAATTTACATTTCTTGCAAGTTTCTGGGTGATCACGCTTCCAGCCTGGCCATAAAACAAGTCTCAATAAATTTAAAAGGATTACAGTTTTTAAAATCATTTGGATATCAGTGCCTAAAATTCAAAATTTCACATTATGTGTAAATTATCTCCTTGTGGCAGCTGACTTTGTGGCTAAAGTAATAGAAATGAGAAGAAGGTGAATTTCAGCATATTAAAAATCATTACAAGGAAGCAAAACTTCTGCCATATGCTGAGATCCATTTCCTATCCAGGACTTGAAAAATGTAAGTAGTCACATTTATTCTTATTAAAGTCAGCAAGAGAAAGTCGTAAAAGGAATAATCAAATTAATGTACTAATGTTTTTAATGTAATTGTGGACTCTGAAATAACGTTCTTTTGTGAAGCAGTACCAAAAAGATCAGAAGAAACAATTCAATAACGCTTCCTCAATGTAGCAACATTTGGAGTAGTTAACCATGTGTGAATTTGCATATATCTAAAGTTGAACTTAATCTTATGCAATAATACTCATTTAAAAATTAAGTAAGGCAAAAATTGCATATAATCATAATTCTCCTTTAAAGTTCTTTAAATTACCCATAAAAGTACAACGAAGTTTGGCTTGCTTATCAGAATGTTTGGAAAGCTCATTTTCTCACAGTGCGTTACCACCTATAGGTACACATTTGATAGTTGCATCTTCCAACCATAAGTTTAATATCCTTTTCCTCTTCACTGAAGTCTTGTCACATAGTTGGCTCATCATCTTATTGGATACTGATTCATTTGATGTCATGGCTTGATATATTTCTCTCCCATTTTGATTGCTTGCTGATTTTGTCGTAACTCTATTTGCTTATACATTGGAGACAGACATACTATCTCTTTTACAAAGACAGCCAATTTAACTTACAGCATTGGAACACATTGCTGTTAAGTTTAACATCTTGGTTTAAGTGATTGGCTTGCATTTGGAGACTGTGTTGTACAAAAAAAAAAAACAAAACTATAGGACTAGAATCACTTAGCACAGTGAGATGTACATACTGTGAAAGACATACAGAAATTAAGACCAGCTAAGGGATGAGTAAACTCTGCTCCCTTCTCATGCTCTCTTTGGAAAATGGGTGCATTAAGAGAGTGGAATAAGAGGCAAGAGTGGTTATGCCATTTAAATTACTTTTCTCTCTCGTGTGTACATGCATGCCAAATAAGTTAGTTGTGTTTGTGTAAATTGTTTGATATTGTAATATAATTATATGAAGTAATCTGTAAGAAGTCCCTGCTTCTCCCTTAAAATAACCAGCACTTTGTCTCTCCCAGACATAAACACATATAAGCAGAGACAGCAGTTCAGGATATCAAGATCACCGTATTGGCTTCAGGCTTCCTGGAGCATCGTACTGTTCACTATGGCAATTCAAGTGTTCCCACTTCTTATTGTATCACATCAGGAGGTAAATAATGTCAAGTTTTTGCACTGTAATTAACCCATAGCTCCCGAGTCAATTCCAACTACTAGCAACCCTGTAGGACTGAGCAGAACTGCCCAATAGAGTTTCCAAGGCTGTAAATGTTTACTGAAGCATACTGACACATCTTTCTCCTGCTGAGCGGCTGACGGGTTCTAACCACAGACCTTTCATCACCGGGTGTCCTTGCGCTGTCATTGATCTAAGTTAAATCACTTTGCTAAGGTGTTGAACACCATCTCTCTCTTTATAAAGATATATTTTTCCCTTTGTAATTAATAATCAGTCTGTGAGATAATGTTAGGTGTTGTCTGTCAGCTCTAATAATGACACTATGCACAACAGAATGAAACACTGCCTGGTCCTGTGCCATCTTCACAATCATTGCCATGTTTGACACTATTGTTGCAGCCACTTCTTGTTGAGGGTCTTTCTCTTTTCCACTGATCCTCTACTTTACCAAGCATGATGTCCTTCTCCAGGGACTAATCCCTCCTAAAAACATGTCCAAAGCACGTGAGACAAAGTCTCGCCATCCTCACTTCTGAGAAGCATTCTGGCTGTACTTCCAAGACAGATTTGTTCCTTCTTGTGACAGTCTGTGGTATGTTCAATATTCTTCACCAACATCATAGTTCAAAAGCATCAATTCTTGTTTGGTCTTCCTTATTCGTTGCCCAACTTTCGCCTGCATATGAGGTGACTGAAAATACCAGGGCTTGGGTAAGGCACACCTTAGTCCTCAAAGTGACATCTTTACTTTTTAACACTTTGTAGAGGTCTGTTGCAGTAGATTTGCCCAGTGCAATACATCATTTGATTCCTTGACTGCTGCTTCCATGGGTGTTGATTGTGGATCCAAGTAAAATGAAACCCTTGACAACTTCAATATTTTCTCCATTTATTGGGATGTTGCTTATTGGTCCAGTTGTGAGGATTTTTGTTTTCATTGTTGGGATGTAATCCATACTGAAGGCTGTATAATCTTTGATCTTCATTAGTAAGTGCTTCGAGTCCTCTTCACTTTCAGCAAGGATGTTTGTGTCATCTGCCTGTGAGAGAATACTTTGACATTGTTTGAATGTCCCATTTCCCAACAACCTTTTTTCCAGTGGTTTTAACGTTCATTAATTACCCTCATCTGAATAAGGTGTTACACTGGAGGTTGCAAAGTAACTTTCTAACTTTAGTGTTTCTTCTACATTCATAGCTACCATTCTTATGTTTCAGAAAAAAAAGTTTTCCTTTTTTCTCCTTTGTATTATTCTGTATGCATAAATTTATTTTTATCCATTGTATTATACTCCTATAGTCCATTACTATTATTTTCTCTTGGATTCTCAGATTGTCCCAAATTTGACCCCGTTGGTCTTTGAGTACCTTCTTGTTTTCTTGTGCTAAAAGATGTTCTAGGCTTTCTTTATGCTGTCTCACCCCAAACCTGAAATTACCTTTTTTTTTTTTTTCCCCAAGACACATTGAAGAAGGGTATTTAGAACTAAAATTTGGTTGCTATTGTGAAATAATGACTCCTAGGCCCTTTCAACAGTTGCGGTAGTACATTGACAGGGAACTGCCAGAAATTCAAGCTGGATTCAGAAGAGCATGTGAAATGAGGAATATCATTGCTGATGTCAGATGGATCTTGGCTGAAGGCAGAGAATACCAGAAAGATGTTTGCCTGTGTTTTATTGACTACATGAAGGCATTCAACTGTGTGGATCATAACAAATTATAGATAACATTGTGAAGAACGAGTATTCCAGAAAACTCAATTGTGCTCAAGAGGAACCTGTACAAAGACCAAGAGACAGTCACTTGGATAGAACAAGGATACCACATGCTTTAAAATCAGGAAAAGTGTGTGTCAGAGTTGTATCCCTTCACCATGCTTATTCAGTTTGTATGCTGAGCAAATAATCTGAAAAGCTGAAATATATGAAGAAGAACATGGCATCAGAATTATTAGAGGAAGACTAACAGGGTGCGATATGCATATAACGTAATCTTGCTCCTGAAAGTGAAGAGTACTTACAGCACTTACTGATGGAAACTAAAGCCTTCAGTATGGATTACACCTCAACATAAAGCAAAGATCCTCACAACTGGACCAGTAAGTAATTTCATGGTAAACAGAGAAAAGATTGACATTGTCAAGGATTTCATTTTACTTGGATCCACAATCAAGGTTCATGGAAGCAGCAGTCAAGAAATCAAAGGACATACTGCATTGGGCAAATCTACTGCAAAAGACCTCTTCAAAGTGTTAAAGGACTAAGGTGCATCTGATCCAATCCCTGGTATTTTCAGTCACCTCATATGCATGTGAAAGCTGGACAGTGAATAAGGAAAACGAAGAAGAATTGATGCCTTTGAATTATGGTGTTGCCGAAGAATATTGAATACACCACGGACTGCCAGAAGGGACAAGTCTGTTTTGGAAGAAGTACAGCCAGAATGCTGCTTAGAAGTGAGGATGGCAAGACTTAGTCTCACGTACTTCGGACATGTTATTAGGAGGGACTAGTCCCTGAAAAAGGATATCATGCTTGGTAAAGTAGAGGATCAGTGAAAAAGAGGAAGACCCTCAGGACTGACACCATGGCTGCAACAATGATCTCAAACATAGCAGTGATTGTGAGGATGGCACAGGACCAGGCAATATTTCGTTCTGTTGTACATAAAGTCTCTATGAGTTGGAACCAACTTGACGGCACCTAACAACAACAACAAAGGCCCTGCCAGTATTCTTTTTCAGCTTCCCTCGTTTCACTATTTGTTTCTGCCACAGTGAAAAGCTTTTTTTCCAAGGGGCTGCATTTAGAGATAAATCAACCATTTTTATATTAAAAAAAAAAAAAAATTTTTTTTTTTTATATTAGAAGGTAATATTTTGTACTTGTTCTAGAAAAACTTGATCAGTTTACCAGAAAACACTATATACTTTGTTTTAAAAATATGTGAAAGCTTGACTACTTTCACACCTTCATGAGAACCAGATAAATAGATCAGTGGTCCCCAAAAGTCCAGTTTTTGGTGATTGTCGTATAGTTCCTACTTGCTCTTTTCTTTTTAGCTGTTCCTGTGAAATTGTCACACTCAAACAGATTTGCTTGTCCTACTGTACAAATTCATATTTTGGATTTTCACTGGAATTCACTTCATCATTTTTTACATTTACAACGTTATGTTGAATTGTAGCATTTACCTCATTCTTCTTGCTTTTACATTTCACTGAGCCACATTTGAGGCATTAGTTTATTGTGAAATACAGATAAAATGCAACACAATAAGCACAATAAAAATGCAAACTAACCAAAACTAAGCATTAGCAAGTGATGTGGAAACACGTTACCCCTTATCTGCCTAACACAATCTGTGTAGTGTCCACAAAATATTTAAGAATGTAATTATTAACAAAAGAATGGGGTTTCTGTCAAAATAATAGCCACACTTACTGTTTACAAGTTTGAAATGTATGGGGAAAAAATTAATCCCTGTACTTTTTTCTCTGACATCAAACTGCTTATAGACTTCCAGGTATTTCCAGCAATCAAAACACTTTAAGAGAGAGAGGTAGGCTTTATGTATCATCCACCATCCTGGACTCAGCAAATCCAGGGCTCTTTTGGATAAAGTAAATAAATTGCAATCCAATTTCTGAAGTACCCTTGATGCCTCTTTAGCATCTGCTTTTCCTTTACACAGCAATTCTACTATCTGGCCACCCACTCTGAAAAAGGGTTTTCTGTGCTATAGTCTAATTAGAATGGGTAGAAAATAAGGTCCTTTGGTTCTGTGGGCATTTGACATATTAAAAATTACCAGAGACCTACACTCTACTCTTCAACTTTGTAGGGTCAGAAATTTTTATCAGCTCATAGAATGACTAGATTCTGAATTAGTTAGAATAGAGATTCTGCTGTGTGCAACAGACCCAAAAGAACAATAGCTTGAATGAAGGATAGGTTGGTATGGCTGCTCAGACAAGACTATCTAGGAACTTAGACTTACTTGAGTTTATAGCTCTGCAATTTTTGTATTTGCCATAATCTGTATAGTCTCAGATGTCTCACATCATATTGACATCCCAGTCAGTAAGAAGAGGGAAAACAAGGGGCATGACTTACTGGCATGACTCAAGTTGCCCACATTACTTACACTGTCATCCCACTGGCCAAAAATTAGCTGCAAGAATGACTGACACACATCATCTCTATCTTGTGCACATATATGCATGTTCTAATACCACCAAAAGAGATGACAGATACTGGGCGTGTTATCTGTACATTCTCTGCCACAAGCTCTTAGATTATTAATCCATACTAATCAAACTTCTTGTAATTAGGTGCTGTCGAGTCAGTTCCGATTCATAGCGACCTTATGTACAACAGAACAAAACACTGCCCAGTCTTGCACCATACCCACAATCATTGTTATGCTTGAGCCCATTGTTGTATAGCCACTGTGTCAATCCATGTTGTTGAGGATCTTCTTCTTTTTCACTGACCCTGTACTTTACCAAGCGTGACATCCTTTTCCAGGGGCTGATCTCTCCTGACATGTCCAAAGTATGTAAGCTGTAGAAGACATTAATTGCACTAAGTAATATTTTTTAATTAAGGTAAATGTTGTGAGAGTCCTTCAGAGCTTAGCCGTCTTTCATCTCTACTCTTCCTTCAAGATTGCTGGCTTTACGTACCTCCTCTATGCTGATGAACCCTAAACTTTACACTGTAGACTTTGACTTACCCCTGAGTTCCAGAAGCAGATGTCCGCGTGTGCACTTGCCGTCTTTACTTAGGTAGGCATCTCAAAGTAAATCCAAAAGAATTGTCAACTTTTGTTCCTTGAACTCCCACTCCCACCCCACAAAAAAAACAGATTTTGTCCCAATCTTTCCTAACTTTATAAAAGGTATTGCCATCTACCAAGTTGTTTAAGCCAAAGTCTACATACTTTCCTTGATTTCTCCCTACGTCCAAATGATCACCACATCCTGTGGGTAACCTCCAATACATACCACCGATTTCTCACTTTCTAGATTTCCATAGCTGCCACCCCACCGGAGCCCTCATTGCTCTCATCTGAAGCCTCCTAGCAGGTCTCCCTGCTTTCACTCTTGCCTCTTAATTCATATCGGCTCAGCACCCAATATGATTTCTTAAAAGAACACTAACTGAAACTGTATCGCTGACCTGCTCAAAACTTCATTAGGTTCTCATTCCTGAGAATAAAGTTTAATTTTTCATTACAGTCCACAAGGCCTTATATTATCTGGCTCCTGCTTAGCTTCTCTATACTTCTAACTATACTTCAGCCACACTGGTGTCCTGTCTGAACCCCAAACACTCCAAACTCTTTCCTGCCTCAATGACTATCTTGTTCCTGCCTGCAGTGCCTTTCCCCCCAGCTCTTTACATGATTGGTTCATTCTCGCCTTTCAGACCTCAGCTCGGATGTCTCCTTCCCTGATTACTGTCTCGTCATGCCATTCATTTCCCTCAGAGCAGCACTCTGGAATTATACTGTGTATTTTCCCTTTGCCTCAGCTTTCTCATCTATAAATTGCATAATAGTGACATGTCCTGACAGATTTCAGAAGTGAGGTAAGTTAATATATGTAAATAAACCTCTTAGAACAGTGCCTGACATATAGTAACCTTGTAATGAATGTTAGTTATTGCTGTTATTACTGTTTTTATTATTTGTCTGCCTTGCTAGACTGTAAGCTCCATGAAAGTAGACATTGTCTTATTCACTTCTGTATCCCCAGTGACTCAACAGTACTTAGCTCATATTTGTGCTCAATAACTGTTTAATGAATTTGAGAAATTATTTAACAAGCATTTATTGGCCATCTACCATGTTCTGAAACTGTACTCATTAGTGGTGATTCAAACATGAAAAAGACGTGCTCCCTGCACCCAAGATGCTCTAAGTTTAGTGTGTAAGCAAAAAAAAAAGTTTTTAATATGGTATGATAGATATGTAAAAACTGGTTGCTGTAGAGTTGATTCTGACTCATGGCAACCCCATGTGTGTCAGAGTATAACTGTGCTTCATAGGGTTTTCAATGGCTGATTTTTTGAAAGTAGAATGCCAGGCCTTTCTTCCAAGGCACTTCTGGGTGGACTGGAATCACCATCATTTTGATTACCAGCCAAGTGTGTTAACCATTTGCAGCACCTGGTAACTCCAGTAGATAAATATCAGGAGTAAGTGCAAATTACACAGATCGTGGTAGACAAAGCCATGTTAGGTAAAAAGGCTTGGTAACTATGGAATTAGTTAAGTAAGTTTAATGTTCTTCAAGGGAAATTTTGTGATAAAACATATGAGGAAGTGTCTAATATGGTGCTTGATAGATTACCACACTAATGTTGGTTGTTGTTGTTAGGTGCCATCGAGTCAGTTCCGACTTGTAGCAACCCTGTGTACAATCAAACGAAACACTGCCCGGTCCTGCTCCATCTTCACAATCATTGTTATGCTTAAGCCCATTGTTGCAGCCACTGTGTCGATCCATCTCATAGAGAATCTTCTTCGTTTTCACTGACCTCTACTTTACCAAGCATGATGTCCTTCTCTAGGGACTGATTCCACCTGACCACATGTGCGAAGTATGTGAGACATAGTCTCGCCATCCTTGTTTCTAAGGAGTATTTTGGTTGTACTTCTTCCAACACACATTTTGTTCATTCTTTTGACAGTCCGTGGTATATTCAATATTATTCTCCACCACAATTTAGAGGTGGCAGTTCTTCTTCATTCTTCTTTATTCATCGGCCAACTTTCACATGCATAGGAGACAACTGAAAACAGCATGGCTTGGGTCAGGCACATCTCAGTCTTCAAGATGACATCTTTGCTTCTTAACACTTTAAAGAGGTTTTTTTGCAGCAGATTTTCCCAATGCAATGCGTCTTTTGATTTCTTGACTGCTGCTTCCATGGCTGTTGATTGTGGATCCAAGTAAAATGAAACCCTTGACAACTTCGATCTTTTCCCCATTTATCATGATATTGCTTGTCAGTCCAGTTGTGAGGATTTCTGTTTTCTTTATGTTGCGGTGTAATCCACACTGAAGGCTGTGGTCTTTGATCTTCTTCAGTAAGTGCTTCAAGTCTTCTTCACTTTCAGCAAGCAAGGTTGTGTCATCTGCATAATGCAGGTTGTTAATAAGTCTTCCTCCAATCCTGATGCCCCATTCTTCTTTATATAGTCTAGCTTCTCGAGTTATTTGTTCAGCATGCAGACTGAATAGGTATGGTAAAAGGATACAACCCAGATGCACACCTTCCCTGACTTTATACCACACAATATCCCCTTCTTCTGTTCAAACAACTGCCTCTTGATCTATGTAAAGGTTCCTCATGAGCACAATTAAGTGTTCTGGAATTCCCATTCTTCACAATGTTACCCATAATTTGTTATGATCCACACAGTCGAATGCCTTTGCGTAGTCAATAAAACACAGGTAAACATCCTTCTGGTATTCTCTGCTTTCAGCCAGGATTCATCTGACATCCAGCAATGATATCCCTGGTTCTGCGTCCTCTTCTGAATCCAGGTTGAATTTCTGGCAGTTCCCTGTTGATATACCGCTGCAGCTGCTTCTTAATGATCCTCAGCAAAATTTTGCTTGCATGTGATATTAATGATATTGCTCTAAAATTTCCACATTCAGGGGGTTCACCTTTCTTGGGAATAGATCTCTTCCAGTCAGTTAGCCAGGTAGCTGTCTTTCAAATTTCTGGGCATGAACGAGTGAGTACTTCCAGTGCTGCATCCATTTGTTGAAACATCTCAATTGGTATTCCGTCAATTCCTGGAGCCTTGTTTTTCCCCAGTGCCTTCAGTGCAGCTTGGACTTCTTCCTTCAGTACCATTGGTTCCTGCTCATATGGTACCTCCTGAAATGGTTGAACATCGACCAATTATTTTTGATATAGTGATTCTGTGTATCGCTTCCATCTTCTTTTGCTGCTTCCTGAGTTATTTAATATTTTTCCCATAGAATTCTTCCATACCGCAACTTCTGGCTTGAATTTTTTTTTTTTTTTTCAGTTCTTTCAGCTTGAGAAATGCAGAGTGTGTTCTTCCCTTTTGGTTTTCCATCTCCAGTTCTTTGCACATGCCATTATATCTCAAGAAGATGAAGTAAAGTATTATAATGACATGTGCAAAGACCTGAAGATGGAAAACCAAAATGTTTGTTGTAGGGAGTATCTATCCAACTGTGATTGGCAGGCTGTTGAGTTGCTCCTCTCACCTTCATAGATATACTTCTGTCCAAATGGTTGTTTCTAGGCCTGTTGAACTTTATCACCCTCTCTTCTGGATGGTAACTCTTGTTATGCCAATTGATATAATTTTAGATGATACCTTTTTGATGAGAGTTAGAGATGTATTACAGTCTTATTAGCAGAAAAGTTAGGAATCTTTTTTTAGAGTATATTTGTTCATCTGTTTAATATTGGTCACCTCTTCAGTGTGTCATCTCTATGCTAAAGGAGGAAAAAGAAAATTCTTGCCATGAAGGCAAACACCGATTAGTGGTATAAAGATATTTAATAGATTAGCACAATACTATGAGCTAAGCTGCAGGAAAAAAAAATAGGAATATTTTTATACAGGTGATATTTAACATGGAACTTGAAAGGTTAGAAGGAGTATACAAAATAGAGAAGTTTGTTATAGTCAGGAACTAAAGCACAAACATGGAGAAGATTTGAAGAGCATTTGTGAGAGAACAGTAAAAAGTTCAGTGTATATAACTGTAGGCTGAATTGGAAAGACTGGTGGGAAGTGAGGCAGGAGTAGACTGGGCCAGAGTATGGAGGGTGCTGTATGCTGCACTGTTTGTTTCAGTCTCCAGCCTTTGGGGAGCCATTGGAGCAGTGTGAAAGACTTGCATGGGGAAGGTAGGCTGTGTGGAAGTTCAGACCTGAGGTCGAAGGCCTGGACTAAGGCAATAAAAGTAGGGATGGAATGGACAGGAGGCAGCATGTTAAAGGTAGTTCAACAGGATGTGGATATTTTCCGAGATATCACAGAAGTACCTCCTGTACATTTCTCCTGCTGGATTTCTAAAAGCTCTGTTCTAGCCCCCTTTCCCTTTCTGTCAACACACTCTCCTCTAGCCTCAACACTCAAAATACCATTTATATGTCACTCACTCTGAAATTGTGTTGCAGTCCCTTCTCTTCCAGGAAATTTAGGTACAGATATCCAACTGCTTATTGCACAGTTATACACAGATGGCATAGAAATAGATCAAATTTAATATAGCAAAGTTTTTACTCCCCTTTCCTCAGCTTTCACGTTTGCCCACCAAAACCCAAAAATAACCAAACTTGTTGCCACTGAGTCGACTCCAACTCATAGTGACCCTATAGGACAGGGTAGAACTGCCCCATAGAGTTTCCAAGGAGCACCTGGTGGATTTGAACTGCTAACCTTTTTGTTGGCAGCCATAGCACTTAGCCACCATGCCATCAGGGTTTCCCACAAATATAGTCTGTTCTGCATAGAGCATCCAGAGTGATCTTTTAAAATGTAAACCCTCCGCTGGTTTTTTACCTCTTTCACTATAAAAGGCCAACTAAACCCCTTACCATGGCTCATAAGTGATGTGGCCCAACCTAACTCTCATCCAACTCATTCAGCTGCCACTACCCTCCTGCTAAAATGACCTCCTTTCTAATCTGTACACACACCAAACTCTTGAGCACCTCAGGGCCTTTACACTAAATGTTCCCTGTCCCTGAAATCTGTTTCTCCTGATCCTTGCATAGCTATCTCTTGACATTCAGATCTCAGCTTAAATGTCACCTCTTCACATTGATAAGGCTCCAACTCATTACTCTGAAATTTTATAAACAGTGAAAATAATCAAGCAACCATTCCTATACCACACTGTATTTCAAGGTAACCAAATAGTTGATGATGAGGAGTGTTCTTTTTTTGTATGGAAAAGTCAAAGCTAATAAATACAGGAACAATTACAAGATAAGAAGATTTGAAAATCAGCTTTTTGCAACCCCAAGTGAAATAAAGTATCTTACAAAAATTTGACAATAGCTACTAAAACTATTAGGCAAAAAGTTGATGTAGAATTTTTATAGTACATGGGTTATGCTGGCAACTCTTAAACTTACTGATCAACCTTAACATCACTAAAAGCAGAGTAACCACCCAAGGTCTACATTCTCATGAGATACAATAGAAAGCACAAAGCACCATCTTGCTTCCTTCACCCCTACAAAAAAATTAACTTAAATCAAATGAAGCTTCTTGATCTATCACTTTACAGGAAATGAAGAAGTGGAGAATATGTTAAATAATACCATGAGGATATTCCAGAATGTGTGAAATTCTTCAAGACAAATGACCCAGGTTCTTTGACAAAGGGGGGTGGGGGTGTCTAATGTACATGTTTTATATACTTAAGAGATATATAGTCCACATGCAATATATGAATGTTGATTGATGCTGATTTGAAAATAAAAGATCATAAAAAACATATATGTTGTTAGGTGTTGTCGAGTTGGTTCTGACACACAGTAACCCTATGTACAACAGAATGAAACACTGCCCAGTCCTACACCATCCTCACAATCTGTTATGCTTGAGCCCATTGTTGCAGCCACAGTGTCAATCCATTTCATTGAGGGTCTTCCTCTTTTTTGCTGACCTTCTGCTTTACGAAGCATAATGTCCTTCTCTAGGGGCCAGTCCTTCCTGATAACATGTCCAAAGTACATAAGACAAAGTCTCACCATTCTTGCTTCTAAGAGGCAACATAATACTGATACTGAGACCAAATGGGGAAACTTAATCATGGCCTACGTATTACATGGTAATGTAGTTGGGTATGATAATAATTTTGTGTTTTTTTTTTTTTTTTAATCTATATAAGTTAATAGATACTGGACTCTATGGGTAAAATAATGAGATTTTTGGAATTTGCTTTAAAATACTCTAGCAAAAAAAGAAACATCAAGGGACTAGATAAAACAGGAATGGTGAAATGATAAAACAAGAAAGGGAGGACATAACAATAGACTCTCTGTTTTAAAATGTTTAAAAGCTTCCATAATAAAAAGTTTAAAAACAAAATTCCTACTCTGAAAGGCCTTTTCCTATCACCAGTTTCAGTCATTATCATATCAACATACTTAAATTTTCTGCTCTTCATTTATAATGGTTTGATTTTTTTCTCTTTATGTATTTGTTTCCCCAACTAGAATGAGAACAGAGGCCTTGACTTCTTGGTCAACACCGTCCCCAGTGGTCAAAATGGTGCCAGATACTTAGTTGGTGTGCCGTATTTGTTGAATGAATAAATTAGATGTGGAACTGAAAGAGGAGGTAATTTCAGGTCAAATAGTATCATTTATACAGCATATAGTCAGTATATACTTGTTGCTTGCCATTTCAAATCATGATAATGGGGAAAACTAAAGTAGATATAAGGCTGGCCTAGAAAAAGTCTGAGAAAAGGGAACGGTGAGGGGTGCTTATCAGACATCTTTTACTCTGGAGGTGGTTGAGTTTATTTCATGCCTGTCCTAAAATGTAAAATGTATACTTTGGTAATTGTTATTCTGGTTTGGTTATTAAGGTGAAAAAAAATACTGTTATTCTTACACCTAAAATGAGACTATTTGATCATGGCCTTTTAAAAGTTGTCATTTGAGAATTAATAGACTCTATTTTTTTTTTATATTGGAAACCTTTGAAATAAGGCCTGTGAAGAAAGGAAACCCTGGTGGCGTAGTGGTTAAGAGCTACGGCTGCTAACCAAAAGGTTGGCAGTTCGAATCCACCAGGTGCTCCTTGGAAACTCTACGGGGGCAGTCCTACTGTGTCCTATAGGGTCTCTATGAGTTAGAATCATCTAGATGGCTACGGGTTGGTTTGTTTGTTTTTAATATTGAAGACCTTTGAAATAAGGCCTGTGAAGAAAAGAGTAGTCTGAATTAAAGTGTAAATAACTGTTTTGAATTGGTAATTACCTCTAGCTTAGTTAACTAGTAATAAAACCCGAATCAATTACAGTAGAGTCAATTCTGACTTATGGTGACCTCATGTGTGTAAGAGTAAAACTGTGCTTCATAGGGTTTTCAATGGCTGATTTTGTGGATTACCAAGCCTTTCTTCTGAGGTGCCTCTGGGTAGACTCCAACCTTTCAGTTAGCAGCCAAGCATGTTAACCATTTGTACCACCCAGGGAGTCTTATCCAATAAAAAAAAAAATCCCTAAATTAAAAATAAGATGGAATGCATACGTGTTTATTTCGTAATTAGATTTGTTGATGTACATTCTCAGGATGCATTCACCTGAGAATGTACCCCATCACCAAACCCAAGATACTTAGCAATAGCAATGTTGAAGGGATATGATAATCTACCTTCTAGGATTTTAAGATTTCATTGTGAATTATCCATAAACTCTTGACAAAATACTAAGTGCCTTCCAAGATGACAGAATGTCTCTGTTGAAAAGAGGGGATACTGACCTGAATAGACTTGTGGGCTGTCAAAGACCAAGTCTTACGTTACCATGTGGCTGGAGGACTGGCCCAGTAAACCTGGCTGCTAAGCAGGCAGGGGGCACTGCAGGGTCTGACTGGAGCAGTCACTTCTGTGGTCCAATTCTCTGCATTTTATCCTATCACTCTATACCCAGCTATCATGTTTAATCCAAGAAATAATTTTTTATCTCCCATTGAGCCACATGCTCTTCTAAACCCAAAGGCTGTAATGGTGAGTGAAGCCGCCTCTGTCCTCAAGTTATTTATCATCTAGGCCGGGTGGGCATAGGAGATAAAAAGCAAACAGGTAAATGGTATGATAGGGAAGTTCAAGCTATATTGGGACTGCTTTAAAGATAACCTCAGGCTTAGGGGATCAGGGAACAGTTCCTAGAGGGAATAGTTTCTGAAAGGCAAGTAGGTGTTAGATGGACAAAGGGGCTGTAGGAAAGCCAATGAGAAACAGTATTCTAGGAAGAGAGAAGGATCTATGCAAATGCCTAGAGGACATAGAAAGCACACTCAGTGAATTCCAAATTTAAAGAGTTGAGAGTGACAACAGAAGGAACTAGAGAGAGATTTTTTTATTGCAACAGAGGGTTTTTAACCAAGAAAGTAATTTAATAAAACCAGTTTGAAAATGTTATAAGTAATCCAAGTGATAACTTAAGACTAGGGTATATTTAGTGGAAATGGAAATACAAGGATAAATGAAAGAAGTATTTATAATCAGGACATGGAGAGTGATTAGATATAGGATATAACAACTTGGTGGATGGACGTCCCATTTTCTGAGATAGAAAACAAAATGGAACTTTTTGGGGATGAGAGAGTAACATTCCTGTGTTGAATATGTTGTGTTTGAGGCGCCTTGGGGAAAACCATATGGAGACGTCTAAGTCCAGACTTTAGGAGAGAGGACTTGGCTGGAGAGATGAAGGCCACAGGATGGTAACTAAAGTCAAGGAGTAAATAAAATCTTCCAGGGTTGAATGCAGAGAGTGAGAAAATAAAACGCCGGCCAAGGACAAAGCTCTAAGGGATGAGTAGAAGAGAGAGACTCAACAGTGACTTAAACGTAGTAGGCCACGTAGGAAGGCAATGAGGAGAGTGAGGTGTCATGGGAGCCTAGGGAAAAAGAGTATTTTTAAAAAGGAGAAAACGGACAATATCAAATGTTGATTTGTTTGTTTAATATGAGGTCTTGGATGTTTGCATCTGGTTAAGCAGTATGGCTGTAATTGGGACCATGATGAAAGCAGTTCTGCTTGTGTGCCGAGGGTTCAAACTAACCTGTGGTGTTTAAAGATGGAAACAGAAGGTAATCTTTCAAGAGGTGTGGCTATGAAGGGCAAAAAAACACCAGGGATTAGGGTGTTCAGGACAAGGAAGAAATTGGAATGGGTTTACGTGTGGATGGGAAGGAGCCAGTAATGAGGGTTGCCAGTCTGCTTACAATTCTCACAGGGATATGCATGTTTGGGGCCTGCAGGTTTTGTTCTTGATGCTCATCTTCCCTCTTCCCAGAGATGGAGCTAACCCCTAGGACCTTAAGTGCTAATGGCCTTTCCAGATTCTGCTGAAGCAAAAGGTTTTATCTTTTTCTGACCAGTCTCCCCCAACATAGAATTAATCAAATTCTCATTTGGTTTCCCACCATAACCTGCTACAGACTCTTCATACTTCATTATGTTTATTTGTATACATGTCTCTCTTCTCCACTAGTTGTGTTTTATTTGTCTTAGATTCCAAGTGCACAGCAGTGTGTCCAACACATAGCAGGTGTTCAATAAATAGTAATAACCTTCATTAAGTAATAACCCTCATAAAACCAGGTGTTCAGCATTATTTTATTGAATCCTCATAGCAACCCTGTCAATTAAGCACTGTAAATATTCTAATTTTGAAAGTAAGGAATCTGAGACTTAGAGAGTTATATGACTTGTGCAAGTCACGTGATAAGTAGGAGAGCCAGGACGCAAAAATTCATGCTCTTAATCTCACTGTACTCAATGAATGAATAGTTGAATGAATGTATAAGTATAAAAGAATTCAAAAAGAAAAATATCCCACAACTGAACTCTTGCACCCCTTATTAAACATAAACACATGCACAGAATACATGCTTAGTCAATAAATACTTTCAGTTTTTAAAAGACAAATGAAATAGTTTCAAAACTGAAACTAGGTGTAAAATTCCAGGCTATCAGCCACTGGATTCACCTTTCTTATCCTTCCTTTAGAAAACAAAAAGGCTCAACATCTAGCCCCTCTTTGCTCCTCAGTGTACACACTGTTCCAAGAGCTCAATGATGCTAAAAGGATTAGCTCTTCATGGGAAAGAAAAGTGCTTTTTGCTCTTAAAACTATTACCTACACTGAGCACAGCCCATTTGTCTTCCCTTCTTGACATGGTTTGTCGTGTCCCCCAAAAATGTATGTCAACTTGGCTAGGCCGTGATTTCCAATATTGTGTGGTCATTCACCATTTTGTGATCTGATGTGATTATCGTATTGTTGTTTAAACCCTAACCCGTATAATGTTAATGAGGCAGGATTAAAGGCAGCTATTTTTTTGTGTTAATGAGGCAAGATTCAATCTACAGGATTAGGTTGTATCTTGAGATATGAAAGAGAGAAGTGATCAGAGAGACAGAGGGACCTCCTCCCACCAAGAATGAAGAACTAAGAGGACAGTGCATCCTTTGGATCTGGAGTCCCTTCACTGAGAATCTACTAGACCAGAGAAAGGTTGATGACAAGGACCTTCTCTTAGAGCTGACAGAGAGCGGCACCCTGAATTTGGACTTCTAGCCTCCTAAACTGTGAGAGAATAAATTTCTCTTTGTTAAAGCCATCCACTTGCAGTATTTCTGTTATAGGAGCACTTGATAGCTAAGACACCTCTCCAGGCATAATGCTTAGTATTACTACGACATTCTTAGAGATGCCAAGAGCAGTGTGCAAAGCCCACACTTACCATCTGTGCTGGGCCTGACAGCCACACAACCTCTGAGAAGAAAAACTCAAGGTCTCCAAGACCATTATACTAGGCCCAAAAGTGCTGCTGGCATCTTGTTCAAGCCATCCCATGCCTGAAAGCTGATTCTGGGAATGTTACCAAAACCAAACCCAACCTGTTGCCATCAAGTCAATTTCGATTCATAGCAACCCTACAAGACAGAGCAGAACTGCTCCATAGGGTTTCCAAGGCTATAAATCTTTATGGACGCAGACTGCCACGTCTTTCTCCCACCGAGCAGCTGGAGGGTTCAAACCACCGACCTTTCAGTTAGCAGCCAAGTGCTTAACCACCAGGTCACCAGAGCTCTTCCTGGGAATGTTAGAATCGCAAATTTCCTCCGAGCATTGATTCATAATTTTGCAACACCACTCAGTCCTAGGACCCAGAAAACAGATTCAGAACTTCAGATTTGCAATCACTCATGGGAATCATCTAGTGCTGGGGGCAGGGGCGGGGATGGGGGACAGTATAAAGTATGGGTTCTGGGCAAGTTACTCTCTGTACCCCCATTTTCTTATCTGTTAAATGGAAGTAATGATAAGAAAAAGAAAAAAAACTTTTTTTTTTAGTTCTGTTAAATAGGTTTCTCTGGAACTTCCATTAAAGTAAGCAGTTGACTTGCCTGGTCCCCTTATTCCTTAGGAGTTGTAGACAACAGAATTCCCTCTAACCAAACCAAACCCGTTGCTGTTGAGTCAATTCTGACACACAACGACCATATAGGACAGAGTAGAACTGCCCCATAGGGTTTCCAAGGGGCGGCTGGTGGATTTGAACTGCTGACCTTTTGGTTAGCAACTGTAGCTCTTAACCACTGTACCACCAGGGCTCCAAATTCCCCCTAGAAAAGTATTTATTTTGGGGTATTAAATGGCTAACAGAATCATTGGGACGACTGGAGAAACAGACTCCAGACTGAATTTCCAGGACTGACATCAAAACCCCAGTTGAGGACTGGGCCAAGAATGAGTTGCTGCTCATGTCACAACCTGGTAGTTGCCTGGAGAGTCTGGAAGCTGCCATCCCTTTTGTTACACAATACATACCAACAAAACAGATGCCATGTGCCCTTCCCACTTAACTACATTTTGAATTCAAGTGTCATGTGGGTGCATCTGATTGGTAAGAATGTTAATTTATACCCAGGGATTCAATGAGGAGGCCTGATGGCACAGTGGTTGAACGTTCAGCTTCTAACCCAAAGTTCGGCAGTTCAAACCCACCAGCTGCTCTGTGGAGAAAGATGTGGCAGTCTGCTCTGTAAAGATTACAGTCTTGAAAACCCTACGGGCCAGTTCTACTCTGTGCTATAGGGTCGCTATGAGTCAGAAACAACTGACACTAGTGGGATCCTTCAATGAAGTCTAAGAAAAGTGGGTTTTTATTTTGTTTTTGCTTTTGTTTAAATTTTTTACTTTCGAGCCTCTGAGGTTCAGGAAAGCAGGCTAGAAGGAGGTTGGAGTAAATAAGGTGGCTGGAGAGCAATTCACTCTATCTGCCATAAAGGAGTAGAGACTACTGTTACCTAGTTCAACCTGTTCATTTTACAAATGAGAGAATTGGGTTCAGAGAGATGTAGTGATTTTCTAAAGTCACACAGTAAGATTTTTTCCCTCAGTTCAATGTTTATTCCTTTAATGTGCTGCTTCTCAATTTACCTACAACCCTTCTTTTGGGCTGCAATTTTTTCATTCGATTTCTCTTTGAAATGTTATCTGGAATGTTTCCTCAGTGTTCAAATTCATGTTGTAATAATTTATACCATATTCTACAGGTTGAACTTAACCAAATCAAACCATTTGTCATCAAGTCAATTCTGACTCATAGCAACCCTATGGGATGGAGTAGAACTGCCCCCATAGAGTTTCCAAGGAGCACCTAGTGGATTCAAACTGCTGACCTTCTGTTTAACAGACATAGGTTTTATGCCACCAGGGATTCCAGATTGAACTTAGACTCACTTAAATCACTCTAAAAGTCTCCTTTATCTAAAAAACCAAACCAAACCTGTTGCCATAGAGTCAATTCTGACTCATAGTGACCCTATAGGACAGACTAGAATGGCCCATAGGTTTCCAAGAACTGGCTGGTGGATTCGAACTGTCAACCTTTTGGTTGGCAGCCGTAGGTCTTAAGCACTACTGTGCCACCAGAGCTCCACCTCCTTATTCCCCTGCCTCAACTTTTTTTTTTTTTTTCAGAATTCTCAACTGTCTCTTCAGTTTTAAGCTAAAGGCAATCAAAAGAAAAAATCTATTACATTAGATTAATCTTTATTTCGGATCATTATTTCAGACAATACAAGGTGGGCTTTTATCTAAACAGGTCATTTTTTCTTCTGAAATAATTCCAAAGCCATCTTCAAAGTAAGTGTTGAAAGTTTCTCTTTTTAACTATGATCTGCTTTCTCTGTTCTAGAAACCTAAACATTTTAGTATTTTACCATTTGATCTATCAGTGAATAAGGTTTCATGTTTGTATTCAAATGGGATTTCCTACCCAAAAAAATCAAAAATTTTTTTTTAATATCCAGCCAAGTTTCAAAGGAAAACTTGAGGTTCAAGAGCTTTCTTCATAGTTAAGCTTTATAATATCGAAAGGGGAAGAAAAATCATTGGTACTTGATGCAAAGGAGGAATATTCTGATTTGGACCAGAAACACAAGGTAACTGTCTCCACAGAGCCCACAATCAAGTGAGGTGCTTGGCAATGACATTACAGTGTGATCAAGGCTCTTCTAGGGCAAGGACAAAGTGCTCTGAGACTACATCGGAAATCCAGGATGGGGAGTCAGCAAAGAACTCCTGGAGGTCTTTAGGTTGACACCTGGATAGGAGTTAGCCAAGTGAAGCGGGGCAGGGGAAGGTCCTAAGTGAAGGATGAAAGTTTCGGGTTTCCCACAGAGAAAAGAGCATGGCAGTTGTGAGAAAGTGAAACTTTACTGTAGCTGGAGACAGGGAAGAAGAGGCTAGGTCACAAAGGGCCTTGTAAGCACTGTTAAAAAAAAAAAAGGAAGCGGTTATAGATCTAGTTTTTGTGGCACCCAAAGCATTTACAGTTTTAGGGACCATCTTTAAGAAACTTGTGATTTTGTATTTATGAATACAAAACGAGGGTCAGGGCTTAGAAGGGCCTGTGCAAACGCACCTTAATTTTCATTAGATTCCTAATTATCCCCTCTGCCTCAGAGCCATTGAAGTGTCTTCAGCTGGGAGAGATGGAATTAGATTTGCCATGTGGAATTTGGTTGGACAGTGAGAGGCAGAAAGCAAGGAGCACTAGTAAGGTGCCTTCTTGGCAACTGTGGTGACAAGAGGCCTGCACTAGGGTATGGCAGTTAGGAGGGAGAAAGAGGATGAGTACGCACTATTTGGGTGATAGAAACAAAACTGGAACTGATTACATGAGACCCATGAGGTTAAGAAAGAACAGCAGTAGACGTGATGTCATTATATTGAATTTAAGATTTTCTCAAAAGATGTCTTAAATCAACATAGGCGACAAAGAGTTAAGACCAGAGTAGAAATGGGTCCAAGGCTTTTAGTGATGTTAGAAAGGTAAGCTTGTTCTATGCTGTTCCAAAAGGCAGGTCTAGGATGGAAACATGGATCTCCCAGTTGCTAGCTGTCCTGAAGTGTTTGTGGAAGTGAAAATGGACACAGCCACTATGGAAAACAGTTTGGAATTACGTATCACAGCCAAACATATGCCTACCTTAAAACATTGTGAAGCCGTTGCTGGTGATTCTGACACATAGCGACTCTTCTGACACAGGAATTCCATGTGTTAGAAATTGATAGCAGCACTGTTTGTAACAACTATATACAAGA
Organism: Elephas maximus indicus; assembly: GCF_024166365.1. Lineage (NCBI taxonomy): Eukaryota > Metazoa > Chordata > Mammalia > Proboscidea > Elephantidae > Elephas > Elephas maximus. Next base: position 138,942,020 of record NC_064821.1, read on the forward strand.
AACTACCCAAATGCTCATTAGTAGTAGAATGGATAGTGGTTTATTCACACAAGGGAAAACTATACCACAATAAGAATGAACACACACAGCATAATATAGATGAATCTTACAAAATAGTATATGAAAACAGACACAAGAATGCATGCCATATGATTCCATGTATGTGAGTGTGTGTGTTTATATGTATATAAAAATATATATAAAAACATGTAAATATGTATATAAATATATATGTATGTATACGTATATGTAAAAACCTTTGTGGCATAGTGGTTAAGAGCTGTATCTGCTAACCAAAAGGCCAGCAGTTCGAATCCACCAGGCGCTTCTTGGAAACCCTATGGGGCAGTTCTACTCTGTCCTATAGGGTTGCTATGAGTTGGAATCAATGCGAGAACATTGGGGTTTTTTTTGGTTTATATGTATATATATACTTACATATTCATAATACTGTGATGGTTAAGTCTGTGTGTCAACTTGGCTGGGCTATGATTCCCAGTGGTTTGGCAGTTATGATACAGTTTGGCAGTCGTATGATGTTGTGATCACTTCTGTGATGTAATTTGATATAATGTGATGACCTCCATGACAGGATCTGCTGTGAGTAGCCAATCAGCTGAAAGGGAGTTTCCTTAGCGTGTGGCCTGCATCAAATATAAGTGGACATTCTGGCAAGGCTAGTGAGCTTTTGCCCACTCTGGAGCCTGCAGCTGACTCCTGTTCATCTGACCTCCAGTTCTTGGAACTTGAGCTACGAGCTTAACTGTGGTCTTGCCTGCCAGTCTTGGGATTCATCAAACTTTGCAGCCTGTGAGCAAAAGCCTTGCTCTCTGACCTGCCAATCTGGGGTTCACCAGCCCCTGTGGCTACGTGAATCAGAAGAAGCCTCTATCCTGACCAACTAATTTGGGACATTCCAGCCTCCACAACTGTGTGAGACATTTCCTTGATATAAATCTCTCCCTCTCTCTCTCTATATATGTATTCTTTACTGGTTTTGCTTCTCTAAAGAACCCAGTCTAAGACATTTGGTATCAAGAGTGGGGTCTAAAGAAACAAAATTGTAAGGATGAGTTTTCTAAATTGGTTCTCAAGTCTGGTTAGTCTTAAAGATGTTGATGCATCTGCTTCCAATAGTAAAGAGGGCACTGCTAATCCATGGCATGAGATCACAATACAAATATGCAAAATATCATCACCAATAGATCAGATATTGGTGAAAGGTGAAGCTATGGGTGATTGCATGTGTGATACCTTCCTATAATTTTGTCATAATGAAAAGCATAAGAAAGTTAGTTGGCTGGTCCAACTTTCAATAGACAAACTGATGAAAGAAAGAAGTGAGCTCAGAACTTCAGAGTCAAAGCTCAAGCACTGCATAAATGACCTCAAATTTCCACTTGTGCCTTGAAAGAAAGCCTTATTTCTTGTAGTAACAGAGCTGATAATGCCAAAACCAAACCCCAAGTTTTATTGTAACAGTGGCTAGATTACAATGTCAACTCAATTTCCACCCTCAAGAGGTGTCTAAAGTTAAAGTGAGGGCATGGATTGGAAAGAAATGGGATCCTGAAACTTGAGATGGGGACCTCATACCACCAAGAAACAAGAGCCAAGAAAACAATGTGTCCTTTGGACCTGGGGTCCCTGTGATGAGTAGCTCCTCAGCCAGGGAAGATTGATGACAAAGACCTTCACCTAGAGCCAAAGATAAAGTGTTCTGCTAGAGCTGGAACCCTAAATTTGTTCAGAATTCTAGTCTTCTAGACTGTGAGAGAATAAATTTTTCTTTGTTAAAGCCATCCATTTGTGGTATTTCTATTATAGCAGCAGCACTAGATAACCAACACAGATTTTGGTGTCGAGAGTGGGATGCTGCTCTAACAGATACGTACAATGTGGAAGCAGTTTCCCTTCAACTGGTAAGGCCGGCAATACACCTTCAGTTGCCTACCTCAGGCTACATCAACTCTCCAGCCCTATGTCATAATTTAGTCCTCAGGGAACTTAATCACCTTTCTCTTCCACAAAATGTCACAGTGATCTATTACATTCATGACATTATGCTGATTGGACCTAGTAAGGAAGAAGTGTCAATGACTCTGGACTTTTGTTAAAACATTTGCATGCTACAGGGCAGGAAATTAATCCCACAAAAATTCAGGCACCTTCCATCTCTGTGAAATTTCTAGGGTTCCAGTGATGTGGGGCATGTTAAGATATTCCTTTTAAAGTGAAGGATAAGTTATTGCATCTGGCTCCTCCCACAACTAAAGAGGAGGCACAATGCTTAGTGGGCCTCTTTGGGTTTTGGAGGCAACATATTCCTCATTTGGGTGTGCTACTCTGGCCTATTTATCAAGGGACTCACTTCATAGCAAATGAAGTATGGCAATGGGCCCATAATCATGGAATTCACTGGTTTCACCATGTTCCCCATAATTCTGAAGCAGCTGGCTTCATAGAATGATAAAATGGCCTTCTAAAGACACAGTTACAGTGTGAGCTAGGTGGCAATACCTTGCAAGTTTTGGGCAGTGTTCTTCAGGAGGCTGTAAATGCTCTAAAACAGTGTCCAATACATGGTTCTGTTTCTCCCATAGCCAGGATTCATGGGTCCAAGAATCAAGGGGTGGAAATGGGAGTGGTGCCACTCAGTATTATCCCTAGTGACCCACTATCACCATTTTCACTGCCTGTCCCTGCAATCTCTCATGCTCTGCGAGTCTAGAGGTCTTAGTTCCAAAGGGAGGAATGCTCCCAACCTGGAGACACATCACTGATTCCATTGAACTGGAAGCTAAGAATGCCATCTGGCCACTTTGGGCTCCTTATGCCTCTGGATCAACAGGCAAGGAAGGGAGTTACCATACTGCCTGGTGTTATTGATCCTGATTACAAAGAGGAAATCAGATTGATATTACATAATGGAAGTAAAGAAGGTTATGTCTGGAATGCAGGATATCTCTTAGTGCATCTCCTAATACTACCATACCCTGTCACTAAATTCAGTGGAAAACCATAGCAACCCAATTCCGACATAACTACTAATGACCTCAACCCTTCAGGAATGAAGGGTTGGCTCACCCCACCAGGCAAAGAGCCACAACCAGCTGAGGTGCTTGCTGAGGGCAAAGGGAATACAGAATGGATGGTAGAAGAAGGTAGTACCAGCTATGACCATGTGACACAGTTGTAGAATCGATGACTGTAATTGTTATGAGTATTTCTGCTTTGTATGTGTGCATCAAATATTTTTGTTTTCTTCACTTATAAAATACTTATAAAAAACAGGGCTAGTGCATTTTCAGTTGTATACATGTTCATTGTATCATGTTAGGCACAAGTATGACTTTATAATTGTCTTTATTCAGAGATTATGTATGGTTTAAGCAGATGTGTACAGGTGCCAAGTGGACAAGGGGTGGACTGTGATGGTTAAGATTGTGTGTCAACTTGTCTGGGCCATGGTTCTCAGAGGTTTGGCAATCGTATGATGTTGTGATCACTTCCATGATGAGATTTGATATAATGTGATCACCTCCATGATGGGATCTGCTCTGAGTAGCCAAATAGTTGAAAGGAAGTTTCCTCAGATGTGTGGCCTGCATCAAATATAAGTGGGCTTCATGCAAGACTCATGGGCTTTTGCTCACTCTGGATATTGCAATTGGCTCTTGTTCACCTGACCTGCAGTTCTTGGGACTTGAGCTAGCGGATTATCTGTGGTCTTGCCTGCTGCTCTTGGGACTCGTCAATCTTCGCAGCCTGTGAGCAAGAGCACTGCTCTCTGATCTGCTGATCTTGAGTTCACCAGCCCCTGCGGCTACATGAATCAGGAGAAGCCTCTCTCCTGACCCACAGACTTGGGACGTTCCAGCCTCTACAACCATGTGAGCCATTTCCTTAATATAAATCTCTATATGGGAGTGGGAATTCCAGAACACTTAATTGTGCTCATGAGGAAACTTTAAATAGATCAAGAGGCAGTTGTTGGGACAGAACGAGGGGATACCGATTGGTTGAAAGTCAGGAAAGGTGTGCATCAGCATTGTATTCTTTCACCATACCTATTCAATCTGTATGCTGAGCAAATAATATGAGAAGCTGGACTATATGAAAAAGAACAGGGCATCAGGATTGGAGGAAGACTCATTTACAACCTGCATTATGCAGATGACACAACCTTTTTTGCTGAAAGTCAAGATGACTTGAAGCACTTACTAATGAAGATCAAAGACCACAGCCTTCAGTATGGATTGCACCTCAACATAAAAAAAAAAAAAAAAATCCTCACAACTGGACCAATGAGCAACATCATCATAAACGGAGAAAAGATTGACGTTGTCAAGGATTTCATTTTACTTGGATCCACAATCAGTACCCATGGAAGCAACAGTCAAGAAATCAAAAGACGCATTGCATTGGGTAAATCTGCTGCAAAGGACCTCTTCAAAGTGTTGAAGAGCAAAGATGTCACCTTGAAGACTAAGACGTGCATTACCCAAGCCACGGTATTTTCGATTTCATCATATGCATGTGAAAGCTGGACAGTGAATAAGGAAGACCGAAGAAGAATTGACATCTTTGAATTGTAGTGTTGGTGAAGAATATTGAATATACCATGTACTGCCAAAAGCACGAACAAATCTGTCTTAGGAGAAGCAGAGCCAGAATGCTCCTTAGAGGGAAGGATGAGGAGACTGCGCTTTACATACTTTGCACATGTTGTCAGGAGAGATCAGTCCCTGGAGAAGGACATCATGTTTGGCAGAGTACAGGGTCAGCGGAAAAGAGGAAGACCCTCAACGAGGTGGATTGACACAGTGGCTGCAACAATGAGCTCAAGCATAACGACGATTGTGAGGATGGCTCAGGACTGGGCAGTATTTCATTCTGTTGTGCATAGGGTCACTATGAGTTGGAACCAACTTGACAGCACCTAACAACAACAACAAATATATGTATTTATATGATTTACTGGTTTTGCTTCTCTAGAGAACCCAGCCTAAGACACATACACACGTGTATATACATATACATAGGTATAAACCTGTTGCCATCAAGTCGATTCTGACTCATAGAGACCCTATAGGACAGAGTAGAACTGCCCCATAGAGTTTCCAAGGAGCACCTGGTGGATTTGAACTGCTGACCTTTTGGTTAGCAGCCGTAGCACTTAACCACTACACCACCAGGGTTTCCATATATAGGTATAGATATACATATATCTACATATGTGTATCTATTTTATATATACAAAGTACAAAATCAGACATGTACCTTACCCATGCTATTTGAAGACAGTATAGTGGTTATTGGTAACACTTGTAGAGATGGTGGATAGTAAATGATTGGAAGGAATTGAAAAGGAGGATTTGGTAATATTCATCTTGGTACTGGTCACATGGATATTTTGTGAAAATTCATCAATCTCTATAATTATATATACTTTTCTGTATGTCTATTTCAAAAGTTAAAACAAAACAAAAAACTAAAAACACACACCTGTAGGTGTTCTCACTGGGTACAGTAAAAAGCTGACAGAAAAATGCATAGGCTCCTAGATATTTAATGAGATCTCAAATTACCTCTGAGAGTGTTAATTCATATCAGTGATATGTGTACATATGTCATAAAACATCACATTTTGTTTGGGAGTGCATGTCACAAAAGCAAGGAGATGAAAGTATGCCTACATTTCCAAACAGTTGAGACTGCCTGAAGAAGAGAATAAGACAGTAACAGACCAAATAATGGCTGTGCCACGCATAGGCTGTTGCAGATCAGAGAAAGGGCATGGGAATTGTTGCTCTGATACTCTGTAGAGGAAACGAAATGGCTTGTAGTCACCTCCCTCCTATTTTACCAACTGAGAGTGTGAGCCTCCCGAAATGGCGTCAAAATTCTTCTCTGGCCAGAGAAACACCAGTAGGGTCATGAGTGGAAATTTATGCTTGTGGGAGACCCTGGAGTCTCTACTGCCTAGAGATCACTGAATGGTGCTTTTGCAGAGAAGTCTTGCAATCTCGAGATCCTGATGAAGAAGGGAGAGAGTGTGTGTAGATATCTGGGACGGGGAGAATGAGGAGTTGCTTAGGAGGTCAGGGAATCTTTCAGTAGATTCACAATTGGCAGATGAGATTAAAACTCCAGCAGCAAGAAAAGTCAGGGCCACTGACAATTGGAAATATTGGCATGGGGCATGGAGACCTCTTGGCTGGATTAGGACCAGATGGGTAATAGGTTGACCCCCTCAGCTGTTCATCTTGGTAATTAAAGTAAATCTTGCACCTGTGATACAAAATTAGCTCAGAAACCAAAGACAACCTTGTGTAAAGTACATTTGTTGCTCTGAACACAAAGGCTTATTATCAAGAGGCATCTAGTTTGGGAAGCATTTACTTAGGAGGAAGGGTAAAGGAATAATGTTGGCTATTAACTCCTTGTCACCTGGGCTGATTTAAAAAGAATTCAAGAGCTCACTCTAAAGAGCTTTCCCAAGAAGCCAGATACAAGTATTGCTCTGTGTAATTGTTACAAAATTCTGTATGAAGCTACAACTAAAGTTGGTCCTGAGGCAGCCTCCTGTGAAATGAGTTTCAATGGTATGGCTTAATGCAAACAGCATTGGATCAAATAATCAAGGGACCTGGATCCCAGCCCTGCTACTAAGTGAACCTGGGCAGATCTGCTGGTTTCTCTAGGCTTCTCTGGTCTACAAAAATAGGGAGATTGGAACAGAACACTGAAATTCAGATACCTGTAAACTTAGAAAGAAATTTGTGAACTTGCTGAGTAATAGCAGAGATTGTTAATGAAAGTTGCTTTCGGTGAGTCTTTGTTTTAAATACCTGGATGGAAAAGACCATATTAACCAAGATTCCAACTGTTTAAAAATGCTAGCATGCAGAGAATGGAACCACTTTATGGAAATTGTCTTGCTTGGCTCACTAATATTCCTAACTGAGTAAAACGCAGGCCCACACAGAAAGAAGCTGGCTTCAATTTTAAGTACGATCATCTGTCAGTGAGGAAAGGGTGTCCATCTGTGTATAGGGAGTTTTTACACCTCAGGGAGAAATAAAAGTCCTGCATGACCCCTAGTTGAGAATGTATTGTTTTCAAAGTATGTGTCAGATTCTTTTTATTGGTTAGTGCCTTAGGCTGGGTTCCCTAGAGAAGGAAAACCAGCAATGTGTGTGTGTGTATATATAGAGAGAGAGAGAGAGAAAGGGATTTATATCAAGGAAATGGCTCACACACTTGTAGAGGCTAAAATGCCCCAAGTCCGTGGGTCAGAATAGAGGCTTCTGATTCACATAGCTGCATGGGCTGGCAAACCCAAGATTGGCAGATTAGAGAGCAGAGTTCTTGTCACAGGCTGCGAGATCAACAGATTACAAGATCAACAGGCAAGGCTGCAGGTAAGCTGCTAGCCCAAGTCCCAAGAACCAGATGTCAGATGAAAAGGAGTCAGCTGCAGTATCCAGAGTGAGCAAAAGCCCACGAGTCTTGCAAGAGTGTCCATTTACATTCGATGCAGACCACACACCCAAGGAAAATTCCTTTCAACTGGTCGTCTACTCAGAGCAGATCCTATCATGGAGGTGATCACACTATAGATCACAGCATCATATGACTGCCAAATCATGGCCCAGACAAGTTGACACATAACCTTAACCATCACAGCCTACCCCTTATCAACTTGGCATCTGTACACATCTCCTTAAACCATACATAATTTCTGAATGAAGACAAGTATAAAGCTATATTTGCACCTAACATGATAAAACAAACACATATACAACCAAAAATGCACTAGCCCTGTTTAAATCTTGTATTTTATAAGTGACGAAAACAAAAATATTTGATGCACACATACAAAGCAGAAATACTCATAGTCATCGATTCTGCAACTGGTCACATGGTGGTAGCTGGTACTACCTTCTTCTACCATCCATTCCATATTCCCTTTGCCCTCAGCAAGCACCTCAGCTGGTTGTGGCTCTTTGCCTGGTGGGGTGAGCCAACCCTTCATTCCTGAAGGGTTGAAGCCATTAGTAGTTATGTCAGAATTGGGTTGCTATAGTTTTCCGTTGATTTTAGTCACAGGGTATGGTAGTACTAAGAGATGCCCTAAGAGATATCCTGCATTCCAGACATAATCTTCTTTACCTCCATTCTGTAGTATCAATCGCATTTCCTCTTTGTAATCAGGATCAATCACATCATTCAGTATGGTAACTCCCTTCTTTGCCCGTCGATCCAGAGGCCATAAGGAGCCCAAAGTGGCCAGGTGGCATTCTTAGCTTCCAGTTCAGTGGAATCAGTGATGTGTCTCCAGGTTGAGAGCATTCCTCCCTTTGGAACTAAGACCTCTAGACCCACAGAGCATAAGATTGCAGGGACAGGAAGCAAAAATCTTCTGAGTGGGTTGCTAGGGTTAGTAGTGAGCAATACCACTCTTTTTTCCACCCCTTGATGCCTGGACCCATGAAGCCTGGCTATGGGAGAAACAGCACCATATACTGGATGCTGGTTTAAAGCATATACAGTTTCCTGGAGAACATTGCCCCAACCCTGCAAGGCATTGCCACCTAGCTGGCACCATCATTGTTTCCTTAGAAGGCCGTTCCATCGTTCTATCAAGCCAGCTGCTTCAGGGTTATGGGGAACATGATAGGACAAATGAATTCCATGAGCATGGGCCCATTACTGCACTTCATCTGCTGTGAAGCGAGTCTCTTGATCTGAGATGATGCTGTGTGGGATACCCTGACCATGGATAAGGCATTCTGTAAGTTCATAGATGGTAGTTTTGGCAGAAGCATTTCATGCAGGAAAGGTAAATCCATACTCAGAGTACATGTCCATTCCAGTAAGACGAAAACACTGCCTTTTCCTTGATGGAAGTGGTCCAATGTAATCAACTTGCCACCAGGTTGCTGATGAGTCACCTTGAGGGATGGATGGTGCAGTATCAAGGACTCAGTGTTGGTCTCTGCTGCTGGCAGATTGGGCACTCAGCAGTGGCTGTAGCCAAGTCAGCCTTGGTGAGTGGAAGTCCATGTTGCTGAGCCCATACATAACCTCCATCCCTGCGACCATGGTGACTTCATTTATAAGCCCATTAAGCAATGACAGGAGTAGCTGGGGAAAGAGGATGACTGATTTCCACAGAATGTGTCATTCTATCCACTTGATTGTTAAAATTCTCCTCTGCTGAAGTCACCCTTTGGTGAGTATTGACATGAAACACAAATATCTTCATTTCTTTGGCCCATTCAGAAAGGCCTATACACATACCTCTTCCCCACACCTATTTGTTTGCAGTTTTCCAATCATGTTCCTTCCAAGTCCCTGACCATCCATCCAAACCGCTGGACAGAGCCCATCTGGCCATTTCTCCTTCCAAGCAAAGTGAACAGCCAGGTGCACTGCTTTAAATTCTTCCCACTGGGGGATTTCTCTTCATCACTTTCCTTAAGGGAGGTCCCAGAAAGGGGCTGTAGTGCCACTGCTCTCCAATTTCATGTGGTGCCTACATATCGCCATCTGTAAACCAGACAGTTTTCTCTTCCCCAGTCAACTGATCCTCATGAGCCCAGAGGTGCAGACTGTAGATGGAAGGTAATGTGACGGAAGCGGAGACCATGGGCATTTGGGTCACTACTTCATGCAACTTCCTTGTGCCTTCAGGTCCCACTTAAGCCCGATCTCCTGTATACCACTTCCACTTAATGATGGAGTGCTGCTGTGCACGTCCAACTTAATGAATCTGTGGATCAGACAACACCCAGTTCATAGTGGGCAGCTCAGGCTGCATGATGACTTGATGACCCATGGTTAAGTGTTCAACCAAGGCCCAGTAACAAACCAAAAGCTTTTTCTCAAAAGGAGAGTAGTTATCTGCAGAGGATGGCAGGCTTTGCTCCAAAATCCTAACGGTCTGAGCTGTAATTCACCAATAGGGGCCTGCCAAAGACTCCAAACAGCATCTCTATCTGCCACTGACACTTCAAGCATAATTGGATCAGCAGGATCATGTGGCTCAAGTGGCACTGCAGCTTTCATAGTCCCTGAAACTGTTGCAGAGTCTTCTCTTGTGCTAGGTTCAACCAAAAACGAGCACCTTTTTGAGTCACTTGATAAGTAGGCCAGAGTAGCACACCCAAATAAGGGATATGTTTCTTCCAAAATCCAAACAGGCCCATTAGGCTTTGTGTCTTCTTTTTAGTTATGGGAGGAGCCAGGTGCAATAACTTATCCTTCACTTTAGAAGGAATATCTCAACATGCCCCACACCACTGGACCTCTAGAAATTTCACTGAGGTGAAAGTCACCTGAATTTTTGTAGTACACAAATGTGTTACCAATAAGTCCAGGGTCATTGACACTTCTTCCTTACTATGTCCAGTCAGCATAATGTCGCCAATGTAATGGACCAGTATGGAAGGAAAAGGTGATCATGGTCCCTGCAAACTAAATGACAACATAGGGCTAGAGAGTTGATGTAGCTCTGAGGTAGGCAACTGAAGGTGTATTGCTGGCCTTGCCAGCTGAAAGCAAACTCCTGATGCTACTTCAAAACAGGTATGGAGGAAAAGGCATTAGCCAGAACTGGGGAAATCACTACAGGTTGGGTTCGGAGACCCACTGGACCTACTGTGAGATGGACATGAGCCAAGACTCCATTAATAACCTGACCTCCATATGCCTCCACTCTGACTGGTGGGCCACAGTGATGTTTTGATCAGTTCAGAGCCAGTATCCAGTAATCCCCCAAAAGTCTGATTATTTTCTTTTCCCCAATGAACACTCTCATAACAGGCTGTCGATCCCTTTGGGGAAGGCTGGGAGAAAGATTAACAGTGTAAGTTTTTGGCAGCATATTGAAGTCTTCCTCAGGGGAACCCAGCCTCCCCTTCATTCAAGGGGTTGTGGATATTTAAACTTGCTCAAGTCTGGGAATTGATTGAGAGGCCATGACTCTCAATTCTGGTGATTCAAGTTAGACTGCTGTTCATTTGACCTAGAATTCATCCATTTGTGCAGATCAAGTAAATATTTAGTAGCTTTCTTATGTATTTCATGCTTAGGGACACCATGACAAAGTAGCCAACACCATAAGTTCATATAAGTCAGACTATTCTGATTACTACTTTGACTTTGCTGTCCATTATGGTAACCACACCCACCTTGCCTTTGTTGATTGAGTACTGCCACTTGGCCCCTACCACGATGGGGTCCAGTCAGCCCCACTGTAGTTAGGTGTTTTAATTCAGTTAGGGCAGTTCCCACTGTCAAATCTGACTTACATAAAATAGCAATCACAGCAGCCTTCAAGGATGTTGTGGCTCCCTTCACAAATTTGTTCCTCACAGTTGTGGTAAAATGTGTGTCTTCTGGGTACCCATGTATGGATCTCTGGATCTAACCTGATAAATTCACTCTAGCATGCCACTTTCCCTAAGCCTTTGGATACCTTCCTCTACAGTACACCAAGGCAGGTCTGGTATTTCAACTTGTAGGCCACCGCATAATCCATGTTTCAGCAACCCAACCAAATGAACTATTAGATCCTTTCCTAACTTCTCGAGCTAAAACACTGAATGAAGAATCTGTGCTTAGTGGGCCCATATCAATAAACTCAAACTAATCCATCTTTATGTTACTTGCATCATTATCCCACACCCTTAATAGCCATTCCCATACATACTCCCCAACTTTCTGTTTGTACATATTAGAAAAGTCAAGTAGTTCTTTTGGAGTGTAGTGTACCTCCTCCTGGGTCACACTTCGTACTTCACATTTTGAGGCTTGCTGGGACTTAAGCCTAGTTATAGGTCTATAAATCACAATCGGTGGTGGGGAAGTGTTTTGAGAACATTCAGCATTGTCTTGTAAAGCATCTGTCTCAGGTGGTGCTCCAGACAATGACTCAAGACAAAGGCTGTTTAGACACAGTTGGGTTAATCTCATTAGATGGTGGTGGAGGGGCTGTTTTTACTGGAGAGGGCTGGTTTAGCAGACAAACATGGAGTAATCTCTTCAGATGGGAACGAGAGGGCTGGTTCTGTTGGCAGGAGTGATTCAACAGAATTTTGGGCTCAGTGTCTCCGGCTTCCTGATTATCTACCCATATGTCCCCATCTCAAGTTTCAGGATCCCATTTCTTTCCAATCTATGCCCTCACTTTAACTTCAGACACCTCTCAAGGTTGGCAATTGAGTTGACATTTTAATTCAGCCACTCTTATGATAAGACTTGGGGTTTGGTTTTTGGCAATATCGGCTCTATTACTACAAGAAATAAGCCTTTCTTTCAAGGACCAAATGGAAATCAGAGGTCATTTATGCAGCACTTGAGCTTTGACTCTGAGGCCTTGAGCTCATTCCTTTCACCAGTTTGTCTAGCGAAAAGTAGGACCTTATACTTCTTATTATGACAAAATTGTAGAAAGGTATCACATGTGCAATCACCCAGAGCCTCGCCTTTCACCAATACGTGGTGATATTTTGCGTTTTTGTATTGCCACTTCATGCCGTGGATTAGCAGTGCACTCTTTATTACTGGAAGCAAAGTCATCATCTTTACAACTAACCAGACTTGAGAACTGATTTAGAAAACTCATCCTTACAATTTTGTTTCTCTAGACCCACTTTTGATCCAAATGTCTTAGGCTGGGTTGTCTACAGAAGCAAAACTAGTAAAGCATATAAACACATACATAGAGATTTATATCAAAGAAATGCCCCACACCGTTGTAGAGGCTGGAACATCTCAAGTCTGTGGGTCAGGATAGAGGCTTCTCCTGATTCATGTAGCTGCAGGGGCTGGCAAACCCAAGATCAGAAGGTCAGAGAGCAGAGCTCTTGCTCACAGGCTACAAGGATGGGCAAATCCCAAGGACGGCAGGCAAGACTGTAGGTAAGCTGCTAGCCCAGTTCCCAAGAACCAAAGGTCAGGCGAACAGGAGCCAGTTGCAGGACGCAGAAAGAGGAAAAACCCACAAGTCATGCCCTAATATCCACTTACACTCGATGCAAGCCACATGCCCAAAGAAACTCCCTTTCAACTGATTGGCTACTCGGAGCAGATTCCATCATGGAGGTCATCACATTATATCAAATCTCATCATGGAAGTGATTACATCATACAACTGCCAAACCCCTGAGAATCATGTCCCTGCCAAATTGACACACAACCTTAACCATCAGTTAGCAAGACCTGGCCATGATAATATTTTGAATTTCTAAGTATTATGGACTGTGCCCCCCCAAAATGTTTATCAACTTTTCTAGGCCATGATCCCCAGTATCGTGTGGGTGTCCACCATTTTGTGATCTGATGTGATTATACTATGTGTTGGAAATCCTAACCTCTATGATGTTAATGATGCAGGATTACAGGCAGTTATGGTAATGAGGCAGGACTCAATCTACAGGACTGGGTTGTATCTTGAGTCAATCTCTTTTGAGAAATAAAAGAGAATTGGGTAGAAAGGAGAAGGACCTCATGCCACCAAGGAAGAAGCACCAGGTGTGGATCATGTCCTTTAGACGGGGGTCCCTGCGCTGAGAAGCTCCTAGGCCAGGAGATTGATGACAAAGACCTTCCCCAGAACTGACAGAAAGCCTTCCCCTGGAGTTGGCACCCTAAATTTGGACTTTTGCCTCCTAGACTTTGAGAGAATTTCTCTTCATTAAAGGCATCCACTTGTGGTACTTCTGTTATAGCAGCACTAGATAACTAAGACACTAAGTGCAGTGGATTACTTGTGTGTGTGGCTTTTTCTAGCCATGGTCTTGTAACTCACCCAGGTGACTGGGCAGGACTGTGTGACTAGTCATTATATATTACATAAATCACCATATTTAAAAATAGTGCACTGACAGCTGGAAGAAAAACAAAGAAACCCCAAAGTAACAGAGCACTGCTGCTCTTTCCATACTTGCAAATGTGGAGCTGTGTAATGGTGACCAAAAATGGTGTCCGGGAAGGAGACACTGACCTGAAATTTCTTTTGCCTCTCACTCTGGGTGGGATGGATTCTACCTGCCTGGAGTATAAATTTCATTGCCAGCCTTGAAATCCTGTGTTTGGGTTATAGAATTCTTGCATTTTTTTTTGGGTGGACTCCCCAGCTTTGAGTAGTATTTGTTTGAATGTCCTATATTTTGTGAAAGGGAGAAAGACCATTTGCCTTCATGAGTCCTGATTAGCACCACCCCCTCGCCCCGTCCCATGCTAAGTAGAAACATCAGTGGGCATTTGATCTCCTAACGGGGGAAATTTTCTCTCTGCACTAGTCTGGACCTGATCACTAGGTCACAACAGGAGACTGTCCTTCTAGTACAAAGCCCTTCACAGATGTGTAAGCACCCTGTTTTTAGAGAAAGGTGGTTTACAGTGGGGATGTCTTGCATGGATTCATGTCTCCTATACAAACTACACAGCTGGTATGAGGGCAAATATTTTGTTGGTCTTCTCCTAGTGCCTGTCTATCATCTAGCAGTCAAGAGACCCTCAAACAACTGCACATCATAATCACCTAAGGGCACTTGTTAAAAAAAAATTCCTTAACACTCCCAGAACCCAAACCCCATTTTAACTGTTCTTCACCCTATGAGTATCCCAATAAAATACAACAAAGATTTATATAGTTGTCCCTCAGTACCCATGGGGGATTAGCTCCAGGATCTCCCCTGCCCATATCAAAATCAGGGATGCTCAAGGCTCTTACGTAAAGTTGCTTATTTGCATATAACCTATGCCCATCCTCCCATATACTTTAAACCATCTCTAGATTACTTATAATACCTAATACGATGTAAAATGCTATATAAATAGCTGTTTCATCACAACTAAAGACTTGCTTTGGAAGGGAGCCTTGCTCTTCTATAAGTTTCTTGAGCTCCTCTGGGAATGCTGATGCTGCCTGAGCATCAATCAGTGCCGATTCTTCCATGATCTCAAAGTTCTTGAGGCTGTAGCACTTTCCATAGCTAGCCAGCCACCCCTTACTAGCCTGAGACTCCTTCCTCTCACTCTCCTCAACCCCATCACGCTTAGCCTTTGAGGGACTGCTTTCACTTCACTGCTTTTTAGGATCCATTTTTTCACAGGAACAAAGGGTAACACAACAAAAGTAGCAAACAAGATGCCAGGTGAACAATGCTCAAATAAGTGCTGGACATAGACATATCTGTGATGTGGCAGGATGCTACAGCAGGGTATGCCCACGCATCACTTCATTCGCGTGGACTCAGTGTTGTGCTCAGTGTGCAGCAAATTTAAGTTTTGTTTTGGAACTTTTTTCCCCTGAATATTTTCAATCTGCAGTTAGATGAATCTGCGGATGCAGAATCCATGGATACGGGGGGCGGACTGTATGTAGATTTTATAAAACGAAATGTTAAAATCTGAAAATTAAGCTTTGTTGCACATTCATTGTCTGCTATTATCTGTAAACCAGCCTCACCATCTCTGCTCACCAAGCTCAACGAGGAAAAACACAAACATTTCTCTCTCTCAAGGCAGTGCCTTTCGAGGTCCAGCTCATCCCTTCTTGCTTCCTAATGTATATATTCATAAATCACATACACACACATCCCTTCACAAAATCTAAAAATGTTGTTCATGTCAAGAA
Organism: Elephas maximus indicus; assembly: GCF_024166365.1. NCBI lineage: Eukaryota > Metazoa > Chordata > Mammalia > Proboscidea > Elephantidae > Elephas > Elephas maximus. Next base: position 138,957,675 of record NC_064821.1, read on the forward strand.
TGGTTCTCAAAAGCCTTTATTTCCATGACTTTATTAAAATAAAAAACTGAATATATATAAAGAAAAATAAAACAATGCCTCCTATCAGCTTTAGTAGCTGCGATGATGCATTATTTGTAATTATATATTATAAATTACATATGACTTGTAATTATAACAAAAACTTTAATTTTGAAAAATGGTTTATTCAAGAATTACATCATTTCAAATATCTTCCAAAATACAGCTTCCTAGATTGCTACAAAAGAAAGCAAATTCAATAGGAAATTTAAGTCATTAAATATGTTTCACTAATATATACATACAGAAAGCCAAGCAATTAATATTTAGCCCTGGAATGCATACCACGTCTTTTCTCCTTCCTCATTAAAGGCTCGATCCAGCACTGTGTACGGGCTACGTACAACAGGCAAAGTTCAGTGTTCACAAGAGTCTGACGTCAGCTGCCTCACTTCACAGCTGTGGTAGCTTGTCAACAGGGGTGTCAAATTTGAAGTCTGTAGGAAAGAGATCTGGGGCTCGAGGATAGATTAGTCTGTAGGACTGTCTGATTGTAACATCAGCAACACCAGCAATGTCTCCAATTTCTAAAAGACAAAAATCAAAATATTAGTGTTAACTTCCATCCTACCTCCCTTCTACCGCCTGCATTCTAATTTGTGACAAATACGGTAGTGTAAAACGACAGTGAAAAGAAAAGCAAAAATACTGATTTTAAAAAACTGACAATGGAAATGCACACCAAAAAGTAGAAAGCAGGAGCTAAAGTTAGTAGTACTTATTACCTCAAAGGGTTGTCGTGAATATTAAATGATCTAATATATGTAAAACATATGAACAGTGCTCAGGACATAGTACTATGAGTTCTAACTATTATATTGGTCATTGTATTTTTAGAACTGATTGCTCCTTTTTCTTTGTATATCTTCTTGAGGATCACAGAAGCAATCCATGAATACATTCTTGCAAAGAATTCACTTTATGCACCTTTGTTTGAACGTCCCCTGCAACATGTCCCCAGTTGCTAACCTCTGCTAAAAACAAAATAAAATCCTACTATGAATACTGTTCTATAGCCTCTTTTTTCTACTTAATATATCTGGGATCAAAGAGCTACATATCACAGCATAATAGATGTTTTACTACACAATATACTTGAGCATATGTATTGTGCTGACATGGGTATTTCTAAAGTCTATTATAAAATCCTAGGAGTGGATCTACTTTTCCCCTTCAAAGTCACTAAATGTCTCATTTTCTTCTTTTAGAATCATTAAAGGAAATCTAAGAAGGACTGCCGCTAACTGGCACTAGTATCGGGTATTATAAATACCTAACCAAGATGAGTTTTTAAAAACACACCCTTTAATGCAAGCTTTTCTTACTACATCTTCTTTCAGTTCAAATCAGTGAGGTTTTACTGACTTCTGGTGGGGATGCTTGCCTTCAATGTGCAATTAGCTCATGTTAAATTCACTTAACCTCATCTTGCATCACAATATTGTAGACACAGATACTGGTGAGTGTCAACTATCTGCACATCAACCGGCCTCTCAGGAGGGGAGAAAGCGCCTTAAATTTTAAGAAAGCTCTCCACGTAAAACACAAGATGTAGAAAGCTCCAAAACAAATGCTTTATGTGCTTGTTTAGAATAAATTTTATAACTAGGAATGAAGGTAAGTTCAATCTACCTGGCTGCAACTTCTCAAAATATTATCAGAAGACTCAAATTTTCCTTTAAAAATACAGGTGGGAAAAAAAATAATTAAAAAAAGGGGGTGGGCAGGGGTAGAGGCCAAAGGGGAATGGATAATGGCACATTTAAAGAACTAAGAGCTAGTTTCCTCTTTCTAACCATTCCTCTATATTATTTGTTACTTTTATCAATATAGAAACATATAGCCTCAGCTCAGGTAAAAGGCTGCTCTGAATAGGGTGTTATAAAGTTATTGCAGCCAGTAATTCACTACCTCATTTTATATCGACTGCTCCTTTTTCTTTAAAAATCTTTTTGAGGATCAAAGAAGGAGTCCATGGAATATAAGCTTGTGAATAAATTCACTTTATACTTCTGTCTGAATGTTCCCCATGCACCACTAAAATGTTACAAATGGCTTTAGAAGGCTGAACTACTTATATGCACTTATTTCAGCATTTCATTAACAAGCTGCGAATACTGCACTAAAGGAGAACAGGCTTCGCAGAATGCTAAAGCCGATGGTCAACATATTTATAGTGTGCCTATCTGTTTTTTTTATCTGTAGGGTGCTATGCTGGTAGTGAGAAACAAGCAGGACTCCTCCCTTCAAGATTTAAAAAGATAAGTTTGGGGTGGTGGAGAGACTATTCAAAAATGCCAAGAAAATTTGGGGAAAAAAATAAAAACTTCCAAGAACTCAAGTGAGGGAAAAAAGTTTGTATAGAGTTATACAAAATTTTCTTAGTTGTTGACGGTGAGGAGTTAAGCGTAGGTTCTGGATAATTTCATCTGCTTAAAAATTACAGATGGAAATATAATCACACACTATAACCTTCACAACTTCATTACCATAATTCTTTATGAAGAATCCTACCTTTTTGAGTCCTCTTCTCAGCTGAAGCCTGTGAGGCCATGTAAATAGCAGCCGCTGCCACAGATATTGGGCTCCTCCCTGGAACTAAGTCCAGTTCCACAGCTTTACGGGCTATGTGTGTAGCTGCCATCTGCACTTGTTTCGGAAGACAAAGGTTTGAACAGAACCTGGACATGAAGTCCCCAGTTGTAATCAAATCCACACTGGTTTCTAAAGCTTTCAAAATAAGTTTAAAACATCGACCAATTTCTTTCTTAGAAATTCGTGATACGGCACATATTTCTAAAAAAAAAAAATAATTTTTTTTACTGAAATATAATCTAAATCCATACAGTTCATTTTTAAATCTACCATGTCTGATTATAAAATTAATACATGTTAATTGCAAAAAATTCAATCATGCCTTGAAGATGAAACCGTAATTCTCTCAGTGATACCTGCCATAGAATTAATTTAAAATTTCTAATTTAAATTTTTATCACACTTTAAAAAACTTAAAAAAAAAAAGTTAAATTTAGGTCTTAATCTTTCAAAATATTAACTTCTTTGAAATTTCAATTCATGTAAATAAGTTCCTTCAACTAATAAAAAACTTATTTATATATTAATCCGTTGTAATCTTACCAAGAAGATGAAAGAAAATACTCAAGCTAAAGAGTTCTACTCAAGTTATACAATGTCTCTGCTACCGTAGGCTGTATCTAAATGAGATCAAACATTTGACTGTTATTCTAAAACATTTAACTACTGAACACTTTCAGAGTAAATCTCACAAAGGCCTATTTCATCTGTAATAACAAAAAAAGATGATGATGATGATAAAGGCCACTACCTCTTCACTTAAACCTAAGATAATGTGTAAAAATAAATATTCATTAGATGAATAAAGAATAATTATGGTCTTAAGATAAACTGAGCTTTGGCAGCAAAGGTCAACATAATTATCACTGCGACACTGTGTGATTAGGTTGGCACATATTCGTGGGTAACTGGAAACTACAGGAAAAATGACAGTTCGGTTAAAGCTTCAAAAGTAGAAGTGAAAATGCAAACCCTATACATCAAGAAAAAAAATTTCACTAATGCTTTTTAAGACTTGACTCCCTTACCCATAGAGATCTGTACTAGGAATGAAAACTCTTTTCCCTAAATTAAGTGTACAGACTCACTGCAAGGCATACTCCAACTTATGATGCCAGGCCTTCAAAGCCCACAGTCAGTCAATCACAAGAGCTTAATAGCAAAAAACTAAGTGGGCTTACAAGGACAAAAAAGAGCTACATGTGAAAACAGCCTGGAAAAAGCACGGTTAGTAACAGTACAGTAGGACTTTGTTGTCAAGGAACAAAATAAGCAGGCCTTAGCAAATGATGCTCAGGTGGATTAGAGTATGTAACAACAAGGACAGGATAGTTTCTTAGTGTCAAAGCTGCTTGCTGGACTTTGGCCTATTCCTTTAACATGATGTAGGTAATGACACTTTTATCTATGCAGCCAAAAACTTACCTTTAAAAGTCCTAGGAACCCCTTCTTGTCTACAGGCAATATAGAGACAAGCAGAAGCTATGGCATCATTAGCTCTTCCCTTCAGGCTCTTCTGTTCATACACTTGCTTGAATAAATTATTTGTTCGATCCTTCAAAGCAGAGGAACTAAGTTTAATTAACTCTAGGCCATTTAATTAGTTGCAATATCAAAATTTCATATGTTCATTATGCTAAGTCAATGCCAGAACGGTTTAAAGGAGGTAGTCAAGAACTTACAACTATATTTCGAGGGAGGTTGATTCTGTCTGCCATGGTAGTAATTTCCTTGAATGCATTCATCATTGCTCGGTCAGAACTACTCATTGTTCTCCGATTCTGGTATTTAGAATTGCCAAATTCATCAAAACTTGCAGCTCCTGTACCCTATAAAACAAAATTTTATACTCGATGCAAAAAAAAAAAAAAAACCTGAAAACATAACTTGTTGAGATCTTACTCCATGTAAAAAAAAAATAATAAACTGCCCCCAAAAATCTACCCTGTGTACTCTCCCTCCCCACTGATAGAAAAAGTACCAGGCTAAGATGGTTTTAAAGAGGCTTTCTATCAAATACTTAACATATAATTCTTAACAGCTGTTCAAGAATACAGAAAATGGAAAACTTAAAAAATGTGTATGAAGTGACTGTAACAATACCAGAACCTCACAAAACTGAATGAAAAAAGAAACAGTTTAATTTCACTTATGAATATGATGTAAAATATTAAATACTGAAAAACATAATTCTATAGTGTATTGAAAATAGTACATACTGAACAAGTAAAGACTTCCATAAATGCAAGAATATTATTAGAAAATCTAGTAATAGAGCTATCATATTAATAGCTCTAAGGAGAAAAATCATATGATCATCAGTGAAGGTACTAAAAAAGCAATCGAGCTCAAAATCTAATTTTGATAAAATCCATAAAACACTACAGATAGGTACTTATTCACATCAGAAAATCACTCTCCCAGCACCATGATTAAGGAGAAACACTAGCAGCATTACCACAAAGTTGGAAGGAAGAGAGAGGCACCTCCTATCACTACTATCATGTAAGATGGTATTGGAAAAACTAGCCAATATAGATGAGAAAAACACCAGAAGTATAAAATTGGGAAGGAAGTGATAAACTGTTTGCAGACAGTATCGTTATATACCTAGAATACCCAAGAAAAGTGCTGAAAAACTGCCATAAATAATAAGAGAATTCACTGAAGTGGCAAGGTCAAGAATAATAAACAGAAATCAACAGCTTTCCTATGTACAACCAACCAGTTAGGACACAATGAAAGAAAATACCCCAATAACAATCGCAACAAAAAAGACAAAATATCTAGGAATAAGCTTAAGAAATATGCAAAACCTCCATGAAGAAAACTTTGAAACATCAACTGAAGGACACATAAGACTCAAGGAAATGGAAAGACACATCCCGTTTTTCGACATAAGATTTATCACAAAGAAGTCAATTTTCCCTATGTCAACTTGCAAATAAGCTTAGCCAAAATTCCAGTGAAAACAGTGTTTTGTTTTGTTTTAAAGTAAATAAAGTGATTTTAAATTTTACATGGAAAAGGCCAGTGAAGAAAATGCTGAAAAAGAAGAGCCCTAAGGGGGAGAACAAGTCTTACCAGAAATTAAAACAGTGTGGTACCAAAAGCCAAACCAAACCCACTGCCGTCAAGTCGATTCCGACTCAGAGCTACCCTACAGGACAGAGCAGAACTGCCCCATAGAGTTTCCAAGGAGTGCCTGGTAGATTTGAACTGCCGACCTCTTGGTTAGCAGCTGTAGCACTTAACCACTATGCCACCAGGATTTCCAGTGTGGTACCAGCATCTGAATAACTAGACCAGGATAGGCACAGAATACTAAGTCCAGAAATATTCCCAAATACACACTGAATTTAGTGTATGACATATGTAGCATCTTAAAAAATTTTTTCTTTCTGTCTTGCCCTATAACCATAAACAACTTTCAAAGGATACAGAAGAAACTAATAATAGTGGTTACCTCCTTTTGGCAGGGAAAGGGGTTGCTGTGGGAACTGAAAGTTTGGGGGTGAAGGGTAAGGAATATTTACTGTATTCTGTTTATACTTGTTTTTGAGTCATGTGTTTCCTATTGAAAAAAACTAAACATTAAAAAAAGGTCACAGTGTCACAATTAGTTGGAATCTAGTATTTTAAAACGTCCTTAGCATATTTTTTTCCCAGCCTTTAAGGGCAAAGTAAATGTGGAAATAAACTACTAAAAGATATATGTAGATAAAATACTGTAAACTTTTTAAACTAGCCTATCCCATGTTTTTCTAGTTTGACATGCAATTACAGAGCATGAAAAAATAATGACCTGATTTTTCATGACACTTTCTTCAAAAACAGACTGTGCAGTAGTTAAAGATTAAGTTCTAATACAGCATTAGTCCTTCAGAATAATGCCACTACTACTTCTAAGTCAGACTGCAAAAAAGTGCTAGGTTGCCAGGAAGATTATGTTCCTGCCTTACAGAATAATTACAGCTACCACTTATTCCACACAAACTGCAAGCTACATGTTGCACTACAAATATTTTACATACATTCCCATGTAATCCTTAGTATCTTATTGTATAGATGAGGAATGTAAAGCTTAGGTAAGTCATAATTCCACCAATATTAGAAAATAAGCTATAGTGAGCTCCCATTTATCTTAGGTGTATGGAAGGAAAAGAGATGACATTCCTGACGTTGAAGGAACACATCAATATTAATTCATAAAAACTGTACTATACTCAACTCTATTTTTGTGAAAAATATGCTCCATGAAAACAAGGACTGAGAAATAAAGACCCTGTAATTTCTATCTGGTCATCTATCTTTAAACATTGAAGAAATGCACATGTCAACCATCATTCAAAATTGTGTAACTGGCAAATCTCAGTCACAGATCAAGATTAACCACTGGGGCAAGTAGTTGATACTTTTGAGAAGTTCACAAATTCCCAGAGGACTTTGGTCACTCTGCGCTTGGTATTTCTTGGCAAACGGACTAATTACCTTGCCGATCATGGTAGACAAATCTCCATCACTCAGAAGAGGATTCTGAGAATCTCCAACTCGAGATGGATCTTTTGTTGCTTTGTCATTGCTGAAAGTTCTCCATTCGGATCCCACATCAATAACCCGATCACCTAAGAATGTAAGCACAAATCTAAATCATCTTGTCAAGATAGGATTTATTAACACTGTCTAATGCCCAACTCCACCCTTTGGTTCCAGGAAATCTCTAGAACGACATATAGGCCCCAGCTTAAATATCATGTCTCAGCAATTTGTCCTGAAACATTCCTTTAACTATTGTGCCAGCCCATTAATAACCTTCTTTAAACATTATGCTATGATTAGCCACATTCTAACTCTTGGGAGAAAAATTAATCAACATAAAAACAAACAGCAGAATAAATCTACGGATAAATGATGCAAAGATATGGCAATATAATGATTCAGAACCAAATTTTGCACAAATTTGCAACAGGCATGTAGAAAAAAACAGAAAATACTATTCAGAATGGTTTTTAATGCATATGATCTAATATAAAAAAATCACTATGTTTTCATGGAAAATGCTTTGCAGAAAACTAAGCATAAGGTTGTTTTTAAAATAACTCACTGACAAAAAGAATATGATTGGCCAAATAATTTATACAGAATAAACTTTAAGCCTAGAATCAGTGAGAAGAAAGTTAGGTAGGCAAACTTTTGTTAGGCAAGGGGCAGATACTATATAGGACATGCCAAGAAATCTAAGACCAAAAGATATGACTGATTACTGGTTAGGGGAAAATGCTCAATGGCTGGTTAATATCTACACAGTAGATGAGAGTTAACACTGAACACTTACATATGCTACTTATTGTGTCCTTTGTAAATATTCTCATTTAATTCTCACTGCCTTATTAAGAGCGTAGGTCCACTTTTATTGCCATTGGACAAACAAAATTAATTTGCCTAAGATCACACAGCTAGAACTGAAATTCACATGAGTCCAGAGTCTGTTTTATATTGCATTTCTAAAATATGAACTTTTCCACCAAAGTGTGATAAAATTGAGAAACCAGACCACTTTCATCTTTGCCTACATACAACAAGCAGAAAGGAGAAAGAAACGGCAGAAAAAGTTCCTGCAGCAATTAAAAGAAATTATGGTACCAAGAGTCAACTAATGTAACGGTTAAGAGTGTGCATGCTAAACAATTGAAAGAGTTATAACAAGACCAAAAGCTGGTTCTTTGAAAAAATTAACAAAATCAATAAACCTCTGGCCAAACTGACAAAAGAAAAACAGAAGAGGATGCAAATAATCAGAATAAGAAATGAGATGGGCAATATTGCAACAGACTGAATTGAAATTAAAAGAATCGTATCAGGTTACTATGAAAAACTGTGCTGTAACAAATTTGAAAACCTAGAAAAAATGGACAAATTTCAAGAAACACGCTACCTACCTAAACTAACACAAACAGAGGTAGAACAACAAAATAAACCCATAAGAAAAGAAGGTACTGAAAAGGTAATTTAAAAACTCCCAACAAAAAATAAAACCTGGCCCTGGCGGATTCACTGGAGCATTCTACCAAACTTTCAGAGAAGACTTAACACCACTACTACTAAAGGTATTTCAGAGCATAGAAAAGGACAGAATACTCCCAAACTCACTCTATGAAGCCAGCATATCCCTGATTCCAAAACCAGGTAAAGACACCACAAAAAAGAAAACACCACTACTACTAAAGGTATTTCAGAGCACAGAGAAGGATAGAATACTCCCACACTCATTCTATGAAGCCAGCATATTCCTGGTACCAAAACTGGGACCATTCCCAAAGCCAACTCTTCAGACAGGGGTTGGACTGGACTATAAGACAGAAAATGATAGTGGTGAGGAGTGAGCGTCTTGGCTCAAGTAGACACATGAGACTATGTGGGCAACTCCTGTCTGGAAGCAAGATGAGAAGACAGAGGGGTACAGGAGCTGGTTGAATGGACACAGGGAATACACTGTGGAGAGGAGGGGTGTGTGGTCTCATTAGGGGAGAGCAGCTAGGAGTACATAGCAAGGTGTATATGAATTTTTGGATGAGAGACTGACTTCATTTGTAAACTTTCATTTAAAGCCAATAAAAAAAGTGTGGATGCTGACATTTGTGCTTCAACCTTAGACAAATTACTTCGTATCTGTGCCTCTACTTTCCCAACTTTAAAATTCCTCAGTAACTTCATGTTTTAAAAATTGTAAAGACTAAATAAGCTAATACACGCAGAATGCAGGTAAAGTGCTTAAAAAGTCCAAAGTGAGTGCTTGATATTAGCTATTACCACTATGAAAATTAAAAAACAAAAAAAAAAGATGGCAGATATTCTGATAGCTTCTCTCCTTTTCTGGTGGGGGGGGGGGAATAAGGAGAGGCACTAGTTTTAAAACATTCTTCTCCGTATTAGACTTTAAAAGTATCAGAGTGCTCTGCTGCAGGTATGTGATTAACAGGGCATCAAAGGAGGTAAGGAGGGAAGAGAAGGAAGAAACTCAACACAGATCTTCCTATAGCTTCTAAATTATTTTATATATAGTATATTAAATTAAAATGTTCAAAAGTAGCATAGTAATCATAATCTAATCTTAACATTTATTTAAGGAGGCAGGTAAACAGATTCATTACTGAAGGCTTTGGAAGAATTGTTTTTAAAACAGATTTTCAAATCACCTTTGAGTAACCAGGTATCATCTGGACTATCATGTGCCCATGTCACAAGGGGACTGGGGTTAGAGGTATGGTCCCTGCTGCCGTCCCCTTTATGCAATGATAAAGAGGGAAAGCAGAAGCAGGGAGATTGGTTATTAGGAAGTTCCATTATATCAGACATCAGGCAGCCCAAAATAAGGGGTTGAAGGTTTAATGGACAGTGGAGCAAGCTTTTTAGACAAAGTTTGATTCCTTTAATAGTTCCCACCAACTAAAGTTATACCACAGTATGCCCATGTCTTTATGTTTTCAGAGGCAGAAAAGTGAATCTGAGTTTCTTACTCAGCAAAATAAAAACACAAAGATGCACAAGGCAAAAAACTATTGTGGCTTTCAAACCTGGAGTAACTTTCTAAATTACAAATGCTTAAAAAAAATCAGATGCTGTCATTAACTTGTAATATTTTAATTACCACAATGTATCTTTTTTTTTTTTTTAATGAAGAGAACAGAGCAAACACAAAGGCCACATCTTTAAGCCTCTAGAAATCTGGCTAAACCATTAGTTAGTCAAAATGCTTCACTTCAGAGTGTTTTTAATTTTGGCCTCAAAGTAACTTACCATGAGTATTTTTAACTGCTTACTTTATACTGCCTTAAAAAAGGCAAAATGGATTAAAAAAAAAAAAAAAAAAACTGGCCTAGTATAGTATAAATAGAAAACCCAGCATTGGGTAGTGATGTAATTTTTCCACATACGTGGGAATGATCTAAATGACTCATTCAAGAATCTGCGGTTTGTGCTAAGAGCCATTCTTTCTTTTTATATTTAACTGCTCAAAACATAGCATGTGTAAGAAATAAAATTTCCAAAATAACTCGGACCAGCACATCACAAAACTGAAGCTAAACCAGCAGATTAAATGCATTGAGTAAGAAGAAATAGGGCAAGATCATTCAACAAAAAAAACCCAATATGTTAAGGATTTTCATTTGAAGAAAATCTAAATGAGGCAGCACTTAAAATTTTGCTCTGGAAGAAAACTGCAATACAGAATCTTTTCAAGGGATTAGTGGTACAAAGTAGCCATAATTTTTCAGTCTAATCAATCTTTGACAAGAAGCCTGCCAATTAACACACATACATACAACCTCCCGTATCCTTTGACGTTCTAGAAACGGGCCAATTTTTACCAGGTCTCTCCTTAACCACACATGGATTTTTATATAATTAACACCAGAACAGAAAGTCCATATGTGAAGATTTAGAACTGGATACGTTTTTCTTTTCAGGCACTACTCCTCCTTCCATCTACATAGTACGATCTCTGAACACTTTCGATCAAGTTCCCCATCCAAAAAAAGTAAACAGAGACAGTACGTACATTTACATTTGAAAGAGAACATGAGTTTCATCTCCTTACTTTTCAAAAGAAATTGAGAACTGTCAAAATCACTCCTACCAGTTTAAAATGGTTCAACCCCTTTGGCACCTTCTTTATAATCTGGCAATTCTACTCGTAAGTATTTACTCACAGAGGTCTCATACAAGAATGATTACAGCAGCATTATTCATATTAGCCAAAATCTGGAAATGACCCAAATATTCTCCATTGGAAAACTTATAAAATGGAATACTACTCAGCAAATAAACCACTGATACATGCAATAACATGAATGCATTTCAAAAACATTATTTTAATCCAAAGAAGTTAGTCACAAGAAAGTACATACTGTATGATTCCATTTACATCAAGTTCAAAAACAGGCAAAACAATCTATGAAGACAGAAATCAGCACAGTGGTTGCTGCTGATGGGTGGTGCCTGACTGGAAAGGGAGGGGAGGGATTTCTGGGGTGATAAAAATGGTCTATACAGCTTGACTAGGTTGTTGGTTACACTGGTATATGCATGCTAAAACTCAAACTATACATTTGGGATCTGTTCATTTGTATATAATTATATCCCAGTATCAAAATACTACTGATTTTGATTTAACTTGCATCAAATCTACGTATTTATTTTGGGAAGGACTGAACAATTTTTATCACTCTTCTTGGCTATGGGAATACTCTCTTTCCTCGACACCTTCTTTTAGTATATGTATATCACATGTCACATTTAAGATTAGATTCTTTGTTGTTGTTGTTAAAAATCTCACTATCTAACTAGTAATTGCTGTAATATTTTATATGCTTATATTCTACCACTTTCAATAAACAATTGTAAAAATGGCGTGGGGTAGGCCTCTAATCAACTCTAACTTCACATGGAGGAAGGAGAATCAAGATCAACAGCCCAAGGCTGAGTCCTATGAGGCAAAGGTCAGACATGCCTCCTCTTGCCAGCCCTCTTCACCACTCTGACACCATCCGTCCTTCCCATGGGAGCACTCCACTTCTCTGCTGGGTTTGATAATTTGTTACAATGGCCACACAGAACCCACAGACAATACGCATGATTATGGGGTTTATGAGGGAAGTAACAGATTACAATTCAGGTTCAGGAATGCTCAGGATAGTTCTTCGATGAGGACAACCTCTTAGCCGTGCAGGCAAACCTCTCTCTGGCTCTTCAGCCTCTGCCCTGCTCAGGTGAGTGCTACACAGCTGTTTTAGGCTCTGCCAATATGTGCCCGGAGGCATCCCACTCCCGCCAGTAAGCCTCAGCCCAAAGACACTCAGCTCTAGCTCCAAGGATCTGCAAACTTAGCTCCACCAAGTGCCTGGAGGCACCCTACTCCACCAGCAAGCCTCTGCTGCCACCATTTCTCTGCCTCCGCTTCTTGCCGTCTTTCAGCTCCTCTCTGTGTCCTGGTTCCAGGAGCTTCTCGGCACAGGGATCCAGGTCAAAGAATACGTTCCACTCCTAGCTCTTCTTTCTTGACAGTGGTGAGATCCTCCTCTCTTTCTGCTTCTGGGATGGCTCATTTTAAGCCTAGCAGAATGCCAAACTGACCAATCTCCTTGGTGGGCCACAATGATTTGCATAGTCTCACCCAAGCTACAAGACTATCGCAAGAAAGGCTATATAAAAGTGATCCATCACACCTCAACTATTAATTTTTAAAATTTGATTTGAATGTCCTAGATATAAAACCCCATCAATGGCAAAGAACTTGTTCCCTTTCCAATGTTTAACTTTCACTTATATTTTATACCTGTAGGACTGACCAGAACTTTCAAAAACAATGCCCTGATTTTAAACAGAAATTATCTTCAAAATTTCAATATAAAGCTTAAAAGTAACAGGTAAATTGAAAATCTATTAAAGCATTGTTCTACTCTAATTCAGAGTATATTATATTAGGAATAAATATTGATTTATTCCATGTCTTTCATCTTAGCAGACCATACCATTTCTTACCAAGGGTCTTCTTACATTATAAAAACTTATCATAGCTGTTTGTGGGTTATTGTCCTTCAAATTCTTAAGTGTCAATTCAAAAAAACTAAAGTATATGCAAATGAGGAATAATTTCAAAAGCTTAGTGGCTTAAGCCAAACCCACTGCTGTCGAGTCGATTCTGACTCATAGCGACCCTATAGGGCAGAGCAGAACTGCCAGGCAGGGTTTTCAAGGCTGTAATCTTCCTCCCGCAGAGCAGCTGATGCATTCAACCACCAACCTCTAGGTTAGCAGCCAAGAGCTGAGCCATTGTACCACCAGGGTTCCTTAGTGGCTTAAAACTAAAGTTTATTTCTTATTTATACTACACGTGTTTACAGAGAGGAAGCTGGGGGCTTTTCATGTCATCTTTATTCAGGGTGACGGAATCCCTATCATCTGCGACATCTCCAGTCATCGTCGTGGGGGAAGGGAATATTGTGAATTATGCACTGACTTAATGGTTTCTGACTGGAAATTACACATTTCCACTCACATGCCACTGGACAAAGCCAATCAAGGGCTCATGCTTAACTTCAAAGGGGTTGAGGAAATACAATCCTACCTATGTTCCAAAAGAGAACTGGAAGTATCAGGGAATAGTCATCAGTGCCGTTGCACGTGATAACTAGCGAACATAACTCAGCACTGCATTTTTTGGATTTATGTTTATATTCATAAAAACTGTAACTTCCTTTTTGTGTCATATGAAAAATTTAAGAATCACAGTTAACTTCATTGTATTTTGGCATTTGTCACAGAGAAGTAATCTGTCAATATGATTTTATGTCCTTTGACAGTAACCTTTTCACTGGTAGGTTGCTTGCAAGAGTCTTTATAAATGACATTTAAAAAATGTTAAAAGGATATAATCTTCAGTAGGATGCAGGGTTCTTGATTTGCAGCCTTTAAGTCTTCTGCCAGGAATGTAAAGTTTTTTTCTACTGTATCTTTAATACTTTATCTTATTCACTTGGCTCTTGAGTAGCACCATAATGGTATCTTGACTTTACCATAAACCCTTACTAATTCTTAAAGATCTAGCTTCTACGTAAATCCAGCAGTAATTTCCTCAGGAAGTTACCACTTCCTTCCTTTGTGTTCTCATCATACTTGGAAGATCTATTACACAGCTTTCACCACACTGTGTTGCGTTAATTTGCCCTTCTCCCTTCCACACCTGATCCAAAGAGTTACACCAGGGCTTGCTTATCTATCACTCACATTGATCAGCACAGGCCTTAATGGAGTGGTGTGATAAAGTGGCAAGACCAAAGGCTTTTACAGTTCCACAGACCTGGATTTAAATGGCTCTGCCACTTACTAGCACAGAATCTTGAGCTAATTACCTATGCACTCTGAGTCTCAAGTTCCCCATCTATAAAATGGAAAAAAAAACTACCTCAAAAAGCAGTGGTGTTAAATAAAATTAGTAAGTTTCCGATGCTTAAGAGAAGGTAGCACCCAAATTAAAAATTCTTAAACCAGGCAAGAAGGCTGTAGTAGGGTTTAGAGGATGCCAAATCAAGGCGTTAAAAATGAATAAAAATACTCTGTACTTTAGAAATACAGCCTGACCATATCAAACTAAATCTGGATTTTTCCCTTTAGGAAGACTCTTAATACTAATTTGAAGATGGTAACCCAATAATCTTTAAAATACAACAATGGGAGCATTAATTATGCAGACCCATAGCAATCATTGAAGCACATGTCACAACTGACATGCTATGAAGAGTGGTATCTCAAACTTACAATTACCCTCATTTTCTACAAGGTTAAAAAAATGGAGTACTCACATCCACAAAAATATGTATCATTGATATCTCATACTAGAATTATACTACCTATTTTATATAGTATCTCATTTGATTCTTAACAATTTTTAGATGTATGGTACTTGCTTTGGGGGATGGGATGGGGTACTAATCTTACAGATGAAGAAAGCTAAGCTTGGAGAAATGATATAACTTTACTATAGTTCCATAGTTTATTAACTAGTAGAGCGGAGCCTAGACTCTATGGCCATTAACTCCTAATTATACTACTAGCAGTGGAGACACATTTTAAGTTTGCAGTCTAAGTCTAGAGACATGGAAAATATGAAAACAAAGATGAAAAACCTAAAAATACAGAAGATCTTAAAGAATGTGGTAAACTGTAAAATTAATAGTATAGATTTGTGTTTCTCCATATGTTACTAATGTATTACCTGCACTAGAATTTCTGGGAGTGGGAGCCAAAATCTTCTTATACACGTTCCCCAGGTGATTCTTAATGTACATGCACGTATTCACGTTTCAGATTCACTGGTATAAATAATATTCAAATGAGCTTAGGAGTGAGAGGTCACAGCTGATTCATTCTCTCTTTAGAACCCAGTATCTAAACTACTTTCTGGTATTTTCCTCATATTGCTTTTGAGAACAAGAATTCAGATTTAAATGGTATACAAAAAGTAGCTTTATCTAGAAATCCCTCACAGAGAGATCCTAATTTATAAAAGTCACGATTAAACAATTTCATGTTTATCAACTATGTCGCTATGAGTCAGAATTGACTTGACAGCACTGGGTTTGGTTTTTTGGTTATAACCTAATACTCTGCTGGCTAAAATACCAATGTATAAGCAATGTACAAGGTTAAATTTATGAACAAATTGGTGTTCTAAATATGATTATACTGCCACCTAGTGTCCAAGTTTAAAAGTGACACAATCATACTATTAGGATTTGGAGGAAAATAATGTTGGAACCTGTACTTTAATGATAGGAATGACAAAGCTTGGTTTTAAAACTGGCCCTGTTAATGGTGGATACAGGACATTAAGCATTTGTTAATACCCACAGAACTGTACAACACAAAGAGTAAAGCCTAATGTAAACTATGGACTTATTTATAATAACAATGTATCAATGTGGGTTTATCACTTTTAACAAATGTACCACAGGAATGCAAGATGTTAACAGGAGAAATAATAGGCAGGGGGTAAGGGAGTATATGGGAACTCTCTGTACTTTCTGCACAATTTTTTGTAAACCTAAAACTCCTCCAAAAAATTAAGTCTTAAAAAAAAATTGGTCCTGTTTCAAAGATTATCAATATTTTAAGGATCCCTGATAAAATGAGGCAGCCAAATCGTTTCATATATTAAATTTTTTTAATTTTATAATTCAAATAAGAGGAAAATCAATTAAATAAACTATGACATGCTTAGTTTTAAAAAACTGTGTTAAATATAAATCCATTGCCATAGAGTTGATTTCAACTCCTAGTGACCCTATAGGGCAAAGTAGAACTGCCCATAGGCTTTCCAAGGAGAGGCTGGTGGACTTGCACTGCTGACCCTTTGATTGTAACCACTGTGCAACCACGGCTCTGCATTAAATAGAGCCACAAAAAATTGGAAACAACCTAAATAGGTACTACATATTACGCAGGCATTTAAATATTGGGGAGAAAAACATTAAATGTGTGGCAAATTGCATTTTCCAAAGATGGCTGTGAAAATATCTCCCACCCACTGGTTCTTCTGCAATATGACCGTGTTACTCTAACACTGAAGTCTAGCCTCTTCCTCTACCTCCTCCAATCTAGGTGGGCCCTATGGCTACCTTGACAAATGGAATACAGCAGTGATCCTGTGCCAGTTCTAGGCACAGCCTTTAGTTACCCTAGTCCAGCTTCCACTTTCTCTCTCAAAACACTTGTTTTTGGGATATCACTCTTGGAAACCAGCTGCCATGTACACAATACGACTACCCTAAAACAACTATGGAGAAGCCCTGGAGGATGAGAGACCATATGGGGAGGCCTAGGAATACAGAGGTACCAGAAATGCAGGTTTCATGAAAGAAGTCATTATGAGAGTGATCACTCAGGTCCAGCCAATGCCACATGGAAACACTGCCCAGATGAGTGCCCCCCAAACTCCTGACCATAAAATCATACATACACACAGACACAGAATACTGTTTTAAGCCACTAAGTTTTGGGGTGCTTTGTTATGTAACTGTAACCGAACAAGCAATTGGTTCCTGGAAGTGGGGTGCTGCTATAAGAAAAATTTAAAACACAAAAGCACTGGCTTTGGGACTGGGTCATGGGCCTCAAGGAGACTATGAGTGAAAGCTTGAAGGACAGTGAGAACATCATTACTAGAGGCTAGACAAAAGGTAGTCTATATAAGATAAATATGTTTTTTGTATTATGAATTATTTCATTAAAAGAAGTGATGTAATGAGTTCTTTTAGCTGCCTGATTCAGCTGAGAGGAACAATACACGACTTTGAAGATGACAGGCAGGCAGTATGTATATGTAGTCATGAGCTTGAAATTAACGGGCATTAGTGACAATGGGAAGTTCGAAGTTTTAAGTACAGATTAAACACAGTAAAGTGCTGGGCTGTCCAGAAATAATTCTGAAAGACTTTCAGTTTCTAAACTTGTTGGGTGATTACTGAAACCACAGGCTGCCCAAAATGTATATTCAATAAGTATAGTATAATCCAAAATGTTTCAGACAATGTAAAATTTTATGGTAAGCATAATCAAACCATGTATCAAGATCATTTATTAGAAAACATATGTTATTGTCTGAATTCAAATCTCTATGATCAACATCTCAAGTATAAAAATGCTACAACTGTTATGTCTTTACTGGACTGCATAGTTCTTCCCTGCTTGAGTTCTTCCCTGTCTCCTTAGCATACACAACAAAGAGCATAAGCCAGCAAGATGATACAAATCCAGTTACATATTACAAATAATGTAATCTCAATTTGCTATTGATACACAATAATCACTTATATTTATATATATTAATGTATATATATTTTAATTTAGTCTCATGGAGAGTCATGTTCAATTAAGCTATTTTCATCTTAACCATTCACTTGATGACATCCTCAGCAAAAGAGAACTTAGCAGATTCTTGTCTACCTGCCCTTGTTTGGTCATGGAACGGATTCTTCACTTGCAGGACATCATTTATCACACATTCTACCACAAATATCTGTGAATGTCTACTGTATATTTTAAAACAAGTGTTAAGTCATATTTTGTATCAGAAGAACCAATACCACATAAATTAAACAAAGTTAAATTTGACTGGATTATATTTTTTAATTCTCAGGCATTAAAATTTAGCCTAGTCACTTTAGCTACAATAAAATACAGTAATTCTGACAGTGGTTTTCAGGACTAGTAAGTAAATAAAATAACTAAAAAAAAAATTAACTTCCTTTGATATGAAGTAGCATAAAAATACAAGGAAAAATTAAAGATCCCAAGCATAAAAAAGTGAGTAACCATTCTGAACTAACTTGCTTCCCCAGCTGGTTAATCTTAACCAGCTTCCTTGCTGGTTAAAATGGATGTGAAGCTGATGGGAGAGCTAGAAGTACACTGAAGTATTTTTGCACTACTTTTTAAATGGCTACAGAAGTTAGTAAGAGTTAGGAGGCTGAAATTATCTTCAATTTTATGTCCCTGCTTTACCTTTACAACTTATCATTTTGATCTTAATATTTTAGCAGAATTAGAATACTCTCATTCAGCTCAGAAGCTGGCAAACATTTTCTGTAAAGAGCCATATATACGAGCTTCACGGGTCAAGAGGCAAAATTGAGGATATTATGTATGTACGTGTGTAATAAGTGTGGGACAAATCTAATTTTTAATTGATGAAATTAAGAATAATTAGATAAAATTTAGTGTAATACATGTCCTATTATTGAGAAGAATACAAATCTCTTTTTTGGGGATAACATTTCACTTAATCGGAGTTCAAAGTTAGTGCCCCCATCATAAAAATTGTTTACAAATGTTCATCTCTCAATACTGATGCATAACAAGATTTTATGAATTCATCTTTGAAAAATGTCTTCCACAGATAGATAATGCCAAATACTGATATTAATCAACAAGCATATTATTTTAATTGAGCATATTCATTGCTTGGAAGACATTAGAATTGTACTGCATTCTTCTCTTGATATTTGTCTTTTACCATGTCGTTACACTGCAGATTAATCACTTTCAATTGAAGGTTAAATGGAAGCTCCTTAATTACACAGTTAAAGGCATTTTGAAATATAAAAATTTCTTTTGCACTTGCATCAAGGTCTGAAAAACACTGCAGAAACTATAGTTTGAACTGAGAAAATGTATCTGTGGCAAATTTGTATGGGGAATGACAATCTCATTTCTTGCTTTAACTTTTGACAGCACTGGAAGTGTATTAAAGTGAACTGAAACAACTTAACATTAAACCCAAAAACCCACTGGCTTCGAGTCGATTCAACTCATAGCGACCCTATGAACCTGTCAGATACTCCCTGGAAACTCGATAGGGCAGTTCTACTCTGTCCTATAGGGTCGCTGTGAGTCGGAACCGACTCGAAGGCAGTGGGTTTAATTTGACATTACTGTGATTTAAACAATGCTAGCTGTTGTCAAACTGACTTTAGGGCAAAGTAAGTTTTGCACATAAGCACTGTTTTACGTTTTAGGTTGAATTCATTAAAAACATTAACAATTCTGCAGCAGAAGCTAATTTCCAAAGCCATTCAGAGTTCAATAATAGTAGAGAGGGCAGCACTGTTTCAGAAAAATTTCAATCTGGGCCCTAAGTTCAAAAAATTGACTAAAACTTTGCCCCTGCTAAGCTTCTAAACTGCTGTGTGGTAGGGCAAGTCAGGATATTCAGTTTCTATTGCTGACAAAAAATTCACAGAACTGATGACACTTAAGTCCAGAGAGCAAATTAAGTTCACTGCTGACACTATGGATTCAATAGCACATAACAGATTCAGATATTTTTCATTAAGTACCTGTAGATGAATAAAATGAGTAATATGCTTTAAACACCTTACATTTTTAGTCTTCGTAAATCTGTCCAACTAAATCTTCTTCACTGTCAATGAATAAGGAAGACTGAATAAGAATTGATGCCTGTGAAATATGGTGTTAGTGAAGAATAGTGGAATACCATGGACTGACAGAAGAACGAACAAATCAGTTTTGGAAGACATACAGCCACAATGCTCATTAGAAGCAAGGATGGTGACACTTCATCTCACATACTCTGGACATGTTATCAGGACAGATCAATCCCTGGAGGGCACCATGTTTGGTAGAGGGTTAGCGTAAAAGAGGAAGAAGACCTTCAAGGAGATGGACTGACAAGAGTGACTGCATAATGGGCTCAAGCATAACAATTGTGAGGATCGCACAGAACCATGCAGTGTTTCCTTCTGTCGTACACAGGGTGGCCATGAGTCAGAACTGGCTTGATGGCATTTAACAACAATAACAAATCTTCTGCTCCACACTATCAGTTATATCTTAGCAGATTCCACTTCAGGTTGTCCTGAATTAGTGTTTTCTCAACTTTTTTGAAAATATTCTCTCCTACAGTTGTTCCATGCAGATGACTCATAGAGGTCAATTCTTCAGTCATTTCAAACTCAGCAATGACTCCTTGAATGAAGAACTGAGCAATATCAGTAACACCTTTCAACTCATCAAGAGCCAAGAAAAAATACTTGAAATCATTTGCCTTGATTTTTAGTTGACTATGGATGTTGCTCCCATTGTCAACTCTTCAAGCGATTGTTCTTGCTAAAAGGCTAAAGCCTTAAATAAGTTTATTTTCCCTAGATACATTTATTCAGCTGCTGCAATCGAACACGAATTAACTCACCACTGCTAAATGGCTTTCCCTGCGTGCCTTACAAATGAGTCACTCAGAAAACACTTGCGACGCAGTCTCTTTTTAATTTTTATGAAGAAATTCTGCTTGTGATGAGATATTATTCCATTTTAAGTTTTCTATTATTTTCCTGAGTTGGGGGTACTATGATGAGTGCTTAGTCTGACACTGTCAATGTTTACTGTATTCTTGTAGCACAGCTATAATATCACTGCATAATGAACACAATGCTTTGCCATCTAATTTGACAACAAAATAATTCACACTCCACTGTGCCTTAAGAGCATGGCATTCAAAGTCACTTTTCTTGTTCTGACATGTTGGGTATATACTAGTCATGTCACATTATGACAACATGAGTGACAATCAAAATGCTGTCAAGTTAAAACTACGTCACTGCGATTTGTAGTGCGCTTGTGCAGTACAGTGATGAAAGTGCCACATAAAGTCTCTGTTGCAATTACTAAACTCTGCCTTATCGCATGAAAGCAGCCACAGGTAATACATAAACAAATGTGTGGCTATGTTCCAATGAAACTATTTATAGACACTCGAATTTGATATAAATTTCATGTGTCCTAAACAATTATTCTTTTAATTTCTTCAACCACTTAAAAATGTGTAAAAACCAATCTTAGCAAACAGGCCATATAAAAACAATTGTAGGTCACAGTCTGCCAACCCCAGACTGAACTCAGTGTATTATGAAAGACAATATAGGGTAAAAATCTGGCTCCTGTGTACACAATGGAGCCAGGCTGTCAAAAATTACTTAAACCTCAGTTTCCTCTTCTGTAAAATGAAGATTATGTCACTCGTCACCTCACAGGTTGTCATGAGGATAAAGTAAGTGAATATGTAAACCATTTAGAACAGTGCCTGCTACTTTTGTTACCTACTGTCTGGTCAGCCCCTGACTCATGGTGACCACATGTGTTAGACTAGAACTGATTCATAGGGCTTTCACTGCTGTAATCTTTACAGAAGCAGATCACCAAGCCTTTTCATCTGCAGAGTTGCTAGATGGGTTCAAATCGCCAACCTTTTTAGTTAGCAGTCAGTCGGGAACTTCTTGCACCACCCGACTTCTGAACACTGCATATATCAGCTGTTAGCATGTATTAGCTGTTAACATTGCTTATTGAGTGGAATACAATCCTAAAGGATCTCAACTCCTATTTAGCAACTTTGCATGCTTTAGAATGCCCACTAGAAGTCTGACACAAGCAACCTACATGGATGACTATCTCAGACATCCTCCAAGTAAGATACTTCCATAGTACATCACTACAACACCACCACATGTTTCTGCTATACTTCCTACCCGCAATCCTACTAGCAGTCTCATTCCTAAGTAATTCAAACTGCTATGTATTACCCCTATTCTTGGGTACTGGCTGCAATCTCCAGCATAAAAATAGTATTTCTGAAAAGACCACCTCTATAGATTACTAGTATGCAAAAAGAAAGACAAGTTGAAATTTTAAGTAGCATTAAAAAAAAAAAAAAAAATTTTTTTTTTTTAATTAGCAGTAATTTTATACTAGGAGCCCTGGTGGTGCAGTGGTTAAGCACTCAGCTATTCACCGAAAGGTTGGTGCTTACCAAAAGGTAGGTGGTTCAAACCCACCAGATGCTCCGCAGGACAAAGATGTGGCAGTAAAAATCACAGCTTTGGAAACCCTACGGGGCAGTTCTACTCTGTCCTGTAGGGTTGCTATGAGTCGGAACTGACTCAACAGCAATGGGTAATTTTACACTAAAAATTTAAAAATAGATAGTAATTCCATATGAGCAAATGAAAATTATAACAAATCATTTTTTGATGACTAAAAGGCCTCAGATGAGACTCAGTACAGATACATCATTACTCCTCTAGAATAAACCATGTTTATCTACTTTCCAAAGTATATAAAAGCCACAAAAATTGGGTTACACTTATTCCTTATTTCATATGGTGTACTGCCACTCCTTCTGTCCCCCGCTAAGTCAAATATTTAAGACTAAGGACTCAGGACGATGTTGAGGAACTTTTCTGTTCTTCTAAATCAGCTGTTTCAATTTTAATTTTTAAATATTTGGTCCCATCCCACATTAAGAAATATATGCATCTGGATGTACAGTAAAATTCCATCTCTGGGTGATTTATTTTACTAGTTTCTGTTTCCTAATTCCTTTTGTTTGCATTACAGTAAATATAAACTACTTGTGGGAAAAAGTAAAATATGTGTTCATTAAAAGACAGTTTGGAAAATATGCAAAAGTACTGAAATAGTGATTTTAGTTAAAATCATAATAACCACTCACCTACAACCAGGCCACATTCAGGACAAATCATGTCACCAGCTCTGTAGTCCTCCACTAAAATCGCATCAGGGTGGTTTGGACATGTGACTCTTGGAAGAGCATCCAAACTAAAAGAAAAAAAAAATGCATTTTTATATCCTCTCAGCCAATACGTAACAAAGTACTCATCCAGGCGGGGTTGGGGGGCGGGGGGGGGGGGGGCGGGCAGGATTTTAAACACTTTTCCCATGCTGTATGCTTATACTTAAACATTTAAGCTTAATCATCAATGTAAGCATCCCAGTTAGGGTGCTCCATATTCTAGCTAGTAACTAGCAGGTAGATTCCATTGGAACTATTTTTATTAGAGTAGTCGTTGATTTCCAGACATGAAAGGCTTTCAAAGTTTAAACGGAAAACAAAAGGGTTTCTTCTCTTAACATGTAACCTACTAAGATTTTTTTAAAATCTTGATTAATATAATAATGACTACAATAAGTTATGGCATTTACATATAACCACGCAGTTTGAGTCCTTTGCCATTCATTTCACTGGTTGGAGAATAAATTTCAAGTCTATATTTTTCTACTTCCTAGTTACCTTAGGGTAACCTGGTGGCATAGTGGATAAGTGCTATGGCTGCTAAACATAAAGGTCGGCAGTTCAAGTCCTCCAGGTACTCCTTGGAAACTCTATGGGACAGTTCTATTAGTCGGGAACAACGTAATGGCAATGGGTTTGGTTTTTTGTAGTTACCTTAGAACACCAGAGAGATGTTTACCTGTGTTTTATTGGCTACACAAAGGCATTCCACTGTGTGGATCATAACAAATTATGGATAACATTGTGAAAGATGGGAATTCCAGACCGCTTAAATTGTGTTCATAAGGAACTTGTACCTAGACCAAGAGGCATTTGTTCGAACAGAACAAAGTGATATTGCGTGGTTTAAAATCAGAAAAGGTGTGCATTAGGACTGAGCAAATAATCCCAGAAGCTGGACTATATGAAGAAGAATGGGGCCTCAGGATTGGAGGAAGGCTCATTAACAACCTTTGGTATGCAGATGACACAACCTTGCTTGCTGAAAGTGAAGGAGGACTTGAAGCACTTACTGACAAAGATCAAATACTACAGCATACAGTATGGATTACACCTCAACATCAGAACCGAATCAATGGTACTTAATGACAACGATATATGTAAATAGGTATTTGTGGCTTTGGATAAACTTTCCTGTGCTAACATATACAATTCAAAATATTAACTCTCAAATAACTTCAAAAATGATGCCCACTGGAAAATAATTCATATTGCTCAAAATGTATATATTTGTGTTAACCAAAACAAATCTTGGGTCTTCTCATTGAGAAAATAAGGGACTGATTTATACCCATGCTTATACCATAAATTATCATAAGGAAAATATTTTAAGAAATTATGACATAAGTAAAATATTGAACAAGCATAAATTATAAAAACTATATAGAAACAAAAGAAAATGTTAGCAGAGTAATAAGTATTACAAATGAATAAAACGGTAGCAATGTAGAACACAGCATACAAACGAAAGGACTGATACAGATTTTCATGCTTTTAGATAGAATATCCTATAGTATTTTTACGTGTTATCTCTATATATAATGATATGGAAACCTCTCAAAAGATACGCTAAGTGAAAAGAGTAAGGGAAGTACTCTATACGACAATGAAAAATGAATGAACAGTAACATGCTGACCAAAAAACTAGACACAGAATATATTGGATGATCCCATTTATGTAAACTTGAAAGCAGGCGTCAGAAGTCAGGGCTGGTACTCTTTGGGCAGGGGAAATGATTGAGGACACAAGGGAGGCTTCTGGAATGCTAGTGGTGCCTGATTTCTTGACTTGGGTGGTAGCTATGTACGTGCACTCACTGTGTAATAACTGAGCTGTGCACTTAAAATTTGTGTTTACATTAGGCCCCTTCTTGGGGGCATGGAAGGTAGGAACACATACACATGTTTGTTAAAGCATAAACTCTCTAAGACAACACCAAGAAACTAGTTTAACAATGGCTGCTTTGGGGGCGGAGTAGATGGCTGGGAGCCGGGGAAGGAGGGATACGGTGTTCCACTATATACTCTTATGTACTTTTTATTTTGCACTATTTGTATGTTTTATCTATCCAAAAATAAAAACAGAATCATGCTAAAGTAGTCAACTTCTAACCAAATTGCTCTTCAGAGTAATATAAAAGAGGAACCACGTAAGACGTGGGATGGTGGGAGAAGTCAGATAAATAATAGGGAAGAAATGGAGAAAACAATCATTACTACCATTCAAACAATTCAGACTATCTAATACGTCAAATATTGCCAAACCTCATTTTATAGCCACCAGCAAGGCAAGATAAATTGAGATACTCTATGTCACGTGCTTTACCGGGTGTCTACTATGTGTCTTGTTCTATATATACCCATTGCTGTCAAGTCAATTTCGACTCATAGCGACTCTATAGGACAGAGTAGAACTGCCCCATTGAGTTTCCAAGGAGTGCCTGGTGGATTCGAAATGCCGACCTTTTGATTAGCAGACACAGCTCTTAACCACTATGCCAACAGGGCTTCCATGCTATATATACGTTATTATTAATCTTCACAACAACCCCGCATGATAGGGATCATCTCTATTTTAAAGGTCATGTTCAGAATAACTTGCCTAAGGTCACAGAACTAGTAAGTGGTGAAGCTTAGATTCGAACCCAGAACATTTGTACTCTTCTCGGTGAGAACACCAAGCAGTTCCATTGCCCATTAACTGTGCATCTTCTCCAAGGGAAAAAAAAAAATGCTAAAAGTAGAAACACTAACATTTACTATTTGTTCTTACTTGTAGAAAAAAAAAATCAAGAGCTGGAATAGAGCAAGGACACATAAAATTTAAGAGTTGGCTATGTCTTAAAAAAAAGTTTATTGATTTTTTTTTAAAACAAATGAAGAAAATAAAGGTGCACAAAGGCAAATGTACTACTTGGGTAAAGTATTGTGACTTTACTAATGATCTGTATTATTTAACTAGGGCTTTGAATGTCTGCTCTGGTTTGACCCCTGTTGAAAAATAGCCTTTCCACCCCAGATATACTGAATCAGAATCTACATTTTAACAAGATCAGTAAGAATCACCTGGGGATCTTGTTAAATGTGGATTCTGACTCAGTATATCTGGGGTGGAAAGGCAAACTCTCAGCAGGGGGCCAAACATGCCAAATTGGTTAGAAGCGCTGCATTTAACTACTGAAACATTTTTTACGAATAAAATTTCCTGCTATAGTATACTAAATGCAAAATTGTGCCCAAATAGAATCACATTTACTTCCATGGTCTAATGCCATGAAAGACTATAAATTGTATTTTGGTGATTTGGGGAAGTTAAAGTTTCCATTTACATAGCAGAAAGGAAGTGTTTTCTGGGCTGACAAAACCACACACAGATAGAATGATTGAGCATTCAATCACAGAATTAGAATCAGTAAACAAGGGTGTCATTGGCCTTAAGGACTGTTGCCAAACACCTAAACAGGCCATTAGCTAAAGCAGCTCTCCTCGCTTTTTTTTTTTTAATACAGTAACATAAAATGGTAAGTCCTGGCAGACACTAGAAAGGGCCTGGATTTCTCCAGCTTATGATGTTTGATCAAGGACTTTCATTGGGAACCCAATTCCACACACATACACAAATAACAGAATTGCCTTCTGGAAGTGCTGCAGAAATTAATTTGAAACTTTCAATACATTTTGAGTTAACCAGAGGCCAACTGTGTGATAATAGGAACCAGGTAGCTTAAGTTTCTACACTCTGTTCTAACTTTGGAAAGGTCAACACTGGCATGACTCAGTTTATGAAAATACTAATATCTACCTCATGGGGTAATAAGAGATATAATTAGGGTCTGCATGCATTTTTTAGGTCACTAGATTAAAGGCTGTGTCTAAGGGCACTGCATACATTTCCTGTAGATATGGGTGCACTTAAAAAATAATGTTATCTAGTGACATCTCAGCATATGTAAGTAATTTTCTGCAGACAGAATAAAATTTTCTTCAGTACTCCGCAGAGACATTTGTAAAAAGATCTTTTAAAAGGGAACTAATCAACTTTTCAGAAATGCCCTAGCTTCCACTTCGTGGAGTAGCTGAGATGATAACCAGTTTCCATCCGGCTTACCCAACGTTGACGTTTTCAACTCTTCAGCTATCAGATCGACAGGGACCGGGAACTAACCCTTTCCCGCTCTTTGGAAAGGAGGACTCGCGGCCCCTCAGGCTGGCTGAGCCGTAGGTGGAAAAATATGCGTAGAAAACACTGACATGAAAAAGAACGGTTGAAATATGGGCAACAGGCTAGGCCAAGAGCTGGGGACACAGGGGACCAAAGACGGTGGTGCTCGGGCGAGAAGACCCCACAAAGGAAACTCTTGGGAAGACATAGGACGCTGGGGCTATAACGCCGACGATTAGGTACCCCCTGCGACATCCTGACAGTCCTGCTGTCTGGAAGCGTCACTGTCCGGGCCGGCCAGCCAGTCCCGTTGCACCTTCCCAGTATCTCCGGCCACTCGCTTCGCCCTACGCGGCTGCTTCATTGGCCGTCTAGAGACCCCCGCCCCTCAGCTAGCCGGGCACCGTCTGACATACTAACCGGCTGGTAGACGCCATCTTCACAGCCACTGCGGCTTCCGAAACAAGGAACAACAGCAGCACTAAGAACAGGAAGAGACTGGCGACACAACGCTTGGAGACGGGCTTTTATAGGCAAATCGCTCACGCAGTCGTACTAGGGCGCGGCTACGGGTCGGGAGATAGGCCAAGAAAATTGAGATCCCGAGTGACACGTGCTTTGCGTTTTCTTATTTATTTATTTTTTCCGATATTTGCCGCGTTGTTGGGTAAGTCAACGAAACTACCTAGAGAAACTCTCAAAGGAACCCTGCAAACAGGCTACACCAGAGCTACCCTCAACCTGACTAAGTTAAAACACGAAGAAAACTCCGGCGTCGAGGCGGAGACCAAGCAAACCTGTATCCCACAAAGGCTTAACCCTCTTCCGGAGAGTCGGTTACTGTAGTTGGAGTACTATGCTAACTTGCCCCCAGGGATGATTATTTCTGACTTAGAGACCTGGAGTAATGAGAGAAAATCACTTAGGTAAGCCAGCACAGGCTCTGTCGTCAGCCAGCATGCTCTGTCTTGTTAATCACATCCCCTAGCCCATCCATGCAAAGGGTAATAATATCTGCCTTGCATACCCTTTTAGAGGAGGCAGGAGATTAAACAAAAGCATGTGAGAGCACTCTGCCGCATGTGAGACAGGAATATGAGGGCCCTGCCCTGACTTTTTTCATGCCTTTTGCAAATTTGACTGATACCTGAAGTGTAGAGAACTTGGCAGAACATCTAGATATGGCAGAAGGTCCCTACATTTATTCATTAGCCAAACTAATGTCTGAATAGTAATAATAACAACAATAATACCACCCCCACTTTGCCGAGAACAAACCACCCTTGACCCTGAGGGGACGGGACAAGAGGGGGTGCTCCAGCGTTTCAGTGGTGATGAGGACTTAGAATATAGTGGCTGCTTTGTTCATGTGGTGATGGGACTTAAATGCCACTGAGTGCACATTGTTTTCTTAAGAAGGTGGGAGAGACTGTATTCCTTAGAAAGAAGAAGGGATGGGAGGGGAAGGAGTTCAGGAACTGAAATCTATATGGGGATAGGAGAGCCTGTTTTCCTTCTGTCTGTCTTTTCCAATCTTCCATTCTAGAATTCTGTAATTTAAAAACTTCACTGTACTCTTGTAAGTTTTTTTCTCCCTTAATATTTGGAAATAGTAAAATGTTGGTAATATTCTTTCTGTCTTAATATTTGAAGAAGAATGCAGCATCAGGATTGGAGGAAGACTACCTGCGATATGCAAATGACACAACCGTCTTTGCTGAAATGGAAGGGGACTTGAAGCACTGAATGATGAAGATCAAAGACTACAGCTTTCAGTATGGATTACACCTCAACATAAAGAAAACAAAAATCCTAACTGGACCAATAAGCAACATCATGATAAATGGAGAAAAGATTGAAGTTGCTAAGGACTTTGTTTTACTTGGATCCACAATCAACACCCATGGAAGCAGCAGTCAGGAAATAAACAATGTATCACATTGGGCAAATCTGCAGCAAAAAAAATCTCTTTAAGGTGTTAGAAAACAAAGATGTCACATTGAGGACTAAGGTGCTCCTCATCCAGGCCGTGGTTTTTTTCAATTGCTTCATATGAATTCGAGAGCTGGACAGTCAGTAAGAGTTGATGCCCTTGAATTATGATGCTGGTGAAGAATATTGAATATACCATGAGCTGCCAGAAGAACAAATAAATCTGTCTTGGAAAAAGAACAACCAAAATGCTTCTTAGAAGCGAAGATGGTGAGACCTTGTCTTAAATAGTTTGGACATGCTATCAGGAGGGACCAGTCCCTGGAGAAGGACATCATGCTTGGTAAAGTAGAGGGTCAGTGAAAAAGAGGAAGACCCTCAATGAGATGGATTGACACAGTGGCTGCAACAATAGGCTCAAACATAGCAATGATTGTGCAGATGGCGCAGGACCAGGCAGCATTTCGTTTGGTTGTACGTAGGGTTGCTATGAGTCGGAATCGACTCGCAGCACCTAACAACAACAATAATATTTGGAAAAGTTTTCAAAACTCCAACGTGTTTCAGGTGTGCCAAGTGTAACCAGGAAAGGGCTTGGGGGTGCTCTGCCCCAATCTGGTGGGAAGTTTTCATGGTAGAGCAGCTTAGCTTTGAGGAAAAGGAGGGAGAAAAGCAGGAGGGCCAGTGGGTGTCATCTTGAGGATCAAGAACAAGGACGGTAGGCATTCGATAAATGTTTGTTGAATGAAGAAACCATCAGAGAACAAGAAATCTCAGAGGGAGGCAGAGTGACTGGTTAAATTACTCCTGTCGCACCTAGAAAGGCCCTTAAAAAAAATTTTTTTTTTTTAAATTGTGCTTTAGATGAAGGTTTACAGAGCAAATTAGTTTCTCTTTAAATAATTAATACACATATTGTTTTGCGACGTTAATTGCCAATCCCACGACGTGTCAATACTCTCCCCTCCTCGACCTCGTATTCCCCCTTACCAGCTTTCCTGTCCCCTCCTGCCTTCTTGTCCTTGGCCCTGGGCTGGTGTGGCCCATTTAGTCTCATTTTGTTTTATGGGTCTGTCTAAACCAAAGGGTGTACCTCAGGAGGGACTTCAGTACTGAGTTAAAAGGGTCTCCAGGGGCTGTACTCTTGGGGTTTCTTCAGTCTCTGTCAGACCAGTAAGTCTGGTCTTTTTGTGTGTCTGTGTGTGAGTTAGAATTTTTGTCTACATTTTTCTCCAGCTCTGTCCAGGACTGTCTGTTGCGATCCCTGTCAGAGCAGTCGGTGGTGGTACTTGGTTACCATCTAGTTGTGCTGGACTGAGTCTGGTGGAGCCTGTGGTAGTGGTGGTCCATTAGTAAAAGGCTCTTATTTGTCAGACCTTGTAAGGATTTCTGTTTTATATTAACGTTAAGCAACTAAGCAGGTCCTTCCTTTTATCGGCATGGATTGGCAATTTATAAGTATTTCATCAACATTAAGCCATTTAATCATTCTATCTGATCCTGAGATTAAGACAAACACACACGCAACTGGGATTTTACCACCTAGGAATCAATGATCTATCTAGACTAGTATTGAACAAAACGTGATTTTTGAGTAACATTTTCATTTTCCTTTTTCCATATCCATGCACCACCTGCACTAACATTTTTATTTAAATTACTTCATCCTTTTAACTTAAAATTTTATTTCAAAAGTTTATATTACTACTATAAAATCACAACTTGATATGCTACTTTAGTTCTTATAAGATCTAATATGCTTTACATACCTAATAAAAGATAAGAAGTTTGTGAGCCACCTAGGCTTAAAAAAAAAAAAAAAACTTTATTGAGTTATAATTTATATACCATAGGATTCATCCATTTTAAAAGTAGAATTCAGTGATTTTACTAATTTTACCAGCTTGTGCAACCATCACCACAATCCAATTTTAGAACATTTTCATCACTTCAATAAGATCCTTCATGCCCATTTACAGTTAAACCCAGTCCACCCTCAGCCCCAGAACCGCTAACCTACTTTCTGTCTCTATAGATTTGCCTTTTCAAGACATTTTATGTGTTTGTCTTTTGTGTCTGGCTTTTTTTTAACATGGCAGAATGTTTTGGAGGCTCATTAGATTTACTTTGCGACTTCACTTTTGGAGATGCTGATGTATGTGTCTGTTATATAAGTGTCTGGTGATGTTGGCAAAGTTGGCAATTTTCCTGACTTAAGTGGGCTTTGACAAAGTTTTTTTGGAAATTATAAGACATTCTGCTGGACTAGGAAGAATGGGGGATTCGGTGCAATCTACAACCAGGTCTGACTGGACTCCATCAGAACTGGGATGAGACCTCTAAAATATTACACCAGTCTCATGTGCCTGTTAGCTCAGGGGTCATATGTACTACTTCTCGAAACCTCAGGGGTTTTTTAGATTAAAAAAAAAAAATTTTTTTGTCACATATGAAAATGTTCAAACATGCTCAAAGTTAGAATAATATAATGAATCTCCATATACCCATCATCCAGATTAAACAATTAAGATTTTGCCACATTTCTTTCATATATCCCTTCCTTCTCTTTTTTTCTCCCTTGGCTAAAATATTTTTTTAAAAATCCTAGACGTCACCTCAACCCATATATAACTTAGTATGCATTTCTAAAAATTCTGTTTTTTTAAAAAATATTTTTACGTAACATTATAATTGTTAGTTGCTAATGAGTCAGCTCCAACTCACAGTAACCTTATGTATAACAGAACAAAATGTTACCCGGTCCTGCACCATCTTCATGATATCGTTGATATGTTTGAGTCCATTGTTGAGGCTATTATAATACTAATACTTACTATGACAATACTTAATAAGTTACCAGATATAATCTTTACACGCAGTTGGCCATTGTCCTGGGCCTGCTTCTTGGTGGTCTGGTTTTGCCTAGGCAGAAGAGTAAAAGTCCATCTGAAGCTAGGCAGTGCACAAGCTCCAGTAGCAATGAGCTCTCCTGTTTCACGCTTGCAATGCAGAGATATTCCTCACCTCTCCTTCCCCTCCCCAGAAGTAATATGAGGTGCCTATGTTGTAAGGCTCAGAGGAAAAGGACCTGGGGGAACAGCAGAGCCTCACAGAAACTGGAGATCGATTTTGACTGTTCATCATTTGAAAGTTAGCTTTTTTATGTCCTGATCTATTTTTTTCTGAGTAGAATAGATCTCTAACATGTAGGTTATCCAGTGCAGTTTTCCAGGATCTTATTCTTAAAAATAAGAGAACTCCTCACACTCCTAACCCTGTGTTAGTAGAAGCTTGGTGGCAGAGAGCCAGAGAGGGAGAAGAGAGGTCCCCTCGTGGGCCTGCAAGAACCAGCTGAGTTCTTTGCAGCAGGCCTGTGGTTCTTATGTATCAGGAGTACTGCCAAGCACCTCACATTCATTATCTACAACTTGGTTATCTTGCCAGGCAAGTACTATTATTCTCCCTCTAAAGGCTTAGACAGGTTGAGTAGGTAAATTGCTCAGGGGCATACAATTAAATTAGTGGTATAGGCAGAATTCAAAGCCAGGAGTTAGTGCCTAAATTTTTCAGGCAACAGAATCAACTCGCCCGCAATGGGTTTGGTTTTTTGGTAATATACACATACGTTTAGAGCCTTGGTTGTGCAGTGGTTAAAAGTTTGGCTGCTAACCAAAAGGTTGGCAGTTCGAATCCACCAGTATCTCTTTGAAAACCCTATGGGGCAGTTCTACTCCGTGCCATAGGGTCGCTGTGATTCGGGATCGACTTGAAGGCAATCTTTTTTTTTTTTTGTATATGTACTTATATTGACTTGAGGGCAATGAGTTCAGTTTTTTGGTTTATACATACATACTATATAACGATTATTGTAAGAATATACTTTTAGGCCTAAATTACTGTGCCCTGAGAAGTACAGATTATATTTGTAGAAATGTTCCCTATCTTTTTGATCCTTTAAGAGGTGCTATAAAGCTTTATTTAAATTCAGGTAGAAGTCATGATTTAAAAAATGATAATCATGGTATTAAATAATAGCAGCAAGCATTCATTAGCGCTTATCATGTGCCAGATACTATTTTAAGGCTTTACATGCATTAATTAATTTGCCCAGCAACTCTGCATTGGGTACTGTTATGGGGACATTATATAGATAGAGAAGTTGAGGCACAGACTGGTTAGGTAACTTGTCTGAAGTCACACAGCTAGTAAATGGTAGCACTTGCGTTTGAACTAAGATAATTTGGCTCCAGAATCCATGCAATATGCCTCCTAATAGCAACCCAATATACCGAAATTCAGATATACAGACTTTAAAATGGGGAATGGATTCAGCAAACAGTGTACCTGTAGCTTGATTTTATGGGGCAGCCATTATCTAAAATACTGTGGCCAGTTGTCCACACAAGGACACTTTTGTGTCTCAGACTATGTGGTACCTAAGCTGAAATATGCCTGGCTTATATCCCATTGCTAAATGTACTTGCCTGTGTGATCCTGAATTCAGCTTTTCCATTTGGCTGTTTATTGATTCATTTGAAATCTTTGGCTCCCCAATGTTGATGGTTTGTCCTCCATTTGAGAATAAGTCCAGCTTGTCATGGGAAAAGCCAGCAGCTTCTCCAGGTGCTAGAGAGTCAAATGTAGACTTAAAGCATTAATAATCTAAAAATAGAAAATATTAACTGCCAGTTATGTCCTTATAGAATCAGAGAGGAAGTTTGCTAGAAATTAATTCACTTCTTAATTCAGTGTATTATGTTCAGTAGCTATAGTTTTCTAGTTTTCTTTTTATATTTTAAAATATTCTGAGAAAAACAAAACAAAATAAACAACAGTCATAAAAACCCAACCTTCTAAATGGTTCACATTAATAGCTGTGACTTTTAAAATTATTTTTTCAAAAAGATATCATTTTGCATTAAGTATGTGACTTCACAAGTTTGCCACATTCTTTAGTGTTGTTTCGCTGTGACTTGAAGCTAATATTTTTTCCCCAAAATAACAGCTTTTTATTTTATAATAAAAACATGGTGAAATTGAATGATACGTGAGGCTATAATTTCCTAAAAATGCTTTCAAGTACATTTACATCTACACACATTTTGTCTCTAAAGTCCTACTCATGATTTTCAAGTGCCCTGATGAGTTCTTGGGGAAAATGAGAAGGTAGAACTATTCATATTTGTGTGACCTGTGACTTGATACTTTCTTAAAATCTTAACATTAGATTTTTGTTGTTTCCATGAAAATCATGTTAAAAGCCTGATTGTGTAGAATGAGCACCGATTTTCCAATAATCTCATAGTATTTAAAGCTTAAATTAAAACTCTGAAAGTATTCATTATGAAGTATGACAATCATGTGATTAGAATATACAATTGCTTCCCTCATTACTGGCATGCATTGCTCATGGTATTATAAGTTGATACAACCCTTTTAGAAAGCAATTTGGCAATACTCCAAGAAAGATTTAGATGTTAAAGCCTCTTGTGGCAGTAATCCCACTTCTAAGAACTGGACTAAGGGAATAGTCTAAAATATGGGAAACTATGTTCATGAAGATGTCCACTGCAATGTTATTTATAATAATATAAAATTAGAAGCAAGTTAAATGCTAAAAATAGGATGGTAGCAATTTAAATTATAATATTACAAAAGAGGAAAAAAACTTTTTGTTTAAAATAAGAGAATGGTATCCAGTCTTGGTGCAATATAAGTGTTA
Source organism: Elephas maximus indicus (assembly GCF_024166365.1). Classification (NCBI taxonomy): domain Eukaryota; kingdom Metazoa; phylum Chordata; class Mammalia; order Proboscidea; family Elephantidae; genus Elephas; species Elephas maximus. Next base: position 138,992,811 of record NC_064821.1, read on the forward strand.
AAACCAATCCATGTACCAAGGACCTTTCTAAGTATCGCTTTACCAGGGCCAATTCTGTTACATTGGGAGTTTGAAAGTAAACTGCAATGAATTCACTGAGTACAGAAGCATACTATTTTTTTTTCCTTTGAACCTTTGTGACTAGCCCTTCTGCACGTGGAGCAGTGGATAAGCACTCATCTGCTAACCAAAAGGTCGGCAGTTCCAACCCACCAGCTGCTCCCCAGGAGAAAGATGTGGATTTACAGGTTAAGAAACCCTGTGGGGCAGTTAGTTCTACTCTGTCCTACAGGGTCTCTATGAGTTGGAATTGACTTGAAGGCAACGGGCTTAGTTTTCTTTGGCTTATTTACCAATAAATGTTGGCTTGTGTGATTTATTAATGGATTGGATGAAAGAATGTATTTTAAAATATTATTCAGACTCTTTTTCATAATCATTATATGCCAAATTAGTGAGGATTACCAAGATGGTTTTTCCATTATAGCTAGCTTTTTCTTCTCTTTTTTTTTCCCCTCAGTGCTTTTTCTCTTCTACAAAAACTTCTGTTATATGTGCTAATTCTTGCTATATTTTAACTTTTCATGCCTAGGATTTTGCCCTTTCACATTAGCAGGGCGAAAGGATCCAGTCCCATACATTCATGAAGTAAACCAATTTCACTTATCGCTGATGTTATCATTGGTCTTAGCCAAAATGGGCACTGTCTGTTCAGTGTCTCGTGTTCAGGAACTCACAAGAGTCCTTGTTATCATTACTAGAATTATTATCATCCAAGTATTGGTTAACAATGTACTCTCTACCAAGTCTCTTTAAAGAGTGTTTTAAATGACAGTGAGATAAGTAATTCTCAAATATAGCTTTGTGGAGGTGGTGTTTGTTTCATTAATTACATGGAGTACTTTTGTTGGAGTGGGTTTTTTTCAGGTTAACTTGAATGCAGTTTTTCTATTAAAACTGTAAAAACAATCAATGGGTAAGCCATCTTTCACTGATCGTAATGACTTTATTTTATGACATTTGTATCAAGATACACCATAAAAGCTGAATAAAAGTCCGTGTCACTTTTTGCATTCGTCTGTTTTAACACCATAATTTTGACTGCTTAAGCTAAATTTTATATCACTCATCAAATACTCAATGTTAATATGTTTATGAATAATCATCTTTCCTCTTTCCTTTTTATTAAGCTCTGCCTGTGGTCTTACACTGTTTATTTTGTGAATGAAGGGTTGGTTATATCTTCTTGCCTTCTTTTCTGTTAGGTGAAAACTATTGTTAAAAAAAAAAACTCCCCACAAGCCCAAGGGCAGTTTTACAAGAGAGATCCTGAGAATTTCCCACTAAACTAAATGCTCAGAAATCTCTACATCTAAAATAACTAGACTTGGCAGGGAGTCTGGGGACCATGGTTTCAGGGGACATCTAGGTTAATTGGCGTAACAAAGTGTATTAAGAAAACAAAACGTTCTGCATCTCACTTTGGTGAGTGGTGTCTGGGGTCTTAAAAGCTAGCAAGCAGCCATCTAAGATGTATCGATTGGTCTCAAACCACCTGGAGCAAAGGAAAATGAAGAATGCCAAAGATACAAGGAAAATATGAGCCCAAGAGACAGAAAAAAAAAAAAAAAAAGAAAGGACCACATAAATTAGAGACTCCATCAGCCTGAGATAGGAAGAACTAGATGGTGCCTGGCTACCACTAATGACAGCCCTGACAGGGAACACAACAGAGAATCCCTGATAGAGCAGGAGAAAAGTGGTATGCAGAACTCAAATTCTAGTAAAAAGACCAGACTTAATGGTTTGAGACTGGAGGGACCCCAGAGGACATGGCCCCCAAAATCTCTATTAGCCCAAAACTAAAACCATTCCCAAAGCCAAGTCTTCAGACAAAGATTAGACTGGACTATAAGACATAAAGTGATACTGGTGAGGAGTATGTTTCTTAGCTCAAGTAGACACCTGAGACTATATGGGCAGCTGCTGTCCGGAGGTGAGATAAGAAGGCAGAGGGGGCAGGAGCTGGTTGAATGGACATGGGAAATACAGGGTGGAGAGAAGGAGTGTGATTTTACATTGTAGGGAGACCAACTAGGGCCACATAACAATGTGTGTGTAAGTTTTTGTATGAGAAGCTGAATTGTAAACTTTCACTTAAAGCACAATAAAAAAAGAAAAAAAAAATAACTAGACTTCTTTGGGTCTTTCAAATTCTCATAAAATTGTTGCTGAGTAAGGTGATATGGGGGCCCTGCTGGCACAATGGTTAATGGCTAGGCTGCTAACCATAAGATTGGGAGTTTGAATCCACCAGCTGCTCCTTGGACTTCTACGGGGCAGTTATATACCCTGTCTTAAAGGTGATAGGAGCTGCACTTCAAATTAATGAGAATTTAGTTATGTCTTACTTGTTTTCAGACAACTAAACTTCACTATGATATCTCATACCTCTGAGTACTTTTATTTGGATTAATAGATCCAAAAGAATTTGGATCTATTAATATGGAAATATGCTTTCCCATTTAACTGATTATGAGATAGGGAAAGAGATACGTTATGTTATGTATTTTCTTAAGATATTTTCACACCTTAGTCAAGTTTTGTAGACAGCTCCACCCATTTCCTGAACAAAAGGGTAGGTGAGAAAACCTTCAGCACTGGGGTGTTAGTGCTGTATCTACACTGGCCATCATTTACTTCTTCCTGCTTGCCAAGTTCCTTCCCACCTCAGTGCCTTGTCCCAGATGATAGCGCTGTTTACAGCTCAGGTGACACTGCCATTTTGCAGTTGTATAAGCACAGGGCCTGCCAAACTTGAAATTGTTTTTTTTTTTTTTTAATTTGGGGTGATTCAAATTATTTAAAAATTCTGAGCACAAGAAAGCCTGTATTAATATTTTTATGGCCCAATATCTATTTTGCACAATTCAAATTCATGTAAAATGCATTCATATTGTACCCATGAATATCTATTCATGTATTTTTTACTTTATTTACACAAATAGATCATATCCAACATTGTTGGTTTTTTCAAATAACAGAGATGAACCTGTCTTTGACTAGGTGCAATAATTTATTTGTTGTTAGTAGTTGCCAGTCAAGTTGACTCCAACTGATGATGATCTTATGAATTTGTTGTTTCTAGATTTTTGGTACTACAAACGATTCTGTCATGAATATCCTTTTTCATATCTGCGGATGAACTTATGTGCATACAAAGAGTAAATACCTAGCAACAGAATCAGGACATCAAAGGGCATGTTCTCACATTTTGATGTTGTTGTGTGCAGTTGAGTCGATTCCAACTCATAGTGACCCTATATGACTGAGTAAAACTGCCCTGTAGGGTTTCTCAGGCTGAAATCTTTATGGGAGCAGATTGCCAGGTCATTTCCCCTGTGGAGCCACTGGGTGGGTCCTATTTTGATAGATATTGTCAAACTGTTCTCCAGAAATGTTGCACCAATTTACACTCTAACCAACAGTGTTCCTGGAAAGTGCCAATTTCCCATGTATGGATAGCAGGGGCTGAGACATCCTCTCAATATCATTTTTGACCAAGAACCAGATCCTGATTAGAAATGTCAACTTACCAGGTGTCTTAGTCATCTAGTGCTGCTATAACAGAAATATCACAAGTGGATGGCTTTAACAAAGACAAATTTATTTCCTCACAGTAAAGTAGGCTAAAAGTCCAAATTCAGGGTGTCAGCTCCAGGGGAAGGCTTTCTCTCTCTTTGCTCTCGGCTCTCGACTCTGGAGGAAGATTACTTGTCATCAGTCTTCCCCTGGTGGAGGAGCTTCTCAGGTGCAGAGACCCCCTGGTCCAAGGAATGCACTCTGCATCTGGTGCTGCTTTCTTGGTGGTATAAGGTCCCTAACTCTCTGCTTGCTTCCCTTTTTTCTCTTGTAAGATAAAAGATGGTGCCTGCCACACCCTTGGGAAACTCCCTTTACAATGGCTTAGGAATGTGACCTGGGTAAGGGTGTTACAAACCCACCTAATCCTCTTTAACATAAAATTACAATCACAAAATGGAGGACAACCACACAATACTGGAAATCATGGCCCACCCAAATTGATACACACATTTTTGGGGGGACATAATTCAATTCATGACACCAGGCAAAAGGGAGATGGCTGTACCATTTCTGACTTTTAAATAGAAAATTTCAAGCTCGTGTGTGTGTGTGTGTGTGTGTGTGTGTTTGCATGTACTTATGTATATATGCATTAAACCAAAACCCAGTGCTGTCGAGTCCATTCCGACTCATAACGACCCGATAGGACAGAGTAGAACTGCCCGATAAAGTTTCCAAGGAGTGCCTGGCAGATTTGAACTGCCGACCCTTTGGTTAGCAGCCATAGCACTTAACCACTACGCCAGCAGGGTTTCCATATATGCACTACATGGCTGAAATATGCCTTGCAGACCACTACTTTGTTGAATCTAATTGTCTCGGAGCCTGGGGTACAGTTTAGAGTCTTGTATCCTGAAATGGGGTTTTCAGGGTTCCATATTATTGATTAGCTGAAGCCCTCAACAAATAGGGTGCTTCAGGAACCTGGCTGAAGTAACTCTGAGACAAGTTAATCATACCTGCAGTTTCAGGAAGAATTTTTGACACTTCAGGAAATCATTAATAAGTGAATGAAATGAGCCTAAGAGAGACTGGAAGTTAAAAAAAGCAAAATAAAACACAATGGTGTTCTGAAACCAAATTCAATTTGCAGAAATTTATTTACCAGACATTTATGAAGTCCCCACTATGTGCCTACTATGGAGCCCTGGTGGCAAAGTGGTTAAGAGCTCAGCTTCTAACCGAAAAGTCAGCAGTTCGAATCCACCAGCTACTCCTTGGAAACCCTACGAAGCAGTTCTACTCTGTACTATAGGGTCGCTACGAGTTGGAATTGACTCGACGGCAACGGGTTTGGGTTTTGTGTTTTTTTAATTTTTTTTACCATGTGCCACACTCTGCTTTAGGCACTGGGGATACAGCAGTGAACAGAACAGTAAAAAATCCCTGGCTTCATGGAGCTTACATGAGGAGGGGAGATAGACAGTAGTGAAAGAGAAAAACACTGTAAATTAGATGGTTAAATAAGATAGATAAGGCAGGGAAAGGGGATGGGGAGAGCCAGGGTTTACAATCTTAAATGAGGATGTCAGAGTTCTCCTGAGGTGACATTTGAGCAAAGATCTGAAGGTGGGGCAGTGAGCCCGGTGGATGTTGTTGTCCTTAGGTGCCCTCAGGTCAGTTTTGACTCACAATGACCCCATGTGACAGAGCAGAACTTCCTCATAGGATTTTCTTGGCGGTAATCTTTATGGAAGCAGATTGTCAGGCTTTTCTCCCTCAAGCCAGGTGGATTCTGAGGGGTGAAATATTCCAGGTAGAAGGAAACACAAGTACAAAGGCTCTGATTTGGAGCCTGCTTGGTATTCTGGGATCAGCTGGGAGGCCAGTGTGGCCAGAGTACATGGAGGGAAGGGGAGAGAAGCAGGAGACGAGGTCATGCAGAGACTCTAGGTCATCCTGACGAGTTCAGCTTTTACTGAATGAGATGGAGAGCCACTGAAGGACTTTGAGCAGAGAAGTGACATGATATGACTTAACTTTTAAAATGATCACTCCCAAGGGTGGAGCAGGGACACTAGCGCTTTGAGAAGACATTCAGAGAGAATTTCAGAAAACCGAACAGTCCTTATGACTTTATATATTTTCATGCATATATGGGTCAGCAGAATGCTTCAAAATAATTATAAAAGTAATGTTGTAACAGATTATCTCATGGATTTACACAAAAATTGAGTTATGTATTTACAGGATATAAATCTGAGGTTTCAGGTAAAATATTATGTTTATTCTTATTAAAAAATTTTCATTGTAAATATATATATATAACAAATTGGCATTTCAACATTCTTCACATGTATACTTCAGTGACATTAGTTGTATTTATCACACTCAACTGGTCTTTATTCTTTTAATGTAAAAATAATTTAATGACAGTGATGTCTATGAGAATACTTCAGACAGGATGACCACTTTTACCGACAAAATGATGAAATTAGTGTTTTGTCATCTTAACTATGAAATTTTGCCCATATGAAAGTTTTAAACATTATAAGAAAAAAATGCTGCATCTAAATGCAGCTGTGTAATATGATGAAGTTAATATTGATTAGAAAATCCAATTATTTGTACAATTTATTCTGCTATATCCCAGGATAGCTATTTGTCAGCAGGTGAACTTCCTATTTAATTGGCATGATTGAGTAATTAGATGTATTCTCAGAGCAGCAATAAAGTGAAAGTCTCATGTCTCAGTAACGTGGTTGAGGTTTTTGTTTTGTTTTACCCTTGGGTTTATGCAACAGAGATCAAGGAGACTTCTTGTTTTATCTGGTAATAATTTTTTATTTAAAATATTTCATAATTGTGTAGGTATATAATTGTTTTTCATAAGAATAATGGAAAAAATCGTGAATTTGACAAAGGTTTGTTTTCTCTGAAATTATATCTTTTAGGCCCTCACTATCATTTTCCTGGGCTTCTGTTTTTTTTTTTTTCCTGTTAAGTAGCCTTGATTGGCCTCTCTCTTTGCCTCCAGGCCTTTTTCTTGGCTTAATATATTTTCTAGAAGAGAATTTGATCTTTGTATCATATTGTCTGTATCAGTTAGTAAAGCACTTGGCTGCACATACCAGAAAACTCTATTACAGTGGCTTAAACAAATAGTGGTTAATTGGTCTCATGCATTATAAAGTCTGGGGGTAGGTACAGTGACTCCAAATTGCTTCCAGGATCTCGGTCTCTTTCCATTTTTCTGCTCTGCCATCCTTAGTATGTAGGCCTTTACCCACATGCTAGTTGCTGCATGATTGCAAGACAGCTACTGTTCCTCCAGGCCTCACTTCCACTTTCCATGCAGGAAGAAGGTGGAAGGGTGAAAGGGACAAAGATTTTTTTCTCAGGAAGATTCTGCTGCCTTTTTTTTTTTTTTTTTTCCATGAAAGAAAGCCCTTCTTAGGCAGTTTTGACTAGTTACAAGTGAGGCTAAGAAATTGATATTTTGACTTTTCAACCTCTATAGTAGTAGAAATAGAAGGGCCCTGGTGGTATAGTGGTTACAGTGCTCGGCTGCTACCAAAAGGTTGGTGGTTCAAAGCCACCGGCCACTCCGCAGGAGGAAGACTTAGCAGTCTGCTTCTATAAAGATTTACAACCTTCGCTATGAGTCACAATCGACTGCACAGCAGTGGGTTTGGTTTGGGCTAGTGAAAGAAGGTAGGTATAATTAGCTTCTGGATATCCAAACCATAATGTTTGCCATACTCCCTCTCTTCCATAAAAATCTTCAAAAGTTCATCATTGCTTACTACCTGACATCCATATCTTTTATTATTGTGCAGTATGATGTTGTAGAATGGCTTCTGAGCTAACTTTGGGAATCTGTAGACAACTTATCCTCCTTCTTGCTAATTCACCTGAATTAAGCACTCTTGAACATCACGAAATGACATAGGCTAAAAGAGAGAATATGGGTCATTTCAGAAATTGAAATGAGTCCGTATTACTAGCTCTTTGAGTAGGAAAGAATGACTAGAAAAGATGAGCCTGGAGAGGCAGAGTCTAGCTCATGTAGGATGTTGTAGGCCCTAGTGAGGAGGGTAGCTTTTATGCTCAAAGCAATGGAGAACAATTAAAGGGTTTTAGGTCACTAGAGATATTTGCTCACCCATTTCCTCCTGTCTTCATTGTGTCTCTTCTTTCAGCCAATGTAGTTTGTGTAGACTTGACCTCAGATTGGACTAAGTTATTTAGCATATGCAGTTGCCTTCCATGTGGGAGACCCAGTTTTGATTCCCGGCCAACGTACCTCAAGAGCAGTCAGCAGCTGTCAGTGAAGACTTGCACGTTGCTAAAATGCCATACGGGTTTTAGCAGAGCTTCCAGACTAAGGTGGACTAGGAAGAAAGGCTTGGTGATCAACTTCCAAAAATCATCCTGTGAAAAACCTATGGATCACAATGGTGTGATCTGCAACCAATTGTGAGGATGGTGCAGGACCTGGCAGCATGTCATTTAATTGTGCATGGGGTCACCATGAGTAGGGGCTGTTTAGACGGCAGCTAACAAAAACAATCTCCTCGGCCATATTGATTAGTTCAGGGTGGACCAGTAAAACACATTATACTATTTATTGGAGCTTGTGGGAGACAAAAAATGTCTTCTTTTGCTGGATTTGCTTAGAACTGCTGTAGTCACGTTACTATTATAAAAGGGGGAAACCTGAAAATAAAGTTGACACACAGAAGGGACAGAGCTGCGAGATGGAGCTTCATGACATAATCTGAGTCCTGAGTCAAGCTGTAACCGAAACTAGACTACTCCTGTAATGTTCAGTTGAGATAGAAAATTCCCTTTTGATTTTAAACAAAAATGAGTTGTTTTTCATGACTTGCAACATGAATAAACTAATATATGTACCGTGATCACATTTGCATTTTAGAACTCATTTGGTCTACAGGGATTGCAGGGAGCAATGAAGAGAACTTTTAGGAAGTTGAATAGTAATCTAGTTGAGAGATGGTACTGGCCTGTACCAGAGTGCTGGCATTTGGGGCAGAGAGAAGCCATGGATTTAAGATTTATAGGGTCACTATGAGTCAGAATCGACTCGACGGCAACAGGTTTGGTTTGGTTTTGGTTTAATATAAAGAGGACTTTGATGTGGGGAGAAAGGTTTGGGGATAAAGTTAAAAATGACTTCTGGGTTTCTGGCTTGAGCAACTGGACTGTGGCATCACTCACTGAGATGAAGAGTCCAGCCTAGATTGGGTTAGTCTGTGAAATGTCTGTGAAGAGATGAATGGGATGTTGGGATACAAGGGTCTGAAATTCAATAGGAAACGCTAGGCTGGAGACATAGATTAGGAGTCACTGGCATATAGGAAGTAAATAAAGTCATTTAGTCAGAAAGAAAACAAGATCTAGTATAAAACACGATACTTAAAGAATAGGCAAAGGAGATAGAGAAAGAGCAGCCAGAGAGGTAGGAGGCAATTCAAGGGTGTGCAGTGTCACAGAAACAGAAAGGGATGGGGTTTAAGACGGCCAAGTGGACTGCAGTGATATATATACAACGAGTTAAATTCAGATGAAACTGACAAGTTTAATTTACATACAGGAGCACAGAGGTCAAGAACTTAGTTGTATTATGTGTGGAATCTAGATTGCAGAAGATGGATGTTGTGTGTGTGAATATGGAGTGATCAAATGAGGAAAACGAGTTATTCCCCTTTGCAGTAACATTTCTCAAAATAATTATTCATACTTATTGCTTTTGTCTTCTTTTTATTTTTCTTAAACAGACTCCAGCCAGCATTAATTTCTTTCACATTGCCAAAATTGTTCCTGTCAAGATTACCATGACTTTCACTAAATCCAAAGGTCTGTTCTCAGTTTTCCTCTTACTTGATCCATTAGCGTAAATTGACATAGTTAATCACCCCCTCTTCCTTAAAAAAAAAAAAAAAAAGTCCTTACCTGATTTCCAAAACTCTATATATCTTGGGATTTCTTCTATTTTACTGGGCTCTTTCTTTGTGTCCTTGCTGGTACCTCCTCAACACCTTAATGTTGGACTGCCCGAGCGCTAAGTCTCTAGTCCTCTTCTTGTTGCTGCCTATATTCACAAATTTGGTGCCCTCAGCCAGTCTCGTGTCTTTAAATATCATCAATATGCCAGAGACTTTCAAGTTTATACATCCAACTGGGGCCTCTTGCCTAAACGCCATACTTGACTATCTAGCTGCCTACCCAACATTTCCCCCTGAAAGTGGAACGGGCGTTTCAAAGTTAATGTGTGCAAAACTGAGCTCCCAATGTTCCTCCAAATCTGCTCCTCCAGGAGCTGTTTCAATCTCAGTGATGATACTCAGTTCTTTCAGATACTCAGGCTAAAAACTGGACTTACTCTTGATTCCTCACTTCCTCTCATAACCCATATAAACTCTATTAGCAAATCCTGTTGGCTCTATCTTCAAAATATATCCAGAATCTGACTATTTCTTACCCTTTTAACTGCCAGCACTGTGATCTCTCACCCGAATTACTGTAATAAATCAACCTTGACCTTTGCTACCCTATAGTCTATTCTCCACATAGCAAACGGAGTGATCCTTTCAAAGGATGCAAGAACCTCAATAACTTGAAGTTGCCTTAAGAAAAGAGTGCAAGGAATGTACTCTCAACAGCAGAAAACAGAAAAAAAGAAAAAAATTAGAGATACTGAGAAGCCGAGTACCCAACCTTCAACAAGGGAGGAAGAGGCTGCAAACTTCTACCTAGATAAGTGGAAAGTACAGGTGTGATTTAAAGACTTCAGGGCCAAAGACTTTGAACGGCAGCAGGAATAACAGCGATCATCAGGAGAACCAGTCCAAGACATCAAGCTAGGTGTGAGTCGGATATATCAACCAGAGACTATGCTGGTCTGTTGTTCCATGGATCTCGGGTTTCTGTAGTCTCCTCTGTCCAAGCTTTTTGGGATTCCTACTGCACCAGTTATACTGTCTCTACCACAGTAAGGCCGGATACCCAGTTGGGCATCTGGAAGCCTCCGGTCTGGCCTTGGCCTCTAAAGTCTCAGGGACATTAGGTCAAATTCTAAAATTCTCCTTGGTCAAATATTGAACTATTCACCCACAGACCCCATATTTAAAATCCATTCCCTCCTCCTTCCTAAGTCAGCCTCCTTGTCCCAGCTCAGTGGAAAGGACAATGACCTCCATCCCTTGGGTCACCCAGACATGGAGTTCCCTGTGAACCAGTCCTAGGCTTGCCAGACCAAAACATGGAAGCCCTCACCTCCATGGGCAGACAGGAATTCTAAAACCCCCAAGGTTGGTGCTGACATGTTAGACTTCAATGATCACATTAACAGATTCCAATATTACAAAACACTCTGTCTACTAAGACCTCCAGCTGATTGTTTGACGGCAATACGAAAACAGTATGTGTTGATGAAATTCATTCGTGTTATTGTGTGTAGCTGTAGTTTGTTAATTTTCATTGCTGTATGGTATTCCACTGTATTAATGTGTCCCCAAAATACTGGACACTCTACTGTTGATGGAAATTTGGGTTGTTTCCAGTTTGGAATAATCATAAACAATGTTGCAATGCACATTATTTTACATATTTAAAAAACCATGGAATGGCACCCTAATTCTCTGAGTAAAACCATCATTCTTACAGTAGTCCTCAAGGCCCTATGTTATTTCTTTGACCTAATATCCTACTACTCTCTCCCTTGCTTATTCCATTCAGCCATACCAGTCTCATAATACTCCTCAAACATGCTAGGCACCCTGTTTTTGAGGCTTTGCACCAGCTATTCCTTTTGCCTGGAATGCTTCTCCCCAAGATCTCTGCAAGGCTTTTTCCCTCTCCTTAGTTTCCATGTCCCCTTCATGAGACCTGTCTGACCACAGTTTAAAATTCCAATTTGCTTCCCTAGTACTCTCATTCCTTTCTACCCTGCTTTATTTTTTTCATACATTTATCATGTATAATTCTAACATACTACATATTTCAGTTGGTGCAATGGTTAAGCATTCAGCTGCTAACTGAAAGGTTGGTGGTTTGAACCCACCAGCCACTCTGTGGGAGAAAAGACCTGCTCTAATAAAGATTACAGCCTAGGGAACCCTATGGGACAGTTGTACTGTCATATAGGGCTGCTGTGAGTTGAAATCAACTCGATAGCACACAACAACATATTTTCCATTATGTTTATACTTCACTAGTCTCTCTCCTTTGGCTAGAAGGTAAGTCCCAGAGGGTAGGGATCTTTATTTGTTTGCTAAAATATTCTAAATGCCTAGAACACTGCCTGGCACATGGTAGGAGTTCAATGCATGTTTTGGAGGGAGGGAGGGAGGGAGGGAGGGAGGGAGGGAGGGAGGGAGGGAGGGAGGGAGGGAGGAAGGGAGGGAGGGAGGGAGGAAGGGAGGGAGGAAGGAAGGAAGGAAGGAAGGAAGGAAGGAAGGAAGGAAGGAAGGAAGGAAGGAAGGAAGGAAGGAAGGAAGGAAGGAAGGAAGGAAGGAAGGAAGGAAGGAAGGAAGGAAGGAAGGAAGGAAAGAAGGAAGGAAGGGGATAGTAGATAGGATCAGGGAAAGAATTTTCTAATATGGGAGAGATTTCGACATGTTTCAGTGCTGAGGAGGGGAGCCAGTAGAGGTTTAAGATATGAGAGAATGGACTGAATTAAGTCACTGAAAATGTGAGAAAAAATGGGATACTGAGCATAAGTGATGAGATTAGCACTGGACAAACCCAGGGCTGCAAACAGTGTGTTTAAGCCTGGCTAAAAAATAAAGTAAGTATCCAGCAAGGGTGGACAGGCTAAACATTTTACATGGGATTTGTCTTGCTATTCCAAATAGTTGGCTCTTGAGGCCCTGGGCTTCCTTCTGGATGGTTGGGCCTGGAAATTTTAACCACCAATCAGCCCTGGGCAGTCAAGGGATGACTTTTGTAACAGGAGGGAATGAAGAATAGATGGATGCTGATGCAGAGTAAGTCATAGGCTTATGGGTAGGGTCACAATTGTTTTTGCTTTTGTTGCTCTTCCCAGAAGCAGGAGGTGAAGTCATTTTCTGTAACTGAATTATGCCGGCAGTGGTGGCTTTGGGGTATGAGGAGAATGGAGGTTTTACATTTTTATTACGGAAAATATTGGGAATACTGGGAATTGCTGCTGTGGGTAAAGGCAGAGAAAGCTTAGTACGGGCACATAGAATTATGTCTAGTTAAGACTGGTGATGTCAATTTATAATTGGTAGAACCTGCCCAGTTGTGCAGTCTGCTTCAGCAGTGCTTGGCAGCCTAAGTGCAGACCTGGAGATTCAACCCCAGGGTTGAGCTCCCCTGCCTCTTTTTTTTTTGCCAGGTGGGTGAGATAGAATAACGGGGCAACTAATTCAAGGCAGCAAAAGTATCTTGGCTGCAGTGATAGACAATGAAATCCAGGCTGGACAAGGAAGCATGAAGATTTAAGGGGACCGATAGGAATAGAGGGGTCTATGGATTACAGCAGTGTTTATCAAACTTCAAAGTGTATAAAAATCATCTGGGAAGGGCCAGATCCTGAAATTTTCCAATAGGGCTAGGGTGAAAACCAGGATCTGTATTTTCAACTATGATTCCAGTTGATTCTGATGCAAGAGGGCCTTGAGCCTTTTTTTTTGTTAAAGAGTAGATTTGAAAGAAGTGATATTTTGAGAGGAGCTAAGAACGAGCGAGCTAGATTGAGAGCTGGAAGGATTGGTGGTTACAGTGTGAGGTGACTAATTTATTATTCCTGAGGGTTAAACAGCCTGGAATGATGAAAGGTTCAAGGTGTGTCCAAGGGAGTGGGTGGCTGAAGTGGAGTCGGGGTGAGTGTTACCGGTGGGGAGGAGTCAAGGCATGGAAAATTTATGTAATCCATGTGGACCTTGAAGTCTCCTCAAATGATGGCAGTACTTGGGAAAGACAGCCTGATGGGAGCAAAGTTCAAGGCCACTGATAAATGAAAGGGAGGGAACTATAGGTGGGTAGACAAAGCAAAGACACAGGGCAGAGGTGGTGTAACTGGTTAGGACTCTTCACAAAATGAGGTGACACGGGCTAACATTAAATTGAGTGTTTATTATTGCAGGTTTTACATATATTAGTCCATTTAATACTCACGAACAACCACATGAAGTTGGTGCTATTTTTATGCTCCTTTCATGATGAGGAAAATGAAGCACAGAAGATCAACCAGCACCTCAAAGTTCTTATCCTCTATGCTATACGGTCACTATGAGTTGCAATCAACTTGATGGCACTGAGTTTCTTTTTTTTGTACTGACTCTCATAAAAATGGTAATGGAAGGTGTTTAAATACATTTCAAACAACAACAAAAAATTCAGGTCCCCTGAATATTGTTAGGAGCAGGATTAACTTCTTTGGACAAACAACGGAAAATTTCTTTAAATTTGTACTGAAATATTTGTTTTTCAATATCCAGCAGATGGCAGCACTAAAGAACAATTCCACATAAGTCATCTAATATAAAAATTAAATGCAGTCTGCGTACGTCAAGGCTTCTGGTTTTTCCATGCCTTGATGATTTCTTCAGCAGCATCCAGTGTACTATCTTTCTATAAATTAATGAAATAATCATTATTACATATCAAAATAAATTCAAGATGAAGCAAAGATTTAAATAAAAAAACCAAAAACATAACAGCAATAAATGAAGATTTAAGTGAGTATCTGATTTCCGGATGAAGAAAACTTTTCAAGGTGAAATTGTAAAGGCAAAACCCCCCAAAAAGGAAACAATTAATCAAATTAATATATAATTACAAAAACAAGTCAAAGAGTACAGAAAGCTTACATTCAAAAGTACTAGTTACTGCTCCGCCCCTCCAACCCCTTCCTAGACTCCCTCCGTCCTCCACGACAATCTTCTAAGGTCATTTCTGGTTTTAGTGCTAGTGATTACCATCAAAATCCAATATGCTGATGCTTCTATTTCTTTACCAGCTTCAGACAACATCCACTATTCTTCGTTCTGAACAAGGAAAATTAATTTCATTCATACTACTCTGTCCCTTCCTATCAAGTTTTGGTTATAATATTATTATTGATAATAATTTTTCTCTTTTGAATAGGGAATACATGCATGTTGTTGTTAGGTGCTGTAGAGTTGGTTCTGACTCATAGTGACCCTATGTACAGCAGAACAAAATGCTGCCCAGTCCTGGGCCATCCTCATAATTGTTGCTGTTTGAGCCCATTGTTGCATGTGTTAACCTATCTCATTCAGGGTCTTCCTTTTTATCACTGACACGCTACTTTACCCAGCACGATGTCCTTTTTCAAGGACCGATCCCTCCTGATAACATGTGCAAAGTACGTGAGACAAAATCTCTCCCATCCTCACTTCTAAGGAACATTCTGGTTGTACTTCTTCCAAGACAGATTTGTTTGTTCTTCTGGCAGTCCATGGTATGTTCAATATTCTTCGCCAGCACCATAATTCAAAGGCATCGGTTCTTCTCTGGTCTTTCTTATTCATTGTCCAGCTTGCATGTGTATATGAGATGACTGAAAACACCATGACTTGGGTCAGGCACACCTTAGTCCTCAAGGTGACATCTTTGCTTTCTAACACTTTAAAGAGGTCTTTTGCAGCAGATTTGCCCAATACAATGTGTCGTTTGATTTCTTGACTGCTGCCTCCACGGGCATTGACTATGGATACAAGTAAAATGAAATCCTTCATAACTTCATTACTTTCTCTGTTTATCGTGATGTTGCTTATTTGTCCAGTTGTAAGGATTTTTGTTTTCTTTATGTTGAGGTGTAATCCAGGCTGAAGGCTCTGGTCTTTGGTATAAAATTAAAAAGAAACGGAAGGGTAAGCAGTAAAAATTAAGTTTCCTTTTCTTCTACTTCCTCTTTTCCTTTCTCTTCCTTCTCTACCAGATGTTTCAGTCCAAAGGCCATTAGGTAGACCTGAGCAAAGGGCTGTTATGGTAGTCCTAGGAAACTAATCCAACTCCTACCGCCCAAATCTTGGTTTCTGAATACAATTCTCCACTAAAAGAACCAAGACTCATTAGAAATGGCTGATTCCAGATGGGAATGACAAGATGAGCTGAGTCATCTTGTTATTCCAAAAGGTAAGGAAGTGCTCAAAGAATGATGGAGACGTATCAGAGGAGACAGAAGTCACCTTAAAGGGGCTCCTACTGGCCAAATTTGGGACCATATGAGCATCAAAATAAATATTGATAATAATAATAATCACAAATAATAAGTAAATAAGTTATAACCCACTGAATGAATTAGGAATCCATGAGTTCTTTCTGACATGGATAAATGAATAAATTGAAAGTATGTTTTTTTTTATGATGACAGAGGGAGTATTTTCATTGTATCAAAGTATCTTACCATGAAACATCTGTTATTTATCAAGGGAAAAAGTATAACATGACAGTACAGAAGGCTGGCAGACACACTTTAATCAAGTGATCAAAATGGACTTCGCCAGTAACAGGGCAAATTGAAGTCATGGGCACCTGAGAGGATGCAAGAAGAACACAGCATCACTTCCGTGATGTTTCTGCCAAAGATATACAACCTGAATGTAATCATGAGGAAAGGGCAAACAGACTTGAAGGAGATATGGCCTGGATTGTTTTATTGATTGATGGATGAATGGACTAATATGATTCTGGCCTTTGTGTATTTATTTGCTATAAAACACGTTATTAGGACAATTGCTGAAATTTGAATTGGGTTTGAGGATTAAGTTGAATCAATGCTAACTTCATGATTTTGATGGTTATATTGTGGTTATGTAAGAGAACGTTCTTGTTGGTGGAGAATACATACCAGAGTATTCAGGGGTAAAGAGAATCACCAGTAAGTAAGTTGGCAACTTTTTACAAAATGGTTCAGAAAAAAAAAGTCCTTGAAATTCTTCTATTGGGAGTATTTCAGAATTTTTTTTTTTAATGTAAGTCAGTCTCTCACCAGTCTCCCTAGCCACTCAGTTCAGTTCTCCAGAGTTTAATATGTACCTCTCAGAGATATTTTAGCTATTTGTAAGCATGTATCTATCTGCATATATACATTTTCCTTTTTATACAAATGACAGCATTCTATATAAACTGCTCCTTGCTTACATTATGTTTTACCAACAAATGGAGACCTGCTTCATTCTTTCATTGACGTAAAGGAGCCACAATTATTTAAGTAGCTCCCCACTGGTAAATACTTTGCTCATAATCTTTTGCTACTGCACACAATGCTTCTGAAAACAAGTCATTCAGCATGCGCAAGTAAATCCATGGGAGCAATTCCCGGAAGTGAATTGTTCGGTGAAAGCATACGTGCATTGACATTTCATACGTGCATTGACATTTTACTGGAGATGACCAAATTAATTACAGTATTGATCACAAATTATCTCCAACTCTCAATGCATGAGTGTTTTAAGAAACAGTATCGTTGTTCCCATTCTAGTAGATAAAACAATATTTCATTACGATTTTAATTTTCCTTTTTCTTGTTAACAAGCGAGGCTGAGTATCTTTAAACATGTTTGAGAGCCACTAAGGGTTTTACTCAAAACCATTGAAAAGCATTGTTTTTTGCCTTATTATTGTTCTACTGACTGAATTCAATCTGCTTTCTTTTGATTTCCGTTTTCTTGGCATGTTTTTCCCACTCGAGTCCACAGTAATCATCCTCTCCTGCCCCTCACTGAGGTCTTGATCATATTGTCTAGATGTCCAAGGGATTATTTATCTTTGAAGTCCAATATATGGTTAGTCATTCTGTGAGAATTATTCCTGAGACAATGTATTTCTTTTAACCTTTAGATTTGTGTGTGTGTGTGTTTAGTGGAAAGCATTCTTGAAATAAAGCTGTAAAATTCTTCATGGTTCCATTTAGTCTGCTCTTTTCTTTAGGTATTCTATGTATATATTGCATTTCATTTGACTTCCACATCTGTAATTTTTCTCTTTAATATTATTAAATTCTTTCTTTCCACCTCCTTTTGCTTACATTTCTCAATCCTTAATGTGCTTACAGAAGTTTCTGGTGTCCTTTCTGCTGTTTCCAATTTCACTACAATTTCCAACCATTTCATTTTCCTTTCAGTTTCTTACCTGAGCTCTGCCCATTTCCATTTCATCTTTTTAGAGTGTCTTTTTTTTTTTTAACCTATCTTCTTTGAACTTTAAAAAAAAAAAACAAAACTCTATTTTAACCTCATTTTAAACATTTTGAATTCAAAATACCAAAATTTTTATTTGTTCTGTGGCAACATTTTTTGGTGAACAGTCTCTGTTTGACACTTCTTTTTCCTTTTCTCCTTTTTCCTTAGTGTTTTTTATAGATTCATAGCTGGTTCTTCTTTTTTAAATTCTCTTAATGTAGTAAAATATATATAGCATAAAATTTGCCATTTTAACCACTTTAAAGCGTACAATTCAGTGCTATTAATAACATTCACACTGTTGTACAACCATCACCACTATTTCCAAAACTTTCATACTCAAACAGAACCCAAGCACTATTCCCATGACCCTGGTAACCACTAATCTACTTTTGTCTCTATGTATTCCAGGTATTTCGTAAGTGGGATCATATGTGTCCTTTTGTCTTGTTTATTTCACTTAGCATAATGTTTCCAAGGTTCATCCATGTTGTGGCATGTATCAGAACTTCATTTTTCTTTATGGCTGAAAATATTCCATTGTATGGATAGATCACATTTTGTTTATCCATTCACCTATTGAGGAACACGGGTTGTTTCTGTCCTTTGGCGATTGTGAATAGTGCTGCAATGAGCACTGTTGTATGAGTATCCGTTTGCGTTTTTGCTTTCAATTCTATTGCATATCTACTCGGGAGTGGAACTGCTAGGTCAAATAATGGTAATTCTATATTTAATTTTTTGAGGAACCACCAAACTCTTTTCCACAAGGACTGCGCCATTTTACATTGCTACCAGCAAGGGACAAGGGTTCTAATTTCTCCACATTCTTACCAATACTTGTTATTTTCAGGTTTTTTTCATAATAGTCATTCTAGTGGGAGTGAAGTGGTATCTCGTTGTGGTCTCAATTTGCATTAATGTCTAATAGTGTTGAGTATCTTTTCATGTGCTTATTGGCCGTTTGTATATCTTCTTTGGAGAAATATCTATTCAAGTCCTTCATCCATTTTTAAATTGGGTTGTCTTTTGTTTTTGAGTTGTAGGAAGTTTTTATATATTCAGGATAATAAACCCTTATCAGATATATGATTTACAAATATTTTTTCCCATTCTGTACGTTGTCATTTCACTTTCTTGATAATGTCCTTTGATGCACAAAAGCTTACTTTGATGAAATACAATTATCTATTTTTCCTTTTGTTGCTCATGCTGTTGGTGTCATATCTAAGAATCCATTGCCAAATACAAAGTACTAAAGATTTACCCTTATGTTTTCTTCTAAAAGATTTGTGATTTTACCTTTTAGATTTAGGTCCTTGATCCATTCTGACTCAATATTCATATATGGTGTGAAGTATGGGTCCATCTTCATTCTTCTGCATGTGGAAATCTAGTTGTTCCAGCACAAAGAGACTGTTCTTTTTCCCACTGAATGGACTTGGTACCCTTGTTGAAAATCAATTAGCCATAGAGGTCTGCGTTTATTTTTGGACTCTCAATTTTATTCCATTGGCCCATATGTCTATCCTTATACCAGTACCACACTGTTTGGATTACTGTAGCTTCGTAGTACCTTTTGAAATTGGGATGGCTGAGTCCTCCTATTTTGTTCTTTTCCAAGGTTGTTTTGACTGTTCAGGGTCCTTTGCAATATACATTTAAGAATTAGCTTTCCTATTTCTGCAAAAAAAGGCTGTTGTAATTTTGATAGGGATTGTGTTATCTGTAGATCTCTCTAAGTAATGCTGACATCTTAACAATATTAAGTCTTCCTATCCATTTTTTTTTTTTTTAATCCATGAGCACAAGATGTCTTTCCACTTATTTAGGTTTCTTTTAATTTCTTTCAGCAATGTTTTGCAGTTTTCAGTGTGCAAGTCTTTCACTTCCTTGGTTGAATTTATACACAGGTGTTTTATTCTTTCAGATGGTATTATAAATGAAATTGTTTCCTTAATTTGAGATAGTTCATTGCTGGTGTGTAGCAACACAACAGCTTTCTGTGTATTAATCTTGTACCCTGCAACTTTGCTGAATTCATTTATTAGCTTTAATAGTTTTCTTGTGGAATTTTTGGGATTTTCTATATATATAGAATCATGTCATCTGTGAATAGATGAATACAGAAAGTTTTACTTCTTTTTCAATTTTGATGCCTTTTATTTCTTTTTTCTTGGCTAACTGCTCTGGCTAGATCTTCCAATACAATGTTGGGTAGCAGCGGTGAGACTGAGCATCCTTGTCTTGTTCCTGATTTTAGGGGGAAGTTTTCAGTCTTTCACCATTGAGTATGACGTTACCTGTAGGTTTTTCATAAACATCCTTTATCAGGTCGAGGGATTTATTTTCTGTCCTAGTTTGTTGATTGTTTTTATCATGAAAGTGTGTTGGATTTTGTCAAATGCCTTTTATGTATCAGTTTAGGTGATCATGTGATTTTGCTAGATCCTTTTTCATTATTACTCAGTTTTGGCTGAATTCTCTTTGGAAGATCCCTTGCCATGCACTAAGAGCCCCTTGTGTTTTGGATAATGTTTATGCTACCTGCTGGTTTTGTTTAAGATTTGAAGCATAGGAGCAGGTATTTACTACACAGAAGAGCCAGGGCAGCAGTAGAAGACAGCAAGAATTTTCCCAGGCTCACACTAAGTGTAATATGATTAAAATAGGGTCATTGTGGGGAGCTCTTTTAGACTTTATTTCTTCCTAACTACAGGTAGCCCCAGACTTATGACAGGGTTCCGTTCCAAAGACTCTGTTGTAAGTCAGTTCTGATATAAGTCGAATACCTCATTTTTTTTTAGTTTTCACTATTATTGCCTTTTATTATGAGTACCTTTATAAATCCGATCTTTGTCAATGGGGGTTAGAAACATTACATCTGAGAACGACAGCATCAGCAAATGCACTGCCACATTGCATGTAGTACATGTTACAAATGATAAATGCACAAATAAAAAGGACAGTTGTAAGCACAGTTAATCATAATTCAATATGTCATAATTTAAAATACCTTCACCATAATTCCTCAACATAGCTTTTAGCAAAGATGGCAGGACTGAATGAGGAAACCTATACCCCAACAAGAATGTGCTTTCCACCCTGTTTCAGTCTCTAGATAACATGATTGTATTTCTCTTGTGTCTACGGCGCTTTTCCATGAAATCAAACAGGCCTAAGGAAGTTCCCGATAACAGTACATCTACCATTCCTATTTTTCTAAGTAATGAGGACGCTACCTGCTGACTTTGTCTATGAATTGAAGATGTAGGAACAAGATCCTGTCTAGGTATCTTCCTTCTATTTTTACTTTCCCTGTATTTTGCAACCCTTCCTCATATACCAGGGTTTGAAATTACATATATCTACTGGTTTCACTGAAGATGAAATTTGTAAGGATGTTTTTCATTCTTCTAATTGTTTTTAGATCATTTCCAAGAAGAGAATGGGAATTGGCTATACTCACCACTTGAAAACTGGAAGTCTTAAGTTACTTTTTTCTTCTATTAGTTATGTGTATTATTTCAAATAATATATGTATGCCTTTATTTTTAGGTCCACTGGAAGACGAGCCTGTTAATAGCCTTACCCCTTCCTACATTTCAGGTAACTAAGCTTTTACATTGTTAGGTTGTTAATATTTATATTATATTCCGGACAAGTCTAAAGTTTGCCCATAGGTTGTCTCTAAAAGGTGAAAACAATGTTTACATTATATGACTAGGTTTGCAGGTAAATGAGTTGGCATAGAAAGTGCCCTGATTTCAGTAAGATTGTTTTTAGTAACAATAAAATATTAAAAACAGCAATGGACTAAAAACTTTTTTAGTACAAGTCTGCTGGTGATCAGTTCTCTCAGCTTTCGTCTTCATTTTTAAAGACTATTTTCCAGGATATATAATCCTGGGTTAATATACATATATCATATATGTATATATGAATCGACTTGACGGCAATGGGTTTTTTTTTTTTTTTTTTTTTTTGGGTTATATATACATACACAGAGAGAGAGGACTTTAAAGATGTCATTCTATTGCATTCTGGCCTCTATTGTTTCTGTCAAGAACTCAGTTATCATTTGTATCTCTGTTCTTATGTATTCTCTATGTACTTTTGCTGCTTTCAAGATTTTCTTTTTTATCTTTTGACTATGATATACCTAGGTGTAGTTTCTCTGTATCAATCCTGTTAGGATTCACTGAGCTTTTTAGATCTCTAAGTTGATGCTTTTCACTAAATATGGGACAATTTCGGTCATTATTTTTTAAAATCTCTCTCTGCCACATTTCCCTCTTTCTGGTATTCCACTCATATGCATGTTTAAACCACTTGATATTGTCTCATAGATCTCTAAGGGTCTGTTCATTCAAAACTAATTTTTCTTTTTTTTCATTTTGGATTGTTTCAAAGTGTATTCAAATCAACCTTTTTTCCTGACCTCTCCAATCCTCTGTTAAGCCCCAGAATTTTTCATATGAGATATTATACTCTTATGCTCTAGAATTCTATTTGGTTCTTTTTTATAGTTTTAATCCCTCTGTTGTTTACTCATTATGACCATTTTTTCCTTTAATTTCTTGAATATGTTTATGATATCTGCTTTAAAGCCCTTGTCTATTAATCCTTACATCTGGGTCAACTTGGAGTCTGTTTTCATTGACTTTTTTTTTTATTATAGATAACATTTTCTTGTGTCTTTATATGTCTAGACATTTTTTATTGTATGCTGGACATCGTGATTGCTGCACTATAAGGAGTCTGGATTACGTCTCCCTTCAAAGAGTGTTGAGTTTTGTTCTGGTAGATAGTTAATATCATGACAGGGAGCCAAAATTTAAAAATTGCAGGTGAGCATTTCATTCCTAACAATAGAAAAAAAGCTGGTGCTTTATAAATCAGAAAGGATATTATAAATTTGTTTTAAGTAGAACAGGGGACTTACTTTAATGAAGCAAAATCGCACAAATTTCTCAAACTGTAATTTAGCCTCTGAGTTACAGAATGCTGAAACAGGAATGGCTGATAGTTTCTGAAAAATAAATATGAATATATAAGAGGAAAACTATTTACACTTCAAATATTAATTTTGGGGCCAAAAAGATTAGAAATAGGTACTTTTAAATATTCATAGCAATTTTCAAAATGAAAAATGTTTTTAATCCCCCAAATATCCACCAGTGGGGTATCATATAACAAAACTACAGTTAACATTTTTCAAAGCATGTCAGCAGGTTTCCTTCAGAAATTAACTATAAAATGCAACAGAGTACTACAAAGGGCAATAAACATTACCTTATTTTTAGTCATCCATTTCACAAACTTATAGTCATAAGGTTCATTGTTGTTCATCCCAGAGAGATCTGCATCTAAAAGAGCAGCAAAAATTAGATGGCCTATATATTATATGAGAGGTAAGATGTATTTCATTTATGTATATTAAGATTCAAATATTTTCTCCTGACTTAAACCAATTTAGTTTAGGGTTTTTTAAGTAGATACTCACAATCTGCTGGAGTCTCACACTGCATAGTGTGGTGGAAAGTGAGGAATTCACAGATTAATATTCTAAGGGAGTACTTGAATAAATACCTAGTTTGTTCATGCTTATGTATACAATTCCTAGCATGGGAAGAGAGTAAGAAAGGATAAGGGAAGAGGCGTGCTGCCTTTCCAACTAGAAATAATATAAGACTCTATGATCATTATTAAGGAAACAACACCCACATTTCACTATAAACTATTCATCAGTAATAATTACATCTCTAAATAGCCATTCACTAGATTGTAAGCTCCATGAGGATAAAATGTCTGTTTTGCAATCTATTGTATTCCCACTCCTAGCTCAGCGTCTAGCACATAAGTAATGAAAAGAATATTTGTATAATAAATCACATTATTTTATTATATTTTATACCATAAAACCTGAAAAAGCTGAAACCTGTGTAAGACAGAAACCTGTCAGAGAAGGAAAACTCAAATATTTTCCACTAAAACAAGCAATAGAAAAGTAGTAAGACAGTACCCTGTCAAAGGTGGAAAACTTGCAAGACGTGGAAAAACAACACAGTTCTGTAGAGTACTGGTTCTCACAGGTTTCACTGTACTATATTGTATATATGTAATACATATTGCATATTATTCATTTATTTACAAAGGAAGAATGTTTAGATCTTCCAAGTCATATTGTCTACTGCTTGCTTCAATATACAGGTAGTCCCTGACTTATGACGTATTCAAGTTACAACAAACCACACTTACAACTGTCCATTTTTTTTGAACATCTTATCGTTAGTAATATGTACTACATACTATGTTGCAACGTATAATCTGCTGATGTTACCATTCTCATGCCAACCTCCAAAGACAAAGATTGGATTTATGAAGATACTGATAATAAAAGGCAATAATAATGAAAACTAAAAAAATTGAGGTATTCTAGCAATGTCACCACTGACTTAAGATAGAGTCATCGGAATGGAACCCTGTTGAAAGTTGGGACTACCTGTATGACACTTTTTTTTTTTTAATTTAGGAGAAATTTTCAAATATTTATTCCCATTCTTATCTGTTGTCTCAATCTTGCTTTAAGGCCTAGCATTCAGTTTCAGCCATCTACATTTCATATTACTTAAATTTATTGACTTGTACTGTTCAGTTTTTCTGAATGGGCCAAAGCAACTAAAGCTAATGATTGCATTATTCAATAAAATTCTACAGTTTTACTGCTTAAAACAAATTGAGGCCGCTATATTACTTCTTTCTCTCATTTACTAATATCACTCTTTAAAAGCTTGACATTGAAGAAAGTTTTTACCTATATTAAAAGAAAAGGGTCTTACATATTTTTACCTGATTATTTTATTTCCATCCATCTTCTCCTGTGCTTTAAGAACGAAAAAATCCCATATACCTATTATTTATTGCTAAGTATGCTACATGATTCCTGCATTTCATCATCACTGTAATTCTGAGAGGCAGTTACTATCCCTCACTTTAAAGATGAGGAAACTGACAGACTGGTTAAATTATTATTTCAAGGTATATGTGTTTATGTGTGTTTAACTGAGGCTCGACCCTAATAAAAATGACACCGTAAAAAAGCCAAAGTCTTAACTGCAAATTATGTGAAAATTCAATGTGACAAGTACACAATAGCAGTATATTTAAGGTACAAAGGTATCCCAGAGAAAGGAGTGATTAACAATGGGAGTAGAAGGAAGAGCAGGAGGGTTTCACTAACTGCAATTAACAGTGAGTGTACTACTTAATTACTCTTGTAAAAAAGCTTAAAAAAGAGGAGTTTATTGTGATGCTGCCCAAAAGGAATAAATTCAGTTTTAAAGGTTATATAGTTAGAAGGAAGTTAGAATCTTTTTCTTTGGAATTGCCTGAGC
This sequence comes from Elephas maximus indicus, assembly GCF_024166365.1. Lineage (NCBI taxonomy): Eukaryota > Metazoa > Chordata > Mammalia > Proboscidea > Elephantidae > Elephas > Elephas maximus. The sequence continues at coordinate 139,017,994 of NC_064821.1, forward strand.
CAGAGATCCTGAAACGAACTAAATAAAATATTTCTTTATTGAAGGTAAGAGTTTAAACCATGTTATAATAGCATGAGCATTTTTAAATAACCCATGAAAATAAAAATTGGTTGTTACACTCCCACTATCTCCTCCAGAACTTAGGACCTTATTATCTCTGACTGGAACAACCACAACAATCTCCTTATTTACCATCATCTTCTAATCAAATGTTCCCTTTTTAGTTCTAGGATGAAGTTCATTTGGTCTGGAAAGTTGCTTAGTATAGAAGATAGATAAGTTCAGTGGTTAGGATATGGATCTCTGTGGCTGTTGCAGTACATCGACAAGGAACTGCCAGAAGTTCAAGCCAGATTCAGAGGAGGATGTGGAACCAGGGATATCATTGCTGATGTCAGATGGATCCTATTTGAAAGAGAGAATACCAGAGAGATGTCTACCTGTGTCTTACTGACTATGCTAAGGCATTCACCTGTGTGGATCATAACAAATTATGGATAACAATGCAGAGAATGGGAATTCTGCAACACTTAATTGTGCTTATGGGGAATCTGTACCTGGATCAAGAGGCAGTTATTTTAACAGAACAAAAGGATACTGCATGGTTTAAAGTCAGGAAAAGTGTGCGTCAGAGTTGTATCCTTTTAACACAGCTATTCAATCCGTGGAAACCCTGGTGGCGTAGTGGTTAAGTACTACAGCTGCTAACGAAGAGGCCAGCAGTTCAAATCTGCCTGACGCTCCTTGGAAACTCTATGGGGCAGTTCTACTCTGTCCTAAAGGGTCACTATGAGTTGGAATCGACTCGATGGCAGTGGGTTTTTGTTTTTTTTTTTATTCAATCCGTATGCTGAGCAGGTAATCCGAGAAGCTGGACTATATGAAGAAGAACGGGGCATCAGGATTGGACGAAGACTCATCAACAACCTGTGTTATGCAGATGACACAACCTTACTTGCTGAAAGTGAAGAGGACTTGAAGCACTTACTGATGAAGATCAAAGACTACAGCCTTCAGTATGGATTACACTCCAACACAAAGAAAATCAAAATCCTCCCGGCTGGACCAATAAGCAACATCATGATAAACGGAGAAAAGATTGAGGTTGTCAAGGATTTCGTTTTACTTGGATCCACAATCAACACCCATGGAAGCAGCAGTCAAGAAATCAAAAGACGCATTGCATTGGGCAAATCTGGTGCAAGAGATCTCTTTAAAGTGTTAAAACGCAAAGATGTCACTCTGAAGACTAAGATGCGCCTGACCCAAGCCATGGTATTTTCAATTGCCTCATATGCATGCGAAAGCTGGACAATAAATAAAGAAGACCGAAGAAGAATTGATGCCTTTGAATTGTGGTGTTAGGGAAGAATACTGAACATACCACGGACTGCCAAAAGAACGAACAAATCTGTCTTCGAAGAAGTACAACCAAATGCTCCTTAGAAGCAAGGATGGTGAGACTACATCTCACATACTTTGGACACATTGTCAGGAGGGATCAGTCCCTGGAGAAGAGCATCATGCTTGGTAGAGGGTCAGTGAAAAAGAGGAAGACCCTCAACAAGATGGACTGACACAGTGGCTGCAAGGATGGGCTCAGGCATAGCAACAATTGTGAGGATGGCGCAGGACTGGGCAGTGTTTCATTGTTCTGCATAGGGTCATTACGAATCACAACTGACTCAACAGTACCTAACAACAACAACAGCAGCAGAACATTGGTCCAATACAGTACTGGAAGATAAGTCCCTCAAGTTGGAAGGCACTCAAAATACGACTAAGAAAAAGCTGCCTCCTCAAATTATAGCCAACCTTAATGACACAGATGAAGTAAAGCTTTCGGAACCTCATTTGCTGACGTGGTACAACTCAAAATGAGAAGAAAGAGCTGCAAACATCTATTAGTAATCGGAATGCAGAATTTGGTAATTGGTACAAAGTATGAGTCCAGGAAAACTGAAAGTTGTCGAAAATGAAATGGAATGCTTGAAGAGTGATATCTCAGGCATTAGTAAGGTGAAATGGACTGGTATTGGCCATTTTGAATCAGACAGTCATATGGTCTACTATGCCGGGAATGACAAACTAAAGAGGAACAGCATCACGTTCATCATCAAAAAGAACATTTAAAGATCTATCCTGAAGTGCAAAGCTGTCAATGATAGAATAATATCCATATACATACAAAGACCAGTTAATATGACTGTTATTCAAATTTATGCACCAACCACTAATGCTGAAAATGAAGAAACTGAAGATTTTCACCAACTTCTGTAGTCTGAAATTGATCATACATGCAATCAAGATGCTCTGATTATTACTGGTAATTGGAAGATGAAAGTTGGAAAAAGAGAAGAATCAGTAGTTGGAAAATACGGTCTTATTGATAGAAATGATGTCAGAGATCACATGATAGAATTTTGCAAGACCAACAACCTACTCACTGGAAATATGGCAACTATACACATGGGCTTCGCCAGATGGAATACACAGGAATCAAATTCGCTACATCTGTGGAAAAAGATGATGGAAGCTCGACATCATCAGTCAGAACACCACCAGGGTTCACTGCAGAACAGACTGTCAATCGCTCATATGCAAGTCCAAGCTGAAGCTGATGAAAATTAGAACAAGTCCACAAGAGCCAAAGTATGACCTTGAGTATACCCCACCTAAATTTAGGGACCATCTTGAGAATAGATTTGACTCATTGAACACTAATGACTGAAGACCAGATGAGTTTTGGGTAACATCAAGGATATGATACATGAATAAAGCAAAAGGTCATTAACAAGACAGGAAAGATGGAAAAGACCAAAATGGATGTCAGAAGAGACTCTGAAACTTGCTCTTGAATGCAGAATAGCTAAAGCAAATGGAAGAAATGATGAAAGAAAAAAGCTGAACAGAAGATTTCGGAGGGCATCTCCAGAAGACAAAATAAAGTATTATAATGAAATGTGCAAAGACCTGAATTAGAAAACCAAAAAGGAAGAACATGTTCTGCATTTCTCAAGCTGAAAAAACTGAAGAAAAGATTCAAGCCTTGACTTGCAATATTAAAGACTGTACAGACGAAATATTGAATAATGCAGGAAGCATCAAAAGATGAGAGGAATATACAGTAACATTCAACCATTTCAGGAGGTAGCATATGATCAATAATCAATGGTACTGAAGGAAGAAGTCCAAGCTGCACTGAAGGCACTGGCAAAAAACAAGGCTCCAAAATTGACAGAATACCAATTGAGATGTTTCAACAAACAATGCAATGCTGGAAGCACTCACCCGTCTATGTGAAGAAATATGGAAGACAGCTACCTGGCCAACCGACTGGAAGAGAGATTCAAATTTGTGCCCATTCCAAAGAAAGGTGATCCAACAGAATGCAGAAATTATCAAACAGTATCATTAGTATCACGTGCAAGTAAAATTTTGCTGAAGATCATTCAAAAATGGTTGCAGCAGTACACCGACAGGGAACTGCTGGAAATTCAAGCTGGATTTAGAAGAGGATGTAGAACGAGGGATATCGTTGCAGATGTCAGATAGATCTTGGCTATAAGCAAAAAATACCAGAAAGATGCTTACCTGTGTTTTATTGACTATGCAAAGGCATTCAACCGTGGATCGTAACAATTTATGGACAACATTGTGAAGAATGGGAATTCCAGATTACAATTGTGCTCATGAGGAACCTGTCCATAGACCAAGAGGCAGTCATTTGAACAGAACAAGACGATACTACATTGTTTAAAATCAGGAAAGGTGTGTGTCAGGGCTGTGTCCTTTCACTATACTTATTCAATCTGTGTGTTGAGCAAATAATGCAAGAAGCTGGACTCCATGAAGAACGTGGCAACCGGACTGGAGGACGATTCATTAACGACCTGCAATATGCAGATGACACAACACTGCTTGGTGAAAGTGGACTTTAGGTGGGTTATTTAAAACTTTTTAAGTCTTCTCATCTGTAAAAACTGAGCTAACAATGTTCTTAAAAGGATGTTAAGAGTGCTTGACACATAGCAGACCCTCAATCAGTAGATTTTCCTTCTTTATTTCACTTCCATATAACCAAAATAGCAAACATCACCCTATGGCTTCAAAAATTTCCAGAGATCTTATTTTTCTAAAAAAAATAGTATGCCTTTTTTGTAAGTGAAAAGAAAAATTTTACTCAAATGAACACAAGACACATAAATATTTTATGTACATGTGTTTTAAATTACAAACAATAATATGACAGCAAATTCAATGTTTAATAGAATAGTTAGAACACTGACTCCATAATCATATAACAATAGTCACATTTAATATAAAGAAATTAGAAGATGATTGTAGAAAAACACTGCCATTGTTAAAATCCATCTTTTCCATAACTAAAATGCTGATATGCTTTGATACCAATCTTTTCCCTATAATTCTGCTATAATTCCACATATATAAGTTCCAGTATACTTGAAATAATAAAAACCTTTACAAACCTAGCAATGACACATCAGCAATGATGAAGTATCCCCCATCAGGCACAATGGGTCTTAGCCCAACACTTCCAAGTAAACGGACCATCCGATCTCTTTTTGCTTCTAATTCTTTTGGCAAAGAATTAAAGTAACACTCTGGGTCACCCATGCGCTTGATGTCGATCCAAAAAGCTTGAGCCAAGGCTTCCTGGATGTTAAAATTGAGAAATGTGGAAAGGAAATATGGTAATATGTTATTTGTTGCTTAGCTTATCGGTATAATAAATAAAGATGTAAGATCCTTGGCAAAAAGGTCACTCCAGAAATGACAGCTGGATTCCTGTGAACCTATATTAATCAATCGACAGATTAATGAAGGAATCAGGTATCACGTAAATGGCTAAGTCTAACATGAAAAACTCAGAATTAGACCTGAAAACACAAATTGAAAAGGAGATATTCTATAAAGATGGCTTAACTGGAAATTTTTAAAAATGTTAAGTTATTTTCTATCAAGGTGAGCTGTAGAATGGCTTAATAAATTTAAGCCTAGAAGAAAGAAATGATGAACTAGCCAGCCTTTCCCCACTACCTTGGAGGATGATAGTGGAAATGAAAGTTGATCTGCTGGGTAGAGGAGAAAATGTACCCTCCCTCATTCCCCATAGGTGTGCAAATTCCTGCTCTAATCCTTCCCATCCCAAGAAGATGCTCCAAGTGCAACAAGCATTGGAAACATTACTGGGGCATGTGGAGCGATTCCTCTGGTATTCTTCAAGCTAAGTCAGAAGGGCCAGGAGAGACACTGGTCTGGGGTAAAAGCCAGTTTTGATAAGGATTAGGCCTAGGTGCCTGAGAAGGCAGAGATGAACAAGTCAGAATCAGGGTATACATAAAGAACAAGGATCTGTACAGATAGGAGGGCAGAAGCGTGGTAGGCAAGTATGAACTGAGATGACTTAGAAGTATTGGTACTCAGAGTAAACCAGGAGATGCAGGTAAATAATGAAGAACTTGAAATGACTAACAGAACAGCAGAGCTAAGTGGTCAAATTTTAAGGAAATTAATCAGAGTCAGAGACATCAAGAACTAAAGGATAAATTAGTTCACATAGTAAATATACACTGAGTACCTATGTTCAGCCTGGCATTCAGGTAAGTACTGAGGATACAATAATAAACAAGATAGACTTGGCACTTATCTTCACAGAACTTCCAATTGGTAGGGCAAGGGGAGCTGTGCCAGAAGATGAAACAGACAACAAAGTATAAAAACTGTGAAAAGTAAATATATTATTTGCTCTACCAGTCAAGTAACAGGCTCGGGTAGAGGTGAGGGGGTTTCCCATTGGAGAGAATAGTGTGTACTGAAGTCCTAAGGCAGGAAATCATTTGTTGTGGTGGAAGAAGTCCAGTGTGGCTGAAAGGTAGCAAGTGAGAGAGAGCATGGCAAGAGATGAGACCAGAGGGACAGAGAGGGACAAGATCATAGAGAAGTCTGCATGCCACAAGAATTCAGCAGTAAAAAAGAATAACAATTGACCAACCCCCCCAAACAACAACAACAACAACAAAACCTATTGCTGTCGATTCCGACTCACAGCAACCCCATATGACAGAGTAGAACTGCCCAATAGGGTTTCCAAGGCTATAATCATTACAGAAGCTGACTGCCACATTCTTCTCCCATGGAGCAGCAGGTGGGTTCAAACTACTGTCCTTTTGGTTAGCAGCCCAGCACTTAACTGCTCCTAGTAATTCCCTGGTATTAAAAATAAAGCTCGTTTGCTTCAGCCTAAAAATTTGTGATTTCCCTAGTTTCCAAAATGGCTGTTGGGGGCACCTAGCCTAAACGGAGAGTAAAGGGGTTTGGAAGATGTTCCAGATGTTCCCAACAGCTGATTCTTCCTTTTTTCTCAGTAACTCATTTCTTCACTACAGCAGAAGCCATTGCCCTAAAAAATTCAGCACCCAGGAGACATAAACACCCATCCAACCACACAAATATCCTTGACTCCTCTCATTTTCTCATACCCCATATATAATCCATCGGCGAATACTGTTGGCTCTACCTTCAAAATACATTCATAGTCCAATTACTTTTTACCACTTCTGCCATTCCTATCTTGGTTCAGTCCACTCTTAGCTATCTCCTGGATCACACCAACTGCCTTTAACTCAACAAAGCAGCCAGAGTCCACCAAAAGTCCTTAAAGTGATATACATGGCCCAGCTTGATCTGGCTCCCTGCTACCTCTCTGGTCTTTTCTCCTACAACTCTTCTCCTTTTACAGCCTCTGTGCTATTCACTGATATAAACATGCCAGGCAGGCTGCCTACCACTGGGCCTTTACACTTGTTCTCTCAGTCCAGAGGTTTCTTCTATAGGCAACCACATTACCTACACTTCATTTAATTTATTGCTTAGATGTCACCTTCTCAGTGAGGCTTTCAAAGATTATCCTAACACTGTACCTTCTCCCACTTGGCACTTTATATCCTTCCTCCTTCCTTGTTTTTCTCTATAGCATCTATCAACATCTGACATATTTAAAAATTATTTATTATCCATCTCTCCCTACTAGGTGGTAAGCTCCATGTCATGGATTGAACTGTGTCCCCCAGAAAAATGTGTCAACTTGGTTAGGCCATGATTCCCAGCACTGTGTGGCTGTTCTCCATTTTGTGATTGTAATTTTATGTTAAAGAGGATTAAGGTGGGATTGTAACACCCTTACTAAGGTCACATCTCATCCAATGTAAAGGGAGTTTCCCTGAGTGTGGCCTGCACCACCTTTTATCTTACAAGAGATAAAAAGAAAATGTAAGCAAGCAGAGAGTGGGGAACTCATACTACCAAGAAAGCAAGTGCCGGGAGCAAAGTGCAACCTTTGGAACCACGTTCCCTGAACAGAGAAGCTCCTAGCTCCTAGTCTAGAGGAAAATTGGTGAGAAGACTGACAAAGACAGAAAGACTTCCCCTGGAGCTGACGCCCTGAATTTGGAATTTTAGCTTACTTTTTTTTTTTTTTTTACTGTGAGGGAATAAACTTCTCTTTGTTACAGCCATCCACTTGCAGTATTTCTGTTATAGCAGCACTAGATAACCAAGACACTCCATGAAGGCAGGAATTTTTGTCTGCTCTATCGCCAATATCAGTAAATATTTGTTGAATAAATGAATGGATTTACTTTGAGAGAATCAAGGGAGTTTAACATCTAACAAAACCAAACGTCAGAGCCGGCCTTCGTGGTATTACTTTAGAGAGTCATTAAAAACATAATTTTAAAATAGACTTTTTCTCATTCAGTAGTTATTTTTGACATGAATCAAAAAAAAAAAAAATCACAAGTTCAGTCTTTCGCCTTTTAGAAAAAGAACATATTTTAGTGTTTTGATTGTTCTCAGAATGATATTAAGCAGATCCTTGTTTCTACAAATATTTTTTAAAAAATAGAAATAGAAACAAGATGTACATTAAAAAGTCTTGCACCTACTCCTGCCCTACCTACTAATTTCACTCACTCCCCTTTCCCCTGTAAGAAACCAAACCTGTTGCTGTAGAGTCTATTCCGACTCATAGCGACCCTATAGGACAGAGTAGAACTGTCCCATAGAGATTCCATGGAGCGCCTGGTGGATTTAAACTGCTGACCTTTTGGTTAGTAGCCACAGCACTTAACCACCACTACGCCACCAGGGTTCCCCTACCCCTACAGGTAGCCACTGATGCTAGTAATTCTTATGTATCCTTCTAGAGGTCCTTTTAGAAAATATAAGCAAATAGATATTCCCCTTCTTATATATAATGTAGCATAAATACATACTGTTTTGTATCCTGCTTTTTAAAATAGTTTTATGACATATTTTAGAAATCTTTTTTATATCAGTAATTACAGAGCTGCTTTACTCTTTCTCTCTTTTTTTTTGACGGCCCTTGTGGTAGACAGAATAATGGCCCCCAAACATGTCCACATCCTAATCCCCAGAACCTCTGAATATGTTACCTTACATGGCAAACGGGACTTTGCAGATATGATTGGGTTAAGGATCTTGAGATGGAGTAGATTATTGTGAGTTATCTAGGTGGGCCCAAGGTAACAAGGACCCTTATAATGGAAAGATGAAGGCAGCAGAGTTACAGAAGGAGGTGTGATGACAGAAGCAGAGGTCAGCTGATGTGACCATGAGATAAGGAATATAGGAGACCTCTAGTAGCTAAAAAAAAGGCAAAGAATGGACTCTCCCCTAGAGCCTTCAAAAGGAACACAATCCTGCCAACGCCTTCATTTTACTCTTAAAGACCCATTTTGGACCTCCAGAAGTGTAAGATAATAAATTTTTGTTGTTTTAAGCTACCAAATTTTTCGTTATTTGTTATAGCAGCAATTAGAAACTAATACAGTCATACAGTATTTAAATGTTTAGATACACCATGGTTTATTTAATCAATTGTCTATAGATGGATTAGAGACTCTTCCCAACCTTCTACCATGTGTAGCCATATATAGCTGGAGGTGAATTCCCAGAAGAGGGATTGCTGCTTCATAGGATAAGCATGTTTGTGATTTTGATTGGCACTGCCATTGTCCCCCATAAGGGTTGCACCACTTTCTTCTTTCACCAGCAATGTATTAGTGTTCAAATTTGATGGATTTACATTAAAAAACAAATAACAACAAAAAAACTATTCTTGGTAACAGTGAATATATGTCTACTCCTAAATTATATTAGAAGGCCCTATTCAAGGAGGACAGGAAGGGAAGAACTAAGTCAATTGAGGTAAGCGTTTTAAAAATTAACACCTTCACCAAAAGACTGTACTTATGCCCCACGTTACTATAATACCTACCTGTAATGGAGTTGCACAAGTATAGAGGGTATTTTGTTGAACTGTCTGTAAATGTTTTATCAAATAACTGGGACCAATGGACCAGCCAATCTAGGGAAGGAAAAAATAAAAGCAGATTAAACAAAACATAAAAGCTAATTGTATATACCAAGTCTGAGAGAGTAGGTAAGCTTCATGCAATTAAATGTATACAATTCTAAAATGTTCACAATATGATGATAATAAAGTATTAGTAGTGAGAATCATTGCAACATTGTTCTTTCATGGAAATGTTTCCAAGGGAGCCACTAAACCTCTGCCTTCAGAAGGTAAACAGTGCCTGCAATCATTATCAGCCTTCTCCCCTCTTCTAATTTGCTACTTCCGACATTCTGAAGATTTAAAGATCAGTAACAAGGCTTGTTTAAATTATGTATAGAACACTGAATGAGGATCTAAAGGGCCCATAATAAAAATATATAGATTTTTGGTTCTGGGGCCTCATTTTGACACTCCCTGTTTCTTAGCAATGCTTAGAATAGGTGTAGGATAGAGAAATAAGTTTCAACTGGATAAATTTTTATCATGCAGTGGTTAGGCACAGTATTCTGGGGCTAAACTACCTGTATTGGCTTGAATGTTTCAGCAGTGTAACCTCAGATGGGATGGATAATTTTATTACTTTTTTTTCAATTGTGATTAAGGTGGAAGTTTACAAATTAGTTTCTCACTAAACAGTTAATACACAAATTCTTTTGTGACACTGGTTGCCCACTCTGCAATGTGTCAACACTTGCCCTTTCACCACCCCAGGTTCCCTGTTTCCATTTGTCCAGTTTTCCTGTCCCTTCCTGCCTTCTTGTCTTTGCTTTTGGGCTTGCATGCCCATTAGTCTCGTATACACAACTCAACTATGAAGCATGTCCCTCACATGTGTTATTGTTGGCCCTATAGACCTGTCTAATCTTTGGCTGAAGGGTGAGCCTCAGGAGTGACTTCAGTACTGAGTTAATAGGGTGTCCAAGGGTCATCTTGGGGTTTCTCCAGTCTCTGTCAGGCCAGCAAGACTTTTTTTTTTTATTTTGTTCTACATTTTTCTCCCGCTCTGTCTGGGACTCTCTATTTGATCCCTGCCAGAGCGGTCGGTGGTGATAACCAGGCACCATCTAGCTGTGATGGATAATTTTACATGTCAACTTCGCTAAACTATGGTTCCCAGTTGTTTGGCCAAACAGTAGTCTAGTTCCTGTTATGGAGTGGTTACATGTGCTATTACACAATAGTTTAAAAAAAAAAAAATTCTTTGCAATCAAGTCGATTCCAAATGGTAACCCTATGTACGCCACAGTAGTACTGTGTTCCACATGGTTGTAAATAGCTGTGACCTTTTGGAAATAGATTATCAGTCCTTTCTTCCAAGGTGCCTTTGAGTGGATTTAAACTGTCAAACTTTCAGTTTCTACCACATGTAATTAAATCAGTTGGCCTTAAGTAAAGCAGATTACTTTCCGTGATGTAATGACCTCGTATCTAATGTAATATAAGTATTTTCCATAAGTTAATCTAATGTAATATAAGCAAATGATCAATTGAAGGCCCTAGGAGCAAAAAGAGCTTCCCTAATGTATGTTCTGCCTCCAAACTATAAACTGACATTTTGGCAGGACCCTCAACTCACTCTTTCCATTGCCTGACCCCTGGAGTTGGGACGAAAGCCTGCAGGAGTATCCAGCCTGTTGCCTGACCTATGGATTTTGGACTTGCCAAAAAAATAAACAAACACGTTGTCATCAAGTCGATTCTGACTCATAGCGACCCTGCAGGACAGAGTAGAACTTCCGCATAGGGTTTCCAGGGAGCAGCTGGCAGATTGGAACTGCTGACTTTCTGATTAGCAATCATAGTTCTCAACCTCTACTCCACCAGGGCTCCTTGGACTTGCCAGCCTCCTATAATTTTGTGAACAAATTCCTTGAAGAAGTAAACCAGTCAATCTCTCCCCGCTCACTTTATCTATATACTTATTGAGATGGGAGAGATGATAGTGGTTCTAATATACTGGTTCTATTTCTCTAGAAAACCTTGATTAAAACATTGGACAAGTTACTTCACTTCTCTATGCTTTAGTTTTATCATCTGTAAATAGGGATAATAATTGTACTGACCTCATAATGTGGCTATGACAAATAAATAAATAAATGTAAAGCACTTAGTGTCTTATTATGTTTGGAACATATAAAAGTGCCAAAAAATGAGCTATTACTATTTTTTATATTAATAGGAAGCAAACTAAACATTTTTTGCAAAGACACAAGTGTCACCAACTGATCACTTGTAAAGAAACTAGGGCTCATAGAGAATAAAGGTCAACATCAAAACTGAATAAAAAAAAGTAAGTGAAAAGATCACTAAGTAGGAAAACCTTGTCAACTGAATATCTACATATTCAAAGTACAGAATAGCCTAAAGAAATAAAATACACGCTTGCTGTTTTTAAGCAACAAACTTTGTATTCATCTTACCTTCCAGCCAGTTACACTGAAAGTCTTTCCAGCACTTCCTATTGTTATTGTTCTTTCCCACATGCCTGGAAAAGTGGCTGAATAGGAAAACAAAATAAAATGTTAAATATATGCTCTCCAATCCATGTTCATTCAGTATAATCTAAAAACATGAAAAAATACATGAATTCAATGAAAACAAATACAGTGAGGTGTAGTCAGTATAATTACTTCAATAGCTTGTAAAATAATTTAACCCAAATCATGGCTGATGTTACAATGCTTTAAGACTTTGCAACATTGCAAAAAATAATATTTAGATTTAATAATTTTAAGTAGAAAAATTATTTTCGGGGGCAGAGTGTCTGTGGGTACAGTGGGGAGTGTCTGGGCCTAGTTCAACTGGCAGCAGTGACACAAGCTATGGGATCCAGTGTTCAGCGTTAGTAGCATTTTCTGTTCAATAAAATACTTCTGTGGCATGAGGGTGGTCCCAGCTATTGTTTAGCCTACCTCTACTTTGCCCATTTTGTAAGTAAGCTTCTACAAGCTTCTTAGAGCAGTGGTTCTTAAAATGTGGTCCCCAGAGCAGCAATTTCAGCGTCACCTGGGAACTTTTTAGAAAGGAAAATTCTTGGAGCCCACCCTAAACCAAATCCATTGCCATCGGGCTGATTCCGACTGACTCATAGCGACCCTATAGGACAGAGCAGAACTGCCCCAAAGGGCTTTCAAGGAGCAGCTGGTGGATTCGAACTGCCTACCTTTTGGATAGCAGCTGAGTGCTTAACCACTGTGCCACCAGGGCTCCAACCCCACCCTAGACCTATTCAATCAGAATCTCTGGGGGTGGAGTACAGCAATCTGAATTTTTTGGGGTAGCAGTTTAATTGAGATATCTCATACCATACAACTAACCCATTTAAACTATATGGTCAATAGTTTTTAGTATATTCACGAAGCTGTCAAACAGCAAAACCAATTTTACAACATTTTCGTCACCCCAAAAAGCTCTGTTCTTTAGCCATCGCCCCCTATCTTCTGAACTCCTCTGTACCCTACCCTCATTGCCCCACTAATCTACTCTGTTTCTATAGATTTACCTATTCTGGATATTTCATATAAAACCAAAAACCAAATCCATTTCTGTCAAGTCGATTCTGACTCTTAGTGACCCTGTAGGACAGAATAGAACCACCCTACAGGGTTTCCAAGGCTGTAAATCTTTATGGAAGCAGACTACCACATCTTTCTCCCTTGGAGCAGCTGGTGGGTTTGAACTGCCAACCTTTTGGTTAGGAGCCAAGCACTTAACCACTGCACCACCAGGGCTTCTTGATATTTCATATAAATGCAATCATATATGATCTTTTGTTAACTGGCTTCCTTCTCTTAGCATAATGTTTTTAAGGTTCATCCTTACTGTACCATGTATCAGTACTTCATTCCTTCTTAAAGATATAAAAATAGCTACCATATAGATATAGTACATTTTATTTATCCATTCATCAGTTCATGAATCTTTGTGTTGTTTCCACTTTTGGCTATTATGAATAATGCTGCCATAAACATTTATGTACATGTTTTTATGTGGACATATTTTCATTTCTCTTGGGTATACACTTAGGAGTGGAATTGCTGGATTATATGGCAATCCTGTTTAACTTTTTGAGGAAATACCAGAGTGTTTTCCAAAGTGGTTGCACCCTTTTTTACATTCAGCAACCTGTGTTTTAAGAAGTCTTTCAGGTGATTCTGATGCATATTAACGTGGAGAACCTAGAGATCCCAGAGGTTCTGTAAATTAAAATTTTTTTTCATAAATTATTTTCTGCTTATATTATTCAGACCTGTTTTTTGCTGTTTGTGACCAAAACACAGTCTGATCCGGAATTTGGCACCAGGTCGGGTGCTGTTTAAGTAGCAGACACTAAAATGTGGAACTGGCTGAGTAGGCAGGTAGGGCAGAAGGTACTGGAGATGCCACTATTCCTGGTTGAGAAATTAGTGGCCTTCATTATGAGGTTGGAAAATAGTTGGTTAAAATGTAGCCTAGAGTAGCTGGAGACACATCATTTCTGAGACTACGTTATTAGAGCAAATGGAGGGAAAACTAAGAATGTTGCCTTACATCAGCTACCTTTTACGCAGCCTTTACAAGGTTCTACATGAAAGAGAGATTTAGATTGAAGGGAGCTCATCAGAGAACAGAGAGTAACAGCACAGGAAAAGCAGGAAGATAGGGAATTAAGATTGGGGCAAACAAACTAGCCACTCACTCTGGCATTTCCAATAACTTCCTGCCTGACAAATGCGGGCAGTTATGTTTACTGTGGAAATGGAATGCAATGAAGTTTTGATGCAAAACGTGCCCATCCCAAAATGATCATTGGGCCACTGGTGCCAAGCCCCCAACCAGAACCAACAGAACGTGGACTGCTAAAGCTGTTCTGTAACAAAAAAGGCATTCTAATGCCCTTCCCCAGTGCTCTCTTCAGAGAGAGCAGTGTAGAGACTTGCCAGACTGAGTAAATAAAGAATTCACCCTACTCCCAGGCCAGGGAGTCCCTAATATTCCCTAGCAGGGTGTGTGATGCGTTTTAGGAACTACTGCCAGGGTGTTGGGTTTCCCATTCCCTCCTTTATTTGATGAGGTTTTTAAACTTTCATTTTCTGTTCCTCTTCATTTTTTATTGAATGTGCTAAAGGGAAGATAAGTTATCTTTCAGTCCTTGGTCTCCAAACTATGAGGACCCAGCAGGTCAGATCCTGGACATTCACTCGTCTCTTAACAGCCATATACTCAGAGAAGCTGATCCAATCCCCAGCTCCAGGGATGACCAAATGGTACACGGGTAATCCCTACCTCCTGTACCAGTGATTGCTCTAGGAGTGGGACTGTTACTCAACTCCAGCCAACAGACGTTAAGGGATGTCTTCTGGGGAACTTTTGGAAAAAGTCTTGTTACTCCCAAGAGAGAGGCTCAACCCTGAGGTCCTCATGTAAAATTGAGATAATAAATTTCGTTATTGTTTAAGCCAATGTGAATTGAAGTTCCTGTTACAGTCAAAAACACCCTATTGATTCAGATATATAAAAGTTTTCAAGTGGATGAATATCTTCAATAAAGTCATTCATTCATTCACCCATCAAACATTTATGAGCAACTACCAGGTGCCAGGGACTATGCTAGGTCCAAAGGAAACAAAGACAAGTAGGACACAGTTCTGATCTCCAAACGGCTTAGTGTCTAGTTTGAGACAAGGAAAACAACAATTGTAATACAGTGCAATAAGTACTGTAATATCAGTAGGCATGGAGTGTTATGGAAGGATAGAAGAGATTGTTAGGGGTAGCTTTCTGCATCCAGTAATGCTGGGGCTGTGACTTGGAAGGTCCCATAGGCCTTAGCCAGGCAGAGAAGGAGAAGCAAAGTACTTTGGGCAAAGAGAATAAAGACACAAAAGCATAGAGGTATAAATGCAAGAGTCTGTGAATTTTGCTGGACATTGGTATATTACTCCTCTCTGTTAATCATCTGAGGATGCTACCTACAACACTGTTTTTAGGAGTCTTCAAGTAATTTAGTTGTGGAGTTCCTCACATGCATTCACACAAAATTTCCATTTGTTTTTTAGAAGTACAATGGATGCTCTTACATTGTTCTGAGAGTACTGGTCCACACAAGGGTAAGAAGCATCCATTTCTGGGGGTCTAAGCTACTGCTAGGAGCCATGGTGGTGCAGTGGTTAAAGTGCTTGACTGGCAACCAAAAGGTCAGTGGTTTCAACCCACCAGCCACTCCACGGGAGAAAGATGTGGCAGTCTGTTTCCATAAAGATTTACAATCTTAATAAAAACTGCAGGGCAGTTCTACCCTGTCCTATAGGGTTGTTATGAGTCGGAATCGACCCGATGGCAACAGGTTTGGTTTTTTTGGTAAGCTATTGCGTTCTCAAAGTAGTCTGCTCATAAGTAAAGTGCCCATGAAAATGTAAGGTAGCTATAGCAATTTCTAAAACAGATGCGTAAACAATTTCAGTCTGTCCAGAAATACTTGCCAATATTTGTAATGGTAGAAAAACTTTATAAATCAGAAAAGTTGTACTATATTCTCTATGGAATACAACAAAAATCAAAAAGATGAAGAAAACATTTAGAGGGCTCACCTGAAGAAGAAATATTTTAACATTCAATAAAAGTAATTATATTCTTTCGATTTTTGAGACACTTCTGGTTCCAGAGGACCCCAGAAGAACACAATACATGTCCCATTTTTTATTTGATCAGAGAAAGTCTAAATTACGTATACTGCAGGGTATCACTTCCTTTAGATTAATAGTAATTTCCAAAATCAGGAAGGCCTATTAGTAGGAAAAACACCTAGAAATAGATTCTTAGGCAGGAAGATACCTGGTGTGGTTCAAGAAGCGCAAGGCAGCCACTGTGCTAGAGCAGAGTAAGCAAAGCGAGAGGATGAGGAGATGGTGTCAGAGATGAAGTGGGGGCCAGGACGTGTGGGAGCTTTTAGGCCGTTGTAAGAACTCTGGCTTTTATTTGAAGCAAATGGAGGATTTTAAACAATGTTCTGGAACTAGTAAACTACCTATATCTTATATACCAAGTAATAGCTGGACTCTTGCTATAGGCAAAAGTACTACTTCTCTGGTTTCAGTACTTAACATGTGATCCAAAAACTCTTCCCTTAAGTTTTTACTGTTTATCCTTCAACTTGTTCATTAATTCACTCAAACATCAGTCATTAATTTCTAAGTGCACATAACAGAGAGAGGCCATTACGACTATTTTAAAGCTAGTCTGAGATACTTTCCCATCAGTTGCACAGTGCACAAACACATTTAGATTTGCGACTATGTAATTATCAGTACCTATTTTAACATGCTTATTTCCAGTATATACAAGCCATTCATAAACCTCATCACTGATACAGAGTGTATCATGTTTGATGCAAAGGTCAGCAATTACTTGGAGTTCCTCTTTAGTATACACCTACATATTATTAAAGGGAAAAAATGAGAGAGTCAGTTATTACTCAACATATGAAAAAACAATAAATCAGAAGTATGTATAAAGAGGTAAAAGACTTTCTTACCTTGCCAATGGGGTTATGTGGAGTATTTAGTATAATAGCTTTGGTTTTGGAACTAAATTTACTTGCCAGTTCTTGCGGATCTAATGTCCAGTCAGAGCTAGACCACTGTTTTCCAGCAACAGGTTTCTAAGCATGAAAAGTAAAGATGTGATTTAATTCAGTTCATGCATGTTTGTTACCTTAAAAATAATCTAATAAAAAAAAATTAGAAAAAGACATAGCAAAGGTAACTGAATAAATGACTAACAAATAAAATAATGAGAAATAACTAGGCTCTAGAATGCGCTTGGCTACAAACCAAAAGGTTGGTGGTTCAAGTTCACCCAGAGGCGCTTCAGAAAAAAGGCCTGATGATCTATTTCTGAAAAATGAGCTATTAAAAATCCTAAGGAGCACAATTCCACTCATCACGTTGCCACGAGTCCAAACTGACTTAATGGCAACTGGTTAGTTCTGCCTTGGAGTGCCTGTCTAAGACCTGAGTCTCCCACTCACATTTGGTCAATAGAAAACTAAACCCTGTCAATACTAACAAGCCATTAAAGTGACTATATGCTTTCAAAGGAGTGAACTATAACTATTGTTGAGGGCAGTGGTGATTCAGTGGTAGAATTCTTGCCTTCCGTACTGGAGCCCCATTGCTGTCAAGTCAATTCCAACTCATAGTGACCCTGTAGGACACAATAGAACTGTCCCATAGGGTTCTACTGCAATCTTTACAGAAGCAGACTGTCAGGTCTTTTCTCCACTGGGGCTGATGTGCGGGTTTAAACCACCAACCTTAAGGTTAGCAGTCAAGTGCTTAATGATTGTACCACCAGCGCTCCTCCATGCTGGAGATATGGGTTCAATTCCCAGCCAGTGCACCTCAAGCACAGCCACCTCCCATCTTGGGTATTTCTATGATGCTGAGCAGATTTCAGTGGCACTTCCAGGCTCAGACAGAGTAGAGGAAAGGTCTGGCAAATATCTTGTTGTTGTTTTTAGGTGCTATCAAGTCAGTTCCAACTTACAGTGACCCTATGTCTAATTGACAGAAATGTTTCCTAGCCCTGTGCCATAATCACAATTGTTGCTATGTTTGAGCCCACTGTTGCAGCCACTGTGTCATTCCTTCTGGTTCAGGGTCTTCCTCTCTGTTGATGACCCTTTACTTTACCAAGCATGATGTCCTTCTCCAAGGACCGATCCCTCCCAATAACATGTCCAAAGAAAGCAAGACAAAGTCTCACCATCTTCGCTTCTAAAAAACATCCTGGCTATACTTCTCCCAAGACAGATTTGTTTGTTCTCCTGGGAGTCTGTAGTCTACTCAATATTCTTTGCCAACACCATAATTCAAATGCATCGATTCTTCTTCGGTCTTTCTTATTGATTATTGATTGTCCAGCTTTCGCATGCATATGAGGTGATTGCGACAGGTGCAGCTTAGTCCTCAAAGTGACATCTTTGCTTTTTAACATTTTAAAGAGGTCTTTTGCAGTAATTTACCCAACGCAATACATCCTTTGATTCTTGTCTGTTACTTTCAGGGGCATTGATTGTGGATCCAAGTAAAATGAAACCCTGCACAACTTCAATACTTTCTCTGTTTATCATGATGTTGCTTATCAGTGTGTGGATTTTTGTTCTCTTTACGCTGATGTGTAATCCATACTGAAGGTTACAGTCTTTGATTTTTATCAGTAAGTCCTTCAAGTCTTCTTCATTTTCAGCAAGCAAGTTGTATCATCTGCTTATCACAGGTTGTTAATAAGTCTTCCTCCAATCCTGATGCTGATTTGTTTTTCATATTGTCTAGCTTCTTGGATTATTTGCTCAATGTACAGACTGAATAAGTAACCCATGTAGTAGCCCCTTGTTCTGTTCGATCGACTGCCTGTTGGTCTATGTACAAGTTCTGAATGAGCACAATTAAATGTTGTGGAATTCGGTTCTTCACAATGTTATCCATCATCTGTTATGATCCACACAACTGAATGCCTTTGCAAAGTGAAAGAATCATAGGTAAACAGCTTTCTGGTATTCTCTGCTTTCAGCCAAGATCCATCTGACATCAGCAGTGGCAATCTACTTACAAAAAATCAACCAATGAAAAAACCCTATGAATCACAATGATATGTTCCCATCGTGCATGGGGTCACCATGAGTTGGAGGCTGA
This sequence comes from Elephas maximus indicus, assembly GCF_024166365.1. Classification (NCBI taxonomy): domain Eukaryota; kingdom Metazoa; phylum Chordata; class Mammalia; order Proboscidea; family Elephantidae; genus Elephas; species Elephas maximus. The sequence goes on from NC_064821.1 coordinate 139,037,071, forward strand.
CTCAAAGGCAGCCAACAACAGCAACAACATAACTATAGTTTATAGTGCTGCCAGGTACAGCTATGGTGAACTTATCAGATACTGTAAGGCTAATAGAAGACTGTGTGATTCACCTTAGTGTGTAAGTTATTTTGTTAAGATTTTTAAAAAGACAATAGTATTGTATTTTATTATGCTTCTAAAGTTAGTAGTAGAATAAAAGAAAAATCACTTTATTCAGAATTCGACAAGTATTTATTGAGCACTCTGTTAGTCATTAAGGAGTAGTGCAATACAGGGGAGTCATTAATGGTTTCTGACCTGGTGTTGCTCACAATTTGGCAGAGAAAGACACATAGCCACAAAACCATACTATTGGTGTGTGGGTACTGATACAAAAGAGACACTTGCAAACAAATAACAAAGTAATAAATTCTACCCCATACAAGCTATTTACTTCTATAATAAAGAAATGTAGTAAATCCCAAAATGCAACTAAATTTTTATATTAATGGAGACAAATTAGCATTTTCAATACTTCTCAAAGCAGGTGAACCGTATTGGCAAACTCACAGATCGTAGGGGAATAAAAACAGGTGTTGCTCCAGCCATTCTCACCATGGGCTCATAGCAGTCATAGAAAGGCATTATTATGATCACCTGAAGTCAAAACAAATAAGGACATTATACATATATCTATTTATTCATTCATTTAACGGATATTGTGTACCCACTAAGTGCAATGCACTAGCCTAGGTGTTGAGATGGAGTGCTGAAAAAGGTAGGCCTTGCCTTCACGGAGCTAAAATTTAAGTGGATGAGATCTTGGAGCTAAACTTGTCCAAGGAGTCTTAAATTGAAGTCCTTGGTCTCTAGGAAGATTAGGGGATGATGTGATGAAAAACAGGTGAAATTGTGCACTACAGATTAGTACATAAGCACAAGTAAGCCTGTGTGTACCTTGCTTATTAGGTAATCCGTCCCTGTGTGGACTGCCAGAAGAACAAACAAATCAGTCTCAGGAGACATACAGCCAGAATCCTCCTTAGAAGTGAGGGTGGCAAGACTTCAGTTCACTTGCTTTGGACACGTTATCAGGAAAGACCAATCGCTAGAAAAGGATATCCTGTTTGGTAAAGTAGAGGGTCATAAAAAAGGAGGGAATCCCTCAATGGGATGGACTGACACAGTAGCCACAGCAATGGACTTAAACATACCAACGACCATGAGGATGGTGCAGGACCAGGCAATGTTCCATTCTGTTATGCAGAAGGTCGCTGTAAGTCAAAGAGTTGACTCAACAGCAACTAGCAATGACAACATATAAATGACAATTCACATCCCCAACCAAAAGCTATCTTCTCCCCAGGTGGTACAGCTCAGATGCAAGACGAGATTGGTATGGTGTGTGCAGGAGCCACCTTGGCTAGAAGCCCTATGCTTCACAGGAGCCGGTAGCTCTTATAACAATCTTAGAGACACAGCCATCAGGGTCACCACAGATGCCAGTGATAGCAGTCATTGGGAAGTGAAGTGCAGTGTCCACATCAGGTATTTATAGTTCCCCCAGTCCAGATAACTGAAAAATCAGGGGTAATTTTACTGGAAGCAATATTGTTTAATAATGTTGTTGACATATACCACCTTATCAAGGACTTCCAGGAGAGCAGGTTTCTTACAGCAGGAGAAAGGGTTTTATTAACTTTCGCCCATAGTCCACCCCCACGATGAGCCTCTCTTTTTATCAGTCTCAATAGATGGCAGCAGAGGACACTTGAGCCCTTTGGAATGTTGCTGGGCCATGGCTGAAGTTAACTCCAAACATGGGAAATCTTTAATACCGAAACAAGGCAAATAAATACACTGTATGACCACCAGGATTCGTATTATTCAATAGGACATTAATATCCCCTCCATCTTGATCAACTGGACCCCCCACCCCCCCGCCGCAATCAGTAGTATCTACAACATCTCTATGCTGGGGATCACAGGCAAGTTTACACCAAACGACAGGATTTAGCAAACAAAACCAAATACCATGTCATTTTTCTTCTCTTTTAGCAACCAAACCAAAACCAAACCCATTGCTGTCAAGTTGATACTGACTCATAGCAACCCTATAAAACGGAGTAGAACTGCTCCATAGGGTTTCAAGGAGTGGCTTGTGGAATCAAACTGCCAACATTTTTGTTAGCAGTTGTAGTGCTTAACCACTGTACCACAAGGGCACCCTTTTAGCAACAGTGCTCCTCTTTTATATACCATCTATATATCTGGGGTTTTAGCCAATCTAAAAGCATAATCGTATTCCAGTCATAAAATAGAAAAGTTATCCTTTTGGCTTGAAGTTTTAAAATACGTAGTCATTGCCTTTACAAATCTCTTAACAGCCTGTCACTTAATAGTTTTTGAGACTTTCTCTTCATCAGTCTCAACAGATGGTGGCAGAGGTCACCAGAGCCCTTTGGAATGTTGCTGGGTCTCAGCTGAAGACAACCCCATACGTGGGAAGTTTTTTTTTTGCACTCCCAGGTATTATGAGAATTTTACTGTTGTAGCCTTGCCTGGCCTTATTGGCCCGCACGTAGCAGTTTGTTTTTGATCTCCTGTGGGGCCTTTCTGGCTCTTCTCCCTGCAGTCAGCCTAGTTCAGTCATCTTGGTGGTCCCATCGCCTTTTCACATGGCGGTTTCAGTCACAGGTATGGGGTCTGAGGGCTCCTGTGCACTTTTTAAATTCTCTACAATTTGTTTCCTTAATGCCCCACCTAGATATATACACCACTGTCACCAGAGAGTGAAGGTGGTGGGCTGAGAGCAGTGGGGTCACTGGGGGGGGGGGGATGGGGGCGGCTAGGGCTGTGGGCCACACCAGGTGACACTGTCAGAGGAGGTGACACCAAAATGACTGTGTATAAAATCTTTGTGCAGTGTTTCAGCAGAAATGTATTACTTTTTATAAAAATATCCCTGTAGCTAGTTATAAGAACAAAAACATTTTCGTCATCCCAGCTTACATGTATTAATATACCTGCAAGGCTAAAACTCTATGCTCATTTATTTTTTGAACCTTCTAATGTGCTCCAGTCAGAGCAGTCATTATTACCCAACTACGGTGACACTTGGAATCGCGGAGTTTTGTCTGCAAGCGCTACAAGTACCCACTGTTGTTTTCATTGCTGCCAGCGTTTTTATAGTCACTGACTTTGTCAAATTTTCTGGTGTTTTAGCTACAATGTTGTGGTAATTAGTATTTCAGGAACTATATCAATAACTTTTTTGAGAATGAAGTAGCTGTAAAAGGAAAAGGAGAAAAATCAAAATAGGCTTCTGCTCAGTTACTAATAATGTAATAATTCAATGTAGAAAGATTTTACAAAACGGTTTTGTTTTTAGTACTCATATAATCTAAGAAATATTACATGTAAACAATTTAAAACTATATCACATATTATTCTATGATTAAAATTGATAATAAACATTGCTAAGGGTTCTATATGTTCTGGTATGGGAGGAGGTCCATGGTGGGGTAACGCCATGCATTACTACACTGTGTGACACCAACCCTACTGACACCAAGAGAACCGATTTTAAGGTAAAATCAGCTGTTCTGTTTTAGATACGTGTGTTATCGCTTAGACACGTGAAATACCTCTTGGACACACAAGTGCCAATGTCATGTAGGCATTAGGGTATATAAATGTGGAGTTCAGTCAGGTGCTCAAAGCTAGAGATAGAAATTTGGTCTTCATCAGCACATAGGTGGTATTTGAAGCTATGGGACTGGACGAGATCACCCAGGAAGAAAGGACAGAAAAAAGAAGGCCGAGGCTGAACCCTGGGATACTTCACCAGAGTAGAGAAGGAGGAATAACAAAGGATTAACAGGATCACAGTATGAGATAAAACATTAAACTATTTTGTAGAATTAAAGGCAATTATGCATTACGAAAGTGTGACTGTACTTCCTTAACATGTTTCGTTAATTAGCTTAGTGGCTGGCATAGTAGAGGAAATTAGACATGACACAAAGTGACGGTAGTATCTTTCATAAAAGAGGTACAGATAGAGTGCTATGAGAGTTTGAAGGAAAGAGTTAGCAGTATAGATCAGGACAAATATTCACTGTGTAGAGCCAGCTCAAGCAACTCTTCTCTCTAGCTTTCCAGACCTACATTCACAGAGTTGACCACTTCTTCCTCTTACCACCACCATAACTAATACATTTTCCACCACTATCACACAACATTCCTCTAATCTGTGTACAAGCTTATCTCCTCTAGTAGAAAGAGAACTACTTCGGTGTAAAAGCTGTCTTTTTAAAATCTTTTTTCCCACAGTGCCTAGCCCAAAAGAAATCCTCAATAATTTCTGAATAAATGAAAAAGGTCAGAAATATTAGAACAGGGTTTTAGAATGGTAATGGGGAAGTAGAGGTAGAGATAACTGAACTAGGCACCAAAGTTGTCCTTATAATACAATGCACCAAATGGCAGAAATCACTCAACCATCTCATTATATATACTCACACTGCCTAACTAATACCTCCACTATTGCCAGCCCCTTCTACATACCCAATTAGCCTATCTAAAAAGGCTATAAAAATAATGAACTGAACATAACAAAATGGATCTCACAGACATAATGGTCAATGAATGAAGTAAGACCTAGGAGTACATATTGTATGATTCTATTTATATCAGCTAAAAAGCACACAAAACTAGCCTGTCATTGTTAGGTACTGTTGAGTTGGTTCCAACTCATAGCAACCCTATGTACAACACAACAAAGTGCTGCCCGGTCCTATGATATCCTCACCATCATTGCCATGTTTGAGCCCACTGTTGCAGTCACTGTGTCAATTCATCTCATTGAAGGTCTTCCTCTTTTTTGCTGACCCTCTATTTTACCAAGCATGATGTCCTTCTCCAGGGACTTACCTACATTGGTAACATGTCCAAAGTATATGATACAAAATCTCACCATCCTCACTTCTAGGGAGCATTCCGGCTGAACTTCTGTCTTGGAAGGAAACTAGCCTAGGGTGATAGAAATCAGAAGACTGGTTACCTCTGGGGGGACACAGACTAAAAAGGGGCACATAGGAGCCTTCCGGGGTGCTGGAAATTTACTGTATCTTCATCTGGGTTGTGGGTACAGGGGTATACACATATGGAAAAATATGTATGTGAAAGTTTACCAAGCTGTACACTAAAATTATATATGTTACAGTATATGTGTTATATTTCAGTCCTAATTAAAAATTTAAAAAGACAGAAAAGGGAAAAATAAGTTGTAAGAGCTTCAAAGGCAAGGTAAATTATAATAATTAATAGGTATCATGATAACGTTAATATACTTACTTCATCACCCTCATCAATTAATCCTTGAATAGCACTAAAAAGAGATCCATATGCTCCTACTGTCACAAGGATTTCTTTATTTGGATCGATTTTATTTGGATAAAACTTTTCATATAGGCATGACAAAGCTGTCACAAGAGACGGATGACCCTGTTGGATGAAAAGTAAGAACAGTAAACTTTGGGTGTGATTATGTGATCTGCTTCTCTGAGTTAACATGGCTCTAAAATGTGACAATTTTAAAAATTGTTTTTGATATTTATAATTATCCAAAGAAAAAATCATACTTAAAAAAAAATTTTCCACCTCCAGACAAAAGTCATAAAGGTCATGGATAGTCATGAAGGGGAGCCCCATTGAAACCTGCTGTTATTCCTCTTCTATGTAAGTTAGATATTACAATGGGAGCTGCCCTAATTGAACTAAGACATCTAACTACAATGGAAGTGACTGGATCCCGGGGTGGCAGGGGCCATATGATGGCACTTAATTGCCAACGACAAGGTGGGCATGGTTACTGTAATGGACAGCAGAGTCAAAGCAGTAATCAGAAAAATCTGACTTGCATGGACTTATGGCACTGGCTTCTTAGTCATGGTGTCCCTAGGAATGAAACAGATGGGAAATCTACTAAATACTTCCTTAGTCTGTACAAGAGGAAGAATTTTAGGTCAAATGAATGGTAGTCTAACTTGAATCACTAAAACAGAAAGTCACAGCCCCTCCATCAACTCCCAGACTTAAGCCAGTTTACAGACCCACAGACCCTTGAATGAAGGGGAGGTTGGATACTGTTGAGGAAGGATCCCACTACACTGCCAAAAATTTATACTGTTTATCTTTCTCCCAACCTTCCCCAATGGGATCTATGGCCTTTTACAAAACTGCTCATTAAGGAAAAAGAAATAATCAGATTTTTCAGGGATTACTGGACATTTGACTCTGAACTGACACCAATTCCAGGAGACCTAAAACATCATTGTGGCCCCACAGTCAGAGGAAGACGTATAGAGCTCAGGTTATTAATGGAGTCTTAGCTCAGATCGGTCTCACAGTGGGTTCAGTGGGTCCCCGAACCCATCCTGTAGTGATTTCCCCAGTTCCTGAATGCATAATTGGAAAAGACATACACAGCAACGGCAGAACCCCCACATTGGATCCTGGATGTGTGGAGTAAGGGCTATTAAGACAGGAAAGGCCAAGTAGAAGCCATTAGAACTGTCCCTGCCCAGGAAAAAAGTAAGCCAAAAGAATACAGCATTCCTGGAGGGACTGGAGAAATCAGTGCCACCATCAAAGGCTAGAAGAACGCAGGGGTGGTGATTCCTACCACATCCCCATTCAACTCATCTATTTGGCCTGTGCAGAAAACAGATGGAATCTTGAAGAATGACAGTGCACTATCATAAACTTAACTACATGGTGACTCCAGTTGAAACTGCTATTCCAGATGTAGTTTCATTGGTGGAGCAAATTAATACTTCTGGTACCTGGCATGCAGCTACTGATCCGGCCAATGCCTTTTTCTCCACGGCTGTTTCTAAAGATCATCAGAAGCAGTTTGTCTTCAGTTGACAAAGCTAGCAATACACATTCATTGTTCTACCTCAGAGGTATATCAGCTCTCCAGTGCTATGTCATAATTTAGTCCACAGGACCTCGATTGCCTTTCCCTGCCACAAGACGTCACACTAGTCCATTACATTGATGACATTATGCTGACTGGACCTAGTAAGGAAGAAGTATCAATGACTCTAGACTTATTGGTAAGACACTTGTGCGCTAGAGGGTGGGGAATTAACCTGAGAAAAATTCAGGTGCCTTCCACCTCAGTGAAATTTCTAGGGGTCCATTGGTGTAGGGCATGTCAAAATATTCCTCCTAAAGTGAAGGATTAGTTGTTGCACCTGGCCCTTCATACAATTTAAAAGGAGGTACAATGCCTGGTAGACCTCCTTGGATTTTGGAGGCAACATATCCTTCATTTGGGTGTGCTACTCTGGCCTATTTATCAAGTGACTTGAAAAGCTGCTTGTTTTGAGTGGGGCCCAGAATAAAAGAAGGCTCTGCAACAGGTTCAGGCTGTTGTGCAAGTTGCTCTGCCACTTGGGCCATATGATCTGTCTAGTCCAATGGTGCTTGAAGTGGCAGTGGCAGATAGACAGCGGAGTCTTCGGCAGGCTCTTATTGGTAAATCACAGTGCAGACCCTTAAGATTGTGGAGCAAAGCCCTGCCATTCTCTGCAGAGAACTACTCTCCTTTTCAGAAACAGCTTTTGGCTTATGACTGGTAGAGACTGAACGCCTTCATCATGGGCCACCAAATTACCATGCAGCCAGAGCTGCCCATCATGAACTGGGTGCTGTCTGACCCACAAAGTCATAAAGTTGGGCTTGCCCAGCAGCACTCCATCATTAAATGGAAGTGTTAATACACAAGGCTGGACTAGAGTAGGACCTGAAGGCACAATCAAGTTATATGAGGAAGTGCCCAAATGCCCATGGTCCCCACTCCTGTCACAGTGCCTTCCCTCTCCCAGTCTGCACCTCGTGTGTGTGTGTGTGTATGCATATATATATATACATACACACACGCACACATACATGCATGCATATAACAAAACAAGGAAGAAATAATAAAAACAATTACAGTTCTTGTTTCTGCAACTGGTCACGTGTTCACAGCTGGTATTAGAACTACCTCTTCCATCATCCCTTCTGTATTCCCTTTGCCCTCAACAAACACTTTAGCTGGTCGTGGTTCTTTGCCTGATGGGGTGACCCAAATGTTCATTCCTTCAAGGATCTGGGCCATTAGTTGTCATGTTGGAATTAGGTTGCTATAGTTTTCCACTGAATTTACTCACAGGGCATGGTAGTACTAAGGGACGCCCTAAGAGATCTCCTGTATTCCAGACATACTCTTCTTTACCTCTATTATGCAACAGCAATCTGATTTCTCCTTGGTAATCAAGATCAGTCACACCAGCCAATATGGTAACTCCCCTCTTAACTTGTTGACACAGAGGCATGAGGATCGCAAAGTGGCTGGGTGGCACTCACTCTTAACTTCCAGTTAAATTGAATCAGTATTGTGTCTTAGATGGCAGCATTCCTCCTTTTGGAAATAAGATCTCTAGGCTTGCAGAGCACAGAAAGCAAAAATTGTTGTGAGTGGCTGTGAAATGGTGTCTCACTGGTTTTAATTTGCACTTCTCTGATGATTCATGATGCTGACAATATTTTCTTGTTACTTATTGGCTATTTGAATATATCTTCATTTGTGAAGTGTCCAAATCTTTTGCCAATTAAAATCCCTTTTCTTGTTGAATTATGACAGTTCTTTATGCAGTCTGGAAACAAGCTCACTATCAGAGATATGTATTGTGAATATTTTCTCCCAGTCTTTGGCTTTAAGTCTCACTGCCTTTTCCTATGCTCCCATCTCCAAAGCAAAGCCTTTCTATGGATTTTTATAGACTACTATAAAAGACAAAAATGAGAAGGCTTCCTACTAAAACACTCCCTCTCAATTTTCCACACTATCACAAATGGAAAAGACAAATGCTCAGACACATAATAACTGTATCTATATTTCAAAGGTACCTCTGAATCCAGATAGTCTAGGTGTTTCATCGCAGAAGGATGAAGGTTTGGGCTGGAGTAGACAGGGAGAAAGTAACTAGTTGGGAACAGGAGGGTATTCGTTATGAGGCCAGTGCTGCAGTAGCGTAAGCATTAATAAGATAGAAGAGACATGTCTCGAGAGTATCTTTTCTTCCCTTGTTGCCACAAAATCCCATCCAGGATCAACATTAAAGTCAGGGCCAAAACATGACTTCAGAAGGGCTGGAAGGTAGGGGAAGACTCATCCTAGGAGATAACGGTAAGGGTGAGAGTTTCTGTGGCTACCAGATTGGGACGTTTGGTTCCAGAAAGCCAGTTACATGTAAGTCACAGAAATATATATATATACATACACATACATATATAACCCAGTAAAAAACCCAGTGCCATTGAGTCGATTCTGACTCATAGCAACCCTATAGGACAGAGTAGAACTGCCCCATAAAGTTTCCAAGGAACGCCTGGCAGATTCGAACTGCCAACCCTTTGGTTAGCAGCTGTAGCACTTAACCACTATGCCACCAGGGTTTCTGGTATATATATATATACATATATATAAACACACACACACACACACACACACTAAAGCACAAGCTCATGTTCCACACGGTCCCAATATACTTACGAAGCCCCGTGTATACTGGTTCATGCCATCGATTGCTGCAATCTTGGATAGTTCTTCCTTTACATATATAGGAGGGGATATATCCGGAAGACCTTGGCCAAGATTCACAACAGAGGGATCTGCAGCCAACTTGGTAAATTCAACCCTGAGATTAAAACACACACACTGATATTAATAATTACTATAATTATAAAGTTATCTTTTCTGCAGTTCATGGTCAAAACTGAAAAACTAGTCCTAATGTAGTCTTACAGATTAAAAAAAGAAAAAAAAATCAGTTCTCAACAAAAATTTCACCTATCCACAAAATGACTTTATCTAATAAAATAATGGTTGAACTGATAACTTGAACATTCCTTACAAACATCAGTCCCATCATATCCATGTTTTACCAGGTCTTTTTTTCTTTTTTCCTCAAAAATTCTGGCTGCTGCTGGGTTCTCTGGTCAACCATTAGAGATTAGAGCTAATGGGAAAATATCATGGATAAGAATGTAAGCTCCATGAGAGCAACACCCAAATTTGATTTTTTCTCTGCCATATTTCTAGGGGCTAGCACAGGGCCTGACACATTTTCTTAAATGAGTAAATTGGTGTATGGATCAATAACCTTCTTCCATTTCATAGCCATGGAATATGCTTATTAGTCATCTTGCAAATGTACATCTATAATTGCAAAGAAGGTCACGGTCATTTCTGGAAACAGTGCAGGCCCTCCTGACAGCAAGACCAGCGTGGTGTCGGATGGTGGTCTGCGAACCCTCTGAAATTCGGTATAAAGTTGTGTCTATGTGCTGATGCATAGTTTTCTGGAAAAAGGGTTCACAGCATTGAACAAACATTGAATGTAATTTTTGACCCCAAATAATTAATTTAAAAGGAAGAACAATTTATCACAAGGTGAAGAGAATAGGTATAGAACTGCAGTTAACAAAAACATACTCTCATTCTCAAACTAAAATTTGCAGAAATACTAAACTTAAAGGCAGTAAAATGAAATGCTTACATTAAATTTGTTTTTAATTCATTGTTTTGCTCATTTTAGCTCCTGTGTAGATAATGATTTAGTAATAATAATTACAGTATAGCTAACATTTACTTAATTGTTGCATATTCTAGGCACAATGGCAAACACTTTATAGGAATTATTTTATTTATGCCTCACGATATCCCTATTTTACAATGAGGAAATTGAAGCCTATATTATTTGCCTAAGCGAGATTTGTCAAACATTTTCTGTAGGCTTTGTGAGCCATGTGATATCTGATGCAACTACCCCACCATTCAATCATCATCGTGAAAGAGCAGACACTGGCATTATGTAAATGAATGAGTGTGGCTGTGTAAAACTTATTTATTCAAACAGGTGTCTGGGCTATAGTTACATAGTAAGTTATCTTACTTAACGTGCAACCAAAAATGCTAAACTTGGTATAAAGGCCATTATAAATATTCCATTTTTAATAAAATAATACATTATAGCCTAATCAAAGGTGTTCCAGACAGAAGTCACCTTTCTCCAATAATATTTTCTTTTCACTTATTTTATATTTAATTCATGAATTATAACAATGGTTTTATTCACAGACCATGGATAAGGCTAAAAATTCCTAACTGAGGATATAAAAATAAATAGGAGAAAAACTTAACAAACTGTTTTTCATTCTAAGATACTCACCACATATTACTATCAAGACCTTCAATTCGTTTTGCATTTTTCAATTTCAAAGACATTGTCTGAAAGATACAAACATTAAAATTTTCATTGCTGTTATCAAAATGCAAAAAAAAAACAAAAAAACTATGCCAAAAGCCATGAGTAATTCTTCCCTTTTCCTTTTTTTCCCAGGTAAATAAACTTTACTAGGTAGCACCAAAATAAATGAATAAGTTCTGCTAGCTAGCACCACCATCGCTCACTTTTCAGTTTGCCATACTATGGTAGCTTACTTGTTGCTGCGATGCTTGAAGCTATGCCACTGGTATGTCAAATACCATCAGGGTCATGGTAGACAGGTTTCAGCAGAGCTTTCAGACTAAGACAGACTAGGAAGAAGGAGCTGGTGATCTATTTCTAAAAAAAATTGACCAGTGAAAAGCTTATGAATAGCAGTGGAACACTGTCTGATATAGTTCTGGAAGATGAGCCCCTCAAGTTGGAAGGCACTCAAATATGACTGAGGAAGAGCTGCCTCCTCAAAGTAGAGTCAATCTTAATGACATGGGTACAATAACATTTTCAAGACTTTCATTTGCTGATATAGCACAACTCAAAATGAGATGAAATAGCTGCAAACATCTATTAATACTAAAAATGTGGAATGTATAGTATGAATCTAGGGAACTGGAAGTTGTCCAAAATGAAATGGTACACTTGACGATTGCTATCCTAAGCATTAGTGAGTTGAAATGGGCCTGTCTTGGCCATTTTGAGTCCAACAATCATATGGTCTACTATGCTGGAAAAGACAAAATGAAGAGGAACAGTGTTGCATTCATCATCAAAAAGAACCTTTCGACAACTATCCTGAAGTACAACGCTGTCAGTGATAGGATAATACCCAGATTTCTACAAGGAAGACCAGTTAATACGAATATTTTTCAAATTTATGCACCAACCACTAATACCAAAGATGAAGAAATCGAAGATTTTTAGCAACTTCTGCAGTCTGAAATTGATCAAACATGCAATCAAGATGTATTGATAATTACTGGTGATTGAAAGGTGAAACTGGAAACAACAATGGATCAGTAGTTGGAAAATATGGCCTTGGTGATAGAAATGATGCTGGAGATAGCATGACAGAATTCTGTAAGACAGGAGACCTCTTCATTGCAGATATCTTTTTTCAACAACGTAAATGGCGACTGTATATGCGGACCTCGCCACATGGAATACATAGAAATCAAATTGACTAGATCTGTGGAAAGACATGATGGAGGAGCTCGATACTATCAGTCAGAACAAGGCCAGGGGCCAATTGCAGAACAGACCAGACCATCAATTGCTCATTTGCAAGTTCAAGTTGAAGCTGAAGAAAGTTAAAACAAGTCCACAAGAAGCAAAGGCCAACTTTGAGTATATCCTACCTGAATTTAAAGACCATATCAAGAATAGATTTGACTCACTGAACACTAAATGAGTGAAGATCAGACGAGTTATGGGATGACATCAAGAACATCATACAGGAAGAAGGCAAAAGGTCAATAAAAAGACGGGAAAGAAAGAAAAGACCAAACAGATGTCAGAAGAGACTCTGAAACTTGCTCTTGAATGCAGAATAGCTAACGTGAGCAAAAGAAATGATAAAGTAAAAGAGCTGGACAGAAGATTTCAAAGTATGGCTTAAGAAGACAAAGTATTACAATGAAATGTGCAAAGATCTGCAATTAGAAAACCAAAAGTAAAGAACACACTTAGCATTTCTCAAGCTGAAAGAACTAAAGAAAAAATTCAAGCCTCAAGTTACAATACTGATGGATTCTCTGGGCAAAATAGTGAATAACACAAGAAGCATCAAAAGAAGATGGAAGGAAGACATAGTCACTGTACCAAAAAGAACTAGTCAACTTTGAATCATTTCAGGAGGCAGCATATGATCAAGAACTGGTAGTATTGATGGAAGCAGTCCATGCTGTACTGAAAGCATTGGCAAAAAACAAGCCTCCAGGAATTGCTAGCATATCAACTGAGATGTTCCAACAAACGGATGCAACGTTGGAAGTGCTCACTGGTCTATGCCAAGAAATTTGGAAGATAGCTACCTGGCCAACTGGCTGGAAGAGATCCATATTTGTGCCATTCCAAAGGTGATCCAACAGAAATGTGGAAACTATCAAACAATATCATTAATATCACATACAGGTAAAATTTTGCTAAAGATAATACAAAAACTCAAAAACCACTGCAGAAGTACACCAACAGGGAACTGTCAGAAATTCAAGTCAGTTTCAGAAGAGGATGTAGGACAAGGGATATCATTACTGATGTCCGATGGATCTTGGCTGAAAGCAGAGAATACCAGAAAGATGTTTACCTGTGTTGTATTGATTGTGCAAAGGCATTTGACTACGTGCCTCATAACAAATTATGGATAACACTGTGAAGAATGGAAATTCCAGAACACTTAATTGTTCTCATGTGGAACCTGTACATAGATCAAGAGGCAGTCATTCAAACAGAACAATGGGATACTATGTGGTTTAAAATTGGCAAAGATGTGTGTCAGGGTCGTATCCTTTCACCATACTTAATCAATCTGTATGCTAAGCAAATAACCCAAGTCACTGGACTACGTAAAGAAGAACGTGTCATCTGAATTGGAGGAAGATTCATTAACGACCTGCAATACGCAGATGACACAACACTGCTCAAAGTGGACTTGAAGCACTTACTGATGAAGATCCAATTCAACCTTTAGTATGGATTACACAGCAATGTACAGAAAACAAAAATCCTACAACTGAAGCAATAAACATCAGATAAATGGAGAAAACAAAGAATTTGTCAAGGATTTCATTTAACCTGGATCCACAATCAATACACATGGAAGCAACAGTCAAGAAATCAAATGACGTACTGTATCGGGCAAATCTACTGCAAAAGATCTCTTTAAAGTGTTGAAAAGCAAAGATACCACTTTGAGGACTGGGTGTGCCTGACCTAAGCCATGGCATTTTCAATTGCCTCATACATATGCAAAAAGCTGGACAACGAATAAGGAAGAACTGATGCATATGAATTAAGTGTTGGTGAAGAATACTGAATATACCATGGGCTGCCAGAAGAATGAACAAATCTGTCTTGGAAGAAGTATAGCCAGAATGTTCCTTAAAAGTGAGGACGGTGACACTTCGTCTCATGTACTTTGGATATGTTATCAGGAGGGACCCATCCCTGAGAAGGATATCATGCTTGGTAAAGTCGTGCGTCAGTGAAAAAGAGGAAGACCAACAATGAGATGGATTGATACAGTGGTTGCAACAATGAGTTCAAACAGCAACGATTCTGAGGATGGGGCAGGACTGGGAAGTGTTTTCTGTTGTACGTAGGGTTGCTATGAGTTGGAACCAACTTGAGGGCACCTAACAACAAACGATAGGTAATGCCATATAATAAATTCTAAACCCCAATAAAAAATTCTGAGGAAACTGTGTCCCACCTGCTGCCTCAGGAATACTTTTTATTGTGAACCTTAGATGTTCACCCTCTCACCTAAGGACAAAAATATCACCTGAAAAAAAAATCATTCTAGCTTAAAAAAACAAATGAATATAACGGACTGAAATGTACTCAAAAGAACAATAATGACAACAGAAGAGTCAATTTTAAAAAACATCCTGATTCATGGGCTGAAGATCATTTCAGGTAAGATGGACTAATAGTTTCGTAAGTAAGTTTCTTGTGTGGCATACAGGAAGCATTCAACAATCGTTTAAAAACTACTCAAAAATAGGTCCCAAATACAGGAAGAGTATGTACCAGGCACTGTTCTAAATGACTCCTTTAATATTCACAACAGCCCTATGGAGCATGTTCTATGATTAGCCATATTTTACTCATGAGGAAACCGAAACACAGAGAGGTTCAGATCACACAATTTTTCACATTTGCTCTTTTAGAAAGCTGGTAACATTAAACCCAAACAGGTACAACCAGGATTTGAACTGAGTCTACACCAGCACCTACACTATAAACTAATACCTTATGTTGACTTTTACATAATGAAACTCTAAAAATATTATTGGAATGTAGCCTATTAAAAATATAATAGAAATTTAGGTTGGGTCTACTTAGACCAAGCAAACTAGGGCAGTGGTTAAAAAAAAAAAAAAAATCATGCCAAAATTATTGCTATGGCCTATCTAGGGATCATAGCATACAATATAAAAATTTTTTAATTCTTTAAATGCTTAGATTAAGTTTATACTTCCTTTCAAAAATACTGAATCAGCTTTGAGTTCATTGTTATAAAGCTGGTGGAAATTAAAAAAAAAAGATAGGCAGCATTTTCACAGGGGATTTCCTAAGAGAATATTGAAGTAATTTTAATTCAATCTAGGAGGAAAATAATGATAATCGTTATTAAATAGGCCATTGTTCTCATTCTATTCCCAATAATAGGACTGAAAAAAATATCTTTTTAATCTTTCAAATGCCAGTGAAGTAAATCGCACGCAATTTCTCTAGAGAAGAAAGTGCCTTCCAGAATAGCATGTTTAAATCCTCACCTGAACATGCTATCCCTGACACTGTAATTATAAACCCCAAAAATCCCAATATGATAAAGATATTTTCACAAATGTCCTTTGCTATCTCTAAAAAAAAAAAAATAATAAGTCTGAATAATGCATTCATTTAGTCTGTGACTACAAATCCAAGTACAGACTCAAACATACAAAAGTGAGTATGGTCTGCAGCAGATGATTTAGATACCAACTTTAATTTTACTTAAAATATTTAGATAATTGAGGTCAAATTACCCTTTCAGGTTTAATTTCCTTTATAATTTGTGTTAGATGTGCCTCTTCTCTCACTTTTTTCCCTG
The DNA here is from genome assembly GCF_024166365.1 of Elephas maximus indicus. NCBI lineage: Eukaryota > Metazoa > Chordata > Mammalia > Proboscidea > Elephantidae > Elephas > Elephas maximus. Next base: position 139,053,211 of record NC_064821.1, read on the forward strand.
TTTGCCCTCCTTCCCAATTCTATGTCTCAACCATTTCTCACTTTCCAAATATTCTATGTTCTCTCTCATCTCTGTAGCTTCATATGTGGTCTCCCTTCTGCCCATATGGTCTTTCTATACCAAAGTTTCTTAACCTTTTTTTCATCGTTGTTCCCCCAGGAGTTTTTATAGACATTTTTTTCCTAATCATCTCTGCCACTTCCAATTAAATACTAAGAAATATGATTTTTTTTCCAGCTAGGGTTGAGCTTTGAAGGGTCACATAGCATTGTAATACCTAAGTTTTTTACCTCCTCCCAAACACCAATTTTCTCCATCTTGGGGACAATATTTCTCCTTTAAGAAGGCATGTTACATACTCAGTCCCATCCCTGGTCCCCACTACTCTGTAACTGAACTACCCTGTGCACTAATTCCTGATCCATTGAGCACTTTCAGTTCTCAGGGTAGACTTCCTTTCCTCCACAGACCCTTCTGACTCCCCAAGTCAAGATTAGGTGCTCCTATTACATGGAGTACATTCCTTTTTATAGCATTTACTACATAATATCGTCATTTTCTATTTATTTGTTTGTATCCTCCTTTGACTGTGAGCTCTGTGAAAACAGGACTACTTCTAGCTTATTCACTGTGTGTCCAACATCTAGTACTATGCCGAGCACATAGCAAGTTTTCAACAAGTATCTGATGAAGGAATGAAAGAAATAACTCACTTACATTAGGAATAAAGTTATAGTGTTCGTTATCAGTTTAAATTAGGTAGCATTTGTGTCAGTCAGTTTAAGTTAATTTACGCTTCAGTAACAAATAACCCCCCAAACCTTGGTGGCTTAAAATCACAGAGGTGCATTTCTTGCCCATTCTAAATATCTATGGAAGGTCAGCTGCTGTCTATTCCATGTCACTGTCACACTGAGACACAGGCTAATGAAATAGCTTCTATCTAGAATATTTCCAGGCTCAGGGTAGAGGGAAAAAGCTCTTAAATGCTTCTGCTTAGAAGTACACACATCACATATGAAAACAAATGAACAAAAAACCAAACCCACTGCCACAGAGTTGATTATTACTCATAACGACCCTATTGGCCAAAGTAATTTAATGATTAAGCCTGACATCAATGCGGCAGAGAAGTATAACTGCCCAGCAGGGAGGATAGGCACATAATTGTGAAAAACAACATGGTAGATATAAAGTCTGGAGGTTTAATGAAATAAGTAGTGTAAGTTCACAAGACACCCCACAATGTCCAAAGAAACAAGATTTGGGACTAGGTGCAAATGCTTACTGTCTAAGAACTACTGCCCAGAGTAGATCCAGTATTAGGAAATTAAAATGAATCTGAAATCCTATGCAGAATTAGGTATGAGTGTCCCGTATACAAGGGAACATCTACAGGGCCTCTACAATTTTGAACCAACTAATCCTGTGAGGTGGCTTATGCTCCCAAGTAGATAAAAATCCTGGAATACTTTGATAATATTATACTGCTACACGTTATAAACAAAAAAATACTAAGGAAATAATAAACATCTTTAAATTTTCTTTTGAGGCAAAAAGTGCAGTTCTACAGACTTACCACTAGGTGTCGCGTCGCCCTTGCAGTTTTACTGCAAAGGTGCTGGAAAAAGGAAAGTTTGGAAAGAAAAACTACTACCCATTATCCTAGGGCCCCACTACGATAAAGTTTTAATTGCATATATTTTGGGGGCTCTACCTGTGAGACCTGATGCTGTTATATGGGATTGAGTAGGTATGGAAAAAGCTTTCCGAAATGGTGGGGCAGAGCTGGGGAGATCAAGGCTGTTGATATCTATGTAGCATGTGCTATGAATCAAGTCTTTGTTATCCAAGAAGACAAAATCACAGTCTAAAAAACGATGAAGAGTACAAGAAAAGGCTAGAAATAACTGATGGTTGAGAGGTGAAAACAAAAATTAGGCATGAGAAGAAACTAATACAAGCAGTTCAAGACTAGGCTGGAGCATAACATGAGCACACCTGCTTTATATGGTGCCTGGATGCTGCCCGGAGAGGGGGACAAACACCTATTATCTTCTAGGTCTGTAAATTACATTTTTAGTTACAATCTTGTATAATGTTCTTTTGTATTCTGCCTTTTCTCTTAACAGAGTATCATAAGCATTTTATGAATTTTCTTAGTCTTTATAAAATCATCACTTTTCATTACCAGATATTTCAAGTTGTTTATGTATCACACTTTACTCATCCATTCCCCTATTGTTGGGTGTTTGTTATTTTTTGTTCTGCCAACTGTAGGTACAGTGTGTGTTCAACTGTGTATTTTATTAAAAGGTCTTTCCTCTGTTTCCTTGAGTTTTAAAGTTTGATTTGAAAGGTGAATGCCTTCCTGTAACACAACTATTAATTATCATGAGAAGGAAGAAAAATATCCTCAATATTATACTCATCTTGTTCCATCTAAAATAGCCAAACACAGTAACTTCTGGGTTACTTTTATGGAAGCCTGATATGAGATAGACAGGTAGGTAGGTAGGTAGATACTTGGCCCGATCTCGACAGTCCAACAATCACAGTGTTGACAGTACTGTTGTTTCCCTCCATTCTTTAGCACCAACACCACTTTCTAAATGCCTCTTTTGTTTAAATATAAATCTGTGGTAGAAAGTCTGTTCTACTCTTTCCTAGCTTTTCCTGCTTTGATTTTCTTTTGTGGCATAACCGTTTCCATTGCTCATGTTTCCATGAGATTATTTTGTTACTTCCCAGGGAGGAGTTGTGACTTGCTACTGAATCTGAATGGCAGAGTTCATGCATCAGATTTGATGGTGGGGAACAGACCAGTGTACACATGCCTTTGAAGTCTCAAAGCTATATTAATCAGATCACAGATGCATGTGACATAAGCTCAATCTGAAACATCTTAGGCCAAAAGAGGAATCTGTTAGAAAGCTCGTGTTACCACGGGAAGGGCAAAGGTGCAGCAAGGCTCGAGAGTAACTGAAACCAGGACCTAGACTCTCACCAGGGCTCTGCCTCCTCTACGTTTCTACCCAGTCTCTCAGCCTACTTTTCTCTGGTTCTAATTTCAAAAATCCTAGGGAAAAGCTCTGGTCTAGCCTTGGGCTAATGAACTGTAGCACTTTTTCTACAATTTCTAAGGTATCACATTAATATGATTAAGACTATGATGAAAAACTGTTAAAGTAGTGCGAAAGCCAGATCATGGGATATATAGAGATGTGGTCAAAGGACTGTGCCTTTTTAAGGTGCTCACTCCCCAATCAAAAAATGCTGCAAGACCCAACACCATGGCCCACAGCCCCTCCAGGTGTGCTTGCTGAGTTAGAACCTGTCAGTGCCTCTGGATAGTATTAAAATATACCAGATCCTATTGAAACACATGGTTGGAATGGGAAAAGAGCATTTGCCACAGAAATGATGGGGGTAACACTGTTCTTAAAAGGTGGGGTCTCAGCCCATAGCAGTCCAAGCAAGTTCATCAAAAGGGAATGCTGATACGGACAGTGGTATAGAGATCCTACCTCTACAGCAGTTTTGAGGTATGACGTTCAAGCTTCCATCGCTGGAATAGAGATCCAAGTAGAAGAGTTGGCTAGAAAAGCAAATTCTAAGCTGGGGAAAAAAGAAGTTTCAACTTACATGACAATGGATCAATTGGTAGCAACTGCCTGAAATGGTGCGGTTGTGAACCTGCATCTGGGCTCAGTGGTAAAGAATGTTAGGACTCATTAATGATGTTTACAATAGGTGCTAGTTCCAGCATGCCTGGTGGATATTTTATGGTCCTTGCTCCAGAAAATTACTGAAGGCACACAGTACAAGCCAGATCTAGGATAGAGGAAGGCCTAGTGAGGGAGTGAGACTATGGGAACTGTTGAAGAATGGAGCCCAACTCAACCTGGGGCACCCCATATCCTTTCTTAGTTTTTGAGGGTATTACTTTAAAATCTGACCTGGTTGCAGAAAGGATGATAAATAGAATTTGAAGTTTTGGGCACTGCCTCTAATTTCATCTTCTTTCTAAAAGTTAACAAGCACGATCAACTGCTAGAAAAGAACATCAGGTTTGGTAGAGAATCAATGAAAATGAGGGAATCCCTCAGTGAGATATATTGACACAATAGCTGCACAACAATGGACTCAAATATACCAATAATCATGAAGACAGTACAGGACTGGGCAACATTTTGTTCTTTTATACATAAGGTCACTATGAGTTGGAAGCAACTCAATAGCAACTAACAACAACAAAATCTACTTTATCTCCCAAACACATCCCAAATCTGTCCGTTCCTCCTCATTCCTACCGCCTCTTCCTCAGTTCCAGCCATCAACTTAAGTAACCTATAACCAAAAACAAACCAAACCCACTGCTACTGAGTTGATCCCAACTCATAGTGACCCTAAAGGACAGAGTAGAACTTCCCCATATGGTTTCCAAGGAGCAGCTGGTGGATTTGAACTGCTGACCTTTGGGTTAGAAATTTGAGCTCTTAACCATTGAACCAGGTAACCTATAAGAACCTGTGAAACTGTCTCCTTGACTCTACTTTTGCCCACTTATAATCCATTTGCCACCTAGCAGTGAGAATGATCTTTTAAAAATATAAATCAGATCACACCACTCCATTGTTTAAAGCCCGTCAATGCTTTGTTACTGTCTTTTGGAATACAATCCAAACTATATACCACGGCCTACAAAAAACTACCTAATCTGGTTCCTGCCTATTTCTCTGACCTTTTCTCTCCCTTACTCACTATATTCTAACCATACAGACTTCCCTTCATTCATCCATGCAACAAACATTTATTGTCTACTATATGCAAGATACTCTTCTGCTTGGGATACAAAACAGACCAAGATCCCTACTCTCATTAGGCCTTTCTTCTTTCAGTACCTTAAATATTCTAGGTTTGTTCCCACCTGATACAGATTATGTTATTCTACCTAATTATTCACCCCTCCCTTTCAGAATGAGTGATCTTGTGCTTGGCCATGTGTTTGCTTTGGTTAATGGAATGTTAAGCGTAAACACACTGTGTCCAAGCAGCAGCTTTAAATATGGCGGCATGATTTGGCTCAGACTCTTCTTGTTCTCTCTACATGAAAATAGCATGTCTCAGATAGGGGCTGTTTGTTCCTCCAGCGTGGGTGCTGAAATTAGAACGGAGAACAGAGCTGTAGACTGGAGCAAATTCACAACTCGCTTGTAGCTTACAGTATTATGAGAATTAAATGTTTATTGATGTAAGCCAGAAAGATTTTTGAGTTTGTTACTGCAGCAAAACTGCTGGATATTAAAAAAAGGGCCTTTGTATTCATAACTGCTGTGTCCTATCCTAATACCCCCCTCTTTATGTTGTTCAGCTCTGTTCAAACGTAGCCTCCTCAGAGAGGGCTTCCAAGGTTATCTGATCTAACATTGCCCATCCCCTCTATCCTGTGTAACCACCAATAATTTTAGAATTTTTCCCTATTTAATTTTCTTATGACATTCACCACTATTTGAAATCATTTATTTTTACGTGTTAATTTCTGTCACTAAAATGAAAACCCTGGTGGCATAGTGGTTACAAGCTATGGCTGGTAACCAAAAGGTTGGCAGTCCAAATCTACCAGGTGCTCCTTGGAAACCCTATGGGGCAGTTCTACTCTGTACGATAGGGTTGCTATGAGTCGGAATTGACTTGACGGCAACGGGTTTATTTTTTTTGTCAGTGAAATGTGAAGTTCAGAAAACAAGGGACTTGTCTTGTTCAGAGCTGAATCTAAAATGGTGTATGGCACATAATATGTTCAAAAAGTATTTTCTGAACACATGAATGAAATCCTACCTCTTTTAATTATCCTCCATGGAATTACTACCATGGTGTACTGCCTCCAATCCATGATTTGCAGTGCTCTAGAGCTATGTAGGAAACCCTGGTGGTGTAGTGGTTAAGTGCTACGGCTGCTAACCAAAGGGTCAGCAGTTTGAATCCGCCAGGCGCTCCTTGGAAACTCTTTGGGGGCAGTTCTACTCTGTCCTATAGGGTCACTATGAGTCGGAATAGACTCAATGGCACTGGGTTGGGTTTGGTTTGGGTAGAGCTATGTACTTAAAACATAGTTCTTGCTCTAAAATCTTCACTGACTCCCTATAATTAATAGAATATAATTCAAATTCCAACACGGCATTCAAGATCCCTGATAATCTATTTCCAGCCTTATCTCCCACAATCCCATCCCCTCACATCCAGTGATTCAATAGCATAGAACCACTTGTCTGTTTTTTTTTTTTTAATTGCATTCAGTACTTTCCTACTTTCCATGCTTTCATTTAGGTTCCTTCCTCTGTTTGACATGTTCTTCTCCATAAGCCCCACCTATTTAAAAATAATCCACCTGAAAAAACACACCTCAGATTTAATTCCTGTAAGTAATGTTTTCAGATTCCTAGTTATAAGTAACCTCCTCACCACCTATTCTTATCTAGACTGCTTTCCCTCCACTTAACACAATTTGTATGGTATATGCACACATGTCTATTTTCAGGTTCTCAAAGAAAACTTTCTCTTATACCTTCTTACCCCTTCCTTTCTTATATCCAGAAAGAAATATATATATATATGCGTTTATGTATGAATATATTTAATATATTGGATCTCAGTAAAATATATTTATTGCATTAATAATTTTGCTTAAGGTGATACAGTACAGTGATTAAAGACACTAACAGTGTAACTGAGAAAAGTTACATCCCCCTCCAAACCTGCATGTCCTCATCAGTAAATTAGAGATAAAAATAGTACTTAGAACATATGACAGTCACAAGGATTAAATGAGATATTACATAAATCACTTAGCACAGTGCCACATGGTGAACACTCAGAAAATATTTATTATTGTTGCTTGACTTTTAAAGATACATATAATCTATTATGATATGACTCAGCAAGCTCAAATATCTCTTAAAAAGTTGCCAAGCAAACCACATAATGGGAAAGAACACTTAACAATACATATGATCCTAATATTCCCAGATTCTGCATTTGCAAATTTGCCTACTTACTAAAAATTTTTTGTAACCCAAAAAGCAATACTCGTGGACTTTTCTTGTCATTTGCAGACATGCACAGTGGTTGAGTTTTCACACAAGGGTTCCTGGCTGAGGCCAAGCAAGGTAACAGTCTGCCTTTGCATTCCACCTCACACTGTGAACAAGTGTCCTGTCTGTGGAATTTGGTGCCACGTTTGTCTCATTTTATGTTTTGTGTTGGTGATTTCGCTGTTCAAAATGGCCCTCAAGTGTAGTGCTGTAGTGCCGTCCAGTTCCTAAGCACAAGAAGGCTGTGATGGAAGGAGCTACTGATATGTGCAACTACATGGATGAATCTCAAAATCTTTATGCCTAGGGAAAGAGGCCCAACAAAAGATAACACACTGTACGTGCCCAATTATGTAGCATTCTAGAAAATACAAATTAATCTGTGGTGACAAAAAGCAGACCAGCACAGTGAGGGGTAGACAAGGATGCACAAAGAATCTTTTGGAGGGGACAGAAATGTTCTGTATCTTGTTTGTGGTCCCCAGGGTGTATACATCTGTCAAAACTATTCAAGCTCTACACTATAAATAGGTGCTGCTTATTGTCCATAAATTATACCTCGAAAAAGCTGATTTTCAAAAGCTGCCAAGATATTCTGAGGAACAAGATGCCCATTAAGCAAGCAGACATTATCAAAATTATTTCATAGATTTTAGATGTGTTCCAAGGTGTCGATACACATACAGAAAAAAAAATTACATTGTTTTGCCACTAGATGGGAGATGATCATAAAGAAATGTTCCCGTAATGGCAGAAGAACAGAATAGTACTCAGAAGGGGAAATGCAACGTAGGGACAGAAGTCTGAAAGATACTAAAGAAAAAAATCCAATTATAATGGATTCACATTTTTCACCAACATAAACAGTGACTATACACGTGGACCTCGCCAGATGGAATACATAGGAATCAAACTGATTACATCTGTGGAAAGAGATGGCAACAAAGGTCAATATCATCAGTCAGAACAAGGCCAGGAGCTGACTGTGGAACAGACCATCAGCTGCTCATATGCAAGTTCAAGTTGTAGTTGGAGAAAATTAGAACAAGTCCATGGGAACCAAAGTATGATCGTGAATATATCCCAACTGAATTTAGGGACCATCTCAAGAGCAGATTTGATGCACTGAACACTAACGAGCAAAGACCAGACAAGTTGTGGAATGATATCAAGGACATTATACATGAAGAAAGCAAGAGATCATTAAAAAGACAGGAAAGAGAAGACCAAAATGGATGTCAGAAGAGGCACTGAAACTTGCTCTTGAATGCAGAGTAGCTAAAGCAAAAGGAAGAAATGATGAAGTAAAAGAGCTGAACAGAATATTTCAAAGGGCAGCCAGAGAAGACAAAGTGAAGTATTATAATTAAATGTGCAAAGACCTGGAGTTAGAAAACCAAGAGAAAAAACACTTTTAGCATTTGTCAAGCTGAAACAACTGAAGAAAAAATTCAAGCCTCATGTTACAGTACTGAAGGATTCTACCAGCAAAATATTGAACGATGCAGGAAGCATCAAAAGAAGACGGAAGGAATACACAGTCACATTTAACCATTTCAGGAGATAGCATATGATCAAGAACCAATGGTAATGAAGGAAGAAGTCCAAGCTGCACTGCAGGCATTGGCAAAAACCAAGGCTCCAGGAATTGACAGAGTACCAACTGAGATGTTTCAACAAACAGATGCAGCACTGGAAGCGTTCACTCATCTATGTCGAGAAATTTGGAAGTCAGATACCTGGCCAACCAACTGGAAGAAATCTAAATTTGTGCCCATTCCAAAGAAAGATGATCCAATGGAATGTGGAAATTATTGAACAATATTAATATCACATGCAAGTAAGATTTTGCTGAAGATCATTCAAAAACAGTTGAAGCAGTACGTCAACAGGGGACTGCTGGAAATTCAAGCCAGATTTAGAAGAGGACGTGGAATGAGGGATATCATTGCTGCTGTCAGATGGATCTTGGCTGAAAGCAGAGAATATCAGAAAGACGTTTATCTGTGTTTTATTGACTATGTAAAGTTATTTGACTTTGTGGATCATAACAAAATATGGATAACATTGTGAAGAATGGGAATTCCAGAACACATAATTGTGCTCATGAGGAACTTGTACATAGATCAAGAGGCAGTCACTTGAACAGAATAAGGGGATATTTTGTGGTTTAAAATCAGGAAGGATGTGTGTCAGAGTTGTATCCTTTCACCGCACTTATTCAGTCTGTATGCTGAGCATACAATCCGAGAAACTCTGTGATGAAGAACAGCCTTGGTTGATCTTGGTCCTCCTTTTCTCTTGTGAAGTTAGAAGAGGTCAGACACTGCTTCCATGCCATTTTTACAAACCATATGAAATTGCCAATATTCTACCAGTTTTGACCTACAAATACGGCAACTTTATATGACTCAACCTAATATAAAACACTCATACACATCACTCAAATGCAGTAATTATCAAGACATTGCCTCATTTTTTCAATCTCTCCCTTTTTCTTTTATTTTTTGAGTAATTTTAAATTCTAGACCTCAAGTCATTCTACCTCTACATATTTAGCATATATGTCTAAAATATACAGACATTTTCTTCATAACTGCAATGGTATTATCATACCTAATTAACAATAGTTCCTCAGTATCATCTAATATCCAGTCCATAATCATATTTCTCTCATTGTCCTTATAAATGTCTTTTTACAGTTTGGTTAACTGCATTAGATTCCTAAACAAGGTCCACACATTGTATTTGGTGGTTGTGGCTCTTAGCCTCTTTTAATCCCAGAGCAGTTCCATGCCACTGATTTGCTGAAGAAGCTGGGTCAGTTATTCTGTGATATGATCCACATTCCAGATGTGTTTGTTTCCTTTTCCATGATGTCACTTAATCTGTTCTTCAATCTGCCCTATTTCCTATAAACTTGAAGTCACAGAGCCTGTACTTTCAATCACCATAATATCCTTTCTTGAGTAGATACAGCCTGCCCTTTAGGGTGCCACAGCTAGACAGAGGTGAGTTTGGCATTTCGGATATGTCACTTTAAAGACAAACAGCCCTGTTGCACCATCAGGGCCTGTTGTACTTTTATAAAAAGTACCTGAAAAAAGGCATCTTTTGGGGGATAATGCAAAGTATGTATAATATTTATCCATAAGTGATAAGCAATACCTACAGCAGAAGTAGAGAGTCCAAGTATGTTTGAAGGATAAATCGTCTTCCAGAGTTTTACTCTATTGCCAAGACAGCAGAGTCTCCTTAGGGCTAAAAACATTCCTAAAGGATAAAAGGAAAACTGAAAAAGTGAGTAAATATATGTGAAATCACAATCAGGTACTTACTGCTAATAGACCATAACCCACCCACCAAACCCACTGCCGTCGAGTCGACTCTGACCCATAGCGACCCTATAGGACAGAGTAGAACTGTACCATAGAGTTTCCAGGGAGCGCCTGGCGGATTTGAACTGCCGACCTCTTGGTTAGCAGCCTTGGCATTTTCCAATAGACCATAAGGTTACATAAAATATAAGTTTTTTTTCCTATGATATAATCTCTCATCATTGAAATCATCTAATACATTTACTTCCCCTTATACAAATTTATATATAGGTCCCTGCTTTTTGAGAGTTGAATTTATATCACTTTGCTTTTATGAAAGACCTACACTAGTACCTGTTCTTGCTAACTGAAAGAAATCTGAAGAGGGTTTTTGCTTTTAGAAGAAAAGAAAACAAAACAGCATTCAGAGTTTGTTTTGCAGGGAGCCATTAAAGAGGCAGCACGCACCCCAAGCAGCAAGAGTGGCATCAGCAAGCTCCTACCCTGGGAACTATACTCAGCATCTAGCATCAAGCCAAGTTAGTGTTATTTTAGGTTTTATGTGTTATGTGGTATGATATGATAGGTTATCTTGGGGGTCTGGGAACACTCAAACATTTGCCCCATATAAACTAATGGTAATCGCTTCTTTACTTTACGCCATTTTGACTTATGAAAGGTTTCATGGGAAAGGTCTACTTTCAGATAGTGGGGGGAACCTGTACATGCCATTTTAAACTAGAGAGCTGTAGAAATATTCTGAATTCAAAAAGTAAGGCTTCAAGATATTCAAGAGCATTGAATTATGGTAAATAAAATTCCATTTCTAGCAGCTGAAAAATCTAGAATATTTCAATCTAAGATTACTCAAATTTCAGAATCACCTAGGTAAGAGCCAGAAGTAAAAGCAAAACATGTAACAATAATAAAGTTATTAGAAATAGGTTATTTAGAAAGTTGTTTAAAAAGAAGGCTGACAGGAGGTCCTTGATCAATATAAGGAGTATATGAGTGAATCTCAGGTTATTTTCTCAGATGATACTCCCCTCAACAATTCCATAGATAGCTAGAAAGCCATTTCAACAGATTCCAGTTACATAATAAGCATGCATTCTGAATTGTCTCTCTACCTGTAAGGAAACTGTTATCAGTCACGGGTAAACACAGTGAGGTCAAGGCAATATGAAATTGCATTATTATATTGGTACTTGGAAGTGGGAAGAAAACTCAGCTTTCTAAAAACATTCAGGCAAACAGAAATTTCTCATCAGGTTTCACTGAGAATGCCGTTCTCTCAAGTAATGGCCTGCTGCACCAGTGGATGCATTTCCTGTAATAGTTGATCAAACCTTAAGCAGAAAAAGAGACATACACTATGGATTCAAAGGGACCAGTTAAGCAAGCTATAAATCTCTTTAAGAAGTTACCAAAACGTTAAGGCTACAGAAAACTCTGGCTGTGAAAAATAATATATTGGATGTTTCTTAAAAAAGCAGAATATAAGATTCTGATCTTGTCAAAAAATATCAGCATTAATGACTGCTCCTTGAATGGGCCTTCCCTAATCACAATTTAGAATAGCCTCTTAACCATTCTACATCACATCAGCCAACTTCATCTCTCTGCAAAGCACTTTTTTGGTTTGTTTGTTTGGCTGGTCATTTATTCACTCATTTGGTAGTTTCCAATGTGAACTTGGGGAGCAGAGGCCTGCTGTGTTTAGTTCATCACTGCATTTCCTAGCTCATAGTAGGTACTTGATAAATAATTGTTAAATGACTGACTGAATACATAAAATCATTTTATAAATTAATGATTTAGGTGGGCTACATGGGCTACTGATTCCTGTTGTAAATAATTACCTTTATGTTCTATGCCTTTCCAGTCAACAATCAGGTTGTCTTAAATCAAGATATTTTTCTATTGATCTTGTATATTTGAATACGGAGTCTACCTTGTAGCACAATATGCCACAGGTAGATTAACTAGATCACCCTAGTTATATACATCCATGTCAAATTGATACCCAGCACTCTCCGGTATTTCTGTTATACATTGTAGGCAATACTCTCCCATAGTCCAAACTGATTATTTCAAATTTTTTCCCACAATCCTCTAACCTAAAACCCTCCACTTTCCTCCTCACTCTAGACAGATGACCTTGCTTCCTATCACAGAGAATACAGAAGCCACGAGATGGGAGCTCTCTCAACCTGTCCCTACCAAATCTAAAAAATCTCCTTTTCCCCCTTCCTATTTTTTTTTTTTTTTATTACAGGGTCACTATGAGTTTGGAATCGACTTGACAACAATGCTTTTTTTTTTTTTAATTATAATAGAGAAGCCCTGGTGGCACAGTGGTTAAGAGCTCGGCTGCTAACTAAAAGGTCAGCAGTTTGAATCCACCAGCTGTTCCTTGGAAACCCTATGACGTTTTACTCTGGCCTATGGGGTCGCTGTGAGTCAGAATCAACTTGATAGCAACAGGTTTGGTTTTTGGTTTATCATAATAAAAGCAGTGATCCTCCTACAAAAGGATAATCCCTTTTCCCATGGCTTATTCTCCAGTATACTGGGCTTTCTTTACTCTTCAAGCTTAAATCTCTTCCAGTTAAAAACAACAAATAAAAAAATAAATAAAACTCTTGATATTAACTTCACCTCCCTGTTACTCACTTTCTTCTTCAGATCAAAACTTTTGTTATTACTCACGTTCTCTCAAAAGCAATGTTCGCTCTTTGACCTGTGGCAACCTGACTTTTGTACCCGTTATCTCACAGAAGCAACTATTGCTAAAGTCAGTTTTGACATTCATATTATTAAATCTGGTGCGCATTTTGTGATTTTTTCTTTCTTTGAGCTCTCTGAAGCATTAGATACTTCGACCAAGCACTCCTCCCCGAAACACTATGTGCCCTCGGCTTCTGTTTTGACAGTATTACAATGCCTCATCTTCTTCCTCCCTCTTCACCCATCATTAAGTGACTGGAATTCCTCAAAGCTCAGACCTGGGCTTTCTTTTCCTCTCATTCATAACTCTCTCACTAGGTAGTATTAACTATGGAAGGAATTATGGGGGCACCAATGAAAAAATGGCTCCAAAGAAATCTAAGAAATTTCAGAACCTTTGAAGAAAACTACTTTTCTTCTGCATTTATACAAGCACATTTTGAGCAGCATTTGCTAATACAATTAAATTCCTTATGTATATTCACCAATAAGCTAAACAAAGAAATCTGGATGCCACTGTTAAGAAAAGATGGAGAGAAGGTTTTTATTTCTAAACATTTTCACTGTATCTTCCTAGTCTCTCCCTAAAAATAATATTCTGTGGGGGGGGGGCAGACAAATGTGTAACCAGGGTGATCTAGTTAATCTACCTATGGCATATTATGTACAAGACAGACTCCATATCCAAATACATAAAATCAACAGAAAAAATGTCAATTTGTTATCAACGAGGTAGAGTGTTTAAAATGAGGATGCAGAAGGCATGCGTCACATATTTTGGGGTGACCTGAAGAAGAAAGGTTTAAGGAGGGGATTTTTGTGAATTGTTGTTGGAAGAATTCAGAGCAAGCAATCAAAATGAATTTTAACAAGTTTAAATGTAAAGTTCTGGCCTTGAATCCAAATTATCACCTTACACTTTGTATGGTGGGAGGGGAGGTAGGAAGAGGTTTAGTTAATGTTTGAGTTACCAGCAAGCTCCCAAAAGGCAAGAGTAAGATCAAAGGTAATATTTCCACTCTCCATGTTTATGCTGTTAGCCCGCTTCTAGAACGTTTATAAGGCTCACTGATACAATAAAGGGCTTTTAGGAGGCGAACTTGGTACCGGTTGGGGAAGTACAGTGGGAAGGATAAGGCTCAGAGCATGTTACTGTGCGGTGCAAGGGTGGAAAACCTTACCCGAATTTAGTAGGCACAAGACTTAGGGTGACAATATCCTGAAACTGCAGAAAAGCCGTTATATGAAAATAGTATCTGTGTAACTATTAATTTCTCCAGTGGGAAGAAGTATGGCTAGTTGATTTAAATTAGTAGGAATGAGGTTTTAGTTCAACACGTGGTAAACTTTCTAATGGTTGATCCGGCACAGGGCGGCTTATGCAAGTGAGCAAACTGACCGAATTAACTCAGGTAACAGCCAAGGAGCCCACCCGTGGGAGGGGTCTGAGAATATTCCTGTTTGGGGTCTTAGACTCCTAGAGCTGTTTGGACTCCACAGCAACAGATGGGCTGCTTTTCTATTTTATCTTAAACTTTGGATTCCAGCCAGAATCTCTTACATGGCAAATTATCAGCCTTTGTTTCCTTTGTTATTAAGAACCCAAGTTATGGTTGCAGTGGAGTCGGTGTTAACCCTCCCCGACCGCTTTCTAAATGTCAAAATCACAAAATCAAGGGCGGGGGTCCAGCACCGTTCCTTTCCAGTGGAAACTGTTAATTCCAGGACGGACCCTCTGCAGCCGCCCCTCCTCCCATATGCTGTGTGCCAGGGCCCGGGTTCGCGGACCCAGCCTGAGGCTTGAGCCTCCGGGCTCAGGAGGTAAAGTCCGAGTCCTGATCGCAATCCAGCACTTGCTCTTCCTCCCAGCCCCGCCGGACGCGCGCCTCCTCCCGCGGTCGCTCCACTTGTGTCCCGACGCGGAGAATATGCTCCGCGCGGAAGTGCTACGCCTCGCGCTTCTCTTACTTTACTCACCCGACAGCCTTGCTTCCGTAGGCTAGAGTCTGACCTCGGTTTGAAGACCGGGCAGAAAGTGATACGGACGGGGGGCGGAGCCTGGCCGGGAACTGAGCTTGGTCTAGACTTCAGGGACCTTGGAGCGGGCGGACAGGCCAGGGAATGAGGGCGGGCGGAGGGAGCGGGTCAGAGTGGGGGCGGATGGAGGCGGGCCTGAGTGCAACCGAAGATTGGCTATGAGGTCTAGATTCAGGGCACGGATTGGATGTGGCCACTGGATCGGGGCGCGGGATGGAGGCGGGCCTAGGTGCGGCAGGGGATTGGCTATGAGGTCTCGCCTGAGGGCGTGGATTGGCGGTGGCGACTGGATCCGGGCGATTGGAGGGTGAGGATCCGGAGTAAAGGGAGGGGGCGAGTTAAAGGCGGGCCTGAGTAAGAGGTGGGGCGGTCCCGGGTATTGAACTTGGCCGCGGATTGGGTATGGGATTTAGCCCCAGGGCTCGGATTGGATGAGTGTGACTGATTGGGTTGAGTCGAATTATAGGAAGAGGGCAACACACAGGGCTGAAGGGTTTGGGCTACGGGAGGGTTGTGGTTAGAATAGTTTTGGAAGGTACCTGAGAGGAAATGTCAAAGCAAAGCTAAAAAGAGATAATAAAAAAGAGTTTGGAGAGGTATTTGTCATTTGTGAGAATGAAGCTGGGAGGAGCTTTACTTCCCTGAAAAGTAAAATGTTTGATTAGACAGAAAAAAAAAAAAAAAAAAAAAACCCTTGCTGTGGAGTGGATTCCAACTCATAGCGACCTTGAAGGACAGAGTAGAACTGCCCCCAAGGAGTTTCCAAATGGGAGTTTTTGTTAAGAATAGAGCGTCATGATTTGACTTCTTGCTCCTGTGTTTTAAGAAGATGAGAGAATAGATGGCAGTAACATTGTTATTCAGGCATAGAGAAAAGAACAAAGTTAATCTTTGGCTGAAGGAATTTACTCTAAAACTAGGGAAAGGAGATTCAGAAGATGATTAGGGGAACGGGGAAATTATTGGGTACAGAAGAGAATCTACCCTTAGATTTTGAGGTATTGTGAGAAGCAGTCACGTGTCAATTCTTTCCAGACAAAAGACCATCAAGAACACACAGGCTTCCGCTTGGTGGGTGGTGATTTGGCCTTGCAAACCAACGATCTCACCAACCCCAATAAATTGCTTATCAACTTCAGACAACAGTCCCCCAGCAACTGGTGGGTAGGTAACTCTTTGTAAGAAAATTTAGCAGCAACGAAGAATCTAGGAGCAGAAAGAGAATGTTTAGTTGGTTCAACAGTGTTTGCTGAGCATCTACTATGTGCTGGGCACAGCATAGCAGGCCCTCATTTAATCTGACCTCTTTCTCAGTGAGGTAACGGAGACCCAAGCACAGTGGTGACTCAAAGTCACATGCCTGGTGCTAGAACCAGTTCTTAATCGGGTGTTTAGGGCGGTGTTACATCAGCTGCCTAAGGGATAAAAAGGGATGCTCAGCTAAAAAAGGGAGGGACACTCTCTACAGGATCATTTCCTAGAGTCAGAAAAGTGGTCCTCAGAGGCGCAGGTTTCCGTGACTTTGCCGACACACTCGTTGCAAGAAACAGCTGCTAATTAAAAAACACACTCGTCATATTGAGCTATAAAACAGTTTGTAATGGCAATGCTCCCTCTGAAACTGGTCATTATCATCGTAAGCTGATTCTTGCTTCAGCCATTAATGAATAAACTAGTCATGGGCTGCTTTTTAAATATTATTACGACACTGTGCTCTTTAAAGAGCCGGCCCCTCGGACTCCGCTGACTGCAGAGGTGAACGTGGGTTAGGGATGCTGAGAACAGCCAGGAGAGGCCTCTGCATCCAGCCACGGGCCGGGGAGAGGGGAGGTCCTCAGTCCCCCCTGCCACAGTACCTCTAAGGGCCCATCAGGAAGATTATAACTAAGGGGACCAGGATTCCTGGTAAGCCTCTTCTGATACCCAGTTTGGCCCTGGAACATCACAGGTGTTGTCAAATTCTGGATTTTCTGGGATTTCCCATAATCAGGATGTAGGACCTGGGCTTCAAAACAGCCTGGACTCTGGGGTTGGACACATCTGGGTCCAGGCCTGGCTCTGATGCCTTCGGCAAGTCATGTAATCTCTCTGAGCCTCAATTTCCCCAAATGAAGATGAAAAAAATTGAGATGTTGTCACTGACCTCATGGAGTTTTTGGAAGGACTACATGCAGGAACACAGGCGTTGTGCTCAGCCTGGTGCTTGGCATAGACGGTGGCTTAGAGGCGGTGGTGGCTCTGGTTGTTATAACAACCAGTGACACTAAAGCCATGCACTTAATGAAATCTGTAAAGCGCTTTATGAACACAAAGAGATTCTTATTTTTATGATGATCAGTTTGGAGCTACTGGAAAGGAGGCCAGTCTGAGCCCTCAGAAAGTCTGGATTTCGGAATACTTTAAAGGAAGTACCATTTTAGTATTTTCAAATGTGTATGGCAATGCGGATTAGCAGCTAACAATGTTTTTCCAGGTAAAAGATCTCGCCAGGCTGACTTCCTGCCAGTACCTAATGATTCATATTATTAGTCATTGGCAGTGGCAGTCCAATGGAGACAACACAGGTTTGGAAGTTGGTCAGGCCTCAGCTCAAATTTCCCCATGCACAGCCCCACCTCTTTTCCACACCTGCAAAACAGGGATAAGAACACACACCGCACAGGTTTTTGGGAGGCATAAGTGAGATGATGTGTATCATGTACAGAGTCCCTGGGTGGTGCAAACGGTTAAGCTGTAGCTGCTAACTGAAAGGTTGGTGGTTCAAATCCACCCAGAGGTGCCTTAGAAGAAAGGCCTGGTGATCTACTTCTGAAAAATCAGCCATTGAAAGCCCTATGGTGCACAATAGCCAAAAGGTGGAAACAACCTAAATGCCCATCAACAGATGAATGGCTAAACAAAATGGCGTACATACATGCAATGGAATACTACTCAGCCAGTAGGATAAATGAAGTCTTGATACATGATACAGTATGGATGGAGCTGGAAGACATCATGCAGAGTGAAATATGTCAATCACAAAAGGACATACTGTTTGACCTCATTTATATAAAAAGATAAGAAAAGACAAATGTATAGAGAATAAAGATAATTAGTGGTTACCGGGGCGGGGAGGAGGGGAAGAGGGGGCATTAATGGTGATGGAAATATGACATTGATTAAGAGTAGGGTGGCACAGCCAATTATTATAACTGCTGTCAGTAAGTTGTACACCTGTAAAAAGTTGAACTGGCAAAAGTTGTGTGATAGATATATTTACAATAATGACAAAAAAAAAAAAAAAAAAAAGAGTAGGTGCTGAAGCTGCTTAGGTACAACCAAAAACTTTACAGGATTTGGTTTCTTGGTTTGGAGGTTTAGGGTCATGGTTTCATGGGACATCCCAGTTAATTGGCCTAAAAACATGTTTTGACCTCTATTCTACCTCCTAGTTTGATGCGTAGAGCCTGGGGTCTTGGAAGTTTACAAGTGGCCGTCCAAGTCACAATAATTGGTCTCTATTCTCCTGGAACAACAGAGGGAGAAGGAGAGTCAGGAATAGGAGGAGGATATGGAAAGTGTGGCTAGTTGCCTCCATGAACAATGGTTGCCTCCTTTGCCGCGAGACCACAACTGGATGACGTCCGGCTATCATTACTGAACATTTTGATCAAAGATTCTGTAGAAGAATCCTGATCTAAAGAGGAGAAATGCAGAACAGACTTTAAAATTCTCTTGGCCTCTAGACTTCCTGCAGCCAAGAAGATTGGATGAACTCCCCAAACTATTGCCTTGTTATAATCTTTAAACATTTAACCAAAAATATCACCTGAAGCCTCCTTAAAACCAAGGAACGGTTTAGCATAACTAGTAGAAAATGTCTGCTTTCACAAGGAAAATATGAGCCCAAGAGACAGAAAGGGCCACATAAGCCAGAGACTCCATCAGCCTGAGACCGGAACAGCTGGATGGTGCCTGGCTACCACCAATAACTGCCCTGATGGGGAACACAATAGAGAATCACAGATGGAGCAGGAGAAAAGTAGGAGGCAGACCTCAAATTCTAGTAAGAAGACCAAAATTAATGGTCTGACTGAGACTGGAAGGACCCCAGAGGTCATGGCCCCTGGACTCTGTGTTAGCCCAGAACTAAAACCATTCCTGAAGCCAACTGTTCAAAGATTGGACTGGACTATGAGATAAAATGATGCTGCTGAGGAGTGTGCTTCTTAGCTCAAGTAGACATATGAGACTATGTGGGCAGCTCCTCTCTGGAGGGGAGATGAGAAGGCAGAGGTGGACAGGAGGTGGTTGAATGGACACGGGAAATACAAGGTGGAGAGAGGCAGTGTGCTGTCACATTGTGGGGAGAGCAACTAGGGTCACATAACACTGTGTGTATAGGTTTTTGTGAGAGAAACTGACTTGAATTGTAAACTTTCACTTAAAGCACAATTTAAAAAAATGTCTCCCTTGAGCATTATGCTCTTATAAGAACTATCTATATGGAATCAAATTGACAATAGCAACTTGGGAGATTAGATAGGAACCTTAGGGGGTAGTGAATTTATATTAATGGGAGAGGAACAACTCAGAAAAGGAAGGTGAGAATGGTTAACAACTTGAAGAATGTAATCAATGTCACTGAATTGTATGTGTAGAAACTTGAATTGGTGTATGTTTTGCTGTTATAGTCTCAAAAACAACAAAATAAATAAAATTATATTAAAAAGAAAAAAAAAACACACCTGTAGTCAGAAAGTTATTGTAATGAAGGAGAACACACATCATGGGGAACCATGGGTCATCAGAGTAACAGGGTTTAGAAACGAATTATTATAGCATTTGGGCTTGTATTAGGTGACATGGGGAAGGTTAAAAGAAGAGGCCTCCGGCATCTGTCAGTCCACCAAACGTCTATCGGCTTGTCATACTGCTGTGGCTTGCTGTGTTCCTATGATGCTGGAAGATATGCCACTGGTATTTCAAATACCAGCAGGGTCACCCAGGTGGACAGGTTTCAGCGGAGCTTCCGGAGTAAGACAGATTAGGAAGAAGGACCTGGTGGTCTACTTCTGAAAAAATTAGCCAATGAAAACCTTATGAAGAGCAACGGAACATAGTCTGATATAGTGCCGGCAGATGAGCCCCACAGGTTGGGAGACGCTCAAAATACGACTGGGGAAGAGCTGCCTCCTCAAAATAGAGCCAAACTTAATCACCCACTTGGAGCCAAGCTTTTGGGACCTTCATTTGCTGTTCCGGCACAACTCAAAATGAGAAGAAGCAGCTGTAAACATCAGTTCATAATTGAAATGTGTAGTATGTGAAGTATGGATTTAGGGAAATTGGAAGTCGTCCAAAATGAAACAGAATGCTTAAAGATCCATATCCTAGGCATTAGTGAGCTGAAATAAACCAGTATTGACCATTTTGAATCAGGTAATCATATGGTCCACTATGCCGGGAATGACAAATTGGAGAGGAAGGGCACTGCATTCATCGTCAGAAATAACATTTCAAGATCTATCCTGAAGTTCAACACTGTCAGAGATAGCTCACAAGGTGCTTTCGTGTATTTCTTTGTCTATCTTGCAAAAATATCTTGCTGGCATCCGCACCCAGACAGCACTTCTCCTGAGCATGTATATTTTGAGGAGTGCATGTGGTCACTTAGTTAAGGCCCCTTGGGGCATATGGCTTCACATCCTGGTTTTGATCACTGAGGAAAAACATGTTTTTCTCACAAAACATAGCTGTTAGTCTAGAAATCCAGTTTAAAATTAGATAGCATGATTAGTATATTATACTTGTCTCACTGACTGGACTGAAAATTGTGTTTTCCTGAGAAAGAACAAACAGGCCTGTCTTAAAAGAAGTACAGTCAGAGTGCTCCTTGGAAGAGAAAATGGTGAGACTTGGTCTTATGTATGGACACGTTATCAAGAGGGATCATTCCCTGGAGAAGAACATCATACTTGGTTAACACGGAGTCAGCAAAAAAAAAAAGGAATACCCTCAACAAGATAGATTGACATAATGGCTGCTACAGTGGGCTCAAACAGCAATAATTGTGAGGATGGAGCAGAACCAGGCAGTCTTTTGTTCTGTTGTACACATGGCTGCTATGAGTTGGAGCTCAGTGGCACCTAACTGCAACAACAACAACAAAAGAAGAGGGGACTCACTCTACTGGATACTGTCAGGAAGTTGGGGTCATTCCAAGGTTGGGTATCATGATACATCTTATGTCTAAGGAAGGAAGGAAAGTGTAAGGCTAAATTTGCAACTGGTAAAGAACAGGCATATTAGCCAGGAAAGGAGGCTAGTTTGATATTTCTGTAGTTTGCACAGTGACCCCCCCTTTTTTTTTTTAGTTTCTACTTTTAATACTAATTGAAATTGTATTTATTGAACATTTGTATTTCTTTGTGGCTTAATATTCTTTGGATGTTTTTATTCTTGTGGTATTTCTCTTTTAATCTTTGCTTCATTTTTTTCTCATCTGGTCATTTGTTGGAGCGATTGAATTTTTTTTCTTTTTTTTAGATTGTGCTTTAGAAGAAGATTTACAGAGCAAAATAGTTTCTCATTAAACAACACATATATTGTTTTGTGACATTGGTTGCCCACACCACGATGTGTCAACGCTCTCCCCTTCTTAACCTTGGGTTCCCCATTACCAGCTTTCTTGTTCCCTCCTGCCGTCTTGTCCTTGCTCCTGGGCTTGTGTGCCCATTTAGCCTTGTTTTGTTTTATGGGCTTGTCTAATCTTTGCCTGAAGGGTGAACCTCAGGATTGACTTCCGTACTGAGTTAGAATGGTGTCCAGGGGCCATACTCTCAGAATTTCTCCAGTCTCTGTCAGATCAGTAAGTCTGGTCTTTCTTTTCAAGTTAGAATTTTTTTCTAGATTTTTCTTCAACTGCAGTCTGGTATATGGATCGAGATTGTATTGTATTTGTAGATTGCTTTGTGTAGAACTGGCATTTTCACCATGTTGAGTTCATCTATCCATAAGCATGACATGTTTTTTCATTTCCCTAGGTCTTCTTTGGTTTCTTGCAGTCCCTCTATTGTGATACCTGTCAGAGCAGTCAGTCAGTGGCGGTAGCTGGGCACCGTCTGGCTGTCCTGGGCTCATTCTGGTGGAGGCTGTGATAGTTGTGGTCCATTAGTCCTTTGGACTAATCTTTCCCTTGTGTCTTTGGTTTTCTTCATTCTCCCTTGCTCCAGATGGGGTGAGACTAGTGGAGTATCTTACATGGCTGCTTACAAGCTTTTAAGATCCCAGATGCTACTCATCAATTAGGATGTACAGCATTTTCTTTATAAAATGTATTATGCCAATTGAAGTAGATGTTCCCCAAGACCATAGTCTTCAGCCCTCAGCCCAGTAATTTGGTCTCTCAGGGAGTTTGGATGTGTCTATGGAGCTTCCATGATCTTGCCTTGGTCAAGTTGTGCTGGCTTCCCCAGTATTGTGTACTGTCTTACCCTTCACCAAAATTACCACTTATCTATTGTCTGTTTAGTATTTTCCTTCCTCACTCTTCCCCTCCCTTGTAACCATCAAAGATTGTGTCTTTTTGTGTGTAAACCTTTTCATGAGTTTTTATAGTAGTGGTCTCATACAATATTTGTCTATTTGTGATTGACTTTTTTCACTTAGCATAATGCCATCCAGGTTCATCCATGTTGTGAGATGTTTTGCAGATTCATCATTGTTCATTATTGTTGCATAGTATTCCATTCTGTGTATATACCATAGTTTATCTGTTCATGGACACTTCGGTTGTTTCCATCTTTTTGCTATTGTGAATAGTGCTGCAATGAACATGGGTGTTGTGGTGGTTAAATTGTGTGTCAGCTTGCCTGGGCCATGATTCTCAGTGTTTATATGTGATCACTCCCATGATGGGATCTGCTGTGAGTAGTCAATCTGTTGAAAGGGAGTTTCCTTGGGTGAGCTGCCTGCATCCAAATATAAGCAGATGCTCTGGCTTTTTGCTCACTCTTGGATCCTGCTGCTGGCTCCTGTTTTGATCTGACCTTTGGCTCTTGAGACTTGAGCTAGCAGCTTACGCACCGAACTTGGGATTTGTTAATCTTCACAGTCTCCTGTGAGCAAGAGCCCTGCTTTCTGACCTACTGATCTTGGGTTCACCAGCCCCTGTAGCTACGTGAATCAGGAGAAGCCTCCATTCTGAACCACAGACTTGGGACATTACAGCCTCTACAACTGCGTGAGTGGTTTCCTTGTTTTAAATCTCTCTCTGTATATGTATTTATACACTTTACTGGTTTTGATTTTCTAGAGAACCCAGCCTAAGACAGGTGTACATATGTCTATTGGTGTGACGGCTCTTATTTCTCTAGGATATATTCCTAGGAGTGGGATTGCTGGACTGTATGGTATTTCTACCTTTTTAAGGAAGCGCATTAATGTTTTCCAAAATGGGTATACCATTTTGCATTCCCACCAGCAGTGCATAAAAGCATTTTTTTTTTTCTGATGTGTGCCACTAATGTTGGGATGAGTTAGTATCTCATTGTAGTTTTGATTTGCATTTCTGTAACGACTGGTGATCATGAGCATTTCCTCATGTATCTGTTAACAGGCCGAATGTCTTCTTTGGTGAAGTGTCTGTTCATATTCTTTAGCCATATATATATATGTATATAGTGTGTGTGCTTTAAGTGAAAATTTACAGCTCAAGTTAATTTCTCATATAAAAATTTATACGCACGTTATAATGTGACCCTAGTTGTTACCCTATAGTGTTACTGCATATTCCTCTTTTCTACCCTGTATTTCCCTTGTCCATTCAACCAGCTCCTATCCTTTTCTGCCTTCTCATCTCATCTTTGGATAAGAGTTGCCCGTTTAGTCTCGTGTATCTACTTGAACTTAGAAGCACACTCTTCGTGAGTATCATTTTATATCTTATAGTCCAGTCTATTCTTTGTCTGAAAAGTTGGCTTCAGGAATGGTTTTAGTTCTGGGTTAACAGAGAGTCTGGGCACCATATCTTCTGGGTTCCTTCAGTCTCAGTCAGACCATTAAGTCTGGTCTTTTTACTAGAATTTGAGTTCTGCACCTCACTTTTCTCCTGAGCCATCAGGGACTCTCTGTTGTGTTCCCTGTCAGGGCAGTCATTGGTGGTAGCCAGGCACCATCTAGCTCTTCTGGTTCCAGCCTGATGGAGTCTCAGGCCCCTTTTGTCTCTTGGGCTAATATTTTCCTTGAGTCTTTGGTGTTCTTCATTCTTCTCTGCTCCAGGTGGGTTGGGATGAATTGATTCATCTTAGGTGGCCACTTCCTAGCTTTTAAGACCCCAGATGTCCTTTTGGCCATATTTTTAATTGGATTATTTGTCTTTTGGTTCTAGAGGTGTTGCATTTTCCTATAGATTTTAGATATTAGAGCTTTGTTGGATTGGTCATAGCCGTAAAATTTTTCCCAGTCTGTAGGTTCTCTTTTTACTCTTTTGGTGAAGTCTTTTGATGAGCATAAGTGTTTAATTTTTAGAAGATCCCAGTTATCTGGCTTATCTCCTGATGTTTGTGTTTTGTTAGTTATGGTTTGCATCCTATTTATACCGCGTATTATGTTGACCCTATTTTTTCTTGTATGATCTTTATAGTTTTTGTTTTATATTTAGGTCTTTGATTCATTTTAAACTAGTTTTTGTGTATGGTGTGAGGTATGGGTCCTGTTTCATTTTTTTTTTTTGCAGATGGACATCCAGTTTTGCCAGCACCATTTCTTAAAAAGACTGTCTTTTCCCCATTTAATGGGCTTTGGGCCTTTGTTGAAGATCAGGTGACGGTAGGTGGATGGATTTACATCTGGGTTCTCGATTCTGTTCCATTGCTCAGTGTGTTTGTCATTGTAACAGTACCAGGCTGTTTTGACTATTGTAGGTGTATAGTAGGTTTTGAAGTCAGGTAGTGTGAGGCTTCCCACTTTATTCTTGTTCTTCAATAGGGCTGTACTTATTTGGGGCCTCTTTCCATATAAAGTTAATGATTAGCTTTTCCATCTCATTAAAGAATGCTGTTGGTATATGGATCAAGACTGTATCGTATTTGTAGATTGCATTTTCATAATGTTGAGTTCACCTATCCATAAGCATGATATGTTTTTTCATTTCCCTAGGTCTTCTTTGGTGTCTTGCAGTAGTGTTTTGTTTTCTTTGCATAGGTCTTTTTCATCCCTTGTTAATTTTATACCTAAGTATGTTTTTTTTTTAAGGGCTATTATAAATTGTATTTGCTTTACTGATTTCCTTCTCATAGTTCTCTTTATTGGTGTGTAGGAATCCAACTAAATTTTATGTTTATTTTGTATGCTGCTACTCTGCTATATCTTTCCATTAGTTCCAGTAGTTTCCTTGTGGAGTCTTTTTGTTTATCTATGTATAGTATCAGAAAACAAAACAAAATTAAAACCAAACTTGTTGCTGTCAAGTCAAATCTGACTTATAGCAACCCTATAGGACAGAGTAGAACTGCCTCATAGGGTTTCCATGGAATATCTGGTGGATTTGAACAGCCCACCTTTTGGTTAGCGGCTGTAGCTCTTAAGCAATGGGCCACTGGGGCTCCATATCATCTGCAAATAGGGATAGTTTTACTTCTTCGTTACCAATTTGGCTGCCCTTTATTTCTTTTTTTGACTTATTGTTCTAGTTAGGACTTCCAGCACAATGCTAAATAGGAGTGGTGATGAAAAGGCATTTTTGTCTCGTTCCTGTTCTCAGGGGGAATGTTTTCAGCCTCTCTCTGTTGACAATGGTGTTGGCTGTTGGTTTTGTATAGACGCTCTTTATTATGTTGAGGAATTTCCCTTCTATTCTTATTTTATTGACAACTTTTATAGGGAAGGGGGTTGCACTTTATCAAACGCCTTTTTTTGCGTTGATTGAGATGATGTGATTCTTCTGGTTTATTTATATGGTGGATTGAGTTGATTGATTTTCTAATGTTGAACCATCCTTGCATACCTAGTATGAATCCCACTTGGTTGGGTTGTATTTTTTTGATAGGATGCTGAATTCTATTGGCTAGAATTTTGTTGAGAATTTTTGCAGCTATATTCATGAGAGATATTGGTCTGTAATTTTCTTTTTTTGTGGTGCCTTTGCCTGGTTTTGGCATCAGTATTATGCTGGTTTTGTAGGATGAATTTGGAAGTATTACTTCCTTTTCTATGTTCTGAAATAGTTTGAGTAGTACTGGTGTAACGTCTTCTCTGAATGTTTGGTAGAATTCTACAGTAAAGCCGTCTGGGCCAGGACTTTTTTCATTGGGATTTTTTTTTTCTTTTTTTTTTTTTTACCTTTCAGTCTTTTGTCTTGTCATCGTTCTGTTCAAATTTTTGACCTCAGTTTGTTAATTTACGTAGGTAGTGTGTTTCTAGAAATTTGTCCATTTCCTCTAGGTTTTCAAATTTGGTGGAGTATAGTTTTTCATAGTACTCTGTTATGATCCTTTTTTATTTCAGTTGAGTCTGTTGTGATGTCCCCAATTTCATTTCTTATTGCTTCCTCTCCTGCTTTTCATTTGTCAGTTTGGCTAATGGCTTGTCAATTTTGTTGATCCTTCTAAAGAACCAAGTTTTGGTTTTGTTGATTCTTTTTACTGTTTTTCTGTTCTCTAATTCATTTATTTCTGATCTGATCTTTATTATTTCCTTTCTGCTGGTAGCTGTAGAATTCTTTTGCAGTTCTTTCTATTTGTTCAAGTTGTATATCTAACCTTTTGATTTTATCCCTTCTTTTTTGATATGTGCATCTATTGCTATAAATTGGCCTCTGACCACTGCCTTTGCTGTGTCCCAGAGGTTTTGGTATGACGTGTTTTCATTCTCGTTTGGTTTTAGTAATTTTTTGATTCCATCTTTGATTTATTCTATTACCCAGTGGTTTTTAAGCAAGGTGCTGTTCAGTTTCTATGTATTTGATTTTTTTCCCCTTGCTCTTCCTGTTATTAATTTCCACTTTTATCAGAGATGTTGTTTTCTATTATCTCTTTGGGATTTTTTTTTTAATTAACTTTTATTGAGCTTCAAGTGAACATTTACAAATCAAGTCACTCTGTCACATATAAGTTTATATACATCTTACTCCTTACTCCCACTTGCTCTCCCCCGATGAGTCAGCCCTTCCAGTCTCTCCTTTCGTGACAATTTGGCCAGCTTCCAACTCTCTCTATCCTCCCATCCCCCCTCCAGACAGGAGATGCCAACACAGTCTCAAGTGTCCACCTGATATAATTAGCTCACTCTTCATCAGTATCTCTCTCCTACCCTCTGTCCAGTCCCTTTCATGTCTGATGAGTTGTCTTCGGGAATGGTTCCTGTCCTGTGCCAACAGAAGGTTTGGGGACCATGACCACCGGGATTCCTCTAGTCACAGTCAGACCATTAAGTATGGTCTTTTTATGAGAATTTGGGGTCTGCATCCCACTGATCTCCTGCTCCCTCAGGGGTTCTCTGTTGTGCTCCCTGTCAGGGCAGTCATCGATTGTGGCAGGGCACCAACTAGTTCTTCTGGTCTCAGGATGATGTAGGTCTCTGGTTCGTGTGGCCCTTTCTGTCTCTTGGGCTCTTAGTTGTCGTGCGACCTTGGTGTTCTTCATTCTCCTTTGCTCCAGGTGGATTGAGACCAATTGATGCATCTTAGGTGGCCGCTTGTTAGCATTTAAGACCCCAGACGCCACATTTCAAAGTGGGATGCAGAATGTTTTCATAATAGAATTATTTTCCAATTGACTTAGAAGTCCCCTTAAACAATGGTTCCCAAACCCCCGCCCTTGCTCCGCTGACCTTTGAAGTATTCATTTTATCCCGGAAACTTCTTTGCTTTTGGTCCAGTCCAACTGAGCTGACCTTCCATGTATTGAGTGTTGTCCTTCCCTTCACCTAAAGCAGTTCTTATCTACTAATTAATCAGTAAAAAACCCTCTCCCTCCCTCCCTCCCTCCCCGCCTCGTAACCACAAAAGTATGTGTTCTTCTCAGTTTATACTATTTCTCAAGATCTTATAATAGTGGTCTTATACAATATTTGTCCTTTTGCCTCTGACTCATTTTGCTCAGCATAATGCCTTCCAGGTTCCTCCATGTTATGAAATGTTTCACAGATTCGTCACTGTTCTTTATCGATGCATAGTATTCCATTGTGTGAATATACCACAATTTATTTACCCATTCATCCGTTGATGGACACCTTGGTTGCTTCCAGCTTTTTGCTATTGTAAACAGAGCTGCAATAAACATGGGTGTGCATATATCTGTTTGTGTGAAGGTTCTTGTTTCTCTGGGGTATATTCCGAAGAGTGGGATTTCTGGGTTGTATGGTAGTTCTATTTCTAACTGTTTAAGGCAGCGCCAGATAGATTTCCAAAGTGGTTGTACCATTTTACATTCCCACCAGCAGTGTAGAAGAGTTCCAATCTCTCCGCAGCCTCTCCAACATTTATTATTTTGTGTTTTTTGGATTAATGCCAGCCTTGTTGGTGTGAGGTGGAATTTCATCGTAGTTTTAATTTGCATTTCTCTAATGGCTAATGATCGAGAGCATTTTCTCATGTATCTGTTAGCTGCCTGAATGTCTTCTTTACTGAAGTGTGTGTTCATATCCTTTGCCCACTTCTTGATTGGGTCGTTTGTCTTTTTGTGGTTGAGTTTTGACACAATCATATAGATTTTAGAGATCAGGCGCTGGTAGGAGATGTCATAGCTGAAAATTCTTTCCCAATCTGTAGGTGGTCTTTTTACTCTTTTGGTGAAGTCTTTAGATGAGCATAGGTGTTTGATTTTTAGGAGCTCCCAGTTATCTGGTTTCTCTTCGTCATTTTTGGTAATGTTTTGTATTCTGTTTATGCCTTGTATTAGGGCTCCTAGGGTTGTCCCTATTTTTTCTTCCATGATCTTTATCGTTTTAGTCTTTATGTGTAGGTCTTTGATCCACTTGGAGTTAGTTTTTGTGCATGGTGTGAGGTATGGGTCCTGTTTCATTTTTTTGCAAATGGATATCCAGTTATGCCAGCACCATTTGTTAAAAAGACTATCTTTTCCCCAATTAACTGACACTGGGCCTTTGTCAAATATCAGCTGCTCATATGTGGATGGATTTATATCTGGGTTCTCAATTCTGTTCCACTGGTCTATGTGCCTGTTGTTGTACCAATACCAGGCTGTTTTGACTACTGTGGCTGTATAGTAGGTTCTGAAATCAGGTAGAGTGAGGCCTCCCACTTTCTTCTTCTTTTTCAGTAATGCTTTGCTTATCCGAGGCTTCTTTCCCTTCCATATGAAGTTGGTGATTTGTTTCTCTATCACCTTAAAAAATGACATTGGAATTTGGATCGGAAGTGCATTGTATGTATAGATGGCTTTTGGTAGAATAGACATTTTTACTATGTTAAGTCTTCCTATCCATGAGCAAGGTATGTTTTTCCACTTAAGTATGTCCTTTTGAATTTCTTGTAGTAGAGCTTTGTAGTTTTCTTTGTATAGGTCTTTTACATCCTTGGTAAGATTTATTCCTAAGTATTTTATCTTCTTGGGGGCTACTGTGAACGGTATTGATTTGGTTATTTCCTCTTTGATGTTCTTTTTATTGATGTAGAGGAATCCAAGTGATTTTTGTATGTTTATCTTATAACCTGAGACTCTGCCAAACTCTTCTATTAGTTTCAGTAGTTTTCTGGAGGATTTCTTAGGGTTTTCTGTGTATAAGATCATGTCATCTGCAAATAGAGATAGTTTTACTTCCTCCTTGCCAATCCGGATGCCCTTTATTTCTTTGTCTAGCCTAATTGCCCTGGCTAGGACTTCTAGCACGATGTTGAATAAGAGTGGTGATAAAGGGCATCCTTGTCTGGTTCCCGTTCTCAAGGGAAATGCTTTCAGGTTCTCTCCATTTAGAGTGATGTTGGCTGTTGGCTTTGTATAGATGCCCTTTATTATGTTGAGGAATTTTCCTTCAATTCCTATTTTGGTGAGAGTTTTTATCGTAAAAGGGTGTTGGACTTTGTCAAATGCCTTTTCTGCATCAATTGATAAGATCATGTGGTTTTTGTCTTTTGTTTTATTTATGTGGTGGATTACATTAATGGTTTTTCTGATATTAAACCAGCCTTGCATACCTGGTATAAATCCCACTTGGTCGTGGTGAATTATTTTTTTGATATGTTGTTGGATTCTATTGGCTAGAATTTTGTTGAGGATTTTTGCATCTATGTTCATGAGGGATATAGGTCTGTAATTTTCTTTTTTTGTAATGTCTTTACCTGGTTTTGGTATCAGGGAGATGGTGGCTTCATAGAATGAGTTGGGTAGTATTACGTTATTTTCTATGCTTTGATATACCTTTAGTAGTAGTGGTGTTAACTCTTCTCTGAAAGTTTGGTAGAACTCTGCCGTGAAGCCGTCCGGGCCAGGGCTTTTTTTTTGTTGGGAATTTTTTGATTACCATTTCAATCTCTTTGTTTGTTATGGGTCTATTTAGTCGTTCTACTTCTGAATGTGTTAGTTTAGGTAGGTAGTGTTTTTCCAGGAATTCATCCATTTCTTCTAGGTTTGCAAATTTGTTAGAGTACAATTTTTCGTAATAATCTGATATGATTCTTTGAACTTCAGTTGGGTCTGTTGTGATGTGGCCCTTCTCGTTTCTTATTCGGGTTATTTGTTTCCTTTCCTGTATTTCTTTAGTCAGTCTAGCCAATGGTTTATCAATTTTGTTAATTTTTTCAAAGAACCAGCTTTTGGCTTTGTTAATTCTTTCAATTGTTTTTCTGTTCTCTAATTCATTTAGTTCAGCTCTAATTTTTATTATTTGTTTTCTTCTGGTGCCTGATGGATTCTTTTGTTGCTCACTTTCTATTTGTTCAAATTGTAGGGACAGTTCTCTGATTTTGGCTCTTTCTCCTTTTTGTACGTGTGCATTTATCGATATAAATTGGCCTCTGCGCACTGCTTTTGCTGTGTCCCAGAGGTTTTGATAGGAAGTGTTTTCATTCTCGTTGCATTCTATGAATTTCCTTATTCCCTCCTTGAAATCTTCTATAACCCAGTCTTTTTTTCAGGAGGGTATTGTTCATTTTCCATGTATTTGATTTCTTTTCCCTAGTTTTTCTGTTATTGGTTTCTAGTTTTATTGCCTTGTGGTCTGAGAAGATGCTTTGTAATATTTCGATGTTTTGGATTCTGCAAAGGTTTGTTTTATGGCCTAATATGTGGTCTATTCTAGAGAATGTTCCATGTGTGCTAGAAAAAAAGTATACTTTGCAGCAGTTGGGTGGAGAGTTCTGTATAAGTCAGTGAGGTCAAGTTGGTTGATTGTTGTAATTAGGTCTTCCGTGTCTCTATTGAGCTTCTTACTGGATGTCCTGTCCTTCTCTGAAAGTGGTGTGTTGAAGTCTCCTACTATAATTGTGGAGGTGTCTATCTCACTTTTCAGTTCTGTTAAAATTTGATTTATGTATCTTGCAGCCCTGTCATTGGGTGCATAAATATTTAATATGGTTATGTCTTCCTGATCAATTGTCCCTTTTATCATTATGTAGTGTCCTTCTTTATCCTTTGTGGTGGATTTAAGTCTAAAGTCTATTTTATCAGAAATTAATATTGCTACTCCTCTTCTTTTTTGCTTATTGTTTGCTTGATATACTTTTTTCCATCCTTTGAGTTTTAGTTTGTTTGTGTCTCTAAGTCTAAGGTGTGTCTCTTGTAGGCAGCATATAGACGGATCGTGTTTCTTTATCCAGTCCACGACTCTCTGTCTCTTTATTGGTGCATTTAGTCCATTTACATTCAGCGTAATTATAGATAAATAAGTGTTTAGTGTTGTCATTTTGATGCCTTTTTATGTGTGTTGTTGACAATTTCATTTTTCCACATATTTTTTTGTGCTGAGACGTTTTTCTTAGTAAATTGTGAGATCCTCATTTTCGTAGTGTTTGACTTTATGTTTGTTGAGTCGTTACGTTTTTCTTGGCTTTTATCTTGAGTTATGGAGTTGTTATACCTCTTTGAGGTTACCTTATTATTTACCCCTATTTTTCTAAGTAAAAACCTAACTTGTATTGTTCTATATCGCCTTGTATCACTCTCCATATGGCAGTTCCATGCCACCTGTATTTAGTCCCTCTTTTTGATTATTGTGATCTTTTACATATTGACTTCCGTGATTCCCTGTTATGAGCATGTTTTTTTAATTAATCTTAATTTGCTTTTGTAATTTCCCTATTTGAGTTGATATCAGGATGTTCTGTTTTGTGACCTTGTGTTGTGCTGGTATCTGATATTATTGGTTTTTTGACCCAACAATATCCTTTAGTATTTCTTGTAGCTTTGGTTTGGTTTTTGCAAATTCTCTAAACTTGTGTTTATCTGTAAATATCTTAATTTCGCCTTCATATTTCAGAGAGAGTTTTGCTGGATATATGATCCTTGGCTGGCAGTTTTTCTCCTTCAGTGCTCTGTATATGTCGTCCCATTCCCTTCTTGCCTGCATGGTTTCTGCTGAGTAGTCTGAACTTATTCTTATTGATTCCCCTTGAAGGAGACCTTTCTTTTCTCCCTGGCTGCTTTTAAAATTTTCTGTTTATCTTTGGTTTTGGCAAGTTTGATGATAATATGTCTTGGTGTTTTTCTTTTTGGATCAATCTTAAATGGGGTTCGATGAGCATCTTGGATAGATATCCTTTCGTCTTTCATGATGTCAGGGAAGTTTTCTGTCAGGAGATCTTCAACTATTTTCTCTGTGTTTTCTGTCCTCCCTCCCTGTTCTGGGACTCCAATCACACGCAAGTTATCCTTCTTGATAGAGTCCCACATGATTCTTAGGGTTTCTTCATTTTTTTTAATTCGTTTATCTGATTTTTTTTCAGCTATGTTGGTGTTAATTCCCTGGTCCTCCAGATGTCCCAGTCTGCATTCTAATTGCTCAAGTCTGCTCCTCTGACTTCCTATTGCGTTGTCTAATTCTGTAATTTTACTGTTAATCTTTTGGATTTCTGAACGCTGTCTCTCTATGGATTCTTGCAACTTATTGAGTTTTCCACTATGTTCTTGAATAATCTTTTCGAGTTCTTCAACTGTTTTATCAGTGTGTTCCTTGGCTTTTTCTGCAGTTTGCCTTATTTCGTTTCTGATGTCTTGAAGCATTCTGTAAATTAGTTTTTTATGTTCTGTATCTGATAATTCCAGGATTGTATCTTCATTTGGGAAAGATTTTGGTTCTTTTGTTTGGGGGGTTGTAGAAGCTGTCATGGTCTGCTTCTTTATGTGGTTTGATATCGACTGCTGTCTCCGAGGCATCACTGGGAAACTTGTTTTTCCAGAAAATCCACTAAAAAAAAAAATGCAGTCAGATCCTTATCAGAACTGCCTTTGGATTATAACCTCCACCTTGTTTCCTGTAAGGATGAAAGTCCGAGATTTGGATCATATTTGCTTGGCTGTAGCTGGTTTTGTGTTTTTATTCCAATTATGGATGGATTTTTGGTCCCTGGGTTTTTTGTGGTTCCTTCTCTCAGGCCAGAAGAGTGGGTTAGGAAAAGACCAAAAGAAAAAAAAAAAAAAAGGCGGGGGGGGGGAAGCAATGCCGCCACGGAACCGGAGCCATTCTCCCTCTGGCTCAGGAAATTCCAATGTTAATGAAGCCGCCTGGGGAGGGTGGGGGAGGGATCAGAGAGATAGGAGAGTAGCACCTCGGAATATAGCCAGAGTTGCTTGTCTTGCTTGGGATGACTATTTTATCTGAGATTCCCTAGGGGCTTGTCGCCTATGTGTGCTGGCTGTGTGGAGATTGCCCCGGGGGTCTGGCCCCCTGAAGCCGCGGTCAGATCCTCCACTGCCTGTCCGAAGCCCAGCGTCAAGGTTCCCCTGCTGGGACCCTGCCCTCCCGGCTCCAAAATCAGTCGCTGTCTCCGGGGGACTTCTCGTCCCGCCAGCCACATCGCCGTGTCGCCCCCGCGGACCGGCTGGGCCCCCTCCCGGGGTTAGTTCAGTGGAGTAGAGCTGTGCCCCGTGCTTGAGCCATGGCAGTGCCCAGTGAAAAGCTCGGCGCCAAGGTTCCCCGGCTGGGACGCTGGACTCCTGGCTCCAAAACCAGTCACTGCCTCCCGGGGACTTCTCCCACCAGCCGCGTCGCCACGCCACCCGGGCAGACCGGCTGGGCCCCCTCCCGGGTTCAGTTCAGGGGGGTAGGGCTGCACCCCTTGTTTGTGCGGTCACAAAATTTATGAGTTCAGCTCCTCTGGGCCCAGAAGGCCGGCGCCAAGGTTACCTGACTGGGACACTGGCTCCAGGCTCCGAAAACAGTCGCTGCTTCCCCATATTTTTTCGTTTTTCCGTCTCTAAATCTGTGTTTGTTGTTCAGGGTTCGTAGATTGTTATGTATGTGATTGATTCACTTGTTTTTCCGAGTCTTTGTTGCAAGAGGGATCCGAGGTAGCATCTACCTAGTCCGCCATCTTGGCCCCGCCTCTCCTGGTCTTTTTTGATTGTTGCTTGCTTGATATATTTTTTCCATCCTTTGAGTTTTAGTTTGTTTATGTCTCTAAGTCTAAGGTGTGTCTCTTGTAGGTAGCATATAGATGGATCCTGTTTTTTAATCCATTCTGCCACTCTCTGTCTCTTTATTGGTGCATTTAGTCCATTTACATTCAGGATAGTTATGGATAGGTATGAATTTAGTGCTATGATTTTGATGTCTTTTTTGTGTGTGTTGTTGACAGTTTCTTTTTCCCACTTAAGTTTATGTGCTGAGTAGATTATATGTTGTCCTTTCCTCATCTTGGTTGTTGTTTTGCTTCTGCTGAGCCTCTATTTCTTTCTTGTATTTTATTTTGATGAGTAAGATAGTTTTTCTCCTTTGTGGTTACCTTATTATTTACCCCTGTTTTTCTAAATTTGAACCTAACTTTTATTTCTTTGTATGAGTGTATCTTTCTCTTCATATGGAAGATCTATGATTATATTTCTTAGTTTCTCTTTATTGTTTCAGTGTTATCTTCTTTTATGCAATGACATCACTGTTACCCTGTTTTGAGCTTATCATTATTATTTTTTAATCTTGCTTTGTTTTTTTGATTTCCCTGTCTGGGTTGACTTCTGATTGCTCTGCCTACCCAGTGTTCTAGTCTTGGGTTGATACCTGATATTATTGATTTTCTAACCAAAGAACTCCCTTTAGTATTTCTTGTAGTTTTGGTTTGGTTTTTACGAATTCCCTAAACTTCTGTTTATCTGGAAAGTCCTAATTTCACCTTCATATTTAAGAGACAGTTTTGCTGTATATATGATTCTTGGCTGGCAATTTTTTCCTTCAATTTTTTAAATAAGTCATCCCATTGCCTTCTTGCCTGCATGGTTTCTGCTGAGTAGTCTGAGATTATTCGTATTGGCTCTCCTTTGTAGGTGACTTTTCATTTATCCCTAGCTGCTCTTAAAATTCTCTCTTTATCTTTGGTTTTAGCAAGTTTGATTATGTCTTGGTGACTTTCTTTTAACATCTTATGTGGAGTTTGAAGAGCATCTTGGATAGATATCTTCTCATCTTTCACAATATCAGGGAAGTTTTCTGCCAACAAATCTTCAACAATTCTCTCTGTATTTTCTGTTATCCCTCCCTGTTCTGGTACTCCAGTCACTTGTAGGTTATTTCCCTTGATAGAGTTCCACATGATTCTTAAGGTTTCTTTATTTTTTAAAATTCTTTTATCTGATTTTTCCTCAAATGTATTAGTGCCATGTGATTTATCTTCAGGTTCACAAATTCTGGCTTCTACTTCCTCAATTTGCTCCTCTGACTTTCTATTGTCTACTTCTGTAATTTGATTGTTAATCTTCTGAATTTCTGATTGCTGTCTGTCTATGGATTTTTCCAGCGTATTAAATTTTTCATTATGTTCCTGAATAATGTTTCCAATTTCTTCAATTGCTTTATCTGTGTGTTCCTTAGCTTGTTCTGTGTATTGCCTCATTTCCTTCCTGATGTCTTGAAGGGTTCTTTATATTAATTTTTGTATTCTGCCTCTGGTAATTCCAGAAAGGCACTTTCATCTAGAAGATCCCTTGATTCTTTGTTTTGAGAGCTTGTTGAGGTGATCACAGTCTGTTTCTTTATGTGACTTGATATTTACTGTTGTCTCTGAGGTATCTATAAGTTATTGAATTAGTTTATGCTTGCTACTGTGTCATAGCCTCTTGCTTTGTTTTGTTTCGATATGCTCAAATGGGTTGCTTGAGTAAGCTAGCTTGATTATTTTTACCTTTGGAGCTCTGACGTCCTGTCCCCAGATGGCTAGAGCTATTATCAGGTATATCAGTCTAGCAGTCCATTCACTTTTCTTGTATGGATTCAGCTCGGGTGTCCAGGTAGCTGGTCATCAAGTGTGTGGTACAGGCTCTGTCTTAGAGTCTTAGAGGGGCAGGGGTGATTGGTGTGTGTACTGGTATCTGATTGCAGCAGGAGGTCGTGCTCTGAAAAAGGCAGGGTGCTGAGAACCAACCCCTGGGTGTCTCTGAGGAAAGCACTTCCCTGTTCCCTAGAGCGTGCAGGTGGGTGGGTTCTGCAGATGGACCATGGGCACCCAAAGTGTTTGGTTGTAAGATCTGGGAGGTACCAGATATCCTTGGACCCGTGTTGCAGGTGGCTCGGTGACCTGAGTGGAGCTACTAGTCCTTAGGCCCCTGATGTATGTAGGTGCAGACCCTGTTTAATAGGCAAAAGAATGTCAGATGTCAAACACCCACCTCTCCACTGCACAGCTGAAATGGTTGGAGTCTGCCAACAAGGGCCTATTCTCCTGAAACAGGCCCACACAGGTCCATGCAGAAGGGAAATGTGCTCAAAGTCCGTGGACTGTTTATGCCTGGACAGGAGCCACTTCTGTTCTGAGCTCCCCTGGTTAGTGGAGCTGGCAAATTTTCTTTTCCCCCAATTGCAAGTTTTTTCATTCTTCGAGGCTGGGAGGATGGCTCTAGGTGCTCAACAGTGCCTGTCTCAGGCCCAGGGAATTTAGCCGCTGAAGCTGGCTCAGGGGTGGGGCAGGGGCGTGGTAAAATTTATGCAATTACTTAGTTTTTGCTGAGAGCGCCGTTCTTCTCTGGTTCCAGAGGTTTGAGTAGGCTATGTGGCTGGCTGCTTCTCTCTGAGGAAACTGTGGCTGAGCGCTAGTACTAGCCTGCTGCTGCTGCCGCTCCGGGAATGGTGCCTGAGGGCTCCCTGCTATTCAGGCCCAGTAACTCCTCTCTGCTTCTGCACCATCTCTTCCTCCCCCTGCCCCTCTGTTCATTTTCTCAGCTTGCCTTTGATACTCAGGGCTTCTAGCTTGTCATAAATATACCCGTTTCACTAGTTTTTTCAGGTCTTTGTTGTAAAGAGGGCTCACTGGAAGCGTCTGTCTATTTTGCCATCTTGGCTCCGCCCCTTTCTTCTTTTTTGATGCGAGTGTTTATTGCTGTAAATTGACCTCTAAGGAATGCTTTGGCTGTGTCCCAAAGGTTTTAGTCAGATGTGTTTTCATTCTTATTTTATTCTTTGAATTCTTTTTATTCTACCCTTGATTTCTTCTATTACCCAGTAGGTTTTAAGCAAGGTGTTGTTCAGTTTCCACATATTTGATTTTTTTTCCCTTGCTTTTTCTGTTGTTGATTTCTTTTTTTATTGGCATTATTATTGGAGAAGATGCTTTGGCGTAGTGGTTAAGTGTTCAGCTGCTGACCAAAATTTTGGCAGTTTGGATTCACTAGGTGTTCCTTGGAAACCCTATGGGGCAGTTCTACTCTGTCCTCTATGGTCAGTATGAGTTGGAATCAACTTTATGGCAATGGGTTTTCCTTTTTTTTTTTTTTGGTTTTGGATTTTGTTAAGGTTTGCTTTGTGGCCTAATATGTGGTCTATTTTGGAGAATGTTTTACGTGTGTTGGAAAAGAACATGCACTTTGCTGATGTTAGGTGGAATGTTCTGTATATGTCTATGAGGTAGAGTTGTTTGATTTTGGCATTTAAATCTTCTGTATCTTTGTTGAGTTTCTTTCTAGATGTTCTGTTCTTCACCAAAAGTGGTAAGTTGAAGACCCCTACTATTATTGTAGAGCTTTCTATTTCTCTTTTCAATGCTGTTGGGGTTAGTTTTATGTATTTTGGGGCCTTGTCATTGGGTATGTATGTATTTATTATGGTTATGCCTTTATATATTGGGTCTTTAATTATTATGTAGTGTCCTTCCTTAATCTATATCTTAAGCTAGGTTCTCTAGAGAAGCAAAACCAGTAAAGCATGTAAATATATATAAACCAGAAACCAAAACCCATTCCCATTGACTCAATTCCAACTCCTAGCAACTTGATAAGACAGAGTAGAACTGCCCCATAGGGTTTTGAAGGAGGGCCTGGTGGATTTGAACTGCCCACCTTTTGTTTAGCATCCACAGGTCTTAAACACTGCACCATCAAGTTTTCCATAAACATATATGTAGAAGGATTTATGTGAAGGAAATGGCCCACATGGCTGCAGAGGCTGGAACGTCCCAAGTCCATGGATCAATATAGAGGTTGATTCACGTAGCTGCAGGAGCTGGTGAATCCAAGATTGGCAAATTAGATAGCAGGGCTCTTGCTCACAGGCCTCAAAGATTGATGGATCCCAAAATTGGCAAGCAAGATGGCAGGTAAGCTGGTAGCTCAAGTCCCAAGAACTGGAGGTCAGATTAACAAGAGCCAGCTAGGGGATCTAGAGCAGGCAAAAGCCTGTAAGTCTTGCCAGACAGTCCACCTACCTTGGATGTAGGCCACACCCCGAAGAAAACTTCCTTTCAACTGCCTGGCTACTCACAGTAGATCCCATCATGTAGGTGGAAGTGATCACATTATCATACCACTGCCAAACTGTATCAAAGCTGCCAACCCACTGAGAATCATGGCCCAATCGAATTGACACACAACCTTAATGATCACAGTCCACCCTATGTCAACTTGGCACCTGTACGCATCTCCTTAAACCATACATAATCTCTGAATAAACACAATTACAAAGTCATACTTGCTCCTAAGATGATACAATGAACACAAATACAACTGAATATGCACTAGCCATGTTTACATCTTATATTTTATAAGTGAAGAATACAAAAATATTTGATGTACACACATTGTTGTTGTTAGGTGCCATCGAGTCAGTTCTGACTCATAGCGACCCTATGCACAGCAGAACGAAACACTGCCCGGTCCTGAGCCATCCTTACAATTGTTGTTATGCTTGAGCTCATTGTTGCAACTACTGCGTCAATCCACCCCATTGAGGGTCTTCCTCTTTTCCGCTGACCGTGTACTCTGCCAAGCATGATGTCCTTCTCCAGGGACTGATCCCTTCTGACAACAAGTCCAAAGTCCGTAAGATGCAGTCTTGCCATCCTTGCCTCTAAGGAGCATTCTGGCCACACTTCTTCCAGGACAGATTTGTTCATTCTTTTGGCAGTCCATGGTATATTCAATATTCTTCACCAACACCACAATTCAAAGACGTCAACTCTTCTTCAGTCTTCCTTATTCATTGTCCAGCTTTCACATGCCTATGATGTGATTGAAAATACCGTGGCTTGGGTCAGGCACACCTTAGTCTTCAGGGTGACATCTTTGCTCTTCAACACTTTGAAGAGATCCTTTGCAGCAGATTTACCCAATGCAATGCGTCTTTTGATTTCTTGACTGCTGCTTCCATGGGTGTTGATTGTGGATCCAAGTAAAATGAAATCCTTGACAACTTCCATCTTTTCTCCGTTTATCATGATGTTGGTCATTGGTCCAGTTAGGAGGATTTTTGTTTTCTTTATGTTGAGGTGCAGTCCCTACTGAAGACTGTGGTCTTTGATTTTCATTAGTAAGTGCTTCAAGTCCTCTTCACTTTCAGCAAGCAAGGTTGTGTCATCTGCATAATGCAGGTTGTTAATGAGTCTTCCTCCAATCCTGATGCCCTGTTCTTCATATAGTCCAGCTTCTCAGATTATTTGTTCAGCATACAGATTAAATAGGTATGGCAAAAGAATACAACCCTGATACACACGTTTCCTGACTTTAAACCAATCAGTATCCCCTTGTTCTGTCCAAACAACTGCCTCCTGACCTATGTAAAGGTTCCTCATGAGCACAATTAAGTGTTCTGGAATTCCCATTCTTCGCAATGTTATTCATAGTTTATTATGATCCACACAGTCGAATGCTTTTGCGTAGTCAATAAAACACAGGTAAACATCCTTCTGGTACTCTCTGCTTTCAGCCAGGATCCATCTGACATCAGCAATGATATCCCTGGTTCCACGTCCTCTTCTGAAACTGGCCTGAATTTCTGCAGTTCCCTGTTGATATACTGCTGCAGACATTTTTGAATGATCTTCAGCAAAATTTTGCTTGAGTGTGATATTAATGATATTGTTCTAAAATTTCCACATTCAGTTGGATCACCTTTCTTGGGAATAGGCATAAATATGGATCTCTTCCAATCAGTTGGCCAGGAAGCTGTCTTCCATATTTCTAGGCACAGACGAGTGAGCACCTCCAGCACTGCATCTGTTTGTTGAAATATCTCAATTGATATTCCATCAGTTCCTGGAGCCTTGTTTTTTGCCAATGCCTTCAGAGCAGCTTGGACTTCTTCCTTCAGTACCATCGGTTCCTGATCATATGCCACCTCTTGAAATGGTTGAATATCGACTAATTCTTTTGGGTATAATGACTCTGTGTATTCCTTCCATCTTCTTTTGATGCTTCCTGCGTCGTTTAACATTTTCCCCATGGAATCCTTCACTATTGCAACTCGAGGCTTGAATTTTTTCTTCAGTTCTTTCAGCTTGAGAAACACCCAGCGTGTTCTTCCTTTTTGGTTTTCCATCTCCAGCTCTTTGCTCATGTCGTTAAATATGTTACTTTGTCTTCTCGAGAGGCCCTTTGAAATCTTCTGTTCAATTCTTTTACTTCATCAATTCTGCCTTTTGCTTTAGCTGCTTGACAGTCAAGAGTAAGTTTCAGAGTCCCCTCTGACATCTGTCTCGGTCTTTTCTTTCTTTCCTGACTTTTCAGTGACCTCTTGCTTTCTTCATGGATGATGCCCTTGATGTCATTCCACAACTCATCTGGTCTTTGGTTACTAGTGTTCAATGCGTCAAATCTATTCTTCAGATGGTCTCTAAATTCAGGTGAGATGTACTCAAGGTCATATTTTGGCTCTCGTGGACTTGCTCTGATTTTCTTCAGCTTCACCTTGAACTTGCATACGAGCAATTGATGGTCTGTTCCACAGTTGGCCCCTGGCATTGTTCTGACTGATGATATTGAGGTTTTCCATCATCTCTTTCCACAGATGTAGTCAGTTTGATTTTTGTGTGTTCCATTTGGTAAGGTCCATGTGTATAGTCGCCGTTTATGTTGGTGAAAGAAGGTGTTTGCAATGAAGAAGTCGTTGGTCTTGCAAAATTCTATCATTCGACTTCCGGCGTTGTTTCTATCACCAAGGCAGTATTTTCCAACTACTGTTGCTTCCTCTTTGTTTCCAACTTTTGCATTCCAATCGCCAGTAATTATCGATGCATCTTGATTGCATGTTGGATCAATTTCAGACTGCAGCAGCTGATAAAAATCTTCTCTTTCTTCATCTTAGGCCCTAGTGGTTGGCTCATAAATTTGAATAATAGTCGTATTAACTGGTCTTCTTTGTAGCCGTATGGATATTATCCTATCACTGACAGCATTGTACTTCAGGATAGATCTTGAAACGTTCTTTTTGACGATGAATGCAACTCCATTCCTCTTTGAGTTGTCATTCCCAGCATAGTAGACTATATGATTGTCCAATTCAAAATGGCCAGCACCAGTCCATGTCAGCTCACTAACGCCTAGGATATTGATGTTTATATGTTCCATTTCATTTTTGACGATTTCCAATTTTCCTAGATTCATACTTCATACATTCCAGGTTCCAATTATTAATGGATGTTTGCAGCTGTTTCTTTTCATTTTGAGTCGTGCCACATCAGCGAATGCAGGTTCCGAAAGCTTTACTCCATCTACATCATTAAGGTCAACTCTACTTTGAGGAGGCAGCTTTTCCCCAGTCATCTTTTGAGTGCCTTCCAACCTGGGAGGCTCATCTTCCAGCACTATATCAGACAATGTTCTGCTGCTATTCATAAGGTTTTCACTGGCTAATGCTTTTCAGAAGTAGACTGCTGGGTCCTTCTTCTTAGTCTGTCTTAGTCTGGAAGCTCAGCTGAAACCTGTCCTCCATGGGTGACCCTGCTGGCATCTGAATACTGGTGGCATAGCTTCCAGCATCACAGCAACACGCAAGCCCCCACAGTATGACAAACTGACAGACACGTGGGGGGATGTACACATACAAGGGAGAAATACTCATAACAATTACAGGCCTCGTTTCTGCAACTGGTCATATGGTCATAACTAGTATATAAAACTACTAGCTTCTACCACCCACTCAGTATTCCATTTGCCTTCAGCAAACACTTCATGTGGTTATGGTTCTTTGCCTATTGGTATGACTCAAACCTTCATTCCAGAAGGGTCTTGGCCATTAGTAATCATGTTAGAATTGGGTTGCCGTAGTTTTCCATTGACTTTAATCACAGGGCATGGTAGTAATAAGATACACCCTGCATTCCAGACATATTGTTCTTTACTTCCATTATGTAATATCACTCCGATTTCCTCTTGGTAATCAGAATCAATCACATCAGCCAACGTGGGAACTCTCTTTGCCTGTTGACCCAGAGGCATAAGGAGCCCAAAGTGGCCAAGTGGCATTTTTAGCTTCCAGTTCAATGGAATTAGTGATGTGTATCCAGGTGGGAGCATTCCTCCCATTGGAGCTAAAACCTGTAGACCTGCAGAGTGTAACATTATGCCTATGGGAAACAACAATGATGTGAGTGGGTCACTAGTGGTAACAATGAGTGGTGCCGCTCTCATTTCCACCCCTTGATTCCTGGACCCATGAATCTTGGCTATGGGAGAAATGACACTATATATTGGACACTGGTTTAGATCATATACAGCCTCCTGGAGAACATTGCCCCAACCCTGAGAAGTATTGCCACCTAACTGGCACCATAACTCTGTCTTTAGAAGGCCATTCCATCAGTCTATCAAGTCAGCTGCTTCAGAATGATGGGGAACATGGTAAGACCAGTGAATTTCACGAGCATGAGCCCATTGCCACACTTCACGTGCTGTGAAGTTAGTCCCTTGATCTAAGGTGATGCTGTGTGGGATACTATGACAGTGGATAAGTCCATGCATGATAGTTTTGGCAGAAGCAGCACATGTAGGGAAAGCATATCAATATCCAGAGTGTTTATTCTAGTAGGAACAAAACGCTGCCCTTTCCATGATGGAAGTGGTCCAGAGTAATCAACTTGCCACCAAGTTGTTGGCTGATTACCTTGAGGGATGGTGCCATACTGGGGACTCAGTGTTAGTTTCTGTTGCTGGTTGATTGGGCACTCAGCAGTGGCTGTAGCCAAGGCAGTCTTGGTGAGTGGAAGTCCATGTTTCCGAGCCCATGCATAGCCTCCATCTCTGCCAGTATGTCCACTTTGTTCATAAGCCCATTGAGCAATGATGGGAGTGGCTCTGGCAAGGATGGCTGATTTCCACAGAATGCATCATACTATCTACTTGATTGTTAAAATCCTCCTCTGCTGAGGTCACCTTTTGTTGAGCATTCACATGGGACACAAATATCTTCACTTCTTTGGCAGTGGAGTGGGTTTTCTTTGGCCCATTCAGAGAGGTCTATACACACACCTCTT
Source organism: Elephas maximus indicus (assembly GCF_024166365.1). NCBI lineage: Eukaryota > Metazoa > Chordata > Mammalia > Proboscidea > Elephantidae > Elephas > Elephas maximus. The sequence goes on from NC_064821.1 coordinate 139,097,208, forward strand.
CCCCATACCTACTTGCCTCAAATTTTGCAATCATGTTCCTACCAAGTCCCTGACCATCCAGCCAAACCATTGGCCACAGCCTACGAAACAGTATACAGTCACACATTTGGCCACTTCTTCCAAGCAAAGTGAATAACCAAGTACACTGCTTGAAGTTCTGCTTATTGGGAGGATTTCCTTTCAACACTGTCCTTAAAGAATGTTACAGAAAGGAGCTGGAGTGCTGCCAGTATCCATTTTTGAGTGGTGCCTGCATATCGCCCAGAACCACCTGTAAACCAGGCATGAGTTTTATCTTCCTTGATCAACTGATCATAAGGAACTCCCCTTGAGGCCATAGGTGGAGACTGGGAGATAGAAGGTAACGTGACAGGAGTGGAGACCAGGGGCATTTGGGCTACTTCCTCATGCAACTTCCTTGTGCCTTCTTGTCCTGTTTGGGCCCAATCTCATATATACCACTTCCATTTAATGATAGAGTGCCGCTGTACATGTCCAACTTTATGACTCTGTGGGTCAAATAACACTCAGCTCATGATGGACAGCTCAGGCCGCATGTTGACTTGGTGTCCCGTGGTTAAGCGTTCAGTCTCTAGTAAGGCCCAGTAACATGCCACAAGCTGTTGCTCAAAAGGAGAGTAGTTATCTGCAGAGGATGGCAGGACTTTGCTCCAAAATCCTAAGGGCTGTGCTGTGATTCATCGATAGGGGCCTGCCAAAGACTCTAAACAGCATCTCTATTGGCCACAGACACTTTAAGCAGCATTGGATCAGCTGGTTCATATGGCCCAAGTGACAGAGCCACTTGCTTAGTAGCCTGAACCTGTTTCAGAGTCTTCTCTTGCTCTGAGCCCCACTCAAGAGTAGCACCTTTTTGAGTCACTTGATAAATGGACCTGAGTAGCACACCCAAATGAGGGATATGTTGTCTCCAAAATCCAAAGAAGCTCACTAGGCCTTGTGTCTCCTTTTTAGTTGTAGTAGGGGACAGATGCAACAACTTATCCTTCACTTTAGAAGGAATATCTCAACCTGCCCCACACCACTGAACACCTAGAAATTCAGTGAAGATGGAGGTGGAAGGCGCCTGAATTTTTGTCAGATTTATTTCCCACCCTCTAGCACACAAATGTGTTACCAATAAGTCCAGAGTCATTGAGACATCCTCCTTACTAGGTCCAATCAGCATAATGTCATCAATATAATGGACCGGTGTGACATCTTGTGGGAGGGAAATTTGATCAAGGCCCTGTGGACTAAATGGTGACGTAGGGCTGGGGAGTTGGTATAACTCCAATGTAGGACAATGAATGAGTGTTGCTGGCCTTGCCAGCTGAAGCCAAACTGCTTCTGGTGGTCCTTTGAAACAGGTATAAAGAAGAAGGCATTAGCCAGATCAATACTGCGTAGCAGATATCAGGAGATATATAAATTTGCTCAAGCAATGAAACTACATCTGGTACAGCAGCTGCAATTGGAGTCACCACCTGATTAAGTGTTTGATAATCTACTGTCATTCTCCAAGATCCATCTGTTTTTTGCATAGGCCAAATAGGCAGGCTGAATGGGGATGTTGTGAGAGTCACCACCCCTGCATCCTTCAAGTCCCTGATGGTGGCAGTAATCTCCGCAATCCTTGCAGGAATGTGATGTTGCTTTTGGATTACTATTTTCCTAGGTAGGGGCAGTTCTAATGGTTTCCACTTGGCTTTTCCTGCCATAATAGCCCTTACTCCATTTGTCGGAGTTCAATATGCGCATTCTGCCAGCTGCTGAGTATGTCTGTTCCAATTATGCATTCCTGAACTGGGGAAATTACTACAGGATGGGTTCAGGGACCCACTGGACCTACTGTGAGAAGGACATGAGCTAAGGCTCCATTAATAACCTCACTTCCATGTGTCCCTACTCTGACTGGTGGACCCCGGTTGTTTTGGGAATCCAGGAATTAGTGTCAGTTCAGAACCAGTCTCCAGTAATTCCCCCAAAATCTGATTATTTCCTTTTCCCCAATGAACAGTCACTCTAGTTAAAGGCCATAGATCCCTTTGGACAAGGCTGGGAGAAAGGTTAACAGTATAAATTTTTGGCAGTATAGTAAGGTCCTTCCTCAAGGGGACCCAGCTTCCCCCTCATCCAAGGGGTTGTGGATCTTTAAACTCGTTCTAGTCTGGGAATCGATTGAGGGGCCATGACTGTCTATTCTGGTGATTTGAGTTAGACTGCTGTTCACTTGACCTAGAATTCATGCATTTGTAGAGATCAAGTAAATATTTAGTAGATTTTCCATCTATTTCACTCCTAGGACCCCATGACTAAGTAGCCAATGCCGTAAGTCCATAAGAGTCAGACAATTCTGGTTACTGCTTTAATGCTGCTGTCCATTACAGTAATCGTGCCCACCTTGTCTTTGTTGATTGAGTGCTGCCTCTTTACCCCTACTACCGTGGGGTCCAATAAGCACCATTGTAGTTCAGTGTCTTAATTCAGTTTGGGCAGTTCCCATTGTCTAATCTCACATAAAATACCAATCACAGCAGTCTTCAAGGATGCTGGGGTTCCCTTCACAAATTTGTTCCTCACGGCTGTGGTAAAAGTTGTGTCCTTTGGGCACTCCGTGTGTGAGTCTAACCTGATGAATCCACTCTAGCATACCATGTTCCCTAAGCCTTTGAAATCCTTCTTTTGCAGTATACCAAGGCAGGTCTGGTATTTCAACTTGATTTAGTGAAGACCAGGGCATAATCCATGCTTCAGGGACCCAGACAAATAAACTACTAGATACTTTCCTAACTTCCCAAGCTGGAACATTGAATGAAGAATCTGTGCTTAGTGGGCCCATATCAATAACTCAGACTGATCCATCTTTGTTTCTTGCACCATTATCCAACACCTTTAATAGCCATTCCCACTCATATTCCCCAGGCTTTTGTTTGTACATAGAAAATTCAGGTAGTTCTTTTGGAGTGTAGCATACCTCCACCTGGGTTACACTTTGTACTTAACCTTTTGGGACTCACTGGGACGTAAGTCTAGTTATAGGTCTTTCATTATTGTTGATTTTGTGTTTGCTGAGTCTTTATATTTTTCTCTCTTTTTTTATTTTGATGGGTAGGTTTGTCAGCTTCCTTTGTGGTCACCTTGAATTTTACCTTTGTTTTTCTAAATTTAAACCAATTTTTCATTTCTTGATATCCCCTTAAATTCCTCTCCGTGTGGAAGTTCTATGACTACACCATTTATTCCCTCTTTTTTGTTTTGACTTTGTCATCGTTTACATATCAACATCTCTAGTTCCCTATTTTCAGTCTTTTAGTTTTGATTTGTTTTTGTGAATTCCCTATTTGGGTTGATATCTGGTAGATCTGTCCTGTGTCCTTGTTGCCTGATGTTGTTGTTAGTTCTCTAACCAAAGGACTCCCTTTAATATGTCTTGTAATTTTGGTCTGGTTTTTACAAATTCTCTGAATTTCTGTTTATCGGAAAATGACCTAACTTCACCATCATGTTTGAGAGCTAATTTTGCTGGATATATAATTCTTAGCTCACAATTGTTTTCCTTCAAAGCTTTATATATGTCATCCGATTGCCTTCTTGCCTGCATGGTTTCTGCTAAGTGATCTGAGCTTAGTCTTTTTGGTTCTCCTTTGTAGGTGACTTTTCGTTTATCCTTAGCCACTCTCAGGATTCTTTCTTTGTCTTTGGTTTTTGCAAGTTTGATTATGATATGTCTTGGTGTCTTTCTTTTAGGGTCTATCCTGTATGAGGTTCATTGAGCTTCCTGAATAGATGCTTTCTCATCTTTTATGATATTAGGGAAGTTTTCTGCCAGTAAACCGTCAACAATTCTGTGTTTTCCCTTATCCTCCCCTGTTCTGGTACTCCAATCACTTGTAGGTTTTTGATAGTATCCCACATAATTCTTAGGCTTTATTCCTTTTTTTTTTTTCATTCTTTTTTCTTATTTTATCAAGCAAATTGGCATCAAGGGATTTATCTTCAGTCTCACTAATTCTGACTTCCATTGTCTCAAATCTGCTCCTATGACCTTCATTTGAGTTGTCTATTTCTGAAATTTTATTATTAATCTTTTGGGTTTCTAGTCGCTGTTTCTGTATCATTTTTTTAGCAGCCTGTTTATTCTGTCACTTTGTTCTTGTATGGTTTTATCGAGTTCTTCTATTGTTTTGTCTGTGTGTTCCTTGGTTTGGTCTATGTTTTGCCTCATCTCCTTCCTGATCTCTTGGAGAGCTCTGTATATTAGTCTTTTGAATTCTTTATCAAGCACTTTCATTTCTTTATCTTCCTCCAGAAGATTTTCTGGTTCTTTATTTTGGTTGCTTGCTGGAGCAATCTTGTTCTGCTTCTTTATGTGATATGATATTGACCATTGTCTCCAAGGCATCAAGAAGTTATTATATTTATTTATTTATTGTTTACTGCATCCTGTATTTTTGTTTTGTTTTGATATGTCCAAGTAGGCTGGGCATATGTGTTACTCTGGTTGTTGGCATTATTGAAGCTCTCACCTCTTGTCTCCAGGTGGCCAGAGGACCTACTAGGTATGTGAGCCCAGGGGTCTGTTCACTGTTCTTGTGGGGCGTGTGGTTGTTCGGGATGCTGGTGGGTTGTCAGTCACCAAGTGTATGTTGTGGAGACTTTCACCTACAGTCCTAGGCAGGCTGGGCTGTGTGAGAGTGTTCAGAGCAGACACAAGTCTTTAGTTGCTGTGGGATGTGATGTGTGGGGCAATGCACAGGACTGTCAGCTGCTCCCTGGTGCTCAGATAGAGGGTGTGCCCCTGTCTGCTAGGACATATAGGTGGGGGTTAGTGCAGCTGGTCCTTGGGCACCCAGTGTCATTGGCTAGAGGGATTGGAAGGTACCACTAATTCTCAGGCCCCTGTTGTGGGTGGCTAGATGGAGTGGGTGGTACCTCCAGCCTCCAGGCTCCTGGTTTGGGTGGGTGAAGCTCCTTAGGGAATGGGGCAGTGTCAAGTGTCACAAATCTGTAGCTTCTACTTGGCTGCTATAGGTGAAAATGGGCTTCAGGTGGATGCCCTGCCTGTGTTGTCCTATTGAGGGGTATACTGTTAGATCAGCCTGCAAGGCACTGGGACGGGGTGAAGGGTTGGGCTGAAGGGTGCTGCAAGTTCATGGACTCCCTATGGCAGTGGCTGAGTGAAAAAAAAAGGAGCTCATGGATTTGGCATGGGACTGGTGTTGGAGTAGGGAGGGAAGTAGGTGGGGGGAGGGAGTGCTCCTTGGCCATAGAGCCCTAGTGGGGGGAAGGGTAATGGTGCATGTGATGGGTTGGGAGCTTGCACTTAACTTTCTCAGGTCTGGTGTCACTCCTGTTTGGTTGTGGTGGTGTATGTAGATTCGCTGCTGCTTGGCTGCACCAGATGGGGTGGGTTTCAGCTTCGGATGTTGCTGCTTGCCTCAGCCTGTGTGTGCTGCACAGATTCAGCTGGCAGTTCCCCAGTGATTCCACGATCTGTAATTCCCCATTTCTGCTATTTTTGAATTGTCTCTCCTTCCACCTGCTGCTCAGTCTGATTCTTCAGCTTTGTCTGTGATGATTAGGGTTCTTAGATTGTAATATATATCCTATTCACTTGTTTTTTTTTTTTTTTTAGGTCTTTGTCATAAGAGGGACAACACAAAGCATCTGACTATTATGCCATCTTGGCTGGCTTAATTGATTATTAACCTAGACATGTGTATGACAGGTTTCACTGAGGGATTTGTATCTCATCAGGATCTCAGTGTTTTATGTGTTCCCTCCCCTAGACCAAGTGAGCTTATACATCCTTTCACTAAACCCACAGAAGAAAAGTAACAACCTGTCACTTAAACAAGAGAAGATATACTTGACACAGAATACCATAGGGGCCAACAAATGTAGACCCTAACCTGTGGGAGCTTCAGCAGACCCTACAAGCTTGAATTGCCCTTTTGTTGTCATTGTAGCATCCAATGACCCATCTCAGACCTACTATATCAGAAAGTTTAGGGAAGAGCAGGGGCCAAAGACTCTTTATATTGAATAAGTTTATTTGAGGCACAGAGGGACTGAGGACCACTGGTGAAAGTAATATGCCTCCCTTGGGAGAGAGCTTTATTTTATGCCTGCAGATATTATAGAAAAAGCACTAAACCAGAAGTTAGATGAATTGGAATTGGGTCTAGACTCTGATGCTATCAAGCTAGGGAGTAACTTAGTTTTGCTGTTTCAGCTTTCTTATTTTTAAACGTTTAATAACGAAACCACTATTTGGTTTTGAAGTCAGAGTTATTATTTTCTACTGTGAGGTTTCTTTGACTATTATAAAAGTATTTTATTTACTTCTTTATGGCAATGTAGCTTGGAAAAGAAAATATAAGGCACATCTACATAAATGTTCTATCTAATAAGCTGTGGTCTCACCTGGTCCCCTATGAAATTTCAGTTCACATGAAGAAATACGGTTAGTAGCACCATGCTCAACTGTGGAAGGAGGCATTCTGTATCTGATGGGTTAGAATTGTTCAAGGTAATGAAGGACCTCAGATCAATCAGAAAAAGCATGGTTATGAATGTGGATTTAATGGCATCAGCTGCTTCCCTGCATTTCTCTCATTATATAATATTGTGAGACACTGCATAATTTTTTCAAGATCTTATATACAATCCAACTCATATTCTTTACAAATGTAAGCAACATAAGGCAGGTATATAGAGCTTTACACAATGTTCGTATAAAGCATAAGTCTGCAAACTATGGCCTTTGGGCACCACCCGGCTTTGAATATAAAGTTTTATTAGAATATAGCCGTGCCTATTCATTTATGTATTGTCTATGACTACTTTTGCATTATAATGGCAGAGTTGAGTAGTTGAGTCAAGGACGCATGGCCTGTATATTCTTAAATATCTACTATCTGCCTCTTTTCAGAAAAGATAGCTGACCACTGGTATAAAGATCACAACCATATTTTTTTGGTTAAAAATAGAAAACAAATCAGGAATACAATTAATGAAATATATTTCATTTCCATCTAGGAAAAATTATTAATCACTTTAGGAAATGTCATCCACTTACCTAGGACTTTTGACAATTGAGATAAAGGTAATATATACTAAGTAATAGCAAGTGTATTATTTTACTGGTCAAAATGTCAAAAACAATCTGTAATCTCTTTTGGGAAAATCAGCAAGCTTTCAAATATGACTGGTAAGAATTGGGAAAAGACAAGCATAAGCTTTAGGATTCAAAACAATCAAACGATTAAAAGAGCTCAATTTTCTAACAAATTTTCCATCACCATTTAAAGTGAATTTTACATACATTGGAATAAATGCACGATACGTAGTTGTCATCATGTTACTCTATTTAGTCCAGTGTCAATTGTCTGAAGTTCTAAAATGTCACAATTTATAATCTGGGTGAATGGAGCAAGAAGGGATGGTTTCCTTCTTTAGTATATTTGTACATGACCTAACTCCTACTCCAAGTAATGGTTTCTCTCATTTCCCGTGGAGATTATATAGAGATTCTAGATCTCTCTATAATGCTGTTTGCTTTAATTTGGAAGCCATCAGTGATGACTGGGTATTGCCAATGCCCAGAAATCACATTATTGCTCCCTGACTGCAATCTTCAACCAATGGAGAACTGTACCTTGTCTTCATTAAGAAGCTAGGATGGTTTCTCGTGCCATTGGGATCTATTGTATGCTTGGACAAATTGATGCCCAACTGTATCTTGAGTCTTTTACCTAAGACTTTGATTAGTATCCATTTGTCAACTGTTGATCCTTTGGAAGAATAAACTTCCCCTGAATGGTACCAACTCATGACACCTCCTGTGTTGGTATAAAGGTGAAATGCATACTTGTTACACAATTTAAAATCTCTTTAGGAAATGAACACAAATTCAATCATAGGCTATCTTTGTAAATTTTTGGTGTTATGAAAATGCAAGACCTAATTATTATCAAATGTAATAATATTTGTTCTAAATTCTAAAGCTGCTTAAGTTATGCCTTGATAAGAGTGACAGGAGAGGTCTATTCTTTAGATTTCTAACTTATGATACATTTATCTTGTGAGTTTATCTTCTCCTGGAGTTCGTGTATCTTATCTTGACACGCTCTCATGTCTCCTTGGAATCCTTCTTTGAGGAGTAGGGCCTGTTCCTAAAGAAAGATGAATGGAGACTTAATATAAGTGTAGCATTAAGTAAGATCTCTACCTTCTATCTAGTTTCCACATTTGTTCATTTTTTAGTATTTCATTTCTTCCTGAAATTTTTTCCACCTCTAACATTCATTATACTTTCCCTTGGGCATCTTACCTCTGTGATTACTTTTCCTGGGTCTTCTTTAGTTGAAGAAGGATTTTCAGCTCATATCTCCTGAGATATTGTTGAACCTAAAATACCAGTCTTAATCTTTCCTACTAATTGTACACAGTCTTTATGGGCAATCTTAATCATATGTTTGGATTCAAATCTTATCTACGAATTACAGACTCTTTTATGCACTCACCCACACACATATGATATACACACACAAGCATTCTCAAAATCTGATGTGGTGTCAGAACCTTGGATCAGGGAATTTTATCTATGCATCCACAGCTTGGCATGGATAGCAGAAGACTGGCAATGAAATCAGCATCACAGATTGGCCATACTGGATTTCTGCAGAGAATTCCAGGCTCAACGCAAACTTGGAGCATGGCAGAGAAAATAGTTAGGATAGGCAGATAGTCACACAGGTGTGGTCAAAGGGGTCAGAGGGTTGAGGAACTCTTCTGCTCATAAAGGTTTTCTTAGAGCTAAAGCCATACCTGGTGTGACATTAGGAAAAAACAAAAACAAATGCTGCAGACTTTACTAAGGGATGAAAATACATCAGATATCTTAGTAAACTATATGACCCAGTGAAAGTTATTTAATCTCTCTGAACCTGTGTTTTTCTTTTCCAATGGAATAAGGATATAGTAGCTCTTGCTTCATATAAAATGCATATAAAAAACTTTTACAATGCCTACAATGCTAGTAGGTAATAGCTACCATTTACTGATAAAGGGGCCCTGCTGGCATAGTGGTTAAGTGTTTGGCTGCTAACCAATAGGTCAGCAGTTCGAATCCACCAGCTGCTTTTTGGAAAGCTATGGGGCAGTTCTATTCTGTCCTATAGGGTCACTATGAGTTGGAATTGGCTAGACAGCAACCAGTTTTTTTTTTCTTTTGTATGCAGGTAAAGGATCAGATTTTAACATAAATGAAAATAAAAAACTTAATAACCAGACATAGGCAGGGGCCAGGTGAGTCAGACAGCCAGAGATAAAAAATTATAAGCGGATAAACAAGGTCCTTCTGGGATTTGTGTTCTCACTGCCACAATAAGTTGTAATCAGGGAGAAAAACCCATTGCCATCAAGTTGATTTCAACTCACAGCAACCCTATAGGACAAGAGTAGAACTTCCCCACAGGGTTTCCAAGGAAAGGCTTATGGATTCAACCTACTGACCTTTTGGTTAGTAGTCATAGCTCTTAACCACTGTGCCACCAGGACTCCTGATCCGGGAGAGTGAAAAGAAAACAGAACCACAAGATGCTGCAATTAATTACCTTAAGTTTAAGATCTAGGATCCTTCTTTGCTCTTCCAACAGCTGGGCCTGTTCCCTCTCCATCTTCTCAGTCAATTTTTTCACCATCTCCTGATGACTCTTTTCTTTCTCCTCAATTATCTGCTGCTGCTGTACTTGGAAGTCCTGCAACATTTCTGCTGAAGCCTGGGCAGATTCAGCTTTTACCCGTTCCACTGAGGAGAAAAAGAAGAGAAAATCAAGTAGAGTTGCAGTGTTACCTCCTTTTTCTTTCCCATATATTTGTTATTGTTACTTCATACATGAAATTAGGATTAAAAACAATTAAACGATTAAAAGAGCTCAATTTTCTAACAAATTTTCCATCACCATTTAAAGTGAATTTTACATACATTGGAATAAATGCACGATACGTAGTTGTCATCATGTTACTCTATTTAGTCCAGTGTCAATTGTCTGAAGTTCTAAAATGTCACAATTTATAATCTGGGTGAATGGAGCAAGAAGGGATGGTTTCCTTCTTTAGTATATTTGTACATGACCTAACTCCTACTCCAAGTAATGGTTTCTCTCATTTCCCGTGGAGATTATATAGAGATTCTAGATCTCTCTATAATGCTGTTTGCTTTAATTTGGAAGCCATCAGTGATGACTGGGTATTGCCAATGCCCAGAAATCACATTATTGCTCCCTGACTGCAATCTTCAACCAATGGAGAACTGTACCTTGTCTTCATTAAGAAGCTAGGATGGTTTCTTGTGCCATTGGGATCTATTGTATGCTTGGACAAATTGATGCCCAACTGTATCTTGAGACTTTTACCTAAGACTTTGATTAGTATCCATTTGTCAACTGTTGATCCTTTGGAAGAATAAACTTCCCCTGAATGGTACCAACTCATGACACCTCCTATGTTGGTATAAAGGTGAAATGCATACTTGTTACACAATTTAAAATCTCTTTAGGAAATGAACACAAATTCAATCATAGGCTATCTTTGTAAATTTTTGGTGTTATGAAAATGCAAGACCTAATTATTATCAAATGTAATAATATTTGTTCTAAATTCTAAAGCTGCTTAAGTTATGCCTTGATAAGAGTGACAGGAGAGGTCTATTCTTTAGATTTCTAACTTATGATACATTTTTCTTGTGTGTTTATCTTCTCCTGGAGATCGTATATCTTATCTTGATACTCTCTCATGTCTTCTTGGAATCCTTCTTTGAGGAGTTGGGCCTGTTCCTAAAGAAAGATGAATGGAGACTTAATATAAGTGTAGCATTAAGTAAGATCTCTACCTTCTATCTAGTTTCCACATTTGTTCATTTTTTAGTATTTCATTTCTTCCTGAAATTTTTTCCACCTCTAACATTCATTATACTTTCCCTTGGGCATCCTACCTCTGTGATTACTTTTCCTGGGTCTTCTTTAGTTGAAGAAGGATTTTCAGCTCATATCTCCTGAGATATTGTTGAACCTAAAATACCAGTCTTAATCTTTCCTACTAATTGTACACAGTCTTTATGGGCAATCTTAATCATATGTTTGGATTCAAATCTTATCTACGAATTACAGACTCTTTTATGCACTCACCCACACACATATGATATACACACACAAGCATTCTCAAAATCTGATGTGGTGTCAGAACCTTGGATCAGGGAATTTTATCTATGCATCCACAGCTTGGCATGGATAGCAGAAGACTGGCAATGAAATCAGCATCACAGATTGGCCATACTGGATTTCTGCAGAGAATTCCAGGCTCAACGCAAACTTGGAGCATGGCAGAGAAAATAGTTAGGATAGGCAGATAGTCACACAGGTGTGGTCAAAGGGGTCAGAGGGTTGAGGAACTCTTCTGCTCATAAAGGTTTTCTTAGAGCTAAAGCCATACCTGGTGTGACATTAGGAAAAAACAAAAACAAATGCTGCAGACTTTACTAAGGGATGAAAATACATCAGATATCTTAGTAAACTATATGACCCAGTGAAAGTTATTTAATCTCTCTGAACCTGTGTTTTTCTTTTCCAATGGAATAAGGATATAGTAGCTCTTGCTTCATATAAAATGCATATAAAAAACTTTTACAATGCCTACAATGCTAGTAGGTAATAGCTACCATTTACTGATAAAGGGGCCCTGCTGGCATAGTGGTTAAGTGTTTGGCTGCTAACCAATAGGTCAGCAGTTCGAATCCACCAGCTGCTTTTTGGAAAGCTATGGGGCAGTTCTATTCTGTCCTATAGGGTCACTATGAGTTGGAATTGGCTAGACAGCAACCAGTTTTTTTTTTTCTTTTGTATGCAGGTAAAGGATCAGATTTTAACATAAATGAAAATAAAAAACTTAATAACCAGACATAGGCAGGGGCCAGGTGAGTCAGACAGCCAGAGATAAAAAATTATAAGCGGATAAACAAGGTCCTTCTGGGATTTGTGTTCTCACTGCCACAATAAGTTGTAATCAGGGAGAAAAACCCATTGCCATCAAGTTGATTTCAACTCACAGCAACCCTATAGGACAAGAGTAGAACTTCCCCACAGGGTTTCCAAGGAAAGGCTTATGGATTCAACCTACTGACCTTTTGGTTAGTAGTCATAGCTCTTAACCACTGTGCCACCAGGACTCCTGATCCGGGAGAGTGAAAAGAAAACAGAACCACAAGATGCTGCAATTAATTACCTTAAGTTTAAGATCTAGGGTCCTCATTTGCTCTTTCAACAACTGGGCCTTTTCCCTCTCCATCTTCTCAGTCAATTTTTTCACCATCTCCTGATGACTCTTTTCTTTCTCCTCAATTATCTGCTGATGCTGTACTTGGAAGTCCTGCAACATTTCTGCTAAAGCCTGGGCAGATTCAGCTTTTACCCGTTCCACTGAGGAGAAAAAGAAGAGAAAATCAAGTAGAGTTGCAGTGTTACCTCCTTTTTCTTTCCCATATATTTGTTATTGTTACTTCATACATGAAATTCCTTGGATGATTTATCTTTCTCGGCAACCATAATGCTGGAGATGGTTTCAGGCGCAAAGAAACATCTTTGCTGTTCTTGCTCTAGTTTAATGACGTCAGATTTACCCAGTCAAGTTATTTAAACTTTAAGAGATTGTGAAAGCTATTTGGTCTCTTGACTGTCTCCTCACCTTCAATATCCTTTTCCTTTTCTGTGAGAGTCCGGTCTGTCTGTAGAATTGCATCCATCGCAGACTCCTTAGACAGCAAGTATTTCTGCAGAATCTCTGTAGCCTTAGGAGCCAGAGAACACAGAGTTGGCAGTAGGAAATGGCTGTAAGCATTTGTTCCTGTGTTGTCAGCCCAACATCTTTTCCTCTAGGAACTGCTCCTCTTGGCTCTGGTGGGGCTGGCCCAGGAGAAGCCTCCCTGTCACAGGTGAGCACATGTTCCAGGCTGGCCAGTCAGATCACCCCGCTAATCAGAGTCATTTAGAGGAGGCTGATATAGATAGTAGGAAAAAGAGAGCCTCAATCCTTTTTAGAGTGCTCAAAAGGGCTCCAAGTTTGGAGTTGTTGATGCTGTGGGCTCATATGGGGAGAGCTTGCTAAACAATGAAGCCATCATGGAGAAAGAAGATTAGATGAATGGAGACAGTGAGAGAATGAATGAAAGAGAAGTGAAGAGTTGGATGAGAAATAATAGAGAAAGAGATGATGACATTGTATTCTCGGATCCAGCTCTCCTTAAAGTCAGTTTGAAGCCTAAACCAATGAATTACTATTTTGCTTAAGTGACCGTCCTTAGGCTGTGTCTCTTGCAACATAAAAGTATCATCAATACCAGCCATAATAGAGGGAAGGAGCCCTTGTGGGACAACAGTTAAGCCTTTGCATGCTAACTCAAAGACTGGCAGTTCAAACCCACCCTGTAACACCGCGGGAGAAAGACCTGGTGATCTGTTTCCATAAAGAATACAGCCATGAAAGCCCTATGAGTTGTTGTTCTACTGTGTTAGATGGGTTTGCTATGAGTGGAAACTGACTCAATGGCACCTAATGACAACATAACAGGGGTTTACAACAACAACCTGGAGATCAATTTGATAATTAAATTTATAACTCAAATATGTGTTGAGTGTACTCCTTTTGATGAGCACCTAGGGCATACCTGGTTTAACAGGATCACTGTACATGTTTATTGAAGGAAAGAGTGCATGCCATGCAGAGAGTAAGGTCCTTTTGGGTGTAATTACCCTTGATCACACTGGTGTTTGAAAGAGGCACCTCTGCTGCAGAAATGACAAATCCTGGTTACCTGAATCCCCTTCCTGGGTTGCTGCAGGTACTTCTCCTTCAGCTGTTGTGTCTTCTCAAGGAGGAGATGATACCCCCCAGGTTTAGAATAAACTCCCTGCTTCATTTCCTCTTCTAGAGGACTGAAAATATCCTGAAGTAAAGCTGAGCAACGATTCGATGATGCTTGCATATTCTCTTTGCAAAAGTCATCCAGCTTTTTTTCTAGCTTGGTCTTTAATGTAAAAATAGAGAGTAAAGAGAACAACAGGGAAAAGATGTTAACAAGCCCTCAGAACTTCTGGAAAGGTTTCCCCCAAATGTCTATGACCCTAAAAAAAAAAAAAGCGTACAAATACCCAATGCAACAATCTCCTTCCTCCAATTCTGACTTTCTACTGAATTCCCTTTCCATTGGAGATGATGTTCAGAGCGGAGAGTGCTAGCTTTATGCCGCACTTTTACAGGTGAGTTACAGTTTCTCAAATTGGACCAGTGATTGCACATGGACAAAATGTGGTACAATGTAAGCCTACTCAAAGTAACTAAGATTATAACCATCCATGGTTTTGGCTATAATATGAAATTGGCCTAATATCAGAAGGCATTTATTTGGATTAGAAGTTCTGGTTGTTACTAAAATGTGTTCAGTTAAATTAACGGGAACATTATTAGCTTATTCCTGAAGCTTTGAGTCCATAATAATAAAATAGGTTCTCTTATTATAATTATAATTGGGTGGTTAATGTTTTAAAGCCTATTGAGAATTGATCCTCTCAAAATAAATACTCATTTCATTTATTAGTAGTATTTTGCTTTCTAATATCCTATTTTGTGTAAACTAAAGAGAGAAAAAAAAAGTTACCCCTAATTCCTTCTGGAATTTTTGGTCCACATCCTTGAAGGAGTTCTTCATGAAGACCTCGACGGCTTCTCTCTCACTGGCCCTGTGCAGGTCCAGAAGCTCCTGGAGGGTTTCCGTGGGCAGCCACACCTTCTGGCCCATCTGCTGGTCATAGTGGGCAAGGGCCTTTTGCACTGCAGCCGAGTTCTCTGTCTGGGCCAAGGCCAGGACTGCGCTCTCCATGCAGGGCAGATCCCCACTGCTGATGGCATTGACATAGGTCTGTACCAGGCTCGCCAGACCTTCAATTAGAGAACAAATGATGATATTCACTGCAGGTGGTGTGAGGACACCTCTCCATTCTGTGTAATTCTGAACAAGTCTGTTAACAACTGTTTGCCCCACAGTACCAAAAGCATCAGCATTGCCTGGAAGCTGGCTAGAAATGCAGAATCTACGGCCCTTCCCAAGATCTACTGAATCAGAGCTGCCCTTTGACAACTTCCCCAGGTGAAATGCATACACACTGTCAGCTGAACATTCCTGTTCTAGATGAAACAGGCTTGTGTTTATCTAATGTTACATGCATTTTATCCTCAAGGACCATTA
Source organism: Elephas maximus indicus (assembly GCF_024166365.1). Classification (NCBI taxonomy): domain Eukaryota; kingdom Metazoa; phylum Chordata; class Mammalia; order Proboscidea; family Elephantidae; genus Elephas; species Elephas maximus. The sequence goes on from NC_064821.1 coordinate 139,112,512, forward strand.
GGACAGGAACTATTCTTTCCTCATTTAGGTCTGTATCATCAGTCCTGGCCTACAGCAAGCATTCGATCAATGTTTGTGGGAGAAAATGATGTTATCTGAATTAAAATGATTGCTCCATTTTGTTCAGCCTAATTCATTCTTCCACAAAAACTTTCTGTGATGATGAAAATGTATATCTGTGCTGTCCGAAATGTTACCTATTAGCAAAATGTAGCTATTGAGTCCTTGAAATGTGTCCTTGTGACCTGAATTTTTAATTTTACTTAATTTACAGTTAAATATAAACAGTCACACAACTCTAGTGGCTACTGTATTGGACAGTGCAGGTCCAGCTGACTAGGTCCATATTGAGTGATAGAGTTTCTTTGCTTTGGCCTACCCTATATTTTCCTACCAAAGAGATTTGACCAACAAGATCTATTAGAAATGTTGGTACCAGCTGGATTGAACACCAGAATAGCAATACACTTTACTTTTCCCTAAGCTGATACTAATACTAGAAAAAAGGTGGACGTTATTTCACCCCATCTTATACTTAATAATGAGTAGAATGATTGGAAGAGCACTCACGAGGTCCATTAACCTGGATGCCTCCTGAAAGAGTCTTGACCTCAGAATGGCTGAAGATGTAGGAACAGAATTCTGCAACTTGTTGCACAAATTTAGGATATAGCTCATTATCCGGCAATGTCTTGAGCTGGGCAAGCTTCGTCCACTCGGTCGGTGGATAGAAAGTAAAACATTTCTTCTTTGGGAAGAACTTCCGGACACAGAGTCGGGGCAGGTTAAAATTTTTATCTTTTTGGTTGGTGTCTGAAGAAAAATAAAAAGAGCATCTCCTAAGAAAGGGGCTGGTAAACTTTTTTTGCAATAGGACCAAAGAGTAAATATTTTTGCACTTTGCAGGCCAGATGGTCTCTTTCAAAACATCTCAACTCTGTTATTGTAACACAAAAACAACCCATAGACAATATATAAATAAGTGAGCACAACTGTATTCCAATAAAATTTTATTTACAAACACAGCTGGCAGGCTGGGTTTGGCCTACATTCTGCCTGTGGGCTGTAGTTTGCCAACCCCTGGGCTAGTATACAGTTCTTGCTTGAATGTAAACTGTTTCCTTCCAAAAGATGTCTCTTCTATTCCTTATTCTTTGGCTAAATACAGCTTCACAAACCCATTGAGGGAGAGGAACTTAACCTGATCCCAGTAGAGGGAATGGTGAAAGAAAAAGAAACTTTATTTAGAACAGGGAAGTTGCTGTTGTTGTTAGTTGCCAAGTGGTGTAATTTAAAATTGAATCTATTAATTCAGGTATTTAACAAACACTGATTCTTAGGAATTGCTAGCTGAAAAGAAATAGAAAAGTTTAAATATAAACAAACACTCAAAAATGATAGTTTCTAGTGTTTTGTGCTGCTCTTTCTAGCCATAAGTCCCTATTACCTGGCTTTAGCTTCAGGGAATTCTCCAAGTACTCGTCTGCTGTGATGGATTGTCCATTTGCTTCCAAGTCCAGGGAGAAATCTCTCAGAGTCCACACAAAGTCTGGAAAGAAGCTCACAAAGTCAGCTGAATCCTTGACCGGGTTTGCATCAGGTGAGGATTTTGCCCTGATTCGATCTGACAGCTCTGTCACATAGCTGAATAGCTAGCTAAGGAAAAAATGGTAAAATTAATAGGGCCCCTCATCCTATATTAGTTCCACACATTCCAAAACTTTGATCTTGCCTTTGTTCTTAACCCATGTCAGTTTAGCAGCAGGTACATGGGCTCTTTCCCAGCACTGGATTCATAATCAGGCAGCAAGTTTATTAATACAGGTATCCCCTCTGGCTTTGGGGCTGTCCTTGACCATAAAAGGATACTGCAGTTGGTCCATGGCCTGCTGGTTGATGGTTCCTATGCTATTGTACACGAAGGTGCTGCTCAGGAGGATGGCCAGGGCAAAGATCCAGGAGTCATTCTCATTGTCTCCCTGGAGGTCAGAACACATTTGGGCTAGGAATATGTTCCATTCTCATGGAATTTACCAGGTTAGCAGTGGTAAAGTGTGCTTATTTAATTAGAGATATTTTAGGCTAATGATCTATAAAGGGAACACAAATCCATGTATAAATCATAGTCTGTCGGCTTTGGATTTTTGTCAATTAGTCATTAGTAGTTTTGGTTTCAATGATTCATAGTTTATCAGCTCACCAGGCCCTCTTATGACCACTGGCAGATAATTGCAAAATACTCAAGGTCAGTGGGCATTCCAAAGTCTTAAATACAATTTAATTTTTTTCTCTGTCTCTTTTCAATAGCAAAATTGGCTTATATAAGAGTGATACTACTTCCTTTTATTTTACTGATCAATTATTTTGTACCTGACACTTTACACTACCTATTAAACATTCAGAACACTACTGTGAAGCTGGTACAGACCTGTTATGTCCGTTTGCAGACCAGAAAGCTGAGTCTCAAAGAAGTCAAATAATTTGCTAAGGCAACCGAGTTAATAACAGAGTGTAGATTTGAACAGAAATTCTAAAGACTTCAGAACCCCAAAACTTAAGTAGTGTTCCCTGTAGGCTAAGACTCATGTCGTTGATTATATTTGTACTGTTTGTGCTACTGGGTTGATGGGCTTATCTCACGGCTTAGGGGTAATGATCTCCTGATCATTATGCTCTTGTGCTAGAATGTGGCTTATGAATACTTTTTTTGCTTCTGATTGCTAAACTTGGCCTCATAACATGTAAATGGGAATAAAAATTTATATTATGGTTAAGTGGAAGCTTTTTAATAATGAAAAACTAAATAGTGGAGAGGACATTCAGAAATGAGGGTCTTAATCCAAAATTGAATCCTCCTTCCTTACCTTCTCTACATCTCCCAGGCCCTCAGTGTCCAGCAGAACTAGGGTGTGGTTCGGCATCTTGGGGTGAGGCAAACACCACATCCAGATTCCCTTGGTGTGAGACTGCACTGTGGAGCCCAGGGAGAAGCCTGCCACGGTATATTAGGGATAGAGATTTAATAGCAGCAAATTCTTTAAATTGAGCTAAGAGTTAAAGTAACCAAGGCTAGGAGAGATGACTGAAACCACAACCAGTATTGCTCTTAACTAAAACCAGAAGAATAGGGAAATATCCAATACAGATTGAAACCTTTTAGCTTACCTACTTTTTTTTTTTTTTTAAAAATCAGTGGAAGCTTGCTATTACTGTATGAACGTATTAGTAAATGTCTTATTATTTGAATTAATTATCTTTATTACTACCATACTCTATCCAGGAAAAGAAGATTTATACTTTTTTTTTTTTTAAAAAAAGGGGGTAACTAAAGCAAAGTGAGAACAGAGAGTGAGCTGACTCTTATCCATCAGAACAGCATGAAGACAAGTGTCCCAACTATGGAAGTAAAGTTAGTTTTCAATATTCCTCCCATCTCTATACTTTCTCTGCTTACATCGCCATATTTGATGTTGAACACTGTGAATAGGCAGGAGGGAATCAGCAGAGCTTTGCTGGTGCCACTTACCCTCTTTCTTGCCAGCTAGCTTGTTCATCAGGTAGGATTTGCCTGTGCGGTAGAGGCCCACGATAGCCACCACTACTACAGGCTGAGTAATGGCAGACAGGATCTTCAGAGCTCCCTGATTAACCATCAGTTGCTCATTAATGTTCTCAATGAGGCACATTGGGCCTGGCATGTGGATCTCTGAGGCCATGTTCAGGGTGTTACCTTGTCTGCAAGGGAAGAAGTGTGATGAATTGGAATTTTCAGTCTCTTTTTAATTAGATCGAGCTGGAGAATGAATAAGGAAGACCAAAGAAGGATTGACCCCTTTGAATTGAGAAAATTACATACGCTTTACAGAAGTAATCTACTAATAAAAACAATGGTATGATGGTGATTTAGAGATTCACAAATCTTTTTCTTTCTTCTTCTATGAGCTTCTGTTTTTGTGTTCCACTTAGTTGTTGCCCTTTCATTCTACCTGTACATAAAATTATATCACTTTTTATATTTCTTGTACTGTGGCAAATAAGTTTGACTAATTGGATAAAAATAAAACTTACACAAGAAGTAAAATTTACAAAATTAAATTTGCATTTAACTTTTGACGTTAACACAAAAATTTGTGTTTGAAAATTAGTACGTAAAAAACTTAATTTGGAACATGTATTTTTGTTCTTAGGTCTGAGGTAATTAAAAGAAATAGTACTAACAAGGAAGTTGGAAATAATTTCATTCGTTGTTCATACAATGTTTCTTGGCGGGTCCTTTGTAGATCTCCATGAGCATTTTTCTTCTTGAAATAACACTTAAAAACTTACGCACTCACTTTCTATCCTTTGATGCTGTGTCTTCAGTGTTCCTCCGACTACTGCTGATAACTGACTGGGGTGAGAGCCATTACAAAGAACATGATCTAAATACAAGGGCATGATCAATCTGAAGACGTGTTTTGGTTGGCTTTGCACAGGATAGGACCAGATACATCAGGAGCCACATGATTATAGTGCCACTTGTTCTTATGTGGTCAATTAGAGAACTGAATGTGAGGTTATACCCAATGGGTCCAAAATGAAAAGGAAAATATAATCTTTATCATATACAAAATTTACAAAATGTGCATTTTATTTCTTTGTCCAATTGCTCAACTACCATATTCAGATATACACACATAATTGATGTAGCTCCACTTCTTGACAAGCAAGTTTGTTTTGTGTGCCATAACAATATCAATCAATTTCTTAAAAGAAGGTCAGTTTGGAGGGAAATGGAAAATAAAATACATTTACATAATTTTATTACGTAAATATTAATTTATTTTCTTGAGGAATCGTTCAATTTCCTTACACAGAGATGTGTAAATATTCTGACAAAATATAAATGTAATGCTCTGATAAATGCCCTTTGTTGCTTTCTTAGAAGACAAATTTAGAAACACACTCATTGTTGCGAAGCAGAAACATATGTTGCATGAGAAATAATGAATTTTGCATACTCTTAATGTGCCTAATACCTCATTTATTAGCATATGTAGAGTAATATCAAGCACTAAGATCCGTGCAACAGACAATAAAACATGAAACTCACTTGATATATAAATTAAAACTTTTCATGTTAGATAAATATTAATATTTCCAGTATTTTTGGATGTTTGCTATGTTAGTTTTATATTAAATTATTATTCATGTTAGCGTTACATTAAATGCATGCTAGATTCCATCCACATGTATGTCAAACATATTTTAAAGTTAAAGTTATAAATATTATTGTTTACAAAACTTAGGGCTTGACTCTGTATGTAAATGCAGTATAGTTGTAATGTAACTTGATTGAATTCATTGGAATAATCAACTTAGTAGAGTTTCCTCGGTTTTGTGGGTCATCTGGGACTGGAGTTCCCCTTGGTCGTTTACCAGGACGTGCACAAGAGCATACCCTTGTGTTTGTATCTAAAGAAATATTGTTGTTGTTGTTCTTGTGTGCTGTCAAGCAGGTTCCGATTCACAGTGACCCTATAAGACAGAATAGAACTGACCTGTAGGGTTTCTTTACAGGACAGGTCACCAGGTCTTTTCTCCTGTGGGTGCACTAGTGGGCTGAAACTGCTGACGTTTTGGTTAGTGCTTAACCAGTGCACTATCAGGGCTCCTCAAACAATATTATATCTGACTAAATATAAAATGACCCAGAAACAGTGAAAATCTTCATTTTTTCCCAATGAACATACAATTTTTTTTGAAATGTAGAAAAATGAAAAAAATTCTTACATAAAACAATTTCTTTTTTAATTTAGTTACACACAAACATTTACAATTACACATTGTTATGGATTGAGTTATGTCCCCCAAAATATTGGAATTCTAACCCCTATACCTGTGTTGGAAACCCCAGAGGCATAGTGGTTAAGAGCTACAGCTGCTAACCCAAAGTTCAGCAGTTCAAATCCACCAGGTGCTCCTTGAAAACCTTATGGGTCAGTTCTACTCTGTCCTATAGGTTTGCCATGAGTTGGAATTGACTCAACTAGATGGCAGTGGGTTTGGTTTAGTTTTTATACCTGTGTTTGTAATCACGTCTGGAAATAAAGGTTGCTTTGTTATGTTAATGAGGCCTTATCAATGTAGGACGTGTCCTAAATCACATTAACTCTGACTTATAAAAAGAGCACATTAGATTTAAACACATACTGGAGAAGACAGGTGTCAAGCCAAGGAACCAAGGAATGCCCATGGCTATGAACAAGGAATTGACAGGGTCGAAACCCTCAGTTGGACTTGTAGCCTCTAGAACTGTGAGAAAATAAATTTCTGTTCTTTAAAAGCCACCCATTTGTGGTTATTTCTTACAGCAGCACTATGTAACTAAGACACACATTAATGCAGATAAAATAATTTTATTCAAACTCTTCAGTAGAAATTTTATCCTAAATCATATTACTTGTTTCTATAACATTAGTATGATTGTTTTTATTAGTTAAATCAGAGTACTTTTGTATACTATTTTTTAAAGAGATCTGTTATGGTCTTTGTAAAAACAACGTGGGGGAGATGTCTGACCTCTTCTAACTTCACAAAAGGGAAGGAGAGTCAATATCAACAGCCCAAGGCTGATTCCTATGAGGTGGAGGTCAGACATGCCTCTTTTCTCCACCATCTTTACCAATTCTGACATCAAATGTCCCTTCCATGGCACTCTCTACTTCTCTGGTAGGTTCAATAATTCATTTCAGTGGCCACACAGAACTCACAGACAGTACTCGGTATTAAGAGGTTTTTTAGGGAAGTAACAGGTTACGATTCAGGTTCAAGACTGCCCAGGATACAGTTCTTGCATCAGGACAACCTCTTCCTAGCCATGCTAGCAGGTATGCCTCTCCCTGTTCCTAGGTCTCTGCCCAAAAGCACTCAGCTTTTTTTCTCTGTCAGCTGAGAAGCCCTCTGTGCTGTCTCCTGCTGCCAGGTCTCTGCTGCCAGGTCTCTCCTGCCACTGCTTCTCTCTATCTTCAGTGTTACTGCTCGCTCTCTCTCTCTTGGCCTCCTGCTTCCAAGAGCTTCTCAGCACAGGGATCCTGGGTGCAAAGGACATGCTAGACCTTGGCTGTTCTTCCTTGGTGGTGGTGGGTGCTTCTTTTTCCCACCTCTGGGATGGCTCACCTCAAGACCAGCAGGATGGCAAAACTGACCAATTCCCTTAAAATCCAAGCCCCTTGCTATTGAGTCAGTTCTGACTCATAGTGACCCTGTAGGACAGAGCAGAACTGCTCGTAGCGTTCCCAAGGAGCTACTGGTGGATTTGAACTGCTGACCTTTTGGTTAGCATCCATAGCTCTTAACCACTCTTAACCAGGGCTCCATCCGCTTGGTGGTCCACAATTACATATCACACAGTCTCGCCCAATCACCTGGGTGGGAGTTACAAGACCATGGCTAGAAAGGCCACACAAAAGTGATCCATCATACTACAGTCTTTATTTATAGTTTTTGAAAATGCTTTATTTTTAATATAACTTCTCAGCGATACCCAGCATTGTGTTTTTCTTATACAAGAAGAAAAAAGGGCAGATTTTACGAAGATTAGTATGTAGTTCTTCCCAGTTTTTCCAGTGTGTAGCAATTGTTAAGGTCCCATTATTTCATACATATATCTCTGTATTAATATATTATAAAACTAACCATTTAATGCTAGTACATATTAAAGTCCATCTATTATTTTTCTTTCTAAATAGGCAGTATCAGGAATATTCCTGCTGTTTTTTCTCTCCTTAAAGCTTGGGTATTTCATGATTCAGGTGAGCTTTATATCATGATATTTAATGGTATGTTGTTGTTAGGTGCCGTTGAGTCCGTTCCAACTCATAGCGACCCTATGCACAACAGAACGAAACACTGCCCCGTCCTGCGCCATCCTTACAATCGTTCTTATGCTTGAGCTTATTGTTGCAGCCACTGTGTCAATCCACCTCGTTGAGGGTCTTCCTTTCTTCCGCTGACCCTATACCCTGCCAAGCACAATGTCCTTTTCCAGGGACTGATCCCTCCTGACAACATACCCAAAGCATGTAAGACGCACTCTCGCCATGCTTGCCTCTAAGGAGCATTCTGGCCGCACTTCTTCCAAGACAGATTTGTTCATTCTTTTAGCAGTCCATGGTATATTCAATATTCTTCGCCAACACCACAATTCAGAGGCGTCAATTCTTCTCCATTCTTCCTTATTCATTGTCCAGCTTTCACATGCATATGATGCGACTGAAAATACCATTGCTTGGGTCAGGCGCACCTTAGTCTTCAGGGTGACGTCTTTGCTCTTCAACACTTTGAAGAGGTCCTTTGCAGCAGATTTACCCAATGCAATGAGTCTTTTGATTTCTTGACTGCTGCTTCCGTGGCTGTTGATTGTTGATCCAAGTAAAATGAAATCCTTCACAACTTATGTGGAGGTGCAATCCATACTGGAGGCTGTGGTCTCTGATCTTCATTAGTAAGTGCTTCAAGTCTTCTTCACTTTCAGCAAGCAAGGTTGTGTCATCTGCATAACACAGGTTGTGAATGAGTCTTCATCCAATCCTGATGCCCTGTTCTTCTTCATATAGTCCAGCTTCTTGGATTATTTGTTCAGCATACAGATTAAATAGGTATGGCGAAAGAATACAACCCTGACGCACATGTTTCCTGACTTTAAACCAATCAGTATCCCCTTATTCTGTCCGAACAACTGCCTCCTGACCTATGTAAAGGTTCTTCATGAGCACAATTAAGTGTTCTGGAATTCCCATTCTTCACAATGTTATCCATAGCTTATTATGATCCACACAGTCGAATGCCTTTGTGTAGTCAATAAAAGACAGGTAAACATCCTTCTGGTATTCTCTGCTTTCAGCCAGGATCCATCTGACATCAGCAATGATATCCCTGGTTCCACGTCCTCTTCTGAAACCAGCCTGAATTTCTGGCAGTTCCCTATTGATGTACTGCTGCAGCCGTTTTTGACTGATCTTCAGCAATGTTTTGCTTGCATGTGATATTAATGATATTGTTCTATAATTTCCACATTTGGTTGGATCACCTTTCTTGAGAATAGGCATAAATATGGATCTCTTCCAGTCAGTTGGCCAGGAAGCTGTCTTCCATATTTCTTGGCATAGACGAGTGAGCGCCTCCAGTGCTGCATCTGTTTGTTGAAATATCTCAATTGATATTCCATCAATTCCTGGAGCCTTGTTTCTCGCCAATGCCTTCAGAGCAGCTTGGACTTCCTCCTTCAGTATCATCAATTCCTGATCATATGCCACCTCTTGAAATGGTTGAATATCGACTAATTCTTTTGGGTATAATGACTCTGTGTATTCCTTCCATCTTCTTTTGATGCTTCCTGCATCATTTAATATTTTCCCCATGGAATCCTTCACTATTGCGACTCGAGGCTTGAATTTTTTCTTCAGTTCTTTCAGCTTGAGAAACGCCCAGAGTGTTCTTCCTGTTTGGTTTTCCATCTCCAGCTATTTGCACATGCCATTATAATACTCTACTTTGTCTTCTTGAGAGGCCCTTTGAAATCTTCTGTTCAGTTCTTTTACTTTATCAATTCTTCCTTTTGCTTTAGCTGCTCGACGCTCAAGAGCAAGTTTCAGAGTCTCCTCTGACATCCACCTTGGTCTTTTTTTCTGTCCTGTCTTTTCAGTGACCTCTTGCTTTCTTCATGGATGATGTCCTTGATGTCATTCCACAACCCGTCTGGTCTTCAGTCACTACTGTTCAATGTGTCAAATCTGTTTCTGAGATGGTCTCTAAATTCAGGTGGGATATACTCAAGGTCATATTTTGGCTCTCATGGACTTGCTCTGATTTTCTTCAGTTTCAGCCTGAGCTTGCATATGAGCAATTGATGGTCTGTTCCACAGTCAGCCCCTGGCCTTGTTCTGACTGATGATATTGAGATTTCCCATTGTCTCTTTCCACAGATGTAGTCAATTTGATTTCTGTGTGTTCCATCTGGCGAGGTCCATGTGTATATTCACCGCTTACGCTGGTGAAAGAAGGTATTTGCAATGAAGAAGTCGCTGGTCTTGCAAAATTCTATCATTCAATCTCCGGCATTGTTTCTATCACCAAGGCCATATTTTCCAACTACTGATCCTTCTTCTTTGTTTCCAACTTTTGCATTCCAATCACCAGTAATTATCAGTGCATCTTGATTGCACGTTGGATCAATTTCAGACTGCAACATCTGATAAAAATCTTCTATTTCTTCATCTTTGGCCCTAGTGTTTGGTGAGTAAATTTGAATAATAGTCGTATTAACTGGCCTTCCTTGGTAGCTGTATGGATATTGTCCGATCACTGACAGCGTTGTGCTTCAGGATAGATCTTGAAATGTTCTTTTTGATGATGGATGCAACACCATTCCTCTTTGAGCTGTCACTCCCAGCATAGTAGACTATATGATTGTCCAATTCAAAATGGCCAATACCAGTCCATTTCAGTTCACTAATGCCTAGGATATTGATGTTTATGCATTCCATTTCATTTTTGATGCTTTCCAGTTTTCCTAGACTCATACTTCATACATTTCAGGTTCCGATTATTAATGTAGTTTGCAGTTGTTTCTTCTCATTTTGAGTCGTGGCACATCAGCAAATGAAGGTCCCGAAAGCTTTACTCCATCCACTTCACTAAGGTTGACTCTACTTTGAGGAGGCAGCTTTTCCCCAGTGATCTTTTGAGTGCCTTCCAACCTGGGGGTCTCATCTTCCAGCACTATATCAGACAGTGTCCCACTGCTGTTTGTAAGGTTTTCACTGGCTAATGCTTTTCAGAAGTAGACTGCTGGGTCCTTCTTCCTAGTCTGTCTTAGTCTGGAAGCTCAGCCGAAACCTGTCCTTCATGGGTGACCCTGCTGGTATCCGAATACTGGGGGCATAGCTTCCAGCATCACAGCAACATGCAAGCCCCCACAGTATGACAAACTGACAGACACATGGGGGTTTAATGATATACACATGATATTTAATATATTCGTGATAAACACATGATACTTAATATATAACAACATTTAGTATTTGCAATTGTGTAGCCATACCCCCACTTAGTTGGAAGCTAATTTATTTTAAACTAATGAAGAGTAAGTTTCAGGAACGGTCTCTTTCCAAGATCTTGGATGTGTGCTTAACAATGTTTCACATGGTCATTTGTCTTTATAAAATCTGCAAAAGTAGGTTATGTTTGTTTAATTTTGGAATAGAAACCTGAGTAGCTCTAGCGTTCTGTTTTCCACAGAAATAAACATAAGTGGTGAAAATTACATATAAAAAAAGTAAAGTCTCAGGGTATTGTCCTAAGGGCATATATCAAGTGACGAAACACCCCACCCCCTAGTTTAATTTGAAAAAAATCTCCCCTCAAGGCTGGTGTTGCCAGAAGATCAAGCTCCTTCTCCCCTCAACTCCCAATCAGAGAATAGTCATCACTGGGAGGGGCAGGCCACTAGCATTTCCCAACCCATTCAACTCAGGTTCATAGGCTAAATTCTTGGTGAAGATAGCTGAGGTTTCAGGGGTTCTCTTGCTACATTCATCCCTTATTCATTGGGTGGATACCTTATCCTAAGTATGGTAGATCAAAAATACTTGCCCTCACTCCAGCTTACTTGTAGAGTAGAAATTCCATCCAGAGAGAGGCAAGCAGGGAAGACTAGAAGCTACCACTGCTGCCCAGTGTCTGGAGCAGTAGCTGAAAGATTTTGCCTGGGGAGAGAGGCAGTCCATAAGAACAGAGAGCTCCGAAGCTCTCCCCAAAGAACTGACTTCATTTGAAGCAGAGTGTGAGAAAATTCAAACCTAAGGCCACTCTCAAGAACAATGGACATCTTGGTAGTAAGCAATTAAAAGGAGGTTGGTAACCCACAATCATAAACTAAACCATCAACCAGCTAGTTTACCAGAGAGAGTTACAGAAAAAGACAACTAAGAAGAGCTTCTTGAGGTCAGAACAAACCTTAAAAACTGGCCTCAAACTACCTTGCCTAGATTCAATTGGGTCAGACTGTGGGGCAATTAATATCCCAGGACTTCATCAATAAAAATAGAGCAATCAGCCTACAATTAGTGGAGCCTAACAGGAAAAAAAAAAAAAAAAATTTTTTTTTTTTTTAAACAGGAAAAGAAAAGAAGGAAACTTCCTTAACCTGAAATAGGACATCATACTTGATGGTGAAACACTGAATGCTTTACCCCAGTGTCAAGAACAAGACAAGGAAGTCTCCTATTCAACACTGTGCTACAGTTTCTATCTAGTAACATACGGGAAGAAAAAGTAATGAAAGGCATTCATTTGAAAAGAAAGAAGTGAGACTGCTTTTAATCATAGATGATATGACCATCTATGTAGAAATTGGGATCCACAGAAAAGCTATTAGAACTAAAAGCGAGTTTAGCAAGCTTGCAAAATACAAGATTCATACATAAAAATTTACTGTATTTCTCCAAATTTGCAAACAACAATCTGAAATTGAAATTAAAAATATTATTTACTACAGCTTAAAATATGAAATATAATCATCATAATAACGACCAAATTTAGGGATAAATTTGATCAAACTTGTGCAAGACCTGTACTCTAAAAACTATAAAACATTGCTGATAGAAATGAAAGGAAAACTAAATAAATGGAGAGATTTACTGTGCTTGTGGGCTAGAGGACTCTATATTGTAATATGTCAATCCTCCTCAATTTTATCTATGAGGTCAATGCAATTCCAATCAGTATCCTAGCATGATTTTTTTTTTTTTAGCAATTGACAAGCTGAGACTAAAATTCTTATGGAAATGCAAAGGACCTAGAACAGTCAAAACAACTTTGATGACTACCAAAATTTGGTTGAGTAATACTAACTGAACTGCACCACAGGATTTCCAAAGAGGAACTGGTGGATTTGAACTGCCGATCTTTTGGTTAGCAGTCAAACGCTTAAACCAAGACACAGTGAAATATTTCTCAGCACAAAAGTAATTAACATATGATATATGCGGCAAAGTGGAAGAAGCACAAACTAAAGAAGTAAAAAAAAAAAAAATTACTACATTTTGTATAATTCCACTTATATATATACCCAACCCAGTGCTGTTGAGTCGATTCTGACTCATAGCGACCCTATAGGACAGAGTAGAACTGCCCCATAGAGTTTCCAAGGAGCTCCTGGCAGATTTGAACTGCCAACCCTTTGGTTAGCAGCTGTAGCACTTAACCACTACACCACCAGGGTTTCCAACTTATATATATAATTCTTGAAAATTCAAACTAATCTATATTACAGAAATCAGATTACTCTTTTACTTGGTATCTTAGTTATTCAGTGCTGCTCTATCAGAAATACCCAAGTGAATGACTTTAACAAAGAGAAATTTTTATTCTCTGACAGTTTAGGAGGCTGTAAGTCTGGATTCAGAGTTCCAGCTTCAGGGAAAGGCTTTCATTCTCTTTCAGCTCTGGTGAAAGGTCCTCGTCTCATTTCAACATCTGTGGGCCCAGTGATCCTTAGAGATCTCCATGTGTCTTGGCATTAATCTTCCCCTGGGTCTCGGAGGTTCTAGGCGCAATGACCCTGGGTCTAAAATATGCACTCCACTCCCGGCTCTTTTTTTCTTGGTGGTAGTCAGGTACCTCCCTTCCTGCTGGCTTCTCTTCAGTTTTATCCCTTGTAAGATAAAGGGTGATGCAGGCTACGCTCCTGGAAAACTTCCCTTAAGTAGGATCAGGGCTGTGACCTGAGTAAGGGTGTTGTATCCCACCCTAATTCTGCCTCATTAACATAACAAACACAACCTAATCCTCCTTAACATAACCTAATCCTGCCTCATTAACCGTAGGCAGAGATTAGGATTTGCACACTAGGACAATCATATCAGATCACAAAATGGAGGACAACACACAATACTGGGAATCATGGACTAGCCAAATTGATGTATATTTTTTGGGAACACAATGACATTTGGGAATGGAAGTCAGGGAAGAGTGGAAGAGAGAGTTTACAATTTACTTAAAGAAACTTTGAGGGTGATGGATAGGTTTAGTATTTGATGGTGGTGATGGTTTTATATGTGTATATATATGTCACAACATCAAAAATTATACACTTTAAATATATACAATTTGCTGTATGCATCATACTTCATTAAAGTTATTTTAAATAATTGCTTCTGATACAGAGTTTAAGAGAGGATAAAAATCCAGGATCTGCCTAATTTTGCTTTTGTTCAGGGCTCAGATCCAACGAAATGGCAATACCACCCCCAAAGTGTTTTCCCACCTTTCCCAGAAGCATTACAAAAGCCATTTAAAATTTTTTTTTTTACATTCTTAGGACCCATTCCCCTTTATAATTATGGCTCACAAGGATGGCTGGCAAGCAGGATATTGGGATACTTTCTAGTATGAGGCAGACCACCATAACTTAAAAAAAAAACATAAAAAAATTTTTTTTAATAGGAGGCAAGTAATTCCTCGTTTAAGCCTGACTCAGAAAGTGTGATTACCGTAGAGATTTAACAAACTGACAAAGCATCTAACATTCCAAGTTTCTGTCTGTTCTCACCCTTTGCCCTACAGTATTTCTGCTTTGTTTTGCAGATTCCAAAGTCATCTAACTTTTATGTATATTGGACTATAAAAGTTGTTGAGAAAGACAAAGGGAAATGCTAAGGTGATAAAAAAAAAAAAGAAAACAAGTGGCTAGAAAAAGAGGAAATAAAAGTTTAGATGATGCAGATGTTGGGATTTTCAATCTATTCTGCTTTGAGACAATGTCATTAATGGGGAAGGGAACAAATGTTCTTAAACTTTCTGTGTAATTTCTAATGTAATACATTTTAGCCTCAAATGTTACTTTGTAAAGCCTTAATTGTTTTCTACGGCAAGTCAATCTTCATGGCATCTGTACACTCAGATTCCAAGTGTTGGGCCCCATAGGTAAGTGTGGCTCTGCCTTTTGGAAACTCAGGCCGAAGTTTGGCTTCCTGATATATTCTCCTCATATCCCTTTTGTATATTAAGGCTATAACATAAATGCAAGAATGATTAAGGGCATGATATAAAAGATCATATGAGGTGTTGGCTATGGAGTATTTGTTTATAGCAAAACTTAGTAGTTGTATGTTGGCATATTACATACGCATCTTCACACCTATTTTCTAGAAAATGACAATAATAAAACTTTGTTGGTAGACTTGCATTGAGGCTAAAAGCAAGTAATACATGTTATTATATTTCTTGTCTGTAATGAGTGAGCAAGAGTGAGGAGAATGTGGAAGGAAACAAATGGCTATGAAAAAAGGATTAAAAG
This sequence comes from Elephas maximus indicus, assembly GCF_024166365.1. Taxonomy (NCBI): domain Eukaryota; kingdom Metazoa; phylum Chordata; class Mammalia; order Proboscidea; family Elephantidae; genus Elephas; species Elephas maximus. Next base: position 139,127,852 of record NC_064821.1, read on the forward strand.
AACCGGAGAAGCAGATCAGCAGAGCTAGAAAGGAAATTTTCAAAGAAAATTATCTATATTTCCAGCCACACACTTCTAGGTATTCTGTTTTTCCATTTAGAAGAGGAAGAAGAGGAGGAGAAGGAGCTGACCAAAAAGAGAAAGAGCATCAGACCATTAGATGATGAATGAAGCTAGTGCTTTGCCAAGGGGGATAAAGGGTAGGAGTTTCCAGAAGGCCAGATTACCTTCCTGGAGGGCAGGGGGAGGTCAGAGTAAGCAAAGTTGTTTCCCTTACTAACGCGCTGGTGGAATCTCTAAAAGGGAAGCCTTTCAGTAAAGTAGTAGACAGAATTCTACTTGTAAGGGTTTAAGGAGTGAGCGGGCACAAAGAAATTGGGCCTAGTGAGTCTGGACTATTTCTAAAGGAAGAAATCCACTTACGAACATAGTGTAAGCATGTGATTATGGTGTTTCCATGAATCTTACTCATCTTTTACTGTTGGTTTCAGTTTTCTCTTTATCTTTAACAGAGTCAGTGAGCTATTTACCATGCATCAGATTTCCTGTTCCTTTTCCTCTTGAAATTAATGCATTTGTAAATTTCTTTGATGGAATCAGAATAGTAATAAGCAAGTTCCATCAGAGACAATGGTGTATTAATTGTGTCCCCAGTCAACACAGACAATGTCAAGAACGAGAAAGACAATCTGAAGTATTTCAAACTCTTAGTTTGGGTCTCCTCTCTGCTGCTGCCTAAGTCAACACAGAGCACAGCAGGCGCCCCTCAAGGACCCCTACCACCCGAGGAGGCCGGGGTTTCATCTGAACTGCTGTCTCACATCAGGCTCAGTACAGCCTATCCTGGTGTTTGTTGTTGTTAAGTAAACGAATTTATCTTTATAAACACCCTTCCCACCCAGCCCTGATGTTATAGGGTCGCAATGAGTCTGAATCGACTCCTGGGCAACTTTTTTTTTTTTTTTTTTTTTGTATCCTAGGGCAAAGATCCTTTAGAGTAGGAAAGAAAGCTGCTTGGTGAGAAAGTGGTAAGTTTTTACCTGTTTTTTCCGTAGTTTAGGTGGAGCGAGTTCTCTTGCTTCTCTGTCTCTCCCTTGATTTTTCGACTTTTATTTCACTCCTCCAATGTCCATGGGCTTTGGATTCCTTCAGAGACCTGATAATTAGAAGCCACCACCACTGTGACAGAATTAGTATATGAAACTGAGAGCACTGATTGCAAGGTGGTGCCTCAACAACAATAAAAGGAATTGCTGAAAGCTTTATTAGTGGGAGGGTACCTGGGTTTCACAGGATTTCTCAACTAGAATCTTCAAATTTTAGTTTTGGAACAGTCCTTAGAGAGCTTTTGCTGTGGAAAAAAAATAATAGAACCATTGCATCATTTGAATGTAATGAAATTTATCTCAAGTATTGAGGCCAATTTGGAAGTCTAGAATGAGGACGTAGCATAATATTTTTCAGGTTTAATTTCCTGAAATAGCCTACCTAGTCACAATTGGCCTGGTTCTGTAACCCAACACAGGTTCTTGTCCTGTCTTGTTAGCCAATCAAAATAAGACAGACACTACACCACCAGTTGCAAGAGAAACAGAAAGTGGCAATTTATTGTTTGTTCAAAGAAGGAGCAACCTGGGACCTAGCAGCTGAAAGACCATGCACACGTCTGAGAAGGTTCGGGAGCTTTTTATTTCCAGTGGCATCTGGGGGTTCGATTTGGTACCCAGAACTCTCTGCCCTTAGCCTTCCCATGTCCACATCTGGAGGTCCGGATGCTGAATCCTGTTACAATGGAAGGTCCCTTTTACTTTGCAAATGGGCTCCGCCACTGTGGTGTACTGGAAAATGTCTTCCTCTCCGGCGCTGCTCAGGTCCAAGGACAGATTGAGGACACAGCTCTTCAGGTCCTGCACATGCTCCAAAATCCTAGTTTGTGCTTGAGAGGGATTCTGGTGCCAAATTCAAAGTGTGGTCCGGCCAAACCGCAGTTACAAGCCTTAGGTTGGTGGGCTGTGAGGGGGAACCGTGGCGGAGCAGGGGAAGCCTCGGCGGAAGCTTCAGTTCCTCATTAATAGATGAGGTAAATGAAAGGGAGATCATGTCTTATACACTATGAATACCCAGCCTCTACCTCAGGAACTGGCACTTCACAGGGAATAGGCAATGGTGAGGGTAGCTCCCACATATTGCACACATGTTCCTGGCTTGATACTGATCTCTTTATACCTATTAATTAGCTTAAATATTACAACAAATATCTTCCTATGATTTTGTAAAAAACAAAAGCACAGAAATATTTAATCATTTGTTCAAAATCACCGTGGTATAATAAATCTGAATCCAAGCAGTCTTCATCCTAAACTCTTGTTGAACCACTTCACCCTGCTGCCTTTTTATGTTTGCTGACTGAATGTGACTGGCTTTTTCCCCCTTGATATCTTGGGTATTTCACATCTGAGATGAGTTTCATCTTATCTACAAACTTGATTTCTACATGTAGGATTTTTAAAAAATCTTCTAAAATTGATCATCAGGAATACATCTGTTAACACTTCATTATCCATAAAAGTTTTACTTTACCAGTGCCTCAAAGTTGATTCCTTCTCTGTGAGAGCACTTTCCTTGTAATTGAAAAATTAAAAACAACTACTTTCACCCATCCACCCCATTCACCGACACTCATAAATATGATTTTTAATATATAGCACTATGCAGTATTGGCAATTGAGTTGTCATACCCCCCACTGAATTGGATGCTAATTTATTGTGAAGCTGATAAAGCTTAAGTTTCAGGTCCCCTTTCGAGGTGTCAGACAGGTCCCTAGCGTAGTCATGTGTTTTTATCAAATCTTCAAAAGCAAGTTATTTTGGTTCTACTTCTGGAATGGCAGCGTGAGGAGCTTTGTGGAATTACTCATCAACCAAATGAGCATAAGCCAGTTGCTGTCAACTCAACTCAGACTCATGGAGACTCTACGTGTATTCAAGTAAAACTGTGGTCCACAGGGTTTTCAATGGCTGATTTTCTAGAAGTACATCACCAGGCCTTTCTTCTGAGGTGCCTCTGGGTAGACTCAAACCTCCAATCTTTTGGTTAACTGCTGCATATACTAACCGTTTACAGCACCCAAGGGCTCCACCCAGGGTTGGTGAAAATTATTTAAAAAAAAAAATTAAAGTCTCTGGAAATTGCCCTAAAGGCATATATCTAATGAAGAAACATTTATTCAAGACAACCTTGTTCCCAGGTGGAAACCCCAGGTTCTGCTTAGGGTGACTTGTATCAGCCAAAAAACAAGAGACTGAGATGGGAGAGTGTAAAGGCTTCTTCATTTTATTGCATAAGGAAAGGAAACACGGTTGCTGCCACCAAGACTGCTCAGTGAGGGTAAGGGGAAAGGTTACTTTTAAGGGGTTTACAAGTAGGAAGTTCATACAAGTTACATTAGCAACATTCTTAATTATACTACACAGGTGCAATAGGGTTTATATATAACTTCATGCATTGTCAGGATTTTAATATAAAGTTACAGGGTGTGCCAAGCAAAGGAACCAGGATTCTAATGAAAGCTACAGGGAGAGCCAAGCAAACTGCATGAGGCAGTGGAATTTCCCCCAATCTGGGACCTCTGTCTTATTCCCTCCTTTTCTTTTTGGGCATTAGTCATTCAGGACCAGTGTCCATTCTGACCTATAGCCTGGCTCAGAATTGTTTGGCATGTTCTTGGGGGTGGGGGTGGGGGGTGAATACTGGATATATACTTGAACAGATGGCCTTTCATTGTGGCCACTGATCTACTGTCAAGACACAATGGATAGGCAGAGCTCACAGTGGTATATTGGACTCTGCCTAGGGTTTTTTTTTTTTAATTGCACCCTCTCTTTTAGCCAGTAAGTTTGATGGAGAGGTACAGAGATTATGGGTAATCCTTGCCCTACATACAAAGGGGAGTATGAACAAATCCAGCAATTGTTAGTCCATGCAGTATGGTTTACAACTGACTATTTACTAAATGTTAAAAGAAAAAGATGAGTAAATTTTATGCTCTGTTTATGTGAATGTTTCCCTCAAATATGTTTTCCAAGATTGTCCTAGCTATTGTCTTTATAACTCAGTGCCCAGTTGATGTGTCCTTGTGAGTTCTTGTGAGTCCAGCTGCAGCTGGGTCACATTCTTTATGCTCAAGGACAGGGAATAATGGCTCCAATATTATCTCCTGAATCATTCTCTCCTTTTGATTGGAGATAACACATCGATGATCAATACCTGGACTTAGTGGAGCTCCTAGATCGTGGCCATGACAGAATCTTTAAACTGACAATGCTGGTTTTCTGCTGGATACCATCTAGCTCTTCACCAGAATCTTAAGTAAGAGTGACGTTTCCCTCAATCACATTGCTGAAGTAAGCAGACTCAACGTACATCAACGTTTTAGCCCAAGGCCTTCTTAAGTATGTAAGACAATAGAAGGTAAGTTTTATTATGCCGAATATTACCAGGATGCAGACTAAGAATATGACCATTCTTTGCAATGGTGATCTAGCTCAAGTATTTATTCCTGATGGTAACTAATCAAATAAATCTGGTGTTCGTAAGGGTGTTACAGTATGTAACCAAGCAGCTTGCTGTCTAGTTCTGTGTATACCCTGTTTTATTTCTTCTGTGTTATTTGTCTGAATACAACAAGAGGTATTTGCTACAACACAGATTACACTTTCTTGGGCTAATAAAAAAATCTAAGGCTATTCTGTTTTGTAAAATCATAGCTTTTTGATTTTACAATTTTTTGTAAAATCAAAAGACACTTTTCTGGTTATGATATTTAAACTTTGGTAAATTTAGGAACAGGAACTTCTAATTCGAGAGTCACAATATATAAACCCATTAGTTGGAGAGTTTAGGAGGAGGGAAAATGGTCTCTTATATCCTTTTTTAAAGTCACGTGGCTTGGTTTTCGACTCAGGAGTCTTATTCTAATGAGAGACCCTGAACCTTTGCCTTCAAGGCAGATTACACGAGGAATAAATTTACCCTTCAACTCAGAAATTGAGGAAAATTTTTATTTTAACAGTGAGAAACCCAATTCTTTGTTTGATATATTATTTAATATTAAAGTTCCTAAACATTTCCTAAGTTAAACCATTAAACTTTAGCTAGACAGATAAAACTTTTGGCCATTATCAAATATATACATATTTTTAATAAACCTCTTAAATGTTGTCTTTGTTGCATGTCTCTTATAGTGCGTTCCTTTAAGTGGCAAAAATGAACACAGTAGCAGGCCCAAATATATGTATATATATTCTTTCTCTTGTGGCATAAAAAGCAAAAGTATATAAATGTAAATTATGATGAATATCTATTAACTCAATTTAATATCAGTAAGTTCCCTAAAAGGTCTTGGGAATTATTTTAAGCCTGCATACTATAAAACATAATTACTGTTGAAATAAAGTCTGTTGAAATATTCTAAATTTTCATTCAACTTTTACTATTTCCAATACTTTTTCCAATCTAATTTTAACCCTTAAAGATTTTACCAAATAGCTTTGGAAATCACAAAGTCTCTGCTCAACTGACCAATTCATTGATATGGATATAACCTTCAGTCTCTGGCTGGGAGTGGAAACATTTTTCCAGGCCATTACAGGTGTGTCTCTTGTGATTTCTATTTTTTGGCTTCTTGGAGTTCCCCTACAATAAACAGAACTTGTTTACAGTTCTTTTATGATTGAGATCCACCCAATTCCTGGTAACTACAGTAAAGCAGCAATTTTTTCTTATGTCTTAAAAAAAAAGGTCTCCACCTAGTCGGAAGGAGTTTTTTAAAAGCTTCCCTGGAGCTATATGACCTCAGAGATTGGGGGCTGGGAAGGCCTGATCCTGCCCTGTCCTCCCTAATTTTTTTTCCAATGAAAAAGACCCAAGAGTTTTAATTAGTCACAAGCTAATTAAAAGAGTGGAACACATTTACCATGAGAAGCTTATGCAGTCACAGGTTACATTATCGTAATAATAATTAACATATATTGAACATTTACTGTGTCCCAAGTGGTATCCTAATATTGTACTTTACTCATTGAATGCCCCCAGCAACCCTATGAGATGCTCTTTTTTTAAAAAATAATTTTTATTGTGCTTTAAGTGAAAGTTTACAAATCAAGTCAGCCTCTCACACAAAAACCCATATACACCTTGCTACACACTCCCAATTACTCTCCCTCTGACGAGACAGACTGCTCTCTCCCTCCACCCTCTCTTTTCAAGTCCTTTTCGCCAGCTTCTAACCCGCTCCACCCTCTCATCTCCCTTCCAGCCAGGAGATGCCAACATAGTCTCAAGTGTCCACCTGATCCAAGAAGCTCACTCCTCACCAGCATCCCTCTCCAACCCACTGTCCAGTCCAATCCATGTCTGAAGAGTTGGCTTCAGGAATGGTTCCTGTCCTGGGCCAACAGAAGGTCTGGGGGCCATGACCACCAAGGTCCCTCTAGTCTCAGTCAGACCACCAAGTCAGGCCTTATGAGAATTTGGGGTCTGCATCCCACTGCTCTCCTGCTCCCTCAGGGGTTCTCTATTGTGTTCCCTGTCAGGGCAGTCATCGGTTGTAGCCAGGCACCATCTAGTTCTTCTGGTCTCAGGATGATGTCTTCTCTGGTTCATGTGGCCCTTTCTGTCTCTTGGGCTTGTAATCACCTTGTGTCCTTGGTATTCTTCATTCTCCTTTGATCCAGGTGGGTTGAGACCAATTGCTGCATCTTAGATGACTGCTTGCTAGCGTTTAAGACCCCAGACACCACTCTTCAAAGTGGGATGCAGAATTTTTCTTAACAGATTTTATTATGCCAGTTGACTTAGATGTCCCCTGAAACCATGGTCCCCAGACCCCTGCCCCTGCTACGCTGTCCTTTGAAGCATTCAGTTTATTCAGGAAACTTCTTGGCTTTTGGTTTAGTTCAATTGTGCTGACCTCCCCTGTACTGTGTGCTGTCTTTCCCTTCGCTCAAAGTAGTTCTTATCTACTATCTAATTAGTGAATGCCCCCCCCACCTCCTTCCCCCCTCTCTTAACCACAAAAGAGTGTTTTCTTCTCAGTTTAAACTATTTCTCAAGTTCTTATAATAGTGGTCTTATACAATATTTGTCCTTTTGCAACTGACTAATTTTACTCTGCATAATGCCTTCCAGGTTCCTCCAAGTTATGAAATGTTTCACAGATTCCTCACTGTTCTTTATCAATGCGTAGTATTCCATTGTGTGAATATACCATAATTTATTTATCCATTCATCCGTTGATGGGCACCTTGGTTGCTTCCATGTTTCTGCTATTGTAAACAGTGCTGCAATAAACATGGGTGTGCATATATCTGTTCGTGTAAAGGCTCTTATTTCTCTAGGATACATTCCAAGGAGTGGGTTTGCTGGATCGTATGGTAGTTCTATTTCTAGCTTTTTAAGGAAGCACCAAATTGATTTCCAAAGGGGTTGTACCATTTGACATTCCCACCGGCAGTGTAGAAGTGTTCCAATTTCTCCACAGCCTCTCCAACATTTATTATTTTGTGTGTTTTGGATTAATGCCGGCCTTGTTGGAGTGAGATGAAATCTCATTGTAGTTTTGATCTGCATCTCTCTAACGGCTAATGATTGTGAACATTTCCTCATATATCTGTTAGCTACCTGAATGTCTTTTTAGTGAAGTGTCTATCCATATGTTTTGCCCATTTTTTAATTGGGTTATTTGTCTTTTCTGCAATTGAGTTTTTGCAGTATCATGTAGATTTTAGAGATCAGGCGCTGATCAGAAATGTCATAGCTAAAAACTTTTTCCCTGTCTGCAGGTAGTTTTTTTACTCTTTTGGTGAAGTCTTTGAATGAGCATAAGTGTTTGATTTTTAGGAGCTCCCAGTTATCTAGTTTTTCTTCTATGTTCTTTATACTGTTTATGCCTTGTATTAAGGCTCCTAATGTTATCCCTATTTTTTCTTCCATGGTCTTTATCGTTTTAGATTTTATATTCAGGTCTTTGACCCATTTTGAGCTAGTTTTTGTGCATGGAGTGATGTATGGGTCTTGTTTCATTTTTTTGCACATGTATATCCAGTTATGCCAGCACCATTTGTTAAAAAGACTGTCTTTTCCCCACTTAACTATTTTGGGGCCTTTGTCAAATATCAACTGCTCATATGTGGATGGATTTATGTCTGGGTTCTCAATTCTGTTCCATTGGTCTGTGTATCTGTTGTACCAGTACCAGGCTGTTTTGACTACTGTGGTGGTATAATAGGTTCTAAAATCAGGTAAAGTAAGGCCTCCCACTTTGTTCTTCTTTTTCAGTAATGCCTTACTTAGCCGGGGCCTCTTTCCCTTCCATATGAAGTTGGTGATTTGTTTCTCCATCTCATTAAAGAATGACCTTGGGATTTTGATCGGAATTCCATAAATGTATAGATAGCTTTTGGTAGAATAGACATTTTTATAATGTTAAGTCTTCCTATCCACGAGCAAGGTATGTTCTTCCACCTTCTGTGAGTCTCTTTTGATTTCTTGCAGAAGTGTACTGTAGTTTTCTTTGTAGAAGTCTTTTACATCTCTGTTAAGATTTATTCCTAAGTATTTTATCTTCTTGGGGGCTACTGTAAATGGCATTGATTTGGTGATTTCCTCTTCGATGTTCTTTTTTTTGGTGTAGAGGAATCCAACTGATTTTTGTGTGTTTATTTTATATCCCAATACTCTGCTGACCTCTTCTATTAGTTTCAGTAGTTTCCTGGAGGATTCCTCAGGGTTTTCTGCAAATAGAGATACTTTGACTTCTTCCTTGCCAATCTGGATGGCCTTTATTTCTTTATCTAGCCTAACTGCTCTAGCTAGGACTTCCAGCACAATGTTGAATAAGAGCGGTGATAAAGAGCGTCCTTGTCTGGTTCCCGATCTCAATGGGAATGTTTTCAGGCCCTCTCCATTTAGGGTGATGTTGGCTGTTGGCTTTGTATAAATGCCCTTTATTATGTTGAGAAATTTTCCTTCTACTCCTATTTTGCTGAGAGTTTTTATCATGAATGAGTGTTGAACTTTGTCAAATGCCTTTTTCTGCGTCAATTGATAAAATCATGTGATTCTTGTCTTTTGTTTTATTTATGTGGTGGATTACATTAATTGTTTTTCTAATGTTGAACCATCCCTGCATACCTGGTATGAGTCCCACTTGGTCATGGTGAATTATTTTTTTGATATGTTGTTGAATTCTATTGTCTAGAATTTTGCTGAGGATTTTTGCATTTATTTGTGAGGGATATAGGTCTATGATTTTCTTTTCTTGTGGTGTCTTTACCTGGTTTTGGTATCAGGGAGATGGTGGCTTCATAGAATGAGTTTGGGAGTATTCTGTCCTTTTCTATGCTCTGAAATACCTTTAGTAGTAGTGGTGTTAACTCTTCTCTGAAAGTTTGGTAGAATTCTGCAGTGAAGCCGTCTGGACCAGGGCTTTTTTTTTGTTGGGAGTTTTTTGATTACCTTTTCAATCTCTTCTTTTGTATTGGGTCTATTTAGTTGTTCTACCTCTCTTTGTGTTAGTTTAGGTAGGTAGTGTGTTTCTAGGAATTCATCCATTTCTTCTAGGTTTTCAAATTTGTTTGAGTATAGTTTTTCATAGTAATCTGGTATGATTCTTTTAATTTCATTTGAGTCTGTTGTAATATCTCCCATCTCATTTCTTATTCGGGTTATTTGCTTCCTCCTCTGTTTTTCTTTTGTCAGTTTGGCCAGTGGTTTATCAATTTTGTTGATTTTTTCAAAGAACCAGCTTTTGGTCCTGTTAATTCTTTCAATTGTTTTTCTGTTTCCTATTTCATTTAGTTGAGCTCTAATTTTTATTATTTGTTTTCTTCTGGTGCCTGTGGGTTTGTTTTGTTGCTCTCTTTCTGTTTGTTGAAGCTGTAGGAATAATTCTTTGATTTGGGCCCTTTCTTCCCTTTGCTCATTTTTTTAATTGGATTGCTTGTCTTTTTGTTGTATAGGTATTGGATTTTCCTATATATTTTAGAGGTTTGCCATAGCCAAAATTTTTTTCATAGTCAGTATGTTCTCTTTTTACTCTTCTGGTGAAGTCTTTTGATGAGCATAAGTGTTTAATTTTTAGAAGATTCCAGTTGTATAGCTTACCTTCTAATGTTTGTGTATTGTTAGTTATGGTTTGTATCCTGTGTTTTAGGATACGTGTATTAGGGCCTCAAACCTTGTCACTGTTTTTTCTTCTGTGACCTTTATAGTTTTTTAATTTTATGTTTAAGTCTTTGATCCATTTTTTAAATTTTTTTTTGTGTATGGTGTGAGGTATGAGTCCTAATTTTTTTTGCAGATAGACATCCAGTTTTGCCAGAACTATTTTTTTAAAAAGATAGTCTTTTCCGAATTTGATGGACTTTGGGCTTTTGTGGAAGATCAGTTCACATTAGGTGCACAGCTTTACATCTGGGTTCTTGATTCTGTTACATTGGTCAGTGTGTCTCCTGTTGTACTGATACCAGGCTGTTTTGAGTGCCGTAGCTGCGTAGTAGTTTCTGAGATCAGGTAGTGCTAGTCCTCCTTTATTCTCTTTCAATAGTGCTTTACTTAGCCAGGGCCTCTTCATTTTCTGTATAAAGTTAAGGATTAGTTTTTCTATCTTTTTAATGAATACTGTTGGTATTTAAATAGGGATTGCTTTGTATTCGTAGATTGCTTTGGGTAGAATTGACATTTTCACAATGTTGATTCTACCTATGCATGAGCATGGTGTGTTTTTCCATATATGTAAGTCTTTTTTAGTTTCTTGTGGTAGCGTTTTGTAGTTTTCTTTGTATAGGTCTTTTACATCCCTGGTTAGATTTATTCCTGTTATTTATTTATTTATTAGGGGCTTTTTTTTTTGTTGTAAATGGTATTGCTTTCCTGATTTCATTTTCATAGCTCTCTTTATTGGTGTATAGGAATCCAACTGATTTTTGTATGTTATATTCTTGTATCTTGCTACACTGCTGAATCTTTCTGTTAGTTCCAGTAGTTTTCTCATGGAGTCTTTTGAGTTCTGTATGTGTAGTATCAGAACATCTGCACATAAGGACGGTTTTACTTCCTCCTTACCAATTTTTTTTTTTTTACCAATTTAGATGTCCTTTATTTATTTTGCTTGCCTTTATTGTTCTACTTAGGGCTTCCGACACAATGTTAAATAGGAATGTTGATAAAGGACATCCTAGTCTTGTTCTTATTCTCAAGGAGAATGTTGTCAGCCTCTCTCCATTAAGAATGATGTTGGCTGTTGGTTTTTTGTAGATGCCCTTTATTATTTGAGGAATTTCCCTTCTATACCTATTTTATTGGGAGTTTTTTTTATCAGATATGGGTGTTGGAATTTGTTGAATACTTTTTCAGTGTCAAATGAGGTGCTCATATGATTTTTTTTTAATGTGGTGAACTACGTTGATTGATTTTTCTAACGCTGAATCATTCTTACATGCTAGATATGAATTCCACTTGGTTGTGGTATATTATTTTTTGATATAAAGTTGAATCCTATTGGCTACAATTTTGTTGTGAATTTTTGCATCTATAATCATGAGAGATAAAACTAGTGCCATCGATAGCAATCTATAATTTTCTTTTTTTTTTTTTTGTGGTATTTTTTGCCTGGTTTTGGTGTCCAGGTTATGCTGGCTTGATAGAATGAATTTGGGACTATACTTTCCCTTTCCAAGTTCTGAAATAGTTTGAGTAGTACTAGTGTAAGCTTTTCTCTGAATATTTAGTAGAATTCTCCAGTGAAGCCATGTGGGCCAGGGATTTTTTTGGGAATTGTTTTTATTACCTTTTCAATCTCTTCTCTTGTCATGGGTCTGTTCAGATTTTTGACTTCAGTTTGTGTTAGTTTAGGTAGGTAGTGCGTTTCTAGAAATTTGTCCATTTCCTCTAACCCAGTGCTGTCAAGTCAATTCCGACTCATAGCGATCCTAAAGGGCAGGGTAGAACTGCCCCATAGAGTTTCCAAGGAGCTTTCCTCTAGGTTTTCAAATTTGTTGGAGTATGGTTTTTCATAGTACTTTGTTATGATCTTTTTTATTTCAGTTGGGTCTGTTGTAATATCCCCTATTTCATTTCTTATTTGGATTATTCGCATCTTTCCGGTTTTTCTTTTGTCAGTTTTGCCAGTGGTTTGTTGATTTTGTTGATCCTTTCAAAGAATAAACTTTTGGTTTTGTTGATTCTATTTTTTTTATTCTTTATTTCTGCTCTACTCTTTATTATTTCCTTTCTTCTGTGTGATTCTTTTTCTGTTCTCTTTTATTTGTTTGAGTTGTGTAGCTAACGTTTTGATTTTGTCCCTTTCTTCTTTTGTGATGTGTGCTTCTATTGCTATACATTGACCTGTGTGCACTGCCTTTGCTGTGTCCCAAAGGTTTTGGTATATTGTGTTTTCATTCTAGTTTGATCCTAGGAATTTTTTTATTTCTTCTATTATCCAGTGTTTTTTGTTTTTTTTTTTTTTTTTAAGCAAGGTGTTATTCAGTTTCCATGTATTTGATTTTTATTTTCTTGCTCTTCCTGTTAATTTCTACTTTGATGCTGTTCTGATCAGAGAAGATACTTTATCTTATTTCAGTGTTTTGGATTTTGTTCAGGGTCGCTTTGTGGCCCAAGATATGGCCTATTCTGAAGAATGTTCCATGTGTGTTGGAAAAGAATGTGTATTTTGCTGCTGTTGGGTGGAGTGTTCTATATATGTCTGTGAGGTCAAGTTGGTTGATCGTGGCCTTTAGGTCTTCAGTATTGTTTTCAGTTTCTAGATGTTCTGTCCTTTAATGAGAGCGGTATGTTGAAGTCTCCTACTATTGTGGAACGGTCAATTACTTTTTTCAGTGTGGTTGGAGTTTGTTTTATATATTTTGGAGCTCTGTCGTTGGGTGCATAGATATTTATTATGGTTATGTCCTCATGGTTGTCTTTTTAATTATTATATTTTGTTCTTCCTTTTCTTCTATGGTTTAAAGTCTATTTTATCTGAGATTATGATTGCCACTCTTGCTCTTTTTTGATTGCTGTTTGATATATTTTTCCCCGTTGTTTGATTTTTAATATATTTATGTCTTTGTGTCTTGTAGACAGCATATTGATGGATCCTGTTTTTTTTTATCCATTCTGTCACTCTGTGTCTCTTTATGGATGCATGTAAGCCATTTAAATTCAACATAATTATTGACAGCTGTGAGTTTGTTGCTGCCAATTTGTGCTTCTTTTTGTGATGCTGACATTTTCTTTGTTGCTTTTACTGTCCTGTGCTGAATTCATTTCGTTTGTGGGTTTTTTTTCCCATTTGTTTTTGTAGATTTTGTGTTTACTAAGACTATGTTTTTCTTCTTTATTTTGATGAGTAGGTTTTTTAACTTTCTTTGTGATTACCTTGAAATATATCCCTGTCTTCCTAAGTTTAAACCAGTCTTTTATTACTTGATATAGCCTTGATTTCCTCTCTATCTGAAAGCTCTATACTTACACCATTTATTCACTCCTTTATTGCTCTGATGTTGTTGTCATTTACAGATTGACCTCTCTGGTTTCCTTCATGTAAATATTTTAGTATTGTTTTATCTTTGAGAGTTCATTACCGAGGTTGGTATATGGCTGATGCTGTGTGTGTGGCATCCTAGGTTCAGGTTGTTTCCTGATGTTGGTGGTTCTCTAACTGAAGGACTCCTTATAATAATTCTTGTAATTTTGCTTTAGTTTTTACATATCCCCTTAATTTCTGTTTATCTGGAAATGTCCTGATTTTGCCCCCACATTTGAGCAAGAGTTTTGCAGGATATATTAATCTTGGTTGGCAATTTTGTTCCTTCAAGGTTTGATATATGTCATCCCATTGCCTCTTGCCTGCGTTGTTTCTGCTGAATAATCAAAGTTTAATCTTATTGTTTTCCCTCTGTATGTGACTTTTTGTTCTGTCGAGCTGCTCTTAGGGTACTTTTAGGGTCTATCCTAGATAGGGTTCATTGAGCTTCTTGGATCATCAGCTTTTCATCTTTCATAATATTAGGGAAGTTTTCTGTCAGCAAATCTTCAATGATCCTCTCTGTGTTTTCCATTTTCTCCCCCTGTTTTGGAACTCCGATTACATGCAAATTTTTGCATTTGCTTGGGTCCCGCATTGTTCTTGGGGTTTCTTCATTTTTTTCCTCGTTAATTTTCCTCAGACGAAACGGTTTCCAAGAATTTGTCTTCAATTTTGCTGTTCATGTCCTCCAGTGTTTCAAATTTGGGCCTAAAACCTTCTATTGCACTGTCCATTTCTGAAATCTTGTTGTTTATCTTTTGGATTTCTAATTGCTCTTTTTGTATGATTTCCAGTTTTTTGTTTATTTCGGCACTTTGTTCCTGTATTATTTTCCTGAATTTTTCCATTGTTTTGCCTACCTTTTCCATGACTTTGTCTGTTTTTTCCTTATTTTTGTCTGTGTTTTCCTTCATCTCTTTGAGGGACCTGAATATTAGAGTTTTGAATTCCCTGCAATGTAGTTCCAGTGCCTTTTTTGCTACCAGAAGGTCATCTGATATTTTACTTTAGACGCTTTCTGGAGTCATTCTGTCCTGATTTTTTATGTTTTGTTATTGTCTGCTCTTTCTGAGATGGTCAGGAATTATTTTCTTCTTTTATTGATTGTATATTTGTTTCATCCTGCTTTTTTTGTTTGTTTATGTCTGGGCAGGTGAGCTGGGTGTATTTTGTTGCTTGCTCATCTTTAGGCATGCTACTTCTCACCAGCTTGTTCATGTAAGCAGGGCCAGTTGCTCAATGATGGTGCAGCATGGCAATTCCAGCAGAGGGGATAGGGGATGGATCATTTGTGGCATGTACTGGGACCAACAGGGTAGGGCTAGGGTGCAGTGCAGCCTAGATCTGGTGGTTTGTGCCTGTACAGCTCCAGGGAGCAGCACTCCATGCACAGTACAGATAGGCAGGAGAAAGGGAGAGGATGGGATATGTGGAGTTAAGTGGGTGAGAAAAAGAACAGAGAGAAACAGAAACAAAAAAAGAAAGAAAAGAAAAAGTGAATAAAATGATGGCACCTTAGGATTCAGTGAGTGGGGCAAAGCAGACCCAGCAAGGCCGTGTGCCAGTGGTTTTCTAGCCAAGTGATATGGCTTGGCCTGTGAGAAGGGGCATGAGTGGCACATGGGGCTACATGGGCTAGAGAAGGGAAAGAAATGAAAGGAAATACAAAACAAATAAAAACAAACTAAAACAAACAACAACAATATATAAAAAAAATGTTGCTGGCGAGCTGGCCATTGGGGGCAGGGTGGAATTGAGGTGGTGATGAGCTGATGTCTCTTTAGCCAAGCAGTGCAGCTCAGCCTATCAGGAAGGGGCAGAGGTAGAACAGAGCCTAGATGGGAGAGAAAATGAAAAAGGACAAGGGGAAAGATAAAGAAAATAAAAAATGTGATGCTGAGACAGCTGAGGAAGCTGACCTGTGGCACGGAAGTGGGGAGGCCATGTGTGCTGGAGGCTTTCTAGCCAAGTAGTACAGCATAGTCCATCAAGAAGGGGGGGGGGTGGTGCATGGGGCTAGGTGGGTGGGAGAAAGGAAAGGAAGGAAGGGAAAGAGAGGTAAGAAACCTAAGTGAAAAAAATAAATAAAATAAAAAGTGGCACTGACAGAGCTTCCTGGGGTGGCATGGACCCAGGGAATCTGTGTGCCAGTGGCTCTCTTGCTGAATGGTGTGGCACAGCCTGTCAAGAAGGAGTGGAGATGGCACACATGGCTAGGTAGGCTGGAGAAAGGAGAAGGAAGGGAGAGAGAGATAAGAAACTGAAAAAAGGAAAAAAAATGGCACTGGAGGAGCCTGCCATTGGGGTGGTGTGGACTGGGGAGGCCACATGCTGCTGGCTCTCTTGCTGAGTGGTATGACACAGCGCGCCAAGAAGGAGCAGAGATGGCACACACAGCTAGGTGTGTGGGAGAAATTACAGGAAGGAAGGATGAGAAACATAAATAAATAAAAGAATAAAATAAAAAATGGCCCCGAGGGAGCCTGCCAGTGGTGTGGTGGGGACCTAGGGAAGCTGTGTGTGTGTGGCTTTCTAGCTGTGCACTGTGGCACAGCCCATCAAGGAACGAAGATTGCACACCATGCTAGCTAAGCAGGAGAAAGGAAAGGAAGGAAGTGAGAGAGAGAGGACAAAGAAACAGAATGTAAAACAACAACAACAACAACAAAAAGTGACACTGAAGGAGCCAGCTGCCAAGGACATGGCAAATCCAGGTGGCAAGGAGCTGGTGTCTCTCTGGTACAGCAACAATGCCTGTTGCAAAGCAGTGGAGGCCATGTAGAGGGAAGAGGGGAGTGGGATTGGGAAGCTTGTATCCCTCTTTACTGGATGCTCTGTCTCCTGTTGAAAGTTCTGTGAAATTGCCTTCTCATGCACTCTGTCCACCATTCCTGGTGCCTGAGGTCCAAGATGACAAGTCTGTGCTGCATTAGCTGGTAGGGGACTTCCACTCCATAGATCTCCTTGTTCCCTGTTCTCTGTCAGTTTCTTATTCCATTCAGTGCTTGGTTGAGTTCTTTATCCCTTTATTTGACACTTAGGGTTCCAGGATTGACATTTGTATCTGTTTTACTTAGTTTTTTGGGTCTTTGCTATAGGGGGACACTGTGGTGCTTCTGTCTGTAGTGCCATGTTGGCTCTGCCTCCAGGTTCCATAGTATTTTATTGTTGATGGCAATGTTGCCTGTGAATAAAGACAGTTTTATTTCTTCCTTTCTAATCTGGGTGTTTTTTGTTTCTTTTTCTTGGCTGATTGTACTGACTTACACCTCCAGCACAATGAAGAGTACTGAAGTGGTGAAAGTGGCCATCTTTATCTTGTTCCTGATGTCAGAATAAAACATTCAGCCTTTAACTATTAAATATAAGGTGGTTGTTGTTTTTTGGCAACCCCATTCACCACAGAACAAATGTTGCCCCGTCCTGTACCATCCCCATGATTGGTTGTGGATTGGACTGTTGTGATACATCTGGTTTTCTTTGAGTGAAGTTTGGAAATAGATCTCCAGGCCTTTATTATTGTCTGTCTTAGTCCAGAAGCTCCACTGAAACCTGTTCAGCATTATAGCAACACACAATCCACCATTGACAGGGTAGTGATAAAATACAGTGAAGAAAAATTAAAATATTTGCCACTATATAGAGCTCACTATTTTTCTTCATTTTTTTTTTCACTAAATCGATTCACAGTGGTAGGGATGCTGAGTACATGATACAATATTAAAATTGTGCTTTGGGTCAAGGATGACAGACTCTCTCTTTCCTTCCCTTTCCCTCTCAACTGAGATTTTTTTCCTTCTAATTGATAAGGGAAAACATGGTCAAGACACAGTAAGGAACCGTCTGAAACGTCTTGGGTATGGAAATTAGACTGACTCCTTCCTGAACCATAGGAATCCTCCCCCTTCAATTCTCTTGGCATTCAATTTTTTTTGTACTCATTTGTTTGATATCCCCGTTCATCAAAAACCTGTTACTTTCTTAAGAGAGGAACCACAACTGTGTTTCCCAGTGCCTGGTAAAATACCTGGTATGTGCTCATCAAAAAGGCCTGCGTAGTGCATATGGTTAATGCTCTCAGCTGCTAACCAAAAGGTTGGAGGTTTGAGTCTACCTAGAGGTGCCTTGGAAACCCTGGTGGCCTAGTGGTTAAGTGCTACGGGTGCTAACCAAAGGGTTGGCAGGTCAAATCCACCAGGCGCTCCTTGGAAACTCTATGGGGCAGTTCTACTCTATCCTATAGGGTCGCTATGAGTCAGAATCTACTAGATGGCTCTGGGTTTGGTTTTGGTTAGAGGTGCCTTGGAAGAAAGACCAGGCATTCTACTTCCAAAAAGTCAGCCTTGGAAAATACTATGGAGTTCACTTCTACTCTGACACACATGGAGTCACCATGAGTCAGAATTGACACGATGGCAACTGGTTTTTACTAATCAAGTAACTTTTGTTTGAATGAATACTCCAACCTAAGTAATTGCATTTGCATTTACCAAGTGATCTTACTTAACTCTCTAGAGAGACTGTTTTGAATTTAGATTGGAAAAGACATTTTCATATAAAAAGTGGGTAAGTTTGCCTGTCTTGTCATTTATGCTTTTCTTTTTGGCAAGGAACCCCTAGTGAGTGGGATTGGGGCCATGTATGTGCATGGTAGGGATAGGATTTGGTATGGTCTGGACCATGCGTTTTTTCTTTCCATCTGGAGAAAGGCCTAGTACACAACACTAGATATATTTGACAGTGTGAGGCACATGACTTTATCAATGTAAACTCTAGAAAGAGGGTCTTGAATTATCTTCTCTTATCCTCTACAGTGAGTAGGGTTCATGACTTCATCTGGGTAAACCCTAGAAACGGGGTCTTGAACCTTCTCTTATCCTCTACAGTGAGTAGAAGGAACATCATAAGAACTACTAAACTAAACCTGTTTCTGTCAAGTTGATTCTGACTCACAGTGACCCTACAGGACAGAGTAGAGCTCCCTATAGGGTTTCCAAGACTGTAATCTTAGGGAAGCAGACTGCTACATCTTTCTCCTGCAGAGTGGCTGGTGAGTTTGAACCACTAACCTTTGGTTATTAGCCAGTGCTTAACCATTGTCCCACTAGGGCTCCTTTAAGAACTACTAGGGAGATGAAATCTAAGGAGATTCATGGATTGTGATCTATTTTGATGATCTGTTGATCTTAGAATGGTTTTCAGCAAGGATATTCTGCGCATGTTTTGTTAAATTTATTCCTAAAAATTTAATTTGTGTTGTAGCTATTATAAATAGTATTTTTTTTAATCTTAGTTTTCAGGGGTTCATCGATTATATACAGAAATACAGTTGAAGACTGACTTTTGTGTGTTGACCTTCTATGTAATGATCTTGGTAAAGTTACTTATTAATTCTAAGTGGGTTTTTTTGTAGTTTTCCTGAAATTTTCAACATAGACAATCATGTTATCTATGAATAGAGGCAGTTTTATTTCATCATTTCTGATCTACATGCATTTTATTTATTTTTTTGCCATATTACACTAAAATTTCCAGTAAAATATTGAATAAGAGGGATGAGAATGATCATTCTTGTCTTAGGGAAAATCACTCAGTCTTTCATCATTAATATGATGGCAACTATAGGTTAAATATAGATGCCTTTTTGGGGGCAGTTCTACTATGTCCTATAGGGTCACTATGAGTCGGAATCGGCTCGACGGCACTGGGCTTTTTTTTTTTATTAGTTTGAGGAAGTTCACTTCTATTCCAGTTTTGCCGAGCCCTTTTTTAAAAATCATGAATGGGTTTTATATTTTGTCAAAATCTTTTCCCAAATCTTTAAAACTATGTGGCTTTTCTTCTTTAGACTTAGTATGGTGAATTTGATTGATTTTTGAATGTTGAACCAGACTTATATGCCCAGGATAAATCCTACTTGGTTGAGGTGCGTTCTTAATTTTATATATTGCTATATTCTATTTGAGACTTACTCTTGAACATCGAGTAGCTAAAGGGAAAGGAAGAACTAATGATGTAAAAGAGCTGAGCAGAAGGTTTCAAAGGGCAGAGCCAGAAGAAAAAAGTATTATAATGAAATGTACAAAGATCTGGAGTTAGAAAACAAAAGAGGTGAACACGCTCAGCATTTCTCAAGCTGAAAGAACTGAAGGAAAAATTCAAACCTCGAGTTGCAATATTCAAGGATTCTACAGGGAAAATACTGAATGACACAGGAAGCATCAAAAGAAGATGGACGGAATACACAGAGTCACTATACCAAAAAGAACTGGTTGATGTTCAACCATTTCAGGAGGTAGCATGTGATCAGGAACCAATGGTACTGAAGGAATAATTTCAAGCTGCACTGGAGGCATTGGCAAAAAACAAGGCTCCAGGAATTGATGGAATACCAATTGAGATGTTTCAGCAAATAGATATAGCATTGGAAGTGCTCGCTTGTCTATGCCAAGAAATTTGGAAGACAGCTACCTGTCCAATCAAATGGAAGAGATCCATATTTATGCCTATTCCCAAGAAAGGTGATCCAACTGAATGTGGAAATTATCAAACAATGTCACAGGCAAGTAAAATTTTGCTGAAGATCATTCAAAAGCAGCTGCAGCAGTACATAGACAGGGAACTGCCAGAAATTCAAGCTAGATTCAGAAGAGGACTCAGAACGAGGGATATCATTGCTGATGTTAGATAGCTCTTGGCTGAAAGCAGAGAATACCAAGAAGATGTTTACCTGTGTTTTTATTGACTATACAGAGGCATTTGACTGTGTGGATCCTAACAAGTTATGGACAGCATTGTGAAGAAAGGGAATGCCAGAATGCTTAATTGTGCTCACGAGGAACCTGTACATAAATCAAGAGGCAGTCATTTGAATAGAACAAGGGAATACTGCATAGTTTAAAATCAGGAAAGGTGTGTGTCAGGGTTGTATCCTTTCACCATATTTACTCAATAGGTACGCTAAGCAAATAATCCAAGAGGCTGGACTATATGAAGAAGAATGGGGCATCAAGATTCGAGGAAGACTCATTCTGACAACCTGCATTATGCAGATGACACAACCTTGCTTGCTGAAAGTAAAGAGGTCTTGAAGCACTTGCTGATGAAGATCAAGGACCACAGCCTTCAGTATGGATTACACCTCAACATAAAGAAAACAAAAATCCTCACAACTGGACCAATAAGCAACATCATGATAAATGGACAAAAGATTGAGGTTGTCAAGAATTTCATTTTACTTGGATCCACAATCAACACTTACGGAAGCAGCAGTCAAGAAATCAAATGACGCATTGCATTGGGCAAATCTTCTGCAAAAGACTCCGTTAAAGCGTTAAAAAGCAGAGATGTCACCTTGAAGACTAAGGTGCACCTGAGCCAAGCCATGGTGTTTTCAATCGCCTCATATGCATGTGAATTGACGCCTTTGAATTGTGGTGCTAGTGAAGAATACTGAATATTCCATGGACTGCTAAAAGAACAAATAAATCTGTCTTGATGGAAGTACAGCCGGAATGCTCCTTAGAAACAAGGACAGCAAGACTACGTCTTACATACTTTGAACACGTTATCAGGAGGGATCAGTCCCTGGAGAAGGACATCATGCTTGGTAAAGTAGAGCATCAGTGAAAAAGAGGAAGACCTTCAACAAGATGGATTGACACAGTGACTGCAACAATGGGCTCAAGCATAACAATTATTGTGAGGATGGCATAGGACCGGGCAGTGTTTTGTTCTGTTGTACATAGGGTCACTGTGAGTTGGAACCAACTTGACAGCACCTAACAACAACAAGAACATACTCTATTTGGAGTCCTGGTGGCACAGTGGCTAAGAGCTCAGGCTGCTAATCAAAAGATCACCAGTTTGAATCCACCAGTTGCTCCTTGGAAACCCTATGGGACAGTTCTACTCTGTTTTATAGGGTCGCTATGAGTTGGAATCGACTCAATGACAAGTTTGGTTTGGTATTTTATTTGCCAAAAATTTGTTGAAGATTTTTTCACCTATGCTTATAAGGGATATTGTAGTTTCCTTCCTTTGCACTGTCTTTATCTAATATTGGTGTCAATATAATAATAAATCCATTGCTGTTGGGTTGATTCTGACTCATAGTGACCCTATAGGACAGAGTAAAACTGTCGCATAGGGTTTCCAAGGAACAGCTGCTGGATTTGAACTGCTGATATTTTGGTTAGCAGCCGAGCTCTTAACCACTATGCCACCAGGGCTCCAGGCTAATAACAATCTTGTTGAATGAATTGGAACGTATTGTCTTCCATTTTCTGGAAGAAACTGTGTAGAACTGGTGCTCTTTCACCTTTAATTGCTTGGTGAAATTTGCTAGTGAAGAGGGACCATCTGAACCTGGAAAATTGGTTTTCAGAATATGTTTTTAATACAAATTCAGTTTATAAAAGGTCATAGGGCAGTTTATACTATCTATTTCATTGCAAGTTTTGATAGTTTGTACTTTTTGAGAAATTGGCCCACTTCATCTAAGTTGTCAGAATTATAGACTTTGTGTTGTCAAAATGCTGATTTTTAGTTTACTTACTTGATTTATCAAAGGTTAAAAGGATTTCTTAAATCTTTATGTATATGCTTATTTTCTAGTGAATACAATTTCATTGGTTGAGTGAACTATTAACTTGAACATGTATATGACAGGTTTCACTGAGAGATTTCTATCTCATCAGGATCTTAGTGTTTGATGTGTTACTGCCCCTAGGCCAAATGAGCTTATACTTCCTTTCACTAAACCCATAGAAGGAAAAGTAACAACCTGTCACTTAAACATGAGAAGATATACTTGAAACAGGAATGCCATAGGGCCAGCAAATGCAGGCCCTTACCTGTGGTAGTTTCAGCAGACTGTAAGTGTATTCCTTTGAGTTGCCTTTTTGTTGTCATTGTAGCATCCAATAACTCATCTCAGACCTACTGTATCAGAAAGTCTAGGGAAGGGCAGGGGCCAAAGAATCTTTGTATTGAATACGTTTATTTGGGACACAGCCCAGGACTGAGGACCACTGATGAAAGCAATGTGCCTGTCTTGGAAGAGCTGTATTTTATTTGTGGAGATGTTATAGAAAAAGCACTAAACCAGAAATTAGGTGATTGGAATCAGGTCTAGATTCTGATGCTACCAAACTAGGGAGTAACTCAGTTTTGCCCTTTCAGCTTTCTTACTTTTAAATGTTTAATGAAGAAACCATTATTTGGTTTTGAAGTCAGAGTTATTCTTTTCTACTGTGAGATTTCTTTGACTATTAAAAGGGCACTTTATTTACTCCTTTATGGCAATGCAGCTTGGAAAAGAAAATTAAATCATGCCTACATAAATGCTCCATCTAATGTGTTGTGGTCTCACCTGGTCCCCAGTGAAGTTTCAGTTCACGTGAAGAAATACTGCTTAGCAGCACCATGCTCAACTGTGGAAGGAGACATTCTTTATCTAATGGGGTAAAAAAACAAAAAAACCCACTGCCATTGAGTTGATTCCAATCCATAGTGACCCCGTCAGGTTTCCAAGCCTGTAAATCTCTATGGAAGCAGACTGCCACATTTTTCTCCCATGGAGCTGCTGGTCATTTCAAACTGCTGGCCTTTCTGTTAGCAGTTGATCACTTTAACCACCGTGCCACCAGGGCTCCTTATTTAATGGGGTACGAGTGTTCAAAGTAATAAAGGGCCTCAAATCAATCAGAAAATGCATGGTTATGAATGTGGATTTAATGGCATTAGCTGCTTCCCTGAATTTCTCTCATTATCAAATACTGTGAGACACTGCATAATTTTTTCAAGATCTTATAATAGATGATCTAATGCATATGTTCCTTACAAATGTGAGCAATATAAGGCAGGTATATAGAGCTTTACACAATGTTCCTGTAAAGCAGAGGTCTGCAAATTATGGCCTTCAGGTACCACCTGGTTTTGAAAATAAAGTCTTATTACAACATAGCTGTGCCTGTTAATTTATGTATTGTGTATGACTACTTTCATGCTATAATGGCAGAGCTGAGTAGTTGAGACAGAGACTGTATGGCCTATATATCCTTAAATAATTACTATCTGGCTCTTTTCAGAAAAGTTAGCTGACCACTGGTATAAAGACTGAAACTTTTTTTTTTTTTTTGGTGAAAAATAGAAAAAAAAAAAAATCAGGAACAAAACACCTAATGAAATATATTTCATTTCCAGCCCAGAAAAAAAAAAATTAATCACTTTAAGAAGAATCAACCACTTACCTAGGACTTTTGACAGTTGGAATAAAGATGATATACAATAAGTAATAACAAGTATTTTATTGTATTGGTCAAAATGTCAAAAACAATCCATGTTCTCTTTTGGGGAAATTAATAGGCTTTCAAATATGATGCATAAGAATTGGGAAAAGACTAGTCTAAGCTTTAGGATTAAAAGAATTGAATAATTGAAAGAGCTAAGTTTTCTAACACATTTTCCATCACCATTTTAAAGTCCGTTTTTGCATGCTATACGTTGGTATAAATGCATAATACATAGTTGTCATGTTACTATGTTTAATCCAGTGTTAGTTGTCTAAAGTTCTTATAATCTGACTGAACTAAACAAAAAGGGAAAATTTCTTTCTTTAGTATATTTGTTTATGACCTAACTCTTACTCTATGGTGATGGCTTCTTTCACTTTCCTATGGAGATTTTATAGTCTAGATCTCTCTATAATGTTTTTTGCTTTAGCGTGGAAGCCATCAGTGATGACTATTCACTGCCAATGCCCAGAAATCACATTATTCCTTCCTGACTACAATTTTAACCCAGTGGAGAACTGTACCTTGTCTTCACTAAGAAGCTGGGATGGTTTCTGCTGCCATTGGGCTCCATTGTATCCTTGGACAAATTGATGCCCAACTATATCTTGAAACTTTTCCCTAAGACATTGTTCAGTATCCATTTGTATACTGGTGATCCTATGAAGAATAAACTTCCCCTGAGTGGTACCAGCTCATGGTACCTCCTGTGTTGGTATAGAGATAAAATGCATACTTGTTACACCATTTAAAATCACTTTAGGGAAATGAACACAAATTCAGTCATAGTATATCTTTGCAAATTTTTGTTGTTATGAAAATGCAAGACCTAATTATTATCAAATGTAATAGTATTTATTCTAAATTCTAAAGCTGCTTAAGTTATGCCTTGATAAGAGTGAGAGGAGAGGTCTATTCTTTAGATTTCTAACTTATGATACATCCCTTTTTTGGTGTTTTCATCTTCTTCTGGAGACTGTTTATCTCATTTTGAAGTCGTTTACTCTCTTTTTCGAATCCTTCTTTGAGGAGCTGGGCCTGCTCCTAAAGGGAGATGAATGGAGATTTAATAAAGTGTAGCACTAAGTAAGATCTCTACCTTCTATCTAATTTCCACATACATTGATTTTTTAGTATTTTATTTCTTCTTGACATTCTCCCCCCTCCCCATCCCACCAACTTTCATTATACTTTTTCTTAGGCTTCCTAGCCCTGTAATTACTTTTCCTGGGTCTCTTTAACTAAGAAGGATTTTCAGCTCATACCTCCTGAGATACTGTTGAACCTAAAACACCAGTTTGATCTTTTCTCCTGTTAATTGTACAGTCTTTGTAGGCAATATTAATCATATTTTTGAGTTCAAATCTTATCTATGAATTATAGACTCTTTTATACACTCACCTACACACATATATTATTATACACACACACATAGCACATAAGTAAATAAAGCATTCTCAAAATATGATGAAGTGGCAGAACCTTAGATCAGGGAATTTTATCTAAGCCTCCAAACTTGGCAGGGATAGCAGAAAATTGTCAGTGAAATCAGGGTTCCAGACTGGCTATACTACATTTCTGCACAGAATTCCAGGTTCAACACAAATTTGGAGCATGACATAGAAGACAGGTAGGAGTGACATATGGACACACAGGTATAGTTAGAGGACAAAGGAGCCCTTCTGCTCATAAAAGTTCTCTTAGAGCTAAAGTCATAGCTAGTGCATAAAACAAAACAAAAGAAGACATAAACCACTGCAGGCTCTACTAAGGCGTGAAAATAGATTAGATATCAAACTGTGTGACCCAGTGAAAGCTATTTAATCTCTCTGAACCTGTGTTTTTGTTTTCCTAAGCAAGTAGTTCTTGCTTCATATAAAATACGTATAAAACACTTTTACAATGTGTAGCAGGTAATAGATACCATTTACTAAAGGATATACAGATTAAGGACCAGATGTAACATAAGTGAAAATAAAAAAGTTTAATATCTAGAAATAGGCAGGGGCCAGGGAGTCAGCCAGCCAGGGATCAAAAAGTATAAGTGGATGAATAAGGTTCTTCTTTTGGGGTTTGTGTTCTCACTGCCACACCAAGTTTGTTATCAAGGAGAGTACAGAGGAAACAGAGCAAGATGCTGCAATTAATTACCTTAAGTTTCAGAGCTACAGTCCTTTCTTGCTCTTCCAGCAACTGTGCCCTGTCCCTCTCCATCTTCTCAGTCAATTGTTGCACATGTTCCTGATAACTCTTTTCTTTCTGGTCCATCATCTGCTGATTCTTTTTTTGCATTTCCTCCAACATTTTTGCTGAAGCCGCTGCAGATTCAGCTTTCACACGTTCCACTGAGAAGAAAAAGGAAGAAGAGATGTTCAAGTAGGGTTGCAATGTTATCCTCTTGTCCTTTCATTTATGTTTTTTACTGTCATTACTTCATAGATGAAATTCTAGGATAATTTTTCCTTCCGTGTAACCATAATGCCAGTGTCAGCATATAACACAGTCAGAGACGGCTTCAGAAGCTAAGACACATCTTTGCTGTTCTTGTTCTAGTTTAATGACCTCAGATTTACCCAGTCAAGTTATTCAGACCTTCAAGTGATTTTGAAAGCTATGTCTCTTGAATAGCTCCTCACCTTCAATCTCCTTTTCCTTTTCTGTGAGAGTCTGGTCTGTCTGTAGAATTGCATCCATCACAGACTCCTTGGACGTCAAGTATTTCTGCAGAATCTCTTCAGCCTTAGGAGCCAGAGAGTAGGAAATGGCTGTAAGCATTTGTTCCCATTTTGTCCACCCACCATCTTTTCTTCTAGGAACTGCTCCTCTTGGTTCTGGTGGGACTGGCCCAGGTCAAGTCCCCTTGTGACAGGTGTGCACATACTCCAGGCTTTCCAATCAGATCACTACTCAGAGTCATTTATAGAAGGCTGATATAGATATTAGGAGAAAGAGAGTCTAGGTTCTTTTTAGACTGAGGGCTCCAACTTTGAAGTTGTTGATGCTGTGGTCCCATATTGGGTGAGCTTGCTAGATACTGAAGCCATCATGGAGAAAGCAGAGTATAGAATGGAGGTAGAGGGAGAAAGAATGAAAGGGAAGCAATGGGTTGGGTGAGACAAAGAAAAGATGACATTTTTTGTAGTCTTGAATCCAGTTCTTAAAGCCAGTTTGAAGTCTAACCCAATGAATTACTATTTTTTCTTAAGTGACCATCTTTCAGTTTGTGTCCCTTGTATGATGGTTAAGGTTGGATGTCTACTTGGCTGGGCCATGATTCTTAGCAGTCATGATGTAGTTTAGTAGCTATGCAATGATGTAATCACCTCCATAATGAGATATGATACAATATAATCACCTCCATTGTGAGATCCGTTATGAGCAACCAATCATTTGAAAGGGAGTTTCCTTGGGTGGACTTTCTGGCTTTTGCTCACTCTGAATCCTACAGATGGCTCCTGTTCATCTCATCTCTGGTTCTTGGGACCTGAGCTAGTAGGTTAACTGCTGAACTTGGGACTTGTCAGTCTCTGCAGCCTGTGAGCCAGAGGCCTGTTGTCTGACCTGCTAATCTTGGGTTCACCATACCCTGCAGCTATGTGAGTCAGGAGAAGCCTCCAGCCTGACCCATGGACTTGGGGCTTTGCAGCATCTACAATTGTGTGAGCCATCTCCTTGATATAAATCCCTCTCTCCGTATATTTATATGCTTGTTCTTTACCTCCATTATGTAATATCACTCCGATTTCCTCTTGGTAATCAGAATCAATCACATCAGCCAATGTGGGAACTCTCTTTGCCTGTTGACCCAGAGGCGTAAGGAGCCCAAAGTGGCCAAGTGGCATTTTTAGCTTCCAGTTCAATGGAATTAGTGATGTGTATCCAGGTGGGAGCATTCCTCCCATTGGAGCTAAAACCTGTAGACCTGCAGAGTGTAACATTATGCCTATGGGAAACAACAATGATGTGAGTGGGTCACTAGTGGTAACAATGAGTGGTGCCGCTCTCATTTCCACCCCTTGATTCCTGGACCCATGAATCTTGGCTATGGGAGAAATGACACCCTGAGAAGTATTGCCACCTAACTGGCACCATAACTCTGTCTTTAGAAGGCCATTCCATCAGTCTATCAAGTCAGCTGCTTCAGAATGATGGGGAACATGGTAAGACCAGTGAATTTCATGAGCATGAGCCCATTGCCACACTTCACGTGCTGTGAAGTTAGTCCCTTGATCTAAGGTGATGCTGTGTGGGATACTATGACAGTGGATAAGTCCATGCATGATAGTTTTGGCAGAAGCAGCGCATGTAGGGAAAGCATATCAATATCCAGAGTGTTTATTCTAGTAGGAACAAAACGCTGCCCTTTCCATGATGGAAGTGGTCCAAAGTAATCAACTTGCCACCAAGTTGTTGGCTGATTACCTTGAGGGATGGTGCCATACTGGGGACTCAGTGTTAGTTTCTGTTGCTGGTTGATTGGGCACTCAGCAGTGGCTGTAGCCAAGGCAGTCTTGGTGAGTGGAAGTCCATGTTTCCGAGCCCATGCATAGCCTCCATCTCTGCCAGTATGTCCACTTTGTTCATAAGCCCATTGAGCAATGATGGGAGTGGCTCTGGCAAGGATGGCTGATTTCCACAGAATACATCATACTATCTACTTGATTGTTAAAATCCTCCTCTGCTGAGGTCACCTTTTGTTGAGCATTCACATGGGACACAAATATCTTCACTTCTTTGGCAGTGGAGTGGGTTTTCTTTGGCCCATTCAGAGAGGTCTATACACACACCTCTTCCCCATACCTACTTGCCTCAAATTTTGCAATCATGTTCCTACCAAGTCCCTGACCATCCAGCCAAACCATTGGCCACAGCCTACGAAACAGTATACAGTCACACATTTGGCCACTTCTTCCAAGCAAAGTGAATAACCAAGTACACTGCTTGAAGTTCTGCTTATTGGGAGGATTTCCTTTCAACACTGTCCTTAAAGAATGTTACAGAAAGGAGCTGGAGTGCTGCCAGTATCCATTTTTGAGTGGTGCCTGCATATCGCCCAGAACCACCTGTAAACCAGGCATGAGTTTTATCTTCCTTGATCAACTGATCATAAGGAACTCCCCTTGAGGCCATAGGTGGAGACTGGGAGATAGAAGGTAACGTGACAGGAGTGGAGACCAGGGGCATTTGGGCTACTTCCTCATGCAACTTCCTTGTGCCTTCTTGTCCTGTTTGGGCCCAATCTCATATATACCACTTCCATTTAATGATAGAGTGCCGCTGTACATGTCCAACTTTATGACTCTGTGGGTCAAATAACACTCAGCTCATGATGGACAGCTCAGGCCGCATGTTGACTTGGTGTCCCGTGGTTAAGCGTTCAGTCTCTAGTAAGGCCCAGTAACATGCCACAAGCTGTTGCTCAAAAGGAGAGTAGTTATCTGCAGAGGATGGCAGGACTTTGCTCCAAAATCCTAAGGGCTGTGCTGTGATTCATCGATAGGGGCCTGCCAAAGACTCTAAACAGCATCTCTATTGGCCACAGACACTTTAAGCAGCATTGGATCAGCTGGTTCATATGGCCCAAGTGACAGAGCCACTTGCTTAGTAGCCTGAACCTGTTTCAGAGTCTTCTCTTGCTCTGAGCCCCACTCAAGAGTAGCACCTTTTTGAGTCACTTGATAAATGGACCTGAGTAGCACACCCAAATGAGGGATATGTTGTCTCCAAAATCCAAAGAAGCTCACTAGGCCTTGTGTCTCCTTTTTAGTTGTAGTAGGGGACAGATGCAACAACTTATCCTTCACTTTAGAAGGAATATCTTAACCTGCCCCACACCACTGAACACCTAGAAATTCAGTGAAGATGGAGGTGCAAGGCGCCTGAATTTTTGTCAGATTTATTTCCCACCCTCTAGCACACAAATGTGTTACCAATAAGTCCAGAGTCATTGAGACATCCTCCTTACTAGGTCCAATCAGCATAATGTCATCAATATAATGGACCAGTGTGACATCTTGTGGGAGGGAAATTTGATCAAGGCCCTGTGGACTAAATGGTGACGTAGGGCTGGGGAGTTGGTATAACTCCAATGTAGGACAATGAATGAGTGTTGCTGGCCTTGCCAGCTGAAGCCAAACTGCTTCTGGTGGTCCTTTGAAACAGGTATAAAGAAGAAGGCATTAGCCAGATCAATACTGCATAGCAGATATCAGGAGATATATAAATTTGCTCAAGCAATGAAACTACATCTGGTACAGCAGCTGCAATTGGAGTCACCACCTGATTAAGTGTTTGATAATCTACTGTCATTCTCCAAGATCCATCTGTTTTTTTGCATAGGCCAAATAGGCAGGCTGAATGGGGATGTTGTGAGAGTCACCACCCCTGCATCCTTCAAGTCCCTGATGGTGGCAGTAATCTCCGCAATCCTTGCAGGAATGTGGTGTTGCTTTTGGATTACTATTTTCCTAGGTAGGGGCAGTTCTAATGGTTTCCACTTGGCTTTTCCTGCCATAATAGCCCTTACTCCATTTGTCGGAGTTCAATATGCGCATTCTGCCAGCTGCTGAGTATGTCTGTTCCAATTATGCATTCCTGAACTGGGGAAATTACTACAGGATGGGTTCAGGGACCCACTGGATCTACTGTGAGAAGGACATGAGCTAAGGCTCCATTAATAACCTCACTTCCATGTGTCCCTACTCTGACTGGTGGACCCTGGTTGTTTTGGGAATCCAGGAATTAGTGTCAGTTCAGAACCAGTCTCCAGTAATTCCCCCAAAATCTGATTATTTCCTTTTCCCCAATGAACAGTCACTCTAGTTAAAGGCCATAGATCCCTTTGGACAAGGCTGGGAGAAAGGTTAACAGTATAAATTTTTGGCAGTATAGTAAGGTCCTTCCTCAAGGGGACCCAGCTTCCCCCTCATCCAAGGGGTTGTGGATCTTTAAACTCGTTCTAGTCTGGGAATCGATTGAGGGGCCATGACTGTCTATCCTGGTGATTTGAGTTAGACTGCTGTTCACTTGACCTAGAATTCATGCATTTGTAGAGATCAAGTAAATATTTAGTAGATTTTCCATCTATTTCACTCCTAGGACCCCATGACTAAGTAGCCAATGCCGTAAGTCCAAAAGAGTCAGACAATTCTGGTTACTGCTTTAATGCTGCTGTCCATTACAGTAATCGTGCCCACCTTGTCTTTGTTGATTGAGTGCTGCCTCTTTACCCCTACTACCGTGGGGTCCAATAAGCACCACTGTAGTTCAGTGTCTTAATTCAGTTTGGGCAGTTCCCATTGTCTAATCTCACATAAAATACCAATCACAGCAGTCTTCAAGGATGCTGGGGTTCCCTTCACAAATTTGTTCCTCACGGCTGTGGTAAAAGTTGTGTCCTTTGGGCACTCCGTGTGTGAGTCTAACCTGATGAATCCACTCTAGCATACCATGTTTCCTAAGCCTTTGAAATCCTTCTTTTGCAGTATACCAAGGCAGGTCTGGTATTTCAACTTGATTTAGTGAAGACCAGGGCATAATCCATGCTTCAGGGACCCAGACAAATAAACTACTAGATACTTTCCTAACTTCCCAAGCTGGAACATTGAATGAAGAATCTGTGCTTAGTGGGCCCATATCAATAACTCAGACTGATCCATCTTTGTTTCTTGCACCGTTATCCAACACCTTTAATAGCCATTCCCACTCATATTCCCCAGGCTTTTGTTTGTACATAGAAAATTCAGGTAGTTCTTTTGGAGTGTAGCATACCTCCACCTGGGTTACACTTTGTACTTAACCTTTTGGGACTCACTGGGACGTAAGTCTAGTTATAGGTCTTTCATTATTGTTGATTTTGTGTTTGCTGAGTCTTTATATTTTTCTCTCTTTTTTTGTTTTGATGGGTAGGTTTGTCAGCTTCCTTTGTGGTCACCTTGAATTTTACCTTTGTTTTTCTAAATTTAAACCAATTTTTCATTTCTTGATATCCCCTTAAATTCCTCTCCGTGTGGAAGTTCTATGACTACACCATTTATTCCCTCTTTTTTGTTTTGACTTTGTCATCGTTTACATATCAACATCTCTAGTTCCCTATTTTCAGTCTTTTAGTTTTGATTTGTTTTTGTGAATTCCCTATTTGGGTTGATATCTGGTAGATCTGTCCTGTGTCCTTGTTGCCTGATGTTGTTGTTAGTTCTCTAACCAAAGGACTCCCTTTAATATGTCTTGTAATTTTGGTCTGGTTTTTACAAATTCTCTGAATTTCTGTTTATCGGAAAATGACCTAACTTCACCATCATGTTTGAGAGCTAATTTTGCTGGATATATAATTCTTAGCTCACAATTGTTTTCCTTCAAAGCTTTATATATGTCATCCGATTGCCTTCTTGCCTGCATGGTTTCTGCTAAGTGATCTGAGCTTAGTCTTTTTGGTTCTCCTTTGTAGGTGACTTTTCGTTTATCCTTAGCCACTCTCAGGATTCTTTCTTTGTCTTTGGTTTTTGCAAGTTTGATTATGATATGTCTTGGTGTCTTTCTTTTAGGGTCTATCCTGTATGAGGTTCATTGAGCTTCCTGAATAGATGCTTTCTCATCTTTTATGATATTAGGGAAGTTTTCTGCCAGTAAACCGTCAACAATTCTGTGTTTTCCCTTATCCTCACCTGTTCTGGTACTCCAATCACTTGTAGGTTTTTGATAGTATCCCACATAATTCTTAGGCTTTATTCCTTTTTTTTTTTTTCATTCTTTTTTCTTATTTTATCAAGCAAATTGGCATCAAGGGATTTATCTTCAGTCTCACTAATTCTGACTTCCATTGTCTCAAATCTGCTCCTATGACCTTCATTTGAGTTGTCTATTTCTGAAATTTTATTATTAATCTTTTGGGTTTCTAGTCGCTGTTTCTGTATCATTTTTTTAGCAGCCTGTTTATTCTGTCACTTTGTTCTTGTATGGTTTTATCGAGTTCTTCTATTGTTTTGTCTGTGTGTTCCTTGGTTTGGTCTATGTTTTGCCTCATCTCCTTCCTGATCTCTTGGAGAGCTCTGTATATTAGTCTTTTGAATTCTTTATCAAGCACTTTCATTTCTTTATCTTCCTCCAGAAGATTTTCTGGTTCTTTATTTTGGTTGCTTGCTGGAGCAATCTTGTTCTGCTTCTTTATGTGATATGATATTGACCATTGTCTCCAAGGCATCAAGAAGTTATTATATTTATTTATTTATTGTTTACTGCATCCTGTATTTTTGTTTTGTTTTGATATGTCCAAGTAGGCTGGGCATATGTGTTACTCTGGTTGTTGGCATTATTGAAGCTCTCACCTCTTGTCTCCAGGTGGCCAGAGGACCTACTAGGTATGTGAGCCCAGGGGTCTGTTCACTGTTCTTGTGGGGCGTGTGGTTGTTCGGGATGCTGGTGGGTTGTCAGTCACCAAGTGTATGTTGTGGAGACTTTCACCTACAGTCCTAGGCAGGCTGGGCTGTGTGAGAGTGTTCAGAGCAGACACAAGTCTTTAGTTGCTGTGGGATGTGATGTGTGGGGCAATGCACAGGACTGTCAGCTGCTCCCTGGTGCTCAGATAGAGGGTGTGCCCCTGTCTGCTAGGACATATAGGTGGGGGTTAGTGCAGCTGGTCCTTGGGCACCCAGTGTCATTGGCTAGAGGGATTGGAAGGTACCACTAATTCTCAGGCCCCTGTTGTGGGTGGCTAGATGGAGTGGGTGGTACCTCCAGCCTCCAGGCTCCTGGTTTGGGTGGGTGAAGCTCCTTAGGGAATGGGGCAGTGTCAAGTGTCACAAATCTGTAGCTTCTACTTGGCTGCTATAGGTGAAAATGGGCTTCAGGTGGATGCCCTGCCTGTGTTGTCCTATTGAGGGGTATACTGTTAGATCAGCCTGCAAGGCACTGGGACGGGGTGAAGGGTTGGGCTGAAGGGTGCTGCAAGTTCATGGACTCCCTATGGCAGTGGCTGAGTGAAAAAAAAAGGAGCTCATGGATTTGGCATGGGACTGGTGTTGGAGTAGGGAGGGAAGTAGGTGGGGGGAGGGAGTGCTCCTTGGCCATAGAGCCCTAGTGGGGGGAAGGGTAATGGTGCATGTGATGGGTTGGGAGCTTGCACTTAACTTTCTCAGGTCTGGTGTCACTCCTGTTTGGTTGTGGTGGTGTATGTAGATTCGCTGCTGCTTGGCTGCACCAGATGGGGTGGGTTTCAGCTTCGGATGTTGCTGCTTGCCTCAGCCTGTGTGTGCTGCACAGATTCAGCTGGCAGTTCCCCAGTGATTCCACGATCTGTAATTCCCCATTTCTGCTATTTTTGAATTGTCTCTCCTTCCACCTGCTGCTCAGTCTGATTCTTCAGCTTTGTCTGTGATGATTAGGGTTCTTAGATTGTAATATATATCCTATTCACTTGTTTTTTTTTTTTTTTTTAGGTCTTTGTCATAAGAGGGACAACACAAAGCATCTGACTATATGCCATCTTGGCTGGCTTAATTGATTATTAACCTAGACATGTGTATGACAGGTTTCACTGAGGGATTTGTATCTCATCAGGATCTCAGTGTTTTATGTGTTCCCTCCCCTAGACCAAGTGAGCTTATACATCCTTTCACTAAACCCACAGAAGAAAAGTAACAACCTGTCACTTAAACAAGAGAAGATATACTTGACACAGAATACCGTAGGGGCCAACAAATGTAGACCCTAACCTGTGGGAGCTTCAGCAGACCCTACAAGCTTGAATTGCCCTTTTGTTGTCATTGTAGCATCCAATGACCCATCTCAGACCTACTATATCAGAAAGTTTAGGGAAGAGCAGGGTCCAAAGACTCTTTATATTGAATAAGTTTATTTGAGGCACAGAGGGATTGAGGACCACTGGTGAAAGTAATATGCCTCCCTTGGGAGAGAGCTTTATTTTATGCCTGCAGATATTATAGAAAAAGCACTAAACCAGAAGTTAGATGAATTGGAATTGGGTCTAGACTCTGATGCTATCAAGCTAGGGAGTAACTTAGTTTTGCTGTTTCAGCTTTCTTATTTTTAAACGTTTAATAACGAAACCACTATTTGGTTTTGAAGTCAGAGTTATTATTTTCTACTGTGAGGTTTCTTTGACTATTATAAAAGTATTTTATTTACTTCTTTATGGCAATGTAGCTTGGAAAAGAAAATATAAGGCACATCTACATAAATGTTCTATCTAATAAGCTGTGGTCTCACCTGGTCCCCTATGAAATTTCAGTTCACATGAAGAAATACGGTTAGTAGCACCATGCTCAACTGTGGAAGGAGGCATTCTGTATCTGATGGGTTAGAATTGTTCAAGGTAATGAAGGACCTCAGATCAATCAGAAAAAGCATGGTTATGAATGTGGATTTAATGGCATCAGCTGCTTCCCTGCATTTCTCTCATTATATAATATTGTGAGACACTGCATAATTTTTTCAAGATCTTATATACAATCCAACTCATATTCTTTACAAATGTAAGCAACATAAGGCAGGTATATAGAGCTTTACACAATGTTCGTATAAAGCATAAGTCTGCAAACTATGGCCTTTGGGCACCACCCGGCTTTGAATATAAAGTTTTATTAGAATATAGCCGTGCCTATTCATTTATGTATTGTCTATGACTACTTCTGCATTATAATGGCAGAGTTGAGTAGTTGAGTCAAGGACTGCATGGCCTGTATATTCTTAAATATCTACTATCTGCCTCTTTTCAGAAAAGATAGCTGACCACTGGTATAAAGATCACAACCTTATTTTTTTGGTTAAAAATAGAAAACAAATCAGGAATACAATTAATGAAATATATTTAATTTCCATCTAGGAAAAATTATTAATCACTTTAGGAAATGTCATCCACTTACCTAGGACTTTTGACAATTGAGATAAAGGTAATATATACTAAGTAATAGCAAGTGTATTATTTTACTGGTCAAAATGTCAAAAACAATCTGTAATCTCTTTTGGGAAAATCAGCAAGCTTTCAAATATGACTGGTAAGAATTGGGAAAAGACAAGCATAAGCTTTAGGATTCAAAACAATCAAACGATTAAAAGAGCTCAATTTTCTAACAAATTTTCCATCACCATTTAAAGTGAATTTTACATACATTGGAATAAATGCACGATACGTAGTTGTCATCATGTTACTCTATTTAGTCCAGTGTCAATTGTCTGAAGTTCTAAAATGTCACAATTTATAATCTGGGTGAATGGAGCAAGAAGGGATGGTTTCCTTCTTTAGTATATTTGTACATGACCTAACTCCTACTCCAAGTAATGGTTTCTCTCATTTCCCGTGGAGATTATATAGAGATTCTAGATCTCTCTATAATGCTGTTTGCTTTAATTTGGAAGCCATCAGTGATGACTGGGTATTGCCAATGCCCAGAAATCACATTATTGCTCCCTGACTGCAATCTTCAACCAATGGAGAACTGTACCTTGTCTTCATTAAGAAGCTAGGATGGTTTCTTGTGCCATTGGGATCTATTGTATGCTTGGACAAATTGATGCCCAACTGTATCTTGAGACTTGTACCTAAGACTTTGATTAGTATCCATTTGTCAACTGTTGATCCTTTGGAAGAATAAACTTCCCCTGAATGGTACCAACTCATGACACCTCCTATGTTGGTATAAAGGTGAAATGCATACTTGTTACACAATTTAAAATCTCTTTAGGAAATGAACACAAATTCAATCATAGGCTATCTTTGTAAATTTTTGGTGTTATGAAAATGCAAGACCTAATTATTATCAAATGTAATAATATTTGTTCTAAATTCTAAAGCTGCTTAAGTTATGCCTTGATAAGAGTGACAGGAGAGGTCTATTCTTTAGATTTCTAACTTATGATACATTTTTCTTGTGAGTTTCTCTTCTCCTGGAGTTCGTGTATCTTATCTTGACACGCTCTCATGTCTCCTTGGAATCCTTCTTTGAGGAGTTGGGCCTGTTCCTAAAGAAAGATGAATGGAGACTTAATATAAGTGTAGCATTAAGTAAGATCTCTACCTTCTATCTAGTTTCCACATTTGTTCATTTTTTAGTATTTCATTTCTTCCTGAAATTTTTTCCACCTCTAACATTCATTATACTTTCCCTTGGGCATCCTACCTCTGTGATTACTTTTCCTGGGTCTTCTTTAGTTGAAGAAGGATTTTCAGCTCATATCTCCTGAGATATTGTTGAACCTAAAATACCAGTCTTAATCTTTCCTACTAATTGTACACAGTCTTTATGGGCAATCTTAATCATATGTTTGGATTCAAATCTTATCTACGAATTACAGACTCTTTTATGCACTCACCCACACACATACGATATACACACACAAGCATTCTCAAAATCTGATGTGGTGTCAGAACCTTGGATCAGGGAATTTTATCTATGCATCCACAGCTTGGCATGGATAGCAGAAGACTGGCAATGAAATCAGCATCACAGATTGGCCATACTGGATTTCTGCAGAGAATTCCAGGCTCAACGCAAACTTGGAGCATGGCAGAGAAAATAGTTAGGATAGGCAGATAGTCACACAGGTGTGGTCAAAGGGGTCAGAGGGTTGAGGAACTCTTCTGCTCATAAAGGTTTTCTTAGAGCTAAAGCCATACCTGGTGTGACATTAGGAAAAAACAAAAACAAACGCTGCAGACTTTACTAAGGGATGAAAATACATCAGATATCTTAGTAAACTATATGACCCAGTGAAAGTTATTTAATCTCTCTGAACCTGTGTTTTTCTTTTCCAATGGAATAAGGATATAGTAGCTCTTGCTTCATATAAAATGCATGTAAAAAACTTTTACAATGCCTACAATGCTAGTAGGTAATAGCTACCATTTACTGATAAAGGGGCCCTGCTGGCATAGTGGTTAAGTGTTTGGCTGCTAACCAATAGGTCAGCAGTTCGAATCCACCAGCTGCTTTTTGGAAACCTATGGGGCAGTTCTATTCTGTCCTATAGGGTCACTATGAGTTGGAGTTGGCTAGACAGCAACCAGTTTTTTTTTTCTTTTGTATGCAGGTAAAGGATCAGATTTTAACATAAATGAAAATAAAAAACTTAATAACCAGACATAGGCAGGGGCCAGGTGAGTCGGACAGCCAGAGATAAAAAATTATAAGCGGATAAACAAGGTCCTTCTGGGATTTGTGTTCTCACTGCCACAATAAGTTGTAATCAGGGAGAAAAACCCATTGCCATCAAGTTGATTTCAACTCACAGCAACCCTATAGGACAAGAGTAGAACTTCCCCACAGGGTTTCCAAGGAAAGGCTTATGGATTCAACCTACTGACCTTTTGGTTAGTAGTCATAGCTCTTAACCACTGTGCCACCAGGACTCCTGATCCGGGAGAGTGAAAAGAAAACAGAACCACAAGATGCTGCAATTAATTACCTTAAGTTTAAGATCTAGGGTCCTCATTTGCTCTTCCAACCACTGGGCCTTTTCCCTCTCCATCTTCTCAGTCAATTTTTTCACCGACTTCTGATGACTCTTTTCTTTCTGCTCAATTATCTGCTGATGCTGTACTTGGAGTTCCTGCAACATTTCTGCTAAAGCCTGGGCAGATTCAGCTTTTACCCGTTCCACTGAGGAGAAAAAGAAGAGAAAATCAAGTAGAGTTGCAGTGTTACCTCCTTTTTCTTTCCCATATATTTGTTATTGTTACTTCATACATGAAATTAGGATTCAAAACAATTAAACGATTAAAAGAGCTCAATTTTCTAACAAATTTTCCATCACCATTTAAAGTGAATTTTACATACATTGGAATAAATGCACGATACGTAGTTGTCATCATGTTACTCTATTTAGTCCAGTGTCAATTGTCTGAAGTTCTAAAATGTCACAATTTATAATCTGGGTGAATGGAGCAAGAAGGGATGGTTTCCTTCTTTAGTATATTTGTACATGACCTAACTCCTACTCCAAGTAATGGTTTCTCTCATTTCCCGTGGAGATTATATAGAGATTCTAGATCTCTCTATAATGCTGTTTGCTTTAATTTGGAAGCCATCAGTGATGACTGGGTATTGCCAATGCCCAGAAATCACATTATTGCTCCCTGACTGCAATCTTCAACCAATGGAGAACTGTACCTTGTCTTCATTAAGAAGCTAGGATGGTTTCTTGTGCCATTGGGATCTATTGTATGCTTGGACAAATTGATGCCCAACTGTATCTTGAGACTTGTACCTAAGACTTTGATTAGTATCCATTTGTCAACTGTTGATCCTTTGGAAGAATAAACTTCCCCTGAATGGTACCAACTCATGACACCTCCTATGTTGGTATAAAGGTGAAATGCATACTTGTTACACAATTTAAAATCTCTTTAGGAAATGAACACAAATTCAATCATAGGCTATCTTTGTAAATTTTTGGTGTTATGAAAATGCAAGACCTAATTATTATCAAATGTAATAATATTTGTTCTAAATTCTAAAGCTGCTTAAGTTATGCCTTGATAAGAGTGACAGGAGAGGTCTATTCTTTAGATTTCTAACTTATGATACATTTTTCTTGTGAGTTTCTCTTCTTCTGGAGATCGTATATCTTATCTTGATACTCTCTCATGTCTTCTTGGAATCCTTCTTTGAGGAGTTGGGCCTGTTCCTAAAGAAAGATGAATGGAGACTTAATATAAGTGTAGCATTAAGTAAGATCTCTACCTTCTATCTAGTTTCCACATTTGTTCATTTTTTAGTATTTCATTTCTTCCTGAAATTTTTTCCACCTCTAACATTCATTATACTTTCCCTTGGGCATCCTACCTCTGTGATTACTTTTCCTTGGTCTTCTTTAGTTGAAGAAGGATTTTCAGCTCATATCTCCTGAGATATTGTTGAACCTAAAATACCAGTCTTAATCTTTCCTACTAATTGTACACAGTCTTTATGGGCAATCTTAATCATATGTTTGGATTCAAATCTTATCTACGAATTACAGACTCTTTTATGCACTCACCCACACACATATGATATACACACACAAGCATTCTCAAAATCTGATGTGGTGTCAGAACCTTGGATCAGGGAATTTTATCTATGCATCCACAGCTTGGCATGGATAGCAGAAGACTGGCAATGAAATCAGCATCACAGATTGGCCATACTGGATTTCTGCAGAGAATTCCAGGCTCAACGCAAACTTGGAGCATGGCAGAGAAAATAGTTAGGATAGGCAGATAGTCACACAGGTGTGGTCAAAGGGGTCAGAGGGTTGAGGAACTCTTCTGCTCATAAAGGTTTTCTTAGAGCTAAAGCCATACCTGGTGTGACATTAGGAAAAAACAAAAACAAACGCTGCAGACTTTACTAAGGGATGAAAATACATCAGATATCTTAGTAAACTATATGACCCAGTGAAAGTTATTTAATCTCTCTGAACCTGTGTTTTTCTTTTCCAATGGAATAAGGATATAGTAGCTCTTGCTTCATATAAAATGCATATAAAAAACTTTTACAATGCCTACAATGCTAGTAGGTAATAGCTACCATTTACTGATAAAGGGGCCCTGCTGGCATAGTGGTTAAGTGTTTGGCTGCTAACCAATAGGTCAGCAGTTCGAATCCACCAGCTGCTTTTTGGAAACCTATGGGGCAGTTCTATTCTGTCCTATAGGGTCACTATGAGTTGGAGTTGGCTAGACAGCAACCAGTTTTTTTTTTCTTTTGTATGCAGGTAAAGGATCAGATTTTAACATAAATGAAAATAAAAAACTTAATAACCAGACATAGGCAGGGGCCAGGTGAGTCAGACAGCCAGAGATAAAAAATTATAAGCGAATAAACAAGGTCCTTCTGGGATTTGTGTTCTCACTGCCACAATAAATTGTAATCAGGGAGAAAAACCCATTGCCATCAAGTTGATTTCAACTCACAGCAACCCTATAGGACAAGAGTAGAACTTCCCCACAGGGTTTCCAAGGAAAGGCTTATGGATTCAACCTACTGACCTTTTGGTTAGTAGTCATAGCTCTTAACCACTGTGCCACCAGGACTCCTGATCCGGGAGAGTGAAAAGAAAACAGAACCACAAGATGCTGCAATTAATTACCTTAAGTTTAAGATCTAGGGTCCTCATTTGCTCTTCCAACAACTGGGCCTTTTCCCTCTCCATCTTCTCAGTCAATTTTTTCACCATCTCCTGATGACTCTTTTCTTTCTCCTCAATTATCTGCTGATGCTGTACTTGGAAGTCCTGCAACATTTCTGCTAAAGCCTGGGCAGATTCAGCTTTTACCCGTTCCACTGAGGAGAAAAAGAAGAGAAAATCAAGTAGAGTTGCAGTGTTACCTCCTTTTTCTTTCCCATATATTTGTTATTGTTACTTCATACATGAAATTCCTTGGATGATTTATCTTTCTCGGCAACCATAATGCTGGAGACGGTTTCAGGCGCAAAGAAACATCTTTGCTGTTCTTGCTCTAGTTTAATGACGTCAGATTTACCCAGTCAAGTTATTTAAACTTTAAGAGATTGTGAAAGCTATTTGGTCTCTTGACTGTCTCCTCACCTTCAATATCCTTTTCCTTTTCTGTGAGAGTCCGGTCTGTCTGTAGAATTGCATCCATCGCAGAGTCCTTAGACAGCAAGTATTTCTGTAGAATCTCTGTAGCCTTAGGAGCCAGAGAACACAGAGTTGGCAGTAGGAAATGGCTGTAAGCATTTGTTCCTGTGTTGTCAGCCCAACATCTTTTCCTCTAGGAACTGCTCCTCTTGGCTCTGGTGGGGCTGGCCCAGGAGAAGCCTCCCTGTCACAGGTGAGCACATGTTCCAGGCTGGCCAGTTAGATCACCCCCCTAATCAGAGTCATTTAGAGGAGGCTGATATAGATAGTAGGAAAAAGAGAGCCTCAATCCTTTTTAGAGTGCTCAAAAGGGCTCCAAGTTTGGAGTTGTTGATGCTGTGGGCTCATATGGGGAGAGCTTGCTAAACAATGAAGCCATCATGGAGAAAGAAGATTAGATGAATGGAGACAGAGAGAGAATGAATGAAAGAGAAGTGAAGAGTTGGATGAGAAATAATAGAGAAAGAGATGATGACATTGTATTCTTGGATCCAGCTCTCCTTAAAGTCAGTTTGAAGCCTAAACCAATGAATTACTATTTTGCTTAAGTGACCGTCCTTAGGCTGTGTCTCTTGCAACATAAAAGTATCATCAATACCAGCCATAATAGAGGGAAGGAGCCCTTGTGGGACAACAGTTAAGCCTTTGCATGCTAACTCAAAGACTGGCAGTTCAAACCCACCCTGTAACACCGTGGGAGAAAGACCTGGTGATCTGTTTCCATAAAGAATACAGCCATGAAAGCCCTATGAGTTGTTGTTCTGCTGTGTTAGATGGGTTTGCTATGAGTGGAAACTGACTCAATGGCACCTAATGACAACATAACAGGGGTTTACAACAACAACCTGGAGATCAATTTGATAATTAAATTTATAACTCAAATATGTGTTGAGTGTACTCCTTTTGATGAGCACCTAGGGCATACCTGGTTTAACAGGATCACTGTACATGTTTATTGAAGGAAAGAGTGCATGCCATGCAGAGAGTAAGGTCCTTTTGGGTGTAATTACCCTTGATCACACTGGTGTTTGAAAGAGGCACCTCTGCTGCAGAAATGACAAATCCTGGTTACCTGAATCCCTTTCCTGGGTTGCTGCAGGTACTTCTCCTTCAGCTGTTGTGTCTTCTCAAGGAGGAGATGATACCCCCCAGGTTTAGAATAAACTCCCTGCTTCATTTCCTCTTCTAGAGGACTGAAAATATCCTGAAGTAAAGCTGAGCAACGATTCGATGATGCTTGCATATTCTCTTTGCAAAAGTCATCCAGCTTTTTTTCTAGCTTGGTCTTTAATGTAAAAATAGAGAGTAAAGAGAACAACAGGGAAAAGATGTTAACAAGCCCTCAGAACTTCTGGAAAGGTTTCCCCAAAATGTCTATGACCCTAAAAAAAAAAAATGCGTACAAATACCCAATGCAACAATCTCCTTCCTCCAATTCTGACTTTCTACTGAATTCCCTTTCCATTGGAGATGATGTTCAGAGCGGAGAGTGCTAGCTTTATGCCGCACTTTTACAGGTGAGTTCCAGTTTCTCAAATTGGACCAGTGATTGCAGATGGACAAAATGTGGTACAATGTAAGCCTACTCAAAGTAACTAAGATTATAACCGTCCATGGTTTTGGCTATAATATGAAATTGGCCTAATATCAGAAGGCATTTATTTGGATTAGAAGTTCTGGTTGTTACTAAAATGTGTTCAGTTAAATTAACGGGAACATTATTAGCTTATTCCTGAAGCTGTGAGTCCATAATAATAAAATAGGTTCTCTTATTATAATTATAATTGGGTGGTTAATGTTTTAAAGTCTATTGAGAATTGATCCTCTCAAAATAAATACTCATTTCATTTATTAGTAGTATTTTGCTTTCTAATATCCTATTTTGTGTAAACTAAAGAGAGAGAAAAAAAGTTACCCCTAATTCCTTCTGGAATTTTTGGTCCACATCCTTGAAGGAGTTCTTCATGAAGACCTCGACGGCTTCTCTCTCACTGGCCCTGTGCAGGTCCAGAAGCTCCTGGAGGGTTTCCGTGGGCAGCCACACCTTCTGGCCCATCTGCTGGTCATAGTGGGCAATGGCCTTTTGCACTGCAGCCGAGTTCTCTGTCTGGGCCAAGGCCAGGACTGCGCTCTCCATGCAGGGCAGATCCCCACTGCTGATGGCATTGACATAGGTCTGTACCAGGCTCGCCAGACCTTCAATTAGAGAACAAATGATGATATTCACTGCAGGTGGTGTGAGGACACCTCTCCATTCTGTGTAATTCTGAACAAGTCTGTTAACAACTGTTTGCCCCACAGTACCAAAAGCATCAGCATTGCCTGGAAGCTGGCTAGAAATGCAGAATCTACGGCCCTGCCCAAGATCTACTGAATCAGAGCTGCCCTTTGACAACTTCCCCAGGTGAAATGCATACACACTGTCAGCTGAACATTCCTGTTCTAGATGAAACAGGCTTGTGTTTATCTAATGTTACATGCATTTTATCCTCAAGGACCATTAGGACAGGAACTATTCTTTCCTCATTTAGGTCTGTATCATCAGTCCTGGCCTACAGCAAGCATTCGATCAATGTTTGTGGGAGAAAATGATGTTATCTGAATTAAAATGATTGCTCCATTTTGTTCAGCCTAATTCATTCTTCCACAAAAACTTTCTGTGATGATGAAAATGTATATCTGTGCTGTCCGAAATGTTACCTATTAGCAAAATGTAGCTATTGAGTCCTTGAAATGTGTCCTTGTGACCTGAATTTTTAATTTTACTTAATTTACAGTTAAATATAAACAGTCACACAACTCTAGTGGCTACTGTATTGGACAGTGCAGGTCCAGCTGACTAGGTCCATATTGAGTGATAGAGTTTCTTTGCTTTGGCCTACCCTATATTTTCCTACCAAAGAGATTTGACCAACAAGATCTATTAGAAATGTTGGTACCAGCTGGATTGAACACCAGAATAGCAATACACTTTACTTTTCCCTAAGCTGATACTAATACTAGAAAAAAGGTGGACGTTATTTCACCCCATCTTATACTTAATAATGAGTAGAATGATTGGAAGAGCACTCACGATGTCCATTAACCTGGATGCCTCCTGAAAGAGTCTTGACCTCAGAATGGCTGAAGATGTAGGAACAGAATTCTGCAACTTGTTGCACAAATTTAGGATATAGCTCATTATCCGGCAATGTCTTGAGCTGGGCAAGCTTCGTCCACTCGGTCGGTAGATAGAAAGTAAAACATTTCTTCTTTGGGAAGAACTTCCGGACACAGAGTCGGGGCAGGTTAAAATTTTTATCTTTTTGGTTGGTGTCTGAAGAAAAATAAAAAGAGCATCTC
Source organism: Elephas maximus indicus (assembly GCF_024166365.1). Taxonomy (NCBI): domain Eukaryota; kingdom Metazoa; phylum Chordata; class Mammalia; order Proboscidea; family Elephantidae; genus Elephas; species Elephas maximus. The sequence continues at coordinate 139,172,673 of NC_064821.1, forward strand.
CTAAGAAAGGGGCTGGTAAACTTTTTTTGCAATAGGACCAAAGAGTAAATATTTTTGCACTTTGCAGGCCAGATGGTCTCTTTCAAAACATCTCAACTCGGTTATTGTAACACAAAAACAACCCATAGACAATATATAAATAAGTGAGCACAACTGTATTCCAAAAAAATTTTATTTACAAACACAGCTGGCAGGCTGGGTTTGGCCTACATTCTGCCTGTGGGCTGTAGTTTGCCAACCCCTGGGCTAGTATACAGTTCTTGCTTGAATGTAAACTGTTTCCTTCCAAAAGACGTCTCTTCTATTCCTTATTCTTTGGCTAAATACAGCTTCACAAACCCATTGAGGGAGAGGAACTTAACCTGATCCCAGTAGAGGGAATGGTGAAAGAAAAAGAAACTTTATTTAGAACAGGGAAGTTGCTGTTGTTGTTAGTTGCCAAGTGGTGTAATTTAAAATTGAATCTATTAATTCAGATATTTAACAAACACTGATTCTTAGGAATTGCTAGCTGAAAAGAAATAGAAAAGTTTAAATATAAACAAACACTCAAAAATGATAGTTTCTAGTGTTTTGTGCTGCTCTTTCTAGCCATAAGTCCCTATTACCTGGCTTTAGCTTCAGGGAATTCTCCAAGTACTCGTCTGCTGTGATGGATTGTCCATTTGCTTCCAAGTCCAGGGAGAAATCTCTCAGAGTCCACACAAAGTCTGGAAAGAAGCTCACAAAGTCAGCTGAATCCTTGACCGGGTTTGCATCAGGTGAGGATTTTGCCCTGATTCGGCTTGACAGCTCTGTCACATAGCTGAATAGCTAGCTAAGGAAAAAATGGTAAAATTAATAGGGCCCCTCATCCTATATTAGTTCCACACATTCCAAAACTTTGATCTTGCCTTTGTTCTTAACCCATGTCAGTTTAGCAGCAGGTACATGGGCTCTTTCCCAGCACTGGATTCATAATCAGGCAGCAAGTTTATTAATACAGGTATCCCCTCTGGCTTTGGGGTTGTCCTTGACCATAAAAGGATACTGCAGTTGGTCCATGGCCTGCTGGTTGATGGTTCCTATGCTATTGTACACGAAGGTGCTGCTCAGGAGGATGGCCAGGGCAAAGATCCAGGAGTCATTCTCATTGTCTCCCTGGAGGTCAGAACACATTTGGGCTAGGAATATGTTCCATTCTCATGGAATTTACCAGGTTAGCAGTGGTAAAGTGTGCTTATTTAATTAGAGATATTTTAGGCTAATGATCTATGAAGGGAACACAAATCCATGTATAAATCATAGTCTGTCGGCTTTGGATTTTTGTCAATTAGTCATTAGTAGTTTTGGTTTCAATGATTCATAGTTTATCAGCTCACCAGGCCCTCTTATGACCACTGGCAGATAACTGCAAAATACTCAAGGTCAGTGGGCATTCCAAAGTCTTAAATACAATTTAATTTTTTTCTCTGTCTCTTTTCAATAGCAAAATTGGCTTATATAAGAGTGATACTACTTCCTTTTATTTTACTGATCAATTATTTTGTACCTGACACTTTACACTACCTATTAAACATTCAGAACACTACTGTGAAGCTGGTACAGACCTGTTATGTCCGTTTGCAGACCAGAAAGCTGAGTCTCAAAGAAGTCAAATAATTTGCTAAGGCAACCGAGTTAATAACAGAGTGTAGATTTGAACAGAAATTCTAAAGACTTCAGAACCCCAAAACTTAAGTAGTGTTCCCTGTAGGCTAAGACTCATGTCGTTGATTATATTTGTACTGTTTGTGCTACCGGGTTGATGGGCTTATCTCACGGCTTAGGGGTAATGATCTCCTGATCATCATGCTCTTGTGCTAGAATGTGGCTTATGAATACTTTTTTTGCTTCTGATTGCTAAACTTGGCCTCATAACATGTAAATGGGAATAAAAATTTATATTATGGTTAAGTGGAAGCTTTTTAATAATGAAAAACTAAATAGTGGAGAGGACATTCAGAAATGAGGGTCTTAATCCAAAATTGAATCCTCCTTCCTTACCTTCTCTACATCTCCCAGGCCCTCAGTGTCCAGCAGAACTAGGGTGTGGTTCGGCATCTTGGGGTGAGGCAAACACCACATCCAGATTCCCTTGGTGTGAGACTGCACTGTGGAGCCCAGGGAGAAGCCTGCCACGGTATATTAGGGATAGAGATTTAATAGCAGCAAATTCTTTAAATTGAGCTAAGAGTTAAAGTAACCAAGGCTAGGAGAGATGACTGAAACCACAACCAGTATTGCTCTTAACTAAAACCAGAAGAATAGGGAAATATCCAATACAGAATTGAAACCTTTTAGCTTACCTACTTTTTTTTTTTTAAAAAAAAATCAGTGGAAGCTTGCTATTACTGTATGAACATATTAGTAAATGTCTTATTATTTGAATTAATTATCTTTATTACTATCATACTCTATCCAGGAAAAGAAGATTTATACTTTTTTTTTTAAAAAAAAGGGGGTAACTAAAGCAAAGTGAGAACAGAGAGTGAGCTGACTCTTATCCATCAGAACAGCATGAAGACAAGTGTCCCAACTATGGAAGTAAAGTTAGTTTTCAATATTCCTCCCATCTCTATACTTTCTCTGCTTACATCGCCATATTTGATGTTGAACACTGTGAATAGGCAGGAGGGAATCAGCAGAGCTTTGCTGGTGCCACTTACCCTCTTTCTTGCCAGCTAGCTTGTTCATCAGGTAGGATTTGCCTGTGCGGTAGAGGCCCACGATAGCCACCACTACTACAGGCTGAGTAATGGCAGACAGGATCTTCAGAGCTTCCTGATTAATCATCAGTTGCTCATTAATGTTCTCAATGAGGCACATTGGGCCTGGCATGTGGATCTCTGAGGCCATGTTCAGGGTGTTACCTTGTCTGCAAGGGAAGAAGTGTGATGAATTGGAATTTTCAGTCTCTTTTTAATTAGATCGAGCTGGAGAATGAATAAGGAAGACCAAAGAAGGATTGACCCCTTTGAATTGAGAAAATTACATACGTTTTACAGAAGTAATCTACTAATAAAAGCAATGGTATGATGGTGATTTAGAGATTCACAAATCTTTTTCTTTCTTCTTCTACGAGCTTCTGTTTTTGTGTTCCACTTAGTTGTTGCCCTTTCATTCTACCTGTACATAAAATATATCACTTTTTATATTTCTTGTACTGTGGCAAATAAGTTTGACTAATTGGATAAAAATAAAACTTACACAAGAAGTAAAATTTACAAAATTAAATTTGCATTTAACTTTTGACGTTAACACAAAAATTTGTGTTTGAAAATTAGTACGTAAAAAACTTAATTTGGAACATGTATTTTTGTTCTTAGGTCTGAGGTAATTAAAAGAAATAGTACTAACAAGGAAGTTGGAAATAATTTCATTCGTTGTTCATACAATGTTTCTTGGCGGGTCCTTTGTAGATCTCCATGAGCATTTTTCTTCTTGAAATAACACTTAAAAACTTACGCACTCACTTTCTATCCTTTGATGCTGTGTCTTCAGTGTTCCTCCGACTACTGCTGATAACTGACTGGGGTGAGAGCCATTACAAAGAACATGATCTAAATACAAGGGCATGATCAATCTGAAGACGTGTTTTGGTTGGCTTTGCACAGGATAGGACCAGATACATCAGGAGCCACATGATTATAGTGCCACTTGTTCTTATGTGGTCAATTAGAGAACTGAATGTGAGGTTATACCCAATGGGTCCAAAATGAAAAGGAAAATATAATCCTTATCATATACAAAATTTACAAAATGTGCATTTTATTTCTTTGTCCAATTGCTCAACTACCATATTCAGATATACACACATAATTGATGTAGCTCCACTTCTTGACAAGCAAGTTTGTTTTGTGTGCCATAACAATATCAATCAATTTCTTAAAAGAAGGTCAGTCTGGAGGGAAATGGAAAATAAAATACATTTACATAATTTTATTACGTAAATATTAATTTATTTTCTTGAGGAATCGTTCAATTTCCTTACACAGAGATGTGTAAATATTCTGACAAAATATAAATGTAATGCTCTGATAAATGCCCTTTGTTGCTTTCTTAGAAGACAAATTTAGAAACACACTCATTGTTGCGAAGCAGAAACATATGTTGCATGAGAAATAATGAATTTTGCATACTCTTAATGTGCCTAATACCTCATTTATTAGCATATGTAGAGTAATATCAAGCACTAAGATCCGTGCAACAGACAATAAAACATGAAACTCACTTGATATATAAATTAAAACTTTTCATGTTAGATAAATATTAATATTTCCAGTATTTTTGGATGTTTGCTATGTTAGTTTTATATTAAATTATTATTCATGTTAGCGTTACATTAAATGCATGCTAGATTCCATCCACATGTATGTCAAACATATTTTAAAGTTAAAGTTATAAATATTATTGTTTACAAAACTTAGGGCTTGACTCTGTATGTAAATGCAGTATAGTTGTAATGTAACTTGATTGAATTCATTGGAATAATCAACTTAGTAGAGTTTCCTCGGTTTTGTGGGTCATCTGGGACTGGAGTTCCCCTTGGTCGTTTACCAGGACGTGCACAAGAGCATACCCTTGTGTTTGTATCTAAAGAAATATTGTTGTTGTTGTTCTTGTGTGCTGTCAAGCAGGTTCCGATTCACAGTGACCCTATAAGACAGAATAGAACTGACCTGTAGGGTTTCTTTACAGGACAGGTCACCAGGTCTTTTCTCCTGTGGGTGCACTAGTGGGCTGAAACTGCTGACGTTTTGGTTAGTGCTTAACCAGTGCACTATCAGGGCTCCTCAAACAATATTATATCTGACTAAATATAAAATGACCCAGAAACAGCGAAAATCTTCATTTTTTCCCAATGAACATACAATTTTTTTTGAAATGTAGAAAAATGAAAAAAATTCTTACATAAAACAATTTCTTTTTTAATTTAGTTACACACAAACATTTACAATTACACATTGTTATGGATTGAGTTATGTCCCCCAAAATATTGGAATTCTAACCCCTATACCTGTGTTGGAAACCCCAGAGGCATAGTGGTTAAGAGCTACAGCTGCTAACCCAAAGTTCAGCAGTTCAAATCCACCAGGTGCTCCTTGAAAACCTTATGGGTCAGTTCTACTCTGTCCTATAGGTTTGCCATGAGTTGGAATTGACTCAACTAGATGGCAGTGGGTTTGGTTTAGTTTTTATACCTGTGTTTGTAATCACGTCTGGAAATAAAGGTTGCTTTGTTATGTTAATGAGGCCTTATCAATGTAGGACGTGTCCTAAATCACATTAACTCTGACTTATAAAAAGAGCACATTAGATTTAAACACATACTGGAGAAGACAGGTGTCAAGCCAAGGAACCAAGGAATGCCCATGGCTATGAACAAGGAATTGACAGGGTCGAAACCCTCAGTTGGACTTGTAGCCTCTAGAACTGTGAGAAAATAAATTTCTGTTCTTTAAAAGCCACCCATTTGTGGTTATTTCTTACAGCAGCACTATGTAACTAAGACACACATTAATGCAGATAAAATAATTTTATTCAAACTCTTCAGTAGAAATTTTATCCTAAATCACATTACTTGTTTCTATAACATTAGTATGATTGTTTTTATTAGTTAAATCAGAGTACTTTTGTATACTATTTTTTAAAGAGATCTGTTATGGTCTTTGTAAAAACAACGTGGGGGAGATGTCTGACCTCTTCTAACTTCACAAAAGGGAAGGAGAGTCAATATCAACAGCCCAAGGCTGATTCCTATGAGGTGGAGGTCAGACATGCCTCTTTTCTCCACCATCTTTACCAATTCTGACATCAAATGTCCCTTCCATGGCACTCTCTACTTCTCTGGTAGGTTCAATAATTCATTTCAGTGGCCACACAGAACTCACAGACAGTACTCGGTGTTAAGAGGTTTTTTAGGGAAGTAACAGGTTACGATTCAGGTTCAAGACTGCCCAGGATACAGTTCTTGCATCAGGACAACCTCTTCCTAGCCATGCTAGCAGGTATGCCTCTCCCTGTTCCTAGGTCTCTGCCCAAAAGCACTCAGCTTTTTTTCTCTGTCAGCTGAGAAGCCCTCTGTGCTGTCTCCTGCTGCCAGGTCTCTGCTGCCAGGTCTCTCCTGCCACTGCTTCTCTCTATCTTCAGTGTTACTGCTCGCTCTCTCTCTCTTGGCCTCCTGCTTCCAAGAGCTTCTCAGCACAGGGATCCTGGGTGCAAAGGACATGCTAGACCTTGGCTGTTCTTCCTTGGTGGTGGTGGGTGCTTCTTTTTCCCACCTCTGGGATGGCTCACCTCAAGACCAGCAGGATGGCAAAACTGACCAATTCCCTTAAAATCCAAGCCCCTTGCTATTGAGTCAGTTCTGACTCATAGTGACCCTGTAGGACAGAGCAGAACTGCTCGTAGCGTTCCCAAGGAGCTACTGGTGGATTTGAACTGCTGACCTTTTGGTTAGCATCCATAGCTCTTAACCACTCTTAACCAGGGCTCCATCCGCTTGGTGGTCCACAATTACATATCACACAGTCTCGCCCAATCACCTGGGTGGGAGTTACAAGACCATGGCTAGAAAGGCCACACAAAAGTGATCCATCATACTACAGTCTTTATTTATAGTTTTTGAAAATGCTTTATTTTTAATATAACTTCTCAGCGATACCCAGCATTGTGTTTTTCTTATACAAGAAGAAAAAAGGGCAGATTTTACGAAGATTAGTATGTAGTTCTTCCCAGTTTTTCCAGTGTGTAGCAATTGTTAAGGTCCCATTATTTCATACATATATCTCTGTATTAATATATTATAAAACTAACCATTTAATGCTAGTACATATTAAAGTCCATCTATTATTTTTCTTTCTAAATAGGCAGTATCAGGAATATTCCTGCTGTTTTTTCTCTCCTTAAAGCTTGGGTATTTCATGATTCAGGTGAGCTTTATATCATGATATTTAATGATATGTTGTTGTTAGGTGCCATTGAGTCCGTTCCAACTCATAGCGACCCTATGCACAACAGAACGAAACACTGCCCCGTCCTGCGCCATCCTTACAATCGTTCTCATGCTTGAGCTTATTGTTGCAGCCACTGTGTCAATCCACCTCGTTGAGGGTCTTCCTTTCTTCCGCTGACCCTATACCCTGCCAAGCACAATGTCCTTTTCCAGGGACTGATCCCTCCTGACAACATATCCAAAGCATGTAAGACGCACTCTCGCCATGCTTGCCTCTAAGGAGCATTCTGGCCGCACTTCTTCCAAGACAGATTTGTTCATTCTTTTAGCAGTCCATGGTATATTCAATATTCTTCGCCAACACCACAATTCAGAGGCGTCAATTCTTCTCCATTCTTCCTTATTCATTGTCCAGCTTTCACATGCATATGATGCGACTGAAAATACCATTGCTTGGGTCAGGCGCACCTTAGTCTTCAGGGTGACGTCTTTGCTCTTCAACACTTTGAAGAGGTCCTTTGCAGCAGATTTACCCAATGCAATGAGTCTTTTGATTTCTTGACTGCTGCTTCCGTGGCTGTTGATTGTTGATCCAAGTAAAATGAAATCCTTCACAACTTATGTGGAGGTGCAATCCATACTGGAGGCTGTGGTCTCTGATCTTCATTAGTAAGTGCTTCAAGTCTTCTTCACTTTCAGCAAGCAAGGTTGTGTCATCTGCATAACCCAGGTTGTGAATGAGTCTTCCTCCAATCCTGATGCCCTGTTCTTCTTCATATAGTCCAGCTTCTTGGATTATTTGTTCAGCATACAGATTAAATAGGTATGGCGAAAGAATACAACCCTGACGCACATGTTTCCTGACTTTAAACCAATCAGTATCCCCTTATTCTGTCCGAACAACTGCCTCCTGACCTATGTAAAGGTTCTTCATGAGCACAATTAAGTGTTCTGGAATTCCCATTCTTCGCAATGTTATCCATAGCTTATTATGATCCACACAGTCGAATGCCTTTGTGTAGTCAATAAAAGACAGGTAAACATCCTTCTGGTATTCTCTGCTTTCAGCCAGGATCCATCTGACATCAGCAATGATATCCCTGGTTCCACGTCCTCTTCTGAAACCAGCCTGAATTTCTGGCAGTTCCCTATTGATGTACTGCTGCAGCCGTTTTTGACTGATCTTCAGCAATGTTTTGCTTGCATGTGATATTAATGATATTGTTCTCTAATTTCCACGTTTGGTTGGATCACCTTTCTTGAGAATAGGCATAAATATGGATCTCTTCCAGTCAGTTGGCCAGGAAGCTGTCTTCCATATTTCTTGGCATAGACGAGTGAGCGCCTCCAGTGCTGCATCTGTTTGTTGAAATATCTCAATTGATATTCCAATTCCTGGAGCCTTGTTTCTCGCCAATGCCTTCAGAGCAGCTTGGACTTCCTCCTTCAGTATCATCAATTCCTGATCGTATGCCACCTCTTAAAATGGTTGAATATCGACTAATTCTTTTGGGTATAATGACTCTGTGTATTCCTTCCATCTTCTTTTGATGCTTCCTGCATCATTTAATATTTTCCCCATGGAATCCTTCACTATTGCGACTCGAGGCTTGAATTTTTTCTTCAGTTCTTTCAGCTTGAGAAACGCCCAGAGTGTTCTTCCCGTTTGGTTTTCCATCTCCAGCTATTTGCACATGCCATTATAACACTCTACTTTGTCTTCTTGAGAGGCCCTTTGAAATCTTCTGTTCAGTTCTTTTACTTTATCAATTCTTCCTTTTGCTTTAGCTGCTCGACGCTCAAGAGCAAGTTTCAGAGTCTCCTCTGACATCCACCTTGGTCTTTTTTTCTGTCCTGTCTTTTCAATGACCTCTTGCTTTCTTCATGGATGATGTCCTTGATGTCATTCCACAACTCGTCTGGTCTTCAGTCACTACTGTTCAATGTGTCAGATCTGTTTTTGAGATGGTCTCTAAATTCATGTGGGATATACTCAAGGTCATATTTTGGCTCTCATGGACTTGCTCTGATTTTCTTCAGTTTCAGCCTGAGCTTGCATATGAGCAATTGATGGTCTGTTCCACAGTCAGCCCCTGGCCTTGTTCTGACTGATGATATTGAGATTTCCCATTGTCTCTTTCCACAGATGTAGTCAATTTGATTTCTGTGTGTTCCATCTGGCGAGGTCCATGTGTATATTCACCGCTTACGCTGGTGAAAGAAGGTATTTGCAATGAAGAAGTCGCTGGTCTTGCAAAATTCGATCATTCAATCTCCGGCATTGTTTCTATCACCAAGGCCATATTTTCCAACTACTGATCCTTCTTCTTTGTTTCCAACTTTTGCATTCCAATCACCAGTAATTATCAGTGCATCTTGATTGCACGTTGGATCAATTTCAGACTGCAACATCTGATAAAAATCTTCTATGTCTTCATCTTTGGCCCTAGTGTTTGGTGAGTAAATTTGAATAATAGTCGTATTAACTGGCCTTCCTTGGTAGCTGTATGGATATTGTCCGATCACTGACAGCGTTGTGCTTCAGGATAGATCTTGAAATGTTCTTTTTGATGATGGATGCAACACCATTCCTCTTTGAGCTGTCACTCCCAGCATAGTAGACTATATGATTGTCCAATTCAAAATGGCCAATACCAGTCCATTTCAGTTCACTAATGCCTAGGATATTGATGTTTATGCATTCCATTTCATTTTTGATGCTTTCCAGTTTTCCTAGACTCATACTTCATACATTTCAGGTTCCGATTATTAATGTAGTTTGCAGTTGTTTCTTCTCATTTTGAGTCGTGGCACATCAGCAAATGAAGGTCCCGAAAGCTTTACTCCATCCATTTCATTAAGGTTGACTCTACTTTGAGGAGGCAGTTTTTCCCCAGTGATCTTTTGAGTGCCTTCCAACCTGGGGGGCTCATCTTCCAGCACTATATCAGACAGTGTCCCACTGCTGTTTGTAAGGTTTTCACTGGCTAATGCTTTTCAGAAGTAGACTGCTGGGTCCTTCTTCCTAGTCTGTCTTAGTCTGGAAGCTCAGCCGAAACCTGTCCTTCATGGGTGACCCTGCTGGTATCCGAATACTGGGGGCATAGCTTCCAGCATCACAGCAACATGCAAGCCCCCACAGTATGACAAACTGACAGACACATGGGGGTTTAATGATATACACATGATATTTAATATATTCGTGATAAACACGTGATACTTAATATATAACAACATTTAGTATTTGCAATTGTGTAGCCATACCCCCACTTAGTTGGAAGCTAATTTATTTTAAACTAATGAAGAGTAAGTTTCAGGAACGGTCTCTTTCCAAGATCTTGGATGTGTGCTTAACAATGTTTCACATGGTCATTTGTCTTTATAAAATCTGCAAAAGTAGGTTATGTTTGTTTAATTTTGGAATAGAAACCTGAGTAGCTCTAGCGTTCTGTTTTCCACAGAAATAAACATAAGTGGTGAAAATTACATATAAAAAAAGTAAAGTCTCAGGGTATTGTCCTAAGGGCATATATCAAGTGACGAAACACCCCACCCCCTAGTTTAATTTGAAAAAAATCTCCCCTCAAGGCTGGTGTTGCCAGAAGATCAAGCTCCTTCTCCCCTCAACTCCCAATCAGAGAATAGTCATCACTGGGAGGGGCAGGCCACTAGCATTTCCCAACCCATTCAACTCAGGTTCATAGGCTAAATTCTTGGTGAAGATAGCTGAGGTTTCAGGGGTTCTCTTGCTACATTCATCCCTTATTCATAGGGTGGATACCTTATCCTAAGTATGGTAGATCAAAAATACTTGCCCTCACTCCAGCTTACTTGTAGAGTAGAAATTCCATCCAGAGAGAGGCAAGCAGGGAAGACTAGAAGCTACCACTGCTGCCCAGTGTCTGGAGCAGTAGCTGAAAGATTTTGCCCGGGGAGAGAGGCAGTCCATAAGAACAGAGAGCTCCGAAGCTCTCCCCAAAGAACTGACTTCATTTGAAGCAGAGTGTGAGAAAATTCAAACCTAAGGCCACTCTCAAGAACAATGGACATCTTGGTAGTAAGCAATTAAAAGGAGGTTGGTAACCCACAATCATAAACTAAACCATCAACCAGCTAGTTTACCAGAGAGAGTTACAGAAAAAGACAACTAAGAAGAGCTTCTTGAGGTCAGAACAAACCTTAAAAACTGGCCTCAGACTACCTTGCCTAGATTCAATTGGGTCAGACTGTGGGGCAATTAATATCCCAGGACTTCATCAATAAAAATAGAGCAATCAGCCTACAATTAGTGGAGCCTAACAGGAAAAAAAAAAAAAAAATTTTTTTTTTTTTTTTTTTTAAACAGGAAAAGAAAAGAAGGAAACTTCCTTAACCTGAAATAGGACGTCATACTTGATGGTGAAACACTGAATGCTTTACCCCAGTGTCAAGAACAAGACAAGGAAGTCTCCTATTCAACACTGTGCTACAGTTTCTATCTAGTAACATACGGGAAGAAAAAGTAATGAAAGGCATTCATTTGAAAAGAAAGAAGTGAGACTGCTTTTAATCATAGATGATATGACCATCTATGCAGAAATTGGGATCCACAGAAAAGCTATTAGAACTAAAAGCGAGTTTAGCAAGCTTGCAAAATACAAGATTCATACATAAAAATTTACTGTATTTCTCCAAATTTGCAAACAACAATCTGAAATTGAAATTAAAAATATCATTTACTACAGCTTAAAATATGAAATATAATCATCATAATAACGACCAAGTTTAGGGATAAATTTGATCAAACTTGTGCAAGACCTGTACTCTAAAAACTATAAAACATTGCTGATAGAAATGAAAGGAAAACTAAATAAATGGAGAGATTTACTGTGCTTGTGGGCTAGAGGACTCTATATTATAATATGTCAATCCTCCTCAATTTTATCTATGAGGTCAATGCAATTCCAATCAGTATCCTAGCATGATTTTTTTTTTTTTTTAGCAATTGACAAGCTGAGACTAAAATTCTTATGGAAATGCAAAGGACCTAGAACAGTCAAAACAACTTTGATGACTACCAAAATTTGGTTGAGTAATACTAACTGCACTGCACCACAGGATTTCCAAAGAGGAACTGGTGGATTTGAACTGCCGATCTTTTGGTTAGCAGTCAAACGCTTAAACCAAGACACAGTGAAATATTTCTCAGCACAAAAGTAATTAACATATGATATATGCGGCAAAGTGGAAGAAGCACAAACTAAAGAAGTAAAAAAAAAAAAAAATTACTACATTTTGTATAATTCCACTTATATATATACCCAACCCAGTGCTGTTGAGTCGATTCTGACTCATAGCGACCCTATAGGACAGAGTAGAACTGCCCCATAGAGTTTCCAAGGAGCTCCTGGCAGATTTGAACTGCCAACCCTTTGGTTAGCAGCTGTAGCACTTAACCACTACACCACCAGGGTTTCCAACTTATATATATAATTCTTGAAAATTCAAACTAATCTATATTACAGAAATCAGATTACTCTTTTACTTGGTGTCTTAGTTATTCAGTGCTGCTGTATCAGAAATACCCAAGTGAATGACTTTAACAAAGAGAAATTTTTATTCTCTGACAGTTTAGGAGGCTGTAAGTCTGGATTCAGAGTTCCAGCTTCAGGGAAAGGCTTTCATTCTCTTTCAGCTCTGGTGAAAGGTCCTCGTCTCATTTCAACATCTGTGGGCCCAGTGATCCTTAGAGATCTCCATGTGTCTTGGCATTAATCTTCCCCTGGGTCTCGGAGGTTCTAGGCGCAATGACCCTGGGTCTAAAATATGCACTCCACTCCCGGCTCTTTTTTTCTTGGTGGTAGTCAGGTACCTCCCTTCCTGCTGGCTTCTCTTCAGTTTTATCCCTTGTAAGATAAAGGGTGATGCAGGCTACGCTCCTGGAAAACTTCCCTTAAGTAGGATCAGGGCTGTGACCTGAGTAAGGGTGTTGTATCCCACCCTAATTCTGCCTCATTAACATAACAAACACAACCTAATCCTCCTTAACATAACCTAATCCTGCCTCATTAACCGTAGGCAGAGATTAGGATTTGCACACTAGGACAATCATATCAGATCACAAAATGGAGGACAACACACAATACTGGGAATCATGGACTAGCCAAATTGATGTATATTTTTTGGGAACACAATGACATTTGGGAATGGAAGTCAGGGAAGAGTGGAAGAGAGAGTTTACAATTTACTTAAAGAAACTTTGAGGGTGATGGATAGGTTTAGTATTTGATGGTGGTGATGGTTTTATATGTGTATATATATGTCACAACATCAAAAATTATACACTTTAAATATATACAATTTGCTGTATGCATCATACTTCATTAAAGTTATTTTAAATAATTGCTTCTGATACAGAGTTTAAGAGAGGATAAAAATCCAGGATCTGCCTAATTTTGCTTTTGTTCAGGGCTCAGATCCAACGAAATGGCAATACCACCCCCAAAGTGTTTTCCCACCTTTCCCAGAAGCATTACAAAAGCCATTTAAAATTTTTTTTTTTACATTCTTAGGACCCATTCCCCTTTATAATTATGGCTCACAAGGATGGCTGGCAAGCAGGATATTGGGATACTTTCTAGTATGAGGCAGACCACCATAACTTAAAAAAAAAACATAAAAAAATTTTTTTTAATAGGAGGCAAGTAATTCCTCGTTTAAGCCTGACTCAGAAAGTGTGATTACCGTAGAGATTTAACAAACTGACAAAGCATCTAACATTCCAAGTTTCTGTCTGTTCTCACCCTTTGCCCTACAGTATTTCTGCTTTGTTTTGCAGATTCCAAAGTCATCTAACTTTTATGTATATTGGACTATAAAAGTTGTTGAGAAAGACAAAGGGAAATGCTAAGGTGATAAAAAAAAAAAAGAAAACAAGTGGCTAGAAAAAGAGGAAATAAAAGTTTAGATGATGCAGATGTTGGGATTTTCAATCTATTCTGCTTTGAGACAATGTCATTAATGGGGAAGGGAACAAATGTTCTTAAACTTTCTGTGTAATTTCTAATGTAATACATTTTAGCCTCAAATGTTACTTTGTAAAGCCTTAATTGTTTTCTACGGCAAGTCAATCTTCATGGCATCTGTACACTCAGATTCCAAGTGTTGGGCCCCATAGGTAAGTGTGGCTCTGCCTTTTGGAAACTCAGGCCGAAGTTTGGCTTCCTGATATATTCTCCTCATATCCCTTTTGTATATTAAGGCTATAACATAAATGCAAGAATGATTAAGGGCATGATATAAAAGATCATATGAGGTGTTGGCTATGGAGTATTTGTTTATAGCAAAACTTAGTAGTTGTATGTTGGCATATTACATACGCATCTTCACACCTATTTTCTAGAAAATGACAATAATAAAACTTTGTTGGTAGACTTGCATTGAGGCTAAAAGCAAGTAATACATGTTATTATATTTCTTGTCTGTAATGAGTGAGCAAGAGTGAGGAGAATGTGGAAGGAAACAAATGGCTATGAAAAAAGGATTAAAAGAACCGGAGAAGCAGATCAGCAGAGCTAGAAAGGAAATTTTCAAAGAAAATTATCTATATTTCCAGCCACACACTTCTAGGTATTCTGTTTTTCCATTTAGAAGAGGAAGAAGAGGAGGAGAAGGAGCTGACCAAAAAGAGAAAGAGCATCAGACCATTAGATGATGAATGAAGCTAGTGCTTTGCCAAGGGGGATAAAGGGTAGGAGTTTCCAGAAGGCCAGATTACCTTCCTGGAGGGCAGGGGGAGGTCAGAGTAAGCAAAGTTGTTTCCCTTACTAACGCGCTGGTGGAATCTCTAAAAGGGAAGCCTTTCAGTAAAGTAGTAGACAGAATTCTACTTGTAAGGGTTTAAGGAGTGAGCGGGCACAAAGAAATTGGGCCTAGTGAGTCTGGACTATTTCTAAAGGAAGAAATCCACTTACGAACATAGTGTAAGCATGTGATTATGGTGTTTCCATGAATCTTACTCATCTTTTACTGTTGGTTTCAGTTTTCTCTTTATCTTTAACAGAGTCAGTGAGCTATTTACCATGCATCAGATTTCCTGTTCCTTTTCCTCTTGAAATTAATGCATTTGTAAATTTCTTTGATGGAATCAGAATAGTAATAAGCAAGTTCCATCAGAGACAATGGTGTATTAATTGTGTCCCCAGTCAACACAGACAATGTCAAGAACGAGAAAGACAATCTGAAGTATTTCAAACTCTTAGTTTGGGTCTCCTCTCTGCTGCTGCCTAAGTCAACACAGAGCACAGCAGGCGCCCCTCAAGGACCCCTACCACCCGAGGAGGCCGGGGTTTCATCTGAACTGCTGTCTCACATCAGGCTCAGTACAGCCTATCCTGGTGTTTGTTGTTGTTAAGTAAACGAATTTATCTTTATAAACACCCTTCCCACCCAGCCCTGATGTTATAGGGTCGCAATGAGTCTGAATCGACTCCTGGGCAACTTTTTTTTTTTTTTTTTTTTTGTATCCTAGGGCAAAGATCCTTTAGAGTAGGAAAGAAAGCTGCTTGGTGAGAAAGTGGTAAGTTTTTACCTGTTTTTTCCGTAGTTTAGGTGGAGCGAGTTCTCTTGCTTCTCTGTCTCTCCCTTGATTTTTCGACTTTTATTTCACTCCTCCAATGTCCATGGGCTTTGGATTCCTTCAGAGACCTGATAATTAGAAGCCACCACCACTGTGACAGAATTAGTATATGAAACTGAGAGCACTGATTGCAAGGTGGTGCCTCAACAACAATAAAAGGAATTGCTGAAAGCTTTATTAGTGGGAGGGTACCTGGGTTTCACAGGATTTCTCAACTAGAATCTTCAAATTTTAGTTTTGGAACAGTCCTTAGAGAGCTTTTGCTGTGGAAAAAAAATAATAGAACCATTGCATCATTTGAATGTAATGAAATTTATCTCAAGTATTGAGGCCAATTTGGAAGTCTAGAATGAGGACGTAGCATAATATTTTTCAGGTTTAATTTCCTGAAATAGCCTACCTAGTCACAATTGGCCTGGTTCTGTAACCCAACACAGGTTCTTGTCCTGTCTTGTTAGCCAATCAAAATAAGACAGACACTACACCACCAGTTGCAAGAGAAACAGAAAGTGGCAATTTATTGTTTGTTCAAAGAAGGAGCAACCTGGGACCTAGCAGCTGAAAGACCATGCACACGTCTGAGAAGGTTCGGGAGCTTTTTATTTCCAGTGGCATCTGGGGGTTCGATTTGGTACCCAGAACTCTCTGCCCTTAGCCTTCCCATGTCCACATCTGGAGGTCCGGATGCTGAATCCTGTTACAATGGAAGGTCCCTTTTACTTTGCAAATGGGCTCCGCCACTGTGGTGTACTGGAAAATGTCTTCCTCTCCGGCGCTGCTCAGGTCCAAGGACAGATTGAGGACACAGCTCTTCAGGTCCTGCACATGCTCCAAAATCCTAGTTTGTGCTTGAGAGGGATTCTGGTGCCAAATTCAAAGTGTGGTCCGGCCAAACCGCAGTTACAAGCCTTAGGTTGGTGGGCTGTGAGGGGGAACCGTGGCGGAGCAGGGGAAGCCTCGGCGGAAGCTTCAGTTCCTCATTAATAGATGAGGTAAATGAAAGGGAGATCATGTCTTATACACTATGAATACCCAGCCTCTACCTCAGGAACTGGCACTTCACAGGGAATAGGCAATGGTGAGGGTAGCTCCCACATATTGCACACATGTTCCTGGCTTGATACTGATCTCTTTATACCTATTAATTAGCTTAAATATTACAACAAATATCTTCCTATGATTTTGTAAAAAACAAAAGCACAGAAATATTTAATCATTTGTTCAAAATCACCGTGGTATAATAAATCTGAATCCAAGCAGTCTTCATCCTAAACTCTTGTTGAACCACTTCACCCTGCTGCCTTTTTATGTTTGCTGACTGAATGTGACTGGCTTTTTCCCCCTTGATATCTTGGGTATTTCACATCTGAGATGAGTTTCATCTTATCTACAAACTTGATTTCTACATGTAGGATTTTTAAAAAATCTTCTAAAATTGATCATCAGGAATACATCTGTTAACACTTCATTATCCATAAAAGTTTTACTTTACCAGTGCCTCAAAGTTGATTCCTTCTCTGTGAGAGCACTTTCCTTGTAATTGAAAAATTAAAAACAACTACTTTCACCCATCCACCCCATTCACCGACACTCATAAATATGATTTTTAATATATAGCACTATGCAGTATTGGCAATTGAGTTGTCATACCCCCCACTGAATTGGATGCTAATTTATTGTGAAGCTGATAAAGCTTAAGTTTCAGGTCCCCTTTCGAGGTGTCAGACAGGTCCCTAGCGTAGTCATGTGTTTTTATCAAATCTTCAAAAGCAAGTTATTTTGGTTCTACTTCTGGAATGGCAGCGTGAGGAGCTTTGTGGAATTACTCATCAACCAAATGAGCATAAGCCAGTTGCTGTCAACTCAACTCAGACTCATGGAGACTCTACGTGTATTCAAGTAAAACTGTGGTCCACAGGGTTTTCAATGGCTGATTTTCTAGAAGTACATCACCAGGCCTTTCTTCTGAGGTGCCTCTGGGTAGACTCAAACCTCCAATCTTTTGGTTAACTGCTGCATATACTAACCGTTTACAGCACCCAAGGGCTCCACCCAGGGTTGGTGAAAATTATTTAAAAAAAAAAATTAAAGTCTCTGGAAATTGCCCTAAAGGCATATATCTAATGAAGAAACATTTATTCAAGACAACCTTGTTCCCAGGTGGAAACCCCAGGTTCTGCTTAGGGTGACTTGTATCAGCCAAAAAACAAGAGACTGAGATGGGAGAGTGTAAAGGCTTCTTCATTTTATTGCATAAGGAAAGGAAACACGGTTGCTGCCACCAAGACTGCTCAGTGAGGGTAAGGGGAAAGGTTACTTTTAAGGGGTTTACAAGTAGGAAGTTCATACAAGTTACATTAGCAACATTCTTAATTATACTACACAGGTGCAATAGGGTTTATATATAACTTCATGCATTGTCAGGATTTTAATATAAAGTTACAGGGTGTGCCAAGCAAAGGAACCAGGATTCTAATGAAAGCTACAGGGAGAGCCAAGCAAACTGCATGAGGCAGTGGAATTTCCCCCAATCTGGGACCTCTGTCTTATTCCCTCCTTTTCTTTTTGGGCATTAGTCATTCAGGACCAGTGTCCATTCTGACCTATAGCCTGGCTCAGAATTGTTTGGCATGTTCTTGGGGGTGGGGGTGGGGGGTGAATACTGGATATATACTTGAACAGATGGCCTTTCATTGTGGCCACTGATCTACTGTCAAGACACAATGGATAGGCAGAGCTCACAGTGGTATATTGGACTCTGCCTAGGGTTTTTTTTTTTTAATTGCACCCTCTCTTTTAGCCAGTAAGTTTGATGGAGAGGTACAGAGATTATGGGTAATCCTTGCCCTACATACAAAGGGGAGTATGAACAAATCCAGCAATTGTTAGTCCATGCAGTATGGTTTACAACTGACTATTTACTAAATGTTAAAAGAAAAAGATGAGTAAATTTTATGCTCTGTTTATGTGAATGTTTCCCTCAAATATGTTTTCCAAGATTGTCCTAGCTATTGTCTTTATAACTCAGTGCCCAGTTGATGTGTCCTTGTGAGTTCTTGTGAGTCCAGCTGCAGCTGGGTCACATTCTTTATGCTCAAGGACAGGGAATAATGGCTCCAATATTATCTCCTGAATCATTCTCTCCTTTTGATTGGAGATAACACATCGATGATCAATACCTGGACTTAGTGGAGCTCCTAGATCGTGGCCATGACAGAATCTTTAAACTGACAATGCTGGTTTTCTGCTGGATACCATCTAGCTCTTCACCAGAATCTTAAGTAAGAGTGACGTTTCCCTCAATCACATTGCTGAAGTAAGCAGACTCAACGTACATCAACGTTTTAGCCCAAGGCCTTCTTAAGTATGTAAGACAATAGAAGGTAAGTTTTATTATGCCGAATATTACCAGGATGCAGACTAAGAATATGACCATTCTTTGCAATGGTGATCTAGCTCAAGTATTTATTCCTGATGGTAACTAATCAAATAAATCTGGTGTTCGTAAGGGTGTTACAGTATGTAACCAAGCAGCTTGCTGTCTAGTTCTGTGTATACCCTGTTTTATTTCTTCTGTGTTATTTGTCTGAATACAACAAGAGGTATTTGCTACAACACAGATTACACTTTCTTGGGCTAATAAAAAAATCTAAGGCTATTCTGTTTTGTAAAATCATAGCTTTTTGATTTTACAATTTTTTGTAAAATCAAAAGACACTTTTCTGGTTATGATATTTAAACTTTGGTAAATTTAGGAACAGGAACTTCTAATTCGAGAGTCACAATATATAAACCCATTAGTTGGAGAGTTTAGGAGGAGGGAAAATGGTCTCTTATATCCTTTTTTAAAGTCACGTGGCTTGGTTTTCGACTCAGGAGTCTTATTCTAATGAGAGACCCTGAACCTTTGCCTTCAAGGCAGATTACACGAGGAATAAATTTACCCTTCAACTCAGAAATTGAGGAAAATTTTTATTTTAACAGTGAGAAACCCAATTCTTTGTTTGATATATTATTTAATATTAAAGTTCCTAAACATTTCCTAAGTTAAACCATTAAACTTTAGCTAGACAGATAAAACTTTTGGCCATTATCAAATATATACATATTTTTAATAAACCTCTTAAATGTTGTCTTTGTTGCATGTCTCTTATAGTGCGTTCCTTTAAGTGGCAAAAATGAACACAGTAGCAGGCCCAAATATATGTATATATATTCTTTCTCTTGTGGCATAAAAAGCAAAAGTATATAAATGTAAATTATGATGAATATCTATTAACTCAATTTAATATCAGTAAGTTCCCTAAAAGGTCTTGGGAATTATTTTAAGCCTGCATACTATAAAACATAATTACTGTTGAAATAAAGTCTGTTGAAATATTCTAAATTTTCATTCAACTTTTACTATTTCCAATACTTTTTCCAATCTAATTTTAACCCTTAAAGATTTTACCAAATAGCTTTGGAAATCACAAAGTCTCTGCTCAACTGACCAATTCATTGATATGGATATAACCTTCAGTCTCTGGCTGGGAGTGGAAACATTTTTCCAGGCCATTACAGGTGTGTCTCTTGTGATTTCTATTTTTTGGCTTCTTGGAGTTCCCCTACAATAAACAGAACTTGTTTACAGTTCTTTTATGATTGAGATCCACCCAATTCCTGGTAACTACAGTAAAGCAGCAATTTTTTCTTATGTCTTAAAAAAAAAGGTCTCCACCTAGTCGGAAGGAGTTTTTTAAAAGCTTCCCTGGAGCTATATGACCTCAGAGATTGGGGGCTGGGAAGGCCTGATCCTGCCCTGTCCTCCCTAATTTTTTTTCCAATGAAAAAGACCCAAGAGTTTTAATTAGTCACAAGCTAATTAAAAGAGTGGAACACATTTACCATGAGAAGCTTATGCAGTCACAGGTTACATTATCGTAATAATAATTAACATATATTGAACATTTACTGTGTCCCAAGTGGTATCCTAATATTGTACTTTACTCATTGAATGCCCCCAGCAACCCTATGAGATGCTCTTTTTTTAAAAAATAATTTTTATTGTGCTTTAAGTGAAAGTTTACAAATCAAGTCAGCCTCTCACACAAAAACCCATATACACCTTGCTACACACTCCCAATTACTCTCCCTCTGACGAGACAGACTGCTCTCTCCCTCCACCCTCTCTTTTCAAGTCCTTTTCGCCAGCTTCTAACCCGCTCCACCCTCTCATCTCCCTTCCAGCCAGGAGATGCCAACATAGTCTCAAGTGTCCACCTGATCCAAGAAGCTCACTCCTCACCAGCATCCCTCTCCAACCCACTGTCCAGTCCAATCCATGTCTGAAGAGTTGGCTTCAGGAATGGTTCCTGTCCTGGGCCAACAGAAGGTCTGGGGGCCATGACCACCAAGGTCCCTCTAGTCTCAGTCAGACCACCAAGTCAGGCCTTATGAGAATTTGGGGTCTGCATCCCACTGCTCTCCTGCTCCCTCAGGGGTTCTCTATTGTGTTCCCTGTCAGGGCAGTCATCGGTTGTAGCCAGGCACCATCTAGTTCTTCTGGTCTCAGGATGATGTCTTCTCTGGTTCATGTGGCCCTTTCTGTCTCTTGGGCTTGTAATCACCTTGTGTCCTTGGTATTCTTCATTCTCCTTTGATCCAGGTGGGTTGAGACCAATTGCTGCATCTTAGATGACTGCTTGCTAGCGTTTAAGACCCCAGACACCACTCTTCAAAGTGGGATGCAGAATTTTTCTTAACAGATTTTATTATGCCAGTTGACTTAGATGTCCCCTGAAACCATGGTCCCCAGACCCCTGCCCCTGCTACGCTGTCCTTTGAAGCATTCAGTTTATTCAGGAAACTTCTTGGCTTTTGGTTTAGTTCAATTGTGCTGACCTCCCCTGTACTGTGTGCTGTCTTTCCCTTCGCTCAAAGTAGTTCTTATCTACTATCTAATTAGTGAATGCCCCCCCCACCTCCTTCCCCCCTCTCTTAACCACAAAAGAGTGTTTTCTTCTCAGTTTAAACTATTTCTCAAGTTCTTATAATAGTGGTCTTATACAATATTTGTCCTTTTGCAACTGACTAATTTTACTCTGCATAATGCCTTCCAGGTTCCTCCAAGTTATGAAATGTTTCACAGATTCCTCACTGTTCTTTATCAATGCGTAGTATTCCATTGTGTGAATATACCATAATTTATTTATCCATTCATCCGTTGATGGGCACCTTGGTTGCTTCCATGTTTCTGCTATTGTAAACAGTGCTGCAATAAACATGGGTGTGCATATATCTGTTCGTGTAAAGGCTCTTATTTCTCTAGGATACATTCCAAGGAGTGGGTTTGCTGGATCGTATGGTAGTTCTATTTCTAGCTTTTTAAGGAAGCACCAAATTGATTTCCAAAGGGGTTGTACCATTTGACATTCCCACCGGCAGTGTAGAAGTGTTCCAATTTCTCCACAGCCTCTCCAACATTTATTATTTTGTGTGTTTTGGATTAATGCCGGCCTTGTTGGAGTGAGATGAAATCTCATTGTAGTTTTGATCTGCATCTCTCTAACGGCTAATGATTGTGAACATTTCCTCATATATCTGTTAGCTACCTGAATGTCTTTTTAGTGAAGTGTCTATCCATATGTTTTGCCCATTTTTTAATTGGGTTATTTGTCTTTTCTGCAATTGAGTTTTTGCAGTATCATGTAGATTTTAGAGATCAGGCGCTGATCAGAAATGTCATAGCTAAAAACTTTTTCCCTGTCTGCAGGTAGTTTTTTTACTCTTTTGGTGAAGTCTTTGAATGAGCATAAGTGTTTGATTTTTAGGAGCTCCCAGTTATCTAGTTTTTCTTCTATGTTCTTTATACTGTTTATGCCTTGTATTAAGGCTCCTAATGTTATCCCTATTTTTTCTTCCATGGTCTTTATCGTTTTAGATTTTATATTCAGGTCTTTGACCCATTTTGAGCTAGTTTTTGTGCATGGAGTGATGTATGGGTCTTGTTTCATTTTTTTGCACATGTATATCCAGTTATGCCAGCACCATTTGTTAAAAAGACTGTCTTTTCCCCACTTAACTATTTTGGGGCCTTTGTCAAATATCAACTGCTCATATGTGGATGGATTTATGTCTGGGTTCTCAATTCTGTTCCATTGGTCTGTGTATCTGTTGTACCAGTACCAGGCTGTTTTGACTACTGTGGTGGTATAATAGGTTCTAAAATCAGGTAAAGTAAGGCCTCCCACTTTGTTCTTCTTTTTCAGTAATGCCTTACTTAGCCGGGGCCTCTTTCCCTTCCATATGAAGTTGGTGATTTGTTTCTCCATCTCATTAAAGAATGACCTTGGGATTTTGATCGGAATTCCATAAATGTATAGATAGCTTTTGGTAGAATAGACATTTTTATAATGTTAAGTCTTCCTATCCACGAGCAAGGTATGTTCTTCCACCTTCTGTGAGTCTCTTTTGATTTCTTGCAGAAGTGTACTGTAGTTTTCTTTGTAGAAGTCTTTTACATCTCTGTTAAGATTTATTCCTAAGTATTTTATCTTCTTGGGGGCTACTGTAAATGGCATTGATTTGGTGATTTCCTCTTCGATGTTCTTTTTTTTGGTGTAGAGGAATCCAACTGATTTTTGTGTGTTTATTTTATATCCCAATACTCTGCTGACCTCTTCTATTAGTTTCAGTAGTTTCCTGGAGGATTCCTCAGGGTTTTCTGCAAATAGAGATACTTTGACTTCTTCCTTGCCAATCTGGATGGCCTTTATTTCTTTATCTAGCCTAACTGCTCTAGCTAGGACTTCCAGCACAATGTTGAATAAGAGCGGTGATAAAGAGCGTCCTTGTCTGGTTCCCGATCTCAATGGGAATGTTTTCAGGCCCTCTCCATTTAGGGTGATGTTGGCTGTTGGCTTTGTATAAATGCCCTTTATTATGTTGAGAAATTTTCCTTCTACTCCTATTTTGCTGAGAGTTTTTATCATGAATGAGTGTTGAACTTTGTCAAATGCCTTTTTCTGCGTCAATTGATAAAATCATGTGATTCTTGTCTTTTGTTTTATTTATGTGGTGGATTACATTAATTGTTTTTCTAATGTTGAACCATCCCTGCATACCTGGTATGAGTCCCACTTGGTCATGGTGAATTATTTTTTTGATATGTTGTTGAATTCTATTGTCTAGAATTTTGCTGAGGATTTTTGCATTTATTTGTGAGGGATATAGGTCTATGATTTTCTTTTCTTGTGGTGTCTTTACCTGGTTTTGGTATCAGGGAGATGGTGGCTTCATAGAATGAGTTTGGGAGTATTCTGTCCTTTTCTATGCTCTGAAATACCTTTAGTAGTAGTGGTGTTAACTCTTCTCTGAAAGTTTGGTAGAATTCTGCAGTGAAGCCGTCTGGACCAGGGCTTTTTTTTTGTTGGGAGTTTTTTGATTACCTTTTCAATCTCTTCTTTTGTATTGGGTCTATTTAGTTGTTCTACCTCTCTTTGTGTTAGTTTAGGTAGGTAGTGTGTTTCTAGGAATTCATCCATTTCTTCTAGGTTTTCAAATTTGTTTGAGTATAGTTTTTCATAGTAATCTGGTATGATTCTTTTAATTTCATTTGAGTCTGTTGTAATATCTCCCATCTCATTTCTTATTCGGGTTATTTGCTTCCTCCTCTGTTTTTCTTTTGTCAGTTTGGCCAGTGGTTTATCAATTTTGTTGATTTTTTCAAAGAACCAGCTTTTGGTCCTGTTAATTCTTTCAATTGTTTTTCTGTTTCCTATTTCATTTAGTTGAGCTCTAATTTTTATTATTTGTTTTCTTCTGGTGCCTGTGGGTTTGTTTTGTTGCTCTCTTTCTGTTTGTTGAAGCTGTAGGAATAATTCTTTGATTTGGGCCCTTTCTTCCCTTTGCTCATTTTTTTAATTGGATTGCTTGTCTTTTTGTTGTATAGGTATTGGATTTTCCTATATATTTTAGAGGTTTGCCATAGCCAAAATTTTTTTCATAGTCAGTATGTTCTCTTTTTACTCTTCTGGTGAAGTCTTTTGATGAGCATAAGTGTTTAATTTTTAGAAGATTCCAGTTGTATAGCTTACCTTCTAATGTTTGTGTATTGTTAGTTATGGTTTGTATCCTGTGTTTTAGGATACGTGTATTAGGGCCTCAAACCTTGTCACTGTTTTTTCTTCTGTGACCTTTATAGTTTTTTAATTTTATGTTTAAGTCTTTGATCCATTTTTTAAATTTTTTTTTGTGTATGGTGTGAGGTATGAGTCCTAATTTTTTTTGCAGATAGACATCCAGTTTTGCCAGAACTATTTTTTTAAAAAGATAGTCTTTTCCGAATTTGATGGACTTTGGGCTTTTGTGGAAGATCAGTTCACATTAGGTGCACAGCTTTACATCTGGGTTCTTGATTCTGTTACATTGGTCAGTGTGTCTCCTGTTGTACTGATACCAGGCTGTTTTGAGTGCCGTAGCTGCGTAGTAGTTTCTGAGATCAGGTAGTGCTAGTCCTCCTTTATTCTCTTTCAATAGTGCTTTACTTAGCCAGGGCCTCTTCATTTTCTGTATAAAGTTAAGGATTAGTTTTTCTATCTTTTTAATGAATACTGTTGGTATTTAAATAGGGATTGCTTTGTATTCGTAGATTGCTTTGGGTAGAATTGACATTTTCACAATGTTGATTCTACCTATGCATGAGCATGGTGTGTTTTTCCATATATGTAAGTCTTTTTTAGTTTCTTGTGGTAGCGTTTTGTAGTTTTCTTTGTATAGGTCTTTTACATCCCTGGTTAGATTTATTCCTGTTATTTATTTATTTATTAGGGGCTTTTTTTTTTGTTGTAAATGGTATTGCTTTCCTGATTTCATTTTCATAGCTCTCTTTATTGGTGTATAGGAATCCAACTGATTTTTGTATGTTATATTCTTGTATCTTGCTACACTGCTGAATCTTTCTGTTAGTTCCAGTAGTTTTCTCATGGAGTCTTTTGAGTTCTGTATGTGTAGTATCAGAACATCTGCACATAAGGACGGTTTTACTTCCTCCTTACCAATTTTTTTTTTTTTACCAATTTAGATGTCCTTTATTTATTTTGCTTGCCTTTATTGTTCTACTTAGGGCTTCCGACACAATGTTAAATAGGAATGTTGATAAAGGACATCCTAGTCTTGTTCTTATTCTCAAGGAGAATGTTGTCAGCCTCTCTCCATTAAGAATGATGTTGGCTGTTGGTTTTTTGTAGATGCCCTTTATTATTTGAGGAATTTCCCTTCTATACCTATTTTATTGGGAGTTTTTTTTATCAGATATGGGTGTTGGAATTTGTTGAATACTTTTTCAGTGTCAAATGAGGTGCTCATATGATTTTTTTTTAATGTGGTGAACTACGTTGATTGATTTTTCTAACGCTGAATCATTCTTACATGCTAGATATGAATTCCACTTGGTTGTGGTATATTATTTTTTGATATAAAGTTGAATCCTATTGGCTACAATTTTGTTGTGAATTTTTGCATCTATAATCATGAGAGATAAAACTAGTGCCATCGATAGCAATCTATAATTTTCTTTTTTTTTTTTTTGTGGTATTTTTTGCCTGGTTTTGGTGTCCAGGTTATGCTGGCTTGATAGAATGAATTTGGGACTATACTTTCCCTTTCCAAGTTCTGAAATAGTTTGAGTAGTACTAGTGTAAGCTTTTCTCTGAATATTTAGTAGAATTCTCCAGTGAAGCCATGTGGGCCAGGGATTTTTTTGGGAATTGTTTTTATTACCTTTTCAATCTCTTCTCTTGTCATGGGTCTGTTCAGATTTTTGACTTCAGTTTGTGTTAGTTTAGGTAGGTAGTGCGTTTCTAGAAATTTGTCCATTTCCTCTAACCCAGTGCTGTCAAGTCAATTCCGACTCATAGCGATCCTAAAGGGCAGGGTAGAACTGCCCCATAGAGTTTCCAAGGAGCTTTCCTCTAGGTTTTCAAATTTGTTGGAGTATGGTTTTTCATAGTACTTTGTTATGATCTTTTTTATTTCAGTTGGGTCTGTTGTAATATCCCCTATTTCATTTCTTATTTGGATTATTCGCATCTTTCCGGTTTTTCTTTTGTCAGTTTTGCCAGTGGTTTGTTGATTTTGTTGATCCTTTCAAAGAATAAACTTTTGGTTTTGTTGATTCTATTTTTTTTATTCTTTATTTCTGCTCTACTCTTTATTATTTCCTTTCTTCTGTGTGATTCTTTTTCTGTTCTCTTTTATTTGTTTGAGTTGTGTAGCTAACGTTTTGATTTTGTCCCTTTCTTCTTTTGTGATGTGTGCTTCTATTGCTATACATTGACCTGTGTGCACTGCCTTTGCTGTGTCCCAAAGGTTTTGGTATATTGTGTTTTCATTCTAGTTTGATCCTAGGAATTTTTTTATTTCTTCTATTATCCAGTGTTTTTTGTTTTTTTTTTTTTTTTTAAGCAAGGTGTTATTCAGTTTCCATGTATTTGATTTTTATTTTCTTGCTCTTCCTGTTAATTTCTACTTTGATGCTGTTCTGATCAGAGAAGATACTTTATCTTATTTCAGTGTTTTGGATTTTGTTCAGGGTCGCTTTGTGGCCCAAGATATGGCCTATTCTGAAGAATGTTCCATGTGTGTTGGAAAAGAATGTGTATTTTGCTGCTGTTGGGTGGAGTGTTCTATATATGTCTGTGAGGTCAAGTTGGTTGATCGTGGCCTTTAGGTCTTCAGTATTGTTTTCAGTTTCTAGATGTTCTGTCCTTTAATGAGAGCGGTATGTTGAAGTCTCCTACTATTGTGGAACGGTCAATTACTTTTTTCAGTGTGGTTGGAGTTTGTTTTATATATTTTGGAGCTCTGTCGTTGGGTGCATAGATATTTATTATGGTTATGTCCTCATGGTTGTCTTTTTAATTATTATATTTTGTTCTTCCTTTTCTTCTATGGTTTAAAGTCTATTTTATCTGAGATTATGATTGCCACTCTTGCTCTTTTTTGATTGCTGTTTGATATATTTTTCCCCGTTGTTTGATTTTTAATATATTTATGTCTTTGTGTCTTGTAGACAGCATATTGATGGATCCTGTTTTTTTTTATCCATTCTGTCACTCTGTGTCTCTTTATGGATGCATGTAAGCCATTTAAATTCAACATAATTATTGACAGCTGTGAGTTTGTTGCTGCCAATTTGTGCTTCTTTTTGTGATGCTGACATTTTCTTTGTTGCTTTTACTGTCCTGTGCTGAATTCATTTCGTTTGTGGGTTTTTTTTCCCATTTGTTTTTGTAGATTTTGTGTTTACTAAGACTATGTTTTTCTTCTTTATTTTGATGAGTAGGTTTTTTAACTTTCTTTGTGATTACCTTGAAATATATCCCTGTCTTCCTAAGTTTAAACCAGTCTTTTATTACTTGATATAGCCTTGATTTCCTCTCTATCTGAAAGCTCTATACTTACACCATTTATTCACTCCTTTATTGCTCTGATGTTGTTGTCATTTACAGATTGACCTCTCTGGTTTCCTTCATGTAAATATTTTAGTATTGTTTTATCTTTGAGAGTTCATTACCGAGGTTGGTATATGGCTGATGCTGTGTGTGTGGCATCCTAGGTTCAGGTTGTTTCCTGATGTTGGTGGTTCTCTAACTGAAGGACTCCTTATAATAATTCTTGTAATTTTGCTTTAGTTTTTACATATCCCCTTAATTTCTGTTTATCTGGAAATGTCCTGATTTTGCCCCCACATTTGAGCAAGAGTTTTGCAGGATATATTAATCTTGGTTGGCAATTTTGTTCCTTCAAGGTTTGATATATGTCATCCCATTGCCTCTTGCCTGCGTTGTTTCTGCTGAATAATCAAAGTTTAATCTTATTGTTTTCCCTCTGTATGTGACTTTTTGTTCTGTCGAGCTGCTCTTAGGGTACTTTTAGGGTCTATCCTAGATAGGGTTCATTGAGCTTCTTGGATCATCAGCTTTTCATCTTTCATAATATTAGGGAAGTTTTCTGTCAGCAAATCTTCAATGATCCTCTCTGTGTTTTCCATTTTCTCCCCCTGTTTTGGAACTCCGATTACATGCAAATTTTTGCATTTGCTTGGGTCCCGCATTGTTCTTGGGGTTTCTTCATTTTTTTCCTCGTTAATTTTCCTCAGACGAAACGGTTTCCAAGAATTTGTCTTCAATTTTGCTGTTCATGTCCTCCAGTGTTTCAAATTTGGGCCTAAAACCTTCTATTGCACTGTCCATTTCTGAAATCTTGTTGTTTATCTTTTGGATTTCTAATTGCTCTTTTTGTATGATTTCCAGTTTTTTGTTTATTTCGGCACTTTGTTCCTGTATTATTTTCCTGAATTTTTCCATTGTTTTGCCTACCTTTTCCATGACTTTGTCTGTTTTTTCCTTATTTTTGTCTGTGTTTTCCTTCATCTCTTTGAGGGACCTGAATATTAGAGTTTTGAATTCCCTGCAATGTAGTTCCAGTGCCTTTTTTGCTACCAGAAGGTCATCTGATATTTTACTTTAGACGCTTTCTGGAGTCATTCTGTCCTGATTTTTTATGTTTTGTTATTGTCTGCTCTTTCTGAGATGGTCAGGAATTATTTTCTTCTTTTATTGATTGTATATTTGTTTCATCCTGCTTTTTTTGTTTGTTTATGTCTGGGCAGGTGAGCTGGGTGTATTTTGTTGCTTGCTCATCTTTAGGCATGCTACTTCTCACCAGCTTGTTCATGTAAGCAGGGCCAGTTGCTCAATGATGGTGCAGCATGGCAATTCCAGCAGAGGGGATAGGGGATGGATCATTTGTGGCATGTACTGGGACCAACAGGGTAGGGCTAGGGTGCAGTGCAGCCTAGATCTGGTGGTTTGTGCCTGTACAGCTCCAGGGAGCAGCACTCCATGCACAGTACAGATAGGCAGGAGAAAGGGAGAGGATGGGATATGTGGAGTTAAGTGGGTGAGAAAAAGAACAGAGAGAAACAGAAACAAAAAAAGAAAGAAAAGAAAAAGTGAATAAAATGATGGCACCTTAGGATTCAGTGAGTGGGGCAAAGCAGACCCAGCAAGGCCGTGTGCCAGTGGTTTTCTAGCCAAGTGATATGGCTTGGCCTGTGAGAAGGGGCATGAGTGGCACATGGGGCTACATGGGCTAGAGAAGGGAAAGAAATGAAAGGAAATACAAAACAAATAAAAACAAACTAAAACAAACAACAACAATATATAAAAAAAATGTTGCTGGCGAGCTGGCCATTGGGGGCAGGGTGGAATTGAGGTGGTGATGAGCTGATGTCTCTTTAGCCAAGCAGTGCAGCTCAGCCTATCAGGAAGGGGCAGAGGTAGAACAGAGCCTAGATGGGAGAGAAAATGAAAAAGGACAAGGGGAAAGATAAAGAAAATAAAAAATGTGATGCTGAGACAGCTGAGGAAGCTGACCTGTGGCACGGAAGTGGGGAGGCCATGTGTGCTGGAGGCTTTCTAGCCAAGTAGTACAGCATAGTCCATCAAGAAGGGGGGGGGGTGGTGCATGGGGCTAGGTGGGTGGGAGAAAGGAAAGGAAGGAAGGGAAAGAGAGGTAAGAAACCTAAGTGAAAAAAATAAATAAAATAAAAAGTGGCACTGACAGAGCTTCCTGGGGTGGCATGGACCCAGGGAATCTGTGTGCCAGTGGCTCTCTTGCTGAATGGTGTGGCACAGCCTGTCAAGAAGGAGTGGAGATGGCACACATGGCTAGGTAGGCTGGAGAAAGGAGAAGGAAGGGAGAGAGAGATAAGAAACTGAAAAAAGGAAAAAAAATGGCACTGGAGGAGCCTGCCATTGGGGTGGTGTGGACTGGGGAGGCCACATGCTGCTGGCTCTCTTGCTGAGTGGTATGACACAGCGCGCCAAGAAGGAGCAGAGATGGCACACACAGCTAGGTGTGTGGGAGAAATTACAGGAAGGAAGGATGAGAAACATAAATAAATAAAAGAATAAAATAAAAAATGGCCCCGAGGGAGCCTGCCAGTGGTGTGGTGGGGACCTAGGGAAGCTGTGTGTGTGTGGCTTTCTAGCTGTGCACTGTGGCACAGCCCATCAAGGAACGAAGATTGCACACCATGCTAGCTAAGCAGGAGAAAGGAAAGGAAGGAAGTGAGAGAGAGAGGACAAAGAAACAGAATGTAAAACAACAACAACAACAACAAAAAGTGACACTGAAGGAGCCAGCTGCCAAGGACATGGCAAATCCAGGTGGCAAGGAGCTGGTGTCTCTCTGGTACAGCAACAATGCCTGTTGCAAAGCAGTGGAGGCCATGTAGAGGGAAGAGGGGAGTGGGATTGGGAAGCTTGTATCCCTCTTTACTGGATGCTCTGTCTCCTGTTGAAAGTTCTGTGAAATTGCCTTCTCATGCACTCTGTCCACCATTCCTGGTGCCTGAGGTCCAAGATGACAAGTCTGTGCTGCATTAGCTGGTAGGGGACTTCCACTCCATAGATCTCCTTGTTCCCTGTTCTCTGTCAGTTTCTTATTCCATTCAGTGCTTGGTTGAGTTCTTTATCCCTTTATTTGACACTTAGGGTTCCAGGATTGACATTTGTATCTGTTTTACTTAGTTTTTTGGGTCTTTGCTATAGGGGGACACTGTGGTGCTTCTGTCTGTAGTGCCATGTTGGCTCTGCCTCCAGGTTCCATAGTATTTTATTGTTGATGGCAATGTTGCCTGTGAATAAAGACAGTTTTATTTCTTCCTTTCTAATCTGGGTGTTTTTTGTTTCTTTTTCTTGGCTGATTGTACTGACTTACACCTCCAGCACAATGAAGAGTACTGAAGTGGTGAAAGTGGCCATCTTTATCTTGTTCCTGATGTCAGAATAAAACATTCAGCCTTTAACTATTAAATATAAGGTGGTTGTTGTTTTTTGGCAACCCCATTCACCACAGAACAAATGTTGCCCCGTCCTGTACCATCCCCATGATTGGTTGTGGATTGGACTGTTGTGATACATCTGGTTTTCTTTGAGTGAAGTTTGGAAATAGATCTCCAGGCCTTTATTATTGTCTGTCTTAGTCCAGAAGCTCCACTGAAACCTGTTCAGCATTATAGCAACACACAATCCACCATTGACAGGGTAGTGATAAAATACAGTGAAGAAAAATTAAAATATTTGCCACTATATAGAGCTCACTATTTTTCTTCATTTTTTTTTTCACTAAATCGATTCACAGTGGTAGGGATGCTGAGTACATGATACAATATTAAAATTGTGCTTTGGGTCAAGGATGACAGACTCTCTCTTTCCTTCCCTTTCCCTCTCAACTGAGATTTTTTTCCTTCTAATTGATAAGGGAAAACATGGTCAAGACACAGTAAGGAACCGTCTGAAACGTCTTGGGTATGGAAATTAGACTGACTCCTTCCTGAACCATAGGAATCCTCCCCCTTCAATTCTCTTGGCATTCAATTTTTTTTGTACTCATTTGTTTGATATCCCCGTTCATCAAAAACCTGTTACTTTCTTAAGAGAGGAACCACAACTGTGTTTCCCAGTGCCTGGTAAAATACCTGGTATGTGCTCATCAAAAAGGCCTGCGTAGTGCATATGGTTAATGCTCTCAGCTGCTAACCAAAAGGTTGGAGGTTTGAGTCTACCTAGAGGTGCCTTGGAAACCCTGGTGGCCTAGTGGTTAAGTGCTACGGGTGCTAACCAAAGGGTTGGCAGGTCAAATCCACCAGGCGCTCCTTGGAAACTCTATGGGGCAGTTCTACTCTATCCTATAGGGTCGCTATGAGTCAGAATCTACTAGATGGCTCTGGGTTTGGTTTTGGTTAGAGGTGCCTTGGAAGAAAGACCAGGCATTCTACTTCCAAAAAGTCAGCCTTGGAAAATACTATGGAGTTCACTTCTACTCTGACACACATGGAGTCACCATGAGTCAGAATTGACACGATGGCAACTGGTTTTTACTAATCAAGTAACTTTTGTTTGAATGAATACTCCAACCTAAGTAATTGCATTTGCATTTACCAAGTGATCTTACTTAACTCTCTAGAGAGACTGTTTTGAATTTAGATTGGAAAAGACATTTTCATATAAAAAGTGGGTAAGTTTGCCTGTCTTGTCATTTATGCTTTTCTTTTTGGCAAGGAACCCCTAGTGAGTGGGATTGGGGCCATGTATGTGCATGGTAGGGATAGGATTTGGTATGGTCTGGACCATGCGTTTTTTCTTTCCATCTGGAGAAAGGCCTAGTACACAACACTAGATATATTTGACAGTGTGAGGCACATGACTTTATCAATGTAAACTCTAGAAAGAGGGTCTTGAATTATCTTCTCTTATCCTCTACAGTGAGTAGGGTTCATGACTTCATCTGGGTAAACCCTAGAAACGGGGTCTTGAACCTTCTCTTATCCTCTACAGTGAGTAGAAGGAACATCATAAGAACTACTAAACTAAACCTGTTTCTGTCAAGTTGATTCTGACTCACAGTGACCCTACAGGACAGAGTAGAGCTCCCTATAGGGTTTCCAAGACTGTAATCTTAGGGAAGCAGACTGCTACATCTTTCTCCTGCAGAGTGGCTGGTGAGTTTGAACCACTAACCTTTGGTTATTAGCCAGTGCTTAACCATTGTCCCACTAGGGCTCCTTTAAGAACTACTAGGGAGATGAAATCTAAGGAGATTCATGGATTGTGATCTATTTTGATGATCTGTTGATCTTAGAATGGTTTTCAGCAAGGATATTCTGCGCATGTTTTGTTAAATTTATTCCTAAAAATTTAATTTGTGTTGTAGCTATTATAAATAGTATTTTTTTTAATCTTAGTTTTCAGGGGTTCATCGATTATATACAGAAATACAGTTGAAGACTGACTTTTGTGTGTTGACCTTCTATGTAATGATCTTGGTAAAGTTACTTATTAATTCTAAGTGGGTTTTTTTGTAGTTTTCCTGAAATTTTCAACATAGACAATCATGTTATCTATGAATAGAGGCAGTTTTATTTCATCATTTCTGATCTACATGCATTTTATTTATTTTTTTGCCATATTACACTAAAATTTCCAGTAAAATATTGAATAAGAGGGATGAGAATGATCATTCTTGTCTTAGGGAAAATCACTCAGTCTTTCATCATTAATATGATGGCAACTATAGGTTAAATATAGATGCCTTTTTGGGGGCAGTTCTACTATGTCCTATAGGGTCACTATGAGTCGGAATCGGCTCGACGGCACTGGGCTTTTTTTTTTTATTAGTTTGAGGAAGTTCACTTCTATTCCAGTTTTGCCGAGCCCTTTTTTAAAAATCATGAATGGGTTTTATATTTTGTCAAAATCTTTTCCCAAATCTTTAAAACTATGTGGCTTTTCTTCTTTAGACTTAGTATGGTGAATTTGATTGATTTTTGAATGTTGAACCAGACTTATATGCCCAGGATAAATCCTACTTGGTTGAGGTGCGTTCTTAATTTTATATATTGCTATATTCTATTTGAGACTTACTCTTGAACATCGAGTAGCTAAAGGGAAAGGAAGAACTAATGATGTAAAAGAGCTGAGCAGAAGGTTTCAAAGGGCAGAGCCAGAAGAAAAAAGTATTATAATGAAATGTACAAAGATCTGGAGTTAGAAAACAAAAGAGGTGAACACGCTCAGCATTTCTCAAGCTGAAAGAACTGAAGGAAAAATTCAAACCTCGAGTTGCAATATTCAAGGATTCTACAGGGAAAATACTGAATGACACAGGAAGCATCAAAAGAAGATGGACGGAATACACAGAGTCACTATACCAAAAAGAACTGGTTGATGTTCAACCATTTCAGGAGGTAGCATGTGATCAGGAACCAATGGTACTGAAGGAATAATTTCAAGCTGCACTGGAGGCATTGGCAAAAAACAAGGCTCCAGGAATTGATGGAATACCAATTGAGATGTTTCAGCAAATAGATATAGCATTGGAAGTGCTCGCTTGTCTATGCCAAGAAATTTGGAAGACAGCTACCTGTCCAATCAAATGGAAGAGATCCATATTTATGCCTATTCCCAAGAAAGGTGATCCAACTGAATGTGGAAATTATCAAACAATGTCACAGGCAAGTAAAATTTTGCTGAAGATCATTCAAAAGCAGCTGCAGCAGTACATAGACAGGGAACTGCCAGAAATTCAAGC
This sequence comes from Elephas maximus indicus, assembly GCF_024166365.1. Taxonomy (NCBI): domain Eukaryota; kingdom Metazoa; phylum Chordata; class Mammalia; order Proboscidea; family Elephantidae; genus Elephas; species Elephas maximus. Next base: position 139,207,406 of record NC_064821.1, read on the forward strand.
TAGATTCAGAAGAGGACTCAGAACGAGGGATATCATTGCTGATGTTAGATAGCTCTTGGCTGAAAGCAGAGAATACCAAGAAGATGTTTACCTGTGTTTTTATTGACTATACAGAGGCATTTGACTGTGTGGATCCTAACAAGTTATGGACAGCATTGTGAAGAAAGGGAATGCCAGAATGCTTAATTGTGCTCACGAGGAACCTGTACATAAATCAAGAGGCAGTCATTTGAATAGAACAAGGGAATACTGCATAGTTTAAAATCAGGAAAGGTGTGTGTCAGGGTTGTATCCTTTCACCATATTTACTCAATAGGTACGCTAAGCAAATAATCCAAGAGGCTGGACTATATGAAGAAGAATGGGGCATCAAGATTCGAGGAAGACTCATTCTGACAACCTGCATTATGCAGATGACACAACCTTGCTTGCTGAAAGTAAAGAGGTCTTGAAGCACTTGCTGATGAAGATCAAGGACCACAGCCTTCAGTATGGATTACACCTCAACATAAAGAAAACAAAAATCCTCACAACTGGACCAATAAGCAACATCATGATAAATGGACAAAAGATTGAGGTTGTCAAGAATTTCATTTTACTTGGATCCACAATCAACACTTACGGAAGCAGCAGTCAAGAAATCAAATGACGCATTGCATTGGGCAAATCTTCTGCAAAAGACTCCGTTAAAGCGTTAAAAAGCAGAGATGTCACCTTGAAGACTAAGGTGCACCTGAGCCAAGCCATGGTGTTTTCAATCGCCTCATATGCATGTGAATTGACGCCTTTGAATTGTGGTGCTAGTGAAGAATACTGAATATTCCATGGACTGCTAAAAGAACAAATAAATCTGTCTTGATGGAAGTACAGCCGGAATGCTCCTTAGAAACAAGGACAGCAAGACTACGTCTTACATACTTTGAACACGTTATCAGGAGGGATCAGTCCCTGGAGAAGGACATCATGCTTGGTAAAGTAGAGCATCAGTGAAAAAGAGGAAGACCTTCAACAAGATGGATTGACACAGTGACTGCAACAATGGGCTCAAGCATAACAATTATTGTGAGGATGGCATAGGACCGGGCAGTGTTTTGTTCTGTTGTACATAGGGTCACTGTGAGTTGGAACCAACTTGACAGCACCTAACAACAACAAGAACATACTCTATTTGGAGTCCTGGTGGCACAGTGGCTAAGAGCTCAGGCTGCTAATCAAAAGATCACCAGTTTGAATCCACCAGTTGCTCCTTGGAAACCCTATGGGACAGTTCTACTCTGTTTTATAGGGTCGCTATGAGTTGGAATCGACTCAATGACAAGTTTGGTTTGGTATTTTATTTGCCAAAAATTTGTTGAAGATTTTTTCACCTATGCTTATAAGGGATATTGTAGTTTCCTTCCTTTGCACTGTCTTTATCTAATATTGGTGTCAATATAATAATAAATCCATTGCTGTTGGGTTGATTCTGACTCATAGTGACCCTATAGGACAGAGTAAAACTGTCGCATAGGGTTTCCAAGGAACAGCTGCTGGATTTGAACTGCTGATATTTTGGTTAGCAGCCGAGCTCTTAACCACTATGCCACCAGGGCTCCAGGCTAATAACAATCTTGTTGAATGAATTGGAACGTATTGTCTTCCATTTTCTGGAAGAAACTGTGTAGAACTGGTGCTCTTTCACCTTTAATTGCTTGGTGAAATTTGCTAGTGAAGAGGGACCATCTGAACCTGGAAAATTGGTTTTCAGAATATGTTTTTAATACAAATTCAGTTTATAAAAGGTCATAGGGCAGTTTATACTATCTATTTCATTGCAAGTTTTGATAGTTTGTACTTTTTGAGAAATTGGCCCACTTCATCTAAGTTGTCAGAATTATAGACTTTGTGTTGTCAAAATGCTGATTTTTAGTTTACTTACTTGATTTATCAAAGGTTAAAAGGATTTCTTAAATCTTTATGTATATGCTTATTTTCTAGTGAATACAATTTCATTGGTTGAGTGAACTATTAACTTGAACATGTATATGACAGGTTTCACTGAGAGATTTCTATCTCATCAGGATCTTAGTGTTTGATGTGTTACTGCCCCTAGGCCAAATGAGCTTATACTTCCTTTCACTAAACCCATAGAAGGAAAAGTAACAACCTGTCACTTAAACAAGAGAAGATATACTTGAAACAGGAATGCCATAGGGCCAGCAAATGCAGGCCCTTACCTGTGGTAGTTTCAGCAGACTGTAAGTGTATTCCTTTGAGTTGCCTTTTTGTTGTCATTGTAGCATCCAATAACTCATCTCAGACCTACTGTATCAGAAAGTCTAGGGAAGGGCAGGGGCCAAAGAATCTTTGTATTGAATACGTTTATTTGGGACACAGCCCAGGACTGAGGACCACTGATGAAAGCAATGTGCCTGTCTTGGAAGAGCTGTATTTTATTTGTGGAGATGTTATAGAAAAAGCACTAAACCAGAAATTAGGTGATTGGAATCAGGTCTAGATTCTGATGCTACCAAACTAGGGAGTAACTCAGTTTTGCCCTTTCAGCTTTCTTACTTTTAAATGTTTAATGAAGAAACCATTATTTGGTTTTGAAGTCAGAGTTATTCTTTTCTACTGTGAGATTTCTTTGACTATTAAAAGGGCACTTTATTTACTCCTTTATGGCAATGCAGCTTGGAAAAGAAAATTAAATCATGCCTACATAAATGCTCCATCTAATGTGTTGTGGTCTCACCTGGTCCCCAGTGAAGTTTCAGTTCACGTGAAGAAATACTGCTTAGCAGCACCATGCTCAACTGTGGAAGGAGACATTCTTTATCTAATGGGGTAAAAAAACAAAAAAACCCACTGCCATTGAGTTGATTCCAATCCATAGTGACCCCGTCAGGTTTCCAAGCCTGTAAATCTCTATGGAAGCAGACTGCCACATTTTTCTCCCATGGAGCTGCTGGTCATTTCAAACTGCTGGCCTTTCTGTTAGCAGTTGATCACTTTAACCACCGTGCCACCAGGGCTCCTTATTTAATGGGGTACGAGTGTTCAAAGTAATAAAGGGCCTCAAATCAATCAGAAAATGCATGGTTATGAATGTGGATTTAATGGCATTAGCTGCTTCCCTGAATTTCTCTCATTATCAAATACTGTGAGACACTGCATAATTTTTTCAAGATCTTATAATAGATGATCTAATGCATATGTTCCTTACAAATGTGAGCAATATAAGGCAGGTATATAGAGCTTTACACAATGTTCCTGTAAAGCAGAGGTCTGCAAATTATGGCCTTCAGGTACCACCTGGTTTTGAAAATAAAGTCTTATTACAACATAGCTGTGCCTGTTAATTTATGTATTGTGTATGACTACTTTCATGCTATAATGGCAGAGCTGAGTAGTTGAGACAGAGACTGTATGGCCTATATATCCTTAAATAATTACTATCTGGCTCTTTTCAGAAAAGTTAGCTGACCACTGGTATAAAGACTGAAACTTTTTTTTTTTTTTTGGTGAAAAATAGAAAAAAAAAAAAATCAGGAACAAAACACCTAATGAAATATATTTCATTTCCAGCCCAGAAAAAAAAAAATTAATCACTTTAAGAAGAATCAACCACTTACCTAGGACTTTTGACAGTTGGAATAAAGATGATATACAATAAGTAATAACAAGTATTTTATTGTATTGGTCAAAATGTCAAAAACAATCCATGTTCTCTTTTGGGGAAATTAATAGGCTTTCAAATATGATGCATAAGAATTGGGAAAAGACTAGTCTAAGCTTTAGGATTAAAAGAATTGAATAATTGAAAGAGCTAAGTTTTCTAACACATTTTCCATCACCATTTTAAAGTCCGTTTTTGCATGCTATACGTTGGTATAAATGCATAATACATAGTTGTCATGTTACTATGTTTAATCCAGTGTTAGTTGTCTAAAGTTCTTATAATCTGACTGAACTAAACAAAAAGGGAAAATTTCTTTCTTTAGTATATTTGTTTATGACCTAACTCTTACTCTATGGTGATGGCTTCTTTCACTTTCCTATGGAGATTTTATAGTCTAGATCTCTCTATAATGTTTTTTGCTTTAGCGTGGAAGCCATCAGTGATGACTATTCACTGCCAATGCCCAGAAATCACATTATTCCTTCCTGACTACAATTTTAACCCAGTGGAGAACTGTACCTTGTCTTCACTAAGAAGCTGGGATGGTTTCTGCTGCCATTGGGCTCCATTGTATCCTTGGACAAATTGATGCCCAACTATATCTTGAAACTTTTCCCTAAGACATTGTTCAGTATCCATTTGTATACTGGTGATCCTATGAAGAATAAACTTCCCCTGAGTGGTACCAGCTCATGGTACCTCCTGTGTTGGTATAGAGATAAAATGCATACTTGTTACACCATTTAAAATCACTTTAGGGAAATGAACACAAATTCAGTCATAGTATATCTTTGCAAATTTTTGTTGTTATGAAAATGCAAGACCTAATTATTATCAAATGTAATAGTATTTATTCTAAATTCTAAAGCTGCTTAAGTTATGCCTTGATAAGAGTGAGAGGAGAGGTCTATTCTTTAGATTTCTAACTTATGATACATCCCTTTTTTGGTGTTTTCATCTTCTTCTGGAGACTGTTTATCTCATTTTGAAGTCGTTTACTCTCTTTTTCGAATCCTTCTTTGAGGAGCTGGGCCTGCTCCTAAAGGGAGATGAATGGAGATTTAATAAAGTGTAGCACTAAGTAAGATCTCTACCTTCTATCTAATTTCCACATACATTGATTTTTTAGTATTTTATTTCTTCTTGACATTCTCCCCCCTCCCCATCCCACCAACTTTCATTATACTTTTTCTTAGGCTTCCTAGCCCTGTAATTACTTTTCCTGGGTCTCTTTAACTAAGAAGGATTTTCAGCTCATACCTCCTGAGATACTGTTGAACCTAAAACACCAGTTTGATCTTTTCTCCTGTTAATTGTACAGTCTTTGTAGGCAATATTAATCATATTTTTGAGTTCAAATCTTATCTATGAATTATAGACTCTTTTATACACTCACCTACACACATATATTATTATACACACACACATAGCACATAAGTAAATAAAGCATTCTCAAAATATGATGAAGTGGCAGAACCTTAGATCAGGGAATTTTATCTAAGCCTCCAAACTTGGCAGGGATAGCAGAAAATTGTCAGTGAAATCAGGGTTCCAGACTGGCTATACTACATTTCTGCACAGAATTCCAGGTTCAACACAAATTTGGAGCATGACATAGAAGACAGGTAGGAGTGACATATGGACACACAGGTATAGTTAGAGGACAAAGGAGCCCTTCTGCTCATAAAAGTTCTCTTAGAGCTAAAGTCATAGCTAGTGCATAAAACAAAACAAAAGAAGACATAAACCACTGCAGGCTCTACTAAGGCGTGAAAATAGATTAGATATCAAACTGTGTGACCCAGTGAAAGCTATTTAATCTCTCTGAACCTGTGTTTTTGTTTTCCTAAGCAAGTAGTTCTTGCTTCATATAAAATACGTATAAAACACTTTTACAATGTGTAGCAGGTAATAGATACCATTTACTAAAGGATATACAGATTAAGGACCAGATGTAACATAAGTGAAAATAAAAAAGTTTAATATCTAGAAATAGGCAGGGGCCAGGGAGTCAGCCAGCCAGGGATCAAAAAGTATAAGTGGATGAATAAGGTTCTTCTTTTGGGGTTTGTGTTCTCACTGCCACACCAAGTTTGTTATCAAGGAGAGTACAGAGGAAACAGAGCAAGATGCTGCAATTAATTACCTTAAGTTTCAGAGCTACAGTCCTTTCTTGCTCTTCCAGCAACTGTGCCCTGTCCCTCTCCATCTTCTCAGTCAATTGTTGCACATGTTCCTGATAACTCTTTTCTTTCTGGTCCATCATCTGCTGATTCTTTTTTTGCATTTCCTCCAACATTTTTGCTGAAGCCGCTGCAGATTCAGCTTTCACACGTTCCACTGAGAAGAAAAAGGAAGAAGAGATGTTCAAGTAGGGTTGCAATGTTATCCTCTTGTCCTTTCATTTATGTTTTTTACTGTCATTACTTCATAGATGAAATTCTAGGATAATTTTTCCTTCCGTGTAACCATAATGCCAGTGTCAGCATATAACACAGTCAGAGACGGCTTCAGAAGCTAAGACACATCTTTGCTGTTCTTGTTCTAGTTTAATGACCTCAGATTTACCCAGTCAAGTTATTCAGACCTTCAAGTGATTTTGAAAGCTATGTCTCTTGAATAGCTCCTCACCTTCAATCTCCTTTTCCTTTTCTGTGAGAGTCTGGTCTGTCTGTAGAATTGCATCCATCACAGACTCCTTGGACGTCAAGTATTTCTGCAGAATCTCTTCAGCCTTAGGAGCCAGAGAGTAGGAAATGGCTGTAAGCATTTGTTCCCATTTTGTCCACCCACCATCTTTTCTTCTAGGAACTGCTCCTCTTGGTTCTGGTGGGACTGGCCCAGGTCAAGTCCCCTTGTGACAGGTGTGCACATACTCCAGGCTTTCCAATCAGATCACTACTCAGAGTCATTTATAGAAGGCTGATATAGATATTAGGAGAAAGAGAGTCTAGGTTCTTTTTAGACTGAGGGCTCCAACTTTGAAGTTGTTGATGCTGTGGTCCCATATTGGGTGAGCTTGCTAGATACTGAAGCCATCATGGAGAAAGCAGAGTATAGAATGGAGGTAGAGGGAGAAAGAATGAAAGGGAAGCAATGGGTTGGGTGAGACAAAGAAAAGATGACATTTTTTGTAGTCTTGAATCCAGTTCTTAAAGCCAGTTTGAAGTCTAACCCAATGAATTACTATTTTTTCTTAAGTGACCATCTTTCAGTTTGTGTCCCTTGTATGATGGTTAAGGTTGGATGTCTACTTGGCTGGGCCATGATTCTTAGCAGTCATGATGTAGTTTAGTAGCTATGCAATGATGTAATCACCTCCATAATGAGATATGATACAATATAATCACCTCCATTGTGAGATCCGTTATGAGCAACCAATCATTTGAAAGGGAGTTTCCTTGGGTGGACTTTCTGGCTTTTGCTCACTCTGAATCCTACAGATGGCTCCTGTTCATCTCATCTCTGGTTCTTGGGACCTGAGCTAGTAGGTTAACTGCTGAACTTGGGACTTGTCAGTCTCTGCAGCCTGTGAGCCAGAGGCCTGTTGTCTGACCTGCTAATCTTGGGTTCACCATACCCTGCAGCTATGTGAGTCAGGAGAAGCCTCCAGCCTGACCCATGGACTTGGGGCTTTGCAGCATCTACAATTGTGTGAGCCATCTCCTTGATATAAATCCCTCTCTCCATATATTTATATGCTTCACTGGTTTTTCTTCTCTAGAGAACCCAGCCTAAGATACCTTGCAACATAAAAGTGCCATCAGTTCCAGCTATAATAGAGGGAAGGAGCCCTTGTGTCCGAACAGTTAAGTGCTCAGCTGTTAACTGAATGATTGACGGTTCATATCCATCCACAGCTCTGTGGTTGAAAGAGCTGGTAATCTGCTTCCATAAAAATTACAGCCAAGAAAACCCTATGGCGCAGCTCTACGCTGCAGTTCCTATGAGTCGAAATCTACTTGACGGCACCTAACTGCAACAACATAATAGAGGGTTATTGCAGCAACCGGGTAATTAATTTGAAAATTCAATTTATAACTCAAATGTGAGTTGATTGCACTCTTTTTCACGAGCACCTAGGGCATATATGGTATAACAGGATCGCTGTACATGTTTATTGAAGGAAAGAGTGCATGCTACAAAAACAATAAGGTATTTTTTTGTGTAATTGCCCTTGATCACATTGGTGTTTCAAAGAGGCACTTCTGCTGCAGAAATGACAAATCTTGGTTACCTGTATGCCCTTCCTGGGTTGCCGCTGGTACTTTATCTTCAACGCTTGTATCTTCTGAAGGAAGAGACGATACCCCCCAGGTTTAGAATAAACCCCCTGCTTCACTTCTTCTTCTAGAGGACTGAAAATATCCTGAAGTAAAGCTGAGCAACGATCCGATGATGCTTGCACATTCTGTTTACAAAAGTCATCCAGCTTTTTTTCTAACTGGGCCTTTAACGTAAATATAGGGAGTAAAGAGAATAACAGGGAAAAGATGTTAGCAAGCCCCGAGAACTTCTGGAAAGGTTTCTCCAAAATGTCTACGACCCCCTAGAAACTTACAAACACCACTGGGACCATCTCCTTCCTCCAACTCTGGCTTTCTACTGAAATCCTTTTCCACTGGAGGTGAGGTTCAGAGTGGAGAGTGCTAGCTTTATGCCACACTTTTACGGGTGAATTTCCGCTTTTCAAATTAGACCAGTGATTGCACATGAACAGAGTGTGGTACAGTGTAAGTCTGCTCAAGGTAACTAAGACTACAATTTTTTTTTTTTTTGCTTTTGGCTAAAATATCAAATCAGCCTATCAGTGGGCATGTATCTTGATTAAAAATTCTGACTATTACTTAAATGTGTTCAATTAAATTAACCTATTTCTCCCTTGTCAACTATTTTGTTATCCAACATTTTGCCTTTATGACAACAGTAAAAAATCTTCTATCTGACTATCTTGCTAATTAACAACATAATATTGAGGTACAAGGTGAGAGTAAAGCTGGTTGTGATCGTTAAGGTTATGTGTCAACTTGACTGGGCCTTGATAATTATTGCTTTGGCAGTTATGTAATGATGAAATTTGGCAGTGATATAATAATATTGTCATATTCTGTTTTGTGATCTAGTGTGGTTATCCTCCATTTTAGCACAATGCTGATTTTTGCATAATGGTCTAGTCTTTGGAACCTAACTGTGTCATTGAGTGTCAAATGTATGTAGTTTATTCCTGAAGCTTTGAGTCCAGAATAATAAATTGGTTCACTTATTATAATTACAAATAGATGTTTGTTAACATTTTCAAATCCAGTAAGAAATGATCCTCTCAAAATAAATATTTCATTTATTAGTAGTATTTTGCCTTCCAAGACCCTATTTTGTGTAAAGTAAAGACAGAATTTACCCCTAATTCCTCCTGGAATTTTTGGTCCACATCCTTGAAGGAGCTCTTGATGAAGACCTCTATGGCCTCTCTCTCACTGGCCCTGTGCAGGTCCAGCAGCTCCTCGAGGGTTTCCGTGGGCAGCTGCACCTTCTGGGCCATCTGCTGGTCATAGTGGGCAAGGGCCTTTTGTACTGCAGCTGAGTTCTCTATCTGGGCCAAGGCCAGGACTGCATTCTCCATGCAGGGCAGATCCCCGCTGCTGATGGCATTGACATAGGTCTGTGCCAGGTTCTCCAGACCTTTAATTAGAGGATAAATGATGATATTCACTGCAGGTGGTGTGAGGACACATCTCTATTCTGTGTAAGTCTGAGCATGTCTGTTAACAGCTATTTGCCTTACAGTATCAATGGCATCAACATCACCTGGAAGCTTGCTAGCCATGTAGACTTTCAGGCCTTTCCCCAGACCGACTTATCAGAACCTGCCCTTTGGCAAGATGCCAAGGTCATATGTATGCACACACACAGTTGAACATCCCTGTTCTAAATAATACAGGCCTGTATTTATCTAGTGTTTATACCCATTTTACCCTCAGTTACCATGAGGACAGGAACTATTCCTTTCTTCTTTATGTCTGTATCATCAGTCCTGGCTTATGGCAAGCATTCGATCAACATTCATGGAAAAAAATGATGTAATCCCAATTCAGCCTAACTCAGAACTCCATGAGAAGTTTCTATAATAATGAAAATGTTGCATAACTGTGCTGCCCAGTATGTACACTTGTGGCTGTTGAGCCCTTGAAATGTGGCCTTGTGACCTGAATTTTTTATTTAATTTCATTTACAGTTAAATATAAATAGCCACACAACTCTAGAACTGTATTGGATAGCACAGGTCCAGCTGACTAGGTCAGTATTAAGCGATAGTGCTTCTTTGTTTTGGCCTTCCCTATCTTGTCCTACCCAAAAGATTTGACTAACAAGATCTATTGGAAATGTTGGAATTTAACACACTAATAGTAATATACTTCACATTTCTCTAGGCTGAAACTTGTTGCTGTTGAGTGCAGTTGAGTAGGTTCCGACTTATAGTGACCCTATGGAACAGATAAGAACTGCCCCACAGGGTTTCCAAGAAACAGCTGGTGAATCTGAACTGCTGATCTTTTGGTTAGCAGCCAAACTTTTAATCACTACACCACCAGAGCTCCAAGCTGAAACTAGGTGGATGTTATTTTACCCCATCTTATAGTTAGTTAATAATGAGTAGAATGATTGGAAGAGCACTCACGAGGTCCATTAACCTCGATGCCTCCTGAAAGAGTCTTGATCTCGGAATGGCTGAAGATGTAGGAACAGAATTCTTCAGCTTGTAGCACAAATTCAGGATCTAGCTCATCATCATGCAGTGTTTCGAGCCGAGCAAGCTTCTTCCCGTGAGTGGGCCGATCAAAAATAAAGCATTTCTTCTTTGGGAAGAACTTTCGGATACAGAGTCGGGGCAGGTTAAAATTTCTTTCTTTTTCACTGTTACCTGGAAGAAGATAAAAAGGGCTTTTCCTAATACAGGGTTTAGCAAACTTTTTTTTTGCAATAGGACCAAAGAGTAAATATTTTAGACACTGCAGGCCAAATGATCCTTTTCAAAATGCCTCAACACTATTACTGTAGCATGAAAACAGCCACAGACCATATATAAATAAGTGGCCACAACTGTATTCCAATAAAATCTTATCCACAAACACTGTTGGTAGCTAGATTTGGCCTACATTCTTCCTGTGGGCTATAGTTCGCCAAACCCTGAGCTAGTACACAGTTCATGCATTACTGTAATCTGCTCCCTTACAAAAAAAGTCTCTTCTATTCCATATCATTTGCCTAAACACAGTTTCACAAACTCTAACTGGGGAGATAAACTCAACCTAATCATAGCACAGTGTTATGGATCTAATCGTGCCCCCCAAAATTGTATGTCAACTTGGCTAGGCCATGATTTCCAATATTGTGTGATTTTTCACTATTTTGTGATCTGATGTGATTTTCCTATGTGTTGTAAATCCTACCTTTATGATGTTAATGAGGCAGGATTAGAGGCAGTTATGTTAATGAGGGAGGATTCTATGTACAACATTAGTTGTGTCTTGAGTCAATCACATTTAAGCTATAAAAGAGAGAAGCCAGCAGAGAGATAGGGGGACCTCATTACCACCAAGAAAGAAGGGACAGGAGTGGTACGTCTTTTTGACCTGTGCTCCCTGCCCTGAGAAGCTCCTAGACTGGGGAAGATAGATGACAAGGACCTTTCCCGAGAGCTGACAGAGAGAGAAAGCCTTCCCTTGGAGCTGGCACCCTGAATTCAGACTTCTAGCCTTCTAGGCTGTGAAGGAACAGATTTCTCTTTGTTAAAGCCATCCACTTGTCTTGTTTCTATTATAGCATCATTAGATAACTAAGAAACACACAGAAGGGTGACAGAAAAATAAACTTCCTCTTAGAATAGGGGAGTTGTTATTGTTGTTAGTTGCCAAGTGGCATAATTTAAAATTGTATCTAGTAATTCAGATATTTAACGAACATTGATTCTTAGAACTAACCAGCTAAGAAGAAATAGAAAACTTTAAATATAAACCAAACCTGTTTCTATCGAGTTGATTCTGTCTCACAGCAACGCTATATGACAGAGTAGAACTGCCCCATATGGTTTCCAAGGAGCAGCTGGTGCATTCGAACTGTTAACCTTTTGGTTAGCAGCCATGCTCTTAACCACTGTGCCACCAGGGTTTCTAAATTTAAATACCCACTCAAAAATTACAGTTTCTAGTGTTTTGTTCTCTCCATTTTCTAGTCATAAGTCCCTGTTACCTGGGGTTAGCTTCAGGGAATTCTCCAAGTACTCGTCTGCTGTGATGGGTTGCCCATTTACTTCCAAATCTAGGCAGAAATCTCTCAGAGTCCACACAAAGTCTGGAAAGAAGCTCACAAAGTCAGCTGAATCTTCAACATCATTAGCATCCGGTGTGGATTTTGCCTTGATTCGATCTGACAGCTCTGTCACATAGCTGAATAGCTAGCTAAGGAAAAGTGGCAAAATTAATAGAGCCCTTCATCCTGTATTAGTTCCACATATTCCAAAACTTTGATCTTGCCTTTGTTCTTAATCCATGTCATTAACCAGTATGTACATGGGCTCTTTCCCAGCACTGGATTCATAATCAAGCAGTTGGTTTTTTAATACAGGTATCCCCTCTAGCTTTGGGGCTGTCCTTGACCACAAAAGGATACTGCAGTTGGTCCATGGCCTGCTGGTTGATGGTTCCCATGCTATTGTACACGAAGGTGCTGCTCAGGAGGATGGCCAGGGCAAAGATCCAGGAGTCATTCTCATTGTCTCCCTGGAGGTCAGAACACATTTGGGCTAGGAGTACGTTCCATTTTCACGCAACTTCCCACGTTAGCAGTGGTAAAGTGTGTTCTTTTAATTAGACTAATGACCTATAACTATAAAGTGTGTTCTTTTAATTAGACTAATGACCTATAATGACCTATAAAGGGAACCCAAATTCACATATAAATGATTGTTAATCAGCCTTGGACTTTTGTCAATTAGTCATTAGTATTTTTGGTTTTGCTTATTTATAGTTTATTAGCTCACCAGTCTCTTTTATGACCATTGGAGATAATTCCAAAATAAAAACTCAAGGTTGGTGGGCATTCCAAAGCCTTAAATACAATTAAAACATTTTTCTCTCTCTCTTTTTTCAACAGAAAATTGGCTTATAGAAGAGCGATACTACTTTTTCTTTTATTGAGGAATTATTTCGTACCTGACACTTTACAGTACTTATCTTATTAAACATGCAAAACACTACTATGAGGCTGGTACAGATCTACTATGTCCATTTTGCAGATCAGAAAGCTGAGACTCAAAGGAGCCAAATAATTTGCTGTGGCAACTGAGTTAATGACAGAGTTTATATCTGAACACAAATTCTTGAGACTTCAGAACCCAAATCCTTCAGTACAGTTTTTTATAGGATAAGACTCGTGTCATTGATTATATTTGTACTATCTTTATGCAGCTGGGTTAACTAGTTTATCTCACAACCTATAGTTAATGATTATAATACTGTCTCCTGACCATCATGCTCTTCTGCTAGAATTCTGGCTTATGAATATTTTTTCCACTTCTGTATGCTCAACTTGGCCTCATAACATGTAAACATGTTAAATGGAAACTCTTTTATAATAAAAAGCTAAACATTGTAGAGAATATTTAGAGATGAAGGTCTTAAACCAAAAATTGAATCCCCCTTCCTTACCTTCTCTACATCTCCGAGGCCCTCAGTGTCCAGCAGAACTAGGGTGTGGTTCGGCATCTTGGGGTGAGGCAAACACCACATCCAGATTCCCTTGGTGTGAGACTGCACTGTGGAGCCCAGGGAGAAGCCTGCAGTGGGATATTAGGGATGGAGATTCAGTAGCAGCAATTTCTGGAAATTGAGCTAAAAATTAAAGTAACCAAGGTGAGGAGAGATGCCTGAAACCACAACCAGTATTGTTCTTAATTACTACCAGAGAAATAGGGAAATGAGAATATCCAGTACAGATTGAAACATTTTATTTTACCTGAAGATCAGTGGAAGCTTGCTGTTACTACATGAACATATCGGTAAATGTCTTATTATGTGAATTATCTTTATTATTACCATAGTCTATTCAAGTAAAGAAAATGTGTATTTTAAAAAGGGGGTAACTAAAGCAAAGTGAGAAGAGAAAGTGGGCCAACTCTTATCCTCTAGAACAGCGTGTAGGCAAGTGTCCCAAATGTGGAGGTAAAGTTAGCTCTAAATAATCCTCCCATCTCTATACTTTCTCTGCTTACATCACTGTATTTGATGTTGGGAAGTGTGAACAGGCAGAAGGGGTTCAGCAGAGCTTTGCTGGTGCCACTTACCCTGTTTCTTCCCAGCCAGCTTGTTCATCAGGTAGGATTTGCCTGTGCGGTAGAGGCCCACAATAGCCACCACCACAACTGGCTGCTTAATGGCAGACAGGATCTTTGAAGCTTCCTGATTGATCAGCAGTTTTCTATTAATGTTCTCAATGAGGCACACTGGGCCTGGCATGTGGATATCTGAGGCCATGACTAGGCTGTTACCTTATCTGCAAAGGAAGAGGTGGGATGAATTGGAATTTCCAGCCTCTAATTAGATCAATAATTTTTTAATTTTCACCAGCATGTATTGCTTTCAGAGGGTGGAGTTATAAAATCCCCTAGCATGGGCAAAAATTTTGTTTGCAGTAGTGAGATAGATTTTAGAAAACTACATACATATTACAGAAGTAGTGTATTGATAGAAATAATGGCATAATGTGATTTATCAACATTCGACCACTTTCATGACCAAAATTTTCCATCTAATTTTTTGTTGCTAGCTTTTCTTTTTGATACTCATTTAAGAATTACACAAAATTTACTGGACATTAAATGCAAAATCGAATGGACTTTATAGAAAGAACACTTTCTTTGCCATAATAAAACTCTTTTAAAATTAAGACAGATGTGTGGTTTGTTCCACTACAACAATGTTCGGGCAAGGCATAATGTTTTGTGTCTTAAAGGTGGTCTTGAGGCAGTCTGTCATGAATCGTGGCTCCTTTCTTCTCTGAACTTGCTTTTTGAAGACTATTTGTACGTAACTGTAAAATGTGATTTTTTTAAATAGGTCTTATTAGCATCATGATAAATGTATAGTACAAGAAATGCAAAAGACTTCCCTTAGTTATTCTTTACCTTTGTATTTTTAACTCCTGAGTCAACCTGTGTAACCTGAATTAACCCTAATAAAACATATGTAAGCTCTCTGAGATATGAACACATTTACTCTTAAGTATTCTGATTTTCTCTCTTATCCTACAGCAATAAATAATTTGCTGTGACTTCTGCTACTGATCAAGTTGGAGTAACAAGCACTGGATTCAGCCACCCACAGGAAACAACCAAAAAAATAGACAAATATATTTAACAATGATTTTCAAGACACTCGACATCAGGTAAGATAGTGGATACAATAAGAAAAGTCAGATTACTTGCTTGTGAGATTTTTCAGGCCCTGGTGTGCAGAGCGGGACTACAGTGCAGCCCAGAGGACTTCCTGAGTTGAATAGATGGAGTTGAAAGTCCAAGGAGGTGAAGGCAGCTAGAAGTTACAGAGCAGGGTATCAGAAAGGAGGAAAGTCTCTAGAGAACCTCAGAAATTCCCTTGAGTATCAGCTGAGTATTGATCAGTGCATGGGTGTGAGGAAAATACCTGAAGTTAGTGAAAGAAATGATTAGTGAGGGCGTCTCAAAGGGTGGAACCACAGCCTGCTAAGTCTCAAAGGGTGAGGTCATAGCCTCCCAGGTTTTGAAGAGTCAGATCTTCACCATCTTGGGTCTGGAGCGTGTAGCTGCCATTCATGTGCCAGTAGGATGGGGCCAGAACTTCTGCCCAAAGCTGAGGGGGTAGAGCTGCCATGCCCAAAGGTCAGAAGAATGGGGCCTACCTGGGCTGGGGTGGTGGTGGGGGGATCACCACTCAGACAGACTAGAAGAATGGGGCCACCCACACCTGAGGAAGAAGAGTTGCTGTCCCATCCCAGTGGGCCTGTAAGGTGGAGCTGAAGTCCAGAATTCAGAAAATGAGGCCAACACCCAGAGTCAGGAGGATAGGACCATTGCCTAAGTGGTCTCAGACTACAGAGGATTATTTTCAAGCCGGAGAGCTAATGTAATGTGTTCTGCTGACTTGCTTGATGCCTGTATCCCTTCTTTCCCTCCAATTTCTTCCATTTGTAATGGAAATGTATACTGTGTGCCTCTTCCACTATTGTATTTTGGAAGTGGATAACTTGTATTCTAGATTTCACAGATGAAGAGGCATTTTGTCCCAGGATGGAATTTGGGCATGGAGTTAAGACTTTTGGGATAATATGATGGGGTGAATGTATTTTACATGTGGCAAAAACATGAATTTTGGGGGACCAAAGGGTGGAATGTTATGTATTGAAACGTGTCCCCCAGAATTTTGTGTCAACTTGGTAGGTCATGATTTCCAATATTGTGTGGTTGTCTACCATTTTGTGATCTGATGTGATTATCCTATGTGTTGTAAATCCTAACCTCTATGTCTTTAAAAAGGCAGGATTAGAGGCAGTTAGTTATGTAAATGATGCAAGACTCAATCTAAAGGATTAGGTTGTATCTTGAGTCTATCTCTTTTGAGATATATAAGAGAGAATTGAGCAGAGAGGAGAGGGACCTTCTTAACACTAAGGAAGAAGAGCCACGAGTGGAGCACGTCCTTTGCACCAGCATCCCTGCACTGAGAAACTCCTAGACCAGGGAAAGATTTATGGCAAGGACCTTCCTTAGAGCCGACAGAGAGAAAGCCTTCCCTGGGAGCTGACACCCTGAATTAGAACTTTCAGCCTCATAGGCTGTGAGAGAAGAAATTTCTGTTCATGTAAGCCATCCACTTGTGGTATTTCTGATATAGCAGCACTAGAAAGCTAAGACATATGGGCAGTTAGATACTTCAAAAGAGGGGTCAACAGAAAGACCATTTGAAGAAATAATGGCTGAAATATTCTGGATCCAATGAAAACTATAAACTCACAGATTTATAAATTTCAACAAGCCCCAAGCACAAGAAACATAAAGAAAACAACACAAAAGCATATCATAATCAAATGGCTCAAACCCAGTGATAAAGAAATAATCTTATGAGATGCCAGAGGAAAAAGACACGTTAAGTACAGATAAAGATGACAGCAGATTTCTTATCAGAAACAATGTAAGCAAGGAGAGGGTGGAGCAACATCTTTAAAGTATTGAAACAAAGAAACATTAACCTAGAATTCTATACCTAGAGGAAATAAATATTTTTTAAAAGTGAAGAAAAAATAAAGATGTTTTCAGACATACAACAGCTGAAAGATTACATCAACAGCAGAACTACACACCACAAGAGATGTTAAAGGAAGCCCTTCAGGTAGAAGATTATCACCAAATTGAAGTCTGGATCTATACAAAGTATCAAAGTGTATAAAAAATGGTGTAATGAACAACTACACGCCAGTTAATTCTATGATTTAGATGAAATGGAAAAATTAATCAAAAGACACAAACTAGCAAAGATCATTCAAGAGGAAATAGATAACCTGAATAAAAAAAAGAAAAAAAATTTTTTTAAAACAGTTTATATTTATTACGGAAAGTGAATTCATAGTTAAAAACTTTTCTCCAAAGAAAACACCAAAGGTCTCATTGGGTAATTCTCTGAAATTTTAAGGAAGAAATAATATCAATTCTGCAAACCCTTCCAGAAAGTTGAAGAGGAGGGAGTACTTCCCAACTAATTTTATGAAGCCATAATTATCCTGATATGGAAGTCAGACAATGACAATTCTATGAAAGAAAACAAAGACCAATATCCCTCATGAACATAGATGCAAAAATTGGAAATGAAATTTCAGCAAATTGAATAAAAAATATAAAAAGTATACCACTTATAATAAGATAGAATTTATTCCAGGAAGGCATGGGATTTACATTTTAAATCCCATTTATTGGGACTAGCATTTCAAAATCAGTTAATATAATTTAGCACATAACAAGCTAAAAAAGAAAGCCATATTATCTCAATATAGAAATGATCATCTTTAAAAAATATCTGACTCCACAGAAAAGCAAATAGAACTAATAAACAAGTGTATGAATGTCGTAGGATACAAGATCAATATGTAAAATCTATTGTATTTCTGTGTATTTGCAAAGAACAACCTGAAATTGAAATTTAAAACACCATTTAAAATAGCTTTAAAATACGAAATGCTTAGGGATAACCATGATCGAAAATGTATAAGACCTGTACATTGAGATGAGAGCAATTACTGAGATAAATTAAATAAAGGCCTAAATAAATGGAGATACTGTACTTATTGTTTAGAAACCCCTCTGCTATAATATGCCAATTCTCTCCAATTTAATCTACAACTTCAATTCAATCCCAATCGAATAACTTTTTGTAGAAATTGACAAGTTCAGACTAACGCTATTATGAAAATGCAAAGGACTGAAACTAGCCAAAACAACTTTGATGACTAACAAAACCTGGATGACTAACATGACCTGATTGCAAGGCTTATCATATATCTACAGTAACCAAGAAGGTGTTGTATTGCTATCAAGATCAACAAATAGATCCATGCAACAGAATATAGTTTAGTAATAGACCCACACATATATGGACACCTGATTTTTGACAAAAGTTCTAAGGCCATTCAGTGGAGAAAGAATATCTTTTCAACAAATGGCTCTAGAATAGTGAATATCTATATGTGAGAAAGACAGAGAACTTCATACTTTGAATCTTGTTTAAAAAAAAAAAAGAACTCAAAACTTATCAAAGACCTAGATGTCAAACCTAAAACTATAAAACTTTTAGGAGAAAACCTTTCTGATCTTGGGCTAGACAAAGATTTCTTAGATACGACCCTGAAAGCATGATCCAATGTTAAGGATTGAACTGTTATCCCCCAAAAGATATGTTGAAGTCCTAACCCCTGTGAACGTGACCTTTTTGGAAGCAGGGTTTTTCTTTGAGGATATTATCAGTTAAGTGAATGAGGTCATACCAGAGTAGGCTGGGTCCTAATCCCATCTGAATGGTGTCTTAGAAAAGGAAGAACAGACACAGAGACAGAGTCATACAGGGGAAAATACACACTGTGTGAGGAGGCATCTAAAAAGCCAAGAGTGCCAAGAAATGCCCTGGGTTACCACAGGCTGGGAGACACAAGAAAGAATCCTCGCCTGGAGATGTCAGAGGGAGCATGGCGCAGCCTACGTGTTGATTTGGACTTCCAGCCTCCAGAACTGCCAGACAATTGTCTGCAAAGAAATTCAGGGACTGAGTTCCCAGAAGGCCAGATAGTATTTCAGAGGGCAGGGAGAAGTCAGAGTAAACAAAGACGTTGCCTTTAATCGCGCACAAAAAAGATTTTTCAGAGGTGAAGCCGTTCAATAAAGTATGCTGTTTTCATGAATCTTTGACTGTCATTTTCAGTTTTCTCTTTGTCTTTAACAGAGTCAGTGGGCTGTTTACCCTGCATCTGATCTCCTGTTCTTTTTTTCTCTTGAAAATAGTGGATTTGAGGCCCTTTAAATTTCTTAGGTGCAATCAGAGTAGGAATGAGTAAGTTCCATCACAGGCAGTGGTCATTTAATGGTGTTCCCAGTCAACACAGACACTGTCAAGAAAGAGAAAGACAATCCTGAAGCATTTGAAGCTCTCTGACTGTAGTAGTATGTAGGCCCTATAGGGTTGCTATGAGTAGGAATCGACTCGACTGCACTGGGTTTTTTTATGTAGGCCCCACCTCTGCTGGTACCTGTGTCAACACAGAGTAAAGCAAAGGAGGCCAGGGTTTCATCTGAACTGTGGTCCCACCTCAGGCTCAGTGCAGCTTATCTTAGTCCTTGTTAAGAAAACTAAGAGCCTTATAAATGTCTTCCCGCCCTGTCCCAAGGTTATCACAAGCCCTGTGTCCTGGGCAGAGATCATTTAGAGCTGGCAAGAAAAGCTGCTGGGTGAGAAAGTAGTAAGGGTTCTTACCTGTTTTCCACCCTCAGTTTAGGTGGAGTGATTTTGTGATTTCTCTCTACCTGTCTCTCACTTGATCTTTGGACCTTTATTTTGCTCCTCCAATGTCCTGGGGGCTTTCTAGATTTCCTTCAATGTCTAGGTAATTAGAAACAACAACTACTGTAAGGGAACTAGGGTGATAAGGAATTGAAAGCACCGAGTGCGAGGCAATTACTCAAGGACCATAAAAGGAATTGCAGGGAACTGTGCTAGTGGGAGGGTGCATGGGTTTCACGGGATTTCTCAACTACAACCTTCAAATTTTAGTTTTTGAAGAGTACTTAGAGAAATTTGTTAAAAAAAAAAAGAATGCTCATTAGATCATTTGAATGTAATGAAATTTATCTCGGTTTGGGGTGTCAGTTGGAGGAAGCCTAGAATGAGGTAACCATAGCATCATATTATTTTTTAGGTCAATTTCCTGAGATAACTTACACACTCACAATGGGCCTGGTTCTTCATCAATGGATGCACTAGATGAGGGAAAGAACACATCTTATATGCTATGAATGCCTAGTTCCTACCCTGCCTTTGGAGGACAGTGGTGGTTCAGTGGAAGAATTCCTGACTTCCATGCAAGGACCCAGTTTCTATTCCTAGCCAATGCACCTCGTGCACAGCCAGCACCCATCTATCAGTGGAGGTGTGCACGTTACTAGGATGCTGAACACGTGTCAGTGGAGCTTCCACGCAAAGATAAATGAGGAGGAAAGCCCTGGTGATCTAATTCCAAAAATTAGACAATGAAAACCTTACGGAGCACAATGGTCCAATCCCACAGTCAATCATGGGCATGGCACCTTTTGTTGCACTGTGCTTGGGGCTGCCGTAAGTAGGGGAGCCGAAGTGAAGGCAGCTAACAACAACCCGCTACCTGCCACTTAACACCCAGTCTAATGCATAGGGTAGTTCTCATGTACCGCATACCCGTTCCAGGCTCAATATTGAGTTTTTAACATGGATTATGTAACTTCGATCTCATAAAGAACACTGCCCCATGATTTTTTGAAACAGGAATGTAGAAAGATTTAATCAGCTGTCCAAAATCACAGCACTATTTAGTAATTTGCATCCAAGTAGTGTTGATCCTAAACTCTTTTGTTGAATCCCTTCACCACAGTGCCTCTCTGTGCTTGCTGAGTGAATAATAATAAAAATAACCGCTTTTTAAAAATGCTTGTTTTCTAAGAGCTAGGTAATGTTCCATGCCTAATTCAGACTTAACTGTCATCATGCAAAATAAGAGGAATCATCTTGATTCTACAGTGAAAACATGAGGCTTAGGATGGATAAGTTACATGTCTGCCCAAATTCACTAAACAGGTCACAGAGGTGGGACACAAAGTTTAAACTCTTAACTTTAAACTCTGCTGTTTTTACCCCTTCTCATTGCTTTTGTATGTAAGGTAGAGGGGAGGGAGAATAAAAGGTTATCTGCTGATTCTACTGAATCCAGGTATTTCTCCATGCCCAGAATCAAATGTTTGAAGTTTCGCAAATGGAGAAGATGCTCCTTTTTCCCTCTCTGTCATCATTCTTTTAAATTAGCTACAATAATTAGAACAGTGTAGTATTGTCATAAAGATCCATATACCAAAATTTACTGTATTTCTCTATATTTACAAAGAAAAACTGAAATTGAAATTAAAAATACCGTTTACTATAGCTTAAAATAAGAAATATAATCAAGGAGAACTCTGAAAAGCTAGCACTTTAATTTGCTTTGAAAATTATTATGTATCTGGGTCTTTCAGTTGCTGGAACACACTCAAGTTGTTTCTGCCTTATGTGTCTTTGTACCAGTAGTTTTCAACATCTGAAACTGCCTCTGCCCTCCTCCCCATCTTGGTAAGAATGGTTCTGTCTTATCCTTCAGGTCTCAACTAAACAGCATCTTCTCAGTGGATTTGTCATGGCTCCTCTATCAATCTCCATCACATCACCTTGATATATATATTTTTCATTTTACTTACAGCTATCTGAAATTCAAGTTCATTGAGAGCAGGAACCTCATGTATTCACAGCTGTTTTCCCAGCATCTAGAATATGGCTTAACTAGAGTAGAAACTCAAGGAATATTTTTGTTACTGTTGTATGGTGTGGAGTCAATTCTGACTTATAGCAATCCTATAGGACAGAGTAGAACTGCCCCATAGGGTTCCTTAGGTTGTAATTGTTAGGGGAGCAGATTGCCAGGTCTTTATTCCTGTGGAGCCACTGGTGGGTTGAAAGTGCTGATGTTTCTGTTAGGAGCCAAATACTTAAACATTGTGCCATCAAGGCTCCTCAAAGAATATGCTATCCAACTAAATATAAAATGATCTGGAAACAGAGACAAACCCCTTATTTTTGCCAATCAGAGGCACTCAAAGTGAGGCTGGCTAACTCAGTCATCCTGGGTGACTGAGTGCATGCCTAAGGCTACCTCCATTGAGAAGTTAGCACAGAAGGCACGGAAAATAGTTTAACAAAGTCACTAAATACATAAACAAGAAAACAAAACAAAAAGAAGGCTTGGAGAGTGGGAGGGGATTCAATGTTCAGATCTGCTAAATATACTACCTAAAATGTAGTTTCCAACAAAAAATTACCAGACATGCAAAGAGATAGAAAAGTGTTAACCATACACAGGATCAAATGCAGGCTCTCCTTTCTTTTAGCAGTTTCCTTAGTAGACATAAAATTATATAAAGCAATGATTATAACTGTTGGTTTTGTAACATATATTGATGTAATATATATAAGAATAATGGCACAAAAAGAGGGAAGAAGAAATGAAGTTATAGGAGTAACAATATTGTATCTCACTGGAATTATCTTAGTATAAATGTCTACTAAATTTTGATAAGATGTATGTGGTAATCACTAAGAAAAGAACCAAAAATATATAGTGGAGAAATCATTAAAGGACTTAAAATGTTACACTAGAAAATATTTGCTAAAAGAACACAGTAAAGGAGGGCTAGAAGAACAAAAAGATACATGAGAAATATAGAAAAAAATACAGTGGCAAATAAAAATCTGACTATATTGGGGTGGGTTGATACTGGTCCCCCAGAAGACATGCCCATGTCTTACTTAAACCAAAAACTTACTTAACTTCTCAAAACTGTACTTAAGTCCTTATTTGGAAAAAAAAAAGTCTTAAATATCAAATCCAAAAATATATAAAAAGTATAATAGATCATGATAACCTAAGATTTATCCCAGGGATGGTTGGTTTAACATTGAAAACTAACCCACTACATTAACAGATTAAAAAAGAGATCTATATGATCATCTCAATACATGCTTTAAAGCATTTGACAAAATTCAATGTCCGTATCTCTTAATAACTCTCAGCAAACTTGGAAAAGAAGGAAACTTCCTCAACCTAAAAAAAAAAAAAAAATAGGGCATCATATTTAATGGTGAAGCACTAAATGCTTCTCCCAGTGTCAGGAACAAGACAAGAATGTCTTCTATTCAATATTAAGCTGGAGGTTCTAGCCAGTGAAATAAGGGGGGAAAAAAAATAAAGGAATTCAATTGAAAAAGAAGTGAGGTTGTCTTTTTTCACAGATGAATGCCATCTATGTAGAAATTAGGATCCACAGGACAGGTATGAGAACTAACAAGTAAGTTTAGCAAGGTTGTAAAATACAAGATCCATATACAAAAATTAACTGTATTTCTCCGTATTTAGGAAGAACTGAAATTGAAATTAAAAACACCATTTAATACATATAATGTAATTCCATTTATATATATATAATTCTAAAAAATGCAAATCTATAGTGACAGAAATCAGGTTAGTGGTTACTTGGGGATGGGAGGCAGGGAAAGGTATAAGAGAGAGTTTTCAATGCACAATAGGAAACTTTGAGCACGACGGATCGGTTCATTATTTAATTGTGGTGATGCTTTTATCTACATATACATATGTCACAACACCAAATTATACACTTTAAATATGCACAATTTGTTGTATGCCAATCATACTTCATTAAAGTTGTCTTAAAAATTGCTTCTGATAATAGACTTAAACAGTGATTAAAAATACACGATCTGCCTTATTTGCTTTTGTTCATGGCTTACATCCAACAAAATGGCAATACCACCTCTTAAGCTTTTCCTCTTCTTTCCCAGAAGAATGGCAAAAGCCATTTTAAAAACTTTTTATTCTCAGGACCCATTTCCCTTTATAACTATGCTTACAGGAACTGTTGGCAAGGAGGATCTTAGGAAGTCTTACAGTATGAAGCACAGTCAATTAATTCCCTGTTTAAGCCTGACTGAGAAAATGTGGTTACCATAAAGATTTAACAAACTGACAAAGTATATAACATTCCAAGTTTCTGTCTCGTTTCTCAAGTCTTCCTCTACAAGATTCCGCTTTGTTTGGCAGATTCCAAAGTTGTCTAACTTATGTATATGTTTGACTGTAAAAGTTGTTAAGAAAGACACAGGGAAATTATAAAGGTGAAAAAAGAAAAGAAAACAGTTGTCTAGAAAAGATGAGGAAATGAAAAAGATGTCTAGATGATGCACATGTTGGGTCTTTCAAGCTTGCTTTGAGACAATGTCACTAATGGGGAAGGGAATGAATGTTTTTAAATTCTTAAACTTTTTATGATTTATATATGTCATCTGTGTGATTACTAATGTAATACATTTTAGCCTCAAATGTTGTCTGGTAAAATCTTAAGTTTTCTGTACAGCAAGACAATCTCCAAGGCATCTGTACATTCAAATTCCAAGTGTTGAGGCCCCATAGGTAACCGTGGCTCTGCCCTTCTGGAACTCAGGCCTAAATTGACTTCCACATACATTCTCCTCATATCCCTTTTGTATATTAAGGCTATAACATAAACACAAGCGTGATTACAACAAAAACCAAACTCGTTGCCGTTGAGTCTATTCTGACTCAGAGTGACCCTATAGAATAGAGTAGAACTGCCCCTTAGGATTTCCTAGGAGCAGCTGGTGAATTCCAGCTGCTGACCTTTTTTGGTTAGCTATTTGGAAACCCTGTGGTGTAGTGGTTAAGTGCTACGGCTGCTAACCAAAGGGTCAGCAGTTCGAATCTTCCAGGAGCTCCTCGGAAACTCTATGGGGCAGTTCTACTCTGTCCTATAGGGTTGCTATGAGTCGAAATTGACTCAACGGCACTGGGTTTGATGGACACAGTATTTGCTTTGTAGCCAAACTTGGTAGTTGCATGTTCGGCAAATCACATAAGTATTTTTAAACCTGTGTTCTAGAAAATGACAATAGTAAAATTTAGTTGGTAGATTTATGTTAAGGCTAAAAGTAAACAATACATGTTATTTTTCTTGAGCATGAGAGAGCAAGTGGGAAGAAAATGTGGAAGGAAACAAAAGACTATGAAATGAAGATTAAAAGAGCAGGAGAAGCAGATCAGCAGAGACAGAGAGCAAAGTTTTCAAAGAAATTATCTGTATGCTCAGCCATATACTTCTAGGTGTTCTGTTTTATTCTGTTTTTCCATTTGGAAGAGGAAGAGGAGGAGAAGGAGCTGACAAAAAAAGAGCATCAGACCAGTAGATGATGAATGAAACTAGTGCTCTTAGGGGAGGAGTTTCCAGAAGACCAGATTACCTTTCTGGAGGGCAGGGGGAGGTCAGAGCAAGCAAAGTTGTTTCCTCTGCTGATGTACTGGTAGAATCTTGAAAGGGGAAGCCTTTCAATAAAGTAGTGGGCAGAATTCTACTTGTAAGGGTATAGGGAGTAGTGGGCTCAAAGAAATTCAGCCTAGTGAGTCTAGACTACCTTTAAAGGAAGAAATCCACTTTCAAACATAGTGCAAACATGTGGTTAAGAAGACTGCTGTTGCCGTGAATCTTATTCATCTTTTACTGTTGGATTCAATTTTCTCTGTCTTAAACAGAGTCAGTGTGCTGTTTACCCTGCGTCTGATTTCTTGTTCTTTTTTTCTCTTGAAAATAATGCATTTGTAAATTTCTTTAATGGAGTCAGAATAGTAATAAGCAAGTTTCATTTGAGACAATGGAAGTTTACTTTTGTCCCCAGTCACCACAGACAACGTCAAGAAAGAGAAAGACAATCTGAAGTATTTCAAACTCTCAGTTTGGGTCTCCTCTCTGGTGCTGCCTGAGTCAACACAGAGCACAGCAGAGGGCCCTCAAGGACACCTACCACCTGAGGAGGCCAGGGTTTCATCTGAACAGCTGGCCCACACCAGGCTTAGTGCTTGGTGCTGGTAGTTGTTAGGAAAACTCTTATAAATTCCTTCCCACCCTTCCCCAACATTATTGCAGGCTCTATTTCCTGGAGCAGAGATCATTTAGAGCTGGAAAGAAAGCTGCTTGGTGAGAAAGTAGTAAGGGTTCTTACCTGTTTTTCCCCCTCAGTTTAGATGGAGTGATTTCTCTTGCTTCTGTGTCCCTCTCTTGATTTTTTGACTTCTGTTTCACTTCTCCAATGTTCCTGGGCTTCGGACTTCCTGCAGAGACCGGATAATTAGAAACAACAGCCCCTTCACGGAATAAAGTAATATGAAACTGAAAGCACTGAGTGCAAGGCCGTGACTCAACCACTGTAAAAACAATTGCTGGAAGCTGTGCTAGTGGGAGGGTACATGGGTTTCACACGATTTCTCAACTAGAATCTTCAAATTTTTGTTTAATAACAGTTCTTAGAGGCCATTTGCTGTGGGAAGGAAAAAAAATATCCACTGGATCATTTGAATGGAATGAAAGGTACCTCAGACACGGGGGGCCAATTTGAGAAGTCTAGAATAAGGAAGCAGCATAATATTTTTTTTAGGTCTACTTTCCTGAAATAACCTACACACTCATAATGGGCCTGGTTACTCATTAAAAGATGAAGTAAATGAAGGAGAGATCATGTCCTATACACTATGAATACCCAGCCCCTGCCCCAGGAGCTGGCACTTGTACAGAATACACAATGGGTAGGGTAGCTTCCATGTATTATGCACACGTTCCTGGCTCGCTGCTGATCTCTTTACATGTATTACTTAACTTAAATATTATGACAAATATCTTCCCATGCTTTTACAAAAACAGAAGCACAAAAAATTTAATCGCTTGTCTAAAATCACAGTGCTGTAATTAATCTGAATCCAAGCAGTCTTTTTCCTAAACTCTTGTTGAACCACTTCACCCTGCTGCCTCTTTATGCTTGCTGAGTAAATGTGACTGGCTTTTTTCACCCCTGAAAATCTGAGTGTTTCACAACTGAGATGTCCACAATATGAAATTCTAAATACCGGATTAAAAAAAAAAAATCTTCCATGAAACTGATCTTTAGGAGTATACCTGTTAACACTTCACTATTCAGAAAAGTTTTACTTTACCATTGTCTCAGAGTTGACTCCCTCTCTACAAGAAAACCTCCCTTGCGATTGAAAAATTAAAAACAACCACATGCACCTATCCACCCACACTCACAAACATGATTCTTAATATGTAGCAACATTCAGTATTGGCAATTGATTTGTCATGTTGTTGTTAGGTGCCCTGGGGTTGGCTCTGTGTACAGTGGGATGAAACACTGCTTGGCCCTGCATCCACTCACAATCGTAGTTAGATGAATAAAAACAGCTTAAATACTTTTTAATGAAAATTTTAAACCAGTCCATCTGACCACAATGGCCTGAAATTGGTTAATTTTGGGTTTCCTCAAATGATGAGACAGTGT
The DNA here is from genome assembly GCF_024166365.1 of Elephas maximus indicus. Taxonomy (NCBI): domain Eukaryota; kingdom Metazoa; phylum Chordata; class Mammalia; order Proboscidea; family Elephantidae; genus Elephas; species Elephas maximus. The sequence goes on from NC_064821.1 coordinate 139,234,826, forward strand.
GTTAAACTAGGAAGGTTAAATTAAGTTCATTCGTGGCTCTGTATTCTGTAAAGTGGACTAGAACACTCTGTACTGTCTTTCCCTTTTCCCTCCCTGTCTTTGACATTTTATAAATGATCAGTCACTGGCCATCCTCTACTTCTTCTGAGGGCAAGAATTTGTAGTGTTAATTCAAGAAAACTTGAAACTCTTTTCACTGCAAACATGTCAGATTGAACGTGAAAGCAGGGTCCGGCTCTTAGTTTCAGGGAAATGAACTAGATGCTAAGAAAACAGATTCTTGTCTAACAAGTTGTAAGCAGTTTTATGTGTTTTAATTTTATGTCAGCCTGCTTGAATAATTCTCTGTGGAGTTTTTCTTTTCAACTTTGCATAAGAGGAAGCTAAATATTTCTACTTTCCAGTTTTATTGGAGTTGTTGTCTTTCAAATCCTAATATCCTTCTAATAGATAGTCATGGATCAAATTATTTCACTGTTTAGCGTTGTTACATTAAAAAAATCTGTACACGTGTATAGGCTTAGGAAAAGGCTTGGAAGAATTTGTACTAAACTATTAAGTCCATTTAATTCACAACAATAAGTGAGGACTGTTTTCAGGAACACTTTTGCAATCATTCATTCTTTCCAGATTTTATTAAGGACCAGCCACATGCTACAGCTATTGTGAGAGTCATATATCAACATTCAAAAGCTGGATGTGGCAGTTTAAGGAAGAAGTAAGAGAAAGAAAAAGAACGCTCAGAGGAGCCTTCTGACTTTTTCCAATATAAAATATTCCAGTCAAGGCAAATACAGTCTAGTTCCAAATTTCATAATTCTCCTTCAAGCTCAGACTTGCCCATGTGATTGGAAGGTGGGAGTGGCAGTGGGGTCTGCCCTTTCACTTCTCCCTTCCTTCCCTTAATTTTTAGGGTTTCTTTTTTCTCTTACAAAAATATTGGAGATGTCAAGGTTGTTTAAAGGAAGAAATTCAAAATCTTCTTTCCTAGTGTATCTCTCGATTTTTCTTACCAAGTTTGCTCCTGTACTTACTATTATGCACAGAAGCAAACTTGGTATGAAGTATTATGCACTTATTATTTTCTGTATAAACTGTGAGGGTGTGACTTTCTATATCTTTTGCAACACCAGGGGCTATTGTTTCATGTGTAAGTTAAAATGCTGAGGGGTTATTCTTTCACATCTTGGTAAAAATGGTGGCGAAATGATAGTTTGTCCTTTCAATAAACAACTTCTTTTTTTATAAATTTTTGAACATATTTTAATCTTTTAGTATTCATATGTAATTCCTATGATTTATATTAAAATACTCTGCCCGTTTGTCCTTGAGAAGATTTAAAAAATCCTTTTGCATAACTATTTATGCATACCCAGACACAGAGCAAAGATCACAAGCAGAGTGCTGGAGAAAAACTGATGCTCAGAAAGTTTGTTGTGTCTATCTCTGATGCCTGAAAACGAGACACCTTTATTGTTAACGTTAATGAGCCTCATTTACATATTTCATATAAATACACATATAATTCCTATATGTACTATATATGTTTATGTACTTAGTAACTATAATTCATAATGGTAACTATAAACATATATAGAAACAAAGTTTCTCTTGCTGCTGTAGCATCATGAAAAAATAGCTGCACACATTTCTGAACTATTTGGAGCATGTATTACTTGAAAAATAGGTGCATAGCCTTTAAATATAGGCTACATGACATGTACTCTGATAGCTCTGAGGGACATCTCTACAAGGTCATTAGTCAGTGTCAAGGTCTATAAAATTGCATAATTAGGACAGGCACATAATCTGGAAGGATATTTCATACAAATTATTATGCACTGGGTTAAGAAAACAAAGAAGGGATTCAGATATGGTCCTGAGTTTTAAAGTCTCATGAACATGCTCTGAATTGTGAATGTATTTACGTGGAGGTGATTTTCACGTAAAATACTCTATTCTGTATGCTTTAGGGGCACAGCTGCAGGGATTCATTTATTCATCTGGGGTTAATAATTCTTTTATACAATGGAGGCAAGATCACATAGTTAGAAAGGTGTCATGGATTGAATTGTGTCCCCCAAAAATATGTGTATCAATTTGGCTAGGCCACGATTCCCAGTATTGAGTGATTGTTTACCACTTTGTCATCTGATGTGATTTTCCTATGTGTTATAAATCTTATCTTTATGATGTTGATAAAATGTGATTAGCAGCAGTTACGTTAATGAGGCAGGACTCAATCTACATGATTGGATTGTGTCTTGAGCCATCTCTTTTGAGATATAAAAGAAAGAAGCAAGCAGAAAGACAGGGGGATCTTGTACCACCAAGGAAGCAGCAGGGCGCTTCCTTTGGACCCAGGGTTTCTAATCAGAGAAGTTCCTAGTCCAGGGGAGGATTGATGACAAAGACCTTCCTTCAAAGCCAATAGAGAGAGAAAGCCTTCCCCTGGAGCTGATGCCCTGAATTTGAACTTCTAGCCTACTAGACTGTGAGAGAATAAACTTCTGTTTGTTGAAGGCATCCACTTGTGGTATTTCTGTTACAGCAGCACTAGATAACTAAGACAAAACGCAAAAGACAATATGTGTGAGTGTAGAGAGAGAGAGAGAGAATATGTCTCGTGTTCACGAAACACTGCTAGGTGCTGAGGGGTATATGAAAACTACTTTTGCATAGTGACTGCCCTGAAAAGGATTTACTCTACTGGGTGAGATAGACTGTCACCCATAAATAAAAGCAAAGGAATGAGACAACAGGGAGGTGGGAGCACTATCATAGTAGCCAGATTCAAGACCAACCGTTGGAAAATTGGAAACTTTTACCAGTGGGAATTTATTTTGATAACTGTTGTGTAAAACTTATTTTTTTTAATAGTTAGACAGTTGTTCCTATATATATATATTTAAATTTGTTTCTCCAACATACATTCTTTTCTGTTTCCATTTATTCTTATTATATAAACTCAATACCTCACTTCAAAATGACTATAATTTATAGTTTGCTTTAATATCTGGCAGCAGAATTCTTTCTCAATGCATTGTTTTGGCTCTTCTTACCAAACAATTCATCTGAGAGATAGTACCATGAGGTGAAGACCCTCCAGAATTTTTTTAGGGGTATATTTTAATATAGCAGGCAAGTATAAATTGATTTATATATAATTTATTTATAGATATTTAATAATTATATTGATTAAAATAACTTACAGATAATTTATAGTTATAGATTTTTATAGGCATTTGTAGATAATTTGAAAGCATAACCACTTGGTTTTCAACCCTGAGAAAATATGCAATTGTCAAAAATCTAAATTCTTCCCCTCTTACGTGAAAATTGTTTTTCTATTTATCCTGACCATTCAGTGAGAGATTTCTGCTGGGTTTGTGTTTTACCAACAACAACAACAACAACAACAAACAAACAAACCCAGTGCCATGCAGTCAATTCTGACTCATAGCAACCCTATAGGACAGAGTAGAACCGCCCCGTTGAAATTCCAAGGAGCACCTGGCGGATTCGAACTGCTGACCCCTTGGTTAGCAGCTATAGCACTTAACCACTACACAACCAGGGTTCCCTTGTGTTTTACAGACAGGGAAAAGAATATAATAGGGAAGAATAGCATCTCCTAATCCATCATCCCGTTACGTGCATTATGGATATACTGACCTGCAGATTTGTGGCCTCTTTTGGAGCTAGGAGGACTAGGGGAAGAACACATGATGCTGAGAAATTGTCCTGAAGAGAGTACTGAAAAGTCACGGTAAGGCCAAATCTCCTGATTTTGTGTTAGAGCAAAAGGAAGATCGTGGACTACATTTTAAAGTACGATTTAAATGTATAGAGTTTTTGATCCCGATATGTGGGCTAATACCCAGAACTATATTAAATCGTAATGATCACAATGTCTCTCAAGGGCATGACGCTAGGATTCACCATTAGGTATGATTTAAGCTCTTGGACAAGTGTCTTTTCTTCATCAAGCCATGTCTACCTTCCTCACACATTTGAAAATATGTTTTGCTGCTCTCTAGAAAATTTTTTAAAATCATAAAAAGAATGCAAGTACAAGCCAGAAGACAACAATGTAGGTGACAAAATTACAAGACTTCACTTAAAATGGACTAAGTTTAGGACGTTTAGAGTCTAACCTCCATGAAACCTAGAGTTTGGGCGTTGATGGTAATGGTTATTTATTTTTTATTCTTTCTTTTCTGAATACCTCACTTGTATTTTCTTAGTCTGGTTTCCCTCGTTTTCCCAAAATGGCTGCTGTAGTTCTGGGGACCACATGTTGACTCAATATGCTGAGAAAGAAAAGGTACTTTTTTTTTTTCCTCATGTGTTCTTTATTCTGTGTGAAGAAAACATTTCCCAGAAGCCCTGTCACAGCCGTGGGACCACAGTGCAGAGGCATGAAATAACTACAGGCTACATAAACTGATTAAATTTTTAATTTTATATGTATCTATCAACTTCCCACTTTACAAAGTGAGGAAATTAGTACCTCTGCACAGCTCCCACACCCTCTAATGATGAAAAAATGCAACTTCACAATCAAAGAATATCGTACTATGAGAAAGATGGGTTTATTCCAGGAAGGAAAGGTCAAAGTCTTAAATGACCACTTTGTGTGAGACCTGATCAAATTCTGAAAGAAGGAGAGGACATACCTCCCCCTTATTCCTTGGGTTGGTGGGTTTGAGGTGCTTGTACACTTACATCTAAAGGCATTTGTGATCTACCCTGACTTCATTTGATTTTTCACCACTGGTTTTGTTTGTTTGTTTTTTAATTTTTGTTAGGGTTAGAGTTAAGATTTAGGTTGATTTTCATGATTAGGTTTAGGGTTAGGCCTAGGGCTAGCATCAGGTTTAGGTTAGAATTAGTGTTAGGTTTAATGTTAATGGTAGGCTTAGGGTTCCATAGCACTGTTTTGAAGTTTGAGTAGAACTATTCACTGTCAGGACTGTGCCCTCCTATGTACCTGCAGTCAGGGTTCTCCATATATCCTGTAAAGACTGATCACTCTTTAGCAGTGGCTTACATGACAGTACATTATACTACCTACAGTCTAAATACCATTTGCTAAATATTTCATATTCTTTCACTAATGAAAATGCCAAATTAATCATACACTAAACTTCTATATGACATTGCAGTGATTTATAAACTTTCAAGTATATTTTATTGCTGTTTAAATATTCAAGTGCCAATGCCACTGTGCTAATTGTTGGGATGTTTTAGTGTATAGTTAGAGCTAATCTTTCCTCATTAATCATATATTTTTTTCTAATTTCATTGGCAATTTTTGTTTGTTGTTTTCTGTATAATTTTTAAAATAAACCTGTCTACTTCCAAAAAAAATGTGCGACATATTTATTTGAATCACATTAAATGTATATATTGGTTATAGCATATTGACATTTTTATTTCACCCATTTTTATAGATTTTTAGTCTTTCTACTAGTATTTTAAATATTTCTTCATATGGGTTTTCTATACTTTTTTTTTTAAGTGTTGGAATAACTGGCTTTTATTTAGGAATTCCAAACCTTGCCAGAAAATTAATAAATTTTAACATAATTTTCTTTTTTTATTGTGCTTTAGATGAAAGTTTATAGCTCAAGTTAATTTCTCATACAAAAATTTATACACATATTATTATGTGATATTAGTTGCAGTCCCCACAATGTGACAGCACACTCCTCCCTTCCACCCTGGGTTTCTTGTGTCCATTCAACCAGTTCCTGTCCCTTCCTACCTTCTCATTCTGCCTCCAGATGGGAGCCGCCCATTTGGTCTCGTGTATCTGATTATACTAAGAAGCACACTCCTCACGAATATTATTTTTTGTTTTATAGTCCAGTCTAATGTTTGTTTGAAGAGTGGACTTCAGGGATGGTTTTAGTTTTGGGTTAACAGAGCATCCCAGGGGCCATAGTTTTGGGGGTTCCTCCAGTCTCTGTCAGACCGTTAAGTCTGGTCTTTTTATGTGAATTTGAGTTCAGTTCTGCACTTTTCTCCCATGCTGTCTTGTCAGAACAGTCATCGGTGGTAGCCAGGCACCATCTACTTCTTCCAGTCTCAAGCTGGTGGAGTCTGTGGTTTATGTGCACTTTTTGTCTCTTGGGCTAATATTTTCCTTGTGTCTTCTGTGTACTTCATTCTCCTTTGCTCCAAGTGGGGTGGGACAAACTGATACATCTTAGACGGCTGCTTGAAAGTTTTTAAGACCCCAGATGCCACACACCAAAGTGGGATGCAGAACATTTTCTTAATAAACTTTGTTATGCCAATTGACTTAGCTGTCCTCCGAATTTTATACACTTCTTAATTATTTTATTCTGCAATATTTTGTATGTTTTGATGCTATTGTAAATTTGATTTTTTCTTCCACTACATCTTTTATCTATTGTTTCCTGTTTCTTTAATTTCATCAAAATTTAGTTTGTCTTTGGCTATGGCAGCTCCTGCTGTTGTTTAGTAATCACTTTTTATTTTTAAAGTTTTAAAAATGACATTAATATGACACATACACTGCACAATGAGCTACAACATAACAAAAGAAGGGTCATTATCTAATTTCCTCAGCAGGAATTCTAAGCTCACTTATTAAGTGAGCTGAGATATTTCATTATTCTAGCTAACAGGTCAGAGTCAGTTGGTAGTACTGTCAATAATATTCTGCAAGCCTCCTCAATGACCTGTGAAAACCATGAGCCTTCGCTGTTCTTAGTTTTTTCAATTTCTTTTAGTAGTTGACGTATGTCTTTCTTTAATTTCTCAGATTTCTTTCTAAATCCTTCCATTAACAGTTCTTCTTGGACCTATAAAGGGGAAAGAGTAATTTTTGAAAAACCCTATTATGAAGATTCCGGATTTTCTCTTTACAACTTCATCCCCAACCCAGTGCCATCGAGTTGATTCCGACTCATAGTGACCCTATAGGACAGAGTAGAACTGCCCCGTAGAGTTTCCAGTGAGCGCCTGGCAGATTCGAACTGCCAACCCTTTGGTTAGCAGCTGTAGCACTTAACCACTATGCCACCAGGGTAATGTTTTCTCTATGACATTAGAGTGCTGTTTGATGGAGCTCTGCAATGTCTACATAGTTTGAATCTGGATGGTGAGAGCATTCATAATCTATGCCAAAAACCAAACCTGTTGCCATTGAGTTGATTCTGACTCATAGCGACCCTATACGGCAGAGTAGAACTGCTCATAGACTTTCCAAGGCTGCAAATCTTTATGGAAACAGACTGCCACATACTTCTCCCATGGAGCGGCAGGTGGGTTCGAACTGCCAAACTTTTGGTTAACAGCCAAGTGCTTAACCACAGTGCCACCAGGGCTCCTTTCCCAAAATTCCCTGAGCACCATCTCACTGTGGGTGATGAGGCTCAAGGCCAGGTCAGGCCTGAGAAGGGTCCCCGGAATGTGTTCCAGCCCAAATGTTGCACTTTAGAAGGGAATGTAGGTTTGGTGTAAAATAATTTTTGGTTCCACTTGAGAGAGCATGGCCACATACATATTTGTCAGAACAATTGAAACTGCTGGCCCTATTAGATAATATATTTTCAAGCTCCATGTTGGGCTTTTCCTTTCTTTTTTTTTTGTTTTTTTATGTTGGGCCAAGGAAAGAATTCTCCTTACTTTATAGGGTGACTTAGGCATATATAGAAACAAATGCAGCAAGTTTTAGAGCTTCAGCTACTCTATATCATACCAGGTCATTTCTAATACTTTTAAGACCATATAGATCTACTTGAGGTCTCTTTGAAGTTTTATCCAGGATTCTAAGGACTGTGAGACTGTAGACCAAAAGCCCTATTAAATTGGATCATAATGAGACCATCCTAAAATCACCACAGATAGCAGCCCAATACCCCAGGGAATGTTATTCATCTTCTCAAAGCCTAAAACTATAGAACATACTGCACTGTTTTGGATTCAGCACGATCCAGAAGAATTTGAGGTTTTAGTGAATCATATCCATTATGTGCTTCTTTCTGAGATCATGACTTTGCTTCAAATTTTGGTCCTTCTCTTTCTAAGGTACCAGGTCATTACATTTCAGGCACTGCCCAAATCCAAGCCGAACTTATCTTCAGCTTATGCTCCAACATTCTCTCCCGCTCTCTCAGAAAGTTTTTTCTTTCTTCCTTTATCTTCCTTTTCAATTGGGCTATGTGTTCCTGGAAAGTTCTCTGTTGAGCGTTCATCTTTTGCTGACACTCCTGGTTTTTATGTTTTAGCAGCTCCTGTTCCTTCTCAGCTGCCTCCTCCTTGGCCTGCTCCACTGCCCCATGAAGGTTGTAAAGAGGGAATAAAAAACAGTCATGCCAGTGCTGTGCTGTCCTGAGATTAGAGACGCTGAATTGAAGGGAAGGTTTGAAATCTCTGAATTTGCCTAGTGTCATCACTGTTAAGGACACTTTTCAGAATGTAACGGGAAAGGCCCTCCTGCCTGCCTGGGTGAATGCACAACCTCAGCTTCCTTCATTATTTTCAGATCGTGCAGTATACATTCCTCAGGAGAGGAAGCTCATTGTTTCAGAAGATCTTCCTGAGGGCATTGTAGGAACCTCTCTGATGCCTGTGAGCTGAGTCCTGCCCCTATACCTGCTATGGCCTTCTTTGCATCCATGAGGCCTTTGTCTAACTGCGAGATGGATTCTTCTGTTGCTACATGCGCCTGCAAGAACCTCTGGAGGACCTTGTTCACCTGAGGAAACAACCAGGAGCAAAAACGTGTCAGGCAACAAAGATCTAGTTTCTTGCTGGGAATTTGTCATTCAAAAAAATCTAAAATCTGACCCCATAAAATTTGCAACCTCCTTAGAATCACCTAGTATTTCCCTTTTGTCTGTAGCCATACTATAATTTCCAAGCCCATTTTTGGGACATGAACACCCTCAACACAGCCTCATTCCTAGCTCTCCAGCCTCCTCTCCCAGATACCACTACTCATCCCTGGAAACAGCCAATCAGTTCTACAAACACATGACACTTATTGTTTTTATATATTTTCGCAATCTTTTTCTTCTGCCTGTATATTATCTTGGAAACCCTGGTGGCGTAGTGGTTAAGAGTTACAGCAGCAAACCAAAAAGGTCAGTAGTTCAAATCCACCAAGCGCTCCTTGGAAACCCTATGGGGCCATTCTGCTCTGTCCTATAGGGTCACTATGAATCAGAATCGACTTGATGGCAATGGGTTTGGTTTTGGCTGGTATACTATCTTATCCATTATCAACAAGGATAACATCTATCAATGTTTCTACTGGTATCTCCTATCTCCTCTTGTAGGATGCTTTCCTAGGATGCCTTCCCAAATTATAACAGCTGCAGAGTACTCTGAGCTTCCCTACCAGCTCTACCACCTGCTGACTTTGTGACTCCAACAGCTTATTAACTTCTCTGTGCATCACATTTCTTAACTGTATAATATGGATAAAAGTAGTACCTAATTCATAATGTTATTGTTAGAATTAAATTAATAATTCAACAAAAGCACCTAAGGTCATGCCAATAAAGAAAGTGAGTACTCAATATGTGTTAGCCGTGATCATCATCATCGTCATCATCATCCTCATCATCGTCATCATATTCTGTGCATGCTAGTATGATAACTCTTATCATGCCATATTCAGTTGACTATATATTTGTCTTTATTTCAGATCTTAACAAACAAAATTGAATCTTTAATCTTTATATCACCTGTACTAGGAACGAAAACTATCACACTGCTTGATAAATGAAAGAAATATTCTCTTTCTTCTGGATTCCTAATTCTAAATCCTTTCTTTGGGAAAAAAATAGTCCTGGTCTTCTCTAGAGTATATAACTAATTGTGGATATAAAAACTAAAAACGTTAAGAAATAGTCATGCTCTCCTTTCTGCCCACAATGGGTTTTATGGTCTTAGACCCTCTGTCTTACTCTGCTGGCCTTCCCCCTTTTCCTTTATTCCTCACCTTAACTCCTTTCCTGGGCACTCGCTCATAGCCTCTTCAACCTTTTTCCTTGCCTCTAAGTAGAGACTGTGTCCTCCAGGAATAGAGAAAGTTCCTCTTGAAATACTTTCCACCAGGGGCTCTGAAAGCCGCTCAAGCTTAGCCTGGCAGTATTTGTTAGATGCCGCTTCATTCTGCAGCACAAAATCCTCCATCTTTTTCCCTATAATACAATGGGAAGAAGCTGTTAGAAGGACTGATCTAACTGTGGTCCTCTTGGAAGAAGCAGCCCGACAGCCTCAGAGTAGAATGGGACATAGAAAGGACCATGAGCAGGAAAGTTGTGTTAGTCCCAGCTCTGACCAATTCTCTGTGTGTTTTTTGGGACATTTGAAATTCCCTTATGGTCAGGTTCATCATATGTAAAATGATAGTTCTGCACAACATGAACTCCATGATTCCTTCAGCTGTAGTATGATTAACAGTGACCCTACCATCAACAATGAGCAATAGCAGACTGTGACGGAAGTAGAGTTTCTTCCACGAACCTGGGTTGCTATGGATGAAAATGTATACATGAAAAAGCAACCCATTTATTCATGACTTTAAGTGTACTCTGAACAGGGTTTGGAATGCTTCATGAATTCTTTTAACGAGGATTTTGGTGCGTGAAGCTTTAGAACAGAATTTTTTTTTTTTCCTTGAACTTGTAATATACAATCCAGCTGATTTTCCTCAGTATGATCCTAGAGATTTTTGTCACTTTAGGGCAGTCACAGACAAACTGAAAAATGGCATTTCAGTTCCTGTGGTAAGCAGAAATAAGATTTCCCTCAAATTTCTCTGCCACGGTGCCCACACTCTGCATTGCCTCCGGGCTGTTAATATCAGTATTGCCCTTTTTGTTTGGTTATGTTGTACGGCACAGTGACTCTATGAAGTGGAGATTAAAAGGGTGGGCCTTTCCTAATTACATGAGAACTTTAAAAAAACAGATGATTTTCTCTAGCTAGTTGCTGAAAAGGAAGCAGAGATACTAAAAATAAGAAAAAGATTCTATGTACCACTGCTATCTTGACTGTGGAGGAGGGTACATGGAAAGGCCCCGAAGTGGCATCTAGAATACAAGAGTGCCCCTCCCTGGTGACAGCCATTAAGAGAATAGGGACATCAGTCCTACGACTCCATGGACCTGGATTCTGCCAACAACCCGAATGAGCTTAGAGGCTTCCCATAGTCTCCAGATGAGAACTAAGCCCTGTTGCCACCTTGATTTAAGTTTATGGATTCCCTGAGCAGAGGGCTCAGATACCCTGTACAGAAATTCTAACCTAAAGAACTGTGAGTCAATAAAAGTGTGTTGTTTTAAGCTGCTAAGTACATGATATTTTGTTTTACAGCAATACAAAATTAATCAAGTGCCCACCTTTTAGAAAAAGAGTGAATTGCAGGCCTGCAGAGCCTTGTCACTCACAAGAATCCATGCTCCTCCTACCATAGGATAAATATTAAGACACAGTACCATGAGATTCTTCTGGAATTCCCTCTTGTCATCCTTGAAGGAGTGCTCCACGAAGACTGCAATAGCTCCCCTCTCACAGGCTGCGTGCATGTCCAGCAGCTCCTGCAGTGTGTCTGTGGGAAGCCTCACACACTGGGCCATCTGGTTGCTATAGTGGTTGGCTGCCTTCTGCACAGCCTTCGAATTCTCACACTGGGTCAGAGTTGTCACTGCATTCTCCAAACAAGGCACTGATCCGCTGTTGATGGCATCCACATAGGTTTCCACCAGAGTCCCCAGCCCTGAATGAGCCAGGAAATTTTTGTATAAAATCGAATTCTCATCCAGTGATTTACAAGCTTTAGGAATTTGCATTCTAAAAATCACAAAAGCACTGATGACAATGAACTTTCATTTATTTTTTTCTTTTGTGAATCCATTTCCATCTAAAAACATCATTGTTTTCCTGTCCACTCTTTCATTTTTCTTTCCTCATTCATCACATTACTGATCACAGTCAATATGCTCATGGGTACCCTGAAAATACATTCTCCCATAAAATGAACAAGAACAGGGTAGATTAGATATGTGAAGTCTCCTACATAAATAAGACCAGATGCGTAATTTGCATGGCCCAGTACAAAATGAAAATGTGGGACTCCTTATGAAAAAGAAAATAAATACATCAAGAATTTGATGGTAGTGACACAAAGCATTGCACCAAGCATAGGTTCCTTCCGGCATTGCAGGCCTTCTGATAGTGAGGTACTATGTGAATTCACAAGGTCACAGGGCCATGGAGACAGCCCAGTACATAAGATTTTATTTAATTTTGTTTCTTGAAGTCTCAAGGGCTTCTAGGGACTCATGGTCTGCTATGTATTTTCTGACCTGTGTAAATTCACAACATATCTTCTCTACCTTCACAGAGAAGCACTTATCCCATAGGACTTCTCACAATGCAGACATTTTCTCTTTAATTGCATTTTGTCTTTTTGCAATTAGTGGATTTGGATTTTCAGATTTATTAGACTTCATGAAACTCTCAGATATGCAGAAACATGCATTTAATTAAGAAACATGCATTTCTATGTGTGGCAGGAACATCTGATTCTCCACTTTCACATAGAGATGCAAATGATACACTGACAAACCCACAGAAAAATCATAGCTTCACACAAACCCATCAACAGAGAGACATGCTTTGGGACAAAGGTGACTCACGGTTCCCAGTGATGACAATTCCCTCTGTCAGAGTCTTGGTCTTTGCATGGCTGAAGATATAGGAACAGAACTCTTTTAATTTCACCTGGAAATTGATATCCAGCTGATCTCCTGGTACTTCCTCAAGCTGGTGTAAGAGACTGTTGTCACTCGTAGGCCAGTCAAAGACAAAGCACTTCCATTTTGGGAAGAAATGCCTGATACACTCTCTAGACAGGTTGGAATTTTGGATTTTGGGATTCTAGCCTGCAGAAGTGGAAAAAGAGCAATCATTGAACGGACAGCCTTCAGACAAAGGGGCTGTCCACTATATTTCCTATGATCTCTGCATCATTGCAGCTTCTGTGCCTATAAATCTTTTTAATCTAATTCTGTAGTACCTCACCACAAATCAACTTTGTCCTGGTCTATCAAATGCAACAAAAATTCATTTCTGTACAGAGCAAAGAGACAAGGAAGTGCTTCTGGAGACGAAGAGGGGGACCCATCCCAAGTGAGGAAACTCATGTGTAGTTTTTCTTAGCACATGTATGGAGTTTGGTGGATTAAGTATTTAATAAAGGTTTATTGAATGTTTGACTAATGAAATAAAATTTGGACCCTAAAATAAAGTAATACAAGAAACTAGATTAAGGTATTACTTGTGAAAATATCAGGAGTAGGAGAGATAAAACCCAGATCAGTAAGAAAAACTTTTAAAAATCAGAGCTCAAAAAATACAAACACTATAAATATATTTAGAGATACTTCCAAAAAGCTTAAGGTTAAACTAATGTGATTTGGAGACCTCACCCTTGCCCTATATCATGTAGTATCAGACATGAAAAGGCCTGCACTAACAAGCAAAAGCAAGCCACATGATGGATACCTTCCACTGTTTTGTTAACTGCATGGTCAGGATCAGTATGAATCCAATTCCCACCTGGAAAAGAGTCCAGTCTTCACCTTCACACTTCATTCTCATTGCCGTCAGATCTAGGGGCAGATTCTCACTCTCATGTAAGAGTTAGGTCAGAGACTCACTAGTTAAAGGGATCCTGTCCCTTTTAGACTGCCAAATAGGCAGATGCCAGCCACAAGCTTGGGGAGGCCACCGGCCACCAACTTCTGCCCTCCCAACCACAGATGTGTGCCTGGTTTCTCAATACCCCTTCAGGATGCTAGTCATAAGGTTGGAGCTCCACCTGACACCCCACTCTTCTGCTGGCTCCCACTAATTAGGGCTAGCTTCCCACCATCCCTTCAGGATGCCAGCTAAAAGTTCAGGAGTCCACATAACACCCATACTCTGATCTGCTTACTCCCCTTTGCCCATGTTGGTTTGATAATTTCTTGGAATGACTCACAGAATTCATGGAGCAGTATTTGTATTTACGACTACCTATTTATTTATTTATTTATTACAACCAGATAGGGCACAAATAAAGAGATGCATAGGGATGGGCCTGGGATGGATCCTGGTGCAGAACTTGCATGTACCCAGGGCACCCTCTACCCTCCTTAGAGCAGAAAGTTCACTCTCTCCAACCTGGAAGCTCCCTTTTAGTTTCAGGGCTCAGGGCTCTTATAGGCCTTGTCAAGTAGCCATGCTGGATTAGATGCTCTAGCCAAGTAGAGCATGCCTCAGCACATGGCCATCACGCCTTGTGAGCTCTTGGCTCCAGGTAAGCCTTCTTGGGCTTATCAGCCCCCAATCATTGGCTTCAGATGTGGTCAAGCTCTCAGGAACCAGCACCAAAGGCCAAATATTTTGCTGTAAGGAGGTTCTACACTTTGCAGTACTTTTCAGAGTGATTCTGTGGCAAATATCGGCTATTAAATGTTTTTTGCTAAAATGAATAAATGGTATTCCTTCCAGCTGTCAACAGTTATCCACCCTCTTAAATATAATCCATGTAGTAAATTTATCATATTAAAATGGTAACATAACGTGTTAGGCTGTAAGAATAAAGAGGGTGAAGTTGTGAGAATGGTAATATGAAGGATTTGAAACTCTTACTGGCAGGATATGTGAGTTTTTTTCCTGGAACATTTAGGATGTAAATATCCTTTCTCTGAAAGAGGTAGCCCTCCTGGCATTGGTAAAGTATCCATCATGATACATGTACTTTAAAAATTAGATCTTTTAATTTCATTGTGATTTGGTGCTTAGAAACTTCCAATCTGATGAGCTGTTTTCAGTGATATAGAACAAATGGAGCACTTAATAAGGAGCCCAAGTACATAAGCCTTACAAAGTTATAGCACTGATTGTAATCTGGGAATTTTTTTTTATGGTGTCAATTGATCTAGAATCATTTAGTCTAGCATTGAGCCTGAAGCTTCCTCAGTAAGCTTTAATGCCAGTTGCTGGATTTTTTAAGTAATAATAACCCACAAAAACCAACCACCAATTACCATTAAAAAATTATCAATCACCATTAGCATGCATCTCAACTGAGTTTCAAATAAAAATCCTGAATAAAAGCGCTCAATTTATCCCACTCCTTAAGAACCTTCCACCATCTAGGCCATGCTCTGATACCTGGAATCATCTTCAAGGCATCCTCCAGGTACTCATCTTCAGTGATGGGGCTTTTATCTATCTTCAACTCCAGGGTGAAATCCCATATAGTCCAAATAAAGTCTGGAAAAAAAACTCATAAACTCAGTAGAGTCATCTACCTCATCAGATCTGGAGGAGGATTTTGTCCTGATTAGCTCTGTTAATTCAGTCACATAGCTAGAAACTAAGCTAAGGAAGGAGATGTGCCCTACACAATTTTCAGATTTTATTTAGAAACAAATTTTGTAAACATTAACTTCTGTATCTCCACCTCTTCAACCATGGCAGTTAAGTCACAAGAAGGAAGAAATAACCTCAATTGCCATCCCTGTAAACGTAATAAAACTAGGTGGCTCAGTTCTTGGAAGGATACTGCAGCTGCTCCAGGGCCTGGTGGTTGATGGTACCCATACTGTTGTAAATAAAGGTGCTGCTTAGAAGCACAGCCAGTGCAAAGACCCATGAGTCATTCTTAGAGTCTCCCTAGAATGAAAAGATGAAGAAATTAAAGACTTTTATGAATTGCTACAGTCTGAAATTGATCAAATGTGTAATCAGGTTGCTTTGATAATTACTGGTGATTTGAATGCAAAAGCTGGAAACAAAGAAGAAGGATCAACCATACACCGAATAACTATAAAGTGGACCTCTCCTGATGAATTACACAGGAATCAAATCAACTGTTGTTGTCTTACACTGTTGAATTGATTCCAACTCATGGCTACCCTATGTGTTACAGAGTAGAACTGAGCTCCATAGGGTTTTCTTGGCTGTAATCTTAGATCAGCAGATCAGTAGGCCTTTTCTTCAGTGGTGCCACTGGGTAGGTTCAAACCATCAACCTTTTGGTTACCAATCAAGGTCAAACCATTTGTGCCACGTGGGGGCCTCTCACATCAACGACATCTGTGGAAAGAGAAGATGGAGAATAACAACATCATCAGTCAGTACAAAGCCAGGGGCCAGCTGTGGAACAGACCATCAATTGCTCATGTGCAAGTTCAAATTGAAGCTGAAGAAAATCAAAGCAAGTCCACAAGAGCCAAAGTATGACCTTGAATACATCCTATTTGAATTTGGAGACCATCTCAAGATTAGATTTAATACACTGAACACTAATGACCAAAGGCCAGAACATGTGTGGGATGACATCAAGGACAATATAGACGAAGGAAGTAAAAGGTCCTTAAGAAGATAGGAAAGAAGACATGACCAAAATTGATGTTAGAAGAGACTCTGAAACTTGCTTTTAAGGACAGAGAAGCTAAAGCAAATAGAAGAAATGATGACGTAAAATAGCTAAACAGCAGATTTCAAAGGATGGCTCTAGAAGAAAAGGTAAAGTATTATAATGACATGTATAAAGATTTGGAGTTAGAAAACCAAAAGTGATAAATGATTGGCATTTCTCAAGCTGAAAGAACTGAAGAAAAAACTCAAGCCTCAAGTTGCAATACTGAAGGATTCTCTGGGCAGAAAATTGAATGGCGCAAGAAGTATCAAAAGAAGATGGAGGGAATACACAGATTCACTGTACCAAAAAGAATTGGTCGGCCTTCAACCATTTCAGCAGGTAGCATATGATCAAGAACTGCTAGTAATGAAGGAAGAAGTTCATGCTGCACTGAAGATTTTGGTGAAAAACAAGGCTTTAGGAATAGACAGAACACCAGTTGTGATGCTTCAACAAAAGATGCAATGCTGGAAGCACTTACTCAGCTATGTCATGAAATATGTTGACAATTGCCTGGTCAACTGACTGGAAGAGATCCATGTCATACCCATTCCAAGGAGAGCTAAACAAATGGAATATGGAATTTGTTGAACAATATCATTAATATCACACACTAGAAAAATTTTGCTGAAGATAATTGAAGAGTGACTGCAGTTGTACATTGACAGGTGACAGCTAGAAGTTCAAGTCAGATTCAGAAGAGGATGTAGACAGTGGGATATCATTGCTGTTGTCAGATGGATTTTGGCTGATAGCAGAGAATATGAGAAGGATGTTTACCCGTGTTTAATGACTTTGTGAAGTATGGATAACATTACAAAAAATGGGAATTCCAGAACAGTTAATTGTGCTCATACAGAATCTGTACGTGGATGAGTATGCAATTGTTTGAACAGGACAAGGCAATACTAACCAAACCAAACCTATTGTTGTTGAGTTGATTCTGACTCGTAGCGACATTATAAACAGAGTAGAACTGCCCCATAGAGTTTCCAAAGAGCACCTGGTGAATTCAAACAGCTGACTTTTAGGTTAGCAGCCGTAGTACTTAACCACTATGCCACCAGAGTTTCCAAGGCAATACTGTATGGTCAAAACAGGAAAAAGTGGGTAGCAGGGTTATATCCTTTCACCTTACTTATTCGGTTTGTATGCTAAACAGATGATCCTAGATGCTGGACTAATGAAAAAGAACATGGCATTAGGATTGGAGGAAGACTCATTAATAACCTGCAATATGTAAGTGATACAATCTTGCTTGTCAAAAATGTAGACAACTTAAAGCACTTACTGATGAAGGTCAAAGACTTCAACGTTCAATATGGATTATACCCAAACTAAAAAAAAAAAAAAGAAAATCTTCGCAACTGGACTAATAAGCCACATCATGGAAAATGGAGAAGAAATTGAAGTTGTCCAGGATTTCATTCTACTTGGATCAAAAATCAATGTCTATGGAAGTAGCAGTCAAGAAATCAAAGTAAGTCTTGTCTTGGGCAAATATGATGCAAAAGGCCTCTTTAAAGTTTTCAATAGCAGAGATATCACTTCATGACTAAGAATCCCCTGATCCAAGGCATGATCTAAAAGCACTATATTTGGTTGTGCAGACGCTGAGTGCCATATGTCAGTCTCTGCCCTCAAGAAGAAGAGACTCTGAGCGAGCCGATAAATAGGAAAACATATAACTGCAGTAAGATAATAATCTCTTCAGGAGTGGAACCAAAAGCTATTATGTGGGAGGAGAAGGTGTAAGTTCAATAAACTAAAACAAGAATTCTGTGAGTTGAGAGTAGGAAGAGACTATATTTTATTGCGAAATGAGAGCAATAAGTTGAAAATAATTGGACTTTAAAGAGTGGATAAAATGTGGGCTTGTAGAGATGATGGGAACATGTAAGTGGAAGGACCAACACAAGCTAAACCAAAAATGTTAGAAAGCACAGTCCTATAAAGGAATTTATAGTTATTCTATTTGACCTTTGTTTGTTTGTTTTTCTATTTGACCGAAGCTGTAGTAGGTGTGTGGGAGTGGAAGACGAGGCTGAAAATGAGGCTCAAGGCAAGACAAGAAAGTCCCTAAAGGCCAGGCTAATAGAATTAGAAAAAAAAAGCAAAACCAGTGTCGTCGAGTCGATTCTGACTCATAGCGACCCTGTAGGACAGGGTAGAACTGCCCCATAGAGTTTCCAAGGAAACCCTGGTGGCCTAGTGGTTAAGTGCTAAGGCTGCTAACCAAGGGGTCGGCAGTTTCAAATCTGCCAGGTGCTCCTTGGAAAAAAAAATAGAACTAGACACTATCTAATATACACTACAAATTGTAAGATTGCAAATGATATTTCTACTGCTATTATTTGCTTAAAGTGTGGTACATTTGGGGTCCTTGAATAATTATAATTTATATAAAAACAAACAGGTTTAGAGTACAGCTTGATTTTATACTGAAATGATCACTGAGAAGT
This sequence comes from Elephas maximus indicus, assembly GCF_024166365.1. Taxonomy (NCBI): domain Eukaryota; kingdom Metazoa; phylum Chordata; class Mammalia; order Proboscidea; family Elephantidae; genus Elephas; species Elephas maximus. Next base: position 139,253,756 of record NC_064821.1, read on the forward strand.
TTAAAATTTAATTTTAAAAATCAAAATATGTAAATCATTCTCCTCCTTTTTTTGAAGTAATGGAACTTAAGATCTGCTGCTACTTTCCATTTTCACAGACAAATATAAAATGAGGAGAAATGATTGATTGTACCAAATACTATAAATGCAAATATATCCCATTTAAAATTATCCCAGTTACAATGTTTTTCACGGGTGAAGCTCGTGTTTTAATGGTAGTCAGTGAAGAATTCAACTACAAATTCCAGAAACATGCAGAGAAAGATTTATGAATGTTCCAGATGTAGCTGATGCTTTTATGAAGGTGATTTAAGTAGATTACTGTAACCACATTTTCCTGGCTCCTTCCTCAAATCTCCATCAACCCCACACACTTTAACTGGCAGCTCCCATTGACCTCTCAGGTTACAGTTTAATTTTACTCAAGAGTCTTTCTCTAACATGTTTGATTGGGTTAGGTGCCCACTTCTGTGCTTCTGTGGAACCCATTGCTGATCACATTGTATACCTGTTGTCTCCCAATTAGGTCCTGGACTTTTACCTTGTTCACTGCTTTGTCTGTAGTACTTATCACATACAAAAAAAAACCCAGAGCTCTGGAATTCAGCTGTTCAATAAGTATTTGTTAAATTATTCACCCTCATGTTAAAAATAATAAGATTTATCCCAAATATACCAAAATGTTTTAGTTACCAAAGAAATAGTTCAATAAAACAGAATTTCACCTTGTTACTTAGAGTTTGAATTTGCAATTTAAAGGAATATGTAACTAAAGTGAATTAAGATGGTGAATTAAAAGGTAAGTAGATAATCAAGTGGAAAGAAGATTTCTCCATGACTCCCTGACTTACCTTTTTCACATCATCCAGGCACTCGGTATCCAGAAGGACCAGGATGTGGTCTGGCTTGGATGAGTGAGGTACACACCCCATCCAGATGCCCTTGGTTTCAGGCCGCACCGTGGAGCCCAGACCAAAGCCTGCAAGACAAGAGTAGAAAGTAACCTACAATGACAGCAGAGAGTCCAGTCTCCCAGGGGGCTACATTAATTAAGCTTATAAAATTGGACAGCCATCAAACCATTATACACATTAAGACCTTTTTCAAGTAACACTTCATTGTTGTTGTTAGATGCCGTCGATCGGTTCCGACTCATACTGACCCTCTGTACACCAGAATGAAACACCATCCTCACAATCATTGTTATGCTTGAGCCCACTGTTGGCAGCCACTGTGTCAATCCATCTCATTGAGGGTTTTGCTCTTTTTCACTGACCCTACTTTGCCACCCCCATTCCTGTGTCTGTCACCTTGTCATACTGTGGGGGCTTGAGTGTTGCGGTGATGCTGGAAGCTATGCCACCAGTATTCAGATACCAGCGGGGTTACCACTGGAGGAGAGGTTTCAGCTGAGCTTGCAGACTAAGATAGAATAGGAAGAAGGACCTGGCAGTCTACTTCTGAAAAGCATTAGCCAGTGAAAACCTTATGAATAGCAGCGGAACATTGTCTGATATAGTGCTGGGAGATAAGCCCCCCAGGCTGGAAGGCACTCAAAAGATGACTGGGGAAGAGCTGCCTCCTCAAGTAGAGTTGACCTTAATGACATAGATAAAGCTTTTGGGACATTCATCTGCTGATGTGGCATGACTCAAAATGAGGAGAAACAGCTACAAACATCCATTAATAATCGGAACCTGGAATGTAAGAAGTATGAATCTAGGAAAAATGGAAATAGTCAAAAATAAAATGGAACGCATAAACATCGATATCCTAGGCATTAGTGAGCTGAAATGGACATGGTATTAGCCATTTTGAACTGGGCAATCATATAGTCTACTATGCTGGGAATGACAACTTGAAGAGGAATGGTATTGCATTTGTCGTCCAAAAGAACATTTCAAGATCTATCCTGAAGTACAATGCTGTCAGTGATAGGATAATATCCATACGCCTACAAGGAAGACCAGTTAATACAACTATTATTCAAATTTACATACCAACCACTAGGGCCAAAGATGAAGAAATAGAAGATTTTTATCAGCTGCTGCAGTCTGAAATTGATGGAACATGCAATCAAGATGCACTGATAATTACTGGTGATTGGAATGAGAAAGTTGGAAACAAAGAAGAAGGACCAGTAGTTAGAAAATATGGCCTTGGTGATAGAAACAATGCTGGAGATTGAATGATAGAATTTTGCAAGATCAACGACTTCTTCACTGCAAATACCTTCTTTCACCAACATAAATGGCAACTATACACATGAACCTCACCAAATAGAATGCACAGGAATCAAACTGACTACATCTGTGGAAAGAGACGATAGAAAAGCTCGATATCACCAGTCAGAACAAGGCCAGGGGCCGACTATGGAACACACCATCAATTGCTCATATGCAAATTCAAGCTGAAACTGAAAAATATCACAGCAAGTCCACGAGAGCCAAAATATGACCTTGAATATATCCAACCTGAATTTAGAGACCATCTCAAGAATAGATTTGACACATTGAACACTAGGGACTGAAGACAAGATGAGTTGTGGAATGACATCAAGGATATCATCCATGAAGAAAGCAAGAGGTCATTGAAAAGTCAGGAAAGAAAGAAAAGACCAAGATGGATGTCAGAGGAGACTCTGAAACTTGCTTTTGAACATAGAGCAGCTAAAAGAAATGATGAAGTAAAAGAACTGAACAGAAGATTTCAAAGGGCAGCTCGAGAAGACAAAGTAAAGTATTATAATGACATGTGCAAAGAGCTGCAGATAGATAACCAAAAGGGAAGAACATGCTCAAAGTTTCTCAAGCTGAAAGAACTGAAGAAAAAATTCAAGCCTCAAGTTGCAATAATGAAGGATTCTACAGGGAAAATATTAAATGACCCAGGAAGCATCAAAAGAAGATGGAAGGAATACACAGAGTCATTATACCAAAAAGAATTAGTCAATGTTCAATCATTTCAAGAGGTAGCATATGATCAGGAAGAAGTCCAGGCTGCTCTGAAGGCACTGGCAAAAAGCAAAGCTCCAGGAATTGACGGAATATCAACTGAGATGTTTCAACAAATGGATGTAGCACTGAAAGTGCTCATTCGCGTTTGCCAAGAAATATGGACGACAGCTTCCTGGCCAACTGACTGGAAGAGATCCATGTTTATGCCTATTCCCAAGAAAGGTGATCCAACCGAGTGTGGAAATTATAGAACAATATCATTAATATCACACACAATCAAAACTTTGCTGAAGATCAGTCAAAAACAGCTGCCACAGTATATCAACAGGGAACTGCTAGAAATTCAGGCTGGTTTCAGAAGAGGATGTGGAACCAGGGATATCATTGCCAATGTCAGATGGATCCTGGCTGAAAGCACAGAATACCAGAAGGATGTTTACTTCTGTTTTAATAACTACACAAAGGCATTTGACTCTGTGGATCATAACAAATTATGGATAACATTGCGAAGAAAAGGAATTCCAGAACACTTAATTGTGCTCATGAGGAACCTTTACATAGATCAAGAGGCAGTTGTTCGGACAGAACAAGGGGATACTGATTGGTTGAAAGTCAGGAAAGGTGTGCGTCAGAGTTGTATTCTTTCACCATAACTTTTTTTTTTTTTTTAATTTAATCTGTATGCTGAGCAAATAATCTGAGAAGCTGGACTATATGAAGAAGAATGGGGCATCAGGATTGGAGGAAGACTCACTAACAACCTGCATTATGCAGATGACACAACCTTGCTTGCTGAAAGTGAAGAGGACTTGAAGCACTTACTAATGAAGATCAAAGACCACAGCCTTCAGTATGGATTTGACCTCAACATAAAGAAAACAAAAATCCTCACAACTGGACCAATGAGCAACATCATGATAAACGGAGAAAAGACTGAAGTTGTCGAGGATTTCATTTTACTTGGATCCACAATCAACAGCCACAGAAGCAGCAGTCAAGAAATCAAAAGACTCATTGCATTGGGTAAATCTGCTGCAAAGGACCTCTTTAAAGTGTTGAAGAGCAAAGACGTCACCTTGAAGAATAAGATGTCCCTGACCCAAGCCATGGTATTTTCAATCACATCATATGCATGTGAAAGCTGGCAAATGAATAAGGAAGACCAAAGAAGAATTGATGCCTTTGAGTTGTAGTGCTGGCGAAGAATATTGAATATACCATGGACTGCCAAAAGAATGAACATATCTGTCTTGGAAGAAGTGCAACCAGAATGCTCCTTAGAAGCAAGGATAGCAAGACTGCATCTTACATACTTTGGACATGTGTCAGGACAGATCAGTCCCTGGAGAAGGACATCATGTTTGGCAAAGTACAGGGTCAGCAGAAAAGAGGAAGACCCTCAACGAGGTGGACTGACCCAGTGGCTGCAACAATGAGCTCAAGCATGACAACGATTGTAAGGATGGCACAGGACCAGGCAGCATTTCGTTCTGTTGTGCACAGGGTGGCTGTGAGTTGGTACCAACTCGACAGCACATAAAAACAACACATACTTTGCCGAGCATGATGTCCCCCAGAGACTAGTCCCTCCTGTTTTGAATACTGTGGTGATAAAAAAAAAGTATGTTCTAAAATCAGGTAATGTGAGGCCTCCCACTTTGTTCTTCTTTTTCAGTAATGCTTTATTTATCTGGGGCCTCTTCCCTTTTCATGGGAAGTTGGTGATTTGTTTCTCCAACTCATTAAAAAATGCCATTGGAATTTGGATCAGGATTGCATTGTATCTGTAAATCCTTGAGTCTTCCTATCCATGAGCAAGATGTGTTTTTCCACGTATGTAGGTCTCTTTTGGTTTCTTGCAGTAGTGTCATGTAGTTTTCTTTGTATAGGTCTTTTACATCTCTGGTTAGATTTATTTCTAAGTATTTTATCTTCTTGGAGGCTATTGTAAATGGTATTGATTTGATTTCTTCTTTGATGTTCTCTTTACTGGTGTAGAGGAATCCAACTGATTTTTGTATGTTTGTCTTGTATCCTGATACTTTGCTGAAATCTTCTTAGTTCCAGTTTTCTTGTGGATCCTTTAGGGTTTTCTGTGTATAAAATCATATTCTCTGTAAATAGAGATACTTTTACTTCTTCCTTACCAATTTGGATGCCCTCTATTCCTTTTTCTAGCCTAATTGCTCTGGCTAGGACCTCCAACACAATGTTGGGTAAGAATGGTGATAAAGGGTATCCTTGTCTAGTTCCGGTTCTCAGGGGGAATGGTTTCAAACTCTCTCCATTTAGGATATGTTGGCTGTTGGGTTTGTATAAATGCCCTTTATTATGTTAAGGAATTTCCCTTCTATTCTGACATTGGTGAGAGTTTTTATCATGAATGGGTGTTGGGCATCTTTTGATTTCTTGACCGCTGCTTCCATGTGTGTTGATTGTGGAGCCACGTAAAATGAAATCTTTTAAAACTTCAATCTTTTCTCTGTTTATCATGATGTTGCTTATTGGTCCAGCTGTGAGGTTTTTTTTCTTCATGTTGAGGTGTAATCCGTACTGAAGGCTGTAGTCTTTGATCTTTATCAGTAAGTGCTTCAAGTCCTCTTCACTTTCAGCAAGCTACAATGACAAACACTTTGTGTACTCTATTAATATCATTCTTTCAAAGGCTCAAACTCCATCACAAAACAGAATTAATATAGTCTATTAACATGTATTTTTTTTTTGGTTTGGTTTATTAACATGTGTATTTTTATCCAACACTCAAAAAGAATAAAAAAGTATGAAATTCAAAAGAATTAAAGAGAGTGCTGAAATAAGATTGTCTGTTTTTCCTGTTCATTTTTATTTAACACCTCCTTTTTCTTATTTGGGTCCCAAATTTTAAAAAAGTCACCTAAATGGAGAATACGCCAGCATGGGAAGGGACAGGACAGCAGTGAGCAGTCACTAGAGTCCAGTTCTGCCAAACAGGCTTCCATTAGCAGAATAGCGAGAATTAAACCTTGAAATGTAGTTGAGGAATCCATGATTTTATCTCCATCGTGTGTATTTAAGGAGACTTTATTTGTTAGACAATAAACATCAGTTCACTGTTTGAGATGAAAAATAACAAAGTGAAAATATTTAGGAATATCAGTGTTGTGTTGGAATGCAATAGTAGTTAGTCATTGAGATCCTGGAGTAGTTAGGAGAGTTCTGGAAGTTTAAAGCTGGCAAGGACTCAAGTATTCATTTAGTGAAACTCATTCATTTTGTGGTTGATACAAGTGAAACCCAGAAACTGTTACTAATTAGCACAGCTATTTAGACATACAGCCTGCACTTAACAAAGGCCCTCTAACGTCTAGCCTGGGGTTCTGTGGGCCACACTGGCTGTGTCTACAGGTTCACAGTCTCATGAAAAGGGGTGGGCAACCAACGCGCAAGTAGTAGAAAATGGTAGTAGTAAAATGGTAGGAGCCATGAAAATATGGTTTCGGTGAAATGATCTACTTAAATCACTTTCATAAAAGCATCAGCTGCATCTGGAACACTCATAAAGATTTTGCTCCATGTTTCTGGAATTTGTAGGTGAATTCTTCACTGGCAAATATAAAAGCATGAGTTTTACCCATGAAAACCATTGTAACTGGGATACTTTTAAATGGGATAAATTTGCCTTTATAGTACTTGGTACAATTGATCATTTCTCCTTATTTTATATTTGTCTGTGTCTAAACTGAAGGTAGCAGAAGATCTTTAGTTTCCATTACTTTGAAAAAAAGAGGAGGATGTTTTAAAAATTTTGATTTTTTAAATTAAGTTTTAAACTTCTCAATAATCAGGAGAACAGAAGGCAGGAATGCGTTCTCTTTCCCCTGCTAGACCACAGATTCCCAGTGGCTCTGTTCCTTTATCTCAGGTCACATCTCCTTGCATGTATCCCCATCTGGTAGCTCTGGTCTTTGGCACATTCTGGTATCCACTCTGCTTGTCCCTGTGGGCCTTGGTGTTATAATGACTATCCTGCTATTTCCAATCTCTTGGTATTTCCCCATCTCTCATTGGCTCCTTTTGCCTTGCTGATACCCTTTTAAATAATCCCTCCATTAAATGCTCTGTAATGAACTTTTGAATGAGTTATCTGTGTTCTGCCAGGATCTTGACTGATACATTAGTGTTTGCTGGATTTCCTCCTCCCTTTCCCTCTGTATTTTTTTCTTTTCCTTTCTTCTATGAGTTCTCTGCTCATAGCCTCTGAAGGGGGATATAACAGAAGGGAAAACAGAAAAGACCTGTCAGGCTTTGTGGCTTTTCTTTCCAAATGATTAAACTTCAGGGATTGAGAGACATGTCCAGAAATCTTTGGATGATATGTCTTGTCCAACAATTCAGTACTTTGAACATCTGTTATACGCAATACTTTTTTTCAACTGAGACTAGAAATGAACATGACGAAATATCTGGGGTAGCACATTTCAGCATGGTTCAGACCATTCAGCTTCTATACCCTGTGTTTTCTCCAAGGAGAGGGCATAAAAGCAAGAATTGGTCGGTAATTTTCCATATCATGATAATTTTTTTTCTTTTTTATTGTTTGCTGATTCATGTAGAGTAAGCCCAACTCCAGTGCCCCAATGAGAAAGGACAAGGTATAATTTCAGGTCATCACCCTCAGATATCAGAGGTATAAAAAAGCAAAGCAAATTACTGCCAGGAACATAAAAGTAGTGCCAAGGTCCTGCTCATGAACCTTGACTGGGAGTGAATCTCTTTATATTCTTCCTATGATATGGAAGGCTTGGTAGAATCAATATAAGATGTTTAAAACATTGTGAGGGTAGAAGCTTCCTCAGCAGAGCATTGGGAAATCACCTGGTTATCATTTGATACTATTTTGACTAGAAAATAAAAAGTACATGTTGAAAGTCCCTCTCAAGGTTCTGAACTGTAATTCATCCATTTATCAATCAATAAATCCATATGAATTTATTTGAACCAGGCAAGGAAAAGTGTCCTCCCCTGATTGATGGTCAAGAATTCATTCAAAAGAAAGCTAGAAAATGTTTGGTTTAGAAGCCAATGGCAGATTGGGAAGCAAAAAGGGAAGAGGAATGAAAGAAGGGGAGAGTGTATGATAAAGAGAGTGAGAATTGGATTGGTGGGATTCTCAGAGTTTACTGGTCTGAGGTTCAACCATTAGTGATGCTGAGATGGAAGGAGTAAGACGTTAGAAAAACTGACTTCATGGTCTGTGTAGACCAAAGAAGACAAATGGAAACATGGACATATTCTCTGAAAATCAATAAGAATCCAAGAGACAACCCAATAGTAAAAACAAAACAAACAAAAAGAACAAAGGATAAAATAGGAAATCCAAATGATAAATAAATATGTCAAAAGGTGCTTAAACTTATTTATAATGAGGCATATGACATGTAACTCTATAGCCTCCAAATCTGCAAAATTTAAATGTCTGACATTACCATTAGAATTTTCAATTACTGTTAATAAGCATGTGAAGTGTGTATAAAGTTTAAAAATCTGTTTGATATCTAGAAAGGCTGACGACCCACATAACCTGTGATCTAGCAACTCCAGTTTTGGGCACATTACACAAGGGAAGCTGTGTACATGTGCAAAAGGTTATAAGTGCAGGAAAATTCCTGACAGCCTTGTTCATAAATGGTAAAAACTAGATAAAATGCAAATGTTCATAAACCATAAATGGATACATTTTGGTACCTTCTTAGAATAGCACACTATAAAGTAATGAAAATAAATTGCAGCTACATACATTAAGTAGGCGAATATTATAAACTTCTTGATGAGAAAAGCAAGCAAGACACAAAACAATATGCAAAATTTAATTCCATTTATATCAAGATTAAAATCAGGGCAAACTAAGCTTTTTTAAAATATATAAATGCATACTGAATGTGTAAAATCATTTTTAAAGAGCAAAAGAAGTATTACCATGAAAAACAAAATATCAATGAGCTCTAGTGTTTAATGAGGGTGTAAGAGGGTATGATTTGGACTTTTCAGTGTCCGTAATTTCTTGACCTGGGCAGTGATTCCACAAATGTTCACTTTATATTGATTAATTTTATTGTATAGTTATGTTTTACGCACTTTTTTGTATAAGTTACAGCTCACATACTTGAAAAGATTCATAGAGATAAAAGAGAAGAGGGTATAATTTATCAAAGTTTTGCTATGAAATGGGGCAAAAAGAAATAGATGGGTGTGACCTTTCCTTCATTTCCTCCTTCCTTTCATGTCTGAAATAGAACATAAGAAACTACATTTGTATGCTATTTGGAATGAACCTGTAGTTGAGGCAAAAATTGCATGGAAAAAGGGAATAATTGTATGAGCTGAGCTCTTGAGCAGGAGAGTGTGGAAGAATCCAGAGGACTATTGGGGGAGATCTTTAGGTAGGGTTGGGGGAACTTTTCTTTATTATTGTGAAAAACAGCAAGATTTTGTGGACAGATGGGGTAGAAGTTATAAATTTGATGGTAAGAATTAGAAGTTTTCATCATCGTGAAGAGTTGAGCTCTTTTTTTAACATGATCCTAGAGGAGGCGTGATCATCCTGCTGTATCACTGGTTTCAAGCTATTGGCCCCTGCCCCAGAACAACACTCACCAGAGTTCTGCCCTACCAGGTGGTTCATCAGGTAGGATTCTCCTGTACGATACAGCCCTACAATGGCTACCACCATCACAGGCTGGGATATCTCATCAAGAATTTTTAATGCATTTGGATTCACCATCAGCTGCTCTTTCTGGTTTTCCACTAGACAAATGGGGGCCATCATGATGGGTCTAAATGCCTTGATTTCCTGCAAATCCAGAAGAGTCTGTCAGTAAAATACAAGACCCCAAAATCCTCTAATGGTTATTCAAGGCACATGCATAATGCCTTCCTGCTGTGGCACAGGTATACCAAATTCCTACTTTTTGTACATTTCTAAGGGAAAAGTGTATAGCCTGGCATTGGCAGATCATAAATCTCTTCCTTAATTATTCCTATAATCCCTGGTGATATTGATGATGGCATTTAGGGTATTGCTTGTCTCCAATAGCTCATTTCTCTAAAAAATAATATTCTACTTAATGAATAAGGTGAAAGTTTATTTCTCTCTAATAAGATTTCAAAGTTAAACAGTCCATCATTCTGATACAAAAAGTCAGCAGAATAGCCTAGGACCATAGTCTCATGGGACTACTCAGTCAACTGTCATGATATAGTTCACAAAGTTCATGTTCTGGATCCTAGTGAAGGGAGTAGTGTCTGTGATCTTAAAAGCTTGTGAGTGGCCATCTAAGATATAACTATTGATCTCTCCTCAAAAGAAGCAGAAGAGTAAGAAGATAACCAAAATCTCAGAGAAGAAACAAATCTAGAAGGCTGATAGCCTACATGAGCCACAGCCTCATCTACCCTGAGGCCAGAAGAACTAGATGGTGCCTGGCTACCATCACCTACCATTCTGACTGGGCTCACAGTATTTGGTCCTAGACATAATGGTAGAAAAATGTAGAACAAAACTCAAATTTTTACAAAAATCCAGACTAACTGGACCCTTGAGACCAGAGGACTCCCTGAGACTATTGCCTCTAAACTTTGAACCAAAACTATCACTTGAGATCACCTTTTAGTGAAATAGCAGAGTGGTACACAAAATAAATGATATCACCCATAAGTATGGTACTCTACTGAAAAACCATCTGTATGAGACCAAAATGTCTATGTTTACTTTAAAGCAAAGATGAGAACATAAAGGGGCAGGGAAACCAGAGCACTAGAAATGGAACAACCAGGCCACAATTAAAGAGAATGTTGACACATTTTGAAAAATGCAACTGATGTCACTGAACAATTTGTGTGAAAATTGTCAAATAGGAACTTAACTTCCTGGGTAAATTTTCGCCAAAAACACAGTAAAATATATTATTTAAAAAAAGTCTTCAGGAATACTGGTTCATTTTATTCTCTGTTTGACTACGTTTCACATGCCTCCTCGTAATCCAGGATGGCTCACCTCCACATGACTGGAATATCGCACATACATCCAAGTACTAAGAGTCGGAATCTACTCTATGGCGATGAGTTTGGCTTTTGATTAAAGAAGCAGTAAGTGTGGAAGTACAATCAGAGGGAATGAAAATGTAATATTGCGTCTGGACTAGAAAGGTCTATTTCTGGGTGACATTCTCTTCCCCTATTATGTATTCTGATCTGGGGCCAATGGAAGTCAAAATTGAGATGATACAATTGTATACCTGGAGGTTAAGTGCTGGAGTCCTATTGCGCTCTGTGAATAACTGTTTTGTATCCCTCTCCATCTTCTCAATAAATTGATTTACTTGTTTCTGGTCACACTTTTGTTTCTATTCCATCATCTGCTGATACTTTATTTGCATTTCATCCAACATTTTTTTTTTTGCATCTTGTACAAATTCAGCTATCACAAGTTTCAATGAGAAAGAAAAGAAGAAGAAAAATTCAGGTGGAATTGCAGCATGGACTTCTTTCCACATTTATTTGTTATTGTTGCTACTGCGTAAAAAAATTCCCTGGGACTATTTTTCTTTTGGGGTGATCATTTTCCACTTGTATTGTACACACTAAAAAAGGGCCTTAGGAGCTAAGATGAGTCTCATAGGGACAAAGAAGGCTGAGTCTACACTTGTACATCCACTCTTACAGTTGTGAACTCTCCAGGACCCAGAAACCCCAACAGTATCTACAAATCCTGCATCCTCCAGCCATTTGAGAGCTGTACACTGTCTACACACTGAAGCTAGGCTAGTTGTCTCTAACACTGGTGGTAGATGAGCACTTCCCTCTTATTGTACCCATTGCATGGCCCATTGACCAATTGAAGGGAGTAAAGCTCAACTTTGCTGAAAGACTTTATTAAGCCCTACTCTGATTTACTGTATATTCTCAACACTCCAACCCCATTCCAGGACACAAGTAAATCCTTGATTAAGGGGATGATGCTGAGGGTATATAGAAGGATGGTGTAGAAAAGGAAGAAAAAGTCAACCCTGAACTGAACTGGCCTGATACCTTCTCTTTGTGAAATACACCCCAATTACAAAATTTATAACCTCTCTAGAACCAATGTGTGTGACTTCAAATATAGGATTCAGGTGACGTTTATTTTAAACATTAAGCATTACAAGTAAACATGAAATGAATAGCCTCAGTAGGTAACACACATTGACTTCTCACTTAAGCTGCATCTTTGCAAACTTTATGGCTCAAAAAAAGTACAAGCATCACGATTTCAAGTTTTCTTTAGTGAAAATTGACTGATGTTCTCAAGTTGCTCATGTAACTTGTTTCCTGGTGAGAGGATGTGGGAGAGGAAAGCTCTATTCTTTGGATTATTAGATTATGATACCTAATATACTTATCTCTATGCTTCTTATCTGGAGATCTTGGATCTCCTTCTGCAGTTTTATTCTCTCTTCTTTAAATTCTTCCTTAAGAAGTTGCTCCTGTTCCTAAAGAGGAAAAGAGAATACTTAAACTCACACAGTATAAAATAGGATCACTAAACTTGTTCCATAATTGCTAAGTTAGTTTCCCTTGTAGTACTTCCACTAATTCTCAAACGCTTTTGGCATTTTTTCTTGAAATAATTTCCTCTCTTCACTTTTATCATATCACTCTCTGAGTCTTCTATCCTTGCTATTAATTTCTCTTGAGCATTTTTCTGTAGTTTCAGAATTGTTATTTTTTATAGTACCTAAAATATTGTTGTTTTACATTGAACACAACTATTCTGTGAAAATTGTGTCCCCACACCCACACACTTTTTTTTTTTTTTTTGCTTCACCTCTCACCTGTATGGATTTTCATATATATGTACTAGTAGAATGTTTGAAATCTAACAGGAAGGCTTCTATATGATGCTGAGAATCAGGGGTAATGTCTGATCATGGAATTCAGTTCAAGACTCCAGAATTTTGCTGGAAGTAGAGAAAAAAGTTAAGATCAGGTCTGTAGTAGCCAATACTGCATTTCTGGGCCAACATTTATGCTCAACATGGATTCATAGTATGACTAAAGAACAGGAATGTACTGGCAGACTGGGCACTTAAGCAGTGTGGTTAAGTGGGTGGATGGTTAGGGAATCTTCCTACTCATTAGAGTGCTTACAGAGAGTCCTACAAGGTATGGCAGAAACAAAATCATTGTGAACTCCCCTCAGTAAGAAAGGTAAGCTGGATATTTTTCAAGGAGGTATAACCCAGAGAAATAATGTATCTGTCATGAAATTACAGTTTTCTCATTTAAAAAAAGAGAATATAATAGTTCCTGTGCCATAAGACGAGGATTCCAATATGTAATATATGGAAAGCTGTTTGTGTAGAGCCTGGCAATTAATAGCTACTGTTTATCGAGTGATTTAATGATGAAAAATTCCATCTAAATCTTCATGTAAAAGACAAGAAATGGGCACAGATAGAAGCAGTAAGGTAATAATGAGCAGCTGGTAAAGTTCTTATTTTTGACCTAAAGCTATAACCTCCATGCTGTTTTTTAATTTGGAGCAGTGGAAGACAAAACTGAAATGAGACAATTAAATACCTGAAGTTTGAGAGCTAGGATGCCCTCTTGTGCCAACAATTGAGTCCTATCCCTCTACACCTTCTCAGTCAATTGTTTCACGCGTTCCTGATGACTCTTTTCTTTCTTTCTGTTTCATTATCTGCTGACGTTTTGTGTGCATTTCCTCCAACATTTTTAGTGCAGCCTGTGTAGATTCAGCTTTCACACATTCCACTAGGAGGAAAAGGAAGAAATTTCCAGTAGGTTTATAGTGTTACCTCCTTTTTTTCTTCCACACTTACTTGTTACTGTTGTTACTTCATAGATGAAATTCTCTCTGACCATTTTTTTACCCCCAAGCAACCATAAGGCTGCTGATTGTATTATGTCCCACTCAGAAATGACTACCTCAGCTCAAACACATCTTTGCTGTTCTTGCTCTAGTTTGAAGATCACAGGTTTATCCACCCAAATTATTTAAACTTTTAGGAGCATTTGTCTGTCTAGTTTCTTGACTCGCTCCTCATCTTCAGTTTCCTTTTTTTTTTTTCTGTGAGAATCAGGTCTGTCTGTAGAATTTCATCAGCCACAGACTCCTTGGACATCAAGTATTTCTGCAGAATCTCTTCAGCGTTAGGACTCAGGGAACACAGAGTTAGCAGTAGGAAATGGCTGTAAGCATTTGTTCCCGAGTTGTCAGTTCACCATATTTTCCTCTAGGGACTATTCTTTTTGAATCTGATGGGACTAGCAGTCAAGGTTCACTGTCACAAGTGGGCACATGCTCCCAGGCTGGCCAATCAGAGTGCGTCACTAAGCAGAGTCCTTCATAGGTGACTGATACAGCTACTGAGAGACAGAGAGTCTTGGTCCTTTTTACACTGAGGGCTTTGAGTTTGGAGTTGTTGATGCTGTGGTTATATATGGAGCAAGATTGCTGGATAATGAAGCTATCGTGAAGAAAGTAGATCATAGGGATGGAGATAGAGGCAGAAGGCTGGGTGAGAAGTGGTGGGTCTGAGGGAACAAGGGACAGAAAGAGTTGATGACATTGTTTGAACTCTTGGATCCTGGTGTCCTTAAATCCAGTTTAAAGGCTAAATTGACAAGTTACCATATTTGCTTAAATGATAATCATTGGAGTTTTTTCCTTTGCATCATCAGTGATTAGTTGTAATAGTGGGCTATCCTGGCAGTGTTAGTTGCACTCTCTTTGATGAGCACCTAGGACTTATCTAGTATAACAGGCTCCCTGTACATGTTTATTGAAGGAAAGAGTAAATGATATGCAGACAATAGGGCACATTTGTGTGCAATTAAGAGTCTCTGAGTGGTACAAACGTTTAACACACTTGGTTGCTAACCAAAAAGTAAGTGGTTTGGGTTCCACCCAGAGGAACCTCGAAAGAAAAGACTGGTAATCTGTTTCTGAAAAATAAGTCACTAAAAACGTTATGTAGCACAGTTCTTCTCTTACACCCATGGAGTCACCATGAGTAAGAGTCAACTTTATGCCAACTGGTGTGCAATTACCCTTGATTACATTGGTGTTTCAAAGAGGCACCTCAGCAGCTTCCCAGAATTGACAGTTAATCTTGGTTACCTGTATTCCCTTCCTGGGTTCCTGCAGGTACTTTTTCTTCAGTTCTTGTGACTTATGAATGAAGAGACGATACCCCCTGGTTTAGAATAAACCCTCTGCTTCACTTCTAGAGGACTAAAAATATCCTGAAGTAAAGCTGAGCAATGATCTGATGATGCTTGAAGATTCTGTTTACAAAAGTCATCCCATTTTTTCCCTAGCTGGGCCTTTAATGTAAGAATAGGAAGTAGGGAGAACAACAGGAAAAAAATATTAGCAAGACCTTGGAATTTCTAGAAATGCTTTTCAAAATAGTCTATGAACCCTAGAAACTTATCAATACCTTACCAGAAATACATACTTTCTCCTGACTTGGACTTTCTAGGCCCATTTGTCCTTGGAGGTGATGGTCAGACCAGAGATTACTAGATTATACTGCAATTTTACTAGTAAACTTCCGCTTTTCAAATTAGACCAATGATTGTCATATATGGAATAAGGGTGTAGCAATGTAAGCCTGCTCAAGATAACTAAGACCAAACATTTCTTGCTTTTGGTTAGTATGAAATAAAGTCAGTAAGGTAATCGTGGGCATGTAATCTGTTTAGAAGATCTGATTACCAGTTATATGAACTTAATTAAAGGGAAGACTGTTAGCTGATTCATGAAAGAAAAAAAAATGTTTCAAAACTTTGAGTCCATAATACTAAAATTGGTTCTTCTGATTATAAATTGGTGGCTGTCATCATTTTAAAGTCTACTAATAATTGCTACTCTGAAAAACAAATCCCCGTTTTATTTCCAAGTAGTATTTTCCCTTGCAAGACTCTAATTCATATAAACTAGAGAGGAAATTACCACTAATTCCTTTTGAGATAAATGCTTTATGTCTTTGATGAGTTCTTGATGAAGACTCCAATGGCCTCTCTCTCACTGGCCCTGTGCAGATCCAGCAGCTCCTGCAGGGTTTCTGTGGGCAGCTGCACCTTTTGGCTCATCTGTTGGTCATAGAAGGCAATGGTCTTTTGCACTGTGGCTGAGTTCTCTATCTGGGCCAAGGCAAGTACTGCATTTTCCATGCAGGGCAAATCCCCACTGCTGATGGCATTGATGTAGGTCAGCACCAGACTCTTCAGACCTTCAAATGGAGAACAACTGGTTATATTCATTGTGAGTGGTGTGATGACACCTCTATTCTGTGCAATTCTGGTATGTCTATTTTCAGCTTTTTCCACCACAAGGTAAATGCCATTAGCATTTCCTGGAAGCTTGCCAGAAATGCAGATTGTCAGGTCCTGCCTCAGACCTACTGATCAGAAGTTGCCCTTCAGCAAGACCCACATATGATACATTGCACAACAAAGGTTGAGCATCACTGTTCTATATAAAGTACACCTATGTGTATCTAATGTTTGCATCCATTTACTTCCAAGTACCATTATGACAGAAACTGTTTCTCTCACTTTTACATCTTTGTCATCGATTATCTGTACCCTTGCCCATGGTAAGCTTTCCATCAATACTTGCGGGATAAAATGATGTTATTCCAATTAAAGGAGTCCTTCATAAGAAATGAAGTCAAAGATCTTTCATATGAAGAGGAAGACAAGGCAATATAAAAAGGTAAAAATTAGGTTTAAACTTACAAAAATAGAAGTAAATATTAAGCTAGCCACAAAGGAGACTAATAATCCTACTCATCAAAATAAAAAAAAGAAAAAGAGACTCAGCAGAAACAAAATCAACAACAAACAAGAGGAAAAGACAATATATAAAGATAAACTACTCAGCACAAAACATTAAGTGGCAAAAAGAAACTGTCAAAAACACAAAAAAAGACATCAAAATGACAACACTAAACTCATACCCATCCATGATTACACTGAATGTAAATGGACTAAATGCACCAATAAAGAGACAGAGAGTGGCAGAATGGATAAAAAAACACGAATCGTCTATATGCTGCCTACAAGAGACACACATTACACCTAGAGACACAAACTAAATCTCAAACAATGGCAAAAAAAGTATCAAGAAAACAACAATAAAAAAAGAGCAGGAGTGGCAATATTAATTTCTGACAAAATAGACTTTAAAGTTAAATCGATCAGAAAGGATAAGGAAGGACACTATATAATGATTAAAGGGACAATACACCAAGAAGATATAACCATATTAAATATTTATGCACCCAATAACAGGGCTGCAAGATACAACAAACTCTCACAGCATTGAAAAGTGAGAGAGACTGCTCCACAATTATAGTAGGAGACCTCAACATACCTCTTTTGGTGAAAGAAAGAGCATCCAGAAAGAAGCTCAATAAAGACACAGAAGATCCAAATGCCACAATCAACCAACTTGACTTCATAGACATATACAGAACACTCCACTCAACAGCAGCTGAGTATACTTTCTTTTCTAGTGCACATGGAACATTCTCTAGAAGAGACCACATATTAGGTCATAAAGCAAGCCTAAGCAGAATCCAAAACACTGACATATTGCAAAGCATCTTCACTAACCATAAGGCCATAAAAGTAGAAATCAGTAACAGAAAAACCAGGGAAAAGAAATCAAACACTTGGAAACTAAACAATACCCGGCTCAAAAATGACTGGGTTATAGAAGACATGAAGGATGGAATAAAGTAATTCAGAGAATCCAATGAGAAGGAAAACACTTCCTATCAGAACCTTTGGGACACACCAAAAGCAGTGCTCAGAGGTCAATTTATACCAATAAATGCACACATACAAAAAGAAAAAAGGGCCAAAATCAAAGAATTATCCCTACAACTTAAACAAATAGAAAGAGAGCAACAAAAGAAACTCTCAGTCACCAGAAAAGAGCAAATAATAAACAATAGAGCAGAATTAAATGAAATAGAACACAGAAAAACAATTGAAAGAGTTAACAAGATCAAAAGCTGTGTCTCTGAAAAAATTAACAAAATTGATAAACCATTGGCCAAACTGACCAAAGAAAAACAGGAGAGGAAGCAAATATACCGAATAAGAAATGTGATGGGTGATATTACAACAGACCCAACTGAAATTAAAAGAGTAGTATCAGATTACTACAAAAATTGTACTGTAACAAATTTGAAAACCTAGAAGAAATAGATGAATTTCTAGAAACACACTTCCTACCTAAACTAACATGAACAGAGGTAGAACAACTTAATAAACCCATAACAAAAAAAGAGATTGAAAAGGTAATCAAAAAACTTCCAACAAAGAAAAAGCCCTGGCCCAGATGGCTTCACAGCAGAGATCTACCAAACTTTCAGAGAAGAGTTACCACCACTACTACTAACGGTGTTTTAGAGCATAGAAAAGGACAGAATACTTCCAAACTCATTCTATGAAGCTAGCATATCCCTGATACCAAAACCAGGTAAAAACACCACAAAAAAGAAAATTACAGACCTATATCCCTCATGAACTTAGAGGCAAAAATTCTCAGTGAAATTCTAGCCAACAGAATTCAACAACATATCAAAAAAATAATTCACCATGACCAAGTGGAATTCATACCAGGTATGCAGGGATGGTTCAACATTAGAAAAACAATTAACGTAATCCATCATATAAATAAAACAAAAGGCAAGAACCAAATGATCTTATCGATTGATGCAGAAAAGGCATTTGACAAAGTTTAACACCCACTCATGATAAAAATTCTCAGCAAAATAGGAATAGAAGGACAATTCCTCAACATAATAAAGGGCATTTACACAAAGCCAACAGCCGACATTATCCTAAACCAGAGAGTCTGAAAGCATTCCTCTTGAAATTGGGAACTAGACAAGGATGCCCTTCATCACCATTCTTATTCAACATTGTGCTGGAAGTCCTAGCCAGAGCAATGAGGCTAGATAAAGAAATAAACGGGATCCAGATTGGTAGGGAAGAAGTAAAAGTGTTTCTATTTGCAGATGACATGATCTTACCCACAGAAAACCCTAAAAAATCCTCAAGAAAACTAGAAAAACTAATAGACAAGTTCAGCATAGTGTCAGCACACAAGATAAACATACAAAAATCAGTTGGCTTCCTCTACACCAACAAAAAGAACATTGAAGAGGAAATCACCAAATCAATACCCTTTACAGTAGCCCCCAAGAAGATAAAATACTTAGGAATAAATCTTATCAGAGATGTAAAAGACCTATAGAAAGAAAACTACAGGACACTACTGCTAGAAACCAAAAGAGGCCCATGTAAGTGGAAAAACATACCTTGTTCAAGGATAGGAAGACTTAGCATTGTAAAAATGTCTCTTCTACCAAAAGCGATCTATACATACAATGCAATTCTGATCCAAATTCCAATGCCATTTTTTAATGAGATGGAGAAACAAATCACCAACTTCATACGGAAGGGAAAGAGGCCCTGGAGAAGTAAAGCATTACTCAAAAACAAGAACAAAGTGGGACATCTCACTCTACCTGATTTTAGAACCTATTATACTGCCACAGTAGTCAAAACAGCCTGGTACTGGTACAACAACAGATACATGGACCAATGGAACAGAATTGAGAATCCAGACATAAATCCATCCACATATGAGTAGCTAATATTTGACAAAGGCCCAAAGTCAGTTAAATGTGGAAAAAACAGTCTGTTTAATGAATGGTGCTGGCATAACTGGACATCCATGTGCAAAAAAACGAAACAAGACCAATACGTCACACCATGCACAAAAAAGAACTCAAGAATCAAAGACCTAAATATAAAATCTAAAATGATAAAGGTCATGGAAGAAAAAATAGGGACAACACTAGGAGCCCTAATACATAGCATAAACAGTATACAAAACATTACTAACTGGGAACTCCTAAAAATTAAACACCTATGCTCACCTAAAGACTTCACCAAAAGAGTAAAAATGCCACCTTCCGACTGGGAAAGAATTTTCAGCTATGACATCTCCGACCAGCGCCTGATCTCTAAAATCTATATGGTTCTGTTAAAACTCAACCACAAAAAGACAACCAACCCAATCAAAAAGTGGGCAAAGAATATGAACACACACTTCACTAAAGAAGATATTCAGGCAGCTAACACATACATGAGAAAATGCTCTTGATCATTAGCCAATAGAGAAATACAAATTTAAACTACGATGAGATTCCACCTCACTCCAACAAGGCTGGCATTAATCCAAAAAACACAAAATAATAAATGTTGGAGAGGCTGCGGGGAGATTGGAACTCTTCTACACTGCTGGTGGGAATGTAAAACGGTACAACCACTTTGGAAATCTATTTGGCGTTATCTTAAACAGTTAGAAATAGAACTACCATACAACCCAGAAATCCCACTCCTCGGAATATGCCCTAGAGAAAGAAGAGCCTTTACAAGAACAGATATATGCACACCCATGTTTATTGCAGCACTGTTTACAATAGCAAAAAGCTGGAAGCAACCCAGGTGTCCATCAACAAATGAATGGTCAAATAAATTATGGTATATTCACACAATGGAATACTATGCATCGATAAAGAACAGTGACGAATCTGTGAAACATTTCATAACATGGAGGAACCTGGAAGGCATTATGCTGAGTGAAATTAGTCAGATGCAAAAGGACAAATACTGTATAAGACCACTATTATAAATCTTGAGAAATAGTATAAACTGAGAAGACCACATACTTTTGTGGGTATGAGGGGGGGAGGGAGGGAGGATGGGAGAGGGTTATTTACTGATTAGTTAGTAGATAAGAACTACTTTAGGTGAAGGGAAGGACAATACTCAATACGGGGAAGGTCAGCTCAACTGGACTGGACAAAAGCAAAGAAGTTTCCGGGATAATCTGAATGTTTCGAAGGTCAGCAGAGCAAGGGCGGGGTTTTGGGGACTACGGCTTAAGGGGACTTCTAAGTCAATTGGCAAAATAATTCTATTACAAAAACATTCTGCATCCCACTTTGAAGTGTGGTGTCTGGGGTCTTAAATGCTAACAAGCGGCCATCTAAGATGCATCAATTTGTCTCAACCCACCTGGATCAAAGGAGAATGAAGAACACCAAGGTCACACAATAACTATGAGCCCAAGAGACAGAAAGAGCTGCACGAACCAGAGACTTACATCATTCTGAGACCAGAAGAGCTAGATGGTGCCCGGCCACAACCAATGACTGCCCTGACAGGGAGCACAACAGAGAACCCCTGAGGGAGCAGGAGATCAGTGGGATGCAAACCCCAAATTCTCATAAAAAGAGCAGACTTAATGGTCTGACCGAGACTAGAAGAATCCCTGTGGTCATGGTCCCCAAACCTTCTGTTGGCCCAGGACAGGAACCATTCCTGAAGACAACTCATCAGACATGGAAGGGACTGGACTGGAGAGAGATGCTGGTGAAGAGTGAGCTACTTGCATCAGGTGGACACTTGAGACTGTATTGGCATGTCCTGTCTGGAGGGGAGATGGGAGGGTAGAGAGGGGTTTTTTAATTTTTTTTTATGAACTGGCAAAAGCATCACTAAAAGAGAGACTAGAAGGAGGGAGCTGGCTGACTCATTTGGGGGAGAGTAAGTGGGAGTATGGAGTAAGGTGTATATAAACTTATATGTGACAGACTGACTTGATTTGTAAACTTTCACTTAAAGCACAATAAAAATTATTTAAAAAAGAAAATTATATTCACGAAACTCTGAGTTTCAGTTTTCTCTTTCTTTGTCTTTAACACATTCGATGAGCTTTTTACCCTGCATCTCATTTATTGTTATTTTGTTCTTATAAAAATAACACATCAGGAGCCCTTTTAGTTTCTTAACTGCAGTTGGAACAGTATTGAGCAAGTTCCTTCAAAGTCAATGATAATTTCATTTTTTGCCCAGTTGGTACAGACAATGTCAAGAAGAAAAAGACAATCCTAAAGCATTTCAAGTTCTCAGTTTAGGTCTCACCTCTGCTGGTGACTGATTCAACCCAGAGCACAGCAATGAGCCCTCAGGGACGCTCTGCTGCCTGACTAGGCAAGGATTCCATCTAAAGTACTCAAGCTCAGTGCAGCCTAACTTGGTGCTGGTAGTTTTTTTTTTTTTTTAAAAAACTGTCTCTTATAATCTCTTCCCACCCTGCCCCAACTTTGTCGCAGCCTCTATGTCCTGCAGCAGAGATCTTTTGAAGGTGGAGGGAAAGCTAGTTGATGAGAAAGTAGTAAGAGTTCTTACCTGTTTTTTTCTCCTCAGTTAGGTGAAGTGATTTCTCTTACTTCTCTGTCTCTCTCTGGATCTTTGGGCTTTTATTTCACTCCTCCTATGGCCTGGGACTTGTAAGATTTCCTCAAGAGGACAGGTAAGTAAATAAAGCAACTATCTAATGGAATTAGGGCAATATGAAACTGAAAGCACTGAGGGCAAGGCAGTAACTCAACAACCATAAAAGGAATTGCAAGGGCCTGTGCTAGTGGCCAGCAACCCTGGTAGCATAGTGGTTAAGAGTTAGGCTGCTAACCAAAAAGTCAGCAGTTTGAATCCACCAGGGATTGACTACAGAACGGGCCATCAATTGCTCATATGCAAGTTCAAGTTGAAACTGAAGAAAATTAGAACAAGTCCACGAGAGCCAAAGTACAACCTTGAGTATATCTCACCTGAATTTAGAGACCATCTCAAGAATAGATTTGGTGCATTGAATACTAATGACCAAAGAGCAGATGAGCTGTGAAATGACATCAAGGACATCGTACATGAAGAAAGCAAGAGGTCATTAAAAAGACAGGAGAGAAAGAAAAGACCTAAATGGATCTAAGAAGAGACTCTGAAACTTGCTCTTGAACATCAGTAGCCAAAGCAAAAGGAAAAAAATGATGAAGTAAAAGAGCTGAACAGAATATTTCAAAAGGTGGCTCGAGAAGACAAAGTAAAGTATTATAATGACATGTCCAAAGACCAGGAGATAGAAAACCAAAAGGGAAGAATACGCTCAGCATTTCTCGAGGTAAAAGAACTGAAGAAAAAATCCAAGCCTCGTGTTGCAATAGTGAAGGATTCTATGGGGAAAGTATTAAATGACGCAGGAAGCATCAAAAGAAGATGGAAAGAATACACAGTCACTATACCAAAAAGAATTGGTCGATGTTCAACCATTTCAGGAGGTAACATATGATCAAGAACTGATGGTACTGAAGGAAAAAGTCCAAGCTGCACTGAAGGTATCGGCGAGAAACAGGGCTCCTGGAATTGATGGAATACCAACTGAGATGTTTCAACAAATGGATGCAGAACTGGAAGTGCTCACCCATATATGGAAATTTGAAAGACCGCTACCTGGCCAACCAACTGGAAGAGATCCATATTTATGCCTATTTCCAAGAAACGTGATCCAACCAAATGCAGAAAATATCGAACACTATCATTAATATCACATGCAAGTAAAATTTTGCTGAAGATCATTCAAAAGTGCCTGCAGCAGTATATCAACAAGGAACTGCCAGAAATTCAAGCCAGATTTAGAAGAGGATGTGGAATCAGGGATATCATAGCTGATGTTGGGTGGATTCTGGCTGAAAGCAGAGAATACCAAAAAGATGTTTACCTGTGTTTTATTGACTTTGCAAAGGGATTCCACTGTGTGGATCATAATAAATTATGGATACGATTACAGAGAATGGGAATTCCAGAACACATAATTGTGCTCATGAAGAATCTGCACATGGATCACGAGGCAGTTGTTTGAACAGAACAAGGGGATACTGCATTGTTTAAAGTCAGGAAAGGTGTGTGTCAGGATTGTATCCTTTCACCATACCTATTCAATCTGTATGCTGAGCAAATAATCTGAGGAGCTGCACAATATGAAGAAGAATAGGCCATCGGGATTGGAGGAAGACTCATTAACAACCTGTGTTATGCAGATGACACAACCTTGTTTGCTGAAAGTGAAGAGAACTTGAAAAACTTACTGATGAAGATCGAAGACCACAGCCTTCAGTATGGATTATACTTCAACATAAAGACAACAAAAATCCTCACAACTGGACCAATAAGCAACATCAGGATAGATGGAGAAAAGATTGAGGTTGTCAAGGATTTCATTTCACTTGGATCCACATCAACACCCATGGAAGCAGCAGTCAAGAAATCAAAAGCCTCATTGCATCGGACAAATCAGCTGCAAAAGACCTCTTTAAAGTGTTGAAAAGCGAAGATGTTAACTTGAGGACTAAGGTGCGCCTGACCTAAGCCATGCTGTTTTCAATTGCCTCATATGCATGCAAAAGCTGGACAATGAATAAGGAAGCCTGAAGAAAAATTGATGTCTTTGAATTGTGGTGTTGGCAAAGAATATTGAATATACCATGGACTGCCAAAAGAACGAACAAACCTCTCTTGGAAGACGTACAACCAGAGTGCTCCTTAGAAGCAAGGTTGGCAAGACATACTTTGGACATGTTATCAGGAGGGATCATTCCCTGGAGAAGGATTTCATGTTGGTAAAATAGAGGGTCAGTGAAAAAGAGGAAGACTCTCAATGACATAGATTGACACAGTGGCTGCAAAAAAGGGCTCAAGCATAGCAACAGTTGTAAGGATGGCACAGGACCAAGCAGCATTTCGTTCTGTTGTGTGTAGGGTTGCTATGAGTTGAAACCTACTCGACAGCACCTAACAACAATCCATTTAATCAAAAAGATGCAATAAAGGTGTAAATATAAGACAAAAGGTCTAATTTTTACCAATTTGAAAAAAAAAAAAACCTTTGGAAATGTATAAGAAGTAGTAAAATGTCTATGTAAAATTGTTTAATTTATTACCTTAGTAAGACATACAGTTAAAATGACATATTTTATTTATGCAATGTGGGTATATTGTTTTTCCTTAATCACATTAATAAAACAATTTTATTCAAACTTTTTACATCCTTCTTTAACATTGTAGCTTCATTATTGAAGCTACCTTAAAAATGTTTAAATTATTTTTTCACAGTACATCAACCTTACTTCCATTAAAGTTATTTGAAATGCAACACTTTTTGAATTTGTATATTATACTTTATATTTTATCCCAAATCAGTGGTACTTGATTGTGTAACATTACTGCAATTCTTTCTCCATTAGTTCAAACAGTGTGTGCTTATATTTTACTTTTTAAAGGCTCTTTAAAAGGCCCATTTATTTGAGGTTTTGGAAGTGTTTAATTTTAACACACTTTCTCAGTTGTCCCCTGCATCGTGCTTTTCCTTATTCACACAGGCAAAATGGACTAATTTTGCAAAAACTAGTTCATAGTTCTTCCCAACTTTCCCAGTTTCTAGGAATTGCTAATATTCCATTACCTTATATGTATATTTCTATATTAATATTTTCTAAAATAAGTGGTTTAATACCAGCACATATTGAAGTTCACCTACATTTTTTCTTTCTGCTTAGGCAATCGCAGAAATGTTTCTGGCATTTATTTTTCCCCTGAAAACTTGGGTATTTCATGACTGAGATGAGTTCTAGGCAGCTTACAAACTTTATTTCTACATGTAGAATTTTTTTTTTTAGGTCCTCTGTAAAACTTATCATCAGGAATACATCCGTTAACACCTCATTATCCAGAAAAATTTCCCTAGGCCATTGTCTTAAGTTGATTCCCTCTTTGAGAAATCTTTCCTTGCAGTCAAAAATAGCCACACTCACAACCACTGGCCCCAACAACATGATTTTTAATATATAGCATCCCTCGAGTATTTATAATTGTGTATTAATACCCTCCACTTAAATAGGGGCTAATTTATTGTGAAGTTAATGAAGCTCAATTTCCAGGGCCCCCCCTCTTGCACAGTTCCCTTCCAAGGCCTTGGAACAATACATAGCAATGTATTTTATGTGGCTAAATGTTTTTTAAAATTTTCAAAAAACGAGTTACTCTGGTGCCACTTTTGGAATGACAACACATGGAGTTTTGTGGAACTGCTTATTGGCTAACTAAGCATAAAGGGTTAAAATTATATTGAAAAAAATACTTAAAATCAGTGGGAATTGTCCTAAGGGTATAGTTTCAATGAAGAAACATTTATTAGACAAAAAATCCTAAAACTTGGTAATAGCAGTGAGAATCTGTGTATTTTACCAGAATTAACTTAGTATAAATTTGAAGTAGATTCTGATAAATTAAGATGCAAGGTCACAGCCTCGAAAACCCTATGGAGTGCAGTTCTACTCTGCACACGTGGGGTCACCATGAGTCAGATTGACTGGACAGCAACCACCAACAACAGCAACTACTAAGAAAATAACTTTAAAACTATACTGAAAAAATTATTAAGGAATTTAAAATGTTTAACACCAGAAAATATTCACTCAGTACAGAGGGATGTGTTAAGAGGAATAGAAGAACAAAAATACGTGAGAAATATGGAAAACCAAAAGTAGAATAGCAAACATAAATACAAGTATATCAACAATAACATTAAGTCTGATTGAACAATACAATTGAGAGGCAAAGATACCAGACTAGATAAAAAAAAAAAAAAGACTCAACTGTATACTATCTACAGAAGACATACTTTATATTTAAAGATACAGATAGGTTGAAGATAAAATGATGGAAAAGATTTATTATGTAAACTGCAACTATTATAAGAAAGCTGGAGTGGCTATACTAATATCAGACTCAATAGAATTTAAAACAAAAATGATATAAATCAATAGGAACATTTCACAGTCTTAGAATGATCAATTCATCAGGAATTTATACCAATTATAAACATAATTCACCTAATAACAGAGCCTCAAAATATGTGGAGCAAAAAATGACAGAATTTAAGTGAGACAAACGTTCCAACAACAATACTTGGAAACTTCAGTACCACACTTTCAATAGTGGATAGAGCAAATAGAAGGTCAACAAGGAAACAGAAGACTAGACTTAACAGACATCTATAGCACACTGCACCGAACAACAACAGAACATACATTCCTCTCAAGTGCACGTGGAATGTTCTCTAGGATAGACTCTGTGCTAGGCCATAAGACAAGTTCCAATAAATTTAAAAGAACTGAAATCATGCAAAGTTTGTCCTCAAGCCACAATGGAGTGAAATTAGAAATCAATAATTGAAAGATGTTGGAAAAATTCACATGTATTTAACATTGGTATTTAACAGACTTTATGGATCTATCATTGCAAATGTATAACGGACATGTTGCTATAAGAAGTGAATAGTTGATATCATGTATCTGTCTAATTTATTGTGAAATGATAAAAGTTTTAATTTGGATATATGGTATCCTGTGATGTCATTTGTTAAATTCTTTAATGTGAGGGATTGGAATCACTGTGTCTGGACTAGTTATACTGGCATTTGTTCCTGAGCTAATAAACAATAGTCACAATTTTAAAACTGTTCAAATTATTATATAATCCTGGCCAGTCTATTCCAGAACAATAATTTTGCATATACTCTTCAGTTGCAAAATTGTTTTCACCAGTCATTACTTACAACAGATGGCGTGACCATTAAGTTTGTGTGTCAGTTTGGCTGGGCCATGATTCTCAGTGGTTTGGCAGTTATGATGCAGTTTGGCAGTCATATAATGATGTAATCACCTATGTGATGAGATCTGATATACTATGATCACCTCCATGATGGAATCTGCTATGAGTATTCAATCAGTTGAAAGGGAGTTTCCTTGGGTGTGTGGCCTGCATCCCATATAGGTGGACTTTCTGGCAAGGCTCATAGGCTTTTCCTCCCCCTGGATCCTGCAGCTGGCTCCTGTTCTTCTGACCTCTGATTCTTGGGACTTGAGCTAGCAGCTTACCTGCTGATCTTGGGATTCATCAGCCTTTGCAGTCTGTGAGCCAGCGGCCTGTCAGCTTACCTACTGATTTTGGGATTCTTCGGCCTCTGTAGCCTGTGAGCCAGAGGCCTGTTGTCTTACATGCTGATTTTGGGTTTATGAGCCTCTGAAGCTATATGAGTCAGGAGAAGCCTCCAGCCTGACCCATGGACTTGGGACTTTCCAGCCTCTACAACCTCATAAGCCATTTCCTTGATATAAATCTCTTTATATATATATATATATATACAGACGCTTCACTAGTTTAGCTTCTCTAGAGAACGCAGCCTAAGACAGATGGTTTTGAAACTGGATGAATACAGAAAGATGTGTTGAAGGCTCTGCACAGCATAAGAAGGCTTGAATTTAGTTAGATTCCATGTAAATGAAGTTTAAAATAACTAATGCCTTGATGAATATTCAGTATTATTATTGAGTAGCTGTAATTATTACAGTTTTGATTGAGGTTTGTCCTACCAGTGGTCATAATATGAAAAGTAGAATTCTTCAAATAATGGAAATTTCATGGAAATCATCAATTTATTTGCTATATTGGACACACTTGTACATAAGCCCCTGAAAAAATGCCAAAATTAAAAAAAAAAGTGACATCTGTATCCAAAACAGATAATGAAGAGTTAATCAAAGTAATAGAAAAACAAAGGAACATGTTAAATAAATCAATAAACTAGACTGCAAATACTACTCTATTATTGTAGGTTTTGTAGCACATGCGGCAAATACTGATCAATTGGTGATAATTGTGAGCTAAAGTTATTTTTTAAAACCCTGAATTTTAATTTTTTAATTTTTTGCCAATTAAAAACCATTCATCAGTGGCTTTATTTAACAAAATTAAACATGGTATCTACCACCATCTGTCATTTTTTCATACTGTGGTGGTTTGTGTGTGCCATGCTGGAAGCTATGTCACTGGTATTTTAAATGTCACCAGGGTCAACCATGGTGGACAGGTTTCAGCAGAGCTTCCAAACTTAGACTAGGAAGTAGGACCTGGTCATCTACTTCTGAAAAATTTGGCCACTGAAAATCTTATGAATATCAGAGAACATTGTCAGATATAGTCCTGGAAGATGAGCCCTTCAGTTTTGAAAGGCACTCAAAATATGACCGGGGTAGAGCTGCCTCTTCAAAGTTGAGTCAATCTTAATGACATGGATGGAGTAAAGCTTTTGGGACTTTCATTTGCTGAGGTGGCATAACTCAAATTGAGAAGAAACAGTTGCAAACATGCGTTAATAATTGGAACATGGAATGTATGAAGTATTAATCTAGGAAAATTGGAAGTCATCAAAAATGAAATGGAATGCATAAAAATCCAAATCCTAGGCATTAGTGAGTTGAAATGGACTGGCATTGGTCATATTGAATCAGACAAACACATGGTCTACTATGCCGAGAATGACACATTGAAGAGGATTGATGTCGCATTCATAGTCAAAAAGAACATTTCACGATCTATCCTGAAGCACAACACTGTCAGTGATACAATAATATCCATATGCCTAGAAGGAAGGTCAGTTAATATGAGTATTATTTAAAAAACTTACACACCAACCACTAAGGCCAAAGATGAAGAAATTGAAGATTTTTACCAACTTCTTTAGTCTGAAATAGATCAAGCATACAACTGAGATGCATTGATAATTACTGGTGATTTGATGTCAAAAGTTCAAAAGAAGGATCAGTAGTTGGGAAATAAAACCTTGGTGATAGGCACTGGAGATTGCATAATAGAATTTTGCAAGACCTACGAATTCTTCACTGTAAATACCTTTTTCAACAACACAAATTGTGGCTATACATTTGGATAGCCAGATGTAATAAACAGAAATCAAATCATCTACACCTGTGGAAAGAGACAATGGAGAAGCTTAATATCATCAGTCAGAACAATGCCAGGGTCCAGCTGTGGAACAGACCATCAATTGCTCATATGCAACTTCAAGTTGAAGATGAAGAAAATTAGAACAAGTCCATGAGAGACAAAATATGACCTTGAGCACATCCCACTGAATTTAGAGACAATCCCAAGAACAGATTTGATGCAATCAACACTAATGACTGAAGACAAGAAAAGTTGTGGAATGACATCAAGGACATCATACATGAAGAAAGCAAAAGGTTGTTAGAAGTCCAAGAAAGAAAGGACCAAACAGATGTCAGAAGAGACTCTGAAACTTGTTCTTGAACTTCAGGTAGCTAAAGCGAACAGAAGAAATAATGAAGTAAAATAGCCGAACAGAAGATTTCAATGGTGGCTTGAGAAGACAAAGTAAAGTATAATGAAATGTGCGAAGACCTGGAGTTAGAAAACCAAAAGGGAAGAAAACGCCTGACATTTCCCAAGCTGAAAGAACTGAAGAAAAAACTTCAAGCCTCGAGTTGTAATATTGAAGGATTCTGTGGGGACAACATTGAATGATGCAGAAGCATCCAAAGAAGATGCAAGGAATACACAGAGCTATGTTACAAAAAAAAAAAAAAAAACTGGTCAGTGTTCAACCATTTCAGGAGGCAGCATATGATCAAGAACCGATGGTACTAAAGGAAGAAGCCCAAGCTACACTGAAGGCATTGGTGAAAAACCAGGCTCCAGGAATTGATGGAATACCAACTGAGATATTTCAACAAACAGATGCAATGCTGGAGGTGCTCACTGGTCTATGCCAGGAAATTTGGATCTTTAAAATTTGGAAGAAATCCATGTTTGCCCATTCCAAAGAAAAGTGATCTAACAGAAGGTGGAAATTATTGAACAATATCATTAATGTCACACACAAGTAAAATTTTGCTGAAGATCATTCAAAAGCACTTGCAGCAGTACATTGACAGGGAACTACCAGAAATTCAAGGTGAATTCAGAATAGGATGTGGAACTAGCAATACTATTGTTGATGTCAGACGAATCCTGGCTGACAGCGGAGAATGTTAGAAAGATGTTTACCTTTGTTTTATTGACTATGCAAAGACATTTGACTGTGTGGATTATAAATTATGGATAACATTACGAAGAATGGAATTCCAGAACACTTAATTGTGCTCATGAGGAACGTGTACATAGATCAAGAAGCATTTGTTCAAACAGAATAAGGGGATACTGCATGGTTTAAAGTCAGAAAAGGTGTGTAACAGGATTGAATCATTTCACCATACTTATTCAGTCTATATGCAGGGCAAATAATCTGAGAAGGTATCAGGATTGGAGGAAGACTCATTAGCAACCTATGACATGCGCATGACACAACCTTGCTTGCTGAAAGTGAAGAGGACTTAAAGGACTTACTGTTGAAGATCAAATAGCACAGCCTTCAGTATGGATTGCACCTCAACATAAAGAAAACAAAAATCTTCACAACTGAACCAATAAGTAACATCATGATAAATGGAAAAAATATTGAAGTTGTCAAGGATTTAATTTTACTTGGATCCACAATCAACACCCATGCAAGCAGCAGTCCAGAAATCATATGACATATTGCATTGGGGAAATCTGCTGCAAAAGACCTCCTTAAAGTATTACAAAGCAAAGATGTCACTTTGAGGACTAAGGCACAAGCTGTAGTATTTTCAATTGCCTCATCTGCATGTGAAAGCTGGACAATGAATGAAGAAGACCAAAGCATTGATGCCTTTGAATTGTGGTGTTTGTGAAGAGTATTGAGTATACCATGGACTGCCAGAAGAATAACAAGTCTGTCTTGGAGAAGTACAGCCAGAATGCTCCTTAGAAGCGAGGATGGTGAGACTTCATCTCACATACTTTGGGCATGTTATCAGGAGGGATCAGTCCCTGGAGAAGGACATTATGCTTGGTAAATTAGATGGTCAGCAAAAAAGAGGAAGATCCTCACCAAGAGGGATTGACATAGTGCCTGCAACAGTGGGCTTGAGCATAATAATGATTCTGAGGATGGTGCATGACTATGCAGTGTTTTGTTCTGTTGTTCATAGGGTCACTATGAGTCAGAACCAACTAGACAGCACCTGACAATAACAACAAACGTATGGGTGATTGTTATGTCATGGGATAATTGTCATGGACAGTAGTGTGATTATGTCATTTGGCAATACAGCTATCATAAGAAGTAAGTACAAAGGGCTGGTGCATTTATTAAACACATTAATAAATTAACGTAAGATGCTATGTGCAGCTCATTTCCTTTTCATCAGAGAGGAAACTGACTAGTCAGTTTCCTCTCTGATGAAAAACCCAGAAACCCAGTGCTGTCGAGTCGATCCTGACTCATAGCGACCCTATAGGCCAGAGGAGAACTGCCCCATAGAGTTTCCAAGGAGTGCCTGGAGGATTTGAACTGCCAAGCCTTTGGTTAGCAGCTGTAGCACTTAACCACTATGCCACCGGGGTTTCCCTCTGATGAAAAAGGAAATGAAAATCTGTGTGCTGCTCAGGAATCTTAGTTGAATTGAGCCCTTGTTGTCTAGGGAGCAAATGACTGTAATTTATCCGTACGTTGCCTTTTCTTCCTTTATATTCACTCTTCCCCTGTCCTTCACTTCTGCTCCCTGGGACCACTTCCTGAATAAACTGCCCTCATATAAATCGTTGCCTCAGAGTCTGCCTTCAAGAGAACCCATGTTAAGATGCTAATCCTTTATCAAATTCGGTTAGCTGCACCATCAAAATACTACCAGACTCTGGCAACTCTTTACCATCTCTTCCACTGCAACCCTGATTCCATAATTGTAATAGTCTCTTTAGTATTTTCTCTACTTCTGCTTTTCTCCTCTGTATTCTATTGTCATTCCACAGCCATAGCAATCCATTTACAGTGTAAAATCACGTCATCCCTCTGCTTACAACTCTGCAATGGCTTCTCATCTTACTCAGAGTAAAATCCAAGTCCTAGCAAGAGACTGTGAAGGCTTATGGCATCAAGATATCCCACTCCTAAAACTGCCCCCTCCAGCCTCTCTCAAATATGCTGGTGATGGTCTTACTTATGGGCCTTTGACTTGATGTTCGGTCTGTCACATATTCTGTTTTCTCAGATATCCGGATGATCTACCCCTTACAACTTGATGTCTTTGTTGAAATACCACTTTATTGATGATGCTATTTCTGACCCCCCTATATAAAATTGGCGACATCCCTGGGTAGCAAAATTGGTTAAGTGCTTGGATGCTAACTGAAAAGGTGATAGGTCAAACACACACACAAGAGCTTTGGAAAAAAGGCCTGATAATCTGCTTCTGAAAGGTCACAACCTTGAAAATACTATGGAATACAGTTCTACTCAGTATACATGGGGTCACTGTGAGTCATAATCAACTTGAGAGCAACTTTTTCTTTTTTTTAATATAAAATTACTATATTCCAAATTACTGGCATACTTTCTCCCCATCCGCTCTTCACTCTTCTGCGTAGACTTGCAGTCAATGCACATTTAGTATATTTTACATTTTTTTTTTATTGCCTCCCCACACACTAGACTTAGTGAAGGAAGACATTTTTGTCTCTTTGTTTTCTACTGGACCCCTGTCCCCTCATAACAGTGCCTAACACATAATACGCCATCAATAACAGTTTGTTGATTGAATAAATAAAAAATATGGAAGAGATTTGCAGTTAAAGCTGATGGTCTTTTTAAAGATGTTTGATATACATTATAAAACATGCCTCTAGCAATGTTTGCAGCCCCTCCCACTCCTCCAAGAGTATATGAAAGTCTCTGTCCTTTAACATCCTCCCCAACAGGTGGAATTCTGCTTTTTAATCTTAGCTAAAGTGAGAAGTCAAAAATGGCATGCTGGGAGGTGGGGCCAAGACAGTGGAATAGTCAGATGCTTAGTGTGGTCCCTCTTACAACAAAGACCTAAAAAAAACAAGTGAATTGATTATATATGACAATCTAAGAGCTCTGACCATCAAAGACAAAGTTGAGGAGTCAGACTGAGTGGCAGGGGAAGTGACAGACAGTTCAGAAGCAACGAAGAAGGGCCAGTCTTGGGATAGCTGGCACCTTGTGGGCTGGGTCAGTTGGCTTCACAGGGGTTGAGGTGAGCAGCAGAGCTCGGGATGCTTTTCACCACATAGGGAGAGACCGGGTTGTAGAGGGTCTGCACAAGTCTCTGAAGTCAAGGGGAAGTGGTGCTGGGTCTGCAAAAGTTAAGTGCAAGCATCTAACTTACCACACAGGACCGAAAAACCTCCCCCCTGCAAATTTCATGGCTGAGAAGAGCCACTTTCCCCTCACCCACCCACCTTTGCCACTCTACTCTGAGACCATTCCGGCAGTATAAAAATTGCCATGCCCCCTAATCCAGAAATAAGGGCTATTGTGCCCAAAACAGCCCCTCAGCTTTAGGGAAACAAACAAACAAACAAAGCTGCCGTGTCCTCTAAGCCCTGAATTCAGGACTATGTGCAGCCAAACCAGTCTCACAGCTTTAAAAATCACCACAGCCCCTAAACCGGGGAATTAGAGTAGGCGCTGCACTTATGCCTAGGCACTGGCATAAGGGGTCCACAGACTTGCAACACCCTTCACCCCTGCCTAAATCTGTGCAGGCTGATTCAACTGTGTAGGCCTTCATTAGCACAGAGCAATACTTGAAGCCTATTTTCAACTGCAGCATCAAAGGGCGAGTTGCAGATTCGTGACATTTGACATGGCCCTGCCCATTAAGCAGGATCCTCACCCACCCACATCAGGGGCCTGAGGGCCGACAGTTTCATCCATTTCACCTAGCCACCGAAGGCAGGAGTCCGAGAATAAGTGGTGCCTCCCAGTCAGTCCTTACAGCCAACAGCATTGGGTGACTAAAGTCCAGCTGTAAAATCCACCGACCTATGCATGTTAGGGGACAGGGGCACACCTTCCACCCAGGCACTCGGGGGCAGCCATCAGCCCCCTCCCTTGCTCAGCATATACCCCCTACTGCAGACACATACCTGTACCTCTTCCAATCACCCCTACACAACCCTAGGATTGCAGGTGAGGGTCTGAACCATATACTTGGGTGACTCACAACCTAGAAAAACAATCAATGTAATCCATCACATAAATAAAACAAAAGATAAGAACCACATGATCTTATCAATTGATGCAGAAAAGGCATTTGAAAGTCCAACACCAATTCATGATAAAAACTCTAGCAAAATAGGAATAGAAGGAAAATGCCTCAACATAATAAAGGGCATTTATACAAAGCCAACAGCTAACATCATTCTATACAGAGAGAGTCTGAAAGTATTCCCCTTGAGAACAGGAACCAGACAAGGATGCCCTTTATCACTACTCTTATTCAGCGTTGTGCTGGAAGCTCTAGCCAGAGCAATAAAGTGAGAAAAGAAATAAAAGACATCCAAAACGGTAAGGAAGAAGTAAAAGTATGATCTCATACATAGAAAACTCCAAGGAACCCACAAGAAAACTATTGGAACTAATAGAAGATTTCAGCAAAGTATCAGGATGTAAGATAAACATACAAAAATCAGTTGGATTCCACTAATGGACCACAACTACCATAGCCTCCAACAGACTGAGTCCAGCACAAATAGATGGTGGCAGGCTACCACCATTGGCTGCTCTGACAAAGATCAAAATAGAGGGCCCTGGACAGATCTGGAGAAAAATGTAGAATGAAATTCTAATTCACAAAAAAAGACCAGACTTACTGGCCTAACAGAGACTGGAGAAACCCCAAAAGTATGCCCCCTGGGCACCCTCTCAGCTCAGCAATGAAGTCACTCCTGAGATTCAACCTTCAGCCGAAGATTAGATGGGCGTATAAAACAAACCGAGACTAAATGGGCATACCAGCCCAGGGGCAGGGACAAGAAGGCAAGAGGGGACAGGAAAGCTGGTAATACGGAACACAAGGTTGAGAAGGGAGGGTGTTGACAAGTTGGTGTTGGTAACCAATGTCACAAAACAGTACGTGTACTAACTGTTTAATGAGAAGCTAGTTCTGTAAAACTTCATCTGAAATAATAAAAAAAAAATCAGTTGGATCCCTTAACACCAACGAAAGGGCTTCGAAAAGGAAACCACCAAAAGGATACCATTTACAATAGCCCCTAAGAAGATAAAGTACTTAGCAATAAATCCAACCAGAGACTTAAAAGACCTATACAAAGCAAATTACAAGACATTACTGCAAGAAACCAAAAGAAACCTATATAAGTGGAAAAACATACCGTGTTCATGGATAGGGAGACTCAACATTGTGAAAAAGTCAATTCTACCCAAAATGACCTACAGATACAATGTAATCCTGATCCAAATTCCAGCAGCATTTTTTAGCAAGATGCAGAAACAAATCACCAACTTCATATGGAAAGGGAAGAGGACCAGATATTAATGAATTACTGAAGAAGAAGAACAAAGTGAGAGATCTTACACTACTTGATTTTAGAACCTATTATACTGCCATGGTAGTCAGAACAGTCTGATGGTGGTACAGCACTAGATACCTAGATCAATGGAACAGAATTGAGAACCTAGATGTAAATTCATCCACCTACGAGCAGCTGATATTTGACAAAGGATGAAAGTCAGTTAAATGGGGAAAAGATAGTCTGTTTAACAAATGGTGCTGGTGCAACTGGATATTCACCTGCAAAAAAAAATGAAAGAAGACCCACGCTTCACACCATGTTAAAAAAAAAAAAAAAAACTGAAAGTGGATCAAAGACCTAAATATAAAATCTAAAACGATAAAGATCACAGAAGAAAAAATAGAGACAATGCTAGGAGCCCTGATACATGGCATAAACAGAATACAAACCATAACTAACAATACACAAACACCAGAAAAGAAACTAGATAGCTGGGAGCTCCTAAAAATCAAACTGTTGTGTTCATCAAAAGACTTCCCCGAAAGAGAAAAAAAAAGAACCGACAGATTGGGAAAAAATGTTTGGCTACGACATATCTGATAAGAGCCTAACCTCTAAAATCTACAAGATACTGCAAAATTTCAACAACAAAAAGACAAATAACCCAATTAAAAAATTGGCAAAGGAAATGAACAGACACTTCACCAAAGAGGACATTCAGGTGGCTAACAGATACATGGGAAAATGCTCACAATCATTAGCCATAGAGAAATGCAAATCAAAACTACAATGAGATACTACCTCATCCCAACAAGGCTGGCACTAATCCAAAAAACACAAAATAATAAATGCTGGAGAGGTTGTGGAGAGATTGAAACACTTATACACTGCTAGTGGGAATGTAAAATGGTACAATCACTTTGGAAATTGATTTGGTGCTTCCTTAAAAAGCTAGAAATAGAAATAGAAGTACCATACGATCCAGCAATTCCACTCCTTGGAATATATCCTAGAGAAATAAGAGCCGTTATGTGAATAGATATATGCACACCCATGTTCACTGCAGCACTGTTCACTATAGCAAAAAGATGGAAACAACCTTGGTGCCCATCAACAGATGAAAGGATAAACAAATTATGGTACATACAATGGAATACTACCCAACAATAAAGAATAATGGAGAATCCTCAAAACATCTCATAACCTGGGTGAATCTGGAGGGAACTATGCTGAGTGAAATTAGTCTCAAAAGGACAAATACTATATGAGACCACTGTTATAAGAACTCCAGAAAAGGTTTAAACCTAGAGGAAAATATTCTTTGAGGTTGGGGAAGGAGGGAGAGGGGAATTCACTAACTAGATAGGAGACAAGAATCATCATAGGTGAAGGGAAGGACAACACACAATACAGGGGAAGTCAGCACAACTGGACCAAAGCAGAAGCTAAGAACTTTCCTAAACATGATCACTTTAGGGACAGAGTAACTGGGGCTGGGGCTTGTGGACCATGGTTTCAGGGGATATCTAGGTCAATTAGCATAACGTAGTTGATTTAGAAAATGTTCTGCATCCCACTTTGGTGTTTGATGTCTGGGGTCTTAAAAGCTTGCAAGTGGCCATCTAAGATGCATCAATTGGTCCCAACCCACTTGGAGCAAAGGAGAATGAAGAACACCAGAGACTCAAGGAAAATATTAGCCCAAGAGACAAAAGATCCACATAAACCAGAGACTTCATGTTTTAGGATGGGTTCTCTAGGGAAGCAAAACCACTTAAGTGTATAAATACGTACATCTATATCTATCTATCTGTATAAATATACAGAAAGAAAGAAATTTATATCAAGGAAATGGCTTACGGGGTTGTAGAGGCTGGAATGTCCCGATTCTGTGAGTTAGGATAGAGGTTTCTTCTGATTCACATAGCCTTAGGGGATGGCGAAACCAAGATCAGCAGGTCAGAGAGCAGAGCTCTTGCTCACCAACTGTGAAGGTTAAATTGGCAGGCAAGACCACAGGCAAGGTCCTAGCTCAGGTTCCAAGAACTGGAGGTCAGGTGAACAGGAGGCAGCTGCAGCTAAGTAAGTTTCCTTACCTTCCAGTTTACTGCTAGTTGCTGTCTCTAGAATATCCTAGCTATCTAAATATCCTTGTAACAGACAGTCTCATATCAAATTAATTTGCAGTTTCTGTTAATACATTAAAAAATCCATATATATGTATATGCTTAGAAAAAATTCTGGAAGAATATGTACAAAAATAAATCAATTTAACTCAACAAAAATATGTGAGGACTGTGTGTCAAGAAGATTTGTGTTATTTTTTTCTTCTACTTTTTTTAAAGAAAACTCTATATTTTACACATCGTGAGAGTCCTATCTCTGGATTCAGCTGGACATAGCAGTTTAAGCAACAGGGAAGCGGAAGGAAAAGTATACTGGTCAATGTATTGCACAGATTGCGCTCTCAGGGGCACAGGCAATGACACCTCTCCCCTTCTTTCTCATCATTTTTGTGGTCTCTTTTTCTCTTTCAAAATATTGGAGATGACAAGTGGAATAAAAGAAGAAAGAGGAAGTCTTTCCTAGCTCATCTTTAGAAACCTTTTACCAAGTTTGCTCTAGGAAAAGTACCTTTCAGCATACTGTGAAAGTATGATTTCCTCATCTTCTCCAACACCAGGCATTATTCTTTCAAGTCTTGTTTAAAATGGTGATGGAAGATGATAAGTTGCCCTTTCAATGAACAATTATATTTCTACATGAATACCACGATTTTTTTTTTGTTGTTGTTATAAGAGAGAACAAGAGGGAAAGAAAATATGAAAAGAAACAGAAGAAATAATGCTTAAAAGTAGGAGGAAAAGATCAGGAGAACTAGTGAGGAAGTTGTTTGGAAGAAAATATCCAGATTTCTAGTCATACACTTCCAGGTTTTGTGTTTTGTTCTATTTTTCCACTTGAAGGTGGGAGGGAAGAGGAGCAGGAGGAAAAGCTGACAAAGGAGAGAGAGAACTGGACAGACAAATAGATGACGAACGAAGCTAGTGCCATTCCAATGAACTGAAGAGAGAAGTTCTCAGAAGTTACAGTAAAAATTTCAAGAAGGCAGAGAGAGGTCAAGGTAAACAAAGATGCTGCACAAGGTAGATTCTTTAAAGAGGAAGGCCTTTAGTAAAGTAAAAAACCCACCAAACCTGTTGCCGTAGAGTCAATTCCAACTCATAGCAACCCTACAGAACTGCCCCATGGGGTTTCCAAGGAGTGCCTGGTGGTTTCAAACTGCCAACCTTTTGGTTATCAGCCAAACTCTTAACCACTACACCACCAAGATTTCTACTTGAAAGGACTCAAGGAGTGAGTAGGCATGAAGAAAATGAACCTAGTGAATCTGGACTATTTCTAGAGGTAGAAATCACTGTCAAAGTATAAGCATATGATTAAAAAGTATGAATGTTTTCATGAATCACCTTCATCTTTCACTCTGGGTTTCAGTTTTCTCTTTAATGGTGTCAGTGGGCACCTTACACAGCATCTCATTTTCTGCTTTTTCCTTCTCATGAAAATAACACATTCCTAGTCCTTTAAATATCTTAACTATACTCAGAGTAGTATTGAACAATTTCCTTCAAATTTAATGGTAATTTAATTTTGTCCCCAGTCAACACAATGTCAAGAAAGAGAAAGTCAATCCTGAAGCATTTCAAATTCTCAGAATAGGTCCCATCTCTGCTGGTGCCTGATTCAACCCAGAAGCACAACAGGGGCCCTCAGGGACATGCTGATGACCTAGTAAGAGGAGGATTTCATCTGAACTGCTGACCCACCTCAGGCTCAGTGGAGCCTATCTTGGTGCTGGTTGTTGTGAAAACTAACTATCCCTTATAAATCCCTTTTCTCCCCTGGTCCAATGTTAGGATCTATGTCCTGAAGCAAAGATTCCCTAGAGCTGAAGAGAAAGTTGCTTGATGAGAAAGTAGTAAGAGTTCTCACCTGTTCTTTTTCTCCTCAATATAGGGGAAAGGGTTTTCTTCTCTCACTCTCTCCCTCTGGATCTTTGGGTTTTTATTTCACCCCTTTAACCTCCTGGGGTTTTCCAGATTTTCTCAAGAGGGCAGATAAATAAGTAAAGCAACCTCTGTATTGGAATTAAGGTAATATGAGAATGGAAGCTCTGATGGCAAGGCAGTGACTCAACAACCATAAAAGGATTTACTGGGACATGGGTTTGATATGATTTCTCCACTATAACTGTAAAATTTCGTTATTGGAAGAACATTTTTGACCCCAGACTCTTTTCTTGAACCACTTCACTCTGCTGCCTTTCGAGGTTTGCTGAGTGAATAATAATAAAAGTAACGGCCTTTCATTATTGATTGTTTTCTAAGAGCTAGAAATGTTCCATGTCTAATTCAGTTCTGACTGCAATTACACAAAATAAGTGGTATCGTTTCTATTCTACAGTAAAAACAGAGAGCCTGAGGGAAGGTAAGCCATGTCTGCCCAAATTCACTAAGCAAGTCATCGAAGTGGGATACAAAGTTTCAACTCTCCTGTTTATTTGCCCTTTTCATTGCTTCTGTAAGGAAGAAAGAGGGAAGTGAGAAGGGAAGGATTCACAGGGTCCTTTGCTGATCCACACACCCAGATGGTTCTCTACACCCAGATGCCAGTGTCAGCATTTGACAAATAGAGATAGTTACTCTCTCTCCCCTCTAATTTGCCATTATCTTTTTAAACATCACAGAGTAAGTAGCACTTTAATTTGCTTTGGAAATTATGATATGTCTGAATCTTTAGAATGCTGAAACACAGCCAGGCTATTTCTACCTTAGGGGTCTTTTCCCCAGCAATTTTCCATATCTGAAACGTTCTTCCCCCTACCCTCTCCCAGTTCTTGGGAAGCTCAGTACCTTGTTATCCTTCAGGTCTGAGGTAAATGGTGTCTTCTCAGTGAAGTCTGCCATGACCCCTCAATGCATCTCCATAATATCACCCTGATTTTTTGTTTTTTAATCTTACTTATGAGTATCTGTAATTCAAGTTTCTAAGAGCAGGAACCTCATATATTCATAGATGTATCTACAGCACCTTGCATAGGACTTTGCATAGAGAAGCTTGATTGTAACTAAATATAAAATGACCCTAAATGTTAGACAATCCCATGTTTGCCAATTTGAATAAGGTTTTTGAAACGTAGCCGAAATAGTAAAATATCTGTGTAAAAGCGTTTGTCAATTTAGTTGCACAAAGATTTAAATTGCAGGTTGTATACATGTAATGCAGATATATTGTTTTGTCTTACATGTCAAAAAATATTTTTATTTAAACTCTTCACATCCTTAACTTTGTACTTTCATCATTATTAAAGCTACTTTAAACTATTTTAACTTATTTTTTCAGAAAACATTATCCTTACCTTATATGATACAGTACTTTTTAAATCTATGTGTATGTGTGATACTGA
The DNA here is from genome assembly GCF_024166365.1 of Elephas maximus indicus. Taxonomy (NCBI): domain Eukaryota; kingdom Metazoa; phylum Chordata; class Mammalia; order Proboscidea; family Elephantidae; genus Elephas; species Elephas maximus. The sequence goes on from NC_064821.1 coordinate 139,295,432, forward strand.
ACTAGAAATTTTATCCTAAATCACAGTGCTTTATTCTATAACATGAGTACAATACATTTTTTACCGAATCAACCAGCATGTTTGTATATTACTTTTAAAAGATATCTTAAAAAAGTTCTTTTATTTGAAGTTTTGAAAATGCTTTAATATACTCTTCCTGTGGCCCTCAGCATTGTGTTTTTCCTTATTCATAGAATCAAAATGGACTAATTTTGGAAGGAATATTCATAGTTCTTCCCAAACAATTTTTTCCAGTTTCTAGAGATTTCTAAGATCCCATTTTCTTAGGCATATATTTCTATATTTGTATTTTCTAAAATTAACCTTTTAATGCTAGCACATATGAAAGTCTATCTACCATTAGTCTTCGTACTTAGGTAGCCTCAGGAATGTTTTTGGCATTTTATGTTCCTGATAAATTGGTATTTCACCAAAGAGATGAGTTTCATATTATCTTAAAAACTTTATTTCTACTTACAGTAATTTTTAAGATCATCTGTAAAACTGATTATCAGAAATATATCTGTTAACACTTCATCATCCAAAATATTTCCCTCCGCCATTGACCCAAAGTTGATTTTCTATCTGTGAGAGAACCTTCCTTACAATTGAAAACACCTGCACATGCTCCCATCCTCCAATAGAAGAACAGAAAATACATAAGAAGTACAGAAAATAAAAGCGTAATAGAAAATATAAACCCAACTATTTTTTTATATCAATAGTAACACTAAGTGTGAATGGATTCAATGATCCAATCCAGAGGCAGAGTTATCAGACTGGATAAAAACAAGATCCAACTGTATGCTGTCCACAGAAGACATGGTTTAGATTCAAAGACATAAATGAATTGAAAATAAAAGAATGGAAAAATATTTATCACGTGAACAACAACCATAAGAAAGATGGACTGGCTATACTAATACCAGAAAAAAAAAAACCAATTTAAAAGAAAAAAAAATTTACTAGAAATAGAGAAGGAAGTTTTTCAATGAATGAATCCATCAGGAAGATATAATTGTAAACATGTATTTACCTTACAACTGAGCTCCAAAATATGTGAAGCAAAAACTGACAGAATTGAAGGGAAAAATAAACATTCAACATTAATAGTTAGGGACTCTGATATCCCACTTTTAAAAAAAGATAGAACCAGACAGAAGAGCAACAAGGAAATAGAAGACTAAAACAACATTATAAGTCAAATAGACTTAACAGACATCTGTAGAATGTGCTTTACCAAACATTTGTTCCTGAGCTAGTAAATAATATTCATGATTTTACAACTCTTGAAACTCTTATGAGTTCCTGGCTAGTCTATTTCAGGGCAGTAAGATTGCATATCATGTTTAGATAGTAAATTGTTTTCACCAGGACAGATACCATGACTATATCAAGAACCATCAATATATGTTGAGGCCTCGAAAGAGCATTAGAAGGCTTGAGTCTTTGGATTTCATGTAAATCAAAAACAAAGGTACTTGATCAGTGTCTTTAAGAACATTCATTGTTATTTTGGATCAGCGATTGCAATTACAGTGTTTTTAAAAGAGGTTTTTGCAATAAGCACCTACAAAATTTTCTAAAATGAAAAAAATGCATGATATCTGTATCTAAAATAGATTATGAAGAATTAATTAAAATTGCAGGAAACATGTACAAAATAAGTGTTAAGTAAATAAACTGGACTCCAAATACTACTTAGTCATCGTTGATTTTATGCCACATGGGACTAATACTGATCAATTAATGATTATTGTGAACTCAAGTTATACAGGTACCTTGAAAGATCTGTGGGATTTTGTTTGCTTGTTTCTTTTTCAGTTATTTGCCAACTGAAAACCACTTTTGTGTCTGTATTCAACAAAGTGAAATATATTTGGGATGATTGTAATATGCCATGAACCATATTCATGAAGAACAGTATGCTATGTCTTATGGCTATGCAGCTCTTATGAAAAGTAAGGACAAAGGGCAGCATGCACTCTTCAAACACATTCAAAAATAAGCAGAAGGTGCTATATGGAGCTCATCCCCTTTTTCATCAGAGAAGAAAATGAATAGTATGCTCCCAAATTATCAAACTGAAGATGCTGAATATGTATTTTTCAAGTTATCTTTTTGAGTTAGTCTTGCAGAAGGAATGTTTTAAGCACGCAAATCAACTGTGTGTGTTTTAATAGTTCAAGTGCTACAGCTGCTTTTGACTATGACAAGGGGAGAAAAATGTAGAGTGGACGGTGGAAGAGGGATATGATGACTACCAATTCTGCCTCGTGACAAATTGCAGAAGCAAAGTCTGTGGAATGCTCCACTAATTTCTGTGTATTTTTTAGCACTCCATGGAATTTTTTCTATAGCTGTTCACCAAATCAAAGACTTAATGACACACCAAACTTAATGTAGGGCGCAAGTGAGTCCGAGAGGTGAAAGTGTGGACTATATTACACATGTCTTCTGCCCTGACTCACATCCTCTCATCTCCCCTCTGATCCTAGATATGGCTGTGGAGGACAATTCAAAGCAGGCCTGGACTCATCTCAGACTAATAGCATCTTGCATCATGTTGTGTGCAGTATGTATTTCTTTTTTCTTTCCTGAGGCATTTTCTACACTGTGTACATCAGTAAGAAATCACTTGAGGTATGTTTTCTTAGAAGTGCAGCCAAGTTAATGCTACTTCGACCCACTTATAGAAAATAACTATACTCCATATTACCTGCACACTCTCTGGCATTCTTTCTTTACTTTTCTCCATAGAATTTGTGGTCAATAGACATTTTGTATGTTTCACATTTTGGTTTTCTCCTCCTTTCTCCCTACCCAACTAGATTGTTAATTCCAGGGGAACAAATTTTTTTTGCCTCTTTTGTCAACTGCTGAATTCTAGCACCTCATACTACTGTCTGACACATTCTAAGCCTTTGGTAAGTATTTGTTGATTGAATGAATTAAATCTATGAATGTAGAACAAGTCAGCTAAATGTGAAGGTCATTTTGAAGAAGTTTGAGATATATTATGAAATTTGCCTGTATGAATGCTTGTAGTCTCTCCCATTCTTCCAAGTGTACTTGAAAGTATCTGTCCTTTAAGGTCCTCCCTGACAGGAGCAACCATGCTTCCTTTTTTTATTTTTTTGTTTTTGAGAATATACACAGCAAAACGTGCACAAATTTCACTGTTTCTACACTTACAATTCAATGATTACATTCTTTGAGTTGTGCGACCGTTCTCACCCTCCTTTTCTGAGTTGTTTCTCCCCCATTAACAGAAACTCACTGCCTCCTAAGGTTCCTATCTAATCCTTCAAGTTGCTGTTGTCACTTTGATCCTATATAGATAGTTCTTAAAACAGCATAATGCTGAAGGCAGACAGTTTTTCTAGTTAAGCTAAACTATTGTTTGGTTTTAAGAGGACGTCAGGGTATATTTTTGGTTTAAGGTTTAAAGATTACCTCAGGGCAATAGTTTCAGGGGTTCATCCAGCCCCCTAGGCTCCAGAAAGTCTCGAGTCCATAAGAATTTGAACTTCTATTTGCATTTTCCTTTTTTTTTTGATCAGAATCCTTGTATAGTTTCCACTCCTAGATGTACACCTGTCATGGATTAAATTGTGTCCCCCTCAAGTATGTGTCAACTTGGCTAGGCCATGATTCCCAGTATTGTGTGGTTGTCCTCCATTTTATGATTTGATGTAATTGTCCTATGTGTCATAAACCCTATCTCCGCCTGTGGTTAACGAGGCAAGATTAGGTTATGTTAAAGAGGATTAGGGTAAGATGCAACACGCCTACTCAGGTCACAGACTTGATCAGATGTAAGGGGAGTTTCCTTGAGGTACAGCCTGCATCACTTTTTATCTAACAAGAGATAAAAGGAAAGAGAAGTGAGCAGAGAGGGAGAGACCTCCTGCCACCAAGAAAGAAGACCCAGGAGCAGAACAAGTCCTTTGGACCCGGAGTTCCTGTGCTGAGAAACTCCTAGACCCAAGGGAAGATTGATGCCAAGACCTTTCCCCAGAGCCAACAGAAAGAGAAAGCAGGCACCCTGAATTCAGACTTCTAGCCTCCTAAACTGTGAGAGAATAAATTTTTGTCAAAGCTATCCACTTGTGGTATTTCTGTTATACCAATACTAGATAACTAAGACTATACTCAAAAGACTTGAAAGCAGAGACTCAGAGACTTGTACACTAATGTTCATTGCAGCACTATTCACAATAGCCAAAAGATGGAAATAACCTAAACGTCCATCGACAGATGAGTGGATAAACAAAATGTGTACATATATACAGTTGAGTCAGAATCGACTCGACAGCACTGAGTTTTGGGTTTTATACAGTTGAACACTACTCAGCCAGTGGAAGAAACAAAATCTTGATACGTGCTGCAATATAGGCAGAGCTCGAAGACATACTGAGGGAAATAAGTCAATCACAGAAGGACAAACATTGTAAGACCTCGCTTATAAACAAAGACAAGAAAAGGCAAATGTATAGAGATCAAAGTTTATTAGCAGTTACCAGAGGCGGGAGGAAGGGGGAAAGGGGTGTTAACAGTGATGAAACCACAGTAAAGTGAGATAGCATAATGGCAAGATGTTTTAATATGCAATTTTTGATTACTGCTGGAATGGAACATGTATTGATATAATTATTTTGCACACCATTTTCATCTCATACATAGTACATAGACTTCCTAGAGGCATTTAAGACTGAGTCAGTGTTGTAATAAGAAGTAAAATTTATTTAGTACCTACTGCCATGAGTCAGAATCAACTCAATGGCAAAAGTTTTGTTCTTTTTTGTTTTTATATTGTAGGCATTGTTTTTTTACTGGTGTTATTATGAAATTTAATTTATTCCTCATTACAAGCTTTTGATTACATATTATTTTTTAGCCTGTCTTTTTTATTATTATTATTGTTCTTTAGATGAAGGTTTACAGAACAAACTTACTTCTCATCAAACAACACACACATTGTTCTATGACATTGGTTAACAACCCCGCAACATGTCAACACTCTCCCCTCTCAACCCTGGGTTCCCTATTACCAGCTTTCCTGTTTCCTCCTGTTTTCCAGTCCCTGCCTCAGGGCTCATGCACCTCTTTAGTCTTCTTTTATTCCATGGGCCTGTTCAATCTTTGGCTGAAGGGTGAACCTCAGGAGTGACCTCCTTACTGAGTTGAAAGGGTGTCCGGGAGCCATACTCTCAGGGTTTCTCCAGTCTCTGTCAGGCCAGCAAGCCTGGTCTTTCTTTTTGAGTTAGAATTTTGTTCTACATTTTTGTCCAGCTCTGTCCAGAACCCTCTATTGTGATCCTTGTCAGAGCCGTCAGTGGTGGTAGTGGGCACCATCTAGTTTTACTGGACTCAGTATGGTGGAGTGGTAGATGTGGTCCATTAATCCTTTGGACCAATCTTTCCCTTGTACCTTTAGTTTTCTTCATTCTTCCTTGCTTCTGAAGGGGTGAGACCAGTGAAGTATCCTAGATGGCCTCTCACAGGCTTTTAAGTCCTCAGACACTACTCATCAAAGTAGAATGTAGAACATATTCTTTATAAGCTATGTTATGCCAATTGAGCTAGATATTCCCCGAGATCATGGTCCCCACAGCCCTCAGCCCGTCTTAGCCTGTCTTCTGATGTTTCTTACCAAATTTGTTCCTAGAAAAGTGCTTTCCAGCACACTATCAAGGTGTGATTCTCCACATACTCTCCAACATGTTTCTTTTGGTTTCCAAAGCAATACTATTTATAATAGCCCCTAAAAAAAAAATAAAATTCTTAGGAATAAATATACGTACACACACCTAAGTATACTATCTATATATATTTATGTACTTATTATTTTCAATATAAATAAAATAAGGCTTGTCCTGCTGGTGTAGCATCATGAAAGAGCTATGGACAGATTTTCATAATATTTGGAGCATATATCTCTTAAAGAATAGAGTCATATCTCTTAAATATAGGCTCAAACATACCAATTATCATGAAGATTGTGCAGTACTGGGTGACGTTTCATTTTGTTATACATAAGGTCACCATGAATCAGAGCCATTTCAACGGCAACTAACAGCAACAGCAAGAACATGACATTTACTCTGGTAGTCCTGGGGAACATCTCCATGAGATAGTCAGTCAGTATTAAAAACAAACAAAAACCCCAACCCCGGTTCCGTCGAGTCGATTCCGACTCATAGCTACCCTGTAGGACAGAGTAGAACTGCCCCATTGAGTTTCCAATGAGCACCTGGTGGATTTGAACTGCCGACCCTCTGGTTAGCAGCCGTAGCACTTAACCACTAGCAGTTGTATTATAATGACAGACAGGTGACTGGAAAGGATGGGTCACAAAATTAATCTCCACTGGATCAAGAAAACAGAGCAGCTTATATGGCCCTGAATTGTAAAGGCCCATGAACACACTGAATTTTAGCTATATGAATGTTTTATTGTTGTAAAAATATAATCACTTATTTCAACATTTTTCACATATGCAATTTAGTGAGATCAGTTACATAAGTCATGTTGTGCAATCTTCACTAATATCCGTTGCCAAATTTTCCATCCACATAACAAAAACTCAATGCTTCACAAACAATAATTCCCCTCATTTCCTTTCCTTTCCTCCACTGATAATCTCTATTAAATTATGATCTCTATATATTTGCCCACTGGTGGCTCAAATGGTTTGTGTTTGACTACTAACCTAAAGGTTGGTGGTTTGAACCTACCCATTGGTGCTGTGGAAGAAAGGCTGAGTGATCTGTATTTGTGAAAATTACAGCCAAGAAAACCCTATGGAGCAATTCTACTCTGTTGGAATCGACATGAATTGGAATTTACATGACAGCAATAAATTTGGTTTTCTCTGGAAGTATTTTATATTAGTGATATCATACAATATTTTCCCTTTGCTATCAACTTGTTTCACTCAACATGTTTTCAAGGTGCATCTATGTTGTAGCACGTATCGGAACTCCATTTCTCTTTATGGCAGAGTAATATTCCGTTGTTTAGTTGTTTTTTTTTTTTATGTATATACCACATTTTGTTTATCCATTCATCATTTGATGGGTAATTGAGTTGTTTCTACATTTTGGCTGTTGTGAATAGTGCTTCAGTGAGCTCTGGTGTATATATGTCTTTTGCTTTGTTGCTTTCAAGGCTCTTGTGTATGTACCTAAGAGTGGAATTTCTGGGTAATGTGATAACTATATGTTTGACCTTGTGGAACTGCAGAGCTGCCAAACATTGCCCACAGCAGCTATACCATTCCCACCAGCATGGATGAGGGTTTCAATTTCTCCACATCCTTGCCAATATTTGTTATTTTCCTTTTTTTTTTTTTTCAATCTTTGCCATCCTAGCGTGAGTAAAGTGGTATTTCATAAAGTTTTGATTTGCTTTTCCCTAATGGCTAATGAGGAGTCCCGGTGGTGCAGTGGTTAAGCAGCTTGGCTGCTAACTGTAAGGTTGGTGGTTCATATCCACCAGCCACTCTGTGGGAGGAAGATGTGGCAATCAGCTTCCATAAAGATTACAGCCTTGGAAACCCAATGGGGCGTTTCTGCTCTGTCCTATAGAGTCATTCTCAGTCAGAATTGACTTGATGGTAATGGGTTTGGTTTGGAATGGCCAGTGATGTTGACCATCTTTTCATGTCCTTGACAGTTATTTGTATATCTTCTCTGGTGAAATATCTATTCAGAATTTTTGATTGGGTTGTTTGTCTTTTTCTCTTTAAGGTGTTTGAGTTTTTTTATATATTCTGGACATTAAATCCCCATTGGATATACAGTTCCCTCAAATTTTCTCCAATTCTATAGGTTGTCTCTTCACTTTATTGATAAAATCCTTTGATATACAAAAGTTTTAAATTTTGATGAGATTCCATTTATCTATTTTGTGCTTTTGGTGTCATGTCTAAAAATCTGTTGTTGAAGACTAAGTCCCAAAGTATTACCCCTCTTTTTTGGGTTTTAGGTCGTACATTTAGTCTTTGATCCGAGTCAAGTTAGCTTTTGTATCTGGTGTGAGATACGAGTCTAACCCTATTCTTTTGCATGTGGAAATCCAGTTGTTCCAGCATCATTTATTAAAGACTATTCTTTACTCATTTGATGAATTTAGCTTGCTTGTCAAAGATTAATTGACCGTAAATGTATGCACTTACCTCTGGACTTGCAATTCTATTCCACTGGTCTATATGTCTATCATTATACCAGACTGAAGCTTTATGTTTTGAGATCTAGAAATGAGAGCCCTCTACTCTGTTCTTCTTTTTCAAGATTGCTTTGGATATTCAGGGCCCTTTGTTGTTCCATATACTTGAAGATTGGCTTTTCCAATTTTTCAAAGAAGGTTGTTGGAATTTTGATGGGGGTTGCATTGAACTTATAGATTGCTTTAGGTAGTATTGACATCGTGACAATAGTAGGCCTTCCAATCCGTGAGCAGATTGTCTTTCCATTTTAGGTCATCTTTAATTCCTTTTTGTAATCTTTTGTAGTTTTCTGTGTACAGGTCTTTCATCTCCCTGGTTAAATTAATTCCTAGGTATTTTATTCTTTTAGATGCTATTGTAAATGGAATTGTTTCCTTAATTTCATTTTCAGATTGTTTATTGCTGATGTATAAAAATCCTACTGATTTTTATGCATTGACCCTGTATTCTGCTAGTTTGCTGAACTCATTTATTAGCTGTAATAGCTTTCTTGTGAATTCGTTGGGGTTTTCTATACATAGGGGTTATGTCAACTGTGAAGACATATTTTTTCTTTCCCAATTTGGATGACTTTTATTTATTTATTTTTCTTGTTCAATTCTCTGCCTAGAACTTTCAGCATAATATTGAATAACAGTGGCAAGAATGGGCATCCTTGTTTTGTTCTTGATCTTAAAGGGTGTCTTAATTTCTTAGAGCTATTATAACCGAAATACCACAAGTCAATGGTTTAAAAACTTGAAACATATTTTCTTACAGTTTAGGAGACTAGAAGTCCAAATTCGGGGCACTGGCTCTAGGCGGAAGGCTCTGTCCACTTTGGGGGAAAATCCTTGGGAGGCACTCTCTGTCCACTCAGGAAAAATCCTTGTCTCAACTTCTCTAGTGTTCTTCTTAGCGTTGGAGACCACTACATGACATCCACCATGCTTCCATTTGTGCTTGCTTGTTTCTATGTGTAATCCGCTCCTTTTTTAATCTCAAAAGTGGTTAGGTTTAAGATACATCCTACACTTATATTGCCTCATTAACATAACAAAGAATACTATATTCCCAAATGGGAATATATCCACAGATATAGGGGTTAGGATTTACAACACATATTTTGGGGGACACAATTCAATCCATAACAAGGGAAAACTCTCAGTCTTTCTTCATTGAGAATGATGTCAACTGTGGATTTTTCATGAATGTCCTTTGTCAAATTGAAGAATTTGCTTTTTATTCTTATCTTTTTGAGTGTTTTTGTCATGAAAAGAGTGACGGATTTTGTCAAAAACATTTTCTGTGTCAATTGAGATGGACATGTGATTCTTTTCCTTTGTTCTTTACACTGATTTTCTAGTGTTGAACCATCCTTTCATTCTTGGGATAAATCCCACTTGGTCAAGGTATATAATCTTTTTAATGTGCTTCTGGATTCAGTTTGCTAATAGTAGTTTGTTGAGGATTTTCATATCTATATTCATGGGGAATATTGGTCTGCAGTTTTCTTGTGGTATGTTTGTCTGGTTTGGGTATCAGGTTAATGCTAGTACCACAGAATGACTTAGAGAGAATATTTTGGAAAAGTTTAAGGATTGGCATCCCATCTTCTGTAGATGGTAAAATTCCTCTGTAAAGTGGTCTGGTCCTGGACTTTTCTTTGTTGAAAAGTTTTGTTTTACTTTTTTGATCTCTTCACTTGTTATGGGTCTGTTGAGGTATTCTATTTCTTTTTGAGATAATGTAGGAAGTTTGTTTCTAGGAATTTTTCTGCTTCATCTAAATTATCTGATTTATTGGTGTCTTAGTCATCTAGTGCTCCTATAACAGAAATACCACAAGTGGATGGCATTAACAAAGGGAAATTTATTTCTTCATAGTAAAGTAGACTAAAAGTCCAAATTCAGGGCATCAGCTCCAGGCAAAGCTTTCTTTCTGTCGGCCTTCTCATCAATATTCCCCCAGACTAGGAGCTTCTTCACACAGGGACCTAGGGTCCAAAGGATGCGCTCTGCTCCCAGCGCTGCTTTCTTCGTGGTGTGAGGTCCCCACTCTCTGCTAGCTTCCCTTTCCTTTTATCTCTTGAGAGATAAAAGGTGGCACAGGTCACACACCAGGGAAACTCCCTTTACATTGGATCAGGAATGTGACCTGGTAAGGGTGTTACAATGCCACCTTAATCCTTTTTAACATAAAATTACAATTCCGCCCTAATCCTCTCAAACATAAAGTTACAATTACAAAATAGAGGACATCCACACAATACAGGGAGTCATGGCCCAGCCAAATTGATACATACCTTTTTTTTTGGGGGGGGGAAGGGGCACATAATTCAGTCCATGATGGTTGGCATACAATTTTTCATAATATTCTCTTATGAAAGTTTTTCTTTCATTCAGGTCTGTTGTAATGCCCTCATTTTTGTTTGTGATTTTAGATATCTGTGTCTTTTCTATTTTTTTACTTTGTCAGTGTAGCTAAAGGCTTGTCAATTTTATTGATACTTTCAAAAAACCAACTTCTGCTTTCTTTGATCAGTTTTCTTTTTTATTCTCTCTTTCATTTATCTCTTCTTTTATCTTTGTTATGTCCTTCCTTCTTGTTGGTTTGGGTTTGATTTGCTCTTCTTTTGCTAGTTCTTCATGTTTTCAGCTAGGTTTTCTATTAGGAACCTTTCTTCTTTTTTAATATAGGTGTTTATACCTCTAAATTTCCCTCTGAGAGCTGCTTTTGCTTTATCCCATAGATTTTGATGTTGTACTTCCATTTCCATTCATCTCTAAATATCTTCTTAGTTCCCTTTATTTTCCCCCTTGACTCATTGGTTGACTAGTGTGTTTTTAATTTCCATGTATTTTTGTATTTTCCTTTTTTTTCCTGTTATTTAATTTCTAATTCCATACCATTGTGGTCAGAGAAAATACTTTGTATGATTTCTGTTTTCTTAAATTTATTGAGGCTTGGTTTGTGATAAAACATGTGGTCTATCCTAGAGAAAGATCCATGTGTACTAGAGAAGAGTACTGTTGTTGGGTGGAGTGTTCTGTATATTTCTATTAGGTCCAGTTGGTTTATCATATCATTCAGGCCTTCTGTTTTCTTACCGATCTTCTTTCTGGATGTTCTGTCCATTTTTTGAGACTGGTGTGTTGAAGTTGCCCACTATTATTGTAGAATTGTCATTTTCTCCTTTCCCATCTTTCAGTGATTGCATACATATGTGGGTGCTCTTATATTAGGTGCATATATATTTATTGTCATCTCTTCTCGATGTATTTTTTTTTAATCATTATATGATGTCCTTGTTTGTTTATTATAACAGATTTTGACTTGAAGCTTATTTTGTCTGATATTAACATTGCCACCCTGGCTCTCTTTTGGTTATTACTTGAATGGAATATTTTTTTCCCCATCCTTCTACTTTCAAACTATTTGTGTTTGGGGCCCAGAGTTCATCTCTTATATACAGCATATAGTTGGGTCCTATTTTTTTTTTTTTTCTTATCCATTCTCCCACTCTCTGCCTTTTGACTAAAGCATTTAGTCCATTTTCATTCACTGTAATTACTGATAAGGAAGGACTTACTTCTGCCATCTTGTTATTTGTTTTTTTTTGTGTGTGTGTATGAGTTATTCCTTCTTTGTCCTTTATTATCTTCAAGACCACCAACATTTGTATTTTGATCACTTTTGTGATGATCTGTTTTGATTCACTGCTCCATTTTTCTTGTTTTCGTGTTAGATATTTTCTTTGTGGCTACCATGAATATTACATTTAATGTCTTGCTTTTATAACGACTTGGGTTAAATTGGTATCAACTTAACTTCAATAACATATAGAAATACTATGGCCCTACAGTGCCTCCACCTCCCTGTTTATGTTGTTGTTATCTTTATAACATCATATGCCCTGTAACATAAATTTATACTTATTTTGTATATATTTGTCATTATAAATTTGGAAGGACATAACCATTAGAGTTGTCAAGTAATAATAATCCCTTAAAACTTGCCCTTATTTTTGCCCATGTATTTTCCTTTACTGGAGATTTTTCTATATGTAGTTCCAGGTCTTTTTTTAGTATCCTTTCTTTCATGTCTGAAGGAATCCTTTTGGTGTTTCTTATAGGCATGGTCTTATGGAGATGAAGTCTTGCAGCTTTCTTTTATCTGTGAATGTCTTAATTTCACTGTCATTCTTGAAGGACAGCTTCCTCAGATATAATATTTTTGGTTGACAGTAGTTCCTTTGTTCCAGCACTTTTACTATATCATTCCATTTCCTTGATGTCTCCAAAGTTTCTGAGAGAAATTGGCTCTAGTCTTATTGAGGTTCCTTCATATGTTACCTTCTGCTAGTGTCTCACTACTCTCAGGATTCTCTCCTTGTCTTTAATTTTTGAGAGCCTGCTTATGATTTGTCTTGGTGTCAGTCTCTTTTGGTTTATCCTACTTGGAGTTCATTGAGCTTCTTGGACGTCTAGTTTTATGTTCTTTATTAAAGGACCCCTGGTGGTGCAGTGGTTAAGCACTTGGCTGCTCACTGAAATGTCAGTGGTTTGAACCCACCAGCCTCTCCGCAGAAGAAAAATGTGACAGTTTCCTTAAATTTTACAACCTTGGAAGCCCTGTGTGGGCAGTTCTACTCTGTCCTATTGAGTCTCTATGAGTCAGAATCGACTTGATGGCAATGGATTTGTTTTGGGGTTTGTCTTTTATTAGGCTTGGAAGGTTTTCTGCCATTATTTATTCAAATATTTTTTAGTCTCTTTCTCTCTCTTTACTCCTTTTAGGATTCCCATGATGTGTGTGCATTGATTATTTGATGTGGTCCCATAGTTCCATTAGCTCTGGGCAGTGTTTTTGATTCTTCCCCCTGTTCTTTGGCCTCTAAATTTTCAATTATCTTAGCTTTTATTTCACTGATTCTTTCTTCTGCCTGCTCTACTGAGTTTCTCATTTCAGTTATTGTGTTTTTCAGATCCAGTATTTGTTTATTTTCTTGTTATGATTTCTGTCTCTTTGTTTATATTCTATTCTCACTATTTAATTAATTTTTTCCTAATTTACTTTAGTTCTTTGTGGTTCCTTTTAGTTCTATGAGCTTGTTTAATATTATTGTATTGTATTATGCCATTCTATTCATTAATTGGGCTTCCACAGACACAATGTTTCTCCCTTCATCTTGTTCATTTGAGTGAGTCATTATTTTTTCTTTTTATTTCTAGTTTTCTTTCATTGACTTTGTGGCGTTAGATTCTTGCTTGATGTTAGCCCTCTCACCTCTCCCCAGTGTTCACTGGTTATCACACTGATGTTTAACACTGATATTATCAACACCTGTTTTTTGGAAGAAACCTTTAGGTGGGAAGAGTCTTCAACTCGTTTTTTACTCCTGCTCCATCCTCCCTACAGCAGACCAGATTTTCATCTTTCAGTGGTCCTCAATCAGAACTGAGGGCGGCTACTAATCTATGTGTCCACCAGATGACACAGCTTGTGTTCCTACATTCTCTCTCTCTTCTTTGCTTTGCAGCACTTCTCAGTATTTTATAGCACTTCAGTAACAGAATGTGGAGCCCAGCACATTCAAATTATCAGCAGGGTGCTTGAAAGAGGTCTCCCAGTCCGAGTCTATTATCTCTCCTCAATCTGTGTGAGGGTCCTTCTGTCTCCTGCCACAGATCAGGTTCCTTTTCTCTCCTCAGTCAAGATGTGAACTAACTAGAATTACAGCTACCATCTGTGGGATGTTCTGAAAGATTTCAAGTGGTCTCGCAGGGACAGCTGTTTTGTCAAGCCTAGCCAGAGTTCAGGAAATATTTTTCTGTGCGCAGACAAACTGTGATCTCTGGGGTTTGTAGTTTGCTAGAATCAGTTTGCAAGTCCCTCTGAATCCGCTAGACCATGCAGCGGGGGAGCAGTGCTGATGTAGTCAGTGGACTCACAGCACTAGGATGTGGAGGGGGTTGAGAACATGGAGTATGTGTTTCCTACTGTTCACTTCTCCTCCCTGAGTAGGTCCTTCTGCTAGTCTCTACTGCTGTCTTCTGTCCCTCTTCCCAGGATTCTTCCGAGTATTGTAAGGAATTTTTGTTGAACTCCTTGGTGGATTTTTTTGTGTGTGTGTGTGCTTTAAGTGAACTTTTACGGCTCAAGTTAGTTTCTCATACAAAATTTTATACACCTGTGGTTATGCAACCCTAGTTGCTATACCTATATTCCTTCCCACCCCAGATTTCCCGTGTCCATCCAACTAGCTCCTATCCCTTTCTGCCTTCTCATGTCACCTCTGGACAGGAGCTGCCCATTTAGTCTCGTATATCTACTTGAACTAAGAAGCACACTCTTCATGAGCATCATTTTATGTCTTATTTTGAAGAGTTGGCTTCGGGAATGGTTTTATTTCCAGGTTAACAGAGAGCTTGGGGGCCGTGTCTTCTGGGATTCCAACTGTCTCAGTCAGACCATTAAGTCTGGTCTTTTTACAAGAATTTGAGTTCTGCACCCCATTTTCTCCTGCTCCATCAGGGACTCTCTGTTGTGTTCCTTGTCAGGGCACTCATTGGTGGTAGCCGGTCACCATCTAGTTCTTCTGGTCTCAGGATGATGTAGTCTCTGATTTATGTGGCCCTTTCTGTCTCTTGGGCTCACATTTACCTTGTGTCTTTGGTGTTCTTCATTCTCCTTTGCTCCAGGTGGGTTGGCACCAATTGATGCACCTTAGATGGCCACTTGCTAACTTTTAAGACCCCAGATGCCACTTGTCAAAGTGGGATGCAGAACGTTTTCTTAATACACTTTGTTATGACAACTGAACTACAGATCCCCTGAAACCGTGGTCTCCAGACCCCTGCCCAGGTACTCCGTCCCTCGAAGTGTTTGGTTGTATTCAGGAAACTTCTTAGCTTTTGGTTTAGTCCAGTTGTACTGACTTCCCCTGTATTGTGTTTTGTCCTTCCCTTCACCTAAAATAATACTTGTCTCTTACTATCTAGTTAGTTAGTGAATACACCTCTCCCTGCCTCCCCACCATCGTAACCATCAAGGAATGTTTTCTTCTGTGTTTAAACCTTTTCTTGAGTTCTTCTAATAGTGGTCTCATACAATATTTGTCTTTTTGTGACTGACTAATTTCACTCAGCTTAATGCCTTCCAGATTTATCCATTTTATGAGATGTTTCATGGATTTGTTATATAGTTCTTTATAATCGCATAGTATTCCATTGTGTGAATATACCACAATTTGTTTATCCATTTGTCCAATGATGGGCACCTAAGTTGTTTCCATCTTTTTGCTGCTGTGAGTAGTGCTGCAGTGAATATGAGTGTGCGTGTATCTATTCCAGTGATGGCACTTATTTCTCCAGGATATATTCCAAGGTGTGGGATTGCTGGATTGCATAGTACTTCTATTTCTAGCTTTTTAAGGAAGTGCCAAATCGATTTCCAAAGTGGTTGTAACATTTACATTCCCACCAGCAGTGTATAAGTGTTCTGATGTCTCCACAACCTCTCCAGAATTTATTATGTGTTTTTTGCATTAATGCTAGACTTGTTGGGGTGAGATGGTATCTCACTGCAGTTTTGATTTGCATTTCTCTAATGGTTAATGATCTTGAGCGTTTCCTCATGTATCTGGTAGCCACCTGAATGTCTTCTTTGGTGAAGTGCCTTTCATATCCTTTGCCCATTTTTTAATTGGGTTATTTGTCTTTTTGTTGTTGAAGTTCTGCAGTATCTTGCAGATTTTAGAGATTAGACACTGGTCGGATTTGTCTTAGCCAAAATTTTTTCCCAGTCTGCAGATTGTCTTTTTACTCTTTTGGTGAAGACTTTTTTTTTTTAAATTGTACTTTAGATGAAGGTTTACAGAACAAACTATTTTCTCATTGAACAGTTAGTACACACATTGTTCTATGACATTGGTTAACAACTCCACGACATCTCAACACTCTCCCTTCTCAACCTTGGGTTTCCTATTACCAGCTTTCCTGTTCCCTCCTGCCTTTCAGTCCCTGCCCCACGTACCTCTTTAGTCTTGTTTTATTCCATGGGCCTGTTCTATCTTTGCCTGAAGGGTGACCCTCAGGAGTGACCTCCTTACTGAGTTGAAAGGGTGTCCAGGGGCCATGCTCTTAGGGTTTCTCCAGTCTCTGTCAGGCCAGCAAGTCTGATCTTTCTTTTTGAGTTAGAACTTTGCTCTACATTTTTTTCCAACTCTGTCCAGGACCCTCTATTTTGATCACTGTCAGAGCAGTTAGTGCGGTAGCCGGGTAACATCTGGTTTTACTGGACTCACTCTGATGGAGGATGTGGTAGATGTGGTCCATTAGTCCTATGGACTAATCTTTCCCTTGTATCTTTAGTTTTTGTCATTCTTCCTTGCTCCTGAAGGGGTGAGACCAGTTAAGTATCCTAGATGGCTGCTCACAGGCTTTTAAGACTTCAGACACTACTCATCAAAGTAGAATGTAGAAATATTATTTATAAACTATGTTATGCCAACTGAGCTAGATATTCCCCGAGATCATGGTCCCCAGAGCCCTCAGCCCAGCAATTCTGTCTCTCAGGGAGTTTGGATGTGTCTGTGGAGCTACCATGACCTTGCCTTGTACAGGTTGTGCTGGCTTCCCCAGTATTGTGTACTGCCATACTCTTCACCGAAGTTTCCACTTATCTATTGTCTATTAACTGTTTTTCCATCCCTCGTAACTGTGAAAGATTATTTCTCTTTGGATGTAAGCCTTTTCATGAGTGTTTACAGTAGTGGTCTCATACAATATTTGCCCTTTTGTGATTGACTTATTTCACTCAGCATAATGCCCTCCAGATTCATCCATGTTTGGAGATGCTTCACAGAGTCATCATTGTTCTTTATCGTTGGGTAATACTCCATTGTGTGTATGTACCACAGCACAGTTTGTTTATCCCTTCATCTGTTGATAGGCATCTAGGTTGTTTCCATCTTTTTGCTATTGTGAACAATGCTGCAATGGACATGGGTGTGCATATGTCTATTTGTGTGATGACTCTTATTTCCCTAGGATATGTTCCTAGAAGTGTAATTGCTGGATCATATGGTATTTCTATTTCTAGCTTTCAAAGGAAGTGCCAAATCATTTTTCAAAATGGTAGTATCATTTTGCATTCTCATCAGCAGCACATAAGAGTTCTGATCTCCCCACAGCCTCTCCAACGTTTGTTATTTCCTGTTTTATTGATTTGCCAATAATGCTGGGGTGAGATGGTATCTCATGGTGGTTTTGATTTGCATTTCTCTAATGGCTAGAGATCATGAGCATTTCCTCATGTGTCTGTTGGTCACTTGAATGTCTGCTTTGGTGAAGTGTCTGGTCATTTCTTTTGCCCGCTTTTTAATTGGATTGTCTTTTTGTTGTAGAGGTGTTGGATTTTCTTGTAGATTTTAGAGATTAGACCTTTGTCTGATTTGTAATAGCCAATTTTTTTCCCCCAGTCTGTAGGTTCTGTTTTGGTGATGTCTTTTGATGGGCTCGTTGTTGTTGTTGTTAGGTGCATTGAGTCTGGTTCGACTCATAGCGACCCTATGCACAACAGAATAAAACACTGCCTGGTCCTGAGCCATCATTACAATCGTTATCATGCTTGAGCTCATTGTTGCAGCCACTGTGTCAATCCACCTCGTTGAGGGTCTTCCTCTTTTCCGCTGACCCTGTACTCTGCTAAGCATGATGTCTTCCTCCAGGGACTGATCCCTCCTTACAACATGTCCAAAGTATGTAAGATGCAGTCTTGCCATCCTTGCTTCTAAGAAGCATTCTGGTTGTCCTTCTTCCAAGACAGATCTGTTTGTTCTTTTGGCAGTCCATGGTATATTCAATATTCTTTGCCAACACCTGAATTCAAAGGCATCAATTCTTCTTTGGTCTTCCTTATTCATTGTCCAGGTTTCACATGCATATGATGTGATTGAAAATACCATGGCTTGGGTCAGGGGCACCTTAGTCTTCAAGGTGACATCTTTGCTCTTCAATACTTTAAAGAGGTGCTTTGAAGCAGATTTACCCAACGCAATGGGTCTTTTGCTCAGCATACAGATTGAATAGGTATGGTGAAAGAATACAACTCTGACTCACACCTTTCCTGACTTTAAACCGATCGGTACCCCCTTGTTCTGTCCGAACAACTGCCTCTTGATCTAAGTAATGTTTCCTCATGAGCACAATTAAGTGGAATGGGAATTCCAGAACAATTAGATGAGCATAAGTGTTTAATTTTTAGAAGATCCCAGTTATCTAGCTTATCCTCTGGAGCTTTTGTGTTGTTGGTTGTGGTTTGTATCCTGTTAATGCCGTGTATTAGAGTGTCTAGCATTGACCCTATTTTTCTACTATGAACTTCATGGTTTGGGGCTTTATATTTAGGTCTTTGATCCATTTTGAGTTAGTTTTTGTACATGGTGTGAGGTATGGGTACTGTTTCACTTTTTTTGCAGATGGACATCCAGTTTTGCCAGCACAATTTGTTAAAAAAGACTGGGCCTTTGTCGAAGATCAGCTGACCATAAGTGGATGGATTTACACCTGGATACTTAATTCTGTTCCATTGGTCAACGTATCTGTCTTTGTACCAGCAACAGGCTGTTTTGCCTACTGTAGCTGTATAGTAGGTTCTGAGGTCAGGTAATGCGAGCCCTCCTACTTCGTTCGTCGTCGTCAGTAGTGCTTTACTTATCGGGGGCTTCTTCCCTTTCCATATAAAGTTAATGATAAGTTTTTCCATCTCATTAAAGAATGTTGCTGGTATTTGAATCGGTATTGCATTGTATTTGTAAATCGCTTTGGTTAGAATTGTCATTTTCACAATATTGAGTCTACCTATTCATGACCATGCTGTGTTTTTCCATTTATATATATCTCTTTTGGTTTCTTGCAGTTTTCTTCGTATAGGTCTTTTACATCCCTGCTTAAATTTATGCCCAAGTATTTTGTTTTTTTAGAGGCTATTATAAATGGTATTGTTTTCCTGATATCCTTTTCATGCGTTTTCTTTATTGGTGTATAGGAATCCAACTGATTTTTGTATATTTATCTTGTATTCTGCAACTCTGCTGAATCTTTCTATGAGTTCCAATAGTTTTCTCATGGAGTCTTTTGGGTTTTCTATGTATAGGATCATATATCCACAAATAGAGATGGTTTAACTTCTTCATTACCAATTTGTATGCCCTTTATTTCTGCTTCTTGCCTTATTGTTCTAGCTAGGACTTCCAACACAATGTTAAATAGGAATGGTGATAAAGGGCATCCTTGTCTTGTTCCTGTTCTCAAGAGGAATGTTTTTAACCTCTCTGCATTAAGAATGATGTTGCCCTTTGGTTTTGCATAGATGTCTTTTATTATGTTGAGAAATTTCCCTTCTATACCTATTTTATAGAGAGTTTTTGTAAGCAATGGGTGTTGGACTTTGCCGAATGCCTTTTCTGAGTCTATTGAGATGATCATTTGATTCCTCTTCTTTATTCGTGTGGTGGATTACTTTGATTGATTTTTTAATGTTGAACCATCCTTGCATACCTGGTATGAATCCTACTTGGCTGTGGTATATTATTTTTTTGATATGATGCTGAATTCTATTTGCTAGAGTTTTGTTTAGAATTTTTGCATTTATATTCATGAGAGATATGGTCTGTTATTTATGTTTTTTGTGTTGTCTTTGCCTGGTTTTGGTATCAGGGTTATGCTGGCTTCATAGAATGAATTTGGAAAAATCGCTTCCTTTTCTATATTCTGAAATAGTTTGAGTAGTACTGGTGTAACCTCTTCTCTGAACGTTTGGTAAAATTCTCCAGTAAAGCTGTCAGGGTTAGGGCTTTTTTTGTTGGGAGTTTTTTTTTTTTTTTTTATTACCCTTTCAATCTCTTCTTTTGTTATGGGTCTGTTCAAATTTTCAACATCATTTTGTGTTAATTTGGGTAGGTAGTGTGTTTGTAGAAATTTGTCCATTTAGTCTTGGTTTTCAAATTTGTTGGAGTATAGTTTTTCATAATACTCTGCTATGATCCTTTTTATTTCGGTTGGGTCTGTTGTAATGTCCCCCATTTCATTTCTTATTTGTGTTATTTGCATCCTCTTCTTTTTCTTTTGTCAGTTTTGCCAGTGGTTTGTCGATTTTGTTGATCCTTTCAAAGAACCGACTATTGGTTTTGTTGATTCTTACTATTGTCTTTCTATTCTCCATTTCATTTATTTCTGCTCTGATCTTTATTATTTTCCTTCTTCTGGTGGCTGTGGGTGGTGAAGTCCTTTGGTGAATATAAATGTTTGATTTTTAGGGGCAGTCTGTTATCTAATTTCTCTTCTGGTGTTTGTGCATTGTTGGTAATATTTCGTATACTGTTTATGCCATGTATTAGGGCTCCTAGCATTGTCTTTATTTTTTATTCCAAGATCTTTATTGTTTTAGATTTTATATTTAGGTCTTTGATCCATTTGAGTTAGTTTTTGTGCACGGTGTGACATATGGATCTTGTTTCATTTTTTTGCAGATGCACATCAAGTTATGCCAGCACCATTTGTTAAAGAGACTATCTTTTCCCTATTTAACAAACTTTGGGCCTTTGTCAAATATCAGCTGCTCATACGTGGATGGATTTATGTCTGGATTCTCAATTCTGTTCCACTGGTCTAAGTATCTGTTGTTGTACCAGTAACAGACTGTTTCAGCTACTGTGGCAGTATAATATGTTCTAAAATCAGTTAGTGTGAGGCTTCCCACTTTGTTCTTCTTCAGTAATGCTTTGCTTCTCCAGGGCCTCTTCTGTTTCCATGTCAGTTGGTGATTTATTTGTCCATCTTGTTAAAAAGTGTCATTGGAATTTGGATCAGGATTGCATTGTATCTGTAGATTGCCTTGGATAGAAATGACGTTTTCACAATGTTGAGTCTTCCTATCCTTGAGCAAGGTATGTTTTTCCACTTATGTGGATCTCTTTTGGTTTCTTGCAGTAGTGTCTTGCAGTTTTCTTTGTATAGGTCTTTTACATCTCTGTTTAGATTTATTCCTAAGTATTTTATCTTCTTGGGGGTTATTGTAAACGGTATTCATTTGGTGATTTCCTCTTTGAAGTTCTCTTTGTTGGTGTAGAATAGTCTCAATGATTTTTGTACATTTATCTTGTATTCTGACACTTTGCTGAAATCTTCTATAGTTCAAGTGGTTTTCTTGTGGCTTCTTTGGGATTTTTTGTGTGTGATATCATATCTTCTCCAGATAGGGATACTTTTACTTCTTCCTTACCAGTTTGGATGGGCTTTATTTCTTTTTCTAGCCTAATTGCTCTGTCTAAGATCTCCAGCACAATGTTGAATAAGAGTGGTGGTTAAAGGCATCCTTGTCTGTTCCAGTTCTAAAGGGGATTAGGATGATGTTGGCTGGCGGTTTTGTATAAATGCCCTCTATTATATTGAGAAATTTCCCTTCTATTCTTATTTTGCTGAGAGTTTTTATCATGAATGGGTGTTGGACTTTGTAAAATGCCTTTTCTACCTCAGTTGATAAGATCATGTGATTCTTGTGTTTTCTTTTATTTATGTGATGGAGTACGTTGATTGTTTTTTCTAATGCTGAACCATCCCTGCATACCTGGTGTGAATCCCACCTGGCCGTGGTGAATTATTTTTTGATCTGTTGTTGAAGTCTATTCGCTAGAATTTAGTTGAGGATTTTTGAGTCTAAGCTCATGAGGGATATAGGCCTCCAATTTTCTTTTTTCATGGTGTCTTTACCTCGTTTTGGTATCAGGATTATACTGGCTTTGTAGAATGATTTTGGGAGTATTCTATCCTTTTCTATGCACTGAAAATCCTTCAGTAGTCGTGGTGTTAACTCTTCTCAGAAAGTGGTAGAATTCTACACTGAAGCCATCAGAGTCAGGGTTTTTTTTTTTTTTAATTGCGAGTTTTTATTTACCTTTTAAATCTCTCCTTTTGTTATAGGTTATAGGTTTATCTACCTGTTCTACTTCAGTTTGTGTTAGTTTAGGTAGGTAATGTGGTTCTGGAAATTTGTCTATTTCCTCTAGGTTTTCAAATTTGTTAGAGTACAATTTTTCATAGTACTCTTATGATTCTTTTGATTCCAGTGGCATTGTCCATCGCATTTCTTATTCAGGTTATTTGCTTTCTCTCTTGTTTTTCTGTTGTCAGTTTGGCCACTGGTTTATCAATTTTGTTGATCTTTTCAAATAACCAACTTTTGGTCTTGTTCACTCTTTTAATTGTTTTTCTCTTCTCTATTTCATTTAATTCTGCTCTAATTTTTATTATTCACTTTCTTATGGTGCCCAAGGGCTCCTTTTGCTGCTCTCTTTCTACTTGTTGGAGTTCTGGGTTAATGTTTTGATTTTGGCTGTTTCTTCTTTTTGGATGTGTGAATTTATTGCTAAAATTGACCTCTGAGCACGACTTTTGCTGTGACCCCAAGGTTCTGGTAGGATGTGTTTTCATTCTCACTTGATTCTCTGAATTTCTTTATTCTGTCCTTAATTTCTTCTGTAACCCAGTAGTTTTTGTGCAAGGTGTTGTTCAGTGTCCTATGTCCTGATTTTTTTCCCTTGATTTTCTGTCACTGATTTCTACTTTTGTGGCTTTATGGTCACAAAAGATGCTTTGTAATATTTTGATGCTTTAGATCCTGTTAAGGCTTGCTTTATGGCCTAATATGTGGCCTATTCTGGAGAATGTTTCATGTGCTTTGGAAAAGAACATATGCTTGACTGCTGTTGGGTGGAGTGTTCCATATATGTCTGTGAGATCAGGTTGTTTGATTGTGGCCTTTAGATCTTCTGTGTCTTTATTGAGCTTCTTTCTGTATATTCTGTCCTTCACTGAAAGTGGTGTGTTGAAGTCTCCTACTATTATTGTGGACCTATTTTTCTTTTCACTGGCTCTGTATAAATGCCCTTTATTATGCTGAGGAATTATGTTAGTTTAGTTTGCGAATTTTGGAGTCCTGTTGTTAGGTGGGTGAATATTTACTATGATTATGTCCTCTTGGTGTATTGACCCTTTAATCGTTATATAGTGTCCTTCTTTATCCTTTGTGGTGGATTTTACTTTAAAGTCTATTTTGTCAGAAATTAATATTGCCACTCTTGCTCTTTTTTGATTGTTGTTTGCTTGATAGTTTTTTTCCCCCCATCCTTTGAGTTTTAGTTTGTTTATGCTTTTAAGTCTAAGGTGTGAGGTGGATCATGTTTTTTAAGCCATTCTGCCACTCACTGTCTTTTTATTGGTTCATTTAGTCCATTTACATTCAGGGTAATTTTTATAAGTTTAGTGGTATCATTTCGATGTCTTTTTGTGTGTGTGTTTTTGACAATTTCTTTGTTCCACTTAATTTTCTGTGCTGAGTCATTTTTCTTTATGTATTTTTTTTCTTCTTTTTCATTGTTGATTTTGTATTTGCTGAGTCTTTATGTTTTTCTTGTTTTTTATTTTGATGTGTAGGATTGTTAGTTTTCTTTGTAGTTGCATTAATATTTACTTCTATATTTCTAAGTTTGAACCAATCTTTTTTTTCTTTATATCACCTTAACTTCCCTCCATATGGAAGAACTATGACTACATTATTTAGTTCTTTTTGTTTTGTTTTAATGCTGTCATTTTTACACATTGACATCTCTGTTTCCCTATTTTAAATGTTTTAGCTTTGATTTTTTTGTTTTGTTTTAACTTTCCTATATGGATTGATATGTCGTTGTTCTGTTCTGTGTTCTACTTTTGGGTTGTAATCTGATGTTACTGATTTTCTAATCAGAAGACTCCTTTTAGTATTTTTGAAATTTTGGTTTGGTTTTTACAAATTCCCTAAACTTCTGTTTATTCAGAAATGTCATAATTTCACCATCATATTTGAGAGACAGTATTGCTGGGTATATAATTTTTGCGGGCAGTTTTTTTTCCTTCAAGGGTTTATATATAGCATCCCATTGCCTTCTTGCCTGTATGGTTTCTGCTGAGTAGTCAGAGATTAGTCTTATTGACTTTTCTTTGTAGATGATTTTTCATTTATCCTTTGCTGCTCTTAAAACTCTCTATCTTTGGTTTTGGCAAGTTTGATTATATGTGTTGGTGACTATCTTTTGAGATCTACCTTGTGCAGAGTTCGATGAGCTTCTTGGATAGTTAGGATAGTTATCATCTCATCTTTCATGATATCAGGGAATTTTTCTGCCAACAAACCTTCAGCAATTCCCTCTGTATTTTCTGTTTCCCCCTCCTGTTCTGGTACTCTTTTCACTTGTAGTTTATTCCTCTTGATAGAGTCCCACATAATTATTAGGGCTTCTTCCTTTTTTTTAAAAAAAATTCTTTTATCTAATATTCCCTCAATTATGTTGGTGTCAAGTGCTTTATATTCAGTCTCACTAATTCTTACTTCCATTGTCTCATTTCTGCTCCTCTGACTTTCTATTGTCCAATTCTGAAATTTTATTGTTAATCTTTTGAGTTTCTGTTCACTGTGTCTGTATGGATTCTTGCATCCTGTTAAATTTGTCATTATGCCCCTCTATAACCTTCTTATGTTCCTCTATTGCTTTGTCTGTATGTTCCTTGACTTATTCTACATTTTGCCTGATCTCCTTCTTGATCTCTCTCTCTCTCTTTTTTTTTTTTTGATGGCTTTAACAAAAAGAAATTTATTTTCTCACAGTCACGTAGGGTATGAGTCCAAAGTCAGGGCATCAGTTCCAGGGGAAGGCTTTCTCTCTCTCTGTCAGCTCTGGAGGAAGATCCTTGTCATCAGTTTTCCCTTGGTCTGGGAGAGTCTCAGAACAGGAAACTCAGGTCCAAAGGACATGCTGTGCTCCTGGCCCTGCCTTCTTGGTGATATGAGGCTCCTGCTCTCTGCTAGCTTCCATTTACATTTTTTTTTTTTAGTTTTATTGTGCTTTAAGTGAAAGTTTACATACCAAGTCAGTCTCTCATACAAAAACGTATGTACATTCCTCTATACACTAACTACTCTCCCCCTGAGAAGAAAGCACACCCCCTCCCTCCACTCTCTATTTTTGTGTCCATCCCACCAGCTCTGATCCCCTCTGCTCTCACATCCCCCCTCCAGACAGGAGATGCCAACATAGTCTCATGCGTCCACTTGATCCAAGAAGCCCACTCCTCATCAGCATCATCTTCCATCCCATAGTCCAGTCCACTCCCTGTCTGAAGAGTTGGCTTGGGGAATGGTTCCTGTCTTGGGCTAACGGAAGGTCTGGGGACCATGACCTCTGGGGCCTTTCTAGTCTCAGTTAGACCATTAAGTCTGGTCTTTTTACGAGAACTTGGGTTGTGCATCCCACTGCTCTCCTGCTCTCTCATGGGTCCTGTGTTGTGTTCCCTATCAGGGTAGTCATCAGCTGTAGCCAGGCACCATCTAGTTCTTCTAGTCTCAGGCTGATGTAGTCTCTGCTTTATGTAGTTCTTTCTGTCTCTTGGGCTAATAATTACATTGTATCTTTGATGTTCTTCATTCTCCTTTCCTCCAGGTAGGTTGAGAACCATGGATGTATCTTAGATGGCCACTCGCTAATGTTTAAGACCCCAGAAGCCACTCTCCAAAGTGTGATGCAGAATATTTTCTTAAAAAGATTTTATTATGCCAATTGACTTAGATGTCACCGGAAACAATGGTCCCCAAACCCCGCCCCTGCTACACGGGCCTTTGAAACGTTCAGCTTATTCAGGAAACTTCTTTGCTTTTGGTTTAGTCCAGTTGTGCTGACCTCTCCTGTATTGTGTGTTGTCTTTCCCTTCACCTAAAATAATTATTATCTATGATCTAATTAGTGAAAACCCCTCTTCCTCACTCCCTCTCTCCCCCTCTCATAACCATCAAATAATATTGTCTTCTGTTTAAACTATTTCTCCAGTTATTATAATAGTGGTCTTATACAATATTTGACCTTTTGCAACTGACTAATTTCACTCAGTATAATGCCTTCCAGATTCCTCCGTGTTACGAAATGTTTCACAGATTCATCATTGTTCTTTATCAATGTGTAGTTTTCCATTGTGTGAATATACCTTAATTTATTTACCCATTCATCCATTGATGGGCACCTTGGTTGCTTCCATCTTTTTGCTATTGTAAACAGTGCTCCAATGAACATGAGTGTGCATATATCTGTTAGTGTAAAGGCTCTTTTTTCTCTAGGATATATTCCAAGGAGTGGGATTGCTGGATCGTATGGTAGTTCTAGTTCTAGTTTTTTAAGGAAGCACCAAATTGATTTCCAAAGTGGTTTTACCATTTTACATTCCCACCAGCAGTGTATAAGTGTTCCAGTCTCTCCACAATCTCTCCAAAATTTCTTATTTTGTGTGTTTTGGATTAATGCCAGCCTTGTTGGAGTGAGATGGAAACTCATTGAAGTTTTGATCTGGGTTTCTCTAAAGGTTAATAATCATGAGCACTTCCTGTTTTTTTAATAGCTAATAATCATGAGCATTTCCTCATGTATCTGTTAGTTACCCAAATGTCTTCTTTAGTGAAGTGCCTGTTCATATCCTTTGCCCATTTTTTAATTGGGTTATTTGCCTTTTTGTAGTTGAGTTTTTGCAATATCATGTAGATTTTAGAGACCAGGCACTGATCGGAAATATCATAGCTAAAAACTTTTTTCCCAGTCTGTAGATAATCTTTTTACTCTTTTGGTGAAGTCTTTTGATGAGCATAGCTGTTTGATTTTTAGGAGCTCCTAATTATCTAGTTTGTCTTCTGCATTGTTAGTAATCTTTTGTATACTGTTTATGCCACGTATTAGGGCTCTGAGCATTGTCCTTATTTTTTCTTCCATGATCTTTATCATTTTAGGCTTTATATTTATGTATTTGATCCATTTTGTTTGATCCATTTTGCATTAGTTTTTGTGCATGGTGTGAGGTATGGGACTTGGTTCATTTTTTTTTGCAGGTAGATATCCAGTTTTGCCAGCACCATTTGCTAAACAGACTATCTTTTCCCCCATTTAACTGACTTTGGGTCTTTGTCAAATATCAGCTGCTCATATGTGGAAGGATTTATGTCTGGATTTTCAATTCTGTTCCATTGGTCTACGTATCTGTTATACTAGTACCAGGCAGATGTTTTTACTTCTTCCTTACCAATCTGGATGTCCTTTATTTTTTTATCTAGCCTATTTTGGCTAGGACCTCCAGCACAATGTTGAATAAGAGTGGTGATAAAGAGCATCTTTGTTTGGTTTCCGATCTCAAGGGGAATGCTCTCAGACTCTCTCCATTTAGGATGATATTGGCTGCTGGATTTGTATAAATGCTCTTTATTATGCTGAGGAATTTTCCTTCTGTTTTTATCTTGCTGAGAGTTTTTATCATGAATGGGTGTTGAACTTTGTGAAATGCCTTTTCTGTATCAATTGATAAAAATCATGTGGCTCTTGTCTTTTTTTATTATATGCTGGATTACAGTAATTGTTTTCTTAAAGTTGAACCATCCCTGCATAAAAAATGCATACCTGGTATGAATCCCACTCAGTCATGGTGGATTATTTTTTTGATACGTTGTTGAATTCTATTAGCTAGAATTTTCTTGAGGAGTTTCACATCTAAGTTCATGAGGGATATGGGCCTGTAATTTTCTTTTTTTGTGGTGTCTTTACCTGGTTTTGGTATCAGGGATATGCTGGCTTCACAGAATGAGTTTGGGATTATTATTATTATTATTTTCTATGCTCTGAAATACCTTTAGTAGTAGTGGTGTTAACTCTTCTTTGAAAATTTGGTAGAACTCTACAGTGAAGCCATCTGGGCCAGGGCTTTTTTTTTGTTGTTGGGAGTTTTTTGATTACCGTTTCAATCTCTTGTTATAGGTCTATTTAGTCATTTTTTACCTCTGTGTTAGTTTAGGTAGGTAGTGTCTTTCTAGGAATTCATCCGTATCTTCTAGGTTTTCAAATTTGTTAGAGTACAATTTTTTGTAGTGATCTGATATGATTGTTTTAATTTCAGTTGGGTCGGTTGTAATATCATCCATCTCATTTCTTATTCATGTTATTTGCTTCCTGTCCTGTTTTTCTTTTCTCAATTTGGTTATCAATTTTGTTGATTTTTTCAAGGAACCAGGTTTTGGTTTTGTTAAGTCTTTCAATTGTTTTTTGTTTTGTATTTCATTTAATGCTGCTCTTATGTTTTATTACCTGCTTTTTTCTTTTGTTGCTCTCTTTCAATTTGTTCAAGATGTAGGCATAATTCTTTGATTTTGGCCCTTTATTATTTTTGCATGTGTACACTTATTGATATAAATTGACCTCTGAGCAGACTGATAGGAAGCGTTTTCATTCTCATTGGATTCTATGATTTTCTTTATTCCATCTTTCCCGTCTTCTATAACCCAATTGTTTTTGAGTAGGGTATTGTTCAGTTTCCAAGAGTTTGATTTCTTTTCCCTGGTTCTTCTGTTATTGATTTCCACTTTTATGTCCTTGTGGTCAGAGAAGATGCTTTGTAATATTTCAACGTTTTAGATTCTGCTAGTGCTTGCCTTATGACCTAATATGTGGTCTATTCTAGAGAATGTTCCATGTGCACTAGAAAAGAAAGTGTACTTGGCTGCTGTTTGGTGAAGTGTTCTGTGTATGTCTATGAGGTCAAGTTTGTTGACTGTGGCATTTTGATCTTCCACGTCTTTATTGAGCTTCTTTCTGAATATGTTATTTCCTTCACCAAAATTGGTGTATTGAAATCTCTTACTATAATTGTGGAGTTGTGTATCTCAGTTTTCAATGCTGGTAGAGTTTGTTTTATGTATCGTGCAGCCTTGTCATTGGTTGCATAAATATTTAATATGGTTATATACTCCTGGTATAAAACCAAAAAAACCAAACCCAGTCCTGTCGATTTGATTCTGATGCATAGCGACCCTATAGGACAAAGCAGAACTGCTCCATAGAGTTTCCAAGGAGCATGGTGGATTCAAACTGCTGATCCTTTGGTTCGCAGCCGTAGCACTTAACCACTATGCCACCAGGTTTTCCTCCTCCTGGTGTATTGTCCCTTTAATTGTTATATTGTGCCCTTCCTTTTCCTTTGTGGTGGATTTAACTTTAAAGTTTATTTAACTCGACGGCGCTGGGTGGGCTGGGTTGTCAGAAATTAATACTGCCACTCCTGCTGTTTTAGTTGTTTGTTTGTTTGCTTGATATATTTTTTCCACCTTTGAGTTTTAGTTTGTTTGTGTCTCTAAGTTGTGCCTCTTGTAGGCAGCATACAGGTGGATCATGTTTTTTAATCCGTTCTGCCACTCTCTGTCTCTTTATTGGTGCATTTAGTCTGTTTACATTCAGTGTAATTATGGATAGGTATGAGTTTAGTGCTGTCATTTGTATGTCTTTTTTGTGTGTTTTTGTCAGTTTCTTTTTCCCCACTTAATTTTTTTGTGCTGATTAGTTTATCTTTATATATTGTCTTTTCCTCTTATTTGTTATTGTTGACTTTGTTTCTGCTGAGTCTATTTTTTTCTTGTATTTTATTTTGATGAGTAGAATAGTTTGTCTCCTATGTGGTTAACTTAATATTTACCCCTATTTTTCTACATTTAAACCTAATTTTTATTTCTTTATATTGCCTTGTGTTACCCTCCATATGAAAGAACTATGACTACGTTTCTTAGTCCACCTTTACTGTTTTAATGTTGCCTTCTTTTATTAAAAAAAAAAAAAATTTTTTTTCTTTTATATAACGTCATTGTTGTTTCCTTGTTGTGAGTGTTTTTTTATCTTGATTTTAGTTTTCGGATTTCCCTGTCTGGGTTGACATCTGACTGCTCTGTCCAGTGTTCTAGTCTTGGGTTGATACCTGAGATTATTGATTTTCTAACCAAAGAACTCCCTTTAATATTTCTTGTGGTTTTGGTTTGGTTTTTATGAATTCCCTAAATTTCTGTTTATCTGGAAGTGTCCTAATTTCAGCTTTATTTCTGAGAGACAATTTTGCTGTACATAGGATTCTTGGCTGGCAATTTTTTTTCCTTCAATGTTTTATATAGGTTATCCCATTGCTTTCTTGCCTGCATGGTTTCTGCAGAGTAAAAAAACAAAAAAGTCCAAGCTTCTTCTTCTTTTTTTTTTTTAATAACTTTTATTAAGCTTCAAGTGAACGTTTACAAATCCAATCAGTCTGTCACATATAAGTTTACATACATCTCACTCCCTACTCCCACTTGCTCTCCCCCTCTTGAGTCAGCCCTTTCAGTCTCTCCTTTCTTGACAATTTTGCCAGCTTCCCTCTCTCTCTATCTTCCCATCCCCCCTCCAGACAAGAGTTGCCAACACAATCTCAAGTGTCCACCTGATATAATTAGCTCACTCTTCATCAGCGTCTCTCTCCCACCCGCTGACCAGTCCCTTTCATTTTTGATGAGTTGTCTTCGGGGATGGTTCCTGTCCTGTGTCAACAGAAGGTCTGGGGAGCATGGCCGCCGGGATTCCTCCAGTCTCAGTCAGACCATTAAGTTTGGTCTTTTTATGAGAATTTGGGGTCTGCATCCCACTGATCTCCTGTTCCCTCAGGGGTCCTCTGCTGTGCTCCCTGTCAGGGCAGTCATCGATTGTGGCCAGGCACCAACTAGTTCTTCTGGTCTCAGGATGATGTAGGTCTCTGGTTCATGTGGCCCTTTCTGTCTTTTGGGCTCTTAGTTGTCGTGTGGCCTTGGTGTTCTTCATTTTCCTTTGCTCCAGGTGGGTTGAGACCAATTGATGCATCTTAGATGGCCGCTTGTTAGCATTTAAGACCCCAGACGCCACATTTCAAAGTGGGATGCAGAATGATTTCATAATAGAATTATTTTGCCAATTGACTTAGAAGTCCCCTCAAACCATGTTCCCCAGACCCCCGTGCTTGCTCCGCTGACCTTTGAAGCATTCATTTTATCCCGGAAACTTCTTTGTTTTGGTCCTGTCCAATTGAGGTGACCTTCCATGTATTGAGTGTTGTCTTTCCCTTCACCTAAAGCAGTTCTTATCTACTGATTAATCAATAAAAAACCCTCTCCCACCCTCCCTCCGTCCCCCCCTCGTAACCACAAAAGTATGTGTTCTTCTCAGGTTTACTATTTCTCAAGATCTTATAATAGTGGTCTCATACAATATTTGTCCTTTTGCCTCTGACTAATTTCGCTCAGCATAATGCCTTCCAGGTTCCTCCATGTTATGAAATGTTTCAGAGATTCGTCACTGTTCTTTATCGATGCGTAGTATTCCATTGTGTGAATATACCACAATTTATTTACCCATTCATCCCTTGATGGACACCTTGGTTGCTTCCAACTTTTTGCTATTGTAAACAGAGCTGCAATAAACATGGGTGTGCATATATCTGTTTGTATGAAGGCTCTTGTATCTCTAGGGTATATTCCTATGAGTGGGATTTCTGGGTTGTATGGTAGTTCTATTTCTAACTGTTTAAGATGACACCAGATAGATTTCCAAAGTGGTTGTACCATTTTACATTCCCACCAGCAGTGTATGAGAGTTCCAATCTCTCCACAGCCTCTCCAACATTTATTATTTTGTGTTTTTTGGATTAATGCCAGCCTTGCTGGTGTGAGATGGAATCTCATCGTAGTTCTAATCTGCATTTCTCTAATGGCTAATGATCGAGAGCATTTTCTCATGTATCTGTTGGCTGCCTGAATATCTTCTTTAGTGAAATGTGTGTTCATATCCTTTGCCCGCTTCTTGATTGGGTTGTTTGTCTTTTTGTGGTTGAGTTTTGACAGAATCATGTACACTTTAGAGATCAGGTGCTGGTCGGAGATGTCATAGCTGAAAATTCTTTCCCAATCTGTAGGTGGTCTTTTTACACTTTTGGAGAAGTCTTTAGATGAGCATAGGTGTTTGATTTTTAGGAGCTCCCAGTTATCGGGTTTCTCTTCATCATTTTTGGTAATGTTTTGTATCCTGTTTATACCTTGTATTAGAGCTCCTAGGGTTGTCCCAATTTTTTCTTCCATGATATTTATCGTTTTAGTCTTTATGTTTAGGTCTTTGATCCACTTGGAGTTAGTTTTTGTGCATGGTGTGAGGTATGGGTCCTGTTTCATTTTTTTGCAAATGGATATCCAGTTATGCCAGCACCATTTGTTAAAAAGGCTATCTTTTCCCCAGTTAATTGACACTGGTCCTTTGTCAAATATCAGCTGCTCATACGTGGATGGATCTATGTCTGGGTTCTCAACTCTGTTCCATTGGTCTATGTGCCTGTTGTTGTACCAATACCAGGCTGTTTTGACTACTGTGGCTGTATAATAGGTTCTGAAGTCAGGTAAGGTGAGGCCTCCCACTTTCTTCTTCTTTTTCAGTAGTGCTTTGCTTATCCGGGGCTTCTTTCCCTTCCATATGAAATTGGTGATTTGTTTCTCTATCCCCTTAAAATATGACATTGGAATTTGGATCGGAGGTGCATTAAATGTATAGATGGCTTTTGGTAGAATAGACATTTTTACTATGTTAAGTCTTCCTATCCATGAGCAGGGTATGTTTTTCCACTTAAGCATGCCCTTTTGAATTTCTTGTAGTAGAGCTTTGTAGTTTTCTTTGTATAGGTCTTTTACATCCTTGGTAAGATTTATTCCTAAGTATCTTATCTTCTTGGGGGCTACTGTGAATGGTATTGATTTGGTTATTTCCTCTTCGGTGTTCTTTTTGTTGATGTAGAGGAATCCAAGTGATTTTTGTATGTTTATTTTATAACCTGAGACTCTGCCAAACTCTTCTATTAGTTTCAGTAGTTTTCTGGAGGATTTCTTAAGGTTTTCTGTGTGTATAATCATGTCATCTGGAAATAGTGATAACTTTACTTCTTCCTTGCCAATCCGGATACCTTTTATTTCTTTGTCTAGCCTAACTGCCCTGGCTAAGACTTCCAACACGATGTTGAATAAGAGCTGTGATAAAGGGCATCCTTGTCTGGTTCCCATTCTCCAGGGAAATGCTTTCAGGTTCTCTCCATTTAGAGTGATATTGGCTGTTGGCTTTGCATAGATGCCCTTTATTATGTTGAGGAATTTTCCTTCAATTCCTATTTTGGTAAGAGTTTTTATCATGAATGGGTGTTGGACTTTGTCAAATGCCTTTTCTGCATCAATTGATAAGATCATGTGGTTTTTGTCTTTTGTTTTATTTATGTGATGGATTACATTAATGGTTTTTCTGATATTAAACCAGCCTTGCATACCTGGTATAAATCCCACTTGATCAGGGTGAATTATTTTTTTGATGTGTTGTTGGATTCTATTGGCTAGAATTTTGTTGAGGATTTTTGCATCAATGTTCATGAGGGATATAGGTCTATAATTTTCTTTTTTTGTGATGTCTTTACCCGGTTTTGGTATCAGGGAGATGGTGGCTTCATAGAATGAGTTGGGTAGTATTCCGTCATTTTCTATGCTTTGGAATACCTTTAGTAGTAGTGGTGTTAACTCTTCTCTGAAAGTTTGGTACAACTCTGCAGTGAAGCCGTCTGGGCCAGGGCTTTTTTTTGTTGGGAGTTTTTTGATTACCGTTTCAATCTCTTTTTTTGTTATGGGTCTGTTTAGTTGTTCTACTTCTGAATGTGTTAGTTTAGGAAGGTAGGGTTTTTCCAGGAATTCATCCATTTCTTCTAGGTTTTCAAATTTGTTAGAGTACAATTTTTCATAATAATCTGAAATGATTCTTTTAATTTCATTTGGTTCTGTTGCGATGTGGTCCTTCTCATTTCTTATTCAGGTTATTTGTTTCCTTTCCTGTATTTCTTTAGTCAGTCTAGCCAATGGTTTATCAATTTTGTTAATTTTTTCAAAGAACCAGCTTTTGGCTTTGTTAATTCTTTCAATTGTTTTTCTGTTCTCTAATTCATTTAGTTCAGCTCTAATTTTTATTATTTGTTTTCTTCTGGTGCCTGATGGATTCTTTTGTTGCTCACTTTCTATTTGTTCAAGTTGTAGGGACAGTTCTCTGATTTTGGCTCTTTCTTCTTTTTGTATGTGTGCATTTATTGATATAAATTGGCCTCTGAGCACTGCTTTTGCTGTGTCCCAGAGGTTTTGATAGGAAGTATTTTCATTCTCGTTGCTTTCTATGAATTTCCTTATTCCCTCCTTGATGTCTTCTATAACCCAGTCTTTTTTCAGGAGGGTATTGTTCATTTTCCAAGTATTTGATTTCTTTTCCCTAGTTTTTCTGTTATTGGTCTCTAGTTTTATGGCCTTGTGGTCTGAGAAGATGCTTTGTAATATTTCGATGTTTTGGACTCTGCAAAGGTTTGTTTTATGACCTAATATGTGGTCTATTCTAGAGAATGTTCCATGTGCACTAGAAAAAAAAGTATATTTTGCAGCAGTTGGGTGGAGAGTTCTGTATAAGTCAATGAGGTCAAGTTGGTTGATTGTTGTAATTAGATCTTCCGTGTCTCTGTTGAGCTTCTTACTGGATGTCCTGTCCTTCTCTGAAAGTGGTGTGTTGAAGTCTCCTACTATAATTGTGGAGGTGTCTATCTCACTTTTCAATTCTGTTAAAATTTGATTTATGTATCTTGCAGCCCTGTCATTGGGTGCATAAATATTTAATATGGTTATATCTTCCTGATCAATTGTCCCTTTTATCATTATATAGTGTCCTTCTTTATCCTTTGTGGTGGATTTAAGTCTAAAGTCTATTTTGTCAGAAATTAATATTGCTACTCCTCTTCTTTTTTGCTTATTGTTTGCTTGATATACTTTTTTCCATCCTTTGAGTTTTAGTTTGTTTGTGTCTCTAAGTCTAAGGTGTGTCTCTTGTAGGCAGCATATAGACAGATCGTGTTTCTTTATCCAGTCTGTGACCCTCTGTCTCTTTATTGGTGCATTTAGTCCATTTACATTCAGGGTAATTATAGATAAATAAGTTTTTAGTGCTGTCATTTTGATGCCTTTTTATGTGTGTTGTTGACAATTTCATTTTTCCACATACTTTTTTGTGCTGAGGCGTTTTTCTTAGTAAATTGTGAGATCCTCATTTTTTTTTTTTTTCATTTTCATAGTGCTTGACTTTATGTTAGTTGAGTCGTTACGTTTTTCTTGGTTTTTATCTTGAGTTATAGAGTTGTTATACCTTTTTGTGGTTACCTTATTATTTACCCCTATTTTTCTAAGTAAAAACCTAACTTGTATTGTTCTATATTGCCTTGTATCACTCTCCATATGGCAATTCAATGCCTCCTGTATTTAGTCCCTCTTTTTGATTAGTGTGATCTTTTACCTATTGACTTCCACGGTTCCCTGTTATGTGTATTTTTTTTTTTTAATTAATCTTAATTTGTTTGTTTTTGTGATTTCCCTATTTGAGTTGATATCAGGACGTTCTGTTTTGTGACCTTGTGTTGTGCTGATATCTGATATTATTGGTTCTCTGACCAAACAATATCCTTTAGTATTTCTTGTAGCTTTGGTTTGGTTTTTGCAAATTCTCTAAACTTGTGTTTGTCTGTAAATATCTTAATTTCGCCTTCATATTTCAGAGAGAGTTTTGCTGGATATATGATCCTTGGCTGGCAGTTTTTCTCCTTCAGTGTTCTGTATATGTCGTCCCATTCCCTTCTCGCCTGCATGGTTTCTGCTGAGTAGTCTGAACTTATTCTTATTGATTCTCCCTTGAAGGAAACCTTTCTTTTCTCCCTGGCTGCTTTTAAAATTTTCTGTTTATCTTTGGTTTTGGTGAGTTTGATGATAATCTGTCTTGGCGTTTTTCTTTTTGTATCAATCTTAAATGGGGTTCGATGAGCATCTTGGATAGATATCCTTTCGTCTTTCATGATGTCAGGGAAGTTTTCTGTCAGGAGTTCTTCAACTATTTTCTCTGTGTTTTCTGTCCCCGCTCCCTGTTCTGGGACTCCAATCACCCGCAGGTTATCCTTCTTGATAGAGTCCCACATAATTCTTAGGGTTTCTTCATTTTTTTAAATTCTTTTATCTGATTTTTTTTCAGCTATGTTGGTGTTGATTCCCTGGTCCTCCAGATGTCCCAGTCTGCATTCTAATTGCTCGAGTCTGCTCCTCTGACTTCCTAGTGCGTTGTCTAATTCTGTAATTTTATTGTTAATCTTTTGGATTTCTACATGTTGTCTCTCTATGGATTCTTGTAACTTATTAATTTTTCCACTATGTTCTTGAATAACCTTTTTGAGTTCTTCAACAGTTTTATCGGTGTGTTCCTTGGCTTTTTCTGCAGTTATCCTAATTTCATTTGTGATATCATTAAGCATTCTGTAAATTAGTTTTTTATATTCTGTATCTGATAATTCCAGCATTGTGTCTTCATTTGGGAAAGATTTTGATTCTTTTGTTTGGGGGGTTGGAGAAGCTGTCACGGTCTGCTTCTTTAAGTGGTTTGATATGGATTGTTGTCTCCGAGCCATCACTGGGAAACTAGTTTTTCCAGAAAATCCGCTAAAAAAAAAATGCAGTCAGATCCCTATCAGAGTTCTCCCTCTGGCTCAGGCTATGCAAATGTTAATGAAGCCGCCTGGGGAGGGTTCGGGAGGGAACAGAGAGATAGGAGAGTAGCACCTCAGAATATAGCCAGAGCTGCTTGTCTTGCTTGGAATGAGTATTATATCTGAGATTCCCGCGGGCGCGTCGCCTATGTGTGCTGGCTGTGTGGAGATTGCCCCCGGGGGGTCTGGCCCGCTGGAGTCACGGTCAGATCCTCCGCTTCCAGCCCCACGCCCAGGGTCAAGGCTCCCCTACTGGGACGGTGCACTCTCGACTCCAAAATCGGTCGCTGCCTCCCGGGGACTTCTCGTCCCTCCAGCTGCGTGGCCGTGCCGCCCCCGAGAACCAGTTGGGCCTCCTCCCGGGGTTAGTTCAGATGGGTGGAGCAGCTCCCCGTGCTTGTGCCGTGACTGAATGTCCCGGCTGGGACGCTGTTCTCCCCGCTCCAATACCAGTCGCTGCCTCCCGGGGACTTCTCCTACCGGCTGAGTCCCACGCCGCCCGCACGACCCGGCTGGGCCCCTTCCCGGGGTTAGTTCAGGGGGGTGGAGCAACTCTCCGTGTTTATGCCATACCTGCGTCCAGTCCAAATCCCTGCGGGACGGTTCCCCGGCTTGGATGCTGCTCTTTCTGCTCCAAGACCAGTCACTGCCTCCCGGGGATTTCTCCTACCGGCTGCGTCCCATGCCGCCCATGGAACCAGCTGGTCCCCCTCCCGGGGTTAGTTCAGGGGGGTGGAGCGCTCTCTGTGCTTGTGCCGTACCTGACTGGTATGCTGGCTCCAGGCTCTGGAAACAATCGCTGCTTCCCCGTATTAGTTCGTTCTCTGTATTAGTTCATTCTCCATCTCTAAATCTGTGTGTGTTGTTCAGGGTTCGTAGATTGTTATGTATGTGATCGATTCACTTGTTTTTCCATGTCTTTGTTGTAAGAGGGATCCGAGGTAGCTTCTGCCTAGTCCGCCATCTTGGCTCCGCCTCCCCAAGCTTATTCTTATTGACGTTCCTTTATAGGTGACTTTTCGTTTATCCCTAGCTGCTCTTAAAATTCTCTCTTTATCTGTGGTTTTGGAAAGTTTGATTACAATATGTCTTGGTGACTTTCTTTTAACATCTGCCTTATGTGGAGTTCGATGAGCATCTTGGATAGATAATCTTCTCATTTTTCATGATATCAGGGAAGTTTTCTGCCAACAAATCTTCAACAATTCTCTTTGTATTTTCTGTTATCCTTCCCTGTTCTCGTACTCCAATCACTTGTAGGTTATTTCTCTTGATAGAGTCCCACATGATTCTTAAGGTTTCTTCATTTTTTTAAATTCTTTTACCTGATTTTTCTTCAAATGTATTAGTGCCAAGTCCCTTATCTTCAGTCTCAGCAATGCTGCCTTCCACTTGCTCAGTTCTGCTCCTCTGACTTTCTATTGAGTTGTCTAATTCTGTAATTTTATGGTTAACTTTCTGAATTTCTGATTGCTTTCTCTCTATGGCTTCTTGCAGCTTATTAAAATTTTCATTATGTTCTTGAATAATGCTTTTAATGTCTTCAACTTCTTTATCTGTGTGTTCCCTGGCTTGTTCTGCATATTGGCTGATCTCCTTCCTAATCTCGTTCCTGATGTCTTGAAGAGTTCTGTGTATTAGCCTTTTGAATTCTACATCTGGTAATTCCAGGAAGGCACCTTCATCCAGAAGATCCACTGATTCTTTGCGCTGAGAGCTTGTTAAGTTGATGATGGTGTGTTTCTTTATGTGACTTGATATTGACTGTTTTCTCCATGCCATCTATAAGTTATTGTATGAGTTTATTTTCTGTTTGCTTACTGTATCCTAGTTTCTTGCTTCTTTTTGTTTTGATATGCCAAAATGGGTTGCTTGAGTGAGCTAGCTTGTTTATTTTCACCTTTGAAACTCTGAAGTCCTGTCACCAGATGACTAGATCTGTTATCATGTACATCAGTCTACGAGTTCATTCACTTTTCTTGTATGACTTCAGCTCAGGTGTCCAGATAGCTGATCATCAAGTGTGTGGTACAGGCTCTGTCCTATAGTCTCAGAGGGCAGAGGTGATTGGTGTAGGTACCAGTATCTGGTTGCAGGTGGGGGCTAAGAACCATCTCCCAAGTGTCTGGGATGAAAGCATGTCCCTGGTCCCTAGAGTATACAGGTGGGTGTGTTCTGTGGATTGACCATGGGCACCCAGTGCTTTTTGGTTGTAAGGACTGGGAGGTACCAGTTATCCTTGGACCCCTGTTGTGGGTTGCTGGGTGATCTGAGTGGAGCCACAAGTCCTTAGGCCCCTGATGTGGATAGGTGAGGACCCTGTTTAACGGGCAAAGTGGTGTCAAATATCAAACACCCACCTCTCTGCCACACAGCTGAAATGGTTACAGTCTGCCAACAAGGGCCTATTCTCCTAAAATAAGACCACACCGGTCCATGCAGGGGGGAAAGTTATTCAAAGTCCATGGGCCATTTATGGCTGGGTAGGAGCCACTTCTGTCCTGAGCTCCCCCGGTTAGTGGAGCTGGCAAATTATCTTTTCCCCCAATTGTGAATTTATTCCTACTCCAAGGCTGGGAGGATGGCTCAGGGTTCAACAAGTCCAATATCAGGCCCAGAGAGATCAACAGCCACTGAAGCTGGCTTTGGGGCGAGGGATATATAAATATATAAATAAATATATAAATATACACAAGTATTCAGCTTTTGCCAAGAGCGGCATTCTCCTCTGATTCCGTAGGTGTGAGCAGACTGTGTGGCTGGCTGCTTCTCCCCGAGGAAACTGCAGCCGAACGCTACTACCAGCCTGCCACAGCTGCTCCTGGGAATGGTGCCTGAGGGATCCCAGCAATTTAGGTCTGTTAACTCCTCTCCACTTCTGAACTGTCTCTTCCTTCCCCTGCTGCTCAGTCTGTTTTCTAACTTTGATGTTCAGGGCTCCTAGCTTGTCATAACCATAATTGTTTCACTTTTTTTTTAGGGTCTTTATTGTAAGAGGGATCACTGGAAGCCTTTGTCTATTCCTCCATCTTCTTCCTCTGTCCCTTCCTGATCTCTCAAAGAATTCTGTACATTACTCTTTTGAATTCTACTTCCATTGATTCCAAGAAGTTCTCTTGATTTTTTTTTGTATGTGTGTGTGTGGCTTGCTGAAGCCATCATGGTCTGCTTCTTTGTGTGGTTTGATATTGACTGTTTTCTCTAAGCCATCAATGTGTTATTATATCTATTTATTTCATGTTTGCTTCTGTGTCCCAGCTTCTCTTTTTTTTTGATATGGCCAAATAGGCTGGTTATGTGAACTACTTAAATTATTGGCATTTCTGAAGCTCTCACATCCTGTCTCCAAGTGGCTAGAGCTGTTATTAGGTATGTGAGCCCAGGAGTCTTTACTTTTCTTGTGTGAATTCAGCTCAGGTGTCTAGGACATCGGTCACAAAGTGTGTGATGCAGGTTCTCACCTGCAGTCCTATATGGACAGGAGTGATTGGAGTTGGCACAGGTATCTGGCTGCAGTAGAGTGTCCTGTGCTGACCAAGGCAGGGGTCTGACAGCTGCCCCTAAGTTTCTGCGTGGAAGGGGTGTTCCTAATCTCTAAAGTGCATAGGTAGATGGGTTTTATAGCTGGACTATGGGCACTCAGTGCTGTTGGCTGTAGGGACTGGGAGTAACCACTTATTATTGGACCCCTGTTGTGGGTGGCTTGGTGGAGTGGGTGGAGCCACCAGTCCTTAGGTCCCTGATGTGGGTGGGTGAGGACCCTGCTTAATGGTCAGGGTGGTATCAAATGTCACAAATTTGCCAATGCCCCTTTTAGCTGATACAGTTGAGAACAGGCTTTAGGTATATATTCTGTTGTACTGTGCTAATAAGGGCCTATGTTGATGAAATGGGCCCACACAGGTCTATGCAGGGGTGAAGCGTATTCAAAGTCCATGGACCACTTATGTCTGTCCCTAGGCCTAGGGGCTGTGCCTACCCTGAGTTCGCAGCTTAGTGGAGCTGGCAGATTATTTTTTCCTGATTGTTAATTCATTCCCACTCCAAAGCTGGGAGAATGGCTCAGAACACACAATGGGTCCTACTTCTGGCCCAGGGGGTTAGCAATCACTGAAGCCAGACTGGGACCTGGAGCAGAGTGCGGGGGGGAGGTAAATGGGAGCAAGGTCCTTCCCAATGGAGTGGGGGTTTGATCCACGAGGTAGGTTACATGCATGTACTTATCTTTTGCCTGTTCAGCACCACTTCTCACTAGTTCTGGAGGGTTGAGCAGACTCTTTGCTGCTTGGTCTCTCCCAATGTTGAAAATGCACCCTGAAACCCACTGCTTCCCTCACTGCACGTGCCAGTTGATCCAGCCTGCATGGTGTGAGTGCTGGCCAGGTCAGGTCTGGCAACTCCTTGTTGCTTCTGAATTGTTTCTCCTTCCCCCTGCTGCTCAGTCCGATTCCTCAACTTTTTCTTTGATGTCCAGGTCCCCTAGATTGTAATGTATAATC
This sequence comes from Elephas maximus indicus, assembly GCF_024166365.1. NCBI lineage: Eukaryota > Metazoa > Chordata > Mammalia > Proboscidea > Elephantidae > Elephas > Elephas maximus. Next base: position 139,336,660 of record NC_064821.1, read on the forward strand.
AATTCACTTGTTTTTTTGAGTCTTTGTTGTAAGAGGAACCACAGGAAGAGTCTGACTAACCCACCATCTTGGCCCCACCCCACTCCTTGGTGTTTTTGTTGGGAAGTTTGTAAACTTACTCCTCTCATGCCACCATCTTCACAGAAGTCCTGGAATGTTTTCTTTTATCTTATTGTGGTACATTTATATGTAACAAATTGTTTGCCATTTCAACATATTTCACATGTACATTTCAGTGACATTAGTTATGTTTATCATGCTTTCATTTTTGGTTTCCAAGTATTCCCATCACCTTTCAAAGAAGCTCAGTAACCCCTTAAGTGTGAGTCTCCCCCTTTGTGGCTTACTTATTTCACTCAGCATAATGATTTCAAGTTTCATCCATTTTGTAGCATATATCAGGACTTCATTTCTTTTTATTGTTGAGTAATATTCCATTGTATGCATGTATCACATTTTCTTTATCCATTCCCCTGTTGATGAACATTTAGGCTCTTTCCACCTTTAACTATTGTGAATAGTGTAGCAATGAACATGGGTATACAAGTATCTGTTTGTCTTCCTGCTTTCAATTCTTTTGGGTATATGCCTACAAGTGGAATTGCTGTGTAATATGATAATTCTATGTTTACCTTTTAAGGAGCTGCCAAACTATTTTCAACAGTGGTTGTGCCGTGAATGCACTTATATTAAGCTGCTTTTCACCTAAAGTACTATACGCTACATGCTCTAGGTTCACTGCTGTAGAGAAGCATTTATTTAGCTGGTGATAATGATTCTCCTATACAATAGAGACAAGAACAGGTAGTTAAAAAACAAACCACAATATTCGTGGGTGAAGAGAGTATGTGCTGTGTACACAGGCCTGTTTTAGTGCTAAGGGATGTATTAAGTGTATTTAGACATAGAAAAAAAATAGTAAGCTCTAAATAGAACTTACTCTGCTAAGTGAGATGGATTTTCAACACAAATAATAAAAGCAAAGGAATGGAGAGGGCAAAGAGGGAGGAGCACTGAGTACCAAAGTAGCCAGCCTCAAGACCACACATCAGAAATTTTGAAACTTTTACCCACAGGTATTTATCTTAATGTCATTTACCTGACACGGATTAATTTTTTTTCAGATAGCTATACTGTTGTTCTTATTTACATTTAAATTTGTTTCTCTAAAATTCATTCTGTTCTTTCTGCTTATTCGTTTTTTATTATATATATATACCAAAATCAACTGCCGTCGAGTTGATTCCGACTCATAGCAACCCTCTGGGACAGAGTAGAACTGCCCCATAGAGTTTCCAAGGAGGGCCTGGTGGATTCAAACTGCTGACCTTTTGGTTAGCAGCTGTAGCATTTAACCACTACGCCACCAGGGTTTCCATACATATATATATAATATGGTTTTTTTGTTTAAATATAAAGAATATTTGTCAACAGTTTTCAGGTATACAATTTAATGATATCAATTACATTAATAATGTTGTGAGACCATTGCCCACACTTGTTGCCCAATATCCCATCACCATAAAAAACAAGCAAACAAAAAAAACCTCACTGCTTTCTAAAGAATGGCTCACCCTTTCCCCTCCCTCCCACCCCTGGTAACCACTAATAAACTTTGGTCTCTATACATTTGCCTATTCTTGTTATTTTGTATTAGTGAGATAATGCAATATTTGTCTTTCTGTGATGAACTTATTTCACTGAGCATAAGGTTTTCAAGTTTCATCCATATTGTAACATGGACCAAGACTTCATTTTTCTCTATGACTGAGTAGTATTCCATCCCACCCCTCATCTGTCAGTTTGTTGTAGTCTGGTGGCTTGCACTTTGCTGTGATGCTGGAAGCTATGGCACTGGTATTTCAAATACCAGCAGGGTCACACATGATGTACAGATTTTGTACAAAGTATGAATCTAGGAAAATTGGAAGTTGTCAAAAATTAAATGGGATACAGAATTATTGATATCTTAGGCATTACTAAGCTGAAATGGACTGGTATTGGCCTATCATATTGTCTATCATATGGCCTACTATGCCGGGAATGATAAATTGGAGAAGAATGGCATTGCATTCATCGTCAAAAAGGACGTTTCAAGATCTACCCTGAAGTACAACGATGTCAATGATAGAATGATACCCAAAGGCCTACAAGGAAGACCAGTTAATAAAACTATTATTCAAATTTATGCAACAATGACTAATGCCAAAGATGAAGGAATTGAAGATTCATCCAACTTCTTCAGTCTGAAATTGATTAAACATGCAATCAGGGTGCATTTATAATTATTGGTGATTGGCATGTGAAAGTTGAAACAAAGGTAGTTGGAAAATATGGCCTTAGTGATACAAATGACACCAGAGATTGCATGATAGAATTTTGCAAGGCCAATGACCTGTTCTTTGCAAATACCTTTTTCAAAAATGTAAATGGTGAATACACACATGGACCTTGCCAGATGGAATACACAGGAATCAGATTGACTACATCTGTGGAAAGAGTTAATGGAGAAGCTCCATATCATCAGGTGATGACTGTGGAACAGACCATCAACTGCTCATATGCAAGTTCAAGCTGAAGCTGATGAAAATGAGGACAAGTCTATAAGAGCCAAAATATGACCGTGAGTATATCCCATCTGAATTTATAGAATATCTCAAGAATAGTTTAATTTATTCAACACTAATGACTGAAGACTGTACTAATTGTAGAATGACATCAAAGACAGCATACATGAAGAAAACAAAAGGTCATTAAAAAGACAGGAAAGAAAGAACAAAATGGATGTGAGAAAAGACTCTGAAACTTATTCTTGTACACAGAGCAGCTAAATCAACTGGAAGAGATGATGAAGTCAGAGATAAGCAGAAGATTTCAAAGAATGGCTTGAAAAGACAAAATGAATAATTATATTGTGCAAAGATCTGGATTTATAAAACCAAAAGGCTCAGCATTTCTCAAGCTGAAAGAACTGAAGAAAAAACTCAAGCCTCGATTTGCAGTATTGAAGGATTCTATGGGGGAAATATTGAATGATGCAGGAAGCATCAAAAGAACATGGAAGGAATATACAGAGTCACTGTGCCAAAAAGAATTGGTCGATGTTCAGTCATTTCAGGAGGTATCATATGGTCAAGAACCATTGGTATTGATTGAAGAAGTCCAAGCTGCTCAGAAGGCATTGGCTGAAAACAAGGCTCCGGGAATTGGCAGAATATCAACTGAGATGTTTCAACAAATGGATGCAATGGTGGAAATGCTCCCTCATCTATGCCAAGAAATTTGGAAAACAGCTACCTGGCCAAACGACTGGAAGAGAACCATATTTGTGCCCGTGCCAGTGAAAGGTCATTCAACTGAATGTGGAAATTATTGAAAAATATTATTAATACCACACACAAGTAAAATTTTGCTGAGGATAATTCAAAAGCAGTTGCAGCAGTACATCAACAGGGAGCTGCCAGAAATTCAAGCTGGGTTCAGAAGAGGGCATGGAATGGGGGATATCACTGCAGATGTCAGATGGATCTTGGGTGAAAGCAGAAAATACCAGAGAAAATTTTACCATAATTTTATTGATTATGCAAAGGCATTTGACTGTACATATCATAACAAATTATGGGTAACATTTCAAAAAAAGGAAACTTCAGAACACTTAATTGTGCTCATGAGGAACCTGTATATAGACCAAGGGGCAGCCGTTTGATCAGAACAAGACGATACTGCAAGACTGAAAATTAGGATAGGCGTGTGTCAGGATTGCATTCTTTCACAGTTCTTATTCAATCTATGTGCTGAGCAAATAATCTGAGAAGCTAGTCTATGTGAAGAAGAACTGAACATCAGAATTGGAGGGAGACTCATTAACAACCTGCAATGTGCAGATAACACAACTTTGCTTATGGAAATTGAAGAGGATTTGAAGCACATACTGATCAAGATCAAAGACTACAGCCTTCAGTATGGATTACGCCTCAACATAAAGCAAACAAAAATCCTCACAACTGGACCAATAAATAACATCATGATAAATGGAGAAAAGATTGAATTTGTCAAGGATTTCATTTTACTTGGTTCCACAATCGATGCCCATGGAAATAACAGTCATGAAATCAAAAGACACATTGCATTGGGCAAATCTGCTGCAAAAGAGCTCTTTAAAGTGTTAAAAAAAAAAAAAAAAAAGGCAAAGATGTCACTTTGAGGACTGAGGTGTGCCTAACCAAGCTGTGGTATTTTCAATCACCTCACATGCATGCAGAACCTGGAAAATGAATAAGGAAGGTTGAAGAAGAATCAATGCCTTTGAATTACAGTGTTGTTGAAGAATATTAAATATACTTTGAACTGCCAGAAAAACAAACAAATCTGTCTTGGACGAAGTACAGCCAGAATGCTCCTTAGATGTGAGGATGGTGAAACTTTGTCTCATGTACTTTGGACATTATCAGGAGGGATCAGTTCCTGGAGAAGGACATAAGGCTTAGTAGAGGTTCACGAAAAGAAAGGAAGTCCCTCAATGAGATGGATTGACACAGTGGCTTCAGTGATAGGCTGAAGCATAGCAAGGATTGTGAGTATGGCACAGACCTGGGTGTTCTACTAATCCAGCAGCACCTAACAACAGCAAGTATTTCATTTTACGTATGTACCATGTTTTGTTTTGTTTTGTTTTCCTTTCATCTGTTGATGGACAATTAGGTTGTTTCCACTTTTCACTGTTGTGAATAGTGATGCAGTGAACATTGGTGTATATGTGTCTGCTCACGTTGTTGTTTTCAGGTTTCTTAGGTATATACCTAGAAGTGGAATTGCTGGGTTATATGGTAGTTCCATGTTTAACTTTCGAGGAACCACCAAATTGTTTTCCACATTGGCTGTGCAATTTTGCGTTCCCACCAGCAATTGATAAGGACTCTGTTTCTCCACAATCTTCATAATCTTGCCAACATTTGTTATTCCCTCCTTCCCCCCTTTGTTTAATCTTGTTGTTGTCGTTGTTAGGTGCCCTCAAGTGGATTCCGACTCATAGCGACCCTATGTACCGGAGAATGAAATGCTGTCTGGTCCTTCTCCATGCTCACAATTGTTGTTACACTTGAGCCCATTGCTGCAGCCACTGTGTCAATCCATCTCGTTGAGTCTTCCTCTTTTCTGCTGAACCTATACTTCACCAACATGATGTCCTTCTCCAGGGACTGATCCCTCCTGACAATGTGTCCAAAGTATGTAAGACGCAATCTCGCCATCCTTGCTTCTAAGGAGCATTCTGGTTGTACTTCTTCCAAGACAGATATGTTCGTTCTTTTGGCAGTCCGTGGTATATTCAATATTCTTCACCAACACTACGATTCAAAAGCGCAAGTTCTTCTTCGGCCTTCTTTATTCATTGTCCAGCTTTCGCATGCATATGATGTGATTGAAAATACCATGGCTTGGGTCAGGCGCACCTTAGTCTTTAAGGTGACATCTTTGCTTTTCAACACTTTAAAGAGGTCCTTTACAGCAGATTTGCCCAATGCCGGGCATTTTTTGATTTCTCGACTGCTGCTTCTGTGGGTGTTGATTACGGATCCAGGTAAAATGAAATCCTTGACAACTTCCATCTTTTCTCTGTTTATCATGATGTTGTTTATTGGTCCAGTTGTGAGGATTTTTGTTTTCTTTATGTTGAGGTGTAATCCATACTGAAGGCTATGGTCTTTGATCTTCATCAGTAAGTGCTCCAAGTCCTCTTCACTTTCAGCAAGCAAGGTCATGTCATCTGCATAACGCAGGTTGTCAATGAGCCTTCCTCCAATCCTGATGTCCTGTTCTTCTTCATACAGTCCAGCTTCTCGGATTATTTGCTCAGCAAACAGATTGAATAGGTATGATGAAAGAATACAACCCTGAGGCATACCTTTCTTGACTTTAAACCACACAGTATCCCCTTGTTGTGGCCGAACAACTGACTCTTGATCTATGTACAGGTTCTGGAATTCGCAATGTTGTTCATAATTTGTTGTGATCTACACAGTCGAATGCCACCTTAATCTTAGCCATCCTAATTGGAGTGAAGTGGTATCTCATTGTGATTTTGATTTGCATCCATATAGTGGCTAATGATATTGAGCATCTTTTCATGTCCTTGTTGGGCATTTGACTGTCCTTTTTGTTGAAATGTTTCTTCAAGTCATTTACCCATTTTTTTGGATTGCGTTGTTTGTTTATTAAGTTGTAGAAGCTTTATAAATATTTTTGATATTAGACTTTTGTCAGAATGATGGTTCCTGAAGATTTTTTCCCAATCCACACGCTGTCTCTACACTTTTTAAAAAAATAATTTCATGAACAAAAGTAATTAATTTTTATGAGGTCTCATTAATCTGATTTGTCTTTTGCTGTTCTTGCTTTTGTCATAATATCTGAAAATCTGTCATTAATAACGGCCCCACAGCCACATCCCTGTTTTCTTTTAAGAATTTCATGGTTTCAGTTTTCACATTTAGGTCCTCCATCCATTTTGAATTGTTTTTGTGTGTGGTATGAGGCATGGATTTTGATTCATTCTTCTGAGTGTGGAAATCCAATTTTCCCTGCACCATTTATTGAAGAGGATCTTCCTTTGTCATTGAATGCACTTAGTACCTTAATAAAATATCAGTTGATCATAGATGCATGAGTTTATTTATGGACTGTCAATACTGTTCCATTGGTCTATGTGTATATTGTTACACCAGTACCAGACTATTTTGATTACTGTATCTGTCATGGTTGAACTGTGTCTCCCCAAAATACCTGTCATTGTAGCTAGTCCATGATTATCAGTATTGTGTAATTGCCCACCATTTTGTCATCAAATGTGGTTTTCCTGTGATTGTAAATCCAATCTGTATGATTTTAATGAGATGTATAATTCTTTCAATATGCTATTGGATTCCGTTCACTATTATTTTCTGGAGAATTTTTACATCTACTTTCTAAAGGGATAATGGCCTATACTTTTTTTTTCTTGTGCTGCCTTTCTTTGCTTTGATGTCAGTGTAATAATGGCCTCATAGACTGAGGTAGTATTTCCCCTCCTCTGTACTTTGGAGGAGTTTGAACAGGGTTGATGTTAATTCTTCTCTAGATGTTTGGTAGAATTTCTCAGTGAAGCCATCTGGTCCAGGGCTTTTGTGTTGTTATTGTTGGGAAGTTTTTGATTACTGATTCAATCTCTTCACTTGCTATGGATCTGTTGAGATTTTACATTTCCTCTTGAGTCAGTTTAGCCAGGTTTTGTGCTTCCAAGAATTTTCCATTTCATCTAAGTCATGAAATTTGTTGGTGTACACTTGTTTATAATATTCTGGTATGACTCTTTTTTTCTTCTGTGAGGTCAGTTGTAATGTCTCTACTTTTCATCTTTTATTTTGGTTATTTGTATCTTCTTATTTTCTTTGGCAGCCTAGCTAAATATTTGTCAATATATTTGTTTAATTTTTTCAAAGAACCAACTTCTGGGTTTGTTAATTCTCTTATTGTTTTTCTATTCTGTGATTCATTTATTTCTGCTTTGATCTCTGCTATTTCTTTTCTTCTGGGAAAACTGAGGACTGCCACAACTGCATTCCTTAAGTTTTGGTATGTTGCACTTTCATAGTCACTTGACTGATTTCTTTTTTGATTTCTTCCTTGTCCTATTTGTTGTTTAACAGTGTGTTAGTTAATTTCCATACATTTATGTATTTTCCAGTTTTCTTTCTGTTATTTTCTAATTTTACTCCACTGTGGTTTGAGAAAATATTTTGTATGATTTAAATTTATCGAGACTTGCTTTATGACCTAACATGTAGCCTATCCTGGAGAAAGATCCTGGTGTACTGGAAAAGAATGTGTATTGTGCTGTTGTTGGGTGGAGTGTTCTATATATGTCTGTTAGGTCTAGTTGATTTATAGTGCCATTCAGGTCTTCTGTTTCCTTGTTGATCTTCTTTATAGATGTTTTGTCCATTATTGAAAGTAGTGTATTGAAGTCTCCAAATACTGTACTAGAGCTATTTACTAAATACCAGTGCCATCTAGTCCTAGATACTAAATACTAGAGCTGTTCATTTCTCCCTTCAATTTTATCAGTGTTTGGTTTATCGGTAGGTATAATTTTATATATACATTTACAGTTAGGTACATATATATTTACAGTTAGGTACATATATATTTATAGTTGTTATATCTTAATGATAAATTGGCCCTATTGTAATATAAAGTCCTTCTTTAGCTCTTCTAACACATTTTGACTTTAAGTCTATTTTGTCTGATATTAAAAATTGCCACCTAGCTCTCTTTTGGCTATTATTTTCATGGAATATATATTTCCATTCTTTCACATTCAACCTATTTGTGTCCTTGGGCCTAAGGCATGTCTCTTATAAACAGCGTATATTTGGATCATGCTTTTTAGTCATTTGGCCACTCTGCCTTTTGAATGGAGTATTTAGTACATTTGTGTTCATTGTAATTGCTGATCAGGAAGGATATACTTCTGCCATTTTGTTATTGGTTTTTCATGTGTCTTAAGCCTCTTTGTCTATTTTCTCTAATAGTACAAACTTTTGTGTTTTGTTACAGCTGAAAATTTCTCAACTCTGATGATTCCCTTCTCCTTTCCTTTTGTGTATATTTTCAGATTTTTTTTTAGCAGTTATCATGACTATTACATTGAACACCTTGCATTTATAACATCCTAGAACAAATGGATAGCAACTTACTTCAGTAACATACAAATTCTCTATACCTATAGCATTCTTCCCTTCCCCATTTTGTCGTTGTTATCACCAATCACATCTTTATACATCATGTGCCCTATAACATAATTTTATACTTGCTTTTAGACATTTGTCATTATAAAGCATGAAGGATATAAAAATTAGAATTATCAAGAAAAAAACTTTAGCACTAGTTCTTATACCTGCCCATGCAATTATCTTTACTGGAGATCTTTCTATTTATGGCTTTGACTTACTTTCTAGTGTCCTTTCTTCTCCGTCTGAAGGACTTCCGTTACATTTTTGTTGGGTCTGTCGGGTAGTATGAAATCTCATGGCCTTTGTTTATCTGGAAATGTTTTAATTTCATCCTCAGTCTTGAAGAAGAGTTTTGCCAGATATGATATGGTATTCTTGGTTGACAGTTTTTCCTTCTTTTTTTTTTTTTCTCTCAGCACTTTAAATATATCTTTCCATTGCCTTCTGGCCTCCAAGATTTCTGAGGAGAAATTGGCTGTTAATCTTCTCGGGGACTCTTTATATGTGATGGTTTGCTTCTCTCTTTTTTTTTTTTTTCAGAATTCTCACTTTATTTTTTGAGAATCTGACTATAATGTGTCTCATAGTAGACCTTTTTGGGTAGATCCTGCTTGGAGTTCATTGAGCTTCTTGGATTTATAAGTTTACATCCTTTGTCAGAGTTGGAAAAATTTCAGCCATCATGTCTTCATCTTTTTGCCCCTTTCTCTATCTCATCTCCTTTTTGGATTCCTATGATGCATATTCATTCTCCTGATGTTGTCCTATAGTTCCATTAAACTGTGTTCAGCAGTTTTGAGCCTCCTTCCTGGTTGCTGTTTAGCCTTCTGTAATTTCAACTATCTTATCTTCTAGTTTGCTGATTCTTTCTTCTGCCTGATCAAATCTGTTGTTAAATCTTTTTATTTCAGCTATCGTCTCTCAGTTCCAGTATTTCTGTTTGGTTTCTTTTTAGTGTGTTTCTCTTTTTTTAAATCCTTGTTTGGTTCATGCAATATTTTCCTGATTTCTTTTAGATCTTTGTGTTTACCTTTAATGCTTTGAGTATGTTTAATAGTGTTGTATTATGTTCTTACATTTTGTTCATTATTTGGGCCTTCATAGATGCAGTTCCACTTCCTTTGTCTCGGTATTTGGATGGACCATTGTTTTCATTCTTTTTGTGTGTGCCTTGTGATTTTTTGTTGGGACTTTGGAATTTCACAACGTGTTAACTTTCTCAATTACCCCCATAATTTGGTGTATTTTTCCAGAGCTACATTCTGGAAGAAATTTTAGGCAGGCAGAGTCTTTGGATCTTGCTTACTACTACTTCTTCCTTGCTATGGTGACTTTGTCTCCCTGTCTGTTTTAATTAGGATTTCTAAGTTCTAGATGTTGGTTTTGAATTTTCAATGTCTCCCAAACATAACAGAGAACATACACTAATTGATCTATCCACCAGGGGATTCTGTCTTTTCCTTACAGTTATTGCTCCCACCCCTGCTCTATTTCTGCCATCACATTTTCAATCAGAAAGTCCACACATAATGAGCCCCTTCTAGGGATGAGTGCTGTCTTCAGGTTTTGCCTGAGGCTTCCTTCCTTGTTCTGTGGTGGCACACTTATATCTGAAGTGGCAATCAGGGGAAGCAAGCACAGTCAGACTTTGTTCCATGTCGAGGGGAAGGGGAGACACTACCCAGAAAAATCCCCTGGACATCTGTCTTGTTGATCTTAGAGGCTCGTGCCTTTCCCATTTGCACAGGGAAGCAGTGTGTGCCTGGGGTCATGGACTCCATTTAAGACACTGACTTCATAGCTCATAGCAGCCACAGCCAGCAGTTCTCAGTGCTAACTTAGGGGGAGGGGGCAGACAGACCCAAATGGACTTCCAGGGAGATCTGTTACTGTTTTCAGAGCTCCAGTAGCAGTGTGGTGGCTGGGGGAGCAGGCCTCACTTAAGGCATCCACTTTCTAGCTCAAAGCAGCCACAGTCAGCTGTTCTCAGTGCTGACTGGTGGGGTAGACAGACTTGAACAGACCCTCAGGGAGATCTGGCTTATTGATTTCAGGCCTGAGCTATTGGATTTTCCGTGTGCACAGGCAGGCAGTGTTTTGGCTGTGGCATCAGGATTCACTGCAGGGGTACTTCTGTAGAGCTTCTGTAGCTATAGTAGTTTGTAGCAACTGACAGTTACCAGAAGGGGGAGAGGAGGCATACTCTGAAAGAATCTGCAGGGAGGACTACCTTGTTGATTTCAGAGCAGAAGTTAGGCACTTTCATCTTTGCCCAGGCAGGGTGTATGTTTCCTGGGATAGCAAACTCTTTTACTGAGGCTGCTTCCTTAGTTTACATCAGCTGGTAGTATATGCGTGTGGCTGGGTGGGAGGGGCAGAGACAGTGTAAGAAGCAGTGTTACTGCATATGTGGCTGGCCTTTAATTTGTGTCCAACTGCAGTTCTCTTCTGCTCTCCTCTGCTCACCGATTCAGAGTCCTTCAAGGCTGAGCACAGTTTTCTTAGTGTGCTTTTGGGGGAAGGTGAAAACTTAAACCTGTTAATCTGCCATCTTCTCAGAATTCCTGTTTCTATCTACACTTATTAAACTCAGTATTTTAATTTAAAATGACTTCAAGTTTTGTTTTCGCATCTGGTAGTGAAATTCTATTCCAATACATTGTTTTGCATCCTCTTATTAACCAATTTCTCTGAGTGAAAATTAGGATGACCTGTTGAGATTCCTCCAGAATCCTGTTATAACAGTATTGGACATAGCAGGCAAATATAAATTGATTTGTAGGTAATTAAATTATTTACAATTTATACTAATTTAAAAATAACTTATAGATAATTTATAGTTATAGATTTTTATATAGCCTCGTACATAATTTGAAAAACATATTCCCTTGGCCTTTTGACCCTAAGGAAAGACATTATTGTCAAAAATCTAAACTCTTCCTCTCCTCTGTGAAGATAGTTTTTGAATTCATTTATTTTGACTATTTGTTAAGATATTCCTGTCAGATGTGTATTTTGCAGACAGGGAAAAGAATATAATAAGAAATAGTAGCTTCTCTCAATCTGTCATCTCATTGTATGTACTATGGTATGAAGAAATTGCTATATTGATCCACAGAATTGTGGCCTATTCTGGAGCCAGGACTACTGGGGAAAGGCCACGAATGCTGAGAAATTGTCCTGAAGAGAACGCTTAAAAGACACGGTAAGGCCAAATCTCCTGAGTGAGTGTTAGAGGAAGAGAAAAATGGTGGACTACATTTCAAATTGCAATTTAAATGTATACTATTTTTTGTCCCAATATGTGGCTTAAGACCCCCCAGAACCATATTAAATTATTATGGTGATACTGACTCTCAAGCGCATGACACTAAGAATCATCGTTAACCATGATTTTGACAATTGAAAAATAGTGTCTATTTTTATCATGCCAAGGTCACCTTCCTCACTTTTAATTTTTCTAAAAATTTTTCGGTATGTTTTGCCATTACTTGAAAATATTTTTAAATCATAAAAATAATGCAAGCACAAGCAAAAAACCATAAGGTAGTTTACAAAAGTAGAAGACTTAAAATGGCCTAAGTTTAAACACTTAGAATCTAACCTCCACAAAATCTGGGTGAAAGCCATTAGTGGTGCTGGGTTAATATACAGTTCAAGCGTATCATTAAGGATCCTGATTTCTTTCTCTTTTTTCCTGACTACTGTTTTCTTATTTTCTTAGGACAGCTGCCTTCATGTTTTCAAATTGGATGCTTTTGTTCTGAGTACTAAATGTGGACTCAACATACTGAGAAAGAAAATGTACTGTTTATTCCCATGTGTCCTTTCTTCTCTGTGAATGCAGTTCCCCAGAAGCCCTGCAACAGCCCTAAGACCACAGTGAAGAGGACTGAAATGGCTTCAATTTACCGAAACCAATTACAATTCTCAATTTTATATGTATCGATGAACTTCCTACTTTATCAAGTAAGGAAATTAGTACTTCTACACATTCCTTCCCCTCTCCTAGTAAATAATACAGAAATGTAGCTTCACAATTAAAGAATATTACACCATAAAATAAGATGTGTTTATTCCAGGAAGGAAAGACCAAAGTCTTAAATGACCAGTTGGTAAGGCTTGATTAAACTCCTAAAGAATTAAAAGACATCCCTTCCGTTCATTACCTGAATGCTTGGGTTAGAAGTATTTGTTTGTACAATTATATCTAAAGCATCCAAGATCTACCCTGGCTTCGCTTGATATCCTCATCACTATTTTGCAGACTGAGTAGAGCAATTCACTGCCCCGACTACACCCTCCTGTATACGTTCAGGCAAAGTTTTCCATATGTTCTAGTAAAGGCTGATCAATCTTTACCAGTGGCTTTACATGTGGCTACCTGTTGTCCAAATACCATTTACTGATTAATTCGTGTTCCTTCACTAATCTGAAACACTAAATTTATCATACACTAAATTTCTGTATGACTTTGCATTGATTTCTAGACTTTCAAGTCTGTTATATTGCTGTTTGAGTATTAAGATACCAGCACTACTGCGCTAATTGTAAAAAAAATGCGCTAATTGTAGAGATGTTTTAATGTATGGTTAGAGCTGGTCCCCCCTCATTTTTTTCCAAATTGCATTGGATATTTTTGTTTGTGGTTTTCCCTACAAACTTTAAAATAAATTGGTCTACTTCCAAAAAAAGGTGTGATATATTTATTTGAATCATGCTAAGTGTATATGTTGACTTATAGCATATTGACATTACTATTTTGTCCATTTTATTAGTTTTTGTATCCTTTAGTAACATTTTAAATATTTCTTCATAGTAATTGTACATTCTTCTTGGTAATTATATTCCACCATATTTTTTTTTGTTTTGATGGTATTGCAAATTTGATATTCGCTTCTATTACACCTTCTAATTTGTTTTTTCTCATTTCTTTAAATTTATTCTATTTTAATTTTGTCTTTGTTTATGGTAGTCTCTTATATTGTCTAGAAATTACTTTTTATTTTTAAACTTTTGTTAAATGAAACTCACATGACATATATACTTCAAAAATGAGTCACAACATAAACAAAAGAATCTTCGTTGTATAATTTCCTTAACAAGAATTCTAAGGCAAGACAAGTTTTAGTGCAAGTGACAGCAGACTTAGTGCTGCCTGTAATGTTGGCGCAGCAGCAGCAAGTACCTCTAAAATCCTGAAGAATTTATTTTTCTTTGTTGTTTTAATCTCTTCTCGTAGTTCATTTATCTGTTTGTTTAACATCTCAGGTTGCTTTGTACATCCTTCATCCAGCAGCTCTCCGTGCAACTATAAAGAGGCAAGGATACATTTTTAAAATCTCCAGTTTTGAAGCGTCCCGGTTGTGTCAGGTTAACAACCTCATTGGGTACAAGCACGTTGTGTCTATTTTTCTACCACCATAGAGGGCTCTTTGATGAATCTGTCCAATTCTCCATACATTTGGACCTGGATAGTCAGAGTATCCATAGTCTATACCAACCTAAGATTCTCTCAGGAATATCTCAATTAAAATGAGGAGAGGTCAAAGTTCGGTCAGGCCTGAAAATGATTCCCATAATGAGTTCCAGCCCAAATGATGCCCTTTCAGATGGAATGTAGGTTGATAGGACTTAATTTTCAGTTTCACCCAAGGGAGCATGCTACACATATCTAATAAATAATGGGAATTGCTGACCCTATAGATAACACTCATTATCAACCTGTATGTTGTGACAAGGAAAAAATTTTCCTCTGTGCTTTACAGGGTGACTCAGGCAGATTGGGAAACAAATGCAACCAGTGTTAGAGCTTTAGGACTCTTGCATTTCATATGAGGCCAAATCAGGTACTTTCAGGACTAGATGGATCTATTTTAGGTTTCTTTGATGTACCGCTAAGAATACTAAGGACTATAGGATGAGAGGCCCAAGATCATATTCAACTGGGGCACGATAAGACCATCCTATAATCAACACAAATAGCAGCCCAAAGACCTGGGAGATGTTATTCATTCTCTCCAAAGCCTAACACTAGAGAAGATGCACAGTCTTGTGGATTTTATGACTTCAGCTGGATCCGAATGGATTTGTTGTTTTATTGAATCATATGATGTTTACATTTCTTTAGGCTCATAAATTTGTTTCAAATTTTGACTCTCCCCTTTCTGATGTACCAGAGCACTGCTTGTCACGCACTGCCCGGGCCCAGGAGAGACTTACCTTCAGCTTATGCTCCAACATCTTTTTCAGCATTTTCAGAGAGCTTTCTGTTTCCCTCTGTGTTTTCCTTGCTAATTGCTTCATGTTTTCCTCAAAGCTCCTCTGTAGGTCCTTTATCTGCTGATTCTGATATTCACCTTTTAGCATCTCCTGATTCTTCTCAGCTTCCTCTATCCTCGCCTTCAACACTGTTCCACAAAGGTTTTAAAAAGGAAAGAAAAAAATAGGGTGGCACAGTGGTTAAGAGCTTGGCTGCTGACCAAAAGGTGGGTAGTTCAAGTCCACCAGCTGCTCCTTGGAAACCCTACGGGGCAGTTTTACTAAGTACTAGAGGATCGCTATGAGCTGGGATCAACTCGACGGCAACGGGTTTGTTTTTTTTTGGTTTGTGCTCTGTTTTTTTCTTTTATTCTGTATCAGAGACGCTAAATTGAAGGGAGGGTTTGACATCTCTCAATTCTCCCAATATCCACACCATAAAGGACACTTTTCAGAATGTGATGGGAAAGGCACTGCCTGTCTGGCTGGACGTACAACCACAACTCCCTTCATTATTTTCAGGTTGAGCAGAGTGTATGTTCTGCAGAAGCAGAGACATCTTACTGTTTCAGGAAGCTCTTCTTTTCCGATCTGTCACAGGGAATTGCAGGAGCCTCCCCACCCTACTGTGACTGAACACGGCCTGCATACCTGCTTTGGCCTTCTCTGCATCAGAGACGGCTCTATCTGACTGCAATATGGATTCCTCTATTGGCACTTGACGCTGCAGGAAGCTCAGGAGAATCTCATTTGCCTGAGGAACAAAAAGGAGCCAAAGTATAGTCTTTTGTTGTAAATTATTGTTGGATAAAACCCCAGGCATGACTCTGTAAACCTTTCAAGCTATTTAGGATCCCCTACTTCCTTTCTTTCTGTAACCACAGTATAAATTTCATGTGCATTTGTGAGACATGAAAACCCTCCATTATAGCCTACTTCCTATCTCTCAAGCCTCCTCTCCAAGTTTACAGCTATATAAACACATAACCTCTTGTGTTTTCATATTTTTGCGTACTGTATTTTCTGCTTCAATGCTAACAACCCATTATGAACCGGGATAACATCTATTGATACTTCATCTTGTACCTCCTATCTCCTTTTCCAGAAAGCTTTCCTAAGCCACCTTCCCAAATTCTAAAGGACACTAAGTACTATGTACTGCCCTACCAGCTGTATCACCTGCTGGTTGTTGGACCTTAGACAACTTGATAATACAACAAAGCACCTAAGACCATGACTGCTAAAGAAATAGAGTGCTCTATATGTGTTGACTATCACCATCATCATTATTATCCTATTCTGTGCATGGCAGTATGATAACTCCTAGTGCACTGTATTTAATTGACTATACATTTGTCTTTATTTTAGGTAATATAAATACCTTACAAACAAAATTGAACTCAATCTTTATATCACCTGTATTTAGAACAAAAACTCTCACGTTGCAGGATAATGAAAGAAATGTTCTCTTTCATTTTGATTCCTGATTCTAATTCCTTTCCTTGGGAGAAAATATTCTTGTCTCTTCAAGAGAACCTAATTGTAGATATAAAAACTGAAGGTGGTGAGATATCCCTGTGCTCTGCTTTGTCTCTCCAACAGATATAGTCCTCTTAGATTTTCAGAAGGCGAGACAAAGACTCTAAACCTCAACTTGGCTGGACTTCCTTCCGTCCTTTTATTCCTCACCTTAACTCCTTTCCTGGGCACTTGGGCATAGTCCTGCTCAATCTTCTTCTTTACTTCTAAGTAGAGACTGTATCCTCCAGGAACAGAAAAAGTTCTTCTTGAAATACTTTCTATCAGGGGCTCAGAAAGCTGCTTAAGAACAGCCTGGCAGTATTTGTCAGATGCCTCTTCATTCTGCATTGTGAAATCCTCCTTCTTTTTCTTTATGGTTTCCTGCAGGGAAATGTAGAGAAATACAATGGAAGGATGCTGTTACTCAGGATTATCCAATTGTGGACTTCTTGGAAAAAAGCAGCCTGACAGCTTCACAGTGGAGCAGGACATGGAAAGGATAGGATCAGAAGACATGTGGTACTTCCAGTTTTGACTAATTCTCTGTGAGATCTTTTGAACATCCTTAACTCTTTTGGGATTAGGTTCATCATATGTAAAATGGTGGGTGTGGTCAACTCCATGATTTTTTTAAGCTATGGTATGATTCCACCACTCCTCTGACAGTTGGTAGTACTGTGATGGCTTGAATGTTGCTGTAATGCTGGGGGCTAAGTAACTGGCATTTCAAATACTAACATAAAGATGGAGTAAAAGAGCTGCGCAGAAGATTTCAAATAGCTGCTGTACAAAATAAAATAATGTATTATAATGAAATGTGCAAGACTTGGAGTTAGAAAACCAGAGGGAAGAACACACTTAGCATTCCTCACACAGAAAGAACTAACAAAAATTCAAGCCAAAAGTTGTAACGTTGAAAGGTTCTATGGGTAAAACATTGAACAACGTAGGAAGCATCAAAAGAACACAGAAGGAATACCCAGAGTCAGTGTACCGAAAAGAATTGGCTGATGTTCAGCTGTTTCAGGAGGCAGCATATGATCAAGAACCAATGGTACTGAAGGAAGGAGTACAAGCTGCACTGAAGGCGTTGGTGAAAAACAGGGTTCTAGAAATTGACAGAATATCAGTTGAGATATTTCAACAAATGGATGCAATGGTGGAACTGCGCACTCATCTATGCCAAGAAATTTGGAAGACAGTTACCTGGCTAACTGACTGGAAGAGATCCATATTTGTGCCCATTCCAATGAAAGATCATCCAACAGAAAAAGGAAATTATCAAACAATACAATTAATATCACACACAAGTAAAATATTGCTAATGATAATTCAAAAGCAGTTGCAGGAGTAAATCAAAAGGCAGCTGCCAGAAATTCAAGCCAGATTCAGAAGAGGTCATAGAACAAAAAAGATATCATTGCTGATATCAGATGGATCATGGCTGAAAGCACAGAATACCAGAAAGATGTTTAACCTGTGTTTTATTGACTGTGCAAAAATATTTTACTGTGTGGATCAGAACAAATTATGGGTAACATTGTGAAGAATGGGAATTTCAGAACACTTAATTATGCTCAAGAAGAACCTATACGTAGACCAAGGGGCAGTTGTTCGAACACGACAAGGGGATACCGTATAGTTTAAGATATGGAAAGTTGTTCATCAGGGTGGTGTCCTTTCACCATACTTATTCGGTCTGTATGCTGAGTAAACAATCTGAGAAGTTGGAATATGTGAAGAAGAATGTGGGATTAGTATTGGAGGAAGACTCATTAACAACCCGTGACATGCAGATAACACAACCTTGCCTGCTGAAAGTGAAGAGGACTTGGAGCACTTACTGTTGAAGATCAAAGACTACAGCCTTCAGTGTGGATTACACCTCAACATAAAGAAAACAAAATTCTCACCATTGGACCAATAAGCAATATCATGATAAATGGAGAAAAGATTGAAGTTATCAAAGATATCGTTTTACTTGTATCCACAATCAATGACCATGGAGGCAGCAGCAGTCAAGGAATTAACTTATGTATTGCATCGGGCAAATCTGCTGCAAAAGACCTCATTAACTTTTTTTTTTTATTAACTTTTATTGAGCTTCAAGTGAACGTTTACAAATCAAGTCAAACTGTCACATATAAGTTTATATACACCTTACTCCGTACTCCCACTTGCTCTCCCCCTAATGAGTCAGCCCTTCCAGTCTCTCCTTTCGTGACAATTTGGCCAGCTTCCAACTCTCTCTATCCTCCCATCCCCCCTCCAGACAGGAGATGCCAACGCAGTCTCAAGTGTCCACCGGATACAAATAGCTCACTCTTCATCAGAATCTCTCTCCTACCCACTGTCCAGTCCCTTTCATGTCTGATGAGTTGTCTTTGGGAATGGTTCCTGTCCTGGGCCAACAGAAGGTTTGGGGACCATGACCGCCGGGATTCCTCTAGTCTCAGTCAGACCATTAAGTCTGGTCTTTTTGTGAGAATTTAGGGTCTGCATTCCACTGATCTCCTGCTCCCTCAGGGGTTCTCTGATGTGCTCCCTGTCAGGGCAGTCATTGATTGTGGCGGGGCACCAACTAGTTCTTCTGGTCTCAGGATGATGTAGGTCTCTGGTTCATGTGGCCCTTTCTGTCTCTTGGGCTCTTAGTTGTCGTGTGACCTTGGTGTTCTTCATTCTCCCTTGCTCCAGGTGGGTTGAGACCAATTGATACATCTTAGATGGCCGCTTGTTAGCATTTAAGACCCCAGACGCCACATTTCAAAGTGGGATGCAGAATGTTTTCATAATAGAATTATTTTGCCAATTGACTTAGAAGTCCCCTCAAACCGTGGTCCCCAAACCCCCGCCCTTGCTCTGCTGACCTTTGAAGCATTCATTTTATCCCGGAAACTTCTTTGCTTTTGGTCCAGTCCAACTGAGCTGACCTTCCATGTATTGAGTATTGTCCTTCCCTTCACCTAAAGCAGTTCTTATCTACTAACTAATCAGTAAAAAGCCCTCTCCCACCCTCCCTCCCTCTCCCCCTCGTAACCACAAAAGTATGTGTTCTTCTCAGTTTATACTATTTCTCAAGACCTTATAATAGTGGTCTTATACAATATTTGTCCTTTTGCCTCTGACTAATTTCGCTCAGCATAATGTCTTCCAGGTTCCTCCATGTTATGAAATGTTCCAGAGATTCGTCACTGTTCTTTATCGATGCGTAGTATTCCATTGTGTGAATATACCACAATTTATTTACCCGTTCATCCGTTGATGGACACCTTGGTTGCTTCCAGCTTTTTGCTATTGTAAACAGGGCTGCAATAAACATGGGTGTGCATGTATCTGTTTGTGTGAAGGCTCTTATTTCTCTAGTGTATATTCCGAGGAGTGGGATCTCTGGGTTGTATGGTAGTTCTATTTCTAACTGTTTAAGATAACACCAGATAGATTTCCAAAGTGGTTGTACCATTTTACATTCCCACCAGCAGTGTATAAGAGTTCCAATCTCTCCGCAGCCTCTCCAACATTTATTATTTTGTGTTTTTTTGGATTAATGCCAGCCTTGTTGGAGTGAGATGGAATCTCATCTTAGTTTTAATTTGCATTTCTCTAATGGCTAATGATCCAGAGCATTTTCTCATGCATCTGTTAGCTGCCTGAATATCTTCTTTAGTGAAGTGTGTGTTCATATCCTTGGCCAATTCTTGATTGGGTTGTTTGTCTTTTTGTAGTTGAGTTTTGACAGAATCATATAGATTTGAGAGATCAGGCGCTAGTTGGAGATGTCATAGCTGAAAATTCTTTCCCAATCTGTAGGTGGTCTTTTTACTCTTTTGGTGAAGTCTTTAGATGAGTATAGGTGTTTGATTTTTATGAGCTCCCAGTGATGTGGTTTCTCTTCGTCATTTTTGGTAATGTTTTGTATTCTGTTTATGCCTTGTATTAGGGCTCCTAAGGTTGTCCCTATTTTTTCTTCCATGATCTTTATCGTTTTAGACTTTATGTTTATGTCTTTGATCCACTTGGAGTTAGTTTTTGTGCATGGTGTGAGGTATGGGTCCTGTTTCATTTTTTTGCAAATGGATATCCAGTTATGCCAGCACCATTTGTTAAAAAAACTATCTTTTCCCCAATTAACTGACACTGGGCCTTTGTCAAATATCAGCTGCTCATATGTGGATGGATTTATATCTGGGTTCTCAATTCTTTTCCATTGAAGACCTCATTAAATTTTTAAGAAACAAAGTTGTCACTTTGAGGATTAAGGTGAGCCTTACCCAAGCCATGGTATTTTCAATCACGTCATATGCATGCAAAAGCTAGATAATGAATGAGGAAGACCAAAGAAGAATTGATGCATTTGTATTATGGTGTTGGTGAAGAATATTGAATATACTATCAGAAGAATGAACAAATCTGTTTTGGAAGAATTATAGGTAGAATTCTCCTTAGAACCAAGAATGGCTAGACTTTGTCTCATGTACTTTGGATATGTTTCAGAAGGGACCAGTCCTTAGAGAAGGATATCATCCTGGGAAAAGTAGATGGTCAGCAAAAAAGGAGAGGTTCCTCAATGAGATGGATAGATCCACTGTCTGCAAAGACGGGCTCAAGGATAGCAATGATTTTGAGGACAGCGCAGGACTACAATGTTTTGTTGTTTTACACATAAGGTTTGTATGAGTCAGAACCAAATTGATGGCAACTAAAAATAACAACATCATTAATACCACATGCAAGTAAAATTATGCTGATGATAACTGAAAAACAGTTGCAGGAGTACATTGACAGGAAAGTGCCGGAAATTCAAGCTGGATTCAGAAGAGGACATGGAACGAGGAATATCGTGGCTGATGTCAAATAGATCTTGGCTTAAAGCAGAGAATAACAGAAAGATGTTTATTTGACTATGCAAAGGAATTCAACTTTGTAGATCATAAGAAATTATGGATAACATTGAGAAGAACGGGAAATCCAGAACACTTAGTTGTGCTCATGCAGAACCTGTACATAGACCAAGAGGCAATTGTTCGAAGAGAATGAGGGGATACCGCATGGTTTAAAATCAGGAAAGGTGTGTCAGGGTCGTATCCTTTCACCATACTTATTCAATCTGTATGGTGAGCAGATAATCTGAGAAGCTGGACTGTCTGAAGAGGAACATGGTATCAGGATTGGAGGAAGACCCATTAACAACCTGTGATATGCAGATGACACAATTTTGCTTGCCGAAAGTGAAGAGGACTTGAAGCACTTACTGATGAAGATTAATTAATCAACCCTCCATTATGGATTACACTCCAACATAAAGAAAACAAAGATTCTCACAATGGGATCTATAAGCAACATTATGATAAATGGAGAAAATATTGATGTTGTCAAAGATTTCATTTTACTTGGATACACAATCAACACCCGTGGAATCAGCAGTTCAGAAACCAAACGACGTATTGCATTGAGCAAATATGCTGCAAAAGGTCTCTTTAAAAAATTAAAAAGCAAAAATATCACCTTTTGGGTTAAGGCGCACCTGACACAAGCCATGGCATTTTCATCATCTTATATGCATGCGAAGGCTAGACAATGAATAAAGAAGACGGAAATAAAGTACAGACTATTGAATATACCAGGGACTGCCAGCAGAATGAACAAATTTGTCTTGGAAAAGTACAGCCAGGATGCTCCTTAGAAATGAGGATGGCTAGGCTTTGCCTCATGCGGTCGGACATGTTATCAGGTGGGAACAGCCCCCTGAGAAGCACATAATCCTTGGTAAAGCAGAGGGTCAGCAAAAAAAGAGGAAGTCCTTCAATGTGTTGGGTGTAACAATGGGCTCAAATTTAGCCATGATTATGGAGATGGTTCAGGACAGGGCAGTGTTTTGTTCTGTTGCATGTAAAGTCAGTATGGGTCAGAATTGACTCATTGGCACCTAACAACGACAGCTACATAATATGATTAACAGTGACCTCACCATCAAAAATAAGCGACAGAGAGTTGACTGTGGTGGAAGTAAAGCTTCCTAGGGAACCTGACTTGGTATGGATGAAAAAAAAAAAAAAAAAATATATATATATATATATATATAGCAACTCGCCCAGTAATGACATCAGTGTACTCTGAACCAAGTTTGGAACCCTTCATGATTTCTTTCAGTGAAGGTTTTAGTGTGGGAATATATACAAACACAAACTTTTTCCTTCCATCCGTAAATTAAAATCCAGCTGGTTTTCCTCAATACGAACTAAGAATTTTTTCTCTTTTTTTTCACTTTACAGTAGTGAAACACAGACTAAAAGAATTTCAGAGAAAGTTCCTGTAGTAAGAAGAAATAAGCTTTTTATCAAATTCTCTGTCCTGTTGTGTTCACATCCTACATAGCCCTTCAGCCGGAGAATATGATGGATTTTACTCCTGTCATTAGGTCATGTTGTATGAAACATGTTGACTTTAAGGAGTGCAAATTACCAAGATGGCCATTTCCTAGTCACATGAACCCTTTAAAAGCAGAAACTTTTCTCCAGCTGGTGGCAGAAGAGGAAGTCAGAGATAGCAGAAATAAAAGGCGGATGTGATATACCTTTGCTGGCTTGACTGTGGAGGAGGGTACATGGAAAGTTTCCAAAGTAGCCTCTAGTACCTAAGAGTGCCTGCCCCACCCCCCAGCTAACGGTCATTCAAAGAATGGGAACATCGGTTCTACAACAGCGCAGATATGGATTCAGCCAACAATTCGGATGAGTTTAGTGGCTCCCCAGAGCCTCCAGATGAGAATGCAGCTCCTCTGACAACTCATTTTCAGCTTGTGAAACACTGAGCAGAAAACTGAGCCAGCTGGTATGGACTCTACTGTACAGAACCCTGAGTTAATAATGTGTGTTGCTTTACAGCTATGTTTGTGATAATTTGTTTGTAGTAATTGGAGCTAATAAAGTGCCCATCTTTAGGGAAAAAAGTGAACTGCAGTCCTGCAGAGCCCTGTCACTCACAAGAATCCAGGCTCCTCCTACCATGAGAAGGATATGAGCCATGGGGTCAAAGGTGGACTCCAGGCATCATTTCAGAAGGGCAGGAATAAGGCAGGATAAATATTAAGACACAGTACCACGAGATTCTTCTGGAATTCCCTCTTGTCATCCTTGAAGGAGTGCTCCATGAAGAGTGCAATGGCTTCCCTCTCACAGGCCGCGTGCATATCTAGCAGTTCCTGGAGTGTGTCTGTGGGGAGCCTCAAGCGCTGGGCCATCTGCTTGCTGTAGTGGTCAGCTGCCTTCTGCACGGCTGCTGAGTTCTCACGTTGGGCCAGAGTTGTCACTGCGTTCTCTAAACAAGGCACTGCTCCACTGTTGATGGCATCCACATAGGTCTCCACCAGAGTCCCCAGCCCTGCTTGAGACAGGAAATTTATGTATAAAATCGAGTTCTTACCCAATGGTTTACAAGCTTTAGGAATTTGCACTGAGAAAATCACAAAAGCACTGAAGACAATGAACTTTCATTTATTTTCTTCTTTGTGAATGCATTTCCATCTAAAAACATCATTGTTTTCCTGTCCACTCGTTCATTTTTGTTTTCCCATTCATCACATTATAATTAAA
Organism: Elephas maximus indicus; assembly: GCF_024166365.1. Taxonomy (NCBI): domain Eukaryota; kingdom Metazoa; phylum Chordata; class Mammalia; order Proboscidea; family Elephantidae; genus Elephas; species Elephas maximus. The sequence goes on from NC_064821.1 coordinate 139,360,799, forward strand.
ATTACTGATCACAGTCAATATACTCAGGGCTACCCTGAAAATATATTTTCCCATCAAATAAAATAAAAAGGAGTAGATTAGATAGGTGAAATCAAGTACATGAATAAGACTAGCTCCATATTTTGTGTGTCTAAGTACAAAATGAAAATGTGGAACCCATTGTGAAAAAAAAAAAATCAAGAATTTGATGATGGTGGCCCAAAGCAACACACTAAGCATAGGTCCTTCTGACTTTGGGCTCTCCTGACAATGGGGTACTATGTGACTGCACAGGTCACAGGGCCATGAAAACAGCCCGGTACATAAGATTATATTTAATTTTGTTTCTGGAAGTCTCAGGTGGTATGCAGAGATTCATGACCTGCTACTTATTTTCTGACTGGCTTAAATTCAAAATATATATTTTCTACACTTATGTATCACATAGGACTTCTCCTCACAACATAGACATTCTCTCTCCAGTACCATTTTGTCTTTTTATAATTGGTGGATTTGGATCTGCAGATACATTGTTGTTGTTAGGTGCAGTCAAGTCTGCTTCGACTCCTACAACCCTACAGGACAGAGTAGAAATGCCCCACACCGTTTCCAAGGAGTGACTGGTGGATTTGAAGTGCCAAGCTTTTTCGTAAGCAGCCCAGCTCTGAACCATTAAGCCAGCAGGCTTTTTATCTATTAGGCTTTGTGGAACACGCGCTCATGGGGACTTTAAGAAACACACATTTCAACGTGTGGCACGAACATGTGCTTCTCCGCATTCACATACAGATGCAAATAACATTACTGACAAACCCACCAAACAATGACAGCTTCACACACACTGATCAACAGAGACTTGCTTTGTGACAAAGGTGACTCACGATTGCCAGTAATGACGATTCCCTCTCTCAGGGTCTTGGTCTCTGCATGGTCCAAGATATAGGAACAGAATTCTTTTAATTTCACCTGGAAATTAAAATCCAGCTTTTCTTCTGGCACTCCTCCAATCTGGCGTAAGAGATTATGGTCACTTGTAGGCTGGTGAAAGACAAAGCACTTCCTTTTGGGGAAGAAATGCCTTATATACTCTCTAGACAGGTTGGAATTTTGGATTTTGGGATTCCTGCCTGCAGAAGTGGAAAAAGAGCAATCATTGAAGGGACGGCCTTCAGGCAAGGGTCCTGTCAACTTTTAATGATCTTCCCATCATTGCAGTTCCCTTGCCTATATATCTCCTTTTATTCAATCATGTAATGCCTGATGGCAAATCAACCTTGTGCCCATCTATCCAAGGCAGCAAAAATACATTTCTGTACAGAGCAGAGACGAGGAAGTACTTCTGGAGAGGAAGGGAAAGCATCGCTCTCAAGTAAGGAAACTTCTGTGTTGTTTCCTCTGCACTTGTAGGGATTCCGGTGGAACAGTAATTAATAAATGTTTATGGAATGATTGCCTAATGGAAAAATTGGTCAGCAGTACCTTTCTGATTCTAGTGTCTCCATGACAGAAATTAAATGTGGGCCTTAAAATAAAGTAATACCAGAAATAAGGGTAAGATACTGCTTTTGAAAGCATCAGGCATAAGAGAGATAATACCCAAGTCAGTAATTAAAAAAAAAAAAATTTTTTAGAAGTCATACTCCCCAGAATACAAATACTATAAATATGTTTAGGAATTCCTTCAGTAGAAACCTCCAAAAAGTACGGTTAAACTAATATAACTTGGGCACATCACCAGTTTTCTACGTCGGATTGAATCAGAGTTGACAGTGCCCTATAGAGTGATTTTGTGGAAAACATCATCTGTTCAATAAATACTTGTTGCTAGAATGAATGAAATGAATGCCTAAATTAAAAATAGATATTCTTTCCAGATGCCACAGTTGTCAACCCTCTTAGGTAAGATCTGTGTAATTTTTAATATTAAAATAGTAACATAATGTGTAAGGTTGTCAGAATGAAGAGAGTGAAGTCATGAGAAAGGTAAAATGAAGGATTTGAATGTCTTACTGGGGGTACGTTGAATTTTTTTTTTTTTCTGGAACACTTATGGTATAAATACCTTTTCTGCGAAAGATACGGCTTTGTGATTTGGTGTTTATTAACTTCCAATAGGGTGATCTATTTTTCTCAATGTAAAACAAATGTAGCACTTTTTTAGCACTTAAAAAGGAACATGAGCATGTACGACTTAAGAAGCTAGAGCACTGAATGCAATCTGAAATTTTCTTCTTTTTCATGATATGGTATCAATTGATCTGAAATAATATAATAATAACCCAGCATTGGGCCTGAAATTTCCTCAGTAAGCTTAAATGCTAGCAACTAGAGTTTTTCAAGTACACGTAGTCCCTGACTTACCAGGGTTCTGTTCCCACGACTCCATTGTAAGTCAGTTCTGATGTAAGACGAATACCAATTTATTTATATTTTTTAGTTCTCATAGCTTGCTATACAGTAGTGTTTTGAACAGTAAATCATAACATTGAATATCTGTGAGTGAATGTCTGACAATGAAAACATCGGCAACTTAAGTGCTATAACATTGTAAGTAGTACAGATCACTAACGACAAGATGTACAGAAAAAAAAAAAAGATGGTGGTACGTGTGGTTTGTCATAACTCAAATATGTCTTAGATGAGGAATCCATAAAAACTAATCATCAATCAGCATTCAAAAATTGCCAGTCACCATTTGCATGAGTCTTAATTGAGTTTCAAATAAAAATTAAAGTTAAGTGCTGATGACAGGGCTTAGTTGATCCCACCACCTAATGAATTTTCACCACCCAGGTCATGCTCTGATACCTGGAATCAGCTTCAAGGCATCCTCCAGGTACTCATCTTCAGTGATGGGGCTTCCATCTATCTCCAACTCCAGGGTGAAATCCCGTACAACCCACACAAAATCTGGAAAGAAACTCACAAACTCAGTGGAATCCTCTACTTCATCAGATCTGGAGGAGGATTTTGCTCTGATTAGCTCTGTTAGTTCAGTCACATAGCTAGGAACTTAGTTAAGGAAGGAGTTGTGGCTGATATAATACCTCTCAGTTCATTTAGAAACACATTTTATAAACATTAACTTCTGCCTTATATCCCCACCTCTTCAACCATAACAGTGGGCCACAGAAAAGGAGAAACTGTCTCAGTTGCCATTCCCATAAACTCAATAAAACATGGTAGTTCAGTTTCTGGCAGGATACTGCAGTTGCTCCAAGGCCTGGTTGTCGATGGTCTTCGTGCTGTTGTAGACAAAGGTGCTGCTCAAGAGCACGGCCAGTGCAAAGATCCACGAGTCATTCTTAGGGTCTGCCTAGAAAGTAAATTAGAGTAAGGGACTTGGGAGTCTACTCTTTATTTACTCATTCAGTTGTTTATTGACTAGACCTGGTAGCTCAGTGGTTAAAGTGCTCAACTGCTAACCAAAAGGTTGGCGGTTGAAACCACCAGAGGCTCCATGAGAGAGAGATTTAGCAGTCTGCTTCTGTAGTGATTTCCAGACTTGGAAACCCTATGGGGTCGCTGTCAGTCGAAATCAACTGGATGGCACTGGGTTTGGATTTTTTTTTTAATTGCTGAATAATATGTCTAAGAACACAAATTTCGAAGAGAATGTTGAATTTGAATCCCATTTTTTGTATTTACATTGGCCTTTCTCAGGGTCTCAGGTTTTTTTCAGTAATTAAAAGAAGTGAAGGACACTGTCAATATGCATAATATATATAATACAAGTCCTAGAACTGAATAGGTTTTCAGTAATAAGTGGGTAGTTGTTCCTTGTATAAATTTTATCTATCATGGACTGTATTAGAAATACACTACTATTTCATTAAATTTGGTAAGTATTCACTGAGTGTCTACAAAACGCCCGACACTGCATTTGGTTGTGTGGATACAAAGTTCCATAAGATAGTCTCTGCCCTCAAGATGACAGTATGGGTGGGCCGATACATATGAAAACATAACAGCAAATAAAATAATAACTTCAAGAGTGGAACCAAAACCTAGACTCTAAAAGAAAAAGTGGCAAGTGAAATAAACCAAAACAAGGACTCAGTAAGTTCAGAGACTGCAAGAAGAGACTGTCTTTCTGTGAAATGACAGCAGTAGGTTGAAAATAGCTGAACATGGAAGAGTTCATAGAGTGTCAAGGGAATCATGCTGGTGGAAGGACTAACACAAGGTAAGTCAGGAATATTAGAAAGTGTGATTCTCTAAAGGTGTTTTAAAGTTATTTTATGTAACTGAAGCTGTAGGTAGGTGGGAAACCCTGGTGGCGTAGTGGTTGGCAGTTTGAATCCAGTGGTTGGCAGTTTGAATCCACCAGGCCCTCCTTTGAAACTCACTGGGGCAGTTCTACTCTGTCCTATAGGGTCGCTACGAGTCGGAATCAACTTGATGGCAGTGCATTTGGCTTTGGTGGGTAGGTAGGTAGGTAGCAGTGGAAGACAAGGTTGGAGATGAGACTCAAGGTAAGACAAGAAGGTATTTGAAGGCCAGACTAATAGAATTAAATTCTACCCAAGTCACACCACCAGTTCTAAGGTCATGTACGGTATCCCTGCTGCAATTAGTCATTTAATGTTTGGTTTGTTTTGGTTCCTTGAATAATTACAATTTAGATAAAATGAAATAAGTTTAGGGTACGTCTTAGTTGTACTTTGGTGATTATTGAGACCTTTAAAACTGAACTTTTAAATTCAGAGTTTCTAAACCTCCCGCCACCCCATCCCACCCTTTTTTTTTTTTTAAGGAATAGAAACCAAAGATCTACTGCTGCTACTTTCAATTTAGACTCAGACTAATATAGAATGAGAAGAAATTATTGATTGCACCAGAAACTATAAAGACAAAATACATAAAATAATTCCATTTACAATGTTTTTCATAGGTGAAGCTCATACTTTTGTAGAGGTCGGTTAAGAATTCAAATCAAAATCCCGGAAGCCTACACTAAAAACTCTATGAATGTTCCCGGTGTAGTTGTTGTTAGGTGCCATTGAGTCAGTTCTAAAAGCGACCCTATGTACCACAGAATGAAAAACTGTCTAGTCTGCACCATGCTCACAATGGTTGTTATGCTTGAGCCCATTGTTGCAGCCACTGTGTCAATCCATCTCGTTGAGGGTCTTCCTCTTTTCCATTGACCCTGTACTTTACCAAGCATGATGTCCTTTTCCAGGCACCAATTACTCCTGACAACATATTCAAAGTATGTGAGACACAGTCTCTCCGTCCTTGCTTCTATGGAGCACTCTGGTTGTACTTCTTCCAAGAGAGATTTGTTCATTCTTTCGGCAGTCCGTGGTCTATTCAACATTCTTTGCCAACATTACAATTCAAAGGCGTCAATTTTTCTTTGGTCTTACTTATTCGTTGTCCAGCTTTAGCATGCATATGATACGATTGAAAATACTATGGCTTGGGTCAGGAGCACCTTAGTCTTCAAGATGACATCTTTGCTCTTCAACCCTTTAAAGAGGCCCTTTGCAGCAGATTTGTCCGTTGCAATGCATCTTTTGATTTCTTGACTGCTGCTTCCATGGCTGTTGACCGCGGGTTCAAGGAAAATGAAATCATTGTCAAATTCAATCTTTTCTCAGTTTATCATAATGTTGTTCATTGGTCCAGTTGTGAGGAGTTTTTTTTTTTCTCTGTGTTGAGGTGTAATCCATACTGAAGGCTGTGGTCTTTGACCTTCATTAGTAAGTGCTTCAAGTCCTCTTCCCTTTCAGCAAACAAGATTGTGTCATCTGCATAATGCAAATTGCTATTAAGTCTTCCTCCAATCCTGATGCCCCATTCTTCTTCATATAGTCCAGCTTCTCAGATTATTTGCTCTCATACAAATTGAATAAGTGTGGTGAAAGGATGCAACCCTGATGCACATCTTTCCTGACTTTAAACCATGCAGTATCCCCTTTTTCTGTCTGAACAACTGCCTGTTGACCTATGTACAGGTTCCTAATGAGCACAGTTAAGTCTTCCAGAATTCCCATTCTTCTCAATGTTATCCATAATTTTTTTTGATCCACACAGTCGAATGGCTTTGCATAGTCAATAGAACACAAGAAAGCATTCTTCTGGTATTCTCTGCTTTCAGCCGGGATCCATATGACATCAGCAGTGATATCTCTGGTTCAATGCTCTCTTCTGAATCCAGCCTGAATTTCTGGCAGTTCCCTGTTGATATACTGCTGTAGCTGCTTTTGAATAATCTTCAGCAAAATTTTGTTTGTGTGTGATATGTATTATATTGTTCACTAATTTCCATATTTGATTGGATCACCTTTCTTGGGACTAGGCATAAATATGGATCTCTCCCAGTCAGTTGGCCAGGTAGTTGTCTTCCAAATTTCTTGGCATAGATGAGTGAGCACTCGCAGTTCTGCATCCGTTTGTTGCAACATCTCAATTGATATTCTGTCAATTCCTGGAGTCTTGATTTTTGCCAGTGCCTTCAGCAAGCAAGTTGGACAATGTTCTGTTGTCATCCATAATATTTTTATTTGCTAATTTTCAGAAGTAGATTACCAGGCCTTTCTTTCTATTCTGTCTCCTTGGACTTCTTCCTTAACACCACATCAGTTCCTGATCATATGCTACCTCTTGAAATGGTTGACTGTCGACCAGTTGTTTTTGGTGTAATGACTCTCTATTCCTTCCATCTTCTTTGATGTTTCCTGCATCGTTTAATATTTTCCCCACAGAATCCTTCACTATTGCAACTTGAGGCTTGAATTTTTTTTGTCAGTTCTTTCAGCTTGAGAAACACCGAGCGTGTTCTTGCCTTTTGGTTTTCTATCTCCAACTCTTTGCACGTGTCATTTTAATACTTTACTTTGTCTTCTCACACTGCCCTTTGAATTTTCTGTCCAGTTCTTTTACTTCTTCATTTCTTCCTCTTACTTTAGTTGCTCGACATTCAAGAACAAATTTCAGAGTCTCTTCTGACATCCATTTTGGTCTTTTCTTTCTTTCCTGTCTTTTTAATGACCTCTTGCTTTCTTCATGTATGATGTCCTTGGTGTCATTCCACGACTCGTCTGATCTTCAGACATTAATGTTCAATGCATCAAATCTATTCTTTTGATGGTCTCTAAATTCAGGTGGGATATGCTCAAGTTTGTACTTTGGTTCTCGTGGACTTGTTCTAATTTTCTTCAGTTTCATCTTGAACTTGCATATGATCAATTGACAGTCTGTTCCACAGTCGGCCCCTGGTCTTGCTCTGATTGATGATATTGAGCTTTTCCATTGTCTCTTTCCACAGATGTAGTCAATTTGATTCTTGTGTATTCCATCTGGTGAGGTCCATGTGTATAGTGGCCGTTTATGTTGGTGAAAAAAGGTATTTGCGGTGAAGGAGTCATTGGTCTTGCAAAATTCTATCATGCGATCTCTGGCATCATTTCTATCATCAAGGCCATATTTTCCAACTACCGATCCTTCTTTGTTTCCATCTTTCACATTCCAATCACCAGTAATTATCAATGCATCCTAATTGCATGTTCGATCAATTTCAGACTGCAGAAGCTGGTAAAAGTCTTCAATTTCTTCATCTTTGGCCTTAGTGGTTAGTGCATAAATTTGAATAATAGTTGTATTAACTGGTCTTCCTTGTAGGTGTATGAATATTACCCTATCACTGAAAGCATTGTACTTCAGGCTAGATCTTGAAATTTTTTTTTTTTTTTAACTTTTATTGAGCTTCAAGTGAACGTTTACAAATCCAGTCAGTCTGTCACATATAAGTTTATATACATCTTACTCCTTACTCCCACTTGCTCTCCCCCTAATGAGTCAACCCTTCCAGTCTCTCCTTTCGTGATAATTTTGCCAGCTTCCAACTCTCTCTATCCTCCCATCCCCCCTCCAGACAGGAGGTGCCAACACAGTCTCAAATGTCTACCTGATATAATTAGCTCACTCTTTATCAGAATCTCTCTCCTACCCACTGTCCAGTCCCTTTCATGTCTGATGAGTTGTCTTTGGGAATGGTTCCTGTCCTGGGCCAACAGAAGGTTTGGGGACCATGACCGCCGGGATTCCTCTAGTCTCAGTCAGACCATTAAGTCTGGTCTTTTTATGGGAATTTGGGGTCTGCATCCCACTGATCTCCTGCTCCCTCAGGGGTTCTCTGTTGTGCTCCCTGTCAGGGCAGTCATCGATTGTGGCCGGGCACCAACTAGTTTTTCTGGTCTCAGGATGATATAGGTCTCTGGTTCGTGTGGCCCTTTCTGTCTCTTGGGCTCTTAGTTGCTGTGTGACCTTGGTGTTCTTCATTTTCCTTTGCTCCAGGTGGGTTGAGACAAATTGATGCATCTTAGATGGCCGCTTGTTAGCATTTAAGACCCCAGACGCCACATTTCAAAGTGGGATGCAGAATGTTTTCATAATGTAATTGTTTTGCCAATTGACTTAGAAGTCCCCTCAAACCATGGTCCCCAAACCCCTGCCCTTGCTCCGCTGACCTTTGAAGCATTCATTTTATCCCGGAAACTTCTTTGCTTTTGGTCCAGTCCAATTGAGCTGATCTTCCATGTATTGAGTGTTGTCCTTCCCTTCACCTAAAGCAGTTCTTATCTACTAATTAATCAGTAAAAAACCCTCTCCCACCCTCCCTCCCTCCCCCCCTCGTAACCACAAAAGTATGTGTTCTTTTCAGTTTATACTCTTTCTTAAGATCTTATAATAGTGGTCTTATACAATATTTGTCCTTTTGCCTCTGACTGATTTCACTCAGCATAATGCCTTCCAGGTTCCTCCATGTTATGAAATGTTTCACAGATTCGTCACTGTTCTTTATCGATGCATAGTATTCCATTGTGTGAATATACCACAATTTATTTACGCATTCATCCGTTGATGGACACCTTGGTTGCTTCCAGCTTTTTGCTATTGTAAACAGAGCTGCAATAAACATGGGTGTGCATATATCTGTTTGTGTCAAGGCTCTTGTTTCTTTAGGGTATATTCGGAGGAGTGGGATTTCTGGGTTGTATGGTAGTTCTATTTCTAACTGTTTAAGATAACGCCAGATAGATTTCCAAAGTGGTTGTACCATTTTACATTCCCACCAGCAGTGTAGAAGAGTTCCAATCTCTCCACAGCCTCTCCAACATTTATTATTTTGTGTTTTTTGGATTAATGCCAGCCTTGTTGGAGTGAGATGGAATCTCATTGTGGTTTTAATTTGCATTTCTCTAATGGCTAATGATCGAGAGCATTTTCTCATGTATCTGTTAGCTGCCTGAATATCTTCTTTAGTGAAGTGCATGTTCATATCCTTTGCCCACTTCTTGATTGGGTTGTTTGTCTTTTTGTGGTTGAGTTTTGACAGAATCATATAGATTTTAGAGATCAGGTGCTGTCGGAGATGTCATATCTGAAAATTCTTTCCCAGTCTGTAGATGGTCTTTTTACTCTTTTGGTGAAGTCTTTAGATGAGCATAGGTGTTTGATTTTTAGGAGCTCCCAGTTATCAGGTTTCTCTTCATCATTTTTGGTAATGTTTTGTATTCTGTTTATACCTTGTATTAGGGCTCCTAGGGTTGTCCCAATTTTTTCTTCCATGATCTTTATCGTTTTAGTCTTTATGTTTAGGTCTTTGATCCACTTGGAGTTAGTTTTTGTGCATGGTGTGAGGTATGGGTCCTGTTTCATTCTTTTGCAAATGGATATCCAGTTATGCCAGCACCATTTGTTAAAAAGACTATCTTTTCCCCAATTAACTGACACTGGGCCTTTGTCAAATATCAGCTGCTCATATGTGGATGGATTTATATCTGGGTTCTCAATTCTGTTCCACTGGTCTATGTGCCTGTTTTTGTACCAATACCAGGCTGTTTTGACTACTGTGGCAGTATAATACGTTCTGAAATCAGGTAGAGTGAGGCCCCCCACTTTCTTCCTCTTTTTCAGTAATGCTTTGCTTATCCGAGGCTTCTTTCCCTTCCATATGAAGTTGGTGATTTGTTTCTCTATCACCTTAAAAAATGACATTGGAATTTGGATTGGAAGTGCATTGTATGCATAGATGGCTTTTGGTAGAATAGACATTTTTACTATGTTAAGTCTTCCTATCCATGAGCAGGGTATGTTTTTCCACTTAAGTATGTCCTTTTTAATTTCTTGTAGTAGAGCTTTGTAGTTTTCTTTGCATAGATCTTTTACATCCTTGGTAAGATTTATTCCTAAGTATTTTATCTTCTTGGGGGCTACTGTGAATGGTATTGATTTGGTTAATTCTTCTTTGATGTTCTTTTTGTTGATGTAGAGGAATCCAAGTGATTTTTGTATGTTTATCTTATAACCTGAGACTCTGCCAAACTCTTCTATTAGTTTCAGTAGTTTTCTGGAGGAATCCTTGGGGTTTTCTGTGTATAAGATCATGTCATCTGCAAATAGAGAGAATTTTACTTCCTTCTTGCCAATCCGGATGCCCTTTATTTCTTTGTCTAGCCTAATTGCTCTGGCTAGGACTTCTAGCACGATGTTGAATAAGAGTGGTGATAAAGGGCATCCTTGTCTGGTTCCCGTTCTCAAGGGAAATGCTTTCAGGTTCTCTCCATTTAGACTGATGTTGGCTGTTGGCTTTGTATAGATGCCCTTTATTATGTTGAGGAATTTTCCTTCAATTCCTATTTTGGTGAGAGTTTTTATCCTAAAAGGGTGTTGGACTTTGTCAAATGCCTTTTCTGCATCAGTTGTTAAGATCCTGTGGTTTTTGTCTTTTGTTTTATTTATGTGATGGATTACATTAATGGTTTTTCTGATATTAAACCAGCCTTGCATACCTGGTATAAATCCCACTTGATCGTGGTGAATTATTTTTTTGATATGTTGTTGAATTCTATTGGCTAGAATTTTGTTGAGGATTTTTGCATCTATGTTCATGAGGGATATGGGTCTGTAATTTTCTTTTTTTGTAATGTCTTTACCTGGTTTTGGTATCAGGGAGATGGTGGCTTCATAGAATGAGTTGGGTAGTATTCCGTCATTTTCTATGCTTTGAAATACCTTTAATAGTAGTGGTGTTAACTCTTCTCTGAAAGTTTGGTAGCACTCTGTGGTGAAGCCGTCCGGGCCAGGACTTTTTTTTGTTGGGAGTTTTTTGATTACCGTTTCAATCTCTTTTTTTGTTATGGGTCTATTTAGTTGTTCTACTTCTGAATGTGTTAGCTTAGGTAAGGTAGTGTTTTTCCAGGAATTCATCCATTTCTTCTAGGTTTTCAAATTTGTTAGAGTACAATTTTTTGTAATAATCTGATATGATTCTTTTAATTTCAGTTGGGTCTGTTGTGATGTGATCCTTCTCGTTTCTTATTCGGGTTATTTGTTTCCTTTTCTGTATTTCTTTAGTCAGTCTAGCCAATGGTTTATCAATTTTGTTAATTTTTTCAGAGAACCAGCTTTTGGCTTTGTTAATTCTTTCAATTGTTTTTCTGTTCTCTAATTCATTTAGTTCAGCTCTAATTTTTATTATTTGTTTTCTTCTGGTGCCTGATGGATTCTTTTGTTCCTCACTTTCTATTTGTTCAAGTTGTAGGGACAGTTCTCTGATTTTGGCTCTTTCTTCTTTTTGTATGTGAGCATTTATTGATATAAATTGGCCTCTGAGCACTGCTTTTGCTGTGTCCCAGAGGTTTTGATAGGAAGTATTTTCATTCTCGTTGCAGTCTATGAATTTCCTTATTCCCTCCCTGATGTCTTCTATAACCCAGTCTTTTTTCAGGAGGGTATTGTTCAGTTTCCATGTATTTGATTTCTTTTCCCTAGTTTTTCTGTTATTGATTTCTAGTTTTATTGCTTTGTGGTCTGAGAAGATGCTTTGTAATATTTCAATGTTTTGGATTCTGCAAAGGTTCGTTTTATGACCTAATATGTGGTCTATTCTAGAGAATGTTCCATGTGCGCTAGAAAAAAAAGTACACTTTGCAGCAGTTGGGTGGAGAGTTCTCTATAAGTCATTGAGGTCAAGTTGGTTGATTGTTGTAATTAGGTCTTCCGTGTCTCTATTGAGCTTCTTACTGGATGTCCTGTCCTTCTCCGAAAGTGGTGTGTTGAAGTCTCCTACTATAATTGTGGAGGTGTCTATCTCACTTTTCAGTTCTGTTAAAATTTGCTTTATGTATCTTGCAGCCCTGTCATTGGGTGCATAAATATTTAATATGGTTATGTCTTCCTGATCAATTGACCCTTTTATCATTATGTAGTGTCCTTCTTTATCCTTTGTGGTGGATTTAAGTCTGAAGTCTATTTTGTCAGAAATTAATATTGCTACTCCTCTTCTTTTTTGCTTATTGTTTGCTTGACATATTTTTTTCCATCCTTTGAGTTTTAGTTTGTTTGTGTCTCTAAGTCTAAGGTGTGTCTCTTGTAGGCAGCATATAGACGGATTGTGTTTCTTTATCCAGTCTGAGACTCTCTGTCTCTTTATTGGTGCATTTAGTCCATTTACATTCAGCATAATTATAGATAAGTAAGTGTTTAGTGTTGTCATTTTGATGCCTTTTTATGTGTGTTGTTGACAATTTCATTTTTCCACTTACTGTTTTGTGCTGAGATGTTTTTCTTTGTAAATTGTGAGATCCTCATTTTCATAGTATTTGACTTTATGTTTGCTGAGTCGTTACGTTTTTCTTGGTTTTTATTTTGAGTTATAGAGTTGTTATACCTCTTTGTGGTTACCTTAATATTTACCCCTATTTTTCTAAGTAAAAACCTAACTTGTGTTGTCCTATATCGCCTTTCATCCCTCTCCATATGGCAGTTCTATGCCACCTGTATTTAGTCCCTCTTTTTGATTATTGTGATCTTTTACATATTGACTTCAATGATTCCTATTTTGAGCTTTTTTTTTTTTAATTAATCTTAATTTGTTTTTGTGATTTCCCTATTTGAGTTGATATCAGGATGTTCTGTTCTGTGACCTTGTGTTGTGCTGGTTTCGGATATTATTGGTTTTCTGACCAAAGAATTTCCTTTAGTATTTCTTGTAGCTTTGGTTTGGTTTTTGCAAATTCTCTAAGCTTGTGTTTATCTGTAAATATCTTAATTTCACCTTCAAATTTGAGAGAGAGTTTTGCTGGATATATGATCCTTGGTTGGCAGTTTTTCTCGTTCAGTGCTCTGTACACGTCGTCCCATTCCCTTCTTGCCTGCATGGTTTCTGCTGAGTAGTCTGAACTTATTCTTATTGATTCTCCCTTGAAGGAAACCTTTCTTTTCTCCCTGGCTGCTTTTAAAATTTTCTGTTTGTCTTCGGTTTTGGCAAGTTTGATGATAATATGTCTTGGTGTTTTTCTTTTTGGATCAATCTTAAATGGGGTTCGATGAGCATCTTGGATAGATATCCTTTCGTCTTTCATGATGTCAGGGAAGTTTTCTGTCAGCAGATCTTCAACTATTCTCTCTGTGTTTTCTGTCCTCCCTCCCTGTTCTGGGACTCCAATCACACACAAGTTATTCTTCTTGATAGAGTCCCACATGATTCTTAGGGTTTCTTCATTTTTTTTAATTCTTTTATCTGATTTTTTTTCAGCTATGTTGGTGTTAATTCCCTGGTCCTCCAGATTTCCCACTCTGCATTCTAATTGCTCGAGTCTGCTCCTCTGACTTCCTATTGCATTGTCTAATTCTGTAATTTTACTGTTAATCTTTTGGATTTCTGAATGCTGTCTCTCTCTGGATTCTTGAACTTATTAATTTTTCCACTATGTTCTTGAATAATCTTTTTGAGTTCTTCAACAGTTTTATCAGTGTGTTCCTTGGCTTTCTCTGTGATTCGCCTTATTTCGTTTCTGATGTCTTGAAGCATTTTGTAAATTAGTTTTTTATATTCTGTATCTGATAATTCCAGGATTGTATCTTCATTTGGGAAAGATTTTGATTCTTTTGTTTGGGGGGTTGGAGAAGCTGTCATGGTCTGCTTCTTTATGTGGTTTTAATATCGACTGCTGTCTCCGAGCCATCACTGGGAAACTTGTTTTTCCAGAAAATCCCCTGACTGGGGCGCTGGCTCCAGGCTCCGATATCAGTCGCTGCTTCCCCGTATTTGTTCATTTTGTATCTGTAAATCTGTGTTTGTTGTTCAGGGTTCGTAGATTGTTATGTATGTGATCGATTCACTTGTTTTTCCGAGTCTTTGTTGCAAGAGGGATCTGAGGTAGCGTCTACCTAGTCCGCCGTCTTGGCCCCCCGGCTGAAGTGTTCTTTTTGAAGATGAATGTAACTGCATTCCTCTTCAAGTTGTCATTCTTGGTGTAGTAGACCATATGACTGTCTGATTCAAAATGGCCAATGCCTTTTCCAAAGGTGGTTTAAGTAAATTGCTTCATTGATACCTTATTTGCATGTCTCCTACTTCCAACCCCATTATCTTCACGCTTTAATACACAGCTCCTATTGACTGCTTGGGTTGCAATTTAAATACCGTTTCCTCCTGGAAGCTTTCTCTAACCTGTTCTACTGAGCTAGGTTCCTGCTTTTGTGCATCCATGGCACCTTGTGCTGATCACACTGTGCACCTGTTGTGTCCCAAATAAATCCTAGGCCTTTACCTTTTTCAGTGCTGTGTCTGTAGCACTTAGCACAGAGCCCTGGAATTCAGCTGCTCAATAAGAATCTGTTAAACTGCATTATTCACCTTTGTGTTAAAAATAAGATCTATTCCTAATATACCAAAATGTTTGAGCATGCCGACGAAATATATTCAAGTAAACGGAATTTAACTTCATTATCTATAATTTGGCTGGAGCTCTGATGGTGCAATGGTTAAACACTTGCCTGCTAACCACAAGGTTGGTGGTTCAAATTCACCCAGTGTCTCCATGGGAGAAACACCTGGTGATCTGCTGCCATAAAAATTACAGCCTAGAAAACCCTATGGGCAGTTATACTCTGTCAAATGGGGTCACCAAGAGTCAAAAATTAACTTGATGGCCCCTAACGACAACATCTATGATTTTGATTTTCAGTTTCAGAAATATTTCACAAAAGTGAATTAAGATGGTGAAATTAAAAAGTAAGGAGATAATCAAGTGCAAAGAAGATTTTTACATGATTCTCTACCTTACCTTTTTCACGTTGCCCAGCCCTTCAATATCCAGAAGGACCAGGGTGTGATTGGGCTTGAAGGGGTGAGGTATACACAACATCCAGATGCCTTTCGTTACAGACTCCACTGTGGGGCCCACTTGGAAGCCTGCATTGTAAGGGGAGAAAACAACATATGGTGACAGCAGGTAGTCCAGGCTGCTCAGGACTACATTAATTAAACTTGAAGGACTGCAATTGCCTGGCATGGAGAGGGGTTGCTTCCATTTCAACAAGGATAGTCATCAAACCATTATACATATCAGGGACTTTCTCAAGAAACACTTTGCGTCCCCTATTCATTTCATTTTCTTAAAGGCTCAAACTATTGTCACATTACAGAATTAACATAATCTCTATTAATGTACGTATTTTTATCTGACACTCAAGAGGAAAAAAAGAGCACGAAATTTATAAGTAGAATCAGAGAGACAGCTGACAGGAGAGCTCTACGTTTCCTGTTCATCTATATATAGCACTTCCTTTTCCTTATTTCTACCACCTGCCTGTCCATTTGTGGTGCTGGGGTGACTTCTTGTTGCTATGATGCTAGGAGTTATGCCACTGATATTTCAAATACCAGCTGGGGCATCCATGGTGGACAGGTTTCAGTGGAGCTTCCAGACTAAGACAGAATAGAAAGAAAGGCCTGGTAATCTATTTCTGAAAATTAGCAAATAAAAATATTATGGATGACAACAGAACATTGTCCAACTTGCTTGCTTAGGATGTGACATCAGGAGAGATCAATTGCTTAAGGAAGACATCATGCCTGGTGAAGTAGAGTGTCGAAAGGGTGAAGGATACCCTCAGTGAGACTGATTGGTGCAATAGCTGCAAAAATAGGAACATGCTGGTGATTGTGAGGATGAGGCAGGACCAGGCAACATTTTGTTCTATTGTACATAAAGTATCCATGAGTTGAAGTGGACGGGATGGAAGCTATCTCTCTCTCTCTTTCCTTATCTAACTGTCTATCTATCTCTTTCGTTATTTGGGTTCCAAATTAAGAGAAAACCTCTTAAAAAGAGAAGACACTAAAATGGGAAGAACTGCAGTGAGTGGTCTCTCTAGTCCAGTTCTGCTGAAACAGGCTTTCAGTAGCAGAGTAGTGAGAACAGAACCCTGAAACATAGTTGAGGAATCTATAATTTGGGCCCTTATGCAAGTAGTTTAAGAGTCTTGATTTGTTAAACAACTGAAATCAATTAAGTGTTAAAGATGAATAATAATAAAGTCAGATAAAATATTCAGGATAATCGATGTGGTAATGGCATTCAAAAGTAATTAGTCATTGAGATCCTGGAGTATTTAGGAGGTTTCTAGCATTTTAGAACTGGGAAGTACTGAAGCCATCATTTAGTCCAACTCATTCATTTTCTGGATGATGCAAGTGAAACACAGAAACTGTCACTGGTTACCACAACTAGTTAATGGTAACGCCTGCGCTAAGAAAGACTCTCTGACTCAGCCTGGGTCTTTGTGGGTCACACTCACCTTGTCTACAGGGTAACAGTCTGACAGAATAGGAGTGGCCAATCAAGGTTTAATAGTAAAAAGGAAATGAAAGAGATTTGATGAATCTTGGCAAGCAAATGAATGAGAAAGCTAAAAAAAGAGGGAGGAGGTAATGGGCATTCCATGGCTTCATATCTTAGCAAGAAATACTTATAATTTCCAGCATGGCAGTGAAGATTTTGACATACCAGTTGTCTTTTTTCACCTCCCCTTTCCCTTTGTCAGATTCACTCTGCTGTTCTACATACTGACCTGTGCCCCAGAATTTTGACTTTTATGGCCTATATTACCAGAGCTTCTTTGTGTTCCAACTTCTGGTAGACTTCAGTCACTGGGGGGTACTAGCAGGCAACTAGAAGTCAGTCACATGTCCCCCCTACCCCAGCTCCTACTGGACCACAATCTCCCAGTAGCTCTGTTTCTCTACCTCAGGTCACAGCTCTTTTCACTTAGCCACTTTCTGTGTATTTCCCTATCTTTCATTGCCTTTCTTTGCCCTACCTGTTTCCTTGTAAATAGTCCCGCCATTAAACGTTCTTTAATGACCTCTTGAGTGGGTTATTTGTGTCCTGCCCAGATCAGGACAAATACATTAGCCTTGGCTGGATTTTCTCCCCCCTTTTCCCTCTGTATGTTCATCTTTCCCTTTCTCTTCGTAGAGAGAATAATGAGTTCTGTGATGCATAGTGTTGCCATTGTTGAAATTAAATCAACATCAATGTTTTTTTTTTTTTTCTTATTATTATTGCCTTTTTTTTTTTTTTTTGGTTTATTGTCTTAGGATGGGGGTATAATAGAAGGAAAAGCAGCAAAGGCCTGTAAGACTTCTTGCTGGCTTTGATTTCCAAAGGCTTAAACACACAGTGAAGAGGATTTGAGGGCCATGTTCAGAATCCTGATGATATGTCCTGTCCAGCAGTCCAAGATTTTGAGCATGTGCCATATGCAATGCTTCCTTCAACTGAGACTAGAAATGGATGTGATGAAATACCTAGGGGAGCACGATTCAACATGACTCACATTATTAAATTCCAAATCCTGTGTTTCCTCCAAGGGGAGACTATAAATGCGTGAATTGGTTTCTACTCTTCTATTTTGTGATAATCTTTGCTTCCTTGCTGATTAATATAGAGTAAGACCAACTCCAGTGCCCCCAGTGAGAAAGGACAAGGTATAATTAGAGGTTATCATCCTCCATTATCAGAGGTATAAATCACCGCCATGGTGATAGAAGTAGTGACCTGGTCCTGATTTAGACATTGATTTAGAATGGATCTCTTTCTTCGTATTCTTACGAGAATATGGAAGGGATGGAAAAGTCACATTTAAGGTGTTTAAAACATTTTGAGATCAGAGAATTCCTGAGAAGAGCACTGGGAAATTACCTGATTATTACTTGATCTTATCTTGAGCAGGAAATAAAAAGGATGTTGTTGAAACTCCCTCAGTGTTATCTGTCTTTCATGGTTCTAAACTCTGATACATCAAGAAATAAAATTCCTATGAGTTTATTTGCGGTAGGCAAGGAAAGTGCTTTTCACTGGATTAGTGATCAAAAATTACTCTAAAGAAAAGATAGAAGATGTTTTATTTAGACATCAGTGGGAAATTGGGAAGTAAAAACGGAGGAGGAAGAAATAAAGGAAATGGAGATAGGACTAGAGGATGATAAAGAGAGTAAGAAAGAGAGTTGGACTGATGGGATCCTGAGAGTCTAGTGGACAAGAGCTTTGACTGCTGGTGGTCTTGTAACAGGAAGTAAGACTTTTGAAAAAATGACTTCATGGTCTGCATAGACCAAAAGGACAAACAGGACTTATGAAAGGATTCTCTGAAACATCAATAAGAACAAAAGAAATTAAACCAAATAAAAAACCCCATAAAATGAGAAATCCAAATGCAAATTAATATATGAAAAGGTGGTCAAACTTATTTATAATGAGGTATATGACATACAGCCTCCAGTGTACAAATGACAGATAAAATTTGAAAAGTTGTTTGGTATTATTTAGAAAGGCTAAAGACACACGAACTTGTAATCTGGCAATTTTGATTCTGGGTATATCAGGTATATTACACAAGGGAAGCTGTGTACATGTGTAAAGATTATAAAAAAAAAAGATTATAAGTATAAGAAAATTCATGCCAGCTTTCTTCATAAAAGTTAAAAAATATATAAAGCACAAATGGTCATCAACCATAAATGGGCATATTTTGGTATTTTCAAAGAATGGAATGCTATAAAGTAGTGAAAAGAAATAAATGATGGACATACATGATAAAGTGGGTAAATCATGTAGATTTCTTAATGAGGGATACAAGCAATACACAAAAGAACACATATAATATAATTCCGTTATTATAAAATTTAAAAGCAAGGGCAAACTAAATTAAAAAAAATAAATAAATGCATACAGAGATTGTAAAACCATTTCTAAAAAGTAAAAAAAAAAACAAAAAACAGTACATAAAAATCAAAATACTGATGAGCTCTAGTGAGGTTGTAAGCAGGTATAATTTGGGCTTTTAGGTGTTGGTAAAGCTTTATTTCTTGACCTGGCAGTGATTCCACAAATGTTCACTCTATATTCATTAATTTTATTGTACATTTGTGTTTTATATAGTCTTCTGTGTGAGTTATAGTTCATGTGCTTGAAAAGATAAATAGGAGATAAAAGAGAAAGGGTACAAATTCACAAAGTTTTGCTATGAAATGGAGCAAAAAAAAAAAAAAAAGAATGATAGCTCCATTGAGATGTGGGATATTTCCTCCTTTCTGTCATTTTTGTAAATAGGACATAATAAAATATGTGTGTATACTACTTGGAATGACCCTATAGTTTCAGAAATATGATGCAAGAAAAAGATGAAATAATTGTCCAAGCTGAGTTCCTGAGCAGGAGAGGCTGATGGGACCCATGGGACCAGTGGGGTGGATCTTTTGATAAGGTTGGGAGAACTCTTCTTTATTACTGGAGAAAAGAGTGAGGTTTTGTGGACCTACAGAGTTAGGGTTGCAAATCTTATAAATACTAGAAGTTGACTTTATTGGGAGGAGTAGGGGTATTCCTTAAGACGACCGTCAAGGAGGTGTGATCAGCCTGCATTTTCACTGGTTCCAAGATAACGGCCCCTACCCAGGACAGCACTCACCATGGCTCTGTCCTGCCAGGCGGTTCATCAGGTAAGATTTGCCTGTACGATATAGGCCTACAATGGCCACCACCAACGCAGGCTGAGAAATCTTGTCGAGAATCTTCAGTGCGTTTGGATTCACCATCAGCTGTTCGTTCAGGTTTTCTATTAGACAAACGGGTGCCTCCATGATGGTTTTAAATGCCATGGTTTCCTGCAAACCCAGAAGAGTGTGTCAGTAAAATACAAGATCCCAAGGTCATCTCTAGTGAGGTTCAAGTCACGTGCATATCAGCTTCCTGCTTATATCAACTTTTTACTTTTTGTACATTTTTTAAGGGAAGAGTATGTAGCTTGGCATTGGCAGATCATAGAGTTCTTCCTTCATCATGCACATAATGCCTGGTGATATTGATGATGATGCTTAGGGTATAACTTGTCTCCAATGACTCCCTTCTCTGGAAATGATATTCTAGTTACTGAATCCCTCAATGTGACAATCCCTGGCACTGTTAACTTCTGTATATTATCTTACTGATCCTTATGAGAATCCTAAAGCTTAAAGAACTTCATCTATTCGTAGTAGATGAATAAAGGCAGTGTAGATAGGCTGAATGATTGGTCATGATTGTATCGACAAAATCAGGTTTGAAGAGCGATCTGTCTTGCTACACAACCTGCTACGTGCGTCTCAATCAACTTCATCAAATAAATTTTTTTCCCCTCTGATTAGTTTCCTAGGGAAACTGCAAGATTTCTCTTGACTAATCACATGTGAAATCACTATAGTACATAGTGTAGCATGAATGGATCCTCTTGTTTCTGTAATGTCATCTCATAAACTACTGAGAAGTTTCCAGACCAACTTGTCTGTATACAGGGTTTGTTTGTTTTATAGGGGATTTAAGGTCAACCTATATTTTGTGAAAGGCACGACAGTCCATAACATCCAATCTTATTTCTCACATTCATTTGTTTATTCATTACATATTTAATGAGTCTGGTGGTAGTTAAATGCTCAGGATATAAAACGATTAATAGAGTCCCACGCTTATACCATAGATTCTGTATCACGTTCAATTTTAGTTTGTCTGTGAGTAATAGAAAAGCCCTAGAAAACTGTTGCTTAAATACCTGAAATTTTATTTCCTTCTCTCATAAGCATCCAAAGAAAGAGTCCATGGCTCTGCTTCACAAAGTTATCGGGGGCACTAGTTCTTTCTGTTTTCTGCTTGGCTGTGTTTTCTCATGCTTCCTTATGGTCCCAGATGGCTTACCTCCACATGTCTGGGACACAGCATGGCTATACAAGTATTTGCTTAAAAAAATTTACGTCTGTAAAGAGGCAGTGAGTGTGGAATTCCAAACAACAAAAATGAAAAATGTAATATTGTGTCTGGACTAGAAAAGACTTTTTCAGGATGTCATGTATCCCCTACTCTGTGTTTTTGATCTGAGGCCAGTGGAAGAGAAAATCGAGATGACACAATTGGGTACCTGAGAGTTAGGAGCTAGAGTCCTGTCTTGCTCTATCAATTGCTTCACATGCTCCTGGTCACTCTTTTCTTTCTGTTCCATCATTCGTTGATACTTTGTTTCCTCCAGTGTTTTTTCTGGAGCCTGTACAGATTCAACCTTGACATGTTCTGCTGAAATGGCATAGGAAGAAAGAAAATCATGTAAAGTTGCACTTTTACTTTCTTCTTCCTTCCACACTTATTTGTTAGTGTTACTATTTCATGTAGGAAAGTCCCTGGGGCCATTTTTTGGGAGTAGCCATAATGCCACTTGCTGTGTTATACACACTCAGAAAGGGCTTTGGGAGGTAAGACACATGTCTGTTGTTCTTCCTCTAGTTGAGCGATTCTAGGTGTACCAGGCCTGGGAAGAGGGACAGTAATTACCCAAAGGGTTTCTGAGGACTGAGAAGGCTGAACCTCCTTTTGTACATCCACTCCCCCCGCATGTGAGCTCTCCCTGCTGCCAGAACCTAGGAGTCCCATCAATTCCTAAAGATCATACCAAAAACCCGTTGCCGTCGAGTTGATTCCGACTCACAGCGACCCTATACCTATACAGCCCCTATTTATTTGAGAGCTCTACGGTGCCTACACACTGAAGCTAGGTTAATTATCTCTAATATTGATGCCATATGAGGGCTTAGCTTGTATTGAAGCCATTATATTACCCATTGATAATTGACAGAATGAAGCTCAATTCTTCCCAAAGAGTTTGTTTAGTCCCCCTCTGATTTGTTCTATGTTCCCAACACTCCAACTCTATTACAGGACACAAGTAAACCCTTGATTAAGAGCATGAAGTTGAGGATATATGGAAAGGTGGTAAGGATGAGGATGAAAAAGTCAGTCCTGAACCGAACTGGACTGATATCTTCTCATTGTAAAATGTACCCTAATCACAAAATTTAAATCTCTCTAGAGTCAGTATGCCCTGGTGAGAGGAAGTGGAAGAGGAAAGCTCTGGTCTTTGTGTTATTAGATTGTGATACACAATAGACTTGTCTCTATGCTTGTCACCTGAAAATTCTGGATCTCTTTCCGAAGTTTCATTCTCTCCTCTCTGAATTTCTCCTTGAGACATGGTTCCTGTTCCTAAAGAAGGAAAAATGATGCTGAGTCTCACACAGTGTAAAATAGAATCACTAACCTTGTTCCAAATTTGCCAAATTAGTTTCCTTTATAGTACAATACTTCCGTTACCTCTCAAGATCTTTTTGACACTCATTCTTGAAATAATTTCCTCCCTTAACTGCCATTATATCACTCTGTCTTCAGCCATCTATCCTTGCTATTAATTTTTCTTGAGCTTTTTCCCTAGGTTCACAATTGCCTTTTTTTTCTTATAGTCCTTGAAATATTAGTATCCTAGAATTCTATACAGGTTTCCTCTAACTCACATTGAACACACTTTAAATTAATTGTCACTTTTTTTTGTTGTTTCAACTCTCACCTGTATAATATTGATTCTCATACATATGGCCTAGAAGGACGGTTGAAATCAAATGGGACTATCTCTACATGATGCCCATACCCCACCTTCACTGCTTCCCTACGGCCCACACCATGCTGTTTGGCTAGAGAGACACTGGGTCCATCCCGCCCCCACTTGCCAGCTCCTGCCATCCAATATTTTTTTCTCTTTCCCTTTCTTCCTATTCTACCTCCCACCTAACCTCATACACCACCTCCCCCACTTTCGCCTGCCTCCAGGTCTGCCCCACCCCCACCCACCACCAGCTACTCTTCCGTTTTTCTCTCTTTCTCTCTGTTTTCTTTTCTTTCCCCCTCCTGTGACCTAGCCCTGTGTGCCACCCCTCTTCCCATAGGTTCCTGGTGTGTTGCCACAGCTACAGCTTCCCTGCTGCTGAGGCCCACCACCTTATAAACCCACACCCCCCACTGCCACTTGACCAGCTGCTAAACTATGGGAAGAGAGCCCATGCAACTCCATGTCTGACACCCCCACGTATCTGGTGAGGAGCTGTGAATATTCCCATACCACGGGACCATCAGGAGCCAGACACCACCTGCCCAGTCCACCCTCAGCCATGTTACCAAACCAGTACACAGTGAAGCAGATTCACCCTGTTTGCTTCTACCCTGCCCACGCAGACAAGGGGGTGAGAACTATCAGGCCCACAGATGAGCAGGCAGCAAAAAACTCTTCACCTGCAAGTCTTGACAGATTGAAAAAAAAAACAAAAAAAGCAGGATGAAACAACAACAAAAAAAAATGAACATGCAATTATTAAATAAAGAAAATAATACCTTAATGTCTCAAAGACAGCAGACAATATCAAAACATATAAAAAAGAACAACAAGATGGCTCCGGCAAGTGATCAAAACAAAGAATCAGATGATCTCCTGGTAGAGGAAAAGGCAGTGGAACTACCAGATACTGAATTCAAAAGATGAATATTTAGGGATCTTCAAGAGATTAGAAGAGAGAGCAAGGAGAACACAGACAAAATCAAGGAAAAAAATTGACAAAGTCATGGAAAACACAGATAATATGATCCTACACATAGAAATATATATACATAGAAAATTCCAAAAATTCCATGAGAAAACTCCTGGAATTAATAGAAAGAATCAGCAGAGTAGCAGGAAAGACCAAAATACAAAATCGGTTGGATTCCAATACACCAACAAAGAAAATTTTGAAAAGGAATTCAAGAAAATAACACCATTTTTAATAAAAGCCACCCCAAAATAAAATACTTAGGAATAAGCCTAACCTTGGAGGTAAAAGACGTGTACAAAGAAAATGCTACTGCAAGAAACCTACATAAATGGAAAAATATACCATGCTCATGGACAGGAAGACTCAACATTGTGAACATGTCAAATCTAACCAAAACAATTTGTAGATACAGTGCAGTCCCAATCCAAATATCAGCAGCATTCTTTAACATGATGGAAAAACAAATCACTAACTTTGTATGGGGAAGAAAAAGGCCTTGGATAAATAAAGCACTATTGAAAAAGAACAAAGTAGGAGGGCACACACTACCTGCTCTCAGAGCCTTCTACAGAGCCATGGTAGTCAAAACAGCCTGGTACTGGTACAAAACAGGCACATTAACAATGGAACAGAATTGAAAACCCAAATATAAACCCATCCACCAACAGCCAACTAATCTTTGACAAAGGCCCGAGGTCCTTTAAATGGAGAAATGATGGTCTCTTTAAGAAATGGTTCTGGCAAAACTGGATGTCCATCTGGAAAAAAATGAAATGGACTGAAGATACCTCACATCATACATAAAAATTAAATCAAAATGGATCAAAGATCTAAATATAACATCTAAAACTATAAAGATCATGGAAGAAAAAACAGAAACAATGCTAGAGGCCATAATACACAGCATAAATAGGATACAAACCATAAGTAGCAAGGCACAAACCCCGGAAGGTAAACTAGATAACTTGTTGTTGTATATGAGATGAAGCCTTGCCATCTTTACTTCTTAGGAGCATTCTGATGGTACTTCTTCCAAGACTGATTTGTTCATACACAGACACATCCAAACACCCTGAGACACTGAGCTACTGGTGCTGAGGGCTGGGGCCTGTGGTCATGGGGGTCATCTAGGTCAATTGACATAATATAGCCCATGAAGCAAATGTTTTACATCCAACTTTGATGATTAGTGTCTGGGATTTTAAATGCTTGTGAGCAGCCATCTAAGAAACTTCCACTGGTTCCATCCTATCTGGAGCAAAGGAGAATGACTAAAACCAAAGACACAAATATCAGTCCAAGAGATTAATGGGCCACAAGTACCACTGCCTCCGGGAGCCTGAGTCCAGAACAACTAAATGGTGCCTGGTTACTACCACAGGCTGCTCTGACAGGGATCACAATAGAGATTCTTGGATAGAGCGGGGGGAAAATGTAGAACAAAATTCACAATCACAAAAAAAAAAAAAAAAAAAAAAGGCCAGACTTACTGATCTGACAAGAGACTAGAGGAATCCCCGAGACCATGGTCAGTGGATGCCCTTTTAAGTCAGAAGTGAAGTAATTCCTGAACTTACCCTTCAGTCAAGGATTAGACAGGTCTATGAAAAACAACAATAACACCTGAGGAATGTGATTATTGGTTCAATCATGTATATGAGATCAAATGGGCAAGTCCTGCCCAAAAGGAAAGACAAGAAGTCAGGAAGGGACAGGAAAAATTGACAGAAGGAAATGGGAAATTTGGGGTGAGGAAGGAAAGAGTGTTGAAACGTAGTGGGAATTGCGACCAGTGTCACAAAACAATTTGAGTATGAATTGTTGAATGAGAAACTAATTTGCTCTGTAAACTTTCACCTAAAGCACAATCAATCAATAAAAGGACTGAGAAAGAAAAAAAAAAGAGATTGGAGATTGCTAGTTTATACGGTAAATTTACAAGTAAACTTCTGTTTTTCAAATTGGACCATTGGGTCTTCTTATGATGATGATTACAAATAGGTGGTTGTCATCATTTTAAGGTCTATTCTGATGGCTAAGGTTGTGGGTCAACTTGACTGGCCATATTCTCAGTGGTTTGGCAGTTACGATGTAGTTTGGCAGTTATGTAATGATGTAATCACCTCCATGGCGAGATTTGCTATGAGCATCCAGTCGGTTGGTTGAAATGGAGTTTCTTTGAGTGTATGGCCTGCATCCAGTATATATGGACTTTTTGACAAAACTTGCTGGCTTTTGCTCTGCACTAGATCCTGCATCTGGCTTGTCACCATCTGACCTCTGGTTCTTGTGACTTGAGCCAAGAGTCTGCCATCTTACCTGCTGATCTTAGGTTCATCAGCCCCTGCAGCTACATAAGTCAGGAGAAGCCTTCAGTCTTCAGCCTTCAGCCTGACCCATGAATTTGGGACTTTCCAGCCTCTACAGACGCATGAGCTGTTTCCTTGATATAAATCTCTATCTTTCTATACACACACACACACACACACCTACCTTTGAATTGTGGCATTGGCAAAGAATATTGAATATACCATGGACTGCCTGAAGAATGAACAAGTCTGTATTGGAGGAAGTACAACCAGAATGCTCCTTAGAGCAAGGAGGGTGAGACTCTGTCTCACATAATTTGGACATGTTATCCAGAGGAACTAGTCCCTGGAGGACATCACACTTGGTAAAGTGGAAGGTCAGAGAAAAAGAGGAAGACCCTCAATGAGATGGATTGGCACTGTGGCCGCAACGATGGGCTCAAGCATAGCAAAGATTGTGAGGATGGCACAGGAAGGGGCAGTGTAACATTCTCTTGTACGCAGGGTCACTATAAGTCAGAGCTGACTTGACGGCGCCTAATAACAAAGAACATATATATGTTGGTTTTGCTTCCGTAAAGAACCCAGCCTAAGACATTTGGTGCTGAGAGTAGTTCTAGAGAAACAAAATTGTAAGGATGATTTTTCCGGATTTGTTCTCAAGTCTGGTTAGTTTGAAAGATGTTGATGACTCTACTTCCAGTAGTAAAGAAGGAATTGCTAGTCCATGGTATGAGGTGGCAATAAAAATACTCAAAATATCACCACCAGTAGATTAGGTTTTGGTGAGAAGTGAGGCTCTGTGTGATGGCATGTTTGATACTTTTCCATGATTTTGTCGGAATGAGAAGTATAAGGAAGCTGATTGGCTGGCTCTACTTTCCCTAGACAAAGTGGTGAAAGAAGGATAAGCTCATGGCTACAGAGTCAAAGCTCAAGAGCCACATAAATGATCCCAAAATTGCCACTTGTGCCCTGAAAGAAAATCTCATTTCTTGTAGTAAGAGAGCTGATATGGCGGAAAGCAAACCCAGAGTCTTACCGTATGAGTGGCTGAATTATAATGCCAATTGAATCCCCAACCTCAAATGGAGTCAGAAATTATAATGAGGGCATTAATTAGGAAGAAATGTGATCCTGAAATTGGGATAGGGACATATGGGCAGATAATCAGAAAGCTGGGGACGCAGAGCCTCTAAATTCCATTAAATCACCAGTGCCAACAAAACCATTAGCCCTTCCACCCCCATTTGATGCCATTAACCCAGCTATATCTGAAAAGTCTTTTTTGGGCACATCACCTGGGGCAATATGAGTCATTGCCTGGGGCATCTCATGAGGCAAATCCCTTGCAAGACATTGATTGCTAAATGTTCTTAAAACACATTGCCACCACTCATTTTTGCTTCTAGACCTATAAATAGACATAAGTCCCTGTTAGCCCCGAAAGCTGAAGTACAATGTGACTCAGGAGGAGGCATGCTACACTCCAAAAGAACTGCTTGAGTTTTCTAGTATATACAAACAGAAACCTGGGGAATATATGTGGGAATTGGTATTGGGTGTGGGGTAATGGTGCAAGAAACATAAAGTTGAATCAGTGTGAGTTTATTGATATGGGCCCACTAAGCACAAATTCTTCATTCAATAGCTTGAGAGGTTTCAGCTCCAGAGATTAGAAAAGGGTCTAATAGTTTATTTGCTTGATTTACTGAAGTCTGGATTATGGAAGCCTATCGAGGTGAAGTAGCAGATCTACGTTGGTATACTGCAGAAGAAAGTATCAAAAGGCTTAGGGAAATCAGCATGTTAGAGTGAATTTATCAGCTTAGACCCACAAGCCCACACGTGGAATGCCCAGAGGACACAACCTTTACCACAATGATGAGGAATAAATTTTTGAAGGGAGTCCCAGCATCCTTGAAAACTGCTGTGATTGCTATTCTTTAGAAGTGAGATTTGACAGTGGGAGCTGCCTTAACTGAATTAAGACACCTAACTACAGTGGGGCTGATTGGACCCCGTGATGATGGTAGGGGCCAAGTGGTGGCACTCAATCAACAAATACAAGGTGGGTGTGGTTACCATAATGAACACTGGAGTCAAAGCAGTAATCAGCATAGTCTGACATGTATGCACTTAGGGCGTTGGCTACTTACTCATGGTGCTCTTAGGAGTGGAAAGATGGAAAATCTACTAAATAGTACTTGATCTGTACAATTGGAAGAATTCTAGGTCTAGTGAATGGCAGTCGAACTTGAATCACCAGAGTATAGAGTCATGGCCCTTCGATCAATCCCCAGACTTGATCAAGCTTACAGACCCACCAGCCCTTGAATGAAGCAGAGGTCAGGTCCCCTTGAGGAATGGCCAAGCAATACTGCCAAAAATTTATACTGTTAATCTTTTCCCCAGACTTCCTCAAAGGGATCTGCAGCCTTTTATGAGAGTGATTGTTTATCAAGGAAAAGGAAATAGATTTTTGGGGGATATCTGGATACTGGCTCTGAACTGACACTAATTCCAGGAAACCCAAAACATCATTGTGGCCCATCAGTCATACTGGGGGGATATGGAGGTCAGGTTATTGATGGGGTCTTAGCTCAGGTTCAGCTCACAGTGGGTTCAGTGGGTCCCAAACCTATCCTGTAGTGATTTCCTCAGTTCAGGAATGCATAATTGGAATAGATATACTCAGCAATTGGCAGAACCCCCACACTGGAGCCCTGACAAGTGGAGTAAGGACCATTATGGTAGGAGAAGCCACGTGACGCCATTAGAACTGACCCTACCTAGGAAAAAATTAAAGCAAAACCAGTACCACATTCCTGGAGGGATTGCAGAGATCACTGCCACCATCAAGGACTTGAAGGATGCAGAGGTGGTGATTCCCAACACATCCCCATTTAACTCACCTGTTCAGTCTGAGAAAAAACAAAAAAACAGATGGATCTTGGAGAATTACAGTGGATTATTGAAAACTTAACCAGGCAGTGACTCCAATTGCAGCTGCTGTGCCAGATGTGGCTTCATTGCTTGAACAAAGAAATACCTGGTAGGCAGCTATTGATCTTGCTAATGCTTTTTTCTCCTTACCTGTTTTGAAAGCCCACCAGAAGCAGTTTGCCTTCAGCTGCCAAGGCTAGTGACACACCTTCACTGTCCTACCACAGAGGTCATGCTTTAACCCCTATCAGTGTGCTCACTGCATATCAAGATTCCATGTTCAGGCAGATTTTGTTTCTTTGTATACTAACAGGTTATTGTGACGCATTCTCTGATGAATCATGGCTCTTTTATTCTCTGAACTCTACTTTTAGAAGAGTATTTATACATAGCTGCTGACGTGGCATTTCAAAATAGACTGAAAGCATTTTTCTAATTGTGACATATAAGAAATCTTTATACCTCTCTTATTAATGCCTTAACTTTCATTTTTTTTAAACTTCTATGTCTCAATCTGTGCAATCTGAATTGAACCTGACACAACACAGGTTACTTCTTTGAGATTCAAACCAGTTTTCTCATGGGAATTGTGTTTTTCTGCCTTTGCTAAAATAAAAATCAATTTGCTGCAATGTCTGCAATAACAGCTGGAATTACCCTCCTTTCTGAGACAATTAGAAAGTGGACAAAATATACAAAACAACAATTTTTAACATGATGGACATCAGGTAAAAAAAGGGTAGTAAGCCCTAAGATTCGAGAAACAAACCAACAAAGTAGCCTTGTGATTGTCCTATTTCACTGACTTGAGAGAGCTTCAAAACACAGTTTCAGGAAGGGGACCCAGTCGGAGCCAGGCAGACACTCTGAGTTGAGAAAATGGAATTGGAACTATGTGGAGACAAAAAAGACTAGAATATCATGAATGGAGTACCATAAATGAGACAGCTGTATAGAGAGAGAACTCTTTGGTACCACAGATATCCCCTCAAGTATCAGCTGAAGGCTGATCAGGGCATGTGTGTAAAGAAACTACCCAAGATCAGTGAAAAGAACCACCCAGAGCATTAGAGGGAACTGTTCCTGAGGCTCTAATAGGACCAGTAATAGTGCTTGTTACATCAGCCGGACTAGAAAATCTCATAATTTGGGGGGCATTGGAAAAAGTACATTAAAGGGTCTCTCCTCGGTACTGCGGGCTAATTAGCTCTAGACTGAGCACTGCTTATGTCTTGTCTAACCTGTTGCCGTTGAGTCGATTCTGACTCATAGTGACACCGTAGTACAGAATTCAACCGCCGCATAGAGTTTCTAGGGAGTGGCTGGTGGATTGGAACTGCCAACCTTTTGGTTAGCAGCTGAACTCTTAACCACTGCACCACCAGGAAGTAAACCTTAGAAACAAAACTTAGAGGCCCAAACTGTTTGCAAGAATTCTCAAGAATAATTATAGGAATACAGAAATATCCAGCTCCCAAGAGGGTAAAATTCAAATTTTTTAGAGCCCAGTTAAAATTTACCAGGAATGCAAAGAAGTAGGAAAATGCAACTCATAATGAAGAAATAAACCAATCAATCAAAATTATGGCAGGACATAATAAGATGCTAGAATTAGCAGAGAAGGATATTAAAAATAGTTATTATCACTGTATTTTACTTGTTCAAAAAGTTAAGGTGAATAACGGGAGATATCAAAAAGACCCTTTGTACGTGAAGACATGAACAGAAAGGCAAAAATGAACAGAAGCACCAAAAAAGTCAATATATTTTGTCGGCTACAGAGTGCTTTGTTTGGAGCAAGATTAGATTTCGTAGTTGTATGATATTTGCCATGCCATTTAACCAATTTTAAACATGTTTTCTAGAAAATGGAAACTGTAAAACTTAGTCCCTAGGGCTATGTTGGGGCTAAAACTAAATCATGAATACCATAGTATTTCTTGGTTATAATGAGAGAGCAAGAAGAGTGAAAAATATAGCACAGAACAAAAAAAAAAAAGAATTGAAAGTAGGAGAAAAAGATTAAGAAACTTAGAAAAAAAGCTATTTGAAAAAAAATCTATATTTCCAGTCATCCACTTACAGGTTTTATTCTGTTCTGTTTTTCTTTTTTAGAGGTGGATAGGAGGAGGAGGAATAGCTGACAAAGAAGAGAGAGCTGGACAGACAAGTAGGTGATAAATGAAGTTACTGCCATGCCAAGGAATCCAGGGGAGATATTTCCAGAAGGAGGGATCAGATTTTCAGAAGGGCAGGGAAAGGTCACAGTAAGCAGAGATGTTGCACACTGTAGATTCTTTAGAGGAAAGTATCAGTAAAGTAGGGGGTTGAATTTCTACTTGAAAAGGTTTAAGGAATAAGTGGGCACTCAGAAATTGGACAAGTGAGCCTGGACTATTTCTAAAGGAAGAAATTCATTTTAAAAAATAGTATAAGCATATGATTAAAATGCATGTTCTTTTAAGACCCCAGACGCTACTCACCATCTACATTCTACTTTGGTGAGTAGCGTCTGGGGTCTTAAAAGCCTGTGAGTAGCAATCTAAGATACTTCACTGGTCTCATCCTTTCAGGAGCAAGGGAGAGAGATACAAGGGAAAGATTAGTCCAAAGGACTAAGGAACCACAACTAGCATGGCCTCCACCAGAATGAGACCAGTACAACTAGATGGTGTCCAGCTACCACCACTGACTGCTCTGACAGGGATCAAAATAGAGGGTCCCAGAGAGAGCTGGAGAAAAATGTAGAACAAAATTCTAACTCACAGAAAAAGACCAGACTTACTGGCCTGACAGAGACTGGAGAAACCCCAAGAGTATGGCCCCCAGACACTCTTTTAGCTCAGTAATGAAGTCACTCCTGAGGTTCACCCTTCAGTGAAAGATTAGACAGGGCCACAAAACAAAATGAGACTAAATGGGCACACCAGCCCAGGGGCAAGGACAAGAAGGCAGGAAGGGACAGGAAAGTTGGTAATAGGGAACCCAAAGTTGAGAAGGGAGAGTGTTGACATATTGTAGGGTTGTTAAGCAATGTCGTAAAACAATATGTGTACTAACTGTTTAATGAGGAACTAGTTTGTTCTGTAAACCTTCATCTAAAGTACAATTAAAAACAAAAACAAGGGTTAACCTAATAAAGTAAAATTCAAGCATTTGGAAATTAGAAAATAAAAAGAATGTTCTTTTCATGAAACTGCGCTTCAGCTTTTTCTTTCTTTTCTCTTTAACAGAGTCATTGGACTGTTTATACTATATCTTATTTACTCTTCTTTCCTTCTTATGAAAATAAGTAGTTCTTTCAGTTTCTTAGCTGCAGTTGGAACAGTACAGAGAAAGTTCCTTCAAAGTCTTTGGTAGTTTAATCGAGTCCCCAGTCAGCACAGATACTGTCAAGAAAGAAAAAGACAATCTTAAAGCCTTTTGAGCTCTCTGTTCAGGTTCTGCTAGTGCCTGATTCAGCCCAGAGCAAGACAGGGCCTGTCAGGGACGTGCCTGTAGCCTGAGGGAGCCAGGATTTCATCTGAACTGCTTTCCAACCTCAGGCTCAGGACAGCCTATCCTGGTGCTGGTCATTGTTAAGAAAACTAACTGACCCTTATGAATAAAAAAAAAAAAAAATTTAAATACCTTCCTAAAAAAACAAACAAAAAAACATTGCCATCCAGTGGATTAAGACTCATAGTGCATACCTTCATAAAAAAAAAAATTTTTTTTTTTTTTCCATACCCTTCCCTAAAGTTATCACAGGCTCTATGCCCTGGAGCAGAAGAGCTGAAGAGAAAGCTGCTTGATGAGAAAGTAGTAAGAATTCTCACCTGTTTTTTCCTCCACAGTATTGATGGAGAGATTTCTCTTCCTTCTCAGTCTCTCTCTGGATCCTGGGACTTTTATTTCACCCCTCCAAAAACCTGGGGCTTTCAGGACTTACTCAAGAATAAGGAAGGAAGGAAGTAAATAAAGCAACCTTTTCCGCAGAATTAGAGCAACATGAAACTGAAAGCACTGAGGGAAAGGAAGTAACTCAACAACCGTGAAAGATCTGCAGGAAGCCATGATAGATTTTCAGTAGCCTCAAATGCATGGGAAAGCTGGACAATGAACAATGAAAATAAAAGAAGAATCGATGCTTTTGAGTTACAGTGTTGGTGAAGAATATTGAATATACCTTGGACCGCCAGAAGAACGAACAAATCTGTCTTGGAAGAAGCACAGCCAAAATGTCCCTCAGAGGCAAGGATGGTGACACTTCATCTCATGTACTTTGGACATGTTATCAGGAGGGACCAGTACCTGGAGAAGGACATCATGCTTGGTGAAGCAGAGACTCAGGGAAAAAGAGGAGGACCCCCAACGAGATGGATTGACACAGTGACTGTATCAATGGGCTCAAACAAAGCAACAATTGTGAGGATGGAATAGGACTGGGCAGTGTTTCAACTGTTTTGTAGTACATAGGGTCACTATGAATCGGAATGAATTAATGGCACCTAACAACAACATTTTAACAACAACATGCTAGTGGGAGGGTACATGGGTTTTGCACAATTCCTCAACTAAGACCATCACCTTTTACTTTTGACAAAGCTCTTAGAGATCTTTTGCTATGAAGGAAAAAAAAAAAAAAAAAAGGAATGTCCATTTGATTGTTTGAATGCAATGAAATTTATGTCACATTTGGAGGCCAGTTTGAGAAGCCTCTTAGAATGAGAAACATCATGTTCTTTTTAGGTACAATTTTTTGAAATAACTAACACACTCACATTTATAGATGCAATAAGTGAGGGAAAGGACACATCTTACTCATTTATGAATACCCAGCCATAACCTGGCACTTAGTTCCCATACACAGTGAGAAGGGTAGCTTCCATGTATTTCACCCTTGTTCCAGGTTTGATAGTGATCTCTTCCCATGGGTTATCTAACATAAATTTCATAATAAATGTTTCCCCATAAATTTATAGAAACAAAGGCACAGAAAGATTTAATCACTTTCCAAAAGCACAACACTATGAGTAAACTGAACCTAAGCCATTTTGATCCCAAACTCTCTTCTTGAAACACTTCACTACACTGCCTTTCTCTCTTTGCCGAGTGAATAGTAATGAGAAGAGCAGTTTTTTCTTATTGATTGTTTTCTAAGTATTACTTATCTTCCATGTCTAATTCAGCCCTGACTACAATAAGGCAAAATAAGTGGTTTTTGTCTCCATTCTAAGATGGAAACAGAGAGTGTAAGGGAGGGTATATAATATCTACTTAATGCAAAACAATGCAATAAAGGAGTAAATATTGACAAACACCTAATTTTTCCCAATTTGAATAAATAAACCTTTGAAATGCATAAGAAATAGTAAAATATTTATGCAAAATCTTTTTAACTTAGTTATACGTATATTTAAAAATCACATTATATTTATGTAATGTACCCATGTAGATATGTCATTTTTTCATACTCACATTTCATAAAATAATTTTGTTCAAACTCTTCACATCTTTTTTTAACACTGTAGACTATCATTATTGAATCTACTTTAAATTAATTTAAATTATTTTTTCAGAGTGCATTATCCTTACTTCTTAAAGTTATTTGAAATGCAGTACTTTCTGAATCAAGGTATGATACTTATTAGATATTTTACCTTAAACCACTGGTATGTGATTCTAGACCATTAGTACAAGTCTTTATTATGTTTGTATATAACTTTTTATCTGTTTTTATTTATTTATTGTGCTTTAAGTGAAAGTTTACAATTCATTTTCTCAAACAAAAATTTATATGCACATTGTTATGTGACCCTAGTTGCTCACCCTATAATGTGACAGCACACTCCTTCTTTCCACCCTGCACTTCTCATGTCCATTCAACCAGCTCTTCTCCACCCTTCTCATCTCGCCTCCGGACAGAAGCTGCCCATTTAGTATCATGTATCTACTTGAGCTAAGAAGCACACTCTTCACAAGTATCATTTTATGTCTTATAGTCCAGTCTAAACTTTTTCTTAAGTGTTGGCTTCGGGGATGGTTTTAGTTTGGGGCTAACAGGGAGTCCAAGGGCCATGTCTTCTGGAATTCCTCCAGTCTCAGTCAGACCATTAATTCTGGTCTTTTTACTGGAATTTGAGTTCTGCACCCCACTTTTCTCCTGTTCTGCCAGGGACTCTCTGTTGTGTTCCCTATCAGGGCGGTCATTGGTGGTAGCCAGGCACCAGCTAGTTCTTCTGGTCTCAGGCTGATGGAGTCTCTGGTTTATGTGGCCTGTTCTGTTGGGCTCATATTTTACTTGTCTTTGGTGTTCTTCATTCTCCTTTGCTCTAGGTGGGTTGGGATCAATTGATGCATCTTAGATGGGCGCTTGCTAGCTTTTAAGACCCCAGATGCCACTCACCCAAGTGGGATGTGGAACATTTTTTTAATAAACTTTGTCATGCCAATTGACCTAGATGTCCCTCGAAACCATGGTCCCCAGACCCCTGCCCCTGCTATTCTGTCCCTTGAATTGTTTGGTTGTATTCAGGAAACTTCTTAGCTTTTGGTTTAGTCCAGTTGTGCTGACTTCCTCTGTATTGTCTGTTCTCCTTTACTTCACCTAAGATAATTTTTGTCTACTATCTAGTTAGTGAATGCACCTCTCCCTCCCTCTGCACCCTTGAGACCATCAAAGAATGTTTTCTTCTGTGTTTAAACCTTTTATGGAGTTCTTATAATAGTGGTCTCATACAATAATTGTCCTTTTGTGACTAATTCCTCTCAGCATAATGCCTTCCAGAGTCACCCATGTTATGAGATGTTTCAAAGATTCATTGTTGTTCTTTACTGTTGCATAGTATTCCTTTATGTGAATATACCATAATATGTTTATCCATTTATCTGTAGATGGGCACCTTGGTTATTTCCATCTTTTTGCTATTGTGAACAGTGCTGCAATGAACATGGGAATGCATATACCTATTTGTGTGAAGGTTCTTATTTCTCTAGGGTATATTCCAAGGAGTGATATTGCTGGAGCGTATGGTATTTTTATTTCTAGCTTTTGACAGAAGGGACAAATCAATTTCCAAAGTGGTCATACCATTTACATTCCTATTACCAGTGAATAAGTGTTCCAGCCACTCTACAACCTCTCCAATATTTGTTATTTTTTAATTTTTTTGGATTAATGCCAGCTTGTTGGGGTGAGATGGTATCTCATTGTAGTTTTGATTTGCATTTCTCTGATGGCTAATGATCTTGAGCATTTCCTCATGTATGTGGTGGGCACCTGAGTGTCTTCTTTGCTGAAGTGCCTGTTCATATTCTTTGCCCGTTTTTTAATTGGGTTATTTGTCTTTTTGTTGTTGAGGTTTTGCAGTATCTTGTAAATTTTAGAGATTAGAGGCTGATCGGATTTGTTGTAGCCAAAACTATTTTCCCAGTCTTTAGGTTGTCTTTTTACTCTTTTGGTGAAGTCTTTGGGTCTTTAGATGAGCATAAGTGTTTGATTTTTAGGAGCTCCCAGTTATCTAATTTCTCTTCTGGTGTTTGTGCACTGTTGGTAATGTTTTGTATTCTGTTTATATCATGTATTAGGGATTCTAGTATTGTCCATTATTTTCTTCCACGGTCTTTATCGTTTTAGATTTTATATTTAGATCTTTGATACATTTTGAGTTAGTTTTGTACATGGTGTGAGGTATAGGTCTAGTTACTTTTTTTTGCAGATGGATATCCAGTTATGCCAGTACCGCCTGTTAAAGAGACTGTCTTTTCCCCAATTAATGGACTTTGGGCCTTTGAAAAATACCAGCTGCTCATAGGTGGAAGAATTTAGGCCTGGATTCTCAATTCTGTTCCATTGGTCTAAGTACCTGTTGTTATACCAGTACCAGGCTGTTTTGACTACTGTGGTGGTATAATAGGTTCTAAAATCAGATAGTGTGAGGCCTCCCACTTTGTTCTTCTTCTTCAGTAATTCTTTACTTATCCAGGGTCTCTTCCCTTGCCATGTGAAGTTGGCGATTGGTTTCTTCAACTCACTAAAAAATGCCATTAGAATTTGTATCAGAATTGCATTGTATCTGTAGATTGCTTTGGGTAGAATAGACATTTTCATAATGTTGAGTCTTCCTATCCATGAGCAAGGTATGCTTTTCCACCTATGTAGGTCTTTTTTGGTTTCTTGCAGTAGTGTCTTGTAGTTTTCTTTGCATAGGTCTTCTACATCTCTGGTTAGATTTATTCCTAAGTACTATCTTTTTGGGGGCTATTGTAAATGGTATTCATTTGGTGATTTCCTCTTTGAAGTTCTCTTTGTTGGCGTAGAGGAATCCAACTGATTTTTGTATGTTTATCTTGTATCCTGATTCTTTGCTGAAATCTTCTTAGTTCCAGGAGTTTTCTTATGGATTCTTTGGGGTTTTCTTTGTACAAGATCATATCAGCTGCAAATAGAGATACTTTTACTTCTTCCTTACCAAATTTGGGTGCCCTTTATTTCTTTTTTAGCCTAATTGCTCTGACTAAGTACTCCAGTACAATGTTAAATAAGAGCGGTGATAAAGGACATCATTGTCTGGTTCCTGTTCGCAAAGGGAACGCTTTCAGACTCTCTCCATTTAGGATGATGTTGGCTGTTCATTTTGTATAAATGCCCTTTCTTATGCTGGGGAATTTTCCTTCTCTTCCTATATTGCTGAGATTTTTTTTTATCATGAATGGGTGTTGAACTTTGTCATATGCCTTTTCTGCATCAATTGATAAGATTATGTGGTTCTTGTCTTTTGTTTTTTTATGTGATGCACTACATTGTTGTTTTTCTAGCGTTGAACCATCCCTGCCTACCTGGTATGAATCCCACTTGGTCATGGTGAATTATTTTTTTGATATGACGTTGAATTCTATTGGCTGGAATTTTGTTGAGGATTCTTGCCTTTAAGTACATGGGGGATATTTGTGTGTAATTTTCTTTTTTTGTGGTATCTTTACCAGTTTTGGTATCAGGGTTATGCTGGCTTCATAGAATGAGTTTGGGAGTATTCCACACTTTTCTATTCTCTGAAATACCTTTAGTAGTAGTGGTGTTAACTCTTCTCTGAGAGTTTGGTAGAATTCTGCAATGAAGCCATCAGGGCCTGAGCTTTTTTTGTTGTTGTTGGGAGTTTTTAAATTACGTTTTCAATCTCTTCTTTTGTTATGGGTTTATTTAGTTGTTTTACCTGTTTGTGTTAGTTTAGGTAGGTGGTGTGTTTCTAGAAATTTGTCCACTTCCTTTAGGTTTTCAAATTTGTTAGAGTACAATTTTTCATAGTATTCTGTTATGATTATTTTAATTTTAGTTGAGTCTGTTGTGATATTGCCCATCTCATTTCTTATTCAGGATATTTGCTTCCTCTCCTGTTTTTCTTTTGTTTGGCCAATGGTATTTCTTATTTGGGTTATTTGCTTCCTCTTCTGTTTTTCTTTTGTCAGTTTGGCCAATGGTTTATTAATTTTGTTGATCTTTTCAAAGAACCAGCTTTTGGTTTTGTTCATTCTTTCAACTGTTTTTCTGTTCTCTATTTTATTTAATTCTGCTCTAATTTTTATTATTTTCTTTCTTCTGGTGCCCAAGGGCTTCTTTTGTTGCTCTTTATTTGTTTGAGTTATAAGGTTAATGCTTTGATTTTGGCCCTTTCCACTTTTTGAATGTGTGCATTTCTTGCTATAAATTGACCTCTGAGCACTGTTTTCACTGTGTACCAAAGGTTCTAGTAGGGTGTGTTTTTATTCACATTTGATTCTATGAATTTATTTATTCTGTCCTTAATTTCCTCTATAAGCCAGTAACTTTTGAAGCAGGTGTTGTTCAGTTTCCGTATGTTTGGTTTTTTTCCCTTACTTTTTCTTTGTTACTGATTTCTACTTTTATGGGTTTATAGTCAGAAAAGATGCTTTGTAATATTTCATTGATTTGGATTTTGTTAAGGCTTGCTTTATGACCTAAATGTGGTCTATTCTGGAGAATGATCCATGTGCATTGGAAAAGAAAGTATACTTTGCTGCTCTTGGGTGAAGTGTTCTGTATAAGTCTATGAGGTCAAGTTGGTTGATTGTGGCATTTAGTTCTTCTGTGTCTTTATTGAGCTCCTTTCTGGATGTTCTGTCCTTCACCGAAAGTGGTGTGTCAAAGTATCCTACTATTATTGTGGAGTTTCGTATCTCTCTTTTCAATGCTGTTAAAGTTTGTTTTATGTATTTTGGAGACCTGTCATTGGGTGCATATATAATCAATTCACTTGTTTTTTCTGGTCTTTATTTTAAGAGGGATCACAGGAAGCATCTGACTACTCCACCATCTTGGCCCCACCTCTCACTTTTTAGTTTTTACCTTTTTAAAATGAAACTAACACAAACATATGAACTTGAAAAATGAGCCACAATATCAGCAAAAGAATTCTCAATGTTTAATTTGCTTAACAAGAATTCAAGCCACATTTAATATGTTATTTGATAAATCTCATTCCTACACGTATCAGAAAAGGTAGTGCTGTCAGTAATATTTGGCCAGCTATACCAAGGGCCTCTGAAAACCATGAGTCATTATTTTCCTTTGTTATTTCAATCTGTTCTTGTAGACGATTTATCTGTTTATTTAACATCTCGGATTTCTTTTTAAATCCTTCATTTGGCAGTTCTTTTTGAACCTATAAAGAGAAAAGGATATATTTTGAAAATCTCCAGTTATGAAGAGTCCCGGTTTTGTCTATAGCAGCTTCATCCAGTATAAGCTCATGTGTCTATTTCTCTACCATCGTAGAGGTCTGTTTAATGAAGCTGTCCAATTCTCCATTTATTTGGGCCTGGGTAGTGAGAGTATCCATGGTCTCTATCAATCTAAGATTCTCTCAGAACTATCTCAACGAAAGTGAGGAGGGGTCAAAATTAAATCAGGCCTGAGAATGATTCCCAGAATGTGTTCCAGCCCAAATGATGCCCTTTCAGATGGAATGTAGGTTGATGTGACTTAGTTTTC
Source organism: Elephas maximus indicus (assembly GCF_024166365.1). Classification (NCBI taxonomy): domain Eukaryota; kingdom Metazoa; phylum Chordata; class Mammalia; order Proboscidea; family Elephantidae; genus Elephas; species Elephas maximus. The sequence continues at coordinate 139,400,763 of NC_064821.1, forward strand.
AATTTCATCCAAGGGAGCATGCCACACACATCTAACAAATAATGGGAATTGCTGACCCTGTAGATAACACTCATTATCAACCACCATGTTGGGACAAGGAAAGAATTTTTCTCTGTGCTTTATAGGGTAACTCAGGCAGTTTGGGAAACAAGTGTAGCCAATTATAGAGCTTTAGGATCCTTGTATTTTATATGAGGCCAAATCAGGTACTTTCAAGACTGAATTGATCTATTTCAGGTTTCTTTGATGTGCTACCAAGAATCCTAATGACTATAAGATGAGAGGTCCAAGACCATAGTCCACTGGAACATGATAACGCCATCCTATAATCAACACAGATACCAATGAAAAGATCTGGAGGATGTTATTTATCCTCTCAAAAGCCTAATACTACAGAAGGTGCTGGTAGTCTTATGGAGTTAATGACTTCAGCTGGATCCAGCTGGATTTGAGCTTATAGTTAATTAAATGATGTTTGTGTTTCCCTTTAGTTTCATGAATTTGTTTCAGATTTTGACTTTTCCCTTTCTGATGTACCAGAGCACTGCTCACCATGCACTGCCCGGGCCCAGGACAGACTTACCTTCAGCTTATGCTCCAGCACCCTTTCCCACTCTCTCAGAAGGTTTTCTCTTTCCCTCTCCATCTTCCTTTTCAGTTGCTCCATGTTTTCCTTGAAGCTCCCCTCTTGAGACTTCATCTTTTTCTACTGCTCCTGATTTTTCATTTTCAGCAATTCCTGTTTATTCTCAGCTGCCTCTGTCTTGGCCTGCTCCACTGTCCCACAAAGGTTTTAGGGAGGGAAGAAAAGCAGTCAATCCTATGCTCTGCTGTTCTGATATTAGAGACTCTAAATTGAAGGAAGCGTTTGACATCTCTCAATTCTCCCAGTATCCACATCATCAAGGACTCTGTGATAGGAAAGGAACTGCCTGTCCAGCTGGACATGCAACCACAACTACCCTCTTTATTTTCAGATTGAGCAGAGTGTATGTTCTGCAGAAGGAGAGAAATCTTATTGTTTCAGGAAGATCTGCCTGTCAGATCTGTCACAGGGCATTGCAGGAGCCTCCCCACCCTACTGTAACTGAACCCTGCCTGCACACCTGCTTTGGCCTTCTCTGAATCAGAGAGGGCTCTATCTGACTGTAAGATGGATTCCTCCATTGGCGGCTGCCACTGCAGGAAGCTCTGGAGAATTTCACCTACCTGAAGAACAAAAAAGGAGCAAAGACACATCAGGTAGCAAAGATAAAGTCTCTTCTAATAAATTAGTGCTTGATAAAACCCCAAGCATGACCCTGTAAAGTTTTCAAGCTACTTGGGAATCCCCAGTGCTTCCTTTCTTTCTGTAACAACAATATAAATTCCATGCTTATTTGTGAGACACAAAAACCCTCCCTTTCAGCTCCTTCCTAACTCTCTAACCCTCTCTTCTAGTGATAGTGCCTAGCACCCACACAGGTTACAGTCAACCAGATTTGTTTGCAGTTCTACAAACACATAACCTCTTTTGTTTTCATATATTTTCACACTGTTTATCTTCTGCTTGGATGCTGACTACTCATTATCAACCAGTACAACATCTATCAGTACTTCAACTTCTACCTCCTATTTCCTTTTACAGAAAGCTTTCCTAAGCTTTCTTCTCAAATTTTAATAGTCACTATGAACTCTGTACTACCCTACCAGCTCTATCACCTGCTGGCTGTTGGACCTTAGATAACTTAATACTACAACAAAAGCACCTAAGACCACGACTCCTATTTAGAAAATGAGTGCTTTATATGTGTTGACTGTTATCATCATCATCATTACTATCATATTCTGTGTATGGCGGTATGACAACTCCTGTTGTTGTTAGGTGCCATTGAGTCAGTTCAGACTCATAGCAATCCCATGTACAAGAGAAGGAAACACTATCCGGTTCTGCACCATCCTTATGATTGATGTTTTGCTTGAGTCCATTGTTGCAGCTGCTATGTCAATCCATCTCATTGAAAGCCTTCCTCTTTTTCCCTCACTCTCCACTTTACCAAGCATGATGTCCTTCTCCAGGGACTGGAGTCTCCTGATTGCGTGTCCAAAACATATGAGACAAAGTCGCGTCATCCTCTCTTCTAAGGAGCATTCTGGCTGTACTTCCTCCAAGACAAATTTGTTCATTCCGTTGGTAGTCCATGGTATGTTCCATATTTTTTGCCAACACCACATCTCAAAGGCATCAATTCTTCTTTGGTCTCCTTTATTCATTGTCCAGCTTTCTCATGCCTATAAGGCAACTAAAAACACCATGGCTTGGTTCAGGTGGACCTTAGTCCTTAAAGTGATATCGTTGCTTTTTTAACACTTTAAAGAGGTCTCTTGCAGCAGATTTGCCCAATCCAATCGCTGTCTGAAATCTTCACTGCTGTTTCCGTGGGCGTTGAATTGTGGCTCCAAGTAAAATGAAATCCCTGACAATTTCAATATTTTCTGTGTTTATTATGATGTTGTTTATTGGCCCAGTTAGGATTTTTTTTCTTTCTGTTAAGGTATAATCCATACTGAAGGCTGTAGTCTTTTATTTTCTTTAGCAAGTGCTTCAAGTCCACTTTGAGCAAAGTTGTGTCAGCTGCATAACCCAGGTTGTTAATGAGTAATGAGTCTTTCTCCAATCCTGTTGCTGCATTCTTCTTCATATAGTCCAACTTCTTGGATTATTTACTCAGCATACATTGAATAAGTATGGTGAAGGGATACAACCCTGACACACACTTTCCCTGACGTTAAACCACGCAGTATCCTCTTGTTCTGTTTGAATGACTGCCTTTTGATCTATGTACAGGTTCTGCATGTGCACGATTAAATGTTCTGGAATTCCCGTTCTTTGCGATATTATCCATAATTTGTTATAATCCGCACAGTCCAATACCTTTGCATCACCAATAAAACACAGGTAAATATCTTTCTGGTATCCCAGGATCCATCTGACATCAGTAATGGTATCCCTGGTCCTATGTTCTCTTCTGAATCCAGCTTGAATATCTGGCAGTTCTCTGTCAATTTATTGCTGCAACTCGTTTTGAACAATCTTCAGCAAAATTTTACTTTTGTGTGATATTAATGATATTGTTTGATAATTTCCACATTTGGTTGGATCATCTTTCTTGGGGATAGGCATAAATATGGATATCTTCCACTCAGTTGGCCAGATAGCTGTCTTCCAAATTTCTTGGCATAGATAATTGAGAACTTCCAGTGCTTCATCTATTTGTTGAATCATCTCAGTTGGTATTCTGTCAGTTCCTGGAGCCTTGTTTCTCACTAATGCTTTCAGTGCATCTTGGAATTCTTTCAGTACCATTGCTTCTTGATCATGTGCTACCTACTGAGATGATTGGCTGTCAATCAATTCTTTTTGGTACACTTACTCTGCATATTCCTTCTATCATCTTTTGATGCTTCCTGGGTCGTTCAGTATTTTGTCCATAGAATCCTTCACTATTGCAACTCGAGGCTTGAATTTTCTTCACTTCTTTTAGCTTGAGAAATACAGAGTGTGTTCTTCTTTTTTGGTTTTCTAACTCCAGGTCTTTGCACATATCATAATAATACTTTACTTTGTCTTCTCGAGTCACCCTTTGAAATCTTCCCTTCAACTCTTTGACTTATCAATTCTTCCTTTTGCTTTAGCTACTCAGCATTCAAGAGCAAGTTTTAAAGTCTCTTCTGACATCTGTTTTGGTCCTTCCTTTCTTTTCTGTCTTTTTAGTGATTTCTTGCTTTCTTCATATATGATGTCCTTGATGTCATTCCACAGCTCGTCTGGTCTTTGGTCATAAGTGTTGAATGTGCCAATCTTTTTTCGAGATGGTCTCTAAATTCAGGTGGGATGTACTCAAGGTCATACTTTGGCTCTGGTGGACTTGTTCTAATTTTCTTCAGCTTCAACTTGAATTTGCATATGAGCAATTGATGGCCTGTTCCACAGTCTGCCCCTGGCCTTGTTCTGACTGATGGTATTGAGCCTTCCCATTGCCTCTTTCCACAGATGTAGTCGATTTGATTCCTGTGTATTCCATCCGGTGAGGTCTACATGTATAAAAAAAAAAAAAATGTATAGCTGCCATTTATGTTGTGGGAAAAAGATATTTGCAATGAAGAAATTGTTGGTCTTGTAAAATTCTTTCATGAGATCTCTGGGGTAATTTCTATCACCAAGGCCATATTTTCCAAGTACCAATCCTTCTTCTTTGTTTCCAACTTTTGCATTCCAATCACCAGTAATTATCAACGCATCCTGATTGTATGTTCAATAAATTTCAGACTACAGAAGTTGGTAAAAATCTTCAATTTCTTCATCTTTGGCCTTAGTGGTTGGAGAGTAAATTTGAGTAATAGATGTATTAACAGGTCTTCCTTGTAGGCATTTTTTTTTTTAACAGTGTTATACTTCAGTACAGATCTTGAAATGTTCTTTTTGATGATGAACGCAATGCTATTGCTCTTGAATTTGTCATTCCCAGCATAGTTGACCATATGGTTGTCAGATTCAAAATGGCTAGTACCAGTCCATTTCAGCTTGCTAATGCCTAGGATATTGATGTTTATGCATTTCATTTTTGACAATTTCCAATTTTTGTAGATTCATACTTTGTACATTCCACATTCCTATTATTAATGGATGTTTGCAGGTGTTTCTTCTCATTTTGAGTTGTGCCAGATCAGCTAATGAAGGTCTCAAAAGCTTGACTTCACATCATTCAGGTCAACTCTACCTTGAGGGGGCAGCTCTTCCCCAGTCATCTTTTGAGAGCCTTCCAACCTGAGGAGTTCATCTTCTGGCACTATATCAGAAAATATTCCACTACAACTCCTAAGGTTTTCACAGGCTAATTTTTTTTTTTTTTTTTTCAAAAGTAGACCAGCAGGTCCTTCTTCCTAGTCTTTCTTAGTCTGGAAGTTCAGCTAAACCTGTCCACCATGGGTGACCCTGCTGGTATTTGAATACTGGTGACATAGCTTCCAGCATCACAGCAGCATGCAAGCCTTCACAGTACGACAAACTGACAGACATGTGGAGGATGGTAACTCCTAGTGCACCATATTTAACTGACTATACATTTGTCTTTATCTTAGGTGATATTAATAAATACCTTTCTTAGTTATCTAGTGTTGCTAAAACAGAAGTACCACAAGTGGATGGCTTTAACAAAGAGAAATTTATTTTTTCACTGTCTAGTAGGCTAGAAGTCCAAATTCAGGGCTTCAACTCCAGGGGAAGACTTTCTCTGTTGGCTATGGAGGAAAGTCTTTGTCATCAATCTTCCACTGGACTAGGAGCTTCTCTGTGCAGGAATTCTGGGTCCAAAAGATGCATTCTGCTCCCAGCACTGCTTTTTTGATGGTATGAGGTTGCCCACTCTCTGCTTGCTTCCTTTTCCTCTTATCTCTTGTAAGATAAAAGGTGGTGAAAGTCACACCCCAGGGAAACTCCTTTATGTTGGATCAAGGTGTGACCTGAGCAAGGATGTTACATCCCACCCTAATCTTCTTTAACCACAGGAAGAGATTATGATTTATAACATATAGGAAAATCATAAAATGGAGGACAACAACACAATACTGGGAATCATGGCCTAACCAAGTTGGCACATATTTTGGGGGGACACAATTCAACCCATGACAGTACCTAACAAACAAAATTGAGTCTTGAATCTTTATATTACCTGTATTTAGAAAAAAAAACTATTACATTGCATGATAATGAAAGAGATATTCTCTTTCATTTGGATTCCTGATTCTAAATCCTTTCCTTGGGAAAAAATATTCTTGTCTTTTCAAGAGTATCAAACTAATTGTGCATATAAAAACTAAAGATGTCAAGATACCCTATGCTCTGTTTTGTCCCCAAAACTGGTGCTGTGGTCTTAGATTTTTCAGGATAGACAAGGCTCTAAGCCTCAACTTGGCTGGACTTTCTTCTGTTCTCTTATTCCTCACCTTAACTCCTTTCCTGGGAACCCATGCATAGTCTTACTCAAACTTCTTCTTTGCTTCTAAGTAGAGACTGTGTCCTCCAGGAACAGAAAAATTTCCTCTTGAAACACTTTCCATCAGGGATTCAGAAACCTGCTTAAGCTCAGCCTGGCACTATTTGTCAGATGCCTCTTCATTCTGTATAATGAAATCCTCCTTCTTTTTTCTCTGTGGTTTCCTGCAAGGAAATGTAGAGAAATACAATGGAAGGATGCTCTTAGACAGAATGATCCAGCTGTGGACTTCTTGGAAAAAGCAGTCTGACAGATTCACAGTGGAACAGGTCATGGAAAGGACCAGAATCAGGAGACATGTGTTACTCCTCCCAGTTCTGACTAATTTCTGTGTGATCTAGCAAACATCTTTAACTCCTTTGGGGTCAGGTTCATCATATGTAAAATGAAGGGTGGGGATGACATGATCTTCATGATTTTCTTAGACTACAGTATGATTCCACCACTTGTATGATAGTTTGTAGTACTGTGGTAGTTTGTATGTTGCTATGATGCTGGGAGCTAAGTAACCTGTATTTCAAATATGAGCACAAATATGAAGTAAAAGAACTGAACAGAAGATTTCAAAGGGTGGATTTAGAAGACAAAGTAATGTATTATAATGAAATGTGCAAGACCTGGATTTAGAAAACGAAACAAGGTGAGGCCAACATGACACTAGAGACAGGGCACCATGCTGTTCCTCTAAAACAAAGACTTGAAAAATTAAGTAAAAGAGATACAAACATCAATCCTGAACCCTAAGCATCGAATGAAGGGATAAAGAACTAGATCAAGCACTGAATGGAATAATAACAGAGAAAAGAGAACAAGGAGCGCTACAGAGTGGATGTCCACTACCAACTAACACGGCATGAATTCACCATCTTGACACATAGTCACCAATGAACCTGGACAGGGGTTACAGGAAGGTAATTTTATGGAGCTCCCAGACAGTGCACCCATTAACCAGAGAAGCACACTTTCTCACCCCCACCCATCTGCCCTTTATTCTGCCTTTGCTGCTTTCCAATGGGCCACAGTCACTCAGCCAGAGAGACACTAGCTCACTTCCACCCTGGGCCCACACTTCCCCAATGGATGGTTCCTCTAGTGCTATATACATATGTATGTATGTATATATGTATGTATGTATAGATAGATTGATAGTTAGCTAGCTAGCTAGATAGATGATATAGATAGATAGATGATAGATAGATAGATGATAGATAGATAGATAGATAGATAGATAGATAGATAGATAGATAGATAGATAGATAGATAGATAGATAGATAGATGATAGATAGATAGATAGATAGATGGTTGCTTTTTCTCTCTTTTTCCCTTCCTTCCTTTCCTTTCTCCTGCCCCCCTAGTCCCAGGAGCCACACTTACCACTTGTCGATGGAATGTGCCCCACTGCTCGGCTAGAGAGCCAAGGACACAGAGCTTCCCTGTGTCTGTGCCACCCCCAACAGCTGGCTCCCTCAGTGCCATTTTTTTTGTTTGTTTAGTTTCTTCTCTTTCTCTCCCTTCCTTCCTTCCCTTTCCCCAGCCCACCTAGCCCCACGTGCAGCCCCGACACCTTGTTGGTGGGCCATGTTGCACCGCTTAGATAGAAACTCACTGGCACACGGCCTTCCTGAGTCTGCGTGACCCCAAAGGTCAAACTCGCTCAGTGCCATATTTGTTTCTTCTCTCTCTCCCTTCCTTCTTTTCCTTTCTCCCACCCACCTAGCCCAATGCACCAGCTCTGCTTCTTGTTGACAGGTGGTGCTGCAGCACACAGCCAGGGAGCCACCAGCACACGGCCTCCCTGGTTCTGCCCTGCCCCACTGGCTGACTTCCTGAGTGCCATATTTTTATTTTTCTTTATCTTTCCCTTTCTCCATTTTCTTCTCCCTCCCACCTAGGCCCTCTACTGCTTTCGCCTTTTCCTGACAGGCCATGCCACATGACCTGCAAGAGACGCCAACTTGCTGCCTCCTTGGTTCCACCCTGCCTCCAAAGGCCCGATCCCTCGGTGCTATATTTTTGTTTCTTCTCTCTCCCTTCCTTCCTTTCCTTTCTCCCACCCACCTGTCCCCATGCACCACCCCTACCCCTTCTTCATGGGCCATGAAGCACTCCTTGGCTAGAGACCCACCAGCACATGGCCTCCCTGTGTCTGCACTGCTACCTCCAACCAGTTCCCACATTGCCATATTTTTTGTTTTTCTTTACCTTTGCTTTTCTCCTGTTCCCTTGTCCCTCCCACCTAGGCCTTGCACTGCCTTTGCTTCTTCCTGATGGGCTATGCTGCACCACCTGACAAGAGAGACACCAGCTTGCCACCACCCCATTTACGCCCCACTCCCAGTGGGTAGTTCTTTTAGCGCCTTTTTTTTTTTTTTTTGCCATTCATTTGTTTCTTCTCTTTCTCTCCCTTCTTTCCTTTTTTTTTTTCCTCCTGCCCACCTAGCCTCATACACTGCTCCCTCCACTTCTTGATGGGACATGCCCCCCTGGTTGGCTAGACAGCCACTGGCACATATCCTCCCAAGGTTGCTTCCCCACCACGAACTGACTCCCAAGGTGGCACAATTTTATTTATGTATTTTTTCTTCATTTTATTGCTTCTGTCTCTCTCTCTTATTTGTCTGTGCTACTTAGCTCTGCACATCACATCCTTTCCCTTCCTTCCTGCCTCTCTGCACAGAACACCAAGTGTTGTGCCCTGGAGTGGCAATTGCAAGGGTCCTGGACCCCAGCCCCACCTCCTCCTGCCCCTGGCTCCACCCTGCTGAGCTCCATGCCCCTGAAAAGACTGGTGTCAGCCCCAGATCCTACCCCACACAGTCCCCTGGCCTCACCCCACTGAGTATTGCCTCTCTGAGCTGCACAGATACAGAAACCTAGAGCCCCTGAACCCATGTCACACTGCTCCAGTTCGTGCTGTAAAGGACGCATCTCCAGCCCCCCTACCTCCTGCTGGACCTACTCTGCTGTAACATAGCTGAAAGATCAGCCCTGCTCACCTGGATAAGGTGGTGAGAATTATCTCGCCCAGAGACAAGCAAGCAACAAAACATGCCTGTGTGCCAGCCCAGACAAAACCAAATAAAACAAAAAAGCATGACAAAACAAACAAACCTGCAGTCAATAAACCAATAAATAAATAAACAATTCCAAAATATCTCAGAGACAGCAGCAACAAGAAAGCATTAAAAAAAAGGGGGCATGACGGCGCCAGTAAGTGAACAATATAAACACCATATAACATTCCAGTAGAAGAAAAAATGCACTGGAACTGCTTGATAAGGAATTCAAAAGTCTAATATTAAGGGCTCTCCAAGAGTTTAGAAAAGAGATGAAGGAACACAGACAAAACTAAGGAAAAAGTAGACAGAATCATTGAAAATACAGATGAAATCAGAGAAAATAGACAAAGCAATGGAATAATTCATAAACAATAATACATGAACAAAATGTCAAAATAAATAATTAGAAATGATACAAAAAAGATATTAGAAATCCAAAAGATAAATAACAAGATTTCAGAAATGGACAAAGCAAGAGAAGATTTTAGGAGAAAATTTGGAACAGTGGAAGATGAGATCAGCAAAATTGAAGACAAATCCTTGGATACCACATTGTTTGAGGAAAAAAAAAAAGAGAAAAGAATAAAGAAAAATGAAGAAAACCTAAGGACTCTGTGAGATACAATCAAGGGCAAAAATTTGCATCTGATAGGAGTTCCAGAACAGGGGAAGAAAATGGGAAACTCAAAGAGGATCACTGAAGATTTGCTGACAGAAAACTTCTCTAATATCATGAAAGATGAAAAGATGGCCATCCAATAAGCACAATGAACCCCATATAGGATCAACCACAAACGAAAAACACTAAGACATAACATAATTACACTTGCCAAAACCAAAGACAAAGAAAGAATCTTGAAAGCAGCTCAAGAAAAACTAAAGGTCACATACAAAGGGGAAACAATATGACTAAGTTCTGATTAGTTGGCAGAAACCATGAAGGCAAAAAGGCAATGGAATGACATATATAAAACCTTGAAAGAAAAAAAATTGCCAACCAAGACTAATAAAAAAAAATAGATCTTGCAAAACTCTCACTCAAATATGATGGTGAAATTAGGACATTGTCAGATAAACAGAAATTAAAGTAACAGGTAAAAACACAAAACCAAACTTACAAGAATTCTTAAAGGGCGTCCTTTGGTTAGAGAGCAAACAACATCAGACAATGACCTGAATCTAGACACAGGGCAGCATGAGCCAGATACCAACCTAGGTAATGAACTCTCAAGGATAAAACAAAAACAAAAAATTTTACAACAGGGAACCAGAGACATCAATCTGTAAATGACAACATCAAAACAATAAAATAGGGTATAAATGGTATAGGTATAGAACTTTGAAGTAGAAAGGAGGTCAAGATGATGTCAAGTAATAAAAGACGAGTCCAAACTTAGGAAGATGGGCATAAATTCCAAGGTAGCCACAAAGAGAGTTAACAAACCTGCTCATCAAAGTAAAGAAGAAAAACCTAAAGTGTCAGTAAAAACAACACCTACAAAAATGAAAGAAAAAAACAAACCAAAATTCACAAACAAAAGGAATTTAGCACAGGAGAGTAAAAGGAACAAAGAAAATGTCAGCACCACACACACACACACACACACACACACACACAGAAAAAAGCACTACAAAATGACAGCAATAAACTCACACCTACCAAAAATCACACTGAATGTAAATGGTTTAAATACACCCACAAAGAAACAGAGGGTGAGAGAATGGATTAAAAAAACAGGGCCCATCAATATGCCGCCTACAAGAGACATACCTTAGAAACAAGACATAAATATATAAAAAATCAAAGGATGGAAAAAATATATCAAGCAAACAGAAGAGCAGGAATGGCAATACTAATCTCAGATAAAATAGACTTTAAGAAAAGTCTATTTTATCTGAGATTAGTATTGCCATTCAGAAAGGGAAGGGTATTATATAATGATTAAATGGACAATCCACCAGGATGACATAACCATAATAAATAGCTACACACCCAACAACAGGACTCCAATATACTTAAACTCTAATGGGACTGAAAAGAGAAATTGATAGTTCCACAATAATAGTAGTAGACTTCAACGCATCACTCTTACTGGTCTGGTAGAGACTGGAGACCCTAGAGTATGACCCCCAGACACCCCTTTAACTCAGTACTGAAGCCACTCCTAAGGTTCACTATTCAGCCAAAGATTAGACAGGCCAATAAATTAAACAATAATACATGTAGTTCAACCATGTATAGGAGAATAAATGGGCACACTGGCCCTGGGGCAAGAACAAGAAGGCAAGAGGGCACAGGAAAGCTTGATGAATGATAATGGGAAATCAAAGTCAAGAAGGGGAAAGTGTTAACAAGTCATTGGGTTGGCAATCAATGTCACAAAACAACATATGTATTAATTGAGAAAGTAATTTGCTCTGTCATCCTTCACTTAAAGCATGATATAAATACATAAGGAAATAAAAGGAAAACAAAGGGAAGAACACTTTCAGCATTCCTCAAGCTGAAAGAACTAACAAAAAAATTTAAGCAAAAATTGTAATATTGAAAGATTCTATGGGAAAAATATTGAATGACATAGGAAGGATCAAAAGAAGATGGAAGGAATACACAGAGTCACTGTGCCAAAAAGAATTGATTGACCTTCAACCACTTCAGGAGGTAGCATATGATCAAGAACCAATGATATTGAAGGAAGAAGTTCAAGCTGCACTGAAGGCATTGATGAGAAACAAGTCTCCAGAAATTGACAGAATACCAATTGAGATGTTTCAACAAATGAATGCAACACTGGAAAGGCTCACTCATTAATGCCAAGAAATTTGGAAAACAGCTACTTGGTCAACCTACAGGAAGATATACATATATATGCCCATTCTAATGAAAGGTCATCCAACAGAATGTGGAAATTATCAAACAATATCATTAATATCACACACAAGTAAAATAGTGCTGAGGATAATTCAAAAGCAGTTACAGAAGTACATCGAAAGCAACTGCCAGAAATCCAAGCCAGATTCAGAAGAGGATGTGGAATGAAGGATATATCATTGCTGATGTCAAATGGATCCTGGTTGAATGCAGAGAATACCAGAGAGATATTTGCCTGTGTTTTATTGACTATGCCAAGGCATTCGGCTGTGTGGGTCAAAGCAAATTATGGATAATGTTGTGAAGAATGGAAATTCCATAACACTTAATTGGCTCATGCAGAATCTGTACATAGACCAAAAGGCAGACCTTTGAATAGAACAAGATACTATGAGGTTTAAAGTCAGGAAAGTTATGTGTCATGGTGGTATCTTTCACCATACTTAGTCTGTATACCGAGCAAATAATCTGAGCAGCTGGACTACCTGAAGAAGAACATAGCATCAAGATTGGAGAAAGACTCGTTAACAACCTGTGATGTGCAGATTACACAACCTTGTTTGCTGAAAGCGAAGAGGACTTGAAGTGCTTACTGATGAAGATCAATCAATCAATCCCTCAGTATGGATTACACTTCAACATAACTCATTGCTATTGAGTCGACTAAGGTAAAGAAAACGAAAGTCCTCACAGCTGGACTAAGAAGCAATATTATGATAAATGGAGAAAATACTGAAATTGTCAAGGGTTTCACTTTACTTCGATCCACAGTCAACACCCATGGAGTCAGCAGTCCAGAAATCAAACTACATATTGCATTGGGCAAATCAGCTACAAAAGACCTCTTTAAAGTGTTAAAAAGCAAAGATGGCACCTTGAGGCTTAAGGTGTACCTGACACAAGCCATGACATTTTCAATCACTCTATATGCGTGCAAAACCTAAACAATGAATAAAGAAGACCCAAGTAGAGAGAATATTGAATATACCATGGACTGCCCGTAGAATGAAAAAACCTGTCTTGGAAGAAATACAGCCAGAATGCTCCTTAGAAACAAGGATGGCCAGACTTTGTCTTACGTACTTGGACTTGTTATCAGGAGGGACCAGTCCCCGGAGAATGACATCAAGCTTGGTAAAGTAGAGTGTCAATGAAAGAGAGGAAGATCTTCAACAAGATGGACTGACACATCGGCTGCAACAATGGGCTCAAACACAGCCACAAGAGTGAGAATGGTTCGAGACAGGGCAGTGTTTCATTCTGTTGTACACAGAGTCTGTATGAGTCAGAACCAGCTCACCGGTAGCTAACAACAACAACAACGTAGTATGATTAACAGTGACCTTACCATCAAAAATGAGCAAAGGAGATCTGACTGTATTGGAAGTAGACTTTCCTAGGGAACCTGGGTTGCTATGGATGAAAATGTATATATAATATAGCAACTCGCCCAGTGATGATGTCTAAGTGTACTCTGAACAGAGTTTGGAACACTTCATGGTTTCTTTCAGTGAAGGTTTTCACGTGGGAATATATAGGAACAGAAACTTTTTGCTTCCATGTGTAAATTAATCCAGCTGGTTTTAGTCAATATGAACTAAGAAATTTTTGTCACTTTAGGGCAATGAAACACAGACTGAAAGGTAGAATTTGAGTGAAAGTTCCTATGATAAGAAGAAATAGCCTTTTTATCAACTTTCTCTGTGCTGGTGTTCACGTTCTACATAGCTCCTCAGTCTATGAATATGATGGATTTTACTCCTGTCATTAGGTGACGTTGTATGCCACATGTTGACTTTAAGAAGTGCAGATTACCCAGATGGGCATTTCCTAATCCCATGAACCATTTAAAAGCGGAAAGTTTTCTTTGGGTAGTGGCAGAAGAAGTCAGAGATAGTAGAAATAAGAGAAGGATTTGTGGCACTATTGTTGGCTTGACTACAGAGGAGGATATATGGAATAGCCCAAAGTAGCCTCTAGGACCTAAGAGCACCCATCTGGCTAACAGTCATTCAGAGAATGGGTACATCAGTTCTACAACCACATAGGTATGGATTCAGCCAAAAATTCAGATGAATTTAGTGGCTCCCCAGAGCCTCCAGATGAGAATGCAGCTCCTCTGAGAACTCACTTTCAGCTTGTGAAACACTGAGCAGAAATCTGAGTCACCTTACGTGGGCTCTACCCCCTACAGAACCCTAAGCCAATAATGTGTGTTGCTTTACAGCTATGTTTGTGATAATTTGTTTGTAGCCATTGGAACTAATAAAGTGCCCATCTTTAGGAAAAAAGGTGAACTGCAGTCCTGCAGAGCCCTGTCACTCACAAAAATCCAGGCTCCTCCTACCACGAGAAGGAGATGAGCCATGGGATAAAAACGTGGGCTCTAGGCATCATTCCAGATGGACAGGAATAAGGCAGGATAAATAAATACTAAGACACAGTACCATGAGATTCTTCTGGAATTCCCTTTTGTCATCCTTGAAGGAGTGCTCCATGAAGAGTGTAATGGCTTCCCTCTCACAGGCCGCGTGCATGTCCAGCAGCTCCTGGAGTGTGTTTGTGGGGAGCCTCAAGCGATGGGCCATCTGCTTGCTGTAGTGGTCAGCTGCCTTCTGTATAGCTGCTGAGTTCTCAAGCCGGGCCAAAGTTGTCACAGTGTTCTCTAAGCAAGGCACTGCTCCACTGTTGATGGCATCCACATAGGTCTCCACCAGAGTCCCCAGCCCTGAATGAGCCAGGAAATTTATGTATAAAATCGAGTTCTAACCCAGTGGTTTACAAACTTCAGGAATTTGCATTATAAAAATCACAAAAACACTGATTACAATGAACTTTCATTTATTTTCTTCTTTTGTGACTTCATTTCCACCTAAAAACATCATTGTTTTCCTGTCCACTCTTTCATTTTGTTTCCCCATTTATCACATTATAATTAGAATTACAGATCACAGTCAATACGCTCAGGGGTATCCTGAAAATATATTTTCCCATCAAATAAAATAAAAAGGAGTAGATTAGATAGGTGAAGTCAAGTACATAATTAAGACCAGAAACACAATTTGTTTGGCTCTGTAAAAAGGAAAAACATGACCTGTCTTGTGGAAGAAAAAAAAAAAAATCAAGGACTTGACAACACTTCCAAAAGCCTTCCACTAAGCATAGGTTTCTTCTGACACTGGGGCCTTTCTGACATTTGAGTTACTAGTTGTCGTCACAAGTCACAGGTCCATGAAGATAGCCGAGTATATAAGATTAAATTTTAATTTTGTTTCTCAAAGTCTCAAGTGGTGTGCATGGACTTATGTCCTGCTATTTATTTTCTGACCAGTGTAAATTCACAAAATATACTTTCTATCCGCACTGTGAGGCACTTATCCCATAGAACTTGTCCTCACAATGCAGACATTCTTTCTTTAATTCCATTTTGTCTTTTTGTATATTAGTGGATTTGGATCTTCAGGTATATTAGGGTTCAGGAAACCCTCAGATATGTAGGCTTTAATTAAGAAAAATGTATTTCTACGTGTGGCATGAACATTTGATTCTCCACATTCACATTTACAGATTTAAACAAAATTACTGACAAACCCACAGAACAGTCACAGTTTCACACACATTGATCAACAAACAGAAATGCTTTGGGACAAAGGTGACCTGTGGTTTCCAGTGATGACGATTCCCCCTCCCAGGGTCTTGGTCTTTGCATGGCTGAAGATATAGGAACAGAACTTTTTGGATTTCATCCAGAAATTACAATCTAGCTTTTCTTCTAGCATTCCCTCAACCTGGTGTAAGAGATTGTTGTCACTGGTAGGTTGGTCAAAGACAAAGCACTTCTGTTTGGGGAAGAAATGCCTTATGCACTCTCTAGATAGGTTGGAATTTTGGATTTGGGGATTCCCACCTACAGAAGTGGAAAAAGAACAATCATTGAAAGGACAGCTTTCAGGCAAGGGTCCTATCAACTTTTGTTTCCATGGATCTTTGTGGAGCAGTGGTTAAGCATTTGGCTCCTCACTAAAAGGTCAGAAGTTCTAATCTACCGGTTGCTCCTTGGAAACCCTATGGGTCATTTCTACTTGGTCCTATAGGGTCACTATGAGTCAGAATCAACTCAGTGTCAATGGGTTTGCATCATTGCAGCTCCTGTGCCTGTAAGTCTCCTTTTATTCAATCATGTGATCCTCATGACAAATCAACCCTGTGCCAATCTATCAAAGGCAGCAAAAATCCATTTCTGTACACAGCAAAGAGACAAGGAAGTTTTTCTGGAGAAGAAGGGAAAGCACTGATTTCAAGTGAGGAAACTTCTGTGTGATTTCCTCTGCACTCGTATGGATTCTGGTAGATTACTACTTAATAAATGTTTATTGAATGATTGACTAATGGAAAAACTGGACAGTAGTGCTCTTCTGATTCTAGCGTCTCCATTCATGTAAGAAATTAAATGTGGGCCCTAAAATAAAGTAATACCAGAAATAAGGGTAAGATATTGCTTTTGAAAATATCAGGCATAAGAGAGTTAATACCCAAGACAGGAATAAAAAAAAACTTTTAGACATTGTAGTGCCCAGAATACAAACAGTATAAATACGTTTAGTAATTCCTTTAGTAGGAACCTCCAAAAAGTAAGGTTGAACTAATGTAATTTGGAAACATCAACAATTCTCTGTATCTACTTGATTCAAACTTCACAGTGCCCTACAGAGTGATTTTGTGGCCAGTATTAGGGGTTCAACAAATACTTGTTGATAGAATGCCTAAATTAAAATGGATATTCCTTCCAGAAGTCACAGTTGTCCATTCTCTTAAGTACGATCCATGTAGTTAATTTATAATATTAAAATAGTAACATAATGTATCAGGTTGTAAGAATGAAGAAAGTGAAGTCATGAGAAAGGCAAAATGAAAGTCTTACTGGAGGTATGTTGAATTTTTTTTTTCTGGAACATTTATGGTATAAATATTCTTTCTGTGAAAGATACAGCACTGTGATTTGGTGTTCATTAACTCTCAATATGATGAGCTATATTTCTCATTATAGAACAAATGGGGCACTTAATAAGGAACATGAGAATGTAAGTATGTACAACTTAGGAATTTAGAGCAGCAATTTCAATCTGGAAAAAATTTTTTTCATGATATGGTAGTAATTGATCTAAAATAATATAATGATAGAGGCAGAGCCAACATGACACTATCGACAGAAGCACCATGCCATCCCTCTGCAGAAAAGACCAGAAAAACTGAGTAAAACATATACAAACCTCAATCCTGGAACCCTAAGCATCAAGTGAAAGGGTAAAGAATTTGATCAAGCACCAAATGGAAGAAGAAACTAAGAGAGAACAGATAACAAGAAGAGCTATGGATTGGAGGTCCCATACCAGCTAATGAGGCACAGATTCACCATCTTGGAAAGCAACCACCAAGAATCAGGAACAGGTAGCATGGGAAGGCAACTCCACAGGACACCCAATAAGAGACAGAGCACCTAGTAACCAGGGATACACTTTTCCACCCCCACCCTTCTTCCCTCTACACAACCTCCACTACTTTCCAATGGGCCACAGTCACTCAGCTGGACAGACACCAGCTCACTGTCTCTTGGGTCTGACCCACCCCTAACGGGCAGTTCCCAGAGTGACTTTTTTTTGTTATTGTTTTCTTGGTTTTGTTTCTTTCTTTTCTCCTCCTCCCTTCCTTCCTTTCCTTTGTCCCACCCAGGTATCCCCTTTAGCCTTCTCCACCCTTTCTCAAAGAACTATGTCACATTGCCTGGCTAGAGAGCCAGCAGCACACGCCCACCCCAGGTCTGTGCTGCCCCAACCAGCTGGCTCCCTTAATGCCATTTTTTTTTTCTGTTTCTCCTCTCTCTTTCCCTTCCTTCCTTTCCGTTCTGTTGCCCACATTGTGCTGTGCACTGTCCCTCTCCCTTCTTGAAGGGCTGTGTGGCAGTACTTGGCTAAAAAGCCACAAGCACATGGGCTCCTCGGGTCTGTGCCACTGTCACTGGCTGGGTCTCTCAGCACCACATTTTTTTAGTTGGTTTGCTTTTTTTTTTTCTGTTTCTTCTCTCTTCCTCTCACCTCCTTCCTTTCTTTTCTCCAACCTACCTAGCCCTGTGTGCTGTGCCAGGTCCTTCTTGAGAAGCTGTGCTGCACCACTCAGCTAGACAGCCATTGGAATATGGCCTCCCCTGGTCTGCGCCACCTCAATAGCCAGCTTCCTCAGTGCCATATTTTTTATTTTTCTTTATCTTTCCCTTTCTCCCTTGTCCTATTCCCTCCCACCCAGGCCCTGAATTACTTCCATCCCTTTCTGAGGGGCCTTGTTATGCCACCTGGGGCTAGAGACATCAGCTCTCCACCACTACCAATTCTGCCTCATCCCCAATGGCCAGCTCCCTCAGCATCATATTTATTTTCGTTGTTGTTGCTGTTATTTTGGGTTCTTCTCTCCCTTCTTTCCTCTCCTTTTTCCCACCTATCTAGTGCCTGTGTGCCTCCCACATCCCTTCTCGACAAGTTGAGAGGCATCACTTGGCTAGAGAGCCACCAGCACTTGTCCTCCCCGATTCTGCCCTATCCCCACCAGCCAAATCTCACTGTGCTACCATTTTATTTACTTTTTTCCTTCATATTTTTTTGCTTCTGTTTCTCTTTCTTCTTTCCCTTCTTTCTCTCATCCACTTAGCTCCACATATCACATCCTCTCCCTTCCCTCCTGCCTATCTGCACTGTGTGCTGAGTGTTGCACCCCTGAGGGGCAACAGTGTGAACCTCACCTTTGAAACTGCCCTGCATTTCCTCCTGGCCCTGCTCTACTGGCCCCAGTTCATACTGCAAATGTCCCATCCCCATCCCCCCCCCACACTGGACTTACCCTGCTGCACCATAGCTGAGCAACTGGCCCTTCCCCCCTGGACAAGGTGGTAAGAAGTATGCCCACAGATGAGCAAGCAACGAAACACACTCATCCCACCTGCCCACATATAACCAAATAAAACAAAAAAGCAGAAGGAAACAAATAAATCTACCATCAATAAATGAAGAAAATAATTCCTGAATCTTCCAGGGATAGCAGACAATATCAAAACAAATTTAAAAAAGGACAGGATGGCTCCAAAAGTGACCAAAATAAAATACCAGATGACCTTCTGGCTGAAGAAAAGGCACCGGAACTGCCTGAAAGAGAATTCAGAAGTCCATTCCTGTTTGCGGATGATATGACCCTATATATAGATATCCCAAAAGACTCCACAAAAAAAATACTGAGCTAGTAGAAAGATTCAGCAGAGTAGTAGGATACAAGATAAATATTAAAAAAAAAAAAAATCAATTGGACTCTTATGCACCAATAAAGAGAACTATGAAAAGGAAATCAGGAAAGCAACACCATTCATAATAGCCACTTAAAAAATAAAATACCTAAGAATAAATCTAACCTGGGACATAAAAGACCTATACAGAGAAATCTACAAAACACTACTGCAAGAAACCAAAAGAGACCTACATAAATGGAAAAACATACAATGCTCATGGATAGATAGACTCAACATTGTGAAAATGTCAATTCTATCCAAAGCAATCTACAAATACAAAGCAATTTCAATTCAAATACCAAAAGCATTCTTTAATGAGGTGGAAAAACTAATCATTAACTTCATGTGGAAAGAGGCCTCAGATAAGTAAAGCACTATTGAAGAAAAAGAAAGTAGGAGGACTCACACTACCTGACCTCAGAAACTAATATACAACTACAGTAATCCAAACAGCCTGGTACTGCTACAACAACGGACACATTGACCAATGGAACAGAATAGAGAACAGAAATGTAAATCCATCCACCTATAGTCACCTGATCTTTGACAAAGGCCCAAAGTCCATTAAGTGGGGGAAAAGACAGCACTTTTTAACAAAAAAGAAAATAGAGAACTATTTTTAACAAAAAAGAGATAGAGAACTTTGGTGAAGGGTAAGACAGTACACAGTATTGAAAAAGTCAAAACAACTTGGCCAAGGCAAGGTCATGGAAGCTTTATAGATACATCCAAACTCTCTGAGAGACTGAATTACTGGACTGAGGGCTGGGGACCATGATCCCAGTGAACATCTAGCTCAGTTGGGATGACATAGTCTATAAAGAAAATGTTATACATCCTACCTTGGTGAGTAGCATCTGGGGTTTTAAAAGCTTGTGAGTGGCCATCTAAGGTACTCTACAGGTCTACTCCATCTAAAGCAAGGGACAGTGAAGAAAACCAAAGGCACAAGGGAAATATTAGTCCAAAGGACTAATGGATCACAACTACCACAGTTTCCACCAGACTGAGTCCAGCAGAACTAAATGGCACCTGGCTACAACCACTGATTGCTCTGACAGGGGTCACAGTAGACAGTCCCAGACAGAACTAGAGAAAAATGTAGAAGAAAGTTCTAACTCACAAAAAAAGATCAGACTTACTGGTATGGCAAAAACTGGAGAAACCCCAAAAGTATGGTCCCCAGGTATCCATTACTTTCAACTCATTACTGAAGTCACTCCTGAGGTTCACCCTTCAGCCAAAGATTAGACAGGCCCACAAAACAAACAATACATGAAGCTCAACCAAGTACACCAAACTACTTGGGCACAACAGCCCAGGGACAAGGACAGAAAGGCAGAAGGGGACTGGAAAGTTGGACGAATGGAAATGGGGAACCTAAGCTCAAGAAGGGGACGGTGTTGACATGTTGCAAGGTTGGCAACCAGTGTCACAAAACAGTATATTAATTGTCTAATGAGAAACTAATTTGCTCTGTAAACCTTCATCTAAAGCACAATAGACATAAATAAAATGTAGAATGGAAAAAATATATGATAATAATCCAGCACTGGGCCTGAAGTTTCCTCAGTAAGCTTAAACGCAAGTAACTGAAGTTTTTCAAGTATAGGTAGTCCTGATTTATGACAGGGTTCCATTCCCAGAACCCCACTGTAAATTGATTCCAATGTAAGTGAAATTTCTTTTTTTTTTTTTTTCTGGTTTTCATAGCCCGCTATATAGCAGTGTTTTGAACAGTAAATCATAACATTGAACATCTGTGAGTGAATGTCTGACAATGATAACATCAGCAACTTAAGAGCTGCAACACTGTATGTAGTACATATTACTAAGAAAAGATGTACAAAAAAAAAAAAAAACAGGTGGTTGTAGGTGCGCTTCATCTTAACTGGAATATGTCCTAAGTCAGGGACTATCTGCAATAGCAATCCACAAAAACCAAACACCAATCACTATTCAATCACTATTCAACAATTGCCAATCACCATTTGCGTGTGTCTCAATCAAGTTTCAAGTAAAACTTAAAGTTAAGTGATGATGACAAGGCTTAGTTTATCCCACCTAGTGAATTTTTCATAATCCAGGACACACTCTGATACCTGGAATCAGCTTCAAGGCATCCTCCAGGTACTCATCTTCAGTGATTGGGTTTCCATCTATCTCCAACTCCAGGGTGAAATCCCGTACGACCCACACAAAATCTGGAAAGAAACTCCCAAACTCAGATCTGGAGGAGGATTTTGCTCTGATTAGCTGTTAGTTCAGTCACATAGCTAGGAACTTAGTTAAGGAAGGAATTGTGGCCTATATAATAACTTCCAGATCATTTAGAAACACATTTTATAAACATTAACTTCTGCCCTATATCCCCACCTCTTCAACCATAACAATGGGTCACAGAAAGAAGAAACAGTCTCAGTTGCCATTCCTATAAACTCAATAAAACATGGTCATTCAGCTTCTGGAAGGATACTGCAACTGCTCCAGGGCCTGGTGATTGATAGTCTTCATGCTATTGTAGACAAAGGTGCTGCTCAGGAGCACGGCCAGTGCAAAGATCCATAAGTCATTCTTTGGGTCACCCTAGAAAGTAAATTAGAGTAAGGGGTTTGGGAATCTACTCTTCATTCATTCATTCAGTTGTATATTCAGTAGCCCTGGTAGAGCAGGGGTTAAAGCATCTGACTACAAACCAAAATATTGGTGGTTGAAACTACTAGTGGAACCAAAGGAGAAAGATGAGGCAGTCGGCTTCCACAGAGATTTACAGCCTTGGAAACCCCATGGGGTCGCTGTCAGTCAGAATCCACTGGATAACTGTGGTTTTGTATTTTTTTTTTTTTTAATGCTGAATAACATGTCTAAGGACACAAGTTTTTAAGACAATGTTAAATCTGAACCTCATTTTTTTGTATTTACAGGGACCCACTCAGGATCTAAGGATTTTTTTTAGTAATTAAAAGAAGTGAAAGACACTGACTTGACGGCACTGGGTTTATATAATTCAGGTCTCAGAACTGAGTAGGTTTGCAGTAATAAGTGAGAAATTATTCCTTGTATAAATTTTACCTATCATGGGCTATATTAGAAATACACTGCTATTTCATTAAATTCAGTAAGTATTCATTGAGCATCTACAAAATGCCTGACACTGCATTTGGTTGTGTGGAAGCAAAGTTCCATAAGACAGTCTTTGCCCTCAAGATGATGGTACGGAAGGGCAGATACGTATGAAAACATAACAGCAACTAAAATAATAATCTCTTTCAAGAGTGAAACCAAAAGCTATGATCTAAAAGAAAAAGTGGTAAGTGAAATAAACTGAAACAATACCCAGTGTGTTTAGAGCAAGAAGAGACTGTCCTGCTGTGAAACGATGGCAGTAGGTTGAAAACAGATTAAAGAGTTGGTAGAATGTCCAAGGAATCATGCTGGTGGAATGACTAACACAAGCTAAGTCAGAAATATTAGAAAAAGTGATTCTATAGATGTATTTTAGAGTTACTTCATTTAACTGAAGCTGTGGGTAGGTGGGCAGGAGTGGAAGATGAGGTTGGAAACGAGACCCCAGATAAGACAAGAAGGTCCTTGAAGGCCAGGCTAATAGAATTAGATACTATCCAAGTCACATCACAAGTTCTAAGGTCATGTATAGTATTTCTGCTGCAATTAGTCATTTAATGTTTGGTGTGTTTTGTTTTTTGAATAATTACAATTCGGATGAAATAAGTTTAAAGTACATCTTAGCTGTACTTTGGTGATTATTGAGGTGATTATTGAGAACTTTAAAATTGAATTTTTAAATTCAGAATTTGTAAACCTCTCACCCCACTCCCTCACCCCCCCCCCCTTTTTATTTTTGCTGTAATGGAGACCAAAGACCTACTGCTACAACTTTCAATTTAGACGTGGACTAATAGAAAATGAGAAGGAACTATTAACTGCACCAGGTACAATAAAGAAAAATACTTAAAATAACCCCATTCACGAGGTTTTTCATGGGTGAAGCTCATGCTTTTATAGAAGTCAGTTAAAATTTCAACTCAAAATCCCAGAAACGTAGGCTAAAACCTTTGTGCATGTTCCCAGTATAGGTGATGCTATTCTGAAGGTAATTTAGTTAAATTGTTCATTGAAGCCTTATTTACATGTCTCCTACTTCCAACCCCATAATCTCCACACTTTAACTTGTAGCTGCCATTGACCTCTTGGGTGGCAATTTAAATACCATTTCCTCTTGGAAGCTTTCTCTAACCTGTACAATTGAGCTAGGTGCCTACATTTGTGCATCCATGGCACCTTGTGCTGATCACACTGTGTACCTGTTGTCTCCCAAATAGGTCCTAGGCCTTTACCTTTTTCACTGCTGTGTCTGTAGCACTTAGCACAGAGCCCTGGAATTCAGCAGCTCAGTAAATATCTGTTAAATTGCATTATTCACTTTTGTGATAAAAATAAGAAGATTTATCCCTAATATATGAAAATGTTTGAGCTTACCAAAGAAATAAGTTCAAGAAAACAGAATTTAACTTCATTATCTATAATTTGGGTGGAGCTCTGGTGGTGCAATGGTTAAGCATTTGGCTGCTAAATAAAAGGTTGCCAGTTCAAACCACCCAGCTGTTCCCTGGGAGAAAGACATGGAGATCTTCGGCCATAAAGATTACAGCCTAGAAAACCCCATGGGGCAATTGTATTTTGACACATTGGGTTGCTAAGAGACAAAAATCAAATTGATGGCCTTTAATAATGACAACAACAACTATAATTTGGATTTTCAATTTAGAGGAATATGTCACAAATGTTAATTAAGAAGGCGAATTAAAAGGCAAGTAGATAATCAAGAGCAAAGAAGATTTTCCCATGATGCTCTGCCTTACCTTTTTCACATTGCCCAGGCCTTCAATATCCAGAAGGACTAGGGTGTGATTGGGCTGGGAGGGGTGAGGTATACACCACATCCAGATGCCTTTGGTTACAGACCTCACTGTGGAGCCCGCACGGAAGCCTGCAATGTAAGTGGAGAAAACAACATACGATGACAGCAGACAGTCCAGGCTGCTCAGGGACTACATTAACTAAACTTGAAGGACTGCAGTTGTCTGGCGTGGAGAGGGGTGCTTCCATTTCAGCAAGGATAGCCATCTTACCATTATACATATTAAGGACTTTCTCAAGAAATACTTTGTGTCCTCTATTCATTTCATTCTCATAAAGGCTCAAACTCCATCACTTTACAGAATTAATATAATCTCTATTAATGTGTATATTTTTATCTGACACTCAAGATGAAAAGAAGCATGAAATTTATGAGTAGAATCAGAGAGACAGCTGAGATGAAAGCTCTATATTTCCTGTTCATCCTTATGTAGCACTTTCTTCTCCTTATTTCCACCACACAGCTCATCTGTCAGTTTTTTACACTGGGGCAACTTGTTGCTGCTACGATGCTGGGAGTTATGCCACTGATATTTCAAATATCAGCAGGGACATTCATGGTGGACAGGTTTCAGTGGAGCTTGTAGGCTAAGCCAGAATAGAAAGAAAAGCCTGATAATCTACTTCCTAAAATTAGCAAATAAAAATATTATGGATGACAACAGAACATTGTCCAACTTGCTTGCTTTGGACATGTAATCAGGAGAGATCAATTGATTGAGGAAAACATCATGCTTGGTGAAGTAGGTGCCAACAGGTAAAGAAGACATTCGGAGATGAATTGGCACAATAACCTCAAAGATGAGTTTGAAAAGCTGATGATTGTGAGGGTGACGCAGGACCAGGCAACATTTTGTTCTCTTGTACGTAAAGTATCCATGAGTTGGAGTCGACCCAGTGGAAACTATCTCTCCCTCTCACTCCCTCCCTATCTACCTATCTGTATATCTCTTTCTTTATTTGGTTTCAAAATTAAGAGGAAAACTTTCAAAAGGAGAAGACCCCAACACAGGGAAGAACTGCAGTGAGTGGTTTATAGTCCGGTTCTGCTGAAACAGGCTTCCAGTAGCAGAGTAGTGAAAAGTGAACCTGAAATACATTTGGGGAATCCATAATTTGGTCCCCTATGCATGTAGTTTAAGAGTCTTGATTTGTTAAACAACTGAAATCATTTAAGTGTTAGAGATGAATAATAACAAAGTCTAAATATTCAGGAAAATCAATGTGGTTTTGGAATACAAGAGTAATTAGTTGCTGAGATCCTAGAGTAGTTAGGAGATGTTTAGAATTTTAGAACTGGGAAGGCCTGAAGCCATCATTTAGTCCAACTCACTCATTTTGTGGTTGATGCAAGTGAAATTCAGAAACTGCCACTCATTAATAGAGCTAGTTAGATGTACAGACTGCACTAACAAAAGCCCTCTGACTCAGCCTGGGGCTTTGTAGGTTACACTGATCTTGTCCATAGATCAACAATCTGATGGAACGGGGTGGCCAATCAAGGTGGAAGTAGTAACAAAGGAAATGAAACAGATTTCATAAATAGTAGAGAGTAAATGCATGAGATAGCTGGGGAAGAAGGAAGAAATAATGAGGTTTTGTATCCTGGTGAGAAGTAGCTATAATTTCTGGCGTGGCAGAGAAGATTTTGATATACCAGTTGTCTTTTTCACCTCCCCTTTCCCTTTGTCAGATTCACTCTACTGCATACTCACCTGTGCCTCAGAATTTTGACTTTTATGGTCTGTATTACCAGGGCTTCTTTGTGTTCCAAATTCTGGTAGACTTCAATCAGTGGGTGGTACTAACAGGCAACTAGAAGTCAGTCATAAGTCTCCCCTCCCCAGTTCCTACTGGACCACAGTGTCCCAGTAGCTCTGTTTCTCTACCTCAGGTCACAGCTCTTTTCACTCAGCCACTTTCCGTGTATTTCCCTATCTTTCATTGCCTTTCTTTGCCTGCCTGTTTTCTTCTAAATAGTCCCTCCATTAAATTTTCTTTAATGATCTCTTAAGTAGGTTATTTGCGTCCTTCCAGGACCAGGACAAATGCATTAGCCTTGGCTGGATTTTCTCCCCCTTTTTCCCTCTGTATATTCATCTTTCCCTTTCTCCTGTGCAAGAGAATAATGAGTTCTGTGACACACAGGGTTAGCATTGTTGGAATTAAATCAACATCAATGGTTTTCTTTGATTTTTGCTTCTTTTTTGGCTTACTGTGTTAGGATGGGGGTATAACAGAAGGAAAAGCAGCAAAGGTGTGTGAGACTTCTTGCTGGCTTTGATTTCCAAAGGCTTAAACCCACAGTGAAGAGAATTTGAGGGCCATGTTCAGAATCCTGATGATATATCTTGTTCAGCATTCCAAGATTTTGAGCAATGCTTCCTTCAACTGAGACTAGAAATGGTTGTGATGAGATACCTAGGGGAGCACAGTTCAGCATGGCTCACATTATTAAAATCTCACTTAAAAAAAAAATGGTGGGGGCCAAGATGGCTGACTAGGTAGACGTTACCTCGGATCCCTCTTGCAACAAAGACTCGGAAAAACAAGTGAATCGATCACATACATAACAATCTATGAACCCTGAACAACAAACACAGATTTAAAGAGTTGACCTGAATGACAGAGACAGAGAACGAACAAATATGGGGAAGCAGCGACTGTTTTCAGAGGCTGGAGCCAGCATCCCAGTCAGGTAACCTTAGCACCGGGCTTAGCACTGGGCCCAGGAGAGCTGAACACAAAATCTTGTGACGGCGCAAACAAGGGGTGCACCCCTACCCCCTTGAACTGACCCCAGGAGGGGGCCCAGCTGGTCCACGCCAGCGGCATGGCGACGCGGCTGGTGGGAGAAGTCCCCGGGAGGCAGTGACTGGTTATGGAGCCAGGAGTGCAGCATCCCAGCTGGGGAAACTTGGTGCCGGGCTTTGGACTGGGCGCAGGGGAGCTGAACTTGTGGCACAAACATGGGGCGCAGCCCTACTCCCCTAAACTAACCCGGGAGGGGGCCCAGCCGGTCCGCGGGGGTGGTGTGGTGATGCAGCGGGCGAGACGAGAAGTCCCCAGGAGGCAGTGACTGGTTTTGGAGCCAGGAGTGCAGCGTCCCAGCCGGGGAACCTTGACTCTGGGCTTTGGACTGGCAGCGGAGGATATGACCACGACTTTAGCGGGCCAGACCCTCGGGGGCAATCTCCACACAGCCAGCACACATAGGCGACAGATAAAATAGTCATCCCAAGCAAGATAAGCAACTTTGGCTATGTTTCGGGGTGCTACTCTCCTGTTTTTCTGCACCCCCCTTCCCAGGCGGCTTCATTAACATTGGAATTTCCTGAGCCAGAGGGAGAACAGCTCCGGCTCCGCGGCAACATTGCTTTTCCCTTTTTTTTTGGTCTTTTCCTAACCCATTCTTCCGACCTGAGAGAAGCAACCACAAAAAACCCAGAGACCAAAAATTCTTCCCTAATTGGACTAAACACACAGAACCAGCTCCAGCCAAGCATATATGATCCAAATCTCGGGCTTTCATCCTTACAGGGAACAAGGTGGTGGTTATAATCCAAAGGCATTTCTGATAGGGATCTGACTGCATTTTTTTTAGTGGATTTACTGGAAAAACAAGTTTCCCAGGTCTGATATCTCTGCTTATTCAACAGAGTCCTAACTGACCCACAACAGGGAACTGAGGGCTGAAGCTCCCCCCAGACCACCTAGCCTCTTGCCTTAGGGGTCTAAGGAGGGTGACACCTACCAATCAGTAGACATACTTGCATTGGAGGCCAAAGGTACAGCTGCAGTGCCCTTCCACCAAGGTGCTATAGGAATAGAGACACATCTACGTCACTGACACTTGGGGGAAGCCTGTCAGCATCCTGCCCCCCCTGGAGTGTGAACCCCAGCTGCTAATAGAATCTGGTACACACAACTATCACCACTACTTCTCGAGGTGGATAGGTGTTAGGGTGCAGGACACACTTGATGACCCAAAATCAGATTCTACTCAAGAATAGTGAATAGACTCAGGCATATATATCTGGCAACAGCCCAAACCAGCTGGTAATAGGTCATAAGTAAGTTAAGGGCTACAACAAACAAGGCGGCACAATCTAGTAGCCCATTCACTTATATTGAAAGAAAACAAAACAAGATAAGACTCAGTGAGCAATTATAGAATAAACCACTCCTATATATTTTTATATCTTAGTGATGGCTCGGAGACAGCAGTCGATATCAAACCACATAAAGAAGCAGACCATGACAGCTCCTACAACCCCCCAAACAAAAGAATCAAAATCTTTCCCAAATGAAGATACAATCCTGGAATTATCAGATACAGAATATAAAAAACTAATTTACAGAATGCTTCAAGACATCAGGGATGACCTCAGAAATGAAATAAGGCAAACCGCAGAAAAAGCCAAGGAACACACTGATAAAACAGTTGAAGAACTCAAAAAGATTATTCAAGAACATAGTGGAAAAATTAATAAGTTGCAAGAATCCATAGAGAGACAGCATACAGAAATCCAAAAGATTAACAATAAAATTACAGAATTAGACAACGCAATAGAAAGTCAGAGGAGCAGACTCGAGCAATTAGAATGCAGACTGGGAAATCTAGAGGACCAGGGAATTAACACCTACATAGCTGAAAAAAAATCAAATAAAAGAATTAAAAAAAATGAAGAAATCCTAAGAGTCATGTGGGAATCTATCAAGAAGGATAACTTGCGTGTGATTGGAGTCCCAGAACAGGGAGGGAGGACAGAAAACACAGAGAGAATAGTTGAAGATCTGCTGACAGAAAACTTCCCTGACATCATGAAAGACGAAAGGATATCTATCCAAGATGCTCATCGAACCCCATTTTAGATTGAGCCAAAAAGAAAAACACCAAGACATATTATCATCAAACTTGCCAAAACCAACGATAAAGAGAAAATTTTAAAAGCAGCCAGGGAGAAAAGGAAGGTCTCCTTCAAGGGAGAATCAATAAGAATAAGTTCAGACTACTCAGCAGAAACCATGCAGGCAAGAAGGCAATGGGATGACATATACAGGGCGCTGAAGGAGAAAAAGTGCCAGCCAAGGATCATATATCCAGCAAAACTCTCTCTGAAATATGAAGGCGAAATTAAGATATTTACAGATAAACACAAGTTTAGAGAATTTGCAAAAACCAAACCAAAGCTACAAGAAATACTAAAGGAAATTGTTTGGTCAGAAAACCAATAATATCAGATACCAGCACAACACAAGGTCACAGAACAGAACATCCTGATATCAACTCAAATAAGGAAATCACAAAAACAAATTAAGATTAATTACAAAAAAAAATCTCATAATAGGGAATCATTGAAGTCAATACGTAAAAGATCACAATAATCAAAAAGAGGGACTAAATACAGGTGGCACAGAACTGCCATATGGAGAGTGATACAAGGTGATATAGGACAATACAAGTTAGGTTTTTACTTAGAAAAATAGGGGTAAATATTAAGGTAACCACAAAGAGGTATAACAACTCCATAACTCAAAATAAAAGCCAAGAAAAACATAAAGACTCAACAAACATAAAGTCAAATACTATGAAAACGAGGGTCTCACAATTTACAAAGAAAAACATCTCAGCACAAAAAAGTAAGTGGAAAAATGAAATTGTCAACAACACACATAAAAAGGCATCAAAATGACAACACTAAACACTTATTTATCTATAATTACGCTGAATGTAAATGGACTAAATGCACCAATAAAGAGACAGAGAGTCTCAGACTGGATAAAGAAACACAATCCGTCTATATGCTGCCTACAAGAGACACACCTTAGACTTAGAGACACAAACAAACTAAAACTCAAAGGATGGAAAAAAATATATCAAACAAACAATAGGCAAAAAAGAAGAGGAGTAGCAATATTAATTTCTGACAAAATAGACTTTAAACTTAAATCCACCACAAAGGATAAAGAAGGACACTACATAATGATAAAAGGGACAATTGATCAGGAAGATATAACCATAATAAATATTTATGCATCCAATGCCAGGGCTCCAAGATACATAAATTAAATTTTAACAGAACTGAAAAGTGAGATAGACACCTCCACAATTATAGTAGGAGACTTCAGCACACCAGTTTCGGAGAAGGACAGGACATCCAGTAAGAAGCTCAATAGAGACACGGAAGACCTAATCACAACAATCAACCAACTTGACCTCATTGGCTTATAGAGAACTCTCCATCCAACTGCTGCAAAATATACTTTTTTTTCTAGCGCACATGGAACATTCTCTAGAATAGACCACATATTAGGTAATAAAACAAACCTTTACAGAATCCAAAACATCAAAATATTACAAAGCATCTTCTCAGACCACAAGGCAATAAGACTAGAAATTAATAACAGAAAAATTAGGGAACAGAAATCAAATACTTGGAAACTGAACAATACCCTCCTGAAAAAAGACTGGGTTATACAAGACATTAGGGAGGGAATAAGAAAATTCATAGAATGCAACGAGAATGAAAATACTTCCTATCAAAACCTCTGGGATGCAGCAAAAGCAGTGCTCAGAGACCAATTTATATCGATAAATGTACACATACAAAAAGAAGAAAGAGCCAAAATCAGAGAACTGTCCCTACAACTTGAACAAATAGAAAGTGAGCAACAAAAGAATCCATCAGGCACCAGAAGAAAACAAATAATAAAAATTAGAGCTGAACTAAATGAATTAGAGAGCAGAAAAACAATTGAAAGAATTAACAAAGCCAAAAGCTGGTTCTTTGAAAAAATTAACAAAATTGATAAACCATTGGCTAGACTGACTAAAGAAATACAGGAAAGGAAACAAATAACCCGAATAAGAAACGAGAAGGATCATATCACAACAGACCCAACTGAAATTAAAAGAATCATATCAGATTATTACAAAATTCTACTCTAACAAATTTGCAAACCTAGAAGAAAGGGATGAATTCCTGGAAAAACACTACCTACCTAAACTAACACATTCAGAAGTAGAACAACTAAATAGACCCATAACAAAAAAAGAGATTGAAACGGTAATCAAAAAACTCCCAACAAAAAAAAAAGCCCTGGCCCGGACGGCTTCACTGCAGAGTTGTACCAAACTTTCAGAGAAGAGTTAACACCACTACTACTAAAAGTACTTCAAAGCATAGAAAATGACGTAATACTACCCAACTCATTCTATGAAGCCACCATCTCTCTGATACCAAAACCAGGTAAAAACATCACAAAAAAAGAAAATTACAGACCTATATCCCTCATGAACATAGATGCAAAAATCCTCAACAAAATTCTAGCCAATAGAATTCAACAACATATCAAAAAGTAATTCACCACAACCAAGTGGGATTTATACCAGGTATGCAAGGCTGGTTCAATATTAGAAAAACCATTAATGTAATCCACCATATTAATAAAACAAAAGACAAAAACCACATGATTATCAATTGATGCAGAAAAGGCATTTGACAAAGTCCAACACCCATTCATGATAAAAACTCTTACCAAAATAGGAATTGAAGGAAAATTCCTCAACATAATAAAGGGCATCTATGCAAAGCCAACAGCCAATATCACTCTAAATGGAGAGAACCTGAAAGCATTTCCCTTGAGAACGGGAACCAGACAAGGATGCCCTTTATACAAAAAAAATTATAAAACACTGCTGACAGAGATTAAAGAAGACCTAGATAATGAAAAGATATTCCAAGTTCATGGGTTGGAAATGCCAGTATTACCCAAAGTGATCTATAGATTCAAGGCAATTTCAATCAAAATTCCAATAATCTTTCTAAAGAAATGGAAAAACAGTCCTAATTTTATATGGATTGGCAGGAGGCCCTGAATAGCTAAAGCAAAACAAAGCAGGAGGTCTTACAATTTTTGACTTAGAAACATCTTACACAGCTACAGTAATCAAAACAACCTGGTACTGCTATAATAATAGATACGTAGACCAATGGAATGGAATTGAAAGTCTAGAAGTAAACCCACACAGCTATGTTCAACTGATTTTTGACAAGGGTGCTAAGTCCATTCAATGGGGAAGAGAAGAGTCTCTTCAATAAACGGTGCTGGGAAAACTGGATTTTCAGAGGCAGAAAAATGAAACAGGATCCATGCCTCACATCACACACAAAAACCAATTCAAATGGATTTAGGACCTAAGTGTGAAAACTGAAACCATAAAATTCTTATAAGAAAATACAGGGGCATGGCTGTTGGGTCTATCTTTTAACAATGGATTATGTGATATAATAACAAAAGCACAAACAGCAAAATAGAAAATAAATGGGACCCCCAAAAGTTAATACTTCTGTTCATCAAAAGACTTTACCAAAAAAAGTGAAAAGACAACCAAATGATTGGGGGAATATTGTCAAAGATCATGTATCCAATAAGAGCCTAATAACCAAAATAAATATAAAACTTTAAAAACTAAACAACAAATAACCCAATCAAAAAATGGGCAAGGGACTTGAATAGACATTTCACCAAAGAAGATAACTCAAATAGCTAACAAGCACATGAAAACCATGCTCAACATCTTCAAGCATCATAGAGATGCAATTCAAAACCACAATGAGATAACATTTCACTCTCACTAGGGTGGGTAAGATAAGTTGTGGGAAAATTGGGACCCTTAGGCGTTGCTGGTGGGAATGCAAAATGGTACAGCCATTGTGGAAAATAGTGTGGTGGTTCCTAAAGAAAAACTACAAATAGAATTACCATAAACCAAAAAAAAAAAACCTAACCCATTGCCTTTGAGTTGATTCCGACTCATAGTGACCGTATAGGACAGAGTAGAACTGCCCCATAGGGTTTCCAAGGAGGGGCTGGTGGATTTGAACTGCTGACCTTTTGGTTAACAGCTGAGCTTTTAACCATTACGCCAACCAGAACTACCATAAAAAAAAAAAAAAAAAGCCTGACTTTTCAGATCTCTTAGAGTTGCTGTCTGTCAAATCCTTATGTCCTTTTAATAGATTTTCACAGATCAAATTAACTCGCTGTTATACACACATACCATTTGTCTGTCAGTTTGTCAAACTGTGGTGACTTATGTGTTGCTATGATGCTGGAAGCTATGCCATTGGTATTTCAAATACCATCAGGGTCACCATTGGTAGACAGGTTTCAGCAGAACTGCCAGACTAAGATTAGGGTGAATGGCCTGCCGATATATTTCTGAAAATTAGCCAGTGAAAACCTTTTCGATAACAACATTGTCCTACATGGTGCTGGAAGATAAGCCCCTCCGCAACGCCCCCCGCCCCACCCCGGCCCATGTTGGAAGGCACTCAAAATACAACTGAGGAGGGATTAGTTCCTTAGAGTTCAACTTTATGGCACAAATGGAGTAAAGCCTTTGGAGCCTTCATTTCCTGATATGGCATGACTCGAAATGGGAAGTAATCACTGCATACATCCATTGGTAGTAGGAACATGATGCACAAAGCATGAATCAAGGAAAATTGAAGTCTTCAAAAATGAAAAAAGAAAAACACTTGAATATAGATATTCTAGGCAAGCTGAAATGAACTAGCATCAGCCGTTTTGAATCTGAAAATTACTTGGTCAACTATGCAAGGAACAACAAATTGAAGAGGATCAATGTTGCTTTCATCACCAAAAAGAACATTTCATGATCTATCTTGAAGTACAATGATGTCAATGATAGATTAATATCCATACATTGACAAGGAAGACCAGTTAATATGACTATTATTCAAATTTACACACCAACCACAAATGCCAACAATGAAGAAATTAAAGATTTTTAAGAATTCCTGCAGTCCGAACTTGATCAAATGTGCAATCAAGATACATTGATAATTACTGGTGATTGGAATGCAAAATTTGGGAACAAAGAAGAGCCAGCAGTTGGAAGATATAACCTTGGTCCTAGAAACGATACTGGAAATCAAATAATAGAATTCTGCAAGACCAATGACTTATTAATTGGAAAAACCTTTTTTCAACAATGCAATTAACTACTATACACATGGACCTTGCCAGATGGATTACACGGCAATCAATTTGACTACAGCTGTACATCTGTGGAAAGAGGTGATGGAGAAGCTCAATATTATCAGTCAAGACAAAGCCAGGGGTCGACTGTGGAATAGACCATTAATTACTCATGTGCAAGTTCAAGCTGAAGCTAAAGAAAATAAAGCAAGTCCATAAGAATCAAAGTATGGCCTGAACACATCCTGACCGAAATTAGAGACCATCTCAAGAACAGATTTAACACATTGAACACTAATCACCAAAGACAAGAAGAGTTGTGTGATGATATCAAGAGTATCATGCTCGAAGGAAGTAAAAGGCCATTAAAAAGAAGAGAAAAGACCAAATGGTGTCAGGAGAAACTCTGAAACTTGCTTTAAGCACAAAGTAGCTAAAGTGAAAGGAAGAAATGATGAAAAGAGATGAACAGACGATTCAAAAGGGTGGCTTAAGAGGACAAGGTAAATTATTATAATAAAATGTACAAAAATCTGGAGTTAGAAACCAAATGGGAAAAACAAAACTAACATTTCTCAGGCTGAAAGAATTGAGGAAAAATTCAAGCCTCAAGATGCAAAACTAAAGGATTTTATGTGCAAAAAAATTGAATGATGCAGAAAGCATCAAAAAAGATGGAAGGTATACAGAGTCACTGTACAAAAAGAATTGGTCTGTCTTCAGCCATTTCAGGAGATAGCATATGATCAAGAACCACAGGTACTGAAGGAAGTTCAAGGTGCACTGAAGGTATTGGCAAAAACAAGGCTCCAGGAATTGATGAAATACCAATTAAGATGCTTCAAGAAATGAACGCAACACAGAAGCGCTTACTCACCTATGTCAAGAAGCTTGGAAAGCGGCATCCTAGCCAACCAGCAGGAAGAGATCCATATTTGTCCCCATTCCAAAGAAAAGCAATCAAACAGAATGCAAACATTGTCTAACAATGTCGTTAATATCACATGCTAGTAAAATTTTGGTGAAGATAATTCAAAAACAGCTACAGCAGTATATTGACAGGGAATTTCCAGAAGTTCAAGCTGGATTCTAAAGAGGACATGGAACAAGAAATATCATTGCTGATGTCAGAAGTATCTTGGCCAAAAGCAGAGAAAGCCAGAAAGATGTTTACCTGTGTTTTATTAACTATAAGAAGGCATATAACTGTGTGGATCACACAAATTAAGGATAACAGTATGAAGAATGGGCATTCAAGAACACTTATCGTGCTTGTGTGAAATCTGTGCATGGCTAAGGATGCAATTGTTCTAATTGAACAAGGGAATGCTGCCTGGTTCAAAACGGGAAAAGTGGGTTGCAGGGTTGTATTCTTTCACTGTACTTATTCATCTGTATGTTGAACAGGTAATCTGAGAAGCTGGACTATATGAACGACATCAGGATTGGAGGAAGACTCATTAGCAACCTGAGATAAGCAGATGATACAATCTTGCTATTGTAAACGATGGTGACTTGAAGCACTTACAGATGAAGGTCAAAAACTACAGCCTTCAGTATGGAATACAACTGAATATGAAGAAAATGAACATCTTTACAACTGGACCAATAAACAACATCATGAGAGATGGTGAAAAAAAAAAGAAGTTGTCAGGATTTCTTTCTAATATAACTGCAATCAATGCCCATGGAAGCAGCAGTCAAGAAATCAAATGGCATATTGCATTGGACAAAATTGCTGCAAAAGACTTCTTTAAAGTGTTAAAAAACAAAGATGTCACTTTGATGAGTAATATTCACCTAACCCAAAAAAACCATGGTATTTTCATTCATTTCATAGCATGCCGAAACTGGAAAATGATTAAAAAAAAAAAAAATTGGAGAACTGGAGCATTTAAATTGTGGTGTTCACAAAGAAAATTGAATATATCCATGGACTGCCAGAAGAAGGAACAAATCAGTTTTGGAGGAAGTATAGCCAAAACACTCCTTAGAATTGAGAATGTTGAGACTACGTCTTGCATACTTTTTAGATACATTATAAGGAAAGACCAGTTGCTAGATAATGGCATCATGTCTGGTAAAGCAGAGGGTCAGCAAAATGAGGGAAACCCTCAATGAGATGGATTGACATAATGGCTGCAACAGTGGGCTTAAACACACCAGCAAAAGTGAGAGTGGTACAGGCCTGAGCAAGATTTCATTTTGTTATATATTACATTGTCACGAGTTGGAGCCAACTCAATGGCAGCTAACAACATAAATACAAGCACTGTTTGAGATCAGGGAAGAGGGGAGACCAGGCAGAAGCAAAAACCAGCAGGGCAGGGGGCTCCACTGTTGCACACATGATGTGGCGGTGGCAGCTCCATCCCCATATGACTTCAAAGTTCAGCTTCTGTCGTCTGTTTTTCTCTCAATAATGACCAGAAAGAAACCCCAGGCCCCTGCCCACTTTCTAGTGGTGGCTGTGTCTGCAGACAGGGCAGGGTCTCCCAGAGACACAGGAAGGCCTGTCCCAGAGTCCTGGCTTGGCAGAAGTGGGAAGGCACCTCGTGGGTCCCTGTCCCTGCCCTGCCCCTGGCCAGAGAGGCAGAGTGTAGGTGGGCGGGACCAGAAAGCATGTTTTGTGACATAAGTTATTACTGTCTTTACATATATATTTATATATATACATACATATGCATAGGAGGCTCTCTTACTCACCTTTGAGACTAAGGCATGCCTGACCCAAGCCATGCTATTTTCAATCACATCATATGCATGCAAAAGCTGGACAATGAATAAGGAAGACCTGAGAAGAATTGATGCCTTTGAATTGTGGTATTGGTGAAGAATATTGAATATACCATGGACTGCCAAAAGAATGAGCAAATCTGTCTTGGAAGATGTGCACGCAGAATGCTCCTTAGAAGCAAGGATGGCTAGACTGCTTCTTACATAATTTTGACATGTTATCAGGATGGATCAGTCCCTGGAGAGGGACATCGTGATTGGTAAAGTACAGGAGCAGCGAAAAAGAGGAAGCCCCTCAATGAAATGGACTGACACAGTGGCTGCAACAATGGGCTCAAGGATAACGAGAATTGTGAGCATGGTGCAGGACCAGGCAGTGTTTTGTTCTGTAGTACATAGGGTTGCTATGAGTTGGAACTGACTTGACGGCACCTAACAACAACATCAACAATATGTACGTATATATATATACAAACAAAAAACCAAACCTGTTTCAGTTGAGTGGATTCTGACTCGTGGCAACCCTACGTGTTACATAGTAGAATTGCTCTGTAGGGTTTTCTTGGCTATAAACTTTACAGAAGCAGATTTCCAGACCCTCCTTCTGCTGTGCCACTGGGTGGATTTGAACAGTGAACCTTTAGGTTAGTAGTCAAGTGCAAACTGTTTTGGCCACCCAGAGACCTTCATATACTATATATATTTGTGTTCTTATTATTTTCTATATAAATCAAATAAGGTTTCTCTTGCTGCTGTGGCATCTTGAAAAAAGAACAGGGCAGATTTTTATATTTGTTGCACCTATCTCTTAAATAATGGGGCATGCTATTAAATATAGGCTATATTTTTATATAACCAAAGGAAACCCTGGTGGTGTAGTGGTTAAGTGCTATGGCTGCTAACCAAAAGGTTGGCAGTTTATATCTACCAGGTGCTCCTTGGAAACTCTATGGTGCAGTTCTATTCTACTCTGTCCTATATAGGGCCGCTATGAGTTGGAATCAACTTGACGGCAATGGGGTTGTTTGTCTGTTTATTTGTTTATATAAACAAAAAAAAAGAAACCCATTGCCATCGAGTCGATTCGAACTCATAGCGACCCTACAGGACGGAGTAGAACTGCTCCATAGGGTTTCCAAGGAGCGCCTGGTGGATTCTAACTGCCGACCTTTCGGTTAGCAGCGAATGTTTAACCACTGTGCCACCAGCGCTCCATGTGCTCTAAAAGTACATGCATTTACTTTTTCAGCCCTGGGGGACATCTTTCCAAGGTAGTCAGTGTTAAGGTCTTTAAAATTGCAATATAAAGATAGGTGTGCGATCTGTTATCTGGAAGAACATGTCACATGAATTAAAACAAAGAGTGGCTTCAAATATGGCCCTGCATTTTAAAGTCCTAAGACCACTCTCTGAATTCCAGAGGTGGAATGTTTTTATATTAAGCTGCTTTTCACATAAAGAACCCCATGCCACATGCTTAGGGGCAAAGCTACAAGAATTCATTTTTTTTCAGCTGGGGTTAATGATTCTCCTATACAACGGAGGTAAGGCCGAATAGTTAGAACAACCACCTACAATATGTGTGAGTGTAGAGAAAGAGTATACAATGTGTGCGTAGCCCTATGCTAGGTATTGAGGATCTATCAATATTAATTAGATGTAGTCATTGGACTGAATAGGACTTGCTCCACTGAGTGAAATGGACTTTTACTCAAATAATAAAAGCAAAGGAATGGAGAGAACAGGGAGGGAGGAGTACTGGATGCTTAAGTAGCCAGCCTCAAAACACCACTGAAACATCTGAAATTTTTACACAGGAATTTATTTTGTTATCAGTTACGTGAAATAGAACAACTTTTACTTTTTTTTTTTTCAAATAGCTAGGCAGTTATTTATATTTCAATTTGTTTCTGCATCAACCGTTCCATTCTGCTTCCATTGATTCTTGTTAGATACAATACCTCACTTTAAAATTACTATAATTTTTATATTTTAAAATATCTGACAGTGAAATTCTTTCCCAATACATTGTTTTGTTTCCGCTTATCAATAAACTCTTCTGAGTGAACATTAGGGTCACTTGGTGAGGATCCTCCGGAATTCTGTTGCAACTGTATTAGATATAGCAGGTAAATATAAATTGACTTATACATATTTAAAATTTATATTAAATTAAAAATAACAGATAATTTATAGCTAATTATAGATTTTATATAGACATATAATTAATATTTTTAGTTGATTTTTTCTATTTGGAGCACGGTTTGTTGCATTATTAATTTGCAATCTTTTTTTAGTCTCATTATTATTTGGTAGTTTTCTACATTTTTATTACAATTCAAATTTCCTGATAAGTTTATTATTGCATTAAAATTTTTGAAATGCATATTTACTGAATCTTTTTTTTCTTTTTTTTACCTGTTTTCTGACCAGTTATGTCTGTCATTATAAAAGTTATTCTCTGGATTCCTGGAAGGGGGAAAGACTGAAAAGATTAGAAAGAGGAAATGTAGGGGTGGCCTGAGAATGTGTGGCCATAATCACCCACAGGGTTTTGATAGACAGAGAAGATTGAGCCTTCATTAATTAACCCACTGTGCACAGAGGTGAGCACTTCCTCTGACAAGGCTCAGGACCAGGACTCACATCAGTGCTCACAGACCATACAGTCTCCACCTAACTGAGGACTGTGCACTGTCTTACACTGACACCAAGTTAATTGTCCCTGACAGTGGGAGCTAATGGCCTCCATTATTTGCAGCCAGCAGAAGACTCAATGATCACTTGGTAGGAGAGATCCTCAACTGTGCCAAATGGCTTTGTTCAGTCCACATCTGATTTGCCCTATGTTCATGAATTCCAACCCTAACCTAAAACCCAAGTAAACTCTTAGTAAGAACATGAGGTTGAGGATATCTGAAAGGATGATATGAATGAGACATAAAAGTCTTCCCTGAAGAGAACCCACCTGGTATCTTCCCATTGTAAAATGCATTCCAATTTGCTGTATTCGTTAAGCGCTGTCGAGCTGGTTCGGATTCATAGTGACCCTATGGACTACAGAACGAAACACTGCCCGGTCCTACACCATGCTCACAATCATTGTTATGCTTGAGCCCATTCTTGCAGCCACTGTGTCAATCCATCCTTTTCAATGTCCCTGTACTTTACCAAGTGCAGACAGTGTTCCACTGCTATTCATAAGGTTTTCACTGGCTACTTCTTTTCAGAAGTAGACTGTTGTGTCCTTCTTCCTAGTCTGTCTTAGTCTGGAAGCTTAGCCGAAACCTGTCCACCATAGGTGACCCTGCTGGTATCTGAATACCAGTGGCAGAGCTTCCAGCATCACCGCAACTTACAAACCCCCACAATATGACAAACTGACAGATACATGAGGGGCATTCCAATTACACAGCTTAAAATCTCTTGAGTCAATATTCACAAATTCAAATGTAGGATTCAGTTGAAGATCATACTAATCATTGGTACCTGTTATGGATTGAATTGTGTCTCCCAAAAATGTGTGTCAATATGGCTATGACATGATTCCCAGTATTCTGTGATTGTCCACCATTTTGTCATCTGATGTGAGTTTCCTATGTGCTGTAAATCCTACCTTTATGGTGTCATTTTAAGGACTAAAGTGTGCCTGACCTAAGCCATGGTGTTTTCAGTTGCTTCATATGCATGGTGATGTGAAGGCTGGACAGTGAATAAGGAAGACTGAAAAAGAATCGATGCATTTGAATTACGGTGTTGGCGGACAATATTGACTATACCATGGACTGCCAGTAGAACGAACAAATCTGTCTTTGAAAAAGTACAGCCAGAAGGTTCCTTAGAAGCAAGGATGACAAGGCTTTGTCTCACATACTTTGGATGTATTATCCGGAGGGACCAGTCTCTGGAGAAGGATATCATGTTTGGTAGAGGGTTAGCAAAAAAGAGAAAGGCCCTCAACAAGGCGGTCTGACACAGTGGCTGCCACAATGGGCATAAGCATAACAATGATTATGAGGATGGCACAGGACTGGGCAGCATTTTCTTCTGTTGTATATTGGTTTGCTATGAGTTGGAACCAACTCGATGGCACCTAACAATAACAACAACATGATGTTAATGAGGCAGGATTAGAGGCAGTTATGTTAATATGGCAGGACTCAATCGATAAGATTAGGATTTATTTTGAGTCAATCTTTTTGAGATATAAAAGAGAGAAGGGAGCAGAGAAACAGGAAGACCTCACACCACCAAGAAAGTAATACCAGGAACAGAAAGTGCCTTTTGGATCTGGGTCCCTGCACTGAGAAGCTCCTAGACCGGGGAAGATTGATGACAAGGTCCTTCCTTTGGAGCTGACACAGACAGCAAGCCTTCCCCTGGAGCTGGTGCCCTGAATTTGGATTTCTAGCCCACTAGACTACGAGAGAAGAAATCTGTTTGTTAGAGCTGTCGACTTGTGGTATTTCTGTTATAGCAGCACTAGATAACTAAGACAGTACCATAAATAAGCAATTGCTCAGTAAGTAACACATTGAATTCACACTTAAGCTTCATCTTTGCAATGTTTATGGCTCAAGAAAAGTACTAGGATGGCATGGATGAACCTGGAGGGCATTATACTGAGTGAAATAAGTCAAACACAAAAGCATAAATATTGTATGAGACCACTGTTATAAAAATTCAAGAAAAGGTTTGCACACAGAAAGAAACATTCTTTAATGGTTACCAGAGAGGTGAGGGGGAGGGTGGGAACTTTGGTGAAGGGAAAGAAAATACACAATAGGGGGAAGTCAGCACAACATGACCAAGGCAAAAGAAGACACTGAGACGTATGCAAAGGTAAAAGACAACAATGGTAAATAATATTACATATACAAAAGACAACTGGGGAAGAGCTGCCTCCTCCAAGTACAGTTGACTTTAATTACATGGATGGAGTAAAAATTTCCAGATCTTCATTTATTGTTGTGGCATGATTCAAAATGAGAAGAAACAGCTGCAAACATCCATTAATAATCTGAACCTGGAATGTACGAAGTATGAATCTAGGAAAATTGGAAATCGTCAAAAATGAAATGGAATGCGTAAATATCTACATCCTAGGCATTACATTAGCTATTGGCCATTTTGAATTCGACAATCATATAGTCTACTATCCTGGGAATGACAACTTGAAGAGGAATGGTGTTTCATTCATCGTCAAAAAGAACATTGCAAGATCTATCCTGAAGTACAATGCTGTCAGTGACAGGATAATGTCCATATGCCTGGAAGGAAGACCAGTTAATACAACTATTATTCAAATTTATGCACCAACCACTAAGACCAAAAATGAAGAAACTGAAGATTTTTGCCAGCTTCTGCAGTCTGAAATTGATTGAATGTTCAATCAGGTTGCATTGATAATTATTGGCGATTGGAATGTGAAAGTTGTAAACAAAGAAGGATCTGTTGGAAAATATGGCCTTGGTGATAGAAACAATGCTGGAGATCGAATGATAGAATTTTGCAAGACCAACGACTTCTTCATTGCAAATACCTTTTTTCACCAACATAAACGGTGACTATACACATGGATCTCGCCAGATGGAACACACAGGAATCAAATCAACTACATCTATGGAAAGAAACCAAAACCAAAAAAAAACCAAACCCAGTGCCGTC
Source organism: Elephas maximus indicus (assembly GCF_024166365.1). NCBI lineage: Eukaryota > Metazoa > Chordata > Mammalia > Proboscidea > Elephantidae > Elephas > Elephas maximus. The sequence goes on from NC_064821.1 coordinate 139,443,412, forward strand.
GAGTTGATTCCGACTCATACCGATCCTTTAGAACAAAGTAGAAATGCCCCATCCGTGGAAAGAGACAATGGAAAAGCTCAATGTCATCAGTCAGAACAAGGACAGGGGCTGACTGTGGAATAGACCATCAATTGTTCATAAGCAGTTGAAATTGAAACTGAAGAAAATCAGAGCAAATCCACAAGATCCAAAATATGACCTTGAGTATATCCCACCTGAATTTGGAGACCATCTCAAGAATAGACTTGATGGGTTGAGCACTAATGACTTAAGACAAGTTATGGAATATCAAGGACATCATACATGAAGAAAGCAAGATGTCATTGAAAAGACAGGAAAGAAAGAAAAGACCAAGGCGGATATCAGAGGAAACTCTGAAACTTACTGTTGAACATCGAGTTGCTAAAGCAAAAGGAAGAAATGATGAAGTAAAAGAACTGAACAGAAGATTTCAACGGGTGGCTCAAGACAACAAAGTAAAGTATTATAATGATATGTACAAAGAGCTGGAGATAGAAAACCAAAAGGGAAGAACATACTCAGGGTTTCTCAAGCTGAAAGCACTGAAGAAAAAAATCCAAGCCTTGAGTTGCAATAGTAAAGGGTTCTGTGGGGAAAATATTAAAAGATGCAGGAAGCATCAAAGGAAGATGGAAGGAATACACCGGGTCATTATACTAAAAAGATTAGTCGACGTTTAATCATTTCAAGAGGTAGCATATGATCAAGAAACAATGGTGCTGAAGGAGGAAGTCCAAGCTCCACTGAAGGCTCCAGGAATTGATGGAATATCAACTGAGACGTTTCAACAAATGGATGCTTCACTGGAAGTGCTCACTCATCTATGCCAAGAAATTTGGAAGGCAGCTACCCGCCCAGTTGACTGGAAAAGACCCATATTTACACAATATTTCCCAAGAAAGGTGATCCAACCAAATGCGGAAATTATCAAACAATATCATTAATATCACATGCAAGCAAAATGTTGCTGAAGATCTTTCAAAAGCGTCTGCAACAGCATATCAACAGGGAATAGCCAGAAATTCAGGCCAGATTCAGAAGAGAATGTGGAACCAGGGATATCATTGCTGATGTCAGATGGATCCTGGATGAAAGCACAGAATACCAGAAGGATGTTTACCTGTGTTTTATTGACTATGCAAAGGCATTCGACTGTGTGGATCATAACAAATTACAGATAACATTGAGAAGAATGGGAATTCCAGAACACTTAATTGTGCTCATGAGAAACCTGCACATAGATTGAGACACAGTCATTCAGACAGAACAAGGGGATACTGAGTGGTTTAAAGTCAGGAAAGGTGTGCATCAGGGTTGTATCCTTTCACCATACCTATTCAATCCGTACGCTAATCAAATAATCCGAGAAGCTGGACTACATGAAGAAGAATGGGTGCCAGGATTGGAGGAAGACTCATCTGTGTTATTCAGACGGCACAACCTTCCTTGCTGAAAGTGAAGAGGACTTGAAGCACTTACTGATGAAGATCAGAGACCACAGCCTTCAGTATGGATTAGACCTCAGCATATAGAAAATAAAAATCCTCACAACTGGACCAAGAGGCACATCCTGAGAAGATTGACGTTGTCAAGGATTTGATTTTACTTGGCTCCACAATCAACACCCATGGAAGCAGCAGTCAAGAAATCAAAAGATACATTGCATTGGGCAAATTGGCTGCAAAGGACCTCCTTAAAGTGTTGAAAAGTAAAGATGTCACTTTGAAGACTAAGGTACCCCTGACCCAGCCATGGTATTTTCAATCGCATCATATGCATGTGAAAGCTGGATGATGAATAAGGAAGACAGAAGAAGAGTTGATACCTTTGAATTGTGGTGTTGGCAAAGAATATTTAATATACCATGGACTACCAAAAGAATGAACAAATCTGTCTTTGAAGAAGTACAAACAATGCTCCTTAGAAGCGAGGATTGCAAGACTGCGTCTTACATATTTTGGATGTGCTGTCAGGAGGGATCAGTCGCTGGAGAAGGGCATCATGCTTGGTAAAGTAGAGGGTCAGATGAAAAGAGAAAGACCCTTAATGAGATGGATTGACACAGTGGCTGAAACAATGAGCTCAAGCATAACAATTGTGAGGACAGTGCAGGACCAGGCAGTAAGTATTTCATTCTGTGGTATGTAGGGCCGGTATGAGTCGGAACCAACTTGACGGCACCTAACAACAACAACAACAATATATAATGCTACAAGAACAGTAAAAACAAACAATAATTTACAAGTGGGTACATAGGTAGATATGTAAGCTGAATAGATGGGGGGGTGGCGTATGGGTATACACCCATATGCATATATAGGTTTGGCAGTAGATGTTTCTGTGTATATATTTGTATGTGTTGCAAATATATCCATGTACGTAATAGAGCACACAGGGGGCACAGTTATGAAAACTTAGCCATAACCAAACACCTCGAGGGGCCTGAATTACTGGGCTTGAGGGCTAGGGACCATAGTCTCACGGGCCATCTAAGCCAACTGGCATAATATAATCCATAAAGACAATGTTCTAAATCCTATTTTGGTGAGTAGTGAGTAGGGTTTTAAAAGTTTGCCAGCCAACATCTAAGATACAGCTATTGGTCTCTTCCAAACTGGTGCAAAGAAGAGTGAAGAAAACCACTCAAGGAAACAATTAGTCCAAGTGACTAATGGACCATACAAACCACAGCCTCCTGTAGCCCAAGACCAGAAGAATTAGATGGTGCCAGGCTACCACTACTGACTGCTCTCACCGGGATCACAGTAGAGAGTCCTAGGCAGAGTGGGAGAAAAGTGTAGAAACAAAACTAAAATTAACTAAAAATAAAAAAGATCAGACTTACTGGTCTGATAGAGACTGGTGGAACCCCTGTGACTATGGCCCTTAGACACCCTTCAAACTTGGAACTGAACCCTCTCCGAGTTCAGTGAAACAATAGGCAGGCCTATAAAGTGAACAATAACACCAGTGAAGAAGGAGTTCCCCAGAACACTCAAATATATGAAACTGAAAGGGTAGCATTTATTCAAAAAACAAGTTCAGAAGGCAGGAAGGGGCAGGAAAGCTGGGTGAATGGAAATGGGGAGCCTGGGGTATCAACTGGGCGAGCGCTGAGAAAAAGAAAAGTACAAGCATGATTACTTCAAGTTTAGTGTCAATTGTCTGATCTGAAGTTGCTCATTTGACTTATGCTGTGGGGAGAAGGAACTAGAGAAGGAAACTCTGTTCTTTAGATTTTTAGAGTATGATACACTGCGAGCCCCTCTGACTGCGTCTCTGGATAGACTCGATTTCGTTTTGAAGTTTCTTGCTCTCCTTCGCAAATCCTTCCTCGAGAAGTCGTTGCTGTTCCTAAAAAGGGAAAGCAGTGACTGAAACTCACAGTGTATATATATATTATATATATATGTCACTGAAACTCATACAACATAAAAGTTGTCCCATAATTGACAAATTAGTTCCCCTTTCAGAACTTACATTAACCCCTCAATAGCTTTTGACACTTGTTCTTGAAAATCTTTCCTCCCTTAATTTCCATGGTATCACTCTCTCCTTAGTCTTCTATCTCTGCCATTGATTTTTCTGGGCCTTCTACTCTTGCTTCAGAAATGTTCCTGTCTTATAGTTTCTGAAATATTAGTCAATATTTCATTCTTGGGTCCCTTCACCCATATTTGACACAATCTTTGTGGAAAAGCTATCACTTTTTTTTTTTCCTTTTTTTGCTTCAAGTCTCATCTATACAGTGTAGAATTTAGAAAGGGAAGAAGGATGGGTAAAATCCAGAATTGTGGAAAATGTCTAATCAAGGAATTAAGTACAAGTCTCCACAATTTTGGTGTGATGAGATCAGGCCTGCAGTGGCCCATACTGCAATTCTGGCTCAACATAGAATCGGAGTTGGGCCTGGAGACCAGGAAGGTACTGGCAGACTGAGCACTTAACCAGTGTGGGTAAGTACTTAGATGGTAAGGGGGTCTTCCTACTCATTAGGGCACATACTGAGATAAAGTCCTACCAGGTATGACAGAAACAAAATCACTTTGGACTCCCCTCAGTAGGAAAACCTGGCTGAATATTTTTCCAGGGGGTATGACCCAGAACGGAAACCCTGGTGGCATAGCGGTTAAGTGCCATGGCTCTTAACAAAGAGGTTGGCAGTTCGAATGCACCAGGCACTCCTTGGAAACTCTATGGGGCAGCTCTACTCTGTCCTATACGGTCGCTATGAGTCGGAATTGACTCGATGGCAGTGGGTTTGGTTTTGGTTTTGGAGATGACCCAGAAAAGTTACTTGTCTCTCATGAAATTACAATTTCCTCACTTGAAAAATGAAAATATAATAGTATCTGTGCCATTAGGTGAGGAATTAATCACGGAATGCAGGTAAAGTACTTTGTTCAGTGCCTGAAAACTAATAAAAAAACACCAAACCTGTTGCTGTTGAGTCGATTCCAACTCATGGCAACCCTATATAGCTACTGTTTATTATGTAGTGATACAGCAAAGAAGGAATTTTATCCTGCAAAATCCTGGGGCAGGGGGTGGGGAGAAAAGTTTTGCACTAGATAACCAGAAGACAGATGAGCATACATATGAGGTGAGAAAAAAACCCATAGAACTAGACTTGCTCTTCTGTTTTTAGAAGTCCTTGGGTGGCACAAACAGGCCTTTATAATCAGAGATGGGCACCTATAGAAACACAAAGGAAATGCAAGTACAGTAGGACTTCTAGCCTGGAAAGGCCTTTCTTGTGGATGTTCACCCCTTCACTGGGTTTTTGACTCAGCACAGTGGAAGAGAAAATTTAGATTGCACAGTGGAATACCTGAAGTTTCAGAGCTATAGTTCTCTCTTGCTCTTCCAGTAGCTGGGCCCTGTCCCTCTCCATCTTCTCAGTCAGTTGTCTCACATGTTCCTGATAGCTCTTTTCTTTCTGTTCCATCATCTGCTCATTCTTCTTTTGCATTTCTTCCAGCATTTTGTTTGCAGCCTCTGCAGATTCAGCCTTTATACGTTCCACTGAGGAGGAAAAAAAAATGTAGAGAAATATGAAGATTGAATTTTTATGCTTTTCATTCTTTGTGTGTGTGTGTGTGTGTGTGTGTGTGTTCTTATGTCATGGAGAAAACTCTTGTGGAAAATTTTGCACTGGATAACCAGAAGACAGATGACCATACACATGGGGTGAGAAAAAAATCCCATAGAAGAATGATACTTGCTACTCTGTTTTTAGAAGTTCTGAGGTGGTGCAAATTTAAGCACTCGACTACTAGCTGAAAGGATGGCAGTCCCAACCCACCCAGCAGCTCCTCGGGAGACAGGTCTGGTGATATACTTTGGAAAGGTCACGGCCTTGAGACCCTATGGAATAGTTCTACTCTGCACACATGCCATCGCCACAAGTTGTAATTGACTCGACAGAAAACAACGTTCTTTCTCTGTATTGATGATTCCAGGTGGTCCGACATAGTTAACCTTATCATTTCTTGGGCTTTCCATCTACCTACAGTGTTTTCAGCTTGTCCTCACCTTCAATTTCTTTTTCCTTTTCAGTCAGTGACTGATCAGTCCTTAAAAGTGCATCAGCCACATCCTCTTTGGATTCCAAGTACTTCCTCATTGTCTCTTCTGCCTAGTGATGCAGAAGTTAGAATCAGGAAATGGAGCCTATGGGTTAAAGCAAATCTCTGCAATATGCCTGTTAATTCAATTCAATTTTACCACCCATATGACAACTCATTTTAGAATTTGAATAGCACTTCAAACTTAACATCTAAGACCCAACTCTGGATCCTCCTCCAACCTGCTCCTTTTGTAATCACCCCAATTTTAGTAATTAGTAACTCTGTTCTTCCAACTGTATGGTTACAAACCTGACAGTCATCCTCGATGCCTTTTTTCTCACATGTTCCACCAATAATCATCAGCCAATTGGTAGGCTTAAGCTTTAAAATATAACCGGAGCCCATCACTTGTCACCCACGCCACAAAACTCCAAGGCATCATCATTTCTTGCCTGGACAATTCTAGCAGCTTCATCGCTCATCTCCCTGCTTCCGCTCTTCCTCCCTTATAGTCCATTCCACACAGAACACCCAGAGTTATTCTACAGTATTTTAAGTCAGTCACATCACTCTTATGCTCCAAACCCTCTATTGACTTTCCAAATCATTTCAAATAAAATTCAAAAGGTTTTTCAGTGGCTTCAAGGCACTGCCTTGTCTGGCCTCTGGCCTCTGGCCTCTAACCACTTCTCGGACCTTTTCTCCTGTCACACCTTTCTTTATCTACTGCTCTCCTGCTACATCAGCTTTTTTTGCTATTCTTAGAATATAAGCCAATTTCTTCTTCTGGGCTATTTCCTTTTGCTGTTCACTTTGTTTGAAAGTTTCTCCCCCTAGGTGTTCATTTGGCTCAGTCACTGCATAACTTCTTTGAAGATTCTGCTGAAATATTACCCCATCAACAGTGCCTTCTCTAGGAAACTACATAATAAAATGGCTCCACATTTCCCTCCTCTTTTGCCTTTAATCTGCTTCATTCCTTTTTAGAGTACTTTTTGTCACTGTGACAGTGATAGCTAGAGTATTCCTAGTAGCTCTTCTTTGTCTGTATTTAACAGCACCCTGACTTTTTTCCAACTGGGCACAATGCTGAAAAATGCCACATTTTCTACTCAACATTCCTTGTATCTGGGGTGCCCATTTAATTAAATTATGGCCAATGACATTTAAACACAGGTGTTATATGCTACTTCTCAGAAATCTCCTTAAGTCAAGTTAACTCACAGCCCTTTTACACTTTTGTCTTTCTGTCTTCTTTCCACTTGTAGTGTGGATCTAATGGCTGAAACTCTGACAGCCATCTTGGACCATAATGTGACCTTGAAGATGAAGGTCATGTCCTGGGACCAAGATGATTGTAGAGCCTTGTACCAACCCTGGACTCCCTCTTCCTTATTGTACAAAGAGAGAAAGAAATATCCATCTTTTTAAACAAACTGTTAGTTTTTTTTTTCTTTTCTTTTAAAAAAGCATGTTGCCAAACCTAATACTGAGTATACCAGCATGGAAGAGTAGTTAGGAGCACAGATTCTGAAGGCAGACTACCTAGGTTTGCATTACAGCTGCACCAGGCATTACTTGTGTGATCTTGGGCAAGTCCTTTCATTTCTGTGCCTCGATTGTCTCATTTATAAAAAGGGAATATTAAAAATATGTAACTTTTTTTTAACCCATGGGGACTGGTGTGAGGATTAAATAAGTTAATATGTAAAAATCTCTTAGCTTGGTTCCTGGCATGTAGTAAGCTTTACAGAAGTATTAAATATTGTCATTATTTTGTCTGTCAGCTATTTTTTGTTTATTGCCTGTGCCTACTTGTGAGAACAGGGCTTGGTCTATTTTGTTCACTATTCTATCCCCAGCAACTCGAAAAGTGTCCAGCATATAGATAGACCTGAGTAAAGAGTTGTCAAATGATTGGAGGAATAAATGAGTTAACGAATTCCACAGTCCTTGAGTGCTGAATCCCTACTTCCAAAGAGGAATCCCCTATCTGGCCCAAGGTAGAGTCTCTTATTGAATGAACCAGTGAATGGATGAACGAAAGGCAGAAACACTTCGTAGCAATCACAACGCCATCTTGCTTGTTCCCACCGGCGTTTGAAAGAGTCATCTCAGCAACTTCTCAGAAACAGTATCCAAAAGATTGTTTACCTCTATCCCCTTTCTGGGCACCTGGTTGTACTTGTTCTTCAGCTCCTGTTTCTTCTGAATAAAGAGACGATACCCTCCTGGCTTAGAAAATATCCCCTGCTTCACATCTTCTTCTAGAGGACCAAATATGTCCCGAAGTAAAGCCTCACAATAATCTGTGGATGCTTTTACATTCTGTTTACAGTAATCATCACGCTTGGCTTGTAACTGGTCCTGTGAGGTGATAAAGTAGCACAGAAGGCATAGTAAGCAATGAGGAAGATGTTGATCACACACAAACTATTGGGAAATGTTTCTCTGGCACAGACTGTGGCATCTAAATAGGTCCACATCCCTCACCTTGTCCTGAATCCTAGGACAGCCCTAAAAACTGTGCCTGGTAGAAAAATCTATCTACTTCCGTGTTTGTGATTACCCCTAGCTTCTCAGCATCAGGAAATAACTCTCAAACACTGACATTATTTCATATGAAACTTTTGTCTTTTCAAGTCTCTAATTTCAGTAGTAGTTCAGCGTACAAACGTAGGAAGCAGGCCTGTGTGAAGTTCCTGGTTCAACCACTTTGTGATTTTGTGACACTCGACATTTGTGAACTAAGGTTTTTTGTCTGTAAAATGGGTGAGGGGGTGGGTGTAATATCTACCTCATAGATTTCCTGTGTGAATTACATGTAGTGATGTAAACTATTAAGCCCAGTGCCTTTTCTGTAAGTGCTCAGTAAAGGGTAACTGATTATTCAGTACGTTCTTTAATAAGAGAATATACATGTTCTCAATACAGTGTAATGAAGGTAATGGTGATTGTACCCTAGGTTTTGTCAGTATTCAGAAAGCCTAATGGAATAGCATCTTCACCAACATTAAATCACTCACTAAATATTAAGCTTTTGCTTTAGGCTGAATGGATGTCATGTTTGCTACCTTGACCATCTATTTTCATTGGAACCTCTGAGGCAGGGATATATCCTCTGTAAAATCCTGCATTGCAAGCCAGGGGAAGGAGTGTCACTTGTCAAGGGGCCATTTGTCATGTAAAAATCCTTCCTTAACTTGGAAGGAGGTAGACTTAAAAAAAATATTCTGAAATAATATTCTTATGATTGGTTTCTCTTTCTTGGTTTTCAGAATTTTTAGCTAAGAGCAATGTAAAAAGATAAATTATTACGGTTTTTTAAAAAAATTGAATCCTCCTCCCAGATTATTAGTTGGGAACATGAATGTAATGTATCTTTGATTACTTTTGAAAGAGAAAATAAAGCACCCCTTTATAATTTTTTTTTTATATAATTAATTTTGAATAATTTAGTTATTTGTTTAAAATATGCTATCCAGGGTAGGGGAAATAGCAAAAGGGGATTTTTATGAAGAATGTGGCCAACTATGGTACCATTCTCTACAGGACAATAGCAAAAAAATTAAAAAAAACAGCCCCAAAAATCCATTGCTGTTGAGTTGATTCTGACTCATAGTGACCCTATAGAATAGAGTAGAATTGCCCCGTATGGCTTCTAAGGAATGGCTGGTGGATTTGAACTGCTGACCTTTCGGTTAGCAACTGAGCTCTTAACCACTACGCGACCAGGACAATAGCAAATGTACCCCTAAATCCTTCTGAAATTTTTGGTCCACATCCTTGAAGGAGCTCTTGATGAAGATCTCGATGGCCTCTCTCTCACTGGCCCTGTGCAGGTCCAGCAGCTCCTGGAGGGTTTCTGTGGGCAGCTGCACCTTCTGGCCCATCTGCTGATCATAGTGGGCAATGGCCTTTTGCACTGCAGCTGAGTTCTCTATCTGGGCCAAAGCCAGGACTGCATTCTCCATGCAGGGCAGATCCCCGCTGCTGATGGCATTGACATAGGTCAACACCAAGCTCTCCAGGCCTACAGAAGGGAACAAAACTGGTGACTGTCAGTTGGTGGGAGGGAGGAGAACAACCTGTATTCTGTTTAGTCCTGAGAATGTAAATTTAGGTATCTCTAAAAAAACTACTATTCCGTATACCTTTTAACTGTTACAAGTTAATAGTTTAAAGAATTTTTCTGAGAAAGTATACTGATGGAAAATTTGTGAGCCTCTAAGTCTAGAGGCATTTAAAGTTTTTGTTTCCTCTTCCTCCCTCTCTTCCAAAAGAAATTATTGAAATATATGATCAGGATGAGATTGTTTTTGCCAAGATATTAGGCCTTTGTCTTTTGTTAGCCTTTCTCTCTCTCCCTCCACTCTCCTCTTTTTCCTTACTCCCCTTCCTCCTCACTTCTAATTTGTGAAAAGGGTCATGCAGAAGACTTGGCTTTCCTTTTGTGGTGCAGGCCACTAGACATGTGTCTGGCCTAGGTAAATGGGTGTTCTTGGATATCCTCTCATCAGAGCTGCATGTAGAGTGATCAGCTCATCCCGACTGGCCCTGGATTTTGCTGGGTTTAGGACTGAAATTCCCACATCCTAGAAAAATCCAGTCTTGGGCAAACGAGAATGGTTGGCAACCCTACATATGGTAGTTCTTTGGAACTAATTTCTGGGCCTTTCTGTCTCATACCACATCCTCACCCTTTTTTATGGTTGTAAGTTCCATTTATATGGATGATTTCCAAATTTTATTTCCTGCTCTGCCTTCATTTTTTAGGCTTTAGATGTTGTATATTTAAATTCCTTCCTAATATCCCTTCCTTTCTATATCAGAAGAAACTAAATATTAAAAAATCCAAGTCTGTACAACTTCATTTACCCTGAAAAACTATTCCTCCTCCAGATTTTCCTACCTTGGTAAATAATACAACCAGAGAAGGAGGTGCTCAAGCCCCAACCCTGGAATCAGGCTTGATGCTTCCTTCCCTTTAATCCCTATATTTCATCCATCATCAATCCTTACGGATTTCACATCCAAAATATGTGTGGAATCTGTATTTTGCCATCTTCACTGCTATAACCTTACCCAACACTTGCCTGTCTATTGTTGGACCATTGTAAACAGAATCCATCTTTTAATTCATTCCCTTACATGCGTACAAAACACTATCTACAAAATACTCAGAGGAATACTTTTAAATACAATAGATAATTTACCTCTCTGCCTAATCTTCTTCAATATCCTCCCGTTAAGCTTCGAATAAACTCTAATCTCCTCCAAGTGATCCCCCAGGCCTTTCAAGAGCTGTTCCCTGCATGTTTCTGGAATCATGCTCCACTCTTATTCACTCTACTCTTGTTCCAATCACATTGTCTCTTATTTTCTTGAAATTGCAAAGTTCTTTCCTGTCTCAGTAGCTTCTCGTATAATATCCCCTCTGTCTGCAAAGCTATTGCTCCCTGTTCTTCTTCTGGTTAACTCCTACCGATTTTTAAATTCTCATGTTAAACATCACTTTTACAGACACGTATTCTCTATCCTTGAGCCTAACTTATATCCCATCTGCCCAGACCCCCTTATTCTCTCATACCAAAAGCAAACCAAACTCATTGCCTTTGAGTCCATTCCAACTCTCAGAAACCCTAAAAGACAGAGTAGTACTAACCCATAGGGTTTTCTTGGCTGTAATCTCCATGGCAGCAGATTGACACATCTTTCTGTGCAACTAGTGGGTTCGAACTGTTGACCTTTCGGTTAGCAGTCAAGTGTTAACCACTGTACCACCAGGGCTCCCATTACTCTCTCATAACGACATATTATTTTGATTCATTGTGCTTATCACCATTTACCATTATGCATTTTTAAACTTTTTTAAGTACCTTTTTATTCCTATTATTCTGGAATGAGGATAGGAATCACATTTCTTTTATTCACCATTATACCCAGTGGTTGGTACAGTGGTTATTACATCCCAGGCATTCACCAAATAGTTTTTAATTGATGGATAAGAGAATTGCACTGTTAGTGGCAAAGCCTGACACTGACATATATAATTATAATGCATTTGCCTTTTCCTGCCTTTGTCACCCTGTATAGATTTCCTGGAAGGATATTTCATAAGTGAGGAGCTGAGAAGTTGATATAGTAAGTTACTGTGACAGAATTGAAGTCTAATTCTTTTCCCTTTTTCACCTTACTATTATGAATTTTAGATGACCCTAGAAATAGTTTTATCTTTCTATACTAACTTCTCAGCTCCCCATTTATATTAGATGACCCTAGAAATAGTTTTACAGGAGCCATGGTGGTGTAATGGTTAAGAGTTCAACTGCTAACCAAGAGGTCAGCAGTTCAAATCCACCAGCTGCCCCTTGGAAACCCTATGGGGCAGTTCTACTCTGTCCTATGAGGGTTACTATAAGTCAAAAATGACTTGATGGCACCTAACAACAACAACAACAGAAATAGTTTTAGTTCCAAGGTAAATTTCATAAATGCGATCCTTGTAGTGTGTTTTCCTTGGCATCAATGGTCTGTACACTTGTTGGAAGTGGTCCTTATGCCCCCCTCTTTTATCCTGTAAAAGGGGCAGAGGAAAGTTCAGGTAACGAGTGAGGAGAGAGAGAGACTCACGAGGTCCATTGACTATGATGTTGCCTGAAAGAGTCTTGGGCTTGGAATGGCTGAAGATGTAGGAACAGAACTCCATAACTTGTTCTACAAACTCAGGGTTCAGCTCTCCCTCCTGGAGCTGCTCGAGTTTAATAAGGTACTTCCTCTGAGCAGGCCGGTCAAAGATGAAGCACTTTTTCTTGGGGAAGAACTTTCGGATGCATAATCGAGGATAATTAAAGTTTTGGGTTTTTTGATCAGTACCTGTGGGAATAAAAATTAGAAGTAGTACAACTTCAAGCTAATTACTACAAATAATTGATTCCTCAATGTCATAACTTTTACAAGCCTATGTAAGGAAATAAAATTCAGCTAGGAACAGAAATTAAAAAAAAGGAATGGGGGTAGAGAACGAAAAGTCTTTCTCCAAGGAGAGAAATATGATCTAATTAACTTAGCCAAGTGATGTTTTCCCACTATCTAGCACAACTGCCAGGGAAGCATGGTTAAGAAAATCTAACTTTCAGCACCTATACAGAAATGGTCATTTTTGATATTGTTATCTGTTTGTTACCCAAACATCAGTTCCAGGAACCTTTTTTTAGCTTCAGTGAAAGCTCCAGGTACTCGTCAGCAGTGATGGGTTGTCCATCTGCTTCCAGCTCCAGGGAGAAATCTCTCAGAGTCCACACGAAGGCTGGAAAGAAGCTCACAAAGTCAGCTGAGTCATCAACCTCACTATTTTCAGGTGAGGATTTTGCTCTGATTCGATCTGTCAGCTCAGTCACATAGCTGAGATGTTAACTTAGGAAAAGTGCAGAAAATCAGTGGCATTTTAAGGCTATATTTACTTCCAATGCTTATCTGAAACAACTTGTTTCCTCTTCATTATCTTATTCATTCAGTCCACAAACATTTTTTGAGCACCTTTATGAACCAGGCATTGCTCCAGGAACTAAAAATATTGCAGTGCATGAGTCAATGCTACCATCATAGAGCTTACAGTCTAATGAGGAAGACAGGCAATAAGCAAGTAAATAAAAATGTAATAAAAATCAGATGTTGATACCAACTGTCTTGAAGAAAAACAAACCAGGCTGAAGGGTTAGAGGGTAACTACGTGTGCATCTGCATTTGGTGTTGGTTTATGTAGTCGTCCAGATATTCCTCTCTGAGCTGATGTTTGCACAGAGATCTAAGTGAATGGAGTGACGCATCCACACAGAAACCCACTGAAGGAGCATCCCAGGCAGAGGTAAAAGCACTTGCAAACTGTGAGATAGGAACTAACTTAGCATGTTCAATGTATAGCAAGAAGACCAGTGAGGCTAAGACAGATTCTAAAAAGAGACAGCAGACAGACCATGTAAGACCTGGAAGCCATAGTAAGGGATTTAAATTTAATGGGAAACTCTTTGGGGGGGTGGGTTAAGAGAGCATATAGTCTGATATATTATTTTAAAAGATCATTATGGCTGGTATAGCATCTATAAGAAGTAGGAGTATAAACAGGGAGAGCAATTAGGCAATTTAGGAGGCAATACAGATGAGAGATGATAGATGGCTTAGCTTAGGGTTATCATAGAGGAGGTTGTGAGAATTGGCCTGGGGAAATTTTTTGAAAGTGCTGCTTACAAGACTTGCCAATTGATAGTTTCTAGGGTATAAGGAAAGGCACCATTCAGGATGATTCCAAAATTTTGATCATCACCCAGGTGATGATGTGGGAACCTACTGTGATGAGGAAAACTGGGAAAGAATGGGCTTGTACAGGAAAAGTAAGAATTCTGTTTTGTATATATTAAGATTGACATCTAATGGATCTAAATGAGGTAATGAGAAGTTGCTGTATATACGAGTTTAAATCTCATTATAATTGAGAGCAGGGGTTATGACTGGAGATATAAATTTCATGGTTATTGACATTTAATTGATACTGAGCACCTTGGGACTGGAAGAGTTGAGAAGAAGCCCCAAAACTAAAGAGCTATAATACTTTTTTTTTTTTTTTTAAACTTAGAGACCAAGAAAAGGAAGAGGATGAAAGGGTATAGCTAATGAAGAAGGTGGAAAATTAGAGAAATTTGCTATTCTACTGCAACAATGGTCTCAAACATAGCAACGATTATGAGAATGGTGCAGGACTGGATGGTGTTTTGTTCTGTTGTACATGGGGTCGCAGTGAGTCAAACCAACCGGACGGCACCTAACAACAAAAACAATATGGTATTCTAGAAGACAAAATAATCAAGCATTTTAGAAGGGAAGAAGAGATCATTTTTTCAAATGATGTTGAAAAAGCAAATAAGATGAGGACTGAGACCTGCTCATTCGATATGGAAACATGAAGGTAACCTTGACAAAAAAGCTAATTTCATGGAATGCTTGAAAGTGAGTTTGTGGAAATGGGTGAAATTGTTGTTAATGACTAAGACTAGGTAATACAGGGAGGTGAAAGGAAAGGTAGTGTGGAAATAATGGAACTGAGAGATCAAAATGTTGGATGAGTGTATATTGGCTGCTGAAGTCTCTAGAAAGACAGTGAACTAGGAGCTAAAACTCTTTAACAAATGAGGGGTATGTTTATTGAGATGACCGCAACAAAGAAGGGTCATATAATCTGGGGGCATGTGCTTCAAAGTAGCTTTTCTTTTTCTTTGGGAGTAGAAAGAGAAATTATATGAAAGCTGTAATAAGGAGTACATATGACACCTAACTCATTTCTGGGACCTGTGAAATGCAAGGTACAGAGAAAAAATCAGCATTTGAGGCCCCTTGATGGGCCTGCAAGGGAAACAATGTTGGCAGGGGACAGCCAGGTAACAGTTAAAAGGAAACATTTAGAGAAAATGATAAGGATATAGTGATTTTGTTGAACTGAGAACATAAATTCTAGAGGACTTTGAGTGTTTGGAGTTAGAGGGGAGATTAAATCATACAGGGGATGTACAGACTGTTGTATAGATGAGGATAATGTGTGACCAGGTAGGTTTGGATTTCTTAGGGTGATTGAGGTATACTGGAATGTTGAGAATAATGTGATTCATTATGGAAAGAACTTATGAATTCTGTAGTTGTCCACCTCTATAGCTGGTGAAAAAATGAAGCCACTCCTTTCTAGATTTAGTGCTATTCAGGAGCACAAAAAGGATACTGCAGTTGGTCCATGGCCTGCTGGTTGATGGTTCCCATGCTATTGTACACAAAGGTGCTGCTCAGTAGTATCGCCAAAGCAAAGATCCAGGAGTCATTTTGGTTGTCTCCCTAGAAGTCAGTGCAGAGACCACATAGAAGAGTGACTAAGAGCATGTTCTTTCAATTCAGATAGACCAAGTTCGAACTCCAGCTATTCCTCACATTACATGTGAAAACTTAGGTAAATCATTCCCCTATGTATTATTTATTTTCCATCTGTACAATGAGTTCTTAACATTCAATTTACAGTATTGAGAAATTTAAATAATGTATTGTATATAATTCTTATTGTATATAATTCATTGTCCAGCTTGAATTAAATGAATTATATACATTATTTAAATGAACAATGAATAAGGAAGACCGAAGAAGAGTTGACGCCTTTGAATTGTGGTGTTTTTGAAGAATACTGAATATACCATGGACTGCCGAAAGAATGAATAAATCTGTCTTAGAAGAAGTACAGCCAGAATGCTCCTTAGAGGCAAGGATGGTGAGACTGTGTCTTACATACTTTGGATATGTTGTCAGGAGGGATCAGTCCCTGGAGAAGGACATCATGCTTGGCAGAGTAGAGGGTCAGCGGAAAAGAGGAGGACCCTCAATGAGGTGGATTGACACAGTAGCTACAACAATGAGCTCAAGCATAACAACGATTGTAAGGATGGCTCAGGACCGGGCAGTGTTTCGTTCTGTTGCGCATAGGGTCGCTATGAGTCGGGACCGACTCGATGGCACCTAACAACAACATTGTATATAAAGGCATACCGGTGTGTTAAGAACATAAGTACTTAAAAGTGGTGGCTATTATGATCAGCTACTATTAAAACATGTCTCCTGAACTTAGATGTCACCCTATTCCATTCCAATGACACATCATAGTAAAGAACTTTTTAGACAATTGTTAAAACATGCTATTTTAGCAATATTTTTTTAGCCCAAGACTTGTAAGAGTCATAATGTATCTTCCTTCATAAACTAAGATGTTGTCATCAGAACTTACACTTTGACTTGTTTTCTTACTAATAGTTCTGCTATGGATAAAACTGCTCTTACTATCTCTCTGTGTCCCCGTGGTGAAACGTCAGGCATGTTTATAAAATGTCTAATCAGGTTTAGTGGTGCTTTCAGCAGGCTCAACAAAACATTTTGCTATGATATATATGAAAGACACATGGCTAAAAATGTCATTAGTCATTAGTTTATGGACTGGATAACCTAATTAATTGACCTTATTATCCTCTCCTCATATTTGTGCTGTGGGGTTCAGGGTACATGGTATGCCCTGACTCCCAAATGAGTACTTTATGCTGAGAGGTTATGTTTACTTTTCTCACACATAGCTGGCTTTAGTTGGCTAATGACTTAGATCCTAGGTCAAACTTTCACTGCTACCAAGTAAAGGAAAAGAATAATATATTGATATGATCAACTGAAACCATAAATCAACATTCGGGGAGTGATAGTGCAGGGAGGGCTACATACCTGCCATATGTGGAATTTAAAAGATTTGTGTTTACCTTCTCTACATCTCCCAGGCCCTCAGTGTCAAGCAGAACTAGGGTATGGTTTGGCATACTGGGATGAGGCACACACCACATCCAAATTCCCTTGGTGTGAGACTGCACTGTGGAGCCCAGGGAGAAGCCTGCAAAGGGGAAATGAGGTATTTTGGAACGGAGTTTTAATAGAAGGTGGTTCTGGATATTGACATAAAACTTAATGTAGTGAAGGTTAGAAGATACAACTGAAACCACAACCAATATTGATCTTAATTGCAGAGAATAGTGAAATTAGGATACTCAATACAGGTTGAAACACATTACCTTAAAGATCAGTGCAAGCTTCCTGTTACTACATGAAAATGTTAGCAAATACCTTAGAGTTCATTTTCATGTACATTAATTTTTTTTATTACTGCTTTATTCTATTCAGGAAAGATATATTTATATTGTTAAAAGGGGAAACAAAAGCAATGCATGAAGCAAGAATGAGCTGACTCATCCTCCCAAACAGAGTGAAGATAAAAATTTCAACTGTGGACCTAAAGTTAGCTTTCAATATTCATCCCACCTCTAAACTTTCTCCCTTACATCCCAGTATTCAACGTTGGGTAGCGTAAGTGATCAGAAAGTACTAGGAAGAGCTTTGGTGGTGCCA
This sequence comes from Elephas maximus indicus, assembly GCF_024166365.1. Classification (NCBI taxonomy): domain Eukaryota; kingdom Metazoa; phylum Chordata; class Mammalia; order Proboscidea; family Elephantidae; genus Elephas; species Elephas maximus. Next base: position 139,460,970 of record NC_064821.1, read on the forward strand.
CTTACCTTTTTTCTTCCCAGCCAGCTTGTTCATCAGGTAGGATTTACCTGTGCGGTAGAGGCCCACAATAGCCACCACCACAACGGGCTGCGTAACTGCAGACAGGATCTTCAAAGCTTCCTGATCAGCCGTCAGTTTCCCATTAATGTTCTCAATGAGGCACACTGGGCCTGGCATGTGGACCTCTGAGGCCATGTCCACGGTGTTACCTTTGTCTTCAAGGGAAGAGATGGAATGGAATACAGTTTCTAGACAGTTAGCTGAGCTAAAACATTACAATATGGACAAAATTTTTGTTTTCTGTTCTTGAATTTTGTTCCCTGTTCCAGTTTTAAAACTACCTTGTGGCACACCTGGGTGAGGTTTCATATTATATTGATGTAAAGTGTGTATCATTTCAAATTAGATTGTTATAAATTTAGGATGTTAAATGTAATCTCCATGGTAACCACAAATAAATTATCTCAAATATATACATAGACAGAAATGAGAAGGGAATCAAAATAGTGCCTTGCAAAAATCAAATAAATACAAAAGGAGGTAATGAAAGAAATCAAAAGAACAGAAAATGTATATGACCCACAGAAAACAAATAGCTAAATGGCAAAAACTTTCTTATTATTACTTTAAATGTAAATGGATTAAACTCTCCAATCAAAAGGCAGCAATTAGCAAAAATGATTAAAAAACAAATAATCCAATTATACACTGTCTATAAGAGGCTTATTTCAGGTATAGAGACACAGATAAGCTGAAAGTGAAAGGATGAAAAAAAAAAAAAAAATTCTGTGTAAATAGTAACCAAAAGAAAGCTGGGTGGCTATAAGATAAAATGACTTTAAGTCAAAAACTTTTCCAAGAGACAACAAGAAGTATTATGTATTGATAGAAGGGTCAATTCATCAAGAAGATATAACAGTTATTTTTTTAATACCAGAGCCCCCAAATATATGAAGAAAGCAGTGGCAGAATTGAAGGGAGAAAGAGATGACAGTTCCACCATAATAGCTGGAAACTTCAATACACCACTTTTGCTAATGGACAGAACATCTAGAATAAAGGTCAATAAGGATGTGGAGGATTTGAAAAACACTAGAGACCAACCAGACCTAACAGACATATATAGAACACTACATTCAACAATAGCATAGTAGACCTTTTTCTCCAGTGCATACAGATCATTCTCTAGGACAGCCCATATGTTAGCAACAAATCAAGGCATCATCAATTTAAAAAGATTGAAATCATAGAAAGAATTTTTCTGATCACAACAGAATGAACTTTGAACTCAATTACAGAAGAGAAACTGGAAAATTCACAAATATGTGAATATTAAGGATACTCTTAAACAACAAACCAACAGGTCAAAGAAGAAATCACAAGGGAAATTAGAAAATACTGAGATAAGAATGAAAATGAAAGCAGGGCATATAAAAATATATGGGTAGTGCAACAAGTATGCAACAAGGAGTCTATAGCTATAAACACCTAGCTATAAAAGAAGAAGATTAAAAAAGAAGATCACAAATCAGTAATCAGAGTTTACACATTGAGAAACGAGAAAAAGAGTAGGAAACTAAGCCCAAAGCTAGCAGAAGGAAGGAAATAAGAAATATTAAAGCATAGATAGAGAACAGAAAAATAATAGACTCAATGAAACCAAAATTTGGTTCTTCGAAAAGATAAATAAAATTGACAAATCTTTAGCTAGACTAACAAAGAAGAGAGAAGATGCAAATAACTAAAATTAGAAATGAAAGTGGGGACATTATTACCAACCCAAGAAATAAATATGATTGTTAGAGAATTCTAGGACCGCTGTACACCAACAAATGAGATAATCCTCATGAAATGGACAAATCCCTAGAAACACACAAATTATTCAAAATGGCTCAAGAAGAAATAGAAAATCTCAACAGACCTACAATAAGTAAAGAGATTGAATCAGTAATCAAACACGTCCCAACAAAGAAAAGGCCAGGACCAGATGACTTCGCTGGTGAAATCTACTAAACATTTTAAAAAAATTCAAACCAATCCTTCCGAAACCCTTCCAGAGTAGGAAACACTTTCTAATGCATTCCACCAGGCTGAGAGAACCCTGAAACCAAAAGCCAGATAAAGACACCACAAGAGAAGAAAATTACAGACCAACATCCCTTAAAAATATAGATGAAAAATTCTCAACAAAATACTAGCAAACCAAATCCAAAGTCATATAAAAAGAAGTGTACACAATGGCCAAATTGGATTTATTGTAGGAAAGCAATGGTGTTGGAACACACCCAAATCATCCTAATACACCACATTACTAGAACAAAGAGAAGAGCTGATCATGAAAATTGATGCAGAAAATGCATTTGACAAAATCCAACACCCTTTCATGATAACAGCACTCAGAAAACTAAGAATAGAAGAAGAATTTCTCAACATGTTAAAAGCATTCATGAAAAATCTACAGCTAACACCTGAATGTTTTCTATATAAGATCAGGAACAAAACAAGAATGCTCACTTTTCCCATTGTCATTCAACATTGGACTGGAAATTCCAGCCAGAGCAATTAAGCGAGGAAACTATATAAAATTCATTCAAATTGAAATGGAAGAAATAAACTTATCTCTATTGAACAATAACATGTATAGAAAACTTCAAATATTCACCAGAAAGCTGTTAGAGCTTTAAACAAATTTAGCAAATTTATAGGTCATTAAAAAAAATAAACTCTTGCCATCGAATTGATTCCAACTCATAGTGACCTTATAGGACAGAGTGGAGCTACCCCATAGGGTTTCCAAGGAGTGGCTAGTGGATTCGAACTGCCGACCTTTTGGTTAGCAGCCGAGCTCTTAACCACTGAACCATCAGGACTCCAAGTGCATTTGGTTTTAATACAAGGTTATAATATCATCACGAAAAAATCAGTCGTGTTACTATACACTAAACCCAACTCAGTGCCGTGGAGTAGATTCTGACTCATAGCGACCCTATAGGACAAAGTAGAACTGCCCCAAAGAGATTCCAAGGTGCACTAGCAATTCAAAAAGGAAATTAAGAAAATGATTCCATTTACAGAGCATCTAAAATAATAAATACCTAGAAATAAATTTAACCGAAGAATTAAAAGTCTTTTGCAGCGTAAAGTAAAAAGCATTACAGAAAAGAAATAAAGACCTAAATTAATGGAAAAGATCCTTGGGCCCACACGTCCCGCCGGCCTCGGACCCGAAGGCCCTACGGCCGCGGAACCGGGGTCGACCGGGCACGGCGACCGGGAGGCGGTGGATTTTTTCTTCCCAGCACCACCCCCCCACCCCCGCCCGGCCCCATTCTTTCTTTCTGTTTCTTTCTTTCTTTCTTTCTTGCCCCCACCTCTCGGCCGCCGCCGCCACCCCATCATCCTCCCTCCTCTTCGCGGACTCCACTGGCTGGTAAATAAAAGGTTGGTGGTTGAAACCTACCAGTGGCTCTGAGGGAGAAAAGACCTTCTCCTGTAAAGATAATTTGAAATTTTTGATCGTTTTATTGATTTAGAAAGGAGTGAAAAGACTTCTATTAGTTACGCATTATCTTTGTGTTTTTATCTTGTGTCTCAACCCATTTTAACCTGAAGCGATCATGATATAACATTCGTTAGCTCTTTGAGATACAAACAAATACAGACTACAAGCACCCCAGTGTTTATCCTATGGAAAAAGAGCAAGTTGCTTCCAATAGAAAGTTGATTTTTACTGTCAGTAAAAACTCAATAACTACCTGACATGGTTTCACTGAGGGCTTATATGCAAAAGAATGCCAGTGCTGCCCCAACTGGGCTTCTTATCTATTCACTGGAAGATGGCAACAGGCTTTTTTTTTTTTTTAAAGTTATCAAGACCCATTTCCTATTTCAACAATGGCCCACAGGGACTGCTGGAAATGTAATGGCCTATTTGATTTTATAGCATGAGGCAAACCACCATTAAATGGGAATCAATCAATTACTGACTCAAAAAAAGCAACTGCTTAAAGGTTTTATAAGCTCCCAAATCACAATAACTTTTCAAATTATTATATAATGTTGCCTCTTTTTTGCAGATCCCAAGTGGCCTAACTTCTGTTTACCTAGAGCTATAAAATTTGGTAATAAAGGGAGAGATGGAACCTGAGCTTTACTGAGTAGGTTCTGTCAGAAACAAAGGCAATTTACAAAGGTGTCTAGAAAGAAATGAGTCTTGAAACATTCACGAATCTCAGTGTAGGCCATATCTCTGCTCGTGGCTAATACAACAGAAAGCACGGCAGTGGACACTTAACAGACATGCCACCTGCCTGGCGTTCCACATCCAGCTCAGCTGCAGCACATTTTGGGGGCCATCGTTTTAAAGAAATCTAACTGACCTTTACAAATTTCTCCCCACCCTGCCCAGCCTTACCTGGAGAAGAGATTCTTTAGAGCTGGAAATCAAGCTGCCTTAATGAGAAAGTCCTAAGTGTGCTTTCCTTCTTTCCCTTTCTTCTGAGTTTAGCTGCAGTGGTTTTCTGTCACTTTTCTCTTTCACTGGAAACTTGGGCTTTTATCTTACTCTTCCAATGTCCCAGGGCTTTCCAGATTTTCTTCTGAGCTCAGATGACTAAAAATAGACACAAAAGAGCCAGCTCTGCAAAGAAATCAGTTAACAGGAAACTGAAAGTACATAGTGAAAGGCGGTGACTCAACAACCATGAAAGGAATTGTGGGAACCCAGGGCGTGGGTCAGTACATGGTTTTGACACTATTTCTCAACTGTTATGGTTATTGCTGTTAGTTGCCTTCGAGTCTGTTCTCAAACTGATCCATAGGGTTTTCAAGGCCGTGACCTTTCAGAAGCAGTTCATCAGGCCTGTCTTCCAAGCTGCCTCTGGGTGGGTCCCAACTGCCAACCTTCTGTCTAGTAGTTGATTGTTTAATTGTTTGCGCTACCCAGGGACTCCATGTCTCAACTAGCACCTTCAAATTTTATTACTGGAAGAGAGCTTAGAGGCTGTTTGCAATTAAAAACAAAAGTCCATTGGATTGTTTTAAACATAATGACATTTTTTTCAGGTTTGGGGGCCAGTTGGAGAAAACTGGATGAGAAAGCCTCATATAATATTCTTCTAGGTCCAGTTTCCTGGAAGATTAGACCAATTCACAATGGACCTACTTAACCATGTATAATGAGGGCTGTAAGTGTCCCAAGGGAATGGCCGTGTCTTATACATTTATGAATCCCCAGCCCTAGCCCAGGTCTTGGCACTGAGCGCTTAACAAATAAAATAACAAGGATAGCTCGTATTTATGGCACACTTAACTCAAAAAAAAAAGAAAAGCTGGTGATAATTCCTCTGTGTAGATTATCTCATCTAATTCTCATCAGAAATACTTTTAATACAATGTTACAGAGAGATAAGATCACAGAGCTAACAGGTAAGATTTGAAACCAAGCAGTCTTGCTTCAAAACCTACGCTATCAACCATGTCACTAAAATTCCTGTTTTTGCTGAGTAAACAATAAAATGTTTCCTATTTATTTATTGCTCTCTAAGGCTAGACTTTTTACATATCTCACTTAAACCTCGAGATAATCCTACACCACTGGGGTATTTATTATGCCCGTTGTTGAAAGAGAGAAGGGAGTCAGAGAGAAGTTTGGTAATATGTCCAATGCCATTGAGCTGCACCAAGTTAGCAAGGCGTTGCATGGGGTTTAAACTTTAAAATCCATTTGAAATAAGTACCCTATGCCTTGGCCATTTCACGCCTCAGGATATTTCTGACAGAGGCATATGCACACATGCACCAGGGCCTTATGTAGAATGATCCTATCAACAATATTTCTCATACCTCCACCCCGAAAATGACCCAAATGTCCAACCACAACAGAACAGGTAAGTAAATTGTGGGGCATTTGTTTAATGGGATGCTTTATAACAATGAAAATGACCAAACTACAGCTATACCCAACCACAGGAATGACTCTTCCAAATGTATTGTTGAGCAAATGGAGCTGGACACAATAGAATATATACTGTTTGACACACATGGGGTCACCATGATTTGGAGTGGACTCAATGACAATTGGTTTTGTTTTTATAAGCTGGAAAGTGTTCATTTTCCCATTTCCTTTTTAGAGTGTTTCCTTGGAGACTAGTAGGACAGAGTCTGCTCTCTAAAATTTTTTTTTAATTACTTAAAATCAGCTTTATTGACATGTAATCTACATAAAATACAACGCACTCATTCTAAGTGTACAGTTTGATGAGGCTTGGCAATGTATATACTACCAAGATATAGAATGTTTCCATCATTCCAGAAAGTTCCCTCTGCCCTTTCCTAGTCAATCTCCTACCCATACCCTGAGACCCCAGGCAAACGTGGATCCACTTGCTGTCACTATAGATTAGATTTTGCTTTTCTAGAGCTTCACATGAATAAAATTATACAGGTCGCCCTTTTGTATCCAGGTTCTTTCACTGAGCATAATGTTTTTGCTGTTCATCGATGGTGCTGCATGTATGGAAATCTCATTCTCAACAACAGATTTTGGTAATGGAAAATAGAACAGTTTTCAATTCTGGATAAAGTTTTTTGAATGTTCTTAATTCCACACCTGATTCTGATAAGATTCCTTGAATCAGTTCTCCAGCATGGAGGACTCTTCCCTTGTAGAGCTGCGGGGGAAGAGGAGACATTTCCTGTTTCTTTCTTGTTTAATTTTTGGAAACAATTTTGTGTGTGTGTGTGTGTGTGTGTGTGAGATTTGGGTGAAAGTTTACAGCTCAAGTTAATTTCTCATTCAAAAATTTATACACGTATTGTTTTGTGACATTGGTCAAAATCCCCACAATGTGACAGCACACTCCCCCTTTTTGCCTCAGACTCCCTGCATCCATTCTACCAGCTCCTGTCCCTTCCTGCCCTTTCATCTTGCTTTTGGGCAGAAGCTGCCCATTTGGTCTCGTATATCTGATTGAACTAAGAAGCATGCTCCTCGCATGTTTTCTGTTTGTTTTTTAGACAAACATGTCTAATCTTTGAAGAGTGGGCTTTGGGAATGGTTTCAGTTCTGGGTTAACAGAGTATTCAAGGGCCATAGTTTTGGGTGTTCCTCCAGTCTCTGTCAGACCATTAAGTATGGTCTTTTTATGTGAATTTGAGTTCTGTTCTGCATTTTTCACCTGCTCTGTCTGGGACTCTCTGTTGTGTTCCCTGTCAGGGTGGTCATTGGTGGTAGCCAGGCACCATCTAGTTCCGCTGGTCTCAGGTTAGTGGAGTCTCTGGTTCATTTGGCCATTTAGTCCTTTGGGCTAGTATTTTCCTTGTGTCTTCGGTTTTCTTAATTCTCCTTTGCTCTGAGTGGAATGGGACCAATAGATGTATCTTAGCTGGCTGCTTGTGAGCTTTTAAGACCCCAGACGCTACTCAGCAAAGGGGGTCGTAGAACATTTTCTTCATAAACTGTGTTATGCAAATTGACCTAGATGTCCCCTGAGACTATGGTCCTGAGGCCCCAGCCCTAGCTACTCTTTCCCTTAAAGTGTTTGGATATGTCTAGGAAACTTCTTTGATTTTGCTTTGGTCCAGTTGTGCTTACTTCCCTTGTATGTTGTCCTTCCCTTCACCAAAGTTGACCCTTGTCTACCATCTAGTTAGTGATTTACCCTACCCCTCCCTCCCCACCCTTGTAACCATCAAGTACTGCTTTTTTCTATGTCTAAACCCTTTCTTGAGTTCTTATAATAGTGGTCTCGTACAATATTTGTCCTTTTGCAGCTGATTTATTTCACTTAGCATAATGCCCTCCAGATTCATCCATGCTGTGAGATGTTTTGAAGGTTCATCATTGTTCTTTATCATTGTGTAGTATTCCATTGTGTGTATGTACCACAGTATATTTATCCATTCATCTGTTGCTGGGTACTTAGGTTGTTTCCATCTTTTTGCTATTGAGAATAATGCTGCAATGAACATGAGTGTACATATGTCTTTCTGTGATAGCTCTTATTTCTCTCGGGTATATTCTTAGAAGCAGGATTGCTGGATCCTATGGTATTTCTATTTCTAGTTTTTTAAGGACACGCCATGTCGTTTTCCAAAGTGGTTGTACCAATTTACATTCCCCAGCAGTGCATAAGAGTTCCAATCTCCCCACAACCTCTCCAACATTCGTTATTTTGTGTTTTTTGGATTAGTGCCAGCCTTGAGAAGGTATCTCATTGCAGTTTTGATTTGCATTTCTCTAATGGCTAATGAACACTAGCATTTCCTCATGTGTCTGTTAGTGGCTGGAATGTCTTCTTTGGTGAAGAGTCAGTTCATATCCTTTGCCCATTTTTTAACTGGATTTTTTGTCTTTTTGTTGTTGAGGTGTTGCTGTATCTTGTAGATTTTAGAGATTGGACCCATATCAGATATGTTGCAGTCAAAAATTTTTTCCCAGTCTGTAAGTTCTCTTTTTACTCATTCGGTGAAGTCTTTTGATGAGCATAAGTGTTTGATTTTTAGGAGCTCCCAGTTATCTAGTTTCTCTTCTGGTATTTGTGCATTTTTTGTTATGGCTTGTATACTATTTATGCTATATATTAGAGCCCCTAGAGTTGTCCCAATTTTTTTTTCCATGATCTTTATTGATTTTATATTTAGGTCTTTGATACATTTTGAGTTAGTTTTTGTATATGGTGTGAGGTATGGGCCCTGTTTCATTTTTTTTTACAGATGGATATTCGGTTACTCCAGCACCATTGTTAAAGCCACTATCTTTTCCCCATTTTGGGCCTTTGTCAAATATAAGCTCCTCGAAGGTGGATGGATATACGTCTATGTTCTCAATTCTGTTCCATTGGTGTATGTGTCTGTTGTTTTACCTGTACCAAGCTGTTTTAACTACCATGGTGGTATAATAGTTTCTAAAATCAGGTAGTGTGAGGCCTGCTACTTTGTTCTTCTTCAATAATTCTTTACTTATCCAGAGCCTCTTCCCTTCCCATATAAAGTTGATGATTTGCTTCTCCATCTCGTTAAAAAATGCTTTTGGAATTTGGATCAGGATTGCATTGTGTCTGTAGATTGATTTGGGTAAAATTGACATTTCCACAATGTTGAGCCTTCCTATCCATGAGCATAGTATGTTTTTCCACTTATGCAAGTCTTTTTTGGTGTCTTGCAGTAGTGCTTTGTAGTTTTCTTTGTATAGGTCTTTTACATCCCTGGTTAGATTTATTCCAAAGGACCTTATCTTCTTGGGCCCTATTGTGAATGATATTGATTTGATGATTTCCTTTTCAAAGCTCTCTTTTTGTATCCTGATACTTTGCTGAAATCTTCTGTTAGTTTCAGTAGCTTTCCTGTGAATTCTTTGGGGTTTTTTGTGTATAAGATCGCATTGTCTGCACATATGGATACTTTTACTCCTTCCTTACCAAATTTGTATGCCCTTTATTTCTTTTTCATGCCTTATTGCTCTGGCTAGGACCTCCAGCACAATGCTGAATAAGAGTGGTGATAAATGGTCTGGTTCCTGTCCTCAAGGGGAATGTTTTCAGTTTCTCTTCTTTTAGAATGATGTTGACTGTTGGCTGTATATAAATGCCCTTTATTATGTCGAGGAATTTCCCTTCTATTCCTATTTTACTGAGAGTTTTTTTTTTAAACCAGGAATGGGTGTTGTGCTTTGTCAAATGCATTTTCTGCATTGATTGATAAGATTATGTTGTTCTTTTCTTTTGTTTCAATTTATGTGATGAATTAAGTTGGTTGATTTTCTAATGTTGAACCATCTCTGCATACCTGGTATGAATCTCACTTGGTCATGATGTATTATTTTTTTGATATGCTGTTGAGCTCTATTGGCTAGAATTTTGTTGAGGATTTTTATGTCTGTGTTCATGAGGGATAGTGAGCTGTAATTTTTTTTGTGCTTGTGATCTCTTTGCCTGGCTTTGGTATCGGGGTTATGCTGGCTTCATAGAATGAGTTTGGGAGTACTCCTTTTCTACAGTCTGAAATGTCTTTAATAGTGCTGGTGTTAACTCTTCTCTGAAAGTTTGATAGAATTCTCTAGTGAAGCTGTCCGGGCCAGGGCTTTTTGTTGTCGGTGGTGGTGGTAGCTTTTTTTTGTTTTGTTTTGTTACCTCTTCAATCTCTTCTTTTGTTATGGGTTTATTTAATTTCTCTACCTTGGTTTGCATTAGTTTAGGTAGGTAGTGTGTTTCTAGAAGTGTGTCCATTTCCTTTCAGTTTTCAAATTTGTTGGAGTACAGTTTTTCATGGTATTCTGTTATGACCCTTTTTATTTCAGTTGAGTCTTAGCTGGCAATTTTTTTTTTTTTCCTTCAAGTCTTCATATATGTCATTCCATTGTCTTCTTGCCTGCATGGTTTCTGCTGAGTAGTCAGAGTTTAGTCTTATTAGTTCTCCTTCCTAGGTGACTTTTCATTTATCCCTAGCCGTTCTAGAGGTTCTATCTTTGTCTTTGGTTTTGGCAAGTTTGATTATGATATGTCTTGGTGACTTTCTTTTGGGGTCTACCCTGTATGGGGTTCATTAAGCTTCATGGATAGATATCTTCTCATCTTTCATGCTATCAGAGAAGTTTTCTGCCAGCAATTTTCAACAGTTCTCTCTGTGTTGTCTGTTATCCCCCCATCCTGGTACTCCGATGACACATAGGTTATTCCTCTTGATAGTATCTCACATAATTCTTAGGCTTTCTTTTTTTTTTATTATTCATTTTTCTAATTTTTCCTCACATAAATTGGTGTCAAGGGCTTTATCTTCAGTCTCTCTAATTCTGACTTCCATTGTCTCAATTCTGCTCCCATGACTTTCTATTGAGTTGTCTAATTCTGAACTCTTATTGTTAATCCTTTTAATTTCTAGTTGCTGCCTCTGTATGGTTTCAAGAAGCCTGTTTATTCTGTCATTTTGTTCTTGTATTGTTCTCCTATTGCTTTGTCTGAGTTTTGTCTGCTGTCCTTCCTGATCTTTTGGAGAGGTCTTTAGTCTTTTGAATTCTTTCTCAGTAGTTCTATTGCCTTATCTTCCTCTGGAAATTTTTCTGGTTCTTTATTTTGGTAGCTTACTGGAGCCATCTTGACCTGCTTCTTTATGTGATTCGATATTGACTATTATCTCTAAGGCATCAATAAGTTATTATAATTATTTATTTATCGTACATTTTTTTACTGTGTCCTGACTTTTTGTTTTGTTTTGATATGGCCATGTAGGCTGGGTATGTGAGCTACTTCAGTTGTTGTCATTTTGAAGCTCTCACATTCTGTCTCCAGGCGGTCAGAGCAGCTACTAGGTGTGTGAGCCCAGGAGTCTGTTCACTTTTCTTGTGGGGGTTCAGCACAGGTGACCAGGTCATAGGTCACTGAGTGCATGGTGCAAATTCTCACCTACAGTCCTAGGTGGGCAGGGCTGAGTAGGGGTGTTTGGAGCAGGCACAGTTTTCTGGCTGCAGTGGAAGGCTATGTGTGGAGCAAGGTAAGGGGCTGACAGCTGCCCCCAGGTGCCTAGGTGGTAGGTGTGTCCCTAACCCCTAGGGCGCATAGCAGGGGGTGTTGTAGCCCATGCTAGGGCACCCAGCACTGTTGGCTAGAAGGACTGGGAGACACCAATAATTCTCAGACCCCTGTCCATGGGTGGTTAGATGGAGTGGGTGGTACCACCAACCCGTGAGCCCCTAGTGTGGGTGGGTGAGGCCTCTGCTTATGGGCCAGGGCAGTGTGAAATGTATTGAATCTGTAGCTCCCCCTTGGCTGCTGCAGTTGAAAATGAGCTTCAGGTGTATGCCCTGCTGTTCTATGCTAATGAGATTATGCTATGTAGAATTGACCCATGCAGGTCTGGGCAGGGGTGAAGGGTGCTACAAGTCCACGAACCCCTTACACTAGTGAGTGGGCAAAGGGAAAAGCCTCCTGACCAGCCCTGAATTCTCAGCTTAGGGGGCATGGCATTTTTTAATGCTGCATGACTGGTGTGGGGGTAACAGCCTGAGGTCCCAGGCTTAGGGGGTTTGGCATTATGGAATACTGTGGAAGGTGTCCCAGCAGAGCAGGCTGGGGAGTGGGTGAGGGGAAGCAAGTATTTCTACACTGTGCAACTCTGAGGGAGAGGGGTTAGTTTTTCCCTGCCTGGTAGGTTAGAAGCTTGCACTTAACTTTCACCGGCCTGGTGTCCCTCCTACTTGCTTCTGGATGTGAATGCAGATTCACTGCTTCTTGGCTGCACCTGATATGATGGGGCTCATCTTTGGATGTTGCATTTGCCTCAGCCCATGTGTGCTGCTGTAGTCTCAGATAGCGGGGCTCTGGTAATCTCATGACCTGTACTTCTCCACTGCTTTTGAATTGTCTCTCTTTCCACCAGCCTCTCTGTCTGATTCTTCGGCTTTGTCTTTGATGATTAGGGTTCCTAGACTCTCATATGTAATTGATTTACTTGTTTTTCCAGGTTTTTGTTGTAAGAGGGACGACGGAAGCATCTGACTATTCTGCTATCTTGGCCCTGCTTTCTTTAAACTTCTGAATGTTTTAAAAAAAAAAAAAAAAGAAAAGAAAAACCTCTCTCTGGGGCTAAATAAAACCACTGCTAGCTTTACAATCCAGAGATGTCTCCAATGATCTAGGCTCCATCCCTTCTGAAATATCGACACCCAGGAAAATAGAGCTTCAGTCTCCCTGACACCCTAGCAGCTTAACCTAGAGATCTAGCCAGGGTGTAACCGTTTGCTTGCCGGGGAGATGGGAAAAGTTTCACTGTTCTTTCAGATGAAGGCAATTATCTAAACAAATGGCTTTCTCAATTCTCAAGCATAGAATGAACTATATGGGGGAATGTACAAAGTTCTTTTATGGGAAAACAGAATACCATTGATCCTGAGGAAATATGTTACATGCTGTCTAAAAATAATGTAGTATAAAAGGATGGTATCTGCTTGAATGTGTATGCATGTTCTTGGTCCTACTTATGCAATGATAAAACAGTGTTCTTTTTTTGCCCATATTGTCATGGAGAAGATTTTCTTTGTTAGTTGGACTTTAATTCACTGGCCTTATGAAAGAATTTAATTTGCTACCACACCCTCCCAAGCTCTTTCCAGATGAATTAAAGTTATTGTCTGTAGATAAATTTGGACATGTTGGTTGAGAATAATTCATTTCATGGTATGTACCAACTGAATCTATTTATGAAAAAAAAACATAAAAATCAATAATGAATAGATAAAAGTCTAGAAGGATATAAAAAATGAGAATAGTTCATTTCATGGTATGTACCAACTGATTCTATTTATAAAAAAAAACATAAAAATCAATAATGAATAGATAAAAGTCTAAAAGGATATATACCCCCAAATTAATATCTCTAACTCATTGATGTGTCTGCAGATTACTTTTTATTTTTATATTTTTCTGTATTTTTGAATTTTTTCAATTACTAGGAATTATTTTACAATCCTAGAAAAACACACAACAATAATTTCCTTTTTGAAAAAGAAAATCACTTATTTCGAGAATTATTTTCTACCAGGTATCAGCTATTGCAATTCATTGATTATTTATTTGTTAAACCCCACTGCCGTCGAGTTAGACACGTATTTAATAAGCTAAGACTGCATATGAAGTCTGCCATATGTTTGTGTTTGTGCACAGTTGATTTATTTATACTAACATAGGTTAGATAGGAAAGACTGCTTGGAATGAGAGTGTGTAGTGATCCCCTGGGTTGGGACACAAACTAGGGGCATTTGATATAGTTTGAAAACCCAAACTCCGTTGCTGTCGAGTCGATTTTGACTTATAGTGACTGTACAGGACATAATACAACTGCCCCATAATGTTTCTAAATCCATAAATTTTTATGGAAACTGCTACATCTTTCTCTTGTAGAGCTGCTGGTGAATTTGAACTGATGAACTTTCAGTTAGCAACCAAGTACTTAATACTCCACCAACAGGGCTCCTTTTGGATATAGTTACAGGGACCAAAAAGTAGTGTTTTATCTTGGTGAGGAAATGAAGGAGGCAATGCTATTTGACAATGGCAGGTGGAACTGGGGCAATTTACTATTTTACACAAGTGGTAATTTACTTTAAAACATTTCCAAATGAGAATTGTGATGTGTATATTTAAAAGCTAACACCAATTTACACCCCTGAGGGAGTTAATTAGCATATGAATTACCCTAATCTGGAAAAGAAAAAGAAAAAACAAACCAGTTGCCATGGATTCCCACTCACAGTGACCCTATAAGACAGAGTAGAACTGCCTCATAGGGTTTCAGGGAGCACCTGGTAGATTTGAACTGCTGCTGACATTTTGGTTTATAGCCAAACTCTTAACCACTGTGTCACTAGGGTTTCCCTAATCTGGAAAGATCCCCTTAAGAGTTGGTGATTTAACACATGTAGCATTTTTTCCTTAATTAACAACCACCTCAACCCTTTGCCTTGCAGTAGATTCTGACTCATAGTGGCAGATTCTTAGGACACAGTAGAACTACCCTATAGGGTTTCTAAGGAGCAGCTGGTGGATTCCAACTGCTGACCTTTTGGTTAGCAACCAAGTTCTTAACCACTGTGCCACTGGGGCTCCAATTAACAGCAGTTTGTTAATTGGCCTAAGGGCTGGTAGAAATAAGGAGTTGATGTTGAATTACATGATTGTTAGAAGAAATGAACAAGACCTATGCCCATGTATGAACAGGACATAAAATATGACAAGCCTATTAACTCATCCACCTGTGCAGTGATCCAGGATTAGAACCTGCTGTCCTGCTTCTCTCCACTCCAGATAGAGTCCTGCCACCTGATCTAACTTCAAAACCAGAGCTCCTGCCACACAATCTAATCGCATCCACCTTGGAGTGAGACTTTGCTTCATAGAGAGAGACCTCCCCAGGCTTCAGACATGTTATTTATATGTCCTTATCTACTTGTTATATTCAATATATTTATAAATGGCAGAATTTCATATGAGGGTGTTTTCATTGTAACTCAAACCTGGTTTCAAACCACCAAGGACTACCAATGTTACCAAATGAACTTGACATCTGCCAAATGACATTTGGCTTCATAAAATGCCTCTCCCCCACCCCTGGGGGTGGCGGGGGGGAACACTGCTGTTTAGTCGATTCTTACTAATAGCAACCCTATAGGACAGAATAAAGCTGCCCCCATAGGATTTCCAAGGCTGTAAATCTTTACAGAACAAGACACGCATCTTTCTTCCGTGGAGCCACTGGTGGGTTTGAATCGATGAACTTTAGGAAAAAAATCCAAGGGTTAAGACTGTAGAGAGCTCCTGTGGGTGTCAGGAACAGTGTGAAACAGAATCTAAAGCAGGTCAAGAGCTTCAGGAAGCCCAGCCAATGCAATCAGGGCTTAACCTCAGTGGAGTTTTAGTTAAGCTTCCCTGTCTTTGAGAGAGCAGTTGGAGAAGTCACACCCATAGTTCTACAAGGGTATTGGGCAAGATCCCTGAACAGAAACTCTACAGGATCAAGGCTAAAGCCAAATGCTAAATGGAAAAGTGGAGCCCATGTCACAATCAGGATTGTCCTCAAGTGTTGGTTTTGACAGGGTTAAGTCATGTGTGGAGAGATCTTGATACCCTGGTCCTGGCCCATGGACCTATAGCTTTGGGGAAAAGGGGAGAGATTCTGTATTCAGTTTGAACTAACAAACAAAGCTTTCTGAAACTATTAGTATTTTACAGAATCCATGTGCTCAACTTTTCCAATCAACACCCTATAATTAGAAGAACTAGTTGAGCCCTGAGGCTTTTAGGGTCCTTTCAGGATGTCAGAGGTGGCTTGTGCTGGAATCTGGATCAGCCAGTTGTAGTGAGACATTCCTGTGCTGGTTATATTTCTACACAGCTCCTGCCCATCCAGACACTGAGGAGACCACCTGATACTGTCTGGTCAGCCCTCCTACCTCCTTAAGCTGTTTTTGATATTCCTAAACAAGTGTCTGTCTACATTTTTTGAATTTTTAACAGATTTTCTTCCTTACCCCACCTCCCAAAACTGAAGCGTTTTCTTAGGAAATAAATTCTGCCAGGGCTAGTCAAGTTCACCCTAACAGGTAAGAAGGCAGCACCACCAAAGTAGGCTATAGACTAAGTCTGAGAAATAAAAGAATGTATAGAGGGCTAAAGCCGATAACTTCTTGCTACATCAAAAAACCATGTGAAAGAATGGATGTTAAACTGCCTTCCTCCAAAACTGTTGAAAAAGTGCTTGAAATAGATCTTCTATTCTTTCAACAAATTAATAATTTGTTAATTTTCAATTGTGTGCAAGGCTTTTTACATGGAATATTATCTTGTGATGGATATAAACTTTATTCAACAAATTACAACCTATGATTAAACTTCAAAATAGGTAAGGAAGCCGCTTTTATTCTCCTATACCTCATTCCTGGTCCCTTCTTGATCTCTGTTGTTGTTGGCTGCCATCAAGTCGATTCTGACTCATAGCAATCTTGTGTGACAAACTAGAACTGTCCCATAAATTTTTCTTGACTGTAATCTTTAAGGAAGCAGAAGGCCAGATCTTTCTCCTGTAGGCCACTGGGTGGATTTGAACCACCAATCTTTCAGTTAGCAGCTGAGCGCTCAACTGTTGCACCACCACGGCTCCTTTCTTGATCTCTAAACATGTATAATTTCACCTCAACATTCCCTTCTTGATTGTTTCATATTCTTATTGCTGGTGATGTGTGTAGCGAGATTTGAATGGGAAGTAGACCTTATTCCAGTCTATCATCTCCTTCACCATACCATCCCGAGGTACAATATGAGACACATTCCTCTGGGTGATCCTGGCTCAGCTGCAGGACTTCTCGTTCCTTTTTTTTTTTTTTTTGGCAGGGGAAGGAAACTGGGAGATGATTAAGCATTGTCTCACAACCCTCAGAAATGCAGAGTTGTGCCTCTAAGATTGAGAGAGATGGGAGAAATGGAGACTGACCACACCGATGCTGTCTGATGACTCTTTGGCCATTGTGCAGATTCCACAACTCTGCAAATCTGAGGATATCATTTTCAGTAAGAAATTGATCCTCACAGCAAAGCAAGCCTTCATTTCGGCAGAAGCACCCCAAGCTGATAGAACTGTGCTGAAAATGAAAGGCACATGATTATTTCGCATCCTTTATTATTTTAACCTTCATAATTGCCTGTGAGCAAAGGCAGTGACTTCACTCCTGGTGGTTTTTGTGGATGAGAAGGGTGAGGTGCACAGAGCACACGCTGTGTCTGGTACCCCAGAAGGAATAGGGTGTCAGGTTCAGAGGAGTGTGCCTGTGCTTTCCGCTTCACTGAGTCCCTTCTGCATAATTCCCCAAACTGTGTCCTTTATGTTTCAAAACCTAGAGAGTAGCTAATGTAATGAGCAAATTTTAAATTGGGGTGCTACTGGATGGTATCTCATGAGTTTATTCAACCAATTTTTTTTTTTAACACCTGATTTTTATGTAATAGGTTCTGTGCTAACAGCTAAAGATACGAGGAAGAAGAAGAACAAGGAGCTATCTTTACTTCCACCATCGGATTCCAGTCGGAATCGACTCAACAGCACTGGTTTTTTTTTTTTTTTTTAATAGGTAATATCAATATTTGTAATTACATAAAAATTGCTATGGTAGAAGTGACATCATAGCATAATGGCAGCACAGAGGGACACCGCATCCAGTCTTAGGAAGTCAGGAAATAGGACCCCTTATGGAGGAAACCCTGGTGGCATAGTGGTTAAGCGCTATGGTTGCTAACCAAAAGTCAGCAGTTTGAACCACTAGGTGCTCCTTGGAAACTCTATGGGGCAGCTCTACTCTGTCCTATAGGGTTGCTATGAATCAGAATCCACTGGATGGCAATGGGCTTTTTTTTTTTTTTAATGAAGGAACAGAGAGGAACGCTAGTGGTGCAGTGGTTAAGTGCTACAGCTGTTAACCAAAAGGTCAGCAGTTTGAATCCACCAGGTGCTCCTTGGAAACT
Organism: Elephas maximus indicus; assembly: GCF_024166365.1. NCBI lineage: Eukaryota > Metazoa > Chordata > Mammalia > Proboscidea > Elephantidae > Elephas > Elephas maximus. The sequence goes on from NC_064821.1 coordinate 139,478,972, forward strand.
CTATGGTGCAGTTCTATTCTGTTCTATAGGGTTGATATGAATCAACTTGTGGGCAGCAGGTTTGGTTTTGGGCAAGGAGGAATGGAAATTAGCAAAGGATACAGAGTGAAGAAGCAAGGTTGTTTTAAGATACCTGTATACTGTGTGAAAAGACCCAGAGTCAAGAGGTACTGAAATGGGAAAATACTGCTTGAACATTCAGATGGTAGAATAGATAATGTTTATGGGAACTGATGAAACCCCTGTGAGCTATAACATGCCTTGCAATTCTTTTCTCTCTGATTGTTCTCTCATGATGTTGTAAAGGTTTAAGATTAATCTATGTTTTCTCTCTAAAGATGAAAAACAGGGATAGAATCTGGGAACCGAAGAGTCAGGAGAAGGTGATGTCAGAAGACCAAACTTCAGTGATGCCAGAAGGGACCCTAAGAATACCTAGAAAAGCTCATCATGACTGGCAGGCAGTTTGCAAGACCACCTCAAAGGGGAATTAAAAATTCTCCAGATTCCTCGGACTTAGCCTTTCTTTCCCTTTAAAACCCTCCAGCCGGCCCTTTTGAGTCAGAGTTTGGGAGGAACCTATCGCCTCTGTCTCTTGCATACCAGTGTTCAATAAAACCTTGCTGCTTACCTCCCTTCTGTCTCAGTATTGGCTTTGCGGCAGGTGGCTCAAATCCACGATTTGCAGTAACAGTAACATGTCCAGCTTGTGGAATTACAAGGAGTTCCTTTTAGCCACAGCAGGGTCTAAAGCACTCTATAGAAATTCCTAAAAAGTTAAGTAGACCCTAAAGAAAAATTCTGCTTTTAATTTGCCAATGTTGTAATTTTGGGGATTGAATTTAGAGGCTATTCCAGAAAAATCTCAGACTTTATATCTGAAAAGTAATTAGGCACTAGGGTGTCAAGGCCTTACTGAAAGGCCATAATGAAGACAAAGTTAGGACGCACGCGTCCTGCTTTCCAGATCCTTGTTGTCATGAGCAGAGTCTTCTAGTTGAGCTGACTTACGCTATTTGTGGTGGCATTAAACACCTTCATTCTGTCACAGAAACGTTCCCATTCTGTGTATTATGATTTCAGTTTTAATTTTAGCAGCTGTTTATTTTTAGAGTAATAAATTAATACTGTATAAAATGTAAAATGCACAATGTAAAATTAGTTATCCTCCCACTCAGATCAACTACCCAGGTCCATCCCCAGTGGTAATCCCAGCTACTAGTGTTACCCCAAATCGCAGGTTCTAGCCGCCTGCCGCAAAGCCAATACTGAGACAGGAGGGAGGTAAGCAGCAAGAGGGCTTTATTGAACACCGGTATGCAAGAGACAGAGGGGATAGGTTCCTCCCAAATTCCGTCTGCCCCAAAAAGACCAGCCGGAGGGTTTTATAGGGAAAGAAAGGCTAAGGCTGAGGAATCTGGAGAATTTTTAATTTTCCTTTGAGGTGGTCTTGCAAACTGCCTGCCAGTCATGATGAGCTTTTCAAGGTATTCTTAGGGTCCCTTCTGGCATCATTGAAATTTGGTCTCCAGATATCGCCATCTCCTGACTCCTCAGTTCCCAGATCCTATCACTTGTTTTTCATCTTTAGAGGGAAAACAGATTAATCTTAAACCTTTACAACGTTATGAGGGAACAATCAGAGAGAAAAGAACCTCAAGGCATGCTATAGCTCACAGGGGTTTCATCAGTTCCCATAAACCATTCTACCATCTGAATGTTCAAGCAGTATTTTCCCATTTCACTAGTTCATTGTGTATTTTTCCTGAGATAGATAATAACATATGCACACCTTCATTATTTTCTGAATTCAGTGGAAGCAACTATACACACTTTCTGCATCTTTATATTTTTCATGTTATGATAAATCTCAGCTGTTTTTCTATATTAGTTCAAATAGAGCTTCCCCTTTTCACTTTGGTGTCTGTAGAGTCTTCCTTCGTAAGTATGTCCCGTGATTTATATTACTAGTACCTACAGAGGGACTTTAGAGTTGATTCAGTCTTCTGGCACTACAACAATACTGCAACAGATGTCCTAGAACACAGGCCATTTTCTACTGGGTAAATACATTTATAACATAAATTCCTAGATATAGACTTGCTGAATCAAAGGCACGTGTGCATTTAACATTTTGATATGTAATCGCACTGCCTTACACTCTCGCAGGCAAATATGAGAGATTGCTCATTTCCTGAAATACTTGCCAACTCCACATCCCATCAAAAGTGGTCTTCCTTGCCATTCCTAGAGGTACCTCATAGTTTCACTTTGCACATCGTTATTATGCACAAAATTAAACATTTTCATTTTGTTTCAATATGTTTGCCTGTTTTTAAAATGCAATTGTTGTTCCTTTTGGAGCCCTGGTGGCACAGTGGTTAAGAGCTACAGCTGCTAACCAAATGGTTGGCAGTTTAAACTCACCAGCTGCTTCTTGGAAGCTCCATGGGGCAGTTCTACTCTGTCCTATAGGGTCACTATGAATCGGAACCAACTTGACAGCAATGGGTTTGGTTTTTTGGTTTTTCTGCTGTTCTTATTATCACTGATTTTTGGCAGCTCCTAACAGTCTAAAGAAATTATCTCCATGTATGTGATATAAACTACATTTTCTTCATCTTTCCACTTGTGGTTTTGCTTTGCCTGTATCTTTTCTATGAACAATTTCATTATCTTCAACTTGTTTCCCATTTCTTAATTAATTAAATCAAAATTTAGTTTGAGGAACACAACCTTTGGTAATTGTCTTAGTCATCTAGTGCTGCTATAACAGAAATACCCCAAGTGGATGGTTTTAACAAGGAAAAGTTTATTCTCTCACAGTTGAGATGGCAACAAATCCAAATTCAGGACATCAGCTCCAGGGGAAGGCTTTCTCTCTTTGTCCTCTCTGGAAGAAAGTCATTGTGATGCATCAGTCTTTCCTTGGTCTGGGAGCATCTCCCCGCCGCAGGAACCTCAGGTCCAAGGGGTGTGCTCTGCTCCTGGCACAGCTTTATTGGTGGTATGAGGTCCCCAGCTCTCTACTTGCTTCCCTTCCTTTTATCTCTGGAGAGATAAAAGGTGGTACAGGCCACACTCCAGGGAAACTCCCTTTACATTGGATCAGGGATGTGACCTGCTAAGGGTGTTACAATCCCACCCTAATCTTCTTTAACATAAAATTATAATCACAAAATGGAGGACAACCACAGAATAGTGGGAATCGTGGCCTAACCAAGTTAATACACACATTTTGGGGGGACACAATTCAATCCATGACAGTAATCTTTACTTTTAAACTTTTCTTGAATAAAACTAGGATGACATATTTTTTAAAAATGAGCCACTGGTATTAAGCTATTAAAACAAAAGAAGCCTCATTTTATAATTTGTCTAACATGAATTCCAACCTATTTAATATGTGAGCTGAGAAGCTTCACCCCTGCCCCAAGTAGTTTACTAACACCAGGTAGTGCTACCAATAACACATTGCCAGCGTCGTGAAGGAGCTGTGAAAATCCTGAGCCTTTCTTTTTAGTCTCTTCAATCTCTTTTTTTAGCCGATTTATCTCTTCACTTAATTTCTCAGATTTCTTTTCAAATCCTTCTCTAAGCAGTTCTTCTTGGACCTATAAAGGCAAAAGAGGGTATCTTTTAAAAAAGACAATTATCAAGAATCACGGTTTTGCATTTAACAATTTCTCCAGCTGTAAGCATGTATATTTCTCTACCACCTTACAGAGCTCTTGGATGAGTTTTTCCAGTGTCTTCACATGTTTCCATGGTTGCAACATTCCTAAAATTCCATCACCACCATCTCACTGAGAGTGGGGAGCAGCACTGTGGCTAGGTCACAATGCTTTCCAGCTGAAAGGATGCCCTTTGGAGGGAATGTACATTTGATGCAAATTAATTCTCAGTTCCAACTGAGGGAGCATGGCCACACACATCTAAGAAGTAATGGGAGCTGCTGACCCTGTATAGGAAACTGCTTATCAAGATCCAGGGCAGGACAATGAATGCATTTCACTCCAGGATGCATAGGCTGACTCCAGCAGATTTGGAAACAAATGCAGTGAGTATCAGAGATTTTGCACCCTTTATTTCATATCAGGCCAAATCTAATCTTTCAAGGCCCGATGGATCTATTTCAGGTCTCTTCGATGTTGTACCAGGAAGCCTAAGACTATAGGTCTAAGGTCATATTAAACAAGGGCATAATGATACTACTGTATAATCACAACAAATGGCAGCCCATGCTCTGGGGGAACTTATTTGTCCTGTCCAGAGCCTAACACTAAAGAAGGTACTGGAGTCTTGGAGATTTTAGGACTTCAGCAGGATTCAGATGGATTTCAGATTTTAGTAAACCAAATGTTTCATGTGTTTCCCGCCAAGACCATGTTTTTGTTTCAAATTTTGACCCTTCCCTTCTTTAGGTACCATGGCATTCTCCCTCAGACACTGAGGACTCCCAGGACACACTTACCTTCAGTTTATGCTCCAACATCATTTTCTGCTCTCTCAGAAGGTTTTCTCTTTCTCTGTCCATCTTCTCTTTTAATTGCTCAATGTTTTTCTTGAAGCTCCTCTCTTGAGCCTCCATCTTTTGTTGCTGCTCCTCCTGTTTCTGTTTCAGCAGCTCCTTTTCCTTCTCAGCTGCCTCCATCTTGGCCCGCTCCGCTGTCCCACAAAGGTTGTAGAGAGGGAAGAAAACAACAGGTCAAGCCTGAGCTGTATCCTCTTGTGCTCAGAGATTAAAATGACTTTAAAAAAGGGAGAGTGCAACTCTCTGAATTATCCTTGTATCGACACCTTCGAAGATACTCTTCAGAATGCGATGGGATAGGCCCTAATTATCTAGTTGGACATACAACCACAACTCCCTCTGGTTCTTTTCAGACTCAGCAGAGTGTGTGTTCCATAGAAGACAGGAAGCTCATTATTTCAGAAGATCTTCATCTTAGGTCCTCAGAGGGCTTTGCAGGAGCCTCTCTACCCCACTGTGGGCTGAGCCCTGCCCCTGTACCTGCTATGGCCTTCTCTCCGTCTGTGAGTGCTTTGTCTGACTGCAGGATGGATTTCTCTATTGCCACCTGTGACTGCAGGAAGCTCTTGAGGACCTCAGTTGCCTGAGGAAACAAGAAGGATCAAAGACATGGCAGGCAGCAGAGATCTAGTCTCTTACTGGAGAATTACTGTTTCATAAAACCCCAAATCTGACCCTGAATAATTTAAAACCTGCTTAGGATTCCCCCAGAGCTTCCTTTCTTCTGTGACTACAGCATAAATTCCAAGCCCCTTTGGGGGACATGAAAACCTTCCATCACAGCTGTTTCCTTTGGTAACAGCCAACCAAACACATATGTTGTTTCACATATTTGCACATTCTTTTTTTTTTTCTACCTGAATGTTGTTCTATACTTTCTTAACTAGGATAACTTCGATCAATACTTCAACTTTTATTGCCTATCATCTCTTGCAGGAAGCTTTCCTTGAATGCATTCCTGGTTTGGAATAGATGCTAAGTACTCTGAGCTGCCCTACTAGCTCTACCACTTGCTTTCTGTGTGACACTTAGCAACTTATAAACTTCTCTGTGTATCATATTTCTCAACTCTATAATGTGGATAACAGTAGTAATGCTATAATAGCATTGTTGTTGTTGTTGTTAAGTGTCATTGAATTGATTCTGACTCATAGTGAGCCCATGTGACAGAGTAGAACTGCCCCACCATAATGTTTTCTAGGCTGTAATCTTTATGGAAGCAGATCACCAAATCTTTATATATATAAAATGAGAATAATATTATTCTGAGGATTAAGTTATAATCCAACAAAAGTCTTAAGACCATGCCTGGTATAAGAAATAAGTGCTCAATATGTGCTAGCCACTATAATTATCATAATCATCATCCTCATTACTATCTGTGCATAACATTATGATGACCCTTATCACACCATATCCAACTGACTATTTCTCTGTCTCAAAATGATCATGACCTTCCTAAGAACAAAGATTATTTCTTTAATATTGTATTTCCTGTACTTAGCATGGAGTCCCTGCATGGTGTAAACATTAAGTGCTCAACTACTAACCAAAAGGTTGGTGGTTTGAACCCACCCAGAGGTGCCTCAGGAGAAAGGCCTGGTGATCTAATTCTGAAAGATCGCAGCCATTGAAAATCCTATGGAGCAGTTCTCCTCTGACACACATGGGATCACTATGAGCTGGAGTTGACTTGATGGCAGCTAGTTTGGCTTTTGGCATTAGCACAAAATGATCACATTGTTTGAAAAATGAAAGAAATGTTTTTTGTCATATGGATTTCTGATTCTAATTCCTTTCTTTGAAATAAATATTTGTGATTTCTTCAAGAGTTTCTAACTAACCGTGGATATAAAACTAAAAATGTTGAGAACTCAGCATGCTATACTTTTTTCCCCACTACTGGTGCTGTCGTCTTAGATTTTCAGTAGGACAAAGGCTCCCTGCCTCTACTCTGCTGACCTTCCCTCCTCTTCCCTTATTCCTCACCTTAACTCCTTTCCTGGGCACTTGCTCATAGCCCTGTTCAACTTTTTTCTTTGCTTCTAAGTAGAGACTGTGTCCTCCAGGAACAGAGAAAGTTCCTCTTGAAATACTTTCCATCAGGGGCTTTGAAAGTTGGTTAAGCTCAGTCTGGCAGTATTTCACAGATTCCTCTTCATTCTGCAGCATAAAGTCTTCCTTCTTTTTCTCTATGGTGCACTGCAGGGAAATGTCGAGAAATACAATAGAGAGAAGCTTTTAGAAAGGATGGTACTACCATGGTCCTCTTGGAAGAAGCTGGCTGATAGCCTCGGACTGGAGTCAGAAGACTTGTGTTAAACACTGGTCAAGTACAATGACATATATAATATATAAGTGGTAGGGGTGGACGACATGAACTCTATGGTTTCCTTAGCTGTACAGCATAATTAACAGTGATCCAACAATCGCAACAAGTAATAGAAAAGTGAATTTGGCTGGAAGGAGAGTTTCCTCAGAGAACCTGGGTTGCTATGGATGAAAATGTAAACATGAAAAAGCAACCAACACAGTAGTGACTTAAATGCACTCTGAGAAGACTTTGGAACCCTTCATGAATTCTCTCAAATAGGATTTGAGTGTGAGTAAGAGTTTGGCTGCTAACCAAAAAGTCAGCAGTTCAAATCCACTAGCTGCTCCTTAGAAACCCTTTCCACCAGTTCTACTCTGTCCTACAGGGTCCTTATGTGTCATAATCGATTCGATGGCAATGGTTCTTGATTTTTAAAAGTAGTGATTCCCAGCTGTTGGCAGAAGAGGAAGTCAGAGAGATTAAAGAGAAGGATTTGATGAATCCATTGTTGGCATGAAGATAAAGTGGTGTTCCCCAGAGCCTCCAGTTGAGAATAAAGCCCAGAAGACACCTCAATTTTAATTTGTGATACCCTGAGCAGAGAACCCATACACGCTGTGCTGAACTTCTGAAATAAAAAACCATGAGCTGATAAGTGTGTGAATGCTAAGTTCATAATAATCTGTTGTACAGAAATAAAAAATGAAGTGCACATCTTTTAGAAAAAACGTGAATGGCAACCCTGTAGATCCCTGTCACTCCCTACAATCCAAGCTCCTTCTACTACATGAAAGACATAAAGCATGGAGTCAAAAAGATGGACAGGAATCAGGAATGATAAGTGCTAAGACAAGTACCACGAGCTGTTTGTGGAACTCCCTCTTGTCGTCCTTGAAGGAGTGCTCCATGAAGAGTGCAATGGCTTCCCTCTCACAGGCCGCGTGCACGTCCAGCAGCTCCTGGAGTGTGTCTGTCGGGAGCCTCACATGCTGGGCCATCTGCTCGCTGTAGTGGTCAGCTGCCTTCTGCACAGCTGCTGAGTTCTCACGTTGGGCCAGAGTTGTTACTGCGTTCTCTAAACAAGGTACCACTCCACTGTTGATGGCACCCACATAGGTCTCCACCAGAGTCCCCAGCCCTGAATGAGCCAGCAAATGAACAAATTTAGGGATAAATATCAAGTTCTCGCTTACTGTTTTAAAAACTTTTAGTGATCAGCATTCTAAATTTAACATGAACTTCTTTCCCTTCTTTTCTTTTTTGATGAATCCATTTCCTTAAAGTAACATCACTTTTTCCCCTATTTATTCTTTCTTTTGTGATCCTCCATTTCATTACTATATAAAATTGAATTATTGATCACAACCAATATCTTTTCCAGTGATTCCTGGAAAAATACATTTCTATTTAAATAAAATAAAAAATGTTTACTAGATAGTCAAAGTAATTACATAACTTACAGAGTCAGTTCCAAAAGAAATATAGGTTCTTTGTGGAAAAAGAAAGAAAAACAATTTCAAGATGACAACATAGAACATTAAACCAAGTATGGACCCATTTCAGCACAGACACCATACAACTGCACAGGTCATATGCTTATGAATATGGCCCTGTATGTAGATTATGCTTAACTTCCTTTTTCAAAATCTCAATGGGCTTGCAGGGACTCATGGCCTACTATGTATTTTCTGATTTGTGTAATTTTACGAACTATCTATTCTACCCTGAGAGGCACTTGTATCTCATAGGACTTCTCTACACAACACAGATCTTCTCTCCTTAACAGCAGTTTGTGTCTATATGATTAGTGGATTATTTTCTTAAGATACATTTGGCCTCAATAAACCCTCAGGTAGAGAGAAAATACTTAAGAAAAATGCATTACTATGTGCGGCATGAACGTCTGCTTCTGGACATTCATATACAAATGCAAACAGAATTACAGAGAAACCCACAGAACAATCACAGCTTCACCACACACTGATCCACAGAGAGACATGCTTGGGGCAAAGGTGACTCACGGTCCCCGGTGACAATGATTCCTTGTCTCAGAGTCTTGGTCTTTGAGTGGGTGAAGATATAGGAACAGAAGTTTTTTGCTTGCATCTGGAAATGACAATTCAGCTGCTCTTCTGGCAGCTCTTCAATATGGGCTAAGAGAGTTTTTTCATTTGTTGGCCGGTCAAAGACAAAGCACTTCCGTTTTGGGAAGAAATGCCTGATACACTCTCTAGGCAGGTTGGAATTTTGGATTTTGGGATTCCTACCTGCCAAATTAGAAAAAGAGCAATCATTGAAGGGGAAGCCTTCAGGAAAGGAATCTGTTGACTTTTATTTCCAGGGACCTGTGCATCAGTGTACTCTCGTCTTTAAATCTCCTTTTATCCAATTGTGCAAATCAGCCTTGAGCCAATCTACCCAAAGCAAAAAAAAAATTAAAAAATCCATTTGTGGACAGAACAAAGAGTCAAGGAGGCAGTTCTGGAGAGGAAATGGTAGCATCTATCCCAAGTAAACAAACTTACATTTGGTTTCCTTAATCTGTGTATGGAGTTCAGTAGAGTAATCATTTAATAAATGTTTACTGAATGACTGACACATAAAAAGAACTGATCAGAAGTACTTTTCTGATCTTACCGCCCTTGTGTCAGAAATAAAATGTGGTTTCAAAAACAAAGTAATGCTTGATATAAGGATAAGATGTTGCTGGAAAAATATTATGAGGAGAGGTGATACTCAGGTCAATAAAGAAAAATTTAAAATCAGAGCCCCAAAATACACACATCATAAATACTTTTAGAGATTCTTTCAGTAAAAGCCTTCAATGAGTAGGGTTAGCCCGAATGTAATTTGGAGACCTCACAACTTCCCTACGTCACATTATACAGGACTTGACCGTGTCTTGCAGAGAGATACCGTGGCAGATATCAGCCGTTTAATAAGTGTTTGTTGAAGAAATGAATAAATGAAAATGGATATTCTTTCTAATGCTATCAGTTAGACACCCTCCTAAATGTAATCCATGTAATAAGTTCATAATATTAAAATGATAACTTATTACGTAAGGATGTAGAATGATGTATGTGATGTTAACAGAACAATAACAGGATTTGACAGTCTTTCTGAAAGGATATCGCAATTTTTTTCTGACTTTAGTATGCAGCAAAGCCTGCAAAAGCCAGAACCTTTATAAGGTGCAAACCTGTGAGAAAAGTAAAACTCAAATATTTTCCACTAAAGTGAGTGATAGCGAAGTAGTAAGACTGCACCCTGTCAAAGGCAGAAAACTCATAAGACTTGCAAAAACAAGGCAGTCCTGCCATGTTCCGGCTCTCACAGGTTTGACTCTCACAGATGTAACTCTCAAAGCTAGTAAAATATGTTGTTGTGTGCCATTGAGTTGATTTAGGCTCATACTGATCCCACGTGACAGAGTAGAACTGCCCCCTGAGCCACCAGGGATCATTTACTAAAATATGCCTCCTGAAATATATTTTGAAAACTATGCCATTTGATTTCGCTGTGATTCTGTGTTTAACAACTTCCAAATTCTTGAACTCTTTTTCTCAAACCAGGAGGCGCACTTAATAAGGGACACAGGTATGTGGACCTTAAGAAGTTATAGGAGTGATTGTAATTTGAAAAAATTTTTTTCATGGTACCAATGGCTCTGAAATCATTTGGTTCAACATTGGGCCTTAAATTTCCTCAGTGAGCTTAAACTCCAACCACTGGATATTTTCAGGTAATAATAACCCACTAAAATCATGCCTTCCCCTCAATCACCATTTTCCTGGGCCTCTATCCAGTCTCAAATACATGTTGACTTCAAATGCTGAATGACAAGGCTCACTTGATATATATCACCCTCTACTGAACCTTCCACCACCCAGAACATGCACTGATACCTGGAATCAACTTCAAGGCATTCTCCAGGTACTCATCTTCGGTGATAGGGCGTTCACCTAACTTCAGCTCCAGGCTGAAATCACGAACAGCCCAAACAAAGTCTGGAAAGAAACTCACAAACTCGGTGGAATCCTCTACCTCATCAGATCTGGAGGAGGATTTTGCCCTGATTAGCTCTGTTAGTTCAGTCACATAGCTGGGAGGTTAGCTAAGGAAGGAGTAGTATTCAACACCACAATTCCCAGATCTCACTTGGAAATAAATTTTATAAACATTCTAATTTGCCCCATGTTCCCTTTTCCTCATTCATGAAAACTGAATCACAAGAAAAAAGAAATAGTCTCAGTTTCCATTCCCATAAGCTCCACAAACATGGTGGTTGGGTTCCTGGAAGGATACTGTAGCTGCTCCAGAGCCTGGTGGTTGATGGTGGACAAGCTGTTGTAGACAAAGGTACTGCTCAGGAGCACAGCCAGTGCAAAGATCCACGAGTCATTTTTAGGGTCACCCTAGAAAGCACATTAGAGCAAGAGACATGGGAGTCTGCTCTTCATTTGTTCATTCATTCATTTGATTTGTGCATTTACTACTTCAGCTGTTCTATAGCTGAATAGGGAAGATAGCATACCTTTTGAAAACAATGTTAAATTCAAACCTTATATTTTTACTTACATTGATCACTCTCAGGGTTTCAGGTTCTTTAGTTTTTTTAACTAAGTGAATGACACTGTCAATGTGTGTAAAATGTTTAATACATAGTTTAGATCACAGTAGGTACTCAGTAAAAGGTGGACAATAACTTCGGCAATTTTTTTTTCTTGACTGAGGACTATATTAAGGATGAAATATTATTTCATTAAATTAAACAACTGTTCATTGGGCATCCATAAACTCTGGACACTTTGGTTGTATGAGTACAAAGTTCTATATGGTTGTTCCTAATCTCAAGAAGATGACTTTCCAGAAAGGTAGATAAACATGTGAACATATAATTGCAACCAAGACTATAATCTCTGCCAGGAGTGGCCCAATAGTTACAATGTAAAAGAAAAAGGGGTAAGGCCAATAAATAGCAATAAGTACGCTGCGGATTCAGAGCAAGAAGTGACTACACCCTCTTCTCACTTACTGACATGGTTAGGTTCCAAAGAGCAGGTCTTTAGGCAAAATTGGCATTACGCAGTAATGGAAGATGGCCACATCAGATCACAAAATGGACGATGACTACGTCATTACATAAGTGCCAAGCCACTGAGAATCATGGCCCAGCCAAGTCGACACATAACCTTAACCATCACAGTCAGCGTCACTCTCACCTTGCACCTCGGCATTCATTACTGCCAGAGGTACATCATTAATGCACAAAACAGTCACATAGTCGATTTTTTACTATTGTAGTAAATACGAAATGTCTGAAAATGAGTTAGTCAATAAGTGAGGAGAAGATGTACATCTGACTGGTATAGGATGTCAGGAGACTGAAAATAGCTAGTCTTTTAGGAATTGATAGAATATGAACTTGTATAGGAAAAGGGATCATACAGGTGTCCAAATCAACACAAATCACGTCAGAAATGTTAGAGAGTATGGGTCATTTAGAAGTATTCTAGAGTTATTCCATTTAAGTGAAGCATGGGGTAGGTGTGAAGGAGCAGAAGCTGAGCCTGGAAAAGAGATTCAGGGTAAAATCTCCCCAAATTTTTTGTTGTTATTATTTATTTATTTATTTATGGCAGTAATGAACACCAAATATCTACTGCTGCTACTTTGAACTTAGACTCAATAAGGAAAAAGGAGAAATTAAATAAGGAGAAATGATTCATTGCATTTAATATTATAAAGACAAAATACCTAAAATTGTCCCATTTACAATGTTTTTCGTGGGTCAAGCTCATGGTTTTATAGAGAAGCTAGTGGAGAGTTAATCTCCAAAGCCCAGAGTCTTGAACCAAAATCTTTATGAATATTCCTCATGTAGATGAAGCTTTTCTGAAGGTTATTTAGATAGATTACTTCACTGAAACCCTAATCTCATGGTTTCTACCTCCAACCCCATCGGCTCCACATTCTTTAACTGGTAGCTCCCATTGATCCCATGAATCATAGTTCCCTCTAACCCATAGGTCTGGGTTAGGTGTTCACTTTCTTGCATTCATGACGACTGATGTTGATCACACTTTGTACATGTTGAGTCTTCAACTAGGCTCTGGGCCTTTGCCTTATTCACTCTTTACCTACAACACTTAGCACAGAGCCCTGAAATTCAACAGCTCAGAAAGCATTTATTAATATTTTTATTCATCCTAGTGTTAAACAAAAGAAGATCTATCCCTAATATACCAATAATATTTGAGCATACAAAGGAAATAAGTTCAAGGAAATAAAATTTAACCTAATTATCCCTAATTTTATCATAACAACATGTCACAAAAGTTGGATTAACGTGGCAAATTAAAAGGTAAATAGAGAGTCAAGAGCAAAGATGACTTCTCCATGACTCTCTGTCTTACCTTTTCCACATCGCCCAGGCCCTCGGTGTCCAGAAGGACCAGGGTGTGCTTGGGTTTGGAGGGGTGAGGTACACACCACATCCAGATGCCCTTGGTTTCAGACCTCACCGTGGAGCCCAGACGGAAGCCTATAGGGAAGAAAATAAAGCAACATCAGTGATAGCAGATAGTCCAGGCTGCTCAGGAGCTGCAAAGGTTAATTAAAATTGTAGTATGGCAAGTGCCTAGCATGGAGAGGAGTTTCTTCCATTTAAGCAAGAAAAGCCGATCAAACCGTTATATATATTAAGTTCCTTCTCAAGAAACACTTTGTATCTCCTGCTCACCTTATTCCTTTAAAGACTCAAACTATATCATGTTACAGAATTAATGGAAACTTTATTAAACCGTAGAAACCCTGCTGGTGTAGTGGTTAAGTGCTATGGCTGCTAACCAAGAGGCTGGCAGTTCGAATCCACGAGGCACTCCTTGGAAACTCTATCGGGCAGTTCTACTCTGTCCTGTAGGGTCACTATGAGTCGGCATCGACTCGACAGCAGTGGGTTGGGTTTGGTTTTTTAGCAAACTCTGAGGAGCTCTGGTAGTGCAGTTGTTAAGCACTAGCTGTTGACTGCTAGGTTGAAGGTTTGAACCCACCAGCTACTCCACAGGAGAAAGATGTGGCAGTTGGCTTTCCTAAAGATTACAGCCTTGCGACCCCTATGGGGTAGTTCTCCTCTGTTCTGTAGGGTTGCTATGAGTCGGAATCAACTTGCAGCAAAGGGTTTGCTTTGTTTCTATTTTTATCTGATGTGCAAGAGGAAAGAAAATGCATGAAATGTATAGTGGGATTAGAAAGAGAGCTGAGAAGACAGCTCTGTTTTTGGATTACCATTATGCAGAGCTTCCTTTTCCTTATTTGGTCTCATGTTAAGAGAAAACCACCTAACTGGAGGAGACCTTGACATGGGAAGAGAAAGGAGTGAACAGTTTCTAGAGTCCAGTTCTGCTGAAACAGGCTTCCAGTACAGAGTAGTGAGAATTGAGCCTGAAATGTAGTTGAGGAATAGGTGATTTGGGGGTCTGAATGCACAATTAAGGAGATATGACTGGTTAGACAATGGACATTAATTAATTTTTTGAGATGGATGACAAAAAAATCAAGAAGAATTTAGGAAAATCAGTGTGGTATTAAAATGCCTAAGTAAGTAGGAATTTAGATCCTGGAACCATTAGGAGGTTTCAAGAATTTTAGAGCTGGGGAAAAGTGAAGTGATCATTTTGTCCAACTCGCTCATTTTGTGAATGATGAGACTGAAACCCAGAAACTGTCACTGGTTGGCACAGCTACTTAGACATATAGCTTAAACTTAACACAGGCCCCCTGACTCCCAGCCTGTTTCCCCGTGGGCTACACTGACCCTGTACAAAGATCAACAGTCTGATATAATGATGGGGCCAACTAGTGTGAAAGTAGTAGAAAAATGAATAAAAGGATTTGATAAACTTTTTTTTAGAGAAGAAAAGGATGGGACAGGAAGTGAAGTGGGGGGAGTCAAAGCATGCCAAGGTTTCATAACTTGGTAAGGAAGTCTTTATAATTTTTAGCTTGGCAGATAAAATTCTGATATACTAGTTGTCTTTGTCCACCTCCCTTTTCCCATCAGATTAACTCTTCCTGCTCTGCACCCTGACCTGTGCCCAAGGACATAGACCTTTATGTCCTCTATCACGAAGGCTCCCTTGGCCTCTGGCTTCTGGTAGAATTCAACCAGTGGGAGATACCCAGGAGAGCAGAAAGAAGACACACACTCCCTCACCTCCACCCTGCTAGGCCACAATATTCAGTGCCTCTGTTCCTCTATATCAGGTCACAATTCCTTTCACTCAGCCTCACCCAATAACTCTAAACCTGCCACATTCTGCTATTTACTCTTTGCTTGCCTCTTCAGGCCTAGAGATGATAATGGCTACACTGCTACTGTTATTACCACTGTCTAGGTGCTTCACCATCTCTCGTTGGTTCACATTGCCCTGTCTTTATCCTTGTAAATGGTCTCTCCATTAAATACTTTCATTACCCCTCGAGTGGGTTATCTGTTGGATTTGCTTCTCCCCATTCTTCCTGTTTTTTTTTTTTTTCTCTGTCCTCTTCCAGAAAAATGTTCATTGCTTCAAGAGGGGGATACAATAGAGGAGAAAGCAGTAAAGACCCTTGAAGCTTACTGGATTTTCTTTCCAATGGCCTAAACCCACAGTGAGATAAGATCTGATGGCTATGTCCAGCAATCTGTGGATAATATAGCCTGTTAAAGAGTTTCCAAGATTTTGAGCATCTGCTATGTGCAGTGCTTTCCTCAACTGAGACTAGAGGTGGTAAGGAAACTTCTAGGGGAACGTGGTTCAGCATGGCTCAGGCCATTCGTTTTACCCCCCAGCCTATGTTTTCTCCAAGGAGTGAATATAAAAGCAGGGGTTGGTCTGCACTCTTCTAAACCCGTTGCCCATTCTTGAGTGAATTCCTACTCAAAACAACCCTATATGAAAGAGTAGAACTGCCCCATAAATCTTTACAGAAGTTGATTGCCACATCTTTCTCCTATGGAATGGCTGGTGGGTACAAAGCACCCACTTTTCAGTTAGCAGCAGAGTTCTTAACCACTGCACCACCAGGGCTCCTTTGTACTCTTCTACATCATGATAATTTTTGATGTTTGCTAAATAATCTAGAGCAAGCCTAACTTCAGGGCCCCAATGTGGAAGGGCAAGGTGTAATTGAAGGTCATAAATCTTAGTCATCAGAGGTATAAAAAAAACAAAGCAACGGAAATAGCGACCTGGTCTTGCTCATGGACCATGACTGGAAGTGAATCTTTTTCTTTCTGTTCTTCCTGTGATACAGGTGGGGTGGTAGAGACACAAGTCAGAAATTTTAAAACATCTTGAGGTCAGGGACTTCCTCAGCAGAGTGCTGGGAAATCGCCTGGTTATTACTTGATCTTATCTTGAGTAGAAAATAAAGGACAGTGTTGAAATCTGTCTCCTCAGGTTCTGAACCATAATCCATCAAAAAATATCCTTATGAATTTATTTGGACCAGGCAAGGAAAAATGTCCCCCCTTCCTTCTTGATGATCAAGAACTCCCCTAAAATAAAAATAAAGACAAAATGCTTGCTTAGAAGCCAAGGGGGGAATTGGGAAACAAGAAGGGGAAATGGAGAAAGGAAAGGAGACAGAGTAAATGAGAGGAAAAAAGAGTGATAAGGAGAAAGGGAAGGAGGGAGGGACGAAGACAGAAACAGAGACGAAGACAGAAACAGAGACAAAGACAGAGACAGTGAGACAAGCACGGTGGCCCTGAGAGTTTAGTGGACTAAATTGGATTCCTTAGCGGTGCTAAGAGGAAGTGAGGGGAAAAAAATGGCTACAAGGTCTTTACTGACAGACTATGGGCAATTCCCTGAAAATCAATAACAACCAAAGAAAACAATCCAGTAGGAAAAAAAGATTTCACAAAAAGGAAATAGTGGGAAATACGTATTTGAAAGGGTGTTCAACCTCCCTTATAATGAGGCAAACTGGCGCAAACAGTTAAGTGCTAGGCTGCTAACCAAAACATTGGTGGTTTGACTCCCACCCAGAGGCACCCTGAAAGAACAAATTGGCAACTTACTTCCAATAGGTCAGCCATTGAAAACCCAGTGGAGCACAATTGTACTCTGGCACACAACTCATTGCCGTGAGTTGGTACTTCCCGGAGGGCAACTGCTTTAGTTTTTGGTTTTATATAGTAACTAGATCAGCAAATTTTTGTAGTGTTGTGGAAAATTCTCGATTACTGCTAATAAGCACGTAAATTGCCCTAAACTTTGAGAATGTGTTTGATATTATCTGTAACAACTGAAGACACACATATCCTGTGATCCAGCAAATCCAGTTCCAGGAATTTGTACACAAGAGGTTGGTGTACATGAGCAACAGTTATAAGTAGAAAAAAATCCATGACAACCTTGTTCATGAAAGATAAAAGCTGAATATAATACAAATGTTGATCCACAATAAATGGATAAAGAAATTCTGGTATCTTCATACAACAGCATACTATAATTCAGTACAAATAGATAAATAACAGATACGTATAATAAACTAAATAAGTCTTATAAATTTCTTGATGAGCCAAAATGCAAGGCACAAAAGAATGCATACCATATAAATCCATTTAAATAAAGTTTACAAGCAAGTCAAACTAAATTGCTTTTTTGGAAATGTATGCATAGGTTGTAAAACTATCTTTAAAAATCAAGAGAAGCGCCAGGAAAACTAAAATATCGGTGATTACGTGTGAGGGTGTGACAAGGGTATAAGATTTGGGCTTTTGCATATTGGGAATATTTTATTTCTTGAACTGAGCATTGGTTACACAGGTGTTCATTCATGTCTATTAGTTTTATTGTGCATTTATGCATGCTGCACTTTTATGTATGTGTTATATTTTACATTTTAGAAAAGACTAAATAGAGAAAGAGGGTACAATTTATCAAAGTTGCTATAACTGGAGAAAAAAAATCAGATGGTATCTCTGTTGAGATATTAGATATACAGAGATTCTGCTTCTCTTTATCCTGTATCACATGCACAAATGATGTAGGAGAAAGAAAGAGAATCATTGCCAGAGGTGGAGGGATCCAGAGAACATGTGGGGTGGATCTTTGCATAGGGTTGAAAGAGCTCTTCTTTATTAATGGAGAAAAGAGCTCTTCTTTGCTACAGATTTTGTGGATACATAAGTTTGAAGTTATAGATTTGGTGATGAGCATCAGAATTTTTTTTTGTTCTGTTTTGTTTTTTCTAGTGGGAAGAAGCCAGCTCTTCCTTAATATGACCTAGAGGAGACTGTGTTATCACTGGTTCCAAACTAACAGCCCTTCCCCCAGGACAACACTCACCATGGTTCTGTCCTGCCAGGCGGTTCATCAGGTAGGATTTTCCTGTACGATACAGCCCTACAATGGCCACTACCACCACAGGCTGAGAAATTTCGTTAAGAATCTTTAATGCTTTTGGATTCACCGTCAGCTGCTCTTTCTGGTTTTCCACCAAACAAATGGGGACCGTCATGATGGGTCTGGAAGCCCTGGTAACCTGCAATCCAGAAGAGACACTCAGTAGAATGCAAGGACCTAATGTCATATCTAATGGTTATTCAAGGTACGTGTATATCAGCTTTCTGTTTGTGGAATGTATATATCAGCTTCCTATGTTTTGTAAGCAAAGTATGTAGCCTTCTGTTATGGATTGAATTGTGTCCCTCAAAAATGTGTGTCAACTTGGTTGTGCCATCACTTTCCACAATTTCATCATCTGATATGATTTTCCTGCGTGTTGTAAATCCTGTCTCTATGATGTTGATGAAGTGGGATTAACAACAATTACGTTAATGAGGTAGGATTCAATCTACAAGATTAGATTATGATTTAAGTCAATCTCTTTTGAGATATAAAACAAAGACGAGAGAGGGGGCCAAGATGGCTGACTAGGTAGATGCTACCTCGGATCCCTCTTGCAACAAAGACTCAGAAAGACAAGTGAATCGATCACATACACGACAATCTACAAACCCTGAAAAACAAACACAGATTTAAAGAATTGACCTGAGCGACAGAGACAGAGAACGAACAACTACGGGGAAGCAGCGACTGTTTTTGGAGCCTGGAGCCAGCGTCCCAGTCAGGTAACCTTGGCGCCGGGCTTAGGACTGGGCCCAGAGGAGCTGAACACGACATCTTGTGACAGCAGAAACACGGGGCGCAGCCCTACCCCCCTGAACTGACCCTGGGAGGGGGCCCAGCTGGTCCGCGTGGGCAGCGCGGCGATGGGGCTGCCGGGAGGAGAAGTCGCCGGGAGGCAGTGACTGGTTTTGGAGCAGGGAGTGCAGCGTCCCAGCCGGGGAACCTTGATGCTGGGCTTTGGATTGGCTGCGGAGGAACTGACCATGGCTTCTGCGGGCCAGACCCTCAGGGGCAATCTCTACCCAGCCAGCACACATAGGCAACACGCCCCTTGGGAATCTCAGATAAAACAGTCATCCCAAGCAAGACAAACAACTTTGTCTATATCCCAGGGTGTACTCTCTCCTGTTTTTCTGAACCCTTCCCTCCCCTTCCCAGGTGGCTTCATTAACATTGGAATTTCCTGAGCCAGAGGGAGAACGGCTCCGGCTCCGCGGCTTTGCTTTTCCCTTTTTTTCAGCTATGTTGGTGTTGATTCCCTGGTCCTCCAGATGTCCCAGTCTACATTCTAATTGCTCGAGTCTGCTCCTCTGACTTCCTATTGCATTGTCTAATTCTGTAATTTTATTGTTAATCTTTTGGATTTCTACATGTTGTCTCTCTATGGATTCTTGCAACATTAATTTTTCCACTATGTTCTTGAATAATCTTTTTGAGTTCTTCAACTGTTTTATCAGTGTGTTCCTTGGCTTTTTCTGCAGTTTGCCTTATTTCATTTGTGATGTCTTGAAGCATTCTGTAAATTAGTTTTTTATATTCTGTATCTGATAATTCCAGGATTGTATCTTCATTTGGGAAAGATTTTGATTCTTTTGTTTGGGGGGTTGGAGAAGCTGTCATGGTCTGCTTCTTTAAGTGGTTTGATATGGATTGTTGTCTCCGAGCCATCACTGGGAAACTAGTTTTTCCAGAAAATCCGCTTAAAAAAAATGCAGTCAGATCCCTATCAGAGTTCTCCCTCTGGCTCAGGCTATTCAGATGTTAATGAAGCCGCCTGGGGAGGGTGGGGGAGGGAACAGAGAGATAGGAGAGTAGCACCTCAGAATATAGCCAGAGTTGCTTGTCTTGCTTGGAATGACTATTATATCTGGGATTTCCGCGGGGTGCATCGCCTATGTGTGCTGGCTGTGTGGAGATTGCCCCCGAGGGGTCTGGCCCACTGGAGTCATGGTCAGATCCTCTGCTTCCAGCCCCACGCCCAGCGTCAAGGCTCCCCTGCTGGGACGGTGCACTCTCGACTCCAAAATCAGTCGCTGCCTCCTGGGGACTTCTCGTCCCTCCACCCGCGTTGCCCTACCGCCCCCGTGAACCGGTTGGGCCCCCTCCCGGGGTTAGTTCAGATGGGTGGAGCAGCTCCCCGTGCTTGTGCCGTGACCGAGTGTCCCGGCTGGGACGCTGTTCTCCCCGCTCCAATACCAGTCGCTGCCTCCCGGGGACTTCTAACGGCTGCGTCCCACGCCGTGCGCGAACCAGCTGGGCCCCCTCCCGGGGTTAGTTCAGGGGGGTGGAGCAGTTCTCCGTGTTTATGCCGTACCTGCATCCAGTCCAAATCCCGGCGGGACGGTTCCCCGGCTCGGACGCTGCTCTCCCCGTTCCAAGACCAGTCACTGCCTCCCAGGGACTTCTCCTACCGGCTGCATCCCACGCCACCCACGGAACCGGCGGGTCCCCCTCCCGGGGTTAGTTCAGGGGGGTGGAGCAGCTCTCTGTGCTTGTGCCGTACCTGACTGGTACTCTGGCTCCAGGCTCTGGAAACAATCGCTGCTTCCCCGTATTAGTTCGTTCTCTGTCTCTAAATCTGTGTTTGTTGTTCAGGGTTCGTAGATTGTTATGTATGTGATCGATTCACTTGTTTTTCCATGTCTTTGTTGTAAGAGGGATCCGAGGTAGCGTCTGCCTAGTCCGCCATCTTGGCTCTGCCTCCTTTTTTTTTTTTTGGTCTTTTCCTAACCCATTCTTCCGGTCTGAGAGAAGCAACCACAAAATAACCCAGAGACCAAAAGTCCTTCCCTAACTGGACTAAAAACACCGGGAGTGCAGCATACCAGCCAGGGAACCTTGACGCTGGGCTTTGGACTGGCAGCGGAGGAACTGACGTGGCTTCTGCAGGCCAGACCCTCGGGGGCAATCTCTACCCAGCCAGCACACATAGGCGACACACCCCTCGGGAATCTCAGATAAAATAGTCATCCCAAGCAAGATAAGCAACTTTGGCTATATCCTGGGGTGCTACTCTCTCCTGGTTTCCTGAACGCTGCCCTCCCCTTCCCAGGCGGCTTCATTAACATTGGAATTTCCTGAGCCAAAGGGAGAACAGCTCCGGCTCCGCGGCTTTGCTTTTCCCCTTTTTTTTTTTTTTTTTTGGTCTTTTCCTAACCCATTCTTCCGGCCTGAGAGAAGCAACCACAAAAAACCCAGGGACCAAAAATCCTTCCCTAATTGGACTAAAAACACAGAACCAGCTCCAGCCAAGCATATATGATCCATATCTCGGGCTTTCATCCCTACATGGAACAAGGTGGCTATTATAATGCAAAGGCATTTCCGATAGGGATCTGACTGCATTCTTTTTTTTTTTTAGCGGATTTACTGGAAAAACAAGTTTCCCAGGTCTGATATCTCTGCTTATTCAACAGAGCCCTAACTGACCCACAACAGGGAACTGAGGGATGAAGCTCCCCCCAGACCACCTAGCCTCCTGCCTTAGGGGTCTAAGGAGGGTGACACCTACCAATCTGTAAAGGTACTTGCATTGGGGGCCTAAGGTACAGCTGCAGAGCCCTCCCACCAAGGTGCTTTAGGAATAGAGACACACCTACCTCACTGACACTTGGGGGAAGCCTGTCAGCATCCTGCGCCCCCTGGAGTGTGAACCCTAGCTGCTAATAGAATCTGGTGCACACAACTATCAGCACTACTTCTCAAGGTGGATAGGTGTTAGGGTGCAGGACACACTTGATGACCCAAAATCAGATTGTACTCAAGAATAGTGAATAGACTCAGGCATATATATCTGGCAACAGCCCAAACCAGCTGGTAATAGGTCATAAGTAAGTCAAGGGCTACAACAAACAAGACAGCACAATCTAGTAGCCCATCCACGTATATTGAAAGAAAACAAAACAAGATAAGACTCAGTGAGCAAATATAGAATAAATCACTACAATATCTTAGTGGTGGCTCGGAGACCGCAGTCGATATCAAACCACATAAAGAAGCAGACCATGACAGCTTCTACAACCCCCCAAACAAAAGAATCAAAATCTTTCCCAAATGAAGATACAATCCTGGAATTATCAGATACAGAGTGTAAAAAACCAATTTACAGAATGCTTCAAGACATCAGGGATGACCTCAGAAATGAAATAAGGCAAACTGCAGAAAAAGCCAAGGAACACACTGATAAAACAGTTGAAGAACTCAAAAAGATTATTCAAGAACATAGTGGAAAAATTAATAAGTTGCAAGAATCCATAGAGAGAGAGCATGCAGAAATCCAAAAGATTAACAATAAAATTACAGAATTAGACAACGCAGTAGGAAGTCAGAGGAGCAGACTCGAGCAATTAGAATGCAGACTGGGAAATCTGGAGGACCGGGGAATTAACACCTACATAGCTGAAAAAAAATCAGATAAAAGAATTAAAAAAAATGAAGAAACCCTAAGAATCATGTGGGACTCTATCAAGAAGAATAACTTGTGTGTGATTGGAGTCCCAGAACAGGGAGGGAGGACAGAAAACACAGAGAGAATAGTTGAAGATCTGCTGACAGAAAACTTCCCTGACATCATGAAAGACGAAAGGATATCTATCCAAGATGCTCATCGAACCCCATTTAAGATTGATCCAAAAAGAAAAACACCAAGACATATTATCATCAAACTTGCCAAAACCGAAGACAAACAGAAAATTTTAAAAGCAGCCAGGGAGAAAAGAAAGGTTTCCTTCAAGGGAGAATCAATAAGAATAAGTTCAGACTACTCAGCAGAAACCATGCAGGCAAGAAGGGAATGGGATGAAATATACAGAACACTGAAGGAGAAAAAGTGCCAGCCAAGGATCATATATCCAGCAAAACTCTCTCTGAAATATGAAGGCGAAATTAAGATATTTACAGATAAACACAAGCTTAGAGAATTTGCAAAAACCAAACCAAAGCTACAAGAAATACTAAAGGAAATTGTTTGGTCAGAAAACCAATAATATCAGATACTAGCACAACACAAGGTCACAGAACAGAACATCCTGATATCAACTCAGATAGGGAAATCACAAAAACAAATTAAGATTAATTAAAAAAAAAAAAGCTCAAAATAGGAATCATTGAAGTCAATATGTAAAAGATCACAATAATCAAAAAGAGGGACTAAGTACAGGTGGCATAGAACTGCCATATGGAGAGGGATGAAAGGCGATATAGGACAACACAAGTTAGGTTTTTACTTAGAAAAATAGGGGTAAATATTAAGGTAACCACAAAGAGGTATAACAACTCCATAACTCAAAATAAAAACCAAGAAAAACGTAACGACTCAGCAAACATAAAGTCAAATATTATGAAAATGAGGATCTCACAATTTACAAAGAAAAACATCTCAGCACAAAACAGTAAGTGGAAAAATGAAATTGTCAACAACACACATAAAAAGGCATCAAAATGACAACACTAAACACTTATTTATCTATAATTACCCTGAATGTAAATGGACTAAATGCACCAATAAAGAGACAGAGAGTCACAGACTGGATAAAGAAACACAATCCGTCTATATGCTGCCTACAAGAGACACACCTTAGACTTAGAGACACAAACAAACTAAAACTCAAAGGATGGAAAAAAATATATCAAGCAACAATAAGCAAAAAAGAAGAGGAGTAGCAATATTAATTTCTGACAAAATAGACTTTAAACTTAAATCCACCACAAAGGATAAAGAAGGACACTATATAATGATAAAAGGGACAATTGACCAGGAAGATATAACCATATTAAATATTTATGCACCCAATGACAGGGCTGCAAGATACATAAATCAAACTTTAACAGAACTGATGATCGAGATAGACACCTCCACCATCATAGTAGAAGACTTCAACACACCACTTTCGGAGAAGGACAGGACATCCAGTAAGAAGCTCAATAGAGACACGGAAGACGTAATTACAACAATCAACCAACTTGACCTCATTGACTTATACAGAACTCTCCACCCAACTGCTTCAAAGTATATATTTTTTTTTCTAGCGCACATGGAACATTCTCTAGAATAGACCACATATTAGGTCATAAAACAAACCTTTGCAGAATCCAAAACATCGAAATATTACAAAGCATCTTCTCAGACCACAAGGCCATAAAAGTGGAAATCAATAACAGAAAAATTAGGGAAAAGAAATCAAATACTTGGAAACTGAACAATACCCTCCTGAAAAAAGACTGGGTTATACAAGACATTAAGGAGGGAATAAGGAAATTCATAGAATGCAACGAGAATGAAAATACTTCCTATCAAAACCTCTGGGACACAGCAAAAGCAGTGCTCAGAGGCCCATTTATATTGATAAATGCACACATACAAAAAGAAGAAAGAGCCAAAATCAGAGAACTGTCCCTACAACTTGAACAAATAGAAAGTGAGCAACAAAAGAACCCATCAGGCACCTGAAAAAAAAACAAATAATAAAAATTAGAGCTGAACTAAATGAATTAGAGAACAGAAAAACAATTGAAAGAATTAACAAAGCCAAAAGCTGGTTCTTTGAAAAAATTAACAAAATTGATAAACCATTGGCTAGACTGACTAAAGAAATACAGGAAAGGAAACAAATAACCCGAATAAGAAACGAGAAGGGCCACATCACAACAGACCCAACTGAAATTAAAAGAATCATATCAGATTATTATGAAAAATTGTATTCTTACAAATTTGCAAACCTAGAAGAAATGGATGAATTCCTGGAAAAACACTACCTACCTAAACTAACACAATCAGAAGTAGAACAACTAAATAGACCCATAACAAAAACAGAGATTGAAACGGTAATCAAAAAACTCCCAACAAAAAAAAGCCCTGGCCCGGATGGCTATACTGCAGAGTTCTACCAAACTTTCAGAGAAGAGTTAACACCACTACTACTAAAGGTACTTCAAAGCATAGAAAATGATGGAATACTACCTAACTCATTCTATGAAGCCACCATTTCCCTGATACCAAAACCAGGTAAAGACATCACAAAAAAAGAAAATTACAGACCTATATCCCTCATGAACATTGATGCAAAAATCCTCAACAAAATTCTAGCCAATAGAATTCAACAACATATCAAAAAAATAATTCCCCACGATAAAGTGGGATTTATACCAGGTATGCAAGGCTGGTTTAATATTAGAAAAACCATTAATGTAATCCACCATATAAATAAAACAAAAGACAAAAACCACATGATCTTATCAATTGATGCAGAAAAGGCATTTGACAAAGTCCAACACCCATTCATGATAAAAACTCTCACCAAAAACAAAATTGAAGGAAAATTCCTCAACATAATAAAGGGCATCTATACAAAGCCAACAGCCAACATCACTCTAAATGGAAAGAGCCTGAAGGCATTTCCCTTGAGAACGGGAACCAGACAAGGATGCCCTTTATCACCACTCTTATTCAACATTGTGCTAGAAGTCCTAGCCAGAGCAATTAGGCTAGACAAAGAAATAAAGAGCATCCGGATTGGCAAGGAGGAAGTAAAATTATCACTATTTGCAGATGACATGATCTTATACACAGAAAACCCTAAGGAATCCTCCAGAAAACTACTGAAACTAATAGAAGAGTTTGGAAGAGTCTCAGGTTATACGATAAACATACAAAAATCACTTGGATTCCTCTACATCAACAAAAAGAACATCGAAGAGGAAATCACCTAATCAACACCATTCACAGTAGCCCCCAAGAAGATAAAATACTTAGGGATAAATCTTACCAAAGATGTAAAAGACCTATACAAAGAAAACTACAAAGCACTACTATAAGAAATTCAAAAGGGCATACTTAAGTGGAAAAACATACCTTGCTCATGGATAGGAAGACTTAACATAGTAAAAATGTCTATTCTATCAAAAGCCATCTATACATACAACGCAAATTCCAATGTCATTTTTTAATGTGTTAGAGAAACAAATCACCAACTTCATATGGAAGGGAAAGAAACCTCAGATAAGCAAAGCATTACTGAAAAAGAAGAAGAAAGTGGGAGGCCTCACTCTACCTGATTTTAGAACATATTATACAGCCACAGTAGTCAAAACAGCCTGGTACTGCTACAACAACAGACACATAAACCAGTGGAACAGAATTGAGAACCCAGATATAAATCCATCCACATATGAGCAGTTGATATTTGACAAAGGCCCAGTGTCAGTTAATTGGGGAAAAGATAGTCTTTTTAACAAATGGTGCTGGCATAACTGGATATCCACTTGCAAAAAAATGAAACAGGACCCATACCTCACACCATGCACAAAAACTAACTCTAAGTGGATCAAAGACCTAAACATGAAGACTAAAACGATAAAGATCATGGAAGAAAAAATAGGGACAACCTTAGGAGCCCTAATACAAGGCCTAAACAGAATACAAAACACTACCAAAAATGACAAAGAGAAACCAGATAACTGGGAGCTCCTAAAAATCAAACACCTATGCTCATCTTAAAAAAAAAGAAAGACTTCACCAAAAGAGTAAAAAGACCACCTACAGACTGGGAAAGAATTTTCAGCTACGACATCTCCGACCAGCGCCTGATCTCTAAAATCTATATGATTCTGTCAAAACTCAAAGACAAAAAGACAAACAACCCAATCAAGAAGTGGGCAAAGGATATGAACACACACTTCACTAAAGAAGATATTCAGGCAGCTAACAGATACATGAGAAAATGCCCTCGATCGTTAG
The DNA here is from genome assembly GCF_024166365.1 of Elephas maximus indicus. Lineage (NCBI taxonomy): Eukaryota > Metazoa > Chordata > Mammalia > Proboscidea > Elephantidae > Elephas > Elephas maximus. The sequence goes on from NC_064821.1 coordinate 139,505,962, forward strand.
CCATTAGAGAAATGCAAATTAAAACTACAATGAGATTCCATCTCACTCCAACAAGGCTGGCATTAATCCAAAAAACACAAAATAATAAATGTTGGAGAGGCTGCGGAGAGATTGGAACTCTTATACACTGCTGGTGGGAATGTAAAATGGTACAACCACTTTGGAAATCCATCTGGCGTTATCTTAAACAGTCAGAAATAGAACTACCATACAACCCAGAAATCCCACTCCTCGTAATATACCCTAGAGAAATAAGAGCCTTCACACAAACAGATATATGCACACCCATGTTTATTGCAGCTCTGTTTACAATAGTAAAAAGCTGGAAGCAATCAAGGTGTCCATCAATGGATGAATGCTTAAATAAATTGTGGTATATTCACACAATGGAATACTACGCATCGATAAAGAACAGTGATGAATCTCTGAAACATTTCATAACATGGAGGAAGCTGGAAGGCATTATGCTGAGTGAAATTAGTCAGAGGCAAAAGGACAAATATTGTATAAGACCACTATTATAAGATCTTGAGAAATAGTATAAACTGATAAGAACACATACTTTTGTGGTTACGAGGCGGGGAGGGAGGGAGGGTGGGAGAGGGTTTTTTACTGATTAATTAGTAGAGAAGAACTGCTTTAGGTGAAGGGAAGGACAATACTCAATACAGGGAAGGTCAGCTCAACTGGACTGGACTGGACCAAAAGCAAAGAAGTTTCCGGGATAAACTGAATACTTCAAAGGTCAGCAGAGCAAGGGCGAGGTTTGGGGACTATGGCTTAAGGGGACTTCTAAGTCAATTGACAAAATAATTCTATTATGAAATCATTCTGCATCCCACTTTGAAATGTGGCGTCTGGGGTCTTAAATGCTAACAAGCGGCCATCTAAGATGCATCAATTGGTCTCAACCCACCTGGATCAGAGGAGAATGAAGAACACCAAGGTCACACGATAACTAAGAGCCCAAGAGACAGAAAGGGCCACATGAACTAGAGACTTACATCATCCTGAGACGAGAAGAACTAGATTGTGCCCGGTTATAACCGATGACTGCCCTGACAGGGAACACAACAGGGAACCCCTGAGGGAGCAGGAGATCAGTGGGATGCAGACCCCAAATTCTCACAAAAAGACAATACTTAATGGTCTGACTGAGACTAGAGGAATCCCAGCAGTCATGGTCCCCAGACCTTCTGTTGGCCCAGGACAGGAACCATTCCCGAAGACAACTCATCAGACATGAAAGGGACTGGACAGTGGGTAGGAGAGAGATGCTGATGAAGAAGAGTGAGCTAATGATATCAGGTGGACACTTGAGAGTGTGTTGGCATCTCCTGTCTGGAGGGAAGATGGGAGGATAGAGAGAGTTGGAAGCTGGCAAAATTGTCACGAAAGGAGAGACTGGAAGGGCTGACTCATTCATTAGGGGGAGAGCAAGTGGGAGAACGGAGTAAGGTGTATGTAAACTTATAAGTGACAGTCTGACTTGATTTGTAAACGTTCACTTGAAGCTCAATAAAAGTTAATAAAAAAAAAAGAAAGAAAGAAGCAAGCAGAGAGACTTGGGGACCTCATGTCAAAAAGAAAGTTATCCCAGGAGAAGAGTGTGTCCTTTGGACCTGGGGTCCCTGCACTGAGAAGCTCCTAGTCCAGGGGAAGATAGATGACAAGGACCGTCCTCCAGAGCTGACAGAGAGAGAAAGCTTTCCCCTGGAGCTGATGTCCTGAATTTGGACTTGTAGCCTACTAGCTTGTGACAGAATAAATTTCTCTTTGTTAAAGCCATCCACTTGAGATATTTCTGTTATAGCAGCACTAGACAACCAAGACACCTTCCATTTCAAAGTCTTATGTAGATGCCTTATATACATTACCTTATTGATCCCTGCAAGAGCTCCAAAAGAACCTTTCCTGTGTGATGCATAAAATGAATAGAAAAGGAAAGGAAAGGACAGATGAGTCCCTGAGAACATTAATAATTGGTGGGTAAGTAGAGGCAGAGTGGGACATAATGGAGAGGAGAAGGAGGGGTCAGAAAAGGTTCTAGGAGCTCCCTATATATTGACTACCGACCGTGTGTGGGGCACTGTTCTATATGCTCAGGATTCAGCTGTGAACAAGGTGGATACAAATTCCTGCCTCAAGTGAGCTCTATTCTAGTGGAGAAGACAGATAATAAATTTAAAAAATTGCACAAAAATATATATGCATGTAAATGCTTTGGAGAAATACAACCAGGGGATAGGGATAGGGAGTGTTGGGGTTGTATTTATATGTGGGGTGATCAGGCAAGGCCTCCCTGAGAAAGAGACAAATGGAGATGATCACTGACCTTGATGAGGATAGGTTTAGTGAACTGAGGGAAGCAAGAGGCAGATTGGAGGGAGGAATGACCTTGAGAGAAGGAAGGAGAGAAAAAGAATGTACCTGTCTCTGAAAATGAAAAGGAAAGCTCTTTACAGTGTGTAGACAAAGATACTGGTCCAGGAATTAGTTTATGTAACAGAAAGAAAAGGATATTTCTTGTTTATAGGCTGACAGAGAAGAGGGCCAGTAGCCAGGGTATTTGAGAATCTGCCCAGAAAGCAGTGGAGAGTTTCTGACTCCAAGAGACTGAGACCAAGGAGCTTTTGCTGTCCCTTTATTCTCTTATCTAAGACATCAGTAGCTAACATTCCCATGTTCCTACACTTTAGTAACTGTGTGCCCATAGAAAGATACTTAATTTTCTGTGTCTTGGTTTCTTCTCTTATAAAATGGAGAGACTAATATTAACTATCTCCTAGAAGCAGATTCCAAATACCTCATATTATTTATAATGCACTTAAAATCTTGCCTGGTACATAGTAAGTGCTATATAAAAATTGCTTAAACATTTTGAGTGTCTAAGAAGATAAGATTTAAGTGTCTATGAAGGTGAGGATTGGGTATGGACAGAAGCAGTAGCAGTTCTTTCCCATGCAAGCCAGCAGAGGATGTGTCCCCTGAAGAGAATAAGCAGGCCAGAGTGGACACAGTGGGAGGGCTGACAGGGAGAGCACCTTGGAGGAAGAGTCAGGCAAGAAGAACCCAAAGAAGTCCTAAGGGCTAGAGCAGAGATTCTGGAGTCAGGCTGCCTGGGTTCAGATCCTACCCAAATTATTGCCTGTGAGACCTTTAGAGAGGAACTTACCTCTCCAAAATCCCTGGTGGCATAGTAGTTGAGTTCAGCTACGAACCAAAAGGTCAGCAGTTTGAATCCACCAGACGCTCCTTGGAAACCCTATGGGGCAGTTCTACTCTGCCCTATAGGTCTCTATTGAGTCGGAATCAACTGGATGGCACTGAGTTTGGTTTGGGTTTTTTGGTAAGCCTCGCTTATCAGCATTACGGATAAAACAATAATTCCTGCCTGATTCATTGCTATCCAAGCTAACAGCATATAGGCTCTCAAACTATTTTTCACTTTTCAGGATTAAAGTACTGTTTATACAATGAGGAAGTTAAGCCTTGCAGTAAAATGTATCAATATGTTATGTAATTTGCAAATTACCAAGAAATACTAAGGTAACCAGATCATTTTCATCAGAAACATCAACAATTTCGTTCTTAACAGACTTCCACCATATGATGTCTTTTCTTTTTTCTATAAATGGTGGGGAACAGAGTTGGTCGAGTAAAACTTGAGCCTTTTACTGTTGTGTTATACTGCTGCTACTACTACTAGTCGTTGCTGTCCAGTCGATTTGGACTCACAGTGACCCCATAGGACAGAGTAGAACTGCCCCATAGGGTTTCCAGGGAACGCCTGGTGGATTCAAACTGCTGATCTTTTGGTTAACAGCCATAACCACTATGCTACCAGGGTTGTTATAAGCAGGAGAAATGTATAGTTTATTCCTTAGATTTAATATTTTAAAATTCTGGGGGAAGATTACTTGAGTTTACAAAGTACTTTTTTTATTTTTATGCAAAACACAGATATCCAAGCCCAGAAGCTTTTAATTCCAAATTAAACAAATAGAATGAGATAGTTCAATGAGACTGGGTAGACTATTAATGGTTTCCAAGTTACTGTTCGTAAGAATCATATGCAGTAATAGTTAAAAATGCCCAAGAGCCGTATTTTCAGTAAGGATCACAGGTTATCTGATGCCATGAAGGAACGGACTAGAAGCTTTTAGAAACAGTGCCTGATTAACAGGCTTAGACCTCATAGCTATTTTTAATAGTTGGTGCGAGGGAGTGAGGATGAATTATCCCATAAAAATACAGCGTTGCAGAAGCATTGGAACATTAAGTGTGCTCAATACCAAAATAAGCAAGAAACAATCTTCTGAGATTTAAAGTGTCTGTAAGATAAGGACCCTCTTTTTTCTTTGTTTCTCCAGTGCAGGAGAGAGGGCACTCAGCCAAAATCCGAGGGAGGGAGGAGAGAAACAGGAGGAAGCCATGCCACCGCAGAGTCTCTGCGAGGGGGCTGGAATTTCCTTCCTCATCTGAGAAAGGACGTCAGTCCCCCTTTCCAAAGATGAGGGTAGGATGCACTCCTCCATCTGCCATCTAGGAGCCCTGGCAGGATGTCGGAGGGGGAGCAGCGCATCCTGGGTACATGGTGCCCGAGCTGTCGCCAAATAGCGGCCTCTGGTCCAAACTGAGAAGTTGAGTTGCCGGTAGCAAAGCTCCTTTGGGACAGACATCATCCAGCCACCGCGCCTCCTCCCGCTGCCAGGGCATTTCGGAATGTGTGTTGCTATTGCTGTTTTTAGTAGTTAACAGAAATGTACATGGAAGACTCTGTTTTTGGAAAGAACTTACCTGGCGCGGTCGCTGTGAGCCAGAGAGCGATATTTCAGCTGCCCTTGCTCACCTCTTGCGCTCTCCTCCTGCGAGTGACTCCTTCGGAAACGGGATTGCTCCTTTTAGAAGCTGAAAGCAAGCTGGATATTACAGCTATCACTTTAAGGGGATTGCTCCTTTTAGAAGCTGAAAAGCAAGCTGGATATTACAGCTATCACTTTAAGACTCAGAATGGAAACCGAAAATACATGCCCTTTTTGTGCAGCTAACAGTTATTACTGAGTCAAGGGGCTAGACACCCGGGTGTGGCTGGTGTAAAGTCCGCGTTGCTCCACACCCAGCTTCAGAAACCCAGGCTCCTTCCTCTTTCACAGTTGGCTTAGGTGTCCTTGGTCCCCACAGTAAATACAGGGCACCAGGGTGTGAATGTTAACAAAGTAACAGGAGGATGAGAATATTTCAAAAACCTGTGTCTTAGGAGTAATTTGTCAGGGAAGAGGATTTTTTTTTTTTTTTTAGCTTTTTACGTCCTCATTTTTCTCTTCTCTTTCCAAAGTATATTTTTCATTAACCATAAAAATACATGTGTGTGTGTGATATTAAAAAAAAAAAAACTACCATTGCTGTGAAATTGATTCCAACACAAGGCGAGCTCATGTGTTACAGAAAAGAACTGTGCTATATATAATCTTTGCAGAAGATCTCCAGGTCTTTCTTCCACTGAGCAGCTGGGTGAGTTTGAACTGCCAACCTTTAGGTGAGTAGTTGAGTACAAACCATTTGTATCACCCAGGGACCTAGTGTAAAATATAAAATGCCCAATATTATAGTCCACAGATATAATGGGGGAATAGTGGAACGTGAATACCAAGAATCTGCCAGTGTAGCATGCTCACTGAAGAGGAGATTGAAAGATCAGTTGGGATCTGGGTCATGGACTCTACTCCACAATCATGTAGAGACTTTAAAGATCATTAGGCACGCTCAGAGCTGTGCTTGGGTTCCATCCATCCTATGGCAGCAGGAGAAGGAGAATAAAGTGAGGATACTGGAGACAAAGATCATGTAAGAGGCTGTTACTATGGCTTAGAAGATATGTTACAGTCCTACCACTCTAGGCTTGTGTGGAAGCATTCCTGCCCTGGGCCATTAAGAGATTCGGGCTCTTTTCCAGTTGATGTTCTGTACCCACTAATGCATTGTACTCATCTGCAAGGTCAAAGCTGCTGCCACATCCAGGATCCAAACAATGGGAAGGAAAAGAGGGACCAATGGAGAGCAGGCTCAGATTTATCTGGCCAAGACCCACAAGTGGGATATATACCCTTCTGTTCATATTCCATGTGCAAACTTAATCACACGGCCACACCTAGCTAAAAATATGATCTCCAACTGGGTTGCCAATAGGTCACCTCTAAAACATTTAGAGCTGAAAGTTCTATTGTAAATCAAAAAGTATATGCCAGATTTTTCCAAGTCCTAGAATTAAACTTGGCAATTTCAAGAGTTAAACCCAAGCTGGGGTAAGTATAGCGGTCCTGTACTTCCTGAGCCACAGAGATTGATGTTGGAGGAATGGTGGGCACACCACCCAAGCCTGAATAAACAACATCATTCTTAGCTTACTGGATCCAAGAAGTTTCTCTCTCTCATTTGTTTTTGTGTTTGCTTTTGTTGATGAAGCTGTAAAGGTGTGAGAGAGTCTAGTGATGAAGAATCTAAGACTAGTTATTTCTTTTGGGCTCTAAAGCAATATTTTTAATATCACTTAGAAATGGAAGAAAACGATTTTGAGTCTTTCTTCCAGCATCAGCTTTCTTCTTGTAATTGATTCAAGGAAAAGTATCTTTTTTAAAATTAGGTTCTATAAGTCTAAGTCACAAGCAAACAATAGTGGTAAAAGAATTGTTAAAACGATTTCATAAACTGATAAGTTAATGAGGCTTATTCTCATTACCTGAAATGAAGTTTCTCTTTTTTTTTCTTTTCATTTTTTTTTATTATGTCAACCCTAGAAAAGATGGTCTAGCATCTTGTTTTAGAAAGTATGCTTATTTGGCACCTAGTGTTCTCAGCTTTGGTGCCTAGTGTAAAGTCTCAAGCAGGAAAAGTGTCATTTTAACATCCTGTTTCACAAGCTGTGGTGAGAGACCACAAGGCTAAGGATATAACAGTCCTTCCAGGGAAGCACAAACTTATTTTCAGTTCATAAATCCATTGAGTGAAATTTTTCAGCTAAGAAAAATGTGGGTACGAAGGGATAATGGTTCTTTAGGGAAATTCTAGAATGAGAAAGAGTTGCCACCATGAGAAAACAGTAAAAATAACAGCAAAATTAAAAACACCTTGGGTATTACTGGATATAGAAAATACAGGTTTAAGAATAAGGATTCAAGACTACACAAAACAGAAGGCAATGTTGCTGTTGTTGTTACTTGCCATTGAGTTGATTCAGAACCAGATTGCCAGACGTGGGTAGGTTCCAGCCACCAACCCTTAGGCTAGTAGTAGAGCACTTAACTATTTCGGCCGCCCTGGGACTCCTATAATGTAAAAAAAACCTTGCTTGGTGTGTTAGTATAATAATCACATTACCTACATCTGGTTGCCATGAGTCGGAGCTGACTTGACAGCAACAAGAACCCTCAAGCTGGAGAGAAGGTTACATCACTATAGGAAAATTTCAGCCTCAATTCAGTGATAGTTTATTTGGAACATGGGGCATATGGGGAAAACTGAAATTACAGGGGCTTTTAATTTGTAGGATAGCTATTTAAAAGAAAAAAGCACCTCCAGTAAGACCTGGACACTGGAATGCTAGTATTACATATTTATGAGGTTACAAAAGTGTCTCTCATGCCATTCTCTGAGAGACCCTGTTTGGTCCTCTGTGTCCCTCTTCACAAAAGTTCAGCCCATGGTGCCTACCTCCACTCATCCACCCTTAAATGAGGTAAGACTTAGCCTTGTGCCGTATTACTGATAGGCACTCTCTGGGCTACAGCCCTGACTCCTAGCCATTCTTCCTTCAGGAAGGCCCTTCATCGACTCAGGCTGCTCTGACGTCCCTGAGGAATAGGTTACAAATGAGCCCAGTGGAAAAAATCATCTCACCCTTCTTCAGGAGAGCTGATCTGGAAATTACCATAAGAGTCAGGTGCTTTGACCCTCTTCATAGCCATAGCATCTGGTCTGGTGTAATGAGAGACAAAAAGTATCCCCTTTACAAATTTTCAATAGTTCTCAGGGATGGGCCATTTGAAGTTGAGAAATTTTAAAATTTGTGACTTGGGTGTGAGATCTCTTTGTTAATCAGACAGTGCTCACTCTGAGCCCTCTTCTGTTCCCATTTAAAAGGAAAAAAAGTAGTTACTGGCTTGATGTTTCTTGGCTGTCAGAACATTCACAAAATCCAAAGTCAAAAGACTTTAAGAGTTGGGGCCAAGGTTGGGAGTTTGTCCATAAACACTACACCAGAAGAGAAAGCAGGATCTAACACACAATATGAGCATCCACGTGCCTGTATACTGATCCTTGTAAAGGGCTGACACAGTAAAAAAAAAAAAAAAAAATTAGTATAAGTTTCCTTCTGTGCTGTGGGTTCCTTGAAGCCTCTTGTATCTAGATAACTACCTCACCAGTGGTTACCTTCTCACTCACCTCTACTACCCTTTTAGGACACTGGAGTCTAAAAACCACATTACAAATGTGGGAATAGAGTAGAACACTTAGTCCCTGCAATGGGAAGTGACTCAGATGCCTGCCAACTAAACCCCATCCTCGTTTGTCTTTGTTCCTATATTTAGTAGAGTGTGAGGGAAATGGAAACTGCAGCCATAGCCTGACATGTACCTATTCTGTTTAGACAGAAAAAGATGAATCTGCGGGTTCTGGACCTTTTAGCCTGTTTTTAACTCTTTTTTCCCCCCCTGACGCTACCAGCTCTTCAATATAATCAGCTGATTTTTTCTCCCTATTCTGTTCCCTCAGCCTATGCTCTTCAGTAACAGTGAGATGAGTTTAAGGGAAAGCTCAACTTGCTAGGGCAGCCAATCTTGAAGCAAAATGTGTGAACCTGGTGATACAGCTCTTAGCTATTTGGGTAACTCCTTTTCTGCACTGGCTGATAGGACCATGGCATGACACAGACACCTCTCTCCCAAGGTATGCTTCTTCTCAATTCTCGGGGAAGAGCCTGGAGTGTGATTCTTCTTCCTTGATCACATACCAAATACAGAATGAGTTTACACCAAAAAAAAAAAAAAAAAGGACTTGTATTGGAAAGAAGTTTTCTACCCCCGGAGGAAACAGGAAACAGGGCTTCAAGAACTAAGCTCATTTAAATAATGGAAAAGTAGTTGCAATTTCTCTTTCTGCAAAATGGAATTCATGTTCAATGCTGTTTGGTACAAGTTCTCATCATTCTGCCTCAGGAGACTGGGAATTTGTGTGTACTAATTTTTTTTAATATTTAAAATCTGGATTTGCATAAATATCTTGTTTTTCTTAGACTCTGATATTTTAGCTAAAGCTATCCTGGCCATGGTTCTAAAATGCTGCCTACTACATGTTGGCAGTAGAGCTTCCTGTAAAGCTTCAGTTCTCAATAGTAACAAAAATTAACTCTTCAATGTATATGTCTTAGTGATGAGGGCAACTTTCCCAGTCAGTAGGGAAGGGTTTTGCCTCTGTGCCAGGTTCTGACTTTTAGAGTAGCCACTGTTTGTTCTTCTTCAAGGAATGAGGCTGCGATTTTTAAAAAGGCAGAGACCTGCTCTTGGGTCAGTTCTCAGTGTGCCCTATGGAGAGCATTAGTGTAATAACCCAATGTTAAATGTCATTAGAAACACTGTTATTGGCATATCCATTCCTAAACTGCACATGTTCCATGATTCTGTTATCCCCTCAACTCAATCATAGCTAGTAGGTATCCATACTCTTAAGCCAGCATAGGTTGACCTCCATCCCTTTGCTCTAGCCTTCTAACATTTTCGTGTTTATCTTAAATGATGCTAACAAAAGAAGAGCAATATACTTTAGTCTAGAGATAATACTACGCTTATGATATAAGCAAGGTTACACCCAGGCTCACCAGCTAATAGGATACATAATCAGCTACAATATGTAATGGGTTATCATTAACTGTATTAGAATGGCACTAACTGTTTGATATGCTGGCTAGGTCTAGTCCCCCCTATGGAAGATTTTATTATTCAACATATATTCACTATTCCTGCCTTGCTCTTGTGGGAACGTTATATTTCCCCACTTTATTTAGTGTGTCGTTTCTAAGCAGAGTTTTAAAAAGACATTACAGGTTCCTGGTAGCTCCGTTGTGCCCCACCTGCACTCCACATGAGGACAGCAGGCCCCAGGCAGGACTTGCTTCTTAAGGTCAATCACAAATGAAAAGGACATGTGAAATAGACTTGAAGGTAACTAGTAGGCTGGAAGTAACTTCAGTGGCCAATTTGAGTTACGTGAGGAAGATATTAATATTTGTTTTCATAAACCATTCACATTTTGGGGAATTCTGTTATATAGCATTATTGTGGTAAAACCTGACTAGGAAAACTTCCTGCCTCTCCCCCAAATACACGTGCAGGTTTCCTCACCAACACAATGCTGCTAGGCAACTAGATTCTCGTTCCTATTTTCTAAAAACTACAGTTTTATGCCACATTAACCTGGTCATGAAAGCAGATTTTCCATTTCTTCTATTTGAACTTGATTACACTAATCCATTTGCAAATCTGCACTGCTTCAACACCTCACTGAAACCCTCACAAAGCTTGAGGTCACTCTGGTTCTGGGCACTCTCCAAAAACTGTTTCATCTCATAGCGGCAAGGGCCAAACTGCTGTTGCTGGTATGCTGGTTAGGCTCTCTGAGGCTCCTGGCAAGTGATGTCAGGCCTTGAGGGCTCAGCATTATTTACTCCACTGAAGCCTCCAGTGATGGCATGGCCCAGTGACAGAAGAGCCCACGATGACACGGGCAGTAGGGGTTGCCATCTGGGCCACCAAACCTGACCGCTGGGGTGCAACAGCAGATAAGCCAATAGTAGATGTCGGGGCTGACCTGGGCATGGCTCTCCTCTGATGAACCTGGCTGGCAGGAGGGCCCCTGTGGGAAGTGAGACTCTGGCTTCCAAGTGGCATAGTAACTAGGAGGTGGACCAGCTTCTAAATGTGAGAAATGCTGAGGAGAGAGTCTCCAATCTCAAAAAACTTGATAACAGGTTTTTAGTTACATGAAAAAAAAAAAAAAAAGCTGTGGATTCAATTCTTACAGACATTTAACAACAAGCAGGTACAAAATAGTCATACAACTTGTTTGTAACCTATGGAGGTCTCTCCTCTGAAGCAACATACACTCCAAGGTGAAGGTGCTGAGGTTCTGTGCCTGGCCTTGAATTCAGGCCGTATGTGAAATCCTCTGGGCAGTGAAGTTAAGCAGGGCAATGGTTCGCAGTCTGGAACCTGCACAACTGGCATAGGCCTCAGGCTTACCAAGAGTCTTGTTTTATAGTAGTATAAACCGAGAAGAACACGTTCTTTTGTGGTTATGGGGGGGGGAGGGAGGGAGGGTGGGAGAGGGTTATTTACTGATTAGTTAGTAGATAAGAACTACTTTAGGTAAAGGGAAGGACAATACTCAATACAGGGAAGGTCAGCTCAACTGGAGTGGACCAAAAGCAAAGAAGTTTCCGGGATAAACTGAATGCTTTGAAGGTCAGCGGAGCAAGGGTGGGGGTTTGGGGACTATGGCTTAAGGGGACTTATAGGTCAATTGGCAAAATAAATTCTATTAAGAAAACATTCTGCATCCCACTTTGAAGTGTGGCGTCTGGGGTCTTAAACGCCAACAGGGGCCATCTAAGATGCATCAATTGGTCTCAACTCACCTGGATCAAAGGAGAATGAAGAACACCAAGGTCACATGATAACTATGAGCCCAAGAGACAGAAAGGGCCACATGAAGTAGAGACTTACACCATCCTGAGACCAGAAGAACTAGATGGTGCCCGGCCACAACCGATGACTGCCCTGACAGGGAGCACAACAGAGAACTCCTGAGGGAGCAGGAGAACAGTGGGATGCAGACCCCAAACTCTCATAAAAAGATCAGACTTAATGGTCTGACTGAGACTAGAAGAATCCCGGCGGTCATGGTCCCCAAACCTTCTGTTGGCCCAGGACAGGAACCATTCCCGAAGACAACTCATCAGACACGGAAGGGACTGGACAATGGGTTGGAGAGAGATACTGATGAAGAGTGAGCTACTTGTATTAGGTGGACACTTGAGACTGTGTTGGCATCTCCTGTCTGGAGGGGAGATGGAAGGGTAGAGAGGGTTAGAAACTGGCAAAACGGTCACAAAAGGAGAGACTGGAAGGAGAGAGTGGGCTGACTCATTATGGAGAGAGTAAATGAGAGTATGTAGTAAGGTGTATATAAGTTTATATGTGAGAGACTGACTTGATTTGTAAACTTTCACTTAAAGCAAAATAAAAATTATTTAAAAAAAATTTATAGTGAAATGATTAGCTGGAGTTTTTTTCTAAACTAAATCAGGGACTTCTTTCTCTCTTTTTTTTTTAAATCAGGGACTTCAGCTCCTTGAAAACATGGACCCAAATGCTGATCCCTTAGCTAACACTGACAGGCAGATTCAGGAAGCAGTGAAATGTTACCATGAAACATATGAAGAAAAAAAGAAAAGGACCATATAGACAACTCTAACTAATTTTCTGAATAGAAACACTGTCTCCATTCCCAGGCATAATCCAGATGATCCAGAACCTTCTACAAGAGAAGTTATTACCACAACTGACAAAATGCCAATGCCGTCCAGTTCTTCTTCATCATTGGAGTAAATTTTTATTTGTGTATTTTCATGTATGTATGTATTAAATATATCCATAAGTTTATATGTAATACTTCCAGCCCCCAAAGACAAAGACATGATTTATAAAGATACTGATAATAAAAAGCAGTAATAGGTGGCAGGACCAAGATGGCTGACTAGGCAGAAGCTTACGCTGAACGCTCTTGCAATAAAGACTTGAAAAAACAAGTGAATGGATTACATACATGACAATCTACAAACCCTGACCATCAAACACAGAACTAAGGAATCAACCTGAGTGACAGGGGATTGAGAGACCATGCTGAAGCAGTGACGAGTTCCGGAGCCTGGCGCACTGCGCCCCAGTCCTGAGCCCTTGGTGCGGCACATTGGTGATAGTGCAACGGGGCCAATGGTGGCTTCCTGAGACAAGGCAAGCATGGGATGCAGCCCTAACTGCCTGGGACAACCTCAGCAGGGACCCAGACAGCACACACAGGCTACACACCAACCTGACTCACAGGGGAACGAGAGACCAGGCAGAAGTGGCGACTAGTTCTGGAGCCTGGCGTATGCAGCACCCCAGCTCAGATCCCTTGGTGCTGGGCTTTGGAGCGAGTGCAGCAGGGCTGATGGTGGCTTCCTGAGACAAAGTAAGCACGGGACGCAGCTCTAACCCCCAGGGGAAATCGCCATGGGGACCCAGCCAGGGCACAGAAGCTACAAACAAATCTGAGTGACAGGGGGATGACAGGCCACACAGAAACAGTGCCCCAGCCCTAATCCCTTGGTGCTGGGCTTTGGAGCAAGTGCAGCGGGGCTGATGGTGGATTCCTGAAAGGCAAGCACAGGACACAGCCCTAACCCCGGAGCAATCTCACGAGACCCCAACCAGCACACACAGGCTACACACCCCTCTGGAATCTCAGATAAAACATCCCTCACCATACAAGATAAGTGATTTTGTCTATTCTACCATGCTACTCTCTCCTCTCTCCTATCTGATCCCTCCCCTCCCTGCCCCAGTCGGCTTCATTAACATCCAAATTCCTTGGGCTAGACAGAGGGGTTTTTTCCTAACCCATTCTCCTGGCCTGGGAAAAGCAGCAATTAACAATCGGAGGAAAAATCCTTTCCTGACTTCCCTAAACTGGAAGATCGGAACAGAAGCAGCTCCATCCAGGCATGAGAGATCCACAGTCTTTGGCTTTCACCTCTACATGGAACCAGGTGGCTATTATAATGCAAAGGCAATTCTGTTAGAGGTCTGACTGTATTTGTTTCAGCAGAGCATTGGAGAGGCAGGTTTTGGAGGTCTGATACTTCTCTGCCTATTAAATAGAGCCCCCACTGACCCACAGCAGGAACTGAGGGCTGAGGCTCCATCCACACCACCCAGCCACCTCCTAAAGGGGTCCGAGGATAGTGATGTCTACCAGTCTTCAGAGATACAAGCATTAGGTGCCTAAGGTTCAGCTGCAGAGCCCACCCACCAGAGTGCTCTAGAGAACAGAGATGCTACTTCCTCACTGGCACTTGGGGGAAGGCTGTCAGCACTCTGCCCTCCTCAGAGTGTGACCCCCTGAGGCTACTAGAAACTGGCGCATACAAACATCACCACTACTCCTCTAAGATAGTAGATGAGAGCCTAGACAACACTCTAGGTGACCCACTATCAGGACTCCTGAGCTGATTCTATTCAATAATACTGAGTGGACTCTTAGGTTCATATACCTGCTAACACCTCTAAACATCTGATAACAGGACATAAGTGATTCAAAGGCTCCAACAATCAAGTTAGAGCATTCTAGTAGTCCATCCTGGTGTACTGAAACAAAACAAAACAAGAAGATAAGGCATATTGAGCAAATATAAAATAAATCATTATAATAACTTATAGATGGCTCAGGGACAGCAGTCGATATCAAATCACATAAAGAAGCAGACCATGATTACTTCTACAAATCCCCAAATCAGAGGATGAAGACCTTTCCCAAGATGAAGATAGATTCCTGGAATTGCCAGATGTAGAATATGAAACACTAAGATTCAGAACACTTCAAGACATCAGGGATGACATCAGAAATGAAATAAGGAAATATACAGAAAAAGCCAAGGAACACACAGATAAAACAGTTGAAGAAACCAAAAAGATTATTCAAGAACATAGTGAAAAATTTAATAAGCTGCAAGAATCCATAGAAAGACAGCATTCAGAAATTCAAAAGATTTAACAATAAAATTGCAGAATTAGACAACTCAATAGGAAGTCGGGGGAGCAGAATTGAGGAATTGGAATGCAGAATTGGGGAGATGGAGGATAAGGCAATTCGCACCAATATATTTGAAGAAAAATCAGATAAAAGAATTAAAAAAAATGAAGAAAACCTAAGAATCATGTGGGACTATATCAAGAAGAAGAACTTGCATGTGATTGGAATTCCAGAGCAGGGAGGGATAGCAGAAAATACACAGAGAATTGTTGAACATCTGTGGGCAGAAAACTTCCCTGACATCATGAAAGATGAAAGGATATCTATCCAAGATGCTCATTGAACCCCATACAAGGCAGATCCAAAAAGAAAATCACCAAGACATATTATCGTCAAACTTGCCAAAGCCAAAGATAAGGAGAAAATTTTAAAAGCAGCCAGGGATAAACAAAATGTCACCTACAAGGGAGAATCAATACGAATAATTAGGACTACTCGGAAGAAACCATGCAGGCAAGAAGGCAGTGGGATGACATATATAGCACTGAAGAAGAAAAATTGCCAGCCAAGACTCATATATCCAGCAAAACTCTCAAATATGAAGGTGAAATTAAGTCATTTACAGATAAACGCAAGCTTAGAGAATTTGCAAAAACCAAACCAAAGCTACAAGAATTACTAAAGGAAATTATTTGGTCAGAAAATCAACAATATCAGATATCAACACAGCACAAGGAAACAGAACAGAACATCCTGATATCAACTCAAATAGGGAAATCACAAAAACGAAATAAAAAAAAAAAAAGAGCTCAGGACAAGGAATCATTGACATCATTATGTAAAAGATGACGATAATCAATAAAGAGGGACTAACTAAAGGAGGCATAGATCTTCCATATGGAGAGGAAATCAAGGCAATATAGGGAGATACAAGTGAAGATTTTAATTAGAAAATTAGGGGTAAATACTAAGGTAACCACAATGAGGAAAAGCAACTCCATACTTCAAAATAAAAACCAAGATAAACACAAGGACTCAACAAAAATAAATTCAACTGCAATGAAAAAGCGGAACACACAAATTACAAAAAAAAAAAAAAACCTCAGCACAAAAAAGTAATTGGAAAAATGAAATTGTCAACAACACACAAAAAAAGACATCAAAATGATGGCACTAAACTCATACCTATCTATAATTACACTGACTATAAATGGACCAAATGCACCAATAAAGAGACACAGAATGGCAGATTGGATAAAAAAATGTAATACAGCTATATGCTGCCTACAAGAAACACACCATAGAATTAGAGATATAAACAAATTAAAATTCAAAGGAATGAAAAAATACATCAAACAAACAACAATCAAAAAAGAGGAGGAGTGGCAATGTTAATTTCCAACAAAATAGACTTTAAAGTCAATTCCACTACAAAGGATAAGGAAGGACAGTATATAATTATTAAAGAGACAATTTACCAGGAAGATATAACCATATTAAATATTTATGCACCCAATGACAGGGCTGCAAGATACAAAAAACAAAGTCTAACAGCATTGAAAAGTCAGATAGACACCTCCACAATTATAGTAGGAGACTTCAACACACCACTCTCGGTGAAGGACAGGACATGCAGTAAGAAGCTCAATAAAGTCATGGAAGATCTAATTGTCACAATCAATGAACTTGACCTCATAGACATATACAGAACACTCCACCCAACAGCTGCAAAGTATGCTTTCTTTTCTAGTGCACATGGAACATTCACTAGAATAGACCACATATTAGGTCATAAAGCAAGCCTTTGCAGAATCCAGAACATCGAACTATTACAAGGTATCTTCTCAGGCCATAAGGCCATAAAAGTGCAAATCAATAACAGAAAAACCGTGGAAAAGAAATCAAATACTTGGAAACTGAACAATACCCTCCTCAAAAAAGACTGGGTTATAGAAGACATTAAGGAGGGATTAAAGAAATTCAGAGAATCCAGTGAGAATGAAAACACTTCCTATCAGAACCTTTGGGACACAGCGAAAGCAGTGCTCAGAGGTCAATTTATGTAAAAAAAATGCACACATTCTAAAAGAAGAAAGGGCCAAAATCAAAGAACTGTCCTTTCAACTTGAACAAACAAAGAGCAACAAAAGAAACTGTCAGGCACCAGAAGAAAAAAAAAAATTAGAGCTGAACTAAATGAATTAGAGAACAGAAAAACAATTGAAAGAATTAACAAGGCCAAAAGCTGGTACTTTGAAAAAAATAACAAAATTGATAAACCATTTGCCAGACTGACTAAAGAAATACAGGAAACAACCCAAATAAGAAATGAGATGGCCCATATCACAACAGACCCAAAAGAAATTAAAAGAATCATTTCAGATTACTGCGAAAAACTGTACTCTAACAGATTTCAAAACCTGGAAGAAATGGATGAATTCCTAGAAACACACTACCTACCTAAACTAACACAAATAGAAGTAGAAAAACTAAATAGGCACATAACAAAAATAGAGATTGAAAAGGTAATCAAAAAACTTCCAGCAAAAAAAAAAAGCCCAGGCCCTGATGGCTTCACTGCAGAGTTCTACCAAACTTTCAGAGAAGAGTTAAACACCACTACTAAAAGGTATTTCAAAGCATAGAAAAAGATGGAATACTCCCAAACTCATTCTATGAAGGCAGCATATCCCTGATACCAAAAACAGGTAAAGACACCACAAAAAAAAGAAAATTACAGACCTATGTCCTCATGAACTTAGATGCAAAAATCCTCAACAAAATTCTAGCCAATAGAATTCAACAACATATCAAAAAAACAATTCACCAAGACCAAGTGGGATTTATACCAGGAATGCAGGGATGGTTCAACATTAGAAAAACAATTAATGTAATCCACCATATAAATAAAACAAAAGACAAGAGCCACATGATATTATCAATTGATGCTGAAAAGGCATTTGACAAAGTACAACACCCATTCATGGTAAAAATTCTCCGCAAAATATGAATAGAAGGAAAATTCCTGAACATAATACAGGGCATTTATACAAACCAACAGCCAACATCATCCTAAATGGGGACATTCTGAAAGCATTCCTCTTGAGAATGGGACCCAGACAAGGATGCCCCTTATCACCACTCTTATTCAACATTGTGCTGGAAGTTCTAGCCAGAGCAATTAGGCGAGATAAAGAAATAAAGGGCATCCAGATAGGTAAGGAAGAAGTAAAAGTATCTCTATTTGCAGATGACATGATCTTATACACAGAAAACCCTAAAGAATCCTCAAGAAAACTACTGAAACGAATATTCAGCAGAGTATTGATATAAGATAAACATACAAAAATCAGTTGGATTCCTCTATACCAACAAAAAGAACATCGAAGAGGAAATCACCAAATCAATACCATTTACAGGAGCCCCCAAGAAGATAAAATACTTAGGAATAAATCTAACCAGAGATGTAAAAGACCCATACAAAGTAAACCACAAGGCACTACTGCAAGACACCAAAAGAGACCTAGATAAGTGGAAAAACATGCCTTGCTCATGGATAGGAAGACATAACGTTATAAAAGTGTCTATTCTACCAAAAGCCATATATACACACAATGCAATTCCAATTCAAATTCCAACTACATTTTTTAATGAATTGGAGAAAAAAATCACCAACTTCATATGGAAGGGAAAGAGGCCTCGGAGAAGAAAAGCATTACTCAAAAAGAAGAACAAAGTGGGAGGCCTCACTCTACCTGATTTTAGAAGCTATTATACAGCCACACTAGTCAGAACAACCTGGTACTGGTACAACAACAGATACATAGAACAATGGAACGGAATTGAGAATCCAGACATGAATCCTGCACATACAGGAAGCTGGTATTTTACAAAGGCCCAATCTCAGTTAAATGGGGAAAAGATAGTCTTTTTAAGAAATGGTGCTGGCATAACTAGATATCCATCTGCAAAAAAATGAAACAAGACCCATACCTCACACCTTGCACTAAAACTAACTCAAAATGGGTCAAAGACCTAAATATAAAGTCTAAAACGATAAAGATCATGGAACAAAAATTAGAGACAATGCTGTTGTTCGCGTTGTTAGGTGCCATCGAGTCAGTTCCGACTCCTAGCGACCCTATGCACAATAGAACTTAACACTGCCCAGTCCTGTGTCATCCTTACAATCATTGTTATGCTTGAGCTCATTGTTGCAGCCACTGTGTCAATCCACCTCGTTGAGGGTCTTCCTCTTTTCCACTGACCCTGTACTCTGCCAAGCAGGATGTCCTTCTCCAGGGACTCATCCCTCCTGACAACATGTCCAAAGTATGTAAGACGCTATCTCGCCATCTTTGCCTCTAAGGAGCATTCTGGCCACACTTCTTCCAAGACAGATTTGTTCTTTCTTTTGGCAGTCCATGGTATATTCAATATTCTTTGCTAACACCACAATTCAAAGGCGTCAACTCTTCTTTGGTCTTCCTTATTCATTGTCCAGCTTTCACATGCATATGATGTGATCGAAAATACCATGGCTTGGGTCAGATGCACCTTAGTCTTCAGGGTGACATCTTTGCTCTTCAACACTTTAAAGAGGTCCTTTGCAACAGATTTACCCAATGCAATGCGTCTTTTGATTTCTTGACTGCTGATTCCATGGCTGTTGATTGTGGATCCAAGTAAAATGAACTCCTTGACAACTTCAATCTTTTCTCCGTTTATCACGATGTTGCTCATTGGTCCAGTTGTGAGGATTTTTGTTTTCTTTATGTTGAGGTGCAGTCCATACTGAAGGCTGTGGTCTTTGATCTTCATTAGTAAGTGCTTCAGGTCCTCTTCACTTTCAGCAAACAAGGTTGCGTCTCCTGCATAATGCAGGTTGTTAATGAGTCTTCCTCCAATCCTGATGCCCTGTTCTTCTTCATATAGTCCAGCTTCTCGGATTATTTGCTCAGCAGATAGATTGAATAGGTATGGTGAAAGAATACAACCCTGGCACACACCTTTTCCGACTCTAAACCAATCAGTATCCCCTTGTTCTGTCCAAGCAACTGCCTCTTGATCTATGTAAAGGTTCCTCATCAGCACAATTAAGTGTTCGGGAATTCCCATTCTTCGCATTGTTATCCATAGTTTGTTATGATCCACACAGTCGAATGCCTTTGCATAGTCAGTAAAACACAGGTAAACATCTTTCTGGTATTCTCTGCTTTCAGCCAGGATCCATCTGACGTCAGCAATGATATCCCTGGTTCCACGTCCTCTTCTGAATCCAGCCTGAATTTCTGGCAGTTCCCTGTCGTTATACTGCTGTAGCTGTTTTTGAATGATCTTCAGCAAAATTTTGGTTGCATATGATATTAATGATATTGTTCTATAATTTCCACATTCAGTTGCATCACCTTTCTTGGGAATAGGCATAAATATGGATCTCTTCCAGTCAGTTGGCCAGGAAGCTGTCTCCCATATTTCTTGGCATAGACAAGTGAGCACCTCCAGCGGTGGATCTGTTTGTTGAAACATCTCAGTTGAGATTCCATCAATTCCTGGAGCCTTGTTTTTCGCCAGTGCCTTCAGAGCAACTTGGATTTCTTCCTTCAGTACCATCGGTTCGTGATCATATGCCGCCTCTCGAAATGGTTGAACATCGACTAATTCTTTTTGGTATAATGACTCTGTGTATTCCTTCCATCTTCTTTTGATGCTCTCTGCATCATTTAATATTTTCCCCATGGAATCCTTCACTATTGCAACTCGAGGCTTGAATTTTTTCTTTAGTTTTCTCAGCTTGAGAAATGCCAGGTGTGTTCTTCCCTTTTGGTTTTCCATCTCCAGCTCTTTGCACATGTCATTATAATACTTTACTTTGTCTTCTCAAGAGGCCCTTTGAAATCTTCTGTTCAGTTCTTTTACTTCATCAATTCTTCCTTTTGCTTTAGCTGCTCGACACTCAAGAGCAAGTTTTAGAGTCTCCTCTGACATCCATCTTGGTCTTTTTTTCTTTTCTGTCTTTTCAGTGACCTCTTGCTTTCTTCATGGATGATGTCCTTGATGTCATTCCACAACTCATCTGGTTCTTCTCTTTTGTTTTATTTATATGATGGATTATGTATTAATTGTTTTCCTAATGTTGAACCATCCCTGCATACCTGGTATGAATTCCACTTGATCATGGTGAGTTTTTTTTTTTCTTTTTGTTATGTTCTTGAATTCTATTGGCTAGAATTTTGTTGAGGATTTTTGCATCTAAGTTCATGGGGGATATATGTCTATGATTTTCTTTTTTTGTGGTGTCTTTATCTGGTTTTGGTATCAGGGATATGCTGGATTCATAGAATGAGTTTGAGAGTATTCCGTCCTTTTCTATGCTCTGAAATACCTTTAGTAGTAGTGGCATTAACTCGCCTGTGAAAGTCTGGTACAACTCTGCAGTGAAGCCATCCAGGCCAGGGCTTTTTTTTGTTGAGAGTTTTTTGGTTACCTTTTCAATGTCTTCTTTTCTTATGGGTTTGTTTAGTTGTTCTACCTCTGTTTGTGTTAGTTTAGGTAGGTAGTGTGTTTCTAGGAATTCAGCCATTTCTTCTAGGTTTTCAAATTTGTTAGAGTACAATTTTTTGTAGTAATCTGAAATGATTCTTTTAATTTCAGTTGGGTCTGTTGTAATATCACCCATCTCATTTCTTATTTGGGTTATTTCCTTCCTTTCCTGTTTTTATTTTGTCAGTTTGGCCAATGGTTTATCAATTTTTTTGATTTTTTCAAAGAACCAGGTTTTGGTCTTCTTAATTCTTTGAGTTGTTTTTCTGTCTTCTATTTCATTTAATTCTGCTTTAATTTTTATTATTTGCTTTCTTCTGGTGTCTGAGGGTTTCTTTAGTTGCTCTATTTGTTCAAGTTGTAGGGATAATTTTTTGATTTGGCCCTTTCTTTTTTTTGAATGTGTGCGTTTATTAATATAAATTGACCTCTGAGCACTGCATTCGCTGTGTCCCAAAGGTTCTGATAGGTAGTGTTTTCATTCTCATCGGATTCTATGGATTTCTTTATTCCATCCTTCATGTTTTCTGTAACCCAGTTGTTTTTGAACAGGGTATTGTTCCATTTCCAAGTGTTGGTTTCTTTTCCCTGCTTTTTCCGCTATTGCTATCTACCTTTGTGGACTTATCGTCAGCGAATATGTTTTGTAATATTTCGATGTTTTGGATTCTGCTAATGCTTGCTTTATGACCTAATATGTGGTCTATTCTAGAGAATGTTTCATGTGCACTGGAAAAGGAAGTATACTTGGCTGCTGTTGGGGGGCGTATTCTGTATATATATATGAGGTCAAGTTGGTTGATTGTGGCGTTTAGATCTTCCGTGTCCTTATTGAGCTTCTTTTTGGATGTTCTTTCCTTCACCGAAAGTGGTGTGAAGTCTCCTACTGTAATTGTGGAGCTGTCTGTCTCACTTTTCAATGCTGTTAGAGTTTGTTTTATGTATCTTGCAGCCCTGCCATTGGGTGCATAAATATTTAATACAGTGATAGCCTCCTGATATATTGTCCCTTTAATCATTATATAGTGTCCTTCCTTATCCTTTGTGGTGGATTTAGCTTTAAAATCTATTTTGTCAGAAATTAATATTGCCACTCCTGCTCTTTTTTGATTGTTGTTTGCTTGATATATTTTTTTCCATCCTTTGAGTTTTAGTTTGTTTGTGTCTCTAAGTCTAAGATGTGTCTCTTTTATGCAGCATATAGATGGATCATGTTTTCTTATCCACTCTGCCACTTTCTGCCTCTTTATTGGTGCATTTAGTCCATTTACATTCAGCGTAATTATGGATAGATAGTGCTGTCATTTGGATGTCTTTTTTGTGTGTTATTGGTAGTTTCTTTATTCCACTTAATTTTTTGCACTGAGTAGTTTATCTTCATATGTTGTCTTTTCCTCTTACACATTGTCATTGATTTTGTTTCTGCTGAGTCTCTATTTCTTTCTTGTATTTTATTTTGATGAGTAGAATTGTTAGTCTCCTTTGTGGTTACCTTAATATTTACCCTATTTTTCTAAATTTAAACTTTTTATTTCTTTGTATTGCCTTATCTTCCTCTCCATATGAAAGATCTGTGAACTACATTTCTGAATCCCTCTTTAGTGTTTTAATGTTGTCTTCTTTTACATAATGACATTGCTGTTTCCCTGTTTTGAGCACTTTTATCTTGATTTATTGTTGTGATTTTGCTAACTGGGTTGACATCTGATTGTTCTGTCCAGGAGTCTAGTCTTGGGTTGATATCTGGTATTAATTTTCTAACCAAAGAACTCCCTTTAGTATTTCTTGTAGTTTTAGTTTGATTTTTACAAATTTCCTAAACTCTGTTTGTCTTGAAATGTCCTAATTTCACCTTCAAATTTGAGAGACAGTTTTGCTGGATATATGATTCTCGGTTGGCAATTTTTTTCTTCATTGCTTTATATAAGTCATCCCATTGTCTTCTTGCCTGCATGGTTTCAGCAAAGTAGTCCGAGCTTGTTCTTATTCACTCTCCTTTGTAGGTGACTTTTCTTTTATCCCTAGCAGCTCTTAAAATTCTCTGTTTATCTTTGGTTTTGGAAAGTTTGATTATAATATGTCTTGGTGATTTTCTTTTAAGATCTACCTTACGTGGAGTTCGATGAGCATCTTGGATTGATATCTTCTCATCTTTCATGATATCAGAGAATTTTTCTGCCAACAAGTCTTCAACAATTCTCTCTGTGTTTTCTGTTACCCCTCCCTGTTCAATCACTTGTAGGTTGTTTCTCTTGATAGAGTCCCACATCGTTCTTAGGGTTTCTTCATTTTTTTAAATTCTTTTAGCTGATTTTTCTTCAAATATATTAGTGCCATGTGCTTTATCCTCAGTATCACCAATTCTGCCTTCCACTTGCTCAATTCTGCTCCTCTTACTTTCTATTGAGTTGTCTACTTCTGTAATTTTATTACTAATCTTCTGAATTTCTGATTGCTGTCTCTCTAGGTATTCTTGCAGCTTATTAAATTTTTTATTATGTTCTTGAAGAACCTTTTTAATTTCTTCAATTGTTTTATCTGTGTGTTCCTTGGCTTGTTCTACGTATTGCCTGATCTCCTTCCTTATGTCTTGAAGAATTCTGTATATTAATCTTCTGAATTCTGCACCTGGTAGTTCCAGGAAGGCACCTTCATCCAGAAGATCCTTTGATTCTCTGTTTTAAGAGATTGTTGAAGCGATCATAATCTATTTCTTTATGTGGTTTGATATTGACTATTGTCTCTGAGACATCTATAAGTTATTGTATTAGTTTATTTTCTGTTTGCTTACTGTATCCTAGTTTCTTGCTTTGTTTTGTTTTGATATTCCCAGATGGGTTGCTTGAGTGAGCTAGCTTGATTATTTTCACCTTTTGGGCTCTGATGTCCTGTCACCAGAAGACTAGAGCTGTTATCAGGTATATGAGCTTATGAGTCCATTCTCTTTTCCTGTGTGGATTCAGCTCAGCTGTCCAGGTAGTGTGGTACAGACTCTGTCCTACAGTCTTAGAGGGGTTGAGATGTTTGATATAGGTACCAGTATCTGGTTGCAGCAGGGGGTCACGTTCTGAAAAAGGCAGGGGGTTGAGAACCGTTCCCTGAGTGTCTCTGAGGAAAGCACATCCCTCTTCCCTGGAGCGTACAGGTGTGTGGGTTCTGCAGTTGGACCATGGGCACCCAATGCTTTTGGTTGTAAGGACTGGAAGGTACCAGTTATCCTTGGATCCCTGTCATGGGTGGCTGAGTGACCTGAGTGGAGCCACCAGTCCTTGGGCCCCTGATGTTCGTAGGTGAGGTGCTGTTTAATATGCAAAGCCATGTCAGATATCAAACACCTACCTCTGCACTGCACAGCTTAAACAATAGCAGTCTACCAGCAAGGGCCTATTCTCCTGAAATAGCCACAAAGAAACTAAAACTCAAAGGATGGAAAAAAATGTATCAAGCAAACAACAATCAAAAAAGGACAGGAGTGGTAATATTAATTTCTGATAAAATAGACTTTACAGTAAAATCCACCACAAAGGATAAGGAAAGACACTATATAATGATTGAAAGGTCAATACACCAGGAAGCCATAACCATAATAAATATTTATGCACCCAATGACAGGGCTTCCAAATGCATGAAACAAACTTTAACAACACTGAAAAGAGAGATAGACATCTCTACAATAATAGACACCATGTCGGTGAAGGACAGAACGTCCAAAAGAAGCTCAATAAAGACACGGAAGATCTAAATGCCACAATCAACCAACTTGACCTCAAAGACATATACAGAACACTCAACCCAACAGCAGCCAAGTATACTTTCTTTTCCAAAGAACATGGAACATTCTCCAGAATAGACCACATATTAGGCCATAAAGCCAGGCTTAACAGAATTCAAATCACTGAACCATTACAAAGCATCTTCTCTGACCATAAAGCCATAAAAGTAGAGATCAATTACAGAAAAAGCAAGGAAAAAAAATCAAACACATGGAAACTGAACAACACCTTGCTCAAAAATGACTGGGTAATAGAAGAAACTAAGGACAGAATAAATAAATTCACAGAATCAAATGTGAATGAAAACACATCCCACCAGAACCTTTGGGACACAGCAAAAGCAGTGTTCAGAGGTCAATTTATATCAATAAATGCACACATTCAAAAAGAAGACAGGGCCAAAAAAAAAAAAAAAATTAACCCTACTACTCGAACAAATAGAAAGAGAGCAGCGAAAGAAGCCTTCAGGCACCAGAAGATAGCAAATAATAAAAATTAGAGCAGCATTAAATGAAATAGAGAACAGAAAAACAATTGAAAGAGTTAACAAGGCCAAAATCTGGTCCTTTGAAAAGATCAACAAAATCAATAAACACCAAAGACACAAGAAAAATATTAGCCCAAGAGACAGAAAAGGCCACATAAGCCAGAGACTCCATCAGCCTGAGACTGGAAAAACTAGATGGTGCCTGGCTATCACCAATGGCTGCCCTGACAGAGAACACAACAGAGTCCCTGATGTAGCGGGAGAAAAGTGGAGTGCAGAACACAAATTCTAGTAAAAAGACCAGACTTAATGGTCTGACTGAGACTGGAGGGACCCTGGAAAATATGGCCCCCAGACCCTGTTAGCCCAGAACTGAAACCATTCCCGAAGCCAGCACTTCAGACAAAGATTAGAGTGGGCTACGACATAAAATGATACTCCTGAAGAGAGTGCTTCTTAGCGCCAGTAGATACTTGAGACTAAATGGGCAGCTCCTGTCTGGTGGAGAAATGAGAAGGCAAAAAGGGACAGGAGCTGGTTGAATGGACACGGGAAATCCGGGGTGGAAAGGAAGAGTGTGCTGTCACATTACAGGAAGAGCAAGGAGGGTCATATAACCATGTGTGTATAAATTTTTGTATGAGAAAATAATGTGAACTATAAACTTTCACTTAAAGCACACACGCACACACACACAAAAAACCTTCAAAAAACCCATTGCCACTGAGTGAATTCTGACTCACAGTGATACTATAGGACAGAGTAGAACTGCCCCATAGGGCTTCCAAGGTTATAAATCTTTATGGAAGTAGACTGCCATAACTTCCTCCCATGGAGTGGCTGGTGGGTTCCAACTGCAGAACTTTCGGTTAGTGACCAAGCACTAAGCCCCTGTTCCACTGTTGTTGTAGTTGTTAGGTGTCGTCAAATTGGTTCCGACTCATAGTGACTCTGTGTACCACAGAAGGAAACATTGCCTGGTCCTGCACCATCCTAACAATCCTTGTTATGCTTGATCCCATTGTTTCAGCCACTGTGTCAGTCCATCTTGTTGAGGGTCTTCCTCTTTTCCACTGACTCTCTACTTTACCAAGCATCATGTCCTTCTCCAGGGACTGATCCCTCCTGACAACATATCCAAAGTATACAAGGCGCAGTCTCGCCCTCCTTTCTTCTAAGGAGCATTCTGGTTGTATTTCTTCCAAGACAGATTTGTTCATTCTTTCGGCAGTCCATGGTATATTCAATGTTCTTTGCCAACGACACAATTCAAAGGCGTGAATTCTTTTTCGGTCTTCCTTATTCATTGTCCAGCTTTCACATGCATATGATGCAATTGAAAATACCATGGCTTGGGTCAGGGACAACTCAGTTTTCAAGGTGACATCTTTGCTTTTCAACACTTTAAAGAGGTCCTTTGCAGCAGATTTGCCCAATGCAATGAATCTTTTGATTTCTTGACTGCTGCTTCCATGGCTGTTGATTGTGGATACAAGTAAAATGAAATTTTTGACAACTTCAATCTTTTCTCCATTCATCATGCTGTGGCTTATTGGTCCATTTGTGAGGATTTTTGTTTTCTTTATGTTGAGGTGCAGTCCATACTGAAGGCTGTGGTCTTTGATCTTCATTGGTAACTGCTTCAAACCCTCTTCACTTTCAGCAAGCAAGGTTGTACCATTTGCCTAATGCAGGTTGTTAATGAGACTTCCTCCAATCCTGAAGCCCTGTTCTTCTTCATAGAGTCCAGCTTCTCAGATTATTTGCTCAGCATACAGGTTGAATAGGTATGCTGAAAGGTACAGCCCTGACACACACCTTTTCTGACTTTAAACCACTCAGTTGTCAGAACAATTGCTTCTTAATCTAGGTACAGACTCCTCATGAGCACAATTAAGTGTTCTCAAATTCCCATTCTTTGCAATGTTATCCACAATTTGTTATGATCCACGCAGTAGAATGCCTTTGCTTAGTCAATAAAACATAGGTAAACATCCTTCTGGTATTCTGTGCTTTCAGCCAGAATCCATCTGACATCAGCAATGATATCCTTGGTTCCACATCCTCTTCTGAATCTGGCCTGAATTTCTGGCAGTTCCCTGTTGATACACTGCCTCGGCCACTTGTGAATGATCTTCAGCAATATTCTGCTTGCATGCGATATTAATGATATTGTTCGATAATTTCTGCATTTGGTTGGATCACCTTTCTTGGCAATAGGCATAAATATGGATCTCTTTCAGTCAGTTGGCCTGGTAGCTATCTTCCATATTTCTTGGCATAGACGAGTGAGCACTTCCAGCACTGCATCCGTTCGTTGAAACATCTCAATTGATATTCCATCAATTCCTGGAGCCTTGTTTTCGCCAATGCCTTCAGAGCAGCTTGGACTTCTTCCTTCAGTACCATCAGTTCCTGATCATATGCTACCGCTTAAAATGTTTGTATATCAACTAATTCTTTTTGGCGTAATGACTCTGTGTATTCCTTCCATCTTCTTTTGATGCTTCCGGAGTCACTTAATATTTTCCCCATAGAATCCTTCAGTATTACAACTTGAGGCTTGAATTTTTTCTTCCATTCATCCAGCTTGAAAAATGACAAGAATGTTCTTCCCTTTTGGTTGCCTATCTCCAGCTCTTTGCACATGTCTTTATAATACTTTGTCTTCTCAATCCGTCCTTTGAAATCACCTGTTCAGTTCTTTCACTTCACCATTTCTTCCTTTTGCTTTAGCTGCTCAATGTTCAAGAACAAGTTTCGGAGTCTCCTCTGACATCCATCTTCGTCTTTTATTTCTTTCCTATCTTTTCAATGACCTCTTGCTTTCTTCATGGATGATGCCCTTGTATGTCATTCCACAACACATCTGGTCTTCAGTCATTAATGTTCAACGAGTCAAATCTATTCTTGAGATGGTCTCTAAATTCAGGTGGAATATACTCAAGGTCATATTTTGGCTCTCGTGGACTTGCTCTGATTTTTTTCAGTTTCAACTTGAACTTGCATATGAACAATTGATGGTCTGTTCCACAGTTATCCCCTGGCCTTGTTCTGACTGATAATATTGAGTTTTCCACCGTCTTTTTCCACAGATGTTAGATCAGATCACACAGTTGATCTGCTTCCTGTGTATTCCATGTGTATAGTCACCATTTATGCTGATGAAAAAAGTATTTGCAATGAAGAAGTCGTTGGTCTTACAAAATTCTGTCATTCGATCTCCAGCATTGTTTCTATCACCAAGGCCATATTTTCCAACTACTAATCCTTCTTTGCTTCCAACTTTCACATTCCAATTTCCAGTAATTATCACTGCATTCTGATTGCATGTTCGATCAACTTCAGACTGCAGAAGCTGATAAAAATCTTCAATTTCTTCATCTTTGGCCTTACTGGTTGGTGTGTAAATCTGAATAATAATCTTCTTAACTTGTCTTCCTTGTAGGTGTATGGATATTATCCTGTCACTGACAGCATTGTACCTCAGGATAGATCATGAAAAGTTTTTTTTGACGATGAATGCAACACCATTCCTCAAGTTGTCATTCCCAGCATAGTAGACTATGGCTGTCCTATTCAAAATGGCCAATACCAGCCTATTTCAGCTCACTGACACCAAGGGTATGGATGTTTATGCATTTTAGTTCACTTTTGATGATTTCCAATTTTCCTGGATTTATACTTCATACATTCCATGTTCTAATTATTAATTCATATTGGCAGCTGTTTCTTCTCATTTTGAGTCATGCCACATCAGCAAATGAAGGTCCTGAAAGGTTTACTCCACCCACATTATTAAGGTCAACTCTACTTTGAGAAGGCAGCTCTTCCACAGTCGTCTTTTGAGTGCCTTCCAACCTGGTGGGCTCATCTTCCAGCATTGTACTAGACAATGTTCTGCTGCTATTCACAGGTCCCCACATGTCTGTCATTTTGTTCTACTGTGGGGGCTTGTGTGTTGCTGTGATGCTGGAAACTATGCCACCAGTATTCAGATACCAGCAGGGTCATCCATGGAAGACAGGCTTCAGCTGAGCTTCCAGATTAAGACAGACTAGGAAGAAGGACCCAGCAGTCTGTGCCTCTAGAGCTCCTTAAAGACTGTTAGGAGAATAAAAAGACAAGTCACAGACTGGGAGAAACTATTTGCAAAAAATATATTTAATAAAGGAGTTGTATCCAAAAGAACTCTTAAAAGTCGATGATAAGAAAAACAACCTATTTACAAAATGGGAAAAAAGCTGGACAGAAACCTCACCAAAGACAATATACAGATTGCAAATAAACATATGAGATGAGGCTGAACATCATACGTTATTAAAACAAAACCAAACCCACCCCCGTCAAGTTAATTCCAACTCATAGTGACCTGATGGAACAGAAAAGAACTTTCCCATATGGTTCCCAAGGCTCGAAATCTTCATGGAAGCAGACTGCCACATCTTTCTCCCACAAAGCAGCTGGTGGGTTCAAACTTCCAGCCTTTTGGTTAGCAGCCAAGTGCTTTAACCACTGCACCATCAGGGCTCCTCATATGTCATTGTTGTCAGATGCCATCGTGTAGGTTCTGACTCATAGCAACCCTATAGGGCAGAGTAGAACCACCCCATGGAGTTTCCAAGGAGCAGCTGGTGGATTTGAACTGCTGACCTTTTGGTTAGCAGCAGAGCTCTTAGCCACTACACCGCCAGGGCTCCCATATGTCATTAGGGAACGGCAAATTAAAACAACGATGAAATACTACCATGTATCTGTTCCAAACCCATTGCCGTCGAGCCAATTCAAACTCATAGTGACCCTATAGAACAGAGTAGAATAGTCCCATAGGGTTTCCAAGGAGGATCTGGTGGATTCCAGCTCTTACTTTTTGGTTAGCAACCTATCTGTTAACCACTGAACCACACACCTGTTAGAATGACTAAAATATAAAACATAAACAACACCAAATGTTGGTGAGGATGTAGAGTAACAGGAACTCTCATTTACTGAGTTTGAAATGCAAAATTGTTCAGCCACTTTGGAGACAATCTATCAGTTTCTTACAAAGCTACATAGGCCTCTAGGTATTAACCCAAATGCATTGAAGATATGTACCCACATAAAAATCCACACACAAATGTTTATAGCAGCTTTATTCATAATTGCCAAAAATTGGAAGCAACTAAGATGTCTTTCAGTAGGGGAATGAATACACAAACTATAACACATTCATACAGTAGAATATCTGTCAGTGATGAAATGAGCTATCAAGCTACGAAAAGACACAAGAAACCTTAAATGCGTATTGCTAAGTGAAAGAAGCTAGTTTGAAAAAGGCAGTCTGAAAAAATTACAAGTACTTGAAATTCTTGGAAACGAAAAACTGTAGAAAAACTGTAGAGCAAATAAGTTTAGCAGTTGCCAGGTGTTCAGGAGGAGCGAGAGCGGGATGAATAGGTGGAGCACAGGATATTTCTAGGGCATTGAAACTATTGTGTATGATGCTGTAATCATGGACATATGATGTTATTCATTTTTTCAAACCCATAGGACTGTACAACACAAACAGTAAACCCTAAGGTGAACTATGAATTTTAGTTAATAATAATATATAAATATTTTTTCATTAATTATAACTAAGGTACCATACCAATGCAAGATGTTAATAATAGGAGAAGCAGCACACAGGTAGGGAGAAGGGGAATAAGGTAGCTATACATTCTGCACAATTTTTCTGTAAACCTCATACTGCTCTAAAAAATAGTGTATATTATAAAAAAGAAAAACAAATAGACTAGACAAGCAAATTCAGTTACAAAAATGAGATCAACTACATAATTTGTGAGGCCCAGTTCCAAATGAAAATATGGGGACCTTGTAAAATAATTTTCAAGGATTTCGTCAAGGGATTTCAAGACTGCAACAAAGAGCATCAAACAAAGCTGGGGCCCATCTCAGCACTGGGCACTTCAAAACTGCATAGGTCAAGTGCTCATGAAGCCCACCCTGTACATAAGATTATGTTTAATTTTGTTTGTGAAACTCTCAATGACTTTACAGAGATTCATGGCCTGCTATTTATTTTTGACTGGTGTAAATTTACAATATATCTTTCCTACCCTCACAGAGAAGGTCTTGCCCCACAGGACTTTTCCTCATAACACAGATATTCTCTTATAGCCACAGTTTGGGTTTATATGGCTCATGGATTATTTTCTTGAGATATACTCAGCCTCGATAAACTCTCATGTAAGGAGAAAATAATTAAGAAACCTGC
This sequence comes from Elephas maximus indicus, assembly GCF_024166365.1. Taxonomy (NCBI): domain Eukaryota; kingdom Metazoa; phylum Chordata; class Mammalia; order Proboscidea; family Elephantidae; genus Elephas; species Elephas maximus. The sequence goes on from NC_064821.1 coordinate 139,537,871, forward strand.
ACTTCTGTGTTTGGCATAAACATCTGCTTCTCCATATTCATGTACAAATGCAAAATTACTGACAAACCCTGAGAATAATCACAGCTTTACTACCCACGCTTTCTCACAGAGAGACATATTTTGGAACAAAGGTGACTCACGGTTTCTAGTGACAAGGTTCCCTCTCTTTGCATGGGTAAAGAAATAATTACAGAAGTTCTTTGCTTGTACCTGGAAATTACAATCCAACCTATCTTCTGGCATTTCTTCAATATGATCTAAGAGATTTTTGTCAGTTGTAGGCTGGTCAAAGACAAAGAACTTCCATTTTGGGAAGAAATGCCCAATACATTCTCCAGACAGGTTGGAATTTGAAATTTTGGGATTCCTGCCTACAGAAGTGAAAAAAGAGCAATCATTGAAGAGACATCCTCAGGCAAGAGTCTGTCAATTTTTATTTCTAGGGATCTTTGCATTACTGCAGTTCCTGTGCCTATAAACCTCCTTTTACCCAATCATGTGTTACCTCTTGGCAAATCAGTAGTGTGCCTGCCTATGAAAGAGACAGAAAATCTGCACAGAGAGACAAGGAAGTACTTTTGGAGAGGAAATGGAAGTATCCATCCCAAGTAAAGAAACATACGTTTGGTTTCCTCAGTATATGCATGGGGTTCAATGAAGTAAGTATTTAAACATGTTTATTTAATGATTGAAGCCCTGGTGGTGTAGTGGTTAAGAGCTCAGTTGGTAACCAAAAGGTCAGCAGCTCAAATCCACCAGCCACTCCTTGGAAACCCTACATGGTAGTTCTATAATGTCCTATGAGTCAGTTGCTATGAATTGGAATTGACTTGACCTCAATGGGTTTGGTTTTTTGGGTTTTACTGAATGATTGATTCATAAAAACAAATTGCTTTTCTGATCTTACTGTCCTCATATCAGAAAGAAAATGTGGGTTCAAAAATAGAGTGATGCCAGATATAAGGATAAGATGTTGCTAGGGAAATATATCTGGAAGAGGACAGATGATACCCAGGTTAGTAAAGAAACACTTTTACATATCTGGGCAAAAAAAAAAAAAATACACACGACATTAATATATTTAGGAATTCCTTTAGCAGAAATATCCAAAGAGTAAGATTACTGTAAATGCAATTTGAAGACCTTACCACATCCCTATATCAGACCGTATCAGACTTGACAGTGCCTTACAGAGTAATTGTGTAGCATAAATCAGGTGTTCAATAAATGTCATTAAAAGAATAAATCAATGAATAAATAAATACAGATATTCCTTCTAGGTTCCATTTTAATCATCCACTCTACTAAATAAAATACATAAACAAACATAAAAAAGGTAACATATTGTTTAAGGCTGTGGAATAAAGAGGGTGATGTTATGAGAAAGGCAAAACAAGCATTTGATAGTCTTCCTGGAAGGATATGTTAATGTTTTATCTGGACCATTTAATATATAAATATCTTTTGTATGAAATATGTAACTATCGAGTTGAGTAAAATCTACTGCTTTAAATATATGTTAAAGATTAAGTCATTTGATTCCATTTTGATGCTGTGTCTGCCAGCTTCCAATCTGATGAGCTCTTTTTCTGGAAATAGAATAGGTGGAGAACTTAATTAAGAACACAAATATGTGGGCCTTAGGAAGTTGTAGCACTGGTTATAATATGGACTTTTTTCTCTCTCTCTCACAGTACTAATTGTCCTAAATCATTTGGTCCAAAATTTGGCCTGCCTCATAGCAGGCATAGAGTAGAACTGCCCCATATAGTTTCCAAGGAGCATTTGGTGGTTTCAGACTGCCAGCGTTTTGGGTTGCAGCCAAGCTCTTGACCATTATGCCACCAGGGCTCCTAAATTTCCTCCGTGAGCTTAAACTCCAGCCACTGAAGTGTTTCAAGTAATAATAGCCAATTACTATGAAAAACCTTTGGAAATGACAGGGAGGATGATTGCACAACATGGTGAATGTAATTAATGTCAGTGAACTAAACAATTAAAAAATTGTTTAAAAAGTATTAATGTTGGGCGGGGCCAAGATGGCGGACTAGGTGGACGCTACCGCGGATCCCTCTTGCAACAAAGACTTGGAAAAACAAGTGAATTGATCACATACATAACAATCTACGAACTCTGAATAACAAGCACAGACTTAGAGACGGAAAACGAACAAATATGGGCAGACAGCAACCATTTTCAGAACTAGGAGCCAGCGTACCAGGCAGGTGACTTTCGGAGCCCGATCTGGGGCAGAGCCCGGGGGGCAGACGGCACAGACAAGGGGCCCAGCCCTACCCCCCCAAACCCATCCCGGGAGGGAGTCTAGCTGGTTGGTGCGGGCAGCGTAGTGGTGCAGCCGGAGGGAGAAGCACCCGGGAGGCAGTGACTGATCTTGGAGCAGGGAGAGCAGCGTCCCAGCCGGGGAGCCATCCCGCCGGGAGGTTGGCAGGAAGCGGGCGGGGCGCGAGGGGGGGTCAGCTATATTTCCCTAAAGCGACCCCGGGGCGGGGCCCACACGTTCGTACGGGGGGACGCCTACCCAGATCCCACGTGTGGCGCGGCGCACCAGAGGGAGAAGTCCCCGGGAGGAAGTGACTGGTCTTGGAGCGGGGAGAGCAGCGTCCCAGCCGGGGAGCCGTCCCACTGGGCTTTTGGCGAAAGCGGGAGGGGCGTGAGCGTGGGGTCCAATTATATTCCCCTGAATTGACCCAGGGGGCGGGCCCACCTGGTCGTGCGGGTGACGCCCACCCAGTTCGCGCGGGCGGTGCTGCGCACCAGAGGGAGAAGTCCCTGGGAGGAAGTGACAGGTCTCGGAGCGGGGAGTGTAGCGTCCCAACCAGGGAGCTGTCCCGCCTGGATTTTGGCAGACGGGGGCGGAGCGTGAACACGGGGATCAGCTCTATATTCTGTGGTGCTACACTCCTAGCTCTCTGATCCCTCCCCCACCCTCCCCAGGCGGCTCCATTAACATCCGAATACCCGGAGCCAGAGGGAGAATTCAGATAGGGATCTGACTGCATTTTTTTTTAGCTGATTACCTGGAAAATCTAGTTTCCCAGTGATGGCTTGGAGACAGCAGTCCATATCAAACCACATAAAGAAACAGACCATGACAGCTTCACCAACCCCCCAAACAAAAGAATCAAAATCTTTCCCAAATGAAGATACAATCCTGGAATTATCAGATACAGAATATAAAAAACTAATTTACAGAATGCTTACAGATATCACAAATGAAATTAGGATAAATGCAGAAAAAGCCAAGGAACACACTGATAAAACTGTTGAAGAACTCAAAAAGATAATTCAAGAACATAGTGGAGAAATTAATAAGTTGCAAGAATCCATAGAGAGACACCATGTAGAAATCCAAAAGATTAACAATAAAATTACAGAATTAGACAACACAATAGAAAGTCAGAGGAGCAGACTCGAGCAATTAGAATGTAGACTGGGACTTCTGGAGGACCAGGGAATCAACACCAACATAGCTGGAAAAAAATCAGATAAAAGAATTAAAAAAAATGAAGAAACCCTAAGAATCATGTGGGACTCTATCAAGAAGGATAACTTGCGAGTGATTGGAGTCCCAGAACAGGGAGGGGGGACAGAAAACACAGAGAAAATAGTTGAAGAACTCCTGACACAAAACTTCCCTGACATCATGAAAGACGAAAGGATATCTATCCAAGATGCTCATCGAACCCCATTTAAGATTGATCCAAAAAGAAAAACACCAAGACATATTATCATCAAACTTGCCAAAACCAAAGACAAACAGAAAATTTTAAAAGCAGCCAGGGAGAAAAGAAAGGTTTCCTTCAAGGGAGAATCAATAAGAATAAGTTCAGACTACTCAGCAGAAACCATGCAGGCAAGAAGGGAATGGGACGACGTGTACAGAGCACTGAACGAGAAAAACTGCCAACCAAGGATCATATATCCAGCAAAACTCTCTCTGAAATATGAAGGAGAAATTAAGATATTTACAGATAAACACAAGTTTAGAGAATTTGCAAAAACTAAACCAAGACTGCAAGAAATGCTAAGGGAGATTGTTTGGCCTGATGACCAATAATATCAGGTACCAGCACAATACAAGGTCACAAAACAGAACACCCTGATATCAACGCAACTCAAATAGGGAAAGCACAAAAACAAACAAATTAAGATTAATTCTAAAAAATACATAAATAAACAAAATAATACACATAACAGGAAATCATGGAAATCAATAGATAAATGCTCAGAATAATCAAAAAGAGGGACTAAATATAGGAGGCATTGAACTGCCAGATGGAGAGTGATACAAGGCGATATAGAAGGATGCAAGTTAGGTTTTTACTTAGAAAAATAGGGGTAAATAATAAGGTAACCACAAAAAGGAATATCAATTCCATAACTCAAGAAAAAAGCCAAGAAAAACGTAACGACTCAACAAACACAAAGTTAACCATTATGAAATGAGGATCTCACAAGCTACTAAGAAAAACGTCTCAGCACAAAAAAGCATGTGGAAAAATGAAATGGCCAACAACACACATGAAAAGGCATTAAAATGACAGCACTAAAAACTTATATATCTATAATTACGCTGAATGTAAATGGACTAAATGCACCAATAAAGAGACATAGAGTCACGGACTGGATAAAGAAACACGATCCATCTATATGCTGCCTACAAGAGACACACCTTAGACTTAGAGACACAAACAAACTAAAACTCAAAGGATGGAAAAAAATATATCAAGCAAATAATAAGCAAAAAAGAAGAGGAGTAGCAATATTAATTTCTGACACAATAGACTTTAGACTTAAATCTGCCACAAAGGATAAAGAAGGACACTATATAACGATAAAAGGGACAACTGATCAGGAAGACATAACCATATTAAATATTTATGCAACCAATGACAGGGCTGCAAGATACATAAAGCAAATTTTAACAGAATTGAAAAGTGAGACAGACACCTCCACATTTATAGTAGGAGACTTCAACACACCACTTTCGGAGAAGGACAGGACATCCAGTAAGAAGCTCAATAGAGACACGGAAGACCTACTTACAACAATCAACCAACTTGACCTCATTGACTTATACAGAACTCTCCACCCACCTGCTGCAAAATATACTTTTTTTTCTAGTGCACATGGAACATTCTCTAGAATAGACCACATATTAGGTCATAAAACAAATCTTTGCAGAATCCAAAACATCGAAATATTACAAAGCATCTTCTCAGACCACAAGGCAATGAAGCTAGAAATCAATAACAGAAAAAACTAGGGAAAAGAAATCAAATACTTGGAAAATGAACAATACCCTCCTGAAAAAAGACTGGGTTGTAGAAGACATCAAGGAGGGAATAAGGAAATTCTTGGAAAGCAACGAGAATGAAAATACTTCCTATCAAAACCTCTGGGACACAGCAAAAGCAGTGCTCAGAGGCCAATTTATATCGATAAATGCACACATACAAAAAGAAGAAAGAGCCCAAATCAGAGAACTGTCCCAACAACTTGAACAAATAGAAAGTGAGCAACAAAAGAACCCATCAGGCACCAGAAGAAAACAAATAATAAAAATTAGAGCTGAACTAAATGAATTAGAGAACAGAAAAACAATTGAAAGAATTAACAAAGCCAAAAGCTGGTTCTTTGAAAAAATTAACAAAATTGATAAACCATTGGCTAGACTGACTAAAGAAATACAGGAAAGGAAACAAATAACCCGAATAAGAAACGAGAAGGACCACATGACAACAGAGCCAAATGAAATTAAAAGAATCATTTCAGATTGCTACGTAAAACTGTACTCTAACAAATTTGAAAACCTAGAAGAAATGGATAAATTCTTGGAAAAATACTAGCTACCTAAACTAACACATTCAGAAGTAGAACAACTAAATAGACCCATAACAAAAAAAAAAAAGAGATTGAAACGGTAATCAAAAAACTTCCAACAAAAAAAAGTCCTGGCCCAGACGGCTTCCCTGCAGAGTTCTACCAAACCTTCAGAGAAAACTTAACACCATTACTACTGAAGGTATTTCAAAGCATAGAAAAAGACGGAATACTACCCAACTCATTCTATGAAGCTACCATCTCCCTGATAACAAAACCAGGTAAAGACATTACAAAAAAAGAAAATTTTAGACCTATATCCCTCATGAACATAGTTGCAAAAATCCTCAACAAAATTCTAGCCAATAGAATCCAACAACACATCAAAAAAATAATTCACCCTGATCAAGTGGGATTTATACCAGGTATGCAAGGCTGGTTTAATATCAGAAAAACCATTAAAGTAATCCATCACATAAATAAAACAAAAGATAAAAACCACATGATCTTATCAATAGATGCAGAAAAGGCCTTTGACAAAGTTCAACACCCATTTATAATAAAAACTCTTACCAAAATATGAATTGAAGGAAAATTCCTCAACATAATAAAGGGCATCTATGCAAAGCCAACAGCCAATATCACTCTAAATGGAGAGAACCTGAAAGTATTTCCCTTGAGAACGGGAACCAGACAAGGATGCCCTTTATCACCACTCTTATTCAACATCGTACTTGAAGTCCTAGCCAGGGCAATTAGGCTAGACAAAGAAATAAAGGGTATCCAGATTGGCAAGGAGGAAGTAAAGCTATCACTATTTGCAGATGACATGATCGTATACATGGAAAACCCTAAGGAATCCTCCAGAAAACTACTGAAACTAATAGAAGAGTTTGGAAGAGTCTCAGGTTATAAGATAAACATACAAAAATCACTTGGATTCCTCTACATCAACAAAAAGAACACCGAAGAGGAAATAACCAAATCAATACCATTCACAGTAGCCCCCAAGAAGATAAAATACTTAGGAATAAATCTCACCAAGGATGTAAAAGACCTATACAAAGAAAACTATAAAACTCTGCTACAAGAAATTCAAAAGGACATACTTAAGTGGAAAAACATACCCTGCTCATGGATAGGAAGACTTAACATAGTAAAAATGTCTATTCTACCAAAAGCCATCTATACATACAACGCACTTCCAATCCAAATACCAATGTCATATTTTAAGGGGATAGAGAAACAAATCACTAATTTCATATGGAAGGGAAAGAACCCCCGGATAAGCAAAGCATTACTGAAAAAGAAGAAGAAAGTGGGAGGCCTCACTCTACCTGATTTCAGAACCTATTATACAGCTACAGTAGTCAAAACAGCCTGGTTCTGGTACAACAACAGGCACATAGACCAATGGAACAGAATTGAGAACCCAGATATAAATCCATCCACGTATGAGCAGCTGATATTTGACAAAGGACCAGTGTCAGTCAATTGGGGAAATGATAGTCTTTTTAACAAATGGTGCTGGCATAACTGGATATCCATCTGCAAAAGAATGAAACAAGACCCATACCTCACACCATGCACAAAAACAAACTCCAAGTGGATCAAAGACCTAAACATAAAGACTAAAACGATAAAGATCATGGAAGAAAAAATAGGATCAACCCTAGGAGCCCTAATACAAGGTATAAACAGAATACAAAACATTACCAAAAATGATGAAGAGAAACCTGATAACTGGGAGCTCCTAAAAATCAAACACCTATGCTCATCTAAAGACTTCACCAAAAGAGTAAAAAGACCACCTACAGACTGGGAAAGAATATTCAGCTATGACATCTCCGACCAGCGCCTGATCTCTAAAACCTACATGATTCTGTCAAAACTCAACCACAAAAAGACAAACAACCCAATCAAGAAGTGGGCAAAGGATATGAACACACATTTCACTAAAGAAGATATTCAGGCAGCCAACAGATACATGAGAAAATGCTCCCGATCATTAGCCATTAGAGAAATGCAAATTAAAACTACGATGAGATTCCATCTCACACCAACTAGACTGGCATTAATCCAAAAAACACAAAATAATAAATGTTGGAGAGGCTGCGGAGAGATTGGAACTCTCATACACTGCTGGTGGGATTGTAAAATGGTAGCACCACTTTGGAAATCCATCTGGTGTTATCTTAAACAGTTAGAAATAGAACTACCATACAACCCAGAAATCCCACTCCTCGGAATATACCCTAGAGATACAAGAGCCTTCACACAAACAGATATATGCACACCCATGTTTATTGCAGCTCTGTTTACAATAGCAAAAAGCTGGAAGCAGCCAAGATGCCCGTCAACGGATGAATGGGTAAATAAATTTTGGTATATTCACACAATGGAATACTACGCATCGATAAAGAACAGTGACGAATCTCTGAAACATTTCATAACATGGAGGAATCTGGAAGGCATTATGCTGAGCGAAATGAGTCAGTTGCAAAAGGACAAATATTGTATAAGACCACTATTATAAGATCTTGAGAAATAGAAAAAACGGAGAAGAACACATACTTTTGTGGTTACAAAGGGGGGAGGGAGGGAGGGAGGGAGGGAGAGGGCTTTTTATTGATCAATCAGTAGATAAGAACTGCTTTGGGTGAAGGGAAAGACAACACTCAATACAAGGAAGGTCAGCCTAATTGGACTGGACTAAAAGCAAAGAGGTTTCCAGGATAAAATGAAAGCTTCAAAGGTCAGCGGAGCAGGGGCTGGGGTCTGGGGAACTTGGTTTGAGGGGACTTCTAAGTCAATGGGCAAAATAATTCTATTATGAAAACATTCTGCATCCCACTTTGAATTGTGGTGCCTGGGGTCCTAAATGCCAACAAGCGGCCATCTAAGATACATCAGTTGGTCTCAACCCACCTGGAGCAAAGGCAAAGGAAGAACACCAAGATCACACGACAACTAAGAACCCAAGAGACAGAAAGGGCCACATGAACCAGAGACCTACATTATCCTGAGACCAGAAGAACTAGTTGGTGCCTGGCCACAATCGATGTCTGCCCTGTCAGGGAGCACAACAGACAACTCCTGAGGGAGCAGGAGACCAATGGGATACAGACCCCAAATTCTCATGAAAAGACCATACCTAATGGTATGACTGCGACTAGAGGAATCCCAGAGACAATGCTCCCCAGAACTTCTGATGGCACAGGACAGGAACCATCCCCGAAGACAACTCATCAGGCATGAAAAGGACTGGTCAGTGGGGGGGGAGAGAGATGCTGATGAAGAGTGAGCTAATTAAATCAGGTGGACACTGGAGAGTGTGTTGGCAACTCTTGACTGGAGGGGGGATGGGAAGATAGAGAGAGAGGGAGGATGGCAAAATTGGCAGGAAACGAGAGACTGAAAGGGCTGACTCAATAGGGGGAGAGCAAGTGGGAGAAGGGAGTAAGATGTATGTAAACCTACATGTGACAGACTGGAATGGTAAATGTTCACTTGAAGCTTAATAAAAATTAATTAAAAAAAATTATTAATGTTTTGTTATATATACTCTACCATACACACACCAAAAAAAAAAAAATTCACTAATTACTTTTCATCATTAACATGGGCCTCAATCCAATTGCAAAAATTGACATCCAGGGCTAAGTGGCAGGTTCAGCTGATCCCACTCCCTAACGAATTTTCTACTACTGAGCCCATGCTGTGATATTTGGAATCAGTTTCAAGGCATCTCCCAAGTACTTATCTTCAATAATGGGACATCCATCTATCTTCAGCTCCAAGATAAAATTCTGTACTGTTCAAATAAAGTCTGGAAAGAAACCTACAAACTGGGTGGAGTTTTCTATGTCATCAGGTTCTGAGGCAGAGTTTCTTGATTAGCTCTGTCAGTTCAGTCACATGGGAGCTTAGTTAAAGAAGTGCTGTACACCACAACTTCCAGTCCCCACTTAGAAACAAGCTGTATAAACACTCCCTTTTGCCCTGTGTTCCCGCCTCCTAACTCGTAACAATTGACTCACAAGAAAAAAAGAAATAGTCTTAGTTGCCATTCCCATAAGATCAATAAAGCAGGTTGGTTCAATTCCTGGAAGGCTACTGGAGCTGCTCCAGGGCCTAGTGCGTGATGGCGCACATGCTATTATAGACAAAGGCACTACTCAGAAGCAAGGCGGGTGCAAAGATCCATGAGTCATTCTTAGAGTCAGCCTAGATGCCCATAAGAGAAAGGGACTTAGTAGGCTGCTTTTCATTTATTCATTGCTATAATATAAATATAAATGATATAGTTGAATGGTAGAGCACAACATATAAGTTTTGAGGATACTCCTAAGTTCAAACCTCACTTTTGGTATTAACGTTGAGCTCCCTCAGGGCATCAGGGCCTTGATTTCTTTCAGCAATTAAAAGAAGCTAATGACACCATCAATATGTGTAAAATGTTTAGCACTGTGCCTAACATGTAGTAGGTGTGCAGTAACAAGTGAGCAATTATTCCTTTAGACAAATTTTCTCAATCATAAGCTATTTGAGGGACTCAAATGATATTCATTTAAATTTAACAAGTATTCATTAGGCATTTATGAAATGCAAGACACTTCATTTGGTTGTCTAGATGCAAAGTCCCACATGACTGTCCCTGCCCTCATGAATATGACTTTCCTGAGGGGCAAATACACATGTAAACATGCAAATGCAACCAAGATAATAACCTCCACCAAGGATGGAACCAAATGTCATAATATGAAGGAAAATGGGTCATTTCAGAAAAGAAGACACTAAATCTGACTGGAAAATGATGGAAGTAGGTTGAAAATGTCTGGACTTTTAAGAATTGACAGAATGAGGACCTGAAAGGAAGCAGGGCCAAAATGTGGGAATAGACAGATGCTTCCGTGAGCCCTCTTAAAACAAAGACCAGAAAAAAACAAGTGAAACGAGTATATTTATGACAAGCTAAGATCCCTGAACATCAAAGGCAAGGTTAGAAAACGAACTGAGGGGCAGGGAGAGGAAGAGGCAGTTCAGAAGCGGAGAGGAGTTACAGCTCCTGAATCACTGGGAGCCCTCAGGCACCATTCCCAGAGTGGTGGTGATGGGCTGGTACTAGCGTTCTGCCGCAGCTTCCTCAGGGAGAAGCAGTCAGCCACACAGCCTACTCACACCTCCAGAACCAGAGAAGAATGGTGCTCCTGGCCAAAGCTAAGTACTTGCATATATTTTACCACGCCCCCCCACCCCCAAGTCAGCTACAGCGGCTGACTTCCCTGGGCCTGAGATAGGCCTTGTTGAGCATCTAGAGCCATTCTCCAGGTCTTGGAGAAGGAATAAATTTGCAACTGGGGGAAAAGATAATTTTCCAGCTCCACCAACTGGGGGAGCTCAGGACAGAAGCAGCTCCTGTCCAGGCATAAATGGTGCATGGACTTTGAGTACTTTCCCCTCTGCATGGGCCTATTTCAGGAGAATAGGCCCTTGTTGACAGACTCCAACCGTTTCAGCTGTGTGGTGGAGAGGTGGCTGTTTGATACTTGACATTGCTTTGCCAATTAAACAGCATTCTCACCTACGAACATCAGGGGCCTATGGACTGGTGGCTCCACTCAGGACAACCAGCCCCCTGCGACAGGGGTCCAAGGATAACTGGTACCTCCCAGTCCTTAAAACCAAAAACATTGGGTGCCCATGGTCCGTCTGCAGAAACCACCCACCTGTATGCTCTAGGGAACAGGGACATGCTTTCCGCACAGACACTTGGGGGACAATTCTCAGCCCCCTGCCTTGTTCAGAGCATAACACCCTGCTGCAACCAGATACTGGTACCTACACCAATCATCCCTACCCCTCTAAGACGTAGGACACAGCCCACACCATACACTTGTTGATCAGCCACCTGGACACCTGAGCTGAATTCATACAAGAAAACTGAATGGATTCCTAGACTGATATATCTGATAACAGCTCTAGCCATCTGAGGACAGGACATTAGAGCTCCAAAGGCAAAAATAATCAAGCTAGCTCACTCAAGCAACCCATTTGGGCATATCAAAACAAAACAAAGCAAGAAGCTATGACACAGTAATCAAACATAAAATAAACTAATACAATAACTTGTAGATGGCTCAGAGACAACAGTCAATACCAAGTCACATAAATAAACAGATCATGATCACCTCAGCAAGCTCTCAAAACAAAGAACCCAGGGATCTTCTAGATAAAAGCTCATTACTGGAATTACCAGAGGCAGAATACAAAACATTAATACACAGAACCCTTCAAGATATCAGGAAGGAAAAGAGGAAATACACAGAACAAGCCAAGGAGCACATAGATAAAGCAATTGAAGAAATTAAAAAGATTAATCAGAATCATAATGAAAAATTTAATAAGCTGGAAAAATCCACAGACACGCAGAAATCAGAAATTCAGAATAACAATAAAATTACAGAAGTAGACAACTGTTTAAAGTCAGAGAAGCAGATTTGAGCAAGTGGAAGGCAGAATTTCTGAACTTGAAGATAAAGCACTTGGCACTAATATATTTGAATAAAAATCAGATAAAAGAATTTTAAAAAGTGAAGAATTATAGGGGACTCTATCAACAGAAATAAGCTATAAGTGATTGGAGTATGAGAACAGGGAGGGATCACAGAAAATACACAGAGAATTGTTGAAGATTTGTTGGTAGAAAACTTCCCTGATATCATCAAAGATGAGAAGATACCTATCCAAGATTCTCATCAAACTACACATAAGGTACATCTTAAAAGAAAGTCACCAAGACATATTATAATCAAACTTGCCAAAACCAAAGACAGAGAATTTTAAGAGCAGCTAGGGATAAAAAAAAAGTCACCTACAGAGGAGAGTCAGTAAGAATAAGCTTGGACTACTCAGCAGAAACCATGCAGGCAAGAAGACAATGGGATGACTTATATAAAAAATTGAAGGAAAAAAACTGCCAGCCAAGAATCATATATCCAGCAAAACTGTCTCTTAAATATGAAGGCGAAATTAGGACATTTCCAGACAAACAGAATTTAGGAAATTTATAAAAAAAACAAACCAAAACCACAAGAAATACTAAAGGGAGTTCTTTGGTTAGAAAATCAATAATATCAGGTATCAACCCAAGCTAGAACACTGGGCAGAGCAATCAGGAGTCAACCCAGACAGGGAAATCACAAAAATAAATCAAGATTAAAAAAACGCTCAAAACAGTGTAACAGCAATGTCATTATGTAAAAGAAGCCAACATTAAAACAATAAAGACGGACTAAGAAAGAAATGTAGTCATAGATCTTCCATTTGGAGACAAAGATAAGGCACTAAAAAGAAAAAAAAGTCAGGTTTAAATTTAGAAAAATCGGGGTAAGTTATAATAAAGCAACCACAAAAGAGACAAACTATCCTACTCATCGAAGTAAAATACAAGAAAAAAATAGAAACTCAGCAGAAACAAAATCAGCAATGAATATGAGGAAAAGACAATATATAAAGATAATCTACTCAGTACATAAAATTAAGTGGGAAAAAGAAACTGTCAACAATATACAAAAAAAGACATCAAAATGATAGCATAAATTCATACCTATCCATAATTACTCCGAATGTAAGTGGACTAAATGCACCAATAAAGAGACAGAGAGTGGCAGAATGGATTGAAAAATACCACCCATCTATATGCTGCCTACAAGGGACACACCTTAGACTTAGAGACACAAACTAAAACTCAAAGTATGGAAAAAAACATATCAAGCAAACAACAATCAAAAAAGAGCAAGAGTGGCAATACTAATTTCTGACAAGATAGGCTTTAAAGTTAAATCCATCAGAAAGGATAAGGAAGGACGCTATATAAAAAGGGACAATATACCAAGAAGATATAACCATATTAAATATTTATGCACCCAATAACAGGGCTGCAAAATACATAAAACAAGCTCCATCAACATTGAAAAGTGAGATACAGCTCCACAATAATAGTAAGAGACTTCAACACACCACTTTCGGAGGACAAGACATCCAGAAAGAAGCTCAATAAAGACACAGAAGATGTAAATGCCACAAGCAACCAACTTGACCACATAGACATATAAAGAACACTCCACCCAACACCAACCAAGTATACTTTCTTTTCTAGTGCACATGGAACATTCTCTAGAATAGACCGCATATTAGGTCATAAAGCAAGCCTTAAAAAAAATAAAAAATTATTATTATTATTTTTTTTTTTAGTAGAACCCAAAACACTGAAATATTACAAAGCATCTTCTCTGACCATAAGGCCATAAAAGTAGAAATCAATAACAGAAAAAGCAGGGAAAAGAAATCAAACACTTGAAAGCTGAACAATAAAAAAAAAAAAAAAAAATTTTTTTTTTTTACCCTGCTCAAAAAAGACTGAGTTACAGAAGACATTAAGGAGGGAAGAAAGAAATTCATAGAATCCAATGAGAATGAAAACACTTCTGATAAGAATCTTTGGGACACAGCAAAAGCAGTTCTCAGAGGTCAATTTATATCCATAAACACACACATACGAAAAGAAAAAAGGGCCCAAATCAAAGAATTATCACTATAACTTGAACAAATAGAGATCAAGAAAAGAAACCCTCTGGCACCTGAAGAAAACAAATAATAAAAATTAGAGCAGAATTAAATGAAATAGAAAATGGAAAAACAATTGAAAGAATTAAGAAGACTAAAAGCTGGTTCTTTGAAAAAATCAACAAAATTGAAAAACCATTGGCCAAATTGACAAAAGAAAAACAGGAGAGGAAGCAAATAACCCAAATAAGAAATGAGATGGGCAATATTACAACAGACCCAACTGAAATTAAAAAAGAATCATATTGGATTACTATGAAAAATTGTACTCTAACAAATTTGAAAACCTAGAAGAAATGGATGAACTCCTGGAAACACTCCACCTACCTAAACTAACACAAACAGAGGTAGAACAATTAGATAGACCCATAAGAAAAGAAGAGATTGAAAATGTAATCAAAACACTGCCAAAAAAAAAAAAAAAAAAAGCCCAGGCCCAGACGGCTTCACCGCAGAGTTCTACCAAACTTTCAGAGAAGAGTTAACACCAAACTCATTCTTTGAAGTCACGATATCCCTGATACCAAAACCAGGTAAAGACACCACACAAAAAAGAAAATTACAGACCTGTATCCCTCGTGAACACAGACGCAAAAATCCTCAACAAAATTCTAGCCAATAGAATTCAACAACATATCAAAAAAAAAAAAAATTCACCATGACCAAGTGGGATTCATAACAGCTATCCAGGGGTGGTTCAATATTAGAAAAACAACAGGGATGGTTCAACATTAAAAAACAATTAATGTAATCCATCATATATAAAAGACGAGAATCACATGATTTTATCAATTGATGCAGAAAAGGCGTTTGACAAAGTTCAACACCCATTCATGAAAAAAACCCTCAGCAAAATAGGAATAGAAGGAAAATTCCTCAACCTAATAAAGGGCCTTTATACAAAGCCAATAACCAACATCTTCCTAAATGGAGAGATTCTGAAAGCACTCCCCTTGAGATCGGAAACCAGACAAGGATGCCCTTTATCACCGCTCTTATTCAATATTGTGCTGGAGGCCCTAGCCAGAGCAATTAGGAAAGATAAAGAAATAAAGAGCATCCAGATTGGCAAAGAAGAAGTAAAAGTATCTCTATTTGCAGATGACATGACCTTATACACAGAAAACCGTAAGGAATCCTCAAGAAAACTACCGAAACTAATAGTAGTTCGGGAGAGTATCAGGATACAAGATAAACATACAAAAATCAGTTGGATTCCTCTACACCAATAAAAAGAACATCGAAGAGGAAATCACCAAATCAATACCATTTACAGTAGCCCCCAAGAAGATAAAATACTTAGGAATAAAGCTAACCAGAGATGTAAAAGATCTATACAAAGTAAACCACAAGGCACTACTGCAAGACACAAAAAGAGACCTAGATAAGTGCAAAAACATGCCTTGCTCATGGATAGAAAGACATAACATTATAAAAATGTCTATTCTACCAAATGTGATCCAAAGATTTAATGCAATCCCAATCCAAAATTTCAATGACATTCTTTAATGAGATGGAGAAACAAATCACCAACTTCATATGGAAGGGAAAGAGGCCCCGAAGAAGAAAGGCATTACTGAAAAAGAAGAACAAAGTGGGAGGCCTCACTCTACCTGATTTTACAACCTATTATACCGCCACAGCGGTCAAAACAGCCTGGTTCTGGTACAACAACAGATACATAGGCCAGTGGAACAGAACTGAGAATCCAGACATAAATCCATCCACATACGAGAAGCTGATATTTGACAATTGCCCAATCTCAGTTAATTGGGGAAAAGATAGTCTTTTTAAGAAATGGTGCTGGCATAACTAGATATCCATCTGCAAAAAAAAAGAAACAAGATCCAAACCTCACCCCATGCACAAAAAGGAACTCAAAATGGATCAAATACCTAAATATGAAATCTAAAAGGATAAAGATCAAAGAAGAAAAAATAGGGACATCATTAGGAGACCTAATACATGGCATAAACAGTATACAGAACATTACTAACAATGCTGAAGAAAAACTAGATAACTGCGAGCTCCTAAAAATCAGACACCTATGCTCATCCAAAGACTTCACCAAAAGAGTAAAAAGATTACCTACAGACAGGGAAAAAGTTTTTAGGTATGACGTTTCAGATCAGCACCTGATCTCTAAAATCTGCATGATACTGCAAAAGCTCAACTACAAAAAGACAAATAACCCAATTAGAAAATGGGCAAAAGATATACACAGACACATCACTAAGGAAGACATTCAGGTGGCTAACAGATACATGAGGCAAAGCTCAGGATTATTAGCCATTAGAGAAATGCAAATCAAAACTACAATGAGATTCCATCTCACTCCAACAAGCCTGGCATTAATCTAAAAAACAAAATAATAAACGTTGGAGAGGTTGTGGAGAGACTGGAACCCTTATACACTGCTGTTGGGAATACAAATGGAAATGGATTTGGCGCTTCTTTTAAAAGCTAGAAATAGAAATACCATACAATCCAGCAATCCCACTCCTTGAAATACATCCTAGAGAAATAAGAGCATATATCTGTGCACACCCATGTTCATTGCAGCACGGTTTACAATAGCAAAAAGATGGAAGCATCCAAAGTGCCCATCAACAGATGAATGGATAAATAAATTATGGTATATTCACACAATGGAATACTACACATTGATAGAGAACAGTGATGAATCTGTGAAACATTTCATAAGATGGAGAAATCCGGAAGGCATTATGCTGAGTGAAATTAATCAGTTGCAAAAGGAGGAATATTGCAAAAGACCACTATTATAAGAACTTGAAAAATAGTTTAAACAGAGAAGAAAATATTCTTTGATGGTTATGAGAGGGGCGGGAGAGTGGGAGGGTGGGAGAGGAGTATTCACTAATTAGATAGTAGATAAGAACTACTTTAGGTGAAAGGAAAGAGAACACACAATACAGGTGAGATCAGTACAACTGGACTAAACCGAAAGCAGTTTCCTGAATAAACTGAATGCTTCGAAGCCCAGCGTAACAGGGGCAGGGGTTTGGGGACCATGGTTTCAGGGGACATCTAAGTCAATCGGCATAATAAAATCTATTAAGAAAACATTCTGCATCCCACTTGAGAGAGTGGTGGCATCTGGCGTCTTAAACGCTAGCAAGCGGCCATCTAAGATGCATCAATTGATCTCAATCCACCTGGAGCAAAGGAGAATGAAGGACACCAAGGACACGAGGTAATTAATTATGACCCCAAGAGACAGAAAGAGCCACATAAACCAGAGACTACATCAGCCTGAGACCAGAAGAACTAGAGGGTGACCGGCTACAACTGATGACTGCCCTGACAGGGAACCCCTGAGAGAGCAGGAGAGCAGTGGGATGCAGACCCCAAACTCTCGTAAAAAGACCAGACTTAATGGTCTGACTGAGATTAGAAGGACCCCTGTGGTCATGGCTCCCAGACCTTCTGTTGACCCAGGACAGGAATCTTTCCCAAAGCCAACTCTTCAGTCAGGAGTTAGACTGGACGATGGGATAGAGAGGGACAATGGTGAGGAGTGATCTTCTTGGATCAGGTGGACACTTGAGACTATGTTGGCATCTCCTGTCTGGACGGGAGATGAGAGGGTAGAGGGGATTAGAAGCTGGCAGAATGGACACGAAAAGAGAGTGGAGGGAGGGAGCGGGCAGTCTCATTAGGGGGAGGGCTGGGAGTATGTAACAAGGTATATATAAGTTTTTGTGTGAGAGACTGACTTGATTTGTAAACTTTCACTTAAAGCACAATAAAAAAAAAAAAAGAATGTGGACCTGAGATTTGAAGGGATCATGTAGGTGGAAAGACCAACACAAGCCAATTAAGAAATATTAGAAAATGCGGTCTTAAAAAGGTATTACAGTTACTGCATGTGACTGAAATGGTGGATAGGAGTGTGGGAGTGGAAGATGAGGCTGGAAACAAGATTCAGGGCAAGAAGAAACAAGAAACAAGTAAAGCCATGAAGGCCAGACAAATAGAATTAGACACCACACAAGTCAAGCCACAATTCTAGAGTCAGTGAGGAGTTCTGCCAGTAGGTATGATTTAGTCCATGTACAAATGCAGCATATGGATTTCATGCTTTCTAGACCGGAACTGGAAGATTGGAAAACCTTTTTGTATTGTTAGGGAGGAAACATGTTTTCCCAAACCTTTATTATATTATCCCTAAAAGTTCCTGATTTAGACAAAAAGAAGCAACATTTAGGCCAAACAACAATCTATTTCAAAATCAAGAATTTATCTTTATTTAATATTGATGTAGTTATTGAGAACATTAAAACTGAGCACAGAATTTCCAAATCCTTTTTTTTTTTTTTTGTCAGTAATGGAAGCCAAAGACCTACTGTTGCTACTTTCATTTAGACCCAGAGTAGTGTAAAAGAAGGAGAACCGACTGATTGCATCTAACACTGTAAAGACAAAATACTTCGAAATATCCCATTCACAATGTTTTTGTTGGGTCAGGGTCATGCTTTTATTGAACTAAGAAAAGAGGTAATCTTCAAAGCCCAGAGACTTGGCAAAATCTTTTTGAATATGCCTGGTGTAGCTGAGCTTTTCTGAAGACTCTTTAAGTAGTTACTTCCCAAAATCCTTTTTTCATGGCTCCAATTTTCAACCACATCATTCCCTCATACTTAAACTGGTAGCTCCTGTTGATACCATGGTTTACAGTTTAGAAGTCATTTCCTCCAGGAAGCTTCTCTAACCCAGATGACTGGGTTAGGTGCTCACATCTGTGCATCCATGACACCTTATGCTGACCACACTGCATGCCTGTTGTCTCTCCAGTTGGGCTCTAGGACTTTACACTGCTTACTGTTGTATCTCTATTACTCAGTGCAGAGTATGGGGGTTTAACTGCTCATTAAGCATTTGTCAAATTGTATCATTCACCCAAGTGTTAAAATAAGGAAAACTTTCCCAACTATACCAAAACATTTGAGCATACCAGTTCAAGGAAACCAATTTTGGCTTAATCATCCATAATTGGATTTGCAGTTTGCAGGAATAGGTTACATAAGTTGAATTAATGCAGAAAATTAAGAATAGAAAATCAAGGGCAAAGAAAATTTCACCGTGATTCTCTGCTTTATGTTTTCGACATTGCCTAGGCCCTCAGTGTCCAGAAGGACCAGTGTGTGCTTGGACTAGGAGGGGTGAGGTATACAACACATTCAGATGCTCTTGATTTCAGACCTCACGGTGGAGTCCAGACAGAAACCTGCAAGGGAAGATGGGAAAGCAACATGGGTGTGTGGCAATCCTGAGAATTTAGTGGACTGTGGTTCAATCTCTAGTGGTGCTGAGCCAGAGAAGAGGTCAGACATTAGAAAAATCATGGCTGTCTGTTCTACGTAGATGGAAAGGATGAATGGGACCATGGAAAAAAGTGACAGCCCAATTGAAAGAAGGACTTGAACAGTAACTTCACGAAGTGAGAAATTCAAATGGCAAATAAATATGTGATAAGGTGCTCAACCTCGTTTATTACGAGGCATACTATATACAACTAAATAGTCACCACATCAGCAAAAGTTATAAAGTTTGACATGACTGAATTCTCAATTACTACTAATATTCAAATAACCATGTATATGGCACAAAAAATTTTAAAGTTGTTTGAAATTATCTTTAAATCCTGAATATCCACAGAACCTGTAACCTAATAATTAAGCTTCTGGATATATTATAAACGGAAGTTTGTGTACATGTGTACCAGGATAAAAGTACACAAATATTCATGGCAGCCCTGTGAATAAAAGACAAAATTGTAAACAATACAAATGTTTATCAATAATAAATAGATACATGAATTGTGTCATCTTCATACAATGGCTTACTATAAAGCAGTGAAAAAAAGACACTATAGCTATACCCTACAGACTGAATCTTATAAATGTCTTCTTGAGCAAAAGAAGCAAGACACCAAAGAATACATACAATGTTGTACCATTTATATAAAATTTAAAGGTAGATAAAACTAAACTGCTTTTTAGAAATGCATAAATAGATTCTAAAACCATTAAAAAAAAAAAAGAGGAATGTTGTGAAAATCAAAATATTGATGAGCACTAACGAGGGGTGAGAGGGTGTGATTTGGGTCTTGGGTGTAGGCAAATTTTATTTCTTTACCCAGTCAGTAATTACATAGATGTTCACTTGGTATTTATTAACTTTATTGTACATTGTGTTTAATGTACTCTTCTGTGGGTATTACAGCCGTCATATTTGAAAAGCCTAAAAAAAAAGTGAAACGAGATTATAATTTATCAAAAATTTTCTATGACGACAAGCAGAAAAATCAGGTGGTAGCTCTACTGAGATATAGGATAAAGGGGAATCCTGTCTTCCCTTCTTGCATTTTTGAAAACAGGGCATATTAAACTACATTTGTATGCTGGAATGATCCTATGGTTTGAGCAAAAGTGATGCAGTAGAAAGAAAGAGAATAACCTCGGGAGCTGACCTCCTGAGCAAGTGAGAGTGGATAGCATTCAGATGAGTAGTGGGTGAATCTTTTGATAAGGTTGGGAGAACACTTCTTTATTACCAGAAAAAAAGAATGAGATTTTGTGGACAAATGGGGTTGAGGTTGTAAACCTGGTGGTAAACATTAGTTTTCTTTATTGGGAGGAGTTGGGTTCTTCCCCAGGGTGACCCTCAAAGAGGCATGATCAACTTGCTTTATCACTCCTTTCAAGGTAATGGCCCCTGCCCCTAAACAACACTCACCATGGTTCTGTCCCGCCAGGTGGTTCACCAGGTAAGATTTTCCTGTATGGTGGTACAACTCAACAATGGCCAGGACCAGTACAGGCTGAGATATCTTGTCAAGGATCTTTAATGCTTTCGGGTTTACCATCAGCTGCTCATTCTTGTAGTCTATCAAACAAATGGGGGCCACCATGGCGGGTCCAGAATCCATGGCAACCCGCAACCCAGAAGAGCCAGTCAGTAGAATACAAGACCCAATGTCATGTCTAACAGTTATTCAAGGCACGTGCACATCAGATGTCTGCTTATGGGGCATGTATATCAGCTTTCTACTCTTTATACTTTTCTAAGGGAAAAGTATGCAGCCTTGCACTGGCAAATCATAGATCTCTTCCTCCATCATGCCCATAATCTCTGGTGATATTGATGCTGACACTTAGGGTTAACTTGTCTCCAATGATTCATTTCTCTGAAGATAATATTCTAGTTAATGAAACCTTTTGCATGAAAAGCCCTGCTACAGATGTCTTATTGACTCTTAAAGGACTGTAAAAGTTAAAAAATCTTATCCCTTCTTACTAGGTGAAGTAAGACAGGGTACCTAAGCTGAATGATTGGTTAGAGGTTTCACAGCTAGGGGCAGAAGAAAGAATTGAACAGCAATGTATTTGAGTGAGAGTGAGTGAGTGAGAAGGAGAAAAAGAGAGAGAGATTGAGATTGACTGAAGATCTTGGAAAGACAAGCATGAGCTAAAGAAAGGCAACAAGGTTTATTTTGTTTGGAAACTGACTGCCTTTGTTCAAATACTAGAAACATTCTTTTCTAGCTGTGTGACCACTGCAAAGATACTTAATCTGTCTGTGCCCAGTTTCTTCCTCTGTAAAATGAGAACATTGAAATGGGAATACAAATAGTTACTACATCATAGGGTTATTCCACGACCACCATCACCAGTTACCATCAAGTTGACTCCAGTTTATGGCAACCCCATGTGTATCAGAGTAGAACTGTGTTCCACAGGGTTTTCAGTGGCTGATTTTTTGGAAGTAGATCACCAGACCCTTCTTCCAAGCTACCTCTGAATGGACTTGAACATCCACCCTTAACATTTGCACCACCCAGGTCATTAACCAATAAAACACATTACCATCAAGTCAATTCCAACTCATAGCAACCCAATAGGACAGAGTAGAACTGCCTCATATGGTTTCTAAGGAGCACCTGCTGAATTAGAACTGCTGACCTTTCGCTTAGCAGCCGTAGCTCTTAACCACTACGCCCCCAGGGTTTCCAACCAGGTCATTAGGAGATCTGCTTCTGTGAAGATTACAGCTAAGAAAACTCTGTGGAGTGGTTCTACTCTGTAACACATGAGGTTGCCCACCCAGGTCATCAAGAGGATTAAATTGTCATACTATTTATAGTGCACTTAAATTTTTCCTGGTATAGACCACCAGTACCTGTTGCCTTTGAAGTGATTCGGACTCATGGTAACCTCATGTTTTGGCTGTTTGACTACCATAGCTGCATAGTAGGTTCCGAGGTCAGGTAGCTTGAATCCTCCTACTTAATTCTTTTTCCTCAATAATGCTTTACTTATCTGGGGCCCCTTCCCTCTCCATATAAAATTAATGATTATTTTTTCCATCTTGTTACAGAATGCTGTTGGTATTTGGATCCAGATTGCATTGTATTTGTAGATTGCTTTGGGTAGAATTGACATTTTTACAGTGTTGAGTATGCCTATCCATGAGTATGGTATATTCTTCCATTTATGTAGGTCTTGTTTGGTTTCTTTCAGTAGTGATTTGTAGTTTTCTTCAGATAGATCTTTTATGTCCCTGATTAGCTTTGTTCCTAAGTATTTTATTTTTTTAAGGGCTATAATAAATGGTATTGCTTTCCCGATTTCCTTTTCCTAGTTCTTTTTATTGGTGTAGAGGAATCCAACTGATTTTTGCATGTTTATCTTGTATTCTGCTACTCTGCTGAATCTTTCTATTAGTTCCAGTTTTACACAAACACCAGAAGATAAGCTAGATAACTGGGATATTCTATAAACACTTATGTTCTTCAAAAGACTTCACGAGAAGAGTAAAAAGAGAGCCTACAGACTGAGGAAAAAAAAATTGTCTATGACAGTTCAACAAAGGTCTAACCTCTAAAATTTATACGAAAATCCAACACCTCTATAATAAAAAGACAAATAATCCAATTAAAACTGGGCACAGGAAATGAACAGACACTTCACCAAAGAATATATTCAGGCGGCTAAGAGACACATGAGGAATGCTTATAATCACTAGCCATTAAAAAAAAAAAAATCCAAATCAAAATTACAATGAGATACCATCTCACCCCAACATAACTGGTAGGAATCAAAAAAAAAAAAAACAGAAAATAATAAATGTTGGATAGGCTGTGGGAAGCTTGAAACTTTTATGCACTCCTGGTGGGAATATAAAATGGTACAACCATTTTGGAAAATGATATGGCACTTCCATAAAAAGCTAGAAATAGACATGCCATCCAATCCAGCAATCCTGCTCTTAAGAATATATCCTAGAGAAATAAGACCCTTCACATGAATAGACATACACACACCCATGTTCATTGCAGCATTATTCACAACAGCAAAAAGATGGAAACAACCTAAGTGCCCATCAGCAGATAGATGGATAAACAAACTATGGAACGTACACACAGTGGAATACTACAAAACGATGAAGAACAAAGATGAATCTCTGAAACATCTCGCAACATGGGTGAGTCTGGAGGGAACTATGCTTAGTAAAGTAAGTCAGTCACAAAAGGACAAATACTGCATGAGACCACCAGTATAAAAACTCCTGAAAAGGTTTACACACAGAAAGAAAAAATCTTTGATGGTTACTGGGGAGGGGAGGAGCCCTCGTCATGCAATGGTTAACAGCTCAGCTGCTAACCAAAAGGTCGGCAGTTCAAATCCATCAGCTGCTCCTTGGAAACCATATGGGGCAGTTCTACTTTGTCCTATAGGTTCGCTATAAGTTGAAATCAGCTTGACGGCAGTGGGCTTTTTTTTTTTTTTTTTTTTAGGGAGGGGAGGAGTGGGGAGGAAAGAATACTAACTAGAAAATAGATAAGTGGTAACTTTGGTGAAGAGTAAGACAGGGCACAATACTGGGGAAATCAGCACAACTTTATGAAGGCAAGGTTATAGAAGCTACATAG
Organism: Elephas maximus indicus; assembly: GCF_024166365.1. Taxonomy (NCBI): domain Eukaryota; kingdom Metazoa; phylum Chordata; class Mammalia; order Proboscidea; family Elephantidae; genus Elephas; species Elephas maximus. Next base: position 139,562,298 of record NC_064821.1, read on the forward strand.
ACACATCCAAACTCCCTGAAAGACCAAATTACTGGGCTGATGGCTGGGGATCATGGTCTCAGGAGACATCTAGCTCAATTGGCAGAACATACTTTATAAAGAAAATGTTCTACATCCTAAATCAGTGAGTAACATCTGGGGCCTTAAAAGCTTGTGAGTGGCCATCTAAGGTACTCCACTGGTCCCACCCCATCTGGAGCAAGGGAAAATGAAGACAACCAAAGACTAAGGGAAAGATTAGTCCAGAGGACTAGTGGACCACAACTACCACAGCCTTCACCAGACTGAGTCCAGCAAAACTAGATGGTGCCCAGTTACCATTACCGACTGGTCTGACAGGAATCACAACAGAGGGTCCCAGACAGAGCAGGAGAAAAATGTAGAACAGTATGCTAACTCACAAAAAAAGACCAAACTTCCTGGTCTGACAGATTGGAGAAACCCTAAGAGTAAGGCCCCCAGACATCTTTTTAATTCAGTTCTGATGTCACTCCTGAGGTTCACACTTCAGCCAATGATTAGACAGACCCATAAAACAAAATGAGACGAAATGGGCACACTGGCCCCAGGGCAAGGACTAGAAGGAGGACAAGACAGAAAAGCTGGTAACGGGAAACCCAGGGCCGAGAAGAGGAGAATCTTGACACGTCGTTAGGTTGACAACCAAAGTCACAAAACAGTATGTGCATTAATTGTTTAATGAGAAATTAATATGCTCTGTAAACCTTCATCTAAAGTACAATAAAAGAAAAAAAGTGTGTCTGAGAAGACAGAAAGAGTGGAATTCGAAATAAATGTGAAGGCACGGCTTTGGATAGAAACAGTGATATTCTTTCACCCAGGAATAAAAGTCAGGTGTGAAGGAGACAAGTACTCCTGCGCCTAAATAGAGGGTGTGTCCCATGAGGAGGGGGAGCAGGCAGGAGGCGACCCAGTAGGAAGGGCTGATTGGAAAGGCACTGTGGAGAACGAATCAGGCAGGAGGAACCCAAAGCAGCCCTGGGAAGTCAGAGCACAGATTCTGCAGTAAGACTGCTGGGATCAAGCCCTAGGATCCAAATCAATTATTGCCTGTGAGACATTGAGAAAGGAAGGTATCTTTTCTGATTAGTATTACTGTTGGTGCATGGAAACCCCAGGTTCTGCTCGTGACTCACCTCAACCAATAAACTAGATACCGAGGGGGAAGAGTAGAAGGTGCCTTTATTTCCTCGCAAAAGGAAAAGGAGTAGTTGAGGCTGCTGCCGCCAAGACTGCTCTGCAAGGGCAAACTACTTTTAAGGGATTTACAAGTAGGAAGTTCATACAAGTTACTTCAGCAACATTCTTAATCATACTACGCAGGTACAATGGGGTTTTCATATAACTTTATGTTTTATGCATTGCGTGTTCAGAAAACGGCGATTAAACTCCACCCAGAAGCGGGGAGGTTACTATGCATGAGGTATTTAATGAGCTAAAAGGTTATCCTGAATGTTAACATAGTGCCTAAACTGATTTTCGCCAATTTCCTCTTGTTTTGGGGTAGTAGTTAAGGAGAGGGAAACCAGGATTTTAATGTAAAAAAAACTGGGTGTGCCAAGCAAATTGCTTGAGGCAGTGGAATTTTAAGCAACCTGAGGACCACTGTTTTATTACCGTTTTGTCATTCACGACAAGTTTCTGTTCTAAACTGTAGCCTGGCTTGGAATTTTTTGGCATGTTATCCAGGAGGGGGCAAACATAGACTTGAACAGTTGGCCTTTCATCATGGTAACTGATCTATTATTGAGGTATTAGGGGTAGGCAGACCGCAAACTGGTGTACTGGACTCTGTTGTTGTTAGGTGCCATTGAGTTGGTTCCGACTCATAGCAACCCAATGTATGATAGAACAAAACACTGCTTGGTCCGGTGTCATCCTCACAATCATTGTTATGCTTGAGCCCATTGTTGCAGCCACTGTGTCAATCCATCTCATTGTCTTCCTCTTTTTCGCTGACCCTGTACTTTACCATGCATGATATCCCTCTCCAGAAACTGATTTCTCCTGATATTTCATGTCCTAAGTATGTGAGACATAGTTTCACCATCCTTGCTTCTAAGAAGCATTCTGGTTGTACTTCTTCCAAGGCAGATCTGTTCGTTCTTCTGGCAGTCTGTGGTATGTTCAATATTCTTTGCCAACACTGTAATTCAAAGTTGTCAATTCTTCTTAGATCTACCTCATTCATTGTCCAGCTTTCACATGCAAATGAAGTAATTGAAAACACCATGGCTTGGGACAGGTGCACCTTAGTCTTCAAGGTGACATCTTTGCTTTTTAATACGTTAAAGAGGTCTTTTGCAGCTGATTTGCCCAATGCAGTGTGTCTTTTGATTTCTTGGCTACTGCTTCCATGTGTGTTAATTGTGGATCTAAGTAAAATGAAATCCGTGACAACGTCAGTAATTTCCCATTTATCATGATGTTGCTTATTGGTCCAGTCGTGAGGATTTTTTTCCCCCTCATCTTGTTTATTTATTTATTTAATTGTGCTTTTTGTGAAAGTTTACAATTCAAGTCAGTTTCTCATACAAAAACTTAAACACACACAGTTAAGTGACCCTGGTTGTTCTCCCTATACTGTGACAGCATATTCTTCCTCTCTACCCTGTATTTCCCTTGTCCATTCAACCAGCTCCTGCCCCCTCAGCCTTCTCATCTTGCCTCCAGACAGGAGCTTCCCACGTAGTCTCATGTTTCTACTTGAGCCAAGAAGCTCTCTCTTCACCAGTATCATTTTCCGTTTTATAAACCAAAACCAACCAAACCCAACCAAACTCACTGCCATCAGGTCGATTCCAACTCATAGCGACCCTATAGCACAGAGTAAAACTGCCCCAAAGAGTTTCCAAGGAGCACCTGGCATATTTGAACTTGGTTAGCAGCCGTAGTACTTAACCACTACACCACTGGGGTTTCCTTTCTGTCTTACACTCCAGTCCAAACCTTGTCCAAAGAGTTGGCTTCGGGAATGGTTCCAGTTTGGGGCTAACAGAAGGTCCAGGGACCATGACCTCCAGGGTCCTTTTAGTCTCGGTCAGACAATTAAGTCTCGTCTTTTTACTAGAATTTGAGGCCTGCATTCCACTGGTCTCCTGCTCTATCATGGATTACCTGTTTTGCTCCCTGCCAGGGCAGTCATCGGTTATAGCTGGGCACCATCTAGTTTTTCTAGTCTCAGGCTGGTGTAGTCTCTAGTTTATGTGGCCCTTTCTGTCTCTTGGGCTCATGTTTACCTTGTGTCCTTGGTGTTCTTCATTCTCCTTTGATTCAGGTGGGTTGAGACGAATTGATGCATCTTAGATGGCTGCTTGTTAGCGATTAAGACCCCAGACGCCCCTCACCAAAGTGGGATGCAGAAAGGTTTCTTAATACGTTTTGTTATGCCAATTGACCTAGATGTCCCCTGAAACCATGGTCCCCAGACCACTGTCCCTGCTCCTCTGGCCTTCGAAGCATTCAATTTATCCAGGATACTTCTTTGCTTTTGGTTCAGTCCAGCTGACCTCTCCTGTATTGTGTGTTGTCTTTCCCTTCAGCTAAAATACTTCTTATCTACTATCTGATTAGTGAATACCCCTCTCCCTCCCTCCCCATCCTCATAACCATCAAAGAATGTTTTCTTCTGTGTTTAAACTATTTCTTCAGTTCTCATAATAGTGGTCTCATACAATAGTCATCCTTTTGCAACTGACTAATTCCATTCAGCATAATGCCTTCCAGATTCCTCCATGTTATGAGACGTTTCATGGATTCATCATTGTTCTTTATCGATGTATAGTATTTCATTGTGTGGATATACCATAATTTATCCATTCATCCGTTGATGGGCACCTTGGTTGCGTCCATCTTTTTGCTATTGTGAACAGTGCTGCAATGAACATGGGAGTGCATATATGTGTTTGTGCGAAGGCTCTTATTTCTCTAGAATATATTTCAAGGAGTGGGATTGCTGGATCCTATGGTACTTCTATTTCTAGCTTTTTAAGGAAGTGCCAAATCGATTTCCAAAGTGGTTGTACCATTTTACATTGCCACCAGCAGCATATAAGTGTTCCAGTCTCTCCACAACCTCTCCAGCATTTATTATTTTGTGTTTTTTGATTAATGCCAGCCTTGTTGGAGTGAGACAGTATCTCATTGTAGTTTTGATTTGCATTTCTCTAATAGCTAATGATCCTGAGCATTACCTCATGTATCTGTTACCTGACTGAATGTCTTCTTTTGTGAAGTGCTATTCATATCCTTTGCCCATTTTTTAATTTGGTTATTTGCCTTTTCGTTGTTGAATTTTTGCGGTTTCATATAGATTTTAGAGATCAGATGCTGATAGGATTTGTGGTAGCCAAAAACTTTTTCCCAGTCTGTAGGTAATCTTTTTTTTTTTTTTTATTAATTTTTATTAAGCTTCAAGTGAACGTTTACAAATCCAATCAGTCTGTCACATATAAGTTTACATACATCTCACTCCCTACTCCCACTTGCTCTCCCCTTCTTGAGTCAGCCCTTTCAGTCTCTCCTTTCGTGACAATTTTGCCGGCTTTTCTCTCTCTATCCTCCCAACCCCCCTCCAGACAAGAGTTACCAACACAATCTCAAGTGTCCACCTGATATAATTAGCTCACTCTTCATCAGCGTCTCTCTCCCACCCGCTGACCAGTCCCTTTCATGTCTGATGAGTTGTCTTCGGGGATGGTTCCTGTCCTGTGCCAACAGAAGGTCTGGGGAGCATGGCTGCCGGGATTCCTCTAGTCTCAGTCAGACCATTAAGTTTGGTCTTTTTATGAGAATTTGGGGTCTGTATCCCACTGATCTCCTGCTCCCTCAGGGGTCCTCTGCTGTGCTCCCTATCAGGGCAGTCATCGATTGTGGCCGGGCACCAACTAGTTCTTCTGGTCTCAGGATGATGTAGGTCTCTGGTTCATGTGGCCCTTTCTGTCTCTTGGGCTCTTAGTTGTCGTGTGGCCTTGGTGTTCTTCATTTTCCTTTGCTCCAGGTGGGTTGAGACCAATTGCTGCATCTTAGATGGCCGCTTGTTAGCATTTAAGACCCCAGACGCCACATTTCAAAGTGGGATGCAGAATGATTTCATAATAGAATTATTTTGCCAATTGACTTAGAAGTCCCCGCAAACCATGTTCCCCAGACCCCCGCCCTTGCTCCGCTGACTTTGAAGCATTCATTATATCCCGGAAACTTCTTTGCTTTTGGTCCAGTCCAACTGAGCTGACCTTCCATGTATTGAGTGTTGTCTTTCCCTTCACCTAAAGCAGTTCTTATCTACTGATTAATCAATAAAAAACCCTCTCCCACCCTCCCTCCCTCCCCCCCTCGTAACCACAAAAGTATGTGTTCTTCTCAGGTTTACTATTACTCAAGATCTTATAATAGTGGTCTTATACAATATTTGTCCTTTTGCCTCTGACTAATTTCGCTCAGCATAATGCCTTCCAGGTTCCTCCATGTTATGAAATGTTTCACAGATTCGTCACTGTTCTTTATCGATGCGTAGTATTCCATTGTGTGAATATACCACAATTTATTTACCCATTCATCCGTAGATGGACACCTTGGTTGCTTCCAACTTTTGCTATTGTAAACAGAGTTGCAATAAACATGGGTGTGCATATATCTGTTTGTATGAAGGCTCTTGTATCTCTAGGGTATATTCCCAGAAGTGGGATTTCTGGGTTGTATGGTAGTTCTATTTCTAACTGTTTAAGATAACGCCAGATAGATTTCCAAAGGGGTTGTACCATTTTACATTCCCACCAGCAGTGTATAAGAGTTCCGATCTCTCCGCAGCCTCTCCAACATTTATTATTTTGTGTTTTTTGGATTAATGCCAGCCTTGCCGGTGTGAGATGGAATCTCATCGTAGTTTTAATTTGCATTTCTCTAATGGCTAATGATCGGGAGCATTTTCTCATGTATCTGTTGGCTGCCTGAATATCTTCTTTAGTGAAATGTGTGTTCATATCCTTTGCCCACTTTTTGATTGGGTTGTTTGTCTTTTTGTGGTTGAGTTTTGACAGAATCATGTAGATTTTAGAGATCAGGCGCTGGTCTGAGATGTCATAGCTGAATATTCTTTCCCAGTCTGTAGGTGGTCTTTTTACTCTTTTGGTGAAGTCTTTAGATGAGCATAGGTGTTTGATTTTTAGGAGCTCCCAGTTATCAGGTTTCTCTTCATCATTTTTGGTAATGTTTTGTATTCTGTTTATGCCTTGTATTAGGGCTCCTAGGGTTGTCCCAATTTTTTCTTCCATGATCTTTATCGTTTTAGTCTTTATGTTTAGGTCTTTGATCCACTTGGAGTTAGTTTTTGTGCATGGTGTAAGGTATGGGTCCTGTTTCATTTTTTTGCAAATGAATATCCAGTTATGCCAGCACCATTTGTTAAAAAGGCTTTCTTTTCCCCAATTAATTGACACTGGTCCTTTGTCAAATATCAGCTGCTCATACGTGGATGGATCTATGTCTGGGTTCTCAATTCTGTTCCATTGGTCTATGTGCCTGTTGTTGTACCAATACCAGGCTGTTTTGACTACTGTGGCTGTATAATAGGTTCTGAAATCAGGTAAAGTGAGGCCTCCCACTTTCTTCTTCTTTTTCAGTAGTGTTTTGCTTATCCGGGGCTTCTTTCCCTTCCATATGAAATTGGTGATTTGTTTCTCTATCCCCTTAAAATATGACATTGGAATTTGGATAGGAAGTGCGTTAAATGTATAGATGGCTTTTGGTAGAATAGACATTTTTACTATGTTAAGTCTTCCTATCCATGAGCAAGGTATGTTTTTCCACTTAAGTATGTCCTTTTGAATTTCTTGTAGTAGAGCTTTGTAGTTTTCTTTGTATAGGTCTTTTACATCCTTGGTAAGATTTATTCCTAAGTATCTTATCTTCTTGGGGGCTACTGTGAATGGTATTGATTTGGTTATTTCCTCTTCGGTGTTCTTTTTGTTGATGTAGAGGAATCCAAGTGATTTTTGTATGTTTATTTTATAACCTGAGACTCTGCCAAACTCTTCTATTAGTTCCAGTAGTTTTCTGGAGGATTCCTTAGGGTTTTCTGTGTATATAATCATGTCATCTGGAAATAGTGATAACTTTACTTCTTCCTTGCCAATCCGGATACCTTTTATTTCTTTGTCTAGCCTAATTGCCCTGGCTAGGACTTCCAGCACGATGTTGAATAAGAGCGGTGATAAAGGGCATCCTTGTCTGGTTCCCGTTCTCAAGGGAAATGCTTTCAGGTTCTCTCCATTTAGAGTGATATTGGCTGTTGGCTTTGCATAGATGCCCTTTATTATGTTGAGGAATTTTCCTTCAATTCCTATTTTGGTAAGAGTTTTTATTGTAGGTAATCTTTTTACTCTTGATGAAGTCTTTGGATGAGCATAAGTGTTTGGTTTTTAGGAGCTCCCAGTATACTGGCTTGTCTTCTGGTGTTTGTGCATTGTTAGTAACATTTTGTATACTGCTTTTGCCATGTATGAGGGCTCCTAGAGTTGTCCCTATTTTTTCTTCCATGATCTCTGTCATTTTAGATTTTATATTTAGGTCTTTGATTCACTTTGAGTTAGTTTTTGTGCATGGCATGAGGTATGGGTCTTTTTTCATGTTTTTGCAGATGGATATCCAGCTGTGCCAGTACCATTTGCTAAAGAGACTCTCTTTTCCCCCATTTAACTGACTTTGGGCCTTTGTCAACTATCAGCTGTTCGTATGTGGATGGATTTATGTCTGGATTCTCAATTCTGTTCCATTAGTCTATGTATCTGTTGTTGTACCAGTTTCCAAGTGTTCTATTTTTTTTTTCCCTGCTTTTTGTTGATTTCTACTTTCATGGTTTTATGGTAAGAAAAGATGCTCTGTAATATTTCTATGTTTTGGCTTCTGTTAATGCTTGCTTTATGACCTAATATGTGGTCTATTCTAGAGAATGTTTCATGTGCATTTGAAAAGAAAGTATACTTGGCTGCTATTGAGTGGAGTGTTCCATATATGTCTATAAGGTCAAGATGGTTGATTGTGACATTAAGATCTTCTGAGTCTTTATTGAGCTTCGGGCCAGATGTTCTGTCCTTCACTGAAAATTGTATGTTTAAGTCTCCTACTATTATTGTGGAGCTGTTTATCTCACTTTTCAGTGCTGTTAGAGTTTATTTTACTTATCTTGAAACCCTGTCATTGGGTACATAAATATTTAAAATGGTAATATTCTCCTGGTATATTGTCCTTTTAATCACTATATGGTATCCTTCCTTATACTTTGTGGTAGATTTAACTTTAAAGACTTTTTTGTCAGAAATTAATATTGCCACTCCTGCTTTTTTTTTTCTTTTAGTTTGTGTCTTTAAGTCTAACGTGTGTCTCTCATAGGGAGAATATAGACAGATAGTGGGTTGTTGTTGTTGTTTTTTTTTACCCATTCTGCCACTCTCTGTTTATTAGTGCATTTAGTCCATTTACATTCAACATAATTATGGATAGGTACAAGTTTAGTGCTATCATTTCGATGTCTTTTTTTTTTTAGTTGTTGACAGTTTCTTTTTTCACTTAATTTTTTGTGCTGAGTAGCTTTTCTTTACATATTGTCTTTTCCTCTTTTTCATTGTTTTTATTTTGTTTTTGCTGAATCTTCCTGTTTTTCTTGTTTTATTTTGATGTGTAAAATTGTTAGTCTCCTATGTGGCTACCTTAATATTTACCCACATTTTTCTAAGTTTAAGCCAAATTTTTATTTCTTTATATTGCCTTGACTTCCTCTCCATATGAAAGATCTATGACTCCATTTTGTATTCCCTCTTTATTGATTTAATGTTGTCACCTTTTACATACTAACATCACTGTTTCCCTGTTTTGAGTGTTTTTTTATCTTGATTTATTTTTGTGATTTTCCTGTCTGGGTTGATATCTGATTGCTCTGTCTTGTGTTCTAGTCTTGAGCTGTTATCTGATGTTACTGATTTTCTAACCAGAGAACTCTCTTTAGTATCTCTCATAGTTTTGGTTTGGATTTTGCAAATTCCCTAAACTTCTGTTTGCCTGGAAATGTCCTAATTTCACCTTTATCTTTGAGAGACAGTTTTGCTGGATATATGATTCTTGGTTGGCAATTTTTTTTTCCTTCAAGGCTTTATATATGTCATCCCATTGCCTTCTTGCCTGCATGGTTTCTGTTGGGTAGTCCGAGCTTATTCTTATTGACTTTCCTTTGTAGGTGACTTTCGTTTAGCCTCCCTTAAAGTTATCTCTTTATCTTTGGTTTTGGCAAGTTTGATTATAATATGTCTTGGTGAGTTTAAGATCTGCCTTATGTGGAGTTCAATGAGCATCTTGGATAGATATCTTCTCATCTTTCAGGATATCAGGGAAGTTTTCTGCCAACAAATCTTCAACAATTCCCTCTGTATTTTCTGTTCTCTCTCCCTGTTATGGTATTCCAATTACTCACAGGTTATTTCTCTTGATAGAGTCCCACATGATTCTTAGGGTTTCTTCATTTTTTTTTTTTTTAATTCTTTTGTCTGATTTTTCTTCAAATATTTTGGTACCAATTATATTATCTTCTGTCTCACCAATTCTGACTTTTATTTCCTCAATTCTGCTCCTCTGACTTTTTATTGTCTAATTGTGAAATTTTATTTTTAATCTTCTGAATTTCTGATTGCTGTCTCTCTATGGATTCTTCCAGCCTATTAATTTGTCACTATGGTCTTGAATAACCTTCTTAATTTCCTCAACTGCTTTATCTGTGTTTTCATTGGCTTGTTCTGTGTTCTGTCTGATCTCCTTCCCGATCTCTTGAAGAGTTCTGTATAGTAATCTTTTGTATTCTACCTCTGGTAATTCCAGGAAAATATCCTCGTCTAGAAGGTTCCTTGATTCTTTATTTTGGGAGTTCGAAGAAGCCATCATGGTCTGCTTCTTCATGTGATTTTGTATTGACTGTTGTCTCTGAGCCATCTATAAGTTATTTATTAATTTATTTTATGTTTGCTTACTGTGTCCTAGCTTCTTGCTTTGTTTTGTTTTGATATGTATGCCTAAATAGGCTGCTTGAGTAAGCTAGCTTGATTATTTCTGCCTTTGAAGCTCTAACGTCCTGTCACAGGTGGCTAGAGCTGTTACCAGGTATATGAGCCTAGGAGTCCATTCACTTTTCTTGTATGGATTCAGGTCATATGTCCAGGTTTTCAGCCACTAAGTGTATGGTACAGGCTCTCTCCTACAATCTTAGAGGAGCAGGGGCAATTGGTGTAGGCACAGGCATCTGGTTGCAGCAGGGTGTCATGCTCTGAGCAAGGCAGGGGCTGAACATCATCCCCTGAGTGTCTGTGAGGAAAGCATATCCCTGTTCCCTACAGCACACAAGTTGGTGGGTTCTGCAGCCAGACCATGTGCACTGAATGCTTTTGGGTGTAAGGACTGGGAGACACCACTTATCCTTGGAACCCTGCCACTGGTGACTTGGTGGTGTGGGTGGACCCACCCATCCTCAGGCCCCTGATGTGGGTAGGGAAGGACCCTGCTTAATAGGCAGAGCAGTGTCACACATCAAAAAAACCACCTCTCCAGCACACAGCGGAAACAGTTAGAGTCAGATCTCAGGCACACACACCATTGCAGTCTGCCAACAAGGGGCTAAGGTGCTGAAATGGCCCACCCAGGTCCATGAAGGGGTGAAAGGCATTCAAAGTTGGTGGACCTTTTGTGCCTGGACAGGAGCCACTTCTGCCCTGAGTTTCCAGCTTAGGGGAGCCTGCAGATTATTTTTTCCTCCATTCGCTAATTTGTTCCTTCTCCAAGGCGGAGAGAATGGCCCAGGACACAGTGGATGCTACGTTAGGCCCAGGGAAATGGACATCCACTGAAGCTAACTTGGGGGACTGGGGCAGAGGGAGGAGGGATCAGATAAATGGGAGAGAGTTCTTTCACAAGGGGTTCTATTTGATCCACATCAGCAAGCACTTATATTTTGCTGAGGGTGCTGTTCTTCACTGAATCTGGAGGTGTGAATAGACTCTGAGGCTTGCTCTCTCTCCCTGAGGAAACTACTTCCCAAATGCTACCACCAGCCCTGTCACGGTCATGCCAGGGGATCGTGCCTGAGGGGCACTTGTTCCTGCTGAGTCAGGTCTGGCAACTATTCACCACTTCTGAACAGTCTCTCCCTCCCCTGTCACTCAGTCTGATTTCCTAACTTTGCCTTTGATGTCCAGGGCTCCTAGCTTGTCATATATATAATTGATTCACTTGTTCTTTTGGGTTTTATTGTAAAAGGGATCACTGGAAGCATCTGACGACTCCATCGTCTTGGCCCTGCCTCCCTTGTTTGATTTTTTTGCAGATGGATATCTGGTTATGCCAGCACTATTTGTTAAACAGACAGTCTTTTCTTCAATTAACAGACTTTGGACCTTTGTCAAATATCAACTGCTCATATGTGGATGGATTTATGTCTGGATTCTCAATTCTGTTCCATTGGTCTAAGAATCTGTTGTTGTACCAGTACCAGGCTGTTTTGACTACTGTAGTGGTATAAAAAAAAAGCCCCTCTACTCCCACCCAGCATTTCTCTGGGATGTCCGCCCACAGCAGAAGCCTTGGCCAAAGGGGTGTCCAGGTGCTCGACAAGACCCCCTAAGGAGCTTGCTGGGCTCCCCTGGCCCTCTGTGCTCTCAGAGCGCCGTCTCCCCCAGGGTGTACTCTGACTGCCTGAGGCCTCCGTGAGAGCCGCGCCACCCCAGGACCCCGCACGAACAGCAGGAGCCCCGTGCTCCTGCGAAGGGCCAGGTGGGGCATGTCTCAAGTGCTCTCGATCCCCAGCCACAAGTGGCCTTGATGGATCCTCCCTGGGTGCAAGGGATGGAGGTAATAGCTCCAAAATCAACTAGTGTGAGGCCTTTCAGTTTGGTCTTTTTCAGTAATGCTTTACTTATCTGGGGCCTCTTCCCTTTCCATATGAAATTGGTGATTTGTTTCTCCATCTCATTAAAAAATTCCATTGGAATTTGGATTGGGATTGCACTATATCTGTAGCTCGCTTTGGGTAGAATAGACGTTTTCACAGTGTTGAGTCTTCCTATCCATGAGCAAGGTATGTTTTTCCACTTACGCAGGCCTCTTTTCATTTCTTGCAGTAGTGTCTTGTAGTTTTCTTCATATAGGTCTTTTACATCTCTGATTAGATTTATTCCTAAGTATTTTATCTTCGTGGGGGCTATTTTAAATGGTATTGATTTGGTGATTTCCTCTTCAACATTCTCTTTGTTGATGTAGAGGAATCCAACTAATTTTTGTATGATTTCTTGTATCCTGATACTCTGCTGAACTCTTCTATTAGTTTCAGTAGTTTTCTTTAGGATTCTTCAGGGTTTTCCATGTATAAGATCGTATCATCTGCAAATAGAGATACTTCTTCTTCCTTACTGATTTGGATGCCCTTTATTTCTTTTTCTAGCCTACTTGCAGTGGCTAGGGCCTCCAGCACAATGTTGAATAAGAATGCTGATAAAGGGCATCCTTGTCTGGTTCTGATTCTCAAAGGGAATGCTTTCAGACTCTCTCCACTTAGGATGATGTTGGCTATTAGCTTTGTATAAACGCCCTTTATTATGTTGAGGAATTTCCCTTGTATTCCTATTTTGCTTAGGAGGATTTTTGTTTTCTTTATGTTGAGGTGTAATCCATACTGAAGGCTGTAGTCTTTGATTGTCATCAGTAAGTGCTTCCGCAAGCAAGGTTGTATGATCCGCATAATGCAAGTTGTTAATGAGTCATCCTTCAATCCTGATGCCCCATTCTTCTTCATATAGTCCAGCTTCTCAGATTATTTGGTCAGCATACAGACTGAATAAGTATGGTGAAAGAGTAAAACTCTGAAGTACACCTTTCCTGACTTTAAGCCAAGCAGTATCCCCTTGTTCTGTCTGAACGACTGACTTGATCTATTTTCAGTTTCCTCATGTGCACAATTAAGTATTCAGGAATTCCCGTTCTTTGCAATATTGCCCATAATTTGTTATGATCCACCCAGTCAAATGCCTTTGCATTGTCAATAAAGCACAAGTAAACATCTTTCTGGTATTCTCCACATCTAGCCAGGATCCATCTGACATCAACAATGATATCTCTAGTTCCATGTCCTCTTCTGAATCCAGCTTGAATTTCTGGCAGTTCTCTGTTGATGTATTGCTGCAGCCACTTTTGAATGATCTTCAGCAAAATTTTAGTTCTGAGTGATATTAATGATATTGTTCAATAATTTCTTCATTTGGTCAGATCACCTTTCTTTGGAATAGGCATAAATATGGACATCTTCTGCTCAGTTGGCCAGGTAGCTGTCTTATAAATTTCTTCTCATAGATAAGTGAGCTCTCCTGGCACTGCATCTGTCTGTTCAAACATGTAAATTGGTATTCCATCAATTCCTGGAGCCTTTTTTTTTTTTTTTGGCCACTGACTTCAGTGCAGCTTGGACCTCTTCCTTCAGTACCATCAGTTCCTGATCATATGCTACCTCCTGAAATGACTGAGCATCGACCATTTTTTTTTCTTCAGGTACAGTGACTGTCTGTATTCCTTGCATCTTTTTTTAATGCTTCCTCTATCATCTAATATTTTCCCCACAGAATCCTTCGATATTGCAACTCGAGGTTGGAATTTTTTTTCTTCAGTTCTTTGAGCTTCAGAAATGCCGAGAGTGTTCTTCACTTTTGGTCTTCTAATTCCAGGTCTTTGCATGCGTCATTATAATATTTTACTTTGTCTGCTCAAGCAGCTCTTTGAAAACTTCTGTTCTAGGGTTTTGTTTTTTATTTATTAATTTTGCCTATTTATTAATTGTGCACATCTAGCAGCACCTGACAATCTAGCCAATTAGGGTTATGAGTGTGGAAGATAGAGGCAAAAAGGATTCTGCATTCTCTTAGGGCCTTCCCGATACCCAGGGCAATGGCCTTTCCAGTTAAAGATCACTTGTTAAGAAAGACCAGTGGACACAGACCTACCAGGACTTATCAGAGGGGGATCATAACCCTGAGCTCCTCTGTGCTATGGGTTTCCCAAGAGTCGGTCACTCTTGTGTTACTTTCGTTCTGCACCCACATACCAATCTGCTTCACGAATGGGGCAGCGAGCCCATTGCTGGGGTGGAAGAGCACGGAGTGGGTGGATACAAAGGTTGAGGGGGCTTAGTGGTGGGAATTGATGCACAGCCACTTCACCCAGAATAGAAGCATAAGTGGGCAGCGATACCAGTGTCAAAGTAGAAGGCAAGGCCAAAAAGGATTTTTTCCAGGGTCAGAGAGGAGGACTGGCAGTCTTGATCTGCTGGCCAGTTTCTGGACTGGAATTTTACTTTTCTTCTGCAATCCCTTGTCCCAATACAGAGTCAGGAAAGCTTCCACACAATACTTTTCATCACATTTACCTTCACAAGTACAGAAAAGATCAAGTTGGAGAATAAAAACCCAAAAAAACAAACCTGTTGCCGTCAAGTAAATTCCAACTCCTATCAATCCTATAGGACAGAGTAGAACTGCCCCATAGGATTTCCAAGTAGTGGCTGGGGGACCCTGACAGGGGTCAAAATTCAAACTGCCAACATTTTGGTTAACAGCCAAGCTTTTAACCACTGTACCACCAGGGCTCTGGTTGGAGGATAGTATTATAATTTATAGATCCTTTCTCTCGCAACCTTTCCCCATCTGCCAATTCATATTGAGGCCATTCAACGTTACAAAAGAAAATCACCTTTTTCTTTTTCATAGGGTCTGACCTGAAATATTCCCAGTTCTTAAGGATGCATCCTAGCAGGCTGCATTCTGGGATCCCTTGAACTTTCCCCATTCTCTGGACACACACACACTTACACAATCCCACAACCTAATTTAGAGAACCAACCTAATAACAGATACGTAGAGCCTTTGACACCCTCAACAATCAATTCTGCCTGGTTCTTGGGACTCCTCTAAGGCCTTTCACAGAAATTACACTATTACTTACCAAATAACCCCAAATACCTCCTGTTTCTTGGGGCTCTTCTAAGGCCTTACCTAAGTACTTGCCACATAACCCAGGCATGTTTCATGTCTCCTACGAAGTCACCACTGGGTCTGAGGTGATTCGGCTTCCAGGGCTGCTCCAAAGTCTCCAGAAGAAATCTCCTGGTGGTGTCAGACATGGGGGCTGGTCTGTTGTTTGATCCACCTCCGAAACTGAGTGGATGACTCCTAGCTGGTTCACCAGAAATGTTGTCGAGTGGGAATCCCTGGTTCTGCTCAGCGGATAAATGAGGCACAGAGGTGTGAGAGTAGAAATGCACTTTTATTTCATTCCACAAGGAAAGGAGCATTTGGGCTGCCACTTCCAAGACCGATCAGTGAGGGCAAGGGGGAAAGTTACTTTTAAGGGGTTTACAAGTAGGAAGTTCATACAAATTATATCAGCAACATTCTTCATCATACGATGCAGGCACGGTAGGGTTTACATATAACTTTATGCCTCACATATTCAGACAATGGTGGTTAAACTCCACCCAGAGGCAGGGAAATTACTATGCATGTGGTATTTAATGAGCTAAAAGGGTATCCTGAATGTCAACATGGCACCTAAACCAGTTTACACCAATTTCCTCTAGTTTTGGGGCAGCAGTTAAGGAGAGGGGAACCAGGACTTTAAGGTAACATTGCAGGATGTGCCAAGCAAAAAAAAAAAAAAAAGTAGTATTCTAATGTAAAACTACAGAACATGCCAAGCAAAGAAAGCAAGATTTTACTGTAGAACTATGGGACGTGCCAAGCAAGCTTCTTGAGGCAGTGGAATTTTTGGCAGCCTGGGGACCTGTATGTTATTATGGGTACAACCTTGTTTGATTCATTATTGTCTAGGCTTATAACAAACAAGCTGCCAATAATTTTTTTTTTCAGGACTGATGTCCCGTTTCTACAATGAGCAAATGCGGCAATGCATTGGCATACATTCTACAAAATTCAAATTACCAAAATGTACTAGATTAACTAAAAATATTTTTGTCAGAGAAAACATCAATTGGTTTCTAAACAGACTTCCACTGTACAATTTCTAGTCCTCTTTTTTCAGTATGTGTTGGGGGGAGAAATTATGGAGAAAAACGTGAGCCTTTCAATGCTGTGTTATAAGCAGGAGGAACTGTAGAGTTCTTTTCTTAGACCTAATATTTAAATAGCTTCGGAGGAGGAGTAGATGACCTTACAAAGTTTCTTTGTTTTGTTTTGTTTTATTATTACTGTAAACAAGACAGAGGTTTCCAAGCAAAGGAACATTTAGCTCCAAATAAAACAAGTAGAATGAGATAGTTCTAATAGATTGGTAAACAATCAACAATTTCCAAAGCTGCTATCCATAAAAGTCATCTGAAGTGATAGTTAAAAATGCCCCCAAACAGGTATGTTCAACAGGTACCATAGGTTATTCCGATTCAGCTTGTGCATGGACCACACATTTATAGACAGTGCATGATAAATAGATATGTTTAGACTTTATCCTTGTTTTTAATGGTTGACTCCACAACATAAGATTGATATAATAATAAAAAAAATACAGCATTGTAATATCTAGGAATATAGTTTAGTAAGAGTAGATTAGGAAGAATGTGATTTCATATCATAGTTTTTTGTTTTTGTTTTTAGAATCTGAGGAGTATAAAATATGATTAATATAATCAATTTTCAGTCTTTTAGCATTTCAGTTTCTCTAAGGTAAAAGAGCCAAGCCAGGTGCTGTTGAGTACATTCCATTTCACGGCAACCCCAGACGTGTCAGAGTAAAACTGTCTCTATATGGCTTTCAATGGCAGATTTTGCAGAAGCAGATGGCTAGACTTTTCTTCCTAGGCCTCCATGACGGACTCAAACCTCCAACCTTTCAGTTAGCAGCTGAGAACATCAACTTTTTGCACTACCCAGGGACCCCTTTCAAATAAGGACCACCTTTTCTCTCTTTTTCTTCTTTAATGCCAGGCCTGGGACAACCTGGAAACATTTTGGGAAGGGAGGAGAGAGGCAAAGGAAGTGATCCCATAGCAACACATCTGTGAAAGGACTGAGGTTTTGTCCTTCATCTGAGAAAGGAGTTCAGCCCCCTTTCTGACGATGAGGGTAGGTAGGATAGATGAGGGTAGAATCACATTCTTCCTAAACTACTCTTACTAAACTATATTCCTAGATATTACAATGCTGTATTATATCAATCTCATGTTGCAGAGTCAACCATTAAAAACAAGGATAAAGTCTAAACATATCTATTTCTCCATCTCCCCATTCAGAATTCCTCGTAGGAAAACCAGTTGCACCCCTGGGCAGATGTTGGAGGAGGAGCAGCGCTCCCTGAGGACATGGTATGGGTGCTGTGGCAGCAGCTTCTGGTCCAAAAAGAGATGCTGAGCTGCCCAGAGCAAACTGCCCATGGGTGAGATACCATGGACCATTCGTGCTTCCTCCCACTGCCCTCGGCCACTGATCAGTGTAGAATCTGCGCTTGAGAATGTGTTGTTGTTATTGTTGTTATTGTTAGTTAGTTAGTTATCTAATGGAGATGTGCATGGAAGACAAAGTTTTGGAGCTCACTTGCCTGGCATGGGTGCTGCAGACCAGGAGACAATAATTCTCAGCTGTCCTCACTCACCCCTTGCACATTCCTATTTCGTGTGGCTTCTCAGGGAAACCAACTATTCTTTGTGGAAGCTGAAAAGCTGTATAATACTGAGGCAGGCAGCCTCAGAGCCCAACATTTCTTTGAATAACCTACTCTGGCTTATCCTCCTGCACAGAGTAGAACAAGCCACACATTTCTGCAGAGTTGTCCTTGACAAAATAATCACAGAATGGCCATAGCTGGCCTGAACTGGATTTAGCAGGTTTTCAATGCCATCTTGGCACATTAAGTGACCTATTAGCTCATTAAGTGTGAAATACATATAAGCACCCCACCTCTGGGTAGAGACTTAACATGCTAATGAAGGAAAATTGATCTGTTCCTCCATCCTGGGGAATTGAACCTTGTCTAAAGAAAATGCGTAGTCATCCCCAAACTCTGGGTGCCTGTGTGAAAGCTGATCCTGAATATTCATGATAAACTTATATTTTGTTGTCTGCTCTCTGTAAAAGCCTGCTTCCTCAAGCTGCCTTTGAGCAGTCTTAGAGCCAGCAGCCCCCAACTGTTCCTTTCCTTGCACAATGAAATAAAGGTACCTTTCTGATCTCCAACCTCCACCTCCTGTTTTTTGACTATGA
Source organism: Elephas maximus indicus (assembly GCF_024166365.1). NCBI lineage: Eukaryota > Metazoa > Chordata > Mammalia > Proboscidea > Elephantidae > Elephas > Elephas maximus. Next base: position 139,580,603 of record NC_064821.1, read on the forward strand.
TCAGTCACACAGAGAAAAACCTGAAGTTTCCACCTGGCAACCGTTCAGCCATACAGTTAAGGGGCGGAAGAGAACGAAAACCAAAAGTAAACGTGCCTCTTGTGGAGCTGAGTTGAGGGTTTTCACTGTTCTTATGGGAGAACAGCGTGTGTGGGGTGAGGCGGGTGGAAGATACATTGCTTCTCCTACTCGGCTTTTGAAACCCAGCCTTGTCCCTTATTCACAGTTACGTTGGGTGTCCTTGGCTCCCAAAGTAGATATAGAGCACCAGGCATGAATATAAACAAAGTAACAATAGGTTGAGAATATTTCAAAACCTGTCTCTTAAGGGTGCTTTCTCAGAGAAGAGGATTGGGTTTTTGTTTGTTTGTTTTATTTTATTTTTGTAACTTTTTTTACCTGCTCATTTCTTTTCTCTTTATCCTCTTAAAAAAAAAAAAGATCTTGTATTAACATAACTACTCATTTCAGTAAAATTAATATGTGCCTGAATATATATAAAACCCCTAATGTAGTTCAGAGATAATCACTGTTTTTTGTTATATATTTCCGGGTTTTGTTCTCTGTTTATTTTAGGGTATATCCAGATTTTGATGATCATGAAGCTTATATAATTTAGAGGTCTGCTTTAAATAAAATAATACATAATACATAATAAGTACAGATTTTAAACCCAAAGAAAATCAAATCCATTGCCACTGAGTCAATTCTGCACCACCAGGGCTCCTTACAAATTTAAAAGTGAATATTTATTTAAAATGAGCAAAGAAATCATAATGAACAACAAATTTTTAAAAGCTGATAAATGCTAAAAACATTTTCTCTCAGTTTTTCTTTGTACTTCTTTTGGGGTATTTCCTCCTATCACATTTGAATGTCAATATGAGCAATAATTCCAGAATATGAATTTGAGGCTTATCAGGAACAATTTTAAGGGATTTTAATACTGAATTCTGTTGTGTTGAGTTACAAAACTAGGTTGTATAATCAAATCAGTGTTGCCCTCTGAAGCTATTTTACTGGAACAATGTGAGCTTGGGTTCAATGACTATTTTTCTCTGCCCAGACTGTTCTGAGTAGCTTGAAAAGACATTAAATGTTAATTTCATTTTCACCAATACGTTTGCATGAAATTGGCTCTTTGACAAAAATGGAGGTTAAAAACTAAACACCAAAACCAGACGTTATACATTCACTTTTTATAGATTTTTTTAGATTCCTAACATAAGAAACTTGCACCCAAATAAATAGAAAAAAGTAGAATTTCATACTGAAGTTTCTAAATCCCCTATTTCCCTTTGATATGTGATGTAATGCTACCAAATGCCTTTCTGTGGGAAAGTTTATCTTTCAGCGTGAGCTTGTATGTATATTGTCCTTCCTAATATTAAATGTTAAAATGTACTCTTTTTCTTTCTTTCTTTTTAATTATGGTGAAAATATATACACCAAAACATTCACAATAACGACCACTTCCACATTTACAATTCAATGACATTAATTCCATTCTTCTAGTTGTGCCACCACCATCATTATCACTATCCTTTTCCAAAATATTCCACCCCCTTTAAAATAAACTCAATGACCTCCAAACAAAAATCTCCCCTTTCTCCCTGCTTCCCATTCCTGGTAACCATTCATAATTTTTGGTTTCTGTATAGTTGGTTATTTGATATAACTGAGATCATAAAGTGTCCTTTTGGGACTGACTTATTTCATTCAGCCTAATGTTTTCCAAGTTCATCCATGCTGTGGCATACACCAAGGCTCCATTCCTCTTTATGGCTGAGCAATATTCCACTGTATGTATATTTCTCATTTTGTTTATCCATCTCTTTATGGACATTTGGCTGTTTCCACCTTTGGCTACTGTAAAAATTGGTGCAATGAACATTGGTGTACAAGTTTCTGTTTATATCCCTGCCTTCACTTTCCCTGGATATACACCCAGGATTGGGATTGCTGGGCCCTGTACAGTCTCTGTGATTCGGAACCAACTTGACGGCACCCAACAACAACTATGTTCAGTTTTCTGAGGAACTGTCAAACTGTTATCCCCAGTGGCTTCACTGTTTCACATTCCTACCACCAGTGGATGAGGAGTTTCTTCACAACCTCACCAACACCTGCCATTTTCTTTTTTTTTTAATCATTGGCATTCTAATGGGGATGAAGTGGTATCCGTTGCGGTTTTGATTTGCTTCTTAACAGCAACAGGTTAGTTTTTTGGTTTCTTGTTAATGGATAATGATGTTGAAGGTCTTTTCCTGTGCTTCTTAGCCATTTGAATATTCTCCCTGGTGAACTATCTGTTCCCCCAAATTTTCTCCCAATCAGTAGGTTATCTTTTCACTTTGTTGATAAAGTCCTTTGATGACCAAAAGTATTTCATTTTTATGAGGTCCCATATATCTATTTTGTCTTTTGCTGCTCAAGCTTTTGTTGTCATATCTAATAATCTACCATTAAACATTAGATCCCACAACCTCACACCTATATTTCCTTCTAAGAATTTTAGGTTTTAGGTTTCACGTTTAGATCCTCCATCCATTTTGAATTGATTTTTGTGTACAGTGTGAGCATAGGTCCTGATTCATTCCTCTGCATGTGGAAATCCACTTTTCCCACCACCATTTATTGAAGAGACTCTTCCTCATTGAATGGACTTAGCACCCTTGTTGAAAGTCAGTTGACCATAGATGTATGGATTTATTTGTGGACTTTCCATTCTATTGGTCTATCAAACCCAGTGCCGTCTAGTCGATTCCGACTCATAGAGATCCTATAGGACAGAGTAGAACTTCCCCATAGAGTTTCCAAGGAGCACCTGGCGGAAGTGAACTGCCGACCTTTTGGTTAGCAGCTGTAGCACTTAACCACTATGCTACGATATGTCTAGTATTATACCAGTACCAGGCTGTTTTAATTGTCGTAGCTTTTTTTTTTTATAGTATATTTTGAAATCAGGAAGTCTGAGTCCTCCTACTTGATTCTTCTTCATGATTGCTTTAGCTATTGAGGGTCCATTGACCTTCAAAATAAATTTGAGGATTGGCTCTTGCATTTCTGCAAAGAAGGCAGTTGGAATTTTAATGGTGATTGCATTGAATTTATAGATTGCTTCGTATAATATTGACATTTTGACTGTATTAAACCTTCCAATCCATGAATATGAAATGTCCTTCCATTTATTTAGGCCTTCTTTATAAAATGTGGAAACCCTGGTGGCGCAGTGGTTAAGAACTATGGCTGCTAACCAAAGGTCAGCAGTTTGAATCCATCAGGCAGTCCTTGGAAACTCTATGGGGCAGTTCTACTGTGTCCTATAGGGCTGCTATGGGTCAGAATCAACTCGACAGCAATGGGTTTGTTTGTTGGTTTTATAAAATGTACTCTTGTATGTTGTGGTGAAATTAGATGATCAGTTTTTAAATTTGTCTTTACTTGATGGTATTAAAATTGGGCAATGTTTTGCTTGTTTTTTTTTTTTTTTTTTCCTGAAACACTGAGGCATATTTTATTGGAACATACAATCCAATGTGGGAACCATTTTTGCTGGGTATTTAAAGATGAACCAAGCAAAATTCTCACTCTTGGCTAATCTATATCTTGAGTGGGGAAATATTACAAAATAAAATAAGAAATGAGTGTTAAAATAATGTTACAAGTAAAGTGGGTGGGTCTGTACAGAAGCAACAAATAATTCAAAAGATTATAGATGTCTTTACAGAGGAAACCCATTTCTGTTGGATCTTAAAGGATGACTAAGATTTCAGCAAAAATAGATTGGAGGAAATGTATTTTAGAGCAAAGGAAGAGAATGAGCAAATATACAATGGAAGGAGGTAAATGCTATGGATTAGCCAGGGCTTACTCATTGAGGATGAGGTTGAAAGATCAATTGGAACCTGGGTCATGGAATTTATTCTGCAGCAAGTAGAGTCTTTGAAGGTTGTTAGGCACGATCAGGGCTGTACTTGAGTTCCATCTCTCTGATGGCAGGAGGAGAGAATGGAGATAAACATCATTTAAGAGGTTGTTGTATATTTCAGAAAACATGTGAGAGTCCAACCACTCTAGGCTTGTCTGGACCATTGTTCCGTGGTCAGTCATGGATGCAGTTTCCTTCCATCTTGATCTGTACCCACTAAGGCACTGTACCCATCTACAAAGTCAATGCTTGACTGCACCACATCTGTGATAGTAGGAATGGGAAAGAGTGACTAGTAGAATGCAGGTTCAAAGTTCTAGAACAAACCTACAGTGACATAAACATATTCCTGCTCATATTCCATTGACAAATATAAATACATGGCCACAGCTAGCTATAAGAGCAGCTATAAAAGGTATGAACTCTAGCTGGTTTGCCATGAGCTCATTTTGTAAAATGCATACAATATTTAGAGCTAAAAGTCTGCTATAACTCTAAATTTTAATCCATCAGAAAGCTGAGTTCACAAGGCAAGCAGGTATACTAAATTGCAAAAGAGAGCAAGCCCCTTTGAGATGGTGGGCCACAAAAATCCTTAAATATTTGAGAAAAGATGGAGGTAAGAAACCAGCTAAATACTAATGAATTTCTTTAAGACTATGAAGGTACTAGCCTGACCATGTAGACTCTCCAGGAGCCCCAGATACAAAGCAAATACATATGTTTTCACAAGAAACTTTCCTCTTAGTTACAGGGCAAGACAGATGAGAGAGCCCCTTTGCTGGGGCAGGCAGACTGGGAATTCCAAGGTTTGAGAGTGCAGCAGAAGTATCCGGCTTTTGGAGAAATACCCATGCCTTCACCAGGAGCCTTGGTTTAAGTAACAAGTAAGAGCAGCCTATCTTTGGAACAGGAAGAAGAGCACAGAGAAAGAAAGCACCCATGTGACAGCTATGCAAGGTCTGCTAAAAGCTGAGAGAGGAACAGGAATACTGAGACAAATTGTCTGGAACTCCAGGCCTATCACATAAAGAACAGTGCAGTGACAGAACTCCACGGGAGCAATTTGAAGCTTAGGGTACAGTGAATGTAGCTATAGTAACAACAATATTCAAATCCAGCTGAACTACAACTACATTGAACTGATGCTTACCAAAAACATCTTAACATAAATGAGGTGTTCCAATTTTAAACCATAAATATTATTATATCAATATCTATTTTGTTTTAAACAATGCCTAGCAATCAATAAAGAATTATGACACATAGAGAAATAATAATAAAAAAAATAATAAAGCAAACAATAAAAACAGAGAGGTCAAATGTTGGCATACTCAGAGAGAGCCTTTAAAATAACTGTAATTTTGATGTCAAAGGATCTAATAGAAGGGTGACCAACACACTTGAACAGGTGGGATTTCAGCAGAAAAATGAAATCTGTTAGTAGAGTCGAATGGAAATGCTGTAAATGAAAAGCACAATATCAGTGATGAATTTCTTTAATGGGCTTAACAGAAGACTTAATGTGTACATAATAGAGGAAAAAATGAGAAAATGTGAGATAGACCAATATAAATTTACCAAACTCACAGCTATCAGAACAACAGGCAGAACAGACATTACGTCAATTTGTATTTGATTGGTAGGAGCTAAGTAGTAACCTCTGGTTCCTTGGTACTTGGAACCAGTGTTCATTTTCTGAGTCTGATTTATAAAAAAAACTCTCAACAGTGCAGCTGTTTTTACAAAAAACCCGTTGCCGTCGAGTCGATTCTGACTCATAGCAACCGTACAGTACAGAGTAGAACTGCCCCACAGGACTTCCAAGGAGCGGCTGGTGGATTCAAACTGCTGACCTTTTGATTAGCAACCGTACTCATAACCACTGTGCCTCCAGGGCTCCTTCTGCCCATAGAATCCTTCAGTATTGCAACTTGAGGCTTGAATTTTTTTCTTCAGTTCTTTTATTGAGAAGTGCCAAACGTGTTCTGTTTTGGTTTTTTAACTCTAGGTCTTTGCACACTTCACTATAATACTTTGTCTTCACAAGCTGCCCTTTGAAATCTTCTGTTCAGCTCTTTTGCTTCATCGTTTCTTCCATTTGCTTTAGCTAGTCTACTTTCAAGAATAAGTTTCATAGTCTCTTCCGACATTTATTTTGATCTTTTCTTTCTTTTTAATGACGTTGTGTTCTCTTTCTGTGTGATATTCCTGATGTCATCACAAAACTCTTCTGGTGTTTGGTCCTAAGTGTTCAGTGCTTCAAATATATTCTTGAGATGATCTCTAAATTCAGGCGGGATATACTCAAGGTTGTACTTTGGCTCTCGTGGACTTGTTTTAATTTTCTTCACCTTCAACTTGAACTTGCATGTGTGAGCAATTGATGATGGTCTGTTCCCCAGTCAGCCCCTGGCCTTGTTCTGACTGATGATATTGAGCTTCTGTATCATCTCTTTCCGCAAATGTAGTGGTTTGATCCTCCGCATTCCATCAAGTGAAGTCCACGTGTATAGTTGCTGTTTATGTTGTTGAAAAAAAGGTATTTCCAATGAAGAAGTCATTGGTCTTGCAAAACTCTATCATGCGATCTCCTGAATCAGTTCTATCACCAAGGCCATATTTACCAACTACTTATCCTTCTTCTTTGTTTCCAATTTTCCAATAGTCCGATCATTGGTAATTATCAATGCATCTCGATTGCATGTTTGATCATTTTCAGACTGCAGAAATTGGTAAAAATCTGCAATTTCTTCATCTTTGGCATTAGAGATTGGTGTGTAAAGTTGATTAATAGAGGCATTAACTAGTCTTCCTTGTAGGCATCTGGATCTTATCCTACTACTGACAGCATTGTACTTCAGGATACATCTTGAAATGTTCCTTTTGCCAGTGAATGTGATGCCATTTGTTTTCAATTTGTCATTTGTGGCAAAGTAGACCACAGGATTGTCCAATTCAAAATGGCTGATACCAGTTTGTTTCAGCGCACTAATGCCTAGAACATCGATCTTCAAGCATTCCATTTCATTTTTGACAATTTCCAATTTATCTTGATTCATACTTTGTACATTGCACTTTCCGATTATTAATGGGTGTTTGCAACTGTTTCTTCTCATTTTTAGTCATGCTGCATCAGCAAATGAAGGTCTTAAAAGCTTGACTCCACCCACATCATTAAGGTCAACTCTACTTTGAGGAGGCAGCTCTTCCCTTGTCATATTTTGAGTGCCTTCCAACCTGAGGGGCTCATCTTCTGTCACTGTATCAATGTTCTGCTGCCACCCAAAAGATTTTCACTGGCCAATTTTTTCAGAACTGTGTCACCAGGTCCTTCTTCCCAATCTGTCTTGGTCTGGAAGCTCCACTGAAACCTGTCCACCATGGGTGACCCTGATGGTGTTTGAAATGCTGGTGGCGTAGCTTCCAGCATCACAGCAACATGCAAGCTCCCACAGTGTGACAAACTGACAGATGAATGATGGGACACATTCACGTTTCAGGGATCAAAATGTGGGCATATTTGGGAGGGTCTATTATTCTGCCTACCTCAGAAAGGCTTTAAGTTCCCTTCAGACTCTCCTATTTACAGCCACTACAGTATAGTTGGAAATTTTTGTTCCTACTTGTTTAAAAACAGTCAAAAAGTATTTTAATTACCAATAGTACAGCCACTTCTACCGCTCCTTCTACTGTCACTACGTCTCATTCTGTGCTTGTCTAGATTTACCAACATCTTTTACCACTTCTTTGCTCAACGTTACTTTCTGGCAATATTGTTTAAGAAATATTTCTTTTCTTGCTGAAATACATTACTTAGTTCCTTATATGAGATACTTTATTTTATTCTCACACTTTAATAATGGTTTTGCTGAGAATAAAATTTTATTCTCATTGGCGAAATATTCATCTGTTGTTATATAGGATTTTAACATCTTCTCATGGAGTTTAATATGTTTATCTGTAATGGTCTTGCACTTTCTTCATTAAAGTTACTCATGGAGAAATTGTGTTGTTATTGTAAATGGTTGAATTTTTTTCTATTATATTTTTGGGTTGCTTACCTGTAAAGAAGCAAAATGTTATTGATTTTTATGTTTTATACAATGACTGGGCAATTCTAACAGTTTGTCTATAAATTATGTTGACTTTTCTATGTAGATGAGCATATCTTTATAGAATTTGGTTTTTCCCTTCTTCTGTTATATTTATTTTATATCTTATTTCTTTATCTTATAGCATTGGCCAGGTTTTCTGGCTATTATAAAAATATTTACATAGAATATAAAAGTTGACAATAAACATGATTAAAGGTTATTTTTAGATTTTCTGTTGATGAATCATGCCTTCCTTCCATTTTTGAAATCTACTTGTTTGTGATATATTATTTTTAATACACAGTTAGATTTGGTTATTTATATTTTATTTAGGATTTTGCACCTATGTCATTTTTATAACTATTTTAAAATGTGTATATTGTCTTTCCCTCCACTAGAATGTAAGTTCAAGGGGATAGAGACTTTGTATGCCTTTTCACCAGTTTCTCTAGTAATTAAATACATGCTTAGAACATAATAGGTACCTGATACACATTTGGAACTTTGGTGGTGCAGTGGTTAAGAGCACAGATGCTAACAAAATTTTGGCAGTTCAGATCCACCAGCTGCTCCTTGGAAACCTTATGGAGCAGTTCTACTCTGTCCTATAAGGTAGCTATGAGTCAGACTCAACTCGACGGCAACAGTTTTAATACACATTTATTGAATTAATAAGTAAAGAAATATGTTCATGAATGAGATGATCTGTGATTTTCTTTGCTTTTACTTGCTCTAATCAGTTTTAAAATCATGGTAATATTAGCCTCACAGAATTGAGAGGCGTTATTTGTCTTTCTATTTTCTCAAATATCTTAGATCTATTTTAAAGTTGGAATTGACTTTCAGAAATGACTAGGTAGGTAGTAGTTGAATTTCTAGACTTTGCAAGAACTCATAAATATTCTAAACTTGGGAATTTTCTGGGGCATAATTCAGTGACAACTGTTTCAATTAAGGACACTAAAATAGGTCTGCTTTTCTTCTGCAAATAGATAAATCATATTTTGAGTCGCTAAGAAATTTCAAGATCCTCAATATATACCCAATCTGGGGATTCCTTACACAGATAAGCAATTATAAGGGAGGCAAAATAGAGATTTGGTAACCCAGAAACCCAGTGCCGTCGAGTCAATTCCAACTCATAGTGACCCTCTAGGACAGAGTAGAACTGCCCCACAGAGTTTCCAAGGAGAGCCTGGAAGATTCGAACTGCCGACCTTTTGGTTAGCAGCCGTAGCACTTAACCACTAGACCACCAGGGTTCCCAGATATTTAATGCAGGAAATAAAAATAAAAATAAATTTTTATTAGACCCTATGTTTATTTTTTTTGTTCATTTGTTTACTCCAGTAGAGTAAGGTTTTAAAAGAGATTTGGTAATGCTTCTATAATTTTAAAACCTTACTCTACTGGAGTAAACAAACAAAAAAACAATAAACAAAAGGTCTAATAAAATGTTTTTGTTTTTTTATTTCCTGCCTTAGCGTAATTCTTAACCTCTTTAAGGAAACTCAAATGGCCTCCTTATTGATTTTTAAAAATTGAGGAAAAACTAAGTAAAAAGGAGAGTTTGGGTTTTCAAAAAATTTTAATGGAAATTTAGAGTTGAAATACATACAGATACTTTCATTCAATCCACATTGTTTTTAGGAAATGCCAGCAAGGTTTCAATCATGACTGTGAAGAACTGAGATCATTTAACTTTAGAACTATTAGTGAGCATAAAATCATATTAGCCTCATCAGATTTTTGGCATTGTATCTGACATCACTTACACCATGTATTTATAAGCTACAAAGACCATAAACATGCAACACACAATTATATAATCCAGTGTCGACTGTTTCAAATTCTAAAATGTACTATTTAACTTATGTTTTGGGTAAAGATGAACAAGAAGGAAAATATTTCTTCTTTAGTCCTTCAGCGTTCCAATCTCTCCGCAGCCTCTCCAACATTTATTATTTTGTGTTTTTTGGATTAATGCCAGCCTTGTTGGAGTGAGATGGAATCTCATTGTAGTTTTAATTTGCATTTCTCTAATGGCTAATGATCAAGAGCATTTTCTCATGTATCTGTTAGCTGCCTGAATATCTTTTTTAGTGAAGAGCGTGTTCATATCCTTTGCCCACTTCTTGATTGGGTTGTTTGTCTTTTTGTGGTTGAGTTTTGACAGAATCATATAGATTTTAGAGATCAGGCGCTGGTCTGAGATGTCATAGCTGAATATTCTTTCCCAGTCTGTAGGTGGTCTTTTTACTCTTTTGGTGAAGTCTTTAGATGAGTATAGGTGTTTGATTTTTAGGAGCTCCCAGTCATCTGGTTTCTCTTCGTCATTTTTGGTAATGTTTTGTATTCTGTTTATGCCTTGTATTAGGGCTCCTAAGGTTGTCCCTATTTTTTCTTCCATGATCTTTATCGTTTTAGTCTTTATGTTTAGGTCTTTGATCCACTTGGAGTTAGTTTTTATGCTTGGTGTGAGGTATGGGTCCTGTTTCATTTTTTTGGAAATGGATATCCAGTTATGCCAGAACCATTTGTTAAAAAGGCTATCTTTTCCCCGATTAACTGACACTGGTCCTTTGTCAAATATCAGCTGCTCATATGTGGATGCATTTATATCTGGGTTCTTAATTCTGGTCCACTGGTCTATGTGCCTGTTGTTGTACCAATACCAGGCTGTTTTGACTACTGTGGCTGTATAATAGGTTCTGAAATCAGGTAGAGTGAGGCCTCCCACTTTCTTCTTCTTTTTCGGTAATGCTTTGCTTATCCGTGGCTTCTTTCCCTTCCATATGAAGTTGGTGATTTGTTTCTCCATCACCTTAAAAAATGACATTGGAATTTGGATAGGAAGTGCATGGTATGTATAGATGGCTTTTGGTAGAATAGACGTTTTTGCTATGTTAAGTCTTCCTATCCATGAGCAAGGTATGTATTTCCACTTAAGTATGTCCTTTTGAATTTCTTGTAGTAGAGCTTTGTAGTTTTCTTTGTATAGGTCTTTTACATCCTTGGTAAGATTTATTCCTAAGTATTTTATCTTCTTGGGGGCTACTGTGAATGGTATTGATTTGGTTATTTCCTCTTCGGTGTTCTTTTTGTTGATGTAGAGGAATCCAAGTGATTTTTGTATGTTTATCTTATAACCTGAGACTCTTCCAAACTCTTCTATTAGTTTCAGTAGTTTTCTGGAGGATTCCTTAGGGTTTTCTGTGTATAAGATCATGTCATCTGCAAATAGAGATAATTTTACTTCCTCCTTGCCAATCCAGATGCCCTTTATTTCTTTGTCTAGCCTAATTGCTCTGGCTAGGACTTCTAGCACAATGTTGATTAAGAGCGGTGATAAAGGGCATCCTTGTCTGGTTCCCGTTCTCAAGGGAAATGCTTTCAGGTTCTCTCCATTTAGAGTGATATTGGCTGTTGGCTTTGCATAGATGTATGCCCTTTATTATGTTGAGGAATTTTCCTTCAATTCCTACTTTGGTAAGAGTTTTTATCATGAATGGGTGTTGGACTTTATCAAGTGCCTTTTCTGCATCAATTGATAAGATCATGTGGTTTTTGTCTTTTGTTTTATTTATGTGGTGGAATACATTAATGGTTTTTCTAATATTAAACGAGCCTTGCATACCTGGTATAAATGCCACTTGGTCGTGGTGAATTATTTTTTTGATACTTTGTTGAGTTCTATTGGCTAGAAATTTGTTGAGGATTTTTGCATCTATGTTCATGAGGGATATAGGTCTATAATTTTCTTTTTTTGTAATGTCTTTACCTGGTTTTGGTATCAGGGAGATGGTGGCTTCATAGAATGAGTTGGGTAGTATTCCGTCATCTTCTATGCTTTGAAATACCTTTAGTAGTAGTGGTGTTAACTCTTCTCTGAAAGTTTGGTAGAACTCTGCCGTGAAGCCGTCCGGGCCAGGGCTTTTTTTTGTTGGGAGTTTTTTGATTACCGTTTCAATCTCTTTTTTTGTTATGGGTCTATTTAGTTGTTCTACTTCTGAATGTGTTAGTTTAGGTAGGTAGTGTTTTCCCAGGAATTCATCCATTTCTTCTAGGTTTGCAAATTTGTTAGAATACAATTTTTCGTAATAATCTGAAATGATTCTTTTAATTTCATTTGGTTCTGTTGTGATGTGGTCCTTCTCATTTCTTATTTGGGTTATTTGTTTCCCTTCCTGTATTTCTTTAGTCAGTCTAGCCAATGGTTTATCAATTTTGTTAATTTTTTCAAAGAACCAGCTTTTGGCTTTGTTAATTCTTTCAATTGTTTTTCTGTTCTCTTACTCATTTAGTTCAGCTCTAATTTTTATTATTTGTTTTCTTCTGGTGCCTGATGGATTCTTTTGTTGCTCACTTTCTATTTGTTCAAGTTGTCGGGACAGTTCTCTGATTTGGGCTCTTTCTTCTTTTTGTATGTGTGCATTTATCGATATAAATTGGCCTCTGAGCACTGCTTTTGCTATGTCCCAGAGGTTTTGATAGGAAGTATTTTCATTCTCGTTGCGTTCTAGGAATTTCCTTATTCCCTCCTTGATGTCGTCTATAACCCAGTCTTTTCCCAGGAGGGTATTGTTCATTTTCCAAGTATTTGATTTCTTTTCCCTAGTTTTTCTGTTATTGATTTCTAGTTTTATTGCCTTGTGTTCTGAGAACATGCTTTGTAATATTTTGATGTTTTGGATCCTGCAAAGATTTGTTTTCTGACCTAATATGTGGTCTATTCTAGAGAATGTTCCATGTGCGCTAGAAAAAAAAGTATATTTTGCAGCAGGTGGGTGGAGAGTTCTGTATAAGTCAATGAGGTCAAGTTGGCTGATTGTTGTAATTAGATCTTCCGTGTCTCTATTGAGCTTCTTACTGGATGTCCTGTCCTTCTCCGAAAGTGGTGTGTTGAAGTCTCCTACTATAATTGTGGAGGTGTCTATCTCACTTTTCAGTTCTGTTAAAATTTGATTTATGAATCTTGCAGCCCTGTCATTGGTTGCATAAATATTTAATATGGTTATGTCTTCCTGATCAATTGTCCCTTTTATCATTACATAGTGTCCTTCTTTATCCTTTGTGGTGGATTTCAGTCTAAAGTCTATTCTGTCAGAAATTAATATTGCTACTCCTCTTCTTTTTTGCTTATTGTTTGCTTGATATATTTTTTTCCATCCTATGAGTTTTAGTTTGTTTGTGTCTCTAAGTCTAAGGTGTGTCTCTTGTAGGCAGCATATAGACAGATTGTGTTTCTTTATCCAGTCCGAGACTGTCTCTTTATTGGTGCATTTAGTCCATTTACATCCAGCGTAATTATAGATAAATAAGTGTTTAGTGTTGTCATTTTGATGCCTTTTTATGTGTGTTGTTGACCATTTCATTTTTCCACTTACTTTTTTGTGCTGAGGCATTTTTCTTAGTAAATTGTGAGATCCTCATTTTCGTAGTGTTTGACTTTATGTTAGTTGAGTCGTTACGTTTTTCTTGGCTTTTATCTTGAGTTATGGAGTTGTTATACCTCTTTGTGGTTACCTTAATATTTACCCCTATTTTTCTAAGTAAAAACCTAACTTGTAATGTTCTATATCGCCTTGTATCACTCTCCATATGGCAGTTCTATGCCACCTGTATTTAGTCCCTCTTTTTGATTATTGTGATCTTTTACATATTGACTTCAATGATTCCCTGTTATGAGCATTTTTTTTTAATTAATCTTAATTTGTTTTTGTGATTTCCCTATTTAAGTTGATATCAGGGTGTTCTGTTTTGTGACCTTGTGTTGTGCTGGTATCTGATATTATTGGTTTTCTGACCAAACATTTTCCTTTAGTATTTCTTGTAGCTTTGGTTTGGTTTTTGCAAATTCTCGAAGCTTGTGTTTATCTGTAAATATCTTAATTTCACCTTCATATTTCAGAGAGAGTTTTGCTATATTTTTTTTTTTGGCGGGCAGTTTTTCTCCTTCAGTGCTCTGTATATGTCATCCCACTGCCTTCTTGCCCGCATGGTTTCTGTTGAGTAGTCTGAACTTATTCTTATTGATTCTCCCTTGAAGGAGACCTTTCTTTTATTCCTGGCTGCTTTTAAAATTTTCTGTTTATCTTTGGTTTTGGCAAGTTTGATGATAATATGTCTTGGTGTTTTTCTTTTTGGATCAATCTTAAATGGGGTTCGATGAGCATCTTGGATAGATATCCTTTCGTCTTTCATGATGTCAGGGAAGTTTTCTGTCAGCAGATCTTCAACTATTCTCTCTGTGTTTTCTGTCCTCCCTCCCTGTTCTGGGACTCCAATCACACGCAAGTTATCCTTCTTGATAGAGTCCCACATGATTCTTAGGGTTTCTTCATTTTTTTTAATTCTTTTATGTGATTTTTTCCAGCTATGTTGGTGTTAATTCCTTGGTCCTCCAGATTTCCCAGTCTGCATTCTAATTGCTCGAGTCTGCTCCACTATGTTCTTGAATAATCTTTTTGAGTTCTTCAACTGCCTTATCAGTGTGTTCCTTGGCTTTTTCTGCAGTTTGCCTTATTTCGTTTCTGATGTCTTGAAGCATTCTGTAAATTAGTTTTTTATATTCTGTATCTGATAATTCCAGGATTGTATCTTCATTTGGGAAAGATTTTGATTCTTTTGTTTGGGGGGTTGTAGAAGCTGTCATGGTCTGCTTCTTTATGTGGTTTGATATCGACTGCTGTCTCTGAGCCATCACTAAGATATAAAAGTGGTTTATTCTGTAATTGCTCACTGAGTCTTATCTTGTTTTGTTTTCTTTCAGTATATGTGGATGGGCTACTAGATTGTGCTGTCTTGATTGTTGTAGCCCTTGACTTACTTATGACCTATTACCAGCTGGTTTGGGCTGTTGTCAGATATATATGCCTGAGTCTATTCACTATTCTTGAGTAGAATCTGATTTTGGGTCATCAAGTGTGTCCTGCACCCTAACACCTATCCATCTGGAGAAGTAGTGGTGATAGTTGTGTGCATCAGATTCTATTAGCAGCTGGGGTTCACACTCTGGGGGGGCAGGATGCTGACAGGCTCCCCCCAAGTGTCAGTGACGTAGGTGTGTCTCTATTCCTATAGCACCTTGGTGAGAGGGCACTGCAGCTGTACCTTAGGCCCCCAATGCAAGTACCTCTACTGATTGGTAGATGTCACCCTCCTTAGACCCCTAAGGCAAGAGGCTAGGTGGTCTGGGGGGAGCTTCAGCCCTCAGTTCCCTGTTGTGGGTCAGTTAGGGCTCTGTTGAATAAGCTGAGATATCAGACCTGGGAAACTTGTTTTTCCAGAAAATCCACTAAAAAAAAATGCAGTCAGATCCCTATCAGAACTGCCTTTGGATTATAACCACCCCCTTGTTCCCTGTAAGGATGAAAGTCCGAGATTTGGATCAGATATGCTTGGCTGGAGCTGGTTCTGTGTTTTTAGTCCAATTAGGGATGGATTTTTGGTCCGTGGGTTTTTTTGTGGTTCCTTCTCTTAGGCCGGAAGAATGGGTTAGGAAAAGACCAAAAAAAAAAGGGGGGGGGGGAAGCAAAGCCGCCACAGAGCCGGAGCTGTTCTCCCTCTGGCTCAGGAAATTCCAATGTTAATGAAGCTGCCTGGGAAGGGTGGGGGTGGGTTCAGAGAAATAGGAGAGTAGCACCTCAGAATATAGCCAAAGTTGCTTTTCTTGCTTGGAATGACTATTTTATCTGAGATTCCCGAGGGCGTGTCGCCTATGTGTGCTGGCTGTGTGGAGATTGCCCCAGAGGGTCTGGCCCACTGAAGCCGCGGTCAGATCCTCCGCTGCCAGTCCAACGCCCAGCGTCAAGGTTCCCCTGCTGGGACACTGCACTCCCGCCTCCAAAATCAGTCGCTGCCTCCCAGGGACTTCTCGTCCCGCCAGCCGCGTCGCCGCGCCACTTGCGCAGACTGGCTGGGCCTCCCCCCGGGGTTAGTTCAGGGGAGTAAGGCTGTGCCCCGGGCTTGCGCCGTGACAGCACCCAGTCAAATGCCCAGCGCCAAGGTTCCCCGGCTGGGACGCTGCACTCTGGGCTCCAAAATCAGTCGCTGTCTCCCGGGGACTTCTCCCACTGCCCGTGTGGACCAGCTGGGCCCCCTCCCGGGGTGAGTTCAGGGGGGTAGGGCTGCACCCCTTTCTTGCTCTGTCAGCTCCCCTGGGCCCAGACCTAAGCTGGGCGCCAAGGTTACCTGACTGGGATGCTGGCTCCAGGCTCCAAAAATAGTCGCTGCCTCCCCGTATTTGTTCGTTCTCAGTTTCTAAATCTGTGTTTGTTGTTCAGGGTTCGTAGATTGTTATGTACGTGACCGATTCACTTGTTTTTCCGAGTCTTTGTTGCAAGAGGGATCCGAGGTAGCATCTACCTATTCTGCCATCTTGGCCCTGCCTCCCTCTCCTTTTATTCTTTTGATGAAGTCTTTTGATGAGTGTATGTGTTTGATTTTTAAGAGCTCCCAATTATCTAGTTTCTCTCTGGTGTTTGGGCATTGTTTGTTATGGGTTGTATGCTATTTATGCCATGTATTAGGGCCCCTAGCCTTGTCCCATTTTTTTTTTTTCCCATGGTCTTCATTGTTTTAGATTTTGTGTTTGCATCTTTGATACATTTTGAGTTAGTTTCTGTGTATGGTGTGAGGTATGGGCCCTGTTTCATTTTTTTACAGATGGATATTCAGTTACTCCAGCACCAATTTTTAAACAGACTGATTTTTACCCATTTAATGAACTTTGGACCTTTGTCAAATATCAGCTGCTCATAGGTGGCTGGATTTACATCTAGGTTCTCAGTTCTGTTCCATTGGTCTATGTGTCTGTTGTTGTATCACCACCAGGCTATTTTGACTAATGTGGTGTATAATAGATTGTAAAATCAGATAGTGTGAGGCTTTCCACTTTGTTCTTCTTCTTCAGTAATGCTTTACTTATCCAGGGCGTCTTCCCTTTCCATATAAATTTGGCGATTTGTTTCTTCATCTCATTAAAAAGTGCCATTGGAATTTGGATCAGGATTGCATTATATCTGTAGAACACTTTGGGTAGAATTGATATTTTCACAATGTTGAGTCTTCCTATCCATGAGCATGGTATGTTTTTCCATTTATGTAGGTCTCTTTTTTTCCCCAAAGCATCTTTCAGTTTGTTGCACTGTGGGGGCTTATGTGTTGCTGTGATGCTAGAATGTATGCCACCATTATTCAAATACCAGCAGGGTCACCCATGGCGGACAGGTTTCAGGTGAGCTTCCAGACTGACTGACTAGGAAGAATGACCTGGCGGTCTACTTCTGAAAAGAATTAACCAGTGAAAACCTTATGAACAGTGGTGGAACATTGTCTGATATAGTGCCAGAAGAGAAGACTCCCAGTTGGAAAGCACTCAAAATACAACTGAGGAAGAGCTGCCTACTTGAAGTAGAGTCCATCATAATTATGTGGATGTAGTCAAGCTTTCAGGACCTTCATTTGCTGATATGCCATGACTAAAAGTGAGAAGGAACAGCTGCAAACATCCATTAATAATCAGAACCTGGCATTACAAAATATGCATCTAGGAAAATTGGAATCATCAAAAATGAAATGGAACACATAAACACCGATATCCAAGGCATTAGTGAGCTGAAATGAACTGGTATGGGTCATTTTGAATCAGACAATTGTATGGTCTACTATGTGGAGCATGACAACTTGAAGAGGAATGTGGTTGCATTCATCATCAAAAAGAACATTTCAGGATCTATCCTGAAGTACAATGCTGTCAGTGATAGGATAATATCCACACATCTACAAGGAAGACCAGTTAATGTGACTATTATTCAAATTTACACACCAACCTAAGTGCAAAGATGAGAAAAAATTGAAGATTTTTACCAACTTCTGCAGTTTGAGATTGACTGAACATGCAATCAGGATGCACTGATAATTACTGGTGATTGGAACTCAAAAGTTGGAAACAAAGAAAAAGGGTTGGCAGTTGGAAAATATGGCCTTGGTGACAGAAATAATGCCAGAGATCATATGATAGAATTTTGCAACACCAACGGCTTCTTCATTGTAAATACCTTTCCCCACCAATATAAACAGCAACTATACACATGGACCTCACCAGATGGTCTACACAGGAATCAAATGGGCTGTGGCAAAAGACAATGGAAAAGCTCAATACCGTCAGTAAGAACAAGGCCAGAGGCCGCCTGTGGAACAGACCATCAATTGCTCATATGCAAGTTCATGTTGAAACTGAAGAAAATCAGAGCAAGTCCACGAGAGCCAAGGTATGACCTTGAGTACATCCCACCTGAATTTAGAGACTGTCTCATGAATAGATTTGATACACTGAACACTAGTGACCAAAGACCAGGTGAGTTGTGGAATGATATCAAGGACATCACACATGAAGAATGCAAGAGGTCATTAAAAAAACAGGAGAGAAAGAAAAGACCTAAATGGATATCAGAATAGACCCTGAAACTTGTCATTGAACATCAAGTAGCTGAAACAAAAGGAAAAATGATGAAGTAAAAGAGTTAAACAGAAGATTTCAGTGGGCAACTGGAAAAGAAAAAGTATTATGATGACATGTGCAAAGACATGGAGATAGAAAGCCAAAACGGAAGAACATGCTCAGCATTTCTGAAGCTGGAAGAACTGAAGAAAAAATTCAAATCTTGAGTTGCAATACTGAAGGATTCTCTGGGGAAATTATTAAAAGGCACAGGAACCATCTGAAGACGATGGAAGGAATACACTCAGTCACTATACCAAAAAGAATTGGTCAATGCTCAACTATTTCAGGAGATAACATATGACCAGGAACTGATGGTACTGAAGGAAGAAGTTGAAGCAGTACTGAAGGAAGAAGTTGAAGCAGCACTGAAGGCATTGGCAAAAAAAAAAAAAAGGCTCCGGGAACTGACAGAATATCAATTGAAATGTTTCCACAAACAGATGCAGCACTGGAAGTGCTCATTCATCTATGCCAAGAAATTTGGAAGACAGCTACCTGGCCAACCAACATGAAGAGATCCATATTTATATATATTCCCAAGAAAGGTGATACAACCAAATGCGGAAATTATAGAACAATATCATTAATATCACACACAAGCAAAATTTTGCTGAAGGTCATTCAAAAGAGGCTGCAGCAGTATATGGACAGGGAACTGCCAGAAATTCAAGCTGGATTTAGAAGAGGACATGGGACCAGGGATATCTTTGCTGACGTCAGATGGATCCTGACTGAAAGCAAAGAATAATAGAAAGATGTTTACCTGTGTTTTATTGACTATGCTAAGGCATTCCACTGTGTGGATCAGAACAAATTATGGATAACATTGCAGAGAATGGGAATTCTGAAACACTCAATTGTGCTCATGAGTAATCTGAACATAGATCGAGAGGCAGTCATTCGAAGAGAACAAGGGCATACTGCATGGTTTAAAGTTAGGAAAGGTGTGCATCAGGGTTGTATCCATTCACCCTACCTATGGAAACCCTGTTGGCACAGTGATTAAGAGCTACGGCTGCTAACCAAAAGGTGTGTAGTTCGAACTCACAAGGCACTCCTTGGAAACTCTATGGGGCAGTTCTACTCTATGCTATGGGGTTGCTATGAGTCTGAATGGACTTGATGGCAGTGGGTTTTTTGGTTTACTCAATCTGTATGCTGAGCAAATAATCCAAGAAGCTCTACTATATGAAGAAGAATGGGGCATTAGGATCAGAGGAAGACTCGTTAACAACCTGCATTATGCAGATGACACAGTCTTGCTTGATGAAAAAGAAGGAGACTTGAAGCACTTACTGATGAAGATCAAAAACCATAGCTTTCAGTATGGATTACACTGCAACATAAAGAAAACAAAAATCCTCACAACTGGACTAATGAACAACATCATGATGAACAGAGAAAAGACTGAGGCTGTCAAGGATTTCATTTTACTTGAATCCACAATCAACACCCGTGGAAGCAGCAGTCAGTAAAACAAAAGATGCACTGCTTTGGGCAAATCAGCTGCAAGAGATCTCTTTAAGGTGTTAAAAAGCAAATACGTCACCTTGAGGATTAAGGTGTGCCTGACCCTAGCCTTGGTGTTTACAGTCTCCTCATATGCATTTGAAAGAGGGACAAGGAATAAGGAAGACTGAAGAACTGACACCTTTCAATTGTGGTGTTGGTGAGGATTATTGAATATACCATGGACTGCCAAAAGAACAAACAAATCTGTCTTGGAAAAGTACAACCAAAATGCTCCTTGGAAGCAAGGATGGTGGGACTGCATCTCACAAACTTGAGACATTGTGAGGAGAGACCAGTCCCTGGAGAAGGACCTCATGCTTCGTAAAGTAGAGGGTCAGTGAAAAAGAGGAAGACTTTCAATGACATGGATTGACACAGTGGCTGCAACAATGGGCTCAAGGATAGCTATAATTGTGAGGGTGGTGCAGGACCAGGCAGAGTTTCTTCTGTTGTGCCCAGGGTAACTGTGAATCAGAACTGACTGGATAGCACCTAACAACAACAGCAAGGTCTCTTTTGGTTTCTTTTAGTCATATGTTATAGTTTTCCTTGTGCCCATTTTTAGTTAGATTTATTCCTAAGTACTCTATCTTCTTGGGGCTACTGTTAATGGGATTGGTTTGGTGATTTCCTTTTTTGAAGTTCTTTTTGTTGGTGTAGAGGAATACTATTGATTTTTATAAGTTAATCTTGAATCCTGCTCCTTTGCTGAAACCTTCTATTAGTTCCAGTATCTTTCTTGTGGATTCTTTGAGGTTTTCTGTGTATAAGATCATATCGTCTGAGACAGAACCAAGATGGTAGAATAGACAGATGCTTCTGGCAAGCTCTCTTACAACAAAGACCCAAAAAAACAAGTGAAACGAGTATATTTATGACAACCTAGGAGCCCTGAACATCGAAGGCAAGCATGGAAAACAAACCGAGGGTCGGGGGAGGAAGAGACGGTTCAAAAGCGGAGAGGAGTTACTGGACCTGAATCTGGGGAGCCCTCAGGCACCATTCCTGGGAGCAGCGGTGGCAGGCTGGTAATAGCATTAAGCCACAGTTTCCTCAGGGAGAAGCAGCCAGCCACACAGCCTACCCACACCTCCGGAACTAAAGAAGAATGGTGCTCTCGAAAAAAGCTGAGTACTTGCGTATATTTTACCACGTCCCTGACCCCAAGCCACCTTCAGTGGCTGATGTCCCTGGGCCCAAGATAGACACTATTGAGCACCTAGAGCCATCCTCCCGGCCCTGGAGAAGGAATAAATTTGCAATTGAGGGAAAAGATAATTTTCCAGCTCCACTAACTGGGGGAGCTCAGGACAGAAGCGGCTCCTGTAGAGGCATAAATGGTCTGTGGACTTTGAGTGTCTTTCTCTTCTGTGTGGACCTGCGTGGGCCTATTTCAGGAGAATAGGCCCTTGCTGACACACTGCAACCACTTCAGCTATGTGGTAGAGGGGTGGGTGTTTGATGTTTGATATTCCTTTTCCTATTAGACAGGGTCCACACCTCCCCGCATCAGGGGCCTAAGGACTGGTGGCTCCACTCAGGTCACCTAGCCAGCCATGACAGGGGTCCAAGGATAACTGGTACCTCCCAGTCCTTAAAACCCAAAACATTGGGTGCCCATGGGCTGTCTGCAGAACCCACCCACTGGTAAGCTTTCGGGAACAGGGACATGCTTTCCTCAGAGACACACGGGGAATGACTCTGAATGCCATGCCTTGTTCAGAGTGTGACCCCCAGCTGCAACCAGATACCGGTACATACACCAGTGACCCCTGCCCCTCTAAGACTGTAGAACAGAGCCTGCACCACGTACTCGATGATCAGCTACATGGACACCTGAGCTGAATTCATACAAGAAAACTGAATGGATTCCTAGACTGATATACCTGATAACAGCTCTAGCCATTTGGGGACTGGATGTCAGAGCTCCAAAGGTGAAAATAATCAAGCTAGCTCACTCAAGTAACTCACTTGGGCAAATCAAAACAAAGCAAGAAGCTAGAACACAGTAAGCAAGCATAAGTTGAAATAATATGCTAACTTATAGATGGCTCAGAGACAACAGTCAATTTCAAGTCACATAAAGAAACAGACCACAATCACCTCAACAAGCTCTCCAAACAAAGAATCCAGGGATCTTCTAGATGAAAGTGCCTTTCTGGAATTACCAGAGGCAGAATACGAAAGATTAATATACAGAACACTTCAAGACATGAGGAAGGAAATGAGACAATACGCATAACAACCCAAGGAACACAGAGATAAAGTAATTGAAGGAATTTAAAAAAGTATTCAGGAACCTAATGAAAAATTTAATAAGCTGGAAAAATTCATAGACAGCAGTCAGAAATTCAGAAGATTGACAATAAAATCACAGAAGTAGACAACTCAATAGAAAGTCAGAGGAGCAGTATTGAGAAAGGGGAAGGCAGAATTTCTGAACTTGAAGATAAGGCACTTGGCATTAATATATTTGAAGAAAAATCAGATAAAAGAATTTTAAAAAATGAAGAAACCTTAAGAATCATTTGGAACTCTATCAAGAGTGATAACCTATGAGTGACTGGAGTACCAGAACAGGGAGAATAACAGAAAATACAGAGAGATTTGTTGGAAGAAAACTACCCTGATATCGTGAAAGATAAGAAGATACCTGTCCAAGATGCCCATCCAACTCCACATAAGGGAGATTTTTTCAAAAACTCACCAAGACATATTATAATCAAAATTGCCAAAACCAAAGATAAAAAGAGAATTTTAAGAGCAGCTAGGGAAAAACAAAAAATCACCTACAAAGCAGAGTCAGTACGCATAAGCTCAGACTCCTTGACAGAAACCACAGAGGCAAGAAGGCAATGGGATGACTTCTATAAAAAATTACCAGCCAAGAATCTCATATCCAGCAAAACTGTCTCTAAAATAAGGTGAAATTAGGATATTTCCAAATAAACAGGAGACTAGGGAATTTGTAAAAAACAAACCAAAGCTACAAGAAATACTAAAGGGAGTACTTTGGTTAGAAAATCAATAATATCAGGTATCAACCTAAGATTAGAAGACTGTGCAGAACAATGAGAAGTAAACCCAGACAGGGAAATCACAAAAATAAATCAAGATTAAAAAAACACTCAAAAAGGGGAAAGAGCAGTGTCATTATGTAAAAGAAGAAAACGTTAGAACAATTAAGAGGGACTAAGAAATATACTTCTGAAAAGCATTAGCCAGTGAAAACCTTATGAATCGCAGTGGAACACTGTCTGATATAGTGCTGGAAGATGAGCCTCCCAGGGTGGAAGACACTCAAAAGAAGACTGCGGAAGAGCTACCTCTTCAAAGTAGAGTCGACATTAATGACATGGATGGAGTAAAGCTTTCGGGAGCTTCATTTCCTGATGTGGCACGACTCAAAATGAGAAGAAAGAGCTGCAAACATCCATTAATAATCGGAACCTGGAATGCACAAAGTATGAATCTAGGAAAATTGGAAATCTTCAAAAATGAAATGGAACACATAAACATCAATATCCGAGGCATTAGTGAGCTGAAATGGACTGGTATTGGCCATTTTGAATCGGACAATCATATAGTCTACCATGCTGGGAATGACAACTTGAAAAGGAATGGTGTTGCGTTCATTGTCAAAAAGAACATTTCAAGATCTATCCTGAAGTACAATGCCGTCAGTGATAGGATAATATCCACATGCATACAAGGAAGACCAATTAATACGACTACTATCTAAATTTATGCACCAAACACTAGAGCCAAAGATGACGAAATAGAAGATTTTTATCAGCTGCTGCAGTCTGAAATAGATGGAACATGCAATCAAGATGCGTTTACAATTACTGGTGATTAGAATGCAAAAGTTGGAAACTAAGAAGGATCAGTAGTTGGAAAATATGGCCTTGGTGATAGAAACAATGCCTGAGATCGAATGATAGAATTTTACAAGACCAATGACTTCTTCATTGCAAATGCCTTCTTTCACCAACATAAACAACATGGACCTCGCCAGATGGAACACACAGAAATCAAATTGACTACACCTGTGGACAGAGACGATGGAAAAGCTCAATTTCATCAGTCAGGACAAGGCCAGGGACAATTGTGGAATAGACCATCAATTGCTCATATGCAAGTTCAAGCAGAAACTGAAGAAAATCATAGCAAGTCCGCTAGAGTCAAAATATGACCTTGAGTATATCCCACCTGAATTTACAGATCGTCTGAAGTATAGGTATGGTGCATTGAACACTAGTGACCAAGGACCAGATGAGTTGTGGAATAACATCAAGGACATCACCCATGAAGAAATAAGTCATTGAAAAGACAGGAAAAAAAGAAAAGATCAAGATGGATGTCAGAGGAGACTCTGAAACTTGCACTTGAACGTCAAGCAGCTAAAGCAAAAGGAAGAAATGTTGAAGTAAAAGAACTGAACAGAAGACTTCAAAGGTCGGCTCGAGAAGACAAAGTAAAGTATAATGACATGTGCAAAGAGCTGGAGATGGAAAACCAGAAGGGAAGAACACGCTTGGTGTTTCTCAAGCTGAAAGAACTGAAGAAAAAATTCAAGCCTCGAGTTGCAATAGTGAAGGATTCCATGGGGAAAATATTAAATGAGGCAAGAAGCAGCAAAAGAAGATGGAAGGAATACTCAGAGTCATTATACCAAAAAGAATTAGTTGATATTCAACCATTTAAAGAGGTGGCATATGATCAGGAACTGATAGTACTGAAGGAAGAAGTCCAAGCTGCTCTGAAGGCATTGGCAAAAAACAAGGCTCCAGGAATTGATGGAATATCAATTGAGGTGATTCAACAAACAGATGCAGCACTGGAGGTGCTCACACATCTATGCCAAGAAATATGGGAGACAGCTTCCTGGCCAACTGACTGGAAGAGAACCATATTTATGCCTATTCCCAAGAGAGGTAATCCAATTGAATGTGGAAATTATAGAACAGTATCATTAACATCACATGCAAGCAAAATTCTGCTCAAGATCATTCAAAAATGGCTGCAGCAGTATATTGACAGGGAACTGCCAGAAATTCAGGCCAGTTTCAGAAGAGGATGTGAAACCAGGGATATCATTACTGATGTCAGATAGATCCTGGCTGAAGGCAGAGAATACCAGAAGAATGCTTACCTGTGTTTTATTGACTATGCAAAGGCATTCAACTGTGTGGGTCATAACAAATTATGGATAACATTGCGAAGAATGGGAATTCCAGAACGCTTAATTGTGCTCATGAGAAACCTGTACATAGATCAGGAGGCAGTTGTTCAGACAGAACAAGGGGATACTGATTGGTTTAAAGTCAGGAAAGGTGTGCATCAGGGTTGTATTCTTTCACCATAACTATTCAATCTGTATGCCAAGCAAATAATACGAGAAGCTGGACTATATGAAGAAGAATGGGGCATCAAGTTTGGAGGAAGACTCATTAACAACCTGCGTTATGCAGATGACACAACCTTGCTTGCTGAAAGTGAAGAGGACTTGAAGCACTTACTAATGAAGATCAAAGACCACAGCCTTCAGTATGGATTACACCTCAGCTTAAAGAAAACAAAAATCCTCACAACTGGACCAATGAGCAACATCATGATAAATGGAGAAAAGATTGAAGTTGTCGAGGATTTCATTTTACTTGGATCCACAATCAACAGCCGTGGAAGCAGCAGTCAAGAAATCAAAAGACACATTGCATTGGGTAAATCTGCTGCAAAGGACCTCTTCAAAGTGTTGAAGAGCAAAGATGTCACCCTGAAGACTAAGGTGCGCCTGACCTAAGCCATGGTATTTTCATTCACATCATATGCATGCGAAAGCTGGACAATGAATATGGAAAACCAAAGAAGAATTGACGCCTTTGAATTGTGGTGTTGGTGAAGAATATTGAATATACCATGGACTGCCAAAAGAAAGCGTGGCCAGAATGCTCCTTAGAGGCAAGGATGGCGAGACTGCATCTTACATACTTTGGACATGTTGTCAGGAGGGATCAGTCCCTGGAGGAGGACATCATGCTTGGCAGAGTACAGGGTCAGTGGAAAAGAGGAAGACCCTCGACGAGGTGGATTGACATAGTGGCTGCAACAGTGAGCTCAAACATAACAACGATTGTAAGGATGGCTCAGGATCGGGCAGTGTTTCATTCTGTTGTGCATAAAGTCGCTATGACTCAGAACCAACTCGACTACACCTAACAACAACAACAACAACAAAGAAATGTAGTCATAGGTCTTCTATACGGAGTGAAAGACAAGGCTATATAAAGAAATAAAAGTTAGGTTTAAATTTAGAAAAATAGGGGTAAATAATAAGGTAACCACAAAGGAGACAAACTGTCCTACACATCAAATAAAATACAAGAAAAAAATACTCACCAGAAATAAAATCAACAACAACAAATATGAAGAAAGGATAATATATAATCTACTCAGCACATACAATTAAGTGGGAAAAAGAAACTGTCAACAACACACAAAAAAAGACATCAAAATGGTAGCACTAAATTCATACCTATCCATAATTATGCTGACTGTAGTGGACTAAATGCACCAAAAAAGAGACAGAGAGTAGCAGCATGGATTAAAAAACAGGATCCATCTATATGTTGCCTATAAGAGAAACACCTTAGACTGAGAGACAAAAACAAACTAAAACTCAAAGGATGGAAAAAAATATATCAAGCAAACAACAATCAAAAAAGAGCAAGAGTGGCAATATTAATTTCTGACAAAATAGACTTTAAACTTAAATCCATCCGAAAGGGTAAGAAAGGGCACTATATAATGATTAAACAGACAATATACCAAGAAAATATAACCATATTAAATATTTATGCACCCAATGACAGGGCTGCAAGATACATAAAACAAACTCTATCAGCATTGAAAAGTGAGATAGACAGCTCCACAATAATAGTAGGAGACTTCAACACACCACTTTCAGTGAAGGACAGGACATCCAGAAAGAGCTCAATAAAGACACGGAAGATCTAAATGCCGTAATAAACCAACTGACCTCATAGACACATACAGACTACTCCACCCAACAGCAGTCAAGTATACTTTCTTTTCTGCCGCACATGGAACATTCTCTAGAATAGACCACATATTAGGTCATAAAGCAAGCCTTAGTAGAATCCAAAACACTGAAATATTACAAAACATCTTCTCTGACCATAAGGTCATAAAAGTGGAAATCAATAACAGAAAAAGTAGGAAAAAGAAATCAAACCCTTGGAAACTGAACAATACTCTGCTCAAAAGAGATTGGATTATAAAAGACATTAAGGATGGAATAAAGAAATTCATAGAATCTAATGAGAATGAAAACACTTCCTATAAGAACCTTTGGGACACGGTGAATGCAGTGCTCAGAAGTCAATTTATATCAATAAATGCAAACATACAAAAAGAACGAAGGGCCAAAATCAAAGAATTATCCCTACAACTTGAACAAATAGAAAGAGAACAACAAAAGAAACCCTCGGGCACCGGAAAAAAAACAAATAACAAACATTAGAGCAGAACTAAGAGCAGAACTAAATGAAATAGGAAACAGAAAAACATTGAAAGAGTTAGCAAGACCAAAAGGTGGTTCTCTGAAAAAAAAAAAAAAATTGATATACCATTGGCCAAAGTGGCAAAAGGAAAAGAGGAGAGGAAGCAAATAACCCAAAAAAGAAATGAGATGTGTGATATTAAAACAGACCCAACTGAAATTAAAAGAACCATATCAGATTACTACAAAAAATTATACTCTGACAAATTTGAAAACCTAGAAGAAATGGATGAATTCTTAGAAACACACTACCTACCTACTCTAACACAGAGGTAAAACAACTAAATAGACCCATAACAAAAGAAGACATTCAAAAGGTAATCAAAAAACTCCCAATAAAAAAAAAAATTCTGGCCCAGATGGCTTCACTGCAGAGTTGTACCAAACTTTCAGAGAAGAGTTAACACCACTACTACTAAAGGTATTTCAGAGCATAGAAAAGGATGGAATACTCCCAAACTCATTCTATGAAGCCACCATATCCCTGATACCAAAACCAGGTAAAAAAAACACAAAAAAAGAAAATTACAGACCTATATCCCTCATGAATTTAGATGCAAAAATCCTCAACAAAATTCTAGCCTACAGAATTCAACAACGTATCAAAAAAATCATTCACCAAGACCAAGTAGGATTCATACCAGGTATGCAGGGATGGTTCAACATTAGAAAAACAATTAACATAATCCATCATATATAAAAGACAAGAATCACATGATTTTATCATTTGATACAGGAAAGACATTTGACAAAGCTCAGCACCCATTCATGATAAAACCTCTCAGCAAAATAGGAATAGAAGGAAAATTCCTCAACATAATAAAGGAAATTTATACAAAGCCAAGAGCCAACATCATCCTAAATGGAAAGAGCCTGAAAGCATTCCCCCTGAGATCAGGAACCAGACAAGCATATGCTTTATCACCACTCTTATTCAACATTGTGCTGGAGGTTGTAGCCAGAGCAATTAAGCAAGATAAAGAAATAAAGGGCATCCAGATTGGCAAGGAAGAAGTCAAAGTATCTCTATTTGCAGATGACATGACTTATACACAGAAAACCTCAGGATACAAGGTAAACATACGAAAATCAGTTGGATTCCTCTACACCAACGAAAAGATCATCAAAGAGGAAACCACGAAATCAATACCATTTACAGTAGCCCCCAAGAAGACAAAATACTTAGGAATAGATCTCACCAGAGATGTAAAAAACTTATACAAAGAAAACTACAAAACACTTCTACAAGAAGCCAAAAAAGACCTACATAAGTGGAAAAACATAGCTTGCTCATGCATAGGAAGACATAACATTATAAAAATGTCTATTCTACCATATGGGATCCATAGATTTAATAAAATTTGATCCAAATTCCAATGATGTTTTTTAAGGAGATGGAGGAACAAATCACCAACTTCATATGGAAGGGAAAGAGGCCCTGGATAGGTAAAGCATTACTGAAAAAGAAGAACAAAGTGAGAGGCCTCACTCTACCTGATTTTAGAACCTATTATACCTCCACAATAATCAAAATACCCTGGTACTGGTAGAACAACAGATACATGAACAATGGAACAGAATTGAGAATCCAGACATAAATCCATCCACATATGAACAGTTGATATTTGACGAAGGCCCCAAAGCAATTAAATGGGGAAAAGACAGTCTTTTTAACAAATGCTTATGGCATAACTGGATATCCATCTGCAAAAAAAGGAAACAAGACCCATACCTCACACCATACACAAAAAAGAGCTCAAAATGGATCAAAGACCTAAATGTAAAATCTAAAATGATAAAGATCATGGATTTAAAAATAGGGACATGCTAGAAGCCCTAATACATAGTATAAAAAGCATATAAAACATTACTAACAGTGCAGAAGAAAAATTAGATAACCGGGAACTCCTAAAAATCAAACACCTATGCTCAGCCAAAGACTTCACTAAAAGAGTAAAAAGATTACCTACAGACTGGGAAAAAGTTTTTAGGTATGACATTTCAAATCAGCATCTGATCTCTAAAATCTACATGATACTGCAAAAACTCAACTACAAAAAGACAAATAACCCAATTAAAAAATGGGCAAAAGATATGAACAGACACTTCACTAAAGAAGGCATTCAGGTAACTAACAGAAACATGAGGAAATGCTCACGATCATTAGCCATTAGAGAAATGCAAATCAAAACTACACTGAGATTCCATCTCTTTCCAAGGCTGGCATTAATCCAAAAAACACAAAATAATAATAATAATAATAAATGTTGGAGAGGGTGTGGAGAGATTGGTACACTATACACTGCTGGTGGGAATGTAAAATGATACAACCACTTTGGAAATCGATTTGGTGCTTCCTTAAAAAGCTAGCAATAGAACTACCACACAATCCAGCAATCCCGCTCCTTGGAATATATCCTAGACAAATAAGAGCCTTTACATGAACAGATATATTCACACCCATGTTCATTGCAGCACTGTTTACACTAGCAAAAAGATGAAAGCAACCAAGGTGCCCATCAATGGATGAATGGATAAATGTTGTTGTTAGGTGCCGTTGAGTGGGTTCTGACTCATAGTGACCCCATGCACTACGGAATGAAACATTGCCCGGTCCTGTGCCATCCTTCCAATCGTTATGCTTGAGCTCATTGTTGCAGCCACTGTGTCAATCCACCTTGTTGAGGGTCTTGCTCTTTTCCACTGACCCTGTACTCTGCCAAGCATGATGTCCTTCTCCAGGGACTGATCCCTCCTGACGACATATCCAAAGTATGTAAGACACAGTCTCGCCATCCTTGTTTCTAAGGAGCATTCTGGTTGTACTTCTTTTAAGACAGGTTTGTTCCTTCTTTTGACAATCCATGATATATTCAATATTCTTCACCAACACCACAATTCAAAGGCATCAGCTCTTCTTCAGGTTCCTTATTCATTGTCCAGCTTTCACATGCATATGATGCGATTGAAAATACCATGGCTTGGGTCAGGTGCACCTTAGTCTTCAGGGTGACATCTTTGCTCTTCAACACTTTGAAGAGGTCCTTTGCAGCAGATTTACCCAATGCAAGGAGTCTTTTGCTTTCTTGACTGCTGCTTCCATGGCTGTTGATTGTGGATCCAAGTAAAATGAAATCCTTGACAACTTCAACCTTTTCTCCATTTATCATGATGTTGCTCATTGATCCAGTTGTGAGGATTTTTGTTTTCTTTATGCTGAGGTGTAATCCGTACTGAAGGCTGTGGTCTTTGATCTTCATTAGTAAGTGCTTCAAGTCCTCTTCACTTTCAGCAAGCAAGGTTGTGTCATCTGCATAACGCAGGTTGTTAATGAGTCTTCCTCCAATCCTGATGCCCTGTTCTTCTTCATATAGTCCAGCTTCTCGGATTATTTATTCAGCATACAGATTGAATAGTTATGGTGAAAGAATACAACCCTGATGCACACCTTTCCTGGCTTTCAACCAATCAGTATCCCCTTGTTCTGTCTGAACAACTGCCTCCTGATCTATGTACAGGTTCCTCATGAGCACAATTAAGTGTTCTGGAATTCCCATTCTTCGCAGTGTTATCCATAGTTTGTTATGATCCACACAGTTGAATGCCTTTGCATAGTCAATAAAACACAGGTAAGCATTCTTCTAGCATTCGTCTGGTATTCTCTGCCTTCAGCCAGGATCCATCTGACATCAGCAATGATATCCCTGGTTCCATGTCCTCTTCTGAAACTGGCCTGAATTTCTGGCAGTTCCCTGTTGATATACTGCTGCAGCTGTTTTTAAATGATCTTGAGCAGAATTTTGCTTGTGTGTGATATTAATGATATTGTTTTATAATTTCCATATTCGGTTGGATCTCCTTTCTTGGGAATAGGCAAAAATATGGATCTCTCTGACGCTGGCCAGGAAGCTGTCTTCCATATTTCTTGGCATAGATGAGTGAGCACCTCCAGCACTGCATCTGTTTGTTGAATCACCTCAATTGATATTCCATCAATTCCTGGAGCCTTGTTTTTTGCCAATGCCTTCAGAGCAGCTTGGACTTCTTCCTTCAGTATCATCGGTTCCTGATCATATGCCACCTCTTTAAATGGTTGAATATCAACTAATTCTTTTTGGTATAATGACTCTGTGTATTCCTTCCATCTTCTTTTGATGCTCTCTGCATCATTTAATATTTTCCCCATGGAATCCTTCACTATTGCAACTCGAGGCTTGATTTTTTTCTTCAGTTCTTTCAGCTTGAGAAATGCCAGGTGTGTTCTTCCCTTTTGGTTTTCCATCTCCAGCTCTTTGCATATGTCATTATAATACTTTACTTGGTCTTCTCGAGAGGCCCTTTGAAATCTTCTGTTCAGTTCTTTTACTTCATCAATTCTTCCTTTTGCTTTAGCTGCTCGACGCTCAAGAGCAAGTTTCAGAGTCTCCTCTGACATCCATCTTGGTCTTTTCTTTCTTTCCTGTCTTTTCAGGGACCTCTTGCTTTCTTCATGGATGATGTCCTTCCACAACTTGTCTGGTCTTCGGTCACTGGTGTTCAATGCGCCAAATCTATTCTTTGGATGGTCTCTAAATTCAGATGGGATATACTCAAGGTCATATTTTGGCCCTCATGGACTTGCTCTGATTTTCTTCAGTTTCAGCTCGAACTTGCATATGAGCAATTGATGGTCTGTTCCACAGGCGGCCCCTGGCCTTGTTCTGACCGATGATATTAAGCTTTTCCATCGTCTCTTTCCACAGATGTAGTCAATTTGATTTCTGTGTGTTCCATCTGGTGAGGTCCACGTGTATAGTCGCCGTTTATGTTGGTGAAAGAAAGCATTTGCAATGAAGAAGTCGTTGGTCTTGCAAAATTCTATCATTCGATCTCAGGCATTGTTTCTATCACCAAGGCCATATTTTCCAACTACTGATCCTTCTTCTTTGTTTCCAACTTTCACGTTCCAATCGCCAGTAATTATAAATGCATCTTGATTGCATGTTGGATCAATTTCAGACTGCAGCAGCTGATAAAAATCTTCTATTTCTTCATCTTTGGCCCTAGTGGTTGGTGCATAAATTTGAATGATAGTCGTATTAACTGGTCTTCCTTGTAGGCGTATGGATATTATCCTATCACTGACAGCATTGTATTTCAGGATAGATCTTGAAACGTTCTTTTTGACAATGAATGCAACACCATTCCTCTTCGAGTTGTCATTCCCAGGGTAGTAGACTATATGATTTTCCAATTCAAAATGGCCAATACCAGTCCATTTCAGCTCACTAATGCCTCGGATATCGAAGTTTATGCGTTCCATTTCATTTTTTTTTATTTCCAATTTTCCTAGATTCATACTTCGTACATTCCAGGTTCCGATTATTAATGGATGTTTGCAGCTGTTTCTTCTCATTTTGAGTCGTGCCACATCAGCAAATGAAGGTCCCAAAAGCTTTACTCCATCCATGTCATTAAGGTCAACTCTACTTTGAGGAGGCAGCTCTTCTCCAGTCATCTTTTGAGTGTCTTCCACCCTGGGGGGCTCATCTTCCAGCACTATATCAGACGATGTTCCTCTGTTATTCATAAGGTTTTCACTGGCTAATGCTTTTCAGAAGTAGACTGCCAGGTCCTTCTTCCTAGTCTGTCTTAGTCTGGAAGCTCATCTGAAACCTGTCCTCCATGGGTGACCCTGCTGGTATCTGAATACCGGTGGCATAGCTTCCAGCATCACAGCAACGCACAAGCCCTCACAGTACAACAAACTGACAGACACGTGGGGGCATGGATAAATAAGTTATGGTATATTCACACAATGTAATACTACACATTGATAAAGAACAGTGATGAATCTGTGAAACATTTCATAACATGGAGGAATCTGGAAGGCATTATGCTGAGTGAAATTTGTCCGTTGCAAAAGGACAAATATTGTATAAGACTACTATTATAAGAACTCAAAAAATAGTTTAAACAGAGAAGAAAATAATCTTTGATGGTTATGAGGGGGGAGGGAGAGTGGGAGAGGGGTATTCACTATTTAGATAGTAGATAAGAACTACTTTAGGTGAAGGGAAAGACAACACACAATACAGGCGAGGCCAGCACAACTGGACTAAACCAAAAGCAAAGAAGTTTCCTGAATAAACTGAATGCTTCGAAGGCCAGCGTAGCAGGGATGGGGGTTTGGGGACCATGGTTTCAGGGGACATCTAAGTCAATTGGCATAATAAAACCTATCAAGAAAACATTCTGCATCCCACTTTGGAGAGTGGCGTCTGGTGTCTTACATGCTAGCAAGTGGCCATCTAAGATGCATCAATTGGTCTCAACCCACCTGGACCAAAGGAGAATGAAGAATACCAAGGACACAAGGCAATTACAAGCCCAAGTGACAGATAGGGCCACACAAACCAGAGAATATCTGCCTGAGACCAGAAGAACTAGAGGGTGACCAGCTACAACCGATGACTGCCCTGACAGGGAACACAACAGAGAACCTCTGAGGGAGCAGGAGAGCAGTGGGACGCAGATGCCAAATTTTCCTAAAAAGACCAGACTTAATGGTCTGACTGAGACTAGAAGGACCCCTGTGGTCATCATGGCTCCCAGACCTTCTGCTGGCCCCGGATAGGAGCCATTCCCAAATCCAACTCTTCAGACAGGGATTGAACTGGACAATGGTATGGAGAGGGTTGCTGGTGAGGAGTGGGCTTCTTGGATCAGGTGGACACTTGAGACTATGTTGGCATCTCCCTTCTGAAGGGAAGATGAGAGGGCAGAGGGGGTTAGAAGCTGGTGAAATGGACATGAAAAGAGAGAGTGGAGGGAGGGAGCAGGCTGTCTCATTAGGAGGAGAGCAATTGGGAGTATGTAGCAAGGTGTATATAAGTTTTTGCGTGAGAGACTGACTTGATTTGTAAACTCTCACTTAAAGCACAATAAAAATTTATTTTAAAAAGATCATATTGTCTGCAAATTGGAATACTTTTACTTCTTCCTTACCAAATTGGATGCCCTTTATTTCTTTTCCTTGCATTATTGCTCTGGCTAGAACGTCCAGTACAATGTTGAATAAAAGTGGTGATAAATGGCATCCTTGTCTGGTTCCATTTCTCACGGGGAATGCTTTCAGTCTTTCTCCATTTCGAATGATGCTGGATGTTGCCTTTGTATAAATGTCCTTCATTATGTGGAGGAATTTCCCTTCTCTTGCTATTTTGCTGAGAGTTTTTTTTTTTTACCACGAATGGATGTTGGACTTTATCAAATGCATTTTCTGTATTGATTGATAAAATCATGTGATTTTTTTATTTATGTTATTGATTATGTTGATTGATTTTCTAATGTTGAACCATCCCTGCATACCTGGCATGAATCCCACTTGGTCAAGATATATTATTTTTTTAATATGCTGTTGAATTCTATTGGCTAGAATTTTGTTGAGGATTTTTGCATCTATGTTTTTGAGGAATATTGGTCTCTAATTATTTGAGGATTTTTGCATCTGTGTTCATGGGAATATTGGCCTATAATTTTGTTTTTTATGCTGTCGTTGTCTGGCTTTGGTATCAGGGTTCTGCTGGCTTCGTAGAATGTATTCAGGAGTATTCATTACTTTTCAATGCTCTGAAATACCTTTAGTAGTGTTGGTGTTAACTCGTCTCTGAAAGAATGATAGAATTTTCCGGTGAAGCTGTCTGGGCCAGTGCTTTTTTTAATTTTATTTGAGGGGGTGGTGGGAGTTTTTTATTACTTTTTCAATCTCTTCTTTTGTTATGGGTTTATTTAATTTTTCTACCTCGGTTTTTGTTAGTTTAAGCAGGTAGTACGTTTATAGAACTTTGTCCGTTACCTCTAAATTCTCAAATTTTTATAGTACAATATTTCCTAGTATTCTGTTACAACCTTTTTCAGTTGGGTCTGTTGTGGTTTCACCCATCTTGTTTCTTATTAGGGTTATTTGCTTCCTCTCCCGTTTTCCTTTGTCAGTATGGGCAGTGGTTTGTCGATTTTGTGAATCTTTTCAAGGATCCATCTTTTGGTGTTGTTGACAATTTCTGTTGTTTTTCTATTTCATTTATTTCTGCTCTAATCTTTATTATTTCCTTTCTTCTGGTGCCTGAGGGCCCCTTTTGCTGCTCTCTTTCTATTTGCTTGAGTTTTATACTTAATGTTCTGATTTTGGCCCTTTCTTCTTTTTTTAATGTGTGCATTTATTTCCATAAATTGACTTCTAATCCCTGCTTTTGCTACATCCCAAAGGTTTTGATGTGTTTTCCTTTCTCATTTGATTCTATGAATTTCTGTATTCTGTCCTTGTTTTCTTCTATAACCCAGGAGTTTTTATTCAAGTTGGTGTTCAGGTTCCATGTATTTGATTTTTTTTTTTTCTTGCTGTCTCTGTTATTGATTTCTACTTTTATGGCATTATAATCAGAAAAGATGCCTTGTATTATTTCAATGTTTTGGATTTTGTTAAGGCTTGCTTTGTGGCCTAAAACATGGTCTATTCTGGAGATTGTTCCATGTGCACTGGAAAAGAATATACTTTGCTGCTCTCAGGCGGAGTATTCTGTATATGTCTTTGAGGTCGAGTTGATTGATTCTGGCATTTAGATCTTCCGTTTCTTTATTTAGTTTCTTTCCAGGTGGCCTGTCCTTCACCAAAGTGGTGTGTTAAAGTCTCCTGCTATTATTGTGGATCCCTGTGTTTCTCTTTTCAGTGCTATTAGAGCTTGTTTAATGTATTTTGGTGCCCCATCATTGAGTGCATATATATTTATTATATGTGAACAAATCTGTCTTGGAAAAAGTACAACCAAACTGCTCTTTAGAAGCAAGAATGTTGAGACCGTCTTACATACTTTGGACATGTTATCAGGAAGGATCAGTCCCTAGAGAAGAACATCATCCTTGGTAAAGTAGAGGGTCAATGAAAAAGAGAAAAACCATCAATGAAATGCATTGACACAGTGGCTGCAACAGTGGGCTCAAGCATGACAACGATTATGAGGATGGTGCAGGACTGAGCAGTGTTTCTTTCTGTTGTACATGGAGTTGCTATGAGTCAGAACTGACTTGATGGCACTTAACAACAACAATAACATGTTTATTATGGTTATGTCCTCCTGGTGTATTGACCCTTTAATTGTTGTATAGTGTCCTTCCTCATCCTTTATCATAGATTTGCTTTAAAGTCTATTTTGTGAGAGATTAATGTTGCCACTCATGCACCTTTTTGGTTATTGTTTTCTTGATATATATTTTTTCCATCCTTTAGTTTTTTACTGGGTTTTTGAGTTTTAGTTTGTTTATATCTTTGTGTCTAAGACACTTTACACACATATATACTATATGCTCTTGTAGATAGCACATAGGCAGTTTTTTTTTTTAATCCATTCTGCCACTCTCTGTCTCTTTACTGGTGTATTTAGGCCATTTACATTCAGTGTAATTATTGATAGGTATGAGTTTACTGCTGTCATTTTGATTTTTTTGCACGTGTGCAGTGTTGACAGTTTCTTTGTACCACTTAATTTTCTGTACTGAGTTCTTTTTCTTTATGTATTTCCTTTTCATCTTTTTCAATATTGTTGATTTTGTGTTTGCTGAGTCTTTATGTTTTTCTTCTTTTTATATTGATGGGTAGGTTTTTTAGCTTCCTTTGTGTTATCTTAAAATTTACCTGTATTTTTCTAAGTTTGAACAATCTTATTTCTTGGTATTGCCTTAACTTCCTCTGTATCCTACTCTTGGATTTTTGTCTGATATTGTTTCTCTAGCCAGAGGACTCCCTTTAATACTTCTTGTAATTTTGGTTTCTTTTTACAGATCTCCTTTACTTCTGCTTATTTGGAAATGACTTAATTATGCCACCATATTTGAGAGACAACATTGGTGGATATATGATCCTGGTTGGCAATTTTTTTTCCTTCAAGGCTTTGTATATGTCACCCCATTGCCTTCTTACCTACATGGTTTCTGCTGTGCAGTCAGAGCTTAGTCTTATTGGTTCTCCTTTGTAGGTGACTTTTCATTTATCCCTAGCTATTCTCAAGATTCTATTTTTGTCTTTGGTTTTGGCAAGTTTGATTAAGATACAACTTGGTGACTTTTTTGTGGGGTCTACCCTGTATGGGGTTCATCATGCTTCTTGGATAGATATCGTCTTGTCTTTCATGATATCAGGGAAATTTTCTGCCAGCAAATCTTCAACAATTCTGTTCTCTCCCCCCCAACCCCCCACCATCCTGGTACTCTGGTCACTCATAGGTTTTTCTTCTTGATAGTATTCCACAGAATTCTTAGGCTTTCTTCTCCTTCTTCTTTTTTTTTTTAAATTCTTTTTTCTGATTTTTCCTCAAATAAATTGTTGTCAATGGCTTTATCTTCAATCTCATTAATTCTGACTTCCATTGTCTCAATTCTGCTCCTATGACTTTCTATTGAGTTGTCTAATTCTGAAATTTTATTGTTAATCATTGGATTTCTAGTTGCTGTCTCAGTATTGTTTTGAGTTTATGGTTTATTCTGTTGTTTTGTTCTTGTGTTATTTTTCTAAACTTTTCTATTGCTTTTTCTGTGTGTTGCTTGGCTTGATATGAGTTTTGCCAGATCACCTTCCTGATCTCTTGGAGAGGTCCATATATTAGTATTTTGAATTCTTTCTCAGGTAGTTCCATTGACTTATCTTCCCCTGGAAGGTGTTTTGGCTCTTTATTTCGGTCGCTTACTGGAGCCATCTTGACCTGCTTCTTTATGTGATTTGCTATTGCCTGTGAGGCATCAATAAGTTATTATATTTATTTATTTTACATTTGTTTCTTTAGTGTGTCCTGACTTTTTTTTGTTTAGTTTTGTTTTGTTTTGATATCCTCAAGTAGGCTGGGTGTGGGAGGTGCTTTCGTTGTTGCGGTCTTTGAGGCTCTCACATCCTGTCTCAGAGTGGCTACTAGGTGTGTGAGCCCAGGAGTCTGTTCACTTTTCTTGCAGGGGTTCAGCACAGGTATGCAGGCCATTGGTCACTGAGTGTGTGGTGCAGATTCTCACCTATGGTCCTAGGCCAGCAGGGTGGGGTGGGGGTGTTTGGAACAGGCACAGGTATCTGGCTGCAGTGGAGGGCTCTCTGTGTGTGGGCAAGCAAGGGGCTGACGGCTGCCCCAGGTGTATAGGTGATAGTTGTGTCCCTAAGCCCTAGAGCATGTAGCGGGGGTATTGTTCTTGAGCACCCAATGCTGTTGTCTTGGGGGACTGGGAGACAACAGTAATTCTCAGACCCCTGTCATGGGTGGCTAGATGGAGTGGGTGGTACCACCAGCCCTCAAGACCCTGGTCGGGGTGGGTGAGACCCCTGCTTATGGGCCAAAAACCAAAACCAAACCCAGTGCAGTTGGGTCGATTCTGACTCATAGCGGCCCTATAGGACAGAGTAGAACTGCACCATAGAGTTTCCAATGAACACCTGGCAGATTCAAACTGCTGACCTCTTGGTTAGCAGCCATAGCACTTAACCACTATGCCACCAGGGTTTCCGCTTAGGGGCCAAGGCAGTGTCAAATGTCATGAACCTGTAGCTCACCCATGGCTGCTGCAGTTGAAAATGGGCTTCAGGTGTCTTCCCCGCTGTTTTATGCTAAGGAGAGTGTGCGGTGTTGAATTGGCCCACACAGGCCTGGGTAGGCATGAAGGGTGCTACAAGTCCATGAACCCCCTACTCCAGTGGGTGGACAAAGGGGCAGGGCCTCCGGACCAGCCCTGAGTTCTCGGCTTAGGGGGTATGGTGTTTTTTAATGCCACGTGACTGGTGTGCGAGTGGATGGCCCTGTGTTGCCGGGCTTACGGGGCATGGCGTTGTTGAATACTGTGGAACTGGTGTCCCAGCAGAGCAGGGAGGGGGATAGGTGAGGGAAAGGAAATGCTTCTACACTGTGAAACTCTGGGGGGAGGGGTTATTTGCCCCTTCATGGTAGGTTAGAAGCTTGCACTTAACTTTCACAGGTCCGGTGTTGCTCCCACTTGGTTCTGGAGGTGC
Organism: Elephas maximus indicus; assembly: GCF_024166365.1. Classification (NCBI taxonomy): domain Eukaryota; kingdom Metazoa; phylum Chordata; class Mammalia; order Proboscidea; family Elephantidae; genus Elephas; species Elephas maximus. Next base: position 139,620,248 of record NC_064821.1, read on the forward strand.
ACGCAGATTCACTGCTTCTTGGCTGCACCTGATATGGTGGAGCTCCTCTTTGGATGTTGCCCTTGCCTCAGCCTGTGTGTGCTGCACAGTCTCAGCTAGCAGGGCTCTGGCAATCTCACAATCTGTACTCCTACACTGCTTTTGAATTGTCTCTCTTTCCACCAGCCTGTCCGTCTGATTCTTCAGCTTTGTCTTTGATGACTAGGGTTCCTAGGTTGTCATATATAATTGATTTACCTGTTTTTCCTGGTCTTTGTTGTAAGAGGGATGACAGGAATCATCTGACTATTCTGCCATCTTGGCCCCACCGTCTAAACTTTTGAATGTTTTAATAAAAAAAAAAAAACCTCTCTCCAGGGCTAAATAAAATCACTACCAGCTTTATAGTCCAGAGATGTCTCCAGGGATCTACGCTCCATCCATTTTGAAATGTCGACACCCAGGAAAATAAAGCTGCAGGCTCCCTAACACCCTAGGAGCTTAACCTAGAAATCTATCCAGGCTATAACTGCTTGTGTGTCAGGGAGATGGGAGAAGTTTCATTGTTCTTTTAGATAAAGTCAATTAACTAAACAGATGGCTTCCTCAATTCTCAAGTAAGCATAGGATGAACTATATGGGGGAATGTCCAAAAAGTTGAGGATGTAACTGCAAATTATATTGTCAGGTTCTCTTATGGGAAAGCAGGATACTATTGATACTGAGGAAACATGTTACATACTGGCTAAAAATACTGTAGTATAAAAGAATAGTATCTGCTTGAATGTGTATGCCTGTTCCTGATCCTACTTATTCAATAATAAAACAGTGTTCTTTCTTTTCTATATTGTTATGGAGAAGATTTTCTTTGTTGGTTAGACTTCAATTCGCCAACATTCTGAAAGAATTTCGTTTGCTACCGTACATTCCCAACCTCTTTCCAGATGAATTAAAGTTATTATCTGTAGATAAATTTAGACATGTTGGTTGAGAATAATTTAGTTCATGGTATGTAACAACTGATTCTATTTATGAAAAAAACATAAAAATCAATAATGAATAGATGAAAGTCTAGAAGGATATATACTCCAAAATTAACATCTCTAGCTTATTGATGAGACTAGAGATTATATTTTGGTTTTATATTTTTCTGTGTTTTGTAAATTTTTTCAATGACTATGAATTATTTTACAATCGAAGAAAAACACAATAATAAAGTAATTTCCCTTTTGTGAAAAAGAAAATCATTTATTTTAAGAATTATTTTCTACTAGATATCAGCTATTGCAATTCATTGGTTATTATTAAATACTTGTCTAACAAATATTATTTGTTAGACAAGTATTTAATAAGCAATGATTACATATGAACTCTGCCACATGTGTGTGTTTGAGCACAGCTGATTTATTTATATTAACACAGGTTAGATAGGACAGACTGCTTGGAATGAGGGATTGTAGTGGTCCCCTTGGTTGGGACAAAAACCAGGCTCATCTGATACAGTTCAAAAACCCAAAGCGTATTGCTGTCAAGTTGATTCCTACTCATAGTGACCATACAGGACAGGATACAACTGCCCCATAGGGTTTCCAAACCTGGAAATCTTTATGGAACCTGACTGCCACATCTTTCTCCCATGGAGCAGCTGGTGGGTTTGAACTGATGACCTTTCAGTTAGCAGCTAAGTGCTTAATACTCCACCACCAGGGCTCCTTTTGGATATAATTACAGGGACCAAAAAAAAGTGTTTTATCCTGGTGGGGAAATGAAGGAAACAATGCTTTATGACAATGACAGGTGGAACTGGGGCAAGTTATTCTTTTACCCAAGTGGTAATTTAAAACATTTCCAACTGAGCAGTGTGATGTGTGTAATTACAAAATGACTCCGATTTACACCCATGGGGTTAATTACTATATGAATTGTCCTAATCTGGTAGAAAAAAAAAAACAACCTGTAGCCATCCAGTCAATTCCAACTCACAACAACACCACACGACAGAGTAGAACTGCCCCATAGGGTTTCCAAGGAGCACCCGGTGGATTCAAACTGCTGACCCTTTGGTTTGCAGCCGAACTCTTAACCACTCTGTCACCAGGGTTTCCCTAATCTGGAAATATCCCCTTAAGAGTTGGTGATTTAGCACATGTAGCATTTTTTCCTTAATTAACAAACTCAAACCCTTTGCCTTCGAGTTGATTCTGACTCAGTGACAGACTCATGGGACAGAGTAGAACTACACTATAGGGTTTCCAAGGAGTGGCTGGTGGATTCCAGCTGCCAACCTTTTGGTTAGCAGTCAAGTTTTTAACCACTGTGCCACCTGGGCACCAATTAACAATAGTTTGCTAATTGGCATAAGGGTTAATAGAAATAATGAAGTAAGTGGTGTTGAAATTATGTGATTGTTAGAAGATGTAAACAAGACCCTATGCCCATGTATGAACAGGACATACAATATGACAAGCCGGTTAGTTCATCCACCCATGCAATTATCCAGGATTAGAACCTGCTGTCCCACTTCTCCCCACTCCAAATAGAATCTTGCCACCTGATCAACCTTCAAAGCCAGAGGTCCTGCCACACCATCTAAATGCATCCACCTCGGAGTGAGCCTTTGCTTCATAGACAGGAGCCTCCTGGCCTCAGACATGTTATTTATATGTCCTTACTTGCTTGTTATATTCAATGTACTTATAAATGGCAGAATTTATATGAGGCCGTTTTCATTGCAACTCAAACCTGGTTTTAAACCACCAGGGACTAGCAATGTTACCAAATGAACCTGACATCTGCCAAACGATATTTGGCTTTCAAACTTGCCCACAAACCCCAGAAAAAAGAAAAAAAATACTGCTGTAGAGTCAATTCAGACTCATAGCGACCCTATAGGACAGAATAAAACTTCCCCCATAGGGTACCCAAGGCTGTAACTCCTTACGGAAGGAGACTGCCACATCTTTCTTCTGCAGAGACGCTGGCAGGTTTGAATCACTGACCCTTAGGGAAAAGACCAAGGGTAAGACTGTAGAGAGCTCCTACAGGTGTCAGGAACAGCGTGAAACAGAATCCAAAGCAGGTCAAGAGCTTCAAGGAGCCCAGCCAATGCAATCAGGGCTTAACCTCAGTGGGGTTCTAGATCAGTTTCCCTGTCTTTGAGAGAGCAGATGACTTGCAGAAGTCATGCCCATAGTTTTACAAGGGTATTAGGTAAGATCCCTTAACAGAAACTCTACAGGTTCAAGGCTAACACCAAATGTTAAGTGGAAAAGTGGAGTACATATCACAATCACGATCTTCTCCAAGTGTTGGTTTTGACAGGGTTAACTGGCATGTGGAAAAATCTTGAGACCCTGATCCTGACCCATGGACCTATAGCTTTGGGAATATGGGGAGAGATTCTGGAAGTGTGGGCAGAGAGTGATCAAAGTGAACTAACAATGTTTTCTGAAACTATGAATATTTTGCGGAATTAATCCACTCAACTTTTGAATCAATACCCTATAAATTAGAAGAAGCAGTTGAGTCCTGAGAATTTTAGGGTCCTTTCAGGATCTCAGAGATGGCTTGTATTGGAACCTGGATCAGCCAACTGTAGTGAGATATTCCTGTGCTGGTTATATTTCTACACTGCACCTCCCCAACCAGACACTGAAGAGACCACCTGACACTGTCTGGTCAGCCCTCCTGCTTCCGTAAGTTCTTTTTGGTATTCTTAAAGACATGGCTGTCTACATTCTTTGAATTTTTAAGGAATTGTCTGCCTTATCCCATCTCCCAAAACTGACGAGTTTCCTCAAGAACAGGTGAGAAGGCAGCACCAGCGAAGCAGGCTATGGTCTAAATCTGGGAAATGGAGAAAGGAATGGAGAAAGGGCTAAAGCTGATGATGTCTTACTGTACCAAAATACCAATGTGAAAGAAATGATGATAAGCTACCGTCCTCCAAATCTGTTGAAAAAGTGCTTGAAATAGATCTATTCTTTCAAAAATTTAATAATTATTTATTTTCAGTTATGTGAGAGGATTTTTACTTGGAGCCTTATTTATTACAACAGATTACAACATATTATTGAACTTCAAAATAGATAATGAAGTCATTTGTATTGTTCTATACCTCATTCCTGGTGCCTTCTTGATCTCTGCTGTTGTTGGGTGCCATCGAGTGGATTCCGACTCATAGCAATCCCGTGTGACAAAGTAGAACTCAGTTTTCTTGACAGTTTTCTTTACAAAGCAGAAGGCCAGGCCTTTTCACTGCAGAGCCACTTGGTGGATTTGAACCACCAATCTTTCAGTTAGCACCTGAACACTTAACATTGCACCACCAGGGCTCCTTTCTTGATATCTAAACAGCTATAATTTCACATCAACTTCCCCTTCTTGATTATTTCATATTCCTATCACTGGCCATGTGTATAGGGAGGTGTGAATGGGAAGTAGAGCTTATTCCTGTCCATCATCCCCTTCACAATACCATCTAGATGTGCAATAGGAGGTGCATTCCTCTGGGTGATCCTGCTCAGCTGTAGGACTTCTCACTCCAATTTTTTTTTTTTTTTCCCCGAGATGGGGGAGGGGTGCACGGAACCAGGAGGGAACTAAACATTGTCTCAAAACCCTCAAAAATGCAGAGTTGTACCTTTACAATTGAGAGAAATGAAAGAAATGAAGACTGACCACCACGATGCTGTCTGATGACTCTTTGGACAATGTGCAGATTTCACAACTCTGCATGTTTGAGGGTATCATTTTTAGTAAGAAATTGATCTTCAGAGAAAAACCACGGCTTTATTTTAGCAGAAGCACCCTGAGCTCACCCTGAAAATGAGAGATGCATGATTCTTTCACATTCTTTATTATTTTAACCTTGATGATTGTCCTGTGGACAAAAGCAATGACTTCGTTCCTCAGTGATTTTTGTGGATAAGAAGGTTGAGGAGCACAGAGCACATGGTGTGTCCAGTACCTCAGAAAAAATAGGGCACCAAGTTCAGAGGAGAGTGCCTGTCCTTTCTGCTTCTCTGAGTCCCTTCTGCACAATTTCTAAATCTGTGTCCTTTATATTTCAAATCCTAGAGAGTAGCTAATGTAATGAGCGCACTATAAATTGGGGTGTTATCAGATGGCATCTCATGTGTTTATTCAACCATTTTTTTGAACATCTGATTTTTGTGCAATAGACTCTGTCCTAGGAGCTAAAGAGATGAGGAAGAAGAAGACCAAGGGATCAAATGGTGGAAGTAAAGACAGCTCTAAATAGATAATATCGATTTTTGTAATTATATACAAATTTCTATGGTAGAAGTGACATCATAGCACAATGGCAACACAGAGGGACACCATATTGAGTCTTAGGAAGTCAGGAAAGAGGACTCCTTATGGAGGAATGGAGAAGAATGTTGGTGGTGCAGTGTTTAAGAGCTCAGCTGCTAACCAAAAAGTTGACAGTTTAAATCCACCAACCACTCCTTGGAAAGCCTATGGGGCAGTTCTATACTGTCCTCTAGGGTCACTATGAATCGACTGGATGGCAACGTGTTTGGTTTCTGGTATGGAGGAACAGAAATTAGTAAAGGATACAGGCTGAGGAAGCAAAGTTGTTTTAAGATGTCTGTATACTGTGTGAAAAGGCGCAGAGTTAGGAGGTAACATGCCCAGTTTGTGGAGTCACAAGGAGCTCCTTTAGCTGCAGCACAGTCTAGAGCACTCTACAGAAATTCCTAAACAGTTAAGTAGACCCTGGAAACAAATTCTGCTTTTAATTCACCAATGTTGTAATTTAAGGGATTGAATTTAAAGGCCACTCCAGGAAAATCCCAGATTTTATATCTGAAAATTTATTAGGCATTAGGTTGTCAAGGCCTTACTGAAAGGCCACAATGAAGACAAAGTTAGTATGCTCGTGTCATGTTCTCCAGATCCTTGTTGTCATGAGCAGTCTTCTAGTTGAGCTGACTTACCCTATTTCTAGTAGCACTAAACACTTTCATTCTGTCACAGAAATGCTCCCATTCCATGTATTATTATTGCAGTTTTAATTTTAGCAACTATTTATTTTTGGAGTCAGTAATAAATTAATACTGTATAAAATGTAAAATGCACAAACTACACAATGTAAAATTAGTTATCCTCCCACTCCTCAGATCAGCTACCCAGGTCCACCCCCAATGTTAACCACAGCTGATAGTTTATGGTGTATTTTCCCTGAGATACCTAACAGCATATGCTCACCTTCATTATTTTCTGAATTCAGTGGAAGCAACTATACACACTTTCTGCATCTTTTTATTTTTCATGTTATGATAAATCTCGGACATTTTCTCATACTTGTACAATCCCCTTTTCACTTTAGCGTCTGTAGAGTCTCCCTTCGTAAGTACGTCCCATGATTTATATTGCTAGTACCTACAGAAGAACTTTAGAGTTAATTCAGGCTTCTGGCACTACAACAATGCTGCAACAGATATCCTAGAACATATGCCATTTTCTACTGGGTGAATGTATTTATAACATAAATTCCTAGATGTAGACTTGCTGAATCAAAGGCATGTGTGCATTTAACATTTTGATATATAATTGCACTGACTTACACTCTCACAGGCAAATATGAGACGTTGCCTGTTTCCCCAAACACTTGCCAACTCAATATCCTGACTAAAGTGTTCTTCCTTGCCATCCCTAGAGGTGAAACAGGTTACCTCATAGTTTTACTCTGGACATCTTTATTATGAGCAAAATTAAACACTTTAATTTCTTTCAATATATTTTCCTGTTTTTAAAATGGGTTTGTTCTTTTTGGAGCCCTGGCTGCACAGTGGTTAAGAGCTACAGCTGTTAACCAAAAGATTGGCTGTTCAAATCCACCAGCCATTGCTTGGAAATTCTATGGGGCAGTTCTACTGTGTCCTACAGTGTTGTTATGAATTGGAATAGACTTGGTGGCAAAGAGTTTGGTTTTTTAGTTTTTCTGTTGTTTTTTTACTACTGATTTTTAAGAAATCATAGGAGCCTAAAGAAATTTTCTCCATGTGTGTAATATAAACTCCAATATTTTCCTCACCTTTCCATTTGTGTTTTTGCTTTGCCTGTATCTTTTCCATGAATAATTTCATTATCTTCAACTTGTTTCCCATTTCTTAATTAATTAAATCAAAATTTAGTTTGAAGAACACAAACTTTGGCAATCTTTACTTCTAAACTTTTCTAGACTGAAACTAGGATGACATAGATTTATTTAAAAGGAGCCACCGTATTGTGCTATTAGCAAAAAGAAGCCTCATTCTAACCATTATTATAAGAACTCAAGAAGTAGTTTAAACAGAGAAGAAAATATTGTTTGATGGTTACAAGAGAGGGGAGGGAGGGAGGGAGAGGAGTATTCACTAATTAGATAGTAGACCAGAACTATTTTAGGTGAAGGGAAAGACGACACACAATACAGGTGAGGTCAGCACAACTGGACTAAACCAAAAGCAAAGAAGTTTCCTGAATAAACCGAAAGCTCCAAAGGCCAGCGTAGCAGGGACGGGGGTTTGCGGGCTATGGTTTCAGGAGACATCTAGATCAATTGGCATAATAAAATCTATTAAGAAAACATTCTGCATCTCACTTTGGACATGGCATCTGGGGTCTTAAACGCTAGCAAGTGGCCATCTAAGATGCATCAATTGGTCTCAACCCACCTGGAGCAAAGGAGAATGAAGAACACCAAGGACACAAGGTAATTATGAGCCCAAGAGACAGAACGGGCCACATAAACCAGAGACTACATCAGCTTGAGACCAGAAGAACTAGATGGTGCCCGGTAGGGAACGAAACAGAGAACCCCTGAGGGAGCAGGAGACCAGTGGGATGCAGACCCCAAATTCTCATAAAAATACCAGACTTAACTTTCTGACTGAGTCTAGAAGGACCCTGGAGGTCATGGTCCCCAGACCTTCTGTTAGCCCAAGACAGGAACCATTTTCAAAGCCAATTCTTCAGAGAGGGATTGGACTGGACTATAGGATAGAAAATGATACTAGTGAGGAGTGAGCTTCTTGGGTCAAGCAGACACATGAGACTATGTGGGCAGCTCCTCTCTGGAGAGGAGATGAGAAGTCAGAGGGGGACAGAAGCTGTCAGAAAATAGAGGGTGGCGTGAAGGAGTGTGCTGTCTTTTTGGGGGGAGAGCAACTAGGAGTATATAGCAAGGTGTATATAAATTTTTGTATGAGAGACTGACTTGATCTGTAAACTTCCACTTAAAGCACAATAAAAATTAAAAAAAAAAAGAAGCCTCATTTTATAATTTCTCTAAAAGGAATTTCAACCTATCTAATATGTGAGCTAAGTGCCATCCCTGCCCTGAGGAGTCTAGGAAAACCAGCACCAATTAGTGCTGCTGTAAACATTTTGCCAGTTTCCACAACGATCTTTAAAAATACTGAGCATTTGTTGATAACTTGTTTCAATCTCTTTTTTAGTTGATGTACCTCTTTATTTAATTCCTCAGATTTATTTTCAAAAACCTTCTCTAAGCAGGTCTTCTGGGACCTATAAAGGGAAAAGAGTATCTTTTAAAAAATACAATTATCAAGAGTCATGGTTTCGCATTTAACAATTTCATTTAAGCATGTGTGTCTATTCCCCTACCACCTTAGAGAGCTCTTGGATGAGTTATTCCAGTCTCTTCACACGTTTGAACCTGTATATTGATAGTGTCCATGGTTGCAACCTTCCTAAAATTCCCTCACCACCATCTCACTGAGAGTGGGGAGCATTATGGCTAAGTTATAATGCTTTCCAGCCCATAGGATGCCCTTTGTGAGGGAATGTACCTTTGATGAGAATTAATTCTCACTTCCAACTGAGGGAGCATGGTCACACACATCTGACAAATGATGGGAACTGCTGACCTTGTACAGAAAACTGCTTTTCAGCATCCATGTCATGACAACGGTTGTACAGGGTGACTCAGGGAGATTTGGAAACAAATATAGCAAGTATCAGAGCTTTTGCACACTTTATTTCATATCAAGCCAAATCTAACCTTTCGAGGCCTGATGGATCTATTTCAGGTCTCTTTGACGGTTTGATGTTGTACCAGGAATCCTAAGGACCATAGGACTAAGGTCACATCCGACAGGAGCACAGTGATGTTACTCTATAATCACAACGAATGGCAGCCCATGCTCTGGGGGATGTTATTTGCCCTCTCCAGAGCCTAACACTAAATGAGTTGCTGGAGACTTGGGGATTTAAGGACTTCAGTAGGATTCAGATGAATTTCATGTTTTAGTAAACCAAATGCCTTATGTGTTTCCCTCTGAGACCATGTTTTTGCTTCAAATTTTGACCCTTCCCTTCTTTAGGTACCATGGCATTGTCCATTGTTCATGCTCCAGCATCATTTTCTGCTCTCTCAGAATGTTTTCTATGTCTCACTTCATTTTCTCTTTCAATTGTTCCATGTTTTCTATGAAGCTCCTCTCTAGAGCCTCCATCTTTTGTTGTAGCTCCTTCTCTTCCTGTTTCAGTGCTCATTTCCTTCTCAACTGCCTCCAGCTTGGCCCGCTCCACTGTTCCACAAATGTTGTAGAGAGGGAAGAAAACAACAGGTCAGGCCTGAGCTCTACCCTCTTGTGCTCAGAGATCAAACTGACTTTGAAAAAGGGAGAGTCCAACTCTCTGAACTACCCCCGTATCTATACCATCAAAGATACTCTTCAGAATGCGATGGGATACACCCTACTTATCTGGCTGGACATAAAACCACAACTCCCTCTTGTTATTTTCAGACTCAGCAGACTGTGTATTCCATAGGAGAGAGGAAGCTCGTTGTTTCAGAAGATCTTCCTCTCAGGTCCCCCAGAGGGCACTGCAGGAGCCTTCCCACCTGGCTGTGGGCTGAGCACTGCCTCTATACATGCTATGGCCTTCTCTCCAGCTGTGAGGGCTCTGGCTGACTGCAAGATGGAGTCCTCTATTGCCTTCTGGCAGTGGGAATGTGTTGAGGACCTCACTTGCCTGAGAAACAAGAAGGATCAAAGACATGGCAGGCAGCAGAGATCTAGTTTCTTAATGGGGAATTTGTGTTCCATAAAACCTCAAATCTGACCATAAATAGTTTAAAACTTGCTTAGGATCCCCCAGAACTTTCTTTCTTTCTGCGACCACAGTATAAATTCTAAGCTCATTTGGAGGACATGAAAAACCCTCCATCACAGCCTTCTTCCTAAATCTCCAGCCTCCTTCACCAGTGATGCTGCCCACCACCCACCCAGGTAAGAGCCAACCAGCCTTGTGTGCTCCTGCAGTACGCAGTTCTACAAACACATAACATATGCTGTTTTCACATATTTGCACATTCTTTTTCTTCTGCTTGGATGCTGTTTTATACTTTCTTAACTAGGATAATGTCTGTCAATACTTCAACTTGTATCGCCTATCTCTTCTTGCAGGGGGCTTTCCTAGGATGCATTCCCAGTTTGGAATAGATGCCAAGTACACTGAGCTGCCCTACTAGCTCTATCACTTGCTTTCTGTGTGACATTCAGCAACTTAAAAACTTCTCTGTATATCATATTTCTCAACTGTATAACGTGGATCGTAGTAGTGACACTATGATTATGTTGTTGTTGTTAGGTGTCCTTGAGTCGATTCTGACTCACAGCGACCCCATGTGACAGAGTAGAACTGTCCCGCCATAAGATTTTCTAAGCTGTAATCTTTACGGAAACAGATCGCCAGGTCTTTATACAGTGTATATTATATTATGGTACATGTATTTTATATATGTGTGTGTGTATATATATGTAGATGTACACATAAAGTGAGAATAATATAATTCTGAGGATTAAGTTATAATCCAACAAAACCTCCAAGACCATGCCTGGTCTAAGAAATGAGTGCTCGGTACGTGCTAGCCATTATAATCCTCATCATCATCCTTGTTACTATCTGTGCATAACATTATGATGACCCCTACCACACCAGACCCAACTGACTATTTATTTCTCTGTCTCAAAATGATCATGAGCTTCTTGAGAACAATGATCATTTCTTTAATATTATATCTCCCATACTTAGTGTGCAGTCCCTGGGTGGCACAAACAGTTAAGCACTCAACTACTAACCAAAAGATTGGTGGTTCAAACCCACCCAGAGGTGGCTCAGAAGAAAGGCCTGGTGATGTGCTTCTGAAAGATCACAGCTGTTGAAGACCCTACGGAGCAGCTCTCCTCTGACCCACACGGGGTCGCCACAAGCTGGATCCACCTGATGGCAGCTGGTTTGGTTTTTGGCGCTTAGCACAAAATAATCGCATTGTTTGAAAAACGAAGTGTTTCATGTCATCTGGATTCTTGATTCTAATTCCTTTCTTTGGAGATAAATATATGTGGTTTCTTCAAGAGTTTCTAATTAATTGTGGATATAAAACTAAAAATGTCTAGAAATCACCATGCTATGCTTTCTCCCCACTGCTGGTGCTGTGGTCTGAGATTTCCAGTAGGACAAAGGCCTCCTGCCTCAACTCTGCTGACCTTCCCTCCTCTGCCTTATTCCTCACTTTAACTCCTTTCCTGGGCACTCGTTCATAGTCCTGTTCAACGTTTTTTTTTAGGTCTAAGTAGAGACTGTGTCCTCCAGGAACAGAGAAAGTTCCTCTCGAAATACTTTCCATCGGGGGCTCTAAAAGCTGATTAAGCTCAGCCTGACAGTATTTCTCAGATGCTTCTTCATTCTGCTGCACAAAGTCTTCCTTCTTTTCCTCTATGGTGCACTGCAGGAAAATGTAGAGAAACGCCATAGAAAGAAGCTGTTAGAGAGGATGGTCCGACTGTGGTTCTCTTGGAAGAAGCAGTCTGACAGCCTCAGAGTGGAGCCAGGAGATTTGTTAGACATCGGTCAAATTCAACATATATAAATGGTGGGAGTGGACGACATGAACTCTATGGTTTCTTTAGCTGTATAGTGTGGTTAACAGTGATCCAACAATGGCAAACTATACGGTCACTATGAGTCAGAACTGACTCGAAGGCAACTTTTTTTTTTTTAACAATGCAGTGGATGAAAATGTAAACATGAGAAAGCAACTCACATGGCAATGACTTAAATGCACTCTGAGCAGACTTTGGAACCATTCGTGAATTCTCTCAATCAGGATTTGAGTGTGATTAAGAGCTCAGGTGCTAACTAAAATGTTGGCAGTTCAAATCCACCAGCTGCTCCTTGGAAACCTTATCAGGCAGTTCTACTCTGTTCTATACGGTCGCTGTGAGTCAGAATCGCCTAGATGGCAATGGGCTTTTGATTTTTAAAAGCAGAGTTTTCTAGCTGTTGTCAGAAAAGAAAGCCAGAGAGATTCAAGACAAGAGAAAGATTTGATGGATCATCGTTGGCATGAAGGTAAAGTGGGGTACCCCAGAGGCTCCAGTTGAGAACAAAGCACAGATGACACCTTTATTTTAGCTTGTGGTACCCTGAGCAGAGACCCCATACTCTCTGAGCTGAACTTCTGAAATAAAAAACCATGAGCTGATAAGTGTGAATGCTAAGTTCATAACAAATCTGGTGTACAGAAATAAGAAACGAAGTACACATCTTTTAGAAAACAAAAGTGAATGGCACCCCTGTAGATCCCTGTCACTCTCTGCAATGTAGGCTCCTTCTACTACACGAAAGTCATGAGGCATGGGATCAAAGGGGTGACAGGAATCAGGAAGGATAAGTGCTAAGACAAGTACCAGGAGCTGTTTCTAGAACTCCTGATTTTCATTCTTGAAGGAGTGCTCCATGAAGAGTGCAATGGCTTCCTTCTCGCAGGCCATGTGCACGTCCAGCAGCTCCTGTAGTGTGTCTGTGCGGAGCTCACGTGCTGGGCCATCTGCTTGCTGTAGTGATCGGCTGCCTTCTGCACGGCCACCAAGTTCTCATAGTGGGTCAACATTGTCACTGCATTCTCCAAAGAAGGCACTGCTCCGCTGTTGACAGCACCCACACGGGTCTCCACTAGAATTCCCAGCCCTGGGTAAGCCAGAAAATTAACAAATTTAGGGAAAAATATCAAGTTCTCACTTGCTCTTTAAAATACTTTGGTGGTCAACATTGAAATTCAACGTGAACTTTTCTTCCTTTTTCTGTTCCTTCTTTTCCTTTTGGATGAATCCATTTCCTTAAAGTAACATCAGTTTTTCCCCTATTTATTCTTTCTTTTATGACTCTCCATTTCATTACTATGTAAAATTGCATTATTCATCACAGTATCTTTTTCAGTTTCCTGGAAAAAATATTTTCCTATTTAAATAAAATAAAAAGTATTTATTAGCTAGCCAAAGTAATTATATAATTTGTGGGGTCAGTTCCAAAAGAAAACAAAGGTTTTTGTGAAAAAAAAAAAAATTCAAGTTGGCAACACAAAGCATTAAACCAAGTATGGACACATCTCAGCACAGACACTGCACAACTGCACAGGTCACATGCTTGTGAAGATGGCCCTGTAGATAGATTATATTTAACATTGTTTTTCAAAATCTCAATGGAATTGCAGGGACTCATGGCCTGCTATGTATTTTCTGACTTGTGTAATTTTACAAAGTATCTTTTCTACCCTATGAGTCACTTGTATCCCATAGGACTGGTCTACACAACACAGACCTTCCCTCCTTAACAGCAGTTTGTGTCTATATGATTAGTGGATTATTTTCTTGAGATACATTTGTCCTCAATAAACCACTATGTGTGGCATGAGCGTCTGCTTCTCCACATTCACATACAAATGCAGACAGAATTAGAGAAACCCACAGAACAATCAAGGCTTCAGCACACATGCTGATCCACAGAGAGACATGCTTTGGGGCAAAGGTGACTCATGGTTTCCAGTGACAACGATTCCACATCTCAGGCCCTTGGTCTTTGCATAGGTGAAGATATAGGAACTGACTTTTTTTCCTTGCACCTGAAAATTACAATCCAGTTTATCTTCCGGCACTTCTTCAACACAGACTAAGATTTTTGTCACTGGTAGGCCGGTCAAAGACAAAGCACTTCAGTTTTGGGAAGAGATGCCTGAAACGCTCTCTACATGGGTTGGATTTTAAGATTTGGAGTTCATTATCTGCTAAATTAGAAAAAGAGCAATCGATCAAGGGGCAGCCTTCAGGAAAGGTATCTGTCGAATTTTATTTCCAGGAATCTTTGCACCAGTGCACTCTCCGTCTTTAAATCTCCTTTTGTCCAATCATGCAAATCAACCTTGAGCCAATCTACTCAAAGCAAAAAAAAAAAAAAAAAGAAAATCCATTTGTAGGTAAAGCAAAGAGCCAAGGAAGCAGTTCTGAAGAGGAAATGGCAGAATCTATTCCAAGTGAACAAACTTATGTTTGGTTTCCTCAGACTGTGTATGGAGTTCAGTAGAATAAGTATTTAATAAATGTTTATTGAATGACTGACACATAAAAAGTACTGATCAGAAGTGTTTTCTGATCTTACTGCCCTTGTGTCAGAAATAAAATGTGGGCTCAAAAAGAAAGTAATGATTGATATAAGGGTAAGATGTGGCTAGGAAAATACTGAGGAGAGGTGATACCCAGGGCAGTAAAGAAAAGGTTAAAATCGGAGCCCCAAAATATACACACCATAAATACTTTTAGGTATTCTTTTTGCAAAAGTCTTCAAGGAGTAGGGTTAACCTATATGTAATTTGGAAACCTCACAACTTCTCTACATCACATTATACAGGACTTGACCATGTCTTGCAGAGAGATACTGTGGCAGATATCAGCCCTTTAATAAGTGTTTGTTGAAGAAATGAAGAAATGAAAATGGATATTCCTTCTAATGTTATCAGCTAGCCACCCTCCTAACTATAATCCATGTAACGAGTTCATAATATGAAAATGATAACTTATTATGTAAGGATGTAGAATGATGTATGTGATATTATGAAAAAGATAAAGGATTTGACAGTCTTTCTGAAAGGATATCTCAATTTTTTTTCTGACTTTTATATAAAACAAAGTCTTCAAAAGCCAGAATCTGTGTAAAGCGGAAACCTGTGAGAGAAAGAAAACTCAAGTATTTTCCACTAAAACGAACAATAGAAAAGCGGTAAGATTGCACCCTGTCAAAGGCAGAAAACTTGCAAGATCTGGAAAAACAAGGCAGTCCTGCCACATTCTAGCTCTCACAGGTTTCACTGTATAAATATCTTTCTCTGAGGTATGTAACTATCAAGGTTAGTAAAAATATGTTGCTGTTGTTGTTGTGTGCCCTTGAGTTGACTTAGACTAATAGCAATCCCATGCAACAGAGTAGAAATGCCTCCTGCCCCACTAGGGCTCCTTCAGTAACATATACCATATGAAATATATTTTAAAAGTTAAGTCAGTTGATTTCATTGTGATTCTGTGTTTAACAACATCCAATTTCATGGACTCTTTTTTTCAAAGCAGAAGGAGAACTTAATAAGGAACACAGGTATGTGGGCCTTAAGAAGTTATAGCACTGATTGTAATCTGAAAAATAATTTTTTTCATGGTATCAATTGCTCTGAAATCATTTGGTCTACCATTGGGCCCTAAATTTCCACAATGAATTTAAACTCTGGCCACTGGATATTTTCAGGTAATTATAACCCACTAAAATCATACCCTCCTCTCAATCACCATTTTCCTGGGCCTCAATCCAGTCTCAAATATATACTGACTTCAAATTCTGAGTGACAGGGCTCACTTGCTATGTGTCACACCCTACTTAACCTTCCACCACCCAAGCCATGCACTGATACCTGGATTCAACTTCAAGGCATTCTCCAGGTACTTATCTTCGGTGATAGGGCATTCACCTAACTTCAGCTCCAGGCTGAAATCACGAACAGCCCAAACAAAGTCTGGAAAGAAACTCACAAACTTAGTGCAACCCTCTACTTCATCAGATCTGGAGGAGGATTGTGCCCGGATTAGCTCCGTTAGTTCAGTCACATAGCTGGGAACGTAGCTAAGGAAGGAGTAGTATTCAACACCACAATTCCCAGATCTCACTTGGAAATAAATTTTATAAACATTCTATTTTGCCCTGTTTTCCCTCCTCCTCGCTCCTGACAACTGAGTCCCAAGAAAAAAGAAATAGTTTCAGTTGCCATTCCCAGAAGCTCGGTGGACATGGCGGTTGAATTTGTGGAAGGATACTATAGCTGTTCCCGATCCCGGTGGTTGATGGCGGACAAACTGTTGTAGATAAAGGTGCTGCTCAGAAGCACAATCAGTGCAAAGATCCACGAGTCCTTCTTAGCGTCAGCCTAGACAGCACATTAGAGCCAGAAGCATAGAAGTCTGCTCTTCATTCATTCATTTGATTTGTGCATTCATGACTTCAGCTGTTCTATAGCTGAATAGGAAATATAATCTATGTTTTAAAAATAATATTAAATTCAAACCTCATATTTTGTATTTACACTGATCCCTCTCAAAGCTTCAGGTTCTTTAGTTTTTAAACTAAGTGAATGACACTGTCAAGATGTGTAAAATGTTTAACACATAGTTTATATGAAAGGAAGTGTTCAGTAAAAGTGGACAATTTTTTTTTTAATTGGCTGAGGGCTATATTAAGGACAGAATGTTATTCCATTTAATTGAACAACCATTCACTGGGCTTCCATAGACTCTGGACACATTCTTTGGTTTTATGAATACAAATTCCTATATGGGTGTTCCTAACCTCGAGAAGACGACTTTCTGGAGGTAAAGGTATAAATGCAACCAAGATTATACTCTGTCAGGAGTGGCCCAATAGTTACAGTGTAAAATAAAAAGGAATAAGGCCAATAAATAGGAATAAGAACTCTGTGGATTCAGAGCAAGAAATGACTACACCCTTTCCTCACTTACTGACATGGTTAGGTTCCAAAGGCCAGGTCATTATACCAAATTGGCACTATGCAGTAATGGAAGATGGCCATATCAGATCACAAAATGGAGGATGACAATATCATTACCCAGAAAACAAAAAAAATACATCATTACATGACTGCCAAACCACTGAGAATCATGGCCCAGCCAAGTTGACAGATAACCATCACGGCCAGCATTACTCTTACCTCACACCTCAGCATTCATTATTGCCAGATGTACATTGTTAATGTGCAAAATATTCAGATAGTAGATGTTTTACCATGGTGGTAAATGGGAAATGTCGGATAATGAGGTAGTCAGTAAGTGAGAATCTGACTGGGGTAGGATCTCAATAGACTGCAATAAGCAAATAGCTCAATAGACTGCAAATAATCTTTTAAGAATTGATAGAATATGAACTTGTAGAGGTAAAGGGATCATACCGGTGTCAAAACCAACACAAATCATGTCAGAAATGTTAGACACACGTGTCATTCAGAAGTATCCTCGAGTTATTCCATTTGACTGAAGCAGGGATACCTGTGTCAGAGTGGAAGCTAAGCCTGGAAACAAGATTCAGGGTAAACTCTTCCCATGTTTTTAGCTGTTGTTGTTGATATTTTGGGCAGTCATGAAAACCATGATCTACTAATGTTACTTTCAATTTAGACTCATGGTAATGAATAAGGAGAAATTAAGTAAGGAGAAATGATCCATTGCACATAATATTATAAAGACAAACTGCCTAAAATTATCCCATTTACAATGTTTTTGGTGGGTCAAGCTCATGGTTTTATAGAGAAGCTAGTGGAGAATTAATCTCCAAAGCCCAGAGACTTAGACCAAAAGTGTTATGAATATTCCTCATGTGGTTGAAGCTTTTCTGAAGGTTGTTTAAATAGATTACTTCACTGAAACCCTAATCTCATGGTTCCTACCTCCAACCATCATCATCAGCTCCACATTCTTTAACTGGTAGCTCCCAAGGATCCCATGAGTCATAGCTTCCCCTAACCCTTAAGTCTGGGTTAGGTGCTCACTTCCCAAGGATTCATGACAACTGATGCTAATCACACTTTGCACATGTTGAGTCTCCAACCAAGCTCTGGGCCTTTTCCTTATTCACTCTATATCTATAACACTTAGCACCACCAAACCAAAACAAAACCCACTGCCGTCGAGCCAATTCCGACTCACAGCGACCCTATAGAATGGAGTAGAACTGCCCCATAGAGTTTCCAAGGAGCGCCTGGAGGATTCTAACTGCTGACCTCTTGGTTAGCAGCCATAGCACTTAACCACTACGCCACCATGGTTTCCAAAATGCTTAGCACAGAGCCCTGAAATTCAACTGCTCATAAAGTATTTATTAATATTTTTATTCATCCCAGTGTTAAACAAAAGAAGATCTATATTATATACCAATATTGGTATATTATATACCGATAATATTTGAGCATACAAAGAAATAAGTTTAAGGAAATAAAATTTAACCTAATTATCCCTAAGTTTATTATAAGAACATGTCACAAAAGTTGAATTAATGTGGCAAATTAAAAGGTAAGTAGGAAATCAAGAGCAAGGACGACTTCCATGACTGTCTGTCTTACCTTTTCCATATCACCCAGTCCCTCAGTGTCAGAAGGACCAGGGTGTGCTTGGGTTTGGAAGGGTGAGGTACATACCACGTCCAGATGCCCTTGGTTTCAGGCCCCCCCATGGAGCCCAGACAGAAGCCTGCAGGGAAGAAAGGAAAGCAACATCAGTCATAGCAGATAGCCCAGACTGCCCAGGAGCTACAGGGATTAAAATTGTAGTATGGCAAGGGCCTGGCAGGGAGAGGTGTTTCTTCCATTTCAGCAAAGAAAACTTATCAAACTATTATATATATTAAGTCCCTTTTCAAGAAACACTCTGTGTCCTCTGCTCACCTTATTCCTTGAAAGACTTAAACCACATCATATTACAGAATTCATGGAAACTCTATTAAACTGAGGAGCCCTGGTAGTGCACTTATTAAATACTAGCTGCTACATGAAAGGTCAAAAGTTCGACCCACCAGCCATCCACAGGAGAAAGATGTGGTAGTCCGCGTCCATAAACATTACAGCCTTGGAACCCCTATGGGGTAGTTCTTCTCTGTCCTATAGGGCCGCTGTGAGTCGGAGTTGACTTGATGGCAGAGGGTTTGGTTTTGTTCTATTAATCCATGTCTTTCCATCTGATGCTCAAGAGGAATGAAAAAATATGAAATGTATGCATGGAATTAGAGAGAGAGCGGAGAGGAGAACTCTGTTCTGGATTATCATTATGTAGAGCTTCCTTTTCCTTATTTGGTCTCATGTTGAGAGAATACCACCGAACTGGAGGAGACCCTGACATGGTAAGGGACAACACTGAGCAGTTTCTCAAGTCCAGTTCTGCTGAGACAAGGTTCCAACAGAGAGTAGTGAGAACTGAGCCTGAAATATAGTTGAGGAATTCTTGATTTGGGGGCCTGAATGCATAATCAAGGAGATCTGATTGGTTAGACAGTGAAGGTCAGTTAAGAGTTTGAGATGGATGATCAAAAATTAAGAAGAATTTATGAAAATCACTGCAGTATTAAAATAAAAGAACCAAAACCCAGTGCCTTCGAGTCAATTCCGATTCATAGCGACCCTATAGGACAGAGTAGAGCTGCCCGGTAGACTTTCCAAGACGCACCTGGAGGATTTGAACTGCCGACCTTTTGGTTAGCAGCCGTAGCACTTAACCACTACGCCACCAGAGTTTCCATTAAAATACAAGAGTAACTAGGAATTGAGATCCTAGAAGCGTGAGGAGCCTTCTAGAATTTTAGAGCTGGGAACAAGTCCAGTGATTATTTTGTCTAAATCACTCATTTTGTGAATGATGAAAATGAAACCCAGAACTGCCACTGGTTAGCACAGCTACTTAAACATACAGCTTGAACTTAACACAGGCCTCCTGACTCCCAGTCTGTTTCTTTGTGGGCTACGCTGACCCTGTACACAGATCAACAGTCTGATGTAATGAGGTGGCCAACTAGGGGGAAAGTAGTAGAAAAATGAATAAAAGGATTTCTCAAACTAGAGAAGAAAAGGATGTGACAGGAAGTGAAGAGGGAGGAGTCAGAGCATGCCAAGGTTTCATAACCTGGTGAGAAAGCATTATAATTTCCAGCATGACAGATAAGGTTTTTGATGTACTAGTTGTCTTTGTTCACCTCTCTTTTCCACTTATCAGATTAACTCTTTTCTGCTCTGCACCCTCATCTGTGCCCCAGGTCATGGTCCTTTATGTCCTCTATCACTAGGGCTCGCTTGGCCTCTGGCTCCTGGTAGAGCTTAACCAGCGGGACCTACTGCAGGAGAGCAAAAAGCAGGCATATGCTTTCTCATGCCCCAACCTGCTGGAACGCAATATTCCTGTGGCTCTGTTCCTCTACCTCAGGTCACAGCTCCTTTCACTCAGCCTCATCCAATAACTCATCCTGCCACATTCTGCTGTCCACTCTCTGCTTAACACTTCAGTCTTAGAGATGATAATGGCTACACTGCTATTGCTATTACCACTGTCTCTGTGCTTGTCCATCCCTCATTGGTCCCGTTGCCCTATTTATGCTCTTGTAAATGGTCTCTCCATTAAATACTTTCATTACTCTTTGAGCGAGTCATCTATTGGATTTAATCCTCTCTATTCTCCCTGTATTTTCCTCTCTCCTCTTCAAGAAAAATGATGAGTTCTGTGTTCATTGCTTCAAGAGGGGGATATAACAGAGGGGAAAGCAGTAAAGACTTTTCAGACCTGCCAAATTTTCTCTCCAATGCTTTAAACCCACAGGGTGATAGGATTTTAGGGTTATGCCTGTGGATGATATATCCTCTTAAGGAGTATAAAATTTTGACCACCTGCCATTTGTAATGCTTCCTTCAACAAAGACAAGAATTGGTCATGGTGAAATACCTAGGGGAATATGGTTTAGCATGGCTCAGGCCATTCTATTCCTTCACCCTGTGTTTTCTCCAAGGGGTGAAAATAAAAGCATGGACTAGACTGCACTCTCCTAAACCCATTTCCCACTGCCTACTCCCAGAAACTGTATAAGATAGAATAGAACCACCCCATAAATCTTTACAGAAGCAGACTGCCACATCTTTCTCCTACGGAATGGCTGGTGGGTTCAAACCACCCACCTTTTGGTTAGCAGTCAAGCATTTCACCACCAGGGCTCCTTTGCACTCTTCTACATCGTGATAATTTTTCTTGTTTGCTAATTGATATAGAGTAAGCCCTGCTCCAGGGCCCACATGAGGAAGGGCAAGGTGTAATTGAAGGTCATACTCTTAGTCATCAGGGTTATAAAAAAAACAGAGCAAGTCACTGCCAAGAAGACAGAAGTAGTGACCTGATCCTGCTCATGGACATTGACTGGGAGTGAATATCTTTCTGTTCTTCCCATGATATAGGTGGGGTGGTAGAGTCACAAGTCAGAAATTTTACAACGTCTTGAGGTCAGGGACTTCCTCAGCAGAGTGCTGGGAAATCACCTGGTTATTGCTTGATGTTATCTCCAGTAGAAAATAAGTGTTGTTGAAATCTGTCTCCTGAGGTTCTGAGCTGCACTCCATCAGAAAAATCCCTATGAATTTATTTGGGTCAGGCAAGGAAAAGTGTTCCTCCTTTCCTTATTGTTGGCCAAGAACTCCCCTAAAATAAAAACAAAGACAAATTGTTTCCTTAGAAGCCAAGTGGGAGATTGGGAAACTAGAAGGGGAAATGGAGAAAGGAAAGAAGGAGACAGGGAAAATGAGAGGGACAAAAAGAGATAAGGAGAAAGGAAGGGATGAAGAGAGGGAGGAAGAGAAACAGATAGACAGAGACAGAGAGATAAGCATGGTGGTGCTGAGAGTTTAGTGGACTGAATTTCAATCCCTAGTGGTACTGAGAAGAAGCAACGTATTAGAAAAATAGAAAAAAAAAAAATGTCTACAAGGCCTTCATGGACAGATCATGGGCAATTCTCTAAAAATCAATAACAGCCAAAGGATACAATCCACTAGGAAAAAAAGACTTCAAAAAATAGGAAATATAATAGGCAAAGACATGTTTGAAAGGGTACTCGACCTCCCTTATAGTGAAGCAAACTGGCGGTTAAGAGCTAGGCTGCTAACCAAAGGATTTGAGTCCACCCAGAGGCACCCTGGAAGAAAGGGTTGGCAATTTTCCTCCAAAATATCAGCCATTGAAAACCCTGTGGAGCACAATTCTACTCTGGCACACATGGGATTGCTATGAGTTGGAAATGACTGGACAGCAACTGCTTTAGTTTTTGGTTTTATACAGTAACAAGATCAGCAAAAGTTTAAAAGTCCTACAGTAGCAAATTTTTGTAAGGTTGGAGAGAATTCTCAGTTACTACAAATAAGCATGTAAATTGCATGAAAAATTTGAAAACGTGTTAGATATTATCTATAATGACTGCAGACACGCATATTCTGTGATCCAGCAAATCCAGTTCTAGGGATTTATACACAAGTGGTTTGTGAATACGAGCAACAGTTAATAAGTAGAAAAAACAATTCATGGCAACCTTATTCATAAAAGATAAAAACTGAATATAATAAAATGTTCATCCACAATAAATGGATAAATTGTGGTATCTTCAGACAATGCCATACTATAAATTTAGTACAAATAAATAAATTGCAGATACATACAATAAACTGAGTCTGATAAACTTCTTGATGAGCCAGAAAGCAAGACACAAAAGAATGCATACAATATAATTCCATTTAAATAAAGTTTACAAGCAAGTCAACCTGTACCGCTTTTTTGGAAATGTATGCATAGATTGTAAAACCATCTTTAAAAATCAAGAGATGAAATCCCATGAAAACTAAAATATTGGTGATTCCTAGTGAGGGTGTGAGAGGGCATAAGATTTGGGCTTTTGCATATTGAGAATCTTTTACTTCTTGACCTGAGCATTGATTATACAGGAGCTCATTTATATTTCTTAATTTTATTGTGCACTTATGTGTTATGAACTTTTATGTATGTGTTATATTTCACAAATTACAAAAGACTAAATAGAGTAAGAGGGTACAATTTATCGAATTTTCTATGATATGGGGCAAAAAAAATTAAATGCTAGTGTTATTAAGATATTAGATATACAGAGATTCTGCTTCTTTTTCTTTCTCCTACATCACATGTACCTGTGATATAGGAGAATCACGTGTATGTGATGTAGAAGAAAGAAAGAGTATCATTGCCTGAGCTGTGTTCCTGGGTAGGTGAGAGTGGAGGGATGCAGAGAACTCATGGGGTGGATATTTGGATAGGGTTGAAAGAACTCAACTTTATTACTGGGGAAAAGAACTCTTGTTTTTTCAGATTTTGTGGATAGATAAGTTTGAAGTTGTAAGTTTGGTGATGAGAATTAGAAGTATTTTTTTGTTTGTTTTGTTTTTTTCCAGTGGGAAGAGGTTGGCTCTTCCTTAATATGACCCGAGAGGAGGCATGATCAGTCTTCCTTATCACTGGTTCCAAACTAATGGTTCCTGCCCTGGGACAACACTCACCGTGCTTCTGTCCTGCCAGGCAGTTCATCAGGTAGGATTTTCTTGCACGATACAGCCCTGCAATGGCCACCAACACCACAGGCTGAGAAATTTCGTTATGAATCTTTAATGCTTCTGGATTCACTGTCAGCTGCTCTTTCTGATTTTCTACCAAACAAGTGGGGTCCGTCATGATGGGTCTGGAAGCCATGGTAATCTGATATCCAGAAGAGACACTGAATAGAATGCAAGACCTAATGTCATATCTAACAGTTATTCAAGGTACATGCATTTCAGCTTTCTCCTTGTGGAATGTGTATAACAGCTTTTTACATTTTGTAAGGAAAGTATGTAGCCTCCTGCTATGGCTCGAATTCTGTTCCCCCAAAATGTGTGTCAACTTGGCTAGGCCATGATTCCCAGCAGTGTGATTTTCCACCACTTTCTCATCTGATGTGATTTCCCTGTGTGTCGTAAATCCTCTGTCTGTGGTGTTGATGCAATGAGTTTAGCAGCAGTTATGTTACTGAGGCATGATTCAATCTACAAGATTAGGTTATGTTTGAAGTCAATCTCTTTTGGTATATAAAAGAGAGAAGGGAGAAGAGAGACGTGGTGACTTCATACCACCAAGAAAGTAGTGCCAGAAGAAAAGTGTGTCCTTTGGACCCAGCATCCTTGCACCGAGAAGCCCCTAGTCCAGGGAAAGACTGATGATAAGGACCTTCCTCAAGCGAAGACAGAAAAAGTATTCTGCTAGAGCTGACGCCCTGAATTTGGACTTCTAGCCTACTAGACTGTTAAGGAATAAATTTCTGCTTTTTAAAACTATCTGCTTGTGATATTTCTGCTATAGCAGCACTCGATGACCAAGACACTTTCCATTTTAAAGCCTGGTATGCATGCCTTATATGTTGTTGTTGTTAGGTGCCGTAGAGTCAGTTCTGACTCATAGCGACCCTACGCACAATAGGATGAAACACTGCTCAGTCCTGAACCATCCTTACAATCATTGTTATGCTTGAGCTCATTGTTGCAGCCACTGTGTCAATCCACCTCATTGAGGGCCTTCCTTTTTTCCACTGACCCTGTGCTCTGCCAAGCATGATGTCCTTCTCCAGGGACTCATCCCTCCGGACAAAATGTCCAAAGTATGTACGACGCAGTCTCACCATCCTTGCCTCTAAGGAGCATTCTGGTTGTACTTCTTCTAAGGCAGATTGTTCGTTCTTTTGGCAGTCCATGTTATATTCAATATTCTTCACCAACACCACAATTCAAAGACATCAGTTCTTCTTCAGTCTTCCTTATTCATTGTCCAGCTTTCACATCCATATGATGCAATTGGAAAATACCATGGCTTGGGTCAGGTGCACCTTAGTCTTCAGGGTGACATCTTTGCTCTTCAACTCTTTAAAGAGATCCTTTGCAGCAGATTTACCCAATGCAATGAGTCTTTTGATTTCTTGACTGCTGCTTCCATGGCTGTTGATTGTGGATCCAAGTAAAATGAAATCCTTGACAACTTCAATCTTTTCTCCATTTATCATGATGTTGCTCATTGGTCCAGTCATGAGGATTTTGTTTTCTTTATGTTGAGGTGCAATCCAAACTGAAGGCTGCGGTCTTTGATCTTCATTAGTAAGTGCTTCCTCTTCACTTTCAGCAAGCAAGGTTGTGTCATCTGCATAACGCAGATTGTTAATGAGTCTTCCTCCAATCCTGATGCCAAAATTTTGCTGAAGATCATTCAAAAACAGCTGCAGCAGTATATTGACAGGGAACTGCCAGAAATTCAGGCCGGCTTCAGAAGAGGATGTGGAACCAGGGATATCATTGCTGATGTCAGATGGAGAATACGAGAAGGATGTTTACCTGTGTTTTATTGACTATGCAAAGGCATTCAACTGTGTGGATCATAACAAATTATGGATAATATTGCAAAGAATGTTAATTGTGCTCGTGATGAACCTTTATATAGATCAAGAGGCAGTTGTTTGGACAGAACAAGGGCATACTGATTGGTTTAAAGTCAGGAAAGGTGCGCATCAGGGTTGTATTCTTTCAATCTGTATGCTGAGTAAATAATACAAGAAGCTGGATGCCTTATGTACATTACATTATTGATCCATAAAGAGCTCTAAAAGAACCTTGCCCAGCTGACGCATAAAATGAATCAAAAGAAAGGACAGACAATGAGTCCCTGCGAACATTAACAACTGGTGGGTGAATAGAGGCAGAGTGGGATATGAAGGAAAGGAGAAATAGCAGTCAGAAAAGTTTCTAGGAGTTCCCGGAGAACTTGGTCTCTCATTATTTCACCAAATATATATTGATTACCTACTGTGTGTGGGGCACTGTTCTAGGTGCTCAGTATTCAGCTGTGAACAAGATGGATACAAATTCCTCCTCATACAACCTCTATTCTAGGGGGGGAGACAGACAATAACTAAAACAAAGGACCAAAAATATATATGCATGCAAGTGCTCTGGAGAAAAATAAGCAGCGAATAGTGATAGGGAGTTTTGGGGGTTGTATTTATATGTGGGGTGACCAGGGAAGGCCTCCCTGAGAAAGAAACAAATAGAGACGATCATTGGCTTTGATGAGGGTAAATTTAGTGAACCGGGGGGAGCAGCAGCCAGACCGGATGGAGGAATGATCCTGAGAGGAGAAAGGAGACATAAAGAATGTAGCTCTCTCTCAAAATGGAAAAGAAAGCTCTTTATAGTGCTTAGACAAAGATACTGGTCCAGGAATTAGTTTGTTTAACTCTTTATAGGCTGATAGGGAAGATAGCTAGTACACAGGGTGTTTGGGAATCTGCCCATACCTGACAGGGTTCCCTCATCTGGGGGAGACCCCTCTTTGTTTTCCTCAAAATTAGTGGAGAGTTTCTGGCCCCAAAAGGCTGAGACCAAGATTTGACTACCCCTTTATTCTCTTATCTAACACATCACTACGTAACACTCCTTTCTTCCTATACTTTAGTAGCTGTATGACCATAGAAAAATACTTAATCTTCTGTGCTTTGGTTTCTTCTCTTATAAAATGGAAAGACTAATATTAACTATCTCCTAGTTTTGATATCTCACGCTATTTATAATGTACTTAAAATCATTCCAGGTACATAGTAAATGCTGTATAAGAACTGCTTAAACATTTTGAGTGTCTAAGAAGACAGGGTTTAAGCGTCTATGAAGGTGGGGATTGGGTATGCACAGAAACAGTGGCAGTTCTTTCCAGGGCGAGCCAGTGGAGGGTGTGTCCCCTGAGGAGGAGGAGCAAGCCTGAGTAGATGCAGTAGAAGGGCTTATAGGGAGGGCACCTTGGGGGATGAGTCAGACAAAAGGAACACAGAGCAGTCCTGAGGTGTTAGAGCAGAGACTCTGGAATGGCTGCCTGGGTTGAAATCCTAGCATAATTACTGCCTGTGAGAATTATAGGAAGGAACTTACCTGTCTAAGCCTCATTTTTCTTATCAGCATTATGGATAGAACAATAATTCCTACTTGATGCATTGCTGTACAAACTAATAATATATAGGCTCTCAAGTTATTTTTTATTTTCTAGCATTAAATGCTGTTTATACAAGGAGCGAGATAGGGCATGCAGTCAAACGTGTCAGTATGTTATAATCTGAAAGTTACCAAAAAATACTAAGGTAACTAAATCCTTTTCATCAGAAAAATCAGCAATTTGGTTCTTAACATACTTCTACCACATGATTTCTCTTCTCTTTTCCATAGGTGGTGGGGAACAGAGTTGGACGACTTAAGTATGAGGCTTTTACTGTTATCTTGTAAGCAGGAGGAATCATATCATTTCTTCCTTAGATTTAATATTTTAAAAATTTGAGGAGGATTAGATAAGAAGTGCATTTTTTTTCTTCTAATGCCAAACAGAGACATCTAAGCCAAGAAGCTTTTAATTCCATATTAAACAAATAGAATGAGATAGTTCAATTAGATTGGGCAGAGCTTCAATGGTTTCCAAGTTACTGTTCATAAGAATCACGTGCAGTGATGGTTCAAAACACCCAAGAACCATATTCTCAGTAACTATCACAGGTTATCTGATGCCATTAATGACAGAACTACAAGCTTTTAGAAACAGTGCATGATTAACAGGCTTAGATCTCACAGTTATTTTTAATAGTTGATTAGAGTGAGGATGAAGTACCCCGTGTAAATACAGCTTTGAAGATTCATTGGAATATTAAATATGCTGAATATCAAAATAAGCAAGAAATAATCTTCTGGGATTTTAAATTGTCTGTAAGATAAGGACCATCTTTTTTCTTTGTTCCTCTTTTGCAGGGGAGAGGGCAGTCTGCAAAAGCCTGAGGGAGGTAGGAGAGAAATGGGAAGAAGTGATCCCACAGCAGTGTTTCTGCTAGGGGACTGGAATTTGGTCCCTCATCTGAGAAAGGACTCCAGTCCTGCTTTCTTTCTAAAGATGAGGGAAGGATACACTCTTCCATCCCCCATCTAGGGCCTTGGGTGGATGTCCCAGGAAGAGCAGCCCGTGGTACACAGGCTATTGCCTCACAGCCACCTCTTGTGCAAACCCAGACACCGATCTGCTGGTAGCAAAGCTCCCTTGGGCCTGATGCTGTTCATCCACTGCGCCTCCTCCCACCGCTCAAGGGCCACTGCCCAGTGTGGAGTCTGCGCTTGGGAGTGTTTTGTTGTTATTGCTGTTGTTAGTTACTTACCGGAAATGTGGAAATGTTGGAAAGAACTTACCTGGCACTGTGGCTACAAGCCAGGGGAGAATATCTCAGCTGCACCTGCTCACCTCTTGAGCCCTCTTCCTGCCAGTGACTCCTTAGGAAGAGATATTGTTCTTTTCAGAAGCTGAAAAGCCAGCTGAACATTAGCCATCAAGTTAAGGGTCAGTACGAGACCTGACACTGAAAATACGTGCCCTTTTTGTGGAGTTAACAGTTGTTTTTACTGACTCTAGAGACTAGCATGTGTGCGCGTGGCCGGTGATAAGTCCCCAGTTTCTCTACACCCTGGTTTGGAACCCAGCCTCCTCCCTCTTTCACAGTTGACATAGGTGTCCTTGGTTCCTACAATAAATATAGGACACCAGGTATGAATGTTGCCCTATAAAAACCCCAGGTTTTGCTCGGTGTGACTTGTTACAGCCAATAAGCAAGAGGCCAAGGTGGGAGATCAGAGAGAAGCCTTTATTCCATTGTACAAGGAAAGGAGCACTGGGGGCTGTTGCCTCCTAGAGTGCTTGCAGGCAGTTTGGGGAGGTGGGCTTTTACAGAAAGTAGACAAAGCCACTAGACAAGGAAATGCAAATTCATCATGAATATTCATGATTGACCTCTGATTGACCTCTCAGAGCTTGGGGATGATTATGCATTTTCTTTATACAAGGTTTTGATCCCCCAGGCTGGAAGAAGGGATGAATTTTTCTTCATTAGGATGTTAAGTCTCCTCCCAGAGGCAGATTGAGGCTATCTAGGGCCAGTTCTGTTGTTATCTTGTCAGGGACAATTTCACAAGAAAGGACAGCTTATTTTGCTGGGTATAGGAGGATAAGTCACAGCAGGTGTCTCTTACAAGAGTTGGGCTCTGAGGCTGCCTGCCTCATGAATGCTAACAAAGTTAACAGGAGGATGAGACTATTTCAAAAACCTGTCTCTTAGGGGTACTTCAACAGGGAAGAGGTTTTTGTTGTTCTTGTTGTTCTGTTTTTTGTTTTTAATTTTTTTACTTGCTCATTTCTTCTCTATTCTCTTTCCAATGTATATTTTTTATTAACCACGAAAATACATATATGTCTGTGTGATGCATAAAAAAAAAAAAAAAGTTGCTGTAGTACTGATTCTGACTCAAAGCAACCTCATGTAATAGAGAAAAGAGATGTGCTCCACAGGGATATTTGGCTATAATCTTTGCAGATCTCCAGACCTTTCTTCTGTAGAGGTGCTGGGTGGGATTGAACTGCCAACCTTTAGGTCAAGTGCAAATCTTTGTACCACCCAGGGGCCTAGTGTAACATATAAAATGCCCAATATTATAGCCCAGACATATAATGGTGAAATGGTGCAACAAGAATGCTGAGTATCTGCCAGTGTAACAGGCTTACTGAAGAGAAGATTGAAAGATCAGTTGGGATCTGCGTCATGTACTCTACTCCACAATCATGTAGAGATTTTGAGGATCATTAGGCGTACTCAGAGCTGTCGTGGGCTCCATCCATCCTGTGGCAGCAGGAACAAGAGAATAAAATGAGGATACTGGAGGGAGAGATCGTTTAAGAGGCTGTTGCTATAGCTTAGAAGACATGTTACAGTCCTACCACTCCAGGCTTGTGTGGAAGTATTGCTCCACCAGACTGTTAAGACAGAAGCCTGCCACCTGATCTAACTTCAATGCCAGAGGTCCTGCCACACCATCTTATTGTATCCATGTTGGAGTGAGCCTTTGCTTCATAGAGAGGAACCTCCCCAGGCTTCAGTCATGTTATTTATATGTCCTTACCTACTTGTTATATTCAGTGTACTTATAAGTGGCAGAATTTCATATGAGGTTTTTTTTTCATTGTAACTCAAACCTCTTTTCAAACCACCAGGGACTACCAATGTTACCAAATGTACCTGACATCTACCAAATGACATTTGGCTTCAAAGCCCACCCTCCACCACCACCCCCGCCAGAATAAAAAAAAAAAAAAAAAAACACTGCTGTCAATTTGATTCTGACTCATAGAGACCCTATAGGACAGACTAGAACTACCCCAAGAGTTTCAAAGGCTGTAAATCTTTACAGAACAAGGCTGCCACATCTTACTCCATGGAGCCACTGATGTGTTTGAATTGCCTGCCTTTCGGAAACAGACCAAGGGTAGAAATGAAGAGAAGTCCTGTGCATATCAGGAACAGTGTGAAACAGAATCCAAAGCAGGTCAAGAGCTTTAGGGAGCCCAGTCGATGCAATAGTCAATGCAGTCAGGGCTTCAAGTCAGTGGAGTTCTAGATCAGCTTCTCTGTTGTTGAGGGAGTAGTTGACTTGGAGAAGTCACGCCCATAGTTCTACAAGGGTATTAGATAAGATCCCTGAACAGAAACTCCACAGTATCAAGGTCAAAGCCAAACACTAAGTGGAAAAGTAGAGCCCATGTCACAAGTGTTGGTTTTGACAGGGTTACCTCACGTGTGGAGAGATCTTGAGACCCTAGTCCTGGCCCATGGACCTATAGCTTTGGGGATATGGGGAGAGATTTTGGAAGTGTGGGCAGAGGGTGATCATTGTGAACTAACAAACAAGGCTTTCTGAAACTGTTAGTATTTTGCAGAACCGATACACACAACTTTTCCAGTCAACACCCTGTAGTTAGAAGAAGCAGTTGAGCCCTGAGGCTTTTAGGATCCTGTCAGGATCTCAGAGATGGCTTGTATTGGAACATGTATCAGCCAATTGTAGTAAGACATCCCTGTGCTGGTTATATTTCTACACTTCTCCTGCCCAACCAGGCACTGAAGAGACCACCTGACACTGTCTGGTCAGCCCTCCTACTTCCTTAAGCTGTTTTCGGTATTGTTAAAGACGGGCTTGTCTATGTTCTTTGAATTTTTTTTAATTTTCTGCCAGGGCTAGTCAACCTAACAGGTGAGAGGCAGCACCAGTGAAGCAGGCTATAGACTAAATCTGAGAAATAGAGAAAGGAATGTAGAAATGGCTAAAGCTGATGAGGTCTTACTGTACCAAAATACCATGTGAAAGAATGGATGTTAAGCTGCCTTCCTCCAAAGCTGTTGAAAAACTGCTTGAAATAGATCGTTTACTCTTTCAACAATTCAATAATTATTAAGTTTCATTTATGTGAGAGGCTTTTTTAATTGGAGCCTTATCTTGTGGTGGATATAAACTTTATTATAACAGATTACAACCTATGATTGAACTTCAAAATAGGTAAGGAAGCTACTTTATTGTCCTATACCTCATTCCTGGTCCCTCCTTCTTGTTGGGTGTCACTGAGTTGGTTCTGACTCATAGGGATCCCGTGTGACAAACTAGAACTGTCCCATAGACTTTTCTTGACTGTATTCTTTAATGAAGCAGAAGGCCAGGTGTTTCTACTGCAGAGCCACTGGGTGGATTTGAACCACCCATCTTTCTGTTAGCAGCTGAGCACTTAACGTTGCATAACCAGGGCTCCTTTCTTGATCTGTAAACAGATATAATTTCACATCAACATTCCCTTCTTGATTGTTTCATATTCATATTGCTGGTTATGTGTGTAGGGAAATTTGAATGGAAAGTAGACCTTATTCCAGCCCATCAACCCCTTCACCGTACCATCCCGATGCACAGTATGAGGAGCATTCCTCTGGGTGATCCTGGCTCAGCTGCAGGACTTCTCATTCCAATGTTTTGTTTTGTTTTGTTTTGTTTTGTTTGGGGGGTAGCACTGGGAGGCAACTAAGCATTGTCTCACAACCTTAAAAAAATGCAGAGTTGTACCTTTAAGATTGAGAGAGATGGAAGAAATGAAGACTGATCACCAGGATGATGCCTGATGACTCTTTGGACAATGTGTGGATTACACAATTCTGCAAGTCTGAGGGTACCATTTTCAGTAAGAAATTGATCCTCAGAGCCAAAGCATGGCTTTATTTCAGAAGCACCCTGAACTGATAGAGCTGTGCTGAAAATAAGAGGTGCGTGATTCTTTCACATTCTTTACTATTTTAACCTTCATAATTGTCCTGTGAGCAAAGGTGGTAACTTTTATTCCCGGTTGATTTTTGTGGATGGGAACGTTGAGGCGCACAAGCACACAGTGTGTCCAGTACCTCTGAAGGAATACAGCAACAGGTTCAGAGGAGTGTGCCTGTCCTTTCTGCTTCACCAGGTTCCTTCTGCACGATTCCTGAAACTATGTCCTTTATATTCCAAACCCTAGAGAGTAGCTAATGCAATGAGCACACTGTAAATTGGGGTGCTGTTGGATGGCATCTCATGCATTTGGTCAACTTACATTTTTTTTAAACACCTGATTTTTATGTAATAAGCTCTATGCTAGGAGCTAATCATACGAGGAAGAAGACGACAGAGGGATCAAACGGTGGAAGTAAAGACAGCTCCAAATAGATAATGTCAGTTTTTGTAATTATATACAAATTTCTGCAGTAGAAGCGACATCATAGCACAATGGCAGCACTGAGGGACATGACATCCAGTCTTAGGAAGTCAGGAAATAAGATGCCTAATGGAGGAACAGAGAGGAACTCTGGTAGTGTCCTGGTTAAGAGCTCAGCTGCTAACCAAAAAGTTGGCAGTTCAAATCCCCTAGCCACTCCTTGGAAAGCCTATGGGACAATTCTCTTCTGTCCTATAGGGTAGCTATGAATCAACTGGATGGCAACGGGTTTGGTTTTTGTAAGGAGGAATGGAAATTAGCAAACAATGGTACAGGGTGAGGAAGCAAAGTTGTTTTAAGATGTCTGTTGTCTTATTTATATGGTGTTGCTGTAACAGAAATACCACAAGTGGATGGCTTTAACGAAGAGAAATTTATTTCTTCACAGTAAAGTAGGCTAAAAGTCCAAATTCAAGCCGTCAACTACAGGGGAAGGCTTTCTTTCTCTGTCCTCCTTCTCATCAAACTTCCCTCAGATTAAGAGCTTCTCCTCACATGGACCTGGGGTCCAAAGGACACGCTCTGCTCCAGGCACTGTTTTCATGGTTGTATGAGGTCCCCCGTCTCTCTGCTAGCTTCTCTCTTTTATAATTCAAGAGATTCCATCAAGACACAATCCAATCTTGTAGATTTGAGTCTTGCCTCACTGACACAACTACCGCCCATCCTCTCTTATTAACATCGTAGAGGCAGGATTTACAACATATAGGAAAGTCACACAATACCAAGAATCATGGACCAGCCAAATTGATACACACATTTTTGGGGGAACATAATTCAACCCATGACATCTCTATACTGTGTGAAAAGGCCCAGAGTCAAGAGGTAATATGTCCAGCTTGTGGAATTACAAGGAGTTCCTTTTAGCCACAGCAGAGTCTAAAGCACTCTACAGAAATTCCTAAAAAGTTAAGTAGACCCTAAAGACAAATTCTGCTTTTAATTCACCAATGTCGTAATTTTGGGGATTGAGTTTAGAGGCCATTCCAGCAAAATCACAGACTTTGTATCTATAAATTTATTAGGCATAGGGTGTCAAAGCCCTACTGAAAGGCCGTAATGAAGACAAAGTACGCATATGTCAAACTTTCCAGATCCTTGTTGTCATGAGCAGTCTTCTAGTTGAGATGACTGACCATATTTCTAGTGGCATTAAACACCTTCATTATGTCACAGAAATGTTCCCTTTCTATTATTATTCTTTCAGTTTTAATTTTAGCAACTGCTTATTTTTGGAGTAAGTAATAAATTAATACTGTATAAAATGTAAAATGAACAAGATACACAGTGTAAAATTAGTTATCCTCCCACTCCTCAGATCAACTACCCAGGTCCACCCCACAGCTACTAGTTTGTATTTTTCCTGAGATAGATAATAACATATGCACACCTTCATTATTTTCCGAATTCAGTGGAAACAACTATACACATTTTATGCATCTTTATATTTTTCATGTTATGATAAATCTCAGATATTTTCTCAAATTAGTACAAGCCAAACCAAAACCAAACCCATTGCTGTCGAGTCAATTCTGACTCATAGTGACCCTACAGGACAGAGTAGAACTGCCCCATACGGTTTCCAAGAAGTACCTGGTGGATTTGAACTGCCAACCTTTTGGTTATCAGCCATAGCTCTTAACCACTACACCACCAGGGTTTCCAAATTAGTACAAAGCTTCCCCTTTTCACATTAGTGTCTGTAGTGCCCTCCTTGGTAAGCCTGTCTCATGATTTATATGACTAGTACCCTGTTGCCCAGTTAGGGTCTGTGCCCTGGAGCAGTAGAGCCAATGAAACATACTCCAAGTCAGAAAGAGTGAGAAAGTTTATTTAGGAGATGTATACGCACCACCAGAGACCCAACAGCAACACAGACTGTCTCTATGGAGTCCTAAAGAGCAATTTTGCATTACAGCTTATACAGAATTTTTACAAGGGTTAGAAGTGAAACGGGAAAATACTGCTTGAACATCCAGATGGTAGAATAGTTAACGTTTATGGGGACTGGTGAAACTCCTGTGAACTATAGCATAGCGTGCCTTGGGATTCTTTTCTCTCTGATTGTTCTCTCATGACGTTGTAAAAGTTTAAGATTAACCTATGTTTTCTCTCTAAAGATGAAAACAAGTGATATGATCTGGGAACCCAGGAGTCAGGAGACAGTGATATCAGAAGAACAAACTTCGATGACGCCAGAAGGGACCCTAAGAATACCTTGAAAAGCTCATCTGGCAGCTGGTTTGCAAGACTACCTCAAAGAGGAATTAAAAGTTCTCCAGATTCCTTGGACTTAGCCTTTCTTTCCCTATAAAACCCTCCAGCTGGCCCTTTTGGGGCAGACAGAATTTGGGAGGAACCTATCCCCTCTGTCTCTTGCATCAAGACCCCAAAACCCAAACCAGTGCCGTCGAGCCGATTCCGACTCATAGCGACCCTATAGGACAGAGTAGAACTGCCTCATAGAATTTCCAAGGAGCATCTGGAGTATTCAAGCTGCCAACCCTTTGGTTAGCAGCCATAGATAGCACTTAAGCACTACACCACCAGGGTTTCCATCTCTTGCATACCGGTATTCAGTTAAAGCCTTCTTGCTGCTTACCCTCCCTCCCGTCTCAGTATTGGCTTTGCGGCAGGTGGCTGGAATCCCTAGTAACAGAAGTGTTTTTGTAGCCTGCAGATGGCATGGCTGGAGGAGTTATTAATTAGAAGATACTGAAAAGAGACTCGTTATCAGACTAAAGAGATACGTGCCAGTCATCTCCTTATCAGGCTAAAGATATACTTGTCAGATAGCTCGGCTCTGATTTCCCTGTAAACTGATTTCCGTGTGGGAGGTTGTAAATCACAGGTGCTTGGACAGAACAAAACGAAGTTGTTTGCATCAGATCATAACAAAGAACAAAGTCATTAGCATTAGGTCAAAAGAAAGTAATTAACAAAGGTAAGTGAAGGAGGAGGCAGGCAGAGGGAGGAGAAGAATTTATAGGTTCATCCTGGTGTTAGTTATGTCAAGCTCCCAGCCACCCATTATGAAAAGGAGAAAACATGCTGGGAACTATTAGGGTCACAACCCTACTGGAAATCCTGGTGGTGTTGTGGTTAAGTGCTGTGGCTGCTGACCAAAAGGTCAGCAGTTTGAATCCACCAGGTGCTCTGTACCCTACAGAGGAACTTTAGAGTTGATTCAGTCTTTTGGCACTACGACAATGCTGCAACAGATATCCTAGAACTTATGTCATTTGCTACTGGATAAATAAATTTATAACATAAATTCCTAGATGTAGACTTGCTGAATCAAAGGCATGTGTATTTAACGTTTTGATATATAATTGCACTGACTTACACTTTCACAAGCAAATATGAGAGATTGCCTGTTTCACCAAACACTTGCCAACTCCATGTCCTGTCAAAAATGGTCTTCTTTGCCTTTCCTAGAGGTGAAACAGGTACCTCATAATTTTACTTTGCACATCTTTATTATGAGCAAAATTAAACTTGCAATACATTTGCCTGTTTTTAGAATGGGGTTGTTGTTCTATTTGGAGCCCTGGTAGCACAGTGGTTAAGAGCTAACCAAAGGTTGCCAACCAAAAGGTTGGCAGTTCAAATCCACCAGCCACTTCTTAGAAACTCTATGGGGCAGTTCTACTCTGTCCTATAGGTTTGCTATGAGTCGGAATTTACTCGAAGGCAACAGGTTTGGTTTTTCTGTTGTTCTTTTTATCACTGGTTTTTAAGTGCTCATAATAAGCTAAAGAAATTGTCGCCATGTATGCGCTCCTTGGAAACCCTAAGAGGCAGTTCTACTCTGTCCAACAGGGTCACTGTGAGTCAGAATTGACTCGACGGCAATGGGTTTTTTATGTGATATAAACTACTACTATTTTCTTCATCTTTCCATTTGTGGTTTTGCTTTGCCTGTACCTTTTCTATAAATAATTTCATTATCTTCAACTTGTTTCCCATTTCGTATTTAATTAAATCAAAACTTAGTTTGAGGAACATAAACGTTGGTAATCTTTACTTTCATACTTTCCTTGAATGAAGCTAGTATGATTTTTTTTTTTTAATGAGCCACTGTATAAAGGAAGCCTCGTTTTATGATTTCCCTAACAGAAATTCCACCCTATCTCTTATGTGACCTGAAAAGTCTCATCCTTGCCCTGAATAGTTTAGAAAAACTAGTACCCAATAGTGCTCCTCCTAACACATTGCCAAGTTGATCAGAGAACTTTGAAAATCCTGAGCGTTCCTCGTTAGTTGTCTCAATCTCTTCTTTTAGTCGATGTATCTCTTTATTTAATTTCTCAGATTTCTTTTCAAATCCTTCTCTAAGCAGGTCTTATTGGACCTATAAAGGGTATTTTTTAAAACACAATTAGCAAGAGTCATGGTTTCACATTTAACAATTTCATCAGGTGTAAGCATGTGTGTCTATTTCTCTCCCACCCTAGAGAGCTCTTGGATGAGTTTTTCCATTCTCTTCACACGTTTGAACCCATATATTGATAGTATCCATGGTTGCAACCTTCCAAAAATTCCCTCACCACCATCTCACTGAGAGTGGGGAGCATTGTGGCTAGGGCATAATGTATTCCTGCCTAAAGAACGCCCTTTGGGAGGGAATGTATGTTTGTTGCTAATTCTTAGTTCCAACTGAGCGAGCTTGGCCACACAAGTCTAACAAATAATGGGAACTGCTGACCCTGTATGGAAAACTGCTTATCAAGATCCAGGTCAGGACAATGAATGCATTTCACTCCTGGTTGCATGGGGTGACTCGGGCAGATTTGGAAACAAATGTAGCAAGTATTAGAGCTTTTTCACCCTTTATTTCATATCAGGCCAAATTTAATCTTTCAAGGCCTGATGGCTCTGTTTCAAGTCTCTTTGATATTGTACCAGGAAGCCTAATGACTATGGGACTAAGGTCATATTCAACAAGGGCACAATCATACTAACCTATAATCACAGCAAATGGCAGCCCATGCTCTGGGAGATATTATTTGTCCTCTACAGGATCTAACACTAAAGAAGGTGCTGGAGTTTTGGGAATTTAAGGAGTTCAGCAGGATCCAGATGGATTTCAGATTTTAGTAAACCAAATGTCTTATGTGTTTCCCTCTGAGACCATGTTTTTGCTTCAAATTTTGACCTTTCCCTCCTTTGGGTACCATTGCAGTGTCCCTCAGACACTGTTCAGGTCCAGGACACACTTACCTTCAGTTCATGCTCCAATATCATTTCCTGCTGTCTCAGAATGTTTTCTCTTTCTCTCTCCATCTTTTCTTTCAATCGCTCCATGTTTTCCTTGAAGAAACTCTCTTGAGCCTCCATCTTTTGCTGCTGCTCCTTCTCTTTCTGTTTCAGCAGCTCCTTTTCCTTCTCAACTGCCTCCATCTTGGCCCTCTCCGCTGTACCACAAGGGTTGCAAAGAGGGAAGGAAACAGCAGGTCATGCCTGAGCTCTATCCTTTTGTGCTCAGAGATCAAAGTGACTTGAAAAAGGGAGAGTGCAACTCTCTGAATTATCCCTGTATCTATACCATCAAAGATACTCTTCTGAATGTGATAGGATAGGCCCTACTTACTGGAATGGGCATACAACCACTACTCCCTCTTGTTATTTTCAGACTCAGCAGTGTGTTCCACAGAAGAGAGAAAGCTCGTTATTTCAGAACATCTTCATCTCAGGTCAGTCACACGGTATTGCAGGAGTCTCTCCACCTGGTTGTGGGTTGAGCCCTGCCCCTGTACCTGCTCTGGCCTTCTCTCCAGCTGTGAGGGCTCTGTCTGACTGCAGGATGGATTCCTCTATTGCCACCTGTGACTGCAGGAAGATCTTGAAGACCTCGTTTGCCTGAGGAAACAAGGAGGATCAAAGACATGGCAGGCAGCAGAGGTCTAGTCCCTTAATGGGAAATTAGTGTTCCATAAAACCCCAAATCTGATCATGAATAGTTTAAAACAAGCTTAGGTTCCCCAGAGCTTCCTTTCTTTCTGTGACCAAAGTATAAATTCCAAGTCCATTTGGGGGGCGTGAAAACCGTTCATCACAGCCTCCTTCCTAGATCTCCAGCCTCTTCTCCCAGTGGTGCTGGGCACCATCCACCCAGGTAATAGCCAACCAGACTTGTGTGCAGTTGTACAACCACATAACATATGTTGCTTTCATATATTTACACATTGTTTTTCTTCTACCTGGATGCTGTTCTATACTTTCTTAACTAGGATAACATCTGTCAATACTTCAACTTGTATCACCTATCTCCTCTTGCAGGGAGCTTTCCTAGGATGCATTCCCAGTTTGGAATAGATGCCAAGTACACTGAGCTGCCCTCCTAGCTCCAACACTTCCTTTCTGTGTGTCCTTGAGCAACTTATAAACTTCCCTGTGTATCATATTTCTCAACTGTATAATGTGGATAATAGTAGTGATACTATAACAATGTTGTTGTTCTTAAGTGTCATTGAGTGGATTCTGACTCATATCAACCCCATGTGTCAGAGTAGAACTGCCCCACCACAATGTTTTCTAGGCTGTAATGTTTACAGAAGCAGATCACCAGGTCTTTATACAGTATATATTATATATATATTTGTATATACATATATTATATATATATAATGAGAAAAGTATTAACCTGAGGATTAATTTATAATCCAACAAAAGCCTCTAAGACCATGCCTGGTCTAAGACATGAGTGCTCAGTACGTGCTAGCCACTATATAATCATCATCCTCATCCTTGTTACTATCTGTGCAGAACATTATGGTGACCCTTATCACACCATATCCAACTGACTATCTCTCTATCTCAAAATGATCATGAGCTTCTTGAGAACAAAGATTGTTTCTCTAATATTGTATTTCCTGTAATTAGCGTGGAGTCCATCAGTGGTGCAAACAGTTAAGCGATCAACTACTAACCAAAAGTTTGGTGGTTCAAATCCACTCAGAGGTGCCTCAGAACAAAGGCCTTGTGGTCTGAGAGATCACAGCCATTGCAAACCCTATGGAGCAGTTCTCCTCTGACACACATGGAGTTACCATGAGTTGGAGTCGACTTGATGGCAGCTGGTTTGGTTTTGGGCACTTAGCACAAAATAATCACATTGTTTGAAAATGAGAGTAATGTTATGTCATCTGGATTCCTGATTCTAATTCCTTTCTTTGGAAATAAATTTTTGTGGTTTCTTCAAGAGTTTCTAATTGTGGATGTAAAACTAAAAATGTAAAGAAATCACCATGCAATGCTTTTGCCCCACTACAGATGCTGTGGTCTTAGATTTTCAGTAGGACAAAGACCTCCTGCCTCCACTCTCCTGATCTTCCCTCCTCTGCCTTTTTCCTCGCATTAACTCCTTTCCTGGGCACTCGCTCATAGTCCTGTTCAACCTTTTTTTTATGTCTAAGTAGAGACTGTATATTCTAGGAACAGAGAAAGTTCCTCTTGAAATACTTTCCATCAAGGGCTCTGAAAGCTGCTTGAGCTCAGTCTGACAGTATTTCACAGATGCCTCTTCATTCTGCAGTACAAAGTCTTCTTTCTTTTTCTCTATTGTGCACTGCAGGGAAATGTCAAGAAACACAATAGAAAGAAGCTGTTAGAAGGGATGAACCAACTATGGTTCTTTTAGAAGAAGCAGGCTGACAGCCTCAGAGTGGAGCCAGGAGATTTGTGTTAGACATGGGTCAAGTTCAGCATATATAAAATGGTGGGTGTGGACGACATGAATTTTATGGTTTCTCTAGCTGTATAGTGTGGTTAACAGTGATCCAGCAATCACAATGAGTAATAGAAAAGTCAATTTGGCCCAAAGGAGAGTTTCCTCAGAGAACGTGGGTGGCTGTGGATGAAAATGTTATCATGAAAAAGCAGCCCATGCGGTAATGACTTAAATGCACTCTGAGCTGACTTTGGAAACCTTTATGAATTCTCTTAATTAGAATTTGATTGTGATTAAGAGTTCGGCTGCTAACCAAAAAGTCAGCATTTCAAATTCACCAGCTGCTCCTTGGAAACCCCATCAATCAGTTCTACTCTGTCCTATAGGGTCACTATGAGTTGGAATTGCACCAATTGCAATGGGTTTCTGATTTTCAAAAGTAGAGTTTTCCAGCTATTGTTAGAAGAGGAAGTCGGAGAGATTCAAGACAAGAGAAGGATCTGATGAATCATTGTTGATATGAAGGTGAAGTGGGGTTTCCCAGAACCTCCATTTGAGAGCAAAGCACAGAAGACACCCTAATTTTAGCTTGTGATACCCTGAGCACAGAACCCATACACTCTTACTGACCTTCTGAAATAAAAAACTGTGAGGTGATAAGTGTATGAATGCTAAAAAAATAGGTCATAGTAATTCGTTGTACAGAAATAAAAAATGAAGTGCACATCTTCTAGAAAAAAAAGGGAATGGCAGCCCTGTAGAGCTCTGTCACTCCCTGCAATCTAGGCTTCTTCTACCACATGAAACACATGAAACATGGAGTTAAAAAAGTGAACAGGAATCAGGAATGATAAGTGCTAAACAAGTACCATGAGCTATTTCTGGAACTCCTGATTTTCATCCTAAGGAGTACTCCATGAAGAGTGTAATGGCTTCCCCCTCACAGGCTGTGTGCACGTCTAGCAGCTCCT
Source organism: Elephas maximus indicus (assembly GCF_024166365.1). Taxonomy (NCBI): domain Eukaryota; kingdom Metazoa; phylum Chordata; class Mammalia; order Proboscidea; family Elephantidae; genus Elephas; species Elephas maximus. Next base: position 139,661,482 of record NC_064821.1, read on the forward strand.
GGAGCGTGTCTGTGGGGAGCTTCATGCACTGAGCATTCTGCTTGCTGTAGTTGTCAGCTGCCTTCTGCACAGGCACCAAGTTCTCCTGCTGGTGCAGAGTTGTTACCGCATTCTCCAAACAAGGCACCATTCCACTGATGATGGCACCCACATAGGTCTCCACCAGAGTCCCCAACCCTGAATGAGCCAGGAAATTAACAAATCAAGTTCTCTCTCACTGTTTTAGAAATTTTAGTGATCAGCATTCTAAATTTAATGTGAACTTTTCTTCTTTTTCTTTCCCTTCTTTTTCTTTTTTTATGAATCCATCTCCTTCAAGTAACATCACTTTTCCTCCTATTTTTTCTTTCTTTAATGATTCTCCATTTCGTGACTACATAAAATTGGAGTATTGATCACAACTAATATCTTTTCCAGTGTTTGCTGGAAAGATACTTTCCTATTTAAATAAAATAAAAAGTGTATATTAGATAGGCAAAGTAATTACATAATTTGTGGGGTCAATTCCAAAAGAAAATACAAGTTCTTTCTGGAAAAAAAATTCAAGATGGCAACACAGAGCATTAAACAAAGTGTGGACACATCTCAGCAGAGATATTGCACAACTGCACAGGTCACATGCTCATGAAGACCGCCTTGCAGGTAGATTATATTTAACTTTGTTTTTCAAAATCTCAATGGACTTGGAGGGACTCATGGCCCGCTATGTATGTTCTGATTTGTGTAATTTTACAAAGTATATATTCTACCCTGAAAAGCATTTGTATCCCATACAATTTCTCCACGCAACACAGATATTCTCTCCTTAATAGCAGTTTGTGTCTATACGATTAGTGGATTATTTTCTTGAGATATATTTGGCCTCAATAAACCCTCAGGTAGAGAGAAAATAATTAAGAAACACGCATTACTATGTGTGACATGAACATCTGCTTCTCTACATTCATATACAAACTCAGAATCACAGACAAACTCACAGAACAATCACAGCTTCACCACATGCACTGATCTGCAGAGAGACATGCTTCGGGGCAAAGGTGACTCACAGTCCCTGGTGACAATGATTCCCTTTCTCAGGGTCTTGGTCTTTGCATGGGTAAAGATATAGGAATAAAAGTTCTTTGCTTGCACCCAGAAGTAGAGCCTAGAAAAGGAATAAATTCACAATTGGGAGAAAAGATAATCTCCCAGCTTCGCTAACCTGGGGAGCTCAGGACAGAAGCAGCTCCCATCCAGGCATAAACAGTCCGTGGACTTTGAATACCTTTCCCCTCTGCAAGGACCTGTGTGGGCCTATTTCAGGAGAATAGGCCCTTGTTGGCAGACTGCAACTATTTCAGCTGTGCAGTGGAGAGAGGGGTGTTTGAAGTTTGATACCACTTTGCCTTTTAAACAGGGTCCTCACCTACCCGCATCAGGTGCCTAAGGACTGGTGGTTCCATGCAGGTCACACAGCCACCTGTGACAGGGTTCCAAGGATAACTGATACCTCCCATTCCTTAAAACCAAAAGCATTGGGTTCCCCAGGTCCGTCTGCAGAACCCAGCGATCTGTGCACTTTAGGGAGCAGGGACATGCTCTCTTTACAGACACTCAGAGGACAGTGCTCAGCCCCCTGCCTTGTTCAGAGCATTACCCCCTGATGCAACCAGATACCTGTACCTACACCAATTGCCCCTGCCCCTCTAAGACTGTAGAACAGAGCCTGTGTGACACACTTGATGACCAACTACCTGAACACATGAGGTGAATCCATACAAGAAAAGTGAATGGACTCCTAGGCTGAAATACCTGGTAACAGCTCTAGCCATCTGGTGACAGGATGTTAGAGCTTCAAACGTGAAAATAATCAAGCTAGCTCACTCAAGCAATCTATTTGGACATATCAAAACAAAGCAAAGCAAGATGCTAGGGTATAGTAAACAAACATAAAATAAACTAATACAATAACTTATAGATGGCACAGACACAAGAGCCAATAGCAAATCACATAAAGGAGCAGAACATAATCACTTCAACAAGCTCTCAAAAGGAAGGCTCTAGGAATCTTCCGGATGAAGGTGTCTTCCTGGAATTACCAGATGCAGAATACAAAAGATTAATATACAGAACTCTTCAAGACATCAGGAAGGGGATCAGGAAATATGCAGAACAAGCCAAGGAACACACAGATAAAGCAGTTGAAGAAATCAAAAAGGTTATTCAAAAACATAATGAAAAATTTAATAAGCTGCAAGAATCTGTAGAGAGACAGCATTCAAAAATTCAAAAGATTACCAATAAAATTACAGAATTAGACAACTCAATAGAAAGTCAGAGGAGCAGAATTCCGTGAATGGGAGGCAGAATTGGTGAGATTGATGATAAAACACTTGGCACAAATATATCTGAAGAAAAATCAGATAAAAGAATTTTAAAAAATGAAGAAACCCTGAGAATCACGTGGAACTCTATCAAGAGAAATAACCTACAAGTGACTAGAGTACCAGAACAGGAAGAAGAATGGAAAATACAGAGAGAATTGTTGAAGATTTGTTGGCAGACAACTTCCCTGATATTGTGAAAGATGAGAAACTATCTATCCAAGATGCTCATTGAACTCCACATAAAGCAGATCTTAAAAGAAAGTCACCAAGACATATTATAACCAAATTTGCCAAAACTAAAGATAAAGAGAGAATTTTAAGAGTGGTGGTGGAATTTAAGAGTAGCTAGGGATAAATGAAAAGTCACCTACAAAGGACAGTCAATAAGAGTAAACTCAGACTACTCAGCAGAAACCATGCAGGCAAGAAGGCAGTGGGACGACTTGTATAAAGCACTGAAGGAAAAAAATTGCCAGCCAAGTATCATATATCCAGCAAAACTGTCTCTCAAATATGAAGGCGAAATTGAGACATTTACAGAAAAACAGAAGTTTAGAGAATTTGGAAAAACCAAACCAAAACTATAAGAAATACTAAAGGAAGTTAACTGGATGGATAATCAATAATATCAGATATCAACCCAAGGGAAACCTTGGTGGCTTAGTGCATAAGTACGATGGCTGCTAACCAAGAGGTTGGCGGTAGGAATTCACCAGGCACTCCTTGGAAACTCTATGGGGTAGTTCTACTCTGTCCTATACTGTCATTACGAGTTGAAAATGACTTGATGGCAGTGGGTTTTTTTTTTTTTTTTTTTTTTTTTTTTGGCTTATCAACCCAAGACTAGAACACTGGAGAGGGCAATCAGATGTCAAACCAGGTAGAGAAATCATAAAAATAAATCAAGATTTAAAAAATGCTCAAAACAGGTAAACAGTGATGTCACTATGTAAAAGAAGACAACATTAAAACAACAAAGAAGGACTAAGAAATGTAGTCATAGATCTTTCATATGGAGAGTAACACAAGGTGATGCAAAGAAATAAAAGTTAGGTTTAAACTCAGAAATATAGGGGTAAATATTAAGTTAACCACAAAGGAAACTAACAGTCCTACTCATTAAAATAAAATACAAGAAAAAAATAGAGACTTAGCATAAACAAAATCAAATACAGCAGATAAGAGGAAAAGACAATATATAAAGATAAACTACTCAGCACAAAAAATTAAGTGGGAAAAGAAATGGTCAACAACACACAAAAAAGACATCCAAATGAGACAATACTAAACTCACACCTATCCATAATTAAGCTGAATGTAAATGGACTAAATGCACCAATAAAGAGACAGACCGTGGCAGAATGGATTAAAAAAACACAATCCATCTATATGCTGCCTACAAGAGACAAACCTTACACTCAGTGACACATACAAACTAAAACTCAAAGGATGGAAAAAAAACATATCGAGCAAACAACAATCAAAAAAGAGCAGAAATGGCAATAGTAATTTCTGACAAAATAGACTTTAAAGTTAAATCCACCACAAAGGATAAGGAAGGACACAATATAATGATTAAAGGGTCAAAAAAAAAAAGTTTTTTTTTTTTTTTATACCAGGAGGATATAACCATATTGAATATTTATGCACCCAATGCCAGGGCTGCAAGATTCATAAAACAAACTCTATCAGCATCGAAAAGTGAGAGAGACATCTCCATAATTATAGTAGGAGACTTCAACACGCCACTTTTGGTGAAGGACAGGACATCCAGAAAGAAGCTCAATAACGACGTGGAAAATCTAAATGCCACAATCAACCAACTTGACCTCGTAGACATATACAAAACACAGCACCCAAAAACAGCCAAGTATACTTTCTTTTCCAATGCACATGGAACATTCTCTAGAACAGACCATGTATTGGGTCATAAAGCAAGCCTTACCAGGACCCAAAACATCAAAATATTGCAAAGCATCTTCTCTGACCATAAGGCCATAAAAGTAGAAATCAATGGCAGAAAAAGCAGGGGAAAAAAATCAAACACTTTGAAACTGAACAATACCCTGCTCAAAAATGACTGGGTTGCAGAAGACGTCAAGGATGGAATAAAGAAATTCATAGAATCTAATGAAAATGAAAACACTTCCCATCAGAACCTTTGGGACACAGCGAAAGCAGTGCGCAGAGGTCAATGTATATCAATAAATGCACAAATACAAAAAGAAGCAAGTGCTAAAATCAAAGAATTATCCCGACAACTGGAACAGAGAGCAACAAAAGAAACCCTCAGGCACCACAAGAAAACAATAAAAATTAGAGCAGAATTAAATGAAATCCAGGACAAAGAAACAATAGAAAGAGTTAGCAAGACCAAAAGATGGTTCTTTGAAAAAATTTACAAAATTGATAATCCGTTGTCCAAAGTGACAAAAGAAAAACAAAAGAGGAATCAAATACTCTGAATAAGAAATGAGATGGATGATATTGCAACAGACCCAACTGAAATTAAAAGAATCATATCAGATTACTATGAAAAATTGTACTCTAACATTGAAAACCTAGAAGAAATGGAAGAATTTCCAGAAACACATTACCTGCCTAAACTAACACAAACAGAGGTAGAACAACTAAATAGACCCATAACAAAAGAAGAGATTGAAAAGGTAATCAAAAATCTCCCAACAAAAAAAAAGCCCTGGCCTGGATGGCTTCACTGCAGAGTTCTACCACACTTTCAGAGAAGACTTAACACCACTACTACTAAAAGGTATTTCAGAGCATAGAAAAGGATGGAATGCTCCCAAACTCATTCTATGAGGCCACCATATCCCTGATACCAAAAACAGGTAAAGACACCACAAAAAAAATTACGGACCTATATCCCGCAAGAACTTAGATGCAAAAATCCTCAACAAAATTCTAGCCAATAGAATTCAACAACACATCAAAAAAATAATTCACCATGGCCAAGTGGGATTCATACCAGGTATGCAGGGATGGTTCAACATTAGAAAAACAATTAATGTAATCTATCACAATTTTTTTATCACAGAAATAAAACAGACAAGAACCACATGATCTTACCAATTGATGCAGAAAAAGCATTTGACAAAGTTCAACACCCATTCATGATAAGAACTCTCAGCAAAATAGGAACAGAAGGAAAATTCCTCACCATAATAAAGGGCGTTTACATAAAGCCAATAGCCAACATCATCCTAAAAGGAGAGAGTCTGAAAGCACTCCCCTTGAGATAGGGAACCAGACAAGGATGCCTGTTGTCACCACTCTTATTCAACATTGTGCTGGAGGTCCTAGGCAGAGCAATTAGGCTAGATAAAGAAATAAAGGACATCCAGTTTGGTAAGGAAGAAGTAAAAGTATCTCTATTTGCAGATAACATGATCTTATACACAGAAAACTCTAAAGAATCCTCAAGAAAACTACTGAAACTAATAGAAGAGTTCAGCAGAGTATCAGGATACAAGATAAACACACAAATATCAGTTGGATTTCTCTACACCAACAAAAAGAACATTGAAGAGAAAGTTACCAAATCAATATCATTTACAATAGCCCCCCAAAAGGTAAAATACTGAGGAATAAATCTTCCCAGAGATGTAAAAGACCTTTATAAAGAAAACTACAAGATGTTACTGCAAGAAACCAAAAGAGACCTACATAAGTGGAAAAACATACCTTGCTCATGGATAGGAAGACATAACATTATAAAAATGTCTATTCTACCAAAAAAAAAAAAAAAAAAGCCATATGTAAATACAATGCAATTCCAAACCAAATTTCAACTACATTTTTTAATGAGATGGAGAAACAAATCACCAACTTCCTATGGAAGGGAAAGAGGTTTCAGATAAGTAAAAGCATTACTGAAAAAGAAGAACAACTTGGGAGGCCTCACTTTACCTGATTTTAGAACCTATTATACCGCCACAGTAGTCAAAACAGCCTGGTACTGGTAGAACAACAGATACATGGACCAATGGAACAGAATTGAGAATCCAGACATAAATCCATCCATATATGAGCAGCTGATATTTGCTGAAAGCCCAAAGTCAGTTGAATAGGGAAAAGACAGTCTCTTTAACAAATGGTGCTGACATAACTGCATATTCATCTGCAAAAAAATGAAACAAAACCCATACCTCACCCCATACAAAAAATGAACTCAAAATGGATCAAAGATCTAAATATAAAATCTAAAACGATAAAGATCATGGAAGAAAAAATAAGGACAATGCTAGAAGCCCCAACACATGGCATAAACTGTATACAAAACATTACTAACAATGCAAAAGAAAAACTAGATAACTGAGAGCTCCTAAAAATCAAACACCTATGCTCAGCCAAAGACTTCATCAAAAGAGTAAAAAGATTACCTACAGACTGGGAAAAAGCTTTTAGCTATGACATTTTGGATCACTGCCTCATCTCTAAAATCTACATGATACTGCAAAAACTCAACTACAGAAAGACAAATAACCCAATTAAAAAAGGGTCAAAGGATACGAACAGGCACTTCACTAAAGAAGACATTCAGGTAGCTAACAAATACATGAGGAAATGCTCAGGATCATTAGCCATTAGAGAAATGCAAATCAAAACTACACTGAGGTTCCACCTCACTCCAACAAGGTTGGCATACATCCAAAAAACACGAAATAATAAATGTTGGAGAGGTGCTAGAGAGACTGGGACACTTCTACACTGCTGGTGGGAATGTAAAATGGTACAACCACTTTGGAAATCGATTTGGCACTTCCTTAAAAAACTAGAAATGGAACTGCCATATGATCCAGCAATCCCACTCCTTAGAATATATCCTAAAGAAATAGCAGCCTTTACATAAACAGATATATGCACACCCATGTTCACTGCAGTATTGTTTACAATAGCAACAAGATGGAAGCAACCAAGGTGCCCATCAACAGATGAATGGTTAAATAAATTACAGTATATTCACACAATGGAATACTACACATTGGTAAAGAACAATGATGAATCCGTGAAACATTTCATCACATGGAGGAATCTGGAAGGCATTATGCTGAGTGAAATTAGTCAGTTGCCAAAGGACAAATATTATATAAGGGCACTAGTATTAAAAAAAAAAAAAATTAAGAGCTCCAAAAATAGTTTAAACAGAGAAGAAAATATTCTTCGATTGTTACAAGAGCAGGGAGGGAGTAGGGGAAACGGGTTTTCACCAATTAGGTAGTAGATAAGGGCTATTTTAGGTGATGGGAAAAACAACGCACAATACAGGAGAGGTCAGCACAACTGGACTAAACCAAAAGTAAAGAAGTTTCCTGAATAAACTGAAAGCTTTGAAGGCTGGCATAACAGGGGCAGGGTTTGGGGACCATGGGTTCAGGGGACACCTAAGTCAATTGGCATAAAAAAAAATCTTTTAAGCAAATATTCTGCATCCCACTTTGGAGAGTGGCATCTGGGGTCTTAAATGCTAGCAAGTGGCCGTCTAAGATGCATCAATTGGTCTCAACCCACCTGGAGCAAAGGAGAATGAAGAACACCAAGGACACAAGGTAATTATGAGCCCAAGGAACAGAAAGGGCCACATAAACCAGAGACTGTATATCAGCCTGAGACCAGAAGAACTAGATGGTGCCCATGACTGCCCTGACAGGGAACACAAAGAGAACACCTGAGGGAGCAGGAGTGCAGTGTGATGCAGACCCCAAATTCTTGTAAAAAGACCAGACTGAATGGTCTGACTGAGACTAGAAGGACCCTGGAGGTCATGGTCCCCAGACCTTCTGTAAGCCCAAGACAGGAACCATTCCCAAAGTCAACTCTTCAGACAGTGATTGGACTGGACTATGGGATAGAAAATGATACTGGTGAAGAATGAGCATCTTGGATCAAGTAGACACATGAGAGTATATGGTCAGCTCCTGTCTGGAGGGGAGCTGAGAGGGCAGAGGGGGTCAGAAGCTGGCCAAATGGACACGAAAATAGAGAGTAGAGGGAAGGAGTGTGCGGTCTCATTAGGTGGAGAGCAACTAGGAGTATATAAAAAAACAAAAAGTTTTCGTATGAGAGACTGACTTGATTTGTAAAAAGCAGAATTAAAAAAAAAATGTTAGAAAGTACGGGTCATTTAGAGGTATTCTAGAGTTATCCCATTTGACTGAAGTAGGGGGTAGGTGTATAGGATTGAAAGCTGAGTCTGGAAACAAGATTCAGGTTAAACTCTCCCTGTATTTTTGATTGTTGTTGTTGTTGTTGTTGGCAGTAATGAAAACCAAAGATCTACTTTCAATTTAGACTCATAGTAACGAACAAGGAGAAATTAAATAAAATGAAATGGTTCATTGCACTTAATATTATGAAGACAGACTACCTAAAATCATCCCATTTGCAATGTTTTCTGTGGGTCAAGCTCATGGTTTTATAGAGAAGCTAGCAGAGAATTAATCTCCAAAGCCCAGGGATTTGGACCAAAATTGTTATGAATATTCCTCATGTGGCTGAAGCTTTTCTGAAGGTTGTTTAAGTAGAATACTTCACTGAAACCCTAATCTCATGGTTCCTACCTCCAACCCCATCAGCTCTACATTCTTTAACTGGTAGCTCCCGTTGATCCCATGGTCATAGCTTCCCCTAATCCATAGATCTTTGTTAGGGGCTCATTTCCATGCATTCATGACAACTGATACTGATCGCACTTTGTACATGTTGAGTCTCCAACTAGGCTCTGGGCCTTTGCCTTATTCACTCTGTACCTACAACACTTAGCACAGAGCCCTGAAATTCAACTGCTCGGAAAGTGTTTATTAATATTTTTATTCATCCCAGTGTTAAACAAAAGAAGATCTATCCCTAATAAAGCAATAATATTTAAGCATGCAAAGGAAGTAAGTTCAAAGAAACAAAATTTAACTTATTATCCCTAATTTGATTATAATACTATGTCACAAAAGTTGAATTAATGTGGCAAATTAAAAGGTAAGTAGAGAATCAAGAGTAAAGACGACTTCTCCATGACTCTGCCTTACCTTAGCCACATAGCCCAGGTCCTCAGTGTCCAGAAGGACCAGAAGAATTTACCAAAATCAGTGTAGTATTAAAATACAGGAGTAATTCGGAATTGAGATCCTGGAACCATTAGGAGGTTTCTAAAATTTTAAAGCCGGGAAAAAGTCAAATGATGATTTTGTCAAACTCAATCATTTTGTGAATGATGAAACTGACACCCGGAACTGTCACTGATTGGCACACCTACTTAGACATACAGCCTGGACTTAAGACAGGCCCCCTGACTCCCAGCCTGTTTCTCTGTGGGTTACACTGACCCTGCAAACAGATCGATAGTCTGATGTAATAAGGTGACTAACTAGGCTGCAAGTAGTAGAAAAATTGAAGCAGGCAACCTCAGAGCGCAACCCTTCTGAGAGACACCTGCTCTAGTTTATCGTTCTACACACAGAAAAATAGGCTACACATTCGGAAACTGTCCTTGATAAGATAGCTATAGAATGGGCCAAAAACTACCCTTGACAAGATAACCACAGAACAGCCATAGTGGACCCAAACCAGTCTTAGCAAGATTTCTATGTTATCTCAACACTTCAAGAGACCTGTCGTTGTTAGGTGCCATCAAGTCGGTTCTGACTCATAGCGACACTGTGTACCATTGAATAAAACACCGCCTGGTCCTGCGCCATCCTTACAATCATCGTTATGCTTGAGCCCATTGTTGCACCCACACTGTCAATCCATCTCATTGAGGGTCTTCCTCTTTGCTGCTGACCCTGTACTTTACCAAACATGACGTCCGTCTCCAGGGACTGATCCCTCCTGATAACATGTCCAAAGTTTGTGAGATGTACTCTCGCCGTCCTTGCTTCTAAGGAGCTTTCTGGTTCTACTTCTTCCAAGACAGATTTGTTTGTTCTTTTGGCCGTCAACAATCTTCACCAACACCACAATTCAAAGGTGTCAATTCTTTGGCCTTCCTTATTCATTGTCCAGCTTTCACATGCATTTGACGTGATTGAAAATACCATGGCTTGGGTCAGGTGCACCTTAGTCTTTAAGGTGACATCTTTGCTCTTCAACACTTTAAAGAGGTCGTTTCAGCACATTTGCCCAATGCAATGCATCTTGATTTCCTGACTGCTGCTTCCTTGGGTGTTGATTGTGGATCCAAGTAAAATGAAATCTTTGACAACTTAAATCTCTTCTCTGTTTATCATGATGTGGCTTATTGGTCCAGTTGTGAGGATTTTTGCTTTCTTTATGCTGAGGTATAATCCATACCGAAGGCTGTGGTCTTTGATCTTCATCAGTAAGTGTTTCAAGTCCTCTTCACTTTCTGCAAACAAGGCTGTGTCATCTCCATAAGGTAGGTTGTTAATGACACTTCCTCCAATCCTGATGCCCATACTTCTTTATATAGTCCAGGTTCTGTAATTACTTGCTCAGCATATAGGTTGAATAGGTATGGTGAAAGGATACAACCCTGAAGCACACCTTTCCTAACTTTAAACCACTCAGTATCCCCTTGTTCTGTCTGAACAACTACCTCTTGATCTATGTACAGGTTCCTTATGAACACAATTAAGTGTTCTGGAATTCCCATCCTTTGCAGTGTTATCCATAACTTGTTATGATCCACACACCCACATGCCTTTGCATAGTCAATTAAATACAGGTAAACATCCTTCTGGTATTCTTTGCTTTCAGCCAGGGTCCATCTGACATCAGCAATGATGTCAATAGGTCAAAAGACCTATTAGCTCATTATGTGCAAAATACATATAAGCACCCTGCCAGGGAATTGAACCCTTGTCTAGAGAAAATGCATGATCAGCCCTGAGCCCTGAGCCCTGTGCGAAGGTCAGTCCTGAATATTTGTGATGAATTTGCATTTCCTTGTCTGCTTTCTGTAAAAGCCCACCTCTTCAAGCTGACTTTGAACAGTCTTGGAGGCAAGAGCCCTGATTGCTCCTTTCCTTGTATATTCAAGGAAATAAAGATGTCTTTCTGATCTCCTACCTTGGCCTTTTGCTTGCTGGCTTTAACAAGTCACACTAAGTAAAACCTGGGTTTTCACCCAGCAACAAAATGAGTAAAAGGATTTGATAAATCTAGAGAAGAAGAGGATGGGACAGAAATTGAAGAGGGAAGAGTCAGAGCATGCCAAGGTTTCATAACTTGGTGGGAAAGTGTTATAATTTCCAGCATGCAAATAAGATTTTGATATACCAATTAGTTGTCTTTGTTCACACCCCTTTTCCCCCATTAGATTAAATCTTTTCTGCTCTGCATCTTGGCTTGTGCCCTAGGGCACGGACCTTTATGTCTTCTATCATAAGGGCTTCTTTGGCCTCTGGCTTCTGGTGGAGTTCAACCTGCGGGAGATACCGCAGGAGGGCAGAAAGCAAGCATGTGCTCTCTCACCTCGCTCCCTGTTGGGATGCACTATCCCAGTGGCTCTCTTCCTCTACCTCAGGTCACAGCTCCTTTCACTCAGCCTCATCCAATAACTCTGGCCCTGCCACATTCTGCTATCTATTCTTTGCTTGCCTCTTCAGGCCTAGAGATGACAATGGCTACACTGCTATTGCTATTACTACTTATCTAGGTGCTTCGCCATCCCTCTTTGTTGCCCATTGCCCTGTCTCTTCCCTTGTAAAGGTCTCGCCATTAAATGCTCTTCATTATCCCTTGAGTGAGTCATCTGTTGGATTTGATCCTCCTCCCCATTCTCCCTGTATTTTCCTCTCTCCTCTTCAAGAAAATGATGGGTTCTGTTTCCATTGCTTTAGGAGGGGGATATAACAGAGGGGAAAACAGAAAAGACCCTTCAGACTTGCTGGATTTTCTTTCCAGTGGTTTAAACCCACAGGGAGATAGGATTGGAGGGCTATGCCCAAGAACCTGTGCATGATATATCCTGTTAAAGAGCCTAAAATTTTGACCATCTGTCATACGTAATGCTTCCTTCAACTGAGTCTAGAAATGGTAGTGATGAAACACCTAGGGGATCATGGTTTAGCATGACCCAGGCCATTCAATCTCCCCATCCCGTGTTTTCTCCCGGGTGTGAATGAATATAAAAGGATGGACTGGTTTGCACTCTTCTAAACCCATTGACCATTGCCCTCGAGTGGATTCTGACTCATAGTATCCCTATGGGACAGAGTAGAACTGCCCCATAAATCTTTACAAAAGCAGATTGCCACATTTTTCTCCTATGAAATGGCTGGTGGGTTCAAACCACCCACCTTTTGGTAAACAGTCAAGCACTTAAACACCAGGGCTCCTTTGCACTCTTCTACATCATGATAATTTTTCATATTTGTTAATTAATACAGAGTAAGCCCAACTCCAGGGCTCCAATGAGAAAGTACAAGGTGTAATTGAAGGTCATCACTCTTAGTCAACAGAGGTATAAAAAAAAAAACAAAGCAAATCACTGCCAAGAAACCAGAAGTAGTGACCTGGTCCTGCTCATGGACTTAGACCTGGAATGAATCTCTTTCTTTCTGTTCTTCAGGTGGGGTGGAAGAGTCACAAGTCAGAAATTTTAAAACACCTTGAGGTCAGGGATTTCCTCAGCAGAGTCCTGGGAAATTATCTGGTTATGACTTGATGTTATCTTTAGTAGAAAATAAAAGGATGTTGTTGAAATCTGTCTCCTGAAGTTCTGAACTGTAATCCATCAACAAAAAATCACTATGAATTTATTTGGGTCATGCAAGGAAAAGTGTCCCCTCTTCCTGATGGTCAGAAACTTCCCTAAAATAAAAATAAAGACAAAATGTTTGCTTAGAAGCCAAGGGGAAGATTGGCTTGTTCATAAAAGAAGGGGAAATGGAGAAAGGAAAGAAGGAGACAGGAAAAATTCAAGGGAAAAAGAGAAATAAGTAGAAAGAGCAGAAGGGAGGGACAGAAAGAGGAAGGAAGAGAGAAACAAAGAGAAAAAGACAGAGACAGAAACTCCTGAGAGTTTAGTGGACTGAGTGTCAATCCCTAGCTGTGCTAAGAGGAAGTGAGGTGTTAGAAAAAAAAAAAAAAAATGGCTTCAAGGTCTTCAGGGACAGATCATGAGGAATTCTCTGAAAATCAATAACAACTGAAGGAAACCATCCAGCAGGAAAACAAAGACTTCACAAAATAGGAAATATAAATGGCAAAGACATATTTGAAAGGGTGCTCCACGTCCCTTATAGTGAGGCAAACTGGCGCAGTTAAGTGCTAGGCTGCTAACTGAAACATTGGAGGTTTGAGTCCACCCAGAGGCACCTTGGAAGAAAGGCTTGGCAATTTACCTCCAAAAGATCAGCCATGGCAAGTCCTGCGGAGCACAGTTCTACTCCGGCACACGTGCGATTGCCATGAGTTGGAACTGACTGGGCAGCAACTGCTTTAATTTTGAGTTTTATACAGTAGCCAGATCAGCAAAAGTTGAAAAGTCCTCCACTAGCACATTTTTTAAGGTTGTTGAAAATTCTCAATTACTACTAATAAGAATATAAATTACACAAAATTTTGAAAATGTGTTTGATATTATCTGTAACGACTAAAGACACACATATCCTGTGATCCAGCAAATCCAGTTCCAGGAGTTTGTACACCAGTGATTTGTGTACAAGAGCTACAGTTATAAGTAGAAAAAAAATTTATGACAACCTCAAATGACACCTTTTTTTCTAGGAAATCTAATTTTAATGGCTTTAGATAACTCAGTAAATGTTAGTCAAGAAGACATTTCATTCAGTGTTTGTATATTATATGTATTATGATTACAGTTATGAGAAAGATGTACACATGTATATGCTTAGTTAGATAAAACCCTACAAGTATACACCCCCCAGCCAAAAAGATTAGCAGTATTTCTATCTCACTGACAGGATTATAAGTGATTTTTTAAAAAAATATCTTTCTGATTAGATAACTTCTAAATGATTGCATTTTTTATAATCACAGCCACAAACATCACATTGATGCAATTTTCATTTTTAGGAGAATTCATTTAGTTTAATAAGCTTGTGATTTATTTACAAGCTGAAGTAGAGAGAAAAAGCTGCTTGGAATGAGGGGTTTTATTGGTTCACTGGTTTTGGACAGCGTCTTAGTTACCTAGTGTGGCTATAGCAGAAATGCCAGAAGTGGATGACTTTAACAAACAGAAATTTATTCTCTCACTGTTTAGGATGGTAGAAGTCTGATTTCAGTGCACGAGCTCCAGCGGAAGGCTTTCTCTCTCTGTAGGCTCTGGGTGAAGGTCTTTGTCATCAATCTTTCCCTGTTCTAGGAGTTTCTCAGAGTACAGACCCTGGGTCCAAAGGACATGCTGTGCTCCCAGCTCTTCTTTCTTGGTTGTATGAGGTCCTTCTGTCTCTCTCTGCTTACATCTCTCTCCTTTTATCTCTTTTAAGATAAAGGTCACTCCCCAGAGAAACTCCCCTTACATAGAATCAGGGCTGTGACTTGAGTAAGGGTGTTGCACCCCACCCTGATCTTCTTTAACGTAAACTAATCTTCTCTCATTAGCCACAGGCAGAGATTAGGATTTACAAAAAAAAATTTTTTTTTTTTTTTAACAAAGGAAAATTACATCAGATCACAAAATGGAGGGCAACCGCACAATACTGGGAATCATGGTCTAGCCAAGTTGTCCCATATTTTGGGGGGAATATAATTCAATCCATGACAGAGAGGAAGTGGGGAAATGATGGAGCTGCAGGTATTTTTATCCCAGTGACCAAATCAAGTTATGGCAATAGCAAGTTGAGAACGGCAAGTTATTATGTTGTCTGTGTGTAACTACCTGAAAATAATTCGGAATAATCAGAACGATCTGTTTACAAATTGACTTCAATTTACATTCTAAACGATAAGTGTATGAATTGCCCAATGTGGGATGATCCCCTTAAGAGGGAATTTTGTTCTCTGAATCAACACCAGAGTCTTTGTCAACTGCCATAAGGGGTGGTAGAAATAATGAAGTCAGTGGTGTTTAAGACAGGTGATTGCTTAGGAAAAAAAAAAAAAAGACTCTTGGTAAGCCTGAGGCCTACATCAGTTGTGTATGTTCCAAGCTGTGAATCCATTGCCCTGCTTAACTTCGCTACCCAGAGGATTTCAGAATATGGTCTGAATTCAAGGCCAGGCACAGAACCTCAGCACCTTCACCTTCGAGTGTGCATTGCTTCAGAGGAGAGAACTCCATAGGTTACAAACAAGTTGTATGACTATTTTGTACCTCCTTGCTGTTAAATGTCTGACAGAATTTAATCCATGGCTTTTCTTTTTCATGTAACTAAAAACCTGTTTTCAAGTTTTTGAGACTGGGGGCTGTCTCCTCAGCTTTTCGCACATTTAGAAGCCAGTCTGCCTTGGAGTTACAACGCTGCATGGAAGCCAGTGTTGCACTTCCTGAAGGGGCCCCTCCTGCCAGCCAGGTGAGTCAGATGACAGCCACCTCCAGGCCAGCCCTGCCATCCGCTATTGGCTCACCTGCTGCTGTACCCTCAGCAGCCAGGTCTGGTGACCCAGATGGCAACCATGCCGACCATGTCTCTCTGGACTCTGCTGTCCAGCACAGGCTGGACCATGCCATCACTGCAGGCTTCAGTGGAGTAAATAAAGCTGAGCCCTCAAGGGCTGACATCACTTGCCAGGAGCCTCAGACAGCCCAACCAGCATACCAGAAGCAGCAGTTTGGCTGTTGCCACTATGAGATGAAACAGTTTTTGGAGTGTGCCCAGAACCAGATTGACCTCAACCTTTGTGAGGGTTTCAGCAAGGTGTTGAAGCAGTGCAGATTTGCAAATAGATTAGCATAATCAAGAAGTTCAAAGAGAAGAAATGGAAAATCTGCTGTTATGCCCAAGTTAATTTGGCATAAGGACTGTAGTTGTTAGTGACAATATAAAGTATACAAGCACCAGTTAAACCTCTCCCCCATCACGAACAGCTTCTTTGCTTCAGAATCATCATGGATGAGGGTGTTCTTATTGTACTGAGATGATGTCAAGTTTGGGGCTGGGCAAATGTTCCCGTGGCCTCCTTAAACTAGCTGTTGTGATGTTATTGTTTGTGAATTAATTAGAATAAAGTGACTTTCTTCAAAAAAAAAAAATTTTTTTTTTTTTATTGGAATCTATGACTCTTCAGAGTTTTAACAGCTAGGGGCTACCAATGTTAACAAAAAACTCCAAACATCTGCCAAAGGGCCTCCTGGCTTTGTCAACACAAGTGAAAGGCAAAGGACCAAGGTGAAGTGGTAGAGAACCTAGTGGTGTGTCAGAAACAGTGTGAAACAGAGTCTGAATCAGTTCAAGAGCCTTGGGGAGCCCAGCCAATGCAATCAGGACTTCACCTGAGAGGGAGGTGGTAGGAGACAGCTGGCTTAAAGGAGTGGACCGTGTTCTTAGAAGGGAATAGGTATTAGGTATGTTTCCTGGAGAGGAACTCTTAAACGTGGACGAAGGTAAATTCAAACCTCAGAATGTTGCTCTTGACTGGGTGAACTCTCTTGCTTCGGATGAGAATGAGTCCTGAGAACCTGGTCCTCGACCATGTAGCTCAGCTGTGGGAATTTAGTTGCAAGGTGGGATACTGGAGAGAGATCAATGTCAACTAAGTAATCAGCCTCTCTGGAACTAGTAGAACTTTAAAACAATCAATGAGATCATGTGGTATAATCAATTCCCTGTTTTCTAGAGGAAAGAAGGGGCGTACCAAGGTCCACTTCACTGGAGTCAGATCAGCCAGAAGTTCCAGACTGACCTGTGCTAGTTATCTTCCCACGAGCTATTTATCTTGCTGCCACTCACATAGAGTGCCCAAGGAGATCCCCAACACCATCCTCACAGCTCTCCTACCTCCTCAGGATGGCTCATCTTAAGCCAGCTTTGGTTTCTGGATATAGCCCTGCTTTTCTTAAATTTATTAATATCCAAAGGGTTTCCAAGTGGTAATTATCCCAAATGTCCCAGTATAAAAGCCAGATTGTCCCAGTATGGTTGCCAAATAAATTGTGCTATATTTGTACAATGGAATGTTTTACAGCAATTAACATGACCAAACTACATTTACACCAAACAATACAACATATAACACAGCCATAATGTGGAGCAAAATGAACTGGAAGTTATAGACTATATACTGTTTAATTCAATTTTTTTAAAGTTCACAGTCAAATCTAACTTTGATGATAAATGTCAAAAGAGTGATTATCTTCAAGCAGAAGAGAGGGTTACTGATTGGAAGAGACACAAGAAAGTTTCTGCGGCATTGGTGATAGCATTCTGTGGAATTCTGTGACATTGTACACTTGTGTGCTGAGCATTTTTCAGTTCCTATATTTATACGAGCCCTGGTGGCACAATGGTTAAGCCCTCAAATGCTAATTGAAAGGTAAGCGGTTTGAATCCATCAGTCATTCTGCAGAAGAAAAGACCTGGAGATCTGCTTCCATAAAGATTACAGCCTAGGAAACCCTACCAGGCAGTTATACTCTGTCCTTTAGGGTCGCTATAAGTTGAAATCAACTCCACAGCACACAACAACATACACTTCAATTAAAAAGTTTTTTAAAAAATCTCTGGCAGAAGTCCTTATACCAAGTAAAAGGTGACTTGGGGCTTTTATTTATAAATGATTTGTTTCAAAAATAAATTGAAAGAAAATAAACGTACAGCTAGTCTCTGACTTATGGTGAATTCGAGTTATGACATACTGCACTTATGACCATCAGTGTATCTGAAACTTTGCATCTTCCAGGGAGGAGTTTATGGAGAAATGCATGCAGGGGATTTGGAAAAAAATTGCTGAGTTATGTGAACACACTCCAAGAATTTGATCAGGATAATATGATGGGAGAGATCGGTGGAAAAAACATCCATACAGCAAGAGAGCTAATTTTGAAATCAATGTCACTGATGTGGAATACTTCATAGATCACAAAGAAAGGGAACTGACAGATCAGAACTTAATGGATTTTGAAGAGGAAAGAAATGCTGAAGAAGAAAGAAATAACGAGGAAGAGGAAGGAGAGAAGTTGCCAAAAAATTTATAGTGAAATGATTAGCTGGAGCTTTTTCTAAACAAAATCAGGGGTGTCAGTTGCTTGAAAGGATGGACCCAAATCCTCATCCCATAGCTAAGTCTGACAGGCATATTCAGGAAGCAGTGAAATGTTATCATGAAATACGTGAAGAAAAAAAGAAAAGGACCATAGAGACAACTCTAATTTTCTGATTGGAAACACCATCCCCATTTCCAGGGATAATTCAGTTGTTCCAGAGCCTTTCACAAGTGGAGTTATTATGGCAACTGATGAAATGCCAATGTCATCCAATTTTTCTTCATTGTTAAATTTTTGTGTATTTTTTAATATGTGTGTATTTAAATATATCTGTAAGTTTATATGTAATGTTTCCAGACACCAAAGACAAATAAAGACCCAATTTATAAAGATACTGATAATAAAAAGCAGTAATACTGAAAACTAAAAAAAAAAAATTAGATACTAGACTTACATCAGAACTGACCTATGACAGAGTCATCCAAACAGAGCCCCATCATTTTTAAGTTAGATATTCCTAACTAATGTTACAGTTAGCCAACAGAATTTGATTATGAAATCACTGGACAATTTAAAGCAAGATCTAAAGTTAAGATTCTTATCCAAGCTTTCAGGACAATAGGCTTAGATTATAAAATGACGAGTCAGTGTGCCAATTCGAGGCCACATTGGGGTACAGATTCAACTTTCACCTGAATGAAACTGGACAAGGACACAGATTCTGCCTGTTTCTCCTCTTGCTCTCTGTACTCTTCTCAGTCTCTGATTAATATTTTGAAATTATATGAGCTAAAGTTTACCTACACCTTCCTCATGAAAGTACAGATTCTGCTGTCCATTTGGGCACAATCTGAAACTTTATTTCCTGACAGCTGTTATCTTACTGCACCAAAATACCATGTGCAAGAATAGTTGTGAAAGTAACTTCTGATGAAATTGCTGGAAAAGTGCTTGCAATAGAGCTCCTATTTCTTCAACAATTCAACAATTATTTATTAATGTTCAATTATGTGAGAGACCTTTTTTCCTGAAGACTAATCTTGGGATGCTTATACACTTTATTAATACATGTGACAACCTATGGCTGAACTTCAGAGTGGGTGAAGAATCTTTTTACTCTTCTATCATCCTTTACCTCACTCTTAATCCCTTCCTGATCTCTAAACTGCTATCATTTCATGTAAATATTCTCTTTTTGACTGTTTCATATTCTTATTGCCACTGTGGATTGTCCTCTAACTGCAGCTACCAAGCATCCTGGGTGACTCAGAGTCCCTGAGTGGCAAATGGTTAAGTGAAAAGTTAGTAGTTCAACTTTGTTGAGTAGCATCTGGGGTCTTAAAAGCCTGTGAGCGGGCATCTAGGATACTCCACTGGCCTCACCACTTTGGGAGCAAGGAAGAACGAAGAAAACTAAAGACACAAGAGAAAGATTGGTCCAAAGGACTAATGGACCACATTTACCACTGCCTCCACCAGACTGCATCCAGAACAATGAGATGGTACCTGGCTACCACCACGGACTGCTCTGACAGGAATCATAACAGAGGGTCCTGGACAGAGCTGGAGAAAAACGTAGAACAAAATTCTACTCAAAAAGAAAGATCAGACTTGCTGGACTGACAGAGGCTGGAAAAATCCTGACAGTATGGCCCCCAGGCACCCTTTCAGCTCAGTAATAAGGTCACTCCCGAAGTTCACCCTTCAGCCAAAGATTGAACAGGCCCATGGAGCAAAACAAGACTAACGGTGCGCACCAGCCCTGAGAAAGAGCCTGGAAGGCAGGAGGGAACAGGAAAGCTGGTAATACAGTACCCAGTGTTGAGAAGGGAGAGTGTTGATATGTCGTGGCGTTGTTACCCAGTGTCATAGAACAATGTGTATACTAACTATTTGATGAGAAACTAGTTTGTTCTGTAAACCTTCATCTAAAGTACAATAAAAATAAATAAATGAAGCCAGATAAACCATAAATTAAAATCTAAAAAAAAGAAAGTTTAGTAGTTCAAACTCACCCAGAGGCTTTTCAGAAGACAGGTATGGCGACCTGCTTCCAAAAGATCACAGCCTTGAAAACCCTATACAGTAGTTCTACTCTGCACACATGGGGTTGCCATGACTCTAAATCGACTCAATGGCAACTAACAACAAGAACAACCAAGTGTCCTATACTTTAGGGTATTACTTGACAAAAATATCTCCTGAAAGATGAAGCAGCTCAGTTATAAGGAGTTTGTGTGTATTGCAGGTGCTGGTCATGTGTGTACGGGGATTTGAAGGGAAGCAGGGCTTATCCCTAACCCTGATCCCCTTTACCAGACCACCCAGCTGTGCAGTACGAGGAGTGGGTATCTGTGGGATCCCAATGGGTCTTTGGGGACTTGCTCAGTGGCCAGGCTTCTATTCCAGTGGCTCTGGTTGGGGAAACTGGAAGGAAACCAAGTATTAACTCACAGAGCTGGGCCTTTAAGGTTTAGAAGGGTGCAAGAAATGAAGACTGACGACAGTGTTACTACCTGATGGTTCATTGGGCAATGTAGAGATTCCACCACTCTACCAGCCTGTGTGTATCACATTCGGAAAGAAATGTATTGGCATATAAAATGCATGGTTTTATTTTAGGAGAAGACCCCTAAAATGATATAACTATGTTGGAAATGAGAGGTTCATAATTCTGGCGTTTCTTTACTATTTTCAATATAATAATTGGCCTGTGAGCCAAAGTTCCGAAACTGTCCTTTATATTGAGAACTCTAGAGAGCAGTTAATACAGCGAACACATGGTATATTGAGGTCCTATTAGATGGCAGCTCACATATTTATTCAACCAACATATTTTCAACACCTGGAGTTTATGTGGCAGGTTGTGTGCTAGGAGCTAAAGATATGATGAATATAAGGTACCTGAGATCAAGACAGCTGTAAACAGGCCATTTCAATTCTTACAATTACATAAAAAGTGCTATGGTAGGAACAACATCATGGTGAAACAGCAGTGTGGAGGAGGACACCTTATCCAGTCTCAGGAAGTCAGGAAGTAAGAGACCTTAAGGCAAAACAGAGTTTAGCAAATAAAGGGTACAGGGTGAGGAAGCAAGGTTGTTTTCAGAAGTCTGTATGCTGTGTGAAGAGGTCCAGAGTCAAGAGATAACACATCTAGCTTGTGAAATTACAAGGAGTTCAATCTAACCACAGCAGTCTAAAGCACCCTTCAGCTAGAAGGAATTCCTAAAAAGTTGAGTAGACCCTGAAAACAAACTTACCTTCTAACTCACCGACTTTACAAATGTAGAACTGGAATTTAGAGGCCATTGTAATCAGCAGCCCAGATGACTTTGTATCTGAAAATAAATTAGGAACATTAAGGACTCATTAAAATGCCGTAATGAAGCAAGGTTAGGATACACGCCGTGTCCTTTCCAGTTCCTTATTGTAATGAGCAGATTCTTGTCATCAAGCTGTCTTCTGCCACTTCTAGTAGCATTAAGTACTTTCATACTGTCATGAAAATGTTCCCGTTTCATGAATTATTTCATTAATTATAGTAATTGTATTTATCTATTTCACAGTATGTATTAAATTCATAAGACAAAAAAGGCAAAAGACATTGAAGACTATATGATGCAAAGTTTACTTCATCTACTCAGGTCAAGGTTCCAGTTGTAACCATGGCTACCATTTTATTGAGTAGTTTTCCTGAGATAGATAATTTCATACATACATATATGTACATGTATGTATATATATATATTCATTATTTTCTAAATTCAGTGGTAGTAACCCTATAATTTTTCTACATTTTTTTTCATGTTATGATAAATCCTGGAGATTTTCTCATATTAGTATAGTCATTTTTGTGACTCCAGAGTCTTTCATTGTAAGTATGTCTCATGATTTACATTACCAGTACATTAAGGAGGGACTTTAGGATTGTTTCTATCTTTTGCCATACAACAATGCTGCGACAAATACGCTAATATATATGGCATTTGGGGCATGGGTAAATAAATCTATAACATAAATTTCAAAATGTGAACTATGTGGATCAAAGCATTGAGCATTTAAGTTTTTGATACATGTTGTTGTTGGAGTCATGCAGTCAATTCCTAGAGGACTGTGCCCCACATGGTTTCCTAGGCTGAAATCTTTAGGAAAGCAGATCACCAGGTCTTTCCTCCTGTTGAGCCAGTGCTAGGTTCCAACCACCAACATTTTGGTTAGCAGCCAAGTGCTTAACCCTATATAAGTGTACCGATTTGCACTCTCTATAGCAAATATCGACTCAACGGCACTGGTTGGTTGGGTTATAGCAAATATGAGAGATTTCCTGTTTCCACAAACCATTGCCAACCCATTGTCTCTTCAGATGTGTTTTTCCATGCCAATCTTAGAAATGGAAAAGTACCTCATAGTTTTAATTTGCAGATCTCTTATTTTCAATGAATCTCAACATTTTTAATTTCTTCTTACATATTTGCCCATTTTAAAAAGGCAATTTTCTTTCTTTTTTTATTTTTTTTTTTTTTTGCTGATTTATAATTGATCTTATTCATTACCCTCATGTGTCTGTCAGTTTGTCGTACTGTGGGGGATTGTGTGCTGCTCTGATGCTGGAAGCTATGCCACCAGTATTCAGATACCAGCAGGGTCACTCATGGAGAACAGGTTTCAGCTGAACTCCAGATTAAGACAGAGTAGGAAGAAGTACCCATCAGTCTACTTCTGAAAAGAATTAGCCAGTGAAAACCTTATGAGTAGCAGCGGACCATTGACTGATATGGTGCCGGAAGATGAGCCCCCCAGGTTGGAAGGCACTCAAAAGACAACTGCAGAAGGGCTGTCTCCCCAAAGTAGAGTCAACCTTAATGAGGTGGATTGAGTAAAGCTTTCAGAACCTTCATTTGCTGATGGGGCACTACTGAAAGAGAAGAAACAGCTGCAAACATCATTAATAATCAGAACGCAGTATGAAGTATGAATCTAAGAAAATTGGAAATCATCAAAAACGAAATGCATAAACATCAGTATCCTACCCATTAGCGAGCAGAAATGAACTGGTATTGGCCATGTTCAATCGGACAATCATACGGTCTACAATGCCAGGAATGACAACTTGAAGAGGAATGGTGTTGCATTCATCATCAAAAAGAACATTTCAAGATCTATCCTGAAGTACAACGCTGTCAATGATAGGACAATATCCATACGTCTACAAGGAAGACCAGTTAATATGACTATTATTCAAATTTAAGCACCAACCTCTAAGGCCACAGATAAAGAAATTGAAGATTTTTTATCAGCTTCTGTAGTCTGAAATTGATGGAACATGCAATCAGGATGCATCGATAATTATTCATGATTGGAATTCAAAAACTGAAAACAAAGAAGAAGGGTTGTTAGGTGGAAAATATGGCCTTGGTTATAGAAACGATGCCAGAGATTGCATGATTGAATTTTGCAAGACCAACAACTTCATGGCAAATACCTTTTTTTACCAACATAAACGGCGACCATACACATGGACCTTGCCAGATGGAATACACAGGAAATCAAATCAACTACCTCTGTGGAAAGAGATGATGGAAAAGCTCAATACCATCAGTCAGAACCAGGCCAGGGGCCGACTGTGGAACAGACCATCAATTGCTCATGTGCAAGTTCAAGCTGAAACTGAAGAAAATTAGAACAAGTCTACGAGAGCCAAAGTACGACCCTGAGTATATCCCATCTGAATTTAGAGACCATCTCAAGAATAGATTTGACTCATTGAACACTAATGACCAAAGGCCAGATGAGTTGTGGAATGACATCAAGGACATCATACATGAAGAAAGCAAGAGGTCATTAAAAAGACAGGCAAGAAAGAAAAGACCAAAACGGATGTCAGAAGGGACTTTGAAACTTGCTCTTGATCATTGAGCAGCTAAAGCAAAAGGAAAAAATGACAAAGTAAAATAACTGAACAGAAGATTTCAAAGGTTGGCTCGACAAGACAAAGTAAAGTATTATAGTTACTTGTTTAAAGAACTGGAGCTAGAAAACCAAAACGAAAGAACATGCTCGACGTTTCTCAAGCTGAAAGAACTGAAGAAAAAATTCAAGTCTCGACTTGCATTAGTGAAGGATTCTATGGGGAAAATACTAAATGATGCAGAAAGCATCAAAAGAGATGGAAGGAAGACACAGAGGCATTATGCTGAAAAGAATTGGTCGATGTTCAACCATTTCAAGAGGTAGCACATGGTCAGGACCCGATGGTACTGAAGGAAGAAGTCCAAGCTGCTCTGAAGGCATTGGTGAAAAACAAGCCTCCAGGAATTGATAGAATATCAATTGAGATGTTTCAACAAACGGATGCAGCGCTGGAGGTGTTCACTTGTCTATGCCAAGAAGTATGGAAGAAAGCTTCCTGGCCAAGTGACTGGAAGAGATCCATATTTATGCCTATTCCCAGGAAAGGTGATCCAACAGAATGTGGAAGTTATTGAACAATATCATTAATATCACACACAAGCAAAATTTTGCTGAAGATGATTCAAAAACAGCTGCAGCTGCATATTGACAGAGAACTGCCAGAAATTCAGGCCAGATTTGGAAGAGGACATGGAACCAGGGATATCATTGCTGATGTCAGCTGGATCCTGGCTGAAAGCAGAGAATACCAGAAGGATGTTTACGTGTGTTTCATCAACTATGCAAAGGCATTCGATTGTGGGGATCATAACAAATTATGGATAACATTGTGAAGAATTGGAATTCTAGAACATTTAATTGTGTTTATGAGGAACCTTATATAGATTAAAAGGCGGTTGTTCAGACAGTACAAGTGAGTACTGCGTGGTTTAACGTCAGGAAAGGTGTGTTTCTGGGTTGTACCCTTTCACCATACCTATTCAATCTCTATGCTGAGCAAATAATCTGAGAAGCTGGATTATATGAAGAAGAATGGGGCCTCACAACTGGAGGAAGACTCATTAACAGCCTGATTTATCCAGATGACACAACTTTGTTTGCTGAAAGTGAAGAGGACTTGAAGCACTTACTGACGAAGATCAAAAACCACAGCCTTCAGTATGGATTGCACCTCAACATAAAGAAAACAAAAATCCTCACACCTGGACCAATGAGCAACATCATCATAAATGGAGAAAAGATTGAAGTTGTCAAGGATTTCATTTTACTTGGATCCACAATCAGCACCCACGGAAGCAGCAGTCAAGAAATCAAAAGATGCATTGCATTGGGCAAATATGCTGCAAAGGACCTCGTTAAAGTGTTGGAAAGCAAAGATGTCACCTTGAAGACTAAGGTGCCCCTGACCCAAGCCATGGTATTTTCCATTGCATCATATGAAAGCTGGGCAATGAATAAGGAAGGCCAAAGAAGAATAGATGCCTTAGAATTGTGGTGTTGGCAAAGAACACTGAGTATATCATGGACTGCCAAAAGAACAAACAGATCTGTCTTGGGAGAAGTGCAACTGCAAGGTTCCTTAGAAGCAAGGATGGCAAGACTGCGTCTTACGTACTTTGGACATGTTGTCAGGAGGGATCAGTCCCTGGAGAAAGACATCATGTTTGGCAAAGTACAGGGTCAGCAGAAAAGAGGAAAACCCTCAATGAGATGGACTGACACTGGCTGCAGCTATGGGCTCAAGCGTAACGATGGTGAACGTGGGGAAGGACCGGGCAGAGTTTCGTTCTGTGGTATATAGGGTCACTATGAGTCAGAACCGACTGGATGGCACCTAACAGCAACATAGCAACAACATGAAGGTGCTAGCCTGACAATTTAGAATTTCCAATAGCACCAAATACAAAGCAAATGCACATGTAATCATAAACAACTTTCCACTTAATCACAGGGCAAGAAAGAAGAGAGAGCCCCTTTGGCAGGGTGTGCACATTGGGAATTCTAAGGTTTGAGTTTGCAGCAGAAGTTACCTAGATTTCAGAGAAACACTCATGCCTTCACCAGAAGCCTTGCATTGAGTAACAATTAAGAGCAGCCTATCACTGGGACAGGAACAAGAGCACGGAGAAAGAAAGCATCCATGTGACAGTTATACAGGGTCTGCTAAAAGCTCAGAGAGGAACAGGAGTACTGAGACAAATTTGAAAGCATCTATGTGACAGTTATGAAGGGTCTGCTAAAAGCTGCAGGAGGAACTGGAATACTGAGACAAAATTTCTGGAACTCCAGGCCTTGCATAAAGAACAATATAGTGAGAGAACTCCACTGGTGGAATTTGAAGCTAATGGTACAGTGAATGTAGCTATAGTAACAACAAAATTCAAATCCAGCTGAATTACAACTGCATTGAATTGATGCTCACCGAAAACATCTTAAACCATAAATATTATTATATCAGTAACTAATTTGTTTTAAGCAATGCCTAACAATCAATAAAGAATTGTGAGAGATAAAGAAATCAATTAAAAGCTAACCATAAAGCAAGTAACAAAAACAGAGAGATCCAAATTTGGAGTAATCAGAGGACCTTTAAAATGACTATGATTATTATGTCAAAGGATGTAGTAGAAGGGTAACCAACACACTTGAATACATGGAAAATTGACAGAAAAATGGAAACTATTAAGAGAGTCATTTACAAGAAACCCTGGTGGTATAGTGGTAAAGAGTTATGGCTGCTAACCAAAAGATCAGCAGTTCAAATCCACCAGGTACTTCTTGGAAACCCTACTGGGCAGTTCTGCTCTGTCCTTTGAGGTCACTATGAGTTGGAGTCAACTCGATGGCAATGGGTTTTTTTATTAATAGAGTCAAATGGAAATACTATAAATGAAAAGCACAGTATCAGTGATGAATTCCTTTAATGGACTGAACAGAAGACTGAATATGTACATAGTAAAGGAAAAAATTAGAAAATGTGAGATAGATCAGTGGAATTAACCAAACTCACAGTTATCAGAACAACAGGCAGAACAGACATTACATCAATTTGTATTTGATTGGTAGGAGCTAAGTAGTAACCTGTGGTTCCTTGGTACTTTGAACCAGTATTCATTTTGTGAGTCTGATTCATAAGAAATCTCTCAATAGTGCAGTTGTCTCTGTAAAAAAAAAAAAAAAAGGAAAGAAAGAAAAACCAGTTACAGTTGAGTCGATTCCAACTCATAAAAAAAAAAAACTACAGAGCTGAACTGCCCTATAGGGCTTCCAAGGAACAGCTGGCAGATTCGAACTGCTGACATTTTTGGCTAGCAATTGAACTTATAACCACTGTGCCACCAGGGCTCATTTTGCTCACAGACTCTTTCAATGCTGCAGCCCGAGGCTTCAAGTTTTTCTTCCATTCTTTTAGCTTGAAAAATACCAAATGTGTTCTTCCCATCTGGTTTTTTAACTCCAGGTCTTTGCACGTTTCGTTGTACTTTGTCTTCACAAGCTGCCCTTCGAAATCTGGTCAGCTCTTTTAGTTCATCATTTCTTCCATTTGCTTTAGCTACTCTAAGTTCAAGAGCAAGTTTCAGAGGCTCCTCTGGCATCTCTTTGATTTTTTTTTTTTCTTTCTTTTTAATAACTTTTTGCTCTCTTCATGTATTAGGCACCTGATATCATCACACAACTCTTCTGGCATTTGGTCATAAGGGTTCAAAGCTCCAAATCTATTCTTGGGTTGAGCTCTAAATTGAAGTAGGATATACTCAAGGTCGTGCTCCGGCTCTCATGGACTTGTTTTAATTTTCTTCAGCTTCAACTTCAATTTGTATATGAGCAATTAATTTTCGTCTGTCCTGCAGTCAGCCCCTGGCCTTGTTCTGACTGATGGTATTGAGCTTCTGCATCACCTCTTTCCACAAATATAGTGGATTTAATTCCTGTGTATTCCGTTTGAAGCCCATGTCTATAGTCACTGTTTATATTGTTGAAAAAGGCATTTGTAATGAAGAAGTCACTGGTCTTGCAAAACTCTATCATGCGATCTCCTGAGTCATTTCTATCACCAAGGCCATATTTCCCAACTTCCTATCCTTCTTCTTTGTTTCCAGCTTTCCCATTCCGATAATCAGTAATTATCAATGCATTTCAATTGTATGTTTGATCAGTTTCAGAATGCAGAAGTTGGCAAAAAATCTTCTATTTCTTCATCTTTGGCATTAGTGGTTGGTGTGTAAATTTAAATAACAGTGGTGTTAACTGGTCTTCTTTGTAGGCATATGGATCTTATCCTCTCACTGACAGCGTTGTACATCAGGATAAATCTTGAAATGTTCTTGTCGAGTATGAGATACTGCTCATCTTTAATTTGTCATTCTAGGCAAAGTAGATTGTCCAATTTAAAATGGCTGACACCAGTTTGTTTCAGCTCACCAATGCCTAGAATATAGATCTTCAAACATTCCATTTCACTTTTGACAACTTCCAATTTTTCTTGATTTGTACTTTGTACATTCCACATTCTGATTATTAATGGATATTTGCAGCTGTTCCTTCTCATTTTGAGTCATGCTGCATCAGCAAATAAAGGCCCCAAAAGCTTGACCCCAACTACATCATTAAGATTGACTCTATTTTGAGGTGGCAGCTCTTCCCTAGTCATATTTTCAGTGGCTCACAACCTGAGGGACCCATCTTTCAGCACCATATCAGACAATATTCTGCTGCTGTCCAAAATATTTTCACTGGGCAATTTTTTCAGAAGTGTATCATCAGATTCTTCTTCCCAATCTGTCTTAGTCTGAAAGCTCAACTGAAACCTGTCCACCATGGGTAAACCTGCTGATATTTGAAATACTGGTGGCATAGCTTCTAGCATCATAGCAATATGCAAGCCACCACAGCACAACAAACTGACTGACAAGTGGCGGGACACATTCATATGTTTCAGGGATTAAGATGTGGAGCATATTGGGGAGGGTCCATTATTCTGCCTACCTCAGAAATTCTTTATCTTCTCTCCAAAGTCTCCCATTAAGAGCCACTGCTGTATTGTTGGAATTTTTAATTTCTCTTAGTTTAAAAACAAAAATATATATATTTTAATTCCTAATACTGCAGCCACTTCTACTACTACTACTATCACTACCTCTCATTCTGTGCTTTTCTAGATTAACCAACACCTTTTACTATTTCTTTGCTCAACATTACTTTCTGGCAATATTCCTTTTAGAAATATTTCTCTTCTTGCTGAAATACATTATTTAGTTCTTTCCATGAGATTCTTTTTTTTTTATTCTAACACTTCAATGATAATTTTGCTGAGAATAAGATTTTATTCCCATTGGTGAGATATTCATCTGTTATGTAGGTCTTTAACATCGTCTCATGGAGTTAAAATTTTTTACCCATAATGGAGGCCAGAGCCAAGATGGTGGAGTAGTCAGACGCTTCCTGTTGTCTTCCTCTGTCTCTCAACACAGACCTGAATAAACAAGTGAATCTATTATGTATGAAAATCTAGGAGCCCTGAACATCAAAGACAAAGTTGAGGAGTCAGACAAAGCAGCAGGGGGAGGGAGATACAGTTCAGACACAGCAAGGATTTGACAGAACTGAGCTGGCAGGTGCCCTACAGGCTGGATTGGCCAACATGCTCAGGCTGAGGCAAGCACTAGCACTTGGGAAGCCTTTTCCACACCAGGGGAAACTGAGTGGCTGAAAGTCTGCACAAGTCCCTTGAGTCAGGGGAAAGCGGCACTGAATCTACAAAAGAAAAGTTCATAGGTCTCATCTACCACACAGGATAATAATAAAAAAAAAAAAACCTTCCCGCCTTTGGGAAGTAACTCTTACCCTTACCCATCCCATCTCTGCTCTGCTCTGCTCCAGTCCCAGTCCAACCGGCTTCAGTGATTGCTGTGCCCCCTGGGCCAGAAGAGGGACGACACTCCCTGAGCAATTCTCCCAGTTTAACAAACAGTAAAAAATAATCTGCCAGCTCCCCTAAGCTGGGAACTCAGAGCAGGCAGAGCCCTTTGCCTAGGCACAGGAGTAAGAGGCCCATGGACTTTGAATACCTTTCACCCCTGCCTAGACCTGTGTGGGCCCATTTCAACAGCATAGCCCTTCAATAGCACAGTACAACAGGGTGTATACCTGAAGCCTATTTTTAACTGCAACAGCTAAGGGGACTGGCAGGTTTGTGACATTTGACACCACCCTGCCCATTAAGTAGAGTCCTCCGCTACCCACTTCAGGGACCTGAGGACTGGTGGTTTCACCCACTCTACCTAGCCACCCACAACAGGGGTCTGAGAAAAAGTGGTGCCTCCCAGTCCTTGCAGCCCACAGCATTCAGTGCCCAAAGGCTGGCTGCAAAACCCACCCACGCAAGTGCTGTATGGGACAGGGACACCTCTTCCACCCAAGCACTCAGGGGTAGCATCATCCCCCTGCCTTGCTTAGCACATGACCCCCTACTACAGCCAGATACCTGTGCCTACTCCAATCACCCCTGTCCATCTAGAACTGTAGGTGACAGCCTGTACCACACACTTGCTGACTGATGACCGGAGCACCTGAGCTGAATCTATACAAGAAAAGTAAATGGACTCATGGCTCATGTACCTAGTAACAGCTCTAACCATCTGGTGACAGGATGTGAGGGATTCAAAAATGTCAATAATCAAAGTAGCTCATACAACTGGCCTGTTTGGGCATATCATATCAAAACAAAACAAGAAGCTGGGACACAGTTAAAAAAAAAAAGCAAACATAAAATAAAAAACAAATACAATAACTTATTGATGGCTTGGTGACAACAGTCAATTTCAAATCACATAAAAAGACAGAACATGCTGGCTTCAGCAACGAACCAAAACAAAGAACAAAGAAACCTTCTGGAAGAAGAGAACCTCTCGGGATTACTGGAGGTAGAATTCAAAAGATTAATATACAGAGATCAGGAAGGAGATTAGGCAAAATGCAGACAAAGGCAAGGAACACACAGACAAAACAACACAGAAACTTAAGAAGGTTATACAAGAACATAATGACAAATTTAACAGGCTGCAAGAATCCATAGAGAGAGAGCAAACAGAAATCCAAAAGATTAACAATAAAATTTCAGAATTAGACAACTCAATAGAAAGTCATGGAAGCAGAATTGAGAAAACGGAAGCCATAATTCGTGAGACTGAAGATAAAGCACTTGACACCAAATTATTTGAGGAAAAATCAGATAAAAGACTTTTTTTAATGAAGAAACCCTAAGAATTATGTGGAACTCTATCAAGAGGAATAACCTACAAGTGAATGAGTTACCAGAATGGGGGGCGGCCAACAGAAAATACAGAGATAATTGTTGAAGATTTGTTCACGGAAAACTTCCCCCATCAAAGAGGACAAGATGCCTATCCAAGAAGCTCATCAAACCCTACACAAAGTAGAGCCCAAAAGAAAGTCACAAAGACATATTATAATCAAACATCCCAAAACCAAAGATAAAGAGAGAATTTTCAGAGCAGCTAGGGATAAACTAAAAGTCATCTACACATAAGAGTCAATAATCCTAAACTCTGACAACTCAGCAGAAACCAAGCAGGCAAGAAGGCAACAGGATTACATATATAAAGACTTAAAACCCACCCAAAATATTTAAAGAAAGAAAAATTGCCGGACAAGAATTGCATATCCAGCAAAACTCTCTCAAATATGATGGTGAAATTAGGGCATTTCCAGTGAAACAGAAGTTAAGGGAATTTGTAAAAACCAAACCAAAATTACAAGAAATACTAAAGGGAGTCCTCCAGTTAGAAAATCAATAACATCAGATAACAACCCAAGGCAAGAACACAGGACAGAACAGCCATATATCAACCCAGATAGGGAAGTCACAAAAATAAGTCAAAGCTAAAACACTTAAAATAGAGAAACACAGAAGACAATATGAAAAAGATGACAACATTAAAACAAAAAAGGGTGACTAAATAAAGTATGCACAGAATTTTCATATATAGAGGAAGTCAAGGCAATAATAAGGAATAAAAGATTGGTTTATACTCAGAAAAATAGAGGTAAATATTATAGGTAAACACAAAGGAAACTAAGAATCTTACACATCAAAATAAAGAACAAAAAAAAAATAAAGATTCAGCAAATAATAAATCAACAACAATGACAAAGATGAAAAGAAAATACATAAAGAAAAATGACTCTGCCCCAAAAATTAAGTGAAACAAAGAAACTGTCAACAACACACACACACAAATACATCAAAATGACAGCACTAAACTCATAGCTATCAATAATTACACTGAATGTAAATGGACTAAATGCAACAATAAAGAGACAGAGAGTGGCAGACTGGATTAAAAAACATGGCCTGTCTATATGGTGCCTACAAGGGACACACCTTAGACTCAAAGACACAAACAAACTAAAACTCAAAGGGTGGAAAAAATATATCAAGCAAACAACAGCTAAAAAAGAGCAGGAGTGGCAATATTAATCTCTGACAAAATAATATTAATCTCTGACAAAGCAAAATCCACCACTAAGGATAAGGAAAGACACTATATAATGATTAAAGGGTCAATACATCAGGAGGACATAACCATAATAAATATTTATGCTTCCAATGACAGGGCTGCAAATACATAAAACAAACTCTAACAGCACTGAAAAGAGAAATAGACAGCTTCATAATAATAGCAGGAGACATCAACACATCACTTTTGATGAAGGACAGGACACTCAGAAAAAAAGCTCAATAAAGACATGGAAGACCTACATGTCACAGTCAACCAACTTGACCTCATAGGCATATTCAGAACACTCCACCCAACGGTAGCCAAGTATATTTTCTTTTCCAGTGCATATGAAACATTCTCTAGAATAGACCACATATTAGGCCACAAAGCAAGTCTTAACAGAACCCAGTACACTGAAATATTACAAAACATCTTTCTGACCATAAAGCCATGAAAGTAGAAATCAAAAACAGAAAAAGCAAGGGAAAAAAAAAATTGATACATGGAAACAGAACAACACCTTGCTCATATACCACTGGGTTATAGAAGAAATCAAGGACAGAATAAAAAAGTCACAGAATCAAATGAGAATGGAAACACATCCCACCAGAACCTTTGGCACACAGCAAAAACAATGCTCAGAAGTCAATTTATAGCAATAAATGCACACATCCAAAAAAGAAGACAGGGCCAAAATGAAAACATTAACTTTACAACTAGAACAAATAGAAAGAGAGCAGCAAAAGAAACCCATGGGCACCAGAAGAAAGCAAATAATGAAAATTAGAGCAGAATTAAGTGAAATATAGAATAGAAAAACAATTGAAAGAGCTAACAAGATCAAAAGCTTCTTGTTTAAAAAGAACAAAACTGATAATCCGTTGACCAAATTGAAAAAGAAAAATATGAGAGAAAGCAAATAACCAGAATAAGTAATGAGATAGGTGATATCACAACAGGTCCAACTGAAATTAAAAGAATCATAACAAGAATAGTATGAAAAATTGTACTGCAATAAATTTGAAAACCTAGAGGAAATGGACAAATTTCTAGAAACACACTACCTGCCTAAACTAACACAAACAGAGACAGAACAACTAAATAAACCTATAACAAAAAAAGAGATCGAAGCACTAATTTAAAAATTCCCGACAACAATTAAAAAAAAAAAAGCCCTGGCTCTGGAATCTTCAATGGAGAATTCTACCGAACCTTCAGAGAACAGTTAGCATCAGTGCTATTCAAGGTATTTCAGAGCATAGAAAAGGAAGGATTGCTCCTTAACTCATTCTATGAAGCCAGCATAACCCTGATACCAAAACCAGGTAAATACACCACAAAAAAACAAAATAACAGACCAATATCCATCATGAACATAGATGTAAAAATCCTCAACAAAATTCTAGCCAATAGAACTCTACACCATATCAAAAAACAATACATTACGACCAATGGAATTCATACCAGGTGTGCAGAGATGGTTCAACATTAGAAAAACAATCAATGTCACCCTAAATGGACAGAGCCCAAAAGCATTCCCCTCGAGAAGAGGAACCAGACAAGGATGCCCTTTATCGCCACTCTTATTCAACATTGTGTTTGGAGGCCCTAGCCAAAAAAACAAGGCAAGAAAAAGAAATAAAGAGCATCCAGATTGTTAAGGAAGAAGTCAAAGTATCCCTAATTGCAGATGATATGATCTTATACACATAAAACCATAAAGAATCCACAAGAAAACTATTGGAACTAATAGAAGAGTTCAGCAAAGTATCAGGATACAAGATAAGCATACAAAATCAGTTGAATTCCTCTACTTCAAAGAAGAGAAAGTCGAAGAGGAAATCACCAAGTCAGTACTATTTACAATAGCCCTCAGGAAGATAAAATACTTAGGAATAAATCTAACCAGAGATGTAACAGACCTACACACACAAAAAAAAAACTATAAGATACTACAGCAAGAAACCAAAAGACCTACATGAGTGGAAAAACATACCTTGCTCATGGATAGGAAGACTCAACATTGTAAAAATGTCTATTCTACCCAAAGCTATCTATAGATACAAGGTAATACCAATCCAAATACCAATGACATTTTTTAATGAGTTGGAAAAACAAATCACCAACTACATATGGAAAGGGAAGAGGCCCTGAACAAGTAAAGCATTACTAAAGAAGAAGAACAAAGTGGGAGGCCTCACAGTACCTGATTTTAGAACCTACTATACCCGCATGGTAGTCAAAACATCCTGGTACTGGTACAATAACAGACACATAGACCAATGGAACAGAATTGAGAATTCAGACATAAATTCATCCACCTAGGAATAGCTGATATTTGACAAAGAACAAAAGTCTGTTAAATGGGGAAAAGACAGTCTCTAACAAATGGTGCTGGCATAACTGAATATCCACATGCTAAAAAATGAAACAAGACCCATACCTTATAGCATGTAAAAAAACAAACTCAAAATGGATCAAAGAACTAATAATAAAACCTAAAACAAGAAAGACCATGGAAGAAAAAATAGGGACAATGCTAGGAGCCCTAATACATGGCATAAACAGAATACGAAACATAACTAACCATGCAGAAACACTAGAAGGGAAGCTAGATAACTGGGAGCTCCTAAAAATCAAACACTTATGCTCATTCAAAGACTTCACCAAAAGAGTAAAAAGACAACCTACAGATTGGGAAAAAAAAAAAATTTGGCTATGACATATCCGATCAGGGTCTAATCTCTAAAATCTACAAGATACTGCAAAACCTCAACAATAAAAAGACAAATAACCCAATTTAAAAAATGGGCCAAGGATATGAACAAGCACTTCACTAAAGAAGACATTCAGACAGCTAACAGATACATGAGGAAATGCTCCCGATCATTAGCCATTAGAGAAATGCAAATCAAAACTACAATGAGATTCCATCTCACCCAACAATGCTAGCATTAATCCACCAAAACACAAAATGATAAATGTTGGAGAGGTCGTGGAGAGACTGGAACGCTTCTACACT
Source organism: Elephas maximus indicus (assembly GCF_024166365.1). NCBI lineage: Eukaryota > Metazoa > Chordata > Mammalia > Proboscidea > Elephantidae > Elephas > Elephas maximus. The sequence continues at coordinate 139,697,392 of NC_064821.1, forward strand.
GCTGGTGGGAATGCAAAATGGTACAACCACTTTGGAAATTGATTTGGCACTTTTTTTAAAAGCTAGAAATAGAACTACCATACAGTCCAGAAATCCCACTCCTTGGAATACATCCTAGAGAAATATGAGCCATCACACATATAGATATATGCACACCCATGTTCATTGCAGCACTGTTCACAATAGCAAAAAAATATGGAAACAACCTAGGTCCCCATAGACAGATGAATGGATAAACAAAATTATGGTATATTCATACAATGGAATACTACACAAAGATTAAAAAAAAATGATGAATCCATGAAACATCTCACAACATGTATGAATCTGAAATGAATTATGCTGAGTGAAATTAGCCAGTCCGAAAGGACAAATATTGTATGAGACCACTATTATAAGAACTTAAGAAAAGGTTTAAACACAGAAGAAAACAGCCTTTGAGGGTTACAAGGGTGGGGAGGGAGGGAGAAGGGAATTCACTAACCAGATAGTAGATAAGAATTATCTTAGGCGAAGGGATGGACAGCACACAATACAGGGGAAGTCAGCGCAACTGGACTAAACCAAAATCTAAGACGTTTCCTGAACACAACCAAACGCTTCAAGGAACAGAGTAGCAGGGGTGGGAGTCTGGGGATCATGATTTCTGGGGACATCTAGGTCAATAGCTATAACAAAATTTATTAAGGAAATGTTCTGCATCCCATTTTGGTGAGCGGTACCTGGGGTCTTAAAAGAGTGCAAGAAGAAGCCATCCAGGATGCATCAATTGGCCTCAGCCCACTTGGAGCAAAGGAAAATGAAGAACACCAAAGACACAAGCAAGATATTAGCCCAAGAGACAAACAACAAGCATTGCCAGTGAGTCAATTCCAACCATAGAGACACTATAGGACAGAGAAGAACTGCCCCACAGGGTTTCCAAGGAGCACCTGGTGGATTCGTACTGCTGACCTTTTGAGTAGCAGACACAGCACTTAACCACTACGCCACCAGGGTTTCTAAGAAACAAAACCCGTTGCTGAGAAGTCGATTCTGACTCATAGCGACCCTATAGGACCACATAAACCAGAGAATACATCTGCCTATGACCAGAAGAACTAGTTGGTGCCTGGCTACCAACAATGACTGCCCTGACAGGGAACACAACTAAGAGTCCCTGATGGAGCAGGAGAAATGTGTGGTGCAGAACTCAAATTCTAGTAAAAAGACCAATCTTAATGGTCTGACTGAGATTGGAGGAGCCCCAGAAGATATGGCCCCCGGACTGTCTATTGGCCCAGAACTAAAATTATTCCAGTAGCCAACTCTTCAGAAAAAGATTAGACTGGACTATAAAATGTAAAATAATACTCATGAAGAGTGCGCTTCTTAGTTCAAGTAGATACACAAGACTAAATGAGCAGCTCCTGTCCAAAGCCGGGATGAGAAGACAGATAGGAATAGGAGCTGGTTGAATGTGCATGGGAAATGTGGGATGGAAAGGGGAAGAGTGCTGTCACATTATAGGGACTGCAACTAAGGTCACATAACAATATGTGTATAAATTTTTGCATGAGAAATTAACTTGAGCTGTAAATTTTCAACTAAAGCACAAACAAAATTATCCATAATGGACTTGTGCTTTCTTCATTAAAGTAACTCACAGAGAAATTGTATTGTTATTGTAAATGGTTGCCCTTTTTTCTATTATATCGTCTGGTTGCTTACCTCTAAAGAAGCAAAGTATCATTAATATTTAGGTTTTATACAATGCCTGGGGAATTCTAATACTTTGTCTATAAATTATGTTGACTTTTCTATGTTGGTGAGCATATCTTCAAAGATTTTGGTTTTTCCCTCCTTTCTTTTTATTTCCATTTTCTTTTATCTTGTCTTCTAGCATTGGCCAGGTTCTCTGGTTTTTATACAAATATTTACAGAGGCGGGGCCAAGATGGCAGAGTAGTCAGATGCTTCCGATGATCCCATTTACAACAAAGACCAGAAAAAAACAAGTGAAGGGATTATATATATGACAGGTTAGGAGCCGTGAACATCAGAGGCAAAGTTAGGAAGTCGGACTGCATGGAAGGGGGGAGGGAGAGACGGTTCAGAACTGGCAAGGAGTTGTCGGACCTGACTCGGCAGGAACCAGAGCCCCTCAGGCATGATCCCCTGGTGGTGTTTGGGAAATTAGTTCCTCAGGGAGAGACAATGACCTGCATAGTCTACTCACATCCCTGGGATTAGAACAGCACTCTCGACAAAAGCTAAGTACTTGAGTCTAATTTAGCACTCCCACGGCCACCAAGCTGGCTTCAGTGGTGGTCGATTTCACTGGGCCTGAGCTAGGTACTCCTGCATGCCCTAAGCCATTCTCCCGGCCTTGGAGAAGGAATAAATTAACATTTGGGGGAAACGATAATCTGCTGATTCCCCTAAGCTAGGAACTCAGGGCAGAAATGGCTTCTGTCCAGGAACAAACAGTCCACAGGGTTTGAATGCATTTCACACCTCCATGGACCTGTGTGGGCCCATTTCAGGAGCTTAGGCCATAGCTGGAAGACTGCAACTGGGGTCTTTACCTACCCACATCAGGGATCTGAGGACTGGTGGCTCCACCCATGCCACCTAGCCACGCGTGACAGAGGTCCAAGGATAAGTCGTGCCTCCCAGTCCTTACTACCAAAAGAACTGGGCGCCCATGGTTTGGCTTCAGGACCCACTCACTTGTGCATTCCTAGGGAAAAAAGGGTGTGCTTACCTCACAGACACTCGGGGACAGCTGTTAGCCCCCTGCCTTGCTCAGAGAGTGACCCCCTACTGTAAACAGATACCTGTGCCTTCACCAATCACTCCTGCCCCTCAAAGACTGTAGGATAGAGCCTGCACCACACACTTGGTAACTGAATACCTGGGCTCTTGAGCTGAATCCACACAAGAAAAGTAAATGGACTCCTACGCTCATATACCTGGTAACACCTCTGACTATCCGGTGGTAGGACATTACAGCTTCAAAGGTGCAAATAATCAAGCTAGATCTCTCAAGCAGCCTATCTGCACATACCAAAACAAAACACAGCAAGAAGCTAGAATACAGTAAGCAAACATAAAATAAATTGATACAATAACTTATAGATGGCTCTGAGAAAACAGTCAATATCAAACCATATAAAGAAGCAGACCATGATCGCTTCAACAAGCTCTCAAAACAAAGAACCAAGAAATCTTCTGGATGAAGATATATTCCTGGAATTACCACAGGCAGAATACAAAAGATTGATATACAGAACTCTTCAAGAGATCAGGAAGAAGATAAGTCAAAACGCACATCAAACCAAGGAATATAGAGATAAAGTAGCAGAGGAAATTAAGAAGGTTATTTAAGAACAGAATGACAAATTTAATAGGCTGCATGAAGCCATAGAGAGACAGCAATCAGAAATTCAGAAGATTAACAATAAAATTTCAGAATTAGAAAACTCAATAGAAAGTCACAGGAGCAGAACTGAGGAAATGGAAGTCAGAATTAGTGAAATTGAAGATAAAGCACTTGGCACCATATATTCAAAGAAAATTCAGAGAAAAGAATTTTAAAAAATGAAGAAACACTAAGAATCATGTAGGACTCTATCAAGAGAAATAACTGATGAGGGATTGGAGTACCAGAAACAGGAAGAGAGACAGAAAATACAAAAAGAATTGTTGAAGATTTGTTGGCAGAAAACTTCCCTGATATCTTGAAAGATGAGACAATATCTACCCAAGATGTTCATCAAACCCCACATAAGGTAGATCTGAAAGGCAAGTCACCAAGACATATTATAATCAAACTGCCAAAACCAAAGATAAAGAAAGAATTTTAAGAGTGGCTAGGGATAAACAAAAAGCCACCAACAAAGGAGAGTCAATAAGAATAAGCTCGGACTACTTGGCAGAAATCATTAAGGCAAGAAGGCAATGGGATGAGATATATAAAGCATTGAAGGAAAAAAAAATTGCAACCAAAACCATATATCGAGTGAAACTGTCTCTCAAATATGAAGGCAAAATTTGGACATTTCCAGATAAACAGAAGTTTAGGGAATTTGTAAAAACCAAACCAAAATTGCAAGAAATACTCTGGTTAGAAAATCAATAATACCAGATAACTACCCAAGACTAGAACGTAGGACAGAGCAACTAGATCTCAACCCAGATGGGGAAATCACAAAAATAAACCAAGATAAAAAAAATACTCGAAACAGCAATATCATAATGTAAAAGATGACAACTATAAATCAACAAAGAGGGGCTCAAAAATGTAGCCATAGATCTTTCATATGGAGAGGAAGTCAAGGCAACATAAAGAGATAAAATCTGGTTTAAATTTAGAAAAATAGGGGTAAATATTAAGGTAACCACAAAGGAGGCTAACAATCCCACACATCAAAATAAAATACAAGAAAAACATAGACTCAGGAAAAACAAAATCAACGACAATGAAAAAGAGGAAAAGAATATATAAGGAAAAACTACTTAGCACAAAAAAATAAATGGAAAAAAGAAACTGTCAGCAACACGCAAAAAAAGATATCAAAATGACAGAACTAAACTCATACTTGTTGAAAATTACGCTGAATGTAAATGGACTAAATGCACCAATAAACAGACAGAGAGTCACAGAATGGACAAAAAAAAAAAAAAAAAGATCCATCTATATACCGCCTATAAGAGACACACCTTAGACTTAAAGACACAAACAAAGTAAAATTTAAAGGATGGGAAAAAAAAAATATCAATCTAACAAAAATAAAAAAAGACAGGAGTGGAAATATTAATTTCTGACAAAATAGACTTTAAATTAAATCCACCACAAAAGACAAAGAAGGACACTATATAATGATTAAAGGGACAATATACCAGGAGGACACAACTTCATTAAATATTTACACACCCAAAAACAGGGCATCAGGATACATAAAACAAACTCTAACAGCATTGAAAAACAAGATAGACAGTTCCACGACAATAGTAGGAGACTTCAACACACCACTTTTGGTGAAGGACAGAACATCCAGAAAGAAACTCAATAAAGACACAGAAGACCTAATGCCACAATCAAGCAACTTGACTTCATAGACATATAGGGAACACTGTACCTAACAGCAGCCAAGTATACTTTCTTTTCCAACTCACGTAGCACTTTCTCTAGAATAGACCGCATGTTAGGTAATAAAGCAAGCCAGAACAGAATCCAAAACATTGAAATATTACAAAGCATCTCCTCTGACCATAGAGCCATTAAAGTAGAAATCAATAGCAAAAAAAGCAGGGAAAAGAAATCAAACACGTGGAAACTGAACAACACCTTGGTCAAAAACAACTGGGTTATAGAAGAAATTAAAGATGGCATGAAGTAATTCATACAATCCAAAGAGAATGAAAACACTTCCTATCAGAATCTTTGTGACACAGCTAAAGCAGTCCTCAGAGGTAAATTTAGGACAATAAATGCACACATCCGAAAAGAAGAAAGAGACAAAATTGAAGAATTATCCCTACAACTTGAACAAATACAAAGAGAGCAAGAATAGAAGTCCTCAGGCACCAAAAGAAAACAAATAAAAATTACGGCAGAATTAAATGAAATAGAGAACAGAAAACAATAGAGTTAACAAGACCAAAAGCTGATTCTTCGAAAAAATTAACAAAATCAATAAACCATTGGCCAAACTGACAAAATAAAATCAGAAGAAGAAACAAATAACCCAAATAAGTAATGAAATAGGCTATATCACAACAGACTCCGTTGAAACTAAAAGAATCATGATGAATGTGAAAAATTGTACTCCAACAAATTTGAAAACCTAGAAGAAATTGACGAATTTCTAGAAACATACTGCCTACCTAAACTAACACAAACAGACATAGAACAACTAAATAAACCCATAAAATGAAAGAAGAGATTGAAAAGGTAAATAAAAAAACTCCCAAGAAAAATAGGCCCTGGCCCTGACAGTTTCACTGCAGAATTCTACCAAACTTTCAGAGAAAAGTTAACACCTCTACCACTAAAGGTATTTCAGAGCATAGAAAAGGATGGAATACTCCCAAATTCATTCTATGAAGCCAGCATATCCCTGCTACCAAAACCACGTAAAGACACCATAAAAAAAGAAAATTATAAATCTATATCCTCATGAACTTAGATAAAAAAAAAAATCCTCAACAAAATTCTAGCCAATAGAATTCAACAACATATCAAAAAATAATTCGCCATGACCAAGTGGGATTCATACCAGCTATGTAGGGATGGTTCAACATTAGAAAACTAATTAATGTAATCTGTTCTGTCATATAAGTAAAACAAAAGACAAGAACCACATGATCTATTCAGTTGTTGCAGAAAAGGCATTTGGCAAAGTTCAACACCCATTCTTGATAAGAAACTCTCAGCAGAATAGGAATAGAAGGGAAATTCCTCAACATAATAAAGGGCATTTATATAAAGCCAATAGCCAACATCATCCTAAATGGAGATAGTCTGAAAGTATTCCCCCTAAGAACAGGAACCAGACAAGGATGCCCTTCAACACCACTCTTATTCAACATTGTGCTGGAGGTCCTAGGCAGAGCAATTAGGCTACATAAAGAAATAGAGGGCATCCAAATTGGTAAGGAAGAAGTAAAAGTATCTCTATTTGCAGATGACATGATTTTATACACAGTAAACCCTAAGGAATAATCAAGAAAACTACTGAAACTAATAGAAGAGTTCAGCAAAGTATCAGGATACAAGATAAACATAGAAAAATCAGTTGGATTCCTCTGCACTGACAAAGAGAATGTCAAAGAGGAAATCACCAAATCAATACCATTTACAATAGCACCCAAGAAGATAAAATACTTAGGAATAAATCTAACCAGAGACATAAAAGACTTATACAAAGAAAACTACAAGACACTACTGTAAGAAACCAAAAAGACCTATATAAGTGGAAAAACATACCTTGCTCACGGATTTGAAGTCTCAACATTGCAAAAATGTCTATTCTAGCCAAAACGACCTATAGATACAACACAATCGTGATCCAAATTCCTATGATATTTTTAATGAGATGGATAAACAAATCACCAACTTCATATGGAAGGGAAAGAGGCCCCAGATAACTAAAGCATTACTGAAAAAGAACAAAGTGGGAGGCCTCACTCTACCTGATTTTAGAACCTATCATACTGCCACAGTAGTCAAAACAGCCTGGTACTGGTACAACAACAGATGCATTGACCAATGGAACACAATTCAGAATGCAGACATAAATCCATCCACATATGAGCAGCTGATATTTGACAAAGACCCAAAGTCGGTTAAATGGGGAAAAGACAGTCTCTTTAACAAATGGTGCTGGCATAACTAGATATCCATCTGCAAAAAAATGAAACAGGACCTATGCCTCACACCATGCACAAAAACTAACTCAAAATGGATCAAAGATCTAAATATAAAATCTAAAATGATAAAGATCATGGAAGAAAAAATAAGGACAACACTAGGAGCCCTAATACATGGCATAAACAGTATACAAAACATTACTAACAATGCAGAAGAAAAACTAAATAACTGGGAGCTCCTAAAAATCAAACACCTATGCTCATCCAAAGACTTTACCAAAAGAGTAAAAAGATTACCTACAGACTGGGAAGAAAATTTTAGCTTCTGCGATTCCAATCAGTGTCTGATCTCTAAAATCTACATAATACTGCAAAAACTCAACTACAAAAAGACAAATAACCCAATTAAAAAATGGGCAAAGGATATGAACAGGCACTTCACCATTGAAGACATTCTTTTAGCTAACAAATACATAAGGAAATGCTCTCGATCATCAGCCATTAGAGAAATACAAATCAAAACTACAATGAGATACGGTCTCATTCCAACAAGGCTGTCCTTAATCCAAAAACACAAAATAATAAATGTTGGAGAGGTTGTGGAGAGACTGGAACACTTATATACTGCTGGTAGGAATGTAAAATGGTACAACCACTTTGGAAATCAATTTGGTGCTTCCTTAAAAAAAAAAAAATTTTTTTTTTCTTAAAAATCTAGAAATAGAAAAACTACCATACAATTCAGCAATTCCACTTCTTAGAATATATCCTAGAGAAATAAGAGCTTTCACACAAACAGATATATGCACACCCATGTTCATTGCAGCACAGTTTACAACAGCAAAAAATGGAAGCAACCAAGGTGCCCATCAATGAATGAATGGATAAATAAATTATGATATATTCACACAATGGAATACTACACAATGATAAAGAACATTGATGAATCCGTGAAACATTTCATACCATGGAGGAACCTGGAAGGCATTATGCTGAGTGAAATTAGTCAGTTGCAAAAGGACAAATATTGTAAGAGACCTCTAAATTTTAAGAACTCAAGAAATAGTTTAAACACTGAAGAAAATATTCTCTGATATTTACAGGGTGGGGAGGGAGGCAGAGAGGTATTCACTAGATAGTAGACAAGAAGTATTTTAGGTGAAGGGAAAGACAGCACATAATACAGAAGAGGTCAGCACAACTGAACTAAACCAAAAGCAGTTTCCTGAATACAACTGAATGCTTCGAAGGCCGGAGTAGCAGGGGCGGGGGTCTGGGGACCATGGTTTCAGGGGACATCTAGGTCAATTGGCATAACAAGTATATTAAGAAAATATTCTTCATCCCACTTTGGTGAGTGGCGTCTGGGGTCTTAAACGCTAGCAAGCAGCCATCTAAGATGCATCATTAGTCTCAACCCACCTGTAGCAAAGGAGAATGAAGAACACCAAAGACCCAAGGTAATTATGAGCCCAAGAGACAGAAAGGGCCACATAAACCAGAGACTCCATCAGCCTGAGACCAGAAGAACTAGATGGTGCCCAGCTACAACCAGTGACTGCCCTGACAGGGAACACAACAGAGAACCCCTGAGGGAGCAGGAGAGCCATGGATGCAGGTCCCAAATTCTCATGAAAAGACCAGACTTAATGGTCTGACTGATACTGGAGAGACCCCAGAGGTCACAGTCCCCGGACCTTCTGTTAGCCCAAGACTGGAACCATTCCCAAAGCCAACTCTTCTGATGGGGATTGGACTGGACTGTGGGACAGGAAATGATACTGGTGAGAAGTGGGTTTCTTGGCTCAGGTGGATGCATGAGACTGTGTGGGCAGCTCCTGTCTGGAGTTGGGATGGGAAGGCAGAGGGGACAGGAGCGGGCTGAATGGACACAGGGAATGCAAGGTGGAGAGGAGGAGTGTGCTGTCTCATTGCAGGGAGAGCAACTAGGAGTAGCAGTGTGTGTATGAGTTTTTGTATGACAGACTGACTTGATTCGTAAACTTTCACTTAAAGCACAGTAAAAAAAGGGGAAAAATTACATATAATATAAAAGTTAACAATAAACATGATTAAAGGTTATTTTTAGATTTTCTGTTGATAAATCATACCTTCATTCCAGTTTTAAAGTCTGTTTGTGATATTTTTAATACAGAGTTATATTTGGTTATTTATATTTTATTTAGGATTTTGCACCTATGGCTTATTATACCTAATTTAAAATGTGTATATTGACTTTCTCTACAAGAGAATTAAGTTCAAGGGGCTAAAAACTCTGTATACATTTTCACCAGTTTCTCTGGTAATTAAACATGTTTTTTTTTTTAGAACATAATAGGTACCTGATACACATTTGGAACCCTGGCAGCACAGTGGTTAAATGCACAGATTCTAACTGAAAGGTTGGCAGTTCATACCACCGTCTGCTCCTTGGAAAGCCTATGGAACAGTTCTACTCTGTCCTGTAGAGTATCTATGAAGCAGAATCAACTCAATGGCAATAGTTTTAACACACATTTATTGAATTAATAAGTAAAGAAATATGTTCATAAATGAGATGATCTATGATTTTCTTTTCTTTTACTTGCTCTAATCAGTTTTAAAATTATGGTAATATTAGCCTCAAAATTATTTGAGAGGTATTACCATTTTTCTATTTTCTCAAATATCTTAGATCTACTTTAATATTGGAATTGACTTGACAGCAAGCAGTAGGTAGGTAGTATTTGAATTTTTAGATTTTGCAAGAAGTCATAAATATTCTGAACTTGGGAATTTTCTAATGGCGCAGTCAGTGATAATTGTTTCAATTAGGGACACTAAAATAGATACGCTTTTTTTCTGCAAATAAGTAAATCATATTTTGAGCAGCTAAAAAATTTCAAGATCCTCAATATAACCCAATCTGAGGATTCCTTGGACAGTTAAGCAATTATGAGGGAGGCAAAATGCAGATTTGGTAATGTTTCTATAATTTTAAAACCTTACTTTACAGGAGTAAACAAACAAACAAAAATATTAAGGGTCTAATAAAACATTTTTGCTTTATTTCCTGCCTTAGTGTAATTCTTAACCTCTTTATGGAAACTCAAATGGTTTCCCTATTGATTTTTAAAAATTGAGGAAAAAATTAAGTAAAAAGGAGAGTTCGGGTTTTCAAAAAATTTTAATGGAAGTTTACGGATTAAATATGTACAAATAAATACTTTTATTCAATCCATAATGTTTTTAGGAAACACCAGCAGAGTTTCAAACATGACTGCAAAGAACTGAGATCATTTAACTTTAAAACTATAAAGAAGTATAAAATTACATTAGCCCCATCAAATTTTTGCCACTGCATCTAACATCACTTATACCATATATTTACAAGCTATAAGAACCATAAACATGCAACACAATTATATAGTCCAGTGTCAACTGTTTCAAGTTCTACAATGTACTATTTAAGTTATGTCTTGGGTGAAGGTGAACAAGAAAGAGAAGGTTTCTTCTTTAGTCCTTCAGCCTATGATACATCTTCAACTCCATGCTGATAGCACCTTCCATGTTCTGGAGGATCTAGATTTTATGAGGTTATTTGCTTTCATCTTGGTCCATGCAAACTGTCTGTTGACAGTGCCCAGGTGTCATGCTGCTGACTATAGACTGAAAAACTGCCACCTAGTTGAGAACTGTATATTGTCTCAACTAGGGAGCTAGGTTAGTTGTCTTTACCATTGGCGCCTCCATCTGCTGGCAACTAGCACATGACCACCTGACAGGAGTGATGTCCAACTAAGCCTAAGATTTTGGTCAACTTCCATTTGACTTAGTCATGTGGATAATACCCACAGGTCACTTGCTATCTTTTGAGACAGAAGTGGAAAACTAGACTGGCGGCATTTGGGTGGAAGAGAAAGCTCTCTCTCTTGGAATATGCTACATAAACATGGCATCACCCCAAAATTGAGGTAGTGGTAAAATGTTTTCTATTATACAATTTATAATCTCCTTAAGGAAGTAAGCATCTTTTTAATTATTGGACTATTAGGATGCACATGTTACCAATTACTAGCACCATAAAACTTTAAACAAATGCTTAATATAATAATTATGGTGGTGTTGTTAGGAAACCCTGGTGGTGTAGTGGGTAACAGCTATGGCTGCTAACCAAAAGGTCAGTAGTTCAAATTCACCAAGCACTCCTTGGAAACTCTATGGGGCAGTTCTACTCTGTCCTGTAGGGTCGCTGAGTCAGAATTGACTCAATGGCAATGGGTTTTTTGGTTTGTTGTTGTTAGGTGTCGTCAAGTTGGTTCCAACTCATAGCGACCCTACAGACAACAGAATGAAACGCTGCCCAGTCCTGCACTATCCTCACAACCGTTGTTGCAACCACTGTGTCAATCCATCTTGTTGAGGGTCTTCCCATTTTTCACTGACCCTCTACTTTACCAAGCATGATGTCCATCTCCAGGGACTGATTCCTCCTGATAACATGTCCAAAGTATTTGAGACATAGTCTCACCATCCTTGCTTCTAAGGAGCATTCTGACGGTGTTTCTTCCAAGACAGATTTGTTCATTCTTTTGGCAGATATGTTCATAACAATTATAAAGTTTACGTAAATGGTAATTGTCTTAAGTTCTGTAGTTGCTTGGGCCAGTCGTGCCCTCAGTGAGAGTGAGCAATAAAAGGAAGCTCTGATGTTTAGCTCTTTACAGTAAGACACATGTATTACCTAAAAAGACGCCGTAATTTTTTTTGAAGCCTTCTGTTTTCAGCTTTTAATCTTTCTTCGAGCCTTTTGGCTTCTTCCTAATGAGTGAGAAATAAAAACATTGGGGTTAATAAGTTCGCAGAAAGGACTAATTACTGTGGGAATAGACCCAGACCCAGGGCTGTCAAGTTGATTCCAACTCATAGTGACCCTACAGTAGTGCCCAAATCGGTGGGGGAAACACGCAAACAAATCTTTTTTTCCTTATTTATTTTAATCTATCAGTAACAACAATTACTCAGTTCCTCTCTTCCATTCATACCTGTTTTCTCTCTCACTCTTGGATATCCTACTTCTGTAAGCATCTATACGTCTCTTGCTGTAGCTCCAGAAACATCATCATCTCTCAGTCCATGAAATGCTGTTATCTCAGAATTCCATTCTGAGACTCCCTGCCCCTTCATTCTAAACAATCTCATTAGGAAGTCTTAGTCACATCTTAACTTCAAGCCTCATTGCTACACAGATGAATGTCTCACATATTTCTAAAAGGGGAAGCTGATCCTGCAGCAGGGTGCCCAGAATCAGGTGAGGTGTCTGAGCCTTACGTGAGGGAATCTGTTCCATGTCTCTGCAGTTTTGGTAGCAGAAGTAGAACGAAATCAAAGACCCCAGACTGACCATACTGTCCTTCAGAACAGAGTGGCAATCTTAAAAATGTCTTGGACTACCACGTGGAAAACTATTATACACAGGTAGACTGGTCACCCAAGGGGAGGGGTAGAATGTCCTTTGTCCCATAAGGGGACTCACACAGAAATTTTATACCAGGTTTGCAGAAGCAATTGTGGACCTCATTCTGTGGGGAAGACAGTTCTGATAATTTCCTAGGCTGTGGAATGCTGGCACTTAGTTATGTCTTTGGAGTCTGTTTTCTGAAAATGGGCACATAACAGTTGAGCTTCATAGTGAACACAGCAGATGAGGCAATGCATGCCAAGTGTTTGTATAATGCTTGATAAATCAGAACTACTGCCTATTGACTCATAATCATAATAATAAAAAAGGATGGGATGAAACAAAGTTTGCCAGTTAAAGACCTTCAGAACCAGGGATGATCAAGTCAAGGTTGAGAAACCAAAAAAAAAAAAAAAAAAATCCACTGCCGTCGAGTTGATTCTGGCTTACAGCAATCCTATAGGACAGAGTAGAACTGCCTCACAGAGTTTCCAAGTAGCCACTGGCAGATTCAAACTGCCGAATCTGCCGTAGCACTTAACCACTACGCCACCAGGGTTTCCCAAGTCAAGGTTAGGGTCATAAAAACAGTAATATTAAATTAATTAGTTAATCTATGACTGAAGCAAAAGATTGTCCAGAGAGGTTAATAAGTTAACAGAAAAGAATAATAACTGTAGGCTAGAAATATCCTTCACTTTTGTTTAATAAATTATAGTGCTTACTCTGTCCCAGGCACCATTGCAAACACAAATATTAACTCATATAATTATTAAAACAATCCTATTTTATAAGATAGGTATTAGTACTGTCTCCATTTTGCAGAAGAGGAAACTGAGCAACAGAGGGGTTAGATAAGTTGCCCAAATCATACATTTAGTAAATAGTGGAAATGGGAGTCACACCCAAGTAGACTGGCTCCAGAGTCCTTATCCAGGGTCACAATATTATGCTGCCTTTTCTGCCTTGTCATTGCTGCCTGGGCTCATCATTAAATGGAGAAGACTACAATCCTAGCATGATACAATTGCAACATACCTGGATTTTACGCTCCTGGGCCCTCTGTTGCTCTGCCAGCCAGTTTGCTCTGTCCCTCTCCATCTGTCTCACTTGCTCCTGATGGAGTCTCTCCCTCTGCTCCATCATTAGCTGATTCTGCCTTCGAATCTCCTCCAACTTTTGTGCTTCAGCCTGTGCAGCCTCTGCTTTCATGCGTGCCTCTGAGGACAAAGGAAAAAAACAAAATTCTCTAAGATTGAAGTGTTACTCCCTTCTACCTTCCACTCTTGTTATAGAGAAAATTCCCTGGGGCCCTTTTTTCCTTCCAGGTAGCCTTAATACAGCTGATTATATGTGCCATACCCAGATACAGCCTCAGGAAGTAAGAAACATCTTCAGCATTCCTGCCCTAATTTGATGATCCCAGGTGGACCAGGCCAAGTTAACTTCAAACTTGGAGATATTTCTGGTCTATCTTCCATTTTCTTCTCACCTTCCAACTCCTTTTCCTTTGCTGTGAGAATCAGGTCTGTCTGTAGAATTGCATCACTCACAGACTCCTTGGACATTAAATACTTCTGCAGAGTTTCCTCAGCCTAGGAACCCCCAAAACATGCAGTTAGAACAGGAAACGATGGTCAGAAATGTAAACATCTTCATTTCTGTGTCCTCCCAGCGTCTTTTCATCCCCAGAAGTGCACAGCCCATGCTGGTGGAACTGTCAAACAAGCCTCTTCTGTCACAGGAGTAGGCACTTTCTCCAGGCTGGCCAATCGGTTACAAGGCCACTAGATACAAAGCACTTGTTCACAGGCAGGGGAACACTGCAACCTGAGTTTTTTAAAGACTGACATGGATTCTGGGAAAAAGATGCTCTCTTTCCTGAGACTGAGGGCACTAAGGACTAGCTAAGCTTGGAGCTGTTGGTGTTTTCGCTGCCATCTGGGATGAGCCTGGCTGAGAATAAAGCCAAAAGGGAGGGAAAAGAAATAACAACGACAAAAAAATGAAGTGGGGTGGGGGTGGAAAATAGGAAGGAGAATTGGTGACATTATTTAAACTTCGGAATGTAGTTGTGCTTAAAACTAAATGAAATCTTTTGTTTTTAATCTTTATGAGCCAATAAACTATTGTTTTTTCTTAAGTTAGTTTTAGTTGTTAGGTTTCTGTCCTATGCAACCAAAAAGATCTTACCATAATAGATGTTGCAATAAAAGTCTGATGATTTTGCTGATATTTCAATTTAATTTCACAGCTGTCATTACAGCATAATCTTGTGCCAGGAACACTAATAGGAGGCACAGAGTAGGTTTTTTATCCATGCTTATTGAATGAAAGTGGAACTACTAGGCAGAGACATAAATCTCATCTGTGTGCCTGTATATGCCTTTCCTCCTGTTCTCCCTGAATTTTTAAAGACCCCCTTCCCCACTACCCAGCAATTTTCCAGAATTAATTGGTAAATTAGGAATACCTGTATTCCCTTCCTGGGCTCCTGATAGTAATTTTTCTTCAGCCTTTCCATCTTCTGAATGTAGAGACGATACCCCCCGGGTTTAGAATAAATCCCTTGATTCACTTCTTCTTCTAGAGGACCGAAAATACCCTGCAGTAAAGCTGAGCAACGATCCCATGATGCTTGCAGATTCTGCTTACAAAAGTCTTCCTGTTTTGCTTCTAGCTGGGTCTTCAAAGAAACACAGCAGCAGTTCTAGCAATGATTCTCAAAAAGAATCTATATTTTTTCTAGAAAGTTAGAAATCTCCTTAAGTGCCTTTCTGCTGTTATTTCTCCCTTAGCTGTGAGGAGCAGATCACAGATCTCTAGTCTCATGCCCTTGTTTTAAATGCATCTATTACTTTTTTCACATTCCTGGTTTCAGTATTATCCTGGACTTGGGATTTCAAATAAGGAGGTGATTCTTGGAATAATTGTGGTACAGCTAATGCCACTC
The DNA here is from genome assembly GCF_024166365.1 of Elephas maximus indicus. Taxonomy (NCBI): domain Eukaryota; kingdom Metazoa; phylum Chordata; class Mammalia; order Proboscidea; family Elephantidae; genus Elephas; species Elephas maximus. The sequence continues at coordinate 139,713,140 of NC_064821.1, forward strand.
TGGCTTTTAATGACATCAATTTCTTAGCTTTGGCCTGGAATGATATCAGCCTACTTACTGTACAAAGCCCAAATACATGAATTTTTAGAAGATGTAACTGGGAGTTTTGCTTGCTTAATTAATAAAAATAAAAAGTTAATACTTTTAAAAATACAATTTTTAAAAGGATAATATTATTCAAAAAAATGGGACCATGGGAATAACATGGAAAAAGTGGATTATATGCATATGAAAGTTTCAAAATCTATAGGGCCCACAGCAGTTACTTTTTTTTTTTTTCCAAAATAACAATGATACCTTGGCCACATAAATGATTATCATTTTTTCTAGTCTAGTAAGAATTGCTTTTCTTAATTAAGTCTCCATTTTTTCCTTTCATAGCAATACTTTGCCTTATACTGACTCTAATCTCCATGAACTAGAATGACAACAAAAATTACCACCAAATCCTTCTGGAACTTTCGGTCCACATCCTTGAAGGAGCTCTTCATGAAGACCTCGATGGCCTCTCTCTCAGTGGCCCTGTGCAGGTCCAGCAGCTCCTGGAGTGTTTCTGTGGGCAGCTGCACCTTCTGGCCCATCTGCTGATCATAGTGGGCAATGGCCTTTTGCACTGCAGCTGAGTTCTCGATCTGGGCCAAGGCCAGGACTGCGTTCTCCATGCAGGGCAGATCACCACTGTTGATGGCATTGACGTAGGTCAACATCAGACTCTCTAGACCTTCACGGGGGGAAAGGTACTCTTATTATTTGTAGGTGAAAAGGGCATGCTCTATACTGAGTCATTTTGAGAATGTTAATTTAACATTGCATTGCCTGAACTTTTCCAGCATTTTGTACAGTGCTCCAGTGGCCCAGATAAGTTCCTTTGGGAAACTGTGTGACCAAGAAGTCTGATCTTTCATTCTTTGGGAAAAGAAACCATGTTCAAAGGGAAAAATAGAGAGAACTCAAGATGTCTATGTCATTGTCCACATTTCTTCCTACTCCCGTGGAGAAATGTGTAGATAATTATGTAAAAGTCACACGTATTCATTTCATTAGAACGCTATAGGCCTTTTGCCTCTTTACCCTTCCATTTCTTTCCCTCTTCCTCAGGTGTCTATTCTCTTCAATATTCCCTTTTCTTTCACTTCAGTAAGGGTGATATAAGAGTTACCTTCCACAGAATAACAACAAATGAGCAAATTAGAACAGGTCTCCTTTAACTTTGTTGGAATTTTCATGTTTTCCTTCCTTATTCTTGGCACGGTTTTTGTTTATATTCAACTTCCTTCAATAACACTGCAAAAATTTACAAAGTTCTAGACATAGAACCCTTAGGAACACCTGGACCGAGAAGTCTGCTCAGACTCTTTTGGTGTTCTTGACATCGTGGGCCTCTGTTTGTTTATGTTTGCATTGATTAAATTCTATTTCTATAGGACTTGCTCACCTTGTGCTTAGCACAGGCTGTGACACATAATAAGTATCCAATAAATCTGTGGAACAAATGCTTCCAACCCATGTGGTTTACTCTAGTTCAACAGTGGACCATTTATGGGTAGAATTTCTTTAACTCTGCCCTTTCTTCAGGCTATGCTCCCATTTTATCCTACTTTGGAAGCATAACTGAAAAAGCACTAGAAATATTTTTGATACCCACTTGAACTTAACAGATATCGTAATATGATTTGCTTGATGGTAATTGACTACGTATTTGTCAACACTGACACTGGGAGAGGGAATCTTATAACAAAGTTCCTTATTTATTATGTTGAATTGAAGGAAAATCCTAAAAAAGATACTCACGAGGTCCATTGACCTTGATGTCTCCTGGGAGAGCCTTTATTTTAGAATGGCTGAAGATGTAGGAACAGAATTCTGCAACTTGTTGCACAAATTCAGGATCCAGTTCATCATCACGTAGAGTCTCAAGTTGGGCAAGCTTCTTCCGATGACTAGGCAACTCAAAGATAAAGCATTTCTTCATTGGAAAGAACTTTTGTATACATAGGCGGGGCAAGTTGAAATTCTGAACTGTTTGATCAGTGCCTAGAGATGGAAAAGTAGGATTTATTTAAAAACCACCCTTTGCCGTCAAGTCGATTCTGACTCATAACGACCCTATAGGACAGAGAAGAACTGTCCCATAAGGTTTCCAAGGCTGTAAATCTTTACAGAAGCAGAGACTGCCACATCTTTCTCCAGCAGAGTGCCTGGTGAGTTTGAGCTTCCGACCTTTTGGTTAGCAGTCAAGCATTTTAACCACTGTGCCACCAGGGCACCTTAGGATTTATTTAATATGGTGTTTATGTTAATTGTAATCTCTTTCGCTCAATAAATATTCTTTCTATCTGTTGTTATTTATTTCAATATATCTTCACAAGCTCTAAGCAAAAAGATTGTCGTTGATGTATGCCGTTGAGTCAATTCCAACTCACAGCAACCCTATAGGACAGAGTGGAATTGCCCCCATAGGGCTTCCAAAGAGCAGCTGGTGGATATGAACTGCCAACTTTGGTTAGCAGCCTGAGCTCTTAACCACCATGTCACCAGGGCTCCAAGCAAAAAGATATAAGGTAAATAATTAGGGGGGGGAAAAAAAAAAGAAACTTTCTCCGAGAACCTAGGAGTAGTACAAATTAGTACCGAGTCTCATAGTTTATTCTAAATTAATACCAAAAAAAACCAAACCCAGTGCCATCGAGTTGATTCCTACTCATAGCGAACTGCCCCATAGAGTTTCCAAGGAGCGCCTGGTGGATTCGAACTGCCGAACCCTTGGTTAGCAGCCATAACACTTAACCACTACACCACCAGGGTCTAAATTAATTTAAAAAAATTAATAGTACTTGTTAATTTGGTAGGATAGCTAGTTGATTACTTATCAAACCCAAACCCAAACCCAGTGCCATCGAGTCAATTCCAACTCATAGCAACCCTATAGGACAGAGTAGAGCTGCCCTATAGAGTTTCCAAGGAGCACCTGCTGGAATTGAACTGCCAGCCCTTTGGTTAGCAGCCATAGCACTTAACCACTAGTTGATTACATACATACAGGAGACCATAAATTTAACCACCTACACAAAACAGGTAATTTCCTGTGTTATTTTCCCTCTGTTTCCAAAACTGAAGTCCCTGTTACCTTGCTTCGGTCTTAGTGAATTCTCTAGGTATTCATCTGCTGTGATGACTTGCTCATCGATTTCCAGCTCAAGGAAGAAATCTCTCAGAGTCCACACTAAGTCGGGGAAGGAGCTCACAAAGTCAGCTGAATCTGCAACCTCGTCAAGATCAGATGAGGATCTTTCCCTGAGCAGATTTGTCAGTTCTGTTACTTTGCTGAAATGCAATTAAGGATAACTGGTAGAAATAGGACTGCATCTAAGCCTATATTTAATTCCATGTATCTCTGAACGTTTATTTTCCCCTTGGGCCTTAACCAATTCATCACTTCACCAGCAAAGATATAGACTTTTTCCTTGTACTCTCAGTGTTTATCATGTTTTCATTTTTAGGTTTCTTTCAAATGATTCATAGACATACAGCTGATGAATATAGGATTCCTCTCTGGTTTTGGTGCTTTCTTGAACCATAAAAGGATACTGCAGTAGGTCGATAGCTTCCTGGTCGATTTTGTTCATGGTATTGTATACAAAGATGCTGCTCAGTAGCATTGCCAGAGCAAAGACCTGGGTATCATTCTTCTTATCAACCTAGAAGTGAAAACAGATTTATGTCATGTCCCATGGCATCCCCAGATGAGCAATTGTTAAAAATAGACCTGTGAATTGCAAATATCAAACAAGACATAAATAAAAATGATTGTCACATGCATAGGAACTTTGAATAGTTCTATCATTAGCATTGATAATTTTATACAGAACTATAAATTTTCAATTCATCAATCCCTCTTGTAACTACTGTTAGATATTTGCAAAATAGGGAGTCAAAGTTAGTAAATCAACCAAAGCTCTTAAAATCAAGTTTTTTATTATATAAAACAAAGTTTGCCTATAAGCATAATGTTGCAGTTGTTAGCAGCCACTGAGTCAATTTCAACTCATTGCAAACCCATATATATCTATTTTATTGATTAGCTGTTATGCACCAGAGAGTTCACATTTGTGATCTTAAACTCAAAACAACACTGTGAGATAAATTTTACAGATAAGGAAACCAAGGTTCAAATTGAGGCTAACCGTCTCTAAACTCTGGTAAATCAAAGCAAAATGAAAAAAATTTAAAAAAGAAGGAAAATCAAGGGACCCAGTGATGCACTAGAGCCAACTCATAACAATATACGAGAGCAGATTGTGTACGTCTCTTCCCAGCTTGAAATCAGCCATGAAGGCAGTATTTAGGAAATGCACGAGTGCTACAAATCAAGGCTTTGTTTTTTTCCCCCAGTAAGCTCATCATTAAGCATTTATCACCACACCATTGTGAAAACCCCATGTAGCTACTAATCAAATGATGAGTTAGATAAGACCAAGAGAAAATAAATGATTTGGAACACTTGAACTCCGTATAGACTAAGAAGCATTGAAATATTCTTTCTCTTACTTGTCAAAGTCAGAAATCTACAGGTGCCAGAGCCCTGATTTGAACACACGTTCACCTGACCCAGAGCCCAAGGCCTTAACCACCATCTCTACAGGAACAGACTCTTGAGTGATTTTTTTTTTTTTTTTTTGCATCATCTTAATATATCTGCAATAACCGCCTGGCAACATCTGTGTAGTAACATCTAGTCATGATTCTGGCATATAAATATTTTTTCTCACTTCACGATTCCAAACCTTGACTACTTAAAATAGGAAAAAAGATAAGGTATACTCTGGTCAAGTGGAAGTACAAATTTATGTAAAACCTACCTGTGTAAAAGAATGTTCAGAGATGAGGAGGTTAATCAAAACCAAATCCTCCTTCCTTACTTTCTCTACGTCACCTAGGCCCTCAGTGTCAAGCAGCACTAGTGTGAGATTTGACTTCTCCGGGTGAGGCATACACCACATCCAGATACCCTTGGTGTGAGACTGCACTGTAGATCCAACAGAGAACCCTGCAGAAGGGGCGGGGGTGACTGAAGGTTGTGATAGCAGAGGGGCTCTGGAAATAGGGGACTTGATAACTGAGCTAGGATTTAAGGAAAGCAGGATGAGGAAATAGCAGAAAGTACAACCGGTAGCAATCTAAACTACAACTACAGAAATGGGAAATGACAACAGCAGATACCATAGGTTTGAAATTTGATATTTTTTACAAGAATATCATGTTATTAACAACATTCACGGTGTAATTATGTAAACCAAAGTTATTTCATTGCTTTCTTACTCCTTATGAGAAATATGAGGATAAAATACTTTTTCCAAGGAAATAGTAAGGCAAAAAAAGTGGTATGCCAGAAATTGGGAGCAGACTTTAAACTCCCAGATCGGAGCCCAGACACTAGCTTTCAATATGCATCTTTTTGTCTAAACTTTATCTTCTGAAACCATCTTAACTACAGAGTGGGCAGCGTGAGTGAAGACAGGGGATTCAGTACCATTTTGTTGGTGGCACTTACCGTGTTTCTTGCCAGCCAGCTTGTTCATCAGGTAGGATTTGCCTGTGCGGTAGAGGCCCACGATAGCCACCACCACTACAGGCTGAGTAATGGCAGACAGGATCTTCAGAGCTTCCTGATTAATCATCAGTTGCTCATTAATGTTCTCAATGAGGCACATTGGGCCTGGCATGTGGATCTCTGAGGCCATGTCCAGGGTGTTACCTTGTCTGCAAGGGAGGAGGTGGAATGACCTGAAATGGCTGGTGTTTAAGCAGAAGAAGTCATTTTACTTCTGGAATTTGGTATCATACTACTCCCCAGCATGGCCTAAATTTCTGGATAAATATTTTTAAAAAGTGATTGCAAAGAGAACCACAGTAAAATAAGTCTTGAGGCTCTTTAAGGTCTCTTACAGGCTACCCCACTGGCTCTTAAATATTTGGTGAGCATAGAAAATCTATTTCCTCAGTTTAACTTAGTACCGTTAGTTTGAATCTTACTCCATTGATTTTTGGCTTACTTTTGTTTCCTAGTTTTTATCTCCCTGCATCACTAGATTGATTCTTTATGACCATTATATCTTATACTATATTTCTTTCTTTTACCTCATTTCAACTTGTTTTTCTCTTATTTAGGGCTATGTCCAGTCAAACTGTATTATATTAAATCCTGCCAGTTCTTTACATAGCATTACAGTTGTTTTCTTCTTAGAGCTATGTTTTTTCAGTAAGTTTTATATACAGTTATTGATATAGCTTCTTCAATAACACTTCAAACGTGACCTTTTTATGGATGAGGAAGTGAGTGAAAATATTTCCTTTAATTATGATTAACCACTTATTTTCTAACTTCTGGGCATTAATTCCTATAGCCCAAAGAGTCCTTGATAAAATATTTTTTAGGCTATATGAGATACAAGAAAATGCACACTTTTCTACCTTCCCCATGGTAAAGAATAATTTACTTCTATTTTAAAAGTGAGTATCTACTACAGAATTAAAAAAATCCACCATCTGCCTGACTCTTCCTTTAACTTGCAACTTCCTTTATCTTGCGACTAAAAGATTTGGATTCCTAACCTCTTTGTTAGCAGATTGCAAAAACAAATGGGTTTTTTTAAAACAATTCTAAGGACACATTCCCCCTCCTACTTCTTTCTCATAGCCAAGGACCCAAAGATGAATCAGGTGACAGATCAAAACAGAAACTGCTTCGAAGTAGACAATAGAAATCCATGGCACATGGCACATCACCAGGCATGGGAATCAGAAATGCCAAGTTCGAGTCTTATCCAGAAAGAAGGGATTGCACAATGATTTTAGAAACTCAAATGACAAGTCTCTTTCTATTCTAATCCACTCCCTAAGCAATACTGGCACCTTATAGTTGTACAGTTCTGGTTGCCTGACTCATTTATAGCAAGGGCCATAATTGTTTTTCGATTAGAAAGATGTAAGACCTGGCAGTGATGTTCTGTAACAGTTAGCTAGGAGAACCAAATCTATATACGCAGATATTGGGGCAGCCAGATTTTGTGCTTTGGGCTGATGTCATTAATGGGGGAGGAACTAATTTGTCCACGTTTTCAAGCCTCAGAAATAACACTACTGCTATATATCTATACTAATAATATTATTTTATGCATCGTCCCCACATGTTAACTGGATAACATCTTTACTGCTCCTTAAGAGAGCCCAAGCTCCAAAACACCATTGCAGATTCAACCATGGCTCTGCCATTCGTAACTCAGCCAGTGCTGTGTGTTCTGGGATACATTTTCCCTAACTCTGTTACTGTACCATAACCTTTTATAAATGAAGGCAATGCAAGAATGAATTGAGATACAAAAAAGGAATACACATTTTGGCCTTGAAGTAAAGCAGACCTGATTTCTAATCCCAGTTCTGCCACTGGCTAGCTACCTGACATTCGACATTTCACTCAAGTCTTTAAGCCTATTTTCTATTTAAAAAAAAAAAAAGGAGGATAAGTAAGTAAATAGTTGGAGGTAAAATTCAATGATGCACTCATCAAAACTGCTAGCTTAATAAAGACAAAGCTGCAGGAGAGAAAAAAAAGTGCAAATAAAGAAAACATTAAGAAATACAGGAGAAATGTTCAGGAGTGCTGGAGACGGAGATTCTGAAAGAAAATATCTCTTTTTTTGGCTATACTAGTTTGTGTCCTGTGTGTTTTGTTGTTGTTATTTGCTTTGTTTTGTGCTGATTGTGGTTTAAGAAAAAAGGCTCTTAACAAGGAGATAAATGGAAATCAAACAAGAGATGCATAAAACTTGTGTTATATGGTGGAGAGAGTTCCAAGGAGTAAGCAAAATTGCCAGATATTGTCAGAGGGGTCAAGTCAGGCAACAACTGCTGAATCAAGTGATTTATACTATAGAGGAAGTACAGTAGTCAAGCAGGATCCAACACAAAAGGGGCTAAGGGCATGGAGAAATTGAAACCACTTATATCAGAACTATGTCTAAAAGAAAAAACTGACCTTCAAATAAAGTACGACACTATGACTAAAAATATGTAGCCGTTTTCAGGAAACCTCTTCATTGTTTACTCCAGGTTTCAACTTTCCTCTTTTTTCTTATTTTTTGTACCTAACAATGTTGTTGCTGTGTGCAAAGTAGAACTTCTCCATAGGATTTTCAGAGCTGTGACCTTTTGGAAGCAGAGTGCCACGCCTGTCTTCTGAGGCGCCTCTGGGTGGGTTCGAATTGCCCAGTAGTCAAGCACTTAACCATTTGCCACACTCAGGGACGCCCCCCCACCACCAACTTAGGAATGTTAGCATGCTAATTACGTTGCTTCTCATTATTGCTGTTTCTCATAAAAATAAGGCAATCATTGTCGAGTAAGGCTGCAGTTTGAGCCAGCTTAATCAGATTCTATCAAAGATAAAGGTAACAAGTGGTAATTATGCTCCCAGATAGGTCATAAGGTGGAAAAGGAAGAAAAAAAGCTTTAAGACATTTCAGTCTCTCAGTTTATTCTCCATACATGCTTGTGTGTAATTGAGCATTAAGCAAAGCAAGCCGGCCTTTCAGAATCCTCCTGACCATCTGATAAAACCACAGCTGAACCCTCACTGAGGCCTGATATTCCGCATCAGGCTCTGCAGCATCCTGTCCTGATGGAATGTTTCTGCAGTGAGCTGCCCCTTGCCAATCTCCTCCCACCCTGGCCCCAATCTCACCTTAACCGTGAAACTCCCAGCAGAGGTCCTTTTTCTTGATAAGAAAGCTGCTTTGATGAGAACGTGGTAGGAGTCCTAACTCTTGTCCCTTAGTTTAGGTGTGGGCTTTCTGCCATATCTCTTCCTTATCCAACGTGGGGATTTCCGCTATTTTTTGCCTGAGATCAGAAGACTGGAAAATGAAATGGAAACTAAGGAAAGAAGGGCCGAAGTTTGGAAATCTCTGTAAGGAAACTGAAACCAAAGAGCAAACTCCATGACTAGGCAATAGGAAGGGGATTTCCCGAATGTTGGCTAATACACTGCATGCATTGGGCCTGGTTTCTCAGAAATCGCATGCTGTTACTGGGAGAAATCTTGGAGATCATTTCCCAGTTTTGAAATGTTGTTTGAAATACAGTGATACCTATCTCCAGTTTAGAAGCAGGGCAGAAGGAAGCCCAATATTCTTTGTGAGGTCTAATTTCCTGAACTATTAGATGCATTCAAATAGGGCCAAGTGTTTGGATTTCACATAGGAGGTATTGCTTTTCCAATAAGAGCAGTAACTGAGGGTTTATACTAACCCACAAGAAAGGACAAAGTACTCCATACTTACTATGCATGAATGGTAAAGAAGATATTATGTAATAAATATCTGATAAGCTCCCCAAGCAGTGCTCACTACATGAATTACTCCAGGTTAACTCCTATAAGAAATATTTTACTGGGCACAGAGAGTTCAAACTCAGAGTCACCACAAAAAAAAAAAAAAAAAACCAAACCTGTTGCTGTCAAGCCAATTTGCAATCATAGTGACCCTGTAGGACCGAGTAGAACTGGCCCATAGAGTTTCCAAGGAGCACCTGGTGGATTTGAACTGCTGACCTTTTGGGTAGCATCCATAGCTCATAACCAGTACGCCACCACGTTTTCCACAGAACCACAGAGCTACTAGTAAATGGATCTTAAGGTTCAAATCCAAGTAGTCCTGCTGCAGAACCCACACTCTGAGCCACTGCATTATACTACTCGTGTTTGCTGAGTGAATAATCATCACAACGGCTTTTTAATAATCTGATTGTAAGATCTTAGAATATTTGGATTCTAAGACACTTTAAAGGATTCCCTGGGTGGTGCAAATGGTTAACACACTCAGCTGCTAAACCAAAAGGTTGGAGGTTGGAGTCCACCCAAAGGCAGCTTGGAAGAAAGGCCTAGTGATCTACTTCCAAAATATCAGCCACTGAAAACCCTATGAAGCACGGTTCTACTCTGACACACATGGGGATGCTGTGACTCGCAATCAGCTTGACAGCAACTGGTCACTGGTTAAAAAAAAAAGCACGGTTCTACTCTGACACACATGGGGATGCTGTGACTCGCAATCAGCTTGACAGCAACTGGTCACTGGTTAAGACACTTTAATATTTCATTTTCTCCTAACAACAATCCAATAAGATATATGTTGTTATTCCTAATTTAGAATGAACAGAGGTGGTCTTAGGCTGTGCTTCCTCAGAAGCAGACCCTGAGACAAGAATTTGAGTTCAATGGGTTTATTTGGAAGGTGATACCAAGAAGCATGGTAGGAGAGTGGGGAAGTGAAGCTTGGTAGAGAAGGAAGGAAATCAATGGTGCCTTATCCAGCAGGTTCCCACTGTGGGAACCCAGAGCTCAAACCTCCTGTGGAAATTCTAGGAAACAGTACAGATCCTGCCTTTGAGCTCTCCACCAGAGGAGTGATAAATTTGAGGTGCTTTTCCTCCAACTTTTTTTCAGTAACTGGATGGGGGCTACTCCTGGAAGCATAACCTCCAGCACTCCTGGTCTGGTCCATACGTGGGTTGAGATCCTCAGATGGAGGGTCTCACCTATTTGCACGAGGATGCCATTAGAACGTGTAAGAAGGTTGAGTGCCTAAGGATGTGGATGGGAAACCAACAGCATCTGTTAAGGGCATCTCTTACACTGCTCATCCCCTGATATCCCATGTTAAGTTCACTCTCCTCATCATCACTTCTTCAATTTGGTGACAAGTCACAATTTTTTTAAACACACACGTGATCCTTGCTGCTGCAACAGATCTCATGGTCACAACTGATATTTGAAATCTTCCTCCTCTACCACCCAGTCTAGGCTCTGCCCATACTTGGCATTGCACTGGTCTAGGTTGTTTTCCTGGTGGGGAGACACAGATATTCATTCCTGAGGAATTGGAAAGCTTGTTTCTGTGAACTCATTAGGGTGTGGTTGCTGCCACTGCACGTTTACAGGTCATGGGAGCACCAAGAATATTCCAGTTAGTACTTTGAGTTCCAGACCTACTCCTACCTACTCCACTATGTATTATTTCCTCATGAAAATCACAGTCATTTAACCCTGCCAGTAGAGCAATCTCTTTTATGGCTTGCTGGTCTACTAGCATGAATTCCCCAAAATGAACAGGCAGCAGCTATAGTTTTATGTTTACTGGAAACTTACAGTGACCGTGGTAGAAGTACTGCTAACCCCCATTTTGAGAACCAAGCCTTCTAACTCAACAAAAACAGAAGTTTTTAGGACACAGATTCCCAATTGAGTCACTGGGGTGGGTGGAGACTTCTGCGGTGGGTGGAGACTTCTACTTCCACTTCTTGGTTCCCAGACTCATATATTTCAGCTGTTCACTAAGTATATACTGCTTCTTGAATGGCAATACTCCGACTTTGCAATGTGTCTTGGCTGCATCTCTAAGTGATCTTTGCATTGTTTTATCAGGCTGCCAGCTTCCTGATGATATATAAAGAAGGACCAGTGGAGCCTGTGGTCACATTCACATTGTTGTACCTCTCTACGGAGAACTCTGGAACTGATCCAAGTTGATGGGATCCTAATCCCATGACAGCAAATGAAACACAAAGTTGTTAAATAAGTGCTGGCTTGAGAGGAAAAACCACACCCAGAATTCACATCAATCTCAGAAAGGAAAAATTGTTACCTCCTTCAGGGTGAAAAGCCACTGGTATGATCACTTTGCCATCTAGTGGTCTCCTCAAAGTATGGTATCCATCAAGTTTCAGTATCATTCTCTGTTGTCTTAAGGTTAAAGACTTAATATATAGTGAGATTAGCATTGGTCAGAGGGATCCCTGATTGATGGATCTGTGCAAAGTTTCCATCCCTGCCACGAAGTCTACTCTGTGCAAAAACTGGGTGGCTGATGACAGAAGGCGAATCAAACCCACTGAATGATTAATTCCAGTCACTCGATGATTCAATTACTTTCTGAAGTGTATAATCTCTGGTGAGCATTGACAGGATGTGAGATAAAAAGATCCAAACAGTTTCTGTTCACTCCTATAGATTCATCCACAGATTTCCTTGTTACTGAAGGCATCCAGCCATGCCCCTTCCAAGCCCTGGCTAACCAGACAAATCATTCGTCCTTGCTCAGGAATTCTGCGTATACCCTCACTCCAGGCCACTTCTTTCACACAAAATTGATGACCAATTAATCTGCTTGAAACTCTACCCACTGGGAAGGCTATTCATCACTACTGTGTTCAAGGCCATCACTAGAAGCAGTGGCAATACATTTTCAGTTTGGTTTCTACAAATAGGAAAACCCAAACACCGGAGTTAGAACAGCCAGATAATTTCATACCCTGAGCTGACCCCTCTCCAATGTACTGAAAACCTCTTGTACAAGATTTCAAAATTCTCTTGTTCTCATGTTTTACTCTAGCCTCTGCTGTAGTGAACATTTTAGCAGCTTTGTACAGGTGTCATTGGGTGGCTTCTCACCTGAGTCAGTGCTTCATTTCTTCACTGTTTCTGCAGTATGAGGCTCCAGCAGTAATTGTCTTGGCACTCATTCATGTACAACCCAGTGGTGTAAGGAAATTAAAGTCCATAAAGACAGAAGCTGTAAGAAATAATTTTCCACATGTTAGTGAATCAGGATAAAGGGTAGGTGGAAAATGAAGCACTGGGTTATGCTGTGGGACTTTAAACAGTATGGATGTGGGGTAATTATACGGATTTTGCAGTTGGCTGACTGTTAATTGCTTGGAAATCTTTGAAAAAGAGAAAGAAAATAATGGGATTAACAAGATCCCTAAGTTGCCATGTAAGAGGTTCAGTTCCCCTGAGACCGTCATGCTGGAGACAGCTAGTGTAGGTATTCCAGTTGGCATTCCCAGATAGGCCAGGTTCTCCAGCTATCTCCAAAGAAGCCACAGACATGTGAGTGTGGCCTACCCTGAATCCTTCAGATAAGTCTGTCAGTTGAATACCATCCAACGTCTTCAGTTGAAGCCATGTGGAGCACAAGTTTCAGCCAGACAAGCCTGTCCTAAACATCTGACCTACATAATTATGTACTCATGAGCTACAATCAAATTCTGGCCAGAACTTTTCTTCAGACCAATACTCTATGCTATTTTCTTTCTGCCCTGGGGCTTTCCTGATCTCCTGATCTCATCATAGGTCTGCCATTAGGACCTGCTCAGCCCCCATTCTGGCACAAAATGGAAGATAATGCCTGTGGGACCATCCTTCATTAATAAGAGGTGGGAGCTGATGGACAAATGCTTTCCTTTTTCAACTTCTTGGGGGAAGAGCTCTGAAATGCATTTTGTAAGATTCCTCAGAAAATTCCAGTGAAATCAGACAGTTCTCTCACATTAGTGACCAAATTGATAACCCATTCTTTTCTTGGATTTCCCTCCTTCACTGGTTAACTCTACCCCTCATTCCTGCTCTCTGGTATCATATTCCCAACTAAACTACCTTCATGCAAGCCTTTATTCCAGGCTGTGCTCTCAGGGAAGCTAAAGCTAAGAAAACAGGAATTTATTTTCTTGAATATCCAAGAAAACAATGTGAGACAAACTTCATCAAAGTGAGTCCAGGTTCTTCTCTTACTGCTTTCCTTTTTCTGTCTCCAACTTTTTTCACTTTTAGTAACAACTTTGATATACGTATTGGACATTTATGTGCTTATTTGGAAACCCTGGTGGTGTAGTGGTTAAGTGCTACGGCCGCTAACCAAAGGGTTGGCAGTTCAAATCCGCCAGGTGCTCCTTGGAAACTCTGTGGGGCAGTTCTACTCTGTCCTATAGGGTCGCTATGAGTCAGAGTCAACTCGATGGCACTGGGTTTGGTTTGGTTTTGGTTTATGTGCTTATTTATCTAATGACATGTATATAGGAAGTGACAGTTCTACCTTCAAAATAGATCCAGAATCTGATCATTTTGCAGTGCTTTTCCTGTTACCTCTCTGGTACAAGCCATCATCATCTCTAAAAAAAAGTCAGGATTATTGTAGGAAGCTCCAACAGATCTCTCCATTTTCCCTCTATCCCTCTTGGCCCCTTCCAGCATCCACTGTGATCATTTTTACAATGTAATCAGATCCTGTAATTTCACTGCCCAAAATTTCTCAATGATTTTTTAAAAATCTTCATAAAATTCTTTGAAAAAGAAAATAAAGTCTCGATAGTGGCTTAATAAATCTGGCTCCTGCTCTCTCTCTCTCATCTCATCACTTATTGCACTTTACTGCCTCCTTGACCGTGCCAAATATGCTTCCAGCTCAAGACATTGCACTTGCTGTTTCTTCTACCTGCAAAGTTCTTCCTTCAGATATCTGCATGGCCCCTCCCTCTCTTCTTTCAAGCCTTTCCTCTAACATCAAAGGTCTATCATACCTGCCTTGGACACTGTAATTAAATTTGCAAACCTCCTATGTCCTTTGACCCAAATTCCTATAACTTTCCTCTTTTCTCCCTTACCACTTATCATCACACTGATGTATTTTACTTATTTATTTCCTATCTTATTCCATTAGAATGTTCCATGTGATATTCCTTTCTGCCTATTTTGTTCACTACTGTATCTCTAGCACGTCAAACGACACCTAACTTGAAATAGCTACTTAGTAAATAATGATTATTATGGATGGAATTGTGTCCCCCCAAAAGATATGTCACATTCCTAACCCCCCATATCTGTGAATGTGACCTAGTTTGGAAGTAGAATCTTTGAAGATATTATCAGTTTAATTAACATGAGGTCGTACTAGAATTCTTATTGTTGTTAGGTGCCATCAAGTTGGTTCCTACTCACAGCAACCCTGTGTACAACAGAACAAAACACTGCCTGGTCCTGCACCATCCTCACAATCATTGCCATGTTTGAGACCATTGTTGCACCCATTGTGTCAATCCATTTCCTTGAGGGTCTTCCTCTTTTTCGGCGACCCTCTACTTTACCAAGCATGATGTGCTTCTTCAAGGATTCGTCTTTCCTAATAACATGCCCTAAGTGCGTAAGACAAAGTCTCCCCATTCTGCTTCAAAGAAGCATTCTGGCCGCACTTCCTCCAAGACAGATTTGTTCATTCTTCTGCAATCCATGGTATAGTCAACATTCTTCACCAACACCATAATTCAAAGGCATCAATTTTTCTTCAGTCTTCTTTATTCAGCGTCCAGCTTTCATATGCGTATGAGGCAATTGTAAATATCATGGCTTAGGTCAGACGTACCTTAGTCCTCAAAGTGGCATCTTCGTTCTTTAACACTTTAAAGAGATCTTTTGCAGCAGATTTGCCCAATGCAATACGTAGTTTGATGTCTTGTTTGCTGCTTCCATGGGCCTTGATTGTGGATCCAAGTAAAATGACATCCTTGACAACCACAGTATTTTCTCTGTTTATCATGTTGTTGCTTATTGGTCCAGTTGTGAGGATTTTTCTTTACATTGAGGTGCAATCCATATTGAAGACTGTAGTCTCTGATCTTCATCAATAAGGGTTCCAAGTCCTCTTCGATTTCAGCAAGCAAGGTTGTGTCTTCTGCATATGGCAGATGAGTCTTCCTCCAATCCTGATGCCACATTCTTCTTCATATAGTTCAGCTTCTTGGATGTATTTTCTCAGCACACAGATTGAATAAGTATGCTGAAAGGATGCAACCCTGATGCACACCTTTCCTGATGTTAAACCATGCAGTATCCTCTTGTTTTATTTTAACAACTTCCTCTTGGTCTATGTACAGGTTCCTCACGAGAACAGTTTAGTCTTCCAGAATTTCCATTCTTCACAATATTATAATTTGTTATGATCCACACAGTCAAATGCCTTTGCATACTCAATAAAACACAGGTAAACATCTTTCTAATATTCTTGGTTTTGGCCTGGATATATCTGACATTAGCAGCAATATCCCTTGTTCCACATCCTCTTCTTAATGGCTTGAATTTCTGGCAATTTCCTGTTGATGTACTGGTGCAATCATTTTTTAATTATCTTCAGCAAAATTTTAGTTGTGTGTGATATTAATGATATTGCTTGATAATTTCTGTATTCTGTTGGGTCACCTTTCTTTAGAATGGGCACAAACATGGATCTCTTCCAGTCAATCATCCAAGTAGCTGTCTTCCAAATTTCTTGGTATAGACAAGTGAGTGCTTCCAGCATTGTACCTGTTTGTTGAAACATCTCAAGTAGTAATCTGTCAATTCCTAGAGCCTTGTTTTTTGACAATGCCTTCAGTGCAGCTTGGACTTCTTCCTTCATTACCATTGGTTCTTGATCATATGCTACCTCGTGAAATGGTTGAACGTCCTGGAGTTAGGAAAGACCTGGAATTAGAAAAGCAAAAGGGAAAAACACGCTTGGAATTTTCTCAAGGTGAAAGAACAGAAGAAAAGCACTGAACCTCCAGTTGCAATATTGAGGGAGTCTATGCACAACCTATTGAATGATGCAGGAAGCTTCAAAGGAAGATGGAAGGAATACATAGAGTCCCTGTACCAAAAAGTATTGGTCGATGTTCAACTACACTAGAAAGGGCTTACTTACTGTCTAAGTATCCCTGTCTGTGAAAGAGGATATTGGATAAAGTGGTCTCACTGTGAAGACCTGTTCTCCAGGTTCACAGTGTTCCCTCCTACAACATGAACTTCCTTGAGCTGGGTCAGTTGACCCCCACGTTTGTACTCAGTCCCACCGCTAGGTCTCAAAGTATACTCTCGCATTGTGTGGAAAACCATCTCAAAAGACCA
The DNA here is from genome assembly GCF_024166365.1 of Elephas maximus indicus. Classification (NCBI taxonomy): domain Eukaryota; kingdom Metazoa; phylum Chordata; class Mammalia; order Proboscidea; family Elephantidae; genus Elephas; species Elephas maximus. The sequence continues at coordinate 139,729,911 of NC_064821.1, forward strand.
GTATGCTGTAGTTGACTCTGATGTCATTCCTGAATTCCTATAATCCACTGAATATCCCACGTCTTATGATTGGGTGACTATGGCCTCCATTTATGAGTTCTTATGCAAATGACTGCACAGGATCTCCTTACCTCTTGTGCTGCACCCTGAACTGTTTCACATTAGCCAACTCACAAGATACTATAGCCTGACCATGATTTCTGCTCCGAGGTCAGTGCCCTGATTGGTATACAAGACCTTCCAAATGCTGAAGGTCTACCTTCATTCTTCATCACTCTGTTTCCCATCCTTTTGAGTAGGATTTTTGCTTGCCTGAAGTGCAAATTTCTACTGTCATAATCTCTTGACCTGTTCATCAAACTAAACTATTTTTCTCTTCTAGTCATGCCAGCTCTTTTTTTTTTTTTTTTTTTTTCGTCCCACTCCAGGGGTCCATTGTAATGAGTGGCTCAAAGCCTTTCCTGCTTGTCCTACCTTGAAATTACTGGCCTTTAATATAACAACCATAATTATATATAAGTAGTTAGTATTTAGTAAATAGCTTTCTATCAACCAAATGAACAATTGTGTTGCAATATCTGAGATATAGAAGATACTTAGTAAATGTGTTTTTAAATAAAATGGATTCTCTTTTTCAAAACAGAAGTATCTTTATAGATTTTCCTGATTACAAGATGAACCCATACCAATTGTTTAAAATATAAAACTCCTGTACAAGAAAAATGAGCCACATGTAATCTCACTACTTAGGTAAAAGGATTATAGCACCATAATATTTTTATGCCTATCTTTTTGGCTTTGTTTTACACATATTTAAATATTTTTATACAAATAGGACAACATATGATTGACTATTAACTACTTTTTACAAGTCTACTCAGAGTTAGCCATTCAGATAAATGAAGACAGAAAAAAAAAAAAAATCCAGATCTCATGTACTGAAAGTTAAAAAACAGTTTGAGTTGTTTTTGGACAAGTTAGTTTAAGTTGTGTCTGGACAACTTATTGGATTTATTTTCCACCAACTTGATATAGAAAATTTGTATAAATGTAAACAAAGAAATAATTTTATTTGAGTTAAATAGAGCTGATTTCATATCAGTAGGCTTATTTCAAAATAAACTAATAGCACGTCCATTCTTTCAGATTCAATTTGACCATACAGATACAGATTTTCCTAAAGAAGGCAAATTTTAGGGAGTCTTCAAGGAAAAGAATATTAGAAGAAAAGTGATACAATTCCCACCTTGAAAACCCAAGAGATCCCAATTGAAAGGTTATTGGAGCCAATAAAAAAAATTGAAGCGAACAAATGCAATATCATGTCATAAATATCAATAGTACTCCTATATATCAGCGTAGGTTAAAGGCTATAATGAATAACCCTACAATCTCAGTTGCTTAACACAAAAGAAGTTGATTTATTACTCTTGTGCAAACTTGTAGGGATGGGAACCTCTGCTTCTTGGAGTTTTCTGGGGACCCAGGATTCTCCCATCTTTGGCCCTGTCCTTTATTATGGTATTCATAGTGATAATATTAAGTTCCACTGATCCAAAATGTTCAAACTAAATTGTTTGACATTTTGTCATTTCTGTGGGGATAATAAAGTGCCAATACTGGTTGGGGTCTGCTACCTCCTAATGTTTCTTTATATTTATTTTATGTTTCTCAAATACCAAGAGATTCCCAGAATTTCCTGTTGTTACATCTGCAGCTTACAGCCCCACTCCCCCTCATATGGTTCCCTCTGGGCTCCACAGTGTAGTCCCAAGCCACAGGAGCCTGAATGTTGTGTGTGCCTTATCCCAGATTTGTGGTTTTGCTTGACACTGAGGGACTAGGAGACGCAGGGTGATTAAGGACTTGAATAAAATTCTCCTTTTGTTAAAGCAACGTACATCCTTAAGTTGTTTTTACCTAGGTTTGAACTTACAATTTATGATATCAAGCATCCCTCACATCAGCCCCTCTCAAGACCTCCTCCACTTGATCAATTTTCAGTTCTCATCTTATTTTATGTTTCAGCAACATTTAACAAAGATGGTCATCCCTTTATTCTTGAAGCATTTTATATCTCTGGCTGCTTGGATGCCATATACTCCTCATTGGTCTGTATATCACCAGGGAACTGCCAGAAATTCAGGCTGGTTTCAGAAGAGGACGTGGAACCAGGGATATCATTGCTGATGTCAGATGGATCCTGGCTGAAAGCAGAGAATACCAGAAGGATGTTTACCTGTGTTTTACTGACTATGCAAAGGCATTCGACTGTGTGGATCATAACAAACAATGGATAACACCGCAAAGAATGGGAATTCCAGAGCACTTACTTGTGCTCATGAGGAACCTTTACATAGATGAAGAAGCAGTTGTTCGGACAGAACAAGGGGATACTGGTTGGTTTAAAGTCAGGAAAGGTGTGCATCAGGGTTGTATTCTTTCACCATACCTATTCAATCTGTATGCTGAAGAAATAATACGAGAAGCTGGACTATATGAAAAAGAACGGGCATCAGGATTGGAGGAAGACTCATTTACAACCTGAGTTATACAGATGACCCAACCTTCCTTGCTGAAAGTAAAGAGGACTTGAAGCACTTACTAATGAAGATCAAAGGCCACAGCCTTCAGTATGGATTACACCTCAACATAAAGAAAACAAAAATCCTCACGACTGGACCAATCAGCAACATCATGATAAATGGAGAAAAGATTGAAGTTGTCAAGGATTTCATTTTACTTGGATCCTCAATCAACAGCCATGGAAGCAGCAGTCAAGAAATCAAAAGACGCATTGCATTGGGCAAATCTGCTGCAAAGGGCCTCTTCAAAGTGTTGAAGGGCAAAGATGTCACCCTGAAGACTAAGGTGCACCTGACCCAAGCCATGGTATTTTCAATCACATCATATGCATGTGAAAGCTGGACAATGAATAAGGAAGACCGAGAAAGAGTTGATTCCTTTGAATCGTGGTGTTGGCGGAGAACATTAAATATACCACAGACTGCCAAAAGAATGAACAAATCTGTCTTGGAAGAAGTACAACCAGAATGCTCCTTAGAGGCAAGGATGGCGAGACCGCATCTTACATACTTTGGACATGTTGTCAGGAGAGATCAGTCCCTGGAGAAGGACATCATGCTTGGCAGAGTACAGGGTCAGTGGAATAGAGAAAGACGCTCAATGAGGTGGATTGACACAGTGGCTGCAACAATGTGCTCAAGCATAACAACGATTGTAAGGATGGTGCAGGACCGGGCAGTGTTTCGTCCTGTTGTGCCTAGGGTTACTATGAGTCAGAACCGACTCGACGACACCTAACAACAACAACAACAAAGTGTTTCTTAATGAGTGGAGCACCTAATGAGTTAAAATCATTGATCTTTTGGTTAGCAGCTGAAAGCTTTACTACTGCACCACAAAGGCTTCTTACCACAAAATTAGTGGAGTAAAATAACTCAAATATATTTCTTTAGAGTTCTGGAAATTAAAAGTCAAAAACAGGTTGGCAAGACTGCTTTCATTGTGGAGGCAATAGGGGAGAATTCATTTACTTGCCATTTCTAGTTCCTAAAGGCTTCCTGGGTTCCTTGGCTCATGGCTCCATCCTCCATCTTCAAAGCCAGCAGCATAGCATCTTTGAGTCTTGCGTTCTCTGCTTTCTTCATCACATTGTCGTTTCTGACTCTGACCCTCATGTCTCCCTATTATAAGCATTTTTGTGATTACTTGGGCCACTCAGATATTCATGATAATCTAGTTATATCAAAATCCTAAAATTAGTGCCAACTTCAAAGTCCCTTTTGCCAAGTAAGGTAGTCACAGGTTCTTGAGGTTAGAACATGGACATCTTTGGGGAGCTGTTATATAGCCTACCACAGAAGATATCTCTACTCAAGGTCAATTTACTTCAAACTCTCATTGAAAGCAAATATTTGACTAGAATAGCTTGCCCTTTAGTTAAACAATCTCATTATTATTCACATATTCATGACTGTGTGGCTTCTCTCTTCTAAAGGTAAATCTGTTCTTCCTTCTAAACGCTTGAAAACATGGCTGGATAAAGCAGTTTAAAAGTGCAGATGTGTCAAACCCTCACAGACGGTGACAAGGTCACAGTGGAGGAGACTAGACCAGAGATGTTCTTTTGTTATGCTAGTTTTTAAATTACCTGCTAGAGAACTTAATACTGTGCATAAAATCCAAGTTATTATCTCTAACCTATGGAGAGTTCATGGAATTATGGCAATTGCAAACACTCATGTATCCATCATGGTTTTGTTTTTACAGCAGATGCTTATTTAGCATATTCCATGGCTAAACATATTCTGAGGGAAGGCACAGAAAAGCGAATAGTCTCTCTCCTGAAATGAATTTTAGTATATAAAGAAAAGCAAAAACTGAACACCAGTCGGTCAACCTGGGCCAGGAATATATTTATTACCTGGTACTCATGTGCCCCTAATTTGACAGGAGGTCTATGATGTCCTTCTGGTATCTGGATGTCGACGCCAACTTGGATCCTGATTCCAAGAATCCTTGAAAGGATTGGGTATTCCCATTTCCCTATTGCACAGATACTTGAGTAAATGGTCAGCCATCCCCTTGGGGTTACACTATGGAAACATTACCATTTATCCTTGTCCTGGAGCTGCAGTTCCCTTTTTTCTGGGGATCTAGGTTCTCCTCGAGGCAATGGGTTCCAGGTCTAAAACTGGCTCAGGTCAAGGTTAAGCATTTTACTGGGGCTACCGCTAAGCCCCCCACACATCTGTTAGTTTGGTGTACTCTGGGGGCTTGCATGTTTCTGTGAAGCTGGAAGCTAAGCCACCAGTATTCAAACACCAACAGGGTCACTCATGGTGGACAGGTTTCAGCTGAGTTTCCAGACTAAGACAGAACAGGAAGAAGGACCTGGTGGTCTACCCCTGAAAAATATTAGCCAATTGAAACCTTATGAAGAGCAGCAGGACGTTATCTGATATAGCGCCAGAAGACGAGCCCTTAGGTTGGAAGCCACTCAAAAGACGACTGGGGAAGAGCTGCCTCCTTCAAAGTAGAGTCCACCTTAATGAGGCCGAGGGAGCACAGCTTTCGGAACCTTCTTTTGCTGATGTGGCATGACTCAAAATGAGAAGAAACAGCTACGAATATCCATTAATAATTGGAACACGGAATGTATGGAAGTATGAATCCAGAAAAATTGGAAGAAGTCAAAAATGAAATGGAACAAATAAAAATAGATATCCTAGGCATTAGCGAGCTGAAATGGGCTGCTATTGGCCATTTTGAGTCTGACAATCATACAGTCTACTATGCCAGGAAAGACAACTTGAAGAGGAATGGCATTGCTTTCTTCATCAAAAAAGGACATTTCAAGAACTATTCTGAAGTACAATGCTGTCAGTGATAGGATGATATCCATACGCCTACAAGGAAGACCAGTTAATAAGATTATTATTCAAATTTATGCACCAACCAATAAGGCCAAAGGTGAAGAAATTGAAGATTTTTACAAACTTCTGCAGTCTGAAATTGATCAAACATGCAATCAGGATGCATTGGTAATTGCTGGTGATTGGAATGTGAAAGTTGGAAAACAAAGAAGGAGTGGTAGTTGGAAAATTTGGCTTTGGTGATAGAAACAATGCCAGAGATCGCATGACAGAATTTTGCAAGACCAACAACTTCAATGAAAATACCTTTTTCACCAACATAAATGGTGACTATGCACACGGACCTCACCAAATGGAATCAAATTGAGTGCATCTGTGGAAAGAGAAGATGGAAAAGCTCAATATCATCAGTCAGAACAAGGCCAGGGGCTGGCTGTGGAACAGACCGTCAATTGCTCATAAGCAAGACCAAATTGAAGCCGAAGAAAATTAGAACAAGTCCATGACAGTCAAAGTATGACCTTGAGTATATCCCACCTGAATTTAGAAACCACCTCAAGAATAGATTTGGTGCATTGAATACTAATGACTGAAGGCCAGACAAGTTATGGAATAATATAAAGAATATCATCCATGAAGAAAGCAAGAGGTCACTGAGAAGACAGGAAAAAAAAGAAAAGACCAAAATGGATGTCAGAAGAGACTGAAACTTCCTCTTAAACAACAGGTAGCTAAAGTGAATGGAAGAAATAATGAAGTAAAAAGCTGAACAGAAGATTTCAAAGTGTGGCTCATGAAGACAAAATGACGTATTATAGTGAAATCTGCAAAGAGCTGGAGTTAGAAAACCAAAAGGGAAGAACACACTCAGCACTTCTCAAGCTGAAAGCTCTGAAGAAAAAATTCAAGCCTCAATTTGCAATATTAAAGAATTCTACAGGGAAAATATTAAATGATGCAGGAAGCATCAAAAGAAGATGGAAGGAATACACAGAATCAGTCATTTCAGGAGGTAGCATGTGATCAAGAATCGATGGTACTACAGGAAGAAGTCCAAGCTGCACTGAAGACAAAGAAAAACAAAGCTCCAGGAATATATAGAATACCACTTGAGATGTTTCAACAAACTGATGCAGTGCTGGAAGTGCTCATTCGTCTATGCCAAGAAGAGATCCATATTTGTGCCTTTCCAAAGAAAGGTGTTTCAACCGCATGCTGAAATTATCAAACGATATCATTAATATCACACACAAGGACAATTTTGCTGAAGATCATTCAAAAGTGGTTGCAGCAGTACCTCGATAGGAAACTGCCAGAAATTCAAGCCGGATTCAGAAGAGGAACGTGGAACACAAGAATCACTGCTGATGTCAGATGAATCCTGGCTGAAGGCAGAGAATACCAGAAAGATGTTTACCTGCGTTTTCTTGAGTTTGCAAAGGCATTAGACTGTGTGGATCATAAACAATTGTGTATAACATTGTGAAGAATGGGAATTCCAGAACACCTAATTTTGCTCATAAGGAACCTCTACATAGATCAAGAGGCAGTCATTCCAACAGAACAATGGAATGCTGCGTGGTTTAACATCAGGAAATGTGTGCATCAGGGCTGTATCCTTCCGCCATGTTTATTCAATCTGTATGCTGAGCAAATAATTCAAGAAGCTGGACTATATGAAGAAGAATGGGGTATCAGAATTGGAGGAAGTCTCATTAACAACCTGCAATAGGCAGATGACACAACCTTGCTTGCTGAAAACAAAGAGAACTTGAAGCACTTACTGATGAAGGTCAAAGACTACAGCCTTCAGTATGGATTACACCTCAACATAAAGAAAACAAAAATCCTCACAATTGGACTGATAAGAAACATCATGACAAGCAGAGAAATATTGAAGGTGTCAAGGATTTCATTTTACTTGCATCCACAATCAACACCCATGGAAGCAGCAGTCAAGAAATCAAAAGATGCATTGCTTTGGGCAAATTGGCTGCAACAGATCTCTTTAAAATGTTGAAGAGCAGAGATGTCATTTTGAGGACTAAGGTGTGCCTGACCCAAACCATGGTGTTTTCAATCGCCTTATATGCATGTGAAAGCTGGACAATGAATAAGGAAGACTGAAGAGGAATTGTCGCCTTTGAGTTGTGGTGTTGGAGAAGAATATTGAATACACCATGGGTTGCCAAAAGAACAAGCAAATCTCTCTTGAAAGAAGTACAGCCAAAATGCTCCTTAGAAGCAAGGATGATGAGACTTTGTCTCACATACTTTGGACTTATCAGGAGGGACCAGTCCCTGGAGAAGGACATCATGCTTGGTAAAGTGGAGGGTCAGTGAAAAAGAAGAATATCCTCAACAAAACGGATCAACACAGTGGCTGCAACAATGGGCTTCAGTGTAACAACCATCATGAGGATGGTGCAAGACGGGGCAGTATTTTGTTCTAAGTAGAGTCACTATAAGTCAGAACTGACTCAATGGCACCTAACAACAACAACAGCCTCTCAACCTTTTGATAAACCACCCTTGATTTCATTAATTTTTGACTCCCCGTCCCTTTTACCCAACCAGTGCGCTCTTCTATTCCCCACTTTCAGAATTCCCCACTGGCCAGGCCTCCTTGGCTGCCACTCCAAATGTGCTGCTGCTTACTATAATTGTATCTACTTGGCATCTGATAATTAAGTGTCACCATCTGGCCTCCATTGTGCCAGGGTCTATCATCCCCAACACTACCAGTGTGCTGGCTCTGCAATGGCACATTTTCCGTGTGCCCTGGACTACAGAGGAGGGGCCACCACTGAACTTTTTAGGGATACTGGTATTTCTTTCACCAGTGCATGTTATTGTTTGGTATTCCTGCTTCTAACACCTTAAAACTATAATTCAGAAATAGAAAGTTGAGGCCACTCTAGCTGAGATTTTGAAGGATCACAGGAAACATTAAGGCTTAGTTTTGAAGTGAATAAAGGAATTTAAAAACCAACACCAAAATGAAACAAGACTGGATGCAAATTTTGTGGTTTCCAGCACTCTGATCGTATTCCTAGAGCTCCTCATGGAGCTGACTGATGCCGTTTCTGGGAACACTGAGCAGCGGAATCATTTAATGGTTAATTGCCATGCCTTGTATTATCATTATTAATATTAAACATTACATTTCTTTTCTTATTTGTTTCTGAATGATAATACAAGCTCATTTTACAAAGTTCAAAAGATAGAAAGATATAACAGAAAGTAAATATCCTTCCAACCGCTGCTCCTACCTAGTTCCCCCCACCAGGAATCAATGTTACTAGTTTCCATGAATCTGTCCAGAGATATTCTATGTGTCTGTATGCATGGGTGCATATCCTTATTGTATTTTTACAGTGATCACACTGAACACTTTCTTGTACCTCATTTTTTCATCATAAAATTATCTTCAAGATTGTTCTATATTAGTACAAATTGAGGACCACTATTTATTTAGTGGTTACATAGTACTTCATTATATGTTTGTACTAAAATTTATATTACCAAATCCCAGGTAAATAGGTTATTAAATATTTTCCAATCTTTTAGTGTTAAAAGCAATGCCTCGATGGACATCTTGGGTTTGCGTGTATGATTTTGTACATGTGTATTTACTAAAAGCGAACACGCTAAACCAAAGTATATAAACATTAAAATTATGTTTTAGTTTTGTTTTCTAATAATTAAAAGTTGAGTATCTTTTAATTATTTTCTATGAACCACCTACTCATATATATTGAGTAACTCTTTCTGGTATAAATCTTAAATAAAATAGTTCTTTTTCTGCAATAATAGATGAAAATATCTTTCCAGAGTGTTGTTTTCTTTGACTTTGTCATTTTGACAAAGAGGATTTACTGTATTTTCATGCAGTTTTATACGCATTTCATGTCTTCTGGGTTTATGTCATACATAGATAGAAATTCCATGTTCCAAGATTTTTTTTTAATTATCTGGTATTTGCCAATTTTATGGTTTTAATCTTCATGTTTGAGTCTATGGACATTCTAGAATTTACTTCGCTACAAGATACATGATGTTTTTTCTAGATGACTACCTTATTGTCTGAGATAATTTATCAAACAGTTCGTCTTTTCCACTGATCTGAAATAAAACCTTTAAGATAAACAGTTCCTGCAGGCATTTGGTTCTCTGTCTAGACTTTAAAGATGCTCTATTGATTGGTCTGTATTGTGAAGTCCCAGTGCTGCACTGCCGATTATCACAGCTCTGCAATAGGTTTTCATACGGAGCAGATACGGTCTTTCCTCGCTCTTCTTCTGCATTATCCTGGAAATTTTTAGAAACACAGTAAGCACTTCAACTTAGACTTTCATGAAGGTAGCATGTCTAACTTCATAAAAATATCTCTTTGATATTTTACCTCACAGCACATTAAATTTACAGATGAATTAGAGAAAATTGACTTGAATATTCATACTTTATATAATTCCTTTTGTGATTTACAGTAGCATTCTTGATAAACTTATATAAAGTATTTTTTTACTACTGTACCAAATTTGATCTTGTTCTCTATTCCATCTTTTGAATTGGTGATAGCGAACTTTTTTTCTCAAGAACCAGGCAATAAAGATTTTAGGGCTTTTTGGACCATACAGTGTTTTAATTACCCAAGCAACCATAAACAAATGAGCATGGCAGTGTTCTTATGTAACTTTTTTATAATATCAGATAACAGGCCTGATTTGGCCCACAGGCCAGAATTGGCAAACACCAAAGCTAAAGTGCTGTTTGTCTCATCTTTAAATTAACTAATAAAATCAATATTTATTCTATCTAATGTGGCACAATGTCCTCTAGTAGATACTTTTTATGTTTAAGACTTTGCTGGATAGAAATGAAAAACTAATACACCAAATATAGGTCAGAGGATGTATCCACATTCTATAATTCAGACCCTACAAAGGTCCTGGCCAGCTTAACCTTCAGCTTATGCTCCGCAGCTAATTCTCTTTAAACAGTGAGCTGAAACTTTTCACAACATTACCAAAAAATTTACCAGGTGCACACAGGATGAACTGATTTCTTTGGCAAATGTGTCAAGGGCCTGTGAAATAAAGGGATTATCATTTTTAGTAGTATCAACAATATTTTTCAAATAATTTATCTCTGCCACCATCTCTTCGGATTTCTCTTAAATCCTTCATTAAGCAGATCCTCTTGGTCCTAACACAAAAGATGGGAAGGGAGTAAAATTTTTTAAATCTGAAATTTTTTAAAGAATTACATTTTTGCATTTAAGGACTTTGTGAAACTGTCTATGTTTTACTCCTAGTAGTGCTCTCTTACTACATCATGAGAGGAGAATATTGGCAACAAGGAATATGTTCTGCCTTGGATCTGGACATTGAGAGAAAGCACTGTTTACAAAATTGCTAACATTCACCCACACCATTCGAGTTTTGCTAGGGCACTAAACTAGGCATGAGAACAAATACTGTAGTAAGTTCCAACCAAAAAAATGCCAGTTGGGAGGAAGTCATTGGTCTGATTGTAGTAATTCTAAGTCTGACTTGGGATGGCATGGTCATCTGTATCTTAAGAATAATAGGAACCTATAAGTTAATCTAGAAAACTCTATAAATACTTCCAGACGGAAAAAAGAGAGAGCTCCCCTGTGCTATGTTGTGACCTGGGCAGGCTATCCTCACCAGAGGTTAGACGCTAACAGTTGCCTATATTTCTAATTGTTTTAGGTCAGCGTGGCTCTAACTCAGGGTCTTTGAGTTCCTGATAACTGGCAGTGACCTTGGTAAAGGAAACCAGTTGCTACTTATTTTAGATACACCTAGTTGAAATATATGGCCTTGTGAGACCAGTTTAGAATCATGCAAAACAGCAGTTCAAACCTACTTATATTCTCCAAAGACTTGGATGGGCCAAAGTTATTCTAGATTCTCCAGAGGTTCAGTGTGCCGCAGAACTCAAAGGCCTCTTGAAAAACTGGAAGGATTCACAGCTTTTAGTGGGTCATGCAGTAGGTGGCCATGAAGCTTCCTTTCATTATGTTGCTCTAACCTTCCTGGGGTACCAGGGCAATGACCTGCAGGCACTACCAAGGTCCCAGCCAGACTTACCTTCAGCTTATGCTCCATTGTCCTTTGTATCTCTCTAATATAGTTCTCTCTTCCCTTCTCCAGTTTCTCTTTCATTTGCCACTTGTTTTCCTCTAAACTCCTCTCTTGAGCCTCCTCCTGCTGCTGCTGCTGCTGCTCCATCTGTTTCTGTCTTAGAAGTTCCTGTCCTATCTCAGCTGCCTCCTTCTTGGTTTGCTCCAAGGCCCATGAAGGTTTTAGAAAGGGAAGAAAATAGTAGTTCAGGCCTGAGCTCTACCTGCCTGAAATCAGAGACCAAACAAAATTTGAAAGAGAGGTGAGAAATCCTGAATTCACCCAATATCAATTTGGACATCAAGAGCAGGTTTGAAAATATGATCAGAAAGACCCTGCCTGTCCAGGGGGACTTACAGCCACAATCTCCTTATTTTCAGATTCAGCAGAGTGCGTGTTCCACAGAAGGAAAGGAAGCTCATTGTCTCAGGAAGATCTTCCTCTCAGATTCCTCAGAGGGCATTGCAGGAACCTCCCCACCCACTGTGGGCTAAGCCCTGCCACTGTACCTGCTATGGCCTTCTCTGCATTTGTGAGGGCTTTGACTGCAGAATAAAATTTTCTATTTGCCTCTGAGACTGCAGGAAGTTCTGGAGGACCTCATTTGCCTGAGGAACCAAGAAAGACCAAAGAAATTTCCACTGAGGAGATTAGTGCTGCATAAGCAAGTCGGCCCATGTCATTTTTGCTTCCTGCTGAAAGCCTCCAGCATACCCCTACAAAGTCCAAGCTTCTTCGTGTAAGCAGAGACCCTCCTAACCCCTTTCCTCTCTTCCTTCAATCCCCCCTCCAGTGCTGCTCCCCACCACCGCCTTAGGTTCTAGCCAGTCAGAACCACGCACAGTTGTACAAACACACACCCTCGGGTGCTTTTACATATTTATACACCTACCTAGGGCTTCTCCCTTCATGTAACATCTCAACTTTGATAACATGTACAAATACTTCAAAATTTACGTCACCTTCCTTTTCTGGAAGGTTTCCTAGACCATCTTCTCAATCAATGGGAAACACTGCCTATAATCCTTGCTGCTGCTCTGCCCTGACACTTGCTGGCTGTGTAACTCTAGGCAAGGTATTTAGCCTGCCTGTGCCTCCCCAGCTCCCATCTGTAAAACGTGGAGAGTATGAGTAGATGCTTCTTAACCTTATTGGGAAGATTAAATTAAAACCTCCAGGCAAAGTGCTTATCATTGCCTGTCACATGAGAAAAAAAAGTCTTCAATGTATTTATTTTAGTTGTATTTTTACCCTCATATTTCTTACCATGACTGGTGCAGTTCAGGACCACAGCTTCATAGCTGAGAGCTCTGTATGCAATGTATGCAGTTGTCTATTTATTTGACTCTTTCTCACTTTCGATCCACCCTCAGTGCAAAGACTCTGATTTTACTTGTAAATCCTCAGCCCTTGGCACAATGTCTGTCTCCTGGTTCGATGAAGGGAATGAATAATTTCTGTTCTGTCTCTCCTGGATTTCTGATTTCCGTATTCTTTCTTTGGAAATGAACATTTCTATTGCCAAACATTTATATACAAGAGTAAATAAATAATGGACTTTGAAAGTTAAAGGTTTTATGATATCACCATGCTTCTTCCTTACAGATGGTGTTGCATTATCAGGTTTCAGGGACCCCTTGATTCTGTTCTGTAGGCTTCCTTGTGCTCCCCTTGCTCCTCACCTTTACTCCTTTCCCAGGCACTTGAGAATAGTCTTGTTCAGTCTTTTTCTTTGCTTCTATGTAGAACTTGTGCCCTCCAGGGACAAAGAAAATTCCAGCTGAAATACTTTCCACCAGGGCCTTTGAAAGCTGCTTCTATCCCAACAGTATTTACAGATTCCTCTTCATTCTGCAGCAAGAAACCCTCCTTTTTATTTTCTATGATTTCCTGCAAGAGAAATGTAGAGGAAACTCATCAGAAGAAAGGAACTGCGGAGATAAAATTTTAAAGAAACCAGAATTGTTGACATAAGTAAAAATCAACTCAATGGCACCTAACAACAACAACAAGGGCATGCAATGAATCAGGAATCAGGGGACTTAATCTACTCCCAACTCTGAAAATTTTCCTAACCTGCCTGGGCCTCAGTTTCCTTGTCCATGAAATGATGGGGTGGCAATACATAACCTCTATGATTCTTTGCACCTATAGCAGTCAGTGACTCTATCTTCAATGATACAAGAGCATTAAACTTTAAGGATAGCCTGAAATGAGGCTCTGATAAGAGAAATGTTGGTCCTAAGGAATGAGAGAGTGTGTTCAGAAAAGCAACAAGTTCAGGAATGACTTTTGGCTGCTTTGTGCAGGCTTTGAATCCATAGAATTATTCACATAAGGTGATATCTATATTGATCTTGTTCAGTGATCATCTCGATTTCTAGATAAAGTGTACAAACTTTAGGGAAAATATAGCCCCCTATAGCTCAGACTACTTTATTCTTCAAGTTAGAAATAAGCCATGGGGACAATAAAGGCACCTGTAGGCTTCATTCCTTAATGGGAAGTGTCACAAAAGGTAAATATTATGATTAAGTACCACGAGCATCTTCTGGAACTCGTGATTTTCATCTTTGAAGCAGTGCTCCATGAAGACTGCGATGACTTCCTTCTCACAGGCCATGTGAGCATCCAGAAGCTCCTGGAGTGTGTCTGTAGGAAGCCTCAAGCACTGAGCTATCTGCTCGCTGTAGTGGTTGGTTGCCTTCTGCATGGCTCCCGAGTTCTCAAGTCAGGTCCAAGTTGTCACCGCATTCTCTAAACAAAGCACTGCACCACTGTTGATGACATCCACAAAGGTCACCACCAGAGTCCCCAGGCCTGAATGAGGCAGGAAATTCAGGAATAAATATCAAGTTCCAAGATTCTTAGACTACGTTTCTAAAATCATACAAACACACACACACCTACTTCCTTCTAATATCATCACCTTCATTTTCCTATTGACTCTTCCTTCTTGGTTCTCCAGGCCAGAGCATTAAAAAAAATTAAATGTTTACCTTCATCTAACCTACTCAAGAGTGTCAGGAAAAAATTAATTTTCCAATAAAAGGAAAATAGATTACACAAGTAGTCAGATAAAGCAGAATAAATCAGATCATATTTATTCCTAATTCATAGGCTTCCGATCAATTTTGGGGAATTTATGGGCTAATATTTATTTCTGGGTTGCATTAAACTCTAAAAATATCCTTTGTATTCTCCTTGCAAAGAATATTTTTCATATAGGACTTTCCCTACAGAAGATGGTATATTTTGTTCTTACAGGCATTTAGTGAATCCCATCTCCAGTTGCCAAAGCAGACAAAAAGAGAAACCCTTGGCCTGTTGCCAATGAGTAAGCAATCCCCAGGTTTTCCCAGTTGAGTAGCACTTGAACTTCCCTACCCCAAATTTCTGTGGGTTCCAAACATGAAACCAAATTTTTTTTTTTCAATTACTCTTATTTGAAGAAAGAATTAGGTGTGAAGGAAATGTGAAAACCACCACAGTAGAGAAAGCAATTACTGTTGAGATTGTCCCATCCCTTCCATCCCTTTAATTATTAGATGGGCCCAATGCACAGTCTGTGGAACCTTAGGTGAGTCTAGGTTAGATGAGTCTGGGAGGTCCACTAATGAATATTTGAAGTATAGTAGTCATTTTATTTAGTCATGCATATGCATTTTATTTTTAAAAAAATTAACAAGTAAATCAAGCACACCTGCATCATATTACAAACATGGCAAAGAAAAATTAGGTATACACAAATGACAACCAAACAAAATCTGACATTCACTACCAAACCCTAAAATCAATTTTCTTGTTCGAGCCTATTTTTCTGTATCTCAACCTCTTCCCGCATCTTCTTACATGGGCAGAAAAAGTCAACCCTCCCTCAACTTTTAATTTCCAACATCATACCCAACAGTGTAGCAAATTAGGGACACTAGTAGAACTCTTTCTTCCTAGAAAAAAACAGAAAATTTTAAATAACATGTGTGTTTGCAAATTTATGGTTAGAAATAAGGAAAACATCTTACCTGAATAAATGACTCAAATCTTGAGTATATAGAGAATTTTTAGAAATTGATAATAAAGAGCCAAGCTAATTAAAAGTGGGTAAGATACTTGACTAGGCTTTCTTCATGAAAGGAGATTTCTTAATGGCCAAAAGACACAAGAAAGTATATTCAACATCATAACTTGTTATGGAAACACAAGTTAAAAGCTCAATGATGAACAACTGCCGCCTTTGCCATGAGACTGGAAGACCTGGATGGTGTTGGGTTATCATTACTGAATTTTTATCCAGGATTCTATAGAGGAATCCTGATCAAAAGGGGGGAAATGCAGAACAAAATTTCAAATTCTCATGGAATCTAGCTTATGTAGAGCTATGGAGGGTGGATGAACCCCTGAAGCTATTGCCCTGAGATAATCTTTAAACCTTAAACCAAAAACACTCCCTGAAGTCCTCTTAAAACCAAATAATACTTTAGCTTAACTAGTAAAAAATATCTGCCTTGAGCATTATGTTCTCTTTTTTTAAAAAAATAATATTCTATTGTGTTCTCAGTTAAAATTTATACAGCAAATTAAGTTCCCATTTAAAAATTTCTACATGATTTGTTCAGTAACAATGGTTACATTTTACACAGCGTATCAACTTTCTCATTATTTCCATCGGGTTGTTCAGTTTCCAGTAATCTAATTTCCCTGCCGCCTTGCCTTATCGTCTTTGCTTTAGAGTAAGTGTAGACCTTTTGGACTCTAGAGTAAGTGTTGACCTTTTGGACTCATACAGATGATGTATTTTTATTTTTTAAGGAGTATGGTATGCACAGGTGATATTGTTCATTTTATGAGCCAATGTATTATTAACTAGATAATGACCTCACGGAACAGTTTTGTTTCAAGGTTTAAGAGTACCTCAGGGCAATAGTCATGGGAGTCCAGTAAGTGTGGACTTTTTAAGAACTTGAGTTCTGTTCCACATTTTGCTCCCATTCTATCAGAATCCATCGGTTGTGCTCCTGATCAGAACTGTCAGTAGTGGTAGCTAGCTACCATCTAGTTCCTCTGGTCTCAGGGTAGATGAGGTCATAGTTTATGTAGACTACTAGTCCTGTGGACTAGTTTCTTCTCTGAGCTTTGGTTTCCTTTACTCTCTTTTGCTCCACATGCATAGAGAACAATAGTGGTATGTTAGATGGCTGCTCTCAAGCTTTTAAGACCCCAGACGCTACTCACCAAACTAGGACGTAGAAGAAAAACTTAATGTACTATATTATGCCAATTGACTGAGTTGTTCCACAAGACTATATGGTCCTAAGCCTTCAGACCCCATAAACCAATCCCACAAGGTGTTTAATAAGTATCCGTGTTTGTGCCACCTATGTGCTTTATTGTATATATGAATATGGATGGATGCATACACTTACATATATATATACACCTGCATATACCAAAAACAAAAAAACTATTGCCATCGAGTCAATTCGGACTCAAAGGAACCCTATAGGACAGAGTACAAACTGCCCCATTGGGCTTCCAAGGAATGGCTGGTGGATTCGAACTGCCAACTCTTTGGTTAGCAACTGAACGCTTAATCACTGCACCACCAGAGCTCCTGCACCTGTTTTGCTGTGTATACGCTCAACAACAACCAAATAAAATTTAAAAATCACCGAGAATGAAACAAACAAACAAAAAACCTCAACGAAATAGCATTACACACCCACCAGCATAGGCAACATTTAAAAGACAGAGAACACAATAGTCCTGCCAAGATGTGGCGTAAGTTACTGCTGATTAGAATTCCCTTCTAGAAAACTGTTTGGCACCTTCTGGTGAATTGAAACTTGCACCTATCCCACTATCCAGCCATTCCAGTACTTGGTATAAGTGTATTGAATAAAAATGCAACATATCAAAATTTGTGAGGAACCGCTAAAGCGGTGCTGGGAGGGAATTTCATAGCACTAAATGCTTATATTAGAAAAAAGTCTCAAGTCAATAACCTTAAGCTACCACCTCAAGAAACGAGAAGAATAAAATTAACCCAATGCAAATGCAACAGGAAATAAAGATAAGAGCAGAAGCCAATGACATAAAAAAGCAAAAAAAAAAAAACAACAGAGAAAACCAATGGAACAAACACTGGTTTTCTGAAAAGATCCATAAACTTGACAAAGAAAAGAGAGAAGATACAAATCACCAGTATCAGGAATGAAACGGGATATCACATATCCCTGACTTGGAGCTGATGAAGCCGGCAAACTGGAATACAAAAAAAGTTCCAACAAAATCCTGTCCTGTCTAAGAGTAGGAAAAGGACAGCTTAGCAAGACAGAAAACTTTTAGGCAATAACCACTCTCCTCCAGCCAAAGGCCACAGAGAACATTAGTTTCATTGTGTAGCATAATGAGGCAGGAGAAACGTAGAGAAGACATGAAAGAGAGAAAAGCAGGAGGACCTGTATCTGTCCAAGAACAAATCAGCAACATACTGTGAAGGTTTTTACCTCAATAATATTAAAGGAAACACAGAGGTTGCCAGGAGCTTGTGGCGCACCGTGATCGTATAGCGGTTAGTACTCTGCATCTTGGCTGTAGCAAGTTCAGTTCGAATCCAAGTCACGGCAACGTCTGGTGTCTACCGTGGCTGAGCCTGGCTCATCTTTTCCTTCCACTTGTTCGTTTCTGTACTGGCTGCGTCCATTACCTGAGGCCACAGAGGTTCCCTTAGTGCTGCCTTCCGCGAGCAATCCGCTGTCAGAAGAGAGGAAGGAAACCCTACAGTGCACACACCTGCATCGTGGTCATCTGGAAACCCCGGACTTGCCTAATGTCTGAGCATGTGCACAAACTCTCCCAAAAGGTGAAGGCTGTCCATAGTTTCCACTAATGAAATGTGTAGTCATAACCCTCCCCCGCCTTTTTTTTTTGGTCGAGTTTTTTCAAATATCAGTGGGGACCTTACAGACAAAAATAGAAATAAGCATTCCCACTGCAACAGGAAATTTTGCAATAAAATGTAATAAATACAAGAAAATCTAAACTTGATGCCGTCAAAGTCTCCCCTTTTTTTATAACAGTAAGTTATTGAAGTATAATTCACGTAGAGTAAAATGCACAAATCTTATGAACACAGTCTGATGAATCTTGACAAACATAACCATCACCTAGATCAAGTTACAGGTTTCCATCAACCCACAAAGATCTTTTGAACACTTTTCCAGTCAATCTTTAACTCACTCCCACTTAGGCAATCACCATTCTGTTTTCTATCTCCACAGTTTTGACTATTATTGAAATTTACATAAATGACTATACTTTTTTGTGATTGTCTTTTTTTTTTAATGCAACCTAAATTTTTTTTTTTTTTTTAGTGTTTTTGAGATATATCCATGTTGCTGCATGCATGTGTGTGTATTATTTTGGTGTTATTGGTGAGTGTAATTTCAATGTGTGAATAAAAGACAGTTGATGAACAATTGGGTCATTTCTAGTTTTGGCTATTGTGAACAAGGCTGCTATGAAAATTCTTGTACAAGTCTTTTTGTGGATATGTGCATTCATTTCTTTTGGGTATGTACCTATTAGTGGAATCGCTGGGTTTTGGAGTCTTCCAGATTGGTTGTGCTATTTTACTGCTTTAATGGCAACAAGAGCTACCATTGATGCACATTCTTGTCAGTACTTGGTGTTCTCTGTTTTTTATGTTTTGCGCATTTTTTTGATGGGTGTATGATGGCATACCATGGTGTCATGGATTGAATTGTGTCCCCAAAAATAAATGTGTATCAACTTGGTTAGGCCATGATTCCCAGTATTGTGTGGTTGTCCTCAATTTTGTGATTGTAATTTAATGTTTAAGAGGATTAGGGTGGGATTGTAAAACCACCCTTACTTGGGTCACCACCCGACCCAAGGTAAAGAGAGTTTCCCTGGGTTGTGGCCTGCACCACCTCTTATCTCTGAAGAGATAAAAGGAAAGGGAAGGAAGCAGACAATTGGGGAACTCATACGACCAAGAAAGTAGCTCCAGGAGCACAGCGCGTCCTTTGGACACAGGGTCCCTTTCCCTGAGAAGCTCCTCAACCAGGGGAAGATTCAGGACAAGAACCTTCCTGCAGAGCTGACAGAGAGAGAGAGAAAGCCTTTCACTGGAGCCAATACCCTCAATTTGGACTCGCAGCCTGCTGGATTGTGAGAAAATAAATTTCTCTTTGTTAAAGCCATCCACTTGTGGTATTTCTTTTATGGCAGTACTTGATGACTAAGACACATGGTGACTTAAATTTTTGTCTCCATTATGAGTGATGCTGTTGAAGGTTTTTTCTTATGCCTTTTGGGTATTAAAAAATCTTCTTTTGTGAAGAGAGCCTCTTCAATTTTAATTGGCTTAACTTTTTTTTTAACTTTTAAAATAAATATTTTATCTTAGGTTACATTTATACATATAGAAAAGTTGAGACAGTAGCACTGAACTTTCACATACATTTCACAACCAGTTTCCCCTATTATTATCTTAGCACATTTGATGCAATTAATGAACCAAAATTGATACATTCTTATTAACTGAAGTACATATTTTATTCAGGTATCCTTAGCTTTTGCTTGATATCCTTTTTCTCTTCCAGGACATCATTATATTTAATTGTCATGTCTCCTTAAGCTCCCCTTAACTGTGACAATTCTTCAAACTTCCCTTGTGTGTGATGGTTTGACAATTCTAAGGAGTTCTGGTCAGGTATTTTGAAGAATGTCCCTCAATTAGGATTTGTGTGATGTTTTTCTCTTGATTAGACTGGGGGTATGTGTTTGGGAAGGTAAAACACTATTCCATCACATCATATCAACGTGATTTACCACTGTCGATGTTAATTTTGGTCATCTGGTTGAGGTAGTGTTCCTCAGGTCTTTGTTCTAAAGGTGCTCTTCTTTCTTTGGAAGGAAGTCACTATAAGTAGCCACATTTAAGTAGTGGGTTTTGTGCTACACCTCCTTGAGCCCAGAGTACCTAAATTATTTGGCATTCTTCTGCAAGAGATGTTAGTCTATTCTTATGCCAATGAGGGGCATTTATATTTATTTAGTCAATCCTTTGTTTATGTTAATAAGAACTTGTGAATGTGTATTTTATACTTTGGTTAATCTAATACTAAAAAACCAAAACCAAACCCAGTGCCGTCGAGTTGATTCCGACTCATAGCAACCCTACAGGACAGAGTAGAACTGCCCCATAGAGTTTCCATGGAGCGCCTGGAGGATTCGAACTGCCGACCCTTTGGTTAGCAGCCATAGCACTTAACCACTACGCCACCAGGGTTTCCAATCTAATACTACTGTATTTATATTGTTGCTAAAATTATTTTAGTTTGGCCATTGGGAGCTCTTTCAATCAACTCCTGTGTCCCTTTGACCTACCCTCATCATTTTGGTTTTTTTAAAGGAGTCCCTGGTTGGTGCAAAGAGCTAAGTGTTCAACTGGGCAGTTTAAGTCCAGCCAGAGGCATCTCAGAAGACAGATGATCTGCTTCTCAAAGGTCACAACCTTGAAAACCCTACATAGCAGTTCTACTCTGCACACACGAGGCTGCCATGAGTCGTAATCGACTCCACAGCAACTAAAGCATACCTTTCTTGAAGTCAATATTTATATTTACTCCAGTTAAAAGCCTAGTTTACATTTCTACCTCCAAACATAAGCTGACAATTTTTAATAAATGCACTCATGATATGTGGTGCACAGATCCAGGCAGAGTCTCACTGCTTCTGCCCACCCTTCTCTTCTGCTTTGTCTCTATACGTTCTTATTTCTGTCTAGATCAGGGCCACTGCAGATGCCAGCGCTTTGCTCAGCTTCGCTCCTCCTTGGATGCCCCACTGCTCTCTGGCATCAGATGACTCTGCTGAGGGCAGCTGAGCACACAAAGCTGGTGTAGTTGAAGATAACAGGCTCTTGATTCATCCAGGCTCTGGTCTAAGGGTCCTACTGACTGCGTCTGATTATTACCCACAATCCTCAGCCCTCTCTGACCCCTAAGGCCATAGTCTCTAACACTTTTACCACCACTAGGTGTCTGTACCACCTCAAAGCTACTCTCTTTCCTGGAGGCTCAGTTGCTTGATTCCCCACAGTGTGGCGAGCACAGTGCCTAGTCCAAGGCCCAGCATGCGAATCACAGAGTAACAGTGACGTTATTATTCTTTGCCTGGGCTCCTTGCATCTCCCTGGAGAACAGGCAAATGTGACAAGAACATTATTTCTAAGTTTCATAATACTGTAACACAGCAGAACTTACTTCCCAGCTTGTAAGACATGCTGCAAGGGTGGTTATTGCACCTCAGGTCAAGCACTAATTCCT
This sequence comes from Elephas maximus indicus, assembly GCF_024166365.1. Classification (NCBI taxonomy): domain Eukaryota; kingdom Metazoa; phylum Chordata; class Mammalia; order Proboscidea; family Elephantidae; genus Elephas; species Elephas maximus. Next base: position 139,751,817 of record NC_064821.1, read on the forward strand.
TTAGGATCACATCCTGGTCCCCTAGGCTGCCAAACTACTGTATAGGCAAACTCTTGAACACTTTTGATTCCAGTATCACTACCCGGTTCTCCACACTTCCTCATTGACAGCAGGGTTGCTCCTGGCTGCTGGATGTCAGTGTAGACCAGATTTGCCTATGGAATAACAAGTCCAGCAGAAGTAGAAAAAGGGTTGCTGCTCTGGTCTGGTACGCACAATAAAAACTTGTGCAGTGGCACCCAGAGGCAGTAAATGAACTGTGGCGGAAAGAATAGGAACCACACATTGACCAGGAATTAAAATTGGGTGTTCCTGTACTACCGCTGAACCACTAGTGTTCCAAATTCAAGGTTGCCTCCATATCTCATAACAATCCCAATAGCCTTGTTTTTCCCTGAACTGACATCCTTGAGTGACTAAAGAGGAGTGGTAAAGGGAAGAAATCTTGGAGTGACTTTTCACTTCCTTGCTTTTTTGTAGGTCTCTGTAGCACATAATAGTTTAAAAACAGGACCTTTTTTTTTTCATTGTGTCTTAAGTGAAAGTTCACAATTCAAATTAGTTTCTCATACAAAAACTTACATGTACATGGTTATATGACCCTAGTTGCTCTCCCTACAATGTGACAGCACACTCCTCTCCACCCTGTGTTTCCTGTGTCAGTTAACACAGCTCCCCAAAACAGGGAGCTTTCAATCTTTGGTCTTTTCCAGGGACTCAAAAAAGACTTCATAGAAGAGAAGCTCAAGAATCACCTAGACCTCCTGGAGTACCTCGGACACATCCCTAAACATCCAGCCTCCTGAACCTGTCTGGGAAAGAACTGGAACCCATCTTAAGGTTGGAAGGAAAGCGATGGGAGGCACCAAGCAATCAGAGGGCAAAGAGGTTGCATCAGCCAGTGAATAAATGACGTTCTCTTAGGTTCATGCAGATTTAGGACCAGAGACAAGGGACTCAATGATTTCTGATGTTTCCGTACTGAGGCTTGTTATGAATTGAATTGTGTACCTAAAAGATACGTGGTGTAAAGCCTAACCCCTATACTTGTGTTTGTAATTCCACTTGGGAATAGGGTTTTATTTGTTATGTTAATGAGATGGAATCGGTATAGGTTGCGTCTTAAGCCAATCAATTTTGAGATCTAAAAAGAGCAGATTAGGCATAAAAGCAAGGAAGCACATATGGAGAAAGATTGATGCCACTCGGAGATTACCAAGGAAGCAAGGAAGAGAAGCTGAAAGAGACAAGGATTTTTTCCCAGGGCTGATAGGGCCTTCTCCCAGAACCAGGGCCCTAAATTTGGACTTCTAGCCTCTGAAACTATGAGAAAATAAGTTGCTGTCCGTGAACACCTTCTCCTTGTGGTATTCCTGATACAGGAGCACTAGGAAACTAAGACAAGGTGTATTGCCCAGCTGGAGCTCTGGTGACGCACTGGTTAAGAGCTTGGGTGGTAACCAATTCCGCAATTTGAATCCACCAGCTGCTCCTTGGAAACCCTACAGGGCAGCTCTACTCTGTCCTAAAGAATTGCTCTGGTATGAGTCAGAATGCGATGGCAACGGGTATTATCCAGTTGGAAAGAACCAATTTCTGAATTAGCCTCTTTCAAATCAAATCATTTTTTTTGAATGCAATAACTTTAGAGTGTTGCCTGAAACCCTGTGTCCTGGGCATCTTTTATAGGTCTTAGCTATTTCTTCCAAAGAGAACACTGTTTAAACCTATTTTAGAACTGCTTTTTCCAAGTCCTGCCGGAGTCGTTTTCTGAATAGCCATAGCACCGTCAGTAGGAAAAGTGTCCCCAGAGAAGCATTGGTGGTTCAGTGGTACAATTCTTGCCTCCCATACAGGAGACTTGGATTCTACTCCCAGCCAATGCAAAGCTTCCTCCCTGTCCCTGCCCCTGCCCCACTCCCTCCTTCATGTGCCCAAAACAGTTCCATTTCCTGCTCTGCTGGATTACCCATTGCACGGGCAGCACAGGTCATTTTGCCCTCTGGCTCAGGAACGGGAAAGGAAGGAAAATGCGAACTATACATCTGGTGTTATTTCTAGAGCAGAAGACTTTAAGAAGTCACTGTGAACTGCCACTTTGGGTCCATCTGAACTGGGACCTGCAGTGATCCTGCAGGGGTTAGTACTGGGCATGCAGGGCAGCAATCACATGGCCAGACCCAGTCTTTGAAATGACAATTGAGGTGAGTGAGTCTCTGGGGTTTTATGTACTTGAAATTCAAACCATTGTTACTTTTATATCTTCTCTTCACTAATCCCTGGAATCTAAAGTGTCATTTGGTCATTGATTCAAGTCCTAGAACTTGAACTGACCACTGGGCCATGTCTCACCATGGAGTGGAGAACAAGAAATGAAATTCCTGAAAGCAGAGAAGCTGTGGGCTGGGCCGATACCCCTGTGGGGGAGGCCTTTGGTGCCCAAAGAAGAGGGAGGCTTGTGGCAGAGGAAATTCTCGAGATGAGGTGAGCTGTGCGGAGGGGCCCGAGATCTTCCTTCCTGAAGCTCTGCTGCTCTTGGTAAAATTAAGGACAAAAAGGAGGCGTAAGTGGAGAACAACATGTACAGGAAAATCACTTTTCTCACTCCTGTTTGTTTTACACTCTACCGGGTAAATCTGCACGTCAGGGTATCGTTTTTAATGCTTATGGTTAAGCAGCATTAGGAGGGGGCCATGGCAATCCTTGGCTCTGGGGGTTTGAAGCAGGAGATTCTGGAAAAGGAATACCTGGGGCCATGTGGTTTGTCCACAACTTTTTCATCAACTCTTTTCTTCAGCAAAGCTTGTATGGTCCCCAGATATTATATCAGAGCTACCACATTGGTGGTTTCAGTGAACCTGATTCTTTCTTGAAGGGGCAAGAAGTGATTGACCCAGGCCGTTGGAGTGAGATTTAAGCACAGAACTTCAAATGCTTTTCTCCATCTTGTCCTATGTCCGCTACCTCTGCACCTGACCTTTCACTCAATGGTTCAAAATAGCCCGTAGTCTCTTTGTTGTTGTAGTTGTAGTTGAGGGGTGCTGTGGAGACGATCTCGACTCATGGCAACCCCAAATGGCAGAGTAGAACTGCCCATAGGGTTTCCTAGGTTATAATCTTTATGGAATGAGCCTTGGTGATACAGTAGTTAAGTGCTTGGCTGCCAACCAAAAGGTCAGCAGTTGGAACCCTCCAGCCGCTCCTTAGAAGTAAGACGTGGCCTTGGAAACCCTATGCGGGCAGTTCTACCCTGTGAGTCAGAAGAAAGTCTTTGTGGAACGGGTTTAGTTCTCCTTTAATCTTTACGGGAGCAGACCACTGACCAGTTAAGCAGCCGAGCACTTAACCGTTGCACCACCAGGGCTTCTTTGCAGTCTCTCAAAAAGTTTACAATTCTTTATACTTCCTGGAAATAATATTTCCCTCTTGATCCTATAATTCCTCCAGGGTTGATTTTGGGAGAGCTTAAAAAAAAAAAATTTTTTTTTTTTTTTTATCAGCATCCCAGACTAGTTCAACATCCGGAATTATTTGAATTTCCCAAACTGGAATAAATATCACATAAAAAAAAAAAAAAACCTGTTGCCACCGAGAGGATTCCGACTCATAGTGGCCCTTTAGGACACAGTAGAACTACCCCATAGAGTTTCCAAGGAGCACCTGGTAGGTTCGAACTACCAACCTTTTGGTTAACCGCTGCACCAGCATAGTCATTTGACATAATGTTCAGTTTTAATTTTTTTAATTAAATTTTTTATTAAAAAATTTTTCATTAAAAAAATTTTTCATTTTTGATGGATGAATGAATAAACAAAATGTGGTATATACATACAGTGAAATACTACTCAGCCAAAAGAGAAAGGAAGTCCTGATACATGCTACAACATGAGTGAACCTTGAAAACATTATGCTGAGTGGAATAAGTCAGTTACAAAAGGGTAGTGTATGATCACACCTACGTGAAATAACAAAACTAGGCAAATGGATAGAGACTAAAGTTTATTAGTAGTTACCACGGTGCGACGGAGGGGGCAAAAGGGAGTCACTATTTAGGAAGCAGTGAGTTTCTGTTCGTGATGATGACAGACTTGGCAAGGATTATGGGTGATGGTTGCACATAATGATTAACCTAATTCAGAGCAGTGAATTATACACCTGAAAAATGTTAAACTGGCAAATGTGTCATACATATTTTCACAATAAAGAGGAGATGTTACCACACTAGATGACACCAGCCCTAGGGATGCCACAGAACAAAACAAATAAGGAATTCTATTGGTTGTCAGAAAAAAATTGGTCAAGACCTGGATATGGGCAAAAGAGATCTCTGGGTGTCCTTCCTGTGGAGTGTTGGGCATTGTTAGTGCAGAGGTCAGCAACCTTTTTTTCTGTAATGGACCAGACAGTGAATATTTTGGGCTTTGTGGGCCAAGAGGCAAAATCAAGGATATTATGTAGGTACTCACACAAGAAGGAAGCGAATTTGCACAAAATTTTTTATTGACAGAATTCAAAATAAAGGATAACAATTGAGTACGACCCCTCGGGTGAGGATATCCTTTGCATGAAGGCCCGGGAATTGTGCTGCTTGCCCTGGCTCCCAGAAGCAGCCCTCCCTGCACTCCCCACAGAGCATTTCCTCCCTGCTTCCATTTTTTTTTTTTTTTTCCATCAAAAAAGGAGTCAGCACGTGAAAAGCCTGGCGGTCTGCCCGCCAGTCGGCGCCGGAGGGGCACATCAGGCCCACAAGTCTTGGAGCGATTTGGCTAGTCCCGGCCGGGCACCTCAGACCTGACCTAGAGATGCACCTTTGTTCTGCAGCAGGTGCAGAGCGCGCCGCGCAGCCTGGCAGCGTCCGAGGTTGCCGCCAGAGGTGGGAGAGGAGGCGCCCTGGATGAGAAGAAAGTGAAGGCCCAGCACCTAGACCATTACCTCCAAACTCAAAAAGGACTCAGATGCAGAAAAGGAGACAGCTTGGATCGAAATCGCTTTCCAGCAGGGCTCTGGAGTGGGGGAAGTGGGAACCCTGAACCGAACTTCAGATCTTCCCCCTAAAATTTGCTGCACCTAAAGTTTTCCTCCACTAGTTGATGCCAAATCCATCATCCTCCCATCCCCCAAAATAACCAAACCAATCGGTTGTTGTGGTGTCAATTCCAACCGATGGTGATAGTTCTCTTTGACATAGGTCTTTCTCATCCCACATCCAGTCAGTCAGGAATTCAGGTTTTCCTCCACAGTCAGGTTCACACTTTCATCAACACAATCCCATTTTCCTGGTCTCTGAACTTAGGCAAAGGCTTCTCCTGGTAAAAGTGCAGGGATCTCCTCAACTCAGAAACCTGTGTCCATTCAGACCTTAGGTTTTGAGATCTTAATTACAGGACCATAGGGTTGAGCTAGAGTTGCACTTCTGTTTTTGTTTTGTTTTATTGGCTCTATTCTCAAAATCCACCTTTTCTGGGCATATTCTCCAGGGTGAAGGAAAGGGCTGGGTGTACGAGGTAAGGCTGCTTTTGCTCCTTCAAATCAGCAGGAATCCAGCTTCTGTCTTCTGTAAAAAAGGTCTGTAAGTTTTTTTCAGCATTAGTCAGTGTCAGATCTACAAGCAATATCTAAGAGTATTATTTTCTGGCTGAAAGACACTTTCCTGGAAATGGTATGATTACAATCCTCCCTGGAATCATGACCGCCCCTTCATGACTTACGAACACCCCTTCTGTTTATTATCATCTTCCCGTATTTTCACTTATTACCTGTTTTGATGCATATTTTTTCCACATGGTTATGCTATTTAGCTCCGATTTACTTTTTAAATCATAGAGGTAGCAGCCTTGCTAACACTTTTTGGACCCTGCACAGGGGACTCTCACAGAATTTGATAGGTAAAGACTCATACACTCCCGCTGTGCAAACTATCTACCTGGAGCCAAGCAGGAAGTAAAGCCATCGCTGGTCCCTAACGCACCTAGAAATGTGGGCCTGCCCTGATAGTACTATAGTTACCTGTTCAACATGGAAGGGAACTAGGTAAATAGTTTAGCCCTTTTACTGGCTTTAAGGCAAACTATTTGTAAATAAGTAATTGTGAGTTTTTTTTTCCCCTCCTACCTTATTTCCCAGTCCTGGGCCAGATTCTAGTCTGAGGGTACAAAGATGGCAATACAATCACTGCCTTCGAAAAGGTCACACTCTAGTGATTGAGGTGTAAGTTGAAGAATGTGGTCTTTGCTCCCCAAACCATATATTATACGAAAGTCCACACAGTTCTCTAATTCATGTGCTCTGGAATTACCAGAGTGTTTTTGGGAGAAAATTCCTGGGCTCCTCTTCCAGTGATTTCATAGCCTTTAGGTCTTAGAATCTGCTTTTTTTTTTTTTTTAAATAATTTATTTTACTTTTTGTTGTTGGTGGTGAGAATATACACAGCAAAACATGTACCAATTCCACAGTTTCTACATGTACAATTTCGCGACATGGATTACATTCTTTAAGTTGTGCAACCCTCCTTTCTGAGTTGTTCCTTCCCCATTAACATTAACTCACTGCCCCCCAAGTTTCCTATCTAATCTTTTAAGTGGCTATTGCCAGTTTGATCCATATAAATAGATCTGAAAAGAGCATAATGCTCAAGGCAGACATTCTTTACTGGTTGAGCTAAGCTATTTTTTGGTTTTAAGAAGACTTCAGGGGATATCTTTATTGAAGGTTTAAAGATTACTTGAGGGTAATAGTTTCAGGGGTTCGTCCAGCCTCCATGGTTCCAGAAAATCTGATTCCAGGAGAATTTGAAATTCTGTTCTATGTTTTCCCCCATTTGATCAGGATTCTTTCATAGAATCTTTGATCAAAATGTACAATATAGCTAGGCGCAATCCTTTTCTTCCCGTCTCAATAAAAAGGAGGTGGTTGTTCATGGAGGCAATTAGCCACCCATTCTATTTTATTCTCCTATTTCTGACTCTCCTTCTTCCTTTGTTGCTGCAGGCAAATGAAGACCAATCCTTGTGCCTGGAATCTTTATTTTTACCAAGCTATCTGGATGATTCTGACGTATGTAGACAGCAGATGAGTTTGAAAAACAGTGCTTTAGTGAATTGATTCATGCCTGACCAAATAAAATAGTTTTTTTTTTAATTAAATTGAGAAGTTTTCATTGGAAATTGCATGATAGACACTCAATAATATTGTTTGAGGAAAATTAACCATATTTTAGCCTTCTAGAAATAAAACAAAGCTAAAACCAGAAAAAAAAAAAAAAACACAATGCCATCAAGTCAATTCTGACTCATAACTACACTGTAGGACAGAGTAGAACTGCCCCTTAGGGTTTCAAAGGAGCCGCTGGTGGACTTGAACTACCAACCTCTTGCTTAACAGCAGAGCTCTTAACCACTGTGCCCTCAGGGCTCCAAAATAAAGCTACCACACCCTAAGTCTTTCCTAGATACAGTCATAGAAAAACCAAAAAATTCAAAGAATAAAAACAAAACCCATCAAATGCACAGAAATAAGTCTGTCGGCCTACTCACACCTTAGTTATAGATAGACTTGCCTTTAACTCTATTACCCTCAATTATTCAAACACTGACATGAATGAGATTTCAATTGTCATAAGTACATGAAAACATTGGCTTAAACTGCTAAGTGAGTGGGGCCATGTGCCTCTCTCCCAATGGCGCAGTTCTTAAACTTTTCCCGGTTTCTCTCTTCCTTTTCTTCTTTCCTTGCTGCTGCTTCTCCTACCTCCTCTCGGCCTTTTCTTCTCCGCACACTAATGCAGGCCACCTGAATATCAGAATACACTGCCACAATCTGAGGGGATGCAGGACTATTTTTTATCAGTAGGAGTGCAGTTTTCTCTAGTCAAGGCTTTTTATTTAGAGCTTCCCCCCCGCCCAATCTTATTTTATTATAGCACTTCCCTCCCCAATCTTAGATTCTATGAACTCATGGCTTCTTTTTATTAGGTCAATGTGTTATTATCCATTACTATTATTGTTTTTGATGCTCAAATTCTCTCATTTTCGACCAGATTGGATCTTTTCAAGCTGGTGCCTGTGATTTTTTTACGTGTTTCCATGAATCAAGGAGCACATTCTTCCTTTCTGGAACAAGAAGTTCCAAGTTCAACTTTCCAAAATCACCCATTTCTCCAAGGAATCTGGTTGTTTTGGTGGCAAATGGCATTCACAACAAAGATGTAGCCCCTAGGCAACATTGCTTCTAGGCTCCGTAAGTGGACATGGTGAGCAAATATTCATATTTAATTCATGAGCTTATACTGACACTTTCAATCCCAATCCAGCACCAAGAGGTTCTTCCTCAACTTCCCCTGGTCCATATTTTTATCTCTTCTCTCTCGTGTTGATAACCCTGATTCCAAACAATTTTTAATACATTTACTCATGTGTGCTATCCTATAATACACACAAAATTGTTTCCAAATTATTCCATCAACATGACTATCAACAATAAATCTGCAAAGCAAAGTTCAAAATTTCTTTGCAGATTCTTCTGACATAAGAATATACACCACTATGAATCCCAGAGAACTGCATTTCAAATCTACTTGATTATTTTCTGTGTGATTGTATTGTCATTTTGATATACAGTTAAATTTAACTGGTTCCACTTTTACCAATTGTAGTGTTTTCTTTTTCTTCTTTTTTTGAAAATGTAAAACATCACATCATTTAAAAATCAAAACCATATAAAAAAAGATAATATTTAGCAAAGCCTCACCATCACTTCTATAGCTTAAACCACATTCCCTAGAAGAAAACATTTTTGTTACCTTCTGGCTTAACCTTCCTGAAAAATAAGCATGTATTAATAATAAGTACAAATATATCTATCCTCTCCTTTCTTAAAGAAAAGGTAGAATATTGTATACTTTTTTTGCACTTCTTGTTTTGCTTTTTCTTTTCACATAAACAATTTTTCCTAGCAATAACTCAACAGCAGTCCATAGAGATCCTCACATTTTGGCCACATAGAACTCCATTTTGTGTATGCATGACCAGGTCATTCTTTAATGTCTTATATGCAGTCTAACCATTTTGAAATCATTAGCCCAAGTGATCAAACTCACTTTTCAAAGGCACAAACTAGCCTTAGGAAGAAGAAAGGGAATTTTGTAAGGTATTTAAACTATGTATATAATTTAAATACAAAGTTTACATCTATTATACAGGTATTTAGTGTTGTGCTGTTTTGTGTACATAAATGAAATAATGAGACAATACGGTAAGGCAACTTGGATACACATGGCCTGTGACACAACAATGAGTGCCTCTGGATACATTGATATATTTACATGTAGGAAAAGCTCAAATCAATTCCCACTTCTCTAACTCCAAATATTTATTGATCAACCCAAATCTACCTACTATCAATTCAATTCTGTTCCACTTTTGTTCTGACACCAGGTACACATGCAGCATCTTCCTCTGACTCTGAGCACCTGGAGCTAGAGCAGACCTCACAAGTAAAGGGCACAGATACCAGCTGCAACCTTGGGAGTCCTCGTGACCCACTCACTTCTGACCAGCTGGCTACATATTCAGAAGTTCCCTCTACCCCTTCAGAATGCCAGCCATAAGCTGGGAGGAGCTCATTCCCCTCACTTCTGACCTGCTGGCTCAGGTTTGATAATTCACTGGAATGACTCACAGAATTCACAGAAAGTCCTATACTTATAATTACGGTTTTATAGCAAAAAAAATACAAAAGAGGAGACACATAGGGCAAGGACTGGGAAGGTTCTGAATGTGGAGAGTCGTTGTCTCAAAAAGGGCTACACTACCCTTGCATGTGCATAGATGTCTCTCACCAATCAGGAAGCCCATGGAGCGTCTGTGTCCAAAGCCTTTTTCTAAGCCTCATTACTTAGGCATGCTTGAATGAATTTTTTCCCCATTCTCTGCACTTCCCTGCCCCAGGCTGGCTGATATCAGGAGTTCCTCTTTCTAGCTTTGCCAGCCCCAACTTGAGTCACCTTATTAGAATAAACCCTCAAGTGTGGTCTGGAGGCCTACAGAAAACAAAGGCGTCTCAATTACTCAGCAAATTCCAAGCACTTAGAGTTATCTCAAGGAGCACTGGAGAAACAGTGGGTAAGTGCTGGGCTTCTAACCAAAAGCTTGACGGTTTGAACCCACCAACCACTCTAAGGGAGAAAGATGTAGCAATCGGTGTGGGTGAAGAGTTACATCCTTGGAAGCCCTATTGGGCTGTTCTACCCTGTCCTATAGGGTTACTAGGAGTCAGAATCAACCTGACAGAAAAGGGTTTAATTTTTTTGTTTTTATTTTGGTTTTGGTTTTGGTTTAGAGTTATCTCCAAGAAACTAAGGGCAAAGACTCATTTCTTTGGAAGAAGTTAAATCTTTACTGCACTTATAAAAAACAAAAAACTGTGAGGTTTCTGAGTCATGATATATTGAGAAATTGGAATGTAATGGATGTGGCCAAGCTCTCAGAAAACAGACTGCAGCTGTATGTATAGGTGACAGAGCCCTGTCTTGTAGCCTCAACAGCATGTGGTCAATTTTGAGTCACAGCAGATGAGGTTAGTCTGGTTTGTTTGAGCGTAGAAATGTTAAACAAGATTAATTGTTTTTTTTGTTGTTGTTGTATATCTAACAAATATGTTTGTTGTAAGAAAAACTTATCAAAAAAGAAATGTATGAAGAAGAAAATGAGAGTTCTCCTGCCTACCAAACCCACTCCTCAGATAAAACACTGCTGAGACACCTTTCTATATTGCACGTAGGAAGCTGTGGTGGCTTTGGAGAGTAATAGGTGCTATTTGGACAAGCCACCCAGGAAGTCCCAAGTCCTGCCCTGACGATCATCTGCCCTCCCTGGGCAATGAGAAATGGGTGAAGGCAGAGAAAAGGAAAATAACACTGTTTGCAGAAATTTCACCTTCGGACAGGGAACTCTGGTAAATGAGGCCAAGTATGTGATTTATGACAGAGGCTTAAAGAGCTGTGCCATTGCCCTAAACCCAAAGTGGATTTTACCTCAATTTCCTGAGATGCAAATGAAATGATAGAAGTCAATAAAAAGGGAGGTGCAGAAAGAAAGCAAGGGGGATGGATCCGCTCAAACAGGTCAACGATCCTCAAGTCCTGTCTGACTGAGGACTGCCTCGAGATTAGTCCTGGAAACTATGGATGCTAAATGAGTATTCACACACCTCTACTGAGATGCTCATACAGGGTCCCTATGATTCGGAATCCACTGGATGGCAAGAGGTTTTCTCTTTTTTTTTTTTTTTTATTGAAATGATCATAGATATGAGTCAGAATCGACTCGGTGTGCAGTTGATTTGGGGATTAGTACTGCAATATAGGCACAAAGATTCACGGTGGTTCCATGGTGTAATGGTGAGCACTCTGGACTCTGAATCCAGGAATCCGAGTTCAAGTCTCGGTGGAACCTTAGTACTTACCTTAGATGAAGGATTTAAAAAAAAAAAAAATCCTTAAATTGTGAATGAAACTTGTTACTCCCCTTTCCTCGTCCCACCTCTGATCTTCATTTAGGAGCTAGGAAGGTTTAGGGCCGGGAGGGAAGAAGTGTGACTGCTCCAGATCCTGCTCCCCGTGGCCTTTTCCGCCTCTCGGCTGGTCCCCTTTTCCTCTCATCACCTCCTCAGGAACTGACGTCCCAGAAACCCGCAGAAAATAGCTGAGAAAGGAGGAGAGACTGGAAAGAACAGAGAAGAGAATAGGAAAGAAAAAGGGAGGAAGTAGGGGGTGGAAGGCAGGGGGCCTGGGCGTTCACAGCAGCGGTGTCAGTTGCTGGGTGTGGACCACCGTGGCTCCTCACTCAGGAGCGCTCCCGTGCCTTCCTGTCCCACCCGAGAACCCGGTTCCACCGATAAACCTCAAAGCTGCTTGCCTGGCATTTGTTCTTGCAAAGTTTCCTTTCCCTGTGTGGAGGGGTGAAGTGGATTAAGTTGGTTGGCACGTAAGTGGAAGCCAAGTGAAGTGCCTTGTGGGCTCCCTTGGTATTGAACAGCAGGTGGTGCACCCATCCACCCAAATGCACAGCACTTTTCCCCTTGCAGGGTGTCTGCAGGGCCTGGAGTGAAAACTGGGAAATCATGGCATAGCAATGTTTCTTTAGAGGTAGAGAGAGAGAGAGAGCCACCTAATTGGTTATATGGGTTGAAAGTGGTTATCTCTGGAGAACAGGAAATGTAGAAAGGGATCAGGGCACTTCTGTTTTTCATAACAAACTATTGGGCATATAGTACTTAGATAAAAATACATACAAAATAAAAATAATTTCTTTGTTACGTAGAATGTTTTTTATTTGAATTGAAATTTTGATGTACTCCTATGTATCACTCTTTAAAGATCCTGGGGTTTGTGTTACATTCTACAATCCTTTCACTGTAAGATTATAAAAATGTTATTGGGGCAATTTTGAAGCAAACAAGCAACCATTATCCCCCTTTTCATGAGCTGAGCAGATGGACTAATAGACTTGAAGATCCTCCCACATATAACTGTCTCTATAGCTCACGCTCTGAAGCATCAACAACTGAGAGGACAGGACGTGGTTTAGTGCTAAACAATCCTGAGACGAAGGAAATCCATTAAACTCTGCAAGTGTCAGCTTCCTCATCAGCAACTCGCCAAATGTTGCCTTCAGTGTTGGCTCAGATATAGCTGGGCAATTTTCCATGCTAAGGAGAAGAGCAGCTCTCAGCTCTTACTCTTCAAGCTAGCTCAGTCCATAGGTCATAAAAGTTCTTATTTTAAGGTCCTAGAAACGAATCGATGGCACTAGTTTTTTTGTTTTTTTTTTACACATTGCCTAGTTTTCCTTGTCGCTACCCTTGACCAGCCTCTTTGCTATCCTCTTTGGTATCCAGTGGCTTCTCTAGTTGCACAGATAGATCCTATGTGCTGTCTCCACAGCGGCCACAAGGAGGGGCCAGGACCATTCCCCTTGGGACTATTGTTGTTAGCTCTTCAAACTTTTTTTGTCACTCCAGCTGCTCTGTTTCTGAGGACTACAGTTACATGGACATTAGGCCACTTGATGTTTTCTCACAGGTCAATTGATACTCTGTTCTTTTCATTTTAATTCTTTTTTCCTTCTGGGTTTCATTTTGAATAATTTATGTTGCTGTGCCCAATTAACTGATAAAATCATCCAGCGTATTTTTCAATTCTACAAGTTTATTCGAGTCATACATATATGTCTTTCATTTCTCTCATCAAGTTCATGCTTTCCTCCATTTTTCTGAATGTACACAGTGTGTTCATAATGCCCACATATTTTGTCTATTGATTCTCTCATCTAGGTTATTTCTGTGTCTATTTCTGTTGACTCACTTTTCTCATGGTTATGGATCATATCATCTGGCACCAGGACTCCACTCTTGGCATACCTAATAACTTTTATTAGATGCCAGGCACTATGAATTTTATGTTAAGTATTTAAAAAAATATTTTTATGTAATCCTTTAAATAATTTTGGACTCTGCTCTGGGATGCCATTAAGTTACTTGGAAATAGTTTGATTCTTTCTAGGCTGGCTTTTAAGCTTTGTTAGGTGGGTTCAGAAAATCCTTAGTCTAGGGCTAATGTGGACACACTGTTGAGGTATTGCCCTTCTGAAGACTCTCCTTCATACCACATGAGTTAGATGCTCTTTCCATTCAGGCTGGTGAGAGCACACACTCTTACGTGCTCAGTCCGACCTCTGTCCTAAACTTCCTGTGGTTCAAAGCTAAATGTAGGAAAATGTTCCTTGACAAATGTACATGAAGAATATATGAATATATGAAGTTACTATTCTTTCAGTAAGACAAAGTATTCTTTCAATACGACAAAGACATAGTGAAAGGAGCAAAGGCCTAGAGTTAGAAAACTAAAAGAGGGGAGAACACTCTCGACATTTCCCAAGCTGAAAGAAATGAAGAGAAAATTGAAGCCTTGAGTTGAAATATTGAAGGATTATACAGGGAAAACATTAAGTGATGCAGGAAGCATCAAAAGAAGATGAAAAGAATACACAGAGTCACTGAAACAAAAATAATTGGTTGACATTTCTAACATTTCAGAAGGTAGCATATGATCAAGAACTGATGGCACTGAAGGAAGAAGTTCAAACTGCACTGAAGGCATTGGTGAAAAACAAGCCTCCAAGAATTGATGGAATACCAATTAAAATGTTTCAACAAACAGATCCAGTGCTAGAGGGGCTGAGTCATCTATGCCAAGAAATTTGGAAGGATTCAGTTGGCCAACTGACTGGAAGAAATCCATACTTGTGCCCATTCCAAAGAAAGGTAATCCAACCAAATGCAGAAATCATCAAACAATATAATTAATATCATGCACAAGTAAAATTTTGTTGAAAATCATTCAACAGTGACTTCAGCATACATCTACAGGGAACTGCCTGAAATTCAAACTGTATTCAGAAAAGAACGTGAAATGAGGGATATCATTGCTTATGTCAGGTGGATCTTGGCTGAAAACACAGAATACCAGAAAGATGTTTACCTGTGTTTTATTGTCTATACAAAGGCATTCAACTGTATAGGACATAACAACTTATGGATAACATTAAGAGGAATTGGAATTCTAGAACACGTAATTGTGGTCTTGTGGAACCTGTACATAGACTAGAAGCAGTTGTTGGAACACAATGCCCATGGAAGCAGCAGTCAAGAAATCAAAAGACTCATTGCATTGGGCAAATCTCCTGCAAAAGAGTTAAAAAGCCAAGAAGTCACTTTAAGGACTAAGGTGTGCCTGATCCAAGCCCTGGTAATTTCAATCGCCTTGTATGCATGGAAAGCTGAACATTAAATAAAGAAGACAGAAGAATTGATGCCTTTAAATTGTGGTACTGGTGAACAACATCGAACATACCATGGGCTGCCAGAAGAATGAACCAATCTCTTTCAGAAGAAGTATAGCCTGAATCCTCCTTAGAAGCAAGGATGGCAAGACTTCCTCTCACACACGTTGGACATGTTATCAGGATGGACCAGTCCCTGGAGAAGGACATCTTGCTTGGTAAAGCAGAGGGTTAGTGAAAAAGAGGAAGAGCCTCAACGAGATAGATTGACACAATCGGTGCAACAATGGGTTCAAGCACAAGAACGATTGTGAGGATGTCGCAGGGCTGGGTAGTGTTTCATTCCATCGTACCTAGGGTCGCTGCGAATCGTAACCTAACAACAAAAAGATAAGGGAGCGGACCCCATTTCCTAGGTTGGGCTACAAGCAGAAACCCAGAAAGCTACACCTGAACAAGTTTTGTATTCCGAGGCGGACACCGATGATGGCACAACCGAGGAGCGCGGCCCCCTTCCCACTTTCCCTGCTCCCCACCACGGGCCCTACCCCAAAGAAACCTACGACTGACTCCCCAGGGCAGTACTCCGCCCCACACCGCCACCCCACGCTGCCCTTTCTGAGGCCCAGTGCGCATCCAGAGCCGCCTCTTCGCTGCAGGTGGGAGCAGAGAGTCCCCAGGAAGCAGGAGGCAGGCGGGCTTCTCCCGCTGAGGGTCGGGCGTGGCTCAGGGCTGGAGAGGCTACCACCGCTGGGAGAAGTGCAGGTGGGCCAGCCGACCCACATGCCTACGTCAGAGTGTGGAAGTGAAGGGTTCCCAAGGCAGGAGTGGAAGGTGCTGCAGTTAAGAGCCAAAGAGATATATGGAAGGAGAGAGGAAGGGGAAAAGGAAAGAGAGAGAAGAGAAACAGACTGAAATACAATGTCCGCGGTTCCAGTCTGGCAACTGTAAAACTTTGCAGTTCATGCAGATATCCAGAAGGAAGATGGACGGGCTTAAAGAAAAACAGGTAGAGAAGGAACTTAGAAAACACCTACAAGAGTAGCAATCCCAACATTGCTCTGTGGTGAAACGCAGAATGTCAGGGAAAGCGAGAACACAGTACCCGCTACCACAAATTATACAGTCACGTTTCCCACAAGTGGGGAAATCCAAGGGTCAGCACGTCCTGAGTGCAATGGATGAGCACCGCCTGGGAAAACGTCCTTCGTGATCATGGCGTCTCCTCTGACAAGTACGCATGGCTGGAGCTCCTGCCGGAACAATGCACCCTCCTATCTCTTCACTGCACTCTCATGGTCGCCATTCTCCCATGTCTGCCGGCAGCCACTCTTGCAATCCACTCCTGGAAAAACCATTCAAGCCACAGACCCGAACAGGAACCCACAGCACAGCCAACCACACGGCCTTGAAGCAAAGAATCCCGACCAGCCACCACTGCGCCATCTCTTCTCCATACTTCTCACGCTGCCTCTGCAGGCTCAGGCCGCTCAGCCTCCCTGGCTCGCTCTCCTCCTGGGTTACAACGGACACAAGACAGATATGAACCCATCTTGGGAGTGCTGAATGCAAAAGAGAAAATGCATGCAGTGCCTGGAAGAGGCTACGGGGGATAATGATCACAGCAGTGGTAGAGTGGTGAGGCCTTGCTCTGATACCATGGTTTTGATACTCCCTTTTACATATAATTTCTGCTTCCGGCACTGGTAATAGTTTTCTGTTCACACATACTTCACATGCTGCCTTTCTTGGGTTACTGAATATCACCTTCCAGGAACGACCTCATCTAAATACAGGACAGGTCTCTATGACCTCACCTCCCTCCCATCATAGCATTTATCACATCCAGTCACCTCTTCCAAAAGCCTAGCCATCAATTTACCTGCAAACATAGTCCAGAATGCTAAGCTGACCCACGTACCTGGAGAGTACATACAAACTCCATGAGTTGGCTTGTCCTCTCACTCAGCTATTCAGAGCTCAGCAGTATGTGAGCCCCTGGAGCAGCAGCAGCAACTTGGGTGTAGTCCAACAGCGATTTGAATCTCTGCAAGGCTGTGTAAACCTGGGTAAGAGGCTTAGTGGGTGTCTAAAGCCACTTCTACCCATGTCAATATGAACATGAAGCAAGACCAGTGTGACCGGAGAAAAGCCTCACCATTACTCTTGACCAACTTCTCCCCAACCCTCACCCCACTGACAGGGAGCATTTGGACTTGGTGTAGAGGCTCTTCTACTTCTGGTCCTTGGAGCATCCAGACCTCCTGGGATAAATAAGACTTGCTTCGTGTGGAAATGGAAGAAGGATTCTGACCCTGAACTGACCCAGGGTCATTCACCTCAGTATCCTAGCCACTAGATCACCAGGGAACTACTGTATCTCCTTGTCCATAACTCAAGAAATGAGTTGTCTCATTCTAGCCACACCTCACAACTGACCTAGAGACAGCTTTGCACAGAAGAAGCTTGTGGAGAGATGTTTGAGGGAACCAGGGCAGTGGATGAGCTTGCCAGCAGGCGGAAGAATAGATGGTCCCCAGGATAAGAGGAGGCTGAGAACCAAGACCCAGGTATCTCCAACCTAATAAAAGGACTCATACAGATGCAGGAATGGAGATGACCTGGATAGAAAACACTTTTGAACAAGGCCCCGGGTTCTGGGATAGATGTTCCCGCTAAAACCTACAGCACCTGCAGTACTCCCATCTTAGTCAGTGGCAACTCCATCCTTTTATATACTGAGGCAAGAAACTTAAGAGTTCTCTTTGACTCCAGAGTTTTCCTTCAACCCCAAATCCAATTAGTCAGGAATTCATGTTTTCTAGTCACTCAGGCCTGAGCATTGAGTTTCTCAAACTCAGCACTACTGATATTTTGCATTTGATAATTCCTTCTTGTCGGGGGAGGGGGTTCTCCTGTGTACTGCAGGATGTTTAGCAACATCCTTGGCCACTGATGACTAAATGACAGTAGAAACCCCCACCACCTACCCCAGTCGTGAAGATCAAAATTCTCCCACATCAGAAAGTATTAACTGCCCTGAAACCACCAACATGGTAGCTGTGATATAATATCTGGGAAATACACAAGCTCTGCTGAAGAAGAGAGTAGATGAAAATGGTATGCGCAAACCACATGCCCACAGGCATTCCTTTTCCAGATTCTCCTCTTCCAAACCTCCAGAGCTAAGGGTTGCTATGGACTGCTCCCACTGCTATTTAACCACAAGCATCAAAAATGATTCCCTGACCTGAAGATTTGCCTGGTGGAATGTGCAAAAAACAG
Organism: Elephas maximus indicus; assembly: GCF_024166365.1. NCBI lineage: Eukaryota > Metazoa > Chordata > Mammalia > Proboscidea > Elephantidae > Elephas > Elephas maximus. The sequence goes on from NC_064821.1 coordinate 139,769,940, forward strand.
GAGTGAGAAAACTGATTTTCTTGTACATGGTGCTCTCTGTTTATGACTCAACCTGTGTCCTTAATCCTACCAAGACCAGCAAAGCATAGGGCCCACCACCACAGGAAGTCTGTAGCCCCTCTGCACAACTTCCCTCGTCCAGAAATCATTCCCTCTTCTCTGGGCTCCAAAGGCCTCGCCCACCAAATGGGCAGGCAATCCAGGATGCTAGATGGAAGAAACAAATATTCCATGCAGTCTTCCCAGTCTCAGGTTCACGAAACCAGGGGAGAATGGATACTTAGAAAGTGAGGAGGTGTGTCAGGGAATCAGTTTCTGTTTTTTCTGTCCGTGCCTCTCCTTGAAACCTCAGATACTATGTCACTAAACCCCATTGCACAGGAATGCTGTGGATCACCACAGACAACCACAGATCCATGATCTTGATTTTACTACGTCCTGTCAGAAAATACAAACACAGGAAAACCACAGGTCAGTGACTTTGGTTAACCCAAACAGATCTCCTAATCAGTGTCCCACAGAAACTACTCCTGAACATAAAAAATAGCATCAGTTTACAAGCCATCCCAAAATAGATGCCCACTACATGTATTCAGGAAGATGTATGTAAACCTTAGGGGTCCAGGGAATCATGAGCCTAGTGGGAGGTAATCAACTAGCATGAGATATTTCAATGACTTTGACAAGTAGGAAAAAAACCCTGTGGAGCTAGAATGGAATTCTTAAGTGAAAAGTACAAAACGTGTATATGGAGATTAAAAAACAAAATAACTCACACACTAGAGGAGGGCGGGATTAGGACATAGGGATGTGAAACTTCACTTTAAGTTTAATGAAAACCCAGCATGCTTCCCTGCTGAGGGAAAAGAAGCCAATGTAACATTAGGATGCAGCAAGAAAAATACTAGTCAAGGCAAAACTCTTATAATGTATTCACAAACTGCATAGAGTATTATACTCAGGATTTTGTTCTTATAATATTAAAATGGTTGGGAGATGGGTGGACTGGAGAAGAACCAAACAAGAACACCAAGATAGTCTTTAAGTTTTAAGTTTTCCATTAAGCTTTTCATGAAACAGAAAAAGTGACTCCATGACATTCTTCAAGAAAATGAAAGAATTTGGAGGAGATATGGACTCCTTGATGTTTTCTATGCACTTGCAAAAATAAACAATGAAAAACGTGCTTAAATTTTAGAAGGAGACAGGTCTTTTGTACCAGCAATAGGGTACACATATACCGAGACTGGTGCTGAGGGTGGTCCCCTCCTTCAGATGAGACCAGGCAGCCTTGCGTATCAGCATGACCCAGGCAACTGGAAGGCAGGGGCACCTAAGATTCCATGACACCCCCCACCTTCCAATTCTGTTATTGCAACTCCAAACAGTTACCAGGTGCTCTGGGTCCTCCTTCTAGCACTTCACTCGGAGCCTGACCTAGAGGCAGTGACTTAGGCTCTGAGCTCTGGACCTTGCTCCTTGTTTTGGTGATTCAAGACTGTCAAGTGTTATGAGATGCTGACAACGTTTATCCCAAAAGTAAGTTATAAATCACATCTACATCCTTTAATATAAAAAAATTAGACTGGTTTAAATCACTTTTTTCACTTAAAAAAAAAACTTTCTTGGGATATAATTTTATACTGTAAAATTTACCCATTTTAGCTGTACAATTCAATGATTTTTAGTAAATTCATCAAGATATGCACCCATTAGTATAATCCATTAACTTGTCATTATTATCTGTCTGGTTTTCTTCTCCCCAGCTCTGGCTCCACTCCTTCCACCATAAGCTTCAGCATGGAATTAGCTCCCACCACTTGCTCTAGGCAAAGGACAGACAGGAATATCCTGGAAATCAACCAGGAGTTGCTCTCCCAGCTAGCACAAAGCAAACAGCAGGTCAGAGACCTCAAAGAGAAATTCCTTTTATCTGAAGCTACTGCCTACACCCTGGCCAACCAGCTGCAGAAAAATACAGTAAGTCCTACATGGTCAAGGCCACCAAAATGATGAATGATTGTCTGTCTGCTCTCGGAGAAACTAAACACCCTCCAAAAGCTAAAGGCATTCTCTCTCCTTCATCAAATAAATTTTTTCCTGATCAGACTCCTAGAGAGGTAGAAGTGGATATTTTATCCTTAATTTGCAAAGGATGAAAAAACAGAGGCATAAAGGGGTAAAGCAACTTTCCCAAGTTTGCAGTGAGAGTGTAGGGAGCAACAGAGGCTAAAATCCTAGTTCAACCAGAAAACTGCCTTTTCTTGCTCAGGAACCTGTTTCAGAGTGTACAAACATGTAACGTCACTGTTGACCTAAATATTTCAGGATTCAGTTCAAACTTTTACTGAAAAAGCATTTTGTCAGCTGCACTGGGGAGAAAGAGATCCTAGTACACCATACCTGCCTCAAAGGAGCTTAACTCTGTGTCTTCCCAAGCTAGCCTCGGGAAGCTAGAGATGGGAACATCAATAGCAAACAGAGGGAAGTCCAGATGCTTGCAGCAAGATTCTTCTCCCCTATAAGTTCAAGGAAGCCAGTCCTCATACTCTGGTGACAGTATCTCCATGAAACTCAGAGAATCTATGGCACTCTCTCTCTCTCTGAATATGAACCTTGCAGACTGCAAGCAAGTCCAGGTGGACCTCCAGCATCTGGGCTATGAGACACGTGGCCAAAATGAGAACAAGTCCAAGTGGAGGAGACCACCAGTCCCAGCAGGCTGGTGTAGAGACTGGCCCCTCCCTCCCCACAGTCAGCTTTCACATCTGAAAACCCACTGGGAAATCTGTTAATAATGAGAGAGAGGGATAGAGTTATACTGACTAAAGGGAACATGGGAACAAGAGGGTCAGGGATATTAGAGGAAGATTCTTGCTGACATTAAAATGTTGGCTTTCAAATACATACAATTATTTTTCAACAAATCAGTGGAGGATAAAATTTGCTAATCAACTTACTGCCATAGACAAAAAAGTAAAAATGAAGACTACTTATTAAAGAAGTGAAAAGATAAGCTTTGGGGGATGGGAGACTAAGGTTTTTGTTTTTTGTTTTCCTTCACTTTATTCATTATAATACTGATAAAAATGTAGGACAAAATTTCTGAAGCTAGGGAAGAAGATATTACCTAAGATCTTAGTGTAGAGGTAATGCAGTGCCGTGATTAAGGGCATGTAACTCAAGGATAAACTTCCTGGGCTCAAATCCAAGTTATCTTCTCTATGCCTCAGTTTCTTCATTTATAATGGTAATAAGAGTGAAAAAAAAAAAAAGTAGTACCTACCTTTTCAGGTAGCAGGCATAATTATATGAGTTAATTCTTGAAAATCTGCTAGAACAAAGCCTGGCACATGGGAAATACTCCTTCCTACCCATTCTAACTTAATACCTTTTAGCATCTGAAGATAAGTCTTTCAGGTATTTTTTTTCCCACTGCATTTTTACACAGCTTTATCCAGATAAACTTTCAAATATTACAGTGTTATTGAAACTGTCAACACAGGAGAACCATCAGTCCTATAGTCCTTAGGGCCTTCCCAAGCTTACAGGAAATAGCTACTTCATGCCCCAGGTGAATGTTTTACTGAGCAGGCCACAAGGCTTGGTAAAGGGGCCCAAGTATCAGAGTCAGAATTTAGGGGATATGAATTCTGATTCTGCCAAATACCAGTTGAATCATATTGAACAATTACTTTACCTGTCTCTGAGCTTCTCTTTAAAAAAAAAAAAAAATGCCTTCAAGTCAATTCTGACTCATAGCAAGCCCAGGTGACAGAGTAGAACTGACCCATAGAGGTTCCTAGGATATAATCTTTATAGAAACAGATTGTCACATCTTTCTCCCACGGAGCGGTTGGGAGATTTGGAATGGCCAGCTTTTTGGTTAGAGTTGAACTCAACCATTGTGCCACCAGGGTTCCTTGAGCTTCTCTTTAATTGCCTCTAAAATGGGGGTGATTAAATGCCTTACAGCTGGGAGAGTGAGAAATAAAGTTACGGAAACCCAGCATAGAGCCTGGAACTGGGGTTATTTTTGTCCTTGGGATTAGCCTTGGGGTTATGAATATTATGAGTGATCGTCAGTGTCAGGTCCAGCTTTCCACGGGGGCAGGTGTGTCTGTCTGTTCTCAGAGTGTGAAGAATACAAGGACCTCATTGAATCCGTGCTCAGAGAGGAGCTCCAGTTTGAGGAGGAGAGACCAGTTGCAAGGATTGGGTAAGGAGAGATCTGTGCAGGGCAGGCTATGGCAAAGTCTAAATCTCTGCTTGAAGTGGGGCAACCCGTACTGGTAAGATGAAGAGCAAATTTGTGCAAAGACAAGAACAGAAATTTACAGGAAGGCATAAAACTAGACAACCAGAGGGCTATAGGAATTGGATGGTAGTCTAGTGCGTGGAAGAATTTAGGTCTCTGGGGTTCTCACTTAAATAATGTGTAAATGAAATACAGGTGGATGCCTGAGTTGGAATACTAGCAATGTTAACTTCTAGCTTTGTAATGTTGAGCAAATTTACCTAACTTTCCTGTGTCTCAGTTACCTTGGCTACTTCATCTGTAAAATGAAGATACCAATGCTACCTACCTCAGAGGGTTATTAAACACATGAGTACAAGTAAAGGGGTTAGAACAATGTACGGCACATATGAACTTCTCAAAAAAAAATTTGCTGTAATTATTAAGCTTTCTTTTTTTTTTTTTGTCAGAATGGTGCTGTCATTAATAGACTAACATTTTCTACTACAGAAGATAATTTTCAAGTTTTCCTGATAAAAAGGTTTCTTCTCTCCAATTTTGATTTTTTCTAAGTATCATACTATATAAGGTATTAACTGGTAGGACCATTGGGTAGACAGAAAATTGAGCAAATATTGCCAGGAAAATGATTTATTAATTTGCTGAGGACCAGCATTTCCTATGCTCAGAAATTTTCAGACATAAGGTAGACTGTGGCATTCAAAACTTTTTTTAATGCAGTGCTGAAATGAGATCTCAGAGGCTCAAATGTGTAAGACACACTAAAACACAGTTACTTGATCAAAGGGGCCTGTGATAGTTAAGATTTGGGTCAACTTGGCTGGGCCATGATTTTGAGTATTTTGGCAGTTGTGTGATGTTGTGGTCACTTCCTTGCTGAAATTTGATATGTGATCACCCCCATTATGGGATCTGATGTAGCCAGTCAGTTAAAGGGGAGTTTCCTTGGTCATGTGGCCTGCATTGAGTGTAAGCAGATGTTCTGGCAGGGCTCAGGAGCTTTTGCTCATTCTGAATCCTGCAGCTGGCTCCTGTTTGTCTGAACTCTAGTTCTTGGGACTTGAGCTAGCAGCTTACCCTGGTCTTGCCTGCGTATCTTGGGACTCATTGATCTTCACAGCCTGTGAGCAAGAGCCCTGCTCTCCAACGTGCTGATCTTGTGTTTCCCAGCCCCTGTGGCTATGTGAATCAGGAGAAGCCTCTATCCTGACTCATAGTCTTGGAACATCACAGCTCCTACAACCACGTGAGCTATTTCCTTGATATAAATCTCTCTCTCACTATATATATATATATTTATACGCTTTACTGATTTTGCTTCTTTAGAGAACCCAGCATACAACAGCACCATAGCTGTGGAGCCCTTGCTTCTGCCTAGTCTGTCTATAATTCCTCTGACACTTAATAGGAATTCAGAGAATAGAATTTCAAAGATGTTCTACAGATGATCTCTTCTTAGTGCAAAAGGGGGAAGATTCAGGCATCAGATGGGGTAGATGAGTGTAAATGTCTAGTCCAGCTTTAGGAGTACCCAGTTCTAATTATTAACAGAATGCCCAGTTGTGCGTTTATATTCTACCAGGTGCTGTGAGTTCCATAATACATGGCACTGTCTCTAATCTCACAAAGCACCCATTCTAGATAGGGATCTGTGATGGTTAAAGTTATGCACCAACTAGGCTGGGCCATGATTCTCAGTGGTTTGGCAGTTATCTAATGATGTAGTTTAGCAGTTATGTAATGATGTAATTTGGCAGTTATATAAGAATTTAGATATACTCTATTTTGTGATATAATGTAATCACCTCCATGATGGGATATGATGTGATAAGCCAATCAGTTGTTAGGGGAGTTTCCTCGGGGATGTAGCCTGCATCCAGTATATATGGATGTTCTGGTAAAGTTCACCGGCTTTTGCTTACTCTGAATTGTGCATCCAGGTTGTCATCATCTGACATCTGATACTTCAGCCATCAGTCTGCTGTAATCCTTGTTGATCTCAGGATTCATTGGCTCCTGCAGCCTGTGAGCCAGAAGCCTGCCGTCTTATCTGCCCCTGCCTGGATTTGTCAGTCTGGGGTCTGTGAGCCAGCTGACTGTTGTCTGATCTGCTGATCTTGGGCTCATCACCCCTTGCAGCTGCATGATTCTGGAGAAACCTCCAATCTGACACCTGACCCACAGACTTGGTACTTGCCAGCTTCTACAATTTCATGAGCCGTTCCCTTCAGATAAATCTATTTATCTCCTTCTCTTTATATATACATATACATGCATACATACTTATACATATACAAACATATATACACATGCACACTCACACACACACACTTTACTGGTTTTGCTTCTCTAGAGAACCCACCCTAAGATATTTGGTACTGAGAGTGATTCTAGACAAACAAAATTGTAAGGATGAGTTTTCTAAATTGGTTCTCAAGTCTTGTTAGTCTTAAAAATATTGATGATTTTCTTTCTAGTAGTAGAGAGGGCACCATTAATCCATGCAGTGAGGTGGTAACAGAAATACACAAAATATCACCACCAATAGATCATGTACTGCTGAGAGGCAAGGCTTTGGTGCTCACATCTTTGATACTTTTCTACAATCTTGTTAGAATGAGAAGTATAAGGAGGCTGATTAGTTGGTTCTACTTTAGCAAGACAAAGTAGTGAAAGAAAGAGATGAGCTCAGAGCTTCAGAATCACAGCTCAAGCACCACATAAACGACCTCAACTTTGCCACATAGGCTCTGAAAGAAAACCTTATTTCTTGTAGCAACAGAGCTGATATTGCTGAAGAATAAACCCATAATCTTACAGTAAGAATGGCTGAATTACAATGCCAATTGAATTCCCAACCTCAAATGGTGTCTGAACTTAAAGTGGGGGCATTGGTTGGGAATAAATTGGAGCCTGAAACTTGAGATGGGGACATGTGGGCAGATAATCAGGAAGTTGGGGACAATGAGCCCTTAAATTCCATCAACTCACTCAACAGAACCAGCCTTCTAACTCCCATCTGAAGAGACTACTTCATCTTTGTCTGCTAATCCACCCTCCCCAGTAAAACCATTAACTTCTCCACCCCCATCTGATGAGATTAACCCAGCTGTGTCTGAAGAGCATTTTTCTGAGATATCAACAGGGGCAGCATCTGGGTCATTGCCTGTGGCATCATCTGAAGCAGATGCCTTACAAGACATTGCTGAATATTCTCAGACCATATCCACAACACCCATTTTACTGCTTCTAGACTAAAGTCCCACCAAGCACAAAAGGTGAGGTAGAAAGTGTGACCCAGGAGGAGGTATGAAACACAGGAAAAGAACATCCCAAACTGAATTAAGACACCTAACTACAGTGGGGCTGGTTGGACCCTGTGGTGGTAGGGGCTAAGTGCTGGCACCCGATTGACAAAGACAAGGTGGGCTTGGTTACTGTAATGAACAGTGGTGCCAAAGCATTAATTAGCCCTAGTCTGACTTGCATGGACTTATGGCATTTGCTGCTTAGTCATGGTGTCCCTACCAATGAAATAGATAGGAAATCTACTAAATATTTACTTCATCTGTATAAGCAGAGGATTTCTAGGTCAAGTGAGCTGCAGTCTAACTTGAATCACCAGAATAGAGAGTTACAGTCCCTCAATCAATTCCCAGACTTGAGCCAGTTTATAGATCAACAATCCCTTGAATATAGCAGAGGCTTGGTCACCTTGAAGAAGGACAGCACTACACTGCCAAAAATTTATACTGTTAATCTTTCTCCCAGCCTTCCCAAAAGTGTTCTATGACCTCTTATGAGAGTAACTGTTCATTGTGAAAAAGGAAATAATCAGACTGTTGGGGGATTACTGGATACTGGCTCTGAAATTACACTAATTTCAAGAGACCCAAAACTTCACTGTGGTTCACCAATCAGAGTAGGGCCATCTGGGTCCCAGATTATTATCGGACACTTAGCTCAGGTTTACCACACAGTGTGTCCAGTGGGTCTCCAAACCCATCCTGTAGTGATTTCCCCAGTTCCAGAATGCATAATGGAATAGATTTAATCAGCAGCTGGCAGATCCTCAATACTGAATCCCTGAAAACTGGAGTACGGGCTATTCTGATAGTAAAAGCCAAATGGAAGCCATTAGAACTGCCCCTACCTAAGAAAATAGTAAACAAAAAGCAATACCACATTTCTGGAGGGTGATTGGAGAGACCACTGCCACCTTCAAGGATTTGAAGACTGCAGGGGTGATGATTCCCACGACATCCCAACTCATCTCGCCTATTTGGCCTATGCAAAAAACAGATGCATCTTGGACAATGACAGTGGATTATCATAAACTTCATCAGGTGGTGACTCCAATTGTAGCTGCTGTTCCAGATGTGGTTTCATTACTTGAGCAAATTAATACATCTCCTGTTACCTTGTACATAGCTATTGATCTGGCCAATGCCTTTTTCTTAATTACAGTTTTGATGGAACACCAGAAGAAATTTGCCTTCAGCTGGCAAGGCCAGAAATACACCTTCACTGTCCTACCTCATGGGTATATCAACTCTCCGGCCCTATGTCATAAATTAGTCTGTAGGAAACGTGATTGCTTTTCCCTTGCACAAGACATCACACTGGTCCATTACACTGATGACATTATGCCGAATGGATGTATTAAGGAAGAAGTGTCAGTGATTCTGAACTTATTGGTAAAAGTTTTGCATGCTAGAAGATGGGAAATTAATCCCACAAAATTTCAGGCTGCCCTCAAGCCACTCCGCCTCTGGGGCTATATTATCTGGCTGATGAAATGTAGCTTGAAGTGTCAGTAGCAGATAAAAATGCTGTTTGGAGCCTTTGGCAGGCCTCTATTGTCGAATCACAGTGCAGACCCTTAGGATTTAGGAGTAAAGCCCTGCCATCCTCTGCAGACAATAGTTTCATTTCGAGGAACAGCTTTTGTCTTGTTACTGGGCCTTAGTAGAGACTGCTTAACCATGGGCCACCAAGTCACCATGCAGCCTGAGTTGCCCATCATGAGCTGGGTGTTGTCTGACCCACAGGGCCATAAAGTCAGACATAACATGACATCATTAAATGAAAAGGGTGTATACAAGATTGGCCTTGAGCAGGACCTGAAGGTACAAGTAAGTTGCATGAGGAAATGGTCCTAATGCCCGTTGTCTCCACTTGTATTACATTACCTGCCTCTCCCAGGATGTACCTATGGCCTCATGGAGAGTTCCTTGTGATCAGCTGATTGAGGAAGAAAAAGCTCATGACTGGTTTACAGATGGTGTCTTAGTCGTCTAGTGCTGTTGTAACAGAAACACTACAAGTAGATGGATTTAACAAAGAGAAGTTTATTTCCTCACAGTAAAGTAGGCTAAAAGTCCAAATTCAGGGCATCAGCTCCAGGGAAAGACCTTCTCTGTTTCTGGGCCTTTTCATCAATCTTCCCCCAGACTAGGAGCTTCTACGCACAGGGAGCCCAGGTCCAAAGGACACACTCTGCTCCTGGCACTGCTTTCTTTGTGGTATGAGGTCCCCTATCTCTCTGGTCACTTCTCTCTTTTAATTGCAAGAGATTGCCTCAAGACACAATCCAGTCTTATATATTGAGTCCTTCCTCACTAACACAACTGCCACTCATTCTCTCTCATTATATCATAGAGGCAGGATTTACAACATATAGGAAAATCACACCATACCAGGAATCATGGCCCAGCCAAATTGATACATATATTTTGGGGGGGATATAATTCAATCCATGACAGATGGTTCTGCATCAAGTGCAAGCACCCCTTAGAAGTGGACAGCCTCAGCAATGCAGCCCTTTCTGGGACCTCCCTGAAGGACTCTGGTGAAGGGAAATCTTCCCGACAGGCAGAACTTTGAGCAGTGCACCTCCTTGTTCACTTTGCCTCGAAGGAAAGATGGTTAGGTGTGTCATTGTATACTGATTCATGGGCTGTGGCCGATGGTTTGGTTGGATGGCCAGGGACTCGGAAGGGACATGACCGGAAAACTGGAGACAAGGAGGTATGGAGAAGAGGTATGTGGATAGATCTCTCTGAATGGGCCAAAGGAATGAAGAGTCTTATGTGTCGTATGTGAATGGTCACCAAGGATGACCTCTGCAGAGGAGGATTTTAATAATGAAGAGAATAGGATGACTTATTCTGTGGAAACCAGTCATCTTCTTTTCCCAGCCACTCCCATCATTGTCCAATGGGCTCATGAACAAAGTGGTCATGGTGGCATTGATGGAGGTTTTACAAGGCTCAGTAACCTGGCCTTCTCCTCATCAAGGCTGACTTGGCTACAGCCAATGCTGAATGCCGAATACGCCAGGCTTGAGGCTCCGAAATGGCACCATCCTTGAGGTGATCAGCCAGCAACCTGGTGGCAGGTTAATTACATCGGATTACTTCCATCAGAGAAAGGGCAAAGTTTTGTTCTTACTGGGATAGACGCTTAGTCTGGATACGGATTATTCTTCTCTGCACGCATAACATCAACAGTGGACTCACAGAATGCCTTATCCATCATCATGAAATCCCACAGAGCATCTCCTCAGATCAAGGGACTCACTTCACAGCAAATGAAGTATAGCAATGGGCCCATGCTCATGGAATTCACTGGTCTCACCATGTTCCCCATTATCCTGAAGCAGCCGGTTTGACGGAACAATGGAATGGCCTTCTAAACACACAATTATGGTGCCACCTAGCTGGCACCACATTGTAGGATTGAGGCAAGGTTCTCCAGGAGGCTATATATGTTCTAAATCAGCATCCAATACATGGTGCTGTTTCTCCCATAGGCAGGATTCAAAACAGATCCAGGAATCAAGGGGTGGAGATGGGAGTGGCACCATTCACTACTCCCTCTATTGACCCACTTGCAAAATTTTTGCTCCCTGTCCCCATAACCCTATGCTCTGCAGGTCTAGACATCTTAGTTCCAAAGGGATGAATGATCTCACATGAAGACACACCAAAGATCCCACTGAACTGGAATTTAAGAATGCCACCTTGCCATTTGACCTACTCATGCCTTTGGATCGACAGGCAACCACGGGAATTACCATATTGGCTGGTGTGCATGACCCTGACAACCAAGGGGAAATTGGATTGATGTTGCATAATGGAGGTAAAGAAGAATATTTCTGCAATACAGGAGATCCCTTAAAGCATCTCTTAGTATTTATTACCATGACCTGTTATTAAAGTCACTGAAAAATACAGCAATCCAATTCCAACATGACTACTAATAGTCCAGGCCCTTCAGAAATGAAGGCTTAGTTCACCTCAGCAGGCAAAGAACAATGACCAGCTGAGGTGCTTGGTGAGGGGAAAGGGAATATGGAATGGGTGGAGGAAGAAGGTAGTTCTAAATACCAGCTATGACCATGTGCCCAGTTGCAGAAATAGGTCCTGTAATTGTTATGAGTATTTCTTCCTTGTGTGTCTGCATCAAATATTTTTGTTTTTTTCACTGATAAAATATAAGGTGTACACAGGGCTAGTGTTTTTTTGGTTGTATGCATGTTAGATGTATCATGTTAGGCATAAGTATGACTTTGTAATTGTCTTCATTTAGCAATCTTATATTGTTTAAGGAGATGTGTACAGGTGCCAAGTTGACAGAGGTGGACTGTGATAGTTAAGGTTGTGCATCACCTTGGCTGAAGTGATGAACTGAAGGGGCGTCATTTGAAAGCAAAGTTAGTAAAACAAATATACCCAAGGCTGTTTCCTCATTCCTTCTGCCACAGCAAAGTCAAACACCTTGTGTAGGAATTAAACTTGGAGAGTTCTTTGGGGTATTCTAAGAGATGTCTCTGATGAAACTGTCATAGCCTATCATTCACTATGTTCACTCTTATATTTTCCTCTTCTTTTCCATCTTAGGAAATATGAGTCCCTAATTCAGGCTCAGGCTCAAGAACTGATCTATTTATGTCAAAAAATACAGGAAGGGATTGGTGGATGTTACCTTTTCACAGAGCATGTGAAAAACACGATCAAGTCTTTTAAGGACTTCATCGGGAATGCTAACATTGCCAACTACCAGAGACAGAGATTTTGTGATCAACTGGCCCAAGGAAGCCACCTGTCAGAGCACCGCATGAGCAAACTCACCATGGGTAAGTTGGCCACAGGCTCTGAAGACTCTTAGCTCCTACCAAGGTCCTAATCTCACATAAGGTTCTATGCCTCCACAACTCTATGAGTACTTTTTTAACCAGATGTTCTGCTTTTAATCTCACATTCTAGGGGCCATGACAATATCAGGATGGGCAAGACATGAGTACAGTGATGAAATACATAGAGCTGGAGGTCACATTATTATAACTGGCTCCTTCGTCACAGGCTTTTGGTGCAGGGGGCAGCAGCCTTCTGACCCTCTTTGCTTGTTTGTTTTTTATCAGTGCTGTCTTTACTAAGGAGCCCTGGTTGCACGGTGGTTAAGAGCTCGGCTGCTAACCAGAAAGTCAGCAGTTCAAACCCACCAGCTGCTCCTTGGAAACCCTATGGGGCAGATTACTCTGTCCTATAGGGTTGCTGTGAGTCGGAATTGGCTCAACAGCAATAGGCTTGGCTTGGGCTTGGTCTTTACTAACTTTCTGCAAGTGATTTATCCTTCCTGGATTTCTATTTCCCACATTTGTAAAATAGGTCAAATCATGCAATCCGTGATTGCTGTAGACATCAAATGAAGTAATGTTCCTGAGTGTATTTGAAAAAAGAATAAAGCCCCTCACTGTTTTGGGGTTAGCTGAAACACTGGGTATAGTAGAACCTGCTGATGGTAAAGTTGATTTATACCGGAGCACTTTTTACACAGAAAATTACCCCTGAGAACACCTGAGTAAGCAGAACAGGGGCAGACATGGAGGCACCCTTGTAGTCCTCTGACTTTGAAGGACAGGTGGGACCTGGTTGTTTATTCTCTCCTCAGAGACTGGAGTAGGTTCCATGTAAAAACAGTAGTGGGACACACAACCATGGTCTAGCGACCACCTCTGTGGTGCAAATGAAGGCTGGAGAAGTTCAGGCAGCAGCTGGGGAAGTATCTTGTGAACTGGAGAGCAAAAAATATTTTAATTTTTTGCCTGACTCAGGTGGCAAACATGGCAGTGATTCATTACATCAGGAATGCTCTATGCAGGGGGCTCAGGAAGGCATGTCAGGCCACTTCTCTAAACACCAACCTGAGGGCTCCCAGAATACTTCTCAGAGCACCCAGACTACACATGTAGAGTTTTTATGTCTCTGAACAGATAGGCCCCTGTGTTTTTAATTTAGATTCCAGGTCAGTAGTCTTTGATGAACTGTGAAGACCAGAAAGGTGATATAAACCTGAAAAAGGGCAAAAGCCCCAGTTTTCAAACTGATAAAAAATAAAAGTAATAAAAAATTGAAAGTATACGTCCTGTTGATCCCTCACAAAGTATAAATTTGTTATATTCAAACTATAATATCCCAGTTGCATTATGGTGTCTAACTCTTATTACTGAAAAACAAACAAACAAAAAAGCAAGCATATCTTCAGATTGGCAAAAGTGTTTATAAACTCGCAAAGCATCCTCAAACTGCCTTTATTCCTGCAAACTTACTATTTACTGGGTTCCTGCTGTGTGCGATATCCACCTCGTTATCCCTCCCTGCACAGCACTCACCTTGGATCCCTTTTTCACTCTCATACTTAGCATTTCCTCTTGCTTTCAAGGACCCTTCTGAGAACTACACTTAGACTACTGGAACTACTTTTCCTGATGGCTCAGGGACCTGGAATTACCTGCGTGTTTATGTCCCACAGCAATCAGTTGCTCCCTGCCTGAAAAGCACTTAACATTGACAGATGCTGGAGTATGAATTCCATCTACCTGACTTGAGGAGAGCTTTGTGGTGAACTGGCTTTGGGAAAAAGGGAATCTAAAGGCCAACTTTGTAAAGATTCAGATAAATAGAAGGAAAACAAGAACTCTCAGGACAATGTTTATCTTGGAAGTCCAAATGAGAGAATGATTTACCTGAGACTGTGAGAAGGAAAAATAAAATCTTTGGGTTCAATGGGAAAGAAGCCTATGGTGGAAGAGAGGGGGAAACACAAAGATAATGGTGGGAATTTGGGCGATTCTAGTAAGAACCTGGTCAGCTTTGAACTAACACAAATCCTTTGACTCCACACCTAAAGATTCTGATTTAAACGGCGTGGAGTTGGATTTTGCCATTATTATTCTTAAAAAGTTCCTTGGGTAATTCTAATATGCAGATAGAGATGAGAGAGACCATTGGTCTAGTAGGATCTCAGACCACTAAAAAAACCAAACCAAACCCATTGCCATCAAGTCTATTCTGACTCATAGTGGCCCTACAGGACAGAGTAGAACTGCCCCATAGGGTTTCCAAGGAGTGCCTGGCAGGTTGAAATTGCTGACCTTTTGGTTAGCAGCCATAGCACTTAACCACTATGCCACCAGGGTTTCTGTCAGATCACTAGCATAGGAGTATTCCAAGGGTGTGGCTACTTCATAGAAAAGCCTGAACATCAGCTATTGATGAAATTGGCCTTCCTCTCTCAACAGTCTTGTTTTAATATAACATTGGAAAAAGAGAAGAGAAAAAAGGTAGATGATACATTAGAAATACAACTGTCTATGTAGAATAGAGTCACTCAAACTTTTTTTTTTCCCACATGATGCAGTAAGAAATATATAATTCTTTGTGACCCAGCATATGTTAAGAAAATTCGGGGCTCACTACACATAATAGATCCTAGTATTGTCCTTTCTGATTCTTTAAATAAAACCTGTAATTAGTCACAACATTGATTTCACAACCTACTAGTGGTTCAGAATCGCACTTTGAAAAACTTACTTTTTACCAAAATTTTTTATTAAACAAAACCCCAAAAAAGAGCTTTTAGGACTTACTCAACTAAAGAGATGAGTCGATTCCAACTCAGCACAACCCTATGGAACAGAGTAGAACTGCCCCACAGGGTTTCCAAGGACTGGCTGGTGGATTCAGACTGCCAACCCTTTTGATTAGCAGCCTGAACTCTTAACCACTTTGCTACCAGGGCTCCAAAGAGACTATAACAGTAAAAAACAAACAAACAAAAAAACTAAACATTTAGGGAATGTATTAAATATTTACATTTCCCATTCTCTACAATGGCGTAAAAGGAAATCTATAGGTGCAAGCAGTTTATAACCTGAAGGTTGGAGGTTCCAAACTTACCCAGTTGCTCCACAGGAGAAAGACCTGACCATTTGCTTCTGAAAAGATTACAGCCGAGAAAACTCTGTTCGGCAGTTCTACTCTGTCACATGGAGTCACTATGAGTTGAAATCCACTCAACAGCATCTGAAAACAAAAATACAATGGCATAAAGTACTTAAAAAACAAACAAAAACAGATTAGTGGTTTCTAAAAAAAAAAAAATGATCATAGAACTACCACATGACCCATCAGTCCCAGTTCTAGATATATACCCAGAAGTGAAAGCAGAAATGTAAACAGAAACTTGCACACCAATGTTCATTGCAGCACTTTCACAACAGCCAAAATGTTGAAACAACTGAAATGTCTGTCAACATGAATGGATAGACAAAATGGAATATTACTCAACCATAAAGAGAAATGAAGTCATGATGCATGCCACAACGTGGATGAACCTTGAAAACATTATGATGAGTAAAATAAGTCAGTTGCGAAAGGACCAATACCATATGATCTCACTTAAACAAAGTAAGGAAATATGTGTTGTTGTTGTTAGGTGCTGTCCGGTCAGTTCCTAATCATAGTGACCCTACGTACAACATAATGAAACACTGCCTGCTCCCGTGCTATCCTCACAATCATTGCTATGATAAAGCCCATTACTGTGGCCACTGTGTCAGTCCATTTCACTGAGGGTCTTAATCTTCTTCGCTGACCCTCTACTTTACAAAGCGTGATATTTTTCTCCAGGGACTGGTCCCTCCTGATAACATGCCCAAAGTACATGAGATGAAGTTTTGCCGTCCTCACTTCTAAGAACCATTCTGGCAGTACTTATTCAAAGACAGATTTGTTCGTTCTGGCGGTCCATGGAATATTCAATATTCTTCACCAACACCATAATTCAAAGGCATCAATTCTTCGGACTTCCTTATTCATTGTCCAGCTTTCACATGCACATGAAGCAATTGAAAATACCATGGCCTAGTCAAGCACACTTTAGTCCTCAAAGTGACTTCTTTGCTTTTTAAGGCTTTAAAGACATCTTCTGCAGCAGATAAATCCTTGGATTGCTTGACTGCTGCTTCCATGGACATTGATTGTGCAAATAAATAAAATGAAATTCCTGACAACTTTGATCTTTTCTCTGTTTATCATGATGTTGCTTATTGGTCCAGTTGTGAGAATTTTCGTTTTCTTTATGTTCAGGTATAATCTATCCTAAAGGCTGTACTCTTCGATCTTCATTAGTAAGTGCTTCAAGTCCTCTTCACTTTCAGCAAGCAAGGCTGTGTCATCTGCATATGGCATGTTGCTAATGAGTCTTCCTCTAATCCTGATGCCTCATTCTTCTTCATGTAGTCCAGCTCCTCCGTTTATTTACTCAGCATACAGGTTGATTACGTATGGTGAAAGGATACAACCCTGATGCACACCTTTTGTGATTTTAAACCACATAATATCCCCTTGTTCCATTCCCGTGACTGCCCCTTGGTCTAGGTACAGAATTCACATGAGCACAACTACATGTTCTGGAATTCCCGTTCTTTGCAATATTATCCATAACTTGTTATGATCCACACAGTCAAATGCCTTTTTGTAGTCAATAAAACACAGGTAAACATCTTTCTGCTATTCTCTGCTTTCAGCCAAGATCCTCTGATATCAGCAATGGCATCCTTCATTCCACTGACAGACTGACAGACGAGTGGTAAGGAAGTATATAATGGAAACCAAAAATTATTAGTTACCAGGGGTGGAAGGGAGCAGGAAATGCGGAGTTTTTGCTTAGGAGACATTGAGTTTACGTTAATGGTGATGGAATAATTTGGAAAAGGATAGTGAGAATGGTTGCAAAATCTGAAAAATGTAATCAATGTCAATAATATATATGTAGAAATTATGGGATTGGCATATGTTTAGTTGTGTATATTAACACCACAGTTTTAAAAAAAAATCTTTTTCCTTAAAAACACATTTGAAATGAATCAGGTCACAGAGGCCACCTAAAAACAGTAAGTTAGTAGTTTTTTACTTGAAAATTCTGGTAGTTTATCTATTGAACATATTCCTAGAAATTCCCCTAAGATACAACCTGATGTGGAAGTCACTTTAGAGAATATTGGCCTCCATGGGGTAAAACGGATTGGTTCAAGATTAAAGCTTCACTTTTTATCTGCTAATTCCCATTTTTCTCTTTCTGATGATTCCTTTTTTTCCCTGATCTCTTTAGAAGAACGCTTGCAAGCCCTTTCTGTAAAGCCTTTTTCCTTTCCCTACCGAGATGACCCAATAGACTCTGGTGCTCATCGGCTTTATCCAGATTGGAGCCTTTCTTCTCCCTTTCCCCAAACTCTGAGATGAAGATGAAAAGGTCAGAGGCCTGGGTTCCGGTCCCAATTTCTCATTTGTAGGTCATCCAGGTTTAGCTGGTCCTTAGCCTCTTGCCACACCTGTCTCCTCATCTGCAAAAGGTAGAACTATACTTGGATGGTCCCTGCTCCTTTACACATTTTGGGACTCTTCCCTTGGCACCACCCCACTTATTCACAAGGACTAGGACATGAATTTAGGAGGGAGATTTTCCTGAATATATTCTCTCCTATAATCAGCTGTTTCTGAAAGTTCATGCTTGCTTGAGGCTACCCACATCTTTTCCTGGGAGGTGTGAGAGGTCTTCATTTTCCTCCAGAAGAGTACAATAGAGAGTAAACTGACAGCTGAGGAGGGATCTAACCAACCCATATGCAGCATCTTTGAGCAGGGCTATCACAAGCACCAGGGAATGGGATCTAAGTATATTTCAGAGCACATTTCCTCTAACCTGCTGTCGTCACTAACTTCTTCCAGACTGGAGCTCATCCGCTTAACTGCACTCAGTGTGCACTTGGCCTCCATCACCACTTCTCAGTCTAGCCTCATTTAGCAGGGGATGATAGAAGATTCTCATTTGGATTTCTTCCTTTCTGTTTCAGGTGACAACGAATGCTGGAACTATGAAAAGATCTTATCTAATTTCAACAGTGCATAGTCACAAACTTCAGCTAAGTTCCCAAATTGATGACCAAAACTAACACAACAAAACAAGTGAAAGTCCAAACCTGAAAGCAAGATGAAAATTGAATGTCACAGCCATTTAGGATTTTTACTCCAAACAGCTAGTTTCATGGCAGAAACCGCAAACCCTCAGCCTCCTAATGTGATAACTGCCCGGAGGGCACTGATGACTACATTCACAGATAACTTGAGAGAACCAGATCCTTTTCCCTCCCCAGTCCCAGCCTGTGGATGGCAGGAGTTAGCAGCAGCTGGAAGAAAATCTCAGGGACTTGGGAATAATAATATCACTGTAGACTATTCATCGGCTTTTTGGCACATGTCCATTTCCTTTGAAACTTGAGGGTATTAAAATCTCTGAAAATAAACTTTATTTTATACATGCTTTGCTGCCTAAAATTTTCTTCGTAGATATCAAAATTATAAGCTTTCTTTTCCAAGCTAATCTAAGATATTCCATCATTAATACATCCACTACATTTATACCTCAGAGTGATAACAACCCAGTTTAGATGCACCACTTCCTTCCAAAGTTCAATGTTACTAAGCACCTGGTTTTACTTAGAAAAACAATATTGGGTCTCACACCCAGAAACAGAGCTAACACCATCTGTCCTTGTGGTGAGGTGCCTGTAATCAGGGAAGCAGACTCACATGTGTCTAAGCCTGGGTTCTCAAAGAAACAGCGATAGACTGTCTGCCAAAGAAGGATCCTCAGAGCTTGCTGTTCACACGTGTTGAAGAAAAACCTTCCTGTACAGTTCCAGGAGATATTCCATCCTAGAGGTCTCTGTTGAGGTCTCCCAGATGAGACTGGGAGGTTGCAAATAATTTTACTCTCCTGTTTTGTTGTCGTTTGTTTTTTTTCCCTGGAAATAAATTTCTCATAACCATTGACTTGTCTTTTGAAATCAAGTATAAAAGCAGGACATCTTATTCAGAAACTTTGAAACATGTAAAGTAGCCTCAAACTTACCAGACTTCCAGTCTACAATAGGCTGATTCAAGGAAGAAGGACAAAGTAGACATTTCTCCCAAATGCTGGGTGGCAGGAAGGGATCCCTTCAGATGAGTTTGTACAGCAGATTAGTGATCTTTCTTTATTGTAGCAGTGAGTGGTAGTGGGGACAGTCACATCGTCCAGCAAGAAGGAGACCCATAGGGAGTCAATTTTAGTCCAGGATTCTGCCAGCTCTTCACAGCCTGCCATATTTTACAATCATCCTGTCCCCACCCCCAGCAACTATGGGAAAATTTTGAAACCTACAGAAAAAATTGAAAGAATTATACAATGATCACCTCACACTGTTCTACTAAGTTCAGCAATTGATATTCATTTGCTCTGTCTCTACACATGCCCACACAAACATACATATTTCTTTAGTAAATTCAGACAAAAAAAAACTTCTAAACACTTCAGCATTTATATCCTGAGATTAAGAATATTATTCTATATCACCATAATACAATTCAGTTATCAAACTTAAGAATATCAATATTAATTCACTAATACCTAACATAGTGTTCAGATACAAATTTCCTCTGTTGTTTTGTAGACAGATAGATAGACCACGAAAGTGAGAGAGCTAGAGCCAGAGGGCCAGAGCGAGGGCAGGTGTGGTGCTGTTGTTGTTTCTCCAACCTCCGGTCAAGGCTCCTAAATGGCACTTGATTATTATATCTCTTCATTCCTAATTACATGGAACTGTCTCCCTACTCCCTTCCTACTCCTTTGTTGTGGATTTTGAAGAGGATAGACCCATTTTCATGCCCTACATTCTGATCAAGCTGAACTCTTTGGGCAATAACACCGCATAAGTAATGCTGTGTGCTTTGTACAGCATCCTGTCAGGACCCAGAGAGGGGTCAGTGTGTTCATCACTGTTACTGATTCTTAGTGTAAGGATGTGTCTGTCCTCTCCACTGTAAAGAGACATTTTTCGCTTTGTAATTTTTAGTTTGTGGGACACTTAGAGAGTGTGTAAACACACTGTATGTGTGCACGAGTATATCCTTAAAATGTTTTAATGTTTGTTGATGATCCCTGCCTGCATCAATTGTTACATTAGTGCTTGCAACATGGAGACTTCTATGTCTATCTACAATTTTTAACCAAACATGTTGTGAGGTGCCATCAAGTGGATTTTGACTCATAGTGATCTCACTTGACAGGGTAGAACTGCCCCATGAGGTTTCCTAGGCTCTAATCTTTACAAGAGCAGATCACCAGGTCTTTCTCCCTGTACAGGCCAGCTTCTTTCCTGGGGAAAAGTTAATAGCCGTCTGGGCTAGAAAGCGACCTTGGAGGTCCCTCAAGTAGTTTTTGCAAAGAACTAGGGAAAAAGTAACAGCTCATCAAGGCTAGGAAAAAAAACCTCTAGAGCTGTTTTTTCCAAAGAACCAAGGCAAAAGGCCACGTAAAGGAACTCATTGCACCACAGATGTATAAAAAATTTGTTGTGCTAGCAAAGGTATTAAGAAAATGACTCATTGAGTTGCAAAAATAAATTGAAATGCAAATACATTTATACAACTATTGAACTCAAATGAAAAACATTTAAACATACGCCTTCCACTTTTGGCAAACATGGACTAACCAAAACCAAATCCGTCGCTGTCGAGTAGATTATGACTGATCGCGAACCTATAGAACAGACTAGAAATGCCCCCATTGGGTTTTCAATGTTGTAATCTTTACCGAAGCCGATTTCCACATCTTTCTCCCTCTGCCAAATCTTTCTTCCGCAGAGCGCCTGGTGGGTTCAAACTTCGAACTTTGGATTAGCAGGCGAGTGCCCTTAACCATTGCGGCAACGGGGCTCCTGAACAAAAAAAGACGAATTTTATGAAACACCGGTTTTCAAAACACTGGAAATCAGGCAACAGGGCGACCAACTCTTGAAAACCAGGAAACAAACAAGGTGAGCCCTAAGATTGCCCCAGCATAGTGCCTCTTCTGCAATTGCTCTTCCAGACCGTACCCTATAGAAATAACTTGCACAAGTCGCCAAAGATATGTGTACAAGAATGATGAAAGTGTTCAATAAATAATAGTACAAATAAACACTGGGAAAAGCTCGTTTAATGACGATTTTGTTCTTTCAAGCATTTCGGGATTACCAGGCGTACTCCTAACTTGTTTTCAATGACTCTTCTGGAAGGATTTGAGAGGACAGGAGAGTAAGGGAGCGCACCTCTTCCCGGGGTGGCCTCGAACTACAAGCCTTTCGGTTGGTTAACTTCCGAACGCGGTAACCGGTTGCGCCACAGAGCCTTCAGAAACCAGTGTTCCTGGTCTCAGTAAACAGGGATTTCTTACTAACCCCGATGCCAAGAGCTTTCTGCGGCACAACTGCGCAGGCTCCACAGACCCAAAAAACCAGAAGGGTTGGGGCGACAAATCGCATTGTTTTTCACATTTCAAACCTGTGCTTTGGAGGAGTCCGAAGGTAGAAGGGCCACCAAATGGCCTTCGCCCTCCCTACTCCTCTCCCGCCTCAGAAGTCAACGACCCCCAGAGACCCCCTAGTCTGCGACCCCCGTCCATCCCGGGCGGGGCCCACGACTAGCTGAGCCCCGTGGGCTTCGGGACGTCCCTTCGCCTCTTCTGCTCCGCCCGCCCGCGCCGCTGGGCGCCCCTGGCTCGACTTGGTTGGCGTCGGTGGGGCGGGAGCTGGGAAAATAAGGGGGCAAAGGGGAACAGTGAAGGGGAGCGAAGGAAAACAGGGAGGCGCGGGTGAGGACTAGACCTCCGGGGGACCCTGTGCGGGGACGCAGTTGGGATCCTGGGAGGAGAGAACGGTTTTTCTGAAGTAGCAGGATGGGGAGGCAGGCGAGGGAGGGAACCGAGAGGAGACTTGAAAGAGAGAAAAGCGAACTACCTGTAGCTATCCAACAGCAAAGCGAGGAAATACTGTGAATGTTTTCACTTCACACATATTCAAGGAAACTCATCATCTTTGCAAGTTTATGGCCTGCGGTGATCGGATAGTGAGTGGTTGGTACTCTTCGTGGTGGCCCCAGTAACCTCGGCAGTGTCAGGCGTCTGTCTTGGCACGAACTGACTCCTCCTGAGGTTTGCCTTTAGTTCTTGCACAGGCCGCACCCCTTATTTGAGGCCATAGAGCGGCAGGACTCAGCTGCGAGTCAGGAGAAGCGAAAGAAACCCAATAGTGCACAAGCCTGGGGTCTGCTCATTCGGAAACTATAGACGTTCCCCACGAGTGAGGAGAAGGTGAAATGCTGCCTGTCACTGAGTCTAATGAGATGTGGTCATAACCATTTTTCTGATTGAGATATTTCAGCTATCAGTATGACTTTTTTAGACTAAAAAAGAATGAATTTTTAGTGAGTTGAAAATATCCAAGCTCCTTGCCATGCTCTACACAGTCTTATCCCCATCCTCCGTTCCCCATATTTATGCCAACAGTTAACTCTTCAAATATAACTCCCATAGTGTGAAATGTAAAAACCTTAGCTGGGCGGCTTACTAAAAGGGAACATGTAATCATCATCCAGATGAAGTTATAGGAAATTTCCATCATCTCAGCAAGGGTTGTAGAACACTTTTCCAATCATTCGCCCCCTGGCCACGCTTAGTTATTAACTATTCTGATTTCTATCACAAGAGATTACTGTTGCTTGCTTTTGGATTTCACATTAATGAATGTGTATCTTGTAGTACCCGGCTTCCCCCCCCCCCCCGCCCCCAGTCAAGCAGCGTCGTGTTTTTGGAATACATTCATCTACATTTTTGCCTGCCTGCTTCACTAGCTAATTTCTACGACATTAATGCAGGTTATTTTAAAGTGTGAATACACCAATATTGGTGCGCAATTGGGTTATTTCTAGTGTTTGCTCGTGACCAAGACTGCTATGAATATTTTTTTTGGATGAGTCTTTTGCAGACGTGTGCACCCATTTCCCTTGAGGGCTTAGTTATCGTCGTTACCTAGGAGGGGCCTACATAGTGTAGTGGTTGGGACTTTGCATTGTGGCCTCAGTAACTTCGGTTCAAATCCCAGTCGCGATAGGTAGTTGAGATTTCCTTTCACAGCCTAGTCTTCTAAAAGTTGTGATTCTGTTTTTGCTGGAGGCAGCTTCTCAGGTATGCAGTCAAAGAATTGGTGAATAATAGCTTCCACCAGCCATACGTAGAGACGCTTCAAGGCAAAATGAAATCCGCGGAAGCAGTAACCAAGGCTGCAAAGACAGTCTCCTCCACATTCACGGGAGCAGCGGAGAGGACCTTTCTAGAGGATGACCCCGGAGCTCCAACCTTTCAGAGGTTGGAGATCTGAACGCTTTGGCGACAGGAGCCAAGGACCCCGCGAGCAAGTATGCATGAGGCCCTGAATCCGATCTGAGTTTAAATCCCGGTGGGACCTTTATTCGCAAAGAATATGCTCTTTTACTCGGTCCACACAAAATTTCAGTATTTAAAGACAAAATAATGCTCCCAAATATATAGGACCTACTGTCCAATAACGCGTCGCCTTCTGCCCCCTCCTCCATCATGGTTTAGGGGAGAAAAGGGTTTGGGACCGGGAAGACGGAGCTTGGGCTGCAGCGCCAAGGTCCCAGGAGCAAGTTTCTGCTCTCCTTCTGCTCCCAGCGGTTGTTTGCGGCACTCATCTCCTTCCTTCGCGCTCTTCCGGAGCCTGGGTTCTCGAAACCCGGTTCTCAGAGTGACCAGGTCCAGAAGGAATTTTCGGAAATATCAGGGTTTCGGGACTCTTGATTCTCACGTCCGGTGAGTCCGTCGGACCCTGCACAAACTCCGTCTTTGAGCCTCGAGTTTTTCAGTGGGAAAGGGTAAAGACTGGGTCCATGAATTTGTAAACTCAGGGATTACTTTCACTCTGAGTAATTATGACTTTAGCTTCAAAGACAATGAAAATTATGTAGAAAGGAAGAAGCTGCGGTGCCCGACTAGCTCAGTCGGTAGAGCATGAGACTCTTAATCTCAGGGTCGTGGGTTCGAGCCCCACGTTGGGCGGGTACTTTTTATACTCCCTTCCATTGTTACAGAATCTTCTCCAGCCGCTTACCAAGAGAATAAACAAAAGAGAAGAAAAACCCATTGCCATCCAGTGAATTCTGACTTATAGCGACCCTATAGAACAGAGTAGAACTGCCCCATGGGGCTTCCAAGGACCGCTGGTGGATTTAAACTGCCAACCTTTTGATTAGCAACTGAGAGGTCTTAACCACTTTGCAACCCAAACTCCACCAACAGAATTAGGAGCTTCTACATTGTCAGTTGCTGCCAATGAGACTTCCTCTCACTTACTTTGGAATTGTTATTAGGAGGGACCACTCCCTGGTGACTGACATCATGCTTGGTAGAGGGTCTGTGAAAGAGAAGAGGAACCTCAATGAGATGGATTGACACAGTGGTGCAACAATGGGCTCGAACATAGCAACAGTTGTTAGCACGGAGCTGGACCCGGCAGCGTTTCATTCTGTTGTACATACGGTGGCCAAAAGTCAGAACGCACTTGAGAGCACCTAACAACAGCAACAATATATTTTTGACACATCAGAAAAGAGAGAGAAGAAATATATATTTGAGTGCATGTGGTGAAAATACACATAACAAAACCTACGCCTACTCAACGATTTCTACAAGTACAACCCGGTGACATTGATTACATTCTTCAAGCTGTGCACCCATTCTCACAAACCTTTTCCAAATCATTTTCTGGGAAATGATTTATCCTCACACGTAAAAAGTGATTCCCCCAGAACAAGAGACCTTGGAGGCATGTAAAGAACTGCCATGAGGCTTGTGAAGAACTACCCTGAGACCATCTCTCCACTTCCCTCCCTATCTTCTCTGAGAGACAGTCATGGGACAGTTTTTCATCGCCTTCCAGGTTCTGATGTGAGATATGAGATTTTATGGTCTGTTCACCTTCAGGCTATGGCTGCAAACTGTAAAACTGCTTAGCTGCATTCCAGAATTGACTCATCAGCAACAGGTATCCCGCAACTGTTGCTGTATTCATCAGGCCCCTTTTGTTTCCATGTCTTCCTTTTTGGTGTAAGGAATTAGAACCCAGGCACCTTTGGCTACTCATCCTTTTGTTGTCTACATAAGTAATCAATTGTCTGAACCTAAATCATCCAGGCCTTGGCCCTGTTCTGTGTGATGGACCACTTTTGTGTGGCCATCCTAGTCATGATCTTATAACTCCCACCCAAGTGATTGGGTGGGACTGTGTAATGGGGTAATTGTGGCCCAGCAAGGGGATTGGTTAGTTCCGCCATCTTACTAGACTGAAATGAGCCATCCCAGATGTGGAAAGGAGAGAATCCCACTACCACCAAGGCAGAACAGCCAGGAACCAGCACACCCTCTGGGCCCAGGATCCCTGCCCTGAGAAGCTCCTGGAAGCAGGAGTCTAATCTGTTACTTCCCTAATAAACCTCATAATCATGAGTATGGTCTGTGAGTTCTGAGTGGCCATTGCAATGAATTACTGAAACCAGTAGAGAAGTAGAGAGCACCACGGGAGGGATAGTTGGTGTCAGAATGGTAAAGATGCAGGGAGGAGGCATGTCTGACCCCTGCCTCATAGGAATCAACCTTGGGCTGCTAATCTTGATTCTCCTTCCACCTTGTGAAGTTAGAGGAGGTCAGACACCACACCCACACTATTCTTACACCTTGTCTGCTGTTGCGTGCTTGACAAATTTGTTTATGATTTGTTTTTTGCCATACAAATTCTTACAATTTTTTAAAATAATTTCTATTGTGCCTTAAGTGAAAGTTTACAGATCAAGTCAGTCTCTCACACAAAAACCCATATACACCTTGATACACACTCCCAATTACTCTCCCCCTAATGAGACAGCCCGCTCTCTCCCTCCACTCTCTCTTTTAGTGTCCCTTTCGCCAGCTTCTAATCCCCTCTACTCTCTCATCTCCCTTCCAGGCAGGAGATGCCAACATAGTCTCAAGTGTCCACCTGATCCAAGAAGCTCACTCCTCACCAGCATCCCTCTCCAACCCATTGTCCAGTCCATTCCATGTCTGAAGAGTTGGCTTCGGGCATGGTTCCTGTCCTGGGCCAACAGAAGGTCTGGGGACCATGACCACCATTGTCCTTCTAGTCTCAGTCAGACCATTAAGTCGGGTCTTATGGGAATTTGGGGTCTGCATCCCACTGCTCTCCTGCTCCCTCAGGGGTTCTCTATTGTGTTCCCTGTCAGAGCAGTCATCAGTTGTAGCCAGGCACCATCTAGTTCTTCTGATCTCAGGATGATGTAGTCTCTGGTTCATGTGGCCCTTTCTGTCTCTTGGGCTCGTAATCGCCCTGTGTCCTTGGTGTTCTTCATTCTCCTTTGATCCAGGTGGGTTCAGACCAATTAGTGCATCTTAGATGGCTGCTTGCTAGCGTTTAAGATCCCAGATGCCACTCTTCAAAGTGGGATGCAGAATGTTTTCTTAATAGATTTTATTATGCCAATTGACTTAGAGGTCCCCTGAAACCATGGTCCCCAGACCCTTGCCCCTGCTACGCTGGCCTTCAAAGCATTCCGTTTATTCAGGAAACTTCTTTGCTTTTGGTTTAGTCCAATTGTGCTGACCTCCCCTGTATTGTGTGTTGTCTTCCCCTTCACCTAAAGTAGTTCTTATCTACTATCTAATTAGTGAAAGCCCCTTCCCCACCCTCCCTCCCTCCCCCCTCTCGTAACCACAAAAGAATGTTTTCTTCTCAGTTTAAACTATTTCTCAAGTTCTTATAATAGTGGTCTTATACAATATTTGTCCTTTTGCAACTGACTAATTTCACTCAGCATAATGCCTTCCAGGTTCCTCCATGTAATGAAATGTTCCACAGATTGCTCACTGTTCTTTATTGAAGCGTAGTATTCCATTGTGTGAATATACCATAATTTATTTATCCATTCGTCCGTTGATGGGCACCTTGGTTGCTTCCATGTTTTTGCTATTGTAAACAGTGCTGCAATAAACATGGGTGTGCATATGTCTGTTCGTGTAAAGGCTCTTATTTCTCCAGGATATATTCCAAGGAGTGGGATTGCTGGATCCTGTGGTAGTTCTATTTCTAGCTTTTTAAGGAAGCGCCAAATCGATTTTCAAAGTGGTTGTACCATTTGACATTCCCTCCAGCAGTGCAGAAGTGTTCCAATCTCTCCACAGCCTCTCCAACATTTATTCTTTTGTGGTTTTTGGGTTAATGCCAGCCTCGTTGGGGTGAGATGAAATCTCATTGTAGTTTTGATCTGCATTTCTCTAATGGCTAATGATTGTGAACATTTCCTCATATACCTGTTAGCTACCTGAATGCCTTCTTTAATGAAGTGTCTATTCATATCTTTTGCCCATTTTTTAATTGGGTTATTTGTCTTTTTGCAGTTGAGTTTTTGCAGTATCATGTAGATTTTAGAGATCAGGCGCTGATCAGAAATGTCATAGCTAAAAACTTTTTCCCAGTCTGTAGGTAGTCTTTTTACTCTTTTGGTGAAGTCTTTGGATGAGCATAGGTGTTTGATTTTTAGGGGCTCCCAGTTGTCTAGTTTTTCTTCTGCATTGTTAGTAATGTTTTGTATACTGTTTATGCCATGTATTAGGGCTCCTAACGTTGTCCCTATTTTTTCTTGCATGATCTTTATCATTTTAGATTTTATATTTAGATCTTTGATCCATTTTGTGTTAGTTTTTGTGCATGGAGTGAGGTATGGGTTTTGTTTCACTTTTTTGCAGATGGATATCCAGTTATGCCAGCACTATTTGTTAAAAAGACTGTATTTTCCCCATTTAACTGTTTGGGTCCTTTGTCAAATATCAACTGCTCATATGTGGATGGATTTATGTCTGGATTCTCAATTCTGTTCCATTGGTCCATGTGTCTGTTGTTGTACCAGTACCAGGCTGTTTTGACTACTGTGGTGGTATAATAGGTTATAAATAGGTAAAATAAGGCCTCCCACTTTGTTCTTCTTTTTCAGTAATACCTTATTTATCCGGGGCCTCTTTCCCTTCCGTATGAAATGGGTGATTTGCTTCTCCATCTCATTAAAGAATGTCCTTGGGATTTGGATGGGAATTGCACTAAATGTATAGATTGCTTTTGGTAGAATAGACATTTTTATAATGTTGTCTTCCTATCCATGAGCAAGGTATGTTCTTCCACTTACGTAAGTCTCTTTTGGTTTCTTGCAGAAGTGTACCGTAGTTTTCTTTGTATAAGTCTTTTACATCTCTGGTAAGATTTATTCCTAAGTATTTTATCTTCTTGGGGGCTACTGTAAATGGCATTGATTTGGTGATTTCCTCTTCGATGTTCTTTTTGTTGGTGTAGAGGAATCCAACTGATTTTTGTATGTTTACCTTGTATCCCAATACTCTGCTGAACTCTTCTATTAGTTTCAGTAGTTTTCTGGAGGATTCCTTAGGGTTTTCTGTGTATAAGATCATATCATCTGCAAATAGAGATACTTTTACTTCTTCTTGAATCTGGTTGCCTTTTATTTCTTTATCCAGCCTAATTGCTCTGGCTAGGACTTCCAGCATGATGTTGAATAAGAGTGGTGATAAAGGGCATCCTTCTCTGGTTCCCGATCTCAGTGGGAATGTTTTCAGGCTCTCTCCATTTACGGTGATGTTGGCTGTTGGCTTTGTATAATTGCCCTTTATTATGTTGAGAAATTTTCCTTCTATTCCTATTTTGCTGAGAGCTTTTATCATGAATGAGTGTTGAACTTTGTCAAATGCCTTTTCTGCATCAATTGATAAAATCATGTGATTCTTATCTTTTGTTTTATTTATGTGGTGGATTCCATTAATTGTTTTTCTAATGTTGAACCATCCCTGCATACCCGGTATGAATCCCACTTGGTCATGGTGAATTATTTTTTTGATATGTTGTTGAATAGTATTGGCTAGAATTTTGTTGAGGATTTTTGCATCTACATTCATGAGGGATATAGGTCTGTAATTTTCTTTTCTTGTGGTGTCTTTACCTGGTTTTGGTATCAGGGATACCCTGGCTTCACAGAATGAGTTTGGGAGTATTCCATCCTTTTCTATGCTCTGAAATACCTTTAGTAGTAGTGGTGTTAACTCTTCTCTGAAAGTTTGGTAGAACTCTGCAATGAAGCCGACCAGGGTGTTTTTTTTGTTGGGAGTTTTTTAACTATCTTTTCAACCTCTTCTTTTGTTATGGGTCTATTTAGTTGTTGTACCTCTGTTTGTGTTAGTTTAGATAGGTAGTGTGTTTCTAGGAATTCATCCACTTCTTCTAGGTTTTCAAATTTCTTTCAGTATAGTTTTTCATAGTAATCTGATATGATCTTTTTAATTTCAGTTGGGTCTGTTGTAATATCACCCATCTCATTTCTTATTTGGGTTATTTGCTTCCTCTCCTGTTTTTCTTTTGTCAGCTTGGCCAGTGGTTTATCAATTTTGTTGATTTTTTCAGAAAACCAGCTTTTGGTCTTGCTAATTCTTTCAATTGTTTTTCTGTTCTCTAACTCATTTAGTTCAGCTCTAATTTTTATTATTTGTTTTGTTCTGGCGCCTGTGGGTTTCTTTTGTTGCTCTCTTTCTCTTTGTTTAAGTTGTAGGGATAACTCGATTTGGGCCCTTTCTTCTTTTTGAACGCGTGCATTTATTGATATAAACTGGCCTCTGAGCACCGCTTTTGCTGTGTCTCAAAAGTTCTGATAGGAAGTGTTTTCATTCTCATTGGATTCTCTGAATATCTTTATTCCATCCTTAATGTCTTCTATAATCCAGTCTTTTTTGAGCAGGGTATTGCTCAGTTTCCAAGCATTTGATTTCTTTTCCCGTTATTGATTTCCACTTTTATGGCCTTATGGTCAGAGAAGATGCTTTGTAATATTTCAGTGTTTTAGTTTCTGCTAAGGCTTGCTTTATGACCTAATATGTGGTCTATTGTAGAGAATGTTCCATGTGCACTAGAAAAGAAAGTATACTTGGTTGGTGTTGGGTGGACTGTTCTGTATATGTCTACGAGATCAAGTTGGTTGATTGTGGCACTTAGGTCTTCCGTGTCTTTATTGAGCTTCTTTCTGGATGTCCTGTCCTTCACCGAAAACGGTGTGTTGAAGTCTCCTACTATTATTGTGGAGCTGTCTATCTCACTTTTCAATGCTGATAGAGTTTTGTTTTCTGTATCTTGCAGCCCTGTCATTGGGTGCATAAATATTTAATATGGTTTTATCTTCTTGGTGTATTGTCCCTTTAATCATTATATAGTGTCCTTCCTTATCCTTTATGATGGATTTAACTTTAAAGTCTATTTTGTCAGAAATTAATATTGCCACTCCTGCTCTTTTTTGCTTGTTGTTTGCTTGATATATTTTTTTCCGTCCTTTGAGTTTTAGTTTGTTTGTGTCTCTAAGTCTAATGTGTGTCTCTTGTAGGCAGCATATAGATGGATCTTGTTTTTTAATCCATTCTGCCACTCTCTGTGTCTTTATTGGTGCATTTAGTCCATTTACATTCAGGGTAATTATGGATAGGTTATGAATTTAGTGCTATCATTTTGATGTCTTTTTTGTGTGTTGACAGTTTCTTTTTCCCACTTGATTTTATGTGCTGAGTAGATTTTCTTTATATATTGTCCTTTCCTCATATTTGTTGTTGTTGATTTTGTTTCTGCTGAGTCTCTATTTTTCCCTTGTATTTTCTTTTGATGAATAGGATAGTTTGTCTCCTTTGTGGTTACCTTATTATTTACCCCTATTTTTCCAAATTTAAGACTTTTATTTCTTTGTATTGCCGTATCTTCCTCTCCATATGGAAGGTGTATGATTACATTTCTTAGTCCCTCTTTATTATTTTAATGTTGTCTTCTTTTATATAATACTGTTACCCTGTTTGGGGCTTTTTTTTTATAATCTTGCTTTTTTTTTTTTTTTTTGGATTTCCCTGTCTGGGTTGACTTCTGGTTGCTCTGTCCAGTGTTCTAATCTTGGGTTGATACCTGATATTATTGATTTTCTAACCGAAGAACTCCCTTTAGTATTTCTTGTAGTTTTGGTTTGGTTTTTACAAATTCCCTCAACTTGTGTTTATCTGCAAATGTCTTAATTTCACCTTCATAGTTAAGAGATAGTTTTGATGGATATATGATTCTTCGCAGGCAATTTCTTTCCTTCAATTTTTTAAATATGTCGTCCCATTGCCTTCTTGCCTCCGTGGTTTGTGCCGAGTAGTCCGGGCTTATTGTTATTGGCTCTCCTTTGTAGGTGACTTTTCTTTTATCACTCGCTGCTCTTAAAATTGTCTCTTTATCTTTGGTTTTGTCAAACTTGATTATAATGTGTCTTGGTGCCTTTCTTTTAAGATCTACCTTATGTGGAGTTCGATGAGCATCTTGGGTAGATATCTTTTCATCTTTCACAATATCAGGGAAGTTTTCAGCCAAAAAGTCTTCAACAATTTTCTCTGTATTTTCTGTTATCCCTCCCTGTTCTGGTACTCCAATCACTCGTAGGTTATTTCTCTTGATAGAGTCCCACATGATTCTTAAGGTTTCTTCATTTTTTTTAATTCTTTTATCTGATTTTTCTTCAAATATATTAGTGCCAAGTGATTTATCTTCAAGTTCAGAAATTCTAGCTTCTATTTGCTCAATTCTTCTCTGACTTTCTATGGAGTTATCTAATTCTGTAATTTTATTGTTAATCTTCTGAATTGCTGACTGCTGTCTGTCTATGGATTTTTCCAGCTTATTAAACTTTTCGTTATGTTCCTGAATAATCTTTTTAATTTCTTCAATTGCTTTATCTGTGTGTTCCTTGGCTTGTTCTGCATATTGCCTCATTTCCTTCCTGATGTCTTGAAGGGTTCTGTATATTAAACGTTTGTATTCTGCATCTGGTAATTCCAGGAATGCACTTTCATCTAGAAGATCCCTGGATTCTTTGTTTTGAGGGCCTGTTAAGGTGATCATGGTCTTTATGTGACTTGATATTGACTGTTGTCTCCAAGCCATCTATAAGTTATTGTATTAGTTTATGCTTGCTAACTGTGTCATAGCTGCTTGCTTTGTTTTGTTTTGGTATACCCCTATGGGTTGCTTGAGTGAGCTAGCTTGATTATTTTCACCTTTGGAGCTCTGGTGTCCTGTCTCCAGCTGGCTAGAGCTGTTATCAGGTATATCAGTCTAGGAGTCCATTCAGTTTTCTTGTATGAATTCAGTTCAGGTTTCCAGGTAGCTGATATCAAGTGTGTGGTACAGGCCCTGTGCTACAGTCTTAGAAGGGCAGGGGTGATTGGCGTATATACCAGTATCTGATTGCAGCAGGGGGTCACGCTCTGAACAAGGCACGGGGCTGAGAACTCACCCCCAAGTGTCTCTGAGGAAAACCCATCTCTGTTCCCTAGAGCGTACTGGTGGGTGGGTTCTGCAGAGAGACCATGGGCACCCAAAGTTTTTGGTTGTAAGGACTGGGAGGTACCAGTTATCTTTGGACCCCTGTCGTGGGTGGCTGTGTGACCTGAATGGAGCTACCAGTCCTTAGGTCCTTGATGTGGGTAGGTGAGGACCTTGTTTAATAGGCAAAGCAATGTCGAATGTCAAACAGCCACCTCTCCACCGCACAGCTGAAATGGTTGGAGTTTGCCGACAAGGGCCTATTCTCCCGAAATAAGCCCGCACAGGTCCATGCAGAAGGGAAAGGTGCTCAAGTTCCATTGACGGTTTATGCCTGGACAGGAGGCGCTTCTGTCCTGAGCTCCCCCTGTTAACGGAGCCAGCAAATTATCTTTTCCCCCTAGTTGCAATTTTTTTCCTTCCCCAAGGCCGGGAGGATGGCTCTAGGTGCTCTCCAGGGTCTATCTCAGGCCCAGGGATTCAGCCACTGAAGCTGACTTGGGGGTGGGGGGGCGTGGTAAAATGTACCCAAGTACTTAGCTTTTGCCAAGAGCGCTGTTCTCCTCAGGTTCCGGAGGTGTGAGTGGGCTGTGCGGCTGGCTGCTTCTACCTGAGGAAAATGCCGCCGATTGCTAGTACCAGCCCGCTGCTGCTCCGGGAATGGTGCCTGAGGGCTCCCCACGATTCAGGTCCCGTAACTCCTCTCCACTTCTGAATGGCCTCTTCCTCCCCCTGCCCCTCAGTTCGTTGTCTAAGCTTGCCTTTGATGCTCAGGGATCCCAGCTTGTCACAAATATACTCATTTTACTTGTTTTTTCAGGTCTTTGTTGTAAAGAGGGCTCGATGGATGCGCCTGTCTATTCCACCATCTTGACTCGGCCTCAGGAATCAAATTCTTCCAATTTTTATGTATTGAAACATATCAGTCTTTCCCCTTAAGGCTTCTGAGTTTTCTGTCAGGCTTGGAAAGGCTTTTCAAGTATTTTACCAGTTTGTTGCCTTTTGACTTTTGTCGAGGAATGGCTCTGCCTGTGAGACTATGAAATTTTCACTGCAGGTAGTTTTGAAGGAAGAAGGGTGCATTTATCCTTCTGCTAATGAGTTGACTAGAGACACAATTAGCTCCCAGATAATTCTGTGGCACATCCCCTGGGGTTCTCAGAAGACCCTACCTGCTGAGGTTTGAGGGAGTCTCTTGGAACAACCATCTCAGGATTACTGGACTGTGTCTAAGAGGGGAACGCAGTCACCAAAAGATGGTGCAATATCCCAGCACTAGCAACAGTGAAGAGTCATTACCATCCTTAGGGAGATATTTCCAGAACCTGGATGAAGTCATAGTTGTAGCTAAGTCTGTCATAGAGTGGCCCTGGACAATAGCTGTGGACTTCATGGAGGGAACACAACTCCGCCAGCCTGCAGGGAATAATTACCTGCCACATTATATTCTTGCCGCCCTTATATCTCCAATTAATGCATTCCATTGACTGTATCTGCCAAGAGTCAAGCGGTCAAGAGAAACATTTTATGCAGGCGTCAACCTCCTGGGACGTAAAATGGAGTGGATAATAGTGAGAATGGATCTAGAGAGACAAATGCAGAATACCCAGCACACACCGTTTTTTCATTCTTAAGGTTTTGTTGGGATTAATTTTGTCATTGATGGAATTTGGGTGTCAAATAGGATTTTTTTTTTTTTTGAAAGTCTGTACTTCCTGATATATATGAAAATGAGCTTGCTGTCCTTGGGCCTGTATCACATCTTGACTGGAAAGCTATCTATCTGTTTGTATTCATTTGATTCACTCTTTCTTTCACTCAGATCATTAGAAACACTGAGATAAATTTTCCACCAATCTAAACCAGAGACTCCACCAGCCTGAGACCAGAAGAACTAGATGGTGCCTGGCTACCATTAATGACTGCCCTAACAGGGAACACAACAGAGAGTCCTGGAAGGAGTAGGAGAACAATGTGGAGCACAACTTGAATTCACATAAAAACACCAGACTTAATGGTCTGACAAAGACTGGAGGAACTCCTGAAACTATGGCCCCTGGAGACTCTGTTAACCTAGACCAAAAACCATTCCCGAAGCCCACTCTTCAGACAAAGATTAGACAGGACTATAAAACAAAAAATAATACACATGAGAAAATGCTGCTTAATTCAATCAGATATACCAGACCAAAGGGGTGGCTCATGTCTAGAGGCAGGATGAGAAGGCAGGAAGGGACAGGAACTGGTCCAATGGACACAGGGAACCTCAGGTAGAAAGGCGGAGTGTGCTGTTGCATTGTGGGGATTGCAACTGATGTCACAAAACAATATGTGTATAAATTTTTGAATGAGAAATTAACTTGAGTTGTAAACTATCACCTAAAGTACAATAAAAATAAGTGAATAAATAAGTAAATAAAGAGAATCAGCTAAACAACAGCAAAAATTGCCACAAATCATTGTCAGAACCTCTGTATTTTTGTCAGAGCCTTCCTATTTCATTAAAATAAAGTTCTGTTTTGAATACCATAACTGGATTTTCTTTTTCATAAAAAAGTAATGGTAATGTTTCTAGAAATTCAAAATGCAGGATTTTTTTTAAGTTTTTTTTTTAAATTAGCATCTGTGGACTTCTAGCCTAGAGAAGACTGGAAAAACTGAGGGAAGAAGAAAGTCCTGTGGAACTTCTGCATTATGATGCATTAAGAAATGATGCGTTAAGAAGTCCCTAAAGACTGCAACTTCCCTGAGCTCTCAGGGGACAGGCAACGATTGTGAGTTAATGACCTGCCTTGTGGGTTCAGCAGCCTGTGGTCAACTTTGAGTCATAACAGGTCAACACGAACTGGTTTGTCTGAGGATTTTAATACATACTTTTAAAGGCAGTCATTTATATGTTATGAAAGTAATGAAGTCATGCTTGCTGTAAAACAAAAAATCCATATGAAGTAAAGAAGAAATGAAATTTCTCATTTCCCAATTCCAATCATGAGAGGTAATTCTCATTAATATTTTGCTATATGGCCTTTTAAAACAACAGCACAGGTGTACAACTTTATCAATTATATGGATGAAGCAGTAATTGGTCTAGAAGCTAGTAGATGCTGTTTAGCCAAGAGACCCAGAAAACCCTCGCTCTTAACCTGACAATAATCTGTCTACCCTGATCTATGGAATAAGGAATGGTAACATTTTTTATAGGGCTTTCATCCCACTGAGGAAATTCTTATAAACTGAGGGAGTGCACACATCTTAGGCCAAAGTCCTAACGTGTTGTTTCGTTCCTTCCCTTAAACCTACAGTGGATATTATCTCATCTCACATATAACTGGATGATAGGAGTCAACTAAAAGAGGTGAGAAGGAGAAAGAGAGACAGGGGTGAGGGATTCCTCCCCTGAATGAGTCAGCCTCACCAGTGAAGTATCATTTGTGAAAGAGAGATTAGAGAGATCCTTACTCCTGTGCTTTTGCTCCACCTTCCTAAACACTTATTGAACTTCAATACATAGTATCTATTTGAAACAATGAGGTTAGTATTTGTTCAGTCATCAGGAACTAGCAGCTTAAGTAGAGAAGCTGAAAATGTTCTCACCACATGTGCCTTTCTATACACTCCCTGGATTTTCTATTGTTACACAACCATATGGCAATCCCTCTGGGAAGAAAAGATCACAGAAGTACAAAAAAAAAAAAAAAAGTCTTACACCCACCTCATGTGACTCTTCCTAAGAACTTGCAACTGGTCACTATGGCAAGCATTTTAGATGATAGAGGGTTGTCTCTTTAATGTTATCACCCAAACCTCTAAAAGGATCAAAGTAGGAATTAACTCTAGGTAAAATTATGTGAGAATTCATCCTCTATTTCCTATGACAAGTTTTCATTAGCTACTTGTCCACCCCAGCTCACCAGACAAGATTTTACAGCCAGCACCACACACCAGCATGGACCAAACAATTCTGCAAGTATTAAGTTCCCTCAAATAAAGTCTTAAGGATGCAAATGCCACTCTAGTTGCCACAGAAAATGAGAAAAAAAATCCATTATTTAAAGTCCTAATCTCATGAAAAATTAAACTTAAAAGTCTTCCTTTTCCAAAACACTTAGTAGACAATAGATAAGTGGTAACTTTGGTGAAGGGTGAGACAGTACACAACACTGGGGAAGCCAGAACAACCTGTACAATGCAAGGTCATGGAAGCTCCATAGACACATCCAAACTCCCTGAGGAACCAAATTGCTGGGCTGAAGGCAATGGGGACCATGGTCTCAGGGAACATCTAGCTCAACTGGCATAACAGAGTTCATAAAGAAAATATTCTACATTCTACTTCAGTGAGTAGCTTCTGGGGTCTTAAAAGCCTGTGAGGAGCAATCTAGGATATTCCACTGGTCTCACCCCTTCAGGAGCAAGGAAGAATGAAGAAAACTAAAGACAAAAGGGGAAGATTAGTCCAAAGGACTAATGGACCACATCTACCACAGCCTCTACCAGACTGAGTCTAGTACAACTAGATGGTGCCCAGCTACTACTACGGACTGCTCTGACGGGGATCACAATAGGGTTCTGGACAGAGCTGGAGAAAAATGTAGAATAAAATTCTAACTCAAAAAGAAAGACCAGATGGGCTGGCCTGATGGAGACTGGAGAAATCCTGACAGTATAGCCCCCAGACACCCTTTCAGCTCCGTAATGAGGCCACTCCTGAGGTTCACCCTTCAGCCAAAGATTGAACAGACCCATGGACAAAAACAAGACTAAAGAGGTACACCAGCCCTGGGCCAGGGACTGGAAGGTAGGAGGGAACAGGAAAGCTGGTAATAGGGAACCCAGGGTTGAGAAGGGAGAGTGTTGATATATCGTGGTGTTGTTAACCAATGCCATACAACAATGTGTACAGTTTGATGACAAACTAGCTTGCTCTGTAAAGCTTCATCTAAAGTTCAATTAAAAAAAAAGTCTTCCCTTTCCAATTTTTATTTGGCTCAGGACCAGCCATGAAGGCCCCACTATGGAGAGTGGGTAAGTTCCGGGTTCCTCGGCAGCTGCAGCCTGGGCTCTCTGTCACGGGATCGATGGGAAAAGGATTGCCTCTGTCCACACCTCTACAGTCAGGTGAATGCAAGTCTCTCCTGGGAACCACTTTTCCAGAATCCCAGGAGTCAGGAGAACACAGAAGAACGTCACAGAGCCACCCACTCATCCACAAAATTCATAATGTGTGAAACCAGCAAGCAATAGCATTCTCCAAGCAAAAGTCACGGGCTTGCGCTGCTATTAAAATGCCAGATACTGTGTTGCCCAGAAAAAAGCATTCTCTCAGAATGTGGGGACATGACTAGGTAGAGCTCCTTTGGAGGGCAAGTAGGCAGGAACTAGCAAAATTAGAAATGCACAAATACTTAGATCAGGCAACACCACATCCGGGAATCCATTTGAGAGAAATACTTGCACACGTGATTAAAAATATCTGTATAAGCTGTCCTCTAAAGAATTATTTATGACAATAAGTGTTTATTTATGGCAATAAATATCAATTCCAACTCAGAGTGACCCTATACGACAGAGCAGAACTGCCCACAAGGTCTCCTAGAACAAAAACTTGTACTCTGAAGAAAGATAACAGAATACACTATAATGTATCATTCAAAGTGTCTAATAATTTAAAAAATACTAAACATTCAAAGAAACACGTGACCCATATTCAAAGGGAAAAATAAGTCGATAGAAACCAGCTCTCAGCTCAAAGATGTCCCAGATGTTAGATTTAGCAGACTTCAAAGCAGCTATTGTGCACATACACACACAGAACACATGATGTCAATGAGTGATCTGAGAGATAATCTCAACGGAGCTGTGAAAACCATCCGAAGAAACCAAATGGAAATTCCAGGGCTGCCCAAAGGGCTCATAAACAAAGTGACCAAGCAGCAGGGATAGAAATTATTCATGAGCTCAGTAACATCTGCTTCCACTTACCAAGGCTAATCTGGCTACAGCCATTACTCAGTGCCCAAAACCAACAGTGGGAAACAACTCAGCATCCCTGATATGACACCAGTCCCCAGTGGAGGTGGGGCTATCAGCCAGCCACATGATGGCAGGTTGAGGACATACGACCCGTGATGGTTAATGTCATGCGTCCACTTGATTAGGTTATGATTCTCAGTGGTTTGGCAGAAGTTGGACATCCTGCTTTTTCATAATGCAATATAGTGTATTCACTTCCATGATGTGATCTCATGTCATCAGCCAATCAGCCAATCAGTTGTAAGAGGAGTTTTCTGAGGGGTGTGGTGTGTATCCACTACATATGGATTTTCCAACAAAACTTATCCACCTCCCCCCAAATTGGCTGATAACAGGAGGTGGTCTTTCTAGCTTGGCCAGCCCCCATCTGAGTCACTTTGTTAGCATAAACCTTCAGGTGTGGTCTGGAGGCCTATAGGAAACATTCCAACTCATAGTGACCCTATAGGATAGAGTTTCCAAGGAACACCTGGTAGATTCAAACTGCAGACCTTGTTGGTTAGCAGCCATAGCACTTAACCACGATGCCACCAGGGTTTCCTAGGAAACAAAGGAATCTGAATTACTTAGCGAATTCCAAGGGTTTACAGTTATCTCAAGGCACCCTGGTGGGACAGTGGTTAAGTGCTGGGCTGCTAATCCAAAGGTTAGTGGTTTCAATCCACCAGCCATTCCACTGGAGAAAGTTGTGTCGATCTGCTTCCATAAGGACTTAAATCCTCAGAAACTCTCTTGGGCAGGTCTACCCTGTACTGTAGGAGTCGGAATCGACTTGACAACAATGGTTGTTTTTGTTTTTGGTTTAGAGTTATCTCTCAGAAACCAAGGACAAAGATCAAATGCCTTGGATGAAATTAAATTCTTTACCCTACAGTTCATTTCAGAAAACATCTAAAAAACAGTGAATGATATATTGAGAAGTTGCAATGCAAGCTCTTAGAAAACTGACTGTGGCTGTATAAGTGTCAGACCTCTGTCTTGGAGCCTCAAGAGCATGTGGTCAAATTTAAGTCACAGCAGATGAGGTTAGTCTGGTTTGTCTAAGTGTGTAAATGGGTCAACATGGTTAATTGTTTTATTGTAAATCTGACAAATAAATGCTTGTTGTAAGAAAAACTTACCAAAAAAAGAAGTGTATAAAGAAGAAAATGAAAGTTATCCTGCCTCCCTCCTGAACCCACTCCCAGATAAACCTTTGCTGACACACCTTTACATATTGTACATAAGAAACTGTGGTGGCTTTGGAGTGTAATGGGAGCTGTTTGCCCAAGGGACGCATGAAGTCCCAAGTCCTGCCCTGACAATCATCTGCCTTCTCTGGGCAATGAGAAATGGGTGAAGGCAGAGAAAAGGAAATACCACTATTGTTTGCAGAAATTTCACCTTGGGACAGGAAACTCTGGCAAATGAGGCAGAGTTTGTGGTTTATGGTGGAGACTTAAAGAGCTGTG
The DNA here is from genome assembly GCF_024166365.1 of Elephas maximus indicus. Taxonomy (NCBI): domain Eukaryota; kingdom Metazoa; phylum Chordata; class Mammalia; order Proboscidea; family Elephantidae; genus Elephas; species Elephas maximus. The sequence goes on from NC_064821.1 coordinate 139,810,342, forward strand.
CTATTGCCCTAAACCCAAAGTGAATTTTCCCTCAGTTCCTGAGATGTGAATGAATTTTTTTTTTTTTTTTTTTGCCATCGGGTCTAGCCAAAAAAAAAAGTGACCCTATATTACAGAGTAGAACTGCCCCCATAGGGGTTCCAAGGAGCGGCTGGTGAATTCAAACTTCAAACCTTTTGATTTACCAGTGAAACTCTTAAACACTGGGCCACCAGGGCTCTGAATGAAATGATACAAGTCAATAAAAGGAGAGGGGCAGAGAGAAAGCAAGACCCGTGAGTCCACTCACACAGGTCAACCGTATCCAAGCCCCGTCTGAGAGAGGACTGCCTTGAGGTTAGTCCGTGGAAACTATGGATGCTGAATGAGTATTGACACACCTGTACTGAGATGAGTCGGAATCGAATTGATGGCAACGAGTTTTCTGTTTTTGGTTTTTCTTGAGATAATTATATATAGGAGCTGGAATCAACTCGACAGCAGTGGGATTGTGTTTCCTTTTTCACTGAGATACTCATGAGTCAAAATCCACTGCATAGCAGTGGAAATGAGGTCTGGTATTGGGATGCAGTCATCAGCTTCTGAGGGGGTTCCGTGGTGTTATGCTGAGCATGCTGAACTCTGACTACAGAGATCCAAGTTGAAATCTCAGTGAGACCTTAGTGTTTAATTAGAGGAGTTTATTTTTTAAAAAAAAACTCTTTAAATAGTGAATGAAACTTGTTACCCCCCTTTCTGTGTCCCCCTCCTAATGGTCATTTAGGAGCAAGAAAGGTTTCTGACTAGAAGGGAAGAAGCAGGAGGGGAGCCCCTGGCTCTGCAGACTGTGAGTTGCTCCAGATCCCCCTTCTGCTTCCCGCGGCCTTTTGGGCCTCGCAGTCCTGTCCCTTCATCCTCTTCTCTCCTCCTCAGAAACTGAGATTCCAGAAACACTCAGAAAATAGCTGAGGAAGGAGGAGAGACAGGAAAGAACAGAGCAGAGAATAGGAAAGAAAAAGGGAGAAAGTAGGGAATGAAAGGCAGAGGTACTGTGTGTTCACAGCAGTGGTTTCAGTTGCTGGGTGTGGGCCACCGCCCCTTCTCACTCAGGAGCGCTCCCATCCCTTCCTGTCCCACCGGAAAACCGGGTTCCACTGATAAAGCTCCAAGCAGCTTGCCTGGCATTTGTTCTTGCAAAGTTTCCTTTCACAGTGTGCAGGGGTGAGGTGGATTAAGTTGGCTGACAAGCTAGTGGAAGCCAAGTGAAGCACCTTATTGGCTCCCTAGGTGTTGACTAGCAGTTGGTGCCCCCACCAACTCAAATGTACTCCATTTTGCCCCTTGCACGTTTTCTGCAGGGCCTGGAGTGGAAAATCAAGGTGTTACAATCTTTCTTTAGAGATAAAGAGAGAGCCAGATAATTGGTTATATGGGTTGAAAGTTGTTATCTGTGGAGAACAGGAAATGTAGAAAGGGTCAGGAGACTCCTGTTTTTCATAACAAACTTTTGGGCATATATGTCTTTGCTAAAAATATACACTAAATAAAAAAGGTCAGCAAAAACAGGAAGATCCTCAAAAAGATGGAGTAACACAGTGGCTGCAACAATAAAAACAATAGGTACAAGCATAACAGCGATTGTGAGTATGACGCAGAACCGGGCAGTAGTGTTTCATTCTGTTGTAAGTAAGGTCGCTATGAGTAAGACAGACTCAGCAGCACCGAACAAAGGCAACAACAAAAAGAAAAATAATTTCATTGTCATGTAGAATGCTTTCAAAGTTCGTCATTTGTATTGGAATTGAAATTTTGATGTAGTCATATGCATCAGTCTTTAAAGGTTTTGGGATTTGTGTCATCTGTAGAAATCTCTTCCCCCTGTAGGATTATAAAACTTTTATTAGTGGCAATTTTGAAGCAAACATCCAATCATTATTCCTCTTTTAATGAGCTGAACAGATGGGCTAATAAACTCCCAGATCCTCCCAGATATGACTAATTCCACAGCTGATGCCCTGAAGCATCAGCCACTGAGAGGACTGATCCTGCTTCAGGGCTGAACAGTCCTGAGACCAAGGAAATCCATTAGCCTCTCTGCAAACTTCAGCTTCCTCATCAGCAACACTACAAATGTTGCTTTCACTGTTGGCTAAAATGTGTTTGGGCAACCTTCCATTGTTATGGAGAAGAGAAGCTATCAGCTCTTAGTCAACAAACCAGTATAGTCCCTATGCCATACCACCAGGGTTTCCTGGTGCTGTAGTGGTTCAATGCTGTGGCTGCTAACTAAAAGGTCAACAGTTCAAATCCACCAGGCGATCCTTGGAAACTCTATGGGGCAGTTCTACTCTGTTCTGTAGGGTCACTATGAGTCGGAATCGACTTGATGGCAATGGGTTTGGGTTTTGGTTTATAGGCCATACAACTTCTCATTTTAAGGTCCTACATATTGCCTAGTTTTCTTTGTAGCTACCGTTGAATGACTTCTTTGTTCTCCTCTTTGTTATCCAGTGGCTCCTGGAGTTGTGCAGATAGATCGCTGTGTGCTGTCTCCACGGAGGCCACAAGGACGTGCCAGTAACCTTCCCCTTGGGACTATTGTTATCTATTCAATTTTTTTTTTTTTTTTTTTTTGGCCACTCCAGCTACCCTGTTTCCAAGGCTCCAATTACATGGGTAATAGGCCACTTGATGTTTTCTCACAGGTCAGTGATGCTCTGTTCTTTACATTTTTAGTTCTTTTTGCCCTCTGGGTTTCATTTTGGATAATTTATGTTGGTATGTCTCCTACAGTGTCCATTTAGCTGAAAAAGTCATCCAGTGTATTGTTCATTTCTAGAAGTTCTACCTGAGTCTCTCTCTCTGTACTTTTCATTTCTCTCCTCATCTAGCTCACATTTTCCTCCATTTTTCTGAACACACAGAGTGTGTTTATAATAGCTATTTTAATATCTTCTCCACTGATTCTATCCTCTAAGTTAATAAATTTTTCTCACAGTTATGGATCATGTTTTCCTGCACCAGGGCTACTCAAAAAATTTTTTTCCTATACTCCTTTCAGTATTTTTGGACTTTGCTTTGGGATGTCATTAAGTTACTTGCAAACAATGTGATTCTTTCCAGGCTGGCTTTTAAGCTTTGTTGGGCAAGTCCAGAACATTCTAGGCTAATTTGGACACATTATTGAGGCATTACCCTTCTGAAGACTCTCCTTCGTGCCACATGTGTTAGATTCTCTTTATCTTCAGGTTGTGGGAGCACACACTGTTACTGGCTCAGTCTGAGCTCTGTCCTATACTTCCTGTGGTTCAATGTCTCCAAAGCGCTGTTGCACGTATTTTGTCTTGTCTTCTAGTGGTTTAAGATAGAAAAGTAAATACCATTCTCTGTAAATCCAACATGGCGCAAACAGGAAACTTGTACACTTTTGTTATATTTGACAAGTAAAGAAAAAACAACTTATCTTCGATGTTATTTCCTATTTCCCCCACCTAATACAGAAACCCCAGTGGCATAGTGGTGAAGTGCTATGGCTCCTAATCAAAAGGTTGGCAGTTGAAATCCACCGGGTGCTCCCTGGAAACATTATGCAGCAGTTCTACTCTGTCTTATAGGGTCACTAGGCGTTAGAATCGACTTGACGGCGATAGGTTTGGCTTTTCTTTGGTATACCTAATATGTGCCATACACTATGTTATGTGTATTATTATATCATCCCATTAATCTATACAGTAACTCTATGAGACAGTTAATACTATTATTTTTATAAGAGACTTGAAACATAGAAGGAGCTGGCCCAAGGTCAAACAGAAGGCAAGTAGTGGTGCCAGGACTGGAAGGGAGGCCTTCCCAGAGGTAGTGCCCCTAGCCACAGACCAGATTAAAGATTGTGTAACAACCTTGGTATATCTGATATGCCTGGAATCCAGAATCCAAGGAGTTCCTAACCACCCTGTGGATAGACTCCTTTTGGTCAGAAACTCCTCCCTCGGGGAGCCAGAGCATAACTTAGCCCTTAAGCTCTGACTGAGGAAAGCCCTTAAACTCTCTGCAAAGCCATGTTTTCTCATTGGAAAGGCACTGAAAATGGACTTCAGTCTAAATTCAGGTATTTTATATTTGGGCAAGGAAACCCTTTGCTCTGGGGAGAAAAGTTTACGGCTCTTCTTCATCGAGCTGTATCAGTCGGTAGGATGCACGACTTGTAGTTCCAATGTCTTGAACACTCACTCGGCATCTTGCACGTTTTAGCTGGTTTTCTTTGAACCTGCCCTTGTCTTCTCCTCCCGCCCGCCGCACCTTACCCTCCCTAGTGTCTCCTGGGGCCTTGCAGATCTCTGTGTGCTGTGCCCGCAGGAGCCACGAGGGGGCGCCATGGTCCTTCGTGCCTTTTCTCAGTTTGACTAGTGAAGCAGGATTCGAGGTTATTTCAATTTACTAGGACACTGTGGCTCAGAAAGAAACCCTGGTGCCGTAGTGGTTAAGTGCTACGGATGCTAACCAAGAGGCTGGCAGTTCAAATCCGCCAGGCGCTCCTTGGAAACTCTCTGGGGCAGTTCTACCCTGTCCTATAGGGTCGCTATGAGTTGGAATTAACTTGATGGCATTGGGTTTGGTTTGGTTTTTTTGGTGGCTCAGAAGGAGCGCGAGGTAAGGACACAGCCTGGGAAGGGTTGGCAAAATGTCCACACCTGCCAACGCAAGACCTACGGTTTTCTTCTAAAGTGTACTTTAATATTCAGCATTTTCACATAAGGAAAAATCTAAAGTTATTTCGGACAGTGAGAAGGTAATGTTCTATTTATTTAAATTCCTGGAGGCCCTGGGTGGCAAAAACAGTTAAATCCTCGACTACTAGCCCAAAGGCTGGCGTTTCAAATCCACCACCCAGAGGCATCTTGGAAGACACACCTGGCAATCTGCTTCCGAAAGATCACAGCTTTGAAAATCCTATGGAGAAGTTCTACTCTGCACACCTGGGGTCGTGATGAGTAGGAATCCACTTGACAGCAACTAACAACAACACCATTTACAACCTCCACCATCACTGAAAGAGAGGGCAGCTTAAGGGATCTTTCTTCCTAATTTTCCAATCTCCTCATGCATGTCAGGTGCGAATCCAAGGCACAGAGAGCTAATGCCGTCTGCCCATGAAGGAGGTAAGAGAGGGCTTGAGGCAAGGGGTGAGGGAAGAGCAAACTGAAACCATCAACTCATAGGTTCTTGTCAAGCAGGCTAGCCAATTCAAGTCAGCCAGACACAGGGTTGAAAGAACAGAAAGTTTTATTCAGAGTTGCAAACTGGGAGACAGGCAGAGTCTCGTGACCCAAGGCTACAGCTCCCTGAACCAGGGCAGATTTGCTCCTTTTATAGGGAGTGACATACATATGTATGAACAGCGAGGGGGAGGATCTTTCAGTCTTTTCGATGCATGCGCAGTCCACATAATTTTAGTGAATGGGTTTTTGCACAGGGCTCTAAAAATACTGCGCACAGCCCCGAAAAAATAGCGATGGCTCGCTACTGCCACCCCAGGAAGGTCATAGAGCGGGTAGATTCAGAGTCCCTGCAGCTGCACCTGTCCTCCTGCTTGAAGACAAGAAACCTGGGGATTCATCATGGAGAAGTGCTGTAAAAGTTGTAACAAAAGTGTAGCAAGGGTAGACTTTTCTGGAAAATAACTATTATGAAATGGTTAATAACCCTTTCATGACTGCATGCTTTAAAACTGGAGCCAGAAAAATAAAAGCGCTGCTTTTGGGGCAAGGGGTGCTGTAAAAAGGTAGGAATAGTAGCGTCAGCACCAGAACCTCCCCGCCACGGTTTAGGCGGCGAGCCGAGTCCGAGGCCTGGCCCAGGCGCGTTTCTCCCGGACTCCGCGGGTTCTTCACCTCTCCCTCCCACACCTCTTTGGCGTTCGGCTAAAGCCTGTGCAACCTTCTTGGAATAATGAATGGCTCTTAGTTCAGTTCTATAGGGTCGCTATGAGTCGGAATCGACTCGACGGCAGTGGGTGGGCTTAATACTAATACGTAGAATAGAACAAAAATTGATTTTAGCGATGACTTCAAAACCATTTTCTTCCCAGGGCATAAAATATATCTGTTTTTTGTTTTTTAATTTCTGAAGGGACCTTAAGGAAACCAACACGTGTGTTACTGAGAGAATTTGCAGCCATGCACGGTTCACAGAGACATGTTTAAACATGCTTTGTGTGGAATAAACCCGTGCATGTATCAACTGGAACCCTAGAAGCAGCACTTTTTGACTTAACCGCCTGTTATTTAGTGACACTGGTTACACTGTTCACAATGTGTCAGCTTTTGCCTTATTTCCATTCTCGTGGCTCTGTTTCCATTACTTCCTTGCCCCCCGTACCTTCTCATTGTTGGTCTAGGGTAAATTTGGACTGTTAGGTCTTATTATTTGGAGGGGTGAAGTAGTCGCAGGTGATATTATTTATTTTTTGAGCCACTCTGTCTTTTGGCTGATAGGTGAACACCAGGAGTGGTTTGAGATCCGGGTATAAAGCATATCCCAGGGCGACAGTCTCAGGCGTTCGTCTGGTCTCTACCGGCCCAATAAATATTGACTTCTTTAGGAATTTGAGTTTCGTTCTACATTTTTCTCACATCCTATCCTGGACCATCTATTGGATCCCTGGTCGAAACGGTCGGTGATGGTAGCCGGGTACCATCTCGTTATTCTGCTGTCAAGGTAGATGAGGCTGTGGTTCCTGTAGGCTGTTAGTCCTGTAGACTAGTTTTCGTTTTTGAGTCTTTGGTTGCCTTTTTCTCCTTATTTGTTCTTAAGCTAAAAATCCTCCGGGACAACTTTCTTGGCATTCTGACCAAACTGAGTGAAAAAAGCTGGCATCACCCTACAGTGAAGCTCAAAGTTGGCAAAGTCACTCACTCAGGGCTTTCGATCTGCTTTTTAGGTCTCTTCTCTTAACTAGAGATGACTGGATTTACCTGACAAAATCATCTCATACCAGTCATGGCTCTGACAGGGAACAGAAGGTACATTCAAACTGAGGGATTTAAAGGGAGTTTTATGAAGGCAATATTTAATCCTGTGAAATGTGCGGGCAGGATTAAAAGAATTCAGCATAGGATAGTGAAGCACCTGCGATGTGGATACTGCAGGGAGGCCACTACCACCTCCAGGCCTGGATGGGGGTGGGCAGGGAGGGAGGGTGGAGGAGTCTTTACTAGACCCTGGGAGACCCAGAGCCTTGGGGAGGGTGACAGGACAGGACTGTGGTCTCTGGAAGAGGAATCAGCAAGGGACTGCCAAACCTGGCCCTGGCAGGGAGGGAGCCCTAGGGAATTTAAAAATACCAGGAACTCTCTCTACTCCTATCCATTGATTACCTTCCTCTACCTCCCATTGGCTGCACCCGACAGGAACCATGAGGGCAAGGAAGTCCAGGAGATGCTGCCTGTGGAGATCAGATTTAGTTGTTCCTTCCTTGCTCTTTCTGGTTTTTTTCCTTGGAAATACTTTTGACATTGTTCCCACAACTCTACTATTATGCTTTTAATTTCCAAGATATTTATTCACTGAATGCGCCTTTTTTTATTTTTTATACACATGTTGTTATGTGACACTAGTTGCAATCCCACAATGTGACAGCACACTCTCCTCCTACAACCCAGGTTTCCTGTGTCCATTCAGCCAGCCCCATCCCTTTCTGTTCTCCCATCCAGCTTCTGGACAGAAGCCACCCATTCAGCTTCGTGTATCTTCTTGAACCAAGCAGCAGACTCCTCACAAGTATCATTTTATGTTTTGTAATCCAGTCCAATATTTGTCTGAATAAAGCCAGGGCCAAGACTTCCCCTGCTCCTCCACAGCCCCCCACCTTCCTTCTAACTGTGGCTTTGCCAGACTGCGTGCCCTAACCACGGTTTGAATTTGGTGCCAAAATTTGGAGCATGTGCAAACCAAGATCTTGGTGCATGCACAGGACCTGAAGAGCAGTGGCCCCAAATGTGACTGCAGACCTGAATTTCGCTGGAGAGGAAGGTGTTCTGCACAGAGCTGCACCACAGCCAATTTGTAAGGCATAGGTTCCCTTACCTTACAGTTGACTCAGCATCTGGATTTCCAAATACTGAATGAGAGGGATGGGGTGTTGGATTTTGGGCGCCATTCCTGCCCCCTGGGGACTGGAGGGCAGGAAAGCTCTAAGCTCCCCTGGGGCTGGAAGCCTGTGCTCTTTTGGTTTCTAGGCCCCACATTGCTCCTTGTTTTCCCAAACAATAAATTTCCCCTTTCTCTTTCCCTTGCAACTGGTGGTGTGGTATCTGTTTAATTTCTATCAGCTAATAGGACAGGACAAGAACCCTAGGTCAGTTACATGAAGAGCTGGCCTCAGGAATGGTTCCAGTTCTGGGCTAACAGAGCATCCGAGGCCATGTCTTGGACGGTTCCTCCAGCCTCAGTCAGATCATTAAGTCTTGTCTTTTTAACTGAATCTGAGTTCTGCACCACACTTTTCTCGTCCTCTGTCAGGGGCTATCTGTTGTATTCCCTGTCAGGGCAGTTATTGGTGGTGACTAGGCACCATCTAGTTCTTCTGGTCTCAATCTGATGGAGTCTTTGGTTTATGTGGCCCTTTTGTCTCTCTGGCAAATATTTTCCTTGTGTCTTTGGTGTTCTTCATTTTCCTTTGTTCCAGGTGGGTTGGGACAAATTGATGCGTCTTAGATGGCCCCTCACAAGCTTTGAAGACCCCAGACGCCACACACAAAGGTGCAGAACATTTTCTTAATAAACTTTGTTATGCCAGTTGACCTAGATGTCCCCCAAAACCATGGTCTCCAGCCCCCAGCCCGTGCTATTCTGTTCCTCGAAATATTTGGTTGTGTTCAGGAAACTTCTTAGCTTTTGGTTTATTCCAGTTGTACTGACTTCCCCTATATTGTCTGTTGTCCTCTTCACCTCAGATAATTTTTGTCTGCTATTTATCTAGTTAGTGAATTTCCCTCTCCCTCCCTCCCCACATTTGTAACCATCAATGTTTTCTTATGTGTTTAAATCTTTTCTTGAGTTCTTATGATAGTGGTCTCATGCAATATTTGTCCTTTTGTGACTGACTAATTTGTGGGGTTAATTTTACTCAGCATAATACCTTCCTAATTCATGCATGTTGTGAGATGTCTCTCGAATTCCTCATTGCTCTTTATTGTTGCATAGTATTCCATTGTGTGTATGTACCATAATTTGTTTATCCATCTGACTGTTGATGGGCACCTAGGTTGGTTCCCTCTTTTTGCTATTGTGAACAGTGCTGCAATGAACATGGGTGTGGATATATCTATTCATGTGACAGCTCTTATTTCTGTAGGATATATTCCAAGGAGTGGGATTGCTGGATCATATGGTACTTCTACTTCTAGCTTCTTAAGGAAGTGCCATATTGATTTCCAAATTTGTTGTACCGTTTTACGTTCCCACCAGGAGTGTATAAGTGTTCTAGTCTCTCCACAATCTCTCCAACATTTACTATTTTGTGTTTTATGGATTAATGCTAGCCTTGTTGGGGTGAGATGGTATCTCATTACAGTTTTGATTTCCATTTCTCTAATGGCTAATGATGGTGAGCATTTCCTAAGGCATATGTTAGCGCCTAAATGTCTTCTTTGGTGAAATGTCTGTTCATATCCTTTGCCATTTTTTTATGGAGTTATTTGTCTTTTAGTTGTTGAGGTTTTGCAGTATCTTATACATTTTAGAGACTAGACCCTGATCGGATATGTCATAGCCAAAAAATTTTTCCTGGTTTTCTTTTGACTCTTTTAGTGAAGTCTTTTGATGAGCATAAGAGTTTGATTTTTAGGAGCTGCCAGTTATCTAGTTTTTCTTGTGGTGTTTGTGCATTGTTACAATTTGTATTCTGTTTATGCCATGTATAAGAGCTCCTAGCACTGTCCGTATTTTTTCTTCCATGATTTTTTATTGTTTTAGACTTAGGTCTTTGATCCATTTTGAGTTAGTTTGTGTACACGGTGTGAGATATGGGTCTTGTTTCATTTTTTTGCAGATGGATATCCAGGTATGCCAGTACCATTTCTTAAACAGGCTGTCTTTTCCCCATGTAACTGACTTTGGGCCTTTGTTAAATATCGTCTGCTTGCAGGTAGATGGATTGACATCTGGATTCTCAATGTTCCATCGGTCTATGTGTCTCTTGTTGTACCAGTACCAAGGTGTTTTGACTACTGTGGCAGTATAATAGCTTCTAAAGTCAGGGAGTGTTAAGCCTCCCACTTTGTTCTTCTTTTTCAGGAACACTTCACTTATTCAGGGCCTCTTCCCTTTCCATATAAAGTTGGTGATTTGTTTCTCCATCTGGTTAAAAATGTCATTGGAATTTGGATCAGGATTCCATTGTATCTGTTGATTGCTTAGGGTAGAACAGACATTTTTGCAATGTTGAGTCTTCCTACCCATGAGCAAGATATGTTTTTCCACTTACGTAGGTCTCTTTTGGTTTCTTGAAGTAGTGTCTTGTAGTTTTCTTTGTACAGGTCTTTTATGTCTCTGTTTCGACTAATTCCTAAGTATTTTATCTTCTTGAGGGCTATTGTAAATGGCATTAATTTGGTGATTTCCTCTTCAAAGTTCTCTTTGTTGGTGTAGAGGAATCCAGCTGATTTTTGTGTGTTTATCTTTTATCCTGATAGTTTGCTGAAATCTTCTATTCGTTCCAGTAGTTTTCTTGTGGATTCTTTGGAGTTTTGTGTGTATAAGATCGTATCATCTGCAAATAGGGATACTTTTACTTATTCCTAACCAATTTGGATGCCCTGTATTTCTTTTTCTTGCCTTATTACTCTGGCTAGGACCTCCAGGACAATGGTGATAAAGGGCATTTTTGTCTAGTTCCCGTTCTCAAGGGGAATGCTTTCAGACTCCATTTACGATAATATTGGCTGTTGGTGTTGTATAAATGCCTTTTATTATGCTGAGGAATTTCCCTTCTATTCCTGTTTGGCTGACAGTTTTTAGAAGTCGTTCAAGGGTAGCTACAAAGAAAACTAGGCAATATGTAGGACCTTAAAATGAGAAGTTGTATGGCCTATAAACCAAAACCCAAACCCATTGCCATCAAGTCGATTCCGACTCATAGTGACCCTACAGGACAGAGCAGAACTGCCCCATAGAGTTTCCAAGGATCACCTGGTGGATTTGAACTGCTGACCTTTTAGTTAGCAGCCATAGCATTGAACCACTACAGCACCAGGAAACCCTGATGGTATGGCATAGGGACTATACTAATTTGTTGACTAAGAGCTGATAGCTTCTCTTCTCCGTAACAATGGAAGGTTGCCCAAACACATTTTAGCCAACAGTGAAAGCAACATTTGTAGTGTTGCTGATGAGGAAGCTGAGGTTTGCAGAGAGGCTAATGGATTTCCTTGGTCTCAGGACTGTTCAGCACTGAATCATGATCACTCCTCTCAGTGGCTGATGCTTCAGGGCATCAGCTGTGGAATTAGTCATATCTGGGAGGATCTGGGAGTTTATTAGTCCATCTGTTCAGCTCATTAAAAGAGGAATAATGATTGGATGTTTGCTTCAAAATTGCCACTAATAAAAGTTTTTTAATCCTACAGGGGGAAGAGATTTCTACAGATGACACAAACCCCAAAACCTTTAAAGACTGATGCATATGACTACATCAAAATTTCAATTCCAATACAAATGACAAACTTTAAAAACATTCTACATGACAATGAAATTATTTTTCTTTTTGTTGTTGCCTTCGTTCGGTGCTGCTGAGTCTGTCTTACTCATAGCGACCTTACTTACAACAGAATGAAACACTACTGCCCGGTTCTGCGTCATACTCACAATCGCTGTTATGCTTGTACCTATTGTTTTTATTGTTGCAGCCACTGTGTTACTCCATCTTTTTGAGGATCTTCCTGTTTTTGCTGACCTTTTTTATTTAGTGTATATTTTTAGCAAAGACATATATGCCCAAAAGTTTGTTATGAAAAACAGTAGTCCCCTGATCCCTTTCTACATTTCCTGTTCTCCACAGATAACAACTTTCAACCCATATAACCAATTATCTGGCTCTCTCTTTATCTCTAAAGAAAGATTGTAACACCTTGATTTTCCACTCCAGGCCCTGCAGAAAACGTGCAAGGGGCAAAATGGAGTACATTTGAGTTGGTGGGGGCACCAACTGCTAGTCAACACCTAGGGAGCCAATAAGGTGCTTCACTTGGCTTCCACTAGCTTGTCAGCCAACTTAATCCACCTCACCCCTGCACACTGTGAAAGGAAACTTTGCAAGAACAAATGCCAGGCAAGCTGCTTGGAGCTTTATCAGTGGAACCCGGTTTTCAGGTAGGACAGGAAGGGATGGGAGTGCTCCTGAGTGAGAAGGGCCGGTGGCCCACACCCAGCAACTGAAACCACTGCTGTGAACACACAGTACCTCTGCCTTTCATTCCCTACTTTCTCCCTTTTTCTTTCCTATTCTCTGCTCTGTTCTTTCCTGCCTCTCCTCCTTCCTCAGCTATTTTCTGAGGGTTTCTGGAATCTCATTTTCTGAGGAGGAGAGAAGAGGATGAAGGGACAGGACTGCGAGGCCCAAAAGGCCGCGGGAAGCAGAAGGGGGATCTGGAGCAACTCACAGTCTGCAGAGCCAGGGGCTCCCCTCCTGCTTCTTCCCGTCTAGTCAGAAACCTTTCTTGCTCCTAAATGACCATCAGGAGGGGGACACGGAAAGGGGGGTAACAAGTTTCATTCACTATTTAAAGAGTTTTTTTTTAAAAAAAACTCCTCTAATTAAACACTAAGGTCTCACTGAGATTTCAACTTGGATCTCTGTAGTCAGAGTTCAGCATGCTCAGCATAACACCACGGAACCCCCTCAGAAGCTGATGACTGCATCCCAATACCAGACCTCATTTCCACTGCTGTGCAGTGGATTTTGACTCATGAGTATCTCAGTGAAAAAGCAAACACAATCCCACTGCTGTCGAGTTGATTCCAGCTCCTATATATAATTATCTCAAGAAAAACCAAAAACAGAAAACTCGTTGCCATCAATTCGATTCCGACTCATCTCAGTACAGGTGTGTCAATACTCATTCAGCATCCATAGTTTCCACGGACTAACCTCAAGGCAGTCCTCTCTCAGACGGGGCTTGGATACGGTTGACCTGTGTGAGTGGACTCACGGGTCTTGCTTTTTCTCTGCCCCTCTCCTTTTATGGACTTGTATCATTTCGTTCAGAGCCTTGGTGGCCCAGTGTTTAAGAGTTTCACTGGTAAATCAAAAGGTTTGAAGTTTGAATTCACCAGCCGCTCCTTGGAAACCCTATGGGGGCAGTTCTACCCATGGCAAAAAAAAAAAAAAAAATTCACATCTGAGGAAATGAGGTAAAATTCACTTTGGGTTTAGGGCAATAGCACAGCTCTTTAAGTCTCCACCATAAACCACAAACTCTGCCTCATTTGCCAGAGTTTCCTGTCCCAAGGTGAAATTTCTGCAAACAATAATGGTATTTCCTTTTCTCTGCCTTCACCCATTTCTCATTGCCCAGAGAGGGCAGATGATTTTCAGGGCACGACTTGGAACTTCATGCGTCCCTTGGGCAAACAGCTCCCATTACACTCCAAAGCCACCACAGTTTCTTATGTACAATACGTAAAGGTGTGTCAGCAAAGGTTTATCTGGGAGTGGGTTCAGGAGGGAGGCAGGATAACTTTCATTTTCTTCTTTATACACTTCTTTTTTTGGTAAGGTTTTCTTCCAACAAGCATCTATTTGTCAGATTTACAATAAAACAATTAACCATGTTTACCCATTTACACACTTAGACAAACCAGACTAACCTCATCTGCTGTGACTTAAATTTGACCACATGCTCTTGAGGCTCCAAGACAGAGGTCTGACACTTATACAGCCACAGTCGGTTTTCTAAGAGCTTGGCCATGTCTGTTACATTGCAACTTCTCAATATATCATTCACTGTTTTTTAGATGTTTTCTGAAATGAACTGTAGGGTAAAGAATTTAATTTCATCCAAGGCATTTGATCTTTGTCCTTGGTTTCTGAGAGATAACTCTAAACCAAAAACAAAAACAACCATTGTTGTCAAGTCGATTCCGACTCCTACCTACATTTATATAGTACAGGGTAGACCTGCCCAAGAGAGTTTCTGAGGATTTAAGTCCTTATGGAAGCAGATCGACACAACTTTCTCCAGTGGAATGGCTGGTGGATTGAAACCACTAACCTTTGGATTAGCAGCCCAGCACTTAACCACTGTCCCACCAGGGTGCCTTGAGATAACTGTAAACCCTTGGAATTCGCTAAGTAATTCAGATTCCTTTGTTTCCTAGGAAACCCTGGTGGCATCGTGGTTAAGCGCTATGGCTGCTAACCAACAAGGTCTGCAGTTTGAATCTACCAGGTGTTCCTTGGAAACTCTATCCTATAGGGTCACTATGAGTTGGAATGTTTCTTATAGGCCTCCAGACCATACCTGAAGGTTTATGCTAACAAAGTGACTCAGATGGGGGCTGACCAAGCTAGAAAGACTACCTCCTGTTATCAGCCAATTTGGGGGGAGGTGGGTAAGTTTTGCTGGAAAGTCCATATGTAGTGGATACACACCACACCCCTCAGAAAACTCCTCTTACAACTGATTGGCTGATTGGCTGATGACATGAGATCACATCGTGGAAGTGAGTACACTATATTTATGAAAAAGCAGGATGTCCAACTACTGCCAAACCACTGAGAATCATAACCTAATCAAGTGGACACATGACATTAACCATCACGGGTCGTATGTCCTCAACCTGCCATCATGTGGCTGGCTGATAGCCCCACCTCCACTGGGGACTGGTGTCATATCAGGAACGCTGAGTTGTTTCCCACTGTTGGTTTTGGGCACTGAGTAATGGCTGTAGCCAGATTAGCCTTGGTAAGTGGAAGCAGATGTTACTGAGCTCATGAATAATTTCTATCCCAGCTGCTAGGCCACTTTGTTTATGAGCCCTTTGGGCAGCCCTAGAATTTCCATTTGGTTTCTTCGGATGGTTTTCACAGCTCCGTTGAGATTATCTCTCAGATCACTCATTGACATCATGTGTTCTGTGTGTGTATGTGCACAATAGCTGCTTTGAAGTCTGCTAAATCTAACATCTGGGACATCTTTGAGCTGAGAGCTGGTTTCTATCGACTTATTTTTCCCTTTGAATATGGGTCACGTGTTTCTTTGAATGTTTGGTATTTTTTAAATTATTAGACACTTTGAATGATACATTATAGTGTATTCTGTTATCTTTCTTCAGAGTACAAGTTTTTGTTCTAGGAGACCTTGTGGGCAGTTCTGCTCTGTCGTATAGGGTCACTATGAGTTGGAATTGATGTTTATTGCCATAAATAAACACTTATTGTCATAAATAATTCTTTAGAGGACAGCTTATACAGATATTTTTAATCACGTGTGCAAGTATTTCTCTCAAATGGATTCCCGGATGTGGTGTTGCCTGATCAAAGTATTTGTGCATTTCTAATTTTGCTAGTTCCTGCCTACTTGCCCTCTAAAGGAGCTCTACCTAGTCATGACCCTACATTCTGAGAGAATGCTTTCTTCTGGGCGACACAGTATCTGGCATTTTAATAGCAGCGCAAGCCCGTGACTTTTGCTTGGAGAATGCTATTGCTTGCTGGTTTCACACATTATGAATTTTGTGGATGAGGGGGTGGATCTGTGATTTTCTTCTGTGTTCTCCTGACTCCTGGGATTCTGGAAAAGTGGTTCCCAGGAGACACCTGCATTGACCTGACTGTAGAGGTGTGGACAGAGGCAACCCTTTTCCCATCGATCCCGTGACAGAGAGCCCAGGCTGCAGCTGCCGAGGAACCCGGAACTTACCCACTCTCCATAGTGGGGCCTTCATGGCTGGTCCTGAGCCAAATACAAATTGGAAAGGGAAGACTTTTTTTTTTTTTTTTAAATTGAACTTTAGATGAAGCTTTACAGAGCAAGCTAGTTTGTCATCAAACTGCACACATTGTTGTATGGCATTGGTTAACAACACCATATGTCAACACTCTCCCTTCTCAACCCTGGGTTCCCTATTACCAGCTTTCCTGTTCCCTCCTACCTTCCAGTCCCTGGCCCAGGGCTGGTGCACCCCTTTAGTCTTGTTTTTGTCCATGGGCCTGTTCAATCTTTGGCTGAAGGGTGAACCTCAGGAGTGGCCTCATTACGGAGCTGAAAGGGTGTCTGGGGGCTATACTGTCAGTTTCTCCAGTCTCCATCAGGCCAGCAGGTTTGGTCTTTCTTTTTGAGTTAGAATTTTATTCTACGTTTTTCTCCAGCTCTGCCCATGACCCTGTTGTGATCCCCGTTACAGCAGTCAGTGGTAGTAGCTGGGCACCATCTAGTTGTACTAGAACTCAGTCTGGTAGAGGCTGTGGAAGATGTGGTCTATTCGTCCTTTGGACTAATCTTTCCCTTTTGTCTTTAGTTTTCTTCATTCTCCCTTGCTCCTGAAGGCGTGAGACCAGTGGATTATCCTAGATGGCTCCTCACAGGCTTTTAAGGCCCCAGAAACTACTCACTGACGTAGAATGTAGAATATTTTCTTTATAAACTCTGTTATGTCAGTTGAGCTAGATGTTCCCTGAGACCATGGTCCCCACTGCCTTCAGCCCAGCAATTTGGTTCCTCAGGGAGTTTGGATGTGTCTATGGAGCTTCCATGACCTTGCATTGTACAGGTTGTTCTGGCTTCCCCAGTGTTGTGTACTGTCTCACCCTTCACCAAAATTACCACTTATCTATTGTCTACTAAGTGTTTTGGAAAAGGAAGACTTTTAAGTTTAATTTTTCATGAGATTAGGACTTTAAATAATGGATTTTTTCTCATTTTCTGTGGCAACTAGAGTGGCATTTGCATCCTTGAGACTTTATTTGAGGGAACTTAATACTAGAGAGTGTTCTATTATGCTTGCAGAATTGTTTGGTCCATGCTGGTGTGTGGTGCTGGCTGTAAAATCTTGTCTGGTGAGCTGGGGTGGACAAGTAGCTAATGAAAACTTGTCATAGGAAATAGAGGATGAATTCTCACATAATTAAAAAAAAAATTACCTAGAGTTAATTCCTACTTTGATCCTTTTAGAGGTTTGGGTGATAACATTAAAGAGACATGCCTCTAACATCTAAAATGCTTGCCATAGTGACCAGTTGCAAGTTCTTAGGAAGAGTCACATGAGGTGGGTGTAGGACTTTTTTTTTGTACTTCTGTGATCTTTTCTTCCCAGAGGGATTGCCATATGGTTGTGTAACAATAGAAAATCCAGGGAGTGTATAGAAAGGCACATGTGGTGAGAACATTTTCAGCTTCTCTACTTAAGCTGCTAGTTCCTGATGACTGAACAAATACTAACCTCATTGTTTCAAATAGATACTACGTATTGAAGTTCAGTAAGTGTTTAGGAAGGTGGAGCAAAAGCACAGGAGTAAGGATCTCTCTAATCTCTCTTTCACAAATGATACATCACTGGTGAGGCTGACTCATTCAGGGGAGGAATCCCTCACCCCTGCCTCGCTTCCTCCCTCTCACCTCTTTTAGTTGACTCCTATCGTCCAGTTATATCTGAGATGAGATAATATCCACTGTAGGTCCAGGGGAAGGAACGAAAGAACACATTAGGACTTCAGCCTAAGATGCGTGCATTCCCTCAGTTTATAAGAATTTCCTCAGTGGGATGAAAGCCCTATAAAAAATGTTATCATTCGTTAATTCCATAGATCAGGGTAGACAGATTATTGTCAGGTTAAGAGCGAGGGTTTTCTGGGTCTCTTGGCTAAATAGCATCTACTAGCATCTAGACCAATTACTGCTTCATCCATATAATTGATAAAGTTGTACACCTGTGCTGTTGTTTTAAAAGGCCATATAGCAAAATATTAGAGAGAATTACCTCTCCTGATTGGAACTGGGAAACGAGAAATTTCATTTCTTCTTTACTTCATATGGATTTTTTTTGTTTTACAGCAAGCATGACTGCATTACTTTTATAACAAATAAATGACTGCCTTTAAAAGTATGTATTAAAATCCTCAGACAAACCAGATCATGTTGACCTGCTGTGACTCAAAGTTGACCACAGGCTGCTGAACCCACAAGGCAGGTCATTAACTCACAATCGTTGCCTGTCCCCTGAGAGCTCAGGGAGTTGCAGTCTTTAGGGACTTCTTAACGCATCATTTCTTAACGCATCATAATGCAGAATTTCCACAGGATTTTCTTTTTCCCTCGGTTTTTCCAGTCTTCTCTAGGCTAGAAGTCCACAGATGCTAATTTAAAAAAAAAAAAAAAAAAACTTAAAAAAAATCCTGCATTTTGAATTTCTAGAAACATTACCATTACTTTTTTTTTTTTTTTAATTTTTATTAAGCTTCAAGTGAACATTTACCATTCCAATCAGTCTGTCACATGTAGGTTTACATACATCTTACTCCCTTCTCCCACTTGCTCTCCCCCTATTGAGTCAGCCCTTACAGTCTCTCGTTTGGTGCCAATTTTACCTTCTTCCCTCTCTCTCTATCTTCCCATCCCCCCTCCAGTCAAGAGTTGCCAACACACTCTCCCGTGTCCACCTGATTTAATTAGCTCACTCTTCATCAGTATCTCTCTCCCCCCCACTGACCAGTCCTTTTCATGCCTGATGATTTGTCTTCGGGGATGGTTCCTGTCCTGTGCCATCAGAAGTTCTGGGGAGCATTGTCTCTGGGATTCCTCTAGTCGCAATCATACCATTAGGTGTGGTCTTTTAATGAGAATTTGGGGTCTGCATCCCATTGGTCTCCCGCTCCCTCAGGAGTTGTCTGTTGTGTTCCCTGACAGGGCAGACATCAATTGTGGCCGGGCACCAACTAGTTCTTCTGGTCTCAGGATATTGTAGGTCTCTGGTTCAAGTGGCCCTTTCTGTCTCTTGGGTTCTTAGTTGTCGTGTGACCTTGGTGTTCTTCCTTTGCCTTTGCTCCCGGTGGGTTGAGACCAATTAATGTATTTTAGATGGCTGCTTGTTGGCATTTAGGACCCCAGGTGCCACAATTCAAAGTGGGATGCAGAGTGTTTTCATAATAGAATTGTTTTGCCCACTGATTTAGAAGTCCCCTCAAACCAAGTTCCCCAGACCCCAGCCCCTGCTTCGCTACCCTTTGGAGCTTTCATTTTATCTCGGAAACCTCTTTACTTTTAATCCTGTCCAATTAGGCTGACCTTCCTTGTTTTGAGTGTTGTCTTTCCCTTCACCCAAAGCAGTTCCCATCTACAGATTGATCAATAAAAAGCCCTCTCCCTCCCCCCCTCCCTCCCCCCTTTGTAACCACAAAAGTATGTGTTCTTTTCCGTTTTTTCTATTTCTCAAGATCTTATAATAGTGGTCTTATACAATATTTGTCCTTTTGCAACTGACTCATTTCGCTCAGCATAATGCCTTCCAGATTCCTCCATGTTATGAAATGTTTCAGAGATTTGTCACTGTTCTTTATCGATGCGTAGTATTCCATTGTGTGAATATACCACAATTTATTTACCCATTCGTCCGTTGATGGACATCTTGGTTGCTTCCAGCTTTTTGCTATTGTAAACAGAGCTGCAATAAACATAGGTGTGCATATATCTGTTTGTGTGAAGGGTCTTGTATTTTTAGGGTATATTCCGAGGAGTGGGATTTCTGGGTTGTATGGTAGTTCTATTTCTAACTGTTTAAGATAACGCCAGATGGATTTCCAAAGTGGTTGTACCATTTTACAATCCCACCAGCAGTGTATGAGAGTTCCAGTCTCTCCGCAGCCTCTCCAACATTTATTATTTTGTGATTTTTGAATTAATGCCAGTCTAGTTGGTGTCAGATGGAATCTCATCGTAGTTTTAATTTGCATTTCTCTAATGACTAATGATCGAGAGCATTTTCTCATGTATCTGTTGGCTGCCTGAATATCTTCCTTAGTGAAATGTGTGTTCATATCCTTTGCCCACTTCTTGATTGGGTTGTTTGTCTTTTTGTGGTTGAGTTTTGACAGAATCATGTAGATTTTAGAGATCAGTCGCTGGTCTGAGATGTCATAGCTGAATATTCTTTCCCAGTCTGTAGGTGGTCTTTTTACTCTTTTGGTGAAGTCTTTAGATGAGCATAGGTGTTTGATTTTTAGGAGCTCCCAGTTATCTGGTTTCTCTTCATCATTTTTGGCAATGTTTTGTATTCTGTTTATGCCCTGTATTAGGGCTCCTAGGGTAGATCCTATTTTTTCTTCCATGATTTTTATCGTTTTAGTCTTTATGTTTAGGTCTTTGATCCACTTGGAGTTAGTTTTTGTGCATGGTGTGAGGTATGGGTCCTGTTTCATTCTTTTGCAAATGGATATCCAGGTATGCCAGCACCATTTGTTAAAAAGACTATTATTTCCCCAATTGACTGACACTGGTCCTTTGTCAAATATCAGCTGCTCATACGTGGATGGATTTATATCTGGGTTCTCAATTCTGTTCCATTGGTCTATGTGCCTGTTGTTGTACCAGTACCAGGCTGTTTTGACTACTGTAGCTATATAATAGGTTCTGAAATCAGGTAGGGTGAGGCCTCCCACTTTCTTCTTCTTTTTCAGTAATGTTTTGCTTATCCGGGGGTTCTTTCCTTTCCATATGAAATTAGTGATTTGTTTCTCTATTCCCTTAAAGTATGACATTGGTATTTGGATTGGAAGTGCGTTGTATGTATAAATGGCTTTTGGTAGAATAGACATTTTTACTATGTTAAGTCTTCCTATCCATGAGCAGGGTATGTTTTTCCATTTAAGTGTGTCCTTTTGAATTTCTTGTAGCAGAGTGTTATAGTTTTCTTTGTATAGGTCTTTTACATCCTTGGTAAGATTTATTCCTAAGTATTTTATCTTCTTGGGGGCTACTGTGAATGGTATTGATTTGGTTATTTCCTCTTCGGTGTTCTTTTTGTTGATGTAGAGGAATCCAAGTGATTTTTGTATGTTTATTTTATATCCTGAGACTCTTCCAAACTCTTCTATTAGTTTCAGTAGTTTTCTGGAGGATTTCTTAGGGTTTTCCATGTATACGATCATGTCATCTGCAAATAGTGATAGCTTTACTTCCTCCTTACCAATCTGGATACCCTTTATTTCTTTGTCTAGCCTAATTGCCCTGGCTAGGACTTCAAGTACGATGTTGAATAAGAGCGGTGATAAAGGGCATCCTTGTCTGGTTCCCGTTCTCAAGGGAAATGCTTTCAGGTTCTCTCCATTTAGAGTGATATTGGCCGTTGGCTTTGCATATATGCCCTTTATTATGTTGAGGAATTTTCCTTCAATTCCTATTTTGGTGAGAGTTTTTATCATAAATGGGTGTTGGACTTTGTCAAATGCCTTTTCTGCATCAATTGATAAGATCATGTGGTTTTTGTCTTTTGTTTTATTTATGTGATGGATTACATTAATGGTTTTTCTGATATTAAACCAGCCTTGCATACCTGGTATAAATCCCACTTGATCAGGGTGAATTATTTTTTTGATGTGTTGTTGGATTCTATTGGCTAGAATTTTATTAAGGATTTTTGCATCTATGTTCATGAGGGATATAGGTCTAAAATTTTCTTTTTTTGTAATGTCTTTACCTGGTTTTGGTATCAGGGAGATGGTAGCGTCATAGAATGAGTTGGGTAGTATTCCGTCTTTTTCTATACTTTGAAATACCTTCAATAGTAATGGTGTTAAGTCTTCTCTGAAGGTTTGGTAGAACTCTGCAGTGAAGCCATCTGGGCCAGGACTTTTTTTTGTTGGGAGTTTTTTGATTACCGTTTCAATCTCTTTTTTTGTTATGGGTCTATTTAGTTGTTCTACTTCTGAATGTGTTAGTTTAGGTAAGTAGTATTGTTCCAAGAATTTATCCATTTCTTCTAGGTTTTCAAATTTGTTAGAGTACAATTTTATGTAGTAATCTGATATGATTCTTTTGATTTCATTTGGTTCTGTTGTGATGTGGTCCTTCTCGTTTCTTATTCGGGTTATTTGTTTCCTTTCCTGTTTTTCTTTAGTCAGTCTAGCCAATGGTTTATCAATTTTGTTAATTTTTTCAAAGAACCAGCTTTTGG
The DNA here is from genome assembly GCF_024166365.1 of Elephas maximus indicus. NCBI lineage: Eukaryota > Metazoa > Chordata > Mammalia > Proboscidea > Elephantidae > Elephas > Elephas maximus. Next base: position 139,832,485 of record NC_064821.1, read on the forward strand.
CTTTGTTAATTCTTTCAATTGTTTTTCTGTTCTCTAATTCATTTAGTTCAGCTCTAATTTTTATTATTTGTTTTCTTCGGGTGCCTGATGGATTCTTTTGTTGCTCACTTTCTATTTGCTCAAGTTGTCGGGACAGTTCTCTGATTTTGGCTCTTTCTTCTTTTTGTATGTGTGCATTTATCGATATAAATTGGCCTCTGAGCACTGCTTTTGCTGTGTCCCAGAGGTTTTGATAGGAAGTATTTTCATTCTCGTTGCTTTCTAAGAATTTCCTTATTCCCTCCTTGATGTCTTCTATAACCCAGTCTTTTTTCAGGAGGGTATTGTTCATTTTCCAAGTATTTGATTTCTTTTCCCTAGTTTTTCTGTTATTGATTTCTAGCTTCATTGCCTTGTGGTCTGAGAAGATGCTTTGTAATATTTCGATGTTTTGGATTCTGCAAAGATTTGTTTTATGCCCTAATATGTGGTCTATTCTAGAGAATGTTCCATGTGCGCTAGAAAAAAAAGTATATTTTGCAGCAGTTGGGTGGAGAGTTCTGTATAAGTCAATGAGGGCAAGTTGGTTGATTGTTGTAAGTAGGTCTTCCATGTCTCTATTGAGCTTCTTACTGGATGTCCTGTCCTTCTCCGAAAGTGGTGTGTTGAAGTCTCCTACTATATATGTGGAGGTGTCTATCTCACTTTTCAATTCTGTTAAAATTTGATTTATGTATCTTGCAGCCCTGTCATTAGGTGCGTAAATATTTAATATGGTTATGTCTTCCTGATCAATTGTCCCTTTTATCATTATATAGTGTCCTTCTTTATCCTTTGTGGCGGATTTAAGTCTAAAGTCTATTTTGTCAGAAATTAATATTGCTACTCCTCTTCTTTTTTGCTTATTGTTTGCTTGATATATTTTTTTCCATCCTTTGAGTTTTAGTTTGTTTGTGTCTCTAAGTCTAAGGTGTGTCTCTTGTAGGCAGCATATAGATGGATCGTGTTTTTTTATCCAGTCCGTGACTCTCTGTCTCTTTATTGGTGCATTTAGTCCATTTACATTCAGCGTAATTATAGATAAGTAAGTTTTTAGTGCTGTCATTTTGATGCCTTTTCATGTGTGTTGTTGGCCATTTCATTTTTCCACATGCTTTTTTGTGCTGAGAAGTTTTTCTTATTAGCTTGTGAGATCCTCATTTTCATAATGTTTAACTTTGTGTTTATTGAGTCGTTACGTTTTTCTTGGCTTTTTTCTTGAGTTATGGGATTGATATTCCTTTTTGTGGTTACCTTTTTATTTACCCCTATTTTTCTAAGTAAAAACCTAACTTGTATCCTTCTATTTCGCCTTGTATCACTCTCCATCTGGCAGTTCAATGCCTCCTATATTTAGTCCCTCTTTTTGATTATTTTGATCGTTTATCTACTGATTTCCATGATTTCCTGTTGTGTGTATTATTTTGTTTATTTATTTATTTTTTAGAATTAGTCTTAATTTGTTTGTTTTTGTGCTTTCCCTATTTGAGTTGCGTTGATATCAGGACGTTCTGTTTTGTGACCTTGTATTGTGCTGGTACCTGATATTATTGGTCATCCGGCCAAACAATCTCCTTTAGCATTTCTTGCAGTCTTGGTTTAGTTTTTGCAAATTCTCTAAACTTGTGTTTATCTGTAAATATCTTAATTTCTCCTTCATATTTCAGAGAGAGTTTTGCTGGATATATGATCCTTGGTTGGCAGTTTTTCTCGTTTAGTGCTCTGTATATGTCGTCCCATTCCCTTCTTGCCTGCATGGTTTCTGCTGAGTAGTCTGAACTTATTCTTATTGATTCTCCCTTGAAGGAAACCTTTCTTTTCTCCCTGGCTGCTTTTAAAATTTTCTGTTTGTCTTTGGTTTTGGCAAGTTTGATGATGATATGTCTTGGTGTTTTTCTTTTTGGATCAATCTTAAATGGGGTTCGATGAGCATCTTGGATAGATATCCTTTCTTCTTTCATGATGTCAGGGAAGTTTTGTGTCAGGAGTTCTTCAACTATTTTCTCTGTGTTTTCTGTCCCCCCTCCCTGTTCTGGGACTCCAATTACTCGTAAGTTATCCTTCTTGATAGAGTCCCACATAATTCTTAGGGTTTCTTCATTTTTTTTAATTCTTTTATCTGATTTTTTTTCAGCTATGTTGGTGTTGTTTCCCTGGTCCTCCAGAAGTCCCAGTCTACATTCTAATTGCTCGAGTCTGCTCCTCTGACTTTCTATTGCGTTGTCAAATTCTGTAATTTTATTGTTAATCTTTTGGATTTCTACATGCTGTCTCTCTATGGATTCTTGCAACTTGTTAATTTTTCCACTATGTTCTTGAATAATCTTTTTGAGTTCTTCAACAGTTTTATCAGTGTGTTCCTTGGCTTTTTCTGCATTTATCCTAATTTCATTTGTGATATCTTTAAGCATTCTGTAAATTAGTTTTTTATATTCTGTATCTGATAATTCCAGGATTGTATCTTCATTTGGGAAAGATTTTGATTCTTTTGTTTGGGGGGTTGGAGAAGCTGTCATGGTCTATTTCTTTATGTGGTTTGATATGGACTGCTGTCTCCGAGCCATCACTGGGAAACTAGATTTTCCAAGTAGTCAGCTAAAAAAAAATGCAGTCAGATCCCTATCTGAATTCTCTCTCTGGCTCCGGGTCTTCGGACGTTAATGGGGTCGCCTGGGGAGGGTGGGGGAGGGATCTGAGAGCTAGGAGTGTAGCACCACAGAATATAGAGCTGAACACCACGTTCACGCTCCGCCCCCGTTCGCCAAAATCCGGGCTGGACGGGTCCCTGGCTAGGACACTGCTTTCCTTGCTCGGAAACCAGTCATTTCCTCCTGGGGACTTCCTCCGGTGCGGCACCGCTCGTGGGCACTGGGTGGGCGTTTCCCGCACGAATGGGTGGGCCCGCCCCCAGGGTCTATTCAGGCGATTATAATTAGGTCCCGCGGTCACGCCCTGCCCGTGCGCGCACCCAAATCCCAGCGGGATGACTTCCGGGTTGAGACGCTGCTTTCCCTGTTCGGGAACCAGTCACTTCCTCCCCGGGACTTCTCCTTCCGGAGCGCCACACCTCTCGCGCGAACTGGTTTGGCGTCACCTGCACGGCCAGGTGGGCCCGCCACCTGGGTCAATTCAGGGCAATAAAAATGGACTCCGTGCTCACGCCCCGCTCGTGCGCACGCCCAAGCCCCGGCAGGACGGCACCCCGTCTGGGACGCTACTTTCTGAGCTTCGGGACCAATCGGTTCCTCCGCACGGCCAGGTGGGCCCGCCCCCTGGGTCAATTCAGGGCAATAAAAATGGACTCCGCGCTCACGCCCCGCTCGTGCGCGCGCCCAAGCCCCGGCAGGACGGCACCCTGTCTGGGACGCTACTTTCTGCGCTTCGGGACCAATCAGTTCCTCCGCACGGCCAGGTGGGCCCGCCCCCTGGGTCAATTCAGGGCAATAAAAATGGACTCCGCGCTCACGCCCCGCTCGTGCGCGCGCCCAAGCCCCGGCAAGACGGCACCCTGTCTGGGACGCTACTTTCTGCGCTTCGGGACCAATCAGTTCCTCTCGGGGACTTCTCCTTCCGGTGTGCCACACCTCTCGCGCAAACTGGGAGGGCGTCACTCGCACGACCACGTGGTCCCGCCCCCTGGGTCAATTCAGGGTAATAAAAATGGACCCCGCGCTCATGCCCCGCCCGCATGCGCGCGCACGCCCAGATCCCAGCGGAATGGCTCCCCGTCTGGGATGCTGCTTTCCCTGTTTTGAGACCAGACACCTCCAGGGATTTCTCCCTCTGGTGTGCCGTGCCACACGCGCGGACTGGGTGCGCGTCCTCCCGCACGAACGCGTGGGCCCCGCCCTGGGGTCACTCCAGGGAAACACAGCTGACCCCCCCCCCCGCTCGCGCCCCGTCGGCTTCTCGCCTAACTCCCGGTGGGACGGCACCCCAGCTGGGACGCTGTTCTCCCCCCTCCCAGATCAGTCACTGCCTCCCGGGTGCTTCTCCCTCCGGCTGCGCCCCTACGCCGCCCGCGCCAACCTGCTAGGCTTCCTCCCGGGATGGGTTCGGGGGGGAAGGGGTGAGCCCCCTTTCTGTGCTGTCTGCCCCCCTGGGCTGTGCCCCAGATCGAGCTCCGAAGGTCACCTGCCTGGTGCGCTGGCTCCTAGTTCTGAAAACAGTCGCTGTCTGCCCGTATTTGTTCGTCCTCCGTCTCTAAGTCTGTGCTTGTTGTTCAGAGTTCGTAGATTGTTATGTATGTGATCGATTCCCTTGTTTTTCCGAGTCTTTGTTGCAAGAGGGATCCGCGGGAGCGTCCACCTAGTCCGCCATCTTGGCCCCCCTCCTCCCATTACTTTTTTATGAAAAAGAAAATCCAGTTATGGTATTCAAAACAGAGCTTTATTTTAATGAAATAGGAAGGCTCTGACAAAAATACAGAGGTTCTGACAATGATTTGTGGCAATTTTTGTTGTTTAGCTGATTCCCTTTATTTACTTATTTATTCACTTATTTTTATTGTGCTTTAGGTGATAGTTTACAACTCAAGTTAATTTCTCATTCAAAAATTTATACACATATTGTTTTGTGACATCAGTTGCAATCCCCACAATGTGACAGCACACTCCCCCTTTCTACCTGAGGTTCCCTGTGTCCATTGGAACAGTTCCTGTCCCTTCCTGCCTTCTCATCCTGCCTCTAGACCTGAGCCACCCCTTTGGTCTTGTATATCTGATTGAATTAAGCAGCATTTTCTCATGTGTATTATTTTTTGTTTTATAGTCCTGTCTAATCTTTGTCTGAAGAGTGGGCTTCGGGAATGGTTTTTGTCCTGGGTTAACAGAGTCTCCAGGGGCCATAGTTTCAGGAGTTCCTCCAGTCTTTGTCAGACCATTAAGTCTGGTGTTTTTATGTGAATTCAAGTTGTGCTCCACATTGTTCTCCTACTCCTTCCAGGACTCTCTGTTGTGTTCCCTGTTAGGGCAGTCATTAATGGTAGCCAGGCACCATCTAGTTCTTCTGGTCTCAGGCTGGTGGAGTCTCTGGTTTAGATTGGTGGAAAATTTATCTCAGTGTTTCTAATGATCTGAGTGAAAGAAAGAGTGAATCAAATGAATACACACAGATAGATAGCTTTCCAGTCAAGATGTGATACAGGCCCAAGGACAGAAAACTCATTTTCATATAAATCAGGAAGTACAGACTTTCAAAAAAAAAAAAAAAAAAGCCTATTTGACACCCAAATTCCATCAATGACAAAATTAATCCCAACAAAACCTTAAGAATGAAAAAACGGTGTGTGCTGAGTATTCTGCATTTGTCTCTCTAGATCCATTCTCACTATTATCCACTCCATTTTACGTCCCAGGAGGCTGACGCCTGCATAAAATGTTTCTCTTGCCCACTTGACTCTTGGCAGATACAGTCAATGGAATGCATTAATTGGAGATATAAGGGCGGCAAGAATATAATGTGGCAGGTAATTATTCCCTGCAGGCTGGCAGAGTTGTGTTCCCTCCATGAAGTCCACAGCTATTGTCCAGGGCCACTCTATGACAGACTTAGCTACAACTATGACTTCATCCAGGTTCTGGAAATATCTCCCTAAGGATGGTAATGACTCTTCACTGTTGCTAGTGCTGGGATGTTGCACCATCTTTTGGTGACTGTGTTCCCCTCTTAGACACAGTCCAGTAATCCTGAGATGGTTGTTCCAAGAGACTCCCTCAAACCTCAGCAGGTAGGGTCTTCTGAGAACCCCAGGGGATGTGCCACAGAATTATCTGGGAGCTAATTGTGTCTCTAGTCAACTCATTAGCAGAAGGATAAATGCACCCTTCTTCCTTCAAAACTACCTGCAGTGAAAATTTCATAGTCTCACAGGCAGAGCCATTCCTCGACAAAAGTCAAAAGGCAACAAACTGGTAAAATACTTGAAAAGCCTTTCCAAGCCTGACAGAAAACTCAGAAGCCTTAAGGGGAAAGACTGATATGTTTCAATACATAAAAATTGGAAGAATTTGATTCCTGAGGCCGAGTCAAGATGGTGGAATAGACAGGCGCATCCATCGAGCCCTCTTTACAACAAAGACCTGAAAAAACAAGTAAAATGAGTATATTTGTGACAAGCTGGGATCCCTGAGCATCAAAGGCAAGCTTAGACAACGAACTGAGGGGCAGGGGGAGGAAGAGGCCATTCAGAAGTGGAGAGGAGTTACGGGACCTGAATCGTGGGGAGCCCTCAGGCACCATTCCCGGAGCAGCAGCGGGCTGGTACTAGCAATCGGCGGCAGTTTCCTCAGGTAGAAGCAGCCAGCCGCACAGCCCACTCGCACCTCCGGAACCTGAGGAGAACAGTGCTCTTGGCAAAAGCTAAGTACTTGGGTACATTTTACCACGCCCCCCCACCCCCAAGTCAGCTTCAGTGGCTGAATCCCTGGGCCTGAGATAGACCCTGGAGAGCACCTACAGCCATCCTCCCGGCCTTGGGGAAGGAAAAAAATTGCAACTAGGGGGAAAAGATAATTTGCTGGCTCCATTAACAGGGGGAGCTCAGGACAGAAGCGCCTCCTGTCCAGGCATAAACCGTCAATGGAACTTGAGCACCTTTCCCTTCTGCATGGACCTGTGCGGGCTTATTTTGGGAGAATAGGCCCTTGTTGGCAAACTCCAACCATTTCAGCTGTGCGGTGGAGAGGTGGCTGTTTGACATTTGACATTGCTTTGCCTATTAAACAAGGTCCTCACCTATCCACATCAGGGACCTAAGGACTGGTAGCTCCATTCAGGTCACACAGCCACCCACGACAGGGGTCCAAAGATAACTGCTACCTCCCAGTCCTTACAACCAAAAACTTTGGGTGCCCATGGTCTCTCTGCAGAACCCACCCACCAGTACGCTCTAGGGAATAGAGATGCGTTTTCCTCAGAGACACTTGGGGGTGAGTTCTCAGCCCCGTGCCTTGTTCAGAGCATGACCCCCTGCTGCAATCAGATACTGGTATATACGCCAATCACCCCTGCCCTTCTAAGACTGTAGCACAGAGCCTGTACCACACACTTGATATCAGCTACCTGGAAACCTGAACTGAATTCATACAAGAAAACTGAATGGACTCCTAGACTGATATACCTGATAACAGCTCTAGCCAGCTGGGGACAGGACACCAGAGCTCTAAAGGTGAAAATAGTCAAGCTAGCTCACTCAAGCAATCCATAGGGGTATACCAAAACAAAACAAAGCAAGCAGTTATGACACAGTTAGCAAGCATAAACTAATACAATAAGTTATAGATGGTTTGGAGACAACAGTCAATATCAAGTCACATAAAGACCATGATCACCTTAACAGGCTCTCAAAACAAAGAATCCAGGGATCTTCTAGATGAAAGTACGTTCCTGGAATTACCAGATGCAGAATACAAACGTTTAATACACAGAACCCTTCAAGACATCAGGAAGGAAATGAGGCAATACACAGAACAAGCCAAGGAACACACAGATAAAGCAATTGAAGAAATTAAAAAGATTATTCAGGAACATAACGAAAAGTTTAATAAGCTGGAAAAATCCATAGACAGACAACAATCAGAAATTCAGAAGATTAACAATAAAATTACAGAATTAGATAACTCAATAGAAAGTCAGAGAAGCAAAATTGAGCAAGTAGAAGCTAGAATTTCTGAACTTGAAGATAAATCACTTAGCACTAATATATTTGAAGAAAAATCAGATAAAAGAATTTAAAAAAATGAAGAAACCTTAAGAATCATATGGGACTCTATCAAGAGAAATAACCTATGAGTGATTGGAGTACCAGAACAGGGAGGGATAACAGAAAATACAAAGAAAATTGTTGAAGATTTATTGGCAGAAAACATCCCCGATATTGTGAAAGATGAAAAGATATCTATCCAAGATGCTCATCGAACTCCACATAAGGTAGGTCTTAAAAGAAAGTCACCAAGACACATTAGAATCAAGCTTGCCAAAACCAAAGATAAAGAGAGAATTTTAAGGGCAGCGAGGGATAAAACAAAAGTCACCTACAAAGGAGAGCCAATAACAATAAGCTCGGACTCCTCGGCGGAAACCACGGAGGCAAGAAGGCAAAGGGATGACATATTTAAAAAATTGAAGGAAAGAAATTGCCTGCAAAGAATCATATATCCATCAAAACTATCTCTTAACTATGAAGGTGAAATTAAGACATTTGCAGATAAACACAAGTTGAGGGAATTTGTACAAACCAAACCAAAACTACAAGAAATACTAAAGGGAGTTCTTCGGTTAGAAAATCAATAATATCAGGTATCAACCCAAGATTAGAACACTGGACAGAGCAAACAGAAATCAACCCAGACAGGGAAATCCAAAAAAAAAAAAAAAAAGCAAGATTATATATATTAAAAAAAAGCCCCAAACAGGGTAACAGTGATGTTATTATATAAAAGAAGACAACATTAAAATAATAAAGAGGGACTAAGAAATGTAATCATACACCTTCCATATGAAGAGGAAGATATGGCAATACAAAGAAACAAAAGTTAGTCTTAAATTCAGAAAAATAGGGTAAATAATAAGGTAACCACAAAGGAGACAAACTATCCTATTCATCAAAATAAAATACAAGGGAAAAATACAGACTCAGCAGAAACAAAATCAACAACAACAAATATGAGGAAAGGACAATATAGAAAGAAAATCTACTCAGCACATAAAATCAAGTGGGAAAAAGAAACTGTCAACACACAAAAAAGACATCAAAATGATAGCACTGAATTCATACCTGTCCATAATTACCCTGAATGTAAATGGACTAAATGCACCAATAAAGAGACAGAGAGTGGCAGAATGGATTAAAAAATAAGATCCATCTATATGCTGCCTACAAGAGACACACATTAGACTTAGAGACACAAACAAACTAAAAGTCAAAGGATGGAAAAAAATGTATCAAGCAAACAACAAGCAAAAAAGAGCAGGAGTGGCAATATTAATTTCTGACAAAATAGACTTTAAAGTTAAATCCATCATAAAGGATAAGGAAGGACACTATATAATGATTAAAGGGACAATACACCAAGAAGATAAAACCATATTAAATATTTATGCACCCAATGACAGGGCTGCAAGATACATAAAAAAAAACTCTATCAGCATTGAAAAGTGAGATAGACAGCTCCACAATAATAGTAGGAGACTTCAACACACCGTTTTCGGTGAAGGACAGGACATCCAGAAAGAAGCTCAATAAAGACACGGAAGATCTAAATGCCACAATCAACCAACTTGATCTCGTAGACATATACAGAACATTCCACCCAACAGCAACCAAGTATACTTTCTTTTCTAGTGCACATGGAACATTCTCTAGAATAGACCACATATTAGGTCATAAAGCAAGCCTTAGCAGAATTCAAAACATTGAAATATTACAAAGCATCTTCTCTGACCATAAGGCCATAAGAGTGGAAATCAATAACAGGAAAAGCAGGGAAAAGAAATCAAATGCTTGGAAACTGAACAATACCCTGCTCAAAAAAGACTGGATTATAGAAGACATTAAGGATGGAATAAAGAAATTCATAGAATCCAATGAGAATGAAAACACTTCCTATCAGAACTTTTGGGACCCAGCAAAAGCAGTGCTCAGAGGCCAATTTATATCAATAAATGCACAAGTCCAAAAAGAAGAAAGGGACCAAATCAAAGAGTTATCCCTACAACTTAAACAAATAGAAAGAGAGCAACAAAAGAAACCCACAGGCGCCAGAACAAAACAAATAATAAAAATTAGAGCTGAACTAAATGAATTAGAGAACAGAAGAACACTGGAAAGAATTAGCAAGACTAAAAGCTGGTTTTTTGAAAAAATCAACAAAATTGATAAACCACTGGCCAAGCTGACAAAAGAAAAACAGGAGAGGAAGCAAATAACCCAAATAAGAAATAAGATGGGTGATATTACAACAGACCCAACTGAAATTAAAAAGATCATATCAGATTACCATGAAAAACTATACTGAAACAAATTTGAAAACCTAGAAGAAGTGGACGAATTCCTAGAAACACACTACCTATCTAAACTAACACAAACAGAGGTAGAACAACTAAATAGACCCATAACAAAAGAAGAGGCTGAAAAGATAGTCAAAAAACTCCCAACAAAAAGAAACCCTGGTCGGCTTCATTGCAGAGTTCTACCAAACTTTCAGAGAAGAGTTAACACCACTACTACTAAAGGTATTTCAGAGCATAGAAAAGGATGGAATACTCCCAAACTCATTCTATGAAGCCAGGATATCCCTGATACCAAAACCAGGTAAAGACACCACAAGAAAAGAAAATTACAGACCTATATCCCTCATGAATGTAGATGCAAAAATCCTCAGCAAAATTCTAGCCAATAGAATTCAACAACATATCAAAAAAATAATTCACCATGACCAAGTGGGATTCATACCGGGTATGCAGGGATGGTTCAACATTAGAAAAAGAATTAATGTAATCCACCACATAAATAAAACAAAAGACAAGAATCACATGATTTTATCAATTGATGCAGAAAAGGCATTTGACAAAGTTCAACACTCATTTATGATAAAAGCTCTCAGCAAAACAGGAATAGAAGGAAAATTTCTCAACATAATAAAGGGCATTTATACAAAGCCAAGAGCCAACATCACCCTAAATGGAGAGAGCCTGAAAACATTCCCACTGAGATCGGGAACCAGAGAAGGATGCCTTTTATCGCCACTCTTATTCAACATCGTGCTGGAAGTCCTAGCCAGAGTAATTAGGGTAGATAAAGAAATAAAAGGCATCCAGATTGGCGAGGAAGAAGTAAAAGTATCTCTACTTGCAGATGATATGATCTTATACACAGAAAACCCTAAGGAATCCTCCAGAAAACTACTGAAACTAATAGAAGAGTTCAGCAGAGAATCAGGATACAAGATAAACATACAAAAATCAGTTGGATTCCTCTACACCAACAAAAAGAACATCGAAGAGGAAATCACCAAATCAATGCCATTTACAGTAGCCCCCAAGAAGATAAAATACTTAGGAATAAAATTTACCAGAGATGTAAAAGACATACAAAGAAAACTACAGTACACTTCTGCAAGAAACCAAAAGAGACTTACATAAGTGGGAAAACATACCTTGCTCATGGATAGGAAGACAACATTATAAAAATGTCTATTCTACTAAAAGCAATCTATACATTTAATGCAATTCCCATCCAAATCCCAAGGACATTCTTTAATGAGATGGAGAAGCAAATCACCAACTTCATATGGAAGGGAAAGAGGCCCCGGATAAATAAAGCATTACTGAAAAAGAAGAACAAAGTGGGAGGCCTTATTTTACCTGATTTTAGAACCTATTATACCACCACAGTAGTCAAAACAGCCTGGTATTGGTACAACAACAGATACATGGACCAATGGAACAGAATTGAGAATCCAGACATAAATCCAGCCACATATGAGCAGTTGATATTTGACAAAGGCCCCAAACAGTTAAATGGGGAAAATACAGTCTTTTTAACAAATGGTGCTGGCATAACTGGATATCCATCTGAAAAAAGTGAAACAAGACCCATACCTCACTCCATGCACAAAAACTAACTCAAAATGGATCAAAGATTTAAATATAAAATCTAAAATGATAAAGATCATGGAAGAAAAAATAGGGACAACGTTAGCAGCCCTAATACATGGCATAAACAGTATACAAAATAGTATAAAGAAGGTAGAAGAGAAACTAGATAACTGGGAGCTCCTAAAAATCATGCACCTATGCTCATCCAAAGACTTCACCAAAAGAGTAAAAAGACTACCTACAGACTGGGAAAATGTTTTTAGCTATGACATTTCTGATCAGCACCTGATCTCTAAAATCTACATGATACTGCAAAAACTCAACTGCAAAAAGACAAATAACCCAATCAAAAAATGGGCAAAAGATATGAATAGACACTTCACTAAAGAAGGCATTCAGGTAGCTAACAGATATATGAGGAAATGTTCACGATCATTAGCCATTAGAGAAATGCAGATCAAAACTACAATGAGATTTCATCTCACCCCAACGAGGCTGGCATTAATCCAAAAAACACAAAATAATAAATGTTGGAGAGGCTGTGGAGAGATTGGAATACTTCTGCACTGCTGGTGGGAATGTCAAATGGTACAACCACTTTGAAAATCAATTTGGCGCTTCAAAAAAAAATTTTTTTTTTTTTTTTTTAAAGCTAGAAATAGAACTACCACAGGATCTAGCAATCCACCTCCTTGGAATATATCCTGGAGAAATAAGAGCCTTTACACGAACAGATACATGCACACCCATGTTTACTGCAGCACTGTTTACAATAGCAAAAAGATGGAAGCAAACAAGGTGTCCATCAACGGATGAATGGGTAAATAAATTATAGTATATTCACACAATGGAATACTACGCTTCAATAAAGAACAGTGAGGAATCTGTGGAACAATTCATAACATGGAGGAACCTGGAAGGCATTATGCTGAGTGAAATTAGTCAGTTGCAAAAGGACAAATATTGTATAAGACCACTATTATAAGAACTTGAGAAATAGTTTAAACTGAGAAGAAAACATTCTTTTGTGGTTACGAGAGGGGGGAGGGAGGGAGGGCGGGGGAGGGGCATTCACTAATTAGTAGATAAGAACTACTTTAGGTGAAGGGAAAGGCAACACACAATACAGGGGAGGTCAGCACAATTGAACTAAACCAAAAGCAAAGAAGTTTCCTGAATAAACGGAATGCTTTGAAGGCCAGCATAGCAGGGGCAGGGATCTGGGGACCATGGTTTCAGGTGACATCTAAGTCAATTGCAATGATCAAATATATTAAGAAAACATTCTGCATCCCACTTTTAAGAGTGGTGTGTGGGGTCTTAAACACTAGCAAGCAGCCATCTAAGATGCATCAACTGGTCTGAACCCACCTGTATCAAAGGAGAATGAAGAACACCAAGGACACAAGGTGATTATGAGCCCAAGAGACAGAAAGGGCCACATGAACCAGAGACTACATCATCCTGAGATCAGAAGAACTAGATGGTGCCCGGCTACAACTGATGACTGCCCTGACAGGGAACACAACAGAGAACCCCTGAGGGAGCAGGAGAGCAGTGGGATGCAGACCCCAAATTCCCATAAGACCCGACTGACTGAGACTAGAAGGACCCCGGTAGTCATGGCCCCCAGACCTTCTATTGGCCCAGGATAGGAACCATTCCTGAAGCCAACTCTTCAGACATGGAATGGACTGGACAATGGGTTGGAGAGGGATGCTGGTGAGGAGTGAGCTTCTTGGATCAGGTGGACACTTGAGACCATGTTGGCATCTCGTGCCTGGAAGGGAGATGAGAGGGTAGAGGGGATTAGAAGCTGGCGAAATGGACACTAAAAGAGAGAGTGGAGGGAGAGAGCGGGCTGTCTCATTAGGGGGAGAGTAATTGGGAGTGTGTATCAAGGTGAATATGGGTTTTTGTGTGAGAGACTGACTTGATCTGTAAACTTTCACCTGAGGCACAATAAAAATTATTTTAAAAAATTGTAAGAATTTGTATGGCAAAAAACAAATCATAAACAAATTTGTCAAGCACACAACAGCAGACAAGGTGTAAGAATGGTGTGGGTGTGTTGTCTGACCTCCTCTAACTTCACAAGGTGGAAGGAGAACCAAGATTAGCAGCCCAAGGTTGATCCCTTTGAGGCAGAGGTCAGACATGCCTCCTCCCTGCATCTTTACCATTCTGACACCAACTATCCCTCCCGTGGTGCTCTCTACTTCTCTACTGGTTTCAGTAATTCATCACAATGGCCACTCAGAACTCACAGACCATACTCATGATTATGAGGTTTATTAGGGAAGTAACAGATTAGACTCCTGCTTCCAGGAGCTTCTCAGGGCAGGGATCCTGGGCCCAGAGGGTGTGCTGGTTCCTGGCTGTTCTGCCTTGGTGGTAGTGGGATTCTCTCCTTTCCACATCTGGGATGGCTCATTTCAGTCTAGTAAGATGGTGGAACTAACCAATCTCCTTGCTGGGCCACAATTACCCCATTACACAGTCCCACCCAATCACTTGGGTGGGAGTTATAAGATCATGACTAGGATGGCCACACAAAAGTGATCCATCACACAGAACAGGGCCAAGGCCTGGATGATTTAGGTTCAGACAATTGGTTACTTATGTAGACAACAAAAGGATGAGTAGCCAAAGGTGCCTGGGTTCCAATTCCTTACACCAAAAAGGAAGACATGGAAACAAAAGGGGCCTGATGAATACAGCAACAGTTGTGGGATATCTGTTGCTGATGAGTCAATTCTGGAATGCAGCTAAGCAGTTTTACAGTTTGCATCTATAGCCTGAAGGTGAACAGACGACAAAACCTCATATCTGACATCAGAACCTGGAAGGCGATGAAAAACTGTCCCATGACTGTCTCTCAGAGAAGACAGGGAGGGAAGTGGAGAGATAGTCTCAGGGTAGTTCTTCACAAGCCTCATGGCAGTTCTTTACATGCCTCCAAGGTCTCTTGTTCTGGGAGAATCACTTTTTACGTGTGAGGATAAATCATTTCCCAGAAAATGATTTGGAAAAGGTTTGTGAGAATGGGTGCACAGCTTGAAGAATGTAATCAGTGTCACCAGGTTGTACTTGTAGAAATCGTTGAGTAGGCGTAGGTTTTGTTATGTGTATTTTCACCACATGCACTCAAATATATATTTCTTCTCTCTCTTTTCTGATGTGTCAAAAATATATTGTTACTGTTGTTAGGTGCCCTCAAGTGCGTTCTGACTCTTGGCTACCCTATGTACAACAGAATGAAACGCTGCCGGGTCCTGCTCCATGCTAACAACTGTTGCTATGTTCGAGCCCATTGTTGCACCACTGTGTCAATCCATCTCATTGAGGTTCCTCTTCTCTTTCACAGACCCTCTACCAAGCATGATGTCAGTCACCAGGGAGTGGTCCCTCCTAATAACAATTCCAAAGTAAGTGAGAGGAAGTCTCATTGGCAGCAACTGACAATGTAGAAGCTCCTAATTCTGTTGGTGGAGTTTGGGTTGCAAAGTGGTTAAGACCTCTCAGTTGCTAATCAAAAGGTTGGCAGTTTAAATCCACCAGCGGTCCTTGGAAACCCCATGGGGCAGTTCTACTGTGTTCTATAGGGTCGCTATAAGTCAGAATTCACTGGATGGCAATGGGTTTTTCTTCCCTTTTGTTTATTCTCTTGGTAAGCGGCTAGAGAAGATTCTGTAACAATGGAAGGGAGTATAAAAAGCACCCGCCCAACGTGGGGCTCGAACCCACGACCCTGAGATTAAGAGTCTCATGCTCTACCGACTGAGCTAGTCGGGCACCGCAGCTCCTTCCTTTCTACATAATTTTCATTGTCTTTGAAGCTAAAGTCATAATTACTCAGTGTGAAAGTAATCCCTGAGTTTACAAATTCATGGACGCAGTCTTTACCTTTTCCCACTGAAAAACTCGAGGCTCAAAGACAGAGTTTGTGCAGGGTCCGACGGACTCACCGGACGTGAGAATCAAGAGTCCCGAAACCCTGATATTTCCGAAAATTCCTTCTGGACCTGGTCACTCTGAGAACCGGGTTTCGAGAACCCAGGCTCCGGAAGAGCGCGAAGGAAGGAGATGAGTGCCGCAAACAACCGCCGGGAGCAGGAGGACAGCGGAAACTTGCTCCTGGGACCTTGGCGCTGCAGCCCAAGCTCCGTCTTCCCGGTCCCAAACCCTTTTCTCCCCTAAACCATGATGGAGGAGGGGGCAGAAGGCGACGCGTTATTGGACAGTAGGTCCTATATATTTGGGAGCATTATTTTGTCTTTAAATACTGAAATTTTGTGTGGACCGAGTAAAAGAGCATATTCTTTGCGAATAAAGGTCCCACCGAGATTTAAACTCAGATCGGATTCAGGGCCTCATGCATACTTGCTCGCGAGGTCCTTGGCTCCTGTCCCCCAAGCGTTCAGATCTCCAACCTCTGAAAGGTTGGAGCTCCGGGGTCATCCTCTAGAAAGGTCCTCTCCGCTGCTCCCGTGAATGTGGAGGAGACTGTCTTTGCAGCCTTGGTTACTGCTTCCGCGGATTTCATTTTGCCTTGAAGCGTCTCTACGTATGGCTGGTGGAAACTATTATTCACCAATTCTTTGACTGCACTCCTGAGAAGCTGCCTCCAGCAAAAGCAGAATTACAACTTTTAAAAGACTGAACTGTGAAAGGAAATCTCAACTACATATCGCGACTGGGATTTGAACCGAAGTTACTGAGGCCATAACGCAAGGTCCCAACCACTATACCATGTAGGCTGCTCGTAGGCAGCACTCGTAACTGAGCCCTCAAGGGAAGTGGGTGCACACGTCTACAAAAGACTCATCCAAAAATATTCATAGCAGTCTTGGTCACGAGCAAACACTAGAAATAACCCAATTGCGCACCAATACTGGTGTATTCACACTTTAAAATAACCTGCATTAATGTCGTAGAAATTAGCTAGTGAAGCAGGCAGGCAAAAATGTAGATGAATGTATTCCAAAAACACGACGCTGCTTGACTGGAAAAAAAAAAAAAAAAAGCCGGGTACTACAAGATACACATTCATTAATGTGAAATCCAAAAGCAGGCAACAGTAATCTCTTGTGATAGAAATCAGAATAGTTAATAACTAAGCGTGGGAGGGGGGCGAATGATTGGAAAAGTGTTCTACAGCCCTTGCTGGGAAGATGGAAGTTTCCTATAACTTCATCTGGATGATGATTACATTTTCCCTTTTAGTAAGCCGCCCAGCTAAGGTTTTTACATTTCACACTATGGGAGTTATATTTGAAGAGTTAACTGTTGGCATAAATATGGGGAACGGAGGATGGGGATAAGACCGTGTAGAGCATGGCAAGGAGCTTGGATATTTTCAACTCACTAAAAATTCATTCTTTTTTAGTCTAAAAAAGTCATACTGATAGCTGAAATATCTCAGTCAGAAAAATGGTTATGACCACATCTCATTAGACTCAGTGACAGGCAGCATTTCACCTTCTCCTCACTCGTGGGGAACGTCTATAGGTTACGAATGACCAGACTCCCGGTTTGTGCACTGTCGGGTTTCTTTCGCTTCTCCTGACTCGCAGCTGAGTCCTGCCGCTCTATGGCCTCAAATCAGGGGTGCGGCCTGTGCAAGAACTAAAGGCAAACCTCAGGAGGAGTCAGTTCGTGCCAAGACAGACGCCTGACACTGCCGAGGTTAATGTGGCCACCACGAAGAGTACCAACCACTCACTATCCGATCACCGCAGGCCATAAACTTACAAAGATGATGAGTTTCCTTGAATATTTTTGAAGTGAAAACATTCACAATATTTCCTCGCTTTGCTGTTGGATGGCTACAGATAGTTCGCTTTTCTCTCTTTCAAGTCTTCCCTCGGTTCCCTCCCTCGCCTGCCTCCCCATCCTGCTACTTCAGAAAAACCGTTCTCTCCTCCCAGGATCCCAACTGAGTCTCCGCACAGGGTCCCCCGGAGGTCTAGTCCTCACCCACGCCTCTCTGTTTTCCTTCGCTCCCCGTCACTGTTTCCCTTTGCCCCCTTATTTTCCCAGCTCCCGCCCCACCGACGCCAACCAAGTCGAGCCGGGGGCGCCCAGCGGCGCGGGCGGGCGGAGCAGAAGAGGCGAAGGGACGTCCCGAAGCCCACGGGGCTCAGCTAGTCCTGGGCCCCGCCCGGGATGGACGGGGGTCGCAGACTAGGGGGTCTCTGGGGGTCGTCGACTTCTGAGGCGGGAGAGGAGTAGGGAGGGCGAAGGCCATTCGGTGGCCCTTCTACCTTCGGACTCCTCCAAAGCACAGGTTTCAAATGTGAAAAACAATGCGATTTGTCGCCCCAACCCTTCTGGTTTTTTGGGTCTGTGGAGCCTGCGCAGTTGTGCCGCAGAAAGCTCGTGGCATCGGGGTTAGTAAGAAATCCCTGTTTACTGAGACCAGGAACACTGGTTTCCGAAGGCTCTGTGGCGCAACCGGTTACCGCATTCGGAAGTTAACCAACCGAAAGGCTTGTAGTTCGAGGCCACCCCGGGAAGAGGTGCGCTCCCTTACTCTCCTGTCCTCTCAAATCCTTCCAGAAGAGTCGTTGAAAACAAGTTAGGGGTTCGCCTGGGAATCCCGAAATGCTTGAAAGAATAAAATCATCATTAAACGAGCTTTTCCCAGTATTTATGTGTACTATTATTTATTGAACACTTTCATCATTCTTGTACACGTATCTTTGGCGACTTGTGCAAGTTATTTCTATAGGGTACCGTCTGGAAGAGCAATTGCAGAAGAGACACTATGCTGGGGCAATCTTAGGGCTCACCTTGTTTGTTTCCTGGTTTTCAAGGGTTGGTCGCCCTGTTGCCTGATTTCCAGTGTTTCGAAAACCGGTGTTTCATAAAATTCGTCTTTTTTTGTTCAGGAGCCCCGTTGCCGCAATGGTTAAGGGCACTCGCCTGCTAATCCAAAGTCCGAAGTTTGAACCCACCAGGCGCTCTGCGGAAGAAAGATTTGGCAGAGGGAGAAAGATGTGGAAATCGGCTTCAGTAAAGACTACAACATTGAAAACCCAATGGGGGCATTTCTAGTCTGTTCTATAGGTTTGCAATCAGTCATAATCTACTCGACGGTGACGGGTTTGGTTTTGGTTAGTCCATGTTTGCCAAAAGTGGAAGGCGTATGTTTAAATGTTTTTCATTTGAGTTCAATAGTTGTATAAATGTATTTGCATTTCAATTTATTTTTGCAACTCAATGAGTCATTTTCTTAATACCTTTGCCAGCACAACAAATTTTTTATACATCTGTGGTGCGATGAGTTCCTTTATATGGGCTTTTGCCTTGATTCTTTGGAAAAAACAGCTGTAGAGGTATTTTTCCTAGCCTTGATGAGTTGTTACTTTTTCCCTAGTTCTTTGCAAAAACTACTTGAGGGACCTCCAAGGTCGCTTTCTAGCTCAGAGGGCTGTTACTTTTGCCCAGGAAAGAAGCTGGTCTGTACAGGGAGAAAGACCTGGTGATCTGCTCCTGTAAAGATTAGAGCCTAGGAAACCTCATGGAGCAGTTCTACTCTGTCAAGTGAGGTCACTATGAGTCAAAATCCACTTGATGGCACCTCACAACATGTTTGGTTAAAAATTGTAGATAGACATAGAAGTCTCCATGTTGCAAGCACTGATGTAACAATTGATGCAGGCAGGGATCATCAACAAACATTAAAACATTTTAAGGATACACTCGTGCACACATACAGTGTGTTTACATGCTCTCTAAGTGTCCCACGAACTAAAAATTACAAAGTGAAAAATGTCTCTTTACAGTGGAGAGGACAGACACATCCTTACACTAACAATCAGTAACAGTGATGTACACTGACCCCTCTCTGGGTCCTGACAGGATGCTGTACAAAGCACACAGCATTACTTATGCGGTGTTATTGCCCAAAGAGTTCAACTTGATCAGAATGTAGGGCATGAAAATGGGTCTATCCTCTTCAAAAACCACAACAAAGGAGTAGGAAGGGAGTAGGGAGACAGTTTCATGTAATTAGGAATGAAGAGATATAATAATCAAGTGCCATTTAGGAGCCTTGACTGGAGATTGGAGAAACAACAACAGCACCACACCTCCCCTCGCTCTGGCCCTCTGGCTCTAGCTCTCTCACTTTCGTGGTATATCTATCTATCTGTCTACAAAACAATTGAGGATATTTGTATCTGAACACTATGTTAGGTATTAGTGAATTAATATTGATATTCTTAAGTTTGATAACTGAATTGTATTATGGTGATATAGAATAATGTTCTTAATCTCAGGATATAAATGCTGAAGTGTTTAGAAGTTTTTTTTTGTCTGAATTTACTAAAGAAATATGTATGTTTGTGTGGGCATGTGTAGAGACAGAGCAAATGAATATCAATTGCTGAACTTAGTAGAACAGTGTGAGGTGATCATTGTATAATTCTTTCAATTTTTTCTGTAGGTTTCAAAATTTTCCCATAGTTGCTGGGGGTGGGGACAGGATGATTGTAAAATATGGCAGGCTGTGAAGAGCTGGCAGAATCCTGGACTAAAATTGACTCCCTATGGGTCTCCTTCTTGCTGGACGATGTGACTGTCCCCACTACCACTCACTGCTACAATAAAGAAAGATCACTAATCTGCTGTACAAACTCATCTGAAGGGATCCCTTCCTGCCACCCAGCATTTGGGAGAAATGTCTACTTTGTCCTTCTTCCTTGAATCAGCCTATTGTAGACTGGAAGTCTGGTAAGTTTGAGGCTACTTTACATGTTTCAAAGTTTCTGAATAAGATGTCCTGCTTTTATACTTGATTTCAAAAGACAAGTCAATGGTTATGAGAAATTTATTTCCAGGGGAAAAAAAACAAACGACAACAAAACAGGAGAGTAAAATTATTTGCAACCTCCCAGTCTCATCTGGGAGACCTCAACAGAGACCTCTAGGATGGAATATCCTCTAGAACTGTACAGGAAGGTTTTTCTTCAACACGTGTGAACAGCAAGCTCTGAGGATCCTTCTTTGGCAGACAGTCTATCGCTGTTTCTTTGAGAACCCAGGCTTAGACACGTGTGAGTCTGCTGCCCTGATTACAGGCACCTCACCACAAGGACAGATAGTGTTAGCTCTGTTCCTGGGTGTGAGACCCAATATTGTTTTTCTAAGTAAAACCAGGTGCTTAGTAACATTTAACTTTGGAAGGAAGTGGTGCATCTAAACTGGGTTGTTATCACTCTGAGGTATAAATGTAGTGGTTGTATTAATGATGGAATTTGTTAGATTAGCTTGGAAAAGAAAGCTTATAATTTTGATATCTACGAAGAAAATTTTAGGCAACAGAGCATGTATAAAATAAAGTTTATTTTCAGAGATTTTAATACCCTCAAGTTTCAAAGGAAATGGATATGTGCCAAAAAGCCGATGAATAGTCTGCAGTGATATTATTATTCCCAAGTCCCTGAGATTTTCTTCCAGCTTCTGCTAACTCCTGCCATCCACAGGCTGGGACTGGGGAGGGAAAAGGATCTGGTTCTCTCAAGGTATCTGTGAATGTAGTCATCGGGGCCTTCGGGCAGTTATCGCATTAGAAGGCTGAGGGTTTGCGGTTTCTGCCATGAAACTAGCTGTTTGGAGTAAAAATCCTAAATGGCTGTGACATCCAATTTTCATCTTGCTTTCAGGTTTGGACTTTCACTTGTTTTGTTGTGTTAGTTTTGGTCATCAATTTGGGAACTTAGCTGAAGTTTGTGACTATGCACTGTTGAAATTAGACAAGATCTTTTCATAGTTCCAGCATTCGCTGTCACCTGAAACAGAAAGGAAGAAATCCAAATGAGAATCTTCTATCAGCCCCTGCTAAGTGAGGCTAGAGTGAGAAGTGGTGATGGAGGCCAGGTGCACACTGAGTGCAGTTAAGTGGATGAGCTCCAGTCTGGAAGGAGTTAGTGATGACAGCAGGTTAGAGGAAATGTGCTCTGAAATATACTTAGATCCCATTCCCTGGTGCTGGTGATAGCCCTCTTCAAAGACGCTGCATATGAGTTGGTTAGATCCCTCCTCAGCTGTCAGTTTACTCTCTATTGTACTCTTCTGGAGGAAAATGAAGACCTCTCACACCTCCCAGGAAAAGATGTGGGTAGCCTCAAGCAAGCATGAACTTTCAGAAACAGCTGATTATAGGAGAGAATATATTCAGGAAAATCTCCCTCCTAAATTCATGTCCTATTCCTTGTGAATAGGTGGGGTGGTGCCAAGGGAAGAGTCCCAAAATGCGTAAAGGAGCAGGGACCATCCAAGTATAGTTCTACCTTTTGCAGATGAGGAGACAGGTGTGGCAAGAGACTAAGGACCAGCTAAACCTGGATGACCTACAAATGAGAAACTGGGACCAGAACCCAGGTCTCTGACCTTTTCATCTGCATCTCAGAGTTTGGGGAAAGGGAGAAGAAAGGCTCCAATCTGGATAAAGCCGATGAGCACCAGAGGCTATTGGGTAATCTTGGTAGGGAAAGGAAAAAGGCTTTACAGAAAGGGCTTGCAAGCGTTCTTCTAAAGAGATCAGGGAAAAAAAGGAATCATCAGAAAGAGAAAAATGGGAATTAGCAGATAAAGAGTGAAGCTTTAATCTTGAACCAATCCATTTTTACCCCATGGAAGCCAATATTCTCTAAAGTGACTTCCATATCAGGTTGTATCTTAGGGGAATTTCTAGGAATATGTTCAATAGATAAACTACTAGAATTTTCAAGTAAAAAACTACTAACTTACTGTTTTTAGGTGGCCTCTGTGACCTGATTCATTTCAAATGTGTTTTTAAGGAAAAAGATTTTTTTTTAAACTGTGGTGATAATATACACAACTAAACATATGCCAATCCCATAATTTCTACATATATATTATTGACATTGATTACATTTTTCAGATTTTGCAACCACTCTCACTATCCTTTTCCAAATTATTCCATCACCATTAACGTAAACTCAACGTCTCCTAAGCAAAAACTCCCCATTTCCTGCTCCCTTCCACCCCTGGTAACTAATAATTTTTGGTTTCCATTATATACTTCCTTCCCACTCATCTGTCAGTCTGTCAGTGGAATGAAGGATGCCATTGCTGATATCAGAGGATCTTGGCTGAAAGCAGAGAATAGCAGAAAGATGTTTACCTGTGTTTTATTGACTACAAAAAGGCATTTGACTGTGTGGATCATAACAAGTTATAGATAATATTGCAAAGAATGGGAATTCCAGAACATGTAGTTGTGCTCATGTGAATTCTGTACCTAGACCAAGGGGCAGTCACGCGAATAGAACAAGGGGATATTATGTGGTTTAAAATCAGGAAAGGTGTGCATCAGGGTTGTATCCTTTCACCATACATATTCAAACTGTATGCTGAGTAAATAAACGGAGGAGCTGGACTACATGAAGAAGAATGAGGCATCAGGATTAGAGGAAGACTCATTAGCAACATGCCATATGCAGATGACACAGCCTTGCTTGCTGAAAGTGAAGAGGACTTGAAGCACTTACTAATGAAGATCAAAGAGTACAGCCTTTAGTATAGATTATACCTGAACATAAAGAAAACGAAAATTCTCACAATTGGACCAATAAGCAACATCGTGATAAACAGAGAAAAGATTGAAGTTGTCAGGAATTTCATTTTATTTATTTCCACAATCAGTGTCCATGGAAGCAGCAGTCAAGCAATCCAAGGATTTATCTGCTGCAGAAGATGTCTTTAAAGCCTTAAAAAGCAAAGAAGTCACTTTGAGGACTAAAGTGTGCTTGACTAGGCCATGGTATTTTCAATTGCTTCATGTGCATGTGAAAGCTGGACAATGAATAAGGAAGTCCGAAGAATTGAAGCCTTTGAATTATGGTGTTGGTGAAGAATATTGAATATTCCTTGGACCACCAGAACGAACAAATCTGTCTTGGAATAAGTACTGCCAGAATGCCGGCTGCTTCAGGATAATAAGGAACATGGTGAGACCAGTGAATTCCATGAGCGTGGGCCCATTGCTATACTTCATTTGCTGTGAAGTGAGTCCCTTTATCTGAGGCGATGCTCTGTGGGATTTCATGACGATGGATAAGGCATTCTGTGAGTCCACTGTTGTTGTTATGCGTGCAGGGAAGAATAATCCGTATCCAGACTATGCGTCTATCCCAGTAAGAACAAAACTTTGCCCTTTCTATGATGGAAGTAATCCAATGTAATTAACCTGCCACCAGGTTGCTGGTTGATCACCTCAAGGATGGTGTCATTTCAGAGCCTCAAGGCTGGCGTATTCGGCATTCAGCATTGGCTGTAGCCAAGTCAGCCTTGATGAGGAGAAGGCCAGGTTACTGAGCCTTGTAAAACCTCCATCAATGCCACCATGACCACTTTGTTCATGAGCCCATTGGACAATGATGGGAGTGGCTGGGAAAAGAAGATGACTGGTTTCCACAGAATAAGTCATCCTATTCTCTTCATTATTAAAATCCTCCTCTGCAGAGGTCATCCTTGGTGACCATTCACATACGACACATAAGACTCTTCATTCCTTTGGCCCATTCAGAGAGATCTATCCACATACCTCTTCTCCATACCTCCTTGTCTCCAGTTTTCTGGTCATGTCCCTTCCGAGTCCCTGACCATCCAACCAAACCATCGGCCACAGCCCATGAATCAGTATACAATGGCACACCTAGCCATTTTTCCTTCGAGGCAAAGTGAACAAGGAGGTGCACTGCTCAAAGTTCTGCCTGTCGAGAAGATCTCCCTTCACCAGAGTCCTTCAGGGAGGTCCCAGAAAGGGCTGCATTGCTGAGGCTGTCCACTTCTAAGGGGTGCTTGCACTTGATGCAGAACCATCTGTCATGGATTGAATTATATCCCCCCAAAAATGTATGTATCAATTTGGCTGGGCCATGATTCCTGGTATGGTGTGATTTTCCTATATGTTGTAAATCCTGCCTCTATGATATAATGAGGGAGAATGGGTGGCAGTTGTGTTAGTGAGGAAGGACTCAATATACAAGACTGGATTGTGTCTTGAGGCAATCTCTTGCGATTAAAAGAGAGAAGTGACCAGAGATATAGGGGACCTCATACCACAAAGAAAGCAGTGCCAGGAGCAGAGTGTGTCCTTTGGACCTGGGCTCCCTGTGCGTAGAAGCTCCTAGTCTGGGGGAAGATTGATGAAAAGGCCCACAAACAGAGAAGGTCTTTCCCTGGAGCTGATGCCCTGAATTTGGACTTTTAGCCTACTTTACTGTGAGGAAATAAACTTCTCTTTGTTAAATCCATCTACTTGTAGTTTTTCTGTTACAACAGCACTAGACGACTAAGACACCATCTGTAAACCAGCCGTGAGTTTTTTCTTCCTCAATCAGCGGATCACAAGGAACTCTCCATGAGGCCATAGGTACATCCTGGGAGAGGCAGGTAATGTGATACAAGTGGAGACAATGGGCATTAGGACCATTTCCTCATGCAACTTACTTGTACCTTCAGGTCCCGCTCAAGGCCAATCTTGTATACACCCTTTTCATTTAATGATGTCATGTTATGTCTGACTTTATGGCCCTGTGGGTCAGACAACACCCAGCTCATGATGGGCAACTCAGGCTGCATGGTGACTTGGTGGCCCATGGTTAAGCAGTCTCTACTAAGGCCCAGTAACAAGACAAAAGCTGTTCCTTGAAATGAAACTATTGTCTGCAGAGGATGGCAGGGCTTTACTCCTAAATCCTAAGGGTCTGCACTGTGATTCGACAATAGAGGCCTGCCAAAGGCTCCAAACAGCATTTTTATCTGCTACTGACACTTCAAGCTACATTTCATCAGCCAGATAATATAGCCCCAGAGGCGGAGTGGCTTGAGGGCAGCCTGAAATTTTGTGGGATTAATTTCCCATCTTCTAGCATGCAAAAGTTTTACCAATAAATTCAGAATCACTGACACTTCTTCCTTAATACATCCATTCGGCATAATGTCATCAGTGTAATGGACCAGTGTGATGTTTTGTGCAAGGGAAAAGCAATCAAGTTTCCTACAGACTAATTTATGACATAGGGCCGGAGAGTTGATATACCCATGAGGTAGGACAATGAAGGTGTATTTCTGGCCTTGCCAGCTGAAGGCAAATTTCTTCTGGTGTTCCATCAAAACTGTAATTAAGAAAAAGGCATTGGCCAGATCAATAGCTATGTACGAGGTAGCAGGAGACGTATTAATTTGCTCAAGTAATGAAACCAAATCTGGAACAGCAGCTACAATTGGAGTCACCACCTGATGAAGTTTATGATAATCCACTGTCATTGTCCAAGATTCATCTGTTTTTTGCATAGGCCAAATAGGCGAGATGAGTTGGGATGTCATGGAATCATCACCCCTGCAGTCTTCAAATCCTTGATGGTGGCAGTGGTCTCTCCAATCACCCTCCAGAAATGTGGTATTGCTTTTTGTTTACTATTTTCTTAGGTAGGGGCAGTTCTAATGTCTTCCATTTGGCTTTTACTATCATAATAGCCTATACTCCAGTTTTCAGGGATTCAGTATTGGGGATCTGCCAGCTGCTGAGTAAATCTATTCCATTATGCATTCTGGAACTGGGGAAATCACTACAGGATGGGTTTGGAGACCCACTGGACACACTGTGTGATAAACCTGAGCTAAGTGTCCGATAATAATCTGGGACCCAGATGGCCCTACTCTGATTGGTGAACCACAGTGAAGTTTTGGGTCTCTTGAAATTAGTGTAATTTCAGAACCAGTATCCAGTAATCCCTCAAAAGTCTCGTTATTTCCTTTTTCACAATGAACAGTTACTCTCATAAGAGGTCATAGAACACTTTTGGGAAGGCTGGGAGAAAGATTAACAGTATAAATTTTTGGCAGTGTAGTGCTGTCCTTCTTCAAGGTGACCAAGCCTCTGCTATATTCAAGGGATTGTTGATCTATAAACTGGCTCAAGTCTGGGAATTGATTGAGGGAC
Source organism: Elephas maximus indicus (assembly GCF_024166365.1). NCBI lineage: Eukaryota > Metazoa > Chordata > Mammalia > Proboscidea > Elephantidae > Elephas > Elephas maximus. Next base: position 139,859,081 of record NC_064821.1, read on the forward strand.
TGTAACTCTCTATTCTGGTGATTCAAGTTAGACTGCAGCTCACTTGACCTAGAAATCCTCTGCTTATACAGATGAAGTAAATATTTAGTAGATTTCCCATCTATTTCATTGGTAGGGGCACCATGACTAAGCAGCAAACGCCATAAGTCCATGCAAGTCAGACTAGGGCTAATTAATGCTTTGGCACCACTGTTCGTTACAGTAACCACACCCACCTTATCTTTGTCAATCGGTGCCAGCACTTAGCCCCTACCACCACAGGGTCCAACCAGCCCCACTGTAGTTAGGTGTCTTAATTCAGTTTGGGATGTTCTTTTCCTGTGTTTCATACCTCCTCCTGGGTCACACTTTCTACCTCACCTTTTGTGCTTGGTGGGACTTCAGTCTAGAAGCAGTAAAATGGATGTTGTGGATATGTTCTGAGAATATTCAGCAATGTCTTGTAAGGCATCTGCCTCAGATGATGCCACAGGCAATGACCCAGATGCTGCCCCTGTTGATATCTCAGAAAAATGCTCTTCAGACACAGCTGGGTTAATCTCATCAGATGGGGGTGGAGAAGTTAATGGTTTTACTGGGGAGGGTGGATTAGCAGACAAAGATGAAGTAGTCTCTTCAGATGGGAGTTAGAAGGCTGGTTCTGTTGAGTGAGTTGATGGAATTTAAGGGCTCATTGTCCCCAACTTCCTGATTATCTGCCCACATGTCCCCATCTCAAGTTTCAGGCTCCAATTTATTCCCAACCAATGCCCCCACTTTAAGTTCAGACACCATTTGAGGTTGGGAATTCAATTGGCATTGTAATTCAGCCATTCTTACTGTAAGATTATGGGTTTATTCTTCAGCAATATCAGCTCTGTTGCTACAAGAAATAAGATTTTTCTTTCAGAGCCTATGTGGCAAAGTTGAGGTCGTTTATGTGGTGCTTGAGCTGTGATTCTGAAGCTCTGAGCTCATCTCTTTCTTTCACTACTTTGTCTTGCTAAAGTAGAACCAACTAATCAGCCTCCTTATACTTCTCATTCTAACAAGATTGTAGAAAAGTATCAAAGATGTGAGCACCAAAGCCTTGCCTCTCAGCAGTACATGATCTATTGGTGGTGATATTTTGTGTATTTCTGTTGCTACCTCACTGCATGGATTAACGGTGCCCTCTCTACTACTAGAAAGAAAATCATCAATATTTTTAAGACTAACAAGACTTGAGAACCAATTTAGAAAACTCATCCTTACAATTTTGTTTGTCTAGAATCACTCTCAGTACCAAATATCTTAGGGTGGGTTCTCTAGAGAAGCAAAACCAGTAAAGTGTGTGTGTGTGAGTGTGCATGTGTATATATGTTTGTATATGTATAAGTATGTATGCATGTATATGTATATGTATATATAAAGAGAAGGAGATAAATAGATTTATCTGAAGGGAACGGCTCATGAAATTGTAGAAGCTGGCAAGTACCAAGTCTGTGCATCAGGTGTCAGACTGGAGGCTTCTCCTGAATCATGCAGCTGCAAGGGGAGATGAGCCCAAGATCAGCAGATCAGACAGCAGTCAGTTGGCTCACAGACCCCAGACTCTGACAAATCCAGGCAGGGGCAGATAAGATGGCAGGCTTCTGGCTCACAGGCTGCGGGAGCCAATGAATCCTGAGATCAACAGGGATTACAGCAGACTGATGGCTGAAGTATCAGATGTCAGATGATGACAACCTGGATGCACAATTCAGAGTAAGCAAAAGCCGGTGAACTTTACCAGAACATCCATATATACTGGATGCAGGCTACATCCCCGAGGAAACTCCCCTAACAACTGATTGGCTTATCACATCATATCCCATCATGGAGGTGATTACATTATATCACAAAATAGAGTATATCTAAATTCTTATATAACTGCCAAATTACATCATTACATAACTGCTAAACTACATCATTAGATAACTGCCAAACCACTGAGAATCATGGCCCAGCCTAGTTGGTGCATAACTTTAACCATCACAGATCCCTATCTAGAATGGGTGCTTTGTGAGATTAGAGACAGTGCCATGTATTATGGAACTCACAGCACCTGGTAGAATATAAACGCACAACTGGGCATTCTGTGAATACTTAGAACTGGGTACTCCTAAAGCTGGACTAGACATTTACACTCATCTACCCCATCTGATGCCTGAATCTTCCCCCTTTTGCACCAAGAAGAGATCATCCGTAGAACATCTTTGAAATTCTATTCTCTGAATTCCTATTAAGTGTCAGAGGAATTATAGACAGACTAGGCAGAAGCAAGCGCTCCACAGCTATGGTGCTGTTGTACGCTGGGTTCTCTAAAGAAGCAAAATCAGTAAAGCGTATAAATAAATATATAGATAGTGAGAGAGAGATTTATATCAAGGAAATAGCTCACGTGGTTGTAGGAGCTGTGATGTTCCAAGACTATGAGTCAGGATAGAGGCTTCTCCTGGTTCACATAGCCACAGGGGCTGGGAAACACAAGATCAGCATGTTGGAGAGCAGGGCTCTTGCTCACAGGCTGTGAAGATCAATGAGTCCCAAGATACGCAGGCAAGACCAAGGTAAGCTGCTAGCTCAAGTCCCAAGAACTAGAGTTCAGACAAACAGGAGCCAGCTGCAGGATTCAGAATGGGCAAAAGCCCCTGAGCCCTGCCAGAACATCTGCTTACACTCAATGCAGGCCACATGACCAAGGAAACTCCCCTCTAACTGACTGGCTACATCAGATCCCATAATGGGGGTGATCACATATCAAATTTCAGCAAGGAAGTGACCACAACATCACACAACTGCCAAAATACTCAGAATCATGGCCCAGCCAAGTTGACCCAAATCTTAACCATCACAGGCCCCTTTGATCAAGTAACTGTGTTTTAGTGTGTCTTACACATTTGAGCCTCTGAGATCTCATTTCAGCACTGCATTAAAAAAAGTTTTGAATGCCACAGTCTACCTTATGTCTGAAAATTCCTGAGCATAGGAAATGCTGGTCCTCAGCAAATTAATAAATCATTTTCCTGGCAATATTTGCTCAATTATCTGTCTACCCAATGGTCCTACCAGTTAATACCTTATATAGTATGATACTTAGAAAAAATCAAAATTGGAGAGAAGAAACCTTTTTATCAGGAAAACTTGAAAATTATCTTCTGTAGTAGAAAATGTTAGTCTATTAATGACAACCACCATTCTGACAAAAAAAAAAGAAAGCTTAATAATTACAGCAAATTTTTTTTTGAGAAGTTCATATGTGCCGTGCATTGTTCTAACCCCTTTACTTGTACTCATGTGTTTAATAACCCTCTGAGGTAGGTAGCGTTGGTATCTTCATTTTACAGGTGAGGTAGCCAAGGTAACTGAGACACAGGAAAGTTAGGTAAATTTGCCCAACATTACAAAGCTAGAAGTTAACATTGCTAGTATTCCAACTCAGGCATCCACCTGTATTTCATTTACACATTATTTAAGTGAGAACCCCAGAGACCTAAATTCTTCCACGCACTAGACTACCATTCAATTCCTATAGCCCTCTGGTTGTCTAGTTTTATGCCTTCCTGTAAATTTCTGTTCTTGTCTTTGCACAAATTTGCTCTTCATTCTACCAGTATGGGTTGCCCCACTTCAAGCAGAAATTCAAACTTTGCCATAGCCTGCCCTGCACAGATCCCTCCTTACCCAATCCTTGCAACTGGTCTCTCCTCCTCAAACTGGAGCTCCTCTCTGAGCACGGATTCAATGAGGTCCTTGTATTCTTCACACTCTGAGAACAGACAGACACACCTGCCCCCGTGGAAAGCTGGACCTGACACTGACGATCACTCATAATATTCATAACCCCAAGGCTAATCCCAAGGACAAAAATAACCCCAGTTCCAGGCTCTATGCTGGGTTTCCGTAACTTTATTTCTCATTCTCCCAGCTGTAAGGCATTTAATCACCCCCATTTTAGAGGCAATTAAAGAGAAGCTCAAGGAACCCTGGTGGCACAATGGTTGAGTTCAACTCCTAACCAAAAAGCTGGCCATTCCAAATCTCCCAACCACTCCACGGGAGAAAGATGTGACAATCTGTTTCTATAAAGATTATAGCCTAGGAAACCCTACGGGGCAGTTCTACTCTGTCACCTGGGCTTGCTATGAGTTAGAATTGACTTGAAGGCATTTTTTTTTTTTTTTAAAGAGAAGCTCAGAGACAGGTAAAGTAATTGTTCAATATGATTCATCTGGTATTTGGCAGAATCACAATTCATATCCCCTAAATTCTGACTCTGATACGTGGGCCCCTTTACCAAGCCTTGTGGCCTCTTCAGTAAAACATTCACCTGGGGCATGAAGTAGCTATTTCCTGTAAGCTTGGGAAGGCCCTAAGGACTATAGGACTGATGGTTCTCCTGTGTTGACAGTTTCAATAACACTGTAATATTTGAAAGTTTATCTGGATAAAGCTGTGTAAAAATGCAGTGGGAAAAAAAATACCTGAAAGACTTATCTTCAGATGCTAAAAGGTATTAAGTTAGAATGGGTAGGAAGGAGTATTTCCCATGTGCCAGGCTTTGTTCTAGCAGATTTTCAAGAATTAACTCATATAATTATGCCTGCTACCTGAAAAGGTAGGTACTACTTTTTTTTTTTCACTCTTATTACCATTATAAATGAAGAAACTGAGGCATAGAGAAGGTAACTTGGATTTGAGCCCAGGAAGTTTATCCTTGAGTTACATGCCCTTAATCACGGCACTGCATTACCTCTACACTAAGATCTTAGGTGATACCTTCTTCCCTAGCTTCAAAAATTTTGTCCTACATTTTTATCGGTATTATAATGAATAAAGTGAAGGAAAACAAAAAACAAAAACCTTAGTCTCCCATTCCCCAAGGCTTATCTTTTCACTTCTTTAATAAGTAGTCTTCATTTTTACTTTTTTGTCTATGGCAGTAAGTTGATTAGCAAATTTTATCCTCCATTGATGTGTTGAAAAATAATTGTATGTATTTGAAAGCCAACATTTTAATGTCAGCAAAAATCTTCCTCTAAGATCCCTGACCCTCTTGTTCCCATGTTCCCTTTAGTCAGTATAACTCTATCCCTCTCTCTCATTATTAACAGATTTCCCAGTGGGTTTTCAGATGTGAAAGCTGACTGTGGGGAGGGAGGGGCCAGTCTCTACACCAGCCTGCTGGGACTGGTGGTTTCCTCCACTTGGACTTGTTCTCATTTTGACCATGTGTCTCATAGCCCAGATGCTGGAGGTCCACCTGGACTTGCTTGCAGTCTGCAAGGTTCATATTCAGAGAGAGAAAGAGTGTCATAGATTCTCTGAGTTTCATGGAGATACTGTCACCAGAGTATGAGGACTGACTTCCTTGAACTTATAGGGGAAAAGAATCTTGCTGCAAACATCTGGACTTCCCTCTGTTTCCTGTTGATGTTCCCATCTCTAGCTTCCTGAGGCTAGCTTGGACTTCCCTCTGTTTCCTGTTGATGTTCCCATCTCTAGCTTCCCGAGGCTAGCTTGGGAAGACACAGAGTTAAGCTCCTTTGAGGCAGGTATGGTGTACTAGTATCTCTTTCTCCCCAGTGCAGCTGACAAAATGCTTTTTCAGTAAAAGTTTGAATTGAATCCTGAAATATTTAGGTCAACAGTGACGTTACATGTTTGTACACTCTGAAACGGGTTCCTGAGCAAGAAAAGGCAGTTTTCTGGCTGAACTAGGATTTTAGCCTCTGTTCCTCCCTACACTCTCACTGCAAACTTGGGAAAGTTGCTTTACCCCTTTATGCCTCTGTTTTTTCATCCTTTGCAAATTAAGGATAAACTATCCACTTCTACCTCTCTAGGAGTCTGGTCAAGATAAAATTTATTTTGATGAAGGAGAGAGAATGCTTAGTTTTTGGAGAGTGTTCAGTTTCTCAGAGGGCAGACAGGCAATCATTCATCATTTTGGAGGCCTTGACCATGTAGGACTTACTGTATTTCTGCAGTTGGTTGGCCAGGGTGTAGGCAGTAGCTTCAGATATAAGGAATTTCTCTTTGAGGTCTCTGACTTTGTGCTAGCTGGGAGAGCAACTCCTGGTTGATTTCCAGGATATTCCTGTCTGTCCTTTGCCTAGAGCAAGTGGTGGGAGCTAATTCCATGCTGAAGCTTATGGTGGAAAGAGTGGAGCCAGAGCTGGGGAGAAGAAAACCAGACAGATAATAATGACAAGTTAATGGATTATACTAATGGGTGCATATCTTGATGAATTTACTAAAAATCATTGAATTGTACAGCTAAAATGGGTAAATTTTGCAGTATAAAATTATATCCCAAGAAAGTTTTTTTTTTAAGTGAAAAAAGTGATTTAAACCAGTCTAATTTTTTTTATATTAAAGGATGTAGATGTGATTTATAACTTTTGGGATAAACGTTGTCAGCATCTCATAACACTTGACAGTCTTGAATCACCAAAACAAGGAGCAAGGTCCAGAGCTCAGAGCCCAAGTCACTGCCTCTAGGTCAGGCTCCGAGTGGAGTGCCAGAAGGAGGACCCAGAGCACCCGGTAACTGTTTGGAGTTGCAATAACAGAATTGGAAGGCGGGGGGTGTCATGGAATCTTAGGTGCCCCTGCCTTCCAGTTGCCTGGGTCATGCTGATACACAAGGCTGCCTGGTCTCATCTGAAGGAGGGGACCACCCTCAGCACCAGTCTCGGTATATGTGTACCCTATTGCTGATACAAAAGACCTGTCTCCTTCTAAAATTTAAGCACGTTTTTCATTGTTTATTTTTGCAAATGCATAGAAAACATCAAGGAGTCCATATCTCCTCCAAATTCTTTCATTTTCTTAAAGAATGTCATGGAGTCACTTTTTCTGTTTCATGAAAAGCTTAATGGAAAACTTAAAACTTAAAGACTATCTTGGTGTTCTTGTTTGGTTCTTCTCCAGTCCACCCATCCCCCAACCATTTTAATATTATAAGAACAAAATCCTGAGTGTAATACTCTACGCAGTTTGTGAATACATTATAAGAGTTTTGCCTTGACTAATATTTTTCTTGCTGCATCCTAATGTTACATTGGCTTCTTTTCCCTCAGCAGGGAAGCATGCTGGGTTTTCATTAAACTTAGAGTGAAGTTTCACATCCCTATGTCCTAATCCCGCCCTCCTCTAGTGTGTGAGTTATTTTGTTTTTTAATCTCCATATACACGTTTTGTACTTTTCACTTAAGAATTCCATTCTAGCTCCACAGGGTTTTTTTCCTACTTGTCAAAGTCATTGAAATATCTCATGCTAGTTGATTACCTCCCACTAGGCTCATGATTCCTTGGACCCCTAAGGTTTACATACATCTTCCTGAATACATGTAGTGGGCATCTATTTTGGGATGGCTTGTAAACTGATGCTATTTTTTATGTTCAGGAGTAGTTTCTGTGGGACACTGATTAGGAGATCTGTTTGGGTTAACCAAAGTCACTGACCTGTGGTTTTCCTGTGTTTGTATTTTCTGACAGGACGTAGTAAAATCAAGATCATGGATCTGTGGTTGTCTGTGGTGATCCACAGCATTCCTGTGCAATGGGGTTTAGTGACATAGTATCTGAGGTTTCAAGGAGAGGCACGGACAGAAAAAACAGAAACTGATTCCCTGACACACCTCCTCACTTTCTAAGTATCCATTCTCCCCTGGTTTCGTGAACCTGAGACTGGGAAGACTGCATGGAATATTTGTTTCTTCCATCTAGCATCCTGTATTGCCTGCCCATTTGGTGGGCGAGGCCTTTGGAGCCCAGAGAAGAGGGAATGATTTCTGGAGGAGGGAAGTTGTGCAGAGGGGCTACAGACTTCCTGTGGTGGTGGGCCCTATGCCCTGCTGGTCTTGGTAGGATTAAGGACACAGGTTGAGTCATAAACAGAGAGCACCATGTACAAGAAAATCAGTTTTCTCACTCCTGTTTTTTGCACATTCCACCAGGCAAATCTTCAGGTCAGGGAATCATTTTTGATGCTTGTGGTTAAATAGCAGTGGGAACAGTCCATAGCAACCCTTAGCTCTGGAGGTTTGGAAGAGGAGAATCTGGAAAAGGAATGCCTGTGGGCATGTGGTTTGCGCATACCATTTTCATCTACTCTCTTCTTCAGCAGAGCTTGTGTATTTCCCAGATATTATATCACAGCTACCATGTTGGTGGTTTCAGGGCAGTTAATACTTTCTGATGTGGGAGAATTTTGATCTTCACGACTGGGGTAGGTGGTGGGGGTTTCTACTGTCATTTAGTCATCAGTGGCCAAGGATGTTGCTAAACATCCTGCAGTACACAGGAGAACCCCCTCCCCCGACAAGAAGGAATTATCAAATGCAAAATATCAGTAGTGCTGAGTTTGAGAAACTCAATGCTCAGGCCTGAGTTACTAGAAAACATGAATTCCTGACTAATTGGATTTGGGGTTGAAGGAAAACTCTGGAGTCAAAGAGAACTCTTAAGTTTCTTGCCTCAGTATATAAAAGGATGGAGTTGCCACTGACTAAGATGGGAGTACTGCAGGTGCTGTAGGTTTTAGCGGGAACATCTATCCCAGAACCCGGGGCCTTGTTCAAAAGTGTTTTCTATCCAGGTCATCTTCATTCCTGCATCTGTATGAGTCCTTTTATTAGGTTGGAGATACCTGGGTCTTGGTTCTCAGCCTCCTCTTATCCTGGGGACCATCTATTTTGCCGCCTGCTGGCAAGCTCATCCACTGCCCTGGCTCCCTCAAACATCTCTCCACAAGCTTCTTCTGTGCAAAGCTGTCTCTAGGTCAGTTGTGAGGTGTGCCTAGAATGAGACAACTCATTTCTTGAGTTATGGACAAGGAGATACAGTAGTTCCCTGGTGATCTAGTGGCTAGGATACTGAGGTGAATGACCCTGGGTCAGTTCAGGGTCAGAATCCTTCTTCCATTTCCACACGAAGCAAGTCTTATTTATCCCAGGAGGTCTGGATGCTCCAAGGACCAGAAGTAGAAGAGCCTCTACACCAAGTCCAAATGCTCCCTGTCAGTGGGGTGAGGGTTGGGGAGAAGTTGGTCAAGAGTAATGGTGAGGCTCTTCTCCGGTCACACTGGTCTTGCTTCATGTTCATATTGACATGGGTAGAAGTGGCTTTAGACACCCACTAAGCCTCTTACCAAGGTTTACACAGCCTTGCAGAGATTCAAATCACTGTTGGACTACACCCAAGTTGCTGCTGCTGCTCCAGGGGCTCACATACTGCTGAGCTCTGAATAGCTGAGTGAGAGGACAAGCCAAGTCATGGAGTTTGTATGTACTCTCCAGGTACGTGGGTCAGCTTAGCATTCTGGACTATGTTTGCAGGTAAATTGATGGCTAGGCTTTTGGAAGAGGTGACTGGATGTGATAAATGCTATGATGGGAGGGAGGTGAGGTCATAGAGACCTGTCCTGTATTTAGATGAGGTCGTTCATGGAAGGTGATATTCAGTAACCCAAGAAAGGCAGCATGTGAAGTATGTGTGAACAGAAAACTATTACCAGTGCCGGAAGCAGAAATTATATGTAAAAGGGAGTATCAAAACCATGGTATCAGAGCAAGGCCTCACAACTCTACCACTGCTGTGATCATTAACCCCCGTAGCCTCTTCCAGGCACTGCATGCATTTTCTCTTTTGCATTCAGCACTCCCAAGATGGGTTCATATCTGTCTTGTGTCCGTTGTAACCCAGGAGGAGAGCGAGCCAGGGAGGCTGAGCGGCCTGAGCCTGCAGAGGCAGCGTGAGAAGTATGGAGAAGAGATGGCGCAGTGGTGGCTGGTCGGGATTCTTTGCTTCAAGGCCGTGTGGTTGGCTATGCTTTGGGTTCCTGTTGGGGTCTGTGGCTTGAATGGTTTTTCCAGGAGTGGATTGCAAGAGTGGCTGCCGGCGGACCGGGGAGAATGGCGACCATGAGTGTGCAGTGAAGAGATAGGAGGGTGCATCGTTCTGGCAGGAGCTCCAGCCATGCGTACTTGTCAGAGGAGACGCCATGATCACGAAGGAAGTTTTCCCAGGCGGTGCTCATCCATTGCACTCAGGACGTGCTGACCCTTGGATTTCCCCACTTGTGGGAAACTTGACTGTATAATTTGTGGTAGTGGGTACTGTGTTCTCGCTTTCCCTGACATTCTGCGTTTCACCACAGAGCAATGTTGGGATTGCTACTCTTGTAGGTCTTTTCTAAGTTCCTTCTCTACCTGTTTTTCTTTAAGCCCGTCCATCTTCCTGCTGGATATCTGCATGAACTGCAAAGTTTTACAGTTGCCAGACTGGAACCACGGACATTGTATTTCAGTCTGTTTCTCTTCTCTCTCTTTCCTTTTCCCCTTCCTCTCTCCTTCCATATATCTCTTTGGCTCTTAACTGCAGCACCTTCCACTCCTGCCTTGGGGACCCTTCACTTCCACTCTCTGACATAGGCATGTGGGTCGGCTGGCCCACCTGCACTTCTCCCAGCGGTGGTAGCCTTTCCAGCCCTGAGCCACGCCCGACCCTCAGCGGGAGAAGCGCACCTGCCTCCTGCTTCCTGGGGACTCTCTGCTCCCACCTGCAGCGAAGAGGCGGCTCTGGATGCGCACTGGGCCTCAGAAAGGGCAGCGTGGGGTGGCGGTGTGGGGCGGAGTACTGCCGTGGGGAGTCAGTCGTGGGTTTCTTTGGGGTAGGGCCCGTGGTGGGGAGCAGGGAAAGTGGGAAGGGAGCCGCGCTCCTCGGTTGTGCCATCATTGGTGTCCGCCTCGGAGTACAAAACTTGTTCAGGCGTAGCTTTCTGAGTTTCTGCTTGTAGCCCCACCTAGGAAATGGGGTCCGCTCCCTTATCTTTTTGTTGTTAGGTTATGATTCTCAGCGACCCTAGGTACGACAGAATGAAACACTACCCAGCCCTGCGACATCCTCACAATCGTTCTTGTGCTTGAACCCATTGTTGCACCGATTGTGTCAATCTATCTCGTTGAGGCTCTTCCTCTTTTTCACTAACCCTCTACTTTATCAAGCAAGATGTCCTTCTCCAGGGACTGGTCCATCCTGATAACACGTCCAATGTGTGTGAGAGGAAGACTTGCCATCCTTGCTTCTAAGGAGGATTCAGGCTATACTTCTTCTGAAAGAGATTGGTTCATTCTTCTGGCAGCCCATGGTATGTTCAATGTTGTTCACCAGTACCACAATTTAAAGGCATCAATTCTTCTGTCTTCTTTATTTAATGTTCAGCTTTCCATGCATACAAGGCGATTGAAATTACCAGGGCTTGGATCAGGCACACCTTAGTCCTTAAAGTGACTTCTTGGCTTTTTAACTCTTTTGCAGGAGATTTGCCCAATGCAATGAGTCTTTTGATTTCTTAACTGCTGCTTCCATGGGCATTGTGTTCCAACAACTGCTTCTAGTCTATGTACAGGTTCCACAAGACCACAATTACGTGTTCTAGAATTCCAATTCCTCTTAATGTTACCCATAAGTTGTTATGTCCTATACAGTTGAATGCCTTTGTATAGACAATAAAACACAGGTAAACATCTTTCTGGTATTCTCTGTTTTCAGCCAAGATCCATCTGACATAAGCAATGATATCCCTCATTTCACGTTCTTTTCTGAATACAGTTTGAATTTCAGGCAGTTCCCTGTGGATGTATGCTGAAGTCACTGTTGAATGATTTTCAACAAAATTTTACTTGTGCATGATATTAGTTATATTGTTTGATGATTTCTGCATTTGGTTGGATTACCTTTCTTTGGAATGGGCACAAGTATGGATTTCTTCCAGTCAGTTGGCCAAGTGAAGCCTTCCAAATTTCTTGGCATAGATGACTCAGCCCCTCTAGCACTGGATCTGTTTGTTGAAACATTTTAATTGGTATTCCATCAATTCTTGGAGGCTTGTTTTTCACCAATGCCTTCAGTGCAGTTTGAACTTCTTCCTTCAGTACCATCAGTTCTTGATCATGTGCTACCTTCTGAAATGTTAGAAATGTCAACCAATTATTTTTGTTTCAGTGACTCTGTGTATTCTTTTCATCTTCTTTTGATGCTTCCTGCATCACTTAATGTTTTCCCTGTATAATCCTTCAATATTTCAACTCAAGGCTTCAATTTTCTCTTCATTTCTTTCAGCTTGGGAAATGTCGAGAGTGTTCTCCCCTCTTTTAGTTTTCTAACTCTAGGCCTTTGCTCCTTTCACTATGTCTTTGTCTTATTGAAAGAATACTTTGTCTTACTGAAAGAATAGTAACTTCATATATTCATATATTCTTCATGTACATTTTTCAAGGAACATTTTCCTACATTTAGCTTTGAACCACAGGAAGTTTAGGACAGAGGTCGGACTGAGCGCCTAAGAGTGTGCGCTCTCACCAGCCTGAATGGAAAGAGCATCTAACTCATGTGGTATGAAGGAGAGTCTTCAGAAGGGCAATACCTCAACAGTGTGTCCACATTAGCCTTAGACTAAGGATTTTCTGAACCCACCTAACAAAGCTTAAAAGCCAGCCTAGAAAGAATCAAACTATTTCCAAGTAACTTAACAGCATCCCAGAGCAGAGTCCAAAATTATTTAAAGGATTACATAAAAATATTTTTTTAAATACTTAACATAAAATTCATAATGCCTGGCATCTAATAAAAGTTATTAGGTATGCCAAGAGTGGAGTCCTGGTGCCAGATGATATGATCCATAACCATTAGAAAAGTGAGTCAACAGAAATAGACACAGAAATAACCTAGATGAGAGAATCAATAGACAAAATATGTGGGCATTATGAACACACTGTGTACGTTCAGAAAAATGGAGGAAAGCATGAACTTGATGAGAGAAATGAAAGACATATATGTATGACTCGAATAAACTTGTAGAATTGAAAAATACGCTGGATGATTTTATCAGTTAATTGGGCACAGCAACATAAATTATTCAAAATGAAACCCAGAAGGAAAAAAGAATTAAAATGAAAAGAACAGAGTATCAATTGACCTGTGAGAAAACATCAAGTGGCCTAATGTCCATGTAACTGTAGTCCTCAGAAACAGAGCAGCTGGAGTGACAAAAAAAGTTTGAAGAGCTAACAACAATAGTCCCAAGGGGAATGGTCCTGGCCCCTCCTTGTGGCCGCTGTGGAGACAGCACATAGGGATCTATCTGTACAACTAGAGGAGCCACTGGATACCAAAGAGGATAGCAAAGAGGTTGGTCAAGGGTAGCAACAAGGAAAACTAGGCAATGTGTAGGACCTTAAAATAAGAACTTGTATGACCTATGGACTGAGCTAGCTTGAAGAGTAAGAGCTGAGAGCTGCTCTTCTCCTTAGCATGGAAGATTGCCCAGCTATATCTGAGCCAACACTGAAGGCAACGTTTGGCGAGTTGCTGATGAGGAAGCTGACACTTGCAGAGTTTAATGGATTTCCTTCGTCTCAGGATTGTTTAGCACTAAACCATGTCCTGTCCTCTCAGTTGTTGATGCTTCAGAGCGTGAGCTATAGAGACAGTTATATGTGGGAGGATCTTCAAGTCTATTAGTCCATCTGCTCAGCTCATGAAAAGGGGGATAATGGTTGCTTGTTTGCTTCAAAATTGCCCCAATAACATTTTTATAATCTTACAGTGAAAGGATTGTAGAATGTAACACAAACCCCAGGATCTTTAAAGAGTGATACATAGGAGTACATCAAAATTTCAATTCAAATAAAAAACATTCTACGTAACAAAGAAATTATTTTTATTTTGTATGTATTTTTATCTAAGTACTATATGCCCAATAGTTTGTTATGAAAAACAGAAGTGCCCTGATCCCTTTCTACATTTCCTGTTCTCCAGCGATAACCACTTTCAACCCATATAACCAATTAGGTGGCTCTCTCTCTCTCTCTACCTCTAAAGAAACATTGCTATGCCATGATTTCCCAGTTTTCACTCCAGGCCCTGCAGACACCCTGCAAGGGGAAAAGTGCTGTGCATTTGGGTGGATGGGTGCACCACCTGCTGTTCAATACCAAGGGAGCCCACAAGGTGCTTCACTTGGCTTCCACTTACGTGCCAACCAACTTAATCCACTTCACCCCTCCACACAGGGAAAGGAAACTTTGCAAGAACAAATGCCAGGCAAGCAGCTTTGAGGTTTATCGGTGGAACCGGGTTCTCGGGTGGGACAGGAAGGCACGGGAGCGCTCCTGAGTGAGGAGCCACGGTGGTCCACACCCAGCAACTGACACCGCTGCTGTGAACGCCCAGGCCCCTGCCTTCCACCCCCTACTTCCCCCCTTTTTCTTTCCTATTCTCTTCTCTGTTCTTTCCAGTCTGTTCTCCTTCCTCAGCTATTTTCTGTGGGTTTCTGGGACGTCAGTTGCTGAGGAGGAGATGAGAGGAAAAGGGGACCAGCCGAGGTGGAAAAGGCCACGAGGAGCAGGGATCTGGAGCAGTCACACTTCTTGCCTCCCGGCCCTAAACCTTCCTAGCTCCTAAATGAAGATCAGAGGTGGGACGAGGAAAGGGGAGTAACAAGTTTCATTCACAATCTAAGGAATTTTTTTTTTTTTAAATCCTTCATCTAGGGTAAATACTAAGGTTCCACCAAGACTTGAACTCGGATTGCTGGATTCAGAGTCCAGAGTGCTCACCGTTACACCATGGAACCACCGTGAAACTTTGTATCTATATTGCAGTACTAATCCCCAAATCAACTGCACACCGAGTCGATTCTGACTCCTATCTATGATCATTTCAATAAAAGAAAAAAAAAAAGAGAAAACCTCTTGCCATCCAATGGATTCCGAATCACAGGGACCCTGTATGAGCATCTCAGTAGAGGTGTGTGAATACTCATTTAGCATGCATAGTTTCCAGGACTAATCTCAAGGCAGTCCTCAGTCAGACAGGACTTGAGGATCGTTGACCTGTTTGAGTGGATCCATCCACCTTGCTTTCTTTCTGCACCTCCCTTTTTATTGACTTCTATCATTTCATTTCCATCTCAGGAAATTGAGGTAAAATCCACTTTGGGTTTAGGGCAATGGCACAGCTCTTTAAGCCTCTGTCATAAATCACATACTTGGCCTCATTTACCAGAGTTCCCTGTCCGAAGGTGAAATTTCTGCAAACAGTGTTATTTTCCTTTTCTCTGCCTTCACCCATTTCTCATTGCCCAGGGAGGGCAGATGATTGTCAGGGCAGGACTTGGGACTTCCTGGGCGGCTTGTCCAAACAGCACCTATTACTCTCCAAAGCCACCACAGCTTCCTACGTGCAATATAGAAAGGTGTCTCAGCAGTGTTTTATCTGAGGAGTGGGTTTGGTAGGCAGGAGAACTCTCATTTTCTTCTTTATACATTTCTTTTTGATAAGTTTTTCTTACAACAAACATATTTGTTAGATATACAACAACAACAAAAAAAAACCTTGTTTAACATTTCTACACTCAAACAAACCAGACTAACCTCATCTGCTGTGACTCAAAATTGACCACATGCTGTTGAGGCTACAAGACAGGGCTCTGACACCTATACATACAGCTGCAGTCTGTTTTCTGAGAGCTTGGCCACATCCATTACATTCCAATTTCTCAATGTATCATGACTCAGAAACCTCACAGTTTTTTGTTTTTTATAAGTGCAGTAAAGATTTAACTTCTTCCAAAGAAGTGAGTCTTTGCCCTTAGTTTCTTGGAGATAACTCTAAACCAAAACCAAAACCAAAATAAAAACAAACAAAAAAATTAAACCCTTTTCTGTCAGATTGATTCTGACTCCTAGTAACCCTATAGGACAGGGTAGAACAGCCCAATAGGGCTTCCAAGGATGTAACTCTTCACCCACACCGATTGCTACATCTTTCTCCCTTAGAGGGGTTGGTGGGTTCAAACCATCAAGCTTTTGGTTAGAAGCCCAGCACTTACCCACTGTTTCTCCAGTGCTCCTTGAGATAACTCTAAATGCTTGGAATTTGCTGAGTAATTGAGATGCCTTTGTTTTCTGTAGGCCTCCAGACCACACTTGAGGGTTTATTCTAATAAGGTGACTCAAGTTGGGGCTGGCAAAGCTAGAAAGAGGAACTCCTGATATCAGCCAGCCTGGGGCAGGGAAGTGCGGAGAATGGGGGAAAAAATTCATTCAAGCATGCCTAAGTAATGAGGCTTAGAAAAAGGCTTTGGACACAGATGCTCCATGGGCTTCCTGATTGGTGAGAGACATCTATGCACATGCAAGGGTAGTGTAGCCCTTTTTGAGACAAGGACTCTCCACATTCAGAACCTTCCCAGTCCTTGCCCTATGTGTCTCCTCTTTTGTATTTTTTTTTGCTATAAAACCGTAATTATAAGTATAGGACTTTCTGTGAATTCTGTGAGTCATTCCAGTGAATTATCAAACCTGAGCCAGCAGGTCAGAAGTGAGGGGAATGAGCTCCTCCCAGCTTATGGCTGGCATTCTGAAGGGGTAGAGGGAACTTCTGAATATGTAGCCAGCTGGTCAGAAGTGAGTGGATCACGAGGACTCCCAAGGTTGCAGCTGGTATCTGTGCCCTTTACTTGTGAGGTCTGCTCTAGCTCCAGGTGCGCAGAGTCAGAGGAAGATGCTGCATGTGTACCAGGTGTCAGAACAAAAGTAGAACAGAATTGAATTGATAGTAGGTAGATTTGGGTTGATCAATAAATATTTGGAGTTAGAGAAGTGGGAATTGATTTGAGCTTTTCCTACATGTAAATATATCAAAGTATCCAGAGGCACTCATTGTTGTGTCACAGGCCATGTGTATCCAAGTTGCCTTACCGTATTGTCTCATTATTTCATTTATGTACACAAAACAGCACAACACTAAATACCTGTATAATAGATGTAAACTTTGTATTTAAATTATATACATAGTTTAAATACCTTACAAAATTCCCTTTCTTCTTCCTAAGGCTAGTTTGTACCTTTGAAAAGCGAGTTTGATCACTTGGGCTAATGATTTCAAAATGGTTAGACTGCATATAAGACATTAAAGAATGACCTGGTCATGCAGACACAAAATGGAGTTCTATGTGGCCAAAATGTGAGGATCTCTATGGACTGCTGTTGAGTTATTGCTAGGAAAAATTGTTTATGTGAAAAAAAAAAAAGCAAAACAAGAAGTGCAAAAAAAGTATACAGTATTCTACCTTTTCTTTAAGAAAGGAGAGGATAGATATATTTGTACTTATTATTAATACATGCTTATTTTTCAGGAAGGTTAAGCCAGAAGGTAACAAAAATGTTTTCTTCTAGGGAATGTGGTTTAAGCTATAGAAGTGATGGTGAGGCTTTGCTAAATATTATCTTTTTTTATATAGTTTTGATTTTTAAATGATGTGATGTTTTACATTTTCAAAAAAAGAAGAAAAAGAAAACACTACAATTGGTAAAAGTGGAACCAGTTAAATTTAACTGTATATCAAAATGACAATACAATCACACAGAAAATAATCAAGTAGATTTGAAATGCAGTTCTCTGTGATTCATAGTGGTGTATATTCTTATGTCAGAAGAATCTGCAAAGAAATTTTGAACTTTGCTTTGCAGATTTATTGTTGATAGTCATGTTGATGGAATAATTTGGAAACATTTTGTGTGTATTATAGGATAGCACACATGAGTAAATGTATTAAAAATTGTTTGGAATCAGGGTTATCAACACGAGAGAGAAGAGATAAAAATATGGACTAGGGGAAGTTGAGGAAGAACCTCTTGGTGCTGGATTGGGATTGAAAGTGTCAGTATAAGCTCATGAATTAAATATGAATATTTGCTCACCATGTCCACTTACGGAGCCTAGAAGCAATGTTGCCTAGGGGCTACATCTTTGTTGTGAATGCCATTCTCCACCAAAACAACCAGATTCCTTGGAGAAATGGGTGATTTTGGAAAGTTGAACTTGGAACTTCTTGTTCCAGAAAGGAAGAATGTGCTCCTTGATTCATGGAAATACGTAAAAAAATCACAGGCACCAGCTTGAAAAGATCCAATCTGGTCGAAAATGAGAGAATTTGAGCATCAAAAACAATAATAGTAATGGATAATAACACATTGACCTAATAAAAAGAAGCCATGAGTTCATAGAATCTAAGATTGGGGAGGGAAGTGCTACAATAAAATAAGATTGGCGGGGGGGAGCTCTAAATAAAAAGCTTTGACTAGAGAAAACTGCACTCCTACTGATAAAAAATAGTCCTGCATCCCCTCAGATTGTGGCAGTGTATTCTGATATTCAGGTGGCCTGCATTAGTGTGCGGAGAAGAAAAGGCCGAGAGGAGGTAGGAGAAGCAGCAGCAAGGAAAGAAGAAAAGGAAGAGAGAAACCGGGAAAAGTTTAAGAACTGCGCAATTGGGAGAGAGGCACATGGCCCCACTCACTTAGCAGTTTAAACCAATGTTTTCATGTACTTATGAAAACTGAAATCTCATTCATGTCAGTGTTTGAATAATTGAGGGTAATAGAGTTAAAGGCAAGTCTATCTATAACTAAGGTGTGAGTAGGCCGACAGACTTATTTCTGTGCATTTGATGGGTTTTGTTTTTATTCTTTGAATTTTTTGGTTTTTCTATGACTGTATCTAGGAAAGACTTAGGGTGTGGTAGCTTTATTTTGGAGCCCTGATGGCACAGTGGTTAAGAGCTCTGCTGCTAAGCAAGAGGTTGGCAGTTCAAGTCCACCAGCGGCTCCTTGGAAACCCTACGGGGAAGTTCTACTCTGTCCTACAGTGTAGTTATGAGTCAGAATTGACTTGATGGCATTGTGTTTTTTTTTTTTTTTTTCTGGTTTTAGCTTTGTTTTATTTCTAGAAGGCAAAAACATGGTTAATTTTCCTCAAACAATATTATTGAGTGTCTATCATGCAATTTCCAATGAAAGTTTCTCAATTTAATTAAAAAAAAACTATTTTATTTAGTCAGGCATGAATCAATTCATTAAAGCACTGTTTTTCAAACTCATCTGCTGTCTACATACGTCAGAATCATCCAGATAGCTTGGTAAAAAGTAAAGATTCCAGGCACAAGGATTGGTCTTCATTTGCCTGCAGCAACAAAGGAAGAAGGAGAGTCAGCAATAGGAGGATAAAATAGAATAGGTGGCTAATTGCCTCCATGAACAACCACCTCCTTTTTATTGAGATGGGAAGAAAAGGATTGTGCCTAGCTATATTGTACATTTTGATCAAAGATTCTATGAAAGAATCCTGATCAAAAGGGGGAAAACATAGAACAGAATTTCAAATTCTCCTGGAATCAGATATTCCGGAACCATGGAGGCTGGACGAACCCCTGAAACTATTACCCTCAAGTAATCTTTAAACCTTCAATAAAGATGTCCCCTGAAGTCTTCTCAAAACCAAAAAATAGCTTAGCTCAACCAGTAAAGAATGTCTGCCTTGAGCATTATGCTCTTTTAAGATCTATTTATATGGATCAAACTGACAATAGCCACTTAAAAGATTAGATAGGAAACTTGGGGGGCAGTGAGTTAATGTTAATGGGGAAGGAACAACTCAGAAAGGAGGGTTGCACAACTTAAAGAATGTAATCCATGTCGCGAAATTGTACATGTAGAAACTGTGGAATTGGTACATGTTTTGCTGTGTATATTCTCACCACCACCAACAAAAAGTAAAATAAATTATTTAAAAAAAAAAAAAAAGCAGATTCTAAGACCTAAAGGCTAT
Organism: Elephas maximus indicus; assembly: GCF_024166365.1. Classification (NCBI taxonomy): domain Eukaryota; kingdom Metazoa; phylum Chordata; class Mammalia; order Proboscidea; family Elephantidae; genus Elephas; species Elephas maximus. The sequence goes on from NC_064821.1 coordinate 139,878,761, forward strand.
GAAATCACTGGAAGAGGAGCCCAGGAATTTTCTCCCAAAAACACTCTGGTAATTCCAGAGCACATGAATTAGAGAACTGTGTGGACTTTCGTATAATATATGGTTTGGGGAGCAAAGACCACATTCTTCAACTTACACCTCAATCACTAGAGTGTGACCTTTTCGAAGGCAGTGATTGTATTCCCATCTTTGTACCCTCAGACTAGAATCTGGCCCAGGACTAGGAAATAAGATAGGAGGGGAAAAAAAAACTCACAATTACTTATTTACAAATAGTTTGCCTTAAAGCCAGTAAAAGGGCTAAACTATCTACCTAGTTCCCTCCCACGTTGAACAGGTAACTATAGTACTATCAGGGCAGGCCCACATTTCTAGGTGCTTTAGGGACCAGCGATGGCTTTGCTTCCTGCTTGGCTCCAGGTAGACAGTCTGCACAGCGGGAGTGTATGAGTCTTTACCTATCAAATTCTATGAGAGTCCCCTGTGCTGGGTCCAAGAAGTGTTAGCAAGGCTGCTACCTCTATGATTTAAAAAGTAAATCTGAGCTAAATAGCATAACCATGTGGAAAAAGTATGCATCAAAACAGGTAATAAGTGAAAATACGGGAAGATGATAATAAACAGAAGGGGTGTTCATAAGTCATGAAGGGGCGGTCATGATTCCAGGGAGGATTGTAATCATACCATTTCTAGGAAAGTGTCTTTCAGCCAGAAAATAATACTCTTAGATATTGCTTGTAGATCTGACACTGACTAATGCTGAAAAAAACTTACAGACCTTTTTTACAGAAGACAGAAGCTGGATTCCTGCTGATTTGAAGGAGCAAAAGCAGCCTTACTTACCTCATGCACCCAGCCCTTTCCTTCACCCTGGAGAATAGGCCCAGAAAAGGTGGATTTTGAGAATAGAGCCAATAAAACAAAACAAAAACAGAAGTGCAACTCCAGCTCAACCCTATGATCCTGTAATTAAGATCTCAAAACCTAAGGTCTGAATGGACACAGGTTTCTGAGTTGAGGAGATCCCTGCACTTTTACCAGGAGAAGCCTTTGCCTAAGTTCAGAGACCAGGAAAACGGGATTGTGTTGATGAAAGTGTGAACCTGACTGTGGAGGAAAACCTGAATTCCTGACTGACTGGATATGGGATGAGAAAGACCTATGTCAAAGAGAACTATCACCATCGGTTGGAATTGACACCACAACAACCGATTGGTTTGGTTATTTTGGGGGATGGGAGGATGATGGATTTGGCATCAACTAGTGGGGGAAAAACTTTAGGTGCAGCAAATTTTAGGGGGAAGATCTGAAGTTCGGTTCAGGGTTCCCACTTCCCCCACTCCAGAGCCCTGCTGGAAAGCGATTTCGATCCAAGCTGTCTCCTTTTCTGCATCCGAGTCCTTTTTGAGTTTGGAGGTAATGGTCTAGGTGCTGGGCCTTCACTTTCTTCTCATCCAGGGCGCCTCCTCTCCCACCTCTGGCGGCAACCTCGCACGCTGCCAGGCTGCGCGGCGCGCTCTGCACCTGCTGCAGAACGAAGGTGCATCTCTAGGTCAGGTCTGAGGTGTCCGGCCGGGACTAGCCAAATCGCTCCAAGACTTGTGGGCCTGATGTGCCCCTCCGGCGCCGACTGGCGGGCAGACCGCCAGGCTTTTCGCGTGCTGACTCCTTTTTTGATGGAAAAAAAAAAAAAAAATGGAAGCAGGGAGGAAATGCTCTGTGGGGAGTGCAGGGAGGGCTACTTCTGGGAGCCAGGGCAAGCAGCACAATTCCCGGGCCTTCATGCAAAGGATATCCTCACCCGAGGGGTCGTACTCAATTGTTATCCTTTATTTTGAATTCTGTCAATAAAAAATTTTGTGCAAATTCGCTTCCTTCTTGTGTGAGTACCTACATAATATCCTTGATTTTGCCTCTTGGCCTGCAAAGCCCAAAATATTCACTGTCTGGTCCATTACAGAAAAAAAGGTTGCTGACCTCTGCACTAACAATGCCCAACACTCCACAGGAAGGACACCCAGAGATCTCTTTTGCCCATATCCAGGTCTTGACCAATTTTTTCTGACAACCAATAGAATTCCTTATTTGGTTTGTTCTGTGGCATCCCTAGGGCTGGTGTCATCTAGTGTGGTAACATCTCCTCTTTATTGTGAAAATATGTACGACACATTTGCCAGTTTAACATTTTTCAGGTGCATAATTCACTGCTCTGAATTAGGTTAATCATTATGTGCAACCATCACCCATAATCCTTGCCAAGTCTGTCATCATCACGAACAGAAACTCACTGCTTCCTAAATAGTGACTCCCTTTTGCCCCCTCCGTCGCACCGTGGTAACTACTAATAAACTTTAGTCTCTATCCATTTGCCTAGTTTTGTTATTTCACGTAGGTGTGATCATACACTACCCTTTTGTAACTGACTTATTCCACTCAGCGTAATGTTTTCAAGGTTCACTCATGTTGTAGCATGTATCAGGACTTCTTTTCTCTTTTGGCTGAGTAGTATTTCACTGTATGTATATACCACATTTTGTTTATTCATTCATCCATCAAAAATGAAAAATTTTTTAATAAAAAATTTAATTAAAAAAATTAAAACTGAACATTATGTCAAATGACTATGCTGGTGCAGCGGTTAACCAAAAGGTTGGTAGTTCGAACCTACCAGGTGCTCCTTGGAAACTCTCTGGGGTAGTTCTACCGTGTCCTAAAGGGCCACTATGAGTCGGAATCCTCTCGGTGGCAACAGGTTTTTTTTTTTTTTTTATGTGATATTTATTCCAGTTTGGGAAATTCAAATAATTCAGGATGTTGAACTAGTCTGGGATGCTGATTAAAGTTTGGGAAATTCAAATAATTCAGGATGTTGAACTAGTCTGGGATGCTGATAAAAAAAAAAAAAAAAAAAATTTTTTTTTTTAAGCTCTCCCAAAATCAACCCTGGAGGAATTATAGGATCAAGAGGGAAATATTATTTCCAGGAAGTATAAAGAATTGTAAACTTTTTGAGAGACTGCAAAGAAGCCCTGGTGGTGCAACGGTTAAGTGCTCGGCTGCTTAACTGGTCAGTGGTCTGCTCCCGTAAAGATTAAAGGAGAACTAAACCCGTTCACAAAGACTTTCTTCTGACTCACAGGGTAGAACTGCCCCCATAGGGTTTCCAAGGCCACGTCTTACTTCTAAGGAGCGGCTGGAGGGTTCCAACTGCTGACCTTTTGGTTAGCAGCCAAGCACTTAACTACTGTATCACCAAGGCTCATTCCATAAAGATTATAACCTAGGAAACCCTATGGGCAGTTCTACTCTGCCATTTGGGGTTGCCATGAGTCGAGATCGTCTCCACAGCACCCCTCAACTACAACTACAACAACAAAGAGACTACGGGCTATTTTGAACCATTGAGTGAAAGGTCAGGTGCAGAGGTAGCGGACATAGGACAAGATGGAGAAAAGCATTTGAAGTTCTGTGCTTAAATCTCACTCCAACGGCCTGGGTCAATCACTTCTTGCTCCTTCAAGAAAGAATCAGGTTCACTGAAACCACCAATGTGGTAGCTCTGATATAATATCTGGGGACCATACAAGCTTTGCTGAAGAAAAGAGTTGATGAAAAAGTTGTGGACAAACCACATGGCCCCAGGTATTCCTTTTCCAGAATCTCCTGCTTCAAACCCCCAGAGCCAAGGATTGCCATGGCCCCCTCCTAATGCTGCTTAACCATAAGCATTAAAAACGATACCCTGACGTGCAGATTTACCCGGTGGAGTGTAAAACAAACAAGAGTGAGAAAAGTGATTTTCCTGTACATGTTGTTCTCCACTTACGCCTCCTTTTTGTCCTTAATTTTACCAAGAGCAGCAGAGCTTCAGGAAGGAAGATCTCGGGCCCCTCCACACAGCTCACCTCATCTCGAGAATTTCCTCTGCCACAAGCCTCCCTCTTCTTTGGGCACCAAAGGCCTCCCCCACAGGGGTATCTGCCCAGCCCACAGCTTCTCTGCTTTCAGGAATTTCATTTCTTGTTCTCCACTCCATAGTGAGATATGGCCCAGTGTTCAGTTCAAGTTCTAGGACTTGAATCAATGACCAAATGACACTTTAGATTCCAGGGATTAGTGAAGAGAAGATATAAAAGTAACAATGGTTTGAATTTCAAGTACATAAAACCCCAGAGACTCACTCACCTCAATTGTCATTTCAAAGACTGGGTCTGGCCATGTGATTGCTGCCCTGCATGCCCAGTACTAACCCCTGCAGGATCACTGCAGGTCCCAGTTCAGATGGACCCAAAGTGGCAGTTCACATTGACTCCTTAAAGTCTTCTGCTCTAGAAATAACACCAGATGTATAGTTCGCATTTTCCTTCCTTTCCCGTTCCTGAGCCAGAGGGCAAAATGACCTGTGCTGCCCGTGCAATGGGTAATCCAGCAGAGCAGGAAATGGAACTGTTTTGGGCACATGAAGGAGGGAGTGGGGCAGGGGCAGGGACGGGGAGGAAGCTTTGCATTGGCTGGGAGTAGAATCCAAGTCTCCTGTATGGGAGGCAAGAATTGTACCACTGAACCACCAATGCTTCTCTGGGGACACTTTTCCTACTGACGGTGCTATGGCTATTCAGAAAACGACTCCGGCAGGACTTGGAAAAAGCAGTTCTAAAATAGGTTTAAACAGTGTTCTCTTTGGAAGAAATAGCTAAGACCTATAAAAGATGCCCAGGACACAGGGTTTCAGGCAACACTCTAAAGTTATTGCATTCAAAAAAAATGATTTGATTTGAAAGAGGCTAATTCAGAAATTGGCTCTTTCCAACTGGATAATACCCGTTGCCATCGCATTCTGACTCATACCAGAGCAATTCTTTAGGACAGAGTAGAGCTGCCCCGTAGGGTTTCCAAGGAGCAGCTGGTGGATTCAAATTGCGGAATTGGTTACCACCCAAGCTCTTAACCAGTGCGTCACCAGGGCTCCAGCTGGGCAATACACCTTGTCTTAGTTTCCTAGTGCTCCTGTATCAGGAATACCACAAGGAGAAGGTGTTCACGGACAGCAACTTATTTTCTCATAGTTTCAGAGGCTAGAAGTCCAAATTTAGGGCCCTGGTTCTGGGAGAAGGCCCTATCAGCCCCGGGAAAAAATCCTTGTCTCTTTCAGCTTCTCTTCCTTGGTTTCTTGGTAATCTCCGAGTGGCATCAATCTTTCTCCATATGTGCTTCCTTGCTTTTATGCCTAATCTGCTCTTTTTAGATCTCAAAATTGATTGGCTTAAGACGCAACCTATACCGATTCCACCTCATTAACATAACAAATAAAACCCTATTCCCAAGTGGAATTACAAACACAAGTATAGGGGTTAGGCTTTACACCACGTATCTTTTAGGTACACAATTCAATCCATAACAAACCTCAGTACAGAAACATCAGAAATCATTGAGTCCCTTGTCTCTGGTCCTAAATCTGCATGAACCTAAGAGAACGTCATTTATTCACTGGCTGATGCAACCTCTTTGCCCTCTGATTGCTTGGTGCCTCCCATCGCTTTCCTTCCAACCTTAAGATGGGTTCCAGTTTTTTCCCAGACAGGTTCAGGAGGCTGGATGTTTGGGGATGTGTCTGAGGTACTCCAGGAGGTCTAGGTGATTCTTGAGCTTCTCTTCTATGAAGTCTTTTTTGAGTCCCTGGAAAAGACCAAAGATTGAAAGCTCCCTGTTTTTGGGAGCTGTGTTAACTGACACAGGAAACACAGGGTGGAGAGGAGGAGTGTGCTGTCACATTGTAGGGAGAGCAACTAGGGTCATATAACCATGTACATGTAAGTTTTTGTATGAGAAACTAATTTGAATTGTGAACTTTCACTTAAGACACAATGAAAAAAAAAAGGTCCTGTTTTTAAACTATTATGTGTTACAGAGACCTACAAAAAAGCAAGGAAGTGAAAAGTCACTCCAAGATTTCTTCCCTTTACCACCCCTCTTTAGTCACTCAAGGATGTCAGTTCAGGGAAAAACAAGGCTATTGGGATTGTTATGAGATATGGAGGCAACCTTGAATTTGGAACACTAATGGTTCAGCGGTAGTACAGGAACACCCAATTTTAATTCCTGGTCAATGTGTGGTTCCTATTCTTTCCGCCACAGTTCATTTACTGCCTCTGGGTGCCACTGCACAAGTTTTTATTGTGCGTACCAGACCAGAGCAGCAACCCTTTTTCTACTTCTGCTGGACTTGTTATTCCATAGGCAAATCTGGTCTACACTGACATCCAGCAGCCAGGAGCAACCCTGCTGTCAATGAGGAAGTGTGGAGAACTGGGTAGTGATACTGGAATCAAAAGTGTTCAAGAGTTTGCCTATACAGTAGTTTGGCAGCCTAGGGGACCAGGATGTGATCCTAAAGGAATTAGTGCTTGACCTGAGGTGCAATAACCACCCCTGCAGCGTGTCTTACAAGCTGGGAAGTAAGTTCTGCTGTGTTACAGTATTATGAAACTTAGAAATAATGTTCTTGTCACATTTGCCTGTTCTCCAGGGAGATGCAAGGAGCCCAGGCAAAGAATAATAACGTCACTGTTACTCTGTGATTCGCATGCTGGGCCTTGGACTAGGCACTGTGCTCGCCTCACTGTGGGGAATCAAGCAACTGAGTCTCCAGGAAAGAGAGTAGCTTTGAGGTGGTACAGACACCTAGTGGTGGTAAAAGTGTTAGAGACTATGGCCTTAGGGGTCAGAGAGGAGTGAGGATTGTGGGTAATAATCAGACGCAGTCAGTAGGACCCTTAGACCAGAGCCTGGATGAATCAAGAGCCTGTTATCTTCAACTACACCAGCTTTGTGTGCTCAGCTGCCCTCAGCAGAGTCATCTGATGCCAGAGAGCAGTGGGGCATCCAAGGAGGAGCGAAGCTGAGCAAAGCGCTGGCATCTGCAGTGGCCCTGATCTAGACAGAAATAAGAATGTATAGAGACAAAGCAGAAGAGAAGGGTGGGCAGAAGCAGTGAGACTCTGCCTGGATCTGTGCACCACATATCATGAGTGCATTTATTAAAAATTGTCAGCTTATGTTTGGAGGTAGAAATGTAAACTAGGCTTTTAACTGGAGTAAATATAAATATTGACTTCAAGAAAGGTATGCATTAGTTGCTGTGGAGTCGATTACGACTCATGGCAGCCTCGTGTGTGCAGAGTAGAACTGCTATGTAGGGTTTTCAAGGTTGTGACCTTTGAGAAGCAGATCACCTGTCTTCTGAGACGCCTCTGGCTGGACTCAAACTGCCCAGTTGAACACTTAGCTCTTTGCATCAACCAGGGACTCCTGAGGAACACTACCTCAACCAGATGACCAAAATTAACATCGACAGTGGTGAATCACATTGATATGATGTGATGGAATAGCGTTTTACCTTCCCAAACACATACCCCCAGTCTAATCATGAGAAAAACATCACACAAATCCTAATTGAGGGACATTCTTCAAAATACCTGACCAGAACTCCTTAGAATTGTCAAACCATCACACACAAGGGAAGTTTGAGGAATCGTCACAGTTAAGGGGAGCTTAAGGAGACATGACAATTGAATATAATGATGTCCTGGAAGAGAAAAAGGATATCAAGCAAAAGCTAAGGATACCTGAATAAAATATGTACTTCAGTTAATAAGAATGTATCAATATTGGTTCATTAATTGCATCAAATGTGCTAAGATATTAATAATAGGGGAAACTGGTTGTGAAATGTATGTGAAAGTTCAGTGCTACTGTCTCAACTTTTCTATATGTATAAATGTAACCTAAGATAAAATATTTATTTTAAAAGTTAAAAAAAAAGTTAAGCCAATTAAAATTGAAGAGGCTCTCTTCACAAAAGAAGATTTTTTAATACCCAAAAGGCATAAGAAAAAACCTTCAACAGCATCACTCATAATGGAGACAAAAATTTAAGTCACCATGTGTCTTAGTCATCAAGTACTGCCATAAAAGAAATACCACAAGTGGATGGCTTTAACAAAGAGAAATTTATTTTCTCACAATCCAGCAGGCTGCGAGTCCAAATTGAGGGTATTGGCTCCAGTGAAAGGCTTTCTCTCTCTCTCTGTCAGCTCTGCAGGAAGGTTCTTGTCCTGAATCTTCCCCTGGTTGAGGAGCTTCTCAGGGAAAGGGACCCTGTGTCCAAAGGACGCGCTGTGCTCCTGGAGCTACTTTCTTGGTGGTATGAGTTCCCCAACTGTCTGCTTCCTTCCCTTTCCTTTTATCTCTTCAGAGATAAGAGGTGGTGCAGGCCACAACCCAGGGAAACTCTCTTTACCTTGGGTCGGGTGGTGACCCAAGTAAGGGTGGTTTTACAATCCCACCCTAAACCTCTTAAACATTAAATTACAATCACAAAATTGAGGACAACCACACAATACTGGGAATCATGGCCTAACCAAGTTGATACACATTTATTTTTGGGGACACAATTCAATCCATGACACCATGGTATGCCATCATACACCCATCAAAAAAAATGGGCAAAACATAAAAAACAGAGAACACCAAGTACTGACAAGAATGCGCATCAAAGGTAGCTCTTGTTGCTATTAAAGCCGTAAAATAGCACAACCAATCTGGAAGACTCCAAAACCCAGCGATTCCACTAATAGGTACATACCCAAAAGAAATGAATGCACATATCCACAAAAAGACTTGTACAAGAATTTTCATAGCAGCCTTGTTCACAATAGCCAAAACTAGAAATGACCCAATTGTTCATCAACTGTCTTTTATTCACACATTGAAATTACACTCACCAATAACACCAAAATAATACACACACATGCATGCACCAACATGGATATATCTCAAAAACACTAAAAAAAAAAAAAAAATTTAGGTTGCATTAAAAAAAAAAAGACAATCACAAAAAAGTATAGTCATTTATGTAAATTTCAATAATAGTCAAAACTGTGGAGATAGAAAACAGAATGGTGATTGCCTAAGTGGGAGTGAGTTAAAGATTGACTGGAAAAGTGTTCAAAAGATCTTTGTGGGTTGATGGAAACCTGTAACTTGATCTAGGTGATGGTTATGTTTGTCAAGACTCATCAGAATGTGTACATAAGATTTGTGCATTTTACTGTATGTGAATTATACTTCAATAATTTACTGTTATAAAAAAGGGGAGACTTTGACGGCATCAAGTTTAGATTTTCTTTATTGCAAAATTTCCTGTTGCAGTGGGAATTCTTATTTCTATTTTTGTCTGTAAGGTCCACACTGATATTTGAAAAAACTCGACCAAAAAAAAAAAGGGGGGGGGTGGTTATGACTACACATTTCATTAGTGGAAACTATGGACAGCCTTCACCTTTTGGGATAGTTTGTGCACATGCTCAGACATTAGGCAAGTCCGGGGCTTCCAGATGATCACGATGCAGGTGTGTGCACTGTAGGGTTTCCTTCCTCTCTTCTGACAGCGGATTGCTCGCGGAAGGCAGCACTAAGGAAACCTCTCTGGCCTCAGGTAATGGGCGCAGCCAGTACAGAAATGAACAAGTGAAAGGAAAAGATGAGCCAGGCTCAGCCATGGTAGACACCAGACATTGCCGTGACTTGGATTCGAACTGAAAACTTGCTACAGCCAAGATGCAGAGTACTAACCGCTATACGATCACGGTGCGCCACAAGCTCCTGGCAACCTCTGTGTTTCCTTTAATATTATTGACGTAAAAACCTTCACAATATGTTGCTGATTTGTTCTTGGACAGATACAGGTCCCCCTGCTTTTCTCTCTTTCATGTCTTCTCTACGTTTCTCCTGCCTCATTATGCTACACAATGAAACTAATGTTCTCTGTGGCCTTTGGCTGGAGGAGAGTGGTTATTGCCTAAAAGTTTTCTGTCTTGCTAAGCTGTCCTTTTCCTACTCTTAGATGGGACAGGATTTTGTTGGAACTTTTTTCGTATTCCAGTTTGCCGGCTTCATCAGCTCCAAGTCAGGGATATGTGATATCCCGTTTCATTCCTGATACTGGTGATTTGTATCCTCTCTCTTTTCTTTGTCAAGTTTATGGATCTTTTCAGAAAACCAGTGTTTGTTCCATTGGTTTTCTCTGTTGTTTTTTTGCTTTTTTATGTCATTGGCTTCTGCTCTTATCTTTATTTCCTGTTGCGTTTGCATTGGGTTAATTTTACTCTTCTCGTTTCTTGAGGTGGTAGCTTAAGGTTATTGACTTGAGACTCTTTTCTAATATAAGCATTTAGTGCCATGAAATTCCCTCCCAGCACTGCTTTAGCTGTTCCTCACAAATTATGATATGTTGCATTTTTATTCAATACACTTATACCAAGTACTGGAATGGCTGGGTAGTGGGATAGGTGCAAGTTTCGATTCACCAGAAGGTGCCAAACAGTTTTCTAGAAGGGAATTCTAATCAGCAGTAACTTACGCCACATCTTGGCAGGACTATTGTGTTCTCTGTCTTTTAAATGTTGCCTATGCTGGTGGGTGCGTAATGCTATTTCATTGAGGTTTTTTGTTTGTTTGTTTCATTCCAGGTGATTTTTAAATTTTATTTGATTGTTGTTGAGCGTATACACAGCAAAACAGGTGCAGGAGCTCTGGTGGTGCAGTGATTAAGCATTCAGTTGCTAACCAAAGAGTTGGCAGTTCAAATCCACCAGCCATTCCTTGGAAACCCAATGGGGCAGTTTGTACTCTGTCCTATAGGGTTCCTTTGAGTCCGAATTGACTCGATGGCAATAGTTTTTTTGTTTTTGGTATATGCAGGTGTATATATATATGTAAGTGTATGCATCCATCCATATTCATATATACAACAAAGCACATAGGTGGCACAAACACGGATACTTATTAAACACCTTGTGGGATTGGTTTATGGGGTCTGAAGGCTTAGGACCATATAGTCTTGTGGAACAACTCAGTCAATTGGCATAATATAGTACATTAAGTTTTTGTTCTACGTCCTAGTTTGTTGAGTAACGTCTGGGGTCTTAAAAGCTTGAGAGCAGCCATCTAACATACCACTATTGTTCTCTATGCATGTGGAGCAAAAGAGAGTAAAGGAAACCAAAGCTCAGAGAAGAAACCAGTCCACAGGACTAGTAGTCTACATAAACTACGACCTCATCTACCCTGAGACCAGAGGAACTAGATGGTAGCTAGCTACCACTACTGACAGTTCTGATCAGGAGCGCAACCGATGGATTCTGATAGAATGGGAGCAAAATGTGGAACAGAACTCAAGTTCTTAAAAAGTCCACACTTACTGGACTGTGAAGTACTCTTAAACCTTGAAACAAAACTATTCCGTGAGGTCATTATCTAGTTAATAATACATTGGCTCATAAAATAAACAATATCACCTGTGCATACCATACTCCTTAAAAAATAAAAATACATCATCTGTATGAGTTCAAAAGGTCAACACTTACTCTAGAGTCCAAAAGGTCTACACTTACTCTAAAGCAAAGATGATAAGGCAAGGCGGCAGGGAAATTAGATTACTGGAAACTGAACAACCCGATGGAAATAATGAGAAAGTTGACACGCTGTGTAAAATGTAACCATTGTTACTGAACAAATCATGTAGAAATTTTTAAATGGGAGCTTAATTTACTGTATAAATTTTAACTGAAAACACAATAGAATATTATTTTTTTAAAAAAAGAGAACATAATGCTCAAGGCAGATATTTTTTACTAGTTAAGCTAAAGTATTATTTGGTTTTAAGAGGACTTCAGGGAGTGTTTTTGGTTTAAGGTTTAAAGATTATCTCAGGGCAATAGCTTCAGGGGTTCATCCACCCTCCATGGCTCTACAAAAGCTAGAGTCCATGAGAATTTGAAATTTTGTTCTGCATTTCCCCCCTTTTGATCAGGATTCCTCTATAGAATCCTGGATAAAAATTCAGTAATGATAACCCAACACCATCCAGGTCTTCCAGTCTCATGGCAAAGGCGGCAGTTGTTCATCCTTGAGCTTTTAACTTGTGTTTCCATAACGAGTTATGATGTTGAATATACTTTCTTGTGTCTTTTGGCCATTAAGAAATCTCCTTTCATGAAGAAAGCCTACTCAAGTATCCTACCCACTTTTAATTAGCTTGGCTCTTTATTATCGATTTCTAAAAATTCTCTATATACTCAAGATTTGAGTCATTTATTCAGGTAAGATGTTTTCCTTATTTCTAACCATAAATTTGCAAACACACATGTTATTTAAAATTTTCTGTTTTTTTCTAGGAAGAAAGAGTTCTACTAGTGTCCCTAATTTGCTACACTGTTGGGTATGATGTTGGAAATTAAAAGTTGAGGGAGGGTTGACTTTTTCTGCCCATGTAAGAAGATGCGGGAAGAGGTTGAGATACAGAAAAATAGGCTCGAACAAGAAAATTGATTTTAGGGTTTGGTAGTGAATGTCAGATTTTGTTTGGTTGTCATTTGTGTATACCTAATTTTTCTTTGCCATGTTTGTAATATGATGCAGGTGTGCTTGATTTACTTGTTAATTTTTTTTTTAAATAAAATGCATATGCATGACTAAATAAAATGACTGCTATACTTCAAATATTCATTAGTGGACCTCCCAGACTCATCTAACCTAGACTCACCTAAGGTTCCACAGACTGTGCATTGGGCCCATCTAATAATTAAAGGGATGGAAGGGATGGGACAATCTCAACAGTAATTGCTTTCCCTACTGTGGTGGTTTTCACATTTCCTTCACACCTAATTCTTTCTTCAAATAAGAGTAATTGAAAAAAAATTTGGTTTCAGGTTTGGAACCCACAGAAATTTGGGGTAGGGAAGTTCAAGTGCTACTTAGCTGGGAAAACCTGGGGATTGCTTACTCACTGGCAACAGGCCAAGGGTTTCTCTTTTTGTCTGCTTTGGCAACTGGAGATGGGATTCACTAAATGCCTGTAAGAACAAAATATACCATCTTCTGTAGGGAAAGTCCTATATGAAAAATATTCTTTGCAAGGAGAATACAAAGGATATTTTTAGAGTTTAATGCAACCCAGAAATAAATATTAGCCCATAAATTCCCCAAAATTGATCAGAAGCCTATGAATTAGGAGTAAATATGATCTGATTTATTCTGCTTTATCTGACTACTTGTGTAATCTATTTTCCTTTTAATTCCTTTTATTGGAAAATTAATTTTTTCCTGACACTCTTGAGTAGGTTAGATGAAGGTAAACATTTAATTTTTTTTAATGCTCTGGCCTGGAGAACCAAGAAGGAAGAGTCAATAGGAAAATGAAGGTGATGATATTAGAAGGAAGTAGGTGTGTGTGTGTTTGTACGATTTTAGAAACATAGTCTAAGAATCTTGGAACTTGATATTTATTCCTGAATTTCCTGCCTCATTCAGACCTGGGGACTCTGGTAGTGACCTTTGTGGATGTCATCAACAGTGGTGCAGTGCTTTGTTTAGAGAATGCGGTGACAACTTGGACCTGACTTGAGAACTCGGGGGCCATGCAGAAGGCAACCAACCACTACAGCGAGCAGATAGCTCAGTGCTTGAGGCTTCCTACAGATACACTCCAGGAGCTTCTGGATGCTCACATGGCCTGTGAGAAGGAAGTCATCGCAGTCTTCATGGAGCACTGCTTCAAAGATGAAAATCACGAGTTCCAGAAGATGCTCGTGGTACTTAATCATAATATTTACCTTTTGTGACTCTTCCCATTAAGGAATGAAGCCTACAGGTGCCTTTATTGTCCCCATGGCTTATTTCTAACTTGAAGAATAAAGTAGTCTGAGCTATAGGGGGCTATATTTTCCCTAAAGTTTGTACACTTTATCTAGAAATCGAGATGATCACTGAACAAGATCAATATAGATATCATCTTATGTGAATAATTCTATGGATTCGAAGCCTGCACAAAGCAGCCAAAAGTCATTCCTGAACTTGTTGCTTTTCTGAACACACTCTCTCATTCCTTAGGACCAACATTTCTCTTATCAGAGCCTCATTTCAGGCTATCCTTAAAGTTTAATGCTCTTGTATCATTGAAGATAGAGTCACTGACTGCTATAGGTGCAAAGAATCATAGAGGTTATTTATTGCCACCCCATCATTTCATGGACAAGGAAACTGAGGCCCAGGCAGGTTAGGAAAATTTTCACAGTTGGGAGTAGATTAAGTCCCCTGATTCCTGATTCATTGCATGCCCTTGTTGTTGTTGTTAGGTGCCATTGAGTTGATTTTTACTTATGTCAACAATCAACAATTCTGGTTTCTTTAAAATTTTATCTCCGCAGTTCCTTTCTTCTGATGAGTTTCCTCTACATTTCTCTTGCAGGAAATCATAGAAAAGAAAAAGGAGGATTTCTTGCTGCAGAATGAAGAGGAATCTTGTAGATACTGTTGGGATAGGCTGAAGCAGCTTTCAAAAGCCCTGGTGGAAAGTATTTCAGCTGGAATTTTCTTTGTCCCTGGAGGGCACAAGTTCTACATAGAAGCAAAGAAAAAGACTGAACAAGACTATTCTCAAGTGCCTGGGAAAGGAGTAAAGGTGAGGAGCAAGGGGAGCACAAGGAAGCCTACAGAACAGAATCAAGGGGTCCCTGAAACCTGATAATGCAACACCATCTGTAAGGAAGAAGCATGGTGATATCATAAAACCTTTAACTTTCAAAGTCCATTATTTATTTACTCTTGTATATAAATGTTTGGCAATAGAAATGTTCATTTCCAAAGAAAGAATACGGAAATCAGAAATCCAGGAGAGACAGAACAGAAATTATTCATTCCCTTCATCGAACCAGGAGACAGACATTGTGCCAAGGGCTGAGGATTTACAAGTAAAATCAGAGTCTTTGCACTGAGGGTGGATCAAAAGTGAGAAAGAGTCAAATAAATAGACAATTGCATACATTGCATACAGAGCTCTCAGCTATGAACCTGTGGTCCTGAACTGCACCAGTCATGGTAAGAAATATGAGGGTAAAAATACAACTAAAATAAATATATTGAAGACTTTTTTTTCTCATGTGACAGGCAATGATAAGCACTTTGCCTGGAGGTTTTAATTTAATCTTCCCAATAAGGTTAAGAAGCATCTACTCATACTCTTCACGTTTTACAGATGGGAGCTGGGGAGGCACAGGCAGGCTAAATACTTTGCCTAGAGTTACACAGCCAGCAAGTGTCAGGGGAGAGCAGCAGCAAGGATTATAGGCAGTGTTTCCCATTGATTGAGAAGATGGTCTAGGAAACCTTCCGGAAAAGGAAGGTAACGTAAATTTTGAAGTATTTGTACATGTTATCAAAGTTGAGATGTTACATGAAGGGAGAAGCCCTAGGTAAAAAAAAAAAAAAAAAAAATAGGTAGGTGTATAAATATGTAAAAGCACCCGAGGGTGTGTGTTTGTACAACTGTGCGTGGTTCTGACTGGCTAGAACCTAAGGCGGTGGTGGGGAGCAGCACTGGAGGGGGGATTGAAGGAAGAGAGGAAAGGGGTTAGGAGGGTCTCTGCTTACACGAAGAAGCTTGGACTTTGTAGGGGTATGCTGGAGGCTTTCAGCAGGAAGCAAAAATGACATGGGCCGACTTGCTTATGCAGCACTAATCTCCTCAGTGGAAATTTCTTTGGTCTTTCTTGGTTCCTCAGGCAAATGAGGTCCTCCAGAACTTCCTGCAGTCTCAGAGGCAAATAGAAAATTTTATTCTGCAGTCAAAGCCCTCACAAATGCAGAGAAGGCCATAGCAGGTACAGTGGCAGGGCTTAGCCCACAGTGGGTGGGGAGGTTCCTGCAATGCCCTCTGAGGAATCTGAGAGGAAGATCTTCCTGAGACAATGAGCTTCCTTTCCTTCTGTGGAACACGCACTCTGCTGAATCTGAAAATAAGGAGATTGTGGCTGTAAGTCCCCCTGGACAGGCAGGGTCTTTCTGATCATATTTTCAAACCTGCTCTTGATGTCCAAATTGATATTGGGTGAATTCAGGATTTCTCACCTCTCTTTCAAATTTTGTTTGGTCTCTGATTTCAGGTAGGTAGAGCTCAGGCCTGAACTACTATTTTCTTCCCTTTCTAAAATCTTCATGGGCAGTGGGGCAAACCAAGAAGGAGGCAGCTGAGATAGGACAGGAACTTCTAAGACAGAAACAGATGGAGCAGCAGCAGCAGCAGCAGGAAGAGGCTCAAGAGAGGAGTTTAGAGGAAAACAAGTGGCAAATGAAAGAGAAACTGGAGAAGGGAAGAGAGAACTATATTAGAGAGATACAAAGGACAATGGAGCATAAGCTGGGACCTTGGTAGTGCCTGCAGGTCATTGCCCTGGTACCCCAGGAAGGTTAGAGCAACATAATGAAAGGAAGCTTCATGGCCACCTACTGCATGACCCACTAAAAGCTGTGAATCCTTCCAGTTTTTCAAGAGGCCTTTGAGTTCTGCGGCACACTGAACCTCTGGAGAATCCAGAATAACTTTGGCCCATCCAAGTCTTTGGAGAATATAAGTAGGTTTGAACTGCTGTTTTGGATGATTCTAAACTGATCTCACAAGGCCGTATGTTTCAACTAGGTGTATGTAAAATAAGTAGCAACTGGTTTCCTTTACCAAGGTCACTGCCAGTTATCAGGAACTCAGAAAGACCCTGAGTTAGAGCCACACTGACCTAAAACTATCAGATAAGTCCTAATTAGAAAAAAATATATATATAGAAAATTAGAAATATAGGCAACTGTTAGCGTCTAACCTCTGGTGAGGATAGCCTGCCCAGGTTACAACATAGCACAGGGGAGCTCTCTCTTTTTCCATCTGGAAGTATTTATAGGGTTTTCTAGATTAACTTATAGGTTCCTATTATTCTTAAGATACAGATGACCATGCCATCCCAAGTCAGACTTAGAATTACTACAATCAGACCAATGACTTCCTCCCAACTGGCATTTTTTTGGTTGGAACTTACTACAGTATTTGTTCTCATGCCTAGTTTAGTGCCCTAGCAAAACTCAAATGGTGTGGGTGAATGTTAGCAATTTTGTGAACAGTGCTTTCTCTCAATGTCCAGATCCAAGGCAGAACATATTCCTTGTTGCCAGTATTCCCCTCTCATGATGTAGTAAGAGAGAACACTACTAGGAGTAAAACATAGACAGTTTCACAAAGTCCTTAAATGCAAAAATGTAATTCTTTTAAAAATTTCAGATTTAAAAAATTTTACTCCCTTCCCATCTTTTGTGTTAGGACCAAGAGGATCTGCTTAATGAAGGATTTAGAGAGAAATCTGAAGAGATGGTGGCAGAGATAAATTATTTGAAAAATATTGTTGATACTACTAAAAATGATAATCCCTTTATTTCACAGGCCCTTGACACATTTGCCAAAGAAATCAGTTCAACCTGTGTGCACCTGGTAAATTTTTTGGTAATGTTGTGAAAAGTTTCAACTCACTGTTTAAAGAGAATTAGCTGCGGAGCATAAGCTGAAGGTTAAGCTGGCCAGGACCTTTGTAGGGTCTGAATTATAGAATGTGGATACATCCTCTGACCTATATTTGGTGTATTAGTTTTTCACTTCTATCCAGGAAAGTCTTAAACATAAAAAGTATCTACTAGAGGACATTGTGCCACATTAGATAGAATAAATATTGATTTTATTAGTTAATTTAAAGATGAGACAACCAGCACTTTAGCTTTGGTGTTTGCCAATTCTGGCCTGTGGGCCAAATCAGGCCTGTTATCTGATATTATAAAAAAGTTATATAAGAACACTGCCATGCTCATTTGTTTATGGTTGCTTGAGTAATTAAAACAAACACTGTATGGTCCAAAAAGCCCTAAAATCTTTATTACCTGGCTCTTGAGAAAAAAAGTTCACTATCACCAATTCAAAAGATGGAATAGAGAATAAGATCAAATTTGGTATAGTAGTAAAAAAATACTTTATATAAGTTTATCAAGAATGCTACTGTAAGTCACAAAAGGAATTATATAAAGTATGCATATTCAAGTCAATTTTCTCTAATTCATCTGTAAATTTAACATGCTCTGAGGTAAAATATCAAAGAGATATATTTATGAAGTTAGACATGTTACCTTCATAAAAGTCTAAGTTGAAGTGTTTACTGTGTTTCTAAAAATTTCCAGGATAATGCAGAAGAAGAGCGAGGAAAGACTGTATCTGCTCCATATGAAAACCTATTGCAGAGCTGTGATAATCAGCAGTGCAGCGCTGGGACTTCACAATGCAGACCAATCAATAGAGCACCTTTATAGTCTAGACAGAGAACCAAATGCCTGCAGGAACTGTTTATCTTAAAGGTTTTATTTCAGATCAGTGGAAAAGATGAACTGTTCAATAAATTATCTCAGACAATAAGGTAGTCATCTAGAAAAAACATCAGGTATCTTGTAGCGAAGTGAATTCTAGAATGTCCATAGACTCAAACATGAAGATTAAAACCATAAAATTGGCAAATACCAGATAATTAAAAAAAGTCTTGAAATGTGGAATTTCTTTCTATGTATGACATAAACCCAGAAGACATGAAATGCGTATAAAACTGCATGAAAATACAGTAAATCCTCTTTGTCAAAATGACAAAGTCAAAGAAAACAACACTCTGGAAAGATATTTTCAGCTATTATTGCAGAAAAAGAACTATTTAATTTAAGATTTATACCAGAAAGAGTTACTCAATATATATGAGTAGGTAGTTCATAGAAAATAATTAAAAGATACTCAACTTTTAATTATTAGAAAACAAAACTAAAATGTAATTTTAATGTTTATATACTTTGGTTTAGTGTGTTCACTTTTAGCAAATACACATGTACAAAATCATACACGCAAACCCAAGATGTCCATCGAGGCATTGCTTTTAACACTAAAGATTAGAAAATATTTAATAACCTATTTACCCGGGATTTGGTAATATAAATTTTAGTACAAACATATAATGAAGTACTATGTAACCACTAAATAAATAGAGAGTGGTCCTCAATTTGTACTAATACAGAACAATCTTGAAGATAATTTTATGATGAAAAAATGAGGTACAAGAAAGTGTTCAGTGTGATCACTGTAAAAATACAATAAGGATGTGCAACCATACACACAGACACATAGAATATCTCTGGACAGATTCATGGAAACTAGTAACATTGATTCCTGGTGGGGAGAACTAGGTAGGAGCAGCGGTTGGAAGGATATTTACTTTCTGTTATATGTTCTGTCTTTTGAACTTTGTAAAATGAGCTTGTATTATCATTCAGAAACAAATAAGAAAAAAATGTAAAGTTTAATATTAATAATGATAATAAAAGGCATGGCAATTAACCATTAAATGATGCTGCTGCTCAGTGTTCCCAGAAACGGCATCAGTCAGCTCCATGAGGAGCTCTAGGAATACGATCAGAGTGCTGGAAACCACAAAATTTGCATCCAGTCTTGTTTCATTTTGGTGTTGGTTTTTTAATTCCTTTATTCACTTCAAAACTAAGCCTTAATGTTTCCTGTGATCCTTCGAAATCTCAGCTAGAGTGGCCTCAACTTTCTATTTCTAAATTATAGTTTTAAGGTGTTAGAAGCAGGAATACCAAACAATAGCATGCACTGGTGAAAGAAACACCAGTATCCTTAAAAAGTTCAGTGGTGGCCCCTCCTCTGTAGTCCAGGGCACACGGAAAATGTGCCATTGCAGAGCCAGACACACTGGTAGTGTTGGGGATGATAGACCCTGGCACAATGGAGGCCAGATGGTGACACTTAATTATCAGATGCCAAGTAGATACAATTATAGTAAGCAGCAGCACATTTGGAGTGGCAGCCAAGGAGGCCTGGCCAGTGGGGAATTCTGAAAGTGAGGAATAGAAGAGCGCACTGGTTGGGTAAAAGGGACGGGGAGTCAAAAATTAATGAAATCAAGGGTAGTTTATCAAGAGGCTGACAGGCTGTTGTTGTTGTTAGGTGCCATTGAGTCAGTTCTGACTTATAGTGACTCTACTTAGAACAAAATACTGCCCCGTCTTGCACCATCCTCATCATGGTTGTTACACTGAAGCCCATTGTTGCAGCCACTGTGTTGATCCATTTTGTTGAGGATATTCTTCTTTTTCACTGACCCTCCACTTTACCAAGCATGATGGTCCCTCCTGATAACAAGTCCAAAGTATGTGAGACAAAGTCTCATCATCCTTGCTTCTAAGGAGCATTTTGGCTGTACTTCTTTCAAGAGAGATTTGCTTGTTCTTTTGGCAACCCATGGTGTATTCAATATTCTTCTCCAACACCACAACTCAAAGACGACAATTCTTTTTTGGTCTTCCTTATTCATTGTCCAGGTTTCACATGCATATAAGGCAATTGAAAACACCATGGTTTGGGTCAGGCACACCTTAGTCCTCAAAATGACATCTCTGCTCTTCAACATTTTAAAGAGATCTGTTGCAGCCAATTTGCCCAAAGCAATGCATCTTTTGATTTCTTGACTGCTGCTTCCATGGGTGTTGATTGTGGATGCAAGTAAAATGAAATCCTTGACACTTTCAATATTTTCTCTGCTTGTCATGATGTTTCTTATCAGTCCAATTGTGAGGATTTTTGTTTTCTTTATGTTGAGGTGTAATCCATACTGAAGGCTGTAGTCTTTGACCTTCGTCAGTAAGTGCTTCAAGTTCTCTTTGTTTTCAGCAAGCAAGGTTGTGTCATCTGCCTATTGCAGGTTGTTAATGAGACTTCCTCCAATTCTGATACCCCATTCTTCTTCATATAGTCCAGCTTCTTGGATTATTTGCTCAGCATACAGATTGAATAAACATGGCGGAAGGATACAGCCCTGATACACACATTTCCTGATGTTAAACCACTCAGCATTCCATTGTTCTGTTCGAATGGCTGCCTCTTGATCTATGTAGAGGTTCCTTATGAGCGAAATTAGGTGTTCTGGAATTCCAGTTCTTCACAATGTTATACACAATTTTTTACGATCCACACAGTCTAATGCCTTTGCAAAGTCAAGAAAACACAGGTAAACATGTTTCTAGTATTCTCTGCCTTCAGCCAGGATTCATCTGACATCAGCAGTGATTCTCGTGTTCCACATTTCTCTTCTGAATCCGGCTTGAATTTCTGGCAGTTTCCTATCGAGGTACTGCCACAACCACTTTTGAATGATCTTCAGCAAAATTGTCCTTGTGTGTGATATTAATGATATTGTTTGATAATTTCAGCATGCGGTTGAATCACCTTTCTTTGGAAAAGGCACAAATATGGATCTCTTCTTGGCATAGACGAATGAGCACTTCCAGCACTGTATCAGTTTGTTGAAACATCTCAAGTGGTATTCTATATATTCCTGGAGCTTTGTTTTTCACCAATGTCTTCAGTGCAGCTTGGACTTCTTCCTGTAGTACCATCGATTCTTGATCACATGCTACCTCCTGAAATGACTGATTCTGTGTATTCTTTCCATCTTCTTTTGATGCTTCCTGCGTCATTTAATATTTTTCCTGTAGAATTCTTTAATATTGCAAATTGAGGCTTGAATTTTTTCTTCAGAGCTTTCAGCTTGAGAAGTGCTGAGGGTGCTCTTCCCCTTTGGTTTTCTAACTCCAGCTCTTTGCAGATTTCACTATAATACGTCATTTTGTCTTCTCGAGCCACACTTTGAAATCTTCTGTTCAGCTTTTTACTTCATTATTTCTTCCATTCACTTTAGCTACCTGTTGTTTAAGAGGAAGTTTCAGTCTCTTCTGACATCCATTTTGGCCTTTTCTTTTTTTTTCCTGTCTTTTTACTGACCTCTTGCTTTCTTCATGTATGATATTCTTTATGTTATTCCATAACTTGTCTGGACTTCAGTCATTAGTATTTAATGTGCCAAATCTATTCTTGAGGTGGTTTCTAAATTCAGGTGGGATATACTCAAGGTCATACTTTGACTCTCGTGGACTTGTCCTAATTTTCTTCGGCTTCAATTTGGTCTTGCTTATGAGCAATTGACGGTCTGTTCCACAGCCAGCCCCTGGCCTCGTTCTGACTGATGATATTGAGCTTTTCCATCTTCTCTTTTTTTCTTTCCACAGATACACTCAATTTGATTCCATTTGGTGAGGTCCGTGTGCATAGTCACCATTTATGTTGGTGAAAAAGGTATTTTCATTGAAGTCGTTGGTCTTGCAAAATTCTGTCATGTGATCTCTGGCATTGTTTCTATCACCAAACCCAAATTTCCCAACTACCAATCCTTCTTTGTTTTCCAACTTTCGCATTCCAATCACCAGCAATTACCAATGCATCCTGATTGCATGTTTGATCAATTTCAGACTGCAGAAGTTTGTAAAAATCTTCAATTTCTTCACCTTTGGCCTTATTGGTTGGTGCATAAATTTGAATAATAATCTTCTTAACTGGTCTTCCTTGTAGGCGTATAGATATCGTCCTATCACTGACAGCATTGTACTTCAGAATAGTCCTTGAAATGTCCTTTTTTGATGATGAATGCAATGCCATTCCTCTTCAAGTTGTCTTTCCTGGCATAGTAGACTGTATGATTGTCAGATTCAAAATGGCCAATAGCAGCCCATTTCAGCTCGCTAATGCCTAGGATATCTATTTTTATTTGTTCCATTTCATTTTGGACTACTTCCAATTTTTCTAGATTCATACTTCCATACATTCCATGTTCCAATTATTAATGGCTATTCGTAGCTGTTTCTTCTCATTTTGAGTCATGCCACATCAGCAAAAGAAGGTTCCGAAAGCTGTGCTCCCTTAGCCTCATTAAGGTGGACTCTACTTTGAAGGAGGCAGCTCTTCCCCAGTCGTCTTTTGAGTGACTTCCAACCTAAGGGCTCGTCTTCTGGCGCTGTATCAGATAACGTCCTGCTGCTCTTCATAAGGTTTCAATTGGCTAATATTTTTCAGAAGTAGACCACCAGGTGCTTCTTCCTGTTCTGTCTTAGTCTGGAAACTCAGCTGAAACCTGTCCACCATGGATGACCCTGCTGGTGTTTGAATACTGGTGGCTTAGCTTCCAGCTTCACAGAAACATGCAAGCCCCCAGAGTACACCAAACTAACAGATGTGTGGGGGGCTTAGTGGTAGCCCCAGTAAAAAGCTTAGCCTTGACCTGAGCCAGTTGTAGACCTGGAACCCATTGCCTCGAGGAGAACCCAGATCCCCAGAAAAAAGGGAACTGCAGCTCCAGGACAAGGATAAATGATAATGTTTCCATAGTGTAACCCCAAGGGGATGGCTGACCATTTACTCAAGTCTCTGTGCAATAGGGAAATGGGAATACCCAATCCTTTCAAGGATTCTTGGAATCAGGATCCAAGTTGGCATCGACATCCAGATACCAGAAGGACATCATAGACCTCCTGTCAAATTAGGGGCACATGAGTACCAGGTAATAAATATATTGCTGGCCCAGGTTGACCGACTGGTGTTCAATTTTTGCTTTTCTTTATATAGTAAAATTCATTTCAGGAGAGAGACTATTCGCTTTTCTGTGCCTTCCCTCAGAATATGTTTAGCCATGGAATATGCTAAATAAGCATCTGCTGTAAAAACAAAACCATGATGGATACATGAGTGTTTGCAATTGCCATAATTCCATGAACTCTCCATAGGTTAGAGATAATAACTTGGATTTTATGCACAGTATTAAGTTCTCTAGCAGGTAATTTAAAAACTAGCATAACAAAAGAACATCTCTGGTCTAGTCTCCACTGTGACCTTGTCACCTTCTGTGAGGGTTTGACACATCTGCACTTTTAAACTGCTCTATCCAGCCATGTTTTCAAGTGTTTAGAAGGAAGAACAGATTTACCTTTAGAAGAGAGAAGCCACACAGTCATGAATATGTGAATAATAATGAGATTGTTTAACTAAAGGGCAAGCTATTCTAGTCAAATATTTGCTTTCATTGAGAGTTTGAAATAAATTGACCTTGAGTAGAGATATCTTCTGTGGTAGGCTATATAACAGCTCCCCAAAGATGTCCATGTTCTAACCTCAAGAACCTGTGACTACCTTACTTGGCAAAAGGGACTTTGAAGATGGCATTAATTTTAGGATTTTGATATAACTAGATTATCATCTGAGTGGCCCAAGTAGTCACATAAATGCTTATAATAGGGAGACATGAGGGTCAGAGTCAGAAACGACAATGTGATGAAGAAAGCAGAGAACGCAAGACTCAAAGATGCTATGCTGCTGGCTTTGAAGATGGAGGATAGAGCCATAAGCCAAGGAACCCAGGAAGCCTTTAGGAACTAGAAATGACAAGTAAATGAATTCTCCCCTACTGCCTCCACAATGAAAGCAGTCTAGCCAACCTGTTTTTGACTTCTAATTTCCAGAACTCTAAAGAAATACATTTGAGTTATTTTACTCCACTAATTTTGTGGTAAGAAGCCTTTGTGGTGCAGTAGTAAAGCTTTCAGCTGCTAACCAAAAGATCAATGATTTTAACTCATTAGGTGCTCCACTCATTAAGAAACACTTTGTTGTTATTGTTGTTAGGTGCTGTCGAGTCGGTTCCAACTCATAGTAACCCTAGGCACAACAGGACGAAACACTGCCCGGTCCTGCACCATCCTTACAATCGTTGTTATGCTTGAGCACATTGTTGCAGCCACTGTGTCAATCCACCTCATTGAGCGTCTTTCTCTATTCCACTGACCCTGTACTCTGCCAAGCATGATGTCCTTCTCCAGGGACTGATCTCTCCTGACAACATGTCCAAAGTATGTAAGATGCGGTCTCGCCATCCTTGCCTCTAAGGAGCATTCTGGCTGTACTTCTTCCAAGACAGATTTGTTCATTCTTTTGGCAGTCTGTGGTATATTCAATGTTCTTCGCCAACACCACGATTCAAAGGAATCAACTCTTTCTCGGTCTTCCTTAGTCATTGTCCAGCTTTCACATGCATATGATGCAATCGAAAATACCATGGCTTGGGTCAGGTGCACCTTAGTCTTCAGGGTGACATCTTTGCCCTTCAACACTTTGAAGAGGCCCTTTGCAGCAGATTTGCCCAATGCAACACGTCTTTTGATTTCTTGACTGCTGCTTCCATGGCTGTTGATTGAGGATCCAAGTAAAATGAAATCCTTGACAACTTCAATCTTTTCTCCATTTATCATGATGTTGCTCATTGGTCCAGTTGTGAGGATTTTTGTTTTCTTTACGTTGAGGTGCAATCCATACTGAAGGCTGTGGTCTTTGGTCTTCATTAGTAAGTGCTTCAAGTCCTCTTCACTTTCAGTAAGGAAGGTTGGGTCATCTGTATAACTCAGGTTGTGAATGAGTCTTCCTCCAATCCTGATGCCCCGTTTTTCTTCATATAGTCCAGGTTCTCGTATTATTTGTTCAGCATACAGATTGAATAGGTGTGGTGAAAGAATACAACCCTGATGCACACCTTTCCTGACTTTAAACCAACCAGTATCCCCTTGTTCTGTCCGAACAACTGCTTCTTCATCTATGTAAAGGTTCCTCATGAGGACAATTAAGTGTTCTGGAATTCCCATTCTTCGCAGTGTTATCCATTGTTTGTTATGATCCACACAGTCAAATGCCTTTGCATAGTCAATAAAACACAGGTAAACATCCTTCTGGTATTCTCTGCTTTCAGCCAGGATCCATCTGACATCAGCAATGATATCCCTGGTTCCACGTCCTCTTCTGAAAACAGCCTGAATTTCTGGCAGTTCCCTGGTGATATACTGCTGCAGTCATTTTTGAATGATTTTCAGCAAAATTTTGCTTGCGTGTGATATTAATGATATTGTTCTTTTTTTCTATAATTTCCACATTCAATTGGATCACCTTTCTTGGGAATAGGCATAAATATGGATCTCTTCCAGTCAGTTGGCCAGGAAGCTGTCTCCCATGTTTCTTGGCATAGACGAATGAGCACCTCCAGCGCTGCCATCTGTTTCTTGAAACATCTCAATCGATATTCCATCGTTTCCTGGAGCCTTGTTTTTCGCCAGTGCCTTCAGAGCAGCTTGGACTTCTTCCTTCAGTACCATAGGTTCCTGATTATATGCCACCTCTTGAAATGGTTAAATATCGACTAATTCTTTTCGGTATAATGACTCCGTGTATTCCTTCCATCTTCTTTTGATGCTTCCTGCTTCGTTTAATATTTTCCCCATGGAATCCTTCACTATTGCAACTCGAGGCTTGAATTTTTTCTTCAGTTCTTTCAGCTTGAGAAACGCTGGGTGTGTTCTTCCCTTTTGGTTTTCCATCTCCAGCTCTTTGCATATGTCATTATAATACTTTACTTTGTCATCTCAAGAGGCTCTTTGAAATCTTCTGTTCAGTTCTTTTACTTCATCAATTCTTCCTTTTGCTTTAGTTCTCGATGCTCAAGAGCAAGTTTCAGAGTCTCCTCTGACATCCGTCTTGGTCTTTTTTTCTTTTCTGTCTTTTCAGTGACCTCTTGCTTTCTTCATGGATGATGTCCTTGATGTCATTCCACAACTTGTCTGGTCTTCGGTCACTGGTGTTCAATGCATCAAATCTATTCTTGAGATGGTCTCTAAATTCAGGTGGGATATACTCAAGGTCATATTTTGGCTCTCATGGACTTGCTCTGATTTTCTTCAGTTTCAGCTTGAACTTGCATATGAGCAATTGATGGTCTGTTCCACAGTCAGCCCCTGGCTTTGTTCTGACTGATGAGATTGAGATTTTCCATCGTCTCTTTCCACAGACGTAGTCAATTTGATTTCTGTGTGTTCCATCTGGCGAGGTCCATATGTATAGTTGCCGTTTATGTTGGTGAAAGAAGGTATTTGCAATGAAAAAGTCGTTGGTCTTGCAAAATTCTATCATTTGATCTCCGGCATTGTTTCTATCACCAAGGCCATAATTTTCCAACTACTGGTCCTTCTTCTTTGTTTCCATCTTTCCTTAAAAAAAAAACCAAACCCAGTGCCATCTTTCCTTAAAAAAACTTAGCCACTCTTAAATTACTGTTTATCTTTGGCTTCTTCAAGTTTGATTACAATATTGCTTGGTGACTTTCTTTTGGGATCTACCTCGTGTGGGGTTCTATGAGCATCTTGGATAGGTACCTTGTCATCTTTCATGATATTGGGAAAGTTTTCTGCCTACAAATTAATTTTCTCTGTATTTTCTGTTATCCACCCCTGCTCTGGTACTCCAATCACTCACAGGTTATTTCTCTTGATAGAGTCCCACATAATTCTTAGGGTTTCTTCATTTTTTTTTAATTCTTTTGTCTGATTTTCCCTCAAATATTTTGGTGCCAATTGCTTTCTCTTCAATCTCACTAATTCTGACTTCCATTGCCTCAGTTCTGCTCTCATGACTTTCTACTGAATTGTCTAATTCTGAAATTTTACTTTTGATCTTCTGAATTTCTGTTTGCTGCCTCTTTGTGGATTCTTGCAGCCTATTAAATTTGTCGTTATGTTTTTGTCTAATGTGCTTAAGTTCCTCTAAAGATTTGTTTGCATACTGCTTGGCTTGTTCTGTGTTTTGCCTGATCTCCTTCCTGATCTCTTGGAGACTCCTTTGTATTTACCTTTTGTATTTTACATCCAGTCATTCCAGGAAATTATCTTCATCAGGAAGGTTTCTTGATTTTTTTTTTGGGGGGGGGAGCTTGCTGAAGACATTGTGCTCTGCCTTTTTATGTGATTTGATATTGACTATTGTCTCTAAACCATCAATAAGTTATTGTATTTATGTATTTTATGTTTGTTTACTGTGTCCAAGCTTCTTGTTTTGTTTTGTTTTGATATGCCAAAATAGGCTGCAAGAGTGAGCTAGTTTGATTGTTGGTGACTTTGAAGGTTTAACGTCCTGTCATCAGGTGGTTAGAGCTGTTACTAGGTATGTGAGCCCAGCAGTCTGTTCACTTTTCTTGCATGGATTCAGCTCAGGTGTCCAGGTAGTCAGTCATGAAGTGTGTGGTGCAGGCTCTCACCTGCAGTCCTAGATGAGCAGAGGTGATTGGTACAGGCACAGGTATTTTTCTGCAACAGGGGCTCCGGCACTTAGCAAGGCAGAGGGCTAACAAGCACCCCCAAGTGTCTGTGAGGAAAGTCTGTCCCTGTTCCCTAGGGCACATAGGTGGGTGGTTTTTGTGTCCAGACTATGGGCACCCAAAGCTGTTGGCTGTAACGACTGGGAGGCACCACTTATTCTTGGACCCCTGTCACAGGTGGCTAGGTGTTATGAGTGGAGCAACCAGTCCTCAGGTCCCTGATGTGGGTAGGTAAGGATCCAGCTTAATAGGCAGAGTACTATCAAGGCAAAAACCTGCCCCTCCGCCATGTAGCTGAAACAGTTGAAGTTAGACTTCGGGTATATGCCCTGTTGTACTGGGCTAATGACAGACTACACTGTTGAAATGAGACCACAGAGGTCTATACAGGAGTGAAAGGCATTCAAAGTCTGTGGACCCCTTATGTCTGTGCCTAGGCAAAGAAACTGTTTCTCCCCTAAATTCCCAGCTTAGGGGAGCTGGCAGGTTATTTTTTCCGTTTTTGTTAATTTGTTCCCTCTCCAAGGCCAGGAGAATGGCTCAGGGTGAGTGCAGGGTCCTTCTGCCAGCCCAGGGGATGCAGCTGGCTAGGACCCAGTGCAAAGTGGGAATGGAGCAGTTAAGTGAGAGAGGGGTTTTTCCCGCATGGGGTATTTTTGGATTTGCACAGTAAGTTAAACACAGCTACTTACCTGTTGCCTATTGAGGGCCGCTTTTTGCTTGTTCTGGAGGACTGAGCAGACTTTCTCTGCTCGTTCTCTCCTGATGTGGAAAAAATGTCCTGAACACGACTATTTGCATCACCACGCTCACACCAGTGGAATCAGCCTGCATGGTGCCAATTCTCACAGGGTAATGTTTGGCAACTCTTCACTGCTTCTGAACCATTTCTCCCTCCCCCTGCCACTCAGTACAATTCCTCAACTTTGCCTTTGACATTCAGGGCCTCTATCTTGTATATATAATTGATTCACTTGTTTTTGCAGGTCTTTACTGTAAGAGGGACCCCACGTGACTTCTCTGCCACCTTGGCCCCGCTCTTAAAGGTAGCTCATTTCTTAGCATTGGTCCTAGTTCAAAGTAGACTCACCCTTATTTTCACTTTCAAATTCCTTTATTTTCTAGCAAATATATTTTTAACTTTTGCCCTGAATTGACAACATGAATTGTATCTTAGTGAGGACAAGTAAGAAAGCAATTTATCATGCGTAAAAGATTAACCAGAGTAGCTGTGAAAAGTTATGGAGAATTAGCTCTGAAGAGTCATGGGGAGGGCAATGAGAGACATGTAGAAATCAGAGGGTTCTAGTTATTTTTTTTTAATTTAGAGGTAGTGTAAGACCAAAACTTCTGACAAACTGATAAATTTTGGAATGAGAGTCATTGATCTGGGAAACTCCATAAAAATTTTAATTCTAGATAAGATTTTAAGTTGTTCTGTAATTACCACGGGAAATTCAAGTTGTATGAGCCATTTGTATTGTAGAAAGGGCAACAGGTTTGAGAACTTTCATTTTGAATGATTTTGAGCCTCCAATTGCCCAGTTCTTTAGAATCAAAATTTCTGCCTGGGTCAGTGTTAATTTGCTCTTTTTCCCAGCTTGATCTCTTGATCTCAGGTCTTGGAGTACTTGTGTACCTTGGGATACTAGTTCAATTGTTTCATTCAGTACTATCAGTGCCTCATGTGGAAACTTAGTCAGCTACTTGCAGTCTTCTTCCCCCATTCAGAAACCCTCCTCCTCCCCATTGTTTCCAGTGTTTCTCTGCTTCTTCAGTAAAACCAAAGTTCAGAAAGAACAGATAAAGTTGTTAAGTTTGGTGTCTGGTATAGCATTTCAGGTCAGTGATGATGTGGACTTGGACTAGAAATGGTGAGATTTCATCTGACTCTAGATTTCAAAGTTAGAGGTGATAGGACTTGCTGTGGGATTGAACTTGAGGATGGAGAGAAAAACAAGAATTAGGAGTCCCTGGGTGGCACAAATCGTTAAGCACTCACTACTAGATGAAAGATTGGTGGTTTGAACCTATCCAGAGACACCTCAGAAGTCAAGCCTGGTGATCTGATTCCAAAAGATAATAGCCTTGAAAATGCTATGGAGGAAGTTCTACTCTGCACACACAGGGTATCCATGAATTGGTATGGACTTGACTGCAACTAACAACAACAGCTTTTGTTAAAGGAGTTATTATTTATGGAGATAGTTGAGGCTGTGAACACAGGGAAAAATCAAGAATTTTAGTTTGGATATGTTAAATTTTGAGATATTTATTACACACAAAGGTGAAGATATCAAACAGGCAGTTGAATTTGAAAGATTCCTCAGGAGTGAGGAATGACCTGGAAATACAAATTTGGGTACCATTTAGATAAATTTAATCCAGCCATAGGACTGGATTAGAGAACAAAAGGCTCAAGAACTGAGGAGCTACAATATTTAGAGATTAAGAAGAGGAGGGAATACAGAAAAGGAAACGGAAAACAGTCAGTGAGATAGAGACAAATGAGGAGTATATGGCATCCAAGCAGCCAGAGATATAAAATGCTTCAAGAATAAAGGAATGACCATCTTTGTTAAATGTTGCTGAAACGTAAATAAGATGAGAACTGAAAATTGATCAAGTGGAGGAGGTCTTGAGAGGGGCTGATGTGAGGGATGCTTGATATCATAAATTGTAAGTTCAAACCTAGGTAAAAACAACTTAAGGATGTACGTTGCTTTAACAAAAGGAGAATTTTATTCAAGTTCTTAATCACCCTGCATCTCCTAGTCCCTCAGTGTCAAGCAAAACCACAAATCTGGGATAAGGCACACACAACATTCAGGCTCCTGTGGCTTGGGACTACACTGTGGAGCCCAGAGGGAATCGTATGAGGGGGAGTGGGGCTGTAAGCTGCAGATGTAACAACAGGAAATTCTGGGAATCTCTTGGTATTTGAGAAACATAAAATAAATATAAAGAAACATTAGGAGGTAGCAGACCCCAACCAATATTGGCACTTTATTATCCCCACAGAGATGACAAAATGTCAAACAATTTAGTTTGAACATTTTGGATCAGTGGAACTTAATATTATCACTATGAATACCATACTAAAGGATAGGGCCAAAGATGGGAGAATCCTGGGTCCCCAGGAAACTCCAAGAAGCAGAGGTCCCCATCCCTACAAGTTTGCACAAGAGTAATAAATCAACTTTTTTGTGTTAAGCAATGGAGATTGTAGGGTTATTCATTATAGCCTTTAACCTACGCTGATATATAGTACTATTATTGGTATTTATAACGTGATATTGCATTTGTTCGCTTCAATTTTTTTTTATTGGCTCCAATAACCTTTCAATTGGGATCTCTTGGGTTTTCAAGGTGGGAAATGTGTCACTTTCCTTCTAATATTCTTTTCCTTGAAGACTCCCTAAAATTTGCCTTCTTTAGGAAAATCTGTATCTGTATGGTCAAATTGAATCTGAAAGAATGGACGTGCTATTAGTTTATTTTGAAATAAGCCTACTGATATGAAATCAGCTCTATTTAACTCAAATAAAAATATTTCTTTGTTTACATTTATACAAATTTTCTATGTCAGGTTGGTGGAAAATAAATTCAATAAGTTGTCCAAACACAACTTAAACTAACTTGTCCAAAAACAACTTAAACTGTTTTTTAACTTTCAGTACATGAGATCTGGATTTTTTTTTTTCTGTCTTCATTTATCTGAATGGCTAACTCTGAGTAGACTTGTAAAAAGTAGTTAATAGTCAATCATATGTTCTCCTATTTGTATAAAAATATTTAAATATGTGTAAAACAAAGCCAAAAAGATAGGCATAAAAATATTATGGTGCTATAATCCCTTTACCTAAGTAGTGAGATTACATGTGGCTCATTTTTCTTGTACAGGAGTTTTATATTTTAAACAATTGGTATGGGTTCATCTTGTAATCAGGAAAATCTATAAAGATACTTCTGTTTTGAAAAAGAGAATCCATTTTATTTAAAAACACATTTACTAAGTATCTTCTATATTTCAGATATTGCAACACAATTGTTTATTTGGTTGATAGAAAGCTATTTACTTAGGTTGTTATATTAAAGGCCAGTAATTTCAAGGTAGGACAAGCAGGAAAGGCTTTGAGCCACTCATTACAAGGGACCCCTGGAGTGGGACAAAAAAAAAAAATAAAAGAGCTGGCATGACTAGAAGAGAAAAATAGTTTAGTATGATGAACAGGTCAAGGGATTATGAAGGTAGAAAATTGCATTTCAGGCAAGCAAAAATCCTACTCAAAAGGATGGGAAACAGAGTGATGAAGAATGAAGGTAGACCTTCATCATTTGGAAGGTCTTGTATACCAATCAGGGCACTGACCTTGGAGCAGAAATCATGGTCAGGCTATAGTATCTTGTGAGTTGGCTAATGTGAAACAGTTCAGGGTGCAGCACAAGAGGTAAGGAGATCCTGTGCAGTCATTTGCATAAGAACTCATAAATGGAGACCATAGTCACCCAATCATAAGACTTGGGATATTCAGTGGATTATAGGAATTCAGGAATGACATCAGAGTCAACTACAGCATACTGGTCTTTTGAGATGGTTTTCCACACAATGCGAGAGTATACTTTGAGACCTAGTGGTGGGACCAAGTACAAACGTGGGGGTCAACTGACCCAGCTCAAGGAAGTTCATGTTGTAGGAGGGAACATTGTGAACCTGGAGAACAGGTCTTCACAGTGAGACCACTTTATCCAATATCCTCTTTCACAGACAGGGATACTTAGACAGTAAGTAAGCCCTTTCTAGTGCAGTTGAACATCGACCAATACTTTTTGGTACAGGGACTCTATGTATTCCTTCCATCTTCCTTTGAAGTTTCCTGCGTCATTCAATAGGTTGTGCATAGACTCCCTCAATATTGCAACTGGAGGTTTAGTTCTTTTCTTCTGTTCTTTCACCTTGAGAAAATTCCAAGCGTGTTTTTCCCTTTTGCTTTTCTAATTCCAGGTCTTTCCTAACTCCAGGACGTTCAACCATTTCACGAGATAGCATATGATCACGAACCAATGGTATTGAAGGAAGAAGTCCAAGCTGCACTGAAGGCATTGTCAAAAAACAAGGCTCTAGGAATTGACAGATTACTACTTGAGATGTTTCAACAAACAGGTACAATGCTGGAAGCACTCACTTGTCTATACCAAGAAATTTGGAAGACAGCTACTTGGATGATTGACTGGAAGAGATCCATGTCTGTGCCCATTCTAAAGAAAGGTGACCCAACAGAATACAGAAATTATCAAGCAATATCATTAATATCACACACAACTAAAATTTTGCTGAAGATAATTAAAAAATGATTGCACCAGTACATCAACAGGAAATTGCCAGAAATTCAAGCCATTAAGAAGAGGATGTGGAACAAGGGATATTGCTGCTAATGTCAGATATATCCAGGCCAAAACCAAGAATATTAGAAAGATGTTTACCTGTGTTTTATTGAGTATGCAAAGGCATTTGACTGTGTGGATCATAACAAATTATAATATTGCGAAGAATGGAAATTCTGGAAGACTTAACTGTTCTCGTGAGGAACCTGTACATAGACCAAGAGGAAGTTGTTAAAATAAAACAAGAGGATACTGCATGGTTTAACATCAGGAAAGGTGTGCATCAGGGTTGCATCCTTTCAGCATACTTATTCAATCTGTGTGCTGAGAAAATACATCCAAGAAGCTGAACTATATGAAGAAGAATGTGGCATCAGGATTGGAGGAAGACTCATCTGCCATATGCAGAAGACACAACCTTGCTTGCTGAAATTAAAGAGGACTTGGAACACTTATTGATGAAGATCAGAGACTACAGTCTTCAATATGGATTATACCCCAATGTAAAGAAAAATCCTCACAACTGGACCAATAAGCAACAACATGATAAACAGAGAAAATACTGTGGTTGTCAAGGATTTCATTTTACTTGGATCCACAATCAAGGCCCACGGAAGCAGCAAACAAGTCATCAAACTACATATTGCATTGGGCAAATCTGCTGCAAAAGACCTCTTTAAAGTGTTAAAGAACAAAGATGCCACTTTGAGGACTAAGGTACGTCTGACCTAAGCCATGATATTTACAATTGCCTCATATGCATGTGAAAGCTGGACGCTGCATAAAGAAGACTGAAGAAAAATTGATGCCTTTGAATTATGGTGTTGGTGAAGAATGTTGAATATACCATGGATTGCAGAAGAATGAACAAATCTGTCTTGGAGGAAGTGCGGCCAGAATGCTTCTTTGAAGTCAGAATGGGGAGACTTTGTCTTACGCACTTAGGACATGTTATTAGGAAAGACCAATCCTTGAAGAAGCACATCATGCTTGGTAAAGTAGAGGGTCAGCGAAAAAGAGGAAGACCCTCAAGGAAATGGATTGACACAATGGGTGCAACAGTGGTCTCAAACACGGCAATGATTGTGAGGATGGTGCAGGACCAGGCAGTGTTTTGTTCTGTTGTACACAGGGTTGCTGTGAGTAGGAACCAACTTGATGGCACCTAACAACAAATAAGAATTCTAGTACGACCTCATGTTAATTAAACTGATAATATCTTCAAAGATTCTACTTCCAAACTAGGTCACATTCACAGATATGGGGGGTTAGGAATGTGACATATCTTTTGGGGGGACACAATTCCATCCATAATAATCATTATTTACTAAGTAGCTATTTCAAGTTAGGTGTCGTTTGACGTGCTAGAGATACAGAAGGGAACAAAATAGGCAAAAAGGAATATCACATGGAACATTCTAATGGAATGAGATAGGAAATGAATAAGTAAAATACATCAGTGTGATGATAAGTGGTAAGGGAGAAAAGAGGAATGTTATAGGAATTTGGGTCAAAGGACATAGGAGGTTTGCAAATTTAATTACAGTGTCCAAGGCAGGTATGATAGACCTTTGATGTTAGAGGAAAGGCTTGAAAGAAGAGAGGGAGGGGCCATGCAGATATCTGAAGGAAGAACTTTGCAGGTAGAAGAAACAGCAAGTGCAATGTCTTGAGCTGGAAGCATATTTGGCACGGTCAAGGAGGCAGTAAAGTGCAATAAGTGATGAGATGAGAGAGAGAGGGAGGAGAAGCCAGATTTATTAAGCCACTATCAAGACTTTATTTTCTTTTTCAAAGAATTTTATGAAGATTTAAAAAAAAAATCATTGAGAAATTTTGGGCAGTGAAATTACAGGATCTGATTACACTGTAAAAAGGATCACAGTGGATGCTGGAAGGGGCCAAGAGGGATAGAGTGAAAATGGAAATATCTGTCGGAGCTTCCTACAATATTCCTGAGTAGAGATAATGATGGCTTGTACCAGAGAGGTAACAGGAAAAGCACTGCAAAATGATCAGATTCTGGATCTATTTTGAAGGTAGAACTGTCACTTCCTATATACATGTCATTAGATAAATAAGCACATAAACCAAAACCAAACCAAACCCAGTGCCATCGAGTCGATTCTGACTCATAGCGACCCTATAGGACAGAGTAGAACTGCCCCACAGAGTTTCCAAGGAGCACCTGGCAGATTTGAACTGCCAACCCTTTGGTTAGCGGCCGTAGCACTTAACCACTACACCACCAGCGTTTCCAAATAAGCGCATAAATGTCCAATATGTATTTCAAAGTTGTTACTAAAAGTGAAAAAAGTTGGAGACAGAAAAAGGAAAGCAGTAAGAGAAGAACCTGGACTCACTTTGATGAAGTTTGTCTCACATTGTTTTCTTGGATATTCAAGAAAATAAATTCCTGTTTTCTTAGCTTTAGCTTCCCTGAGAGCACAGCCTGGAATAAAGGCTTGCATGAAGGTAGTTTAGTTGGGAATATGATACCAGAGAGCAGGAATGAGGGGTAGAGTTAACCAGTGAAGGAGGGAAATCCAAGAAAAGAATGGGTTATCAATTTGGTCACTAATGTGAGAGAACTGTCTGATTTCACTGGAATTTTCCGAGGAATCTTACAAAATGCATTTCAGAGCTCTTCCCCCAAGAAGTTGAAAAAGGAAAGCATTTGTCCATCAGCTCCCACCTCTTATTAATGAAGGATGGTCCCACAGGCATTATCTTCCATTTTGTGCCAGAATGGGGGCTGAGCAGGTCCTAATGGCAGACCTATGATGAGATCAGGAGATCAGGAAAGCCCCAGGGCAGAAAGAAAATAGCATAGAGTATTGGTCTGAAGAAAAGTTCTGGCCAGAATTTGATTGTAGCACATGAGTACATAATCATGTAGGTCAGATGTTTAGGACAGGCTTGTCTGGCTGAAACTTGTGCTCCACATGGCTTCAACTGAAGACCTTGGATGGTATTCAACTGACAGACTTATCTGAAGGATTCAGGGTAGGCCACACTCACATGTCTGCGGCTTCTTTGGAGATAGCTGGAGAACCTGGCCTATCTGGGAATGTCAACTGGAATACCTACACTAGGTGTCTCCAGCATGACGGTCTCAGGGGAACTGAACCTCTTACATGGCAACTTAGGGATCTTGTTAATCCCATTATTTTCTTTCTCTTTTTCAAAGATTTCCAAGCAATTAACAGTCAGCCAACTGCAAAATCCATATAATTACCGCAGATCCATACTGTTTAAAGTCCCACAGCATAACCCAGTGCTTCATTTTCCACCTACCCTTTATCCTGATTCACTAACATGTGGAAAATTATTTCTTACAGCTTCTGTCTGGGTTGTACATGAATGAGTGCCAAGACAATTACTGCTGGAGCCTCATACTGCAGAAACAGTGAAGAAATGAAGCACTGACTCAGGTGAGAAGCCACCCAATGACACCTGTACAAAGCTGCTAAAATGTTCACTACAGCAGAGGCTAGAGTAAAACATGAGAACAAGAGAATTTTGAAATCTTGTACAAGAGGTTTTCAGTACATTGGAGAGGGGTCAGCTCAGGGTATGAAATTATCTGGCTGTTCTAACTCCGGTGTTTGGGTTTTCCTATTTGTAGAAACCAAACTGAAAGTGTATTGCCACTGCTTCTAGGGATGGCCTTGAACACAGTAGTGACGAATAGCCTTCCCAGTGGGTAGAGTTTCAAGCAGATTAATTGGTCATCAATTTTGTGTGAAAGAAGTGACCTGGAGTGAGGGTATACGCAGAATTCCTGAGCAAGGACGAATGATTTGTCTGGTTAGCCAGGGCTTGGAAGGGGCATGGCTGGATGCCTTCAGTAACAAGGAAATCTGTGGATGAATCTATAGGAGTGAGCAGAAACTGTTTGGATCTTTTTATCTCACATCCTGTCAATGCTCACCAGAGATTATACACTTCAGAAAGTAATTGAATCATCGAGTGACTGGAATTAATCATCCAGTGGGTTTGATTCACCTTCTGTCATCAGCCACCCAGTTTTTGCACAGAGTAGACTTCGTGGCAGGGATGGAAGCTTTGCACAGATCCATCAATCAGGGATCCCTCTGACCAAGGCTAATCTCACTATATATTAAGTCTTTGCCCTTAAGACAACAGAGAATGATACTGAAACTTGATGGATACCATACTTTGAGGAGACCACTAGATGGCAAAGTGATCATACCAGTGGCTTTTCACCCTGAAGGAGGTAATACTTTTTCCTTTCTGAGATTGATGTGAATTCTGGGTGTGGCTTTTCCTCCCAAGCCAGCACTTATTTAACAACTTTGTGTTTCATTTGCTGTCATGGGATTAGGATCCCATCAACTTGGATCAGTTCCAGAGTTCTCCGTAGAGAGGTACAACAATGTGAATGTGACCACAGGCTCCACTGGTCCTTCTTTATATATCATCAGGAAGCTGGCAGCCTGATAAAACAATGCAAAGATCACTTAGAGATGCAGCCAAGACACATTGCAAGGTTGGAGTATTGCCATTCAAGAAGCAGTATATACTTAGTGAACAGCTGAAATATATGAGTCTGGGAACCAAGAAGTGGAAGTAGAAGTCTCCACCCACCCCAGAAGTCTCCACCCACCCCAGTGACTCAACTGGGAATCTGTGTCCTAAAAACTTCTGTTTTTGTTGAGTTAGAAGGCTTGGTTCTCAAAATGGGGGTTAGCAGTACTTCTACCACGGTCACTGTAAGTTTCCAGTAAACATAAAACTATAGCTGCTGCCTGTTCATTTTGGGGAATTCATGCTAGTAGACCAGCAAGCCATAAAAGAGATTGCTCTACTGGCAGGGTTAAATGACTGTGAGTTTCATGAGGAAATAATACATAGTGGAGTAGGTAGGAGTAGGTCTGGAACTCAAAGTACTAACTGGAATATTCTTGGTGCTCCCATGACCTGTAAACGTGCAGTGGCAGCAACCACACCTTAATGAGTTCACAGAAACAAGCTTTCCAATTCCTCAGGAATGAATATCTGTGTCTCCCCACCAGGAAAACAACCTAGACCAGTGCAATGCCAAGTATGGGCAGAGCCTAGACTGGGTGGTAGAGGAGGAAGATTTCAAATATCAGTTGTGACCATGAGATCTGTTGCAGCAGGAAGGATCACATGTGTGTTTAAAAAAATTGTGACTTGTCACCAAATTGAAGAAGTGATGATGAGGAGAGTGAACTTAACATGGGATATCAGGAGATGAGCAGTGTAAGAGACGCCCTTAACAGATGCTGTTGGTTTCCCATCCACATCCTTAGGCACTCAACCTTCTTACACGTTCTAATGGCATCCTCGTGCAAATAGGTGAGACCCTCCATCTGAGGATCTCAACCCACGTATGGACCAGACCAGGAGTGCTGGAGGTTATGCTTCCAGGACCCCCATCCAGTTACTGAAAAAAAGTTGGAGGAAAAGCACCTCAAATTTATCACTCCTCTGGTGGAGAGCTCAAAGGCAGGATCTGTACTGTTTCCTAGAATTTCCACAGGAGGTTTGAGCTCTGGGTTCCCACAGTGGGAACCTGCTGGATAAGGCACCATTGATTTCCTTCCTTCTCTACCAAGCTTCACTTCCCCACTCTCCTACCATGCTTCTTGGTATCACCTTCCAAATAAACACATTGAACTCAAATTCTTGTCTCAGGGTCTGCTTCTGAGGAAGCACAGCCTAAGACCACCTCTGTTCATTCTAAATTAGGAATAACAACATATATCTTATTGGATTGTTGTTAGGAGAAAATGAAATATTAAAGTGTCTTAACCAGTGACCAGTTGCTGTCAAGCTGATTGCGAGTCACAGCATCCCCATGTGTGTCAGAGTAGAACCGTGCTTCATAGGGTTTTCAGTGGCTGATATTTTGGAAGTAGATCACTAGGCCTTTCTTCCAAGCTGCCTTTGGGTGGACTCCAACCTCCAACCTTTTGGTTTACCAGCTGAGTGTGTTAACCATTTGCACCACCCAGGGAATCCTTTAAAGTGTCTTAGAATCCAAATATTCTAAGATCTTACAATCAGATTATTAAAAAGCTGTTGTGATGATTATTCACTCAGCAAACACGAGTAGTATAATGCAGTGGCTCAGAGTGTGGGTTCTGCAGCAGGACTACTTGGATTTGAACCTTAAGATCCATTTATTAGTAGCTCTGTGGTTCTGTGGAAAACGTGGTGACGTAGTGGTTATGAGCTATGGATGCTAACCAAAAGGTCAGCAGTTCAAATCCACCAGGTGCTCCTTGGAAACTCTATGGGGCAGTTCTACTCTGTCCTACAGGGTCACTATGATTGCAAATTGGCTTGACAGCAACAGGTTTGGGTTTTTTTTTTTTTTTTTTGTGGTGACTCTGAGTTTGAACTCTCTGTGCCCAGTAAAATATTTCTTATAGGAGTTAACCTGGAGTAATTCATGTAGTGAGCACTGCTTGGGGAGCTTATCAGGTGTTTATTACATAATATCTTCTTTATCATTCATGCATAGTAAGTATGGAGTACTTTGTCCTTTCTTGTGGGTTAGTATAAACCCTCAGTTACTGCTCTTATTGGAAAAGCAATACCTCCTATGTGAGGTCCAAACACTTGGCCCTATTTGAATGCATCTAATAGTTCAGGAAATTAGACCTCACAAAGAATATTGGGCTTCCTTCTGCCCTGCTTCTAAACTGGAGATAGGTATCACTGTATTTCAAACAACATTTCAAAACTGGGAAATGATCTCCAAGATTTCTCCCAGTAACAGCATGCGATTTCTGAGAAACCAGGCCCAATGCATGCAGTGTATTAGCCAACATTCGGGAAATCCCCTTCCTATTGCCTAGTCATGGAGTTTGCTCTTTGGTTTCAGTTTCCTTACAGAGATTTCCAAACTTCGGCCCTTCTTTCCTTAGTTTCCATTTCATTTTCCAGTCTTCTGATCTCAGGCAAAAAATAGCGGAAATCCCCACGTTGGATAAGGAAGAGATATGGCAGAAAGCCCACACCTAAACTAAGGGACAAGAGTTAGGACTCCTACCACATTCTCATCAAAGCAGCTTTCTTATCAAGAAAAAGGACCTCTGCTGGGAGTTTCACAGTTAAGGTGAGATTGGGGCCAGGGTGGGAGGAGATTGGCAAGGGGCAGCTCACTGCAGAAACATTCCATCAGGACAGGATGCTGCAGAGCCTGATGCGGAATATCAGGCCTCAGTGAGGGTTCAGCTGTGGTTTTATCAGATGGTCAGGAGGATTCTGAAAGGCCGGCTTGCTTTGCTTAATGCTCAATTACACACAAGCATGTATGGAGAATAAACTGAGAGACTGAAATGTCTTAAAGCTTTTTTTCTTCCTTTTCCGCCTTATGACCTATCTGGGAGCATAATTACCACTTGTTACCTTTATCTTTGATAGAATCTGATTAAGCTGGCTCAAACTGCAGCCTTACTCGACAATGATTGCCTTATTTTTATGAGAAACAGCAATAATGAGAAGCAACGTAATTAGCATGCTAACATTCCTAAGTTGGTGGTGGGGGGGGGGTCCCTGAGTGTGGCAAATGGTTAAGTGCTTGACTACTGGGCAATTCGAACCCACCCAGAGGCGCCTCAGAAGACAGGCGTGGCACTCTGCTTCCAAAAGGTCACAGCTCTGAAAATCCTATGGAGAAGTTCTACTTTGCACACAGCAACAACATTGTTAGGTACAAAAAAATAAGAAAAAAGAGGAAAGTTGAAACCTGGAGTAAACAATGAAGAGGTTTCCTGAAAACAGCTACATATTTTTAGTCATAGTGTCGTACTTTATTTGAAGATCAATTTTTTCTTTTAGACATAGTTCTGATATAAGTGGTTTCAATTTCTCCATGCCCTTAGCCCCTTTTGTGTTGGATCCTGCTTGACTACTGTACTTCCTCTATAGTATAAATCACTTGATTCAGCAGTTGTTGCCTGACTTGACCCCTCTGACAATATCTGGCAATTTTGCTTACTCCTTGGAACTCTCTCCACCATATAACACAAGTTTTATGCATCTCTTGTTTGATTTCCATTTATCTCCTTGTTAAGAGCCTTTTTTCTTAAACCACAATCAACACAAAACAAAGCAAATAACAACAACAAAACACACAGGACACAAACTAGTATAGCCAAAAAAAGAGATATTTTCTTTCAGAATCTCCGTCTCCAGCACTCCTGAACATTTTCTCCTGTATTTCTTAATGTTTTCTTTATTTGCACTTTTTTTTCTCTCCTGTAGCTTTGTCTTTATTAAGCTAGCAGTTTTAATGAGTGCATCATTGAATTTTACCTCCAACTATTTACTTACTTATCCTCTTTTTTTTTTTTTTTTAAAGAGAAACTAGGCTTAAAGACTTGAGTGAAATGTCGAATGTCAGGTAGCTAGCCAGTGGCAGAACTGGGATTAGAAATCAGGTCTGCTTTACTTCAAGGACAAAATGTGTATTCCTTTTTTGTATCTCAATTCATTCTTGCATTGCCTTCATTTATAAAAGGTTATGGTACAGTAACAGAGTTAGGGAAAATGTATCCCAGAACACACAGCACTGGCTGTTACGAA
Organism: Elephas maximus indicus; assembly: GCF_024166365.1. Classification (NCBI taxonomy): domain Eukaryota; kingdom Metazoa; phylum Chordata; class Mammalia; order Proboscidea; family Elephantidae; genus Elephas; species Elephas maximus. The sequence continues at coordinate 139,920,721 of NC_064821.1, forward strand.
TGGCAGAGCCATGGTTGAATCTGCAATGGTATTTTGGAGCTTGGGCTCTCTTAAGGAGCAGTAAAGATGTTATCCAGTTAACATGTGGGGACGATGCATAAAATAATATTATTAGTATAGACATATAGCAGTAGTGTTATTTCTGAGGCTTGAAAACGTGGACAAATTAGTTCCCCCCCCCCGCCATTAATGACATCAGCCCAAAGCACAAAAGCTGGTTGCCCCAATATCTGCGTATATATATTTGGTTCTCCTAGCTAACTGTTATAGAACATCACTGCCAGGTCTTACATCTTTCTAATTTAAAAACAATTATGGCCCTTGCTATAAATGAGTCAGGCAACCAGAACTCTACAACTATAAGGCACCAATACTGCTTAGGGAGTGGATTAGAATAGAAAGAGACTTGTCATTTGAGTTTCTAAAATCATTGTGCAATCCCTTCTTTCTGGATAAGACTCGAACTTGGCATTTCTGATTCCCATGCCTGGTGATGTGCCATGTGCCATGGATTTCTACTGTCTACTTCGAAGCAGTTTCTGTTTTGATCTGTCACCTGATTCATCTTTGGGTCCTTGGCTATGAGAAAGAAGTAGAAGGGGGAATGTGTCCTTAGAATTGTTTTTAAAAAACCCATTTGTTTTTGCAATCTGCTAATAAAGAGGTTAGGAATCCAAATCTTTTAGTCGCAAGATAAAGGAAGTTGCAAGTTAAAGGAAGAGTCAGGCAGATGGTGGATTTTTTTACTTCTGTAGTAGATACTCACTTTTAAAACAGAAGTAAATTATTCTTTACAGTAAGGGAAGGTAGAAAAGTGTGCATTTTCTTGTATCTCATATAGCCTAAAAAATATTTTATCAAGGACTCTTTGGGCTATAGGAATTAATGCCCAGAAGTTAGAAAATAAGTGGTTAATCATAATTAAAGGAAATATTTTTACTCACCTCCTCATCCATAAAAAGGTCACGTTTGAAGTGTTATTGAAGAAGCTATATCAATAACTGTATATAAAACTTACTGAAACAACATAGCTCTAAGAAGAAAACAACTGTAATGTGTTAGATAATGCTATGTAAAGAACTGGCAGGATTTAATATAATACAGTTTGACTGGACATAGCCCTAAATAAGAGAAAAGCAAGTTGAAATGAGGTAAAAGAAAGAAATGTAGTATAAGATATAATGGTCATAAAGAATCAATCTAGTGATGCAGGGAGATAAAAACTAGGAAACAAAAGTAAACCAAAAATCAATGGAGTAAGATTCAAACTAACGGTACTAAGTTAAACTGAGGAAATAGATTTTCTATGCCCATCAAATATTTAAGAGCCAGTGGGGTAGCCTGTAAGAGACCTTAAAGAGCCTCAAGACTTATTTTACTGTGGTTCTCTTTGCAATCACTTTTTAAAAATATTTATCCAGAAATTTAGGCCATGCTGGGGAGTAGTATGATACCAAATTCCAGAAGTAAAATGACTTCTTCTGCTTAAACACCAGACATTTCAGGTCATTTCACCTCCTCCCTTGCAGACAAGGTAACACCCTGGACATGGCCTCAGAGATCCACATGCCAGGCCCAATGTGCCTCATTGAGAACATTAATGAGCAACTGATGATTAATCAGGAAGCTCTGAAGATCCTGTCTGCCATTACTCAGCCTGTAGTGGTGGTGGCTATCGTGGGCCTCTACCGCACAGGCAAATCCTACCTGATGAACAAGCTGGCTGGCAAGAAACACGGTAAGTGCCACCAACAAAACTGTACTGAATACCCTGTCTTCACTCACGCTGCCCACTCTGTAGTTAAGATGATTTCAGAAGATAAAGTTTAGACAAAAAGATGCATATTGAAAGCTAGTGTCTGGGCTCCGATCTGGGAGTTTAAAGTCTGCTCCCAATTTCTGGCATACCACTTTTTTTGCCTTACTATTTCCTTGGAAAAAGTATTTTATCCTCATATTTCTCATAAGGAGTAAGAAAGCAATGAAATAACTTTGGTTTACATAATTACACCATGAATGTTGTTAATAACATGATATTCTTGTAAAAAATATCAAATTTCAAACCTATGGTATCTGCTGTTGTCATTTCCCATTTGTGTAGTTGTAGTTTAGATTGCTACCAGTTGTACTTTCTGCTATTTCCTCATCCTGCTTTCCTTAAATCCTAGCTCAGTTATCAAGTCCCCTATTTCCAGAGCCCCTCTGCTGTCACAACCTTCAGTCACCCCCGCCCCTTCTGCAGGGTTCTCTGTTGGATCTACAGTGCAGTCTCACACCAAGGGTATCTGGATGTGGTGTATGCCTCACCCGGAGAAGTCAAATCTCACACTAGTGCTGCTTGACACTGAGGGCCTAGGTGACGTAGAGAAGGTAAGGAAGGAGGATTTGGTTTTGATTAACCTCCTCATCTCTGAACATTCTTTACACAGGTAGGTTTTACATAAATTTGTACTTCCACTTGACCAAAGTATACCTTATCTTTTTTCCTGTTTTAAGTAGTCAAGGTTTGGAATTGTGAAGTGAGAAAAAATATTTATATGCCAGAATCATGACTAGATCTTACTACACAGATGTTGCCAGGCGGTTATTGCAGATATATTAAGATGATGCAAAAAAAAAAAAAAAAAATCACTCAAGAGTCTGTTCCTGTAGAGATGGTGGTTAGGGCCTTGGGCTCTGGGTCAGGTGAACGTGTGTACAAATCAGGGCTCTGGCACCTGTAGATCTCTGACTTTGACAAGTAAGAGAAAGAATATTTCAATGCTTCTTAGTCTATACGGAGTTCAAGTGTTCCAAATCATTTATTTTCTCTTGGTCTTATCCAACTCATCATTTGATTAGTAGCTACATGGGTTTTTCGCAATGGTGTGGTGATAAATGCTTAATGATGAGCTTACTGGGGGAAAAAAACAAAGCCTTGATTTGTAGCACTTGTGCATTTCCTAAATACTGCCTTCATGGCTGATTTCAAGCTGGGAAGAGACGTACACAATCTGCTCTCATATATTGTTATGAGTTGGCTCTAGTGCATCACTGGATCCCTTGAATTTCCTTCTTTTTTAAATTTTTTTCATTTTGCTTTGATTTACCAGAGTTTAGAGATGATTAGCCTCAATTTGAACCTTGGTTTCCTTATCTGTAAAATTTATCTCACAGTGTTGTTTTGAGTTTAAGATCACGAATGTGAACTCTCTGGTGCATAACAGCTAATCAATAAAATAGATATATATGGGTTTGCAATGAGTTGAAATTGACTCAGTGGCTGCTAACAACTGCAACATTATGCGTATAGGCAAACTTTGTTTTATATAATAAAAAACTTGATTTTAAGAGCTTTGGTTGATTTACTAACTTCGACTCCCTATTTTGCAAATATCTAACAGTAGTTACAAGAGGGATTGATGAATTGAAAATTTATAGTTCTATATAAAATTATCAATGCTAATGATAGAACTATTCAAAGTTCCTGTGCATGTGACAATCATTTTTATTTATGTCTTGTTTGATATTTGCAATGCACAGGTCTATTTTTAACAATTGCTCTTCTGGGGATGCCATGGGACATGACATAAATCTGTTTTCGCTTCTAGCTTGATAAGAAGAATGATACCCAGGTCTTTGCTCTGGCAATGCTACTGAGCAGCATCTTTGTATACAATACCATGAACAAAATCGACCAGGAAGCTATCGACCTACTGTAGTATCCTTTTATGGTTCAAGAAAGCACCAAAACCAGAGAGGAATCCTATATTCATCAGCTGTATGTCTATGAATCATTTGAAAGAAACCTAAAAATGAAAACATGATAAACACTGAGAGTACAAGGAAAAAGTCTATATCTTTGCTGGTGAAGTGATGAATTGGTTAAGGCCCAAGGGGAAAATAAACGTTCAGAGATACATGGAATTAAATATAGGCTTAGATGCAGTCCTATTTCTACCAGTTATCCTTAATTGCATTTCAGCAAAGTGACAGAACTGACAAATCTGCTCAGGGAAAGATCCTCATCTGATCTTGACGAGGTTGCAGATTCAGCTGACTTTGTGAGCTCCTTCCCCGACTTAGTGTGGACTCTGAGAGATTTCTTCCTTGAGCTGGAAATGGATGAGCAAGTCATCACAGCAGATGAATACCTAGAGAATTCACTAAGACCGAAGCAAGGTAACAGGGACTTCAGTTTTGGAAACAGAGGGAAAATAACACAGGAAATTACCTGTTTTGTGTAGGTGGTTAAATTTATGGTCTCCTGTATGTATGTAATCAACTAGTGGTTAAGTGCTATGGCTGCTAACCAAAGGGCTGGCAGTTCAATTCCAGCAGGTGCTCCTTGGAAACTCTATAGGGCAGCTCTACTCTGTCCTATAGGGTTGCTATGAGTTGGAATTGACTCGATGGCACTGGGTTTGGGTTTGGGTTTGATATGTAATCAACTAGCTATTCTACCAAATTAACAAGTACTATTAATTTTTTTTAATTAATTTAGACCCTGGTGGTGTAGTGGTTAAGTGTTATGGCTGCTAACCAAGGGTTCGGCAGTTCGAATCCACCAGGCGCTCCTTGGAAACTCTACGGGGCAGTTCGCTATGAGTAGGAATCAACTCGATGGCACTGGGTTTGGTTTTTTTTGGTATTAATTTAGAATAAACTATGAGACTCGGTACTAATTTGTACTACTCCTAGGTTCTTGGAGAAAGTTTCTTTTTTTTTTTTCCCCCTAATTATTTACCTTATATCTTTTTGCTTGGAGCCCTGGTGACATGGTGGTTAAGAGCTCAGGCTGCTAACCAAAGTTGGCAGTTCAAATCCACCAGCTGCTCTTTGGAAGCCCTATGGGGGCAATTCCACTCTGTCCTATAGGGTTGCTATGAGTTGGAATTGACTCAACGGCATACATCAACGACAATCTTTTTGCTTAGAGCTTGTGAAGATATATTGAAATAAATAACAACAGATAGAAAGAATATTTATTGAGGGAAAGAGATTAAAATTAACATAAACACCATATTAAATAAATCCTAAGGTGCCGTGGTAGCACAGTGGTTAAAATGCTTGACTGCTAACCAAAAGGTCGGAAGCTCAAACTCACCAGGCACTCTGCTGGAGAAAGATGTGGCAGTCTCTGCTTCTGTAAAGATTTACAGCCTTGGAAACCTTATGGGACAGTTCTTCTCTGTCCTATAGGGTCGTTATGAGTCAGAATCGACTTGACGGCAAAGGGTGGTTTTTAAATAAATCCTACTTTTCCATCTCTAGGCACTGATCAAACAGTTCAGAATTTCAACTTGCCCCGCCTATGTATACAAAAGTTCTTTCCAATGAAGAAATGCTTTATCTTTGAGTTGCCTAGTCATCGGAAGAAGCTTGCCCAACTTGAGACTCTACGTGATGATGAACTGGATCCTGAATTTGTGCAACAAGTTGCAGAATTCTGTTCCTACATCTTCAGCCATTCTAAAATAAAGGCTCTCCCAGGAGACATCAAGGTCAATGGACCTCGTGAGTATCTTTTTTAGGATTTTCCTTCAATTCAACATAATAAATAAGGAACTTTGTTATAAGATTCCCTCTCCCAGTGTCAGTGTTGACAAATACGTAGTCAATTACCATCAAGCAAATCATATTACGATATTTGTTAAGTTCAAGTGGGTATCAAAAATATTTCTAGTGCTTTTTCAGTTATGCTTCCAAAGTAGGATAAAATGGGAGCATAGCCTGAAGAAAGGGCAGAGTTAAAGAAATTCTACCCATAAATGGTCCACTGTTGAACTAGAGTAAACCACATGGGTTGGAAGCATTTGTTCCACAGATTTATTGGATACTTATTATGTGTCACAGCCTGTGCTAAGCACAAGGTGAGCAAGTCCTATAGAAATAGAATTTAATCAATGCAAACATAAACAAACAGAGGCCCACGATGTCAAGAACACCAAAAGAGTCTGAGCAGACTTCTCGGTCCAGGTGTTCCTAAGGGTTCTATGTCTAGAACTTTGTAAATTTTTGCAGTGTTATTGAAGGAAGTTGGATATAAACAAAAACTGTGCCAAGAATAAGGAAGGAAAACATGAAAATTCCAACAAAGTTAAAGGAGACCTGTTCTAATTTGCTCATTTGTTGTTATTCTGTGGAAGGTAACTCTTATATCACCCTTACTGAAGTGAAAGAAAAGGGAATATTGAAGAGAATAGACACCTGAGGAAGAGGAAAGAAATGGAAGGGTAAAGAGGCAAAAGGCCTATAGCATTCTAATGAAATGAATACATGTGACTTTTACATAATCATCTCCACATTTCTCCACGGGAGTAGGAAGAAATGTGGACAATGACATGGACATCTTGAGTTCTCTCTATTTTTCCCTTTGAACATGGTTTCTTTTCCCAAAGAGTGAAAGATCAGACTTCTTGGTCACACAGTTTCCCAAAGGAACTTATCTGGGCCACTGGAGTACTGTACAAAATGCTGGAAAAGTTCAGGCAATGCAATGTTAAATTAACATTCTCAAAATGACTCAGTATAGAGCATGCCCTTTTTACCTACAAATAATAAGAGTACCTTTCCCCCCGTGAAGGTCTAGAGAGTCTGATGTTGACCTACGTCAATGCCATCAACAGTGGTGATCTGCCCTGCATGGAGAACGCAGTCCTGGCCTTGGCCCAGATTGAGAACTCAGCTGCAGTGCAAAAGGCCATTGCCCACTATGATCAGCAGATGGGCCAGAAGGTGCAGCTGCCCACAGAAACACTCCAGGAGCTGCTGGACCTGCACAGGGCCACTGAGAGAGAGGCCATCGAGGTCTTCATGAAGAGCTCCTTCAAGGATGTGGACCGAAAGTTCCAGAAGGATTTGGTGGTAATTTTTGTTGTCATTCTAGTTCATGGAGATTAGAGTCAGTATAAGGCAAAGTATTGCTATGAAAGGAAAAAATGGAGACTTAATTAAGAAAAGCAATTCTTACTAGACTAGAAAAAATGATAATCATTTATGTGGCCAAGGTATCAATGTTATTTTGGAAAAAAAAAAAAGTAACTGCTGTGGGCCCTATAGATTTTGAAACTTTCATATGCATATAATCTACTTTTTGCATGTTATTCCCATGGTCCCATTTTTTTGAATAATATTATTCTTTTAAAAATTGTATTTTTAGAGGCGGAGCCAAGATGGCGGACTAGGCAGACGCTACCTCGGATCCCTCTTACAACAAAGACACGGAAAAACAAGTAAATCGATCACATACATAACAATCTACGAACCCTGAACAACAAACACAGATTTAGAGACGGAGAACGAACTAATACGGGGAAGCAGCGATTGTTTCCAGAGCCTGGAGCCAGCATACCAGTCAGGTACGGCACAAGCACAGAGACCTGCTCCACCCCCCTGAACTAACCCCGGGAGGGGGACTAGCCGGTTCCACGGGCGGCGTGGGACGCAGCCGTTAGGAGAAGTCCCCGGGAGGCAGTGACTGATCTTGGAGCAGAAAGAGCAGCATCCGAGCCGGGGAACCGTCCCACAGGGATTTGGACTGCACGCAGGTACGCCATAAACACGGAGAGTTGCTCCACCCCCTGAACTAACCCCGGGAAGGTGACCATCCGGGTCGCGCGGGCGGCGTGGGACGCAGCCGGTAGGAGAAGTCCCCGGGAGGCAGCGACTGGTATTGGAGCGGGGAGAACAGCGTTCCAGCCGGGACACTCGGTCGCGGCACAAGCACGGGGAGCTACTCCACCCATCTGAACTAACCCCGGGAGGGGGCCCACCTGGTTCACGGGGGCGGCACGGCCACGCGGCTGGAGGGACGAGAAGTCCCCGGGAGGCAGCGACTGATTTTGGAGTCGAGAGTGCACCGTCCCAGTAGGGGAGCCTTGACGCTGGGCGTGGGGCTGGAAGCGGAGGATCTGACCGTGACTCCAGCGGGCCAGACCCCCCGGGGGCAATCTCCACACAGACAGCACACATAGGCGACGCGCCCGCGGGAATCTCAGATATAAGAGTCATTCCAAGCAAGACAAGCAACTCTGGCTATATTCTGAGGTGCTACTCTCCTATCTCTCTGTTCCCTCCCCCACCCTCCCCAGGCGGCTTCATTAACATCTGAATAGCCTGAGCCAGAGGGAGAACTCTGATAGGGATCTGACTGCAGTTTTTTTTTAGCGGATTTTCTGGAAAAACTAGTTTCCCAGTGATGGCTCGGAGACAACAATCCATATCAAACCACTTAAAGAAGCAGACCGTGACAGCTTCTCCAACTCCCCAAACAAAAGAATCAAAATCTTTCCCAAATGAAGATACAATTTTGGAATTATCAGATACAGAATATAAAAAACTAATTTACAGAATGCTTAATGATATCACAAATGAAATTAGGATATCTGCAGAAAAAGCCAAGGAACACACTGATAAAACTGTTGAAGAACTCAAAAAGATTATTCAAGAACATACTGGAAAAATTAATAAGTTGCAAGAATCCATAGAGAGACAACATGTAGAAATCCAAAAGATTAACAATAAAATAACAGAATTAGACAACACACTAGGAAGTCAGAGGAGCAGACTCGAGCAATTAGAATGCAGACTGGGACATCTGGAGGACCAGGGAATCAACACCAACATAGCTGAAAAAAAATCAGATAAAAGAATTAAAAAAAATGAAGAAACCCTAAGAATTATGTGGGACTCTATCAAGAAGGATAACCTGCGGGTGATTGGAGTCCCAGAACAGGGAGGGGGGACAGAAAACACAGAGAAAATAGTTGAAGAACTTCTGACAGAAAACTTCCCTGACATCATGAAAGACGAAAGGATATCTATCCAAGATGCTCATCGAACCCCATTTAAGATTGATCCAAAAAGAAAAACACCAAGACATATTATCATCAAACTCACCAAAACCAAAGATAAACAGAAAATTTTAAAAGCAGCCAGGGAGAAAAGAAAGGTTTCCTTCAAGGGAGAATCAATAAGAATATGTTCTGACTACTCAGCAGAAACCATGCAGGCAAGAAGGGAATGGGACGACATATACAGAACACTGAAGGAGAAGAACTGCCAACCAAGGATCATATATCCAGCAAAACTCTCTCTGAAATATGAAGGCGAAATTAAGATATTTACAGACAAACACAAGTTTAGAGAATTTGCAAAAACCAAACCAAAGCTACAAGAAATACTAAAGGATATTGTTTGGTCAGAGAACCAATAATATCAGATATCAGCACAACACAAGGTCACAAAACAGAACGTCCTGATATCAACTCAAATAGGGAAATCACAAAAACAAACAAATTAAGATTAATTAAAAAAAAAATACACATAACAGGGAATCATGGAAGTCAATAGGTAAAAGATCACAATAATCAAAAAGAGGGACTAAATACAGGAGGCATTGAACTGCCATATGGAGAGTGATACAAGGCGATATAGAACAATACAAGTTAGGTTTTTACTTAGAAAAATAGGGGTATATAATGAGGTAACCACAAAAAGGTATAACAACTCTATAACTCAAGACAAAAACCAAGAAAAACGTAACGACTCAACTAACATAAAGTCAAACACTATGAAAGTGAGGATCTCACAATTTACTAAGAAAAACGCCTCAGCACAAAAAAGTATGTGGAAAAATGAAATTGTCAACAACACACATAAAAAGGCATCAAAATGACAGCACTAAAAACTTATTTATCTATAATTACCCTGAATGTAAATGGACTAAATGCACCAATAAAGAGACAGAGAGTCACAGACTGGATAAAGAAACACGATCCATCTATATGCTGCCTACAAGAGACACACCTTAGACTTAGAGACACAAACAAACTAAAACTCAAAGGATGGAAAAAAGTATATCAAGCAAACAATAAGCAAAAAAGAAGAGGAGTAGCAATATTAATTTCTGACAAAATAGACTTTAGACTTAAATCCACCACAAAGGATAAAGAAGGACACTATATAATGATAAAAGGGACAATTGATCAGGAAGACATAACCATATTAAATATTTACGCACCCAATGACAGGGCTGCAAGATATATAAATCAAATTTTAACAGAACTGAAAAGCCAGATAGATACCTCCACAATTATAGTAGGAGACTTCAACACACCCCTTTCGGAGAAGGACAGGACATCCAGTAAGAAGCTCAACAGAGACACGGAAGATCTAATTACAACAATCAACCAACTTGACCTCATTGACTTATACAGAACTCTCCACCCAACTGCTGCAAAATATACTTTTTTTTCTAGCGCACATGGAACATTCTCTAGAATAGACCACATATTAGGTCATAAAACAAACCTTTGCAGAGTCCAAAACATCGAAATATTACAAAGCATCTTCTCAGACCACAAGGCAATAAAACTAGAGATCAATAACAGAAGAACGAGGGAAAAGAAATCAAATACTTGGAAAATGAACAATACCCTCCTGAAAAAAGACTGGGTTATAGAAGACATCAAGGAGGGAATAAGGAAATTCATAGAAAGCAACAAGAATGAAAATACTTCCTATCAAAACCTCTGGGACACAGCAAAAGCAGTGCTCAGAGGCCAATTTATATCAATAAATGCACACATACAAAAAGAAGAAAGAGCCAAAATCAGAGAACTGTCCCTACAACTTGAACAAATAGAAAGTGAGCAACAAAAGAATCCATCAGGCACCAGAAGAAAACAAATAATAAAAATTAGAGCTGAACTAAATGAATTAGAGAGCAGAAAAACAATTGAAAGAATTAACAAAGCCAAAAGCTGGTTCTTTGAAAAAATTAACAAAATTGATAAACCATTGGCTAGACTGACTAAAGAAATACAGGAAAGGAAACAAATAACCCGAATAAGAAATGAGAAGGACCACATCACAACAGAACCAAATGAAATTAAAAGAATCATTTCAGATTATTATGAAAAATTGTACTCTAACAAATTTGAAAACCTAGAAGAAATGGATGAATTCCTTGAAAAACACTACCTACCTAAACTAACACATTCAGAAGCAGAACAACTAAATAGACCCATAACAAAAAAAGAGATTGAAACGGTAATCAAAAAACTCCCAACAAAAAAAAAAGTCCTGGCCCGGACGGCTTCACTGCAGAGTTCTACCAAATTTTCAGAGAAGAGTTAACACCACTACTACTAAAGGTATTCCAAAGCATAGAAAATGACGGAATACTACCCAACTCATTCTATGAAGCCACCATCTCCCTGATACCAAAACCAGGTAAAGACATTACAAAAAAAGAAAATTATAGACCTATATCCCTCATGAACATTGATGCAAAAATCCTCAACAAAATTCTAGCCAATAGAATCCAACAACACATCAAAAAAATAATTCACCCTGATCAAGTGGGATTTATACCAGGTATGCAAGGCTGGTTTAATATCAGAAAAACCATTAATGTAATCCATCACATAAATAAAACAAAAGACAAAAACCACATGATCTTATCAATTGATGCAGAAAAGGCATTTGACAAAGTCCAACACCCATTTATGATAAAAACTCTTACCAAAATAGGAATTGAAGGAAAATTCCTCAACATAATAAAGGGCATCTATGCAAAGCCAACAGCCAATATCACTCTAAATGGAGAGAACCTGAAAGCATTTCCCTTGAGAACGGGAACCAGACAAGGATGCCCTTTATCACCGCTCTTATTCAACATCGTGTTGGAAGTCTTAGCCAGGGCAATCAGGCTAGACAAAGAAATAAAAGGTATCCGGATTGGCAAGGAAGAAGTAAAGTTATCACTATTTGCAGATGACATGATTATATACACAGAAAACCCTAAGGAATCCTCCAGAAAACTACTGAAACTAATAGAAGAGTTTGGCAGAGTCTCAGGTTATAAAATAAACATACAAAAATCACTTGGATTCCTCTACATCAACAAAAAGAACACCGAAGAGGAAATAACCAAATCAATACCATTCACGGTAGCCCCCAAGAAGATAAGATACTTAGGAATAAATCTTACCAAGGATGTAAAAGACCTATACAAAGAAAACTACAAAGCTCTACTACAAGAAATTCAAAAGGACATACTTAAGTGGAAAAACATACCTTGCTCATGGATAGGAAGACTTAACATAGTAAAAATGTCTATTCTACCAAAAGCCATCTATACATTTAACGCACTTCCGATCCAAATTCCAATGTCATATTTTAAGGGGATAGAGAAACAAATCACCAATTTCATATGGAAGGGAAAGAAGCCCCGGATAAGCAAAGCACTACTGAAAAAGAAGAAGAAAGTGGGAGGCCTCACCTTACCTGACTTCAGAACCTATTATACAGCCACAGTAGTCAAAACAGCCTGGTATTGGTACAACAACAGACACATAGACCAATGGAACAGAATTGAGAACCCAGACATAGATCCATCCACGTATGAGCAGCTGATATTTGACAAAGGACCAGTGTCAATTAACTGGGGAAAAGACAGCCTTTTTAACAAATGGTGCTGGCATAACTGGATATCCATTTGCAAAAAAATGAAACAGGACCCATACCTCACACCATGCACAAAAACTAACTCCAAGTGGATCAAAGACCTAAACATAAAGACTAAAACGATAAAGATCATGGAAGAAAAAATTGGGACAACCCTAGGAGCCCTAATACAAGGTATAAACAGAATACAAAACATTACCAAAAATGATGAAGAGAAACCCGATAACTGGGAGCTCCTAAAAATCAAACACCTATGCTCATCTAAAGACTTCACCAAAAGAGTAAAAAGACCACCTACAGACTGGGAAAGAATTTTCAGCTATGACATCTCCGACCAGCGCCTGATCTCTAAAATCTACATGATTCTGTCAAAACTCAACCACAAAAAGACAAACAACCCAATCAAGAAGTGGGCAAAGGATATGAACACACATTTCTCTAAAGAAGATATTCAGGCAGCCAACAGATACATGAGAAAATGCTCTCGATCATTAGCCATTAGAGAAATGCAAATTAAAACTACGATGAGATTCCATCTCACACCAGCAAGGCTGGCATTAATCCAAAAAACACAAAATAATAAATGTTGGAGAGGCTGCGGAGAGATTGGAACTCTCATACACTGCTGGTGGGAATGTAAAATGGTACAACCACTTTGGAAATCTATCTGGCGTTATCTTAAACAGTTAGAAATAGAACTACCATACAACCCAGAAATCCCACTCCTCGGAATATACCCTAGAGATACAAGAGCCTTCATACAAACAGATATATGCACACCCATGTTTATTGCAGCTCTGTTTACAATAGCAAAAAGTTGGAAGCAACCAAGGTGTCCATCAAGGGATGAATGGGTAAATAAATTGTGGTATATTCACACAATGGAATACTACGCATCGATAAAGAACAGTGACGAATCTCTGAAACATTTCATAACATGGAGGAACCTGGAAGGCATTATGCTGAGCGAAATGAGTCAGAGGGAAAAGGACAAATACTGTATAAGACCACTATTATAAGATCTTGAGAAATAGTAAACCTGAGAAGAACACATACTTTTGTGGTTACGAGGGGGGGAGGGAGGGAGGGTGGGAGAGGGTTTTTTTATTGATTAATCAGTAGATAAGAACTGCTTTAGGTGAAGGGAAAGACAACACCCAATACATGGAAGGTCAGCTCAATTGGACTGGACCAAAAGCAAAGAAGTTTCCGGGATAAAATGAATGCTTCAAAGCTCAGCGGAGCAAGCGCGGGGGTCTGGGGAACATGGTTTGCGGGGACTTCTAAGTCAATTGGCAAAATAATTCTATTATGAAATCATTCTGCATCCCACTTTGAAATGTGGCGTCTGGGGTCTTAAATGCTAACAAGCAGCCATCTAAGATGCAGCAATTGGTCTCAACCCACCTGGAGCAAAGGAAAATGAAGAACACCAAGCCCACATGACAACTAAGAGCCCAAGAGACAGAAAGGGCCACATGAACAAGAGACCTACATCATCCTGAGACCAGAAGAACTAGTTGGTGCCCGGCCACAATCGATGACTGCCCTGACAGGGAGCTCAGCAGAGGACCCCTGAGGGAGCAGGAGAGCAGTGGGATGCAGACCCCAAATTCTCATAAGAAGACCAAACTTAATGGTCTGACTGAGACTGGAGGAATCCCGGCGGCCATGCTCTCCAGACCTTCTGTTGACACAGGACAGGAACCATCCCCGAAGACAACTCATCAGACATGAAAGGGACTGGTCAGCGGGTGGGAGAGAGACGCTGATGAAGAGTGAGCTAATTATATCAGGTGTACACTTGAGATTGTGTTGGCAACTCTTGTCTGGAGGGGGGATGGGAGGATAGAGAGAGAGGGAAGCCGGCAAAATTGTCAAGAAAGGAGAGACTGAAAGGGCTGACTCAAGACGGGGAGAGTAAGTGGGAGTAGGGAGTGAGATGTATGTAAACTTATATGTGACAGACTGATTGGATTTGTAAACGTTCACTTGAAGCTTAATAAAAGTTATTATAAAAAAAAAAAAAAATTGTATTTTTAAAAGTATTAACTTTTTATTTTTATTAATTAAGCAAGCAAAACTCCCAGTTACATCTTCTAAAAATTTATGTATTTGGGCTTTGTACAGTAGGCTGATATCATTCCAGGCCAAAGCTAAGAAATTGATGTCATTAAAAACCAGAATGGCATTAGCTATACCACAATTATTCTAATAATCACCTCCTTATTTGAAATCCCAAGTCCAGGATAATACTGAAACCAGGAATGTGAAAAAAGTGATAGACACATTTAAAAGAAGGGCATGAGACTAGAGATCTGTGATCTGCTCCTCACAGCTAAGGGAGAAATAACAGCAGAAAGGCACTTAAGGAGATTTCTAACTTTCTAGAAAAAATATAGATTCTTTTTGAGAATCATTGCTAGAACTGCTGCTGTGTTTCTTTGAAGACCCAGCTAGAAGCAAAACAGGAAGACTTTTGTAAGCAGAATCTGCAAGCATCATGGGATCGTTGCTCAGCTTTACTGCAGGGTATTTTTTTTTTTTTAGAAGAAGAAGTGAATCAAGGGATTTATTCTAAACCCGGGGGGTATCGTCTCTACATTCAGAAGATGGAAAGGCTGAGGAAAAATTACTATCAGGAGCCCAGGAAGGGAATACAGGTATTCTTAATTTACCAATTAATTCTAGAAAATTGCTGGGTAGTGGGGAAGGGGGTCTTTAAAAATTCAGGGAGAACAGGAGGAAAGGCATATACAGGCACACAGATGAGATTTATGTCTCTGCCTAGTAGTTACACTTTCATTCAATCAATAAGCATGGATAAAAAACCTACTCTGTGCCTCCTATTAGTGTTCCTGGCACAAGATTATGCTGTAATGACAGCTGTGAAATTAAATTGAAATATCAGCAAAATCATCAGACTTTTATTGCAACATCTATTATGGTAAGATCTTTTTGGTTGCATAGGACAGAAACCTAACAACTAAAACTAACTTAAGAAAAAACAATAGTTTATTGGCTCATAAAGATTAAAAACAAAAGATTTCATTTAGTTTTAAGCACAACTACATTCTGAAGTTTAAATAATGTCACCACTTCTCCTTCCTATTTTCCACCCCCACCCCCCTTCATTTTTTTTTGTCGTTGTTATTTCTTTTCCCTCCCTTTTGGCTTTATTCTCAGCCAGGCTCATCCCAGATGGCAGCGAAAACACCAACAGCTCCAAGCTTAGCTAGTCCTTAGTGCCCTCAGTCTCAGGAAAGAGAGCATCTTTTTCCCAGAATCCATGTCAGTCTTTAAAAAACTCAGGTTGCAGTGTTCCCCTGCCTGTGAACAAGTGCTTTGTATCTAGTGGCCTTGTAACCGATTGGCCAGCCTGGAGAAAGTGCCCACTCCTGTGACAGAAGAGGCTTGTTTGACAGTTCCACCAGCGTGGGCTGTGCACTTCTGGGGATGAAAAGACTCTGGGAGGACACAGAAATGAAGATGTTTACATTTCTGACCATCAATTCCTGTTCTAACTGCATGTTTTGGGGGTTCCTAGGCTGAGGAAACTCTGCAGAAATATTTAATGTCCAAGGAGTCTGTGAGTGATGCAATTCTACAGACAGACCTGATTCTCACAGCAAAGGAAAAGGAGTTGGAAGGTGAGAAGAAAATGGAAGATAGACCAGAAATATCTCCAAGTTTGAAGTTAACTTGGCCTGGTCCACCTGGGATCATCAAATTAGGGCAGGAATGCTGAAGATGTTTCTTACTTCCTGAGGCTGTATCTGGGTATGGCACATATAATCAGCTGTATTAAGGCTACCTGGAAGGAAAAAAGGGCCCCAGGGAATTTTCTCTATAACAAGAGTGGAAGGTAGAAGGGAGTAACACTTCAATCTTAGAGAATTTTGTTTTTTTCCTTTGTCCTCAGAGGCACGCATGAAAGCAGAGGCTGCACAGGCTGAAGCACAAAAGTTGGAGGAGATTCGAAGGCAGAATCAGCTAATGATGGAGCAGAGGGAGAGACTCCATCAGGAGCAAGTGAGACAGATGGAGAGGGACAGAGCAAACTGGCTGGCAGAGCAACAGAGGGCCCAGGAGTGTAAAATCCAGGTATGTAGCAATTGTATCATGCTAGGATTGTAGTCTTCTCCATTTAATGATGAGACCAGGCAGCAATGACAAGGAAGAAAAGGCAGCATAATATTGTGACCCTGGATAAGGACTCTGGAGCCAGTCTACTTGGGTGTGACTCCCATTTCCACTATTTACAAAATGTATGATTTGGGCAACTTATCTAACCCCTCTGTTGCTCAGTTTCCTCTTCTGCAAAATGGAGACAGTACTAATACCTATCTTATAGGATTGTTTTAATAATTATATGAGTTAATATTTGTGTTTGCAATGGTGCCTGGGACAGAGTAAGCACTATAATTTATTAAACAAAAGTGAAGGACATTTCTAGCCTACAGTTATTATTCTTTTCTGTTAACTTATTAACCTCTCTGGACAATCTTTTGCTTCAGTCATAGATTAACTAATTAATTTAATATTACTGTTTTTATGACCCTAACCTTGACTTGGGAAACCCTGGTGGCATAGTGGTTAAGTGCTACGGCAGATTCGGCAGTTTGAATCTGCCAGTTGCTCCTTGGAAACTCTATGAGGCAGTTCTACTCTGTCCTATAGGATTGCTGTAAGCCAGAATCAACTCGACGGCAGTGGATTTTTTTTTTTTTTTTGGTTTCTCAACCTTGACTTGATCATCCCTGGTTCTGAAGGTCTTTAACTGGCAAACTTTGTTTCATCCCATCCTTTTTTATTATTATGATTATGAGTCAATAGGCAGTAGTTCTGATTTATCAAGCATTATACAAACACTTGGCATGCATTGCCTCATCTGCTGTGTTCACTATGAAGCTCAACTGTTATGTGCCCATTTTCAGAAAACAGACTCCAAAGACATAACTAAGTGCCAGCATTCCACAGCCTAGGAAATTATCAGAACTGTCTTCCCCACAGAATGAGGTCCACAATTGCTTCTGCAAACCTGGTATAAAATTTCTGTGTGAGTCCCCTTATGGGACAAAGGACATTCTACCCCTCCCCTTGGGTGACCAGTCTACCTGTGTATAATAGTTTTCCACGTGGTAGTCCAAGACATTTTTAAGATTGCCACTCTGTTCTGAAGGACAGTATGGTCAGTCTGGGGTCTTTGATTTCGTTCTACTTCTGCTACCAAAACTGCAGAGACATGGAACAGATTCCCTCACGTAAGGCTCAGACACCTCACCTGATTCTGGGCACCCTGCTGCAGGATCAGCTTCCCCTTTTAGAAATATGTGAGACATTCATCTGTGTAGCAATGAGGCTTGAAGTTAAGATGTGACTAAGATTTCCTAATGAGATTGTTTAGAATGAAGGGGCAGGGAGTCTCAGAATGGAATTCTGAGATAACAGCATTTCATGGACTGAGAGATGATGATGTTTCTGGAGCTACAGCAAGAGACGTATAGATGCTTACAGAAGTAGGATATCCAAGAGTGGGAGAGAAAACAGGTATGAATGGAAGAGAGGAACTGAGTAATTGTTGTTACTGATAGATTAAAATAAATAAGGAAAAAAAGATTTGTTTGCGTGTTTCCCCCACCGATTTGGGCACTACTATAGGGTCACTATGAGTTGGAATCAACTTGACAGCCCTGGGTCTGGCTCTATTCCCACAGTAATTAGTCCTTTCTGCGAACTTATTAACCCCAATGTTTTTATTTCTCACTCATTAGGAAGAAGCCAAAAGGCTCGAAGAAAGATTAAAAGCTGAAAACAGAAGGCTTCAAAAAACATTACGGCGTCTTTTTAGGTAATACATGTGTCTTACTGTAAAGAGCTAAACATCAGAGCTTCCTTTTATTGCTCACTCTCACCGAGGACACGACTAGCCCAAGCAACTACAGAACTTAAGACAATTACCATTTAAGTAAACTTTATAATTGGTATGAACATATCTGCCAAAAGAATGAACAAATCTGTCTTGGAAGAAACACAGTCAGAATGCTCCTTTGAAGCAAGGATGGTGAGACTATGTCTCAAATACTTTGGACATGTTATCAGGAGGAATCAGTCCGTGGAGATGGACATCATGCTTGGTAAAGTAGAGGGTCAGTGAAAAATGGGAAGACCCTCAACAAGATGGATTGACACAGTGGCTGCAACAACGGTTGTGAGGATAGTGCAGGACTGGGCAGTGTTTCATTCTGTTCTCCGTAGGGTCGCTATGAGTTGGAACCAACTTGATGACACCTAACAACAACAAACCAAAAAACCCATTGCCACTGAGTCAGTTCTGACTCAGCGACCCTACAGGACAGAGTAGAACTGCCCCATAGAGTTTCCAAGGAGTGCTTGGTGAATTTGAACTACCGACCTTTTGGTTAGCAGCCATAGCTGTTACCCACTACACCACCAGGGTTTCCTAACAACAACACCATAATTATTATATTAAGCATTTGTTTAAAGTTATGGTGCTAGTAATTGGTAACATGTGCATCTTAATAGTCCAATAATTAAAAAGATGCTTACTTCCTTAAGGAGATTATAAATTGTATAATAGAAAACATTTTACCACTACCTCAATTTTGGGGTGATATGTAGCATATTCCAAGAGAGAGAGCTTTCTCTTCCACCCAAATGCCGCCAGTCTAGTTTTCCACTTCTGTCTCAAAAGATAGCAAGTGACCTGTGAGTATTATCCACATGACTAAGTCAAATGGAAGTTGACCAAAATCTTAGGCTTAGTTGGACATCACTCCTGTCAGGTGGTCATGTGCTAGTTGCCAGCAGATGGAGGCGCCAATGGTAAAGACAACTAACCTAGCTCCCTAGTTGAGACAATATACAGTTCTCAACTAGGTGGCAGTTTTTCAGTCTATAGTCAGCAGCATGACACCTGGGCACTGTCAACAGACAGTTTGCATGGACCAAGATGAAAGCAAATAACCTCATAAAATCTAGATCCTCCAGAACATGGAAGGTGCTATCAACATGGAGTTGAAGATGTATCATAGGCTGAAGGACTAAAGAAGAAACCTTCTCTTTCTTGTTCACCTTCACCCAAGACATAACTTAAATAGTACATTGTAGAACTTGAAACAGTTGACACTGGACTATATAATTGTGTTGCATGTTTAGGTCCTTATAGCTTGTAAATATATGGTATAAGTGATGTTAGATGCAGTGGCAAAAATCTGATGGGGCTAATGTAATTTTATACTTCTTTATAGTTTTAAAGTTAAATGATCTCAGTTCTTTGTAGTCATGTTTGAAACTCTGCTGGTGTTTCCTAAAAACATTATGGATTGAATAAAATTATTTATTTGTACATATTTAATCTGTAAACTTCCATTAAAATTTTTTGAAAACCCTAACTCTCCTTTTTACTTAATTTTTTCCTCAATTTTTAAAAATCAATAGGGAAACCATTTGAGTTTCCATAAAGAGGTTAAGAATTACACTAAGGCAGGAAATAAAGCAAAAATGTTTTATTAGACCCTTAATATTTTTGTTTGTTTGTTTACTCCTGTAAAGTAAGGTTTTAAAATTATAGAAACATTACCAAATCTGCATTTTGCCTCCCTCGTAATTGCTTATCTGTCCAAGGAATCCTCAGATTGGGTTATATTGAGGATCTTGAAATTTTTTAGCTGCTCAAAATATGATTTACTTATTTGCAGAAAAAAAAGCTTATCTATTTTAGTGTCCCTAATTGAAACAATTATCACTGACTGTGCCATTAGAAAAGTCCCAAGTTCAGAATATTTATGACTTCTTGCAAAATCTAAAAATTCAAATACTACCTACCTACTGCTTGCTGTCAAGTCAATTCCAGTATTAAAATAGATCTAAGATATTTGAGAAAATAGAAAAATGGTAATACTTCTCAAATAATTTTGAGGCTAATATTACCATAATTTTAAAACTGATTAGAGCAAGTAAAAGAAAAGAAAATCATAGATCATCTCATTTATGAACATATTTCTTTACTTATTAATTCAATAAATGTGTGTTAAAACTATTGCCATTGAGTTGATTCTGCTTCATAGATACTCTACAGGACAGAGCAGAACTGTTCCATAGGCTTTCCAAGGAGCAGACGGTGGTATGAACTGCCAACCTTTCAGTTAGAATCTGTGCATTTAACCACTGTGCTACCAGGGTTCCAAATGTGTATCAGGTACCTATTATGTTCTAAGCATGTTTAATTACTAGAGAAACTGGTGAAAATGTATACAGAGTTTTTAGCCCCTTGAACTTAATTCTCTTGTAGAGAAAGTCAATATACACATTTTAAAATAGGTATAATAAGCCATAGGTGCAAAATCCTAAATAAAATATAAATAACCAAATATAACTCTGTATTAAAAATATCACAGACTTTAAAACTGAAATGAAGGCATGATTTATCAACAGAAAATCTAAAAATAACCTTTAATCATGTTTATTGTTAACTTTTATATGTAATTTTTCCCCTTTTTTTACTGTGCTTTAAGTGAAAGTTTACGAATCAAGTCAGTCTGTCATACAAAAACTCATACACACACTGCTACTCCTAGTTGCTCTCCCTGCAATGAGACAGCACACTCCTCCTCTCCACCTTGCATTCCCTGTGTCCATTCAGCCCGCTCCTGTCCCCTCTGCCTTCCCATCCCAACTCCAGACAGGAGCTGCCCACACAGTCTCATGCATCCACCTGAGCCAAGAAACCCACTTCTCACCAGTATCATTTCCTGTCCCACAGTCCAGTCCAATCCCCATCAGAAGAGTTGGCTTTGGGAATGGTTCCAGTCTTGGGCTAACAGAAGGTCCAGGGACTGTGACCTCTGGGGTCTCTCCAGTATCAGTCAGACCATTAAGTCTGGTCTTTTCATGAGAATTTGGGACCTGCATCCATGGCTCTCCTGCTCCCTCAGGGGTTCTCTGTTGTGTTCCCTGTCAGGGCAATCACTGGTTGTAGTTGGGCACCATCTAGTTCTTCTGGTCTCAGGCTGATGGAGTCTCTGGTTTATGTGGCCCTTTCTGTCTCCTGGGCTCATAATTACCTTGGGTCTTTGGTGTTCTTCATTCTCCTTTGCTACAGGTGGGTTGAGACTGATGCATCTTAGATGGCTGCTTGCTAATGTTTAAGACCCCAGACGCCACTCACCAAAGTGGGATGCAGAATATTTTCTTAATATACTTGTTATGCCAATTGACCTAGATGTCCCCTGAAACCATGGTCCCCAGACCCCCGCCCCTGCTACTCCGGCCTTCGAAGCATTCAGTTGTATTCAGGAAACTGCTTTTGGTTTAGTTCAGTTGTGCTGACCTCTTCTATATTATGTGCTGTCTTTCCCTTCACCTAAAATACTTCTTGTCTACTATCTAGTGAATACCCCTCTCCCTCCCTCCCCACCCTGTAAATATCAGAGAATATTTTCTTCAGTGTTTAAACTATTTCTTGAGTTCTTAAAATTTAGAGGTCTCATACAATATTTGTCCTTTTGCAACTGACTAATTTCACTCAGCATAATGCCTCCCAGATTCCTCCATGGTATGAAATGTTTCACGGATTCATCAATGTTCTTTATCATTGTGTAGTATTCCATTGTGTGAATATACCATAATTTATTTATCCATTCATTCATTGATGGGCACCCTGGTTGCTTCCATTTTTTGCTGTTGTAAACTGTGCTGCAATGAACGTGAGTGTGCATATATCTGTTTGTGTGAAAGCTCTTATTTCTCTAGGATATATTCTGAGAAGTGGAATTGCTGAATTGTATGGTAGTTCTATTTCTAGCTTTTGAAGAAAAAAAAAATTTTTTTTTTTTAAGGAAGCACCAAATTGATTTCCAAAGTGGTTGTACCATTTTACATTCCTACCAGCAGTGTATAAGTGTTCCAGTCTCTCCACAACCTCTCCAACATTTATTATTTTGTGTTTTTGGATTAAGGACAGCCTTGTTGGAATGAGACCGTATCTCATTGTAGTTTTGATTTGTATTTCTCTAATGGCTGATGATCGAGAGCATTTCCTTATGTATTTGTTAGCTACCAGAATGTCTTCAATGGTGAAGTGCCTGTTCATATCCTTTGCCCATTTTTTAATTGGGTTATTTGTCTTTTTGTAGTTGAGTTTTTGCAGTATTATGTAGATTTTAGAGATCAGACACTGATTGGAATTGCAGAAGCTAAAATTTTCTTCCCAGTCTGTAGGTAATCTTTTTACTCTTTTGGTGAAGTCTTTGGATGAGCATAGGTGTTTGATTTTTAGGAGCTCCCAGTTATTTAGTTTTTCTTCTGCATTGTTAGTAATGTTTTGTATACTGTTTATGCCATGTATTAGGGCTCCTAGTGTTGTCCTTATTTTTTCTTCCATGGTCTTTATCATTTTAGATTTTATATTTAGGTCTTTGATCCATTTTGAGTTAGTTTTTGTGCATGGTGTGAGGCATAGGTCCTCTTTCATTTTTTTGCAGATGGATATCTAGTTATGCCAGCACCATTTGTTAAAGAGACTGTCTTTTCCCCATTTAACCGACTTTGGGTCTTTGTCAAATATCAGCTGCTCATATGTGGATGGATTTATGTCTGCATTCTCAATTGTGTTCCATTGGTCAATGCATCTGTTGTTGTACCAGTACCAGGCTGTTTTGACTACTGTGGCAGTATAATAGGTTCTAAAATCAGGTAGAGTGAGGCCTCCCACTTTGTTCTTCTTTTTCAGTAATGCTTTAGTTATCTGGGGCCTCTTTCCCTTCCATATGAAGTTGGTGATTTGTTCATCCATCTCATTAAAAATACCATAGGAATTTGGATCACGATTGTGTTGTATCTATAGGTCGTTTTGGCTAGAATAGACATTTTTGCAATGTTGAGACTTCAAATCTGTGAGCAAGGTATGTTTTTCCACTTATATAGGTCTTTTTGGTTTCTTACAGTACTGTCTTGTAGTTTTCTTTGTATAAGTCTTTTATGTCTCTGGTTAGATTTATTCCTAAGTATTTTATCTTCTTGGGTGCTATTGTAAATGGTATTGATTTGGTGATTTCCTCTTTGACATTCTCTTTGTCAGTGCAGAGGAATCCAACTGATTTTTCTATGTTTATCTTGTATCCTGATACTTTGCTGAACTCTTCTATTAGTTTCAGTAGTTTTCTTGATTATTCCTTAGGGTTTACTGTGTATAAAATCATGTCATCTGCAAATAGAGATACTTTTACTTCTTCCTTACCAATTTGGATGCCCTCTATTTCTTTGTGTAGCCTAATTGCTCTGCCCAGGACCTCCAGCACAATGTTGAATAAGAGTGGTGTTGAAGGGCATCCTTGTCTGGTTCCTGTTCTTAGGGGGAATACTTTCAGACTATCTCCATTTAGGATGATGTTGGCTGTTGGCTTTATATAAATGCCCTTTATTATGTTCAGGAATTTCCCTTCTATTCCTATTCTGCTGAGAGTTTCTTATCAAGAATGGGTGTTGAACTTTGCCAAATGCCTTTTCTGCAACAACTGAATAGATCATGTGGTTCTTGTCTTTTGTTTTACTTACATGACAGAACAGATTACATTAATTAGTTTTCTAGTGTTGAACCATCCCTGCATAAAAAATAGCTGGTATGAATCCCACTTGGTCATGGCGAATTATTTTTTGATATGTTGTTGAATTCTATTGGCTAGAATTTTGTTGAGGATTTTTTTTTATCTAAGTTCATGAGGATATAGATTTATAATTTTCTTTTTTTATGGTGTCTCTACATGGTTTTGGTATCAGGGATATGCTGGCTTCATAGAATGAATTTGGGAGTATTCCATCCTTTTCTATGCTCTGAAATACCTTTAGTGGTAGAGGTGTTAACTTTTCTCTGAAAGTTTGGTCGAATTCTGCAGTGAAACTGTCAGGGCCAGGGTCTATTTTTCTTGGGAGTTTTTTTATTTACCTTTTCAATCTCTTCTTTCATTTTATGGGTTTATTTAGTTGTTCTATGTCTGTTTGTGATAGTTTAGGTAGGCAGTATGTTTCTAGAAATTCGTCAATTTCTTCTAGGTTTTCAAATTTGTTGGAGTACAATTTTTCATATTCATCATGATTCTTTTGTTTTCAACGGAGTCTGTTGTGATATAGCCTATTTCATTACTTATTTGGGTTATTTGTTTCTTCTTCTGATTTTATTTTGTCAGTTTGGCCAATGGTTTATTGATTTTGTTAATTTGTTCAAAGAATCAGCTTTTGGTCTTGTTAACTCTATTGTTTTCTGTTCTCTATTTCATTTAATTCTGCCGTAATTTTTATTTGTTTTCTTTTGGTGCCTGAGGACTTCTATTCTTGCTCTCTTTGTATTTGTTCAAGTTGTAGGGATAATTCTTCAATTTTGTCTCTTTCTTCTTTTCGGATGTGTGCATTTATTGTCATAAATTTACCTCTGAGGACTGCTTTAGCTGTGTCACAAAGATTCGGATAGGAAGAGTTTTCATTCTCTTTGGATTGTATGAATTACTTTATGCCATCTTTAATTTCTTCTATAACCCAGTTGTTTTTGACCAAGGTGTTGTTCAGTTTCCACGTGTTTGATTTCTTTTCCCTGCTTTTTTTGCTATTGATTTCTACTTTAATGGCTCTATGGTCAGAGGAGGTGCTTTGTAATATTTCAATGTTTTGGATTCTGTTATGGCTTGCTTTATTACCTAACATGCAGTCTATTCTAGAGAAAGTGCTACGTGAATTGGAAAAGAAAGTATACTTGGCTGCTGTTAGGTACAGTGTTCCCTATATGTCTATGAAGTCAAGTTGGTTGATTGTGGCGTTAGGTCTTCTGTGTCTTTATTGAGTTTCTTTCTGGATGTTCTGTCTTTCACCAAAAGTGGTGTGTTGAAGTCTCCTACTATTGTCGTGGAACTGTCTATCTTGTTTTTCAATGCTGTTAGAGTTTGTTTTATGTATCCTGATGCCCTGTTTTGGGGTGTGTAAATATTTAATGAAGTTGTGTCCTCCTGGTATATTGTCCCTTTAATCATTATATAGTGTCCCTCTTTGTCTTTTGTGGTGGATTTAATTTAAAGTCTATTTTGTCAGAAATTAATATTTCCACTCCTGTTTTTTTTTATTTTTGTTAGATTGATATTTTTTTTTCCCATCCTTTAAATTTTACTTTGTTTGTGTCTTTAAGTCTAAGGTGTGTCTCTTATAGGCGGTATATAGATGGATCTTTTTTTTTTTTTGTCCATTCTGTGACTCTCTGTCTGTTTATTGGTGCATTTAGTTCATTTACATTCAGCGTAATTTTCAACAAGTATGAGTTTAGTTCTGTCATTTTGATATTTTTTTTTGCGTGTTGTTGACAGTTTCTTTTTTCCATTTAATTTTTTGTGCTAAGTAGTTTTTCCTTATATATTGTCTTTTTCTCTTTTTCATTGTCGTTGATTTTGTTTTTCCTGAGTCTATGTTTTTCTTGTATTTTATTTTGATGTGTGGGATTGTTAGCCTCCTTTGTGGTTACCTTAATATTTACCCCTATTTTTCTAAATTTAAACCAGATTTTATCTCTTTATGTTGCCTTGACTTCCTCTCCATATGAAAGATCTATGGCTACATTTTTGAGCCCCTCTTTGTTGATTTATAGTTGTCATCTTTTACATTATGATATTGCTGTTTCGAGTATTTTTTTATCTTGATTTATGTTTGTGATTTCCCTGTCTGGGTTGATATCTAGTTGCTCTGTCCTACGTTCTAGTCTTGGGTAGTTATCTGGTATTATTGATTTTCTAACCAGAGGACTGCCTTTAGTATTTCTTGCAATTTTGGTTTGGTTTTTACAAATTCCCTAAACTTCTGTTTATCTGGAAATGTCCTAATTTTGCCTTCATATTTGAGAGACAGTTTCGCTCGATATATGGTTTTGGCTGGCAATTTTTTTTCCTTCAATGCTTTATATATCTCATCCCATTGCCTTCTTGCCTGAATGATTTCTGCCAAGTAGTCCGAGCTTATTCTTATTGACTCTCCTTTGTTGGTGGCTTTTTGTTTATCCCTAGCCACTCTTAAAATTCTTTCTTTATCTTTGGTTTTGGCAGTTTGATTATAATATGTCTTGGTGACATTCCTTTCGGATCTACCTTATGTGGGGTTCGATGAACATCTTGGGTAGATATTGTCTCATCTTTCAAGATATCAGGGAAGTTTTCTGCCAACAAATCTTCAACAACTCTTTTTGTATTTTCTGTTCTCTCTTCCTGTTTCTGGTATTTCAATCCCTCATCAGTTATTTCTCTTGATAGAGTCCTACATGATTCTTAGTGTTTCTTCATTTTTTAAAATTCTTTTCTCTGAATTTTCTTTGAATATATGGTGCCAAGTGCTTTATCTTCAATTTCACTAATTCTGACTTCCATTTCCTCAGTTCTGCTCCTGTGACTTTCTATTGAGTTTTCTAATTCTGAAATTTTATTGTTAATCTTCTGAATTTCTGATTGCTGTCTCTCTATGGCTTCATGCAGACTATTAAATTTGTCATTATGTTCTTAAATAACCTTCTTAATTTCCTCTGCTACTTTATCTCTATATTCCTTGGTTTGATGTGCGTTTTGACTTATCTCCTTCCTGATCTCTTGAAGAGTTCTGTATATCAATCTTTTGTATTCTGCCTGTGGTAATTCCAGGAATATATCTTCATCCAGAAGATTTCTTGGTTCTTTGTTTTGAGAGCTTGTTGACGCGATCATGGTCTGCTTCTTTATATGGTTTGATATTGACTGTTTTCTCAGAGCCATCTATAAGTTATTGTATCAATTTATTTTATGTTTGCTTACTGTATTCTAGCTTCTTGCTGTGTCTTGTTTTGATATGTGCAGATAGGCTGCTTGAGAGATCTAGCTTGATTATTTGCACCTTTGAAGCTGTAATGTCCTACCACCAGATAGTTAGAGCTGTTACCAGGTATATGAGCGTAGGAGTCCATTTACTTTTCTTGTGTGGATTCAGCTCAGGAGCCCAGGTATTCAGTTACCAAGTGTGTGATGCAGGCTCTATCCTACAGTCTTTGAGGGGCAGGAGTGACTGGTGAAGGCACAGGTATCTGTTTGCAGTAGGGGGTCACTCTCTGAGCAAGACAGGGGGCTAACAGCTGTCCCCGAGTGTCTGTGAGGTAAGCACACCCTTTTTCCCTAGGAATGCACAGGTGAGTGGGTCCTGCAGCCAAACCATGGGCGCCCAGTTCTTTTGGTAGTAAGGACTGGGAGGCACCACTTATCCTTGGACTGCTGTCACGCGTGGCTAGGTGGCATGGGTGGAGCCACCAGTCCTCAGATCCCTGATGTGGGTAGGTGAAGACCCCAGTTGCAGTTTTCCAGCTATGGCCTAAGCTCCTGAAATGGGCCCACACAGGTCCATGGAGGTGTGAAATGCATTCAAAGCCCGTGGACTGTTTGTTCCTGGACAGGAGCCATTTCTGCCCTGAGTTCCTAGCTTAGGGGAATCAGCAGATTATCTTTTCCCCCAAATGTTAATTTATTCCTTCTCCAAGGCCGGGAGAATGGCTTAGGGCATGCAGGAGTACCTAGCTCAGGCCCAGTGAAATCGACCACCACTGAAGCCAGCTTGGTGGCTGTGGGAGTGCTAAATTAGACTCAAGTACTTAGCTTTTGTTGAGAGTGCTGTTCTAATCCCAGGGATGTGAGTAGACTATGCAGGTCATTGTCTCTCCCTGAGGAACTAATTTCCCAAACACCACCAGGGGATCATGCCTGAGGGGCTCTGGTTCCTGCCGAGTCAGGTCCGACAACTCCTTGCCAGTTCTGAACCGTCTCTCCCTCCCCCCTTCCATGCAGTCCAACTTCCTAACTTTGCCTTTGATGTTCACGGCTCCTAACCTGTCATATATATAATCCCTTCACTTGTTTTTTTCTGGTCTTTGTTGTAAATGGGATCACCGGAAGCATCTGACTACTCTGCCATCTTGGCCCCTCCTCTATAAATATTTGTATAAAAACCAGAGAACCTGGCCAATGCTAGAAGACAAGATAAAAGAAATTGGAAATAAAAAGAAAGGAGGGAAAAACCAAAATCTTTGAAGATATGCTCACCAACATAGAAAAGTCAACATAATCTATAGACAAAGTATTAGAATTCCCCAGGCATTGTATAAAACCTAAATATCAATGATACTTTGCTTCTTTAGAGGTAAGCAACCAGACAATATAATAGAAAAAAGGGCAACCATTTACAATAACAATACAATTTCTCTGTGAGTTACTTTAATGAAGAAACACAAGTCCATTATGGATAATTTTGTTTGTGCTTTAGTTGAAAACTTACAGCTCAAGTTAATTTCTCATGCAAAAATTTATACATATATTGTTATGTGAACTTAGTTGCAGTCCCTATAATGTGACAGCACTCTTCCCCTTTCCATTCCACATTTCCCATGCACATTCAACCAGCTCCTATTCCTATCTGTCTTCTCATCCCGCCTTTGGACAGGAGCTGCTCATTTAGTCTTGTGTTTCTACTTGAACTAAGAAGCGCACTCTTCATGAGTATTATTTTACATTTTATAGTCCAGTCTAATCTTTTTCTGAAGAGTTGGCTACTGGAATAACTTTAGTTCTGGGCCAATAGACAGTCCGGGGGCCATATCTTCTGGGGCTCCTCCAATCTCAGTCAGACCATTAAGATTGGTCTTTTTACTAGAATTTGAGTTCTGCACCACACATTTCTCCTGCTCCATCAGGGACTCTTAGTTGTGTTACCTATCAGGGCAGTCATTGGTGGTAGCCAGGCACCAACTAGTTCTTCTGGTCATAGGCAGATGTATTCTCTGGTTTATGTGGTCCTATAGGGTCGCTATGAGTCAGAATCGACTTCTCAGCAATGGGTTTTGTTTCTTAGAAACTCTGGTGGCGTAGTGGTTAAGTGCTGTGTCTGCTACTCAAAAGGTCAGCAGTACGAATCCACCAGGTGCTCCTTGGAAACCCTGTGGGGCAGTTCTTCTCTGTCCTATAGTGTCTCTATGGTTGGAATTGACTCACTGGCAATGCTTGTTGTTTGTCTCTTGGGCTAATATCTTCCTTGTGTCTTTGGTGTTCTTCATTTTCCTTTGCTCCAAGTGGGTTGAGGACAATTGATGCATCTTGGATGGCTGCTTCTTGCACTCTTTTAAGACCCCAGGTACCGCTCACCAAAATGGGATGCAGAACATTTTCTTAATAAATTTTGTTATGGCTATTGACCTAGATGTCCCCAGAAATCATGATCCCCAGACTCCCACCCCTGCTACTCTGTTCCTTGAAGTGTTTGGTTGTGTTCAGGAAATGTCTTAGATTTTGGTTTAGTCCAGTTGCGCTGACTTTCCCTGTATTGTGTGCTGTCCGTCCCTTCGCCTAAGATAATTCTTATCTACTATCTGGTTAGTGAATTCCCTTCTCCCTCCCTCCCCACCCTTGTAACCCTCAAAGACTGTTTTCTTCTGTGTTTAAACCTTTTCTTAAGTTCTTATAATAGTGGTCTCATACAATATTTGTCCTTTCGGACTGGCTAATTTCACTCAGCATAATTCATTTTAGATTCATACATGTTGTGAGATGTTTCATGGATTCATCATTTTTTTTTAATCTTTGTGTAGTATTCCATTGTATGAATATACCATAATTTTGTTTATCCATTCATCTGTCTATGGGGACCTAGGTTGTTTCCATTTTTTTTTTTTTGCTATTGTGAGCAGTGCTGCAATGAACATGGGTGTGCATATATCTATATGTGTGATGGCTCATATTTCTCTAGGATGTATTCCAAGGAGTGGGATTTCTGGACTGTATGGTAGTTCTATTTCTAGCTTTTAAAGGAAGTGCCAAATCAATTTCCAAAGTGGTTGTACCATTTTGCATTCCCACCAGCAGTGTAGAAGCATTCCAGTCTCTCCACGACCTCTCCAACATTTATCATTTTGTGTTTTGGTGGATTAATGCTAGCATTGTTGGGTGAGATGGAATCTCATTGTAGTTTTGATTTGCATTTCTCTAATGGCTAATGATCGGGAGCATTTCCTCATGTATCTGTTAGCTGTCTGAATGTCTTCTTTAGTGAAGTGCTTGTTCATATCCTTGGCCCATTTTTTAAATTGGGTTATTTGTCTTTTTATTGTTGAGGTTTTGCAGTATCTTGTAGATTTTAGAGATTAGACCCTGATCGGATATGTCATAGCCAAATTTTTTTTTTCCCAATCTGTAGGTTGTCTTTTTACTCTTTTGGTGAAGTCTTTGAATGAGCATAAGTGTTTGATTTTTAGGAGCTCCCAGTTATCTAGCTTCCCTTCTAGTGTTTCTGCATTGTTAGTTATGTTTCGTATTCTGTTTATGCCATGTATTAAGGCTCCTAGCATTGTCCCTATTTTTTCTTCCATGGTCTTTCTTGTTTTAGGTTTTATTATTAGTTCTTTGATCCATTTTGAGTTTGTTTTTTTACATGCTGTAAGGTATGGGTCTTGTTTCATTTTTTGGCATGTGGATATTCAGTTATGCCAGCACCATTTGTTAGAGACTGTCTTTTCCCCATTTAACAGACTTTTGTTCTTTGTCAAATATCAGCTATTCCTAGGTGGATGAATTTATGTCTGAATTCTCAATTCTGTTCCATTGGTCTATGTGTCTGTTATTGTACCAGTACCAGGATGTTTTGACTACCATGGGGGTATAGTAGGTTCTAAAATCAGGTACTGTGAGGCCTCCCACTTTGTTCTTCTTCTTTAGTAATGCTTTACTTGTTCAGGGCCTCTTCCCTTTCCATATGTAGTTGGTGATTTGTTTTTCCAACTCATTAAAAAATGTCATTGGTATTTGGATTGGGATTACCTTGTATCTATAGATAGCTTTGGGTAGAATAGACATTTTTACAATGTTGAGTCTTCCTATCCATGAGCAAGGTATGTTTTTCCACTCTTGTAGGTCTTTTGGTTTCTTGCTGTAGTATCTTATAGTTTTTTGTGTGTGTGTGTAGGTCTTTCACATCTCTGGTTAGATTTATTCCTAAGTCTTTTATCTTCTTGAGGGCTACTGTAAATAGTACTGATTGGTGATTTCCTCTTCGACTTTCTCTTCTTTGAAGTAGAGGAATTCAACTGATTTTGTATGCTTATCTTGTATCCTGATACTTTGCTGAACTCTTCTATTAGTTCCAATAGTTTTCTTGTGGATTCTTTATGGTTTTATGTGTATAAGATCATATCATCTGCAATTAGGCATACTTTGACTTCTTCCTTAACAATCTGGATGTGCTTTATTTCTTTTTCTTGCCTTGTTTCTTTGACTAGGGCCTCCAAACACAATGTTGAATAAGAGTGGCGATAAAGGGCATCCTTGTCTGGTTCCTCTTCTCAAGGGGAATGCTTTTGGGCTCTTTCCATTTAGGGTGATATTGATTGTTTTTCTAATGTTGAACCATCTCTGCACACCTGGTATGAATTCCATTGGTCATAATGTATTGTTTTTTGATATGGTGTGGAGTTCTATTGGCTAGAATTTTGTTGAGGATTTTCACATCTATGTTCATGATGGATATTGGTCCGTTATTTTGTTTTTTTGTGGTGTATTTACCTGGTTTTGGTATCAGGGTTATGCTGGCTTCATAGAATGAGTTAAGGAGCAATCCTTCCTTTTCTATTCTCTGAAATACCTTGAATAGCACTGATGCTAACTGTTCTCTGAAAATTCGGTAGAATTCTCCATTGAAGATTCCAGAGCCAGGGCTTTTTTTTGTTTGTTTTAATTGTTGTCGGGAATTTTTAAATTAGTGTTTCAATCTCTTTTTTTATTATAGGTTTATTTAGTTGTTCTGTCTCTGGTTGTGTTAGTTTAGACAGGTAGTGTGTTTCTAGAAATTTGTCCATTTCCTCTAGGTTTTCAAATTTATTGCAGTACAATTTTTCATAGTATTCTTGTTATGATTCTTTTAATTTCAGTTGGACCTGTTGTGATATCACCCATCTCGTTACTTATTCTGGTTATTTGCTTCTTCTCCTATTTTTCTTCTTCAATTTGGCCAATGGATTATCAGTTTTGTTCTTTTTAAACAAGAAGCTTTTGATCTTGTTAGCTCTTTCAATTGTTTTTCTGTTCTATATTTCACTTAATTCTGCTCTAATTTTCATTATTTGCTTTCTTCTGGTGCCCGTGGGTTTCTTTTGCTGCTCTCTTCCTATTTGTTCTAGTTGTAGAGTTAATGTTTTCATTTTGGCCCTGTCTTCTTTTTTGGATGTGTGCTTTTATTGCTATAAATTGACTTCTGAGCATTGTTTTTGCTGTGTGCCAAAGGTTATGGTGGGATGTGTTTCCATTCTCATTTGATTCTGTGACTTTTTTATTCTGTCCTTGATTTCCTCTATAATCCAGTGGTATTTGAGCAAGGTGTTGTTCTGTTTCCATGTATCAATTTTTTTTTTCCCTTGCTTTTTCTGTTTTTGATTTCTACTTTCATGGCTTTATGGTCAGAAAGATGTTTTGTAATATTTCAGTGTACTGGGTTCTGTTAAGACTTGCTTTGTGGCCTAATATGTGGTCTATTCTAGAGAATGTTTCATATGCATTGGAAAAGAAAATATACTTGGCTACCGTTGGGTGGAGTGTTCTGAATATGCCTATGAGGTCAAGTTGGTTGACTGTGACATTTAGGTCTTCCATGTCTTTATTGAGCTTTTTTCTGAGTGTCCTGCCCTTCATCAAAAGTGGTGTGTTGATGTCTCCTGCTATTATTATGAAGCTGTCTATTTCTCTTTTCAGTGCTGTTAGAGTTTGTTTTATGTATTTGCAGCCCTGTCATTGGAAGCATAAATATTTATTATGGTTATGTCCTCCTGATGTATTGACCCTTTAATCATTATATAGTGTCTTTCCTTATCCTTAGTGGTGGATTTCGCTTTGTCAGAGATTAATATTATTTTGTCAGAGATTAATATTGCCACTCCTGCTTTTTTTTGGCTGTTGTTTGCTTGATATATTTTTTGCATCCTTTGAGTTTTAGTTTGTTTGTGTCTTTGAGTCTAAGGTGTGTCCCTTGTAGGCACCATATAGACAGGCCATGTTTTTTAATCCACTCTGCCACTCTCTGTCTCTTTATTGTTGCATTTAGTCCATTTACATTCAGTGTAATTATTGATAGCTATGAGTTTAGTGCTGTCATTTTGATGTATTTGTGTGTGTGTTGTTGTTGACAGTTTCTTTGTTTCACTTAATTTTTTGTGTAGTCATTTTTCTTTACGTATTTTCTTTTCATCTTTTTCATTGTTGTTGATTTATTATTTGTTGAATCTTTATTTTTTTTTGTTCTTTATTTTGATGTGTAAAATTCTTAGTTTCCTTTGTGTTTACCTATAATATTTACCTCTATTTTTCTGAGTATAAACCAATCTTTTATTCCTTATTATTGCCTTGACTTCTTCTACATATGAAAATTCTGTGCCTACTTTATTTAGTCACCCTTTTTTGTTTTAATGTTGTCATCTTTTTCATATTGTCTTCCGTGTTTCCCTATTTTAAGTGTTTTAGCTTTGACTTATTTTTGTGACTTCCCTATCTGGGTTGATATATGGCTGTTCTGTCCTGTGTTCTTGCCTTGGGTTGTTATCTGATGTTATTGATTTTCTAACTGGAGGACTCCCTTTAGTATTTCTTGTAATTTTGGTTTGGTTTTTACAAATTCCCTTTCACTGGAAATGCCCTAATTTCACCATCATATTTGAGAGAGAGTTTTGCTGGATATGCAATTCTTGTCTGGCAATTTTTCTTTCTTTAAATCTTTTGGGTGGGTTTTAAGTCTTTATATATGTAATCCTGTTGCCTTCTTGCCTGCTTGGTTTCTGCTGAGTTGTCAGAGTTTAGGATTATTGACTCTTATGTGTAGATGACTTTTAGTTTATCCCTAGCTGCTCTGAAAATTCTCTCTTTATCTTTGGTTTTGGGATGTTAGATTATAATATGTCTTTGTGACTTTCTTTTGGGCTCTACTTTGTGTGGGGTTTGATGAGCTTCTTGGATAGGCATCTTGTTCTCTTTGATGGGGGAAGTTTTCCGTGAAAAAAATCTTCAACAATTATCTCTGTATTTTCTGTTGGCCACCCTCCATTCTGGTAACTCATTCACTTGTAGGTTATTCCTCTTGATAGAGTTCCGCATAATTCTTAGGGTTTCTTCATTAAAAAAAATTATTTTATCTGATTTTTCCTCAAATAATTTGGTGTCAAGTGCTTTATCTTCAGTCTCACGAATTATGGCTTCTGTTTTCTCAATTCTGCTCCCATGACTTTCTATTGAGTTGTGTAATTCTGAAATTTTATTGTTAATCTTTTGGATTTCTGTTTGCTCTCTCTCTGTGGATTCTTGCAGCTTGTTAAATTTGTCATTATGTTCTTGTATAACCTTCTTAAATTTCGGTGTTGTTTTTTCTGTGTGTTCCTTGCCTTTGTCTGCATTTTGCCTAATCTCCTTCCTGATCTCTGTATATTAATCTTTTGAGTTCTACCTCCAGTAATCCCAAGAGGTTCTCTTCTTCCGGAAGGTTTCTTTGTTCTTTGTTTTGGTTGGTTGCTGAAGCCACATGTTCTGTCTCTTTATGTGATTTGAAATTGACTGTTGTCACCAAGCCATCAATAAGTTATTGTATTTGTTTATTTTATGCTTGCTTTTTTTTTTTTTTTTTACTGTGTCCTAGCTTCTTGTTTTGTTTTGTTTTGTTTTGTTTTGTTTTGTTTTGATATGCCCAAATAGGCCGGTTGTATGAGCTACTTTGATTATTGGCATTTTTGAATCCCTCACATCCTGTCACCAGGTGGTTAGAGCTGTTACTAGGTATGTGAGCCACGAGTCCATTTACTTTCTTGTATAGATTCAGCTCAGGTGCTCCAGTCATCAGTCAGCAAGTGTGTGGTACAGGCTGTCACCTACAGGTCTAGATGGACAGGAGTGATTGGAGTAGGCACAGGTATCTGACTGTAGTAGGGGGTCATGTGCTAAGCAAGGCAGGTGGATGATGCTACCCCTGAGTGCTTGGGTGGAAGAGGTGTCCCTGTCCCATACAGCACTTTTGTGGGTGGGTTTTGCAGCCAGGCTTTGGGCACTGAATGCTGTGGGCTGCAAGGACTGGGAGGCACCACTTTTTCTCAGACCCCTGTTGTGGGTGGCTAGGTAGAGTGGGTAAAACCACCAGTCCTCAGGTCCCTGAAGTGGGTAGCGGAGGACTCTACTTAATGGGCAGGGTGGTGTCAAATGTCACAAACCTGCCAGTCCCCTTAGCTGTTGCAGTTGAAAACAGGCTTCAGGTATACACCCTGTTGTACTGTGCTATTGAAGGGCTATGCTGTTGAAATGGGCCCACACAGGTCTAGGCAGGGGTGAAAGGTATTCAAAGTCCATGGGCCTCTTACTCCTGTGCCTAGGCAAAGGGCTCTGCCTGCTCTGAGTTCCCAGCTTAGGGGAGCTGGCAGATTATTTTTTACTGTTTGTTAAACTGGGAGAGTTGTTCAGGCAGTGTCGTCCCTCTTCCGGCCCAGGGGGCACAGTAATCACTGAAACTGGTTGGACTGGGACTGGAGCAGAGCAGAGCAGAGATGGGATGGGTAAGGGTAAGAGTTACTTCCCAAAGGCGGGAAGGTTTTTTTTTTTTTTATCCTGTGTGTTAGATGAGACCTGTGAACTTTACTTTTGTAGATTCAGTGCCACTTTCCCCTGACTCAAGGGACTTGTGCAGACTTTCAGCCACTCAGTTTCCCCTAGTATGGCAAAGGCTTCCCAAGTGCTAGTGCTTGCCTCAGCCTGAGCATGTTGGCCAATCCAGCCTGTAGGGCACCTGCCAGCTCAGTTCTGTCAAATCCTTGCTGTGTCTGAACTGTATCTCCCTCCCCCTGCTGCTTTGTCTGACTCCTCAAATTTGTCTTTGATGTTCAGGGCTCCTAGATTTTCATACATAATAGATTCACTTGTTTATTCAGGTCTGTGTTGTAAGAGAGACAACAGGAAGAGTCTGACTACTCCACCATCTTGGCTCTGGCCTCCATTATGGGTAAAAAATTTTAACTCCATGAGACGATGTTAAAGACCTACATAACAGATGAATATCTCACCAATGGGAATAAAATCTTATTCTCAGCAAAATTATCATTAAAGTGTTAGAATAAAAAAAAAAAAAGAATCTCATGGAAAGAACTAAATAATGTATTTCAGCAAGAAGAGAAATATTTCTAAAAGGAATATTGCCCGAAAGTAATGTTGAGCAAAGAAATAATAAAAGGTGTTGGTTAATCTAGAAAAGCACAGAATGAGAGGTAGTGATAGTAGTAGTAGAAGTGGCTGCAGTATTAGGAATTGAAATATATATATTTTTGTTTTTAAACTAACAGAAATTAAAAATTCCAACAATACAGCAGTGGCTCTTAATGGGAGACTTTGGAGAGAAGATAAAGAATTTCTGAGGTAGGCAGAATAATGGACCCTCCCCAATATGCCCACATCTTAATCCCTGAAACATATGAATGTGTCCCGCCACTTGTCAGTCAGTTTGTTGTGCTGTGGTGGCTTGCATATTGCTATGATGCTAGAAGCTATGCCACCAGTATTTCAAATACCAGCAGGTTTACCCATGGTGGACAGGTTTCAGTTGAGCTTTCAGACTAAGACAGATTGGGAGGAAGGATCTGATGACACACTTCTGAAAAAATTGCCCAGTGAAAATATTTTGGACAGCAGCAGAACATTGTCTGATATGGTGCTGAAAGATGAGTCCCTCAGGTTGTAAGCCACTGAAAATACGACTAGGGAAGAGCTGCCACCTCAAAATAGAGTCAACCTTAATGATGTAGTTGGGGTCAAGCTTTTGGGACCTTTATTTGCTGATGCAGCATGACTCAAAATGAGAAGGAACAGCTGCAAATATCCTTTAATAATCAGAATGTGGAATGTACAAAGTACAAATCAAGAAAAATTGGAAGTTGTCAAAAGTGAAATGGAATGTTTGAAGATCTATATTCTAGGCATCGGTGAGCTGAAACAAACTGGTATCAGCCATTTTAAATTGGACAATCTACTTCGCCTAGAATGACAAATTAAAGATGAGCAGTATCTCATACTCGACAACAAGAACATTTCAAGATTTATCCTGATGTACAACGCTGTCAGTGAGAGGATAAGATCTGTATGCCTACAAAGAAGACCAGTTAACACCACTATTATTCAAATTTACACACCAACCACTAATGCCAAAGATGAAGAAATAGAAGATTTTTTGCCAACTTCTGCATTCTGAAACTGATCAAACATACAATTGAAATGCATTGATAATTACTGATTATCGGAATGGGAAAGCTGGAAGCAAAGAAGAAGGATAGGAAGTTGGGAAATATGGCCTTGGTGATAGAAATGACTCAGGAGATCGCATGATAGAGTTTTGCAAGACCAGTGACTTCTTCATTACAAATACCTTTTTCAACAATATAAACAGTGACTATAGACATGGGCTTCAAACGGAATACACAGGAATTAAATCCACTGTATTTGTGGAAAGAGGTGATGCAGAAGCTCAATACCATCAGTCAGAACAAGGCCAGGGGCTGACTGCAGGACAGACGAAAATTAGTTGCTCATATACAAGTTGAAGTTGAAGCTGAAGAAAATTACAACAAGTCCATGAGAGCTGGAGCACGACCTTGAGTATATCCTACTTCAATTTAGAGATCAACGCAAGAATAGATTTGGAGCTTTGAACCCTTATGACCAAATGCCAGAAGAGTTGTGTGATGATATCAGGGGGCTCATATATGAAGAGAGCAAAAAGTTATTAAAAAGAAAGAAAAAAAAAATCAAATGGATGCCAGAAAAGCGTCTGAAACTTGCTCTTGAACTTAGAGTAGCTAAAGCAAATGGAAGAAATGATGAACTAAAAGAGCTGACCAGATTTCGAAGGGCAGCTTGTGAAGACAAAGTATAACGAAACGTGCAAAGACCTGGAGTTAAAAAACCAGATGGGAAGAACACATTTGGTATTTTTCAAGCTAAAAGAATGGAAGAAAAAATTTAAGCCTCGGGCTGCAGCATTGAAAGAGTCTGTGGGCAAAATGAGCCCTGGTGGCACAGTGGTTATAAGTTCAATTGCTAGCCAAAAATGTCAGCAGTTCGAATCTGCCAGCTGTTCCTTGGAAGCCCTATAGGGCAGTTCAGCTCTGCAGTTTTTTTTTTATGAGTTGGAATCAACTCAACTGTAACTGGTTTTTCTTTCTTTCCTTTTTTTTTTTTTTTACGGAGACAACTGCATTATTGAGAGATTTCTTATGAATCAGACTCACAAAATGAATACTGGTTCAAAGTACCAAGGAACCAGAGGTTACTACTTAGCTCCTACCAATCAAATACAAATTGATGTAATGTCTGTTCTGCCTGTTGTTCTGATAGCTGTGAGTTTGGTTAATTCCACTGATCTATCTCACATTTTCTAATTTTTTCCTTTACTATGTACATATTCAGTCTTCTGTTTAATCCATTAAAGGAATTCATCACTGATACTGTGCTTTTCATTTATAGTATTTCCATTTGACTCTATTAATAAAAAAAACCCATTGCCATCGAGTTGATTCCAACTCATAGCGACCTTAAAGGACAGAGCAGAACTGCCCAGTAGGGTTTCCAAGAAGTACCTGGTGGATTTGAACTGCTGATCTTTTGGTTAGCAGACATAACTCTTTACCACTATACCACCAGGGTTTCTTGTAAATGACTCTATTAATAGTTTCCGTTTTTCTGTCAAAATTCCATGTATTCAAGTGTGTTGGTTACCCTTCTACTACATCCTTTGACATAATAATCATAGTCATTTGAAAGGTCCTCTGATTACTGCAACTTTGGATCTCTCTGTTTTTGTTATTTGCTTTATGGTTAGCTTTTAATTGATTTCTCTATCTCTCATAATTCTTTATTGATTGTTAGGCATTGCTTAAAACAAATTAGTTACTGATATAATAATATTTATGGTTTAAGATGTTTTCGGTGAGCATCAATTCAAATGCAGTTGTAGTTCAGCTGGATTTGAATTTTGTTGTTACTATAGCTACATTCACTGTACCATTAGCTTCAAATTCCACCAGTGGAGTTCTCTCACTATATTGTTCTTTATGCAAGGCCTGGAGTTCCAGAAATTTTGTCTCAGTATTCCAGTTCCTCCTGCAGCTTTTAGCAGACCCTTCATAACTGTCACATAGATGCTTTCAAATTTGTCTCAGTACTCCTGTTCCTCTCTGAGCTTTTAGCAGACCCTGTATAACTGTCACATGGATGCTTTCTTTCTCCGTGCTCTTGTTCCTGTCCCAGTGATATTAATTGTTACTCAATACAAGGCTTCTGGTGAAGGCATGAGTGTTTCTCTGAAATCCAGATAACTTCTGCAGCAAACTCAAACCTTAGAATTCTCAATGTGCACACCCTGCCAAAGGGGCTCTCTCTTCTTTCTTGCCATGTAATTAAGTGGAAAGTTGTTTATTAATACATGTGCATTTGCTTTGTATTTGGTGCTTTTGGAAATTCTAAATTGTCAGGCTAGCACCTTCATGTTGTTGTTATGTTGCCGTTAGGTGCCATCCAGTCGGTTCTGACTCATAGTGACTCTATATACCACAAGATGAAACACTGCCCGGTCCTTCCCCATGTTCACCATCATTACGCTTGAGCCCATAGCTGCAGCCAGTGTCAGTCCATCTCATTGAGGGTTTCCCCTTTTCTGCTGACCCTGTACTTTGCCAAACATGATGTCTTTCTCCAGGGACTGATCCCTCCTGACAACATGTCCAAAGTACGTAAGACGCAGTCTTGCCATCCTTGCTTCTAAGGAACCTTGCAGTTGTACTTCTCCCAAGACAGATCTGTTTGTTCTTTTGGCAGTTCATGATATATTCAGTGTTCTTTGCCAACACCACAATTCAAAGGCATCAATTCTTCTTTGACTTTCCTTATTCATTGTCCAGCTTTCATATGATGCAATGGAAAATACCATGGCTTGGGTCAGGGGCACCTTAGTCTTCAAGGTGACATCTTTGCTTTTCAACACTTTAACGAGGTCCTTTGCAGCATATTTGCCCAATGCAATGCATCTTTTGATTTCTTGACTGCTGCTTCCGTGGGTGCTGATTGTGGATCCAGGTAAAATGAAATCCTTGACAACTTCAATCTTTTCTCCATTTATGATGATGTTGCTCATTGGTCCAGTTGTGAGGATTTTTGTTTTCTTTATGTTGAGGTGCAATCCATACTGAAGGCTGTGGTTTTTGATCTTCATCAGTAAGTGCTTCAAGTCCTCTTCACTTTCAGCAAACAAAGTGTCATCTGGATAAATCAGGCTGTTAATGAGTCTTCCTCCAATCGTGAGGCCCCATTCTTCTTCATATAATCCAGCTTCTCAGATTATTTGCTCAGCATACAGATTGAATAGGTATGGTGAAAGGGTACAACCCAGAAACACACCTTTCCTGACATTAAACCACGCAGTACTCACTTGTACTGTCTGAACAACTGCCTTTTAATCTATATAAGGTTCCTCATAAGCACAATTAAATGTTCTAGAATTCGAATTCTTCACAATGTTATCCATAATTTGTTATGATCCCCACAATCGAATGCCTTTGCATAGTTGATGAAACACACGTAAACATCCTTCTGGTATTCTCTGCTTTCAGCCAGGATCCAGCTGACATCAGCAATGATATCCCTGGTTCCACGTCCTCTTCCAAATCTGGCCTGAATTTCTGGCAGTTCTCTGTCAATATGCAGCTGCAGCTGCTTTTGAATCATCTTCAGCAGAATTTTGCTTGTGTGTGATATTAATGATATTGTTCCATAACTTCCACATTCTGTTGGATCACCTTTCCTGGGAATAGGCATAAATATGGATCTCTTCCAGTCACTTGGCCAGGAAGCTTTCTTCCATACTTCTTGGCATAGACAAGTGAACACCTCCAGCGCTGCATCCGTTTGTTGAAACATCTCAGTTGATACTCTGTCAATTCCTGGAGGCTTGTTTTTCACCAATGCCTTCAGAGCAGCTTGGACTTCTTCCTTCAGTACCATCGGGTCCTGACCATGTGCTACCTCTTGAAATGGTTGAACATCGACCAATTCTTTTCAGCATAATGCCTCTGTGTCTTCCTTCCATCCTCTTTTGATGCTTTCTGCATCATTTAGTATTTTCCCCATAGAATCCTTCACTAATGCAAGTCGAGACTTGAATTTTTTCTTCAGTTCTTTCAGCTTGAGAAACGCCGAGCATGTTCTTTCGTTTTGGTTTTCTAGCTCCAGCTCTTTAAACAAGTAACTATAATACTTTACTTTGTCTTGTCGAGCCAACCTTTGAAATCTTCTGTTCAGTTATTTTACTTTGTCATTTTTTCCTTTTGCTTTAGCTGCTCAATGATCAAGAGCAAGTTTCAAAGTCCCTTCTGACATCCGTTTTGGTCTTTTCTTTCTTGCCTGTCTTTTTAACGACCTCTTGCTTTCTTCGTGTATGATGCCCTTGATGTCATTCCACAACTCATCTGGCCTTTGGTCATTAGTGTTCAATGAGTCAAATCTATTCTTGAGATGGTCTCTAAATTCAGATGGGATATACTCAGGGTCGTACTTTGGCTCTCGTAGACTTGTTCTAATTTTCTTCAGTTTCAGCTTGAACTTGCACATGAGCAATTGATGGTCTGTTCCACAGTCGGCCCCTGGCCTGGTTCTGACTGATGGTATTGAGCTTTTCCATCATCTCTTTCCACAGAGGTAGTTGATTTGATTTCCTGTGTATTCCATCTGGCAAGGTCCATGTGTATGGTCGCCGTTTATGTTGGTAAAAAAAGGTATTTGCCATGAAGTTGTTGGTCTTGCAAAATTCAATCATGCAATCTCTGGCATAGTTTCTATAACCAAGGCCATATTTTCCACCTAACAACCCTTCTTCTTTGTTTTCAGTTTTTGAATTCCAATCATAAATAATTATCGATGCATCTGATTGCATGTTCCATCAATTTCAGACTACAGAAACTGATAAAAAATCTTCAATTTCTTTATCTGTGGCCTTAGAGGTTGGTGCTTAAATTTGAATAATAGTCATATTAACTGGTCTTCCTTGTAGACGTATGGATATTGTCCTATCATTGACAGCGTTGTACTTCAGGATAGATCTTGAAATGTTCTTTTTGATGATGAATGCAACACCATTCCTCTTCAAGTTGTCATTCCTGGCATTGTAGACCGTATGATTGTCCGATTGAACACGGCCAATACCAGTTCATTTCTCCTCACTAATGGGTGGGATACTGATGTTTATGCATTTCATTTTTGATGATTTCCAATTTTCTTAGATTCATACTTCATACCGCGTTCTGATTATTAATGATGTTTGCAGCTGTTTCTTCTCTTTCAGTAGTGCCCCATCAGCAAATGAAGGTTCTGAAAGCTTTACTCAATCCACATCATTAAGGTTGACTCTACTTTGGGGAGACAGCCCTTCTGCAGTTGTCTTTTGAGTGCCTTCCAACCTGGGGGGCTCATCTTCCGGCACCATTTCAGTCAATGTTCTGCTGCTACTCATAAGGTTTTCACTGGCTAATTCTTTTCAGAAGTAGACTGATGGGTACTTCTTCCTACTCTGTCTTAATCTGGAGTTCAGCTGAAACCTGTTCTCCATGAGTGACCCTGCTGGTATCTGAATACTGGTGGCATGGCTTCCAGCATCAGAGCAGCACACAATCCCCCACAGTACGACAAACTGACAGACACATGAGGGTAATGAATAAGATCAATTATAAATCAGCAAAAAAAAAAAATAAAAAAAGAAAGAAAATTGCCTTTTTAAAATGGGCAAATATGTAAGAAGAAATTAAAAATGTTGAGATTCATTGAAAATAAGAGATCTGCAAATTAAAACTATGAGGTACTTTTCCATTTCTAAGATTGGCATGGAAAAACA
The DNA here is from genome assembly GCF_024166365.1 of Elephas maximus indicus. Lineage (NCBI taxonomy): Eukaryota > Metazoa > Chordata > Mammalia > Proboscidea > Elephantidae > Elephas > Elephas maximus. The sequence goes on from NC_064821.1 coordinate 139,964,161, forward strand.
CATCTGAAGAGACAATGGGTTGGCAATGGTTTGTGGAAACAGGAAATCTCTCATATTTGCTATAACCCAACCAACCAGTGCCGTTGAATCGATATTTGCTATAGAGAGTGCAAATCGGTACACTTATATAGGGTTAAGCACTTGGCTGCTAACCAAAATGTTGGTGGTTGGAACCTAGCATTGGCTCAACAGGAGGAAAGACCTGGTGATCTGCTTTCCTAAAGATTTCAGCCTAGGAAACCATGTGGGGCACAGTCCTCTAGGAATTGACTGCATGACTCCAACAACAACATGTATCAAAAACTTAAATGCCCAATGGTTTGATCCACATAGTTCACATTTTGAAATTTATGTTATAGATTTATTTACCCATGCCCAAAATGCCATATATATTAGCGTATTTGTTGCAGCATTGTTGTATGGCAAAAGATAGAAACAATCCTAAAGTCCCTCCTTAATGTACTGGTAATGTAAATCATGAGACATACTTACAATGAAAGACTCTGGAGTCACAAAAATGACTATATTAATATGAGAAAATCTCCAGGATTTATCATAACATGAAAAAAAAATGTAGAAAAATTATAGGGTTACTACCACTGAATTTAGAAAATAATGAATATATATATATACATACATGTACATATATGTATGTATGAAATTATCTATCTCAGGAAAACTACTCAATAAAATGGTAGCCATGGTTACAACTGGAACCTTGACCTGAGTAGATGAAGTAAACTTTGCATCATATAGTCTTCAATGTCTTTTGCCTTTTTTGTCTTAGGAATTTAATACATACTCTGAAATAGATAAATACAATTACTATAATTAATGAAATAATTCATGAAACGGGAACATTTTCATGACAGTATGAAAGTATTTAATGCTACTAGAAGTGGCAGAAGACAGCTTGATGACAAGAATCTGCTCATTACAATAAGGAACTGGAAAGGACACAGCGTGTATCCTAACCTTGCTTCATTACGGCATTTTAATGAGTCCTTAATGTTCTAGTTCCTAATTTATTTTCAGATACAAAGTCGTCTGGGCTGCTGATTACAATGGCCTCTAAATTCCAGTTCTACATTTGTAAAGTCGGTGAGTTAGAAGGTAAGTTTGTTTTCAGGGTCTACTCAACTTTTTAGGAATTCCTTCTAGCTGAAGGGTGCTTTAGACTGCTGTGGTTAGATTGAACTCCTTGTAATTTCACAAGCTAGATGTGTTATCTCTTGACTCTGGACCTCTTCACACAGCATACAGACTTCTGAAAACAACCTTGCTTCCTCACCCTGTACCCTTTATTTGCTAAACTCTGTTTTGCCTTAAGGTCTCTTACTTCCTGACTTCCTGAGACTGGATAAGGTGTCCTCCTCCACACTGCTGTTTCACCATGATGTTGTTCCTACCATAGCACCTTTTATGTAATTGTAAGAATTGAAATGGCCTGTTTACAGCTGTCTTGATCTCAGGTACCTTATATTCATCATATCTTTAGCTCCTAGCACACAACCTGCCACATAAACTCCAGGTGTTGAAAATACGTTGATTGAATAAATATGTGAGCTGCCATCTAATAGGACCTCAATATACCATGTGTTCGCTGTATTAAGTGCTCTCTAGAGTTCTCAATATAAAGGACAGTTTAGGAACTTTGGCTCACAGGCCAATTATTATATTGAAAATAGTAAAGAAACGCCAGAATTATGAACCTCTCATTTCCAACATAGTTATATCATTTTAGGGGTCTTCTCCTAAAATAAAAGCATACACTTTATATGTCAATACATTTCTTTCCGAATGTGATACGCACAGGCTGGTAGAGTGGTGGAATCTCTACATTGCCCAATGAACCATCAGGTAGTAACACTGTCGTCAGTCTTCATTTCTCGCACCCTTCTAAACCTTAAAGGCACAGCTCTGTGAGTTAATACTTGGTTTCCTTCCAGTTTCCCCAACCAAAGCCACTGGAATAGAAGTCTGGCCACCGAGCAAGTCCCCAAAGACCCACTGGGATCCCACAGATACCCACTCCTCGTACTGCACAGCTGGGTGGTCTGGTAAAGGGGATCAGGGTTAGGGATAAGCCCTGCTTCCCTTCAAATCCCCGTACACACATGACCAGCACCTGCAATACACACAAACTCCTTATAACTGAGCTGCTTCATCTTTCAGGAGATATTTTTGTCAAGTAATACCCTAAAATATAGGACACTTGGTTGTTCTTGTTGTTAGTTGCCATTGAGTCGATTTAGAGTCATGGCAACCCCATGTGTGCAGAGTAGAACTACCGTATAGGGTTTTCAAGGCTGTGATCTTTTGGAAGCAGGTCGCCATACCTGTCTTCTGAAAAGCCTCTGGGTGAGTTTGAACTACTAAACTTTCTTTTTTTTAGATTTTAATTTATGGTTTATCTGGCTTCATTTATTTATTTTTATTGTACTTTAGATGAAGGTTTACAGAACAAACTAGTTTCTCATCAAATAGTTAGTATACACATTGTTCTATGACACTGGGTAACAACGTCACGACATATCAACACTCTCCCTTCTCAACACTGGGTACTGTATTACCAGCTTTCCTGTTCCCTCCTGCCTTCCAGGCTCTTTCTCAGGGCTGGTGCGCACCGTTAGTCTTGTTTTGCTCCATGGGCCTGTTCAATCTTTGGCTGAAGGGTGAACTTTGGGAGTGACCTTATTACTGAGCTGAAAGGGTGCCTGGGGGCCATACTGTCAGGATTTTTCCAGCCTCTGTCAGGCCAGCAAGTCAGATCTTTCTTTTTGAGTACAATTTTGTTCTACGTTTTTCTCCAGCTCTGTCCAGGACCCTCTATTATGATTCCTGTCAGAGCAGTCCGTGGTGGTAGCCAGGTACCATCTCATTGTTCTGGATGCAGTCTGGTGGAGGCAGTGGTAAATGTGGTCCATTAGTCCTTTGGACCAATCTTTCTCTTGTGTGTTTAGTTTTCTTCATTCTTCCTTGCTCCCAAAGTGGTGAGGCCAGTGGAGTATCCTAGATGCCCGCTCACAGGCTTTTAAGACCCCAGATGCTACTCAACAAAGTTGAACTACTAACTTTTCACTTAACCATTTGCCATTCAGGGACTCTGAGTCACCCAGGATGCTTGGTAGCTGCAGTTAGAGGACAATCCACAGTGGCAATAGGAATATGAAACAGTCAAAAAGAGAATGTTTACATGAAATGATAGCAGTTTAGAGATCAGGAAGGGATCAAGAGTGAGGTAAAGGATGATAGAAGAGTGAAAAGATTCTTCACCCACTCTGAAGTTCAGCCATAGGTTGTCACATGTATTAATAAAGTGTATAAGCATCCCAAGATTAGTCTTCAGGAAAAAAGGTCTCTCACATAATTGAACATTAATAAATAATTGTTGAATTGTTGAAGAAATAGGAGCTCTATTTCAAGCACTTTTCCAGCAATTTCATCAGAAGTTACTTTCACAACTATTCTTGCACATGGTATTTTGGTGCAGTAAGATAACAGCTGTCAGGAAATAAAGTTTCAGATTGTGTCCAAATGGACAGCAGAATCTGTACTTTCATGAGGAAGGTGTAGGTAAACTTTAGCTCATATAATTTCAAAATATTAATCAGAGACTGAGAAGAGTACAGAGAGCAAGAGGAGAAACAGGCAGAATCTGTGTCCTTGTCCAGTTTCATTCAGGTGAAAGTTGAATCTGTACCCCAATGTGGCCTCGAATTGGCACACTGAGACTGGTCATTTTATAATCTAAGCCTATTCTCCTGAAAGCTTGGATAAGAATCTTAACTTTAGATCTTGCTTTAAATTGTCCAGTGATTTCATAATCAAATTCTGTTGGCTAACTGTAACATTAGTTAGGAATATCTAACTTAAAAATGATGGGGCTCTGTTTGGATGACTCTGTCATAGGTCAGTTCTGATGTAAGTCTAGTATCTAATTTTTTTTTTTTAGTTTTCATTATTACTGCTTTTTATTATCAGTATCTTTATAAATTGGGTCTTTATTTGTCTTTGGTGTCTGGAAACATTACATATATTTAAATACACACATATTAAAAAATACACAAAAATTTAATGATGAAGAAAAATTGGATGACATTGGCATTTCATCAGTTGCCGTAATAATTCCACTTGTGAAAGGCTCTGGAACAACTGAATTATCCCTGGAAATGGGGATGGTGTTTCCAATCAGAAAATTAGAGTTGTCTCTATGCTCCTGTTCCTTTTTTCTTCACATATTTCATGATAACATTTCACTGCTTCCTGAATATGCCTGTCAGACTTAGCTATGGGATGGGGATTTGGGTCCATCTTTTCAAGCAACTGAAGCCCCTGATTTAGTTTAGAAAAAGCTCCAGCTAATCATTTCACTATAAATTTTTTGGCAACTTCTCTCCTTCCTCTTCCTCATTATTTCTTTCTTCTTCAGCATTTCTTTCCTCTTCAAAATCCATTAAGTTCTGATCTGTCAGTTCCCTTTCTTTGTGATCTATGAAGTATTCCACATCAGTGACATTGATTTCAAAATTAGCTCTCTTGCTGTATGGATGTTTTTTCCACCAATCTCTCCCATCATATTATCCTGATCAAATGCTTGGAGTGTGTTCACATAACTCAGCGATTTTTTTCCAAATCCCCTGCATGCATTTCTCCATAAACTCCTCCCTGGAAGATGCAAAGTTTCAGATACACTGATGGTCATAAGTGCAGTATGTCATAACTCGAATTCACCATAAGTCAGAGACTAGCTGTACGTTTAGTTTCTTTCAATTTATTTTTGAAACAAATCATTTATAAATAAAAGCCCCAAGTCACCTTTTACTTGGTATAAGGACTTCTGCCAGAGATTTTTTTTAAAACTTTTTAATTGAAGTGTATGTTGTTGTGTGCTGTGGAGTTGATTTCAACTTATAGCGACCCTAAAGGACAGAGTATAACTGCCTGGTAGGGTTTCCTAGGCTGTAATCTTTATGGAAGCAGATCTCCAGGTCTTTTCTTCTGCAGAATGACTGATGGATTCAAACCGCTTACCTTTCAATTAGCATTTGAGGGCTTAACCATTGTGCCACCAGGGCGCATATAAATATAGGAACTGAAAAATGCTCAGCACACAAGTGTACAATGTCACAGAATTCCACAGAATGCTATCACCAATGCCGCAGAAACTTTCTTGTGTCTCTTCCAATCAGTAACCCTCTCTTCTGCTTGAAGATAATCACTCTTTTGACATTTATCATCAAAGTTAGATTTGACTGTGAATTTTAAAAAAATTGAATTAAACAGTATATAGTCTATAACTTCCAGTTCATTTTGCTTCACATTATGGCTGTGTTATATGTTGTATTGTTTGGTGTAAATGTAGTTTGGTCATGTTAATTGCTGTAAAACATTCCATTGTACAAATATAGCACAATTTATTTGGCAACCATACTGGGACAATCTGGCTTTTATACTGGGACATTTGGGATAATTACCACTTGGAAACCCTTTGGATATTAATAAATTTAAGAAAAGCAGGGCTATATCCAGAAGCCAAAGCTGGCTTAAGATGAGCCATCCTGAGGAGGTAGGAGAGCTGTGAGGATGGTGTTGGGGATCTCCTTGGGCACTCTATGTGAGTGGCAGCAAGACAAATAGCTCGTGGGAAGATAACTAGCACAGGTCAGTCTGGAACTTCTGGCTGATCTGATTCCAGTGAAGTGGACCTTGGTACTCCCCTTCTTTCCTCTAGAAAACAGGGAATTGATTATACCACATGATCTCATCGATTGTTTTAAAGTTCTACTAGTTCCAGAGAGGCTGATTACTTAGTTGACATTGATCTCTCTCCAGTATCCCACCTTGCAACCAAATTCCCACAGCTGAGCTACATGGTCGAGGACCAGGTTCTCAGGACTCATTCTCATCCGAAGCAAGAGAGTTCACCCAGTCAAGAGCAACATTCTGAGGTTTGAATTTACCTTCGTCCACGTTTAAGAGTTCCTCTCCAGGAAACATACCTAATACCTATTCCCTTCTAAGAACACAGTCCACTCCTTTAAGCCAGCTGTCTCCTACCACCTCCCTCTCAGGTGAAGTCCTGATTGCATTGGCTGGGCTCCCCAAGGCTCTTGAACTGATTCAGACTCTGTTTCACACTGTTTCTGACACACCACTAGGTTCTCTACCACTTCACCTTGGTCCTTTGCTTTTCACTTGTGTTGACAAAGCCAGGAGGCCCTTTGGCAGATGTTTGGAGTTTTTTGTTAACATTGGTAGCCCCTAGCTGTTAAAACTCTGAAGAGTCATAGATTCCAATAAAAAAAATTTTTTTTTTTGAAGAAAGTCACTTTATTCTAATTAATTCACAAACAATAACATCACAACAGCTAGTTTAAGGAGGCCACGGGAACATTTGCCCAGCCCCAAACTTGACATCATCTCAGTACAATAAGAACACCCTCATCCATGATGATTCTGAAGCAAAGAAGCTGTTCGTGATGGGGGAGAGGTTTAACTGGTGCTTGTATACTTTATATTGTCACTAACAACTACAGTCCTTATGCCAAATTAACTTGGGCATAACAGCAGATTTTCCATTTCTTCTCTTTGAACTTCTTGATTATGCTAATCTATTTGCAAATCTGCACTGCTTCAACACCTTGCTGAAACCCTCACAAAGGTTGAGGTCAATCTGGTTCTGGGCACACTCCAAAAACTGTTTCATCTCATAGTGGCAACAGCCAAACTGCTGCTTCTGGTATGCTGGTTGGGCTGTCTGAGGCTCCTGGCAAGTGATGTCAGCCCTTGGGGGCTCAGCTTTATTTACTCCACTGAAGCCTGCAGTGATGGCATGGTCCAGCCTGTGCTGGACAGCAGAGCCCAGAGAGACATGGTCGGCATGGTTGCCATCTGGGTCACCAGACCTGGCTGCTGAGGGTGCAGCAGCAGGTGAGCCAATAGCGGATGGCAGGGCTGGCCTGGAGGCGGCTGTCATCTGATTCACCTGGCTGGCAGGAGGGGCCCCTTCAGGAAGTGCAACACTGGCTTCCATGCAGCGTTGTAACTCCAAGGCAGACTGGCTTCTAAACGTGCGAAAAGCTGAGGAGACAGCCTTCAGTCTCAAAAACTTGATAACAGGTTTTTAGTTACATGAAAAAGAAAAGCCATGGATTAAATTCTGTCAGACATTTAACAGCAAGGAGGTACAAAATAGTCATACAACTTGTTTGTAACCTATGGAGGTCTCTCCTCTGAAGCAATGCACACTCGAAGGTGAAGGTGCTAAGGTTCTGTGCCTGGCCTTGAATTCAGACCATATTCTGAAATCCTCTGGGTAGCGAAGTTAAGCAGGGCAATGGATTCACAGCTTGGAACGTACACAACTGATGTAGGCCTCAGGCTTACCAAGAGTCTTTTTTTTTTTTCCTAAGCAATCACCTGTCTTAAACACCACTGACTTCATTATTTCTACCACCCCTTATGGCAGTTGACAAAGACTCTGGTGTTGATTCAGAGAACAAAATTCCCTCTTAAGGGGATCATCCCACATTGGGCAATTCATACACTTATCGTTTAGAATGTAAATTGAAGTCAATTTGTAAATACATCGTTCTGATTATTCCGAATTATTTTCAGGTAGTTATACACAGACAACATAATAACTTGCTGTTCTCAACCTGCTATTGCCATAACTTGATTTGGTCACTGGGATAAAAATACCTGCAGCTCCATCATTTCCCCACTTCTTCTCTGTCATGGATTGAATTATATTCCCCCAAAATGTGGGACAACTTGGCTAGATCACGATTCCCAGTATTGTGCGGTTGCCCTCCATTTTGTGATCTGATGTAATTTTCCTATGTTATAAATCCTAATCTCTGCCTGTGGCTAATGAGAGAAGATTAGTTTACATTAAAGAAGATCAGGGTGGGGTGCAACACCCTTACTCAAGTCACAGCCCTGATTCTATGTAAGGGGAGTTTCTCTGGGGAGTGACCTTTATCTTAAAAGAGATAAAAGGAGAGAGATGTAAGCAGAGAGAGACAGAGGGACCTCATACAACCAAGAAAGAAGAGCTGGGAGCACAGCATGTCCTTTGGACCCAGGGTCTGTACTCTGAGAAACTCCTAGAACAGGGAAAGATTGATGACAAAGACCTTCACCCAGAGCCTACAGAGAGAGAAAGCCTTCCGCTGAAGCTGGTGCACTGAGATCAGACTTCTACCATCCTAAACAGTGAGAGAATAAATTTCTGTTTGTTGAAGTCATCCACTTCTGGCATTTCTGCTATAGCCACACTAGGTAACTAAGACGCTGTCCAAAACCAGTGAACCAATAAAACCCCTCATTCCAAACAGCTTTTTCTCTCTGCTTCATCTTGTAAATAAATCACAAGCTTATTAAAATAAATGAATTCTCCTAAAAATGAAAACTGCATCAATGCGATGTTTGTGGCTGTGATTATAAAAAATGCAATCATTTAAAAGTTATCTAATCAGAAAGATATTTTTTAAAAAAATCACTTATAATCCTGTCAGTGAGATAGAAATACTGCTAATCTTTTTGGCTGGGGGGTGTATACTTGTAGGGTTTTATCTAACTAAGCATATACATGTGTACATCTTTCTCATAACTGTAATCATAATACGTATAATATACAAACACTGAATGAAATGTCTTCTTGACTAACATTTACTGAGTTATCTAAAGCCATTAAAATTAGATTTCCTAGAAAAAAAGGTGTCATTTGAGGTTGTCATAAATTTTTTTTCTACTTATAACTGTAGCTCTTGTACACAAATCACTGGTGTACAAACTCCTGGAACTGGATTTGCTGGATCACAGGATATGTGTGTCTTTAGTCGTTATAGATAATACCAAACACATTTTCAAAATTTTGTGTAATTTATATTCTTATTAGTAGTAATTGAGAATCCTCAACAACCTTAAAAAATTTGCTAGTGGAGGACTTTTCAACTTTTGCTGATCTGGCTACTGTATAAAACCCAAAATTAAAGCAGTTGCTGTCCAGTAAGTTCCAACTCATGGCAATCGCATCTGTGCCGGAGTAGAACTGCGCTCCACAGGACTTGCAGTGGCTGATCTTTTGGAGGTAAATTGGCAACCCTTTCTTCCAAGGTGCCTCTGGGTGGACTCAAACCTCCAATGTTTCAGTTAGCAGCCTAGCACTTAACTGCGCCAGTTTGCCTCACTATAAGGGACGTGGAGCACCCTTTCAAATATGTCTTTGCCATTTATATTTCCTATTTTGTGAAGTCTTTGTTTTCCTGCTGGATTGTTTCCTTCAGTTGTTATTGATTTTCAAAGAATTCCTCATGATCTGTCCCTGAAGACCTAGTAGCCATTTTTTTTTTCTCTCTCTAACACCTCACTTCCTCTTAGCACAGCTAGGGATTGACACTCAGTCCACAAAACTCTCAGGACCGCTGTGCTTATCGTTCTGTCTCTGTCTTTTTCTCTTTGTTTCTCTCTTCCTTCCTCTTTCCATCCCTCTCTTCTGCTCTTTCTCCTTATTTCTCTTTTTCCCTTGAATTTTTCCTGTCTCCTTCTTTCCTTTCTCCATTTCCCCTTCTTTTATGAACAAGCCAGTCTTCCCCTTGGCTTCTAAGCAAACATTTTGTCTTTATTTTTATTTTAGGGGAGTTTCTGAGCATCAGGAAGGGGGGACACTTTTCCTTCCATGACCCAAATAAATTCATAGGGATTTTTTGTTGATAGATTACAGTTCAGAACTTCAGGAGACAGATTTCAACAACATCCTTTTATTTTCTACTAAAGATAACATCAAGTCATAACCAGATAATTTCCCAGGACTCTGCTGAGGAAATCCCTGACCTCAAGGTGTTTTAAAATTTCTGACTTGTGACTCTACCACCCCACCTGAAGAACAGAAAGAAAGAGATTCATTCCAGGTCTAAGTCCATGAGCAGGACCAGGTCACTACTTCTGGTTTCTTGGCAGTGATTTGCTTTGTTTTTTTTTTTATACCTCTGTTGCCTAAGAGTGATGACCTTCAATTACACCTTGTACTTCCTCATTGGAGCCCTGGAGTTGGGCTTACTCTGTATTAATTAACAAATATGAAAAATTATCATGATGTAGAAGAGTGCAAAGGAGCCCTGGTGTTTAAGTGCTTGACTGCTAACCAAAAGGTGGGTGGTTTGAACCCACCAGCCATTTCATAGGAGAAAAATGTGGCAATCTGCTTTTGTAAAGATTTATGGGGCAGTTCTACTCTGTCCCATAGGGATACGATGAGTCAGAATCCACTCGAGGGCAATGGTCAATGGGTTTAGAAGAGTGCAAACCAGTCCATCCTTTTATATTCATTCACACCCGGGAGAAAACACGGGATGGGGAGATTGAATGGCCTGGGTCATGTTAAACCATGATCCCCTAGGTGTTTCATCACTACCATTTCTAGACTCAGTTGAAGGAAGCATTACGTATGACAGATGGTCAAAATTTTAGGCTTTTTAACAGGATATATCATCCACAGGCTCTTGGGCATAGCCCTCCAATCCTATCTCCCTGTGGGTTTAAGCCACTGGAAAGAAAATCCAGCAGGTCTGAAGGGTCTTTTCTGTTTTCCCCTCTGTTATATCCCCCTCCTAAAGCAATGGAAACAGAACCCATCATTTTCTTGAAGAGGAGAGAGGAAAATACAGGGAGAATGGGGAGGAGGATCAAATCCAACAGATGACTCACTCAAGGGATAATGAAGAGCATTTAATGGCAAGACCTTTACAAGGGAAGAGACAGGGCAATGGGCAACAACGAGGGATGGCGAAGCACCTAGACAAGTAGTAATAGCAATAGCAGTGTAGCCATTGTCATCTCTAGGCCTGAAGAGGCAAGCAAAGAATAGATAGCAGAATGTGGCAGGGCCAGAGTTATTGGATGAGGCTGAGTGAAAGGAGCTGTGACCTGAGGTAGAGGAAGAGAGCCACTGGGATAGTGCATCCCAACAGGGAGCGAGGTGAGAGAGCACATGCTTGCTTTCTGCCCTCCTGCGGTATCTCCCGCAGGTTGAACTCCACCAGAAGCCAGAGGCCAAAGAAGCCCTTATGATAGAAGACATAAAGGTCCGTGCCCTAGGGCACAAGCCAGGATGCAGAGCAGAAAAGATTTAATCTAATAGGGGGAAAAGGGGTGTGAACAAAGACAACTAATTAGTATATCAAAATCTTATTTGCCATGCTGGAAATTATAACACTTTCCCACCAAGTTATGAAACCTTGGCATGCTCTGACTCTTCCCTCTTCAATTTCTGTCCCATCCTCTTCTTCTCTAGATTTATCAAATCCTTTTATTCATTTTGTTGCTGGGTGAAAACCCAGGTTTTACTTAGTGTGACTTGTTAAAGCCAGCAAGCAAAAGGCCAAGGTAGGAGATCAGAAAGACATCTTTATTTCCTTGAATATACAAGGAAAGGAGCAATCAGGGCTCTTGCCTCCAAGACTGTTCAAAGTCAGCTCGAAGAGGTGGGCTTTTACAGAAAGCAGACAAGGAAATGCAAATTCATCACAAATATTCAAGATTGACCTTCGCACAGGTGCTCAGGGCTCAGGGCTGATCATGCATTTTCTCTAGACAAGGGTTCAATTCCCTGGCAGGGTGCTTATATGTATTTTGCACATAATGAGCTAATAGGTCTTTTGACCTATGGACATCATTGCTGATGTCCGATGGACCCTGGCTGAAAGCAAAGAATACCAGAAGGATGTTTACCTGTATTTAATTGACTATGCAAAGGCATGTGGGTGTGTGGATCATAACAAGTTATGGATAACACTGCAAAGGATGGGAATTCCAGAACACTTAATTGTGCTCATAAGGAACCTGTACATAGATCAAGAGGTAGTTGTTCAGACAGAACAAGGGGATACTGAGTGGTTTAAAGTTAGGAAAGGTATGCTTCAGGGTTGTATCCTTTCACCATACCTATTCAACCTGTATGCTGAGCAAGTAATTACAGAACCTGGACTATATAAAGAAGTATGGGCATCAGGATTGGAGGAAGTGTCATTAACAACCTACCTTATGGAGATGACACAACCTTGTTTGCAGAAAGTGAAGAGGACTTGAAGCACTTACTGATGAAGATCAAAGACCACAGCCTTCGGTATGGATTATACCTCAGCATAAAGAAAGCAAAAATCCTCACAACTGGACCAATAAGCCACATCATGATAAACGGAGAAGAGATTTAAGTTGTCAAAGATTTCATTTTACTTGGATCCACAATCAACACCCAAGGAAGCAGCAGTCAGGAAATCAAGATGCATTGAATTGGGCAAATGTGCTGAAACGACCTCTTTAAAGTGTTGAAGAGCAAAGATGTCACCTTAAAGACTAAGGTGTGCCTGACCCAAGCCATGGTATTTTCAATCACGTCAAATGTATGTGAAAGCTGGACAATGAATAAGGAAGGCCAAAGAATTGACACCTTTGAATTGTGGTGTTGGTGAAGATTGCTCACTGCCAAAAGAACAAACAAAGCTGTCTTGGAAGAAGTAGGACCAGAAAGCTCCTTAGAAGCAAGGACGGCGAGAGTACATCTCACATACTTTGGACATGTTATCAGGAGGGATCAGTCCCTGGAGACGGACGTCATGTTTGGTAAAGTACAGGGTCAGCAGCAAAGAGGAAGACCCTCAGTGAGATGGATTGACAGTGTGGCTGCAACAATGGGCTCAAGCATAACAACGATTGTAAGGATGGCTCAGGACCAGGCGGTGTTTTATTCAGTGGTACACAGTGTCGCTATGAGTCAGAACCGACTTGATGGCACCTAACAACGACAGGTCTCTTGAAGTGTTGAGATAACATAGAAATCTTGCTAAGACTGGTTCGGGCCCACTATGGCTGTTCTGTGGTTATCTTGTCAAGGGTAGTGTTTGGCCCATTCTATAGCTATCTTATCAAGGACAGTTTCCGAATGTGTAGCCTATTTTTCTGTGTGTAGAACGATAAACTAGAGCAGGTGTCTCTCAGAAGGGTTGCGCTCTGAGGTTGCCTGCTTCAATTTTTCTACTACTTGCAGTCTAGTTAGTCACCTTATTACATCAGACTATCAATCTGTTTGCAGGGTTAGTGTAACCCACAGAGAAACAGGCTGGGAGTCAGGGGGCCTGTCTTAAGTCCAGGCTGTATGTCTAAGTAGGTGTGCCAATCAGTGACAGTTCCGGGTGTCAGTTTCATCGTTCACAAAATGATTGAGTTTGACAAAATCATCATTTGACTTTTTCCCGGCTTTAAAATTTTAGAAACCTCCTAATGGTTCCAGGATCTCAATTCCGAATTACTCCTGTATTTTAATACTACACTGATTTTGGTAAATTCTTCTGGTCCTTCTGGACACTGAGGACCTGGGCTATGTGGCTAAGGTAAGGCAGAGTCATGGAGAAGTCGTCTTTACTCTTGATTCTCTACTTACCTTTTAATTTGCCACATTAATTCAACTTTTGTGACATAGTATTATAATCAAATTAGGGATAATAGGTTAAATTTTGTTTCTTTGAACTTACTTCCTTTGCATGCTTAAATATTATTGCTTTATTAGGGATAGATCTTCTTTTGTTTAACACTGGGATGAATAAAAATATTAATAAACACTTTCCGAGCAGTTGAATTTCAGGGCTCTGTGCTAAGTGTTGTAGGTACAGAGTGAATAAGGCAAAGGCCCAGAGCCTAGTTGGAGACTCAACATGTACAAAGTGCGATCAATATCAGTTGTCATGAATGCATGGAAATGAGCCCCTAACAAAGGTCTATGGATTAGGGGAAGCTATGACCATGGGATCAACGGGAGCTACCAGTTAAAGAATGTAGAGCTGATGGGGTTGGAGGTAGGAACCATGAGATTAGGGTTTCAGTGAAGTATTCTACTTAAACAACCTTCAGAAAAGCTTCAGCCACATGAGGAATATTCATAACGATTTTGGTCCAAATCCCTGGGCTTTGGAGATTAATTCTCTGCTAGCTTCTCTATAAAACCATGAGCTTGACCCACAGAAAACATTGCAAATGGGATGATTTTAGGTAGTCTGTCTTCATAATATTAAGTGCAATGAACCATTTCATTTTATTTAATTTCTCCTTGTTCGTTACTATGAGTCTAAATTGAAAGTAGATCTTTGGTTTTCATTACTGCCAACAACAACAACAACAACAATCAAAAATACAGGGAGAGTTTAACCTGAATCTTGTTTCCAGACTCAGCTTTCAATCCTATACACCTACCCCCTACTTCAGTCAAATGGGATAACTCTAGAATACCTCTAAATGACCCGTACTTTCTAACATTTTTTTTTAATTCTGCTTTTTACAAATCAAGTCAGTCTCTCATACGAAAACTTTTTGTTTTTTTATATACTCCTAGTTGCTCTCCACCTAATGAGACCGCACATTCCTTCCCTCTACTCTCTATTTTCGTGTCCATTTGGCCAGCTTCTGACCCCCTCTGCCCTCTCAGCTCCCCTCCAGACAGGAGCTGACCATATACTCTCATGTGTCTACTTGATCCAAGATGCTCACTCTTCACCAGTATCATTTTCTATCCCATAGTCCAGTCCAATCACTGTCTGAAGAGTTGACTTTGGGAATGGTTCCTGTCTTGGGCTTACAGAAGGTCTGGGGACCATGACCTCCAGGGTCCTTCTAGTCTCAGTCAGACCATTCAGTCTGGTCTTTTTACAAGAATTTGGGGTCTGCATCACACTGCACTCCTGCTCCCTCAGGTGTTCTCTGTTGTGTTCCATGTCAGGGCAGTCATGAGCACCATCTAGTTCTTCTGGTCTCAGGCTGATATATAGTCTCTGGTTTATGTGGCCCTTTCTGTTCCTTGGGCTCATAATTACCTTGTGTCCTTGGTGTTCTTCATTCTCCTTTGCTCCAGGTGGGTTGAGACCAATTGATGCATCTTAGACGTCCACTTGCTAGCATTTAAGACCCCAGATGCCACTCTCCAAAGTGGGATGCAGAATATTTGCTTAAAAGATTTTTTTTATGCCAATTGACTTAGGTGTCCCCTGAACCCATGGTCCCCAAACCCTGCCCCTGTTATGCCAGCCTTCAAAGCTTTCAGTTTATTCAGGAAACTTCTTTACTTTTGGTTTAGTCCAGTTGTGCTGACCTCTCCTGTATTTTGCGTTGTTTTTCCCATCACCTAAAATAGCTCTTATCTACTACCTAATTGGTGAAAACCCCTTTCCCCTACTCCCTCCCTGCTCTTGTAACAATCGAAGAATATTTTCTTCTCTGTTTAAACTATTTTTGGAGCTCTTATAGTAGTGCCCTTATATAATATTTGTCCTTTGGCAACTGACTAATTTCACTCAGCATAATGCCTTCCAGATTCCTTCACGTGATGAAACGTTTCACAGATTCATCATTGTTCTTTACCAATGTGTAGTATTCCATTGTGTGAATATACTGTAATTTATTTAACCATTCTTCTGTTGATGGGCACCTTGGTTGCTTCCATCTTGTTGCTATTGTAAATAATACTTCAGTGAACATGGGTGTGCATATATCTGTTTATGTAAAGGCTGCTATTTCTCTAGGATATATTCCAAGGAGTGGGATTGCTGGATCATATGGCAGTTCCATTTCTAGTTTTTTAAGGAAGTGCCATATCGATTTCCAAAGTGGTTGTACCATTTTACATTCCCACCAGCAGTGTAGAAGTGTTCCAGTCTCTCTACCACCTCTCCAACATTTATTATTTTGTGTTTTTTGGATGTATGCCAACCTTGTTGGAGTGAGGCATTTCTCTAATGGCTAATGATCCTGAGCATTTCCTCATGTATTTGTTAGCTACCTGAATGTCTTCTTTAGTGAAGTGCCTGTTCGTATCCTTTGTCCCTTTTTTAATTGGGTTATTTGTCTTTCTGTAGTTGAGTTTTTGCAGTATCATGTAGATTTTAGAGATGAAGCAGTGATCCGAAATGTCATAGCGAAAAGCTTTTTCCCAGTCTGTAGGTAATCTTTTTACTCTTTTGATGAAGTCTTTGGCTGAGCATAGGTGTTTGATTTTTAGGAGCTCCCAGTTATCTAGTTTTTCTTCTGCATTGTTAGTAATGTTTTGTATACAGTTTATGCCATGTATTGGGGCTTCTAGCATTGTCCTTATTTTTTCTTCCATGATCTTTATCATTTTAGATTTTATATTTAGATCTTTGATCCATTTTGAGTTCATTTTTTGTATGGGGTGAGGTATGGGTTTTGTTTCATTTTTTTGCAGATGAATATGCAGTTATGTCAGCACCATTTGTTAAAGAGACTGTCTTTTCCCTATTCAACTGACTTTGGGCTTTCAGCAAATATCAGCTGCTCATATATGGATGGATTTATGTCTGGATTCTCAATTCTGTTCCATTGGTCCATGTATCTGTTGTTGTACCAGTACCAGGCTGTTTTGACTACTGTGGAGGTATAATAGGTTCTAAAATCAGGTAAAGTGAGGCCTCCCAAGTTGTTCTTCTTTTTCAGTAATGCTTTTACTTATCTGAGGCCTCTTTCCCTTCCATAGGAAGTTGGTGATTTGTTTCTCCATCTCATTAAAAAATGTAGTTGAAATTTGGTTTGGAATTGCATTGTATTTACATATGGCTTTTTTTTTTTTTTTGGTAGAATAGACATTTTCATAATGTTATGTCTTCCTATCCATGAGCAAGGTATGTTTTTCCACTTATGTAGGTCTCTTTTGGTTTCTTGCAGTAACATCTTGTAGTTTTCTTTATAAAGGTCTTTTACATCTCTGGGAAGATTTATTCCTCAGTATTTTATCTTCTTGGGGGCTATTGTAAATGATATTGATTTGGTAACTTTCTCTTCAATGTTCTTTTTGTTGGTGTAGAGAAATCCAACTGATATTTGTGTGTTTATCTTGTATCCTGATACTCTGCTGAACTCTTCTATTAGTTTCAGTAGTTTTCTTGAGGATTCTTTAGAGTCTTCTGTGTATAAGATCATGTTATCTGCAAATAGAGATACTTTTACTTCTTCCTTACCAAACTGGATGTCCTTTATTTCTTTATCTAGCCTAATTGCTCTGCCTAGGACCTCCAGCACAATGTTGAATAAGAGTGGTGACAACAGGCATCCTTGTCTGGTTCCCGATCTCAAGGGGAGTGCTTTCAGACTCTCTCCATTTAGGATGATGTTGGCTATTGGCTTTATGTAAACGCCCTTTATTATGGTGAGGAATTTTCCTTCTGTTCCTATTTTGCTGAGAGTTCTTATCATGAATGGGTGTTGAACTTTGTCAAATGCTTTTTCTGCATCAATTGATAAGATCATGTGGTTCTTGTCTGTTTTATTTCTGTGATAGATTACACTAATTGTTTTTCTAATGTTGAACCAACCCTGCATACCTGGTATGAATCCCACTTGGCCATGGTGAATTATTTTTTTGATGTGTTGTTGAATTCTATTGGCTAGAATTTTGTTGAGGATTTTTGCATCTAAGTTCATGCGGGATATAGGTCCGTAATTTTTTTTGTGGTGTCTTTACCTGTTTTTGGTATCAGGGATATGGTGGCTTCATAGAATGAGTTTGGGAGCATTCCATCCTTTTCTATGCTCTGAAATACTCTTAGTAGTAGTGGTGTTAAGTCTTCTCTGAAAGTGTGGTAGAACTCTGCAGTGAAGCCATCCAGGCCAGGGCTTTTTTTTTGTTGGGAGATTTTTGATTACCTTTTCAATCTCTTCTTTTGTTATGGGTCTATTTAGTTGTTCTACCTCTGTTTGTGTTAGTTTAGGCAGGTAATGTGTTTCTGGAAATTCTTCCATTTCTTCTAGGTTTTCAAATTTGTTAGAGTACAATTTTTCATAGTAATCTGATATGATTCTTTTAATTTCAGTTGGGTCTGTTGTAATATCCATCTCATTTCTTATTCAGAGTATTTGATTCCTCTTTTGTTTTTCTTTTGTCACTTTGGACAATGGATTATCAATTTTGTAAATTTTTTCAAAGAACCATCTTTTGGTCTTGTTAACTCTTTCTATTGTTTGTCCTCGATTTCATTTAATTCTACTGTAATTTTTATTGTTTTCTTGTGGTGCCTGAGGGTTTCTTTTGTTGCTCTCTGTTCCAGTTGTCGGGATAATTCTTTGATTTTAGCACTTGCTTCTTTTTGTATTTGTGCATTTATTGATATACATTGACCTCTGCGCACTGCTTTCGCTGTGTCCCAAAGGTTCTGATGGGAAGTGTTTTCATTTTCATTAGATTCTATGAATTTCTTTATTCCATCCTTGATGTCTTCTGCAACCCAGTCATTTTTGAGCAGGGTATTGTTCAGTTTCAAAGTGTTTGATTTTTTTCCCCTGCTTTTTCTGCCATTGATTTCTACTTTTATGGCCTTATGGTCAGAGAAGATGCTTTGCAATATTTTGATGTTTTGGGTCCTGGTAAGGCTTGCTTTATGACCCAATACATGGTCTGTTCTAGAGAATGTTCCATGTGCATTGGAAAAGAAAGTATACTTGGCTGTTTTTGGGTGCTGTGTTTTGTATATGTCTACGAGGTCAAGTTGGTTGGTTGTGGCATTTAGATCTTCCACGTCGTTATTGAGCTTCTTTCTGGGTGTCCTGTCCTTCACCAAAAGTGGCGTGTTGAAGTCTCCTACTATAATTATGGAGATGTCTCTCTCACTTTTCGATGCTGATAGAGTTTGTTTTATGAATCTTGCAGCCCTGGCATTGGGTGCATAAATATTCAATATGGTTATATCCTCCTGGTATTAAAAAAAAAAAAAATTTTTTTTTTTGACCCTTTAATCATTATATTGTGTCCTTCCTTATCCTTTGTGGTGGATTTAACTTTAAAGCCTATTTTGTCAGAAATTACTATTACCACTCCTGCTCTTTTTTGATTGTTGTTTGCTCGATATGTTTTTTTTCCATTCTTTGAGTTTTAGTTTGTATGTGTCGCTGAGTGTAAGGTTTGTCTCTTGTAGGCAGCATATAGATGGATTGTGTTTTTTTTATCCATTCTGCCACGGTCTGTCTCTTTACTGGTGCATTTAGTCCATTTACATTCAGCTTAATTATGGATAGGTGTGAGTTTAGTATTGTCTCATTTGGATGTCTTTTTTGTGTGTTGTTGACCATTTCTTTTTCCCACTTAATTTTTTGTGCTGAGTAGTTTATCTTTATATATTGTCTTTTCCTCTTACCTGCTGTATTTGATTTTGTTTATGCTAAGTCTCTATTTTTTTTCCTTGTATTTTATTTTAATGAGTAGGACTGTTAGTCTCCTTTGTGGTTAACTTAATATTTACCCCTATATTTCTGAGTTTAAACCTAACTTTTATTTCTTTACATCACCTTGTGTTACTCTCCACATGAAAGATCTATGACTACATTTCTTAGTCCTTCTTTATTGTTTTAATGTTGTCTTCTTTTACATAGTGACATCACTGTTTACCTGTTTTGAGCATTTTTTAAATCTTGATTTATTTTTATGATTTCTCTACCTGGTTTGACATCTGATTGCTCTCTCCAGTGTTCTAGTCTTGGGCTGATAAACCAAAAAAAAAAAAAACCCACTGCCATCAAGTCATTTTCAACTCATAATGACAGTATAGGACGGAGTAGAACTACCCCATAGAGTTTCCAAGGAGTGCCTGGTGAATTCCTACCGCCAGCCTCTTGGTTAGCAGCCGTCGTACTTATGCACTAAGCCACCAAGGTTTCCCTTGGGTTGATATTTGATATTATTGATTATCCATCCAGTTAAGTTCCTTTAGTATTTCTTATAGTTTTGGTTTGGTTTTTCCAAATTCTCTAAACTTCTGTTTTTCTGTAAATGTCTCAATTTCGCCTTCATATTTGAGAGACAGTTTTGCTGGATATATGATACTTGGCTGGCAATTTTTTTCCTTCAGTGCTTTATACAAGTCATCCCACTGCCTTCTTGCCTGCATGGTTTCTGCTGAGTAGTCTGAGTTTACTCTTATTGACTGTCCTTTGTAGGTGACTTTTCATTTATCCCTAGCTACTCTTAAAATTCCACCACCACTCTTAAAATTCTCTCTTCATCTTTAGTTTTGGCAAATTTGGTTATAATATGTCTTGGTGACTTTCTTTTAAGATCTGCTTTATGTGGAGTTCAATGAGCATCTTGGATAGATAGTTTCTCATCTTTCACAATATCAGGGAAGTTGTCTGCCAACAAATCTTCAACAATTCTCTCTGTATTTTCCATTCTTCTTCCTGTTCTGGTACTCTAGTCACTTGTAGGTTATTTCTCTTGATAGAGTTCCACGTGATTCTCAGGGTTTCTTCATTTTTTAAAATTCTTTTATCTGATTTTTCTTCAGATATATTTGTGCCAAGTGTTTTATCGTCAATCTCACCAATTCTGCCTTCCACTCACGGAATTCTGCTCCTCTGACTTTCTATTGAGTTGTCTAATTCTGTAATTTTATTGGTAATCTTTTGAATTTTTGAATGCTGTCTCTCTACAGATTCTTGCAGCTTATTAAATTTTTCATTATGTTTTTGAATAACCTTTTTGATTTCTTCAACTGCTTTATCTGTGTGTTCCTTGGCTTGTTCTGCATATTTCCTGATCCCCTTCCTGATGTCTTGAAGGGTTCTGTATATTAATCTTTTGTATTCTGCATCTGGTAATTCCAGGAAGACACCTTCATCCGGAAGATTCCTTGAGCCTTTGTTTTGAGAGCTTGTTGAAGTGATTATGTTCTGCTCCTTTATGTGATTTGCTATTGGCTCTTGTGTCTGTGCCATCTATAAGTTATTGTATTAGTTTATTTTATGTTTGTTTACTATACCCTAGCATCTTGCTTTGCTTTGTTTTGATATGTCCAAATAGATTGCTTGAGTGAGCTAGCTTGATTATTTTCACATTTGAAGCTCTAACATCCTGTCACCAGATGGCTAGAGCTGTTACCAGGTATTTCAGCCTAGGAGTCCATTCACTTTTCTTGTATGGAGTCACCTCATGTGTTCAGATAGTTGGTCATCAAGTGTGTCATACAGGCTCTGTTCTACAGTCTTAGAGGGGCAGGGGCAATTGGTGTAGGTACAGGTATCTGGTTGCATCAGGGGGTAATGCTCTGAACAAGGCAGGGGGCTGAGCACTGTCCTCTGAGTGTCTGTAAAGAGAGCATGTCCCTGCTCCCTAAAGCGCACAGATTGCTGGGTTCTGCAGACGGACCTGGGGCACCCAATGCTTTTGGTTTTAAGGAATGGGAGGTATCAGTTACCCTTGGAACTCTGTCACAGGTGGCTGTGTGACCTGCATGGAACCACCAGTCCTTAGGCACCTGATGCGGGTAGGTGAGGACCCTGTTTAAAAGGCAAAGTGGTATCAAACTTCAAACACCCCTCTCTCCACTGCACAGCTGAAATAGTTGCAGTCTGCCAACAAGGGCCTATTCTTCTGAAATAGGCCCACACAGGTCCTTGCAGAGGGGAAAGGTATTCAAAGTCCACGAACTGTTTATGCCTGGATGGGAGCTGCTTCTGTCCTGAGCTCCCCAGGTTAGCGAAGCTGGGAGATTATCTTTTCTCCCAATTGTGAATTTATTCCTTTTCTAAGGCTTTGCTTCTGGGTGCAAGCAAAGAACTTTTATTCGTATATCTTTACCCATGCAAAGACCAAGACCCTGAGAAAGGGAATCATTGTCACTGGGGACTGTGAGTCACCTTTGCCCCGAAGCATGTCTCTCTGCAGATCAGTGCGTGTGGTGAAGCTGTGATTGTTCTGTGAGTTTGTCTGTAATTCTGCGTTTGTATATGAATGCAGAGAAGCAGATGTTCATGCCACACATAGTAATGCGTGTTTCTTAATTATTTTCTCTCTACCTGAGGGTTTATTGAGGCCAAATATATCTCAAGAAAATAATCCACTAATCGTATAGACACAAACTGCTATTAAGGAGAGAATATCTGTGTTGCGTGGAGAAATTATATGGGATACAAATGCTTTTCAGGGTAGAATATATACTTTGTAAAATTACACAAATCAGAACATACATAGCGGGCCATGAGTCCCTCCAAGTCCATTGAGATTTTGAAAAACAAAGTTAAATAGGTAGATTTACCTGCAAGGCAGTCTTCATGAGCATGTGACCTGCGCAGTTGTGCAATATCTCTGCTGAGATGTGTCCACACTTTGTTTAATGCTCTGTGTTGCCATCTTGAATTTTTTTTCCAGAAAGAACTTGTATTTTCTTTTGGAATTGACCCCACAAATTATGTAATTACTTTGCCTATCTAATATACACTTTTTATTTTATTTAAATAGGAAAGTATCTTTCCAGCAAACACTGGAAAAGATATTAGTTGTGATCAATACTCCAATTTTATGTAGTCACGAAATGGAGAATCATTAAAGAAAGAAAAAATAGGAGGAAAAGTGATGTTACTTGAAGGAAATGGATTCATAAAAAAAGAAAAAGAAGGGAAAGAAAAAGAAAAAAAGTTCACATTAAATTTAGAATGCTGATCACTAAAATTTTTAAAACAGTGAGAGAGAACTTGATACTTATCCCTAAATTTGTTAATTTCCTGGCTCATTCAGGGTTGGGGACTCTGGTGGAGACCTATGTGGGTGCCATCATCAGTGGAATCGTGCCTTGTTTGGAGAATGCGATAACAACTCTGCACCAGCAGGAGAACTTGGTACCTGTGCAGAAGGCAGCTGACAACTACAGCAAGCAGAATGCTCAGTGCATGAAGCTCCCCACAGACACGCTCCAGGAGCTGCTAGACGTGCACACAGCCTGTGAGGGGGAAGCCATTACACTCTTCATGGAGCACTCCTTAGGATGAAAATCAGGAGTTCCAGAAATAGCTCATGGTACTTGTTTAGCACTTATCATTCCTGATTCCTGTTCACTTTTTTAACCCCATGTTTCATGTGTTTCATGTGGTAGAAGGAGCCTAGATTGCAGGGAGTGACAGAGCTCTACAGGGCTGCCATTCACTTTTTTTTCTAGAAGAAGTGCACTTCATTTTTTATTTCTATACAACAAATTACTATGACCTTAGCATTCACACACTTATCACCTCACAGTTTTTTATTTCAGAAGGTCAGCAAGAGTGTATGGGTTCTGTGCTCAGGGTATCACAAGCTAAAATTAGGGTGTCTTCTGTGCTTTGCTCTCAAATGGAGGTTCTGGGAAACCCCACTTCACCTTCATGTCAACAATGATTCATCAGATCCTTCTCTTGTCTTGAATCTCTCCGACTTCCTCTTCTAACAATAGCTGGAAAACTCTACTTTTGAAAATCAAATGCCCATTGCAATTGATGCAATTCCAACTCATAGTGACCCTATAGGACAGAGTAGAACTGATTGATGGGGTTTCCAAGGAGCAGCTGGTGAATTTGAAATGCTGACTTTTTGGTTAGCAGCCGAACTCTTAATCACAATCAAATTCTAATTAAGAGAATTCATAAAGGTTTCCAAAGTCAGCTCAGAGTGCATTTAAGTCATTACCGCATGGGCTGCTTTTTCATGATAACATTTTCATCCACAGCCACCCACGTTCTCTGAGGAAACTCTTCTTCGGGCCAAATTGACTTTTCTATTACTCATTGTGATTGCTGGATCACTGTTAACCACACTATACAGTAGAGAAACCATAAAATTCATGTCGTCTACACCCACCATTTTATATATGCTGAACTTGACCCATGTCTAACACAAATCTCCTGGCTCCACTCTGAGGCTGTCAGCCTGCTTCTTCTAAAAGAACCATAGTTGGTTCATCCCTTCTAACAGCTTCTTTCTATTGTGTTTCTTGACATTTCCCTGCAGTGCACAATAGAGAAAAAGAAAGAAGACTTTGTACTGCAGAATGAAGAGGCATCTGTGAAATACTGTCAGACTGAGCTCAAGCAGCTTTCAGAGCCCTTGATGGAAAGTATTTCGAGAGGAACTTTCTCTGTTCCTAGAATATACAGTCTCTACTTAGATATAAAAAAAGGTTGAACAGGACTATAAGCGAGTGCCCAGGAAAGGAGTTAAAGTGAGGAAAAAGGCAGAGGAGGGAAAATCAGCAGAGTGGAGGCAGGAGGTCTTTGTCCTACTGAAAATCTAAGACCACAGCATCTGTAGTAGGGCTAAAGCATTGCATGGTGTTTTCTTTACATTTTTAGTTTTACATCTACAATTAGAAACTCTTGAAGAAATCACAAATATTTATTTCCAAAGAAAGGAATTAGAATCAGGAATCCAGATGACATAACATTACTTTCATTTTCAAGCAATGTGCTTATTTTGTGCTAAGTGCCAAAAACCAAACCAACTGCCATCAAGTCGACTCCAACTCATGGTAACTCCATGTGTGTCAGAGGAGAACTGCTCCATAGGATTTGCAATGGCTGTGATCTCTCAGATCACAAGGCCTTTGTTCTGAGGCACCTCTGAGTGGATTTGAACCACCAAACTTTTGGTTAATAGTTGATCACTTAACTGTTGGCACCACCCAGGGACTCCATGCTAATTACAGGAAATACAATATTAGAGAAACAATCTTTGTTCTCAAGAAGCTCATGATCATTTTGAGATAGAGAGATAGTCAGTTGGATATGGTATGATAAGGGTCATCATAATGTTCTGCACAGATAGTAACAAGGATGAGGATGATGATTATATAGTGGCTAGCATGTACTGAGCACTCATTTCTTAGACCAGGTATGGTCTTAGAGGCTTTTGTTGGATTATACCTTAATCCTCAGGTCAATACTTTTCTCATTATATATATAATAAATGTATATATAAATATATATATAATAAAAAATAATAATATTATACATACTGTATAAAGACCTGGTGATCTGCTTCTGTAAACATTACAGCCTAGAAAACATTGTGGTGGGGCAGTTCTACTCTGCCACATGGGGTTAATACAAGTCAGAATCCACTCAATGACACTTAAGAACAACAACATTGTTATAGTATCACTACTATTATCCACATTATACAGTTGAGTAATATGATACACAGGGAAGTTTATAAGTTGCTCAAGGACACACAGAAAGGAAGTGTTGGAGCTAGGAGGGCAGCTCAGTGTACTTGGCATCTATTCCAAACTGGGAATGCATCCTAGGAAAGCTCCCTGCAAGAGGAGATAGGTGATACAAGTTGAAGTATTGACAGATGTTATCCTAGTTAAGAAAGTATAGAACAGCATCCAGGCAGAAGAAAAACAATGTGTAAATATATGAAAGCAACATATGTTATGTGGTAGTACAACTGCACACAAGTCTGGTTGGCTATTACATGGCTGGATGGTGCCCAGCACCACTGGGAGAAGAGGCTGGAGATCTAGGAAGGAGGCTGTGATGAACGGTTTTCATGCCCCCCAAATGGGCTTGGAATTTATATTTTGGTCAGAGAAAGAAAGGAAGCTCTGGGGAACCTAAGCTTGTTTTAAACTATTCATGATCAGATTTAGGGTTTTATGGAACACTAATTCCCCATTAAGAGACTAGACTTCTGCTGCCTGCCATGTCTTTGATCCTCCTTGTTTCCTTAGGCAAATGAGATCCTCAAGATCTTCCTGCAGTCACAGGTGGCAATAGAGGAATCCATCCTGCAGTCAGACAGAGCCCTCACAGCTGGAGAGAAGGCCAGAGCAGGTACAGGGGCAGGACTCAACCCACAACCGGGTGGAGAGACTCCTGCAATACCCTGTGACTGACCTGAGATGAAGATCTTCTGAAATAACGAGCTTTCTGTCTTCTATGGAACACTTACCCATTCAGGTAAGTAGGGCCTATCCTATCACATTCTGAAGGGTATCTTTGATGGTATAGATACAGAGATAATTCAGAGAGTTGCGCTCTCCCTTTTTCAAGTCACTTTGATATCTGAGCACAAGAGGATAGAGCTCAGGCATGACCTGCTGTTTCCTTCCCTCTCTACAACCTTTGTGGTACAGCAGAGAGGGCCAAGATGGAAGCAGTTGAGAAAGAAAAGGAGCTGCTGAAACAGAAATAGGAGAAGCAGCAGCAAAAGATGGAGGCTCCAGAGTTTCTTCAAGGAAAACATGGAGCGACTGAAAGAAAAGATGGAGAGAGAAAGAGAAAATATTCTGAGACAGGAGGAAATGATATTGGAGCATGAACTGAAGGTAAGTGTGTCCTGGGCCTGGACAGTGTCTGAGGGACACTGCAATGGTACCCAAAGAAGGGAAGGGTCAAAATTTGAAGCAAAAACATGGTCTCAGAGGGAAACACATAAGGCATTTGGTTTACTAAAATCTGAAATCCATCTGGATCCTGCTGAACTCCTTAAATCCCCAAAACTCCAGCACCTTCTTTAGTGTTAGATCCTGTAGAGGACAAATAATATCTCCCAGAGCATGGGCTGCCATTTGCTGTGATTATAGGTCAGTATGATTGTGCCCTTGTTGAATATGACCTTAGTCCCATAGTCATTAGGCTTCCTGGTACAATATCAAAGAGACTTGAAACAGCCATCAGGCCTTGAAAGATTAAATTTGGCCTGATATGAAATAAAGGGTGAAAAAGCTCTGATACTTGCTACATTTGTTTCCAAATTGGCCCAAGTTGCCCCATGCAACCAGGAGTGAAATGCATTCATTGTCCTGACCTGGATCTTGATAAGCAGTTTCCTATACTGGGTCAGCAGTTCCCATTATTTGTTAGACTTGTGTGGCCAAGCTCGCTCAGTTGGAACTAAGAATTAATTGGCATCAAACGTACATTCCCTCCCAAAGGGTGTTCTTTAGGCGGGAATACATTATGACCTAGCCACAATGCTCCCCACTCTCAGTGAGATGGTGGTGAGGGAATTTTTGGAAGGTTGCAACCATGGATACTATCAATATATGGGTTCAAACGTGTGAAGAGAGTGGAAAAACTCATCCAAGATCTCGCTAAGGTGGGAGAGAAATAGACACACACGCTTACACCTGATGAAATTGTTAAATGCGAAACCATGACTCTTGCTAATTGTGTTTTAAAAAATACCCTTTATAGGTCCAATAAGACCTGCTTAGAGAAGGATTTGAAAAGAAATCTGAGAAATTAAATAAAGACTAAAAGAAGAGATTGAAACAACTAACAAGGAATGCTCAGGATTTTCAAAGTTCTCTGATCAACTTGGCAATGTGTTAGGAGGAGCACTAATGGGTACTAGTTTTTCTAAACTATTCAGGGCAAGGATGAGACTTTTCAGGTCACATAATAGATAGGGTGGAATTTCTGTTAGGGAAATCATAAAACGAGGCTTCCTTTGTTTTAATAGCATTATACAGTGGCTCATTTAAAAAAAAAAAAAAAACATACTAGCTTCATTCAAGGAAAGTATAAAAGTAAAGATTACCAACGTTTGTGTTCCTCAAACTAAGGTTTGATTTAATTAAATAAGAAATGGGAAACAAGTTGAAGATAATGAAATTATTTATAGAAAAGGTACAGGCAAAGCAAAACCACAAATGGAAAGATGAAGAAAATAGTAGTAGTTTATATCACATAAAAAACCCATTGCCGTCGAGTCAATTCTGACTCATAGTGACCCTGTTGGACAGAGTAGAACTGCCTCTTAGGGTTTCCAAGGAGCGCATACGTGGAGTTAATTTCTTTAGCTTATTATGAGCTCTTAAAAGCCAGTGATAAAAAGAACAACAGAAAAACCAAAGCTGTTGCCGTCGAGTAAATTCTGACTCATAGCAAACCTATAGGACAGAGTAGAACTGCCCCATAGAGTTTCTAAGAAGTGGCTGGTGGATTTGAACTGCCAACCTTTTGGTTAGCAACCATAGCTCTTAACCACTGTGCCACCAGGGCTCCAAATAGAACAACAACCCCATTCTAAAAACAGGCAAATATATTGCAAGTTTAATTTTGCTCGTAACAAAGATGTGCAAAGTAAAATTATGAGGTGCCTGTTTCACCTCTAGGAAAGGCAAAGAAGACCATTTTTGACAGGACATGGAGTTGGCAAGTGTTTGGTGAAACAGGCGATCTCTCATATTTGCTCGTGAAAGTGTGAGTCAGTACAATTATATATCAAAACGTTAAATACACATGCCTTTGGTTCAGCAAGTCTACATCTAGGAATTTATGTTATAAATTTATTTATCCAGTAGAAAATGACATATGTTCTAGGGTATCTGTTGCAGCATTGTCGTAGTGCCAAAAGACTGAATCAACTCTAAAGTTCCTCTGTAGGGTACAGAGCACCTGGTGGATTCAAACTGCTGACCTTTTGGTCAGCAGCCACAGCACTTAACCACAACACCACCAGGATTTCCAGTAGGGTTGTGACCCTAAGAGTTCCCAGCATGTTTTCTCCTTTTCATAATGGGTGACTGGGAGCTTGACATAACTAACACCAGGATGAACCTATAAATTCTCCTCCCTCTGCCTGCCTCCTCCTTCACTTACCTTTGTTAATTACTTTCTTTTGACCTAATGCTAATGACTTTGTTCTTTATTATGATCTGATGCAAACAACTTTGTTTTGTTCTGTCCAAGCACCTGTGATTTACAACCTCCCACATGGAAATCAGTTTACAGGGAAATCAGAGCCGAGCTATCTGACAAGTATATCGTGAGCCTGATAAGGAGATGACTGGCACGTATCTCTTTAGTCTGATAATGAGTCTCTTTTCAGTATCTTCTAATTAATAACTCCTCCAGCCACGCCATCTGCAGGCTACAAAAACACTTCTGTTACTAGGGATTCCAGCCACCTGCCACAAAGCCAATACTGAGACAGGAGGGAGGGTAAGCAGCAAGAAGGCTTTAACTGAATACCAGTATGCAAGAGATGGAAACCCTGGTGGTGTAGTGCTTAAGTGCTATCTATGGCTGCCAACCAAAGGGTTGGCAGCTTGAATCCTCCAGGCTCTCCTTGGAAATTCTATGAGGCAGTTCTACTCTGTCCTATAGGGTCGCTATGAGTTGGAATCGGCTCGACGGCACTGGTTTGGGTTTTGGGGTCTTGATGCAAGAGACAGAGGGGATAGGTTCCTCCCAAATTCTGTCTGCCCCAAAAGGGCCAGCTGGAGGGTTTTCTAGGGAAAGGAAGGCTAAGTCCAAGGAATCTGGAGAACTTTTAATTCCTCTTTGAGGTAGTCTTGCAAACCAGCTACCAGATGAGATTTTCAAGGTATTCTTAGGGTCCCTTCTGGCGTCATTGAAGTTTGTTCTTCTGATATCACTGTCTCCTGACTCCTGGGTTCCCAGATCATATCACTTGTTTTTCATCTTTAGAGAGAAAACATAGGTTAATCTTAAACTTTTACAACGTCGTGAGAGATCAGAGAGAAAAGAATCCCAAGGCACGCTATGCTATAGTTCACAGGAGTTTCACCAGTCCCCGTAAACATTAACTATTCTACCATCTGGATGTTCAAGCAGTATTTTCCCGTTTCACTTCTAACCCTTGTAAAAATTCTGTATAAGCTGTAATGTAAAATTGCTCTTTAGGACTCCATAGGGACAGTCTGTGTTGCTGTTGGGTCTCTGGTGGTGCGTATACATCTCCTAAATAAACTTTCTCACTCTTTCTGACTTGGAGTATGTTTCATTGGCTCTACTGCTCTAGGGCACAGACCCTAACTGGGCAACAGGGTACTAGTAATATAAATCATGAGACAGGCTTACTAAGGAGGGCACTACAGACACTAATGTGAAAAGGGGAAGCTTTGTACTAATTTGGAAACCCTGGTGGTGTAGTGGTTAAGAGCTATGGCTGATAACCAAAAGGTTGGCAGTTCAAATCCACCAGGTACTCCTTGGAAACCGTATGGGGCAGTTCTACTCTGTCCTGTAGGGTCACTATGAGTCAGAATTGACTCGACAGCAATGGGTTTGGTTTTGGTTTGGCTTGTACTAATTTGAGAAAATATCTGAGATTTATCATAACATAAAAAATATAAAGATGCATAAAATGTGTATAGTTGTTTCCACTGAATTCATAAA
This sequence comes from Elephas maximus indicus, assembly GCF_024166365.1. Lineage (NCBI taxonomy): Eukaryota > Metazoa > Chordata > Mammalia > Proboscidea > Elephantidae > Elephas > Elephas maximus. The sequence goes on from NC_064821.1 coordinate 139,994,110, forward strand.
ATAATGAAGGTGTGCATATGTTATTATCTATCTCAGGAAAAATACAAACTAGTAGCTGTGGGGTGGACCTGGGTAGTTGATCTGAGGAGTGGGAGGATAACTAATTTTACATTGTATATCTTGTGCATTTTACATTTTATACAGTATTAATTTATTACTCCAAAAATAAGCAGTTGCTAAAATTAAAACTGAAAGAATAATAATAGAAAGGGAACATTTCTGTGACATAATGAAGGTGTTTAATGCCACTAGAAATATGGTCAGTCATCTCAACTAGAAGACTGCTCATGACAACAAGGATCTGGAAAGTTTGACATGTGCATACTTTGTCTTCATTATGGCCTTTCGGTAGGGCCTTGACACCCTATGCCTAATAAATTTATAGATACAAAGTCTGTGATTTTGCTGGAATGGCCTCTAAACTCAATCCCCAAAATTATGACATTGGTGAATTAAAAGCAGAATTTGTCTTTAGGGTCTACTTAACTTTTTAGGAATTTCTGTAGAGTGCTTTAGACTCTGCTGTGGCTAAAAGGAACTCCTTGTAATTCCACAAGCTGGACATATTACCTCTTGACTCTGGGCCTTTTCACACAGAATAGAGATGTCATGGGTTGAATTATGTTCCCCCAAAAATGTGTGTATCAATTTGGCTGGTCCATGATTCTTGGTATTGTGTGACTTTCCTATATGTTGTAAATCCTGCCTCTACGATGTTAATAAGAGAGGATGGGTGGTAGTTGTGTCAGTGAGGCAAGACTCAAATCTACAAGACTGGATTGTGTCTTGATGGAATCTCTTGAATTATAGAAGAGAGAAGCTAGCAGAGAGACGGGGGACCTCATACAACCATGAAAACAGTGCCTGGAGCAGAGCGTGTCCTTTGGACCCCGGGTCCATGTGAGGAGAAGCTCTTAATCTGAGGGAAGTTTGATGAAAAGGAGGAGAGAGAAAGAAAGCCTTCCCCTGTAGTTGACGGCTTGAATTTGGACTTTTAGCCTACTTTACTGTGAAGAAATAAATTTCTCTTCATTAAAGCCACCCACTTGTGGTATTTCTGTTACAGCAACACCATATAAATAAGACAACAGACATCTTAAAACAAATTTGCTTCCTCACTCTGTACCATTGTTTGCTAATTTCCATTCCTCCTTACAAAAACCAAACCCGTTGCCATCCAGTTGATTCATAGCTACCCTATAGGACAGAAGAGAATTGTCCCATAGGCTTTCCAAGGAGTGGCTAGGGGATTTGAACTGCCAACTTTTTGGTTAGCAGCTGAGCTCTTAACCAGGACACTACCAGAGTTCCTCTCTGTTCCTCCATTAGGCATCTTATTTCCTGACTTCCTAAGACTGGATGTCATGCCCCTCAGTGCTGCCATTGTGCTATGATGTCGCTTCTACTGCAGAAATTTGTATATAATTACAAAAACTGACATTATCTATTTGGAGCTGTCTTTACTTCCACCGTTTGATCCCTTTGTCGTCTTCTTCCTCGTATGATTAGCTCCTAGCATAGAGCCTATTACATAAAAATCAGGTGTTTAAAAAAAATGTAAGTTGACCAAATGCATGAGATGGCATCCAAAAGCACCCCAATTTACAGTGTGCTCATTGCATTAGCTACTCTCTAGGGTTTGGAATATAAAGGACATAGTTTCAGGAATCATGCAGAAGGAACCTGGTGAAGCAGAAAGGACAGGCACACTCCTCTGAACCTGTTGCTGTATTCCTTCAGAGGTACTGGACACACTGTGTGCTTGTGCGCCTCAACGTTCCCATCCACAAAAATCAACCGGGAATAAAAGTTACCACCTTTGCTCACAGGACAATTATGAAGGTTAAAATAGTAAAGAATGTGAAAGAATCACGCACCTCTTATTTTCAGCACAGCTCTATCAGTTCAGGGCGCCTCTGAAATAAAGCCATGCTTTGGCTCTGAGGATCAATTTCTTACTGAAAATGGTACCCTCAGACTTGCAGAATTGTGTAATCCACACATTGTCCAAAGAGTCATCAGACATCATCCTGGTGATCAGTCTTCATTTCTTCCATCTCTCTCAATCTTAAAGGTACAACTCTGCATTTTTTAAGGTTGTGAGACAATGCTTAGTTGCCTCCCAGTGCTACCCCCCAAACAAAACAAAACAAAACATTGGAATGAGAAGTCCTGCAGCTGAGCCAGGATCACCCAGAGGAATGCTCCTCATACTGTGCATCGGGATGGTACGGTGAAGGGGTTGATGGGCTGGAATAAGGTCTACTTTCCATTCAAATTTCCCTACACACATAACCAGCAATATGAATATGAAACAATCAAGAAGGGAATGTTGATGTGAAATTATATCTGTTTACAGATCAAGAAAGGAGCCCTGGTTATGCAACGTTAAGTGCTCAGCTGCTAACAGAAAGATGGGTGGTTCAAATCCACCCAGTGGCTCTGCAGTAGAAACACCTGGCCTTCTGCTTCATTAAAGAATACAGTCAAGAAAAGTCTATGGGACACTTCTAGTTTGTCACACGGGATCCCTATGAGTCAGAACCAACTCAGTGACACCCAACAAGAAGGAGGGACCAGGAATGAGGTATAGGACAATAAAGTAGCTTCCTTACCTATTTTGAAGTTCAATCATAGGTTGTAATCTGTTATAATAAAGTTTATATCCACCACAAGATAAGGCTCCAATTAAAAAAGCCTCTCACATAAATGAAACTTAATAATTATTGAATTGTTGAAAGAGTAAAAGATCTATTTCAAGCAGTTTTTCAACAGCTTTGGAGGAAGGCAGCTTAACATCCATTCTTTCACATGGTATTTTGGTACAGTAAGACCTCATCAGCTTTAGCCATTTCTACATTCCTTTCTCTATTTCTCAGATTTAGTCTATAGCCTGCTTCACTGGTGCTGCCTCTCACCTGTTAGGTTGACTAGCCCTGGCAGAAAATTTTAAAAAATTCAAAGAACATAGACAAGCCCATCTTTAACAATACTGAAAACAGCTTAAGAAAGTAGGAGGGCTGACCAGACAGTGTCAGGTGGTCTCTTCAGTGCCTGGTTGGGCAGGAGAAGTGTAGAAATATAACCAGCACAGGGATGTCTTACTACAATTGGCTGATCCATTTTCCAATACAAGGTATCTCTGAGATCCTGACAGGATCCCAAAAGCCTCAGGGCTCAACTGCTTCTTCTAACTATAGGGTGTTGACTGGAAAAGTTGTGTGTATCGGTTCTGCAAAATACTAACAGTTTCAGAAAGCCTGGTTTGTTAGTTCACAATGATCACCCTCTGCCCACACTTCCAAAATCTCTCCCCATATCCCCAAAGCTATAGGTCCATGGGCCAGGACTAGGGTCTCAAGATCTCCCCACAAGTGAGGTAACCCTGTCAAAACCAACACTTGTGACATGGGCTCTACTTTTCCACTTAGTGTTTGGCTTTAACCTTGATGCTGTGGAGTTTCTGTTCAGGGATCTTATCTAATACCCTTGTAGAACTATGGGCGTGACTTCTCCAAGTCAACTACTTCCTCAAAAACAGAGAAGCTGATCTAGAACTCCACTGACTTGAAGCCCTGACTGCATTGACTATTGCATCGACTGGGCTCCCTAAAGCTCTTGACCTGCTTTGGATTCTGTTTCACACTGTTCCTGATATGCACAGGACTTCTCTTCATTTCTACCCTTGGTCTGTTTCCGAAAGGCAGGCAATTCAAACACATCAGTGGCTCCATGGAGTAAGATGTGGCAGCCTTGTTCTGTAAAGATTTACAGCCTTTGAAACTCTTGGGGTAGTTCTAGTCTGTCCTATAGGGTCTCTATGAGTCAGAATCAAATTGACAGCAGTGTTTTTTTTTTTTATTCTGGCGGGGGTGGTGGTGGAGGGTGGGCTTTGAAGCCAAATGTCATTTGGTAGATGTCAGGTACACTTGGTAACATTGGTAGTCCCTGGTGGTTTGAAAAGAGGTTTGAGTTACAATGAAAAAAAAACCTCATATGAAATTCTGCCACTTATAAGTACACTGAATATAACAAGTAGGTAAGGACGTATAAATAACATGACTGAAGCCTGGGGAGGTTCCTCTCTATGAAGCAAAGGCTCACTCCAACATGGATACAATAAGATGGTGTGGCAGGACCTCTGGCATTGAAGTTACATCAGGTGGCAGGCTTCTGTCTTAACAGTCTGGTGGAGCAATACTTCCACACAAGCCTGGAGTGGTAGGACTGTAACATGTCTTCTAAGCTATAGCAACAGCCTCTTAAACGATCTCTCTCTCCAGTATCCTCATTTTATTCTCTTGTTCCTGCTGCCATAGGATGGATGGAGCCCACGACAGCTCTGAGTACGCCTAATGATCCTCAAAATCTCTACATGATTGTGGAGTAGAGTGCATGACGCAGATCCCAACTGATCTTTCAATCTTCTCTTCAGTAAGCCTGTTACACTGGCAGATACTCAGCATTCTTGTTGCACCATTTCACCATTATATGTCTGGGCTATAATATTGGGCATTTTATATGTTACACTAGGCCCCTGGGTGGTACAAAGATTTGCACTTGACCTAAAGGTTGACAGTTCAATCCCACCCAGCACCTCTACAGAAGAAAGATCTGGAGATCTGCAAAGATTATAGCCAAATATCCCTGTGGAGCACATCTCTTTTCTATATTACATGAGGTCGCTTTGAGTCAGAATCAGTACTACAGCAACTTTTTTTTTTTATGCATCACATAGACATATATGTATTTTTGTAGTTAATGAAAAATATACATTGGAAAGAGAATAGAAAAGAAATGAGCAAGTAAAAAAAATTTAAAAAACCCAAAAAACAGAACAACAAGAACAAAAACCTCTTCCCTGTTGAAGTACCCCTAAGAGACAGGCTTTTGAAATAGTCTCATCCTACTGTTAACTTTGTTAACATTCATGAGGCAGGCAGCCTCAGAGCCCAACTCTTGTAAGAGACACCTGCTGTGACTTATCCTCCTATACCCAGCAAAATAAGCTGTCCTTTCTTGTGAAATTGTCCCTGACAAGATAACAACAGAACTGGCCCTAGATAGCCTCAACCTGCCTCTGGGAGGAGACTTAACATCCTAATGAAGAAAAATTCATCCCTTCTTCCAGCCTGGGGGATCAAAACCTTGTTTAAAGAAAATGCATAATCATCCCCAAGCTCGTGGAGGTCAATCATGAATATTCATGATGAATTTGCATTTCCTTGTCTAGTGGGTTTGTCTACTTTCTGTAAAAGCCCACCTCCCCAAACTGCCTGCAAGCACTCTAGAAGGCAACAGCCCCCAGTGCTCCTTTCCTTGTACAATGGAATAAAGGCTTCTCTCTGATCTCCCACCTTGGCCTCTTGCTTATTGGCTGTAACAAGTCACACCGAGCAAAACCTGGGGTTTTTATAGGGCAACATTCATACCTGGTGTCCTATATTTATTGTAGGAACCAAGGACACCTATGTCAACTGTGAAAGAGGGAGGAGGCTGGGTTCCAAACCAGGGTGTAGAGAAACTGGGGACTTATCACCGGCCACGCGCACACATGCTAGTCTCTAGAGTCAGTAAAAACAACTGTTAACTCCACAAAAAGGGCACGTATTTTCAGTTTCAGGTCTCGTACTGACCCTTAACTTGATGGCTAATGTTCAGCTGGCTTTTCAGCTTCTGAAAAGAACAATCTCTCTTCCTAAGGAGTCACCGGCAGGAAGAGGGCTCAAGAGGTGAGCAGGTGCAGCTGAGACATTCTCGCCTGGCTTGTAGCCACAGTGCCAGGTAAGTTCTTTCCAACATTTCCACATTTCCAGTAAGTAACTAACAACAGCAATAACAACAAAACACTCCCAAGCGCAGACTCCACACTGGGCAGTGGCCCTCGAGCGGTGGGAGGAGGCGCAGTAGATGAACAGCATCAGGCCCAAGGGAGCTTTGCTACCAGCAGATCAGTGTCTGGGTTTGCACAAGAGGTGGCTGTGAGGCAATAGCCTGTGTACCACGGGCTGCTCTTCCTGGGACATCCACCCAAGGCCCTAGATGGGGGATGGAAGAGTGTATCCTTCCCTCATCTTTAGAAAGAAAGCAGGACTGAAGTCCTTTCTCAGATGAGGGACCAAATTCCAGTCCCCTAGCAGAAACACTGCTGTGGGATCACTTCTTCCCATTTCTCTCCTACCTCCCTCAGGCTTTTGCAGACTGCCCTCTCCCCTGCAAAAGAGGAACAAAGAAAAAAGATGGTCCTTATCTTACAGACAATTTAAAATCCCGGAAAATTATTTCTTGCTTATTTTGATATTCAGCATATTTAATATTCCAGTGATTCTTCAAAGCTGTATTTACATGGGGTACTTCATCCTCACTCTAATCAACTATTAAAAATAACTGTGAGATCTAAGCCTGTTAATCATGCACTGTTTCTAAAAGCTTGTAGTTCTGTCATTAATGGCATCAGATAACCTGTGATAGTTACTGAGAACATGGTTCTTGGGTGTTTTGAACCATCACTGCACGTGATTCTTATGAACAGTAACTTGGAAACCATTGAAGCTCTGCCCAATCTAATTGAACTATCTCATTCTATTTGTTTAATATGGAATTAAAAGCTTCTTGGCTTAGATGTCTCTGTTTGGCATTAGAAGAAAAAAAAATGCACTTCTTATCTAATCCTCCTTAAAAGTTTTAAAATATTAAATCTAAGGAATAAATGATATGATTCCTCCTGCTTACAAGATAACAGTAAAAGCCTCATATTTAAGTCGTCCAACTCTGTTCCCCACCACCTATGGAAAAAAGAAGAGAAATCATATGGTAGAAGTATGTTAAGAACCAAATTGCTGATTTTTCTGATGAAAAGGATTTAGTTACCTTAGTATTTTTTGGTAACTTCCAGATTATAACATACTGACACGTTTGACTGCATGCCCTATCTTGCTCCTTGTATAAACAGTATTTAAGCCTAGAAAATGAAAAATAACTTGAGAGCCTATATATTATTAGCTTGTACAGCAATGCATCAAGTAGGAATTATTGTTCTATCCATAATGCTGATAAGAAAAATGAGGCTTAGACAGGTAAGTTCCTTCCTATAATTCTCACAGGCAGTAATTATGCTAGGATTTCAACCCAGGCAGCCGTTCCAGAGTCTCTGCTCTAACACCTCAGGACTGCTCTGTGTTCCTTTTGTCTGACTCATCCCCCAAGGTGCCCTCCCTATAAGCCCTTCTACTGCATCTACTCAGGCTTGCTCGTCCTCCTCAGGGGACACACCCTCCACTGGCTCGCCCTGGAAAGAACTGCCACTGTTTCTGTGCATACCCAATCCCCACCTTCATAGACGCTTAAACCCTGTCTTCTTAGACACTCAAAATGTTTAAGCAGTTCTTATACAGCATTTACTATGTACCAGGAATGATTTTAAGTACATTATAAATAGTGTGAGATATCAAAACTAGGAGATAGTTAATATTAGTCTTTCCATTTTATAAGAGAAGAAACCAAAGCACAGAAGATTAAGTATTTTTCTATGGTCATACAGCTGCTAAAGTATAGGAAGAAAGGAGTGTTACGTAGTGATGTGTTAGATAAGAGAATAAAGGGGCAGTCAAATCTTGGTCTCAGCCTTTTGGGGCCAGAAACTCTCCACTAATTTTGAGGAAAACAAAGAGGGGTCTCACCCAGATGAGGGAACCCTGTCAGATATGGGCAGATTCCCAAACACCCTGTGTACTAGCTGTCTTCCCTATCAGCCTATAAAGAGTTAAACAAACTAATTCCTGGACCAGTATCTTTGTCTAAGCACTATAAAGAGCTTTCTTTTCCATTTTGAGAGAGAGCTACATTCTTTATGTCTCCTTTCTCCTCTCAGGATCATTCCTCCAGCTGGTCTGGCTCCTGCTCCCCCCGGTTCACTAAATTTACCCTCATCAAAGCCAATGATCGTCTCTATTTGTTTCTTTCTCAGGGAGGCCTTCCCTGGTCACCCCACATATAAATACAACCCCCAAAACTCTCTATCACTATTCCCTGCTTATTTTTCCTCCAGAGCACTCGCATGCATATATATTTTTGGTCCTTTGTTTTAGTTATTGTCTGTCTCCCCCCCTAGAATAAAGGTTGTATGAGGAGGAATTTGTATCCATCTTGTTCACAGCTGACAGTGCCCCACACACAGTAGGTAATCAATATATATTTGTTGAAATAATGAGAGACCAAGTTCTCCGGGAACTCCTAGAAACTTTTCTGACTGCTATTTCTCCTTTCCTTCATGTCCCACTCTGCCTCTATTCACCCACCAGTTGTTAATGTTCACAGGGACGCATTGTCTGTCCTTTCTTTTCTATTCATTTTATGCGTCAGCTGGGCAAGTTTCTTTTAGAGCTCTTTTATGGATCAATAATGTAATGTACATAAGGCATCCAGCTTCTTGTATTATTTGCTCAGCATACAGATTGAAAGAATACAACCCTGATGCGCACCTTTCCTGACTTTAAACCAATCAGTATGCCCTTGTTCTGTCCAAACAACTGCCTCTTGATCTATATAAAGGTTCATCATGAGCACAATTAACATTCTTTGCAATGTTATCCATAACTTGTTATGATCCACACAGTTGAATGCCTTTGCATAGTCAATAAAACCCAGGTAAACATCCTTCTGCTATTCTCCATCTGACATCAGCAATGATATCCCTGGTTCCACATTCTCTTCTGAAACCGGCCTGAATATCTGGCAGTTCCCTGTCAATATACTGCTGCAGCTGTTTTTGAATGATCTTCAGCAAAATTTTGGCATCAGGATTGGAGGAAGACTCATTCACAATCTGCATTATGCAGATGACACAACCTTGCTTGCTGAAAGTGAAGAGGAAGCACTTACTAATGAAGATCAAAGACCACAGCCTTCAGTTTGGATTGCACCTCAACATAAAGAAAACAAAATCCTCATGACTGGACCAATGAGCAACATCATGATAAATGGAGAAAAGATTGAAGTTGTCAAGGATTTCATTTTACTTGGATCCACAATCAACAGCCATGGAAGCAGCAGTCAAGAAACCAAAAGACTCCTTGCATTGGGTAAATCTGCTGCAAAGGACCTCTTCAAAGTGTTGAAGAGCAAAGATGTCACCCTGAAGACTAACGTGCACCTGACCCAAGCCATGGTATTTTCCAATTGCATCATACGGATGTGAAAGCTGGACAATGAATAAGGAAGACTGAAGAAGAATTGATGTCTTTGAATTGTGGTGTTGGTGAAGAATACTGAATATACCATGGACTGCCAAAAGAACGAACAATCTGCCTTAGAAGAAGTACAGCCAGAATGCTCCTTAGAGGCAAGGATGGCGAGGCTGCGTCGTACATACTTTGGACATGTTGTCAGGAGGGATGAGTCCCTGGAGAAGGACATCATGCTTGGCAGAGTACAGGGTCAGTGGAAAAAAGGAAGGCCCTCAATGAGGTGGATTGACACAGTGGATGCAACAATGAGCTCAAGCATAGCAATGCTTGTAAGGATGGCTCAGGACTGAGCAGTGTTTCATCCTATTGTGCGTAGGGTCGCTATGAGTCAGAACTGACTCTACGGCACCTAACAACAACAACATATAAGGCATGTATACCAGGCTTTAAAATGGAAAGTGTCTTGGTCATCGAGTGCTGCTATAGCAGAAATATCACAAGTGGATGGCTTTAAAAAGCAGAAATTTATTCCTTAACAGTCTAGTAGGCTAGAAGTCCAAATTCAGGGCATCAACTCTAGCAGAATACTTTTTCTGTCTTCACGTGAGGAAGGTCCTCATCATCAATCTTCCCCTGGACTAGGGGCTTCTCGGTGCAGGGATTCTGGGTCCAAAGGACACACTTTTCTTCTGGCACTACTTTCTTGGTGGTATGAAGTCACCACGTCTCTCTTCTCCCTTCTATATACCAAAAGAGATTGACTTCAAACATAACCTAATCTTGTAGATTGAATCCTGCCTCATTAACATAACTGCTGCTAAACTCATTGCATCAACACCATAGACAGAGGATTTATGACACACAGGGAAATCACATCAGATGAGAAAGTGGTGGAAAATCACACTGCTGGGAATCATGGCCTAGCCAAGTTGACACACATTTTGGGGGAACAGAATTCGAGCCATAGCAGGAGGCTACATACTTTCCTTACAAAATGTAAAAAGCTGTTATACACATTCCACAAGGAGAAAGCTGAAATGCATGTACCTTGAATAACTGTTAGATATGACATTAGGTCTTGCATTCTATTGAGTGTCTCTTCTGGATTTCAGATTACCATGGCTTCCAGGCCCATCATGACGGACCCCACTTGTTTGGTAGAAAATCAGAAAGAGCAGCTGACGTTAAATCCAGAAGCATTAAAGATTCATAACGAAATTTCCCAGCCTGTGGTGTTGGTGGCCATTGTAGGGCTGTATCGTGAAAGAAAATCCTACCTGATGAACTGCCTGGCAGGACAGAAGCATGGTGAGTGTTGTCCCAGGGCAGGAGCCATTAGTTTGGAACCAGTGATAAGGAAGACTGATCATGCCTCTTCTCGGGTCATATTAAGGAAGAGCCAACCTCTTCCCACTGGAAAAAAACAAAACAAACAAAAAAATACTTCTAATTCTCATCACCAAACTTACAACTTCAAACTTATCTATCCACAAAATCTGAAAAAACAAGAGTTCTTTTCCCCAGTAATAAAGTTGAGTTCTTTCAACCCTATCCAAATATCCACCCCATGAGTTCTCTGCATCCCTCCACTCTCACCTGCCCAGGAACACAGCTCAGGCAATGATACTCTTTCTTTCTACATCACATACATGTGATTCTCCTACATCACAGGAACATGTGATGTAGGAGAAAGAAAAAGAAGCAGAATCTCTGTATATCTAATATCTTAATAACACTAGCATTTAATTTTTTTTGCCCCATATCATAGAAACTTTGATAAATTGTACCCTCTTACTCTATTTAGTCTTTTGTAATATGTGAAATATAACACATACATAAAAGTTCATAACACATAAGTGCACAATAAAATTAAGAAATATAAATGAGCTCCTGTATAATCAATGCTCAGGTCAAGAAGTAAAACATTCTCAATGTGCAAAAGCTCCAATCTTATGCCCTCTCACACCCTCACTAGGAATCACCAATATTTTAGTTTTCATGGGATTTCATCTCTTGATTTTTAAAGATGGTTTTAAAATCTATGCATACATTTCCAAAAAAGCGGTACAGGTTGACTTGCTTGTAAACTTTATTTAAATGGAATTATATTGTATTCATTCTTTTGTGTCTTGCTTTCTGGCTCATCAAGAAGTTTATCAGACTCAGTTTATTGTATGTATCTGCAATTTATTTATTTGTACTAAATTTATAGTATGCCGTTGTCTGAAGACACCACAATTTATCCATTTATTGTGGATGAACATTTTATTATATTCAGTTTTTATCTTTTATGAATAAGGTTGCCATGAATTGTTTTTTCTACTTATAACTGTTGCTCATATTCACAAACCACTTGTGTATAAATTCCTAGAACTGGATTTGCTGGATCACAGAATATGCGTGTCTGCAGTCATTATAGATAATATCAAACACATTTTCAAAATTTTCATGCAATTTACATGCTTATTTGTAGTAACTGAGAATTCTCTCCAACCTTACAAAAATTTGCTACTGTAGGACTTTTAAACTTTTGCTGATCTTGTTACTGTATAAAACCAAAAACTAAAGCAGTTGCTGTCCAATCAGTCCCAACTCATAGCAATCCCATGTGTGCCAGAGTAGAATTGTGCTCCACAGGGTTTTCAATGGCTGATATTTTCGAGGAAAATTGCCAACCCTTTCTTCCAAGGTGCCTCTGGGTGGACTCAAATCCTTTGGTTAGCAGCCCAGCTCTTAACCGCCAGTTTGCTTCACTATAAGGGAGGTTGAGTACCCTTTCAAACATGTCTTTGCCTATTATATTTCCTATTTTTTGAAGTCTTTTTTTCCTAGTGGATTGTATCCTTTGGCTGTTATTGGTTTTTAGAGAATTGCCCATGATCTGTCCATGAAGGCTTTGTAGACATTTTTTTTTCTATTTTTCTTTTTTTTTTTTAATAACTTTTATTAAGCTTCAAGTGAACGTTTACAAATCCAATCAGTCTGTCACATATAAGTTTACATACATCTCACTCCCTACTCCCACTTGCTCTCCCCCTCTTGAGTCAGCTCTTTCAGTCTCTCCTTTCTTGACAATTTTGCCGGCTTCCCTCTCTCTCTATCCTCCCATCCCCCCTCCAGACAAGAGTTGCCAACACAATCTCAAGTGTCCACCTGATATCATTAGCTCACTCTTCATCAGCGTCTCTCTCCCACCCGCTAACCAGTCCCTTTCATTTCTGATGAGTTGTCTTCGGGGATGGTTCCTGTCCTGTGTCAACTGAAGGTCTGGGGAGCATGGCCGTCGGGATTCCTCCAGTCTCAGTCAGACCATTAAGTTTGGTCTTTTTATGAGAATCTGGGTTCTGTATCCCACTGATCTCCTGCTCCCTCAGGGGTCCTCTGCTGTGCTCCCTGTCAGGGCAGTCATCGATTGTGGCCAGGCACCAACTAGTTCTTCTGGTCTCAGGATGATGTAGGTCTCTGGTTCATGTGGCCCTTTCTGTCTCTTGGGCTCTTAGTTGTCGTGTGGCCTTGGTGTTCTTCATTTTCCTTTGCTCCAGGTGGGTTGAGACCAATTGATGCATCTTAGATGGCCGCTTGTTAGCATTTAAGACCCCAGACGCCACATTTCAAAGTGGGATGCAGAATGCTTTCATAATAGAATTATTTTGCCAATTGACTTAGAAGTCCCCGCAAACCATGTTCCCCAGACCCCCGCACTTCCTCCGCTGACCTTTGAAGCATTCATTTTATCCCGGAAACTTCTTTGCTTTTGGTCCAGTCCAATTGAGTTGACCTTCCATGTATTGAGTGTTGTCTTTCCCTTCACCTAAAGCATTTCTTATCTACTGATTAATCAATAAAAAACCCTCTCCCACCCTCCCTCCCTCCCCCCCTCGTAACCACAAAAGTATGTGTTCTTCTCAGGTTTACTATTTCTCAAGATCTTATAATAGTGGTCTTATACAATATTTGTCCTTTTGCCTCTGACTAATTTCGCTCAGCATAATGCCTTCCAGGTTCCTCCATGTTATGAAATGTTTCAGAGATTCGTCACTGTTCTTTATCGATGCGTAGTATTCCATTGTGTGAATATACCACAATTTATTTACCCATTCATCCGTTGATGGACACCTTGGTTGCTTCCAACTTTTTGCTATTGTAAACAGAGCTGCAATAAACATGGGTGTGCATATATCTGTTTGTATGAAGGCTCTTGTATCTCTAGGGTATATTCCTAGGAGTGGGATTTCTGGGTTGTATGGTAGTTCTATTTCTAACTGTTTAAGATAACGCCAGATGGATTTCCAAAGTGGTTGTACCATTTTACATTCCCACCAGCAGTGTATGAGAGTTCCAATCTCTCCGCAGCCTCTCCAACATTTATTATTTTGTGTTTTTTGGATTAATGCCAGCCTTGCCGGTGTGAGATGGAATCTCATCGTAGTTTTAATTTGCATTTCTCTAATGGCTCATGATCGAGAGCATTTTCTCATGTGTCTGTTGGCTGCCTGAATATCTTCTTTAGTGAAGTGTGTGTTCATATCCTTTGCCCACTTCTTGATTGGGTTGTTTGTCTTTTTGTGGTTGAGTTTTGACAGAATCATGTAGAATTTAGAGATCAGGCGCTGGTCGGAGATGTCATAGCTGAAAATTCTTTCCCAGTCTGTAGGTGGTCTTTTTACTCTTTTGGTGAAGTCTTTAGATGAGCATAGGTGTTTGATTTTTAGGAGCTCCCGGTTATCGGGTTTCTCTTGATCATTTTTGGTAATGTTTTGTATTCTGTTTATGCCTTGTATTAGGGCTCCTAGGGTTGTCCCAATTTTTTCTTCCATGATCTTTATCGTTTTAGTCTTTATGTTTAGGTCTTTGATCCACTTGGAGTTAGTTTTTGTTCATGGTGTGAGGTATGGGTCCTGTTTCATTTTTTTGCAAATGGATATCCAGTTATGCCAGAACCATTTGTTAAAAAGGCTATCTTTTCCCCAGTTAATTGACACTGGTCCTTTGTCAAATATCAGCTGCTCATACGTGGATGGATCTATGTCTGGGTTCTCAATTCTGTTCCATTGGTCTATGTGTCTGTTGTTGTACCAATACCAGGCTGTTTTGACTACTGTGGCTGTATAGTAGGTTCTGAAGTCAGGTAAGATGAGGCCTCCCACTTTCTTCTTCTTTTTCAGTAGTGCTTTGCTTATCCGGGGCTTCTTTCCCTTCCATATGAAATTGGTGATTTGTTTCTCTATCCCCTTAAAATATGACATTGGAATTTGGATCGGAAGTGCGTTAAATGTATAGATGGCTTTTGGTAGAATAGACATTTTTACTATGTTAAGTCTTCCTATCCATGAGCAAGGTATGTTCTTCCACTTAAGTATGTCCTTTTGAATTTCTTGTAGTAGAGCTTTGTAGTTTTCTTTGTATAGGTCTTTTACATCCTTGGTAAGATTTATTCCTAAGTATCTTATCTTCTTGGGGGCTACTGTGAATGGTATTGATTTGGTGATTTCCTCTTCGGTGTTCTTTTTGTTGATGTAGAGGAATCCAAGTGATTTTTGTATGTTTATTTTATAACCTCAGACTCTGCCAAACTCTTCTATTAGTTTCAGTAGTTTTCTGGAGGATTCCTTAGGGTTTTCTGTGTATATAATCATGTCATCTGCAAATAGTGATAACTTTACTTCTTCCTTGCCAATCCGGATACCTTTTATTTCTTTGTCTAGCCTAATTGCCCTGGCTAGGACTTCTAGCACAATGTTGAATAAGAGCGGTGATAAAGGGCATCCTTGTCTGGTTCCCGTTCTCAAGGGAAATGCTTTCAGGTTCTCTCCATTTAGAGTGATATTGGCTGGTGGCTTTGCATAGATGCCCTTTATTATGTTGAAGAATTTTCCTTCAATTCCTATTTTGGTAAGAGTTTTTATCATGAATGGGTGTTGGACTTTGTCAAATGCCTTTTCTGCATCAATTGATAAGATCATGTGGTTTTTGTCTTTTGTTTTATTTATGTGATGGATTACATTAATGGTTTTTCTGATATTAAACCAGCCTTGCATACCTGGTATAAATCCCACTTGATCAGGGTGAATTATTTTTTTGATGTGTTGTTGGATTCTATTGGCTAGAATTTTGTTGAGGATTTTTGCATCAATGTTCATGAGGGATATAGGTCTATAATTTTCTTTTTTTGTAATGTCTTTACCTGGTTTTGGTATCAGGGAGATGGTGGCTTCATAGAATGAGTTGGGTAGTATTCCGTCATTTTCTATGCTTTGGAATACCTTTAGTAGTAGTGGTGTTATGTCTTCTCTGAAAGTTTGGTAGAA
The DNA here is from genome assembly GCF_024166365.1 of Elephas maximus indicus. Taxonomy (NCBI): domain Eukaryota; kingdom Metazoa; phylum Chordata; class Mammalia; order Proboscidea; family Elephantidae; genus Elephas; species Elephas maximus. The sequence continues at coordinate 140,009,603 of NC_064821.1, forward strand.
CTCTGCAGTGAAGCCGTCCGGGCCAGGGCTTTTTTTTGTTGGGAGTTTTTTGATTACCGTTTCAATCTCTTTTTTTGTTATGGGTCTATTTAGTTGTTCTACTTCTGAATGTGTTAGTTTAGGTAGGTAGTGTTTTTCCAGGAATTCATCCATTTCTTCTAGGTTTTCAAATTTGTTAGAGTACAATTTTTCGTAATAATCTGAAATGATTCTTTTAATTTCATTTGGTTCTGTTGTGATGTGGTCCTTCTCATTTCTTATTCGGGTTATTTGTTTCCTTTCCTGTATTTCTTTAGTCAGTCTAGCCAATGGTTTATCAATTTTGTTAATTTTTTCAAAGAACCAGCTTTTGGCTTTGTTAATTCTTTCAATTGTTTTTCTGTTCTCTAATTCATTTAGTTCAGCTCTAATTTTTATTATTTGTTTTCTTCTGGTGCCTGATGGATTCTTTTGTTGCTCACTTTCTATTTGTTCAAGTTGTCGGGACAGTTCTCTGCTTTGGGCTCTTTCTTCTTTTTGTATGTGTGCATTTATTGATATAAATTGGCCTCTGAGCACTGCTTTTGCTGTGTCCCAGAGGTTTTGATAGGAAGTATTTTCATTCTCGTTGCTTTCTATGAATTTCCTTATTCCCTCCTTGATGTCTTCTATAACCCAGTCTTTTGTCAGGAGGGTATTGTTCATTTTCCAAGTATTTGATTTCTTTTCCCTAGTTTTTCTGTTATTGATCTCTAGTTTTATTGCCTTGTAGTCTGAGAAGATGCTTTGTAATATTTCGATGTTTTGGACTCTGCAAAGGTTTGTTTTATGACCTAATATGTGGTCTATTCTAGAGAATGTTCCATGTGCGCTAGAAAAAAAAGTATATTTTGCAGCAGTTGGGTGGAGAGTTCTGTATAAGTCAATGAGGTCAAGTTGGTTGATTGTTGTAATTAGATCTTCCATGTCTCTGTTGAGCTTCTTACTGGATGTCCTGTCCTTCTCCGAAAGTGGTGTGTTGAAGTATCCTACTATAATTGTGGAGGTATCTATCTCGCTTTTCAATTCTGTTAAAATTTGATTTATGTATCTTGCAGCCCTGTCATTGGGTGCGTAAATATTTAATATGGTTATGTCTTCCTGATCAATTGTCCCTTTTATCATTATATAGTGTCCTTCTTTATCCTTTGTGGTGGATTTAAGTCTAAAGTCTATTTTGTCAGAAATTAATATTGCTACTCCTCTTCTTTTTTGCTTATTGTTTGCTTGATATACTTTTTTCCATCCTTTGAGTTTTAGTTTGTTTGTGTCTCTAAGTCTAAGGTGTGTCTCTTGTAGGCAGCATATAGATGGATCGTGTTTCTTTATCCAGTCTGTGACTCTCTGTCTCTTTATTGGTGCATTTAGTCCATTTACATTCAGGGTAATTATAGATAAATAAGTTTTTAGTGCTGTCATTTTGATGCCTTTTTATGTGTGTTGTTGACAGTTTCATTTTTCCACATACTTTTTTGTGCTGAGGCGTTTTTCTTAGTAAATTGTGAGATCCTCATTTTCATAGTGCTTGACTTTATGTTAGTTGAGTCGTTACGTTTTTCTTGGTTTTTATCTTGAGTTATACAGTTGTTATACCTTTTTGTGGTTACCTTATTATTTACCCCTATTTTTCTAAGTAAAAACCTAACTTGTATTGTTCTATATCGCCTTGTATCACTCTCCATATGGCAGTTCAATGCCTCCTGTATTTAGTCCCTCTTTTTGATTATTGTGATCTTTTACCTATTGACTTCCATGATTCCCTGTTATGTGTATTTATTATTTTTTTTAATTAATCTTAATTTGTTTGTTTTTGTGATTTCCCTATTTGAGTTGATATCAGGACGTTCTGTTTTGTGACCTTGTGTTGTGCTGATATCTGATATTATTGGTTCTCTGACCAAACAATATCCTTTAGTATTTCTTGTAGCTTTGGTTTGGTTTTTGCAAATTCTCTAAACTTGTGTTTGTCTGTAAATATCTTAATTTCGCCTTCATATTTCAGAGAGAGTTTTGCTGGATATACGATCCCTGGCTGGCAGTTTTTCTCCTTCAGTGTTCTGTATATGTCGTCCCATTCCCTTCTTGCCTGCATGGTTTCTGCTGAGTAGTCAGAACATATTCTTACTGATTCTCCCTTGAAGGAAACCTTTCTTTTCTCCCTGGCTGCTTTTAAAATTTTCTGTTTATCTTTGGTTTTGGTGAGTTTGATGATAATATGTCTTGGTGTTTTTCTTTTTGGATCAATCTTAAATGGGGTTCGATGAGCATCTTGGATAGATATCCTTTCGTCTTTCATGATGTCAGGGAAGTTTTCTGTTAGGAGTTTTTCAACTATTTTCTCTGTGTTTTCTGTCCCCCCTCCCTGTTCTGGGACTCCAATCACCCGCAGGTTATCCTTCTTGATAGAGTCCCACATAATTCTTAGGGTTTCTTCATTTTTTTTAATTCTTTTATCCGATTTTTTTTCAGCTATGTTGGTGTTGATTCCCTGGTCCTCCAGATATCCCAGTCTGCATTCTAATTGCTCGATTCTGCTCCTCTGACTTCCTAGTGCGTTGTCTAATTCTGTTATTTTATTGTTAATCTTTTGGATTTCTACATGTTGTCTCTCTATGGATTCTTGCAACTTATTAATTTCTCCACTATGTTCTTGAATAATCTTTTTGAGTTCTTCAACAGTTTTATCAGTGTGTTCCTTGGCTTTTTCTGCAGTTATCCTAATTTCATTTGTGATGTCTTTAAGCATTCTGTAAATTAGTTTTTTATATTCTGTATCTGATAATTCCAAGATTGTATCTTCATTTGGGAAAGGTTTTGATTCTTTTGTTTGGGGGGTTGGAGAAGCTGTCACGGTCTGCTTCTTTAAGTGGTTTGATATGGATTGTTGTCTCCGAGCCATCACTGGGAAACTAGTTTTTCCAGAAAATCCGCTAAAAAAAAAAATGCAGTCAGATCCCTATCAGAGTTCTCCCTCTGGCTCAGGCTATTCAGATGTTAATGAAGCCGCCTGGGGAGGGTGGGGGAGGGAACAGAGAGATAGGAGAGTAGCACCTCAGAATATAGCCAGAGTTGCTTGTCTTGCTTGGAATGACTATTATATCTGAGAATCCCGCAGGCGCGTCGCCTATGTGTGCTGGCTGTGTGGAGATTGCCCCCGGGGGGTCTGACCCGCTGGAGTCACGGTCAGATCCTCCGCTTCCAGCCCCACGCCCAGCGTCAAGGCTCCCCTACTGGGACGGTGCACTCTCGACTCCAAAATCAGTCGCTGCCTCCCGGGGACTTCTCGTCCCTCCAGCCGCGTGGCCGTGCCGCCTCCGAGAACCAGTTGGGCCTCCTCCCGAGGTTAGTTCAGATGGGTGGAGCAGGTCCCCGTGCTTGTGCCGTGACCGAGTGTCCCGGCTGGGACGCTGTTCTCCCCGCTCCAATACCAGTCGCTGCCTCCCGGGGACTTCTCCGACTGGCTGTGTCCCACGCTGCCCGTGGAACCGGCTGGTCCCCCTCCCGGGGTTAGTTCAGGGGGGTGGAGCAACTCTCCATGTTTATGGCGTACCTGCGTCCAGTCCAAATCCCTGCGGGACGGTTCCCCGGCTCGGATGCTGCTCTTTCTGCTCCAAGACCAGTCACTGCCTCCCGGGGACTTCTCCTACCGGCTGTGTCCCACGCCGCCTGTGGAACCGGCTGGTCCCCCTCCCGGGGTTAGTTCAGGGGGGTGGAGCCGCTCTCTGTGCTTGTGCCGTACCTGACTGGTACGCTGGCTCCAGGCTCTGGAAACAATCGTTGCTTCCCCGTATTAGTTCATTCTCCATCTCTAAATCTGTGTTTGTTGTTGAGGGTTGGTAGATTGTTATGTATGTGATCGATTCACTTGTTTTTCCATGTCTTTGTTGTAAGAAGGATCCGAGGTAGTGTCTGCCTAGTCCGCCATCTTGGCTCCGCCTCTCTATTTTTCTAATACGTTGCTTCTTCTCAGTACCACTAGGGATTGAAATTCAGTCCACTAAACTCTCAGCACCACCATGCTTATCTCTCTGTCTCTGTCTATCTGTTTCTCTTCCTCCCTCTCTTCATCCCTTCCTTTCTCCTTATCTCTTTTTGTCCCTCTCATTTTCCCTGTCTCCTTCTTTCCTTTCTCCATTTCCCCTTCTTGTTTCCCAATCTCCCACTTGGCTTCTAAGGAAACAATTTGTCTTTGTTTTTATTTTAGGGGAGTTCTTGGCCAACAATAAGGAAAGGAGGAACACTTTTCCTTGCCTGACCCAAATAAATTCATAGGGATTTTTCTGATGGAGTGCAGCTCAGAACCTCAGGAGACAGATTTCAACAACATTTATTTTCTACTGAAGATAACATCAAGCAATCACCAGGTGATTTCCCAGCACTCTGCTGAGGAAGTCCCTGACCTCAAGACGTTGTAAAATTTCTGACTTGTGACTCTACCACCCCACCTATATCACGGGAAGAACAGAAAGATATTCACTCCCAGTCAATGTCCATGAGCAGGATCAGGTCACTACTTCTGTCTTCTTGGCAGTGACTTGCTCTGTTTATTTTATACCCCTGATGACTAAGAGTATGACCTTCAATTACACCTTGCCCTTCGTCATGTGGGCCCTGGAGCAGGGCTTACTCTATATCAATTAGCAAACAAGAAAATTTATCACGATGTAGAAGAGTGCAAAGGAGCCCTGGTGGTTAAATGCTTGACTGCTAACCAAAAGGTGGGTGGTTTGAACCCACCAGCCTTTCCATAGGAGAAAGACGTGGCAGTCTGCTTCTGTAAAGATTTATGGGGTGGTTCTATTCTATCCTATACAGTTGCTGTGAGTAGGCAATGGGAAATGGGTTTAGGAGAGTGCAGTCTAGTCCATGCTTTTATTTTCACCCCTTGGAGAAAACACAGGGTGAAGGAATAGGATGGCCTGAGCCATGCTAAACCATATTCCCCTAGGTATTTCATCATGACCTATTCTTGTCTTTGTTAAAGGAAGCATTGCAAATGGCAGGTGGTCAAAATTTTATACTCTTTAAGAGGATATATCATCCACAGGCATAACCCTAAAATCCTATCACCCTGTGGGTTTAAAGCATTGGAAAGAAAATTTGGCAGGCCTGAAAAGTCTTTACTGCTTTCCCCTCTGTTATATCCCCCTCTTGAAGCAATGAACACAGAACTCATCATTTTTCTTGAAGAGGAGAGAGGAAAATACAGGGAGAATAGAGAGGATTAAATCCAACAGATGACTCGCTCAAAGAGTAATGAAAGGATTTAATGGAGAGACCATTTACAAGAGCATAAATAGGGCAATGGGACCAATGAGGGATGGACAAGCACATAGACAGTGGTAATAGCAATAGCAGTGTAGCCATTATCATCTCTAAGACTGAAGTGTTAAGCAGAGAGTGGATAGCAGAATGTGGCAGGATGAGTTATTGGATGAGGCTGAGTGAAAGGAGCTGTGACCTGAGGTAGAGGAACAGAGCCACAGGAATATTGCGTTCCAGCAGATTGGGGCATGAGAAAGTATATGCCTGCTTTTTGCTCTCCTGCAGTAGGTCCCGCTGGTTAAGCTCTACCAGGAGCCAGAGGCCAAGGGAGCCCTAGTGATAGAAGACATAAAGGACCATGACCTGGGACACAGATGAGGGTGCAGAGCAGAAAAGAGTTAATCTGATAAGGGGAAAAAAGAGGTGAACAAAGACAACTAGTACATCGAAAATCTTATCTGTCGTGCTGGAAATTATAATACTTTCTCACCGGGTTATGAAACCTTGGCATGCTCTGACTCCTCCCTCTTCACTTCCTGTCACATCCTTTTCTTCTCTAGTTTGAGAAATCCTTTTATTCATTTTTCTACTACTTTCCCCCTAGTTGGCCACCTCATTACATCAGACTGTTGATCTGTGTACGGGGTCAGCGTAGCCCACAAAGAAACAGACTGGGAGTCAGGAGGCCTGTGTTAAGTTCAAGCTGTATGTTTAAGTAGCTGTGCTAACCAGTGGCAGTTCTGGGTTTCATTTTCATCGTTCACAAAATGAGTGATTTAGACAAAATAATCACTGGACTTGTTCCCAGCTCTAAAATTCTAGAAGCCTCCTCACGCTTCTAGGATCTCAATTCCTAGTTACTCTTGTATTTTAATGGAAACTCTGGTGGTGTAGTGGTTAAGTGCTACGGCAGCTAACCAAAAGGTCGGCAGTTCAAATCCTCCAGATGCGTCTTGGAAAGTCTACCGGGCAGCTCTACTCTGTCCTATAGGGTCGCTATGAATCGGAATTGACTCAAAGGCACTGGGTTTTGGTTCTTTTATTTTAATACTGCAGTGATTTTCATAAATTCTTCTTAATTTTTGATCATCCATCTCAAACTCTCAATTGACCTTCACTGTCTAACCAATCAGATCTCCTTAATTATGCATTCAGGCCCCCAAATCAAGAATTCCTCAACTATATTTCAGGCTCAGTTCTCACTACTCTCTGTTGGAACCTTGTCTCAGCAGAACTGGACTTGAGAAACTGCTCAGTGTTGTCCCTTACCATGTCAGGGTCTCCTCCAGTTCAGTGGTATTCTCTCAACATGAGACCAAATAAGGAAAAGGAAGCTCTACATAATGATAATCCAGAACAGAGTTCTCCTCTCAGCTCTCTCTCTAATTCCACGCATACATTTCATGTTTTTTCATTCCTCTTGAGCATCAGATGGAAAGACATGTATTAATAGAACAAAACCAAACCCTTTGCCATCAAGTCAACTCTGACTCACAGCGGCCCTATAGGACAGAGAAGAACTACCCCATAGGGGTTCCAAGGCTGTAATCTTTATGGACGCAGACTACCACATCTTTCTCCTGTGGATTGCTGGTGGGTCAACCTTTTGACCTTTCATTTAGCAGCTAGTATTTAATAAGTGCACTACCAGGGCTCCTCAGTTTAATAGAGTTTCCATGAATTCTGTAATATGATGTGGTTTAAGTCTTTCAAGGAATAAGGTGAGCAGAGGACACAGAGTGTTTCTTGAAAAGGGACTTAATATATATAATAGTTTGATAAGTTTTCTTTGCTGAAATGGAAGAAACACCTCTCCCTGCCAGTAGCTCCTGGGCAGTCTGGGCTATCTGCTATGACTGATGTTGCTTTCCTTTCTTCCCTGCAGGCTTCTGTCTGGGCTCCATGGGAAGGCCTGAAACCAAGGGCATCTGGACGTGGTATGTACCTCACCCTTCCAAACCCAAGCACACCCTGGTCCTTCTGACACTGAGGGACTGGGTGGTATGGAAAAGGTAAGACAGACAGTCATGGAAGTCGTCTTTGCTCTTGATTTCCTACTTGCCTTTTAATTTGCCACATTAATTCAACTTTTGTGACATGTTCTTATAATAAAATTAGGGATAATTAGGTTAAATTTTATTTCCTTAAACTTATTTCCTTGTATGCTCAAATATTATTGGTATATAATATACCAATATTGGTATATAATATAGATCTTCTTTTGTTTAACACTGGGATGAATAAAAATATTAATAAATACTTTATGAGCAGTTGAATTTCAGGGCTCTGTGCTAAGTGTTTTGGAAACCATGGTGGCGTAGTGGTTAAGTGCTATGGCTGCTAACCAAGAGGTCAGCAGTTAGAATCCTCCAGGCATTCCTTGGAAACTCTACGGGGCAGTTCTACTCCATTCTATAGGGTTGCTGTGAGAAGGAATTGGCTGGACGGCAGTGGGTTTGGTTTTGGTTTGGTGGTGCTAAGTGTTATAGATATAGAGTGAATAAGGAAAAGGCCCAGAGCCTGGTTGGAGACTCAACATGTGCAAAGTGTGATTAGCATCAGTTGTCATGAATCCTTGGGAAGTGAGCACCTAACCCAGACTTAAGGGTTAGGGGAAGCTATGACTCATAGGATCCTTGGGAGCTACCAGTTAAAGAATGTGGAGCTGATGATGATGGTTGGAGGTAGGAACCATGAGATTAGGGTTTCAGTGAAGTAATCTATTTAAACAACCTTCAGAAAAGCTTCAACCACATGAGGAATATTCATAACACTTTTGGTCTAAGTCTCTGGGCTTTGGAGATTAATTCTCCACTAGCTTCTCTATAAAACCATGAGCTTGACCCACCAAAAACATTGTAAATGGGATAATTTTAGGCAGTTTGTCTTTATAATATTATGTGCAATGGATCATTTCTCCTTACTTAATTTCTCCTTATTCATTACCATGAGTCTAAATTGAAAGTAACATTAGTAGATCATGGTTTTCATGACTGCCCAAAATATCAACAACAACAGCTAAAAACATGGGAAGAGTTTACCCTGAATCTTGTTTCCAGGCTTAGCTTCCACTCTGACACAGGTATCCCTGCTTCAGTCAAATGGAATGACTCGAGGATACTTCTGAATGACACGTGTGTCTAACATTTCTGACATGATTTGTGTTGGTTTTGACACCGGTATGATCCCTTTACCTCTACCAGTTCATATTCTATCAATTCTTAAAAGATTATTTGCAGTCTACTGAGCTATTTGCTTATTGCAGTCTATTGAGATCCTACCCCAGTCAGATGTATGTCTTCTCACTTACTGACTACCTCATTATCCGACATTTCGCATTTACCACCATGGTAAAACATCTACTATCTGAATATTTTGCACATTAACAATGTACATCTGGCAATAATGAATGCTGAGGTGTGAGGTAAGAGTAATGCTGGCCGTGATGGTTATCTGTCAACTTGGCTGGACCATGATTCTCAGTGGTTTGGCAGTCATCTAATGATTATTTTTTTTGTTTGTTTTCTGGGTAATGATATTGTCATCCTCCATTTTGTGATCTGATATGGCCATCTTCCATTACTGCATAGTGCCTATTTGGTATAATGACCTGGCCTTTGGAACCTAACCATGTCAGTAAGTGAGGAAAGGGTGTAGTCATTTCTTGCTCTGAATCCACAGAGTTCTTTTTTTTTTTTTAACATTTTTTTCAATTAATTTTTATTAAGCTTCAAGTGAACATTTACCATTCCAATCAGTCTGTCACATGTAGGTTTACATACATCTTACTCCCTTCTCCCACTTGCTCTCCCCCTATTGAGTCAGCCCTTTCAGTCTCTCGTTTCGTGCCAATTTTGCCATCTTCCCTCTCTCTCTATCTTCCCATCCCCCCTCCAGTCAAGAGTTGCCAACACACTCTCCCGTGTCCACCTGATTTAATTAGCTCACTCTTCATCAGCATCTCTCTCCCCCCCCCACTGACCAGTCCTTTTCATGCCTGATGAGTTGTCTTCGGGGATGGTTCCTGTCCTGTGCCATCAGAAGTTCTGGGGAGCATTGTCTCTGGGATTCCTCGAGTCGCAGTCATACCATTAGGTATGGTCTTTTCATGAGAATTTGGGGTCTGTATCCCATTGGTCTCCTGCTCCCTCAGGAGTTGTCTGTTGTGCTCCCTGACAGGGCAGACATCAATTGTGGCCGGGCACCAACTAGTTCTTCTGGTCTCAGGATAATGTAGGTCTCTGGTTCATGTGGCCCTTTCTGTCTCTTGGGTTCTTAGTTGTCGTGTGACCTTGGTGTTCTTCCTTTGCCTTTGCTCCAGGTGGGTTGAGACCAATTGATGTATCTTAGGTGGCCGCTTGTTGGCATTTAGGACCCCAGGCACCACAATTCAAAGTGGGATGCAGAATGTTTTCATAATAGAATTATTTTGCCCACTGACTTAGAAGTCCCCTCAAACCAAGTTCCCCAGACCCCAGCCCCTGCTCCGCTGAACTTTGAAGCTTTCATGTTATCCCGGAAACCTCTTTGCTTTTAGTCCAGTCCAATTAGGCTGACCTTTCTTGTATTGAGTGAATCCACAGAGTTCTTATTCCTATTTATTGGCCTTATCCCTTTTTCTTTTACATTGTAACTATTGGGCCACTCCTGACAGAGTATAATCTTGGTTGCATTTATACCTTTACCTCCAGAAAGTCGTCTTCTCGAGGTTAGGAACACCCATATAGGATTTTGTATTCATAAAACCAAAGAATGTGTCCAGAGTCTATGGAAGCCCAGTGAATGGTTGTTCAATTAAATGGAATAACATTCTGTCCTTAATTTAGCCCTCAGCCAATTAAAAAAAAAATTGTCCACCTTTTACTGAACACTTCCTTTCATATAAACTATGTGTTAAACATTTTACACATCTTGACAGTGTCATTCACTTAGTTTAAAAACTAAAGAACCTGAAGCTTTGAGAGGGATCAGTGTAAATGCAAAATATGAGGTTTTAATTTAATATTATTTTTAAAACATAGATTATATTTCCTATTCAGCTATAGAACAGCTGAAGTCATGAATGCACAAATCAAATGAATGAATGAATGAAAGAAGAGCAGACTTCTATGTTTCTGGCTCTAATGTGCTGTCCAGGCTGACGCTAAGAAGGACTCGTGGATCTTTGCAGTGACTGTGCTTCTGAGCAGCACCTTTATCAACAACAGTTTGTCCGCCATCAAGCACGAGGATCCGGGACAGCTATAGTATCCTTCCACAAATTCAACCGCCATGTTCACCGAGCTTATGGGAATGCCAACTGAAACTATTTTTTTTTTCTTGGGACTCAGTTGTCAGGAGCGAGGAGGAGGGAAAACAGGACAAAATAGAATGTTTATAAAATTTATTTCCAAGTGAGATCTGGGAATTGTGGTGTTGAATACTACTCCTTCCTTAGCTACGTTCCCAGCTATGTGACTGAACTAACGGAGCTAATCCGGGCACAATCCTCCTCCAGATCTGATGAAGTAGAGGGTTCCACTAAGTTTGTGAGTTTCTTTCCAGACTTTGTTTGGGCTGTTGGCGATTTCAGCCTGGAGCTGAAGTTAGGTGAATGACCTATCACCGAAGATAAGTACCTGGAGAATGCCTTGAAGTTGAATCCAGGTATCAGTGCATGGCTTGGGTGGTGGAAGGTTAAGTAGGGTGTGACACATAGCAAGTGAGCCCTGTCACTCAGAATTTGAAGTCAGTATATATTTGAGACTGGATCGAGGCCCAGGAAAATGGTGATTGAGAGGAGGGTATGATTTTAGTGGGTTATTATTACCTGAAAATATCCAGTGGCCAGAGTTTAAATTCATTGTGGAAATTTAGGGCCCAATGGTAGACCAAATGATTTCAGAGCAGTTGATACCATGAAAAAAATTATTTTTCAGATTACAATCAGTGCTATAACTTCTTAAGGCCCACATACCTGTGTTCCTTATTAAGTTCTCCTTCTGCTTTGAAAAAAAGAGTCCATGAAATTGGATGTTGTTAAACACAGAATCACAATGAAATCAACTGACTTAACTTTTAAAATATATTTCATATGGTATATTTTACTAAAGGAGCCCTAGTGGGGCAGGAGGCATTTCTACTCTGTTGCATGGGATTGCTATTAGTCTAAGTCAACTCAAGGGCACACAACAACAACAGCAACATATTTTTACTAACCTTGATAGTTACATACCTCAGAGAAAGATATTTATACAGTGAAACCTGTGAGAGCTAGAATGTGGCAGGACTGCCTTGTTTTTCCAGATCTTGCAAGTTTTCTGCCTTTGACAGGGTGCAATCTTACTGCTTTTCTATTGTTCGTTTTAGTGGAAAATACTTGAATTTTCTTTCTCTCACAGGTTTCCGCTTTACACAGATTCTGGCTTTTGAAGACTTTGTTTTACATAAAAGTCAGAAAAAAAAATTGAGATAACCTTTCAGAAAGACTGTCAAATCCTTTATCTTTTTCATAATATCACATACATCATTCTACATCCTTACATAATAAGTTATCATTTTAATATTATGAACTCGTTACATGGATTATAGTTAGGAGGGTGGCTAGCTGATAACATTAGAAGGAATATCCATTTTCATTTCTTCAACAAACACTTATTAAAGGGCTGATATCTGCCACAGTATCTCTCTGCAAGACATGGTCAAGTCCTGTATAATGTGATGTAGAGAAGTTGTGAGGTTTCCAAATTACATATAGGTTAACCCTACTCGTTGAAGACTTTTGCAAAAAGAATACCTAAAAGTATTTATGGTGTGTATATTTTGGGGCTCCGATTTTAACCTTTTCTTTACTGCCCTGGGTATCACCTCTCCTCAGTATTTTCCTAGCCACATCTTACCCTTATATCAATCATTACTTTCTCTTTGAGCCCACATTTTATTTCTGACACAAGGGCAGTAAGATCAGAAAACACTTCTGATCAGTACTTTTTATGTGTCGGTCATTCAATAAACATTTATTAAATACTTATTCTACTGAACTCCATACACAGTCTGAGGAAACCAAACATAAGTTTGTTCACTTGGAATAGATTCTGCCATTTCCTCTCCAGAACTGCTTCCTTGACTCTTTGCTTTACCTACAAATAGATTTTCTTTTTTTTTTTGCTTTGAGTAGATTGGCTCAAGGTTGATTTGCATGATTGGACAAAAGGAGATTTAAAGACGGAGAGTGCACTGATGCAAAGATTCCTGGAAATAAAATTCGACAGATACCTTTCCTGAAGGCTGCCCCTTGATCGATTGCTCTTTTTCTAATTTAGCAGATAAGGAATTCCAAATCTTAAAATCCAACCCATGTAGAGAGCGTTTCAGGCATCTCTTCCCAAAACTGAAGTGCTTTGTCTTTGACCGGCCTACCAGTGACAAAAATCTTAGTCTGTGTTGAAGAAGTGCCGGAAGATAAACTGGATTGTAATTTTCAGGTGCAAGGAAAAAAAGTCTGTTCCTATATCTTCACCTATGCAAAGACCAAGGGCCTGAGATGTGGAATCGTTGTCACTGGAAACCATGAGTCACCTTTGCCCCAAAGCATGTCTCTCTGTGGATCAGCATGTGTGCTGAAGCCTTGATTGTTCTGTGGGTTTCTCTAATTCTGTCTGCATTTGTATGTGAACGTGGAGAAGCAGATGCTCATGCCACACATAGTGGTTTATTGAGGACAAATATATCTCAAGAAAATAATCCACTAATCATATAGACACAAACTGCTGTTAAGGAGGGAAGGTCTGTGTTGTGTAGACCAGTCCTGTGGGATACAAGTGACTCATAGGGTAGAAAAGATACTTTGTAAAATTACACAAGTCGGAAAATACATAGCAGGCCATGAGTCCCTGCAATTCCATTGAGATTTTGAAAAACAATGTTAAATATAATCTATCTACAGGGCCATCTTCACAAGCATGTGACCTGTGCAGTTGTGCAGTGTCTGTGCTGAGATGTGTCCACACTTGGTTTAATGCTTTGTGTTGCCAACTTGAATTTTTTTTTTTTTTTCACAAAAACCTTTGTTTTCTTTTGGAACTGACCCCACAAATTATATAATTACTTTGGCTATCTAATAAATACTTTTTATTTTATTTAAATAGGAAAATATTTTTTCCAGGAAACTGAAAAAGATACTGTGATGAATAATGCAATTTTACATAGTAATGAAATGGATTTTTTTTTTTTAATGAAATGGAGAGTCATAAAAGAAAGAATAAATAGGGGAAAAACTGATGTTACTTTAAGGAAATGGATTCATCCAAAAGGAAAAGAAAGAACAGAAAAAGGAAGAAAAGTTCACGTTGAATTTCGATGTTGACCACCAAAGTATTTTAAAGAGCAAGTGAGAACTTGATATTTTTCCCTAAATTTGTTAATTTTCTGGCTTACCCAGGGCTGGGAATTCTAGTGGAGACCCGTGTGGGTGCTGTCAACAGCGGAGCAGTGCCTTCTTTGGAGAATGCAGTGACAATGTTGACCCACTATGAGAACTTGGTGGCCGTGCAGAAGGCAGCCGATCACTACAGCAAGCAGATGGCCCAGCATGTGAGCTCCGCACAGACACACTACAGGAGCTGCTGGACGTGCACATGGCCTGCGAGAAGGAAGCCATTGCACTCTTCATGGAGCACTCGTTCAAGAATGAAAATCAGGAGTTCTAGAAACAGCTCCTGGTACTTGTCTTAGCACTTATCCTTCCTGATTCCTGTCACCCCTTTGATCCCATGCCTCATGACTTTCGTGTAGTAGAAGGAGCCTACATTGCAGAGAGTGACAGGGCTCTACAGGGGTGCCATTCACTTTTGTTTTCTAAAAGATGTGTACTTCATTTCTTATTTCTGTACACCAGATTTGTTATGAACTTAGCATTCACACTTATCAGCTCATGGTTTTTTATTTCAGAAGTTCAGCTCAGAGAGTATGGGGTCTCTGCTCAGGGTATCACAAGCTAAAATGAAGGTGTCATCTGTGCTTTGTTCTCAACTGGAGCCTCTGGGGTACCCCACTTCACCTTCATGCCAACGATGATCCATCAAATCTTTCTCTTGTCTTGAATCTCTCTGGCTTTCTTTTCTGACAACAGCTAGAAAACTCTGCTTTTAAAAATCAAAAGCCCATTGCCATCTAGGCGATTCTGACTCACAGTGACTGTATAGAACAGAGTAGAACTGCCTGATAAGGTTTCCAAGGAGCAGCTGGTGGATTTGAACTGCCAACATTTTAGTTAGCACCTGAGCTCTTAATCACACTCAAATCCTGACTGAGAGAATTCACGAATGGTTCCAAAGTCTGCTCAGAGTGCATTTAAGTCATTGCCATGTGAGTTGCTTTCTCATGTTTATATTTTCATCCACGGCATTGTTAAAAAAAAAAAAAAAAAAGTTGCCTTCGAGTCAATTCTGACTCACAGTGACCGTATAGTTTGCCATTGTTGGATCACTGTTAACCACACTATACAGCTAAAGAAACCGTAGAGTTCATGTCGTCCACTCCCACCATTTATATATGTTGAATTTGACCGATGTCTAACAAATCTCCTGGCTCCACTCTGAGGCTGTCAGCCTGCTTCTTCCAAGAGAACCACAGTCGGATCATCCTCTCTAACAGCTTCTTTCTATGGCATTTCTCTACATTTTCCTGCAGTGCACCATAGAGGAAAAGAAGGAAGACTTTGTGCAGCAGAATGAAGAAGCATCTGAGAAATACTGTCAGGCTGAGCTTAATCAGCTTTTAGAGCCCCCGATGGAAAGTATTTCAAGAGGAACTTTCTCTGTTCCTGGAGGACACAGTCTCTACTTAGACCTAAAAAAAAACGTTGAACAGAACTATGAACGAGTGCCCAGGAAAGGAGTTAAAGTGAGGAATAAGGCAGAGGAGGGAAGGTCAGCAGAGTTGAGGCAGGAGGCCTTTGTCCTACTGGAAATCTCAGACCACAGCACCAGCAGTGGGGAGAAAGCATAGCATGGTGATTTCTAGACATTTTTAGTTTTATATCCACAATTAATTAGAAACTCTTGAAGAAACCACATATATTTATCTCCAAAGAAAGGAATTAGAATCAAGAATCCAGATGACATGAAACACTTCGTTTTTCAGACAATGCGATTATTTTGTGCTAAGCGCCAAAAACCAAACCAGCTGCCATCAGGTGGATCCAGCTTGTGGTGACCCCGTGTGGGTCAGAGGAGAGCTGCTCCGTAGGGTCTTCAACAGCTGTGATCTTTCAGAAGCACATCACCAGGCCTTTCTTCTGAGCCACCTCTGGGTGGGTTTGAACCACCAATCTTTTGGTTAGTAGTTGAGTGCTTAACTGTTTGTGCCACCCAGGGACTGCACACTAAGTATGGGAGATATAATATTAAAGAAATGATCATTGTTCTCAAGAAGCTCATGATCATTTTGAGATAGAGAAATAAATAGTCAGTTGGGTCTGGTGTGGTAGGGGTCATCATAATGTTATGCACAGATAGTAACAAGGATGATGATGAGGATTATAATGGCTAGCACGTACTGAGCACTCATTTCTTAGACCAGGCATGGTCTTGGAGGTTTTGTTGGATTATAACTTAATCCTCAGAATTATATTATTCTCACTTTATGTGTACATCTACATATATATACACACACACACATATATAAAATACATGTACCATAATATAATATACACTGTATAAAGACCTGGCGATCTGTTTCCGTAAAGATTACAGCTTAGAAAATCTTATGGTGGGGCAGTTCTACTCTGTCACATGGGGTCGCTGTGAGTCAGAATCGACTCAAGGACACCTAACAACAACAACATAATCATAGTGTCACTACTACGATCCACGTTATACAGTTGAGAAATATGATGTACAGAGAAGTTTTTAAGTTGCTGAATGTCACACAGAAAGCAAGTGATAGAGCTAGTAGGGCAGCTCAGTGTACTTGGCATCTATTCCAAACTGGGAATGCATCCTAGGAAAGCCCCCTGCAAGAAGAGATAGGCGATACAAGTTGAAGTATTGACAGACATTATCCTAGTTAAGAAAGTATAAAACAGCATCCAAGCAAAAGAAAAAGAATGTGCAAATATGTGAAAACAGCATATGTTATGTGTTTGTAGAACTGCGTACTGCAGGAGCACACAAGGCTGGTTGGCTCTTACCTGGGTGGGTGGTGGGCAGCATCACTGGTGGAGTAGGCTGGAGATTTAGGAAGAAGGCTGTGATGGAGGGTTTTTCATGTCCTCCAAATGAGCTTAGAATTTATACCATGGTCGCAGAAAGAAAGAAAGTTCTGGGGGATCCTAAGCAAGTTTTAAACTATTTATGGTCAGATTTGAGGTTTTATGGAACACAAATTCCCCATTAAGAAACTAGATCTCTGCTGCCTGCCATGTCTTTGATCCTTCTTGTTTCTCAGGCAAGTGAGGTCCTCAACACATTCCCACTGCCAGAAGGCAATAGAGGACTCCATCTTGCAGTCAGCCAGAGCCCTCACAGCTGGAGAGAAGGCCATAGCATGTATAGGGGCAGTGCTCAACCCACAGCCAGGTGGGAAGGCTCCTGCAGTGCCCTCTGAGGGACCTGAGAGGAAGATCTTCTGAAACAACGAGCTTCCTCTCTCCTATAGAATACACAGTCTGCTGAGTCTGAAAATAACAAGAGGGAGTTGTGGTTGTATGTCCAGCCAGATAAGTAGGGTGTATCCCATCTCATTCTGAAGAGTATCTTTGATGGTATAGATACGGGGGTAGTTCAGAGAGTTGGACTCTCCCTTTTTCAAAGTCAATTTGATCTCTGAGCACAAGAGGGTAGAGCTCGGGCCTGACCTGTTGTTTTCTTCCCTCTCTACAACATTTGTGGAACAGTGGAGCGGGCCAAGCTGGAGGCAGTTGAGAAGGAAATGAGCACTGAAACAGGAAGAGAAGGAGCTACAACAAAAGATGGAGGCTCTAGAGAGGAGCTTCATAGAAAACATGGAACAATTGAAAGAGAAAATGAAGTGAGACATAGAAAACATTCTGAGAGAGCAGAAAATGATGCTGGAGCATGAACAATGGACAATGCCATGGTACCTAAAGAAGGGAAGGGTCAAAATTTGAAGCAAAAACATGGTCTCAGAGGGAAACACATAAGGCATTTGGTTTACTAAAACATGAAATTCATCTGAATCCTACTGAAGTCCTTAAATCCCCAAGTCTCCAGCAACTCATTTAGTGTTAGGCTCTGGAAAGGGCAAATAACATCCCCCAGAGCATGGGCTGCCATTCGTTGTGATTATAGAGTAACATCACTGTGCTCCTGTCGGATGTGACCTTAGTCCTATAGTCCTTAGGATTCCTGGTACAACATCAAACCGTCAAAGAGACCTGAAATAGATCCATCAGGCCTCGAAAGGTTAGATTTGGCTTGATATGAAATAAAGTGTGCAAAAGCTCTGATACTTGCTATATTTGTTTCCAAATCTCCCTGAGTCACCCTGTACAACCGTTGTCATGACATGGATGCTGAAAAGCAGTTTTCTGTACAAGGTCAGCAGTTCCCATCATTCGTCAGATGTGTGTGACCATGCTCCCTCAGCTGGAAGTGAGAATTAATTCTCATCAAAGGTACATTCCCTCACAAAGGGCATCCTATGGGCTGGAAAGCATTATAACTTAGCCATAATGCTCCCCACTCTCAGTGAGATGGTGGTGAGGGAATTTTAGGAAGGTTGCAACCATGGACACTATCAATATACAGGTTCAAACGTGTGAAGAGACTGGAATAACTCAGCCAAGAGCTCTCTAAGGTGGTAGGGGAATAGACACACATGCTTAAATGAAATTGTTAAATGCAAAACCATGACTCTTGATAATTGTGTTTTTTAAAAGATACTCTTTTCCCTTTATAGGTCCCAGAAGACCTGCTTAGAGAAGGTTTTTGAAAATAAATCTGAGGAATTAAATAAAGAGGTACATCAACTAAAAGAAGAAATTGAAACAAGTTATCAACAAACGCTCAGTATTTTTAAAGATCGTTGGGGAAACTGGCAAAATGTTTACAGCAGCACTAATTGGTGCTGGTTTTCCTAGACTCCTCAGGGCAGGGATGGCACTTAGCTCACATATTAGATAGGTTGAAATTCCTTTTAGAGAAATTATAAAATGAGGCTTCTTTTTTTTTTAATTTTTATTGTGCTTTAAGTGAAAGTTTACAGATCAAGTCAGTCTCTCATACAAAAATTTATATATACCTTGCTATATACTCCTAGTTGCTCTCCCCCCAAAAAGACAGCACACTCCTTCACGCCACCCTCTATTTTCTGACAGCTTCTGTCCCCCTCTGCCTTCTCATCTCTTCTCCAGAGAGGAGCTGCCCACATAGTCTCATGTGTCTGTTTGATCCAAGAAGCTCACTCCTCACTAGTATCATTTTCTATCCTATAGTCCAGTCCAATCCCTCTCTGAAGAATTGGCTTTGAAAATGGTTCCTGTCTTGGGCTAACAGAAGGTCTGGGGACCATGACCTCCGGGGTCCTTCTAGTCTCAGTCAGAAAGTTAAGTCTGGTATTTTTATGAGAATTTGGGGTCTGCATCCCACTGGTCTCCTGCTCCCTCAGGGGTTCTCTGTTTCGTTCCCTACCAGGCACCATCTAGTTCTTCTGGTCTCAAGCTGATGTAGTCTCTGGTTTATGTGGCCCGTTCTGTCTCTTGGGCTCATAATTACCTTGTGTCCTTGGTGTTCTTCATTCTCCTTTGCTCCAGGTGGGTTGAGACCAATTGATGCATCTTAGATGGCCACTTGCTAGCGTTTAAGACCCCAGATGCCATGTCCAAAGTGGGATGCAGAATGTTTTCTTAATAGATTTTATTATGCCAATTGACCTAGATGTCTCCTGAAACCATAGCCCCCAAACCCCCGTCCCTGCTACGCTGGCCTTTGGAGCTTTCGGTTTATTCAGGAAACTTCTTTGCTTTTGGTTTAGTCCAGTTGTGCTGACCTCACCTGTATTGTGTGTCGTCTTTCCCTTCACCTAAAATAGTTCTGGTCTACTATCTAATTAGTGAATACTCCTCTCCCTCCCTCCCTCCCCTCTCTTGTAACCATCAAACAATATTTTCTTCTCTGTTTAAACTACTTCTTGAGTTCTTATAATAATGGTTAGAATGAGGCTTCTTTTTGCTAATAGCACAATACGGTGGCTCCTTTTAAATAAATCTACGTCATCCTAGTTTCAGTCTAGAAAAGTTTAGAAGTAAAGATTGCCAAAGTTTGTGTTCTTCAAACTAAATTTTGATTTAATTAATTAAGAAATGGGAAACAAGTTGAAGATAATGAAATTATTCATGGAAAAGATACAGGCAAAGCAAAAACACAAATGGAAAGGTGAGGAAAATATTGGAGTTTATATCACACACATGGAGAAAATTTCTTTAGGCTCCTATGATTTCTTAAAAATCAGTAGTAAAAAACAACAGAAAAACCAAAAAACCAAACTCTTTGCCACCGAGTCTATTCCAATTCATAACAACACTGTAGGACACAGTAGAACTGCCCCATAGAATTTCCAAGCAATGGCTGGTGGATTTGAACAGCCAGTCTTTTGGTTAACAGCTGTAGCTCTTAACCACTGTGCAGCCAGGGCTCCAAAAAGAACAAACCCATTTTAAAAACAGGAAAATATATTGAAAGAAATTAAAGTGTTTAATTTTGCTCATAATAAAGATGTCCAGAGTAAAACTATGACGTAACCTGTTTCACCTCTAGGGATGGCAAGGAAGAACACTTTAGTCAGGATATTGAGTTGGCAAGTGTTTGGGGAAACAGGCAACGTCTCATATTTGCCTGTGAGAGTGTAAGTCAGTGCAATTATATATCAAAATGTTAAATGCACACATGCCTTTGATTCAGCAAGTCTACATCTAGGAATTTATGTTATAAATACATTCACCCAGTAGAAAATGGCATATGTTCTAGGATATCTGTTGCAGCATTGTTGTAGTGCCAGAAGCCTGAATTAACTCTAAAGTTCTTCTGTAGGTACTAGCAATATAAATCATGGGACGTACTTACGAAGGGAGACTCTACAGACGCTAAAGTGAAAAGGGGATTGTACAAGTATGAGAAAATGTCCGAGATTTATCACAACATGAAAAATACAAAGATGCAGAAAGTGTGTATAGTTGCTTCCACTGAATTCAGAAAATAATGAAGGTGAGCATATGCTGTTAGGTATCTCAGGAAAAATACACCATAAACTATCAGCTGTGGTTAACATTGTGGGTGGACCTTGGTAGCTGATCTGAGGAGTGGGAGGATAACTAATTTTACATTGTGTATTTTGTGCATTTTACATTTTATACAGTATTAATTTATTACTTACTCCAAAAATAAATAGTTGCTAAAATTAAAACTGCAATAATAATACATGGAATGGGAGCATTTCTGTGACAGAATGAAAGTGTTTAGTGCTACTAGAAATAGGGTAAGTCAGCTCAACTAGAAGACTGCTCATGACAACAAGGATCTGGAGAACACGACACGAGCATACTAACTTTGTCTTCATTGTGGCCTTTCAGTAAGGCCTTGACAACCTAATGCCTAATAAATTTTCAGATATAAAATCTGGGGTTTTCCTGGAGTGGCCTTTAAATTCAATCCCTTAAATTACAACATTGGTGAATTAAAAGCAGAATTTGTTTCCAGGGTCTACTTAACTTTTTAGGAATTTCTGTAGAGTGCTTTAGACTGTGCTGCAGCTAAAGGAGCTCCTTGTGACTCCACAAACTGGGCATGTTACCTCCTAACTCTGCGCCTTTTCACACAGTATACAGACATCTTAAAACAACTTTGCTTCCTCAGCCTGTATCCTTTACTAATTTCTGTTCCTCCATACCAGAAACCAAACACGTTGCCATCCAGTCGATTCATAGTGACCCTAGAGGACAGTATAGAACTGCCCCATAGGCTTTCCAAGGAGTGGTTGGTGGATTTAAACTGTCAACTTTTTGGTTAGCAGCTGAGCTCTTAAACACTGCACCACCAACATTCTTCTCCATTCCTCCATAAGGAGTCCTCTTTCCTGACTTCCTAAGACTCAATATGGTGTCCCTCTGTGTTGCCATTGTGCTATGATGTCACTTCTACCATAGAAATTTGTATATAATTACAAAAATCTATATTATCTATTTAGAGCTGTCTTTACTTCCACCATTTGATCCCTTGGTCTTCTTCTTCCTCATCTCTTTAGCTCCTAGGACAAAGTCTATTGCACAAAAATCAGATGTTCAAAAAAATGGTTGAATAAACACATGAGATGCCATCTGATAACACCCCAATTTATAGTGTGCTCATTACATTAGCTACTCTCTAGGATTTGAAATATAAAGGACACCGTTTTAGAAATTGTGCAGAAGGGACTCAGAGAAGCAGAAAGGACAGGCACTCTCCTCTGAACTTGGTGCCCTATTTTTTCTGAGGTACTGGACACACCATGTGCTCTGTGCTCCTCAACCTTCTTATCCACAAAAATCACTGAGGAACGAAGTCATTGCTTTTGTCCACAGGACAATCATCAAGGTTAAAATAATAAAGAATGTGAAAGAATCATGCATCTCTCATTTTCAGGGTGAGCTCAGGGTGCTTCTGCTAAAATAAAGCCGTGGTTTTTCTCTGAAGATCAATTTCTTACTAAAAATGATACCCTCAAACATGCAGAGTTGTGAAATCTGCACATTGTCCAAAGAGTCATCAGACAGCGTCGTGGTGGTCAGTCTTCATTTCTTTCATTTCTCTCAATTGTAAAGGTACAACTCTGCATTTTTGAGGGTTTTGAGACAATGTTTAGTTCCCGCCTGGTTCCGTGCACCCCTCCCCCATCTCGGGGAAAAAAAAAAAAAAAACATTGGAGTGAGAAGTCCTACAGCTGAGCAGGATCACCCAGAGGAATGCACCTCCTATTGCACATCTAGATGGTATTGTGAAGGGGATGATGGACAGGAATAAGCTCTACTTCCCATTCACATCTCCCTATACACATGGCCAGCGATAGGAATATGAAATAATCAATAAGGGGAAGTTGATGTGAAATTATAGCTGTTTAGATATCAAGAAAGGAGCCCTGGTGGTGCAATGTTAAGTGTTCAGGTGCTAACTGAAAGATTGGTGGTTCAAATCCACCAAGTGGCTCTGCAGTGGAAAGGCCTGGCCTTCTGCTTTGTAAAGAAAACTGTCAAGAAAACTGAGTTCTACTTTGTCACACGGGATTGCTATGAGTCGGAATCCACTCGATGGCACCCAACAACAGCAGAGATCAAGAAGGCACCAGGAATGAGGTATAGAACAATACAAATGACTTAATTATCTATTTTGAAGTTCAATAATACGTTGTAATCTGTTGTAATAAATAAGGCTCCAAGTAAAAAGCCTCTCACATAACTGAAAATAAATAATTATTAAATTTTTGAAAGAATAGATCTATTTCAAGCACTTTTTCAACAGATTTGGAGGACGGTAGCTTATCATCATTTCTTTCACATGGTATTTTGGTACAGTAAGACATCATCAGCTTTAGCCCTTTCTCCATTCCTTTCTCCATTTCCCAGATTTAGACCATAGCCTGCTTCGCTGGTGCTGCCTTCTCACCTGTTCTTGAGGAAACTCGTCAGTTTTGGGAGATGGGATAAGGCAGACAATTCCTTAAAAATTCAAAGAATGTAGACAGCCATGTCTTTAAGAATACCAAAAAGAACTTACGGAAGCAGGAGGGCTGACCAGACAGTGTCAGGTGGTCTCTTCAGTGTCTGGTTGGGGAGGTGCAGTGTAGAAATATAACCAGCACAGGAATATCTCACTACAGTTGGCTGATCCAGGTTCCAATACAAGCCATCTCTGAGATCCTGAAAGGACCCTAAAATTCTCAGGACTCAACTGCTTCTTCTAATTTATAGGGTATTGATTCAAAAGTTGAGTGGATTAATTCCGCAAAATATTCATAGTTTCAGAAAACATTGTTAGTTCACTTTGATCACTCTCTGCCCACACTTCCAGAATCTCTCCCCATATTCCCAAAGCTATAGGTCCATGGGTCAGGACCAGGGTCTCAAGATTTTTCCACATGCGAGTTAACCCTGTCAAAACCAACACTTGGAGAAGATCGTGATTGTGATATGTACTCCACTTTTCCACTTAACATTTGGTGTTAGCCTTGAACCTGTAGAGTTTCTGTTAAGGGATCTTACCTAATACCCTTGTAAAACTATGGGCATGACTTCTGCAAGTCAACTGCTCTCTCAAAGACAGGGAAACTGATCTAGAACCCCACTGAGGTTAAGCCCTGATTGCATTGGCTGGGCTCCTTGAAGCTCTTGACCTGCTTTGGATTCTCTTTCACGCTGTTCCTGACACCTGTAGGAGCTCTCTACAGTCTTACCCTTGGTCTTTTCCCTAAAGGTCAGTGATTCAAACCTGCCAGCGTCTCTGCAGAAGAAAGATGTGGCAGTCTCCTTCCATAAGGAGTTACAGCCTTGGGTACCCTATGGGGGAAGTTTTATTCTGTCCTATAGGGTCGCTATGAGTCTGAATTGACTCTACAGCAGTATTTTTTTTCTTTTTTCTGGGGTTTGTGGGCAAGTTTGAAAGCCAAATATCGTTTGGCAGATGTCAGGTTCATTTGGTAACATTGGTAGTCCCTGGTTCTTTAAAACCAGGTTTGAGTTGCAATGAAAACGGCTTCATATAAATTCTGCCATTTATAAGTACATTGAATATAACAAGCAGGTAAAGACATATAAATAACATGTCTGAAGCCAGGAGGCTCCTGTCTATGAAGCAAAGGCTCACTCTGAGGTGGATGCATTTAGATGGTGTGGCAGGACCTCTGGCTTTGAAGGTTGATCAGGTGGCAAGATTCTATTTAGAGTGGGGAGAAGTGGGACAGCAGGTTCTAATCCTGGATAATTGCATGGGTGGATGAACTAACTGGCTTGTCATATTGTATGTCCTGTTCATACATGGGCATAGGGTCTTGTTTACATCTTCTAACAATCACATAATTTCAACACCACTTACTTCATTATTTCTATTAACCCTTATGCCAATTAGCAAACTATTGTTAATTGGTGCCCAGGTGGCACAGTGGTTAAAAACTTGACTGCTAACCAAAAGGTTGGCAGTTGGAATCCACCAGCCACTCCTTGGAAACCCTATAGTGTAGCCCTACTCTGTCCCATGAGTCTGTCACTGAGTCAGAATCAACTCGAAGGCAGAGGGTTTGAGTTTGTTAATTAAGGAAAAAATGCTACATGTGCTAAATCACCAACTCTTAAGGCGATATTTCCAGATTAGGGAAACCCTGGTGACAGAGTGGTTAAGAGTTTGGCTGCAAACCAAAGGGTCAGCAGTTTGAATCCACCGGGTGCTCCTTGGAAACCCTATGGGGCAGTTCTACTCTGTCGTGTGGTGTTGTTGTGAGTTGGAATTGACTGGATGGCTACAGGTTTTTTTTTTTTTTTTTTCTACCAGATTAGGACAATTCATATAGTAATTAACCCCATGGGTGTAAATCGGAGTCATTTTGTAATTACACACATCACACTGCTCAGTTGGAAATGTTTTAAATTACCACTTGGGTAAAAGAATAACTTGCCCCAGTTCCACCTGTCATTGTCATAAAGCATTGTTTCCTTCATTTCCCCACCAGGATAAAACACTTTTTTTTGGTCCCTGTAATTATATCCAAAAGGAGCCCTGGTGGTGGAGTATTAAGCACTTGGCTGCTAACTGAAAGGTCATCAGTTCAAACCCACCAGCTGCTCCATGGGAGAAAGATGTGGCAGTCAGGTTCCATAAAGATTTACAGGTTTGGAAACCCTATGGGGCAGTTGTATCCTGTCCTGTATGGTCACTATGAATAGGAATCAACTTGACAGTAATAAGTTTTGGGTTTTTGAACTGTATCAGATGAGCCTAGTTTCTGTCCCAACCAAGGGGACCACTACAATCCCTCATTCCAAGCAGTCTGTCCTATCTAACCTGTGTTAATATAAATAAATCAGCTGTGCTCAAACACACACATGTGGCAGAGTTCATATGTAATCATTGCTTATTAAATACTTGTCTAACAAATAATATTTGTTAGACAAGTATTTAATAATAACCAATGAATTGCAATAGCTGATATCTAGTAGAAAATAATTCTTAAAATAAATGATTTTCTTTTTCACAAAAGGGAAATTACTTTATTATTGTGTTTTTCTTCGATTGTAAAATAATTCATAGTCATTGAAAAAATTTACAAAACACAGAAAAATATAAAACCAAAATATAATCTCTAGTCTCATCAATAAGCTAGAGATGTTAATTTTGGAGTATATATCCTTCTAGACTTTCATCTATTCATTATTGATTTTTATGTTTTTTTCATAAATAGAATCAGTTGTTACATACCATGAACTAAATTATTCTCAACCAACATGTCTAAATTTATCTACAGATAATAACTTTAATTCATCTGGAAAGAGGTTGGGAATGTACGGTAGCAAACTAAATTCTTTCATAATGTTGGCGAATTGAAGTCTAACCAACAAAGAAAATCTTCTCCATAACAATATAGAAAAGAAAGAACACTGTTTTATTATTGAATAAGTAGGATCAGGAACAGGCATACACATTCAAGCAGATACTATTCTTTTATACTACAGTATTTTTAGCCAGTATGTAACATGTTTCCTCAGTATCAATGGTATCCTGCTTTCCCATAAGAGAACTTGACAATATAATTTGCAGTTACATCCTCAACTTTTTGGACATTCCCCCATATAGTTCATCCTATGCTTACCTGAGAATTGAGGAAGCCATCTGTTTAGTTAATTGACTTTATCTAAAAGAACAATGAAACTTCTCCCATCTCCCTGACACACAAGTGGTTATAGCCTGGATAGATTTCTAGGTTAAGCTCCTAGGGTGTTAGGGAGCCTGCAGCTTTATTTTCCTGGGTGTCGACATTTCAAAATGGGTGGAGCGTAGATCCTTGGAGACATCTCTGGACTATAAAGCTGGTAGTGATTTTATTTAGCCCTGGAGAGAGGTTTTTTTTTTTTTATTAAAACATTCAAAAGTTTAGACGGTGGGGCCAAGATGGCAGAATAGTCAGATGATTCCTGTCATCCCTCTTACAACAAAGACCAGGAAAAACAGGTAAATCAATTATATATGACAACCTAGGAACCCTAGTCATCAAAGACAAAGCTGAAGAATCAGACGGACAGGCTGGTGGAAAGAGAGACAATTCAAAAGCAGTGTAGGAGTACAGATTGTGAGATTGCCAGAGCCCTGCTAGCTGAGACTGTGCAGCACACACAGGCTGAGGCAAGGGCAACATCCAAAGAGGAGCTCCACCATATCAGGTGCAGCCAAGAAGCAGTGAATCTGCGTGCACCTCCAGAACCAAGTGGGAGCAACACCGGACCTGTGAAAGTTAAGTGCAAGCTTCTAACCTACCATGAAGGGGCAAATAACCCCTCCCCCCAGAGTTTCACAGTGTAGAAGCATTTCCTTTCCCTCACCTATCCCCCTCCCTGCTCTGCTGGGACACCAGTTCCACAGTATTCAACAACGCCATGCCCCCTAAGCCCGGCAACACAGGGCCATCCACTCGCACACCAGTCACGTGGCATTAAAAAACACCATACCCCCTAAGCCGAGAACTCAGGGCTGGTCCGGAGGCCCTGCCCCTTTGTCCACCCACTGGAGTAGGGGGTTCATGGACTTGTAGCACCCTTCATGCCTACCCAGGCCTGTGTGGGCCAATTCAACACCGCACACTCTCCTTAGCATAAAACAGCGGGGAAGACACCTGAAGCCCATTTTCAACTGCAGCAGCCATGGGTGAGCTACAGGTTCATGACATTTGACACTGCCTTGGCCCCTAAGCGGAAACCCTGGTGGCATAGTGGTTAAGTGCTATGACTGCTAACCAAGAGGTCAGCAGTTTGAATTTGCCAGGTGTTCATTGGAAACTCTATGGTGCAGTTCTACTCTGTCCTATAGGGCCGCTATGAGTCAGAATCGACCCAACTGCACTGGGTTTGGTTTTGGTTTTTGGCCCATAAGCAGGGGTCTCACCCACCCCCACCAGGGTCTTGAGGGCTGGTGGTACCACCCACTCCATCTAGCCACCCATGACAGGGGTCTGAGAATTACTGTTGTCTCCCAGTCCCCCAAGACAACAGCATTGGGTGCTCAAGAACAATACCCCCGCTACATGCTCTAGGGCTTAGGGACACAACTATCACCTATACACCTGGGGCAGCTGTCAGCCCCTTGCTTGCCCACACACAGAGAGCCCTCCACTGCAGCCAGATACCTGTGCCTGTTCCAAACACCCCCACCCCACCCTGCTGGCCTAGGACCATAGGTGAGAATCTGCACCACACACTCAGTGACCAATGGCCTGCATACCTGTGCTGAACCCCTGCAAGAAAAGTGAACAGAATCCTGGGCTCACACACCTAGTAGCCACTCTGAGACAGGATGTGAGAGCCTCAAAGACCGCAACAACGAAAGCAGCTCCCACACCCAGCCTACTTGAGGATATCAAAACAAAACAAAACAAAACAAAAAAAAGTCAGGACACACTAAAGAAACAAATGTAAAATAAATAAATATAATAACTTATTGATGCCTCACAGACAATAGCAAATCACATAAAGAAGCAGGTCAAGATGGCTCCAGTAAGCGACCAAAATAAAGAGCCAAAACACCTTCCAGGGGAAGATAAGTCAATGGAACTACCTGAGAAAGAATTCAAAATACTAATATATGGACCTCTCCAAGAGATCAGGAAGGCGATCTGGCAAAACTCATAGCAAGCCAAGCAACACACAGAAAAAGCAATAGAAAAGTTTAGAAAAATAACACAAGAACAAAACAACGGAATAAACCATAAACTCAAAACAATACTGAGACAGCAACTAGAAATCCAAATGATTAACAATAAAATTTCAGAATTAGACAACTCAATAGAAAGTCATAGGAGCAGAATTGAGACAATGGAAGTCAGAATTAATGAGATTGAAGATAAAGCCATTGACAACAATTTATTTGAGGAAAAATCAGAAAAAAGAATTTAAAAAAAAAAAGAAGAAGGAGAAGAAAGCCTAAGAATTCTGTGGAATACTATCAAGAAGAAAAACCTATGAGTGACCAGAGTACCAGGATGGTGGGGGGTGGGGGGGGCAGAGAACAGAATTGTTGAAGATTTGCTGGCAGAAACTTTCCCTGATATCATGAAAGACAAAACGATATCTATCCAAGAAGCATGATGAACCCCATACAGGGTAGACCCCACAAAAAAGTCACCAAGTTGTATCTTAATCAAACTTGCCAAAACCAAAGACAAAAATAGAATCTTGAGAATAGCTAGGGATAAATGAAAAGTCACCTACAAAGGAGAACCAATAAGACTAAGCTCTGACTGCACAGCAGAAACCATGTAGGTAAGAAGGCAATGGGGTGACATATATAAAGCCTTGAAGGAAAAAAATTGCCAACCAGGATCATATATCCACCAATGTTGTCTCTCAAATATGGTGGCATAATTAAGTCATTTCCAAATAAGCAGAAGTAAAGGAGATCTATAAAAAGAAACCAAAATTACAAGAAGTATTAAAGGGAGTCCTCTGGCTAGAGAAACAATATCAGACAAAAATCCAAGAGTAGGATACAGAGGAAGTTAAGGCAATACCAAGAAATAAGATTGTTCAAACTTAGAAAAATACAGGTAAATTTTAAGATAACACAAAGGAAGCTAAAAAACCTACCCATCAATATAAAAAGAAGAAAAACATAAAGACTCAGCAAACACAAAATCAACAATATTGAAAAAGATGAAAAGGAAATACATAAAGAAAAAGAACTCAGTACAGAAAATTAAGTGGTACAAAGAAACTGTCAACACTGCACACGTGCAAAAAAATCAAAATGACAGCAGTAAACTCATACCTATCAATAATTACACTGAATGTAAACGGCCTAAATACACCAGTAAAGAGACAGAGAGTGGCAGAATGGATTAAAAAAAAAAACTGCCTATGTGCTATCTACAAGAGCATATAGTATATATGTGTGTAAAGTGTCTTAGACACAAAGATATAAACAAACTAAAACTCAAAAACCCAGTAAAAAACTAAAGGATGGAAAAAATATATATCAAGAAAACAATAACCAAAAAGGTGCATGAGTGGCAACATTAATCTCTCACAAAATAGACTTTAAAGCAAAATCTATGATAAAGGATGAGGAAGGACACTATACAACAATTAAAGGGTCAATACACCAGGAGGACATAACCATAATAAACATGTTATTGTTGTTGTTAAGTGCCATCAAGTCAGTTCTGACTCATAGCAACTCCATGTACAACAGAAAGAAACACTGCTCAGTCCTGCACCATCCTCATAATCGTTGTCATGTTTGAGCCCACAGTTGCAGCCACTGTGTCAATGCATTTCATTGATGGTTTTTCTCTTTTTCATTGACCCTCTACTTTACCAAGGATGATGTTCTTCTCTAGGGACTGATCCTTCCTGATAACATGTCCAAAGTATGTAAGACGGTCTCAACATTCTTGCTTCTAAAGAGCAGTTTGGTTGTACTTTTTCCAAGACAGATTTGTTCACATATAATAAATATATATGCACTCAATGATGGGGCACCAAAATACATTAAACAATCTCTAATAGCACTGAAAAGAGAAACACAGGGATCCACAATAATAGCAGGAGACTTTAACACACCACTTTGGTGAAGGACAGGCCACCTGGAAAGAAACTAAATAAAGAAACGGAAGATCTAAATGCCACAATCAATCAACTCAACCTCAAAGACATATACAGAATACTCCGCCTGAGAGCAGCAAAGTATATTCTTTTCCAGTGCACATGGAACAATCTCCAGAATAGACCATGTTTTAGGCCACAAAGCAAGCCTTAACAAAATCCAAAACACTGAAATAATACAAGGCATCTTTTCTGATTATAATGCCATAAAAGTAGAAATCAATAACAGAGACAGCAAGAAAAAAAAAAAAAAATCAAATACATGGAACCTGAACACCAACTTGATTAAAAACTCCTGGGTTATAGAAGAAAACAAGGACAGAATACAGAAATTCATAGAATCAAATGAGAAAGGAAAACACATCAAAACCTTTGGGATGTAGCAAAAGCAGGGGTTAGAAGTCAATTTATGGAAATAAATGCACACATTAAAAAAAGAAGAAAGGGCCAAAATCAGAACATTAAGTATAAAACTCAAACAAATAGAAAGAGAGCAGCAAAAGGGGCCCTCAGGCACCAGAAGAAAGGAAATAATAAAGATTAGAGCAGAAATAAATGAAATAGAAAAACAACAGAAATTGTCAACAACACCAAAAGATGGATCCTTGAAAAGATTCACAAAATCGACAAACCACTGCCCATACTGACAAAGGAAAACAGGAGAGGAAGCAAATAACCCTAATAAGACACGAGATGGGTGAAACCACAACAGACCCAACTGAAAAAGGTTGTAACAGAATACTATGAAATATTGTACTATAAAAATTTGAGAATTTAGAGGTAACGGACAAAGTTCTATAAACGTACTACCTGCTTAAACTAACAAAAACCGAGGTAGAAAAATTAAATAAACCCATAACAAAAGAAGAGATTGAAAAAGTAATAAAAAACTCCCACCACCCCCTCAAATAAAATTAAAAAAAGCACTGGCCCAGACAGCTTCACTGGAAAATTCTATCATTCTTTCAGAGACGAGTTAACACCAACACTACTAAAGGTATTTCAGAGCATTGAAAAGTAATGAATACTCCTGAATACATTCTACGAAGCCAGCAGAACCCTGATACCAAAGCCAGGCAAAGACACCATAAAAAACAAAATTATAGGCCAATATTCCCATGAACACAGATGCAAAAATCCTCAAATAATTAGAGACCAATATTCCTCAAAAACATAGATGCAAAAATCCTCAACAAAATTCTAGCCAATAGAATTCAACAGCATATTAAAAAAATAATATATCTTCACCAAGTGGGATTCATGCCAGGTATGCAGGGATGGTTCAACATTAGAAAATCAATCAACACAATCCATAACATAAATAAAACAAAAAAATCACATGATTTTATCAATCAATACAGAAAATGCATTTGATAAAGTCCAACATCCATTTGTGGTAAAAAAAAAAAAAACTCTCAGCAAAATAGCAAGAGAAGGGAAATTCCTCCACATAATGAAGGACATTTATACAAAGGCAACATCCAACATCATTCGAAATGGAGAAAGACTGAAAGCATTCCCCTTGAGAAATGGAACCAGACAAGGATGCCATTTATCACCACTTTTATTCAACATTGTACTGGAGGTTCTAGCCAGAGCAATAATGCAAGGAAAAGAAATAAAGGGCATCCAATTTGGCAAGGAAGAAGTAAAAGTATTCCAATTTGCAGACAATATGATCTTTTTAAAATAAATTTTTATTGTGCTTTAAGTGAGAGTTTACAAATCAAGACAGTCTCTCACACAAAAACTTATATACACCTTGCTACATACTCCCAATTGCTCTCCTCCTAATGAGACAGCCTGCTCCCTCCCTCCACTCTCTCTTTTCATGTCCATTTCACCAGCTTCTAACCCCCTCTGCCCTCTCATCTTCCCTTCAGAAGGGAGATGCCAACATAGTCTCAAGTGTCCACCTGATCCAAGAAGCCCACTCCTCACCAGCAACCCTCTCCATACCATTGTCCGGTTCAAACCCTGTCTGAAGAGTTGGATTTGGGAATGGCTCCTATCCAGGGCTAGCAGAAGGTCTGGGAGCCATGATGATCACAGGGGTCCTTCTAGTCTCAGTCAGACCATTAAGTCTGGTCTTTTTAGGAAAATTTGGCATCTGCGTCCCACTGCTCTCCTGCTCCCTCAGAGGTTCTCTGTTGTGTTCCCTGTCAGGGCAGTCATCGGTTGTAGCTGGTCACCCTCTAGTTCTTCTGGTCTCAGGCAGATGTTCTCTGGTTTGTGTGGCCCTATCTGTCACTTGGGCTTGTAATTGCCTTGTGTCCTTGGTATTCTTCATTCTCCTTTGGTCCAGGTGGGTTGAGACCAATTGATGCATCTTAGATGGCCACTTGCTAGCATGTAAGACACCAGACGCCACTCTCCAAAGTGGGATGCAGAATGTTTTCTTGATAGGTTTTATTATGTCAATTGACTTAGATGTCCCCTGAAACCATGGTCCCCAAACCCCCATCCCTGCTACGCTGGCCTTCGAAGCATTCAGTTTATTCAGGAAACTTCTTTGCTTTTGGTTTAGTCCAGTTGTGCTGGCCTCGTCTGTATTGTGTGTTGTCTTTCCCTTCACCTAAAGTAGTTCTTATCTACTATCTAAATAGTGAATACCCCTCTCCCACTCTCCCTCCCCCCTCATAACCATCAAAGATTATTTTCTTCTCTGTTTAAACTATTTTTTGAGTTCTTATAATAGTAGTCTTATACAATATTTGTCCTTTTGCAACGGACAAATTTCACTCAGCATAATGCCTTCCAGATTCCTCCATGTTACGAAATGTTTCACAGATTTATCACTGTTCTTTATCAATGTGTAGTATTACATTGTGTGAATATACCAGAACTTATTTATCCATGCCCCCACGTGTCTGTCAGTTTGTTGTACTGTGGGGGCTTGTGTGTTGCTGTGATGCTGGAAGCTATGCCACCGGTATTCAGATACCAGCAGGGTCACCCATGGAGGACAGGTTTCAGATGAGCTTCCAGACTAAGACAGACTAGGAAGAAGGACCTGGCAGTCTACTTCTGAAAAGCATTAGCCAGTGAAAACCTTATGAATAACAGAGGAACATCGTCTGATACAGTGCTGCAAGATGAGCCCCCCAGGGTGGAAGACACTCAAAAGATGACTGGAGAAGAGCTGCCTCCTCAAAGTAGAGTCGGCCTTAATGACATGGATGGAGTAAAGCTTTTGGGACCTTCATTTGCTGATGTGGTACGACTCCAAATGAGAAGAAACAGCTGCAAACATCCATTAATAATCGGAACCTGGAATGTACGAAGTATGAATCTAGAAAAATTGGAAATCATAAAAAATGAAATGGAACGCATAAACTTCGATATCCGAGGCATTAGTGAGCTGAAATGGACTGGTATTGGCCATTTTGAATTGGAAAATCATATAGCCTACTACCCTGGGAATGACAACTCGAAGAGGAATGGTGTTGCATTCATTGTCAAAAAGAACGTTTCAAGATCTATCCTGAAATACAATGCTGTCAGTGATAGGATAATATCCATACGCCTACAAGGAAGACCAGTTAATACGACTATCATTCAAATTTATGCACCAACCACTAGGGCCAAAGATGAAGAAATAGAAGATTTTTATCAGCTGCTGCAGTCTGAAATTGATCCAACATGCAATCAAGATGCATTTATAATTACTGGCGATTGGAACGTGAAAGTTGGAAACAAAGAAGAAGGATCAGTAGTTGGAAAATATGGCCTTGGTGATAGAAACAATGCCTGAGATCGAATGATAGAATTTTGCAAGACCAACGACTTCTTCATTGCAAATGCTTTCTTTCACCAACATAAACGGCGACTATACACGTGGACCTCGCCAGATGGAACACACAGAAATCAAATTGACTACATCTGTGGAAAGAGACGATGGAAAAGCTTAATATCATCGGTCAGAACAAGGCCAGGGGCCGCCTGTGGAACAGACCATCAATTGCTCATATGCAAGTTCGAGCTGAAACTGAAGAAAATCAGAGCAAGTCCATGAGGGCCAAAATATGACCTTGAGTATATCCCATCTGAATTTAGAGACCATCCCAAGAATAGATTTGGCGCATTGAACACCAGTGACCGAAGACCAGACAAGTTGTGGAAGGACATCATCCATGAAGAAAGCAAGAGGTCACTGAAAAGACAGGAAAGAAAGAAAAGACCAAGATGGATGTCAGAGGAGACTCTGAAACTTGCTCTTGAGTGTCGAGCAGCTAAAGCAAAAGGAAGAATTGATGAAGTAAAAGAACTGAACAGAAGATTTCAAAGGGCCTCTCGAGAAGACCAAGTAAAGTATTATAATGACATATGCAAAGAGCTGGAGATGGAAAACCAAAAGGGAAGAACACACCTGGCATTTCTCAAGCTGAAAGAACTGAAGAAAAAAATCAAGCCTCGAGTAGCAATAGTGAAGGATTCCATGGGGAAAATATTAAATGATGCAGAGAGCATCAAAAGAAGATGGAAGGAATACACAGAGTCATTATACCAAAAAGAATTAGTTGATATTCAACCATTTCAAGAGGTGGCATATGATCAGAAACCGATGATACTGAAGGAAGAAGTCCAAGCTGCTCTGAAGGCATTGGCAAAAAACAAGGCTCCAGGAATTGATGGAATATCAATTGAGGTGATTCAACAAATAGATGCAGTGCTGGAGGTGCTCACTCGTCTATGCCAAGAAATATGGAAGACAGCTTCCTGGCCAACGTCAGAGAGATCCATATTTTTGCCTATTCCCAAGAAAGGAGATCCAACCGAATATGGAAATTATAGAACAATATCATTAATATCACACTCAAGCAAAATTCTGCTCAAGATCATTTAAAAACAGCTGCAGCAGTATATCAACAGGGAACTGCCAGAAATTCAGGCCAGTTTCAGAAGAGGACATGGAACCAGGGATATCATTGCTAATGTCAGATGGATCCTGGCTGAAGGCAGAGAATACCAGACGAATGCTAGAAGAATGCTTACCTGTGTTTTATTGACTATGCAAAGGCATTCAACTGTGTGGATCATAACAAACTATGGATAACACTGCGAAGAATGGGAATTCCAGAACACTTAATTGTGCTCATGAGGAACCTGTACATAGATCAGGAGGCAGTTGTTCAGACAGAACAAGGGGATACTGATTGGTTGAAAGCCAGGAAAGGTGTGCATCAGGGTTGTATTCTTTCACCATAACTATTCAATCTGTATGCTGAATAAATAATCCGAGAAGCTGGACTATATGAAGAAGAACAGGGCATCAGGATTGGAGGAAGACTCATTAACAACCTGCGTTATGCAGATGACACAACCTTGCTTGCTGAAAGTGAAGAGGACTTGAAGCACTTACTAATGAAGATCAAAGACCACAGCCTTCAGTATGGATTACACCTCAGCATAAAGAAAACAAAAATCCTCACAACTGGATCAATGAGCAACATCATGATAAATGGAGAAAAGATTGAAGTTGTCAAGGATTTCATTTTACTTGGATCCACAATCAACAGCCATGGAAGCAGCAGTCAAGAAAGCAAAAGACTCATTCCATTGGGTAAATCTGCTGCAAATGACCTTTTCAAAGTGTTGAAGAGCAAAGATGTCACCCTGAAGACTAAGGTGCACCTGACCCAAGCCATGGTATTTTCAATCGCATCATATGCATGTGAAAGCTGGACAATGAATAAGGAACCTGAAGAAGAGCTGATGCCTTTGAATTGTGGTGTTGGTGAAGAATATTGAATATACCATGGATTGTCAAAAGAAGGAACAAACCTGTCTTAAAAGAAGTACAACCGGTGGCGGGGGCCAAGATGGCGGACTAGGTGGACGCTACCGCGGATCCCTCTTGCAACAAAGACTCGGAAAAACAAGGGAATCGATCACATACATAACAATCTACGAACTCTGAACAACAAGCACAGACTTAGAGACGGAAAACGAACAAATACGGGCAGACAGCGACTGTTCTCAGAACTAGGAGCCAGCGCACCAGGCAGGTGACCTTCGGAGCTCGATCTGGGGCAGAGCCCAGGGGGGCAGACGGCACAGAAAGGGGGCCCACCCCTTCCCCCCCGAACCCATCCCGGGAGGAAGCCTAGCAGGTTGGCGCGGGCTGCGTAGGGGCGCAGCCGGAGGGAGAAGCACCCGGGAGGCAGTGACTGATCTGGGAGGGGGGAGAACAGCGTCCCAGCTGGGGTGCCGTCCCACCGGGAGTTAGGTGAGAAGCCGACGGGGCGCGAGCGGGTGGGGGGACAACTATATTTCCCTAAAGTGACCCCAGGGCGGGGCCCACACGTTCGTGCGGGAGGACGCACACCCAGTCCGCGCGTGTGGCACGGCACACCAGAGGGAGAAATCCCCGGAAGTGTCTGGTCTCAAAACAGGGAAAGCAGCATCCCAGACGGGGAGCCATTCCGCTGGGATCTGGGCACGCGCGCGCGCCCGGGCGGGGCATGAGCGCGGGGTCCATTTTTATTACCCTGAATTGACCCAGGGGGCGGGAACACCTGGTCGTGCGAGTGACGCCCTCCCAGTTTGCGCGAGAGGTGTGGCACACCGGAAGGAGAAGTCCCCGGGACGAACTGATTGGTCCCGAAGCGCAGAAAGTAGCGTCCCAGACAGGGTGCCGTCTTGCCGGGGCTTGGGCGCGCGCACGAGTGGGGCGTGAGCGCGGAGTCCATTTTTATTGCCCTGAATTGACCCAGGGGGCGGGCCCACCTGGCCGTGCAGGTGACGCCAAACCAGTTCGCGCGAGAGGTGTGGCGCTGTGGAAGGAGAAGTCCCGGGGAGGAAGTGACTGGTTCCCGAACAGGGAAAGCAGCGTCTTAACCCGGAAGTCATCCCACTGGGATTTGGGCGTGCGCAGAGGCGGGGCATGACCGCGGGACCTAATTATAATCGCCTGAATAGACCCTGGGGGCGGGCCCACCCGTTCGTGCGGGAAACGCCCACCCAGTGCCCACGAGCGGTGCCGCGCACCGGAGGAAGTCCCCAGGAGGAAGTGACTGGTTTCCGAGCAAGGAAAGCAGTGTCCTAGCCAGGGACCCGTCCAGCCCGGATTTTGGCGAACGGGGGCGGAGCGTGAACGTAGTGTTCAGCTCTATATTCTGTGGTGCTACACTCCTAGCTCTCAGATCCCTCCCCCACCCTCCCCAGGCGACCCCATTAACATCCGAATACCCGGAGCCAGAGAGAGAATTCAGATAGGGATCTGACTGCATTTTTTTTTAGCTGACTACTTGGAAAATCTAGTTTCCCAGTGATGGCTCGGAGACAGCAGTCCATATCAAACCACATAAAGAAACAGACCATGACAGCTTCTCCAACCCCCCAAACAAAAGAATCAAAATCTTTCCCAAATGAAGATACAATCCTGGAATTATCAGATACAGAATATAAAAAACTAATTTACAGAATGCTTAA
Source organism: Elephas maximus indicus (assembly GCF_024166365.1). Taxonomy (NCBI): domain Eukaryota; kingdom Metazoa; phylum Chordata; class Mammalia; order Proboscidea; family Elephantidae; genus Elephas; species Elephas maximus. Next base: position 140,047,146 of record NC_064821.1, read on the forward strand.
AGACATCACAAATGAAATTAGGATAAATGCAGAAAAAGCCAAGGAACACACTGATAAAACTGTTGAAGAACTCAAAAAGATTATTCAAGAACATAGTGGAAAAATTAACAAGTTGCAAGAATCCATAGAGAGACAGCATGTAGAAATCCAAAAGATTAACAATAAAATTACAGAATTTGACAACGCAATAGAAAGTCAGAGGAGCAGACTCGAGCAATTAGAATGTAGACTGGGACTTCTGGAGGACCAGGGAAACAACACCAACATAGCTGAAAAAAAATCAGATAAAAGAATTAAAAAAAATGAAGAAACCCTAAGAATCATGTGGGACTCTATCAAGAAGGATAACTTGCGAGTAATTGGAGTCCCAGAACAGGGAGGGGGGACAGAAAACACAGAGAAAATAGTTGAAGAACTCCTGACACAAAACTTCCCTGACATCATGAAAGAAGAAAGGATATCTATCCAAGATGCTCATCGAACCCCATTTAAGATTGATCCAAAAAGAAAAACACCAAGACATATCATCATCAAACTTGCCAAAACCAAAGACAAACAGAAAATTTTAAAAGCAGCCAGAGAGAAAAGAAAGGTTTCCTTCAAGGGAGAATCAATAAGAATAAGTTCAGACTACTCAGCAGAAACCATGCAGGCAAGAAGGGAATGGGACGACATATACAGAGCACTAAACGAGAAAAACTGCCAACCAAGGATCATATATCCAGCAAAACTCTCTCTGAAATATGAAGGAGAAATTAAGATATTTACAGATAAACACAAGTTTAGAGAATTTGCAAAAACTAAACCAAGACTGCAAGAAATGCTAAAGGAGATTGTTTGGCCGGATGACCAATAATATCAGGTACCAGCACAATACAAGGTCACAAAACAGAACGTCCTGATATCAACGCAACTCAAATAGGGAAAGCACAAAAACAAACAAATTAAGACTAATTCTAAAAAATAAATAAATAAACAAAATAATACACACAACAGGAAATCATGGAAATCAATAGATAAACGATCAAAATAATCAAAGAGAGGGACTAAATATAGGAGGCATTGAACTGCCAGATGGAGAGTGATACAAGGCGAAATAGAAGGATACAAGTTAGGTTTTTACTTAGAAAAATAGGGGTAAATAAAAAGGTAACCACAAAAAGGAATATCAATCCCATAACTCAAGAAAAAAGCCAAGAAAAACGTAACGACTCAATAAACACAAAGTTAAACATTAAGAAAATGAGGATCTCACAAGCTACTAAGAAAAACGTCTCAGCACAAAAAAGCATGTGGAAAAATGAAATGGCCAACAACACACATGAAAAGGCATCAAAATGACAGCACTAAAAACTTACTTATCTATAATTACGCTGAATGTAAATGGACTAAATGCACCAATAAAGAGACAGAGAGTCACAGACTGGATAAAAAAACACGATCCATCTATATGCTGCCTACAAGAGACACACCTTAGACTTAGAGACACAAACAAACTAAAACTCAAAGGATGGAAAAAAATATATCAAGCAAACAATAAGCAAAAAAGAAGAGGAGTAGCAATATTAATTTCTGACAAAATAGACTTTAGACTTAAATCCACCACAAAGGATAAAGAAGGACACTATATAATGATAAAAGGGACAATTGATCAGGAAGACATAACCATATTAAATATTTATGCACCCAATGACAGGGCTGCAAGATACATAAATCAAATTTTAACAGAATTGAAAAGTGAGATAGACACCTCCACATATATAGTAGGAGACTTCAACACACCACTTTCGGAGAAGGACAGGACATCCAGTAAGAAGCTCAATAGAGACACGGAAGACCTACTTACAACAATCAACCAACTTGACCTCATTGACTTATACAGAACTCTCCACCCAACTGCTGCAAAATATACTTTTTTTTCTAGCGCACATGGAACATTCTCTAGAATAGACCACATATTAGGTCATAAAACAAACCTTTGCAGAGTCCAAAACATCGAAATATTACAAAGCATCTTCTCAGACCACAAGGCAATGAAGCTAGAAATCAATAACAGAAAAACTAGGGAAAAGAAATCAAATACTTGGAAAATGAACAACACCCTCCTGAAAAAAGACTGGGTTATAGAAGACATCAAGGAGGGAATAAGGAAATTCTTAGAAAGCAACGAGAATGAAAATACTTCCTATCAAAACCTCTGGGACACAGCAAAAGCAGTGCTCAGAGGCCAATTTATATCGATAAATGCACACATACAAAAAGAAGAAAGAGCCAAAATCACAGAACTGTCCGGACAACTTGAGCAAATAGAAAGTGAGCAACAAAAGAATCCATCAGGCACCAGAAGAAAACAAATAATAAAAATTAGAGCTGAACTAAATGAATTAGAGAACAGAAAAACAATTGAAAGAATTAACAAAGCCAAAAGCTGGTTCTTTGAAAAAATTAACAAAATTGATAAACCATTGGCTAGACTGACTAAAGAAAAACAGGAAAGGAAACAAATAACCCGAATAAGAAACGAGAAGGACCACATCACAACAGAACCAAATGAAATCAAAAGAATCATATCAGATTACTACATAAAATTGTACTCTAACAAATTTGAAAACCTAGAAGAAATGGATAAATTCTTGGAACAATACTACTTACCTAAACTAACACATTCAGAAGTAGAACAACTAAATAGACCCATAACAAAAAAAGAGATTGAAACGGTAATCAAAAAACTCCCAACAAAAAAAAGTCCTGGCCCAGATGGCTTCACTGCAGAGTTCTACCAAACCTTCAGAGAAGACTTAACACCATTACTATTGAAGGTATTTCAAAGTATAGAAAAAGACGGAATACTACCCAACTCATTCTATGAAGCTACCATCTCCCTGATACCAAAACCAGGTAAAGACATTACAAAAAAAGAAAATTTTAGACCTATATCCCTCATGAACATAGATGCAAAAATCCTTAATAAAATTCTAGCCAATAGAATCCAACAACACATCAAAAAAATAATTCACCCTGATCAAGTGGGATTTATACCAGGTATGCAAGGCTGGTTTAATATCAGAAAAACCATTAATGTAATCCATCACATAAATAAAACAAAAGACAAAAACCACATGATCTTATCAATTGATGCAGAAAAGGCATTTGACAAAGTCCAACACCCATTTATGATAAAAACTCTCACCAAAATAGGAATTGAAGGAAAATTCCTCAACATAATAAAGGGCATATATGCAAAGCCAACGGCCAATATCACTCTAAATGGAGAGAACCTGAAAGCATTTCCCTTGAGAACGGGAACCAGACAAGGATGCCCTTTATCACCGCTCTTATTCAACATCGTACTTGAAGTCCTAGCCAGGGCAATTAGGCTAGACAAAGAAATAAAGGGTATCCAGATTGGTAAGGAGGAAGTAAAGCTATCACTATTTGCAGATGACATGATCGTATACATGGAAAACCCTAAGAAATCCTCCAGAAAACTACTGAAACTAATAGAAGAGTTTGGAAGAGTCTCAGGATATAAAATAAACATACAAAAATCACTTGGATTCCTCTACATCAACAAAAAGAACACCGAAGAGGAAATAACCAAATCAATACCATTCACAGTAGCCCCCAAGAAGATAAAATACTTAGGAATAAATCTTACCAAGGATGTAAAAGACCTATACAAAGAAAACTATAACACTCTGCTACAAGAAATTCAAAAGGACACACTTAAATGGAAAAACATACCCTGCTCATGGATAGGAAGACTTAACATAGTAAAAATGTCTATTCTACCAAAAGCCATTTATACATCCAACGCACTTCCAATCCGAATACCAATGTCATACTTTAAGGGAATAGAGAAACAAATCACTAATTTCATATGGAAAGGAAAGAACCCCCGGATAAGCAAAACATTACTGAAAAAGAAGAAGAAAGTGGGAGGCCTCACCCTACCTGATTTCAGAACCTATTATATAGCTACAGTAGTCAAAACAGCCTGGTACTGGTACAACAACAGGCACATAGACCAATGGAACAGAATTGAGAATCCAGATATAAATCCATCCATTTATGAGCAGCTGATATTTGACAAAGGACCAGTGTCAGTCAATTGGGGAAATAATAGTCTTTTTAACAAATGGTGCTGGCATACCTGGATATCCATTTGCAAAAGAATGAAACAGGACCCATACCTCACACCATGCACAAAAACTAACTCCAAGTGGATCAAAGACCTAAACATAAAGACTAAAACGATAAAAATCATGGAAGAAAAAATAGGATCTACCCTAGGAGCCCTAATACAGGGCATAAACAGAATACAAAACATTGCCAAAAATGATGAAGAGAAACCAGATAACTGGGAGCTCCTAAAAATCAAACACCTATGCTCATCTAAAGACTTCACCAAAAGAGTAAAAAGACCACCTACAGACTGGGAAAGAATATTCAGCTATGACATCTCAGACCAGCGACTGATCTCTAAAATCTACATGATTCTGTCAAAACTCAACCACAAAAAGACAAACAACCCAATCAAGAAGTGGGCAAAGGATATGAACACACATTTCACTAAGGAAGATATTCAGGCAGCCAACAGATACATGAGAAAATGCTCTCGATCATTAGTCATTAGAGAAATGCAAATTAAAACTACGATGAGATTCCATCTGACACCAACTAGACTGGCATTAATTCAAAAAACACAAAATAATAAATGTTGGAGAGGCTGCAGAGAGACTGGAACTCTCATACACTGCTGGTGGGATTGTAAAATGGTACAACCACTTTGGAAATCCATCTGGCGTTATCTTAAACAGTTAGAAATAGAACTACCATACAACCCAGAAATCCCACTCCTCGGAATATACCCTAAAAATACAAGACCCTTCACACAAACAGATATATGCACACCCATGTTTATTGCAGCTCTGTTTACAATAGCAAAAAGCTGGAAGCAACCAAGATGTCCATCAACGGACGAATGGGTAAATAAATTGTGGTATATTCACACAATGGAATACTACGCATCGATAAAGAACAGTGACAAATCTCTGAAACATTTCATAACATGGAGGAATCTGGAAGGCATTATGCTGAGCGAAATGAGTCAGTTGCAAAAGGACAAATATTGTATAAGACCACTATTATAAGATCTTGAGAAACAGAAAAAACGGAAAAGAACACATACTTTTGTGGTTACAAAGGGGGGAGGGAGGGAGGGAGGGAGGGAGAGGGCTTTTTATTGATCAATCTGTAGATGGGAACTGCTTTGGGTGAAGGGAAAGACAACACTCAAAACAAGGAAGGTCAGCCTAATTGGACTGGATTAAAAGTAAAGAGGTTTCCGAGATAAAATGAAAGCTTCAAAGGTTAGCGAAGCTGGGGCTGGGGTCTGGGGAACTTGGTTTGAGAGGACTTCTAAATCAATGGGCAAAACAATTCTATTATGAAAACACTCTGCATCCCACTTTGAATTGTGGCACCTGGGGTCCTAAATGCCAACAAGCAGCCATCTAAAATACATTAATTGGTCTCAACCCACCGGGAGCAAAGGCAAAGGAAGAACACCAAGGTCACACAACAACTAAGAACCCAAGAGACAGAAAGGGCTACTTGAACCAGAGACCTACATTATCCTGAGACCAGAAGAACTAGTTGGTGCCTGGCCACAATCGATGTCTGCCCTGTCAGGGAACACAACAGACAACTCCTGAGGGAGCAGGAGACCAATGGGATGCAGACCCCAAATTCTCATTAAAAGACCACACCTAATGGTATGATTGCGACTAGAGGAATCCCAGAGACAATGCTCCCCAGAACTTCTGATGGCACAGGACAGGAACCAACCCCGAAGACAAATCATCAGGCATGAAAAGGACTGGTCAGTGGGGGGGAGAGAGATACTGATGAAGAGTGAGCTAATTAAATCAGGTGGACACGGGAGAGTGTGTTGGCAACTCTTGACTGGAGGGGGGATGGGAAGATAGAGAGAGAGGGAAGAAGGTAAAATTGGCACGAAACGAGAGACTGTAAGGGCTGACTCAATAGGGGGAGAGCAAGTGGGAGAAGGGAGTAAGATGTATGTAAACCTACATGTGACAGACTGATTGGAATGGTAAATGTTCACTTGAAGCTTAATAAAAATTTAAATAAAAAAAAAAAAAGAAGTACAACCAGAATGCTCCTTAGAAACAAGGATGGCGAGACTGTGTCTTACATACTTTGGATATGTCGTCAGGAGGGATCAGTCCCTGGAGAAGGACATCATGCTTGGCAGAGTACACTGTCAGCGGAAAAGAGCAAGACCCTCAACAAGGTGGATTGACACAGTGGCTGCAACAATGAGCTCAAGCATAACGATTGTAAGGATGGCACAGGACCGGGCAATGTTTCATTCTGTAGTGCATGGGGTCACTATGAGTCAGAACCCACTCAACGGCACCTAACAACAACAACAACATTTATCCATTCATCCATTGATGGGCACCTTGGTTGCTTTCATCTTTTTGCTAGTGTAAACAGTGCTGCAATGAACATGGGTGTGAATATATCTGTTCATGTAAAGGCTCTTATTTGTCTAGGATATATTCCAAGGAGTGGGATTGCTGGATTGTATGGTAGTTCTATTGCTAGCTTTTTAAGGAAGCACCAAATCAATTTCCAAAGTGGTTGGATCATTTTACATTCCCACCAGCAGTGTATAGTGTACCAATCTCTCCACACCCTCTCCAACATTTATTATTATTATTATTTTGTGTTTTTTGGATTAATGCCAGCCTTGGAAAGAGATGGAATCTCAGTGTAGTTTTGATTTGCATTTCTCTAATGGCTAATGATCATGAGCATTTCCTCATGTTTCTGTTAGTTACCTGAATGCCTTCTTTAGTGAAGTGTCTGTTCATATCTTTTGCCCATTTTTTAATTGGGTTATTTGTCTTTTTGTAGTTGAGTTTTTGCAGTATCATGTAGATTTTAGAGATCAGATGCTGATTTGAAATGTCATACCTAAAAACTTTTTCCCAGTCTGTAGGTAATCTTTTTACTCTTTTAGTGAAGTCTTTGGATGAGCATAGGTGTTTGATTTTTAGGAGCTCCCGGTTATCTAATTTTTCTTCTGTACTGTTAGTAATGTTTTATATGCTTTTTATACTATGTATTAGGGCTTCTAGCATGTCCCTATTTTTAAATCCATGATCTTTATCATTTTAGATTTTACATTTAGGTCTTTGATCCATTTTGAGCTCTTTTTTGTGTATGGTGTGAGGTATGGGTCTTGTTTCCTTTTTTTGCAGATGGATATCCAGTTATGCCATAAGCATTTGTTAAAAAGACTGTCTTTTCCCCATTTAATTGCTTTGGGGCCTTCGTCAAATATCAACTGTTCATATGTGGATGGATTTATGTCTGGATTCTCAATTCTGTTCCATTGTTCCATGTATCTGTTGTTCTACCAGTACCAGGGTATTTTGATTACTGTGGAGGTATAATAGGTTCTAAAATCAGGTAGAGTGAGGCCTCTCACTTTGTTCTTCTTTTTCAGTAATGCTTTACCTATCCGGGGCCTCTTTCCCTTCCATAGGAAGTTGGTGATTTGTTCCTCCATCTCCTTAAAAAACGTCATTGGAATTTGGATCAAATTGTATTAAATCTATGGATCCCATATGGTAGAATAGACATTTTTATAATGTTATGTCTTCCTATGCATGAGCAAGCTATGTTTTTCCACTTATGTAGGTCTTTTTTGGCTTCTTGTAGAAGTGTTTTGTAGTTTTCTTTGTATAAGTTTTTTACATCTCTGGTGAGATCTATTCCTAAGTATTTTATCTTCTTGGGGGCTACTGTAAATGGTATTGATTTCGTGGTTTCCTCTTTGATGATCTTTTCGTTGGTGTAGAGGAATCCAACTGATTTTCGTATGTTTACCTTGTATCCTGAGGTTTTCTGTGTATAAGTCATGTCATCTGCAAATAGAGATACTTTGACTTCTTCCTTGCCAATCTGGATGCCCTTTATTTCTTTATCTTGCTTAATTGCTCTGGCTACAACCTCCAGCACAATGTTGAATAAGAGTGGTGATAAAGCATATGCTTGTCTGGTTCCTGATCTCAGGGGGAATGCTTTCAGGCTCTTTCCATTTAGGATGATGTTGGCTCTTGGCTTTGTATAAATTTCCTTTATTATGTTGAGGAATTTTCCTTCTATTCCTATTTTGCTGAGAGGTTTTATCATGAATGGGTGCTGAGCTTTGTCAAATGTCTTTCCTGTATCAAACGATAAAATCATGTGATTCTTGTCTTTTATATACGATGGATTATGTTAATTGTTTTTCTAATGTTGAACCATCCCTGCATACCTGGTATGAATCCTACTTGGTCTTGGTGAATGATTTTTTTGATACGTTGTTGAATTCTGTAGGCTAGAATTTTGTTGAGGATTTTTGCATCTAAATTCATGAGGGATATAGGTCTGTAATTTTCTTTTTTTGTGTTTTTTTTACCTGGTTTTGGTATCAGGGATATGGTGGCTTCATAGAATGAGTTTGGGAGTATTCCATCCTTTTCTATGCTCTGAAATACCTTTAGTAGTAGTGGTGTTAACTCTTCTCTGAAAGTTTGGTAGAACTCTGCAGTGAAGCCATCTGGGCCAGAATTTTTTTTTTATTGGGAGTTTTTTGATTACCTTTTGAATGTCTTCTTTTGTTATGGGTCTATTTAGTTGTTTTACCTCTGTGTTAGTTTAGGTAGGTAGTGTGTTTCTAAGAATTCATCCATTTCTTCTAGGTTTTCAAATTTGTCAGAGTATAATTTTTTGTAGTAATCTGATATGGTTCTTTTAATTTCAGTTGGGTCTGTTTTAATATCACACATCTCATTTCTTTTTTGGGTTATTTGCTTCCTCTCCTCTTTTCCTTTTGCCACTTTGGCCAATGGTATATCAATTTTTTTTTTTTTTTTTCAAAGAACCACCTTTTGGTCTTACTAACTCTTTCAATGTTTTTCTGTTTCCTATTTCATTTAGTTCTGCTCTAATGTTTGTTATTTGTTTTTTTTCCGGTGCCCGAGGGTTTCTTTTGTTGTTCTCTTTCTATTTGTTCAAGTTGTAGGGATAATTCTTTGATTTTGGCCCTTCGTTCTTTTTGTATGTGTGCATTTATTGATATAAATTGACTTCTGAGCACTGCATTCACCGTGTCCCAAAGGTTCTTATAGGAAGTGTTTTCATTCTCATTAGATTCTATGAATTTCTTTATTCCATCCTTAATGTCTTTTATAATCCAATCTCTTTTGAGCAGAGTATTGTTCAGTTTCCAAGGGTTTGATTTCTTTTTCCTACTTTTTCTGTTATTGATTTCCACTTTTATGACCTTATGGTCAGAGAAGATGTTTTGTAATATTTCAGTGTTTTGGATTCTACTAAGGCTTGCTTTATGACCTAATATGTGGTCTGTTCTAGAGAATGTTCCATGTGCGGCAGAAAAGAAAGTATACTTGACTGCTGTTGGGTGGAGTAGTCTGTGTGTGTCTATGAGGTCAGTTGGTTTATTACGGCATTTAGATCTTCCGTGTCTTTATTGAGCTCTTTCTGGATGTCCTGTCCTTCACCGAAAGTGGTGTGAAGTCTCCTACTATTATTGTGGAGCTATCTATCTCACTTTTCAATGCTGATGGAGTTTGTTTTATGTATCTTGCAGCCCTGTCATTGGGTGCATAAATATTTAATATGGTTATATTTTCTTGGTATATTGTCTGTTTAATCATTATATAGTGCCCTTTCTTACCCTTTCTGATGGATTTAACTTTAAAGTCTATTTTGTCAGAAATTAATATTGCCACTCTTGCTCTTTTTTGATTGTTGTTTGCTTGATATATTTTTTTCCATCCTTTGAGTTTTAGTTTGTTTTTGTCTCTCAGTCTAAGGTGTTTCTCTTATAGGCAACATATAGATGGATCCTGTTTTTTAATCCATTCTGCTACTCTCTGTCTCTTTTTTGGTGCATTTAGTCCATTACAGTCAGCATAATTATGGATAGGTATGAATTTAGTGCTACCATTTTGATGTCTTTTTTTGTGTGTTGTTGACAGTTTCTTTTTCCCACTTAATTTTATGTGCTGAGTAGATTATGTATTGTCCTTTCTTCATATTTGTTGTTGTTGATTTTATTTCTGGTGAGTCTCTATTTTTTTCTTGTATTTTATTTGATGTGTAGGACAGTTTGTCTCCTTTGTGGTTACCTTATTATTTACCCCTATTTTTCTAAATTTAAACCTAACTTTTATTTCTTTATATAGCCTTGTCTTCCACTCTGTATAGAAGACCTATGACTACATTTCTTTGTTGTTGTTGTTATTGTTAGGTGTAGTCGAGGTGGTTCTGAGTCATAGCGACTTTATGCACAACAGAATGAAACACTGCCCAATCCTGAGCCATCCTTACAATCGTTGTTATGCTTGAGCTCACTGTTGCAGCCACTATGTCAATCCACCTCGTCAAGGGTCTTCCTCTTTTCCACTGACCCTGTACTCTGCCAAGCATGATGTCCTCCTCCAGGGACTGATCCCTCCTGACAACATGTCCAAAGTATGTAAGATGCAGTCTCGCCATCCTTGCCTCTAAGGAGCATTCTGGCCACGCTTTCTTTTGGCAGTCCATGGTATATTCAATATTCTTCACCAACACCACAATTCAAAGGCGTCAATTCTTCTTTGGTTTTCCATATTCATTGTCCAGCTTTCACATGCATATGATGCGATTGAAAATACCATGGCTTAGGTCAGGCACACCTTAGTCTTCAGGGTGACATCTTTGCTCTTCAACACTTTGAAGAGGTCCTTTGCAGCAGATTTACCCAATGCAATGTGTCTTTTGATTTCTTGACTGCTGCTTCCACGGCTGTTGATTGTGGATCCAAGTAAAATGAAATCCTCGACAACTTCAATCTTTTCTCCGTTTATCATGATGTTGCTCATTGGTCCAGTTGTGAGGATTTTTGTTTTCTTTAAGCTGAGGTGTAATCCATACCGAAGGCTGTGGTCTTTGATCTTCATTAGTAAGTGCTTCAAGTCCTCTTCACTTTCAGCAAGCAAGGTTGTGTCATCTGCATAACGCAGGTTGTTAATGAGTCTTCCTCCAAACTTGATGCCCCGTTCTTCTTCATATAGTCCAGCTTCTCGTATTATTTGCTTGGCATACAGATTGAATAGTTATGGTGAAAGAATACAACCCTGATGCACACCTTTCCTGACTTTAAACCAATCAGTATCCCCTTGTTCTGTCTGAACAACTGCCTCCTGATCTATGTACAGGTTTCTCATGAGCACAATTAAGCGTTCTGGAATTCCCATTCTTCGCAATGTTATCCGTAATTTGTTATGACCCACACAGTTGAATGCCTTTGCATAGTCAATAAAACACAGGTAAGCATTCTGCTGGTATTCTCTGCCTTCAGCCAGGATCTATCTGACATCAGTAATGATATCCCTGGTTTCACATCCTCTTCTGAAACTGGCCTGAATTTCTGGCAGTTCCCTGTTGATATACTGCTGCAGCCATTTTTAAATGATCTTGAGCAGAATTTTGCTTGCATGTGATATTAATGATACTGTTCTATAATTTCCACATTCAATTGGATTACCTCTCTTGGGAATAGGCATAAATATGGTTCTCTTCCAGTCAGTTGGCCAGGAAGCTGTCTCCCATATTTCTTGGCATAGACGTGTGAGCACCTCCAGTGCTGCATCTGTTTGTTGAATCACCTCAATTGATATTCCATCAATTCCTGGAGCCTTGTTTTTTGCCAATGCCTTCAGAGCAGCTTGGACTTCTTCCTTCAGTACCATCAGTTCCTGATCATATGCCACCTCTTGAAATGGTTGAACACTGACTAGTTCTTTTTGGTATAATGACTCTGAGTATTCCTTCCATCTTCTTTTGCTGCTTCTTGCCTCATTTAATATTTTCCCCATGGAATCCTTCACTATTGCAACTCGAGGCTTGAATTTTTTCTTCAGTTCTTTCAGCTTGAGAAACACCAAGCGTGTTCTTGCCTTCTGGTTTTCCATCTCCAACTCTTTGCACATGTCATTATACTTTACTTTGTCTTCTCGAGCCGCCCTTTGAAGTCTTCTGTTCAGTTCTTTTCTTCAACATTTCTTCCTTTTGCTTTAGCTGCTTGACGTTCAAGTGCAAGTTTCAGAGTCTCCTCTGACATCCATCTTGATCTTTTCTTTTTTTCCTGTCTTTTCAATGACTTATTTCTTCATGGGTAATGTCCTTGATGTTATTCCACAACTCATCTGGTCCTTGGTCACTAGTGTTCAATGCACCATACCTATACTTCAGACGATCTGTAAATTCAGGTGGGATATACTCAAGGTCATATTTTGACTCTAGCGGACTTGCTATGATTTTCTTCAGTTTCTGCTTGAACTTGCATATGAGCAATTGATGGTCTATTCCACAATTGTCCCTGGCCTTGTCCTGACTGATGAAATTGAGCTTTTCCATCGTCTCTGTCCACAGGTGTAGTCAATTTGATTTCTGTGTGTTCCATCTGGCGAGGTCCATGTTGTTTATGTTGGTGAAAGAAGGCATTTGCAATGAAGAAGTCATTGGTCTTGTAAAATTCTATCATTCGATCTCAGGCATTGTTTCTATCACCAAGGCCATATTTTCCAACTACTGATCCTTCTTAGTTTCCAACTTTTGCATTCTAATCACCAGTAATTGTAAACGCATCTTGATTGCATGTTCCATCTATTTCAGACTGCAGCAGCTGATAAAAATCTTCTATTTCATCATCTTTGGCTCTAGTGTTTGGTGCATAAATTTAGATAGTAGTCGTATTAATTGGTCTTCCTTGTATGCATGTGGATATTATCCTATCACTGACAGCATTGTACTTCAGGATAGATCTTGAAATGTTCTTTTTGACAATGAACGCAACACCATTCCTTTTCAAGTTGTCATTCCCAGCATGGTAGACTATATGATTGTCCGATTCAAAATGGCCAATACCAGTCCATTTCAGCTCACTAATGCCTCGGATATTGATGTTTATGTGTTCCATTTCATTTTTGAAGATTTCCAATTTTCCTAGATTCATACTTTGTGCATTCCAGGTTCCGAATATTAATGGATGTTTGCAGCTCTTTTTTCTCATTTTGAGTCGTGCCACACCAGGAAATGAAGCTCCCGGAAGCTTTACTCCATCCATGTCATTAATGTCGACTCTACTTTGAAGAGGTAGCTCTTCCGCAGTCTTCTTTTGAGTGTCTTCCACCCTGGGGGGCTCATCTTCCAGCACTATATCAGACAGTGTTCCACTGCTATTCATAAGGTTTTCACTGGCTAATGCTTTTCAGAAGTATATTTCTTAGTCCCTCTTAATTGTTTTAATGTTTTCTTCTTTTACATAATGACACTGCTCTTTCCCTTTTTTGAGTGTTTTTTTAATCTTGATTTATTTTTGTGATTTCCCTGTCTGGGTTTACTTCTCATTGTTCTGCACAGTCTTCTAATCTTGGGTTGATACCTGATATTATTGATTTTCTAACCAAAGTACTCCCTTTAGTATTTCTTGTAGCTTTGGTTTGTTTTTTACAAATTCCCTAATCTCCTGTTTATTTGGAAATATCCTAATTTCACCTTATTTTAGAGACAGTTTTGATGGATATGAGATTCTTGGCTGGTAATTTTTTATATAAGTCATCCCATTGCCTTCTTGCCTGCGTGGTTGCTGTCAAGTAGTCTGAGCTTATGCGTACTGACTCTGCTTTGTAGGTGATTTTTTGTTTTTCCCTAGCTGCTCTTAAAATTCTCTTTTTATCTTTACTTTTGGCAATTTTGATTATAATATGTCTTGGTGAGTTTTTGAAAAAATCTCCCTTATGTGGAGTTGGATGGGCATCTTGGACAGGTATCTTCTTATCTTTCACGATATCAGGGAAGTTTTCTTCCAACAAATCTCTCTGTATTTTCTGTTATTCTCCCTGTTCTGGTACTCCAGTCACTCATAGGTTATCACTCTTGATAGAGTTCCAAATGATTCTTAAGGTTTCTTCATTTTTTTAAATTCTTTTATCTGATTTTTCTTCAAATATATTAATGCCAAGTGCCTTATCTTCAAGTTCAGAAATTCTGCCTTCCCCTTTCTCAATACTGCTCCTCTGACTTTCTATTGAGTTGTCTACTTCTGTGATTTTATTGTCAATCTTCTGAATTTCTGACTGCTGTCTATGAATTTTTCCAGCTTATTAAATTTTTCATTAGGTTCCTGAATACTCTTTTAAATTCCTTCAATTACTTTATCTCTGTGTTCCTTGGGTTGTTATGCGTATTGTCTCATTTCCTTCCTCATGTCTTGAAGTGTTCTGTATATTAATCTTTCGTATTCTGCCTCTGGTAATTCCAGAAAGGCACTTTCATCTAGAAGATCCCTGGATTCTTTGTTTGGAGAGCTTGTTGAGGTGATTGTGGTCTGTTTCTTTATGCGACTTGAAATTGACTGTTGTCTCTGAGCCATTTATATGTCAGCATATTATTTCAACTTATGCTTGCTTACTGTGTTCTAGCTTCTTGCTTTGTTTTGATTTGCCCAAATGAGTTACTTGAGTGAGCTAGCTTGATTATTTTCACCTTTGGAGCTCTGACATCCAGTCCCCAAATGGCTAGAGCTGTTATCAGGTATATCAGTCTAGGAATCCATTCACTTTTCTTGTATGAATTCAGCTCAGGTGTCCATGTAGCTGATCATCGAGTACGTGGTACAGGCTCTGTTCTACAGTCTTAGAGGGGCAGGGGTGACTGGTGTATGTACCGGTATCTGGTTGCAGCTGGGGATCACACTCTGAACAAGGCATGGCATTCAGAGTCATCCCCCGTGTGTCTCTGAGGAAAGCATGTCCCTGTTCCCGAAAGCTTACCAGTGGGTGGGTTCTGCAGACAGCCCATGGGCACCCAATGTTTTGGGTTTTAAGGACTGGGAGGTACCAGTTATCCTTGGATCCCTGTCATGGCTGGCTAGGTGACCTGAGTGGAGCCACCAGTCCTTAGGCCCCTGATGTGGGGAGGTGTGGACCCTGTCTAATAGGAAAAGGAATATCAAACATCAAACACGCACCCCTCTACCACATAGCTGAAGTGGTTGCAGTGTGTCAGCAAGGGCCTATTCTCCTGAAATAGGCCCACGCAGGTCCACACAGAAGAGAAAGACACTCAAAGTCCACAGACCATTTATGCCTCTACAGGAGCCGCTTCTGTCCTGAGCTCCCCCAGTTAGTGGAGCTGGAAAATTATCTTTTCCCTCAATTGCAAATTTATTCCTTCTCCAGGGCCAGGAGGATGGCTCTAGGTGCTCAACAGTGTCTATCTCGGGCCCAGGGACATCAGCCACTGAAGGTGGCTTGGGGGCAGGGACGTGGTAAAATATATGCAAGTACTCAGCTTTTTTCGAGAGCACCATTCTTCTTTAGTTCCGGAGGTGTGAGTAGGCTGTGTGGCTGGCTGCTTCTCCCTGAGGAAACTGTGGCTTAATGCTATTACCAGCCTGCCACCGCTGCTCCCAGGAATGGTGCCTGAGGGCTCCCCAGATTCAGGTCCGGTAACTCCTCTCCGCTTTTGAACCGTCTCTTCCTCCCCCGACCCTCGGTTTGTTTTCCATGCTTGCCTTCGATGTTCAGGGCTCCTAGGTTGTCATAAATATACTCGTTTCACTTGTTTTTTTGGGTCTTTGTTGTAAGAGAGCTTGCCAGAAGCATCTGTCTATTCTACCATCTTGGTTCTGTCTCAGACGATATGATCTTATACACAGAAAACCTCAAAGAATCCACAAGAAAGATACTGGAACTAATAGAAGGTTTCAGCAAAGGAGCAGGATTCAAGATTAACTTATAAAAATCAATAGTATTCCTCTACACCAACAAAAAGAACTTCAAAAAAGGAAATCACCAAACCAATCCCATTAACAGTAGCCCCAAGAAGATAGAGTACTTAGGAATAAATCTAACTAAAAATGGGCACAAGGAAAACTATAACATATGACTAAAAGAAACCAAAAGAGACCTTGCTGTTGTTGTTAGGTGCTATCCAGTCAGTTCTGATTCACAGTTACCCTGGGCACAACAGAAGAAACTCTGCCTGGTCCTGCACCACCCTCACAATTATAGCTATCCTTGAGCCCATTGTTGCAGCCACTGTGTCAATCCATGTCATTGAAAGTCTTCCTCTTTTTCACTGACCCTCTACTTTACCAAGCATGAGGTCCTTCTCCAGGGACTGGTCTCTCCTCACAATGTCTCAAGTTTGTCAGATGCAGTCCCACCATCCTTGCTTCCAAGGAGCATTTTGGTTGTACTTTTCCAAGACAGATTTGTTTGTTCTTTTGGCAGTCCATGGTATATTCAATAATCCTCACCAACACCACAATTGAAAGGTGTCAATTCTTCAGTCTTCTTTATTCCTTGTCCCTCTTTCAAATGCATGTGAGGAGACTGTAAACACCAAGGCTAGGGTCAGGCACACCTTAGTCCTCAAGGTGACGTATTTGCTTTTTAACACCTTAAAGAGATCTCTTGCAGCTGATTTGCCCAAAGCAGTGCGTCTTTTGTTTTACTGACTGCTGCTTCCACGGGTGTTGATTGTGAATTCAAGCAAAATGAAATCCTTGACAGCCTCAGTCTTTTCTCTGTTCATCATGATGTTGTTCATTAGTCCAGTTGTGAGGATTTTTGTTTTCTTTATGTTGCAGTGTAATCCATACTGAAAGCTATGGTTTTTGATCTTCATCAGTAAGTGCTTCAAGTCTCCTTCTTTTTCATCAAGCAAGACTGTGTCATCTGCATAATGCAGGTTGTTAACGAGTCTTCCTCTGATCCTAATGCCCCATTCTTCTTCATATAGTAGAGCTTCTTGGATTATTTGCTCAGCATACAGATTGAGTAAACCAAAAAACCCACTGCCATCAAGTCCATTCAGACTCACAGCAACCCCATAGGATAGAGTAGAACTGCCCCATAGAGTTTCCAAGGAGTGCCTTGTGAGTTCGAACTACGCACCTTTTGGTTAGCAGCCGTAGCTCTTAACCACTGTGCCGACAGGGTTTCCGTAGGTAGGGTGAATGGATACAACCCTGATGCACACCTTTCCTAACTTTAAACCATGCAGTATGCCCTTGTTCTCTTCGAATGACTGCCTCTCGATCTATGTTCAGATTACTCATGAGCACAATTGAGTGTTTCAGAATTCCCATCCTCTGCAATGTTATCCATAATTTGTTCTGATCCACACAGTGGAATGCCTTAGCATAGTCAATAAAACACAGGTAAACATCTTTCTGTTATTCTTTGCTTTCAGTCAGGATCCATCTGACGTCAGCAAAGATATCCCTGGTCCCACGTCCTCTTCTAAATCCAGCTTGAATTTCTGGCAGTTCCCTGTCCATATACTGCTGCAGCCTCTTTTGAATGACCTTCAGCAAAATTTTGCTTGTGTGTGATATTAATGATATTGTTCTATAATTTCCGCATTTGGTTGTATCACCTTTCTTGGGAATATATATAAATATGGATCTCTTCATGTTGGTTGGCCAGGTAGCTGTCTTCCAAATTTCTTGGCATAGATGAATGAGCACTTCCAGTGCTGCATCTGTTTGTGGAAACATTTCAATTGATATTCTGTCAGTTCCCAGAGCCTTTTTTTTTTTTTTTGCCAATGCCTTCAGTGCTGCTTCAACTTCTTCCTTCAGTACTGCTTCAACTTCTTCCTTCAGTACCATCAGTTCCTGGTCATATGTTATCTCCTGAAATAGTTGAGCATTGACCAATTCTTTTTGGTATAGTGACTGAGTGTATTCCTTCCATCGTCTTCAGATGGTTCCTGTGCCTTTTAATAATTTCCCCAGAGAATCCTTCAGTATTGCAACTCAAGATTTGAATTTTTTCTTCAGTTCTTCCAGCTTCAGAAATGCTGAGCATGTTCTTCCGTTTTGGCTTTCTATCTCCATGTCTTTGCACATGTCATCATAATACTTTGTCTTTTCCAGTTGCCCGTTGAAATCTTCTGTTTAACTCTTTTACTTCATCATTTTTCCTTTTGTTTCAGCTACTTGATGTTCAATGACAAGTTTCAGGGTCTATTCTGATATCCATTTAGGTCTTTTCTTTCTCTCCTGTTTTTTTAATGACCTCTTGCATTCTTCATGTGTGATGTCCTTGATATCATTCCACAACTCACCTGGTCTTTGGTCACTAGTGTTCAATGTATCAAATCTATTCATGAGACAGTCTCTAAATTCAGGTGGGATGTACTCAAGGTCATACCTTGGCTCTCGTGGACTTGCTCTGATTTTCTTCAGTTTCAACATGAACTTGCATATGAGCAATTGATGGTCTGTTCCACAGGCGGCCTCTGGCCTTGTTCTTACTGATGATATTGAGCTTTTCCATTGCCTTTTCCCACAGCCCATTTGATTCCTGTGTAGACCATCTGCTGAGGTCCATGTGTATAGTTGCTGTTTATATTGGTGGGGAAAGGTATTTACAATGAAGAAGCCGTTGGTGTTGCAAAATTCTATCATATGATCTCTGGCATTATTTCTGTCACCAAGGCCATATTTTCCAACTGCCAACCCTTTTTCTTTGTTTCCAACTTTTGAGTTCCAATCACCAGTAATTATCAGTGCATCCTGATTGCATGTTCAATCAATCTCAAACTGCAGAAGTTGGTAAAAATCTTCAATTTTTTCTCATCTTTGCACTTAGGTTGGTGTGTAAATTTGAATAATAGTCACATTAACTGGTCTTCCTTGTAGATGTGTGGATATTATCCTATCACTGACAGCATTGTACTTCAGGAGAGATCCTAAATGTTCTTTTTGACGATGAATGCAACCACATTCCTCTTCAAGTTGTCATGCTCCACATAGTAGACCATACGATTGTCTGATTCAAAATGACCCATACCAGTTCATTTCAGCTCACTAATGCCTTGGATATCGGTGTTTATGTGTTCCATTTCATTTTTGATGATTCCAATTTTCCTAGATGCATATTTTGTAATGCCAGGTTCTGATTATTAATGGATGTTTGCAGCTGTTTCTTCTCACTTTTAGTCATGGCATATCAGCAAATGAAGGTCCTGAAAGCTTGACTACATCCACATAATTATGATGGACTCTACTTCAAGTAGGCAGCTCTTCCTCAGTTGTATTTTGAGTGCTTTCCAACTGGGAGTCTTCTCTTCTGGCACTATATCAGACAATGTTCCACCACTGTTCATAAGGTTTTCACTGGTTAATTCTTTTCAGAAGTAGACCGCCAGGTCATTCTTCCTAGTCAGTCAGTCTGGAAGCTCAGCTGAAACCTGTCCGCCATGGGTGACCCTGCTGGTATTTGAATAATGGTGGCATACATTCTAGCATCACAGCAACACATAAGCCCCCACAGTGCAACAAACTGACAGATGCTTTGGGGAAAAAAAGAGACCTACATAAACGGAAAAACATACCATGCTCATGGATAGGAAGACTCAACATTGTGAAAATATCAATTCTACCCAAAGTGTTCTACAGATATAATGCAATCCTGATCCAAATTCCAATGGCACTTTTTAATGAGATGAAGAAACAAATCGCCAAATTTATATGGAAAGGGAAGAGGCCCTGGATAAGTAAAGCATTACTGAAGAAGAAGAACAAAGTGGAAAGCCTCACACTATCTGATTTTACAATCTATTATACACCACATTAGTCAAAATAGCCTGGTGGTGATACAACAACAGACACATAGACCAATGGAACAGAACTGAGAACCTAGATGTAAATCCAGCCACCTATGAGCAGCTGATATTTGACAAAGGTCCAAAGTTCATTAAATGGGTAAAAATCAGTCTGTTTAAAAATTGGTGCTGGAGTAACTGAATATCCATCTGTAAAAAAATGAAACAGGGCCCATACCTCACACCATACACAGAAACTAACTCAAAATGTATCAAAGATGCAAACGCAAAATCTAAAACAATGAAGACCATGGGAAAAAAAAAAATGGGACAAGGCTAGGGGCCCTAATACATGGCATAAATAGCATACAACCCATAACAAACAATGCCCAAACACCAGAGAGAAACTAGATAATTGGGAGCTCTTAAAAATCAAACACATACACTCATCAAAAGACTTCATCAAAAGAATAAAAGGAGAGGGAGGCGGGGCCAAGATGGCGGAATAGGTAGATGCTACCTCGGATCCCTCTTGCAACAAAGACTCGGAAAAACAAGTGAATCGATCACGTACATAACAATCTACGAACCCTGAACAACAAACACAGATTTAGAAACTGAGAACGAACAAATACGGGGAGGCAGCGACTATTTTTGGAGCCTGGAGCCAGCATCCCAGTCAGGTAACCTTGGCGCCCGGCTTAGGTCTGGGCCCAGGGGACCTGACAGAGCAACCAAGGGGTGCAGCCCTACCCCCCGAACTCACCCCGGGAGGGGGCCCAGCTGGTCCACGCGGGCAGCGTGGCAACACGGCCGGTGGGAGAAGTCCCCGGGAGACAGCGACTGATTTTGGAGCCCAGAGTGCAGCGTCCCAGCCGGGGAACCTTGGCGCTGGGCATTTGACTGGGTGCTCTCACGGCACAAGCCCGGGGCACAGCCTTACTCCCCTGAACTAACCCCGGGGGGAGGCCCAGCCAGTCTGCGCAAGTGGCGCGGCGACGTGGCTGGCGGGACGAGAAGTCCCCGGGAGACAGGGACTGATTTTGGAGGCGGGAGTGCAGCGTCCCAGCAGGGGAACCTTGACGCTGGGCGTTGGACTGGCAGCGGAGGATCTGACCGCGGCTTCAGTGGGCCAGACCCTCTGGGGCAATCTCCACACAGCCAGCACACATAGGCGACACGTCCCTCGGGAATCTCAGATAAAATAGTCATTCCAAGCAAGAAAAGCAACTTTGGCTATATTCTGAGGTGCTACTCTCCTATTTCTCTGAACCCTCCCCCACCCTTCCCAGGCAGCTTCATTAACATTGGAATTTCCTGAGCCAGAGGGAGAGTGGCTCCGGCTCTGTGGCGGCTTTGCTTCCCCCCCCCTTTTTTTTTGGTCTTTTCCTAACCCATTCTTCCGGCCTAAGAGAAGGAACCACAAAAAAACCCACGGACCAAAAATCCATCCCTAATTGGACTAAAAACACAGAACCAGCTCCAGCCAAGCATATCTGATCCAAATCTCAGACTTTCATCCTTACAGGGAACAAGGGGGTGGTTATAATCCAAAGGCAGTTCTGATAGGGATCTGACTGCATTTTTTTTTAGTGGATTTTCTGGAAAAACAAGTTTCCCAGGTCTGATATCTCAGCTTATTCAACAGAGCCCTAACTGACCCACAACAGGGAACTGAGGGCTGAAGCTCCCCCCAGACCACCTAGCCTCTTGCCTTAGGGGTCTATGGAGGGTGACATCTACCAATCAGTAGAGGTACTTGCATTGGGGGCCTAAGGTACAGCCGCAGTGCCCTCCCACCAAGGTGCTATAGGAATAGAGACACACCTACGTCACTGACACTTGGGGGGAGCCTGTCAGCATCCTGCCCCCCCTGGAGTGTGAACCCCAGCTGCTAATAGAATCTGGTGCACACAACTATCACCACTACTTCTCGAGATGGATAGGTGTTAGGGTGCAGGACACACTTGATGACCCAAAATCAGATTCTACTCAAGAATAGTGAATAGACTCAGGCATATATATCTGACAACAGCCCAAACCAGCTGATAATAGGTCATAAGTAAGTCAAGGGCTACAACAATCAAGATAGCACAATCTAGTAGCCCATCCACATATACTGAAAGAAAACAAAACAAGATAAGACTCAGTGAGCAATTACAGAATAAACCACTTTTATATCTTAGTGATGGCTCGGAGACAGCAGTCGATATCAAACCACATAAAGAAGCAGACCATGACAGCTTCTACAACCCCCCAAACAAAAGAATCAAAATCTTTCCCAAATGGAGATACAATCCTGGAATTATCAGATACAGAATATAAAAAACTAATTTACAGAATGCTTCAAGACATCAGAAACGAAATAAGGCAAACTGCAGAAAAAGCCAAGGAACACACTGATAAGGCAGTTGAAGAACTCAAAAAGATTATTCAAGAACATAGTGGAGCAGATTCGAGCAATTAGAATGCAGACTGGGAAATCTAGAGGACCAAGGAATTAACACCAACATAGCTGAAAAAAATCAGATAAAAGAATTAAAAAAAATGAAGAAACCCTAAGAATCATGTGGGACTCTATCAAGAAGGATAACTTGCATGTGATTGGAGTCCCAGAACAGGGAGGGAGGACCGAAAACACAGAGAAAATAGTTGAAGATCTGCTGACAGAAAACTTCCCTGACATCATGAAAGACGAAAGGATATCTATCCAAGATGCTCATCGAACCCCATTTAAGATTGATCCAAAAAGAAAAACACCAAGACATACTATCATCAAACTTGCCAAAACCAAAGATAAACAGAAAATTTTAAAAGCAGCCAGGAATAAAAGAAAGGTCTCCTTCAAGGGAGAATCAATAAGTTCAGACTACTCAACAGAAACCATGCAGGCAAGAAGGCAGTGGGATGACATATACAGAGCACTGAAGGAGAAAAACTGCCAGCCAAAAAAAAAAAAATAGCAAAACTCTCTCTGAAATATGAAGGCAAAATTAAGATATTTACAGACA
This sequence comes from Elephas maximus indicus, assembly GCF_024166365.1. NCBI lineage: Eukaryota > Metazoa > Chordata > Mammalia > Proboscidea > Elephantidae > Elephas > Elephas maximus. Next base: position 140,069,870 of record NC_064821.1, read on the forward strand.
AACACAAGTTTAGAGAATTTGCAAAAACCAAACCAAAGCTACAAGAAATACTAAAGGAAAATGTTTGGTCAGAAAACCAATAATATCAGATACCAGCACAATACAAGGTCACAAATCAGAACATCCTGATATCAACTCAAATAGGGAAATCACAAAAACAAATTAAGATTAATTAAAAAAAAAAATGCTCATAACAGGGAATCATTGAAGTCAATATGTAAAAGATCACAATAATCAAAAAGAGGGACTAAATACAGGTGGCATAGAACTGCCATATGGAGAGTGATACAAGGCGATATAGAACAATACAAGTTAGGTTTTTACTTAGAAAAATAGGGGTAAATATTAAGGTAACCACAAAGAGGTATAACAACTCCATAACTCAAGATAAAAGCCAAGAAAAACGTAACGACTCAACTAACATAAAGTCAAACAATACGAAAATGAGGATCTCACAATTCAATAAGAAAAATGCCTCAGCACAAAAAAGTAAGTGGAAAAATGAAATGGTCAACAACACACATAAAAAGGCATCAAAATGACAACACTAAACACTTATTTATCTATAATTACGCTGGATGTAAATGGACTAAATGCACCAATAAAGAGACAGAGAGTCACGGATTGGATAAAGAAACACGATCTGTCTATATGCTGCCTACAAGAGACACACCTTAGACTTAGAGACACAAACAAACTAAAACTCAAAGGATTGAAAAAAATATATCAAGCAAACAATAAGCAAAAAAGAAGAGGAGTAGCAATATTAATTTCTGACAAAATAGACTTTAGACTGAAATCCACCACAAAGGATAAAGAAGGACACTATGTAATGATAAAAGGGACAATTGATCAGGAAGGCATAACCATACTAAATATTTATGCACCCAATGACAGGGCTGCAAGATACATAAATCAAATTTTAACAGAATTGAAAAGTGAGATAGACACCTCCACAGTTATAGTAGGAGACTTCAACACACCACTTTCGGAGAAGGACAGGACATCCAGTAAGAAGCTCAATAGAGACACGGAAGACCTAATTACAACAATCAACCAACTTGACCTCATTGACTTATACAGAACTCTCCACCCAACTGCTGCAAAATATACTTTTTTTCTAGCGCACATGGAACATTCTCTAGAATAGACCACATATTAGGTCATAAAACAAACCTTTGCAGGATCCAAAACATCAAAATATTACAAAGCATCTTCTCAGACCACAAGGCAATAAAACTAGAAATCAATAACAGAAGAACTAGGGAAAAGAAATCAAATACTTGGAAAGTGAACAATACCCTCCTGGGAAAAGACTGGGTTATAGACGACATCAAGGAGGGAATAAGGAAATTCCTAGAATGCAACGAGAATGAAAATACTTCCTATCAAAACCTCTGGGACATAGCAAAAGCAGTGTTCAGAGGCGAATTTATATCGATAAATGCACACATACAAAAAGAAGAAAGAGCCCAAAGCAGAGAACTGTCCCGACAACTTGAACAAATAGAAAGTGAGCAACAAAAGAATCCATCAGGCACCAGAAGAAAACAAATAATAAAAATTAGAGCCGAACTAAATGAATTAGAGAACAGAAAAACAATTGAAAGAATTAACAAAGCCAAAAGCTGGTTCTTCGAAAAAATTAACAAAATTGATAAACCATTGGCTAGACTGACTGAAGAAATACAGGAAGGGAAACAAATAACCCGAATAAGAAATGAGAAGGGCCACATCACAACACACTCAAATGAAATTAAAAGAATCATATCAGATTATTACGAAAAATTGTATTCTAACAAATTTGCAAACCTAGAAGAAATGGATGAATTCCTGGAAAAACACTACCTACCTAAACTAACACATTCAGAAGTAGAACAACTAAATAGACCCATAGCAAAAAAAGAGATTGAAACGGTAATCAAAAAACTCCCAACAAAAAAAAGCCCTGGCCCGGACGGCTTCACGGCAGAGTTCTACCAAACTTTCAGAGAAGAGTTAACACCACTACTACTAAAGGTATTTCAAAGCATAGAAAATGACGGAATACTACCCAACTCATTCTATGAAGCCACCATCTCCCTGATACCAAAACCAGGTAAAGACCTTACAAAAAAAGAAAATTATAGACCTATATCCCTCATGAACATAGATGCAAAAATCCTCAACAAAATTCTAGCCAATAGAACTCAACAACATATCAAAAAAATAATTCACCACGACCAAGTGGGATTTATACCAGGTATGCAAGGCTCGAGCAGCTGATATTTGACAAAGGCCCAGTGTCAGTTAATTGGGGAAAAGATAGCCTTTTTAACAAATGGTTCTGGCATAACTGGATATCCATTTCCAAAAAAATGAAACAGGACCCATACCTCACACCAAGCATAAAAACTAACTCCAAGTGGATCAAAGACCTAAACATAAAGACTAAAACGATAAAGATCATGGAAGAAAAAATAGGGACAACCTTAGGAGCCCTAATACGAGGCATAAACAGAATACAAAACATTACCAAAAATGATGAAGAGAAACCAGATAACTGGGAGCTCCTAAAAATCAAACACCTATACTCATCTAAAGACTTCACCAAAAGAGTAAAAAGACCACCTACAGACTGGGAAAGAATTTTCAGCTATGACATCTCCGACCAGTGCCTGATCTCTAAAATCTATATGATTCTGTCAAAACTCAACCACAAAAAGACAAACAACCCAATCAAGAAGTGGGCAAAGGATATGAACACGCACTTCACTAAAAAAGATATTCAGGCAGCTAACAGATACATGAGAAAATGCTCTTGATCATTAGCCATTAGAGAAATGCAAATTAAAACTACAATGAGATTCCATCTCACTCCAACAAGGCTGGCATTAATCCAAAAAACACAAAATAATAAATGTTGGAGAGGCTGCGGAGAGATCGGAACTCTTATACGCTGCTGGTGGGAATGTAAAATGGTACAACCACTTTGGAAATCTATCTGGCGTTATCTTAAACAGTTAGAAATAGAACTACCATACAACCCAGAAATCCCACTCCTAGGAATATACCCTAGAGATACAACAGCCTTCATACAAACAGATATATGCACACCCATGTTTATTGCAACTCTGTTTACAATAGCAAAAAGTTGGAAGCAACCAAGGTGTCCATCAACGGATGAATGGGTAAATAAATTGTGGTATATTCACACAATGGAATACTACGCATCGATAAAGAACAGTGACGAATCTGTGAAACATTTCATAACATGGAGGAACCTGGAAGGCATTATGCTGAGCGAAATTAGTCAGAGGCAAAAGGACAAATATTGTATAAGACCACTATTATAAGATCTTGAGTAATAGTAAACCTGAGAAGAACACATACTTTTGTGGTTACGAGGGGGGGAGGGAGGGAGGGTGGGAGAGGGTTTTTTATTGATTAATCAGTAGATAAGAAATGCTTTAGGTGAAGGGAAAGACAACACTCAATACATGGAAGGTCAGCTCAATTGGACTGGACCAAAAGCAAAGAAGTTTCCGGGATATAATGAATGCTTCAAAGTCAGCGGAGCAAGGGCGGGGGTCTGGGGAACATGGTTTGCGGGGACTTCTAAGTCAATTGGCAAAATAATTCTATTATGAAATCATTCTGCATCCCACTTTGAAATGTGGCGTCTGGGGTCTTAAATGCTAACAAGCGGCCATCTAAGATGCATCAATTGGTCTCAACCCACCTGGAGCAAAGGAAAATGAAGAACACCAAGGCCACACGACAACTAAGAGCCCAAGAGACAGAAAGGGCCACATGAACCAGAGACCTACATCATCCTGAGACCAGAAGAACTAGTTGGTGCCCGGCCACAATCGAGGACTGCCCTGATAGGGAGCACAGCAGAGGACCCCTGAGGGAGCAGGAGATCAGTGGGATACAGACCCCAAATTCTCATAAAAAGACCAAACTTAATGGTCTGACTGAGACTAGAGGAATCCCGGCGGCCATGCTCCCCAGACCTTCTGTTGGCACAGGACAGGAACCATCCCCGAAGACAACTCATCAGACATGAAAGGGACTGGTCAGCGGGTGGGAGAGAGACGCTGATGAAGAGTGAGCTAATTATATCAGGTGGACACTTGAGATTGTGTTGGTAACTCTTGTCTGGAGGGGGGATGGGAGGATAGAGAGAGAGAAGCCGGCAAAATTGTCACGAAAGGAGAGACTGAAAGGGCTGACTCAAGAAGGGGAGAGCAAGTGGGAGTAGGGAGTGAGATGTATGTAAACTTATATGTGACAGACTGATTGGATTTGTAAACGTTCACTTGAAGCTTAATAAAAATTAATAAAAAAAAAAAAAAAGATTACCTACAGACTGGGAAAAAGTTTTTGGCTACCACAAATCCTATCAGCATCTGATCTCTAAAATCTATATGAAACCGCAAAAATTCAACAACGAAAAGGCAAATAACCAAATTAAAAAATGGGCAAAGGATATGAATAGCACTTCACAAAAGAAGACATTCAGTCAGGTAACAGATACATGAGGTAATGCTCAGGATCATTAGCTATTAGAGAAATGCAAATCAAAACTACAATGAGATACTGTCTCACTCCAACAAGGCTGGCATTAATCAAAAAAACACAAAATAATAAATGCTGGAGAGGTTGTGGAGAGACTGGAACACTTATATGCTGCTGGTGGCAATGTAAAATGGTACAACCACTTTGGAAATCGATTTGGCACTTCCTTAAAAAGCTAGAAATAGAAGTACCATAGGATCCAGCAATCCCACTCCTTGAAATATATTCTAGAGAAATAAGAGCCTTCGCACAAACAGATATATGCACTCCCATGTTCATTGCATCACTGTTCACAATAGCAAAAAGATGGACGCAACCAAGGTGCCCACCAACGGATGAATGGATAAATTATGGTATACTCACACAATGAAATACTATACATCGATAAAGAACAATGATGAATCCATGAAACGTCTCATAACATGGAGGAATCTGGAAGGCATTATGCTGAATGGAATTAGTCAGTTGCAAAAGGATGACTATTGTATGAGACCACTATTATAAGAACTGAAGAAATAGTTTAAACACAGAAGAAAACATTCTTTGATGGTTATGAGGATGGGGAGGGAGGGAGAGGGGTATTCACTAATCAGATAGTGGATAAGAAGTATTTTAGCTGAAGGGAAAGACAACACACAATACAGGAGAGGTCAGCTGGACTGAACCAAAAGCAAAGAAGTATCCTGGATAAATTGAATGCTTCGAAGGCCAGAGGAGCAGGGACAGTGGTCTGGGGACCATGGTTTCAGGGGACATCTAGGTCAATTGGCATAACAAAACGTATTAAGAAACCTTTCTGCATCCCACTTTGGTGAGGGGCGTCTGGGGTCTTAATCGCTAACAAGCAGCCATCTAAGATGCATCAATTGGTCTCAACCCACCTGAATCAAAGGAGAATGAAGAACACCAAGGACAGAAGGTAAACATGAGCCCAAGAGACAGAAAGGGCCACATAAACTAGAGACTACACCAGCCTGAGACTAGAAAAACTAGATGGTGCCCAGCTATAGCCGATGACTGCCCTGGCAGGGAACAAAACAGGTAATCCATGATAGAGCAGGAGACCAGTGGAATGCAGGCCTCAAATTCTAGTAAAAAGACGAGACTTAATTGTCTGACCGAGACTAAAAGGACCCTGGAGGTCATGGTCCCTGGACCTTCTGTTAGCCCCAAACTGGAACCATTCCTGAAGCCAACTCTTTGGACAAGGTTTGGACTGGAGTGTAAGACAGAAAGGAAACCCCAGTGGTGTAGTGGTTAAGTACTACGGCTGCTGACCAAGTTCAAATATGCCAGGCGCTCCTTGGAAACTCTTTGGGGCAGTTTTACTCTGTGCTATAGGGTCGCTATGAGTTGGAATCGACCTGATGGCAGTGAGTTTGGTTGGGTTTGGTTGGTTTTGGTTTATAAAACGGAAAATGATACTGGTGAAGAGAGAGCTTCTTGGCTCAAGTAGAAACATGAGACTACGTGGGAAGCTCCTGTCTGGAGGCAAGATGAGAAGGCTGAGGGGGCAGGAGCTGGTTGAATGGACAAGGGAAATACAGGGTAGAGAGGAAGAATATGCTGTCACAGTATAGGGAGAACAACCAGGGTCACTTAACTGTGTGTGTTTAAGTTTTTGTATGAGAAACTGACTTGAATTGTAAACTTTCACAAAAAGCACAATTAAATAAATAAATAAACAAGATGAGGGGGAAAAAAATCCTCACGACTGGACCAATAAGCAACATCATGATAAATGGGACATTACTGACGTTGTCAAGGATTTCATTTTACTTAGATCCACAATTAACACACATGGAAGCAGCAGCCAAGAAATCAAAAGACACACTGCATTGGGCAAATCAGCTGCAAAAGACCTCTTTAACGTATTAAAAAGCAAAGATGTCACCTTGAAGACTAAGGTGCACCTGTCCCACGCCATGGTGTTTTCAATTACTTCATTTGCATGTGAAAGCTGGACAATGAATGAGGTAGATCTAAGAAGAATTGACAACTTTGAATTACAGTGTTGGCAAAGAATATTGAACATACCTCAGACTGCCAGAAGAACGAACAGATCTGCCTTGGAAGAAGTACAACCAGAATGCTTCTTAGAAGCAAGGATGGTGAAACTATGTCTCACATACTTAGGACATGAAATATCAGGAGAAATCAGTTTCTGGAGAGGGATATCATGCATGGTAAAGTACAGGGTCAGCGAAAAAGAGGAAGACAATGAGATGGATTGACACAGTGGCTGCAACAATGGGCTCAAGCATAACAATGATTGTGAGGATGACACCGGACCAAGCAGTGTTTTGTTCTATCATACATTGGGTTGCTATGAGTCGGAACCAACTCAATGGCACCTAACAACAACAGAGTCCTGTACACCAGTTTGCGGTCTGCCTACCCCTAATACCTCAATAATAGATCAGTTACCATGATGAAAGGCCAACTGTTCAAGTCTATGTTTGCCCCCTCCTGGATAACATCCCAAAAAATTCCAAGCCAGGCTACAGTTTAGAACAGAAACTTGTCGTGAATGACAAAACGGTAATAAAACAGTGGTCCTCAGGTTGCTGAAAATTCCACTGCCTCAAGCAATTTGCTTGGCACACCCAGTTTTTTTTACATGAAAATCCTGGTTTCCCTCTCCTTAACTACTACCCCAAAACAAGAGGAAATTGGCGAAAATCAGTTTAGGCACTATGTTAACATTCAGGATAACCTTTTAGCTCATTAAATACCTCATGCATAGTAACCTCCCCGCTTCTGGGTGGAGTTTAATCGCCGTTTTCTGAACACGCAATGCATAAAACATAAAGTTATATGAAAACCCCATTGTACCTGCGTAGTATGATTAAGAATGTTGCTGAAGTAACTTGTATGAACTTCCTACTTGTAAATCCCTTAAAAGTAGTTTGCCCTTGCAGAGCAGTCTTGGCGGCAGCAGCCTCAACTACTCCTTTTCCTTTTGCGAGGAAATAAAGGCACCTTCTACTCTTCCACCTCGGTATCTAGTTTATTGGCTGAGGTGAGTCACGAGCAGAACCTGGGGTTTCCATGCACCAACAGTAATACTAATGAGAAAAGATAACTTCCTTTCTCAATGTCTCACAGGCAATAATCGATTTGGATCCTAGGGCTTGATCCCAGCAGTCTTACTGCAGAATCTGTGCTCTGACTTCCCAGGGCTGCTTTGGGTTCCTCCTGCCTGATTCGTTCTCCACAGTGCCTTTCCAATCAGCCCTTCCTACTGGGTCGCCTCCTGCCTGCTCCCCCTCCTCATGGGACACACCCTCTATTTAGGCGCAGGAGTACTTGTCTCCTTCACACCTGACTTTTATTCCTGGGTGAAAGAATATCACTGTTTCTATCCAAAGCCGTGCCTTCACATTTATTTCGAATTCCACTCTTTCTGTCTTCTCAGACACACTTTTTTTCTTTTATTGTACTTTAGATGAAGGTTTACAGAGCATATTAATTTCTCATTAAACAATTAATGCACATACTGTTTTGTGACTTTGGTTGTCAACCTAACGACGTGTCAACATTCTCCTCTTCTCGGCCCTGGGTTTCCCATTACCAGCTTTTCTGTCTTGTCCTCCTTCTAGTCCTTGCCCCTGGGCCAGTGTGCCCATTTCGTCTCATTTTGTTTTATGGGTCTGTCTAATCATTGGCTGAAGGGTGAACCTCAGGAGTGACATCAGAACTGAATTAAAAAGATGTCTGGGGGCCTTACTCTTAGGGTTTCTCCAATCTGTCAGACCAGGAAGTTTGGTCTTTTTTTGTGAGTTAGCATACTGTACTACATTTTTCTCCTGCTCTGTCTGGGACCCTCTGTTGTGATTCCTGTCAGACCAGTCGGTAATGGTAACTGGACACCATCTAGTTTTGCTGGACTCAGTCTGGTGAAGGCTGTGGTAGTTGTGGTCCACTAGTCCTCTGGACTAATCTTTCCCTTAGTCTTTGGTTGTCTTCATTTTCCCTTGCTCCAGATGGGGTGGGACCAGTGGAGTACCTTAGATGGCCACTCACAAGCTTTTAAGGCCCCAGATGTTACTCACTGATTTAGGATGTAGAACATTTTCTTTATAAAGTATGTTCTGCCAATTGAGCTAGATGTCTCCTGAGACCATGATCCCCAGCCATCAGCCCAGTAATTTGGTCTTTCAGGGAGTTTGGATGTGTCTATGTAGCTTCTATAACCTTGCCTTCATAAAGTTGTGCTGATTTCCCCAGTATTGTGCCCTGTCTTACTCTTCACCAAAGTTACCACTTATCTATTTTCTAGTTAGTATTCTTTCCTCCCCACTCCTCCCCTCCCTAAAAAAAAAAAAAAAAAACCCACTGCCGTCAAGCTGATTTCAACTCATAGCGAACCTATAGGACAAAGTAGAACTGCCCCATATGGTTTCCAAGGAGCAACTGATGGATTTGAACTGCCGACCTTTTGGTTAGCAGCTGAGCTGTTAACCATTGCATGACCAGGGCTCCTCCCCTCCCCAGTAACCATCAAAGATTTTTTCTTTCTGTGTGTAAACCTTTTCAGGAGTTTTTATACTGGTGGTCTCATGCAGTATTTGTCCTTTTGTGACTGACTTACTTTACTAAGCATAGTTCCCTCCAGACTCACCCATGTTGCGAGATGTTTCAGAGATTCATCTTTGTTCTTCGTCGTTTTGTAGTATTCCACTGTGTGTACGTTCCATAGTTTGTTTATCCATCTATCTGCTGATGGGCACTTAGGTTGTTTCCATCTTTTTGCTGTTGTGAATAATGCTGCAATGAACATGGGTGTGTGTATGTCTATTCATGTGAAGGGTCTTATTTCTCTAGGATATATTCTTAAGAGCAGGATTGCTGGATTGGATGGCATGTCTATTTCTAGCTTTTTATGGAAGTGCCATATCATTTTCCAAAATGGTTGTACCATTTTATATTCCCACCAGGAGTGCATAAAAGTTTCAAGCTTCCCACAGCCTATCCAACATTTATTATTTTCTGTTTTTTTTTTTTTTTTGATTCCTACCAGTTATGTTGGGGTGAGATGGTATCTCATTGTAATTTTGATTTGGATTTTTTTTTTTTTTTAATGGCTAGTGATTGTAAGCATTCCTCATGTGTCCCTTAGCCGCCTGAATATATTCTTTGGTGAAGTGTCTGTTCATTTCCTGTGCCCAGTTTTAATTGGATTATTTGTCTTTTTATTATAGAGGTGTTGGATTTTCGTATAAATTTTAGAGGTTAGACCTTTGTTGAACTGTCATAGACAATTTTTTTTTCCTCAGTCTGTAGGCTCTCTTTTTACTCTTCTCGTGAAGTCTTTTGAAGAACATAAGTGTTTATAGAATATCCCAGTTATCTAGCTTATCTTCTGGTGTTTGTGTAAAACTGGAACTAATAGATTCAGCAGAGTAGCAGAATACAAGATAAACATGCAAAAATCAGTTGGATTCCTCTACACCAATAAAAAGAACTAGGAAAAGGAAATCGGGAAAGCAATACCATTTCTAATTGCCCTTAAAAAAATAAAATACTTAGGAACAAAGCTAATCAGGGACATAAAAGATCTATATGAAGAAAACTACAAATCACTACTGAAAGAAACCAAACAAGACCTACATAAATGGAAGAATATACCATACTCATGGATAGGCATACTCAACACTGTAAAAATGTCAATTCTACCCAAAGCAATCTACAAATACAATGCAATCTGGATCCAAATACCAACAGCATTCTGTAACAAGATGGAAAAAATAATCATTAATTTTATATGGAGAGGGAAGGGGCCCCAGATAAGTAAAGCATTATTGAGGAAAAAGAATTAAGTAGGAGGATTCAAGCTACCTGACCTCGGAACCTACTATGCAGCTATGGTAGTCAAACAGCCAAAACATGAGGTTACCATGAGTCCGAATCACTTCAAAGGCAACAGGTACTGGTGGTCTATACCAGGAAAAATTTAAGTGCACTATAAATAGTATGACAATTTAATCCTCTTGATGACCTGGGTGGGCAACCTCATGTGTTACAGAGTAGAACCACTCCACAGAGTTTTCTTAGCTGTAATCTTCACAGAAGCAGATCTCCTAATGACCTGGTTGGAAACCCTGGGGGCGTAGTGGTTAAGAGCTACGGCTGCTAAGCAAAAGGTCAGCAGTTCTAATTCAGCAGGTGCTCCTTAGAAACCATATGAGGCAGTTCTACTCTGTCCTATTGGGTTGCTATGAGTTGGAATTGACTTGATGGTAATGTGTTTTATTGGTTAATGACCTGGGTGGTGCAAATGTTAAGGGTGGATGTTCAAGTCCATTCAGAGGTAGCTTGGAAGAAGGGTCTGGTGATCTACTTCCAAAAAATCAGCCACTGAAAACCCTGTGGAACACAGTTCTACTCTGATACACATGGGGTTGCCATAAACTGGAGTCAACTTGATGGTAACTGGTGATGGTGGTCGTGGAATAACCCTATGATGTAGTAACTATTTGTATTCCCATTTCAATGTTCTCATTTTACAGAGGAAGAAACTGGGCACAGACAGATTAAGTATCTTTGCAGTGGTCACACAGCTAGTAAAGAATGTTTCTAGTATTTGAACAAAGGCAGTCAGTTTCCAAACAAAATAAACCTTGTTGCCTTTCTTTAGCTCATGCTTGTCTTTCCAAGATCTTCAGTCAATCTCAATCTCTCTCTCTTTTTCTCCTTCTCACTCACTCACTCTCACTCAAATACATTGCTGTTCAATTCTTTCTTCTGCCCCTAGCTGTGAAACCTCTAACCAATCATTCAGCTTAGGTACCCTGTCTTACTTCACCTAGTAAGAAGGGATAAGATTTTTTAACTTTTACAGTCCTTTAAGAGTCAATAAGACATCTGTAGCAGGGCTTTTCATGCAAAAGGTTTCATTAACTAGAATATTATCTTCAGAGAAATGAATCATTGGAGACAAGTTAACCCTAAGTGTCAGCATCAATATCACCAGAGATTATGGGCATGATGGAGGAAGAGATCTATGATTTGCCAGTGCAAGGCTACATACTTTTCCCTTAGAAATGTATAAAGAGTGGAAAGCTGATATACATGCCCCATAAGCAGACATCTGATGTGCACGTGCCTTGAATAACTGTTAGACATGACATTGGGTCTTGTATTCTACTGACTGGCTCTTCTGGGTTGCGGGTTGCCATGGATTCTGGACCCGCCATGGTGGCCCCCATTTGTTTGATAGACTACAAGAATGAGCAGCTGATGGTAAACCCGAAAGCATTAAAGATCCTTGACAAGATATCTCAGCCTGTACTGGTCCTGGCCATTGTTGAGTTGTACCACCATACAGGAAAATCTTACCTGGTGAACCACCTGGCGGGACAGAACCATGGTGAGTGTTGTTTAGGGGCAGGGGCCATTACCTTGAAAGGAGTGATAAAGCAAGTTGATCATGCCTCTTTGAGGGTCACCCTGGGGAAGAACCCAACTCCTCCCAATAAAGAAAACTAATGTTTACCACCAGGTTTACAACCTCAACCCCATTTGTCCACAAAATCTCATTCTTTTTTTCTGGTAATAAAGAAGGGTTCTCCCAACCTTATCAAAAGATTCACCCACTACTCATCTGCATGCTATCCACTCTCACTTGCTCAGGAGGTCAGCTCCCGAGGTTATTCTCTTTCTTTCTACTGCATCACTTTTGCTCAAACCATAGGATCATTCCAGCATACAAATGTAGTTTAATATGCCCTGTTTTCAAAAATGCAAGAAGGGAAGACAGGATTCCCCTTTATCCTATATCTCAGTAGAGCTACCACCTGATTTTTCTGCTTGTCGTCATAGAAAATTTTTGATAAATTATAATCTCGTTTCACTCTTTTTTTAGGTTTTTCAAATATGACGGCTGTAATACCCACAGAAGAGTACATTAAACACAATGTACAATAAAGTTAATAAATACCAAGTGAACATCTATGTAATTACTGACTGGGTAAAGAAATAAAATTTGCCTACACCCAAGACCCAAATCACACCCTCTCACCCCTCGTTAGTGCTCATCAATATTTTGATTTTCACAACATTCCTCTTTTTTTTTTTAATGGTTTTAGAATTTATTTATGCATTTCTAAAAAGCAGTTTAATCTACCTTTAAATTTTATATAAGTGGAACAACATTGTATGTATTCTTTGGTGTCTTGCTTCTTTTGCTCAAGAAGACATTTATAAGATTCAGTCTGTAGGGTATAGCTATAGTGTCTTTTTTTCACTGCTTTATAGTAAGCCATTGTATGAAGATGACACAATTTATGTATCTATTTATTATTGATAAACATTTGTATTGTTTACAATTTTGTCTTTTATTCACAGGGCTGCCATGAATATTTGTGTACTTTTATCCTGGTACACATGTACACAAACTCCCTTTTATAATATATCCAGAAGCTTAATTATTAGGTTACAGGTTCTGTGGATATTCAGGATTTAAAGATAATTTCAAACAACTTTTAAATTTTTTGTGCCATATACATGGTTATTTGAATATTAGTAGTAATTGAGAATTCAGTCATGTCAAACTTTATAACTTTTGCTGATGTGGTGACTATTTAGTTGTATATAGTATGCCTCGTAATAAATGAGGTTGAGCACCTTATCACATATTTATTTGCCATTTGAATTTCTCACTTCGTGAAGTTACTGTTCAAGTCCTTCTTTCAATTGGGCTGTCACTTTTTTCCATGGTCCCATTCATCCTTTCCATCTACGTAGAACAGACAGCCATGATTTTTCTAATGTCTGACCTCTTCTCTGGCTCAGCACCACTAGAGATTGAACCACAGTCCACTAAATTCTCAGGATTGCCACACACCAATGTTGCTTTCCCATCTTCCCTTGCAGGTTTCTGTCTGGACTCCACCGTGAGGTCTGAAATCAAGAGCATCTGAATGTGTTGTATACCTCACCCCTCCTAGTCCAAGCACACACTGGTCCTTCTGGACACTGAGGGCCTAGGCAATGTCGAAAACGTAAAGCAGAGAGTCACGGTGAAATTTTCTTTGCCCTTGATTTTCTCTTCTTAATTTTCTGCATTAATTCAACTTATGTAACCTATTCCTACAAACTGCAAATCCAATTATGGATGATTAAGCCAAAATTGGTTTCCTTGAACTGGTATGCTCAAATGTTTTGGTATAGTTGGGAAAGTTTTCCTTATTTTAACACTTGGGTGAATGATACAATTTGACAAATGCTTAATGAGCAGTTAAACCCCCATACTCTGTACTGAGTAATAGAGATACAACAGTAAGCAGTGTAAAGTCCTAGAGCCCAACTGGAGAGACAATAGGCATGCAGTGTGATCAGCATAAGGTGTCATGGATGCACAGATGTGAGCACCTAACCCAGTCATCTGGGTTAGAGAAGCTTCCTGGAGGAAACGACTTCTAAACTGTAAACCATGGTATCAACAGGAGCTACCAGTTTAAGTATGAGGGAATGATGTGGTTGAAAATTGGAGCCATGAAAAAAGGATTTTGGGAAGTAATTACTTAAAGAGTCTTCAGAAGAGCTCAGCTACACCAGGCATATTCAAAAAGATTTTGCCAAGTCTCTGGGCTTTGAAGATTACCTCTTTTCTTAGTTCAATAAAAGCATGACCCTGACCCAACAAAAACATTGTGAATGGGATATTTCGAAGTATTTTGTCTTTACAGTGTTAGATGCAATCAGTCGGTTCTCCTTCTTTTACACTACTCTGGGTCTAAATAAAAGTAGCAACAGTAGGTCTTTGGCTTCCATTATTGACCAAAAAAAAAAAAAAGGATTTGGAAATTCTGTGCTCAGTTTTAATGTTCTCAATAACTACATCAATATTAAATAAAGATAAATTCTTGATTTTGAAATAGATTGTTGTTTGGCCTAAATGTTGCTTCTTTTTGTCTAAATCAGGAACTTTTAGAGATAATATAATAAAGGTTTGGGAAAACATGTTTCCTCCCTAACAATACAAAAAGGTTTTCCAATCTTCCAGTTCTGGTCTAGAAAGCATGAAATCCATATGCTGCATTTGTACATGGACTAAACCATACCTACTGGCAGAACTCCTCACTGACTCTAGAATTGTGGCTTGACTTGTGTGGTGTCTAATTCTATTTGTCTGGCCTTCATGGCTTTACTTGTTTCTTGTTTCTTCTTGCCCTGAATCTTGTTTCCAGCCTCATCTTCCACTCCCACACTCCTATCCACCATTTCAGTCACATGCAGTAACTGTAATACCTTTTTAAGACCGCATTTTCTAATATTTCTTAATTGGCTTGTGTTGGTCTTTCCACCTACATGATCCCTTCAAATCTCAGGTCCACATTCTTTTTTTTTTTTATTGTGCTTTAAGTGAAAGTTTACAAATCAAGTCAGTCTCTCACACAAAAACTTATATATACCTTGTTACATACTCCCAGCCCTCCCCCTAATGAGACTGCCCGCTCCCTCCCTCCACTCTCTTTTCGTGTCCATTCTGCCAGCTTCTAATCCCCTCTACCCTCTCATCTCCCCTCCAGACAGGAGATGCCAACATAGTCTCAAGTGTCCACCTGATCCAAGAAGATCACTCCTCACCATTGTCCCTCTCTATCCCATCGTCTAGTCTAACCCCTGACTGAAGAGTTGGCTTTGGGAAAGATTCCTGTCCTGGGTCAACAGAAGGTCTGGGAGCCATGACCACAGGGGTCCTTCTAATCTCAGTCAGACCATTAAGTCTGGTCTTTTTACGAGAGTTTGGGGTCTGCATCCCACTGCTCTCCTGCTCTCTCAGGGGTTCCCTGTCAGGGCAGTCATCGGTTGTAGCCGGTCACCCTCTAGTTCTTCTGGTCTCAGGCTGATGTAGTCTCTGGTTTATGTGGCTCTTTCTGTCTCTTGGGGTCATAATTAATTACCTCGTGTCCTTGGTGTCCTTCATTCTCCTTTGCTCCAGGTGGATTGAGATCAATTGATGCATCTTAGATGGCCGCTTGCTAGCGTTTAAGACGCCAGATGCCACCACTCTCTCAAGTGGGATGCAGAGTGTTTTCTTAATAGATTTTATTATGCCGATTGACTTAGATGTCCCCTGAAACCATGGTCCCCAAACCCCTGCCCCTGTTATGCTGGGCTTCGAAGCATTCAGTTTATTCAGGAAACTGCTTTCGGTTTAGTCCAGTTGTACTGATCTCACCTGTATTGTGTGTTCTCTTTCCTTTCACCTAAAGTAGTTCTTATCTACTATCTAATTAGTGAATACTCCTCTCCCACCCTCCCACTCTCCCGCCCCTCTCATAACCATCAAAGAATATTTTCTTCTCTGTTTAAACTATTTTTCAAGTTCTTATAATAGTGGTCTTTTGCAATATTCCTCCTTTTGCAACTGATTAATTTCACTCAGCATAATGCCTTCCGGATTTCTCCATCTTATGAAATGTTTCACAGATTCATCACTGTTCTCTATCAATGTGTAGTATTCCATTGTGTGAATATACCATAATTTATTTATCCATTCATCTGTTGATGGGCACTTTGGTTGCTTCCATCTTTTTGCTATTGTAAACAGTGCTGCAATGAACATGGGTGTGCACAGATACATGCTCTTATTTCTCTAGGATGTATTTCAAGGAGTGGGATTGCTGGATTGTATGGTATTTCTATTTCTAGCTTTTAAAGGAAGCGCCAAATCCATTTCCATTTGTATTCCCAACAGCAGTGTATAAGGGTTCCAATCTCTCCACAACCTCTCCAACATTTATTATTTTGTTTTTTAGATTAATGCCAGGCTTGTTGGAGTGAGATGGACTCTCATTGTAGTTTTGATTTGCATTTCTCTAATGGCTAATGATCCTGAGCTTTGCCTCATGTATCTGTTAGCCACCTGAATGTCTTCCTTAGTGATGTGTCTGTGTATATCTTTTGCCCATTTTCTAATTGGGTTATTTGTCTTTTTGTAGTTGAGCTTTTGCAGTATCATGCAGATTTTAGAGATCAGGTGCTGATCTGAAATGTCATACCTAAAAACTTTTTCCCTGTCTGTAGGTAATCTTTTTACTCTTTTGGTGAAGTCTTTGGATGAGCATAGGTGTCTGATTTTTAGGAGCTCGCAGTTATCTAGTTTTTCTTCAGCATTGTTAGTAATGTTCTGTATACTGTTTATGCCATGTATTAGGTCTCCTAATGATGTCCCTATTTTTTCTTCTTTGATCTTTATCCTTTTAGATTTCATATTTAGGTATTTGATCCATTTTGAGTTCCTTTTTGTGCATGGGGTGAGGTTTGGATCTTGTTTCTTTTTTTTTGCAGATGGATATCTAGTTATGCCAGCACCATTTCTTAAAAAGACTATCTTTTCCCCAATTAACTGAGATTGGACAATTGTCAAATATCAGCTTCTCGTATGTGGATGGATTTATGTCTGGATTCTCAGTTCTGTTCCACTGGCCTATGTGTCTGTTGTTGTACCAGAACCAGGCTGTTTTGACCGCTGTGGCGGTATAATAGGTTGTAAAATCAGGTAGAGTGAGGCCTCCCACTTTGTTCTTCTTTTTGAGTAATGCCTTTCTTCTTCGGGGCCTCTTTCCCTTCCATATGAAGTTGGTGATTTGTTTCTCCATCTCATTAAAGAATGTCATTGGAATTTTGGATTGGGATTGCATTAAATCTTTGGATCACAGTTGGTAGAATAGACATTTTTATAATGTTATGTCTTTCTATCCATGAGCAAGGCATGTTTTTGCACTTATCTAGGTCTCTTTTGGTGTCTTGCAGTAGTGCCTTGTGGTTTACTTTGTATAGATCTTTTACATCTCTGGTTAGCTTTATTCCTAAGTATTTTTTCTTCTTGGGGGCTACTGTAAATGGTATTGATTTGGTGATTTCCTCTTCGAGGTTCTTTTTATTGGTGTAGAGGAATCCAACTGATTTTTGTATGTTTATCTTGTATCCTGATACTCTCCCGAACTACTATTAGTTTCAGTAGTTTTCTTGAGGATTCCTTACGGTTTTCTGTGTATAAGGTCATGTCATCTGCAAATAGAGATACTTTTACTTCTTCTTTGCCAATCTGGATGCTGTTTATTTCTTTATCTTGCCTAATTGCTCTGGCTAGGACCTCCAGCACAATGTTGAATAAGAGCGGTGATAAAGGGCATCCTTGTCTGGTTTCCGATCTCAAGGGGAGGGCTTTCAGAATCTCTCCGTTTAGGAAGATGTTGGCTATTGGCTTTGTATAAAGGCCCTTTATTAGGTTGAGGAATTTTCCTTCTATTCCTATTTTGCTGAGGGTTTTTTTCATGAATGGGTGTTGAACTTTGTCAAACGCCTTTTCTGTATCAATTGATAAAATCATGTGATTCTCGTCTTTTATATATGATGGATTACATTAATTGTTTTTTAATGTTGAACCATCCCTGTTGTTTTTCTAATGTTGAACCACCCCTGGATAGCTGTTATGAATCCCACTTGGTCATGGTGAATTTTTTTTTTTTGATATGTTGTTGAATTCTATTGGCTAGAATTTTGTTGAGGATTTTTGCGTCTGTGTTCACGAGGGATACAGGTCTGTAATTTTCTTTTTTGTGTGGTGTCTTTACCTGGTTTTGGTATCAGGGATATCGTGGCTTCAAAGATTGAGTTTGGTGTTAACTCTTCTCTGAAAGTTTGGTAGAACTCTGCGGTGAAGCCGTCTGGGCCTGGGCTTTTTTTTTTTTTTGGCAGTGTTTTGATTACGTTTTCAATCTCTTCTTTTCTTATGGGTCTATCTAATTGTTCTACCTCTGTTTGTGTTAGTTTAGGTAGGTGGAGGGTTTCCAGGAGTTCATCCATTTCTTCTAGGTTTTCAAATTTGTTAGAGTACAATTTTTCATAGTAATCCAATATGATTCTTTTTTAATTTCAGTTGGGTCTGTTGTAATATTGCCCATCTCATTTCTTATTTGGGTTATTTGCTTCCTCTCCTGTTTTTCTTTTGTCAATTTGGCCAATGGTTTTTCAATTTTGTTGATTTTTTCAAAGAACCAGCTTTTAGTCTTCTCAATTCTTTCAATTGTTTTTCCATTTTCTATTTCATTTAATTCTGCTCTAATTTTTATTATTTGTTTTCTTCAGGTGCCAGAGGGTTTCTTTTCTTGATCTCTATTTGTTCAAGTTGTAGTGATAATTCTTTGATTTTGGCCCTTTTTTCTTTTCGTATGTGTGTGTTTATGGATATAAATTGACCTCTGAGAACTGCTTTTGCTGTGTCCCAAAGATTCTTATCAGAAGTGTTTTCATTCTCATTGGATTCTATGAATTTCTTTCTTCCCTCCTTAATGTCTTCTGTAACTCAGTCTTTTTTGAGCAGGGTAAAAAAAAAATTTTTTTTTTTTTTTTTTTTATTGTTCAGCTTTCAAGTGTTTGATTTCTTTTCCCTGCTTTTTCTGTTATTGATTTCTACTTTTATGGCCTTATGGTCAGAGAAGATGCTTTGTAATATTTCAGTGTTTTGGATTCTGCTAAGGCTTGCTTTATGACCTAATATGCGGTCTATTCTAGAGAATGTTCCATGTGCACTGGAAAAGAAAGTATACTTGGTTGGTGTTGGGTGGAGTGTTCTTTATATGTCTATGTGGTCAAGTTGGTTGCTTGTGGCATTTAGATCTTCTGTGTCTTTATTGAGCTTCTTTCTGGATGTCTTGTCCTCCGAAAGTGGTGTGTTGAAGTCTCTTACTATTATTGTGGAGCTGTATCTCACTTTTCAATGTTGATGGAGCTTGTTTTATGTATTTTGCAGCCCTGTTATTGGGTGCATAAATATTTAATATGGTTATATCTTCTTGGTATATTGTCCCTTTTTATATAGCGTCCTTCCTTATCCTTTCTGATGGATTTAACTTTAAAGCCTATCTTGTCAGAAATTAATATTGCCACTCTTGCTCTTTTTTGATTGTGGTTTGCTTGATATGTTTTTTTCCATACTTTGAGTTTTAGTTTGTGTCTCTAAGTCTAAGGTGTGTCCCTTGTAGGCAGCATATAGATGGGTGGTGTTTTTCAATCCATTCTGCCACTCTCTGTCTCTTTATTGGTGCATTTAGTCCACTTACATTCAGAGTAATTATGGATAGGTATGAATTTATGCTATCATTTTGATGTCTTTTTTTGTATATTGTTGACAGTTTCTTTTTCCCACTTAATTTTATGTACTGAGTAGATTATCTTTATATATTGTCTTTTCCTCATATTCATTGTTGATTTTGTTTCTGCTGAGTTTCTATTTTTTTCTTGTATTTTACTTTGATGAGTAGGATAGTTTGTCTCTTTTGTGGTTACTTTATTACTTACCCCGATTTTTCTAAATTTAAACCTGACTTTTTTTTCTTTTTAGTGCCTTATCTTTGTCTCCAAATGGAAGATCTATGACTACTTTTCTTTCTTAGTCCGTCTTTATTGTTTTAAGGTTGGCTTCTTTTACATAATGACATTGCTGTTACACTGTTTTGAGCGTTTTTTTAATCTTGATTTATTTTTGTGATTTCCCTGTCTGGGTTGACTCCTGATTGCTCTGCCCAGTGTTCTAGCTTGGGTTGATACCTGATATTATTGATTTTCTAACCAAAGAACTCCCTTTAGTATTTCTTGTGGTTTTGGTTTGTTTTTTTATAAATTTCCTAAATTCTGTTTGTCTGGAAATGTCCTAATTTCGCCTTCATATTTAAGAGACAATTTTGCTGGATATATGATTCTTGGCTGGCAGTTTTTTTCCTTCAATTTTTTATATAAGTCATCCCATTGTCTTCTTGCCTGCATGGTTTCTGCTGAGTAGTCCAAGCTTATTCTTACTGACTCTCCTCTGTAGGTGACTTTTTTTTTTATCCCTAGCTGCTCTTAAAATTCTCTATCTTTGGTTTTGGCAAGTTTGATTGTAATATGTCTTGGTGACTTTCTTTTAAGATGTACCTTATGTGTAGTTCGATGAGCATCTTGGATAGGTATCTTCTCATCTTTGATGATATCAGGGAAGTTTTCTACCAACAAATCTTCAACAATTCTCTGTGTATTTTCTGTGATCCCTCCCTGTTCTCATACTCCAATCACTTATAGCTTATTTCTGTTGATAGAGTCCCCTATAATTCTTCACTTTTTAAAATTCTTTTATCTGATTTTTATTCAAATATATTAGTGCCAAGTGCTTTATCTTCAAGTTCAGAAATTCTGCCTTCCACTTACTCAGATCTGCTTCTCTGACTTTAAACAGTTGTCTACTTCTGTAATTTTATTGTTATTCTGAATTTCTGATTTCTGCGTGTCTGTGGATTTTTCCAGCTTATTAAATTTTTCATTATGATTCTGATTAATCTTTTTAATTTCTTCAATTGCTTTATCTATGTGTTCCTTGGCTTGTTCTGTGTATTTCCTCTTTTCCTTCCTGATATCTTGAAGGGTTCTGTGTATTAATGTTTTGTATTCTGCCTCTGGTAATTCCAGTAATGCGCTTTTATCTAGAAGATCCCTGGGTTCTTTGTTTTGAGAGCTTGCTGAGGTGATCATGATCTGTTTATTTATATGACTTGGTATTGACTGTTGTCTCTGAGCCATCTACAAGTTATTGTATTAGTTTATTTTATGTTTGATTACTGTGTCGTAGCTTCTTGCTTTGTTTTGTTTTGATATGCCCAAATGGGTTGCTTGAGTGAGCTAGCTTGATTATTTTTGCCTTTGGAGCTCTAATATCCTGTCCCCAGATGGCTAGAGCTGTTATCAGATATATCAGTCTAGGAATCCATTCAGTTTTCTTGTAGGAAGTCAGCTCAGGTGTCCAGGTAGCTGATCAACAAGTGTATGGTATGGGCTGTGTCCTATGTCTTAGAGGGGTAGGGATGATTGGTGTAGGTACCAGTATCTGGTTGCAGCAGGGTGTTATGCTCTGAACAAGGCAGGGGGCTGAGAATTGTCCCCCAAGTGTCTGTGAGGAAAGCATGTCCCTGTTCCCTAGAGCATACAGGTGGGTGGTTTCTGCAGACGGACCATGGGCACCCAATGTTTTTGGTTTTAAGGACTGGGAGGTACCAGTTATCCTTGGACCCCTGTCACAGGGGGCTGGTTGTCCTGAGTGGAGCCACCAGTCCATAGGCCCCTGATGTTCGTAGGTGAGGATGCTGTTTAATTGGCAAAGCAATGTCAAGTATCAAACAGCCACCTCTCCACCACTCAGCTGAAACGGTTGGAGTCTGTCAACAAGGGCCTATTCTCCTGAAATAGGCCCATGCAGAGGGGAAAGTACTCAAAGTCCATGGACCATTTATGCCTGGACAGGAGCTGCTTCTGTCCTGAGCTCCCCCAGTTGGTGGAGCTGGCAAATTATCTTTTCCCCCAGTTGCAAATTTATTCCTTCTCCAAGGCCTGGAGAATGGCTCTAGATGCTCAACAAGGCCTATCTCAGGCCCAGGGAAGTCAGCCGCTGTAGCTGACTTGGGGGTGGGGGGGCGTGGTAAAATATATGCAAGTACTTAGCTTTGGCCAGGAGCACCATTCTTCTCTGGTTCTGGAGGTGTGAGTAGGCTGTGTGGCTGACTGCTTCTCCCTGAGGAAGCTGCGGCAGAACGCTAGTACCAGCCCATCACCACCACTCTGGGAATGGTGCCCGAGGGCTCCCAGTGATTCAGGAGCTGTAACTCCTCTCCGCTTCTGAACTGCCTCTTCCTCTCCCTGCCCCTCAGTTCGTTTTCCAACCTTGCCTTTGATGTTCAGGGATCTTAGCTTATCATAAATATACTCGTTTCACTTGTTTTTTTCTGGTCTTTGTTTCAAGAGGGCTCACGGAAGCATCTGTCTGTTCCCCCATTTTGGCCCTGCCTCCTTTCAGGTCCTCATTCTGTCAATTCTTAAAAGTCCAGACATTTTCAACCTACTTCCATCATTTTCCAGTCAGATTTAGTGTCTTCTTTTCTGAAATGACCCATTTTCCTTCATATTATGACATTTGGTTCCATCCTTGGTGGAGGTTATTATCTTGGTTGCATTTGCATGTTTACATGTGTATTTGCCCCTCAGGAAAGTCATATTCATGAGGGCAGGGACAGTCATGTGGGACTTTGCATCCAGACAACCAAATGAAGTGTCTGGCATTTCATAAATGCCTAATGAATACTTGTTAAATTCAAATGAATATCATTTGAGTCCCTCAAATAGCTTATGATTGAGAAAATTTGGCTAAAGGAATAATTGCTCACTTGTTACTGCACACCTACTACGTGTTAGGCACAGTGCTAAACATTTTACACATATTGATGGTGTCATTAGCTTCTTTTAATTGCTGAAAGAAATCAAGGCCCTGATGCCCTGAGGGAGCTCAACGTTAATACCAAAAGTGAGGTTTGAACTTAGGAGTATCCTCAAAACTTATATGTTGTGCTCTACCATTCAACTATATCATTTATATTTATATTATAGCTATAACGGTTAATAAACAAATGAATAAATGAAAAGCAGCCTACTAAGTCCCTTTCTCTTATGGGCATCTAGGCTGACTCTAAGAATGACTCATGGATCTTTGCACCCGCCTTGCTTCTGAGTAGTGCCTTTGTCTATAATAGCATGTGGGTCATCACGCATTAGGCCCTGGAGCAGCTCCAGTAGCCTTCCAGGAATTGAACCAACCTGCTTTATTGATCTCATGGGAATGGCAACTAAGACTATTTCTTTTTTTCTTGTGAGTCAATTGTTAAGAGTTAGGAGGCGGGAACACAGGGCAAAAGGGAGTGTTTATACAGCTTGTTTCTAAGTGGGGACTGGAAGTTGTGGTGTAGAGCACTTCTTTAACTAAGCTCCCATGTGACTGAACTGACAGAGCTAATCAAGAAAATCTGCCTCAGAACCTGATGACATAGAAAACTCCACCCAGTTTGTAGGTTTCTTTCCAGACTTTATTTGAACAGTACAGGATTTTATCTTGGAGCTGAAGATAGATGGATGTCCCATTATTGAAGATAAGTGCTTGGGAGATGCCTTGAAACTGATTCCAAATATCAGAGCATGGGCTCAGTAGTAGAAAATTCGTTAGGGAGTGGGATCAACTGAACCTGCCACTTAGCCCTGGATGTCAATTTTTGCAGTTGGATTGAGGCCCATGTTAATGATGAAAAGTAATTAGTGAATTTTTTTTTTTTTTTTGGTGTGTGTATGGTAGAGTATATATAACATAACATTAATAATTTTTTTAAATTAATTTTTATTAAGCTTCAAGTGAACATTTACCATTCCAATCAGTCTGTCACATGTAGGTTTACATACATCTTACTCCCTTCTCCCACTTGCTCTCCACCTATTGAGTCAGCCCTTTCAGTCTCTCGTTTCGTGCCAATTTTGCCATCTTCCCTCTCTCTCTATCTTCCCATCCCCCCCCAGTCAAGAGTTGCCAACACACTCTCCAGTGTCCACCTGATTTAATTAGCTCACTCTTCATCAGCATCTCTCTCCCCCCCCCCCACTGACCAGTCCTTTTCATGCCTGATGAGTTGTCTTCGGGGATGGTTCCTGTCCTGTGCCATCAGAAGTTCTGGGGAGCATTGTCTCTGGGATTCCTCTAGTCGCAGTCATACCATTAGGTATGGTCTTTTCATGAGAATTTGGGGTCTGTATCCCATTGGTCTCCTGCTCCCTCAGGAGT
Source organism: Elephas maximus indicus (assembly GCF_024166365.1). Taxonomy (NCBI): domain Eukaryota; kingdom Metazoa; phylum Chordata; class Mammalia; order Proboscidea; family Elephantidae; genus Elephas; species Elephas maximus. The sequence goes on from NC_064821.1 coordinate 140,094,072, forward strand.
TGTCTGTTGTGCTCCCTGACAGGGCAGACATCAATTGTGGCCGGGCACCAACTAGTTCTTCTGGTCTCAGGATAATGTAGGTCTCTGGTTCATGTGGCCCTTTCTGTCTCTTGGGTTCTTAGTTGTCGTGTGACCTTGGTGTTCTTCCTTTGCCTTTGCTCCAGGTGGGTTGAGACCAACTGATGTATCTTAGATGGCCGCTTGTTGGCATTTAGGACCCCAGGCACCACAATTCAAAGTGGGATGCAGAATGTTTTCATAATAGAATTATTTTGCCCATTGACTTAGAAGTCCCCTCAAACCAAGTTCCCCAGACCCCAGCCCCTGCTCCGCTGACCTTTGAAGCTTTCATTTTATCCCGGAAACCTCTTTGCTTTTGGTCCAGTCCAATTAGGCTGACCTTCCTTGTATTGAGTGTTGTCTTTCCCTTCACCCAAAGCAGTTCTTATCTACTGATTGATCAATAAAAAGCCCTCTCCCTCCCTCCCTCCCTCCCCCCTTGGTAACCACAAAAGTATGTGTTCTTCTCCATTTTTTCTATTTCTCAAGATCTTATAATAGTGGTCTTATACAATATTTGTCCTTTTGCCTCTGACTCATTTCGCTCAGCATGATGTCTTCCAGGTTCCTCCATGTTATGAAATGTTTCAGAGATTCGTCACTGTTCTTTATCGATGCGTAGTATTCCATTGTGTGAATATACCACAATTTATTTACCCATTCATCCATTGATGGACACCTTGGTTGCTTCCAGCTTTTTGCTATTGTAAACAGAGCTGCAATAAACATGGGTGTGCATATATCTGTTTGTGTGAAGGCTCTTGTATCTCTAGGGTATATTCCTAGGAGTGGGATTTCTGGGTTGTATGGTAGTTCTATTTCTAACTGTTTAAGATAATGCCAGATAGATTTCCAAAGTGGTTGTACCGTTTTACAATCCCACCAGCAGTGTATGAGAGTTCCAATCTCTCTGCAGCCTCTCCAACATTTATTATTTTGTGTTTTTTGGATTAATGCCAGTCTAGTTGGTGTGAGATGGAATCTCATCGTAGTTTTAATTTGCATTTCTCTAATGGCTAATGATCAAGAGCATTTTCTCATGTATCTGTTGGCTGCCTGAATATCTTCTTTAGTGAAATGTGTGTTCATATCCTTTGCCCACTTCTTCACTGGGTTGCTTGTCTTTTTGTGGTTGAGTTTTGACAGAATCATGTAGATTTTAGAGATCAGGCGCTGGTCGGAGATGTCATAGCTGAATATTCTTTCCCAATCTGTAGGTGGTCTTTTTACTCTTTTGGTGAAGTCTTTAGATGAGCATAGGTGTTTGATTTTTAGGAGCTCCCAGTTATCTAGTTTCTCTTCATCATTTTTGGTAATGTTTTGTATTCTGTTTATGCCCTGTATTAGGGCTCCTAGGGTTGATCCTATTTTTTCTTCCATGATCTTTATCGTTTTAGTCTTTATGTTTAGGTCTTTGATCCACTTGGAGTTAGCTTTTGTGCATGGTGTGAGGTATGGGTCTTGTTTCATTCTTTTGCAGATGGATATCCAGTTATGCCAGCACCATTTGTTAAAAAGACTATCATTTCCCCAATTGACTGACACTGGCCCTTTGTCAAATATCAGCTGCTCATACGTGGATGGATTTATATCTGGGTTCTCAATTCTGTTCCATTGGTCTATGTGCCTGTTGTTGTACCAGTACCAGGCTGTTTTGACTACTGTGGCTGTATAATACGTTCTGAAATCAGGTAGAGTGAGGCCTCCCACTTTCTTCTTCTTTTTCAGTAATGCTTTGCTTATCCGGGGGTTCTTTCCCTTCCATATGAAATTAGTGATTTGTTTCTCTATCCCCTTAAAATATGACATTGGTATTTGGATTGGAAGTGCGTTATATGTGTAGATGGCTTTTGGTAGTAGAGACGTTTTTACTATGTTAAGTCTTCCTATCCATGAGCAGGGTATGTTTTTCCACTTAAGTATGTCCTGTTGAATTTCTTGTAGCAGAGTTTTATAGTTTTCTTTGTATAGGTCTTTTACATCCTTGGTAAGATTTATTCCTAAGTATTTTATCTTCTTGGGGGCTACTGTGAATGGTATTGATTTGGTTATTTCCTCTTCGGTGTTCTTTTTGTTGATGTAGAGGAATCCAAGTGATTTTTGTATGTTTATTTTATAACCTGAGACTCTTCCAAACTCTTCTATTACTTTCAGTAGTTTTCTGGAGGATTCCGTAGGGTTTTCCATGTATACGATCATGTCATCTGCAAATAGTGATAGCTTTACTTCCTCCTTGCCAATCTGGATACCCTTTATTTCTTTGTCTAGCCTAATTGCCCTGGCTAGGACTTCTAGCACGATGTTGAATAAGAGCGGTGATAAAGGGCATCCTTGTCTGGTTCCCGTTCTCAAGGGAAATGCTTTCAGGTTCTCTCCATTTAGAGTGATATTGGCTGTTGGCTTTGCATAGATGCCCTTTATTATGTTGAGGAATTTTCCTTCAATTCCTATTTTGGTAAGAGTTTTTATCATAAATGGGTGTTGAACTTTGTCAAAGGCCTTTTCTGCATCTATTGATAAGATCATGTGGTTTTTATCTTTTGTTTTATTTATGTGATGGATTACATTAATGGTTTTTCTGATATTAAACCAGCCTTGCATACCTGGTATAAATCCCACTTGATCAGGGTGAATTATTTTTTTGATGTGTTGTTGGATTCTATTGGCTAGAATTTTGTTGAGGATTTTTGCAACTATGTTCATGAGGGATATAGGTCTAAAATTTTCTTTTTTTGTAATGTCTTTACCTGGTTTTGGTATCAGGAAGATGGTAGCTTCATAGAATGAGTTGGGTAGTATTCCGTCTTTTTCTATGCTTTGAAATACCTTCAGTAGTAATGGTGTTAAGTCTTCTCTGAAGATTTGGTAGAACTCTGCAGTGAAGCCATCTGGGCCAGGACTTTTTTTTGTTGGAAGTTTTTTGATTACCGTTTCAATCTCTTTTTTTGTTATGGGTCTATTTAGTTGTTCTACTTCTGAATGTGTTAGTTTAGGTAGGTAGTATTTTTCCAAGAATTTATCCATTTCTTCTAGGTTTTCAAATTTGTTAGAGTACAATTTTACGTAGTAATCTGAAATGATTCTTTTAATTTCATTTGGCTCTGTTGTCATGTGGTCCTTCTCGTTTCTTATTCGGGTTATTTGTTTCCTTTCCTGTTTTTCTTTAGTCAGTCTAGCCAATGGTTCATCAATTTTGTTAATTTTTTCAAAGAACCAGCTTTTGGCTTTGTTAATTCTTTCAATTGTTTTTCTGTTCTCTAATTCATTTAGTTCAGCTCTAATTTTTATTATTTGTTTTCTTCTGGTGCCTGATGGGTTCTTTTGTTGCTCACTTTCTATTTGTTCAAGTTGTCGGGACAGTTCTCTGCTTTGGGCTCTTTCTTCTTTTTGTATGTGTGCATTTATCGATATAAATTGGCCTCTGAGCACTGCTTTTGCTGTGTCCCAGAGGTTTTGATAGGAAGTATTTTCATTCTCGTTGCTTTCTAAGAATTTCCTTATTCCCTCCTTGATGTCTTCTATAACCCAGTCTTTTTTCAGGAGGGTATTGTTCATTTTCCAAGTATTTGATTTCTTTTCCCTAGTTTTTCTGTTGTTGATTTCTAGCTTCATTGCCTTGTGGTCTGAGAAGATGCTTTGTAATATTTTGATGTTTTGGATTCTGCAAAGATTTGTTTTATGACCTAATATGTGGTCTATTCTAGAGAATGTTCCATGTGCACTAGAAAAAAAAGTATATTTTGAAGCAGTTGGGTGAAGAGTTCTGTATAAGTCAATGAGGTCAAGTTGGTTGATTGTTGTAAGTAGGTCTTCCGTGTCTCTATTGAGCTTCTTACTGGATGTCCTGTCCTTCTCCGAAAGTGGTGTGTTGAAGTCTCCTACTATAAATGTGGAGGTGTCTATCTCACTTTTCAATTCTGTTAAAATTTGATTTATGTATCTTGCAGCCCTGTCATTAGATGCGTAAATATTTAATATGGTAATGTCTTCCTGATCAATTGTCCCTTTTATCATTATATAGTGTCCTTCTTTATCCTTTGTGGTGGATTTAAGTCTAAAGTCTATTTTGTCAGAAATTAATATTGCTACTCCTCTTCTTTTTTGCTTATTATTTGCTTGATATATTTTTTTCCATCCTTTGAGTTTTAGTTTGTTTGTGTCTCTAAGTCTAAGGTGTGTCTCTTGTAGGCAGCATATAGATGGATCGTGTTTCTTTATCCAGTCCGTGACTCTCTGTCTCTTTATTGGTGCATTTAGTCCATTTACATTCAGCGTAATTATAGATATATAAGTTTTTAGTGCTGTCATTTTGATGCCTTTTCATGTGTGTTGTTGGCCATTTCATGTTTCCACATGCTTTTTTGTGCTGAGACGTTTTTCTTAGTAGCTTGTGAGATCCTTATTTTCATAATGTCTAACTTTGTGTTTGTTGAGTCGTTACTTTTTTCTTGGCTTTTTTCTTGAGTTATGGAATTCATATTCCTTTTTGTGGTTACCTTATTATTTACCTCTATTTTTCTAAGTAAAAACCTAACTTGCATCCTTCTATATCGCCTTGTATCACTCTCCATCTGGCAGTTCAATGCCTCCTATATTTAGTCCCTCTTTTTGATTATTGGGAGCATTTATCTATTGATTTCCATGATTTCCTGTTATGTGCATTATCTTGTTTATTTATGTATTTTTTAGAATTAATCTTAATTTGTTTGTTTTTGTGCTTTCCCTATTTGAGTTGCGTTGATATCAGGACGTTCTGTTTTGTGACCTTGTATTGTGCTGGTACCTGATATTATTGGTCATCAGACCAAACAATCTCCTTTAGCATTTCTTGCAGTCTTGGTTTAGTTTTTGCAAATTCTCTAAACTTGTGTTTATCTGTAAATATCTTAATTTCTCCTTCATATTTCAGAGAGAGTTTTGCTGGATATGTGATCCTTGGTTGGCAGTTTTTCTCGTTCAGTGCTCTGTATACGTCGTCCCATTCCCTTCTTGCCTGCATGGTTTCTGCTGAGTAGTCTGAACTTACTCTTATTGATTCTCCCTTGAAGGAAACCTTTCTTTTCTCCCTGGCTGCTTTTAAAATTTTCTGTTTGTCTTTGGTTTTGGCAAGTTTGATGATAATATGTCTTGGTGTTTTCTTTTTGGATCAATCTTAAATGGGGTTCGATGAGCATCTTGGATAGATATCCTTTCATCTTTCATGATGTCAGGGAAGTTTTGTGTCAGGAGTTCTTCAACTATTTTCTCTGTGTTTTCTGTCCCCCCTCCCTGTTCTGGGACTCCAATCACTCGCAGGTTATCCTTCTTGATAGAGTCCCACATGATTCTTAGGGTTTCTTCATTTTTTTTAATTCTTTTTTCTGATTTTTTTCCAGCTATGTTGGTGTTGATTCCCTGGTCCTCCAGAAGTCCCAGTCTACATTCTAATTGCTCGAGTCTGCTCCTCTGACTTTCTATTGCATTGTCTAATTCTGTAATTTTATTGTTAATCTTTTGGATTTCTACATGGTGTCTCTCTATGGATTCTTGCAACTTATTAATTTCTCCACTATGTTCTTGAATAATCTTTTTGAGTTCTTCAACAGTTTTATCAGTGTGTTCCTTGGCTTTTTCTGCATTTATCCTAATTTCATTTGTGATATCTTTAAGCATTCTGTAAATTAGTTTTTTATATTCTGTATCTGATAATTCCAGGATTGTATCTTCATTTGGGAAAGATTTTGATTCTTTTGTTTGGGGGGTTGGTGAAGCTGTCATGGTCTGTTTCTTTATGTGGTTTGATATGGATTGTTGTCTCGGAGCCATCACTGGGAAACTAGATTTTCCAGGTAATCAGCTAAAAAAAAATGCAGTCAGATCCCTATCTGAATTCTCCCTCTGGCTCCGGGTATTCGGATGTTAATGGAGCCGCCTGGGGAGGGTGGGGTAGGGATCAGAGAGCTAGGAGTGTAGCACCAGAGAATATAGAGCTGATCCCCGCGTTCACGCTCCTCCCCCATCTGCCAAAATCTGGGCGGGACAGCTCCCCCGCTGGGACGCTGCTCTCCCTGCTCCAAGACCAGTCACTTCCTCCTGGGGACTTCTCCCTCCGGTGCGCCGCGTCACACGCGGGATCTGGGTAGGCGTCCCCCCGCACGAACGTGTGGGCCCTGCTCCGGGGTCGCTTTAGGGAAATATAGCTGACCCCCCCCTCGCGCCCCGCCTGCTTCCTGCCAAACTCCCCACGGGACGGCTCCCTGGCTGGGACGCTGCTCTCCCTGCTCCAAGATCAGTCACTGCCTCCCGGGTGCTTCTCCCTCCGGCTGCGCCACTACGCTGCCCACACCAACCAGCTAGACTCCCTCCGGGGATGGGTTCGGGGGGGTAGGGCTGGGCCCCTTGTCTGTGCCGTCTGCCCCCATGGGCTCTGCCCCAGATCGGGCTCCAAAGGTCACCTGCCTGGTACGCTGGCTCCTAGTTCTGAAAATGGTCGCTGTCTGCCCGTATTTGTTTGTTTTCCCTCTCTAAGTCTGTGTTTGTTGTTCAGAGTTCGTAGATTGTTATGTATGTGATCAATTCACTTGTTTTTCCGAGTCTTTGTTGCAAGAGGGATCCGCGGTAGCGTCCACCTAGTCCGCCATCTTGGCCCCGCCCAACATTAATACTTTTTAAACAATTTTTTAATTGTTTAGTTCACTGACATTAATTACATTCACCGTGTTGTGCAATCATCCTCCCTGTGATTTCCAAAGGTTTTTCATAGTAATTGGCTATTATTACTTGAAACACTTCAGTGGCTGGAGTTTTAGCTCACGGAGGAAATTTAGGAGCCCTGGTGGCATAATGGTCAAGAGCTTGGCTGCAACCCAAAACGTTGGCAGTCTGAAACCACCAAATGCTCCTTGGAAACTATATGGGGCAGTTCTACTCTATGCCTGCTATGAGGCAGGCCAAATTTTGGACCAAATGATTTAGGACAATTAGTACTGTGAGAGAGAGAAAAAAAAGTCCATATTATAACCAGTGCTACAACTTCCTAAGGCCCACATATTTGTATTCTTAATTAAGTTCTCCACCTATTCTATTTCCAGAAAAAGAGCTCATCAGATTGGAAGCTGGCAGACACAGCATCAAAATGGGATCAAATGACTTAATCTTTAACATATATTTAAAGCAGTAGATTTTACTCAACTCAATAGTTACATATTTCATACAAAAGATATTTATATACTAAATGGTCCAGATAAAACATTAACATATCCTTCCAGGAAGACTATCAAATGCTTGTTTTGCCTTTCTCATAACATCACCCTCTTTATTCCACAGCCTTAAACAATATGTTACCATTTTTATAAGTTTGTTTATGTATTTTATTTAGTAGAGTGGATGATTAAAATGGAACCTAGAAGGAATATCTATATTTATTTATTCATTGATTTATTAATTCTTTTAATGACATTTATTGAACACCTGATTTATGCTACACAATTACTCTGTAAGGCACTGTCAAGTCTGATACGGTCTGATATAGGGATGTGGTAAGGTCTTCAAATTGCATTTACAGTAATCTTACTCTTTGGATATTTCTGCTAAAGGAATTCCTAAATATGTTAATGTCGTGTGTATTTTTTTTTTTTTTTTTTGCCCAGATATGTAAAAGTGTTTCTTTACTAACCTGGGTATCATCTGTCCTCTTCCAGATATATTTCCCTAGCAACATCTTATCCTTATATCTGGCATCACTCTATTTTTGAACCCACATTTTCTTTCTGACATGAGGACAGTAAGATCAGAAAAGCAATTTGTTTTTATGAATCAATCATTCAGTAAAACCCAAAAAACCAAACCCATTGAGGTCAAGTCAATTCCAATTCATAACAACTGACTCATAGGACATTATAGAACTACCATGGAGGGTTTCCAAGGAGTGGCTGGTGGATTTGAGCTGCTGACCTTTTGGTTACCAACTGAGCTCTTAACCACTACACCACCAGGGCTTCAATCATTAAATAAACATGTTTAAATACTTACTTCATTGAACCCCATGCATATACTGAGGAAACCAAACGTATGTTTCTTTACTTGGGATGGATGCTTCCATTTCCTCTCCAAAAGTACTTCCTTGTCTCTCTGTGCAGATTTTCTGTCTCTTTCATAGGCAGGCACACTACTGATTTGCCAAGAGGTACCACATGATTGGGTAAAAGGAGGTTTATAGGCATAGGAACTGCAATAATGCAAAGATCCCTAGAAATAAAAATTGACAGACTCTTTCCTGAGGATGTCTCTTCAATGATTGCTCTTTTTTCACTTCTGTAGGCAGGAATCCCAACATTTGAAATTCCAACCTGTCTGGAGAATGTATTAGGCATTTCTTCCCAAAATGGAAGTTCTTTGTCTTTGACCAGCCTACAACTGACAAAAATCTCTTAGATCATATTGAAGAAATGCCAGAAGATAGGTTGGATTGTAATTTCCAGGTACAAGCAAAGAACTTCTGTAATTATTTCTTTGCCCATGCAAAGAGAGGGAACCTTGTCACTAGAAACCGTGAGTCACCTTTGTTCCAAAATATGTCTCTCTGTGAGAAAGCGTGGGTAGTAAAGCTGTGATTATTCTCAGGGTTTGTCAGTAATTTTGCATTTGTACATGAATATGGAGAAGCAGATGTCTATGCCAAACACAGAAGTGCAGGTTTCCTAATTATTTTCTCCTTACATGAGAGTTTATCGAGGCTGAGTATATCTCAAGAAAATAATCCATGAGCCATATAAACCCAAACTGTGGCTATGAGAGAATATCTGGGTTATGAGGAAAAGTCCTATGGGGCAAGACCTTCTCTGTGAGGGTAGGAAACATATATTGTAAATTTACACCAGTCAAAAATAAATAGCAGGCCATGAATCTCTGAAAAGTCATTGAGAGTTTCAGAAACAAAATTAAACATAATCTTATGTACAGGGTGGGCTTCATGAGCACTTGACCTATGCAGTTTTGAAGTGCCCAGTGCTAAGATGGGCCCCAGCTTTGTTTGATGCTCTTTGTTGCAGTCTTGAAATCCCTTGACGAAATCCTTGAAAATTATTTTACAAGGTCCCCATATTTTCATTTGGAACTGGGCCTCACAAATTATGTAGTTGATCTCATTTTTGTGACTGAATTTGCTTGTCTAGTCTATTTGTTTTTCTTTTTTATAATATACACTATTTTTTAGAGCAGTGTTAGGTTTACAGAAAAATTGTGCAGAATGTATAGCTACCTTATTCCCCTTCTCCCTACCTGCGTGCTGCTTCTCCTATTATTAACATCTTGCATTGGTATGGTACCCTAGTTATAATTAATGAAAAAATATTTATATATTATTATTAACTAAAATTCATAGTTCACCTTAGGGTTTACTGTTTGTGTTGTACAGTCCTATGGGTTTGAAAAAATGAATAACATCATATGTCCATGATTACAGCATCATACACAATAGTTTCAATGCCCTAGAAATATCCTGTGCTCCACCTATTCATCCCACTCTCCCTCCTCCTGAACACCTGGCAACCGCTAAACTTACTTGCTCTACAGTTTTTCTTTTCCAAGAATTTCAAGTACTTGTAATTTTTTCAGACTGCCTTTTTCAAACTAGCTTCTTTTACTTAGCAATATGCATTTAAGGTTTCTTGTGTCTTTTCATAGCTTGATAGCTTATTTCATCACTGACAAATATTCTATTGTATGAATGTGTTATAGTTTGTGTATTCATTCCCCTACTGAAAGACATCTTAGTTGCTTCCAATTTTTGGCAATTATGAATAAAGCTGCTATAAACATTGGTGTGTGGATTTTTATGTGGGTAGGTATCTTCAACGCATTTGGGTTAATACCTAGAGGCCTATGTAGCTTTGTAAGAAACTGACAGATTGTCTCCAAAGTGGCTGAACAATTTTGCCTTTCAAACTCAGTAAATGAGAGTTCCTGTTACTCTACATCCTCACCAACATTTGGTGTTGTTTATGTTTTATATTTTAGTCATTCTAACAGGTGTGTGGTTCAGTGGTTAACAGATAGGTTGCTAACCAAAAAGTAAGAGCTGGAATCCACCAGATCCTCCTTGGAAACCCTATGGGACAGTTCTACTCTGTTCTATAGGGTCACTATGAGTTTGAATTGGCTCGACGGCAATGGGTTTGGAACAGATACATGGTAGTATTTCATCGTTGTTTTAATTTGCTGTTCCCTAATGACATCTGGGAGCCCTGGTGGTGTAGTGGCTAAGAGCTCTGCTGCTAACCAAAAGGTCAGCAGTTCAAATCCACCAGCTGCTCCTTGGAAACTCCATGGGGTGGTTCTACTCTGCCCTATAGGGTTGCTATGAGTCAGAACCTACACGATGGCATCTGACAACAATGACATATGAGGAGCCCTGATGGTGCAGTGGTTAAAGCACTTGGCTGCTAACCAAAAGGCTGGAAGTTTGAACCCACCAGCTGCTTTGTGGGAGAAAGATGTGGCAGTCTGCTTCCATGAAGATTTCGAGCCTTGGGAACCATATGGGAAAGTTCTATTCTGTTCCATCAGGTCACTATGAGTTGGAATTAACTTGACGGGGGTGGGTTTGGTTTTGTTTTAATAACGTATGATGTTCAGCCTCATCTCATATGTTTTTTTGCAATCTGTATATTGTCTTTGGTGAGGTTTCTGTCCAGCTTTTTTCCCATTTTGTAAATAGGTTGTTTTTCTTATCATCGAGTTTTAAGAGTTCTTTTGGATACAACTCCTTTATTAGATATATTTTTTGCAAATAGTTTCTCCCAGTCTGTGACTTGTCTTTTTATTCTCCTAACAGTCTTTAAGGAGCTCTAGAGGCACAGACTGCTGGGTCCTTCTTCCTAGTCTGTCTTAATCTGGAAGCTCAGCTGAAGCCTGTCTTCCATGGATGACCCTGCTGGTATCTGAATACTGGTGGCATAGTTTCCAGCATCACAGCAACACACAAGCCCCCACAGTAGAACAAAATGACAGACATGTGGGGACCTGTGAATAGCAGCAGAACATTGTCTAGTACAATGCTGGAAGATGAGCCCACCAGGTTGGAAGACACTCAAAAGACGACTGTGGAAGAGCTGCCTTCTCAAAGTAGAGTTGACCTTAATAATGTGGGTGGAGTAAACCTTTCAGGACCTTCATTTGCTGATGTGGCATGACTCAAAATGAGAAGAAACAGCTGCCAATATGAATTAATAATTAGAACACGGAATGTATGAAGTATAAATCCAGGAAAATTGGAAATCATCAAAAGTGAACTAAAATGCATAAACATCCATACCCTTGGTGTCAGTGAGCTGAAATAGGCTGGTATTGGCCATTTTGACTAGGACAGCCATAGTCTACTATGCTGGGAATGACAACTTGAGGAATGGTGTTGCATTCATCGTCAAAAAAAAAAATTTCATGATCTATCCTGAGGTACAATGCTGTCAGTGACTGGATAATATCCATACACCTACAAGGAAGACAAGTTAAGAAGACTATTATTCAGATTTACACACCAACCAGTAAGGCCAAAGATGAAGAAATCGAAGATTTTTATCAGCTTCTGCAGTCTGAAGTTGATCGAACATGCAATCAGAATGCAGTGATAATTACTGGAAATTGGAATGTGAAAGTTGGAAGCAAAGAAGGATTAAAGTAGTTGGAAAATATGGCCTTGGTGATAGAAACAATGCTGGAGATCGAATGACAGAATTTTGTAAGACCAACGACTTCTTCATTGCAAATACTTTTTTCATCAGCATAAATGGTGACTATACACATGGAATACACAGGAAGCAGATCAACTGTGTGATCTGATCTAACATCTGTGGAAAAAGACGGTGGAAATCTCAATATTATCAGTCAGAACAAGACCAGGGGATAACTGTGGAACAGACCATCAATTGTTCATATGCAAGTTCAAGTTGAAACTGAAAAAAATCAGAGCAAGTCCACGAGAGCCAAAATATGACCTTGAGTATATTCCACCTGAATTTAGAGACCATCTCAAGAATAGATTTGACTCGTTGAACATTAATGACTGAAGACCAGATGTGTTGTGGAATGACATACAAGGGCATCATCCATGAAGAAAGCAAGAGGTCATTGAAAAGATAGGAAAGAAATAAAAGACGAAGATGGATGTCAGAGGAGACTCTGAAACTTGTTCTTGAACATTGAGCAGCTAAAGCAAAAGGAAGAAATGGTGAAGTGAAAGAACTGAACAGGTGATTTCAAAGGACGGATTGAGAAGACAAAGTATTACAAAGACATGTGCAAAGAGCTGGAGATAGGCAACCAAAAGGGAAGAACATTCTTTCATTTTTCAAGCTGGATGAATGGAAGAAAAAATTCAAGCCTCAAGTTGCAATACTGAAGGATTCTATGGGGGAAAATATTAAGTGACTCAGGAAGCATCAAAAGAAGATGGAAGGAATACACAGAGTCATTACGCCAAAAAGAATTAGTCGATATACAAACATTTTAAGCGGTAGCATATGATCAGGAACTGAAGGTACTGAAGGAAGAAGTCCAAGCTGCTCTGAAGGCATTGGCGAAAACAAGGCTCCAGGAATTGATGGAATATCAATTGAGATGTTTCAACGAACGGATGCAGCGCTGGAAGTGCTCACTCGTCTATGCCAAGAAATATGGAAGATAGCTACCAGGCCAACTGACTGAAAGAGATCCATATTTATGCCTATTCCCAAGAAAGGTGATCCAACCAAACGCAGAAATTATCGAACAATATCATTAATATCGCATGCAAGCAGAATATTGCTGAAGATCATTCAAAAGTGGCTGAGGGAGTGTATCAACAGGGAACTGCCAGAAATTCAGGCCAGATTCAGAAGAGGATGTGGAACCAAGGATATCATTGTTGATGTCAGATGGATTCTGGCTGAAAGCAGAGAATACCAGAAGGATGTTTACCTATGTTTTATTGACTAAGCAAAGGCATTCTACTGCGTGGATCATAACAAATTGTGGATAACATTGCAAAGAATGGGAATTTGAGAACACTTAATTGTGCTCATGAGGAGTCTGTACCTAGATTAAGAAGCAATTGTTCTGACAACTGAGTGGTTTAAAGTCAGAAAAGGTGTGTGTCAGGGCTGTACCTTTCAGCATACCTATTCAATCTGTATGCTGAGCAAATAATCTGAGAAGCTGGACTCTAAGAAGAAGAACAGGGCTTCAGGATTGGAGGAAGTCTCATTAACAACCTGCATTAGGCAAATGGTACAACCTTGCTTGCTGAAAGTGAAGAGGGTTTGAAGCAGTTACTAATGAAGATCAAAGACCACAGCCTTCAGTATGGACTGCACCTCAACGTAAAGAAAACAAAAATCCTCACAAATGGACCAATAAGCCACAGCATGATAAACGGAGAAAAGATTGAAGTTGTCAAAAATTTCATTTTACTTGTATCCACAATCAACAGCCATGGAATCAGCAGTCAAGAAATCAAAAGATTCATTGCATTGGGCAAATCTGCTGCAAAGGACCTCTTTAAAGTGTTGAAAAGCAAAGATGTCACCTTGAAAACTGAGGTGTCCCTGACCCAAGCCATGGTATTTTCAGTTGCATCATATGCATGTGAAAGCTGGACAATGAATAAGGAAGACCGAAAAAGAATTCACGCCTTTGAATTGTGTCGTTGGCAAAGAACGTTGAATATACCATGGACTGCCGAAAGAATGAACAAATCTGTCTTGGAAGAAATACAACCAGAATGCTCCTTAGAAGAAAGGAGGGCGAGACTGCGCCTTGTATACTTTGGATATGTTGTCAGGAGGGATCAGTCCCTGGAGAAGGACATGATGCTTGGTAAAATAAAGAGTCAGTGGAAAAGAGGAAGACCCTCAACAAGATGGACTGACACAGTGGCTGAAACAATGGGATCAAGCATAACAAGGATTGTTAGGATGGTGCAGGACCAGGCAATGTTTCCTTCTGTGGTACACAGAGTCACTATGAGTCGGAACCAATTTGACGACACCTAACAACTACAACGACAGTGGAACAGGGGCTTAGTGCTTGGTCACTAACAGAAAGTTCTGCAGTTGGAACCCACCAGCCACTCCATGGGAGGAAGTTATGGCAGTCTACTTCCATAAAGATTTATAACCTTGGAAGCCCTATGGGGCAGTTCTACTCTGTCCTATAGTATCACTGTGAGTCAGAATTCACTCAGCGGCAATGGGTTTTTTGAAGGTTTTGTGTGTGTGTGTGTGTGTGTGTGTGTGCTTTAAGTGAAAGTTTATAGTTCACATTATTTTCTCATACAAAAATTTATACACACATGGTTATATGACCCTCCTTGCTCTTCCTGTAATGTGACAGCACACTCTTCCTTTCCACTCCGGATTTCCCGTGTCCATTCAACCAGCTCCTGTCCCTTTTTGCCTTCTCATTTCTCCACCAGACAGGAGCTGCCCATTTAGTCTCAAGTATCTACTGGCGCTAAGAAGCACTCTCTTCAGGAGTATCATTTTATGTCGTAGCCCGCTCTAATCTTTGTCTGAAGTGCTGGCTTCGGGAATGGTTTCAGTTCTGGGCTAACAGGGTCTGGGGGCCATATTTTCCAGGGTCCCTCCAGTCTCAGTCAGACCATTAAGTCTGGTCTTTTTCCTAGAATTTGTGTTCTGCACTCCACTTTTCTCCTGCTACATCAGGGACTCTGTTGTGTTCTCTGTCAGGGCAGCCATTGGTGATAGCCAGGCACCATCTAGTTTTTCCAGTCTCAGGCTGATGGAGTCTCTGGCTTATGTGGCCTTTTCTGTCTCTTGGGCTAATATTTTCCTTGTGTCTTTGGCGTTTGTTATTCTCCTTTGCTCCAGGTGGGTTGGGACAAATTGATGCATCTTAGATGACCACTTGGTAGCTTTTAAGATCCCAGATGCCACTCACAAAAATGGGATGCAGAACATTTTCTTAATAAACTTTGTTATGTCAATTGACCTAGATGTCTCCTGAAACCATGGTCCCCAGACCCCCGCCCCTGCTGCTTTATCCCTCGAAGTGTTTGGTTGAATTCAGAAAACTTCTTAGCTTTTGGTTTAGTCCAGTTGTGCTGACTTCCCCTGTATTGTGTGTTGTCACTCCCTTCACCTAAAATAATTCTTATCTGCTACCTAATTAGTGAATACTCCTCCCCCTTCCTCCCTCCCCTCCCTGTAACCAACAAAAAATGTTTTCTTCTGTTTAAGCCTTTTCTTCAGTTCTTATAATAGTGGTCTCATACAAGATTTGTCTTTTTGCGACTAATTTCACTCAGCGTTAATGCCTTCCAGATTTCTCCATGTTAATGAGATATTTCACAGTTTCATCTTCTTTATCATTGCATAGTACTCCATCGTGTGAATATACCAGAGTTTGTCCATTTGTCTGTTGCTGGGCTCCTAGGTTGTTTCCATCTTTTTGTAATTGTGAACAGTGCTGCAATGAACATGGGAGTGCATCTATCTATTCGTGTGAGGGCTCTTATTTTTCTAAGACATATTCCAAGGATTGGGATTGCTGGATTGTATGGTACTTCTATTTTTAGCTTTTTAAAGAAGCAACAAATCAATTTCCAAAGTGGTTGTACCATTTTACATTGCCACCAGCAGTGTATAAGTCTTCTAGTCTCTCCACAACCTTTCCAACATTTATTGTTTTGTGTTTTTTGATTAATGCCAGCCTTGTTGGAGTGAGATGGTATCTCCTTGTAGTTTAGATTTGCATTTCTCTAATGGCTAATGATCATGAGCATTTCCTCATGTATCCGTTAGCCGCCTGAATACCTTCTCTGGTGAAGTGCCTGTTCATTTCCTTTGCCCATTTTTTAATTGGGTTATTTGTGTTTTTGTTGTTGAGGTTTTGCAGTATCTTGTAGATTTTAGAGATGAGAGCCTGATCGGATTTGTCATAGCCAAATTTTTTTTTCCCGGTCTATAGGTAGTCTTTTTACACTTTTGGTGAAGTCTTTGGGTGAGCGTTGCCCTTATCTCTTCTTCCATGATCTTTATTGTTTTAAAATTTATATTTAGGTCTTTGACCCACTTTGAGTTAGTTTTTGTGCATGGTGTGAGGTATGGGTCTTTTTTCATTTTTTTACAGATGAATATCTAGTTATGCCAGCACCATTTGTTAAAGAGACTGTCTTTTGCCCAATTAACAGACTTTGGACCTTTGTCAAATATCAGCTGCTCATAGATGGATGAATTTACTTTTACATTCTCAATTCTGTTCCATTGGTCTACATATCTGTTGTACCAGTACCATGCTGTTTTGACTACCCTGGCAGTACAATAGGTTCTAAATTCAGCGTGAGGACTCCCACTTTGTTCTTCTTCAGTAATTCTTATCCAGGCCCTCTTTCCCTTCCACATGAAGATGGTGATTTCTCTCTCCATCTCCCTAAAAAATGCCATTGGAATTTGGATTGGGATTGCATCGTATTTGTAAATTGCTTTGGGTAGAATTGGTATTTTCACAATATTGAGTCTTCCAATCCATGAGCAAGGTATGTTTTTCCATTTATGTAGGTCTCTTTTGATTTCTTGCAGTAGTGTCTTGTATTTTTATTTGTACAGATCTTTTATGTCTCTGGTTAGATTTATTCTTCAGTATTTTATCTTCTTGGGAGCTATTGTAAATGGTATTCATTTGGTGATTTCTTCTCGGAAGTTCTCTTTGTTGGTGTAGAGGAACCCAACTGAATTTTGTCCGTTTATTTTGTATCCTGAATCTTTGCTGAAATCTTCTATTAATTCCAGTATCTTTCTTGTGGATCTTTGGGGTTTTCTGTGTAGAAGATCATATCATCTGCAAATAGAGATACTTTTACTTCTTTCTTACCAATTTGGAAGCCCTTTATTTCTTTTGCTAGCCTACTTGCTCTGGCTAGGACCTCTAGCACAATGTTAAATAAGAATGGTGATGAACGGCATCCCTGTCTGGGTCCTGTTCTCAAGGGGAGTGTTTCCAGACTCTCTCCATTTAGGATGATGTTGGCTGTTGGCTTTGTATAAATGCCCTTTATTATGTTGAGGAATTTTCCTTCTATTCCTATTTTTTGAGAGTTTTTAAAATCATGAATGGCTTTTGGACTTTGTCAAATGCCTTTTCTGTATCAGTTGATAAGATCACATGCTTCTTATTTTTTGCTTCATTTAAGTGATGGATTACATTGATTGTTTTTCTAATGTTGAGCCATCCCTGCGTACCTGGTATGAGTCCCATTTGGTCATGGTGAGTTATTTTCTTAATATGTTGTTGATTTCTACTGGCTAGAATTGTGGAGGATTTTTGCATCTATGTTCATGAGAGATATAGGTCTGTAATTTTCTTTTTTTGTAGTGTCTTTATCTGGTTTTGGTATCAGGGTTATGCTGGCTTCATAGAATGAGTCTGGGGGTATTCCATCCATTTCTATGCTCTGTGATACCTATAGTAGTAGTGGTGTTAACTCTTCTCTGACAGTTTGGCAGAATTCTTCAGGGAGACTATCAGGGCCAGGGCTTTGTTGTTGCTGGGAGTTTTTTTAAATTACCTTTTCAATCTCTTTTATTACAGGTTTATTTCATTGTTCTACCTCTGTTTGTGTTAGGTTAGGTAAGTAGTGTGTTTCTAGAAATTGGTCCATTTCTTCTAGGTTTTCAATTTTGTTAGAGTATGATTTTTCTTTGTATTCTT
This sequence comes from Elephas maximus indicus, assembly GCF_024166365.1. Classification (NCBI taxonomy): domain Eukaryota; kingdom Metazoa; phylum Chordata; class Mammalia; order Proboscidea; family Elephantidae; genus Elephas; species Elephas maximus. Next base: position 140,111,814 of record NC_064821.1, read on the forward strand.
TATGATTCTTTTAATTTCACTTGGTTCTATTGTGATATCACCCATATCATTTCTTATTCAGGTCATTTGCTTCCTCTCCTGTTTTTCTTTTGTCAGTTTGGCCAATGGTTTATTGATTTTGTTGATCTTTTCAAAGGACCAGATTTTGGCCTTGTTAACTCTTTCAATTGTTTTTCTGTTCTCTATTTCATTTAATGCTGCTCTAATTTTTATTATTTGCTATCTTCTGGTGCCTGAAGGCTTCTTTCACTGCTCTCTTTCTATTTGTTCGAGTAGTAGGGTTAATTTTTTTTTTTTTTTGGCCTTTTCTTCTTTTTGAATGTGTGCATTTATTGATATAAATTGACCTCTGAACACTGCTTTTGCTGTGTCCCAAAGGTTCTGGTGGGATGTGTTTTCATTCACATTTGATTCTGTGAATTTATTTATTCTCTCCTTAGTTTCTTCTATTACCCAGTCATTTTTGAGCAAGGTGTTGTTCAGTTTCCATGTGTTTGATTTTTTTTTTCCTTGCTTTTTCTGTAATTGATCTCTACTTTTATGGCTTTATGGTCAGAGAAGATGCTTTGTAATGGTTCAGTGATTTGAATTCTGTTAAACCTGGCTTTATGGCCTAATATGTGGTCTATTCTGGAGAATGTTCCATGTGCTTTGGAAAAGAAAGTATACTTGGCTGCTGTTGGGTTGAGTGTTCTGTATATGTCTTTGAGGTCAAGTTGGTTGATTGTGGCATTTAGATCTTCCGTGTCTTTATTGAGCTTCTTTTGGACGTTCTGTCCTTCACTGACATGGTGTCTATTATTGTAGAGATGTCTATCTCTCTTTTCAGTGTTGTTAAAGTTTGTTTCATGCATTTGGAAGCCCTGTCATTGGGTGCATAAATATTTATTATGGTTATGGCTTCCTGGTGTATTGACCTTTCAATCATTATATAGTGTCTTTCCTTATCCTTTGTGGTGGATTTTACTGTAAAGTCTATTTTATCAGAAATTAATATTACCACTCCTGTCCTTTTTTGATTGTTGTTTGCTTGATACATTTTTTTCCATCCTTTGAGTTTTAGTTTCTTTGTGGCTATTTCAGGAGAATAGGCCCTTGCTGGTAGACTGCTATTGTTTAAGCTGTGCAGTGCAGAGGTAGGTGTTTGATATCTGACATGGCTTTGCATATTAAACAGCACCTCACCTACGAACATCAGGGGCCTAAGGACTGGTGGCTCCACTCAGGTCACCCAGCCACCCATGACAGGGGTCCAAGGATAACTGGTACCTTCCAGTCCTTACAACCAAAAGCATTGGGTGCCCATGGTCCAACTGCAGAACCCACACACCTGTACGCTCCAGGGAAGAGGGATGTGCTTTCTTCAGAGACACTCAGGGAACGGTTCTCAACCCCCTGCCTTTTTCAGAACGTGACCCCCTGCTACAACCAGATACTGGTACCTATATCAAACATCCCAACCCCTCTAAGACTGTAGGACAGAGTCTGTACCACACTACCTGGACAGCTGAGCTGAATCCACACAGGAAAAGAGAATGGACTCATAAGCTCATATACCTGACAACAGCTCTAGTCTTCTGGTGACAGGACATCAGAGCCCAAAAGGTGAAAATAATCAAGCTAGCTCACTCAAGCAACCCATCTGGGAATATCAAAACAAAACAAAGCAAGAAACTAGGATACAGTAAGCAAACAGAAAATAAACTAATACAATAACTTATAGATGTCTCAGAGACAATAGTCAATATCAAACCACATAAAGAAATAGATTATGATCGCTTCAACAAGCTCTCAAAACAGAGAATCAAAGGATCTTCTGGATAAAGGTGCCTTCCTGGAACTACCAGGTGCAGAATTCAAAAGATTAATATACAGAATTCTTCAAGACATAAGGAAGGAGATCAGGCAATACGTAGAACAAGCCAAGGAACACACAGATAAAACAATTGAAGAAATTAAAAAGGTTCTTCAACAACATAATAAAAAATTTAATAAGCTGCAAGAATACCTAGAGAGACAGCAATCAGAAATTCAGAAGATTAGTAATAAAATTACAGAAGTAGACAACTCAATAGAAAGTAAGAGGAGCAGAATTGAGCAAGTGGAAGGCAGAATTGGTGAGACTGAGGATAAAGCACACGGCACTAATATATTTGAAGAAAAATCAGCTAAAAGAATTAAAAAAACATGAAGAAACCCTAAGAACCATGTGGGACTCTATCAAGAGAAACAACCTACAAGTGATTGAACAGGGAGGGGTAACAGAAAACAGAGAGAATTGTTGAAGACTTGTTAGCAGAAAAATTCTCTGATATCATGAAAGATGAGAAGATATCAATCCAAGATGCTCATCGAACTCCACGTAAGGTAGATCTTAAAAGAAAATCACCAAGACATATTATAATCAAACTTTCCAAAACCAAAGATAAACAGAGAATTTTAAGAGCTGCTAGGGATAAAAAAAAAAGTCACGTACAAAGGAGAGTGAATAAGAACAAGCTCGGACTACTTTGCTGAAACCATGCAGGCAAGAAGACAATGGGATGACTTATATAAAGCAATGAAGAAAAAAAATTGCCAACCGAGAATCATATATCCAGCAAAACTGTCTCTCAAATTTGAAGGTGAAATTAGGACATTTCAAGACAAACAGAGTTTAGGAAATTTGTAAAAATCAAACTAAAACTACAAGAAATACTAAAGAGAGTTCTTTGGTTAGAAGATTAATATCAGATATCAACCCAAGACTAGACTCCTGGACAGAACAATCAGATGTCAACCCGGTTAGCAAAATCACAACAATAAATCAAGATAAAAATGCTCAAAACAGGGAAACAGCAATGTCATTATGTAAAAGAAGACAACATTAAAACAATAAAGAGGGATTCAGAAATATAGTCACAGATCTTCCATATGGAGAGGAAGATAAGGCAAAACAAAGAAATAAAAGGTTTAAATTTAGAAAAATAGGGTAAATATTAAGGTAACCACAAAGGAGACTAACAATTCTACTCATCAAAATAAAATACAAGAAAGAAATAGAGACTCAGCAGAAACAAAATCAATGACAACGTATAAGAGGAAAAGACAACATATAAAGATAAACTACTCAGTGCAAAAAATTAAGTGGAATAAAGAAACTACCAATAACACACAAAAAAGACATCCAAATGACAGCACTATCTATCCATAATTACGCTGAATGTAAATGGACTAAATGCACCAATAAAGAGGCAGAAAGTGGCAGAATGGATAAGAAAACATGATCCATCTATATGCTGCATAAAAGAGACACATCTTAGACTTAGAGACATAAACAAACTAAAACTCAAAGGATGGAAAAAAATATATCAAGCAAACAACAATCAAAAAAGAGCAGGAGTGGCAATATTAATTTCTGACAAAATAGATTTTAAAGCTAAATCCACCACAAAGGATAAGGAAGGACACTATATAATGATTAAAGGGACAATATATCAGGAGGCTATCACTGTATTAAATATTTATGCACCCAATGACAGGGCTGCAAGATACATAAAACAAACTCTAACAGCATTGAAAAGTGAGACAGACAGCTCCACAATTACAGTAGGAGACTTCACACCACTTTCGGTGAAGGAAAGAACATCCAAAAATAAGCTCAATAAGGACACGGAAGATCTAAACGCCACAATCAACCAACTTGACCTCATATATATATACAGAATACGCCCCCCAACAGCAGCCAAGTATACTTCCTTTTCCAGTGCACATGAAACATTCTCTAGAATAGACCACATATTAGGTCATAAAGCAAGCATTAGCAGAATCCAAAACATCGAAATATTACAAAACATCTTCGCTGACGATAAGTCCACAAAGGTAGATAGCAATAGCAGAAAAAGCAGGGAAAAGAAACCAACACTTGGAAATGGAACAATACCCTGTTCAAAAACAACTGGGTTACAGAAAACATGAAGGATGGAATAAAGAAATCCATAGAATCCGATAAGAATGAAAACACTACCTGTCAGAACGTTTGGGACACAGCGAATGCAGTGCTCAGAGGTCAATTTATATTAATAAACGCACACATTCAAAAAGAAGAAAGGGCCAAATCAAAAAATTATCCCTACAACTTGAACAAATAGAGCAACTAAAGAAACCCTCAGACACCAGAAGAAAGCAAATAATAAAAATTAGAGCAGAATTAAATGAAATAGAAAACAGAAAAACAACTCAAAGAATTAAGAAGACCAAAACCTGGTTCTTTGAAAAAATAAAAAAATTGATAAACCATTGGCCAAACTGACAAAATAAAAACAGGAAAGGAAGGAAATAACCCAAATAAGAAATGAGATGGGTGATATTACAACAGACCCAACTGAAATTAAAAGAATCATTTCAGATTACTACAAAAAATTGTACTCTAACAAATTTGAAAACCTAGAAGAAATGGCTGAATTCCTAGAAACACACTACCTACCTAAACTAACACAAACAGAGGTAGAACAACTAAACAAACCCATAAGAAAAGAAGACATTGAAAAGGTAACCAAAAAACTCTCAACAAAAAAAAGCCCTGGCCTGGATGGCTTCACTGCAGAGTTGTACCAGACTTTCACAGGCGAGTTAATGCCACTACTACTAAAGGTATTTCAGAGCATACAAAAGGACGGAATACTCTCAAACTCATTCTATGAATCCAGCATATCCCTGATACCAAAACCAGATAAAGACACCACAAAAAAAGAAAATTGTAGACATATACCCCCCATGAACTTAGATGCAAAAATCCTCAACAAAATTCTAGCCAATAGAATTCAAGAACACAACAAAAAGAAAAAAAAAAACTCACCATGATCTAGTGGAATTCATACCAGGTATGCAGGGATGGTTCAACATTAGGAAAACAATTAATACATAATCCATCATATAAATAAAACAAAAGAGAAGAACCAGATGAGTTGTGGAATGACATCAAGGACATCATCCATGAAGAAAGCAAGAGGTCACTGAAAAGACAGAAAAGAAAAAAAGACCAAGATGGATGTCAGAGGAGACTCTGAAACTTGCTCTTGAGCATCGAGAACTAAAGCAAAAGGAAGAATTGATGAAGTAAAAGAACTGAACAGAAGATTTCAAAGGGCCTCTCGAGAAGACCAAGTAAAGTATTATAATGACATGTGCAAAGAGCTGAAGATGGAAAACCAAAAGGGAAGAACACACCTGGCATTTCTCAAGCTGAAAGAACTGAAGAAAAAAATCAAGCCTCGAGTTGCAATAGTGAAGGATTCCATGGGGAAAATATTAAATGATGCAGAGAGCATCAAAAGAAGATGGAAGGAATACACAGAGTCATTATACCAAAAAGAATTAGTCGATGTTCAACCATTTCGAGAGGCGGCATATGATCAGGAACCGATGATACTGAAGGAAGAAATCCAAGTTGCTCTGAAGGCACTGGCGCAAAACAAGGCTCCAGGAATTGATGGAATCTCAACTGAGATGTTTCAACAAACAGATCCAGCGCTGGAGGTGCTCACTTGTCTATGTCAAGAAATATGGGAGACAGCTTCCTGGCCGACTGACTGGAAGAGATCCATATTTATGCCTATTCCCAAGAAAGGTGATCCAACTGAATGTGGAAATTATAGAACAATATCATTAATATCATATGCAACCAAAATTTTGCTGAAGATCATTCAAAAACAGCTACAGCAGTATAACGACAGGGAACTGCCAGAAATTCAGGCTGGATTCAGAAGAGGACGTGGAACCAGGGATATCATTGCTGACGTCAGATGGATCCTGGCAGAAAGCAGAGAATACCAGAAGGATGTTTACCTGTGTTTTTTATGCAAAGGCATTCAACTGTGTGGATCATAACAAACTATGGATAACACTGCGAAGAATGGGAATTCCCGAACACTTAATTGTCCTCATGAGGAACCTTTACATAGATCAAGAGGCAGTTGCTTGAACAGAACAAGGGGATACTGATTGGTTTAGAGTCGGAAAAGGTGTGTGCCAGGGTTGTATTCTTTCACCATACCTATTCAATCTATATGCTGAGCAAATAATCCGAGAAGCTGGACTATATGAAGAAGAACAGGGCATCAGGATTGGAGGAAGACTCATTAACAACCTGCATTATGCAGGAGACGCAACCTTGTTTGCTGAAAGTGAAGAGGACCTGAAGCACTTACTAATGAAGATCAAAGACCACAGCCTTCAGTATGGACTGCACCTCAACATAAAGAAAACAAAAATCCTCACAACTGGACCAATGAGCAACATCGTGATAAACGGAGAAAAGATTGAAGTTGTCAAGGAGTTCATTTTACTTGGATCCACAATCAACAGCCATGGAAGCAGCAGTCAAGAAATCAAAAGACGCATTGCATTGGGCAAATCTGCTGCAAAGGACCTCTTTAAAGTGTAGAAGAGCAAAGATGTCACCCTGAAGACTAAGGTGCGTCTGACCCAAGCCATGGTATTTTCGATCACATCATATGCATGTGGAAGCTGGACAATGAATAAGGAAGACCAAAGAAGAGTTGACGCCTTTGAATTGTGGTGTTAGCAAAGAATATTGAATATACCATGGACTGCCAAAAGAAAGAACAAATCTGTCTTGGAAGAAGTGTGGCCAGAATGCTCCTTAGAGGCAAAGATGGCGAGACAGCGTCTTACATACTTTGGACATGTTGTCAGGAGGGATGAGTCCCTGGAGAAGGACATCCTGCTTGGCAGAGTACAGGGTCAGTGGAAAAGAGGAAGACCCTCAACAAGGTGGATTGACACAGTGGCTGCAACAATGAGCTCAAGCATCACAATGATTGTCAAGGATGACACAGGACTGGGCAGTGTTAAGTTCTATTGTGCATAGGGTCGCTATGAGTCGGAACTGACTCGATGGCACCTAACAACGAGAACAACAGCATTGTCCCTAATTTTTGTTCCATGATCTTTATCATTTTAGACTTTATATTTAGGTCTTTGACCCATTTTGAGTTAGTTTTAGTGCAAGGTGTGAGGTATGGGTCTTGTTTCATTTTTTTGCAGATGGATATCTAGTTATACCAGCACCATTTCTTAAAAAGACTATCTTTTCCCCATTTAACTGAGATTGGGCCTTTGTAAAATACCAGCTTCCTGTATGTGGATGGATTCATGTCTGGATTCTCAATTCCATTCCATTGTTCTATGTATCTGTTGTTGTACCAGTACCAGGTTGTTTTGACTACTGTGGCTGTATAATAGCTTCTAAAATCAGGTAGAGTGAGGCCTCCCACTTTGTTCTTCTTTTTGAGTAATGCTTTTCTTCTCCGGGACCTCTTTCCCTTCCATATGAAGTTGGTGATTTTTTTCTCCAATTCATTAAAAAATGTAGTTGGAATTTGAATTGGAATTGCATTGTGTGTATATATGGCTTTTGGTAGAAGAGATATTTTTATAACGTTATGTCTTCCTATCCATGAGCAAGGCATGTTTTTCCACTTATCTAGGTCTCTTTTGGTGTCTTGCAGTAGTGCCTTGTGGTTTACTTTGTATAGGTCTTTTACATCTCTGGTTAGATTTATTCCTAAGTATTTTATCTTCTTGGGGGTACTGTAAATGGCATTGATTTGGTGATTTCCTCTTCGATGTTCTTTTTGTTGGTATAGAGGAATCCAACTGATTTTTGTATGTTTATCTTATATCAATACTCTGCTGAATATTCGTTTCAGTAGTTTTCTTGAGGATTCTTTAGGGTTTTCTGTGTATAAGATCATGTCATCTGCAAATAGAGATACTTTTACTTCTTCCTTACCTATCTGGATGCCCTTTATTTCTTTATCTCGCCTAATTGCTCTGGCTAGGACTTCCAGCACAATGTTGAATAAGAGTGGTGATAAGGGGCATCCTTGTCTGGGTCCCATTCTCAAGAGGAATGCTTTCAGAATGTCCCCATTTAGGATGATGTTGGCTGTTGGTTTGTATAAATGCCCTGTATTATGTTCAGGAATTTTCCTTCTATTCCTATTTTGCGGAGAATTTTTACCATGAATGGGTGTTGTACTTTGTCAGATGCCTTTTCAGCATCAATTGATAATATCATGTGGCTCTTGTCTTTTGTTTTATTTATATGGTGGATTACATTAATGGTTTTTCTAATGTTGAACCATCCCTGCATTCCTGGTATAAATCCCACTTGGTCTTGGTGAATTGTTTTTTTGATATGTTGTTGAATTCTATTGGCTAGAATTTTGTTGAGGATTTTTGCATCTAAGTTCATGAGGACATAGGTCTGTAATTTTCTTTTTTTTGTGGTGTCTTTACCTGTTTTTGGTATCAGGGATATGCTGCCTTCATAGAATGAGTTTGGGAGTATTCCATCTTTTTCTAGGCTTTGAAATACCTTTTAGTAATGGTGTTTAACTCTTCTCTGAACGTTTGGTAGAACTCTGCAGTGAAGCCATCAGGGCCTGGGCTTTTTTTTTTTGCTGGAAGTTTTTTGATTACCTTTTCAATCTCTATTTTTGTTATGTGCCTATTTAGTTTTTCTACTTCTATTTGTATTAGTTTAGGTAGGTAGTGTGTTTCTAGGAATTCCTCCATTTCTTCCAGGTTTTGAAATGTGTTAGAGTACAGTTTTTCGCAGTAATCTGAAATGATTCTTTTAATTTCTTTTGGGTCTGTTGTGATATGGGCCATCTCAGTTCTTATTTGGGTTGTTTCCTGTATTTCTTTAGTCAGTCTGGCAAATGGTTTATCAATTTTGTTATTTTTTTCAAAGTACCAGCTTTTGGCCTTGTTAAATCTTTCAATTGTTTTTCTGTTCTCTAATTCATTTAGTTCAGCTCTAATTTTTTTTTTCTTCTGGTGCCTGACAGTTTCTTTTGTTGCTCTTTGTTTGTTCAAGTTGAAAGGACAGTTCTTTGATTTTGGCCCTTTCTTCTTTTAGAATGTGTGCATTTTTTTTTATATAAATTGACCTCTGAGCACTGCTTTCGCTGTGTCCCAAAGGTTCTGATAGGAAGTGTTTTCATTCTCACTGGATTCTCTGAATTTCTTTATGCCCTCCTTAATGTCTTCTATAACCCAGTCTTTTTTGAGGAGGGTATTGTTCAGTTTCCAAGTATTTGATTTCTTTTCCACGGTTTTTCTGTTATTGATTTGCACTTTTATGGCCTTATGGCCTGAGAAGATACCTTGTAATAGTTCGATGTTCTGGATTCTGCAAAGGCTTGCTTTATGACCTAATATGTGGTCTATTCTAGTGAATGTTCCATGTGCACTAGAAAAGAAAGCATGCTTTGCAGCTGTTGGGTGGAGTGTTCTGTATATGTCTACGAGGTCAAGTTTGTTGATTGTGACAATTAGATCTTCCATGACTTTATTGAGCTTCTTACTGGATGTCCTGTCCTTCACCGAGAGTGGTGTGTTGAAGTCTCCTACTGTAATTGTGAAGGTGTCTATCTGACTTTTCAATGCTGTTAGACTTTGTTTTTTGTATCTTACAGCCCTGTCAATGGGTGCATAAATATTTAATATGGTTATATCTTCCTGGTAAATTGTCTCTTTAATAATTATATACTGTCCTTCCTTATCCTTTGTGGTGGAATTAGCTTTAAAGTCTATTTTGTTGGAAATTAACATTGCCACTCCTGCTCTTTTTTGATTGTTTTTTGTTTGATATATTTTTTTCATGCTTTGAATTTTAATTTGTTTGTATCTCTAATTCTATGGTGTGTTTCTTGTAGGCAGCATATAGCTATATTATGTTTTTTTATCCAATCTGCCATTCTGTGTCTCTTTATTGGTGCCTTTGGTCCATTTATAGTCAGTGTAATTATAGATAGGTATGAGTTTAGTGCCATCATTTTGATGTCTTTTTTTGTGTGTTGTTGACAATTTCATTTTCCAATTACTTTTTTGTGCTGAGGTTTTTTTTTGTTGTTGTAAATTGTGTGTTCCGCTTTTTCATTGTAGTTGAATTCATTTTTGTTGAGTCCTTGTGTTTATCTTGGTTTTTATTTTGAAGTATGGAGTTGCTTTTCCTCATTGTGATTACCTTAGTATTTACCCCTAATTTTCTAATTAAAATCTTCACTTTTATCTCCCTATATTGCCTTGATTTCCTCTCCATATGGAAGATCTATGCCTCCTTTATTTAGTCCCTCTTTATTGATTATCGTCATCTTTTACATAATGATGTCAATGATTCCTTGTCCTGAGCTCTTTTTTTTTTTTTTTTCGTTTTTGTGATTTCCCTATTTGAGTTGATATCAGGATGTTCTGTTCTGTGTCCTTGTGCTGTGTTGATATCTGATATTGTTGATTTTCTGACCAAAGAATTTCCTTTAGTAATTCTTGTAGCTTTGGTTTGGTTTTTGCAAATTCTCTAAGCTTGCGTTTATCTGTAAATGACTTAATTTCACCTTCATATTTGAGAGTTTTGCTGGATATATGAGTCTTGGCTGGCAATTTTTCTTCTTCAGTGCTATATATGTCATCCCACTGCCTTCTTGCCTGCATGGTTTCTTCCAAGTAGTCCTAATTATTCTTATTGATTCTCCTTTGTAGGTGACATTTTGTTTATCCCTGGCTGCTTTTAAAATTTTCTCCTTATCTTTGGCTTTGGCAAGTTTGACGATAATATGTCTTGGTGATTTTCTTTTTGGATCTGCCTTGTATGGGGTTCAATGAGCATCTTGGATAGATATCCTTTCATCTTTCACGCTGTCAGGGAAGTTTTCTGCCCACAGATGTTCCACAATTCTCTGTGTATTTTCTGCTATCCCTCCCTGTTCTGGAATTCCAATCACATGCAAGTTCTTCTTCTATATAGTCCCACATGATTCTTAGGTTTTCTTCATTTTTTAAAATTCTTTTGTTTGATTTTTCTTCAAATATATTGGTGCGAATTGCCTTATCCTCCATCTCCCCAATTCTGCATTCCAATTCCTCAATTCTGCTCCCCCGACTTCCTATTGAGTTGTCTAATTCTGCAATTTTATTGTTAAATCTTTTGAATTTCTGAATGCTGCCTTTCTATGGATTCTTGCAGCTTATTAAATTTTTCACTATGTTCTTGATTAATCTTTTTGGTTTCTTCAACTGTTTTATCTGTGTGTTCCTTGGCTTTTTCTGTATATTTCCTTATTTCATTTCTGATGTCATCCCTGATGTCTTGAAGCATTCTGTATCTTAGTCTTTTATATTGTACATCTGGCAATTCCAGGAATATATCTTCATCTTGGGAAAAGTCTTCATTCTCTGATTTGGGGATTTGTAGAAGTAATCATGGTCTGCTTCTTTATGTGATTTGATATCGACTGCTGTCCCCGAGCCATCTATAAGTTATTATAATGATTTATTTTATATTTGCTCAATATGCCTTATCTTCTTGTTTTGTTTTGTTTCAGTACACCAAGATGGGCTACTAGAATGCTCTAACTTGTTGGAACCTTTGAATCACTTATGTCCTGTTATCAGATGTTTAGAGGTGTTAGCAGGTATATGAACCTATGAGTCCACTCAGTATTCTTGAATAGAATCAGCTCAGGTGTCCTGATAGTGAGTCACCTAGAGTGTGGTGTAGGCTCTCACCTACTATCTTAGAGGAGTAGTGGTGATGTTTGTATGCGCCACTTTCTAGTAGCCTCAAGGGGTCACACTCTGAGGAGGGCAGAGTGCTGACAGCCTTCCCCCAAGTGCCAGTGAGGAAGTAGCATCTCTGTTCTCTAGAGCACTCTGGTGGGTGGGCTCTGCAGCTGAACCTTAGGCACCTAATGCTTGTATCTCTGAAGACTGGTAGACACCACTATCCTCGGACCCCTTTAGGAGGTGGCTGGGTGGTGTGGATGGAGCCTCAGCCCTCAGTTCCTGCTGTGGGTCAGTGGGGGCTCTATTTAATAGGCAGAGAAGTATCAGACCTCCAAAACCTGCCTCTCCAATGCTCTGCTGAAACAAATGCAGTCAGACCTCTAACAGAATTGCCTTTGCATTATAATAGCCACCTGGTTCCATGTAGAGGTGAAAGCCAAAGACTGTGGATCTCTCATGCCTGGATGGAGCTGCTTCTGTCTGATCTTCCAGTTTAGGGAAGTCAGGAAAGGATTTTTCCTCTGATTGTTAATTGCTGCTTTTCCCAGGCCAGGAGAATGGGTTAGGAAAAAACCCCTCTGTCTGGCCCAAGGAATTTGGATGTTAATGAAGCCGACTGGGGCAGGGAGGGGAGGGATCAGATAGGAGAGAGGAGAGAGTAGCATGGTAGAATAGACAAAATCACTTATCTTGTATGGTGAGGGCTGTTTTATCTGAGATTCCAGAGGGGTGTGTAGCCTGTGTGTGCTGGTTGGGGTCTCGTGAGATTGCTCCAGGAGATAGGGCTGTGTCCTGTGCTTGCCTTTCAGGAATCCACCATCAGCCCCGCCGCACTTGCTCCAAAGCCCAGCACCAAGGGATTAGGGCTGGGGCACTCTTTCTGTGTGGCCTCTCATCCCCCTGTCACTCAGATTGGTTTGTAGCTTCTGTGCCCTGGCTGGGTCCCCATGGCGATTTCCCCTGGGGGTTAGAGGGGCGTCCCGTGCTTACTTTGTCTCAGGAAGCCACCATCAGCCCTGCCGCACTCACTCCAAAGCCCAGCACCAAGGGATCTGAGCTGGGGTGCTGCATACGCCAGGCTCCAGAACTAGTCGCTACTTCTGCGTGGTCTCTCATTCCCCTGTGAGTCAGGTTGGTGTGTAGCCTGTGTGTGCTGTCTGGGTCCCTGCTGAGGTTGTCCCAGGCAGTTAGGGCTGCATCCCATGCTTGCCTTGTCTCAGGAAGCCACCATTGGCCCCGTTGCACTATCACCAATGTGCCGCACCAAGGTCTCAGGACTGGGGCGTAGTGCGCCAGGCTCCGGAACCGGCTTTAGCATGGTCTCTCAATCCCCTGTCACTCAGGTTGATTCCTTAGTTCTGTGTTTGATGGTGAGGGTTTGTAGATTGTCATGTATGTAATCGATTCACTTGTTTTTTCAAGTCTTTATTGCAAGAGGGTTCAGCTTAAGCTTCTGCCTAGTCAGCCATCTTGGTCCTGCCACCTATTACTGCTTTTTATTATCAGTATCTTTATAAATCATGTCTTTGCCTTTGGGGGCTGGAAGCATTACATATAAACTTATGGATATATTTTAATACATACATACATGAAAATACACAAATAAAAATTTACTCCGATGATGAAGAAGAACTGGACGGCATTGGCATTTTGTCAGTTGTGGTAATAAGCCCTCTTGTAGAAGGTTCTGGATCATCTGGATTATGCCTGGGAAAGGAGACAGTGTTTCTATTCAGAAAATTAGTTAGAGTTGTCTATATGGTCCTTTTCTTTTTTTCTTCATATGTTTCATGGTAACAGTTCACTGCTTCCTGAATCTGCCTGTCAGTGTTAGCTAAGGGATCAGCATTTGGGTCCATGTTTTCAAGGAGCTGAAGTCCCTGATTTAAAAAAAAAGAGAGAAAGAAGTCCCTGATTTAGTTTAGAAAAAAACTCCAGCTAATCATTTCACTATAAATTTTTTTAAAATAATTTTTATTTTGCTTTAAGTGAAAGTTTACAAATCAAGTCAGTCTCTCACATATAAACTTATATACACCTTACTACATACTCTCATTTACTCTCTCCATAGTGAGTCAGCCCACTCCCTCCTTCCAGTCTCTCCTTTTGTGACCGTTTTGCCAGTTTCTAACCCTCTCTACCCTCCCATCTCCCCTCCAGACAGGAGATGCCAACACAGTCTCAAGTGTCCACCTGATACAAGTAGCTCACTCTTCATCAGTATCTCTCTCCAACCCATTGTCCATTCCCTTCCATGTCTGATGAGTTGTCTTCGGGAATGGGTCCTGTCCTGGGCCAACAGAAGGTTTGGGGACCATGACCGCCGGGATTCTTCTAGTCTCAGTCAGACCATTAAGTCTGATCTTTTTCTGAGAGTTTGGGGTCTGCATCCCACTGTTCTCCTGCTCCCTCAGGGGTTCTCTGTTGTGCTCCCTGTCAGGGCAGTCATTGGTTGTGGCCGGGCACCATCTAGTTCTTCTGGTCTCAGGATGGTGTAAGTCTCTAGTTCATGTGGCCCCTTCTGTCTCTTGGGCTCATAGTTATCATGTGACCTTGCTGTTCTTCATTCTCCGTTGATCCAGGTGAGTTGAGACCAATTGATGCATCTTAGATGGCCCCTGTTGGCATTTAAGACCCCAGACGCCACACTTCAAAGTGGGATGCAGAATGTTTTCTTAATAGAATTTATTTTGCCAATTGACCTAGAAGTCCCCTTAAGCCATAGTCCCCAAACCCTCACCCTTGCTCCGCTGACCTTCGAAGCATTCAGTTTATCCCAGAAACTTCTTTGCTTTTGGTCCAGTCCAGTTGAGCTGACCTTCCCTGTATTGAGTATTGTCCTTCCCTTTACCTAAAGTAGTTCTTATCTACTAACTAATCAGTAAATAACCCTCTCCCACCCTCCCTCCCTCCCCCCCCCCATAGCCACAAAAGAATGTGTTCTTCTGGGTTTATACTACTATAAAACAAGACTCTTGGTAAGCCTGAGGCCTATGCCAGTTGTGCAGGTTCCAGACTGAGAACCATTGCCCTGCTTAACTTCACTGCCCAGAGGATTTCACATATGGCCTGAATTCAAGGCCAGGCACAGAACCTCAGCACCTTCACATTGGAGTGTATGTTGCTTCAGAGGAGAGACCTCCATAGGTTACAAACAAGTTGTATGACTACTTTGTACCTGCTTGTTGTTAAATGTCTGTAAGAATTGAATCCACAGCTTTTTTTTTCATGTAACTAAAAACCTGTTATCAAGTTTTCTGAGATTGGGGACTCTCTCCTCTGCATTTCTCACATTTAGAAGCTGGTCCAGCTCCTAGTTACTATGCCACTTGGAAGCCAGAGTCTCACTTCCCTCAGGGGCCCTCCTGCCAGCCAGGCTCATCAGAGGAGAGCCATGCCCAGGTCAGCCCCGACATCTGCTATTGGCTTATCTGCTGTTGCACCCCAGCAGTCAGGTTTGGTGGCCCAGATGGCAACCCCTACTGCCCGTGTCATCGTGGGCTCTTCTGTCACTGGGCCATGCCATCACTGGAGGCTTCAGTGGAGTAAATAATGCTGAGCCCTCAAGGCCTGACATCACTTGCCAGGAGCCTCAGAGAGCCTAACCAGCATACCAGCAACAGCAGTTTGGCCCTTGCCGCTATGAGATGAAACAGTTTTTGGAGAGTGCCCAGAACCAGAGTGACCTCAAGCTTTGTGAGGGTTTCAGTGAGGTGTTGAAGCAGTGCAGATTTGCAAATGGATTAGTGTAATCAAGTTCAAATAGAAGAAATGGAAAATCTGCTTTCATGACCAGGTTAATGTGGCATAAAACTGTAGTTTTTAGAAAATAGGAACGAGAATCTAGTTGCCTAGCAGCATTGCGTTGGTGAGGCAACCTGCACCTGTATTTGGGGGAGAGGCAGGAAGTTTTCCTAGTCAGGTTTTACCACAATAATGCTATATAACAGAATCCCCCAAAATGTGAATGGTTTATGAAAACAAATATTAATATCTTCCTCACGTAACTCAAATTGGCCACTGAAGTTACTTCCAGCCCACTAGTTACCTTCAAGTCTATTTCACGTGTCCTTTTCATTTGTGATTGACCTTGAGAAGCAAGTCCTGCCTGGGGCCTGCTGTCCTCATGTGGAGTGCAGGTGGGGCACAACGGAGCTACCAGGAACCTGTAATGTCTTTTTAAAACTCTGCTTAGAAACGACACACTAAATAAAGTGGGGAAATATAACGTTCCCACAAGAGCAAGGCAGGAATAGTGAATATATGTTGAATAATAAAATCTTCCATAGGGGGGACTAGACCTAGCCAGCATATCAAACAGTTAATGCCATTCTAATACAGTTAATGATAACCCATTACATATTGTAGCTGATTATGTATCCTATTAGCTGGTGAGCCTGGGTGTAACCTTGCTTATATCATAAGTGTAGTATTATCTCTAGACTAAAGTATATTGCTCTTCTTTTGTTAGCATCATTTAAGATAAACACAAAAATGTTAGAAGGCTAGAGCAAAGGGATGGAGGTCAACCTATGCTGGCTTAAGAGTATGGATACCTACTAGCTATGATTGAGTTGAGGGGATAACAGAATCATGGAACATGTGCAGTTTAGGAATGGATATGCCAATAACAGTGTTTCTAATGACATTTAACATTGGGTTATTACACTAATGCTCTCCATAGGGCACACTGAGAACTGACCCAAGAGCAGGTCTCTGCCTTTTTAAAAATCACAGCCTCATTCCTTGAAGAAGAACAAACAGTGGCTACTCTAAAAGTCAGAACCTGGCACAGAGGCAAAACCCTTCCCTACTGACTGGGAAAGTTGCCCTCATCACTAAGACATATACATTGAGGAGTTAATTTTTGTTACTATTGAGAACTGAAGCTTTACAGGAAGCTCTACTGCCAACATGTAGTAGGCAGCATTTTAGAACCATGGCCAGGATAGCTTTAGCTAAAATATCAGAGTCTAAGAAAAACAAGATATTTATGCAAATCCAGATTTTAAATATTAAAAAAAAATTAGTACACACAAATTCCCAGTCTCCTGAGGCAGAATGATGAGAACTTGTACCAAACAGCATTGAACAGGAATTCCATTTTACAGAAAGAGAAATTGCAACTACTTTGCCATTATTTAAATGAGCTTAGTTCTTGAACCCCTGTTTCCTCCGGGGGTCGAAAATTTCTTTCCAATACAAGTCCTTTTTTTTTTTCTTTTTTTTGGTGTAAACTCATTCTGTATTTGGTATGTGATCAAGGAAGAAGAATCACACTCCAGGCTCTTCCCCGAGAATTGAGAAGAAGCATACCTTGGGAGAGAGGTGTCTGTGTCATGCCATGGTCCCATCAGCCAGCGCAGAAAAGGAGTTACCCAAATAGCTAAGAGCTGTATCACCAGGTTCACACATTTTGCTTCGAGATTGGCTGCCCTAGCAAGTTGAACTTTCCCTTAAACTCATCTCACTGTTACTGAAGAGCATAGGCTGAGGGAACAGAACAGGGAGAAAAAATCAGCTGATTATATTGAGGAGCTGGTAGCGTGAGGGGGGCGGAAAAAAGAGTTAAAAACAGGCTAAAAGGTCCAGAACCCACAGATTCATCTTTTTCTGTCTAAACAGCATAGGTACATGTCAGGCTATGGCTGCAGTTTCCATTTCCCTCACACTCTACTAAATATAGGAACAAAGACAAACGAGGATGGGGTTTAGTTGGCAGGCATCTGAGTCACTTCCCATTGCAGGACTAAGTGTTCTACTCTATTCCTACATTTGTAATGTGGTTTTTAGACTCCAGTGTCCTAAAAGGGTAGTAGAGGTGAGTGAGAAGGTAACCACTGGTGAGGTAGTTATCTAGATACAAGAGGCTTCAAGGAACCCACGGCACAGAAGGAAACTTATACTATTTTTTTTTTTTTTTTACTGTGTCAGCCCTTTACAAGGATCAGTACACAGGCACGTGGATGCTCATATTGTGTGTTAGATCCTGCTTTCTCTTCTGGTGTAGTGTTTATGGACAAACTCCCAACCCTGGCCCCAACTCTTAAAGTCTTTTGACTTTGGATTTTGTGAATGTTCTGACAGCCAAGAATCATCAAGCCAGTAACTGCTTTTTTTCCTTTTAAATGGGAACAGAAGAGGGTTCAGAGTGAGCACTGTCTGATTAACAAAGAGATCTGACACCCAAGTCACAAATTTTAAAATTTCTCAACTTCAAATGGCCCATCCCTGAGAACTATTGAAAATTTGTAAAGGGGATACTTTTTGTCTCTCATCACACCAGACCAGATGCTATGGCTATGAAGAGGGTCAAAGCACCTGACTCTTATGGTAATTTCCAGATCAGCTCTCCTGAAGAAGGGTGAGATGATTTTTTCCACTGGGCTCATTTGTAACCTATTCCTCAGGGATGTCAGAGCAGCCTGAGTCAATGAAGGGCCTTCCTGAAGGAAGAATGGCTAGGAGTCAGGGCTGTAGCCCAGAGAGTGCCTATCAGTAATACGGCACAAGGCTAAGTCTTACCTCATTTAAGGGTGGATGAGTGGAGGTAGGCACCATGGGCCGAACTTTTGTGAAGAGGGACACAGAGGACCAAACAGGGTTTCTCAGAGAATGGCATGTGAGACACTTTTGTAACCTCATAAATATGTAATACTAGCATTCCAGTGTCCAGGTCTTACTGGAGGTGCTTTTTTCTTTTAAATAGCTATCCTACAAATTAAAAGCCCTGTAATTTCAGTTTTCCCCGTATGCCCCATGTTCCAAATAAACTATCACTGAATTGAGGCTGAAATTTTCCTATAGTGATGTAACCTTCTCTCCAGCTTGAGGGTTGTTGTTGCTGTCAAGTCAGCTCCGACTCATGGCAACCAGATGTAGGTAATGTGATTATTATACTAACACACCAAGCAAGGTTTTTTTTACATTATAGGAGTCCCAGGGCGGCCGAAATAGTTAAGTGCTCTACTACTAGCCTAAGGGTTGGTGGCTGGAACCTACCCACGTCTGGCAATCTGGTTCTGAATCAACTCAATGGCAGCTAACAACAACAGCAACATTGCCTTCTGTTTTGTGTAGTCTTGAATCCTTATTCTTAAACCTGTATTTTCTATATCCAGTAATACCCAAGGTGTTTTTAATTTTGCTGTTATTTTTACTGTTTTCTCATGGTGGCAACTCTTTCTCATTCTAGAATTTCCCTAAAGAACCATTATCCCTTCGTACCCACATTTTTCTTAGCTGAAAAATTTCACTCAATGGATTTATGAACTGAAAATAAGTTTGTGCTTCCCTGGAAGGACTGTTATATCCTTAGCCTTGTGGTCTCTCACCAGAGCTTGTGAAACAGGGTGTTAAAATGACACTTTTCCTGCTTGAGACTTTACACTAGGCACCAAAGCTGAGAACACTAGGTGCCAAATAAGCACACTTTCTAAAACAAGATGCTAGACCATCTTTTCTAGGGTTGACATAATAAAAAAAGAAAATGAAAACAAAAAAAAAAAAGAGAAACTTCATGTCAGGTAATGAGAATAAGCCTCATTAACTTATCAGTTTATGAAATCGTTTTAACAATTCTTCTTTTACCGCTATTGTTTGCTTGTGACTTAGACTTATAGAACCTAATTTTAAAAGATACTTTTCCTTGAATCAATTATAAGAAGAAAGCTGATGCTGGAAGAAAGACTCGAAATCGTTTTCTTCCATTTCTAAGTGATATTAAAAATATTGCTTTAGAGCCCAAAAGAAATAACTAGTCTTAGATTCTTCATCACTAGACTCTCTCACACCTTTACAGCTTCATCAACAAAAGCAAACACAAAAACAAATGAGAGAGAGAAACTTCTTGGATCCAGTAAGCTAAGAATGATATTGTTTATTCAGGCTTGGGTGGTGTGCCCACCATTCCTCCAACATCAATCTCTGTGGCTCAGGAAGTACAGGACCGCTATACTTACCCCAGCTTGGGTTTAACACTTGAAATTGCCAAGTTTAATTCTAGGACATGGAAAAATCCGGCATATACTTTTTGATTTACAATAGAACTTTCAGCTCTAAATGTTTTAGAAGTGACCTATTGGCAACCCAGTTGGAGATCATATTTTTAGCTAGGTGTGGCCGTGTGATTAACTTTGCACATGGAATATGAACAGAAGGGTATATATCCCACTTGTGGGTCTTGGCCAGATAAATTTGAGCCTGCACTCCACTGGTCCCTCTTTTCCTTCCCATTCTTTGGATCCTAGATGTGGCAGCAGCTTTGACCTTGCAGATGAGTACAATGCATTAGTGGGTACAGAACAGCAACTGGAAAAGAGCCCGAATATCTTAATGGCCCGGGGCAGGAATGCTTCCACACAAGCCTAGAGTGGTAGGACTGTAACATATCTTCTAAGCCATAGTAACAGCCTCTTACATGATCTTTGTCTCCAGTATCCTCACTTTATTCTCCTTCTCCTGCTGCCATAGGATGGATGGAACCCAAGCACAGCTCTGAGCGTGCCTAATGATCTTTAAAGTCTCTACATGATTGTGGAGTAGAGTCCATGACCCAGATCCCAACTGATCTTTCAATCTCCTCTTCAGTGAGCATGCTACACTGGCAGATTCTTGGTATTCACGTGCCACTATTCCTCCATTATATCTGTGGACTATAATATTGGGCATTTTATATTTTACACTAGGTCCCTGGGTGATACAAATGGTTTGTACTCGACTACTCACCTAAAGGTTGGCAGTTCAAACTCACCCAGCTGTTCAGCGGAAGAAAGGCCTGGAGATTTTCTGCAAAGATTATATATAGCACAGTTCTTTTCTGTAACACATGAGCTCGCCTTGTGTTGGAATCAATTTCACAGCAATGGTAGTTGTTTTTTTTTTTTTTTTAATATCACACACACAAGTATTTTTATGGTTAATAAAAAATATACTTTGGAAAGAGAAGAGAAAAATGAGGACATAAAAAGTTAAAAAAAAAAAAACCCTCTTCCCTGACAAATTACTCCTAAGATACAGGTTTTTGAAATATTCTCATCCTCCTGTTACTTTGTTAACATTCACACCTGGTGCCCTGTATTTACTGTGGGGACCAAGGACACCTAAGCCAGCTGTGAAAGAGGAAGGAGCCTGGGTTTCTGAAGCTCGGTGTAGAGAAACGCGGACTTTACACCGGCCACACCCGGGTGTCTAGCCTCTTGACTCAATAAAAACTGTTAGCTGCACAAAAGGGCGTGTGTTTTCGGTTTCCATCCTGAGTCTTAAAGTGATAGCTGTAATATCCAGCTTGCTTTTCAGCTTCTAAAAGGAGCAATCCCCTTTCTGAAGGAGTCACTTGCAGGAGGAGAGCGCAAGAGGTGAGCAAGGGCAGCTGAAATATCGTTCTCTGGCTCACAGCGACCGCGCCAGGTAAGTTCTTTCCAAAAACAGAGTCTTCCATGTACATTTCTGTTACCTACTAAAAACAGCAATAGCAACACACATTCCGAAATGCCCTGGCAGCGGGAGGAGGCGCGGTGGCTGGATGATGTCTGGCCCAAAGGAGCTTTGCTACGGGCAACTCAGCTTCTCAGTTTGGACCAGAGGCCGCTATTTGGCGACAGCTCGGGCACCATGTCCCCAGGATGCGCTGCTCCCCCTCCGACATCCTGCCAGGGCTCCTAGATGGCAGATGGAGGAGTGCATCCTACCCTCATCTTTGGAAAGGGGGACTGACGTCCTTTCTCAGATGAGGGAGGAAATTCCATCCCCCTCGCAGAGACTCCGCGGTGGGATGGCTTCCTCCTGTCTCTCACCTCCCTCCCTCGGACTTTGGCTGAGTGCCCTCTCTCCTGCATTGGAGAAACAAAGAAAAAAGAGGGTCCTTATCTTACTTTTTTTTTTTTTTTTTTTTTATCTTACAGACACTTTAAATCTCAAAAGATTGTTTCTTGCTTATTTTGGTATTGAGCACACTTAATGTTCCAATGACTCTGCAAAGCTGTATTTTTATGGGATAATTCATCCTCACTCTCTCTCACCAACTATTAAAAATAGCTATGAGGTCTAAGCCTGTTAATCAGGCACTGTTTCTAAAAGCTTCTAGTCCGTTCTTTCACGGCATCAGATAACCTGTGATCCTTACTGAAAATACGGCTCTTGGGCATTTTTAACTATTACTGCATATGATTCTTATGAACAGTAACTTGGAAACCATTAATGGTCTACCCAGTCTCATTGAACTATCTCATTCTATTTGTTTAATTTGGAATTAAAAGCTTCTTGGCTTAGATATCTGTGTTTTGCATAAAAATAAAAAAGTACTTTGTAAGCTCATGTAATCTTCCCCCAGAATTTTAAAATATTAAATCTAAGGAATAAACTATACATTTCTCCTGCTTATAACACAAACCTGGTGGCACGGTGGTTACAGCTGTTAACCAAAAGGTCAGCAGTTTGAATCCACCAGGCGCTCCCTGGAAACCCTATGGGGCAGTTCTACTCTGTCCCATAGGGTCACTGTGAGTCCAAATCGACTGGACAGCAACGACTAGTAGTAGTAGTAGTATAACACAACAGTAAAAGGCTCAAGTTTTACTTGACCAACTCTGTTCCCCACCATTTATAGAAAAAAGAAAAGACATCATATGGTGGAAGTCTGTTCAGAATGAAATTGTTGATGTTTCTGATGAAAATGATCCAGGTACCTTAGTATTTCTTGGTAATTTGCAAATTACATAACATATTGATACATTTTACTGCAAGGCTTAACTTCCTCATTGTATAAACGGTACTTTAATCCTGAAAAGTGAAAAATAGTTTGAGAGCCTATATGTTGTTAGCTTGGACAGCAATGAATCAGGCAGGAATTATTGTTTTATCCATAATGCTGATAAGCGAGGCTTACCAAAAAACCCAAACCAAACTCATTGCCATCCAGTTGATTCCGACTCAATAGAGACCTATAGGGCAGAGTAGAACTGCCCCATAGGGTTTCCAAGGAGCATCTGGTGGATTCAAACTGCTGACCTTTTGGTTCGTAGCTGAACTCAACTACTACGCCACCAGGGATTTTGGAGAGGTAAGTTCCTCTCTAAAGGTCTCACAGGCAATAATTTGGGTAGGATTTGAACCCAGGCAGCCTGACTCCAGAATCTCTGCTCTAGCCCTTAGGACTTCTTTGGGTTCTTCTTGCCTGACTCTTCCTCCAAGGTGCTCTCCCTGTCAGCCCTCCCACTGTGTCCACTCTGGCCTGCTTATTCTCTTCAGGGGACACATCCTCCGCTGGCTTCCATGGGAAAGAACTGCTACTGCTTCTGTCCATACCCAATCCTCACCTTCATAGACACTTAAATCTTGTCTTCTTAGACACTCAAAATGTTTAAGCAATTTTTATATAGCATTTACTATGTACCAGGCAAGATTTTAAGTGCATTATAAATAATATGAGGTATTTGGAATCTCCTGTAGGAGATAGTTAATATTAGTCTCTCCATTTTATAAGAGGAGAAACTAAGACACAGAAAATTAAGTATCTTTCCTTGGTCACACAGTTACTAAAGTGTAGGAACATGGGAATGTTAGCTATTGATGTCTTAGATAACAGAATAAAGGGACAGCAAAACTCCTTGGCCTCAGTCTCTTGGAGCCAGAAACTCTCCACTGCTTTTGAGGAAAACAAAGAGAGGTCTCACCCAGATGTGAGAAGCCTGTCAGATCTGGGCAGATTCTCAAATATCCTGGCTACTGGCCCTCTTCTCTGTCAGCCTATAAACAAGAAATATCCTTTTCTTTCTGTTACATAAACTAATTCCTGGACCAGTATCTTTGTCTACACACTGTAAAGAGCTTTCCTTTTCATTTTGAGAGACAGCGACATTCTTTTTCTCTCCTTCCTTCTCTCAAGGTCATTCCTCCCTCCAGTCTGCCCCTTGCTTCCCTCAGTTCACTAAACCTATCCTCATCAAGGTCAGTGATCATCTCCATTTGTCTCTTTCTCAGGGAGGCCTTGCCTGATCACCCCACATATAAATACAACCCCAACACTTCCTATCCCCTGCTTGTATTTCTCCAAAGCATTTACATGCATATATATTTTTGTGCAATTTTTTAAATTTATTATCTGTCTTCTCCACTAGAATAGAGCTCACATGAGGCAGGAATTTGTATCCACCTTGTTCACAGTTGAATCCTGAGCATATAGAACAGTGCCCTGCACAGGGTCGGTAGTCAATATATAGGGAGCTCCTAGAACACTTTCTGGCCACTCCTTCTCCTCTCCATTAAGTCCCACTCTGCCTCTACTTACCCACCAATTATTAATGTTCGCAGGGACTCATCTGTCCTTTTCTTTCCTTTTCTATTCATTTTATGCATCACACAGGAAAGGTTCTTTTAGAGCTCTTGCAGGGATCAATAAGGTAATGTATATAAGGCATCTATATAAGACTTTGAAATGGAAGGTGTCTTGGTTGTCTAGTGCTGCTATAACAGAAATATCACAAGTGGATGGCTTTAACGAAGAGAAATTTATTCTGTCACAAGCTAGTAGGCTACAAGTCCAAATTCAGGGCATCAGCTCCAGGGGAAGGCTTTCTCTCTCTGTCAGCTCTGGAGGACAGTCCTTGTCATCTATCTTCCCCTAGACTAGGAGCTTCTCAGTGCAGGGACCCCAGGTCCAAAGGACACACTCTTCTCCTGGGATAACTTTCTTTTTGACATGAGGTCCCCAAGTCTCTCTGCTTGCTGCTTTCTTTTATATCTCAAAAGAGATTGACTTAAATCATAATCTAATCTTGTAGATTGAATCCTACCTCGTTAACATAATTGTTGTTAATCCCACTTCATCAACATCATAAAGACAGGATTTACAACATGCAGGAAAATCATATCAGATGATGAAATTGTGGAAAATCATGGCATAGCCAAGTTGACACACATTTTTGAGGGACACAGTTCAATCTATAACAGAAGGCTACATACTTTGCTTACAAAACATAGGAAGCTGATATATACATTCCACAAACAGAAAGCTGATATACATGTACCTTGAATAACCATTAGATACGACATTAGGTCCTTGCATTCTACTGAGTGTCTCTTCTGGATTGCAGGTTACCATGGCTTCCAGATCCATCATGACGGGCCCCATTTGTTTGGTGGAAAATCAGAAAGAGCAGCTGACGGTGAATCCAAAAGCATTAAAGATTCTTAACGAAATTTCTCAGCCTGTGGTGGTAGTGGCCATTGTAGGGCTGTATCGTACAGGAAAATCCTACCTGATGAACCGCCTGGCAGGACAGAACCATGGTGAGTGTTGTCCTGGGCGAAGGGCCGTTAGTTTGGAACCAGTGATAACACAGTCTCCTCTAGGTCATATTAAGGAAGAGCTGGCTTCTTCCCACTAGAAAAAAACAAAACAGAACAAAAACAAATTCTGATGCTCATCACCAAATTTATAACTTCAAACTTATGTATCCACAAAATCTGTAGCAAAGAAGAGCTCTTTTCTCCATTAATAAAGAAGAGCTCTTTCAACCCTATGCAAAGATCCACCCCACATGTTCTCTGGATCCCTCCACCTCCGGCAATGATTCTCTTTCTTTCTCCTACATCATTTGTGCATGTGATACAGGATAAAGAGAAGCAGAATCTCTGTATATCTAATATCTCAACAGAGATACCATCTGATTTTTTTTCTCCAGTTCATAGCAACTTTGATAAATTGTACCCTCTTTCTCTATTTAGTCTTTTCTAAAATGTAAAATACAACACATACATAAAAGTGCAGCACGCATAAATGCACAATAAAACTAATAGACATGAATGAACACCTGTGTAACCAATGCTCAGGTCAAGAAATAAAATATTCCCAATATGCAAAAGCCCAAATCTTATACCCTTGTCACCCTCACACGTAATCACCGATATTTTAGTTTTCCTGGCACTTCTCTTGATTTTTAAAGATGGTTTTACAACCTATGCATACATTTCCAAAAAAGCAATTTAGTTTGACTTGCTTGTAAACTTTATTTAAATGGATTTATATGGTATGCATTCTTTTGTGTCTTGCGTTTTGGCTCATTAAGAACTTATAAGACTTACTTAGTTTATTATATGTATCTGTAATTTATCTATTTGTACTAAATTATAGTATGCTGTTGTATGAAGATACCGGAATTTCTTTATCCATTCATTGTGGATCAACATTTGTATTATATTCAGCTTTTATCTTTTATGAACAAGGTTGTCATGGATTTTTTTTCTACTTATAACTGTTGCTCATGTACACAAACCACTTGTGTACAAATTCCTGGAACTGGATTTGCTGGATCACAGGATATGTGTGTCTTCAGTTGTTACAGATAATATCAAACACATTCTCAAAGTTTAGGGCAATTTAAATGCTTATTAGCAGTAATCGAGAATTTTCCACAACATTACAAAAATTTGCTGATCTGGTTACTATATAAAACCAAAAACGAAAGCAGTTGCCCTCCGGGAAGTACCAACTCACGGCAATGAGTTGTGTGCCAGAGTACAATTGTGCTCCACTGGGTTTTCAATGGCTGACCTTTTGGAAGTAAGTTGCCAATTTGTTCTTTCAGGGTGCCTCTGGGTGGAGTCAAACCACCAGTGTTCTGGTTAGCAGCCTAGCACTTAACTGTTTGCGCCAGTTTGCCTCACTATAAGGGAGGTTGAACACCCTTTCAAATACGTATTTCCCACTATTTCCTTTTTGTGAAATCTTTTTTTCCTACTGGATTGTTTTCTTTGGTTGTTATTGATTTTCAGGGAATTGCCCATAGTCTGTCAGTGAAGACCTTGTAGCCATTTTTTTTCCCCTCGCTTCCTCTTAGCACCGCTAAGGATTAAAATTTAGTCCACTAAACTCTCAGGGCCACCGTGCTTGTCTCACTGTCTCTGTCTTTGTCTCTGTTTCTGTCTTCGTCCCTCCCTCCCTCCCTTTTTCCTTATCACTCTTTTTTCTTCTCATTTACTCTGTCTCCTTTTCTTTCTCCATTTCCCCTTCTTGTTTCCCAATTTCCCCCTTGGCTTCTAAGCAAGCATTTTGTCTTTATTTTTATTTTAGGGGAGTTCTTGATCATCAAGAAGGAAGGGGGGACACTTTTCCTTGCCTTGCCCAAATAAATTCATAAGGATATTTTTTGATGGATTACGGTTCAGAACCTCAGGAGACAGATTTCAACAATGTCCTTTATTTTCTACTCAAGATAAGATCAAGTAATAACCAGGCGATTTCCCAGCACTCTGCTGAGGAAGTCCCTGACCTCAAGATGTTTTAAAATTTCTGACTTGTGTCTCTACCACCCCACCTGTATCACAGGAAGAACAGAAAGAAAAAGATTCACTTCCGGTCATGGTCCATGAGCAAGACCAGGTCGCTATTTCTGTTGCTTTGTTTTTTTATACCTCTGATGACTAAGATTTATGACCTTCAATTACACCTTGCCCTTCCACATTGGGGCCCTGAAGTTAGGCTTGCTCTAGATTATTTAGCAAACATCAAAAATTATCATGATGTAGAAGAGTACAAAGGAGCCCTGGTGGTGCAGTGGTTAAGAACTCTGCTGCTAACTGAAAAGTGAGTGCTTTGTACCCACCAGCCATTCCATAGGAGAAAGATGTGGCAATCAGCTTCTGTAAAGATTTATGGGGCAGTTCTACTCTTTCTTATAGGGTTGTTTTGAGTAGGAATTCACTCAAGAATGGGCAATGGGTTTAGAAGAGTGCAGACCAACCCATGCTTTTATATTCACTCCTTGGAGAAAACATAGGCTGGGAGGTAAAATGAATGGCCTGAGCCATGCTGAACCACGTTCCCCTAGAAGTTTCCTTACCACCTCTAGTCTCAGTTGAGGAAAGCACTGCACATAGCAGATGCTCAAAATCTTGGACTCTTTAACGGGATATATTATCCACAGATTCCTGGACATAGCCATCAGATCTTATCTCACTGTGGGTTTAAGCCATTGGAAAGAAAATCCAGCAAGCTTCAAGGGTCTGTACTGCTTTCTCCTCTATTGTATCCCCTTCTTGAAGCAATGAACATTTTTCTGGAAGAGGAGAGAGGAAAAAAAAAAAAAAAGAAACAGGAAGAATGGGGAGAAGCAAATCCAACAGATAACCCACTCGAGGGGTAATGAAAGTATTTAATGGAGAGACCATTTACAAGGATAAAGACAGAGCAATGTGAACCAACGAGAGATGGTGAAGCACCTAGACAGTGGTAATAACAGTAGCAGTGTAGCCATTATCATCTCTAGGCCTGAAGAGGCAAGCAAAGAGTGAATAGCAGAATGTGGCAGGATTAGAGTTATTGGGTGAGGCTGAGTGAAAGGAGTTGTGACCTGATATAGAGGAACAGAGGCACTGAATATTGTGGCCCAGCAGGGTGGAGGTGAGGGAGCGTGTGTCTTCTTTCTGCTCTCCTGGGTACCTCCCACTGGTTGAATTCTACCAGAAGCCAGAGGCCAAGGGAGCCTTCGTGATAGAGGACATAAAGGTCTATGTCCTTGGGCACAGGTCAGGGTGTAGAGCAGGAAGAGCTAATCTGATGGGAAAAGGAGGTGGACAAAGACAACTAGTATATCAGAATTTTATCTGCCAAGCTAAAAATTATGAAGACTTCCTAACCAAGTTATGAAACCTGGGCATGCTTTGACTCCCCCCACTTCACTTCCTGTCCCATCCTTTTCTTCTCTAGATTTATCAAATCCTTTTAATCATTTTTCTACTACTTTCACCCTAGTTGGCCACATCATTATATCAGACTGTTGATCTTTGTACAGGGTCAGTGTAGCCCACGGGGAAACAGGCTGGGAGTCAGGGGGCCTGTGTTAAGTTTAGGCTATATGTCTAAGTAGCTGTGCCAACCAGTGACAGTTTCTGGGTTTCAGTCTCATCATTCACAAAATGAGCGAGTTGGACAAAATGATCACTTCACTTTTTCCCAGCTCTAAAATTCTTGAAACCTCCTAATGGTTCCAGGATCTAAATTCCTACTTACTTAGGCATTTTAATACCACACTGATTTTCCTAAATTCTTCTTGATTTTTCATCATCCATCTCAAAAAATTAATTAATTTCCATTGTCTAGCCAGTCATATCTCCTTAATTGTGCATTCAGACCCCCGAATCACCTATTCCTCAACTACATTTCAGGCTCAATTCTCACTACTCTGTACTGGAAGCCTGTTTCAGCAGAACTGGACTCTAGAAACTGTTCACTCCTTTCTCTTCCCATGTCAAGGTCTCCTCCAGTTAGGTGGTTTTCTCTTAACATGAGACCAAATAAGGAAAAGGAAGCTCTGCATAATGGTAATCCAGAAACAGAGCTGTCTTCTCAGCTCTCTCTCTAATCCCACTATACATTTCTTGCTTTTTCTTTCCTCTTGTGCATCAGATAAAAATAGAAACAAACCAAACCCTTTGCTGCAAGTTGATTCTGACTCATAGCAACCCTACAGGACAGAGGAGAACTACTCCATAGGGGTTACAAGGCTGTAATCTTTAGGAAAGCCAACTGCCACATCTTTCTCCTGTGGAGTAGCTGGTGGGTTCAAACCTTCAACCTAGCAGTCAACAGCTAGTGCTTAACAACTGCGCTACCAGAGCTCCTCAGAGTTTGCTAAAAAACCAAACCCAACCCACTGCTGTCGAGTCGATGCTGACTCATAGTGACCCTACAGGACAGAGTAGAACTGCCCGATAGAGTTTCCAAGGAGTGCCTCATGAATTCGAACTGCCAGCCTCTTGGTTAGCAGCCATAGCACTTAATCACTACACCAGCAGGGTTTCTACAGTTTAATAAAGTTTCCATTAATTCTGTAACATGATATAGTTTGAGTCTTTAAAGGAATAAGGTGAGCAGGGGATACAAAGTGTTTCTTGAGAAGGGACTTAATATATATAACAGTTTGATTGGCTTTTCTTGCTTAAATGGAAGAAACTCCTCTCCATGCTAGGCACTTGCCATACTACAATTTTAATTAACCTTTGCAGCTCCTGAGCAGCCTGGACTATCTGCTATCACTGATGTTGCTTTACTTTCTTCCCTATAGGCTTCCGTCTGGGCTCCACGGTGAGGTCTGAAACCAAGGGCATCTGGATGTGGTGTGTACCTCACCCCTCCAAACGCAGGCACACCCTGGTCCTTCTGGACACCGAGGGCCTGGGCGATGTGGAAAAGGTAAGACAGAGAGTCATGGAGAAGTCATCTTTGCTCTTGACTCTCATTTACCTTTTAATTTGCCACGTTAATCCAACTTTTGTGACATGTTGTTATGAAAAAATTAGGGATAATTAGGTTAAATTTTATTTCCTTGAACTTATTTCCTTTGTATGCTCAAATATTATTGGTATATTAGGGATAGATCTTCTTTTGTTTAACACTAGGATGAATAAAAATATTAATAAATGCTTTCTGAGCAGTTGAATTTCAGGGCTCTGTGCTAAGTGTTGTAGGTAAAGAGTGAATAAGGCAAAGGCCCAGAGCCTAGCTGAAGACTCAACATGTACAAAGTGTGATCAACATCAGTCGTCATGAATGCAAGAAAGTGAACACCTAACCCAGACCTACGGGTTAGAGGGAACTATGATTCATGGGATCAATGGGAGCTACCAGTTAAAGAATGTGGAGCCGATGGGGTTGGAGGTAGAAACCATGAGTTTAGGGTTTCAGTGAAGTAATCTATCTAAATAACCTTCAGAAAAGCTTCATCTACATGAGGAATATTCATAAAGATTTTGGTTCAAGACTCTGGGCTTTGGAGATTAACTCTCCACTAGCTTCTCTATAAAACCATGAGCTTGACCCACGAAAAACATTGTAAATGGGACAATTTTAGGTATTTTGTCTTTATAATATTAAATGCAATGAATCATTTCTCCTTATTTAATTTCTCCTTTTTCATTATTGAGTCTAAGTTCAAAGTAGCAGCAGTAGATATTTGGTGTTCGTTACTGCCAAAAAAAAAATAACAACAAAAAACTGGGGGAGATTTTACCCTGAATCTCTTTTCCTTTTCCAGGCTCAGCTTCTGCTCCTTCACACCTACCCCATGCTTCACTTAAATGGAATAACTCTAGAATACTTCTAAATGACCCATACTCTCTAACATTTCTGATGTGATTTTTGTTGATTTGGACACCTGTATGATCTCTTTTCCTATACAAGTTCATATTCTATGAATTCCTAAAAGACTAGCTATTTTCAGTCTCCTGACATCCTATACCAGTCAGATGTACATCTTCTCCTCACTTATTGACTAACTCATTTTCAGACATTTCGTATTTACTACAATAGTAAAAAATCGACTATGTGACTGTTTTGTGCATTAATGATGTACCTCTGGCAGTAATGAATGCCGAGGTGCAAGGTGAGAGTGACGCTGACTGTGATGGTTAATGTTACGTGTCGACTTGGCTGGGCCATGATTCTCAGTGGCTTGGCACTTATGTAATGACGTAGTCATCGTCCATTTTGTGATCTGATGTGGCCATCTTCCATTCCTGCATAATGCCAATTTTGCCTAAAGACCTGCTCTTTGAAACCTAACCATGTCAGTAAATGAGGAGAGGGTGTAGTCATTTCTTGCTCTGAATCCGCAGCGTACTTATTGCTATTTATTGGCCTTACCCCTTTTTCTTTTACATTGTAACTATTGGGCCACTCCTGGCAGAGATTATAGTCTTGGTTGCAATTATATGTTCACATGTTTATCTACCTTTCTGGAAAGTCATCTTCTTGAGGTTAGGAACAACCATATAGAACTTTGTACTCATACAACCAAAGTGTCCAGAGTTTATGGATGCCCAATGAACAGTTGTTTAATTTAATGAAATAATATTTCATCCTTAATATAGTCCTCAGTCAAGAAAAAAAAATTGCTGAAGTTATTGTCCACCATTTACTGAGCACCTACTGTGATCTAAACTATGTATTAAACATTTTACACACATTGACAGTGTCATTCACTTAGTTAAAAAAACTGAAGAACCTGAAGCCCTGAGAGTGATCAATGTAAGTAAAAATATGAGGTTTGAATTTAACATTGTTTTCAAAAGGTATGCTATCTTCCCTATTCAGCTATAGAACAGCTGAAGTAGTAAATGCACAAATCAAATCAATGAACGAACAAATGAAGAGCAGACTCCCATGTCTCTTGCTCTAATGTGCTTTCTAGGGTGACCCTAAGAATGACTCCTGGATCTTTGCACTGGCTGTGCTCCTGAGCAGTACTTTTGTCTACAACAGCTTGTCCACCATCAACCACGAGGCTCTGGAGAAGCTACAGTATCCTTCCAGGAACCCAACCACCATGTTTGTTGAGCTTATGGGAATGGAAACTGAGACTATTTCTTTTTTCTTGTGATTCAGTTTTCATGAATGAGGAAGAGGGAACATGGGGCAAATTAGAATGTTTATAAAATTTATTTCCAAGTGAGATCTGGGAATTGTGGTGTTGAATACTACTCCTTCCTTAGCTAACCTCCCAGCTATGTGACTGAACTAACAGAGCTAATCAGGGCAAAATCCTCCTCCAGATCTGATGAGGTAGAGGATTCCACCGAGTTTGTGAGTTTCTTTCCAGACTTTGTTTGGGCTGTTCGTGATTTCAGCCTGGAGCTGAAGTTAGGTGAACGCCCTATCACCGAAGATGAGTACCTGGAGAATGCCTTGAAGTTGATTCCAGGTATCAGTGCATGTCCTGGGTGGTGGAAGGTTCAGTAGAGGGTGATATATATCAAGTGAGCCTCGTCATTCAGCATTTGAAGTCAACATGTATTTGAGGCTGGATAGAGGCCCAGGAAAATGGTGATTGAGGGGAAGGCATGATTTTAGTGGATTATTACTACCTGAAAATATCCAGTGGCTGGAGTTTAAGCTCACTGAGGAAATTTAAGGCCCAATGTTGAACCAAATGATTTCAGAGCCATTGGTACCATGAAAAAAAAAAAAATTTCAAATTACAATCACTTCTATAACTTCTTAAGGTCCACATACCTGTGTTCCTTATTAAGTGTGCCTCCTGGTTTGAGAAAAAGAGTTCAAGAAATTGGAAGTTGTTAAACACAGAATCACAGCGAAATCAAATGGCATAGTTTTCAAAACATATTTCAGGAGGCATATTTTAGTAAATGATCCCCGGTGGCTCAGGGGGCAGTTCTACTCTGTCACGTGGGATCAGTATGAGCCTAAATCAACTCAATGGCACACAACAACATATTTTACTAGCTTTGAGAGTTACATCTGTGAGAGTGAAACCTGTGAGAGCCGGAACATGGCAGGACTGCCTTGTTTTTGCAAGTCTTATGAGTTTTCTGCCTTTGACAGGGTGCAGTCTTACTACTTCGCTATCACTCACTTTAGTGGAAAATATTTGAGTTTTACTTTTCTCACAGGTTTGCACCTTATAAAGGTTCTGGCTTTTGCAGGCTTTGCTGCATACTAAAGTCAGAAAAAAAATTGCGATATCCTTTCAGAAAGACTGTCAAATCCTGTTATTGTTCTGTTAACATCACATACATCATTCTACATCCTTACGTAATAAGTTATCATTTTAATATTATGAACTTATTACATGGATTACATTTAGGAAGGTGTCTAACTGATAGCATTAGAAAGAATATCCATTTTCATTTATTCATTTCTTCAACAAACACTTATTAAACGGCTGATATCTGCCACAGTATCTCTCTGCAAGACATGGTCAAGTCCTGTATAATGTGAGGTAGGGAAGTTGTGAGGTCTCCAAATTACATTCGGGCTAACCCTACTCATTGAAGGCTTTTGCTGAAAGAATCTCTAAAAGTATTTATGATGTGTGTATTTTGGGGCTCTGATTTTAAATTTTTCTTTATTGACCTGAGTATCACCTCTCCTCATAATATTTTTCCAGCAACATCTTATCCTTATATCAAGCATTACTTTGTTTTTGAAACCACATTTTATTTCTGACACAAGGGCGGTAAGATCAGAAAAGTACTTCTGATCAGTTCTTTTTATGTGTCAGTCATTCAATAAACATTTATTAAACGATTACTCTACTGAACTCCATACACAGATTAAGGAAACCAAATGTAAGTTTGTTTACTTGGGATAGATGCTACCATTTCTTCTCCAGAACTGCCTCCTTGACTTTTTGTTCTGTCCACAAATGGATTTTTTAATTTTTTTTGCTTTGG
The DNA here is from genome assembly GCF_024166365.1 of Elephas maximus indicus. Classification (NCBI taxonomy): domain Eukaryota; kingdom Metazoa; phylum Chordata; class Mammalia; order Proboscidea; family Elephantidae; genus Elephas; species Elephas maximus. The sequence continues at coordinate 140,145,576 of NC_064821.1, forward strand.
GTAGATTGGCTCAAGGCTGATTTGCACAATTGGATAAAAGGAGATTTAAAGACAAGAGAGTACACTGATGCACAGGTCCCTGGAAATAAAAGTCAACAGATTCCTTTCCTGAAGGCTTCCCCTTCAATGATTGCTCTTTTTCTAATTTGGCAGGTAGGAATCCCAAAATCCAAAATTCCAACCTGCCTAGAGAATGTATCAGGCATTTCTTCCCAAAACGGAAGTGCTTTGTCTTTGACCGGCCGACAAATGAAAAAACTCTCTTAGCCCATATTGAAGAGCTGCCAGAAGAGCAGCTGAATTGTCATTTCCAGATGCAAGCAAAAAACTTCTGTTCCTATATCTTCACCCACTCAAAGACCAAGACTCTGAGACAAGGAATCATTGTCACCGGGGACCGTGAGTCACCTTTGCCCCAAGCATGTCTCTCTGTGGATCAGTGTGTGGTGAAGCTGTGATTGTTCTGTGGGTTTCTCTGTAATTCTGTTTGCATTTGTATATGAATGTCCAGAAGCAGACGTTCATGCTGCACATAGTAATGCATTTTTCTTAAGTATTTTCTCTCTACCTGAGGGTTTATTGAGGCCAAATGTATCTTAAGAAAATAATCCACTAATCATATAGACACAAACTGCTGTTAAGGAGAGAAGATCTGTGTTGTGTAGAGAAGTCCTATGGGATACAAGTGCCTCTCAGGGTAGAATAGATAGTTCGTAAAATTACACAAATCAGAAAATACATAGTAGGCCATGAGTCCCTGCAAGCCCATTGAGATTTTGAAAAAGGAAGTTAAACATAATCTCCATACAGGGCCATATTCATGAGCATATGACCTGTGCAGTTGTATGGTGTCTGTGCTGAAATGGGTCCATACTTGGTTTAATGTTCTATGTTGTCATCTTGAAATTGTTTTTCTTTCTTTTTCCACAAAGAACCTATATTTCTTTTGGAACTGACTCTATAAGTTATGTAATTACTTTGACTATCTAGTAAACATTTTTTATTTTATTTAAATAGAAATGTATTTTTCCAGGAATCCCTGGAAAAGATAGTGGTTGTGATCAATAATTCAATTTTATACAGTAATGAAATGGAGGATCACAAAAGAAAGAATAAATAGGGGAAAAAGTGATGTTACTTTAAGGAAATGGAGTCATCAGAAAAGAAAAGAAGGGAAAGAAGTTCATGTTAAATTTAGAAAGCTGATCACTAAAAGTTTTTAAAACAGTAAGCGAGAACTTGATATTTATCCCTAAATTTGTTCATTTGCTGGCTCATTCAGGGCTGGGGACTCTGGTGGAGACCTATGTGGGTGCCATCAACAGTGGAGTGGTACCTTGTTTAGAGAACGCGGTAACAACTCTGGCCCAACGTGAGAACTCGGCAGCTGTGCAGAAGGCAGCTGACCACTACAGCGAGCAGATGGCCCAGCATGTGAGGCTCCCGACAGACACACTCCAGGAGCTGCTGGTCGTGCACGCGGCCTGTGAGAGGGAAGCTATTGCACTCTTCATGGAGCACTCCTTCAAGGACGACAAGAGGGAGTTCCACAATCAGCTCGTGGTACTTGTCTTAGCACTTATCATTCCTGATTCCTGTCCATCTTTTTGACTCCATGCTTCATGTCTTTCATGTAGTAGAAGGAGCTTGGATTGTAGGGAGTGACAGGGATCTACAGGGCTGCCATTCACGTTTTTTCTAAAAGATGTGCACTTCATTTTTTATTTCTGTACAACAGATTATTATGAACTTAGCATTCACACACTTATCAGCTCATGGTTTTTATTTCAGAAGTTCAGCACAGCGTGTATGGGTTCTCTGCTCACAAATTAAAATCGAGGTGTCTTCTGGGCTTTATTCTCAACTGGAGGCTCTGGGGAACACCACTTTATCTTCATGCCAACAATGGATTCATCAAATCCTTCTCTTTAATCTCTCTGACTTCCTCTTCTGCCAACAGCTGAGAATCACTACTTTTAAAAATCAAGAACCATTGCCATCGAATCAATTATGACACATAAGGACCCTCTAGGACAGAGTAGAACTGGTGGAAAGGGTTTCTAAGGAGCAGCTAGTGGATTTGAACTGCTGACTTTTTGGTTAGCAGCCAAACTCTTACTCACACTCAAATCCTATTTGAGAGAATTCATGAAGGGTTCCAAAGTCTTCTCAGAGTGCATTTAAGTCATTACTGTGTTGGTTGCTTTTTCATGTTCACATTTTCATCCATAGCAACCCAGGTTCTCTGAGGAAACTCTCCTTCCAGCCAAATTCACTTTTCTATTACTTGTTGCGATTGTTGGATCACTGTTAATTATGCTGTACAGCTAAGGAAACCATAGAGTTCATGTCGTCCACCCCTACCACTTATATATTATATATATCATTGTACTTGACCAGTGTTTAACACAAGTCTTCTGACTCCAATCCGAGGTTATCAGCCGGCTTCTTCCAAGAGGACCATCCTTTCTAAAAGCTTCTCTCTATTGTATTTCTCGACATTTCCCTGCAGTGCACCATAGAGAAAAAGAAGGAAGACTTTATGCTGCAGAATGAAGAGGAATCTGTGAAATACTGTCAGACTGCGCTTAACCAACTTTCAAAGCCCCTGATGAAAAGTATTTCAAGAGGCACTTTCTCTGTTCCTGGAGGACACAGTCTCTACTTAGAAGCAAAGAAAAAAGTTGAACAGGGCTATGAGCAAGTGCCCAGGAAAGGAGTTAAGGTGAGGAATAAGGGAAGTGGAGGGAAGGTCAGCAGAGTAGAGGCAGGGAGCCTTTGTCCTACTGAAAATCTAAGACGACAGCACCAGTAGTGGGGAAAAAGTATAGCATGCTGAGTTCTCAACATTTTTAGTTTTATATCCACGGTTAGTTAGAAACTCTTGAAGAAATCACAAATATTTATTTCAAAGAAAGGAATTAGAACCAGAAATCCATATGACAAAAAAATTTCTTTCATTTTTCAAACAATGTGATCATTTTGTGCTAATGCCAAAAGCCAAACTAGCTGCCATCAAGTCAACTCCAACTCATAGTGATCCCATGTGTGTCAGAGGAGAACTGCTCCATAGGATTTTCAATGGCTGTGATCTTTCAGAATTAGATCACCAGGCCTTTCTCCTGAGGCACCTCTGGGTGGGTTCAAACCACCAACCTTTTGGTTAGTAGTTGAGCACTTAATGTTTGCACCATGCAGGGACTCCATGCTAAGTACAGGAAATACAATATTAAAGAAATAATCTTTGTTCTTAGGAAGGTCATGATCATTTTGAGACAGAGAAATAATCAGTTGGATATGGTGTGATAAGGGTCATCATAATGTTATGCACAGATAGTAATGAGGATGATGATTATGATAATTATAGTGGCTAGCACATATTGAGCACTTATTTCTTATACCAGGCATGGTCTTAAGACTTTTGTTGGATTATAACTTAATCCTCAGAATAATATTATTCTCATTTTATATATATAAAGATTTGGTGATCTGCTTCCGTAAAGATTACAGCCTAGAAAACATTATGGTGGGGCAGTTCTACTCTGTCACATGGGCTCACTATGAGTCAGAATCAATTCAATGACACCTAACAACAACAACAACAATGCTATTATGGCATTACTACTGTTATCCACATTATACAGTTGAGAAATATGATACACAGAGAGGTTTATAAGTTGCTCAGTGTCACACAGAAAGCAAGTGGTAGAGCTAGTAGGGCAGCTCAGAGTACTTAGCATCTATTCCAAACCAGGAATGCATTCAAGGAAAGCTTCCTGCAAGAGATGATAGGCAATAAAAGTTGAAGTATTGATCGATGTTATCCTAGTTAAGAAAGTATAGAACAACATTCAGGTAGAAAAAAAAAAGAATGTGCAAATATGTGAAACAACATATGTGTTTGTAGAACTGCACACAAGGCTGGCTGGCTGTTACCAAAGGAAACAGCTGTGATGGAAGGTTTTCATGTCCCCCAAAGGGGCTTGGAATTTATGCTGTAGTCACAGAAGAAAGGAAGCTCTGGGGGAATCCTAAGCAGGTTTTAAATTATTCAGGGTCAGATTTGGGGTTTTATGAAACAGTAATTCTCCAGTAAGAGACTAGATCTCTGCTGCCTGCCATGTCTTTGATCCTTCTTGTTTCCTCAGGCAACTGAGGTCCTCAAGAGCTTCCTGCAGTCACAGATGGCAATAGAGAAATCCATCCTGCACACAGACCAAGCACTCACCGATGGAAAGAAGGCCATAGCAGGTACAGGGGCAGGGCTCAGCCCACAGTGGGGTAGAGAGGCTCCTGCAAAGCCCTCTGAGGACCTAAGATGAAGATCTTCTGAAATCATGAGCTTCCTGACTTCTATGGAACACACACTCTGCTGAGTCTGAAAAGAACCAGAGGGAGTTGTGGTTGGATGTCCAACTAGATAATTAGGGCCTATCCCATCGCATTCTGAAGAGTATCTTTGAAGGTGTCGATACAAGGATAATTCAGAGAGTTGCACTCTCCCTTTTTTAAAGTCATTTTAATCTCCGGGCACAAGAGGATACAGCTCAGGCTTGACCTGTTGTTTTCTTCCCTCTCTTCTACCTTTGTGGGACAGCGGAGCGGGCCAAGACGGAGGCAGCTGAGAAGGAAAAGGAGCTGCTGAAACAGAAACAGAAGGAGCAGCAACAAAAGATGGAGGCTCAAGAGAGGAGCTTCAAGAAAAGCATTGAGAAATTAAAAGAGAAGATGGAGAGAGAAAGAGAAAACCTTCTGAGGGAGCAGGAAATGATGTTGGAGCATAAACTGAAGGTAAATGTGTCCTGCGAGTCCTCAGTGTCTGAGGGAGAATGCCATTGTACCTAAAGAAGGGAAGGTTCAAAATGTGACACAAAAACATGGTCTTGGCAGGAAACACATGAAACATTTGGTTTACTAAAATCTGAAATCCATCTGAATCCTGCTGAAGTCCTAAAATCTCCAAGACTCCAGTACCTTCTTTAGTGTTAGGCTCTGGACAGGACAAATAAATTCCCCCAGAGCATGGGCTGCCATTTGTTGTGATTATACAGTAGTATCATTATGCCCTTGTTGAATATGACCTTAGACCTATAGTCTTAGGCTTCCTGGTACAACATCGAAGAGACCTGAAATAGATCCATCGGGCCTTGAAAGATTAGAATTGGCCTGATATGAAATAAAGGGTGCAAAATCTCTGATACTCGCTGCATTTGTTTCCAAATCTGCTGGAGTCAGCCTATGCATCCTGGAGTGAAATGCATTCATTGTCCTGACCTGGATCTTGATAAGCAGTTTCCTATACAGGGTCAGCAGCTCCCATTACTTGTTAGATGTGTGTGGCCATGCTCCCTCAGTTGGAACTGAGAATTAACTTGCACCAAAGGTACATTCCCTCCAAAGGGCATCCTTTCAGCTGGAAAGCATTGTGACCTAGCCACAGTGCTCCCCACTCTCAGTGAGATGGTGGTGATGGAAATTTAGGAATGTTGCAACCATGGAAACATGTGAAGACACTGGAAAAACTCATCCAAGAGCTCTGTAAGGTGGTAGAGAAATATACATGCTTAAAGCTGGAGAAGTTGTTAAATGCAAAACCGTGATTCTTGATAATTGTGTTTTTTAAAAGATACCCTCTTTTGCCTTTATAGGTCCAAGAAGAACTGCTTAGAGAAGGATTTAAAAAGGAATCTGAGAAATTAAATGCAGAGATAAATCTGCTAAAAGAAGAGATAAATCGGCTAGAAGAAGAGATTAAAAAGAAAGGCTCAGGATTTTCACAGCTCCTTGATGACACACTACCTGGTGTTGGTACACTACTTTGGGCAGGGGTGAAGCTTCTCAGCTCATATATTAAATAGGTTGGAATTCATGTTAGACAAATTATAAAATGAGGCTTCTTTTGTTTTAATAGCTTAATACCAGTGGCTCATTTTTTAAAAATATGTCATCCTACTTTTATTCAAGAAAAGTTTAAAAGTAAAGATTACTGTCATGGATTGAATTGTGTCCCCCCAAAATGTGTGTATTAACTTGGTTAGGCCACGATTCCCACTATTCTGTGGTTGTCCTCCATTTTGTGATTATAATTTTATGTTAAAGAAGATTAGGGTGGGATTGTAACACCCTTAGCAGGTCACATCCCTGATCCAATGTAAAGGGAGTTTCCCTGGAGTGTGGCCTGTACCACCTTTTATCTCTCCAGAGATAAAAGGAAAGGGAAGCAAGTAGAGAGTTGGGGACCTCATACCACCAATAAAGCTGTGCCAGGAGCGGAGCACACCCTTTGGACCTGAGGTTCCTGCGGCGGGCGAGATGCTCCCAGACCAAGGAAAGACTGATGCATCACAATGACTTTCTTCCAGAGAGGACAAAGAGAGAAAGCCTTCCCCTGGAGCTGATGTCCTGAATTTGGATTTGTTGCCATCTCAACTGTGAGATAATGAAATTGTTCATAGAAAAGATACAGGCAAAGCAAAACCACAAGTGGAAAGATGAAGAAAATGTAGTTTATATCACATACATGGAGATAATTTCTTTAGACTATTAGGAGCTGCCAAAAATCAGTGATAATAAGAACAGCACAAAAACCAAAAAACCAAACCCATTGCTGTCAAGTTGGTTCCGATTCATAGTGACCCTATAGGACAGAGTAGAACTGCCCCATGGAGCTTCCAAGAAGCAGCTGGTGAATTTAAACTGCCAACCATTTGGTTAGCAGCTGGAGCTCTTAACCACTGTGCCACCAGGGCTCCAAAAGGAGCAACAATTGCATTTTAAAAACAGGCAAACATATTGAAACAAAATGAGAATGTTTAATTTTGTGCATAATAATGATGTGCAAAGTGAAACCATGAGGTACCTCTAGGAATGCCAAGGAAGACCACTTTTGATGGGATGTGGAGTTGGCAAGTATTTCAGGAAATGAGCAATCTCTCATATTTGCCTGCGAGAGTGTAAGGCAGTGCAATTACATATCAAAATGTTAAATGCACACATGTCTTTGACTCAGCAAGTCTATATCTAGGAATTTATGTTATAAATGTATTTACCCAGTAGAAAATGGCCTATGTTCTAGGACATCTGTTGCAGCATTGTTGTAGTGCCAGAAGACTGGATCAACTCTAAAGTCCCTCTGTAGGTACTAGTAATATAAATCACGGGACATACTTACGAAGGAAGACTCTACAGACACCAAAGTGAAAAGGGGAAGCTCTATTTGAACTAATATAGAAAAATAGCTGAGATTTATCATAACATGAAAAATATAAAGATGCAGAAAGTGTGTATAGTTGCTTCCACTGAATTCAGAAAATAATGAAGGTGTGCATATGTTATCACCTATCTCAGGAAAAATATGCAATGAACTAGTGAAGTGGGAAAATACCGCTTGAACATTCAGATGGTAGAATGGTTTATGGGAACTGATGAAACCCCTGTGAGCTATAGCACGCCTTGAGATTCTTTTCTCTCTGATTGTTCCCTCATAACGTTGTAAAGGTTTAAGATTAATCTGTTTTCCCTCTAAAGATGAAAAACAAGTGATAGGATCTGGGAACTGAGGAGTCAGGAGATGGCGATACCTGGAGACCAAATTTCAATGATGCCAGAAGGGACCTTAAGAATACCTTGAAAAGCTCATCATGACTGGCAGGCAGTTTGCAAGACCACCTCAAAGGAAAATTAAAAATTCTCCAGATTCCTCAGCCTTAGCCTTTCTTTCCCTATAAAACCCTCCGGCTGGCCTTTTTGCGGCAGACAGAATTTGGGAGGAACCTATCCCCTCTGTCTCTTGCATACCGGTGTTCAATAAAGCCCTCTTGCTGCTTACCTCCCTCCTGTCTCAGTATTGGCTTTGCAGCAGGCGGCTAGAACCTGCGATTTGGGGTAACACTAGTAGCTGGGATTACCACTCGGGATGGACCTGGGTAGTTGATCTGAGTGGGAGGATAACTAATTTTACATTGTGCATTTTATACAGTATTAATTTATTACTCTAAAAATAAACAGTTGCTAAAATTAAAACGGAAATAATAATACACGGAATGGGAACGTTTCTGTGACAGAATGAAGGTGTTTAATGCCACCACAAATAGCATAAGTCAGCTCAACTAGAAGACTCTGCTCATGACAACAAGGATCTGGAAAGCAGGACGCGTGCGTCCTAACTTTGTCTTCATTATGGTCTTTCAGTAAGGCCTTGACACCCTAGTGCCTAATTACTTTTCAGATATAAAGTCTGAGATTTTTCTGAAATAGCGTCTAAATTATATCCCCAAAATTACAACATTGGTAAACTAAAAGCAAAATTTTTCTTCAGGGTCTACTTAACTTTTTAGGAATTTCTATAGAGTGCTTTAGACCCTGCTGTGGCTAAAAGGAACTCCTTGTAATTCCACAAGCTGGACATGTTACTGTTACCGCAAATCGTGGATTTGAGCCACCTGCCGCAAAGCCAATACTGAGACAGGAGGGAGGTAAGCAGCAAGGTTTTATTGAACACTGGTATGCAAGAGACAGAGGGGATAGGTTCCTCCTAAACTCTGACCCAAAAGGGCCGGCTGGAGGGTTTTAAAGGGAAAGAAAGGCTAAGTCCGAGGAATCGAGAATTTTTAATTCCCCTTTGAGGTGGTCTTGCAAACTGCCTGCCAGTCATGATGAGCTTTTCTAGGCATTCTTAGGGTCCCTTCTGGCATCACTGAAGTTTGGTCTTCTGACATCACCTTCTCCTGACTCTTCGGTTCCCAGATTCTATCCCTGTTTTTCATCTTTAAAGAGAAAACATAGATTAATCTTAAACCTTTACAACGTCATGAGAGAACAATCACAGAGAAAAGAATTGCAAGGCATGCTATAGCTCACAGGGGTTTCATCAGTTCCCATAAACATTATCTATTCTACCATCTGAATGTTCAAGCAGTATTTTCCCATTTCAGTACCTCCTGACTCTGGGTCTTTTCACACAGTATACAGGTATCTTAAAACAACCTTGCTTCTTCACTCTGTATCCTTTGCTAATTTCCATTCCTCCTTGCCCAAAACCAAACCTGTTGCCCACAAGTTGATTCATATCAACCCTATAGGACAGAATAGAACTGCACCATAGAGTTTCCAAGGAGCACCTGGTGGATTCAAACTGCTGACCTTTTGGTTAACAGCTGTAGCACTTAACCACTGCACCACTTGCGTTCCTCTCTGTTCCTTCATAAAAAAAAAAAAAGCCCATTGCCATCCAGTGGATTCTGATTCATAGCAACCCTATAGGACAGAGTAGAGCTGCCCCATAGAGTTTCCAAGGAGCACCTAGTGGTTCAAACTGCTGACTTTTGGTTAGCAACCATAGCGCTTAACCACTATGCCACCAGGGTTTCCTCCATAAGGGGTCCTATTTCCTGACTTCCTAAGACTGGATGCGGTGTCCCTCTGTGCTGCCATTATGCTATGATGTCACATCTACCATAGCAATTTTTATGCAATTACAAATATTGATATTACCTATTAAAAAAAAAAAAAAACCCAGTGCTGCTGAGTCGATTCCAACTGGAATCCGATGGTGGAAGTAAAGATAGCTCCTTGTTCTTCTTCTTCCTCGTATCTTTAGCTGTTAGCACAGAACCTATTACATAAAAATCAGGTGTTAAAAAAAAAAATTGGTTGAATAAACTCATGAGATACCATCCAGGAGCACCCCAATTTAAAATTTGCTCATTACATTAGCTACTCTCTAGGTTTTGAAACATAAAGGACACAGTTTGGGGAATTATGCAGAAGGGACTCAGTGAAGCGGAAAGCACAGGCACACTCCTCTGAACCTGACACCCTATTCCTTCTGGGGTACCAGACACAGCGTGTGCTCTGTGCACCTCACCCTTCTCATCCACAAAAACCACCAGGAGTGAAGTCACTGCCTTTGCTCACAGGCAATTATGAAGGTTAAAATAATAAAGGATGCAAAATAATCATGTGCCTTTCATTTTCAGCACAGTTCTATCAGCTTGGGGTGCTTCTGCCAAAATGAAGGCTTGCTTTGCTGTGAGGATCAATTTCTTACTGAAAATGATATCCTCAGATTTGCAGAGTTGTGGAATCTGCACAATGGCCAAGGAGTCATCAGACAGCATCGGTGGGGGTCAGTCTCCATTTCTCCCATCTCTCTCAATCTTAGAGGCACAACTCTGCATTTTTGAGGGTTGTGAGACAATGCTTAATCATCTCCCAGTTTCCTTCCCCTGCCAAAAAAAAAAAGGAATGAGAAGTCCTGCAGCTGAGCCAGGATCACCCAGAGGAATGTGCCTCATATTGTACCTCGGGATGGTATGGTGAAGGAGATGATGGACTGGAATAAGGTCTACTTCCCATTCAAATCTCCCTACACACATCACCAGCAATAAGAATATGAAACAATCAAGAAGGGAATGTTGAGGTGAAATTATAGCTGTTTAGAGATCAAGAAAGGAGACGTGGTGGTGCAACAGTTGAGTGCTCAGCTGCTAACTGAAAGATTGGTGGTTCAAATCCACCCAGTGGCTTACAGGAGAAAGATCTGGCCTTCTGCTTCCTTAAAGATTACAGTCAAGAAAAATTTATGGGACAGTTCTAGTTTGTCACACAAGATTGCTATGAGTCAGAATCGACTTGATGGCAGCCAACAACAACAGAGATCAAGAAGGGACCAGGAATGAGGTATAGGAGAATAAAAGCGGCTTCCTTACCTATTTTGAAGTTTAATCATAGGTTGTAATTTGTTGAATAAAGTTTATATCCATCACAAGATAATGTTCCATGTAAAAAGCCTTGCACACAATTGAAAATTAACAAATTATGAATTTGTTGAAAGAATAGAAGATCTATTTCAAGCACTTTTTCAACAGTTTTGGAGGAAGGCAGCTTAACATCCATTCTTTCACATGGTTTTTTGATGTAGCAAGAAGTTATCGGCTTTAGCCCTCTCTACATTCTTTTATGTCTCAGACTTAGTCTATAGCCTACTTTGGTGGTGCTGCCTTCTTACCTGTTAGGGTGAGCTTGACTAGCCCTGGCAGAATTTATTTCCTAAGAAAACGCTTCAGTTTTGGGAGGTGGGGTAAGGAAGAAAATCTGTTAAAAATTCAAAGAATGTAGATATACACTTGTTTAGGAATATCAAAAACAGCTTAAGGAGGTAGGAGGGCTGACCAGACAGTATCAGGTGGTCTCCTCAGTGTCTGGATGGGCAGGAGCTGTGTAGAAATATAACCAGCACAGGAATGTCTCACTACAACTGGCTGATCCAGATTCCAGCACAAGCCACCTCTGACATCCTGAAAGGACCCTAAAAGCCTCAGGGCTCAACTAGTTCTTCTAATTATAGGGTGTTGATTGGAAAAGTTGAGCACATGGATTCTGTAAAATACTAATAGTTTCAGAAAGCTTTGTTTGTTAGTTCAAACTGAATACAGAATCTCTCCCCTTTTCCCCAAAGCTATAGGTCCATGGGCCAGGACCAGGGTATCAAGATCTCTCCACACATGACTTAACCCTGTCAAAACCAACACTTGAGGACAATCCTGATTGTGACATGGGCTCCACTTTTCCATTTAGCATTTGGCTTTAGCCTTGATCCTGTAGAGTTTCTGTTCCGGGATCTTGCCCAATACCCTTGTAGAACTATGGGTGTGACTTCTCCAACTGCTCTCTCAAAGACGGGGAAGCTTAACTAAAACTCCACTGAGGTTAAGCCCTGATTGCATTGGCTGGGCTTCCTGAAGCTCTTGACCTGCTTTAGATTCTGTTTCACACTGTTCCTGACACCCACAGGAGCTCTCTACAGTCTTAACCCTTGGATTTTTTTCCTAAAGTTCATCGATTCAAACCCACCAGTGGCTCCACGGAAGAAAGATGCGTGTCTTGTTCTGTAAAGATTTACAGCCTTGGAAATCCTATGGGGGCAGCTTTATTCTGTCCTATAGGGTTGCTATTAGTAAGAATCGACTAAACAGCAGTGTTCCCCCCCAACCCCCAGGGGTTGGGAAGAGGAATTTTATGAAGCCAAATGTCATTTGGCAGATGTCGAGTTCATTTGGTAACATTGGTAGTCCCTGGTGGTTTGAAACCAGGTTTGAGTTACAATGAAAACACCCTCATATGAAATTCTGCCATTTATAAATATATTGAATATAACAAGTAGATAAGGACATATAAATAACATGTCTGAAGCTTCAGGAGGTCCCTCTCTATGAAGCAAAGTCTCACTCCGAGGTGGATGTGATTAGATTGTGTGGCAGGAGCTCTGGTTTTGAAGTTAGATCAGGTGGCAGGACTCTATCTGGAGTGGAGAGAAGCAGGACAGCAGGTTCTAATCCTGGATCACTGCACAGGTGGATGAGTTAATAGGCTTGTCATATTTTACGTCCTGTTCATACATGGGCATAGGTCTTGTTCATTTCTTCTAACAATCATGTAATTCAACATCAACTCCTTATTTCTACCAGCCCTTAGGCCAATTAACAAACTGCTGTTAATTGGAGCCCCAGTGGCACAGTGGTTAAGAACTTGGTTGCTAATCAAAAGGTCAGCAGTTGGAATCCACCAGCTGCTCCTTAGAAACCCTATAGGGTAGTTCTACTGTGTCCTAAGAATCTGCCACTATGAGTCAGAATCTACTGCAAGGCAAAGGGTTGAGGTGGTTGTTAATTAAGGAAAAAAATGCTACATGTGTTAAATCACCAACTCTTAAGGGGATCTTTCCAGATTAGGGAAACCCTAGTGACACAGTGGTTAAGAGTTTGGCTATAAACCAAAATGTCAGCAGCAGTTCAAATCTACCAGGTGCTCCCTGAAACCCTATGAGGCAGTTCTACTCTGTCTTATAGGGTCACTGTGAGTGGGAATCCATGGCAACTGGTTTGTTTTTTCTTTTTCTTTTCCAGACTAGGGCAATTCATATGCTAATTAACTCCCTCAGGGGTGTAAATTGGTGTTAGCTTTTAAATATACACATCACAATTCTCATTTGGAAATGTTTTAAAGTAAATTACCACTTGTGTAAAATAGTAAACTGCCCCAATTCCACCTGCCATTGTCAAAAAACATTGCCTCCTTCATTTCCTCACCAAGATAAAGCACTACTTTTTGGTCCCTGTAACTATATCCAAAAGGAGCCCTGTTGGTGGAGTATTAAGTACTTGGTTGCTGACTGAAAGTTCATCAATTCAAATTCACCAGCAGCTCTACAAGAGAAAGATGTGGCAGTTTCCATAAAAATTTATGGATTTAGAAACATTATGGGGCAGTTGTATTATGTCCTGTACAGTCACTATAAGTCAAAATCGACTCGACAGCAACGGAGTTTGGGTTTTCGAACTATATCAAATGCCCCTAGTTTGTGTCCCAACCCAGGGGATCACTACACACTCTCATTCCAAGCAGTCTTTCCTATCTAACCTATGTTAGTATAAATAAATCAACTGTGCACAAACACAAACATATGGCAGACTTCATATGCAGTCTTAGCTTATTAAATACGTGTCTAACTCGACGGCAGTGGGGTTTAACAAATAAATAATCAATGAATTGCAATAGCTGATACCTGGTAGAAAATAATTCTCGAAATAAGTGATTTTCTTTTTCAAAAAGGAAATTATTGTTGTGTGTTTTTCTAGGATTGTAAAATAATTCCTAGTAATTGAAAAAATTCAAAAATACAGAAAAATATAAAAATAAAAAGTAATCTGTAGACACATCAATGAGTTAGAGATATTAATTTTGGGGTATATATCCTTTTAGACTTTTATCTATTCATTATTGATTTTTATGTTTTTTTTTATAAATAGAATCAGTTGGTACATACCATGAAATGAACTATTATCATTTTTTTATATCCTTCTGGACTTTTATCTATTCATTATTGATTTTTATGTTTTTTTTTCATAAATAGATTCAGTTGGTACATACCATGAAATGAATTATTCTCAACCAACATGTCCAAATTTATCTACAGACAATAACTTTAATTCATCTGGAAAGAGCTTGGGAGGGTGTGGTAGCAAATTAAATTCTTTCATAAGGCCAGTGAATTAAAGTCCAACTAACAAAGAAAATCTTCTCCATGACAATATGGGAAAAAAAGAACACTGTTTTATCATTGCGTAAGTAGGACCAAGAACATGCATATACATTCAAGCAGATACCATCCTTTTATACTACATTATTTTTAGACAGCATGTAACATATTTCCTCAGGATCAATGGTATTCTGTTTTCCCATAAAAGAACTTTGTACATTCCCCCATATAGTTCATTCTATGCTTGAGAATTGAGAAAGCCATTTGTTTAGTTAATTGCCTTCATCTGAAAGAACAGTGAAACTTTTCCCATCTCCCCGGCAAGCAAACGGTTACACCCTGGCTAGATCTCTAGGTTAAGCTGCTAGGGTGTCAGGGAGACTGAAGCTCTATTTTCCTGGGTGTCGATATTTCAAAAGGGATGGAGCCTAGATCATTGGAGACATCTCTGGATTGTAAAGCTAGCAGTGGTTTTATTTAGCCCCAGAGAGAGGTTTTTCTTTTCTTTTCCTTTTTTAAAACATTCAGAAGTTTAAAGAAAGCAGGGCCAAGATAGCAGAATAGTCAGATGCTTCCGTCGTCCCTCTTACAACAAAAACCTGGAAAAACAAGTAAATCAATTACATATGAGAGTCTAGGAACCCTAATCATCAGAGACAAAGCCGAAGAATCAGACAGAGAGGCTGGTGGAAAGAGAGACAATTCAAAAGCAGTGGAGAAGTACAGGTCATGAGATTACCAGAGCCCCGCTATCTGAGACTACAGCAGCACACATGGGCTGAGGCAAATGCAACATCCAAAGATGAGCCCCATCATATCAGGTGCAGCCAAGAAGCAGTGAATCTGCATTCACATCCAGAAGCAAGTAGGAGGGACACCAGGCCTGTGAAAGTTAAGTGCAAGCTTCTAACCTACCAGGCAGGGAAAAACTAACCCCTCTCCCTCAGAGTTGCACAGTGTAGAAATACTTGCTTCCCCTCACCCACTCCCCAGCCTGCTCTGCTGGGACACCTTCCACAGTATTCCATAATGCCAAACCCCCTAAGCCTGGGACCTCAGGCTGTTACCCCCACACCAGTCATGCAGCATTAAAAAATGCCATGCCCCCTAAGCTGAGAATTCAGGGCTGGTCAGGAGGCTTTTCCCTTTGCCCACTCACTAGTGTAAGGGGTTCGTGGACTTGTAGCACCCTTCACCCCTGCCCAGACCTGCATGGGTCAATTCTACATAGCATAATCTCATTAGCATAGAACAGCAGGGCATGCACCTGAAGCTCATTTTCAACTGCAGCAGCCAAGGGGGAGCTACAGATTCAATACATTTCACACTGCCCTGGCCCATAAGCAGAGGCCTCACCCACCCACACTAGGGGCTCACGGGTTGGTGGTACCACCCACTCCATCTAACCACCCATGACAGGGGTCTGAGAATTATTGGTGTCTCCCAGTCCTTCTAGCCAACAGTGCTGGGTGCCCTAGCATGGGCTACAACACCCCCTGCTATGCGCCCTAGGGGTTAGGGACACACCTACCACCTAGGCACCTGGGGGCAGCTGTCAGCCCCTTACCTTGCTCCACACATAGCCTTCCACTGCAGCCAGAAAACTGTGCCTGCTCCAAACACCCCTACTCAGCCCTGCCCACCTAGGACTGTAGGTGAGAATTTGCACCATGCACTCAGTGACCTATGACCTGGTCACCTGTGCTGAACCCCCACAAGAAAAGTGAACAGACTCCTGGGCTCACACACCTAGTAGCTGCTCTGACCGCCTGGAGACAGAATGTGAGAGCTTCAAAATGACAACAACTGAAGTAGCTCACATACCCAGCCTACATGGCCATATCAAAACAAAACAAAAAGTCAGGACACAGTAAAAAAATGTACGATAAATAAATAATTATAATAACTTATTGATGCCTTAGAGATAATAGTCAATATCGAATCACATAAAGAAGCAGGTCAAGATGGCTCCAGTAAGCTACCAAAATAAAGAACCAGAAAAATTTCCAGAGGAAGATAAGGCAATAGAACTACTGAGAAAGAATTCAAAAGACTAAAGACCTCTCCAAAAGATCAGGAAGAACAGCAGACAAAACTCAGACAAAGCAATAGGAGAACAATACAAGAACAAAATGACAGAATAAACAGGCTTCTTGAAACCATACAGAGGCAGCAACTAGAAATTAAAAGGATTAACAATAAGAGTTCAGAATTAGACAACTCAATAGAAAGTCATGGGAGCAGAATTGAGACAATGGAAGTCAGAATTAGCGAGACTGAAGATAAAGCCCTTGACACCAATTTATGTGAGGAAAAATTAGAAAAATGAATAAAAAAAAAAAGAAAGCCTAAGAATTATGTGAGATACTGTCAAGAGGAGTAACCTATGTGTCATCAGAGTACCAGGATGGGGGGATAACAGACAACACAGAGAGAACTGCTGAAAATTGCTGGCAGAAAACTTCTCTGATAGCATGAAAGATGAGAAGATATCTATCCATGAAGCTTAATGAACCCCATACAGGGTAGACCCCAAAAGAAAGTCACCAAGACATATCATAATCAAACTTGCCAAAACCAAAGACAAAGATAGAACCTCTAGAACAGCTAGGGATAAACGAAAAGTCACCTAGGAAGGAGAACTAATAAGACTAAACTCTGACTACTCAGCAGAAACCATGCAGGCAAGAAGACAATGGAATGACATATATGAAGACTTGAAGGAAAAAAAAAAAATTGCCAGCTAAGACCAACTGAAATAAAAAGGGTCATAACAGAATACCATGAAAAACTGTACTCCAACAGATTTGAAAACTGAAAGGAAATGGACACACTTCTAGAAACACACTACCTACCTAAACTAATGCAAACCAAGGTAGAGAAATTAAATAAACCCATAACAAAAGAAGAGATTGAAGAGGTAACAAAACAAAACAAAAAAAAGCTACCACCACCACCGACAACAAAAAGCCCTGACCCGGACAGCTTCACTAGAGAATTCTATCAAACTTTCAGAGAAGAGTTAACACCAGCACTATTAAAGACATTTCAGAGTGTAGAAAAGGAGTACTCCCAAACTCATTCTGTGAAGCCAGCATAACCCCGATACCAAAGCCAGGCAAAGAGATCACAAGCACACAAAAAATTACAGCTCACTATCCCTCATGAACACAGACGTAAAAATCCTCAACAAAATTCTAGCCAATAGAGTTCAACAGCATATCAAAAAAATAATACATCATGACCAAGTGAGATTCATACCAGGTATGCAGAGATGGTTCAACATTAGAAAATCAACCAACTTAATTCATCACATAAATGAAACAAAAGAAAAGAACAACATAATCTTATCAATCAATGCAGAAAATGCATTTGACAAAGCACAACACCCATTCCTGGTTTAAAAAAAAACTCTCAGTAAAATAGGAATAGAAGGGAAATTCCTTGACATAATAAAAGGCACTTATATACAGCCAACAGTCAACATCATTCTAAAAGAAGAGAAACTGAAAACATTCCCCTTGAGGACAGGAACCAGACCATTTATCACCACTCTTATTCAGCATTGTGCTGGAGGTCCTAGCCAGAGCAATCAGGCATGAAAAAGAAATAAAGGGCATACAAATTTGGTAAGGAAGGAGTAAAAGTATCCATATGTGCAGACAATGTGATCTTACACACAAAAAACCCCAAAGAATTCACAGGAAAGCTACTGAAACTAACAGAAGATTTCAGCAAAGTATCAGGATACAAAAATCAGTAGGATTCCTCTACACCAAAAAGAGAGCTTTGAAAAGGAAATCATCAAATCAATATCATTCACAATAGGCCCCAAGAAGATAAGGTCCTTTGGAATAAATCTAACCAGGGATGTAAAAGACCTATACAAAGAAAACTACAAAGCGCTACTGCAAGACACCAAAAAAGACTTGCGTAAGTGGAAAAACATACCATGCTCATGGATAGGAAGGTTCAACATTGTGGAAATGTCAATTTTACCCAAATCAATCTACAGATACAATGCAATCCTGATCCAAATTCCAAAAGCATTTTTTAACGAGATGGAGAAGCAAATCATCAACTTTATATGGGAAGGGAAGAGGCTCTGGATAAGTAAAGAATTACTGAAGAAGAACAAAGTAGCAGGCCTCACACTACCTGATTTTAGAAACTATTATACCACCACAGTAGTTAAAACAGCTTGGTACAGGTAAAACAACAGACACATACACCAATGGAACAGAATTGAGAACATAGACGTATATCCATCCACCTTCGAGGAGCTTATATTTGACAAAGGCCCAAAATGGGGAAAAGATAGTGGCTTTAACAATGGTGCTGGAGTAACCGAATATCCATCTGTAAAAAAAAATGAAACAGGGCCCATACCTCACACCATATACAAAAACTAACTCAAAATGTATCAAAGACCTAAATATAAAATCAATAAAGATCATGGAAAAAAAAAATTGGGACAACTCTAGGGGCTCTAATATATAGCATAAATAGTATACAAGCCATAACAAAAAATGCACAAATACCAGAAGAGAAACTAGATAACTGGGAGCTCCTAAAAATCAAACACTTATGCTCATCAAAAGACTTCACCGAATGAGTAAAAAGAGAACTTACAGACTGGGAAGAAAATTTTGACTGCAACATACCTGATAAGGGTCCAATCTCTAAAATCTACAAGATACAGCAACACCTCAACAACAAAAAGACAAAAAATCCAGTTAAAAAATGGGCAAAGGATATGAACTGACTCTTCACCAAAGAAGACATTCCAGCCACTAACAGACACATGAGGAAATGCTAGTGTTCATTAGCCATTAGAGAAATGCAAATCAAAACTGCAATGAGATATCCTCTCAAGGCTGGCACGAATCCAAAAAACACAAAATAACGAATGTTGGAGAGGTTGTGGGGAGATTGGAACTCTTATGCACTGCTGGGGAATGTAAATTGGTGCAACCACTTTGGAAAACGACATGGCGTGTCCTTAAAAAACTAGAAATAGAAATACCATAGGATCCAGCAATCCTGCTTCTAAGACTATACCCGAGAGAAATAAGAGCTATCACAGAAAGACATATGTACACTCATGTTCATTGCAGCATTATTCTCAATAGCAAAAAGATGGAAACAACCTAAGTACCCCTCAACAGATGAATGGATAAATATACTGTGGTACATACACACAATGGAATACTACACAATGATAAAGAACAATGATGAACCTTCAAAACATCTCACAGCATGGATGAATCTGGAGGGCATTATGCTAAGTGAAATAAATCAGTTGCAAAAGGACAAATATTGTACGAGAGCACTATTATAAGAACTCAAGAAAGGGTTTAGACATAGAAAAAAGCAGTACTTGATGGTTACAAGGGTGGGGAGGGAGGGGTAGGGTAAATCACTAACTAGATGGTAGACAAGGGTCAACTTTGGTGAAGGGAAGGACAACATACAAGGGAAGTAAGCACAACTGGACCAAAGCAAAATCAAAGAAGTTTCCTAGACATATCCAAACACTTTAAGGGAAAGAGTAGCTAGGGCTGGGGCCTCAGGACCATAGTCTCAGGGGACATCTAGGTCAATTTGCATAACACAGTTTATGAAGAAAATGTTCTACGACCCCCTTTGCTGAGTAGCGTCTGGGGTCTTAAAAGCTCACAAGCAGCCAGCTAAGATACATCTATTGGTCCCATTCCACTCAGAGCAAAGGAGAATTAAGAAAACCGAAGACACAAGGAAAATACTAGCCCAAAGGACAAATGGCCAAATGAACCAGTGACTCCACTAACCTGAGACCAGAGGAACTAGATGGTGCCTGGCTACCACCAATGACCACCCTGACAGGGAACACAACAGAGAGTCCCAGACAGAGCAGGTGAAAAATGCAGAACAGAACTCAAATTCACATAAAAAGACCATACTTAATGGTCTGACAGAGACTGGAGGAACACCCAAAACTATGGCCCTTGAATACTCTGTTAACCCAGAACTGAAACCATTCCCAAAGCCCACTCTTCAAAGATTAGACATGTTTGTCTAAAAAACAAACAGAAAACATGCGAGGAGCATGCTTCTTAGTTCAATCAGATATACGAGACCAAATGGGCAGCTTCTGCCCAAAAGCAAGATGAAAGGGCAGGAAGGGACAGGAGCTGGTAGAATGGATGCAGGGAATCTGAGGCAAAAAGGGGGAGTGTGCTGTCACATTGTGGGGATTGCGACCAATGTCACAAAACAATATGTGTATAAATTTTTGAATGAGAAATTAACTTGAGCTGTAAACTTTCACCCAAATCACACACACACACACACACACACACACACAGAAAATTGTTTCCAAAAATTAAACAAGAAAGAAACAGGAAATGTCTCCTCTTCCCCCACAGCTCTACAAGGGAAGAGTCCTCCATGCTGGAGAACTGATTCAAGGAATCTTATCAGAATCAGGTGTGGAATTAAGAACATTCAAAAAAGTTTATCCAGAATTGAAAACTGTTCTATTTTCCATTACCAAAATCTGTTGTTGAGAATGAGATTTCCATACATGCAGCACCATCGATGAACAGCAAAAACATTATGCTCAGTGAAAGAACCTGGATACAAAAGGGCGACCTGTATAATTTTATTCATGTGAAGCTCTAGGAAAGCCAAATCTAATCTATAGCGACAGCAAGTGGATCCACGTTTGCCTGGGGTCTCAGGGTATGGGTAGGGGATTGACTAGGAAAGGGCAGAGGGAACTTTCTGGAATGATGGAAACATTCTATATCTTGGTAGTATATACATTGCCAAGCCTCATCAAACTGTACACTTAGAATGAGTGCGTTGTATTTTATGTAGATTACATGTCAATAAAGCTGATTTTAAGTAATTAAAAAAAAAATTTTAGAGAACGGACTCTGTCCTACTAGTCTCCAAGGAAACACTCTAAAAAGGAAATGGGAAAATGAACACTTTCCAGCTTATAAAAACAAAACCAATTGTCACTGAGTCCACTCCAAATCATGGTGACCCCATGTGTGTCAAACAGTATATATTCTATTGTGTCCAGCTCCATTTGCTCAACAATACATTTGGAAGAGTCATTCATGTGGTTGGGTATAGCTGTAGTTTGGTCATTTTCATTGTTATAAAGCATCCCATTAAACAAATGCCCCACAATTTACTTACCTGCTCTGTTGTGGTTGGACATTTGGGTCATTTTCGGGGTGGAGGTATGAGAAATATTGTTGATAGGATCATTCCACACAAGGCCCTGGTGCGTGTGTGCATATGCCTCTGTCAGAAATATCCTGAGGAGTGAAATGGCCAAGGCGTAGGGTACTTATTTCAAATGGATTTTAAAGTTTAAACCCCATGCAATGCCTTGCTAACTTGGTGCAGCTCAACGGCATTGGACATATTACCAAACTTCTCTCTGACTCCTTTCTCTTTCAACAACGGGCATAATAAATACCCCAGTGGTGTAGGATTATCTCGAGGTTTAAGTGAGATATGTAAAAAGTCTAGCCTTAGAGAGCAATAAATAAATAGGAAACATTTTATTGTTTACTCAGCAAAAACAGGAATTTTAGTGACATGGTTGATAGCATAGGTTCTGAAGCAAGACTGCTTGGTTTCAAATCTTACCTGGTAGCTCTGTGATCTTATCTCTCTGTAACATTGTGTTGAAAGTATTTGTGATGAGAATTAGATGAGATAATCTACACAGAGGAATTATCACTAGCTTGAGTTAAGTGTGCCATAAATACGAGCTATCCTTGTTATTTTATTTGTTAAGCGCTCAGTGCCAAGACCTGGGCTAGGGCTGGGGATTCATAAATGTATAAGACACGGCCATTCCCTTGGGACACTTACAGCCCTCATTATACATGGTTAAGTAGGTCCATTGTGAATTGGTCTAATCTTCCAGGAAACTGGATCTAGAAGAATATTATATGAGGCTTTCTCATCCAGTTTTCTCCAACTGGCCCCCAAACCTGAAAAAAAACATCATTATGTTTAAAACAATCCAATGGACTTTTGTTTTTAATTGCAAACAGCTTCTAAGCTCTCTTCCAGTATTAAAATTTGAAGGTGCTAGTTGAGACATGGAGTCCCTGGGTAGCGCAAACAATTAAACAATCAACTACTAGACGGAAGGTTGGCAGTTGGAACCCACCCACAGGCAGCTTGGAAGACGGGCCTGATGAACTGCTTCTGAAAGGTCACGGCCTTGAAAACCCTATGGATCAGTTTGAGAACAGACTCGAAGGCAACTAACAGCAATAACCATAACAGCTGAGAAATAGTGTCAAAACCATGTACTGACCCACGCCCTGGGTTCCCACAATTCCTTTTATGGTTGTTGAGTCACCGCCTTTCACTGTGTACTTTCAGTTTCCTGTTAACTGATTTCTTTGCTGAGCTGGCTCTTTTGTGTCTATTTTTAGTCATCTGAGCTCAGAAGAAAATCTGGAAAGCCCTGGGACATTGGAAGAGTAAGATAAAAGCCCAAATTTCCAGTGAAAGAGAAAAGTGACAGAAAACCACTGCAGCTAAACTCAGAAGAAAGGGAAAGAAGGAAAGCACACTTAGGACTTTCTCATTAAGGCAGCTTGGTTTCCAGCTCTAAAGAATCTCTTCTCCAGGTAAGGCTGGGCAGGGTGGGGAGAAATTTGTAAAGGTCAGTTAGATTTCTCTAAAACGATGGCCCCCAAAATGTGCTGCAGCTGAGCTGGATGTGGAACACCAGGCAGGTGGCATGTCTGTTAAGTGTCTACTGCCGTGCTTTCTGTTGTATTAGCCACGAGCAGAGATATGGCCTACACTGAGATTCGTGAATGTTTCAAGACTCATTTCTTTCTAGACACCTTTGTAAATTGCATTTGTTTATGACAGAACCTACTCAGTAAAGCTCAGGTTCCATCTCTCCCTTTATTACCAAATTTTATAGCTCTAGGTAAACAGAAGTTAGGCCACTTGGGATCTGCAAAAAAGAGGCAACATTATATAATAATTTGAAAAGTTATTGTGATTTGGGAGCTTATAAAACCTTTAAGCAGTTGCTTTTTCTGAGTCAGTAATTGATTGATTCCCATTTAATGGTGGTTTGCCTCATGCCATAAAATCAAATAGGCCATTACATTTCCAGCAGTCCCTGTGGGCCATTGTTGAAATAGGAAATGGGTCTTGATAACTTTAAAAAAAAAATGCCTCTTGCCATCTTCCAGTGAATAGATAAGAAGCCCAGTTGGGGCAGCACTGGCATTCTTTTGCATATAAGCCCTCAGTGAAACCATGTCAGGTAGTTATTGAGTTTTTACTGACAGTAAAAATCAACTTTCTGTTGGAAGCAACTTGCTCTTTTTCCATAGGATAAACACTGGGGGTGCTTGTGGTCTGTATTTGTTTGTATCTCAAAGAGCTAGCGAATGTTATATCATGATCGCTTCAGGTTAAAATGGGTTGAGACACAAGATAAAAACACAAAGATAATGCGTAACTAACAGAAGTCTTTTCACTCCTTTCTAAATCAATAAAACAATCAAAAATTTCAAATTATCTTTACAGGAGAAGGTCTTTTCTCCCTCAGAGCTACTGGTAGGTTTCAACCACCAACCGTTTAGTTACCAGCCAGTGGAGTCCGCGAAGAGGAGGGAGGATGATGGGGTGGCGGCGGCGGCCGAGAGGTCGGGGCAAGAAAGAAAGAAAGAAACAGAAAGAAGGAATGGGGCCGGGCGGGGGCGGGGGAGGGTGTTGGGAAGAAAAAATCCACCGCCTCTCGGTCGCCGTGCCCGGTCGACCCCGGTTCCGCGGCCGTAGGGCCCTCGGTCCGAGGCCGGCGGGACATGTGGGCCCAAGGATCTTTTCCATTAATTTAGGTCTTTAATTCTTTTCTGTAATGCTTTTTACTTTACACTGCAAAAGACTTTTAATTCTTTGGTTAAATTTATTTCTAGGTATTTTATTATTTTAGATGCTCTGTAAATGGAATCATTTTCTTAATTTCCTTTTTGAATTGCTCATTGCTAGTGCACCTTGGAATCTCTTTGGGGTAGTTCCACTTTGTCCTATAGGGTCGCTATGAGTCAGAATCTACTCCACGGCACTGGGTTGGGTTTAGTGTATAGTAACACGACTGATTTTTTCGAGATGATATTATAATCTTGTATTAAAACCAAAGGCACTTGGAGTCCTGATGGTTCAGTAGTTAAGAGCTCGGCTGCTAACCAAAAGGTCGGCAGTTCGAATCCACTAGCCACTCCTTGGAAACCCTATGGGGTAGCTCCACTCTGTCCTATAAGGTCACTATGAGTTGGAATCAATTCGATGGCAAGAGTTTATTTTTTTTTAATGACCTATAAATTTGCTAAATTTGTTTAAAGCTCTAACAGCTTTCTGGTGAATATTTGGAGTTTTCTATATATGTAATTGTTCAATAGAGATAAGTTTATTTCTTCCATTTCAATTTGGATGAATTTTATATAGTTTCCTCGCTTAATTGCTCTGGCTAGAATTTCCAGTCCAATGTTGAATGGCAATGGTAAAAGTGAGCATTCTTGTTTTGTTCCTGATTTTATATAGAAAACATTCAGGTGTTAGCTGTAGATTTTTCATAAATGCTTTTAACGTGTTGAGAAATTCTTCTTCTATTCTTAGTTTTCTGAGTGCTGTTATCATGAAAGGGTATTGGATTTTTCAAATGCATTTTCTGCATCAATTTTCATGATCAGCTCTTCTCTTTGTTCTAGTAATGTGGTGTATTAGGATGATTTGGGTGTGTTCAAACACCACTGCTTTCCTACAATAAGTCCAATTTGGCCATTGCGTACACTTCTTTTTATATGACTTTGGATTTGGTTTGCTAGTATTTTGTTGAGAATTTTTCATCTATATTTTTAAGGGATGTTGGTCTGTAATTTTCTTCTCTTGTGGTGTCTTTATCTGGCTTTTGGTTTCAGGGTTCTCCCAGCCTGGTGGAATGCATTAGAAAGTATTTCCTACTCTGGAAGGGTTTCGGAAGGATTGGTTTGAATTTTTTTAAAATGTTAGTAGATTTCACCAGCGAAGTCATCTGGTCCTGGCCTTTTCTTTGTTGGGACGTGTTTGATTACTGATTCAATCTCTTTACTTACTGTAGGTCTGTTGAGATTTTCTATTTCTTCTTGAGCCATTTTGGATAATTTGTGTGTTTCTAGGGATTTGTCCATTTCATGAGGATTATCTCCTTTGTTGGTGTACAGCGGTCCTAGAATTCTCTAACAATCATATTTATTTCTTGGGTTGGTAATAATGTCCCCACTTTCATTTCTAATTTTAGTTATTTGCATCTTCTCTCTTCTTTGTTAGTCTAGCTAAAGATTTGTCAATTTTATTTATCTTTTCAAAGAACCAAATTTTGGTTTCATTGAATCTATTATTTTTCTATTCTCTATCTATGCTTTAATATTTCTTATTTCCTTCCTTCTGCTAGCTTTGGGCTTAGTTTCCTACTCTTTTTCTCGTTTCTCAATGTGTAAACTCTGATTACTGATTTGTGATCTTCTTTTTTTAATGTAGGTGTTTATAGCTATAGACTCCTTGTTGCATACTTGTTGCACTACCCATATATTTTTATATGTCCTGCTTTCATTTTCATTCTTATCTCAGTATTTTCTAACTTCCCTTGTGATTTCTTCTTTGACCTGTTGGTTTGTTGTTGTTTAAGAGTATCCTTAATATTCACATATTTGTGAATTTTCCAGTTTCTCTTCTGTAACTGAGTTCAAAGTTCATTCCATTGTGATCAGAAAAATTCTTTTTATGATTTCAATCTTTTTAAATTGATGATGCCTTGATTTGTTGCTAACATATGGGCTGTCCTAGAGAATGATCCATATGCACTGGAGAAAAAGGTGTACTATGCTATTGTTGAATGTAGTGTTCTATATATGTCTGTTAGGTCTGGTTGGTCTCTAGTGTTTTTCAAATCTTCCACATCCTTATTGACCTTTATTCTAGATGTTCTGTCCATTAGCAAAAGTGGTGTATTGAAGTTTCCAGCTATTATGGTGGAACTGTCATCTATTTCTCCCTTCAATTCTGCCACTGCTTTCTTCATATATTTGGGGGCTCTGGTATTAGGTAAATATATATTTATAACTGTTATATCTTCTTGATGAATTGACCCTTCTATCAATACATAATACTTCTTGTTGTCTCTTGGAAAAGTTTTTGACTTAAAGTCATTTTGTCTTATAGCCACCCAGCTTTCTTTTGGTTACTATTTGCACAGAATTTTTTTTTTCATCCTTTCACTTTCAGCTTATCTGTGTCTCATACCTAAAATGAGCCTCTTATAGATAGTGTATAATTGGATTATTTGTTTTTTAATCATTTTTGCTAATTGCTGCCTTTTGATTGGAGAGTTTAATCCATTTACATTTAAAGTAATAATAAGAAAGTTTTTGCCATTTAGCTATTTGTTTTCTGTGGGTCATATACCTTTTCTGTTCTTGATTTCTTTCATTACCTCCTTTTGTATTCATTTGATTTTTGCAAGGCACTATTTTGATTCCCTTCTCATTTCTGTCTATGTATATATTTGAGATAATTTATTTGTGGTTACCATGGAGATTACATTTAACATCCTAAATTTATAACAATCTAATTTGAAATGATACACACTTTACATCAATATAATATGAAACCTCACCCAGGTGTGCCACAAGGAGTTTTAAAACTGGAACAGGGAACAAAATTCAAGAACAGAAAACAAAAATTTTGTCCATATTGTAATGTTTTAGCTCAGCTAACTGTCTAGAAACTGTATTCCATTCCATCTCTTCCCTTGAAGACAAAGGTAACACCGTGGACATGGCCTCAGAGGTCCACATGCCAGGCCCAGTGTGCCTCATTGAGAACATTAATGGGAAACTGACGGCTGATCAGGAAGCTTTGAAGATCCTGTCTGCAGTTACGCAGCCCGTTGTGGTGGTGGCTATTGTGGGCCTCTACCGCACAGGTAAATCCTACCTGATGAACAAGCTGGCTGGGAAGAAAAAAGGTAAGTGGCGCCACCAAAGCTCTTCCTAGTACTTTCTGATCACTTACGCTACCCAACGTTGAATACGGTGATGTAAGGGAGAAAGTTTAGAGGTAGAATGAATATTGAAAGCTAACTTTAGGTCCACAGTTGAAATTTTTATCTTCACTCTGTTTGGGAGAATGAGTCAGCTCATTCTTGCTTCATGCATTGCTTTTGTTTCCCCTTTTAACAATATAAATATATCTTTCCTGGATAGAATAAAGCAGTAATAAAAAAAATTAATGTACATGAAAATGAACTCTAAGGTATTTGCTAACATTTTCATGTAGTAACAGGAAGCTTGCACTGATCTTTAAGGTAATGTGTTTCAACCTGTATTGAGTATCCTAATTTCACTATTCTCTGCAATTAAGATCAATATTGGTTGTGGTTTCAGTTGTATCTTCTAACCTTCACTACATTAAGTTTTATGTCAATATCCAGAACCACCTTCTATTAAAACTCCATTCCAAAATACCTCATTTCCCCTTTGCAGGCTTCTCCCTGGGCTCCACAGTGCAGTCTCACACCAAGGGAATTTGGATGTGGTGTGTGCCTCATCCCAGTATGCCAAACCATACCCTAGTTCTGCTTGACACTGAGGGCCTGGGAGATGTAGAGAAGGTAAACACAAATCTTTTAAATTCCACATATGGCAGGTATGTAGCCCTCCCTGCACTATCACTCCCCGAATGTTGACTTATGGTTTCAGTTGATCATATCAATATATTATTCTTTTCCTTTACTTGGTAGCAGTGAAAGTTTGACCTAGGATCTAAGTCATTAGCCAGCTAAAGCCGGCTATGTGTGAGAAAAGTAAACATAACCTCTCAGCATAAAGTACTCATTTGGGAGTCAGTGCATACCATGTACCCTGAACCCCACAGCACAAATATGAGGAGAGGATAATAAGGTCTATTAATTAGGTTATCCAGTCCATAAACTAATGACTAATGACATTTTTAGCCATGTGTCTTTCATATATATCATAGCAAAATGTTTTGTTGAGCCTGCTGAAAGCACCACTAAACCTGATTAGACATTTTATAAACATGCCTGACGTTTCACCACGGGGCACAGAGAGATGGTAAGAGCAGTTTTATCCATAGCAGAACTATTAGTAAGAAAACAAGTCAAAGTGTAAGTTCTGATGACAACATTTTAGTTTATGAAGGAAGATACATTATGACTCTTACAAGTCTTGGGCTAAAAAAATATCGCTAAAATAGCATGTTTTAACAATTGTCTAAAAAGTTCTTTACTATGATGTGTTATTGGAATGGAATAGGGTGACATCGAAATTCAGGAGACATGTTTTAATAGTAGCTGATCATAATAGCCACCACTTTTAAGTACTTATGTTCTTAACACACCGGTATGCCTTTATATACAATGTTGTTGTTAGGTGCCATCGAGTCGGTCCCGACTCATAGCGACCCTATGCACAACAGAACGAAACACTGCCCGGTCCTGAGCCATCCTTACAATCGTTGTTATGCTTGAGCTCATTGTTGTAGCTACTGTGTCAATCCACCTCATTGAGGGTCCTCCTCTTTTCCGCTGACCCTCTACTCTGCCAAGCATGATGTCCTTCTCCAGGGACCGATCCCTCCTGACAACATATCCAAAGTATGTAAGACACAGTCTCACCATCCTTGCCTCTAAGGAGCATTCTTGCTGTACTTCTTCTAAGACAGATTTATTCATTCTTTCGGCAGTCCATGGTATATTCCGTATTCTTCAAAAACACCACAATTCACAGACGTCAACTCTTCTTCGGTCTTCCTTATTCATTGTTCATTTAAATAATGTATTGTATATAATTCATTTAATTCAAGCTGGACAATGAATTATATACAATAAGAATTATATACAATACATTATTTAAATTTCTCAATACTGTAAATTGAATGTTAAGAACTCATTGTACAGATGGAAAATAAATAATACATAGGGGAATGATTTACCTAAGTTTTCACATGTAATGTGAGGAATAGCTGGAGTTCAAACTTGGTCTGTCTAAATTGAAAGAACATGCTCTTAGTCACTCTTCTATGTGGTCTCTGCACTGACTTCTAGGGAGACAACCAAAATGACTCCTGGATCTTTGCTTTGGCGATACTACTGAGCAGCACCTTTGTGTACAATAGCATGGGAACCATCAACCAGCAGGCCATGGACCAGCTGCAGTATCCTTTTTGTGCTCCTGAATAGCACTAAATCTAGAAAGGAGTGGCTTCATTTTTTCACCAGCTATAGAGGTGGACAACTACAGAATTCATAAGTTCTTTCCATAATGAATCACATTATTCTCAACATTCCAGTATACCTCAATCACCCTAAGAAATCCAAACCTACCTGGTCACACATTATCCTCATCTATACAACAGTCTGTACATCCCCTGTATGATTTAATCTCCCCTCTAACTCCAAACACTCAAAGTCCTCTAGAACTTATATTCTCAGTTCAACAAAATCACTATATCCTTCTCATTTTCTTTAAATGTTTCCTTTTAACTGTTACCTGGCTGTCCCCTGCCAACATTGTTTCCCTTGCAAGCCCATCAAGGGGCCTCAAATGCTGATTTTTTTCTCTGTACTTTGCATTTCACAGGTCCCAGAAATGAGTTAGGTGTCATACGTACTCCTTATTACAGCTTTCATATAATTTCTCTTTCTACTCCCAAAGAAAAAGGAAAGCTACTTTGAAGCACATGCCCCCAGATTATATGACCCTTCTTTGTTGCGGTCATCTCAATAAACATACCCCTCATTTGTTAAAGAGTTTTAGCTCCTAGTTCACTGTCTTTCTAGAGACTTCAGCAGCCAATATACACTCATCCAACATTTTGATCTCTCAGTTCCATTATTTCCACACTACCTTTCATTTCACCTCCCTGTATTACCTAGTCTTAGTCATTAACAACAATTTCACCCATTTCCACAAACTCACTTTCAAGCATTCCATGAAATTAGCTTTTTTGTCAAGGTTACCTTCATGTTTCCATATCGAATGAGCAGGTCTCAGTCCTCATCTTATTTGCTTTTTCAACATCATTTGAAAAAATGATCTCTTCTTCCCTTCTAAAATGCTTGATTGTTTTGTCGTCTAGAATACCATATTGTTTTTGTTGTTAGGTGCCGTCCGGTTGGTTCTGACTCACTGCGACCCCATGTACAACAGAACAAAACACCATCCAGTCCTGCACCATTCTCATAATCGTTGCTGTGTTTGAGACCATTGTTGCAGTAGAATAGCAAATTTCTCTAATTTTCCACCTTCTTCATTAGCTATACCCTTTCATCCTCTTCCTTTTCTTGGTCTCTAAGTATTATAGCTCTTCAGTTTTGGGGCTTCTTCTCAACTCTTCCAGTCCCAAGGTGCTCAGTATCAATTAAATGTCAATAACCATGAAATTTATATCTCCAGTCATAACCCCTGCTCTCAATTAAAATGAGATTTAAACTTGTATATACAGCAACTTCTCATTACCTCATTTAGATCCATTAGATGTCAATCTTAATATATACAAAACAGAATTCTTACTTTTCCTGTACAAGCCCATTCTTTCCCAGTTTTCCTCATCACAGTAGGTTCCCACATCATCACCTGGGTGATGATCAAAATTTTGGAATCATCCTGAATGGTGCCTTTCCTTATACCCTAGAAACTATCAATTGGCAAGTCTTGTAAGCAGCACTTTCAAAAAAATTTCCCCAGGCCAATTCTCACAACCTCCTCTATGATAACCCTAAGCTAAGCCATCTATCATCTCTCATCTGGATTGCCTCCTAAATTGCCTAATTGCTCTCCCTGTTTATACTCCTACTTCTTATAGATGCTACACCAGCCATAATGATCTTTTAAAATAATATATCAGACTATATGCTCTCTTAACCCACTCCCCCAAAGGGTTTCCCATTAAATTTAAATTAAAATTTAAATCCCTTACTATGGCTTCCAGGTCTTACATGGTCTGTCTGCTGTCTCTTTTTAGAATCCGTCTTAGCCTCACTGGTCTTCTTGCTATACATTGAACATGCTAAGTTATTTCCTATCTCACAGTTTGCAAGTGCTTTTACCTCTGCCTGGGATGCTCCTTCAGTGGGTTTCTGTGTGGATGCGTCACTCCATTCACTTAGATCTCTGTGCAAACATCAGCTCACAGAGGAATATCTGGACAACTACATAAACCAACACCAAATGCAGATGCACACATAGTTATCCTCTAACCCTTCAGCCTGATTTGTTTTTCTTCAAGACAGTTGGTATCAACATCTGATTTTTATTACATTTTTATTTACTTGCTTATTGCCTGTCTTCCTCATTAGAGTGTAAGCTCTATGATGGTAGCATTGACTCATGCACTGCAATATTTTTAGTCCCCGGAACAGTGCCTGGTTCATAAAGGTGCTCAAAAAATGTTTGTGGACTGAATGAATAAGATAATGAAGAGGAAACAAGTTGTTTCAGATAAGCATTGGAAATAAATATAGCCTTAAAATGCCACTGATTTTCTGCACTTTTCCTAAGTTAACATCTGAGCTATGTGACTGAGCTGACAGATCGAATCAGAGCAAAATCCTCACCTGAAAATAGTGAGGTTGATGACTCAGCTGACTTTGTGAGCTTCTTTCCAGCCTTCGTGTGGACTCTGAGAGATTTCTCCCTGGAGCTGGAAGCAAATGGACAACCCATCACTGCTGATGAGTACCTGGAGCTTTCACTGAAGCTAAAAAAAGGTTCCTGGAACTGATGTTTGGGTAACAAACAGATAACAATATCAAAAATGACCATTTCTGTATAGATGCTGAAAGTTAGATTTTCTTAACCATGCTTCCCTGGCAGTTGTGCTAGATAGTGGGAAAACATCACTTGACTAAGTTGATTAGATCATATTTCTCTCCTTGGAGAAGGACTTTTCGTTCTCTACCCCCATTCCTTTTTTTTAATTTCTGTTCCATAGTTAGCTGAATTTTATTTCCTTACGTAGGCTTGTGAAAGTTATGACATTGAGGAATCAATTATTTGTAGTAATTAGCTTGAAGTTGTTAAAGTTTGTTTTATGTATCTTGCAGCCCTGTCATTGGGTGCATAAATATTTAATATGGTTATATCTTCCTGATCAATTGTCCCTTTATTCACTATGTAGTGTCTCTCTTTATCCTTTGTGGTGGATTTAACTTTGAAGTCCATTTTGTCAGAAATTAATATTGCTACTCCTGCTCTTTTTTGATTGTTGTTTGCTTGATATATTTTTTTCCATCCCTTGAGTTTTCGTTTGTTTGTGTCTCTAAGTCTAAGGTGTGTCTCTTGGAGGCAGCATATAGACGGATCGTGTTTCTTTATCCAGTCTGAGACTCTCTGTCTCTTTATTGGTGCATTCAGTCCATTTCCATTCAGCGTAATTATTGATAAGTGTGTGTTTAGTGCTGTCATTTTGATGCCTTTTTCTGTGTGTTGTTGACAGTTTCATTTTTCCACTTACTTTTTTGTGCTGAGACATTTTTCTTTGTAAATTTTGTGTTCCTCATTTTCATAGTAGTCAAATTTATGTCTGCTGAGTTGTTATGTTTTTCTTGGTTTTGATTTTGAGTTATGGAATTGTTAGACCTCTTTGTGGTTACCTTAATATTTACCCCTATTTTTCTAAGTAAAAACCTAACTTGTATCATCCTGTATCACCTTGTTTTCCTCTCCATATGGCAGTTCTATGCCTCCTGTATTTAGTCCCTCTTTTTGATTATTGTGATCTTTTACAGAATGACTTCAATGATTCCCTGTTTTGAGCATTTTTTTTTAATTAATCTTAATTTGTTTTTGTGATTCCCCTATTTGAGTTGATATCAGGATGTTCTGTTCTGTCGCCTCGTGTTGTGTTGTTATCTGATATTATTGATTTTCTGACCAAACAATTTCCTTTAGTATTTCTTGTAGCTTTGGTTTGGTTTTGGCAAATTCTTTAAGCTTGTATGTATCTGTAAATGTTTTAATTTCACCTTCATATTTTAGAGAGAGTTTTGCTGGATACATGATCCTTGGCTGGCAGTTTTTCTCCTTCAGTGCTCTATATATGTCATCCCATTGCCTTCTTGACTGCATGGTTTCTGCTGAGTAGTCTGAACTTATTCTTATTGATTCTCTTTTGTAGGAGACCTTTCTTTTATTCCTGGCTGCTTTTAAAATTTTCTCTTTATCTTTGGTTTTGGCAAGTTTGATGATAGTATGTCTTGGTGATTTTCTTTTTGAATCAATCTTATATGGGGTTCGATGAGCATCTTGGATAGATATCCTTTCGTCTTTCATGATGTCTTGGAAGTTTTCTGCCAACAGATCTTCAAGTATTCTCTCTGTATTTTTTGTTATCCCTCCCTGTTCTGGAACCCCAATCACACGCAAGTTATTCTTCTTGATAGAGTCCCACATGATTCTTAGGGTTTCTTCATTTTTAAAAATTTTTTTGTATGATTTTTCTTCAACTATTTTTATATTGGTGTCAATTGCCTTATCCTCCAGCTCCCCCACTCTGCATTCCAATTGCTCTTTTCTGCTCCTCTGAGTTTCTATTGAGTTGTCTAATTCTGTAATTTTACTGTTAATCTTTTGGATTTCTGAATGCTGTCTCTCAACGGATTCTTGCAGCTTATTAATTTTTCCACTATGTTCTTGAATAATATCTTTTTGATTTCTTCAACTGCTTTATCAATGTGTTCCTTGGCTTTTTCTGTAGATTGCCTTATCTCATTTTTGAGGTCATCCCTGATGTCTTGAAGCATTCTTTAAATTAATTTTTTATATTCTGCATCTGGCAATTCCAGGATTGTATCTTCATTTGGGAAAGCTTTTGATTCTTTAATTTGGGAATTGTAGAAGCAATCATGCTCTGCTTCTTTATGTGGTTTGATATCGACTGCTGTCTCCAAGCCATCTATAAGATATTGTAATGATTTATTTTATATTTGCTCACTGAGTCTTGTTTTGGTTTCTTTCAATATACATAGATGGGCTACTACATTGCTCTGTCTTGATTGTTGTAGCCTTTGAATCACTTATGTCCTATTACCAGCTGGTTTGGGCTGCTACCAGATATATAAGCCTAAGAGTCTATTCACTATTCTTGAGTAGAATCTGATTTTTGCCCACCAGGTGTGTAGTGTAGACTGTCACCTATTCACATAGAGGAGCAGTGGTGATAGTTGTGTGGACCAGATTGTAGTAGCAGCAGGGGGTCACACTCCAGGGGGAGCAGGATGCTGACAGGCTTCCCCCAAGTGCCAGTGATGTAGGTGTGTCTCTATTCCTAAAGCACTTTGGTGGGTGGGCTTTGCAGCAGTACCTTAGGCACCCAATGCATGTACCTCTACAGATTGTTAGGTGTCACTATCCTCAGACCCCTGTGGCAGGAGGCTAGGTGGTTTGGGTGGAGCTTCAGCCCTCAGTTCCAGTTGTGGGTCAGTGAGGGCTCTGTTTAATAGGTAGAGATATCAGACCTGGGAAACTTGTCTTTCCAGTAATCCACTAAAACAATTACAGTCAGATCACTATCAGAATTGCCTTTGCATTATAATAGCCACCTTGTTGCCTGTAGGGATGAAAGCCCAAGAGTGTGGATCTCATATGCTTGGCTGGAGCTGGTTCTGTATTTTTATTCCAATTTCGGGAAGTCAGGGAAGGATTTTTGGTCCCTGGGTTTTTTGTAGCTGCTTCTTCCAGGCCAGGAGAATGGGTTAGGAAAAGACAAAAAACAAACAAACAAACAAAAAAATGCAGAGCACTTCACTCTCTGGCCCAGGAAATTCCAATGTTAAGGAAGCCGCCTGGGAAGGGGAGGGGAGGGATCAGATAGATAGGAGAGAGTGAAAAAAAATAGCACCGAGGAATATAGACAAAGTTACTTATCTTGCTTGGTGATGACTGTTTTATCTGAGATTCCTGAGGGGCGAGGGGCGTGTAGCTGGGTCAAGATTGCCCCAGAGGATCAGGCCCCTGTCTTGTGCTGTCTCAGAAGCCATGGTCAGTTCCACCGCTCCTAGTCCAAAGCCCAGCACCCAGGTTCCCCGGCTGGGACTCTGCACTCCAGGCTCCAAAAGCAGTCGCTGCCTCCCAGTGACTTCTCCTAGTGTTAGCCGCATCACTGCGCTGCTTGCGTGCACTGTCTGGGCTTCCCCCAAGGTCACTTCTGGGGGCTAGGGCTGCGTCCCGTGTTTGCGCTGTCTCAGCTGCCCTGCACCCAGTCCAAAGCCCTGCGCCAAGGTTTTCTGACTGGGATGCTGGCTCCAGGCTCCGAAAACAGTTGCTGCTTCCCCGTGGTTGCTCGTTCTCTCATTGGCTGCATCACTGTGCAGCCTGCTTGTGCTGGCTGAGTCTCTGTCACTCAGGTCAACTCTTTAGATCTGTGTTTGATGGTCAGAGTTTGTAAATTGTCATGTATGTGATTGATTCACTTGTTTTTCCAAGTCTTTGTTGCAAGACGGATCCGAGGTAGCTTCTACCTAGTCAGCCATCTTGGCCCCCTGGGTCACATTTTGTACTTCACCTTTTGGGGCTCTCTGGTTGTAGATCTAGAATCAAAAATGGGTAGTGGGGTTGAATTCTGGGAATATTCAGGAATGTCTTGTAAGACATCTATTTCAGGTGATGCCCCAGGCAGTGCCACAGGTGCCAGCTCAGATGATGTTTCAGACAAAGACTCTTCAGGCACTGGTGGGTTAATGTCATCATTTGGGGATGGAAGGTATAATGGTTTTACTGGGGAGGGTGGCTAAGCAGATAAAGATGGAGTGATCTCTATAGATGAGAGTAAGAGGGCTGGTTCTGCTGGCAGAAATGATTTAATGGAATTGAGGGGCTCGGTGTCCCCATCTTCCTAACTATCTTCTCATGTGTCTCCATTCCACGTTTCAGAATCCCTGTTCTTCCCAATCAATGTCCTCATTTTAACTTTAGAGTCCACTCAAGTTTGGGAAAACAACTGGCTTTATAATTCATCCAGTCTTACGATAAGATTATGGGTTGGGTTTTTGGCAATATCAGCTCTGTTACTACAAGAAATAAGGCTTTCCTTCAGGGCACAAGTGGCAACTTTGAGGTCAAGAGACACTTGAGCTGTGACTCTGAAGTCCTGAGCTCTTTCTTTCACTACTTTGTCTAGTAAAAGTAGGGCCAACCAACCAGCTTCACTATACTTCTCATTCTGACGTAATTGTAGAAAAGTATGAAACACGAAATAACTCAGAGCCGCATTTCTCACCAATACTCGATCTATTGGTGGTGATATTTTGCATATTAATATTGCCATCTCATGTCATGGATGAGCAGCATCCTCCTTACTACTGAAAGTAGAGTCATGAGCACCTTAATGACTAGTCATTCTTGAGATCCAATTTAAAAAACTCATCCTTACAATTCTGTTTCTGTGGAACCACTCTTAGTACCAGATGTCTTAGGTTGGGTTCTCTAGAGAAGTTCTCTCTCCCTGGATCAAGTACCAATAACTGGAGGTCAGATGATGGCAAGCCAGATGCAGGATCCAGAGTAAGCAAGCAAGCTTTGCCAGAACATCTGTAAGTATATTTGATGTAGGCCACACCCCTAAGGGAACTCCACTTACAACTGATCGGCTGATCGCATCAGATCACATCATGGAGGATGACTACATCAGTATATAACCACCAGATTACATCATTACTCAACTGTCAAACTACATTATTATGCAACTGCCAAACCACTGAGAATCATAGCTCAGCCACGTTGACACAGAACCTTAACCATCACACAGAATAAGCCCATTTATTACCTTAATATTTCTCTCCACTAGTAACTTAAACAACCTATAAGTAATTTTATCTACTCCAAAAATGTTAAATTCTGCTTATGTAAACATTTACCTACTCTACTTTTGCTTCCTAGGAAAGGTAAATCTCATGACTGTCAAACAGATGTTCACATTCTAAACTGGCCTCATTCTAGCTTCACTGTGATCAATCTGGATGACAATCCTTATGAAATATTCTTTGGCTATTAAATTTAACAATACAGCTATGGCAAGGGAACATTTCTACTAATATGGTATAAAATCCAAATATTATGGTATAAAATAATCTTTTACTAATAGGTCATTCTACTCAGATAACTGGTGAGAATATTGCATTTGGCTAGAGGCCTAAGAGAATTAATTTCTAGCTGTATACACAGGTCATTCCTTGGGGAGATTTATCTCTCTTTCATTCAGAGAAATCTGTGCTTGCGAATTTGTTGAGGGTCTGTGATTGTCTATTGCTGTGATTCAAGTCAGACTATGTTCACCAGACCTCGAGTGTTTCTGCTTATATGAATCAAGTAAAAATTTATTAGGCTGCCCATCTGTTTCATTTCTAGGGACACTGATCAATGAGTTAATGTCAAAGGGCTTTGAGGGTCAGGTCATTCTGATTATTGTTTCAGCTCTGTTACTCATTGTAGTAACTGTGGTCACCTTGTGTTTTAAGATTAAATGTTGTCACTTTACCCTTCCAATCCCATCTTCCCATCATCCCCATGCATTTCAAAGATTCCAGTTCAATGGCAGCAGTTTCCACTGTTCTTTATAAAACAGCTACCACAGAGTTCTTTAAGGATGTGGAAACAGTTTTCTTGGATGTATTTCTCACAGCCTTGGCAAAGATAGTGCCTTCTTGACCTTTCCAGTGGATAAAAATAGGGATAAACAAGCATGTCTGTGGAGTGTACAATTAATTTTACTCAAAGGATTTGGTCTTTTGTCCTGGTTCCTGGAAGGTAATCTGTAAACTCTTGAGATTTCCCCAGTGACTAGAGTTTTTGTAATTCACGGAGCGGCTCCAGGTCATACCTGAGAGTTTATGCTGAAGGGCCAAGAGAGGCCTCTTTGAGAGGACAAAGGTGGAGGTCTTCAAGAGGCTTGTCTAGAAGGATATTGCCAAAGGAAAGGAGTAACCAAGAATCTTGAGATATCTGAAAGTATCCAGAGGACACAAATTTTACCACACTATGAGGAACAAATTTGTCAAGGGAGCCTCAACATCCTTGAAGACTGCTGTGATTGCTATTTTATGTAACTCAGATTTGACATGGGG
The DNA here is from genome assembly GCF_024166365.1 of Elephas maximus indicus. Taxonomy (NCBI): domain Eukaryota; kingdom Metazoa; phylum Chordata; class Mammalia; order Proboscidea; family Elephantidae; genus Elephas; species Elephas maximus. Next base: position 140,183,777 of record NC_064821.1, read on the forward strand.
AACTGAATTTAGACACTTAAATACAATGGGGCTGATTGGATCCTGTAGTAGTAGGAGCCAATTAACAGCACTCAGTCAACAAAGATAGGGTGGGGATGGTTACTGTAATGGACAGTGGAGTCAAAGTGGTAATCAGAATAGTGTGACTCATGTAGACTTATGGCATTGGCTACTTAGTCATTGTGTCTCTAGAAGTGAAATACATAGGAAATCTACTAAATATTTACTTGATCCGTACAAGCGGTTGAATTCTAGGTCAAGTGAACAGCGGTCTAACTAAATTACCAGAATAGACTCATGGCCCCTCAATCAATTTCCAGACTTGAGTGAGTTGAAAGACCCACAACACTTTGAATGAAGGGGTGGCAGGGTCCCCTTGAGGAAGGACTCCAGTACTCTGCCAAAAATTTTTACTGTTAATCTTTCTCCCAGCCTTCTCCAAATGGATCTAGGGCCATTCAGAAGTGACTGTTCTTTGGGGAAAAGGAAATAATGAGACTTTTCCAGGATTACTGGCTCTCAACTCACACTAATTCCAGGAGACCCAAAGTATCACTGAGAACCACCAGTCAGAGGGGGGCATATGGAGGTCAGGTTATTAATGGAGCCTTAGCTCATGTTCATCTCACAGTGTGTCCAGTGGGTCTCCAAACCCATCCTGTAGTGATTTCCCCAGTTCAGGAATGCATTATTGTGATATATTCAGCAACTGGCAGAACCCCCACCCACATTGGATCCCTGACAAATGAAGTAAGGGCTATTATGGTAGGAGAAGCCAAGTAGAAGCCATTAAAATTGCCCCTACATGAGAAAATAGTAAATCAAAGGCAATACTTCATCCCTGCAGGGGCTGCAGAACTTACTGCCACCATCAAGGATTTCAAGGATGCAGGGGTAATGATTCCCACCACATTCACATTCAACTCACCTATTTAGCCTGTGCAAAACACAGATGGAATGACAGTGGCTTATCGAAAACTTAACCAGGTGGTGACTCCAATTGTAGCTGCTCTTCTAGATGTGGTTTCATTGCTTAAAGAAATTAATACATCTCCTGGTACCTGGTATGCAGCTATTGATCTGGCTAATGCCTTTTTCTTCATTTCTCTTTCGAAGAACCATCAGAAGCAGTTTGTCTTCGCCTGGCAACGCCAGCAATACACCTTCAGTTGCCTACCTCAGAACTATATCAACTCTCTAGACCAGTGTCATAATTTTGTCCGCAGGGACATTGATCACCCTTCCCTTCCACAAGACGTCACGCAGGTCTACTACATTGATGACATTATGCTGATTTGACCTAGTAAAGAAGAAGTGTCAATGACTCTGGACTTACTGGCAAAACAATTGCATGCTATAGGGTGGGAAATTAAATCCACAAAAATTCAGGCACCTTCCACCTCAGTAAAATTTCTAGGGGTCCAGTGGCGTGGGCCATGTTGAGATAGATCTTGTAAAATGAAGGATAAGTTACTGTATCTGGCCAGTCCCACAACAGAAAAGGGGTCATAATACCTAGCAGACATCTTTGGATTTTGGAGGCAACATACCACTTATTTGGGTGTGCTACTTGGGCCTATTTATCAAGTGACTCGAAAAGCTGCTAGGTTTGAGTGGGACACAAACCAAGAGAAGGATCTGCAACAGGTTCAGGCTGCAGTGCAAGTGGCTTTGCCACTTGGGCCATATGATGCAGCTGATACTATGGTGCTTGAAGTATCAGGGGCAGATAGAGATTTTTTTTAAGTCTTTGGCAGGCCCCTATTGATGAATTACAATGCGGACCCTTAGGATTTTGGAGCAAATCCCTGTCACCGCCTGTCGATAACTACTCTCCTTTTGAAAAACAGCTTTTAGCTTGTTACTGGACCCAAGTAGAGACTGAACACTTAAGCATGGGACACCAAGTAGCCATGCAGCCTGAGCTGCCCATCATGAACTGGGTGTTGTCTGACCCACAGAGTCATACATTTGGATGTTCACAGCAGCACTCTATCATTAAATGGAAGTAGTATATACGAGATTGGGCCTGAATAGGATCTGAAGGCACAAGTAAGTTGCGTGAGGATGTGGCCCAAATGCCCATGGTCTCCACTCCTGTCACATTACCTACAATCTCCCAGTCTGCACCTATAACCTCATGGGGAGTTCCTTATGATCAATTCGCTGAGGATGAGAAAGCTTGTGCCTGGTTTACAGATAGCTGTGTGTGATATGCAAGCACCACTGGAAAGTGGACAGCGGCAGCACTACATCCCCTTTCTGGGAACTCCCTGAAGGACAGCAGTGAAGGGAAATCCTCCCAATGGGCAGAACTTCAAGCAGTGCACCTGCTTGTTCACTTTGATTGGAAGGAGAAATGGCTAGATGTGGGACTGTATACTGATTCATGGGTTGTGGCCAGTGGTTTGGCTGGATGGTCAGGGACTTGGAAGGAACATCATTGGAAAATTGGAGACAAGGAGATATGTGGATACATCTCTCTGAATTGGCCAAAGAAGTGAAGATATTTGTATCTCATGTAAATGTTCGCCAAAGGGTGACATGAGCAGAGGAAGATTTTAATACTCAAGTGGATAGGAGGATACATTATGTGGAAACCTGTCATCATCTTTCCCCAACTATTTCCATCATTGTTCAATGGGCTCATGTACAAAGTATCCATGTACAAAGGTTATTCTCAGGAGGGTTGGGTGGTTACATAATAGGAATTGGAGATAGCCCCTAGGAGGCTGGCACCGCCTCCAGTGGCTTTCTGGGCATGCCATGGGTGTGGGGTGTGTTGGGAAGCTGAGCAAGGTAAGAATGTGAATGGGGCAAGTGTGTGACAGGCTACCAGCAAGGACTTTGCCACATGCCATCTCATGGGTGCCAAGACTGAACACCCACTGGGAGAAATCAAAGTTGGAAAATATTTGTGGAGGCTTTCATACAAGCATTTATCAGATCCAGAAAGCAACCACCACCGCAGTGAAGATTTGCCGTTAGGAAGCCCTCAAAGGCTGTACTTTGAGAAGCATTGGATGGGTTCGAAGGACAATTTCTGCAGGGAGTTCACTAATGCTGTAGGGCCCAGGAGCTTATATGCTGGTCCTGTGAATCTCCTGGTGGAGAAAAAGGCCTTTGTGAGAGCACAAGGGGCAGTGAGGATAGCATCATCCTTGATTTCTTCTCCTCTCTCCAAGATGCTCCTAGGAAAGAATGAGCTATGGAAGCAGCATTCCATAGCAGCTCAGTGCAGAGTCAAGGCTTCTGCTGGAATTTCCCCCAGGCTTCCCTTATCAGTAACAGCTGGCCCCACAGGCTAATCCACCCATTCCCTAAGGTGCAATGGAGAGATTCTGCCATCACCATCAAGGTTTGCATACTGAGCCATTCCCAGACACTCCCCCAGGGCCCTCAACAGGCTGTGCCAAGAGAGGAGGCAAGGGGAAGAGTTCACGCAGGAGTCTCTGTTGCTTCTTCGTATTGTTAGAAAGTGTTCACCCAACTCCCTCCCCAACCATGGAGATGAAGCTCAGTCTTGTCCACCAACTCTGAGTCTATAAGTGCAGAGGTCATGTGGGAAAGAGGAAGACCAAAGGAAGGAAGAGGGAGGATGCTGGGTGAGATTTCAGAAGTAACTGGATCATCGGAGAGGGGAGAGGGAGCCTTCCTGAAAGAGGTGCCTCCTTCACTCCAGTCCCCATTGAGGCTCTAGAGAGGCCTTTTCGCGCAGTGGAAAGCAGAAAGGCAAAGTCTTCCATGCTTTCCAACGAGGCATGCACTATGCCCTTTCTCCTGCTGGTGACAGCCAACCAGGCTAGAGAAGTTACAGCTGCCCCCACACAGGGCTGTTCCCCAGCAAAGAGCTGTGTTATCTGTGTCAGGAGCCTACAACAGACGTGGAGGAAAGAGAACCTTTCCACTGGACAATAAAGCAAGAACCAGAGCTCATTTAGACACTTTACTCACGATATGAGAAGACTTTAAGATGAGGGTGCACATCCATTTCCGACGTAGGGCTAAAATCGATATTGGGAGAGCCACACCTGGACGTTTTCATCCACTGGCTCGATTCCCATCTACCCCAGAAGGCTTCATACCAGAATCTCATCTCTCACTACCACCTCTTACTGGTCCCTCCCCACTCCACAGCCAAAGGTGCTTCTCCCACAAGAGTCCTCCTCTCAACCTGCTTCCCCACCTCCAGCAGTGCCCTTGATGGTAGGCCCAATGCACAGCCAGAGTCAGTGTCTTAGCTGCAGGTGGGAACAGTTGGTCCTTAGTGCATATGAGACTGGTGGGTGAAGTTGCAGATTCTGGAGTGTCTCAGGGAGAGTAAAGAGCCTCTGAGCAGGCAGCAGAAGCACAGATGGCACTTCTGTCAAAGAAGTCAAAAATGAGAGTTTGAAGAGAGAGACATAGGGAAGAGTAGAGAATTGAGTCACGGGTAAGAAAAGGTGATGAGACAGCAGCTTTACTGGGTGTGGCAGCCAAGGTTAGCAAAGTCTGTTTTAAATGGAAGATCAGGGGAATTCCCACTACCACAAATTATGGAGTCCAGTTTCCCATGTGTGGGGAAATCACAGCAGTCAGCACAACCTGAGTGTAATGTATGAACCTCACCCTGGGAAAGCCAAGTTTGTGATCATGGTATCTCCCCTGCTGGCTAAGTATGACTACATTTTCTATGGGTACAGTGCAACCTCCAACATTTGCACTGTACATTCAATGTTACTACCCTCCTCTCGATCCACCCACCACCATTCTTGCAAACCATTCTCCGTAAAAACATTCAGGCGCCAACTGGAACCCACAGCCTGGCCAACCACAGTGCCTTGAAGCACAGACCCTGACCAGCTGCCACTGCATTGTCTCATCTACATACTTATCAGGCTGCCTCCATGGGCTCAAGCAACTCCACCTCCTTCACTGTTGCTTCCCTCTTGGACACAAGACAGACATGAACATTTCTTGGGAGTATTGAATGCAAAAGAGAAAACATGTGACGTGTCTGGAAGAGTCCATGGGGATTAAATATCATAGCAGTGGTGGAATTATGGGGCTTTACTGTAGTACCATCATATTGATATTCTGGTGTTTGTACACTTACCTTCTGCTTATGGAACTGATACCTGCTTTCATCGGTGGGAGCCAGCAGAGTTGAAAAGTCAGATGACGTGAGAAAGAGAAAATGAATGTGTTTAAAAAGGACATTTAAAAAGTATATTTAGTACTTGACTGAGGAGAACATGGACTGGACAAAAGGATAGGGGGCAGGGCAAGCTCCTGGCTGCTGTGGGATTCATTGGATCTTCATGCGTTCTGTAGAAAATCCTGAGTCTGGGTCTCAGTCTGGGAGAAGCCGCTTTCAGGAGGCCCCACCTGCCCCTCGAAGACCAAATGACCTTGTTTTCTTCTCCTGAGAGGCCCATCCAAGGATCTCCCTGGATCAGACCATCAATTAGAATGGGGGTCAGAGCCATGTCATCTTTGCAGGAGCCTGGTGGAGTTTCCCTGGAGAAACTCAAATAGTTTTGAGGCCTCCTTCTTTCCTCCTCGTACCTTCTCCTGCTTCTCCCTCTTCTTCCTCCTTTTCTTTTATTTATTGACTTCTGAGGGTCACTGGGTTCCTGACATATAAACTTCCTGGGTTGTTAGGGGATGAAGAGATGTAAAGAAGAGAGGTTCATGGGGAGAGGGGCTGCAAATGGGAATGAAATCTGAGTATGGCGGTAGAAGGCAAGGGCTCTGAGGCCAGACCCTTCGGCAAGTTACTAATCCTCTCTGGAGCTTAAAGTATTCATCTGTGCAGTAGTGATAATGATAAAAACAAATAATGAAACTACTAATAAAAGCATAAGCCAGTTTCCCTGAAGCCTGTTTCGACTCATGATGACCCCATGTGAGTCAAAGTAAAATGGTACTCCATAGCATTTTCAATGGCTGATTTTTTCAAAAGCAGACCGCCAGGCCTTTCTTCCACAGTACCACCCAGGGACTCTATGATGATGACAGGAATAGAAATACATCCTTCGGGGTTGTTATGAAGGTCAAAGCTGTTAAGGCACAGAAAGCACTTAGAACTTTTCCTGGGAGAGCACCACAGGTATTTTTGTCATGGGTAAATTTCTACCTTCACATGCCACAACTCACTCTCCCCACATCAGTCCCTGAAATGGATGGAGCAGTGTTCAATGGCTCCTATGAGCTCTTCACCTCGATTGGTGTCAGCTGCAAGGACAGGATGCTAAATAGTGTATTGGTGTATTGCACACTTCATTTGCCATGAAGTGAGTTCCTTCATCAGACACAACGCTGTGTGGAATACCATCATTGCTGATAACACATTTTGAAAGTCCACAGCTGGCAGTTGTGGCCGTAGCTTTGGACTCAGGGAAGACAAATTTATAACCAGCATAACTGTCTATTCCAGAAGAAAGGAACACTGCCCCTTCCATCCTGGAAGTGGTATAAACAACCCTTCACCAGGTTGCTGACTGATCACTCTGGGAAATGGTGCTGTATCTGGGACTCAGTGTTGGTCTCTGCTCCTGGAAGAGTGCGTACTCAGTAGTGACTGTAGCCAAGTTGGCCTTGGTCAGTGGAAGTCCATGTTGCTAAGCCCATGCATAATTTTCATCCCTGCCATCATGGACACTTTGTTTAAGAGCTCTCTGGGCAATGAAAGGATTGACTGGAGAAAAATGCTGATGAGTATCCATAGAACAAGTCATCCTATCCACTTGAATATTAAAATCCCCTTCTGCTGAGGCCATTTTTTGGTGAGCATTCACATGGGACATAAATATCTTAATTTTTTTTGCCCATTCAGAGAGGTCTGTCCACATACCTCTTCCCCAGGCTCCATTGTCATCAATTTCCAATCATATACTTTCAAATCCTTGACAACCCAACCAAATCATTGTGTACAATTGCATGAATCTTTATACAACTGCACATCTGGTCATTTCTTATTCCAAGCAATAACGACAACCAGGTACATTACTCAAAGTTGTGCCCACTGGGAGGATTTCCCTTCATCCTTGTCTCTCACCGATGTCCCAGAAGGGGTTGTAGTGTTACAGCTGTCAACTTTCAGGTGGTGCCTGCGTATCACACAAGACCATCTGTAAATCAGGTCCAAGTTTCCTCTCCCTCAGTCAACTAATCATAGGGAACTCACCATGAGACATAGGTGCAGCCTGGGAGCAATCCTATACAGGAATGGACATTGAGATGGGCACTACGCACAGAGGGCACTCAATAAATGTTAAGTGTGGAACAGGGGTTAGCTGAGAACATTTTGTAAGTTTGTAAGCATTTGTCAATCTGAAAGCATGTGTATTGTTTTCTTTAATAATAAGGGGGGAGGGGAACCACAAAATGAGTGAGCTATTAAAGCTTGAATCCCCAGTGAAAATACACTAGGTTCTGATATTCTGGAGCCCTGGTTGCATGGTGGTTAAGAGCTCAACTGCTAACTAAAAGGTTGGCAGCTCGAATCCACCATCTGCTCCTTGGAAACCAGGGCAGTTCAATTCTGTCCTATAGGGTCACTATGAGTCGGAATCAACTCGGTGGCAACAAATTTTGTTTTGTTTTGGTTTTGGTCTTCTGACATTCTATGAGCCAGACTGAGCTCTCAGAGGATCTTGATGTGGCCCCATTGTCTCTTCCAACCACATCACCTTGCTGACCTACACACAAACCAAAGACCCCCGTCCCATTTTACTTCCCTACCTTGGAAAGTTCAAGTCTCCAATTGCAATAATGAAAGATTCTAGAGGGAAAATATTAAACAACACAGGAAGCATCAAGAGAAGATGGAAGTAATACACAGAGACACTGTATCAAACATTGACATTCAACCATTTCAGGAAATATCATATTATCAAAAACCAATGGTACTGAAGAAAGAGGTCCAAGCTGCATTGAAGGCATTGGTGAAAAACAAGGCTCCAGGAATTGATGGAATGCCAGTTGAGATGTTTCAACAAACAGATGCGATACTGGAAGCACTCACTGTTTAAGAAATTTGGGAGACAGCTACCTGGTCAACTAACTGGAAGAGATCCATATTTGTACCCATTCCAAAGAAAGGTGATTCAACTGAATGTGGAAATTATTGAACAACATCATTAATATCACAACCAAGTAAAATTTTGCTGAAGATCATTCAAAATCAATTGCAGCAGTACATCCACAGGGAACTGCCAGAAATTCAAGCTGGATTCAGAAGAGGACGTGGAATGAGGGATATCATTGCTGATGTCAGATGGATCTTGGCTCAAAGCAGGGAATACCAGAAAGATGTTTACCTGTGTTTTATTGACTATGCAAAAGCATTCAACTGTGTGGATGATAACAAGTTATGAATAACATTTCAAAGAATGGGAATTCCCAGAACACTTAATTGTGCTCATGAGGAATCTGTACCTAGACCAACAGGCAGTTGATCGAACAGAACAAGGGAATACTGGGTGGTTTAAACTCAAGAAAGGTGTACATAAAAACTTTATCCAATCTGTATGCTGAGCAAATAAACTGAAAACCTGGACAATATGAAGAGAATTTGACATCAGGATTGGAGGAAGATTCATTAACAACCTGGGATAAGCAGATGATGCAACCTTGCTTGCTGAAAGTGAAGAGGGCTTGAAGCACTTACTGATAAAGAACAAAGTCTACAGCCTTCAGTATGGATTACACCTGAACATAAAGAAAAGAAAAATTCTCACAACTGGACCAAGAAGCAACATCATGATAAATGGAAAAAGACTGAAGTTGTCGAGGGTTTCATTTTACCTGGATCCACAATCAACATGCACGGAAACAGCAGTCAAGAAATCAAATGATGCATTGCATTGGGCCAATCTGCTGCAAAAGACCTCTTTAAAGTATTAAAAAGGAAAAATGTCACTTTAAGGACTAAGGTGCACCTGACCCAAACCACGGTGTTTTCAATCATCTAGTATGCATGCAAAAGCTGGGCAATGAATAAGGAAGACTGAAGATAAATTGACACCTTTGAATTACGGTGTTGGCACAGAATATTGAATATACCCTGGACTGCCAGGAGAATAAACAAATCTGTCGTAGAAGAAGTACAGCCAGAATGCTCCCTAGAAACAAAGACAGCAAGACTTTGTCTCATCTACTTTGGACATGTCCTCAGGAGCGAGACCCTGGAAAAGGACATCCAGCTTGGTAAAGTTGAGGGTTGGAGAGAAAGAGGAAGACCCTCAATGAGATGGATGAACACAGTGGCTGCAACAATGGGCTCAAGCATAACAATGATTCTGAGGATGGTGCAGCCCTGGGCAGTGTTTCATTCTGTTGCATGTAGGGCTGCTATGATTCAGAACCCACGTGACGGCACCTAACAACAGCAACCGCCTTGAAAAGTGGCCACTGGTTTCCAGGTGGTTGAGGAAGGGCCAAGCCTGGCTTTGCCACCATCAGCAGCCAAATGCTGAGCCCTGCCTGTCAGTGATATCACCCTGATCCCAGAGACCCAGAAGGTGGCACCATTCATATTTGTGCCTGGGGATACTGAGATGGCAGGTACTCAGGCAGGAGTTTTCCTGGATTGAAAATAATCCACTTGAGACTAGAAGACTTTGGGTTGGCAGATGAGGCCACACATACTCTTTGATTACTGCTATCCTTAATCCTCCAGCCTAAAAAGAAGTTTCTGGAGAGACAAAAGAGGGTGGGAGAGAAAGTTATTGATCTCTACCCACAGGGAGAGATAAAAGGGTAAGAGCGGAAATGGAAGCAGGGCCTCAAAGCTTCTGAGAACCATGAAAATAAGAAGTTGGTCAACTATAGACAAAGAACAAATTTATGTGAAATTTTCAGGGTTCTAGAACCTTTTAAACTTATTGTTTGTATTATTATTATTATTTTTTTAATCATTTCTCCAGCCATTCACTCATACATACATCTATTTTATTTCTACATGGTGGGTACTAACAATGGTAAATAATGCAGTAAAAGTTCAAACTTGTATCAGGACCTTAGGGGCCAGAAGTGTTTCAGCATAAGCACTTGTGGTTCATTAGGAGGTAATACAATACACAATCCTTACAACACACATCTCTGCAGTGGTGTCTGGGCAATATTCCATAATCAAACATACTTATATTTCTACTACGAAATGAATGTATATTTTCACAAAGTAGGCTAACCAAGGAAATCAAACAGCTTCATGTCAGTTCAGGTGAGGGAGACAAGGCCCTCGCATCTGTTCCACACTGCAATAGGGGTTTTTCTCTCTCCTTCCCTCCGAACATCCTCAATCTTAATCTGGTTTATTTTTTTAAATGTTTTTCATATACCTTTTATCCCTTAGTTTTCCTGATAATGCCTTTATCAGACTTTCATCATTGATGCCTGCGTCCATGCAATCTCCTTCCAATGGCTTTCTCTGATTCTCCCATCTCCATTCTATCAAATGTCTCACCAATTTCATTACCCAAAAGTCCTCAGTAATTTAGGACACTTAGATGGCACTGGGAAGAAGGAAAGGATTAACCCCCTATGATAATGCATATTGATATGAATAGCAAAACATCTTAAACCACCAAACCTTTTTGGTGAAAGAATTGTCAAACAGAAAGCAGCAACTAATGCTTTTCATGTCGTGCAATTTCTCCTAAAATGTCTTGTGAGGGAAACTCACTCACAATCAGCCATTATATCATTAGATAGCTGTGGTGGTCAGGAAAGTGCCTGTATTATGGCCCATACCTGACGTCCTGTACTCCTCAACATCATTCCCTATTCAGCTCCATGAGTGTCACAGAACACTCCTGTCACAAAACACCCCTTCTTCTCTCAGAAGTCCTTCAGATATTTCATGTTGGATGTTGTCTTAGAGATTTATATCAAGGAAATGGCTCATGGGGTTGTAGAGGCTGAAAAGTCCCAAATCTGTGAGTTAGGTTGGTGGCTTCTCCTGCCTCACTTAGCTGCAAGGGCTGGTGAACCCAAGATCTGCAGGTCAGGAGCAGACCTCTGGCTCAGAGGCTGTGGAGGCTGATGAATCCCAAGATTAGCGGGTAAGCTGCTGGCTCAGGTACAAAGAACTGGAACTGAGATGAGGAGCCAGCTGCAGGATCTGGAGTGAGCGAAGACCAACAAACTGCCAGAAAGTCTACATATAGTGGATGTAGGTCATACCCCCAAAGAAACTCCCTTTCAACTGACTGGCTGTTTTTACCAGATTTCATCATGGAGGTGATTACATCATTACATAATTGCCAAACTACATGATAACTGCCAAACCACTGAGTATTACGGCCCAGGCAAGTTGACACACAACCTTAACCATCACAGATGTCATTCCACTATACGTTGCTGTTTTGTTCTCCAGTCTTAAAATTCTCAGTATCTTCAGCTCTCTCCAGTGTCTGACCCCTCGCCATTCCAGCCCCGTCTTCAATATGACCTGTAGTCAGTCAAACCCAAACCCCAAACCCATTGCCACTGAGTCAATTCTGACCCACCGCAACCCTATAGGACAGAGTAGAACTGGCCACATCAGGTTTCCAAGGAGTAGCTGGTGGATTCGACCTTCTGACCTTTTGGTTAGCAGCCAAACACTTAATTACTGCATCACCAGGGCTCCATGGGCAGTCACCACCTCCATTAAAGTCTGGGGCCAAAGAAATAACAATTCTTCAGCTGTAGGCTCATCCTATTATATGGATATTTTATTTAAAATGTGAAATAAACGTTTAATTGTTTAGGAGACTCCAATTTCCTAACTCTATATGTTTTGATGTACTAGTTGGAGTATAAATAATTTTAAAGAAATTTTGGTGGTTGAAACATTAATATATTGGTCCTTTGACAAGGTCACGTGGTGAAGTGCATTTCTTTCCTTGATTATGCCTGTATAAACACACTGGGGAAAGGAAACTGTGCATTTATGACTGCATTCTTTTATCCATCAACCCTTACCTCCTTTAATACAACCAGATATAAAGTGGGCCTTCCTACACCCAGTCTCTACATCCAATATAGTCCAATCCATTTGCCACACTGCATCCTGAGTGAGTCTTCCACAGCCTGTATCTGGATGTACCTGAAGGCTAATCCACTCACTGTCCTTACATTTCTTTAGGAAAATGTCTTAATACATTTATTATCTGTATCCTGGTTCCCTCCATGCTCATCATCCGAATATCTCTTGACATTTCCCAAATCCATTAGCAGTGAATCACTTCACATGTCACGAGCTCTTTCACTCCCAGGCACATGCTTTCATCTGGTGCCAGACAGCAAAAGTGCATCCAAGAATAGAGCAAAGGTGAAGTAAATACTGGGGCAGTGGCCTGCAACCCATCAAGGCAGAGCTGAGAGAATGCAGGGACAAAGCATAAGAGGTTGGGCAAGGGGGCAACAGCCTTCCAGGATCTGTATGCTGTACATGGTTAGTTGTATTTATTAAAGCTCTCAACTCTTTAAACCTCCATTTGGTGGTTTAGGCCTTTATAGTTTTCTGAGAAGGGTTATTTGGGGTAGAGGTATGTGTATAAATGTTAATATAACTATATACATATTTATCTGGTATAAATATGGAATATTAAAACTGCCTGTCGTTGTCTCGAGACCCAGATGCAGATTTAGATTCATTTTCTCTTAAGGAAGTCAACCTATTCTGTAACCATACTCTGGAGTGGAGGAAAGCCAAGTGGGACCCTCAGGAAATACTTTTTGTGCTGGCTGCCATTGTCATGGGCACTTACTCAGTTTCAGTGTCAGCTTGTGGAGAAAATTCAGTAAGTAGAAGAGAAAAGAACTTTAAAGAATTTCCTGATCTAAAATCTTACATAAAGTCAGCACTGTCCTATAATCCCACTCCACCCCAGAAGCTGGTGATAATTTTGGTCATCTCTGACGAGAAACAGAGAAATGAGGTTTGTTTTGCCGTGTGAAAGTCAGGTTGGACAGTAATGGCAATCCTTTCCTATGTCTTGAAAGTCAAAGATGGAGCTATCGCCCTTCTCCATCCTCCCCCCCCCTTTTCATTTTTCCATCATAGTGAAGCTGCTGAGGCTTCCCGCGCTCTGCTGCAATTTCCACCCCCTCGAAGCCCGCCAAACCGTGGTTTCTAACTGTCGTTTGGCCAGACTGCGCAGCAGGCTCTTACTGTGGTTTGAATTTGGTGCTAGAATCCTGCACGTGTGCAAACCAAGATCTTAGTGCATGCACAGGACCTAAAGAGCTGTGGCCCCGAACTTGATCCCAGAGGTGCACTTCGCCTGAGAGGAAGATGTTCCCCAGCACACAGCTGCATCCGAGCCCATTTGAGAAGCAAAAGTTCCTTTCCTTTATAAATGACTCAGCACCTGGGTCTCTAAATATGGACATGGGAGGGATCGGGATATCAGATTTTGGGCACCAACCCTGCCTCCTGGGGGCATAAAAGCTCCAAGGTCCCCTAGGGGTGGCAGCATGTGGTCTTTCAGCTGCTAGGCCCCACATTGCTCCTTGTTTGCACAAACAGTAAATCTCCACTTTCCATTTCCCTTGCAGCTGGTGGTATGGCATCAGTCTTATTTCTATCAGCTAATAGATCAACCGATTTCTCCCTCCTCACTCTTGAGATTCTTTTTGTAGGGCAGTTGTATTTCAACCACTAAAACTCATTTTTATTTGCCTTTTTATTTTGCTGCTCAGTAGGTCATGGAGTGCAAATTCTAGCCCAGGACAAAGAGGGAAAGGCAGTTTGCATAGCGCCATAGTGTCTGGACAGGTTTTCACCTTTGCCTCCCGGCAAGCACCAATAAGCAAAGAGTTTTCTTTGGTGAAAGACTTTCATATTATTCTCCCTAGGATTTCCTTTAGAAATGAAGTTGAAAAGAAATCTCGGGAAGAATGTGCCCTTTCCTCCTGAAGCTGCGTTCTTAGTGAAGTGCTTACCCTGGTACCTCGAAGTCCAAAGTTCAAGTGTTCCCACCTTGGGGAAGGAATGGACTTGTCTGCTAGCTGGAAATCAAGATGCAGCGCTCAGTCTTGTTCTTAGACTCAAATTGGAGAAAGGTGTGTGACTGGACTGCATCACCCTCACCAAGACTAGAAGACCCAGTTTCAGAAGAGGCAGACTTTGAGGTAACTTTAAAAACAAACAAAAAAACATTGCTTAACAAGGTTAACTTTGTTAACCTTTTGGTTAACAGCTGATTGCTTACCCACTGCACTATCAGGGCTCCTGAGTTAGCTGACCCCTAAAATGAGAGGTGTTTGGGCTGAACTCAAAGTAATGGGTTAATCGGCTCAGTCTCTTGAGAGCACAAGAGAAGAGGGCAAAACTGTGGCCGTTCTCAAAAAGAATGCTTTTGTGCAAGCTGCCCCTAGCCTTGAAAGACAAGTGGGACTATTTTCATAAAATGCTTGTGGGCAGGCTGGCTCCAGCATTAACTCAAGTACGACTTGTGTTACTGTTTCTCTGAACTCTTATGTATAAAAAGCCCTCTTTAGCTTCGGTACTTCGGAGCACTTCGTGCTTTGGCTTTGTGCTCCCAGTTCGAGTTGCACTATTCCTCAATAAAACTAATTTCTTGTCTACTCCTAACAGACTAAGAATTTTATTCTTTGAAACTCCTTAAGGTAACTTTAGATCAGGAAATTTCATTAGATCCCTCCCCCCTTTTCTTCCCTCCATGTTCTATTTCCCTGTTCCCCATCCATTCAGAGGAGAGGATTCATTGCCTTTCTGTAGCCTCAGGACCCTTTGGGTCCCTCCTGGACAGGACAAAGGGGGCAGTTGCCCTTTTCTAGAGGCTGGGAGGGCAGCCAGCTCCTGGGCAACCGCATGCTCACCCGTGAGCCCCTGCGCATAGCACACCTACAGTCTGATGGGTTCAGAAACTGGAGGAAAAAAAGTGCCTCCTGAAGCTTCTCTGTAGGCTGAACTGGAAGGGTGTGCTGTTCCTGACCTGGAGGGACTAGCTGCGCTGAGAGGTTTCAGACACATCTCTGGGCCTGGAGGACAATCCAGGAAGTGGCTAATTTTGAGGGCATAACCAAAGGAAAGGGACTCAAGACAGCCCAACTCAATGATCCCTAGATTTAGGGTCTAGGACTCTAAGGTCTGAGAGGGTGAGGATGGTGAGTTAAAATGATCTCCTGGCCTTTATCAAGAGAGTTGTTTGCTCAAATTCGGAGACGCAAAAGAGAAGGATTGTGTAAACCAATGTCCATACTTCACTGACAAAAAGACACGAATTACTCACTAACTAGATGTGAAATTGGAGGAGAAGTTTGCTGTCAGGAAGAAGTTTTTGCTCTGAGCATTTGAAGGATGGACTTGCCATCAACTAATATGGAAAAACTATAGGTGTAGAAGATTTTAGGGGGAGCATCATAGTTCAGTTCGAAGCCTTACTTGAAAAAGATTTCCATCCAGGTATCTCCGCTTCTGCATATGAGTTTTTTTTTTTTTTTTTCTTTCTTTAGATCAAGGGAGAGGGGTCAGTGCTAGGCCCGGTCTTGCCCTAGGCATCTCCCGTCCTACATTCTCCCATAACCTTGGCCTCTGCTATGGATCGGGCCACCATCTCTCCACGTGCTACCGCTGCCCCTGCCACCTAGCAAAGGCGTATCTCTAGAGAGGTCAGTCCTGAGCTGTAGCCCAGACGAACCACTTGCTCCACGACTTGTGGACATGGCAGGCCTTGCTGATGTCCCACTTGTCTGACCGCGCTTGATGCATTGCAAGCTGGCTCGCCCTTTGGAGAAAGCAGGGAGGCAACAGCTTTCAGGATGATACCTAGGTGGGAAGGCTGCACCCAGGAGGGTAAGAGGGCGGGAGCTTTCCAGAATTGCATGCCAAGGAACCTACGGCCTGAGGGTAGAAGAAAGGGACCCATAGCGCAGTTCTCTAGTAGTGTAGTGGACAATATTCAGCGCTTTCAGCGATGTAACTTGGGTTCAATTTCCGGTTAGGGAGGCATTTTGTCAAGGGTAAGACAGAGCTCGAGGCATCGCCAAGGCTTGTAGAGATGAGCAGTTGCTCAGAGGCTTGGAGTCCTGAACTGCTGCATCCTGCTCTGGCCACTGGGAACCACCACCACTCCTGATCTCAAAAAACCTAGCCTTTCACTTTCAGAATTTCAAGTGTCCCACTACCACCGCCCTCGAATTCCATAAATAACTGGGACGATTTGTCAAAAATAAGCACTAAGAACTCCATTATCAGACTGCTATGCAGATTTTTCCCCCACATGTCTGTCAGTTTGTCCTACTATGGGGCCTTAGGTGTTGCTGCGATGCTGGAAGCTACGGCACCAGTATTCAGACACCAGCAGGGTTACCCATAGAGGACAGGTTTCAGCTGAATTCCAGATTAAGACAGACTAGGAAGAAAGACCCAGCAGTCTACTTCTGAAAAGAATTAGCCAGTGAAAACCTTATGAATAGCAGTGGAACATTGTCTGATATAGTGCTGAAAGATGAGCCCCTCAGGTTTGAAGGCACTCAAAAGACCACTGGGGAAAAGCTGCCTCCTCAAAGTGGAGTTGACCTTAATAATGTGGATGGAGTCAAGCTTTCAGGGCCTTCATTTGCTGATGTGCATGGTTCAAAATGAGAAGAAACAGCTGCAAACATCCATTAATAATCAGAATATGGAATCTATGAAGTATGAATCTAAGAAAATTGGAAATCTTCAAAAATGAAATGGAATGCATAAACATCGACAGTCTACCCGTTAGTGAGCTGAAATGAACTGGTATTGGCCATTTTCAATCAGACAATCATATGGTCTACATTGCCAGGAATGACAACTTGAAGAGGAATGGTGTTGCATTCATAGTCAAAAACACATTTCAAGATCTATTCTGAAGTACAACGCTGGTGGTCACAGGATAATACCCATAGCCTACAAGGAAGACCAGTTAATACGACTATTATTTAAATTTAAGCACCAACCCCTAAGGCCACAGATGAAGAAACCAAAGATTTTTACAAGCTCCTGCAGTCTGAAGTTGATTGAACATGTAATCAGGATGCATTGATAATTACTGGTGATTGGAATTTGAAAGTTGGAAACAAAGGTAAGAAGGATCATTAGTTGGAAAATATGACCTTGGTGATAGAAACGATGCTGGAGATCACATGATAGACTTTTGCAAGACCAATGACTTCTTCATCGCAAAGACCTTTTTTCACCAACACAAATGGTGACTATACACATGGCCCTCATGAGATAGAATACACAGGAATTGAACTGATTACATCTGTGGGAAGAGACGGTGGGAAAGCTCAATATCATCAGTCAGTACTAGGCCAGGGGCCGACTGTGGAACAGACCGTCAAGGGCTCATACGCAAGTTCAAGTAGAAGCTGAAGAAAATTAGAACAAGTCCACGAGAGCCAATGTACCACCTTGAATATATCCCACATGAATTTAGAAACCATCTCAAGAACAGACTTGAGGCGTTGAACGGTAATGACCGAAGACCACACGAGTTGTGGAATGACATCAAGGACATCATACATGAAGAAAGCAAGTGGTCATTAAAAAATCAGGAAAGAAAGAAAAGACCAAAATGGATGTCAGAAGAGACTTTGACACTTGCTCTTGAATGTCAAGTAGCCAAAGCAAAAGGAAGAAATAATGAAGGAAAAGAACTGAACAGAAGATTTCAAAGGGCGGCTTGAGAAGACGAAGTAAAATATTGCAATATGACATGTGTAAAGAGCTGGAGATAGAAAACCAAAAGAGGAAAACAGCTTGGCATTTCTCAACCTGAAAGAACTGAAGAAAAAATTCAAGCCTCGAGTTGCAATAGTGGAGGATTCTATGGGGAAAATGTTAAACGATGCAGGAAGCATCAAAGAAGATGGAAGGAATAAACAGAGTCATTATACCAAAAAGAATTGGTTGATGTTCAACCGTTTCAAGAGGGAGCACATAATCAGGAACTGATGCACTAAAGGCACTGGCAAAAAACAAGGCTCGAGCAACTGATGGAATATCAGTTGAAATGTTTCAACAAACAGATGCAGCTCTGAAAGTGCTCACTCGGCCATGCCAAGAAATTTGGAAGACAGCTACCTGGCCAACCAACTGGAAGAGATCCATATTTATGCCTATTCCCAAGAAAGGTGATCCAGCTGAATGCGGAAATTACCAAACAATATCATTAATACCACAATCAAGTAAAATTTTGCTAAACAGTATTCAAAAGCAGTTGCAGCAGCATATGAACAGGGTACTGCCAGAAATTCAGGTTGAATTCAGAAGAGGACGTGGAACCAGGGATATCATTGCTGGTGTCAGATGGATCCTGGCTGAAAGCAGAGAATACCAGGAAGATGTTTACCTGTGTTTTATTGACTATGCAAAGGCATTCGACCGTGTGGATCATAACAAATTATGGATAACATTGCGAAGAATGGGAATTCCAGAACACTTAATTGTGCTCATGAGGAGCCTGTACATAGATCAAGAGGCAGTTGTTTGAACAGAACAAGGGGATACTGCATGGTTTAAAGCCAGGAAAGATGTGTGTCCAGGTTGTATCCTTTCATCATACCTATTCAATCTGTATGCTGAGCAAATAATCCGAGAAGCTGGATTGTATGAAGAAAAATGGGTCCCAGGATTGGAGGAAGACTAATTAACAACCTGCGTTATGCACTTGACACAACTTTGTTTGCTTAAAGTGAAGAGTACTTGAAGTACTTACTTATGAAAATCAAAGACCACAGCCTTCAGTGTGGGTTACACCTCAACATAAAGGAAAAAAAAAAAAAACCCTCACAACCGGACTAATAAGCAACAGCATGATAAATGGAAAACAGATTGAAGCTGTCAAGGATTTTATTTTACATGGCTCCCCAGTCAACACCCATGGAAGCAGCAGTCAAGAAATCAAAAATGATGCATGGTGTTGGGCAAATCTGCTGCAAAGGACATCTTTAAAGTGTTGAAAAGCAAAGATGGCTCCTTGAAGACTAAGGTGCGCCTGACCAAGCCATGGTATTTTCAGTCACATCATATGCGTGTGAAAGCTGGACAATGAATAAGGAAGACCAAAGAAGGATTGATGCCTTTGAATTGTGGTGTTGACAAAGAATATTGACTATACCATGGACTGCCAAAGGAATGAATAAATCTGTCTTGGAAGAGGAACTACCAGAATGCTCATTAGAAGCAAGGATGGTGAGACTATGTGTTACATAATTTGGACATGTTAACAGGAGGGATCAGTCCCTGGAGAAGGACATCATGCTTGGAAAAGTACAGGGTGAGCGAAAAAGAGGAAGACCCTCAAGGAGATGGATTGACACAGTAGTTGCAACAATGGGCTCAAGCATAATAACAATTATGAGCAGGGTGCAGGACCAGGCAGTGTTTTGTTCTGTAGTACATAGGGTCTCTATGAGTCAGAACCAACTCGAAGGTACCTGACAACAACAACATGCAGGTTTTATAGGCAATTTGCAAATTGGGCAGCACAAATCAGAATAAATCAGTTCTCTGATTAATCAAGATTTCCAAAGTGCTTATGTGCAATTTTATCGGGAACTCTGAACAAAAAATTTTTGATTGGTTGACGATTATGTTAGAACACATAGATCTTATGCAAGCAGTATGTGCTCAAACACTATCAAAGCTTAATTAGAAACCTTGCCAAGACAATGACAAGATTAGTGAAGAAACATTTTCATTAATCTATTGTTTTCAGAAATACTAAGTTTCAACTGTTTCATTGATCCTGCTCACATAAGATACAATTATGCGAAAAAGATAAGCTACTTCTAAAGGTTAGTTAATAGTTTAAAGCATAGCTATAAGCATTAAAGTTTTTTTGTTTGTTTTTTATACTATGTAGGTTTTCAACAACGTTTAACAAAATGACTTCATAGTGTTGTATGTAAGAGAACTCTTTGTCTTCCTAAAGGAAAACCTGTAATTTTATTTTGCAGATTCATGGAACTCAGAAAAGTACTGTACTTATTATTAGTTTTATTATAGCAAAAAGGATTCATAAGGCGAGGTCTGTAAGTAAATATAGTATTCATTTTTCGTTTTCCTTTCTTTTACCTTTCCTCCTCTCTCCCCCTTTCCACACTGGCTAAGATCTCCATCATAAATGTGAAGTGGTCAGAGTAAGCATAGCTGTCTGATTCCTGCTGATTCCTGACTGATGGGGGGGAAAGGTCAGTATTTTATCAACAAGTATAATGTTTGCTGTAGGTTTTTTTTGCGGGGGCGGGGGAGCTATCTTTTATGAGATTATACTTTTGTCTTCTATTCCTATTTTGCTAAGGGTTTTTTTTTTTTTTAAGTCACCAAGTTGGTGGTAATTTTTACAGTAGCCAGTGTGCTGTTAGTTGCCATTGAGTCAGTTCTGACTCATAGTGACCCCACGTGGGCAGAGTAGAACTGCTCCATAGGGTTTTCAAGGCTGTGACCTTTTGAAAGCAGATTGCCAGCCAGACCTGTCTTTCGGGATGGCTCTTGGTGGCGCAGTGGCTAAGCACTCGCCTGCTAACCAAAAGATCTGCTCCGACCTGCCAGCTGCTGAGGTTCCATAAAGATTTATAGCCTTGGAAACCCTATGGGGCAGTTCTATTCTGTCCTATAGGGTCGCTATGAGTCAGAATCAACTCCATGGCAGTGGGGTTTTGCATTGGTTCAAAATGTCAACCTTTCAGGTAGCAGTCCAGCCCTTATCCGTTTCTGGCCTGCAGGGACTTTAAGGTTGTTTTTTTGTTTGTTCGATGATGAATTTTTTTTTCAAACAGTGGAGGGTGGTGGAGGCCACACAGAGGGAAGAAGGGTGAAGGGTGGGAAAGCATTGTATTCCTGGTTACCAAGTACTCTGTCTCCTGCTGGGAGCTTGGTGAAGTTGCCTTCCTGTACTCCTGTCTTTGGTTCTTGGTGGCTGAGGGATTCAAGATGATGAGTTCATGCTATGTTAGCTGGTTGGTAATCTCCACTCCGTAGCTGTCCTCGTTCCCTGTTTTAGTTATTATTATTTTCCTTCTTTAAGTTGTTAATGAGATGAAAAGAATTAGTTCATTTTCTAATGAAAACTGTTTTCCCAGAATGAAACCAACATCAGCATGATTCCAACTCCTAGTGACACTATAGGACAGAGTATAACTTTCCCATAGAGTTTCCAAGGAGTGCCTGGTGGATTTGAACTGCCAACCTTTTGGTTAGCAGCCGTAGCTCTTAACCACTATGCCACCAGGGTTTAAATATATACAAATATATATATATGTACATATACATATATACATACATGTGTACATATACATATAAAACCCATACCAAAACCACATACATGTATATATATATACACATAACCCATTGCTGACAAGTCGATTTGATACATATAAACCTATTGCCATCAAGTAGATTCTGACTCATAGAGGCCCTATAGGACAGAGTAGAACTGCCCCACAGGATTTCAAAGGCTGTAAATCTTTATGGAAGCGGACTGCCACATCGTTCTCCTTCGGAGAATCTGGTGGGTTCAAACTGCTGGCCTTTCGGTTGGCAGCCAAACGCTTAACCATTGTGCCACCAAGGCTTATATATACATATATATATATATATATATACACACATACATATATATATACATATATACACACATACTAATGGATGTGCACAGCTGTTTCTTGTTATTTTGAGTCATGTCACATCTGCAAATGTAGGTCCCAAAAGCTCAATTCCATCCACGTCATTAAGGTTGACTCTATTTTGAGGAGGCAGCTCTTCCCCAGTCATATTTTGAGTGCCTTCCAACCTGAAGGCCTCACCTTCTGGCACTATATCTGACAAAGTTCCACTGCTATTCATAAGGTTTTCACCGGCCCGTTTTTTCAGAAGTAGACCACCAAGTCTTTCTGCCTAGTTTGTCTTTGTCTGGAAGCTCTGCTGAAACCTATCTGTCATGGGTGACCGTGTTGGTATTTGAAATACCGGTGGTACAGCTTCCTGCAACACAGCAACACGCAAACCACCACAGTACCGACAAACTGACAGACGTGTGGGGATATATATGGACATATGTATGTAAATGTTTTAAATTCAGTTTAGTAAAATATTTTAAATGATTTCTGCATCTATATTCGTCAATGAGGTAGGTTTGTATCTTCTGTTTTTCCTATGGCCTTTTTCAGGTGTTTAGTTTCAATCTAATCCATAAAGTACACTTGAGAAATATACCAAATTTTAATTTTTTTAGAGTTAGTTTGCAATGGGAGTAATTTCTTCTAGTGAACCATTTGGTCCTTCTTTGCAAGATTCATGAATTCTGATTTATTTAATGTCTGTAGGACTTCTATTTTTAATTTTTTTCAAAATCATTAGTGGAGATAATTTTTCTAGGAATTTGTTCATTTTATCTAATTAAAAAAATTATTGCCACATATCTGTTCATGATATTCATTATCTGTTTATATCTACAAATACAGTGGTAATGACTTCTGTTTTATTCCCCGTGTTCCTTATTTGTTCCGTCTTTCTTTTTTCTATCTCCCATTTACCCTAGTTCTGTCAATTTTAGTAGTGTTTATAAAGAACCAACTACTTAATATTTTCTTCTGTATATTTATTTCCAATTTTTATATTTAAGTTGTGCTCCTATCTGCTTTTATTGTTGTTGTTCTTTTTGTAACTTTTTAGATGGAGACTTAGCTCACCAATAATCAGCACTAATTTTCTAATATTCAGGTTTAAAGCTGTGTGTTGTCCTCTGAGGACTGGTTTAGGTACAGATGCCACTTTGATGACTAAGGTGTGCCTGACCCAAGCCATGGCTTTTTAAATTACCTCATATGCGTGGGAAAGCTGAACAGTGAAAAAGGAAGATAGAAGAAAAATTAATGCATTTGAATTGTGTTCTTGCAGAAGAATATTGAATATACCATGAACTGCCAAGAGAACAAACAAATCAGTCTTAAATGCAGCCAGAATGCTCCTTGGAAGTGAGGATGGCCAGACTTTGGCTCGCTTATTTTGGACAAGTCATCAAGAAAGAGCAATCACTAGAAAAGGACATCGTGGTTGGTAACACAGAGGGTCAGTGAAAACAAGGAAAACCCTCAATGAGATGGACTGACACAATAGCCACAACAATGGACTCAAACACAGCAACAACCAGGAAGATAGCACAGGATCGGGCAACGTTTCCTTCTGTTGTACATACGGTCACCACGAGTCAGAACTGACTTCACAGCAACTGACGATAACAAATGCAACATATGCAGGATTCTCCTTTTTATTCTGTTCAGAATGTTTCCTAATTTCCATTTTCATCTCTGCTTTGATGCAAGGTTTAATAGAAGTGCCTCTAAAATTCCAAATATATGGGAATCCCTTCTTATTTTTTGTAAATGAACTCTAGATGTTACTTGATTCTCCTGAAATGTTATTTGTGGGTACCTCTCCAGCCCTAGGATGAAAATATTCTCCTTTGTGGTAGGCCCTGGAAAGTCCTAGTTTAGAACAACTCTTTAAGGTCTTCTGCTCCTGGCTGCCAGAACCACCACATGGCCAGACATGCCTGTGCAATAGATAATCCTGCGTAGTAGGAAGGAGGTGTGAAAACCCTGGGTAAATGAAATAAATCTTGAAATACATTGGCCAGGAACTGAACCCAGGTCTCTTGCATGGGAGGTGAGAATTCTACTGTTGAGCCACCAATGCTTCACCTTGTTTTTGTAGCAGGAAGGTAGCAAGAAAGAAGTACTTGAACCACTGAAAAAGTTCCAAAATACACTTCACATGGTGTTGTCTTTGGAAGACAGTGCTAACAAACGAACAGACACCAAAAGCTAAGGCTTAAAAGGAGACTTACATCAGGCAACAGTATAAAGTGATGGTATTCAAATTAAAATATCAAATTGAGCTGTTTTGTCAGCTTAAACTACACCTCCGAAAAAGGCTTTTTTCAACTGAGTAACAGACCCCCATAGAAAAACATCAATAATTCATCCAGGACCCTTGTTTGTGTCCCTGAATCTTCAACTGTCAGCCACAAACTTAGTTTAGAAGGTCTGAGAAGGTAACCTAACTTGTTAGGTTAAAAAAAACAAAACAAAACAAAAACCAACCCATTGCCGTCGAGTCGATTCCGACTCATAGCGACCCTCTAGGACAGAGTAGAACTGCCTAACAGAGTTTCCAAGGAGTGTCTGGTGGATTCAAAGTGTTTACCTCTTGGTTAGCAGCTGTAGCACTTAACCACTATGCCCCCAGGGTTTCCACTTGTTAGGTTAGGTAGGTAAAATTTTAATCTAGAGAAAAAATAAGAATTAGAAGAAGAAAAGGGCTAGACTCAAAATAGAGACAATGAAGAAACAAATTTTGGTCCACCAAGTTAATCCTTTGTAACTGTTTTTGTGCAAGGATAATGATCACTCTTGTAATCATTACGATAATAGTGTGTGTCTGTTTTTTACGGTATTTGAGCATTTGAATGGAAATGTCACTATTATAAAAAAAATAATTAACATTAATTTGGCAATCAATGGTTAATTGGGAGAATTCAATTTTCTGAATTAAAATACATTGATGTATTAGTTATATAAGGAGTAAAAAAAAATTTTTTTTTCTTTTTTTTTATATAAGGAGTAGACTATTTTAAATAAATATTGATGGCTGAAATATTAATGTATTGATCCTTTGATAAAAGTGAAATATAGAGATACTTCTTTCCACCCCGTTTCCCTGGGGAAATTAAACTGAAGAAAGGAACCTGGAGAACTCTCCGACATGTTGAAACTAGAGGTCATTATGACTTTTTGAAAAACAGGAGCTGCAGACATGTAATCATGCTTTTCTTTCTGAGAACCCAAGCTAGGTCAAAGCCAAGTCATAAACTTGAGCTCAACAAGGAAATCAACTGCCAGGTTGACCTTGGAGAGCTTTAGCTCTATCTGCCTTTTGCCAACATACAAGACACAGACCAGCTCTGCCAACACTCCTTTACCACCTACATCAACCAGATATACATTCCTTCCCACATCTCCTTTTCTTAATTACAACTTGCAGTTCCAACTCACAACTCCCAATTTACAAGTCAATGCCTCACATGCATCTCAGAGTCACAGATGCAAAAACTCAGTGCTCCAGTGAGCTCCCTATCAGCATCACACACCACTCTCTGCCTGAAACCTAAGACCTAACTAAGCACAACGTCTCCCAAAGAGGAGTGCACTGTCCTGAGTGTTTCAATCTATTGATAAAATAATACTTTAAACCCGTTCCTACCCCTGCCTAGTACACTGACTCTTACTACCCCTAATCTTTTACCTAAACTGGATCTTGCTATCTTCTTTGGATAAACTTTTATTCTCTTTTGGGTAAATACTTTTGCAACAATTTATTTCCACTTGAATTAATAAATATTTCTTAAATTTATTGGCACTCCATAAGCTAAATTTCACTTTATTACTGCACTCTTCCATACATCAATTCTTACCTTCTTTAATAAAACCAGGTAAAAAGCTGGCTTCCTACAGCCAGTCTAGCCTACTCATTTCGTTTCCATTCTTTATCCTGAGTGACCCTTCCACAGCCTAAATCTGGACATACTTGCATCCTAAACCCACCTAGTGTTCTCATATTTCTTTAATTTAATAAAATGTCTTAATACCTTCTGATCTGTACCCTGCTTCCCTTCATGCTCATCATATGAATATCTCCTGCCAATTCTCAAATCCAGCAACAGTGAAGTATTTGACATGTCAGGAACTCTCTCACTTCCAGACACTTGCTTCCTTCTACAGGGAATTGTCTCTCCCCATCCCCTCTACCTTCTTTTGATTCATTCTCATCCTTAGGTGTCAACTCAGAAATCATTTCCTTTGGAAAGACAGAGTTAAATGCCTGCTGATGAGTCCATTTATACTGTGGCATCAATCATGCTCTGATGTAATCACGCTTTACTTGTCTTCATCTTCCAAAATATTGATGATTCCCAGGAAGCCAAAGGTGTATATGTACACAATATATTCTCAGGAGCTAGCAAAGTTTCTAGCATAGTTCAATCTATATTTGTTAATTACTATGGATTGAATTCTGTTGCCCCAAAATGTGAGTCAAGCTGGTTAGGCCATGATTCCCAGTATTATGTGGTTGTCCTCCATTTTGTGATCTGATGTAATTATCCCATGTGTTGTAAGTCCTAACCTTTATGATGTTAAAGACTGGGACTCTGGTGGCACAGTGGTTAAGAGCTACAGCTGCTAACCAAAAGCTTGGCAGTTCAAATCCACCAGCCATCCCTTGGAAGCCATATGGGGCAGTTCTACTCTGTCTATAAGGTTGTTGTGAGTTAGAATCCACTCCACAGCAACAGGTTTGATGTTAATGAGGCAAGATTAGAGGCAATTATTTTAACGAGGCAGGATACAATCTAGAGGATTAGGTTTTATCTTGAGTCAATCTCTTTTGATACATAAAAGAGAGAAGAAGGCAGAGTGAGGAGAACCACATACCACCAAGAAAGAGGAGCCAAGAGTAGAGCTCATTCTTTGGACCTGGGGTCCCTATGCTGAGAAACTCCTAGACCCAACAGAAGATTGACAACAAGAACCTTCCCCCAGAGCCGACAGAAAGAGAAAGCCTTCCATTAGAGCTGGCTCCCTGAGTTCGAATGTCTAGCCTCCTAGACTGTGAGAGAATAAATTTCTGTTTGTTAAAGCCATCTACTTGTAGTATTTGTGTTACATCAGCACTAGATAACTAAGATATGAATGAATGAAAGAATCTTTCTATCTTTCCCCTGTCTCTGTGTCTCTCTCTCTTTCACACACGCATGCATATAGATAGATACACAAGAAAAGGGATTTAGCAAGAAGGGTAGGGCCATGATTAGTCTACAAAGTAGAAAAATTGCAGCAGACCAACTGGGAACAACTTGAGCAATAATAAGATTTTGCTCGTATATAAGGTAGTAAATGAGTTCTAAATGGATCTTTGGATTTGGGAATCAGAGGTGGATTTATGGGATATGTATGGAAAGGAGAGGAGAAGAGAGAAATGAAATTCAGACCCTGCTGAGTTGAAGTATCTTTTCATAATTAACAATGTATTCTTTATCTCTCATTCACCACCTGTTGAAACTACAGCGTCAATCCAGTTCGAATCAGTTCAGTCATGGCTGACAAAGTGAAATAGGAAGAGAACCAAATTTTTAAAATTTGGGTGATCCATAACCATAAGGAGAACGGGAAAAATTATGGGTCAAAGCTCTGGAATGGGATACCCGGGAATAGCATAGTGAGCCCTTTCAGGAGCCTGAAGCATGAGCTTGGATTATTGCTAGAATTGAGGGGAGCCACACACATTCAAAGCAGCGCGACTGGCCACCAGAATCCCACAGGCATGAGATTTGGTTGCTATGCGTAATGAACATCTCCCTTGTTCTCCAAGGTGGAGATGAAGTTTCTGGCAGGGCTCCCACCAGTAATCTTTCCCATTTCTGTTACAATTCTGGGTCACCCAAATTTGAAAAATTCAGATCTCTTCTGGTGTCACCTTCTCAGACATGACGGAACCAGGAAGACGTGGTTCAAAGTCCTGGTTGAAACCGTGAGGGTTCATATATCAAACGTAAAAGCCAGTGGAGGTTTCTGGGTCAAGTTCAATGAGCAGAGGGACCTAGTTGGAAGCTACACCATTTTATATTGGGTTTCTTTTCTTAAGGCAGAGCTTAGCTCTTCCTGAAAGATTCAAGAATCCTATGATTCGATCAGTTGGAATCAACTCCAAGAGGGATGTGTTACACTATCAGGGCTTTGAACCTACAGACAGGTCTGTGGAGAAGAAATTTTAGCACTTTTAGATTGAGAACATTCACTGGACACTGTCACCTTCTCAAGTCTACAGAATGAATCCATACTCCATGTCTTTCTCTGACAGCTAATTGTTTCTTCATAGCTTATGAGTTACTGCATCCCAAGGTTGTGTTAAGGTCCAGGGATCAAAGCTCTGGATCTGAAATTCAGAAAAGTGTTCAAATTTCAGTGGGACAAGAACCAGAAAATAGGTGAAGGATTTGGCTTAGACAATCCAACATTCATCAGGGAAATTCTTTTTTTTTGGGGGGTGGGAATTTTCATATGATGAAGGTGGCAATGTGGAACCTTTCCACCTATCTGACTTGAGACAGTGATACCAGGCTACTTGGCTTTGCAGAAGACAAAAATTTCTCTAGGGAGTTACATCCTTGCACAGGAAAGACAGCTGCATTTTAGACTAATGCTTTAGTTGTACTTGAACACACTCCCTACCTCATGAGAAATCCCACATCAAAGTTCCCACAAGCTACAGACCTCAAAATTGGATCTGGTGGAAGTTGGTGGGGTTGTGTCCAGCAGTGTGACTTGTATTTGGTGAAGGCTTTCAGCTTGTGGCCAGACATAATAGCATGCAGAAGTGGCAAGAATCAGAGGAATCACAAGATCTCTCTGTGGAGAAAAAGGAGAAGAACACTGAGAGTAAACCATTTAAGAGAACTGAGCAAACAAGGGAAGGATATAAGAACAGAATGACAACTGTTAGATGATTCTGTAGGGGATGGTTTTAGGCACATAAGAATTATTAAGGACACTGACAGTAGCACAACCAAAACACTTAAGAAGTTATGGGGTGCTTGACGTGGCAAGAAAAGTAGTGTACACGGGTCTCAGGCCTGTTGCTCGCCCTCCAGGAAAGTCCAGAAAGAGGCTAATTTTGAGAGACAGAGCTAAAGAGAAGGGGCAAAGGCAGCCCAACCCCACCATCTGAGATTAAGAGCTTGGAACCCTAAGGTCTGAGCGAACTGAGGGTCCAAAGTTAAATCGATCTCCTGCCTTTATCAGGAAAGTCTTGTTCAATTCAGAGATCACGAAGAGGAAGAATTGTGTAGACCAATGTCCACACTTCACAGACAAGAGAACACAAATTTGTAACTAACTAGACATGGAGTCAGAGGGAAAGATCTGGTCAAGAAGAACTCTAAGTTTATGGGTTGATCATTGTAGGATGGAGTTTCCATCAATTAATACAGGAAAACTGCAGTTTCAGAAGATTTTAGGGAAAACATCCACAGTTCAGTTCAGGGCCCCAAGGTCTTGTTTCAAAGAGACTTCCATCCAGTTACCTCTGTTTCTGAATACCTAGTCCTTAAAAAAAAAAAAGATCCAGGCAGGGGTGAGTGCTAGGCATCTTCTCATCCAGGCACCTTCCTTCCCACTTCCTTCTCCAACCGTGTCCACTGCCTTGAATCAGGCCAACATCTCTCCACATGCTGCAGCCTCCCAAAGGTGTGTCTCTAGGTCAAGGCTGAGCTGAAGCCAGGAGGAGCCAACTTGCTGTGAGTCTTGTGAACCTGGTGGGCCTCTTCAGCACACCACCGGCCTAACAGAGCGCTCAGTGTGTCAGATGCAGGCTCACCTTTTGGAGAAAGCCGAGAGGAAATGGCTTTCCAGCCAGTCTTTGGAAGGAGAAGGTGACACCTGGAAGGGTAGGGAGGCTGGGTCATCCCAGAGCTATGTACAAAGAGATCGCAAGGTCGGAGGGTGAAAGCAAAGGATGTACTGCACAGTTCTTTGGTAATCGAGTGGCTAGAATAAGATGCTTTCACCTCTGTGGCCTGGTTCCAATTCCCAGTTAGGGAAACATTTTGTAAGTGCCCTGATACACCGCAAACACTCAATGGAGAAGAGCCCGCCCCTGGAGTTCCAAAACTCTGCCGGAGCCCAGCCTCAGAGTCCAAGACATCATCTAGGCTTGGAGAAGTGAGGAGCAATGAGCAGTTGTTAAGAGGCTGGGACCCCTGAAGGAGCTGCATCCTGTAATAGGCTACTGGGAATCGCCAGCACTCCTGCTCTGCTTATACCAGAAAACTAACCTCTCACTTTCAAAATCTTCATCTCAAGAGAACAAATTAGAATATAGGGAGAGTTCCAATCAGCCTTTTCAAAAAAAAATTTCAAACACAAAAAAGTTGAAAGAATATTGTTGTTGTTAGGTACCTTCCAGTCAGTTCCAACTCCTGGCTACGCTATGTAAACAGAACGAAAACCACCCAATCTTCTGTCATCCTCTCAATTATTGTTATGCTTGAGACTAGTGTTGCAGCCAATGTGTCAATCCATCCTGTTGAAGGTCTTCCTCTTTTTCGCCAACTCTCCACTTTACCAAGCATCATGTTCTTCTCCAGGGACTGGTCCCTCCTAATAACTAGTCCAAAGTACCTGAGTATAAGTCTTGGCATCCTTGCTTCTTAGGATCGTTCTGGCTGTACTTTTTCCAAGACAAATTTGTTTGTTCTTCTGGCAGTCCATAGTATATTCAATATTCTTTACCAACACCATAATTCAAAGGCATCAATTCTTTATTCGTTGTTCAGCTTTTGCATGCGCACAAGGTGATGGAAAACACCATGGATTGGGTCAGGCACACCTTAGTCCTTAAAGTGACTTCGGTCTTTTGCGGGAGATTTGCCCAATGCAATGTATCGTTTGATTTCTTAACTGCTGCTTCCATGGGTGTTGATTGTGAATCCAAGTAAAATGAAATCCTTGACAACTTCAACCTTTTCTCCATTTATCATGATGTTGCTTATTGGTACAGTTATGAGGATTTCAGTTTTCTTTATGTTGAGGTGCAATGCATACTGAAGGCTATAGTCTTTGTTCTTCATCAAAGAGTGTTTCAGGTCCTCTTCACTTTCAGCAAGCAAGGTCGTGTCATCTGCATAATGCAGATTGTTAATAAGCCTTCCTCCAGTCCTGATGCTGACTTCTTCATATACTCCAACTTCTCAAATTATTTGCTCAGCATACAGATTGAATAAATATGATGAAAAAAAAAACCTGACACACACCTTTCCTGATTTTAAACCACGCAGTATTCCCTTGCTCTGTTTGAATGACTGCCTCTTGGTCTATGTACAGGTTCCTCATGAGTGCAATTAAGTGTTATGGAATTCTTATTTTTACAATGTTGTCCATAACTTGTTATGATCCACACAGTCAAAAGCCTTTGCATAGTTTTTTTTTTTAAAAAAAACATCTTTGTTTTGTGTTCTCTGCTTTCAGCCAAGATTCATCTGACATCAGCAATGATATCCCTTGTTCCACATCCTCTTCTGAATCTGGGTTGAATTTCTAGCAGTTCCTTGTCCGTGTACTGCTGCGACCACTTTTGAGTGATCTCCAGAAAAATTTTACTTGTGTGTGATTTTAATGACATTTTGATAATTTCTGCATTCTATTAGATCCCCTTTCTTTGGAATGGGCACAAATATGGATCTCTTCCAGTTGGTTGGCCAGGAAACTCTCTTCCACATTTCCTGGCATAGACGAGTGAGCATCTGCAGTGCTGCATCCGTTTGGTGAAACATCTCATTTGGTATTCCATCAATTCCTGAAGCCTTGTTTTTTGCCAGTGCCTTCAGTGCAGCTTGGGCTTCTTCCTTTAGTACCATCAATTCTTGATCATATGCTACCTCCTGAAATGGCTGAACATCAACCAATTCTTTTTGGTACAGTGACTCTATGTATTCCTTCCATCTTCTTTTGATGCTTTCTGAGTTGTTTAATGTTTTCCCCATACAATTCTTCAATATTGCAACTTGAGGCTTCAATTTTCTCTTCATTGCTTTCAGCTTGGGAAATGCCGAGAGTATTCTTTCTCCCCTTCTAGTTTTCTAACTCTAGGTCTTTGCTCCTTTCACAATAATAATTTACTTTGTCTTACTGAAAGAATAGTAACTTTGTATATTCTTCACATGCATTTATCAATGAACATTTTCCCACATTTGCTTTGTTACTCTCCATATATATATGTATTTGCTACACCATTTGAGAGTAACTTGCAGACATTTCAACATGGTTTGGTTACTCTTTTCTTTTGGCAGTATCCCCCAAAACAAGCACTTGAGGACTTTGCCATTTTGTCCTCTCGATGAGGCCCCTCTTACATCTTCAGCAACTAAACACCCATTCTATTCAGAATGTAGAGAAGCTTAGAGCAGAGCTCTATTTAGCTTTTCCTGACACTCAATGGGTAGGTGGTCATGTGATTAGTCTCTCTATCCTCAACACAGGCTGTCCTCTTGACTCCTCCTAGTTGCTTTGGTGGGCAGAAAGGTCCTGGGGTCAGCTTCTGACTTGCAGGGAGCACTCTCTATGCCTCAGACCTGTGCAAGAGCCCCAGTGCACTTTCAATTGGTGTTTTATTCTGGCATTGGGAAGCCTGACTGAGATGCGGGATCCTGAACCCAGGATGTGAAAATCCTGGTTCCCCACTTTCAGGAGAAAGAAATGGCCTCTGAGCAAGGGCCTATGGGCCACCAAGCTCTCATTTGACACATTGTCCCACAACCCCTTCAAGATACCAGTTGCATGTTCAGAGGTCCCCAGGGGCCATTCACTTCGGACTTATTGGCTAAAATTCTGGGGTTCCTATTAACCCCTCAGGGCACCAGCCACAGGCTTGATGGCCCCAGGGCAATTCTTTTCTGTTTTTAAATTTTAAAAATATTTTCTTGTGTTTTTGGTGAAAGTTTACACAGCAGATTAGGTTCTCATTTAACTATTTCTACACAAAAACAAAAATCTTCACAACTGGACCTATTAGTGTCTTAGTTATCTAGTGCTTCTATAACATAAGTACCACAAGTGGATGGCTTTAGCAAAGAGAAATTTATTCTTTCAGAGTCAGGTAGGCTACAAGTCCAAATTCAGGGCATTGGCTCCAGGGGAAGGCCCTCTCTTCTCAGCTCTGTTCCCGTCACCAATCTTCCCCTGGTTGAGGAGCTTCTCACCTCAGGGACCCCGTGTCCAAAGGACGTGCACTCCTGCTTTTCATTTTTGGTGGTATAAGGTCCCCCATGTCTCTCTGCTCGATTCTCTCTTTTATATCTCAAAAGAGATTGGCTCAAGACACTACATAATTTTATAGATCTCATCAATATAACTGTCACTAACTAATCCATCTCATTACATCACAGTGATAGGATTTACAACACATAGGGAAATCACATCAGATGATAAAGTGGTAGACAATCGTACAATAATGGGAATCACGACCTAGTCAAGTTGACAGATATTTTGGGGGGACACAATTCAATCTATGACAGAGACTTAGCTCATTAATGATCAGCACTAAAATTCTAATATTCAAGTTTAAAGCTATGTGTTGTCCTCTAAGGACAGGTTTAGCTGTGCATTGTGCAGTACATGCCGAATTTTCATTTTTATTTAGTTCAGAATATGTTCTAATTTCCATTTTCATCTCTGCTTTGAAACAAGGATTAGTAGAAGTGCCTCTATAATTCCAAATAGATGGAATTTTCTTCTCATTTTTTTTATGAGTGAATCTAGATGCTAATTGATTCTCTTGACATCTTATTTGTGAGTACCTTACTGAAAGTGAAGAGGACTTAAAGCACTGCTGATGAAGATCAAAGACTATAGCCTTCAGTAGGATTACACCTCTACATAATGAAAACAAAAATTCTCACAACTGGATCAATAAGCAACAGCCTATTCATTGGAAAGTACCTAAAAAATAATTGAAAACCCCTATTGAACACTGATGGCACCTCTTACATACATCACCTTATTTAAAGCTCAGGACAACTCAACAAAAAACAACCAACCTGTTGCCATCAAATCAATTCCGACTTATAGTGACCCTATAGGACAGAGTACAACTGCCCCACAGAGTTTCCAAGGAGGACCTGGTGGATTCGAACTGCAGACCTTTTGGTTAGCAGCCCCACTATGCCAAAGATATATGCAACTTACCGTGTAGGAAGGAAGGTTCCCTGCCCCACTCAAGAAACCACCAGAATAGAATGAGGAGAAGGAGGCAGTGGCATGTCTGAAACAACAGGTTAAACTGAGTAGAGAGAGGGAATTGCCATTTGCTGAGCAACCCTGCAATCCAAGGATTCAGGCCTCCTTCCTAGAAGATTCTGAAAAGGCCTTCTCACTATAAGGTGGCTCCAGAGGTCAGACTGACCCAGGACCTTGCTGCCCACCAAAGCAACTAGGAGGAGTCAAGAGGACAGCCTGTGCTGAGGATAGACAGACTAATCACTTGCCCACCTAGCCATTGTGGTGTCAGGAAAAGCTAAATAAAGCTCTGCTTGAAGCTTCTCTACATTCTGAATGGAATGGGTGTTTAGTTGCTGAAGATGTAAGAGGGGCCTCACTGAGAGGACAAAGGGGAAAGATCCTCAAGTGGCTGGTTTTGAGGGATGCTGCCAAAGAAAAGAGTAACCAAACCATGTTGAAATGTCTGCAAGTTACTCTCAAATGGTGTAGCAAATACATATATATGGAGAGTGACAAAGCAAATGTGGGAAAATGTTCATTGATAAATGTACACGAAGAATATATGAAGTTACTATCCTTTCAGTAAGACAAAGACATAGTGAAAGGAGCAAGACCTAGGGTTAGAAAACTAAAAGGGGAGAGAACACTCTCAACATTTCCCAAGCTGAAAGAAATAAAGAGGAAATTGAAGCTTAGAGTTGCAATATTGATGGATTGTACAGGGAAAATATTAAATGATGCAGGAAGCATCAAAAGAAGATGAAAAGAATACACACAGTCACTGAAACAAAAGAATTGGTTGACATTTCAAACATTTCAGGAGGTAGCATATGATCAAGACCTGATGGTACTGAAGGAAGAAGTTCAAACTGCACTTAAGGCATTGGTGTAAAACAAGGCTCCAGGAACTGATGGAATACCAGTTAAAATATTTCAACAAACAGATGCAGTGCTGGGGGGGCTGAGTCATCTATGCCAAGAAATTTGGAAGGCTTCACTTGGTCAACTGACGGGAAGAAATCCATACCTGTGCCCATTCCAAAGAAAGGTAATCCAACTGAATGCAGAAATCACCAAAGAATATCATTAATATCACACACAAGTAAAATTTTGTTGACAATCATTCAAAAGTGGTTTCAGCGTACATCCACAGGGAACTGACAGAAATTCAAGCTGTGTTCAGAAGAGGACATGAAATGAGGGATATCATTGCTTATGTCAGATGCCTCTTAACTGAAAACACAGAATACCAGAAAGATGCTTACCTGTGTTTTATTGTCTACACAAAGGCATTCAACTGTGTGAAACATAACAAATTATGGATAATATTAAGAAGAATTGGAATTCTTGAACACATAATTGTGGTCTTGTGGAACCTGTACATAGACTAGAGGCAGTCATTGGAACACAATGCCCATGGAAGCAGCAGTCAAGAAATCAAAAGACTCATTGCATTGGGCAAATCTCCTGCAAAACAGTTAAAAAGCCAAGAAGTCACTTTAAGGACTAAGGTGTGCCTGATCCAAGCCATGGTGTTTTCAATCACCTTGTATGCATGGAAAGCTGAACAATGAGTAAAGAAGACTGAAGAAGAATAATTGCCTTTGAATTGTGGTACTGGTGAACAATATTGAATATATCGTGGACTGCCAGAATAATGAATCAATCTCTCTTCGAAGAAGTATAGCCTGAATGTTCCTTAGAAGCAAAGAAGGCAAGACTTCCTCTCACCCACATTGGACATGTTATCAGGCGGGACCAGTCCCTGGAGAAGGACATCATGCTTGGTAAAGAGGTAAAGTAGAGGGTTAGTGAAAAAGAGGAAGCCCCTCAACGAGATGGATTGACACAAGGGCTGCAACAATGGGCTCATGCTGTCCTGCCTAGAGTTGCTGTGAATAGTAACATAATAAAAAAAAGATAAGGGAGCAGATCCCATTTCCTAGGTGGGGCTACATGCAGAAGCCCAGAAAGCTACACCTGAACAACAGGCCTTTGTGTTCCCAGGCGGACACCGACGATGGCACAAACGAGGAGCGCGTGGCCCCCTTCCCACTTTGCCTGCTCCCCACCACGGGCCCTACCCCAAAGAAACCCACGACTGACTCCCCACGGCAGTACTCCGCCCCACACCGCCACTCCACGCTGCCCTTTCTGAGGCCCAGGGCGCATCCAGAGCCGCCTCTTCGCTGCAGGTGGGAGCAGAGAGTCCCCAGGAAGCAGGAGGCAGGCGGGCTTCTCCCGCTGAGGGTCGTGCGTGGCTCAGGGCTGGAAAGGCTACCACCGCTGGGAGAAGTGCAGGTGGGCCAGCCGACCCACATACCTACGTCAGAGTGTGGAAGTGAAGTGTCCCCAAGGCAGGAGTGGAAGGTGCTGCAGTTAAGAGCCAAAGGGGTATGGAAGGAGAGAGGTAGGGGGAAAGGAAAGAAAGAGAAGACAAACAGACTGAAATACAATGCCGGCGGTTCCAATCTGGCAATGGAAAAACTCTGCAGGTCATGCAGATATCCAGCAGGAAGATGGACGGGCTTAAAGAAAAACAGGTAGAGAAGGAATTTAGAAAAGACCTACAAGAGTAGCAATCCCAACATTGCTCTGTGGTGAAACGCAGAATGTCAGGGAAAGCGAGAACACAGTACCCGCTACCACAAATCATACAGCCAAGTTTCCCACGAGTGAGGAAATCGCAAGGGTCAGCACATCCGCAGTGCAACGGATGAGCACCGCCTGGGAAAGCTTCCTTCGTGATCATGATGTCTCCTCTGACAAGTAAGTATGGCTGGAGCTCCTGCCGGAACAATGCACCCTCCTATCTCTTCACTGCACTCTCATGGTCTCCATCCTCCCCTATCCGCCCGCAGCCACTCTTGCAATCCACTCCTGGAGAAACCATTCAAAGTACAGACCCCAACAGGAACCCACAGCATAGCCAACCACACGGCCTTGAAGCAAAGAATCCCGACCAGCCACCACTGCGCCATCTCTTCTCCATACTTCTCACGCTGCCTCTGCAGGCTCAGGCCGCTCAGCCTCCCTGGCTCGCTCTCCTCCTGGGTTACAACGGACACAAGACAGATATGAACCCATCTTGGGAGTGCTGAATGCAAAAGAGAAAATGCACGCAGTGCCTGGAAGAGGCTACGGGGGATAATGATCACAGCAGTGGTAGAGTTGTGAGGCTTTGCTCTGATACCATGGTTTTGATACTCCCTTTTTTTTTTTTTTTTACTTATACTTTCTGCTTCCGGCACTGGTAATAGTTTTCTGTTCACACATACTTCACATACTGCCTTTCTTGGGTCACTAAATATCACCTTCCATGAATGACCTCATCTAAATACAGGACAGGTCTCTATGACCTCACCTCCCTCCCATCATAGCATTTATCACATCCAGTCACCTCTTCCAAAAGCCTAGCAATCAATTTACCTGCAAACATAGTCCAGAATGCTAAGCTGACCCACGTACCTGGAGAGTACATACAAACTCCATGACTTGGCTTGTCCTCTCACTCAGCTATTCAGAGCTCAGCAGTATGTGAGCCCCTGGAGCAGCAGCAGCAACTTGGGTGTAGTCCAACAGCGATTTGAATCTCTGCAAGGCTGTGTAAACCTGGGTAAGAGGCTTAGTGGGTGTCTAAAGCCACTTCTACCCATGTCAATATGAACATGAAGCAAGACCAGTGTGACCGGAGAAAAGCCTCACCATTACTCTTGCCCAAGTTCTCCCCACCCCTCGCCCCACTGACAAGGAGCATTTGGACTTCGTGTAGAGGCTCTTCTACTTCTGGTCCTTGGAGCACCCAGACCTCCTGGGATAAAAGAAGACTTGCTTCATGTGGAGATGGAAGAAGGATTCTGACCCTGAACTGACCCAGGGTCATTCACCCCAGAATCCTAGCAACTAGATCACCAGGGAACTACTCTACCTCCTTGCCCATAACTCAAGAAATGAGTTGCCTCATTCACAGCTGACCTAGAGACACCTTTGCACAGAAAAAACATATGGTGAGATGTTTCAGGGAACCAGGGCAGTGGATGAGCTTGCCAGCTGGAGGCAGGATAGGTGGTGCCCAGGATAAGAGGAGGCTGAACACCAAGACCCAGGTATCTCCAACCTAATAAAAGAACTCATACAGATGGGTAAAGGGAGATAGCCGGGATGGAAAACACTTTCAAGCAAGACCCGGGGTTCTGGGCTAGATGTTCCTGCTAAAACCTGCCACACCCGCAGTTTTCCCATCTTACTTGATGACAACTCCTTCCTTTTACATACTGAGGCAAGAAACTTAAGAGTTCTCTTTGACTCCAGAGTTTTCCTTCGACCCCAAATCCAATTAGTCAGGAATTCATGTTTTCTAGTCACTCAGGTATGAGCACTGAGTTTCTCAAACTCAGCACTACTGATATTTTGCATTTGATAACTCTTTCTTGTCGGGGGAGGGGGCTCTCCTGTGTATTGCAGGATGTTTAGCAACATCCTTGGCCACTGGTAACTAAATGACAGTAGAAACCCCCACCCCCGCCCCAGTCATGAAGACCAAAATTCTCCCACATCAGAAAGTATTACCTGCAATGAAACCACCAATATGGTAGCTGTGATATAATATCTGGGAAATACACAAGCTTTGCTGAAGAAAAGAGTTGATGAGAACGGTGTGGACAAACCACATGCCCGCAGGCATTCCTTTTCCAGATTCTCCTCTTCCAAATCTCCAGAGCTAAGGGTTGCTATGGACTGCTCCCAATGCTCTTTAACCACGAGCATCAAAAATGATTCCCTGAAGATTTGCCTGGTGGAATGTACAACAAACAGGAGTGTGAAAACTTATTTTCTTGTACATGGTGCTCTCCGCTTATGACTCATCTGTGTTCTTAATTCTACCAAGACCAGCAGAGCATAGGGCCCACCACCACAGGAAGTCTGTAGCCCCTGTGCACAACTTCCCTCCTCCAGAAATTGGTCCCTCTTCTCTGGGCTCCAAAGGCCTCGCCCACCAAATGGGCAGGTAATCCAGGATGCTAAATGGAAGAAACAAATATTCCATGCAGACTTCCCAGTCTCAGGTTCACAAAACCAGGGGGGAATGGATACTTAGGAATTGAGGAGGTGTGTCAGGGGATCACTTTCTCTTTTTTCTGTCTGTGCCTCTCCTTAAAACCTCAGATACTATGTCACTAAACCCCATTGCACAGGAATGCTGTGGATCACCACAAACAACCACAGATCCATGATCTTGATTTTACTATGTCCTGTCAGAAAATACAACCACAGGAAAACCACAGGTCAGTGACTTTGGTCAACCCAAATAGATCTACTAATCATTGTCCCACAGAAACTGCTCCTGAACATAAAAAATAGCATCAGTTTACAAGCCATCCCAAAATAGGTGGCCACTGCATGCATTCAGGGAGATATATATAAATTTTAGGTGTCCAAGGAATCATGAGCCTAATGGGAGGTAATCAACTAGCATGAGATATTTCAATGACTTTGACAAGATGGAAAGAGATCCTGTGGAGCTAGAATGAAATTCTTTAGTGAAAAGCATAAAACATGTATATGGAGATGAAAAAGCAAAGTAACTCATACACTATAGAGGAGGGTAGGATTAGGAGGTAGGAATGTGAAACTTGATTTTAAGTTTAATGAAAAGCCAGCATGCTTCCCTGCTGAGGGAAAAGAAGCCAAAGTAACATTGGGATGCAGCAAGAAGAATATTAGATAGTCAAGGCAAAAATCTTATAATGTGTTCACAAACTGCTGAGGATTTTGTTCTTATACTATTAAAATGGTGGTGGTGGGGGGCAGGGGACTGGAGAAAAGCCGAACAAGAACACCAAAGTAGTCTTTAAGTTTTCCGTTAAGCTTTTCATGAAAAAGAAAAAGTGACTTCGTGACATTCTTTAAGAAAATGAAAGAATTTGGAGGAGATATGGACTCCTTGATGTTTTCTATGTGCTTGCAAAAATAAACAATGGAAAACATATTTAAATTTTAGAAAGAGACAGGGCTCTTGTGTCAGCAATAGGGTACACATATACCAAGATTGATGTTGAGGGTGGTCCCCACCTTCAGATGAGACCAGGCAGCCTTGTGTATCAGCATGACCCAGGCAACTGGAAGGCAGGGGCACCTAAGATTCCATGACACCCCCCAACTTCCAATTCTGTTATTGCAACTCCAAACAGTTACCGGGTACTCTGGGTCCTCCTTCTGGCACTCCACTCGGAGCCACCTAGAGGCAGTGACTTAGACTCTGAGCTCTGGACTTTGCTACTTGTTTTGGTGATTCAGGACTGTCAAGTGTTATGGGATGCTGACAATGTTTATCCCAAAAGTAAGTTATAAATCACATCTGCATCCTTTAAAAAAAACCGGTTTAAATAACTTTTTTCACTTAAAAAAAAAAGGAAACTTTCTTGGGATATAATTTTATACTGCAAAATTTACCCATTTTAGCTGTACAATTCAATGATTTTTAGTAAATTCATCAAGATATGCAGCCATCAGCATAATCTATTAACTTGTCTTTATTTTTGTCTGGTTTTCTTCTCCCCAGCTCTGGCTCCACTCCTTCCACCATAAGCTTCGACATGGAATTAGCTCTCACCACTTGCTCTAGGCAAAGCACAGACAGGAATATCCTGGAAATCAACCAGGAGTTGCTCTCCCAGCTAGCACAAAGCAAACAGCAGGTCAGAGACCTCAAAGAGAAATTCCTTATATCTGAAGCTACTGCCTACACCCTGGCCAACCAGCTGCAGAAATACAGGAAGTCCTACATGGTCAAGGCCACCAAAATGATGAATGATTGTCTGTCTGCTCTCGGAGAAACTAAACACTCTCCAAAAGCTAAAGGTATTCTCTCTCCTTCATCAAAATAAATTTTATCCTGACCAGACTCCTAGAGAGGTAGAAGTGGATAGTTTATCCTTAATTTGCAAAGCGGAGGCATAAAGGGGTAAAGCAACTTTCCCAAGTTTGCAGTGAGAGTGTAGGGAGGAACAGAGGCTAAAATCCTAGTTCAGCCAGAAAACTGCCTTTTCTTGCTCAGGAACCTGTTTCAGAGTGTACAAACATGTAACATCACCGTTGTCCTAAATATTTCAGGATTCAATTCAAACTTTTACTGAAAAAGCATTTTGTCAGCTGCACTGGGACCTGCCTCAAAAGAGCTTAACTCTGTGTCTTCCCAAGCTAGCCTCTGGAAGCTAGAGATGGGAACATCAACAGGAAACAGAGGGAAGTACAAGCTAGCCTCAGGAAGCTAGAGATGGGAACATCAACAGGAAACAGAGGGAAGTCCAGATGTTTGCAGCAAGATTCTTTTCCCCTATAAGTTCAAGGAAGTCAGTCCTCATACTCTGGTGATGGTATCTCCAGGAAACTCAGAGATTTTATGACACTCTCTCTCTCTGAATATGAACCTTGCAGACTGCAAGCAAGTCCAGGTGGACCTCCAGCATCTGGGCTATGAGACACATGGCCAAAATGAGAACAAGGCCAAGTGGAAGAAACCACCAGTCCCAGGAGGCTGGTGTAGAGACTGGCCCCTCCCTCCCCACAGTTAGCTTTCACATCTGAAAACCCACTGGGAAATCTGTTAATAATGAGAGAGGGACAGAGATATACTGACTTAAGGGAACATGGGAACAAGAGGGTCAGGGATATTAGAGAAAGATTCTTGCTGACATTAAAATGTTGGCTTTTGAATATATACGATTATTTTTCAACAAATCATTGGAGGATAAAATTTGTTAATCAACTAACTGTCATAGACAAAAAGTAAAAATAAAGACTACTTATTAAAGAAGTGAAAAGATAAGCTTTGGGGGATGGGAGGTTAAGGTTTTTATTTTTTGTTTTCCTTCACATTATTCATTATAATCCCAATAAAAACGCAGGACAAAATTTTTGAAGCTAGAGAAGATATCACCTAAGATCTTAGGATAGAGGTAATGCAGTGCAGTGATTAAGAGCATGTACCTCAAGGAAAACTTCCTGGGCTCAAATCCAAGTTATCATCTCTATGCCTCAGTTTCTTCATTTGTAACGGTAATAAGAGTAGTACCTACCTCTTCAGGTAGCAGGCATGATTATATGAGTCAATTCTTGAAAATCTGCTAGAACAAAGCCTGGCACACGGGAAACACTCCTTTCTACTAGTTCTAACTTAATACCTCTTAGCATTCGAAGGTAAGTCTTTCAGGCATTTTTTTTCCGTTGCATTTTTACACAGCTTTATCCAGGTAAACTTTTAAATCTTTGAATATTACAGTATTATTGAAACAATCAGCAGAGGAGAACCATCAGTCCTATAGTCCTTAGGGCCTTCCCAAGCTTACAGGAAATAGCTACTTCATGCCCCAGGTGAGTGTTTTACCGAAGAGGCCACAAGGCTTGGTAAAGGGGCCCATGTATCAGAGTCAGAATTTAGGGGATATGAATTCTGATTCTGCCAAATACCAGTTGAATCATCTTGAACAATTACTTTACCTGTCTCTGACCTTTAAAAAAAACAATTGTCTTCAAGTCGATTCTAACTCATAGCAAGCCCAGGTGACAGAGTAGAACTGCCCCATAGGGTTTCCTAGGCTATAATCTTTATAGAAACAGATTGCCACATCTTTCTTTCGTGGAGCGGTTGGGAGATTTGGAATGGCCAGCTTTTTGGTTAGGAATTGAATTCAACCATTGTGCCACCAGGGTTCCTTGAGCTTCTCTTTAATTGCCTCTAAAATGGGGGGGATTAAATGCCTTGCAGCTCGGAGACTGAGACATAAAGTTATGGAAACCCAGCAAGAGCCTGGAACTGGGGTTATTTTTGTCCTTGGGATTAGCCTTGGGGTTATGAATATTATGAGTGATTGTCAGTGTCAGGTCCAGCTTTCCACTGGGGCAGGTGTGTCTGTCTGTTCTCAGAGTGTGAAGAATACAAGGGCCTCATTGAATCCGTGCTCAGAGAGGAGCTCCAGTTTGAGGAGGAGAGACCAGTTGCAAGGATTGGGTAAGGAGGGATCTGTGCAGGGCAGGCTATGGCAAAGTTTGAATTTCTGCCTGAAGTGGGGCAACCCGTACTGGTAGGATGAAGAGCAAATTTGTGCAAAGAGGAGGACAGAAATGTACAAGAAGGCATAAAACTAGACAACCAGAGGGCTATAGGAATTGGATGCTAGTCCAGTGGCCAGAAGAATTTAGGTCTCTGGGGTTCTCCCTTAAATAATATATAAATGAAATGAGACAGATGCCTGAGTTGGAATACTAGCAATGTTAACTTCTAGCTTTGTAATGTTGGGCAAATTTACCTAACTTTCCTGTGTCTCAGTTACCTTGGCTACCTCATCTGTAAAATGAAGATACCAGCGCTACCTACCTCAGAGGGTTATGAATGTTAAATAAATGATTACAGTGTAAAGGGGTTAGAACAATATCCAGCACATATGAACTTCTCAAAACAATATTTGCGAGGGAGGCGGGGCCAAGATGGCGGACTAGGTGGATGCTACCACGGATCCCTCTTGCAACAAAGACTCGGAAAAACAAGTGAATCGATCACGTACATAGCAATCTACAAACTCTGAACAACAAACACAGACTTAGAGAGGGAAAACGAACAAATACGGGCAGACAGCGACCGTTTTCAGAACTAGGAGCCAGCGAACCAGGCAGGTGAGCTTTGGAGCCCGATCTCGGGCAGAGCCCAGGGGGGCAGACGGCACAGACAAGGGGCCCAGCCCTACTCCCCCCGAACCCATGCCGGGAGGGAGTCTAGCTGGTTGGCACGGCGTAGCAGCGCAGCCGGAGGGAGAAGCACCCGGGAGGCAGTGACTGATCTTGGAGCGGGGAGAGTAGCATCCCAGACGGGGAGCCGTCCCGCCGGGAGTTTGGCAGGAAGCGGGTGTGGCGCGAGGGGGGGGATTAGCTATATTTCCCTAAAGTGACCCTGGGGCGGGTCCCACACGTTCGTGTGGGGGACACCCACCCAGTTCACGCGTGAGGCGCGGCGCACTGGAGGGAGAAGTCCCTGGGAGGAAGTGACTGATCTTGGAGTGGGGAGAGCAGCGTCCCAGCCGGGGAGCTGTCCCGCTGGGATTTTGGCGAAAACGGGCAGGGTGTGAGTGCGGGGATCAGTTATGTTCCCCTGAATTGACCGAGGAGGCGGGCCCACCTGGTCGTGCGGGTGACGCCCACCCAGTTCGCGCGAGTGGTGCGGCTCACTGGAGGGAGAAGTCCCTGGAAGGAAGTGACAGGTCTCAGAGCGGGAAAAGCAGCGTCCCAGCCGGGGAGCCGTCCCGCTGGGATTTGGGCGCGCGCGGGTGGAGCGTGAGCACGGGGTCCAATTATATTCCCCTGAATAGACCCAGGGGGGCGGGCCCACCCATTTGTGAGGGAGACGTCCACCCAGTTGGTGCGAGCGGTGCGGCGCACTGAGGGAGAAGTCCCCGGGAGGAAGTGACTGGTCTCGGAGAGGGGAGAGTAGTGTCCCAGCCGGGGAGCCGTCCTGCCGGGATTTTGGCAGATGGGGGCGGAGCATGAACGCGGGGATCAGCTCTGTATTCTGTGGTGCTACACTCCTAGCTCTCTGATCCCTCCCCCACCCTCCCCAGGCGGCTCCATTAACATCCGAATACCCTGAGCCAGAGGGAGAATTCAGATAGGGATCTGACTGCATTTTTTTTTAGCTGATTACCTGGAAAATCTAGTTTCCCAGTGATGGCTCGGAGACAGCAGTCCATATCAAACCACATAAAGAAACAGACCATGACAGCTTCTCCAACCCCCCAAACAAAAGAATCAAAATCTTTCCCAAATGAAGATACAATCCTGGAATTATCAGATACAGAATATAAAAAACTAATTTACAGAATGCTTAAAGATATCACAAATGAAATTAGGATAAATGCAGAAAAAGCCAAGGAACACACTGATAAAACTGTTGAAGAACTCAAAAAGATTATTCAAGAACATAGTGGAGAAATTAATAGGTTGCAAGAATCCATAGAGAGACAACATGTAGAAATCCAAAAGATTAACAATAAAATTACAGAATTAGACAATGCAATAGAAAGTCAGAGGAGCAGACTCGAGCAATTAGAATGTAGACTGGGACTTCTGGAGGACCCGGGAATCAACACCAACATAGCTGGGAAAAAAAATCAGATAAAAGAATAAAA
The DNA here is from genome assembly GCF_024166365.1 of Elephas maximus indicus. Classification (NCBI taxonomy): domain Eukaryota; kingdom Metazoa; phylum Chordata; class Mammalia; order Proboscidea; family Elephantidae; genus Elephas; species Elephas maximus. The sequence goes on from NC_064821.1 coordinate 140,228,758, forward strand.
AAAAAATGAAGAAACCCTAAGAATCATGTGGGACTCTATCAAGAAGGATAACTTGCGAGTGATTGGAGTCCCAGAACAGGGAGGGGGGACAGAAAACACAGAGAAAATAGTTGAAGAACTCCTGACACAAAACTTCCCTGACATCATGAAAGACGAAAGGATATCTATCCAAGATGCTCATCGAACCCCATTTAAGATTGATCCAAAAAGAAAAACACCAAGACATATTATCATCAAACTTGCCAAAACCAAAGACAAACAGAAAATTTTAAAAGCAGCCAGGGAGAAAAGAAAGGTTTCCTTCAAGGGAGAATCAATAAGAATAAGTTCAGACTACTCAGCAGAAACCATGCAGGCAAGAAGGGAATGGGACGACGTGTACAGAGCACTGAACGAGAAAAACTGCCAACCAAGGATCATATATCCAGCAAAACTCTCTCTGAAATATGAAGGAGAAATTAAGATATTTACAGATAAACACAAGTTTAGAGAATTTGCAAAAACTAAACCAAGACTGCAAGAAATGCTAAGGGAGATTGTTTGGCCTGATGACCAATAATATCAGGTACCAGCACAATACAAGGTCACAAAACAGAACATCCTGATATCAACGCAACTCAAATAGGGAAAGCACAAAAACAAACAAATTAAGATTAATTCTAATAAATAAACAAAATAATACACATAATTGGAAATCAATAGATAAACGCTCACAATAATCAAAAAGAGGGACTAAATATAGGAGGCATTGAACTGCCAGATGGAGAGTGATACAAGGCGATATAGAACGATACAAGTTAGGTTTTTACTTAGAAAAATAGAGGTAAATAATAAGGTAACCACAAAAAGGAATATCAATTCCATAACTCAAGAAAAAAGCCAAGAAAAACGTAACGACTCAACAAACATAAAGTTAACCATTATGAAAAGGAGGATCTCACAAGCTACTAAGAAAAACGTCTCAGCACAAAAAAGCATGTGGAAAAATGAAATGGCCAACAACACACATGAAAAGGCATCAAAATGACAGCACTAAAAACTTATTTATCTATAATTACGCTGAAGGTAAATGGACTAAATGCTCCAATAAAGAGACAGTCACGGATTGGATAAAGAAACACGATCCATCTATATGCTGCCTACAAGAGACACACCTTAGACTTAGAGACACAAACAAACTAAAACTCAAAGGATGGAAAAAAATATATCAAGCAAATAATAAGCAAAAAAGAAGAGGAGTAGCAATATTAATTTCTGACAAAATAGACTTTAGATTTAAATCCGCCACAAAGGATAAAGAAGGACACTATATAATGATAAAAGGGACAATTGATCAGGAAGAGATAACCATATTAAATATTTATGCACCCAATGACAGGGCTGCAAGATACATAAAGCAAATTTTAACAGAATTGAAAAGTGAGATAGACACCTCCACATTTATAGTAGGAGAATTCAACACACCACTTTCGGAGAAGGACAGGACATCCAGTAAGAAGCTCAATAGAGACACGGAAGACCTCCTTACAACAATCAACCAACTTGACCTCATTGACTTATACAGAACTCTCCACCCAACTGCTGCAAAATATACTTTTTTTTCTAGCGCACATGGAACATTCTCTAGAATAGACCACATATTAGGTCATAAAACAAATCTTTGCAGAATCCAAAACATCGAAATATTACAAAGCATCTTCTCGGACCACAAGGCAATGAAGCTAGAAATCAATAACAGAAAAACTAGGGAAAAGAAATCAAATACTTGGAAACTGAACAATACCCTCCTGAAAAAAGACTGGGTTATAGAAGACATCAAGGACGGAATAAGGAAATTCTTAGAAAGCAACGAGAATGAAAATACTTCCTATCAAAACCTCTGGGACACAGCAAAAGCAGTGCTCAGAGGCCAATTTATATCGATAAATGCACACATACAAAAAGAAGAAAGAGCCCAAAGCAGAGAACTGTCCCGACAACTTGAACAAATAGAAAGTGAGCAACAAAAGAACCCATCAGCCACCAGAAGAAAACAAATAATAAAAATTAGAGCTGAACTAAATGAATTAGAGAACAGAAAAACAATTGAAAGAATTAACAAAGTCAAAAGCTGGTTCTTTGAAAAAATTAACAAAATTGATAAACCATTGGCTAGACTGACTAAAGAAAAACAAGAAAGGAAACAAATAACCCGAATAAGAAACGAGAAGGACCACATGACAACAGAGCCAAATGAAATTAAAAGAATCATTTCAGATTACTACGTAAAATTGTACTCTTACAAATTTGAAAACCTAGAAGAAATGGATAAATTCTTGGAAAAATACTACCTACCTAAACTAACACATTCAGAAGTAGAACAACTAAATAGACCCATAACAAAAAAAGAGATTGAAACGGTAATCAAAAAACTTCCAACAAAAAAAAGTCCTGGCCCAGACGGCTTCACTGCAGAGTTCTACCAAACCTTCAGAGAAGACTTAACACCATTACTACTGAAGGTATTTCAAAGCATAGAAAAAGACGGAATACTACCCAACTCATTCCATGAAGCTACCATCTCCCTGATACCAAAACCAGGTAAAGACATTACAAAAAAAGAAAATTATAGACCTATATCCCTCATGAACATAGATGCAAAAATCCTCAACAAAATTCTAGCCAATAGAATCCAACAGCACATCATAAAAATAATTCACCCTGATCAAGTGGGATTTATACCAGGTATGCAAGGCTGGTTTAATATCAGAAAAACCATTAATGTAATCCATCACATAAATAAAACAAAAGATAAAAACCACATGATCTTATCAATAGATGCAGAAAAGGCATTTAACAAAGTTCAACACCCATTTATGATAAAAACTCTTACCAAAATAGGAATTGAAGGAAAATTCCTCAACATAATAAAGGGCATCTATGCGGAGCCAACAGCCAATATCACTCTAAATGGAGAGAACCTGAAAGCATTTCCCTTGAGAACGGGAACCAGACAAGGATGCCCTTTATCACCACTCTTATTCAACATCGTACTTGAAGTCCTAGCCAGGGCAATTAGGCTAGACAAAGAAATAAAGGGTATCCAGATTGGCAAGGAGGAAGTAAAGCTATCACTATTTGCAGATGACATGATCATATACATGGAAAACCCTAAGGAATCCTCCAGAAAACTACTGAAACTAATAGAAGAGTTTGGAAGAGTCTCAGGTTATAAAATAAACTTACAAAAATCACTTGGATTCCTCTACATCAACAAAAAGAACACCGAAGAGGAAATAACCAAATCAATACCATTCACAGTAGCCCCCAAGAAGATAAAATACTTAGGAATAAATCTTACCAAGGATGTAAAAGACCTATACAAAGAAAACTATAAAACTCTGCTACAAGAAATTCAAAAGGACATACTTAAGTGGAAAAACATACCCCGTTCATGGATAGGAAGACTTAACATAGTAAAAATGTCTATTCTACCAAAAGCCATCTATACATATAACGTACTTCCAATCCAAATACCAATGTCATGTTTTAAGGGGATAGAGAAACAAATCACTAATTTCATATGGAAGGGAAAGAACCCCCGGATAAGCAAAGCATTACTGAAAAAGAAGGAGAAAGTGGGAGGCCTCACTCTACCTGATTTCAGAACCTATTATACAGCTACAGTAGTCAAAACAGCCTGGTACTGGTACAACAACAGGCACATAGACCAATGGAACAGAATTGAGAACCCAGATATAAATCCATCCACGTATGAGCAACTGATATTTGACAAAGGACCAGTGTCAGTAAATTGGGGAAAAGATAGTGTTTTTAACAAATGGTGCTGGCATGACTGGATATCCATTTGCAAAAGAATGAAACAGGACCCATACCTCACACCATGCACAAAAACTAACTCCAAGTGGATCAAAGACCTAAACATAAAGACTAAAACGATAAAGATCATGGAAGAAAAAATAGGGACAACCCTAGGAGCCCTAATACAGGGCATAAACAGAATACAAAACATTACCAAAAATGATGAGGAGAAACCAGATAACCGGGAGCTCCTAAAAATCAAACACCTATGCTCATCTAAAGACTTCACCAAAAGAGTAAAAAGACCACCTACAGACTGGGAAAGAATATTCAGCTATGACATCTCAGACCAACGCCTGATCTCTAAAATCTACATGATTCTGTCAAAACTCAACCACAAAAAGACAAACAACCCAATCAAGAAGTGGGCAAAGGATATGAACGCACATTTCACTAAAGAAGATATTCAGGCAGCCAACAGATACATGAGAAAATGCTCCCGATCATTAGCCATTAGAGAAATGCAAATTAAAACTACGATGAGATTCCATCTCACACCAACTAGACTGGCATTAATCCAAAAAACACAAAATAATAAATGTTGGAGAGGCTGCGGAGAGTTTGGAACTCTCATACACTGCTGGTGGGATTGTAAAATGGTAGAACCACTTTGGAAATCCATCTGGCGTTATCTTAAACAGTTAGAAATAGAACTACCATACAACCCAGAAATCCCACTCCTCGGAATATACCCTAGAGATACAAGAGCCTTCACACAAACAGATACATGCACACCCATGTTTATTGCAGCTCTGTTTACAATAGCAAAAAGCTGGAAGCAACCAAGATGTCCGTCAATGGATGAATGGGTAAATAAATTGTGGTATATTCACACAATGGAATACTACGCATCGATAAAGAACAGTGATGAATCTCTGAAACATTTCATAACATGGAGGAATCTGGAAGGCATTATGCTGAACGAAAAGAGTCAGAGACAAAAAGACAATTATTGTATAAGACCACTATTATAAGATCTTGAGAAATAGAAAAAATGGAGAAGAACACATACTTTTGTGGTTACCAAGGGGGGAGGGAGGGAGGGAGGGAGAGGGCTTTTTATTGATCAATCAGTAGATAAGAACTGCTTTGGGTGAAGGGAAAGACAACACTCAATACAAGGAAGGTCAGCCTAATTGGACTGGACTAAAAGCAAAGAGGTTTCCGGGATAAAATGAAAGCTTCAAAGGTCAGCGGAGCAGGGGCTGGGGTCTGGGGAACTTGGTTTGAGGGGACTTCTAAGTCAATGGGCAAAATAATTCTATTATGAAAACATTCTGCATCCCACTTTGAATTGTGGTGCCTGGGGTCCTAAATGCCAACAAGCGGCCATCTAAGATATATCAATTGGTCTCAACCCACCTGGAGCAAAGGCAAAGGAAGAACACCAAGGTCACACGACAATTAAGAACCCAAGAGACCGAAAGGGCCACATGAACCAGAGACCTACATTATCCTGAGACCAGAAGAACTAGTTGGTGCCCGGCCACAATCGATGTCTGCCCTGTCAGGGAGCACAACAGACAACTCCTGAGGGAGCAGGAGACCAATGGGATACAGACCCCAAATTCTCATGAAAAGACCATACCTAATGGTATGACTGCGACTAGAGGAATCCCAGAGACAATGCTCCCCAGAACTTCTGATGGCACAGGACAGGAACCATCCCCGAAGACAACTCATCAGGCATGAAAAGGACTGGTCAGTGGGGGGGAGAGAGATGCTGATGAAGAGTGAGCTAATTAAATCAGGTGGACACTGGACAGTGTGTTGGCAACTCTTGACTGGAGGGGGGATGGGAAGATAGAGAGAGAGGGAAGATGGCAAAATTGGCATGAAACGAGAGACTGAAAGGGCTGACTCAATAGGGGGAGAGCAAGTGGGAGAAGGGAGTAAGATGTATGTAAACCTACATGTGACAGACTGATTGGAATGGTAAATGTTCACTTGAAGCTTAATAAAAATTAATTAAAAAAAACAATATTTGCTATAATTATTATGCTTTCTCTTATTTTTTTGTCAGAATGGTGGTTGTCATTAATAGACTAACATTTTCTGCTACAAAAGATAATTTTCAAGTTTTCCTGATAAAAAGGTTTCTCCTCCCCAACTTTGATTTTTTTCTAAGTATTATAGTATATAGGGCATTAACTGATAGGACCATGGGGTAGACAGATAATTGAGAAAATATTGCCCGGAAAATTATTTATTAATTTGCTGAGGACCAGCATTTCCTATGCTCAGAAAGTTTCAGACATAAGGTAGACTGTGGCATTCAAAACTTTTTTATTAATGCAGTGTTGAAATGAGATCTCAAAGGCTCAAATGTGTAAGACACACTAAAACACAGTTACTTGATAAAAGGGGCCTGTGATGGTTAAGATTTGGGTCAACTTGGCTGGGCTATGATTCTGAGTTTTTGGCACTTGTGTGATGTTGTGGCCACTTCCCTGTTGAGATTTGATATGTGATCACCCCCATTATGGGATCTGATGTAGCCAGTCAGTTGAAGGGGACTTTCCTTGGGCATGTGGCCTGCATTGAGTGTAAGCAAACGTTCTGGCAGGGGTCAGGGGCTTTTGCTCATTCTAAATCCTGCAGCTGGCTCCTGTTTTCCTGAACTCTAGTTCTTGGGACTTGAGCTAGCAGCTTACCTGTGGTCTTGCCTGCCGATCTTGGGACTCATTGATCTTCACAGCCTGTGAGCAAGAGCCCTGCTCTCCAACATGCTGATCTTGTGTTTCCCAGCCCCTGTGGCTATGTGAATCAGGAGAAGCCTCTATTCTGACTCATGGTCTTGGGATATTACAGCCTCTACAACCATGTGAGCCATTTCCTTGATATAAATCTCTCTCTCTCTCTGTATATTTATATGCTTCACTGATTTTGCTTCTTTAGAGAACCCAGTGTATGACAGCGCCATAAGTGTGGAGCCCTCACTTCTCCCTAGTCTGTCTTTACTTCCTCTGGAACTCAGAGAATAGAATTTTAAAGATGATCTATAGACGACCTCTTCATAGTCCAAAAGTGGGAAGATTCAGGTATCAGAAAGGGTAGATGAGTATAAACGTCTAGTCCAGCTTTAGGAGTACCCAGTTCTAACTATGAACTGAATGCTTACTTATGTGTTTATATTCCACGGGGTGCCGTGAGTTCCTTAACACATGGCACTGTCTTTAATCTCACAGAGCACCCATTCAAGATAGAGACCTGTGATGGTTAAAGTTATGCACCAGTTAGGCTGGGCCATGATTCTCAGTGGTATGGCAGTTATCTAATGATGTAGTTTAGCAGTTATGTAATGATGTAATTTGGCAGTTATGTAAGAACTTATATATACTCTATTTTGTGATATAATGTAATCATCTAGACGATGGAATATGATGTGATAAGCCAATCAGTTGTTAGTGGAGTTTCCTCGGGGATGTAGCCTACACCCAGTATATATGGATATTCTGGTAAAGTTCACTGGCTTTTGCTCACTCTGAATTGTGCATCCAGGTTGTCATCATCTGACATCTGGTACTTGAGCCATCAGTCTGCTGTAATCCCTGTTGATCTCAGGATTCATCAGCTCCCACAGCCTGTGAGCCAGAAGCCTGCCGTCTTACCTGCCCCTCTTGGATTTGTCAGCATCTGGGGTCTGTGAGCCAGCTGACTGCTGTTTGATCTGCCAATCTTGGGCTCGTCACCCCTCGCAGCTGCATGATTCAGGAGAAGCCTCCAGTCTGACACCTGACCCATAGACTTGGGACTTGCCAGCTATTACGACTTCGTGAGCCATTTCCTTCAGATAAATCTATTTATCTCCTTCTCTTTATACACACACACACACACACACACACACACACACTTCACTGGTTTTGCTTCTCTAGAGAACCCAGCCTAAGACTTTTGGTACTAGAGTGATTCCGGAGAAACAAAATTGTAAGGATGAGTTTTCTAAATTGGTTCTCAAGTCTTATTAGTCTTAAAAATATTGATGGTTTTCCTTCCAGTAGTAAAGAGGGCACTGTTAATCCATGGAGTGAGGTGGCAACAGAAATATGCAAAATATCACCACCAATAGATTATGTCTTGGTGAGAGGCAAGGCTCTAGGCGATCATGTTTCATACTTTTCTACGATTTCGTCAGAATGAGAAGTATAAGGAGGCTGATTGGTTAGTTCTACTTTAGCAAGACAAAGTGGTGAAAGGAAGAGATGAGCACAGAGCTTCAAAATCACTGCTCAAGCACCACATAAATGACCTCAACTTTGTCACACAGGCTCTGAAAGAAAACCTTATTTCTTGTAGCAAGAGAGCTGATATTGCTGAAAAACTAAACCTACAGTCTTACTGTAAGAGTGGCTGAATTACAATGCCAATTGAATTTCCAACCTCAAATGGTGCCTGAAGTTAAAGTGGGGGCATTGGTTGGGAATAAATTGGATTCTGAAACTTGAGATGGTGACATGTGGGCAGATAATCAGGAAGTTGGGGACAATGAGCCCTTAAATTCCATTGAATCACTCAACAGAACCAGCCTTTGCACTCCCATCTGAAGAGACTATTTCATCTTTGTCTGCAAAACCACCCTTCCCAGTAAAACCATTACCCCCTCCACTCCCATCTGATGAGATTAGCTCAGCTGTGTCTGAAGAGCATTTTTCTGAGATATCAACCAGAACAGCATCTGGGTCATTGCCTGTGGCATCATCTGAGGCAGATGCCTTACAAAACTTTGCTGAATATTCTCAGAACATATCCACAACACCCATTTTATTGCTTCTAGATTAGACTTAAGTCCCAGCAAGCCACAAAAGGTGAAGTACAAAGTGTGACCCAGGAGGAGGTATGAAACACAAGAAAAGAACGTCCCAAACTGAATTAAGACACCTAACTACAGTGGGGCTGCTTGGACCCTGTGGTGGTAGGGGCTAAGTGCTGGCACCCGATTGACAAAGACAAGGTGGGCTTGGTTACTGTAATGAACAGTGGTGCCAAAACATTAATTAGCTCTAGTCTGACTTGCATGGACTTATGGTATTGGCTGCTTAGTCATGGTGTCCCTACCAATGAAATAGATGGGAAATCTACTAAATATTTACTTCATCTGTATAAGCAGAGGATTTCTAGGTCAAGTGAGCTGCAGTCTAACTTGAATCACCAGAATAGAGAGTCACAGTCCCTCAATCAATTCCCAGACTTGAACCAGTTTATAGATCTACAATCCCTTGAATATAGCAGAGGCTTGGCCTCCTTGAAGAAGGACAGCACTACACTGCCAAAAATTTATACAGTTAATCTTTCTCCCAGCCTTCCGAAAAGTGTTCTATGACCTTTTATGAGAGTGACTGTTCATTGTGAAAAAGGAAATAATCAGACTTGTGAGGGATTACTGGATACTGGCTCTAAAATTACACTAATTTCAAGAGACACAAAACTTCACTGTGGTCCACGAGTCAGAGTAGGGCCATCTGGATACCAGATCATTATTTGAGACTTAGCTCAGGTTCATCACACAGTGTGTCCAGTGGTTCCCCGAACCCATCCTGTAGTGATTTCCCCGGTTCCAGAATGCATAATGGAATGGATTTACTCAGCAACTGGTAGAGCCCCGACATTGGATCTCTGAAAACTGGAGTAAGTACCATTATGATAGGAAAAGCCAAGTGGAAGCCATTAGAACTGCCCCTACCTAAGAAAATAGTAAACAAAAAGCAATACCACATTTCTGGAGGGTGATTGGAGAGACCACTGCCACCATCAAGGATTTGAAGACTGCAGGGGTGATGATTCCCATGACATCCCAACTCATCTCGCCTACTTGGCCTATGCAAAAAACAGATGAATCTTGGACAATGACAGTGGATTATCATAAACTTCATCAGGTGGTGACTCCAATTGCAGCTGCTGTTCCAGATGTGGTTTCAGTACTTGAGCAAGTTAATACATCTCTTGTTACCTGGTACATAGCTATTGATCCGGCCAATGCCTTTTTCTTAATTACGGTTTTGATGGAACACCAGAAGAAATTTGCCTTCCGCTGGCAAGGCCAGAAATACACCTTCGCTTTCCTACCTTATAGGTATATCAACTCTCCAGCCCTATGTCATAAATTAGTCTGTAGGAAACTTGATTGCTTTTCTCTTTCACAAGACATCACACTGGTCCATTACACTGATGACATTATGCCGAATGGATGTATTAAGGAAGAAGTGTCAGTGATTCTGAATTTATTGGTAAAACTTTTGCATGCTGGAGGATGGGAAATTAATCCCACAAAATTTCAGGCTGCCCTCAAGCTACTCTGCCTCTTGGGCCATATAATCTGGCTGCTAAAATGTAGCTTGAAGTGTCAGTAGCAGATAGAAATGCTGTTTGGAGTCTTTGGCAGGCCTGTATTGGTGAATCACAGTGCAGACCCTTAGGATTTTGGAGCAAACCCCTGCCATCCTCTGCAGACAATACTTTCATTTTGAGGAACAGCTTTTGGCTTGTTACTGGGCCTTAGTAGAGACTGCTTAACAATGAGCCACCAAGTCACCATGCAGCAGGAGTTGACCATCATGAGCTGGATGTTGTCTGACCCACAGAGCCATAAACTCAGACATAACATGACATCATTAAATGAAAATGGTGTATACAAATCGGCCTTGAGCAGGATCTGAAGGTACAAGTAAGCTGCATGAGGAAATGGTCCTAATGTCTATTGTCTCCACCTGTATCACATTACCTGCCTCTCCCAGGCTGCACCTATAGCCTCAGGGACAGTTCCTTGTGATCAGTTGAGTGAGGAAGAGAAAACTTATGCGTGGTTTATAGATGGTGTCTTAGTCATCTGGTGCTGCTATAACAGAAATGCTACAAGTAGACAGATTTAACAAAGAGAAGTTAATTTCCTCACAAAAAAGTAGGCTAAAAGTCCAAATTCAGGGCATGAGCTCCAGAGAAAGGCTTTCTTTCTCTGTCGGCCTTTTCATCAATCTTCCCCCAGGCTAGGAGCCTCACTGCACAGGGAGCCCATGTCCAAAGGACACAGTCTGCTCCTGGCACTGCTTTCCTTGTGGTATGAGGTCCCCCTGTCCCTCTGGTTGCTTCTCTCTTTTAATCTCAAGAGATTGCCTCAAGACACAATCCAGTCTTGTAGATGGAGTCCTGCCTCCTTAACACAACTTCCACCCATTCTCCCTCATTAACATCACAAAGGCAGGATTTACAACATATAGGAAAATCACACAATACTGGGAATCATGGCCCAGCCAAATTGATACATACATTTTTGGGGGGATATAATTCAATCCATGACAGATGGTTCTGCATCAAGTGCAAGCACCCCTCGAAAGTGGACAGCCTCAGCAATGCAGCCATTTCTGGGACTTCCCTGAAGGACTCTGGTGAAGGGAAATCTTCCCGACAGGCAGAACTTTCAACAGTGTACCTCCTTATTCACTTCGCCTTGAAGGAAAAATGCCTAGGTGTGCCATTGTATACTGATTCATGGGGCTGTGGCCGATGGTTGGCTGGATGGTCAGGGACTCGGGAGGGACATGACTGGGAAATTGGAGACAAGGAGGTATGGAGAAGAGGTATGTGGATAGATCTCTCTGATTGGACCAAAGGAATGAAGAGTCTTATGTGTCTTATGTGAATGGTCACCAAGGATGACCTCTGCAGAGGAGGATTTTAATAATCAAGAGAATAAAAAAAAAAAAAAAATCAAGAGAATAGGATGACTTATTCTGTGGAAACCAGTCATCTTCTTTTCCCAGCCACTCCCATCATTGTCCAATGGGCTCATGAAAAAAGTGGTCATGGTGGCATTGATGGAGGTCTGTATTGCTCAGTAACATGGCCTTCTACTCATCAAGGCTGACTTGGCTACAGCCAATGCTGAATGCCAAATATACCAGCAATAGAGATCAACTTTGAGGCTCCGATATGGCACCATTCCTCGAGGTGATCAGCCAGCAACCTGGTGGCAGGTTAATTACATCAGACTACTTCCATCATAGAAAGCACAGAGTTTTGTTCTTATTGGGATAGATGCTTACTCTGGATACAGATTATGCTTCCCTGCACACGTAACTAAGATCAGTGGACTCATAACATGCCTTATCCACTGTCATGAAATCCCATAGAGCAACACCTTGGATCAAGGGACTTACTTCACAGCAAATGAAGTATAGCAATGGGCCCATGCTCATGGAATTCACTGGTCTTACCATGTTCCTTATTATCCTGAAGCAGCCGGCTTGATGGAACAATGGAATGGCCTTCTAAACACACAATTATGGTGCCACCTAGCTGGCACAACATTGTAGGATTGAAGCAATGTTCTCCAGGAGGCTATATATGTTCTAAACCAGCATCCAATACATGGTGCTGTTTCTCCCATAGGCAGGATTCACAGCTCCAGGAATCAAGGGGTGGAGAAGGGATTGGCACCATTCACTGTTACCTCTATTGACCCACTTGCAAAATTTTTGCTCCCTGTCCCCATGACCCTATGCTCTGCAGGTCTAGACATCTTAGTTCCAAAGGGAGGAATGGTCCCACACGAAGAAACACCAAAGATCCCACTCAACTGGAATTTAAGAACACCACCTGGCCATTTGGCCTACTTATTCCTTTGGATCAACGGACAACCAAGGGATTTACCACATTGGCTGGTGTGGTTGACCCTGAGAACGAAGGAGAAATTGGATTGATGTTGCATAATGGAGGTAAAGAAGAGTATTTCTGCAATACAGGAGATCCCTTAAAGCGTCTCTTAGTATTATTAAAGTCACTGAAAAATACAGCAACCCAATTCCAACATGACTACTAATAGTCCAGACCCTTCAGGAATGAAGGTTTAGGTCACCTCAGCAGGCAAAGAACAATGACCAGCTGAGGTGCTTGGTGAGTGGAAAGGGAATATGGAATGGGTGGAGGAAGAAGGTAGTTCTAAATACCAGCTGTGACCATGTGCCAAGTTGCAGAAAAGAAGCCTGTAACTGTTACGGGTATGTCTTCCTTGTGTGTCTGCATCAAATATTTTTGTTTTTTTCACTGATAAAATATAAGATGTACACAGGGCTAGTGTGTTTTTGGTTGTAGGCATGTTAGATGTATCATGTTAGGCACAAGTATGACTTTGTAATTTTCTTTATTTAGCGATCTTATATTGTTTCGGGAGATGTGTACAGGTGCCAATTTGACAAGAGGTGGGCTGTGATGGTTAAGGTTGTGTGTCAGCTTGCTGAAGTGATGAACTGAAGGGGCATCGTTTGAAAGCAAAGTTAGTAAAACAAATATACCCAAGGCTCTTTCCTCATTCCTTCTGCCACAGCAAAGTCAAACACCTTGTGTAGGAATTAAACTTGGAGAGTTCTTAGGGGTATTTGAAGAGATGTCTCTGATGAAACTGTCATAGCCTATCATTCACTGTGCTCACTCTTATATTTTCCTCTTCTTTTCCATCTTAGGAAATACGATTCCCTAATTCAGGCTCAGGCTCAAGAACTGATCCATTTATGTCAGAAAATATAAGAAGGGATTGGTGGATGTAACCTTTTCACACAGTATGTGAAAAATACAATCAAGTCTTTTAAGGACTTCATCAGGAATGCTAACATTTCCAACTACCAGAGACAGAGATTTTGTGATCAACTGGCCCAAGGAAGCCAGCTGGCAGAGTGCCTCATGAGCAAACTCACTATGGGTAAGTTGACCACAGGCTCTGAAGACCCTTAGCTCCTACCAAGGTCCTAATCTTACATAAGATTCTATGCCTCCACAACTCTATGAGTGACTTTTTAACCAGATGCCCTGCTTTTCGTCTCACACTCTAGGGGCCATGACTATATCAAGATGGGCAAGGCATGAGTACAGCGAGGAAACACATAGAACTGGAGGTGACGTTATTATAACTGGCTCCTTCATCACAGGCTTTTGGTGTTGGAGGCAGCAGCCATCCCATCTTCTTTGCTTGTTTGTTTTTTATCAGTGCTGTCTTTACTAAGGAGCCTTGGTTGCACAGTGGTTAAGAGCTCGGCAGCTAACCAGTAGGTCAGCAGTTCGAACCCACCAGCTGCTCCTTGGAAACCCTATGGGCAGTTGTACTCTGTCCTATAGGGTTGCTATGAGTTGGAATCAACTCAACAGCAATGGGCTCGGCTTGGGCTTGGTCTTTAGTAGCTTTCTTCAAGGGATTTGTCCTTCCTGGATTTCTATTTCCTCATTTGTAAATCTGTGAATGCTGTAGACATCAAATGAAGTAATGATCCTGGGTGTTTCTGAAAAAAGAATAAAGTCCCTCACTGTTTTGGGGTTAGTTGAAACACTGGGTATAGTAGAACCTGCTGATGGTAAAGTTGATTTATACTGGAACAGTTTTTATAGAGAAAATTACCCCTGAGAACACCTGAGTAAGCAGAACAGGGGCAGACATGGAGGCACCCTTGTAGTCCTCTGACTTTGGAGGACAGGTGGAACCTGGTTGTTTGTTCTCTCCTCAGAGACTGGAGTAGGTTCCGTGTAAAAATAGTAGTGGGACACACAACCATGGTCTAGCAACCAGCTCTGTGGTGGAAATGAAGACTGGAGAAGTTCAGACAGCAGCTGGGGAACAAAAAATATTTTAATTTTTTGCCTGGCTCAGGTGGCAGACATGGCAATGATTCATTACATCAGGAACACTCTACGAGGGGGGCTCAGGAAGGCATGCCAGGCCACTTCTCTAAACACCAACCTGAGGGCTCCTGGAATACTTCTCAGAGCACCCAGACCACACGTGTAGAGTATTTATGTCTCTGCACAGACACACCCCTGTGTTTTTAATTTAGATTCCAGGTCAGTAGTCTTTGATGAACTGTGAAGACCAGAAAGGTGATATAAACCTGAAAAAGGGCAAAAGCCCCAGATTTCAAACTGATAAAAAATAAAAGTGATAAAATACTGAAAGTATAGGTCATGTTGATCCTTTGCAAAGTTTGAATTTGTTGTATTCAAAGTATAACATCCCAGTTGCATTATGGTGTGTAACTCTTATTACTGAGAAACAAACAAACAAAAAAGCAAGGATATCTTGATTGGTAAAAGTGTTTATAAGCTCGTAAAGTATCCTGGAACTGCCTTTATTCCCCCAGACTTAATATTTACTGGGTTCCTGCTTTGTGGAATATCCACCTCGTTATCCCTCCCTGCACAGCAGCCACCTTGGATCCCTTTCTCACTCTCATGCTTACGATTTCCTCTTGCTTTCAAGGACCCTTCTGAGGAGGACTACACTAAAACTACTGGAACTACTTTGCCTGATGGCTCAGGGACCTGAAATTACCTGGGTGTTTATGTCAGTCCCACAGCAATCAGTTGCTCTCTGCCTGAAAAGCACTTAACACTGACTGACAGATGCTGGAGTATGAATTCCATCTACCTGACTTGAGGAGACCTTTGTCGTGAACTGGCTTTGGGAAAACAGAATCTAAAGGCCAGCTTTGTAAAGATTCAGATGGATAAATAGAAGGAAAACAAGAGCTATCAGTACAATGTTTATCTTGGAAGTCCAAATGAGACAGTGATTTACCTGAGACTGTGAGAAGGAAGAATAAAATCTTTAAGTCCAACGGGAAAGAAGCCTATGGTGGAAGAGAGGTGGAGAAGCAAAGATAATGGTGGGAATTTGGGCGATACTAGGAAGAACCTGGTCAGCTTTGAACTAACGCAAATTCTTTGACTCCACACCTAAAGATTCTGATTTAAATGGTGTGGAGTTGGATTTGGGCATCATTATTCTCGGCAGTGGGTGTGGTATTCTTAAAAACCTCCCTGGGTGATTCTAATATGCAGATAGAGATGAGAGAGATGATTGGTCTAGTAGGGTCTCAGGTCACTAGCGTTGGAGTATTCCAATGGTGTGGCTACTTCATAGAAAAGGCTGAACATCAACTGTTGATGAAATTTGCATTCCTTTCTCAACAGTCTTGTTTTTATATAACATCGAAAAAAGAGAAGAGAAAAAAGTAGAGGATACATTAGAAATATAACTGTCTATGTAGAATAGAGTCACTCCACCTTTTTTTGATCACAAGATGCAGTAAGAAATATATAATTCTTTGTGACCCAGCATATGTTAAAAAATTTTTGTGGTCACTACATGTAATGGATCCTAGTATTGTCCTTTCTGATTCTTTAAATAAAACCTGTAATTAGTCACAACATTGATTTTACAACCTACTCATGGTTCAGAATTGCAATTTGAAAAACTTGCTTTTTACCAACATTTTTTATTAAACAAAACCCCCAAAAAGAGCTTTTAGGACTTACTTACCTAAAGAGACTATGTTGTTGACTGCCGTCAAGTCAATTCTGACTCAGAGAACCCTGTAGGACCGAGTAGATGAGCCCCACAGGGTTTCCAAGGAGTGGCTGGTAGAATCAAACTGCTAACCCTTTTGATTAGCAGCCTGAACTCTTAACTACTTTGCTCCCAGGGCTCCAAAGAGACTATAACAGGAAAAAAAACAAAACCTAAACGTTCAGGGAACATATTACATATTTACATTTCCCATTCTCTACAATGGCGTAAAAGGAAATCTATAGGTGCCAGCAGTTAAGCACTCAGTTTATAACCTGAAGGTTGGCGGTTCCAAACTTACCCAGTCGCTCCACAGGAGAAAGACCTGACCATTTGCTTCTGAAAAGATTACAGCCGAGAAACCTTTGTGGGGCAGTTCTACTCTGTCACATGGAGTCACTAGGAGTTGAAATCCACTCAACGGCAACTAAAAACAAAAACACAATGGCATAAAGTACTTAAAAAACAAACAAAAACAGTTCAGTGGTTTTTTTTTTTTTTAAACAAATGAACATAGAACTACCACATGACCTATGACCCGTCAGTCCCAATTCTAGGTATATACCCAGAAGAAGTGAAAGCACGAAAGTAAACAGAAACTTGCACACCAATGTTGACTGCAGCACTTTCACAACAGCCAAAATGTTGAAACAACTGAAATGTCCATCAACATGAATGGATAGACAAAAAGGAATATTACTCAGCCATAAAGAGAAATGAAGTCATGATGCATGCCACAACATGGATGAACCTTGAAAACATTATGATGAGTGAAATAAGTCAGTTGCAAAAGGACCAATACCATATGATCTCACTTAAACAAAGTAAGGAAATACGTGTTGTTGTTGTTAGGTGCTGTCAAGTCAGTTCTTAATCATAGTGACCCTATGTCCAACATAACGAAACACTGCCTGCTCCTGTGCTATCCTCACAATCATTGTTATGTTCAAGCCCACTGTTGTGGCCACTGTGTCAGTCCATCTCATTGAGGATCTTGCTCTTTTTTGCTGACCCTCTATTTACAAAGCGTGATATTTTTCTCCAGGGGCTGGTCCCTCCTGATAACATGTCCAAAGTACATGAGGTGAAGTTTTGCCATCCTTGCTTCTAAGAAGCATTCTGGCAGTACTTATTCCAAGACAGATTTGTTCGTTCTGTGATCAATTATTCTTCGTCAACACCATAATTCAAAGGCATCAATTCTACAGTCTTCCTTATTCATTGTCCAGCTTTTACATGCATATGAGGCAATTGAAAATACCATGGCTTATTCAAACACGCTTTAGTCCTCAAAATGACTTCTTTGCTTTTTAAGGCTTTAAAGAGGTCTTCTGTAGCAGATAAGTCCTTTGATTGCTTGACTGCTGCTTCCATGGACATTGATTGTGGAAATGAATAATAAAATGAAATTCTTGACAACTTCAATCTTTTCTCTGTTTATCATGATGTTGCTTATTAGTCCAGTTATGAGAATTTTCTTTTCTTTATGTTCAGATGTAATCTATACTGAAGGCTGTAGTCTTTGATCCTGATCAGTAAGTGCTTCAAGTCCTCTTCACTTTCAGCAAGCAAGGCTGTGTCATCTGCATATGGCAGGTTGCTAATGAGTCTTCCTCTAATCCTGATGCGGCATTCTTCTTTGTACAGTCCAGCTTCTCGGTGTATTTACTCAGCATACAGGTTGAATATGTATGGTGAAAGGATACAACCCTGATGCACACCTTTCCTGATTTTAAACCACACAGTATCCCCTTGTTCTGTTCACGTGACTGCCCCTTGGTCTAGGTACGGAATTTGCATGAGCACAACTGCATGTTCTGGAATTCCCAGCCTTCGCAATATTATCCATAACTTGTTATGATCCACACAGTCAAATGCCTTTGTGTAGTCAATAAAACACAGGTAAACATCTTTCTGCTATTCTCTGCTTTCAGCCAAGATCCTCTGATATCAGCAATGGAATCCTTCATTCCACTGACAGACGGTCAGATGAGTGGGAAGGAAGTATATAGAAATCAAAAGTTATTAGTTACCAGGGGTAGAAGGGAGCAGGAAATGGGGAGTTTTTGCTTAGGAGACACTGAGTTTACGTTAATGGTGATGGAATAATTTGGAAAAGGATAGTAAGAGTGGTTGCAAAATCTGAAAAATGTAATCAATGTCAATAATATATATGTAGAAATTATGGGATTGGCATATGTTTAGTTGTGTATATTATCACCACAGTTTTAAAAAAAATTTTTTCCCTTAAAAACTCATTTGAAATGAATCAGATTACAGAGACCACCTAAAAACAATAAGTTAATAGTTTTTCACTTGAAAATTCTGTTAGTTTATCTATTGAACATATTCCTAGAAATTCCCCTAAGATACAACCTGATGTGGAAGTCACTTTAGAGAATATCGGCCTCCATGGGGTAAAACAGATTGGTTCAAGATTAAAGCTTCACTCTTTATCTGCTAATTCCCATTTTTCTCTCTCTGATGATTTCTTTTTTTCCCTGATCTCTTTAGAAGAATGCTTGCAAGCCCTTTCTGTAAAGCCTTTTTCCTTTCCCTACCAAGATGACCCAATAGCCTCTGGTGCTCATTGACTTTATCCAGATTGGAGCCTTTCTTCTCCCTTTCTCCAAACTCTGAGATGCAGATGAAAAGGCCAGAGTCCTGGGTTCTGGTCCCAGTTTCTCATTTGTACGTCATCTAGGTTTAGCTGGTCCTTAGTCTCTTGCCACACCTGTCTCCTCATCTGCAAAAGGTAGAACTATACTTGAATGGTCCCTGCTCCTTTACACATTTTGGGACTCTTCCCTTGGCACCACCCCACCGATTTATAAGGACTAGGACATGAATTTAGGAGGGAGATTTTCCTGAATATATTCTCTCCTATAATCAGCTGTTTCTGAAAGTTCATGCTTGAGAGCTACCCACATCTTTTCCTGGGAGGTGTGAGAGGTCTTCATTTTCCTCCGGAAGAGTACAATAGAGAGTAAACTGACAGCTGAGGAGGGATCTAACCAACCCATATGCAGCATCTTTGAGTAGGGCTATCACCAGCACCAGGGAATGGGATCTAAGTATATTTCAGAGCACATTTCCTCTAACCTGCTGTCGTCACTAACTCCTTCCAAACTGGAGCTCATCCACTTAACTGCACTCAGTGTACACCTGGCCTCCATCACCACTTCTCACTCTAGCCTCATTTAGCAGGGGATGATAGAAGATTCTCATCTGGATTTCTTCCTTTCTGTTTCAGGTGACAACGAATGCTGAAACTATGAAAAGATCTTGTCTAATTTCAACAGTGCATAGTCAAAAACTTCAGCTAAGTTCCCAAATTGATGACCAAAACTAACACAACAAAACAAGTGAAAGTCCAAACCTGAAAGCAAGATGAAAATTGAAAGTCACAGCCACTTAGGATTTTTACTCCAAACAGCTGGTTTCAAGGCAGAAACCACAAACCCTCAGCCTCCTAATGCGATAACTGCCCGAAGGGCACTGTTGACTACATTCACAGATAATCTTGAAAGAACCAGATCCTTTTCCCTCCCCAGTCCCAGCCTGTGGATGGCAGGAGTTAGCAGCAGCTGGAAGAAAATCTCAGGGACTTGGGAATAATAATATCACTGCGGACTATTCATCAGCTTTTTGGCACATGTCCATTTCCTTTGAAAGTTGAGGGTTTTAAAATCTCTGAAAATAAACTTTATTTTATACATGCTCTGTTGCCTAAAATTTTCTTTGTAGATATCAAAATTATAAAGTTTTCTTTTCCAAGCTAATCTAAGAAATTCCATCATTAATACATCCACTACATTTATACCTCAGAGTGATAACAACCCAGTTTAGATGCACCACTTCCTTCCAAAGTTCAATGTTACTAAGCACCTGGTTTTACTTAGAAAAACAATATTGGGTCTCACACCCAGGAACAGAGCTAACACCATCTGTCCTTGTGGCGAGGTGCCTGTAATCAAGGCAGCAGACTCACACGTGTCTAAGCCTGGGTTCTCAAAGAAACAGCGATAGACTGTGCACCAAAGAAGGATCCTCAGAGCTTGCTGTTCACACGTGATGAAGAAAAACCTTCCTGTACAGTTCCAGGAGATATTCCATCCTAGAGGTCTCTGTTGAGGTCTCCCAGATGAAACTAGGAGGTTGCAAATAATTTTACTCTCCTGTTTGTTGTTTTTTTTTTTTTTTGTTTGTTTTTCCCTGGAAATAAATTTCTCATAACCGTTGATTTGTCTTTTGAAATCAAGTATAAAAGCAGGATATCTTTTTCAGAAACTTTGAAACATGCAAAGTAGCCTCAAACTTACCAGACTTCCAGTCTACAATAGGCTGATTCAAGGAAGAAGGACGAAGTAGACACTTCTCCCAAATGCTGGGTGGCAGGAAGGGATCCCTTCAGATGAGTTTGTACAGCAGATTAGTGATCTTTTTTTATTGTAGCAGTGAGTGGTAGCGGGGACGGTCACATCGTCCAGCAAGAAGGAGACCCATAGGGAGTCAATTTTAGTCCAGGATTCTGCCAGCTCTTCACAGCCTGCCATATTTTACAATCATCCTGTCCCCACCCCCAGCAACTATGGGAAAATTTTGAAACCTACAGAAAAATTTGAAAGAATTATACAATGATCACCTCACACTGTTTTACTAAGTTCAGCAATTGATATTCATTTGCTCTTTCTGTCTGTACACACGCCCACACAAACATACGTATTTCTTTAGTAAATTCAGACAAAAAGAAAACTCCTAAATACCTCAGCATGTATATCTTGAGATTAAGAACATTATTCTATATCACCGTAACACAATTCAATTATCAAACTTAAGAATATCAATATTAATTCACTTTGGGAATACCTAACATACTGTGCAGATACAAATTTCATCCATTGTTTTGTATAGATAGATAGATAGACAGATTGATACAAATATATCAGGAGAGTGAGAGTAAGGGTGCTAGGGCCAGAAGGCCAGAGCAAGGGCAGGTTGAGAGTTGTGGTGCTGTTGTTGTTTGTCCAACCTCCAATCAAGGCTCCTAAATGGCACTTGATTGTTACATCTCTTTATTCCTAATTACATTGAACTGTCTCCCTACTCCCTTCCTACTCCTTTGTTGTGGTTTTTGAAGAGGGCAGACCCATTGTCTTCCCCTACATTCTGATCAAGCTGAACTCTTTGGGTGAGAACACTACATATGTAATGCCCTGTGCTTTGTACAGCACCCTGTCAGGAAGGAAAGAGGGGTCAGTGTGTTCATCACTGTTACTGATTCTTAGTGTAAGGATGTGTCTGTCCTCTCCACTGGAAAGAGACATTTTTCACTTTGTAATTTTTAGATAGTTTGTGGGATGAAACTTAGAGAGCGTGTAAATACACTGTGTCCACTTGTGAATCCTTAAAAGTTTTAATGTTTGTTGATGATCCCTGCCTGCATCAATTGTTGTATTAGTGCTTGCAACATGGAGACTTCTATGTCTATCTACAATTTTTAACCAAACATGTTGTGAGGTGCCATCAAGTGGATTTTGACTCATAGTGACCTCACTTGACAGGGTAGAACTGCCCCATGAGGTTTCCTAGGCTCTAATCTTTACAGGAGCAGATCACCAGGTCTTTCTCCCTGTACAGACCAGCTTCTTTCCTGGGCAAAAGTTAATAGCCGTCTGGGCTAGAAAGCGACCTTGGAGGTCCCTCAAGTAGTTTTTGCAAAGAACTAGGGAAAAAGTAACAACTCATCAAGGCCAAGAAAAATACCTCTACAGCTGTTTTTTCCAAAGAACCAAGGCAAAAGCCCATATAAAGGAACTCATTGCACCACAGATGTGTAAAAAAT
The DNA here is from genome assembly GCF_024166365.1 of Elephas maximus indicus. Lineage (NCBI taxonomy): Eukaryota > Metazoa > Chordata > Mammalia > Proboscidea > Elephantidae > Elephas > Elephas maximus. The sequence goes on from NC_064821.1 coordinate 140,250,786, forward strand.
TTGTTGTGCTGGCAAAGGTATTAAGGAAATGACTCATTGAGTTGGAAAAATAAATTGAAATGCAAATACACATTTATACAACTATTGAACTCAGATGAAAAAAACATTCAAACATACACCTTCCACTTTTGGCAAACATGGACTAACCAAAACCAAACCCGTTGCGGTCGAGTAGATTACGACTGACGGTAAACCTATACAACAGACTAGAAATGCCCCATAGCGTTTTTACCGAATGCTGTGATCTTTATGGAAGCTGATTTCCACATCTTTCTCCCTCTGCCACATCTTTGTCCCGCAGACCGCCTGGTAGGTTCAAACTTCGGACTTGGGGTTAGCAGGTGAGCGCTCTTAACCACTGCAACAACGGGGCTCCTGAACAAAAAAAGACGAATTTTACGAAACACCGGTTTTCAAAACACTGGAAATCAGGCAACAGGGGCGAACAACCCTTCAAAACCAGGAAACAAGGTGAGCCCTAAGATTGCCCCAGCATAGTGCCTCTTCTGCAGTTGCTCTTCCAGACTATACCCTATAGAAATACTTGCACAAGTCGCCAAAGATATGTGTACAAGAATGATGGAAGTGTTCAATAAATAATAGTACACATAAACACTGGGAAAAGGTCGTTTAATGATGATTTTATTCTTTCAAGCATTTCCGGATTCCCAGGCGTACTCCTAATTTGTTTTCTGGGAGGACATGAGAGAACAGGAGGGTAAAGGAGCGCTCCACTTCCCGGGGTGGTCTCGAACAACCTTTCCGTTAACTACGGAACGCACTAATGGGCTGCACCACAGAGCCTTCAGTAGCCAGCGTTCCTGGTCTCAGTAAACGGGGATTTCTTACTAACCCCGATGCCACCCGCTTTCTTTGGCACAACTGCGCTGGCCCCACAGCCTCGAAAAACCAGAGGGGTTGGGGCGACAAATCGCGTTCTTCTTCACATTTGAAACCTGTGCTTTCGGTGAGTCCCGAGCTAGAAGGGGCACCGAATGGACTTCGCCCTCCCTACTCCTCTCCCGCCTCAGAAGTCAACGACCCCCAGAGACCCCCTAGTCTGCGACCCCCGTCCATCCCGGGCGGGGCCCACGACTAGCTGAGCCCCGTGGGCTTCGGGAAGTCCCTTCGCCTCTTCTGCTCCGCCCGCCCGCGCCGCTGGGCGCCCCCGGCTCGACTTGGTTGGCGTCGGTGGGGCGGGAGCTGGGAAAATAAGGGGGCAAAGGGGAACAGTGAAGGGGAGCGAAGGAAAACAGGGAGGCGTGGGTGAGGACTAGACCTCCGGGGGACCCTGTGCGGGGACTCAGTTGGGATCCTGGGAGTAGAGAACGGTTTTTCTGAAGTAGCAGAATGGGGAGGCAGGCGAGGGAGGGAACCGAGAGAAGGCTTGAAAGAGAGAAAAGCGAACTATCTCTAGCTATTCAACAGCAAAGCGAGGAAATATTGTGAATGTTTTCACTTCAAACATATTCAAGGAAACGCACCATTTTTGCAAGTTTATGGCCTGCGGTGATCGGATAGTGAGTGGTTGGTACTCTTCGTGGTGGCCGCAGTAACCTCGGCAGTGTCAGGCGTCTGTCTTGGCACGAACTGACTCCTCCTGAGGTTTGCCTTTAGTTCTTGCACAGGCCGCACCCCTTATTTGAGGCCATAGAGCGGCAGGACTCAGCTGCGAGTCAGGAGAAGCGAAAGAAACCCAATAGTGCACAAGCCTGGGGTCTGGTGAACCAGAAACCATAGATGTTCCCCACGAGTGAGAAGAAGGTGAAATGCTGCCTCTCACTGAGTCTAATGACATGTGGTCATAACCATTTTTCTGACTGAGATATTTCAGCTATCAGTATGACTTTTTTAGACTAAAGAATGAATTATTAGTGAGTTGAAAATATAGTCCAAGCCCCTTGCCATGCTCTACACAGTCTTACTCCATCCTCTGTCCCCCATGTCTATGCCAACAGTTAACTCTTCGAATGTAACTCCCATAGTGCCAAATGTAAAAATCTTAACTGGGCGGCTTATTAAATGGTAAATATAACCATCACACAGATCAAGTTATAGGAAATTTCCATCATCCCAGCAAGGTCTGTAGAACCCTTTTCCAATGCATCCCCGCCCGCCCACGTTTAGTTGTTCACTCTTATGATTTCTGTCACCAGAGATTAGTGTTTTGGAGTTCACGTTAATGAACGTATATCTTGTAGTACCTGGCTTTTTTTTTTTTTTTTTTTTCCCCAGTCAAGCAGAGTCGTGTTTTTGGGAATACATTCATCCACATTTTTGCCTGCCTGCTTCACTAGTTAATTTCTACAACATTAATGCAGGTTATTCCAAAGTGTGAATACACCAGTATTGGTGGGCAATTGGGTTATTTCTAGTGTTTGCTTGTGACCAAGGCTGCTACGAATATTTTTGGATGAGTCTTTTGAGGACGTGTGCATCCATTTTCCTTGAGGAGGTAGGATTCCTGCGAGTGGCTCTGATGATACAGTGGTCAAGACTCTGCATTATGGTCTCAGCACCTTCGGTTCAAATCCCATTCACGCCATGTAGTTGAAACTTCCTTCTGCAGCCCAGTCCTTCAAAAGTTATTGTGCTTTTGCTGGAGGCAGCTTCTCAGGAGCGCAGTCAAAGAATTGGTGAATGATAGTTTCCACCAGCCATACGGAGAGAGCTTCAGGAAAAAGTGAAAATCTGCGGAAGCAGTAACCAAGGCTGCAAGGACAGTTTCCTCCACCTTCACGGGAGCAGCCCAGAGGACCCTTCTAGGGGATGACCCCAGAGCTACAACCTTTTAGAGGCTGGGGATCTGAATGCTTTTGAAGTAGCGAAAATGCATTTTCTTTAGTGTTTTAATAGTAGAGAGAGTATATTTTCTCATTTGTTTTAGTATAGCTGTACAAACTGTGATTAATCTCTAGTCCTTGGAAAATGGTGCAGGCTGTGTTCAAAATATAGCTGAGCAGCCTGCTCCACTCTTAAACACAACAAACACCCTAATACCTTACAACATGTTTTCCCCTATTCAAAATAGGTGATTAAGAGCTTGACATGACTAATGTCATAATGATGCTCTAAGTAATCTCTAAACATTTAATTGTACCAGCTATACTGGTCTCTTCCAAAGGGGTGCAGAGCTATCTCAGCCCCTGTGGCTTTGGTCTCTTTTCTTCTTTGTTCTCTTGAGAAATGGCCTTCAGCCTGCAAACCAACAAAAGGCTTTCTTTCTTGCTCCCTGTCTCAGCCACAGTGGACTTGGCAAAACAGCTTCACTAGCCCAGAGATTCTTATGAGAGTTTTTCAGCCTGTTAGAAATATACTGATTAAAGTCCAGATGCCTGACATGTTCATCTTTAGTTTAATAAAGAGTTTTTGTAGTTGTTTTGTGATGTATAAAACCATCTGTGGACTAGTGCTCAAAACATTAGGTAACCCTAATCTTTCCCATATAAAACCTTCCCATCAACCCTTTAGAGCAGACAGAATTTGGGAGGAGTTTAATTCCCTCTCTCTCTTGAATACCGGTATTCAATAAAGCCTTCTTACTGCTTACCTCCTCCTGTCTCTGTATTGGCTTTGCCGCAGGCCGCTCAACCTGCAATTTGCCCTAACACTTTGGGGAGAGGAGCCAAGGATCCCCCGAGCAAGTATTCATGAGGCCCTGAATCCGACCTGCGTTTAAATCTCGGTGGGACCTTTATTCGCAAAGAATATGTTCTTTTAGTCAGTCCACACAAAATTTTCGTATATAAAAACAAAATAGTGCTCCCAAATTTATACGACCTGCTTCCCATAACGCGTCGCCCTCTTCCCTCTGCTCCCTCCCCCGTCATGAGTTAGGGGAGAAAAGGGTTTGGGACCGCGAAGAGGGAGCTTGGGCTGCAGCTCCAAAGTCCCAGGAGCAAGTTTCCCCTCTCTTCCTGTTCCCCGCGGTTGTTCGCGGCCCTCATCCCCTTCCTTTCGCGCTCTTCCGGAGCCAGAGTTCTCGAAACCGGGTTCTCAGAGTGACCAGGTCCAGAAGGAATTTTCGGAAATATCAGGGTTTCAGAACTCTTGACTCCCACATACAGTGAGTCCGCCGGACCCTGCGCAAGCTCTGGCTTTGAGCCTTGAGTTTTTCAGTGGGAAAAGGTGAGACTGTGTCCTTGAATTTGTAAAGTCAGGGATTACTTTCACACGAGTAATTATGACTCTAGCTCCGAAGACAATGATAATTATGTAGAAAGCGAAAAACAGCAGTGCCCGACTAGCTCAGTCGGTAGAGCATGAGACTCTTAATCTCAGGGTCGTGGGTTCGAGCCCCACGTTGGGCGGGCGCCTTTTATGCCCCCTTCCATTGTCACAGAATCTTTTCTAGCTGCTTACCAAGAGAATAAAAAAAAAGAGAGAGAAGAAAAACCCATTGCCACCGAGCGAATTCTGACTTATGGCGACCCGTATAGGACAGAGTAGAACTGCCCCATAGAGTTTCCAAGGAACTTTGGTGGATTTCAACTGCCGACCTTTTGATAAGCAGCCGAGAGGTCTTACCCACTTTGCAACCGAAGCTCCACCAGCAGAATTAGGACCTTCTACATTGTCAGTTCGCATTCCAATCGCCACTAGTTATCAATGCATCTTGATAGCATGTTCGATCAATTTCAGACTGCAGCAGCTGATAAAAATCTTCTATTTCTTCATCTTTGGCCCCAGTGGTTGGTGCGTAAATTTGAATAATAGTCATATTAGCTGGTCTTCCTTGTAAGCGTATGGATATTATCCTATCTCTGACAGTGTTGTACTTCAGGATAGATCTTGAAATGTTCTTTTTGATGATGAATGCAACACCATTCCTCTTCAAGTTGTCATTCCCGGAATCGTAGACTGTATAATTGTCCGTTTCAAAATGCCCAATACCAGTCCATTTCAGCTCACTAATGCCTAGGATATTGATGTTTATGCGTTCCATTTCATTTTTGACAATTTCCAATTTTCCTAGATTCGTACTTCGTATATTCCAGGTTCCGATTATCAATGGATGTTTGCAGCTGTTTCTTCTCATTTGAAGTCGTGCCACATCAGCAAATGAAGATCCCGGAAGCTTTACGCCATCCACGTCATTAAGGTCGGCTCTACTTTGAGGAGACAGCTCTTCCCCAGTCATCTTTTGAGTGTCTTCCAACCTGGGGGGCTCATCTTCCAGCACTATATCAGACAATGTTCCGCTGCTATTCATAAGGTTTTCACTGGCTAATGCTTTTCAGAAGTAGACTGCCGGGTCCTTCTTCCTAGTCTGTCTTAGGCTGGAAGCTCAGCTGAAACCTGTCCCCCGTGGGTGACCCTGCTGGTATCTGAATACCAGTGGCATAGCTTCCAGCATCACAGCAACACGCAAGTCCCCACAGTAGACACACACACACAGAAAACATGATGTCAATGAGTGATCTGAGAGGTAATCTCAACAGAGCTGTGAAAACCATCCAAAGAAACCAAAGGAAACTCTAGGGCTGCCCAAAGGGCTCATAAACAAAGTGGCCTAGCAGCTGGGATAGAAATTATTCATGAGCTCAGTAACATCTGCTTCCACTTACCAAGGCTAATCTGGCTACAGCCATTACTCAGTGCCCAAAACCAACAGTGGGAAACAACTCAGCGTCCCTGATATGACACCAGTCCCCAGTGGAGGTGGGGCTATCAGCCAGCCACATGATGGCAGGTTGAGGACATAGGACCCATGATGGTTAATGTCATGTGTCCACTTGATTAGGTTATGATTCTCAGTGGTTTGGCAGAAGTTGGACATCCTGCTTTTTCATAATGCAATATAGTATACTCACTTCCATGATGTGATCTCACGTGATCAGCCAATCAGTTGTAAGAGGAGTTTTCTGAGGGGTGTGGTGTGTATCCACTACATATGGACTTTCCAGCAAAACTTATCCACCTCCCCCCAAATTGGCTGATAACAGGAGGTGGTCTTTCTAGCTTGGCCAGCCCCCATCTGAGTCACTTTGTTAGCATAAACCTTCAGGTGTGGTCTGGAGGCCTATAGGAAACATTCCAACTCATAGTGACCCTATAGGATAGAGTTTCCAAGGAACACCTGGTAGATTCAAACTGCAGACCTTGTTGGTTAGCAGCCATAGCACTTAACCACGATGCCACCAGGGTTTCCTAGGAAACAAAGGAATCTGAATTACTTAGCGAATTCCAAGGGTTTACAGTTATCTCAAGGCACCCTGGTGGGACAGTGGTTAAGTGCTGGGCTGCTAACCCAAAGGTCAGTGGTTTCAATCCACCAGCCATTCCACTGGAGAAAGTTGTGTCGATCTGCTTCCATAAGGACTTAAATCCTCAGAAACTCTCTTGGGCAGGTCTACCCTGTACTATATAAAAGTAGGTAGGAGTCAGAGTCGACTTGACAACAATGGTTGTTTTTGTTTTTGGTTTAGAGTTATCTCTCAGAAACCAAGGACAAAGATCAAATGCCTTGGATGAAATTAAATTCTTTACCCTACAGTTCATTTCAGAAAACATCTAAAAAACAGTGAATGATATACTGAGAAGTTGCAATGTAACAGACATGGCCAAGCTCTTAGAAAACCGACTGTGGCTGTATAAGTGTCAGACCTCTGTCTTGGAGCCTCAAGAGCATGTGGTCAATTTTAAGTCACAGCAGATGAGGTTAGTCTGGTTTGTCTAAGTGTGTAAATGGGTCAACACGGTTAATTGTTTTATTGTAAATCTGACAAATAGATGCTTGTTGTAAGAAAAACTTACCAAAAAAAGAAGTGTATAAAGAAGAAAATGAAAGTTATCCTGCCTCCCTCCTGAACCCACTCCCGGATAAACCTTTGCTGACACACCTTTACATATCGTACATAAGAAACTGTGGTGGCTTTGGAGTGTAATGGGAGCTGTTTGCCCAAGGGACACGTGAATCCCAAGTCCTGCCCTGACAATCATCTGCCCTCCCTGGGCAATGAGAAATGGGTGAAGGCAGAGAAAAGGAAATACCACTATTGTCTGCAGAAATTTCACCTTGGCACAGGAAACTCCGGCAAATGAGGCAGAGTTTGTGGTTTATGGTGGAGACTTAAAGAGCTGTGCTATTGCCCTAAACCCAAAGTGAATTTTACCTCAGTTCCTGAGATGTGAATGAATTTTTTTTTTTTTTTTTGCCATCGGGTCTAGCCAAAAGTGACCCTATATTACAGAGTAGAACTGCCCCCATAGGGTTTCCAAGGAGCGGCTGGTGAATTCAAACTTCAAACCTTTTGATTTACCAGTGAAACTCTTAAACACTGGGCCACCAGGGCTCTGAATGAAATGACACAAGTCAATAAAAGGAGAGGGGCAGAGAGAAAGCAAGACCCGTGAGTCCACTCACACAGGTCAACCGTATCCAAGCCCCGTCTGAGAGAGGACTGCCTTGAGGTTAGTCCGCGGAAACTATGGATGCTGAATGAGTATTTACACACCTGTACTGAGATGAGTCGGAATCAACTTGATGGCAACGAGTTTTCTGTTTTTGGTTTTTCTTGAGATAATTATATATAGGAGCTGGAATCAACTCGACAGCAGTGGGATTGTGTTTGCTTTTTCACTGAGATACTCATGAGTCAAAATCCACTGCATAGCAGTGGAAATGAGGTCTGGTATTGGGATGCAGTCATCAGCTTCTGAGGGGGTTCCGTGGTGTTATGCTGAGCATGCTGAACTCTGACTACAGAGATCCAAGTTGAAATCTCAGTGAGACCTTAGTGTTTAATTAGAGGAGTTCTTTTTAAAAAAAGACTCTTTAAATAGTGAATGAAACTTGTTACCCCCCTTTCCGTGTCCCCCTCCTGATGGTCATTTAGGAGCAAGAAAGGTTTCTGACTAGAAGCGAAGAAGCAGGAGGGGAGCCCCTGGCTCTGCAGACTGTGAGTTGCTCCAGATCCCCCTTCTGCTTCCCGTGGCCTTTTGGGCCTCGCAGTCCTGTCCCTTCATCCTCTTCTCTCCTCCTCAGAAATTGAGATTCCAGAAACCCTCAGAAAATAGCTGAGGAAGGAGGAGAGACAGGAAAGAACAGAGCAGAGAATAGGAAAGAAAAAGGGAGAAAGTAGGGAATGAAAGGCAGAGGTACTGTGTGTTCACAGCAGTGGTTTCAGTTGCTGGGTGTGGGCCACCGCCCCTTCTCACTCAGGAGCGCTCCCATCCCTTCCTGTCCCACCGGAAAACCGGGTTCCACTGATAAAGCTCCAAGCAGCTTGCCTGGCATTTGTTCTTGCAAAGTTTCCTTTCACAGTGTGCAGGGGTGAGGTGGATTAAGTTGGCTGACAAGCTAGTGGAAGCCAAGTGAAGCACCTTATTGGCTCCCTACGTGTTGACTAGCAGTTGGTGCCCCCACCAACTCAAATGTACTCCATTTTGCCCCTTGCAGAATGTCTGCAGGGCCTGGAGTGGAAAATCAAGGTGTTACAATCTTTCTTTAGAGATAAAGAGAGAGCCAGACAATTGGTTATATGGGTTGAAAGTTGTTATCTGTGGAGAACAGGAAATGTAGAAAGGGATCAGGGGACTACTGTTTTTCATAACAAACTTTTGGGCATATATGTCTTTGCTAAAAATATACACTAAATAAAAAAGGTCAGCAAAAACAGGAAGATCCTCAAAAAGATGGAGTAACACAGTGGCTGCAACAATAAAAACAATAGGTACAAGCATAACAGCGATTGTGAGGATGACACAGAACCGGGCAGTAGTGTTTCATTCTGTTGTAAGTAAGGTCGCTATGAGTAAGACAGACTCAGCAGCACCGAAAAAAGGCAACAACAAAAAGAAAAATAATTTCATTGTCATGTAGAATGCTTTCAATGTTCGTCATTTGTATTGGAATTGAAATTTTGATGTAGTCATATGCATCAGTCTTTAAAGGTTTTGGGGTTTGTGTCATCTGTAGAAATCTCTTCCCCCTGTAGGATTATAAAACTTTTATTAGTGGCAATTTTGAAGCAAACATCCAATCATTATTCCTCTTTTAATGAGCTGAACAGATGGGCTAATAAACTCCCAGATCCTCCCAGATATGACTAATTCCACAGCTGATGCCCTGAAGCACCAGCCACTGAGAGGGCTGATCCTGATTCAGTGCTGAACAGTCCTGAGACCAAGGAAATCCATTAGCCTCTCTGCAAACCTCAGCTTCCTCATCAGCAACACTACAAATGTTGCTTTCACTGTTGGCTAAAATGTGTTTGGGCAACCTTCCATTGTTACGGAGAAGAGAAGCTATCAGCTCTTAGTCAACAAATTAGTATAGTCCCCATGCCATACCACCAGGGTTTCCTGGTGCTGTAGTGGTTCAATGCTATGGCTGCTAACTAAAAGGTCAGCAGTTCAAATCCACCAGGCGATCCTTGGAAACTCTATGGGGCAGTTCTACTCTGTCCTGTAGGGTCACTATGAGTCGGAATCGACTTGATGGCAATGAGTTTGGGTTTTGGTTTATAGGCCATACAACTTCTCATTTTAAGGTCCTACATATTGCCTAGTTTTCTTTGTAGCTACCCTTGAACAACTTCTAAAAACTGTCAGCCAAACAGGAATAGAAGGGAAATTCCTCAGCATAATAAAAGGCATTTATACAACACCAACAGCCAATATTATCATAAATGGAGTCTGAAAGCATTCCCCTTGAGAACGGGAACTAGACAAAAATGCCCTTTATCACCATTGTCCTGGAGGTCCTAGCCAGAGTAATAAGGCAAGAAAAAGAAATACAGGGCATCCAGATTGGTTAGGAATAAGTAAAAGTATCCCTATTTGCAGATGATACGATCTTATACACACAAAACTCCAAAGAATCCACAAGAAAACTACTGGAACTAATAGAAGATTTCAGCAAACTATCAGGATAAAAGATAAACACACAAAAATCAGCTGGATTCCTCTACACCAACAAAGAGAACTTTGAAGAGGAAATCACCAAATTAATGCCATTTACAATAGCCCTCAAGAAGATAAAATACTTAGGAATTAGTCGAACCAGAGACATAAAAGACCTGTACAAAGAAAACTACAAGACACTACTTCAAGAAACCAAAAGAGACCTACGTAAGTGGAAAAACATATCTTGCTCATGGGTAGGAAGACTCAACATTGCAAAAATGTCTGTTCTACCCTAAGCAATCAACAGATACAATGGAATCCTGATCCAAATTCCAATGACATTTTTAACCAGATAGAGAAACAAATCACCAACTTTATATGGAAAGGGAAGAGGCCCTGAATAAGTGAAGTGTTCCTGAAAAAGAAGAATAAAGTGGGAGGCTTAACACTCCCTGACTTTAGAAGCTATTATACTGCCACAGTAGTCAAAACACCTTGGTACTGGTACAACAAGAGACACATAGACCGATGGAACATTGAGAATCCAGATGTCAATCCATCTACCTGCAAGCAGACGATATTTAACAAAGGCCCAAAGTCAGTTACATGGGGAAAAGACAGCCTGTCTAAGAAATGGTACTGGCATACCTGGATATCCATCTGCAAAAAAATGAAACAAGACCCATATCTCACACCGTGTACACAAACTAACTCAAAATGGATCAAAGACCTAAATCTAAAACAATAAAAAATCATGGAAGAAAAAATACAGACAATGCTAGGAGCTCTTATACATGGCATAAACAGAATACAAATTGTAACGATGCACAAACACCACAAGAAAAACTAGATAACTGGCAGCTCCTAAAAATCAAACTCTTATGCTCATCAAAAGACTTCACTAAAAGAGTCAAAAGAAAACCAGGAAAAATTTTTTGGCTATGACATATCCGATCAGGGTCTAGTCTCTAAAATGTATAAGATACTGCAAAACCTCAACAACTAAAAGACAAATAACTCCATAAAAAAATGGCAAAGGATATGAACAGACATTTCACCAAAGAAGACATTTAGGCGCTAACATATGCCTTAGGAAATGCTCACCATCATTAGCCATTAGAGAAATGCAAATCAAAACTGTAATGAGATACCATCTCACCCCAACAAGGCTAGCATTAATCCATAAAACACAAAATAATAAATGTTGGAGAGATTGTGGAGAGACTAGAACACTTATACACTCCTGGTGGGAACGTAAAACGGTACAACAAATTTGGAAATCAATATGGCACTTCCTTAAGAAGCTAGAAGTAGAAGTACCATATGATCCAGCAATCCCACTCCTTGGAATATATCCTACAGAAATAAGAGCTGTCACATGAATAGATATATCCACACCCATGTTCATTGCAGCACTGTTCACAATAGCAAAAAGAGGGAACCAACCTAGGTGCCCATCAACAGTCAGATGGATAAACAAATTATGGTACATACACACAATGGAATACTATGCAATAATAAAGAGCGATGAGGAATCCGAGAGACATCTCACAACATGGATGAATCGGGAAGGTATTATGCTGAGTGAAATTAACCCCACAAATTAGTCAGTCACAAAAGGACAAATATTGCATGAGACCACTATGATAAGAACTCAAGAAAAGATTTAAACACATAAGAAAACATTGATGGTTACAAATGTGGGGAGGGAGGGAGAGGGAAATTCACTAAATAGCAGACAAAAATTATCTGAGGTGAAGAGGACAACAGACAATATAGGGGAAGTCAGCACAACTGGAATAAACCAAAAGCTAAGAAGTTTCCTGAACACAACCAAATATTTCGAGGAACAGAATAGCACGGGCTGGGGGCTGGAGACCATGGTTTTGGGGGACATCTAGGTCAACTGGCATAACAAAGTTTATTAAGAAAATGTTCTGCGTATTGCCTAGTTTTCTTTGTAGCTACCGTTGAATTTCTTTGTTCTCCTCTTTGTTCTCCAGTGGCTCCTGGAGTTGTACAGATAGATCGCTGTGTGCTGTCTCCACGGAGGCCACAAGGACGTGCCAGTAACCTTCCCCTTGGGACTATTGTTATCTATTCAATTTTTTTTTTTTGGCCAGCTACCCTGTTTCCAAGGCTCCAATTACATGGGTAATAGGCCACTTGATGTTTTCTCACAGGTCAGTGATGCTCTGTTCTTTACATTTTTAGTTCTTTTTGCCCTCTGGGTTTCATTTTGGATAATTTATGTTGGTATGTCTCCTACAGTGTCCATTTAGCTGAAAAAGTCATCCAGTGTATTGTTCATCTCTAGAAGTTCTATCTGAGTCTCTCTCTCTGTACTTTTCATTTCTCTCCTCATCTAGCTCACATTTTCCTCCATTTTTCTGAACATACAGAGTGTGTTTATAATAGCTATTTTAATATCTTCTCCACTGATTCTATCCTCTAAGTTAATTGATTTTTCTCACAGTTATGGATCATATTTTCCTGCACCAGGGCTACTAAAAAATTTTTTTTCCTATACTCCTTTCAATATTTTTGGACTTTGCTTTGGGATGTCATTAAGTTACTTGCAAACAATGTGATTCTTTCCAGGCTGGCTTTTAAGCTTTGTTGGGCAAGTCCAGAACATTCTAGGCTAATTTGGACACATTATTGAGGCATTACGCTTCTGAAGACTCTCCTTCGTGCCACATGTGTTAGATTCTCTTTATCTTCAGGTTGTGGGAGCACACACTGTTACTGGCTCAGTCTGAGCTCTGTCCTATACTTCCTGTGGTTCAATGTCTCCAAAGCGCTGTTGCACGTATTTTGTCTTGTCTTCTAGTGGTTTAAGATAGAAAAGTAAATACCATTCTCTGTAAATCCAACATGGCGCAAACAGGAAACTTGTACACTTTTGTTATATTTGACAAGTAAAGAAAAAACAACTTATCTTCGATGTTATTTCCTATTTCCCCCACCTAATACAGAAACCCCAGTGGCATAGTGGTGAAGTGCTATGGCTCCTAACCAAAAGGTTGGCAGTTGAAATCCACCGGGTGCTCCCTGGAAACATTACGCAGCAGTTCTACTCTGTCTTATAGGGTCACTAGGAGTTAGAATCGACTTGATGGCGATAGGTTTGGCTTTTCTTTAGTATACCTAATATGTGCCATACACTATGTTATGTGTATTATTATATCATCCCATTAATCTATACAGTAACTCTATGAGACAGTTAATACTATTATTTTTATAAGAGACTTGAAACATTGAAGGAGCTGGCCCAAGGTCAAACAGAAGGCAAGTAGTGGTGCCAGGACTGGAAGGGAGGCCTTCCCAGAGGTAGTGCCCCTAGCCACAGACCAGATTAAAGATTGTGTAACAACCTTGGTATATCTGATATGCCTGGAATCCAGTATCCAAGGAGTTCCTAACCACCCTGTGGATAGATTCCTTTTGGTCAGAAACTCCTCCCTCGGGGAGCCAGAGCATAACTTAGCCCTTAAGCTCTGACTGAGGAAAGCCCTTAAACTCTCTGCAAAGCCATGTTTTCTCATTGGAAAGGCACTGAAAATGGACTTCAGTCTAAATTCAGGTATTTTATATTTGGGCAAGGAAACCCTTTGCTCTGGGGAGAAAAGTTTACAGCTTTTCTTCATCGAGCTGTATCAGTCGGTAGGATGCACGACTTGTAGTTCCAATGTCTTGAACACTCACTCGGCATCTTGCACGTTTTAGCTGGTTTTCTTTGAACCTGCCCTTGTCTTCTCCCCCCGCCCTCCGCACCTTACCCTCCCTGGTGTCTCCTGGGGCCTTGCAGATCTCTGTGTGCTGTGCCCGCAGTAGCCACGAGGGGGCGCCATGGTCCTTCGTGCCTTTTCTCAGTTTGACTAGTGAAGAAGGATTCGAGGTTATTTCAATTTACTAGAACACTGTGGCTCAGAAAGAAACCTTGGTGGCGTAGTGGTTAAGTGCTACGGCTGCTAATCCAGAGGCTGGCAGTTCAAATCCGCCGGGCGCTCCTTGGAAACTCTGTGGGGCAGTTCTACCCTGTCCTATAGGGTCGCTATGAGTTGGAATCGACTTGACGGCGTTTGGTTTGGTTTGGTTTTTTTGGTGGCTCAGAAGGAGCGCGAGGTAAGGACACAGCCTGGGAAGGGTTGGCAAAATGTCCACACCTGCCAACGCAAGACCTACGGTTTTCTTCTAAAGTGTACTTTAATATTCAGCATTTTCACATAAGGAAAAATCTAAAGTTATTTCTGACAGTGAGAAGGTAATGTTCTATTTATTTAAATTCCTGGAGGCCCTGGGTGGCAAAAACAGTTAAATCCTCGACTACTAGCCCAAAGGCTGGCGTTTCAAATCCACCACCCAGAGGCATCTTGGAAGACACACCTGGCAATCTGCTTCCGAAAGATCACAGCTTTGAAAACCCTATGGAGAAGTTCTACTCTGCACACCTGGGGTCGTGATGAGTAGGAATCCACTTGACAGCAACTAACAACAACACCATTTACAACCTCCACCATCACTGAAAGAGAGGGCAGCTTAAGGGATCTTTCTTCCTAATTTTCCAATCTCCTCATGCATGTCAGGTGCGAATCCAAGGCACAGAGAGCTAATGCTGTCTGCCCATGAAGGAGGTAAGAGAGGGCTTGAGGCAAGGGGTGAGGGAAGAGCAAACTGAAACCATCAACTCATAGGTTCTTGTCAAGCAGGCTAGCCAATTCAAGTCAGCCAGACACAGGGTTGAAAGAACAGAAAGTTTTATTCAGAGTTGCAAACCGGGAGACAGGCAGAGTCTCGTGACCCAAGGCTACAGCTCCCTGAACCAGGGCAGATTTGCTCCTTTTATAGGGAGTGACATACATATGTATGAACAGCGAGGGGGAGGATCTTTCAGTCTTTTCGATGCATGCGCAGTCCACATAATTTTAGTGAATGGGTTTTTGCACAGGGCTCTAAAATACTGCGCACAGCCCCGAAAAAATAGCGATGGCTCGCTACTGCCACCCCAGGAAGGTCATAGAGCGGGTAGATTCAGAGTCCCTGCAGCTGCACCTGTCCTCCTGCTTGAAGACAAGAAACCTGGGGATTCATCATGGAGAAGTGCTGTAAAAGTTGTAACAAAAGTGTAGCAAGGGTAGACTTTTCTGGAAAATAACTATTATGAAATGGTTAATAACCCTTTCATGACTGCATGCTTTAAAACTGGAGCCAGAAAAATAAAAGCGCTGCTTTTGGGGCAAGGGGTGCTGTAAAAAGGTAGGAATAGTAGCGTCAGCACCAGAACCTCCCCGCCACGGTTTAGGCGGCGAGCAGAGTCCGAGGCCTGGCCCAGGCGCGTTTCTCCCGGACTCCGCGGGTTCTTCACCTCTCCTTCCCACACCTCTTTGGCGTTCGGCTGAAGCCTGTGCAACCTTCTTGGAATAATGAATGGCTCTTAGTTCTGTTCTATAGGGTCGCTATGAGTCTGAATCGACTCGACGGCAGTGGGTGGGCTTAATACTAATACGTAGAATAGAACAAAAATTGATTTTAGCGGTGACTTCAAAACCATTTTCTTCCCAGGGCATAAAATATATCTTGTTTTTTGTTTTTTAATTTCTGAAGGCATCTTAAGGAAACCAACACGTGTGTTACTGAGAGAATTTGCAGCCATCCATGGTTCACAGAGACATGTTTAAACACACTTTGCGTAGAATAAACCCGTGCATGTATCAGCTGGAACCCTGGCAGCAGCACTTTTTGACTTAACCGCCTGTTACTCAGTGACACTGGTTGCACTTTTCACAATGTGTCAGCTTTTGCCTTATTTCCATTCTCATGGCTCTGTTTCCATTACTTCCTTGCCCCCCGTACCTTCTCATTGTTGGTCTAGGGTAAATTTGGACTGTTAGGTCTTATTATTTGGAGGCGCGCAGTAGTCGCAGGTGATATTATTTATTTTTTGAGCCACTCTGTCTTTTGGCTGATAGGTGAACACCAGGAGTGGTTTGAGATCCGGGTATAAAGCGTATCCCAGGGCGACAGTCTCAGGCGTTCATCTGGTCTCTACTGGCCCAATAAATATTGACTTCTTTAGGAATTCGAGTTTTGTTCTACATTTTTCTCCCATCCTATCCTGGACCATCTATTGGATCGCTGGTCGGAACGGTCGGTGATGGTAGCCGGGCACCATCTCGTTATTCTGCTGTCAAGGTAGGTGAGGCTGTGGTTCCTGTAGGCTGTTAGTCCTGTAGACTAGTTTTCGTTTTTGAGTCTTTGGTTGCCTTTTTCTCCTCTTTATTTGTTCTTAAGCTAAAAATCCTCCGGGACAACTTTCTTGGCATTCTGACCAAACTGAGTGAAAAAAGCTGGCATCACCCTACAGTGAAGCTCAAAGTGGGCAAAGTCACTCACTCAGGGCTTTCTATCTGCTTTTTAGGTCTCTTCTCTTAACTAGAGATGACTGGATTTACCTGACAAAATCATCTCATACCAGTCATGGCTCTGACAGGGAACAGAAGGTACATTCAAACTGAGGGATTTAAAGGGAGTTTTATGAAGGCAATATTTAATCCTGTGAAATGTGCGGGCAGGATTAAAAGAATTCAGCATAGGATAGTGAAGCACCTGGGATGTGGATACTGCAGGGAGGCCATTACCACCTCCAGGCCTGGATGGGGGTGGCCAGGGAGGGAGGGTGGAGGAGTCTTTACTAGACCCTGGGAGACCCAGAGCCTTGGGGAGGGTCACAGGACAGGGCTGTGGTCTCTGGAAGAGGAATCAGCAAGGGACCACCAAACCTGGCCCTGGCAGGGAGGGAGCCCCAGGGAATTTAAAAATACCAGCAATTCTCTCTACTCCTATCCATTGATTACCTTCCTCTACCTCCCGTTGGCTGCACCCGACAGGAACCATGAGGGCAAGGAAGTACAGGAGATGCTGCCTGTGGAGATCAGATTTAGTTGTTCCTTCCTTGCTCTTTCTGGTTTTTTTCCTTGGAAATACTTTTGACATTGTTCCCACAACTCTACTATTATGCTTTTAATTTCCAAGATATTTATTCACTGAATGCGCCTTTTTTTATTTTTTACACACATGTTGTTATGTGACACTAGTTGCAATCCCACAATGTGACAGCACACTCTCCTCCTACAACCCAGGTTTCCTGTGTCCATTCAGCCAGCCCCGTCCCTTTCTGTTCTCCCATCCAGCTTCTGGACAGAAGCCACCCATTCAGCTTCATGTATCTTCTTGAACCAAGCAGCAGACTCCTCACGAGTATCATTTTATGTTTTGTAATCCAGTCCAATATTTGTCTGAATAAAGCCAGGGCCAAGACTTCCCCTGCTCCTCCGCAGCCCCCCATCTTCCTTCTAACTGTGGCTTTGCCAGACTGGGTGCCCTATCCGCGGTTTGAATTTGGCGCCAAAATTTGGAGCATGTGCAAACCAAGATCTTGGTGCATGCACAGGACCTGAAGAGCAGTGGCCCCAAACGTGACTGCAGACCTGAATTTCGCTGGAGAGGTAGGTGTTCTGCACAGAGCTGCACCGCAGCCAATTTGCAAGGCATAGGTTCCCTTACCTTACAGTTGACTCAGCATCTGGATTTCCAAATACTGAATGAGAGGGATGGAGTGCTGGATTTTGGGCACCATTCCTGCCCCCTGGGGACTGGAGGGCAGGAAAGCTCTAAGCTCCCCTGCGGCTGGAAGCCTGTGCTCTTTCGGTTGCTAGGCCCCACATTGCTCCTTGTTTTCCCAAACAATAAATTTCCCCTTTCTCTTTCCTTTGCAACTGGTGGTATGGTATCTGCTTAATTTCTATCAGCTTTTTTTTTTTTTAATAGGACAGGACAAGAACCCTAGGTCGGTTACATGAAGAGCTGGCCTCAGGAATGGTTCCAGTTCTGGGCTAACAGAGCATCCAAGGCCATGTCTTGGACGGTTCCTCCAGCCTCAGTCAGATCATTAAGTCTTGTCTTTTTAAGTGAATCTGAGTTCTGCACCACACTTTTCTCGTCCTCTGTCAGGGGCTATCTGTTGTATTCCCTGTCAGGGCAGTTATTGGTGGTGACTAGGCACCATCTAGTTCTTCTGGTCTCAATCTGATGGACTCTTTGGTTTATGTGGCCCTTTTGTCTTTCTGGCAAATACATTCCTTGTGTCTTTGGTGTTCTTCATTTTCCTCTGTTCCAGGTGGGTTGGGACAAATTGATGCATCTTAGATGGCCCCTCACAAGCTTTGAAGACTCCAGACGCCACACACAAAGGTGCAGAACATTTTCTTAATAAACTTTGTTATGCCAGTTGACCTAGATGTCCCCCAAAACCATGGTCTCCAGCCCCCAGCCCGTGCTATTCTGTTCCTCGAAATATTTGGTTGTGTTCAGGAAACTTCTTAGCTTTTGGTTTATTCCAGTTGTGCTGACTTCCCCTATATTGTCTGTTGTCCTCTTCACCTCAGATAATTTTTGTCTGCTATTTAGTGAATTTCCCTCTCCCTCCCTCCCCACATTTGTAACCATCAATGTTTTCTTATGTGTTTAAATCTTTTCTTGAGTTCTTATCATAGTGGTCTCATGCAATATTTGTCCTTTTGTGACTGACTAATTTGTGGGGTTAATTTCACTCAGCATAATACCTTCCCGATTCATCCATGTTGTGAGATGTCTCTCGGATTCCTCATCGCTCTTTATTATTGCATAGTATTCCATTGTGTGTATGTACCATAATTTGTTTATCCATCTGACTGTTGATGGGCACCTAGGTTGGTTCCCTCTTTTTGCTATTGTGAACAGTGCTGCAATGAACATGGGTGTGGATATATCTATTCATGTGACAGCTCTTATTTCTGTAGGATATATTCCAAGGAGTGGGATTGCTGGATCATATGGTACTTCTACTTCTAGCTTCTTAAGGAAGTGCCATATTGATTTCCAAATTTGTTGTACCGTTTTACGTTCCCACCAGGAGTGTATAAGTGTTCTAGTCTCTCCACAATCTCTCCAACATTTATTATTTTGTGTTTTATGGATTAATGCTAGCCTTGTTGGGGTGAGATGGTATCTCATTACAGTTTTGATTTGCATTTCTCTAATGGCTAATGATGGTGAGCATTTCCTAAGGCATATGTTAGCGCCTAAATGTCTTCTTTGGTGAAATGTCTGTTCATATCCTTTGCCATTTTTTTATGGAGTTATTTGTCTTTTAGTTGTTGAGGTTTTGCAGTATCTTATACATTTTAGAGACTAGACCCTGATCGGATATGTCATAGCCAAAAAATTTTTCCTGGTTTTCTTTTGACTCTTTTAGTGAAGTCTTTTGATGAGCATAAGAGTTTGATTTTTAGGAGCTGCCAGTTATCTAGTTTTTCTTGTGGTGTTTGTGCATCGTTACAATTTGTATTCTGTTTATGCCATGTATAAGAGCTCCTAGCATTGTCTGTATTTTTTCTTCCATGATTTTTTATTGTTTTAGATTTAGGTCTTTGATCCATTTTGAGTTAGTTTGTGTACACGGTGTGAGATATGGGTCTTGTTTCATTTTTTTGCAGATGGATATCCAGGTATGCCAGTACCATTTCTTAGACAGGCTGTCTTTTCCCCATGTAACTGACTTTGGGCCTTTGTTAAATATCGTCTGCTTGCAGGTAGATGGATTGACATCTGGATTCTCAATGTTCCATCGGTCTATGTGTCTCTTGTTGTACCAGTACCAAGGTGTTTTGACTACTGTGGCAGTATAATAGCTTCTAAAGTCAGGGAGTGTTAAGCCTCCCACTTTATTCTTCTTTTTCAGGAACACTTCACTTATTCAGGGCCTCTTCCCTTTCCATATAAAGTTGGTGATTTGTTTCTCTATCTGGTTAAAAATGTCATTGGAATTTGGATCAGGATTCCATTGTATCTGTTGATTGCTTAGGGTAGAACAGACATTTTTGCAATGTTGAGTCTTCCTACCCATGAGCAAGATATGTTTTTCCACTTACGTAGGTCTCTTTTGGTTTCTTGAAGTAGTGTCTTGTAGTTTTCTTTGTACAGGTCTTTTATGTCTCTGGTTCGACTAATTCCTAAGTATTTTATCTTCTTGAGGGCTATTGTAAATGGCATTAATTTGGTGATTTCCTCTTCAAAGTTCTCTTTGTTGGTGTAGAGGAATCCAGCTGATTTTTGTGTGTTTATCTTTTATCCTGATAGTTTGCTGAAATCTTCTATTAGTTCCAGTAGTTTTCTTGTGGATTCTTTGGAGTTTTGTGTGTATAAGATCGTATCATCTGCAAATAGGGATACTTTTACTTATTCCTAACCAATCTGGATGCCCTGTATTTCTTTTTCTTGCCTTATTACTCTGGCTAGGACCTCCAGGACAATGGTGATAAAGGGCATTTTTGTCTAGTTCCCGTTCTCAAGGGGAATGCTTTCAGACTCCATTTATGATAATATTGGCTGTTGGTGTTGTATAAATGCCTTTTATTATGCTGAGGAATTTCCCTTCTATTCCTGTTTGGCTGACAGTTTTTAGAAGTTGTTCAAGGGTAGCTACAAAGAAAACTAGGCAATATGTAGGACCTTAAAATGAGAAGTTGTATGGCCTATAAACCAAAACCCAAACTCATTGCCATCAAGTCGATTCCGACTCATAGTGACCCTACAGGACAGAGTAGAACTGCCCCATAGAGTTTCCAAGGATCGCCTGGTGGATTTGAACTGCTGACCTTTTAGTTAGCAGCCATAGCATTGAACCACTACAGCACCAGGAAACCCTGGTGGTATGGCATGGGGACTATACTAATTTGTTGACTAAGAGCTGATAGCTTCTCTTCTCCGTAACAATGGAAGGTTGCCCAAACACATTTTAGCCAACAGTGAAAGCAACATTTGTAGTGTTGCTGATGAGGAAGCTGAGGTTTGCAGAGAGGCTAATGGATTTCCTTGGTCTCAGGACTGTTCAGCACTGAATCAGGATCAGCCCTCTCAGTGGCTGGTGCTTCAGGGCATCAGCTGTGGAATTAGTCATATCTGGGAGGATCTGGGAGTTTATTAGCCCATCTGTTCAGCTCATTAAAAGAGGAATAATGATTGGATGTTTGCTTCAAAATTGCCACTAATAAAAGTTTTATAATCCTACAGGGGGAAGAGATTTCTACAGATGACACAAACCCCAAAACCTTTAAAGACTGATGCATATGACTACATCAAAATTTCAATTCCAATACAAATGACGAACATTGAAAGCATTCTACATGACAATGAAATTATTTTTCTTTTTGTTGTTGCCTTTTTTCGGTGCTGCTGAGTCTGTCTTACTCATAGCGACCTTACTTACAACAGAATGAAACACTACTGCCCGGTTCTGTGTCATCCTCACAATCGCTGTTATGCTTGTACCTATTGTTTTTATTGTTGCAGCCACTGTGTTACTCCATCTTTTTGAGGATCTTCCTGTTTTTGCTGACCTTTTTTATTTAGTGTATATTTTTAGCAAAGACATATATGCCCAAAAGTTTGTTATGAAAAACAGTAGTCCCCTGATCCCTTTCTACATTTCCTGTTCTCCACAGATAACAACTTTCAACCCATATAACCAATTGTCTGGCTCTCTCTTTATCTCTAAAGAAAGATTGTAACACCTTGATTTTCCACTCCAGGCCCTGCAGACATTCTGCAAGGGGCAAAATGGAGTACATTTGAGTTGGTGGGGGCACCAACTGCTAGTCAACACGTAGGGAGCCAATAAGGTGCTTCACTTGGCTTCCACTAGCTTGTCAGCCAACTTAATCCACCTCACCCCTGCACACTGTGAAAGGAAACTTTGCAAGAACAAATGCCAGGCAAGCTGCTTGGAGCTTTATCAGTGGAACCCGGTTTTCCGGTGGGACAGGAAGGGATGGGAGCGCTCCTGAGTGAGAAGGGGCGGTGGCCCACACCCAGCAACTGAAACCACTGCTGTGAACACACAGTACCTCTGCCTTTCATTCCCTACTTTCTCCCTTTTTCTTTCCTATTCTCTGCTCTGTTCTTTCCTGTCTCTCCTCCTTCCTCAGCTATTTTCTGAGGGTTTCTGGAATCTCAATTTCTGAGGAGGAGAGAAGAGGATGAAGGGACAGGACTGCGAGGCCCAAAAGGCCACGGGAAGCAGAAGGGGGATCTGGAGCAACTCACAGTCTGCAGAGCCAGGGGCTCCCCTCCTGCTTCTTCGCTTCTAGTCAGAAACCTTTCTTGCTCCTAAATGACCATCAGGAGGGGGACACGGAAAGGGGGGTAACAAGTTTCATTCACTATTTAAAGAGTCTTTTTTTAAAAAGAACTCCTCTAATTAAACACTAAGGTCTCACTGAGATTTCAACTTGGATCTCTGTAGTCAGAGTTCAGCATGCTCAGCATAACACCACGGAACCCCCTCAGAAGCTGATGACTGCATCCCAATACCAGACCTCATTTCCACTGCTATGCAGTGGATTTTGACTCATGAGTATCTCAGTGAAAAAGCAAACACAATCCCACTGCTGTCGAGTTGATTCCAGCTCCTATATATAATTATCTCAAGAAAAACCAAAAACAGAAAACTCGTTGCCATCAAGTTGATTCCGACTCATCTCAGTACAGGTGTGTAAATACTCATTCAGCATCCATAGTTTCCGCGGACTAACCTCAAGGCAGTCCTCTCTCAGACGGGGCTTGGATACGGTTGACCTGTGTGAGTGGACTCACGGGTCTTGCTTTCTCTCTGCCCCTCTCCTTTTATTGACTTGTGTCATTTCATTCAGAGCCCTGGTGGCCCAGTGTTTAAGAGTTTCACTGGTAAATCAAAAGGTTTGAAGTTTGAATTCACCAGCCGCTCCTTGGAAACCCTATGGGGGCAGTTCTACTCTGTAATATAGGGTCACTTTTGGCTAGACCCGATGGCAAAAAAAAAAAAAAAAATTCATTCACATCTCAGGAACTGAGGTAAAATTCACTTTGGGTTTAGGGCAATAGCACAGCTCTTTAAGTCTCCACCATAAACCACAAACTCTGCCTCATTTGCCGGAGTTTCCTGTGCCAAGGTGAAATTTCTGCAGACAATAGTGGTATTTCCTTTTCTCTGCCTTCACCCATTTCTCATTGCCCAGGGAGGGCAGATGATTGTCAGGGCAGGACTTGGGATTCACGTGTCCCTTGGGCAAACAGCTCCCATTACACTCCAAAGCCACCACAGTTTCTTATGTACGATATGTAAAGGTGTGTCAGCAAAGGTTTATCCGGGAGTGGGTTCAGGAGGGAGGCAGGATAACTTTCATTTTCTTCTTTATACACTTCTTTTTTTGGTAAGTTTTTCTTACAACAAGCATCTATTTGTCAGATTTACAATAAAACAATTAAC
The DNA here is from genome assembly GCF_024166365.1 of Elephas maximus indicus. Lineage (NCBI taxonomy): Eukaryota > Metazoa > Chordata > Mammalia > Proboscidea > Elephantidae > Elephas > Elephas maximus. The sequence goes on from NC_064821.1 coordinate 140,273,980, forward strand.
CGTGTTGACCCATTTACACACTTAGACAAACCAGACTAACCTCATCTGCTGTGACTTAAAATTGACCACATGCTCTTGAGGCTCCAAGACAGAGGTCTGACACTTATACAGCCACAGTCGGTTTTCTAAGAGCTTGGCCATGTCTGTTACATTGCAACTTCTCAGTATATCATTCACTGTTTTTTAGATGTTTTCTGAAATGAACTGTAGGGTAAAGAATTTAATTTCATCCAAGGCATTTGATCTTTGTCCTTGGTTTCTGAGAGATAACTCTAAACCAAAAACAAAAACAACCATTGTTGTCAAGTCGACTCTGACTCCTACCTACTTTTATATAGTACAGGGTAGACCTGCCCAAGAGAGTTTCTGAGGATTTAAGTCCTTATGGAAGCAGATCGACACAACTTTCTCCAGTGGAATGGCTGGTGGATTGAAACCACTGACCTTTGGGTTAGCAGCCCAGCACTTAACCACTGTCCCACCAGGGTGCCTTGAGATAACTGTAAACCCTTGGAATTCGCTAAGTAATTCAGATTCCTTTGTTTCCTAGGAAACCCTGGTGGCATCGTGGTTAAGTGCTATGGCTGCTAACCAACAAGGTCTGCAGTTTGAATCTACCAGGTGTTCCTTGGAAACTCTATCCTATAGGGTCACTATGAGTTGGAATGTTTCCTATAGGCCTCCAGACCACACCTGAAGGTTTATGCTAACAAAGTGACTCAGATGGGGGCTGGCCAAGCTAGAAAGACCACCTCCTGTTATCAGCCAATTTGGGGGGAGGTGGATAAGTTTTGCTGGAAAGTCCATATGTAGTGGATACACACCACACCCCTCAGAAAACTCCTCTTACAACTGATTGGCTGATCACGTGAGATCACATCATGGAAGTGAGTATACTATATTGCATTATGAAAAAGCAGGATGTCCAACTTCTGCCAAACCACTGAGAATCATAACCTAATCAAGTGGACACATGACATTAACCATCATGGGTCCTATGTCCTCAACCTGCCATCATGTGGCTGGCTGATAGCCCCACCTCCACTGGGGACTGGTGTCATATCAGGGACGCTGAGTTGTTTCCCACTGTTGGTTTTGGGCACTGAGTAATGGCTGTAGCCAGATTAGCCTTGGTAAGTGGAAGCAGATGTTACTGAGCTCATGAATAATTTCTATCCCAGCTGCTAGGCCACTTTGTTTATGAGCCCTTTGGGCAGCCCTAGAGTTTCCTTTGGTTTCTTTGGATGGTTTTCACAGCTCTGTTGAGATTACCTCTCAGATCACTCATTGACATCATGTTTTCTGTGTGTGTGTGTCTACTGTGGGGACTTGCGTGTTGCTGTGATGCTGGAAGCTATGCCACTGGTATTCAGATACCAGCAGGGTCACCCACGGGGGACAGGTTTCAGCTGAGCTTCCAGCCTAAGACAGACTAGGAAGAAGGACCCGGCAGTCTACTTCTGAAAAGCATTAGCCAGTGAAAACCTTATGAATAGCAGCGGAACATTGTCTGATATAGTGCTGGAAGATGAGCCCCCCAGGTTGGAAGACACTCAAAAGATGACTGGGGAAGAGCTGTCTCCTCAAAGTAGAGCCGACCTTAATGACGTGGATGGCGTAAAGCTTCCGGGATCTTCATTTGCTGATGTGGCACGACTTCAAATGAGAAGAAACAGCTGCAAACATCCATTGATAATCGGAACCTGGAATATACGAAGTACGAATCTAGGAAAATTGGAAATTGTCAAAAATGAAATGGAACGCATAAACATCAATATCCTAGGCATTAGTGAGCTGAAATGGACTGGTATTGGGCATTTTGAAACGGACAATTATACAGTCTACGATTCCGGGAATGACAACTTGAAGAGGAATGGTGTTGCATTCATCATCAAAAAGAACATTTCAAGATCTATCCTGAAGTACAACACTGTCAGAGATAGGATAATATCCATACGCTTACAAGGAAGACCAGCTAATATGACTATTATTCAAATTTACGCACCAACCACTGGGGCCAAAGATGAAGAAATAGAAGATTTTTATCAGCTGCTGCAGTCTGAAATTGATCGAACATGCTATCAAGATGCATTGATAACTAGTGGCGATTGGAATGCGAACTGACAATGTAGAAGGTCCTAATTCTGCTGGTGGAGCTTCGGTTGCAAAGTGGGTAAGACCTCTCGGCTGCTTATCAAAAGGTCGGCAGTTGAAATCCACCAAAGTTCCTTGGAAACTCTATGGGGCAGTTCTACTCTGTCCTATACGGGTCGCCATAAGTCAGAATTCGCTCGGTGGCAATGGGTTTTTCTTCTCTCTCTTTTTTTTTATTCTCTTGGTAAGCAGCTAGAAAAGATTCTGTGACAATGGAAGGGGGCATAAAAGGCGCCCGCCCAACGTGGGGCTCGAACCCACGACCCTGAGATTAAGAGTCTCATGCTCTACCGACTGAGCTAGTCGGGCACTGCTGTTTTTCGCTTTCTACATAATTATCATTGTCTTCGGAGCTAGAGTCATAATTACTCGTGTGAAAGTAATCCCTGACTTTACAAATTCAAGGACACAGTCTCACCTTTTCCCACTGAAAAACTCAAGGCTCAAAGCCAGAGCTTGCGCAGGGTCCGGCGGACTCACTGTATGTGGGAGTCAAGAGTTCTGAAACCCTGATATTTCCGAAAATTCCTTCTGGACCTGGTCACTCTGAGAACCCGGTTTCGAGAACTCTGGCTCCGGAAGAGCGCGAAAGGAAGGGGATGAGGGCCGCGAACAACCGCGGGGAACAGGAAGAGAGGGGAAACTTGCTCCTGGGACTTTGGAGCTGCAGCCCAAGCTCCCTCTTCGCGGTCCCAAACCCTTTTCTCCCCTAACTCATGACGGGGGAGGGAGCAGAGGGAAGAGGGCGACGCGTTATGGGAAGCAGGTCGTATAAATTTGGGAGCACTATTTTGTTTTTATATACGAAAATTTTGTGTGGACTGACTAAAAGAACATATTCTTTGCGAATAAAGGTCCCACCGAGATTTAAACGCAGGTCGGATTCAGGGCCTCATGAATACTTGCTCGGGGGATCCTTGGCTCCTCTCCCCAAAGTGTTAGGGCAAATTGCAGGTTGAGCGGCCTGCGGCAAAGCCAATACAGAGACAGGAGGAGGTAAGCAGTAAGAAGGCTTTATTGAATACCGGTATTCAAGAGAGAGAGGGAATTAAACTCCTCCCAAATTCTGTCTGCTCTAAAGGGTTGATGGGAAGGTTTTATATGGGAAAGATTAGGGTTACCTAATGTTTTGAGCACTAGTCCACAGATGGTTTTATACATCACAAAACAACTACAAAAACTCTTTATTAAACTAAAGATGAACATGTCAGGCATCTGGACTTTAATCAGTATATTTCTAACAGGCTGAAAAACTCTCATAAGAATCTCTGGGCTAGTGAAGCTGTTTTGCCAAGTCCACTGTGGCTGAGACAGGGAGCAAGAAAGAAAGCCTTTTGTTGGTTTGCAGGCTGAAGGCCATTTCTCAAGAGAACAAAGAAGAAAAGAGACCAAAGCCACAGGGGCTGAGATAGCTCTGCACCCCTTTGGAAGAGACCAGTATAGCTGGTACAATTAAATGTTTAGAGATTACTTAGAGCATCATTATGACATTAGTCATGTCAAGCTCTTAATCACCTATTTTGAATAGGGGAAAACATGTTGTAAGGTATTAGGGTGTTTGTTGTGTTTAAGAGTGGAGCAGGCTGCTCAGCTATATTTTGAACACAGCCTGCACCATTTTCCAAGGACTAGAGATTAATCACAGTTTGTACAGCTATACTAAAACAAATGAGAAAATATACTCTCTCTACTATTAAAACACTAAAGAAAATGCATTTTCGCTACTTCAAAAGCATTCAGATCCCCAGCCTCTAAAAGGTTGTAGCTCTGGGGTCATCCCCTAGAAGGGTCCTCTGGGCTGCTCCCGTGAAGGTGGAGGAAACTGTCCTTGCAGCCTTGGTTACTGCTTCCGCAGATTTTCACTTTTTCCTGAAGCTCTCTCCGTATGGCTGGTGGAAACTATCATTCACCAATTCTTTGACTGCGCTCCTGAGAAGCTGCCTCCAGCAAAAGCACAATAACTTTTGAAGGACTGGGCTGCAGAAGGAAGTTTCAACTACATGGCGTGAATGGGATTTGAACCGAAGGTGCTGAGACCATAATGCAGAGTCTTGACCACTGTATCATCAGAGCCACTCGCAGGAATCCTACCTCCTCAAGGAAAATGGATGCACACGTCCTCAAAAGACTCATCCAAAAATATTCGTAGCAGCCTTGGTCACAAGCAAACACTAGAAATAACCCAATTGCCCACCAATACTGGTGTATTCACACTTTGGAATAACCTGCATTAATGTTGTAGAAATTAACTAGTGAAGCAGGCAGGCAAAAATGTGGATGAATGTATTCCCAAAAACACGACTCTGCTTGACTGGGGAAAAAAAAAAAAAAAAAAAAGCCAGGTACTACAAGATATACGTTCATTAACGTGAACTCCAAAACACTAATCTCTGGTGACAGAAATCATAAGAGTGAACAACTAAACGTGGGCGGGCGGGGATGCATTGGAAAAGGGTTCTACAGACCTTGCTGGGATGATGGAAATTTCCTATAACTTGATCTGTGTGATGGTTATATTTACCATTTAATAAGCCGCCCAGTTAAGATTTTTACATTTGGCACTATGGGAGTTACATTCGAAGAGTTAACTGTTGGCATAGACATGGGGGACAGAGGATGGAGTAAGACTGTGTAGAGCATGGCAAGGGGCTTGGACTATATTTTCAACTCACTAATAATTCATTCTTTAGTCTAAAAAAGTCATACTGATAGCTGAAATATCTCAGTCAGAAAAATGGTTATGACCACATGTCATTAGACTCAGTGAGAGGCAGCATTTCACCTTCTTCTCACTCGTGGGGAACATCTATGGTTTCTGGTTCACCAGACCCCAGGCTTGTGCACTATTGGGTTTCTTTCGCTTCTCCTGACTCGCAGCTGAGTCCTGCCGCTCTATGGCCTCAAATAAGGGGTGCGGCCTGTGCAAGAACTAAAGGCAAACCTCAGGAGGAGTCAGTTCGTGCCAAGACAGACGCCTGACACTGCCGAGGTTACTGCGGCCACCACGAAGAGTACCAACCACTCACTATCCGATCACCGCAGGCCATAAACTTGCAAAAATGGTGCGTTTCCTTGAATATGTTTGAAGTGAAAACATTCACAATATTTCCTCGCTTTGCTGTTGAATAGCTAGAGATAGTTCGCTTTTCTCTCTTTCAAGCCTTCTCTCGGTTCCCTCCCTCGCCTGCCTCCCCATTCTGCTACTTCAGAAAAACCGTTCTCTACTCCCAGGATCCCAACTGAGTCCCCGCACAGGGTCCCCCGGAGGTCTAGTCCTCACCCACGCCTCCCTGTTTTCCTTCGCTCCCCTTCACTGTTCCCCTTTGCCCCCTTATTTTCCCAGCTCCCGCCCCACCGACGCCAACCAAGTCGAGCCGGGGGCGCCCAGCGGCGCGGGCGGGCGGAGCAGAAGAGGCGAAGGGACTTCCCGAAGCCCACGGGGCTCAGCTAGTCGTGGGCCCCGCCCGGGATGGACGGGGGTCGCAGACTAGGGGGTCTCTGGGGGTCGTTGACTTCTGAGGCGGGAGAGGAGTAGGGAGGGCGAAGTCCATTCGGTGCCCCTTCTAGCTCGGGACTCACCGAAAGCACAGGTTTCAAATGTGAAGAAGAACGCGATTTGTCGCCCCAACCCCTCTGGTTTTTCGAGGCTGTGGGGCCAGCGCAGTTGTGCCAAAGAAAGCGGGTGGCATCGGGGTTAGTAAGAAATCCCCGTTTACTGAGACCAGGAACGCTGGCTACTGAAGGCTCTGTGGTGCAGCCCATTAGTGCGTTCCGTAGTTAACGGAAAGGTTGTTCGAGACCACCCCGGGAAGTGGAGCGCTCCTTTACCCTCCTGTTCTCTCATGTCCTCCCAGAAAACAAATTAGGAGTACGCCTGGGAATCCGGAAATGCTTGAAAGAATAAAATCATCATTAAACGACCTTTTCCCAGTGTTTATGTGTACTATTATTTATTGAACACTTCCATCATTCTTGTACACATATCTTTGGCGACTTGTGCAAGTATTTCTATAGGGTATAGTCTGGAAGAGCAACTGCAGAAGAGGCACTATGCTGGGGCAATCTTAGGGCTCACCTTGTTTCCTGGTTTTGAAGGGTTGTTCGCCCCTGTTGCCTGATTTCCAGTGTTTTGAAAACCGGTGTTTCGTAAAATTCGTCTTTTTTTGTTCAGGAGCCCCGTTGTTGCAGTGGTTAAGAGCGCTCACCTGCTAACCCCAAGTCCGAAGTTTGAACCTACCAGGCGGTCTGCGGGACAAAGATGTGGCAGAGGGAGAAAGATGTGGAAATCAGCTTCCATAAAGATCACAGCATTCGGTAAAAACGCTATGGGGCATTTCTAGTCTGTTGTATAGGTTTACCGTCAGTCGTAATCTACTCGACCGCAACGGGTTTGGTTTTGGTTAGTCCATGTTTGCCAAAAGTGGAAGGTGTATGTTTGAATGTTTTTTTCATCTGAGTTCAATAGTTGTATAAATGTGTATTTGCATTTCAATTTATTTTTCCAACTCAATGAGTCATTTCCTTAATACCTTTGCCAGCACAACAAATTTTTTACACATCTGTGGTGCAATGAGTTCCTTTATATGGGCTTTTGCCTTGGTTCTTTGGAAAAAACAGCTGTAGAGGTATTTTTCTTGGCCTTGATGAGTTGTTACTTTTTCCCTAGTTCTTTGCAAAAACTACTTGAGGGACCTCCAAGGTCGCTTTCTAGCCCAGACGGCTATTAACTTTTGCCCAGGAAAGAAGCTGGTCTGTACAGGGAGAAAGACCTGGTGATCTGCTCCTGTAAAGATTAGAGCCTAGGAAACCTCATGGGGCAGTTCTACCCTGTCAAGTGAGGTCACTATGAGTCAAAATCCACTTGATGGCACCTCACAACATGTTTGGTTAAAAATTGTAGATAGACATAGAAGTCTCCATGTTGCAAGCACTAATACAACAATTGATGCAGGCAGGGATCATCAACAAACATTAAAACTTTTAAGGATTCACAAGTGGACACAGTGTATTTACACGCTCTCTAAGTTTCATCCCACAAACTATCTAAAAATTACAAAGTGAAAAATGTCTCTTTCCAGTGGAGAGGACAGACACATCCTTACACTAAGAATCAGTAACAGTGATGAACACACTGACCCCTCTTTCCTTCCTGACAGGGTGCTGTACAAAGCACAGGGCATTACATATGTAGTGTTCTCACCCAAAGAGTTCAGCTTGATCAGAATGTAGGGGAAGACAATGGGTCTGCCCTCTTCAAAAACCACAACAAAGGAGTAGGAAGGGAGTAGGGAGACAGTTCAATGTAATTAGGAATAAAGAGATGTAACAATCAAGTGCCATTTAGGAGCCTTGATTGGAGGTTGGACAAACAACAACAGCACCACAACTCTCAACCTGCCCTTGCTCTGGCCTTCTGGCCCTAGCACCCTTACTCTCACTCTCCTGATATATTTGTATCAATCTGTCTATCTATCTATCTATACAAAACAATGGATGAAATTTGTATCTGCACAGTATGTTAGGTATTCCCAAAGTGAATTAATATTGATATTCTTAAGTTTGATAATTGAATTGTGTTACGGTGATATAGAATAATGTTCTTAATCTCAAGATATACATGCTGAGGTATTTAGGAGTTTTCTTTTTGTCTGAATTTACTAAAGAAATACGTATGTTTGTGTGGGCGTGTGTACAGACAGAAAGAGCAAATGAATATCAATTGCTGAACTTAGTAAAACAGTGTGAGGTGATCATTGTATAATTCTTTCAAATTTTTCTGTAGGTTTCAAAATTTTCCCATAGTTGCTGGGGGTGGGGACAGGATGATTGTAAAATATGGCAGGCTGTGAAGAGCTGGCAGAATCCTGGACTAAAATTGACTCCCTATGGGTCTCCTTCTTGCTGGACGATGTGACCGTCCCCGCTACCACTCACTGCTACAATAAAAAAAGATCACTAATCTGCTGTACAAACTCATCTGAAGGGATCCCTTCCTGCCACCCAGCATTTGGGAGAAGTGTCTACTTCGTCCTTCTTCCTTGAATCAGCCTATTGTAGACTGGAAGTCTGGTAAGTTTGAGGCTACTTTGCATGTTTCAAAGTTTCTGAAAAAGATATCCTGCTTTTATACTTGATTTCAAAAGACAAATCAACGGTTATGAGAAATTTATTTCCAGGGAAAAACAAACAAAAAAAAAAAACAACAACAAACAGGAGAGTAAAATTATTTGCAACCTCCTAGTTTCATCTGGGAGACCTCAACAGAGACCTCTAGGATGGAATATCTCCTGGAACTGTACAGGAAGGTTTTTCTTCATCACGTGTGAACAGCAAGCTCTGAGGATCCTTCTTTGGTGCACAGTCTATCGCTGTTTCTTTGAGAACCCAGGCTTAGACACGTGTGAGTCTGCTGCCTTGATTACAGGCACCTCGCCACAAGGACAGATGGTGTTAGCTCTGTTCCTGGGTGTGAGACCCAATATTGTTTTTCTAAGTAAAACCAGGTGCTTAGTAACATTGAACTTTGGAAGGAAGTGGTGCATCTAAACTGGGTTGTTATCACTCTGAGGTATAAATGTAGTGGATGTATTAATGATGGAATTTCTTAGATTAGCTTGGAAAAGAAAACTTTATAATTTTGATATCTACAAAGAAAATTTTAGGCAACAGAGCATGTATAAAATAAAGTTTATTTTCAGAGATTTTAAAACCCTCAACTTTCAAAGGAAATGGACATGTGCCAAAAAGCTGATGAATAGTCCGCAGTGATATTATTATTCCCAAGTCCCTGAGATTTTCTTCCAGCTGCTGCTAACTCCTGCCATCCACAGGCTGGGACTGGGGAGGGAAAAGGATCTGGTTCTTTCAAGATTATCTGTGAATGTAGTCAACAGTGCCCTTCGGGCAGTTATCGCATTAGGAGGCTGAGGGTTTGTGGTTTCTGCCTTGAAACCAGCTGTTTGGAGTAAAAATCCTAAGTGGCTGTGACTTTCAATTTTCATCTTGCTTTCAGGTTTGGACTTTCACTTGTTTTGTTGTGTTAGTTTTGGTCATCAATTTGGGAACTTAGCTGAAGTTTTTGACTATGCACTGTTGAAATTAGACAAGATCTTTTCATAGTTTCAGCATTCGTTGTCACCTGAAACAGAAAGGAAGAAATCCAGATGAGAATCTTCTATCATCCCCTGCTAAATGAGGCTAGAGTGAGAAGTGGTGATGGAGGCCAGGTGTACACTGAGTGCAGTTAAGTGGATGAGCTCCAGTTTGGAAGGAGTTAGTGACGACAGCAGGTTAGAGGAAATGTGCTCTGAAATATACTTAGATCCCATTCCCTGGTGCTGGTGATAGCCCTACTCAAAGATGCTGCATATGGGTTGGTTAGATCCTTCCTCAGCTGTCAGTTTACTCTCTATTGTACTCTTCCGGAGGAAAATGAAGACCTCTCACACCTCCCAGGAAAAGATGTGGGTAGCTCTCAAGCATGAACTTTCAGAAACAGCTGATTATAGGAGAGAATATATTCAGGAAAATCTCCCTCCTAAATTCATGTCCTAGTCCTTATAAATCGGTGGGGTGGTGCCAAGGGAAGAGTCCCAAAATGTGTAAAGGAGCAGGGACCATTCAAGTATAGTTCTACCTTTTGCAGATGAGGAGACAGGTGTGGCAAGAGACTAAGGACCAGCTAAACCTAGATGACGTACAAATGAGAAACTGGGACCAGAACCCAGGACTCTGGCCTTTTCATCTGCATCTCAGAGTTTGGAGAAAGGGAGAAGAAAGGCTCCAATCTGGATAAAGTCAATGAGCACCAGAGGCTATTGGGTCATCTTGGTAGGGAAAGGAAAAAGGCTTTACAGAAAGGGCTTGCAAGCATTCTTCTAAAGAGATCAGGGAAAAAAAGAAATCATCAGAGAGAGAAAAATGGGAATTAGCAGATAAAGAGTGAAGCTTTAATCTTGAACCAATCTGTTTTACCCCATGGAGGCCGATATTCTCTAAAGTGACTTCCACATCAGGTTGTATCTTAGGGGAATTTCTAGGAATATGTTCAATAGATAAACTAACAGAATTTTCAAGTGAAAAACTATTAACTTATTGTTTTTAGGTGGTCTCTGTAATCTGATTCATTTCAAATGAGTTTTTAAGGGAAAAAATTTTTTTTAAAACTGTGGTGATAATATACACAACTAAACATATGCCAATCCCATAATTTCTACATATATATTATTGACATTGATTACATTTTTCAGATTTTGCAACCACTCTTACTATCCTTTTCCAAATTATTCCATCACCATTAACGTAAACTCAGTGTCTCCTAAGCAAAAACTCCCCATTTCCTGCTCCCTTCTACCCCTGGTAACTAATAACTTTTGATTTCTATATACTTCCTTCCCACTCATCTGACCGTCTGTCAGTGGAATGAAGGATTCCATTGCTGATATCAGAGGATCTTGGCTGAAAGCAGAGAATAGCAGAAAGATGTTTACCTGTGTTTTATTGACTACACAAAGGCATTTGACTGTGTGGATCATAACAAGTTATGGATAATATTGCGAAGGCTGGGAATTCCAGAACATGCAGTTGTGCTCATGCAAATTCCGTACCTAGACCAAGGGGCAGTCACGTGAACAGAACAAGGGGATACTGTGTGGTTTAAAATCAGGAAAGGTGTGCATCAGGGTTGTATCCTTTCACCATACATATTCAACCTGTATGCTGAGTAAATACACCGAGAAGCTGGACTGTACAAAGAAGAATGCCGCATCAGGATTAGAGGAAGACTCATTAGCAACCTGCCATATGCAGATGACACAGCCTTGCTTGCTGAAAGTGAAGAGGACTTGAAGCACTTACTGATCAGGATCAAAGACTACAGCCTTCAGTATAGATTACATCTGAACATAAAGAAAAGAAAATTCTCATAACTGGACTAATAAGCAACATCATGATAAACAGAGAAAAGATTGAAGTTGTCAAGAATTTCATTTTATTATTCATTTCCACAATCAATGTCCATGGAAGCAGCAGTCAAGCAATCAAAGGACTTATCTGCTACAGAAGACCTCTTTAAAGCCTTAAAAAGCAAAGAAGTCATTTTGAGGACTAAAGCGTGTTTGAATAAGCCATGGTATTTTCAATTGCCTCATATGCATGTAAAAGCTGGACAATGAATAAGGAAGACTGTAGAATTGATGCCTTTGAATTATGGTGTTGACGAAGAATAATTGATCACAGAACGAACAAATCTGTCTTGGAATAAGTACTGCCAGAATGCTTCTTAGAAGCAAGGATGGCAAAACTTCACCTCATGTACTTTGGACATGTTATCAGGAGGGACCAGCCCCTGGAGAAAAATATCACGCTTTGTAAATAGAGGGTCAGCAAAAAAGAGCAAGATCCTCAATGAGATGGACTGACACAGTGGCCACAACAGTGGGCTTGAACATAACAATGATTGTGAGGATAGCACAGGAGCAGGCAGTGTTTCGTTATGTTGGACATAGGGTCACTATGATTAAGAACTGACTTGACAGCACCTAACAACAACAACACGTATTTCCTTACTTTGTTTAAGTGAGATCATATGGTATTGGTCCTTTTGCAACTGACTTATTTCACTCATCATAATGTTTTCAAGGTTCATCCATGTTGTGGCATGCATCATGACTTCATTTCTCTTTATGGCTGAGTAATATTCCTTTTTGTCTATCCATTCATGTTGATGGACATTTCAGTTGTTTCAACATTTTGGCTGTTGTGAAAGTGCTGCAGTCAACATTGGTGTGCAAGTTTCTGTTTACTTTCGTGCTTTCACTTCTTCTGGGTATATACCTAGAATTGGGACTGACGGGTCATAGGTCATGTGGTAGTTCTATGTTCATTTGTTTAAAAAAAAAAAAAACCACTGAACTGTTTTTGTTTGTTTTTTAAGTACTTTATGCCATTGTGTTTTTGTTTTTAGTTGCCGTTGAGTGGATTTCAACTCCTAGTGACTCCATGTGACAGAGTAGAACTGCCCCACAAAGGTTTCTCGGCTGTAATCTTTTCAGAAGCAAATGGTCAGGTCTTTCTCCTGTGGAGCGACTGGGTAAGTTTGGAACCGCCAACCTTCAGGTTATAAACTGAGTGCTTAACTGCTTGCACCTATAGATTTCCTTTTACGCCATTGTAGAGAATGGGAAATGTAAATATGTAATATGTTCCCTGAACGTTTAGGTTTTGTTTTTTTTCCTGTTATAGTCTCTTTGGAGCCCTGGGAGCAAAGTAGTTAAGAGTTCAGGCTGCTAATCAAAAGGGTTAGCAGTTTGATTCTACCAGCCACTCCTTGGAAACCCTGTGGGGCTCATCTACTCGGTCCTACAGGGTTCTCTGAGTCAGAATTGACTTGACGGCAGTCAACAACATAGTCTCTTTAGGTAAGTAAGTCCTAAAAGCTCTTTTTGGGGGTTTTGTTTAATAAAAAATGTTGGTAAAAAGCAAGTTTTTCAAATTGCAATTCTGAACCATGAGTAGGTTGTAAAATCAATGTTGTGACTAATTACAGGTTTTATTTAAAGAATCAGAAAGGACAATACTAGGATCCATTACATGTAGTGACCACAAAAATTTTTTAACATATGCTGGGTCACAAAGAATTATATATTTCTTACTGCATCTTGTGATCAAAAAAAGGTGGAGTGACTCTATTCTACATAGACAGTTATATTTCTAATGTATCCTCTACTTTTTTCTCTTCTCTTTTTTCGATGTTATATAAAAACAAGACTGTTGAGAAAGGAATGCAAATTTCATCAACAGTTGATGTTCAGCCTTTTCTATGAAGTAGCCACACCATTGGAATACTCCAACGCTAGTGACCTGAGACCCTACTAGACCAATCATCTCTCTCATCTCTATCTGCATATTAGAATCACCCAGGGAGGTTTTTAAGAATACCACACCCACTGCCGAGAATAATGATGCCCAAATCCAACTCCACACCATTTAAATCAGAATCTTTAGGTGTGGAGTCAAAGAATTTGCGTTAGTTCAAAGCTGACCAGGTTCTTCCTAGTATCGCCCAAATTCCCACCATTATCTTTGCTTCTCCACCTCTCTTCCACCATAGGCTTCTTTCCCGTTGGACTTAAAGATTTTATTCTTCCTTCTCACAGTCTCAGGTAAATCACTGTCTCATTTGGACTTCCAAGATAAACATTGTACTGATAGCTCTTGTTTTCCTTCTATTTATCCATCTGAATCTTTACAAAGCTGGCCTTTAGATTCTGTTTTCCCAAAGCCAGTTCACGACAAAGGTCTCCTCAAGTCAGGTAGATGGAATTCATACTCCAGCATCTGTCAGTCAGTGTTAAGTGCTTTTCAGGCAGAGAGCAACTGATTGCTGTGGGACTGACATAAACACCCAGGTAATTTCAGGTCCCTGAGCCATCAGGCAAAGTAGTTCCAGTAGTTTTAGTGTAGTCCTCCTCAGAAGGGTCCTTGAAAGCAAGAGGAAATCGTAAGCATGAGAGTGAGAAAGGGATCCAAGGTGGCTGCTGTGCAGGGAGGGATAACGAGGTGGATATTCCACAAAGCAGGAACCCAGTAAATATTAAGTCTGGGGGAATAAAGGCAGTTCCAGGATACTTTACGAGCTTATAAACACTTTTACCAATCAAGATATCCTTGCTTTTTTGTTTGTTTGTTTCTCAGTAATAAGAGTTACACACCATAATGCAACTGGGATGTTATACTTTGAATACAACAAATTCAAACTTTGCAAAGGATCAACATGACCTATACTTTCAGTATTTTATCACTTTTATTTTTTATCAGTTTGAAATCTGGGGCTTTTGCCCTTTTTCAGGTTTATATCACCTTTCTGGTCTTCACAGTTCATCAAAGACTACTGACCTGGAATCTAAATTAAAAACACAGGGGTGTGTCTGTGCAGAGACATAAATACTCTACACGTGTGGTCTGGGTGCTCTGAGAAGTATTCCAGGAGCCCTCAGGTTGGTGTTTAGAGAAGTGGCCTGGCATGCCTTCCTGAGCCCCCCTCGTAGAGTGTTCCTGATGTAATGAATCATTGCCATGTCTGCCACCTGAGCCAGGCAAAAAATTAAAATATTTTTTGTTCCCCAGCTGCTGTCTGAACTTCTCCAGTCTTCATTTCCACCACAGAGCTGGTTGCTAGACCATGGTTGTGTGTCCCACTACTATTTTTACACGGAACCTACTCCAGTCTCTGAGGAGAGAACAAACAACCAGGTTCCACCTGTCCTCCAAAGTCAGAGGACTACAAGGGTGCCTCCATGTCTGCCCCTGTTCTGCTTACTCAGGTGTTCTCAGGGGTAATTTTCTCTATAAAAACTGTTCCAGTATAAATCAACTTTACCATCAGCAGGTTCTACTATACCCAGTGTTTCAACTAACCCCAAAACAGTGAGGGACTTTATTCTTTTTTCAGAAACACCCAGGATCATTACTTCATTTGATGTCTACAGCATTCACAGATTTACAAATGAGGAAATAGAAATCCAGGAAGGACAAATCCCTTGAAGAAAGCTACTAAAGACCAAGCCCAAGCCGAGCCCATTGCTGTTGAGTTGATTCCAACTCATAGCAACCCTATAGGACAGAGTACAACTGCCCATAGGGTTTCCAAGGAGCAGCTGGTGGGTTCGAACTGCTGACCTACTGGTTAGCTGCCGAGCTCTTAACCACTGTGCAACCAAGGCTCCTTAGTAAAGACAGCACTGATAAAAAACAAACAAGCAAAGAAGATGGGATGGCTGCTGCCTCCAACACCAAAAGCCTGTGATGAAGGAGCCAGTTATAATAACGTCACCTCCAGTTCTATGTGTTTCCTCGCTGTACTCATGCCTTGCCCATCTTGATATAGTCATGGCCCCTAGAGTGTGAGACGAAAAGCAGGGCATCTGGTTAAAAAGTCACTCATAGAGTTGTGGAGGCATAGAATCTTATGTAAGATTAGGACCTTGGTAGGAGCTAAGGGTCTTCAGAGCCTGTGGTCAACTTACCCATAGTGAGTTTGCTCATGAGGCACTCTGCCAGCTGGCTTCCTTGGGCCAGTTGATCACAAAATCTCTGTCTCTGGTAGTTGGAAATGTTAGCATTCCTGATGAAGTCCTTAAAAGACTTGATTGTATTTTTCACATACTGTGTGAAAAGGTTACATCCACCAATCCCTTCTTATATTTTCTGACATAAATGGATCAGTTCTTGAGCCTGAGCCTGAATTAGGGAATCGTATTTCCTAAGATGGAAAAGAAGAGGAAAATATAAGAGTGAGCACAGTGAATGATAGGCTATGACAGTTTCATCAGAGACATCTCTTCAAATACCCCTAAGAACTCTCCAAGTTTAATTCCTACACAAGGTGTTTGACTTTGCTGTGGCAGAAGGAATGAGGAAAGAGCCTTGGGTATATTTGTTTTACTAACTTTGCTTTCAAACGATGCCCCTTCAGTTCATCACTTCAGCAAGCTGACACACAACCTTAACCATCACAGCCCACCTCTTGTCAAATTGGCACCTGTACACATCTCCCGAAACAATATAAGATCGCTAAATAAAGAAAATTACAAAGTCATACTTGTGCCTAACATGATACATCTAACATGCCTACAACCAAAAACACACTAGCCCTGTGTACATCTTATATTTTATCAGTGAAAAAAACAAAAATATTTGATGCAGACACACAAGGAAGACATACCCGTAACAGTTACAGGCTTCTTTTCTGCAACTTGGCACATGGTCACAGCTGGTATTTAGAACTACCTTCTTCCTCCACCCATTCCATATTCCCTTTCCACTCACCAAGCACCTCAGCTGGTCATTGTTCTTTGCCTGCTGAGGTGACCTAAACCTTCATTCCTGAAGGGTCTGGACTATTAGTAGTCATGTTGGAATTGGGTTGCTGTATTTTTCAGTGACTTTAATAATACTAAGAGACGCTTTAAGGGATCTCCTGTATTGCAGAAATACTCTTCTTTACCTCCATTATGCAACATCAATCCAATTTCTCCTTCGTTCTCAGGGTCAACCACACCAGCCAATGTGGTAAATCCCTTGGTTGTCCGTTGATCCAAAGGAATAAGTAGGCCAAATGGCCAGGTGGTGTTCTTAAATTCCAGTTGAGTGGGATCTTTGGTGTTTCTTCGTGTGGGACCATTCCTCCCTTTGGAACTAAGATGTCTAGACCTGCAGAGCATAGGGTCATGGGGACAGGGAGCAAAAATTTTGCAAGTGGGTCAATAGAGGTAACAGTGAATGGTGCCAATCCCTTCTCCACCCCTTGATTCCTGGAGCTGTGAATCCTGCCTATGGGAGAAACAGCACCATGTATTGGATGCTGGTTTAGAACATATATAGCCTCCTGGAGAACATTGCTTCAATCCTACAATGTTGTGCCAGCTAGGTGGCACCATAATTGTGTGTTTAGAAGGCCATTCCATTGTTCCATCAAGCCGGCTGCTTCAGGATAATAAGGAACATGGTAAGACCAGTGAATTCCATGAGCATGGGCCCATTGCTATACTTCATTTGCTGTGAAGTAAGTCCCTTGATCCAAGGTGTTGCTCTATGGGATTTCATGACAGTGGATAAGGCATGTTATGAGTCCACTGATCTTAGTTACGTGTGCAGGGAAGCATAATCTGTATCCAGAGTAAGCATCTATCCCAATAAGAACAAAACTCTGTGCTTTCTATGATGGAAGTAGTCTGATGTAATTAACCTGCCACCAGGTTGCTGGCTGATCACCTCGAGGAATGGTGCCATATCGGAGCCTCAAAGTTGATCTCTATTGCTGGTATATTTGGCATTCAGCATTGGCTGTAGCCAAGTCAGCCTTGATGAGTAGAAGGCCATGTTACTGAGCAATACAGACCTCCATCAATGCCACCATGACCACTTTTTTCATGAGCCCATTGGACAATGATGGGAGTGGCTGGGAAAAGAAGATGACTGGTTTCCACAGAATAAGTCATCCTATTCTCTTGATTTTTTTTTTTTTTTTTTATTCTCTTGATTATTAAAATCCTCCTCTGCAGAGGTCATCCTTGGTGACCATTCACATAAGACACATAAGACTCTTCATTCCTTTGGTCCAATCAGAGAGATCTATCCACATACCTCTTCTCCATACCTCCTTGTCTCCAATTTCCCAGTCATGTCCCTCCCGAGTCCCTGACCATCCAGCCAACCATCGGCCACAGCCCCATGAATCAGTATACAATGGCACACCTAGGCATTTTTCCTTCAAGGCGAAGTGAATAAGGAGGTACACTGTTGAAAGTTCTGCCTGTCGGGAAGATTTCCCTTCACCAGAGTCCTTCAGGGAAGTCCCAGAAATGGCTGCATTGCTGAGGCTGTCCACTTTCGAGGGGTGCTTGCACTTGATGCAGAACCATCTGTCATGGATTGAATTATATCCCCCCAAAAATGTATGTATCAATTTGGCTGGGCCATGATTCCCAGTATTGTGTGATTTTCCTATATGTTGTAAATCCTGCCTTTGTGATGTTAATGAGGGAGAATGGGTGGAAGTTGTGTTAAGGAGGCAGGACTCCATCTACAAGACTGGATTGTGTCTTGAGGCAATCTCTTGAGATTAAAAGAGAGAAGCAACCAGAGGGACAGGGGGACCTCATACCACAAGGAAAGCAGTGCCAGGAGCAGACTGTGTCCTTTGGACATGGGCTCCCTGTGCAGTGAGGCTCCTAGCCTGGGGGAAGATTGATGAAAAGGCCGACAGAGAAAGAAAGCCTTTCTCTGGAGCTCATGCCCTGAATTTGGACTTTTAGCCTACTTTTTTGTGAGGAAATTAACTTCTCTTTGTTAAATCTGTCTACTTGTAGCATTTCTGTTATAGCAGCACCAGATGACTAAGACACCATCTATAAACCACGCATAAGTTTTCTCTTCCTCACTCAACTGATCACAAGGAACTGTCCCTGAGGCTATAGGTGCAGCCTGGGAGAGGCAGGTAATGTGATACAGGTGGAGACAATAGACATTAGGACCATTTCCTCATGCAGCTTACTTGTACCTTCAGATCCTGCTCAAGGCCGATTTGTATACACCATTTTCATTTAATGATGTCATGTTATGTCTGAGTTTATGGCTCTGTGGGTCAGACAACATCCAGCTCATGATGGTCAACTCCTGCTGCATGGTGACTTGGTGGCTCATTGTTAAGCAGTCTCTACTAAGGCCCAGTAACAAGCCAAAAGCTGTTCCTCAAAATGAAAGTATTGTCTGCAGAGGATGGCAGGGGTTTGCTCCAAAATCCTAAGGGTCTGCACTGTGATTCACCAATACAGGCCTGCCAAAGACTCCAAACAGCATTTCTATCTGCTACTGACACTTCAAGCTACATTTTAGCAGCCAGATTATATGGCCCAAGAGGCAGAGTAGCTTGAGGGCAGCCTGAAATTTTGTGGGATTAATTTCCCATCCTCCAGCATGCAAAAGTTTTACCAATAAATTCAGAATCACTGACACTTCTTCCTTAATACATCCATTCGGCATAATGTCATCAGTGTAATGGACCAGTGTGATGTCTTGTGAAAGAGAAAAGCAATCAAGTTTCCTACAGACTAATTTATGACATAGGGCTGGAGAGTTGATATACCTATAAGGTAGGAAAGCGAAGGTGTATTTCTGGCCTTGCCAGCGGAAGGCAAATTTCTTCTGGTGTTCCATCAAAACCGTAATTAAGAAAAAGGCATTGGCCGGATCAATAGCTATGTACCAGGTAACAAGAGATGTATTAACTTGCTCAAGTACTGAAACCACATCTGGAACAGCAGCTGCAATTGGAGTCACCACCTGATGAAGTTTATGATAATCCACTGTCATTGTCCAAGATTCATCTGTTTTTTGCATAGGCCAAGTAGGCGAGATGAGTTGGGATGTCATGGGAATCATCACCCCTGCAGTCTTCAAATCCTTGATGGTGGCAGTGGTCTCTCCAATCACCCTCCAGAAATGTGGTATTGCTTTTTGTTTACTATTTTCTTAGGTAGGGGCAGTTCTAATGGCTTCCACTTGGCTTTTCCTATCATAATGGTACTTACTCCAGTTTTCAGAGATCCAATGTCGGGGCTCTACCAGTTGCTGAGTAAATCCATTCCATTATGCATTCTGGAACCGGGGAAATCACTACAGGATGGGTTCGGGGAACCACTGGACACACTGTGTGATGAACCTGAGCTAAGTCTCAAATAATGATCTGGTATCCAGATGGCCCTACTCTGACTCGTGGACCACAGTGAAGTTTTGTGTCTCTTGAAATTAGTGTAATTTTAGAGCCAGTATCCAGTAATCCCTCACAAGTCTGATTATTTCCTTTTTCACAATGAACAGTCACTCTCATAAAAGGTCATAGAACACTTTTCGGAAGGCTGGGAGAAAGATTAACTGTATAAATTTTTGGCAGTGTAGTGCTGTCCTTCTTCAAGGAGGCCAAGCCTCTGCTATATTCAAGGGATTGTAGATCTATAAACTGGTTCAAGTCTGGGAATTGATTGAGGGACTGTGACTCTCTATTCTGGTGATTCAAGTTAGACTGCAGCTCACTTGACCTAGAAATCCTCTGCTTATACAGATGAAGTAAATATTTAGTAGATTTCCCATCTATTTCATTGGTAGGGACACCATGACTAAGCAGCCAATACCATAAGTCCATGCAAGTCAGACTAGGGCTAATTAATGTTTTGGCACCACTGTTCATTACAGTAACCAAGCCCACCTTGTCTTTGTCAATCGGGTGCCAGCACTTAGCCCCTACCACCACAGGGTCCAAGCAGCCCCACTGTAGTTAGGTGTCTTAATTCAGTTTGGGACGTTCTTTTCTTGTGTTTCATACCTCCTCCTGGGTCACACTTTGTACTTCACCTTTTGTGGCTTGCTGGGACTTAAGTCTAATCTAGAAGCAATAAAATGGGTGTTGTGGATATGTTCTGAGAATATTCAGCAAAGTTTTGTAAGGCATCTGCCTCAGATGATGCCACAGGCAATGACCCAGATGCTGTTCTGGTTGATATCTCAGAAAAATGCTCTTCAGACACAGCTGAGCTAATCTCATCAGATGGGAGTGGAGGGGGTAATGGTTTTACTGGGAAGGGTGGTTTTGCAGACAAAGATGAAATAGTCTCTTCAGATGGGAGTGCAAAGGCTGGTTCTGTTGAGTGATTCAATGGAATTTAAGGGCTCATTGTCCCCAACTTCCTGATTATCTGCCCACATGTCACCATCTCAAGTTTCAGAATCCAATTTATTCCCAACCAATGCCCCCACTTTAACTTCAGGCACCATTTGAGGTTGGAAATTCAATTGGCATTGTAATTCAGCCACTCTTACAGTAAGACTGTAGGTTTAGTTTTTCAGCAATATCAGCTCTCTTGCTACAAGAAATAAGGTTTTCTTTCAGAGCCTGTGTGACAAAGTTGAGGTCATTTATGTGGTGCTTGAGCAGTGATTTTGAAGCTCTGTGCTCATCTCTTCCTTTCACCACTTTGTCTTGCTAAAGTAGAACTAACCAATCAGCCTCCTTATACTTCTCATTCTGACGAAATCGTAGAAAAGTATGAAACATGATCGCCTAGAGCCTTGCCTCTCACCAAGACATAATCTATTGGTGGTGATATTTTGCATATTTCTGTTGCCACCTCACTCCATGGATTAACAGTGCCCTCTTTACTACTGGAAGGAAAACCATCAATATTTTTAAGACTAATAAGACTTGAGAACCAATTTAGAAAACTCATCCTTACAATTTTGTTTCTCCGGAATCACTCTAGTACCAAAAGTCTTAGGCTGGGTTCTCTAGAGAAGCAAAACCAGTGAAGTGTGTGTGTGTGTGTGTGTGTGTGTGTGTGTGTGTGTATAAAGAGAAGGAGATAAATAGATTTATCTGAAGGAAATGGCTCACGAAGTCGTAATAGCTGGCAAGTCCCAAGTCTATGGGTCAGGTGTCAGACTGGAGGCTTCTCCTGAATCATGCAGCTGCGAGGGGTGACGAGCCCAAGATTGGCAGATCAAACAGCAGTCAGCTGGCTCACAGACCCCAGATGCTGACAAATCCAAGAGGGGCAGGTAAGACGGCAGGCTTCTGGCTCACAGGCTGTGGGAGCTGATGAATCCTGAGATCAACAGGGATTACAGCAGACTGATGGCTCAAGTACCAGATGTCAGATGATGACAACCTGGATGCACAATTCAGAGTGAGCAAAAGCCAGTGAACTTTACCAGAATATCCATATATACTGGGTGTAGGCTACATCCCCGAGGAAACTCCACTAACAACTGATTGGCTTATCACATCATATTCCATCGTCTAGATGATTACATTATATCACAAAATAGAGTATATATAAGTTCTTACATAACTGCCAAATTACATCATTACATAACTGCTAAACTACATCATTAGATAACTGCCATACCACTGAGAATCATGGCCCAGCCTAACTGGTGCATAACTTTAACCATCACAGGTCTCTATCTTGAATGGGTGCTCTGTGAGATTAAAGACAGTGCCATGTGTTAAGGAACTCACGGCACCCCGTGGAATATAAACACATAAGTAAGCATTCAGTTCATAGTTAGAACTGGGTACTCCTAAAGCTGGACTAGACGTTTATACTCATCTACCCTTTCTGATACCTGAATCTTCCCACTTTTGGACTATGAAGAGGTCGTCTATAGATCATCTTTAAAATTCTATTCTCTGAGTTCCAGAGGAAGTAAAGACAGACTAGGGAGAAGT
The DNA here is from genome assembly GCF_024166365.1 of Elephas maximus indicus. Taxonomy (NCBI): domain Eukaryota; kingdom Metazoa; phylum Chordata; class Mammalia; order Proboscidea; family Elephantidae; genus Elephas; species Elephas maximus. Next base: position 140,295,917 of record NC_064821.1, read on the forward strand.
GAGGGCTCCACACTTATGGCGCTGTCATACACTGGGTTCTCTAAAGAAGCAAAATCAGTGAAGCATATAAATATACAGAGAGAGAGAGAGATTTATATCAAGGAAATGGCTCACATGGTTGTAGAGGCTGTAATATCCCAAGACCATGAGTCAGAATAGAGGCTTCTCCTGATTCACATAGCCACAGGGGCTGGGAAACACAAGATCAGCATGTTGGAGAGCAGGGCTCTTGCTCACAGGCTGTGAAGATCAATGAGTCCCAAGATCGGCAGGCAAGACCACAGGTAAGCTGCTAGCTCAAGTCCCAAGAACTAGAGTTCAGGAAAACAGGAGCCAGCTGCAGGATTTAGAATGAGCAAAAGCCCCTGACCCCTGCCAGAACGTTTGCTTACACTCAATGCAGGCCACATGCCCAAGGAAAGTCCCCTTCAACTGACTGGCTACATCAGATCCCATAATGGGGGTGATCACATATCAAATCTCAACAGGGAAGTGGCCACAACATCACACAAGTGCCAAAAACTCAGAATCATAGCCCAGCCAAGTTGACCCAAATCTTAACCATCACAGGCCCCTTTTATCAAGTAACTGTGTTTTAGTGTGTCTTACACATTTGAGCCTTTGAGATCTCATTTCAACACTGCATTAATAAAAAAGTTTTGAATGCCACAGTCTACCTTATGTCTGAAACTTTCTGAGCATAGGAAATGCTGGTCCTCAGCAAATTAATAAATAATTTTCCGGGCAATATTTTCTCAATTATCTGTCTACCCCATGGTCCTATCAGTTAATGCCCTATATACTATAATACTTAGAAAAAAATCAAAGTTGGGGAGGAGAAACCTTTTTATCAGGAAAACTTGAAAATTATCTTTTGTAGCAGAAAATGTTAGTCTATTAATGACAACCACCATTCTGACAAAAAAATAAGAGAAAGCATAATAATTATAGCAAATATTGTTTTTTTTAATTAATTTTTATTAAGCTTCAAGTGAACATTTACCATTCCAATCAGTCTGTCACATGTAGGTTTACATACATCTTACTCCCTTCTCCCACTTGCTCTCCCCCTATTGAGTCAGCCCTTTCAGTCTCTCGTTTCATGCCAATTTTGCCATCTTCCCTCTCTCTCTATCTTCCCATCCCCCCTCCAGTCAAGAGTTGCCAACACACTGTCCAGTGTCCACCTGATTTAATTAGCTCACTCTTCATCAGCATCTCTCTCCCCCCCACTGACCAGTCCTTTTCATGCCTGATGAGTTGTCTTCGGGGATGGTTCTTGTCCTGTGCCATCAGAAGTTCTGGGGAGCATTGTCTCTGGGATTCCTCTAGTCGCAGTCATACCATTAGGTATGGTCTTTTCATGAGAATTTGGGGTCTGTATCCCATTGGTCTCCTGCTCCCTCAGGAGTTGTCTGTTGTGCTCCCTGACAGGGCAGACATCGATTGTGGCCGGGCACCAACTAGTTCTTCTGGTCTCAGGATAATGTAGGTCTCTGGTTCATGTGGCCCTTTCGGTCTCTTGGGTTCTTAATTGTCGTGTGACCTTGGTGTTCTTCCTTTGCCTTTGCTCCAGGTGGGTTGAGACCAATTGATATATCTTAGATGGCCGCTTGTTGGCATTTAGGACCCCAGGCACCACAATTCAAAGTGGGATGCAGAATGTTTTCATAATAGAATTATTTTGCCCATTGACTTAGAAGTCCCCTCAAACCAAGTTCCCCAGACCCCAGCCCCTGCTCCGCTGACCTTTGAAGCTTTCATTTTATCCCGGAAACCTCTTTGCTTTTAGTCCAGTCCAATTAGGCTGACCTTCCTTGTATTGAGTGTTGTCTTTCCCTTCACCCAAAGCAGTTCTTATCTACTGATTGATCAATAAAAAGCCCTCTCCCTCCCTCCCTCCCTCCCCCCTTGGTAACCACAAAAGTATGTGTTCTTCTCCATTTTTTCTATTTCTCAAGATCTTATAATAGTGGTCTTATACAATAATTGTCTTTTTGTCTCTGACTCTTTTCGTTCAGCATAATGCCTTCCAGATTCCTCCATGTTATGAAATGTTTCAGAGATTCATCACTGTTCTTTATCGATGCGTAGTATTCCATTGTGTGAATATACCACAATTTATTTACCCATTCATCCGTTGACGGACATCTTGGTTGCTTCCAGCTTTTTGCTATTGTAAACAGAGCTGCAATAAACATGGGTGTGCATGTATCTGTTTGTGTGAAGGCTCTTGTATCTCTAGGGTATATTCCGAGGAGTGGGATTTCTGGGTTGTATGGTAGTTCTATTTCTAACTGTTTAAGATAACGCCAGATGGATTTCCAAAGTGGTTCTACCATTTTACAATCCCACCAGCAGTGTATGAGAGTTCCAAACTCTCCGCAGCCTCTCCAACATTTATTATTTTGTGTTTTTTGGATTAATGCCAGTCTAGTTGGTGTGAGATGGAATCTCATCGTAGTTTTAATTTGCATTTCTCTAATGGCTAATGATCGGGAGCATTTTCTCATGTATCTGTTGGCTGCCTGAATATCTTCTTTAGTGAAATGTGCGTTCATATCCTTTGCCCACTTCTTGATTGGGTTGTTTGTCTTTTTGTGGTTGAGTTTTGACAGAATCATGTAGATTTTAGAGATCAGGCGTTGGTCTGAGATGTCATAGCTGAATATTCTTTCCCAGTCTGTAGGTGGTCTTTTTACTCTTTTGGTGAAGTCTTTAGATGAGCATAGGTGTTTGATTTTTAGGAGCTCCCGGTTATCTGGTTTCTCCTCATCATTTTTGGTAATGTTTTGTATTCTGTTTATGCCCTGTATTAGGGCTCCTAGGGTTGTCCCTATTTTTTCTTCCATGATCTTTATCGTTTTAGTCTTTATGTTTAGGTCTTTGATCCACTTGGAGTTAGTTTTTGTGCATGGTGTGAGGTATGGGTCCTGTTTCATTCTTTTGCAAATGGATATCCAGTCATGCCAGCACCATTTGTTAAAAACACTATCTTTTCCCCAATTTACTGACACTGGTCCTTTGTCAAATATCAGTTGCTCATACGTGGATGGATTTATATCTGGGTTCTCAATTCTGTTCCATTGGTCTATGTGCCTGTTGTTGTACCAGTACCAGGCTGTTTTGACTACTGTAGCTGTATAATAGGTTCTGAAATCAGGTAGAGTGAGGCCTCCCACTTTCTCCTTCTTTTTCAGTAATGCTTTGCTTATCCGGGGGTTCTTTCCCTTCCATATGAAATTAGTGATTTGTTTCTCTATCCCCTTAAAACATGACATTGGTATTTGGATTGGAAGTACGTTATATGTATAGATGGCTTTTGGTAGAATAGACATTTTTACTATGTTAAGTCTTCCTATCCATGAACGGGGTATGTTTTTCCACTTAAGTATGTCCTTTTGAATTTCTTGTAGCAGAGTTTTATAGTTTTCTTTGTATAGGTCTTTTACATCCTTGGTAAGATTTATTCCTAAGTATTTTATCTTCTTGGGGGCTACTGTGAATGGTATTGATTTGGTTATTTCCTCTTCGGTGTTCTTTTTGTTGATGTAGAGGAATCCAAGTGATTTTTGTAAGTTTATTTTATAACCTGAGACTCTTCCAAACTCTTCTATTAGTTTCAGTAGTTTTCTGGAGGATTCCTTAGGGTTTTCCATGTATATGATCATGTCATCTGCAAATAGTGATAGCTTTACTTCCTCCTTGCCAATCTGGATACCCTTTATTTCTTTGTCTAGCCTAATTGCCCTGGCTAGGACTTCAAGTACGATGTTGAATAAGAGTGGTGATAAAGGGCATCCTTGTCTGGTTCCCGTTCTCAAGGGAAATGCTTTCAGGTTCTCTCCATTTAGAGTGATATTGGCTGTTGGCTCCGCATAGATGCCCTTTATTATGTTGAGGAATTTTCCTTCAATTCCTATTTTGGTAAGAGTTTTTATCATAAATGGGTGTTGAACTTTGTTAAATGCCTTTTCTGCATCTATTGATAAGATCATGTGGTTTTTATCTTTTGTTTTATTTATGTGATGGATTACATTAATGGTTTTTCTGATATTAAACCAGCCTTGCATACCTGGTATAAATCCCACTTGATCAGGGTGAATTATTTTTATGATGTGCTGTTGGATTCTATTGGCTAGAATTTTGTTGAGGATTTTTGCATCTATGTTCATGAGGGATATAGGTCTATAATTTTCTTTTTTTGTAATGTCTTTACCTGGTTTTGGTATCAGGGAGATGGTAGCTTCATGGAATGAGTTGGGTAGTATTCCGTCTTTTTCTATGCTTTGAAATACCTTCAGTAGTAATGGTGTTAAGTCTTCTCTGAAGGTTTGGTAGAACTCTGCAGTGAAGCCGTCTGGGCCAGGACTTTTTTTTGTTGGAAGTTTTTTGATTACCGTTTCAATCTCTTTTTTTGTTATGGGTCTATTTAGTTGTTCTACTTCTGAATGTGTTAGTTTAGGTAGGTAGTATTTTTCCAAGAATTTATCCATTTCTTCTAGGTTTTCAAATTTGTAAGAGTACAATTTTACGTAGTAATCTGAAATGATTCTTTTAATTTCATTTGGCTCTGTTGTCATGTGGTCCTTCTCGTTTCTTATTCGGGTTATTTGTTTCCTTTCTTGTTTTTCTTTAGTCAGTCTAGCCAATGGTTTATCAATTTTGTTAATTTTTTCAAAGAACCAGCTTTTGACTTTGTTAATTCTTTCAATTGTTTTTCTGTTCTCTAATTCATTTAGTTCAGCTCTAATTTTTATTATTTGTTTTCTTCTGGTGGCTGATGGGTTCTTTTGTTGCTCACTTTCTATTTGTTCAAGTTGTCGGGACAGTTCTCTGCTTTGGGCTCTTTCTTCTTTTTGTATGTGTGCATTTATCGATATAAATTGGCCTCTGAGCACTGCTTTTGCTGTGTCCCAGAGGTTTTGATAGGAAGTATTTTCATTCTCGTTGCTTTCTAAGAATTTCCTTATTCCGTCCTTGATGTCTTCTATAACCCAGTCTTTTTTCAGGAGGGTATTGTTCAGTTTCCAAGTATTTGATTTCTTTTCCCTAGTTTTTCTGTTATTGATTTCTAGCTTCATTGCCTTGTGGTCCGAGAAGATGCTTTGTAATATTTCGATGTTTTGGATTCTGCAAAGATTTGTTTTATGACCTAATATGTGGTCTATTCTAGAGAATGTTCCATGTGCGCTAGAAAAAAAAGTATATTTTGCAGCAGTTGGGTGGAGAGTTCTGTATAAGTCAATGAGGTCAAGTTGGTTGATTGTTGTAAGGAGGTCTTCCGTGTCTCTATTGAGCTTCTTACTGGATGTCCTGTCCTTCTCCGAAAGTGGTGTGTTGAATTCTCCTACTATAAATGTGGAGGTGTCTATCTCACTTTTCAATTCTGTTAAAATTTGCTTTATGTATCTTGCAGCCCTGTCATTGGGTGCATAAATATTTAATATGGTTATCTCTTCCTGATCAATTGTCCCTTTTATCATTATATAGTGTCCTTCTTTATCCTTTGTGGCGGATTTAAATCTAAAGTCTATTTTGTCAGAAATTAATATTGCTACTCCTCTTCTTTTTTGCTTATTATTTGCTTGATATATTTTTTTCCATCCTTTGAGTTTTAGTTTGTTTGTGTCTCTAAGTCTAAGGTGTGTCTCTTGTAGGCAGCATATAGATGGATCGTGTTTCTTTATCCAATCCGTGACTGTCTCTTTATTGGAGCATTTAGTCCATTTACCTTCAGCGTAATTATAGATAAATAAGTTTTTAGTGCTGTCATTTTGATGCCTTTTCATGTGTGTTGTTGGCCATTTCATTTTTCCACATGCTTTTTTGTGCTGAGACGTTTTTCTTAGTAGCTTGTGAGATCCTCCTTTTCATAATGGTTAACTTTATGTTTGTTGAGTCGTTACGTTTTTCTTGGCTTTTTTCTTGAGTTATGGAATTGATATTCCTTTTTGTGGTTACCTTATTATTTACCTCTATTTTTCTAAGTAAAAACCTAACTTGTATCGTTCTATATCGCCTTGTATCACTCTCCATCTGGCAGTTCAATGCCTCCTATATTTAGTCCCTCTTTTTGATTATTGTGAGCGTTTATCTATTGATTTCCAATTATGTGTATTATTTTGTTTATTTATTAGAATTAATCTTAATTTGTTTGTTTTTGTGCTTTCCCTATTTGAGTTGCGTTGATATCAGGATGTTCTGTTTTGTGACCTTGTATTGTGCTGGTACCTGATATTATTGGTCATCAGGCCAAACAATCTCCCTTAGCATTTCTTGCAGTCTTGGTTTAGTTTTTGCAAATTCTCTAAACTTGTGTTTATCTGTAAATATCTTAATTTCTCCTTCATATTTCAGAGAGAGTTTTGCTGGATATATGATCCTTGGTTGGCAGTTTTTCTCGTTCAGTGCTCTGTACACGTCGTCCCATTCCCTTCTTGCCTGCATGGTTTCTGCTGAGTAGTCTGAACTTATTCTTATTGATTCTCCCTTGAAGGAAACCTTTCTTTTCTCCCTGGCTGCTTTTAAAATTTTCTGTTTGTCTTTGGTTTTGGCAAGTTTGATGATAATATGTCTTGGTGTTTTTCTTTTTGGATCAATCTTAAATGGGGTTCGATGAGCATCTTGGATAGATATCCTTTCGTCTTTCATGATGTCAGGGAAGTTTTGTGTCAGGAGTTCTTCAACTATTTTCTCTGTGTTTTCTGTCCCCCCTCCCTGTTCTGGGACTCCAATCACTCGCAAGTTATCCTTCTTGATAGAGTCCCACATGATTCTTAGGGTTTCTTCATTTTTTTTTTATTCTTTTATCTGATTTTTTTTCCCAGCTATGTTGGTGTTGATTCCCGGGTCCTCCAGAAGTCCCAGTCTACATTCTAATTGCTCGAGTCTGCTCCTCTGACTTTCTATTGCATTGTCTAATTCTGTAATTTTATTGTTAATCTTTTGGATTTCTACATGTTGTCTCTCTATGGATTCTTGCAACCTATTAATTTCTCCACTATGTTCTTGAATAATCTTTTTGAGTTCTTCAACAGTTTTATCAGTGTGTTCCTTGGCTTTTTCTGCATTTATCCTAATTTCATTTGTGATATCTTTAAGCATTCTGTAAATTAGTTTTTTATATTCTGTATCTGATAATTCCAGGATTGTATCTTCATTTGGGAAAGATTTTGATTCTTTTGTTTGGGGGGTTGGAGAAGCTGTCATGGTCTGTTTCTTTATGTGGTTTGATATGGACTGCTGTCTCCGAGCCATCACTGGGAAACTAGATTTTCCAGGTAATCAGCTAAAAAAAAATGCAGTCAGATCCCTATCTGAATTCTCCCTCTGGCTCAGGGTATTCGGATGTTAATGGAGCCGCCTGGGGAGGGTGGGGGAGGGATCAGAGAGCTAGGAGTGTAGCACCACAGAATACAGAGCTGATCCCCGCGTTCATGCTCCGCCCCCATCTGCCAAAATCCCGGCAGGACGGCTCCCCGGCTGGGACACTACTCTCCCCTCTCCGAGACCAGTCACTTCCTCCCGGGGACTTCTCCCTCAGTGCGCCGCACCGCTCGCACCAACTGGGTGGACGTCTCCCTCACGAATGGGTGGGCCCGCCCCCCTGGGTCTATTCAGGGGAATATAATTGGACCCCGTGCTCACGCTCCACCCGCGCGCGCCCAAATCCCAGCGGGACGGCTCCCCGGCTGGGACGCTGCTTTTCCCGCTCTGAGACCTGTCACTTCCTTCCAGGGACTTCTCCCTCCAGTGAGCCGCACCACTCGCGCGAACTGGGTGGGCGTCACCCGCACGACCAGGTGGGCCCGCCTCCTCGGTCAATTCAGGGGAACATAACTGATCCCCGCACTCACACCCTGCCCGTTTTCGCCAAAATCCCAGCGGGACAGCTCCCCGGCTGGGACGCTGCTCTCCCCACTCCAAGATCAGTCACTTCCTCCCAGGGACTTCTCCCTCCAGTGCGCCGCGCCTCACGCGTGAACTGGGTGGGTGTCCCCCACACGAACGTGTGGGACCCGCCCCAGGGTCACTTTAGGGAAATATAGCTAATCCCCCCCCTCGCGCCACACCCGCTTCCTGCCAAACTCCCGGCGGGACGGCTCCCCGTCTGGGATGCTACTCTCCCCGCTCCAAGATCAGTCACTGCCTCCCGGGTGCTTCTCCCTCCGGCTGCGCTGCTACGCCGTGCCAACCAGCTAGACTCCCTCCCGGCATGTGTTCGGGGGGAGTAGGGCTGGGCCCCTTGTCTGTGCCGTCTGCCCCCCTGGGCTCTGCCCGAGATCGGGCTCCAAAGCTCACCTGCCTGGTTCGCTGGCTCCTAGTTCTGAAAACGGTCGCTGTCTGCCCGTATTTGTTCGTTTTCCCTCTCTAAGTCTGTGTTTGTTGTTCAGAGTTTGTAGATTGCTATGTACGTGATCGATTCACTTGTTTTTCCGAGTCTTTGTTGCAAGAGGGATCCGTGGTAGCATCCACCTAGTCCGCCATCTTGGCCCCGCCTCCCTCGCAAATATTGTTTTGAGAAGTTCATATGTGCTGGATATTGTTCTAACCCCTTTACACTGTAATCATTTATTTAACATTCATAACCCTCTGAGGTAGGTAGCGCTGGTATCTTCATTTTACAGATGAGGTAGCCAAGGTAACTGAGACACAGGAAAGTTAGGTAAATTTGCCCAACATTACAAAGCTAGAAGTTAACATTGCTAGTATTCCAACTCAGGCATCTGTCTCATTTCATTTATATATTATTTAAGGGAGAACCCCAGAGACCTAAATTCTTCTGGCCACTGGACTAGCATCCAATTCCTATAGCCCTCTGGTTGTCTAGTTTTATGCCTTCTTGTACATTTCTGTCCTCCTCTTTGCACAAATTTGCTCTTCATCCTACCAGTACGGGTTGCCCCACTTCAGGCAGAAATTCAAACTTTGCCATAGCCTGCCCTGCACAGATCCCTCCTTACCCAATCCTTGCAACTGGTCTCTCCTCCTCAAACTGGAGCTCCTCTCTGAGCACGGATTCAATGAGGCCCTTGTATTCTTCACACTCTGAGAACAGACAGACACACCTGCCCCAGTGGAAAGCTGGACCTGACACTGACAATCACTCATAATATTCATAACCCCAAGGCTAATCCCAAGGACAAAAATAACCCCAGTTCCAGGCTCTTGCTGGGTTTCCATAACTTTATGTCTCAGTCTCCGAGCTGCAAGGCATTTAATCCCCCCCATTTTAGAGGCAATTAAAGAGAAGCTCAAGGAACCCTGGTGGCACAATGGTTGAATTCAATTCCTAACCAAAAAGCTGGCCATTCCAAATCTCCCAACCGCTCCACGAAAGAAAGATGTGGCAATCTGTTTCTATAAAGATTATAGCCTAGGAAACCCTATGGGGCAGTTCTACTCTGTCACCTGGGCTTGCTATGAGTTAGAATCGACTTGAAGACAATTGTTTTTTTTAAAGGTCAGAGACAGGTAAAGTAATTGTTCAAGATGATTCAACTGGTATTTGGCAGAATCAGAATTCATATCCCCTAAATTCTGACTCTGATACATGGGCCCCTTTACCAAGCCTTGTGGCCTCTTCGGTAAAACACTCACCTGGGGCATGAAGTAGCTATTTCCTGTAAGCTTGGGAAGGCCCTAAGGACTATAGGACTGATGGTTCTCCTCTGCTGATTGTTTCAATAATACTGTAATATTCAAAGATTTAAAAGTTTACCTGGATAAAGCTGTGTAAAAATGCAACGGAAAAAAAATGCCTGAAAGACTTACCTTCGAATGCTAAGAGGTATTAAGTTAGAACTAGTAGAAAGGAGTGTTTCCCGTGTGCCAGGCTTTGTTCTAGCAGATTTTCAAGAATTGACTCATATAATCATGCCTGCTACCTGAAGAGGTAGGTACTACTCTTATTACCGTTACAAATGAAGAAACTGAGGCATAGAGATGATAACTTGGATTTGAGCCCAGGAAGTTTTCCTTGAGGTACATGCTCTTAATCACTGCACTGCATTACCTCTATCCTAAGATCTTAGGTGATATCTTCTCTAGCTTCAAAAATTTTGTCCTGCGTTTTTATTGGGATTATAATGAATAATGTGAAGGAAAACAAAAAATAAAAACCTTAACCTCCCATCCCCCAAAGCTTATCTTTTCACTTCTTTAATAAGTAGTCTTTATTTTTACTTTTTGTCTATGACAGTTAGTTGATTAACAAATTTTATCCTCCAATGATTTGTTGAAAAATAATCGTATATATTCAAAAGCCAACATTTTAATGTCAGCAAGAATCTTTCTCTAATATCCCTGACCCTCTTGTTCCCATGTTCCCTTTAGTCAGTATATCTCTGTCCCTCTCTCATTATTAACAGATTTCCCAGTGGGTTTTCAGATGTGAAAGCTAACTGTGGGGAGGGAGGGGCCAGTCTCTACACCAGCCTCCTGGGACTGGTGGTTTCTTCCACTTGGCCTTGTTCTCATTTTGGCCATGTGTCTCATAGCCCAGATGCTGGAGGTCCACCTGGACTTGCTTGCAGTCTGCAAGGTTCATATTCAGAGAGAGAGAGTGTCATAAAATCTCTGAGTTTCCTGGAGATACCATCACCAGAGTATGAGGACTGACTTCCTTGAACTTATAGGGGAAAAGAATCTTGCTGCAAACATCTGGACTTCCCTCTGTTTCCTGTTGATGTTCCCATCTCTAGCTTCCTGAGGCTAGCTTGTACTTCCCTCTGTTTCCTGTTGATGTTCCCATCTCTAGCTTCCAGAGGCTAGCTTGGGAAGACACAGAGTTAAGCTCCTTTGAGGCAGGTCCCAGTGCAGCTGACAAAATGCTTTTTCAGTAAAAGTTTGAATTGAATCCTGAAATATTTAGGACAACGGTGATGTTACATGTTTGTACACTCTGAAACAGGTTCCTGAGCAAGAAAAGGCAGTTTTCTGGCTGAACTAGGATTTTAGCCTCTGTTCCTCCCTACACTCTCACTGCAAACTTGGGAAAGTTGCTTTACCCCTTTATGCCTCCGCTTTGCAAATTAAGGATAAACTATCCACTTCTACCTCTCTAGGAGTCTGGTCAGGATAAAATTTATTTTGATGAAGGAGAGAGAATACCTTTAGCTTTTGGAGAGTGTTTAGTTTCTCCGAGAGCAGACAGACAATCATTCATCATTTTGGTGGCCTTGACCATGTAGGACTTCCTGTATTTCTGCAGCTGGTTGGCCAGGGTGTAGGCAGTAGCTTCAGATATAAGGAATTTCTCTTTGAGGTCTCTGACCTGCTGTTTGCTTTGTGCTAGCTGGGAGAGCAACTCCTGGTTGATTTCCAGGATATTCCTGTCTGTGCTTTGCCTAGAGCAAGTGGTGAGAGCTAATTCCATGTCGAAGCTTATGGTGGAAGGAGTGGAGCCAGAGCTGGGGAGAAGAAAACCAGACAAAAATAAAGACAAGTTAATAGATTATGCTGATGGCTGCATATCTTGATGAATTTACTAAAAATCATTGAATTGTACGGCTAAAATGGGTAAATTTTGCAGTATAAAATCATATCCCAATGAAGTTTCCTTTCTTTTTTTAAGTGAAAAAAGTTATTTAAACCGGTCTAAAGGATTTTTTTTTTTTTAAAGGATGCAGATGTGATTTATAACTTACTTTTGGGATAAACATTGTCAGCATCCCATAACACTTGACAGTCCTGAATCACCAAAACAAGGAGCGAAGTCCAGAGCTCAGAGCCTAAGTCACTGCCTCTAGGTCAGGCTCTGAGTGGAGTGCCAGAAGGAGGACCCAGAGCATCCGGTAACTGTTTGGAGTTGCAATAACAGAATTGGAAGGCAGGGGGTGTCATGGAATCTTAGGTGACCCTGCCTTCCAGTTGCCTGGGTCATGCTGATACACAAGGCTGCCTGGTCTCATCTGAAGGTGGGGACCACCCTCATCATCAATCTTGGTATATGTGTACCCTATTGCTGACACAAGAGCCCTGTCTCTTTCTAAAATTTAAATATGTTTTCCATTGTTTATTTTTGCAAGCACATAGAAAACATCAAGGAGTCCATATCTCCTCCAAATTCTTTCATTTTCTTGAAGAATGTCACGAAGTCACTTTTTCTTTCTCATGAAAAGCTTAACAGAAAACTTAAAGACTACCCTGGTGTTCTTGTTCGGCTTTTCTCCAGTCCCCTGCCCCCCTCCACCACCACCACCATTTTAATAGTATAAGAACAAAATCCTCAGCAGTTTGTGAACACATTATAAGATTTTTGCCTTGACTAATATTCTTCTTGCTGCATCCCAATGTTACTTTGGCTTCTTTTCCCTCAGCAGGGAAGCATGCTGGCTTTTCATTAAACTTAAGTCAAGTTTCACATTCCTACCTCCTAATCCTAATCCTACCCTCCTCTATAGTGTGTGAGTTACTTTGCTTTTTCATCTCCATATACATGTTTTATGCTTTTCACTAAAGAATTTCATTCTAGCTCCACAGGGTCTCTTTCCATCTTGTCAAAGTCATTGAAATATCTCATGCTAGTTGATTACCTCCCATTAGGCTCATGATTCTTTGGACCCCTAAAGTTTATATATATCTCCCTGAATGCATGCAGTGGCCACCTATTTTGGGATGGCTTGTAAACTGATGCTATTTTTTATGTTCAGGAGCAGTTTCTGTGGGACAATGATTAGTAGATCTATTTGGGTTGACCAAAGTCACTGACCTGTGGTTTTCCTGTGGTTGTATTTTCTGACAGGACATAGTAAAATCAAGATCTTGGATCTGTGGTTGTTTGTGGTGATCCACAGCATTCCTGTGCAATGGGGTTTAGTGACATAGTATCTGAGGTTTTAAGGAGAGGCACAGACAGAAAAAAGAGAAAGTGATCCCCTGACACACCTCCTCAATTCCTAAGTATCCATTCCCCCCTGGTTTTGTGAACCTGAGACTGGGAAGTCTGCATGGAATATTTGTTTCTTCCATTTAGCATCCTGGATTGCCTGCCCATTTGGTGGGCGAGGCCTTTGGAGCCCAGAGAAGAGGGACCAATTTCTGGAGGAGGGAAGTTGTGCACAGGGGCTACAGACTTCCTGTGGTGGTGGGCCCTATGCTCTGCTGGTCTTGGTAGAATTAAGAACACAGATGAGTCATAAGCGCAGAGCACCATTTACAAGAAAATAAGTTTTCACACTCCTGTTTGTTGTACATTCCACCAGGCAAATCTTCAGGGAATCATTTTTGATGCTCGTGGTTAAAGAGCATTGGGAGCAGTCCATAGCAACCCTTAGCTCTGGAGATTTGGAAGAGGAGAATCTGGAAAAGGAATGCCTGCGGGCATGTGGTTTGTCCACACCGTTCTCATCAACTCTCTTCAGCAAAGCTTGTGTATTTCCCAGATATTATATCACAGCTACCATGTTGGTGGTTTCATTGCAGGTAATACTTTCTGATGTGGGAGAATTTTGGTCTTCATGACTGGGGCGGGGGGGGGTTTCTACTGTCATTTAGTTAGCAGTGGCCAAGGATGTTGCTAAACATCCTGCAATACACAGGAGAGCCCCTTTCCCCCCACAAGAAAGAATTATCAGATGCAAAATATCGATAGTGCTGAGTTTGAGAAACTCAGTGCTCATACCTGAGTGACTAGAAAACATGAATTCCTGACTAATTGGATTTGGGGTCGAAGGAAAACTCTGGAGTCAAAGAGAACTCTTAAGTTTCTCGCCTCAGTATATAAAAGAATGGAGTTGTCATCAAGTAAGATGGGAAAACTGCGGGTGTGGCAGGTTTTAGCAGGAACATCTAGCCCAGAACCCCGGGTCTTGCTTGAAAGTGTTTTCCATCCAGGCTATCTCCATTCATCCATCTGTATGAGTTCTTTTATTAGGTTGGAGATACCTGGGTCTTGGTGTTCAGCCTCCTCTTATCCTGGGCACCATCTATCCTGCCTCCAGCTGGTAAGCTCATCCACTGCCCTGGTTCTCTGCAACATCTCACCACGTTTTTTCTGTGCAAAGGTGTCTCTAGGTTAGTTGTGAATGAGGCAACTCATTTCTTGAGTTATGGGCAAGGAGGTAGAGTAGTTCCCTGGTGATCTAGTTGCTAGGATTCTGGGGTGAATGACCCTGGGTCAGTTCAGGGTCAGAATCCTTCTCCCATCTCCACATGAAGCAAGTCTTCTTTTATCCCAGGAGGTCTGGGTGCTCCAAGGACCAGAAGTAGAAGAGCCTCTACACCAAGTCCAAATGCTCCTTGTCAGTGGGGCGAGGGGTGGGGAGAACTTGGGCAAGAGTAATGGTGAGGCTCTTCTCCGGTCACACTGGTCTTGCTTCATGTTCATATTGACATGGGTAGAAGTGGCTTTAGACACCCACTAAGCCTCTTACCCAGGTTTACACAGCCTTGCAGAGATTCAAATCGCTGTTGGACTACACCCAAGTTGCTGCTGTTGCTCCAGGGGTTCACATACTGCTGAGCTCTGAATAGCTGAGTGAGAGGACAAGCCAAGTCATGGAGTTTGTATGTACTCTCCAGGTACGTGGGTCAGCTTAGCATTCTGGACTATGTTTGCAGGTAAATTGATGGCTAGGCTTTTGGAAGAGGTGACTGGATGTGATAAATGCTATGATGGGAGGGAGGTGAGGTCATAGAGACCTGTCCTGTATTTAGATGAGGTCGTTCGTGGAAAGTGATATTTAGTGACCCAAGAAAGGCAGCATGTGAAGCATGTGTGAACAGAAAACTATTACCAGTGCCGGAAGCAGAAAGTATATGTAAAAAGAAAAAAAAAAAAAGGGAGTATCAAAACCATGGTATCAGAGCAAGGCCTCACAACTCTACCACTGCTGTGATCATTATCCCCCGTAGTCTCTTCCAGGCACTGCATGCATTTTCTCTTTTGCATTCAGCACTCCCAAGATGGGTTCATATCTGTCTTGTGTCCACTGTAACCCAGGAGGAGAGCGAGCCAGGGAGGCTGAGCGGCCTGAGCCTGCAGAGGCAGCGTGAGAAGTATGGAGAAGAGATGGGGCAGTGGTGGCTGGTCGGGATTCTTTGCTTCAAGGCCGTGTGGTTGGCTATGCTGTGGGTTCCTGTTGGGGTCTGTGGCTTGAATGGTTTTTCCAGGAGTGGATTGCAAGAGTGGCTGCCGGCGGACAGGGGAGAATGGCGACCATGAGTGTGCAGTGAAGAGATAGGAGGGTGCATTGTTCCGGCAGGAGCTCCAGCCATGCGTACTTGTCAGAGGAGACGCCATGATCACGAAGGAAGCTTTCCCAGGCGGTGCTCATCCGTTGCACTGCGGACGTGCTGACTCTTGCGATTTCCTCACTCGTGGGAAACTTGGCTGTATGATTTGTGGTAGCGGGTACTGTGTTCTCGCTTTCCCTGACATTCTGCGTTTCACCACAGAGCAATGTTGGGATTGCTACTCTTGTAGGTCTTTTCTAAGTTCCTTCTCTACCTGTTTTTCTTTAAGCCCGTCCATCTTCCTGCTGGATATCTGCATGACCTGCAAAGTTTTTCCATTGCCAGACTGGAACCGCCGACATTGTATTTCAGTCTGTTTGTCTTCTCTTTCTTTCCTTTTCCCCCTACCTCTCTCCTTCCATACCCCTTTGGCTCTTAACTGCAGCACCTTCCACTCCTGCCTTGGGAACCCTTCACTTCCACTCTCTGACATAGGCATGTGGGTCGGCTGGCTCACCTGCACTTCTCCCAGCGGTGGTAGCCTTTCCAGCCCTGAGCCACGCCCGACCCTCAGCGGGAGAAGCCCGCCTGCCTCCTGCTTCCTGGGGACTCTCTGCTCCCACCTGCAGCGAAGAGGCGGCTCTGGATGCTCACTGGGCCTCAGAAAGGGCAGCGTGGAGTGGCGGTGTGGGGCGGAGTACTGCCGTGGGGAGTCAGTCGTGGGTTTCTTTGGGGTAGGGCCCGTGGTGGGGAGCAGGCAAAGTGGGAAGGGGGCCACGCGCTCCTTGTTTGTGCCATCGTCGGTGTCCGCGTGGGAACACAAAGGCCTGTTGTTCAGGTGTAGCTTTCCGGGCTTCTGCTTGTAGCCCCACCTAGGAAATGGGGTCTGCTCCCTTATCTTTTTGTTATTATGTTACTATTCACAGCAACTCTAGGCAGGACAGCATGAGCCCATTGTTGCAGCCATTGTGTCAATCCATCTCGTTGAGGGGCTTCCTCTTTTTCACTAACCCTCTACTTCACCTCTTTACCAAGCATGATGTCCTTCTCCAGGGACTGGTCCCGCCTGATAACATGTCCAATGTGGGTGAGAGAAAGTCTTGCCATCCTTGCTTCTAAGGGACATTCAGGCTATACTTCTTCAAAGAGAGATTGATTCATTCTTCTGGCAGTCCACGATATATTCAATATTGTTCACCAGTACCACCATTCAAAGGCAATTATTCTTCTTCAGTCTTCTTTACTCATTGTTCAGCTTCCACGCATACAGGGTGATTGAAAACACCATGGCTTGGATCAGGCACACCTTAGTCCTTAAAGTGACTTCTTGGCTTTTTAACTCTTTTGCAGGAGATTTGCCCAATGCAATGAGTCTTTTGATTTCTTGACTGCTGCTTCCATGGGCATTGTGTTCCAATGACTGCCTCTAGTCTATGTACAGGTTCCACAAGACCACAATTATGTGTTCAAGAATTCCAATTCTTCTTAATATTATCCATAATTTGTTATGTTTCACACAGTTGAATGCCTTTGTATAGACAATAAAACACAGGTAAACATCTTTCTGGTATTCTGTGTTTTCAGTTAAGAGGCATCTGACATAAGCAATGATATCCCTCATTTCATGTCCTCTTCTGAACACAGCTTGAATTTCTGTCAGTTCCCTGTGGATGTACGCTGAAACCACTTTTGAATGATTGTCAACAAAATTTTACTTGTGTGTGATATTAATGATATTCTTTGGTGATTTCTGCGTTCAGTTGGATTACCGTTCTTTGGAATGGGCACAGGTATGGATCTCTTCCAGTCAGTTGACCAAGTGAAGCCTTCCAAATTTCTTGGCATAGATGACTCAGCCCCCCCAGCACTGCATCTGTTTGTTGAAATATTTTAACTGGTATTCCATCAGTTCCTGGAGCCTTGTTTTACACCAATGCCTTAAGTGCAGTTTGAACTTCTTCCTTCAGTACCATCAGGTCTTGATCATATGCTACCTCCTGAAATGTTTGAAATGTCAACCAATTCTTTTGTTTCAGTGACTGTGTGTATTCTTTTCATCTTCTTTTGATGCTTCCTGCGTCATTTAATATTTTCCCTGTACAATCCTTCAATATTGCAACTCTAAGCTTCAATTTCCTCTTTATTTCTTTCAGCTTGGGAAATGTTGAGAGTGTTCTCTCCCCTTTTAGTTTTCTAACCCTAGGTCTTGCTCCTTTCACTATGTCTTTGTCTTACTGAAAGAATAGTAACTTCATATATTCTTCATGTACATTTATCAATGAACATTTTCCCACATTTGCTTTGTCACTCTCCATATACATGTATTTGCTACACCATTTGAGAGTAACTTGCAGACATTTCAACATGGTTTGGTTACTCTTTTCTTTGGCAGCATCCCTCAAAACCAGCCACTTGAGGATCTTTCCCCTTTGTCCTCTCAGTGAGGGCCCTCTTACATCTTCAGCAACTAAACACCCATTCCATTCAGAATGTAGAGAAGCTTCGAGCAGAGCTTTATTTAGCTTTTCCTGACACCACAATGGCTAGGTGGGCAAGTGATTAGTCTGTCTATCCTCAGCACAGGCTGTCCTCTTGACTCCTCCTAGTTGCTTTGGTGGGCAGCAAGGTCCTGGGTCAGTCTGACCTCTGGAGCCACCTTATAGTGAGAAGGCCTTTTCAGAATCTTCTAGGAAGGAGGCCTGAATCCTTGGATTGCAGGGTTGCTCAGCAAATGGCAATTCCCTCTCTCTACTCAGTTTAACCTGTTGTTTCAGACATGCCACTGCCTCCTTCTCCTCATTCTATCCTGGTGGTTTCTTGAGTGGGACAGGGAACCTTCCTTCCTGTGCTGTAAGTTGCACATATCTTTGGCATAGTGGGGCTGCTAACCAAAAGCTCGGCAGTTCAAATCAACCAGGTCCTCCTTGGAAACTCTGCGGGGCAGTTGTACTCTGTCCTATAGGGTTGCTATAAATTGGAATTGATTTGATGGCAACAGGTTGGTTGTTTGTTGTTGAGTTGTCCTGAGCTTTAAATAAGGTGATGTATGTAAGAGGTGACATCAGTGTTCAGTAAGGGTTTTCAATTATTTTTTAGGTATTTCCAATGAATAGGTTGTTGCTTATTGATCCAGTTGTGAGAATTTTTGTTTTCATTATGTAGAGATGTAATCCTACTGAAGGCTGTAGTCTTTGATCTTCATCAGCAGTGCTTTAAGTCCTCTTCACTTTCAGTAAGGTACTCACAAATAAGATGTCAAGAGAATCAATTAGCATCTAGATTCACTCATAAAAAAAAAATGAGAAGAAAATTCCATCTATTTGGAATTATAGAGGCACTTCTACTAATCCTTGTTTCAAAGCAGAGATGAAAATGGAAATTAGAACATATTCTGAACTAAATAAAAATGAAAATTCGGCATGTACTGCACAATGCACAGCTAAACCTGTCCTTAGAGGACAACACACAGCTTTAAACGTGAATATTAGAATTTTAGTGCTGATCATTAATGAGCTAAGTCTCTGTCATAGATTGAATTGTGTCCCCCCAAAATATCTGTCAACTTGACTAGGTCGTGATTCCCCTTATTGTATGATTGTCTACCACTTTATCTTCTGATGTGATTTCCCTATGTGTTGTAAATCCTATCACTGTGATGTAATGAGATGGATTAGTTAGTGACAGTTATATTGATGAGATCTATAAGATTATGTAGTGTCTTGAGCCAATCTCTTCTGAGATATAAAAGAGAGAATCAAGCAGAGAGACACGGGGGACCTTATACCACCAAAAATGAAAAGCAGGAGTGCACGTCCTTTGGACACGGGGTCCCTGAGGTGAGAAGCTCCTCAACCAGGGGAAGATTGATGACGGGAACAGAGCTGACAAGAGAGGGCCTTCCCCTGGAGCCAATGCCCTGAATTTGGACTTGTAGCCTACCTGACTCTGAAAGAATAAATTTCTCTTTGCTAAAGCCATCCACTTGTGGTATTTATGTTATAGAAGCACTAGATAACTAAGACACTAATAGGTCCAGTTGTGAAGATTTTTGTTTTTGTGTAGAAATTGTTAAATGAGAACCTAACCTGCTGTGTAAACTTTCACCAAAAACACAAGAAAATATTTTTAAAATTTAAAAACAGAAAAGAATTGCCCTGGGGCCATCAAGCCTGTGGCTGGTACCCTGAGGGGGTAATAGGAACCCCAGAATTTTAGCCAATAAGTCCGAAGTGAATGGCCCCTGGGGACCTCTGAACATGCAACTGGTATCTTGAAGGGGTTGTGGGACAATGTGTCAAATGAGAGCTTGGTGGCCCATAGGCCCTTGCTCAGAGGCCATTTCTTTCTCCTGAAAGTGGGGAACCAGGATTTTCACATCCTGGGTTCAGGATCCCACATCTCAGTCAGGCTTCCCAATTCCAGAATAAAACACCAATTGAAAGTGCCCTGGGGCTCTTGCACAGGTCTAAGGCACAGAGAGTGCTCCCTGCAAGTCAGGAGCTGACCCCAGGACCTTTCTGCCCACCAAAGCAACTAGGAGGAGTCAAGAGGACAGCCTGTGTTGAGGATAGACAGACTAATCATATGCCCACCTACCCATTGTGTGTCAGGAAAAGCTAAATAGAGCTCTGCTCTAAGCTTCTCTACATTCTGAATGGAATGGGTGTTTAGTTGCTGAAGATGTAAGAGGGACCTCATCGAGAGGACAAAATGGAAAAGTCCTCAAGTGCTTGTTTTGGGGGATACTGCCAAAAGAAAAGAGTAACCAAACCATGTTGAAATGTCTGCAAGTTACTCTCAAATGGTGTAGCAAATACATATATATATGGAGAGTAACAAAGCAAATGTGGGAAAATGTTCATTGATAAATGCATGTGAAGAATATACAAAGTTACTATTCTTTCAGTAAGACAAAGTAAAGTATTATTATGAAAGGAGCAAAGACCTAGAGTTAGAAAACTAGAAGGGGAGAAAGAATACTCTCAGCATTTCCCAAGCTGAAAGAAATGAAGAGAAAATTGAAGCCTCAAGTTGCAATATTGAAGAATTGTGTGGGGAAAACATTAACAACTCAGAAAGCATCAAAAGAAGATGGAAGGAATACATAGAGTCACTGTACCAAAAAGAATTGGTTGATGTTCAGCCATTTCAGGAGGTAGCATATGATCAAGAATTGATGGTACTAAAGGAAGAAGCCCAAGCTGCACTGAAGGCATTGGCAAAAAACAAGGCTTCAGGAATTGATGGAATACCAAATGAGATGTTTCAACAAATGGATGCAGCACTGCAGATGCTCACTCGTCTATGCCAGGAAATGTGGAAGAGAGTTTCCTGGCCAACCAACTGGAAGAGATCCATATTTGTGCCCATTCCAAAGAATGGGGATCTAATAGAATGCAGAAATTATCAAAAATGTCATTAAAATCACACACAAGTAAAATTTTTCTGGAGATCACTCAAAAGCAGTCGCAGCAGTACGTGGACAAGAAACTGCTACAAATTCAACCCAGATTCAGAAGAGGATGTGGAACAAGGGATATCATTGCTGGTGTCAGACGAATCTTGGCTGAAAGCAGAGAATACAAAACAAAGATGTTTACCTGTGTTTTATTGACTGTGCAAAGGCTTTTGACTGTGTGGATCATAACAAGTTATGGACAACATTGTAAAAATAAGAATTCCATAACACTTAATTGCGCTCATGAGGAACATGTACATAGACCAAGAGGCAGTCATTCAAACAGAGCAAGGGAATACTGCGTGGTTTAAAATCAGGAAAGGTGTGTGTCAGGGTTTTTTTTTTTTCATCATATTTATTCAATCTGTACGCTGAGCAAATAATTTGAGAAGTTGGAGTATATGAAGAAGTCAGCATCAGTATTGGAGGAAGGCTTATTAACAATCTGCATTATGCAGATGACACGACCTTGCTTGCTGAAAGTGAAGAGTACCTGAAACACTCTTTGATGAAGAACAAAGACTATAGCCTTCAGTATGCATTGCACCTCAACATAAAGAAAACTGAAATCCTCATAACTGTACCAATAAGCAACATCATGATAAATGGAGAAAAGGTTGAAGTTGTCAAGGATTTCATTTTACTTGGATTCACAATCAACACCCATGGAAGCAGCAGTTAAGAAATCAAACGATACATTGCATTGGGCAAATCTCCCGCAAAAGACCTCTTTAAAGTGTTAAGTAGCAAAGAAGTCACTTTAAGGACTAAGGTGTGCCTGACCCAATCCATGGTGTTTTCAATCACCTTGTGTGCATGCAAAAGCTGAACAACGAATAAAGAATTGATGCCTTTGAATTATGGTGTTAGTAAAGAATATTGAATATACTATGGACTGCCAGAAGAACAAAAAAATTTGTCTTGGAAAAAGTACAGCCAGAACGATCCTAAGAAGCAAGGATGCCAAGACTTATACTCAGGTACTTTGGACTAGTTATTAGGAGGGACTAGTCCCTGGAGAAGAACATGATGCTTGGTAAAGTGGAGAGTTGGCGAAAAAGAGGAAGACCTTCAACAGGATGGATTGACATATTGGCTGCAACACTAGTCTCAAGCGTAACAATAATTGAGAGGATGACAGAAGATAGGGTGGTTTTCGTTCTGTTTACATAGCGTAGCCAGGAGTTGGAACTGACTGGAAGGTACCTAACAACAACAATATTCTTTCAACTTTTTTGTGTTTGAAATTTTTTTTTGAAAAGGCTGATTGGAACTCTCCCTATATTCTAATTTGTTCTCTTGAGATGAAGATTTTGAAAGTGAGAGGTTAGTTTTCTGGTATGAGAAGAGCAGGAGTGCTGGCGATTCCCAGTAGCCCATTACAGGATGCAGCTCCTTCAGGGGTCCCAGCCTCTGAACAACTGCTCATTGCTCCTCACCTCTCCAAGCCTAGATGATGTCTTGGACTCTGAGGCTGGGCTCCGGCAGAGTTTTGGGACTCTAGGGGCAGACTCTTCTCCATCAAGTGTTTGCGGTGTATCAGGGCACTTACAAAATGTTTCCCTAACTGGGAATCGGAACCAGGCCACAGAGGTGAAAGCATCTTATTCTAGCCACTTGATTACCAAAGAACTGTGCAGTACATCCTTTGCTTTCACCCTCCGACCTTGCGATCTCTTTGTACATAGCTCTGGGAAGACCCAGCCTCCCTACCCTTCCAGGTGTCACCTTCTCCTTCCAAAGACTGGCTGGAAAGCCATTTCCTCTCGGCTTTCTCCAAAAGGTGAGCCTGCATCTGACACACTGAGAGCTCTGTTAGGCCGGTGGTATGCTGAAGAGGCCCACCAGGTTCACAAGACTCACAGCAAGTTGGCTCCTCCTGGCTTCAGCTCAGCCTTGACCTAGAGACACACCTTTGGGAGGCTGCAGCATGTGGAGAGATGCTGGCCTGATTCAAGGCAGTGGACACGGTTGGAGAAGAAAGTGGGAGGGAAGGTGCCTGGATGAGAAGAGGCCTAGCACTCACGCCTGCCTGGATCTTTTTATTTTTTAAGGACTAGGTATTCAGAAACAGAGGTAACTGGATGGAAGTCTCTTTGAAACAAGGCCTTGGGGCCCTGAACTGAACTGTGGATGTTTTCCCTAAAATCTTCTGAAACTGCAGTTTTCCTGTATTAATTGATGGAAACTCCATCCTACAATGATCAACCCATAAACTTAGAGTTCTTCTTGACCAGATCTTTCCCTCTGACTCCATGTCTAGTTGGTGACAAATTTGTGTTTTCTTGTCTGTGAAGTGTGGACATTGGTCTACACAATCCTTCCTCTTCGTGATCTCTGAATTAAACAAGACTTTCCTGATAAAGGCAGGAGATCGATTTAACTTTGGACCCTCAGTTCGCTCAGACCTTAGGGTTCCAAGCTCTTAATCTCAGATGGTGGGGTTGGGCTGCCTTTGCCCCTTCTCTTTAGCTCTGTCTCTCAAAATTAGCCTCTTTCTGGACTTTTCTGGAGGGCGAGCAACAGGCCTGAGACCCGTGTACACTACTTTTCTTGCCAGGTCAGGCACCCCATAACTTCTTAAGTGTTTTGGTTGTGCTACTGTCAGTGTCCTTAATAATTCTTATGTGCCTAAAACCATCCCCTACAGAATCATCTAACAGTTGTCATTCTGTTCTTATATCCTTCCCTTGTTTGCTCAGTTCTCTTAAATGGTTTACTCTCAGTGTTCTTCTCCTTTTTCTCCACAGAGAGATCTTGTGATTCCTCTGATTCTTGCCACTTCTGCATGCTATTATGTCTGGCCACAAGCTGAAAGCCTTCACCAAATACAAGTCATACTGCTGGACACAACCCCACCAACTTCCACCAGATCCAATTTTGAGGTCTGTAGCTTGTGGGAACTTTGATGTGGGATTTCTCATGAGGTAGGGAGTGTGTTCAAGTACAACTAAAGCATTAGTCTAAAATGCAGCTGTCTTTCCTGTGCAAGGATGTAACTCCCTAGAGAAATTTTTGTCTTCTGCAAAGCCAAGTAGCCTGGTATCACTGTCTCAAGTCAGATAGGTGGAAAGGTTCCACATTGCCACCTTCATCATATGAAAATTCCCATCCCCCGAAAAAAAAGAATTTCCCTGATGAATGTTGGATTGTCTAAGCCAAATCCTTCACCTATTTTCTGGTTCTTGTCCCACTGAAATTTGAACACTTTTCTGAATTTCAGATCCAGAGCTTTGATCCCTGGACCTTAACACAACCTTGGGATGCAGTAACTCATAAGCTATGAAGAAACAATTAGCTGTCAGAGAAAGACATGGAGTATGGATTCATTCTGTAGACTTGAGAAGGTGACAGTGTCCAGTGAATGTTCTCAATCTAAAAGTGCTAAAATTTCTTCTCCACAGACCTGTCTGTAGGTTCAAAGCCCTGATAGTGTAACACATCCCTCTTGGAGTTGATTCCAACTGATCGAATCATAGGATTCTTGAATCTTTCAGGAAGAGCTAAGCTCTGCCTTAAGAAGAGAAACCCAATATAAAATGGTGTAGCTTCCAACTAGGTCCCTCTGCTCATTGAACTTGACCCAGAAACCTCCACTGGCTTTTACATTTGATATATGAACCCTCACGGTTTCAACCAGGACTTTGAACCACGTCTTCCTGGTTCCGTCATGTCTGAGAAGGTGACACCAGAAGAGATCTGAATTTTTTAAATTTGGGTGACCCAGAATTGTAACAGAAATGGGAAAGATTACTGGTGGGAGCCCTGCCAGAAACTTCATCTCCACCTTGGAGAACAAGGGAGACGTTCATTACGCATAGCAACCAAATCTCATGCCTGTGGGATTCTGAGTGGGATTCTGGTGGCCAGTCGCGCTGCTTTGAATGTGTGTGGCTCCCCTCAATTCTAGCATAATCCAAGCTCATGCTTCAGGCTCCTGAAAGGGCTCACTATGCTATTCCCGGGTATCCCATTCCAGAGCTTTGACCCATAATTTTTCCCGTTCTCCTTATGGTTATGGATCACCCAAGTTTTAAAAATTTGGTTCTCTTCCTATTTCACTTTGTCAGCCATGACTGAACTGATTCGAACTGGATTGACGCTGTAGTTTCAACAGGTGGTGAATGAGAGATAAAGAATACATTGTTAATTATGAAAAGATACTTCAACTCAGCAGGGTCTGAATTTCATTTCTACTCTTCTCCTCTCCTTTCCATACATATCCCATAAATCCACCTCTTATTCTCAAATCCAAAGATCCATTTAGAACTCATTTACTACCTTATATACGAGCAAAATCTTATTATTGCTCAAGTTGTTCCCAGTTGGTCTGCTGCAATTTTTCTACTTTGTAGACTAATCATGGCCCTACCCTTCTTGCTAAATTCCTTTTCTTGTGTATCTATCTGTATGCGTGTGTGTGTGAAAGAGAGAGAGAGACACAGAGACAGGGGAAAGATAGAAAGATTCTTTCATTCATTCATATCTTAGTTATCTAGTGCTGATGTAACACAAATACTACAAGTAGATAGTTTTAACAAACAGAAATTTATTCTCTCACAGTCTAGGAGGCTAGACATTCGAACTCAGGGAGCCAGCTCTAATGGAAGGCTTTCTCTTTCTGTCGGCTCTGGGGGAAGGTTCTTGTTGTCAATCTTCCGTTGGGTCTAGGAGTTTCTCAGCATACGGATCCCAGGTCCAAAGGATGAGCTCTACTCTTGGCTCCTCTTTCTTGGTGGTATGTGGTTCTCCTCACTCTGCCTTCTTCTCTCTTTTATGTATCAAAAGAGATTGACTCAAGATAAAACCTAATCCTCTAGATTGTATCCTGCCTCGTTAAAATAATTGCCTCTAATCTTGCCTCATTAACATCAAACCTGTTGCTGTGGAGTGGATTCTAACTCACAACAACCTTACAGACAGAGTAGAACTGCCCCATATGGCTTCCAAGGGATGGCTGGTGGATTTGAACTGCCAAGCTTTTGGTTAGCAGCTGTAGCTCTTAACCACTGTGCCACCAGAGTCCCAGTCTTTAACATCATAAAGGTTAGGACTTACAACACGTGGGATAATTACATCAGATCACAAAATGGAGGACAACCACATAATACTGGGAATCATGGCCTAACCAGCTTGACTCACATTTTGGGGCAACAGAATTCAATCCATAGTAATTAACAAATACAGATCGAACTATGCTAGAGACTTTGCTAGCTCCTGAGAATATATTGTGTACATATACACCTTTGGCTTCCTGGGAATCATCAATATTTTGGAAGATGAAGACAAGTAAAGCGTGATTACATCAGAGCATGATTGATGCCACAGTATAAATGGACTCATCAGCAGGCATTTAACTCTATCTTTCCAAAGGAAATGATTTCTGAGCTGACACCTAAGGATGAGAATGAATCAAAAGAAGGTAGAGGGGATGGTGAGAGACAATTCCCTGTAGAAGGAAGCAAGTGTCTGGAAGTGAGAGAGTTCCTGACATGTCAAATACTTCACTGTTGCTGGATTTGAGAATTGGCAGGAGATATTCATATGATGAGCATGAAGGGAAGCAGGGTACAGATCAGAAGGTATTAAGACATTTTATTAAATTAAAGAAATATGAGAACACTAGGTGGGTTTAGGATGCAAGTATGTCCAGATTTAGGCTGTGGAAGGGTCACTCAGGATAAAGAATGGAAACGAAATGAGTAGGCTAGACTGGCTGTAGGAAGCCAGCTTTTTACCTGGTTTTATTAAAGAAGGTAAGAATTGATGTATGGAAGAGTGCAGTAATAAAGTGAAATTTAGCTTATGGAGTGCCAATAAATTTAAGAAATATTTATTAATTCAAGTGGAAATAAATTGTTGCAAAAGTATTTACCCAAAAGAGAATAAAAGTTTATCCAAAGAAGATAGCAAGATCCAGTTTAGGTAAAAGATTAGGGGTAGTAAGAGTCAGTGTACTAGGCAGGGGTAGGAACGGGTTTAAAGTATTATTTTATCAATAGATTGAAACACTCAGGACAGTGCACTCCTCTTTGGGAGACGTTGTGCTTAGTTAGGTCTTAGGTTTCAGGCAGAGAGTGGTGTGTGATGCTGATAGGGAGCTCACTGGAGCACTGAGTTTTTGCATCTGTGACTCTGAGATGCATGTGAGGCATTGACTTGTAAATTGGGAGTTGTGAGTTGGAACTGCAAGTTGTAATTAAGAAAAGGAGATGTGGGAAGGAATGTATATCTGGTTGATGTAGGTGGTAAAGGAGTGTTGGCAGAGCTGGTCTGTGTCTTGTGTGTTGGCAAAAGGCAGATAGAGCTAAAGCTCTGCAAGGTCAACATGGCAGTTGATTTCCTTGTTGAGCTCAAGTTTATGACTTGGCTTTGACCTAGCTTGGGTTCTCAGAAAGAAAAGCATGATTACATGTCTGCAGCTCCTGTTTTTCAAAAAGTCATAATGACCTCTAGTTTCAACATGTCGGAGAGTTCTCCAGGCTCCTTTCTTCAGTTTAATTTCCCCAGGGAAATGGGGTGGAAAGAAGTATCTCTATATTTCACTTTTATCAAAGGATCAATACATTAATATTTCAGCCATCAATATTTATTTAAAATGTCTACTCCTTATATAACTAATACATCAATGTATATTAATTCAGAAAATTGAATTCTTCCAATTAACCATTGATTGCCAAATTAATGTTAATTATTTTTTTTATAATAGTGACATTTCCATTCAAATGCTCAAATACCTTAAAAAACAGACACACACTGTTATCGTAATGATTACAAGAGTGATCATTATTCTTGCACAAAAACAGTTACAAAGGATTAACTTGGTAGACCAAAATTTGTTTCTTCATTGTCTCTATTTTGAGTCAAGCCCTTTTCTTCTTCTCATTCTTATTTTTTCTCTAGATTAAAATTTTACCTACCTAAAAAATACAAGTGGAAACCCTGGGGGCGTAGTGGTTAAGTGCTACAGCTGCTAACCAAGAGGTAAACACTTTGAATCCACCAGACACTCCTTGGAAACTCTGTTAGGCAGTTCTACTCTGTCCTAGAGGGTCGCTATGAGTCAGAATCGACTCGACGGCAATGGGTTGGTTTTTGTTTTGTTTTGTTTTTTTTAACCTAACAAGTTAGGTTACCTTCTCAGACCTTCTAAAGTAAGTTTGTGGCTGACAGTTGAAGATTCAGGGACACAAACAAGGGTCCTGGATGAATTATTGATGTTTTTCTATGGGGGTCTGTTACTCAGTTGAAAAAAGCCTTTTTCGGAGGTGTAGTTTAAGCTGACAAAACAGCTCAATTTGATATTTTAATTTGAATACCATCACTTTATACTGTTGCCTGATGTAAGTCTCCTTTCAAGCCTTAGCTTTTGGTATCTGTTCGTTTGTTAGCACTGTCTTCTAAAGACAACACCATGTGAAGTGTATTTTGGAACTTTTTCAGTGGTTCAAGTACTTCTTTCTTGCTACCTTCCTGCTACAAAAACAAGGTGAAGCATTGGTGGCTCAATGGTAGAATTCTCACCTCCCATGCAAGACACCTGGGTTCAGTTCCTGGCCAATGTATTTCAAGATTTATTTCATTTACCCAGGGTTTTCACACCTTCTTCCTACTACGCAGGATTATCTATTGCACAGGCATGTCTGGCCATGTGGTGGTTCTAGCAGCCAGGAGCAGAAGACCTTAAAGAGTTGTTCTAAACTAGGACTTCCCAGGGCCTACCACAAAGGAGAATATTTTCATCCTAGGGCTGGAGAGGTACCCACAAATAACACTTCAGGAGAATCAAGTAACATCTAGAATTCACTTACAAAAAATAAGAAGGAATTCCCATATATTTGGAATTTTAGAGGCACTTCTATTAAACCTTGCATCAAGGCAGAGATGAAAATGGAAATTAGGAAACATTCTGAACAGAATAAAAAGGAGAATCCTGCATATGTTGCATTTGTTATCGTCAGTTGCTGTGAAGTCAGTTCTGACTCGTGGTGACCGTATGTACAACAGAAGGAAACGTTGCCCGATCCTGTGCTATCTTCCTGGTTGTTGCTGTGTTTGAGTCCATTATTGTGGCTAGTGTGTCAGTCCATCTCATTGAGGGTTTTCCTTGTTTTCACTGACCCTCTGCGTTACCAACCATGATGTCCTTTTCTAGTGATGACTTGTCCAAAGTAAGCGAGCCAAAGTCTGGCCATTCTCACTTCCAAGGAGCATTCTGGCTGCATTTAAGACTGATTTGTTTGTTCTCTTGGCAGTTCATGGTATATTCAATATTCTTCTGCAAGAACACAATTCAAATGCATTAATTTTTCTCCTATCTTCCTTTTTCACTGTTCAGCTTTCCCATGCATATGAGGTAATTTCAAAAGCCATGGCTTGGGTCAGTTACACCTTAGTCATCAAAGTGGCATCTGTACCTAAACCAGTCCTCAGAGGACAACACACAGCTTTAAACCTGAATATTAGAAAATCAGTGCTGATTATTGGTGAGCTAAGTCTCCATCTAAAAAGTTACAAAAAGAACAACAACAATAAAAGCAGATAGGAGCACAACTTAAATATAAAAATTGGAAATAAATATACAGAAGAAAATATTAAGTAGTTGGTTCTTTATAAACACTACTAAAATTGACAAAACTAGGGTAAATGGGAGATAGAAAAAAGAAAGACGGAACAAATAAGGAACACGGGGAATAAAACAGAAGTCATTACCACTGTATTTGTAGATATAAACAGATAATGAATATCATGAACAGATATGTGGCAATAATTTTTTTAATTAGATAAAATGAACAAATTCCCAGAAAAATTTTGAAAAAAATTAAAAATAGAAGTCCTACAAACATTAAATAAATCAGAATTCATGATCTTGCAAAAAAGGACCAAATGGTTCTCTAGAAGAAATTACTCCCATTGCAAACTAACTCTAAAAAAATTAAAATATGGTATATTTCTCAAATGTACTTTATGGATTAGATTGAAACTAAACACCTGAAAAAGGCCATAGGAAAAACAGAAGATACAAACCTACCTCATTGACGAATATAGATGCAGAAATCATTTAAAATATTTTACTAAACTGAATTTAAAACATTTACATACATATGTCCATATATATCCCCACACGTCTGTCAGTTTGTCGGTACTGTGGTGGTTTGCGTGTTGCTGTGATGCTGGAAGCTGTACCACCAGTATTTCAAATACCAACACGGTCACCCATGACAGATAGGTTTCAGCAGAGCTTCCAGACAAAGACAAACTAGGCAGAAAGACTTGGTGGTCTACTTCTGAAAAAACGGGCCAGTGAAAACCTTATGAATAGCAGTGGAACTTTGTCAGATATAGTGCCAGAAGGTGAGGCCTTCAGGTTGGAAGGCACTCAAAATATGACTGGGGAAGAGCTGCCTCCTCAAAATAGAGTCAACCTTAATGACGTGGATGGAATTGAGCTTTTGGGACCTACATTTGCAGATGTGACATGACTCAAAATAACAAGAAACAGCTGTGAACATCCATTAGTATGTGTATATATATATGTCTTGGTGGCACAATGGTTAAGCGTTTGGCTGTCAACCGAAAGGCCAGCGGTTTGAACCCACCAGATTCTCCGAAGGAGAAAGATGTGGCAGTCCGCTTCCATAAAGATTTACAGCCTTGGAAATCCTGTGGGGCAGTTCTACTCTGTCCTATAGGGCCTCTATGAGTCAGAATCTACTTGATGGCAATAGGTTTATATGTATCAAATCGACTTGACAGCAATGGGTTATGTGTATATATATATACATGTATGTGGTTTTGGTATGGGTTTTATACGTATATGTATACATGTATGTATATATGTATATGTACATATATATATATATTCGTATATATTTAAACCCTGGTGGCATAGTGGTTAAGAGCTACAGCTGCTAACCAAAAGGTTGGCAGTTCTAATCCACCAGGCACTCCTTGGAAACTCTATGGGAAAGTTATACTCTGTCCTATAGTGTCACTGAGTTGGAATCATGCTGACGTTGGTTTCATTCTAGGAAAACAGTTTTCATTAGAAAATGAACTAATTCATTTCATCGCATTAACAACTTAAAGAAGGCAAATAATAATAACTAAAACAAGGAATGAGGACAGCTACGGAGTGGAGATTACCAACCAGCTAACATAGCATGAACTCACCATCTTGAACCCCTCAGCCACCAAGAACCAAAGACAGGAGTACAGGAAGGCAACTTCACCAAGCTCCCAGCAGGAGACAGAGTACTTGGTAACCAGGAATACAATGCTTTCCCATCCTTCACCCTTCTTCCCTCTGTGTGGCCTCCACCACCTTCCACTGTTTGAAAAAAAAAATTCATCTTCGAACAAACAAAAAAACAACCTTAAAGTCCCTGCAGGCCAGAAACGGATAAGGGCTGGACTGCTACCTGAGAGGTTGACGTTTTAGGCCAATGCAAAAACCCACTGCCATGGAGTTGATTCTGACTCATAGCGACCCTATAGGACAGAATAGAACTGCCCCATAGGGTTTCCGAGGCTATAAATCTTTACGGAACCTCAGCAGCTGGCAGGTCGGAGCAGATCTTTTGGTTAGCAGGCGAGTGCTTAGCCACTGCGCCACCAAGAGCCATCCCGAAAGACGGGTCTTACAATCTGCTTTCAAAAGGTCACAGCCTTGAAAACCCTATGGAGCAGTTAGTTCTACTCTGCCCACGTGGGGTCACTATGAGTCAGAACTGACTCAATGGCAACTAACAGCACACTGGCTACTGTAAAAATTACCACCAACTTGGTGACTTAAAAAAAAAAAAACCCTTAGCAAAATAGGAATAGAAGACAAAAGTATAATCTCATAAAAGATAGCTCCCCCCCTCCAAAAAAAACCTACAGCAAACATTATACTTGTTGATAAAATACTGACCTTCCCCCCCATCAGTCAGGAATCAGCAGGAATCAGACAGCTATGTTTACTCTGACCACTTCACATTTATGATGGAGATCTTGGCCAGTGTGGAAAGGGGGAGAGAGGAGGAAAGGTAAAAGAAAGGAAAATGAAAAATGAATACTATATTTACTTACAGACCTCGCCTTATGAATCCTTTTTGCTATAATAAAACTAATAATAAGTACAGTGTTTTTCTGAGTTCCATGAATCTGTAAAATAAAATTACAGGTTTTGCTTTAGGAAGACAAAGAGTTCTCTTACATACAACACTATGAAGTCATTTTGTTAAACGTTGTTGAAAACCTACATAGTATAAAAAACAAACAAAAAAACTTTAATGCTTATAGCTATGCTTTAAACTATTAACTAACCTTTAGAAGTAGCTTATCTTTTTCGCATAATTGTATCTTATGTGGGCAGGATCAATGAAACAGTTGAAACTTAGTATTTCTGAAAACAATAGATTAATGAAAATGTTTCTTCACTAATCTTGTCATTGTCTTGGCAAGGTTTCTAATTAAGCTTTGATAGTGTTTGAGCACATACTACTCGCATAAGATCTATGTGTTCTAACATAATCGTCAACCAATCAAAAATTTTTTGTTCAGAGTTCCCGATAAAATTGCACATAAGCACTTTGGAAATCTTGATTAATCAGAGAACTGATTTATTCTGATTTGTGCTGCCCAATTTGCAAATTGACTATAAAACCTGCATGTTGTTGTTGTCAGGTACCTTCGAGTTGGTTCTGACTCATAGAGACCCTGTATACTACAGAATAAAACACTGCCTGGTCCTGCACCCGGCTCATAATTATTGTTATGCTTGAGCCCTTTGTTGCAACTACTGTGTCAATGAATCTCCTTGAGGGTCTTCCTCTTTTTTGCTCACCCTGTACTTTTCCAAGCATGATGTTCTTCTCCAGGGACTGATTCCTCCTGTTAACATGTCCAAATTATGTAACACATAGTCTCACCATCCTTGCTTCTAATGAGCATTCTGGTAGTTCCTCTTCCAAGACAGATTTATTCATTCCTTTGGCAGTCCATGGTATAGTCAATATTCTTTGCCAACACCACAATTCAAAGGCATCAATCCTTCCTTGGTCTTCCTTATTCATTGTCCAGCTTTCACATGCATATGATGTGATTGAAAATACCATGGCTTGGTCAGGCGCACCTTAGTCTTCAAGGAGCCATCTTTGCTTTTCAACACTTTAAAGATGTCCTTTGCAGCAGATTTGCCCAACACCATGCATCATTTTTGATTTCTTGACTGCTGCTTCCATGGGTGTTGACTGGGGAGCCATGTAAAATAAAATCCTTGACAGCTTCAATCTGTTTTCCATTTATCATGCTGTTGCTTACTAGTCCGGTTGTGAGGGTTTTTTTTTTTTTTTCTTTATGTTGAGGTGTAACCCACACTGAAGGTTGTGGTCTTTGATTTTCATCAGTAAGTACTTCAAGTACTCTTCACTTTAAGCAAACAAAGCTGTGTCAAGTGCATAACGCAGGTTGTTAATTAGTCTTCCTCCAATCCTGGGACCCATTTTTCTTCATACAATCCAGCTTCTCGGATTATTTGCTCAGCATGCAGATTGAATAGGTATGATGAAAGGATACAACCTGGACACACATCTTTCCTGGCTTTAAACCATGCAGTATCCCCTTGTTCTGTTCAAACAACTGCCTCTTGATCTATGTACAGGCTCCTCATGAGCACAATTAAGTGTTCTGGAATTCCCATTCTTCGCAATGTTATCCATAATTTGTTATGATCCACATGGTCGAATGCCTTTGCATAGTCAATAAAACACAGGTAAACATCTTCCTGGTATTCTCTGCTTTCAGCCAGGATCCATCTGACACCAGCAATGATATCCCTGGTTCCACGTCCTCTTCTGAATTCAACCTGAATTTCTGGCAGTACCCTGTTCATATGCTGCTGCAACTGCTTTTGAATACTGTTTAGCAAAATTTTACTTGATTGTGGTATTAATGATATTGTTTGGTAATTTCCGCATTCAGCTGGATCACCTTTCTTGGGAATAGGCATAAATATGGATCTCTTCCAGTTGGTTGGCCAGGTAGCTGTCTTCCAAATTTCTTGGCATGGCCGAGTGAGCACTTTCAGAGCTGCATCTGTTTGTTGAAACATTTCAACTGATATTCCATCAGTTGCTGGAGCCTTGTTTTTTGCCAGTGCCTTCGGTGCATCAGTTCCTGATTATGTGCTCCCTCTTGAAATGGTTGGACATCAACCAATTCTTTTTGGTATAATGACTCTGTTTATTCCTTCCATCTTCTTTGATGCTTCCTGCATCGTTTAACATTTTCCCCATAGAATCCTTCACTATTGCAACTCGAGGCTTGAATTTTTTCTTCAGTTCTTTCAGGTTGAGAAATGCCAAGCTGTTTTCCTCTTTTGGTTTTCTATCTCCAGCTCTTTACACATGTCGTATTACAATATTTTACTTTGTCTTCTCGAGCCGCCCTTTGAAATCTTCTGTTCAGTTCTTTTACTTCATTATTTCTTCCTTTTGCTTTGGCTACTCGACATTCAAGAGCAAGTGTCAAAGTCTCTTCTGACATCCATTTTGGTCTTTTCTTTCTTTCTTTCCTGAAATTTTTTAATGACCACTTGCTTTCTTCATGTATGATGTCCTTGATGTCATTCCACAACTCGTGTGGTCTTCGGTCATTACCGTTCAACGCCTCAAGTCTATTCTTGAGATGGTTTCTAAATTCATGTGGGATATATTCAAGGTTGTACATTGGCTCTCGTGGACTTGTTCTAATTTTCTTCAGCTTCTACTTGAACTTGCGTATGAGCCATTGACGGTCTGTTCCACAGTCGGCCCCTGGCCTTGTACTGACTGATGATATTGAGCTTTTCCACCGTCTCTTCCCACAGATGTAGTCAGTTCAATTCCTGTGTATTCTATCTCATGAGGGCCATGTGTATAGTCACCATTTATGTTGGTGAAAAAAGGTCTTTGCAATGAAGAAGTCATTGGTCTTGCAAAAGTCTATCATGTGATCTCCAGCACCGTTTCTATCACCAAGGTCATATTTTCCAACTAATGATTCTTCTTAACTTTGTTTCCAACTTTCAAATTCCAATCACCAGTAATTATCAATGCATCCTGATTACATGTTCAATCAACTTCAGACTGCAGGAGCTTGTAAAAATCTTTGATTTCTTCATCTGTGGCCTTAGGGGTTGGTGCTTAAATTTAAATAATAGTCGTATTAACTGGTCTTCCTTGTAGGCTATGGGTATTATCCTGTGACCACCAGCGTTGTACTTCAGAATAGATCTTGAAATGTGTTTTTGACTATGAATGCAACACCATTCCTCTTCAAGTTGTCATTCCTGGCAATGTAGACCATATGATTGTCTGATTGAAAATGGCCAATACCAGTTCATTTCAGCTCACTAACGGGTAGAATATTGATGTTTATGCATTCCATTTCATTTTTGAAGATTTCCAATTTTCTTAGATTCGTACTTCATAGATTCCATATTCTGATTATTAATGGATGTTTGCAGCTGTTTCTTCTCATTTTGAACCATGCACATCAGCAAATGAAGGCCCTGAAAGCTTGACTCCATCCACATTACTAAGGTCAACTCCACTTTGAGGAGGCAGCTTTTCCCCAGTGGTCTTTTGAGTGCCTTCAAACCTGAGGGGCTCATCTTTCAGCACTATATCAGACAATGTTCCACTGCTATTCATAAGGTTTTCACTGGCTAATTCTTTTCAGAAGTAGACTGCTGGGTCTTTCTTCCTAGTCTGTCTTAATCTGGAATTCAGCTGAAACCTGTCCTCTATGGGTAACCCTGCTGGTGTCTGAATACCGGTGCCGTAGCTTCCAACATCGCAGCAACACCTAAGGCCCCATAGTAGGACAAACTGACAGACATGTGGGGGAAAAACCTGCATAGCAGTCTGATAATGGAGTTCTGAGTGCTTATTTTTGACAAATCGTCCCAGTTATTTTTGGAATTCGAGGGCGGTGGTAGTGGGACACTCGAAATTCTGAAAGTGAAAGGCTAGGTTTTTTGAGATCAGGAGTGGTGGTGGTTCCCAGTGGCTGGAGCAAGATGCAGCAGTTCAGGACTCCAAGCCTCTGAGCAACTGCTCATCTCTCCAAGCCTTGGCAATGCCTCGAGCTCTGTCTTACCCTTGACAAAACGCCTCCCTAACCGGAAATTGAACCCAGGTTACATAGCTGAAAGCGCTGAATACTATCCACTACACTACTAGAGAACTGCGCTATGGGTCCCTTTCTTCTACCCTCAGGCCGTAGGTTCCTTGGCATGCAATTCTGGAAAGCTCCCGCCCTCTTACCCTCCTGGGTGCAGCCTTCCCACCTAGGTATCATCCTGAAAGCTGTTGCCTCCCTGCTTTCTCCAAAGGCTGAGCCAGCTTGCAATGCATCAAGCGCGGTCAGACAAGTGGGACATCAGCAAGGCCTGCCATGTCCACAAGTCGTGGAGCAAGTGGTTCGTCTGGGCTACAGCTCAGGACTGGCCTCTCTAGAGATACGCCTTTGCTAGGTGGCAGGGGCAGCGGTAGCACGTGGAGAGATGGTGGCCCTATCCATAGCAGAGGCCGAGGTTATGGGAGGATGTAGGACGGGAGATGCCTAGGGCAAGACCGGGCCTAGCACTGACCCCTCTCCCTTGATCTAAAGAAAGAAAAAAAAAAAAGACTCATATGCAGAAGCGGAGATACCTGGATGGAAATCTTTTTCAAGTAAGGCTTCGAACTGAACTATGATGCTCCCCTAAAATCTTCTACACCTATAGTTTTTCCATATTAGTTGATGGCAAGTCCATCCTTCAAATGCTCAGAGCAAAAACTTCTTCCTGACAGCAAACTTCTCCTCCAATTTCACATCTAGTTAGTGAGTAATTCGTGTCTTTTTGTCAGTGAAGTATGGACATTGGTTTACACAATCCTTCTCTTTTGCGTCTCCGAATTTGAGCAAACAACTCTCCTGATAAAGGCCAGGAGATCAATTTAACTCACCATCCTCACCCTCTCAGACCTTAGAGTCCTAGACCCTAAATCTAGGGATCGTTGAGTTGGGCTGTCTTGTGTCCCTTTCCTTCGGTTATGCCCTCAAAATTAGCCTCTTCCTGGATTGTCCTCCAGGCCCAGAGATGTGTCTGAAACCTCTCAGCACAGCTAGTCTCTCCAGGTCAGGAACAGCACACCCTTCCAGTTCAGCCTACAGAGAAGCTTCAGGAGGCACTTTTTTTCCTCCAGTTTCTGAACCTATCAGACTGCAGGTGTGCTATGCGCAGGGGCTCACGGGTGAGCATGCGGTTGCCCAGGAGCTGGCTGCCCTCCCAGCCTCTAGAAAAGGGCAACTGCCCCCTTTGTCCTGTCCAGGAGGGACCCAAAGGGTCCTGAGGCTACAGAAAGGCAATGAATCCTCTCCTCTGAATGGATGGGGGAACAGGGAAATAGAACATGGAGGGAAGAAAAAGGGGAGGGATCTAATGAAATTTCCTGATCTAAAGTTACCTTAAGGAGTTTCAAAGAATGAAATTCTTAGTCTGTTAGGAGTAGACAAGAAATTAGTTTTATTGAGGAATAGTGCAACTCGAACTGGGAGCACAAAGCCAAAGCATGAAGTGCTCCGAAGTACAGAAGCTAAAGAGGGCTTTTTATACATAAGAGTTCAGAGAAACAGTAACACAAGTCGTACTTGAGTTAATGCTGGAGCCAGCCTGCCCACAAGCATTTTATGAAAATAGTCCCACTTGTCTTTCAAGGCTAGGGGCAGCTTGCACAACAGCATTCTTTTTGAGAATGGCCACAGTTTTGCCCTCTTCTCTTGTGCTCTCAAGAGACTGAGCCGATTAACCCATTACTTTGAGTTCAGCCCAAACACCTCTCATTTTAGGGGTCAGCTAACTCAGGAGCCCTGGTAGTGCAGTGAGTAAGCAATCAGCTGTTAACCAAAAGGTTAACAACGTTAACCTTGTTAAGCAATGTTTTTTTGTTTGTTTTTAAAGTTACCTCAAAGTCTGCCTCTTCTGAAACTGGGTCTTCTAGTCTTGGTGAGGGTGACGCAGTCCAGTCACACACCTTTCTCCAATTTGAGTCTAAGAACAAGACTGAGCACTGCAGCTTGGTTTCCAGCTAGCAGACAAGTCCATTCCTTCCCCAAGGTGGGAACACTTGAACTTTGGACTTCGAGGCACCAGGGTAAGCACTTCACTAAGAATGCAGCTTCAGGAGGAAAGGGCACATTCTTCCCGAGATTTCTTTTCAACTTCATTTCTAAAGGAAATCCTAGGGAGAATAATATGAAAGTCTTTCACCAATGAGAACTCTTTGCTTATTGGTGCTTGCCGTGAGGCAAAGGTGAAAACCTGTCCAAACACTATGGCGCTATGCAAACTGCCTTTCCCTCTTTGTCCTGGGCTAGAATTTGCACTCCATGACCTACTGAGCAGCAAAATAAAAAGGCAAATAAAAATGAGTTTTAGTGGTTGAAATACAACTGCCTTACAAAAAGAATCTCAAGAGTGAGGAGGGAGAAATCGGTTGATCTATTAGCTGATAGAAATAAGACTGATGCCATACCACCAGCTGCAAGGGAAATGGAAAGTGGAAATTTACTGTTTGTGCAAACAAGGAGCAATGTGGGGCCTAGCAGCTGAAAGGCCACATGCTGCCACCCCTAGGGGAGCTTGGAGCTTTTATGCCCCCAGGAGGCAGGGTTGGTGCCCAAAATCTGATATCCCGATCCCTCCCATGTCCATACTTAGAGATCCAGGTGCTGAGTCATTTGTAAAGGAAAGGAACTTTTGCTTTTCAAATGGGCTCGGATGCAGCTGTGTGCTGGGGAACATCTTCCTCTCAGGCGAAGTGCACCTCTGGGATCAAGTTTGGGGCCACAGCTCTTTAGGTCCTGTGCATCCACTAAGATCTTGGTTTGCACACGTGCAGGATTCTAGCACCAAATTCAAACTACAGTAAGAGCCTGCTGCGCAGTCTGGCCAAACGACAGTTAGAAACCACGGTTTGGAGGGCTTCGAGGGGGTGGAAATTGCAGTAGAGCGCGGGAAGCTTCAGCAGCTTCACTATGATGGAAAAATGAAAAGGGGGAGGAGGATGGAGAAGGGCAATAGCTCCATCTTTGACTTTCAAGACATAGGAAAGGATTGCCATTACTGTCCAACCTGACTTTCACACGGCAAAACAAACCTCATTTCTCTGTTTCTCGTCAGAGATGACCAAAATTATCACCAGCTTCTGGGGTGGAGTGGGATTATAGGACAGTGCTGACTTTATGTAAGATTTTAGATCAGGAAATTCTTTAAAGTTCCTTTCTCTTCTACTTACTGAATTTTCTCCACAGGCTGACACTGAAACTGAGTAAGTGCCCATGACAATGGCAGCCAGCACAAAAAGTATTTCCTGAGGGTCCCACTTGGCTTTCCTCCACTCCAGAGTATGGTTACAGAATAGGTTGACTTCCTTAAGAGAAAATGAATCTAAATCTGCATCTGGGTCTCGAGACAACGACAGGCAGTTTTAATATTCCATATTTATACCAGATAAATATGTATATAGTTATATTAACATTTATACACATACCTCTACCCCAAATAACCCTTCTCAGAAAACTATAAAGGCCTAAACCACCAAATGGAGGTTTAAAGAGTTGAGAGCTTTAATAAATACAACTAACCACGTATAGCAAACAGATCCTGGAAGGCTGTTGCCCCCTTACCCAACCTCTTCTGCTTTGTCCCTGCATTCTCTCAGCTCTGCCTTGATGGGTTGCAGGCCACTGCCCCAGTATTTACTTCACCTTTGCTCTATTCTTGGATACACTTTTGCTGTCTGGCACCAGATGAAAGCATGTGCCTGGGAGTGAAAGAGCTCGTGACATGTGAAGTGATTCACTGCTGATGGATTTGGGAAATGTCAAGAGATATTCGGATGATGAGCATGGAGGGCACCAGGGTACAGATAATAAATGTATTAAGACATTTCCCTAAAGAAATGTAAGGACAGTAAGTGGATTAGCCTTCAGGTACATCCAGATACAGGCTGTGGAAGACTCACTCAGGATGCAGTGTGGCAAATGGATTGGACTATATTGGATGTAAACACTGGGTGTAGGAAGGCCCACTTTATATCTGGTTGTATTAAAGGAGGTAAGGGTTGATGGATAAAAGAATGCAGTCATAAATGCACAGTTTCCTTTCCCCAGTGTGTTTATGCAGGCATAATCAAGGAAAGAAATGCACTTCACCACATGACCTTGTCAAAGGACCAATATATTAATGTTTCAACCACTAAAATTTCTTTAAAATAATTTGTACTCCTTTTTTTTGTACATCAAAACATATCGAGTTAGGGAATTGGAGTCTCCTAATTTTTTAAAACAATTAAACATTTATTTCATACTTTAAATAAAATATCCATATAATAGGATGAGCCTACACCTGAAGAATTGTTATATCTTTGGCCCCAGACTTTAATGGAGGTGGTGACTGCCCATGGAGCCCTGGTGATGCAGTGATTAAGTGTTTGGCTGCTAACCAAAAGGTCAGAAGGTCGAATCCACCAGCTACTCCTTGGAAACCTGATGTGGCCAGTTCTACTCTGTCCTATAGGGTTGCGGTGGGTCAGAATTGACTCAGTGGCAATGGGTTTGGGGTTTGGGTTTGACTGACTGCAGGTCATATTGAAGACGGGGCTGGAATGATGAGGGGTCAGACACTGGAGAGAGCTGAAGATACCGAGAATTTTAAGACTGGAGAACAAAACAGCAACGTATAGTGGAATGACATCTGTGATGGTTAAGGTTGTGTGTCAACTTGCCTGGGCCGTAATACTCAGTGGTTTGGCAGTTATCATGTAGTTTGGCAATTATGTAATGATGTAATCACCTCCATGATGAAATCTGGTAAAAATAGCCAGTCAGTTGAAAGGGAGTTTCTTTGGGGGTATGACCTACATCCATTATATGTAGACTTTCTGGCAGTTTGTTGGTCTTCACTCACTCCAGATCCTGCAGCTGGCTCCTCATCTCAGTTCCAGTTCTTTGTACCTGAGCCAGCAGCTTACCCACTAATCTTGGGATTCATCAGCCTCCACAGCCTCTGAGCCAGAGGTCTGCTCCTGACCTGCCGATCTTGGGTTCACCAGCCCATGCAGGTAAGTGAGGCAGGAGAGGCCACCAACCTAACTCACAGATTTGGGACTTTTCAGCCTCTACAACCCCATGAGCCATTTCCTTGATATAAATCTCTAAGACAACATCCAACATGAAATATCTGAAGGACTTCTGAGAGAAGAAGGAGTGTTTTGTGACAGGAGTGTTCTGTGACACTCATGGAGCTGAATAGGGAACGATGGTGAGGAGTACAGGACGTCAGGTATGGGCCTTAATACAGGCACTTTCCTGACCACCAGAGCTATCTAATGATTAGGCTGATTGTGAGTGAGCTTCCCTTACAAGACATTTTAGGAGAAACTGCACAATATGAAAAGCATCAGTTGCTGCTTTCAATGCTTTCAACTCTAAGATCTGTTCTTCTGTTTGCCAATTCTTTCACCAAACAGGTTTGGTGGTTTAAGATGTTTTGCTATTCATATCAATATGCATTATCATTAATCCTTTCCTTCTTCCCAGTGCCGTCTAAGTGTCCTAAATTACTGAGGACTTTTGGGTAATGAGATTGGTGAGACATTTGATAGAATGGAGATGGGAGAATCAGAGAAAGCCGTTGGAAGGAGATTGCAAGAATGCAGGCATCAATGATGAAAGTCTGATAAAGGCATTATCAGGAAAACTAAGTGGTAAAAGGCATATGAAAAACATTAAAAAAAATAAATAAACCTGATTAAGTTTGAGGATGTTTGGAGGGAAGGACAGAGAAAAACCCCTACTGGAGTGTGGAACAGATCCAAGGGCCTTGTCTCCCTCACCTGAACTGACATGAAGCTGTTTGATTTCCTTGGTTAGCCTACTTTGTGAAAATATACATTCATTTCATAGTAGAAATATAACTACGTTTAATTATGGAATATTGCCCAGACACCACTGCAGAGATGTGTGATGTAAGGATTCTGTATTGTATTACCTCCCTAATGAACCACAAGTGCTTATGCTGAAACACTTCTGGCCCCTAAGGTCCTGATACAAGTTTGAACTTTTACTGCATTATTTACAGTTGTTAGTACCCACCATGTAGAAATAAGATAGATATATGTATGTATGAGTTAATGGATGGAGAAATGATTAAATGAATAAATAAATAATACAAGTAATAAGTTTAAAAGATTCTAGAACCCTGAAAATTTCACATAAATTTGTTCTTTGTCTATAGTTGTCCAACTTCTTATTTTCATGGTTCTCAGAAGCTTTGAGGCCCTGCTTCTATTTCCGCTCTTACCCTTTTATCTCTCCCTGTGGGTAGAGATCAATAACTTTCTCTCCCACCCTCTTTTGTCTCTCTAGAAACTTCTTTTTAGGCTGGAGGATTAAGGATAGCAGTAATCAAAGAGTATGTGTGGCCTCATCTGCCAACCCAAAGTCTTCTATTCTCAAGTGGATTATTTTCAATCCAGGAAAATTCCTGCCTGAGTACCTGCCATCTCAGTATCCCCAGGCACAAATACGAATGGTGCCACCTTCTGGGTCTCTGGGATCAGGGTGATATCACTGACAGGCAGGGCTCAGCATTTGGCTGCTGATGGTGGCAAAGCCAGGCTTGGCCCTTCCTCAACCACCTGGAAACCAGTGGCCACTTTTCAAGGCGGTTGCTGTTGTTAGGTGCCGTCACGTGGGTTCTGAATCATAGCAACCCTACATGCAACAGAATGAAACACTGCCCAGGGCTGCACCATCCTCAGAATCATTGTTATGCTTGAGCCCATTGTTGCAGCCACTGTGTTCATCCATCTCATTGAGGGTCTTCCTCTTTCTCTCCAACCCTCAACTTTACCAAGCTGGATGTCCTTTTCCAGGGTCTCGCTCCTGAGGACATGTCCAAAGTAGATGAGACAAAGTCTTGCTGTCTTTGTTTCTAGGGAGCATTCTGGCTGTACTTTTTCTACGACAGATTGCTTTATTCTCCTGGCAGTCCAGGGTATATTCAATATTCTGTGCCAACACCATAATTCAAAGGTGTCAATTTATCTTCAGTCTTCCTTATTCATTGCCCAGCTTTTGCATGCATACTAGATGATTGAAAACACCGTGGTTTGGGTCAGGCGCACCTTAGTCCTTAAAGTGACATTTTTCCTTTTTAACACTTTAAAGAGGTCTTTTGCAGCAGATTGACCCAATGCACTTCATCTTTTGATTTCTTGACTGCTGTTTCCGTGCATGTTGATTGTGGATCCAGGTAAAATGAAACCCTCGACAACTTCAGTCTTTTTCCATTTATCATGATGTTGCTTCTTGGTCCAGTTGTGAGAATTTTTCTTTTCTTTATGTTCAGGTGTAATCCATACTGAAGGCTGTAGTCTTTGTTCTTTATCAGTAAAAGAACAGTATCAAGCCCTCTTCACTTTCAGCAAGTAAGGTTGCATCATCTGCTTATCCCAGGTTGTTAATGAATCTTCCTCCAATCCTGACATCGTGTTCTCTTCATATTGTCCAGCTTTTCAGTTTATTTGCTCAGCATACAGACTGGATAAAGTTTTTATGTACACCTTTCTTGAGTTTAAACCACCCAGTATTCCCTTGTTCTGTTCGATCAACTGCCTCTTGGTCTAGGTACAGATTCCTCATGAGCACAATTAAGTGTTCTGGGAATTCCCATTCTTTGAAATGTTATTCATAACTTGTTATCATCCACACAGTTGAATGCTTTTGCATAGTCAATAAAACACAGGTAAACATCTTTCTGGTATTCCCTGCTTTGAGCCAAGATCCATCTGACATCAGCAATGATATCCCTCATTCCACGTCCTCTTCTGAATCCAGCTTGAATTTCTGGCAGTTCCCTGTGGATGTACTGCTGCAATTGATTTTGAATGATCTTCAGCAAAATTTTACTTGGTTGTGATATTAATGATGTTGTTCAATAATTTCCACGTTCAGTTGAATCACTTTTCTTTGGAATGGGCATAAATATGGATCTCTTCCAGTTGGTTGACCAGGTAGCTGTCTTCCAAATTTCTTAAACAGTGAGTGCTTCCAGTATCGCATCTGTTTGTTGAAACATCTCAACTGGCATTCCATCAATTCCTGGAGCCTTGTTTTTCACCAATGCCTTCAATGTAGCTTGGACCTCTTTCTTCAGTACCATTGGTTTCTGATAATATGCTACTTCCTGAAATGGTTGAATGTCAATGTTCGATACAGTGTCTCTGTGTATTACTTCCATCTTCTCTTGATGCTTCCTGTGTTGTTTAATATTTTCCCTCTAGAATCTTTCATTATTGCAATTGGAGACTTGAACTTTCCAAGGTAGGGAAGTAAAATGGGACGGGGGTCTTTGGTTTGTGTGTAGGTCAGCAAGGTGATGTGGTTGGAAGAGATAATGGGGCCACATCAGGATCCTCTGAGAGCTCAGTCTGGCTCATAGAATGTCAGAAGACCAAAACCAAAACAAAACAAAATTTGTTGCCACCGAGTTGATTCCGACTCATAGTCACCCTATAGGACAGAACTGAACTGCCCTGGTTTCCAAGGAGCAGATGGTGGATTCGAGCTGCCAACCTTTTAGTTAGCAGTTGAGCTCTTAACCACCATGCAACCAGGGCTCCAGAATATCAGAACCTAGTGTATTTTCACTGGAGATTCAAGCTTTAATATCTCACTCATTTTATGGTTCCCCTCCCCCTTATTATTAAAGAAAACAATACACATGCTTTCAGATTGACAAATGCTTACAAACTTACAAAAGGTTCTCAGCTAACCCCTATTCCACAC
The DNA here is from genome assembly GCF_024166365.1 of Elephas maximus indicus. Taxonomy (NCBI): domain Eukaryota; kingdom Metazoa; phylum Chordata; class Mammalia; order Proboscidea; family Elephantidae; genus Elephas; species Elephas maximus. The sequence continues at coordinate 140,340,420 of NC_064821.1, forward strand.
TTAACATTCATTGAGTGCCCTCTGTGAGTAGTGCCCATCTCAATGTCCATTCCTGTATAGGATTGCTCCCAGGCTGCACCTATGTCTCATGGTGTGTTCCCTATGATCAGTTGACTGAGGGAGAGGAAACTTGGACCTGATTTACAGATGGTCTTGTGTGATACGCAGACACCACCTGAAAGTTGACAGCTGTAACACTACATCCCCTTTCTGGGACATCGGTGAGAGACAAGGATGAAGGGAAATCCTCCCAGTGGGCAGAACTTTGAGTAATGCACCTGGTTGTCGTTATTGCTTGGAATAAGAAATGACCAGATGTGCAGTTGTATAAAGATTCATGCAATTGTACACAATGATTTGGTTGGGTTGTCAAGGATTTGAAAGTATATGATTGGAAACTGATGACAATGGAGTCTGGGGAAGAGGTATGTGGACAGACTTCTCTGAATGGGCAAAAAAAAAAAAATTAAGATATTTATGTCCCATGTGAATGCTTACCAAAAAATGGCCTCAGCAGAAGGGGATTTTAATATTCAGTGGATAGGATGACTTGTTCTATGGATACCTGTCAGCATTTTTCTCCAGTCAATCCTTTCATTGCCCAGAGAGCTCTTAAACAAAGTGTCCATGATGGCAGGGATGAAAATTATGCATGGGCTCAGCAACATGGACTTTCACTGACCAAGGCCAGCTTGGCTACAGTCACTACTGAGTACCCACTCCTCCAGAAGCAGAGACCAACATTGAGTCCCAGATACAGCACCATTTCCGAGTGATCAGTCAGCAACCTGGTGAAGGGTTGTTTATACCACTTCTGTGATGGAAGGGGCAGTGTTTCTTTCTTCTGAAATAGACAGTTACGCTGGTTATAAATTTGTCTTCCCTGAGTCCAAAGCTACGGCCACAACTGCCAGCTGTGGACTTTCAAAATGTGTTATCAGCAATGATGGTATTCCACACAGCGTTGTGTCTGATGAAGGAACTCACTTCACGGCAAATGAAGTGTGCAATACACCAATACACTATTTAGCATCCTGTCCTTGCAGCTGACACCAATCGAGGTGAAGAGCTCATAGGAGCCATTGAACACTGCTCCATCCACTTCAGGGACTGTTTGTGGGGAGAGCGAGTTGTGGCATTTGAAGGTAGAATTTACCCATGACAAAAATACCTGTGGTGCTCTCCCAGGAAAAGTTCTAAGTGCTTTCTGTGCCTTAACAGCTTTGACCTTCATAACAACCCCGAAGGATGTATTTCTATTCCTGTCATCATCATAGAGTCCCTGGGTGGTACTGTGTAAGAAAGGCCTGGCAGTCTGCTTTTGAAAAAATCAGCCATTGAAAATGCTATGGAGTACCATTCTACTTTGACTCACATGGGGTCATCATGAGTCAAAACAGGCTTCATGGACACTGGCTTATGCTTTTATTATTATTAACATTATTTGTTTTTATCATTATCACTACCGCACAGATGAATACTTTAAGATCCAGAGAGGATTACTGACTTGCCAAAGGGTCTGGCCTCAGAGCCCTTGCCTTCCACCGCCATACTCAGATTTCATTCCCATTTGCAGCCTCTCTCCCCATGAACCTCTCTTCTTTACATCTCTTCATCCCCTAACAACCCAGGAAGTTTATATGTCAGGAACCCAGTGACCCTCAGAAGTCAATAAATAAAAGAAAAGAAGGAAGAAGAGGGAGAAGCAGGAGAAGGTATGAGGAGGAGAGAAGGAGACCTCAAAACTATTTGAGTTTCTCCAGGGAAACTCCACCAGGCTCCTGCAAAGATGACATGGCTCTGACCCCCATTCTAATTGATGGTCTGATCCAGGGAGATCCTTGGACGGGCCTCCCAGGAGAAGAAAACAAGGTCATTTGGTCTTCGAGGGGCAGGTGGGGCCTCCTGAGAGGGCCCTCTCCCAGACTGAGACCCAGACTCAGGTTTTTCTAAAGAATGCATGAAGAGCCAATGAATCCCACAGCAGCCAGGAGCTCGCCCTGCCCCCTATCCTTTTGTCCGGTCCATGTACTCCTCAGTCAAGTACTAAATATACTTTTTAAATGTCCTTTTTAAACACATTCGTTTTCTTTTTCTAATGTCATCTGACTTTTCTAGTCTCCTGGCTCCCGCCAATGAAAGCAGGTATCAGTTCCATAAGCAGAAGGTAAGCATACAAACACCAGAATATCAATATGACAGCACTACAGTAAAGCCCCATAATTCCACCACTGCTATGATATTTAATCCCCATGGACTCTTCCAGACACGTCACATGTTTTCTCTTTTGCATTCAATACTCCCAAGAAATGTTCATATCTGTCTTGTGTCCAAGAGGGAAGCAACAGTGAAGGAGGTGGAGTTGCTTGAGCCCATGGAGGCAGCCTGATAAGTATGTAGATGAGACAATGCAGTGGCAGCTGGTCAGGGTCTGTGCTTCAAGGCACTGTGGTTGGCCAGGCTGTGGGTTCCAGTTGGCGCCTGAATGTTTTTACGGAGAACGGTTTGCAAGAATGGTGGTGGGTGGATCGAGAGGAGGGTAGTAACATTGAATGTACAGTGCAAATGTTGGAGGTTGCACTGTACCCATAGAAAATGTAGTCATACTTAGCCAGCAGGGGAGATACCATGATCACAAATGTGGCTTTCCCAGGGTGAGGCTCATACATTACACTCAGGTTGTGCTGACCGATGTGATTTCCCCACACATGGGAAACTGGACTCCATAAATTTGTGGTAGTGGGAATTCCTCTGATCTTCCATTTAAAACAGACTTTGCTAACCTTGGCTGCCACACCCAGTAAAGCTGCTGTCTCATCACCTTTTCTTACCCGTGACTCAATTCTCTACTCTTCCCTATGTCTCTCTCTTCAAACTCTCATTTTTGACTTCTTTGACAGAAGTGCCATCTGTGCTTCTGCTGCCTGCTCAGAGGCTCTTTACTCTCCCTGAGACACTCCAGAATCTGCAACTTCACCCACCAGTCTCATATGCACTAAGGACCAACTGTTCCCACCTGCAGCTAAGACACTGACTCTGGCTGTGCATTGGGCCTACCATCAAGGGCACTGCTGGAGGTGGGGAAGCAGGTTGAGAGGAGGACTCTTGTGGGAGAAGCACCTTTGGCTGTGGAGTGGGGAGGGACCAGTAAGAGGTGGTAGTGAGAGATGAGATTCTGGTATGAAGCCTTCTGGGGTAGATGGGAATTGAGCCAGTGGATGAAAACGTCCAGGTGTGGCTCTCCCAATATCGATTTTAGCCCTACCTTGGAAATGGATGTGCACCCTCACCTTAAAGTCTTCTCATATCGTGAGTAAAGTGTCTAAATGAGCTCTGGTTCTTGCTTTATTGTCCAGTGGAAAGGTTCTCTTTCCTCCAGGTCTGCTGTAGGCTCCTGACACAGATAACACAGCTCTTTGCTGGGGAACAGCCCTGTGTGGGGGCAGCTGTAACTTCTCTAGCCTGGTTGGCTGTCACCAGCAGGAGAAAGGGCATAGTGCATGCCTCGTTGGAAAGCATGGAAGACTTTGCCTTTCTGCTTTCCACTGCGCGAAAAGGCCTCTCTAGAGCCTCAATGGGGACTGGAGTGAAGGAGGCACCTCTTTCAGGAAGGCTCCCTCTCCCCTCTCCGATGATCCAGTTACTTCTGAAATCTCACCCAGCATCCTCCCTCTTCCTTCCTTTGGTCTTCCTCTTTCCCACATGACCTCTGCACTTACAGACTCAGAGTTGGTGGACAAGACTGAGCTTCATCTCCATGGTTGGGGAGGGAGTTGGGTGAACACTTTCTAACAATACGAAGAAGCAACAGAGACTCCTGCGTGAACTCTTCCCCTTGCCTCCTCTCTTGGCACAGCCTGTTGAGGGCCCTGGGGGAGTGTCTGGGAATGGCTCAGTATGCAAACCTTGATGGTGATGGCAGAATCTCTCCATTGCACCTTAGGGAATGGGTGGATTAGCCTGTGGGGCCAGCTGTTACTGATAAGGGAAGCCTGGGGGAAATTCCAGCAGAAGCCTTGACTCTGCACTGAGCTGCTATGGAATGCTGCTTCCATAGCTCATTCTTTCCTAGGAGCATCTTGGAGAGAGGAGAAGAAATCAAGGATGATGCTATCCTCACTGCCCCTTGTGCTCTCACAAAGGCCTTTTTCTCCACCAGGAGATTCACAGGACCAGCATATAAGCTCCTGGGCCCTACAGCATTAGTGAACTCCCTGCAGAAATTGTCCTTCGAACCCATCCAATGCTTCTCAAAGTACAGCCTTTGAGGGCTTCCTAACGGCAAATCTTCACTGTGGTGGTGGTTGCTTTCTGGATCTGATAAATGCTTGTATGAAAGCCTCCACAAATATTTTCCAACTTTGATTTCTCCCAGTGGGTGTTCAGTCTTGGCACCCATGAGATGGCATGTGGCAAAGTCCTTGCTGGTAGCCTGTCACACACTTGCCCCATTCACATTCTTACCTTGCTCAGCTTCCCAACACACCCCACACCCATGGCATGCCCAGAAAGCCACTGGAGGCGGTGCCAGCCTCCTAGGGGCTATCTCCAATTCCTATTATGTAACCACCCAACCCTCCTGAGAATAACCTTTGTACATGGATACTTTGTACATGAGCCCATTGAACAATGATGGAAATAGTTGGGGAAAGATGATGACAGGTTTCCACATAATGTATCCTCCTATCCACTTGAGTATTAAAATCTTCCTCTGCTCATGTCACCCTTTGGCGAACATTTACATGAGATACAAATATCTTCACTTCTTTGGCCAATTCAGAGAGATGTATCCACATATCTCCTTGTCTCCAATTTTCCAATGATGTTCCTTCCAAGTCCCTGACCATCCAGCCAAACCACTGGCCACAACCCATGAATCAGTATACAGTCCCACATCTAGCCATTTCTCCTTCCAATCAACGTGAACAAGCAGGTGCACTGCTTGAAGTTCTGCCCATTGGGAGGATTTCCCTTCACTGCTGTCCTTCAGGGAGTTCCCAGAAAGGGAATGTAGTGCTGCCGCTGTCCACTTTCCACTGGTACTTGCATATCACACACAGCTATCTGTAAACCAGGCACAAGCTTTCTCATCCTCAGCGAATTGATCATAAGGAACTCCCCATGAGGTTATAGGTGCAGACTGGGAGATTGTAGGTAATGTGACAGGAGTGGAGACCATGGGCATTTGGGCCACTTCCTCACGCAACTTACTTGTGCCTTCAGATCCTATTCAGGCCCAATCTCGTATATACTACTTCCATTTAATGATAGAATGCTGCTGTGAACATCCAAATGTATGACTCTGTGGGTCAGACAACACCCAGTTCATGATGGGCCGCTCAGGCTGCAATGGCTACTTGGTGTCCCATGCTTAAGTGTTCAGTCTCTACTTGGGTCCAGTAACAAGCTAAAAGCTGTTTTTCAAAAGGAGAGTAGTTATCGACAGACGGTGGCAGGGATTTGCTCCAAAATCCTAAGGGCCTGCACTGTAATTCATTAATAGGGGCCTGCCAAAGTCTTAAAAAAAAAATCTCTATCTGCCCCTGATACTTCAAGCACCATAGTACCAGCTGTATCATATGGCCCAAGTGGCAAAGCCACTTGCACTGCAGCCTGAACCTGTTGCAGATCCTTCTCTTGGTTTGTGTCCCACTCAAACCTAGCAGCTTTTCGAGTCACTTGATAAATAGGCCCAAGTAGCACACCCAAATAAGTGGTATGTTGCCTCCAAAATCCAAAGATGTCTGCTAGGTATTATGACTCCTTTTCTGTTGTGGGACTGGCCAGATACAGTAACTTATCCTTCATTTTACAAGATCTATCTCAACATGGCCCACGCCACTGGACCCCTAGAAATTTTACTGAGGTGGAAGGTGCCTGAATTTTTGTGGATTTAATTTCCCACCCTATAGCATGCAATTGTTTTGCCAGTAAGTCCAGAGTCATTGACATTTCTTCTTTACTAGGTCAAATCAGCATAATGTCATCAATGTAGTAGACCTGCGTGACATCTTGTGGAAGGGAAGGGTGATCAATGTCCCTGCGGACAAAATTATGACACTGGTCTAGAGAGTTGATATAGTTCTGAGGTAGGCAACTGAAGGTGTATTGCTGGCATTGCCAGGTGAAGACAAACTGCTTCTGACGGTTCTTCGAAAGAGAAATGAAGAAAAAGGCATTAGCCAGATCAATAGCTGCATACCAGGTACCAGGAGATGTATTAATTTCTTTAAGCAATGAAACCACATCTAGAAGAGCAGCTACAATTGGAGTCACCACCTGGTTAAGTTTTCGATAAGCCACTGTCATTCTCTAAGATCCATCTGTGTTTTGCACAGGCTAAATAGGTGAGTTGAATGTGAATGTGGTGGGAATCATTACCCCTGCATCCTTGAAATCCTTGATGGTGGCAGTAAGTTCTGCAGCCCCTGCAGGGATGAAGTATTGCCTTTGATTTACTATTTTCTCATGTAGGGGCAATTTTAATGGCTTCTACTTGGCTTCTCCTACCATAATAGCCCTTACTTCATTTGTCAGGGATCCAATGTGGGTGGGGGTTCTGCCAGTTGCTGAATATATCACAATAATGCATTCCTGAACTGGGGAAATCACTACAGGGTGGGTTTGGAGACCTACTGGACACACTGTGAGATGAACATGAGCTAAGGCTCCATTAATAACCTGACCTCCATATGCCTCACTCTGACTGGTGGTTCTCAGTGATACTTTGGGTCTCCTGGAATTAGTGTGAGTTGAGAGCCAGTAATCCTGGAAAAGTCTCGTTATTTCCTTTTCCCCAAAGAACAGTCACTTGTGACTGGCCCTAGATCCATTTGGGGAAGGCTGGGAGAAAGATTAACAGTAAAAATTTTTGGCAGAGTACTGGAGTCCTTCCTCAAGGGGACCCTGCCACCCCTTCATTCAAAGTGTTGTGGGTCTTTAAACTCACTCAAGTCTGGAAATTGATTGAGGGGCCATGAGTCTATTCTGGTAATTTAGTTAGACTGCTGGTCACTTGACCTAGAATTCAACCGCTTGTACGGATCAAGTAAATATTTAGTAGATTTCCTATGTATTTCACTTCCAGAGACACAATGACTAAGTAGCCAATGCCATAAGTCTACATGAGTCAGACTATTCTGATTACCACTTCGACTCCACTGTCCATTACAGTAACCATCCCCACCTTATCTTTGTTGACTGAGTGCTGCTAATTGGCTCCTACTACTACAGGATCCAATCAGCCCCATTGTACTTAAGTGTCTAAATTCAGTTCCCCATGTCAAATCTGAGTTACATAAAATAGCAATCACAGCAGTCTTCAAGGATGTTGAGGCTCCCTTGACAAATTTGTTCCTCATAGTGTGGTAAAATTTGTGTCCTCTGGATACTTTCAGATATCTCAAGATTCTTGGTTACTCCTTTCCTTTGGCAATATCCTTCTAGACAAGCCTCTTGAGGACCTCCCTCTTTGTCCTCTCAAAGAGGCCCCTCTTGGCCCTTCAGCATAAACTCTCAGGTATGACCTGGAGCCGCTCCGTGAATTACAAAAACTCTAGTCACTGGGGAAATCTCAAGAGTTTACAGATTACCTTCCAGGAACCAGGACAAAAGACCAAATCCTTTGAGTAAAATTAATTGTACACTCCACAGACATGCTTGTTTATCCCTATTTTTATCCACTGGAAAGGTCAAGAAGACACTATCTTTGCCAAGGCTGTGAGAAATACATCCAAGAAAACTGTTTCCACATCCTTAAAGAACTCTGTGGTAGCTGTTTTATAAAGAACAGTGGAAACTGCTGCCATTGAACTGGAATCTTTGAAATGCATGGGGATGATGGGAAGATGGGATTGGAAGGGTAAAGTGACAACATTTAATCTTAAAACACAAGGTGACCACAGTTACTACAATGAGTAACAGAGCTGAAACAATAATCAGAATGACCTGACCCTCAAAGCCCTTTGACATTAACTCATTGATCAGTGTCCCTAGAAATGAAATAGATGGGCAGTCTAATAAATTTTTACTTGATTCATATAAGCAGAAACACTCGAGGTCTGGTGAACATAGTCTGACTTGAATCACAGCAATAGACAGTCACAGACCCTCAACAAATTCGCAAGCACAGAGTTCTTTGAATGAAAGAGAGATAAATCTCCCCAAGGAATGACCTGTGTATACAGCTAGAAATTAATTCTCTTAGGCCTCTAGCCAAATGCAATATTCTCACCAGTTATCTGAGTAGAATGACCTATTAGTAAAAGATTATTTTATACCATAATATTTGGATTTTATACCATATTAGTAGAAATGTTCCCTTGCCATAGCTGTATTGTTAAATTTAATAACCAAAGAATATTTCATAAGGATTGTCATCCAGATTGATCACAGTGAAGCTAGAATGAGGCCAGTTTAGAATGTGAACATCTGTTTGACAGTCATGAGATTTACCTTTCCTAGGAAGCAAAAGTAGAGTAGGTAAATGTTTACATAAGCAGAATTTAACATTTTTGGAGTAGATAAAATTACTTACAGGTTGTTTAAGTTACTAGTGGAGAGAAATATTAAGGTAATAAATGGGCTTATTCTGTGTGATGGTTAAGGTTCTGTGTCAACTTGGCTGAGCTATGATTCTCAGTGGTTTGGCAGTTGCATAATAATGTAGTTTGACAGTTAAGTAATGATGTAATCTGGTGGTTATATACTGATGTAGTCATCCTCCATGATGTGATCTGATGCGATCAGCCGATCAGTTGTAAGTGGAGTTCCCTTAGGGGTGTGGCCTACATCAAATATACTTACAGCTGTTCTGGCAAAGCTTGCTTGCTTACTCTGGATCCTGCATCTGGCTTGCCATCATCTGACCTCCAGTTATTGGTATTTGATCCAGGGAGAGAGAACTTCTCTAGAGAACCCAACCTGAGACATCTGGTACTAAGAGTGGTTCCACAGAAACAGAATTGTAAGGATGAGTTTTTTAAATTGGATCTCAAGTCATTAAGGTGCTCATGACTCTACTTTCAGTAGTAAGGAGGATGCTGCTCACCCATGACATGAGATGGCAATATTAATATGCAAAATATCACCACCAATAGATCAAGTATTGGTGAGAAATGAGGCTCTGAGTTATTTCATGTTTCATACTTTTCTACAATTACGTCAGAATGAGAAATATAGGGAAGCTGGTTGGTTGGCCCTACTTTCACTAGACAAAGTAGTGAAAGAAAGAGCTCAGGACTTCAGAGTCACAGCTCAAGTATCTCTTGAACTCAAAGTTGCCACTTGTGCCCTGAAAGAAAGCCTTATTTCTTGTAGTAACAGAGCTGGTATTGCCAAAAACCCAACCCATAATCTTATCGTAAGACTGGATGAATTATAAAGCCAGTTGATTTCCCAAACTTGAGTGGACCCTAAAGTTAAAATGAGGGCATTCATTGGGAAGAATAGGGATTCTGAAACGTGGGATGGAGACACATGAGAAGATAGTTAGGAAGATGGGGACACCGAGCCCCTCAATTCCATTAAATCATTTCTGCCAGCAGAACCAGCCCTCTTACTCTCATCTATAGAGATCACTCCATCTTTATCTGCTTAGCCACCCTCCCCAGTAAAACCATTATACCTTCCATCCCCAAATGATGACATTAACCCACCAGTGCCTGAAGAGTCTTTGTCTGAAACATCATCTGAGCTGGCACCTGTGGCACTGCCTGGGGCATCACCTGAAATAGATGTCTTACAAGACATTCCTGAATATTCCCAGAATTCAACCCCACTACCCATTTTTGATTCTAGATCTATAACCAGAGAGCCCCAAAAGGTGAAGTACAAAATGTGACCCAGGGGGCCAAGATGGCTGACTAGGCAGAAGCTACCTCGGATCCCTCTTGCAACAAAGACTTGGAAAAACAAGTGAATCAATCACATACACGACAATCTACGAACCCTGAACATCAAACACAGATCTAAAGAGTTGACCTGAGTGACAGAGACTCAGCCAGCACAAGCAGGTTGCACAGTGACGCAGCTAATGAGAGAACGAGCAACCACGGGGAAGCAGCAACTGTTTTCGGAGCCTGGAGCCAGCATCCCAGTCAGAAAACCTTGGCGCCGGGCTTTGGACTGGGTGCAGGGGAGCTGAGACAGCGCAAACACGGGACGCAGCCCTAGCCCCCAGAAGTGACCTTGGGGGAAGCCCAGACAGTGCACGCAAGCAGCGCAGCGATGTGGATAACACTAGGAGAAGTCACTGGGAGGAAGCGACTGCTTTTGGAGCCTGGAGTGCAGAGTCCCAGCCAGGGAACCTGGGTGCTGGGCTTTGGACTGGGAGCGCAAGAACTGACCATGGCTTCTGAGACAGCACAAGCACAAGACAGGGGCCTGATCCTCCGGGGCAATCTTGACCCAGCTACACGCCCCTCGCCCCTCAGGAATCTCAGATAAAACAGTCATCACCAAGCAAGATAAGTAACTTTGTCTATATTCCTTGGTGCTATTTTTTTTCACTCTCTCCTATCTATCTGATCCCTCCCCTCCCCTTCCCAGGTGGTTTCCTTAACATTGGAATTTCCTGGGCCAGAGAGTGAAGTGTTCTGCATTTTTTTTGCTTGTTTGTTTGTTTGTTTTTTGTCTTTTCCTAACCCATTCTCCTGGCCTGGGAGAAGCAGCTACAAAAAAACCCAGGGACCAAAAATCCTTCCCTGACTTCCCGAAATTGGAATAAAAATATAGAACCAGCTCCAACCAAGCATATGAGATCCACACTCTTGAGCTTTCATCCCTACAGGCAACAAGGTGGCTATTATAATGCAAAGGCAATTCGGATAGTGATCTGACTGTAATTGTTTTAGTGGATTACTGGAAAGACAAGTTTCCCAGGTCTGATATCTCTACCTATTAAACAGAGCCCTCACTGACCCACAACTGGAACTGAGGGCTGAAGCTCCACCCAAACCACCTAGCCTCCTGCCACAGGGGTCTGAGGATAGTGACACCTAACAATCTGTAGAGGTACATGCATTGGGTGCCTAAGGTACTGCTGCAAAGCCCACCCACCAAAGTGCTTTAGGAATAGAGACACACCTACATCACTGGCACTTGGGGGAAGCCTGTCAGCATCCTGCCCCCCCCCCCGGAGTGTGACCCCCTGCTGCTACTAGAATCTGGTGCACACAACTATCACCACTGCTCCTCTAAGTGAATAGGTGACAGTCTACACTACACACTTGGTGACCGAAAATCAGATTCTACTCAAGAATAGTGAATAGACTCTTAGCAGCCCAAACCAGCTGGTAATAGGACATAAGTGATTCAAAGGCTACAACAACCAAGACAGAGCAATCTAGTAGCCCATCTATGTATATTGAAAGAAAACAAAACAAGACTCAGTGAGCAAATATAAAATAAATCATTACAATATCTTATAGATGGCTCAGAGACAGCAGTCGATATCAAACCACATAAAGAAGCAGAGCATGATTGCTTCTACAATTCCTCAAATTAAAGAATCAAAAGCTTTTCCAAATGAAGATACAATCCTGGAATTGCCAGTTGTAGAATATAAAAAACTAATTTAAAGAATGCTTCAAGACATCAGGGATGACCTCAAAAATGAGATAAGGCAATCTACAGAAAAAGCCAAGGAACACACTGATAAAGCAGTTGAAGAAATCAAAAAGATTATTCAAGAACATAGTGGAAAAATTTATAAGCTGCAAGAATCCGTTGAGAGACAGCATTCAGAAATCCAAAAGATTAACAGTAAAATTACAGAATTAGACAACTCAATAGAAAGTCAGAGGAGCAGAACAGAGCAATTGGAATGCAGAGTGGGGGAGCTGGAGGATAAGGCAATTGACACCAATATAAAAATAGTTGAAGAAAAATCATACAAAAAAATTTTTAAAAATGAAGAAACCCTAAGAATCATGTGGGACTCTATCAAGAAGAATAACTTGCGTGTGATTGGGGTTCCAGAACAAGGAGGGATAACAAAAAATACAGAGAGAATACTTGAAGATCTGTTGGCAGAAAACTTCCAAGACATCATGAAAGACGAAAGGATATCTATCCAAGATGCTCATCGAACCCCATATAAGATTGATTCAAAAAGAAAATCACCAAGACATATTATCATCAAACTTGCCAAAACCAAAGATAAAGAGAAAATTTTAAAAGCAGCCAGGAATAAAAGAAAGGTCTCCTACAAAAGAGAATCAATAAGAATAAGTTCAGGCTACTCAGCAGAAACCATGCAGTCAAGAACGCAATGGGATGACATATATAGAGCACTGAAGGAGAAAAACTGCCAGCCAAGGATCATATATCCAGCAAAACTCTCTCTAAAATATGAAGGTGAAATTAAAACATTTACAGATACATACAAGCTTAAAGAATTTGCCAAAACCAAACCAAAGCTACGAGAAATACTAAAGGAAATTGTTTGGTCAGAAAATCAATAATATCAGATAACAACACAACACGAGGCGACAGAACAGAACATCCTGATATCAACTCAAATAGAGGAATCACAAAAACAAATTAAGATTAATTAAAAAAAAATGCTCAAAACAGGGAATCATTGAAGTCATTCTGTAAAAGATCACAATAATCAAAAAGAGGGACTAAATACAGGAGGCATAGAACTGCCATATGGAGAGGAAAACAAGGTGATACAGGATGATACAAGTTAGGTTTTTACTTAGAAAAATAGGGGTAAATACTAAGGTAACCACAAAGAGGTCTAACAATTCCATAACTCAAAATCAAAACCAAGAAAAACATAACAACTCAGCAAACATAAATTCGACTACTATGAAAATGAGGAACACAAAATTTACAAAGAAAAACGTCTCAGCACAAAAAAGTAAGTGGAAAAATGAAATTGTCAACAACACACAGAAAAAGGCATCAAAATGACAGCACTAAACACATACTTATCTATAATTACACTGAAATGGACTAAATGCACCAATAAAGAGACAGAGAGTCTCAGACTGGATAAAGAAACACAATCCGTCTATATGCTGCCTCCAAGAGACACACCTTAGACTTAGAGACACAAACAAACTAAAACTCAAGGGATGGAAAAAATATATCAAGCAAACAACAATCAAAAAAGAGCAGGAGTAGCAATATTAATTTCTGACAAAATAGACTTCAAAGTTAAATCCACCGCAAAGGATAAAGAGAGACACTACATAGTGATTAAAGGGACAATTGATCAGGAAGATATAACCATATTAAATATTTATGCACCCAATGACAGGGCTACAAGATACATAAAACAAACTTTAACAGAACTGAAAAGTGAGATAGACACCTCCACAATTATAGTAGGAGACTTCAACACACCACTTTCGGAGAAGGATAGGACTTCCAGTAAGAAGCTCAATAGAGACACAGAAGACCTAAATGCTACAGTCACCAGCTTGACCTCATACACTTATAGAGAACACTCCACCCAACTGCTGCAAAGTATACTTTTTTTTCTAGTGCACATGGAACATTCTCTAGAATAGACCACATATTAGGTCATAAAACAAAACTTTGCAGAATCCAAAACATCGAAATATTACAAAGCATCTTCTCAGACCACAAGGCCATAAAAGTGGAAATCAATAACAGAAAAATTGGGGAAAAGAAATCAAATACTTGGAAACTGAACAATACCCTCCTGAAAAAAGACTGGGTTATAGAAGACATTAAGGAGGCAATAAAGAAATTCATAGAATGCAACAAGAATGAAAACACTTCCTATCAAAATCTCTGGGACACAGCAAAAGCAGTGCTCAGAGGTCAATTTATATCAGTAAATGCACACATGCATAATGAAGAAAGAGCCAAAATCAGAGAACTGTCCCTACAACTTGAACAAATAGAAAACGAGCAACAAAAGAATCCATCAGGCACCAGAAGAAAACAAATAATAAAAATCAGAGCGGAACTAAATGAATTAGAGAACAGAAAAACAATTGAAAGAATTAAAGCCAAAAGTTGGTTCTTTGAAAAAATTAACAAAATTGATAAACCATTGGCCAGACTGACAAAAGAAATACAGGAAAGGAAACAAATAACCCGAATAAGAAACGAGATGGGCCGTATCGCAACAGACCCAACTGAAATTAAAAGAATCATATCAGATTATTGCAAAAAATTATACTCTAACGAATTTGCAAACCTAGAAGAATTGGATGAATTCTTAGAAATACACTACCTATCCAAACTAACACAATCAGAAGTAGAACAACTAAATAGACCCACAACAAAAAAAGAGATTGAAAAGGTAATCAAAAAACTCCCAACAAAAAAAAGCCCTGGCCTGGACGGGTTCACTGCAGAGTTCTACCAAACCTTCAAAGAAGAGTTAACACCACTACTACTAAAGGTATTTCAAAGCATAGAAAATGATGGAATACTACCTAACTTATTCTATGAAGCCACCATATCCCTGATACCAAACTCAGGTAAAGACACCAAAAAAAAAGAAAATTTCAGACCTATATCCCTCATGAACATAGATGCAAAAATCCTCAACAAAATTCTAGCCAATAGAATTCAACAACATATCAAAAAATAATCCACCACAACCACGTGTGATTTATACCAGGTATTTTTTTTTAATGCAAGGTTGGTTTAATATTAGAAAAACCATTAATATAATCCACCATATAAATAAAAGACAAAAACCACATGATCTTATCAATTGATGCAGAAAAGGCATTTGACAAAGCCCAACACCCATTCATGATAAAAACTCTCAGCAAAATAGGAATTGAAGGAAAATTCCTCAATATAATAAAGGGCATCTATACAAAGCCAACAGCCAACATCATTCTAAATGGAGAGAGCCTGAAAGCATTTCCCTTGAGAACAGGAACCAGACAAGGATGCCCTTTATCACCACTCTTATTCAACATTGTGCTTGAGGTCCTAGCCAGAGCAATTAGGCTAGAGAAAGGGCATCCGGATTGGCAAGAAAGAAATAAAAGTATCTCTATTTGCAGATGACATGACCTTATACACAGAAAATCCTAAGGAATCCTCCAGAAAACTACTGAAACTAATAGAAGAGATCGGCAGAGTCTCAGGTTACAAGATAAACATACAAAAAGCACTTGGATTCCTCTACATGAACAAAAAGAACATCGAAGAGGAAATCACCAACTCAATACCATTCACAGTAGCCCCCAAGAAGATAAAATACTTAGGAATGAATCTTACCAAAGATGTAAAAGACCTATATATTTCAAAGGTCAGCGGAGCAAGGGCAGGGGTTTGGGGACCATGGTTTAAGGGGACTTCTAAGTCAATTGGCAAAATAATTCTATTATGAAAACATTCTGCATCCCACTTTGAAATGTGGTGTCTGGGGTCTTAAATGCTAACAAGCAGCCATCTAAGATGCATCAATTGGTCTCAACCCACCCGGAGCAAAGGAGAATGAAGAACACCAAGGTCACACGATAACTAAGAGCCCAAGAGACAGAAAGGGCCACATGAACCGGAGACCTACATCATCCTGAGACCAGAAGAACTAGTTGGTGCCCGGCCACAACCAATGACTACCCTGACAGGGAGCACAACAGAGAACCCCTGAGGGAGCAGGAGATCAGTGGGATGCAGACCCCAAATTCTCATAAAAAGACCATACTTAATGGTCTGACTGAGACTAGAGGAATCCCGGCGGTCATGGTCCCCAAACCTTCTGTTGGTCCGGGACAGGAACCATTCCCGAAGACAACTCATCAGACATGAAAGGGACTGGACAGTGGGTAGGAGACAGATGCTGATGAAGAGTGAGCTATTTATTTCAGGTGGACACTTGAGACTGTGTTGGCATCTCCTGTCTGGAGGGGGCATGGGAGGATAGAGAGAGTTGGAAGCTGGCAAAATTGTCATGAAAGCAGAGACTGGAAGGGCTGACTCATTAGAGGGAGAGCAAGTGGGAATACGGAGCAAGGTGTATATAAACTTATATGTGACAGTCTGACTTGATTTGTAAACGTTCACTTGAAGCTCAAAAAAAATTAATTAAAAAGAAAAAAAGACCTATGTAAAGAAAACTACAAAGTACTAGTGCAAGAAACTAAAAGAGACTTACATAAGTGGAAAAAACATACCTTGCTCATGGATAGGAAGACTTAACATAGTAAAAATGTCTATTCTACCAAAAGCCATCTGTACATACAATGCACTTCCGATCCAAATTCCAATGACATTTTTTAATGTGATGGAGAAACAAATCACCAACTTCATATGGAAGGGAAAGAAGCCATGGATAAGTAAAGCATTACTGAAAAAGAAGAAGAAAGTGGGAGGCCTCACACTACCAGATTTTAGAACGTATTATACAGCAACAGTGTTCAAAACAGCCTGGTACTGGTACAACAACAGACACATAAACCAGTGGAACAGAATTGAGAACCCAGATATAAATCCATCCACATATGAGCAGCTGATATTTGACAAAGGACCAGTGTCAGTTAATTGGAGAAATGATAGTCTTTTTAACAAATGGTGCTGGCATAACTGGATATCCATTTGCAAAAAAATGAAACAGGACCCATACCTCACACCATGAACAAAAACTAACTCCAAGTGGATCAAAGACCTAAACATAAAGACTAAAACGATAAAGATCATGGAAGAAGAAGAAAAAATAGGGACAACATTAGGAGCCCTAATATAAGGCATAAACAGAATACAAAACATTACTAAAAATGATGAAGAGAAACCAGATAACTGGGAGCTCCTAAAAATCAAACACCTATGCTTATCTAAAGACTTCACCAAAAGAGTAAAAAGACCACCTACAGATTGGGAAAAAATTTTCAGCTATGACATCTCCGACCAGTGCCTGATCTCTAAAATCTATGTGATTCTGTTAAAACTCAACCACAAAAAGACAAACAACCCAATCAAGAAGTGGGCAAAGGATATGAACAGGCACTTCACTAAAGAAGATATTCAGGCAGCTAACAGATACATGAGAAAATGCTCTCGATCATTAGCCATTAGAGAAATGCAAATTAAAACTATAATGAGATTCCATCTCACTCCAACAAGGCTGGCATTAACCCAAAAAACACAAAATAATAAATGTTGGAGGGGCTGCAGAGAGATTGGAACTCTTATACACTGCTGGTGGGAATGTGAAATGGTACAACCACTGTGGAAATCTATCTGGTGTTTTCTTAAAAAGTTAGAAGTAGAACTACCATACAACCCAGAAATCCCACTCCTCAGAATATACCCTAGAGAAATAAGAGCCTTTACATAAACAGATATATGCACACCCATGTTTATTGCAGCTATGTTTACAATAGCAAAAAGCTGGAAGCAACCAAGGTGTCCATCAATGGATGAATGGTTAAATAAATTATGGTATATTCACACAGTGGAATACTACGCGTCGATAAAGAACAGTGACGAATCTCTGAAACATTTCATAACATGGAGGAACCTGGAAGGCATTATGCTGAGTGAAATTAGTCAGATGCAAAAGGACAAATATTGTATAAGACCACTATTATAAGATCTTGAGAAATAATATAAACTGAGAACACATTCTTTGGTGGTTACGAGAGGCGGGAGGGAGGGAGGGTGGGAGAGAGTATTTACTAATTAGTTAGTAGACAAGAACTACTTTAGGTGAAGGGAAGGACAATACTCAATACAGGGAAGGTCAGCTCAACTGGACTGGACCAAAAGCAAAGAAGTTTCCAGGATAAGCTGAATGCTTCGAAGGTCAGTGGAGCAAGGACAGGGGTTTGGGGACTAGGGCTTAAGGGGACTTCTAAGTCAATTGGCAAAATAAATTCTATTATGAAAACATTCTGCATCCCACTTTGAAGTGTGGCGTCTGGGGTCTTAAATGCTAACAAGCAGCCATCTAAGATGCATCAATTGGTCTCAACCCACCTGGAGCAAAGGAGAATGAGGAACACCAAGGTCACACGATAACTATGAGCCCAAGAGACAGAAAGGGCCACATGAAGTAGAGACTTACACCATCCTGAGACCAGAAGAACTAGCTGGTGCCTGGCCACAACCGATGACTGCACTGACAGGGAGCACAACAGGGAACCCCTGAGGGAACAGGAGAACAGTGGGATGCAGACCCCAAATTCTCATGAAAAGATCAGACTTAATGGTCTGACTGAGACTAGAGGAATCCTGGCGGTCATGGTCCCCAAACCTTCTGTTGGCCCAGGACAGGAACCATTTCCCGAAGACAACTCATCAGACATGGAAGGGACTGGACAATGGGTTAGAGAGAGATGCTGATGAAGAGTGAGCTACTTGTATCGGGTGGACACTTGAGACTGTGTTAGCATCTTCTGTCTGGAGGGGAGATGGGAGGGTAGAGAGGGTTAGAAACTGGCAAAATAGTCACGAAAGGAGAGACTGGAGGGAGGGAGCGGGCTGACTCATTGCGGGGAGAGTAAATGGGAGTATGTAGTAAGGTGTATGTAGGCTTATGTGTGACAGACTGACTTGATTTGTAAACTTTCACTTAAAGCACGATAAAAATTATTTTTAAAAAATGTGAACCAGAAGGAGGTATGCTATGTTCCAGAAGAACTATTTGACTTTTCTAATATGCACAAAGAAGAACATGGGGAATATGTGCCAGAATGGCTATTAAGGGTGTGGGATAATAGTGCAAGGAACATAAAGTTGGTTCATTCTGAGTTTTTTGATATGTCCCCATTAAGCACAGATTCTTCATTCAGTGTTTCAGCTTGAGAGGTTAGGAGAAGATCTTCAGATTGCTGAAGCATAAATTATGTGATGGACTACACTGAATCAAATTGTAGTACCAGACCTGCCTTGGTATACTGTAGAAGAAGGTATCCAAAACTTACAGAAATTGGCATGTGAGGATGGATTGATCAGGTCAGACCCACAGACCCACACATAGAGTGCCCAGAGGACACACCTTTCATAGCAAGAATGGAGAACAAATTAGTGAAGGGAGCCCTGGCATCCTTGAAGACTACTGTGGTTGCTCTTTTATGTAAGTCAAATTTGACAGTGGAAACTGCCCTAACTGAACTAAGACAGCTAGCTACAATGAGGCTGATTGGACCTCATGGTAATAGGGACCAAGGGACAGCACTCAGTTGACAAAGACCAGGTGAGCATGATTATTGTAATGGACAGTGGAGTCAAAGAGTAATACAAATAGTCTGACTCAAATGGACTTTCAGTGTTGGCTACTGAGTCATAGTGTCCTAGGAGTGAAATAGATGGGATATCTGCTAAATACTTTTTTGATCTGTACAAGCAGAAGAATTCTTGGTCAAGTGAACAGCAGGCTAACTCAAATCACCACAAAAGAAAGTCACTGCCCCTCAGTCAATTCCCAGACGTGAGCCAGTTTAGAGGCCCACAACCCCTTGAATAAGGGGAGGCTGGGTCCCCTTGAGGAAGGACCCCACTACACTGCCAAAAATTTATACTGTTTATCTTTCATCCAGCATTCCCCAAAGGGATCTATGGCCTTTTAAGAGAGTGACTGCTCATTGGGGAAAAGGAAATATCAGACATTTCCGGGATTGCTGGATACTGGCTCTGAAATTATACTATTTCCAGGAAATCCAAAACGTCACTGTGGCCCACTAGTCAGAGTGGGGGCATATGAAGGTCAAGTTATTGTTGTAGTATCAGCACAGGTTTATCTCACAGTGGGTCCACTGGGTCTCTGAACCCATCCTGTAGTGATTTCCCCGGTTATAGAATGCTTATTTGGAATATGCAACTGGCAGAATTCCCCAGATTGGATCCCTGAGAAGTGGCATAATGGCTTCTATGGTAGGAAAAGCCAAGTAGAAGCCATCAGAATTACTGCTACCTAGGAAAATAGTAAATCAAAAGCAATATCTCATTCTTGGAGGGATTGCAGAAATTACTGTTACCGTCAAGGAGTTAGAGCATGCAGGGGTTGTGATTGTTACCATATCCCCATTCAAGTTGCCTATTTGGCCTTTGCAAAAAACAGATGGATCTTGGAGAATGACAGTGGATTACTATAAAGTTAACCCGGTGGTGACTCCAATTGCAGCAGCTGTTTCAGATGTGGTTTCATTGCTCGAGCAAATTAATACCTCTCCTGGTACCTGGTATGCAGCCGTTGCTCTGACCAATGCCATTTTCCTGATTTCAGTTTTGAAGAAACACCTGAAGCAGTTTACTTTCAGCTGGCAAGGCCAGAAACACATCTTCAGGCTCCTATTTTAGGGGTATATCAACTCTCCAGCCCTATGTCTTAATTTAGTCCTTGGAGACCTAGATCACCTTTTCCCTTCCACAAGACGTCACATTGATCCATTACATTGATGGCAATATGCTGCTTGAACATAGTAAAGAAGTGGTGTCAATGACTCTGGACTTACTGATACCACATTTGTGTGCTAGAGTGAGGGAAATTAATCTCACAAAAATTCAGGCATCTTCCACATCAGTAAAATTTCTAGGAGTTCAATGGTGCGGGGCATATTGAGATATTCCTTCCTGAAGGATAAGTTGTTACATCTGTCCGTCCTACCACTAAAAAGGAGGTGCAACCCATGGTGGTTCTCTTGGGATTTTGGAGGCAATACATCCCTCATTTGGGTATGCTACGCTATCCAGTGACTTAAAAACTTCTAGTTTTGAGTGTGGTCCAGAATAAAAGAAAGCTCTGCAACTGGTTTAGGCTGCTGAGCAAGCCACTCTCCCACTTGGGTCCAGTGATCGGGCTGATCCAATGGTGCTTGAAGTGTCAGTGGCAGATAGTGATGCTGTTTGGAATCTTTGGCAGATCCCTGTAGTGAATCACTGCACAGACCCTTATGATTTTTGAGTAAAGTTCTGCCATCCCCTGCAGATAACTGCTCTCCTTTTGAGAAACAGCTTTTGGCTTGTTACTGAACACTTAACCATGGGTCACCAAGTCACCATGCAGCCTGAGCTGCTCATCATTGAACTGGGTGTTGTCTGACTCAGAAAGTCATAGAGTTGGACGTGCACAGCAGCATTCCATCATTAAATGGAAATGGTATATATAAGATCGGGCTCAAACAGGACCTGAAGTCACAAATAAGTTGCAAGAGAAAGTGGCCCAGATGCCCATAATCTCCACTCCTGTCACATTACCTGCACTCTCTCAGTCTACACCAATGGCCTCATGGGGAGTTTCTTATGATCAGTTGGCTGAGGAAAAGAAAATTTGTGCCTGGCTTACAGATGGTCCTGCAAGATAATGCAGGCACCACTCAGAAGTGGACAGTGACAGAACTGCAGCCCCTTTCTGGACTCTCCCTGAATGACAGTGGTGAAGGGGAATCCTCCCAAAGGGCAGGACTTCAAGCAGTGCACCTGGTTGCTCACTTTGACTGGAAGGAGAAATGACCAATTCATGGTTTGGCTGGATGGTAAGGGACTTGGAAGGAACATGATTGGACAACTAGTGATAGGAGGTATGGGGAGGAGGTGTGTGCATAGAACTATCTGAATGGGCCAAGGAAGTGCGGGTATTTGTGTCTCATAGGAATGTTCACCAAAGGGTGACCTCAGCAGAAGAAGATTTTAACAATCCAGTGCATACGATGATGCATTCTGTTGAAACCAGTCATTGCCTTTTCCCAGCCACTACCATGGGCTCATGAAAAAAGTGGCCATGGTGGAAGGGGTGGATATTATGCATTGGCTCAGCAATGTGGACTTCCACTCACCAAGGCTGACTTGGCTACAGCCACTGCTGAATGTCCAATCTGCCAGCAGCAGAGGCCAGCCCTGAGGGCCCAATGTGGCACCATTCCTTGAGGTGATCAGTCAGCAACCGGGTGCCAGGTTGACTACATTGGATCACTTCCATCATGGAAAGCCAGCGTTTCATTCTTCCTGAGATAGATACTTAATTTGGATACAGAATAGCCTTTTCTGCATGCAATGCCTATACCATAACTACCATCCATGGACTCACAGAATGCCTTATCCACCTTATTAGTATTCCACACAGCATCACCTCAGATCAAGAGACCCTCTTCACAGCAAATGAAGTATGGCAACGTGCCCACACTCATGAAATTCACTGATTTACCATGTTTTCCATCATCCTGAAGCAGCTGGCTTGATAGAACAATAGAATGGCCTTCTAAAGACACAATTACAGAGGCAGCTAGGTGGTAACATTTTGCAGGGTTTGGGAAATTTTCTACAGGAGGCTGTACATGCTCTAAACCAGAGTCCAATACATAGTGCTGTGTCTTCCAAAGACAGAATTCGGGGTTCCAGGAATCAAGGGGTGAAGATGGGATGGCACCGCTCACTACTACCTCTAGTGACCCACTCAAAATTTTTCGCTTCCTGTTCCCATGATCATATGCCCCGTGTGTCTAGATAACTTAGTTTCAAAGGGAGGCATGCTCCCACCTGGAGAAAAAACATGGATTCCATTGAACTGAAAGTTCAGAATTCTAACCGGCCACTTTGGGATCCTCATACCTCTGGATCAACAGGCAAAGAAGGGAGTTACCATACTGGCTGGTGTGATTACCCTGACTACCAAGGGGAAAACAGATTGATGTTGCATAGTGGAGATTAAAAAAGAGCATGTCTAGAATACAGGACACTCCTTAGGGCATCTCTTAGTACTACCATGCCCTGTGATTAAAATCAGTCAGAAACTGCAGCAACCCAATTCCAACACTACTATTAATGGCTCAAACTCTTCAGGAACGAAGGTTTGCATCCTCACCCCCCTCCCGCCCCAGGCAAAGAACAATGACCAGCTGAGGTGCTTGCTGAAGGTAAAGGGAGTATCAATAGGTGGTGAAGAAGGCAGTTCTAAATACCAGTTCAACCACATGACCCAGTTAGAGAAATGAGAATGGCACAGTCATCCCTTGGTATCCATAGGGGATTGGTTCCAGGACCCGCTTGGATATCAAAATCTGCAGATGCTCAAGTCCCTTATATAAAATGGCATAGTATTTGTTTTATAACCCCTGCACATTCTACCATATATTATATTTTTCTTTTTTTATTGTACTTTGGATGAGGGTTTACAGAACAAACTCGTTTCTCACTAAACAGTTAGTACACATATTGTCTTATAATATTGGTTAACAAACCCACGACATGTGAACACTCTCCGTTTTCAACCTTGGGTTCCCTTTTACCATCTTTCCTGTCCCTTCCTGCCTTCTAGTTCTTGCCCCAGGGCTGGAGTGCCCTTGTAGTCCATTTTGTTTTATAGGCCTGTCCACTCTTTGGCTGAAGGGTGAATCTCAGGAGTGACTTCATCACTGAACTGAGAGAGTGTCTGGAGGCTGCACACTCAGAGTTTCTCCAGACTCTGTCCAGGTCTTTCTTTTTGAGTTAGAATTTTGTACTACATTTTTTTCCAGCTCTGTCTGGGACCCTTTACTGTGATCTCTGTCAGAGCAGTCAGTGGTGGTAGCCAGGCACCATCTACTGGGCTCAGTCTGGTGGAGACTGGTAGATGTGGTTCATTAGTCCTTTGGACTAATCTTTCCCTTGCATCTTTAGTGTTCTTCATTATTCCTTCCTCCTGAAGGGGTGAGACCAGGGGAGTATCCTTGATGGCCCCTCACAGGCTTTTAAGACCCCAGCCTCTACTCACCAGAGTAGAGTGTAGAACATTTCCTTTATAAACTGTTGTGCCAGTTGAGCTAGATGTTCCCCGAGACCATGGTCCCCGCAGCCCTCAGCCCAGCAGTTCAGTCCCTCAGGGAGTTTGGATGTGCCCATGGAACTTTCATGAATTTACCTGGTACAAGTTGTGCTGGCTTCCCCAGTATTGTGTACTGTCTTACCCTTCACCAAAGTTACCACTTATCTATTGTCTATTTAGTGTTTTTTCTACCTTATTTTTTAAATCATCTCCAGATTACTTATATCATCTCTAGATTACTTATAATACCTAATACAATGTAAATGATACGTAAATAGTTGTTTCATTGCAATTGAAGACTTGCTCTGGAAGGTAGCCTTTCTCTTCTACGAATTTGTTGAGTTCTTCTGGGAACGCTCGTGTTGCATGGGCATCAGGCGATGCCGATTCTTCCATGATCTTCAAGTTCTTGAGGCGGTAGCTCTTTACAGAGCTAGCCAGCCATTTCTGACTAGGCTGAAACTCTTTCCACTCACTCTCCTCAACCCCCTCACACGTAGCCTTTGAGGGATTGCTCTGGCCACTTAATTGCTTTTGGGAGCCATTTTTTCACAGAAACACAGGGTGCACACAAGTAAGGGCAGAATGAGACTCAAGGTGAACAATGCTCAAACAAGGAGCACTAGAGAGAGACTGAGGATCTGCAAAATGGCAGGAGGCTACAGCAAGGTATGCCTACACATCACTTCATTGGTGTTCATTCATTGTAGTACTCAGCACGTGGAAAATTCAAGTTATGATTTTTGGACCTTGCTTTTTCCTTGAATATTTTCATTCTGTGGTTGGTTGAATCCACAGATGCAGAACCCGTAGATAAGGAGGGCCTGACAATTGTAATTGCCATGAGTATTTCTTCCTTATATGTGTGCATCGAATATGTTTGTTTTCTTCACTTATAAAATATAAGATGGGTTAGTGTGTTTTTGGTTATACACATCTTAGTTGTATCATGTTAGGTGCAAGTATGACTTTGTAATTGTCTTTGAGATTGCATATGGTTTAGAGCGAAAGGTACAGGTGCCAAGCTGACAAGAGGTAGATTGTGATGGTTAAGGTTACATGTCAACTTGGCTGGGCCACGATTCTCTGTGGCTTGGGAGTTATGTAGGGATGTAGTTTGGTAGTTATATAATGATGTAGTCATCCCCCATGATGTGATCTGATGTGATCAGTTAATCAGTTGTAAGAGGATTTTCCTTGGGGGTGTGGCCTGGATCCAATAAATATATGAACGCTCTGGCAAAGCTCACTTGCTTGCTCTGGATCCCGCATCTGGCTTGTCATTGTCTGACCTCATGTTCTTCTGACTTATGTCAGCGGCCTTCAGTCTTACCTGCTGGTCTTGGGATTCGTCACCCTTCTCAATCCATGAGCCAGCAGCCTAGTGTCTGACCTGCTGCTCTTGGATTCAACAGCCTCTGAATGTATGTGACTCAGGAGAAACCTCCAGCCTGATGCCTGACCCAGGGACTTGGGATTTGCCAGCCTCTACAACCACGTGAGCCATTTCTTTGAGATAAATCTCTCTCTCCCTCTCTGTCTCTCGCTATATATACACTTAAGTCACTGGTTTTGCTTCTGTGGAGAACCTAGCCTAAGACGTTGTCGTTGTTGTTAGGTGCTGTCAAGTCCATTCTGACTCAAAGCAACCCTATGTACAACAGAAGGAAACACTGCCCAGTTCTGAGCCATACTCACTATCTTTGCTACGCTTGAGGTCATTATTGCAGCCACTGTGTCAATCCATCTCGTGGATGCTCTTCCTGTTTTTCACTAACTCTCTACTTTACCAAGCATGATGATCTGCTCCAGGGACTGGTCCCTCCTCATAACATGTCCAAAGTATGTGAGATGAAGTTTCACTATCCTTGTTTCTAATGAACATTCTGGTTATACCTCTTCCAAGACAGATTTATTCATTTTTCCGGCAGTCTGTGGCATAGTCGATATTCTCTGCCAACACCATAATTCAAAGACACCAATTCTTCTTCAGTCTTTCTTGTTTATTGTCTAGCTTTCACATGCATATGAGTAGACAGAAAACACCATGACTTGGATCAGGTGCACCTTAGTCCTTAAAGTGACATCTTTGCTTTTTAACACTTTAAAGAGGTCTTTTGCAGCAGGTTTGCCCGATTCAATGCGTCATTTGATTTCTTGACTTCTGCTTCCATGGGCATTGATTGTGGATCCAAGCAAAATGAAATCCTTCACAACTTCAATCTTTTCTCCATTTATCACGATGTTGCTTATTGGTCCAGATGTGAGGATTTTTGTTTTCTTTATATTGAGATGTAATCCATACTAAAGTCTGTGGTCTTTGATCTTCATCAATAAGTGCTTTCAGCAAGCATGGTTGTGTCATCTGCATATGGCAGGTTGTTAATGAGTCTTCCTCCAATTCCGGTACCATATTTTTCTTCATATAGTCCAGCTTCTCAGATTACTTTCTCAGCATGCAGATTGAATAAGTATGGTGAAAGGCTACAACCCTGACACACACATATCTTGACTACAAACCATTCAGTATTCCCTTGTTCTGCTTGAATGACTGCCTCTTGGTCTATGTACATGTTCCTCATGAGAACAATTAAGTGTTCTGTAATACCCATCCTTCTCAATGTTATCCATAATTTGTTGTGATCCACACAGCCTAAGACATAATGAGTTTTTAAATGTGGGTGTTGTTTTTGTGAGGTGCTGTCAGATCAGTTCTGACTCATAAAGACCTCATGTAAGACAGAACAAAAAACTTCCAGTCTGGCACCATCCTCACAATCATTGCTATGTTTGAGCCCATTGTTGCAGCTACTGTGTCAATTCATTTTGTTGAGGGTCTTACTCTTTTTCGCTGACCTTCTACTTTACCAAGCATGATGAACCTTCCTTTTATGTAAAAAGAGTGAGAAGGTTTTGACATATTTAGAAATGTCCAAGTTGGGTGTTGGTGTAACATATTTATAACAAAGGAAAAGGCCTGGTCAGCATTTGGATCCTTAGAGAGGCCTTTTGAGAAATTCGTTTTTGCCAGCTTGTGTATTGGTTGAGCAAATAATGCTATGAACACTGTTAGAGAAAAAGTGCTCTAACTATTCTGATCAGGACCTCAGTAGATTAACCCTGATAGAACAGGAGAAAAATGCAGAACAGTATTCAAGCTCTTAAAATCCAGACTTACCTGACCAGTTGAGACTAGAGGACTCCCTGAGACTATCGCCCTGGGACGCCCTTTAAACCTTGAACCAAAACTATCACTTGAGGTCACCTTTTAGCAAAATGACAGATTGGCACACAAAACAAAGGACATTTCGTGTGAGTTTGGAATATGTGAGTATTAAAAAACCACCTATATGAGGCTAAAACATCAACAATTACTCCATATCAAAGATGAGAAGATAAAGGGGCAGGGAAACTGGACTACTAGAAACAGAACAACTGGAACAGAATTAAAGAGAATGTTGACACATTGTGAAAAATGTAACTAATGTCACTGAACAATTGGTGTAGAAATTTTCAAATGGGAGCCTAATTTGCTGTGTAAATTTTCAGTGAGAAAACAATAAAATATTATTTTTTAAAAAGTGTTCTGTCTAAAAATGTGCTTTTTAGACATTTTTTAGTGCCTCTATTTCGACGAACAGAGATTGTTGAGGTAGTCACATTCATGGTCTATTCTTTAAGGATTAATTTTTTTGTATTTTTTTTTTTAAATCCTATCTGATATTGAGATCATGAAAATACTAACTAAAATCATTTTAGGTTCCATTTCACATCTATGTGTTTAATCCACATAGAAATCATTTTGGTTATCGTGGCGGTAGGTATCAAATTTCATTCTTAACCCAGTACATTTTATTGGCTTATATTCTATAGTTATTAAAGTATTTATAATGTTTTTAAAACCTCAAGTTAGCCCACTTTCTCTGTTTTGGGGATTTTTTTTACATATGAAATAAACTAAAATCTCTTAATGCTTCCAATAATTTGTCTATCGTGTTTGTAAATATGTATAATATTTGCTTTTCATCTTTACTTCTGTTATGGATTGAATTGTGTCCCCAAAAAATGTTTGTCAACTTGGCTAGCCCATGATTCTCAGTATTGTATGATTGTCCACCATTTTGTCAGCTGACATGATTCTCCCATGTGTTATAAATCCTACCTCTATGATGTTAATGAGGCAGAATTAGAGACAGTTATGTTAATAAGGCAGGACTCAATCTATAAGATTAGGTTCTATCTTGAGTCAATTTCTTTTGAGATATAAAAGAAAGAAGCCAGGAATCTCATGCCACCAAGAAAGTAGCAACCGGAGCAGAACACCTGCTTTGGGCCTGAGGTCCCTTCTCTGTGAAACTCCTAGACCAGGGGAAGATTGATCACGAGGACATTCCCCCAGAGCCGACAGAGAAAAAGCCTTCCCCTGGAGCTGGCACCCTGAATTTAAACTTCTAGCCTCCTAAACTATGAGTGAATAAATTTCTCTTTGTTAAAGCCTTCTACTTGTGCTACTTCTGTTACAGCAGCACTGGATAACTAAGGAGGCTGGTGGCATAGTGGTTAACAGCTTGGCTGCTAACCAAAAGCCTGGCTGTTCAAATTCAAACATTCACAGAGTTGTTATTCCACCAGAAAGGACCTACTGTTGGAGTGTACCCTATAGAGCCAGACCAAAAATCTGTTGCCATCTAATAAATTCCAACCCATAGTGACCTTATAGCACAGAGTAGAACTGCCCCATAGGATTTCTAAGGAGCAGCTGGTAGATTCAAACTGCCAACCTTTTGGTTAGCAGCCAAACTCTTAACCACTGTGCCACCAGGGTTTATGCACCTGGCATAAAGTTAAATTCATGCACATATTCCTTAGGCTTCTCTTTATGGATGGGAATATGGTCTTTATCATCCGTTAAAGATGTTGGCCACTGTCCTGACCACTAGAGTTGTCTAATGCTTCCTCTCACATGATATTTGTGCAGAAACTGTATGATATGCCAAGGGTGCTTTGGAAGGGATTCTTGTGTCAGTTGCCTCTTTCAAACCTTCCAACTTTAAGATCCTTTTTGTGTTTTACAGTTTCTTCACCAGTTTTGTTGTTTAAAGATGTTTTATTATTCAGCTCAATATGAATTATCAAAAAAGCGGATCAAGTGTCCTAAAGAGCTGGGGAGAAATGAATAATAACTGTATCTTGAGGAAATATGGAGGGCTCACCAGGCCAACAAAAGAGCTTGTATATATGGAAGCTAGAAGACACGTGGTGCAGTATTGTGGCCAGAGAAGAAAGTGTCTGATTGTAGGGGAGGATTTGTAGAAGGGAGTGGTGGGAAGTAATTTTGGGTCAAGAAAGTGGTGCCAGAATTCAGAAGGCAGTTTGAGGAGTTTAGAGTTTTGTATAGTGGGCAATGAAGTATAAGTTTTCACAAGCAGGGCAGGGACATGATGAGAATAAGACTTTTTGATGATAAGACTGGTGAGTCATTTGGTAGAGTCGAGAGGACAGAATCAGAGAAAGCAATGAGGAGATTGCATGAATCCATGAATCAATGATGAGACTCTATGTGTCTTAGTTATCTAGTGCTGCTATACAGAAATAACACAAATGGATGGCTTTAACAAACAGAAATTTATTTTCTCACAGTTTAAGAGGCCAGAAGTCAAAATTCAGTGTGCCGGGTCTAGGGGAAGGCTTTCTCTGCTGGCTCTGGATGAAGGTCCTTGTTTTTTCTGAGCTTCTGCTCCTGAGCTGTCTTCATGTGGCTGGGCATCTCTCTTCCCCCATCTCTGCTTCTCACTTGCTCGTTTAATCTCTTTAATATCTCTTCACTGCAGGTGAGAGCTGAGTGTCCTGAGGGCGGGGGAGGCAGACCGGAGAAGCTGTGGCTTCTTCTCTGGCGGGAGCGTCAGCGTGGCTCAGGGCTGGGAAAGAGACGCGCAGGCAGGCAAGCAGACCTACTGGCCTGCGTCTCAGTGTGGAGGCTACGGGTCCCCAAGGCAGAGGTGGGGGTGCTGTAGTTAAGAGCTTAAGAGCAGAAAGGTGTGGCAAGGGAGAGGTAGGGCAAAAGGAAAAAGGGAAGAAAGTGAAAGAAAGACAATGTTGGCCCTTCTGGTATGACAATGTCAATACTTCACAGGTCTGGCAGGTACTCAGCAGGAAGGTAGGCAGGTTAAAGAAAAAACAGGCACGGAAATTACTTAGACCTAAAGGAGTAGCAAGAAGATTGCAAAAGCGCAATACAGGTCTGTCCTGAAACTCAGAACATCTGGAGAAACTGCTCCGATACCACAAGGTAAGCAGTTGTTTCCCATATGTAGGGAAATCCCAGCGATCACAACACCCTCAGCGCAAGGGATGAGCCTTGCCCAGGGAAAACCACCTTCGTGATTATGGTATCTCCTCTACCAGGCAAGTAGGGCCGCAACTCCTGCTGGCACAATGCAGCCTCCTATCTCTTCATGCTATGCTTACAGCTTCCATCCTCCCCTCGATCCACCCACCACCACAATCACAATCCTCTCTCCGCGAAATCATACAAGCCACGGTCTCCAACTGGAATCCACAACACAGCCAACTACACCAAATTGAAGCAGGTCCCGACCAGCAGCCACTGTGCTGTCTCATGTACTTACTTCTCAGGCTGCCTCCGCAGGCTCAGGCAACTCCACCTCCCAGGCTCGCTCTCCTCTTGGGTTACGATGAACAAACAGAGATTTGAACTCCACTTGGGAGTACGGAATGCATAAGAGAAGACGTGGGCAGTATCTGGAAGAGTCTATGGGAGATTAAAGATCACAGCAGTGGTAGACTTGTGGGGCTTTGCTATGATACCATCTTTTTGATTCTCAAGTGTTTCTTTTTAGATGTGCCTTCTGCGTATGGCACTGGTATCAGTTTTCCATGTTTGCATACTTCACATGCTGCCTTTCTTGTGTCACGGAATATCACCTTCCCGAATCACCTCAACTACAAGTGGGTCAGGCCTCTGTAACCTCGCCAAACCCTCACCTCCCTCCCACCATAGCGTTTATCGCATCCAGCCATCTCTTCCAAAAGCCTAGTAAGCAATTTACTAGCAAATGTAGTCCAGGATGCTGACCTGACCCACGAAGATACAGCGTACGCACAAACGCCTTAACTTGGCTCTGCCTCTGACTCAGCTAATCGGAGCTAATTGGGCTCTGAGCCTCTGGAGCAGGGGCGGCAGAGTGTGGTCTTGGGTGTAGACCAACAGGGATGTGAATCTCTGCAGGGCTGTGTAAACCTGGTAAAGATGCTTAACGAAACCATTGCTGTCGAGTTGATTCCGACTCACAGAGACTCTATAAGCCAGGTCTAGGGTAGAAACCTCCAATAAGGTTTCCAAGGAGCAGCAGGTGAATTTCAACTGCTGACCTTTTGGAACTCACTGTGGAGGCTCTTCTACTTGTGGTCGTTGGAGCAGGCCAGACCTTCTGGGATGAAAAGGAGACTTCCTGCTTGTGGAGATGGAAAAAGGATTCTGATCCTGAACTGAACCCGGGTCCTTCAGTCCCAGGTCCCGGCCGCTAGACCACTATAATTCAAGAAATGAGTTGCCTCATCCGGGCCACACATCACAACTGACCTTTGTGTACAGAAGAAGCTTGTGCAGAGATGGTTGAGGAAACTAGGGCAGTGGATGAACTTGACAGCAGATGGAAGGATAGATGGTACCGAGGACAAGAGGGGGCTGAGCACCATGACCAGGCATCTCCAGCTTCATAAAAGGACTCATATAGATGCAGGAATGGAGACAGCCTGAAAGGAAAACTCTTCCAAGCAAGGTCAGGGGTTTTGGGCTGAATGTTCCCGTTGAAACCTGCTGCACCTGCAGTTTTTCCATCTTAGTCAGTGGCAACTCCATCCTTCCATATACTAAGACAAAAAGCTTAAGAGTTTTCTTTGACTCCAGAGTTTTTCTTCTAACAAAAACCAAAACCAAACCCAGTGCCGTCGAGTTAATTGTGACTCATAGCAACCCTACAAGACAGAGTAGAACTGCCTCATAGAGTTTCCAAGGAGTGCCTGGCAGATTTGAACTGCCAACCCTTTGGTTAGCAGCTGTAGCACTTAACCACTACACCACCAGGGTTTCCTTTCCTTCTACAGCAAATCCAGTTAGTCAGAAATTCATGTTTTCTAGTCACTCAAGCATGAACATTAGCCTATGCCAGGGTTTCTCAACCTCGGCACTATTTTTTTTTTTTTTTTTTTGCATCTGATAATTCTTTCTTGCAGGGAGGGGGCTCCCCTGTGTATTGCAGAATCTTTAGCAACATCCTTGGCCTCTGCTAACTAGGTGCCAGTAGGAACCGCCACTCCCAATCCAGTTGTGATGATCAAAAGTCTCACAAATCAGAAGTATTAGCTGCACTCAAACCATCAATATGGTAGCTGCAATATATCTGGGAAACACACAAGCTTTGCTCAAGGAGAGAGTTGATGAAAAATGTGTGGACAAATCACATGCCCCAGGCATTCTTCTTCCATAGCCTCTTCTTCCAAACCTCCAGAGCTAAGGATTGTTATGGCCTCCTCCCATTGCTACTTGACCTTTAACATTATAAATGATTCCCTGACCTGAAGATTTCTTGGTGGAGTGTGAAAACTGATTTTCTTGAACATGTTGCTTTCCATTTATGACCCATACTTGTCCTTATTTCTACCAAGACCAGCAGAGCATAGGGCCCACCTCTGTGTAAAGTCTGTAGCCCCTCTGCACAGCTCCACTTCTCAAGAATTCCTCCCCATAGAGCTCCCTTTCTCCCTTCTATGTGCACCAAAGGCCTCCTCCACCAAATGGGTAGACTAGCCAGGCATCTGAAGGGAAGACACAAATATTCCATGCAGTCTTCCTTGTCTCAGTTTCACAAAACTAGGGAGGAATGGATACTTACAAAGTGAGGAGGTGTGTCAGGGAATCACTTTCTCTCCTGCCTATCTGTGCCTCTCCTTAAAACCTCAGCTTCTATGCCGCTAAACCCCATTGCACAGAAATGCTATGGATCACTATGGACCACCATAGACCCATGATCTTGATTTTACTGCGTTCTGTCAGAGAACACAACCACAGGTTAATGACTTTGGTCCACCCAAACAGATCTATCAATCAGTGGCCCATAGAAACTGCTTCTGAACATAAAGAATAGCAACAGTTTACAAGTCATCCCAAAATAGGTGGCCACTACATGTATTCAAGGAGATATACAGAAACCTTAGGGGAATCCATGGAAATCATTAGGTTAGTGGATAATAATCAACTAGCATGATTTTTTTTTCTTTTTATGAGATATTTCAATGTCTTTAACAAGTTGGAAAGAGACCCTGTAGAACTAGAATGAAATTTTTAAGTGACTAGTGAAAAACATATATATGAAGATTAAAAAACAAAATAATTCACACACTACAGGAGGGTTGAATTAGGAGTTAGGGATATGAAACGTGACTTCAGGTTTAATGAAAAGCCAGCATGCTTCCCCCATGAGCAAAAAGAAACCAACAGAACATTGGAATGCACCAAGAAGAATATTATGAGACAGCACAAAAATCTTATAATGTGTTCACAAACTAAGTAGAATATTATACACAGGATTTTGTTCTTATAATACTAAAATGGTGTGGGGGGAAAAACTGGAGAAGAACATGTTCTTAATTCTCTAGTGCTGCTATTACAGAAATACCACAAGGAAATGGTGTTAACAAACAAATTTATTCTCTTACAGTCTAGTAGGCTAAAACTTCAAATCCAGGGACTCAGAATCCAAGAGGAGGCTTTCTCTGTCTGTAGGTTCTGGAGGAAGGTTCTTGTGATCAAACTTCCCCTGGTCTAGGAGCTTCTCAGCGCAGGGACCCAAAGTACAAAGAACTCACTCTGTTTCAGGCTCTGCTTTTTAGGTGGTAGCAGGCCCCTCTCCTCTCTGCTCAATTCTCTCTTTTATGTTTTAACAGATATTGACACCAGATACAATCTAATCCTGTAAATTGAGTTCTGCCTTATTAACATAAATGCCTCTAATCCAGCCTCATTAACATCACAGAGGTTAGGGTTTTCAGCACATAGGATAATGACATCAGATCACAAAATGGTGGACAACCACACAATACTGGAATCATGCCCTAGCCAAGTTAACACACATTTTGAGGGGACACCATTCAACCCATAACACCAAGATTATCTACTGGTTTTAAATTGTTCATTAACTTTTTTGTGCAGGGGAAAAAGTAACCTCATGAGATTTTAAGAAAATGAAAGAACTTGGGAGAAATATGGAATGCTTGATGTTTTCTATGCACTTGAAAGAATGAACAACGAAAAATATGCTTAAATTTTATTAAGAGACAGGTCTTTTGTATCAGCAATAGCATACACATATACTAAAGGTGTTGCTCAGGTGTGGTCCCCATTAACATTACCTCCAGAGGGTGGTCCCCACCTGCAGAGGAGACCAGGCAGCCTTGTATATCAGCATGATATATCAGGCAACTGGAAGGCAGGGAATCCTAAGATTCCGTGACACCACTCACCTTCCAATTCTGTTACTGTGACTCCAGATCGTTACCTGGTGCTCTGGATCCTTCCTTTGGCCCTCTTCTTGGAGCCTGAGGTAGAGGCAGTGCCTTAGGCTCTGAGCTCTGGCATCTTGCTCCTTATTTTGGTGGTTCAGGACTCTGAAGTGTTGTAGGATGCTGACAAAGTGTATCCCTAAAGTAAGTTATGAATCACATCTGCACCCTTTAGGCTGATTTAAATAACTTTTTTCACATACAAAAACTTCATTGGAATACAATTTTTTTATTGTGCTTCAGATGAAAGTTTACAGCTCGTTAATTTCTCCTACAAAAATTTATAAACATATTGTTATGTGACACTAGTTGCAATCCCCACAATGTGACAGCACACTACCCCTTTCCACCCTGGGTTTCCAGTGTCCATCCAAGCGGCTGTTGTTCCTTCCCACTTTCTCATCCTGCCTCTGGACAAGAGCCACCCATTTGGTCTCGTGTATCTGCTTGAAACAAGAAGCACACTCTTCATGATATAAGAATCTAGCCTAAATCGTTGTTGTTAGGTGTTGTCGAGTCCATTTCAACTCATAGCAACCCTGTGCACTGCAGAATGAAACACTGCCAGGTCCCAAGCCGTCTTCACAATCTTTGCTATGTTTGAGCCCATTGTTGCAGCCACTGTGTCAATCCATTTCATTTAGTGTTTTCCTCTTTTTTGTTAACCAAGAATGATGTCCTTCTCCAGGCTGATCCCTCCTCATAACATGTCCAAAATATGTGAGCCTAAGTCTCACCATCCTTGATTCTGGCATTCTGGCTGTATGTCTTCTAAGACGGATTTGTTCGTTCTCTGGCAGTCCATGGTATATTCAATATTCTTTGCCAGTGCCATAATTAAGAGGCAACAGTTCTTCTTCAGCCTTCCTTAATCCTTGCCTAGCTTTCCCATGCATATGAGGCGATTGAAGGCACCATGGCTTGGGTCAGGTGCACCTTAGTCCTTAAAGTGACATTTTTGCTTTTTAACACTTTGAAGAGTCTTTTGCAATATTTTTGCCCAGTGTCATATGTCTTTTGATTCCTTGACTGCTGCTTCCATGAACACTGATTGTAGATCCAAGTAAAATAAAATCCTTGACAACTCCAATCTTTTCTCTGTTTGTCATGGATTGAATTGTGTCCCCCCCCAAAAATCTGTCAATTTGGCTAGGTCATGATTCCCAGTATTGTATGATTGTCTACCATTTTGTCATCTGATGTGATTTCCCTATGTGTTGTCAATCTTATCACTATGGTATAAAGAGACAGGTTAGTAGCGGTTATACTGATGAGGTCTACAAGATTAGATCATATCTTAAACCAATCTCTTTTGAAATAGAAAAGAGAGAAGCAAGCAGAGAAACATGGGGGCCTCATACCACCAAGAAAGTAGTGCTGGGAGCAGAGGCTTCTGCGCAGAGATGCTCCCAGACCAAGAGAAGACTGATGCATCGCAAGGACCTTCCTCCAGAGCTGATAGAGAAAGCCTTCACCCCGTAATCGGACTTCTAGCCTACTGAACACTGAGAGAATAAATTTCTCTTTATTAAAGCCATCCACTTGTGATATTTCTGTTTTAGCAGCACTAGATAACTAAGACAATCATGATGTTTTTTATTTGTCCAGCTGTGAGAATTTCTGTTTTCTTTATGTTCAGGTATACTCCATACTGAAGGCTATAGTCTTTGATCTTTATCAGTAAGTACTTCAAGTCGTCTGCTTTCAGCAAGCAAGGTTGTGCCATCTGCATATTGCAAGTTGTTAATGAGTCATTCTCCAATTCTGATGCCATGTTATTCTTCCTTAGTCCAACTTTTATATGAAGAAGTGCATAGTAGTAGCACTTACTGCATCCTAAGGTATTTATACAGCTGTGGTATTTTTTGAACTGTCTCCAACTGTTCAATTAGTTGTTTGAGGCCAAAGACCTTTCTTCTTCTTTTTTGTTTTCCCAGTATTTGATAAACTTTGGATCCTCAAAAAATGATTATTAAATTAGTTAACTAGTTAATGTGAACATCAAGATTTTGCTCAGTAGTAGCAAATTCTGCTGAACCAATAGCAGAAGCCAGGTGTCATGTTTGTAACGGGGTTCTCATCCTCTCTACAAGGCATCTTTGATTTCATGTATTTATAAATTTCCATTTATTAAATATTGCTCACATATTTACCTTGTAAGTGCCTAAGAAATGGGACTACAGGCTCCATCTCATCAGGTAAACATAATAAGTGTTATTTGGTAATGCATATATTCTTTTTGTGCTTTACTTTGTTCTGTTTTTTGAACAAGTGATAGAGTAAGTAGCTGAGACACAAAGGAGAAGCCAACATAATAAAGGCACTGTGTAGTCTGAAAACCCAACCCCTGAGTAGACACAAGGAGACCAAGGGATAGAGGATAGGAAGACAGAGAACGGAGAAAAGCAGATTTGACATTGGAGAGATGACTGGGACCCTTGGAGAAGACTAAAAAGCAAAGGATAGGGAGAACCAATGCCTGAAATAATGGGAAAGCAGAGTGGACCAGAGGCGTGTAGCTAGAGAGAAGGAGCTTCTAACTGCATCATTTACAGAGAAAGAAATTGGACACTTAAGTCACATATTTTGGGGTTCTTCTCCCTCACAAGACTGTAAGCACCTCCAAGGCAGGATCTTTGTCTTATTCATGTTTTCATTCACAGCATCCTGTCACAGGAGGCAATGACTAGTACTGCTGTTGTTATTAGCTTCCATTACGTTGGCCCATGACTCATGGTGACCTTACGCACAACAGAATAAAATGCTGCCTGGTCCTGTGCCATCCCCTTGATAGGTTGGGGATCAGATTGTTGTGATCCATAGGGTTTTCAGTGGCTGACTTTCAGAAAAAGATCACTGGGCCTTTCTGCCTAGCCCATCTTAGTTTGGAATCTCTGCTGAAATCTGTTCGGCATCACAGCAACATGTAAGCCTCCAAAACCAGACGGGTGGTGGCTGTGCATGAGGTACATAGGCCAGGAAATGAACCTGGGTATTCCACATGGAGGGTAAGAATTCTGCCACTGAACCATCAATGTCTCAATGCCTAGTAAAAAATAAAAATAAACCATTGCTGTCGAGTCAAATTCAACTCGAAGCGACCCTATAAGACAGAGTAGAGCTGCCCCATAGGGTTTCCAAGGAGCAGCTGGTGGATTAGAACTTCTGAACTTTTGATCAGCTCCCAATGTCCAGTACAGCCCGATAAATTTTTGTTGAACTGAACTCAGATTGGGGTCCATGGTACCAAGAGGGGATGGAGGGGCACTGGAAACAACTTTTTGAGTCTGAGTCTAGGGAATCAGAGAGCAGGGAATGTAAAGGGTGACTCAAAGTGCCACTCAGAGGAAAGTGATAAAATGACTAGACTTTTAAATGAGGATGAGGCTGTGGGTCTGTTTGAGCCATGGTTCAGGACTCAGGATGTTTTTGCAAAACCCTGAAGGGAAGTGACTTGCTAAACAGTGTTGTATATGATAGCAAACGGAAGGTGCTAGGTCTGAGAGGAAACCACTGAACTTTTGGTTAGCCTCATGGAAACCCTGGTGGTGTGGTAGTTAAGAGCTATGGCTGCTACCCAAAGGGTTCAGCAGTTCAAATCTACCAGGCTCGTGTTGGAAACTCTGTGGGGCAGTTCTATGGTGTCCTATAGGGTTGCTATGTGTCAGAAGCGACTCAACAGTGATGGGTTATTCCCTTGATGGGTTCTATAAAACCGTTGATTGGGAATACAGTAGAAAAAAATTATTGATTTTACCTTCTGTGAGAAAAGAGTCAAGGCCTGAGGCTGCTATCCTTTGGAAGGACTGCTTACAAAGTTGGCCCTTGTCTAGCATCTGAGAACATGGATTTGGGGAGGTTTCCCATCATTTCCTGATTAGAGCGGGCTCATAATGTATAAAGATAACAGTTGCACAATAGGGAGGAGGAAGAAGTGGTAGTAATAAAGTTTTTACCTGTTACTGAAGTTAAAATAAAGTTTTTACCTGTTACTGAAGTTAAGTTAGTACCAATTTAAACTAGGTTGTCATAATTTAAGACATTAATATAATCTTCATGGTAATCACAGAGAAAATATCTAAGAGGAAAGGAGAAAGGGATCAAAATGGTTTGCTACAATAAAAAAATCAACTAAACACAAATAACGGCAGTATTGGAGAAAATGAGGAAAAAAACTATAAGACACAAAAATAGCAAAATGGCAAAAGTAAGCCCTTGCTTATTGGCAATTATCTTTTTCTTTTTTTAATTGTGCTCTAAGTGAAAGTTACAACCCAAGTTAGTTTTTCATACAAAAACTCAAACACACTTTGTTATATGACCCTAGTTGCTCTCTCTATAATGTGACAGCACATTCCTTTCCACCCTGGATTTCCCGTGTCCATTCCACCAGCTCCTGTCCCTTTCTGCCTTCTCATTTCGCCTCGTAACAGGAGCTGCCCATTTAGTCTCATTATCTACTTGAACTAAGAAGCACACTCTTCACAAGTATCATTTTATATCTTATACTCCAGTCTAATCTTTGTCTGAAGAGTTGGCATCAGGAATGGTTTTGGTTCTGCGTTAACGGAGAGTCTGGGGGCTGTGCCTTCTGGGGTTCCTCCAGTCTCAGTCAGACCATTAAGTCTGGTCTTTTCCACTAGAATTTGAGTTCTGCAACCCACTTTTCTCCTGTTCCATCAGGGGCTGTCTGTTGTGTTCTCTGTTAGAGCGGTCATCATTGGTAGCCAAGGAACCAGTTCCCCTGGTCTCAGGCTGATGGAGTTTCTGATTTATGTGGCCCTTTCTGTCTCTTGAGCTCATATTTTCCCTGACTCTTTGTTGTTCTTCATTCTCCTTTGCTCCAGGTGGTTTGGGACTAATTGATGCATCCTAGATGGCTGCTTGCTAGCTTTTAAGACCCCAGACACCACTCACCAAAGTGGGATGCAGAACATTTTCTTAATAAATTTTGCTATGCTAATTGACCTAGATGCCCCCTGAAACCATGGTCCCCAGGCCCCCGACCCTGCTACTCTGTTCCTCGAAGTGTTTGGTTTTATTCAGGAAACTTCTTAGCTTTTGGTTTAGTCCCATTGTGCTGACTTTCCCTGTATTACCTGTTGCCCTTCCCTTCATCTAAGATCATTCTTGTCTACTACCTAGTTAGTAAATACCCCTCTCCCTGCCTCCCCACCCTTATAACCATAAAAATTTTTTTCTTCTGTGTTTAAACCTTTTCTTGAGTTCTTATAATAGTGGTCTCATACAATATGTGTTCCTTTGTGACTAATTTCACTTAGCATAATGGCTTCCAGATTCATCCATGTTATGAGATGTTTTGCGGATTCATCGTTGCTCTTTATTGTTCTATGGGGCAGTTCTACTCTTGTCATGTAGGGTCGCTATCAGTTGGAATCAACTCGTCTTGGCACTGGGTTTTTTTTTTGTTTAGCATTCCATTGTGTGAATATACCATAAATTGTGAGTGTTTATCCATTCATCCATTGATGGGCACCTTGGTTGTTTCCATCTTTTTGCTATTGTGAACAATGCTGCAATAAACATGAGTGTGCATATATATACTTGTGTGATGGCTCTGTTTCTGTAGAATACATTTGAAGGAATGGGATTGCTGAATCGTATGGTACTTCTATTTCTACCTTTTTAAGGAAGCACCAAATCAATTTCCGATGTAGTTGTACCATTTTGCATTCCCACCAGCAGTGTCTAAGTGTCCTAGTCTTCCCACAAGCTCTCCAACATCTATTATTTTGTGATTTTTGGAGTAATGCCAGCCTTATTGGGGTGAGATGGTATCTTATTGTAGTTTTCATTTGCATTCTCTAATGGCTAATGACGGTGAGCATTTCCTCACGTATCTGTTAGCCACATGAA
This sequence comes from Elephas maximus indicus, assembly GCF_024166365.1. NCBI lineage: Eukaryota > Metazoa > Chordata > Mammalia > Proboscidea > Elephantidae > Elephas > Elephas maximus. Next base: position 140,380,564 of record NC_064821.1, read on the forward strand.
TGTCTTCTTTGGTGAAGTGACTGCTTATATCTTTTGCCCATTTTTTAATTGGGTAGTTTGTCTTTTTTGTTGTCAAGGCTTTGCAGTATCTTATAGATTTTAGAAATTAGACCTGATTGGATATGCTGTAGCCAAAATTTTTTCCCAGTCTGTAGACTGTCTTTTTACTCTTTTGTTGAAGTCTCTTGATGAGCGTGTCTGATTTTTAGGAGCTCCCAGTTATCTAGTTTCTCTTCTGGTATTTGTGCATTGTTAATAATGTTTTGTATTCTGTTTAGGCCATGTATTAGGGCTCCTAGCATTGTCCCTATTTTTCCTTCCATGATCTTTATCATTTTAGATTTTACATTTAGGTCTTTGATCCATTTTGAGTTAGTTTTTGTGCATGGTGTGAGGTATGGATCTTGTTTCTCTCTTCTTTTTTTTTTTTTTTTTTTTTGCAGATGGATATTCAGTTATGCCAGCACCGTTTGTCTTTTCTCTATTTAATGGGCTTTGGCCTTTGTCAAATATCAGCTGCTCATATGTGGATGGATTTATGTCTGGATTCTCAATTCTGTTCCATTGGTCTATGTATCTGTTGTACTAGCACCAGGCTGTTTTGACTACTATGGCAGTATAAAAGATTCTCAAATCAGGTAGAGCGAGCCCTCCCACTTTGTTCTTCTTTTTCTGGAGCCTCTTTCCCTTCCATATGAAGTTGGTGATTTGTTTCTCCATCTCATTTAAAAAAAGTCGTTGGATTTTGGTTAAGAATTGCATTGTATCTATAGATGGTTTTCGGAAGAATAGACATTTTTGCAATGCTAAGTCTTCCTATCCACGAGCAAGGTATGTTTTCCACTTATGTAGCTCTCTTTTGGTTTCTTGCAGTAGTTGTGTCTTGTAGTTCTCTTTGTATAGGTCTTTTACGTCTCTGGTAAGATTTATTCCTAATTATTTTATCTTGTTGGGGGCTACTGTAAATGGTATTGATTTGGTAACTTCCTCTTCCATGTTCTTTTCGTTCGTTTAGAGGAATTCAACTGATTTTTGTATGTTTATCTTGTATCCTGATATTCTGCTGAACTCTTCTATTAGTTTTAGTAGCTTTCTTGAGGATTTTTTAGGGTTTTCTGTATATAAGATCATGTCATCTGCAAATAGAGATACTTTTACTTCTTTATGAATCTGGTTGCCCTTTATTTCTTTATCTAGCCCAATTGCTCTGGCTAGGACCTCCAGCACAATGTTGAATAAGAGTGGTGATAAAGGGCATCCTTGTCTGGTTCTCAATTTCAAGGGGAATGCTTTCAGACTCTCTCGATTTCAGATGATGTTGGCTGTTGGGTTTGTATAAATGCCCTTTATTATGTTAGGAATTTTCCTTCTATTCCTATTTTGCTGAGAGTTTTTATGATGAATGGGTGTTGGACTTTGTCAAATGCCTTTTCTGCATCAATTGATAAGATCATATGGTTATGGTCTTTTGCTTTATTTACATGATGGATTACATTAATTGTTTTCCTAATGTTGAACCATCCCTGCATACCTGGTATCAATCCCACTTGGTTATGATGAGTTATTATTTTTTGATATGTTGTTTAATTCTATCGGCTAGAATTTCGTTGAGGATTTTTGCATCTAAGTTCATGAGGGATATAGGTCTGTAATTTTCTTTTTTTGCAGTGTCTTTACCTGATTTAGGTATCAGGGATATGCTGGTTTCATGGAATGAGTTTGGGAGTGTTTCGTCCCTTTCCGTGCTCTGAAATACCTTTAGTAGTAGTGGGTCAACTCTTCTCTGAAAGTTTAGTAGAACTCTGCAGTGAAGCTGTCCAGGGCAGGGTTTGTTGTTGTTGGGAGTTTTTTGATTACCTTTTCAATCTCTTCTTTTGTTATGGATTTATTTAGTTGTTCTACCTTTGTTTGTGTTAGTTTAGGTAGATAGTGTGTTTCTAGAAATTCATCCATTTCTTCTAGGTTTTCAAATTTGTTAGAGTACAATTTTTCTGATATGATTCTTTTAATTTCAGTTGGATCTGTTGTGGTATCATCCATCTCATTTCTTATTTGGGTTATTTGCTTCCTCTCCTGTTTTTCTTTTGTCAGTTTGGTCAATGGTTTACCAATTTTGTTAATTTTTTCAAAGAACCAGCTTTTGGTCTTTTTAACTCTTTCAATTGTTTTCTGTTCTCTATTTCATTTAATTCTGCTCTCATTTTTATTATTTGCTTTCTTCTGGTGCCTGAGGGCTTCTTTTGTTGATCTCTTTCTAGTTGTTCAAGTTGTAGGGGTAATTCTTTGATTTGGGCCCTTTCTTTTTGTATCTGTGCATTAATTGATATAAATTGACCTCTGAACACTGCTTTAACTGTGCTCCAGTGGTTCTGATAGGAAGTGTTTTCATTCTCATTGGATTCTATGAACTTCTTTATTCCATCCTTCACGTCTTCTATAACCCTGTCGTTTTTGAGCAGGGTATTATTCAGTTTCCAAGTGTTCAATTTCTTTTCCCTGCTTTTTCTGTTATTGATTTCTATTTTTATGGCCTTATGGTCAAAGAAGATGCTTTGTAATATTTCAATGTTTTGGATTTTGCTAATGCTTGCTTCATGACCTAATATGTGGTCTGTTCTAGAGAATGTTCCATGAGCACTAGAAAAGAAAGTATACTTGGCTGCTATTGGGTGGAGTGTGATTGGAGTACCAGAACAGGGAGGGAGAACAGAAAATACAGAGAGAATTGTTGAAGATTTATTGGCAGAAAACTTCCCTGATACCATGAAAGATGAGAAGATAGCCATCAAAGATACTCACTGAACTCCACATAAGGTAGATTTTAAAAGAAAGTCACAAAAACATATTATAATCACACTTGCCAAAACCAAAAATAGAAAGAATTGTAAGAGCAGCTAGGGATAAATGAAAAGTCACCTACAAAGGACAGTCAATAAGAATAAGCTTATACTACTTGTCAGAAACCATGCAGGCAAGAAGACAATGGGTTGACTTATATAAAGAATTGAAGGAAAAAAATTACCAACAAAGAATCATATATCCAGCAAAACTGTCTCTTGAATATGAAGATGAAAACAGGACATTTCCAGATAAACAGAAGCTTAGGGAATTCATAAAAACCAAGCCACGACTACAAGAAATACTAAAGGGAATTCTTTGGTTAGAAGATCAATAGTATCAGGTATCAACCCAAGACTAGAACACTGGTCAGAGTAGTCAGAGGTCAACACAGACAGGGAAATCACAAAAATAAATCAAGATTTAAAAAATCCTCAAAACAGGGAAACAGTGATGTTATAATGTAAAAGAAGACAACATTAAAAACAATAAAGAGGGACTAAGAAACATAGTCATAGGTCTTTCATTTGGAGAGGAAGACAAGGCAATATAAAGAAATAAAAGTTAGGTTTAAACTTAGAAAAATAGCGGTAAATATTAAGGTAACCACAAAGGAGACTAACAATCCTACTCATAAAAATAAAATACAAGAAAAAAATAGAGACTCAGCAGAAACAAAATCAACAACAATGAATAAGAGGAAAAGACAATATATAAAGATAAACTATTAGACCTTTTCCTAACCTCTCGAGCTGAAACACTGAATGAAGAATCTGTGCTTAGTGGGCCCATACCAATAAAATCAGACTGATCCATCTTTATGTTCCTTGCACAATTATCCCACACCCTTAATAGCCATTCTTACACATATTCCCCAGGTTTCTGTTTGTACATATTAGGAAAGTCAAGCAGTTCCTTTGGAGTGTGGCATGCTTCCTCCAGGGTCACACTTTGTACTTCACCTTTTGGGGTTCTCTGGGACTTAAGTCTAGTTATAGACCTAAAAGCAAAAATGGGTAGTGGGGGTGAGTCCTGGGAATATTCAGCAATGTCATGAAAGGGATCTACCTCAGGTGATACCTCAGGCAAGGCACCAGGTGCCGCCTCAGGTGATATCTCAGACAAAGACTCTTCGAACACAGTTGGATTAATCTCATCAGATGAGAGTGGAAGGTATAATGGTTTTACTGGACAGTGGCAGCTTCGCTGAAACCCTGGTGCCATAGTGGTTAAGAGTTCAGCTGCTAATCAAAAGGATGGTAGTTCAAATCAACCAGATGCTCCTTGGAAACCCTATGGGGTAATTCTATTCTGTCCTATGGGGTCACTATGAGTCGGAATCGACTCCTAAGAGTCGATTGGGTTTGTTTGTTTTTTTTTTTCGGTTTGGTGGGTTAGCAGAGAAAGATGGAGTGATCTCTTCAGATGGGAATAAGAGTGCTGATTCTGCTGGCAGGAATGATTCAACAGAATTTAGAGCTTCAGTGTTTCCAGCTCCCTGATTATCTGCCCATATGTTCCCATTCCAAGTTTCAGGGTCCCATTTCTTTTCAATCAATGCCCACACTTTAACTTCAGACACGATTTGAGGTTGGGGATTCAATTGGCATTGTAATTCAGCCGCTCTTACAATAAGACTCTGTGTTAGATTTCCAGCAACATCAGCTCTGTTACTACAAGAAATAAGGCTTTCTTTCAGGGCACACATTGCAAATTTGAGGTGTTTTATACAACACTTGAACTGTGACTCTGAAGCCCTGAACTCATCTCTCTCACCACTTTGTCTAATGAAAGTTGAACCAACCAACCAGCTTCCTTGCTTCTCATTCTGACAAAATTGTGGAAAATGTTCAAACATGTGATCACCCAGAGCCTCGCTTCTCACCAGTACTTGATCTATTTCTGATGATATTTGGCATATTAAAATTGCCACCTCATGCTACGGATTAGCAGCACCCTCTTTACTACTGAAAGCAGAGTCATCAGTGCTTTTAAAACTAGTCAGACTTGAGAACCAACTTAGAAAACTCATCCTTACAATTCTGTTTCTCTGGAACCACTCGCAGTACCAAATGTCTTAGGCTGGATTCTCAAGAGAAGCAAAATCGTGAAACGTGTGTATGGATGTGTGTGTGTGTGTATAGCTATATATAGATAGAGTGAGACAGAGAGCTTTATCTCAAGGAAATTGCTCACATGGTTATAGTGGATAGCAAGTCCCAAGTCCACGGGTCAGACATCAGGCTGGAGGCTTCTCCCATCTCATGTATCTGCAGGGGCTGACAAACCCAAGATCAGCAGGTAAGGTGGCAGGCTGCTGGCTAAAGTCCCAAGAGCCTGATATCAGATGATGACCAGCCAGATGCAGGATCCAGAGCAAGCAAGCGAGCTTTGCCAAAACATCTATATATATATTGGATGCAGGCCACACCCCCGAGGAAAATCTCCTTACAACTGATTGGCTGATCACATCAGATCACATCATGCAGGATGACTACATTACCATATAACTGCCCAATTATGTCATTACATAACTGCCAAACCACTGAGAATCACGCCTCAGCCAAGATGACACACAACCTTAAGCACCCCACATTACAAGCCCAATGATTACCTTAATAATTTTCCAAACTGGTAACTAAAAAAACCTATAAATAATTTTATCTAGTCCTCTAAAAATGTTAAGTCCTGTTTAAATACACGTTCATCTACTCTACTTTTGCTTCCTAGGAAAGGTAACTCTCATGATAGTCAAAGACAAATAGATGTTGACATTCTAAACTTGCCTCATATTTTTTCATTATGAAAATGGACAAATAACACAACTAAGTATTTATACTATTATGGTGTAAATTCCAAATATTCTGGTATAAAATAATATTTACTAAGAGGTTATTCTACTCAGATAACTTTGGTAGGAATATGCCATTTGGCTAAAGGCCTAAGAGAATTGATTTTTGACTGTATAAACAGGTGCTTCCTTGAGGGGATCTACCTCTCTTTGGTTCAAAGAGCTCTGTGCTTGTGAATTTGTTGAGGATCTGTGGCTGTCTATTACTGTGATTCAAGTCAGGCTATGTTCACCAGACCTAGAGTGTTTCTGCTTATGCAAATCAAGTAAGACTTTAATAGGTGTGTCTCATCTATTACATTTCTAGAGACACTGAACAAGGAGTTCATGCCAAAGAGCTTTGATGGACAGACCATTCTGATTACTGCTTCAGCTCTGTACTCAGCATAGTAACTGAGGTCACGTTGTCTTTTAGGGTTAAATGTTGTGACTTGACCCTTCCAATCTCATCTTCCCATCATCCTCATTCATTTCAATGATCCCATTTCCATGGTAGCAGTTCCCACTGTCCTTCATAAAATAGCCACCGCAGAGTTCTTTGAGGAGGTGAAAACAGTTCTGTAGGACGTATTTCTTACAGCCTTTTTGAAGGTAGTGTCTTATTGACCTTTCCAGGGGATAAAAGTAGGGGCGAATGAGCATGTCTGTGGAGTGTACAACTGATTTTTGCTCAAAGGATTTGGACTTTTCCCCCTGGTTCCTGAGAGGTCATCTTTAAACACCTGAGATTTTCCCAGTGATTGGAGTCTTTTTAATTCCTGGAGGGGCCCCAGTCACACTTGAGAATTTATGCTGAAGGGACAACAGGGGCCTCTTTGAGAGGACAAAGAGGAAACGTCCCTAAGAGGCTGGTTTAGAGGGATATTGCCAAAGGAAAGGAGTAACCAAAGGATCTTGAGATATCTCCTGCTTACTCTGAAATGGGGTAGCAAATACATATATATGTACAGACGGACAAACCAAATGTGGAAAATGTTCACTGGTAAATGTATATGTCGAATACATAAAGTTACCACTCTTTCACTTTTTGTTTGTTTGAATTTTTTTTGAAAAGGAAGATTTGGAGCTCTTGTCCCAGGTTCTACTTTGTTCTCTTGAGAAGAACATTCTGAAAACAAAAGGTTAGGTGTCTAACATGAAGACTGCAGGAGGGATGGGTGGTGGCAGTTCCCCGTGGCCCAGAGCAGGATACAGCTGTTGGGGGCTCCAAGCCGCTGGACAGCTGCTCATCACCTGTCACCTCTCCAAGCCTGGGAGATGCTGGGACTCTTCTGCATCAAACAAGGCTAAAGAACATTTCTGCGGAGTAGAGACTTTGCAAAACACCTCTCCCTGACTGGGAGTTGAACCCAGGTTCTGGCGGCGAAAGCGCCAAATCTTAGCCATTAGGCCACCAGGGAACTGCTGTGAAGCCTGTAATCTCCCACCTCCAGACAGTACATCTTTTTGCACCAAACTTTCGGGGAAGCCTCGACGCCCACCTTCTTGGATGCTGCCGTCTCCGGCAGCGATCGTCAACCAAGGCCCTTTCCTCCTTGCCTTCTCAAAAATGCAAGCCAGCCTGCCACACGCCGAGCGCTGTCAGCTCTCCACAAGTTTCGGAGCAAGGAGGCTCCTCCCCCCCGCACCTCAGACCTGACCTACAGATGCGCCTTTGCCGGGTGGCAGCGTGTGGAGAGATGGTGGCCGGATCCAGGGCAGGGGACGAGCCTGCAGGAAGGAGGTCCCCAGGGTGGGAAGGGGGCCGAGCACAAGCCCCTAACAACTCCAACATCAAAAAGGGCTCAGGTGGATGCAGAAACGGAGACAGCCTGGAGGAATAACTCTTTCAAACAAAGCCCCGGGCCCCCGAATTGAACTCCGGATTTTCCACCTAAAGTCATTGTCCCTGCAGTTATCCCATCTTTGTTGATGGCAACTCCATCCTTGCATATGCTCAGGCAAAAAACTGCGAGTTCTCCTTGGCGCAGGTCTTTTCCTCAGACCCCACATCTAATTACTGGGAATTTACACGTTCTCCTTGGTGGGCCAGTGGTTGAGAGCTTAGGCTGCTATCCAGAGGGTCCGTAGTTCGAATCCACCAGCCGCTTGTGGAAACCCTATGTGGCTGTTCTAACCTGCTCACTATGAGTCGGACTAGACTAGACCCCAATGGACCTTTTGGTTTTCTGTCTGTCAAATGTGGACCTTGGCCTACACAGTTCCTTCTTTTCCTGAGCTCAGAATTTGGACCAAGGACTCTCCTGATAATGGCGGGAGATCAATTTAAGGCGTGACCCTGCGCTCGCTCAGACCTTAGGCTTCGAGACCCTTAATTTCAGGGCGTGGGGTTGGGCTGCCTTTGCTCCTTTTATGTGGCTCTGTCCCTCAAAATCAGCCTGTTCCTGGCCTGTCTCGGGAAGTTGGGGACATGCCTGAGACCGCTCCGCTCGATTGGCCTCTCTGGATCAAGAAACCAACTCCCTTCGGGTTCCGCCTGCAGAGAAGCTTCAGAAGGCGATTTTTTTCCGTTTCTTGAACTCGACGGTGCCCAGGTGTGCGAAACGCGGGGGCGCACGCGGTCAGTTTCTGGTTCTGCAGTAGCCCGCTGTTCTCTCCGCCTCTGGAAAGAATCCAGTGCAGGCCTTCAAGGCTGGCTTGGCCTGTGTTGGTTGTTCGATGTTTTTAAAGAGCCAAATGCCCGAAGACGCATGTTTCAGTCTTTGCTGAAGTACGGCTAAAACATGAAGAGATGATTAAAGCAGTGGACTGAAATTGAGTCGCACAGAACAAGAGGCGCCACAAGTGTCAGAGGGGGGACAGAGAGGAGGTGCTGAGGTAAAAGGGCTTCTGAGGAAAGAGCCCAGTTCAGGCCCCAGGGAGAGCGCAGGGTAGGGCCTGGAGGGAGGGTTCTACTGTTCCCGGGTGGACCGGAAGTGTGGATCATTTTGAGTGTGTGTGTGATAAAACAGGTAACAAAACACTTGCCACTTCAACCACTTTATGTGCACAGTTCAGTGACAGTAATTAGGCTCACTATGTTGTGGAACCATCACCACTATCCCTTTCCAAAGCTTTTCATCATCCTTAACAGAAATGCAGTGCCCCTTAAGCTATCTTTCCTGCCTTTTCCCTCCCACCTGCCCCTGGTGACCGCTCATAAAATTTGATTTCTATGCATTTGCTATATTCCACTTACTTGGAATCATGTAACATTTGTCCTTTTGCGTCTGGCTTCTTTCATTCAGCATAATTTTTCTAGGTTCATCCATATCTTAACATGTATCAGAACTTCCTTTCTGTTTATGGCTGAGTAATATTCCATCCTATGGATATACTCCATTTTGTTTATCCTTTCATCTGTTGATGGACACTTGGGTTGTTCGCACCTTCTGGACAATGTGAATAATGCTACAATGAACATTGGTGTACAAGTATCTGTTTGCACTTCTGCTTTCAATTTTGGGGTGTATAAGGGTAGTGGAGGTGTTGGGTCATTTGGGAATTCCATGGTTAACTCTTGAGGAACCGCCAAAGGGATTTCCAGAGGCTGTACCATTTTACAATCCCACCAGCAATGGGTGCCGGTTCCAATTTTCCACATCCTCAGTAATAGCTTGTTTTCTGGTTTTCTGCCAAACGGTTGAGCACTCGACTATTAACGGAAAGGTTTGCGGTTGGAACCCATGCAGACACGCCTCGGAAGACAAGTCTGGCGATCTGCTTCTGAAAGGTCCAAAACTCCAAGCCGTTGCCATCGAGTCAATTCCGCCTCATAGCAAGCCTATAGGACAGAGTAGAACTGCCTCATAGGGTTTCCAAAGCTGTGATCTTTACAGAAGCAGACTGCCACACCTTTCTCCCGCAGAGCGGCTCGTGGATTCGAGCTATTTTTCGGTTAGCAGCCGAGCGCTTTAACCACTGCACCACCAAGTTAACCCACCCACTGCCAAAGTGGGTGGGTTAACGCACCACCAAGTTACAGCCTTCAAAACCCTATGGGGCAGTTCTGCGCTCCACTCATGTGGCCACCATGAGTCCTAATCCACTCCATGACGACTAACAGCAAGTGGGGGGATGAATAACGAGTAATGACATTGAATATCTTTTCATGGAAACACGGATCATTGGTCAAGAGCACCAGGGCCGTTAAAGGGGCCACGGAGGCGCTGGTCCGAAGCCCCGGGGTGACTGCGTTCACGGCTCCAGGCTGTGGGGAGCTGGAGAGCCGGAGAGGAGCTTAGCTCTGAAAATGCAAGCTCTAGTGAGCTGCGGCATCCCCAAGCCCGGGGGACTGAGCCCCGCCCCCCCCAAGTCCCAGCTTCCCGGATTAAAAAAAAAAAAAAAAATTGATAGGAGCAGAAAACTACTTTGGGGCCTAACGGAAGCCTCATACTCCTTTGCCTGAAAGGATTGTTGGTGTTTTTCCCCCGAGGGCTTTCTGCAGCACTTTGCTGCTGGCAGTCGAATTCGAAATGTAGTTGAATTTCGTATGTCGGAAGCCGAAGTACTTGGGGAGTGCAGGTCTTACAATTTGTATGGACAAATTCTTACGCAAGCTCACTCACGTGGTTCCCGTAGCGTAGTGGTTATCACGTTCGCCTCAAGAGCGAACGGTCCCAGTTTAGAACTCGGGCGGAAACAGGCTTTCTTTTCCCAAAAGACAAGCGTTCTCCAATAGCCTTGTAAGGAAAGGAAAAAAAAAAAACATGGCAGGAGGACTTCCATTACTCAGCACCTGAAACCAGACCTCATTTCTCTGCCCTAAGTAAGATGGGAGACCAGGACACAATTCTCGTCTGGTTCTTCGGAGGGGGGGCACCAAACGAGACCTGCTTTATGTTAGTTTTAGTTCCAGAGAGCTCTAAAGGTTCTCTTTGTTCTCTTCTATCACCTGAACCTTCTCCACAGGCTGACGCTGAAGAAGAAAAAGGCTCCGGATAGACCCTGGCTTAGGGCTCCTTGGCTACTCTCGAAACAAGGACCGTGGGACCCCACACGCTGGCTTTGAGTTCTCACATCAAAAGCAAACGAAAGTGACAGGAACAAGAGAAAGATAACAAAGAGGCATTAAAGCTAAGTCTTGAGAGGAATGACCAGTCAAGACAAATGCAGTGAGCCTTGGTTCGCTCGGTGCTTACTGAGGCCCTTTCCCGGACTTTGCTACTGGCAGTCGAATTTCGAAATGGGAATCAATTTCGTACACTGAAAACCACGAAAGTTGAAGACGGCCGGCATAAAGTTTTCATAGATGTTTCTTAAAACGTAACAACCTCAAGGTTTCCGTAGTGTAGTGGTTATCACGTTCGCCTCACACGCGAAAGGTCCCCGGTTCGAAACCGGGCGGAAACAGTTGCTTTTTACTCCTCAGAGCCTATTGCTACTTTTTCCCATTGCTTTTCTTTTTTCTTTTCTTTTGTTTTTTGGTTCTAGAATTAGACTAGAAAGCCCCAGAGGGAAATGTACAAACTGTGATGCCCCAGAGGAAGTTGCAATACAACCAGAAGTACTGCAAGATTTTTGCCACTTTATATGAACCTAAATCCTAGGGTTCATCTATGGAAATGGATCCTAAGACGGTAGAAGCAGGGCGGAAAGAATATAGTGCTGGATACGGCTAGGTTTACTTATTGATATAGGTGCACTAGGTAGAAATTCTGGAGCCATTGTATTAGTTTGAGCAGCTGACAGCAATTCGAAATTGTTCACTTGTACCAGTTGACTGAAAACTTGCACCCAAAGTTGGCCTACAGTAAATGAACTTGAAATGCCAGAGCGTCTTTGATACATTTATTGCAGAGGAAAATACTTAATGGTTTAGGGGATTATAAAGCTACAGTAAATTTATCATGTAAGACATGTTCATTCACCCACATCTATAGCCCCAGGTATGGTCAGGAAGACATTACCTTTAACAGACTTGTGAGAAATACATTTAAGGGACCTGTCCTGGCATCCTCAAAGCATTCCGTGGTAGCGATTCTGTGAAGGACAGTGGGAACTGCTGCCATTGACTTGGGATTTCTGAAATTAACGGGAGTGTCTTAGTCAGGCTTGCTAAAGAAACAGAATGAGGGATTATAAATAGATAGCTAGACAACTAATGGTGATTGCAACTTTATTTGTAATGATGAAACCATAGAGCCAACGGAATTTCCAAAGTGTATGGAAAGAGTTAAATAAATAATATCAACACCAAACCCGTTGCTGTCGAGTCGATTCCGACTCATAGCGACCCTATAGGACACAGCAGAACTGCCCCACAGGGTATCCACGGAGCGCCGTAGTAGCATTTAACCTCTACACCACCGGGGTTTAAATAAGTAATGTGGGGGGGGGGGACTTCTTAGTCAAAAACAACGCCCACGATTCCTCTCTTTAAATCATTTCCGAGTTCACAGTTTCCAAGCAAAGAAGATAGAAGGGTAACTAAGGTTGCTCCCTGCCTTTACATTGTAGGATTTATGGAGCAGAAACGCTGGGAGTATCTTAACACTTATAAAATCACAGTTGCGTCCCTGGGTGGGCTCGAACCACCAACCTTTCGGTTAACAGCCGAACGCGCTAACCGATTGCGCCACAGAGACCACGAGGAACTTTCCTGCTTTCGGCTGGGAGTGAACGTTTTGAATCACTAGGTGGTGCCAGCCGCTTTCTGCAGTACGAATTGCTCAAAGCCTCGGAGAACCCGGTAGGTATTGTTCTTCGCGTTGAAGCTTGTGCGTTGGGCGAGTCTGAAGCTACTACAAGGGCAGCCAGAATGACCCCTCCTTGCTCCTCATCCGCCTGAGATGCCAGCGACCCCCGGAGACCTCCGGGTCTTCAGCCCCTGCCAGAGCCCAATGGGGTCCATAACACAGCTGCTCCGCCTTTGCCGCCCTCTCCCGGCCGTGGCCGCCTCCCCGCTCGCCTCAGTTGCAGTCGACCGGGCGGGAGCGGGGAAAGTAAGTGGGGAAACGGGAACGGTGAAGAAGAGCGAAGGAAAGTAGGGAGGCGTGGACGAGAAGGAAACCTCCGAGAGGCCTGTGCTGAGACACAGGCGAGGGCCTGGGGAGGAGAGAATAGTTTTTATGATGTAGCGCAATGGGGAGGGACGAGATGAGAGACGGCAGGAAATGGGAGAAAAGCAGAGCAACTGTAGTTGTTCAAGAACAAAACAGCAAAACAGTGTGAATGTTTTTATGTCAATAAAGTTTAAAGAAGACATTTGAGCTCCGGTAGGTCTGTGGTGCGCTGCGATCTATAGTGGTTAGTACTCTGCGTTGTGGCCGCAATAAACTTGGCTCGAATCCGAGTCGTGGCAGCGTCTGGCGCTTGTTTCATCACGCACTGGAGCGCTTTTTTTGGCTTGCATTTCGTTCCCTCACAGGCATCGCTCACCATCTGCGGCTAGAAGACAGCAGCCCTTACAGCTACGGGCCAGAAGGGAAGGAATCATGACAGTGTGCATACCTGGAGCCTGGTCTAAGGGAAACCTGGCGTGCTCCCCACATCCGGGCAAAGGGTGAAGTGCCTCTTACTGGGCCTTAGAAGTACCTTCCACTACTGAGATGATGTGGTCATAACCGTTTTCCTTGCAAAAGTATTTCAAATATCAGCTGGGCTTTTTTACATGAAACCAGAATAAACTTTCACTGCGTTTACAGTAAAATCCAAACTCCCTGCCGTAGTCCGCGTGCGGGCCGTGTCCCTCGCCTCTTGTCCCTCAGTTTTTGTGCTAACACTAAGTTACTGAAGTGTAATTCACACTGAATATAAAGCAGAAATCTTTAGTGAATAATTACTGAATTTTGACAAATGTAATCAAGTCACAGAAAGGCTCCATCATCCCAGCAAGGTCAAAGGTGCTCCTTTCCAGGTTTAATTAATCACTCTTCTGAGGTCTATCACCAGAGATTAGTTTTGCCTATTCTTGAAATGCACATTTTTTGGATCTGACTCTTGTGTTTTTGTTTTTGTTTGTGTCATGCAACATTATGTTTTCAAGGTATGTCTATGTTGTTGCATTTATTCTTAACTGTGGCATTGCGGTATTGTTGATGAACATTATTCTAAAGTGTGAACGCACCGCAGTTGATGGATATTTGGATTATTTCCAGTTTGGGCTATTGTGAAAAGGCTGCTATGAGCATGCTTGTCTGAGTCTTTGTGTGGACATATGCATCCACTTCCCTTGAAGTGCTGGGTCAAGGATAGGTCCAAGTTTAACTTTGATAGAAGCTGCCAGGCCTTCCTCTACAATGGTTTCTCACCCACAAAGTCGGTTGCACTTGTTCCACATTCTTGTCAACACCTGGCGTTCTCTGTCTCTTAAATGTACCATTCTGGTGGGTTTATACGGGTACTTTTTCATGGTTTAAATTTTTGTTTCCGTAATGAGTAATCGTGTGCAACTTGTTTTCTTAAGCCTTGTGGCCATTTAGAAATCCTGCTTTGTGAAGAAAGCTTATTCAGTATTTTGCACACTGTTATTTGGCTTGGCTTTTTATTACCAAAAAACCAAACCCAGTGCCGTGGATTCCAACTCATACGACAGAGTGGAACTGCCCCATAGAGTTTTCAAGGAGCACCTGGTGCATTTGAACTTTCAACCCTTGGTTAGCAGCCGTGACACTTAACCACTGTATCGCCAGCGTTTCCACTTTTTATTATTGGTCTCCAAAAGCCCTATATACAAGATTTGAGTCGTTTTGCAGATAATCATGTTGTAAATATTTTCTCCCAGTCCATGGCTTGCCTTTTCACTTTCTTAGGTGGTTTTTCGAACAGAAGCTTTTAATTTCAATGAAATCTAATGTATCTTTAAAAAGAACATTTCTTATATATAAGGCTTATTGTGTTCTCTAAGAAATCTTTTTAACCCAGGATGGTGAATGTATTATCCTAATTTTTTTTCTGCGAGCTTTACCATTTTTGTTTTATTTTTTGAATCTTTGACGTCTCAGATTCCACTCCTGATCACAGTAAGCTTGTCGACTACCAATTCTATGGCCTTCCAGAAATCTTCTCTATATTGCAAAATCATCCACAATAGTTACCTGCTTTGCTCTCTGACAGCTACAGGGGCCATGTGTCCTTCCATTTCCCCCTTATTCCTCCTCCATCTCTGACATTCTCCTTTTCTGTAGCTGAGAAACTCAGAAAAAAATGAAAGAAAATGAGAGGGCTAGTCTAATCTGTGCTCAAGAACTCAGGCTCTGGGTTAGGAATCTGATTTAGCCCTTGTATGGCCTGAATAGGTGTCTTAAACTTCATGTGCTTCAAAATTTTCATCCTCTGAATGTTAAGTTTAAACAAAAAACACCGGCTGGGAAAAACATGCCATTTCCTCCAGCAGTCGCTATTCTTGGTGCAGTGCTTATACCGCCTTGCCTTCACACCTGAAGTTCAAGTGCTCCCACCCTGGGGAAGGCGCCGACTTGCCTGCTCACTGGAACCCAGGACGCTGCGCTTGGCTTTCTTCTGCTTTGGTTCAAACTGAAGACCGGGATACAACTGGACTAGATCACCCCTCTTCCTCCCCCAGAGGCTGAGGGCCCAGTTCTAGGGAACGCTGACTTCATGGTAGCTGTAGATCAGGGAATTTCATAACATGTTTTTTTCCCTTTTCTTCCTTCTTTGATCTGTCTCCCCCCCCACCCCACACACACAAACCTACCCAGAGGAAAGGATTCACCACTATTCTGTTGAGGTGTCCCTTTGGTGTTCTTTTGGACAGGCCAGTTATCCTTCACCTACAGGAGCAAAACAGCAGCCGGCCTCAGGTGAACCACAACTCATTGAGTGTCCCGTTGCACATCACACACGTGTGCTTGGCCGAATTCGGACAAAACTCCATACAGCGCGGTCTCAAGCTTCTCTGCAGGTTGAACCGGAAGGGTGTGGGGTTCCGTATCGCAGAGACAAGCCTCGAGGAGAGCTCTCACATCTGACCCTGGTCCTCCAGGACAGGCCAGGAAGAGGCTGCTTTTGAGTGACACACAGAGACAATGAACAGGCACAAAGGCAGACTGACCCCAGGGTCCCAATGTTAAGGTATTAAACCCTAATGTCTGAGCTAGCTGAGAGTCTGGAGTTAAACTGACCTCCCCTTTTTCAGGAGAGTCATTTCTCAGCTCAGGGATACAAAGGACAAGGATCGTGTAGACCAATGTCCACGCTTCACCGGCAAGAAAATGCAAATTCATGACTAGATGCAGAGTCTGAGAAAGGGATCGGTGTCAAGAAAAGCTCTAATTTGTGCTCTGAGCATTGGAAGGATGGAGTTGCCGTCAACTAACATGGAAAAACTGCGCCTGCAGAAGATTTTAGGGAGACATTCACAGTTCATTTCAGGCCCCGAGGCCTTGGTCGAAAGAGGTTTCCATCTAAGGTATCTTCGTTTCTACATATATGTCCCTCCCCCCCACCATTTTCTTCTTTTCTTTTCTTTGAGCTGGAGTAAGGGCCAGTGCTAGGCCCTTCTCATCCTGGGCTCCTCTCCTTCCACCTTCCCCTCCCTCCCACCCGCAACCGCGTCCAGGGCCCTGAATCCCACAATCACCTCCCGACACGCTGCTCCCTAGCAAAGGCATAGTCCAGAAGAGCCAACTCCCTCCACGACTTTTGGCCTTGGCTGGCCTTTTCGAAAAAGCAGAGAAGGAATGACTTTCGGGACGATCCCTGCAGGCGAGGTCAGCACCGAGAAAGGTGAGAGGACCCGGACTTCTCAGAGCTCAGTGCAGGGGGCTCTACTGCCGATTTGAGAGAAAGAGTTTAGCTTAAGGGTCTCTGGAGGTCTATTGGTTAGAATTTGGCACATTCATCCTGCGGCCTGGATTTGATTGCCTCCGGGTCAGGGAAATCTTTAGGCAATGCCTCTCTTCTAACTGGACCCTTCCTCTTTATCCCCGTAGTGCTGGCGTGCTGTGAGGGCCAGGTGCAGAAGAGCCCCACACAGAGGGTCCCAAAACTCTGGTGAAGGAGGGGACATAATGGTGAGCCGTTGGTCACTTCTCAAACCCAGGGCTGGACACCCGGCCCCTCAGACTTCCAGCAGCAGACCCTATTAGGTGCGCTCCCTCTTTTCTTCCTTAGGGCACAAGGTTTTTGCCTTGTCTCCTTTTCACAAAAGGGAGCAGCATCTTTAGAGAACTCCTAAGCATGTTGCCCAAGGGTAGTATTTAGTCATGCAGAAATTCCATCTGCAGGAGCCTCTCCCCCAATGTGCTATCAAAATACCAAACCAAACCCGTTGCCATGGAGTGGATTCTGGCTCATAGCCACTCTGTAGGACGGAGTGGAACTGCTCCATAGGGTTCCCAAGGCTTTAATCTGTACGCAGCAAGCACTTAACCACTGTGCCACCAGGGCTTCTCCTCAGTGTGCTAAACCAAAATAATAATAAAACCAAAACTGATTCCGACTCATAGAACAGAGTAGAACTGTCCCGCGGAGTTTCCGAGGAGAGTTTCCGAAGAGAGCATGGGGAATTCGAACTGCAAACTTTTTGGTTAGTGGCCATAGCGCTGAGCCACTAAGGCCCCCCCGCCCATCCGCCTGCTAGGCTGCTATAATTGTGAGAAGGAGTTCTGCTTCTGGCAATGGCTCTTTACTCTTTACAGAGCCACTCTACCAGATAACATTCATAAAGTGTGGACAATATATATATTTTTTTTAATTATCTGAAGTTTCTGGGAGACAACAAAAGCAGGCAGGCACGTGGAGGAAACCAGGACAGGGAATGACTTTTCATATCTCAGATTTTTGTCCGAGGACAAAGCTTAGTCTGCTCTATTTGGGTCAGTGAAATTCCAAAACCAAGCTGTCTTGCTGACTGAAAGGATCAGAGGAGAAAGTTGGGGCAACCACAGCAGTTAGAAAATCAAGGGGG
Organism: Elephas maximus indicus; assembly: GCF_024166365.1. Taxonomy (NCBI): domain Eukaryota; kingdom Metazoa; phylum Chordata; class Mammalia; order Proboscidea; family Elephantidae; genus Elephas; species Elephas maximus. Next base: position 140,398,104 of record NC_064821.1, read on the forward strand.
AAAACCCCAGTGTGGTGCAATTCATTACTTTTGTGTGTGGTCTTTCTAGCCAAGGCCTTGTAACTCCCACCCAGGTGACTGTGTGATAGGGTAGTTGTGGCCTACCAAGAGGATTGGTCAGTTTTGCCTGAAAAGAGAGCCAATTCCAGAGCAGAGAGGAGGAGCCCACCACCAAGGAAGCAGAGACCAACAGGAGAGACCCAGCAGCAGAGACCAGGCAGCAGGGGACTGCACAATGGACTTCCCAGTCCATGGAGAGAGAAAGTGGAGTGCCTTTGGGCAGAGACTAAGGGCCAGGGAGAGGTGGTGCCTGAGAGCACAGCTGGGGAGAGGCTATCCTGATGAAAGAACTATATCCTGAGTGTTCCTGAGCCTGAATTACAACTATTATCTCCCTTGGAATAAACTCCATAAACATGAGTTTGGTCTTTGAGTTCTGTGTAGCCATCTCGATGAATTATCAAACCCAGTAGAAAGTGCTGTGGGAGGGACAGTTGGTGTCAGAATTGGTAAAGATGGTGGAGAGAGGAGGCTTGTCTGGCCTCCACCACGTGGGAGCCAGCCTTATGCTGTTGAATTTCATTCTCCTTTCCCCTTGTGAAGTTAGAGGAGGTCAGACATCGTCCCTATGCGTTTTTTACACGAGAAAGGAAAAGCTTATGGAAGGGAATTGCCAAGTTGTATGTAAAAACTCAGCCCAACAAAAGACCAGACTTAATGGTCTGCCTGAGACTAGAAGGACCCCGGTGGTCGTGGCCCCCAGACCTTCTGTTGGCCCAGGACAGGAACCATTCCTGAAGCCAACTCTTCAGACATGGATTGGACTGGACAATGGATTGGAGAGGGATGCCGGTGAGGAGTGAGCTTCTTGAATCAGGTGGACACTTGAGACTATGTTGGCATCTCCTGCCTGAAGAGGAGATGAGAGGGTGGAGGGGGTTAGGAGCTGGCGAAATGGACAGGAAAAGAGAAAGTGGAGGGAGACAGCGGGCTGTCTCATTGCGGAGAGAGTAATTGGGAGTGTGTAGCAAGGTATATATGGGTTTTTATGTGAGAGACTGACTGGATTTGTAAACTTTCACTTAAAGCACAATAAAAATTATTAAAAAAAAAAAAAAAACTCAGCCCAAATTTCTGGCTAACCCCTGAATTATGCTTGTATGGGCAGGCACCCTCCAAGCAGTCCAGCTGTGGCTAAAGGACTGAAATGAGATTTCGCCTGCCATCGCTTGCAGGGGAGAGTTTGCAGTTTGATATAAACCAAAGTAGCAGCCTGCTTGTAAAAAGAAACAAAAAAATTCAGTACTCTTTATAATACATAACAATCAAGAGTCTCTACCTTTATCATTCATAACATCTACAGTACAATCCAAAATTACATAAGTTGCTCCAGAAAATTATTACATAAGAGAAAGAGAAAAGGCGGAACATGGTCAAGACCAGACAATCACAGGAGACTGACCACGAGACATCAGCTAAATGTTGGAAATAGGAAGCAAGAAGTTGTAAGGTGTAATTACAACTATGCTCTAGATTGTAAAGTAGAAGATAACCATAATAAGTGAAAAGACAGTAAATCTCATCAGGAAATAAAAAATTATAAATTAAGGCATCACCACCTACAAGTGAGGAGTCCCAACAAAAGGAGAGTAGCAAAGAGTATAACAATGCCTGTCACCAGCAGCAACAACACTAGGATCTCTACCCACTCCAAGGCTTGCAGGCCTCCCAATATAAACACAACACACTCAGGCATTCATAATGTCCAGTGAAGCATCAGAACAAGGCTTTAATCACATAGGGAAGAGACAGACCATGGCCAACTTCAATAGTAGGTGTCAGCCCTCCATCCTCAGCAGATCTCACTCAGCAGGGAGATGGTCTGCATGCTCCCCTCTGGTGCTGCAAGAGAGGGATCCATTGCCTCCTCTCCAGGAAGAGAGCTAGAAGTGGGATAACTCACACCCCTAGCTAAGCAGTTTCTAGAAATGGTGACAAGCGCTCATCTTCTCCTCTGCCTTCTCGTTTGACGGAGTTTTGAGGTTCTGTGCGGGACTCTTCTGCGTCTGACCCTTGCAGCACACAACTGCAAAAAGAGGAAGAAGATTCCTCTGCGTGACAGTCGCTGTGTGCCCTCAAACCGATGCTGATACCAAAAAGCCAAACACAGTGCCATCGAGTCGATTCCAACTCATAGTGACCCTATAGGACAGAGTAGAACTGCCCCATAGAGTTTCCAAGGAGCACCTGGCAGATTTGAACTGCCGACCCTTTGGTTAGCAGCTGTAGTGCTTAACCACTAAGCCACCAAGGTTTCCTGCTGACTGATAGCGACCCTTTATGACAGGGTTAAACTGCCCCATGGGGTTTCCTAGGCTGTATCTAGGATCGCTAGGCCTTTTCTCTTGCTGAGCGGCTCGTGGGTTCGAACCGCTGACCTTGCTCTGAACTGCCAAGTGCTTAACCGTTGCACCAGCAGGGCTCCTTTGAGTGATAATGGACATTGCAAAAACAATGCCCTGACCGAAAATCGAAACCGGGTAGCGGAGGTGAAGGCGCCAAATCCTAACCACTAGACCATCAAGGATCTACATCGGGCTATTTTTCTTGAACCCACAGGAAGTAACTAACACTCCTTGAGCTGAGCTCTGGGAAACCCCGGCCCGCCTACCCTTCTGGAAGCGCGCTGCTCCTCTAGGGATTTTCCCCAAAAGGCCGCTTTCCTCCTGCTGTCTCCGCAAAGCCAGCCCGCACGGGAGGCGCCAAGCACCCTGGGGGTCCAGAGACGCACACGAGAAGCTCGCAAGGTCCACGGGTCGCAGAGCGAGTTGGCTGGTCCCGGCCTCGCCTCAGAATCCACCTAGAGATAGGCCTTTGCGAGGCAGCAGCACATGGAAGAGGTGATCCTCAGTGGACGGGGTTGCCGGGAGGAGGTGTGGAGGGAGGACGCCCAGGGTGAAAACGGCCCCAGCCCAGAGCCCGCGGGGTCGCCCTCATCATAAAGGACGCAGGTGGATGCGGGGACCGAGACAGCCTGGATGGAAAACTCTTTCAAGCAGGGCCACGGGGATGCGGCCCTAAAAAGTGCCGCAGCTGCACTTTTCCATTTTGTTTGACGGCAACTCCATCCTTCTATATGCTCGGGCCGGTAATTTCATCAGATTCCATATCCAATTAGTCAGCAATTAGTAATGTCTCCTTGGTCGAGTGTGGATATTGATCTGCTCCACGGTTTCTCATCCCTGGCACTACTGATGTTTGATGTTTAGGATCAGGTAATTCTTAATTGTGGTGGACTCTCCCATGCAGTGTAGGCTGTTTAGCAACATCCCTGGCTTTTGCCCACTAGACGCCAGTAGAATCCACACACCCCCAAGTCATGACAATCAAAATGTATTCAGACATTGCCAACTGTTCCAGCCGATACGGCAGGGGACAAAATCACCCTCTTGTTAAAAATAAAACTATTGATGTGCACAATCCTCTTATTCTTGGTTCCCGAGCTTGGGCTAAGGACTCTCTTGATGAAGGCAAGGAATCGACTCAAATCGTGCCCCTCGGCTCACTCAGAGGTCAAGATTTCAGACCTCGGTATCTGGTGAGGGTTGGCGCCACATCGGCTGGTCGCCAATGTGTTGGCGACACCATTGTACCATTTGCTTGGCTGTCTCTTTAGATTTGGAGCCCTGGTGGCATAGTGGGTAAGGGCTTGGCTGCTAATAAAAAGGTCGGCAGCTGGAATCCACCAGCCGCCCCTCGGAAACCCTGTGGGGGCGGTTCTACTTGGTCTTATAGGGTCGCTATGAGTAAGAATCCACTCGACGACAAAGGGTTTGAATTTTTTTGGTTTGGTGTTTGAAATCAGCCTCTTTTGCGGTTGTCCCCGAGGGCCTAACAGGGGGCTGGGTTCACTCAGCAAGGCTCTTATCTTTTGGAACCTCACACTTCTTTCTGTTCGGGTTAAAAAAAAAAAAAAAAAACTTGAGGGGCCACGTTTTCCGCTTCCCAGAAGCGGGAGGAGCAGGTGCCATGGTGCAAGTCGGCCAACATGGTTAGATCACAGCCATGCCGACATTCGCTGTCCTCATGGCACCTCTTGGTCCCACAGGGCCGGAGTTACGACCTGCGTCAGCCTGAGATCTACAGACCCCAGAAGGCCAAGAGAGGACATGTGGGAGAAACCAGCCAAACCTAGTTCACGAGAGACCCCAAAAGGGTCCAGAAGCTAAAGGAAGGTGGTGAATACCCTTCTGTTGGGGCGGAGGGGGGAGGCGGGAAATAGAACAAAGGAAAGGGAAGAAATCCCACGAAATTTCCATTTCTGAATTGCCAAGAAGTCGGCCTCCTCTGGAATCAGAGAGCCCTCTAGTGGCTGGTGAAGGTGAGTTGAGTCCCATCTCCGCTGCCAAAGCAGACAAAAAGAGACACCGTTGTCCTGTTGCCAGTGAGTAAGCAATCCCCAGGTTTGCCCAGTTGAGCAGCACTTGAACTTCCCTACCCCAAATTTCTGTGGATTCCAAAGATGAAACTGAATTTTTTTTTCAATTACCCTTATTTGAAGAAAGACTTAGGTGTGAAGGAAATGTGAAAACCACCACAGTGGGGAAAGCGACTACTATTGAGATTGTCACATTCCTCCCGTCCCTTTAATTACAATTCCACTTTTCCACTAGACCTAGATGGGGCCCAATGCACAGTCTGTGGAACCTTCTGTGAGTCTAGGGTAGATGAATCTGGGAGGTCCACTAGTGAATATTTGAAGTGTAGAAGTCACTTTATTTAGATATGCATATGCGTTTTATTTTTTAAAAAAAAAATATGTAAAAAGTGAATCAAGCACATCGGCTTCATATTACAAACCTGGAAAAGAAAAGTTAAGTATGAACAAATGACAAGCAAACAAAGTCTGACATTCACTACTAAACCCTAAAATCAATTTTCTTGTTCTAGCCTGTTTTTCCATTCTGTAGCTCAACCTCTTCCCACATCTTCTTACATGTGCAGAAAAAGTCAACACTTCCTCAACTTTTAATTTCCAACATTGTACCCAACAGTGTAGCAAATTAGGGACCCTCGTAGGACTCTTTTTTCCTAGAAAAAGAGAGAAAATTATAAATAACATGTGGGTTTGCAGATTATGTGGTTAGAAATAAGGAAAACATCTGAATAAATGACTCAAATCTTAAAAATATAATTTTTAGAAATTCATAACAGCCAAGCTAATTAAAACTGAGTAAAATACTTGAGCAGACTTTCTTTATGAAAGGGGGTCTTAATGGCCAAAAGACACAAGAAAGTACGTTCAACATCATAGCTCGCTATGGAAACGCAAGTTAAAAGCTCAACGATGAACAACCTTTGCCATGAGACCTGAAGAACTGGATGGTGCCAGGCTATTGTTACTGAACATTTTTTTTCAGGATTCTATAGAGGAATCCTGATCAAAAGGGGGAAAATGCAGAACAAAATTTCAAATTCTCTTGGGCTTTAGACTTTCTAGAGCCATGGAGGGCGGGTGAACCCCTGAAAATATTGCCCTGAGATAAGCTTTAAACCTCAAACCTAAAACACCTCCGAAATCCTCTTAAAACCAAACAATACTTTAGCTTAACTAGTGAAAAATATCTGCCTTGAGCATTATGTTCTTTTTTAAAGAATAATATTCCATTGTATTTTCAGTGAACGTTTATACAGCAAATTAGGTTCCCATTTAATAATTTCTACATGACTTGTTCAGTAACAATGGTTACATTTTACACAGTATGTCAACTTTCTCATTATTTCCATCAGATTGTTCCATTTCCTGTAATCTAGTTTCCCTGCCCCCTTGCCTTCTCGTCTTTGTTTTAGACTAAGTTTTAACTTTTGTTCTCATATAGATGATTTTTTTTTTTTAGGAGTATAGTACTCACAGGTGATATCGTTTATGAGCCAATGTATAATTCAGCTAGATGATGACCTCATGGAACAGTTTTGGTTCAAGGTTTAAGAGTATCTCAGGGCAATAATCATGGGGAGTCCAGTAAGTGTGGACTTTTTAAGAACTTGAGTTCTGTTCCACACTTTGCTCCCATTCTATCAGAATCCATCAACTGTGTTCCTGACCAGAAGAGTCGGTAGTGGCAGCTAGGTATCATCTAGTTTTTCTGGTCTCAGGGTAGATGAGGTCATAGTTCATGTAGACTATTTGTCCTGTGTACTAGTTTCTTCTCTGAGTTTTGGTTTCCTTCATTCTCTTTTGTCCATATGCATAGAGACCGATAGTGGTGTCTTAGATGGCCGCTCACAAGCTTTTAAACCACAGACGGTACTCACCAATCTAGGACGCAGAACAAAAACTTAACATACTATATTATGGCAATTAACTGAGTTGTCCCATGAGACTACATGGTCCTAAGCCTTCAGACCCCATAAACCAATCCCACAAGGTTTTTAATAAGTACCTGTGTTTGTGCCACCTGTGCACTTTGTTGTATGTATGAATGTATATGGATGCTTACTTACATACACCTGCATATACGAAAAACAAAAAAAACTGTTACCATCGAGTCAATTTGGACTCAAAGGAACCCTATAGGACAGAGTACAACTGCCCCATTAGGTTTCCAAGGAGTGGCTGGTGGATTCGAACTGGCGACTCTTTGGTTAGCAGCTGAATGCTTAATCACTGCACCACCAGGGCTCCTGCACCTGTTTTGCTGTGTATATGCTCAAGAACAAAACAAAATAAAATTTAAAAATCACCCAGAATGAAACAAACAAAAAACCTCAATGAGATAACAGTACGCGCCCACCAGCACAAGCAGCATTTAAAAGACAGAGAACACAAGATACGGAGTAAGTTACTGCCGGTTAGAATTCCGTTCTAGAAAACTATTTGGCACCTTCTGATGAAGTGAAGCTTGCACCTATCCCATGACGCAGCCGTTCCAGTACTTGGTATACGTGTATTGAATAAAAATGCAACATATCAAAATTTGTGGGGAACAGCTAAAGCCGTGCTGGGAGGGAAATTTATGGGACTAAATGCTTATATTAGGAAAGAGTCTCAAGTCAATAACTTTAACCTATCACCTCAAGGAATGAGAAGAGTAAAATTAACCCAAAGCAAACACAACAGGAAATAAAAAGCAGAAACCAATGACATTAAAAAGCGAAAAAACAACAGAGAAAACTAATGGAACAAACGTCGGTTTTCTAAAAAGAACCGTAAACTTGACAAAGGAAGGAGAGAAGATACAAATCACTAGTATCAGGAATGAAACGGCGTATCACATATCCCTGACTTGGAGCTGATGAAGCCGGCAAACTGGAATACAAAAGGTTCCAACAAAATCCTGTCCTATCTAAGAGTAGGAAAAGGACAGCTTAGCAAGACAGAAAACTTTTAGACAATAACCACTCTCCTCCAGCCAACGGCCACAGAGAAAATTATTTTTATTATGTAGCATGATGGGGTGGGAGAAACGTAGAGAAGACATGAAAGAGAGAAAAGCAGAAGGACCTGTACCTGTCCGAGAACAAATCAGCAACATACTGTGAATGATTCTTGTCAAAAATATTAAAGAAAGCACAGAGACTACCAGGAGCTTGTGGCGCGCCGTGATCGTATAGTGGTTAGTACTCTGCGTTGTGGCCGCAGCAACCTCGGTTCGAATCCGAGTCACGGCATTGTCTGGTGTCTATGATGGCTGAACGTAGCGTATCCTTTGCTTTTGCTTTTCGTCTCTGTGCTGGCTGCGCCCTTTACCTGAGGCCAGCGAGTTCCACATATTGCTGGCTCCCGAGCACATGGCTGTCAGGAGAGCGGAAGTCAGCCCTACATTGCACACACCTGAGTCGTGGTCATCTGGAAACCCCGGACTTGCCTAGTGTCTGAGCACGTGCACAAACTATCCCAAAAAGTCAAGGCTGTCCATAGCTTCCACTAAGGAAATGTGTAGTCTTAACCCCCCCCCCCTTTTTTTTTTTTGTGGTCGAGTTATTTCAAATATCAGTGGGGACCTTATAGACGAAAAGAGAAATGAGATGAAATAAGAATTCCCACTCCAACAGGAAATTTTACAATTTTACAAAAAAAAAGAAAAAAAAATTCTAACCAGTAAGTTATTGAAGTATAATTCACGTAGAGTAAAATACACAAATCTCAACTACACAGTCCGATGAATTTTGACAAATGTAATCATCACCTAGATCAAGTTACAGAAAGTATCCATCCTTTTGAACACTTCTCCAGTCAATCTCTACCTCACTCCCACCTAAGCAATCACCATTCTGTTTTTTATCTCCATAGATTAGTTTTGGCTATTCTTGCAATTTACATAAATGACTGTAATTTTTTGTGTTTGTCTTTTTTTTTTAATGCAACATAGTGTTTTTGAGATATATCCTTGTTGCTGCATGCATGTTTGTGTATTTTTTGGTGTTATTGATGAGTGTAATTTCTATGTGTGAATAAAAGACACTTGATGAACAATTGGGTCATTCCTAGTTTTGGCTATTGCGAAAAGGGTGCTATGAAAATTCTTGTACAAGTATTTTTGTGGATATGTGCATTCATCTCTTTTGCATATGTACCTATTTGTGGAATCACTGGGTTTTGGAGTTTTGCAGAATGGTTGTGCTATTTTACTGCCTCAATAGCAACGAGAGATACTGTTAATCCACATTCTCGTCAGCACCTGGTGTTCTCTCTTTTTTACGTTTTACCCATTCTGATGGGTGTATGTTGGTATACCATCATGACTTAAATTTTTGTTTCCATTATGAGTAATGATGTTGAAGGTATTTTCTTATGTCTTTTGGGTATTAAAAAATTCTCTTTTGTGAAGAGAGCCTCTTCCCTTTTAATTGGCTTAACTTTTTTTTTTTTTTACTTTTTAAATAAATATTTTATCCTACAATACATTTGTACATACAGAAAAGTTGAGACGATAGCACTGAAAATTCACATGTATTTCATAACCAGTTTCCCCATTTATTAATATCTTAGATGGTACATTGGACACAATTAATGAACTAATATTGATACATTCTTATTAACTGAAGTACATATTTTTTTCAGGTGTCCTTAGCTTTTGCTTAAGATCCTTTTTCTGTTCCAGGCTACATCATTATATTTAGTTGCCATGTCTCCTTAAGCTCCTCTTAACTGTGACAATTCCTCAAACTTTCCTTGTGTATGATGGCTTGACAATTTTGAGGAGTACTGGCCAGGTGTTTTGAAGAACGTCCCTCAATTGGGACTTGTCTGATGTTTTTCTCATGATTAGGTTGGGGGTATGGGTTTGGAAAGGTAAAACACTATTTCATCCCATCAAATCAACATGATCTTACCACTGTTGATGTTAATCTTGGTCACCTGGTTGAGGTAGTGTTCCTCAGGTCTTTGTTGTAAAGGTGCTCTTTTTCCCCCTTTCCAGACTGTTTCTTTGGAAGAAAGTCACTATGAGTAGCCACATTTAAGTAGTGGGTTTTGTGTCATACCTCTTTGAGCCCAGGCTACCTAAATTATTTGGGATTCTTCTGCAAGGACATTAGTCTATTCTTATGACAATGGGGGGCATTTATATTTACTTACTCAATCATTTGTTTATATTAATATGAACTCCTGAATATGTAGTTTATACTCTGGGTTAATCTAATACTACTGAGTGTGTATTGTTTCTACTATTTTAGTTTGGCCATTGGGAGCTCTTTCAATTGCCTCCTGTGTCCCTTTGACCAACCCCCATCATTCTGTTTCTTTTTAAAAGAGTTCCTGGCTCGCACAAAGAGCAAAGGGTTCAACTAGGCAGTTTGAACCCAGCCAGAGGCACCTCAGAAGACAAGTGATCTGCTTCCCAAAGGTCACAGCCTTGAAAGCCCTGTGGAGCAGTTCTACTCTGCCTATATGGGTGGGATGCCACGAGTCATAATTTACTCCACAGCAACTAATAAACACCTTTCTTAAAGTCAATATTTATATTTACACCAGTTTAAAGCCTAGTTTACATTTCTACCTACAAACATAAGCTGACAGTTTTAATAAATGCACTCATGATATGTGGTGTACAGATCCAGGCAGAGTCTCACTGCTTCTGCCCACCCTTCTGCTTTGTCTCTATACATTCTTATTTCTATCTAGATCAGGGCCACTGCAGCTGCCAGCGCTTTGATCAGCTTTGCTCCTCCTTGGATACCCTACTGCTTTCTGGCATCAAATGACGCTGCTGAGGGCGGCTGAGCACCCAAAGCTGGTGTAGTTGAAGATCATAGGCTCTTAATTCATCCAGGCTCTGGCCTAAGGGTTCTATTGACTGCTTCTTGCCAGCTCTATTCTGATTTTTACCCTCAATCCTCACTACTTTCTGGACCCTAAGGCCATGATCTCTAACATCTTAACCACTACCGGGTATCTGTACCACCTCTTTCCTGGAGGTTCAGTTGCTTGATTCCCTACTGTGTGGTGAGCACAGTGCCCAGTCCGAGACCCAGTGTGGGAGTCATGTTATGATTCTTTGCCTGGGCTCCTTGCACCTGCCCGGAGAATAGGCAAATGTGACAAGAATATTATTTCTAAACATTTCATGCTACTGTAACTCAGCAGAACTTACTTCCCAGCTTGTAAGACACGCTGCAGGGGTGGTTATTGCACTTCAGGCCAAGCACTAATTCCTTCAGGATCACACCCTGGTTCCCTAGGCTGCCAAACTACTGTGTAGGCAAACTCTTGAATATCTTTTATTCCAGTATCACTGCCTGGTTCTCCACAACTTCCTCATTGACAACAGGATTGCTCCTGGCTGCTGGATCTCAGCGTAGACCAGATTTGCCTATGGAATAAAGAGTCTAGCAGAAGTAGGAAAAGGGTTGCTGCTCTGGTCTGTTATGCACAATAAAAACTTGTGCAGTTGTACCCAGATGCAATAAATGAACTGTTGTGGAAAGAATAGGAACCACACATTGGCCAGGAGTCAAAATTGGGTGCACCTGTACTACCGTTGAACTACCAGTGTTCCAAATTCAAGGTTGCCTGCATAGCTCATGACACTCCCAATAGCCTTGTTTTTCCCTGAGCTGACATCCTTGAGTGACTAAAGAGGAGTGGTTAAGGGAAGAAATCTTGGAGTGAATTTTCACTTACTTGCTCTTTTGTAGGTCTCTGTAACACACATAACAGTTTAAAAACAAGCCTTTTTTTTTTTTTTGCACTTTAAGTGAAAGTTTACAATTCAAGTCAGTTTCTTATACAAAAACTTAAATGTACATGGTTATATGACCCTAGTTACTCTCCCTACAGTGTGACAGCACACTCCTCCTCTCCACCCTGTATTTCCTGTGTTGGTTAATACAGCTCGCAAAAACAGGAACTTTCAATCTTTGGTCTTTTCCAAGGACTCAAAAGAGGCATCAGGGAAGAGAAGCTCAAGGATCACCTAGACCTCCTGGAGTACCCCAGACACATCCCCAAACATCCAGCCTCCTGAACCACCACTGGGTACTGAATACCTGTCTGGGAAAGAACTGGAACCCATCTCAAGCTTGGAAGGAAAGCGATGGGAGGCACCAAACAATGAGGGGGCAAAGAGGTTGCATCAGCCAGTGAATAAATGACTTTCTCTTAGATTCGTGCAGATTTAGGACCAGAGACAAGAGACTCAATGGTTTCTGACGTTTTTGTACTGAGGTTTGTTATGAATTGAATTGTGTCCCGGAAAGCTACGTGGTGTAAAGCCTAACCCCTATACTTGTGTTTGTAATTCCAATTGGGAATAGAGTTTTCTTTGTTATATTAATGAGGAGAAAGCCCTATAGGGTGAGTCTTAAACCAATCAATTTTGAGATATAAAAAGAGCAGATTAGGCCTAGAAACAAGGAAGCACAAATAGAGAAAGATTGATGCCACTCGGAGACTACCAAGAAACCAAGGAAGAGAAGCTGAAAGAGACAAGGATTTTTTCCCAGAGCTGACAGGGAGAGCCTTCTCCCACAGAATAAAAAAAATTCGGACTGATAGCCTCTGAAATTATGAGAAAATAAATTCCTGTCCGTGAAAGCCTTCTTCTTGTGGTATTCCTGATACAGGAGCAGTAAGAAACTAAGACAAGGCGTATGGCCCAGCTGGAGCCCTGGTGACGCTTGGGTGGCAACTAATTCCGCAATTTGAATTCACCAGCTGCTCCTTGGGAACCCTACGGGGCAGCCCTACTCCGTCCTAAAGCGTTGCTCCAGTGTGAATCGGAATCGATTCAACGGCACCGGGTAGTATCCAGTTGGAAAACAGCCAATTTCCGAATTAGTCTCTTTCAAGTCGAATCATTTTATTTGAATGCAATAACTTTAGAGTGTTGTCTGAAACCCTGTGTCCTGGGCATCTTTTATGTGTGTTAGCTGTTTCTTCCAAAGAGAACACTATTTAAACCCATTTTAAACCAAAACCAAACCAAACCCATTGCCATCGAGTCGATTCCGACTCATAGCGACCCTATAGGACAGGGTAGAACTGCCCCATAGAGTTTCCAAGGAGTGCTGGTGGATTTGGTTAGCAGCCATAGCACTTAACCATTACGCCACCAGGGTTTCCAAAGCCATTTTAGAATTGCTTTTTCCAATTCCTGCCGGAGTCATTTTCTGAATAGCCATAGGACTGTAAGTAAAGAAAACCCAACAGCAGCAGCATTGGTGGTTCAGTGGTAGAATTCTCGCCTCCCACGCGGGAGACCCGGGTTCGATTCCCGGCCAATGCATGTCGTCTTTTTTTTTTTTTTAATTCCACTCCCTCTTTCGCGTGCCCAAAACCGTTCCGCTTCCTGCTCTGCTGGGCTATCCATTGCACCGGCAGCACAGGTCATTTTGCTGTCCCGCTCGGCAGCGGGAAAGGAAGGAAAATGAGAACTATACACCTGGAGTTATTTCTGGAGCAGAAGACACTAAGGAGTCGATCTGAACTGGCACTTTGGGTCGATCTGAACTTGGACGTGTGGTGATCCTGTAGGGGTTAGTACTGGGCATGCAGAGCAGCAACCACATGGCCAGACTTGGTCTTTGAAATGACAAGTGAGGTGGGTGGGTCTCCGGGGTTTTATGTACTTGAAATCCAAACCATTATTACTTTTATATTTTCTCTTCGCAAATCCCTGGAATCTAAAATGTCGTTTGACCATTGATTCAAGTCCTAAAACTTGAACTGACCACTGGGCCACATCTCACTATGGAGTGGAGAACAAGAAATAAAATTCCTGAAATGAGAGAAGCTGTGGGCTGGGCAGATATCCCAAAGAAGGACGCTTGTGGGGAGGAAATTCTCAAGATGAGGTGAGCTGTGCAGAGGGGCCTGAGACCTTCCTTCCTGAAGCTTTGCTGCTCTTGGTAAAATTAAGGACAAAAAGGAGCCATAAGTGGAGAGCAACATGTACAGGAAAATCACTTTTCTCACTCCTGTTTGTTTAACACTCCACCAGGTAAATCTGCACGTCAGGGTGTGGTTTTTAATGCTCATGGTTAAGCAGCACTGGGAGGAGGCCATGGCAATCCTTGGCTCTGGGGGTTTGGAGGAGGAGACTCTGGAAAAGGCATACCTGGGTGCATGTGGTTTGTCCACACCGTTTTCATCAACTCTTTTCTTCAGCAAAGCTGTGTGGTCCCCGGATATCATATCAGAGCTACCACATTGGTGGTTTCAGTGAACCTGATTCTTTCTTGAAGGGGCAAGAAGTGACTGACCGAGGCCATTGGAATGAGATGTAAGCACAGAACTTCAAATGCTTTTCCCCATCTTGTCCTCTGTCTGCTACCTCTGCACCTGACTTTTCACACCTCAGTTCAAAATAGCCCGTAGTCTCTCTGTTGTAGTTGTGGGGTGCCATGGAATTGATCTCGACTCATGGCAACCCCATATGACAGAGTAGAACTGCTCATAGGGTTTCCTAGGTTATAATCTTTATGGAAGGAGCCCTGGTGATGCAGTAGTTAAGTGACCAAGAGGTCAGCGGTTGCAACCCTCCAGCTGCTCCGGAGAAGTAAGATGTGGCCTTGGAAACCCTATTGGGGCAGTTCTGCCCTGTCCTATAAGGGTTCTATGAGTCGGAAGGAAGTCATCAGGAACGGGTTTAGTTTTCCTTTAATCTTTAGGGGAGCAGATCACCAGCTCTTTCTCCTGCGGAGCAGCTGGATAGATTCGAACCTTCAGCTGAGCAGTTAAGCAGCCGAGCGCTTAACGGCTTCACCTCCAGGGCTCCTTTGCAGTCTGTCAAAAGATTTACACTTCTTCATGCTCCCTGGAAGGAATGTTTCCCTCTTGATCCTATAATTCCTCCAGGATTGACTTTTTTAGAGAGCCAATCAGTATCACAGACTAGTTCAACATCCTGAATTATTTGAATTTCCCAAACTGGGATAAATATCACACAATTAAAACAAAAACAAAAACCTGTTGCCATCAAGACGATTCCAACTCATAGTGACTCTACAGGACACAGTAGAACTGCCCCATAGAGTTTCCAATGAGCACCTACTGTATATCAAATTACAAAACATGTACAAGAGTTATACCTAAAATTCTGAATAGACACCAAAAGGAGATCGTATTAGAGAACCTCACTTACACACCCACCCTACCTCTGTGATTTTCCAGTGGTTCCATAAATACTAATCAATGCCTCCTCAAAGAAAGAAATGTGTCATACAACATTTTTTTTTTTTCTTTCTATCTCTCTCACACACTTTTGAGTCTTTGGAACTTGCTCAAATCAGTAGACTTGTTTAGGCAGAAAAAAGTGGAGTGGATTCCTACCTTTCAAGAAATGTTGACGGTCAAGTTCACATTTTCATCTACACAATTTTGTTTCCCTGGTCTCTGAACTTGGGCAAAGGATTCTCCTGGTAAAGGTGTAGGGATCTCCTCAACTCAGGAACCTGTGTCCATTCAGACCTTAGGTTTTAAGACCCTTAATTACAGGATCATAGGGTTGAGCTAGAGTTGCACTTCTCTTTTTGTTTTGTTTTATTGGCTCTATTCTCAAAATCCACCTCTTCTGGGCCTATTCTCCAGGGCAAAGGAGAGGGCCGGGTCCATGAAGCAAGGCTGCTTTTGCTCCTTCAGATTTTTGGGAGAGTTCCTAAATCAGCAGGAATCCAGTTTCCCTTTTCTGTAGAAAAACGTCTGTAAGTTTTTTCCAGCATTAATCAGTGTCAGATCTACAAATGATCCAAACCAAACCCCCTGCCATCGAGTTGATTCCAACTCATAGCAGCTCTATAGGACAGAGTAGAACTGCCCCATAGGGTTTCCAAGGAGCACCTGGTGGATTTGAACTGCTGACCTCTTGGTTAGCAGCTGTAGCACTTAAACACTGTGTTTCCCTACAAGTGATGTTTAATAGTATTGTTCTCTGGCTGAAAGACACTTTCCTAGAAATGATATGATTACAATCCTCCCTGGAATCATGACCCACTTATGAACACACCTTCTGTTTACTATCATCTTCCCCTATTTCCATTTACTACCTGTTTTGATGCACATTTTTTCAAATGGTCATGCTATTTAGCTCAGGTTTACTTTTTAAATCATAGAGGTAGCAGCCTTGCTAACACTTCTTGGGCCCATCACTGGGAAATCTCATAGAATTTGACAGGTAAAGACTCACGCACTCCAGCCCTGCAAGCTGTCTACCTGGAGCCAAGCAGGAAGCAAAGTCATTGCTGGTCCCTAAAAGCACCTAGAAATGTGGGCCTGCCCTTTTAGTGGCTTTAAGGCAAACTATTTGTAAATAAGTAATTGTGGGTCCCCCCCCCCATCTTGTTTTCTAGTTCTGGGCCAGATTCTGGTCTGAGGGTACAAAGATGGCAATACAATCACTGCCTTCAAAAAGGTCACACTCTAGTGATTGAGGTGTAAGTTGAAGAATGTGGTCTTTGCTCTCCAAACCATATATTATATGAAAGTCCACATGGTTCTCTAATTCATGTGCTCTGGAATTACCAGAGTGTTTTTGGAAGAAAATTCCTGGGATCCACTTCCAGTGATTTCATAGCCGTGAGGTCTTAGAATCTGCATTTTTTAAAAATAATTTATTTTGTTTTTTGTTGTTGGTGGTGAGAATATACACAGCAAAACGTGTACCAATTCCACAGTTTCTACATGTACAATTTAGTGACATGGATTACATTCTTTGAGTAGCACAACCCTCCTTTCTGAGTTGTTCCTTCCCCATTAATATTAACTCACTGCCCCCCAAGTTTCCTATCTACTCTTTTCAGTTGCTGGTGTCAATTTGATTTCATGTAAATAGATCTTAAACAAGCATACTGCTCAAGGCAGACATACTTTCCTGGTTAAGCTAAACTATTTTTTTTATTTTAAGAGGACTTCAGGGGATATTTTTGTTCAAGTTTTAAAGATTATCTGAGGGCAATAGTTTCAGGGGTTCATTCAGCCTCCACGGTTCCAGAAAATCTGAATCATGAGATTTTGAAATTCTGTTCTGCATTGTCTTAGTCATCTAGTGGGGCCATAACAGAAATACCACAGGTGGGTGGCTTTAACAAAGAGATATTTATTTTCTCACAGTCTTGTCGGTTACAAGTCCAAATTTAGGGCGTTGGCTCCAGGAGAAGCCTTTCTCTCTCTGTCGGCTCTGAGGGAAGGTCCTTGTCTTCAATCTTCCCCTGGTCAAGGATCTTCTCAGGTGCAAGGGACCCCATGTCCAAAGGATGTGCTCCACTCCTGGTGCTGCTTTCTTGGTGGTACGAGGTCCCCAGCTCTCTACTTGCTTCCCTTTCCTTTTATCTTCTGGAGATAAAAGGTGGTGCAGGCCACAACCCAGGGAAACTCTCTTTACGCTGGATCAGGGATGAGTCCTGGGTAAGGGTGGTGTCTCAATCCCACCCTAATCCTCTTTAACATAAAATTACAATTGCAAAATGGAGGACAACCACAGAATGCTGGGAATCATGGCCCATCCAAACTGATACACGCATTTCTTGCGGGACATAATTCAATCCATGACATGCGTTTTCCGCCTTTGATCAGGATTCTTTTATAGTATCTTTGATCAAAATGTACAGTATAGCTAGGCACAGTCCTTTTCTTCTGGTCTCAATGCAAAGGAGACAGTTGTTCATGGAGGCAATTAGCCACACATTCTATTTCTTCATCCTATTCCTGACTCTTTTTCCTTTGTTGCTGCAGGCAAATGAAGACCAATCATTGTGCCTGGAATCTTTACTTTTTACCAAGCTATCTGGGTGATTCTAGAGCATGTAGACAGCAGATGAGTTTGAAAAACAGTGCTTTAGGGAATTGATTGATGTGTTACTAAACATAATAGTTTTTTTTTTTAATTAAATTGAGAAGCTTTTATTGAAAATTGCATGACACTCAATAACATTGTTGAGGAAAATTAATCATGTTTTTGCCTCCTAGAAATAAAACAAAGCTAAAACCAGGGGGAAAAAAAAAAAAAAAACATTGCCGTCGAGTCAATTCTGACTCACAACTACCCTGTAGGACAGAGTAGAACTGCCCCGTAGGGTTTCCAAGGAGCCGCTGGTGGACTTGAACTGCCAACCTCTCGCTTAGCATCCGAGCTTTTAACTTCTGCGTCACCAGGGCTCCAAAATAAAGCTACCACTCCCTAAGTCTTTCCTAGATACAGTCATAGAAAAACCAAAAAATTGAAAGAATAAAAACAAAATCCATCAAATACACAGAAATAAGTCTTATCAGCCGACTCACACCTTAGTTATAGATGGACTCACCTTTAACCTTATTACCCTCAGCTATTCAAACATTGACATGAATGAGACTTCAGTTATCATATGTAAATGAAAACATTGGCATAAACTGCTGAGTGGGTCCAGCTGCCTCTCTCCCCACTGCATGGTTCCTCAACTTTTCCTGGTTTCTCTCTTTTTCCTCTTTCCTTCCTGCTCCTCCTCCTTCCTTCTCTGGCTCGTCTGGGCTCACTAGCGCAGGCCACCAGAATATCGGAATACTCCGCCGCAATCTGAGAGGATGACGAACTGTTTTTCATCAGTGGGAGTGCGTTTTTCTCTAGTCAAGGCTTTTTATTTAGAGCTTCCCTCCTCATTCTTATTTTATTATAGCACTTCCCTCCCCAATCTTAGTTTCTATGAACTTTTTTTCAGTTCAATGTGTTATTATCCATTACCATTATTGTTTTTGATGCTCAAAATGTCTCAATTTGGACGAGTTCGGATCTCTTCAAGCTGGTGCCTGTGATCTTTTGACGTGTTTCCATGAATCAAGGAGCATATTCTTCCTTTCTGGCACAAGAAGTTCCAAGCTCAACTTTCCAAAATCAGCCATTTCTCGAAGAATCTGGTTCTTTTGGTGGAGAATGGCATTCACAACAAAGATGTAGCCCCTAGGTAGCATTGCTTCTAGGCTCTGTAAGTGGACATGGTGAGCAAATATTCATATTTAATTCATGAATTTATACTGACACTTTCAATCCCAATCCAGCACCAAGAGGCTCTTCCTCAACTTCCCCTAGTCTGTATTTTTATCTCTTCTCTCTCCTGTTGATAACCCTGATTCCAAACAATTTTTAATACATTTACTCATGTGCTCTATCCTATAATACACACAAAATTGTTTCCAAATTATTCCATCAATATGACTACCAACAATGAATCTACAAAGCAAAGTTCAAAATTTCTTTGCAGATTCTTCTGACATAAGAATATACATCACTGTGGATCACAGAGAACTGCATTTAAAATTTACTTGATTACTTTTTGTGTGATTGTATTATCATTTTGACATGCAGTTAAATTTAAAATTTTCTACTTTTGTTTATCAATTGTAGTGTTTTTTTTTTGAAAACGTAAAACATCACATGGTTTAAAAATCAAAAGTATATTAAAAAGATACTACTTAGCAAAGCCTCACCACCATTTGTATAGCTTAAACCACATTCCCTAGATGAAAACATTTTTATTACCTCCTGAAAAAAGTACAAACATGTCTACCCTCTCCTTAAAGAAAAGGTAGAATACTGTATACATTTTTTCCCGTCTTGCTTTGCTTTTTTTCACATAAACAATTTATCCTAGCAAAAACTCAGCAGCAGTCCATAGAGATCCTCACATGTAGAACTCCATTATGTGTATGCATGACCAGGTCATTCTTTAATGTCTTATATGCAGTCTAACCATTTTGAAATCATTAGTCCAAGTGATCAAACTCACTTTTCAAAGGCAAAAACTAGGCTTAGGAAGAAGAAAGGGAATTTTGAGTGCCAAAGTAACATGTCATAATAATCTCTTTGTAAGGTATTTTTTTTTTAAGGTATTAAAACTATGTATATAATTTAAATATAAAGTTTACATCTTTTATACACATATTTAGTGTTGTGGTGTTTTGTGTACATAAATGAAATAGTGAGACAAAACTGTAAGGCAACTTGGATACATATATCCCCTGACACAACAATGAGTACCCCTGGATATCTTGATATATTTACATTAGGAAAGGCTCAAATTAATTCCCACTTCTCTAAGACCAAATATTTATTGATCAACCCAAATCTACCTACTATCAATTCAATTCTGTTCCACTTTTGTTCTGACACCAGGTGCACATGCAGCATCTCCCAATGACCCTAACTAACCATCTGGAGCTAGAGCAGGCCTCACAAGTAAAGGGCACAGACACCAGCTGCAACCTTGGGAGTCCTTGTGACCCACTCACTTCTGACCTGCTGGCTTCATACTCAGAAATTCTCTCTACCCCTTCAGGATGCCAGCCATAAGCTCAGAGGTGTTCATTCCCCTTACTGCTGACCTGCTGGCTCTAACTATTCCCTTGTGTTTGATAATTCACTGCAATGACTCACAGAACTCACAGAAAGTCCTATACTTACAACTACAGTTTTATAGCAAAAAGGATACAAATGGGGAGACACATAGGGCAAGGACTGGGAAGGTTCTGAATGTGGAGAGTACCTGTTTCAAAAAGGGCTGTGAGACCCTTCCATGGGCACAGATGTCTCTCACCAACCTGGAAGCCCATGGAGCTTCTGTGTCCAGAGCCTTTTTCTGGGCCTCATTACTTAGGCATGATTGAATTTTTCCCCAACCTCTGCATCCCCTCTCCCCAGGTTGTCTGATATCAGGAGGTCCTCTTTCTAGCCTTTCCTGCCCCCACTTGAGTCACTTTATTAGCATAAACCATCAAGTGTGGTCTGGAGGCCTAT
This sequence comes from Elephas maximus indicus, assembly GCF_024166365.1. Classification (NCBI taxonomy): domain Eukaryota; kingdom Metazoa; phylum Chordata; class Mammalia; order Proboscidea; family Elephantidae; genus Elephas; species Elephas maximus. The sequence continues at coordinate 140,418,305 of NC_064821.1, forward strand.
AGAAAACAAAAGCACCTCAGTTACTCAGCAAATTCCAAGCATTTAGAGTTATCTCAAGGAACACTGGAAACCCAGGTGGTATAGTGGTTAGTGCTATGGCTGCCAACCAAAGGGTAGGCAGTTCTGATCCACCAGGTGCTCCTTGGAAACTCTATAGGGCAGTTCTACTCTGTCCTATAGCGTCACTATGAGTTGGAATCGACTCGATGGCCCCAGGTTTTGTTTGTTTGTTTGTTTGTTTTGGTTTTAAGGAGCACTGGAGACACAGTGGTTAAGTGCTGGGCTTCTAACCAAAGCTTGATGGTTTGAACCTACTAGCCACTCCAAGGGAGAAAGGTGTAGCAATGGGTGTCTGTAAAGATTTGCATCCTTGGAAGTCCTACTGGGCTGCTCTACCTTGTCCTATCGGGTTACTAGGAGTCAGAAGTAACCTGACATCAAGGGGTTTAGTTTTTTGGGTTTGTGTTTTTTTTTTTTTAGTTTAGAGTTATCTTGGAGAAACCAAGGACAAAGATCAATTTCTTCAGATAAAGTTAAATCTTTACTGCACTTCGAAAAACTAAAACTGTGAAGTTTCTAGGACATGATATACTGAGCAATTGGAAGGTAATGGTCATGGCCAAGCTCTCAGAAAACAGAAATGTGGCTGTATAAGTGTCACAGTCCTATCTTGTAGCCTCAATAGCATGTGGTTGATTTTGGGTCACAGAAGATGAGGTTAGTCTGGTTTATCTGACTGTATAAATGTTAAACAAGGTTGTTTTTTGTTGTATATCTAAAAAATGTTTGTTGTAAGAAAAACTTAGCAAAAAAAAAAAAATGTATAAAGAAGAAAATGAGAGTTCTCCTGCCTGCTGAACCCACTCCCCAGATAAAACACTGCTGAGACACCTTTTTATATTGCACATAGGAAGCTGTGGTGGCTTTGGAGTGTAATAGGTGCTGTTTGGACAAGCCACCCAGGAGGTCCCAAGTCCTGCCCTGACAATCATCTGCCCTCCCTGGACAATGAGAAATGGGTGAAGGCAGAGAAAAGGAAAATAACACTGCTGTTTGCAGAAATTTCACCTTGGGACAGGAAACTCTGGTAAATGAGGCCAAGTACGTGATTTATAACAGAGGCTTTAAGAGCTGTGCCATTGAGCTAAACCCACAGTGGATTTTACCTCAATTTCCTGAGATGTAAATGAAATGATAGAAGTCAATAAAAAGGGAGGTGCAGAAAGAAAGGAAGGTGGATGAGTCCACCCACACAGGTCAACCGTCCTCAAGTCCTACCTGATAAAGGGATTATCATGTCCTGATAAATGTGGAGTTATATGGTTCTTATTCACACAGTAGCATAGTGGTTAAGCGTTAAGGCTGGTAACCAAAGATCAGCGGTTTGAATCCACTCAGGCGCTCCTTGGAAACCATAGGGGACAGTTCTATGCTGTGAGTTGGAATCGACTCGCAAGTAACGGGTTTGGTTTTTGGGTTTTATTGAGATGCTCATACAGGGTCCCCGTGAGTCAGAATCCATTGGACAGCAAGAGATTTTTTTTTTTTTTTAATTGAAATGATCATAGATATGAGTCAGAATCGACTCGGGGGCGGGATTCGTACTGCCAAACATCCTATAGGGTCACTATGAGTCGGAATCCACTTGACTGCAGTGGGTTTGATTTTTTTTTTTTTTTTTTTTGCTTTTTACTGCCAAACAGTTGCAAAGTCTTGCAGCGGTGTAACGGTGAGCACTCTGGACTCTGAATCCAGCCATCGGAGTTCAAATCTCGGTGGAGCCTTAGAGTTTTCTTAAATGAAGGACTAAAAAAAAAAAGAAGAAAAACTCCTTAAATTGTGAATAAAGCTTGTTACTCCCCTTTCCGCGTCCCGTATCTGATCCTCATTTAGGAGCTAGAAAGGTTTCGGGCCCGGAAGGAAGGAAGAAGGGCGAGCTGCTGCAGATCCCCGCACCCCTCCTGCTCCCCGTGGCCTTCTCCGCCTCGCGGCCGGTCCCCTTTTCCTCTCGTCTCCTCCTCAGGAACTGAGGTCTCAGAAAATAGCTAAGAAGGAGGAGAGACGGGGAAGAACAGAGAAAAGAATACGAAGAAAAAAAAAAAGGGAGAAAGTGGGGAATGGAAGGGAGAGGTACTGGGCGTTCACAGCAGCGGTGTCAGTTGCTGGGTGTGGACCACCGTGGCTCCTCACTCAGGAGCGCTCCCGTGCCTTCCTGTCCCACCCGAGAACCCGGTTCCACCGATAAACCTCAAAGCTGCTTGCCTGACATTTGTCCTTGCAAAGTTTCCTTTCCCTGTGTGGAGGGGTGAAGTGGATTAAGTTGGTTGGCAAGTGAGTGGAAGCCAAGTGAACCGCCTTGTGGGCTCCCTTGGTGTAGACTCGCAGGTGGTGCATCCATCCACCCATATGCACAGCGTTTTTCCCCTTGCAGGGTGTCTGCAGGGGGAGGAGTGGAAAACTGGAAAATCAACGCATAACAATGTTTCTTTAGAGATAAAGAGAGAAAGTCAGATAATTGGTTATATGGGTTGAAAGTAGTTATCTCTGGAGAATAGAAAATGTAGAAAGGGATCAGGGCACTACTGTTTTTCATAACAAACTATTGGGCATATACTGGGCAAATAATTTGTTATGTAGAATGTTTTTTATTTGAATTTAAATTTTGACGTACTCTTATGTATCACTCTTTAAAGATTCTGGGGTTTGTGTCACATTGTACAGTCTTTTCACTGTAAGATTATAATAATGTTATTAGGGCAATTTTGAAGCAAACAACCAACCATTATTCCCCTTTTCATGAGCTAAGCAGATGGACTAACAGACTTGAAGATCCTCTCACATGTAACTGTCTCTATAGCTCACACTCTGAAGCACAGCAACTGAGAGGACTGGACGTGATTTAGTGTAAACACTCCTGAGACCAAGGAAATCCATTAAACTCTGCAAATGTCAGCTTCCTCATCAGCAACTCGCCAAACCTTCCGTTCAGTGTTGGCGCAGATATAACTGGGCAATCTTCCATGCTAAGGAGAAGAGAAGCTCTCAGCTCTTATTCATCGAGCTAGCTCAGTCCATAGGCCATACAAGTTCTCATTTTAAGGTCCTGCACATTGCCTAGTTTTCCTTGTAGCTACCCTTGACCCACCTCTTTGCTATCCTCTTTGGTATCCAGTGGCTCCTGGGGTTGTGTGGATAGACCCCTGTGTCCTGTCTCCAAAGCTGCCACAAGGAGGGGCCAGGACCGTTGCCCTTGGGACTATTGTTATCTCTTCAAACTTTTTTTCTGTCACTCCAGCGCTCTGTTTCCAGGACTCCAATTACATGGATATTAGGCCACTTGATGTTTTCTCACAGGTCAGAGATGCTCTGTTCTTTTCATTTTAATTCTTTTTTCTCTCTGGGTTTCAGTTTGGATAGTTCATGTTGCTATGTCTCATCCAGTGTCTTTTTCAATTCTACAAGTTCTATTTGAGTCATGTATATATGTCTTTCATTTCTCTCCTCATCAAGCTCATGCTTTCCTCCATTTTTCTGAATATATACAGTGTTTATAATAGCTATTTGAATATTTTGTCTATTGATTCTATCATCTAGGTTATTTCTGTGTCTCTTTCTACTGATTTACTTTTGTCATAGTTATGGATCATATTTTCTGGCACCAGGGTTCCACTATTGGCATACCTAATAATTTTCATTAGATGTCAGGCATTATGAATTTTATGTTAAGTATTTTTAAAAACATTTTTATTTAATCCTTTAAATATTTTTGGACTCTAGTCTGGGATGCCATTAAGTTGCTTGGAAATAGTTTGATTCTTTCCAGGCTGGCTTTTAAGCTTTGTTAGGTGGGTTCAGAAAATCCTTAGTCTAAGGCTAATGTGGACACACTGTTGAGGTATTACCCTCCTGAAGACACTCCTTCATGACACATGTATTAGTTGCTCTTTCCATAAAGGCTGGTGGGAGTGCACACTCTTAGGGGCTCAGTCTGAGCTTTGTCCTACACTTCTGTGGTTCAATGTCTCCAAAGAAGCTGTTTCACATATATTTTATCTTGTCTTCTAGTGGTTTAAGGTAGAAAAGTAAATGCCATCTCTCTTAACTCCATCATGGCCCAAAGCAGAAACCTGTACACTTTTCTTACATTTCACAATTAAGTGGGGGAAAAAACTTATCTTCCATGTTATTTCCTGTCTCCCATACGTAATATGCAAAGTGTGGTGTCATAGTGCTTAAGTGCTAAGGCTCCTAACAAAAAGGTCTGCTGTTCAAATCCACCAGGCGATCCCTGGAAACTTATTGCGGCAGTTCTACTCTGTCCTGAGGGGTTACTTCAAGTTGGAATAGACTTGATGGCAATAGGTTTGGCTTTTCTTTGCCATGCCTAACATGTGCCATACACTATGTTATGTGTATTATTATATCATCCCATTAATCTATACAATAACTCTATTAGACAGCTGTCTACTCATAGGTTCTTGTCAAACAGATTAGCGAATTGAAGTCAGCTAGACAGAGGGTTGAAAGAACAGAAAGTTCTGTTCACAGTTGCAAACTGGGAGACAGGCAGGTTCTCGTGACCTAAGGCTGCCAGCTCCCTGAGCCAGGGCAGATTTGCTCCTTTTATAGGGAGTGACATATACATGTATGAACTGCAAGTGGAGGATCTTTAGTCCTTTGATGCATGCTCAGTCCACACAATTTTAGGGAATGGGTTTTTGCACAGGGCTCTAAAAATACTGCCCACAGCCCTGAAAAAATGGTGATGGCTCACTACTGCCACCTCAGGAATGTCATATAGCGGGCAGATTTGGAGTCAATGTACCTGCACCTTGCCCTCCTGCCAGGAGAAGACAAGAAACCTGGAGATTGGACTAATGATGGTAAAGTGCTGTAAAAGTTTTTTAAAAAAATGTAGCAAGAATAGACTTTTCTGAAAAACAACTATTATGGGATGGTTAATAACTCCTAATAACCCTTTCATGACTGCCTGCTTCAACACTGGAGCCAGAAAAATAAAGAGGCTGCTTTTGGGGCAAGGGGTGTTATAAAAAGGTGGGAATAGTAGCATCAGCATCAGAACCTTTCAGAATTCAAGGGGGATAACAACCAGGATCAGCCCAAAGCTGATTCCTATGAGGTGGCAGTCAGATATACCTCCACCTTCCAAACTTTTTACAAATCGTGACAGCAGCCATCCCTCCCACGGCATGCTCTACTTCTCTTCTGGGTTCAATGATCCTTCCAATGGCCACACGGAACCACACTTACAGTTTAGTGGTTTATTAAGGAAGTAACAGGGTACAACTCGGGATCAGGATCAACAGGCTGCAACTCAGGGTCAGGATTAGGAAGCATGTAGCAAAGTCTCCTTTCTTCAGTGTAGGACATCTCTCTCAGCTCCTCTCAGCTATTCAAGGATCCTCTCGGCCCCCTAGGAACAGGCTCCTCTTCACTCTGCTGTCTGTCACCACTGATTCTGCCACTGGGCCCCTTCCAGGCCTGTCACCATCTTCAGCAATATAGCCATTGACCTGTGTTACAGCACTTTTAGGAGGTTCGTCCTGTCTGAAAAACCTCTGTGGGGTGTGCTGTATACATATAAATTCCTCATCAGTTTCAAGGCATGGATCTCCCACCAAGGCCATGAATTGAACAATCCTCTCTGTAGGCCACAGACACTTCATTCTCATAGTAGGCTACAGATACTCCATTTGCATTGCCTATAGTCACTGTATTTGCATGGTATATTGACCAATCAGGCAAGGTGCATACTAATTACAAGGCAGGCTGCATACAGCTCAGAGCCAGACAAAAAGTATCAAACCTAAAGTCGTTTACAGCTTACTCAGGAAATATCAGCCTGAGCAAAAGTAACAATCCCTTTGGGGCTAGAAAAGTAGGAAAAAGGCCTTAGGGGGAAAAAATCTCTAACTCTTTTACCAAAGAACCAAGGCAAAATGTCAATTAAAGAATCTCATGTCACCACAGGTGTGTTCAGGTGGTATCTGTAGAGAATTCTCCAGCAATAGATGGAGGACTTGGGAGCAAGACATCAAGCAGGGCAGCTATCAACCAAAGAAAAAAGTCTGAGGAAAGCTTACATATTTAAAGGGCGTTTGATGAAGTGTTCCCACCTGGTTTGTGATACCAACACTATTCCTCATCTCTACAAAGATGCATTCAAAGTGGCGTTGATGTGCTTGTTAAGCATGTTGCGTATGAATATGGAATTAAATACATATTTATTCATATTAAATATTCATCCTTGTACCACCTAAAACAATCTCAAATACTACCAGTGGTGCCCGTACCACATACAGGAAAACTGGCTATTGAAAAGTAAAAAACAAGCCCCATCTGGGGGTACAAAGTTATTTGCTGTGATGGAATCTCCTTACGCAATCTCTCAGGCCAAGGGCACAAAAAACCACTAAGTGCCAAGGAAACATAAAAATAGCCCACCATAATTTAGAAGAATTAGAGAGCCAGAGGGATCTCCAGAAACTATCCCAGGCACCCTCTCATTTACAGACAGAGAAACAGGCTCTGCGTTGAAATCCATGACTTCCCCAAGGCATGTGGCAAGGCTGGTGCAGACGGAAGTTTCCTGGACCCCCTGAGTCTAAGAAGATGTAGGTAGGAGGCAGATGGATTCACTCGGGACAAGGCCACAGCACAAGAGCCTCCTGGGGCGGGGGGGGACATTGGAGACTGAGACCCAGGATCTAAGGGCTGTACATTTTCAGAGTGATTTGACCAGAAAGCCCATGCTTACATTCTCAGGTCAATGAGGAATTCCAAGTCTCTGTCCTTTAGTGAGACTCGTGTTCCAATCTCCAAATCCTGGGTACTTTTTGTACCTTACACCTTTTTTGTTAGGTTTTGAAGCTGACATTGCAATGTGAAACTCTCAGACGTGAAGGGATTACAGCTAATTTCTTTCAACATCGATTGAATTCACCTGACGTCTCCACGGGCTGGTTGGAATCCACACTCTTCATTTTATGTTTTTGCCTCGCTGTAAACTATATCTCCACAGCAACATCAATATCAATTTCTCTGTGGAAAAGAATCTAGCTAAGCAATCAAGAAATGGACATGAATTGCAGGGATTTATTGTAATGGAACAGAAGTCTGACAAGCAAACAAAATGCTGTGACTGTTCAGCAACTCACCACCCATCTCTGGGTGTCTTGATGTGACTTGAGGGTCAGAAATTTAAGTCAACAGGAGCTGGAGCTTCTTGAAGCTGGAAATCATATGAGGAGGAACCTGTCTCTGCTACTGAGGACTGTGGCTTCTGGGTAAATTTAAAAAATAGAAGTCCCAGAGTCATTGACTATGTCTGCGTTGAGATGACAGTGTCAGAGGCCACAATTAGTAGCTAATGAAGAACTTTGAAAGAAAGGGAAAGCTGTATGCAAAGGTACTCTCCACCTGTCCTCTCCTGTAAGTTCTGGTTCTTCTCTGGATAGAGAAAAACCAGACAAAACCAAACCCAGTGCCGTCAGATCGATTCCAACTCACAGCGACCCCGTAGGACAGAGCAGAGCTGCCCCCACAGAGTTTCCAAGGAGCACCTTGCAGATTCAATCTGCCGACCCTTTGTTTAGCAGCCATAGCACTTAACCACTACGCCACCAGGGTTTCCCCGGATAGAGAAAAAAGAAGGGTGTTTGAATTCTTAGTGACACCGGGCCGCGCATCCCCACGCAGGACCAGCTTCATGGGCACGTGACCTGTGCAGTCACCGAGGGCCCCACGCACAGAAGGATTCTCACGTTTGTTTTAATGTTCTGCTGTCATCATCTTGGAATCATTTGTAATTTTATCTTTGAACTTGTGTTTTGTAAGTGAAATTCAATTAGACAAGGAAGCGGGCACGTGAGTAGAGGAAATGCGCACAATACATCTGTCTGGCCCAGTTCCTCGCTGGCTCGTTCACATACAACATTCTTCTTAACCCCATGAGCACAGAATTAAGGTGAACTGACAATGCATGCGGGGTTCAAGGAGACTCAAAGTGACTACAAGGTGTCAAGCACAAGGCAAGGCAGAGTCAAGGCATGACAGATTCAGACGGTTTAAAAAAAAAAAGATCCTTTTTACACTGAGATAGTTTATTACTTACACGGGCAGTGAAAGGAAAAGCTGTCAAAGGTGCCAGCTCCTCGCGGCCCTCTCATAAGTCGACACTCAAAAAAGGTGGCCACATGATGGCAACATAAGTAATTGGACAGTCTGTGGCTGAGGAGTCAATGGCTCGCTGCAGCTGAGCAGTTTTATACCCCGTGGCTGTGCCCTAAGGAGGGCTAGGTGAGAAGTCCCACCCCTCACTGGAAGCAGGGAAGTGGACCGGAAAACTGTCTAGCGGCAGCCTCCCACAAGAAAGAGAGGCAGATGAGAAAAGGGTCAAGCTCCTCACAAGACTATCCTATGTTCCTGGGTGGAGGACTTGGTGTCTTGGTCATCTAGTGCTGCTATAACAGAAACACCCCAAGTGGATGGCTTTAACAAAGAGAAATTTATTCTCTCACGGTCTAGTAGGTTACAAGTCCAAATTCAGGGTGTCAGCTCCAGGGGATGGCTTTCCCTCTCTGTCCGGCTCTGGAGGAAGATTCCTCGTCACCAATCTTCCCCTGGTCAAGGAGCTTCTCAGGCACAGGGACCCCAGGTCCAAAGGATGCACTCTGCCCCCCGATGCCGCTTTCTTGGTGGTATGAGGTCCCCATTTTCTGCTTCCTTCTCTTTCCTTTATCTTTTGAGAGATAAATGGTGGTGCAGGCCACACCCCAGGGAAACTCCCCCTACATTGGATCAGGAATGTGACCTGGGTAAGGCTGGTGTTACAATCCCACCCTAGTCCTCTTTTAACATAAAATTACAATCACATAATGGAGGACAACCACAGAATACTGGCACTTGTGGTCTAACCAAGTTGACACCTATTTTGATGCGACACAATTCAATCCACGGCACTCGGGTTCTGGCCTATGCGGACATGTCCAAGGTGGCCAGAACACCACGGCAGACCCTTCCCCTGCACGAGGTGTGTCTAAAACTGATGCCGGCACTAACAGCCCCAGGGAAGAAATGCTTTCTTGTCAACCAGGACTTGTTTCAGGATCTTCAGGCTGTGAAAACGGACAGGATTTTTTTACTAACATTAAGAACAGCATCAGCCATGGAATCTTCTCTCCCTCTAGCGTTAGGGATTGAATTGTGTCCCCCGGAGAGATATGTTGAAGTCCTAACCCCTGTACCTGTGAACGTGACCTTGTTCGGGGTAACGAGGTCTTTGTCTGAAGATAAACCCACTGCGGTGAAGTCCATTCCAGCTCATAGCGACGTTAGAGAATCAGGAAGAAAACTGCTCCGTAGGACTTCCAAGGCTATTTTTATGTGTGTGTGTGTGCGTGCGTGCGTGCGTGCGTGCGTGCGTGCGTGCGTGCGTGTGTTAGGTGAAAGCTTACAGCACAAATTAGTTTCTCGTTCAGAAATTTATACACAAATTGTTTTGTGACATTGGTTGGAATCTCCACAGTATGTCAGCATTCGCCCCCTTTCCCCTTACACCCCAGGTTCCCCGGGTCTATTCGTCCAGGTTTCCTGTCCCTTGCTGCCTTCTCATCTTTGCTTTGGGCCAGGTGTTTCCCATTAGGCCTCCTATACTCGATGGAACTAAGAAGCTCATTCCTCACACGTTATTGTTTGTTTTATAGGTCTGCCTACTCTTTTTTGTTGTTGGTTCTTTTTTGTTTGTTTTTTAATTGTACTTTAGATGAAGGTTTACAGAGCAAGCTAGCTTCTCATTAAAAAATTAATACGCATAGTGTTCTGTGACATTGGTTGTCAACCCCACCACACGTCAACACTCTCTCCTTCTCGACCCTGGGTTCCCCATTACCAGCTTTCCTGTCCCCTCCTGCCTTCTAGTTTCTCCAGTCTGTGTCAGACCTTTAAATTTGGTCTTTTTTTTTTTTTTTTGCGTTAGAATTTTGTTCTACATTTTTCTCCAGCTCTGTCTGAGCCCCTCCACTGTGATCCCTGTCACAGCAGTCGGTGGGGGTAGCCGGACACCATCTAGTTGTGCTAGACTCAGGCTGTGGTACTTGGGGTCCATTAGGCCTTTGGACTAATCTTTGCCTTGTGTCTTTGGTTTTCTTCATTCTCAAGGCTGTAAATCTTTACCGGAAGCCGACTGCCACTTCTTTCTCCCACTCTTTGAAGAGAGTTATCAGTTAAGTAATGCCAGAGAAGGGTGGTTCCTAGTCCTAATCCTTTCTGAGTGCTGTCTCATCAAAGAGAAGAGACTCGCAGAGAAGGTCAGGCACAGGAGAAAGACACCACGTGAGGAAGATCCCTCACAGACCAACCAAGGCCAAGAAACCAAACTCCGGGGGGGAGGGAGGCTGCTACCGACAAGAAAGGCTCCTCTCCCAGAAGCCCACCGGGAGGATAGCCCCGCCGACGCCCTAAACTGGGACACTTTTACACCCCCGGGAAACTTAACTGCATTTTCACTGTTTAACAGGTCTTCGTAAGAAACTTTGAGCAACGCTACCAATGACCCAGCAGACAATCTCAGCTGGCGTGTTAAAGGGATCGCTCGTGAAGAGCAAAGTGAAAAATACACGGCCACTGGAGTATTTCACGTAAACAACACTAAAGAAAAAAAAAAAAAGAAAACCTAGACAGGCTCAAAAACCTCCGCCCCTGAAAAACGGAACTGCAGAGAAAGAGAGAGCTATAATCAGTCTATCGTTTTACCCAAAAAAATCAGGGGAAAGCGCGAACGCAGTCCCCCACTACCACAAATTATGCAGTCGAGTTTCCCACATTTGGGGAAATCGCAGGGGTCAGCACATCCGGAGTGCAATGGATAAGCCTCGCCCTGGGAAAACCACCTTCGTGATCATGGTATCTCCCCTGCCAGGTAAGTATGAGTTGTTCACCGGCTGCCCCGACACAGCCGCGCGCTCCTTACACTTTACACAGACGGTCATTTCGCTAGCCTCACTCCCAACCCTCAGAGCCCTTCTACGCTCCTGAACCACAAAATTTCAAGCGACACACCTGGACTCCTTTCCACAGCACGAAGAGTCACAACGTGTTTAAGCAGCAGATGCTGATCCAGCAACCACTGCGCTGCCGTATCTACATAAGACCCTGCCCCGTCAGTGACGTCACGGACAGCGCTCTTTCTGCCTACCCACGCCCCGCCCCTTGCCCGCCTTTTCCTCCGCCCATTCCTCCCAGGCGGCCAATGAGCGGACCGGCAGTCCGAGTAAGAAGCGACGTCTACCTTCCCCCTCCCCAGCTACCACCTCCCCGCCACCGTTTAGGCGGCGAGCCGAGCCCGAGGCCTGGCCCAGCCGCGTCTCTCCAGGACTCCGCGCTTTCTTCACCTCTCCTTCCCACACCCCTTTGGCGTTCGTCTCGGAATAGTGGCCCCTAATACGTAAAACAGAGCAAAACTTGATATTAGCCCTGACCTCAAAATCATTTTCTTCCACGGCATAAAATGTATCTTTTTTTCTTTTTAATTTCTGAAGGCACCTGAAGAAGGCCAAGACAAGTGTGCCACTGAGAGAATTTGCAGCCATCCACGGACCACAGAGACATGTTTAAACACGCTTTGTGTGGAATAAATCCGTGCGTGTATCATCTGGAACCCTAGCAGCAGCACTTTTTGACTTAACCGCCTGTTACTCAGTGACCCTGGTTACACTTTTCACAATGTGTCAGCTTTCTCCTTATTTCCATTCTCGTGGCTCTGTTTCCATTACTTCCTTGCCCCCCGTACCTTCTCATCGTTGGTCTAGGGTAAATTTGGACTGTTAGGTCTCATTATTTGGAGGCACGCAGTAGTCGCAGGTGATACTATTTATTTTTTGAGCCACTCTGTGTTTGGGCTGATAGGTGAACACCAGGAGTGGTTTGAGATCCGGATATAAAGCGTATGCCAGGGCGACAGTCTCAGGCGTTCGTCTGGTCTCTACCGGCCCAATAAGTATTGACTTCTTTAGGAATTTGAGTTTCGTTCTACATTTTTCTCCCATCCTATCCTGGACCATCTATTGGATCCCTGGTCGGAACGGTCGGTGATGGTAGCCGGGCACCATCTCGTTATTCTGCTGTCAAGGTAGATGAGGCTGTGGTTCCTGTAGGCTATTAGTCCTGTGGACTAGTTTCTTCTTTTGAGTCTTTGGTTGCCTTTTTCTCCTCTTTATTTGTTCTTAAGCTAAAAATCCTCCGGGACAACTTTCTTGGCATTCTGACCAAACTGAGAGAAAAAACCTGGCATCACCCTATAATGAAGCTCAAAGTGAGCAAATTCCACTCAGCTTTCCATCAGCTTTTGAGGTCTCTTCTCTTAACTAGAGATGATGGGATTTACCTGAGAAAATCATCTCACACCAGTCACAGCTCTGACAGGAAAGAGAAGGTACATTCAAACTGAGGGATCTAAAGAGAGTTTTATGAAGGGAATATTTAATCCTGTGAAATGTGCGGGCAGGATTAAAAGAATTCAGCATAGGATAGTGAAGCACCTGGGATATGGAAACTGCAAGGCGGCCATTACCACCTCTAGGCCTGGATGGAGGTGGGTGGGGAGGGAGGGTAGAGAAGCCTTTCCGGGACCCTGAGAGCCTTGGGGAGGGTCACAGGACAGGAGTGTGGTCTCTGGAAGAGGAATCAGCAAGGGACCCTCAAACCTGGCCCTCGCAGGGAGGGACCCCTAGGGGATTTAAAAATACCAGGAACTCTCTCTACTCCTATCCATTGATTACCTTCCTCTACCTCCTGTTGGCTGCACCCAACGGGAACCATGAGGGCAAGGAAGTCCAGGAGATGCTGCCTGTGGAGATCAGATTTAGTTGTTGCTTCCTTGCTCTTTCTGCCTTTTTTCCTTGGAAATATTTTTGACATTGTTCGCACAGCTCTACTATTACGGTATTAATTTCCAAGATATTTATTTGCTGAATGCTCCTTTTTAAAAAAATTTTATTTTTTATACACATGTTGTTATGTGACACTAGTCGCAATCCCCACAATGTGACAGCACACTCCCCTCCTCCCACCCGGGTTTCCTGTATCCATTCAGCCAGCCCAGTCCCTTTCTGTTTTCCCAACCAGCCTCTGGACAGAAGCCACCCATTCAGACTCATGTATCTGCCTGAACCAAGCAGCACATTCCTCACAAGTATCATTTTATGTTTTATAGTCCAGTCCAATATTTGAATGAAGCCACCGCTGAAGCTTCCCTTGCTCTTCCGCAGGTCCCCCATCCCCGCAGCCCTCCAAGCCCCAGTCTATAACTGCGGCTTGACCGGATCTTTCCCCCGGTCCTAACCTTGGTTCGAATGTGGTGTCAAATCTGGAGCATGCGCCCACCAAGACCTTGGTGCAAACTCAGGCCCTGAAGAGCAGTGGACCCAAACGTGACTCTGGACCTGAACTTCACTGAAGAGGAAGACGTTGTCCTGCACACAGCTGCAAGGCTGCGAATTGCAAAACTCAGGTTCCCTTCCCTTAAGGATGACTCAGCACCTGGATCTCCAAAAATGGACATGGGGAGGGATGTGGTGTTGGATTTTGGGCGCCAATCCCGCCCCCTGGGTAGTGAAGAGCATAAAAGCTCCATGCTCCACTGATGCTGGGAGTGCATGGTCTTTGGGTTGCTATGCCCCATGTTGCTCCTTGTTTTTCGAAACACGAATACAAAGACTCAATATTCCAAACATGGTTCAGGTAAATCCCATCATCTCTAGTTAAGAGAAGAGACCTCAAAAGCTGATGGAAAGCTGAGTGGAATTTGCTCACTTTGAGCTTCATTATAGGGTGATGCCAGGTTTTTTCTCTCAGTTTGGTCAGAATGCCAAGAAAGTTGTCCCGGAGGATTTTTAGCTTAAGAACAAATAAAGAGGAGAAAAAGGCAACCAAAGACTCAAAAGAAGAAACTAGTCCACAGGACTAATAGCCTACAGGAACCACAGCCTCATCTACCTTGACAGCAGAATAACGAGATGGTGCCCGGCTACCATCACCGACCGTTCCGACCAGGGATCCAATAGATGGTCCAGGATAGGATGGGAGAAAAATGTAGAACGAAACTCAAATTCCTAAAGAAGTCAATACTTATTGGGCCGGTAGAGACCAGACGAACGCCTGAGACTGTCGCCCTGGCATACGCTTTATATCCGGATCTCAAACCACTCCTGGTGTTCACCTATCAGCCCAAACACAGAGTGGCTCAAAAAATAAATAGTATCACCTGCGACTACTGCGTGCCTCCAAATAATGAGACCTAACAGTCCAAATTTACCCTAGACCAACGATGAGAAGGTACGGGGGGCAAGGAAGTAATGGAAACAGAGCCACGAGAATGGAAATAAGGAGAAAGCTGACACATTGTGAAAAGTGTAACCAGGGTCACTGAGTAACAGGCGGTTAAGTCAAAAAGTGCTGCTGCTAGGGTTCCAGATGATACACGCACGGATTTATTCCACACAAAGCGTGTTTAAACATGTCTCTGTGGTCCGTGGATGGCTGCAAATTCTCTCAGTGGCACACTTGTCTTGGCCTTCTTCAGGTGCCTTCAGAAATTAAAAAGAAAAAAAGATACATTTTATGCCGTGGAAGAAAATGATTTTGAGGTCAGGGCTAATATCAAGTTTTGCTCTGTTTTACGTATTAGGGGCCACTATTCCGAGACGAACGCCAAAGGGGTGTGGGAAGGAGAGGTGAAGAAAGCGCGGAGTCCTGGAGAGACGCGGCTGGGCCAGGCCTCGGGCTCGGCTCGCCGCCTAAACGGTGGCGGGGAGGTGGTAGCTGGGGAGGGGGAAGGTAGACGTCGCTTCTTACTCGGACTGCCGGTCCGCTCATTGGCCGCCTGGGAGGAATGGGCGGAGGAAAAGGCGGGCAAGGGGCGGGGCGTGGGTAGGCAGAAAGAGCGCTGTCCGTGACGTCACTGACGGGGCAGGGTCTTATGTAGATACGGCAGCGCAGTGGTTGCTGGATCAGCATCTGCTGCTTAAACACGTTGTGACTCTTCGTGCTGTGGAAAGGAGTCCAGGTGTGTCGCTTGAAATTTTGTGGTTCAGGAGCGTAGAAGGGCTCTGAGGGTTGGGAGTGAGGCTAGCGAAATGACCGTCTGTGTAAAGTGTAAGGAGCGCGCGGCTGTGTCGGGGCAGCCGGTGAACAACTCATACTTACCTGGCAGGGGAGATACCATGATCACGAAGGTGGTTTTCCCAGGGCGAGGCTTATCCATTGCACTCCGGATGTGCTGACCCCTGCGATTTCCCCAAATGTGGGAAACTCGACTGCATAATTTGTGGTAGTGGGGGACTGCGTTCGCGCTTTCCCCTGATTTTTTTGGGTAAAACGATAGACTGATTATAGCTCTCTCTTTCTCTGCAGTTCCGTTTTTCAGGGGCGGAGGTTTTTGAGCCTGTCTAGGTTTTCTTTTTTTTTTTTTCTTTAGTGTTGTTTACGTGAAATACTCCAGTGGCCGTGTATTTTTCACTTTGCTCTTCACGAGCGATCCCTTTAACACGCCAGCTGAGATTGTCTGCTGGGTCATTGGTAGCGTTGCTCAAAGTTTCTTACGAAGACCTGTTAAACAGTGAAAATGCAGTTAAGTTTCCCGGGGGTGTAAAAGTGTCCCAGTTTAGGGCGTCGGCGGGGCTATCCTCCCGGTGGGCTTCTGGGAGAGGAGCCTTTCTTGTCGGTAGCAGCCTCCCTCCCCCCCGGAGTTTGGTTTCTTGGCCTTGGTTGGTCTGTGAGGGATCTTCCTCACGTGGTGTCTTTCTCCTGTGCCTGACCTTCTCTGCGAGTCTCTTCTCTTTGATGAGACAGCACTCAGAAAGGATTAGGACTAGGAACCACCCTTCTCTGGCATTACTTAACTGATAACTCTCTTCAAAGAGTGGGAGAAAGAAGTGGCAGTCGGCTTCCGGTAAAGATTTACAGCCTTGAGAATGAAGAAAACCAAAGACACAAGGCAAAGATTAGTCCAAAGGCCTAATGGACCCCAAGTACCACAGCCTGAGTCTAGCACAACTAGATGGTGTCCGGCTACCCCCACCGACTGCTGTGACAGGGATCACAGTGGAGGGGCTCAGACAGAGCTGGAGAAAAATGTAGAACAAAATTCTAACGCAAAAAAAAAAAAAAAAGACCAAATTTAAAGGTCTGACACAGACTGGAGAAACTAGAAGGCAGGAGGGGACAGGAAAGCTGGTAATGGGGAACCCAGGGTCGAGAAGGAGAGAGTGTTGACGTGTGGTGGGGTTGACAACCAATGTCACAGAACACTATGCGTATTAATTTTTTAATGAGAAGCTAGCTTGCTCTGTAAACCTTCATCTAAAGTACAATTAAAAAACAAACAAAAAAGAACCAACAACAAAAAAGAGTAGGCAGACCTATAAAACAAACAATAACGTGTGAGGAATGAGCTTCTTAGTTCCATCGAGTATAGGAGGCCTAATGGGAAACACCTGGCCCAAAGCAAAGATGAGAAGGCAGCAAGGGACAGGAAACCTGGACGAATAGACCCGGGGAACCTGGGGTGTAAGGGGAAAGGGGGCGAATGCTGACATACTGTGGAGATTCCAACCAATGTCACAAAACAATTTGTGTATAAATTTCTGAACGAGAAACTAATTTGTGCTGTAAGCTTTCACCTAACACACGCACGCACGCACGCACGCACGCACGCACGCACGCACGCACACACACACACATAAAAATAGCCTTGGAAGTCCTACGGAGCAGTTTTCTTCCTGATTCTCTAACGTCGCTATGAGCTGGAATGGACTTCACCGCAGTGGGTTTATCTTCAGACAAAGACCTCGTTACCCCGAACAAGGTCACGTTCACAGGTACAGGGGTTAGGACTTCAACATATCTCTCCGGGGGACACAATTCAATCCCTAACGCTAGAGGGAGAGAAGATTCCATGGCTGATGCTGTTCTTAATGTTAGTAAAAAAATCCTGTCCGTTTTCACAGCCTGAAGATCCTGAAACAAGTCCTGGTTGACAAGAAAGCATTTCTTCCCTGGGGCTGTTAGTGCCGGCATCAGTTTTAGACACATCTCGTGCAGGGGAAGGGTCTGCCGTGGTGTTCTGGCCACCTTGGACATGTCCGCATAGGCCAGAACCCGAGTGCCGTGGATTGAATTGTGTCGCATCAAAATAGGTGTCAACTTGGTTAGACCACAAGTGCCAGTATTCTGTGGTTGTCCTCCATTATGTGATTGTAATTTTATGTTAAAAGAGGACTAGGGTGGGATTGTAACACCAGCCTTACCCAGGTCACATTCCTGATCCAATGTAGGGGGAGTTTCCCTGGGGTGTGGCCTGCACCACCATTTATCTCTCAAAAGATAAAGGAAAGAGAAGGAAGCAGAAAATGGGGACCTCATACCACCAAGAAAGCGGCATCGGGGGGCAGAGTGCATCCTTTGGACCTGGGGTCCCTGTGCCTGAGAAGCTCCTTGACCAGGGGAAGATTGGTGACGAGGAATCTTCCTCCAGAGCCGGACAGAGAGGGAAAGCCATCCCCTGGAGCTGACACCCTGAATTTGGACTTGTAACCTACTAGACCGTGAGAGAATAAATTTCTCTTTGTTAAAGCCATCCACTTGGGGTGTTTCTGTTATAGCAGCACTAGATGACCAAGACACCAAGTCCTCCACCCAGGAACATAGGATAGTCTTGTGAGGAGCTTGACCCTTTTCTCATCTGCCTCTCTTTCTTGTGGGAGGCTGCCGCTAGACAGTTTTCCGGTCCACTTCCCTGCTTCCAGTGAGGGGTGGGACTTCTCACCTAGCCCTCCTTAGGGCACAGCCACGGGGTATAAAACTGCTCAGCTGCAGCGAGCCATTGACTCCTCAGCCACAGACTGTCCAATTACTTATGTTGCCATCATGTGGCCACCTTTTTTGAGTGTCGACTTATGAGAGGGCCGCGAGGAGCTGGCACCTTTGACAGCTTTTCCTTTCACTGCCCGTGTAAGTAATAAACTATCTCAGTGTAAAAAGGATCTTTTTTTTTTTAAACCGTCTGAATCTGTCATGCCTTGACTCTGCCTTGCCTTGTGCTTGACACCTTGTAGTCACTTTGAGTCTCCTTGAACCCCGCATGCATTGTCAGTTCACCTTAATTCTGTGCTCATGGGGTTAAGAAGAATGTTGTATGTGAACGAGCCAGCGAGGAACTGGGCCAGACAGATGTATTGTGCGCATTTCCTCTACTCACGTGCCCGCTTCCTTGTCTAATTGAATTTCACTTACAAAACACAAGTTCAAAGATAAAATTACAAATGATTCCAAGATGATGACAGCAGAACATTAAAACAAACGTGAGAATCCTTCTGTGCGTGGGGCCCTCGGTGACTGCACAGGTCACGTGCCCATGAAGCTGGTCCTGCGTGGGGATGCGCGGCCCGGTGTCACTAAGAATTCAAACACCCTTCTTTTTTCTCTATCCGGGGAAACCCTGGTGGCGTAGTGGTTAAGTGCTATGGCTGCTAAACAAAGGGTCGGCAGATTGAATCTGCAAGGTGCTCCTTGGAAACTCTGTGGGGGCAGCTCTGCTCTGTCCTACGGGGTCGCTGTGAGTTGGAATCGATCTGACGGCACTGGGTTTGGTTTTGTCTGGTTTTTCTCTATCCAGAGAAGAACCAGAACTTACAGGAGAGGACAGGTGGAGAGTACCTTTGCATACAGCTTTCCCTTTCTTTCAAAGTTCTTCATTAGCTACTAATTGTGGCCTCTGACACTGTCATCTCAACGCAGACATAGTCAATGACTCTGGGACTTCTATTTTTTAAATTTACCCAGAAGCCACAGTCCTCAGTAGCAGAGACAGGTTCCTCCTCATATGATTTCCAGCTTCAAGAAGCTCCAGCTCCTGTTGACTTAAATTTCTGACCCTCAAGTCACATCAAGACACCCAGAGATGGGTGGTGAGTTGCTGAACAGTCACAGCATTTTGTTTGCTTGTCAGACTTCTGTTCCATTACAATAAATCCCTGCAATTCATGTCCATTTCTTGATTGCTTAGCTAGATTCTTTTCCACAGAGAAATTGATATTGATGTTGCTGTGGAGATATAGTTTACAGCGAGGCAAAAACATAAAATGAAGAGTGTGGATTCCAACCAGCCCGTGGAGACGTCAGGTGAATTCAATCGATGTTGAAAGAAATTAGCTGTAATCCCTTCACGTCTGAGAGTTTCACATTGCAATGTCAGCTTCAAAACCTAACAAAAAAGGTGTAAGGTACAAAAAGTACCCAGGATTTGGAGATTGGAACACGAGTCTCAGTAAAGGACAGAGACTTGGAATTCCTCATTGACCTGAGAATGTAAGCATGGGCTTTCTGGTCAAATCACTCTGAAAATGTACAGCCCTTAGATCCTGGGTCTCAGTCTCCAATGCCCCCCCCCCCCCCAGGAGGCTCTTGTGCTGTGGCCTTGTCCCGAGTGAATCCACCTGCCTCCTACCTACATCTTCTTAGACTCAGGGGGACCAGGAAACTGTTCATCTGCACCAGCCTTGCCACATGCCTTGGGGAAGTCATGAACTTCAACACAGAGCCTGTTTCTCTGTAAATGAGAGGGTGCCTGGGATAGTTTCTGGAGATCCCTCTGGCTCTCTAATTCTTCTCGGAAGAATTACGATGGGCTATTTTTTTATGTTTCCTTGGCACTTAGTGGTTTTTTGTGCCCTTGGCCTGAGAGATTGCATAAGGAGATTCCATCACAGCAAATAACTTTGTACCCCCAGGTGGGGCTTGTTTTTTACTTTTCAATAGCCAGGTTTCCTGTATGTGGTATGGGTACCACTGGTAGTACTTGAGATAGTTTCAGATGGTACAAGGATGAATATTTAATGTGAATAAGTATGTATTTAGTTCCATATTCATACCCAACATGCTTAACAAGCACATCAAGGCCACTTTGATGCCTTCTTTGTAGAGATGAGAAAGAGTGTTGGTATCACAAACCAGTTGGCAACACTTCATCAAATGTGCTTTATGTATCTAAACTTTCCTCAGACTTTTTCCTTGGGTGACAGCTGCCCTGCTTGATGTCTTGCTCCCAAGTCCTCCATCTATTGCCAGACAACTCTTTGTATATACCACCTGAACACACCTGTAGTGACATGGGATTTTTTAAGTGACCTTTTGCCTTGGTTCTTTGGTAAAAGGGCTTGAGAGATTTTTTTCCCCATAAGACCTAAGGGAAAACCTTGGTGGTGGTGTAGTGGTTAAGTGCTACGGCTGCTAACCAAAGGGTCAGCAGTTCGAATCCGCCACGTGTTCCTCGGAAACTCTATAGGGCAGTTCTACTCTGTCCTATAAGGTCGCTATGAGTAGGAATCTATAGGGCAGTTCTACTCTGTCCTATAGGGTCGCTATGAGTAGGATTCGACTCGACAGCCCTGGGTTTGGTTTGTTGGTTTTTTTAAGATGTAAGGCTTTTTTTTTTTTAAGGCGTTACCTTTGTCCTAATTTTCTAGCCCCAAAGACTTTGTTAGTTTTCTTCAGGTTGATTGATATTTCCTGAGTTAACTGTAAACAACTTGAGGTTTGATACTTTTTGTCTGGCCCTGAGCTGCAGGCAGCCTGCCTTGTAATTAGTATGCGCCTTGCCTGATTGGCCAATAAACCATGCAAATGCAGTGACTATAGGCTATGCAAATGGAGTATCTGCAGCCTACTATGCAAATGAAGTGTCTGTGGTCTAAGGAGAGATTGTTCAATTTATGGCCCCGGTGTGAGGACGGTGCCTTGAAACTGATGAGGAACTTGTGTATATATACAGTTAACCCCACAGAGGTTTTTCAGACAGGAAGAAGCAGAAGGGAGAAGAAGCAGAGAAAGAAAGAGGTAAAGAACCTCTTAAAAGAGCTGTAACGCAGGTCAAGGGGTATTAATGCTGAAGATGTTGACAGGTCCGGGAGGGGCCCAGTGGCAGAGCCAGTGGTGATATACAGCAGAGCCAAGAGGAGCCCTGAATGGCTGAGCGGAGCTTAGAGAGATGTCCTGCACTGAAGAAGGGAGACTTTGCCTCCATGCTTCCTGATCCTGATCCTGACTTCAGCCTGTTGATCCTGATACGGAGTTGTACCCCATTACTTCCTCAATAAACCACTAAACTGTAAATGTGCTCTGTGAGTTCTGTGTGGCCATTGGAACAGAGCATCAAACCCAGAAGAGAAGTAGAGAGTGCCGTGGGAGGGATGGCTGGTGTCAGAATTGGTAAAAAGGTTGTCGAGTGGAGGTGTGTCTGGCTGCCATCTCCTGGGAATCAGCTTTGGGCTGATCTTGGTCATTATCCCCCTTGAATTTTGACAGATTGTGATGCCGTTGCTACTATTCCCACCTTTTTACAGCACCCCGCGCCCCTAAAGGAGGCTTTTTATTTTTCTGGCTCCAGTTTCCTCTTCCTCCACCCCTTTCCTCAAGCCCTGTCTTACCTCCTTCATGGGCAGACAGCATCAGCTCTCTCTCTGCCTTGGATTTGCAGCTGACATGCATCAGGAGATTGGAAAATTAGGAAGATCCCTTAAGCTGCCCTCTCTTTCAGTGATGGTGTGGATTGTAAATACTGTTGTTGTTAGTTGCTGTCAAGTGGATTCCTAGTCATCACGACCCCAGGTGTGCAGAGTAGAACTGCTCCACAGGGTTTTCAAAGCTGTGATCTTACGGAAGCAGACTGGCGGGTCTGTCTTCCAGGGTGCCGCTGGGTGAATTTGAAACACCAACCTTTGGGCTAGTAGTCGAGAGTTTAACTGTTTTTGTCACTCCGGGCCTCCAGGCATTTAAATAAATTAGAGCATTATCTTCTCACTGTCAGAAATAACTTTAGATTTTTCCTTATGTGAAAATGCTGAACATCAAACTATAGAAGAAAAGCCTAGGTCTTGTGTTGGCAGGTGTGGGCATTTTGCCAACCCTTCTCAGGGTGTGCTCTCACCCTGCTCTCACTTCTGAACCACAGTGTCCTAATAAATTGAAATAACCTCGAATTCTTCTTCACTAGTTTTTTTAGTACTCGAGGGCACTGGGTTAGTCAAACTGAGAAAAGGCACGAAGGACCATGGCGCCCCCTCGTGGCTACTGCGGGCACAGCACACAGAGACCTGCAAACCCCCAGAAGATGCTAGGACAGGGCAGGTTCAAAGAAAACCAGCTGAAACGTGCAAGATGCCGAGTGAGTGTTCAAGACATTGACAGTACAAGCCATGCATCCTACAGACTGATACAGCTCGATGAAAAAGAGCTGTGAACTTTTCTTCCCAGCAGGTGGAGGTTTCCTTGTCCAAATATAAAATATCTGAATTAAGACCTAAGTCCATTTTCATTGCCTTTCCAATGAGAAAACATGGGTTTGCAGAGAGTTTAAGGGCTTTCATTAGTCGGAGCTTAAGGGCTAAATTATTCTCTGGCTCCCTGAGGGAGGAGTTTCTGACCAAAAGGAGTCTATCCACACGGTGGCTAGGAACTCCTTAGATACTGGATTCTAGGCATATCAGATGTACCAAGATTATTTTCAAAGATCTTTAATCTGGTCTCTGACTAGGGGTACTACCTCTGGGAAGGCCTCCTTTCCAGTCCTGGCATCACTAGTTACCTTCTGTTTGACCTTGGGCCAGCTCCTTCAATGTTTCAAGTCTCATATGAAAATAATAGTATTAACTGTCTCGTAGAGTTATTGTATAGGTTAATGGGATGATATAATAATACACATAGCATAGTGTATGGCACATATTAGGTGTACCAAAGAAAAGCCAAACCTACTGCTGTCAAGTCAATTCCAACTCATATTGACCCTCTAGGACAGAGTAGAACTGCTGCATAAAGTTTTCAGGGAGTTCCTGGTGGATTTTAACTGTAGACCTGTTGGTGAGGAACCTTAGAACTTAACCACTACGCCACCACGGTTTGCATATTAGATATGGAAGACAGGAAATAGCATTAAAGTTTTGTTTTTCCCCCTTAATTGTGAAATATAACAAAATTGTACAGATTTCTGCTTTGGGCCATGATGGAGTAAGAGAGATGGTATTTACTTTTCTACCTTATACCACTAGAGGACAAGACAAAATATATGTGAAACAGCTTCTTTGGAGACACTGAACCACAGGAAGTATAGGACAGAGCTCATACTGAGCCCCTAAGAGTGTGCACTCCCACCATCCTGAAGGGAAAGAGCATCTAACTCATGTGTCATGAAGGAGAGTCTTCAGAAAGGTAATACCTCAACACTGTGTCCACATTAGCCTTAGACTAAGGATTTTCTGAACCCACCTAACAAAGCTTAAAAGCCAGCCTGGAAAGAATCAAACTGTTTCCAAGCAACTTAATGGCATCCCAGACCAGAGTCCAAAAATATTTAAAGGATTATATAAATATATTTTTTATTACTTAACATAAAATTCATAGTTCCTGGCATCTAATAAAAATTATTATTAGGGATGCAAAGAAGTGGAGTCCTGGTGCAGGAAAAAAGGATCCATAACCATGAGAAAAGTCAACAGAAAGAAACACAGAAATAACTCAGATGGTAGAATCAGTAGACCAAATATTTAAAGCAGCTATTATAAGCACACTGTATATGTTCAGAAAAGTGAAGGAAAGCATGAGCTTGATGAGGAGAGAAATGAAATACATATATATATGACTGAAGTAGAACTTGTAGAATTGAAAAGTACACTAGATGATTTTATCAGTTAATTGGACACTGTAGGAGACATGACAACATAAATTATCCAAAATGAAACCCAGAGGGAAAAAAGAACTAAAAATGAAAAGAACAGAGCATCACTGACCTGTGAGAAAACATCAAGTGGCCTAATATCCATGTAATTGGAGTCCTGGAAACAGAGCAGCTACAGTGACAGAAAAAAAGTTTGAAGAGATAATAGTCCCAAGGGCAAGGGTCCTGGCCCCTCCTTGTGGCCACTGTGGAGACAGCAGGTAGGGATCTATCTGTACAACCTGAGGAGCCACTGGATACCAAAGAGGATACCAAAGAGGTCCATCAAGGGTAGAGCCAAAGAAAAGTAGGCAATGTGCAGGACCTTAAAATGAGAAGTTGTGTGGCCTATGGACTGAGCTACGTTGATAAGAACTGAGAGCTTCTCTTCTCCTCAGCATGGAAGATTGCCCAGTTATATCCGAGCCAACACTGAAGGCAACATTTGGCGAGTTGCTGATGAGGAAGCTGACATTTGCAGAGTTTAATGGATTTCCTTGGTCTCAGGACTGTTTAGCACTAAATCGCGTCCAGTCCTCTCAGTTGTTGATGCTTCAGAGCGTGAGCTATAGAGACAGTTACATGTGGGAGGATCTTTAAGTCTATTAGTCCGTCTGCTCAGCTCATGTATAGGGGAATAATGGTTGGTTGTTTGCTTCTAAATTGCCCCCAACAACATTTTTATAATCTAACAGTGAAAAGACTGTAGAATGTGACACAAACCCCAGAATCTTTAAAGAGTGATACATAGGAGTACATCAAAATTTCAAATCAAATAAAAAACATTCTATATAACAAAGAAATTATTTTTATTTGTTGTTGTTGTTGTTAAGTGCTACCGAGTCAGTTTGGACTCATAGCAACCTCTATGTACAACAGAATGAAACACTGCCTGGTTCTGCGCCATCCTAACCACCGTTGTTATGCTTGTGCCCATTGTTGCAGCCACTGTGTAAATCCATCTTGTTGAGGGTCGTCTTCTTTTTTGTTGACCCTTTTTATTTAGTATATATTTTTATTCAAGTTATGTATGCCCAAAAGTTTGTTATGAAAAACAGTACTCCCCTGATTCCTTTCTACATTTCTTGTTCTCCAGAGATAACCACTTTGAACTCATACAACCAATTATCTGACTATTTCTCTCTTTAATGCTAAAGAAACATTGTTACACGTTGATTTTTCAGTTTTCCACTCCAGGCCCTTCAGACAACCTGCAAGGGGAAAAATGGTGTGTCTTTGGGTGGGTGGGTGCACCACCTGCTAGTGTACACCAAGGGAGCCCACAAGGCCCTTCACTTGGCTTGCACTCACTTGCCAACCAACTTAATCCACTTCACCCCTCCACACAGGGAAAGGAAACTTTGCAAGAGCAAATGCCAGGCAAGCAGCTTTGAGGTTTATCGGTGGAATCGGGTTCTCGGGTGGGACAGGAAGGGATGGGAGCGATCCTGAGTGAGGAGCCACGGTGGTCCACACCCAGCAACTGACACCGCTGCTGTGAACGCCCAGTACCTCTGCCTTCCATTCCCTACTTTCTCCCTTTTTATTTCCTGTTCTCCCTTCTGTTCTTTCCTGTCTCTCCTCCTTCCTCAGCTATTCTGAGGGTTTTTGGAATCTCAGTTTCTAAGGAGGAGAGAAGCTGACGAGGGGACGCGGCTGTGAGGAGCAAAAGGCCGCGGGGAGCAGGAGGGGATCTGGAGCAGCTCTGGCTCCGCGGAGCCTGGGGCTCCCATCCTGCTTTTTCCCGCCCAGCTTGAGACCTTTCTTGCTCCTAAACGACAATAGGAGGGAGGACACGGAGAGGGGTGTAACAAGTTTCATTCACTATTTAATGGGCTTAAAAAAAAAAAATCTTTGATTTGGCTTAAACTCTAAGGTCCCACTGAGATTTGAACTCGGATCGCGGGATTCAGAGTCCAGAGTGCTCAACATTACGCCGTGGAACCCCCTCAGAAGCTGTTGACTGCATCCCATACCGAAACTCAAATCTATTGCTGTCGGATCCATTTTGACTCATATCTATGAGTATCTCAATGAAAAACCAAACCCAATGCCACCGCTGTTGAGTTGATTCCAGCTCATATGACTATCAAAAAACAAAACAAAAAAACACACCAAACCCGTTGGCCGTTGAGCAGATTCCAACGCATCTCAACAGAGGTGTGTAAATACTCATTTAGCATCCATGTTTTCCACGGACTAATCTCAAGGCAGTCCTCCTTCAGACAGGACTTGAGTACGGTTGACCTGTGTAAATGGACTCACCGGTCTTGCCCCTCTCTGCCCCTCTCCTTTTATTGACTTCTATTATCTTGTTGTATTATCATTTTATTCGGAGCCCTGGTGGCCCAATGTTTAAGAGTTTGGCTGCTAACCCGAAAGACTGGAAGTTGGAATTCACTAGCCGCTCCTTGGAAACCCTATGGGGGCAGTTCTACTCTGTAATATAGGGTTGCTTTCAGTTGAATGCTATGGCAAAAAACAAAAACAAAACATTTCATTCGCACCTCAGGAAATGAGGTAAAATTCACTTTAGGTTTAGGGCAATAGCACAGTTCTTTAAAAACCACAAACTCTGCCTTATTTACCAGAGTTTCCTGTCCCAAGGTGAAATTTCTGCAAACAATTGTGTTATTTCCTTTTCTTTGCTTTCACCCACTTCTCTTTGTCCAGGGAGAGCAGATGATTGTCAGGGCAGGACTTGGGACTTCTTGGGTCCCTTGGCCAAAAAGCACCTATTACACTTCAAAGTCCCCACAGCTTCCTATGTGTAATATATTAAGGTGTGTTAGCAGTGGTTTATGTGGGAAGTGGGTTCAGGAGGGAGGCAGGATAACTTTCATTTTCTTCTTTATACACTTTTTTTTTTTTTTGGTAAGTTTTTCTTACAACAAGCATCTATTTGTCAGATTTACAATAAAACAATTAACCATGTTTACCCATTTACACACTTAGACAAACCAGACTAACCTCATCTGCTGTGACTTAAAATTGACCACATGCTCTTGAGGCTCCAAGACAGAGGTCTGACACTTATACAGCCACAGTCGGTTTTCTAAGAGCTTGGCCACATCCATTACATTTAAATTTCTCAATGTTATCATTCACTGTTTTTCAGTTGTTTTCTAAAATACACTGTATGGTAAAGAATTTAACTTCATTGAAGGCATTTGATCATTGTCCTTGGTTTCTGAGAGATAACTCTAAACCCAAAACAAAAACAAACCATTGTTGTCAAGTCGATTCCGACTCCTACCTACATTTATATAGTACGGGGTAGACCTGCCCAAGAGAGTTTCTGAGGATTTAAATCCTTATGGAAGCAGATCGACACAACTTTCTCCAGTGGAATGGCTGGTGGATTGAAACCACTGACCTTTGGATTAGCAGCCCAGCACGTAACCAGTGTCCCACCAGGGCGCCTTGAGATAACTCTAAACCCTTGGAATTTGCTAAGTAATTGAGATTCCTTTGTTTACTAGGAAACCCTGGTGGCATAGTGGTGGAGCGCTAGGCTGCTAACCAATAGGTCGGCAGTTTGAATCCACCAGGCGCTCCTTGGAAACTCTATGGGGCAGTTCTACTCTGTCTTATGGGGTCATTATGAGTCAGAATGGACAACGGGTTTGTTAACTGTAGGCCTCCAGACCACACCTGAAGGTTTATGCTGGCCAGGCTAGAAAGACCATCTCCTGTTATCAGCCAGTTTGGAGGGGGTGGATGACTTTTGCTGGAAAGTCCATATATAGTAGATACAGGCCACACCCCTGAGAAAGTTCCTCTTATAGCTTGTTGGCTGATCACATGAGATCACATCATGGAAATGATTATACTATATTACATTATGAAAAAGCAGTATGTCCAACATCTGCCAAACCACTGAGAATCATAACCTAATCAAGTTGACATGTAACATTAACCGTCACAGGTCCTATATGCTCAACCTGCCATCATGTGGCTGGCTGATAGCCCCCACCTTAACAACTGGGAACTGGTATCATATCAGGGACTCAGAGTTGTTTTTCCACTGTTGGTTTTGGGCACTCAGTAGTGGCTG
The DNA here is from genome assembly GCF_024166365.1 of Elephas maximus indicus. Lineage (NCBI taxonomy): Eukaryota > Metazoa > Chordata > Mammalia > Proboscidea > Elephantidae > Elephas > Elephas maximus. The sequence continues at coordinate 140,446,144 of NC_064821.1, forward strand.
TAGCCAGATTAGCCTTGGTGAGCGGAAGCCCATGACACTGAGTCCATGCATAATTTCTATCCCTGCTGCAAGGCCACTTTGTTTATGAACCCTTTGGGTAGTCCTAGAATTTCCATTTAGTTTCTGTTGATGGTTTTCACAGCACCACTGAGATTGTCTATCAGATCACTCATTGACATCATGTTTGTGTGTGTGTGTGTGTGTGTGTGTGTGTGTGTGCAATAGCTGCTTTGAAGTCTGCTAAATCTAACATCTGGGACATCTTTGAGCTGAGGGTTGGTTTCTATTGACTTATTTTTTCCTTTGAATATGGCTCACATGTTTCTTTGAATGTTTAGTGTTTTTTAAGTATTAGACACTTTTAATGATACATTGTATATTCTGATGTCTTTCTCTAGAGTATCAATTTTTCTAGGAGACCTTATGGGCAGCTCTACTCTGTCATATAGGGTCACTATGAGTTGGAATTGATTTGACAGAACACAACAACAACAAGCATTTTGATTACTGGCTGATTACCTTGAACTTGTGTAGGACTGGATTTAGGCTTTAAGGTGAATCTGTGGAAAGTTCAAGGTGTTTACCAAAACCCTCAGCTTGTTGGAACTCAACCTCCAAACTTTGTCTCCCCTGCAGCTCTTATCAGGGCTTGGTTCGCAGCTTTGTTAGGGCCTGTCAACAGTAGACCTTACATTAGGGTATGGGTTGTGTTCTTAAAGTACAGTCTTTCTGGAGAGAGTCTCAGCTGGATGCTCAGAGTGGTAAAGAGTTGTTAACAAAGCTTGAATTCCAACGTTGCCTGGTACTGACCTCTAGGATCTCTGTTCTGTTCTCTACCCTGTAGCATCTATCCTCTGGCAAGCCTGGGGTAGTACCTTCCTGCACACGAGCAGCTCAGCACTCAGCAAATAACCTGCAGAGGACCCCCATATGGAATTCTGAAAATTGACCTCTAAACGGTTTTCTCCCTTCTGGTGGTCTAACCTGTCCTAGTGTCTAATCTGATCTCTGCCTCCCCATGTGAACACCATGCTCTGCTGGGATTTCAGCTTGCTGTACCACCATCAGGAATTCTCCCCAACCCTCTCTCAGGGATTACAGTCTTGCACCGCTTCTGTCCAATGTCTGTAAACTGGTACCTCACATATTTTGTCATTTTTATGGTTGTTTAAAGGAAGAAGACTAATTTGGAAGCAGTCACTATGTCATAGCTGCAGGTGAACAGAAGGGCACACAGGCTGTAGCAGACCCCCTTTAAAACGGGGGCTTTTCCACATGGATTACCGATTCTTGTCAGTGCCTTTGCAAATGAGGATTTAATCACGTGCGTTACTGATTTCAAAATAATTTGAACATCATTTTCCACGTTTACAAATGACCTGGGCCAAGGATTTTCTTTTTATTTTCTTAATGCGTACAATAAAAAAAAAAAAAATGACCTGGGACTGCTGGGTTTACTTTCAGCATGATGGTCTCACAAATACCTAGGCTGAATATCCTGTTCTCCGGGGGTAATTCAATACTTCTGACTCTTCTAGGACCACAAAAGAGAGGATTGGCAAAAGGAGACCTGTAAGGGACCGGTACTGGTCCTGTTGGAGAGGACCAGGCCTAAGCTGGGCAGGTGCAGTAGAAAATGATAACATTCCCAGCATGGGGAGACAGGTGGAGGGATGAGAGGCCACCATGAGGGGCAAAGGTGGAGAGGAGAGGCCCAGAGAGACAAGCTGTCTTTTCTGGGGCCAATGACTAGACACAGTGAATAGACACAATGAATAGGTGGGATCTTCCTCACCCTTCTCTTCATTCTCAAAATCCTGTCCCTCTTCCCTCTGAATCTCCCTCTGGATAATCTTCTCCATCCCTGTCTAGGCAGGGCGGAGCTGGAGGCCTGGTCCCATTGCATCTTCTCTCCCATACCAGTTAAACTTTTTTCTATGGGGACCTGTTTTGGGGGCCTGTTGAAGCCTGTACAACTTTCTTGGAATAATGGCTTTTAATGAGTAGAATACAACATTTAGAATGACAAAAAAGTAGCGACTTTTGAATCTAGTTATCTTTGTGAGGCTTCCAAGTCTGAAAGGAGATTGAGATAGCACCAACCCCCCAAGAATAGGAAGCACCATGGACCCTAGACCCCAGAATTGGGACCGTCCAAAATAAGAAATCTTAAGTTTAGTTGGTCTCAGGGAAATTGAAACTTTCAGACATCATTCTTCTTTACTGGCCAAACAAAAAAAGCAATTCCCAGGAGCAGAGTTCCAAGATGAAGGACCACAGGACCCCGTAGTGCCGCCCTGGGAATTCATATGGCTGCAGGAGCAGCCATATCCCGATCCAAATAAAACACACTGACTGGAAGCTGGAGGGTACTGAAGACCTTGAAATCAGAAGCCCTGCGCTGTGCAGAGTGAACAAGCAGGGTGACCAAAAGCCCTGAGCTTCTCTTCTCCCTGGCAACCTGAGATCAGTTGCCAAAATGTAAGATACCTGGGCAGAGACCAAAGTCAACCTTGGCACATTGCTGATGAGGAAAGTGAGGTTTGCAGGGAGTTTAATGGATTTCTTTGGCTTCCCGGCTGGTAGGGACTAAGTCACTGTCCAGGCCCCTGAGCATCCTGCTTCAGAGCACAAGGGGGAGCTGGGCATTGGAGAGAAGCTCCTGTGCAGAGGGGGCATCTGACTGCGAGAGCAACTCCATCCTACCTTGGGCCTCTAAGAACAGTCTCCTCCTGTGCTTTTTTTCCTCCAGAGGGAACTCTAGACGTCCATGGAAAAGAAAGGACAACCAGGATCTAAGGGTCTGTTTCAACCTACCCCATGAGGTCCTTCATAGACCTACCACGGATCCACCCTCTTGGTGCTGTTACTGGAATGTGCAAACTTTCCACGACCATTGCGGGTACTTTTCTCCCAGTTCTTCAGGCACAAGGGAAAGCTCCCACGACTCCAAGTGCATGTACTGTTTCTCTGCCTCCCCTTCCTCACTGTGTGGTCTAGAGCTGCGCTCTTCACTTCCTCCCTGAAGGCTTTGGGGAAATACGAAACCAAAAGCAAAAGGAATTCACTTATTAATAAACATATGTTTATTATCGAGCAAAAAGAAAAAAGAGAGAGAAAACAATTTGCAAGTAGCACACAAAGGGCTACAAAGCTGTACTGGTTTTGGAGCTCTATATGGAATTAAAGCTACAGTTAGTTGAACATTACTCTTCGTAAACAATCAGCTTAGTCAGTTTAAACTGGCATGAAGCTTGCTCTGACTTTCTCTTCTTCCTAATTCCTTATCAGTACCTCCTGTGGTTGCCCCTGACAATAATGCACTTCACATTGCACTTGGTTAGTTACTTTCTCAACATTCCTCCCAAAGTCCCAGAGAGGCTGGAGCAGATCTCTGCAGCCTCAGAGCCCGGAGTCCTGCTGGGCGGTAGTTTGTGGAGCTTCCTGCCCTGCTGGTGGTGAGCAGCGACTGTACGGAGTCCCCCCAGCTCACTTGGGCTTGATGTCAACACCCAAATGTGTCCAAAGGCAGGACTCTCAGCCTAAGTGTCTGTTGTGCTACCAGTCTCTGGAGTGCGCATGGTTGAACAGGCCAGAACAATGTTAAGATGTCCCCAGCCTGAGGTTAAAGGGCAATTCCTGACGTCAGATAACAAGTTTGGAAAACACTGGCACTGTGGGTCTGTGGCGCAATCAGTAAGCACCTTTGGCTGTTAACGGAAAGGTTGGTGGTTCGAGCCCACCCAGGGAAGCTATGCTTTACTTTAAGCTCTTCGTAGCTACTTAATAGCCGCTTTAGGTTTTTAGCAACTTTTATTCTCAGAGTCCTCTGGACCTCTATCCACTTTGAATCAGATGCCAAAATTTGCTGCGCAAAGATTCAACTCCCATAAAAGTGATTAAAAGAAGGAAATTTTTTTTTTTTCTGCAAAAAATATAATTCCTGAAAGCCCGCAAAAGCAGCTTCGAAGTTTACTTATTCCAGAGCCACTGCACGGATTCTCTCACTTCCTGCGGCTGAGGTTTCACAACTGCACACCCCGGAAACCTGAAAAGTTCCGATAATGCAGAATAAGAAAACTTCACACCTGTGGTGCAGTTGCAAACTCTGCGAGGAAATCTTGGTTCTGCCACAGTGGGACTTCGGAAAAGTTATCGAATTTTTTGGGTGTCTCTATTTCTTCATGTAAAAAAAGGGGCAAATAGAAGTACTTCCCTCATGGGTTCACCTAAATTTTAATGAGAGGGGCACATAAAGCATTTGAGCCCTGAATAAATGCTCCCTGACCTCAGCTATTATAATTGTTTTCAGTGGCATCATCATCACCCTTTTCATTATCTACCCCACCCTTTTCACAACTGCATATCCTTTCATAATACAGATAGACAATTGTATATTTAAGCATTTCTTAATTGATGGACATGACATTGGTTCTGATGTTTATTGTCATAAATAATTCTTCAGAGGACAGCTTATACAGATATTTTTAATCACGCGTGCAAGTATCTCTCTCAAATGGATTCCCGGATGTGGTGTTGCCTGATCAAAGTATTTGTGCATTTCTAATTTTGCTAGTTCCTGCCTACTTGCCCTCCAAAGGAGCTCTACCTAGTCATGTCCCCACATTCTGAGAGAATGCTTTTTTCTGGGCAACACAGTATCTGGCATTTTAATAGCAGCTCAAGCCCATGACTTTTGCGTAGAGAATGCTATTGCTTGCTGGTTTCACACATTATGAATTTTGTGGATGAGGGGCTGGCTCTGTGATGTTCTTCTGTCTTCTGACTCCTGGGATTCTGGAAAAGTGGTTCCCAGGAGAGACTTGAGCTTGCATTGACCTGACTGTAGAGGTGTGGACAGAGGTAACCCTTTTCCCATCGACCCTGTGACAGAGAGCCCAGGCTGCAGCTGCCGAGGAACCCAGAACTCACCCACTCTCCAGAGTGGGGCCTTCATGGCTGGTCCTGAGCCAAATACAAATTGGAAAGGGAAGACTTTCTTTTTTCTTTTTTTATTGAATTTTAGGTGAAAGTTTACAGAACAAGCTAGTCTCTCAACAAACAGCACACACATTGTTGTATGGCATGAGTTAACAACCCCACGACATGTCAACGTTCTCCTTCTCAACCCTGGGTTTCCTATTACCAGCTCTCCTGCTCCCTCCTACCTTCCAGTCCCTGCCCCAGGGCTGGTGTGCCACTTTAGTCTGTTTTTCTCCATGGGCCTGTTCAATCTTTGGCTGAAGGGTGAACCTCAGGAGTGGCCTCATTACTGAGCTGAAAGGGTATCGGGGGCTATATTATCAGGGTTTCTGCAGTCTCCGTCAGGCCAGCAAATCTGGTCTTTCTTTTTTAATTTTTATTGTGCTTTAAGTGAAAGTTTACAAATCAAGTCGGACTCTCATACAAAAATTTATAAACACCTTCCTATATACTCCTAATTGCTCTCCCCCTAATGATACAGCACACTCCCTCTCTCCACTCTCTCTCCTTGTATACATTCGGGTAGCTTCTGGCCACCTCTGCCCTCTCATCTCCCCTCTAGACAGGAGATGCCAACATAGTCTCATGTGTCGACTTGATCCAAGAAGCTTGTTCTTCACCAGTCTCATTTTCCATCCCCTATTCCAGTCCAATCCCTGTCTGAAGAGTTGGCTTTGGGAATGGTTCCTGCCCTGGGGTAAGAGAAAGTCTGCGGTCTATGGTCGCCAGGGTTCCTCCAGTCCCAGTCTGACCATTAAGTCTGGTCTTTTTACGAGAATTTGGGGTCTGCATCCCACTGCTGTCCTGCTCCCTCAGGGTTTCTCTGCTGAGTTCCCTGTCAGGGCAGTCATCGGTTGTGGCCGGGCACCATCTAGCTCTTCTGGTCTCAGGCTGATGTAGTCTCTGGTTTATGTGGTCCTTTTTGTCTCTTAGGCTCATAATTATTTTGTGCCTTTGGTGTTCTTCATTATTCCTTTTTCCAGGTGGGATGAGACCCATTGATGCATCTTAGATGGCCGCTTACTAGCGTCTAAGACCCCAGACGTCACTCTCCAAAGTGGGATGCAGAATGTTTTCTTAAATAGATTTTATTATGCCAATTGACTTAGATGTCCCCTGAAACCACCGTCCTCAAACCCCTACCCCTGCTATGCTGGCCTTTGAAGTGTTCAATTTTTTAAGGAAATCTCTTTGTTTTTCATTTAGTCCATTTTTGTTGACCTCTCCTATATTGTGTATTCTCTTTTCCTTCACCTAAAATGAAACTTATCTACTATCTAATTAGTGAATACCCCTCTCCCTCTCTCCCACCCTCCCCTCTCTCGTAACCATCAAAGAGTATTTTCTTCTCTGCTGAAACTGTTTCTCCAGTTCTTATAATAGTGGTCTTATACAATATTTGTCCTTTTGCAATTGACTGATTTCACTCAGCATAATTTCTTCCAGATTCCTCCATGTTATCAAATGTTTCATGGATTCAACATTGTTCTTTATTGATGTGTAGTATTCCATTGTGTGAATATACCATAGTTTATTTATCCATTCTTCCGTTGATGGGCACCTTGGTTGCTTCCAACTTTTTTCTATTGTAAACAGTGCTGCCATGAACATGGGTGTGTATATATCTGTTCGTGTAAAGGCTCTTATTTCTCTAGGATATATTCCAAGGAGTAGAATTGCTGGATCATATGGTAGTTCTATTTCTAGCTTTTTAAAAGGAAGCACCAAATTGATTTCCAAAGTGGTTGTACCATTTTACATTCCTACCAGCAGTGTATAAGTGTTCTAGTCTCTCCACAACCTCTCCAACATTGATTATTTAGTGTTTTTTGGATTAATGCCAGCCTTGCTGGAGTGAGATGGAAACTCATTGTAGTTTTGATTTGCATTTCTCTAATGGCTAATAATCAAGAGCATTTCCTCATGTACCTGTTAGCCGCCTGAATGTCTTCTTTAGTGAAGTGCCTGTTCATATCCTTTGCCCTTTTTTAAATTGGGTTATTTGTCTTTTTGTGGTTGAGTTTTAGCAGAATTATGCAGATTTTAGAGATCAGGCGCTGGCTGGAAATGCCATAGCTGAAAACTTTTTCCCAGTCTGTAGGTAGTCTTTTTACTCTTTTGGTGAAGTCTTTGGATGAACACAGGTGTTTGATTTTTAGGAGCTCCCAGTTATCTGGTTTCTCTTTGTCATTTTTGGTAATGTTTTGTATTCTGTTTATGCCTTGTATTAGGGCTCCTAATGTTGTTCCTATTTTTTCTTCCATGATCTTTATTGTTTTAGACTTTATGTTTAGGTCTTAGATCCATTTGGAGTTAGTTTTTGTGCATGATGTGAGGTATGGGTCTTGTTTCATTTTTTTGCAGATGGATATCCACTTATGCCAGCACCATTTGTTAAAAAGATTGTCTTTTCCCCAATTAACTGACACTGGGCCTTTGTCAAATATCAACTGCTCATATGTGGTTGGATTTAAGTCTGGATTCTCAGTTCTGTTCTGTCTATGTGTCTGTTTTTGTACCAGTACCAGGCTGTTTTGACTACTGTGGCAGTGTAACAGGTTCTAAAATCAGGTAGAGTGAGGCCTCCCACTTTGTTCTTCTTTTTCAGTAATGCTTTAATTATCCTATTACCTTCTATATGAAATTGGTGATTTGTTTCTCCATCTCATTAAAAAATATCGTTGAAATTTGAATGGGAATTGCATTAAATCTAAAGATGGCTTTTGGTACAATAGACATGAGCAAGGTATGTTTTTCCACGTATGTAGGTCTCTTTTGGTTTCTTTTGGTATTTTTCTCTGTATAAGTCTTTTATATCTTGGGTAAGATTTGTTTCTAAGTATTTTATCTTCTTGGGGGCTACTGCGAGTGGTATTGATTTGGTGATTTCCTCTTTGATGTTCTTTTTGTTGGTGTAGAGGAATCCAACTGATTTTTGTATGTATGTTTATCTTGTATCCTGATAGTCTGCTGAACTCTTCTATTAGTTTCAGTAGTTTTTTTTTGAGGATTCTGTAGGGTTTTCTGTGTATAAGATCATATCATCTGCAAATAGAGATACTTTTACTTCTTCCTTACCAATCTGGATGCCCTTTATTTCTTTATCTAGCCCAAGTGCTCTGGCTAGGACCTCCAGCACAATGTTGAATAAGAGTTGTGATAAGGGGCATCCTTGTCTGGTTCCCATTCTCAAGGGGAATGCTTTTGGAATCTTTCCATTAAGGATGATGTTGGCTGTTGGCTTTGTATAAATGCCCTTTATTATGTTGAGGAATTTTCCTTCTGTTCCTATTTTGCTGAGAGCTTTTATCATGAACAGGTGTTGGGCTTTCTCAAATGCCTTTTCTGCATCAGTTGATAAAATCATGTGGCTCTTGTCTTTTGTTTTATTTATATGGTGGATTACATTAATTGCTTTTCTAATATTGAACCATCCTTGCATACCTGGTATAAATCCCGCTTGGTCATGGTGAATTATTTTTTTGATGTGTTGTTGAATTCTATTGGCTAGAACTTTGTTGGGGGTTTTTACATCTAAGTTTATGAGGTATATAGGTCTGTAATTTTCTTTTTTCGTGGTGTCATTACCTGGTTTTGGTATCAGGGATATGGTGACTTCATAGAATGAGTTCAGGAGTATTCTGTCCTTTTCTATGCTCTGAAATACCTTTAGTAGTAGTAGTGTTAATTCTTCTCTGAATGTTTGGTAGAACTCTGCAGGGAAACAATAGCAGACAGGGCTTTTTTTTGTTGGGAGTTTTTTGATTACTTTTTCAATCTTTTCTTTTGTTATGGGTCTATTTAGTTGTTCTACCTCTGTTTGTGTTAGTTTAGGTAGGTAGTGTGTTTCTAGGAATTTGTCCATTTCTTCTAGGTTTTCAAATTTGTTAGAGTACAATATTTGGTAGTAATCTCATATGATTCTTTTAATTTCTGTTGGGTCTGTTGTAATATTGCCCATCTCATTTCTTATTCAGGTTATTTGCTTACTCTCCTGTTTTTCTTTCATCCATGTGGTCAATGGTTAATCCTGTTAATTTTTTCAAAGAACCAGCTTTTGGTTTTGTTAATTCTTTCAATTGTTTTTCTACTTTCTATTTCATTTAGTTCTGCTCAAATTTTTACTTTCTTCTAGTGCCTGAAGGTTTCTTCTGTTGCTCTCTTTCTATTTGTTCAAGTTGTAGGGATAATTCTTTGATTTTGGCCCTTTCTTCTTTTTGGTTGTGTGCTTTTATTGATATAAATTGGCCTCTTAGCACCGCTTTTGCTGTGTCCCAAAGGTTGTGATAGGAAGTGTTTTCATTCTCACTGGATTCTATGAATTTCTTTATTCTATAATCCAGTCTTTTTTGAGCAGGATATTATTCAATTTCCAAGTGTTTGATTTCTTTTCCCTGCTTTTTCTGTTATTGATTTCCACTTTTATGGCCTATGGTCAGAGAAGATGCTTTGTAATATCTCAGAGTTTTGGATTCTGCTAAGGCTTGCTTTATGACCCAATATGTGGTCTATTCTAGAGAATGTTCCATGTGCACTACAAAAGAAAGTATACTTGGTTGCTGTCAGATGGAGTGTTCTGTATATGTCTATGAGGTCAAGCTGGTTGATCATGGCATTTAGATCTTCCGTGTCTTTGTTGAGCATCTTTCTGGATGTCCAGTCCTTCACCGAAAGTGGTGTGTTGAAGTTTCCTACTATTATTGTGGAGCTGTCTATCTCACTTTTCAATGTTGATAGAGTTTGTTTTATGTATCTTGCAGTCCTGTCATTGGGTGCATAGATGTTTAATATGGTTTTATCTTCTTGGTGTATTGTCCCTTTAATCATTATATAGTGTCCTTCCTTGTCCTTTCTGATGGACTTAACTTTAAAGTCTATTTTGTTAGTAATTAATATTGCCACTACTGCTCTTTTCTGATTGTTGTTTGCTTGATATATTTTTTCCATTCTTGAAGTTTTAGTTTGTTTGTGTCTCTAAGTCTAAGGTGTGTCTCTTGTAGGCAGCACATAGACGGATCATGTTTTTTTAATCCATTCTGCCACTCGCTGTCTCTTTATCGGTGCATTTAGTGCATTGACATTCCGTGTAATTATGGATAGGTACAAGTTTACTGCTGTCATTTTGATGTCTTTTTTTTTGTGTTGTCGACAGTTTTTTTTCCCCACTTAATTTTTCTTGTTGAGTAGTTTATATATTTTCTCTTCCTCTTCTTTGTTGTTGATTTTGTTTCTGCTGAGTCTCTTTTTTTTCTTCTATTTTATTTTGATGAGTAGGATAGTCTCCTTTGTCGTTACCTTAACATTTATCCCTATTTTTCTAAGTTTAAACCTTACTTTTATTTCTTTATATCTCATTGTCTTCCTCTCCATATGAAAAATTTATGACTATATTTCTACTACATTATGACTACATTTCTTAGTCCCTCTTTATTTAATGTTATCTTCTTTTACATAATGACACCACTGTTTCCCTGTTTTGAGCGTTTTTTAATCTCAATTTATTTTTGTGATTTCCCTGTCTGAATGAACATCTGATTGCTCTGTCCAGTGTTCTAGTCTTGGGTTGATACCTGATATTTTTGATTTTCTAACCAAAGAACTCCCTTTAGTATTTCTTGTAGTTTTGCTTTGGTTTTTTTTTTTTTTTTTAATAATTTTTATTGTGCTTTAAGTGAAAGTTTACAAATCAAGTCAGTCTCTCTCAAATAAACTTATATACACCTTACTACATACTCCCACTTACTCTCCCCCTAATGAGTCAGTCTGCTCCCTCCTTCCAGTCTTTCCTTTCATACAATTTTGTCAGTTTCTAACCCCCTCTACCCTCCCATCTCCCCTCCAGACAGGAGATGCCAACACAGTCTCCAGTGTCCACCTGATGCAAGTAGCTCACTCCTCATCAACATCTCTCCCCAACCCATTGTCCAGTCCAATCCACGTCTGCTGAGTTGGCTTCGGAAGTAGTTCTTATCCTGGGCCAGCAGAAGGTTTGGGGACCATGACCACCGAAATTCTTCTAATCTTAGTCAGACCATTCAGTCTTGTCTTTTTATGAGAATTTGGGGTCTGCATCCCACAGTTTTCCTGGTCCCTCAGGGGTTCTCTATTGTAATCCCTGTCAGGGCAGTCATTGGTTGTGGCTGGGCACCATCTAGTTCTTCTGGTCTCAGGATAATGTAGTCTCTGGTTCATGTAGCCCTTTCTGTCTCTTGGGCTTGTAATTACCTTGTGACCTTGGTGTTCTTCATTCTCCTTTGATCCAGGTTGGTTGAGACTCATTGATGCATCTTAGATGGCCGCTTGTTAGCATTTAAGATCCCAGATGCCACACCTCAAAGTGGGATGCAGAATATTTTCTTAATAGAATTTATTTTGCCAGTTGACTTAAATGTCCCCTGAAGCCATAGTCCCCAAACCCCCGCCCTTGCTCTGCTGACCTTCGAAGTGTTCAGTTTATTCAGGAAACTTCTTTGCTTTTGGTCCAGTCCAGTTGAGCTGACCTTCCCTGTACTGAGTGTTCTCCTTCCCTTCACCTAAATTATTGCTTTGGTTTTTACCAATTCCCTAAACTTCTGTTTATCTGGAAATGTCCTAATTTCACCTTCATATTTGAGAGACAGTTTTGCTGGATATATGATTCTTGGCTGGCAATTTTTTTCCTTCAATGCTTTAAATAAGACATTCAATTGCCTTCTTTCTGCATGGTTTTCTGCAGAGTAGTCTGAGCTTATTCTTATTAACTCTCCTTTGTAGGTGACTTTTCATTTATCCCTAGCTGCTCTTAAAATTCTCCCTTTATCTTTGGTTTTGGCAAGTTTGATTATAATATGTCTTTGGTGACTGTCTTAAAATCTACCTTATGTGGAGTTCAATGAGCATCTTGGATTGATATCTTCTCATCTTTCATGATATCAGGAAAGTTTTCTGCCAACAAATCTTCAACAATTCTCTCTGTATTTTCTGTTATCCTACCCTGTTCTGATACTGCAATCACTCGTGGGTTATTTCTCTTGATAGAGTCCCATATGATTCTTAAGTTTTCTTCGTTTTTTAAAATTCTTTTATCTGATTTTTCTTCAAATATATTGGTGCCAAGTGCTTCATATTCAAGGTCACCAATTCTGCCTTCCATTTGCTCAATCCTGCTCCTCTGACTTTCTATTGAGTTGTCTAATTCTGTAATTTTACTGTTGATTTTCTGAACTTCTGTTTGCTGTCTCTTTGTGGATTCTTGTAACTTAGTAAATTTTTCATTATGCTCTTGAATGACCTTTTTAATTTCTTCAGTGGTTTTATCTGTGTGTTCCTTGGCTTGTTCTGCATGTTGCCTGATTTCCTTCTTGATGTCTTGAAGGGCTCTGTATATTAATCTTTTTAATTCTGCATCCGGTAATTCCAGGAAGACACCTCCATCCAGAAGATCCTTTGATTCTCTGTTTTGAAAGCTTGTCAAAGTGATCGTGGTCTGTTTATTTATGTGGTTTGATATTGACTGTTGTCTTTGAGCCATCTGTAAGTCATTGTATTAGTTTATTTTGTGTTTGCTTACTGTATCCTAGTTTCTTGATTTGTTTTGTTTTGGTATGTCCAAAATGGGTTGCTTGTGTGAGCTAGCTTGAGTATTTTTGCCTTTGGAGCTCTGACGTCCTGTAACCAGATGGGTAGAGCTGTTATCATGTATATGAGCTATGAGTCCATTCACTTTTCTTGTGTAGATTCAGCTCAGGTGTCCAGGTAGCTGGTCATCAAGTGTGTGGTACAGGCTTTGTCCTGCAGTCTTAGAGAGGCAGGGGTGTTTGGTGTAGGTACCGGTATCTGGTTGCAGCAGGGGGTCATGCTCTGAACAGGGCAGGGTGCTGAGAACCGTTCCCCGAGTGTCTCTGAGGAAAGCACGTTCCTGTTCCCTAGAGCGTACAGGTGGGTGGGTTCTGCGGATGGACCATGGGCACCTAATGCTTTTGGTTGTAAGGGCTGGGAGGTACCAGTTATCCTTTGGCCCCTGTCGCGGTGGCTGGGAGACTTGAGCAGAGCCACCAGTCCTTAGGCCCCTGATGTGGGTAGGTGAGGACCCTGTTTAATAGGAAAAGCAATGTCAAATATCAAACACCCGCCTCTCCACCACACAGCTTCAACAGTTGCAGTCTGTCAGCAAGGGCCTGTTCTCCTGAAATAGGCCCACATAGGTCTATGCAGGTGGAAAGGTATTCAAGGTCCGTGGACCATTAATGCCTGGACAGGAGCCGCTTCTGTTCTGAGCTCCCCAGGTTAGTGGAGCTGGCAAATTACCTTTTCTCCCTGTTGTGAATTTATTCGTTCTCCAAGTCTGGGAGCATGGCCCAGGGCACTCGAATGGGCCTATCTCAGGCCCAAGGAAATCAACAGCCACCGAAGCCGGCTTGGGGGTGGGAGGGGGCACGGTAAAATATATGCAAGTAGTTAGCTTTGCTGAAAGTGCTGTTCTTCTCCGGTTACGGAGGTGCAAGTAGGCTGAGCAGCTGGCTGCTTCTCCCTGAGGAAACTGTGGCTGAACACTAATACCAGCCCACTGCAGCTGCTCCTGGGAATGGTGCCCGAAGGATCCCAGTGATTCAGGTCCGGCAACTCCTCTCTGCTTCTGAACTGTATCTCCCTCCCCTGCTGCTGAGTCCGTTTTCTAACTTTGATGTTCAGGGCTCCTAGTTTGTCATAAATCTAATAGTTTTAGTTGATTTTTAGGGTCTTTGTTGTAAGAGGGATTTCTGGAAGCATTTGGCTGTTCCGCCATCTTGGCCACCTCCTCTGGTCTTTCTTTTTGAGTTAGAATTTTGTTCTATATTTTTCTCCAGCCCTGTCCAGGACCTTCTATTGTGATCCCTTTCCAAGCAGTCAGTGGTGGTAGCCAGGCACCGTCTAGTTGTACTGGACTCAGTCTCGTAGAGGCCATGGTAGATGTTGTCCTTTAGTCCTTTGGACTAATATTTTCCTTATGTCTTTACTTTTTTTCATTTTTCCTTGCTCCTGAGGGGTGAGACCATTGGAGTATCCTAGATGGCTCCTCACAGGCTTTTAAGACCCCAGATGCTACTTACCAAAGTAGAATGTAGAACATTTTCTTTATAAACTCTGTTACACAAATTGAGCTAGTTGTTCACCCAGATCATGGTCCCCGCAGCCCTCAGCCCAGCAATTTGGTCCTTCACGAGGTTTGGATGCATCTATAGAGCTTCCATGATCTTGCCTTGTACAAGTTGTGCTGGCTTCCCCAGTAATGCGTACTGTCTCACCCTTCACCAAAGTTATTGCTTATCTATTGTCTACTGAGAGTTTTGGAAAGGGAAGACTTTTAAGTTTAATTTTTCATGCGATTAGGGCTTTAAATAATGGATTTTTTTCTTATTTTCTGTGGCAACTAGAGGAGTGATTGCATCCTTGAGACTTTATTTGGGGAAACTTAATACTAGAGGGTGTTCTATTGTGCTTGCGTAATTGTTTGGTCCATGCTGGTATGTGGTGCTTACTATAAAATATTGTCTGGTGAGCTGGGGTGGACAAGTAGCTAATGAAAACTTGTCATAGGAAATAGAGGATGAATTCTCATATAATTTTACCTAGAATTTATTCCGACTTTGACCCTTTTAGAGGTTAGGGTGATAACATTAAAGAGACATCATTTGAACATCTAAAATGCTTGCCATAGTGACCAGGTTGCAAGTTCTTAGGCAGAGTCACATGAGTTGGGAGTAGGACTTTTTTTTTGTACTTCTGTGATCCTTTCAGCCCAGAGGGATTTGCATATGGTTGTGTAACAATAGAAAATCTAGGGAATATGTAGAAAGGCACATGTGGTGAGAACATTTTCAGCTTCTCTACTTAAGCTGCTAGTTCCTGATGACTGAACAAATACTAACCTCATTGTTTCAAATACAGACTATGTATTGAAGTTCAATAAGTGTTTAGGAGAGTGGAACAAAAGCACAGGACTGAGGCTTTCTCTAATTTCTATTTCACAAATGATACATCAGTGGTGAGGCTGACTCATGCAGGGGAAGAGTCCCCCACCCCTGCCTTGCTTTTTCCTTCCCACCTCTTTTTGGTGACTCCTATCATCCATTTATATCTGGGGTAATGAGATAATATCCAGTTTAGACTTAGGAGAAGGAAAGAAAGAACACGTTAGGACTTCAGCCTGACACGTGCTCTCCCTCAGTTTATAAGAATTCCCTAAGTGGGATGAAAGCCCTATAAAAAATGTTACCATTCCTTATTCCATAGATCAGGGTAGACAGATTATTGTCAGGGTAAGAGTGAGGGTTTCCTGGGTGTCTTGGCTAAACAGCATCTACTAGCATCTCGACCAATTACTGCTTCATCCATACAATTGATAAAGTTGTATGCCTGTACTATTGTCTTAAAAGGCCATATAGCAAAATATTAACAAGAATTACCTCTTAGGATTGGAATTGAGAAATGGGAAATTTCATTTCTTCTTTACATCTTATGCATTTGTTTGTTTTATGGCAAGCATGACTTTATTACTTTTATAAAAATAAATGACCGACTTTAAAAGAATGTATTAAAATCCTCAGACAAACCAGATCGTGTTGACCTGCTGTGACTCAAAGTTGACCACAGGCTGCGGAAGCCACAAGGCAAATCATTAACCCACAATCATTGCCTCTGTCCTGAGAGCTCAGGGAATTAACAGTGTTTACAGACTTCTTAAGGCATCATAATGCAGAAGTTCCACAGGATTTTCTTTCCTTTCTTCTTCCCTTGGTTTTTCCACTCTTCTCTGGGCTAGAAGCCCACAGATACTAAAAAAAAAAAAAAAAAAAAAATCTTAAAAAAAATTCTTCATTTTGTATTTCTAGAAGCATTACCATTACTTTTTTGTGAAAAAGAAAATAGAGTTATGGTATTCAAAACATACATTGGCTACAGAACTTTATTTTAATGAAATAGGAAGGCAATTTGTGGAAATTTTTGTTGTTGTTTAGCTGTTTCCCTTTATTTACTTATTTATTCATTTATTTTTATTGTGCTTTATTTTTTTTTTTTAGGTGAAAGTTTACAGCTCAAGTTAATTTCTCATTCAAAAATTTATATACATATTGTTTTGTGACATTATCCCTGCAATGTGACAGCATACTCCTCCTTTCCACCCCGGGTTCCCTGTATCCATTGGATCAGTTCCTGTCTCTTCCTGCCTTCTTATCCGGCCTCTGGACAGGAGCCACCCTTTTGGTCTTGTATATCTGATTGAACTAAGAAACACATTCCTCGTGTGTATTATTTTTTGTTTTATCATCCTATCTAACCTTTGTCTGAAGAGTGGGCTTCGAGAATGGTTTTAGTTCTGGGTTAACAGGGTGTCCAGGGGCCATAGTTTTAGGGACCCTCAAGTCTTTGTCAGACCACGAAGTCTGGTCTTTTTATGTGAATTTGGGCTCTGCTCCACACCTTTCTCCTGCTCCATCCAGGACTCTCTGTTATGTTCCCTGTTAGGGCAGTCATTAGTGGTAGATGGGCACCATCTAGTTCTTCTGGTCTCACTCAGGCTGGTGGAGCCTCTGGTTTAGATTGGTGAAAAACTTATCTCAGTGTTAATAATGCTCTGAGTGAAAGAAAGAGTGAATCAAATGAATACATACAGATAGATAGCTTTTCAGTCAAGATGTGATACAGGCCCAAAGACAGCAAACCCATTCTCATAAATCAGGAAATACACACTTTCAAAAAAAAAAAGCTTATTTGACACCCAAATTCCATCAATGACAAAATTAATCAAAACAAAATCTTAAGAATGAAAAAGCCATGTGTGCTGGGTGTTCTGCATTGTCCCTCTAGATCCATTCTCACTATTATCCACTCCATTTTATGTCCCAGGAGGCTGACCCCTGCATAAAAAGTTTCCATTGCCCACTTGATTCTTGGAGGATACAGCCAATGGGATACATTAACTGGAGATAGAAGGGTGGCAAGAATATGACGTGGGGAGTAATTATTCCCTGCAGGCTGGCAGAGTTGTGTTCCCTCCATGAAGTCCACAGCTATTGTCCAGGGCCGCTCCATGACAGCTGCAGACTTAGCTACAACTATGACTTCATCCAGGTTCCAGAAATATCTCTCTCTCCTTGCCCCACCAGGTCTAGGGATGGTAATGACTCTTCACTGTTGCAAGTGCTGGGATGTTGCACCATCTTTTGGTGACTGCTTTCCCCTCTTAGACAGAGTCCAGTAATCTTGAGATGGAGGTCCCAGGAAACTTCCTCAATCCTCAGCAGGTAGGGTCTTCAGAGAACCTCAGGGGATGTGCCACAGGATTATCTGGGAGCTAATTGTGTCTGTAGTCAACTCATTAGCAGAAGAATAAATACACCCTTCTTCCTTTAAAACTACCTGCAGTGAAAATTTCATTGTCTCATGGGCAGATCCATTCCCCGACAAAAGTCAAAAGGCAACAAACTGGTAAAATACTTGAAAAGCCTTTCTAAGCCTGACAGAAAACTCAGAAGCCTCAAGGGGAAAGGCTGATACATTTAACTACATAAAAATGTTATGAATTTGCATGGCAAAAAACAAATCATAAACAAATTTGTCAAGCACACAGCAGCAGACAAGGTGTAAGAATGGTGTGCGTGTGGTGTCTGACCTCCTCTAACTTCACAAGGTGGAAGGAGAATCAAGATTAGCAGCCCAAGGTTGATCCCTATGAGGCAGAGGTCAGACATGCCTCCTTTCTGCATCTTTACCATTCTGACACCAACCATCCTTCCCATGGTGCTCTCTACTTCTCTGTTGGGTTCAGTAATTCATTGCAATGGCCACTCAGAACTCATAGACCATACTCACGATTATGAGGTTTATTAGGGAAGTAACAGATTAGACTCCTGCTTTGAGGAGCTTCTCAGGGCAGAGATCCTGGGTCCAAAGGGTGTGCTGGCTTCTGGCTGTTCTCCGTTGGTGGTAGTGGGATCCTCTCTTTTTCACCCCTGGGGCGGCTCATCTCAGTCCAGCAAGATGGCAAAACTAACCTATCCCCTTGGTGGGCCACAATTACCCCATTACACAGTCCCACCCAATCACTTGGGTGGGAGTTATAAGATCATGTCTAGAGAGGCCACACAAAAGTGATACATCACACCGAGCAAGGCCAAGGCCTGGGTGATTTAGATCCAGACAATTGATTACTTATGTAGACAACAAAAGGATGAGTAGCCAAAGGTGCCTTGGTTCTAATCCCTCACACTAAAAAGGAAGACATGGAAACAAAAGGGGCCCGATGAATACAGCAACAGTTGTGGGGTATCTGTTGCTGGTGAGCCAATTCTAGAACGCAGCTAAGCAGTTTTATAGTTTGCAGCTATAGCCTGAGGGTGAACAGACCATAAAACCTCATATCTGACATCAGAACCTGGAAGGCGATAAAAAACTGTCCCATGACTGTCTCCCAGAGAAGATAGGGAGGGAAGTGGAGAGATGGTCTCAGGGTAGTTCTTCACAAGCCTCATGGCAGTTCTTTACATGCCTCCAAGGTCTCTTGTTCTGGGAGAATCGCTTTTTATGTTTAAGGATAAATCATTTCCCAGAAAATGATTTGGAAAAAGATAGTGCGAATGGTTGCACAGTTTGAAGAATGTAATCAATGTCACTGGGTTGTACTTGCAGAAATCGTTGAGTAGGCGTAGGTTTTATTAGGTATATTTTCACCAAAGGCACTCAGATACATATTTCTTCTCTCTCTTTTTTTTTTTTTCCTGATGTGTTGAAAATATATTGTTGCTGTTGTTAGGTGCCCTCAAGGGGGCTCCGACTCTTGGCCACCCTATGTACAACAGAATGAAACGTTGCCCAGTCCTGCTCCTGCTAACAATCCTTGCTATGTTTGAGCCCATTGTTGCAGCCACTGTGTCAATCTGTTTGACGGTCTTCCTCTCTTTCACAGACCCTCTACCAAGCATCATGTCTGTCTCCCGGGAGTGATCCCTCCGAATAACACATTCAAAGTAAGTAAGAGGAAGTCTCAGTGGCAGCAACTGACAATTTACAAGCTCTTTTTTTAATTCTGTTGGGGGAGCTTAGGTTGCAAAGTAGTTAAGACCTCTCAGCTGCTAATCAAAAGGTCGGCAGTTGAAATCCACCAGCGGTCCTTGGAAACCCTATGGGGCAGTTCTACTCTCTTCTACAGGGTCACTAAAAAAAAAAAAAAAAAAAAAACTAAACCCAGTGTCATTGAGTCGACCCTATAGGACAGAGTAGAACTGCCCTGCAGAGTTCCCAAGGAGCGCCTGGTGGATTTAAACTGCCGACCCTTTGGTTAGCAGCCATAGCACTTAACCACTATGCAACCAGGGTTTCCATAGGGTCACTATTTGTCAGAATTCACTCGATGGCAATGGGTTTTTCTTCTCTCTCTTTTTTTTTTTATTCGCTTGGTAAGCGGCCAGAGAAGATTTTATAACAATGAAAGGGAGGATAAAAAGTACCCGCCCAACGTGGGGCTCGAACCCACGACCCTGAGATTAAGAGTCTCATGCTCTACCGACTGAGCTAGTCGGGCGCTGCTGTTTTTTCCTTTCTACATAATTATCATTGTCTTTAGAGAGCTGAAGTCATAATTACTCAGTGTTGAAGTAATCCCTGAGTTTACAAATTCATGGACGCAGTCTCTACCTTTTCCCACTGAAAAACTCGAGGCTCAAAGACAGAGCTTGCACAGGGTCCGGCGGATTCACCGGACGTGGCAATCAAGAGTCCTGAAACCCCGATATTTCCGAAAATTCCTTCTGGACCCGGTCACTCTGAGAACCCGGTTTTGAGAACTCGGGCCCCGGAAGAGCGCGAAGGGAGGGCGGTGAGTGCGGCAAACAACCGCCGGGAGCAGGAGGACAGCGGAAACTTGCTCTTGGGACCTTGGAGCTGCAGCCCAAGCTCCGTCTTCCCGGTCCAAAACCCTTTTCTGCCCTAAACCATGATGGGGGAGGGGAGGCAGAGGGCGACACGTTATTGGAAAGTAGGTCCAATACCCTATTTGGGAGCACAATTTTGTTTTAAAATACTAAAATTTTGTGTGGACCGAATAAAAGAGCATATTCTTTGCGTAGAGGTCCCACCCAGATTTCAACTCAGACGGGATTCAGAGCTTCAGGCGTGATTGCTCGCCGGGTCCTTGGCTCCTCTCCCCAAAGCGTTCAGATCTCCAACCTCTGAAAGGCGTGAGCTCCGGGGTCATTCTCTTCATTCTCTAGAAGGGTCCTCTCGGCTGCTCCCTTGAAGGTGGAGGAGACTGTCCTTGCAGCCTTGGTTACAGCTTCCGCGGATTTTCACTTTGCCCTGAAGCGTCTCTTCGCATGGCTGGTGGAAACTATAATTCACCAATTCTTTGACTGCACTCCTGAGAGGCTGCCTCCAGCAAAAGCAGAATTACAGCTTTAAAAAGACTAGGCAGCTGAAGAAGTTTCAACTACATGTCATGACTGGGACTTGAACCGAAGTTGCTGAGACCATAATGCAGAGTCCTAACCACTATACCATCAAGACCGCCTGCACAGAACAACTGTACTTAAGTGCTCAAGGGAAATGGATGCACACGTCCACAAAAAACTCATCCAAAAATATTCATAGTAGCCTTGGTCAGGAGCAAACACTAGAAATAACCCAATTGCCCATCAATACTGGTGCGTTCACACTTTGAAATAAACTGCATTAATACTGTAGAAACTGACTAGTGAAGCAGGCAGGCAACAATGTGGATGAATATAATTAAAAATACTAAGCAGCTTGACCGAAAAAAAAAAAAAAGCCAGGTACTACAAGATATGCATTCATTAATGTGAACTCCAAAAGGAGGTAACACTAATCTCTGGTGATATAAATCATTATAGTGAATAACTAAGCGTGGGCGGGGAGGCGATTGATTGGAAAAGGGTTCTACAGACCTTGCTGGGATGATGGAATTCCCTGTAACTTGATCTGGGCAATGGTTACATTTTCCATTTTAATAAGCTGCCCGGTTAAGGTTTTTACATTTCACACTACGGGAGTTATATCTGAAGAGTTAACTGTTGGCATAAACATGGGGAATGGAGGATGGGGATAACACCGTGTAGAGCATGGCAAGGAGTTTGGATTATATTTTCGACTCACTAAAAATTCATTCTTCTTTAGTCTAAAAAAGTCACACTGATAGCTGAAATATCTCAGTCAGAAAAATGGTTGTGACCACATCTCATTAGACTCAGTGAGAGGCAGCATTTCACCTTCTCACTCATGGGGAACATCTATAGTTTCCCAATGACCAGACCCCAGGTTTGTGCACTATCAGATTTCCCTCGCTTCTCCTGACTCGCAGCTCTGAGTCCTGCCACTCTATGGCCTCAAATAAGGGGTGCGGCCTGTGCAAGAATTAAAGGCAGACCTCAGGAGGAGTCAGTTCGTGCCAAGACAGACGCCTGACACTGCCGAGGTTACTGTGGCCACCACGAAGAGTACCAACCACTCACTATCCGATCACCGCAGGCCATAAACTTGCTGACAGATGATGCGTTTCCTTGAATAGTTTTGAAGTAAAAACATTCACAATATTTCCTTGCTTTGCTGTTGGATGGCTACAGATAGTTTGCTTTTCTCTCTTTCAAGTCTTCTCTCGGTTCACTCCCTCGCCTTCCTTCCTATTCCGCTACGTCAGAAAAACCATTCTCTCCCCGCCAGGATGCCTCCTGAGTCTCCGCACAGGGCCTCCTGGAGGTCTGGTCCTCACCCACGCCTTCTCTTCACCGTTCCCCTTTCCTCCCCTTTTTTCCCAGCTCCCGCGCCACCGACGCCAACCAAGTCGAACCGGGGGTGTCCGGCGGTGCGGGTGGGCTGGCGAAGGCGGAGCAGAAGACGCGAAGGGACGTCCCGAAGCTCACCGGGCTCAGCGTGTCCTGGGCCCAGTCCGGGTCAGGCGGGGGTCGCAGACTAGGGGGTCTCTGGGGGTCGTTGGCTTCTGAATTAGGCGAAGAGCAAGGAGGGCGAATGCCATTCGGTGGCCCTTCTAGCTTGGGACTCACCGAAAGCACAGGTTTCAAATGAGAAGAAGAGCGCGATTTGTCCCCCCAACCCCTCTGGTTTTTCGACGCTGTGGAGCCTACGCAGCTGTGCCGCAGAAAGCGGGTGGCATCGGGGTTAGTGAGAAATTCTTGTTTATTGAGACCAGGAACACTGGCTACGGAAGACTCTGTGGCGCAACCGGTTAGCGCGTTCGGAAGTTAACCGAAAGGTTGGTAGTTCGAGCCCACCCCAGGAGGGGGAGCACTCCGTTACCGTCCTGTCCTCTCAGGTTCTCGGAGAAGAGTCATTGAGAACATATAAGGGATATGGCTGGGAATCCGGAAATGCTTGAAAGAATAAAATCATCATTAAACGAGCTTTTCCCAGTGTTTATGTGTACTATTATTTATTGAACACTTCCATCATTCTTGTACACATATCTCTGGCGACTTGTGCAAGTATTTCTATAGAGTACAGTCTGGAAGAGCAATTGCAGAAGAGGCACTATGCTGGGGCAATCTTAGGGCTCACCTTGTTTCCTGGTTTTCAAGGGTTGGTCGCCCCGGTTGCCTGATTTCCAGTGTTTTGAAAATCGGTGTTTCATAAAATTCGTCTTTTTTTGTTCAGGAGCCCCGTTGCCACAGTGGTTGAAGGCGCTCGATTGCTAACCCAAAGTCCGAAGTTTGAACCCACCAGGTGCTCTGCGGGAGAAAGATGTGGAAATCAGCTTCGGTAAAGATTACAACATTGAAAACCCTATGGGGCATTTCTAGTCTGTTCTGTAGGGTCGCTATCAGTCGGAATCTACTCCACAGCAACAGGTTTGGTTTTGGTTAGTCCATCTTTGCTAAAAGTGGAAAGCGTATGTTTAAGTGTTTTTCATTTGAGTTCAATAGTTGTATAAACGTATTTGCATTTCAATTTACTTTTCCAACTCAATGAGTCATTTTCTTCATACATTTGCCAGCACAACAAATTTTTTATACATCTGTGGTGCAACGAGTTCCTTTATGTGGCCTTTTGCCTTGGTTCTTTGGAAAAAAACACCTCTAGAGGTTTTTTTCCTAGCCTTGATGAGTTGTTACTTTTTCCCTAGTTCTTTGAAAAAACTACTTGAGGGACCTTGGAGGTTGCTTTCTACCCCAGAGGGCTGTTATTATGCCCAGGAAAGAAGCCAGTCTCTACAGGGAGTAAGACCTGGTGATCTGCTCCTGTAAAGATTGGCACCTAGGAAACCTCATGGGGCAGTTCTACCCTGTCAAGTGAGGTCACTATTAGTCAAAATCCACTTGATGGCACCTCACATGTTTGGTTAAAAATTGTAGATAGACATAGAAGTCTCCATGTTGCAAGCACTAATGTAACAATTGATGCAGGCAGGGATTATCAACAAACATTAAAACTTTTTAAGGATTCACACGTGCACACATACAGTGTGTTTACACACTCTCTAAGTATCCCACAAACTATCTAAAAATTACAAAGTGAAAAAAATGTCTCTTTACAGTAGAGAAGACAGACACATCCTTACACTAAGAATCAGTAACAGTGATGAACACACTGACCCCTCTTTCCTTCCTGACAGGATGCTGTACAAAGCACAGGGCATTACATATGTGGTGTTCTTGCCCAAAGTGTTCAGCTTGATCAGAATGTAGGGCAAGACAATGGGTCTGTCCTCTTCAAAAATTTAATGTCATCAAAAACCACAACAACAAAGGAGTAGGAAGGGGGTAGAGAGACAGTTCAATGTAATTAGGAACAAAGAGATGTAACAATCAAGTGCCATTTAGGAGCCTTGATCCGAGGTTGGAGAAAAAACAACAGCACCGCAACTTTCAACCTGCCCTCACTCTGGCCCTCTGGCTCTAGCTCTCTCACTTTCACACTCATGATATGTTTATATCTATCTTTCTCTCTATCAATCCAACTATCTGTCTATACAAAACAATGGAGGAAATTTGTATCTGGATACTATGTTAGATATTATTGAATTAATGTTGATATTCTTAAGTTTGATAATTGAATTGTATTATGGTGATATACATGCTGAGGTATTTAGGAGTTTTCTTTTTGTCTGAATTTACTAAAGAAATATGTATGTTTGTGTGGGTGTGTGTAGAGAAAGAAAGAGCAAATGAATACCAATTGCTGAACTTAGTATAACAGTGTGAGGTGATCATCGTATTGTTCTTTCAACTTTTTCTATAGGTTTGAAAATTTTCCAAGCAAATAGTTGGTGGGGATGGGGACAGGATGATTGTAAAATACGGTAGGCTGTGAAGCTCTGGCAGAGTCCTGGACTAAAATTGGTCTTTATCGGTCTCCCTCTTGCAAGAGGATGTGACAGTCCCCAGTACCACTCACTGCCACAATAAAACAAAGATCACTAACCTGCTGTACAAACTCATCTGACAGGATCCCCTCTTGCCACCCAGGATTTGAGAGAAGTGTCTCTTTCATCCTTCTTCCTTGAATCAGCTTTCTCTAGACTGGAGGTCTGGTAAGTTTGAGGCTACTTTGGGTGTTTCAAAGTTTCTGAATAAAATGTCCTGCTTTTACACATGATTGCAAAAGACAAGTCAATGTTTATGAGAAATTTATTTCCAGGGGAAAAACAAACAAACAGCAACAAAACAGGAGAGTAAAATTATTTGCAATGTCCCAGTTTCATCTACGCATATTCTCTGTATCTCTGTGTGTCCTCAGCAGAGACCTCTAGGATGGAACTTCTGCCAGAACTGTACAGGAAGGTTTTTCCTCATCATGTGTAAACAGCAAGCTCTCAGGATCCTTCTTAGGTAGAGTTTATCCCTGTTTCTTTGGGGACCCCGGCCTGGACAGGTGTGAATCTGCTGCCCTGCTTACAGACACCTCGCTGCAAGGACAGACGTTGTTGGCTGAGTTAGCTCTGTCCCTAGGTGTGAGATCAAGTATTGTTTTTCTACATAATACCAGGCAGTTAGTAACATTTATCTTTGGAAGGAAGTGGTGCACCTAAACTGGGTTGTTATCACTCTGAGATATAAATATATAAATGATGGAATTTTCTTATATTAGCTTTGAAAAGAAAACTTTATCATTTTGATATCTACAAAGAAAATTTTAGGGAACAGACCATGTATAAAATAAAGTGTAATTTCAGAGATTTTAAAACCCTCATCTTTCAAGGAAATGGACATGTGCCAAAAAGCTGATGAATAGTCTGCAGTGATACTAAGTCTTGATCCCAAGTCCTTGAGATTTCCTTCCAGCTGCTGCTAACTCCCGTCATCCATGGAATGGGGCTGGGGAGGGAAAAGGATCTGGTTCTCTCAAGATTATCTGTGAAACTAGTCATCGGTGCCCTTCAGGAAGTTATCACATTAGCAGGCTGAGGGGTCGCAGTTTCTGCTGTGAAACCAGCTGTTCAGAGTAAAAATTCTCAGTGGCTGTGGCATCCGATACTCATCTTGCTTTCAGGTTTGGACTTTTACTTGTTTTGTTGTATTAGTGTTGGTCATCAATTTGGAAACTAAGCGGAAGTTTGTGACTATGCATTGTTGAAATTAGACAAGCTCTTTTCATAGTTCCAGCATTAGTTTTTACCTGAAACAGAAAGAAAAAAGAATCCAAATGAGGATCTTCTGTCAGGCGCTGCCGATAGCTAAGTGAGGCTAGAGTGAGAAGTAAGTAGTGATGGAGGCCAGGTGTACACTGAGTGCAGTTAAGTGGATGAGCCACAGTCTGGAAGGAGTTAGTGAGGACAGCAGGTTAGAGGAAATGTGCTCTGAAATAGACTTAGGCCCCACCCCCTGGTGCTGGTGATAACCCTGCTAAAAGATGCTGCATGTGGTTGGTCAAATCCCTCCTCAGCTGCCAGTTTACTCTCTATTGTACTCTTCTGGAGGAAAATGAAGACCTCTCACACCTCCCAGGAAAAGATGTGGGTAGCCTCAAGCATGCACATTCAGGAACAGCTGTTTATAGGAGAGAATATTTTTAGGAAAATCTGCCTCCTAAATTCATGTCCTATTCTTTGTAAATAGGAGGGTGGTGCCAAGGGAAAAGCCCTAGAATGTGTAAACCAGCAGGGACCATCCAAGTACAATTCTAACTTTTACAGTTGAGGAGACAATGGTTGCAAGAGGCTAAGGACCCACTAAACCTGCCTGACCTGCAAATGACAAACTGGGACCAGAATTCAGGCCTCTGACCTTTTCCACTGCATCTCAGAGTCTGACAAGGGAGAGGAAAGGCTCCAACCTGGATAAAGCCAATGAGCATCAGAGGCTATTGGGTCATCTTGGTAGGGAAAGGAAAAAGGCTTTACAGAAGAGGCTTGCAAGAGTTCTTCTAAAGAGATCAGGGAAAAAAGGAATCACCAAAGAGAGAAAAATGGGAATTAGCAGATAAAGAGGGAGGCTTTAACCTTGAACCAATCCATTTTCACCCTGTGGAGGCCAATATTCTCTAAAGTTACTTCCACATTAGGTTGTATCTTAGGGGAATTTCTAGGAATATTTTCAATAGATAAATTAACAAAATTTTGAACTGAAAAGTGAAAAACTACTCATTTCTTGTTTTTAGGTGGTCTTTATTGCCTGATTCATTTCAAATGAGTTCTTAGGAAAAAAGTTTTTTTTAACCTGTGGTGATAATACACACAACTAAACATATGCCAATTCCACAATTTCTACATGTATATGATTGACATTGATTACATTTTTCCAATGGTGCAACCATTCTCACTATCTTTTTCCAAATTATTCCACCACCATTAACATAAACTCAATGTCTCCTAAGCAAAACTCCCCATTTCTCACTCCCTTCCACCACTGGTAACTAATAATTTTTGGTTTCTATATATTTCCTTCCTCCACCCATCTGTCAATCTGTCAGTCGAATGAGATACATCATTGCTGACATCAGAGAATCTTGGCTGAAGGCAGAGAATACCTGAAAGATATTTACCTATGTTTTATTGCCTATGCAAAGGCATTTGACTGTGTGGATCACAACAAATTATGGGTAATATTGCGAAGAATGGGAATTCCAGAACACTTAATCGTGCTCATGCAGATTCTGCACATAGACTAAGAGGCAGTAATGTGAACAGAACAAGGGGATACTGCGTGTTTTAAAATCAGGAAAAGTATGCATCAGGGTTGTATCCTTTCACCATACTTATTCAACCTGTATACTGAGCAAATAATCCAAGAAGCTGGACTATATGAAGAATGTGGCATCAGGATTTGAGGAAGGCTCATTAACTACCTGTGTTATGCACGTGACACAACCTTACTTGCTGAAAGTGAAGAGGACTTGAAGCACTTACTGATGAAGATCAAAGACCACAGCCTTCAGTATAGATTACACCTCAACATAAAGAAAAAAATCCTCACAACTGGACAAATATGCAACATCATGATAAACAGAGGAAAGACTGAAGTTGTCAAGTATTTCATTTTACTTGGATCCATTAACAGTGTCCATGGAAGCAGCAGTCAAACAATCAAAGGACTTATTCTACTGGGCAAATCTGCTGCAAAAGACCTCTTTCAAGCGTTAAAGAGCAAAGAAGTCACTTTGAGGACTAAGATGAGTCTGCCCATACCATGGTATTTTCAGTTGCCTCATATGCTATGCGAAAGCTGAACAATGAATAAGGAAGACCAAAGAACTGATGCCTTTGAATTATGGCCTTGGTGAAGAATACTGAATAGTTCATGGACTGCCAGAACGAACAAATCTGCCTTGGAATAAGTACTGCCAGAATGCTTCTTAGAAGTATTTTGGACATGTTATCAGGAGGGACAAGTCCCTGGAGAAGGACATCATGCTTTATAAAGTAGAGGATCAGTGAAAAAGAGGAAGACCCTTGATGAGATGGACTGACACAGTGGCCACAACAGCAGGCTTGAACATAGCAATGATTGTGAGGATAGCACAGGAGCAGGCAGTGTTCCATTATGTTGTATGTAGGGTCACCATGAACAAGAACTGACTTGACAGCACCTAACAACAACAACACATATTTCCTTACTTTGTTTAAGTGAGATCATATGGTATTGGTCCTTTTACAACTGACTTATTTCACTCATCATAATGTTTTCAGGGTTCATCCATGTTGTGGCATGCATCATGACTTCATTTCTCTTTATGGCTGAGTAATATTCCATTTTGTCTATCCATTCATGTTGATGGACATTTCAGTTGTTTCAACATTTTGGCTGTTGTGAAAGTGTTGCAAAGAACATTGGTGTGCAAGTTTTTGTCTGCATTCCTGCTTTCACTTCTCGGTATATACCTAGAATTGGGATTGTTGAGTCATATGGTAGTTCTACAATCTTTTTTTTTTTTTTTTTTTTTTGAGAAACCACTGAATGGTTTTTGTTTGTTTTTTAAGTACTTTATGCCATTGCATTTTTGTTTTTAGGTGCTGTTGAGTGGATTTCAACTCATAGTGACTCCACGTGACAGAGTAGAACTACCCCACAGGGTTTTCTTGGCTGTAATCTTTTCAGAAGCAAATGGTCAGGTCTTTCTCCCATGGAGCCACTGGGTAAGTTTGGAATCACCAGCCTTCAGGTTAAAAGCTGAGTGCTTAACCACTTGCACCTACAGGGCTCCTTTTATGCTGTTGTAGAGAATGGGAAATGTAAATATGTAATATGTTTCCTAAACGTTTAGTTTTTGTTTTTCCTGTTGTAGTCTCTTTGGAGCCCTGATAGCACAGTGATTAAGAGCTGAGGCTGCTAATCAAAAGGGCTGGCAGTTTGAATCCACCACCACTCCTTAGAAACCCTGTGGGGCGGTTCTGCTCGGTCCTATAGGGTTGCTATGAGTCAGAGTTGACTCAACGGCACACAACAACAACAACATAGTCTCTTTAGGAGAATAAGTCCTAAAAGCTCTTTTTGGGGGTTTTGTTTAATAAAAAAATGTTAGTAAAAAGCAAGTTTTTCAAATTGCAATGCTGAACCACTAGTAGATTGTGAAATCAATGTTGTGACTAATTATGGGTTTTATTTAAAGAATCAGAAATGACGATACTAGGACCCATTACATATAGTGAGCACAAAAATTTTTTAACATACATTGGGTCACAAAGAATTATGTATTTCTTACTGCATCTTGTGATCAAAAAAAGTTTGAATGACTACATAGACAGTTATCTGTCTAATGTATCATTTACCTTTTTTCTCTTCTCTTTATTCAATGATATAAAAAAAAGACTGTTGAGAGAGGAATGTAAATTTCGTCAATAGTTGATGTTTCAGCCTTTTCTATGACATAGCCGCACCTTTGGGATACTCCTGTGCTAGTGATCCGAGATCCTAAGAGACAAATGGTCTACCTCATCTCTATCTGCATACTAGCATCACCCAGGGAGCTTTTTTTTTTTTATTATTATTAACTTTTATTGAGGTTCAAGTGAACATTTACAAATCAAGTCAGACTGTCACATACAAGTTTATATACACCTTACTCCGTACTCCCACTTGCTCTCCCCCTAATGAGTCAGCCCTTCCAGTCTCTCCTTTCGTGACATTTTTGCCAGCTTCCAACTCTCTCTATCCTCCCATCCCCCCTCCAGACAGGAGATGCCAACACAGTCTCAAGTGTCCACCTGATATAATTAGCTCACTCTTCATCAGCATCTCTCTCCTACCCACTGTCCAGTCCCTTTCATGTCTGATGAGTTGTCTTCGGGAATGGTTCCTGTCCTGGGCCAACAGAAGGTTTAGGGACCATGACTGCCGGGATTCCTCTAGTCTCAGTCAGACCACTAAGTATGGTCTTTTTGTGAGAATTTGGGGCCTGCATCCCACTAATCTCCTGCTCCCTCAGGGGTTCTCTGTTGTGCTCCCTGTCAGGGCAGGCATCGATTGTGGCCGGGCACCAACTAGTTCTTCTGGTCTCAGGATGATGTAGGTCTCTGGTTCATGTGGCCCTTTCTGTCTCTTGGGCTCTTAGTTATCGTGTGACCTTGGTGTTCTTCATTCTTGTTTGCTCCAGGTGGGTTGAGACCAATTGATGCATCTTAGATGGCCGCTTGTTAGCATTTCAGACCCCAGACGCCACATTTCAAAGTGGGATGCAGAGTGTTTTCGTAATAGAATTATTTTGCCAATTGACTTAGAAGTCCCCTTAAACCATGGTCCCCAAACCTCCGCCCTTGCTCTGCCGACCTTTGAAGCTTTCAGTTTATTGTGGAAACTTCTTTGCTTTTGGTCCAGTCCAGTTGAGCTGACCTTCCATGTATTGAGTATTGTCCTTCCCTTCACCTAAAGCAGTTCTTAATTAATCAGTAAAAAACCCTCTCCCACCCTCCCTCCCTCCCCACCTCATAACCACAAAAGTATGTGTTCTTCTCAGTTTATACTATTTCTCAAGATCTCATAATAGTGGTCTTATACAATATTTGTCCTTTTGCATCTGACTAATTTCACTCAGCATAATGCCTTCCAGGTTCCTCCATGTTATGAAATGTTTCACAGATTCGTCACTGTTCTTTATCGATGCATAGTATTCCGTTGTGTGAATATACCACAATTTATTTACCCATTCATCCGTTGATGGACACCTTGGTTGCTTCCAGCTTTTTGCTATTGTGAACTAAAAAAACAGTGCTGCAATAAACATGGGTGTGCATATATCTGTTCGTGTAAAGGCTCTTATTTCTCCAGGGTATATTCCGAGGAGTGGGATTTCTGGGTTGTATGGTAGTTCTATTTCTAACTTTTTAAGAAAATGCCAGGTAGATTTCCAAAGTGGTTGTACCATTTTACATTCCCACCAGCAGTGTATAAGAGTTCCAATCTCTCCGCAGCCCCTCCAACATTTATTATTTTGTGTTTTTTGGATTAATGCCAGCCTTGTTGGAGTGAGATGGACTCTCATCGTAGTTTTAATTTGCATTTCTCCAATGGCTAATGATCGAGAGCATTTTCTCATGTGTCTGTTAGCCGCCTGAATATCTTCTTTAGTGAAGTGCTTGTTCATATCCTTTGCCCACTTTTTGATTGGGTTGTTTGTCCTTTTGTGGTTGAGTTTTGACAGAATCATGTAGATTTTAGAGATCAGGCGCTGGTTGGAGATGTCATAGCTGAAAATTTTTTCCCAATCTGTAGGTGGTCTTTTTACTCTTTTGGTGAAATCTTTAGATGAGCATAGGTGTTTGATTTTTAGGAGCTCCCAGTTATCTGTTTTCTCTTCGTCATTTTTGGTAATGTTTTGTATTCTGTTTATGCCTTGTATTAGGGCTCCTAATGTTGTCCCTATTTTTTCTTCCATGATCTTTACCGTTTTAGTCTTTATGTTTAGGTCTTTGATCCACTTGGAGTTAGTTTTTGTGCATGGTGTGAGGTATGGGTCCTATTTCATTTTTTTGCAAATGGATATCCAGTTATGCTAGCACCATTTGTTAAAAAGACTATCTTTTCCCCAATTGATTGACACTGGTCCTTTGTCAAATATCAGCTGCTCATATGTGGATGGATTTATATCTGGGTTCTCAATTCTGTTCCACTGGTCTATGTGTCTGTTGTCGTACCAGTACCAGGCTGTTTTGACTACTGTGGCTGTATAATAGGTTGTGAAATCAGGTAGAGTGAGGCCTCCCACTTTCTTCTTCTTTTTCAGTAATGCTTTGCTTATCCGAGGCTTCTTTCCCTTCCATATGAAGTTGGTGATTTGTTTTTCTATCACCTTAAAAAATGACATTGGAATTTGGATCGGAAGTGCATTGTAGAATAGACATTTTTACTATGTTAAGTCTTCCTATCCATGAGCAGGGTATGTTTTTCCACTTAAGTATGTCCTTTTGAATTTCTTGTAGTAGAGCTTTGTAGTTTTCTTTGTATAGGTCTTTTACATCCTTGGTAAGATTTATTCCTAAGTATTTTATCTTCTTGGGGGCTACTGTGAATGGTATTGATTTGGTTATTTCCTCTTCAGTGTTCTTTTTGTTGATGTAGAGGAATCCAAGTGATTTTTGTTTGTTTATCTTATAACCTGAGACTCTGCCAAACTCTTCTATTAGTTTCAGTAGTTTTCTGGAGGATTCCTTAGGGTTTTCCGTGTATAAGATCATGTCCTCTGCAAATAGAGATAATTTTACTTCATCTTTGCCAATCCAGATGCCCTTTATTTCTTTGTCTCGCCTAATTGCTCTGGCTAGGATTTCTGGCACAATGTTGAATAAGAACGGTGATAAAGGGTATCCTTGTCTGGTTCCCGTTCTCAAGGGAAATGCTTTCAGGCTCTCTCCATTTAGAGTGATGTTGGCCATTGGCTTTGCATAGATGCCCTTTATTATGTTGAGGAATTTTCCTTCAATTCCTATTTTGGTAAGAGTTTTTATCATAAATGGGTGTTGGACTTTGTCAAATGCCTTTTCTGCATCAATTGATAAGATCATGTGGTTTTTGTCTTCTGTTTTATTTATATGGTGGATTACATTAATGGTTTTTCTAATATTAAACCAGCCTTGCATACCTGGTATAAATCCCACTTGGTCGTGGTGAATTATTTTTTTGATATGTCTATTGGCTAGAATTTTGTTGAGGATTTTTGCATCTATATTCATGAGTGATATAGGTCTGTAATTTTCTTTTTTTGTGATGTCTTTACCTGGTTTTGGTATCAGGTAGATGGTGGTTTCACAGAATGAGTTGGGTAGTATTCCGTCATTTTCTATGCTTTGAAATACCTTTAATAGTAGTGGTGTTATCTCTTCTCTGAAAGTTTGGTAAACTCTGCAGTATAGCCATCCGGGCCAGGGCTTTTTTTTGTTGGGAGTTTTTGATTACCGTTTCAATCTCTTTTTTTGTTATGGGTCTATTTAGTTGTTCTACTTCTGATTGTGTTAGTTTAGGTAGGTAGTGTTTTTCCAGGAATTCATCCATTTCTTCTAGGTTTGCAAATTTGTTAGAGTACAATTTTTCGTAATAATCTGGTATGATTCTTTTAATTTCAGTTGGGTCTGTTGTGATGTGGCCCTTCTCGTTTCTTATTCGGGTTATTTGTTTCCTTTCCTGTATTTCTTTAGTCAGTCTAGCCAATGTTTTGTCAATTTCGTTAATTTTTTCAAAGAACCAGCTTTTGGCTTTGTTAATTCTTTCAATTGTTTTTCTGTTATTTAATTCATTTAGTTCAGCTCTAATTTTTATTATTTGTTTTCTTCTGGTGCCTGATGGATTCTTTTGTTGCTCAGTTTCTATTTGTTCAAGTTGTCGGGACAGTTCTCTGATTTTGGCTCTTTCTTCTTTTTGTATGTGTGCAGCTGTTGATATAAATTGGCCACTGAGCCCTGCTTTTGCTGTGTCCCAGAGGTTTTGATAGGAAGTATTTTCATTCTCGTTGCATTCTATGAATTTCCTTATTCCCTCCTTAATGTCTTCTATAACCCAGTCTTTTTTCAGGAGGGTATTGTTCATTTTCCAAGTATTTGATTTCTTTTCCCTAGTTTTTCTGTTATTGATTTCTACTATTATTGCCTTGTGGTCTGAGAAGATGCTTTGTAATATTTCGATGTTTTGGATTCTGCAAAGGTTTGTTTCATGACCTAATATGTGGTCTATTCTAGAGAATGTTCCATGTGCGCTAGAAAAAAAAGTACACTTTGCAGCAGTTGGGTGGAGAGTTCTGTATAAGTCAATGAGGTCAAGTTGGTTGATTGTTGTAATTAGGTCTTCTGTGTCTCTATTGAGCTTCTTACTGGATGTCCTGTCCTTCTCCAAAAGTGGTGTGTTGAAGTCTCCTACTATAATTGTGGAGGTGTCTATCTCACTTTTCAGTTCTGTTAAAATTTGATTTATGTATCTTGCAGCCCTGGCATTGGGTGCATAAATATTTAATATGGTTATATCTTCCTGATCAATTGTCCCTTTTATCATTATGTAGTGTCCTTCTTTATCCTTTGTGGTGGATTTAAGTTTAAAGTCTATTTTGTCAGAAATTAATATTGCTACTCCTCTTCTTTTTTGCTTATTGTTTGCTTGATATATTTTTTTCCATCCTTGTGAGTTTTAGTTTGTTTGTGTCTCTAAGTCTAAGGTGTGTCTCTTGTAGGCAGCATATAGACGAATCGTGTTTCTTTATCCAGTCCGAGACTCTCTGTCTCTTTATTGGTGCATTTATTCCATTTACATTCAGGGTAATTATAGATAAGTGTTTAGTGTTGTCATTTTGATGCCTTTTTATGTGTGTTGTTGACAACTTCATTTTTCCACTTACTTTTTTGTTCTGAGACGTTTTTCTTTGTAAATTGTGAGATCCTCATTTTCATAGTATTGGACTTTATGTTTGCTGAGTCATTATGTTTTTCTTGGCTTTTAATTTCAGTTATGGAGTTGTTATACCTCTTTGTGGTTATCTTAATATTTACCCCTATTTTTCTAAGTAAAAACCTAACTTGTATTGTCCTATATCGCCTTGTATCACTCTCCATATGGCAGTTCTATGCCACCTGTATTTAGTCCCTCTTTTTGATTATTGTGATCTTTTACATATTGACTTCAGTGATTCCCTGTTTTGAGCATTTTTTTTTTAATTAATCTTAATTTGTTTTTGGGATTTCCTTATTTGAGTTGATATCAGGGTGTTCTGTTCTGTGACCTTGTGTTGTGCTGGTATCTGATATTATTGGTTTTCTGACCAAACAATTTCCTTTAGTATTTCTTGTAGCTTTGGTTTGGTTTTTGCAAATTCTCTAAGCTTGTGTTTATCTGTGAATATCTTAATTTCACCTTCATATTTCAGAGAGAGTTTTGCTGGATATACGATCCTTGGCTGGCAGTTTTTCTCCTTCAGTGCTCTATATATGTCATCCCATTGCCTTCTTGCCTGCATGGTTTCTGCTGAGTAGTCTGAACTTATTCTTATTGATTCTCCCTTGAAGGAGACCTTTCTTTTCTCCCTGGCTGCTTTTAAAATTTTCTCTTTATCTTTGGTTTTGGCAAGTTTGATGATAATACGTCTTGGTGTTTTTCTTTTTGGATCAATCTTAAATGGGTTTCGATGAGCATCTTGGATAGATATCCTTTCGTCTTTCATGATGTCAGGGAAGTTTTCTGTTAGCAGATCTTCAACTATTTTCTCTGTGTTTTCTGTCCTCCCTCCCTGTTCTGGGACTCCAATCTCATGCAAGTTATCCTTCTTGATAGAGTCCCACATGATTCTTAGGGTTTCTTCATTTTTTTTAATTCTTTTATCTGATTTTTTTTCCAGCTATGTTGGTGTTAATTCCCTGGTCCTCCAGATTTCCCACTCTGCATTCTAATTGTTCTAGTCTGCTCCTCTGACTTCCTATTGCATTGTCTAATTCTGTAATTTTATTGTTAATCTTTTGGATTTCTGCATGCTGTCTCTGTATGGATTCTTGCAACTTATTAATTTTTCCACTATGTTCTTGAATAATCTTTTTGAGTTCTTCAACTGTTTTATCAGTGTGTTCCTTGGCTTTTTCTGCAGTTTGCCTTATTTCATTTCTGAGGTTATCCCTGATGTCTTGAAACATTCTGTAAATTAGTTTTTTATATTCTGTATCTGATAATTCCAGGATTGTATCTTCATTTGGGAAAGATTTTGATTCTTTTGTTTGGGGGGTTGTAGAAGCTGTCATGGTCTGCTTCTTTATGTGGTTTGATATCGACTGCTGTCTCTGAGCCATCACTAAGATATAAAAAAGATATAGCAGTGATTTTTTCTATAATTGCTCACTGAGTCTTATCTTGTTTTGTTTTCTTTCAATATACGTGGATGGGCTACTAGATTGTGCTGTCTTGTTTGTTATAGCCCTTGACTTACTTATGACCTCTTACTAGCTGGTTTGGGCTGGTGCCAGATATATATGCCGGAGTCTATTCACTATTCTTGAGTAGAATCTGATTTTGGGTCATCAAGTGTGTGCTGCACTCTAACACCTATCCACCTCGAGAAGTAGTGGTGATAGTTGTGTGCACCAGATTCTATTAGCAGCTGGGGTTCACACTCCAGGGGGGGCAGGATGCTGACAGGCTTCCCCCAAGTGTCAGCGAGGTAGGTTTGTCTCTATTCCTATAGCACCTTGGTGGAAGGGCTCTGCAGCTGTACCTTAGGCCCCCAATGCAAGTACCTCTACTGATTGGTAGGTGTCACCCTCCTTAGACCCCTAAGGCAATAGGCTAGGTGGTCTGGGGGGAGCTTCAGCCCTCAGTTCCCTGTTGTGGGTCAGTTAGGCCTCTGTTGAATAAGCAGAGATATCAGGCCTGGGAAACTTGTTTTTCCAGTAAATCCACTAATAAAAATGTAGTCAGATCCCTGTCAGTACTGTCTTTGTAGTATAACAGCCACCTTGTTCCCTGTAAGTATGAAAGCCCGAGATTTGGATCATATTTGCTTGGCTGGAGCTGGTTCTGCGTTTTTAGTCCAATTAGGGAAGGATTTTTGGTCCCTGGGTTTTTTGTGGTTGCTTCTCTCAGGCCGGAAGAAAGGGTTAGGAAAAGACCAAAAAAAAAAAAAAAAAAAAGGGAAAAGCAAAGCCATGGAGCCGGAGCCATTCTCCCTCTGGCTCAGGAAATTCCAATGTTAATGAAGCCGCCTGGGAAGGGGAGGGGAGGGTTCAGAAAAACAGCAGAGAGTAGCACCCCGGAATATAGGCAAAGTTGCTTATCTTACTTGGGATGACTATTTTATCTGAGATTCCCGAGGGGCGTGTCGCCTATGTGTGCTGGCTGTGTGGAGACTGTCCCCGAGGATCTGGCCCACCGAAGCCGCGGTCAGATCCTCTGCTGCCAGTCCAAAGCCCAGCGTCAAGGTCCCCCTGCTGGGACGCTGCACTCCCGGCTCCAAAATCAGTCACTGCCTCCCGGGGACTTCTCCTCCCACCAGCCGCGTTGCCACGCCACCTCCGCAGACCGGCTGGGCCCCCTCCCAGAGTTAGTTCAGGGGAGTAGAGCCACACCCTGTGTTTGCGCTGTGAGAGGATGCCGTGTTCAGCTCCCCTGGGCCCAGTCCTAAGCCCAGCGCCAAGGTTACCTGACTGGGACACTGGCTCCAGGCTCCAAAAACAGTCGCTGCTTCCCCGTAGTTGTTCGTTCTCCGTCTCTGTCACTCAGGTCAACT
Source organism: Elephas maximus indicus (assembly GCF_024166365.1). Classification (NCBI taxonomy): domain Eukaryota; kingdom Metazoa; phylum Chordata; class Mammalia; order Proboscidea; family Elephantidae; genus Elephas; species Elephas maximus. Next base: position 140,483,227 of record NC_064821.1, read on the forward strand.
CTTTAAATCTGTGTTTGTTGTTCAGGGTTCGTAGATTGTCATGTATGTGATCGATTCACTTGTTTTTCCGAGTCTTTGTTGCAAGAGGGATCCGAGGTAGCATCTACCTAGTCAGCCATCTTGGCCCCCTCCACCCAGGGAGCTTTTTAAGAAGAATGATGGACAAATCCAGCACCACACTATTTAAATCAGAATCTTTAGGTGTGGAGTCAAAGGATTTGTGTTAGTTCAAAGCTGACCAGGTTCTTACTAGAACTGCCCTATTTCCCATCATTATCTTTGCTTCTCCCCCTCTCTTCCACCAAAGGCTTCTTTCCCATTGGACCTAAAGATTTTATTCTTCCTTCTCACAGTCTCGGGTAAATCACTCTCTCATTTGGACTTCCAAGATAAACATTGTCCTGAGAGTTCTTGTTTTCCTTCTTTTTATCTTTCTGAGTCTTTACAAAATTGGCCTTTAGATTCCTTTTTCCCAAAGCCAGTTCACCACAAAGGTCTCCTCATGTCAGGTAGATGGAATTCATACTCCAGCATCTGTCAGTCAGTGTTAAGTGCTTTTCAGGCAGGGAGCAACTGATTGCTGTGGGACTGACATAAACACGCAAGTAATTCCAGGTCCCTGATCCATCAGGCAAAGTAGTTCCAGTAGTCTAAGTGTATTCCTCCTCAGAAGGGTCCTTGAAAGCAAGAGGAAATCGTAAGCATGATAGTGAGAAAGGGATCCAAGGTGGATGTTGTGCAGGGAGGGCTAACAAGGTGGATATTGCACACAGCAGAAACTGAGTAAATAGGAAGCCTGGGGGAATAAAGGCAGTTAGAGGATATTCTGCAGATTTATAAACACTTTCGCCAATCTGAAGATATGCTTGCTTTTTTTATTTGTTTGTTTGTTTCTCGGTAATAAGAGTTACACACCATAATGCAACTGGGATATTATAGTTTGAATACAATGAATTTATGCTTTGCAAAGGATCAACAGGAACTATACTTTTAATATTTTATTACTTTTATTTTTTATCAGTTTCAAAATGGGGGGTTTTGCTCTTTTTCAGGTTTATATCACCTTTCTGGTCTTCACACTCTATCAAAAATTACTGACCGGGAATCTAAATTAAAAACACAGGGGCCTATCTGTTCAGAGACATAAATACTCTACATGTGTGGTCTGGATGCTCTGAGAAGTATTCCAGAAGCCCTCAGGTTGGTGTTTAGAGAAGTGGTCTGGCATGCCTTCCTGAGTCCCCCTCATAGAGAGTTCCTGATGTAATGAATCATTGCTATGTCTGCCACCTGAGTCAGGCAAAAAATTAAAATATTTTTTCTTGCCTAGTTCACAAGATTCTTTCCCAGCTGCTGCCTGAACTTCTCCAGCCTTCATTTGCATCACAGGGCTGGTTGCTAGACCATGGCTGTGTGTCCCACTACTACTGTTACAAGAGAACCTACTCGAGTCTTTGAGGAGAGAACAAATAACCAGGTCCCACCTGTCCTCCAACGTCAGAGGACTACAAGGGTTCCTGCATGTCTACCCCTATTCTGCTTCCCCAGGTGTTTTCGGGGGTAATTTGGTCTATAAAAACTGTTCCAGTATAAATCAACTTTACAATCAGCAGGTTCTACTATACCCAATGTTTCAACTAACCCCAAAATGGGGAGGGGCCTTATTATTTTTTTTTTTCAAATACACTCAGGAACATTACTTCATTTGATGTCTACAGCAATCAATGGAATGCATGATTTGACCCATTTTATAAATGAGGAAACAGAAATCGAGGAAGGATAAGTCACTCGCAGAAAGTTAGTAAAGACCAAGGCCAAGCCAAGCCCATTCCTGTCGAGTTGATCCCTACTCATAGTGACCCTATAGGACAGAGTAGAACTGCCCCATAGGGTTTCCCAGGAGCAGCTGATGGGTTCAAACTGTCCACCTTGTGGTTAGCAGCAGAGCTCTTAACCACTGTGCAACCAGGGCTCCTTAGTAAAGACAGCACTGACAAAAAAAAAAAAAAAAAAAACAAGCAAAGAAGATGGGATGGCTGCTGCCTCCTGCCCTAAAGGCCTGTGATGAAGGAGCCAGTTATAATAATGTGACCTCCAGCTGTATGTATTTCGCCACTGTACTCACACGTTGCCTGTCCTGATATTGTCATGGCCCCTAGAATGTGAGATGAAAAGCAGGACACCTGGTTAAAAAGTCAGTCATAGTGTCGTGGAGGCATAGAATCTTATGTGAAATTAGGACCTTGGTAGGAGCTAAGGGCCTTCAGAGCCTGTGGCCAACTCACCCATGGTGAGTTTGCTTGTGAGGCTCTCTGCCAACTGGCATCCTTGAGCCGGTTGATCACAGAATCTCTTTCTCTCATAGTTGGAAATGTTAGTATTCCCAATGAAGTCCTCAAAAGACTTGATTGTGTTTTTCACATGCTGTGTGAAAAGGTAGCATCCACCAATCCCTTTCTGTATCTTCTGACGTAAGTGGATCAGTTCTTGAGCCTAAGCCTGAATTAGGGAATTGTATTTCCTAAGATAGAAAGAAGAGGAAAATATAAGAGTGAACATAGTGAATGATAGGCTATGACAGTTTCATCAGAAACATCTCTTAGAACACCCCCAGGGAACTCTCCAAGTTGAATTCCTGCACAAGGAGTTTGTCTTTCCAGTGGCAAAAGGGATGAGACAAAAGCCTTGGGTATATTTGTTTTACTACCTTTGCTTTCAAATGATGCCCCTTTAGTTCCTCACTACAGCCAAGTTGACACACAACCTTAACCATTACAGTCCACCTCTTGTCAACTTGGCATCTGTACACATCTCCTTAAACAATATAAGATCTCTAAAAAAAGACAATTACAAAGTCATAGTTTACCTGACATGATACATCTAACATGCTTACAACCGAAAACGCACTAGCCCTGTTTACATCTTATATATTTTATAAGTGAAAAACACAAAAATATTTCATGCACCCACACAAGGAAGAAATGCTCATAACAATTACAGTCCTTGTTTCTGCAACTGGGCACATGGTCATGTTTAGAACTACCTTCTTCTACCAACCATTCCATATTTGCTTTGCCCTCACCAAGCACCTCAGCTGGTCATTGTTCTTTGCCTGCTGAGGTGACCTAAACCTTCATTCCTGAAGGGTCTGGACCATTAGTAATCATGTTGGAATTGGGTTGCTGTGTTTTTCATTGACTTTAATAACAGGGCATGGTAATACTAAGAGATGCTTTAAGGGATCGCCTGTATTCCAGACATACTCTTCTTTACCTCCCTTGGTTGTCAGGGTCAATCACACCAGCAAATATGTTAATAACCTTGTTTGCCTGTTGATCCAGAGGCATGATTAGGCCAAATGGCCAGGTGGTGTTCTTAAATTCCAGTTCAGTGGAATCTTTGGTGTGTCTCCATGTGAGAGCATTCCTCCCTTTGGAACTAAGATGTCTAGACCTGCAGAGCATAGGGTCATGGGGACAGGGAGCAAAATTTTGCAAGTGGGTCAATAGGGGTATTAGTGAGTGGCACCACTCCCATTTCCACCCCTGATTCCTGGAACCGTGAATCCTGTCTATGGGAGAAACAGCACCATGTATTGGATGCTGGTTTAGAACATATACAGCCTCCTGGAGAACATTGTCTCAATCCTGCAAAGTGCTGCCACCTAGCTGGCACCATACTTGTGTCTTTAGAAGGCCATTCCATTGTTCCATCAAGCTAGCTGCTTCAGGATAATGGGAACATGGTAAGACAAGTGAATTCCATGAGCATAGGCCCATTGCTATACTTCATTTGCTGTGAAGTGAGCCCCTTGATCTGAGATGATGCTCTGTGGGATATCATAACAGTGGATAAGGCATTCTATGAGTCCACTGATCATAGTTATGCTTGCAGGGAAGGCTAATCCATATCCAGAGTAAGTGTCTATCCCAGTAAGAATGAAACTGTGCCCTTTCCATCATGGAAATGGTCCAATGTAATTAACCTGCCACCAGGTTGCTGGCTGATCACCTTAAGGAGTGGTGCCATATAGGGGACTCAAGGTTAGTCTCTGCTGCTGGCATATTCAGCATTCGGCATTGGCTATAGTCCAAGTTGGCCTTGATGAGTGGAAGGCCGTGTTGCTGAGCCATACAAAACCTCCATCAATGCCACCATGACCACTTTGTTCATGAGCCCTTTGGGCAATGATGGGAGTGGCTGGGAAGAGATGACTGGTTTCTATAGAATGTGTCATACTATCCTCTTGATAGTTAAAATACTCCACTGCGGAGGTCATCCCTGGTGATCATTCACATAAAACACAAATATCTTCATTTTTTTGGCCCATTCAGAGAAGTCTGTCCACATACCTCTTCCCCATACTGCCTTGTATCCAATTTTCCAGTCACGTTCCTTCCAAGTCCCTGACCATCCAGCCAAACCATCTGCCACAGCCCATGAATCAGTATAGGATGACACATCTAGCCATTTTTCCTTCAAGGCAAAGTTAACAAGGAAGTGCACTGCTCAAAGTTCTGCCTGTTGGGAAGATTTCCCTTCACCACAGTACTTCAGGGAGGTCCCAGAAAGGGGCTGCATTGCTAAGGCTGTCCACTTTCGAGTGGTGCTTGTGCTTAGTGCAGAACCGTCTATCATGGTTTGAATTATGTTCCCCCGAAAATGTATCACTTTGGCTGGGCCATGATTCCTGGTGTTGTGTGATTTTCCTATATGTTGTAAATCCTGCCTCTATGATGTTATGAGGGAGGAGGGGCAGAAGTTGTGTTAGTGAGGGAGAACTCAATCTACAAGATTGGATTCTGTCTTGAGGCAATCCCTTGAGAAATAAGAGAGAGAAGTGAACAGAAAGCCAGGGGGACCGGACCTCATACCACCAAGAAAGCAGTTCCAGGAGCAGAGCATGTCCTTTGGACCTGGGGTTCCTGTGCGGAGAAGCTCCTAGACTGGGGGAAGATTGATGAGAAGGCTGACAGAGAGAGAAAGCCTTCTCCTGGAGCTGACGCCTTGAATTTGGACTTTTAGCCTACTTTACTGTGAGGAAATAACTTTCTCTTTGTTAAAGCCATCCACTTGTGGTTTTTGTTATAGCAGCACCAGATGACTAAGACACTGTCTATGAACCACGCATGAGTTTTCTCTTCCTCAGTCAACTGATCACAAGGAACTCTCTGTGAGGCCATAGGTGCAGACTGGGAGAGGGCAGGTAATGTGATAGGAGTGGAGACAAGGGGCATTAGGACCATTTCCTCACGCAACTTACCTTCACCTTCAGGTCCTGCTCCTGCCCGATCTTGTATATACCACTTTCATTTCATGATGTAATGTTATGTCTGACTTTATGGCTCTGTGGGTCAGACAACACCCAGTTCGTGATGATGGTTAAGCAGTCTTTACTGAGGCCCAGTAACAAGTCAAAATCATCTGTTTTTCAAAATGAAAGTATTGTCTGCAGAGGATGGCAGGGCTTTGCTCCAAAATCCTAAGGGTCTACACTGTGATTCACCAATAGTGGCCTGCCGAAGACTCCAAAGAGCATTTCTATGTGCCTCTGACACTTCAAGCACAATTTGGTCACCTGGATAATATGGCCCAAGAGGCAGAGTGGCTTAAGGGCAGCCTGAAATTTTGTGGGATTAATTTCCCATCCTCTAGCATGCAAAAGTTTTACTAATAAGTTCAGAATCATTGACACTTCTTCCCTAATACATCCATTCAGCATAATGTCATGTGTAATGGACCAATGTGACATCTCGTGAAAGGGAAAGATGATCCAGTTTCCTACAGACTACTTTATGACATAGGGCTAGACAGTTGATATACCCATGAGGTAGGACAGTGAAGATGTATTTCTGGCCTTGCCAGCTGAAGCCAAATTGCTTCTGGTGTTCCATCGAAACCGTAATCAAGAAAAAGGCATTGGTCAGATCAATAGCTACATACCAGGTACCAGGAAATGTATTAACTTGCTCAAGGAAAGAAACCACATCTGGAACAGCTGCAATTGGAGTCACCACCTGATTTAAGTTTACAGTAATCCACTGTCATTCTCCAAGATCCATCTGCTTTTTGCATAGGTCAAATAGGCGAGATGAATGGCGATGTGGTGGGAACCATCACCCTTGCAGCCTTCAAATTCTTGATGGTGACAGTGGTCTCTCCAATCCCTACAGAAATGTGGTATTGCTTTTTGTTCACTATTTTTCTAGGTACGGGCAGTTCTAATGGCTTCTGCTTGGCTTTTCCTATCATAATAGCCCTTACTCCACTGTTCCGGGATCCGATGTTGGGGTTCTGGCAGTTGCTGAGTAAATCTATTCTGATTATGGATTCTGGAACTGGGGAAATCACTACAGGAGGGGTTCGGGACCCACTGGACCCACTGTGTGATGAACCTGAGCTAAGTCTCCAATAATAATCTGACCTCCATATCCCCCTACTCTGACTGGTGGACCACAGTCATGTTTTGGGTCTCCTGAAATTAGTGTAATTTCAGAGCCAGTATCCAATAATCCCTGAAAAGTCTGATTATTTCCATTTCCACAATGAACAGCCACTCTCATAAAAGATCACAGAACACTTTTGGGAAGCCTGGGAGAAAGATTAACAGTATAAATTTTTGGCAGCATAGTGGGGCCCTTCCTCAAGGTGACAAGGCCTCCCCCATATTCAAGAGGTTGTAGGTCTGTGAACTGGCTCAAGTTTGGGAATTGATTGAGGGGCCATGACTCTCTATTTTGGTGATTCAAGTTTGACTACAGTTCACTTGACCTAGAAATCTTCTGCTTGTACAGATGAAGTAAATATTTAGTAAATTTCCCTTCTATTTCATTGGTAGAGACACCATGACTAAGCAGCCAATGCCATGAGTCCATGCAAGTCAGACTAGGGCTAATTAGTGCTTTGGCACTGCTGTTTATTATGGTAACCACGCCCACCTTGTCTTTGTCAATTGTGTGGCACCACTTAGGCCCTACCATCATGGGGTCCAATCAGTTCCGTTGTAGTTAGGTGTCTTAATTCAGTTCGGAAAGTTTTTTTGGTGTGTTGCATACCTCCTCCTAGGTCAAGCTTTGTACTTCACCTTTTGTGACTTACTTGGACTTAAATCTAGTGTAGAAGCAGAAAAATGGGTGGTGTGGATATGTTCTGAGAACATTCAGCAATGTCTTGTAAGGCGTCTACCTTAGATAATGCCACAGGCAATGACTAAGATGTGGCCTCAGTTGTTATCTCAGGCAAAGGCTCTTTAGCCACAGCTGGGTTAATCTCATCAGATGGGGGTGGAGGGGCTAATGGTTTTACTGGGGAGGGTGGCTTAGTAGAAAAAGATGAAGAAGTCTCTTCAGATGGGAGTGAGAAGGCTGGTCCTGTTGAGTGATTCATTGGAATTTAGGGGCTTGTTGTCCCCAACTTCCTGATTATCTGCCCACATGTCCCCATCTCAAGTTTCAGGATCCAATTTATTCCCAACCAATGCCCCCTCTTTAACTTCAGACACCATTTGAGGTTGAGAATTCATTTGGCATTGTAATTCAGCCACTCTTAAAATAAGACTATGGGTTTGGTTTTCAGCAATATCACCTCTGTTACTACAAGAAATAAGGTTTTCTTTCAGGGCCTATGGGGCAAAGTTGAGGTTGTTTATGTGGTGTTTGAGCTGTGCTTTTGAAGCTCTGAGCTCATCTCTTTCTTTCACCACTTTGTCTTGCTAAGGTAAAACCAACCAATTAGCCTCCTTATACTTCTCATTCTGACAAAATTGTAGAAAAGTATCAAACATGTGATTGCCTGGAGCCTTGCCTCTCACAAATACATAATCTATTCATGGAGATGTTGCCATCTCATACCATGGATTATCAGTGCCGTCTTTACTACTGGAAAGAGAATCATCAATATTCTTAACAAGACTTGAGAACCAATTTAGAAAACTCATCCTTAGAATTTTGTTTCTCTAGAACCACTCTCAGTACCAGTTGTCTTAGGCTGGGTTCTGTAGAGAAGCAAAACCAGTGAAGTGTGTGTGTGTGTGCGTGTGTGTGTGTGTGCATGTGTGTGTGTGTGTGTGTAAACAGAGGGAGACAAGTAGATTTATCTCAAGGAAATGGCTCACGAAGTTGTAGAGGCTGGCAAGTCTCTGAGTCTGTGGGCAGGCATCAGGCTGGAGGCTTCCCCTGAATCAGGCAGCTTCAGGGGCTGATGAGCCCCAGATCAGCAGATCAGACTGCAGTCAACTGGCTCATAGGTCCTGGAAGCTGACAAATCCAAGATGGGCAGATAAGATGGCAGGCTGCTGGTTTACAGGCTGCAGTAGATGAACCCCATGATCAACAGAGATTATGGCAGGCTGATGGCTCCAGTACCAGATGTCAAGGCTGATGCAGGATCCAGAGTGAGCAAAAGCCAGTGAACTTTACCAGAACATCTACATATACTGGATGCAGGCTATATCCCCAAGGAAACTCCCCTCACAACTCATTGGCTGATCACATCAGATCCCATCATGGAGGTATTTACATTATATCACAAAATAGAGTATATCTAAATTCTTACATAACTGTCAAATTACATCATTACATAACTGCTAGACTACATCGTTAGATAACGGCCAAACCACTGAGAATCATGGCCCAGCCAAGCTGACACAGAACTTTAGCCACCACAGATCCCTATGTAGAAGATGTGCTCTGTGAGATTAGAGACAGTGCCATATATTATGGAACTCACAGCACCCAGTAGAATGTACACACACAACTAAGCATTAAGGTAATAGTTACAACCAGGTACTCCTGAAGCTGGACTGGACACTTATACTCATCTACCCCATCTGATAGCTGAATCTTCCCCTTTTTGCACTATGAAGAGGTCATCTATAGATCATATTTCAAATTCTATTCTGTAGAGTTCCTATTAAATTTCAGAGGAAGTAAAGACAGACTAGGGAGAACCAAGGGCTCCACACCTATGGTGTTGTCTTATGCTGGATTCCCTAAAGAAAGAAAATCAGTAAAGTGTATAGAGAGAGAGAGAGAGAGAGATGTATATCAAGGAAATGGCTCACATGGTTGTAGAGGCTGTAATGTCCCAAGTCCGTGAGGCAGGATAGAGGCTTTTCCTGATTCACATAGCTGCAGGGACTGGCAAAACCAAGATCAGCATGTTGGAGGACAGGGCTCTTGCTCATATGCTGTGAAGAGCAATGAATCCCAAGATGGGCAGGCAAGACCACAGGTAAGAAGCTGGCTCAAATCCCAAGAAATGGAGGTCAGACAACCAGGAGCCATTTGCAGGATCCAGAATGTGCAAAAGCCCCTGAGCACTGCCAGAATGTCTGCCCACAGTCAACGCAGGCCACATGCCCAAGGAAACTCCTGTTTAACTGACTGCTACAGCAGATCCCATCATAGGGGTGATCACCTATCAAATATCAACAGGGAAGTGATCGCAACATCACACAACTGCCAAAATACTGAGAATCATGGCCAGCCAAGTAGACCCACAATCTTAACCATCATAGGCTCCTTTTATCAAGCATCTGTGCTTTAGTGTGTCTTACACACTTGAGCATCTGAGATCTCATTTCAATACAGGGTTAAAAAAAGTTTTGAATGCCACAATCTACCTTATGTCTGAAACTTTCTGAGGATAGGAAATGCTGGTCCTCAGCAAATTAATAATTCATTTTCCAGGCTACATTTGCTCAATTATCTGTCTACCCAATGGTCCTGCCAGTTAATACCCTATATAGTACGATACATAGAAAAAAATCAAAGTTGGAGAGGAGAAACCTTTTTATCAGAAAAACTTGAAAATTATCTTCTGTAGTAGAAAATGTTAGTCTATTAATGACAACCACCACTCTGACAAAAAAATAAAAGAAAGCATAATAATTACAGCAAATATTTTTTGAGAAGTTCAAATGTGCTGGATATTGTTCTAACTCCTTTACTTTGTAATCATGTATTTAATATTCATAACCCTCTGAGGCAGTTAATGTTGGTATCTTCATTTTACAGATGAGGTAACCAAGGTAACTGAGACGCAGTAAAGTTAGGTAGATTTTCCCAACATTACAAAGCTAGAAGTTAGCATTGCTAGTATTCTAACTCAGGCATCTGTCTCTATTTCCTTTATATATTATTTAAGGGAGAACCCCAGAGACCTAAATTCCTCCAGGCCCTGGACCACTATCCAGTTCCCATACCCCTCTGGTTGTCTAGTTTTATGCCTTCTTGTAAATTTCTGTCCTTCTCTTTGCAAAAAATTTGCTCTTCGTTCTACTAGCACGGGCTACCCCACTTCAAGCAGAAATTGACACTTTGCCATAGCCTGCCCTGCACAGATCCCTCCTTACCCAATCCTTGTAGCTGGTATCTCCTCCTCAAACTGCAGCTCCTCCCCCAGCAGCGATTCAATGAGGGCCTTGTATTCTTCACACTCTGAGAATAGACAGACATACCTGCCTCAGTGGAAAGCTGGACCTGCCACTGATGATCACTGTTTTCAAGAGAGGAGGCAGGGCTTATCCAAAGGACACAAATAACCCCAGTTCCAGGCTCTATGCTGGTATTCCACATCTTTATTTCTCAGTCTCCCAGCTGCAAAGCAGTTGACCATTCCCATTTTAGAGACAATTAAAGAGAAGCTGAAAGAACCCTGGCGGCACAATGGTTAAGAGTTCAACTGCTAACAAAAAGTTTGGCCATTCCAAATCTCCCAACCACTCCACGGGAGTAAGAAGTGGCAATTTATTTCTGTAAAGATTATAGCCTAGAAAACCCTATGGGCAGTTCTGCTCATCACCTGGAGTTGCTATGAGTCAGAATCAACTTGAAGGCAATTTGAGTTTTTTTTTTTTTAATTAAAAGAGAAGCTCAGAGACAGGTATAAGAATTGTTGAAGATGATTCAACTGGTATTTGGCAGAGTCAGAATTCATATCCCCTAAAAAAGACTCTGATTCATGGGCCTCTTTACCAAGCCTTGTTGGCCTCTTCAGTAGAACACTCACCTGGGGCATGAAGTAGCTATTTCCTGTAAGCTTGGGAAGGCCCTAAGGACTATAGGACTGATGGTTCTCCTGTGCTGACAGTTTCAATAACACCGTAATATTTGAAAGTTTATCTGGATAAAGCTGTGTAAAAATGCAGTGGGGAAAAAAATACCTGAAAGACTTATCTTCAAATGCTAAAATGTATTAAGTTAGAACTGGTAGGAAGGAGTGTTTCCCATGTGCCAGGCTTTGTTCTAGCAGATTTTCAAGAATTAACTCATATAATTATTTTTGGTACCTGAAGAGAAAGGTACTACTCTTATTACCACTATAAATGAAGAAACTGAGGCATAGAGAAGATACCTTGGATTTGAGCCCAGGACATTTATCCTCAAGGTACATGCTCTTAATCACTGTGATGTATTACCTCTATCCTAAGATCTTACTTAGGTGATATCTTCTTCTCTAGCATCAAAAATTTTATCCCACAGTTTTATCGGGATTATAATGAATAATGTGAAGGAAAAACAAAAATCTTACTTCTCCTATCCCCCAAACCTTTTCACTTCTTTGAGAAGTAGTCTTCGTTTTTACTTTTTGTCTATGACAGTAAGTTGATTAACAAATTTTATCTTCCATTGATTTGTTGAAAAATAACTGTGTGAGTTTGAAAGCCAACAGTTCAATGTCATCAAGCATCTTCCTCTAATATCCCTGACCTTCTTGTTCCCCTATTTCCTTTAGCCAATATATCTCCACCCTCTCTCTCATTGTTAACAGAATTGGGGTTGCCAGTGGATTTTCAGATGTGAAAACTGACTGTGGTGAAGGAGGGGCCAGCCTCTACACCAGCCTGCCTAGACTGGTGGTCTCCTCCACTAGGCCTTGTTCTCATTTTGGCCTCATAGCCCAGATGCTGGAGGTCCACCTGGACTTGCTTGCAGTCTGCAAGGTTCATATTCAGGGAGAGATAGAATGTTAGAGATTCTATGAGTTTCCTGGAAATACTTCCTTGAACTTACGCAGGAAAAGAATCTTGGTGCAGGCATGTGGACTTCCCTCTGTGTTTGTTATAGATGTTCTCATCTCTAGATTCCCAAGGCTAGGTTGGGAATACACAGTGTTAAGCTCCTTTGAGGAAAGTATGGTGTACTAGTAACTCTTTCTCCCCAGTGTAGCTGACAAAATGCTTTTTCAGTAAGAGTTCGAATTGAATCCTGAGATACTTAGGTCAACAGTGATGTTATATGTTTGTAGACTCTGAAACAGGTTCCTGAGCAAGAAAAGGCAGTTTTGTGCCTGAACTAGGATTTTAGCCTCTGTTCCTCCCTACACTCTCACTGTGAACTTTGGAAAGTTGCTTTACCCCTTTATACCTCCGTTTTTTCATCCTTTGCAAATTAAGAATAAAATATCCACTTCTACCTCTCTAGGAGTCTGGTCAGGATAAATTTTATTTTGATGAACGAGAGTGAATAGCCTTTAGTTTCTGGAGAGTGTTTTGTTTCTCCGAGAGCAGACAGACAATCATTCATCATTTTGGTGGCCGTAGGACTTACTGTATTTCTGCAGCAGATTGGCCAGGGTGTAGGCAGTAGCTTCAGATATAAGGAATTTCTCTTTGAGGTCTCTGAACTGCTGTTTGCTTTGTGCTACCTGGGAGAGCAACTCCTGGTTGATTTCCAGGATATTCCTGTCTGTCCTTTGCCTAGAGCAAGTGGTGAGAGATAATTCCATGTCAAATCTTATGGTGGAAGGAGTGGAGCCAGAGCTGGGGAGAAGAAAACTAGACAAAAATAAAAACAAGTTAATAGATTATACTAATGGCTGCATATCTTGATGAATTTACTAAAAAATCATTGAATTGTATGGCTAAAATGGGTAAATTTTGTGGTATAAAATCATATCCCAAGAAAGTTTTTTTTTTTTTTAAGTGAAAAAAGTGATTTAAACCAGTCTAGCAGTGATTCATAACCTACTTTTGGGATAAACGCTGTCAGGATCCCACAACACTGGGCAGTCCTGAGCCACTGAAGCAAGGAGCAAGACCTAGAGCTCAGCCTAAGGCACTGCCTCTAGCTCAGGCTTCCTCAGGAGTGCCAGAGGGAGGACCAGAGCACGAGGTAATGGTCTGGAGTCACAATAACAGAATTGGAAGGTGGCGAGTGTCATGGAATCTTAGGTGCCCCTGCCTTCCAGTTGCCTGGGTCATGCTGATACGCAAGGCTGCCTGGTCTAATCTGAAGGTGGGAACCACCCTCAGCACCAGTCTCAGTGTGTGCGTGCCCTATTGCTGATGTAAAAGACCTGTCTCTTTCTAAAATTTTAGCATGTTTTTCATTGTTTACTTCTATGCGAGTGCATAGAAGACATCAAGGATTCCATATCTCCCCCAAATTCTTTCATTTTCTTAAAGAATATCATGAAGTCACTTTTTCTTCTTCATAGAAAGCTTAATGGAAAACTTAAAGATAATCTTAGTGTTCTTGTTTGGTTCTTCTCCAGTTTGCCCCCTACCCCCACCACCATTTTAATATTATAAGAACAAAATCCTGAGAGTAATACTCTACTCAGTTTGTGAATACTTTATAAGGTTTTTGCCTTGACTATCTCATGTTCTTCTTGCTGTATCCTAAAGTTATGTTGGCTTCTTTTCCCTCAGCAGGGAAACATGCTGGGTTTTCATTAAAGTCAAGTTGCACATCCCTACCTCCAAATCCTACCCTCCTCTAGTGTGTGAGTTACTTTGTTTTTTAATTTCCATATACATATTTTGCACTTTTCACTTAAGAATTTCATTCTAGCTCCACAGGGTCCCTTTCCAACTTGTCAAAATCATTGAAATATCTCATGCTAGTTGATTATCTCCCACTAGGCTCATGATTCCTTGGACCCCTAAGGTTTATATACATCTTCTTGAATACATGTAGTGGGCATCTATTTTGGGATGACTTGTAAACTGATGCTATTTTTTTATGTTCAGGAGCAGTTTCTATGGGACAGTGATTAATAGATCTGTTTGGGTTGAACAAAAGTCACTGACCTGTGGTTATCCTGTGGTTGTATTTTCTGATAAGATGTATAAAATCAAGATCATGGATCTGCAATTGTTTGTGGTGATCCACAGCATTCCTGTGCAATTGGGTTTAGTGGCATAGAAGCTGACATTTTAAGGAAAGGCACAGACAGACAGGAAAGTGATTTCCTGACATACCTCCTCACTTTCTAGGTATCCATTCATCCTGGGTTTTGTGAACCTGAGACTAAGAAGACTGCATGGAATGTTTGTTTCTTCCTTTTAGCATCCTGGCTTGCCTGCCCATTTGGTGGGGGAGGCCTTTGGAGCCCAGCGAAGAGGGAGATTTATGGGAAGGATTTCTTGAGGAAGGAATTTGTGCAGAAGGGCCACAGACTTCCTATGGAGGTGGGCCCTATGCTCTGCTGGTCTTGGTAGAATTAAGGACAAGGATGAGTCATAAGTGGAGAGAGCACCATGTACAAGAAAATCAGTTTTCTCACTCCTGTTTGTTGTACATTCCACCAGGCAAATCTTCAGGTCAGGGAATCATTTTTGATGCTCGTGGTTAAAGACAATTGGGAGGAGGCCATAACAACCCTTAGCTCTGGAGGTTTGGAAGAGGAGACTCTGGAAAAGGAATGCCTGGGGGCATGTGGTTTGTCCATACCGTTTTCATCAATTCTCTTCTTCAGCAGAGCTTGTGTATTCCCCAGATATTATATCGCAGCTACCAGTCTGGTGGTTTCAGTGTAGTTAATACTTCCTGATTTGTCGGACTTTTGATCTTCACGACTGGGGTGGAGGTGTGGGTTTCCACTGTCATTTAGTTAGCAGAGGCCAAGGATGTTGCTAAACATCCTGCAATACACGGGAAAGCCCCTGCCCGCCACAAGAAAAGAATTACCAGATGCAAAATATCAATAGTGCTGAGTTTGAGAAACTCAGTGCTCATGCCTGAGTGACTAAAACTAGAAAACATGAATTCCTGACTAATTGGATTTGGGGTTGAAGGAAAACTCTGGAGTCAAAGAAAACTCTTAAGTTTCTCACCTTAGTATATGGACGAATGGAGTTGCCACCAAGTAAGATAGGAAAACTACAGGTGCAGCAGGTTTTAGTGGGAACATCTAGCCCAGAACCCCGGGCCTTGCTTGAAAGTGTTTTCCATCCAGGCTGTCTCCATTCCTACATCTGTATGAGTCCTCCTTTTATTAGGTTGGAGATACCTGGGTCTTGGTGTTCAGCTTCCTCTTATCCTGGGCACCATCTATCCTGCCTCCTGCTGGCAAGCTCATTCACTGCCCTGGTTCCCTCAACCAACTCTCACAAGTTTCCTCTGTGCAAAGGTGTCCCTAGATCAGTTGTGAGGTGTGCCTAGGATGAGGCAACTCATTTCTTCAGTTATGGACAAGGAGATAGAGTAGTTCTCTGATGATCTAGTGGCTAGGATTCTGGGGTTAATGATCCTGGGTCAGTTCAGGTCTCCACATGCAGGAAGTCTCTTTTTATCTGAGGAGGTCTGGGTGCTCCAAGGACCAGAAGTAGAAGAGCCTCAACACTGAGTCCAAATGTTCCTTGTTAGGGGAGTGAGGGATAGGGAGAAGGTGGGCAAGAGTAATGGTGAGCCTCTTCTTGGGTCACACTGGCTTGCTTCATGTTCGTATTGACATGGGTAAAACTGGCTTTAGACACCCACTAAGACTCTTACCCAGGTTTACACAGCCTTGCAGAGATTCAAGTCGCTGTTGGACTACACCCAAGTTGCCGCTGCTGCTCCAGGGGCTCAGATGCCATTGAGCTCTGAATAGCTGAGTGAGAGGCCAAGCCAAGGCATGGCGTTTGTATGTACTCTCCAGGTACGTGCATCAGCTTAGCATCCTGGACTATGTTTGCTGGTTAATTGATTACTAGGCTTTTGGAAGAGGTGACTGGATGCTATAAACACTATGATGGGAGGGAGGTGAGGGTTCGGTGAGGTCATAGAGACCTGTCCCATATGTAGATGAGGTCATTCAGGAAGGTGATATTCAGTGACCCAAGAAAGGCAGCATGTGAAGTATGTGTGAACGGAAAACTATTTCCAGTGCCATAAGCAGAAAGTAGATGTAAAAAGGAGAGTATCAAAACAATGGTATCACAGCAAAGCCCCACAACTCTACCACTGCTGTGATCTTTAACTCCCTCCCCTCCTCCCCAGCAGACTCTTCCAGGCACTGCACATGTTTTCTCTGTTGCATTCAGCACTCCCAAGATGGGTTCATATCTGTCTTGTGTCCATTGTAACCCAGGAGGAGAGTGACAGCCATGGAGGTGGAGTGGCCTGAGCCCATGGAGGCGGCGTGGGAAGTATGGAGAAGAGATGGCCCAGTGGTGGCTGGTTGGGATCCTCTGCTTCAAGGCTGTGCTGTGGGTTCCAGTTGGGGTCTGTGGCTTGAATGATTTCTTGAGGAGCAGATCGCAAGTGTGGCTGTGGGCAGATAGGGGAGGATGGAGACTGTGTGTGCGCAGTGAAGAGATAGGAAGGTGCATTGCTCTGGCAGGAGCTCCAGCCATACTTACTCGTCAGAGAAGATACCAGGATCACGAAGGAAGCTTTCCCAGGTGGTGCTCATCCGTTGCACGCCAGATGTGCTACCCTTGTGGTTCCCCACTTGTGGGAAACTGCATAATTCACGCTTTCCCTGATGTTCTGCATTTCACCACAGATCTATCTTGCACTTGCTACTCTTCTAGGTCTTTTCTAAGTTCCTTCTGTGCCTGTTTTTTTTTAAGCCCGTCCATCTTCCTGCTGGGTATCTGCATGACCTGCAAAGTTTTGCCATTGTCAGACCGGAACCGCCAACATTGTGTTTCAGTCTGTCATTCTCTCTTCTCTGTCCTTTCTCTTCCCCTACCTCTCTCCTTCCATACCCTTTCTGTTCTTAATTGCAGCACCTTCCACTCCTGCCTTGGGGACCCGTCACTTCCGCATTCTGACATAGGCCTGTGGGTCGGCTCTCCTGCCTGGAGACTTTCCCACCCTGAACCACACCCAACCCTCAGCCGGAGGAGCCCCAGCTTCTCCAGCCTTCCTCCCGCTCCCTCACCACGCTCTGCACCCACCTGCAGCGACTCTGGATGCAAGCTGGACCTCAGAAAGGGCGGCTAGAGGTGGCGGTGTGGGGCTGAGTACCATCGAGGGGAGTGAGTTGGAGTGAGTCATAGGTTTTGTTTGGGAAACTCTGGAGGCTTACTGGTTAAGAGCCACTGCTATTAACCAAAAGGTTGGCAGTTTGAGTCCAAAGGTTGGCAGTTTGAGTCTACCGGGCGCTCCTTGGGAACTTTGTGGGGCAGTTCTACTGTCTTAATAAGGTGCCGGGTTTTTGTGTTAATTTAGAAAATTGAATTCTCCCAAACAATTAACCATTTATTGCAAAATTAATGTTAATTATTTTTATAATAGCAACATTTCCATTCAAATGCTCAAACACCTTAAAAAGCAGACACATTCTATTATTCTAATGATTACGAGACTGATCATTACTCTTGCACAAAAACAATTACAAAGGACTAACTTGGTGGACCAAAATTTGTTTCTTCATTATCTCTATTATGTCTAGCCCTTTTCTTCTCCTAATTCTTATTTTTTCTGTAGATTACAATTTTATCTACCTAACCTAACAAGTTAGGTTACCTTCTCAGACCTACTAAAGTAAGTTTGCAGTTGACAATTGAAGATTCAGGACAAGAACAAGGGATCTGGATGAATTATTGATGTTTTTCTATGGGGGCCTGTTACTCAGTTGAAAAAAGCCTTTTTCAGAGGTGTAGTTTAAGCTGACAAAACAGCTCAATTTGATATTTTAATTTGAATGCCATCACATTATACTGTTGCCTGATGTTTTAAGTCTTAGCTTTGGGTGTCTGTCGGTTTGTTAGCACTGTCTTCCAAAGACAACACCATGTGAAGCCTATTTTGGAACTTTTACAGTGGTTCTAGTGCTTCTTTCTTGCTACATTCCTACTACAAGAACAAGGTGAAACATTGGTGTTTCAATGGTAGAATTCATGCCTCCCATGAGAGAGACCTGAGTTCGATTCCCGACCATTGCACTTCAGGATTTATTTCATTACACAGGGTTTTCATACCTCCTTCCTACTACGCAGGATTATCTATTGCACAGGCATGTCTGGCCATGTGGTGGTTCTGGCAGCCAGGAGCAGAAGACCTTAAAGAGTTGTTCTAAACTAGGACTTCCCAGGGCCCACCACAAAGGAGAATATTTTCATCCTAGGGCTGGAGAAAAACCCACAAATAACATTTCAAGAGAATCAAGTAACATCTAGAATTCACTTACAAAAAATAAGAAGGGATTCCCATGTATTGGAATTTTAGAGGCACTTCTATTAAACCTTGTATCAGAGCAGAGATGAAAATGGAAATTAGGAAACATTCTGAACAGAATAAAAAGGAGAATCCTGCATATGTTGCATTTGTTATCGTCAGTTGCTGTGAAGTCAGTTCTGACTCGTGGTGACCGTATGTACAACAGAAGGAAACGTTGCCCGATCCTGTGCTATCTTCCTGGTTGTTGCTGTGTTTGAGTCCATTGTTGTGGCTATTGTGTCAGTCCATCTCTTTGAGGGTTTTTCTTGTTTTCACTGACTCTCTACATTACCAACCATGATGTCCTTTTCTAGTGATTGCTCTTTCTTGATGACTTGTCCAAAATAAGCGAGCCAAAGTCTGGCCATCCTCACTTCCAAGGAGCATTCTGGCTGCATTTAAGACTGATTTGTTTGTTCTTTTTGGCAGTTCATGGTATACTCAGTATTCTTCTCCAAGAACACAATTCAAATGCATTAATTTTTCTTCTATCTTCCTTTTTCACTGTTCAGCTTTCCCATGCATATGCGGTAATTAAAAAAGCCATGGCTTTGGTCAGGCACATCTTAGTCATCAAAGCGACATCTGCACCTGAACCAGTCCTCAGAAGACAACACACAGCTTTAAACCTGAATAGTAGAAAATTAGTGCTGATCATTAATGAGCAAAGTCTCCATCAAAAAAGTTGCAAAAGGAACAACAACAATAAAAGCAGATAGGAGTACAACTTAAATATAAAAATTGGAAATAAATATACAGAAGAAAAGATTAAGTAGTTGGTTCTTTATAAACACTACTGAAACTGAAAAAACTAGGGTAAATGGGAGATAGAAAAAAGAAAGACAACAAATAAGGAACATGGGGAATAAAACAGAAGTCTTTACCACTGTATTTGTAGATATAAACAGATAATAAATATCATGAACAGATATGTGGCAATAATTTTTTTAATTAAATAAAATGAACGAATACCAGAAAAATTATCTCCAATGATTTTGAAAATAGAAGTCTTACAAATGCTAAATAAATCAGAATTCAAAAATCTTCTTGCAAAGAAGGACCAAATGGTTCACTAGAAGAAATTACTCCAATTGCAAACTAACTCTAAAAAAATTAAAATATAGTATACTTCTCCAGTGTATTCTGTGGATTAGATTGAAACACCTGAAAAAAGCAATAGGAAAAACAGATGCTATAGACCTGTCTCACTGGCAAACATAGATGCAAAAATCGTTTAAAATATTTTACTAAGCTGAATTTAAAACATTTATATACATTTGTTCATACATATCCCCATGCATCTGTCAGGTTGTCGGTACTGTGGTGGTCTGTGTGTTGCTGTGATGCTGGAAGCTGTACCACCGGTATTTCAAATACCAACACGGTCACCCATGACAGATAGGTTTCAGTGGAGCTTCCAGACAAAGGCAAACTAGGAAGAGACACTTGGTGGTCTACTTCCGAAAAAGTGACCAGTGAAAACCTTGTGAATAGCAGCAAAACATTTTCCGATATAGTGCAGGAAGATGAAGCCCTCAGGTTGGAAGACGAATCATAAAATATGACTGAAGAAGAGCAGCCTCCTCAAAATAGAGTCGACCTTAATGCCATGGGTGGAATCAAGCTTTGGGACCTTCATTTGCAGATGTGACGTGACTCAAAATGAGAAGAAATAGCTGCAAACATCCATTAATATGTATATACATATGAGCCTTGGTGGCACAATGGTTAAGCGCTTGGCGGGTAACTGAAAGACCAGCGGTTTGAACCCACCGAATTTACCGAGGGAGATAGATGTGGCAGTCAGCTTCCATAAAGATTTACAGCCTTGGAAATCCTATAGGGCAGTTCTACTCTGTTCTATAGGGTCTCTGTGAGTCACAATCTACTTGACTGCAATGGGTTTATATGTATCAGAATTGACTTGACACCAGTGGGTTATATATATATCGTGCTGAAGTTGGTTTCATTCTGGGAAAATAGTTTTCATTAGAAAAAACTAATTCATTTAATCACATTAACAGCTTAAAGGAGGAAAATCATAATTACTAAAACAGAGAATGAGGACAGCTACTGAATGGAAGTTCCCAGCCAGCTGAGGTAGCATGGACTCACCATCTTGAACCCCTCAGCCACCAAGAAGGGTAGACAGGGAGTACAGGAAGGCAACTTCACCTGAGCTCCCAACAGGAGACAGAGTACTCCGTAACTAGGAATACAATGATTTCCCATCCCCCACTTCTTTCCTCTGTCTGGCCTCCACCACTTTCCAGTGTTTGAAAAAAAAAAATTCATTATCAATTTATGATTAAATGTTGTTATTTTTCAACAAACAAACAAAAAAACAACCTTAAAGTCTTTGGGGGGCACAAATGGGTAAGGGCTGGCCTGCTAGCTGAAAGGTTGATGTTTCGAACCTACTCAGAAACCCACTGCCATCAGTCAATTCTGACTCATAGTGACTCTATAGGACAGAATAGAACTGCCCCATAGGGGTTCCAAGGCTATGAATCTTCAGGGAACATCAGTGGCCGGTGGGTTGGAGCTTCTGATCTTTCGGTTAGCAGGTGAGTGTTTAACCACAGCACCACCAAAGCTCCTAACCTACCCGGAGCCATCGCGAAAGACAGGCCTGGCAATCTGCTTCCAAAAGGTCACACCCTTGAAAACCCTATGGAGCAGTATACGCTGCCCACGTGGGGTCACTATGAGTTGGAACTGACTCAGTGGCAACTAACAACACTCTGGCTTCTGTAACAATACACTGGCTACTGTAACAAATTACCACCAACTTAAAAAAACAAACTCTTAGCAAAATAGGAATAGAAGATGAAGTATAGTCTGATAAAAGACAGCTCAAAAAAGACAAAAAAAAAAAACCCCAAAAAACCCTACAGCAAACATTATACTTGATGGTAAAATACTGACCCTTCTCCCCATATTAATCAGGAATCATCAGGAATCAGACAGCTATGCTTACTTTGACCACTTCACATTTATGGTGGAGATCTTAGCCATGTGGAAAGGGCAGGGGGGTGGGGGAGAGGAGGAAAGACAAGAAATGAGAGTGAAAAATGAATACTGTGATTACTTACAGACCTCACCTTCTGTATCCTTTTTGCTATAATAAAACTAATAGTATAGTGATTTTCTGAGTTCCATGAATCTGTAAAATAAAATTACAAGTTTTGCTTTATGAAGACAAAGAGTTCTCTTACTCACAATACTATAAAGGGATTTTGTTAAATGTTGTTAAAAACCTATATACTGTAAAACAAACAAACAAAAACTTTGATGCCGATACCTATGCCTTAAACTATTAACTAACCTTTAGAAGTAGCGTATCTTGTTTTGCATAACTATATCTAGATGAGTAGGATCAATGAAACAGTTGAAACTTATTATTTCAGAAAATAATAGATGATTAATGAAAATGTCCTGTTTCTTCATTAATCTTGTGATTGTCTTGGCAAGGTTCCTAATTAAGCTTTGATAGTGTTTGAGCATATACTGCTCTCTTATAAGATTTATGTGTTCTAACATAATCGTCAACCAATCAGAAATTTTTTGTTCAAAGCTCTTGATAAAATTGCACATAAGCGCTTTGGAAATCTTGATTAATCAGAGAACTGATTTATTCTGATTTGTGCTGCCCAGTTTGCAAACTGACTATAAAACCTGCATGTCATTGCTGTTGTTAGGTACCATTGAGTTGGTTCTGACTCATAGCAAACTTATGTACTACACAATGAAATGCTGCCTGGTCCTGCACCATGCTCACAAATGGTTGTTATGCTTGAGCCCATTGTTGCATCGGGATAAGCACTTCACTAAAAATGAAACTTCAGGAGGAAAGGGCACATTCTTTTCAACTTCATTTCTAAAGGAAATCCTAGGGAGAATAACATCAAAGTCTTTCACCAAAGAAACTCTTTGCCTATTGGCGGTTGCTGTAAGGCAAAGTTGAAAACCTGTCCAGACACTACTGCTCTAAGCAAACCACCTTCCCCTCTTTGTCCTGGGCTAAAATTTGCACTTCATGACCTGTTGAGCATCAAGATAAGCAAAGGCAAATAAAAATGAGTGTCAGTTACTGAAATACAGCTGCCTTTCAAAAAGAATCTCAGGAGTGAGGAGGGAAAAATCAGTTGATCATGAATTCTGCCTGAGTCACACCCTTGAGACCTGGTGTTCAAATGAATTCAGTGCAGGCCTCTGAGGCTGGCTTGGCCTGTGTTAGTTGTTTGATATTTTCAAACAGCCAGATGCTAACGTATGGCTAAAACATGAAGGTGTTGTTAAAGTATTTGGACTTAAATTGAGCCAAAAGGAACAAGCAACAGGGGCAGGATCCAGAGGCACCTCCTGCCCATGGAAAGACCTGTCTGCTGGGGAAGACAGTGGTGAGGCAGCAGGGTAAAAGGGCTTGAGAGGAAAGTGTGCAGGTCAGGCCCAACACACGGTAGGGTGAGGAAGGAAGGTCCTACTTCGTTCCTTGGTGGACTGGAAACACAGATCATTTGTCTGGAGACAGCACTGACCACTGGCACCATGAAAAAAACTACCCAACCTCTGGTCCATAGGCCCAGAGGGGCAACACCTAAAGCCCCTGGGTGGGGGGAGTACCCAGGCTGGACTCGCATAACCTGCCAACTCTTGCAGCTTCTGCTTAGTTCTGGAACTGGAAACCCTGCATGATATGCAGGATCCCCAAGCCCTGGTGTGGGCGGCCAGGGTCCTTGCTTCTGCGGTAGGTGCCAAAACCAAACCAGGCCTATCTGGAGCCAGAGTACCACTTGCCTGAAGGGTTGCTTTGGTGCTTCCCAAGGCTTTTCACTAGTCCTTGACTGCTAGCAGTGAATTTCAAAATATAGTTGAAGTTCAGGTATTGGAAGCCATAATCATTGAGGTGGCAGTTAGCCACCTGATTTCCGTACCATAGTGGTTATTACGTTCATCTCACAGGTTGGAGATCACCTGTTCACGACCTATCAGAAGCCGAAGACTTGTATGAGTCATTTCATTACCTCAGTCAGCCCCCTATTGTAACCGAACGAGGGTTCTTGTCCTGTCCTGTTAACCAAACCAAACCCAGTGCCGTCCAGTCAATTCCGACTCATAGCGACCCTATAGGACAGGGTAGAACTGCCCCACAGTGTTTCCAAGGAGCACCTGGCAGATTCGAACCGTCCACTCTTGGGTTAGCAGCCGTAGCACTTAACTGCTACGCCACCAGGGTTTCCCCTGTCCTATTAGCCCATTGAAAAAAGATGGACGCCACACCGCCAGTTGCAAGGGAAACAGAAAGTGGAAATTTATTGTTTGTTCAAACAAGGAGCAACGTGGGGCCTAGCACAGAAAGACAATGTACTCCCAGCCCCAGGGGAACTTGGAGCTTTTATGCTCTCCAGTACCCAGGGGCGGGATTGGTGCCCAAAATCTGATACGCCAATCCCTTCCATTTCCATATTTGGAGGCCCAGGTGCTGAGTCTTTTGTAAAGGAAGGGAACTTTCACTTTACAAATGGGCTGGGATGCAGCTGTCTGCTGCAGAACATCTTCCTTTCTAAGTTCAGGTCCGGGCTCAAATTTGGGCCACGGCTCTTCAGGTCCTTCGCATGTGCCAAGGTCTTGGTTTGCACGTGCTTGGGATCCCGGTGGCAAATTTAAACCGGGATTAGAGCCCTCGGCATGATCTGGCCAAACTGCCGTTAGAAAACGAGGCTTGGCGGGCTGCGAGGGGGCGGAAACTTAGCCTTGGTGGCTTCAGTATGAAAGGAAAAACGAAAGGGGGAGGGGTGGAGAAGGGCGATAGCTCCTTCTTTGACTCTCAAGAAATAGGAGAGAATTGCCATTACTGTCCAACCTGACTACACACTGTGAACCAAACCACATTTCTCTGTTGCAAGTCAAAGATGACCAAAATTGTCACCAGCTTCTGGAATGGCGTGAGATTATAGGACAATGCTGACTTTACGTAAGATTTTAGATCAGGAAATTCTTTAAAGTTCTCTTCTACTGACTGAATCTTCTCCACAGGTTGACACTGAAACTGAGTAATTGTCATGGTTTGAATTATGTCCCCCCAAAAATATGTGTATCAATTGGGCTGGGCCATGAGCCTCCATATTGCTTGATTTTCCTATATGTTGTAAATTCTGCCTCTATGATGTTAATGAGGGAGGATGGGCGACAGTTGTGTTAGTGAGGCAGGACTCAACCTACAAGATTGGATTGTGTCTTGAGTCAATCTTTTGAGGTAGAAAAGAAACAAGCAGAGAGACAGGGGGACCTCATACCACCAAGAAAGCACCATCTGGAGCAGAGAGTGTCCTTTGGTCCGGGGGTCCCTGTGCCTGAGAAGCTCCTTGACCAGGGGAAGATTGAGGACAAGGATCTTCCTCCAAAGCTAACAGAGAGAGAAAGCCTTCCACTGGAGCCCATGCCCTGAATTTGGACTTTTAGCCTACTTTACTGTGAGGGAATAAACTTCTCTTCGTTAAAGCCATCTGCTTGTGGTATTTCTGTTATAGCAGCACTAGGTAACTAAGACAACGTCCATGACAAGCAGTGCAAGAAGTATTTCCTGAGGGCCCACTTGGCTTTCCTCCGACCCAGAATATGGTTGCAGAATAGGTTGATTTCCCTGAAAGAAAACGAATCTAAATCTGAATCTGGGTCTCAAGCCAAGGACAGGCAGATTTAGTATTCCATCTTCACACCAGTTAAGTGTATATATAGCTATATTAACATTTATACACACATACCTCTACCCCCAAATAATCCTTCTCAGAAAACTATAAGGGCCTAAACCACCAATTGGAGGTTTAAGTAATTGGCAGCTTTAATAAATACAACTCACTGTGTATTAGCGTATAGATCCTGGAAGGCTGTCACCCCCTTTTCCAACCTCTTCTGCTTTGTTCCTGCACTCTCACAGCTCTGCCTTGATGGGTTGTAGGCCACTGCCCCAGTATTTACTTTACCTTTGCTCTATTCTCGGATGCACTTTGGCTCTCTGGTGCCAGATGAAAGCGTGTGTCTGAAAGTGAGAGAGTTACTTACATGTGAAGTGGTTCACTGACAATGGATTTGAGAATTTTTGAGTGATATTCAGATGATGAGCATGGAGGGAAGCAGGGTACAGATAATAAAGGTATTAAGACAATTTCCTAAAGAAATATAAGGACAGTCAGTGGATTAGGCTGCAGGTATGTCCAGATACAGGCTGTGGAAAAGTCACTTAGGACGCAGTGTGGCAAATGGATTGGAGTGGACGACACTTGGTGTGGAGACTGGGTGTAGGAAGGCCCACTTTGTATCTGGTTATATTAAAGGAGGTAAGAGTTGATGGATAAAAGAGTGCAGTCATAAATGCACAGTTTCCTTTCCCCAGTTTATTTATCCAGGCATAATCAAGGAAAGAAATGTACTTCACTACTTGACCTTGTCAAAGGACCAATATATTAGTATTTCAACCATCAAAATTTCTCTAAAATAGTTTGTACTCCTTAGACAACTAATACATCAAAACATATTGAGTTAGGAAATTGGAGTCTCCTAAACAATTAAATATTTATTTCACACTTTAAATAAAATATCCATATAATAGGATAAGCCTATGGCTGAAGAGTTGTTATATCTTTGGCCCCAGACATTAATAGGGATGTTGACTGACTACGGAGCCCTGGTGGTGCAGTGGTTAAGCATTTGGCTGCTAACCGAAAGGTCAGCAGTTCAAATCCACCAGCTGCCCCTTGGAAACCCTATGGGGCCAGTTCTACTCTGTCCTATAGGGTTGCTGTGGGTTGGAATCGACTTGACGGCAATGGGTTTGGGATTTGGGTTTGACTGACTACTGATTGTATTGAAGATGGGGCTGGAATGGTGAGGGGTCAGACACTGGAGATAGCTGAAGATACTGAGAATTTTAAGACTGGAGAGAAAAGACAGCAACATATAGTGAAATGACATCTATGGTGGTTAAGGTTGTGTGTCAACTTGGCTGGGCCATGAGTCTCAGTGGTTTGGCAGTTATGATGTAGTTTGGCAATTATGTAATGATGTAATCACCTCCATGATGAAATCTGCTATATAAAGCCAATCAGTTGAGAGGGAGTGTCCTTGGGGGAATGACCTACATCCATTATATTTAGACTTTCTGGCAAAGCCTGCTGGTCTTGGCTCACTCTACACCCTGCAGGTGGCTCCTCATCTCAGTTCCAGTTCCTGGTACCTGAGCTAGCAGCTTACCCGCTAATCTTGGGATTCATCATCCTCCACAGCCTCTGAGCCAGAGGTCTGCTCCTGACCTGCCGATCTTGGGTTCACCAGCCTGTGCAGCTAAGTGAGACAGGAGAAGCCACCAACCTAACTCACGGATTTGTGACTTTTCAGCCTCTACAACCCCATGAACCATTTCCTTGTTA
The DNA here is from genome assembly GCF_024166365.1 of Elephas maximus indicus. Taxonomy (NCBI): domain Eukaryota; kingdom Metazoa; phylum Chordata; class Mammalia; order Proboscidea; family Elephantidae; genus Elephas; species Elephas maximus. The sequence continues at coordinate 140,510,033 of NC_064821.1, forward strand.
TAAATCTCTAAGACAACATCCAACTTGAAATATCTTAAGGACTTCTGGGAGAAGGAGCAGGAGTGTTTTGTGACAGGAGTGTTTTGCGACACTCCTGGAGCTGAATAACGAAAAACGGTGAGGAGTACAGGACGTCAGGTATTGGCCATAATACAGGTATTTTCCTGACCACCAGAGCTATCTAATGATATAATGGCTGATTGTGAGTGAGCTTCCCTCACAAGACATTTTAGGAGAAACTGCATGGCATGAAAAGATTCTTGCATCTGTTGCTGCTTTCAACTCTAAGATCTATTTTTCTGTTTGACAGTCCCTTCACCAAACAGGTTGTTGGTTTAAGATGTTTTACTATTCACAGCAATATGCATTATCATAAAGGGTTATAAAGTGTCCTAAATTGCTGAGGACTTTTGGGTAATGAGATTGGTGAGACATTTGATAGAATGGAGATGGAAGAATCCAAGAAAGCCGTTGGAAGGAGACTGCATGAATGCAGGCATCAATGACGAAAATCTGATAAAGGTGTTATCAGGAAATCTAAGGGGTAAACAAGAAAAACATTAAAAAAAAAAAATAAACCTGATTAAAATTGAGGATGTTTGGAGGGAAGGAGAGAGAAGAACCCCTACAGTGATGTGGAACAGGCCCAAGGGCCATGTCTCCCTCACCTAAACTGACATGAGGCTATTTGATTTCCTTAGTTAGCCTAATCTGTGAGAATATATATTAATTTCACAGTAGAAATATAAATATGTTTGGTTATAGAGTATTGCCCCAGACACCACTGTAAAGATGTGTAATATAAGGATCGTGTATTGTATTACCTCCTAATGAACCACAAGTGTTTATTGCGGAAATACTTCTGGCCCCTAAGTTCCTGATAAGAGTTTGAACCTTTACTACATTATTTACAGTTGCTAGTACCCACCATGTAGAAATAAAATAGATGTATGTATGTATGTATGAGTTAATGGATCAAGAAATGATTTAAAAAATACAAATACTAAGTTTAAAAGGTTCCAGAACTCTGAAAATTTCACATAAATTTGTTCGTCTATAGTTGTCCAACTTCCTATTTTCCTGGTTCTCACAAGTTTTGAGGCCCTTCCGCTTTTACCCTTCTACTTCCGCTTTTACCCTTTTATCTCTACATGTGGACAGAAATCAAAAACTTTCTCTCCCATCCTCTTTTGTCTCTCTAGAAACTTCTTTTTGGGATGGAGGGTTAAGGATAAGAGTAATTGAAGAATAGGTGTAGCCTCATCTGCCAACCCAAAGCCTTCTAGTCTCCAGTGAGTTTTTTTCAATCAGGAAAACTCCTGCCTGGGTACCTGCCATCTCAGTATCCCCAGGCACAAATACGAATGGTGCCATCTCCTGGGTCTCTAGGATCAGGGTGGTATCACTGACAGGCATGGTTCAGCAGTTGGCTGCTGGTGGTGGCAAAGACAGGCTTGGCCCTTCCGCAACCGTCTGGAAACCAGTGGCCACTGTTCAAGGTGGTTGCTGTTGTTAGGTGCTGTTGAGTGGGTTCTCAATCATAGTGACCCTATGTACAACAGAATGAAACACTGCCCAGGGCTGCACCATCCTCAGAAGCATTGTTAGGCTTGAACCCATTGTTGTACTCACTGTGTTCATCCATCTCATTGAGCGTCTTCCTCTTTCTCTCAGACCCTCAAACTTACCAAGCATGGTGTCCTTTTTCAGGGTCTCCCTCCTGATGACGTGTCCAAAGTAGATGAGATGAATTCTTGCCATCCTTGTTTCTAAGGAGCGTTCTGGCTGTACTTCTTCCAAGACAGATTTGTTCATTTTTCTAGCAGTCCATGGTATATTAAATATTCTTCCCCAACACCGTAATTCAAATGCATCAATTTTTCTTCAGTCTTCCTTATTGATTGCTCAGCTTTCACATGCATATGAGACAATTGAAAACACCATGGCTTGGGTCAGGCACACCTTAGTCCTTAAAGTGGCATTATTCCTTTTTAACACTTTAAAGAGGTCTTTTGCAGCAGGTTTGCCCAATGCAATGCATCATTTGATTTCTTTACTGCTGTTTCCATGCGTATTGATTGTGGATTCAAGTAAAATGAAAACGTTGATGACTTCAGTCTTTTCTCCATTTATCCTGATGTTGCTTATTGGTCCAGTTGTGAGGATTTTTGTTTTCTTTATGTTCAGATGTAATCCATACTGAAGGCTGTAGTCTTTGTTCTTCATCAGTAAGTGCTTCAAGTCCTCTTCACTTTCAGCAAGCAAGGTTGTGTCATCTGTTTATCCCAGGTTGTTAATGAATCTTCCTCCAATCCTGATGCCGTGTTCCTCTTCATATTGTCCAGCTATTAAGATTATTTGCTCAGAATATAGATTGAATAAATATGGTGAAAGGATAAAACCCTTATGTACACCTTTCTTGACTTTAAACCACCCAGTATTCCCTTGTTCTGTTCGATTGACTGCCTTTTGGTCTAAGTACAAGTTCCTCATGAGCACAATTAAGTGTTCTGGAATTCCCATTCTTTGAAACGTTATCCATAAGTTGTTATGATCCACACAGTTGAAAGCTTTTGCATAGTCAATAAAACACAGATAAACATCTTTATGGTATTCTCTGCTTTCAGCCAAGATCCATCTGACATAGGCAATGATATCCTTCATTCCACGTCCTCTTCTGAATCTGGCTTGAATTTCTAGCAATTTGCTGTCGATGTACTGCTGCAACTGGTTTTGAATGATCTTCAGCAAGATTTTGCTTGCGTGTGATATTAATGATATTGTTTGATAATTTCTACATTCAGTTGAATCACCTTTCTTTGGAATGGGTACAAATATGGATCTCTTCCAGTTGGTTGACCAGGTAGCTGTCTTCCAAATTTCTTGGCATAGATGAGTGAGTGCTCCCAGTACTGCATCTGTTTGTTGAAACATCTCAGCTGGTATTCTGTCAATTCCTGGAACCTTGTTTTTCTCCAGTGCCTTCAGTGCAGCTTGAACCTCTTTCTTCAGAACCATTGGTTCTTGATCATATGCTACTTTCTGAAATGGTTGAACATCAGTGTTTGGTACAGTGACTCTGTGTATTCCTTCTATCTTCTTTTGATGTTTCCTGTGTCCTTTAATATTTTCCTTGTAGAACTCTTCAGTATTGCAACTTGAGGCTTGCATTTTCCAAGGTAGGGAAGTAAAGTGGGATAGGGGTTCCTCAGTTTGTGCAAGGTGATGTTGTTGGAAGAGACAATGGGGCCATGTCAGGATCCTCTCAGAGCTCAGCCTGGCTCACAGAATGTCAGAGACCTAAACCAAACCAAAACAAAACAAAACCCATTGCCATGGAGCTGATTCTGACTTGTAGTGACCCTATAGGACAGAGCTGAACTGCCCTGGTTTCCAACCAAGGAGCAGCTGGAGGATTCGAGCTGCCAGCCTATTAGTTAGCAGTTGAGCTCTTAACTACCATGCGACCAGGGATCCAGAATATCAGAACCTAGTGTATTTTCACTGGGGATTCAAGCTTTAATATCCCACTCATTTTATGGTGTTACCCTCTTATTATTAAGGAAAACAAACAATACACATGCTTTCAGATTGACAAATGCTTACAAACTTACAAAATGTTCTCAGCTAACCCCTGTTCCACACTTAACATTTATTGAGTGCCCTCTGTGTGTAGTGCCCATCTCAATGTCCATTCCTGTATAGGATTGCTCCCAGGCTGCACCTATGTCTCATGGTGAGTTCCCTATGATCAGTTGACTGAGGAAGAGGAAACTTGGACCTGGTTTACAGATGGTCTTGTGTGATACGCAGGCACCACCTGAAAGTTGACAGCTGTAACACTACAACCCCTTTCTGGGACATCAGTGAAAGACAAGGATGAAGGGAAATCCTCCCAATGGGCAGAACTTTGAGTAATGCACCTGGTTGTCATTATTGCTTGGAATAAGAGATGACTAGATGTGCAATTGTATACAGATTCATGCAATTGTATACAATCATTTGTTTGAATTGTCAGGAATTTGAAAAGTACTTGAAAGTACATGATTGTAAATTGGTGACAAGGGAGTCTGGGGAAGAGATACGTGGATAGACCTCTCTGAATGGGCAAAAAATTGAAGATATTTGTGTCCCGTGTGAATGCTCACCAAAGAGTGACCTCAGCAGAAGAGGATTTTAGTAATCAAGTGGATAGGATGACTTGTTCTGTGGATACCAGTCAGCATTTTTCTCCAGTCAATCCTGTCATTGCCCAGAGGGCTCATAAACACAGTGTACAGGATGGCAGGGATGAAAATTATGCATGGGCTCAGCAACACGGACTTCCACCGACCAAGGCCAACCTGGCTACAGTCACTACTGAGCGCTCAATCTTCCAGCAGCAGAGACCAACGTTGAGTCCCAGATACGGCAATATTTCCCAGAGTGATCAGTCAGTAACCTGGTGAAGGGTTGATTATACCACTTCCATGATGGAAGGGGCAGTGTTTCTTTCTTACTGAAAGGGGCAGTGTTTCTTTCTTACTGAAATAGACAGTTACACTGGTTATAAATTTGTCTTCCCTGAGTCCAAAGCTTCTGCCACAACTGCCAGCTGTGGATTCACAAAATGTGTTATCAGCAGTGACGGTATTCCACACAGCGTTGTGTCTGATGAAGGAACCCACTTCATGGCAAATGAAGTATGCAATACACCAATACACTATTCAGCTTCCTGTCCTTGCAGCTGACACCAGTTGAGGTGAAGAGCTCATAGGAGCCATTGAACACTGCTGCATCCATTTCAGGGACTGTTTGTGGGAAGAGTGAGTTGTGGCATTTGGAGGTAGAAATTTACCAATGACAAAAATAACTATGGTGCTCTCCCAGGAAAAGTTCTAAGTGCTTTCTGTGCCTTAACAGCTTTGACCTTCATAGCAACCCTGAAGGATTTATTTCTATTCCTGTCATCATCACTGGTGTCCCTGGGTGGTGCTGTGAAAGAAAGGCCTGGCAGTCTACTTTTTGAAAACTCAGCCATTGAAAATGCTATGGAGCGTTTTGATTCACATGGGGTCACCATGAGTTGAAACAGGCTCCATGGAAACTGGTTTATGCTTTTATTATTATTATCATTATTTGTTTTATTATTATTAGCACAGATGAATACTTTAAGACCCAGAGAGGATTAGTGACTTGCCAGAGGGCCTGGCTTCAGAGCCCTTGCCTTCCACCCAACATTCAGATTTCACTCCTATTTGGCACATGAGCTTCTCTTCTTTACATGTTCTTCATCCCCTAACAACCCAGGAGGCTATATGTCAGGAACCGAATGACCCTCAGAAGTCAATAAAGAAAAGAAGAGGAGAAGGAAGAGGGGAAGCTGGAGAAGGTAGGGGGAGGAGAGAACGAGGCCACAAAACCTTTTGAGTTTCTTCAGGGAGACTCTACCAGGGTCCTGCAAAGATGACATAGCTCTGGCCCCCATTCTAGTTGATGGTCTGATCCAGGGAGATCCCTGAATGGGCCTCCCAGGAGAAGGAAACAAGGTCATTTGGTCTTCGAGGGGCAGGTGGGACCTCCTGAGAGGGCCCTCTCCCAGACTGAGACCCAGACTCAAGATTTTCTGCAGAATGCATGAAGATCCAGTGATTCCCACAGCAGCCAGGAGCTTGCCCTGCCCCTATTCTTTTGTCTGGTCCATGCACTCCACAGTTGACTGCTAAATATGTATTTTAAATGTTCTCTTTAAATACATTCACTTTCTTTTTCTCAAGTCATCTGAATTTTCGATTCTTCTGGCTACCACCAATGAAAGCAGATATCAGTGCCATAAGCAGAAAGTAAGTGTAAAAAGAAACACCAGAATATCAGAATAATGGTACTACAGTAAAGCCCCACAACTCTACCACTCTTTTGATCTTTAATCCCCATGGACTCTTCCAGGCATGTCACATGTTTTCTGTTTTGCATTCAATACTCCCAAGAAGTGTTCATATCTGTCTTGTGTCCAAGAGGGAAGCAATGGCCAAGGAGGTGGAGTTGCTTAAGCCTGTGGAGGCATCCTGGTAAGTATGTAGATGAGACAATGCAGCGGTAGCTTGTCAGGGTCTGTGCTTCAAGGTGGTATGGTTGGCCAGGCTGTGGGTTCCAGCTGGGGCTAGGGCTTGAATGTCTTCCTGGAGAACGGTTTGCAAAAGTGGCAGTGGGTTGATCTGTTGTGGGAATTGAATAAAGTTCTTGCCTCTCACTGGTCAAGAATGAGCAAGTAAGGCACACAGAATTTTCCACATGAGCAAAGCTTTACTGAAGAGGCTTGCAAGTGGAGATGAGGAGGGCCTAAGCAACGCATACCCCTGTGTCACAGAACAAAAGACTTGCCTGGGTTTTTAAAAGTTCTTGGGCAGGAAAAGATTCATATTTATTCATAGGCATAGGCAGGGATATGTTAACTATGGTGCACGCGCAGCAGTTTTCTAAGATGGCTCCTGTCCCAGAGGTTTCTGGGATTTGTAACAGGACTTATTATGGGGTATCGTGCCTGCACAGCAATTCCTAAGCTGTTGCTGCAGCTCCTCACTGCCCCTGGTGGAAGTTCAGACAGTGGTCACAGGTGAATGTTCTGCGCATGTCTCTGGGGCTGGTTTTATCCAGCTGCTTCTGAAAGACAACTTTAAAGAAGTTGGCGGGCTATTTTCTGATACCCTGCCTCATTGTTCTGGGGAATGGCTTTGTTTCTGTGCCCTGTCCCATTTCCTGTACTTTGTTTTCAGATTTGCGGGCCCCTCTGTTCCTGCCTTAGATCGAGAGGAGGGAGGTAACCTTAAGTGTACGGTGCAAATGTAGGAGGCTGTGCTGTGCCCATAAAAAAATGCAGTCATACTTAACTAGCAGGGGAGATACCATGATCACAAAGGTGGTTTTCTGAGGGTGAGGCTCATGCCTTGCACTCAGGTTGTGCTCACTGCTGTGGTTTCCCCACACACGAGAAACTCGACTGCATAATTTGTGGTAGTGGGAATTGCGTTAGGGCTTTCCCCTGATCTTCCATTTAGGACAGACTTTGCTAACCTTGGCTGCCACGCCCAGTAAAGCTGCTCTCTCATCACTTTTTCTTACCCCTGACTCAAATTCTCTATTCTTCCCCATGTCTCTCTCTTCCAACTCTCATTTTTTACTTCTTTGGCAGAAGTCCCATCTGTGCTTCCGCTGCCTGCTCAGAGGCTCTTTACTCTCCCTGAGACACTCCAGAATCTGCAACTTCATCCACCAGTCTCACATTTGCTAAGGACCCTCTGTTCCCACCTGCAGCTAATAAACTGACTCTGGCTGTGCATTGGGCCTGGCATCAGGGTGCTGTTGGAGTTGGGGAAGCAGGCTGGGAAGAGCACTCTTGTGGGAGAAGCACTCTTGGCTGTGGAGTCCAGAGGGACCAGTAAGGGGTGGTAGTGAGAGATGAGATTCCAGTATGTAGCCTTCTGGTGTAGATGGGAATCGAGCCAGTGGATGAAAATGTCCAGGTGCGGCTGTCCCAACATTGATTTTAGTCCTACTGGGGAAATGGATGTGTCCCCTCATCTTAAGGTTTTCTCATATAGTGAGTAAAGTGTCTAAATGAGCCCTGGTTCTTGCCTTATTGTCCGGTGGAAAGATTCTCTCTCCTCCAGGTCTGTGCTAGGCTCCAACCACAGAGAACACAGCTCTTTGCTGGAGGACAGCCCTGTGTGGGGGCAGCAGTAACTCCTCTAGGCTGGGTGGCTGTTACCAGCAGAAGAAAGGGCATAATGCGTGCCTCGTTGGAAAGCATGGAAGACTTTGCCTTCCTGCTTCCCAGTGAGCAACAAGACCTCTCTAGAGTCTCAGTGGGAACTGGAGTGAAGAAGGCATCTCTTTCAGGAAGGCTCCCTCTCCCTGCTCCAGCGATCCAGTTACTTCTGAAATCTCACCCAGCACCCTCCATCTTCCTTCTTTTGGTCTTCTTCTTCTTCCCCAGATGACCTCTGCACTTATAGACTCAGAGTTGGTGGACAAGACTGAGCTTCATCTCCATGGTTGGGGAGGGAGTTGGATGAACATTTTCCAACAACACGAAGAAGCAACAGAGATTCCTGCATGAACTCCTCCCCTTGCCGCCACTCTAGGCACAACCCATTGAGAGCCTTGGGAGAGTGTCGGGCTTGCTCAGTAAGCAGACCTTGATGGTGATGGCAGAGTCTCTCCACTGCAATTCGGGAATGGGTGGGATAGCCTGTGGGGCTAGCTGTTACTGATAAGGGAAGCCTGGGGGAAATTCCATCAGAAGCCTTGACTCTGCACTGAGCTGCTATGGAATGCTGCTTCCATAGCTCATTCTTCCCTAGGAGCATCTTGGAAGAGAAGCCATCGAGGATGGCGCCCTCTTCACTGCTCCTGTGCTCTCATGAAGGCCTTTTTTTCCACCAGGAGATTCACAGGACCATCACATAGGCTCATGGGCCCTACAGCATTAGTGAACTCCCTGCAGAAATTGTCCTTCGAACCCATCCAATGCTTCTCAAAGTACAGCCTTTGAGGGTTTCCTAATGGCAAGGCTTCACTGTGGTGGTGGTTGCTTTCTGGATCCAATGAATGTTTGTATGAAAGCTTCCACAAATATTTTCCAACTTTGATTTCTCCCAGTGGGTGTTCATTTTTGGCGTCCATGAGATGGCATGTGGCAAAGTCCTTGCTGGTAGTCTGTCACACACTTGCCCCATTTCACATGCTTACCTTCCTCAGCTTCCTAACAGACCCCACACCCATGGCATGTCCAGAAAGCCACTGGAAGTGGTGCCAGCCTCCTAAGGGCTATCTCCAATTCCTATTATGTAGCCACCCAACCCTCCTGAGAATAACCTCAGTCCCTGCAACCATGGATACTTTGTACGTGAGCCCACTGAGCAATGATGAAAGTAGCTGGGGAAAGATGATGACAGGTTTCTACATAATGCATACTCCTATCCACTTGAGTATTAAAATCTTCTTCTGCTCATGTCACCCTTTGGTGAACATTTACATGAGATACAAATATCTTCACTTCTCTGCCCCATTCAGAGAGATGTATCCACATACCTCCTCCCCATACCTCCTTGTCTCCAATTTTCCAGTGATGTTCCTTCCAAGTCCCTGACCATCCAGCCAAACCATTCGCCACAGCCCATGAATCAGTATACAGTCCCACAACTGGCCATTTCCCCTTCCAATCAAAGTGAACAAGCAGGTGCACTGCTTGAAGTTCTGCCCATTGGGAGGATTTCCTTTCACCACTGTCCTTCAGGGAGGTCCCAGAAAGGGGCTGTAGTGTTGCCGCTATCCACTTTCCAGTGGTGCTTGCATATCATGCAGAACTATCTTTAACCAGGCACGAGTTTTCTCTTTCTCAGCCAACTGATCATAAGGCGGTTCCCATGAGGCCATAGGTGCAAACGGGAGATGGTAGGTAATGTGGCAGGAGTGGAGACCATGGGCATTTGGGCCACTTCTTCACACAACTTACTTGTGCCTTCCTGTCCTACTCTGGTCCAATCTCCTATATACCACACTCCCATTTAATGGTGGAGTGCTGCCGTGCACATCCAAATTTATGACTCTGTGGGTTAGACAACACCGAGTTCATGATGGGCAGCTCAGGCTGCATGGCGACTTTGTGTCCCATGGTTAAGTGCTCAGTCTCTATTTAGGCCCAGTAACAAGCCAAAAGCTGCTTTCCAAACATGTGAGTAGTTATGCACAGAGGATAACAGGGCTTTGCTCCAAAATCCCAAGGGTATGCACTGTGATTCACCAATAGGGGCCTGCCAAAGACTTCAAAAAGCATCTCTATCTGCCCCTGACACTTCAAGCACCATAGCGTCAGCTGCATCATATGGCTCAAGTGGCAGAGCTGCTTTCACAGCAGCCTGAACCTGCTGCAGAGCCTTCTCTTGGTCTGTGCCCTACTCAAACCTAGCAGCTTTTCAAGTCACTTGATAAATAGGCTCGAGTAGCACACCCAAATGAGCGATATGTTGCCTCCAAAATCTGAAGAGGTCTGCTAGGCATTATGACTCCTTTTCAGTTGTGGGACTAGCCAGATACAATAACTTATCCTTCACTTTATAAGATCTATCTCAACATGGACTGGACCCCTAGAAATCTTACTGAGGTGGAAGATGCCTGAATTTTTGTGGATTTTATTTCCCACCCTATAGCATGCAACAGTTTTGCCAATAAGTCCGGAGTCATTGACACTTCTTCTTTACTAGGTCCATTCAGCATAATGTCATCAATGTAATAGACCTACACGACATCTTGTGGAAGGGAAAGGTGATCGAAGTCCCTGCAGACAAAATTATGACATATGTCTAGATGTAGTGCTGAGGTAGGCAACTGAAGGTGTATTGCTGGCATTGCCAGCCAAAGGCAAACTGCTTCTGATGGTTCTTCGAAACAGGTATGAAGAAAAAGGCATTAATCAGATCAATAGTTGCATACCAGGTACCAGGAGATGTATTAATTCCTTTCAGCAATGAAACCACATCTAGAACAGCAGCTACAATTGGAGTCACCACCTGGCTACATTTTCTATAATCGTCTGTCATTCTCCAAGATCCAGCTGTTTTTTGTACAAGCCAAATAAGTGAATTGAATGGGAACGTGGTGGGAATCACCACTGCTGCATCCTTCAGATCTGTGATGGTGGTAGTAATCTCTGCAATCCCTGCAGGAATGAAGTATTGCTTTTGGTTTACTATTTTCCTACGTGGGGACAATTTTAATGGCTTCCACTTGGCTTTTCCTACCATAATAGCCCTTGCTCCATTTGTTGGAGATCCAATGTGGGTTGGGGTTCTGCCAGTTGCTGAATATATCTATTCCAATTATGCATTCCTGAACTGGGGAAATCACTACAGGATGGGTTTGGAGACCCACTGGACACACCGTGAGATGAACATGAGCTAAGGCTCCATTAATAACCTGACCTTCATATGTCCCCACTCTGACTGTTGGGCCACAGTGATATTTTGGGTCTCCTGGAATTAGTGTGAGTTTAGAACCAGTATTCAGTAATCCTTGAAAAGTCTCATTATTTCCTTTTCCCCAATGAATGGTCACTTGTAAAAGGCCATAGATCTCTTTGGGGAAGGCTGGGAGAAAGATTAACGGTATAAGTTTTTGGCAGTGTACTGGAGTCCTTCCTCAAGGTGATCCAGCCTCCCCTTCATTCAAGATGTTATGGGTCTTTAAACTCACTCAAGTCTGGAAATTGATTGAGGGGCCATGAGTCTATTCTGGTAATTTACTTAGACTGCTGGTCATGTGACCCAGAATTCATCCACTTATACAGATCAAGTAAGTATTTAGATTTCCTATGTATTTCACTCCTAGAGACACCATGACTAAGTAGCCAGTGCCATAAGTCTACATGAGTCAGACTATTCTGATTACTGCTTTGACTCCACTGTCCATTACAGTAACCATCCCCACCTTATCTTTGTTGATTGGGTGCTGCTGATTGGCTCCTACTACCATAGGGTCCAATCAGCCCATTTGTATTTAAGTGTCTTAATTCTGTTCCCAGTCTCAAGTCTGACTTACATAAAATAGCAATCATGGCAGTCTTCAAGGACGTTGGGGTTCCCTTCACAAATTTGTTTCTTACAGTGTGGTAAAAGGTGTTTCTTCTGGGTACTTTCGAATATCTCAAGATTCTTTTGTTACTCCTTTCCTTTGGTATATCCCTCTAGACCTGCCTCTTGGGGACCTCCCCTCTTTGTCCTTTCAAAGAGGTCCCTCTTGCCCCTTCAGCATAAACTCTCAGGTGTGACCTGAAGGCCCTCCATGAATTACAAAAACTCCAATCACTGGGGAAATCTCAAGAGTTTACAGATTACCTTCCAGGAACCAGGACAAAAGACCAAATGCTTTGAGTAAAATTAATTGTACACTCCACAGACACACTTATTCATCCCTATTTTTATCCACTGGAAAGGTGAAGAAGACACTACCTTCCCCAAGGCTGTGAGAAATACGTTCAAGAAAACTGTTTCCACATCTTTAAAGAACTCTGTGGTGGCTGTTCTATAAAGAACAGTGGGAACTGCTGCCGTTTAACTGGGATCTTTGAAATGCATGGGGATGATGGGAAGATGGGATTGCAAGGGTCAAGTGACAACGATTAAACCTTAAAGACAAGGTGACCACAGTTACTACAATGAGTAGCAGAGCTGAAGCAATAATCAGAATGACCTGACCCTTAAAGCTCTTTGGCATTAACTCATTGATTGGTGTCCCTAGAAATGAAATAGATGGGCAGCCTATTAAATACTTACTTGATTCATATAAGCAGAAACACTCTACATCTGGTGAACATAGTCTGACTTGAATCACAGCAATAGACAGTCACAAACCCTCAACAAATTCACAGGTACAGAGTTCTTTGAATGAAAGAGAGATAGATCTCCTCAAGGAATGACCTGTGTATACAGCTAGAAATTAATTCTCTTAGGCCTTTGCTAAATGGCATATTCTCACCAAATTTATCTGAGCAGAAATACCTATTAGTAAAAGACTGTTTTATACCATAATATTTGGATTTTATACCATATTAATAGAAATGTTCCCTTGACATAGTTATATTGTTTGTTAAATTTTATAACCAAAAAATATTTCATAAGGATTGTCATCCAGGTTGATCACAGTGAAACTAGAATGAGGCAAGTTTAGAATGTGAACATCTATTTGACTGTCATGAGATTTACCTTTCCTAGGAAGCAAAAGTGGAGTAGGTAAATATTTACGTAAGCAGAATTTAACATTTTTAAAGTAGATAAAATTATTTATAGGTTGTTTTAGTTGTGGGTTGAGAGAAATATTAAGGTAATAAATGGGCTTATACTGTGTGATGGTTAAGGTTCTGTGTCAAACTTGGCTGAGCCATGATATTCAGTGGTTTGGCAGTTGTGTAATAATGTAGTTTAACAGTTGTGTGATGATGTAATTTGGCAGTTATATAATGATGTAGTCATCCTCCTTGGTGTGATCTGATGTGATGAGCCATTTAGTTGTAAGTGGAGCTCCCTTGGGGGTGTGGCCTACATCCAATATATGTATGGATGCTCTGGCAAAGCTTGCTTTCTTGCTCTGGATCCTACATCTGGCTCACCATCATCTGACCTCCAGTTATTGGTACTTGAGCCAGAGAGAGAGAACTTTCTCTAGAGAACCCAACCTAAGACATCTGGTACTGAGAGTAGTTCCATAGAAACAGAATCATAAGGATGAGTTTTTTAAATTGGATCTCAAGTCTGACTAGTCTTGAAAGCGCTCATGACTCTGCTTTCAGTAGTAAGGAGGGTGCTGCTCATCCACGGCATAAGGTGGAAATATTAATATGCAAAATATCACCACCAATAGATCGAGTATTGGTGAGAAACGGGGCTCTGAGTTATTGCATGTTTCACACTTTCCTACAATTATGTCAGAATGAGAAGTATAGGGAAGCTGGCTGGTTGGTCCTAACTTCACTAGACAAAGTGGTAAAAGAAAGAGCACAGGGCTTCAGAGTCACAGCTCAGGTGTCTCTTGACCTCAAAGTTGCCACTTATGGCTTGAAAGAAAGCCTCATTTCCTGTAGTAACAGAGCTGACATTGCCAAAAACCCAATCCGTAGTCTTATTGTAAGAGTGGATGAATTACAAAGCCAGTTGATTTCCCAAACTTGAGTGGTGTCTGAAGTTAAAATGAGGACATTGATTGGGAAGAACAGGGATCCTGAAACATGGGATGGGGACACATGGGAAGATAATTAGGAAACTGGGGACAATGAGCCCTTCAATTCCTTTGAATCACTCCCACCAGCAGAGCTAGCCCTCTTACTCCTATCTAAAGAGATCACTCCATCTTTATCTGCTTAGCCACTTTCAGTAAAACCATTATACCTTTCATCCCCAAATGATGAGATTAACCCACCTGTGCCTGAAGAGTCTTTTTCTGAGACATCGCCTGAGCTGTCACCTGTGGTGATGCCTGGGGCATCACCTGAGGTAGATGCCACACCAGGCATTCCTGAATATTCCCAGGACTCACCCCCACTACACATTTTTGCTTCTAGATCTGTAACTAGACTTAAGTCCCAGAGAGCCCCAAAAGGTGAAGTACAAAATGTGACCCAGAAGGAGGTATGCTACATTCCAAAAGAACTCTGACTTTTTTAATACGCACAAACAGAAACATGGGGAATATGTGAGGAATGGCTATTAAGGGTGTGGGAAAATATTGCAAGGAACGTAAAGTTGGTTCATTCTGAGTTTATTGATATGTCCCCACTAAGCACAGATTCTTCATTCAGTATTTCAGCTCAAGAGGTTAGGAAAAGATCTAAGGTTTTAGTTTGTTGGATCGCTGAAGCATAAATTATTTGATGGACTACACTAAATGAAGTTGAAGTACCAGACCTGCCTTGGTATACTGTAGAAGAAGGTACCCAAAACTTAACAAAAATTGGCATGTGAGGATGGATTGATCAGGTTAGACCCACAGACCCACACATAGAGTGCCCAGAGGACACACCTTTTATAGCAACGGTGAAGAAGAAATTCGTATAGGGAGCCCTGGCATCCTTGAAGCCTGCTGTGGTTGCTCTTTTACGTAAGTCAGATTTGACAGTGGAAACTGCCCTAACTGAATTAAGACAGCTAGCTACAATGAGGCTGATTGGACCTCATGGTAGTAGGAGCCAAGTGGCAACACTCAGTTGACAAAGACCAGGTGAGCATGATTGTTGTAATGGACAGTGGAGTCAAAGCAGTAATGCAAATAGTGTGACTCAAATGGACTCGTGGTGTTGGCTACTTAGTCATAGTGTCCTAGGAGTGAAATAGATGGGAAATTTGCTAAATATTTATTTGAAGAAGCAGAAGAATTCTTGGTCAAGTGAACAGCAGTCTAATTCAAATCACCACAAGAGACAGACACTGCCCCTCAATCTATTCCCAGACTTGAGCCAGTTTACAGGCCCACAGCCCCTTGAATTAAGGGGAGGCTGGGTCTCCTTGAGGAAGGACCCCACTACACTGCCAAAAATTTATACTTTTATCTTTCTCCCAGCATTCCCCAAAGGGATCTACGGCCTTTTACGAGAGTGACTGTTCACTGGGGAAAAGGAAATATCAGACATTTCTGGGATTGCTGGATACTGGCTCTGACTGAAATTAAACTATTTCCAGGAGATCCAAAATGTCATTGTGGCCCACCAGTCAGAGTGGGGGTATATGAAGGTCAGGTTATTGTTGTAGTCTTAGCACAGGCTTATCTCACAATGAGTGCATCGGGTCCCTGAACCCATCCTGTAGTGATTTCCCCTGTTCTAGAATGCATATTTGGAATATGCAACTGACAGAATTCCCCGATTGGATCCCTGAGAAGTGGAGTAAGGGCTTCTGTGGTAGGAAAAGCCAAGTGGAAGCCATTAGAATTGCCCCTCCCTAGGAAAACAGTAAATCAAAAGCAATATTGCATTCTTGGAGAGATTTCAGAGATTACTGCTACCATCAAGGACTTGAACGATGCAGGGGTGGTGATTGTCACCACAGCCCCAGACAAGTTGCCTATTTGGCCTGTGCAAAAAACAGATGGATCTTGGAGAATGACAGTGAATTACCATAAACTTAACCCGGTGGTGACCGCAATTGCAGCTGCTGTTTCAGAGTGGTTGCATTGCTTGAGCAAATTAATACATCTCCTGGTAACTGGTATGCAGCCACTGCTCTGACCAATGCTGTTTTCTTGATTCTGGTTTTGAAAAAACACCTGAAACAGTTTACCTTTGGCTGGCAAGGCCAGAAATACACCTTCAGGCGCCTATTTTAGGGGTGTATCAACTCTCCAGCCATATGTCTTAATTTAGTCCTCAGGGACATAGATTGCCTTTTCCCTTCCACAAGATGTCATATCAATCCATTACATTGATGGCATTATGCCGCTTGAACCTAATAAGGAAGTAGTGTCAATGACTTATTGGTAACACATTTGTGTGCTAGAGGGAGGGAAATTACTCTGACAAAAATTCAGGCATCTACCACGTGGGTGAAATTTCTAGGAGTCCATTGGTGTGGGGCATATTGAGATGTTCCTTCTAAAGTGAAGCATAAGTTGTTACATCTGCCCCTCCTACAACTAAAAAGGAGGCACAACACCTGGTGGTTCTCTTGGGATTTTGAAGGCAACATATTCTTCATTTGGGTGTGCTACTCCAGCCTATTATCGAGTGACTTAAAAACTTCTCCAGAATAAGAGAAAGCTCTGCAGCTGGTTTAGGCTGCTGAGCAAGCCACTCTCCCACTTGGGTCATGTGATGCAGCTGATCCAATGGTGCTTGAAGTGTCAGTGGCAGATAGAGATGCTGTTTGGAATCCTTGGCAGATCCCTTTGGTGGATCACTGCACAGACCCTTATGATTTTTGAGTAAAGTCCTGCCATCCTCTGCAGAGAAATACTCTCCTTTTGAGAAGCAGCTTCTGGCTTGTTGCTGAACACTTAACCATGGGTCACCAACTCACCATGCAGCCTGAGGAGCTCACCATTGAACTGGGTATTGTCTGACCCAGAGAGTCATAAGGTTGGAGTTACACAGCAGCATTCTATCATTAAATGGAAATGGTACATATGAGATCGGGCTCAAAGAGGGTCTGAGGGCACAAATAAGTTGCAAAAGAAGGTGGCCTAAATGCCCATGATCTACACTCCTGTCATATTACCTGCACTCTCCTAGCCTATACCTATGGCCTCATGGGGAGTTCCTTATGATCAGTTGGCTGAGGAAAAGAAAATTTGTGCCTGGTTTACAGGTGGTTCTGGATGATATGCAGGCACCACTCAGAAGTGGACAGTGACAGAACTGCAGCCCCTTTCTGGAACCTCCTTGAATGACAGTGGTGAAGGGGAATCCTCCCAATGGGCAGAACTTCAAGCAGTGTGCCTGTTTGTTCACTTTGACTGGGAGGAGAAATGACTGATTCATGGTTTTACTGGATGGTCAGAGACTTAGAAGGAATATGATTGGACAACTGGTGAGAGGAGGTATGTGGATAGAGCTCTCTGAGTGGGCCAAGGAAGTGAAGATATTTACGTCTCGAATGAATGTCCACCAAATGGTGACCTCAGCAGAAGAAGATTTTCACAATCCAGTGCATGTGATGATGCATTCTGTTGAAACCAGTCACCCTCTTTTCCCAGCCACTTCCATCATTGTCCAATGGGCTCATGAACAAAGTGGCCGTGGTGGCAGTGATGGATATTATGCATTGGCTCAGCAACACGGAATTCCACTCACCATGCCAGACCTGGCTACAGTCACTGCTGAATGTCCAATCTGCCAGCAACGGAGACCAACACTGAATGCTCAATGTGGCACCATTCCTTGAGGTGATCAGTCAGCAACCTGGTGGCAGGTTGATTACATTTTACCACTTCCATCATGGAAAGATCAGTGTTTCATTCTTCATGAGATGGATACTTCATTTGGATACAGAATAGCTTTCCCTGCACGCAATGCCTTTACCATAACTACCATCCATGAACTCACAGAATACCTTATCCACCTTCTTGGTATTCCACACAGTATCACCTCAGATCAAGGGACCCTCTTCACAGCAAAAGAAGTATGGCAATGTGCCCACATTCATGAAATTCACTGGTTTACCATGTTCTCCATCATCCTGAAGTAGCTGGCTTGATAGAACCATAGAGCGGCCATCTAAAGACACAATTACACTGCCAGCTAGGTGGCAACACCTTGCAGGGTTTGGGAAATTTTCTCCAGAAGGCTGTATGTGCTCTAAACCAGCATCAAGTATATGTTGCTCTTTCTCCCATAGCCAGAAGTCGGGGTTCCAGGAATCAAGGGGTGGAGATGGGATGGTACCACTCACTATTACCTCTAGTGACCCACTTAAAAGTTTTTTGCTTCCTTTCCCGTGACCATATGCCCTGTGGGTCTAGACATCTTAGTTTCAAAGGGAGGAATGCTCCCACCTGGAGACCCAACACAGATCCCATTGAACAGAAAGTGCAGAATTCCACCCAGCCTCTTTGGGACCCTCATACCTCTGGATCAACAGGCAAAGAAGGGAGTTACCATACTGGCTGGTGTGATTACCCTACCAAGGGGAAATCAGATTGATGTTGCATAATGGAGGTTAAAAAAGAGTATGTCTGGAATACAGGACATTCCTTAGGGCATTTCTTAGTACTACTATGCCCTGTGATTAAAATCAGTAAAAATATACAGCAACTCAATTCCAACATGACTATTAACGGCTCAAACCATTCAGGAATGATGGTTTGCATCACCCCACTAGGCAAAGAACAATGACTGGCTGAGGTGCTTGCTGAAGGTAAAGGGAATATCAATTGGTGGTGAAGAAGGGAGTTGTAAACACCAGTTACAACCATGTGACCTAGGTAGAGAAATGAGAATGGCACAGTCATCCCTTGGTGTCTATGCAGGATTGGTTCCAGGAACCCCCTTGGACATCAAAATCTGCAGATGCTCAAGTCCCTTATATAAAATGGCATAGTATTTGCATATAACCTATGCACATTCCACCGTATACTATATTTTTCTTTTTTTATTGTACTTTAGATGAGGGTTTACAGAACAAACTGGTTTCTCATTACACAGTTAGTACACATATTGTTTTACGACATTGGCTAACAACGCCACGACAGTGAATACTCTCCCTTCTCAATCTTGGGTTCCCTATTACCAGCTTTCCTGTCCGTTCCTGCCTTCTAGTCTTTGCCCCAGGGCTGATGTGCCCCTTTAGTCTCATTTTGTTTTATAGGCCTGTCCACTCCTTGACTGAAGGGTGAACCTCAGGAGTGACTTCATTACTGAGCTGAGAGGGTGTCTAGGGGCCATACTCTCAGGGTTTCTCCAGACTCTGTCAGGCCAGCAAGTCTGGTATTTCTTTTTTTTTTTTTTCCAGAATTCTTTTTGGTTTTTTAATTGTGCTTTAGGTGAAAGTTTACAGAGCAAATTAGATTCTCATTAAACAGTTAATGCACAAACTGTTTTGTGACATTGGTTGCCAGCACTGCAATGTATCAACGCTCTCTTCTCTTCCACCCCGGGTTAACTGTTTTCATTTGTCCAGTTTTCCTGTCCCTTTCTGCCTTCTCATCTTTGCTTTTGGGCTGGTGTGCCCATCAGTCTCGGATAAATGATTGAATTACGAAGCACGTTCCTCATGTGTGTTATTGTTGGCCCTATAAACCAGAAACAAACAAACGTGTTGCCGTCGAATCAATTCCTACTCATAGCAACCCTATAGGACAGAGAAGAACTGCCCCATAGGGTTTCCAAGGAGCAGCTGATAGATTGGAACTGCAGACCTTTTGGTTAGCAGCCAATCTTTTAATCACTGTGCCACCAGGGCTCCTGCTGGCCCTATAAACCAAAAATCAAACCCATTGCCATCCAGTCAATACAGACTTGTAGCGACCCTATATGGGGCACGGTGGTTAGGAGCTTGACTGCTAACCAAAAGGTCAGCAGTTCAAATCCACCAGCCACTCCTTGGAAATCCCATGGGGCAGTTCTACTCTGTCCTATAAGATCGCTATGAGTTGGTTCTAGGGATATGTCTAATATTTGGCTAAAGAGTGAACCCCCAGGAGTGAGTTCAGTACAGAGTTAAAAGGCTGTCCAGGGGCCATACTCTCAGGATTTCTCCAGTCTCTGCCAGACCAGTAAGTCAGGTCTTTTTTTTATGAGTTAGGATTCTGTTCTACATTTTTCTCCAGCTCTGTCCAGGACCCTCTATTATGATACCTGTCAGAGCACTCAGTGGTGGTAGCCAGGTACCGTCCAGTTGTATCGGACTCAGTCTGGTGGAGGCCATGATAGTTGTGGTCCATTAGTCCTTTGGACTAATCTTTCCCTTGTATCTTTGGTTTTCTTCTTTCCCTCTTCTCCCTACTGGGTGGGACCAGTGGAGTATCTTATATCTTAGATGGCTGCTCACAAGCTTTGAAGACCCCAGACGCTACTCACCAAAGAAGGACGTAGAACATTTTCTTTATAAACTATGCTATAAGAATTGAGCTAGATGTTCCCTGAGACCATGGTCCTCAGCCCTCAGCCCAGTAATTCAGACCCTCAGGGAGTCTGGATGTGTCTATGAAGCTTCCATGACCTTGCCTTGGTCAAGTTGTGTTGACTTCCTCAGTATTGTGTACTGTTTTACCTTTCACCAAAGTTACCACTTATCTACTACCTAGTTAGTGTTTTTCCCTTCCCACCCCTCCCCTCCCTAGTAACTATCAAAGATTGTTTCTTTTTGTGTGTAAGCCTCTTCATAAGTTTTTATAATAGTAGTCTTATACAGTATTTGTCCTTTTTCGATTGACTTACTTCACTCAGCATAATGCCATCCAGATTCATCCATGTCGTGAGACATTTCTCAAATTCATCATTGTTCTTTATCGTTGAGTAGTACTTCATTGTGTGTAAGTACCATAGTTTGTTTATCCATTCATCTGTTGATGGGCACTTAGGTTGTTTCCATCTTTTTGCTATTGTGAATAAGGTTGCAGTGAACATGGGTGTGCATATGTCTATTTGTAGAATGGCTCTTATTTCTCTAAGATATTTTCCTAGGAGTAGGATTGCTGGATCTGATGGTATTTCTATTTCTAGCTTTTTATGGAAGTGCCATATCAGTTTACAAAATGGTTGTACCATTTTGCATTCCCGCCAGCAGTGCATGAGAGTTCCAAGCTCCCCGCCTCTCCAACATTTGTTATTTTCTGTTTTTTTTAATTCATGCCAGTAATGTTGGGGTGAGATGGTATCTCATTGTACTTTTGATTTACATTTCTCTAATGGCTAGTGATGGCGAGCATTTCCTCGTGTGTCCTTAACTGCCTGAACGTCTTTTTGCTGAAGCGTCCGTTCATATCGTATGCCCATTTTTTAACTGAATTATTTGCCTTTTTATTTTAGAAGTATTGGATTTTCCTATAGATGTTAGTGCTTAGAACTTTGTTGGATATGTCACGGCCAAAATTTTTTTCCCAGTCTGTAGATTCTCTTTTTACTCTTGTGGTGAAGTCTTTTGATGAGCATAAATGTTTAATTTTTAGAAGATTCCATTTATCTAGCTTATTTTCTGGTGTTTGCATATTGTTAACTATGGTTTGTATTCTATTCATTGTGTATATTAGGACCCCTGGTACTGACCCTATTGTTTCTTCCATGATCTTTATAGTTTTTGGTTTTGTATTTAGGTCTCTGATCCATTTGGAACTAGCTTTTGTATATGGTGTGAGGTATGGGTCCTGTTTCTTTTATTTTTTTACATATAGACATCCAGTTTTGCCAGCATCGTTTATTAAAAAGACTGCCTTTTCCCCCATTTAATGGACTTTGGGCCTTTGTCGAGATCAGGTGACCATAGGTGGACGGATTTACATCTGGGTTCTAGATTCTGTTCCATTGGTCAGTGTGTCTGTCATTGTACCAGTACGAGGCTGTTTTGACTACCATAGCTGTATGGTAGATTCTGAAGTGTGAGGCCTCCTACTTTGTTCTTCTTCAGTAATGCTTTATCTGGGGCCACTTTCTTTTCCATATAAAGTTAATGATTGGTTTTCCCATCTGGTTAAAGAATGCTATTGCTATTTGGATCAGGATTGCATTGTATTTGTAGATTGCTTTGGGTAAAATTGACATTTTCACAATGTTGAGCCTACCTATCCATGAGCATGGTATGTTTTTCCATTTATGTAGGTCTCATTTGGTTTCTTGCTGTAATGTTTTGTAGTTTTCTTTGTGTAGGTCTTTTATGTCCCTGGTTACTGAGTGAGAGAGTCTGGGCTCCTTCAGTTGCAGCCAGCAAACGTGGTCATACTTAGCCCTGAGTGAGTCCACACCATACTTCTATCTCCGATTGGGAATTCCAAGGAGGTGTCTTTCTACTTGAGGGGTTGTTAGTTTTCTTCCAAAATGGTCATGCTGAGTTATGTCGTTTAGTCAGGAATCTCCACTCCATATCTCCATCCCTTTCCCATTTTCCATCAGTTTCTTCTTCTCAGTGATTTACAATCTAATACTTTATCCCTTCATTTAAGGTTCAGGCTTCCAGGATTGACATTTGTATTTGTTTTACTTGTTTTTTCGGGCCTTTGTTGCAGTGGGATTGCTTAGTGCCTCTGACTAGTGTACCATCATCGCCCCGCCCCTCTCAGTGGTAGAATTCTTGCCTTCCATGTGGGAGACCCAGGTTCGATTCCTGGCCAGCGTACCTTGGAGGCTGTTGGTGAGTGCTGGAGGTCAGCTTCATGAAGCACCAGGCACAGCATCCAGGTTTGTTGTTCACCTCATCCTGCCTGTACTGGTATTTCTTTATGAGTAAGAATTTTGTTCTACATTTTTCTCCAGCTCTGTCTGGGACCCTCTATTGTGATCCCTGTCAGAGCAGTCAGTAGAGGTAGCCAGGCACCATCTAGTTGTACTGGGCTCAGTCTGGTGGAGACTGTGGTAGATGTGGTTCATTAGTCCTTTGGACTAATCTTTCCCTTGTATCTTTTGTTTTCTTCATTCTTCCTTGCTCCTGAAGGCACAAGACCAGTTGAGTATCCTAGATGGTCCCTCACAGGCTTTTATGACCCCAGACGTTACTCATCAAAGCAGAGTGTAGAACATCTTCTTTATAAATTATGTTATGCCAATTGAGGTAGATGTTCCCCAAGACCATGGTCCCTGCATCCCTCAGCCCAACAATTCGGTCCCTCGCGGAGTTTAGATGTGTCTATGGAGCTTCCATGACCTTGTGTTGTACAAGTTGTGCTGGTTTCCCCAGTACTGTGTACTGTCTTACCCTTCACCAATGTTACTGGGTATCTCCAGCTTCATAAAAGGACTCATATGGTTGCAGGAATGGAGACAGCCTGAATGGAGAACTCTTTCAAACAAGGTCAGATGTTCTGGGCTGAATGTTCCTGCTGAAACCTGCTGCACTTGCAGTTTTTCCATCTTAGTCAGTGGCAACTCCATCCTTCCATATACTAAGACAAGAAACTTAAAGTTTTCTTTGACTCCAGAGTTTTCCTTCCATGGCAAATCGAATTAGTCAGAAATTCATGTTTTCTAGTCATTCAGGTGTGAACATTGATCTATGCCAGGGTTTCTGAACCTCAGCACTATTATATTTTGCAACTGATAATTCTTGCAGGGAGGGGTCTCTTCTGTGTATTGCAGCATGTTTAGCAACATCCTTGGCCTCTGCTAACTACGTACCAGTAGAAACCACCGCCCCTAACCCAGGTGTGATGATCAAAAGTCTCACAAATCAGAAGTATTAGCTGCACAGAAAGCGTCAATATAGTAGCTGCAATATGATATCATGGAAACACACAAGTTTTGCTGAAGAAGAGAGTTGATGAAAAAGGTGTGGACAAACCACATGCTCCCAGGTGTTCTTTTTCCAGAGTCTCCTCTTCCAAACCTCCAGATCTAAGGATTGCTATGGCCTCCTCCCAATGCTACTTGACCTTAAACATTATAAATGATCCCCTGACCTGAAGATTTCTTGGCGGAGTGTACAACAAACAGGAGTGTGAAAACTGATTTTCTTGTACATGTTGCTCTCCACTTATGGCTCATCTTTGTCTTTAGTTCTACCAAGATGAGCAGAGCATAAGCCCCACCTCTGTATGAAGTCTGTAGCTCTTCTGCAAAGCTTTCCTTCTCAAGAATTCCTCCCCATAAAGCTCCCTTTCTCCCTTCTATGTGCACCAAAGGCCTCCCCCACCAAATGGGTAGACAAGCCAGGCATCTGAAGGGAAGAAACAAATATTCCATGCAGTCTTCCTTGTCACAGGTTTACAAAACCAGGGAGGAATGGATACTTACAAAGTGAGGAGGTGTGCCGGGTATCACTTTCTCTGCTGCCTATCTGTGCCTCTCCTTAAAAGCTCAGCTTCTATGCCACTAAACCCCATTGCACAGAAATGCTATGGATCACCATGAACAACCACAGACCCATGATCTTGATTTTATTGTGTCCTGTCAGAGAACACAACCACAGGTTAATGACTTTGGTCAACCCAAACATCTATCAATCAGTGGCCCATAGAAACTGCTTCTGAACATAAAGAATAGCAACAGTTTACAAGTCATCCCAAAATATGTGGCTACTACATGTATTTAGGGGGAGACCCTGGTGGCGTAGTGGTTAAGTGCTACCACTACTAACCAAAGGGTCAGCAGTTCAAATCCGCCAGGCGCTCCTTGGAAACTCTATGGGGCAGTTCTACTCTGTCCTATAGGGTCGCTATGAGTCGGAATTGACTCGATGGCACTGGGTTTGGTTTATGGTTTTTGCTCCAGGTGGGTTGGTACCAATTGAAGCATCTTAGATGGCTGCTTGATAGCTTTTAAGATCCCAGATGCCACTCACCAAAGTGGGATGCAGAACATCTTCTCTATAAACTTTGCTATGCTAATTGACCTAGATGTCCTCTGAAACCATGGTCCCCAGACCTCTGGCCCTGCTATGCTATCCCTCGAATTGTTTGGTTTTATTCAGGAAACTTCTTAGCTTTTGGTTTAGTCTTGTTGTGCTGACTTCCTATATTGTGTTTTGCCCTTCCCTTCACCTAAGATCATTCTTGTCTACTATCTAGTTAGTAAATACCCCTCTTTCCTGCCTCCCCACCCTCATAGTTATCAAAAATTTTTTTCTTCTGTGTTTAAGCCTTTTCTTGAGTTCTTATAATAGTGGTCTCATACAGTATGTGTTCTTTTGTGACTGATTTCACTCAGCATAATGCCTTCCAGATTCATCCATGCTATGAGATGTTTCACTGATTCATTGTTGTTCTTTATTGTTGTGTAGCATTCCATTCTGTAAATACACCATAATTTGTTTATCCACTTATGTGTAGATGGGGACCTTGGTTGTTTCCATCTTTTTGCTGTTGTGAACAGTGCTGCAGTGAATATGAGTGTGCATATATCTGTTTGATGGCTCTTGTTTCTCTAGAATATGTTCCAAGGAATGGAATTGCTGGATTGTATGGTACTTCTATTTCTAGCTATTTAAGGAATCACCAAATCAATTTCCAATGTAGTTGTACCATTTTTGCATTCTCACCAGCAGTGTCTAAGTGCCTCAGTCTCTCCACAACCTCTCCAACATTTATTATTTTGTGTTTTTTGGATTAATGCTAGCCTTGTTGGAGTGAGATGGTATCTTATTGTAGTTTTGATTTGCGTTTCTCTAATGGCTAAGGATGGTGAGCATTTCCTCATGTTATCTGTTAGCCGCATGAATGTCTTCTTGGGTGAAGTGCCTGTGCATACCCTTTGCCCATTTGTTAATTGGGTAATTTGTCTTCTTGTTGTTGAGGTTTTGCAGTATCTTGTAGATTTTAGAGATTAGGCCCCGGTCAGATACATTGTAGCCAAAATTATTTTTCCAGTCTGTAGTTTGTCTTTTTACTCTTGCTAAGTCTCTCAATGAACATAAGTGTTTGATTTTTTAGAAACTCCCAGTTATCTAGTTTCTCTTCTGGTATTTGTGCAGTGTTAGTAATGTTTTGTATTCTGTTTATGCCATGCGTTAAGGCTCCTAGCATTGTCCCTATTTTTCCTTCCATGATCTTTATCATTTTAGAATTTGTATTTTGGTCTTTGATCCATTTTGAGTTAGTTTTTGTGCATGGTATGAGGTATGGGTCTTGTTTCATTTTTTTTTGCAGGTGGATATCCGGTTATGCCAGCACCATTTGTCTTTTCCCTATTTAACAGACTTTGGGCCTTTGTCAAATATCAGCTGCTCATAGGTGGATGCATTTACGTCTGGATTCTCAGTTCTGTTTCACTGGTCTATGTGTCTCTTGTACCAGTACCAGGCTGTTTTGAGTACCTTGGCAGTATAATAGGTTCTAAAATCAGGTAGTGCGAGGCCTTCTACTTTGTTCTTCTTTAGTAATTCTTTACTTATTCAGGGCCTCTTCCCTTTCCACATGAAGTTGGTGATTTGTTTCTCCATCTCATTAAAAAAATGTCATTGGAATTTGGATCGAGATTACATCGTATCTGTAGATCACTTTGGGTAGAATTGATATTTTCACAATGTTGAGTCTTCCCATGCATGAGGAAGGTAAGTTTTTCCATTTACGTAGGTCTCTTGGTTTTTTTTTCTTGGTGTAGCGGTTAAGTGCTATGGCTGCTAACCAAGGAGTCCACAGTTTGAATCCACCAGGCGCTCCTTGGAAACTTTATGGGGCAGTTCTACTCTGTCCTATAGGGCCACTATGAGTCGGAATTGACTCAATGGCACTGGGTTTGGTTTGGTTTTGTTTAGGTCTCTTTTGGTATCTTGCAATAGTGTCTTGTAGTTTTCTTTGTATAGGTCTTGTATGTCTCTGGTTAGATTTATTCCTAAGTATTTATCTCCTTGGGAGCTATTATAAATGGTATTGATTTGGTGATTTCCTCTTAGAAGTTCTCTTGGTTGGTTTAGAGGAATCAATCAAAGTGATTTTTGTATGTTTATCTTGCATCCTGATAGTTGGCTGAAATCTTCTATTAGTTCCATTAGTTTTCTGTGTATAAGATCATATTATTTGCAGATAGAGGTACTTTTACTTCTTCCTTACCAATTTCGATGCCCTTTATTTCTTTTTCTAGCCTAATTCCTCTGGCTAGGACCTCCAGCACAATGTTGAATAAGAGTGGTGATAAAGGGCATCCTTGTTTGGTTCCCATTCTCAAGGGAAATGCTTTCAAACACTCTCTATTTACATTGATGTTGGCTGCTGGCTTTGCATAAATGCCCTTTATTATGTTGAGGAATTTTCCTTCTATTCCTATTTTGCTAAGAGTTTTTATCACGAATGGGTGTTGGACTTTGTCAAATGCCTTTTCTGCATCAGTTGATAAGATCATGAGGTTCTTGTCTTTTGTTTTATTTATGTGATGGATTACATTGGTTGTTTTTCTAATGGTGAATCATCCCTACATACCTGGCATGAATCCCACCTGGTCGTGGTGAATTATTTTTTTGATATGTTGTTGAATTCTATTGGCTAGAATTTTGTTGAGGATTTTTGTGGCTATGTTCATGAGGGATTTTGGTCTGTAATTTTCTTTTTTTGTGGTGTGTTTACCTGGTTTTGGTCTCAGGGTTATGCCGGCTTTATAAAATGAGTTTGGGGTATTTCATCTTTGTCTATGCTCTGAAATACCTTTAATAGTAGTGGTGTTAACTCTTCTCTGAAAGTTTGGTAGAATTCTCCAGTGAAGCTGTCAGGGCCAGAGTTTTTTTTTGTTGTTGTTGTTGGGAGTTTTTTAAATTACCGTTTCAATCTCTCTTCTTTTGTTGTAGGTTTGTTTAGTTGTTCTACCTCTGTTTGTGTTAGTTTAGGTGGGTAGTGTGTTTCTAGAAATTTGTCCTTTTCCTTTAGGTTTTCAAATTCGTTAAATACAGTTTTTTTATAGTATTCTGTTATGATTCTTTTAATTTCAGTTGGTTCTGTCGTGATATCACCCATCTCATTCCTTATTTGGATTATTTGCTTCTTCTCCTGCTTTTCTTTTGTCAGTTTGGCCAGTGGTTTATAGATCCTGTTGATCTTTTCAAAGAACGAGTTTTGGTCTTGTTAACTCTTTCAATTTTTTTCTATTCTCTATTTCATTCAATTCTGCTCTAATTTTTCTTATTTGATTTCTTCTGGTGCCTGAGGGCTTCTTTTGCTGCTCTCTTTCTATTTGTTCAAGTTGTAGGGATAATTCTGTGATTTTGGCCCTTCTTTTTGTATGTGTGCACTTATTGCTATAAATTGACTTTTGAGCATGGCTTTTGTTGTGTCCCAAAGGTTCTGGTAGGAGGTTTTTTCATTCCCATTTGATTCTGTGAATTTCCTTATTCTGTCCTTAATTTCTTCTATAACCCAGTAGTTTTTGAGTAAGGTGTTGTTCAGTTTGCACATGCTTGTTTTTTTTTTTTTTTTTCCTCACCTTTTCGATTATTGATTTCTACTTTTATGGCTTTATGGTCAGAAAAGATGGGTTGTAATATGTTGATGCTTTGGATGCTGTTAAGGCTTGCTTTATGGCCTAATATATGGTATATTCTAGAGAATGTTCCATGTGTGTTGGAAAAGAAAGTATACTTGGCTGTTGTTGGGTAGAGTGTTCTATTTATGTCTATGAGATCAAGCTGGTTGATTGTGGCATTCAGATCTTCTGTGTCTTTTATTGAGCTTCTTTCGGGATGTTCTGTCCTTCACCAAAAGTGGTGTGTTGAAGTCTCCTACTATTATTGTGGAACCATCTATATCTCTTTTCAATGCCATTATAGTCCGTTTTATGTATTTTGGAGCCCCGTTGGGTATGTAAATATTTATCATGGTTATGTCCTCTTGGTGTAATGACCGTTTAATCATTATATAGTGTCCTTCCTTATCCTTTGTGGTGGATTTTACTTTAAAGTCTATTTTATCAGATATTCATTTTGCCACTCCTGCTCTTCTTTGATTGTTGTTGGCTTGATATATTTTTTTACATCCTTTGAGTTTTACTTTGTGTCTTTAAGTCTAAGGTGTGTCTCTTGTAGGTAGCATATAGATGGATTGTGTTTTTTAATCCATTCTGCCATGCTGTGTCTCTTTATTGGTGCACTTCATCCATTTACATTCAGCATATATTGACGGGTACGAGTTTAGTACTGTCATTTTGATGTATTTTTGTGTGTGTGTGTGTTATAGACAATTTCTTTGCTCCACTTAGTTTCCGTTGCTATCATTTTTCTTTATGTATTTTCTTTTCATCCTTTTCATTGTTGTTGATTTTATATTTGCTGAGTCTTTATTTTTATTTTTGTTCTGTTTTTTATTTTGATGTATAGGAGTGTTACTTTCCTTTGTGGTTACCTTAATATTTATCATTATTTTTCTCAGTTTAAACCAATCTTTTTTTTTTTTTTTTTAGTTTTTTTAAATTTTTTAAAATAATTTTTATTGTGCTTTAAGAGGAAGTTTACAAATCAAGTCAGTCTCTCACACAAAAACCCATATACACCTTGCTACACACTTAAAATTACTCTCCCCCTAATGAGACAGTCTTCTCTCTCCCTCCACTCTCTCTTTTTGTGTCCATTTCACCAACTTCTAACCCCCTCCACCCTCTTATCTCCCCTCCAGGCAGGAGATGCCAACATAGTCTCAAGTGTCCACCTGATCCAAGAAGCTCACTCCTCACCAGCATCCCTCTCCAACCCATTGTCCAGTCCAATCCATGTCTGAAGAGTTGGCTTCAGGAATTGTTCCTATCCTGGACCAACAGAAGGTCTGGGGGGCATGAGCATCGTAGTCCTTCTAGTCTCAGTCAGACCATTAAGTCTGGTCTTATGAGAATTTGGTGTCTGCATCCCACTGCTGTCCTGCTCCCTCAGGGGTTCTCTATTGTGTTCCCTGTCAGGGCTGTCATCAGTTGTAGCTGGGCACCATCTAGTTCTTCTGGTTTCAGGATGATGTAGTCGCTGGTTCATGTGGCCCTTTCTGTCTCTTGGGCTTGTAATCACCTTGTGTCCTTGGTGTTCCTCATTCTCCTTTGATCCAGGTAGGTTGAGACAAATTGATACATCTTAGATGGCTGCTTGCTAGCGTTTAAGACCCCAGACACCGCTCTTCAAAGTTGGATGCAGAATGTTTTCTTAATAGATTTTATTATGCCAATTGACTTAGATGGTCCCCAGACCCGTGCCCCTGCTATGCTGGCCTTCGAAGCATTCAGTTTATTCAGGGAGCTTCTTGCTTTTGGTTTAGTCCAATTGTGCTGACCTCCCCTGTATTGTGTGCTGTCTTTCCCTTCACCTAAAGTAGTTCTTATCTACTATCTAATTAGTGAATACCCCCCTCCCACCCTCCCTCCCTCCCCTTCTCGTAACTACAAAAGAATGTTTTCTTTTCAGTTTAAACTATTTCTCATGTTCTTTCAATAGTGGTCTTATACAATATTTGTCCTTTTGCAACTGACTAATTTCATTCAGCATCATGCCTTCCAGGTTCCTCCACGTTATGAAATGTTTCACAGATTCGTCACTGTTCTTTACCGACGCGTAGTATTCCATTGTGTGAATATACCATAATTTATCCATTCATCTGTCGATGGGCACCTTGGTTGCTTCCATCTTTTTGCTATTGTAAACAGTGCGGGAATAAACACAGGTGTGCACACATCTGTTCGTGTAAAGGCTCTTATTTCTCTAGGATATATTCCAAGGAGTGGGATTGCTGGATCCTATGGTAGTTCTATTTCGAACTTTTTAAGGAAGCGCCAAATCGATTTCCAAAGTGGTTGTACCATTTGACATTCTCATCAGCAGTGTAGAAGTGTTCCAATCTCTCCACAGCCTCTCCAACATTTATTATTTTGTGTTTTTTGGATTAATGCCAGCCTTGTTGAAGTGAGATGAAATCTCATTGTAGTTTTGATCTGCATTTCTCTAATGGCTAATGATTGTGAACATTTCCTCATACATCTGTTAGCTACCTGAATGTCTTCTTTAGTGAAGTGTCTATTCATATCTTTTGCTCATTTTTTAATTGGGTAATTAGTCTTTTTGCAGTTGAGTTTTTGCAGTATCATGTAGATTTTAGAGATCAGGCACTGACTGGAAATGTCATAGCTAAAAACTTTTTCCCAGTCTGTAGGTAGTCTTTTTACTTTTTTGATGAAGTCTTTGGATGAGCATAAGTGATTTTTAGGAGCTCCCAGTTATCTAGTTTTTCTTCTACATTCTTTATAGTGTTTTGTGTACTGTTTATGCCATGTATTAGGGCTCCTAACATTGTCTCTATTTTTTCTTCCATGATCTTTATCGTTTTAGGTTTTATATTTATGTCTTTGATCCATTTTGAGTTAATTTTTGTGCATGAAGTGAGGTATGGGTCTTGCTTCACTTTTTTGCAGATGGATATCCAGTTATGCCAGCACTATTTGTTAAAAAGACTGTCTTTTCCCCATTTAACTGTTTGGGTCCTTTGTCAAATATCAACTGCTCATATGTGGATGGATTTATGTCTGGATTCTCAATTCTGTTCCATGTATCTGTTGTTGTACCAGTACCAGGCTGTTTTGACTACTGTGGTGGTATAAGAGGTTCTAAAATCAGGTAAAGTAAGGCCTCCCACTTTGTTCTTCTTTTTCAGTAATGCCTTATTTATCCAGGGCCTCTTTCTCTTCCATATGAAATTGGTGATTTGTTTCTCCATCTCATTAATGTCATTGGGATTTTGATCGGAATTGCATTAAATGCATAGACCTCTTCTGGTAGAATAGACATTTTTATAATGTTAAGTCTTCCTTTCCACAGGCAAGGTGTGTTCTTCCACTTATGTAAGTCTCTTTTGGTTTCTTGCAGAAGCATACTGTAGTTTTCTTTGTATAAGTCTTTTACATCTCTGGTAAGATTTATTCCTAAGTATTTTATCTTCTTGGGGGGCTACTGTAAATGGCATTGATTTGGTGATTTCCTCTTTGATGTTCTTTTTGTTGGTGTAGAGGAATCCAACTGATTTTTGTATGTTTATCTTGTACCCCAAGACTCTGCTGAACTCTTCTATTAGTTTCAGTAGTTTTCTGGAGGATTCCTTAGGGTTTTCTGTGTATAAGATCATGTCATATGCAAAAAGAGATCATTTTACTACCTTCTTGCCAATCCAGATGCCCTTTATTTCTTTGTCTAGCCTAATTGCTCTGGCTAGGACTTCCAGCATAATGTTGAATAAGAGTGGTGATAAAGGGCATCCTTGTCTGGTTCCTGATCTCAGTGGGGATGTTTTCAGGCTCTCTCCATTTAGGGTGATGTTGGCTGTTAGCTTTGTATAAATGCCCTTTATTATGTTGAGAAATTTTCCTTCTATTCCTATTTTACTGACAGTTTTTATCATGAATGAGTGTTGAACTTTGTCAAATGCCTTTTCTGCATCAATTGATAAGATCATGTGATTCTTGTCTTTTGCTTTATTTATGTGATGGATTACATTGGTTGTTTTTCTAATGGTGAATCATCCCTGCATACCTGGCATGAATCCCACCTGGTCATAGTGAATTATTTTTTTGATATGTTGTTGATTCTATTGGCTAGAATTTTGTTGAGGATTTTTGCATCTACATTCATGAGGGATATAGGTCTATAATTTTCTTTTCTTGTGATGTCTTTACCTGCAAACCAATCTTTCATTTCTTTATATTACTTTGATTTCTTCTCCATGTGAAAGATCTATGACTACATTATTTAGTCCCTCTTTTTTGGTTTAATGTTGTCTTTTTTTAACATATTTATGTCTCTGTTTCCCTATTTTCACTGTTTTAGCTTCAATTTATTTGTGACTTCCCAGCCTGGGTTGATATCTGGTTGTTCTGTCCTATGTTCTAGTCTTGGATTGTTATCTGGTATTTTTGATTTTGTAACTGGAGGACTCCCTTTAGCATTTCTTCTAATTTTGGTTTGGTTTTTCCAAATTTCCTTAACTTCCCTTTATCTGGAAATGCCCTACTTTCACCATCATATTTAAGAGACAGTTTTGCTGGGTATATAATTCTTGGCTGGCAATTTTTTTCCTTCAAAGCTTTATCTACGTCATGCCATTGCCTTCTTGCCTGTATGGTTTCTACTGAGTATATAAAAAACAGAGTATTATTGACTGTCCTTTGTAGATGACTTTTCATTTATCCCTAGCCACTCTTAAAATTCTCTCTTTATCTTTGGTTTTGGCAAGTTTCATTATAGTATGTCTTGGTGACTTTCTTTTGGGTCTATCTTATGTGGGGTTCGATGAGTTTCTTGGATAGATATCTTCTCATCTTTCATAATATCAGGGAAGTTTTCTGCCAACAAATCTTCAACAATTCTGCCTGTATTTTCTGTTATCCCCCTGTTCTGGTACGCCAATCACTCATAGATTATTCCCCTTAATAGAGTCTCACATAATTCTTGGAGTTTCTTCATTTTTAAAAAAATTAGTTATCTGATTTTTCCTCAAATAAGTTCACGTCAAGTACTTTATCTTCAAACTCACTAATTCTGACTTCCATTGCCTCAATTCTGCTCCTGTTGTATAATTCTGAAAATTTATTCTTAATCTTTTGAATTGAAGTTTTCTGTCTCTCTATGGATTCTTGCAGCCTGTTAAATTTGTCATTATGCTCTTGAATAACCTTCTTAAGTTCCTCTATTACTTTGTCTGTGTGTTCCTTGGCTTGTTCTGTGTTTTGCCTGATCTTCTTCCTGATCTCTTGCAGAGCCCTGTATGTTAATCTTTTGAATTCTACCTCTGGTAATTCCAAGAATTTCTCTTCCTCAGAAGGTTTCTTGATTCTTTGTTTTGGGATCTTGCTGAAGGCATCATGGTCTGTCTCTTTATGGGATTTGATATTGAATATTGTGTCCGAGCCCTCGATGAGTTATTACAGTTACTTATTTTATATTTGCCTACTGTGTCCTACCTTCTTGTTTTGTTTTATTTTGGTATGCTCAAGTAGGCTGGTCATGTGATCTACTTTGATTATTGGTGCCTTTAAAGTTCTCATGTCACCAGGTAGTTAGACCTGTTACTAGGTATGTGAGCCCAGGAGTCCATTTAATTTTCTTGTTTGGATTCAGCTCAGGTGTCCAGGTAGTCTGTCACCAAGTGCGTGATGGAGGCTCTCACCTATAGTCCTAGACTGGCAGGGGTGATTGGAGTAAGCTCATGTATCTGACTGCAGTAGGGGGTCATGTGCTGAGCAAGGTACGGGGGCTGACAGCTGGCTCTGAGTGTCTGTGAGGAAAGCATGTTCTGATCCCTAGAGCATGTAGGTTGGTGAGTTTTGCAGCTGAACTATGGGCACCCAATGCTGTTGGCTGTAAGGACTGGGAAGCACCACTTCTTGGACTCCTGTTGTGGGTGGCTAGGTGGTGTAGGTGGAGCCACCAGTCCTCAGGCCAGTGATGAGGGTAGGTGAGTACCCTGATTAATGGGCAGAGCACTGTCAAATGTCACAAATCTGCCACTCCACATTATAACTGATACAGTTGATAATAGGTCAGGCCTACAGTGTTGAAATGGGCCCACACAGGTCTACGCAGGGGTGAAAGGCTTTCAAAGTGTGTGAATCCCTTATGTCTGTGCCTAAGCAAAGGGGCTGTGCCTGCCCTGGGTTCCTGGCTTAAGGGAGCTGGCAGATTATTTTTTTCCTGTTTGTTAATCTGTTTCCTCTCCAAAGCCGGAAGAATGGCTCAGGACACGTGATGGGTCCTACTTCTGGTCAGAGGACTCTGCAATCGCTGAAGCCAGCCCAGGACCCAGTGCAGAGCAGGCAGGGGGCAGGTAAATGGGAGAGAGGCTCTTCCCAAGGGGTGTTTTTTGATCCTCACAGTAGGTTAGATGCATGTATTTACCTTTTGCCAATTGAGTGCTGCTTCTCATTGATCCTGAAGGGTTGAGCAGGCTCTCCTGCTACTTGGTTTCTCCCAATGTGGAAAACTCGTCCCGAGCACCACTTCTTGATTCACCGCTCACACTGGCCAATCCAGCCTGCAGAGTGCCGATTTCCACTGTGTTAGGTCTGACAATTCCTCACTGCTTCTGAACCATCTCTCTCTCTCCACTACTCAGTCCATTTCCTCAACTTTGCCTTTGATTTTCAGGTCTTCTGGGTTGTCATATATAATTGAATCACTTGTTTTTTGGGTGTTTGTTGTAAGAGGGACCAGAGGAAGCATCTGACTACTCCGCCATCTTGGCTCTGTCTCCTTGGCAATTATCTTAAATGTAAATATATTAAACTCTTCAATGAAAAGGCAGAGAGTGGAAGGATGGATTAAAAATCATGATACATCTATATGCTATCTACAAGAGTTATATTTTACATCCAAAGACACAAATAGGTTGAAAATGGAAGAATGGGGGAAAAAATTCATGCAAATAGTAACCCAAGGAGAGATGGGGTAGCTATCCTAATATCAGACAAAATAGACTGTAACTCAAAATCTGTTATAAAAGATAGAGAAAGGCATTATATAATGATCAAAAACATAACACTTATAAATGATATATGCATCTAAAAACAGAGCCACAAAAACTACAAAGTAAACATTGACAGAATTGAAAAGAGAAACAGACATTTCTACAATAATTATTGGAGACTTCAATACATCTAGAGAGAAAATCAATAAGGAAATAGAGGACTTGAAAAACAGTATAAACCAACTAGACCTAACAGAAATATAAAGAATACTCCACCCAATATCACCACAATGCACATTCTTTTCTAGTGCACATGGATCATTCTCCAGGATAGACCAAATTCTAGGTCACAATAAATTTTAAAAGACTGAAATCACAGAAAGTGTCTTTTCCCAACACAATAGAACGAAGCTAGAATTAATAACAGAAGGAAAACTGGAAAATACTCAAATATATGAAAATTAAACAACATACTATTAACCAACAGTCAAGGAAAAAATCAAAAGAGAAATCAGAAAATACTTAGCACCAAAAGAAAATGAAACCACAACATACCAAAAGTTAAGGAATGCAACAGAGGCAGTGCTCAGGGGCAAATTTACAGTAGTAAATGCCTACGTTAAAAAGAAGAAAGATCTGAAATCAATTTCCTAAATTTACAACTTGAGGAATTCAAAAAAGAAGAGCAAGCTAAGCCCAAAACTACCAGAAGAACAAAAATAACAAAGATCAGGGCAGAAATAAATGAAATAGAGAATAGAAAAACAATAGGGAGAATCAACAAAACCAAAAGTTGTTTTTTTTTAAAGATCAACAAATTCAGCTATTCAGCTAGACTGACAAAGAAAGAAGAAAGAAATGATGCAAATCTTAAAATCAGAATTGGAAGTTGGGACATTACAACCAACCCTACAGAAAGAAGGATCATAAAAGAATACTAAGAACAATTGCATATCAACAAATTAGGTAACTTAGATGAAATCGACAAATCCTAGAAACACATAGACTACTAAATTGCCTCAAGAAGAAGTAGATCTCAATAGACCCATAGTAAGTGAAAAGATGGATTCAGCAATAAAAAACTTCCAATTAAAAAAGAAAAAAGAAGTGCTGGACTAGACGGCTTCACTGGAGAATGCTAGCAAACATTTATAGAAGTGACATGAATCCTTTTTAAACACTTCCAAAAAAACTAGAAGAGGAGGTAACACTTCCTAACTCATTCTGTGAAGCTAGCATTACTCTGATCAAAGCCAGACAGACACCACAAGAAAAGAAAACTATAGTCCAATATCCCTTATGAATAGAGATGTAAAAATCCTCAACATAATACTAACAAACTGAATCTAACACCATATTAAAAGGGCCATACACCATGATCAAAGGGGCTTTATTCCAAGAATGCAACCGTGGCTTAACATTAGATAATCAGTCAATGTAATACATCACATTAATAGAACAAAGGAAAGAAACACATGATCATCTCAATCAATGCAGAAAAAGTATTTGACAAAATCCAACACACTTTTATGTTAAAAAAAAAATCAACAAACTAGGAATAGGAGGGAAATTTCTAAATATGATAAAGGGCATCTATGAAAAGCCCATGGTCAACATCCATACCCAGTGGAGAAAGACTGAGAGCTGTCCCCTTGATATCAGGAAGGATACAAGACAAGGTTACTCACCTTCACCACTGCTGTTGAAGATAATACTAGAGGTCCTAGCCAGAGCCATTTGGCAAGAAAAAGAAGTAAAAAAGTATTCAAACAAGGACAGAAGAATTAAAACTATCCCAATTCTCAGATAACATGATCCTAAAAAAAAAAAAAAAAGTGTTGCTCTCGAGTTAATTCCCACTCATAGCGACCCTAAAGGTCAGAGCAAAACTGCCCCTTAGGGTTTCCAAAGAGCAGCTCCTAGCTCAAGTCCCAAGAACTGGAGGTCCAACAAATAGCAGCCAGCTGCAGGATTCATAGCCCGTGAGCCTTACCGGAAAGTCCACCTATATTGGATGCAGGCCACACCCCCAAGGAACCTCCCTTTCAACTGATTGACTACTCATAGCAGATCCCATCATGGAGGTAATCACATTACATCAAAAGTGATCACATCATTATACAACCATCAAACTACATTATAACTGCCAAACCACTGAGAATCCTGTCCCACCAAGTTGACACACAACATTAACAATCAAAGTGAGTTATTCCAAAGCATGAATAGAACAGTATTGATGTGCAATTTGGTTACTTTCTAGTTTTTGCTTGTGACTAAGGCCGCTGTGAATATTCTTGGATGAGTCTTTTGTGGACCTGTGCGTCCATTTCCCTTGAGGACTTAAGTAGGATTGACTTTGTCTCAGTGGCAGTGATCAGAGAGTGGTTAGTACCCTGCGTTGTGGCCTCAGCAACCCCAGCTTGAATCCCAGTCACTGCATGTAGTGGTAACTTGTTTGGCAGCCCTGCCTTTTAACTAAAGGTTGTAATTCTGCTTTAGGCAGTCTCTCAGGAGTGCTGTCAAATAATTTGTGAATAATACTTTTCACTGTTCACACGGAGAGACGCTTCAGGGCAGGATGAAAATCTGTGGGAAAGGACCTTCTAGAGGGTGATCCCGGAGCTCATCGCCTCTTCCAGAAGTTGGACATATGAACACTTTGGGGAGAAGAGTCAAGGACCCCGTGAGCAAGCACACCTGAGGCTCTTAATCCAATCTGAGTTTAAATCTCGGTGGGACCTTCGCACGCAATGAATATGCTCTTTTATTCAGGCCGCACAAAATTTTAGTATTTAAAAACACACTTGTGCCCCCCAAATAGTGAATTGGACCTAATTTCCAATACTGTGTCACCCTTTCCCCGCTGCCTCAACTCTGTCACGGTTTAGGGGAGAAAAGGATTTTGGCCCGGGAAGAAGTTTGGGCTGTAGCTCCAAGGTCCCAGGAGCGAATTTCCACTCTCCTCCTGCTCCCGGTGGTTGCTTGCGGCACTCGTCCCGCTCCCCTCGCTCTGTTCTGGAGCCAGAGTCCTAGAAACCGGGTTCTCAGAATGACGTGGTCCAGAAGGAATTTTCAGAAATTTCAGGGTTTCAGGACTCTTGCTACCCACGTTCGTTGAGTCCCCCGGACCCTGTGCAGGCTCTGTCTTTGAGCCTTGGGTTTCTGGGGGGTGAAATGTAGAGACTGCGTCCATTAAATCCTAGACCCTGAGTTTACTTTCACAGTAAGTACATAGACTATTGACTAGCTCTCCAAAGAAAATTATAATGATGTATGTAGCAAAGAAGACAAAACAATGCCCAGCTAGCTCAGTCAGTAGGGTGTGAGACTCTTCATCTCAGAGTCGTGGGTTCGAGCCCCACATTAATCTACTGTCGAGTGGATTCCGGATTCCGACTCATAGCAACCCTCTAGGACAGAGTAAAACTGTCCCATAGAGTTTCTAAGGAAAGCCTGTGGATTTGAACTGCTGACCTTTCTTTAAAAAAAAATAATTTTTATTGTACTTTAAGTGAAAGTTTACAAATCAAGTCAATCTCTCACATATAAACTTATATACACCTTACTACATATTCCCACTTACTCTCCCCCTAATGAGTCAGCCTGCTCCCTCCTTCCAGTCTCTCCTTTCATGACCGTTTTGCCAGTTTCTAACTCCCTCTACCCACGCATCTCCCCTCCAGACAGGAGATGCCAACATAGTCTCAAGTGTCCACCTGATGCAAGTAGCTCATTCCTCATAAGCATCTCTCTCCAACCCATTGTCCAGTCCAATTCATGTCTGATGAGTTGTCTTCAGGAATGGTTCCTGTCCTGGGCCAACAGGAGGTTTGGGGACCATGACCGTCGGGATTCTTCTAGTCTTAGTCAGACCATTAAGTCCAGTCTTTTTATGAGAATTTGGGGTCTGCATCCCACACTTCTCCTGGTCCCTCAGGGGTTCTCTGTTGTGTTCCCTGTCAGGGCAGTCATCAGTTGTGGCCGGGCACCATCTAGTTCTTCTGGTCTCAGGATGAGGTAGTCTCTAGTTCACATGGCCCTTTCTGTCTCTTGGGCTCATAATTACCTTGTGACCTTGGTGTTCTTCATTCTCCTTTGATCCAGATGGGCTGAGATTCATTGATGCATCTTAGATGGCTGCTTGCTAGCGTTTAAGACCCCAGTGAACTGCTGACTTTTTTTGGTCAGTAGTCTTAGCTCTTAACCAGTACGCCACCAGGGTTTCCCAGCTATCTACAGAATTAAAAAAAAAAAAAAAAAAAACTGCTTTTGAGTGGATTCCGACTCATAGTGACCCTATAGGACAGGGTAGAACTGTACCATATAGTTTCCAAGAAACCAGTGGTGGATTAAAATTGCTGACCTTTTGTCTACAAGATGAGGTCTTAAGCACAGCGCCACCAGGGTTCCACCAACAGAATGAAACCAAAAATCAATCCATTGTGGTCAAGTCGAATTTCACTCATAATGACTCTAGGAATTACAGCTTCTAAGTTGCCCTTGCTGCCATTGTTGTTTTTAACTTTGGCAAATTATTCCAGGAATTGTTTCCAAATCTGTTTTGGAAGAAGTACAACCAGAATGCTCCTTAGAAGCGAGGATGGCTAGACTTGTCTCACTTACTTTGGACATGTTATAAGGAGGGACCAGTTCCTGGTGAAGAAGGGACCAGTCCCTGGAGAAGGAGGGACCAGTCCCTGGAGAAGGAGGGACCAGTCCCTGGAGAAGGAGGGAACAGTCCCTGGAGAAGGAGGGAACAGTCCCTGGAGAAGGAGGGAACAGTCCCTGGAGAAACACATCATGCTTGGTAGAGTGTCAGCAAAACACAGGAAGACCTTCAACGAGATGGATTGACACAGTGGCTGTAACAATGAGCTCAAATATAGCCAGGATTCTAAGGATGGTGCAGGACAGGGCAGTGTTTCCTTCTGTTGTACACAGGGTCACCAGGAGTCAGAACTGCCTTCATGGCACCTAACAACAGCAACAACATATTTTCAACACACCAGAAAAAAAAATTAAGAAAAAAAATTTTTGTGTGTGTGCTGAAAATACATATAACAAAATATACACCAACTCAACAATTTCTTTATGTATAATTCAGTGACACTGATTTCGTTCTTCAAGTTGTGCAACCATTCTTATTACCCTTTTCCAAACAATTCAGTTTGCAATGATTTATCCTCAGAATAAAAAGTGATTCCCCTAGAGCAAGAGAAGTTGGAAGTGTGTATAGACCTACCTTAAGACCATCTCTCACTTGCCTCCCTACCTTCCCTGGGAGGCAGTCATGGGACAGTTTCTTATCCCCTTCCAGGTTGCCAGGAGATATGAGGTTTTATGGTCTGTTCACCCTCAGGCTATAGCTGCTGACCATAAAACTGCTTAGCTGAGGTCTAAAATTGGCTCCTCAGCAACAGGTATCCCACAACTTTGTTGCAGTCAGCAGGTCCCTTTGTTTCTGTATCTTCCTTTTTGGTGTATGGGATGAGAACCCAGGTGCCTCTGGCTACTATTCCTTTTGTTGTTTATGTAAGTAATAAACTGCCTGAATCCAAAAGTGACTGGTTATATCTTTACCAACTGTGTGTGCTTGACAAATTTATTTTTGATTTTTTTCCATACAAATTCTTAAAATTTTATGTAGTGAAACATATAAATCTTTCCCCTAAGGCTTCTGAGTTTTATGTCAGGCTTAGAAAGGCTTTTCAAGTATTTTGCCAGTTTGTTTTCTTTTGACTTTTGTAGGTGGATGGCTCTGCCTACAAGACTCTGAAATTTTCACTGGAGGTAGTTTTGAAGGAAGAATGGTGTATTTATTCTTCTGCTAATGAGTTGACTGGAGAAACAATTACCTCCCAGATACTCTGTGGCACATCCCCTGAGGTTCTCTGAAGGCTCTACCTGCTGAGGATTCAGGAAGTTTCCTGGGACCTCCAGCTCAAGATTACTGGACTCTGTCTAAGAGGCGAATGCAGTCACCAAACATAGTGTGACATTCCAGCACTAGCAACAGTGAAGTTTCATTACCACCCCTATGCCTGATGGGGCAAGGGGAGAGAGCTATTTCTGGAACCTGGAAAAAGTTGTAGCTGTGTCCATCCCCCGAAATAAAGACTCAGTTGCAATCTCTCCTCTAGTTGCCACAGAAAATAAAATTCCATTATTTAAAGTCCTACTCTGATCAAAAATTAAACTTAAAAGTCATCCCTTACCAGTTTTTATTTGGTTCTGGAGCAACCATGAAAGTCCCACTCTGGGAGGATGGGTGAGTTCTGGGTTCTTCAGCAGCTGCGTCCTGGGCTTTCTGTCACAGAATCGATGGGAACAGGGTTACCTCTGTCAACATCTGTACAGTCAGGTCAATGTAAACTCAGCTCTCTCCTGGGAACCACTTTTCCAGAATTCCAAGAGTTAGGAGAAGACAGAAGAACATCAGAGCCAGCCCCTCATTCACAAAATTCAGAGTGATGTGTGAAACCAACAGCAATAACATTCGCCAAGCAAAAGGGATGGGTTTGCCCTGCTATTAAAATGCCAGCTACAGTGTTGCCCAGAAAAGAGCATTTTCTCAGAATGTGGGGATGTGACTAGGTACAGCTTCTTTGGAGGGAAAAATTAGGCAGGAATTAGTAAAATTAGAAACGCACAAATACTTTGATCAGGCAAGCCCACTTCCAAGAATCTATTTTAGAGAAATACTTTCACATGAGATTAAAAATATTTGTATAAACTGTCCTCTGAAGAATTATTTACGACAATAAACATTAGAACCAATGTCATGTCCACCTGTTGAGAAATGCGTAAATATGTAATGGTCTATCTCTACTGTGAAAGGATTGTAGTTGTTTAAAAGGGCGGGTAGATAAAGGCAATGGTGATGATGCCACTGAAAACAATTATAACAGCTGAGGTCAGGGAGCATTTATTCAGTGCTGAAATGCTTTACGTGCCTTTCTCATTCAAATTTAGTTTAACCCATGAGGGAAGTATTCCCACGTGCTCCTTTTTATACATGAAAAAATACAGACTCAAAAAATTCCATAACTTGTTCGAAGTCCCACCTTGGCAAAACCAAGATTTCCTCACAAAGCTTGCGGCTGCGCCACTGATGAGAGTGGGGTTTTCTTATTCTCCATTCTCGGGATTTTTCAGGTTTCCGTGTGTGCAGTTGTAAAACCCCAGCCTCGGGAAGTGAAAGAATCCGTGCAGTGGCTCTGGAATAAGTAAACTCCGAAGTCCCGGGCAGGGGTCTCGTTGAAAATACATACTTCGCAGAAAAATTCCTTCTTTTATCACTTTTATGATACTTGAATCTTCGTGCGGCCTACTTTAGGATTTAATTCAAAGCGGACAGAGGTCCACAGGGCTCTGAGGAAAAAGCCCTTAACAGGCTAAAGCTGCTTTTAAGCAGCTGCAAAGAGCCTAAAGTAAATATATCGTCCCTGGGTGGGCTTGAACCACCAACCTTTCGGTTAACAGCCGAACGCGCTAACCGATTGCGCCACAGAGACACAGCGAATTCGCTTTTCAAATTTATTATCTGTTGGCAGAAATTGTCCTTTAACCTCAGCCTGGTGATACCTTCACATCCTTCTGGCTGTCCGACCCCGCGCTCTCCGGAGACTGCGAGTACAACAGACACTTAGGCCGAGAATCATGCGGTTGGACACATTCGGACGGTGATACCGAGAACCTGAGCGAGCTGGCGGACTCCGACACTA
Organism: Elephas maximus indicus; assembly: GCF_024166365.1. Taxonomy (NCBI): domain Eukaryota; kingdom Metazoa; phylum Chordata; class Mammalia; order Proboscidea; family Elephantidae; genus Elephas; species Elephas maximus. The sequence goes on from NC_064821.1 coordinate 140,552,758, forward strand.
TTGGCCTCGCGCAGTGGGAGAGGCACAGTCGCTGCTCACCACCCGCAGGGGAGGAAGCGCCACAAACTGCCGCCCAGCGGGGCTAGGCGTTCAGAGGCCGCCGACATCAGCCCAAGCCTCCCGGCCCGCGTCCACGGCGTCGCCTCCCCACCCCCACCACGCCCCGCTGAACGTCCTGGGCCTTTCCGAGCAATGGTGACGAAAGTGATCAACCACGTGCGGTGTCAAGTCCGTTATTGTCAGGGGCAACCATAGGAGGTACTGATACGGAATTATGAAAAACGGAGCGTCAGAGTAAGCTTCATACCAGCCTAAAGCGAGCAAAGCTGATTGTTTACGAAGAGTAGGATGGTACCCAATTGTAGCTTTAATTTTAGATAGAGCTGCAAATCCGCTATAGTTTTGTTCCCCTTTGCGGGCTCCTTGCAAACTTGCTTTCCAGTGGTCCCCCCACACTCCCTTTGGCTGGATAAAAAACTTAACTAAAGCTGTGTTTATTAATAGGCGTATTCCTTTGGCTTTCGGTGTCTATTTCCCACACAGCCTCCAGAGAGGAATGAAGAGCTCGCGGGGCTGAGGCTCCGGACCACGCAGTCAGGAAGGAGAGGAAGGGAAACAGCAGGTTATCTTGGGGCCCCGGGAACTTTCACTTGTGCTTAAAGAACTGGGAGAAAAGCACCCATGATCGTCGTGGAACGCTTGCTAATTCCAGTAGCAGGACTAGGAGGGTGCATCCCTGGAAAGCCTCGGTGAGACCTCATGGAATAGGTTGTAAGAGCCCCTTAGATCCTGGTGGTCCCATGAACATCGGGAGTTCCGCCTGGAGGAAAAGGGCTCAGGTGGACGCCATTCTCAGAGGCCCAAGGGAGGGTGGAGTCGCTCCCATAGTCAGATGCCGCCTCTGCGCAGCAGTTTCCATCCACTTCCCGGCTCCCCTCTTGTGTTCAGAAGCAGGACGCTGCCAGGGCCTGGACCCTGACTTGGTAAGATCAGCCCTGGGACCGAGGAAATCCATTCAACTCTCTGCAAACCTCACTTTCCTCATCAGCAAGGCGCCCAGGTTGACTTCGGCATTTGCCTGCCGAGATACCTTACATTTGGACAACTGATCTCAGGCTCCTAAGGAGAAGAATAGCTCAGGGCTTTTCGTTATCCTGCCAGTTCGTTCCGTACTGCGCACGACTTCTAATTTCAATGTCTAGGTCTCACCCAGAGTTTAGTGCGTTTTACTTGGTTTTCTTTGGATCTGGGAGCCATGGGAATTCCCGCGATGGCCGCGAAGGATCCTGTGGTCCTTTTTGTTAGAATTCTGCTCCTAGGAACTACTGCTTATTCTGTTTGGCCAGTGAAGATGAATGATGTCTGGTATTTTCAATTTCCCTGAGACTGGATGGACTGAAGATTTCTTATTTTGGACCACCCCAATTCTAGAGCTATTTTGGGTCAATGGCCCTTCCTATGCTTTGGAGGGTTGGTGCTATCTCATCGTCTCTCCCATCAGACCATGGAAGCCTCACAAAGATAGCTGGATTTGAGAGGAATCAGCCTCTTTTGTCATTCTCAATGTTCTATTTTATGTATTAATAGCCATTATTCCAAGAAGGGTGTACAAGCTTCAACACACCCCCAGAGGGGGTCCCATAGAAGAAAAATTAGCTTGTACCGGAGAGAAAATGCAGTGGGACCAGGCCTCAGCCTCCGCTGTTTGTAAAAGGGGAGGAAGAAGATTATAGAGAGGGAGATTCAGAGGGAAGAGGGATTGGGAGGACAAACAGAAAAGTTGAGGAAGTTCCCAGGACATATCTATTCACTGGCCCCAGTTAAGGCAGCTTGTCTCTCTGGGCCTCTCCTTCCCACCTTTGCACCTCACAGCAGCCTCTCATCCCTCCACCTGTCTCCTAATTCTGGGAATGCTATCATTTTCTACTCTACCTGCCCAGGCTAGGCCCTGTCCTCTCTAACAGGACCAGTGTTGGGCCCTTACAGGTCTCCTTTTGCCAGTCCTCTCTTTTGTGGTCCCAGGAGAGTCAGAAGTATTGAATTATCCCCAGAGAACAGGATATTCAGCCTAGGTGTTGTGAGGCCATCATGCTGAAAGTGAATCCAGCAGTCCCAGGTCATTTTTTACTGTACTTGTTAAGAAAATAAAAAGAAATTCCTTGGTCCAGGTTATTTGTAAATGTGGAAAATGATGTTCAAATTATTTTGAAATCAGTAACACACGTGATTAAACCCTCATTTGCCAGGGCACTGAGGGAATCAATAATCCATGTGGAAAAAGCCCCCGTTTTAAAGGTGGTCTGCTGAAGCCTGTGCACCCTTCTGTTCACCTGCAGCTATCACATGGTAGCTGCTCCTAGATTAGTCTTCTTACTTTAAACAACCATGAAAATGGACAAAATATGTGAAGCACTGGTTTACAGACATTGGACAGAAGCAGTGCAAGACTGTGATCCCTGAGAGAGAGTTTGGGAGAATTCCTGATGGTGGTACAGCAAGCTGAAATCCCAGCAGAGTGTGGTGTTCACATGAGGAGGTAGAGATCAGAGTTAGGAGAGATTAGAGCACTGGAGGGGAGAAAACCCTTTAGGGGCCAGTTTTCAGAAGTCCATATGGGGGTCCTCTGCAGGTCATTTGCTGAGTGTGGGCTGCTCATAGCAACTGTATGCATGGTTTTTTTTTTTTTTTTTTTTGGGAGGGGCATGTGCTCATGTGCAGGAAGATACTACCCAAGGCTTGCCAGTGGACAGATGCTACAATATAGAGAACAGAACAGAGGTCCTAGAGGTCAGTACTAGGCAATGCTGAAATTCAAGCTTTGTTAACAACTCTTTACTACTCTGAGCATCCAGCTGAGCCTCTCCAGAAAGGCTGTGCTTTAAGAGCACGACCCATACCCTAATGTGAGGCCTACTCTTGACAGTCCCTAATAAAGCTGCAAACCAAGCCCTGATAAGAGTGGCAGGGGAGATAGAGTTTGGAGGTTGAGTTCCAGCAAGTCAAGGGTTTTGGTAAACACCTTGAACTTTTCATAGATTCACCTTAAAGCCAAAATCCAGTCCTACACAAATTCAAGGTAATCAGCCAGTAATCAAAATGCATGCTGTTGTTGTGTGCTGTGAAATCAATTCCAAATTATCTTGAACCTATATCACAGAGTAGAACAGCCCCATAGAGTTTCCTAGAACAAAAATTGATATTCTAGAGAAAGATATCAGAATATACTACAATGTATCATTCAAAGCATCCAATAAACAAAAAGTACTAGACATGCAAAGAAACATGTGACCCATATTCAGGGGAAAAATAAATCAATAAAAACCAACTCCCAACTCCAAGATGTTCTACAAGTTAGATTTAGCAGAATTCAAAGCAGCTATTACACACACATACACACACTCAGAAAACATGATGTCATTGAGTGATCTGATAGACAGTCTCAACAGAGCTGTGAAAACCATCAAAAGGAATCAAATGGAAATTCTGGGACTGCCCAATAGACTCATAAACAAAGTGGTGTAGAAACAGGAATGCAAATTATCCATGGGCTCAGTGACATGGGCTTCCACTCACCAAGGCTAACGTGGTCACAGCCACTACTGAGTGCCCAGACAGCCAGGAGCAGAGAACAACTTTGAGCCCCTGATATGACACTAGTCCCCAGAGGAGGTATGGGCTGTCAGCTCCCATATGATGGCAGGTTGAGCACATAGGACCTGTGATGGTTAATGTTATTTGTTGACTTGATCAGACTGTATAGTGGTTTGGCAGAGGTTGATTGGACTGATTACTTTTCCATAAGATAATATATGTAATCTCCTCCATGATGTGATCTCATGTGATCAGCCAAACAGTCCTAAGTGGAGTTTTCTCAGGGGTATGGCCTGCATCCAGGATATATGGACATTTTGGCAGAGCTTATCTCCCACCGCCAAACTAGCTGATATCAGGAGGTGGTCTTTCTAGCATGGCCAGCCCCCACCTGAGTCACTTTATTAGTGTAAACCTTCAGGTGTGGTCTGGATGCCTATAAAAAACAAAGGCACCTCAATAAATCAGTGAATTCCAACAGTTTAGAGTTATCACAAAGAGTCCTGGTGGCACTTGGGTTAAGCGCTGGGCTGCTAACTCAAAGGTTAGAGGTTGGAACCCACCACCCTCTCCTTGGAAGGAAGATGTGGCAATCTGCACCTGTAAAGATTTACAACCTTGGAAGCCCTATTGGGCAGTTATACTATGTCCTAAAATGTCAGTTTGAGTTGGAATTAACTTGAGGGCAATGGGTTTGGTGTTTTTTTTTGTTGTTGTTGTTATTCTTGTTAGACTACTCTCTTAGAATCCAAGGACAAAGACCTAATTGTATAGATGAAGTTAAATTCTGTACCCCACAATAAACCCACTGCCATCGAGTCGATTCCGACTCATAGCGACCTTAGAGGACAGAGTAGAGCTGCCCCATGGAGTTTCCAAGGAGCACCTGGTGGATTTGAACTGCTGACTTCTTGGTTAGCAGCCATAGCACTTAACCACTACACCACCAGGGTTTCCGTACCCCAGACTATATTAAAAAAAAAAAAAACTAAAAAATCATAAACTATATATGGAGTAATTGGAATGTAATGGACATGGACAAGCTCTCAGAAAACAGACTGTGACTGTATAAGTGTCAGAGCCCTGTCTTGTAGGCTCAACACCATGTGGTTGATTTTGAGTCACAGCAGATGAGGTTAGTCTGGTTTGTCTGGGTGTGTAAATGTCAAACATGGTTAATTGCTTTTTATTGTAAATCTAACAAATATATATTTATTGTAAGAAAAACTTACCAAATAAAGGAGTGTATAAAGAAGAAAATGACAGTTCTCCTGCCTCTGGAACTCACTCCCCAGATAAACCACTGCTGACACCCCTTTACATATTACACATAGGAAGCTGTGGTGGCTTTGGAGTATAATAGGTGCTTTTTGGCCTAGGGACCCAGGAAGCCCCAAGTCCTGTCCTGACAATCATCTGCCCTCCCTGGGGAATAAGAAATGGGTGAAGACAAAGAAGAGGAAAATAACCCTATTGTTTGCAGAAATTTCAACTTGGGACAGGAAACTCTGGTAAATGAGGAGGAGTAAATGATTTATGACAGAGGCTTCAAGAGTTGTGCCATTGCCCTAAACCCAAAGTGGATTTTACCTCATTTCCTGAGATGAGAATGAAATGATAGAAGCCAATAAAAGGAGAGGGACAGAGAGAAAGCAAGATCAGTGAGTCAACTCACACAGGTTAACGGTACTCAAGTCCAGCCTGATTGTAATTAGTCTGTGGAAACTATGGCTGCTAAAAGAGTATTTACACGCCTCTTGACGCTCTAGTGGTTAGAATTTGCACTCTCACCTCCTCAACCCGGGTTCGATTCCCGGTTAAGGAAAGACTTTCTTTTTGGAGGCCTGGTGGTGTAGTGGTTAAGAATTCAGCTGCTAACCAAAAGGTCAGCAATTTTAATCCACCAGTCGCTCCTTGGAAACGCTATGGGACAGTTCTACTCTGTCCTATATGGTCGCTATGAGTCAGAATCGACTCAATGGCAACGGGGCTTGGGTTTTTTTGTTTGTTTTTATTGAGATGCTCATATGAGTCGGAATCAGCTCGACGACACTGGGTTCGGATTTGGTTTTTTATCGAAATACCCATAGATATGAGTAGGAATCGACTGGATGGCAATGGGACTGGGGTTGGGGATTCAGCTGTAGCTACATACTTCTGTGGTGGTTCCATGGTGTAATGGTGGGCACTCCGGACTCTGAGTCTAGCGATCCAAGTCTCCGTGGGACCTTAGTTGTAACTCAAATTAAGGATTTTTTTTTTAACTCCGTAAATAGTGAATTAAACTTGTTAGCCCCTTTCCGCGCTTCGCGGAACCAAAGCTGTTCCAGATCCCCGCGCCCCTTCTGCGCCCCATGGCCTTTTGCTCCGCGCAGCCCTGTCCCTTCATGCTCTCCTCTCTTCCTCAGGAACTGAGATTCCAGACACCCTCAGAAAATACCTGAGGAAGCAGGAGAGAAACAGAGAGGAGACTAGGATAGGAAAGGGAGAAGGGAGGGAATGGAAGGCAGAGGAACTGGGCGTTCACAGCAGCGGTTCCAGTTGCTGGCTTTGGACCACCGCAGCTCCTCACTCAGGAGCGCTCCCATCCTTTCCTGGCCCACCCAGAGAACACAGTTCCACCGAGAAACCTCAAAGCTGCTTGCCTGGCATTATTCTTGAAACGTTTCCTTCCACTGTGTGGAGTGGTGAGGTAGATTAAGTTGGTGGCTAGTAAGTGGAAGCCAAGTAAAGCGCCCTGTTGGCTCCCTTGGTGTTGACTAGCAGGTGGTGCACCCACTCACCCAAACGCACGCAGTTTTTCCCCTTGCAGGTTGTCTGCAGGGCCTGGAGTGGAAAATCAAGGCGTAACAATGTTTCCTTAGAGTTAAAGAGAAATAGCCAGATAATTGGTTATATGGGTTGAAAGCGGTTATCTCTGGAGAACAGGAAATGTAGAAAGGGATCAGGGGACTCCCGTTTTTCAGAACAAACTTTTGGGCAAATATTACTTTGATAAAAGTGTATACTAAGTAAAAATAATTTCTTTGGTATATAGAATGTTTTTAAAGTTCATCCTTTTTTTTATTGAATTGCAATTTTGATGTAGCCGTATGCATCATTCTTTAAAGATTGTGGGGTTTGTCGTGTAGAAATGTCTTCCCAAATATGATTGTAAAAATTTTATTGGGGGCAATTTTGAAGCAAACATCGAATCATTATTTCCCTTTTAATGAGCTGAAGGGATGGGCTAGTCAACTTCCAGATCCTCGCAAGTATAACTATTCTGCAGCTTATGCCCTGAAGCATCAACAACTGAGAGAAGTGAACATGATTGAGTGCTAAACAGTCCTGAGACCAAGGAAATCTGTTAAACTCTCTGCAAACTCACATTCCTCATCAGCAACATGCCAAAGGTTGCCTTCGGTGTTGGCTCAGATATAACTGGGCAATCTTCCATGCTAGGGAGAAGAGAAGCTCTCAGCTCTTACTCATCAAGTTAGCTCAGTCCATAGGCCATACAGCTTCTCATTTTAAGGTCCTACATATTGCCTAGTTTTCTTTGGATCTCACCTTGATCGAACTCTTTGGTATCCTCTTTGATATCCAGAGGTTCCTGGGGCTGTACAGATAGATCCCTATGCACTTTCTCTGCAGAGTCCACAAGGAGGGGCCAGGGCCCTTCCCCTTGGAACTGTTGTTATCTTTCTGCCACTCCAGCTCCTCTGTTTCAGGCATTCCAATTACATAGAGATTATGTCACCTGATGTTTTGTCACAGGTCAATAATGCTCTGTTCTTTTCATTTTTAGTTCTTTTTTCTGTCTGGGTTTCATTTTAGGTAATTTATATTGATATGTCTCCTACACTGTGTCAACTGCTGTTGAAATCATTCATCGTATTTACCATCTCTAGGTATTCTACTGGAGTTTTTTTTTTTTTGTCTTTCATTTCTCTCCTCATCAAACTCATGCTTTCCTTCATCCTCCTGAACATATAAACCAAACCCATTGCTATCGAGTCAATTCTGACTCATGGTGACGCTATAGGACAGAGTAGAACTGCCCCATAGGGTTTCCAAGGATCACCTAATGGATTCCAACTGTCCACCTTTTGGCTAGCAGCCACACCTCTTAACCACTGCGCCATCAGAGCTCCCCTGAACATATAAAGTATGTTTATAAATGCTGTTTTAATATTATGTCTACTGATTTTATCACCTATGTCATTTCTGGGTCTGTTTCTAATTGATTGCTTTTTCTCATGGTTGTTGATTGTATTTTCCTGCTTCTTTGCATACCTAATAAAATTTTTAAAATAATTTTTATTGTGCTTTAAGTGAAAGTTTACAAATCAATTCAGTTTCTCACAGAAAAACTTACATACACCCTGCTACATCTCCCAATTACTCTCCCCCAATGAGACAGTCTGCTGTCTTCCTCCACTCTCTCTTTTCCTGTCCATTTTGTAAGCTTCTAATTTTTTTTTTTAACCCCCTCTACCCTCTCATCTCCCCTCCAGGCAGGAGATGCCAGCATAGTCTCAAGTGTCCACCTGATCCAAGAAGCTCACTCCTCACCAGCATCCCTCTCCAACCCATTGTCCACTCCATTCCATGTCTGAAGAGTTGGCTTCGGGAATGGTTCCTGTCCTGGGTCAACAGAAGGTCTGGGGGCCATGAGCATCGGGGTCCTTCTAGTCTCAGTCACACCATTAAGTCTGGTCTTTTTATGAGAATTTAGGGTCTGCATCCTACTGCTGTCCTGCTCCCTCAGGGGTTCTCTGCTGTTGTTGTGGGACACAACAGTCATCGGTTATAGCCTGGCACCATCTAGTTCTTCTGGTCTCAGGATAAGGTAGTCTCTGGTTCATGTGGCCCTTTTTGTCTCTTGGGCTCATAATTACCTTGTGTCCTTGGTGTTCTTCATTCTCCTTTGGTCCAGGTGGGTTGAGATCAATTGATGCATCTTAGATGGCTGCTTGCTAGTGTTTAAGACCCCAGATGCTACTCTTCAAAGTGGGATGCAGAATGTTTTCTTAATAGATTTTATTATGCCAATTGACTTAGATATCCCCTGAAAACATGGTCCCCAGACCCTTGCCCTTGCTACACTGGCCTTTGAAGCCTTCAGTTTGTTCAGGAAACTTCTTTGCTTTTGGTTTAGTCCAGTTGTACTGACCTCCCCTGTATTGTGTGTTGTCTTTCCCTTCACCTAAAGTAGTTCTTATCTACTATCTAATTAGTGAATACCCCTCTCCTACCCTCCCTCCTCTCATAACCAAAAAAGAATGTTTTCTTCTCAGTTTAAACTATTTCTCAAGTTCTTATAATAGTGGTCTTATACAATATTTGTCCTTTTGCATCTGACTAATTTCACTCAGCATAATGCCTTCCAGGTTCCTCCATGTTATGAAATGTTTCAGAGATTCGTCACTGTTCTTTATCGATGCGTAGTATTCCATTGTGTGAATATACCATAATTTATTTATCCATTCATCTGTTGATGGGCACCTTGGTTACTTCCACCTTTTTGCTATTGTAAAGAGTGCGGCAATAAACATGGGTGTGCAAATATCCGTTCGTGTAAAGGTTCTTATTTCTCTAGGGTATATTCCAAGGAGTGGGATTGCTGGATCGTATGGTAGTTCTATTTCTAGCTTTTTAAGGAAGCACCAAATTGATTTCCAAAGTGGTTGTACAATTTTACATTCCTACCAGCAGTGTATAAGTGTTCCAATCTCTCCACAGCCTCATTGTAGCTTTGATTTGCATTTCTCTAATGGCTAATGATCGAGAGCATTTCCTCTTGTATCTGTTAGCCGCCTGAATGTCTTCTTTAGTGAAGTGCCTGTTCATATCTTTTGCCCATTTTTTAATTGGGTTATTTGACTTTTTGTAGTTGCATTTTTGCACTATCATGTTGATTTTAGAGATCAGGTGCTGATCAGATATGTCATAGCTAAAAACTTTTTCCCAGTCTGTAGGTAGTCTTTTTACTCTTTTGGTGAAGTCTTTGGATGAGCATAGGTGTTTGGTTTTTAGGAGCTCCCAGTTATCTAGTTGTTCCTCTAAATTCTTAATAATGTTTTGTGAACTGTTTATGCCATGTATTAGGGCTCCTAGGGTTGTCCCTATTTTTTCTTCCATGATCTTTATCGTTTTAGATTTTATGTTCAGGTCTTTGATCCACTTGGAGTTAGTTTTTGTGCATGGAGTGAGGTATGGGTCTTGTTTCATTTTTTTGCAGCTGGATATCCAGTTATGCCAGCACCATTTGTTAAAAAGACTGTCTTTTCCCCATTTAACTGTTTTGGGGCCTTTGTCAAATATCAGCTGCTGATATGTGGATGGATTTATGTCTGGATTCTCAATTCTGTTCCATTGGTCAGTGTATCTGTTGTTATACCAGTACCAGGCTGTTTTGATGACTGTGGTGGTATAATAGGTTGTAAAATCAGGCAAAGTAAGGCCTCCCACTTTGTTCTTCTTTTTCAGTAATGCCTTATCTGGGGCCTCTTTCCCTTCCATATGAAGTTGGTGATTTTTTTCTCCATCTCATTAAAGAATGTCACTGGGATTTGGATCAGAATTGCATTAAATGTATAGATCGCTTTTGGTAGAATAGACATTTGTATGATGTTAAGTCTTCCTATCCATGAGCAAGGTATGTTCTTCCACTTACATAAGTCTCTTTTGGTTTCCTGCAGAAGTGTACTGTAGTTTTCTTTGTACACATCTCTGGTAAGATTTATTCCTAAGTATTTTAACTTCTTGGGGGCTACTGTAAATGGCATTGATTTGGTGATTTCATCTTCAATGTTCTTTTTTGTTGGTGTAGAGGCACCCAACTGATTTTTGTGTGTTTATCTTGTATCCCGATACTCTGCTGGACTCTTCTATTAGTTTCAGTAGTTTTCTTGAGGATTCCTTAGGGTTTTCTGTATATAAGATCATATCATCTGCAAATAGAGATACTTTTACTCCTTCCTTGCCAATCTGGATGCCCTTTATTTCTTCATCTAGCCTAATTGCTCTGGCTAGGACCTCCAACACAATGTCAATAAAAGCGGTGATAAAGGGCATCCTTGTCTGGCTCCCAGTCTCAATGGGAATGCTTTCAGGCTCTCTCCATGAGGGTGGTGTTGGCTGTTGGCTTTGTATAAATGCCCTTTATTATGCTGAGGAATTTTCCTTCTATTCCTATTTTGCTGAGAGTTTTTTAATCATGAATGGGTGTTGAACTTTGTCAAATGTCTTTTCTGCATCAATTGATAAAATCATGTGATTCTTGTCTTTTGTTTTATTTATGTGGTGGATTACATTAATTGTTTTTCTAGTGTTGAACCATCCCTGCATACCTGGTATGAATCCCACTTGGTCATGGTGAATTGTTTTTTTGATATTTGTTGAATTCTATTGGCTAGAATTTTGTTGATTTTTGCATCTATGCTCATGAGGGATATAGGTCTATAATTTTCTTTTATTGTGGTGTCTTTGCCTGGTTTTGGTATCAGGGATATGATGGCTTCCTAGAATGGGTTTGGTAGTATTCCGTCCTTTTCTATGCTTTGAAATACCTTTAGTAGTAGTGGTATTAACTCTTCTCTGAAAGTTTGGTAGAACTCTGCAGGGAAGCCGTCTGGACCAGGCCTTTTTTTTGCTGGGGGTTTTTTGATTACCTTTCCAATCTCTTCTTTTGTTACAGGTCTATTTAGTTGTTCTACCTCTGTTTGTGTTCGTTTAGGTAGGTAGTGTGTTTCTAGGAATTCATCCATTTCTTCTAGGTTTTCAAATTTATTAGAATACAATTTCTCATAGCAATCTGATATGATTCTTTTAATTTCAGTTCGGTCTGTTGTAATATTGCCCATTTCTTATTTGGGTTATTTGCTTCCTCTCCTGTTTTTCTTTTGTCAGTTTGGCCAGTGGTTTATCAATTTTGTTGATTTTTTTTTTTCAAAAAACCAGCTTTTGATCTTTTTAATTCTTTCAATTTTTTTTTTCTGTTTTCTATTTCATTTAGTTTGGCTCTAATTTTTATTATTTGTTTTCTTCTGGTGCCTGTGGATTTCTTTTGTTGTTCTCTTTCTATTTGTTCAAGTTGTAGGGATAATTCTTTGATTTGGGCCCTTTCTTCTTTTTGGATGTGTGCATTTATTGATATATATTAGCCCCTGAGCACCACTTTTGCTGTGTCCCAAAGGTTCTGATAGGAAATGTTTTCATTCTCACTGGATTTTATGAATTTCTTTCTTCCATCCTTAACGTCTTCTATAATCCAGTCTTTTTTGAGCAGGATATTATTCAGTTTTCAAGTGTTTGATTTCTTTTCCCTGCTTTTTCTGTTATTGATTTCCACTTTTGTAGCCTTATGGTCAGAGAAGATGCTTTGTAATATTTCAATGTTTTGGATTCTGTTAAGGCTTGCTTTATGACCTAATACATGGTCTATTCTAGAGAATGTTCCATGTGCACTGAAAAAGAAAGTATACTTGGTTGCTGTTGGGTGGAGTGTTCTGTATATGTCTACGAGGCCAAGATGGTTGATCATGGCATTTAGATCTTCCATGTCTTTGTTGAGCATCTTTCTGGATGTCCAGTCCTTAACCGAAAGTGGTGTGTTGAAGTCTCCTACTATTATTGTGGAGCTGTCTATCTCACTTTTCAATGTTGATAGAGTTTGTTTTATGTATCTTGCAGCCCTGTCATTGGGTGCATAAATATTTAATATGGTTATATCTTCTTGGTGTGTTGTCCCTTTAATCATTATATAGTGTCCTTCCTTATCCTCTCTGATGGATTTAACTTTGAAGTCTATCTTGTCAGAAATTAATATTGCCACTCCTGCTCTTTTTTGATTGTCGATTGCTTGATATATTTTTTCCATCCTTTGAGTTTTAGTTTGTTTGTGTCTCTAAGTCTAATGTGTGTCTCTTGTAGGCAGCATATAGACGGATCTCGTTTTTTAATCCTTTTTGCCACTCTCTGTCTCTTTATTGGTGCATTTAGACCATTTACATTCAGGGTAATTATGGATAGGTATGAATTTAGTGCTATCATTTTGATGTCTTTTTTTTGTGTGTGTTGACAGTTTCTTTTTCCCACTTAATTTTATGTGCTGAGTAAATTATCTTTATATATTGTCCTTTCCTCATATTTGTTGTTGTTGATTTTGTTTCTGCTGAGTCTCTATTTTTTTCTTGTATTTTATATTGTTGAGTAGGATAGTTTGTCTCCTTTGTGGTTACCTTATTATTTACCCCTATTTTTCTAAATTTAAAACTAACTTTTATTTCTTTGTATTGCCGTATCTTCCTCTCCATATGGAAGGTGTATGGTTACATTTCTTAGTCCCTCTCTATTATTTTAATGTTGTCTTCTTTTATATAATAACACCACTGTTACCCTGTTTTGGGTTTTTTTTTTTTTTTAATAATCTTGCTTTGTTTTTTGGATTTCCCTTTCTGGGTTGACTTCTGATTGCTCTGCCCAGTGTTCTAGTCTTGGGTTGATACCTGATATTATTGATTTTCTAACCAAAGAACTCCCTTTAGTATTTCTTGTAGTTTTGGTTTGGTTTTTTACGAATTCCCTAAACTTCTGTTTATCTGGAAATGTCTTAATTTCACCTTCATATTTAAGAGAGTTTTGATGGATATATGATTCTTGGCAGGCAATTTTCTTCCTTCAAATTTTTTTTTTTTAATAACTTTTATTAAGCTTCAAGTGAACGTTTACAAATCCAATCAGTCTGTCACATATAAGTTTACATACATCTCACTCCCTACTCCCACTTGCTCTCCCCCTCTTGAGTCAGCCCTTTCAGTCTCTCCTTTCTTGACAATTTTGCCGGCTTCCCTCTCTCTCTATCCTCCCATCCCCCCTCCAGACAAGAGTTGCCAACACAATTTCAAGTGTCCACCCGATATAATTAGCTCACTCTTCATCAGCTTCTCTCTCCCACCCCCTGACCAGTCCCTTTCATTTCTGATGAGTTGTCTTCGGGGATGGTTCCTGTCCTGTGTCAACTGAAGGTCTGCTTCAATTTTTTAAATATGTGATCCCATTGCCTTCTTGCCTGCATGGTTCCTGCCGAGTAGTCTGAGTTTATTCTTATTGGCTCTCCTTTGTAGGTGACTTTGAAACTCTATGGGGCAGTTCTACTCTGTCCTATAGGGTCGCTATGAGTCGGAATCGACTCGACGGCACCAGATTTTTTTTTTTTCTTTTATCCCTCGCTGCTCTTATAATTCTCTCTTTATCTTTGGTTTTGGCAAGTTTGATTATAATATGTCTTGGTGACTTTCTTTTAAGATCTACCTTATGTGGAGTTTGATAAGCATCTTGGATAGATATCTTCTCATCTTTTACAATATCAGGTAAGTTTTCTGCCAACAAATCTTCAACAATTCTCTTTGTATTTTCTGTTATCCTTCCCTGTTCTGGTACTGTAATCACTAGTAGGTTATTTCTCTTGATAGAGTCCCACATGATTCTTAAGTTTTCTTCATTTTTTTAAATTCTTTTATCTGATTTTTCTTCAAATATATTAGTGCCAAGTGATTTATCTTCGAGTTCAGAAATTCTAGCTTCTACTTGCTCAGTTCTGCTTCTCTGACTTTCTATTGAGTTGTGTACTTCTGTAATTTAATTGTTAATCTTCTGAATTTCTGATTGCTGTCTGTCTATGAATTTTTCCAGCTTATTCAACTTTTCATTATGTTCCTGAATAATCTTTCTGATTTCTTCAGTTGCTTTGTCTGTGTGTTCCTTGGCTTGTTCTGTGTATTGCCTCATTTCCTTCCTGATGTCTTGAAGGGTTCTGTATATTAAACGTTTGTATTCTGGCTCTGGTAATTGCAGGAATGCACTTTCATCTAGAAGATCCCTGGGTTCTTTGTTTTGACAGACTGTTGAGGTGATCGTGATCTGTTTCTTTATGTGATTTGATATTGACTATTGTCTCCAAGCCATCTATAAGTTATTGTATTAGTTTATGCTTGCTTACTGTGTTGTAGCTTCTTTTTTGTTTTGTTTTGGTATACCCCTATGGGTTGCTTGAGCAAGCTTACTTGATTATTTTTGCCTTTGGAGCTCTGACATCCTGTCCCCAGATGGCTAGAGCTGTTGTCAGGTATATCAATGTAGGAGTCCATTCAGTTTTCTTGTATGAATTCAGCTTGGGTTTCCAGGTAGCTGATCATCAAGTTTGTGGTACAGGCTCTGTCCTACAGTTTTAGAGGGGCAGGGGTGATTGGCGTATATACCAGTATCTGATTGCAGCAGGGGGTTATGCTCTGAATTTAAGGCAGGGGGCTGAGAACCGAACCCTGCATGTCTCTGAGGAAAGCATATTCCTGTTCTCTAGAGCATGCAGGTGGGTGGGTTCTGCACAAGAACCATGGGCACCCAAAGTTTTTGGTTATAAGGACTGGGAGGTACCAGTTATCTTTGGACCCTTGTCGCAGGTGGCTGAATGACCTGAGTGGAGCTACCAGTCCTTAGGCCGCTGATGTGGGTAGGTGAGGACCTTGTTAACAGGCAAAGCAATGTCAAAACATCAAACACCCACCTCTCCACTGCACAGCTGAAATGGTTGGATTCTGCCAACAAGGGTCTATTCTCCCAAAACAGGCCCACACAGGTCCGTGCAGAAGGGAAGGGTGCTCAAAGTCCATGGACGGTTTATGGCTGGACAGTAGCTGCTTCTGTCCTGAGCTCCTCTGGTTAGTGGAGCTAGCAAACTTTCTTTTCCCACAATTGCGAGTTTTTTCCTTCCCCAAGGCCAGGAGGATGGCTCTAGGTGCTCAACAGCGCCTATCTCAGGCCCAGGGAATTCAGCCGCTGAAGCCAGCTTGGGGGTGGGGGGGCATGGTAAAATATATGCGAGCATTTAGCTTTTGCTGAAAGCACTGCTATTCTCAGGTTCCGGAGGTGTGAGTAGGCTGTGTGCCTGGGTGCTTTTCCCTGAGGAAACTGTGGCTGAACACTAGTACCAGCCCATCACCACTTCCACTCCGGGGATGGTGCCTGAGGGCTCATCGCAATTCAGGTCCTTTAACTCCTCTCCACTTCTGAAAGGTCTCTTCCTCCCCCTGCCCCTCAGTTCATTTTCTAAGCTTGCTCTTGATACTCAGGGCTCCCAGCTTGTCACAAATATACTCATTTCACTTGTTTTTTCAGGTCTCTGTTGTAAAGAGGGCTCGCCAGAAGAGTCTGTCTATCCTGCCATCTTAGCTCTGCTTCCGTGCATACCCAATAATTTTTATTGGATGCTAAGTACTAGGATTTTTTTTTTTTTTAGTTCTTTAATATTTTTTAATTTTGCTCTGGGATGCAGTTAAGCTACTTCATAATAATCTTGACATATCTGATGTGCCTGGAATCCAGTATCCAGGGAGTTTTTAGCCACTGTGTGGGTCAACTGCTTTTGGTCATAACTCCTCCCTCATGGAGCCAGAGAATAACTTAGCCCTTAATCTTCGACAGAGGAAAGCACTTAAACTCTCTGTAAACCCATGGTTTCTCATTGCTAAGGCACTGAAAATGGACTTCTGTCTTAATTCATATTTTATATTTGGGCAAGGAAAACAGCTGCTGCTGGGGAGAAAACCTCACGGTTCTTCTTCATTGAGCTATATCAGTCTGTAGGATGTAGGGCTTCTAGTTTCAATGTCCTGAATACTCGCTCTGGACCTTGCGGGTTTGAGATGGTTTTCTTTGAAACTGTTTTTGTCTTCTCCTCCTCTTCCTTGACCTCCCTACCATGTTTTGGGGTCTTGCTATCTCTGTGTGTTGTTCTTGCAATAGCCACGAGGTGGCGCCATCGTCCTTCACGCCTTTTCTTGGCTAATGAAGAAAGATTCCAGGTAATTTCCATTTACTAGGACACTGTGGCTCAGAAGTGAGAGTTGAGAACACACGCTGGGAGGGATTGGCAAAAGGCCCACGCCTGCCAACACAAGACATAGGAATGTCTTTTAAAATATAGTTAAATATTCAGCCTTTTAAGATAAGAAAAAACTAAAGGTATTTCTGACAGTGAAAAATAATGTTCTATTTACTTACAATTCCTGGAGTTCTTGGGTGGTGAAAACAGTTAAACACTCGGGGACTAGGCCAAAGGTTGGTGTTTCAAATCCACAGAGAGCTGCCTTGGAATACAGACCTGGAGATCTGAAAACCCTATACAGCAGTTCTCTTCACACATGGGTTCGTGATGGGTAGGAATCGACTTGACAGCAACTAACAACATTTTCAATTCCTGCCATCACTGAAAGAGAGGGCATCTTATGGGAGTGTCCTGATTTTCCAAGCTCCTGATGCATGTCAGGTGCAAATCCTAGGCAGAGAGAGAGGTAATGCTGTCTGCCCATGAAGGAGGTAAGAGAGGCCTTGAGGAAAGGGGTGGGGGAAGAGGAAACTGGAGTCAGAAAAATAGAGGCTGCTTAAGGGGGGAAGGGTGCTGTAAAATTGTGGAGAAAGTAGCATCAGTGTCAGAACCTGTCAAAATTCAGGGGGGATGACGACCAGGATCAGCCCAAAGTTCATTCCTATGAGGTGGCAGTCAGACATACTTCCACCCACCAACCTTTTGAGCTGTCCCTCCCACAGCACACTCTACTTTTCTTCTGGGTTTGATGCTCCATTCCAGTGGGCACACAGAACTCACAGACCATACTTAATGTCAAGTGGTTTATTAAGGAAGTAACAGGATACAACTTAGGATCAGGATCAACAGGCTGCAACTCAGGATCAGGATCAGGAAGCATGGAGTCAAAGTCTTCCTTCTTCAGTGCAGTACAACTCTCTCAGCCCCCTGAAGATATGCTCCTCTTGGCCCCCTTGAAGACAGGCTCCTCTGGACTCTGCTGCCTATCATCATTGACTCTGCCGCTGGGTCCCTTCTGGGCCTGTCACCATCTTCAGCATTACAGCCCTTGACCCATGTTACAGCTCTTGTAGGAGGTTCTTTTCCTTTTTTCTCTCTCTTTCTGCTTCTTCTCTCCTCTCTTCCTTCTCCTTCCCATCTGAAAAACCTCTGTGAGGTTAACTGTATATATATATACAAATTCCTCATCAATTTCAAAGCATGGCTCTCCCACCAGGGCCATGAACTAATTCCCTCTCTGTAGGCCACATACACTTCACTTGCATAGGCTATGGTCACTCCATTTGCATAGTATGTTAACCAATCCCTGCAAGGTGCATACTAATTACACAGCAGGCTTCAGCCTAGGGCAAGACAAAAAGTATCAAACCTCAAGTTGTTTACCGCCTATCCAGGAAAAGTCGACCAACCTGGACAAAAGTAACAAACCCTCTGGGGGTAGAAAACTAGGGCAAAGGTAACTCCTCAGGGCTTTGAGGGGTAAATCTCTCAGCATGTTTTACCAAATAACCAAGACAAAAGGTCACTTAAAGGATCTCATGTCACCACATGTGTGTCGGGGTGGTAACTGGAGAGAGTTGTTTTGCAATAGATGTAGGACTTGGGAGCAAGGCATCAAGCAGGCAGCTGTCACTCAAGGGAAGAAGTCTGAGGAGAGTTTAGATATGTAAAGGGCATTTGATGAAGTGTTGCCACCGGGTTTGTGATACCAACACTCCTTCTCACCTCTACAAAGAAGGCATCAAAGTGGGCTTGATGTGCTTCTTGTGCATGTTGGGTATAAATATGGAATTAAATCCCTACTTATTCATATTAAAATACTCATCCTTGTACCACCTGAAATTCTCTAATACTGAAGCAGGCAGTCATGAAAGGGTTATTAACCATCCCATAATAGTTGTTTTTCAGAAGAGTCAACTCTTGATACATTTTTGTTACAACTTTTACAGCATTTCACCATGATTGGTTGAATCCCCAGGTTTCTTCTCTTCTTCTGGCAGGAGGCCAAGGCATGGGCCCACTGACTCTGAATCTACCCCCTATATGACCTTACTGGGGTGGCAGTAGCGAGCTGTTGCCATTTTTCTTGGGTTGTGCACAGTGTTTTTAGAGCCATATGCAAAAACTCATTCACTAAAATAATGCGGACTGTGCGAATCACAAGACTGAAGATCTCCCCTCACTGTTCATTTATATGTATGTCATTTCCTATAAAGGGACCAAATTTGCCCTGGTTCAGGGAGCTGGCAGCCTTGGGTTACAAGACCCTGCCTGTGTCCTAGTTTGTAAACTGTGAATAAACCTTTCTGTTCTTCCAATCCTGTGTCCGGCTGACTTCAATTCACTAGTCTGCTTGACAAGAATCTATTAGTTGATGGCTTCAGTACTGCCAGTGGTACCCATGCCCAAAACAGGGAAACTGGCTATCGAAAAGCAAAATAAGCCCCACCTGGGGGTACAAAGTTATTTGCTGTGGTGGAATCTCCTAATGCAATCTCTCAGGCCAAGGGCACAAAAACCCACTAAGTGCCAAGGAAACACAGTCAATCATAATTCTTCAGAGAATTATTAGAGAGCCTGAGGGATCTCTAGAAACTATTGCAGGCACCCTCTCATTTACACACAGAGAAAATGGCTCTGAGTTGAGGTCCAAATCTTCCCCAAGACATATGTCAAGCCTGATACAGTGGAGCAGATTCTTGGACCCCCAGAGTCTGGGAAGATGTAGCTAGGAGGCACATGAATTCACTCGGGACAAGGCCACAACATAAGAGCCTGCTGATGGGACATAGGTGACTGATGCCCATGATCTAAGGGCTATATATTTCCAGAGTGATTCCACCAGAAAGTCCATTCTTACACTCCTAGGTCAATGAGGATTCCAAGTCTGTCCTTTTACTGAGTTTGGTGTTCCAATCTCCAAATCCTGAGCATTTTTCCTACCTTACACCTTTTTTGTTAGGTTTTGAAGATGATTTTTGGTACATGAAATTCTCAAGCGTAAAGGGATTACAGCTAATTTACTTCAACAGTGATTGAAGTCAACTGCCGTCTTCACAGGCTGGTTGGAATCCACATTCTTTTCTTTCCTTCCTTTCTCTTTTTGCCTGACTGTAGGCTGAAACCCTGGTGGCGTAGTGGTTAAGTGATATGGCAGCTAACCAAAAGGTTGGCAGTTTGAATCCACCAGGTGCTCCCTGGAAACTCTATGAGGCATTTCTACCCTGTCCTATAGTGTTACTATGAGTCAGAATCAACTCAACAGCAATGAGTTTTTTTGGGTAGGTTACCACTTCACAGCAATATCAGTATTGATTTATCTGTGGAAAAGAATAGCTAAGCAATCTAGAAATGGGCATAAATTGCAGGAATTTACTGCAATAAAACAGAAGTCTCACAAGGAACCAAAATGCTTTGACTGTCCAGCAACTGATCACCAATCTCTGGGCGTCTTCATGTGAGTTGGGGGTCTGGAATTTAAGTCAAGAGGAGCTGGAACTTCTTGAAGTTGGAAATCTTATGATGAAGGTATCTTTTCCTGCTACTGAGGACTGTGGGTTCTGGGTAAATTTAAAAAATAGAAGCCCCAAAGTCATTGACTAGTCTGGATTGAAATAAGGGATAAAGTCAGAGACCACACGTCTCAATTAGCAGCTAATGAAGAACTTTGAAAGAGAGGGAAAGCTGTAGGCAAAGGTACTCTCCACCTGTCATCTCCCAAAGGTTCTGGTTCTTCTCTGGATAGTTGTGTTGTGTGGTGGCTTCTCTACTCCCTGAGTGTGTTTGAACTCTTATTGACACCTGGCCTTGGACCCCATGCAGGGCCAGCTTCATGGGCACATGACCTGTGCAGTCACAGATGGCCCTACGCTCAGAAGAATTCTCATGCTTGGTTTAATGTTCTGCTGTCATCATCTTGGAATTATTTATAAGTTTATCTTTGAACGTATGTCTCATAAGTGAAATTCAATGGGACAAAGAAGCATGCACTAATGCAGAAAAAATGTGGACAATACATATGTCTGCTGCAGTTCCTTGCTGGTTCATTTACATACCACATTCTTGATAACCCTATGAGCACAGAATTAAAGTGAACTGAAAATGCATGGGGGTTCAGCAAGATTGAAAGTGAATACAAGGTGTGAAGCACAAGACAAGGCAAAGTCAAGGCATAACAGATTCAGATGGTAAAAAAAAATGCTTTTTTGGATGTAGATAGTTTATTACTTACATGAACAGTAAAACTTATCAAAGGTGTCAGCCCCTCATGGTCCTCTCATCAGACTACATTCAAAAAGGGGGCCAGATGACTGAAACATAAGTAATAGGACACTGTTGCAGAGGAGTCAATGCCTTGCTTCAATTAAGGAGTTTTATATCCTGTGGCTGTGCCCTAAGGAGGGCCAGATGAAAAATCTCACACCTCACTGGAAGCAGAGGGGTGGATGGGAAAACTGTCTAATGGCACCTCCCACAAGAAAGAGAGGCAGATGAGAAAGTGTCAAGCTCCTCACAAGACCATCTATCTTATGTTCCTGGGCATAGGACAGGGTATTCCTCCAAGACTTGGGTACTTACCTGTATGGCCTATGTAGATATGTACAAGGTGGCGAAAACACCATGGTAGAGCGATTCCCCTGCACAAGGTGTGTCTAAAACTGATGGGAGGATGTGAGGCCAATATGGCGGAGTAGCCAGGTGCTTCCAGTGGTCCTTCTTACAACAAATACCTGAAAAAACAAGTGAGTCAATAATACATTTGACAACCTAGGAGCCCTGAACATAAAAGGCAAAGTTCAGAAATCGGACCAGGTGGCACAGGGCAGGAGAGATGGTTCAGAAGCAGTGAGGAGTTGCTGGGCCTGACTTGGTTGGAACTGGTGCCCCTCAGCCCTGATCCCCTGGCATGACTGCGGCGGGGCTGGTGGCAGCATCTGGGGCAAGTTTTCCATGGCGAGAGAGAAAGAGAGTGCGATTGGCACAAAGTCTACCTCCACCTCCAGAATCAATGAAGAACAGCACTCTTGGCAAAAGATGAGTGCTTGCATCTAATCTACATTGTGGATCAAAAAGCACTCCTTTTGAAAGAACTTTCTCCCATTTATCTGATCTCTCCTCCCTCTGCCCCAGCCCCTGAGCTGGCTTCAGTGGTGGTTGATTTCCCCAGGCCTGAGATAGGTTCTGCTGTGTTTCCTGAGCCATCCTCCTGGCCTCGGAGAAGGAACAAATTAACAAATGGGGGAAAAATAATCTGCCAGCTCCCCTAAGCTGGGAACTCAGGGCAGAAGCAGCTCCTATCCAGACACAAGCAGTCTATGGACTTTGAATGCCTTTCACCTCTACATGGACCTGTGTGGGCCCATTTCAGACACTTAGACCCTTGTTGGCACAGTTCAACAGTGTACGTGCCTAAAGTCTGGATTCAACTGTCTCAGCTATGCAGTGGAGAGGTAGGTTTTTGACGTTCGACACCCTCTGCCTATTAAGTGGAAACCCTGGTGGCATAGTGGTTAAGTGCTACGGCTGCTAACCAAGAGGTCAGCAGTTTGAATCCACCAAGCACTCCCTGGAAACTCTATTGCGCAGTTCTACTCTGTCCTATAGCGCTGCTATGAGTTGGAATCAACTTGACGGCAGTGGGTTTGGTTTGGTTTTGGCCTATTAAGCAGAGTCCTCACCTATCTACATTAGGGGCCTGAGGACTGGTGGATCCACCCACAACATCTAGCCACCTGCCACAGGGGTCCAAGGATAAGTGGTGCCTCCCAGTCCTTACAGCCAAAAGCTTTGGGTGCCCATGGTCTGGCTGCAGAGCCCACCCATCTCTGCACTCTAGGGTACAGGGACATGCTTTCCTCACAGACACTCAGGGGATGGTTGTCAGGCCCCTGCCTTGCTCAGAGTGTGACCCCCTGCTGCAACCAGACAAAACACTTGCAACCAATCACCCCTGCTCCTTCAAGACTGTAGGTGACAGCCTGCACCACACACTTGTTGAAAGACTACCTGGGCACCTGAGCTGAATCCATACAAGAAAAGTGAATGGACTCCTAGGCTCATATACCTGGTAACAGCTCTAGCCATTTGGTGACAGGACATTAGAACTTTAAAGGCACCAATAATCAAGCTAGCTCACTCAAGCACCCTATTCGGGCATATTAAAACAAAAGAAAGCAAGAAGCTAGGACACAGTAAGCAAACATAAATTAATACTATAACTTATAGATGGCTGAGATACAATAGTCAATATCAAACCACATAAAGAAGCAGACCATGATCACTTGAACAAGCTCCCAGAACAAAGACTCAAGAAATCTTCTGGATGAAGATATATTCCTGGAGTTAACAGAGGTAGAATACAAAAGACTAACATACAGAACTCTTCAAGAGATCAGGAAGGAGATCAGGCAAAACAGAACGCAGCCAAGGAACACGCAGATAAAGTAGTTGAGGAAATCAAGAAGGTTATTCAAGAGCATAATGACAAATTTAATAGGTGGCAAGAATCCATAGAGGGATAGCAATCAGAAATTCAGAAGATTAACAATAAAATTCACAATTAGACAACTCAATAGAAAGTCAAAGGAGCAGAATTGAGGAAATGGAAGTCAGAATTAGTGAGACTGAAGATAAAACATTTGGCACCAATATAGTCACAGAAAAATCAGATAAAACTGTTGGAGGCACTAACAGCCCAGGAAAAACTTCTTTCTTGTCAACTAGAACTTGTTTCAGGATCTTCAGGCTGTGAAAACAGACAGGGTTTTTTACCGACATTAAGAAGAGCATCAGCCATGGAATTCTTTCTCCCTCTTCTGTTAGGGATTGAACTGTGTCCCCCAAAGAGAAATGTCAAAGTCCTAATCCCTATATCTGTGAATGTGACCTTATTTGGAGTAATAGAGTCTTTCTTTGAAGATAAGTCCACTGCAGGTGGACTCAATTCTGACTCACAGCAACCCTATAGGACCGAGTAAAAGCTGACTGCCACATCTTTCTCCAGCTTTTTGAAGAGTATCAGTTAAGTAATACTAGAGAAGGGTGGGTCCTAGTCCTAATCCCTTCTGAGTGCTGTTTCATAAAAGAGAAGAGAGGTGCAGAGAGAGTCAGGCACAGGATGTATACAACATGTGAGGCTCCCTCACAGACGAATGAACACCAAGAGATAACTGGGGACTACCTGCAAGGATGGTTCTTTCTGCCTGAGCTCACAGAGGCATTGCCCAGGCAAGGCCCTCAACTGGGAGTTCTACTCCACAGGACACTGAGGAAAATAAACATGCGGTCTTCAAAGTCACAAATTTATCATTTTTATGACAGGTATTCCCAGGAAAACTTTGAGCAATCACTGGAAATGACCCAGTATAGAACCTCAGCTGCTGCTTCAAAGAGTCTTTTGCTGGTCAAGATGGGAAAAATGGTTGGTTCTGTCCTTCAAGAGATTCGCCCTACCTGTAGGTTCACGCTCCCTGTGCAGAAAAAAAAAAAAAAAACAGGATCAACGTTTGGAGCAACTTGACAAAAGCAAGGAAAGGGAAAAAGCAGGATCAGTAATTGTAACAACTCGACAAAAGCAGGAAAAAGAAACTACGATGCGCATGTGTGAGAGTTTAAAATTCTAGTGAGGACAGAATTCTGTGTTTTGAACAACAAAGACCAGGGGAAAGCGGGAATACAACCCAGCACTAACAGAAATTACACAGTCAAGTTTCCCATATTTAGGAAAATCACCGAGGCCCGCACATCTGAACTGTAATGATAAGTCTCTCTCTGGGAAAACCATCTTTGTGATCTAGACATCTCCCCTGCTATAATAAGTATGAGTTGTTCGCCTGCTGCCTCGCTACAGCCTCACAGTCCTCACACTTTTTTTTAACATACGGTCATTTGTCTATCACACTTCCTAGCCCTCAGCCCCGCTATGCTCCTACTGCGCCCAGTTTCAAGCCACAGCCCTAGACTTGTTCCCACAACACGGAAAATCACCAAGCAGTTTAGCAGCGGATGCAGACCCAGCAGCTACTGCGCTGCCATATCTACATAAGATGCTCCCCATTGGTGACGTCACAGAACCCGCTCTTTCGCTCCAACCCACACTGCACCTCCCCGGCCTCCTTTGTCTCCTCCCATTCCTCCCAGCCAGCCAACGAGCAGGCCGGCAGCCGGAGGTGGAAGTGACCTCTCCTTTTCCCCTCCCCAGCTACCGTTTAGGCGGCCAGGGGAGCCGGCGGCCTGGACCAGCTGCGGGTGTCCTCACTACACGGGATCTTCACCTCCCTCCTTCCTACACCCCTTTGGCGGCCAGCTGAAGCCTGTGCAGCTTTCTCGGAATAATGGCTGTTAATGTGTAGAATAGAACAAATGTTCTACTTGATTCTAAATGTTTACAAAGGAAACCGATCCCTTTCAAATCCAGTCTTCTTTGTGATGTATCACTTCAACTGAAATTCCAGGCCACCCTCAGAAAGGAAGAAATAGTACTTCTGAAGTTAGAGGGACTGCCCAGTGGACTGCAAGCCCCTAGTCTGTACTGGTTTTACCACTATTGGTTTTTATATAGTTTCCAATCTAATTTCACGAACCCGGTAGGAATTTTTAGCAGAGACGATTGGCCATCTCAAACTCTCGGGTATGGTGTCGGACTTTGGCGTTGCTCTGATGGCCATCCCCAGACCTTCAGTGCCTATCTTATGGTAGCACTTTATGTTCCACAAAGGAAGAAACAATCGTCCAACTTTGACAAAATATCCAGAGAAAGTTTTACCTGAGGCGCTTAACAGATGACCTGACCTGCTGCCTTCATGTATAAATATAACCCAGGAAAAACTGAAGGTAGAGCTTGGAATGCCCAACTCAAAGACTATTTGAATATTTACAAATAGATTCTATTCTGTTTGTCAAATCACAAAATATTAATTGGAGGGTTCTGTTCTGTACAGGGTGTGTGACATGGTGACCAGTTGCACATTGGAGGACAAGGCCCTACTGAAAAAAAGGGATTTAGGTGACAGTGTAGCAACCAGATGCTGAACCCTCTATCCCAGCCCCATGCCCTGAATACTGGCAGCCAGACTCAGTCTCCAGGCAGGAACAGAGAAACACTATTGTTATGTATGCTCCTGTGTGATGTTCTCCAATCAGC
Source organism: Elephas maximus indicus (assembly GCF_024166365.1). Taxonomy (NCBI): domain Eukaryota; kingdom Metazoa; phylum Chordata; class Mammalia; order Proboscidea; family Elephantidae; genus Elephas; species Elephas maximus. The sequence goes on from NC_064821.1 coordinate 140,578,362, forward strand.
TCACTAAGATGTGTGCATCTCTAATCCTTTTTACCCTGTTAAGATGTTTTCATAATGCATCACCTATGTATAAATCACTTATAATGTGAAGTTAGAAATAGAGAATCTCCAAACTTAGAAATACACATATGTATTTTTATGTGCTCTAACCATTAACTGTAAATTGTTAGAAAGTTGTTCTAACCTTGAAAACAGATCATAGAAGTATGCAGAAGCCAAACCCAAACCAAACACATTGCCATCAAGTTGATTCTGACTCTGCCCCATAGGGTTTCCAAGGAGCGACTGGTGGATTCAAACTGCCATCATTTTTGGTTAGCAGCTGAGCTCTTACCTACTGCACCACCGGGGCCGTAGAGTAGGTTGTAAATTATTTTCTGAAATTGGGCTGTGCATCTGCAGTCTGCAATAACAGAAGGTAACATTAATCAGATCTCTATAAATGGTGAGGATGGTGCAGGACCAGGCAGTGTTTCATTCTGTTGTACATAGGGTCGCTATGAGTCTGAATAGACTCGACAGCACCTAACGACAACGACGACATAAAGTAGGGAAATATAAATATGTCATACAGCAATGCCCTTAATTGGCAATAAAGTATACCAATTATAGTTGAACATGACAGCACACATGGTATATAAACCCCTGAGTTTCTGCTCATTTTCAGTGAAGAAGACAGAACCAAACAGTCTCTCTAACTCTCTGTCTAAAGACTAAGAAGCCTGCTGAGATACTGCTCACTACAACCGGCTTTGGACCCTAGCTATGGGGGACCTCCTCTGAGTTCAAGAGGTGGTCAGGTCTTCTCCCCAAGACCACTTGTTAAAGGTAAAGCCCAAGGTCTATAAAGATTTGCACTGTAACATTTAAACTAACCTTGTAATTGTTAATTCTGATTTTCCAATGGTAAATGAATGCCTTGAGGTCTCACTTGAGTACCTTACCATACTTACCTTACAATAAACTAAACGACTTTATTTGTGACAAACCTGAGCATCGCTTTAAAATATTTTATTGTGTTTTTGGTGAAAGTTTATCCAGCAAATTAGATTCTCATTTAACAATTTCTATACATATTATTTTGGAAACCCTGGTGGCATAGTGGATAAGAGCTATAGCTGCTAACCAAAAGGTCAGCAGTTCAAATCTACCAGGTGCTCCTTGGAAACTATATGGGCAGCTCTACTCTGTTCTATAGGGTCACTATGAGTCAGAATCAACTCGATGGAAAAGAGGTTTGGTTTTTTGGTATTTATACGTATTATTCAGCGACATTGGTTACACTTTTCATAATGTCTCAGAATTTCCTTTCTGGTAGTTCTGTTTTTATTAACCCAGCTTCCTTGTCCCACCTTACCTTCTCATCTTTGATCTAGGGTAAATGTTGACCGTTAGGTCCCATTTAGATAAATATTTAGTGGAGCACAGCACTCATGGGTGATATTATTTATCTTATAAGCCACTCTGTCTTTTGGCTGATAGGTGACCACTGGGGGTAGTTTGAGTTCCAAGTTTAAAGGGTATTCCAGGGCGGTAGTCTTGGGGATCATCTAGTCTTTACCGGTCCACTAAGTCTGGCTTGTTTAGGAATTTGAGTTTTGTTCTACGTTTGTCTCCCATTCTGTCTGGGTCGATCTATTGTGTCAGTAGTGGTAGCTGGGCATCGTCTAGTTCTTCTGGTCTCAACGTAGGTGAGGCTGTGCTTCATGTAGACTCTTAGTCCTGTAGCATAGTTTCTTCTTCGAGTTTTGGTTTCTTCTTTGTCTTTTGTTCCTCTTTATTTATTCTTAAGACAAAAATCCTCCGGGACAACTTTCTTGGCATTCTGACCAAACTGTGTGAAAAAACCTGGCATCACCCTACAGTGAAGCTCAGAACTTTCAATCAGCTTTTTAGGTCTCTTTTCTTTATTAAAAGGAGCCCTGGTGGTACAGTGGTTAAAGCGACCGACTGCTAGCTGGCGATTCCATTCGAAATCACCAGCTGCTGTGCGGGAGAAAGATGTGGCAGTCTGCTTCCGCAGAGATTTACAGCCTTGGAAAACCTACGGGTTGCTATGAGTGGTGGGTCTGTTATCTAAACATGACCAGATTTACCTGAGAAAATCATCTCTTAACAGGGATCTGACAGGAAACAGAAGGTCCATTCAACCTGAGTGATTTAAAGAGAGTTTTACAAAGGGGCTATTTAATCCTGTGAGATGTGTGGGCAGGATTAAAAGAATTCAGCATAGGACAGAGAAGCACCTGGGATCTGGAAAGAGCAGGGCGGCCATTACCACCTCCAGGCCTGTATGGAGGTGGAAGGGAGGGTCTGTACTAGAACCTAGGAGGCCTGGAGCCTTGGGGAGGGTCACAAGACAGGACCGTGGTCTCTAGAAAAGGAATCAGCGAGTGACCTCCAAACCTAGCCCTCGTAGGGAGGGACTGAGGGGATTTAAAAATACTCAGAACTCTTTCTCCTTCTACCCTTTGATCTCCTTCCTCTACCTCCCATTGGCTGCACGCAACAGGAATCACGAGGGCAAGGAAGCCCAAGAGATGCTGGCTGTGGAGATCAGATTCAGGCACACAGATCAGGGAGGAAGCCGAAGGGGGGAATCTGGAGTGACAGAGAATAGCCAGCACAAATATGCGAGAGAGCTTCCCAAAATAAACAACTTGAAAGAAGCAGAAAATACGCAGGAAGAAGTGTTCAAAAATAACTTTCAGAAAAAGGTAAAATCCTGACTCATATATAGCTATACCTATAAATACGTGTCAAAGAATTAATTTTACTCATATGATAGAGGAAACCAGACAGATGTTAAAAGTGGTTCAAAAGGAAAAGTCAAAACAGCACAGATTTATGCGTAAAGAAGTATACAGATGAGTTACAAATGGGGACAGAACTCATTTTCTAGAGAGGGGACCGAGTCAATATCACTACCAGAAAGGACAAAATCTACTTATCTATCAGTAAACTACAACTTCTGAAGAGTTGCAAAATACCTCAACTTTAATAATCTGGGAGGGAATGCTGTATATGATGCACAATTTTCCACTGACAATTTTTTTTTTCTACAGAAGAAAATAAAACAAAAGAAAACCACTCTTACAGTTAATACTGTCCTAGATAGGTAACCGCCACGCATCTGTCAGTTTGTTGCACTGTGACAGCTTGATCATAAGGAACTCCCCATTAGGCCATAGGTCTAGAATGGGAGAGAACAAGTAAAGTGACAGGAATAGACGCCACGGACATTTGGGCCATTTCCTCATGCAACTTGTGCTTTCAGGTCCTGCTCGAGCCTGATCTTATATATACAACTTCCGTTTAATGATGGAGTCCTGCTGTGCATGTCCGACTTTATGACTGGGTGGGTCAGACAACATCCAGTTCACGATGGGCAGCTCAAGACTGCATGGTGACTTGGTGGCCCATGTTGTTCAGTCTCTACTAAGGCCCAGTAACAAGCCAAAAGCTGTTTCTCAGGAGGGAAGTACTTATCTGCAGAGGATAACAGGGCTTTGCTCCAAAATCCTAAAGGTCTATGCTGTGACTCACCAATAGGGATCTGCCAAAGACTCCAGACAACATCTGTATGAGCCACTGACACATCAGGCACCATTGGATCAGCCAGATCATATAGCCCAGGAGGCAGAGAGCTTGCACAGCAGCATGAACCTGTTACAGAGCCATCTCTTCTGGTCCTCACTCAAAACTAGAAGCATTTTGAATCACTTGTTGAACTGGTTGGAGTAGAAAACCCAAATGGGGAATACGTTTCCTCCAAAATCCAAAGAGGACTGACAGACATTGTGCCTCCTTTATAGTTGTAGGAGGGCCAGAATTAACAATTTATCCTTCACTGTACAAGGAATATCTCAACATGCCCCACACTGCTGGACTCCTAGAAACTTCACTGAGGTGGAAGGTGCCTGAATTTTTGTGGGATTAATTTCTCACCGTCTAGCACACAAATGTTTTGTCAATAAGTACAGAGTCATTGACATTACTTCCTTACTTGGTCCAGTCAGTGTAAGATCATCAATGTAATGGACCAGCATGACGGCTTGGGGAATGGAAAGGCAATCAAGGTTCCTGAGGGGTAAATTAAGACATAGGGCTGGAGACTTGATATTTCTCTGAGGTAGGACATTGGAGGTGTACTGCTGGCCTTTCCAGCTGAAGAAAAACTGCTTCTGATGTTTCTTAAAAACTGAAAATGAGAAAACGGCATTGGTCAGACCAATAGCTGCATACCAGGTACCAGGAGATATGTTAATTTGTTCACGCAATGAAACCACATCTGAAACAGCAGCTGCAATTCAAGTCACCACCTGGTTAAGTTTACAGTAATCTACGGTCATTCTACAAGATCCATCTGTTTTTTGCACAGGCCCCACAGGCGAGTTGAATGGGGATGTGGTGGGAATCGCCACCCCTGCATTCTTTAAGTCCTTGATGGTGGAAGTAATCTCTGCAATCCCTCCAAGTACATGGTATTCCTTTTGGTTTGCTATTTTCCCAGAGATGAGCAGTTTTAATGGTTTCCACTTGGCTTTTCTTGCCATAATAGTCCTCATTCCACTTGTCAGGGATCCAAAGTGGGGGTTCTGTGAGTTGCTGAGTAAATCTATTCCGATTATGCCTTTCAGAACTGGGGAAATTACTACAGGATAGGTTTGGGGACCCACTGGACCCACTGTGAGACAAATCTGAGCTAAGAACCTGTTATGGATTGAGTTAAGTCCCCCCCAAAAATGTGTGTATCAACTTGGTTAGGCATGATTCCCAGTATTGTATGGTTGAGCTCCATTTTGTGATTGTAATTTTACGTTGAGAGGATTAGGGTGGGATTGTAACACCACTCTAACTCAGGTCACTTCCCTGATCCAAGGGAGATTCCATGGGGTGTGCCTGCATCACCTTTTATCTCTCATGAGATAAAAGGAAAGGGAAGCAAGCAGACAGTGCTGGACCTCATACCACCAAAAAGGAAACACCAGGAGCAGAGCGCATCTTTTAGACCCAAGGTCCCTATTTGAAGAATCTCCTTGTCTGGGAGAACATTGATGAGAAGGTCCACAGAGAGAGAAAGCCTTCCCCTGGCACCGACACCCTGAATTTGGACTTATAACCTACTAGACTGTGAGAAAATAAATTTCTCTTTGTTAAAGCCATCCACTTGTGGTATTTCTGTTATGACAGCATTAGATGACTAAGACAGAATTCAATAAGAATCTCACATTCATATGCCCCTGCTCTGACTGGTGGGCCACAGTGATGTTTTGGGTCTCCTGGAGTTAGTGTCAGTTTAGAGCCAGTATCCAGTAATGCCCGAAAATTCTGATTATTTCCTTTTCCCCGATGAATAGTCACTCTCATAAAAAGGCTGTAGATCACTTTTGGGAAGGCTAGGAGAAATTTAACAGCATACATTTTTGGCAGTGTAGGGGGCCTTTTCTCAAGGGGACCTGGCTTCACATTCATTCAAGGGGTTGTGGGTCTCTGAACTGGCTCTAGGCTGGGAATTAATTGAGGGGTTGCAACTCTCTGTTTTGGTGATTCGAGTTAGACTGCCGTCCACTTGACCTAGAATTCTTTCACTTGTACAGATCAGTAGATCTCCTGTCTGTTTCACTCCTGGGACACTATGACTTAGTACCCAACGCCATAAGTCCATATAAGTCAGACTATTCTGATTACTGCTTTGACAACACTGTCTGTTATGGTTACCACGCCCACCTTGTCTTTGTTGATTGAATGCTGCTACTTCGCCCCCACAACCATGAGGCCCAATCAGCCCCATTGTAGTTAGGTGTTTTAATTCAGTTAGGGCAGTTTTCACTGTCAAACCTTACTTACATAAAAGAGCAATCATAGCAGTCTTCAAGGATGCTGGGGCTCCCTTCACAAATTTGTTCCTCACTGTTGTAAATGGTGTGTCCTCTGGCACTCCATGTGTGGGCCTGTCGCTCTAGCCTGATAAATCCACTCTAACATGCCAGTTTCCCTAAACCTTTGAATACCTTCTTCTACAGTATACCAGGGGTAGTTCTGGTACTTCGACTTGGTTTAGTGTAGGCCACCACGTAATCCGTACTTCATCGACCCAAAGAAATTAATTATTAAAGCTTTTACTAACCTCTCGAGCTGAAACACTGAATGAAGAATCTGTGCTTAGAGGGCCCATATCAATAAACTCAGACTGATCCATATTTGTGTTTCTTGCACCATTATTCCACACCCTTAATAGCCATTCTCACACATATTCCCCTGGTTTCTGTTTGTACATATTAGAAAAGTCAAGCAGTTCCTTTGGAGTGTGGCATGCCTCCTCCTGGGTAACATTTTATACTTCAGTTTTTGGGGCTCTCTGGGACTTAAGTCTAGTTATGGACCTAGAGCCAAAAATGGATAGTGGGGGTGAATTCTGGGACTATTCATCAATGCCTTGAAAGGCATATACCTCAGGTGCTGCCTCAGGTGATATCTCAGACAAAGACTCTTCAGACACAGTTGGGTTAATCTCATGAGAAGGGGGTGGAAGGTACAATGGTTTTACTGGGGGACGGTGGCTTAGTGGAAACCCTGGTGCCGTAGTTGTTAAGAGTTCAGCTGCTAACCAAAAGGTTGGTAGTTCAAATCCACCAGGTGCTCCATGGAAACCCTATGGGGCATTTCTACTCTGTCCTATAGGGTCGCTATGAGTTGGAATCGACTTCACAGGAACGGGAGGGTTTTTTTTTTTTGGTTTGGTGGCTTAGACAAAGATGGAGTGATCTCTTCAGATGGGAGTAAGAGTCCTGATTCTGGTGGCAGGAATGTTTCAATGGAATTTAGAGCCTCAGTGTCCCCAGCTCTGGGATTATCTGCCCATAAGTTCCCATTCCAAGTTACAAGATTCCATTTCTTCTCAATCAATGGCCTCACTTTCACTTCAGACATCATTCAATGTTGGGAATTCAACTGGCATTGTAATTCAGCCACTGTTACAATAAGGCTCTGCGTTAGATTTTTGGTAATATCAGCTCTGTTACTACAAGGAATAAGGCTTTCTTTCAGGACACAAGTTGCAAGTTTGAGGTTTTTTATGCGGCGCTTGAACTTTGTCTAATGAAAGCAGGAGCCACCAACCAGCTTCCTTATACTTCTCATTCTGACAAAATTGTAGAAAAGTTTCAAACATGTGATCACCCAGAGACTCACTTCTCACCAATACTTGATCTATTTGTGGCGATATTTGGCATATTAAAATTGCCACCTCATGCCATAGATAAGCAGCACCCAGTTTACTAATGGAGGAAGAGTCATCAGCGCCTTTAAGACTAGTCAGATTGAGAACCAGTTTAGAAAACTCATCCTTACTATTCTGTTTCTCTGGAACCACTCTCAGTACCAAATGTCTTAGGCTGGGTTCTCAAGAGAAGCAAAACCAGTGAAGTGTGTGTATGGATGTGTGTGTGTGTGTGTGTGTGTGTATAACTGTATATATATACAGAGAAAGAGAGACCTTTATGGTAAGGAAATTGCTCACATGGTTGTAGAGGATAGCAGGTCCCAAGTCCACGGGTCAGACATCAGGCTGGAGGTTTCTCCCATCTCATATACCTGCACGGGCTGATGAAGCCAAGATTGGCAGGTAAGGTGACAGGCTACTGGCTAAAATCCCAAGAACTGGAGATCAGATTGTGACCAGCCAGATGCAAGATCCAGAGCAAGCAAGTGAGCTTTGCCAAAACATCCATACATATATTGGATACAGGCCACACCCCTGAGGAAATCCCCTTACAACTGGTTGGCTGATCAAGTCAGATCACATTATGCAGGATGACTACACCACTATTTAACTGCCAAATTACATCATTACATAACTGCCAAACAACTGAGAATCATGGTCCAGCCAAGTTGACACACAACCTTAGCCACCACACATTAAAAGGCCATTGATTACCTTAATACTTTTCCCAACTGGTAACTAAAATAACCTACGAATAATTTTATCTACTCTAAAATTGTTAAACCCTGCTTAAATATACATTTATCTACTCTACTTTTGCTTCCTAGGAAAGGTAAATCTGATAGTCAAAGTCAAATAGATGGTCACATTCTAAACTTGCCTCATTCTAGTTTCACTGATGATCAACCCTGATGCCAATCCTTCTAAAACGTTTTTTGGTTATGAAAATGGACTAATAATTAAGGTAAGGTAATATTTATACTACTATAGTGTAAATTCATAATATTCTGGGATAAAATAATATTTACTAAGGGGTCATTCTACTCAGATAACTTTGGTGGGAATATGCCATTTGGCTAAAGGCCTAAGAGAATTGATTTTTGACTGTATAAACAAACAGATTCTTCCTTGAAGGGATCTACCTCTCTTTCATTCAAAGAGCTCAGTGCTTGTGAATTTATTCAGGGTCTGTGAATATTGCTGTGATTCAAGTCAGACTATGTTCACCAGACCCACAGTGTTTCTGCTTATGCAAATCAAGTAAGACTTTAATAGGTCGCCCATCAACTGCATTTCTAGAGACACCGATCAATGAGTTAATGCCAAAGAACTTTGAAGGACAGACCGTTCTGATTACTGCTTAAGGTCTGTACTCAATGTAGTAACTGAGATCACCTTGTCTTTGAAGGGTTAAATGTTGTGACTTGGTCCTTCCAATCCCATCTTCCTATCATCCCCATTCATTTCAAGGATCCCAGTTCAATGGCAGCAGTTTCCACTGTTGTTCATAAATTACCCACCACAGAGTTCTTTGAGGAGGTGAAAACAGTTCTGTAGGATGTATTTCTCACAGCCTTGTTGAAGGTAGTATCTTCTTGACCCCTCCAGGGGATAAAAGTAGGGGCAAATGAGCATGTCTGTGGACTTTACAGTTAATTTTACTCAAAGGATTTGGACTTTTCCCCTAGTTCCTGAGGGGTAATCTCTAAACACCTGAGGTTTTCCCAGTGATTGGAGTCTTAGTAATTCCTGGAGGGGCTCCAGATCACACCTGAGAGTTTATGCTGAAGGGACAAGAGGGGCCTCTTTGAGAGGACAAAGAGGAAAAGTCCCCAAGAGGCTGGGTTAGAGGGATATTGCCAAAGGAAAGGAGTAAACAAGGGATCCTGACATATCTGCAAGTTACTCTGAAATGGGGTAGCAAATACATATATGTGGAGAGACCGACAAAGCAAATGTGGAAATTGTTCATTGGTAAATGTACATGAAGAATATATGAAGTTACTACTCTTTCAACTTTTTTATGTTTGAAATTGTTTTGAAATGGAAGATTTGGAGCTTTTGTCCCAGGTTCTACTTTGTTCTCTTGAGATGAACATTCTGAAAGTGAAAGGTTAGGTTTCTAAGATGAGGACAACAGGAGCGGAGGCGCGGTTCCCGGTGGCCTAGAGCAGGATGCAGTTCTCCGGGGCACCAAACCGCTGGGACTCTTCCGCATCAAACAAGGCTAAAGAAGAACCCTGCGGAGGAGAGCCTTCGCAAAACAGCTTTCCCTGATCGGGAGCCTAACCCTGGTCTCAGACATGAAAGCACTGAATCCTAGCCACTAGACCACCAGGGACCTGCCAGCAGGTCTGTTATCTCCAGCCTGGAGACAGTACATCTCTTTGCACCAAACTCGGGGAAGCCAGAAGACTACCTTCTCGGATGCTGCCCTCTTCTCCAGCGATTGTCCCCCAAGGCCTTTCCTCCTTGCCTTCTCGAAAGGCGAACCAGCCTGCCATACGCTGTCAGGTCTCTGCAAGTATCTGAGCAAGGGGGCTCTTCACTGCAGCACCTCAGGCCTGACCTAGAGATGCGCCTTTGCGGGGCGGCACCGTGTGGAGAGATGGTGGCCGGGTCCAGGGCAGGGGACGAGCCTTCAGGGAGGAGGCGCCCAGGGTGGGAAGGGGGCCGAGCACAAGCCCCCGAGAACTCTAACAACAAAAAGGGCTCAGACGGTTGCAGAAGTGAAGACAGCCTGGATGAATAATTCTTTCCAACAGGGCCCCAGGGCCCCGAATTGAACTCCGGATTTTCCCCCTGAAGTCCGCTGCGCCTGCCGTTTTCCCATCTTTGTTGATGGCAACTCCATCCTTCCTTATACTCAGGCAAAAAACTGCGAGTTCTCCTTGGCGCCCGTCTTTTCCTCAGACCCCACATCTAATTACTTAGGGATTTACGTGTTCTCTTTGGCGGTCCAGTGGTTAAGAACTTAGGCTGCTATACAAAGAGTCGGTACTTCCTTCCACTCCACCAACCGCTCCGTGGAAACCGTATGGGGCTGTTCTACTCTGCTTGCTACGTTACGAGTCGGAATAGACTCAACCACAACGGGTCTTCTGGTATTGTGTCTGTCAAATGTGGATGTTGGTCTACACAGTCCCTCCCTTTCCTGAGCTCTGAATTTGGACCAATGACTCTCCCGGAACAGGCTGGAGATCAATTTAAGGCGTGACCCTCGGCTTGCTCAGACCTTCCGGTTCGGGACCCTTAATTTCAGGGCATGGGGTTTGGCTACCTTTGCCCCTTTTCTTTGGCTCTGTCCCTCGAAGTCAGCCTGTTCCCAGCCTGTCTTGGAGTAGAGGACATGCTTGAGACCCCTCCGCTCAACTCCTCTCTCCAGGTTAAGAAACCAACTCCTTTGGGGTTCCGCCTGCAGAGAAGCTTCAGAAGGCGCGTTTTCTCGTGTCCTGAACTCCGCGCGGCCTGGGGTGGGATACGCGGGGCTCACGCGGTGAGTTTGTGGTTCTGCAGTTGCCCGCTGTTCTCCCCGCCTCTGTAAGGGAAGGACAATCTTCCCCTTCGTCCTATTCAGGAGGGATCGCAAAGGGTCCTGACTCGACAGAAAGGCGGTGAACCCTCTCCTCTGGGTGGGCGGGGAGGCGGAAGATAGATCAAGAAAACAAAAAAATGAAGGGAAGGGGAAATGCACGTTATGAAATTTCTTGCTCTAAAGCTACCGGGAAGTCTGCCTTGTCTGCAACGGGGGGTCCTAGGTCGCTGGTGAGCGTAATGTAGTCCATCTCCACTCTGAGCCAAAAAAATAAAAACAAAGTCGAGCACCGGGTCCAGGTTTCCAGTGAGCAAGCAATCCGCGCCTTCCCCAGGGTGGGGGAGCACTTGAACTTCGCGTGTGAAGGCAGTGCGGTAACGCCCTGCACCAAGAGCAGCAACTGCGGGAGAAAACGGCACGTTCTCCCCCCGCCCCCCACCACCCGACCCATTTTTTTTTAAAGTTGATTTCTAAAGGAAATCCTATGCAGAATAACATTAAAGGCTTTGAGCTACAGAAACTCTTTGCCTATTGGCGGCTGCCGCAAGGCAACGGTGAAAAACCTGCGCAAACCGCCTGCGTTACCATTCGCACTGCATGATCTGTTGAGCAGAAAAATAAAAAAGGCAAACGAAGATGAGTTTCGAGCACTGAAATAAAACTGCCCTTCAAAAAACATCTCCAGGAGAGGGGAGGGAGAAATCAAGCGATCCTGACATCTGCACGAGCTTCCCCCTGGGGCCTGCGGTTTATACTTGGCTTCGTGGTCTGGTGTCCAACAGAATCCAATGCAGGCCTTCATGGCTGGCTTGGCCTGTGTTGGTTGTTCGATATTTTCAAAGAGCCAAATGCCCGAAGACACATATTTCAGCCTTTGCTAAGGTACGGCTAAAACATGAAGGCCTGATTAAAGTAGTGGACTGAAATCCAGTCGCACAGAACAAGAGACGCCACAAGCGTCAGAGGGGGGACAACAGAGAGGTGCTGAGGCAAAAGGGCTTCTGAGGAAAGAGCCCAGGTCAGGCCCCAGGGAGGGCGCAGGGTAGGGCCTGGAGGGAGGGTTCTACTGTTCCCGGGTGGACCGGAAGTGTGGGTCATTTTGAGTGTGTGTGTGTGTGTGTGTGTGATACAACAGGTAACAAAACACTTGCCATTTCAACCACTTTATGTGCACAATTCAGTGACAGTAATTAGGCTCATCATGTTGTGGAACCATCACCACTGTCCCTTTCCAAAGGTTTTCATCATCCTTAACAGAAATGCAGTGCCCTTTAAGCTATCTTTCCTGCCTTTTCCCTCCCACCCGCCCCTGGTGACCACTAATAAACTTTGGCCTCTATGAATTTGCTCTTCTAGAGATTCCAAGTAAGTGGGATCATATAATCTTTGTCCGTTTGCGTCTGGCTTATTTCATTCAGCATAATTTTTTAGGTTCATCCATGTCTTAACATTTATCAGAATTTCCTTTCTCTGTGCAGCTGAATAATATTCCATTGTATGGATATACCGCATTTTGCTTATCCATTCATCTGTTGATGGACCCTCGGGTTGTTTACACTTTTTGCTATTGTGAATAATGCTGCAATGAGCATTCCTGTACAAGGATCTGTTTGCATTCCTGTTTTCAATTCTTTGGGGGTATATACCTAGTAGTGGAGGTGTTGGGTCATTTGGGAATTCTGTGGTTAACTTTTTGAGGAACCACCAAACGGATTTCCACAGAGGCTGTACCATTTTACAATCCCACCAGCAATGGGTGAGGGTTCCAATTTTCCACATCCTCAGCAATGCTTGTTTTCCGGTTTTCTGCCAAGCGGTTGAGCCCTCGACTAGTAACCGAAAGGTTTGTGTTTGGAACCCATGCAGAGGCGCCTCGGAAGGCAAGTCTGGCGATCTGCTTCTGAAAGATCCAAAACTCGAAGCCGTTGCCGTCCAGTCAATTCTGACTCATAGCGGCCCTATAGGACAGAGTAGAACTGCCCCACAGGGTTTCAAGGCTGTGATCTTTACAGAAGCAGGCTGCCACATCTTTCTCCCCCAGAGCGGCTAATGGATTCGAACTGCTGACCTTTCAGTTAGCAGCCGAGCGCTTTAACCACTGCACCACCAAGTCACAGCCTTCAAAACCCTATGGAGCAGTTCTGCACTGCACTCATGGGGTCGCCATGAGTCCTAATCGACTCCATGGCAGCTAACAGCAAGTGGGGGGATGAATAACGAGTAGTGACATGGGACATCTTTTCACGGAGACAGGGATCATTTGTCAAGAGCACCAGCGCCCTTAATTCACAGCTCCTGGGCTGTGGGGAGCTGGAGAGCCCCAGAGGAGCTTAGTTCTGAAAATGGAAACTCTAGTGAGCTGCGGGATTCCCAAGCCCGGGGGTGGGCCCCTGAAGTCCCAGCTTCCGGGATAGGTGCAAAAAACTACATTAGGGCCTAACTGAAGCCGCAGACTCCTTTGCCTGAAGGGATTGTTGATGTCCGCCCACCCTCCCCCCCCACCCCCCCCACCCCCGCCAGGGCTTTCTCTAGCACTTTGCTGTAAGCAGTCGAATTTCAAATGTAATTGAATTCCCTGTGTTAGAAGCCAAAGTACTTGGGGACTGCAGGTCTTACAATGTTCATGCATAAAATCTTAGGCTGACTCACCTGCAGGGTTTCCGTAGTGTAGTGGTGATCACGTTTGCCTCACACGCGAAAGGTCCCCGGTTCGAAACCGGGCGGGAACAAGCTTCTTTTCCTAAAAGGTGATTGTTCACCAATAGTCTTCTAAGGAGAAGGGAAAAACAAACAAACAAACAAAAAAAACATGGCAGGAGGACTTCCATCACTCAGCACCTCAAGCCAGACCTCATTTCTCTTCCCTAAGTTAGATGGGAGATCAGGACACAATTCTCCTCTGGGTCTTGGGGGGGGGGCACCAAACGAGGCCCGCTTTATGTTAGTTTTAGTTCTGGAGAGTTCTAAAGGTTCTCTTTGTTCTCTTTTATCACCTGAACCTTCTCCACAGGCTGACTCTGAAGAAGAGAGTTTGTCTTTGAAGAGACATTTCCTGGAATTCCTACTTGGCTTCCCGCCACCCTGAGCACAATGCGGAGCATTAGGCTGATTTGTGTGACAGAACCAAAGAATACAAATCTAAATCTGCACCTGGCACTTGTAGTGTCCATAGTCCGTATTCACACCAATTAAAAGTATATGTTTTTATATTAACACTTGTATGCAAACCCTCTATCCCAAATAACTTGCAGAAAACTGTAAGGGCACAAACCACCATCCTGAGGCTTTAATCGACCATTTTAATAAATGCAATTTACGACGTGTGGTGTAAAGACCCTGGAAGGCTCTCACTCCCTTGCCAACTTTTTTCTGCTTTATCCCTGCACGCTAACAATTCTGCCTAAACCAGCAGGGCATGGCTTGGACGCTTGTCTAACCCACTTCTCTCTTAGATAGGATTCCGCTCCCTTGCGCCTAATGGCGCTGTTGAGAACAACTGAGTGGCGGGCACTGGCATGGTTGGAGGACTTAGACACCTGATTCCTCAAGGATCAGCCTGCCCTTTATGGACATGAAAAGCCCAAGAGCCCTCCTCACAGATTCTGCCTTCTTTACAGGGATTTTTACTCATGAGTTTAGCCCTTCCCTGGGCTCCAAGACCATGCCTCTAACATCTTCACCACCTTTGGGTTATTAGCCTCGCTTCTCATTCAGAGATTCTCTCCTCCTTGAAGCTTCAATTACTTAATCTTGCCTGCACAGGGAGCATGTTGTTGTTGTTGTCAGGTGCCCTCGAGTCGATTCCAACTCATGGCAATCCTATGTACAACAGAACGAAACACTGCCTGATCCTGCAATATCCTAGCAATCGTTGCTGTGCTTGAGTCCATTGTTGCAGCCAATGTGTCAACCCATCTCGTTGAGAGTCTCTTTTTCTATGACCCTCTACTTTACCAAGCACGATGTCCTTCTCCAAGGACTGGTCCCTCCTGATAACATGTCTAAAGCAAGTGATAAAATTTCTCGTCATCTTGGTTTCCAAGAAGCACTCTGGCTGTATTTCTTCCAAGACAGACTTGTTCTTCTGGGAGTCCATGGCATATTCAATATTCTTCAACACACCGTAATTCAAAGGCATCGATTCTTTTTCAGTATTCCTTAGTCACTGTCCCGCTTTCACAGGCATAGGAGGCAATTGAAATCATCAGGGCTTGGGTCAGGCCCACGTTAGTCCTCAAAGTGACATCTTTGTTTTTTAACGATTTAAAGAGGTTTTTTGCAGCAGATTAGCCCAAAAGAAAAAATGTCTCTTCAAAGACAAACTCTCTTCTTCAGAGTCAGCCTGTGGAGAAGGTTCAGGTGATAAAAGAGAACAAAGAGAACCTTTAGAACTCTCCAGAACTAAAACTAACATAAAGCGGGCCTCGTTTGGTGCCCCCCCCCAAGACCCAGAGGAGAATTGTGTCCTGATCTCCCATCTAACTTAGGGAAGAGAAATGAGGTCTGGCTTGAGGTGCTGAGTGATGGAAGTCCTCCTGCCATGTTTTTTTTTGTTTGTTTGTTTGTTTTTCCCTTCTCCTTAGAAGACTATTGGTGAACAATCACCTTTTAGGAAAAGAAGCTTGTTCCCGCCCGGTTTCGAACCGGGGACCTTTCGCGTGTGAGGCGAACGTGATCACCACTACACTACGGAAACCCTGCAGGTGAGTCAGCCTAAGATTTTATGCATGAACATTGTAAGACCTGCAGTCCCCAAGTACTTTGGCTTCTAACACAGGGAATTCAATTACATTTGAAATTCGACTGCTTACAGCAAAGTGCTAGAGAAAGCCCTGGCAGGGGTGGGGGGGGTGGGGGGGGGAGGGTGGGCGGACATCAACAATCCCTTCAGGCAAAGGAGTCTGCGGCTTCAGTTAGGCCCTAATGTAGTTTTTTGCACCTATCCCGGAAGCTGGGACTTCAGGGGCCCACCCCCGGGCTTGGGAATCCCGCAGCTCACTAGAGTTTCCATTTTCAGAACTAAGCTCCTCTGGGGCTCTCCAGCTCCCCACAGCCCAGGAGCTGTGAATTAAGGGCGCTGGTGCTCTTGACAAATGATCCCTGTCTCCGTGAAAAGATGTCCCATGTCACTACTCGTTATTCATCCCCCCACTTGCTGTTAGCTGCCATGGAGTCGATTAGGACTCATGGCGACCCCATGAGTGCAGTGCAGAACTGCTCCATAGGGTTTTGAAGGCTGTGACTTGGTGGTGCAGTGGTTAAAGCGCTCGGCTGCTAACTGAAAGGTCAGCAGTTCGAATCCATTAGCCGCTCTGGGGGAGAAAGATGTGGCAGCCTGCTTCTGTAAAGATCACAGCCTTGAAACCCTGTGGGGCAGTTCTACTCTGTCCTATAGGGCCGCTATGAGTCAGAATTGACTGGACGGCAACGGCTTCGAGTTTTGGATCTTTCAGAAGCAGATCGCCAGACTTGCCTTCCGAGGCGCCTCTGCATGGGTTCCAAACACAAACCTTTCGGTTACTAGTCGAGGGCTCAACCGCTTGGCAGAAAACCGGAAAACAAGCATTGCTGAGGATGTGGAAAATTGGAACCCTCACCCATTGCTGGTGGGATTGTAAAATGGTACAGCCTCTGTGGAAATCCGTTTGGTGGTTCCTCAAAAAGTTAACCACAGAATTCCCAAATGACCCAACACCTCCACTACTAGGTATATACCCCCAAAGAATTGAAAACAGGAATGCAAACAGATCCTTGTACAGGAATGCTCATTGCAGCATTATTCACAATAGCAAAAAGTGTAAACAACCCGAGGGTCCATCAACAGATGAATGGATAAGCAAAATGCGGTATATCCATACAATGGAATATTATTCAGCTGCACAGAGAAAGGAAATTCTGATAAATGTTAAGACATGGATGAACCTAAAAAATTATGCTGAATGAAATAAGCCAGACGCAAACGGACAAAGATTATATGATCCCACTTACTTGGAATCTCTAGAAGAGCAAATTCATAGAGGCCAAAGTTTATTAGTGGTCACCAGGGGCGGGTGGGAGGGAAAAGGCAGGAAAGATAGCTTAAAGGGCACTGCATTTCTGTTAAGGATGATGAAAACCTTTGGAAAGGGACAGTGGTGATGGTTCCACAACATGATGAGCCTAATTACTGTCACTGAATTGTGCACATAAAGTGGTTGAAATGGCAAGTGTTTTGTTACCTGTTGTATCACACACACACACACACACACACTCAAAATGACCCACACTTCCGGTCCACCCGGGAACAGTAGAACCCTCCCTCCAGGCCCTACCCTGCGCCCTCCCTGGGGCCTGACCTGGGCTCTTTCCTCAGAAGCCCTTTTGCCTCAGCACCTCTCTGTTGTCCCCCCTCTGATGCTTGTGGCGTCTCTTGTTCTGTGCGACTGGATTTCAGTCCACTACTTTAATCAGGCCTTCATGTTTTAGCCGTACCTTAGCAAAGGCTGAAATATGTGTCTTCGGGCATTTGGCTCTTTGAAAATATCGAACAACCAACACAGGCCAAGCCAGCCATGAAGGCCTGCATTGGATTCTGTTGGACACCAGACCACGAAGCCAAGTATAAACCGCAGGCCCCAGGGGGAAGCTCGTGCAGATGTCAGGATCGCTTGATTTCTCCCTCCCCTCTCCTGGAGATGTTTTTTGAAGGGCAGTTTTATTTCAGTGCTCGAAACTCATCTTCGTTTGCCTTTTTTATTTTTCTGCTCAACAGATCATGCAGTGCGAATGGTAACGCAGGCGGTTTGCGCAGGTTTTTCACCGTTGCCTTGCGGCAGCCGCCAATAGGCAAAGAGTTTCTGTAGCTCAAAGCCTTTAATGTTATTCTGCATAGGATTTCCTTTAGAAATCAACTTTAAAAAAAAATGGGTCGGGTGGTGGGGGGCGGGGGGAGAACGTGCCGTTTTCTCCCGCAGTTGCTGCTCTTGGTGCAGGGCGTTACCGCACTGCCTTCACACGCGAAGTTCAAGTGCTCCCCCACCCTGGGGAAGGCGCGGATTGCTTGCTCACTGGAAACCTGGACCCGGTGCTCGACTTTGTTTTTATTTTTTTGGCTCAGAGTGGAGATGGACTACATTACGCTCACCAGCGACCTAGGACCCCCCGTTGCAGACAAGGCAGACTTCCCGGTAGCTTTAGAGCAAGAAATTTCATAACGTGCATTTCCCCTTCCCTTCATTTTTTTGTTTTCTTGATCTATCTTCCGCCTCCCCGCCCACCCAGAGGAGAGGGTTCACCGCCTTTCTGTCGAGTCAGGACCCTTTGCGATCCCTCCTGAATAGGACGAAGGGGAAGATTGTCCTTCCCTTACAGAGGCGGGGAGAACAGCGGGCAACTGCAGAACCACAAACTCACCGCGTGAGCCCCGCGTATCCCACCCCAGGCCGCGCGGAGTTCAGGACACGAGAAAACGCGCCTTCTGAAGCTTCTCTGCAGGCGGAACCCCAAAGGAGTTGGTTTCTTAACCTGGAGAGAGGAGTTGAGCGGAGGGGTCTCAAGCATGTCCTCTACTCCAAGACAGGCTGGGAACAGGCTGACTTCGAGGGACAGAGCCAAAGAAAAGGGGCAAAGGTAGCCAAACCCCATGCCCTGAAATTAAGGGTCCCGAACCGGAAGGTCTGAGCAAGCCGAGGGTCACGCCTTAAATTGATCTCCAGCCTGTTCCGGGAGAGTCATTGGTCCAAATTCAGAGCTCAGGAAAGGGAGGGACTGTGTAGACCAACATCCACATTTGACAGACACAATACCAGAAGACCCGTTGTGGTTGAGTCTATTCCGACTCGTAACGTAGCAAGCAGAGTAGAACAGCCCCATACGGTTTCCACGGAGCGGTTGGTGGAGTGGAAGGAAGTACCGACTCTTTGTATAGCAGCCTAAGTTCTTAACCACTGGACCGCCAAAGAGAACACGTAAATCCCTAAGTAATTAGATGTGGGGTCTGAGGAAAAGACGGGCGCCAAGGAGAACTCGCAGTTTTTTGCCTGAGTATAAGGAAGGATGGAGTTGCCATCAACAAAGATGGGAAAACGGCAGGCGCAGCGGACTTCAGGGGGAAAATCCGGAGTTCAATTCGGGGCCCTGGGGCCCTGTTGGAAAGAATTATTCATCCAGGCTGTCTTCACTTCTGCAACCGTCTGAGCCCTTTTTGTTGTTGGAGTTCTCGGGGGCTTGTGCTCGGCCCCCTTCCCACCCTGGGCGCCTCCTCCCTGAAGGCTTATCCCCTGCCCTGGACCCGGCCACCATCTCTCCACACGGTGCCGCCCCGCAAAGGCGCATCTCTAGGTCAGGCCTGAGGTGCTGCAGTGAAGAGCCCCCCTTGCTCAGAAACTTGAGGAGACCTCACAGCGCTAGGCCTGTGGCAGGCTGGCTTGGGTTTTGGAGAAGGCAAGGGGGAAAGGGCCTTGGGGGACGATGGCTGTAGAAGAGGGCGGCATCCGAGAAGGTAGTCTTCTGGCTTCCCCGAGTTTGGTGCAAAGAGATGTACTGTCTCTCCAGGCTGGAGATAACAGACCTCCTGGCAGGTCCCTGGTGGTCTGGTGGCTAGGATTCAGCGCTTTCATCACCATGGTGCGGGTTTGGTTCCGGTCAGGGAAAGCTGTTTGGCGATGCCTCTCTTCCGCAGGGGTGTTCTTTAGCCTTGTTTGATGCGGAAGAGTCCCAGCATCGCCCAAGAGGGGATGAGCAGCTGTTCAGTAGCTTGGTGCCCCCAAGAACTGCATCCTGCTCTAGGCCACCGGGAACCGCGCCTCCGCTCCTGTGGTCCTCATCTTAGAAACCTATCCTTTCAGTTTCAGAATGTTCACCTCAAGAGAACAAAGTAGAATCTGGGACAAAAGCTCCAAATCTTCCATTTCAAAACAATTTCAAACATAAAAAAGTTGAAAAAGTAGTAACTTTATATATTCTTCATGTACATTTACCAACGAGCATTTTCCACATTTGCTTTGTCGGTCTCTCCACATATATGTATTTGCTACCCCATTTCAGAGTAACTTGCAGATATGTCAGGATCCTTTGGTTACTCCTTTCCTTTGGCAATATCCCTCTAACCCAGCCTCTTGGGGACTTTTCCTCTTTGTCCTCTCAAAGAGGCCCCTCTTGTCCCTTCAGCATAAACTCTCAGGTGTGATCTGGAGCCCCTCCAGGAATTACTAAGACTCCAATCACTGGGAAAACCTCAGGTGTTTAGAGATTACCCCTCAGGAACCAGGGGAAAAGTCCAAATCCTTTGAGTAAAATTAATTGTAAACTCCACAGACATGCTCATTTGTCCCTACTTTTATCCCCTGGAGGGTCAAGAAGATACTACCTTCAACAAGGCTGTGACAAATACATCCTACAGAGCTGTTTTCACCTCCTCAAAGAACTCTGTAGTGGGTAATTTATGAATAACAGTGGAAACTGCTGCCATTGAACTGGGATCCTTGAAATGAATGGGGATGATAGGAAGATGGGATTAGAAGGACCAAGTCACAACATTTAACCCTTCAAAGACAAGGTGATCTCAGTTACTACATTGAGTACAGACCTTAAGCAGTAATCAGAACGGTCTGTCCCTCAAAGCTCTTTGGCATTAACTTATTGATCAGTGTCTCTAAAAATGCAGTTGATGGGCGACCTATTAAAGTCTTGATTTGCATAAGCAGAAACACTGTGGGTCTGGTGAACATAGTCTGACTTGAATCACAGCAATATTCACAGACCCTGAATAAATTCACAAGCACTGAGCTCTTTGAATGAAAGAGAGGTAGATCCCTTCAAGGAAGAATCTGTTTGTTTATAGAGTCAAAAATCAGTTCTCTTAGGCCTTTAGCCAAATGGCATATTCCCACCAAAGTTATCTGAGTAGAATGACCTCTTAGTAAATATTATTTTATGCCAGAATATTTGGAATTTACACTGTAATAGTATAAATATTAGCTTACCTTAGTTGTGTTATTAGTTCATCTTCATAACGAAAAAATATTTTAGAAGGATTGTCATCAGGGTTGATCATTAGAGAAACTAGAATGAGGCAAGTTTAGAATGTGACCATCTATTTGACTTTGACTATCATGAGATTTACCTTTCCTAGGAAGTAAAAGTAGAGTAGATAAATTTACATTTAAACAGGACTCAACATTTTTAGAGGAGTAGATAGAATTATTTATAGGTTGTTTTAGTTGCCAGATGGGAAAAGTATTAAGGTAATCAATGGCCTTGTAATGTGTGGTTGTTAAGGTTGTGTCAACTTGGCTGGGCCATGATTCTAGTTGTTTGGCAGTTATGTAATGATGTAATTTGGCAGTTAAATAGTGGTGTAGTCATCCTGCATGATGTGATCTGACATGACTAGCCAATCAATTTTAAGGCGTTTTCCTTGGGGGCGTGGCATGCATCCAATACATGTATGGGTGTTTTGGCAAAGCTCGCTTACTTGCTCTGGATCCTGCTTCTGGCTGGTCATTATCTGACTTCCAGTTCTTGGGACTTTAGTCGGCTGCCTGCCACCTTATCTGCTGACCTTGTGTTTGTCAGCCCGTGCAGGTATGTGAGATGGGAGAAGCCTCCAGCCTGATGTCTGACCCATAGACTTGGGACTTGCTATCCTCTACAACCCTGTGAGCTATTTCCTCGAAATAAAGCTATCTGTCTCTATATATACCTATCTCTCTCTCTCTCTATATATACAGTTATACACACATGCACACACGCACGCACACACACACACACACACATCCATACACACGTTTCACTGGTTTTGCTTCTCTTGAGAACCCAGCCTTAGACATTTGGTACTGAGTGTGGTTCCAGAGAAACAGAATCATAAGGATGAATCTGACTCATAGTGACCCTATAGGACAGATTAGAACTGTCCCATAGAGTTTCCAAGAGTGCCTGGTCTATTTGAACTGCCGACCTTTTGGTTAACAGCTGTAGCTCTTAACTACTATGCCACCAGGGTTTCCAAAATAATATGTATGGAAATTGTTAAATGAGAACCTAATTTGCTGGATAAACTTTCACCAAAAATGCAATACAATATCTAAAAAGAAAGAAAGAAAAGAATAAAGAAATGCTCAGGTTTGTCACAAATAAAGTCGTTTAGTTTATTGTAAGGTAAGTATGGTAAGGTATACAAGTGAGAACTCAAGGCATTCATTTAGCACTGGAAAATTAGAATTAACAATTACAAGGTTAGTTTAAACGTTACAGTGCAAATCTTTATAGACCTTGGGCTTTACCTTTAACAAGTGGTCTTGGGGAGGAGACCTGACCACCTCTTGAACTCAGAGGAGGTCCCCCGTAGCTAGGGTCCAAAGCCGGTTGTAGTGAGCAGTATCTCAGCAGGCTTCTTAGTCTTTAGACAGAGAGCTAGAGAGACTGTTTGCTTCTGTCTTCTTCTCTGAAAATGAGCAGAAACCCAGGGGTTTATATACCATGTGTGCTGTCATGTTCAACTATAATTGGTATACTTTATTGCCAATTAAGGGCATTGTTGTATGACATATTTATGTTTCTCTAATTTATGTTCTTGTTGTCGTTAGGTGCCGCGGAGTCGATTCGGACTCATAGGCCCTATGTACAACAGAATGAAACACTGCCTGGTCCTGCACCATTCTCACAATTTATAGAGATTTGATTAATGTTACCTTCTGTTATCACAGACTGCAGGTGCACAGCCTAATTTCAGCAAACTATTTACAACCTACTCCACAGCCCCGGTAGTGCAGTAGGTAAGAGCTCAGCTGCTAAGCAAAAATGATGGCAGTTTGAATCCACCAGTCGCTCCTTGGAAACCCTATGGGGCAGAGTCAGAATCCACTGGAGGACAATGGGTTTGGTTTCCATGTACTTCTAGGATCTCTTTTCAAGGTTAGAACAACTTTCTAAAGATTTACAGTTAATGGTTAGAAACCATTATAGAAATATATGTGTCTTTATTTCTAAATTTGGAGATTCCCTATTTCTAACTTCACATTATAAGTGACTTATACATAGGTGAAGGGTTATGAAAACATCTCAACAGTGTAAAAAACACTAGTGTAAAATGCATACATCCTAGTGAGCTGATTGGAGAACATCACAAGAAGCATACATAACAATAGTGTTTCTCTGTTCCTGCCTGGAGACTGAGTCTGGCTGCTAATATTCAGGGCATGGGGCTGGGATAGAGGGTTCAGCATTTGGTTGCTACACTGTCACCTAAATCCCTTATTTTCAGTAGGGCCTTGTCCTCCAATGTGCAACTGGTCACAATGTCACACACCCTTTGCACACCCTGTACAGAACAGAACCCTCCAATTAATATTTTGTGATTTGACAAACAGAATAGAATCTATTTGTAAATATTCAAATAGTCTTTGAGTTGGGCATTCCAAGCTCTACCTTCAGTTTTTCCTGGGTTATATTTATACATGAAGGCAAGCAGATCGGGTCATCTGTAAAACTTTCCCCGGATATTTTGTCAAAGTTGAAAGATTATTTCTGCCTTTGTGGAACATAAAGTGCTAAGATAAGGTAGGCACTGAAGGTCTGGGGATGGCCATCAGAGCAACAACAAAGTCCTACACCTTGCACAAGACTTTGAGATCGCCAATAGTTTTTGCTAAAAATTCCTACTGGATTCATGAAATTAGATTGGAAACTATCTTTATAAAAACCAATAGTGGTAAAACCAGTAAGGACTGGGGGCTTTCACTCCACTGGGCAGTCCCTCTAGCTTCAGAAGGACTGTTTCTTCTTTTCTGAGGATGGCTTGAAATTTCAGTTGAAATGGTATATCACCAAGAAGACTCGATTTGTGAGGGACCAGTTTCTTTTGTAAACATTTAGAATCAAGTAGGACATTTGTTCTATTCTACACATTAAGAGCCATTATTCCGAAAAGGCTTCACAGGCTTCAGCTGACCGCCAAAGGGGTGTAGGAAGGAGAGAGGTGAAGAACCCACACAGTCAGGTGACCTGCAGCTGGGCCAGGCCTCCTGGGCTCTGCTGCCTGCCTACAAGTTAGCTGGGCAGGGGAAAAGTAGATGTCACCTCTGTCTGCAGCTGCCGGCCTGCTTGTTGGCTGACTGGGAGGAATGAAAGGAGGCAAACGAAGTGTGGGTCAGAGGGAAGAAGTGGGTTCCTTGAAGGCACCAACAGGGGTGTGTGTTATGTATATATGGCAGCGTAGTGGTTGTTGGGTCCGCATGTGCTGTTTAACCACGTTGTGATTTTCCAGTCTAGATCTGTAGGTTGAAATTGGGCACGGTAGGACCGTAGAGGGCTGAGGGCTCGAGAGTATGGATAGCGAAATGACTGTGTGTATAAAGCGTAAGCAGTGTGAGGCTGTGGCGAGGCATCACTCGAGCAACTTGTACTTACCTCGCAGAGATAATACTGTGCTCATGAAGGTGGCTTTCCTAGGGCGAGGCTTATTCATTGCATTCTGGATTCCGGATGTGCTGACCCCTGTGATTTCCCCAAATATGGGAAACTTGACTGCACAATTTGCTTGCAGAGTGGACTGCGTTCATGCTTTTTCCTGATTTTTGCTGTTCAAAAGACAGAATTGTGGTAGAGCAGTACTAATCTGCTGTCTGCACTAGCATTCTAAAGTTTCACGGGCTCATTGAAATGTGCATGGTAGTTTCCTGCTTTTCTGGAGTTGATCAGAGGAATGCTGGTCCTGTTTTTTTTTATTTTGCAGGGAGCACGAATGTGTGGGGAGCTAGGCAGAACCACTTTTCCCAAACTGACCAGTAAAAGACTCTTTCAAGCAGCAGCTGAGGTTCTGTACTGGGTTATTTCCAGCGATAGCTCAAAGTTTTCCTACGAATACCTCTTATAAAAAATACAAATTTGTGACTTTGAAGACCACATGTTTATTTTCCTCAGCGTTCTGGGGAGTAGAAGTCCCAATTTAGGGCCTTGGCAGGGCAATGCTCCCTGTGGGCTCAGGTGGGAAGAACCGTCCTTGTCAGTAGTCCTACATCTCTTGGCGTTCATTTGTCTGTGAGGGATCCTCACATGGTGTCTTCCTCCTGTGCCTGACCCTCTCTGCACGTCTCTTCTCTTTTATGAAACAGCACTCAGAAGGGATTAGGACTAGGTCCCACACTTCTCTGGTATTAACTGATACTCTCTTCAAAGAGCTGGAGAAAGATGTGCCCGTCAGTGTCTACTCTATCCTATAGGATCGCTGTGAGTCGGAATTGAGTCCACTCACAGTGGATTTAGCTTTAAAGGAAGACCCTATTACCCCAAAGAAGGTCACATTCACAGGTACAGGGGTTAGGACTTTGACATTTTTCTTTTGGTGGTGCAATTCAATCTCTAACACAAGAGGGAGAGAGAATTCCATGGCTGATGCTCTTCTTAATGTCGGTAAAAAATCCTGTCTGTTTTCAAAGCCTGAAGATCCTGAAACAAGTTCTAGTTGACAAGAAAGCAGTTCTTCCCAAGCTGTTAGTGCCCCCATCAGTTTTATCTTATTTTTTCTTTGACTATATTGATGCCAAGTGTTTTATCTTCAGTTTTACTAATTCTGACTTCCATTTCCTCAATTCTGCTCCTCTGACTTTCTATTGAGTTGTCTAATTCTGAATTTTATTGTTAATCTTCTGAATTTCTGATTGCTGTCCCTCTATGGATTCTTGCAGCCTATTAAATTTGTCATTATGTTCTTGAAAAATCTTAATTTCCTAGACTGCTTTATGTGTCGGTTCCTTGGCTTGTTCTGCATTTTGTCTGATCTCTTGAAGAGCTCTGTGTATTAATCTTTTCTATTCTACCTCTGGTAATTTCAGGAAAATATCTTCATCCAGAAGATTCTTTGATTCCATGTTTTGGGATATTGTTGATGAGATCACGGTCTGCTTCTTTATATGATTTCATATGGACTATTGTCTCTGATCCATCTATAAGTTATTGCATTACTTTATGTTTGCTTACTGTGTCCTAGATTCTTGCTTTGTTTTGTTTTGATGTGTCCAAATGGGCTGCTTGAGAGAGCTAGCTTGATTATTGGTGCCTTTGAAGCTCTAACCTCCTCTCACCAGATGGCTAGAGCTGTTACCAGGTATATGAGCCTAGGAGACCATTCACTTTTTTTGTATGGATTCAGCTCAGGTGTCCAGGTAGTCAGGCATCAAGTGTGTGGTGCAGGCACTCACCTACAGTCTTTAAGGAGTAAGGGTGATTGGTGTAGGCACAGGTGTCTGGTTGCAGCAGAGGGTCACGCTCTGAGCAAGACAGGGGGCTGACAACCATCTCTTGAGTGTTTGTGAGGAAAGTGCTCCCCTGTGCCCTAGAGTGCACAGGTGGGTGCACTCTGCAGGCAGGCCATGGGCACCCAATACTTTTGGCTGTAAGGACAGGGAGGCATGACTTATCCTTGGACCGCTGTCACATGTGGCCAGTTGGCATGGGTGGAGCCAAGAGTTGTCAGGCCCCAGATGTGGCTAGGTGAGGACCCTGCTTAATAGGCAGAGCAGTGTCAAATGTAAAAAACCTGCCTCTCCACAGCACAGCTGAAACAGTTGAAGTCAGGCCTCAGGGACACACACCTTTATACTGCGCCAACAAGTTTAAACATCTGAAACGGGCCCACACAAGTCCATGCAGGGTTGAAAGGCATTCAAAGTCCATGGACTGCTTGTACCTGGATAAGAGCTGCTTCTGCCCTGAGTTCCCAGCTTAGGGGAGCCAGCAGATTATTTTTCCCCCATTTGTTAATTTGTTCCTTCTCCAAGACTAGGAGAATGTCTCAGGACCTATCTCAGGCCCAGGGAAATTGGCCACCACTGAAGCCAGCTTGGGGGGTGGGGCAGAGGGAGGACGGATCAGATAAATGGGAGAGAGTTCTTTCCAAAGGGGTGCTTTTTGATCCACGAGGTAAATTAGATGAAAGCATTTATCTTTTGCTGAGAGCGCTGTTCTTCACTGATTCTGGAGGCATGAGTAGACTCTGTGTCCTGGATGCTACCACCAGTCCCACTGTGGTCAAGCAAAGGGATCAGGGTTGAGGGGCACCAGTTCCCACAGAGTCAGGTCCAGAAACTCCTCATTGCTTCTCAACCATTTCTCCCTCACCCTGCCGCTCAGTCCAATTTCTTAACTTTGCCTTTGATATTCAGGGCTCCTAGCATGTCATATATATAATTGACTCACTTGTTTTTTCAGGTCTTTGTTGTAAGAGGGACCACTGGAAACATCTGACTACTCTGCCATCTTGGCCTCATCTCTCCCATCAGTTTTAGACACACCTTGTGCAGGGTAATGGCTCTGCCATGGTGTTCTGGCCACATTGTACATATCTACATAGACCATGCAGGTCAGAACCCAAGTCTTAATGGAATATCCTGTCCTACACCCGGGAATATAAAATAGAGAGTCTTGTGAGGAGCTTGACACTTTCTCATCTGCCTCTCTTTCTTGTAGAAGGCTGCCACTAGACAGTTTTCCTATCCATCTTCCTACTTCCAGTGAGGTGCAGGACTTTTCACCTAGCCCTCTTTAGGGCACACCACAGGAGATAAAACTGCTCAGTTGCAGCAAAGCATTGACTCCTCAGCAACAGTGTCCAGTTACTTACGTTGCAGTCATATGGCCACCTTTTTTGAATGTCTCCTTGTGAGAGGGCCTTGAAGAGCTGGCACCTTTGACAATTTTCCTTTCATTGTTCATGTAAGTAATAAACTATCTAAATCCAAAAAAGGATTTTTTTTTTTTAATCATCTGAATCTGTTATGCCTTGACTCTGTCTTGTCTTGTGCTTGACACTTTGTATTCGCTTCGAGTCTTGCTGAATCCCCATGCATTGTCGGTTCACTTTAATTCTGTGCTCATGGAGTTATCAAGAATGCAGGATGTAAGTGAGCCAGTAAGGAACTGCAGTGGACATACATATTGTTCACATTTCCTCTGCTCATGTGCATGCTTCCTTGTGCCATGGGATTTCACTTACAAAACACAAAGTTCAAAGATAAATAATTCCAAGACGATGACAGCAGAACATTAAATCAAGTATGAGAATTCTGAGCGTAGGGCCATTTGTGACTGCACAAGTCACATGCCCGTGAAGCTGGTCCTGCATGGGGTCCAAGGCCAGGTGTCAGTAAGAGTTCAAACACCCTCAGGGAGTAGAGAAGCCGCCACACAGCACAACTATCCAGAGAAGAACCAGAACTATGGGAGATGACAGGTGGAGAGTACCTTTGCATACAGCTTCCCGTCTCTTTCAAAGTTCTTCATTAGCTGCTAACTGAGATGTGTGGTCTCTGACTTTATCTTTTATTTCAATCTAGACTCAGTCAATGACTTTGGGGCTTCTATTTCTTAAATTTACCCGAACCCACAGTCTTCAGTAGCAGGAACAGGTTCCTTCTTCACAAGATTTCCAGCTTCAAGAAGTTCCAGTTCCTCTTGACTTAAATTCCAGACCCCAAGTCACATGAAGACACCCAGAAATTGGTGGACAGTTGCTGGACAGTCAAAGCTTTTTGTTTCATTGTGAGACTTCTATTTCATTGCAGTATATTCCTGCACTTTATGTCCATTTCTGGATTGCTTAGCTATTCTTTTCCACAGAGAAATTGATATTGATATTGCTGTGGAGTTGCAGCCTAGAGTCAGGAAAAAAAAGGAAGAAAGAAAGAAAAGAAAAGAACGTGGATTCCAACCAGCTTGTGAAAACATCAGTTGAACTCAATCAATGTTGAAGTAAATTAGCTGCAATCCCTTTATGCTTGAGAATTTCATGCACCAAAAATCATCTTCAAAACCTAACAAAAAAGATGTAAGGTAGGAAAAATGCTCGGGATTTAGAGATTGGAACATCAAAATCAGTAAAAGGACAAAGCCTTGGAATTCCTCACTGACCTAGGAGTGTAAGAATGGACTTTCTGGTGGAGTCACTATAGAAATATATAGTGCTTAGATCCTGGGCCTCAGTTTCAAATGTCCCACCTGTAGGCTATCGTGTTGTGGCCTTGTCCTGAGTGAATTCATTCACCTCCTAGCTACATCTTCCCAGACTCTGGGGGTCCAAGAATCTGCTCCGTCTGTATCAGCCTTGACACGTGTCTTGGGGAAGATTTGGACCTCAACTCAGAGCCATTTTCTCTGTGTGTAAATGAGAGGTTGCCTGGAATAGTTTCTAGAGATCCTTCAGGGTCTCTAACAATTCTCTGAAGAATTATGATTGACTGTGTTTCCTTGGCACTTAGTGGGTTTCTGTGCCCTTGGCCTGAGAGATTGCATTAGGAGATTCCACCACAGCAAATAACTTTGTACCCCCAGGTGGAGCTCATTTTACTCTTAGATAGCCAGTTTCCGTGTTTGTGGTATGGGTACCACTGGCAGTGCTTGTGATAATTTTAGGTGGTACAAGGATGAGCATTTTAATATGAATAAGTGTATATTTATTTCCATATTCATACCCCACATGCACAAGAAGCACATCAAGCCCACTTTGATGGCTTCTTTGTAGAGATGAGAAAGAGCGTTGGTATCACAAACCAGGTGGAAAGAGCGTTGATATCACAAACCAGGTGGAAAGAGCGTTGATATCACAAACCAGGTGGCAACGCTTCATCAAATGCCTTTTAGATATCTAAACTTTCCACAGACTTCTTTCCCTGGGTGACAGCTGCCCTGCTTGATACCTTGCTCCCAAGTTCTACATTTATTGCCAGACAAGTCTCTCCAGATACCAGCCCGACACACCTGTGGTGAGGTGAGATCCTTTTAGTGACCTTTTGTCTTGGTTATTTGGTAAAACACTTGAGAGATTTACCTCCTAAGCCCTGAGGAGTTACCTTTGGCCTAGTTTTCTACCCCAGAGGGTTTGTTACTTTTGTCCAGCTTGATTGACATTTCCTGGGTTCGCTCTAAAAGACTTGAGGTTTGATACTTTTTGTCTGGACCTGGGCTGAGGCCTGCTATGTAATTAGTATGCACCTTGCAGGGATTGGTCAATATACTGTGCAAATACAGTGACTATGGCTTATGCAAATGAAGTATCTGTGGCCTCCTGAGAGAGGATTGGTCAGTTCATGGCCCTAGTGGGAGGGCCATGCCTTGAAATTGATGAGGAATTTGTGTATACATACAGTTAAGTCCACAGAGGTTTTTCAGATGGGAAGGAGAAGGAAGAGAGGAGAGAAGAAGCAGAGGGAGAGAGAAGAGGAAAAGAACCTCCTACAAGAGCTGTAACATGAGTCAAGGGCTGTAATGCTGAAGATAGTGACAGGCCCAGAAGGGGCCCAGCAGCAGAGTTGGTGGTTACAGACAGCAGAGACAAGAGGAGCCTGTCCTGAGGGGACCAAGAGGAGCTTGTCATTATGAGGATGAGAGGAGCTGAGAAAGCTGTCCTGCACTAAGAAAAGAGACTTTGCCTCCATGCTTCCTGATCCTGATCCTGAGTTGTAACTTGTTACTTCCTTCATAAACCACTTAACTGTAAGTATGGTCTGTGAGTTCTGCATGGCCTTTAGAATGGAACATCAAACCAGAAGAGAAGTAGAGAGTGCCATGGGAGGGACAGCTCATGTCAGAAGTGGTAAAAAGGTTGCAGGGTGGAAGTATGTCTGACTGCCACCTCATAGCAATGAGCTTTGGGCTGATCCTGGTCGTCATCCCCCCTGAATTTTGACAGGTTCTGACACTGATGCTACTTTCCCTACAATTTTACCGCACCCCTCCCCACAAAAGCAGCCTCTTTATTTTTCGGACTCCAGTTTCCTCTTCCTCAACCCCTTTCCTCAAGCCCTCTCTTACCTCCTCCATTGGCAGAGAGCATTAGCTCTCTCTCTGCCTAGTATTTGCACCTGACATGCATCAGGAGCTTGGAAAATTAGGAAGATCCCTTAAGCTGCCCTCTCTTTCAGTGATAGTGGGAATCATAAATGTTGTTAGTTGTTGTTAAGTCATTCCTACTCATCACCGACCCCATGTATGCTGAGTAGAACTGCTTTGCAGGGTTTTCAAAACTGCCATCTTTCAGAAGCAGTTCGCCAGGTCTGTCTTCTGAGGTACCTCGGGGTGGATTTGAAACACGAACCTTTGGCCTAGTCCCCGAGTGTTTAACTGTTTTCTTCACCCAGGAACTCCAGGAATTGTAAGTAAATAGAACGTTATTTTTCACTGTCAGAAATAACTTTAGTTTTTCCTTATCTAAAAAGGCTGATATTAAACTATAAATTAGAAGAGATCCCTATGTCTTGTGTTGGCAGGAGTGGGCCTTTTGCCAGTCCCTCCCAGCGTGTGTTCTCAACTCTCACTTCTGAGCCACAGTGTCCTGGTAAATGGAAATAACCTGGAATCTTTCTTCACTAGCCAAGCTAAGAAAAGGCGCGAAGGACGATGGCGCCACCTCGTGGCTATTGCAAGAACAACACACAGGGATAGCAAGACCCCAAAACATGCTAGGGAGGGCAAGAAGAGGGGGAGAAGACAAGGGCAGTTTCAAAGAAAACCAACTCAAACGCACAAGATCCCGAGCGAGCATTCAGGACATTGAAACTAGAAGCCCTACATCCTACAGACTGATATGGCTCAATGAAGAAGAGCCGTGCAGTTTTCTCCCTAGCAGCAGCAGTTTTCCTTGGCCAAATATAAAATATCTGAATTAAGACAGAATTCCATTTTCAGTGCCTTACCAATGAGAAAACATGGGTTTACAGAGAGTTTAAAGGCTTTCATCAGTTGGAATTTAAGGGCAAAGTTATGCTCTGGGTCCATTAGAGAGGAGTAATGACCAAAAGCAGTCGACCCATACAGTGGCTAGAAACTCTGTGGATACTGGATTCCAGGCATATCAGATATCCCAGGGTTATTACAAAGACCGTTGGTCTATTCTGTGGCTAGGAGCACTACCTCTGGGAAGGCCTCCCTTCAAGTCCTGGCACCACTACTTGCCTTCTGTTCGACCTTGGGCCAGCTCCTTCAATGTTTCAAGTCTCACGTGAAAATAATAAAATTAAATGTCTCATAGACTTATTGTACAGATTAATTAAGATGATATAATAATACACAGCATAGTGTATGGCACATGTTAGGTACAGGAGATAGGAAAGAATATTCAAGATGATTTTTTTTCCCTTAATTGTGAAATATAACAAAAGGAAAGTGCATATACTTCTGCTTTGGGCCATGATGGAGTAAGAGAGATGGCATTTTCTTTTCCACCGTAAACAACTAGAAAACAAGACAAAATATATGTGAAATAGCTCTTTTCAGACATTGGGCCACAGGAAGTGTAGGACAGAGCTCAGACTGAGCCAGTAACAGTGTGTTCTCACCAGCCTGAACGGAAAGAACATCTAACACACGTAGCATCAAGGAGAGTCTTCAGAAGGGTAATATCTCAATATTGTGTCCAAATTAGCCTTAGACTAAAGGATATTCTGAACCTGCCTAAGAAAGCTGAAAAGCCAGCCTGGAAAGAACAAACTGTTTTCAAGTAGATTAACTGCATCCCAGAGCAAAATCTGAAAATATTTAAAAAACTATTAAAAAAAAAATCTAGAACTTAACATGAAATTCATAATGTTCAGCATCCAATAAAAATTATTAGGTATGCAAAGAAGCAGGAAAATATGACCAACAACCATGAGAATACTCAATCAATAGAAACAGACCCAGAAATGACATAGATGATACAATCAGTAGACAAAATATTAAAATAGCTTTTATAAACATACTTTATATGTTCAGGGGAATCCTGATGGAACAGTGGTTAAGAGCTATGGCTGCTAACCAAAAGGTTGACAGTAGGAATCCATTAGTTGATCCTTGGAAACCCTATGGGGCAGTTCTACTCTGTCCTATAGGGTTGCCATGATTCAGAATTGACTCGATGGCAACAGGTTTGGTTATATGTTGAAAACGATGAAGAAAAGCATGAGCTTGATGAAGAGAGAAATGAAAGACAAAAATAAGACTCCAATAGAACTTCCAGAGGTGATAAATACAATGAATGATTTTAATAGCAAATGAGACACTGTAGGAGATGTATCAATATAAATTACCTAAAATGAAACCCAGAGAGAAAAAAGAACTAAAAATGAAAAGAACAGAGCATGACTGACCTGTGACAAAACATCAGGTGACCTAATATCCATGTAATTGAAGTGCCTGAAACAGGGCAGCTAGAGTGGCAGAAGAAAAACATTTGAGTAGATACCAACAGTTCCAAGGGGAAGGACCCTGGCCACTTCCTGTGGCCTCTGTGGGGAAAGTGTGTAGGGATCTATCTGTACAACTCCAGGAGCTGCTGGATATCAAAGAGGACACCAAAAATGTTGGTCAAAGGAAGATCCAAAGAAAACTAGGCAATAAGTAGAACCTTAAAAGGAGAAGCTTTATGGCCTATAGACTGAGCTAGCTTGATAAGAGCTAACAGCTTCTCTTCTCCCTAGCACGGAAGATTGCCCAAATACATCTGAGCCAACACTGAAGGCAGCCTTTGGCATGTTGCTGATGAGGAAGCTGAGGTTTGCAGAGAGTATAACGGATTTCCTTGTTATCAGGAATATTTAGCACTAAATCATGTCCAGTCCTCTCAGTTGTTGATTCTTCAGGGAATGAACTGTACAATTAGTCATATTTGGGAGGATCTGGAAGTTTATTAGCCCATCTGTTCAGCTCATTAAAAGGGGAATGATGATTCGATGTTTGCTTCAAAATTGCCCCCAATAAAATTTTTATAATCTTGCTTGGAAGACATTTCTACATGTTACACAAACCCCAGAATATTTAAAGAGTGATGCATACGACTGCATCAAAATTTCAATGCAAATAGAAACGGTAAACTTTAAAAACATTCTATACAGGAAATTATTTCTATTTAGTATACATTTTTATCAAAGTAATATGTGCCCAAAAGTTTGTTATGAAAAACGGAAGTCCCCTGATCCTTTTCTGCATTGCTTGTTCTCCAGAGATAACCACTTTCAACCCGTATAACCAATTACCTGGCTATTTCTCTCTTTAATAAATACTGTTATGCCCTGATTTTCCAGTTTTCCACTCCAGGCCCTGCAGACCGGCCTGCAACGGGAAAAATGGTGTGCCTTTGGGTGAACGGGTGCACCACCTGCTAGTCGACATGGCGAGCCAACATGGCGCTTCACTTAGATTCCACCCACTTGCCAACCAACTTAATCCACCTCACCCCTCCACACAGTGAAGGGATACTTTGCAAGAACAAATGCCAGGCAAGCAGCTCTGAGATTTCTCCGTGGGCCCGGGTTCTCAGGTGGGTCAGGAAGGGATGGGAGAGCTCCTGAGTGAGGAACTGCGGTGGTACAAAGCCGGCAACTGAAACCGCTGCTGTAGACATGCAGTTCCTCTGCCTTTCCCTCCCTACCTTCTCCCTTTCCTATCCTCGTCTCCTCTCTGTTTCTGTCGTCCTTCCTTAAGTGTTTTCTGAGGATGTCTGGAATCTCAATTCCTGAGGAGGAGAGGAGAGGACGAAGGGACCGGGCTGCGAGACGCAAAAGGCCATGGGAAGCAGGAGGGGCAAGGGGATCAGGAACAGCTTGGGTTCCCCGGAGCGCCGAGAGGGGTTAACAAGATTTATTCACTATTTAAGTAGTTAAAAAAAAAAAATCATTATTGTGAGTTACACACTAAGGTCTCATTGAGGTCTGAATTTGGATCACCAGATTCAGAGTCCAGAGCGTTTGCCATTACACCATGGAACCACCACACAAGTTTGGAGCTACAATTGAGTCCCAAACCCCAATCTCACTGCCGTTCAGTCAATGCTGACTCATATCTATGAGTATTTCAATAAAAAGCCAAACCCAAACCCACTGTTGTCGAGTGGATTCTGACTTAGAAATATGAGGATCTCAGTAAAAAGAAACAGAAAAACCCAAACCCGTTGCCGTCCAGTCGATTCCGACTCATAGCGACCATATAGGACAGAGTAGAATTGCCCCATAGGGTTTCCAAGGAGCGACTGGTGGATTAGAACTGTCCACCTTTTGATCAGCAGCTGAATTTTTGAGACTACACCACCAGGGATCCAAGAACAAAGTCTTCCCTGACCAGGAATTGAACCTGCACGGGGGAGGTGAGAGCACCAAATCCTAGCCACTAGACCACCGAGGAGGGTTAAGAACCAAAAAAAACAAAAACAAAAACAAAACAAATCCAGTGCCCTACAGTCGATTCCAACTCACAGCGACCCTATAGGACAGAGTAGAACTGCCCCCATAGAGTTTCCAAGGAGAGCCTGGCGGATTTGAACTCCCCACTCTTTGGTTAGCAGCCACAGCACTTAACCACTACACCACCAGGGTTTCCACAAGGGTTTAGGGGTGTGTAAATATTTATTTAGCAGCCCTAGTTTCCATGAACTAATCTCAGACTGGACTTGATTACGGTTAACCTGTGTGAGTGGACCCACGGGTCTTGCTTTCTCTCTGCCCCTCACCTTTTATTGACTTCTATCATTTTATTCCCATCTCAGGAAATGAGGTAAAATCCACTTTGGGTTTAGGGCAATGGCACAGCTCTTTAAGCCTCCCCAGAAACCACATATTCTGCTTAATTTGCCAGAGTTTCCTGTCCCAAGGGGAAATTTCTGCCAACAATAGTGTTATTTTCCTTTTCCCTACCTTTATGCACTTCTCATTGCCCAGGGAGGGCAGACGATTGTCAGGACAGGACCTGGGACTTCGTGGGTCCCTTGACCAAACAGCACCTATTATACTCCAAAGACCCCACAGCTTCCTATGTGTAATATGTAAAGGGGTGTCAGCAGTGGTTTATCTGGGGAGTGAGTTCCAGAGGCAGGAGAACTTTCATTTTCTTCTTTAAACACTCCTTTATTTGGTAAGTTTTTCTTACAATAAATATATATTTGTTAGATTTACAATAAAAAGCAATTAACCATGTTTGACATTTACACACTCAGACAGACCAGACTAAATTCATCTGCTGCGACTCAAAATTGACCACGTGGTGTTGAGGCTACAAGACAGGGCTCTGACACTTATACAGTCACAGTCTGTTTTCTGAGAGCTTGTCCATGTCCATTACATTCCAGTTTCTCAGTATATCATTTACTCTTTTTTATTTGTTTTCTAAAATGTACTGTGAGGTACAGAATTTAACATCATCTAAAGAATTAGGTCTTTGTCCTTGGATTCTAAGAGAATACTCTAAACTAAACAAACAAAAAACAAAAACAAAAACCACCTAACCCATTGCCCTCAAGTTGACTCTAACTCATACTGACTTTTTAGGACATAGTATAACCGCCCAATAGGGTTTCCAAGGTTGTAAATCTTCACAGGTGCAGATTGCCACATCTTCCTTCCGAGGAGAGGGTGGTGGGCTCCAACCTCTGACCTTTGGGTTAGCAGCTCAGCACTTAAACACTGTGCCACCAGGGCTCTTTGTGATAACTCTAAACCCTTGGAATTTGCTGATTTACTGAGGTGCCTTTGTTTTTTATAGGCATCCAGACCACATCTGAAGGTTTACACTAATAAAGTGACTCAGGTGGGGGCTGGCCATGCTAGAAAGACCACCCCCTGATATCAGCCAGTTTGGCGGTGGGGGATAAGCTCTGCCAAAATGTCCATATATACTGGATGCAGGCCATACCCCTGAGAAAACTCCACTTAGGGCTGTTTGGCTGATCATATGAGATCACATCATGGAGGAGATTACATATATTACCTTATGGAAAAGTAATCACTCCAATCAACCTCTGCCAAACCACTGAGAATTATAGTCTGATCAAGTCAACAAATAACATTAACCATCACAGGTCCTATGTGCTCAATCTGCCATCATATGGCCGCTGATAGCTCCTACCTCCTCTGGGGACTGGTGTCCTATCAGGGGCTCAGAGTTGTTCTCTGCTCGTGGCTGTCTGGGCACTCAGTAGTGGCTGTCACTACGTTAGCCTTGGTGAGTAGATGCCCATTATCACTGAGCCCACAGATAATTTGCATTCCTGTTCCTACACCACTTTGTTTATGAGTCTATTGGGCAGTCCTAGAATGTCCATTTGATTCCTTTTGATGGTTTTCACAGCTCTTTTGAGACTGTCTATCAGATCACTCATTGACATCATGTTTTCTGAGTATATGTGTGTGTGTGTGTGTGTGTGTAATAGCTGCTTTGAATTCTGCTAAATCTAACTTGTAGGACATCTTGGAATTGGGAGTTGTATTTTTTTTTGGCCCTTGAATATGGGTCACATGTCTCTTTGCATGTCTAGTACCTTTTGTTTATTGGATGCTTTGAATGATACATTGTAGTATATTCTGATATCTTTCTCTAGAATGTCAATTTTTGTCCTAGGAAACTCTATGGGGCCGCTCTACTCTGTGATATAGGTTCAGGATAATTTGGAATTGATTTCACAGCACACAACATCAGCATGCATTTTGTTTACTGGCTGATTACCTTGAATTTGTGTAGGACTGGATTTTGGCTTTACGGTGAATCTATGGAAAGTTGAAGGTAATTACCAAAACCCTCGAATTGCTGGAACTCACCCTCCAAACTCTGTCTCTCCTCCCGCTCTTATCAGGGCTTGGTTTGCAGCTTTATTAGGAACTGTCAAGAGCAGGCCTCACATTAGGGTATGGGTCCTGCTGTTACAGCACAGCCTTTCTGGAGAGAGGCTCAGCTGGATGCTCAGAGTAGTAAAGAGTTGTTAACAAAGCTTGAATTTCAGCATTGCCTAGTACTGACCTCTAGGACCTCTGTTCTGTTCTCTATATTGTAGCATCTGTCCTCTGGCAAGCCTTGGGTAGTATCTTCCAGCACATGAGCACATGCCCCTCCAAAAAAAAAAAAAAAAAAAACAAAACACAACAAAAACCATGCCATCCAGTTGGTATGAGCAGCCCACATTCAGCAAATGACCTGCAGAGGACCCCCATATGGACTTCTGAAAACTGGCCCCTAAAGGGTTTTCTCCCCTCCAGTGCTCTAATCTCTCCTAACTCTGATCTCTACCTCCTCATGTGAACACCACACTCTGCTGGGATTTCAGCTTGCTGTACCACCATCAGGAATTCTCCCAAACTCTCTCTCAGGGATCACAGTCTTGCACTGCTTCAGTTCAATATCTGTAAACTGGTGCTTCACATATTTTGTCCATTTTCATGGTTGTTTAAAGTAAGAAGACTAATCTAGGAGCAGCTACCATGTGATAGCTGCAGGTGAACAGAAGGGTGCACAGGCTTCAGCAGACCACCTTTAAAACGGGGGCTTTTTCCACATGGATTATTGATTCCCTCAGTGCCCTGGCAAATGAGGGTTTAATCACGTGTGTTACTGATTTCAAAATAATTTGAACATCATTTTCCACATTTACAAATGATCTGGATGAAGGAATTTCTTTATATTTTCTTAACAAGTACAGTAAAAAACGACCTGGGACTGCTGATTCACTTTCAGCATGATGGCCTCACAACACCTAGGCTGAATATCTTGTTCTCTGGGGATAATTCAATACTTCTGACTCTCCTGGGACCACAAAAGAGAGGACTGGCAAAAGGAGACCTGTAAGGGCCCAACACTGGTCCTGTTAGAGAGGACAGGGCCTAGCCTGGGCAGGTAGAGTAGAAAATGATTGCATTCCCAGAATCAGGAGACAGGTGGAGGGATGAGAGGCTGCTGTGAGGTGCAAAGGTGGGAAGGAGAGGCCCAGAGAGACAAGCTGCCTTAACTGGGGCCAGTGAATAGATGTGTCCTGGGAACTTCCTCAGCTTTTCTGTTTGTCCTCCCAATCCCTCTTCCCTCTGAATCTCCCTCTCTGTAATCTTCTCCCTCCCCATTTAGAAACAGTGGAGGCTGGGGCCTGGTCTCACTGCATTTTCTCTCCCATACAAGCTAACCTTTCTTCTGTGGGGACCCCCCGTTGGGGACGTGTTGAAGCCTGTACACCCTTCTTGGAACAATGGCTTTTAGTGTTTAGAATAGAACATTGAGAATGACAAAAGAGGCCGATTCCTTTCAAATCCAGCTATCTTTGTGAGGCTTCCAGGGTCTGATAGGAGGGACGATGAGATAACACCAACGCCCCCAAGCATAGGAAGGGCCATCGACCCAAAATAGCTCCAGAATTGGCGTAGTCCAAAATAAGAAATCTTAAGTCCATCTGGTCTCAGGGAAATTGAAACTACCAGACATCATTCTTCTTTACGGGCCAAACAGAAATAGCAGTAGCTCCTAGGAGCAGAGTTCTAATAGAAAGGCCCACAAGACCCTTCGAGGCCATCGCCGGGATCTGCATGGCTCCAGGAGCAGCCATACCCGAATCCAAAGAAAACCAAGTAAAACGCACTAAACGCGGGGCAACACTGAAGCGTCGAAATTAGAAGTCGTGCTCAGTACGGAACGAACTGGCGGGATAACGAAAAGCCGTGAGCTACTCTTCTCCCTGGAAGCATAAGATCGGTTGTCCAAAGATAAGATATCTCCGCAAAAACAGAAGTCAACCTGGGCGCCTTGCTGATGAGGAAAGTGAGGTTTGCAGAGAGTTGAATGGATTTCCTCGGTCCCAGGGCTGATCTCACCAAGTCAGGGTCCAGGCCCTGGCAGCGTCCTGCTTCTGAACAAAGAGGGGAGCCGGGAAGTGGATGGAAACTGCTGCGCAGAGGCGGCATCTGACTGTGGGAGCGACTCCACCCTCCCTTGGGCCTCTGAGAATGGCGTCCACCCGAGCTCTTTTCCTCCAGGCGGAACTCCCGATGTTCATGGGACCACCAGGATCTAAGGGGCTCTTACAACCTATTCCATGAGGTCTCACCGAGGCTTTCCAGGGATGCACCCTCCTAGTCCTGCTACTGGAATTAGCAAGCGTTCCACGACGATCATGGGTGCTTTTCTCCCAGTTCTTTAAGCACAAGTGAAAGTTCCCGGGGCCCCAAGATAACCTGCTGTTTCCCTTCCTCTCCTTCCTGACTGCGTGGTCCGGAGCCTCAGCCCCGCGAGCTCTTCATTCCTCTCTGGAGGCTGTGTGGGAAATAGAAACCGAAAGCCAAAGGAACATGCCTATTAATAAACACAGCTTTAGTTAAGTTTTTTATCCAGCCAAAGGGAGTGTGGGGGGACCACTGGAATGCAAGTTTGCAAGGAGCCCGCAAAGGGGAACAAAGCTATAGCGGATTTGCAGCTCTATCTAAAATTAAAGCTACAATTGGGTACCATCCTACTCTTCGTAAACAATCAGCTTTGCTCGCTTTAGGCTGGTATGAAGCTTACTCTGACGCTCCGTTCTTCATAATTCCGTATCAGTACCTGTTGCCCCTGACAATAACGGACTTGACACCGCACGTGGTTGATCACTTTCGTCACCATTCCTCGGAAAGGCCCGGGACATTCAGCGGGGCGTGGCGGGGGTGGGGAGGCCACGCCGTGGACGCGGGCCGGGAGGCTTGGGCGGATGTCGGCGGCCTCTGAACGCCTAGTCCCGCTGGGCGGCAGTTTGTGGCGCTTCCTCCCCTGCGGGTGGTGAGCAGCGACTGTGCCTCTCCCACTGCGCGAGGTCAATAGTGTCAGCTCGCTCAGGTTCTCAGTATCACCGTCCGAACGTGTCCAGCCGCATGATTCTCGGCCTAAGTGTCTGTTGTACTCCCAGTCTCCGGAGAGCGCGGGGTCGGACAGCCAGAAGGATGTGAAGGTATCACCAGGCTGAGGTTAAAGGACAATTTCTGCCAACAGATAATAAATTTGAAAAGCGAATTCGCTGTGTCTCTGTGGCGCAATTGGTTAGCGCGTTCGGCTGTTAACCGAAAGGTTGGTGGTTCGAGCCCACCCAGGGACGGTATGTGTACTTTAGGCTCTTTGCAGCTGCTTAAAAGCAGCTTTAGTCTGTTGAGGGCTTTTTCCTCAGAGCCGCCAGGACCTCTATCCTCTTCGAATCAAATCCTAAAATAGACCGCGCCAACATTCAAGTACCATAGAAGTGACAAAAGATGGAATTTTTCTGCGGAATATATATTTTCGATGAGTCCCGCGTCCGGGACTTCGGAGTTTACTTATCCCAGAGCCACTGCACGGATTCTTTCACTTCCCGAGGCTGGGGTTTTACAACTGCACACACGGAAACCTGAAAAATCCCGAGAAGGGAGAATAAGAAAACCCCACTCTGATCAGTGGCGCAGCCGCAAGCTTTGTGAGGAAATCTTGGTTTTGCCAAGGTGGGACTTCGAACAAGTTATGGAATTTTTTGAGTCTGTATTTTTTCATGTATAAAAAGGAGCACGTGGGAATACTTCCCTCATGGGTTAAACTAAGTTTGAACGAGAAAGGCACGTAAAGCATTTGAGCACTGAATAAATGCTCCCTGACCTCAGCTATTATAATTGTTTTCAGTGGCATCATCATCACCACTGCCTTTATCTACCCGCCCTTTTAAACAACTACAATCCTTTCACAGTAGAGATAGACCATTACATATTTACGCATTTCTCAACTGGTGGACATGACATTGGTTCTAATGTTTATTGTCATAAATAATTCTTCAGAGGACAGTTTATGCAAATATTTTTAATCTCATGTGCAAGTATTTCTCTAAAATAGATTCTTGGAAGTGGGCTTGCCTGATCAAAGTATTTGTGCGTTTCTAATTTTACTAATTCCTGCCTAATTTTTCCCTCCAAAGAAGCTGTACCTAGTCACATCCCCACATTCTGAGAGAATGCTGTTTTCTGGGTGACACTGTAGCTGGCATTTTAATAGCAGGGCAAACCCATCCCTTTTGCTTGGCGAATGTTATTGCTGTTGGTTTCACACATCACTCTGAATTTTGTGGATGAGGGGCTGGCTCTGATGTTCTTCTGTCTTCTCCTAATTCCTGGGATTCTGGAAAAGTGGTTCCCAGGAGAGAGCTGAGTTTACATTGACCTGACTGTACAGATGTTGACAGAGGTAACCCTGTTCCCATCGATTCTGTGACAGAAAGCCCAGGACGCAGCTGCTGAAGAACCCAGAACTCACCCATCCTCCCAGAGTGGGACTTTGATGGTTGTTCCAGAGCCAAATAAAAATTGGAAAGAGAAGACTTTTAAGTTTAATTTTTGATCAGAGTAGGACTTTAAATAATGGAGTTTTACTCTTATTTTCTGTGGCAACTAGAGGAGAGATTGTGATTGAGTCTTTATTTGGGAGAATAGAAATAACTACAAATTTGTCCAGGTTATAGAAATAGCTCTCTCCCTTTGCTCCATCAGGCATAGGGGTGGTAATGAATCTTCACTGTTGCTAGTGCTGGAATGTCGCACTATGTTTGGTGCCTGCATTCCCCTCTTAGACAGAGTCCAGTGATCTTGAGCTGGAGGTCCCAGGAAACTCCCTCAATCCTCAGCAGGTAGAGCCTTCAGAGAACCTTAGGCAATGTGCCGCAGAATCCGGGAGCTAATTGTTTCTCTAGTCAGCTCATTAGCAGAAGAATAAATACACCATTCTTCCTTCAAAACTACCTCCAGTGAAAATTTCAGAGTCTTGTAAATGTAGGCAGAGCCATCCCCCTACAAAAGTCAAAACACAACAAACTGGTAAAATTCTTAAAAGCCTTTCTAAGCCTGCCATAAAACTCAGAAGCCTTAGGGGAAAGATTTATATATTTCACTACATAAAATTTTAAGAATTTGTATGGCAAGAAACAAAAAACAAATAAATTTGTCAAGCATGCACGGCTGGTATATAACCAGACACTTTTAGATTCAGGCAGTTTATTACTTACATAGACAACAAAAGGATGAGTAGCCAAAGGTGGCTGGGTTCACATCCCACACACCAAAAAGGAAGATACAGAAACAAAGTGGCCTGCTGACTGCAACAAAGTTGCTGAGGAGCCTGTTCTAGGTCTCAGCTAAGCAGTGTTAGAGCCGGCAGCTCTAGTCTGAGGGTGAACAGACCACAAAACCTGGAAGGGGTTGAGAAACTGTCCCATGACTGCCTCCCTGGGAAGTTAGGGAGGCAAGTGAGAGATGGTCTCCTGGCAATTCTTCACAAGCCTCCAGGCAGTTCTATACACACTTGCAACTTCTCTTGCTCTGGGGGAATCACTTTTTATGTTTGAGGATAAATCATTTCAAACTGAAATGATTGAAAAAGAGTAGTGAGAATGGTTGCACAACTTGAAGAATGAAATCAGTGTCACTGAATTGTACATGTAGAAATTGTTGTGTTGGCATATATTTTGTTATATGTATTTTCACCACACACACAAAAATATATATTTCTTAAAATTTTTTTTTTTCTGGGGTGTTGAAAATATGTTGTTTCTATTGTTAGGTGCCATCAAGTGGGTTCTGACTCATGGTGACCCTATATACAACAGAAGGAAACACTGCCCTGTACTGTGTCATCCTCAGAACCCCGGCTATATTTGTGCTCATTGTTGCAGCCACTGTGTCAATCCATCTCCCTGAAGATCTTCCTCTCTTCCCCAGACACTCTGCTTTACCAAGCATGACATGTTTCTCCAGGGACTGTGCCCTCTTTCTTCAGGGACTGTGCCCCCTTTCTCCAGGGACTGTTTCCTCCTTCTCCAGGGACTGGTCCCTCCTTATAACATGTCCAAAGTAAGTGAGACAAGTCTAGCCATCCTCACTTCTAAGGAGAACTCTGGTTGTACTTCTTCCAAAACAGATTTGGAAGTGATTCCTGGAATAACTCACCAAAGTTTAAAACAACAGTGGGAGCAATAGCAATTTAGAAGCTGTAATTCGTAGAGTCATTATGAGTCACATTCCACTCGACCGCAACAGGTTTGATTTTTGGTTTCAGTCTGTGGGCGGAACCCTGGGGGCGCCGTGGTTTTAAGACTTCACCTGCTGGAGAAAAGGTCGGCAATTTTAATCCACCACCGGTTTCTTGGGATCCCTATGGGGCAGTTTTGCTCTGTCCTACAGGGTCGCTATGAGTCGGAATGGACTCGAAGGCAACGGTTTTTTTTTTTTTTTTTTAATTCTTTAGGTAGCTGGGAAACCCTGGTGGCAAGGTAGTTAGGGGCTATGGCTGCTAACCAAAGGGTCGGCAGTTCGAATCCATATGCTGTCCTTGGAAAAACCCTACGGGCAATTCTGCTCTGCCCTACAGGGTCACTGTGAGTCGGAATCCATGCGACTGCAACGGGTTTTAACTGGTAGATAGCTGACCAGGGACGATTCCATAAAAATGGAAGTGAGGATAAAAACAAACATCCAACGTGGGGCCTGAATACATGACCCTGAGAT
Source organism: Elephas maximus indicus (assembly GCF_024166365.1). Taxonomy (NCBI): domain Eukaryota; kingdom Metazoa; phylum Chordata; class Mammalia; order Proboscidea; family Elephantidae; genus Elephas; species Elephas maximus. Next base: position 140,622,349 of record NC_064821.1, read on the forward strand.
TAAGAGTCTCATTCTCTACCGGGGGAGCTAGCCAGGCACCACTAGCGTAGTTCTCTCTCCAGAGCTAGAGTCAGTAGTTTATACTCTTATGGTGAAACTAATCTTTGGGTCTAGGATTTAATGGACGCTGTCTCTACTTTACCACTGAGAAACCCGAGGCTCAAAGAGATCCTGCGCAGGGTCCGGCAGACATGAAAATCAAGAGTCCTTAAACCCCAATATTTCAGCAAATTCCTTCTGGACCGGGTCACTGTGAGAACCCGGGTTCTGAGGGTCCGGCCCAGGAAGAGCGTGAAGGGAGGGAGATGTGGGCCGCAAATAACCGCGGGCAGCAGAGAAGAGCGGAAACTTGCTCCCAGGACCTTAGAGCTGCAGGCCAAGCTTCCTTCTTCCCAGTCCAAAATCTTTTTCTCCCCTAAGCCGTGACCCAGTTCGGGGAGGGGAGGCAGACGGGGGACAATACGTTACTGGAAATTAGGTCCTATTCATTATTTATTTAGGGGCACAAGTGTGTTTTTAAATACTAAAATTTTGTGTGGCCGGAATAAAAGAGCTTATTCATTGCGTGTGAAGATCCCACTGAGATTTAAACTCACATTGGGTTCAGAGCCTCAGGCGCACAACCTGGTGGGATCCTTGACTTTTCTTCTCAAAGTGTTCAGATCTCCAACCTCTGAAAGAGATGGAGCCCCGGGATCACCCTCTAGAAGGGTCCTCTCAGCTGCTAACATGAAGGTCGAAGGAGACTGTCCTTGCAGCCTTGGTTACAAACCTCGTGGATTTTCGTCCTGCCCTGAAGCATCTCTCCTTGTGTGGATGGTGGAAACTATTATTCACCAATTCTTCGACTGCACTCCTGATAGGCTGCCTCCAGCAAAAACAGAATTACAACCTTTAAAAGTTAGGGCTGCCAAAGCAAGTTACAACTACATGCCATCACTGGGATTTGAACAAGGTTGCTGTGCCACAAGGCGGAGTACTAACCAGGGTATGATCATTGCCACTCATACAAGCCAGTTGTACTGAAGTCCTCAAGGGAAATGGATGTACATTTCCAAAAAAGACTCATCCAAGAATATTCATGGCAGCCTTGGTCACAACCAAAAACTAGAAATAATCCAATTGCACATCAATACTGGTCTATTCATACTTTGAAATAACTCACTGTTGTGTGTCAACTTGGTGGGCCACAATTCTCAGTGGTTTGGCAGCTGTGATGTAGTTTGGCAGTGTGTAATGATGTGATCACCTCCATAGTGGGATCTGCCGTGAGTAGTTAATTACTTGAAAGGGAGTTTCCTTGGGGATGTGGCCTGTATCCAGTACAGGTGGACTTTCTGGCAAGGCTTGCTGGCTGTGAATCCTGCAGCTGGCTCTTATTTATTGGACCTCCAGTTCTTGGGACTTGAGCTAGCATCTTACCTGCCGTCTTGCCTGCTGATCTTGGGATTCGTTGGTCTTTGAAGCTGTGAGTCAGAGCCCTGCTATCTGACCTGCTGACCTTGGGTTCACCAGCTTTTGCTACTACATAAATCAGGAGAAACCTCCAGCCTAATCCAGGGACTTGGTATGTTTCAGCCTCTACAACCATGTGAGCCATTTCCTTGATATCAATCTTTCTGTATATATATTTACACACTTTACTGGTTTTGCTTCTCCAAGAACCCAGCCTAAGACATTTGGTACCAAAAATGGCTCTAGAGAAACAAACTTGTATGGATGAGTTTTCTAAATTGGTTCTCAAGTCTGGTTAGTCTTAAAGATGTTGATGACTCTGCTTCCAGTAATAAAGATGGCACTGCAAATCCATTGGCATGAAATGGAGATAGAAATACACAAAATATCACCACCAATAGATCAGGTATTGGTGAGAGGTGAGGCTCTGGGTGATTGCATTGTCTTAGTTATCTAGTGCTGCTATAACACAAATACCACAAGTGGATGGCTTTAACAAAGACAAATTTATTCTTTCACAGCCTAGGAGGAAAGAAGTCCAAATTCATGGTGCCAGCTCCAGGGGAAGGTGTTCTTTCTCTGTTAGCTGGAGGGAAAGTCTTTGTCATTAATCTCCACCTGGAGTTGGAATTGACTCAATGGCAATGGAGTGGGGGTGGGGGGGCTGAGGAACTTCTCAGTGCAGGGACCATGGCTCCAAAGAGTGTGATCCCCTCGTGGCTCTTCATTCTTGGTGTCATGAAGTTCCTCCTGTCTCTCTGCTCACTTCTCTTTTTCATATCTGAAAAGAGATTGACTCAAGATATAACCTAATTTTGTAGATTGAGTCCTGCCTCATTAACATAACTGCTTCTAGTCCTGCCTCATTAACATCATAGAAATAGGATTTACAACAGATAGAAAAATCACATCAGATGACAAAATGGTGGACAATCACACAATACTGGGAATCATGGCCTAGCCAAGTTGATACACACTGTGGGGGACACAATTCAATCCATAACATACATGTTTGATACCTTCCTACAATTTTGTCATAATGAGAAGTATAAGGAAACTGGTTGGTTGGTCCTACTTTTGCTAGCAAAGTGGTGAAAGAAAGAGATGAACTCAGTGTTTCAGAGTCAAGACTCACGCATCGCATAAACGACCTCAAATTTCTAGTTGTACCTTGGAAGAAAGCCTTATTTCTTGTGGTAACAAAGCTGATATTGCCAAAAACCAAACCCAGAGTCTTATTGTAAGAGTGGCTGAATTACAACAGCAATGAATTCCCAACCTCAAGTGGTGTCTGAGGTTAAAGTGAGGGCATTGACTGGGGAAGAAATGGAATCCTAAAACTTGGGATGGGGATATGGGGGTAGATAGTTAGGAAGCTGGGGACACTGAGTCCCTAAATTCTGTTGAATCACTCCTGCCAACAGAACCAACCATCTCACTAAGCCAACCTCCCCAGTAAAACCATTGGCCCTTCTACCGCCATCTGGTAAGATTAACCCAGCTGTGTCTAAAGAGCTTTTGTCTGAGTCATTGCCTGGGATATCGCCTGAGGCAGTGCCTTACACAACAATGCTGAATGTTCTCAAAACACATCCTCACCACCCATTTTGGCTTCTAGATCTATAACTAGACATAAGTCCCAGTGAGCCACAAACGGTGAAGTACTATATTCCTAAATAACTGACTTCTCTAATGCTTACAAACAGAAACCTGGGGAATATGTGTGGGAATGGCTATTAAGAGTATGGGGTAATGGTGCAAGGAACATAAAGATGCATCAGTCTGAATTTATTGATATGGGCCCACTAAGCACAGATTCTTCACCAATATTTCAGCTCAACAGGTTAGGAAAGTTTATTTGGTTGTATTGCTGAAGCATGAATTACATGTTGGCCTACATTAAATCAAGTTGAAGTACCAGACCTGCCTTGGTATACTGTAGAAGAAGGTATCCAATGGCTTAGGGAAACTGGCATGTTAGAGTGGATTTAGCAGATTAGACCCACAGACTCACACATGAAGTGCTCAGAGGATACTCTTTTACCACAACAGTGAGGAACAAATTCATGAAGGGAAACCGAGCCTCTTTGAAGATTGCTCTGATTGCTCTTTAATGTAAGTTAGATTTGACAGTGGGAACTTCCCTTACTGAATAAAGACACCTAACTAAAATGGAGCTGATTGGACCCCGTGGTAGTAGAGGTCAAGTGGCGACACTGAATTGACAAAGACAGGGTGGGCACAGTTACCGTGATGGACCGTGGAGTCAAAGGAGTAATCAGAATAGTCTGTCTAAGTATGGACTTATGGTGTTGACTACTTAGTCATGGTGTCTCTTAGAGTGAAATAGATGGGAAATCTACTTAATATTTACTTGATCTGTACAGGCAGAATAATTCTAGGTCTAGTGAACAGCAGTCTAACTTGAATTGCCATAATAGAAAGTCAATCAATATCTAGACTTGAGCAAATTTAGAGTTCCACAGCCCCTTGAATGAAGGGGAGGCTGGGTCCTCTTGAGGAAGGACCCACTACACTGCCAGAATTTTATGCTATTAAACTTCCTCCCAGCCTTTCCCTAAAAGTACCTATGGCCTTTTATGACAGTGACTGTTCGCTGGGGAAAAGGAAATATTAAGACTTTTTGGGGATCACAGACAGTGGCTCTGAACTGACACTATTTTCAAGAGATTTATAACATCACTTTGGCCCACCAGTCCAAGTGGAGGCATGTGGAGCTCAGGTTATTCATGGAGTCTTAATTTCCAGTCCATCTCAGTAGGTCGAGTCATCGTCTTTCTCTAACCACTCCTGTCATTGCTCAACGGGCTCATGAACAAGTGGCCATGCTGACAGGGATAGAAGTAATGCATGGACTCAGCAACATGGACTTCCACTCATCGAGGCCAACTTGGCTACAGCCACTGCCGAGTGACCAATTTGCCAGGAGCAGAGACCAACACTGAGTCCCCAGTATGGCACCATTTCCTGAAGGTTATTGCCAGCATCCTGGTGGCAAGGTGATTACCTTGGATTGCTTCCATCACAGAAAAGACATTTTGTTCTTACTGGCATAGACACTTACTCTGGATATGGATTTGTCCTCCCTGTGTGCAACGCTTCTGCCAAAACTACCATCCATGGACTTACAGAATGCGTTATCCACCATCATGATTCCCACACAGCAATGCCTGGGATCAAGGGACTCACTTCACAGCATTTGAAGTGTGGCAGTGGGTCCATGCCCATGGAATTCACTGGTCTCACCATACTCCCCGTCATCTGGAAGCAGCTGGCTTGATAGAACAATGGAATGGCCTCCTAAAGACAAATTACGGCACCAGCTAGGTGGCAATACCTTGCAGGTTTGGGGCAATGTTCTCCAGGAGGCTGTATATGCTTAAGCCAGTGTCCAATATACGGTGCTGTTTCTCCCACAGCCAGGATTTCTAGGTCCAGGAATCAAAGGGTGGAAATGGGAGTGGCACCACTCACTATTACCCCTAGTGGCCCACTCACAAGATTTTTGCTTCCTGTCCCCACAACCCTGTATTCTGTGGGTCTCTCTTAGCCCCAAAGGGAGGAATGCTCCCACATGGAGACACATCACTGATTCCATTAAACTGGAAGTTAAGAGTGCCACCTGGCCACTTTGGGCTCTTAAGGCCTCTGGATCAACAGGCAAAGAAGGGAGTTACCATATTGGCTAGTGTGATTTATCCTGATTACCAAGGAGAAATCGAATTGATATTACATAATGGAGGTAAAGAAGCGCAAGTGTGGAATGCAGGATATTCCTATGGAGTCTCTTAGTGCTACCATGACCTGTGATTAAGGTCAATGGAAAACTATGGCAACCCAATTCCAACATGACTACTAATGGCCCAGACCCTTTAGGAATGAAGGTTTGGGTCACCCCACCAGGCAAAGAACCAGGACCAGCTGAAGTACTTGCTGAGGGCAAGTGGAATACAGAATGGGTGGTGGAAGAAGGTAGTTCTAAATACCAGTTATGACCATATGACCAGTTGCAGAAACAAGGACTGTACTTGTTATGAGTATTTCTTCCTTGTATGTGTGCATCAAATTATTTTGCTTTATTCAATTATAAAACATAAGATGTAAACTGGGATATTGTGTTTTCAGTGGTACTTGTGTTTGTTGTGTCATGTTAAGCCCAAGTATGACTTTATAATTGTCTTTATTCAGAGATTATGTATGGCTTAAGGAGATGTGTACAGGTGCCAAGTTGACAAGGGGTGGAGTGTAATCATTAAGGTTGTGTGTCAATTTGGCTTAGCCATGATTCTCAGTGGTTTGGCAGTTACCATGTAGTTTGGTAAAATGATATAATTACCTCCATGATGAGATCCGATATAATGTGATCACCTCGATGAGCACCAGCTGTGAGTAGTCAATCATTTGAAAGGCAGTTTCCCTGAGGGTGTTGCCTGCTTCCAATATAGGTGAACTTTCTGGCAAAGTTTGCTGGCTTTTTCTTGCTCTGGATCCTGAAGCTGGCTCCTGAAGGATTTGGAGTTGAGCTAGCCGCTTACCTGCAGACCTCGGGATTTTTCAGTCTGTGAACCAGCAGCCTGCCAGCTTACCTGAGGTCCTTGGAATTTGTCAGCCTCCACATCCTGTGAACCAGATGCCTACTGTCTGACCTTCAGATCTTGGGTTTGCCAACCCCTGTAGCTGTGTGAGTCAGGAGAAGCCTGACCTACGAACTTAGACTTTCCAGCCTCTACAACTGTGTGAGCCATTTTCTTAATATAAATCTCCCTCTCTCTCTCTCTCTCTATAGATGCTTCATTGGTTTTACTTCTCTAGAGAACCCAGCCTAAGACAGACCGTACGAACCTCCGTTATTTTATTATTATTCTGTTTACTTATTATTGTTGTTATTCCATTTACTAAGTGCAAAAATCTTAAGTATGCAACAAGATAATTTTTTTTTATTGTGGTGAAATATATATAACAAAACATTTGCCATTTCAACCATTTTTTTTGTGTAATTCAGTGACATTAGTTATGTTCATCATATTGTGAAACCATTACCACTATCCATTTCCAAAATTTTCCTCAGAAATTTTGTGCCCCTTAAGCAATAATCCCCGTCACCCATCCCTCATGTCCTTTAACCAAATAAACTTTTGACTCTATGCATTTGCCTCTTGAGATATTCTGTATAAGAGGAATCATACAATATTTGTTCTTTTGTGTCTGACTTATTTCACTCACATAACATTTTCAACGTTCATTGATGTCGTAGCATGCATCAAAACTTTCTCTTTATGGGTAAATAATATTTCATTGTATGTATAGATCACATTTTATTTATCCGTTCATCTGTTGATGGACACAGGTTGTTTTCATCTTTCAGCTATTCTGAATAATGTTGCAATCAACACTGGTATTACAAGTATCTGTTTGAGTCCCTGTTTCAAGTCTTTTGGGTATATATTTAGGAGTGGAATTGCAGAGTCATATGGTAATTATATACTTACGTCTTTGAAAAACAGCCCAACTGTCTTCTACAGTGGCTGCACTATTTTATAGTCCCACCACAGTGGATGAGGACTCCAGTTTCTCCACATCTTCTCCAAGACTTATTTTCTGATAATAGCCATCCTAGTGGGGATAAGGATCCCTAGTGGCACAGTGGTTAAGAGCTTGGCTGCTCACCAAAAGGTCGGCAGTTCGAATCTCAATCCACCCCTCTGCTTCTTGGAAACCCTATGGGGCAGTTGTACTCTGTCCTAGAGGGTCAGACAATGGTTTTGGTTTTGGTGTTAGTGGGGGTGTAGTGGTGTCTTTGTTACCTAGTGTTACTATAATAGAAATACCACAAGTGGATGGCTTTAGTAAACAGAAGTTTATTCTCTCACAGTCTAGTAGACTAGAAGTCTAGATTAAAGGGGGCCAGCTCCAGGGTAACGTCTTCTCTCTCTGTTGGCTCTGGAGGAAGGTCCTTGTCATCAATATTCCCTTGGTGTAGGAGCTTCTCCGCACAGGAAATCCAGTTCCAAAGGACGCGTTCTGCTCCTGGCACTGCTTTCTTGGTGGTATGAGGTCCTCCTGTCTCCTTGCTCACTTCTATGTCTCAAAGGAGAGTAGCTTAAATTGTAGATTGATCTTGTGGATTGAGTCTACATAACTGCTGCTAATTCCATCTCATTAACATCATAGAGATAGGATTTATAACACATAGGAATTAGGAAAATTACATCAGATGACAAAATGGTGGACAATCACGCAATACTGAAATCATGACCTACACAAGTTGACAGATATTTTGGGGGGACACAAGTCAATCCAGGACAAGTGGTATTTCATGTGGTTTTGATTTGCATTTCCTTAATGACTAATGGGAAATCCTGGTGGCATAGTGGTTAAGTGCTACAGCTGCCAACCAAAAGATTGGCAGTTCGAATCCACCAGACACTCCTTGAAACTCTATGGGACAGGTCTACTGTGTCCTATAGGGTCGCTCTCAGTCGGAATTGACTCTGTGGAAATGGGTTTAGTTTGGTTTCTAATGACTAATGAGGAGTCTCTTGTGGCACAAATGGTTAAGCTCTCGATTACTAGCTGAAAGTTTCAAACCTACCCAGAGGCGCCTCAGAAGACAGGCCTGGTGATCTGCTTCTGAAAGGTCACAGCCCTGAAAACTCTATGAAGCAATTTTACTCTGCACCACCACAAACAACCCTATGACTAATGATGCTGAGAATCTTTTCATGTGCTTATTGGTCATTTGTACATCTTCTTTGGTGTGCAATTTAAGTCCTTTGCCCATTTTTTAAGTTGGGTTGTTTATTTTTTTGTTGTTGAATTGTAGTTCTTCATAAATATATATTCTGTGTATTAAACATTTATCAGATATATGGTCTCTAAATATTTTCTCCCATTCTGTAGATTGTCTCTTTGTTGATAATGTCCTCAGACTCACAAAAGTTTTTAATTTTGATGAAGTCCAACTTATTTATTTTTCATTTGTTGCTCATACTTTTGGGTCATATGTAAGAATCTGTTGTTGAAAACTAAGTTCCAAAGCATTACCCTTGTAATTTATTCTAAGAGTTTTATAGTTTCAGTTTTGAGGTCATTGATCCATTTTGAGTTAATTTTCAGATAGGCTGTGAGGTCTGGGTCCGGCTTTATTTAATTAATTTATTTTTGCACCTGGAAATCATTTATTGAGCAGACTATTCTTTCCCCCATTGAATGAACTTAGCATCCCTGTTGAAAATTAATTGACCATAGATGTATGAGCTTATTTATGGGCTTTCAATTCCTTTTCATCAGTCTATATATCTATATTATTTTTTATTTTTATATATCTATATTATACCAGTACCAGATGTTTTGACTATTGTAACTTTATATTACATTTTTAAATTGGGAAAAAATTTGAAACTGGACAAGTTCTCCTACTACGTTCCTCTTTTAAAGATTGCTTTGGCTATTCAGGGCCCCTTATAATTACATATAAATTGCATGGTGCTTATTGGGAACCCTGGTGGCATAGTGGTTAAGTGCTACGGCTGTTAACCAAGAGGTCAGCAGTTCAAATCTGCCAGGGGCTCCTTGGAAACTCTGTGGGGGCAGTTCTACTCTGTCCTGTAGGGTCACTATGAGCCAGAATTGACTCAACGGCAGTGAGTTTGGTTTTCGTTTTTTTTCCATTTTTAAGAAAGCTATTGGAATTTTGATGGGGATCGTTCTGAGTCTACATATTGCTTTGTTTTGTACTGACATCTTCACAATATTAAATCCTTCAGTCCAGGAACAAGGATGTCTTCCCTTATTTAAGATCTTTAATTTCCTTCAGCAATGTTTCATAGTTTTCATGGAAAAGTCCTTCATGTCCCTGGTTAAATTTATTCTTAAGTATTTTATTCTTTTAGATGTATCTAAATGGAATTTTCTTAATTTCCTCTTCAGATTGCTCTTTCCTTGTGTATAGAAACTGAACTGATTTTTGTGTGTTGACCTTGTACCCTGTGACATTGCCAAATTCATTCATTATTTATTGTTAGCTTATAGTAGTAGCTTTCTTCTGGGTTCTTTGAGATTTCCTATATATAGGATTAGGGCTCTGGTGGTGCAGGGGTTACGTGTTTGGCAGCTAATCAAAAGGTCAGCAGTTGGAATTCACCAGCTGCTCCTTGGAAACCCTATGGGGCAGTCCTTTGGGGTCGCTATGAGTGGCAATTAACTCGGCAGCATCATTTTTTTTCTACACCATGTTATCTGAGAATAGGGATAGTTTTACTTCTCCATTCCTTGTTTGAATACTTTTTACTTCTTTTTCTTGCCTGATTGCTCTGGCTAGGACTTCCAGTATTATCTTGAATAGCAACAGTCTGATCCCCAGCTCATCATGGGGATAGCATTTTATTCCGTTGTGCATGGGGTCACCATGAGTCGTGGGCCAGTCTGACGAAGCTAATAACAATTGCAACACTAGTCATTGGCTCCTGTGACAGGGTGCTGTGAATAAAAAGATGAATAAGACAAAGCTTCTGCCTTGAGGTGTTTACAGTCTTGTGAGGGAGATGAACCCCAAAACACGTGACTTAAGTGCCCAATTTCCTTCTCTCTAGATGATCAAGGCAGATGATCTCTCTAGATGATTACTCTGGTTTCCCATTGTTTCAGGCATTGGTCCTCCCTATCCTTTGCTTCTTTGTCCTCTCCCAGGGTCCCAGGCATCTCTCCAATGTCAAACCTCCTTTTCTCCCTTCTCTGTCTTCCTATCCTCTATCCCTTGGTCTCCTTGTGTCTACTCAGGTGTTGGGTTTTTGGATTGCACAGAGTCTTTAACATGTTGGCTATCTCATTTGCTGTCTCAGTTTCTTACTTTATCTCTTGTTGAAAAAACAGAACAAAGCAAAGCACGAAAAAATATATGCATTATCAAATAATATTTATTATGTTTACCTGATGAAATGGAGCCTGTAGTCCCATTCCTTAGGCTCTTACAAGATAAAATATATGAGCAATATTTTATTAATGGAAATTTACAAATCATGAAATCAAAGATGACTTGTAGAGAGGATGAAATACCCTGTTATAAACATGACACCTGGCTTCTGATATTGGTTCAGCAGTATTTGCTATTAGTGAGCATAATCTTCATGTTCACATTAATCAATGAATATAATAAACATATTGAAGATCCAAGTTTTATCAGATACTGGGGAACAAAGAAGAGGAGGAAAGGTCCCTAGCCCCAAACAAGTAATTGACCAGTTGGAGACAGTTAAGAAAATACCAGAGCTATTTTTTTTTTTTTAATATAAATAGCTTAGGATAAGGGGTGGACTGTGATCCTTAAGGTTGCATCAGCTTGGCTGGGCCATGATTTTCAGTGGTTTGGCAGTTATGATATAGTTTGGCAGCTGCATAATGATATGATCACCACCATGATGAAATTTGATACGATGGGATTACCTCCATGATGCGATGTGCTGTATCTAATCAGTTGAAAGGGAATTTCCTTGGGGGTGTGGTCTGCATCTAATATAGGTGGACTTTCTGGCAAGGCTTGATGGCTTTTGCTCACTCTGGGTCCTGCAGCTGGCTCCTGTTTGCCTGACCTCTGGTCCTTGGAACTTGAGCTAGCAGCTTACCTGCCATCTTGCCTGCCAATCTTAGGATTCGGTGATCTTAGCAGTCTGTGAGCAAGAGTCCTGCTGTGTGACTTGCTGATCTTGGGTTTACCAGCCTCTGCTGCTACGTGAATCAGGAGAAGCCTTCAGCCTAATCCTTGGACTTGGAAAGTTTCAGCCTCTACATCCTCGTGAGCCATTTCCTTGATATAAATCTCTCTCTCTCTCTCTGTATATATTTATACGCTTTACGGATTTTGCTTCTGTAGAGAATCCAGCCTAAGATACCTGCATTAATATGAAAATTAACAAGTAAAGCAGGCAGGCAACAATGTGTATGGATATATTTCAGAAACACTAAGCTGTTTGACCAAAATAAAATAAAATAAAAGCCAGGTACTACAAGATAAAAAAAAAAAAAGATATACACCATTAATGTGACCTCCGAGAGCAGGCAAGTCTAATCTCTGGTGATAAAAATCAGAATAGTGATTGCTATGCGGGGGTGGTTGGGGATTGATTGGAAAAGAGTTCTACAGACCGTGGCCGGATGACAGAAATTTTCTACAGCTTGACTTGGGTGATGGTTACATTTTTCAAAATTTAATAAGCCGCCTGCTTAAGATTTTTACATGTCATACTATGTGAGTTACATTTAAGGATTAACTGTTGGCATAAACATGGGAGACAGAATGGAATTAAGACTGTAAGGACCATGGCAAGAAGCTTGGATTATACTTTAAACTCATTAAAAATTCATTCTTCTTTAGTCTAAAAAAGCCACACTGATATTTGAAATATCTCAATCAGAACAATGGTTATGACCACGCTCTCTTTATATTCAGGGACAGGCGGCATTTCATCTTCTGCTCTATTATGGGGCATGTCTAGGGTTTCCGGATGACCAGACCCCAGGTTTGTGCACTATCGCAGCTTTGAGTTCTGCAGCAATATGGCCTCAGCTAAGGGGTGCAGCCTTTGCAAGAATTAAAGGCAAGCCTCAAGAGAAGTCAGTTCGTCCGAAGATAGACGCCAGAAGCTGCTGAGGTTACTGCGGCCACCATGAAGAGTACCAACCCCTATCCGATCACCGCATGCCATAAACTTGCTGACTTATGTTGCACTACCTTGAATATTTTTGACGTAAAGAACCGGACGGCTCTGTAGCTTTTCTCTCTTTCAAGTCCTCTCTGGGTTCCCTCCCTCACCACCCTCCCCATTTTGTTGCCTCACAAAAACTTTTCTCTCCTCGCCAGGATCCCCCCGCCTCTGTCTCTGCAAAGTGCCCCTGGAGGTCTCGTCCACGTCCACGCCTCCCTGTTTCCCTTGTCTCTTCACAGTTCCCCCTTCCCCCCTAATTTTCCCCACTCCCGCCACACCGATCGCAACTGAGTCGAGCTGGGGGCGTCCAGCGGCGCGGGCGGGCGGGCAGGGCCAATGCCGAGCAGCCGACGCTAAGGAACGTCCTGGAGCCCACGAGCCTCAGCGTGTTTCGGGCACCGCCCGGCACAGCCGGTGGTCACAGGCGCAGGGGTTTCCGGGGGTCGCTGGCTTCTGAGGCGGACCAAGAGCAAGTAGGGGCGAAGGCCATCCGACACAACTTCTAGCTTCGGAAATCACCCAGTGCATAGGTTTCAAACGTGAAGAGCAACACAATCTGGGAAAAGAAAGCTTTATCATTTTGATATCTACAAAAAACCCAACTCTTTCAGTTTTCCGTGGCTTGGGCGTCTGCGCAGTTGCGCCGCATAAAGCGGGTAGCGCCGTCTAGTGGTTGGTGAGAAATCCCTCTTTGTTGAGACAGAAAACTGACTACTCAAGTCTCGGGGCCCATGTGCTTAGCGCGTACTGCTGTTAACTGAGAGGCTGATTATTCCAGCCACCCCGGGGATGTGGCTCACACTTTAAAAAATTTAGTATTTGGTCGATTCTACTCTGCACATTGTCTCACGTAAAGACAGACAAAGACCTTGCTTACCCATGGTCCCTTGTCCACAGCAGGAGGACCTAAAGCAGGGTCCTGCCAGAGAACCAAGTAGGTGCACTACCGTAAATCTTGGAAGAGGAGATTATTACCCTCTTCACTACTTTTGGAAACCCTGATGGTGTAGTGGTTAAGTGCGACCGCTGCTAACCAAGAGGTCGGCAGTTCAAATCCTCCAGTCGCTCCTTGGAAACTCTACTGGGCAGTTCTACTCTGTCCATTAGGGTCCAAATGGACTCTATGGCAGCGGTTTCTTTTTTTGGTTTCACTACTTTTGGAAACCCTGGTGGCGTAGTGGTTAAGTGCTATGGCAGTTCGAATCCGCCAGGCGCTCCTTGGAAACTACGGGGCAGTTCTACTCTGTCTGATATGGTCGCTATGAGTCGGAATCCGCTCCACGGCACTGGGTTTGGTTTGGTTTTGGTTTCACTATTTTTGACAAAGGAATTTCTTCCATTGCTTGTACTGTTATTCAACGCTGTGCACATATAGGTACTTTGGTAATTAATTGGTTCTATGATTTTGTGATTAAAATAATGCTGGAGTTACCATTCTTGAACACATTAACTTTGACCCTTTGTGCAAGTATTTCTATAGGGTGGAATCCTGGAAGAGCAATTGCTCTATCACTATGTTTACATGGTTTTTATTAATTCTTTTTTTCTCCTTCGTGGGCTTATTCGTTGTAACGCGTTGTTTTTGTTATTTTAATGTTTGATCTAGGGTTTCTAGTACACATCTTCAACTTCTCACAGCCTGTCTTCGAGTGATATTTTACCTCTCACATTTCTTCCTCTGCCTGCCTTTATGCTCTTATTGTCATGCATTTTACCTTTAAATATGTTAGAAACAACACAATCCATTGTTATTACTTTTGTTAACATGGGCAAATATTTTTAAAGAGATTTAAATAACCAGAAAAAAACTTGGGTATCTACCCCTGTAGATACCACTGCTGGTGTTCTTCATTCCTTTGTGTAGATCCGGATTTCCATTTGGAATCAGTTTCCTTCTGCCCAGAGGACTCCTTTAACGTTTCTTGTAGTGTGGGTCTGGTGGTGAATTCTTTCAGCTTTACTGTGTCTTAAAATGTTTCTATTCACCTTCATTTTTTAAAGTTTTTTTTTTTCCCCCCTTCAGTACTTTAAAGGTACTGCTCCACTGTCTTCGTTGGCAAGGCATCTGATGAGAAATCTTTGTAATCCTTATCGTTGCTCCTCAGTATGTACTATGTCTTTTTCCTCTGGCTGTTCTTAAGATTTTTCCCTTTTTCACTGGATTTGAGCTATTCAGTTATGATGTGCTTAGGTGTGTTTTTCTTCATGTTTCTCATGCTTGGGGTTCATTCAGCTTCTGGGGCCAGTGGATTTGTAGTTTTCATTATGATTGGAAAATTTTCTGCTACTATTTCTTTTTTCTGTTTTTGAATATTTTATTGTGTTTTAGGTGAAAGTTTACACAGTAAATTAGATTCCCATTCAACAATTCATTCACAAATTTTTTTGTGACGTTGTTTACAAACCCGTAATGTGTCAGCACTCTCCCTATTTCCACCCTGCCTGCCCTGTTTCCATTCATCCAATTTCCCTGACCCTCCTTGCCTTCTCATTTTTGCTTTTGTGTAACTGTATAGTTGATTGTTTAAAGGAGCACATTGGTCATGGGCATTATTGTTTATTTTATAGGCCAATGTATTATTTGGCTGAAACGTGGCCTCCAGGAGTGGCTTCAGGTCCAGGTTAAAAGTGTATCTTAGGGATGGCTGTGATTTGTTTAAAAAATGTTCTTTCTCCCTCTGACCTTTTTGGGGACTTTAGTTACTTGTACATTAGGCCACTTTAGGTTGCTCTAAAGTTCACTGATGCTCTTTAAATTTTTTTAACTTATTTTTTTCCTTCAAGTTCTTAAAAAGGCATTATTTATTCTGTTTATTCAGTCTTGTGTTCCTTCCAGTGTTTATTTCTGAAGTGATTGTTCTGAATTTCTTATTTTCCTGATTTTATCATGTTAATTCTTAGTTTTTCTAATTCAGATTTAATTGATTCTTTAATAATTTATAACTTTTTTAAATGCATTTTAGCTCAATGAGATGGATCACCACAGTAGCTGCAACAATGAGCTGAAACGTAACAATGATTGTGAGGATGGTGCAGGACCAGGCAGCGTTCTCTTCTGTTGGTATGTAGGATGGCTATGAGTCAGAACTCACTTGATGGCACCTAACAACAACAACAACAGAAATATTGGACTATAGGGTTCGACTGTTTTGTGGGAATGTCTTTATGCCATGTTTAGTTTGGCTATGGTGATGTTCTCCTTATTCCCTTTTTTGTTCTTTGTGATTTTACTTTTGTATATTTTTAAAGAATCAATAATAAAGAGTTTGTAAAAAATTATCTGAGATGTTGGGCCACATAAAATAATTGCAGGTATATAATTCTGAATTTCATCACACATTCCCCAAAGACCAAAGAAATCAACTGGAAGGAGTTTGTTAGTGTTTTCACTCTATTCCATACCCTTAGCATAGCTAGAGGGCAGAAAATACAAAATTTGATCGTTGCGTATTTAAGGAAATGACCAGTTCAAAACCAGCAGAACTCTGATGGCTATAGTAACAGAGATCAACCAAATAATGCCCCAAACACACACACACACATACACGAATGGATATATACATACAGATATAAACATACACGCATACACATACACAGGAAAAGGCAGTGGTGGGGAGGAGGACATGGTGAAACACAGATAAAAATCATACACAATTAAAATGTGAAGAACACATCTGATACCTGTTGTGTAAGAGCACTGGCTACTGGGAATTTAAAAGAAAAGTCTTGAAAGTGTACAGAAATAGAAGTGCCAGTCTTGGAAGGCACAATTTCTGGGAGAAAGGGTTGTTGACTTGGAAGGAGGAAGCAATTTTGGGTATTAGTGGTAAAGAAAAGGAAAGCAAATGTGTGGAAATTTAAGGCCCTGTTGAAAAAAACCACCACCTGCCTGTATGTTTGTCATACTTCGGTGGCTTGTGTGTTGCTGTGATGTTAGAAGCTATGCCATTGATATTTCAAATACCAGCAGGGTCACCTATGGTGGAAAGTTTCAGCAGAGCTTCCAGACCAAGAAAGATTAAAAAGAAAGGCCTGGCGATTACTTCCAAACATATTAGAGAAGTCAAGCAGTTCTTGTGCAGTGTAGTGTATCTCCTCCTGGGTCACATCTTACACTTCACCTTTTGGAACTCTCTGGGACTTAAGCCTAGTTATAGACCTAGAAGCAAAAATGGGTGGTGAGAGTGAGTCCTGGGAATATTCAGCAATGTCTTGTAAGGCACCTACCTCAGGCAACGCCCCAGGCAATGTCCCTAGGGTTGACTCAGGTGATACCTCAAACAGACTCTTCTGGTACAGCTAGGTTAGTCTCATCAGATGGGGGTAAAAGGGATAATGGTTTTACTGAGGAGGGAGGCTAAGCAGACAAAGATGGAGTGATCTCTTCAGGTGGGAGTAAGTGGGCTGGTTCTGCTGGCAGGAGTGATTCAACAGAATTTAGGGGCGCAGTGTCCCCAGCTTCCTGATTATCTGCCCATATGTCCCCATCCCAAGTTTCAGGATTCCTGTTCTTCCCAATCAATGACCTCATTTTAACTTCAGACACCATTCAAGATTGGAAATTCCATTAGTGTAATAATCCAGCCACTCTTACCATAAGACTCTGGGTTTGTATTTTGGCAATATTAGCTCTGTTACTACAAGAAGTAAGGCTTTCTTTCAGAGCACAAGTGGCAACTCTGAGGTCTTTTATACGGCACTTGAGCTGTGGCTCTGAAGCCCTGAGCTCATCTTTTTTTTTTTTTTTTTTACCACTTCTTCTAATGAATGTAGGACCAACGAACCAGCTTCCCTATACTTCTTATTCTGACATAATTGAAGAAAAGTATCAAACGTGATCACTCAGAGCCTCACTTCTCACCAATACTTGAACTATTGGTAGTGATATTTTGGGTATTAATATTGCCACCTCACACCATGGATTAGCAGCACTGTCTTCACTACTGGAAGCACGGTCAGAAGAGCCTTTAAGACAAGTCCAACTTAAGAAACAATTAAAAAAACTCATCCTTACTATTCTGTTTCTCTGGAACCACTCTCAGTACCAAATGTCTTAGGCTGGGTTCTCTAGAGAAGCAAAACCAGCGAAGCAGATATATATATAAACATGTATATATGTGTGTGTGTGTGTGTGTGTATATATGTATATATATATATATATAGAGAGAGAGAGAGAGAGAGAGAGAGATTTATCTTAAATAAATGTCTCACAGAGTTGTAGAGGCTGGCAAGTCCCAAGTCCATGGGTCAGACATCTGGCTGGAGGCTTCTCCTGTCTCCATAGCTGCAGGGACTGGTAAATTCAAGATCGGTAGGTAAATGGCAGGCCACTGGCTCAATTTGAAGAACATGAGATCAGAAGATAAGCCAAACGCAAGATCCAGAGCACGTAAGTGAGTGAGCTTTGCCAGAAAGTCCATACATATACTGGGTGCAGGCCATACCCCCGGGGAAACTCCCCTTACAACTGATTGGCTGATCACATCGGATCACATCATGGAGGATGGCTACATCATTACACATCTGCCAAATTACATCATTATATTATGTAACTGGTAAACTACACTATTACATAACTGCCAAACCACTGAGGATCACGGCCCAGCCAAGCTGACATAGAACCTTAACCATCACACACTATAAACTCATTTATTACCTTAATATTTCTCTCAACTTGTTGCTAAAACAACCTAAAAATAATTTTATCTATTCCTCTAAAAATGTTAAATTTTGCTTAAATATACATTTACCTACTGTGCTTTTGCTTCCTAGGAAAGGTAAATCTCATGACAGTCAAATAGATGTTCACATTCTAAACTTGCCTTACTCTGGTTTCACTGATGATCAACCCTGATGACAATCCTTATAAAATATTTTTTAGTTATGAAAATTAATAACAACTCAGGTAAGGTAATATTTATACTATTATGGTGTATATTCCAAATATTCTGGTATAAAATAATCTTTTACTAATAGGCCATTCTGCTCAGATAATTTGGTGGGAATATACCATTTGGCTAAAGGCCTAAGAAAATTAATTTTTGACTGTATAAACAGGTTCTTGCTTGAGGAGATCTACCTCTCTTTCGTTCAAAGAGCTCTGTGCTTGTGAATTTGTTGAGGGTCTGTGACTCTCTATTGCTGTGATTCAAGTCAGACTATGCTCACCAGGCCAAGAATGTTTCTGCTTATACAAATCAAGTAAGACTTTTAATAGGTTGCCCATCCATTTCATTTCTAGGGACACCGAACAATGAGTTAATGCCGAAGAGCTTTGAGGGTAAGACCATTCTGATTATTGCTTCAGCTATGCTACTCATCGTGGTAACTGTGGTCACCTTGCCTTTAAGGGTTAAGAGTTGTCACTTTACCCTTCCAATCCCATCTTCTCATCATCCGCATTCATTTCAAGGGTCCCAGCTCAATGGCAGCAGTTCCCACTGTCCTTCATGAAATAGCCACCGCAGAGTTCTTCGAGGATGTGAAAACAGTTCTCTTGGATATATTTCTCACAGCCTTGTTGAAGGTAGTGTCTTCTTGATCTTTCCAGGGGATAAAAATAGGGGTGAATGACCCTGTCTGTGGAGTGTACAATTCCTGGGAGGTAATCTCTAAACACTTGAGATTTCCCCAGTGATAGGAGTCTTTGTAATTCATGGAGGGACTCCAGGTCACCGCCTGAGAGTTTATGCTGAAGGGGCAAGAGTGGCCTTTTTGAGTGGATAAAGAGGAGAGGTCCCCAAGAGGCTGGTTTAGAGAGGTATTGACAAAGGAAAAGAGAAACCAAAGAATCTTGAGATATCTGCAAGTTACTCTCAAATAGGGTAGCAAATACATATACATGGAGAGATGGACAAAGCAGATGCGGAAAATGTTCATTGGTAAATGTACACGAAAGAATACATAAAGTTACCATTCTTTCAACTATTTTTATGTTTGAAATTGTTTTGAAAAGGAAGGCTGAAACTCTTGTCCCAGGTTCTACTTTGTTCTCTTGAGATGAAGATTCTGAAAGCGAAAGGACAGGTTTCTAAGATGAGGACCCCAGGAGTGGTGGCGGTTCCCAGCTGTTTATCGCCTCTCACCTCTCCAAGCCTGGGCGATGCCGGGACTGTTCAGAAGATCCTGGCGGAGAGACGTTGCAAAAGGTTCTTCCCTGACCGGCAATCGAGCCCGGGATATGGCGTTGAAAGAGCCAAACCCTAGAGCCAAACCCTAAAAAAAAAAACCCTAGCCACTAAAAAACAACGGAAAACAGTCGGACGGTTTCTTCTCTCCCGCCTGGAGATAGCACCTGTCTTTACACCAAACTCTGGCAAGCCTGGAGGCCTACCTTCCGCGGTGCCGCCCTCTACTCCAGCCGTCGTCCCTGAAGGCTGTTTTCTCCCTGCCTTCTCCAAAAGGCGGGTCAGCCTGCTGGACACCGAGCGCTGTCGGGTCTCCGCAAGTCTCGGAGCGAGGTCGCTGCTCGCTCCCCGCGGCACCTCAGGCCTGATCTAGAGATGCGGCTTTGCAAGGCGGCGGCGTGCAAAGACATGGTGTGACCGGGTCCAGGGCAGGGGAGAAGCGTGCAGGGAGGAGGCGCGCAGGGTGGGAAGGGGGCCCAACCCGAGCTCCTGAGATCTGCAACCTCAGAAAAGGCTCAGACAGATGCAGAAACCGAGACAGCCTGGATGGAAAATTCTTTCGGCCAGGGCGCAGGGACCCGGAACTGAAGCCCGGATCTTTCCCCTAAAACAGGCTGAACGGGAACTTTGCCCATGGTAGTTGATGGCAACTCCATCCTTTCAAATGCTCACGCAAAAAACTGCAAGTTCTACTTGGCACCGGTGTTTTCCTCAGACCATACACGTAATTAGTTAGGAATTTGTCTTTTCTTGTCCGCGAAGTGTGGACGTTGATCTCATAATCCCCCCTTTCCTGAGCTCTGAATTTGGACCAACGACTCTCCTGATAAGGCGGGAGATCTGTTTAAGGCGCCACCTTAGGCTGCTCAGAACTTAGGGTTCGACACCCTAAGTGGGGTGGAGCTGCCTTCGCCTCTTTTCTTTGGCTCTGTCCCTCAAAATCAGCCTGATCCTGGCCTGTCTTGAATAATTGGAGACTTGCCTGAGACCCCTCCGCTCTGCTAGACTCTCTGGGTCCAGAACCCCACCAACTCCCTTCTGGTTCTGCCTGCAGAAAAGCTTCCAAAGGCGCCTTTTTCTGTTTCTTGAAGCCGGTGCGGACCAGGTGTCGGAAGCACGGAGGCTAACTCTGCGAGCTTGTGGTTCCCTAGTAGCCCGCTGTCTGTCTGCTTCCGTAGGGGAGGGAAACCGTTCCCTTTGTCCCGTTTAGGAGGGATTCCGACAGGGTTCTCTGGGTGGGCGGGGAAGGTGGAAGATAGACCACAAATGGAAGGCAAGAGGAAAAGTACCTTTCGAAACCTCCTGATGTCACCAGGTAGAAACCCTAGGTTCTTACTGGGCATGACTTGCATTGAGCAATAAATGAGAGTTGGAGGTGGGAGAACAGGAAAGCCAGCTTTATTTGATTGTATGAGGGAATGGAGTCAGCTGGAGCTTCTGCTGCCAAAACTAGGCTAGGTGAGGCTAGGCTAGGCTGCTTGCCCCTTGGGCAGGTAAGTTACTTTTAAAGGGGTTAGCAAGTAGGGAGTTTATGCAAAGTACCTCAGCAAAATTCTTAGTCATACCGCACAGGCACAAGGGGGTTTACATATAATCTCTAAGCATAGAAAAAAAAAAAAAAAAAAGCATAGAGCAGGATTCAAATACAAAGCCTGGGGTAGGGGGGAGGCAGAGCCCAGCAGAGAAAATGGTTTTCCAATATAACACTGTAGAGGAGAAGCCAGGTAAAGAATACAGCACTGAGGGGGTGCAGTCCCACTCTTCCCATTTCTATTTGGACAGTGGTCATTCAAGATCAGAGTCCATTTGGAAATGCAACTGAATTTGCCTAGCCTATTTTTTTTTTTAGCCTATGCCTAGCCTTGCCATCCAGTGTCTGAAATTAGGAGGAGGAACGGAGAACCATGTTTGAGGATCACAGCCCAGAAGAGCAGCAGCTCCGTTTTTGCGCAGCGGCGCCAGCACTTGGCTGCGGACCTTCTCCTGGGGTGAGTGGAACCAGTAGCGCCAGTGGTCTATGTAGAACGTGAGCGGGGCCCGGAGGCTGGGCTCTGGGATGGTCAGGTAGTTGAATTCTGTGTTGTACTCCTGTCTCGCGTTGTAGGCCTAAGCTGGCCACTGCCTGCTTCTCAGTAGGGCAAGCCGGGTGAGGCCTGCAGGCCCGCAGCCCCCCTCCCCCGCCTTCTCCCCCCCCACGCCTTCTCCCTCGTCCCCTCCGCCCCCCGCCCCCCTGCCCTGCCCGCCCCACTTTCGGCCCCCCAGCCCCTCATCTTCTCCGCCCCCCCCGCCTCCCCACCCCTAGCCCCCTTCCCTTCTGCCCGCCCCCACCCGCCCCGCCCAACCCCGCCCCCCGATACCTCCTCCAACCTCTTTCGCCCCCCCACTTCCCCCTCCACTGCCCACCACCACAGCCGCCTCGCTGCCTCCCAGTCCTGGTTCTCCCGTCCCCCTCTGCCATGGTCCTGCCAGCTGTTTACTGGGCTGGCCTAGCCTATGCCCTGAATTTGGCCTTCTGTTCGGAATCTACTCCACGGCAGTGGATTTTTTTTTTTTTTGGATCCTGCTAGACTGTGAGAAAATAAATTTCTCTTTGTTAAAGCCATCCACTTACGCTATTCTGTTACAGCAGTACTAGAGAACTAAGACACAAGGATTAATATTTTGTGCTCTGAGACAGTGGTGTGATCAGGGTCTGAAGGCAATTCCTTATTTCAGGGCATTCCTGAGAAAGAAATGTTTCCAAGTGTTTGCTACTCCTGCTTTTCTCTTGAAGCTTCTCTTATTTCCAGCAATAACTCAACAATGAGGTTGGAAATGGCTGCCACCATGGGCCTTGGAAAAAGAAAATGCAGACTGAGGACAGTAAGTAATGGAAGAAAGGGAGGACAAACGAAGGAGATGAGCATTCAATGTGGGATATTTTCTGAGATGTCCTACCAGAAAGTAGGTTAACATGTAGGCCTTTCTTTTTAATTCGGGTCCAACTGTCCACAGCAGGGTGAGGGTGCAATGCATTTGCAGAAGCAAGTCACTGCAGAGCCAACCAAACACCTACTGCATGGTTATGTTTATCTGCTTGGCCTTGACCATCTTGATGCCAGCAATTGCCCTGTTTACTGCTAAATGGCATCTGGGTATGCAACAGCGGAAGTGCTTGCCTATTGTCATTTGAACATTTAGAGGAATACTTGAAGAAAAAGAAACAGGTGATGAAGGTGAGCCTAAGAGAGGAAGAGAGAAACTGCAGTATTCTTTCTTTTGATACTGGTGGTTTTTTGGACACAGCACTGCTTAGGCTGTGTTGAATGAGTAGGTGGGCCAAAAAAAAAAAAAAAAAAAAAGTGGTAAACACTGTGATTGCACTACTGAGGGTGGTACTATGCATACCTGGGACCTGTTGATTGTGACAGGTTCCTTTGACCTGGACAGATTTCAGAAGATGAAAACATAGAATGACTTTCTGGAAACTCGGAAGGAGCTAGGTGAGTGTTGCTAGGTATTTAAGGATTGCGGAGGGCCCAGAAATAGAAGATAAAAAACTATAATCATCTATGATGTCAGAATACTGGGTCAGAGTTCCACAGAAGTGGAAAACAAAGCACATCAATATGTGTATTCTTTTATATTAGGAAAATAGACTGTATGTGTGATGTGGGTTCATCTAGGTCTGTGAGCAGAAGCACAAATTGGTAGCCTTTCCGGAGTTAGGTGTGATTACTAAATTATGCGTGTTTGTTTGTTTTTTCCCACAAGCCTATCAGTTGCGAAGCCTGGAAGAAGCATGATATTGCCTCATAACTGTCTCTTGAGAAGGTGGTTCATAGACACTAATGCTGCAAAGCATTTCCTCCCCAGCAGACAGTAACCTAACCTCAGACAGGCATCATTAACTAGCTTTAAAGCACGCAAGCTGGTTACTTAAAAGTAACTCTTTAAAGGAAAGAAAAGTGAGGGTATAAAGCTGGCTCCACATTAGGCAGTCTTTTTTTTTTTTTTTTTGTAGAGAAGAGAACTTTTTCTTTTACTAACTTGACAGAGAAATTAACATATGAATCTGTCAAGCAAGGAGCTCTTCTGCTAACTGGTTGGTTGACAGTTCGAACCCAGCAGCTGCTCCATGGGAGAAAGACATGGCAGTTCCCTTCTGTAAAGATTTATAGCCTTGGAGACCCTGTGGGACAGTTCTACCCTGTCCTATAAGGTCGCTATGAGTTGGAATTGACTCAATGACAATGGGTTTGGTTTTTTGGCTTTATCAGCCAAACTTACTTCTTTTTCTGCAACAGAGCTTACGTATGTGTCCCTGGGGATTTTAGACCTGTTGGTGGGATAAAAGCAGTTCATCTCCATGGCTTGGATGGGGCTCAAAGAGGAGAGACATGCTGAGGGGATTCTGACAAACTTAAAACTGGCTTTTAGTTTGTATGTTGAAAGTAATGCTAAGAGTGAAATATTGTGCCTTGGAAATAAAAACCAAATCCATTGCTGTAGAGTCAATTCCAACTCATAGTGACACTATAGGACAGAGTAGTACCACTCTATAGGGCTTCCAAGGAGCAGCTGGTGGATTCGAACTGTAGACTTTTCGGTTAGCAGCCAAGTTCTTAGTCACTGTGCCATCAGGGCTCCACCTTGTAAATAGCTAGGAAATAATTGCTCAGAATTTCCCTCCAATATATTCTTCACAAAGATATAATTTCAAAGGGTGAGCAGAATTCAGTGTCTTTTTGTAGACTTGTGGAATATTAAAATGGTCCAGCTCCTCATTTTACAGATCATGAGGGTCATTAGTATGTTGAGAAATACAATATTACCCCATGCCAAAAAAATAATTAGCACCTGAAATGATCTTTGTAGTGAAGCCCAAAGTGAAAGCCAAATGGGCTTTGTAGTGAAGCCCAAATTAAAACTTAGTTCCAGTGTTCCTGAAATCCATTGGTTCACATGCTGTTGTTGAGGCCAACATAATAGAAGAAAATGATAAAGCAATATTGAGGATTAATTCTGATTCTATTGATTTTTTTTTTTTTTTGCTAACCAGTGGCTCTCTAAAGGAAAATAACATAAGTGAACCTCCTTTTATAAAATTGGAAAGGTAGTTGATAATATATTTAAAGTAAATTAAATACATTTAAAATATACTGTGGAAAATGATTATAAAGACACTGTGTTAACTCTTTTGTAAACTAAGGAAATATTTGAGAAACATCACTCATGATTTTTATATTTCTAAGTTCAATTTTTTTTATATCTTAGACTTTCTTAAATTTGGATATATCTATGTAATGGTGGGAAACCCTGGTGGCATAATGGTTAAGTGCTACGGCTGCTAACCAAAGGGTCGGCAGTTCAAATCCACCAGGCGCTCCTTGGAAACTCTATGGGGCAGTTCTACTCCGTCCTATAGGGTCACTATGAGTCGGAATCAAATCAATGGCACTGGGTTTTTTTTTTTTTTTTTTGGTTTGATGTAATGATGTGCACATGAATGGAAAGGGAATATTAGCAAAAAGAAGGGTGAAGAGATAGCTAATAGGAGAAGAAGGCAAGATCGTATTTGGAGGCAGAACTCTTCATTGCAGGCCTTTGGGGAAAAAGGAAGACCGCAGCTAATAAAGCACATGATGAAGGTGAGCAATCTCTAAGTTATGACTTAGAAAGAGAACAAACAATGCTGTTAAAATAAAACCTTCTCCTTGGGCACTAGTGAGAATGAGATTATAAACTATTCCTATTTAGTGAGTCGGATTTATCAGCCACTATTTTTTTTTTTTATTCTTGTAGTTCTTGTCGGTGTAAGTAAAACAAGCTTACTTATAATTCACAGTTAATCTCCCTTCTAGTACCACAGTCATTGCTGATGGTGTCTCATAGTAGCAATGCTTATCTTTAAAGAGCTTAAAGTACTTCATGGACATTTTATCTGTCCTTTACATTCCCTATTCTCTCAGATAAACTCACACTGTGCTGGTAGCATGCTTAGCACATGTTGGAGTTCAACCAGAGTTGATTAATAGACTCAGCATATGAGGCTGCCGTAGATCTGCCTGATGCCAGATTCACAGCCAATACGTAACGCTTGTTCTGTTGGGATCCTGCTAACCATCTCTTCTTAGCCACTCTGAATTTGTTCATGCCATCTGCCAAGGTCTGTGCTATACCACACAGTTGGAAAGGCTGAAGTCAGCTCCTCATCTTTCAAGATCAGTTATCTTGTGATATGCCTCCCCATTCTCATCTCCCCCCTTCCTACTTTCACAGCCTTCTCTTGAAGGTAATGAGAACGTCTATTTCACGGGAGGCAATCTGGAGGCCCATAGACCATTTGCTGCATCTCCTGGTCATTTGATAACTGCCAAAAGAAAAATTAGGGGTTCCTCTGTCCTCCTCATGTATCCTGACTGTTGGATCACTTTGCTTCTTTATAGACAGCTAAGTTTCAGTAAAGGGGACAAAGTATTTCCTTTGAAGAGGCAGAGGAAGCATGCAATTCTGAATGAACGAAGGGCTTGGGTTCACAAGATTAATAGTCGCATTGTGGCTCCAGCACTTAGTAGCTGGTTGGCCTTGTGCTTTAGTTCCCTAATCCTCCAATTGGGAACAATAAATCCCAACTCTTAGAGCAAGGAATAGTAGAAGTGCCTTGTAGACTGCAAAGATTCATAAATTATTATTATTTGGAAGTTTGATTTTGTGGATGCATGTTCATAAGTGTTGAGAAAATTTAGAAATTTCCGATTTATGGTAATGTAGGGTGGCTGAAAAGTTGAACACATTTTAGATTTGACTTTCGAGCAGGGAAGGAAAGAGGAAAATGGTAAAACTTTCTTTCACTCTTTGTCTCCCAGGTGATTGCATTTGGCAGTACCATAACACAAGTTTAGATTATAGAAAAATACTAGTTTAACTAGCAGCTCTTTTTGATCTTGCTGCATTTTTTTGGTGAAACCTAGAAAATTCATAGATTTGAATTTAAAATATTCTCTCTAAATTCAAATCTTTTGTAGAGTACATGTTAAACTTTAGGAAAAATCATCCTCCAAAACATTAAATAAGGCCAGATTTCTTAGATACCTACTATTCTACTTAGCCAGTTTATTTTGAAAAGTCCGTAGGGAGTAAATCTTTAGGCATGAAAACCTCCATTAGCTTCTTGTCAATGATTTCCTGCTATGAGTTTCCAAGAAAGTCTGGCAATTCTCCAGATAGTCTTGCTTGAACTCACTGGAGCATCGTCTCTTCAGTCTTCTCGTCTGTAGTTGAATGAGGTAATAGTCAACGGGGCAGGGGAGAACTTTCCTTTCATTCATCCATTCATAAGAAGAAGGTAGTGGGAGAAGGAGAGACGGGGGGTTTTGGGGAAAGAGAAAGGTAGCCTCAGATATGAAAATAAAAGACAGAAAGAGCAAGCCACTTAATTGTTTATGTTCCAAAGATAAAACCACATGTAAATCTATTCTCAAGCAAATGGAAGCAGTTTTCCACACTTGCTTAAGAGTAGATTTGTACTCATCTGTCAGACTAGACTATAACTCCATGAAAGTAGAAACTGTCATTTTTGACCATTGTGTTAATAGCACCTGATTGAGGCTCTGACCTATGATAGGTGAATGATAATATTTGTTAAATGTATGAATAAATGAGTGATCACACTTGCCCCTCTTAATAATACTCTCAGTTTAAAAACCTAATGGGTTTTTGACTTTAGGTACTAACATACTTCTCTATTAGGGTAGACAACAACCTATAAATTTTACAATTGTTGAAACTTCTAGAACACTTTAGCAAGTGTGTTCTTAGAGAGGGAGTCTAAACAACAGCAATTGTTGTAACCAATTCTTATGGAAAAAAAATTACCTAATTTAAATAGGGATGCCACATAATTTCATCCTACAGTGTGGGAGACTGAAAGGACATAGGCCTAACTGGATTTGCATACTCTTTCTGAATACCCTTGGCTGGTAGGGTTGGTTGGGTAAATCCATTTGAAGCAGGACCTTGCAGACCATGTTGCAATGATGGGTTTATTCTGAAACATCTGCTGATTCTTAAGCAGCCAAGCAGCATGATAACATCACAGTCTAAGTTTCAGGAAGTCACCATTGGATGAGTATGATGGTTGAAGGCGATTATGACTAGAGACGTGGAGAGTGTGAACAGTGGATAGAGGCATCAACCATGGAGTGAGATGCCGTAGATTTAGATTAAGCTGCTGGCAGAAGGATCCTGAAGAAAACCACGGATCTAACATTCATGAAAAATAAAGAAATCAAGAAGTCTGGGTGACTACTTAGATATGGGGGATGAAGGAGAGGGAGTCATTACAATGCCTCTGAAGTACTGAGTTTGTGTGATGTGAGGAATAGTGGTGCTGCTGATAGATTCAGGAAACCTTCCAAGAGGGAATATCACTTTTGCTGTGCAGAAGAATGAAGGCATGAAGGAATAGCCCACTCTACCACTCAAGCTATGTGGCACATGTTTATGTGTAGGTCTATGCCAACGTATATATCTAACTGATAACATGAGCTCTCTGACAGTGAAGTCTATCATTAATATAAAAGGCTAGTAGGAATAAATTGAACCACAGATTAATAATTTTCAATACAACAAATATTTATTGTTGAAGTCTTGAGTGAACTCTTGTGCTAAGAATAGTAGGAAATACAAAGATAAATGGTCCTTGCCAGCTAAAAGATTATAATCTACTGAGGAGGTTATATACTTAAATAACTTTAGTCTAAAGAAGACTGAGTTATGTTTCAATAAAGACAATAAACATAATCATATACGTGAAAATTGTAGGGTGAAGGGGGTTAATTCCAACTACTAATGTTTGGAAAAAATTCTGCTTGGAGGAAGCAGGACTTGATCTGGTCCTTGGAAAATGGTTGGACATCAACAGACAGCAATGGGGAGATTACTCCAAAGGGAAGCCACAGCATGAGCAAAGATTCAAAGGTGAGAGAATACAGCGGGGAATATTGAGGAAGAAGAGGAGAACGTTATGACTAAAGTGTAAAATAAGTAGGAGTGCACAGGAAGGACAAGACTGAGAATTAGGCACTTCTCCTGAGATCATGAATCTCAGTGGGGCGATTAGAAAAAAAAAGTCTAAAACGTCTCTTTAATGGCACGATAAGGAAAAAAGTTTGAGAAACACTGCTATAGACAGATTTTGACAAAACGATGAATTTTATGGAGCCCTCTGAAGAAAGTAACTTGCCTTTCCTCGGTTCTTGTTCAGGTCAATTTTGTGGAGATAAGATTCTGGGTTGAGGTGAATGTAGGTAATTTGGATAAAAATACTCTACAAACTCAAACTGGTTCACATAATCGTGGAAACTGTGTGAGGTACATTATGCAAAAGTTAGTTCTTCCCTGACTCATGGAGCGAATGACTTCCAAAGTAATGTTTTCCTTCCCTTTGATTTTGGCAGCTTGGGATTATAAGGCACATGGATTGCAGAATGCTCTCAGAAACTGTTACAGCCATTAACATAATATTATGAATATAATATTATGTTCATTAAGCACGCTCACAATCTCACCAATGCCACTGAGTGACACCATCATTTTCTAAACTCAGAGACGAGACATGAACCTGCTCCTTTTATATTGTAGAGCAGGTGGAGATAGAACTAGGAATCAAGGTTATGGTTTTTATTCTAGGAGGTGCCCTAAAATTTGATTTTTATCAATTTATTAGCAAATATTTATAAAAACATAAAAGGTATTGTGATCATGAAGGATGTGTGTTAACTTGGCTGGGCCATGATTCTCAGTGGTTTGGCAGTTATGATGTAGGTTGGCAGTCATATAATGATGTAATCACTTCCATGATGAGATCTGATAAAATCTGATCACCTCCATAATGGGGTCTGCTGGGAGTAGGCAACCAGTTGAAAGGGAGCTTCCTTGAGGGTGTGGCCTACATCCAATATTTGTAGACTTTCTGACAAGGCTTGTGGGCTTTTGCTTGCCCTGGATCCTGCAGCTGGCTTCTGTTCATCTGACTTCTGGTTCTTGGGACTTAAGCTCGCAGCTTACCTGCGGATCTTGGGATTCATCAGCCTCCACAGTCTGTTAGCTAGTGGCCTGCCAGTTTACCTGCAGATCTTAGGATTTGTCAGTCTACACAGCCTGTGAGCCAGAGGCTTGTTGTCTGACCTGCTGATCTTGGGTTTGACAGCCCCTACAGCTAGGTGGGTCATGAGAAGCCTCTAGACTGACCCATGGACTTCTGACTTTCCACCCTCTACAACAGTGTGAGCCATTTCCGTGGTAAAAATCTCTCTCTCTATGCATATATACATAGATGCTTCACTGGTTTTGCTTCTCTAGAGAACCCAGCCTAAGATAGGTATAATTATTATAAGTGCCAGGTCCCATGGGGCAAAAGATATAGACGATGCATTCACTGGTCTAACAGGAAATTGGAAAAACAAGACAGAAACTCATGAAGATTTGCTTTAAAATGGATGCACTTAGTGATCTGCTAACCTAACTTGGACAAAAACAAAATAAAACAAAAAAACATCGCCTTTTCATAATATGTCCTGTTTGGAACGGTAATAGTATGTTAAATCTCAAATATAAACAAAACTATCAGGAGTCTCACAGAAGTAAGGAGGAAGCATGTAAAGACAATTTATATTGATCTTGGAAAAGCAGAATTGCACCTAGCTCAGTAGGGTAAAAAAAAAAAAAGAACCAATAATTGCAGCGAGTTGGAATGTGTGGTAGGTTGTATTATGTTCATCAATATCCACTTTCCCACCCTGCTTAAGGTAGGCTTGGCCATGTGACTTGACTTGACGAATGAAGGTGAATGGAAGTGATGCGTGTCAATACCCAGGCAGAAGCCTTAAGGACTGGTTCATGCTTTATCACACTGTTACTCTGATACTCACAATGTTCCAGATGGTGGCTGTTCTGTCAGCTTGATCTCAGAGTAAGAAAAGGGGCAGAGCTGCAGGCACCTGCCATGACATGAGGCCTGAGTGAGAAACAAACCTCTGTTCTTGTAAATTAATGCAATTTTGTTACTACAGCATAAACTTGTCTAATCTGACTGCTGCTGAAAGCTAGGTTAGAAACACATCAACGGTTAAATGCAATTCTGATGAGTCTGACTAATGAGAACTGTGGAAAATCCTTCCCTCTAGAGAAAACCAGCTGGATGGAATGCAATAGGAGAGACAGTGATCATAATCTAATTGTTCTTCCATAGATAAAAACAGTGCACTCACTGCTGGAGTTGTATTTTATGTATTTGTGTATTTATCTTTTTCAGTTATCAGAGAGTGGAATAAATCTAATGATTTCAAAGAGGGGGAGTAACTAATGATTACCAATGGTTGCCTATTTGTTTTTTTTCACTCTTGCAATGTAATTCATGTTAATTCACCTCCACTCAAAAAAGTGGGCTGTTTTCAAGGAAGAAAAAGCCTAACACAATTTATTTGCCTGTGACCTCAGGGTAGTTTTGTTTTTATGATTCTTCCATAATTTCATCCAGTCCTATAAATTATTATTATCGTTCCTGCATATGCATTATATTACATCTTTGTCTTTTGCCTTTGTCCTTTAAACGTGGCTGCTATCACTACACTAGCACCTTTGTAATGTTACTGACCGGTGTACGGGGAAGAGTCCACTTAAGTGAAATGATGATGCATAATAGCTAATGGAAACCCTGGTGGCACAGTGGGTTAAGAGCTATGGTTGCTAATCAAAAGGTTCACAGTTCAAATCCACCAGGTGCTCCTTGGAAACTGTATGGGGCAGTTCTACTCAGTCCTATAGGGTTGCTATGATTCGGAATCGACTCAATGGCAATGGATTTGGTTTTTTGGTTTTAAAAGCTAACGTTTGCAAAGTGCTCACTGTGTACCACAGACTCTTCTAAGAGTTTCCCATAGATTATCTCATTTAAATCCTCACAACAACTCTGTGAGGCAGGTGCTACTATTATCTCCATTTATTAGTCTAGGAAACTGAGGCAGAGCGGTCAAAAGATTTTCCCAAAGCCAAACAGCCAATGAGTGACACAGCCTGGATTTAAAACCTAGCAAATTGGAATTAAGGAGTGGTGAAGCCATTTTCCAGCCCTTTTCCTGCCACTAATGAGTAGTGCAAATTTGGACAATTCCATTTCACATCTCTGGGCTCAGTTCCCTCATGTTTCAAGTAAGAAGGGTTGACTAAGGAAGTTTTCTACTGTAAAACTCTATAATTCTATTGACCATTGAATGAGTACATCTGAATCATCTAATATATTATGAAAAGGAGTTGTGGTATAATAGAAAGGTCATAAGTTTTGGTGTGATTGAAACTCTGACCTCTGACAAGTCGCTTAACCTCTCTGAGCCTGTTTTCTCATGTGTAACTGGGCTATAATTCCTATCTCAGAGATCTGTTGTTATTTTTAAGGAGATAATAACATTTAGGTTCTTTGCTAACCTAAAGAACACTATAAATATAATAAATTATCATTGCATAAAAGATACCATACATCCATTCTTTCATTGATTCATTAGTCCATTATTTATTAAATGCCATTCACAAAGGTGAAAAGTATGGGTTCTCTCCCCTTAAGGAGCTTGCAATTAAAGTGGGAGACAGACAGACAAACTAAAAATTACCGCAAAACTTGATGAATACACATGGGAGGTATGCTCTGAATATAATTAGTTTATAGGAACCACTTAAGGTACCTGAAGCAATCAGGGAGACTTCATGTAGGAGGCAGCATTTAAATGTGACCCAAGAATGTAAATCATATAAGTATAAGCTGATGTGGGTGGGGTGTGTGGGGGATTTTCCAGTAAAGGAAACAGAATATGCCAAAACATGGACCTGCGAGAGCATAGCATATTTGAGTACTTATAGGTAGATCATTAAGCCTGGAATGCAAACCTCAAGGTGGTGAGGGCAGGAGAGGGGCAAACAGGGAGGTGGAGAAAAATCATCAAGGGTCTTGTACACCATGTTAAGGAGCTTAGATTTTGTCCCATGTTGTTGCTGTTGTTAGGTCCTGTTGAGTTGGCTGCGACTCATGGAGATCTCATGTGTAACATTGCGTGGCCCTGTGCCATCGTGATCATTATTAGTATGTTTGAGTCCATTATTTTGACTACTGTGTCAATCCATCTCATTGAGGGCTTCTCTTGTTTTCGCTGACCCTCTACTTCACCACATATGATGTCCTTTTCTAGCAGTTAATCTTTCCTGATGAAGTCCTAAAGTAAGGGAGCTGAAGTCTCACCATTTTTGGTTCTAAGGAGCATTCTGCTTGTATTTCTTCTATGACTTATTTGTTTGTTCTTCTCCCATAGGAGATAGAATCTAGGGAAGATTTGAAGGAGTGGATGTGGTTAAATTCACACATTCAAAATATCAATCTAGCAGTTATATGGAGGATGGAGATGGGAAGGAAATTGACGGCAGCAAAGCAGCCTCTGCTGTTCACTCTGTGAGGCCTCAGACCGTGACTTGGCCATGAAGGATCCTGAAACTGCAGTTATGAGAAAGCCCAAGTCTGCTCTGGGACCATGGAGGGAAGAAAGAGGGACTGTGGGGGAAAAAAAAAAAAGAGTATCAATTCTGCTGGCCAGGGTCACTCAGAGACTGCAATATTGTATTGTTATTGGGAATTCACCCCTCTGCCCCCACATGCCACACCCTCTACTGGTCCGCTCTACGCTGGTACCCAGGGAAGCACCTGTTATGATGGAAATATAATAGGTGGGTATATAAAACTGATCTTATTTTGATTGTTGCATTCAGTTTATTTACCCTTTTAAACCAATCCCAAGCAGAACTAACATCAAACTGTAGCAGCAAAATTTGTCATGTTTGTGTTTCTCCTTGTTTAATCCTTGCTTTCTGGGAGAAGTATGGGAAGGTGGGAAAGCCAGAGGCCTAGATAATCCAATAATTCTTTAATCAATTCCTAATTGTTCTCCCCAATTGACCATAATAAACAAACAGACACCAAAGGAAATTGTATATATATATATGTACCTTTCCACATACATAAATAAAAATTAAGTTTGTTCTCAAAATATTTATTAATAACTACTAAATATCATAATGTGTAAGGATGGTAACTATGGAACCAGGCTGCCTGTTTTTAAATCCTGGCTAATTTCCTTGCTAGTTGTGTGAATTTGAATGAGTTATTTAACCTCTCTGTGCCTCAATTTCTTTAAATATGAAATGGAAAAAAATTATAAGTTCTATCTACTTCAAAGTGTTTTCAAGGATGAAATAAACATAAAGCACTTAAATCAGGTTTTGTTCTGTAGTAAAAGCTTAATCAGTGTTAATTATTATTATTAACCATTATTAATATTCATGCTGCTGAGTTTGCCTGCTGTCTTAGTTATCCAGTGCTGCTATAACAAATACCACAAGTGGATGGCTTTAACAAACAGAAATTTATTCTCTCACAGTTTAGGAGGCTAGAAGTCTGAATTCAGGGTGCCAGGTCTAGGGGAAGGCTTTCTGTCTCTGTCAGCTCTGGGGACACATCCTTGTCTCCTTTCAACATCTGTGAGCTCGGCATCTCTTGGAGATCCACATGTGTCTTGGCATCAGCCTTCCCCTGGGTCCAGGAGGTTCTCAGTGCAGGAACCCTGGGTCCAAAGAACAAGTTCTGCTCCCAGCTCTTTTTCTTGGTGGTATGAGGTCCCTCTTTCTCTGTGCTTGCTACTCTCTCCTTTTATCTCTTGTCAGATAAAAGGTAATGCAGGTCACATGGCAGGGAAACTCTCCTTACATTGGGTCAGGGCTGTCATCTGATTAAGGGTGTTTTATCCCACCCTAATCCTCATTAATGTGATCTAATCCTGCCTCTTTAACACAGCAGACAGCTGGTTCCCAAATGGGACCATAACTACAGGCATAGAGGCTAGGATTACAACACATCAGAAAATGGAAAACAATCACACAATACTGAGAATCATGGCCTAGCCAAGTTGACACATATATTTTTTGGGGACACAATTCAATCTATGACACCTCTTCAGTGGTATTTCTAAAAATGGAAATACAGAATTTAAATGTAAGGCAAACAGGAGTCTTGCCCTCACTCAGCCCAGAGTCAAATACACTCAGAGAACAGCAAAAGAGAGAACCTAAGAATTGGGAGGTAAATTGGACTCCTTTTGGACTCACCTTTTTAATTACAGCCTCTGCATCTCAAATATTTATTAGACACTTTTCTCTGGCAAATCCGATTCTGATGTTGTCCTGTTCCCTGTTCCCATTCTCCCCCTGGTGTCAACTAGCCCTGAGCCTGAGCCCTTCTAACTTAAACAGACGCAGCAATACAAACCTTCCGCTTCCCAAGTGTCAGAATTTCTGGATCCTCACCATTGGCCAAATGCCAGAGCACAGGAGGTATCCGTGTT
This sequence comes from Elephas maximus indicus, assembly GCF_024166365.1. NCBI lineage: Eukaryota > Metazoa > Chordata > Mammalia > Proboscidea > Elephantidae > Elephas > Elephas maximus. Next base: position 140,657,071 of record NC_064821.1, read on the forward strand.
GCGTATAAATAGAGCTGTGCCTGGGTGAGTGCCAGCTTCTCCTGCACCAGAACTACTTAACGACCTCTGCTGATGATTCCAAACTGGCTTCCTAGCAGAACAACAATAACAACATCATCACACTTTTCACTTTATTCTAGACTGCGAATATATGGGCTAGTTTTTATTAAAAGCATGAATTGATATATGGATGCCTTGTTTCTACTGAAGGAGCTCTGGTGGTGGTGCACTAGTTAAAGTGCTCAGCTTCGAACCAAAATGTTGGTGGTTTGAACCCACCAGCTGCTTTGTGGGAGAAAGACATGGCTGTCTGCTTCCGTAAAGGTCACAGCCGTGGAGACCCTATGGGGCAGTTCTACTCTGTTCTATAGGGTTGCTTTGAGTCAGAATCGACTCAACGGCAGTGGGTTTGTTTTTTTGGTTTTTCCTTCTACTTAGTTCACAAAGTATACAAAAGGAAAACAATAGAAGAAACTGGTTGTTAAATTTATTGTAAAAAACTTCAATGTCAAAAATCGTTAAGTGAAATTAAAATGCAGATGCCAAATTTGGAAAATATTTATGAGTTACAACAAATGAAAAATTAGTTTCCATAATGTGTAAATAATACTGACAAATCGATAAGGAAAATATTGAAAATGGAGCAAGGATGAGGAGGGATAATTCATAGCAGAAATAATTAAAATCAATAAACATGAAAAAATTCAGCTTCACTAGTCATCATATAAACATAAACAATAAACAGATACTATTTTTTGCCTGTGAAACTGGTAATGATTAAAATAGGTAACAGTTCTGGCAAGGTTACCTTAAGATTTATTCTTTCTTACACAGTTTAAATAGTATATAATTCAGGAACAGAATCTGACAATATGTTAGCAAGGGCCTTAGAAAAGTCCATACCCTTTCATTCAGACATTTCAGGTCTGGAAGTCTCTATGGAATTAGAGATTCATAAAAGCATTTGTTTACTGTAGCTTTGTTTATGGTGGCAAGCCCCCCCAACAATATCAACAACAAAAACAAAAAAAGCCCCAAAACAACCACAACATAAATACTGGAAACAGATATTCCTAATGAGTTAAAAATAGAAAATGATCAAATAAATTATTGTTCACTCACTTGGTAGAATTATTAACCACAATATTTTTGTTGTAGCCATCAATCATATTTGGAAATAATTTTCAGTAACATGAAATGCATACATGAACACATCATATTATATATATGTGTGTATGTATATATGTGTGTGTATATATGTTTATGTATATACACACACATATATGTATAAAAAATATATGATAGGGTTATTATGCTAAGATGTTATTGACCATGTTTTGAAAGAACTTTTACTAACCTAGGTATTTATGCATACATTCATGCTCCCTGGGCAATGCAAATACTTTGTGCTTGGCTACTAATGGAAAGTTTAGTAATTGAAATCCACTCAGTGGCACTGCAGAAGAAAGGCCTAGTGATCTACTTCCATAAAATTACAGCCATTAAAAACCCTATGGAATGTACTTCTACTCTGACACACATGGCGTCACCATGAGCTGGAATTGACTTGACAGCAACAGGTTTGGTTTTTTTGTTATGCATAGATATACCATATACCATAACACATACAACTATTTTAACACATAATTGTATCATAATGAAATAACTACATTTTTAAAAGTAAACCCACACACGCACACACAAACATACATACACATACTGTGGAAAAAGACTGGAAGAATATAAATGAAAATTTTAACAGTAGTTATAGCTGACTGATACGTAAGAAAGGACCATAAGAAACCCTTACAACAGTGTTAAAAATCCTGCTACAGTTACGAAATGTTGGTGATTTATAGTGCATTTTTGCATACTTTTCAACTTGAGCCTCTTAGCCATCCTGTGATTAAGCGCAGGCAGGTATTATTTTCCCTTTTTATGGATAAAGATGCTGAGGCTCAGAGGGATGCCTTGCTTTAGGCAAGGTCACAGGATTAATGAAAGACATAGTAGAAATTTGAACATGAGCCATTTGACACCATAACTGGAGTTATTTTCACTGCACTAAGTTGACTATAGGATCACACGGCTAGAAAATCTACAGCTATAAGAGGCCAGAACATTGTGAGCACCTACAGTTGAAACTCCTGAAAATCTCACAGGCGTTAATAATAGGAAAAATCAGTTAAGATTCTAGGTAGCAGTTACAGGCAGAGGAAAGGTTCTGTAGACTTGAAGGAAATTATTTATTATTTAAAACATCTTAGCACACTGGCTAAATTGAACAAGCATTTTTGAGTCATTCCTGAGATCTTTGAAGGAAAGCAAGTGGGTATTATCTCAGTCTATGCAACAAACTCATAAATAAGGAAAGAATACACTTCAGCTCATACACTGAAACAGTGAGGAAGCGAGGCACAAAGCTTACATTCCTGGTTGCCTGTGTCAGGTAGTGGCTTTGTATTCCCGGCACCCTGCACGGGGGAGCAAGGAGCTACTGAGGGAGAAGTTGTCAGGAATTGTTTGCTGGCGAGAAAGGAAATGCACTGCTCACTGAAAGGCCTGGCCTCTCTAACTTATTTCTTCTCAGACTCCATTTTATAGCCCCAAATTAGATCTTGAGCATTCTTAGCCAAAGAGTCCCTGAGTGGTGCAAATGTTTGAAAGCTGGGCTGCTAACTGAAAGTTTGTGGTTCAAGTCCACCCAGAGGCATCTTGGAAGAAAGGCCTGATGATCTACTTCTGAAAGTTCACAACCACATGAAACGCCATCTACTCTGCAACACATGAGGTTGCCAAGAGTCGGAACTGGCTCCACAGCAACTGGTTTGCTTTCTTTTTGGTTTACACTTAGCCAAGAGTTTTGAAATTAGAAAGATGATCAGTGGTATAATTTCGTACCCACCGGGAAACCATGGCACTCAAAGTTTACTCTGCTTACATTTGAAAAGCCTACACTGTAGCCAGCACGCCAAGTCTCTGTGGGGTGCCTATTATTTTTCTCTCTCGTTATTGGTTTTTTTCTTTCATTTCATCAGTAAGTACTCATTTATGTAACCTTATTTTTTTTTTTACTCTTTCCTTGTAAGAAATTATCTGTTTAATTCAAGCTCTAGAAGTTTTCCCTCATTTTCCTGAATTTGGTTGGAGTGTTTTTCCTTCTGGGTTTTCTAAATATTTACTAGGTTCACCAAATCAATTTGCATAGCTAGACCTAGTGTTCGTTATTCTTAAAATGTAAAATGCTATGTTAATAAATTTTATGCTTGGTTTTACCTTTGTGTGTTATGGTATCTTGAAAAACCTATATAAACAGGTAAGTATTAATATCTGATTGGAAAATATTGTGACTCATGCATAGATATAGAATACCGTGTAATACCAATATTTTGGCAAACATTCTATACATTACAAAAAAGGATAAGCTGTCTTATCAACCTTAAAATCATAACCTGAGATACCCCAGAAACAGCTGTGTTTGTCTCTGATTACACCTTTGCTGGCCCTCTCAGCCTCATGCCTTACTATTTAACTCCCTTCACTTAGGCTTCTAATGAATGGAAATAGTTGAATGGCTGGGTGTAGGGGGACAAGATTTCATCACGGCTGCACTTTGGTCAAGGCAGGCCCTTGGCCATGGGGCTAGAAAAGTCCCGCTGGCTCCAAGCAAATAAGAATTGTCTTGGATCTTAGAATAACAACTCTCCTTGGCCTTGGGTCCCAGAATAACAACTCCCATTAGCCTTGAACCCATGAGAAGAAGCCGCCCTTGCCGGAGTTTGGTTATGCTTAACCCCTGGGTCTTAAGAAACAGCTGCATGCACCCTTTGTTCTGTTCCCCTTTAAATTTGCCTCTTTGGCTCCAGGCAGATTTACTCCAGCTGGCCACCACTGGAGAGCAGCTGCTTGCCCATGTCAGTAAGATTCCCCGAATAAACACATGAATTTGGAAAGGACTATGTCAGTTCTTCAGACTACCTGCCAGGATGCACAGTGAGGGTCTTTCCTTGCTGGGGATGTCCCCCGACGATTGGCGTAGTCAGCAGGATTCCAGGTAGCACACCAGGCCTTCTCAGATGGGTGGGGAAAAGCAGGCTCTGCTTGGAGAAATCCCAGGGTGGCCAGGGACGCATGCCCTGGGACCACTAGCCCAGCATGTTGATGCCTGAGAACCTGTGCATAATTATGGGGACGCCCTGAAAAGGCCGTAGGGACTGTTGCAGTTACTAGAGTCTTTGCATGTTGAGAAAGAAAAGAAGGATGTTCCTGTTTTGGTTGCAGGAGTTGCATTGCTGCTGCTGTGGGCATGGCGATATTCCTGGGAGGCTGAATTAGCGGCCAAGGCTCGGATCAGACAGCTAGAGGATGAATTGCACTTGGAGAGAGAGGTGGGGATTGCTCAGACTGCCATGGCTGAGGGTTTAGCCCAACCGCTCCAGGACAGTGACGACAAAGTGGAATGTCGGCATGTTGTGTAGCAAAGCTAAAGGCGCGAAGGTTGCCACGGCACAGGATAAGAGCAGTGATGGTTTGTGCCACCTGGAACCCCAAAAGTTGGGACCCAATGGAGGACTCCTCCTCCCCCGAGGAGAACTGGGATTCCTCCGTTGCAGTACGGCGGCAGCCCCCTGCTCCGGACGGCTTCTATGGGGTAAGCCCCATGCCGGTTACTAAAATAAAAACAGAGCAGCCTCCTCAGCGTGGAGTAGAGCCCCAGGATCTGCCCCCAGCAGATAGGACACAACAGACCATCAAGCGGAGTACACCGTGGCTGAGCTGGGTTACCTGGCCACGAGATACAGACAGAAGGGTTGAGAGATGGTGGCAGAGTGGCTACTACGACTGTGGGACACTGGAGCTGAAGGGTTAATACTAACGGGTGCTAAGATGCCTAAAATAGCATCTGTTATGTAGCAACCAGCTTTGCGACAAAGGCTCCGTGGGGCCGTCAATGAAGAGGAGGTTATACCTCTCCTTTAGGATTTGGCCGCGCATAAATTTGCTTGGCCAAATATCAGTGACATTCCCTCCTCCCTGCTGCGATGGCAAAGTATGGAGGAATTACAAAAGGAGTACTGGGAACGAAGCATGCGATCTTTTCCGAGCATTTCGAGGGCCCTGATGATGAATTGTTTACAGCAGGAATGAAAAATGCCGTTTTACAGTCAGCACCTAATCAGTGGTATGGTCCCCTGGTTTCCTTTCTGAACCCGCTAGTAACAAAGCCTATTTTGCAGGTAGCTCAAGCTATAGCAGATTTGGGGAAACAGAACGACTGCGAAGGAAAAGGGGGGCGGTAAGAGGTGAAAGAAACCAGCCGTGGGCGGGTCCGGGTGACACGGCGACAGATGTGGGAAGACAATACAAGCTGGTGTTAAAAAGGAAAAAATTGACAAACAACCTAATGTTGTGTTAGTGCAGCTCTGGTAGCAGTAAAAACCTGAGCAGAGATTCCAACCTCTCCCCTAAACGCGGTCCCCAGTGCCCCTCCCGCATGGGAAGAACCGCAGCCCCTGGCATAGGCGTGTGGTCAAAGTCGCCTGGTGGTGCGGGTGGTATCTGGAGGCCGGGGGCCACATGTAGAAGTCACCACCCACTGGTCTGGATATAATAAACAGACCGTATTGGCCTTGGTGGACACCGGAGCTGAATGTACTTTAATTCATAGCAATATTTGTAAATTTGCTGGCCCCTTGCGCACTATAGATGGCTACGGTGGAAGCACTTTCAAGGTGAGACCCGTTACCTTGACACTCCAGATAGGACGGCTTCCACCCCGTCCTTATCAAGTATATATTTCCCCCTTGCCCCAATATATTCTAGGGGTAGATGTGTTAGCCAATCTTGAATTAATGACTACAGCTGGAGAATTTCGCCTTCAGGTGCGAGTTGTGAAGCCTGTTACGTGGGGGCATGCCAAATGGACCCCAGTAAAATTGCCTGTTCCTAGAAGGATAGTTAACACCAGACAATACCGTCTACCTGGAGGACATGAAGAAATTACTGGAACTATCAGGGAGCTAGAAAAAGCTGGGGCTGCTTGACCTACGCATAGCACTTTTAACAGTCCGTGTGGCCCGTCCAGAAACCAGAGGGATCTTGGAGGACGACTGATGGTAGACTATAGAGAGCTAAATAAAGTAGTCCTCCCATTCGCCTTGGTGCCTAATATTGCCACCTCCTAACTGATGTTGGAGAATCTTTGGGCACTCATCATTTTGTGCTAGACCTTGCTAATGCTTTTTTTAGCATAGATATTGATAAAGCTAGTCAGGATCAGTTCACCTTTGAATGGAGGGGCGAACATTGGACTTTTCGAGTTTTGCCCCAAGGGTGCTTACACAGCCCTACTATGACAGCAATGGGTAATGGGTGGGTGGGTGGCTAAAGATTTGAGGACCTGCAAGTGTCCAGAAGGCATTGCTGTATTCCACTACATTGATGATATTATGTTAACCAGTGATTCTCTTTCCTCTTTCCAACAAGCAGGACCTTGCCTTATTCAACACTTGGAAGCCCGAGGATGGGCCATCAACTGTACCAGACTGTAGGGGCCTAGCTCCTCTGTCAAATTTTTGGGTGTTGTATGGTCGGGTAAGACCAAGGTTATTGCTGCCACTGTTTTAGATAAAGCACAAGCTTACCCTCTCCCCACCACTGTGAAACGATTGCAAACTTTCCTAGGACTGTTAGGATACTGGAGGACATTTATACCCCATTTAGCCCAACTATTATGACTTCTATATCGCCTAATTAAGAAAGGGGCACAGTGGGATTGGATGCCTGAACACGACCCCGCCTCTTCTGGTGCGAAGGTGGCAGTAAAACAAGCACAAGCCTTGGGAGTGGTGGATGAAACCTTAACTTGTGACCTAGATGTGACAATTACTCCAGAAGATTTGGGTGGGGCCTTTGGCAGAAACGGTCTGGGAGGATGATGGCCTTGGGGTTCTGGTCTCAACTGTGGAAAGGCACTGAGGTGCGATATAGCCCCCTGGGAAAGCAGTTGCACGCAGTTTACCTTAGCTTGCAGCATGCAGAAGATGTCACTAAGCAATTGCCTGTGACTGTTCGCACCCAATATCCAGTGGCTGGATGGGTGAAGGAATTCGCTAAACCACAGTATGGAGTAGCACAGGCCCCAGCATTAGCAAAATGGCATGCCTATCTGCAACAACGAAGCACCTTTTCCTCTAGTCCTTTGAGCACTGAACTACACAATATCTTTGGCCCTGTCACGTTTCTTTCTGAGTTACCTGAAACTGATTTACAGGCAGCGCAGACGCCATCCCTGGAATCCCCCGTTAAAGAGGAGCAGGCTCCAATTCCACAATGCGCCTGGTACACTGATGGATCTGCTAAAAGGATGCCACCAAGATGGACAGCAGTAGCCATCTGCGCCGCTAAAGATGTGTTATGGATCCACTCAGGTACCGGGTATAGCAGCCAATGGGCTGAGCTAAGAGCGGCATGGATGGTGCTTATGCAGGAAGACAGCCCCATTTCCTTAGTAGCAGATAGCTGGGCTGTAGGTAAAGGCCTCATGCTTTGGCTGGGCCAGTGGCATGTTTATCAATGGAGGTAAACCACCATCCTCTCTGTAGAAAAGGCATGTGGCAGGACATTTGGGATCAAGCATGAGGCATGGACATTCAAGTGTACCATGTACCAGCCCACTCCGTGGCATCTTCTCCCCGGCAATCAAGAGGCAGAAGCTTTAACACAGATACGAACCATGGAGGAGATGCTGAGGGATGATGTGGTTGTGTCGCTATGCAAGAAAACAGGACACAAAGGGTAGTGTACATTATGGGAAATAGCAAAATGCCTCAGACTACCCCTCACTATGTCACAGATTATAAACGCCTGTCACTTGCCCTTCCTGCTGTTAGAATGAAGAAGATCTCTGCCCTGGCACCTTCGCTCCATTCCCCATAGCCAAATGCCAGTTCGGTGCAGGCAGGTGGATTATATAGGGCCATTGCCTCTGTTGGAAAGCCTGGTGGCATAGTGGTTAAGTGCTACAACTACTAACGAAGAAGTTGGCAGTTCAAATCCACCAGGCGTTCCTTGGAAACTCTATGGGGGCAGTTCTAGTCTGTCCTATAGGGTCGCTATGAGTCGGAATCGACTCGACGGCAGTGGGTCATTGCCTCTGTCAGACAATTGTAAGTATGCTCTTACCTGCGCCGACACAGCAACCGGTCTCTTACAAGCATATCCCTGTAAAAGGGCCACACAGAAGTCAACCACTAGAGGCCTACGAGAGCTATGCCCATTTTATGGCTGACCAACGCATATTGACAGTGACCAAGGAACACATTTCACAGGACATGATGTACAGGAATGGGCAGAACGCCACGGTATCAATTGGCTTTTCCACCTGCACTACAACCCAAAAGCAGCAGGACTTACGAACGCATGAACGGACTTTTGAGAAAAGCCTTGCGACATGACACTCACCATTTGCCACAAGGGACTCACAGACTGCTGGAAGCTCTCCTCTCCATCAATGAATATTCATGGCAAACAAAGCCAAGTGCCTACACCCTTCTAACTCAAGGGCCTCGATGATCCATGGGAGTGCAATTACAATCATCAGAGGACCGACCCGAGGGCTCTCTTACCTACGTGGGAAGCCACAACAATCTCCTTATTCCTGTACCTCAAGCCATCTCGCCTGGAACCAGTACCCTATGGTTACCCTGGGAATGGCAGACACCTCTCCGATGGTTTGGCATCTCCAGCCATTGGGGCTGTGGGGAGCAGTGTAATTTACAACTCGCCTCTAGGTTGCATCCAACCTGGTCCAAGGTGTTAAAGATAGTAAATCCTACTGACAAGACTACACCAGACGGAAGTATTTTCATGAGTTTGTGGTCTGTGGTTACCCCTCCCTTTGACTATGTGAGACAACCTAACCAGGAAGGACCGGTGGGCCAAAAGGTATGGTATTGCAAGCCAGGACGAAAACCTCTACTAGGAATAATATATTAAGTGCTTCCACCACTACCCCTTGCATACTGCCTGAGGGTGCCAGTTTGCCTACGTTGGTGCCTCTGACTTCTCTCCCTTTTCACCCGTAGGGTGATGGGGAACCTCTTTGTAGCATGGGCTGCAGAGATTGCCGCTGCTTGCAACGGTAGCGATTGCTGGGTTTGTGGAGAGCTGCCTACATCGTCTGCTGTGGGCCTGCCATGGAAAATACAACCAGCTAACTGTACAGCATGGGTGAGCTTGGATCGATGGCGAAACCACACCAGGAATCCACTACCCCTTTTCCTGGGAAGCCCCCATGCAATGGCAGTATAACCTTTATGACTTATAATGACACCCTCACAAAAGTTTTGTACTCTCTTATACGTGAACAAGAAAATAAGTCCCAACCTATTGCAGAAACTGTCTGGGATGGCCTAGGGTGGATGGTACCAGTTGCTGTTATCCTCTCATCACCTGCTCCCTATTGTCTAGAAAGAATAGGTGGCACAAAACGTATGGGTTGACTCCTTCCCAAACAGTGTCAACATGTTTGGAATATTACCCATTCCACTTGGCTGGGAAAGCAGAACACCACCAAACCAGGAGCCTTCCCCATCCCAGGTGGCTGGTTGTGGGTATGTGGGCCCCATGGGTGGCTGTATTTACCCCACAATTGGACTGGCCTCTGCACCTGGGGCTGCCCCTACCTGCCTAGGACTATCTCTAAACACCTTCCTACCTGCCCACCTAAGTGGGAAACTGTTAAAGGACGCTGGACCCATACGTGACGTACTGCATGGTGGTTTTATCCTTTATCCATTTTTTCACCAGCTACAGCCTCTATAGATATAGAATGGCAAGTAGAAGCGTTAGCCAAGCACACTGCCTGAGCTTTAACAATACCCATGACACATTAACCCTTTTAAACCAAGAAACTTCACAAATACAAAAAGTAGTATTGCAAAATAGGATAAGGTTAGATATTTTAACTGCTGCATGGGGTGGCGCCCGCCCTCTCATTTATACAGAATGTTGTGTATACATCCCTGACCGTAATAAGAATATTATCTCCGCTCTCAAATCACTGAAATCAATTGCCTACAGATAGAACCCTTTTCACAAAGGCTCACTTCTTTGCCCACTACTTGGCAATATGTGTTTATAACCATCCTTGGTCTCATAGTTTGTAGCGTATGTTGTTGCTGTCTCATGTATTGCCTCTGTGGGTTGGAATTGCAAACTCAACTTTGGGCTCGAGGGACTATGCGGAAGAGGTGCACGAAGATTGTGCAGGCCCTAATAAAATCAGGATAGACTGTAGGGAGACAAGATTTCATCATGGCCACACTCGGTCAAGGCAGGCCCTTGGCCACGGTCCTAGAAAAGTCCCGCTGGCTCCAAGCTGATGGGAATAACAACTCCCATTAGCCTTGAACCCATGAGAAGACTCCGCCCTCACCTGAGTTTGATTGTGCTTAACCCCTGGTCTTAAGAAACAGCTGCATGCACCTTTTGTTCTGGTCTCCTTTAAATTTCTCTGCCTCTTTGGCTTGGCATGGATCTACTCCAGCCGGCCGCCACTGGAGAGAAGCTGCTTGCCCATGTCAGTAAGTTTCCCTGAATAAATGCACGAATCTGGAAAAGGCTACATGTCAGTTCTTCAGATTACCTGCCAGGACGCACAGTGAGGGTCTTTCCTTTCTGGGGCTGTCCTCAACACTGGGTTAAACTATTATACATATATTAATGGATCACACGGTATAACAATGTACCTGGTGATTAAATCCACTGCTGTAGAGTCGATGGTGATTAAAAAAAAAAGAGGGTAACAAAAACATATACCCTGTACTTCAAAAAAAACCAGTTTTGATAGTGCTTACGGAACATAGGTGCATTACTCTAGGCACTTAACAGGCGTTTAATATGCTGAGAAAAAGAGATAAACGTGTTCATCTAAAATTAAATAGCAGAATATGTAGCAGAGGAGAGAAGTCACAATATTGTGGAATCATCAAGTCTTCATGGAGAGTTGGTAAAACCGACTGCAATGTAGTGGGTATTAATGGTTAACACACTTGGCTGCTAACTGAGAGGTTGGAGGTTTGAGTTCACCAAGAGGCACCTGGAAGAAAGGTCTGGTGGTCTGCTTCTGAAAAATCAGCCCCTGAAAACCCAATGAAGCACAGTTTTCTTTGACACACATGGGATCGCCATGAGTTTGAATTGACTTGATGGCAACTGTTTTTTTTTTTTTTTTTACCATCAGCCTTGGAGTAGGACAGGCCTGGGTTTGAATTCTAGCTTTGTGATCTTGGGCAAGTTATTTCATGTCTTTGAGCTTCAGCTGTGTTCTATTAAGCTGGCTTAATAAAACTTACTTTGCAGATATGTTGGGAGAATTAGATAAAATGATACATGTAAAGATTGTTTGTAGTACATAGTAAATGCTGAATAATGTAACTTGTTATTAATTAAACTGGAGCTTGAACGATAGGTAGTATTTCATGATAGCACTCTCGTAGTGAAAACGGGGAGAAAGGAGCTAGGAGAGATGGGGCAGAAAAGTAAAGACAGAAGTTTGCTAGTGGAACAAAGGTGTAAACAGGGTCAGAAGGCCTAAGTTGTTCTTTATTGTTGCATAGTATTCCATTGGATGAATAATTTGTTTATCCATTCGTCTGTTGACAGGTACCTAGGTTGTTTCCCAACTTTTTGGTATTGCGAACAGTGCTGCAATGAACATGGGTGTGCATATATCAATTCGTGTGACAGCTCTTATTTCTCTAGGATATATTCCAAGGAGTGGGACTGCCGGATTGTATGTTACTCCTATTTCTAGTTTTTTAAGGAAGTGCCAAAATCGATTTCCAAAGTGGTTGTACCATTTTATATTCCCACCAGCAGTGTATAAGTGTTCCAGTCTCTCCACAACCTCTCCAATATTTATTATTTTGTGCTTTTTGAATTAATGCTAGTCTTATTGGGGCGAGATGGTATCTCATTGTAGTTTTGATTTGTATTTCTCTAATGGCTAATGATCACGAGCATTTCCTCATGTATCTGGTAGCTGCCTGAATGTCTTTTTTGGTGAAGTGCCTGTTGGAATTTGGGTCAGGATTACATTGTATCTGTAGGTCACTTTGGGAAGAATAGACATTTTCACAATATTGAGTCTTCCTATCCATGAACAAGGTATGTTTTTCCACTTATATAGGTCTCTTTTGGTTTCTTGCGGTAATGTCTTGTTTTCTTTGTATAGGTCTTTTACATCTCTATTCCTAAGTATTTTATCTTCTTGGGGGCTATTGTAAATGGTATTGATTGGATGATTTCCTCTTCGAAGTTCTTGTTGTTGGTGTAGAGGAATCCAACTGATTTTTGTATGTTTATCTTGTATCCTGATGCTTTGCTGAACTCTTTTATTAGTTCCAGTAGCTTTCTTGTGGATTCTTTGGGTTTTTCTGTGTATATGGTCATATCATCTGCAAATAGGGACAGTTTAACTTCTTCCTTACCAATATGGATGCCTTTGTTTCTTTTTCTAGCCTAATTGCTCTGGCTAGGACCTCCAGCACAATGTTGAATAAGACTGGTGATAAAAGGCATCTTTGTCTGGTGCCTGTTCTCAAGGGGAATGCTTTCAGACTCTCTCGATTTAGGATGATGTTGGCTGCTGGCTTTATATAAATGAATGCCCTTTATTATGTCGAGGAATTTTCCTTCTATTCCTACTTTGCTGAGATTTTTTATCATGAATGGGTGTGAACTTTGTCAAATGCCTTTTCTGCATCAATTGATAAGGTCATGTGGTTCTTGTCTTTTATTTATTGGATGGATGACATTGATTGTTTTCCCAATCTTCAAACATTCATGCATACCTGATATAAATCCCACTTCATCATGGTGAATTATTATTTTGATATGTTGTTGAATTCTATTGGCTAGAATTTTGTTGAAGATTTTTGCATCTGTGTTCATGATGGATATTGGTCTATAATTTTCTTTTTTTGGTGTCTTTACCTGGTTTTGGTATGAGGGTTATAGAATGAGTTTGGGAGCATTCTATCCTTTTTCTGTGCTCTGAAATACGTTTAGTAGTAGTGGTGTTAACTCTCCTCTGAAAGTTTGGAGAATTCTCCAGCGAAACCATCAGGGCCTGGGCTTTTTTTTTGCTGGGAGTTTTTTAGTTACCTTTTTGATCTCTTCTTCTGATATAGGCTTTAGTTGTTCTACCACTGTTTGTGTTAGTTTAGGTAGCTATTGTGTTTATAGAAATTTGTCCATTTCCTCTAGGTTTTCAAATTTGTTAGAGTACAATTTTTCTTAGTATTCCGATTCTTTTAATTTCAGTTGAATCTGTTGTGATATTGCCCATCTCATTTCTTATTTGAGTTATTTGCTCCTGTCTTGTTTTGCTTTTGTCAGTTTGGCCAGTGGTTTATCAGTTTTGTTCATCTTTTCAAAGAACTATCTTTTGGTCTTGTTAACTCTTTAGATTGCTTTTCTATTTTCTATTTCATTGAATTCTGTTCTAATTTTTTTATTATTTGCTTTCTTCTGGTGCCCGGGGGGCTTCTTTTGCTGCTCTCTTTCTATTTGTTCTAGTTGTAGGGTTAATGTTTTGATTTTGGTCCTTTCTTCTTTTTGGATGTGTGCATTTATCCCTGTAAATTGACCTCTGAGCACTGCTTTTGCTGCGTCCCAAAGGTTCTAGTAGGATGTGTTTTCATTATCATATGAGTCTGTGAATTTCCTTATTCTGCCCTAATTTGTTCTATAACTCAGTAGTTTTTTAAAAAATGATTTTTATCGTGCTTTAAGTGAAAGTGTACAAATCAAGTCAGTCTGTCACACATAAGCCTGTATACACCTTACTACATACTCCCATTTACTCTCCCCCTAATGAGTCAGCCCGCTCCCTCCTTCCAGTCTCTCCTTTCGTGACCGTTTTGCCAGTTTCTAACCCTTTCTACCCTCCCATCTCCCCTCCAGACAGGAGATGCCAATACAGTCTCAAGTGTCCACCTGATACAAGTAGCTCACTCTTCATCAGCATCTCTCTCTAGCCCATTGTCCATTCCCTTCCATGTCTGATGAGTAGTCTTCAGGAATGATCCCTGTCCTGGGCCAACAGAAGGTTTGGGGACCATGACTGCCGGGTTTCATCTAGTCTCAGTCAGACCATTAAGTCTGGTCTTTTTATGAGAATTTGGGGTCTGCATCCCACTGTTCTCCTGCTCCCTCAGGAGTTCTCTGTTGTGTTCCCTGTCAGGGCAGTCATCGGTTGTGGTTGTGGCCGGGCACCATCTAGTTCTTCTGGTCTCAGGATGGCGTAAGTCTCTAGTTCATGTGGCCCTTTCTGTCTCTTGGGCTCATAGTTATCGTGTGACCTTGGTGTTCTTCATTCTCCGTTGATCCAGGTGGGTTGAGACCAATTGATGCATCTTAGATGGCCGCTTGTTAGCATTTAAGACCCCAGACGCCACACTTCAAAGTGGGATGCAGAATGTTTTCATAATAGAGTTTATTATGCCAATTGACTTAGAAGACCCCTCAAGCCATAGTCCCCAAACCCCTGCCCTTGCTCCGCTGACCTTCGAAGCATTCAGTTTATCCTGGAAACTCCTTTGCTTTTGGTCCAGTCCAGTTGAGCTGACCTTCCCTGTATCGAGTATTGTCCTTCCCTTCACCTAAAGTAGTTCTTATCTACTAACTAATCAGTAAATAACTCTTTCCCAACCTCCCTCCCTCCCCCCTCTCGTAACCACAAAAGAATGGGTTCTTCTCAGTTTATACTATTTCTCAAGATCTTATAATAGTGGTCTTATACAATATTTGTCCTTTTGCATCTGACTAATTTCACTCAGCATAATGCCTTCCAGTTTCCTCCACGTTACGAAATGTTTCACAGATTTGTCACTGTTCTTTATCGATGCATAGTATTCCATTGTGTGAATGTACCACAATTTATTTAACCATTCATCCATTGATGGACACCTTGGTTGCTTCCAGCTTTTTGCTATTGTAAACAGTGCTGCAATAAACATGGGTGTGCATATATCTGTTCGTGTAAAGGCTCTTATCTCTCTAGGGTATATTCCGAGGAGTGGGATTTCTGGGTTGTATGGTAGTTCTATTTCTAACTTTTTAAGAAAATGCCAGGTAGATTTCCAAAGTGGTTGTACCATTTTACATTCCCACCAGCAGTGTATAAGAGTTCCAATCTCTCCGCAGCCCCTCCAACATTTATTATTTTGTGTTTTTTGGATTAATGCCAGCCATGTTGGAGTGAGATGGACTCTCATCGTAGTTTTAATTTGCATTTCTCCAATGGCTAATGATCGAGAGCATTTTCTCATGGGTCTGTTAGCCGCCTGAATATCTTCTTTAGTGAAGTGCTTGTTCATATCCTTTGCCCACTTTTTGATTGGGTTGTTTGTCGTTTTGTGGTTGAGTTTTAACAGAATCATGTAGATTTTAGAGATCAGGCGCTGGTTGGAGATGTCATAGCTGAAAATTTTTTCCCAATCTGTAGGTGGTCTTTTTACTCTTTTGGTGAAATCTCTAGATGAGCATAGGTGTTTGATTTTTAGGAGCTCCCAGTTATCTGTTTTCTCTTCGTCATTTTTGGTAATGTTTTGTATTCTGTTTATGCCTTGTATAAGGGCTCCTAACGTTGTCCCTATTTTTTCTTCCATGATCTTTATTGTTTTAGTCTTTATGTGTAGGTCTTTGATCCACTTGGAGTTAGTTTTTGTGCATGGTGTGAGGTATGGGTCCTGTTTCCTTTTTTTTGCAAATGGATATCCAGTTATGCCAGCACCATTTGTTAAAAAGACTATCTTTTCCCCAATTAACTGACACTGGGCCTTTGTCAAATATCAGCTGCTCATATGTGGATGGATTTATATCTGGGTTCTCAATTCTGTTCCATTTGTCTATGTGCCTGTTGTTGTACCAGTACCAGGCTGTTTTGACTACTGTGGCTGTATAATATGTTCTAAAATCAGGTAGAGTGAGGCCTCCCACTTTCTTCTTCTTTTTCAGTAATGCTTTGCTTATCCGAGGCTTCTTTCCCTTCCATATGAAGTTGGTGATTTGTTTCTCCATCACTTTAAAAATGTCATTGGAATTTGGATTGGACGTGCATTGTATGTATAGATGGCTTTTGGTAGAATAGAGAGTTTTACTATGTTAAGTCTTCCTATCCATGAGCAAGGTGTGTTTTTTCCACTTATGTAGGTCCCTTTTAGTTTCTTGCACTAGTACTTTTCTTTGTATAGGTCTTTTACATCTTTGGTAAGATTTATTCCTAAGTATTTCATCTTCTTGGGGGCTACTGTGAATGGTATTGATTTGGTGATTTCCTTTTCGATGTTCTTTTTGTTGTTGTGTGTCTCTTGTAAGCAGCATATAGATAGATCATTTTTTAAATTCATTCTGCCACTCCCTGTCTCTTTATTGGTGCATTTAGTCCGTTTACATTCAGTGTAATTATTGACAGGTATGAGTTTAGTGCTGTCATTTTGATGTCTTTTTTTTGTGTTGTTGAGTTTGTTCCACTTAATTTTCTATGCTAAGTTGTTTTTATGTATTTTCTTTTCATCATTGTTGATTTTGTATTTGCTGAGTATGTTTTTTTATTTTGATGTGTAGGATTGTTAGTCTCCTTTGTGGTTACCTTAATATTTGCCCCTATTTTTCTAAGTTTAAACCAATCTTTTATTTCTTTGTATCGCCCTGACTTCCTCTGCATATGAAAGATCTATGACCACATTTTTTAGCCCCCCCCTTTTTTAATGTTGTCATCTTTTACATATTGACGTCTCTGTTTCCCTATTTTCAGAGTTTTATCTTTGCTGTATATTTGTGACTTCCCAAGCTAGGTTTATATCTGGTTGCTCTGTCCTGTGTTCTAGTCTTATGTTGTTATCTGATGTTACTGATTTTCTTTCTGGGGGACTCACTTTAGTAGTTTTTGTAATTTTGATTTGGTTTTGCAAATTCCCTAAATTTCTGTTTATCTGGAGATGTCCTAATATTGCCTTCATGTTTGAGAGACAGTTTTGCTGGTATATGATTCTTGGCTGGCAACTTTTTTCTTTCTAGGCTGTATATATGTCATCCCACTTCCTTCTTGCCTGCATGGTTTCTGTTGAGTAGTTTGAGCTTAGTCTTATTGATTCTTCTTTGTAGATGAGTTTTCATTTTTCCCTAGGCACTCATAAAACTTTGGCAAGTTTGATTATAATATGTCTTGGTGACCTCCTTTTGGTACCTGCCTTGTCTGGGGTTCAATGAGCACCTTGGATAGGTATCTTCTCATCTTTCACAATATCAGGTAGAATTTCTGCCAACAAATCTTCAATAATTCTCTCTGTATTTTCTGTTATCCCTCTCTGTTCTGGTACTCCAGTCACTCATAGGTATCCTCTTGATAAAATCCCACATAATTCTTAGGGCTTCTTCATTTTTTTTAAAATTCTTTTATCTGATTTTTATTCAAATAAGTTGGCATGAAGTGCTTTATCTTTAATCTCACTAACTCTAAATTCCATTGCCTCGATTCTGCTCCTATGACTTTCTATTTGGTTATCTAATTTTGAAATTTTATTGTTAATCTTCTGGATTTCTGTTTGCTGTTTCTCTATGGATCCTTGCAGCCTGTTAAATTTGTCATTGTGCTCTTATATAATCTTCTTACATTCCCCTATTGCTTTGTCTATGTGTTCCTTGGCTTGTTCTGTGTTTTGCCTGATCTCCTTCCTGATCTCTTGAAGAGTTCTGTATATTAATCTTTTGTATTCTACCTCTGGCAATTCCATGAAGCTATCTTCCTCTGGAAGATTTCTTAATTCTTTGTTTTGGGAGATTGCTGAAGCCATCAAGGTCTGCACCTTTAAGTGATTTGATATTGACTGTTGCCTCTGAGCCATCAGTACTTTATTTATTTTCTGTTTGCTTACTATATCCTAGCTTCTTGTTTTGTTTTGTTTTGATATGCCCATATAGGCTCCTTATGTGAGCTAGTTTGATTATTGGCACCTTTGAAGCCCTAACATCCTGTTAGCAGGTGGCTAGATTTGCTACTAGGTTTGTGAGCCCAAGAGTCTGTTTAGTTGTATGGATTCAGCTCAGGTGTCCAGATAGTTGGTCACCAAGTATGTGGTGCAGGCTCTTACCTACAGTTATAGATGGGCAGGGTTGACTGGAGTAGGCACAGGTGTCTGGCTGCAGTAGGGGGTCTTGTGCTGAGCAAGGCAAGGGACTGATGGTTGCCCCTGAGTGTCTGTGAGGAAGTGTCCCTGTTCCCTAGAGTGTGTAGGTGGGTAGGTTTTGCTGGACTGTGGGCACCCAGAGCTGTTGGCTGTAAGGACTGGGAGGTACCACTTATTCTTGGACTGCTGTTGCAGGTGGCTAGGTGGCATGGGTGGAGCCACCAGTCCTCAGGCCCCTGATGTGGGTAGGTGAGGACTCTCCTTAATGGGCAGTGTTGTCAAATGTCACAAACCTGCCAATCCACCATATAACTGATACAGTGATGTTAGGCTTATGTGTATAACCTGTTGTACTGTGCTAATGAGGGCCTATGCTGTTGAAATAGGCCCACACAGGTCTATGCAGGGGTCAGGCATTCAAAGTCCTCGGACCCCTTATGCCTGTGCCTAGGCAAAGGAGCTGTACCTGCCCTGAGTTCCCAGTTTAGGGAACCTGGCAGATTATTTTTTCCTGTTTCTTAATTTGTTCCCTCTCCCAGGCCAGGAGAATAGCTCAGGGCGAGTGATGGGCCCTACTTCTGGCCCAGGGGAAGTGGCAATAGGCCATCGCTAAAGCTGACCCAGGACCTGGTACAGGGCAGGGAGGGAGCAGGGAGAGTTATCCTTCCCAAATGGGGTGTTTTTTAAATCCATGTGGTAGATTAGACACATGTGCTTATATTTTGCTGAGTGAAGGCCACTTCTCGCTGGTTCTGGAGGGCTAAGCAGACTCTCCAATGCTTGGTCTCTTCCAACATGGAAAACGTGTCCCGAATGCCACTGCTTGCCTTACTGGGCTTGTCAGCTGATCCAGCCTGCAGGGTGCCAGTTCCACCTGGGTCAGGTCTAGCAGCTCCTCCCTGCTTTTGAACTGTCTCTCCTTTCCCCTGCCACTCAGTCTGATTCCTACTTTGCCATTGATGTTCAGGGGTCCTAGATTGAGATATATAATCAATTCACTTGTTTTTTTTTTGGGTCTTTGTTGTAAGAGGGACCACCAAAAACATCTGACTACTCCACCGTCTTGGCCCTGCCTTCATCCCATTTCTGAAATATTTATTTTTATAACATTTTAAGTTAGACTTGGGCTCTTCTTTGAGCAACTAATAGCTGTTTTCCGTTTGGACAGATAATAACAGAGATAATCAGATATTTTATGAAATAATATGAAATTTGGTGAACATTTGTATTCGCCAAAGTCACAAAGCTAGAGCAAGAATGACCACGCGGGACTTTCCTTATTGTTTTGTGAGCAGTCAAAGGAGAACATTGATGAAAGGAAATCTTTTCATGCAGAATCACAGAGTCGAAGAACATGAGTTGGAAGGATGTTCAAGAATAATTGATGCTTTGTTTTTACGGAGGACAGCTGAAGCCAAGAGAATATAAGTGGATGATTTGCAGCCTTGGCTATATATTAGAATCACCTGTACAGATTTAAAAATCAGTATTGCATGTGTCCTGTCCCCTAGTCTCTGATGTAATTGCTTTGGAATATAGTTAGGGCAGTTTAAAAGCCTCCCCAGAGTATTTTTCTGTGTACCCTGATATTGAAAACCACTCTGCTAAGTGGTGTGATATGCACAACTCTAATGTGCCCTTAAGGAAATATGTCAATATGATCATTTAGG
Source organism: Elephas maximus indicus (assembly GCF_024166365.1). Taxonomy (NCBI): domain Eukaryota; kingdom Metazoa; phylum Chordata; class Mammalia; order Proboscidea; family Elephantidae; genus Elephas; species Elephas maximus. The sequence continues at coordinate 140,676,938 of NC_064821.1, forward strand.
TCAGCAGGAGCAAAAGCTGCTCAATTTGCAGCTATTTTGTCAAACCTCTTTCTGCATATTCCTTTGCTCCTCTTCTTATTTGGATTACATTCACAAGTCACGATGACCCTTGGATTCTACTGTATTTAAGTTATCAAAACAAGCTATCAGGAAAAAGAGTCAATAAATGTTTCATTCTGGGGTGCAAAAGGAGTCCCCAAAATCTCAGGTGTAGCTGAAGTTTTGGGGTGGTGCAAATGGCTAAGCACTTGGCTTCTAACTGGAATGTTGGTGGCTTGAATCCCCACCCAGAGACACCTAGGAAGAAAAGCCTGGTGATCTACTTCTGAAAGATCATAGCCATTGAAAACTCTGTGGAGCACAGTTCTACTCTGAGACACTAGGCTTTGGAATCAACTGGATAGCAACTTTTTTTTTTTTTTTTTGAGATATAACTGATTTATCTATAATACCTCTCCTAGGTGTCTTTTGGCACAGTGGTTAAGAGCTCAGCTGCTAACAAAAACTTCAGCAATTTGAATCCACCAGCCGCTCCTTGGAAACTCTATGGGGCAGTTCCATTCTGTCCTATAGGGTTGCTATGAGTCGGAATCGACTGGATGGCAACAGGTTTGGTTTTTTTGTTAGTTGTCTTTTTATTTTAATCAGAAACAAAGGCCCTGCTAGAAAAAAGTCTTCCTGACAACCCTGAAATTCCCCCATAGGCAGTCATTTACTGTCTGAGGACAGACAAGCCGGTGTGTCCCATCAAGCAGGCTGGCCAGCTTACCTAGGCGGGCTTCGAGGGTTCTAGCTAAAAACATGCTTATCCGGCAATTGGCATCTGACAAGAGAAGAACTGCCACTCCAGTTGCAAACACCAGGATTCTTTCTACTCAGTTTGGGTGTTCCCTGCCTACTCCCAAACCCTCTGTAAAATGTGAAATGACAGGAAATCAGAGTGCTTTTCCCGGAAGAAAACTGAAGTATGTCTGTCTGTGCCTGGCCAAAGTGTGCCTCTTCATGGAGTATGAAGTTCTGGGAATTCTGCTAGCCCCATACTTATAACTTTCCTTAAGAAATCTGTTTGTGGATCCATTGTGTGTTGCTTGTAGAGTTTGTCTTTGCCTGGTCCTGTCCTTCCACTAGGTTGCATTTAAATAATAAGGAAATTATGAAAACTATTTAGAATGCACATTTCTTTCATAGAGCCTCACAGAAAGTAAAAGTGTAGACACTAATTTGTTCATTGATTGGAATTTCTATTCTTACTGTGCTATAGTTTTTCTTCCCTGGGATAAGAACATGCTGATTCTTCCCATAGTAGAATTAGGGTTATTTGTGGAAATTAGCTACTGGAAATATGCTTTCATTATACTATTGCTAGTAGGCTATGCAAAGAGAATGGGGAAGGAAACGGGATATGGAAAAGTCTGGAAAAGAGCCCTAAGAACTTTACTCAGTTTTTAAGAACTTCATGTCTGACTTCCAACTTTGAGCATGATTAAGCAGCTTGTATCAAACTTCCCCTCCCACCAAAACATGTATAATGTCTGGGAAAAATATATATAAAGTAACTATCTGCAGGCCCACAACCAATACAAGGATATGATTCTTGAGATCCAGGAAGCACGGGACGTTTACACTACATTCACTCTGGGTTTCTCCCCATATGAATTTCAAACCATGGCATGGAAAAACAGAACCCGACCAGGAAGCATATCTATAACTGGACCTCTATTGTCTATACCAGACCAGTAAGTGAAGACAATGTTCTTGAAAAAAAAAGAAAAACTCTTAGATTTGTTCTATTTTAAAAAGTAAATAACTTTTAAACTCTTTTGATAATTATTAATAGTGACAAATTAATAATGAAGAATTGCTAGCCTGAACAGCTGACATTAGTATGGTGCTGGTGTTTTTTCACTATAAAATAGAGGATTTGGGGATTTAAAACGCTGAGCAGGTGCTCTAAGTACTGAGGTATTCACTCATTGATTCATTCAACAAGTATTTACAGAGCACCTGCTACATGTCTTAGAGACACAGTGCCTAAAACTGGTCTAATTCCTGAATTTTAAAGAAATATAGTAATGACTAACAGAGCAATCCAATTTAATTACAAATAGAATTAGTTTGCTAACAGAGACAGATACATCAAAGCTATCAGGTGTAATGTTATTTATAGCTAAATCAACCTGGGCTGATTCTCTAGGTGGCTGATTCCTTAAGTTCTTTTTCACTTTCCTTGTTTATAAAATGTGGATAACAATATCTACTTCATAGAGGTGTTGTGATGATTAAGTGGGATTGTTACCAAGGGCCCCTTCCTTGGTTGAACCCAACCGGATTCATGCCGCCAGATAAGACTACTGAGGCAGCCTAGAGCCACACAAACAAATTTATCTTGCTGGCAGCTACCAAAACGAGACAGTACAAGCTAGGACCTTCAGAGACTGTCTCACCAATTTACCTAAGAGCCAAGTATTTAAGGTTTCAGCAAGGAGGGGAGGAGGGATTTGGATGTTTAATCATGAGGTTCTGGAGCAGGGAGAAGGGCAGAGATTTCTGAGAAGGGGTTGGATTATGCAAATGCAGGTACACACACAGGATTTCTTCAAGATGGAAGTCCTTTGGTTCCCCTTGACATAACTTATTATGGGATGTGATGCAGGTGCACTGGTTCCCTTTGTCACATTGCCCTCTTCTGTGGGCACGGGAAGGACAAACAGTGGCCGCTCTTAATTATCTTGCACATACTCTGCGCCTGTGGAGTCCTGCAAGATCTACATTAACAGTTTATTTGCAACATCTTAGAACATTTCAGTTTGTTCCACCCCTCAGCAGGAACATTTTGCCCCACAGAGCTTGTGTGCTATGTTCTAATCTCCAGGAGGCAGGTCAGGTCCTTTATTCCACGCTCTGCCCTGCTTGATTTTTTCCTTTTTTTATGTGTTGGGGTGGGGGAGTGGCGGGGGGAGGGTGGGGAGAGGCCCAACTGGCCCTGTTCCAGGCTAGTCCTGTCTCATTCCCCACTGAGGGATTTAATATGCCTAATTTTTTTTAAAAATCTTTAGGAGGTAGTGGAGACAGAGCTCTCTTCTTCTGTAACTGCTTCATGCTGACATTTGGTTGCTGGCCTGCCTAAGGAATAGAAATCTCTCTCTGCCTGACTCAGCCCACTGTGAGGGACAGATGGGTCTTCTCTAGGTATGGGCTGGAACCCCTGTAACACCATAAGTTTAAACTGAAGTTGTTGGAGTCTTTTGATAATGACTCGCAGGAGGAGTTTGAAAATGCAGGGTCCGAAAAGTAACAGAGGTAGGACTACAGTCAGAGGTCCTAATAGAGGGAGGGATCAGGACCAGGAGGGGAGATAATTTTTGATCTGGTTCCAAAGGGAACTGGCCAACTGGCCAAATCTTTTTGGGTTTCTTAGGAGCAAAGTACAACAAAATTTGAAATGGATGCTGATCAGGGAGCTGGGAAATGTTAATGAAAGGCCTAAAGCGCTGAGTCTTGGCATCTTACCCAAACAGCATCAAGGGAGGAGTTTTAGGTCCATGTCGCATTAGAGTGGGAGCCTGGCCCTTGGGTGTAAGTGCTATAAACAATTTTGGTTTGGGGGTTGCAGGAGTAATAAGTGGTGTCCAACTAGTGTCCATTCACTCTCTTTGTGGGCCATCTCCTCCCCCCATGTTTCAGTTATATATGAGAATGTCTACAGAGGTGGGGGAGATTGAAACGTATGCGTACCACTGCAGTGTGTGAGTTGATATTCCCAGGTACGGGCACAGTCTGGCTGAGGTTTATTATTGGGTAGAAGAAAAATCCTGGTGAGGCAGCCCCTACTGGTCTCTCGTGGCAGACCCAACTGTTAGTCACGTTGTGCCCATACCCTGTGGCTTCCAATAGTTGTATCAGGGTGTTAAGGTGAGTTTCAGCAAAGCCCAGGAAGGCCGCTATTGAGAAGAGGAGAGGCCTTAAGTGCATGCTTTAACACCAAGGGACATACCTAGACCCCAAAAAGGGCACTTGGCAAGAAAGAATTAATATAAAAAAGATAAGAAGAACAAGGGCAAAAGTGACTCCGAACGTAGCAGCCACTCTACCATTGGGGTTACTCATCTGTTAGATGGGGCGGTCTTCTTGAAGAGAAACTTCAGATCTTCAAGTGGTTCACAGGTATATTTGTAGGCTTGACCCTCCTCTGGGGTTCCTGGAGGGAATAAAGTTTTATCCTCGAATGGTATACCAAAGGTCTCACCCTCTGCAGTTTCTCAGCTGTGGGGGTGGCCAGGACCACTTGGTATGGGCAGGTCCATTTTTCTTGTAGCTGGTCTTCAGGGGACTCTTCCTTCCAAACTTTTAATAGGACTAGATCTCCAGGTTTTATTTTTGAGTTTCCCTTTGACTAAGATGAAGGAGTGGATGGTATCTCATTCCCATAATGTCTAATTGCCTCTTGGACCTGTCCTAAATTAATGAGACATTTAAGGATGTAATTAATCTCTGGGTCTATTAAAAAATCTGTAGTTAGGAAAGGTCTTCCATATAACATCTTAAAAGGGCTTAGTTTTAATTTTCCTCTAGGTGCTGCCCTAATCCTCAACAGGGCAATCGGCAGTAGTCTAATCCAGGGGTCTTGGGTTTCTTGGCACAGTTTGGCAAGGGTCCTTTTTAAGGTCTGGCTCATTTGTTCTACCTTCCCTGAGGACTGAGGGTGCCAGGCTGAGTGTAGTCTGAAAGATATCCCCAAGGCCTTATTAAGTCTCTGCATGACTCTGGCTATGAATGCAGGTCCATTATCACTCTGCAGGGATCAGGGCACACCGAACCGGGGTACTATCTCTTTAAGTAAGCCTTCGCATACCTCTGCAGCCCCTTCTGTTCTTGCAGGGAAGGCCTCCACCCAGCCGGTAAAAGGATCTACAAAGACTAAGAGATATTTATATGCTTGTTTAGGAGGTATTACAGTAAAGTCTAACTGCCAGTCTTCCGCTGGATATGATCGTCATGCTGGGCTGGTCTGGTTAAATGAGGTGGATTTCGGTGGCTTCGGGAATTATTGCGGAGGCAGGTTTCACAGCATTCTACCACTTGTTTGATTGCTTTTTTAAGATGCTGGGCCCTCACCAGCCTTTTCATAAGCAAGTACGAGACCTCCTGTCCATAGTGGGTGGACATGTGGAAAGCTTTGACAATTCTCCACAATATAGATTCGGGGACAATTATTTTACCTGAGTGGTCTATCAGCCAACCATTGGTTGTTGGAGAGCAACCAGACTGGGTGGCCTCTCTCTTTTCTGTTTCTGAGTGTGAAGGTTTATCAGACAGGGGCTGAAGTGTTGGAAGTAATCCATACACTTTGGGGAAGGGGCTGTTCTGGGCCACTTGTTTGGTAGCCTTTTCCGCTCTATTGTTTCCCTGAACCAAGGTTGAGCCTTCCCGCTGGTGCCCTTTACAGTACACAACAGCCACTTGCTTAAGCAAATATACAGCCTCTAGCAGTTGTAAGATTAAGTCTCTACATTTTATGGGGGAATTTTTAGCAGTTAACATTCCCTTCTCTTTCCAGATCACAGCATGGGCATGCAAAATTGCATGAGAGTATTTTGAATCAGTATATAAATTTATACTCTTTCCTGTGGCTAGCTGATGGGCTCGGATTAGGTTGATCAATTCTGCTCTTTGGGATGATGTCCCTGGTGGTGATGCTCCCAATTTGGTAATGTGTGACAAGCTTACGATAGCATATCCTGCCTTCCTGTTTCCGTTTTGAACAAAGCCGCTCTTATCCATAAACCACTGTACATCTGGGGCATCCAGGGGCATATCTAATAAATCTTTTCAGCTTGAATAGACCAGATCTATAGTTTCTACACGATCACGAGTTAATGCTGGGTCCGAGCCTTCAGGCATTAGGGTTGCTGGATTTAAAGTCTGACAGACCTTTAGGGTAATGTCGAGAGAGTCCAGCAAGATGTCTTGATAGTGGGTTATTTGGCTCCCGATAGGCAGTAGTTTCCTTTTACTTTTAATACTGTCTGTACTTGATTGGGGGTGAGGACCTCAAGGGCCTGACCAAGGTCAGCTTAGCAGCCTGTTTCATGAGGAGGGCAGCTTTTGCCGCAGCCCTCAGGCAGCTGGGCCACCCTTGGGCCACTGCATCCAGTTGTTTTGAAAAGCAGACAACTGGTCTGTCAGTAGGTCCAAGTTTTTGAGTAAGTACCCCCAAGGCCACCCCTTTCCTCTTGTGCACATACAGCTTAAAGGGTTTTGTTAGGTCTGGCAAGCCTAAAGTGGGGGCTTGTTCCAATTCTGTCTTCAACTTTTTTGAAAGCCTGATCACACTCTGAGGTACAGTCTAGAGGCTCTCATTCATCCCCTTTTAGAACCTCATAAAGTGGCTTAGCTATAATTCCAAAGTTGGGTATACAAATTCTACAGAAGCCTGCCATTCCCAAAAATTCCCACAATCGCCACTTTGCCTTGGGTGTAGGGAGTGAAATTATGGCTTGTTTCCTTGTGGGAGCCAGTGACCAGCTGCCTGGTGTTAATATGAAGCCTAAGTATTGTACCTGCTGTTCAGAGATCTGAGCCTTCTTAGGGGAGAACTTATACCCTCTTTCAGCTAAAAATTCAAGACTAGTATGGTGTTCAGGTCTGAGGCTTCTTTAGTCTTGCTGGCGATCAAAAGATCATCAACACACTGAAGGAGAATTCCTTTTGTTAATCTAAGCTCCCTTAGCTCTCTTGCTAGGGTATTCTCAAACAAATGGGGATGATCTCCAAATCCTTTGGGGAAGACATTCCAGCAATATTGGGTAGTTTCTCTGGTCTCGGGATCTTGCCACTCAAAGGCAAAAAGGTATCTAGATTCCTGGTGTAATGGGATACAGAAGAAAGCATCTTTTATATCTAGTACTGTAAAATACTAAGCGTTCCCAGGAACTCGTGTAAGCAAAGTATAGGGGTTTGGAATGATGAGGTGGATGAGAACTATTGCTTTATTCACTGCTTTTAAGTATTGGACAAAGCAATATTCCCCATCAAGCTTCTTTACTGGGAGAAGGGGTTATTACAGGGGGGAAGAGCAAGGTTGTATTAGTCCGTGCTGCAGGAACATTTTAGTATAGGGCGAATGCCCTACAAGGCTTCCCTCTTCAGGGGATACTGTTTTCTATTTGGGTAGGTTGTGTTGGACTTCAACTGAATCTTTATGGGGGGCATCTGTGTTGCTCTTCTTGGGATATTGGTGTCCCAGACAGTAGGGTTTACTTGGCTTTTAATCAAGCCTGGGATGGGCTCATGGGATCTCTCTCCATCTCGTCCATCAAAGCTAAAAGATGGAGCCCCTGTTGGGATTATACTTTGCCTTGGACTTGATTCCCTTACAATGAAACTGAAGCCCCTAACTTTCTTAACAGGTATCTACCAAGCAGGGAGACAGGGCACTCTGGGATATAGAGAAATGAATGGGTAAGTGTCCATGTTCCTACTTCACACACAAGGGAAGAGGCAAAAGTTTTAAACTTGGCTTACCGTCAACTCCAGCAATAGTGCAGTCATGGTTGGACAGGGGACCAGGGTTCAATGTCAGAACAGAGTAAGCTGCTCCCATATTGAGCAAAAACTTGGTTTTCCTACCTGCCACATCAAGGGTGACCCCAGGGCTCTGCAGAAGTGGTGAGAATGGGCTGCTCAGGAGTGGTGTAGTTCTGCAGGCCCTGTTAGTTGGAGAGCTCAGTGTTGTCCATGAAGAGATTGGCCAGGAGAGGGGACAACTGTTGGAGATCATCTACTAGGTGTCCCTTTCTGGGGTGCCCAGGACAATCAACCCTCCAGTGCCCTTCCGTTTTGCAGTAGGCACATTGATCGGGCTCCAGTTTTGCTGGCTGCCATCCGCAGGGCTTCAGTGGTCCTGGTCTTCTTGAGCCCAAGGGCTTGCCCTGAGGTGGCCCTTGCATTATTGCGGCCAACAACTGGGCCTTTTGCTTGGCTCGCCTGTCTTTCTCGGCTTTCTCCACCCTGTCTCAGTTATTAAATACCCTAAAGGTCTCCTCTGTCAAGCATGCTAGGGGTACCTGTGGTCCAGCCTCTACCTTTTGCAGCTGTCTCCTGTTATCAGGGGCCAACTAGGTAATGAAGTACATTGCCAATAAGGTCTGGCCTTCCTGAGACTCTGGGTCAGTATTAGTTAACGTTCTCAGGGCCTCTGTTAGGCGGTTGGGAAAAATAGCAGGATTCTCCTCTTTCCCTTGGGTTACCTCTTTTACCTTATCATAGTTCACCGGCTTTACTGCACACTTCATCCCAGTCGGTACACTAGTTATCAAATGCTGCATTTCTGTCTTGTCTACAACAGCTTCACAGTCCCAAAGGGGATCCACATTTGGGGCAGCTTCTCCTCCCACTCTGAACACCTGGTGGTTGGCATTGGCTGCTACCAGTCTATCTGCATGCTTCCTAGCTTTAGTTAATATTTTCATCTGGGGTACAACAGTTAGTCAGGGTTGCTGTAACATCCTGCCAGCTTAAGTCAAAAGTAAGACTCAGTTTAAGGAACTCATTCTGGAAGTTTTCCGGGTCCTCAGAGAAGCTACCGAACTTCTATTTGCAAAGTCTCAAGTCAGAAACAGAGAAAGGTGCATAAACCCTAACAATGCCCCCTTTGCCATTTGTTACCTGTCAGAGAGGGAGCAACTTTGCTCCGGATCTAAGGCCCGTTGGTGACAGCTCTGGGCTGACATTTCTGGGGTGGCAGTAGTGAGCTGTCCCCATTCTTTCAAGGCAGTGTGCGGTATTTTTAGAGCCGTGCACAAAAAACCATTCACTAAAATTATGCGGACTGTGCACGAATGAAAAGACTGAAGATCCTTCCTTTACTGTTCATGCATATGTATGCCACTCCCTATAAAGGGAGCAAATCTGCCCTGGTTCAGGGAGATGGCAGCCTTAGGTCATGAGACTCTGCCTGTCTCCCAGTTTGCAAACTGTGAATAAACCCTTCTGTTCTTCCAGCTGTGTGTCTAGCTGACTTCAATTCACTAGTCTGTTTGACAAGAACCTATTAGTTGACGGCTTCAAGAGGTCAGAGGTACAGGCCCAGTTTTGAACTGTATATTGTACAGAAAAGAGCGATTGGATAACTAGTATTTATACAGTAGCATTGATGGCTGCTTTTGCTGCCTTTTGTTTGTCAGCGAAATACCAGAGGGATTTGGCTGTTGTGTATACGGGGATACAAAGCCCCAGAGAAGGTGAAATTGGATTTTGTAATCTCATGGCTTTTAGGCAGGAGAAGGATTATGAAGCAGCTGGTGAGAGTAAAATATTCATTAGTTCAGTCTGTGGCAATGTTCAGATGTTTAGATGGTTTCTCATCTAGGGTAGCTGAAGCTCTGCCCTCAAGACATTTTAATGGTACAGAATATACTGAACAGGCAGGGCTAGCATGAATCCCTGGTAAATCGGTTATTTCTGAGACTTTCTTCATTCTCGTGGCAACATTTATTATACTTTAGCCTATCAAATTTAGGGGACAAAGGAAAGTGACTACCACATGAAAAGCTAAGTTAACATTTCATAAAATTGGAATGCTTTTTCTAGACTACATTAAAAAAAAAAGCCATCTTTTGAAACATGGCACATTCTGCGTACGCTTGCCTTTAAGCGCTTTAGCCATTTTAGTTCAGTGCACTAACCTCTTCCAGGTAATTATACCTTGCCTTGACATATCTTAGGCTCGCCCCTCTTAATTCTCAAAGCAATCCTGTTGTCTAACATGGTACCTGTAATTATAATGGTTGATTACTCAAAGTCACAAGGCTACGTAGTGGCAAAGCTAAAATATTTAGTGCTAGTATATGTGAGACTCACCTGAAAGCTTGTTGAAAATGCATATTCCTGAGTACCGCTGGTTTAAATGTTTGGTAATGGGCCCAGAAATCTGCATTTTTAAGAACCATACCTGGAGATTCTGAAATAGGTGATCTTAGGACAACAGGACAGGAACCACGTAAGAAGACTTCTGATAACAAAAGCTGTAGGCTATTTCTATACCCCCTGAATATCTTGTGCAGTTTAGGGATAATGCCATTCCCTGTAGCACAGGAGAAAATAGAGCTGATTTCCCTAGAAGGGAAATGATGTTTTCGTTTTCTTTGCCCCCCTGATGCCACTGCTAGAAGAGATGTGCATCTAGTGTTTCTGAAACTTTTAGTTAAAGCTAAGCATTACCGCAGAGGACCCCAGGAGTGGCTTCTATTCATAATATTCATATTGCAGGGAGTGAACGTGAAATCAATGGAAGCAAATCAAAGATTCAGCCCCTTTTTCTGGAAAATGTCAACCCCCTCTAAAGCCACTGATTCAATGCCACAACCCCACCCTATTCCTGCTTTTTGTCTGCTCTCATTGACTCCTACCAATCTGTACCAGTAGTTGCCGGGAAACAAACAACATTCCACCCTTCCTAAAGACCCTTGCCCCTTCCCAGAAATACGGTGGCTCCCAGTCAGCAGGCAGAGAAGCAAGGCATCTCACGAGAATGAAAAATTGCCTCTGGGTTCATTTGGGTCATCAATCTGCAGAGGACAGCAGTTTCTGCAGCAATTTGACACTCCTACTTTGTGCTGAAATTGAAAGCTGCCACCTTTTTCATATTAAGAAAAACTCAGCTTTTAGCATGGTCTTGTACTGTACTTTTTTATTTAAACTTCAGGTTTTGCTGATCCTAATGCGAATTAGTTTCCTTTTTAGAGTGCAAGTGCTAGTTATATAGTGTCAGAACAAAATCCTTGTTCTGCAGGGCTCCCAGGGACTGTAATTGTGTCACAGAAACACCAAAATAAAGGAATGAAGCGAGTTTCATTTTTACCACTGAACAATCTTACGCACATTAAGCTTTCTATAAACTAACAAAAATGATATATTGGGAACTTAGCAGTGCTCTGAATAAAACGATTGTATGTGATTTTCTCATCAGGAATATGAATAGGTTGGAATACATTAGGGATCAGCAAGCTTTTCCTGTAAAATATCTTAGACTTAGCAGAGCACATGGTCTCTGCCGTGACTATGCAGCTCTGCTCTCGAAGCCTGAAAGAAGTCATGGAAAATACAAAAAAGAATGATTGTGACTGTATTCCAATAACTCTTTATTTACAAAAAACTGGTGGCAGCCTGTATTTGGCCTATGGGCTATAGTTTGCTGACCCCTGGACTCAGGGTCTTTTCTAGCTCCCTAGTATTGTATTTCTATTCAAGCAAATTAAAATCCAACTGTCACTCAGTCACTTTCTGATTAAGATCTCTAGTGCTGATTTACTTCTAATTTGTCTGCCGAAGAAAACTGAAATTAGAAATAATAATAATTTTTATTGGACAACTTATGTACCATAAACTTGATAAACACATTTTCAAGCATTATTTATTTGAATCTTCTCAAACGAACCTAAAAAAAGTTACTATTATTATGAACAGCTTTTACAGATGAAAGCCCTGGTGGCATAGTGGTTAAGAGCTATGGCTGCTAACCAAATTGTCACAGTTCAAATCTACCAGGTGCTTCTTGGAAACCCTATGGGGCAGTTCTACTCTGACCTATAAGGTAGCTATGAGTTGGAATTGATTCGACGGCGACGGGTTTGTTTTTTTACAGATGAGGGAAATTGATGCCCAGATAAATAAGGTAACTTGCCCAGCTCACAGTGGTACAGGTGGAATTCATGTCTAGATGTGCCTGCTTCCAGAACCTGATTCTTAAACATCATGCTGTATGGAGAGGTCCTTGGTGGTTCAATGGTAGAATTCTCACCTTCCATGGGGGAGACCTAGGTTCGATTCCTGGCCAATGCACTTTATATGCAACCACCACCCACTCATCTGTCAGTGGAAGCTTGCATGTTGCTATGATGCTGAACATGTTTCAGCTGAGCTTCTAGACTAAGACACACTAGGAAGAAAGGTCTGGTGATCAGCCAATGAGAACCCTATGAATCACAGTGGTCCAGTCTGTAAATGATCATGGGGGTGGCAGTGTTTCCTTCTGTTGTATATGGGGTCACCATGAGTCAGGCTGACTTTACAGCAGTTAACAACAACAACAAACAACATGCTGTCTACTACTTTACATGAAAGAGCAATATTTTTACAGTCTAAAATGTTAGCAAGTGTGCTAATACTTTATTGGGGTCTGTAATCGCAGGGTAGCAAGGGTAAGGGAAAAGAACAAGGAGAGGGCAGCCAAAAGAAGGGCTTTAAAAGGTGGGTCTACAATGTCAAACATGCCAGAAGGGCCGAGGCAGATGAGATCTAAGAGGAAGCCACAGGGTTTGAAAATTAGGAAGTGTCTGAAGACTCTAGGCGTAATGATTGGGGTCAGAAGCCAGATTATAAGAGGAATAAAGAGTGAATTGGTGGAGAGGTATACGTAGACTTGTCATTTTAGAAGATTGGCAGTAAAGTGAAGTAAATTGATTGCCATGTTGCTTGGCATGGTTGCCAAAATTTAAAGATCAGGTTTTAGTTCTATTGTTATTTGAGATTTTATCTTAGAAAATTAATAGATACTGAGGTTTGACATGTATAAACTCATTTAGCTTATTGCAAGGTAATCATGGCAAGGCACGCAAGTAAGACCCCACATCATTCATTTAGAACTGGGAATCAGAATTAACAATTACGATGTTAGCTCAGCGGTTAGAGTCTAAATCTTTAGACTTTAGGCTTTTACCTTTAATGAGAGATCTCGAGAGGAGGTCCTTCAAAACCAGGGCCTGAGGTTGGCAACAGCAAGCAGAGTCTTGGCAGGCTGTTGGTGTTTGCCTCTGCCTTTTCTCAGTGAGTAAGCAGAAATTTAGGGTTTATTTGTGAATTTGTCACCTTGGCCCCATATGACAAGGCCAGTGTGACATCAAAGTATGTTATATCTTTCTCCAGGGTTAGAGATTTGCCAAATGATGCATCTTCTCTTCAAAGTTAGAGATTAGGGAAGTTGTTTAGACTTACTTCTGAAGGCTAGTTTACAAAGATAAACTGTTATGTCTTCTTTTATTACAGCATGTCTGGTCAAAGTTAATTTAAAGGTTGTTTACCACATTCTTCACATACTTCTATGTTACTATGTCTAAATTCAGCAATTTTCTAAATAACTTTTTCATGACTTATTAATTTAATAAGAGTATCTAATGATTTATAGTTAATCTTAGAGAGCCTCATAAAGGTAGAGGCTTTCTATTTGTAAGTATTTCTTAAAAGTATTTCTAAGTTCATATTATGAGTGCTTATACATATATGTTTTGAAAGCATGTTACTGACTTAAATCTTATGGAATCTGAGACCATTCTAGAAACACACAGAATATCTACGTAGGAGCAAACATTTTTTGTATGCCAGAAATTCATTAGTTTTAATTCCAGTCAGTGAGTGACAGAATAGGGACTATGTTTCCTTCTTGGCGGTTGGGAGTGTTATTTCAGCATCAATGAGATCATTTTTTTTTTTTTTTTTACTTTCAAAGCAAGATGAAATTGAGAGACCAACTTGATGTCTGGTCAGTTCACTGTTTAATGCAGATGTAAGAGAAATGTTGGAGCAACTGCTACTTCTAAAAACATACATGGTACTGGAATAAAAAGTAGAATCTTTTTTTTCACTTTTCTCACAAAGTAGGAGATATGGATCAATTCTGGCAGTGTTCAAAGCTCTCTTTCTGTAAAGGAGGAGAAATATCTCCAAGGGGCAGAAAAACAGAAAGACAATATATTCATGCCAATCCCTAACTTAGAAAAATATCACTGGTTGAAGTTCCAAACTATACATTTCTACCTAAAGCCTTCTAAGTGGGCTTGGGAACCTGGGTATTAACTTAAGAAAAAAGAGAGAATTGAAATTATTACCTCCTTTTGCAAAAACCTTCAATTTAATTTAAATGGAATAATTGCTTTCAAAGCAGATTATGCACATTCACTCTGCAGACTTAAAAAAAAAGTATTTGGTAATTTAAAAGCATTATCATGTAGAAAATTTAAGATTAAATACATTAATATCTGGGGTGATCTAGTATGAAACCTTGAGTAGAGGTTGAAGAAGATTCTCTATGACACTTATAGATCATTTTAAAAATAATACTTACATAGAAGGAACTATGAATTATCGATATTAACCTTAATGATATCACAAATAATAGGCATCCACCAATAATTAATCTCAAGCCTCAGTTAGCCATTATACAAAGTTTAGCCTCCACCACGAGCAAACATTTTACCAGAAATGGCTGATAGCAGATTGGTGTGATCCCACATTTAAAAAATTATCTTTTCCTTTTGATAATGGAGATTTGTGAAATAATCAAAGAATTCTTATTAGAAGGAAAATGGTGGGGAAAAAGAGCTGAATAATTCCTTCCCTAAGTTGTATAACTGACTGAAGCTTGACTAAAATAGCGTCCAATGTAAACCAGTGATTTAGAGGAACGATAGGTGGTGATGTACAGTTTCTAGTATTTTAAGAGATGTGATACTTCCCGTCTGCCCTTAACTAGATATTTTCTTGTAACTATTTCTATATTAATTGATCTCTAAAAAGGAATTAAAAAAAAGAAAAAAACTCCTTTACAATATTTGAAATAACAGTTGGCGTCTAATTGATTCCTACTCATGGCGACCCCACGTGTGTCAGAGTAGAACTGTGCCCGGTAGGGTTTTTTTTTTTAATAATTTTTATTGTGCTTTAAGTGAAAGTTTACAAATCAAGTCAGTCTGTCACACATAAGCCTATATACACCTTACTACACACTCCCATTTACTCTCCCCCTAATGAGTCAGCCCGCTCCCTCCTTCCAGTCTCTCCTTTCGTGACCGTTTTGCCAGTTTCTAACCCTCTCTACCCTCCCATCTCCCCTCCAGACAGGAGATGCCAATACAGTCTCAAGTGTCCACCTGATACAAGCAGCTCACTCTTCATCAGCATCTCTCTCTAGCCCATTGTCCATTCCCTTCCATGTCTGATGAGTAGTCTTCAGGAATGGTTCCTGTCCTGGGCCAACAGAAGGTTTGGGGACTGTGACCACCGGGATTCTTCTAGACTCAGTCAGACCATTAAGTTTGGCCTTTTTATGAGAATTTGGGGTCTGCATCCCACTGTTCTCCTGCTCCCTCAGGAGTTCTCTGTTGTGCTCCCTGTCAGGGCAGTCATCAGTTGTGGTCGAGCACCGTCTAGTTCTTCTGGTCTTAGGATAGTGTAAGTCTCTAGTTCTTGTGGCCCTTTCTGTCTCTTGGGCTCATAGTTATCGTGCGACCTTGGTGTTCTTCATTCTCCTTTGATCCAGGTGGGTTGAGACCAATTGATGCATCTTAGATGGTCGCTTGTTAGTACTTAAGACCCCAGACGCCACACTTCAAAGTGGGATGCAAAATGTTTTCATAATAGAATTATTTTGCCAATTGACTTAGAAGACCCCTTAAGCCATAGTTCCCAAACCTCTGCCCTTGCTCTGCTGACCTTCGAAGCATTCAGTTTATCCCAGAAACTTTTTTGCTTTTGGTCCAGTCCAGTTAAGCTAACCTTCCCTGTATTGAGTATTGTCCTTCCCTTCACCTAAAGTAGTTCTTATCTACTAACTGATCAGTAAATAACCCTCTCCCACCCTCTCGTAACCACAGAAGAATGTGTTCTTCTCAGTTTATACTATTTCTCAAGATCTTATAATAGTGGTCTTATACAATATTTGTCCTTTTGCATCTGACTAATTTCACTCAGCATAATGCCTTCCAGCTTCCTCCATGTTATGAAATGTTTCACAGATTCGTCACTGTTCTTTATCGATGCATAGTATTCCATTGTGTGAATGTACCATAATTTATTTACCCATTCATCCGTTGATGGACACCTTGGTTGCTTCCAGCTTTTTGCTATTGTAAACAGTGCTGCAATAAACATGGGTGTGCATATATCTGTTCGTGTAAAGGCTCTTATTTCTCTAGGGTATATTCTGAGGAGTGGGATTTCTGGGTTGTATGGTAGTTCTATTTCTAACTTTTTAAGAAAATGCCAGATAGATTTCCAAAGTGGTTGTACCATTTTACATTCCCACCAGCAGTGTATAAGAGTTTGAATCTCTCCGCAGCCTCTCCAACATTTATTATTTTGTGTTTTTTGGATTAATGCCAGCCGTGTTGGAGTGAGATGGAATCTCATCGTAGTTTTAATTTGCATTTCTCTAATGGCCAATGATCGAGAACATTTTCTCATGTGTCTGTTAGCTGCCTGAATATCTTCTTTAGTGAAGTGCGTGTTCATATCCTTTGCCCAATTTTTGATTGGGTTGTTTGTCTTTTTGTGGTTGAGTTTTAACAGAATCATATAGATTTTAGAGATCAGGCGCTGGTTGGAGATGTCATAGCTGAAAATTTTTTCCCAATCTGTAGGTGGTCTTTTTACTCTTTTGGTGAAATCTTTAGATGAGCATAGGTGTTTGATTTTTAGGAGCTCCCAGTTATCTGGTTTCTCTTCATCATTTTTGGTAATGTTTTGTATTCTGTTTACGCCTTGTATTAGGGCTCCTAACGTTGTCCCTATTTTTTCTTCCACGATCTTTATCGTTTTAGTCTTTATGTGTAGGTCTTTGATCCACTTGGAGTTAGTTTTTGTGCATGGTGTGAGGTATGGGTCCTGTTTCCTTTTTTTTGCAAATGGATATCCAGTTATGCCAGCACCATTTGTTAAAAAGACTATCTTTTCCCAAATTAACTGACACTGGGCCTTTGTCAAATATCAACTGCCCATATGTGGATGGATTTATATCTGGGTTCTCAATTCTGTTCCATTGGTCTATGTGCCTGTTGTTGTACCAGTACCAGGCTGTTTTGACTACTGTGGCTGTATAATATGTTCTAAAATCAGGTAGAGTGAGGCCTCCCACTTTCTTCTTCTTTTTCAGTAATGCTTTACTTCTCGGGGGCTTCTTTCCCTTCCATATGAAATTGGTGATTTGTTTCTCCATCCATCACATTAAAAAATGTCATTGAAATTTAGATAAGAAGTGCATTGTATGTATAGATGGCTTTTGGTAGAACAGACATTTTTACTATGTTAAGTCTTCCTATCCAGGAACAAGGTATGTTTTTCCACTTACGTAGGTCCCTTTTAGTTTCTTGCAGTAATACTTCGTAGTTTTCTTTGTATAAGTCTTTTACATCTTTGGTAAGATTTATCCCTAAGTATTTTATCTTCTTGGGGGCTACTGTGAATGGTATTGATTTGGTGATTTCCTTTTCGATGTTCTTTTTGTTGATGTAGAGGAATCCAAGTGATTTTTGTATGTGTATCTTATAACCTGAGACTCTGACAAACCCTTCTATTAGTTTCAGTAGTTTTCTGGAGGATTCCTTAGGGTTTTCTGTGTATAAGATCACATCATCTGCAAATAGAGATAATTCTACTTCTTCCTTGCCAATCTGAATGCCCTTTATTTCTTTGTCTAGCCTAATTGCTCTGACTAGGACCTCTAGCACAATGTTGAATAAGAGCGGTGATAAAGGGCATCCTTGTCTGGTTCCTGTTCTCAAAGGAAATGCTTTCAGGCTCTCTCCAGTTACAGTGATGTTGGCTTGTCTGTTGGCTTTGTATAGATGCCCTTTATTATGTTGAGGAATTTTCCTTCAATTCCTATTTTTCTGAGAGTTTTTATCATGAACGGGTGTTGGACTTTGTCAAATGCCTTTTCTGCATCAATTGATAAGATCATGCAGTTTTTGTCTTTTGTTTTATTTATATGGTGGATTACATTAATGGTTTTTCTAATATTAAACCAACCTTGCATACCTGGTATAAATCCCACTTGGTCATGGTGGATTATTTTTTTGATATGTTGTTGATTTTTATTGGCTAGAATTTTGTTGAGGATTTTTGCATCTATGTTCATGAGGGATATAGGTCTGTAATTTTCTTTTTTTGTGGTGTCTTTACCTGGTTTTGGTATCAGGGATATGGTGGCTTCATAGAATGAGTTAGGTAGTATTCCATCATTTTCTATGCTTTGCAATAGCTTTATTAGTAGTGGTGTTAACTCTTCTCTGAAAGTTTGGTAGAACTCTGCAGTGAAGCCATCTGGGCCAGGGCTTTTTTTTCTTGGGAGTTTTTTGATTACCTTTTCAATCTCTTTTTTTGTTACGGGTCTATTTAGTTGTTCTACTTCTGATTGTGTTAGTTTAGGTAGGTGGTGTTTTTCTAGGAATTCGTCCATTTCTTCTAGGTTTGCAAATTTGTTAGAGTACAATTTTTCATAATAATCTGATATGATTCTTTTAATTTCAGTTGGGTCTGTTGTGATATGGCCCATCTCGTTTCTTATTCAGGTTATTTGTTTCCTTTCCTGTGTTTCTTTAGTCAGTGTGGCCAATGGTTTATCAATTTTGTTAATTTTTTCAAAGAACCAGCTTTTGACTTTGTTAATTCTTTCAATTGTTTTTCTGTTCTCTAATTCATTTAGTTCAGCTCTAATTTTAATTATTTGTTGTCTTCTGGTGCCTGATGGATTCTTTTGTTGTTTGCTTTCTATTTATTCAAGTTATAGGGACAGTTCTCTGACTTTGGCTCTTTCTTCTTTATGTATGTGTGCATTTATTGATATAAATTGGCCTCTGAGCACTGCTTTTGCTGTGACCCAGAGGTTTTGATAGGAAGTGTTTTCATTCTCATTGCATTCTATGAATTTCTTTATTCCCTTCTTAATGTCTTCTATAACCCAGTCTTTTTTGAGCAGGGTATTGTTCATTTTCCAAGTATTTGATTTCTTTTCCCTGTTTTTTTTGTTATTGATTTCCACTTTTACGGCCTTGTGTGTCTGAGAAGATGCTTTGTAATATTTCGATGTTTTGGATTCTGCAAATGTTTGTTTTATGACCTAATATGTGATCTATTCTAGAGAATGTTCCATGTGCACTAGAAAAAAACGTATACTTTGCAGCTGTTGGGTGGAGTGTTCTGTATAAGTCTATGAGGTCAAATTGGTTGATTGTAGCAATTAGGTCTTCCGTGTCTCTACTGAGCTTCTTACTGGAAGTCCTATCATTCTCCAAAAGTGGTGTGTTGAAGTCTCCTACTATAATTGTGGAGGTGTCTATCTCACTTTTCAGTTCTGTTAAAGTTTGTTTTATGTATCTTGCAGCCCTGTCATTGGGTGCATAAATATTTAATATGGTTATATCTTCCTGGTCAATTGTCTTTTTAATCGTTATGTAGTGTCCTTCTTTATCCTTTGTGGTGGATTTAACTTTAAAGTCTATTTTGTCAGAAATTAATATTGCCACTCCTGCTCTTTTTTGCTTATTGTTTGCTTGATATATTTTTTCCATTTTTTGAGTTTTAGTTTGTTTGTGTCTCTAAGTCTAAGGTGTGTCTCTTGTAGGCAGCATATAGGCGGATCATGTTTATTTATCCAGTCTGAGACTCTCTGTCTCTTTATTGGTGCATTTAGTCCATTTACATTCAGTGTAATTATAGATAAGTATGTGTCTAATGCTGTCATTTTGATGCCTTTATGTGTGTGTTGTTGACAATTTCATTTTTCCACTTACTTTTTTGTGCTGAGACATTTTTATTTGTAAATTGTGTGTTCCTCATTTTCATCATAGTCAACTTTATGTTTGCTGAGTCGTTATGTTTTTTCTTCGTTTTTATTTTGAGTTATGGAATTGTTAGACCTCTTTGTGGTTACCTTAATATTCACCCCTATTTTTCTAAGTAAAGACCTAACTTGTATTGTCCTATATCACCTTGTTTTCCTCTCCATATGGCAGTTCTATGCCTCCTGAATTTAGTCCCTCTTTTTGATTATTGTGATCTTTTACATAATGACTTCAATGATTCCCTGTTTTGAGCATTTTTTTCCTTTTTAAAATTAATCTAATTTGTTTTTGTGATTTCCTTGTTTGAGTTGATATCAGGGTGCTCTGTTCTGTGTCTTTGTGTTGTGTTGTTATCTGATGTTATTGATTTTCTGACCAATTTTCTTTATTATTTGTTGTAGCTTTGGTTTGGTTTTTGGAAATTCTCTAAGCTTGTGTTTATCTGTAAATGTTTTAATTTCACCTTCATATTTGAGAGAGAGTTTTGCTGGATATATGATCCTTGGCTTGCAGTTTTCTCCTTCAGTGATCTATATATGTCATCCCATTGCCTTCTTGACTGCAGGGTTTCTGCTGAGTAGTCTGAACTTATTCTTATTGATTCTCCTTTGTAGGAGACCTTTCTTTTATCCCGGGCTGCTTTTAAAATTTTCTCTTTATCTTTGGTTTTGGCAGGTTTGATGATAATATGTCTTGGTGATTTTCTTTTTGGAGTAATCTTATGTGGGGTTCGATGGGCATCTTGGATAGATATCCTTTCATCTTTCACGACGTCAGGGAAGTTTTCTGCCAACAGATCTTCAACTATTCTCTCTGTATTTTCTGTTATCCCTCCCTGTTCTGGAACTCCAATCACCCGAAAGTTATCCTTCTTGATAGAGTCCCACATGATTCTTAGGGTTTCTTCATTTTTTAAAAATTCTTTTATCTGATTTTTCTTCATCTATATTGGTGTCAATTTCCTTATCCTCCATCTCCCCGCTCTGCTTTCCAGTTGCTCGATTCTGCTCCTCTGACTTCCCATTGAGTTGTCTAATTCTGTAATATTACTGTTAATCTTTTGGATTTCTGAATGCTATCTCTCTATGGATTCTGTAGCTTATTAATTTTTCCACTATGTTTTTGAATAATCTTTCGATTTCTTCAACTGCTTTATCAGTGTGTTCCTTGGCTTTTTCTGTAGATTGCCTTATTTCATTTCTGAGGTCATCCCTGATGTCTTAAAGCATTCTGTAAATTAGTTTTTTATATTCTGCATCTGGCAATTCCAGGATTGTATCTTCTTTTGGGAAAGATTTTGATTCTTTAATTTGGGGAGTTGTAGAAGCAATCATGGTCTGCTTCTTTATGTGATTTGATATCGACTGCTGTCTCTGAGCCATCTATAAGATATTGTAATGATTTATTTTATATTTGCTCACTAAGTCTTGTTTAGTTTTCTTTCAATATACGTAGATGGGCTACTAGATTGTGCTGTCTTGATTGTTGTAGCCTTTGAATCACTTTTGTCCTATTACCAGGTGGTTTGTGCTGTTACCAGATATATAAGCCTAAGAGTCCATTCACTATTCTTGAGTAGAATCTGATTTTGGGTTACCGAGTGTGTGGTGTAGACTGTCACCTATTCACTTAGAGGAGTAGTGGTGATAGTTGTGTGCACCAGATTCTAGTAGCAGCAGGGGGTCACACTCTGGGGGGACAGGATGCTGACAGGCTTCCCCTCAAGTGCCAGTGAGGTAGGTGTGTCTCTATTACTAAAGTACTTTGGTGGGTGTTCTCTGCAGCTGTACCTTAGGCACCCAATGCATGTACCTCTACAGATTGGTAGATGTCACTATCCTCAGACCCCTATGGCAGGAGGCTAGGTGGTTTGGGTGGAGCTTCAGCCCTCAGTTCCCTGTTGTGGGTCAGTGAGGGCTCTCTTTAACACGTAGAGATATCAGACGTGGGAATCTTGTCCTTTCAGTAATCCACTAAAACAATTACAGTCAGATCACTATCAGAATTGCCTTTGCATTATAATAGCCACCTTGTTGCCTGTAGGGATGAAAGTCCAAGACTGTGGACTTTCATATGCTTGGCTGGAGCTGGTTCTGTATTTTTAGTCCAATTTTGGGAAGTCAGGGAAGGATTTTTGGTCCCTGGGTTTTTTGTAGCTGCTTTTCTCAGGCCAGGAGAATGGGTTAGGAAAAGACAAAAAAAAAAAAAAAAAAAGCTCAGAGCACTTC
The DNA here is from genome assembly GCF_024166365.1 of Elephas maximus indicus. Lineage (NCBI taxonomy): Eukaryota > Metazoa > Chordata > Mammalia > Proboscidea > Elephantidae > Elephas > Elephas maximus. Next base: position 140,698,779 of record NC_064821.1, read on the forward strand.
ACTCTCTGGCCCAGGAAGTTCCAATGCTAATGAAGCCACCTGGCGGGGGGGATCAGATAGATAGGAGAGAGTATCACCCAGGAATGTAGACAAAGTTACTTATCTTGCTTGGTGATGACTGTTTTATCTGAGATTCCCCAACGGGTGTGTAGCCTGTGTGTGTTGGCTGGGTTGAGATTGTCCCCTAGGGTCAGGCCCGAGTCCTGTGCTTGTGCTGTCTCAGAAGCTGTGGTCAGTTCCTCTGCTCCCAGTCCAAAGCCCAGTGCCAAGGTTCCCCGGCTGGGATGCCACATTCCAGGCTTCAAAACCAGTCGCTGCCTCCCAGTGACTTCTCCTCCTGTCAGCCGCGTCACTGCACTGCCTGCATGCACTGGCTGGGCTTCCCCCGAGGTCACTTCTGGGGGCTAGGGCTGCAACCCGTGTTTGCGCCGTCTCAGGATGCTGTGCTCAGCTCCCATGTGCCCAGTCCAAAGCCCGACGCCAAGGTTTTCTGACTGGACACTGGCTCCAGGCTCCGAAAACAGTTGCTGCTTCCCCGTGGTTGCTCATTCTCTCGTTATCTGCATGCAGCCTGTTTGCACTGGCTGAGTCTCTGTCACTCAGGTCAACTCTTTAGATCTGTGTTTGATGGTCAGGGTTCGTAGATTGTCATGTATGTGATCGATTCACTTGTTTTTCCTAGTGTTTGTTGTGAAAGGGATCCGAGGTAGCTTCTACCTAGTCAGCCATCTTGGCCCCGCCACCCAGTAGGGTTTTTAATGGATGATTTTTTGGAAGTAGATCATCAGGCCTTTATTCTGAGGTGGCTGTGGGTGGACTTGAACCTCTAACCCTTCTGTTAGTAGCTGAGTGCTTTAACCATTTGTACCACCCAGGAACTCTTATTAACTCTTATTAATAAGTCATAACTCATTTATTATGAAATAATTAGAGTATAATTATTGATGTATCCTTCTAGTTTTTAATTTATCTTTGTTGTCGTTGTTGTTAGTTGCTATAGAGTCAGCTTTGACTCACGGTGACCTTCTATATAACAGAACAAAACATTGCCTGATCCTGTGCCATCTTCATGATCATTGTATCTATAGGGTTTTCATTGGCTAATTTTTAGAAGTAGTTTTTCAGACCTTTCATCATGGTCTGTCTTAGTCTGGAAGCTCTGCTGAAACTTTTCCACCATGAGTGACCCTGCTGGTATTTGAAATACTGGTGGTATAGCTTCCAGCATCATAGCAATGTGCAAGGCACCACAGTATGACAAACTGACAGATGGATGATGGTATTTACCTTTAGAATATTTATTTAGTTCTGAATTCAAAAGATTCTTAACTAGTTCTACTGCTAACTCTAAGGGTCCACTGGTACCATCTTTAGAGATTCAGGCTAAGTTATTTAACATAGTGGATTCAAAGCTTGCCTGATTCGATTCTCTTGATTGTCCTCACAAGCCACTCTTTGACTGACAGCTGAACATGGAATTGGTATAGAGTGGCATCTGCCACGGAAACCCTCATGGCATAGCGGTTAGGAGCTATGGCTGCTAAAAAAAGATCAGCTGTTCGAATCCACCAGGTGCTCATTGGAAACCCTATGGGGCAGTTCTATTCTGTCCTATTGGGGTCACTATGAGTTGGAATTGACTGGACAGCAATTGGATTTGTTTTTTTTGGTTTGGTGTCCACTACACAGTAGGCATCTAGAACAAGATTTTGAATTTTTTTCTTTTGAATACTGTTTTTAACTTCATTTTTTTTTCCAATTTAAATATGATCTGGCATCCTTTCATAGGCATCCAAGATTCCTATATTAGCTGTACTTAAGTACTCACTTTGCTTGGTGATGTTGGGATTTCCCTAATCACCAGATAGTTTATTTGTGTGATTATTATTTTTTAATACCATGGAAAGATATAGAAATAAACTCTACAACTAACTCACACATGCATATCTCTAAATAAGGAAGCGTTTCTTATCTTTTATTTTAATTCTTAGAATATTACTTCTTGAAAGATTTATTATTCTTTTTAACTTTAATCATAAAAACTTAAAAGTAAGCATAGTAGACTTACTACTTAGTTATAATTTCTCTTCTATTGAGACAGTTTCATTTGTACTGAATGTATAAAATTGATAATTATATGCATGGATATTTAATTAATTAAAAACTTGAGTACTGAGGCACCTATATTTATTTTTAAAAACAGGGATTTATTCCAAGTGTTTAAATATGTTGAAATATAGATCTTTTCAGGCTGTTACTAGGATGTTCTAGGCATAATACTGTTACTTATTTGAGAAATTTTGTTCTGTTGGAGCAATCAAATATATGGTTGCCAGAAAAAATAAAATCTTTAGGATTAGCTTTTATTGAAACAAATGTTCTATAGTCCCAACTAATAGATATATTAAAATTTAAATTATAGGGTCCAGGTATATTTTTTATTGGAAAGCTTAAACTCCAGACTTTAAATTCTGGTCAAAGTTATCATAGAAAGAAGTACAACTTTATTTCTGGCAACATCAAATATTGTAATTCCTTTTTATTTATTTATTTTAATGAGGTGGTAGAATAAAAGAAAATCACTTCTCAAAATTATTTAAGAATTTATTAAGTTTATTCAGTTCTTGTATTAAAATGGTTTCTTCTTTTTGAAAAGGGCAGTTTTAAACACGATTGTTTACTGGTCCAGGACAATTTATGCACAATAATAAGAATAAAGTATATACTCTGAATGTAATTTCTGAACTGTTAAGAGGTAGTTCTTTACTTAGTACTGCTATAGCTATTGGAGCCTTGGTGGCGCAGTGGTTAAATATTTGGCTGCTAACCAAAAGGTTGGCAGTTCAAATCCACCAGCTACTGCTTGAAAACCCTATTGGGGCCGTTGTACTCTGTCCTGTAGGGTCTCTATGAGTCTGAACTGACTCACTGGCAACAGGTAATAAGAGACCAATCTTCATTCTTTTGAGAGGTTTTGTGAATTCCAGACTCAGGCTAGGCTACTAACTGAAAGGTGAGTGGTTCGAACCCAGCAGCCACTTTGTGGGAGAAAGATGTGGCACTTCAGTAAAAATTTACAGCCTCGGAAACACTATGGGGCAGTTCTATTATGTTCCATACAGTGGCTATGAGTTGGAATTGACTAGATGGCAGTGGGTTTCGTTTGCGAATTTTAAACTTTATCGCAGTCAAGTTCTCTATCTCCTGTTCTGTTTCCCCTGGCTTCTTGTCAGGTAGAAAGAGAGGGAACTTTACAGTGAATGGTGAGAGTTTGATGTGTTTGAGACCATCTGAACACTGAATCTAGTCCCTCTACAACTCCATGTGGTCATATAAGAACACAAACATAGGTCAGACTGCATGTGCACATGTGTGGGTATGTATATGTGAAAGGGGTGTGTGTGTGTGTGTGTGTTTGTGTTGAAGAGGTGTTTTAGTACTGGAAGTAGATGGACCCTAAATCTCAGCGCTACATTTGCTAACTGTGATCTTGAGAAAGTTATTTAACCTCTCATGGTTTCAGTTCCCTCATCATAAGATGGAGTTCGTAATGGTGCCTACTTCATAGGGTAATTTTGAGGTTTCATTGATTAATGCATTACAGTCTTTAGATGAGTACCTGGCACGTAGTTAAGTGTTAAATATTATTGTACGCGTTTTTGCACTTGACTGCTGAGTGGCCTTAAGTGGAACAAAGTTGTTGTTCCAGTGATTGGTGAGAGTTGAAATATAAAGCAAGTTAAACTTTTTATTTTATTAAAAAAATTTATTCCTTCCTTGATGTCGTTTGTTCATTCATGCATTTAAATAACTCTTGATTTGAAGCCTGGCTTTTCTAGCCACGAGCTTCATGATTTGGGGCAGCTAACCTGACCTCTGAACTAATAATAAGCCTTAGATTTCTTAACTGTAAAGTAGTGAGCCCTGGTGGTACAGTGGTTAAGTATTTGGCTGCTAACCAAAAGGTTGGCAGTTTGAATCCACTAGCTGCTCCTTAGAAACCCTATTGGGCATGTCTTAGTTACCTAGTGCTGCCATAACAGAAATATCACAAGTAGATGGCTTTAACAAAGAGAAATTTATTTTCTCACAATCTAGTAGGTTGTTAGTCCAAATTCAGGGCATCAGCTTCAGGGTAAGGCTTTCTCTCTCTGTTGGCTGTAGAGGAAGGTCCTTGTCCTCAATCTTCCCCCGGTCGAATGCACTTCTGCTCCTGGTGCTGCTTCTTGGTGGTATGAGCTCCCCAACTCTCTGCTAGCTTCCGTTTCCTTTTATCTCTTAAGAGATAAAAGGTGGTGCAGGCCACAAACCAGAAAAACTCTCTTTACCTTGGATCAGGGAGGTGGCCTTAGTAAGGGTGGTATTACAATCCCACCCTAATCATCTTAACATAAAGTTACAATCACAAAATGGAAGACAACCACATAATACTGGGAATCATGGCCTAACCAAGTTGACACATGAATTTTTGGGGGACACAATTCAATCCATGACAGGGCAGTTCTCCTCTGTTCTATAGGGTCGTTATGAGTTTGAATTGACTCGACCGCAAGCAACGGGTTTGATGTTTTGGTTTTGAACCTGACCTCCGAGCTAATAATAAGCCTTAGATTCCTCAACTATAAAGTAGAGATAATGGTCTCTGTTTCATAGGGTTATTGTGAGGATTGAATTAAGTAATGAGTTTGAAGCGCTGTATCTGGTGCCTGGCCAGTAAAAAAAAAAAAAATTTTTTTTTTTTTTTTAGTAGGCACTAAATATCTGTTGCCTTCTATGCCATCCTCCGTATTCTGATAATCTGACTATGGCATTAAGGTGGTACTCTCAAAGAAGTGACTCAAGATGCTAGAACTAGAAGGGAGCTTAGAGTTCAACCAACTTAACTGCTCATGAAAAGATTAAAGAAAGTGAGGCCAGATTCTAACACAGAACTGCTAGCTCCCTGTCTCTGACTCTTTCCAGATAAGCATATTGTGGTCTCTCCGGGAGTTGTTTTGTTTCTTTCCCTCCCTCCCACACAAGGGAGATTTGCATTTAGCAATCAGTGGTTTGTGGCAGGTAGAGATTGACAGGGGAAACCAAATGATTGTAAGGACTTGGCAAGGGTTTTATTGCTTTTCTCATTCTTACAAATGTGAACATGTTTCTTTCATAGGATTATGACCATTAGCCTTTTAGAAGTTAATGACTGAAGCACTGAACCTGTGCTGGCTCCTTCCCTGACTTTTGAACCTCTTCTCTACAGTCTTACTGATTTTGCTGCTATTCGCCTACGTTCCCTTACTTGTTAACTCAGGACTCCCACAGTCAGCCAAGGCGAAAGTGCATCAGACTCACTGCCTTAGTCATCTAGTGTTGCCATAACAGAAATACCATAAGTGGATGGCTTTAACAAAGACAAATTTATTTCCTCACAGTCTAGTAGGTTACAAGTCCAAATTCAGGGTGTTGGCTCTAGGGGAATGCTCTCTTTCTGTTGACTCTGGAAGAAGGCCTTTGTCCTCAATCTTCCCATGGCCAAGGAGCTTCTAAGGCGCAGGGACCCCAGGCCCAAATGACACGCTCTGGTCCTAGTGCTGCTTTCTTGGTGGTATGAGATCCGCAACTCTCAGCTTGCTTCCCTTTCCTTTTATCTCTTGAGAGAGAAAAGGTGGTACAGGCCACGCCCCAGGGAAACTCCCTTTACCTTGGATCAGGGAGGTGACCTGTATATGGGTGGTGTTACAATCCCACCGTAATGTAATCCTTTTAACATAAAATTAAAATCACAAAGCGGAGACCAGCCACACATGGCCTAGCCAAGTTGATACACAGATTTTTGGGGGACATAATTCAATCCATGACACTTACTTTGCTCTCTGAATTCAGAACTAATACATTCCCTTAGCGGCATTTCTGCACTGTGGCTGATTTGCTATGAATTTATCTTTTGGCAAAGTGGTTTCGTTAGCCAATTAATTTCCATTGTAATCTCTTTATGACTCTCACACATTGCAGCCAAATAAAGGAGAATATACTGATAAGATTAGGAATTTTGAAGCAGCATAAATCCAGCCCAAACAAATTTTGACCTTCTCTCAAGGGATGCAAAACTCTGATAAGGCTGAGAAGGAATCCAGAAGAGAAACTTCGAAGTTTTACAAGAGACCAGTTGGTGGCAGCATAGAATGTGTGAGAAAAACTCTTGAGTAATAACGGTTTAAAAACACTATACAAACACATTGCAGATCGTTGCAAAGGTACTTATTATTGATGATGATTGAAATAAGGAAGCTGAATAAGGACGTTTGAGTTTGGCTCTGTTTGGCAATGTGAACTTTGGCAAGCAAATTAATTTCGCTAAACCTCAGCTTTCTCGTTTATAAAATGGAAATAATAGTTACAGATTTGTTTTGGATTAAGAGATATAATGTGTTTGATAGGATTTGCTCTATGCCTATCAAGTTGTAAGCACTAAGCACACACACACAGAGATCACATATGAGCATCATATTTTTCAAGGAAGTTTCCATAACTTATTCTAAAACAGTGAGGTACCAAGAGGGAGCTGGGGGCAGTTAGCCTCTAGATGCTGGCAATAAGGAGGTGCATTACTTGTAGAGAGTTTAAGTAGAATAATAACACCAAGAAAAATCAAATATACTTTTTATAGTCACTACATATTGGGAACTCTGGTGGCGTAGTGGTTAAGTGCTACAGCTGCTAACCAAAAGGTCAGCAGTTTGAATCCTCCAGGCGCTCCTTGGAAACTCTATGGGGCAGTTTTACTCTGTCTTATAGGGTCGCTATGAGTTGGAATCGACTTGATGGTTGTGGGTTTTTTATATACTGGCAACTCTAAATATTGCCGTGATAAAATACTCTTCCTCACGGGTAACTCCTCTGTTCCTAACAAATTGAGGTTTTTATTATTATTATTGTTTTTATAAATCAATTCTGGCAACAACAACTTCAATTTGTTGGAATCCCTGGGTGATGCAAATGGTTAATGCATTTGGCTGTGAACCAAAAGGTTGGAGGCTCGAGTCCACCCAGAAGCACATCAAAAGAAAGGCCTGGCAAAAAATTAGCTACTGAAAACGCTACGGAGCACAGTTCTACTCTGACACAGGTGGGGTCACCATGAGTCAGAATCGACTCAGCGGTAACTGGGACTGGTTATCCTCTTGCCCCTGACCTATCTAACTTATCTACTTATCTCCCATGAATCCTTCTTTCAAGTCAGATTGGACTAGTTGTTCAGTAGAGATACTCTGTACATTTCTGCCTCTACATTTTTGATCACACAATTCCCACCACCTGTCATCTTTCATTTATCTAAATCTTTTCTTTTAGGGTCCCAGTGTAAGGGATACTTTTTCTGGGCAGCCTTCCCCATCTGCTGGACCCCACAAGAATCTCCCCCTTCTTATGAATGAAGCTATTTTGACACTTAGCGTTTGTTGTCTTATATTGCTGTTTATACCTCCCACTCCTACCCCAGATGTAAGACTTACGGAGGCAAGTATCCTGTCCTGTATGTCTGTGTATCTTTAATGCCTGATATAGTGCTTTCACATAGTAAGTGTTCTATGGCATTCATACAGCTGGCATTCATATCCGTAATCCAGACCAGAAGGTTTTGATATCATCTGTACACTTGGTGCTCCAATTTCATTTAGCATTCAAGCCATTCTGCCTCACAGAATAAACATTACTGGTGGATATCTTCCATTTTGAATTTACTCTGAGACAGGTATATGTTACCTTAAATAGTTTATATGATTTAATATCAATTACAATTAGATGTTTGAGAAAGAAAAAATCTGATCACCTTGTAAGTTTCTGGGGCAGGCCATATGTGACCTTTAAATCCCAGATCCCATCTCAGCTATTTTTTTAGTCATTTTCTTTGGGATCTGCAACTTTTTCATCTTTCTCTCTCTCTTTTTTTTTTTGCTAATGCAAAAGCAAATGCAAATTTCATCATATGATGGCCACTCCTTTGGCAGATCTCATGAAAAAAACCGTCTTTGAACGTGAGCCTTAACCTTACATCTACACAGTGTTTAAGACTGCGGCTGCTCACCAAGTGGTCGGCAGTTCGAATTCACCAGTTGCTCCTTGGAAACCTATGGGCCAGTTCTACTCTGTCTTATAGGGTTACTGTTAGTCAGAATTGACTCAGTGGCAACTGGTGTAGTCTAACCAGTTAATGTAAAAAGCATACTGTCAATGTTGGCCTTGACATTTCAATAGAGACATTAGTGGCAAGGCTATATCAGGTGGTAGAATAAATGGCTTTAAATAGATTGAGAAGGTTATTGGAGAAAAGTTAGTGTGAATTATATTTCTCCATATTATTATGTTCAACAAGTTAGCCTTATTTTATTGGAACTTCTGTGAAAATCTCTGCCAGATCTGGTACTAGAGACTTAGTCTCCAAAAGTGCTTGGATCTCAAAGATTCTGGGATTCTATGAGTCACCATGAAAAAAAGGAGGCATTTCTGAGCTCAGTTAATCTGGACAGGTGATTTGGTTTCATTCCTCTCAGACCATGAAAAAGTTGAATACGAGTGTTCAGCCTCTCATTTCTTATGGATGAGAAGAACTTTGTCTCATCTCATCATTGATTAGAATTACTATCTGGGCTTTTTCAGGAGCCTTGTTCAGGAAGAAGACAAAGGTTTTCATTATCTCTGGTGCAAATAAAGCATGGTAACAGGGAACATGATGGAAGTGTTTAGTTATTTCAAAGGCTGTGATATGAAAGAGAACTGAGACTTGCTCTGCATAAACCCAAGGAATGAAATTTGGGCCATTGACAAAAGACTTCAGTTCAACATAAATGGAGGACTTTCTAAGAACAAGTTGTTCATATACTAAGATATGGAGTTTCCCGTTATGAGGTATTAAAACAGGTGGGAATTCTATGGGGTATTCAGGCATCACCGAATGATAAGAATAAATGAACTGTAATGCTCCTTCCTACCCAGAATCTATAGTTTTATGATTCTGCCATTTATTTTCCCAAATATGTTGATTAACCAGTCAGAATGTTTCAAACATACTGAACTCAAATGAATTAACACATAAAAAACAAATTATTTTTCCTCTCTCTCCTTCCTACTCTCATTATCGCTGTAGAATCTGGTCTCACTCATCAGTTTGAGATGTAGAAGAAATACGCCTCCAAGTAGGAAAGTATAAGATGCTGAGACTATGTGTGAAATTTCACTTTTTTTAATTTTCCCGAGAGAGAAATGCAGTCTTGGGATGAAGTCTGAGATGGCACGTGAAATGAGAAATCAGGAATTTGGCTCTTCTGCTATACTTCCCTATCAATGGCTTTTTTCATGTATTGAACAGTTCTTTCCTGCCTGCCTGGATAGTCCCGAGGGAAGGGCTAAATGAAGAGCTGGTGGGGTGCATAAGTGCTCTGTCTATCCTGTCTTCTATTCAAGGGGCCAAAAGAAAACTGCATGCCTTTTTGGGTGTCTGACTCACAAGATATATGCAAGTGCCACGCTGGCAATTTCATTATGCCAAAAAAATAAAGTAGACCCTCCTCCTTTGTTTTTTTTTAGTGTGGTTGAGGCTTCACTCTGCAGTGAGGTGGTTTGAAGATCCTCAGAAGGGGGTAGTACAGAGCCTTCTATATGATAGCCAACCCACCTGGTCTGAGGAAAAATGATGTGTAATTGAATTAGTCTATGTCCAACCAGGAGACAACAACTGCACAGTAATGAGTGATTTCAACTAGAGAAAGTTAATGAATTATTAACTATAATGAGATTGGAGTAGTGAGAGTAAAGAGAACTCATAAAGAATACAAGAATAGCAGATAGGAGGAGCAGCCACGACCTCTAGGACTGAGATGGAACATCCAAAGAAGAGCCCTTCCTGTCTCCATCCTCTTTCCCCAGTGCTGAGAACAAGACCTTGTTGGAAAAGACACAGTTGTAGGTCACTGGATGTCAAAGAAGTCAGTGGGGGTGCTGCACAGGTAGGAGTTGCTGAAAATCTGACTCTTGAGTTCCAGGGAAGGCTGTTCACAGGGAGGTGTCTCACTGTGAAGGATGTGCCCTGGGAAGCTGTTCGCTGTTCGGTCCTGCTGACTGTTGTGTACTGTCAGAAGCAGCCATGGGAGAAGCAGCACGTGTTGCAGGAGTCTACAAACCCAGCACACCAGAACCAGAAAGGGAAGCTCCCCTTTCCTGCAATGTCTTTCTAGTATTTACATTAACGCAATGTATAAAAAGGATAATTAGATACATTAATATGATTGATTTTTAGGCATTAACCTTGTGTCCTGTGATCTTACTAAAACCACTTGTTAGTTCTAATAGTTTTTTGTAGATTCTTTGAGATTTTGTACAAACATTCATGTCTCACTATACCTTCAAATTGTAGTATATAGCTTCACATAATAGAGGCGCCTTGTAACAGGATATTCCCAATTTCTCTCTCTCATTCATTGTGCTATTGTTGTTGTACATTTTGCTTTTACTATAAACATACAATTCAATGCTACTATTTTGGTTTTTGCTGTTGTTAGTTGCTGTCGGGTCGATTCATTTTTGCTTTAGATAGCCAATTATCTTTTAGAGCAATTAAAAAATAAGAAAGTATATTTGTCTTCATTTATTTTGTTTTCTGCAGTCTTCATTTCTTTGTATAGTTTCTGGGTTGTGTTTGGCGTTGTATTCATTCTGCCTGAAGAACTTACTTTAACATTTCATTGTAGTATAGTCTATTAGTAATGATTTATCTCTATCTTTTTTTTTCCCTAAAAAAGTCTTTATTTCTCCTTCAGATTTAAAAAATATTCTAATTGGTTATTAACCCATTGCCATCGAGTAGATCCCCACTCATAGCGACCATATAAAACAGAGCAGAACTGCCGCACAGGGTTTCCAAGGAGCAGCTGGTGGTTTCGAACTGCCGAACTTTTGTTAGCAGCCAAGCTTTTAACTACTTACATCACCAGGGCTCCAAGGCTGGGTATAAGATATATTACAGAGGAACAAAAATAGGAATTACAGCAGACTCCCTGTCCAAAAAATCATGCAATCCAGAAGACAATGGAATGATATCTTTAAAGTGGTGAAAATAAATAATCTTAGAATAGGGTATAAGATTACCTTTTCTTTTTTTAACCACTGTAAAGATATCACTTTATTGCCTTCTGGATTGCATGGTTTTTGGCAGGGAGTCTGCTGTAATTCCTATTTTTGTTCCTCTGTAACGTATCTTTTTTTCTGCGTGCCTTCAAAATTTTCTCTTTATCTTTTGTTTTCAACATTTTTAGTATGATGTTTGTTTGGTGTGTGTGTTTTGAAATTTATTTTGCTTGTGTTTTCTGTGCTTCTTGTTTCTGTGGTTTGACATGTTTCATTAATGGAAATTTTGCAGCTGCTATCTTTTCAAATAGTTCTTGCACCACTGTTCCCTCTCCTTTCCTTCTTGGATTTCAATTAGGTATATATTAGACCATTTGATTTTGTCCAATGACTCTTGAATGTTCTTTTTTCTCCACTCAATCTTTCTCTTTGTGTTTCAGTTTGGGTGATTTCTACTGAGTTATTTTAAAGTTCACTGATTCTTTCTTCATTAGTATTGAGTCTACTAATGAACCTGCCAAACACATTCATCATATGTTAGTGTGTATGTGTGTGTGTGTGTTTTAAATTTCTGGGCTTTTCTTTTGTTTCTATCTCTTTGCTGAAATTACCCACTTGATCAAGCATGTTGTCCCCCTTATCTATCAGAGTCTTTAACATTCTAGGCATATTTATTTTAAATTCCCTAATACTTCCAACATCTGGGTCATATTTGAAACTGATTTTGTTGATTGCTTTGTCTTTTGACAGTGTGTGTGTACATTTAAAGTACTTCTTCATGAGACTTACACATTTTTCAAAAATCTTGTGTGGGAATGTAGGGACTGAGATAAATGGAATCTGGAAATAGAAGCCTGTGCTTCTCCAATAGTGGCCTGCCCTGGTGGCATAGTGGTTAAGAGCTCAGCTGGTAACCAAAAGGTCAGCAGTTTGAATCCACCAACTTCTCCTTGGAAACCCTGTGGGGGAGTTCTATTCTGTCCTATAGGGTTGCTATGAGTTGGAATTGAGTCTACAGCAATGAGTTTTAAAGACTCCAAACAGCATCTCTATTTGCCACTGATACTTCAAGTACCATTGGATCAGCTGGATCATATTGCCCAAGTGGCAGAGTGGCTTGTGCGACAGGCTGAATCTATTAGAGAGCCTTCTCTTGTTCTGAGCCCCACTCAAAACTAGCAGCTTTTCAAGTCACTTGATAAATAGGCTGGAGTAGTACACTCAAATGAGGGATATGTTGCCTCCAAAATCCAAATAGGCCCACCAGCCATTTTATCTCCTTTTGTTGTAGGAGGGGCCAGATGTAATAACTTATCATTCACTTTAGAAGGAGTATATTGACATGCCCTATATTATTGGACTCCTAGAAATTTCACTGAGGTGGACAGTACCTGAATTTTGGTGGGATTAATTTCCCACCCTCCAGCAGACAAATGTTTTACCAATAAGTACAGAGTCATTGACAGTTCTTCCTTACTAGGCCCTATCAGCATTATGTCATCAGTGTAAAGGACCAGTATGATGTCTTGTGGAAAGGAAGATAATCAAGATAATAAATTATGACATAGGGTTGGAGAGTTGATATACCCCTGAGGTAGGACAGTGAACTTGTATTACTGACCTTGCAGCTGAAGGCAAACTGTTTCTGGTGTTTCTTTGAAACTGGAATCAAGAAAAAGGCATTGGCCAGATCGATAGCTGCATACCGTGTACCAGGAAGTGTAATAATTTGCTCAAACAATGAAACTGCATCTGGAACGGCAGCTGTAATTGGAGTCACCACCTGGTTAAATTTATGATGACCCCCTCTCATTCTCCTAGGTCCATCTGTTTTTTGCACAGGCCAAATAGGCAAAGATGAATGAATGAGGATGTAGTGGGAATCAACACCACTGCGTTCTTCGAATCCTTGATGGTGGCAGTAATCTATGCAATCCTTCCAGGAACATGGTACTGATTTTACTTATTTTCTTAGGTAGCAGTAGTTCTAATGGCTTCCACTTGGCTTTTCTTATCATAATAGCCCTTATTCCACTTGTCAGGGATCCCCGTGGGGATTCTGCCGGTTGCTGAGTATATCTATTCAAATTATGCATTCCGAAACTGGGAAAAACACTACAAGATGGGTTCAGGGACTCAGTGGACCCACTGTGAGATGAACCTGAACTAACACTCCATTAATAACCTCATCTCCATATGACCCCACACTGCCTGGTGGGCCACAGTGATGTTTTCAGTCTCCTGGAATTAGTGTCAGTTCAGAGCCAATATCTAGTAATCTCTGAAAAGTCTGATTATTTTCTTTTTCCCAAAGAACAGCCATTCTTGTAAAAGGCCATAGGTCCCTTTAGGGAAGGCTGAGAGACAGATTAACAGTATATATTTTTGGCAGTGTAGTGGTGTCCTTCCTCAAGGAAATCCTGCCTCCCCTTCACTCAAGGGATTGTGGGTCTATAAGCTGGCTCAAGTCTAGGAGTTAATTGAGGGGCTCTGACTCTCTATCCTGGCAATTTGTGTTAGGCTGCCAGTCACTTGGCCTAGAATTCTCCTGCTTGTACAGGCTAAGTAAGTATTTAGTAGATATCCCATCTATTTCACTCCTAGGGACACCATGACTAAATAGCCAACTCCATAAGTCCATCTAAGTCAGACTATTCTGATTACTGCTTTGACTCTGCTATCTATTACAGTAACCATGCCCACCTTGTCTTTGTCAGTTGAGTGCAGCCACGTGGCCCCTACCACTGTCTCTTGGATCTCAGGCTCTAGGCCGGAAGATTCTCCTGAGTCATGGAGCTGCAGCAGCTGATGATACCAAGATTAGGAGGTCAGACTGTAGGCTGCAGTTTCAGGGGCTGTAGAGGCTGAAGAATCCAAGATCAGCAGGTAAGATGGCAGGCTTCTGGCTTACATGCTGTGGAAGCCAACAAATCCCAAGATTGGTAGGCAATATGGCAAGCATTTGACTTGAATCCCAAGGACCAGAGGTCAGATGATGACCAGCTGGAAGCAGGCTCCAGAGCAAGCAAGCAAGCTTTGCCAGAACATCCATATATATGTTGGATGCAGTCCACGGCCCCGAGGAAATTGCCCCTTAGAACTGATTGGCTAATCACATCTGATCACATCATGGAGGATGACTACATCATTATATAAGTGCCAAACAACATCATTACATAACTGCCAAATCACTGAGAATCATAGCCCAGCCAAATTGACACACACCCTTATCATCACAGTCATTATTGTATCAATGTCCTTCTTTGAACATATTTCCCATTTTCCGGCTCTTTAATCAAAGACAATTCTCCTAGTGAGAGCTATTATCTGCTTTTCTCTCCTTATGACAGACTGATAACATTCTGTAATACCCCGTGAATAAATTGCTTTCAAAATAGTTATCAGCACTGGCAACCATCCTCTTGTTCAACCAAAATCCATGGTTTCCCTTTTGCTTGGGTGTCTGTACTCCATTAGTAAGAAACAGTGTCTTGTTTTGTATCTAAGGTACAGGGATATTAATAAAGTGCTTGTTCTTACTTGAAGTGAATGGTCAAGAATGGTCCTTAAGACAGCACAGGTGCTTTCCTAATCATTGCTTTAAGAAACAAGCATCTTAGATAAAAAAAGAGATTAAGAGATCCTTTCAGATCATGAATTATCCTACATATGGATCTGTTGATTCCTCATTTCCTTTCCTAAAAAATATCTCAACCATTTTTCTTGGGACTACTGATCCCTATTTTTATCTCAAAGCTCTTGATTTTCTGGACCTATATGTATTATCCCATGTAACAGCATTAAGAGAGAAACATCAACTAATAGTGACATAGATGGGATAGACATTTATTTTTCTCTTACCTTCAAGAAGCTTGGAGGAGTCAGCACAAAGCTGAAATGACAATTCGTAGTGTCAGAGTTAGATCCAGGCTCCTATAGCCTTGCTATCTTTCTTGTGCATAGTCTCCATTCTTAAGTTTCCTTGATAGTCTAATAGGGCTACATTCCAGCCAAGCACCCTCTTCTCTACAAGATTCCCTAGAAGGTGCCTATACCACGCCCATATTCAGTCAGACTGTTAAGAGTCATATGGCCATACCTAGGTGCAAGAAAGGCGAGGAAATGTCTATATTCTGAGCTGCTGTGTTCCCAGCTAAAATTTTGTATTTCTAGCACTAAAGGAAGGCCCCTTGGTTGTAAAAATGGTTTGTAGTCAATGACTAACCTAAAGATTGCTGTTTCAAACTCACCCAGTGGTGCCGCGGAAGGAAAGCCTGGTGATCTGCTTTCATAAAGATTACAGCCAAGAAAACCCTATGGAGCAGTTTTATTCTGTAACATATGGGATTGTCATGAGTTGAAACCGACTAGATGGCAATGGATAACACTAAAGGAAAAAAGGAGGGTGATTTTTTGCAGCAACCGTTGGTCTCTGCCGCATATCACACTAGTGTACTTTTCTAAGAAACTGACAACAAAAGTTAGTCAAATTCCAAATTTTTAGAATTCCACTTATACCACAAATGTAATTTATAAATACCATTGTAATCCATTTATATTCTGGACGGCCTGCAGACCACAGCAAATTTGAATGCAATTCTATTCTCATATTTCAGCATATATGTCACTATAATTAAAATTAATTTTTGGTAATTATTGATATAAGCCCAGAGTCTTTTCTTATAAAAGTTAACATGACAAATATAAAGGTTTCTGAACAGCAATATATTAACATTTCTCAATAGATTCTGTAACAGTTTCAGTACACGTGTTTATAGTGTTAGAGATACTAACCATTTATCCCATGCTTGTCTTCCTGGTTTTACATTCTGTGATGTTTACATCCACCCCAGCATTATGAGTTAAAAAAACACCAATAATCTGTAATGATCAAAAGCATCAAGAAGAATTTTTCCCCACTCAAATCAAAATATTAAAGGAAATATTTAACTGAGGACTGTATCTAATTAGAATTATATTAACACCACTCTGCATACCCAAATTGAATTATATGATTCTACTACTACTTGACCTTACTGTTAAAATATATGCCAATTTTAAACAAATCCAGTCAAGAGGAATCAGATAAAAATTCACTCTCAATTTTCAAGGGAAATTTGTAATTTCTATATAAATTTAATGCAACACATTTCACCCATACCCATGCAGTTAATTCTTTGGATTACAAAAAATTCTTCTGACCCACTTCACTTTCAAACTATTGTCCTGTTACTCTGGTTTCCATTTAGAGCAAACTCTTTGAAAAAATATTCTGTGTTTTCTATCTTCAATAATCCATCTCCTACTCTCTCTTGAATCTACTCCAGTTAGGTTTTTGCCTCCATTGTTTCACTCAAACCCCTGCTTGACATCATCAATGACTTCTATGGCTCTAAATCCAATGGGCAATTCTCAGCACTCATGTTACTAATGTGGCTGTAGTACTGGTAGTGTTGATTATTCCCTCCTTCTGGAAGTTCTTTTCTCTCTTGATCTCCAGCACACCGTACTCTTGTGGTTTTCCTCTTATCTCAACAAGTCTTCACTCTCAGTTTCTTTTGCTGGTTCTTTCTCATCTTATAAACTCTTAATATAGAAGTTTCGTGTACCTCAACCTTGGACTTCTATTTCTCTTTAGCCTCATTGTCTTATCAAGTCTTATGATTTTAAAAACAATCTTTACACTAATGATTGAGCAATTTGTATCTATAACATGGATATTTTCCCTTAAGTCCAGACTCATACTTCTAACTGCCTATCTGACCTTTAAACTTGGAAGTCTAATAACCATTTCGAATATAATTTGTCCAAAGCTGAGCTTCTAATTTGTGGGCCAAGAACTCTGCTATCTCTATCATTCCATATCTCCGTCATTCCAGGTGCTCAAGCCCAAAACTTTGAGTCATTCATGAGATCTCTTTCTCTTATATGATATATGTAATCACTCAGCAAATTTTCTTAGTGTTATCTTCAAAGACCATCCAGAATTTGACTATTTCTCACCATTTTCACCACTATCATTATGAACAAAGCCACAAATATCTATTGCCTGAGGATTATTGTAATTACCTCCCAACTGTCCTTTCTTCTTGTTCCCTTGCCCCGTTTCTTCTTAGTGGTCGTGTCCTTATATGCTCAAAACCTGCCAGGAGCTTCCCATATCACTCTAAGAAGTAGCTGAAGCCGTTACTCTCATCCATCGTTCTCTATATAATCTGGGCTCTCTGACTTCCTAGCCTACTCTTCTTCCCCTAACTTACTGGCTTCCCTATTGTTCTTCAAAAATGGCCAAGCATGTTTCTTCTTCAGGGTCTTTGTACTTACTTCTGGAACACTGTCCTCTTTTATGTACATACACATGGCTTGTTCCCTTATTTCTCTAAGGCCTTTACTCAGATGTTACCTTCACAGTGAGGCCTTCCTTCAATCCTTTTTTAAGAATCACAGCATCTCCCCTTCCTCCCACATGAGCTATTCTCACTCTCTATCCCTTTTCCTGCTTTGTATTTTTGCCATAGCAGTTATTAAAATTTAGCATGCTATATGAATTATTTATTTTGTTTATTTTCCTTCTCCTTCACTAGAATATAACCTTCAAGAAGGAAAAGGACTTTTTTCTTCCTTTTTTGCTTTTTTGAACTGCAGTTTCCCTGGTGTCTAGAACAGTGCTTGGTGCATAATAGGTCTAACTATAAGTATTTGTTGAATGGATGAAATGATGAGACTTTTTCACATCCTATATCAGCTGCTTTAACTCATTTCAGGATATAAGAAGCTTTTTTTTCTATTTTTAATTAAGAAAAAAAACATTTAAAAACAAATCTATTCAAAAACAATGCAAAAATGAGCCCTCAATTTTCTTATTCAACTATGATCTCATATTTTAGCACCCCTACCTCTGTTTTTTTTTTTTTTTTTTTTTTACCTCCGTGGCTTTCTTGCTATATCCAGAGGTTACCTTCAAAAGCAACTGGAGAGGAAATATTTCTCAGGCCTCTCAGTAAGAAAAGGAAAAAAACCTAAAATTATTGTAAAGAAAGGAAAGATTAGCCACTCCAAGTGGAGTTAAAAATAAACAAAACCCTGACTTGTTACAAATTATTGGTAAGGGACTTGTGCTTTGAAATGTCTGCTTTGATGACTCAGAGGCAAATAAAAGCAACTACTATCCCTTAGAAAGAAGTTGTTTCAGTTAACCCAGTTTAGAAACAATGACCCTAATTGCCTCTTCAAACTTGGGAGGGATCCACTGGTCCTTTGCAGATAGTGGTTCCCAGTTGAAAAGAGGCAGACTTCCAATGAGAGAATTATGTTAGTTAAGGATGACTCCATGGCGAGAAAATTTTTGAGCTGTTTTTCAAAAAGGCTATATTTCAACAAAGATGTAGTATGGGAAAACATTCTGTATTGAAGTAAATGGCATGTGTGAAAGTTGGAGGTGAGACCACAAAGGATGTAGAAACTAGTTCTATATAACAAAGAGTGTGGATGAGTGGCAAATCTGTTGCTCAAGCCTAAGGATCCCTTTCTCTTATATGATATATGTAATCACTCAGCAAGTTTTCTTAGTGTTATCTTCAAAGACCATCCAGAATTTGACTATTTCTCACCATCTTCACTGAAATTTTGTGACTCTAGAGCAGCAGTTTTATTTTGATCACATACAAATTTCTGAGAAAAAGAGTCTAGTAATATCTCTGGAGTGAAGAAAGGCCGCAGCAATGGTGATGGGCACACGTAGAGAGCTGGGAATTGCTCTCACTTTTTCTGGATTGTGTAAATCCCAAGAGTGAGTGTCTACCTAGCTTTGCCACTAACTAGCTGAGTTCTTCGGCCATCCAGTTTCCTTATCCATAAAATATAGAGGTAATTTCAGAAGTGCTTTTCAGTTTAAAAATCAATAACGAGGCATAATTTCTCTAGAACATATGCTATTAGAAATATCACATAGCTCTTTTCTCAAGATGCAGTGAAATCTGGTTTATTTATCCCACAAGAAATCTTTGACTGGCAACTATGCACTAGATATGTGCTCAATTCTGGGGATGTTTTTGGAAGAAAGGTAAGGTCCTGCCCTCCTAGAACTTTTTCTAGCCTCGTTAGCCAAGGAGGAAGTCCAGTATCACTGATAGGTCCTGCTCTATCTCTTGGGTTATTTCAGAACCTTTGGATTTATGCAGTTGAGGAAAATTCAAAATAATTTCTGGCTATTTATGGCCATCACCTTTGCCATTGCTCTTTGCGTGACCCCATAAGATATTTTGAGAGTGTCTGTCTTGGCAGATAATGGCACTCCTCAAGTACCAAGTTTTGCTCTGGGAACTCTTCCCAAGGCTCTCTTGGCCTTCATTTCCACAGGAACCCACATAACTTCTAATGTCTTAGGTCCTGACATTTACATAGTACTATGGACAAGCAGAGAAGATGCCCACCATTCCCCCAAATCTCACTTTCACCCAGCTCCCCTTTGTCTGGAGATGTAGCTACTATCAGTCTTTGATCCACTTCTCTACACAATTCTCAATGCCACAACTTTTATTGAATCCCACTTTGGGCAATGTAGATCCTACCTCCTTCAGGCCTAAGACTGGAGGCTGCAAACCTGTGGTCCAAAGACTGAATTTGGCTCACAAATGGGTTTTTTTCTCCAATTTGCTACAGTCACCACCACTCCCTATTATCCCAACATTGAAAGTGAGCATCTGTGTTATCATTCTTTTGATATTGCTTTTCTTAATTTGTAGTTAAAGGCATAACCCCTAGAGCCAGACTATCCAAGTATGAATTTGAGCTGCGCCACTTACCTGCTGTATGGCTTGGGCAAGTTATGCAAACTTTCTGTATTTCTATTTCCCCAAACGTAAATTTTAAATAATAAAATAATTATATCTCATAATGATGTTTTGAGGATTAACCAAGTGAATGTATGTTGCAACGTTTAGAACCACACCTAGTGTATAGTAAATGCTTTGTATTAGTTTTTTATTATTACTGTCCAGGCTATTATAGGTATTTAAATAGAGTCAATGAACCAGACCTTTTAGCATAAAGGTCTTAGCAAGAGTTTTCTTCAAAGTAGCTTTACTCTCATCCCCACTGTCACAGATTGAATTACATCCCCCCCGCCCCCGCCAAATCTGTCAACTTGGCTAGTCCGTGTTTTCCAGAATTGTGTAATTGTCCACCATTTTGTCATTTGATGTGATTTTCCTAAGTGTTGTAAATCCTACCTCTATAATGTTAATGAGGTGGGATTAGCTGCAGTTATATTAATAAGCAGGACTCAATCTACAAGATTAGGTCATGTCTTAAATCAATCTCTTTTGAGATATAAAAGAGAGAAGCAAGCAGAGAGACAGGAGGACCTCATACCACCAAGAAAGTAGTGCCAGGAGAAGGGCGCATCCTTTGGACCCAGGACCTCTGTGCTGAGAAGCTCCTAGTCCAAAGGAAGATTGGTGACAAGGACCTTCCCCCAGAGCCGAAGACAGAGAAAGTGTTTCTCTGGAGCTGATACCCTGAATTTGAACTTCTAGCCTACTAGACTGTGAGAGAATAAACTTCTGTTTATTGAAGCCATTCACTTGTGGTATTTCTGTTACAGCAGCACCAGATGACTAAGATACCCACACTGGCTGCATTTTTGGTCTCCAACAATAACAAAAATGTTTATCTCCTTAGGAGTGAAAAACAGGTCTTGTGGTCTTTTTTGTGATAGATGTGGGGAATTACCTTTCATTCTTTTAATATGAGATACTAGCAAATTAAAAAAAAAAAAATAACTGTATGACATTTTAACAAGTTAAAGAAAATTTTCCCAATTTCTAACTCTGAAGTCTGCATAACTTTCCTCACTCTGCCCTCTACTTATGCATCTTCAAGATGTTTCTGCTACATGGAGAAATTGGCTAAAATTCTTTCTCTATCTGCTTCTGAGGGCTGAATTGTGACTTTTCAATTCACATCACTTATAATTCAAGGTAGATTTGAGTTTCTTCTTAGTCTCAAGCTTAACATGTTAGCTGACTTGTCAGTCTTGCATTTTCAGTGGCAAGAAAAAAATATTTTTCACTTGGTGAATAAAATATGGATATTTCCACTTTATTGAGCCATTTCCAGTTTTCTAGCCTTTGAATTGTTGATGTCTTGAGATTCTTTGCACCTGCTTTATTTTGATATATAACCTTTGCAATGTTTTTGAAAGTCAAGCTTCTAATGGGGAAGATTTTATTTTAATGTATACCTTGCCATGTTTTATAGGTTTATAAGCTCTTTCTTTTCTGTGCAGAGACTGAAAATAAAGGGCTCTTTGACAGCCTGTCAGCCACAGAGTTTTATTACCTATGTCTGACCAGGTCCCTTGAGTAAAAACTACAGCCAGGAGAAGCTGAGTTTTTATTTATTGTCATGGCATTTTGTGCACATTTAAAAGGAACTCCAGTTGTAGGTCTGAAAATGGAGCAAATGTGGAAACCAGGAGACCTAACTTCAGAAGCTGCATGAATGACATGTGATGAAATAGGCAGTTTCTAACCAGGTTTCCCATCTTGCTTTTTGTTGCTTTATTGCCAGCCTTTTGGTTAGCAGTTAAGCATTTAACCACTGCGTCACCAGGGCTCCTTTTTTCTCACAGTTTAGGAGGGTAGAAGTCCTAATTCAGGAAACTAGCTCTAGGAGAAGGCTTTCTATCTCTTTTGGCTCTGGCAGAAGGTCCATGTCTCTTTTCAGCTTCTGTTTCTTGGTTCCTTGGAGATCTCATGAGGTGTGTGGCATCTATCTTCTGCCATCT
The DNA here is from genome assembly GCF_024166365.1 of Elephas maximus indicus. Classification (NCBI taxonomy): domain Eukaryota; kingdom Metazoa; phylum Chordata; class Mammalia; order Proboscidea; family Elephantidae; genus Elephas; species Elephas maximus. The sequence continues at coordinate 140,720,671 of NC_064821.1, forward strand.
GTGCTTGCTTCACTGTGCCTAATTAGCTTAAGACACACTCTACCCGGATATGGCCTCATTAACATAATAAAGAAAACTCTGTTACCAAATGGGATTACATCCACAAGTATAAGGGTTAGAATTTAAAAACCATAGTTTTGGGGAACACAATTCAATCCGAAACAGTTTGCCTCTAGGCCACACAGTGAAAGAAGCAAAATTTGTTGACTGATTCTGAGAATTTTACTACATTATTGAAAATTTTACTTTATTGATCGCTTATGGTAAACTTGGAAACCCTGGTGGTGTAGTGGTTAAGTGCTAAGGCTGCTAACCAAAGGGTCGGCAGTTCGAATCTGCCAGGCACTCCTTGGAAACTCTATGGGGCAGTTCTAGTCTGTCCTGCAGGGTCGCTATGGGTCGGAATCGACTCGATGGCACTGGGTTTGGTTTTGGGGATGGTAAACTTATAGGCCATATTAAGTTGCTAAGTTATTTTTAATAGTATTTTTTCCCATGTCTTTAAATGCAAATTTTAAAAGTTCTCCTGATTAGTTTTTAAAAATGATGGTAATGTTGCTAGCTAGGCTCTGGTGGAGGAATTTATTTTGGGCACTCATGGAGACATGAGGAGGTATAGGAAACTGTTTTTCAAATTCACCATGAAGTCAGGTCTATGGAGAATTGGAACATTTTTCAAGATTCAACAGCTGTTCAACGACCCAACTGCAATTTTTGTGACTTGGGTATCCATTTTGTGACACTTCTAGTTTTTGTTGTAGTTGTCAGTAACTGTCTAGTCAATTCCAACTCTTGGCAACCCCCTCATGGGGGCAGAGTAGAACGTCTCCATAGGATTTTCAAGGCTGTGCCTACCTATTTAGAAGGGGTCGTCTATGGATTCTTGCTCTGGGCACTCTGGTTCAATTAGTTGTAGCCACATTACACCGGCATGTAACAAAACATGAAGCTTTAAGATATTGTCTGCAGTTGCTTTCCTCAAAAGGGGGCTGTGGACATGTAGGTGCTTAGATGCCTCCTCGGTACACCTATATTATGTATTGCTGTAATTCCTGTAAAATATAGTAAAGACAAATACAATTTTGCACTAAAAATCTTTAAAATTTAGATTCCAAGAAATGGCACAGTTTCAACTTCTAGTTGAAAATATGATTGAGGGCGTTCAAAGGCTTAGTGATTTGACCACTTAAATGATTTCTAAGTATAACCATTACTTCATAAGAATCAAGCTAATTTTAACTCCAGCTTTAGCATCTGTGCTAGCAAACCTCTAAACTGAAACACCTGACATAATAAAATGGCTGACATGAGGTCTGAATCAAAACTCCATTTTGTTGCAGGCTCCTGCTTCTGCATTACTTCCCATCCATATGTATGTGGTCTTGGGTCTCTGGCTGGATGAGATCTGAGGACTCTGGCCCCATATCAATCACCTTGCTTAACCTCCTTGTCTCTTGTCCCAAGATGACTCATATCAAATAAGGGTGGGAGTCAAGAATGTGATTGTAGGAGAACTAGTTAATTCTAGTTGCTAATGATGTACCCACTTTGTGACCATGTGACCATAACATACTTATCTTCCCCATCTTTACTATAAAAAGCAAACCTCTCCCTCCATACTTCAGTGCATGTAGTAGATGGCTCTCTGCCCTGTGTTTCTCCAATTTGCAATTGTATTACCCTCAATAAACCTCTTTGCTTTTTACTTTGTTACAGGGCACCCTGTTTTACTCTTTAATACATCGAATCTCATGAAATCTATAGACCTTGCCCTAGAATTAGTCTTTCCTTCAGCATGATGCATTTACAGTAATAAGGGTGGTGGGCTCAGAATCAATTTGCATTACAAGCTGCTTGATCTTATTTAAATTTAAATATCTTATTTAAAATTTCTGAGCCTCAGATTACTTATGGTATTTAAAATGGGGTTAGTAGTATTTATTGTAAAGAGATAATTTTTGAAAAAAAATAAAATGTATTTATCAAGCAGTATCTTGGACAGAGTAAGGGTTAACTGAATTAAAGAAGAATTAATATAATTTAATTTACAGTGATTGGAGTCTGATTTTTTTCCTTCAGTTCTTCTTTTTTGTGATTCTTAGCCATTGGTGCATCCTGAAAACTATATTTCAATTAGGTTTACTAGGCATGAGAGAGAAGAGAATTTGCAAAAAAAGGGAGTGGTATAAGTGATCCTTTTTTTCTCATTTGACCTATGTTTCCCTAGGATCGAAACTGTGGTCCTACCTCAGTAGGTACTTTGAGTTGCCCTGTCTCAACTAAGACCAACACTCATGTATAAGAAAACTTGCCATTAGTGACAACGACTTTAGCATTTGTGAATTCAAAGCAAGCCACTGGGAAATGGAGGTGCATGCAATTTCTTCCTGTGAGCAGTTCCCTCTTCTAATTGAGAAAAAACACGCATGCATGTTTGTTTCTTCTAGAAAAAAAATTTGTTTAGAAAAGACCAACATGTTCTACACATTGTACATAAAAGGGTGGAAGTTGGAGAGGTACAGAATGCTCTTGTGGTGAGCACCATTTCCCATCTGGGATTATTACTTGGGCTGAAGTATGCTAAGGGGATGAGATATTCTTTAACCTGGGTGTATGGGGATAAGGTATTCAAAAGGGAATAAACCAACAACCTGCTGTTAACATATTTAAAAAATAAGTAGGTCACAATGCATCAGCAGAAATATAAAACCCCATCTCATAATAAGAGCAAAAAGATGAGGCTTTTTTCACTCTCTCAGTGATTTTATTCAAAGAAAGATAATCTTTCCTTTATTTCAAACAGCAGGGATTGGCACATGTGTTGAGACTTAGAGAGAGAACTGGGAGGGAGTCGCTTTGAGCTGGCATGTGGTATTATTGAAGAGATTTAAAGGTATTTTAATCATAGGTCTTTAATGCTATTTTAGAACATGTGTGTGGCTTCTAGCTTATCTTCTCCCTTCTGCTCCAGCTGCTGAGAAATAAGCAAATTGCTCTTGGAAGACAAATACAGTATATTTGTGGACTCTGCATTTGTAATCCCAAGTGCTACGAGAAAGCATGTTCACAAAAACATGTCCCTGGAAAAGTGACCCTGTGATTAGAGAGTGCTGTTGCCGGGAAATAGTGGGGAAGGGGGAGTCCTCCCTCTTCATATTAGTTAAGCTTCAGAAGCCTACGACAGGTAGCTACCTGTAGAGGTTCAGCTCATTGATTTGCCATTTCCTTTATTCTCCTGAATATGAATTTCTATTCATGCTATCCTTGTTTCTATTCTACCCTGTAACCTGTGCAAAAGAAAAGTATCAGACGTGTCTGCTTAACAGTCTCTCTTGACATTTTGCAGAACAGAACAGATTGGACCTATTTTCTTTCTGCAATCAGTTTAAAGTGTTTGAACCTTCCAAGCAGCTGTGAGACAATATTTATTCTTAATCAGCAACTGATTTCATGAGTCCGATGCCATGTAATGTATGTGATTGTGTATTAAAACATGCAGGGCTGCCTGAATGATGAGGCAGAATTTCAACAGGAGGAGATCAAGTGTGCAGTGAGAAGGATCCTCTGGGGTCTTGGAATGAGTCAAACTCCATTCTAGAAATGTAATCGTTATCAGGGAAGTTCAGGAGGAGGCTAAGGATTTCTATTTCTAGTAAGGATAGTCAAATTCACAGACAGGAGGACTATTTGTAGAATTTTGCCTGGTGTTGGTGGTAATTGTGGGGGGAGTTGATGTAGTAGAAGGGGCCTAGGGAGGAAGATCAGGAAACGATCATTTGTGTGTGAATTTCATAGGCTATCAAATAAATTTCTATACCATTTTGTTAGTTTTTATGTTACTGTTAAGGAATCCCCTGGTGGTGCAAACATCTAACGTGTTTGGCTGCTAACTGAAAGGCTGGAGGTTCAAGTCTACCCAGAGGTACCTTGGAAGAAAGACCTGGCAATTTACTTCCCAAAACTCAGTTTGAAAACCAAGGAGCGCAATTCTACTGTGACACACATGGAATCACTGTGAGTCAGAACCAACTCTACGGCAACTGGTGAAACACCACAGGGAAAGGCCTGGACTATGTGCCTTTAGAGTGTGTGTGTAATAATCACCTTGGGAGCTTAATAAAAATGCAGATTCTTGGTCACATTGCCAGGATTTCTGGCTCAGAAGGTCTAAGGTGGTGCTCGGGAGTTTGTATTTTAACTCATCACCACAGGTAATTCTGATCCATGCAATTCAAGAAACACTTTAAGATTGCAAAAGAACAGTTAGGAATCTAGCATTCTTATTGCCCACGATTAAATGAGAATATTTATCCACAAATATTCAAGACTGAAAAACAGGGGCCAAAATGGATTCTAAAGTGTTATTGTATAATTTGACTTATAGAGATGGGGAAGGTAATTAACAATTTTTTAGTCCCTATTATGCATCTAATGACTGCAACATGATAAATTTTATTCAATCTTTATAATAGCTAAGTAAATCAGTTAATATACCATTTTACAGGTGGTGAAACAGGCTCAGAGATATTGAGGAACTTGTTCTAAATTACGTAGCTAACCAGGGCCCTTTGAGTTTCTTTCTCTCCCTATTCTGCATAGGGAAGTCCATTTACCATGGCTTCAACCACAAGGTCTACAACAACAGATCGTAAATCTGCATCTGTGGCTTGGAACTCTCCTATGTTCTTCAGCCATATATCTGACAGCTGGTTTCATGTCTTTGCTTAGATGTTTCCAAACCACCTCAAGTTCTACATGTTCTAAATTGTACTTATCATCTTCCTCTACATATATTTTTCTCCTCTTCTATCTCCTACCTCAGGAATTAGGCATTTCCATCTACCTATTGGTCCAAGCCAAAGACCATGGCATGTTTTTGATCAAACCACCTAAATGTCTCCTGATTCTGTATTGTTCTCTCAGTCTTCACTGCTACCGCACTAGTCCAGGCCAGCATCATCTCTTGCCAGGTTTATCAGTTAGTGTTTTCTACATAGCACAAAACTTCCCATAATCTAGTGACTTAAAATAACAATAATTTTAATTTAGTTCACAATTCTGTGAGTTGGCTGGGCAATTCTTTGGACTTGGACCACCTTGGCTAATCTCTGCTGGGCTTTCTCATGTGTCTGTGATCTGCTGGTGAGTTGGGTGATGCTGGGTGATCCAAGATGGCCTCACACACATCTGGTAGTGGGCAGGCTGTCAGCTGAGGGCTGTATGGCACTTGGCTAGGATGCCTAGGTTCTTTTCCATATGGCCTTTCACCCTTCAGCAGGCTAGCTTGTGCTCATTCACATTGAGGACTCCAGAGTCAGATTGAGAACTCCAGCAAGAGAGAAAGAGCCCCAATATACAAGCTCTTTTCAAACTTGTGCTCACATCATGTTTGTTAATGTCAGCCAGAAGCACTTGGTCAGCGTGGCAAGGCACTGCTAAGGGGTAGGGTGGAGGGAAAGAATGTTTTATGGCCAATTTTGCAACTTATCACACTTACACTCTGTAATAACCTCTTATTGGCTTTATGACTACCATTCTTGCTCCCTACAATTCACTTTTGACACAGCAGTCAGTGGTCCACCATGTCATTCCTCTGCTTAAAACTTCACTGACACATCATTGCTCCAAGGATAAAGGCCTAAGTCTTTAAGATGGTTCATGAGGTCCTCAAGGACTTGAGCTCTGTCTACCTCTTGAGGCTTTGACTCACTCCCTATCACACTCTTAATTTCTCTAGTTTCCTCAAATAGCCAGATTTATTCTCCCTTAGGCAGAGGGAACAGGCTGCAATAACCTCTTATTGGCCTCCTTATCTCTCTTTCCCTGAAAACTATTCATTTTTTTCATCTTCCTTCCCCTCCTTTGCCTAACTAATTTACTTATCCATTAGTCTCAATTTAAACATGCCTTTCTCAGACCTCCATTGACTCCTTTGAACCTTAGCACTTATACTTTATGTAATTACTTGCTAAAAGTCTGCCTTTTCTTATGGACTGTAAGCTTTGTGAGGTAAGGGATCATGTCTATAGCACCTACTACTCACTCTCTGGCATGTAGCACAGTGCCTGGTGCATGATAGGTGCTCAATATAATATTGGTTAAAAGAACAAACACCCCTGGTTTGTCTGATTTCAGAACTGTTTTTGCCATGCCACACTGCCACTTAGACTCAATTTGCTGATCTTGTTTCTTTTATTTATCTATTTACTTCATTTTACAATCATGGGCTTATTTTAAAAATGATAGTGCAAAGAGAAGGCAATAATTTTATTTATTTATTTATTTTAGTAAATTCACACTGCTTCTCTATCAAAGGTCAGGTATAAAAAAATTTTTTTTTATAGGTGACGTTTTATATCAATACATTTTTCCTGTATACCAACAGTCTTTGAAATAAAAATGACTGCGTAATTTAAGTCTAAAAATGGTTAGACCACTCCAAAGGGCCCTTAGGCAATTTTTCGATGGTCTGAGGGCAGTCCTACCTGTTTTCCCTTAGCTGTGGCCTATGGCCACATGGAAATTTGCCTGGTGGGCTAACATGATGAAGATTGCCCAATGTCTGCTTTATGGAGACAGAGGTACTCTGGAGGCCCTTCTAGAAGTAATGGAAACCTACTCAGGAAATACAGTGTCAAGGCTTGTATTCATTGAGTGTGCAATTTCTGAAGTACAACCTGTGTCCTGCACATTTTCTGTTGAGTAAACCTATCACAGCAAAGCTCATAGTAGCTGTTATAGCTCTGAAAATAAAAAGACAGAAAAAAATTGCAGAAACCTCATGACACTAAAAAAAAAGTTGTCAAATCAAATAATAATTCTTAAATCCAAATTATCTTTATTGCCCTGAAAGACCAAGTATTCTGTAATTTGAATAAATCTTGTTAGCTGGAAACCTATAGAGTGAGTTACAGCCATCTCTTCAAGTTCTCTCCTTCTGGGATTTCTCAATTTCCCCATCTATGAAATGGAGGAGTTTATAATCTGGTGCTTCATAAGGTTGCTGTAGAGCTAAGATGAGATAATGCATTTAAAATAACTTCCTTTACTATAATGTGCTATTCCAAAATCAAACATTTATTGAGTACATATATACCAGGCCTTGTGCTAGACTCAAAGGAGGAATCTGGAAATGAGTAGGATATAGTCCTTGTTCTGATAGAACTCACAACTCAGGGATGTACACAGGATGAACAAAGCTGTAGAATTACAGAAGGGTAACAGTTAATTTTGTCTAGAGGGTTTATAGGTGAGAAGATTTTTCATGTGGACCTGGAAGGACAGCTAAGATTTCACCAGAGGAAGAAGACAATGAAGGCATTCCAGTCAGATGCTTACTTATAGTCAGTAACAGGAGAGAAACTTCCTTTATAAAACAATGATAAGTGGCAGAAAGATACCCATAAGGCATATAAAAAGGTTATAATTGTGAATTTCTTCTTTTTTACTTAGAGGGAGAGAAGACAAGCTAAATTCACAAAACAAAGCAACATCAAGGACAACTGAACCAGGACAAGAAGGGAGGAGATTTCAGGGAGGAAAACAATAATCCATTATTTGTACATACACCGAAAAGATGCATGGAAGCTTTGAGGCCACCCCCAGAAACTTCGTTGACTCAGAAGAGGACGCTCCTCTCTTCATGATTAGGCAAGTGAATATGTCAGTTCAGCGATCACAAAACAAATCGAACGTTATCTAACAGTATGTTTGGTCGAAGACACACTCAAAGGACTTTTACAAAACAACTTCAGCAGCAGTTCATGAAATAAGCAGAAACTTGGGAGAAAAAAAGCTCAGTTCTAATTAGAGTTATTATCAACACTCTGTGCCACAGGCATAAAGGCCTGTTGCTCTACGCCCTCTCAGCGATTTGGCAGGAGGCTCACCACAGTGCCAGGCGACTATTGAGATGAGCGGTATGATTTAGTTTTATAGATAGAAATCCATGTAAGATAAATTAAAGAAAAAACGGCAAGGCATTTTAAAAGTAAAGAATCCAAAATCTCAGGGGAAATACACACACACACACACACACACACACACAGGACTCATTTCCCACGTTCAGAAGTATTAAATTAAAGACAATAACTTAAGTTAATGTCCAGAAGGATGCTTTTGAAAGTGAAAGGGGTGTTATTTATAATTTTAACCAGGACAACAGGCAAAAACCTGGACTGTCCTGGACAAATTGGATGCATGGTGAACCTACGCAGAGGAACTACATAGTTACTTTGCAGGATAGAACAAAACAAATGCTTATTGTTCTCCTTTAAGGAGCTAAATTGTGGAACAGTAGCTCCTGGGGTTTCTGACCTTGAAACCCCAGGAGTTTTGACTTTGGTAGAGTTCAGTATTTAGGTGAGGAAAGGGTGGAGGTGGAGAATAGTAATGTGATTTAAGAGCATTAACTGGGCCCACATTCTGGCTCCACAGCTAATTAACTGTGTGACCTTGAGCAAGTTGCTTAATCTCTCTGTGCCTCAGCTCCCTCATTGACAAAATGGCAACAACAATAGTACTTATGTTATAGGGTTGTTTTATGGCTTGAATGAATTAATACATGCAAAGGACTGAGAACAGCATCTGGCTCTTTGTAAGGATTCAAAAACTACTAGATCTTATTTTTACTGTTAATTAAAGCCCAGGCCATAGTGTCTGTGAAAGTTCTGGCTTTATAGCTAAAATATATTAAATGCCTCATGCTCTGCTTTCTGTGGCTTAAAACAGGCATCTCCAAAAGAACAATACACAATCACTAATTGAATTGATTGAGGATTTATTGTGTCAGGAACGTAGTGCTAACTACTTACCATGCGCTTTATCATTTAATCCTCACAAAGTCTGGTGAGGTAGGTTCTATCATCACTTCTTAATAACTGTAAGACCTTGGGCATATTACTTACCCTTTCTGTGTCTCAGTTTCCTCATCTGCAAATTAGGGACAGTAATTGTATTTACTGCATATGGTTGTTGTGAGAAGCGAATGAGTTAATATATGCAGAGTGGTTATAACATTGTCTGGCTCACAGTTAGCTTGCTATTTTTATAATTATGCACATTTTATAGCTTGCAAAAAAAAAAAGAAAAAAGGAGCAAATATACAAAACGTGTTGTAGGGTTAACCTGAAGTTTAGGTACTTTGTTGTTGTTAGTTGCCATCAAGTTGGCTCCAACTCATGGAGACCTTATGTATAAAAGAACTAAATGATGTCCTTTTGCCATCTTCATGATCATTGATATGTTTGAATCCACTGCTGTGACTATTGTGTTAATTCATCTCATTACAGGTTTCCTGCATTTCACTGACCCTCTACTTTATCAAACATGACGTCCTTTTCTAGTGACTGATCTTTCCTGATGAAGGGTCCGATGTAAGTGAGCTGAAGTCTTGCCATCCTTGTTTTCAAGGAACATTCTGGTTGTATTTCTTCTAAGATAGATTTGTTTGTTCTTCAGGCAGTCCACAGTATATTCAATATTCTTCACCAACACCACAATTCTAATGATTCAATTCTTCTTCCATCTTCCCTTTTCAATGTCCAGCTTTTGCATACATATGAAGCAATTGAAAAGACCATGGCTTGGGCAGACACACCTTAGTGATCAAAGTGATATCTTTGCTCTTTAAAACTTTAAAAAGGTCTTTAGGAGCAGATCTGTCCAATCGATACGTTGTCCAATTTCTTGATTGCTTTTTCCATGGGCATTGATTGTTGATCCAAGTAAAATGAAATCCCTGACAACCTCAATTTCTTTGCCATTTATCATGATGTTGTTTATTGGTCCAGTTGTGAGGATTTTCATTTTATGTTCATGTATAATCCATATTGAAAGTTTTGTAGTCTTTGACCTTCGTCTGTAAGTTCTCCAAGTCTTCTTCATCTTTAGCAAGCAAGGTTGTGTCATCTGCATATCACAGGTTGTTAATGAGTCTTCCTCCAATCCTGATGGTGCCTTCTTCTTAATATTGCCCAGCTTCAAGGATTACTTGTTCAGCATATAGACTGAATAAGTAAGATGAAAGGATACAACCCTGCTGTAAAACTTTTCAAATTTTAAACCACACGGTATCCCTTTGTTCTATTAGAAAAACTGCCTCTTGATCCGTGAACAGGTTCCTCAAGAGCACAATTAAGTGTTCTGGAATTCCAGTTTTTCATAATGTTATCCATGATTTGTTATGATCCACACAGTCAAATTCCTTTGTGTAATTGACAAAACATAGGTACTTTAGGATAATGAGAAAGAGATCTAGGCTTTAGATTGAGCTGGAAACCTGGGCCTCCTCCAGAAAGAAGATATATCTTCTAGGTTTTCCTTGGACATGAGTGGAGGGGAGGATGTGGGGCCGGACTAAACCCTAACAGTTTGGTTCAAAGTCTCTAAAATGTCCAATGCTGGGTCTGATCTGTATTAAAGTTATTATTCATATAGACATGTTTTCAAGGCAAATGCGGTTTTAGAAAATATTAGAAACAGTCAGAAAAACCACAAAGAGGTCCATATTTATGTACTTACATTTAAGTCTGGCTCACCAGGCTGCAAACTCTTCATTATTGTAAATAATAATAATTATAGTTAATATTCTTTGTTCTTACAAGGTGCCAGGCTCTGTTGTAAGTGCTTCACATTATGAACTTATTTAATCCTCATGACAAACATTTAAGGTAGGTTTATTGGTCCCGTTGTGAGGACCAGTATAATTACCATTTTATGGATGAGGGTAATGAGGGATAGAGAGTTTAAGGATTTACTCATTTTTGTATTTCACCAGTGCCAAACACATGCCAGGCACTTAATAAGTATTTATTGAATCAAATTTTCTTGTAGATTTATTAGCATTTTCTAGCAAAACTCACTTACATAGTTGATTTTATTCAGTAAGAAGGAATTTTATAGATCTATTTAAAGGAAAACCATTTATAGCTGCCTTGTTATCCTTGTATATATTTGTCCTTAGTATTTTGATTTCTGAAAGCTCTGAGTGTTCATAATTATGAGCAACATTTAAAATAACCTTTTAAGTACCATGTTAGGTAAGGATAGGCAAGTTAAATGAGATTTTTAAATTCTAGAAATCAGTCTGACAAATGAGTATGAACTATTTTCAATAAATCAGTTATATTTGGCTTTGGAAAGCATTATTGTGGATATTTTTTCCTCTAAGGATTTGATTTCCTAATTATGTTTCCCTCAGGACAATATTATAATTTGCTTGCACTTTCTGAGTACACACCAGGTGATGGGATGGGGGAAGGGCCTTACCAGGCAGTTCAGTAAGTGTCAGTAGGCCAGTCTGGAGTTAATGGTGTGCTCTGAATTCTCCAAAAAGTGAAGAATCCACACAAGGCCAGCCTCCAATGGATAATATGTTGGTAAAATGCGTGAAGCACAGAAGCAGTGAAATAGGCAAGAGGAAAGACACTAACAGATAACAACAGAAAGATAACACAGAGTAGCCATTACAGGCAATTGATCAGGGAGGCAAACAGAAGATGGTAGTACATTTTTATTCTCCTCAGTGGGCTATTTTGCAATGGTACTTTGTACCCTAAGTGATTGTCTAAAAAAGCAGACAATGCATTTTAATGTTTTGGGTCAGTTATAGAAAACAATAACGGAGGAATAGTATTCCCAAGGATATGGTAATATCGGCATGTATTTATACGCCATATTTAAAAGAGCCAGGCTTATGAAACAAATTAAGGCTAGATTAAATGCCTTTCTAAACCCCAGAGTGATGCAATGGCTGTAATTATTTTGCTCTTGTCATGCCTCAGTTTGGTGGCTAAAATCTGAACATAGCCATAATCTCATCAGCTTTGCTTCTTTAATAAGAGGTATTACCTACAGTGATCCATCTGCTCGACAAGCAGTTACTGAGCAGTTACCATGGGCAGGCCAACAGTCTAGTGGGGGAGAGAAACACTGAAAACAGTTACACAGCTAACTCCGTAACTACAATTATGCTAAATGTCATGAAGGAAAACTATAGCGTTTCTCAGAACATTGTATAGAAGGACTTAATCTAGACAGTGTGTGTTGAAGTGGGGAGGTACAACAAGGGAGGGTCAAGAAAAAACTCCCCAAATAACTTACACTTAGGAGGACTCAAATAATAAATAGGAAGTAGCCAGGTGACGTGTGGGAAGAGTCAAGGAACATATGCTTGATCTTATTGTGTTCCCATATTAAAGGTTTTGTATCTATGAAGTTAAAAACCATTAACTGTCGACTCTGACTGATGGTGACCCTGTGTGTGTCAGAGTAGAACTGTGCTCCACAGGGTTTTAAATGGCTGATTTTTGGAAGTAGATTGCCAGGCCTTTTTCTGAGGCACTTCTGGGTGAACTCAAACCCCAAAGTTTTGGTTAGCAGCCAAGCTTGCAACCATTTGCACGATCCGCTGACTCCACCTACAAGTTACCATTGAGTGGATTCCAACTCATAGCGACCCTATAAGACAGAGTAGAACTGCCCCATAGAATTTCCAAGGAGCACTTGGTGGATTCAAACCGGGGACCTTTTGGTTAGCAGCTGTAGCTCTTAACCACTACATCACCAGGGTTTCCTCCTACAAAGTTAGTTGTAGCAAAAAACGTACCCAATTTACTATTTCTGGGATGGCTGGGTAGAGGGAACGTAATGGAACTGGGAACATCGTAGAAATAATAACATTGTTGTTAGGTGCCATCGAGTTGGTTCCAACCCATAGCCACGTCATGTACAACAGAACAGAACACTGCCACATTCTGCACCATCCTCACAATCATTGCTCTGTTTGAGCCCATTGTTGCAGCCACTGTGTCAATGCATCTTGTCAAGGATCTTCCTCTGTTTTGCTGACCCTTTACCAAGCATGATGTCCTTCTCCAGATAACATGTCCCAAGTACGTGAGAGGAGGTCTTGCCATCCTTGCTTCTAAGGAGCATTCTTGTTTGATTTGTTCGTTCTTCTGGTACTCTGTAGTGTATTCAATACTCTTTGCAAACACCATAACTCAAAGAAATAATAATAGAGCGTTGAAGGGGGGCTTTCGTCCACCTTACGTGATGTCCTTCTGCAGCAAGGTGGGGAGTCCCTGGGTCACAGAGTTCCGAAGGACAGCAGCTTCCTAGTCTCCTTGTAACTACAGGATTTTATCTTATCTAGGGCTTTTTTTTTTTTTTAGGGCTAGCAGATGTTAGGTGCAGTTTTGCTGTACATATAAAGCACGCAGGCTTTAAGTGGCTAAAAATCTGCTTCTTCGGGCTATTTTTAAAACAACTGGATGTGTACAAATTTGAGTTTGGCACCAGTGGGTTCTTTGAACTAACGGGCCTCAGCTTGCTATGAAGAAGTAAACAACTTGGGGCCAATACACAGAGGCTGTCTTTGGCTCATTTATGTAACAGCCATATAAACTAATCTCCAATTCTGTGTTTTAAAAATAAACTCATTGTCTGTTTCCCCACTGTTAAGCCTCTCCAAACAAATAGATAAACAGTGCAGAGACTGCTGAATGTGGCATGTGGCTGACTTCTAGTCAGTTGAATATGTGCAGAATTTATGGTTGTTTCTCTAGGTCTGGCTCCTACAATGTTAAAAAAAAACAAAAAAACCCAGCGCCCTCGAGTCGATTCCTACTCATAGTGACCCTATAGGATGGAGTAGAACTGCCCTATAGAGTTTCCAAAGAGCGCCTGGCGGATTCGAACTGCCGAAATGTTACTGGTCCACAAAACCACCCAATCAACCAACCAACCAACCAACCAATAACAACAACAGCAGCAACAACAAAACAGATTAAAAACCTTTCCTGCTTAGTTTCCACTTGGCTACAAATGACCATGCCAACCTTGGAAGTCATAAACTGGAAGTGGCAGAGCTTCTATCAGCCTGGGTCCTTAAATAACTATGGGGAAAGAGCCCTGCCATCCTCGATCTGAAGCCATCCTGGACTGTTTGGAGAGCAAGCAATAAACCTATTTCAAGTTGAGTCATTGTTGGAGACTGTTTCCACAGCATACTCTAATACAGAAACCTGTTTGCTCTTCTGTGAAATGACAATAACTATTTTATTTTGATAACTAAAAGAGATAATATAAATAAAGCATTCATTTACATCACTTATAGAAGATACTTGATAGGCTTTAGTTTCTTTCCTTTCTTCCTCCCTTAGATATGAGGAAAACAATCCTTTTTTTTTTTGCTTCTTAAGTCTTGGACTGTACCACCTCTTATTCTACTCTCTATATCCCAGAAAAAAAATAGTGGTTATGAGATTGAAGCTTTGGTAATTCCCTGTTGCAAATCTACACATAGACATGGTTCCAAGTTTCCTTTTTTCCTCTTCCCTTCTGTTCCAGTCTATTCCTTCTGTTATTTAATATTAGCTTGTATTTATTAATTACTACATGCTAGGCAAGATGTGGAAGGAGCTCTGATGGCGAAACTGTTAAGTATTTGGCTGCTAATCGAAAGATTGGCAATTCAAGCCCACCAGCACCTCCATGGGGGAAAAGACCTGGCAATCTGCTCCCATAAAGATTATAACCTAGGAAACCCTCTGGGGCAGTTCTACTCCATCATACAGGGCTTCAATGAGTCAGAATCAACTTGACAGTGCACAACAGGCAACGTGGATCTCTGCACGGATTATATCATTAAACCCACCACCGTCAAGTCGATTCCGACTCATAGCAACCCTATAGAACAGAGTAGAACTGCCCCATAGAGTTTCCAAGGAGCACCTGGCTGATTCGAACTGCTGACCTCTTGATGTCACAAAGAAGGAACTGTTTTATGTACTCATACTGCAGATTAAGAAAAGCCTGCTGGCATAGCGGTTAAGAGCTGTGGCTGCTAACCAAAAGGTCAACAGTTCGAATCTACCCGATTGAAGAATGAAATTAGAACAATGAACAGTTTGCTTATGAGGCAAGCATGGCAAGATCATGCATCTTTAGCCTTTCCACACTATTTCCACATTTAAACAGGCTCCTATCCCTATAATCTGAACAAACACCCTCCCCTGAAATTACCGGTTACAAATTATCTTTATTTGCTATTTCCTATCCCTTTACTCATAAGTCAATTTGCTTGTGCCCTCGGACCACTGTAATGAGTTGCCTCCTATTTTCTAATAACACACTTAATGGAGACTTCCTAGATCTTCTATATGTAACTTTTCTGCAGTATTTAATTTTGTTGACTACTCCATCTTTCCGGAAACATGCTTTTCCTTTAGCATTTTTCTTGCTCCACATTGCTTTTCTAGCCACTCTTTCTCAGTCTAACTTTGGGGACTCATTTTCTTCTGGCTCCTCATTTTTTGGGCTCCTTAAATGGCCCTGGTGGTGCAACAGTTAAGCGGTCTGTTAGCTTGCTGATAGCCATAAGGTTGATGTTTCTAGCCCACCCAGTGGCTCCACAGAAGACAGACCTGGTAATCTGAAACACTATAGCCTAGAAAACCCTGCAGGGCAATCCTACTCCTTCACATGCGGTCAGTATGAGGCAGGAATTGACCCCACAGCACCTAATAACAACTCCTTAAATATTGGTGATCCTTAAGGTTCTGTCCCCCAAATCTCCCCCTTTTCATCCTAAATATTCTTCTGATAGTATCATTCACTCCTAAGGCTTCAATTACACTCTTTCCTAAGTCTTTTATTTAGTCCACACATCTCTCTTGAGCTCTAAACTCATTTAGTCAATATCCTACTTGAATGCTGTCCAAGCACCTCGAGCTCAACATTTCTAAAACTGAATTCATCATTTCATTTCTCCCTCTAAATACATTTTTTCTTAGAAATTTCTCCCTCTAAGCTTCCCTGTCTCAGCAATTTGATCATTTGTCCAAGTGGAAATTGCACATCATTTCTGGATCTGTCCCTTTTTTATTCCCCAAACCCAGTCAAGTTTTAAGTTTTGTTAATTAAGAAGAAATTTCATTTCCTAAATATAATTCATCTTGTTAGGCTTTTTTTTTTAAAGTCCCTCATCTCCTGCCGTTTGCCGTCCTCCATGCCTCCTGAGCACTGGATGTCGTAGCTGCGCTATTCGCCGTTCTCCGAAAGCAGCACACCCTTTCATACTGTGAAAAGTGACTTATCTTTTCCTCCCTTTTCTGCTTCCAAAAATCTTTAAAAAAAAATCAGCTAAATTGTCATACTTTGTGAACTTTGAGAAGTCTTCCTTGAGGCTTCTCACCCACCCATCCCCTCTGTGCTACCATAGAATTTTGCACCCACCTCCTTTCTAAATATTTAAATCCATAAATGCTAAAGGTTGCCAAAACAGAATTAGTATTAATTAAAATTACTAAAGGAAAAACTGGAGCCCTGGTGGTGCAGTGGTTAAGAGCTATGACTGCTAACCAAAAGGTCGGCAGTTCAAATCCACCAGCCACTCCTTGGAAGCCCTATGGAGCAGTTCTATTTTGTCACATAAGGTTGCTATGCGTCAGAGTCGACTCGACAGCAACAAGTAATGGGTAAAGGAAAAACTATTTTCTAATCAATTTTTTTTTGTAGTTTTGTATTATGCAAAGAAAC
This sequence comes from Elephas maximus indicus, assembly GCF_024166365.1. NCBI lineage: Eukaryota > Metazoa > Chordata > Mammalia > Proboscidea > Elephantidae > Elephas > Elephas maximus. Next base: position 140,737,213 of record NC_064821.1, read on the forward strand.
TGTCTACCTCTGAAATAGCTTTAGTTACCTTCAAATGTTATTTTCTATTTTTGTTAACTTTAAGTATTTTCCCTATTCTTTTGCCATTTCCTCAAATGGCATATCTTCTTTCCTTATATATCTCTAGCATTTAACTCTAAGATTAACCTTTAAATTCACAGGCACTAAAAGTAAATTAGAATTTTAAATGAAATTAGTATTTAATTAAATACAGTGTTTCAGTTACATTAAATTTAGAATTAAAATTTAAATTCATCCAAAACGAATCAAAATTAGTTGCCACCATCATATGTCACGTGAAAGTAAACCTGTGATTTCTACCAGAGAACAATTAAGATATCTTGACTTGGTTGGTAGCAATTTACAAAATGATTCTCCATGAAAGCATATAAAATGATAAAAAGAAATTACTGCATTGGGCCAAATGAAAGAGATGTGAAAGAAGGATAAAAAATAAATTGACTAAAAATCATAAAAATGATAACAGATGAATGTTAAAAGGTCAGCTTAATGCAAAGTGACATTTAAAGAAAGGATTAAAAATCAGTATAAACTGATAATTCTCATATGAAAATAGAAATTTTGCTTACTGCATATGAAATGTCTCATATTCAGTTACCAAATCGAATATCCTTCCTAGAACTTATAAAATTATTTTTGTTAAATCAGTGTATTTGATGAGTTGGTTTTCAGTGAATCAGCCATTTGATGAACTGATTTTTAGTGATTTTGTCTGCTTCTTTCTCAATGTCTCAATGTCTTCCCTAATTTCCACAACTTTGTTTGAACTGAAGTCTCTCTTCCTCCTGAGATTCCCCGAGAGCCTTCTTAAGTAATGTCTGTTTATTCTTTTACGGCCCAGGTACCTTAGGCTTCTCTGACCAGAGTTTTTATATTATTTATGTATTTAATTTTTGTTTTTTCTTCTTTTGTAGACTCATCTTGCTCTGTTGTTGTGCTGTACAATTTCAACTGATAGCGACCGTATAAACCCCCTCCCCAAAACTTATTGCCACTGAGTCAATTCCAACTCATAGTGACCCTATAGGACAGAGTAGAATTGCCCAGTAGGGTTTCCAAGGAGTGGCTGGTGGGTTTAAACAGCTGACTTTTTCGTTAGCAGCTGTAGCTCTTGACTACTATGCCACCAGTGCTCCTAGTGATGCTATAGGACAGAATATTATCCACCTTATGGGACTGTGAGAATTAAATTTTCAAAGCTAAAAGCTTAACAGAGTCTAGCACCTAGTAAGCACACTGAAGGCATGAGAATTATATGTTTAACTTCCAGACTAAGACAAACTAGGAAGAATAGCCTGGTGATCTACTTCTGAAAATTAGCCAGTGAAAACCTTATGAATCACAACAGAATATTGTTCGATATAAACACACCATCAGGAAAGACTAATCTCTAGGAAAGAACATCCTGTTTGGTAAAGTAAAGGGCCAACGAAAATGAGGAAAACCTTCAAGAAGAAGGATTTACTCAATAGCCATGAGAATGAACTCAAACATAATCATGATCGTGAAGATGGTGTAGGACCAGGCAACATTTTGTGCATAAGGTCACCATGACTCAGAGCTGACGTGGCAGCAACTAACAACAAGAAATATATGATTTGGTCTTTCTTTATTAATTCTTTTTGTAATATTTATTTTTAAATATTTAATATATTCCTAAAATACGGATCAAATTATTCACCCTCCCGTTAAAAACATTTCAATAGCTTCCTATTACTCTTAAAAAGTTAAATTCATATACATGGACTCCATTGGTCCTGCAGGTGTTGGCCCCTGCCTGCCTTTCCATGTTCCTAGGACACCCCTCTCTGGACTCCAGGCACTGACCTTCCCAGGTCCTGGAATATGCCATGCCATTGTCCTGCCGGAGACTTTGTACTTCCCTGTGCATGCCTCCTCCTTCCTACCCCAGCACCCTTTGCCTATGAAACTCCTCTTCCTCAATTAGCCTCCCCACCCCAGATCTACTTCTGTTATTATTGGCTCTCACAGAACCATATTTGCTTGCTTCCGGTACCACTTCATGATAATAATTTTTTTTTTATTGCGATTATTTGCTGCATGTTTTTTCCTTCACAAGGCATAAACTTCATGAAGGCCAGGATTGTGTTTATTATTGCTTACCATTTTCTTCCCAATATTTAATCTAGTGCCTGACATATAACCCCTTGATGACTATAGAGGCCCTATATAAAAAAGAAAAAAACAAACAAAAAATAAACATAAAAAAACCATTGCCATCAAGTTGATTCCAACTCATAGCGACCCTATAGGACAGAGTAGAACTGTTCCATAGGGTTCCCAAGGAGGAGATGTTGGATTCAAACTGCCAACCTTTTGGTTAGCAGCTGAGCTCTTAACCACTACGCCACCAGAACTCCAGTGACCCTACGTTGTTGTTGTTAGGTGTTGTCGAGTAGGTTCCTTAGCAGGTCTTTAATAAACATTCATCATTGGGGTTCACTGACACATATCAGAGCATCCTATATAGGTAAAGCATGGCTCTACATAATTATTATTAAAAGAATTTACAAACCTAAAATAAAAATTAACCATAATTCTGCTACTTGTTTCTGTCTGAGACTATTGTGATGTTCTGCATTAATGACTGTTTTTATACAATAGCTCTTAAAAATTAACCATAGATATTATGCTAAGTATACACATGTTGATGGAAGTAAAATTATTCTGTTATATATTACATATAACTCCTTTCTACTTTCATTTTCTTCATAAGTGTTTTCAAACTGGTAGTGTTTGTTTTCCTCGTGTGGATAGTTTCGGGTACCTTATAATTATTTATTATTTTTTTATCTGAGAATCACACACCACCACAAGGGGGCAGGGATAGACAAATATTCAATTCTTTCAACTCAGAGGTCTGTATGACGAGAATGGATATTCTTTGACAGAATAAATTTGAGCCATTATTTCTTCCATGGATGTCTTTTTGCATTTGCTATTCAGTTTAAAATCCGTAAGTACTATCACTCCCTTCATACAGTGCTTATCTTTTAAAAGGTGAACAAACCTCCTGTATACAAATCGTAGGCGTGAAATAACTCTTCTCCTTAGTACATTAAGTAATTTCACAGAGATACGAGAATGATATACCAGACGTTGCAGTGAATTGGTCACTGGTAATTTTATAGCTAGTTTCCATTCTTCTGTCTTATTTTTAGTGTTTCTTCCACCAACAGATTGTAAGACTATATGTGTATACATTCTTCCACACATATTCTTACAATCTGTTGGCAAAAGAAAGAAGAGTTTATATTCTTCTGGAATAATCCTAATGGGGGATATTTAGGTAGTTATGACATAAACAGGGGAAATTGAACTTCTTTTCTTTTGGGAGTATGATTTCATAGTATGGTTTGTTTTCTTGTTGTATATTCTGTGCATTGAATAAGTATTCATCTTCTTTTTCACTTTGATTAAGAAAAAAACATTCTGAGCTATATGTGCCTATCCTGACATAGTTTTCATAAACAGTTTGGCTGGGACCTTATGTTTGTGACCTTATTACGTTATTGACTTTGCTTTATAGGTTATTCTGAAATTTAGTTCCTTATAATAAAAAGCTCATCAAATTTAAAGATGAGTTTTAAGAATGTTAGTTTAATGAAAATTTTAACAAGATGATTTATATGTGAACAGATGCCTTGAGCTGGAGGAAGGCTAGGGAAGAAAGAGAGCTTTTTAGAGACACTAATAGATGAAACTTTGATTCAGATTGGGAACCACCAAAAACCACGTGAGCAGTTCAGAGATAAGTCTACCAGATGTGGGGCATTCAAGATGATCCATAGTCTGAGTCCATACTTTGCAGGCTCTTTTCTCCTATCTTCACCCACCCTACATTTTATTCACTTGAACCACCTACATTTCCTGGAATGGGTCAGACTTTTCCACACCTCTATGTCTTTATTCTTGCCTGCTTTCCTACTCTGGGTTAACATTTCCCCCTGCCACCCTCCTCAATTTTCTCTCCGGGTGATGCAAATACATGGGCACATCTGACATATTCAAATCTCCTGAGCTCACAGAAAATATTGCTAATAGATCACAACATTCTTCCTACCCCCACTAAATCTAGCTGTAGCTTTGGTATCCCTCTCAGTACAGCTTCTCAGAATAGCTCAGCTACCAATTAATTAGAGTTGGCTTATGAGGTAAGCCTTATTTGTCATCTTGGTGAATTAGCCCAATTTAGTGGCTAGGTAAATGAGAATTGGGTGGCTTTGAGGAATGTAATCTTGACTTGAAAATGAGGGTGTTAGTGGAACAGAATGCCCCTTCTCCTCAAACAAAAAAACTCATTGCTGTTGAGTTGATTCTGACTCATAAAAACCCTATAGGGTAGAGTAGAACTACCCCACAGGGTTTCCAAGGCTGTAATCTTTACAGAAACAGGCTGCCACATCTTTCTCCCATGGAGTGGCTAGTGGGTTCAAACCATTGACCTTCTGGTTAGCAGCCAAACGCTTAACCACTGTACCACTAGGGTTCTTCCCCTTTCTCAATAAGTGGATAAAGAAGAATAAAAAATTTAGTCTGAGGATAAGATAATAAAGTAACTAAAAATGTTATAATTAAAATGAATCAAAACACTCATTTATAAGAACCACAAGTGAAGAGATATGCCTTGTTTTGTTCATCACTGTGTCCCTAGTGTTTAGCCAAGGTTCTGACACTCAATAGTCAAAAATATTTGCTGATTGCATGAGTAAATAATGGCAAATACTTTATTTTATACCACACAATTTTCTCCAATAAATGAGGTTGTTTGGCACTGTAATCTGGTGACTGCTCAGGAGAAATGATTCCAAGAGAAGTAGAAGGGAGAGCTATTTTTTTTGAAGGCCAATCCATGGCCTTTTGGAAGGCAGCGACGGAAAGATACCAGCAGCACGGAAGCCTTTGTGAGTGCCTTTTCAAGTCTATCTCACCTCAAATTATCAGAGAATCTTACGATTTAAAGAGTTTGGAACAAATGGAGATTTATCACGAGTCAATATAGAAACTATTAAATTGGACATAAAATATTAGACATGTTACTTCTCTAGAACTTATTCTTGGGAAGATTTAGTTCAACTTTTAAGTTTCTGAGGAGAAATAGTTCAAAATCTTTCAAGGATATTTAATTTGATTTCTATCTCTAAAGGCCAGTAAAGTCCCATATTAATTCCTTTTACACACTGGTGTCCTAAACTAAGAATAAATAGATGATAGATACATAGATAAGTTGATAGCTGCCGTTGAGCTGATACTGACTCATGGTAACCTTATGTACAACAGAATGAAACATTGTCCAGTCCTATGTCATTCTTATGATTGCCAGCATGTTGGAGTCCATTATTGTAACTACTGTACCATTCCATATTGCTAAGGGTCTCACTCACCCTTGCTGGCCCTCTGCTTCACCAAACATAATGTCTTCTTCCAGCAATTACTCCTTCCTGATAATGTATTCAAAGCAAGTGAGTAGGACAGTATCTGTTGTGATCCATAAGGTTTTCATTGGATAATTTTTGGAAGCAGATTTCTAGGCCTTTCCTCCTGGTCTGCCTCAGTCTACAAGCCCCACTAAAACCTGTCCAGCATAGGTGACCCTGTTGGTATTTGAAATACTGGTGACGTAACTTCCAGCTTCACAGTAACATGCAAGCTACCACAGTATCACAAACTGACAGATGGGTAGTGGAAACTGAGACTAGAAGACTCAAAGCTGAAAATATTATATATGTGATCACAATAAGCATGAAAAATTTCCAAGTTAGGAGCCTCTGGGTCATCTGTCATTTGCTGATGCATTAAGGAAAAGTTATTAAATGTTTCAGAGCTAGGTAATGGGATGTACTGTAAATTCCTTAGATATTATCTTTGCCAGCACTGTCCAGTAGAACTTTCTGTCATGATATCAATGTTCTGTATTTGCACAGTCCAATATGGTAGCCATTATCCTAATGTGGAGTCCTGGTGGTGCAGTGATTAAGAGTATGGCTGTTAACCAAAAGGCTGGCTGTTTGAATCCACCAGTTGCTCCTCAGAAACCCTATGCGGCAGTTCTATTCTGTCCTGTAAGGTCGCTATATGAGTCAGAATCGACTCAATGGCAACAGGTTTTGTATTGGTTTTTATCCACAAGTGGCTGCTGCACACATGTGGAAATAAATTTTTAATTAAATTTTAAAGAATTAAACTTTGTATTTAAATAACCATATATAGCTAGTGGCTAGCATATTGGACAGTGTAAGTCTGGAAGAATTAACTAGAGTGCTGACATTTTTGAGATGAGATATTAATGATTTCGATAAACAAGCTATTAGACTGAAACTAGAAACTCAAGAGTTTTAGCATGGGAATTTAGTAAAGGAACAAATTAAGCAGCTACCCTGTGTTAGGTGCTAATCTAGGCATATTCTTATTTATCATCTCAATGAATTCTTATAACAATTATGCAAATAATTGTCTTTATCTTCATTTTATAGGCAAAAAGTCAGATATTAAAATTTCCTCAGGGGAAGTAGGATTAGAACTTACATCTATCTAATTTAAACCACACTGTAAGATTTAAGTGGGCAGAAGAAAAATACCCAGGTGAAATTGTGAATGTGTGTTCTATGAGGCAAAGTCAGGGCTGGAATGATTATTGCATCCCAGATTATTGGTCTTGAGTTTCTTAAATTCCTTGTTACTAAGATCGGGATTGGTTTTTGGTGATGTAACAGGGATGAAGCTAAAGGTGAGGTTAGACGATTCTAGTTGGGTAGAGGAAGGATGGGGACCAGGCAAGCACCAACAGAGAGCATTTTTAGGTGAACATCAGTCTCATAGAACACTGGCTATCAGGTACCTGGTCAACAATGGCTAGCCCTGCTATTTCCATTAGAGGTGCTGACTTATGACAGCATCCTTGGCTATAATTTTATGGTGGGATACTTTGATGTTACTTTTCTCCCCGCTAATGCTCCATGACTTGATTTCATCCTCATTTGTCATATAGCTTAGGTGACGTGGCATTCACATTATGAGTGTGAGGCATTTCCCTGTCATAATTGTGTCAAGAAACAACAGCTTCTGTAACACCAGAAAGCATGTTTCCTTATGGTGTGGAGGATGGAGATGTGGCTCCACTTGCTGCCTGTGTCATTAGATCCAATGCCTCTGGGTGCATCCATGTTGCCGAGCACCTAAATCACCCCTTGAAAAGTGTATTCCTGTATCCTTAGAATAACAGAACAGATTTTTTCCTGGCTGGTATTCATAGTTGGTGCCAATGCAGAATGATTCTGTACTAGCTTGAATATTAAGTGAAGGAACCTGCTTAAAGAAGGCTGACTCCTGGTTTGAGAATGTGGCTTTCTCAATGACTGAATGAATTAGAGAAGACTAATTGCTGGGGTATCTGTATCACGCTAGTTCTGTATCTTTCTATCCTAGGATTCTTTCCAAAATAGAAATCTAGTACTGGAATTCTTATATAAAGCTTCTAATTCTGAGATGTGGTAGTCTGACCTAGCCCATGTGGGATCAGGGTTCATGAAGTGGGTCCATGAACGGTAAGGGATACCTGAGAGAACAGGACGTGGGTTTGTTGCGAGGAGGGATCCTTAAACAGATTATTAGTTCATGGAAATAGTGGAATAGGAATCAGTACACTAGCCAAAAAATGGAATACTAAAAGGAAAATGTGTTTCTGAAAGTGCAGATGAAACAGTGAATCAATCTTTAGGGTCAAAGCAGAAGGGGAGCTTCAGAAGAAGCACAGAATTAAGAAACAAGATTGTCCAAAGGTGGTTAGGGAACAAATTGCTTGAAATGAATTCCACTTATGTGTGAGCAGATGTGCTTTCTGGAGCTGGGAGTTTGCTCTTAAAAGAACCAGTCCTATAGAACAGGTGTCTTGCCAAAGTCTAGGTTAGCTTGAGTGCTGAAGGAGAAAACACAATTTACAACACCCAAAGGTTCATAGGTGAGGAAAGGACGATTCCCAGGAAAGGATTTTTCTTTATTTGATATCCTTAAGTATCAACCATGTATTAGACAATATGTAGCCTTAGAAGAGTTGAGTGGGATTTCTGCAAGCATAGCACAATTGCAAGATGCCTTCTGGAAAAATAAGAAGAAATCCTGCTGAGGATCTAAGTAAGATTCCCTCTGTCTCTCTGACCTTTATAAAGCAGGGTAATAAATCTCTTTCCTTTTTTAAAATTTATCTCCACTTTGCAAGGAGCAAGTGGAAATGTTTTATCCATTCGAGAGGAAGGTTATCTAAGTACCATAGTGTGGGATTCTGTTACAGCCTGCTTGATTTAAGCTCTCATTGTACCTAAAACTCTCAATTCTGCTTCAGATGTAGTGAAAGGTCTCATATAGTCCTATTCTATTTCCCAATCATTCACACTCCCTGCCCACCTTATAGAGGAAGACAGACTGTTATTAGCCCAGATTTAATGCATTACAGAGAAAATACTCATTTTTCTCTTATTTTACAAGAGAACTGTGCTGGTGTTTGCAAGTAGACAAACTATGATAGGCAGGGCAGGGAGCTGAAAGGCCATCCTTCTTACTGTCCATAAAAGTCAACTCACATTTCCCTCTCTTTTTCTCCCCTCTCTGTATACATAAGTATGTCTGTGAGCAAGCACAAATACGCACAAAACACAGAATAGGATTATGAGTTAATAATTCTAATTCATTCATCCTTTCAATAAATATATATGTCTGGCAAGTGTTGCTGTCATGGATTGTCTCTAAACATTAATTTGTGTTGTCTTTCCTCCTGTTTTTTTCTCTTATTTAAAGCAGATAACTTTTGTTTCTTGCTTCAAGGAATTTTGTAGAGCAGAAAGCAGAAACTCTTTGAAAGCAATCCTGTTTTTCTGAAACATTGTGCTTGTGAAGAGGGAGCACATGAAGAGTACTCATGAAGAATGGAGACGCGGAGAGAGATGAACACCTTCTGGTCTCTGAGAAAGGATGGGGATTCCTCAGCCTGGGGCAGGGCAAAGATTGCTGGGTCTACAGGAGGATGACCCTGCCCTTTCTTGGCAGCACCCTTGGGGTGATGGCAGGACTCAAAGTGCACCTGGATCAGGGAGTTTCCACTGTAAGATTTCCAGGCCCCAAGAATGGCAAAAGCGAAAGGGGGTGATATAAGACAAAGTGAGAATGGAAAATGGACTTCTTGGTGGTAACCAGTGTGAATCTAAGACTGGAGGGGCCTCTGCAGTTCCTTGGAATAGAATAAGACACCCATTTAGACTTTTGAATGACACTAAGGAAAACAGGACAGACACCAAGAATAATAGGGATTACATTTCTCTCCAGATCTATGGCATTATGATTTAAGTTGATTAAGCAGAGGGTGGATTTAAGTTAATTTAACAAGAAAACCCCCAAAAATAAAAAAAAAATTTTTTTTTTGTACAACTGAGTTTGTGGAATAAGATTCTTACCTTCTGTGATTCTAGCATAACAGACAAATATTAAACAAATAATCACTGTTGTGAATTGATTCATGAAGGAAGAATTCAGGTACTTTGGAGACATGGAACTGGTGACCTAGCTGGGAGTGTGTTTATGGGTAGGATGTTTGGAAGGGTTTATTCCCTGAAGAAGTAACATTTTAGCCGTTTTCTCTAGGATAACAGCTTGGCAAAGGGGATGCAGGAGGGTTGGATGGAGAGTGTTCCAGGCAGTGAACAATATGTGGAAATGTCCTGAGGTGGCAAAGAGCTTGAATAAGACAAGACATGAGAGCAATGAGAAGAACGGCTACTAAAGAGGACAAAAAAGAGAGAGGCTTCAGACATATTGGGCCTAATAAACTATATTAAACAATGATTATAAGACATATGGGAAGTCATTGAAGGAATTTAAGTAGAGGAGTGGAATAAAAGACTTGAGAGTTTCTAATATTAACTTTGGCTGCAGGTTAGAAAATAAACAGTGTCAAGGAAGACTTGGAGGACCAATTAGTAGTTCTTGCAGTAGTAAGGCATTATAATTGGTTGGACTAGCTTGTGGCAAAAAGGATCTTGAGAAGCTGCTAATGAAGACATTTTTAGGAGATTGAATGAATAGAATCTGAAAACTAATGTTGGGGGCAGGGAGCATGACACGGAGGGGAAAAGAGTGAGAATGATTTCTAAGTTTTTGGCTTGACTAATGGGGCAGACACACGTAAACTTATGCAATTAAGAAACACTAATTGAAGAGCATATTTTGGGTTTGGCTTCAAGCAGTGAATTTGATGTGCTTTGGAGACATCTAAGCTTTTATATGAATGTTATAACAATTATGTTATTGACTGTAGTAATAATAATTCATTACTAGACTAAAGGTGATTATAATGACTAGTTAAATAATGATAAAGATAGATCATTTTATTCCATTAAAAAACCCAAAACCCACTGCCATCTAGTTGATTCCGACTCATAGCCACCCTATAAGACAGAGTAGAACTGCTCCACAGGGTCCCCACGGAGTGTCTGGTGGATTCAAACTCCTGACTTTTTGGTTAGCAGCCATAACCCTTAACCACTGTGCCACCTGGGTTTCCTTTATTCCATTAGATACATTAATAAAATAAAATAAACATAATCTATCATGGGTATTGTTGACAAAGCCAGCTGCTTTGACCAAAAATCCTGGCCAAAGACAGATTTATGACACAAAGTTTGTGCAGAACTGCTTCAGATTTCCACATGACAAGAAGAAGGTGGTGGAAGAGACAGCCTAAACTAGCTAACATAACACCCTGAAACTGAAGGTCATCAACTGATAGGATATTAAGTTCTCTCTTAGCTTCTGATGTGCTGGGTTCATAAATTATTAACACAAAAAGTGGGAATCTCATCAAGCTACCACGAAGATAGCTAGGTCTGCACACCTCCACAAGTGTTGAGCCCTCCAAGTGCATCTATCTTCAGGAACTATGAACCAAATGGGTATGTGTGTGGGTGTTGGACAGAAAGGTCTTTACGTCAAATTGTAGCAATAATGGTTTGTTCCTAAGCTTGCCACCTCTCTCCCTTCTACCTCCCAAGAGCTATCATTGCAAAACTAGCTATATGGCTTCTGGCTAAAGCTTTATCATAAAAATTTTGCCATGGATTGAAGAATTTAGGTAGTTTCTATCCAGTCTTTTCTTTCCTTCATGTAAGGAATCAGGGGAGAGGCTGCATATTCACAGAACCATAGCTTTTTTCAAAGGAAACGGAAAAATGGATATAGAATAGAAGCTTCAGTAAGCAAAACAGGAGAATAACCAATAAGAGATTATTGGCAGGTTATCAGAATCTCCTTGCCAAGTGGTAAATGAAAGACATTGTGAGAAGTCAGGCATGGGAGCCGAGGGATTCTGAGAGGTCTGATTTTTTAAAGAACTTTGTATTTTTCTTAATGACATTGATGTTATTCAGTATGGTAGTCTAATAAAATGTCAAATTATAGAGAATTCTAAGAAATTCTTCTTAGATCATAATTATAAGCTATAAATACCAGGTACCAAAACTTAAAACCCACTGCCATTGAGTCAATTCCAATTCATAGCAACTCTGTAGGAGAGAGTAGAACTGCCCCATAGAGTTTCCAAGGCTGTAATCTTTACAGAAGCAGACTGCTACATCTTTCTCCTGTGGAATGGCTATGGGTTCGAACCACCAACTTTTTGGTTAGCTGCTTAACCACAGTGCTACTAAGACTACTTGCAGATACCAAGTAGGAAAGAGTTAAAGAGTTTTTATGTGCCATCCCAGCCATCTGCATTTTGGTAGAATTTGATCACAAGGCTGGTTGCAACAGTTGGGAAGCATTTGGCTTGGGGACATTTTGAAAGCGAAACAAACAACAACAACAACAACAAAAACCTTGAAGAATGAAGCCTGTTGTTTCTAGCATTATGGTCTTCCTATGGCCTTGTGCCTGGAAACTCTCCCTTCCCATATAACACCAGTACAGCCAAAGGTCTTAGGTCAGGGAAAATGAGTAGGGAGGTGAAGTAAGAGAAGTCTAGGAGAATCTGTCATACCTCAAATATGTAGCAGCGTGAATAAGCTAGGAAGTGATAGAGAGGCTAGGGTGGTCTATCAGTAGTAACAGGAAAGTATAAGAACAGTGTACGGGGTCAGGTGGATTGGCTGGAATGTATCTATTCATTGGGTTGTTGTGAAGATGAAATGTAACAACACATCTGGGATGCTTGCCTCATGGTAAGTGCTCCGTAATGTTATTATACTTATTAGTCAGAATAGTTAACAGGGCCAGAGATGAAATATGACTATAAGGTAGTTTAAACTGTGGTTGTATGGGGGGAAGTACTTATAGTTCTTATAAACCTATTATGCTCAGGCACTTGGCTAGAAGTCTCACACAAGTTATTTCTCTTGACTTTCATATCAAACATATGAAGAGGTTTATCTTCTCTGTAATACACAGGGGTAAATTTACACTCAGAAAAGTTAAAACAGCTTGTTCAAGGACACATAACTAGTCAGTGGTGGAGCCAGATTTGAAAGCTTTTCTGATTAATGGGCTTTTTCCAAGCGTATGCTTTTTGTTTCCCTAAATTTTATTTATTTTGTAATTGTCTTTGAGAATGTGCACAGCAAAACGTACACCAATTAGACAGTTTCTACACGTACAATTTAGTGACATTGATTACATTCGTCAAGTTGTGCAACCATTCTCACCCTCCTTTTCTGAGTTGTTCCTCCCTCATTAACATAAACTCACTGTCCCCTAAGGTTCCTATCCTAATCTTTCGAGTTACTGTTGTCAGTTTGACCCCATATAGATAGTTCTTAAAAGAGGATAATGCTCAAGGCAGACCTTTTTTGCCAGTTAATTGTTTGGTATTAAGTTTTCCCCAAAGTTATACTTTTTAGAGTACTAGGAGATCTGTGTTAGAGAAAAGACAACAAAGAGAAGGCTTGAACTTCAGAAACTATGCAGAGAGGAATATAAAAATGTAAGCCCATAACACCCTGTGCATGACCCACTCCATACTTCATTGCACTTGTGGATTTATTTGGATGACCGTATCTTTCTCTCTCTATCCCTAGTGGCTGGCATGTAGCAGAATTGCATGGTGTAGCACATAGTTGTATAGAAACTAGTGACAAAACATAAACAGAATCAATAGTATCTGTAGCAAAGATCTTTTCACAGTAAAGGTGATAATAACCTGCACTATAATAATTGGTTTGGGCCGAACAGTAAGAGTGTTACATACATCAACCTGAGGCCAGATTCATTCATGCACACCTTCGTGTCACCTCAAATTCCCAATTCTAAAAATAAGTTAACAAGCTAAAATAATGTATGAAATTCTTATCTTTCAGTAGGAAGTAATATTTCCACGGTTTTAAATCTTAATACTTGAACTGTATATGTATATGTGATTTGTAGTTTTAAGATTTAAGAATTCCATCTAAACCGTAACTAGCATCTGGACAAGTGGTGAAAAATGTATATATTTGCTGATTTTTGGAAGTAGTTTGTTAGACCTTTCTTCCTAGTCAGTCTTGCTTTGGAAGCTCTGTTCCAACCTGTTCAGCACCACAGCAAGATGCAAGTCTCCACTGTCGGATGACTGGTGGCTGAGCATGAGGTGCATCGGCCGGGATTTAAACATGGGTCTCCCACATGGAAGGTGAGAATTCTACCATTGAACCACCACTGGGAACTATCTAAGCTACTGCCGTTATAAATGGGCAAAACTACCTACCAACAGTTTTCTGACAACCTTGATTAGTTTAGATTTGAGTGTGCAAATTGAATTAATAAAGGAAACACTCAATGTGCTAGAGAATGATATTGACATTAGTGAGACTCTTTGATGCTTATATTGTGCTGGGAAGAATACTAACAGGGTTAAACAACTGAAGTCCAATGAGATGAGAACAAACGGGGACAGGCTGATTGTTAGTAGGAAGGATAGGACAGGGGTTGGGAGGCTGGGAGATTGATGTAAACTTCCATCTAATTTAGGATTTGAATTAAAGCAAAAAGAAGCTCAAACCTGCTCGAATCGTGCTACCATCTGTGACTCTGATGTGGCATTTGGAAGAGTAAAAACACATGCTGGAAAATAACCAAGACAAAGAAAAATTCTGGAATATAGGCACAGGATTTTCCTTCCATGGATAAAAGGCTGCACTGCTTTGGAAACATTTGGATCTCTCGTATGCTTCATCTGTGCTGCAAAGCATCTATTTTTAAACATAGATGTTGCATTCTATCTTCGGAGGAACCTTTGTGGATTAATCAGACATCATTTTCCTCGTTTGTCTATGAGTTACATCATTACAAAATATAAATGCTGGTAGTTAGTGATTATCTAACAAAACAGGAGAACAGGGGAAATTAAAAATATTGTTTAAGTGGCATATTATTTAATGAGCTCTCAGCTGTTCTCTTTAGATGCAGTTTCCATGGAAATTATTTAATACTGAGAGGGCGTTCAAAGTAGTGAGGGAGACCACATGTTTTCAGAGCACCTAAGCAGAGAAGCAAAGCAGGAAGGGTCTGTAACTTTGAATTGAACAATGTTTTGTGTTACAAGTACATGTGCATTTGCATTTGTGCTTCATAAAAATGTTTCTGGGAGGCTGGTGGGGGAGGGACAACAACACAATTATTTTTTTCAACTTTAAATTATCACCCTATTTTCTGTCTATTACTTACACGATTCTGAGTTACACAGACAGAAATAATAATTTTTTTTAGACATCAAAAGGAAATTATGCAATACCAAAGTATCATAACGTAGTATCATTTTCTGTGAATTCTGTGGATGATAAAAGGGTCTTCCCTTCAATTAAACATAAGGGAATTTTTATTTTTTGGATCAGTCTTTTGGGCTGCAGGCATGGTTTAGACTGTGACAGACCTCAAGAAAAGTAAAGCCACTTTTGACAAACAGCTGTCCACCTTTTCTGTGTTACCTGCACTGATTGAATTATCTCCTCTCAGTGGCAGGAGCACTGAGCCTCATGGTGAAGGAAACAGCATGGACTTCAGAGCTCAAAGCTCAGGTTCCAGGGCTGGCTTCATCTCCCGTTAGTTATGAGGTTGTTCGCAAGTTACTGAACATCTCTATAGCTCATTTTTCTCTTCCATAAAACCAAATAAGGAGGCAGGGCCAAAATGGAGGAATAGACAGACACTTCCAGTGAGCAGTCTTGCAACAAAGACCTGAAAATACAAATGAAACAAGTATATTTATGACAACCCAGGAGCCCTGAACATCAAAGGCAAAGTTAGAAAATGAACTGAGTGCCAGGGGAAGGAAGGACGGTTCAGAAGCTGAGAGGAGTTACCGGACCTGAATCACCAGGAGCCTTCAGGCATTGTTCCTGCCAGCAACTATGGTGGGCTGGTACTAGCATTCAGCTGCAATTTCCTCAGGGAGAAGCAGCCAGCCACACAGCCTACTCACACCTCCTGAACCAGAGAAGAACGGCGTTCTCAGCAAAAGCTAAGTACTTGCATATATGTTACCATGCCCCCTGCCCCCAAGCTGGCTTCAGCAGCCATTGATTTCCTTGGGCCTGAGATAGGACATAAAGCCATCCTCCTGACTGTGGAGAAGGAATAAATTCGCAGTTGGGGGAAAAGATAATTTGCCAGCTCCACTAACCTGAGGAGCTCAGGACAGATGCAGCTCCTGTCCAGGCATAAACGGTCCCTGGACTTGAGTACCTTTCCCTGCAGCATGGATCTGTATGGGCCTATTTCAGGAGACTAGGCCTTTGCTGACAGATTACAACTGTTTCAGCTGTGCAGTGGAGAGGTGGGTGTTTGATGTTTGACATTGCTTTACCTATTAAACAGGGTCCTCATCGGGGGGTAAGAACTGGTGGCTTCGCTCAGGTCACCCAGCCACCCGCGACAGGGGTCCAAGGATAACTGGTACCTCCCAGTCCTTACAACCAAAAATTTTGTGTGCCCATGGTCCATCTGCAGAACCCACCCATCTCTACTCTCTAGGGAAGAGGGACACGCTTTCCTCAGAGACACTTGGGGAACCATTCTCAGCCCCCTGCCTTGTTCAGAGCGTGAACCCATGCTGCAACCAGATAGCGGTACCTATGCCAAGCATCCCTGCCCCTCTAAGACTGTAGGACAGAGCCTGTACCCCACACTTGATGATCAGCTACCTGGACACCTGAGCTGAATCCATACAAGAAAAGTGAATGGGCTCCTAGACTGATATACCTGATAACACCTCCAGCCGTCTGGTGATAGGACGCCAGAGCTTCAAAGGTGAAAATAATCAATCTAGCTCACTCAAGCACTCCTTTTGGGCATATCAAAACAAAACAAAGCAAGAAGCTAGGATACAATAACCAAACATAAACTAATACAATAACTTATAGATGGCTCAGAAACAACAGTCAATATCAAATGAGATAAAGAAACAGACCATGATCACTTCAACAAGCTTTCAAAACAAAGAATCAAGGGATCCTCTAGATAAAAGTGACTTCCTGAAATTACTGGACGCAGAACACAAAAAATTAATACACAGAACACTTCAAGACATTAGGAAGGAGATCAGGCAATATGCAGAACGAGCCAAGGAACACACAGATAAAGCACTTGAAGAAATTAAAAAGGTTATTCAGTAACATAATAAAAAATTTAATAACCTGGAAAAACCCACAGACAGCAATCAGAAGTTCAGAAGATTAACAATAAAACTACAGAAGTAAACAACTCATAGAAAGTCAGAGGAGCAGAATTCAGCAAGTGGAAGGCAGAATTTCTGAACTGGAGGATAAAGCACTTGGCACCAATATATTTGAAGGAAAATCAGAAAAAAGATTAAAAAAAATGAAGAAACCTTAAGAATCATGTGGGACGCTATCAAGAGAAATAGCCTACAAGTGATTGAGTACCAGAACAGGGAGGGATAACGGAAAATACAGAGAAAATTGTTGAAGATTTGTTGGCAGAAAACATCCCTGATATTGTGAAAGATGAGAAGATATCTACCCAAGATGCTCTTCAAACTCCACATAAGGTAGACTTTAAAAGAAAGTCACCAAGACATATTATAATCAAACTTGCCAAAACCAAAGATAAAGAGAGAATTTTAAGAGCAGCTACGGATAAACAAAAAGTCACCTACAAAGGAAAGCCAATAAGAATAAGCTCGGACTACAAAAAAGCTCGGACTACTCGTCAGAAACCATGCAGGCAAGAAGGTAATGGGATGACTTATATAAAGAATTGAAGAAAAAAAATTGCCAGCCAAGAATCATATATCCAGCAAAACTGTCTCTTAAATAGGAAAGTGAAATTAGGACATTTCGAGATAAACACAAGTTTAGGGAATTCGTAAAAACCAAACCACAACTACAAGAAATACTAAAGGGAATTCTTTACTTAGAAAATCAATAATATCAGGTACCAACTCAAGACTAGAACACTGGACAGAGCAATCAGAGGTAAACCCAGGCAGGAAAATCACAGAAATAAATCAAGATAAGAAAATGCTGAAAACGGGGAAACAGTGATGTTGTTAAGTAAAAGAAGACAACATTAAAACAATGAAGAGGGACTAAGAAATGTAGTCATAGATCTTTCATATACAGAGGAAGACAAGGCGATATAAAGAAATAAAAATTAGGTTTAAATTTAGAAAAATAGGGTTAAATATTAAGGTAACCACGAGGGAGACTAACTATCCTACTCATTAATATAAAACACAAGGAAAAAACACAGACTCAGCAGAAACAAAATCAACAACAATGAATAAGAGGAAAAGACAATATACAAAGATAAACTACTCAGCACAAAAAGTTACATGGGAAAAAGAAACCGTCAACAACACACAAAAAAAGACATTGAAATGACGGCAATAAATTCATACCTATCTATAACTATGCTGCATGTAAATGGACTAAATGCACAAATAAAGAGACAGAGAGTGGAACAATGGATAAAAAAACACGATCCATCTATATGCTGCCTACAAGAGACACATCTTAGACTTAGAGACATAAACAAACTAAAACTCAAAGGATGGAAAAAATATACTAAGCAAACAACAATCAAAAAAAGGCAGGAGCGGCAACATTAATTTCTGTCAAAATAGGCTCTAGAGTTAAAACCACCACAGAGGATAAGGAAGGACACTACATAATGATTAAAGGGACAATATACCAGGAGAATATAACCATATTAAATATTTATGCACCTAATGACAGTGTTGCAAGATACGTAAAACAAACTCAGCATTGAAAAGTGAGATAGACAGCTCCACAATTATAGTAGGAGACTTCAACACAGCATTTTCAGTGAAGGACAGGACATCCAGAAAGGATCTCAAGAAAGGCATGGAAGATCTAAATGCTGCAATCAACCAAATTGACCCCATAGACATATACAGAATACTCCACCCAATAGCAGTCAAGTATACTTTATTTTCTAGTGCACATGGAGCATACTCTAGAATAGACCACGTATTGGATCATAAAGCAAGCCTTAGCAGAATCCAAAACATTGAAATATTACAAAGCGTCTTCTCTGACCACAGGACATAAAAGTAGATATCAATAACAGAAAAAGCAGAGAAAAGAAATCTAACACTTGGGAATTGAACAACACCCTTCTCAAAAAAGACTGGGTTATAGAAGACATTAAGGATGGAATAAAGAAAGTCATAGAATCCAATCAGAATGAAAACAGTTGCTATCAGAACCTTTGATACACAATGAAAGCAGTGCTCAGGGGTCAATTTATACCAATAAATGCTCAAACACAAAAAGAAGAAAGGGCCAAAATCAAAGAATTATCCCTACAACTTGAACAAATAGAAAGAGAGCAACAAAAGAAACCCTAATGCACCAGGAGAAAGCAAATAATAAAAATTAGAGCAGAATTAAACGAAACAGAAAACAGAAAAACAATTGAAAGAATTAACAAGACCAAAAGCTAGTTCTCTGAAAAAATAAACAAAATTGATAAACCATTGGCCAAACTGAGAAAAGAAAAACAGGAGAGGAGGCAAATAATCTGAATAATAAATGAGATGGGCGATATCAAAACAGATCCAACTGAAATTAAAAGAATCATATCAGATTACAATGAAAAATTGTACTCTAACAAATTTGAAAACCTAGAAGAAATGGATGAATTCCTAGAAACACACTACCTACCTAAACTAACACAAACAGAGGTACAACAACTAAATAGACCCACAACAAAAGATGAAATTGAAAAGGTAATCAAAAAACTCCCAACAAAAAAAAAAGCCCTGGCCCAGACGGCTTCGTTGCAGAATTTTAGTACATTTTCAGAGAAGAGTTAACACTACTACTAGTAAAGGCATTTCAGAACACAAAAAAGGACAGAATACTCCCAAACTCATTTTATGAAGGCAACATATTCCTGATACCAAAACCAAGTAAAGACACCACAAAAAAAGAAAATTACAAACCTATATCCCTTGTGAACTTAGATGCAAAAATCCTCGACAAAATTCTGGCCAGTAGGATTCAACAACATATCAAAAAAATAATTCACCATAACCAAGTGGGATTCATACCAGGTATGCAGGGATGGTTCAACATTAGAAAAATAATTAATATAATCCATCACATAAATAAAACAAAAGACAAGAATCACGATTTTATCAATTGATGTAGAAAAGGCATTTGACAAAGCTGAACACTCATTCATGATAAAAACTCTCAGCAAAATTGGAATAGAAGGAAAATTTCTCAACATAATAATGGGCATTTATACAAAGCCAACAGCCAACATCACCCTAAATGGAGAGAGTCTGAAAGCATTTCCCTTGAGATCAGGAATCGGACAAGGATGCCCTTTATCACCACTCTTATTCAACATTGTGCTGGAGGTCGTAGTCAGAGCAATTAAGCTAGATAAAGAAATAAAGCTCATCCAGATTGATAAGGAAGAAGTAAAAGTATCTCTACTTGCAGATGACATGATCTTTTAACAGAAAACCCTAAGGAGTCCTCAAGAAAACTACTGAAACTAATAGGAGTTCAGCAGAGTTTCAAGACACAAGATAAACACACAAAAATCAGTTGGATTCCTCTACACTAACAAAAAGAACATCGAAGAGGAAATCACCAAATCAATACCATTTACAGTAACCCCCGAGAAGATAAAGTACTTAGGAACAAATCTTACCAGAGACGTAAAAGACCTATACAAAGAAAACTACAAGACACCAAAAGAGACCTACATAAGTGGAAAAACATATGTTGTTCATGGATAGGAACACTTAACATTGTAAAAATGTCTATTCTACCAAAAGTGATCTATAGATACAATGCAATTCCGAAAAAAATTCCAACGGCATCTTTTAATGTGATGGAGAAACAAATCACCAACTTCATATGGAGGGAAAGAGGCCTGGATAAGTAAAGCATTACTGAAAAAGGAGAACAAAGTGGGAGGCCTCACTCTACCTGATTTTAGAACCTGTTGTACTGCCACAGTAGTCAAAACAGACTGGTACTGGTACAACAACAGATACATTGACCAATGGAACAGAATTGAGAATCCAGACATAAATCCATCCACATATGAGCAGTTGACATTTAACAAAGGCTCAAAGTCAGTTAAATGGGGGAAAGACAGTCTTTTTAACAAATGGTGCTGGCATAACTGTATATTCTTTGACAAAAAAATGAAACAAGACCCATACCTTACACCATGCACAAAAATGAACTCTAAATGGATCAAAGACCTAAATAGAAAATCTAAAACCACAAAGATCTTGGAAAAAAAATAGGGACAACACTAGGCGTCCTAGTGCATGGCATAAACAGAATGAAAAACATTACTAACAACACAGAAGAGGAATTAGATAACTGGGCGCTCCTGAAAATCAAACACCTATGCTCATCCAAAGACTTCACCAAAAGAGTAAAAAAGATTACCTACAGATTGGGAAAAAGTTTTTAGCTATGACATTCCCAATCAGCGCCTGATGTCTAAAATCTACATGATACTGCAAAAACTCAACTACAAAAAGACAGATAACCCAATTAAAAAATGGGCAAAAGATATGAACAGGCACCTCACTAAAGAAGACATTCAGGTAGCTAACAGATACGTGAGAAAATACCATCATTAGCCATTAGAGAAATGCAAATCAAAACTACAATGAGATTCCACCTCCAACAAGGCTGGCATTAATCCAAAAAACAAAATAATAAATGTTGGAGAGGTTGTGGAGAGACTGGAACACTTATACACTGCTGGTAGGAATGCAAAATGGAACAACCAGTTTAGAAATTGATGTGGCACTTCCTTAAAAAGCTAGAAATAGAACTACCATATGATCCAGCAATTCCACTCCTTGGAATATATCCTAGAGAAATAAGAGCCTTTACATGAACAGATATATGCACACCCATGTTTATTGCAGCACTGTTTACAATAGCAGAAAGATGGCAGTAACCAAGGGGCCCATCAATGGTTGGATGGATAAGTAATGGTATATTCACACAATGGAATACTAAGCATTGATGAAGAACAGTGAAGAATCTGTGAAACATTTCATAACATGGAAGAATCTGGAAGGCATTATGCTGAGTGAAATTAGTCAGTTACAAAAGGACAAATGTTGTATAAGACCACTATCATAAGAACTGGAGAAATAGTTTAAACAGAAAAGAGAATATTCTTTAATGGTTATGAGAGGTGGGAGGGTGGGAAGGAGGGAGAGGGATTTTCACTAATTAGGTAGTAGATAAGAACTATTTTAGGTGAAGGGAAAGACAACACACAGTACAGGAAAGGCCAGCACAAGTGGACTAAACCAAAAGCAAAGAAGTTTCCTGAATAAACTGAATGCTTCGAAGGCCAGCGTAGCAGGGGCAGGGGTTTGGAGACCATTATTTCAGGGCACATCTAAGTCAATTGGCATAATAAAATCTATTAAGAAAACATTCTGCACCCCACTTTGGAGAGTGGCATGTGGGGTCTTAAACACTACCAAGCAGCCATCTAAGATGCATCAATGGGTCTCAACCTACCTGGATCAAAGGATAATGAAGAACACCAAAGACTCAAGGTATTTATGAGCCCAAGAGACAGAAACGGCCACATAAACCGGAGGCTACATCAGCCTGAGAGCAGAAGAACTAGATGGTGCCCGGCTACAACCTATGGCTGCCCTGACAGGGAATACAACAGAGAACCCCTGAGGGAGCAGGAGAGCAATGGGATGCAGACCCCAAATTCTCGTAAAAAGGCCAGACTTAATGGTCTGAGATTAGAAGCACCCCGGTGGTCATGGTCCCCAGACCTTCTGTTAGCCCAAGACAGGAACCATTCCCAAAGCCAACTCTTCAGACAGGGATTGGACTGGACAATGGGATAGAAAATGATACTGGCAAAGAATGAGCTTCGTGGATCAAATAGATGCGTGAAACTATGTTGGCATTTCCTGACTGGAGGGGAGACGAGAGGGCAGAGGGGGTCAGAAGCTGGCGGAATGGACACTAGAAGGGGGAGAGCAATTAGGACTATATACAAAGGTATACACAAATTTTTGTATGAGACTGACTTATTTGTAAACTTTCACTTAAAGCACAATTAAAAAACAAACAAACAAACAAAACCATACCTGTTGCTGTCAAGTTGATTCCAAGCCATAGCGACCCTATAGGACAGAGAAGAATTGCCCTGTAGGATTTCCAAGGAGTGGCTGGTGGATTCGAACTGCTGACTTTTTGTTAAGCAGTTGAGCTCTTAACCATTTAAATTAAACGAGACACTCAGCAGTACTAACTTCCTTTACTCTTTCCCATCCTTTGCAAAAAGTGCTATTATAACATGAAGGCCTCTTTAGGTTTTGTGCTCATATAGAGCCAGCTCCTATGCTACTTCTCCCCTCCACAAGTCTCTACTTTTAATAACAACAACCTAATTTTCTTTTGAGGAAAATCACCTATTCTAACCATTTCAGATGGGATCTAAGCCTAAGAACATCATGTATCTGGTTACTCTGGCCACAGTGTTTTGTTCAGGAAACCTGATTTGGTCCTCTAGGACTTCCAGCAGGGGTTGCAGGTAGGCAGCATGGTGTAGGCCTACAAGAGTCTCTCCTCTCTGGGGATCCTGACCATGAAGCCCGTGGATGGAAGCGGAGCCAAGATATGGGTCTTGATAACTTTATTTGAGCTCCAGTACCCAGTACGCCCATAGCTAAACTTATCCCTGGATTAAAAAAATCAAATTAGCCAATTATTTATCCTTTTTGCTTCAGTAAGTTTGAATTAGTTTTTGATGTTTTGAACTGCCAACATCCACCCATCTGTCAGTTTGTTTTACTGTGGTGGCTTGGATGTTGCTATGATGCTGGAAGCTATGCCACCAGTATTTCAAATACCTACAGGGCCATTCACAGCAGGCAGGTTTCAGTGAAGCTTCCAGACTAAGAGGAAGGGCCTGGTGGTTTACTTCTGAAAATGAATCAATGAAAACCTATGGGTAGTAACAGAACATTGCCTGAGATAATGCTGGAAGGTGAGGCCCTCAGGTTGGAAGACTTAAAATATGACTGCGGAAGAGCTGCCTCCTCAAAGCAGTTGACCATAATGACATCAGTGGATAAAGCCATGAGAACCTTCATTTGCTGGTGTGGCACAACTCAAAATGAGATGTAACAACAGCAAAGCTGCAAATATCCAATAGTAATTGGAATGTGGGATGTACAAAGCATGAATCAAGGGAAATTGGGAGTTGTCAAAAATGAAATGGAATGCTTGAAGATCGATATCCTAGGCATTAATGAGCTGAAATGGACTGGTATTGGCCATTTTGAACTGACAATCATATGGTCTACTATACTGGGAACAACAAATTATAGAGGAATGGTAACCAACCGTTGGACTGGGCAATGGTTTTGTTCTATGTATGGTCACTACGAGTCGGAGCCAACTGGACAGCAACTAACAACAAGAACAACTTTCGACTGAAAGGATTTTGATTAACACCCTCAAGAAAGGTATACCTGAAAGGCGGGAGGTAACATTTAAATTTGGGGTAGGTGCCTAAGGCTTTAAATTCTCTCTTGTCCTTGTTTTTATCTTACCTGTTGATTTTTGCCTTTCCTAAGAAATTTAGAGAGAGTCTGTGTCTTGCAACTCTTTCAGTTATGATCAACACTTATTATACTGGAGCCCTCTTGATATGGTGGTAAGGTAAGGGGCAAGGGCAAATGTCGTATAATATTATGATTAAATCCCCGTCTTTCAGTGGGCCTGTGTTCCTAGGCTGTGCCCTTCAGATATATTTCATACCTTCTCCTAGAAGGTACTGGGGGGAGAAAGATGCCAAATATATTTGTAAAGAAATAAGTAAAATAAATGAATAAATTTTCTAGTAAACACTGAAATATTTGTTTTGGTACCTGTTTTTGAACCCTAACCTAGCGGCTCTAACAAAGGGCATAAGTGAGAGGTAGAATTTTGCCCCTACCCAGGGTTTGTTTTGCTTTCTGTTTTGTCTCTGATTTCTTGATTGATTATATCTTGATTATATCAAGGACCCTTGATATAATCAAAGGATTGAGGAAATGCTTTGTGTAAGTCTTAACATTGCCTTAGATTATATCCGAGGATAGGATATGTCAACTGATAGTGCCCCAGACTACACAGTTAACTGGTGGTACAAGAATACTCAAATCTCATTTTTTGTGTTCCAAATAGGCTGACCAACCATTCTGGTTTGTGTGAGACTGGGGGTTTCCTGGGACATACCACTTTAAGTACTCAGACCAGGAAAGCCTCAGGCAAACCAGGACAAATTGGTCTCGAACACGGGGAATTAGAAACCCTTACTTAAAACCAAACTAAAAAAAACTAGTATAAGATGAAGAATTTTCCCCTTTGAAGTTGTTATCTGTGTGATGATTAGTTAGAGCATGCTCATGTATGTAACGTGGTCGATTATAGGAAGATCAGTTTGGTGACAGTTTATAAATTACTTCATTATTTATATCAGAGTCATCTAAGATTTCTGTCTGACTAAACCAAACAATAAAACAGACAGAATTTTCTCTTTTCTTGGGAACTGCGTAAGTGCTAAGCATATCCACCTACTGGCAACCTATGCTTGGATAGGAGTTTGATGGCAATTCTGAGTAAAGCTTTCTGTATACGTTATCATCAGAATCAGGAGTGGGAAGAAAAAGGATGGAGCTAGAGAGAAAAGAGCTTGGTACAATCAGACATAGGAACAGTTCATCCTCTCTCTACCGTTACCTCCTCTGCAGCTGGCTTGTAGCTTCCTATCTGTAGTAAACGATTGAGGTCACTGCTGTGTTCTAGAACCAAGGTCCAGTTATTCATCAAGAGGTGTGTCTTCCCAACACTTACAAGAGGATCTGCAGAAGTATTAAAAGTAGAGTTGCTGGGTGTCCTAAGCTGATTGTTCAAGCTAGGCACTGTGATCTCTGACACCATCATCACCGCGATCTTTGACCTGTGTGTCCCAATTCTTACGAATGGGATTAAAATGGCAATCCCAACACTCAAGGTACAGTTATTGTAACCAACCTTGTCTTTTACTTTCCTCCAACCTGGGACTGAGACAATGTTTTCCTAGTCAGTTTCCTCTTCAAAGGGACTAAAGTCTTGCCCCTGATTCCCACCAAATTGCTCTGAGCCCTCTGTACAAAGGCTGACATTACCTACCATTTGTTATTTGATGACTGCAGCTTGGAATTCCTCATCTCTGGAGCCCTGATGGTCACAGACAATTTGCCTAAAATCAGGTTGGAGATAGTCTATTACTTGTGGACTGTAATTTACCTGCCCTGCGAACCTCTCTCCTCTAACTCTCCTGCTCAGAAGGAGGTCAGGCTGATGTCCACCTAAACCTGGTCAGGTGCCACATGGGCGGGTGTGCTGCTAAGGGAAGCTATAGCACAGATATAGAAAGTGGTGTCCTGGAAGGTTGCCAAAGGTCATTGATGGGGCCATCAATTCAAGCAGCTTAATGGAGAATCAGACTCAATATATGGAGGCAAAATGGGAGCCAGAAATCAGGGAAGTCTTGGAATAAGGAGTAGTGGAATTTCTAAACGGGAGGCAACTGGGAGAAAATGCAGGAGAGTTGATGAGCAGATATCCACTACAGATTTTATTCAGGCACAGACCCATGAAGGTCATTAAGTTACTTAAAGGGGCTCTAGTGAAATGGCCACTGACCTGACCTTAATACACAGACCTATTGCCATGTTCAGCACTTTCCTGACAAGTACTTTTGCTCTGAATCAACAGCAAAGCAATTATAAAGTTATGATTCAGGTAATTTCCTTGTCATATGCCAATGCTTTGACTCCTGTCTCATCTAGATAGAGTTCTGCTATTGGCTCTTATCCAGATTGATTTTGAGTATTTAGGGAGTATCTGTCTTTCCTCTTTAATTGGATCACGAATGATTACGTGACTAAGGGAGAAATATTCTAAGATGATAATGGCCATGTTGGAGAAAGAATAATTGAGACTGCTTTAGGCAAAAAAAAAAAAAAAAAAAAAATCAATATTTAGCATTTTTACTTGTTTGATACAATAAATGACCATTGAAAATTTTGTTTCAATATTTTCTATCCTTGGAACAGGGTTTCCAACTTGTTCAGAGGTAAGGTAGAACCTTTGCCTCATGACCATTAGAGCTTATAGGCTATTTGCTGATGGGAAAGTTCTTTTACTGAAATATCTAGTCCAGCCACAACTTCTACTCAGCTGGAAATGTCTTAGGGGTGTGTGTTTGTCAGGGGAGAAAGTTTGGCTGGAGACTTTTCTCCAATGAGCCACCATTTCAGAGATGTTTATCTCTCCCACTTCGGGGAGAATATTCTGCATAGGCAGTCAAGCTGAGCCTGTTATTTTGAAACAGTACCTCTGGGAGTCTCTGCTGCATCAGAGGAAGAATTCTGATATAACACCTTAGTTTATTATTCAGAATTTTTCTGGATGGGGTGGAGTTAATGTGTGTTAGCCCTTGTAGAACTAACACAAATCCAAAACTTTTATGTGAAGAGGTTTAGGCCTTTATAACCAAAGTAGGAAATATGGCAAATGTGATTGCGTGTGTGAATGTTTATTTTTTTATTTAAAAAAATTAAAAAAAAAATTTATTGTGCTTTAAGTAAGTGAAAGATTACAAATCAAGTCAGTCTCTCACACAAAAACCCATATATACCTTTCTACGTACTCCCAATTACTCTCCCCCGCTTTCTCCCTCCGGTCTCTCTTTTCGTGTCCATTCCGCCAGCGTCTAACCCCCTCCACCCTCTCATCTCCTCTCCAGGCAGGAGATGCCAACATAGTCTCAAGTGTCCACCTGATCCAAGAAGCTCACTCCTCACCAGGATCCCTCTCCAAACCATTGTCCAGTCTAATCCATGTCGGAAGAGTTGGCTTCAGGAATGGTTCCTGTCCTGGGCCAACAGAAGGTCTGGGGGCTATGAGCATTGGGGTCCTTCTAGTCTCAGTCAGACCATTAAGTCTGGTCTTATGAGAATTTGGGGTCTGCATCCCACTGCTCTCCTGCTCCCTCCGGGGTTCTCTGTTGTGTTCCCTGTCAGGGCAGTCATCGGTTATAGCCAGGCACCATCTAGTTCTTCTGGTATCAGGATGATGTAGTCTCTGGTTCATGTGGCCCTTTCTGTCTCTTGGGCTCGTAATCACCTTGTGTCCTTGGTGTTCTTCATTCTCCTTTGATCCAGGTGGGTTGAGACAAATTGATGCATCTTAGATGGCTGCTTGCTAGCATTTGAGACTCCAGATGCCACTCTTCAAAGTGGGATGCAGAATATTTTCTTAATAGACTTTATTATGCCTATTAACTTAGATGTCCCCTGAAACCATGGTCCCCGACTCCTGCCCCTGCTACGCTGGCCTTCGAAGCATTCCATTTATTCAGGAAACTTCTTTGCTTTTGGTTTAGTCCAATTGTGCTGACCTACCCTGTATTGTGTGTTGTCTTTCCCTTCACCTAAAGTAGTTCTTATCTACTATCTAATTAGTGAATGCCCCCTCCCACCCTGCCTTGCTCCCCCCTCTCATAACCACAAAAGAATGTTTTCTTCTTAGTTTAAACTGTTTCTCAAGTTCTTGTAATAGTGGTCTTATGCAATATGTGTCCTTTTGCAACTGACTAATTTCACTCAGCATAATGCCTTCCAGGTTCCTCCATGTTATGAAATGTTTCACATATTCCTCACCATTCTTCATCAATGCGTAGTATTCCATTGTGTGAATATACCATGATTTATTTATCCATTCATCCATCGATGGGCACCTTGGTTGCTTCCATCTTTTTGCTATTGTAAACAGTGCTGCAGTAAACACGGGTGTGCATATATCTGTTCATGTAAAGGCTCTTATTTCTCTAGGATATATCCAAGGAGTGGGATTGCTGGATCTTATGGTAGTTCTATTTCTAGCTTTTTAAGGAAGCTCCAAATCGATTTCCAAAGTGGTTGTACCATTTGACATTCCCACCAGCAGTGTAGAAGTGTTCCAATCTCTCCACAGCCTCTCCAACATTTATTATTTTGTGTTTTTTGGATTAATACCAGCCTTGTTGGATTGATACCAGCTTTGTTGGAGTGAGATGAAGTCTCATTGTACTTTTGATCTGCATTTCTCTAACGGCTAAGGATTGTGAACATTTCCTCATGTATCTGTTAGCTACCTGAATGTCTTCTTTAGTGAAGTGTCTATTCATATCTTTTGCCCATTTGTTAATTGGGTTATTTGTCTTTTTGCAGTTGGGTTTTTGCAGTATCATGTAGAATTTAGAGATCAGGTGCTGATCAGATATGTCATAGCTAAAAACTTTTTCCCAGTCCATAGGTAGTCTTCTTACTCTTTTGGTGAATTCTTTGGATGAGCATAGGTGCTTGATTTTTAGGAGCTCCCAGTTATCTAGTTTTTCTTCTACATTCTTTATAATGTTTTGTATACTGTTTATGCCATGTATTAGGGCTCCTAATGTTGTCCCTATTTTTTCTTCCATGATCTTTATCATTTTAGTTTTTATATTTAGGTCTTTGATCCATTTTGAGTTAGTTTTTGTGCATGGAGTGAGGTATGGGTCTTGTTTCATTTTTTTGTAGAAGAATTCCAGTTATGCCAGCACCATTTGTTAAAAAGACTGTCTTTTCCCCATTTAAATGTTTTGGGGCCTTTGTCAAATATCAACTGCTGATACGTGGATGGATTTATGTCTGGATTCTCAATTCTGTTCCATTGGTCCATGTATCTGTTGTTGTACCAGTACCAGGCTGTTTTGACTACTGTGGCGGTACAATAGGTTCTAAAATCAGGTAAAGTAAGGCCTTCCACTTTGTTCTTTTTTCAGTAATGCCTTGTTTATCCAGGACCTCTTTCCCTTCCAAGTGATGTTGGTGATTTGTTTCTGCATCTCATTAAAGAATGCCATTGAGATTTGGATCTTAATTGCATTAAATGTATAGATCGCTTTTGGTAGAATAGACATTTTTATAATGTTAAGTCTTCCTATCCACGAGCAAGGTATGTTCTCCCACTTATGTAAGCCTCTTTTGTTTTCTTGCAGAAGCATACTGTAGTTTTCTTTGTGTAAGTCTTTTACATCTCTGGTAAGATTTATTCCTAAGTATTTTATCTTCTTGGGGGCTACTGTAAATGGCATTGATTTGGTGATTTCCTCTTCAATGTTCTTTTTGTTGGTGTAGAGGAATCCAACTGGTTTTTGTATGTTTATCTTGTATCCAGATACTCTGATGAACTCATCTATTAGTTTCAGTAGTTTTCTGGAGGATTCCTTTAGGGTTTTCTGTGTATAAGATCATGTCATCTGCAAATAGAGATACTTTTACTTCTTCCTTGCCAATCTGGATGCCCTTTATTTCTTTATCTGTCCTAATTACTCTGGCTAGGACTTCCAGCACACTGTTGAATAAGAGTGGTGGTAAAGGACATCCTTTTCTGGTTCCCGATCTCAGTGGGAATGCTTTCAGGCTCTCTCCTTTTAGGGTGATGTTGGCTGTTGGCTTTGTATAAATGCCCTTTATTACGTTGAGGAATTTTCCTTCTATTCCAATTTTGCTGAGAGTTTGTATCATGAATTAGTGTTGAACTTTGTCAAATGCCTTTTCTGCATCAATTGATAAAATCATGTGATTCTTGTCTTTTGTTTTATTTACGTGGTGGATTACATTAATTGTTTTTCTAATGTTGAACCATCCCTGCATACCTGGTATGAATCCCACTTGGTCATGGTGACTTATTTTTTTGATATGTTTTTGAATTCCGTTGGCTAGAGTTTTGTTGAGGATTTTTGCTTCTACATTCATGAGGGATATAGGTCTATAATTTCCTTTTCTATTGGTATCTTTACCTGGTTTTGGTATCAGGGATATGGTGGCTTCATAGAATGAGTTTGGGAATATTCCATCCTTTTCTATGCTCTGAAATACCTTTAGTAGTAGTGGTGTTAACTCTTCTCTGAAAGTTTGGTAGAACTCTGCAGTGAAGCCGTCTGGACCAGGACTTTTTTTTTTTGTTGGGAGTTTTTTTTTTTTATTACCTTTTCAATCTCTTCTTTTGTTATGGGTCTATTTAGTTGTTCTACCTCTGTTTGTGTTAGTTTAGGTAGGTAGTGTGTTTCTAGGAATTCATCCATTTCTTCCAGGTTTTCAAATTTGTTGGAGTCCAATTTTTCATAGTAATCTGATATGATTCTTTTAATTTCAGTTGGGTTTGTTATAATATCGCCCCTCTCATTTCTTATTCAGGTTATTTGCTTCCTGTCCTGTTTTTCTTTTGTCAGTTTGGCCAGTGGTTTATCAATTTTGTTGATTTAAAAAAAAAATCAGCTTTTAGTCTTGTTAATTCTTTCAATTTTTTTTCTGTTTTCTATTTCATTTACTTCAACTCTAATTTTTATTATTTGTTATCTTCCGGTGCCTGTGGGTTTCTTTTGTTGCTCTCTTTCTATTTGTTCAAGTTGTAGGGATAATTCTTTGATTTTGGCCCTTTCTTCTTTTTGGATGTGTGCATTTATTAATATAAATTGGCCTCTGAGCACCGCTTTTGCTGAGTCCCAAAGGTTCTGATGGGAAGTGTTTTCATTCTCATTGGATTCTCTGAATTTCTTTATTCCATCCTTAATGTCTTCTATAATCCAGTCTTTTTTGAGCAGGCTATTGTTCAGTTTCCAAGTGTTTGATTTCTTTTCCCTGCTTTTCCCATATTGATATCCTCTTTTGTGGCCTTATGGTCAGAGAAGATGCTTTTTAATATTTCAATGTTTTGGATTCTGCTAAGGCTTGCTTTATGACCTAATATGTGGTCTATTCTAGAGAATGTTCCATGTGTGCTAGAAAAGAAAGTATACTTGGTTGCTGTTGGGTGGAGTGTTCTGTATATGTCTACGAGGTCAAGTTGGTTGATTGTGGCATTTAGATCTTCTGTGTCTTTATTGAGCTTCTTTCTGGATGTCCTATCCTTCACTGAAAGTGATGTGTTGAAGTTTCCTAATATTATTGTGGAGCTGTCTATCTCACTTTTCAATGCTGATAGAGTTTGTTTTATGTATCTTGCAGCCCCGTCATTGGGTGTATAAGTATTTAATATGGTTATATCCTCCTGATATATCATCCCTTTAATCATTATATAGTGTCCTTCCTTATCCTTTATGATGGATTTAACTTTAAAGTCTGTTTTGTCAGAAATTAATATGGCCACTCCTGCTGATTTTTGATTGTTGTTTGCTTGATATATTTTTTTTCATCCTTTGAGTTTTAGTTTGTTTGTGTCTCTTAGTCTAAGGTGTGTCTCTTGTAGGCAGCATATAGATGTATCTTGTTTTTTAATCCATTCTGCCACTCTCTGTCTCTTTATTGGTGCATTTAGACCATTTACATTCAGGGTAATTATGGATACATTTTTTTATGAATTTAGTGCTATCATTTTGATGTCATTTTTTGAGTATTGTTGACAGTTTCTTTTTCCCACTTGATTTTATGTGCTGAGTAGATTTTCTTTATATATTGTCCTTTCCTTATATTTGTTGTTGTTAATTTTGTTTCTGCTGAATCTGTATTTTTCCCTCGTATTTTATTCTGATGAGTAGGATCGTTTGTCTCGTTTGTAGTTACCTTATTATTTACCCCTATTTTTCTAAATGTAAAACTAACTTTTATTTCTTTGTATCGCCGCACCTTCCTCTCCATATGGAAGGTGTATAATTACATTTCTTAGCCCCTCTTTATTATTTTAATGTTGTCTTGTGAATGTTTTTTATTTGATGACTTAGTGGTGATAATTACCCCTAGTTTTTTTATTGCTGGGAGCAGGTATGATGGCTTAGAAGTTTGCCTTCCCTTCCTTCATTTATATCTATTTTTATAATAGAATAGTTACTAAGATAAAGAATTCTTCGAAACAATTTAAATCTTTCGTCTTAGAATATATTACCTCATAGCTAAGAATTAGTAGAATGGATTCAATCACTGATTTTGAAAAAGTGTTGACACATCCCACACAAAGATTACTGTATTTTTACACAAATAACATCCATCTTCTACATTTGTTTGCCAACCTTGCCCTCCCCCTGTGAACTATTTTCATAAACGCTGCTATGCCAATTATTTTTCATATGTTGTTGTAAAAAATTAGCGTAGCGTGCTTACAAAAACACCTCGCAAAGGGAGGGCATGGTTGGCAAACAAATATAGGTGTGTGTTATTTGTGTAAAATACTGTATACTTATGAACACTTACACGGTACTTAATTTGCATTTGGCACTGGTCTAAGCAGTCATCTAATTATTATGACAGCAGCCCTGGTGTGCAGTGGTTAAAATGCTTGGCTGCTAACCAAAACTTTGGCTGTTGAAACCTACCCACTACTTAGCAGGAGAAAGATGCGGCAGTCTGCTTCTATAAATATTTACAGCCTTGGAAATCCTACGGGGCATTTCTACTATGTCATATAGGATCAGTATGAGTTGGAATCAGCTGATGGCAGTGGGTTTGGTTTTGGTTTTGGAATTATTATAACAACCATGTGAAGTAGGTATACATAAGAGAACAGGCTTGGAGGGATTAAACTACTTGTCCAAAGTCACACACATACAGTTGGAGCTGAGACACCAACCCAGAGAAACCTATTCTAGAATCCATTTGGACAGTGCTAGAGGGCTGAAATTGATCATGATGGGCTTAGGCCTTGGTATAGTTCTCTGATTTACATAAATACAATATGTATTTTCTATGCATATTTGAAGATACCCATCGACCTTGGGCAGGTTGTCCCTTTGAAAGGCACTCAAATAGGAATCATTAAACAAATGACAGGAGGAAGATTACATTTACGGACTGGCTGTGTTTGGGGCCTTAGTATTGTCAGTTTTGTTTGCTTCCCACCTACTTTTTGATCATATAGCTGTGTTTTGGCCAACTAATTTTGCAATTGTTTCCTCAGTGACGCTGATTATCGCTTCTCCTTGTGAATCACCTCTCTGAATTCACGTAATCGTACCAGAGCACTGATGGTTGCTGCTGTGAGAGCAGAGTGCTCCGGCTACTCCTCTAACTTATAATTCTTCCTAAGCCTGGACTGTCTGATCTTTATTCTTCACTAGCACATACTCTCTGCCACGTGAAAAAAACATTTCTGGCCTTCTCAAGCCTTGCTAACTTTCTCCTTCTCATTTGTCCTTTCTGCCTGTTTTCTGTGATTATTCATCCCAGCACTCGCAGTCACTATCACCTCTTCTCTGTCTGGATCTCCTACCACCTCTCCAGATATCACAATCAGATCTTATTCCTCTATGCATTATACATAAGAGCTAACTTTTCACTTTTTCTTTTATTAAAGTAATTCTAAACATTTTCCTTCCATTTATTAAAACATTTCATGAGCATAAATGTTTATAATTATCTTCTAGCCTTATCCCTCTTTGCCCCTTCTCCTCAAAACACCCAGCCCATCATACTGGAGACACTTCCAGTAGAATAAAAAGAATAGTGAACTTTATCTGTGATAGACATATTAACTCATAACAGTCCTTGCAACAAGCCTATAAGGTGGTTACAGAGGAGAAAATTGAAGATCAGAGAGGCAAAATAGCTCGCTTAAGGTTGCGTAGTGAGTAATAGTAGAGCTTAGTACTATACGTGGATAAGGTGATTCCAAAGTCTGTACTTTTAACTCCTACATTCTACCATCTTTTTAAAGACAGCAATGTGGCTACCTAGCCTCCGTCATCCAGTTGCAGTAAACATAGCCTCTGTATCATATGATGGAGTCCCTGGTTGGTGCAAACAGTTAATCACTAGACTACTAATTGAAAGACTGGGAGTTCAAAACCACCTAGAGGTACCTCAGAAGAATGGCCTGTCAATATCCTTCTGAAAAATCACAGCTATTAGATACCCTATGGGACAAGTTTAACTCTGAAACACGTGGGGCAGTCATGAGTCAGAATCTACTTAACAGCTGTTTTTTTTTGGTAATTTGATAAATGGGTTATCAGTATTGCCAAGTATAGGATTTGTTGACTCTAAAACTTGAAGAGACCTCCCAAGCATTGAGTTTCCTAGTGATAAAGGTCAAAAACTTTCCTTTATTTTGAAGGAGATATGCTGGCATATCTTAGATCATTGACCCCAAAGAACTTTGTAATTGTAACAGGGCCCCATATCTTTACAGAGATTACTTTTCTGTCTGGGGAACATGTTTCTTACCAAGGCATCTATAATGCTTGCCACTTCTTACTCATCAGGTTTGATTAACATGTCATCAATACAGTGTTTTAATGTAATATTCTGCAGAAAGTCCTGATGGTCCGGGCCCCTTCAGACTATATTGTGATAAAGGGCTGGAGAGCAAACATAGCCCTAGAGCAAGGCTGTTAATGTTTACTTGTCTATCTCCAGTGACTGCAAAGTGCTTCTTATCCTCCTTCCTGGTGGATATTGAATAGAACACATGCAGCAAGTCAATAGGCACATATGACATACCTGGGGCTCCCTTAATCTACTCTAGAAAATGTACCAGATCTGGTATAGCTGCTGTAACTGAAGCTGCCACTTGTTATATTTGTGTTAGTCCACGGTCATCCACAATGATCCATGTGGTTCTTGTACAGATCAGACAAGTACATTGCTGTTGTTCTTAGTTTCTAGCAAGTCAATTCCAACTCATGGCAATTCTGTGTGTGTCAAAGTAGAACTGTGCTCCAAAATGTTTTCAGGGCTGATATTTTCGGAAGTGGATCACCAGGACTTCTTTGCTGAGGTGCCACTGGGTGGACTTAAATTAATGAGCACTTATTATGAGACAAGGAGCCCTGGTGGCACAGTAGTTAAGCGCTTGGCTGCTAACCAAAAGATCAGTGGTTTGAACCACTAGCTGCTCCATGGGAGAAAGATGTGGCAATCTGCTGCCATAAAGATTACAGCCTTGGAAAAACCCTATGGGGGCAGTTGTACTCTGTCCTGTAGGGTCTCTCTGAGACTGAATTGACTCTTCAGCATTGGGTTTATTATGAGCATTTATGGGCACTTTATTTACATTTTCTCGCTTAATCATTTCTATAATTCAATGAGTTGCGTGCTATTACGGTGTCTATTTTACAACCTAGAACAAAAGTTTAAAAAAGTTAAGTAAGTTGTCCCAGTTCTGATTCCAAGCTAGTATGTGGTAGAACTAGAATTCAAATACTCTGAGCTGAAAGCCATAGATAGCCCCCCTGCTTACTGCCTCTGTGATAGTGATACGCCCTGGTGGAGGCTGCAGTAATTCAAGTCTACGGTGAGTGGTATGGACATGAAGACACTTAGTTTGGGGAGAAAGAAAGATGCGAAGTGCACAGCAATAGGACACTCTGAGTGCCTGAGTCATTAGACAAGGAGATTTCAGGCTTTACCTGAAGATTATTAATAAAAGGCAAATCATTTTGGTGTTAAACCTGCTGAAGAAGATAGGAACATAAGGGGGATTTGGGTACCAGAATTTTCTTGTCCTACAAAGGATTGTCACCTTAATTAAACACTCCATAGATTTTGTAGATCAGTTGCAAAGAAATAGAAGACATTTACAAGAATGGCATGTTGAGAAGGCAGAGAAGGCTTATCACCAATTTCTGTCGAGTTGATTCCAATTTGTGGCAACCCCATGTGTGTCAGAGTAGAATTGTGCTCCATAGGGTTTTTAATGGCTGACTTTTTGGAAGTAGTTCTTCAGACCTCTCTTCTGAGACACTTCTGAGTGGACTTGAACCTCCAACATTATGTATAGCAGTCTAACGTGTCGCTAGGGACTCCTATTTCTTATTAGTATTTCTCTTTTCTGCCTTAACCATCTACCAGGATTTTAACTTAAATCTTACTTGTTCAACACTAATGTATCACATTTGTTTTGAACTGGAGATAGTTGACGCGGTGTTTAAATGTAAACACACTATTTAGAAATGTAGTTTTCACATAATATAAGCATATCCTAAGCTACTGTTTTCTTTTTTTTAAAGTAATTTTTAGATGGTTACATTAAATAACAATAATGGAAATTAAATACATCATTCAGAACCACCATAAAATAGATTGCTTTGTATTTTGTTCACTTTTGGTTCTTATTAATATGTATACATCATTTTTATATAATTGCAATCAATGCAGAGATATAATTTTGTTTTCTTTACCCATTAACATATGAGCATTTTCCCATGTAGCTAGTTTTGTAAATTAACATTTTAATGACTGTGAATTACTTCATAGAGTTATTGTAGCAAAATTTATTTAACTATTTCCATACCATTGAACATTTAAGTTGCTTCTAATTCTTTATGGGCATAAATGATGAATAACAAGCAAATGGAGTTTGGAGTCTGGGTGATGTGGGTTTGAGTCCTGACTTTGCTATTTATAAGCTATAGAACCCAGGGCCAGGTATTTAGCTTCCCTACTCAACGGTATAATGTATTCATAATTATCTCTCATGTTAGACACTGTGTTTAGTGCTGGGTACACAGTGGAGCACAAGAAAGATGTGCACTCCCTGTAGAAATATATAGCTGATAGTTTAATGTCTTAAAGTGGTGGTAACAATAATATTTATCTCACAAGATTATGTTCTTTTTCTGTATATGGGGCTTCTACGACTTTGCCCTGGTAAAGTAGTGCTGACTTTCCCAGTATTGTGTACTGTTTTATTCTTCACCAAAATTATCACTTAACTACTATCTAGTTAGTGTTTTTCCCTCCCCAACCCCTTTTGCCTTGTAACCATCAAATATTGTTTCTTTCTGTGTAGAAACATTTTCATGTGTTTTTATAATAGTGGCCTCATGCAGTATTTTATTTGTTCTTTTGTGATTAAGTTATTTCACTTAGGATAATGCCTTCCAGATTCATCCATGTTGTGAGATGTTTCCCAGATTCATCATTGTTCTTTATCGTAGCATAGTGTTCCATTATGTATATGTACTATAGTTTGTTTATCCATTCATCTGTTGGTGGGCACTTAGGTTGTTGCTATCTTTTTGCTATTGTGAATAATGCTGCGATGAACATGGGTGTGTGCATGTCTATTCATGTGACAGCTCTTATTTCTCTAGGACATATTCCTAGGAGTGGGATTGCTTGATCATAGGGTATTTCTATTTCAGGGTAAGATGGTAATCTCATTGTAGTTTTGATTTGCATTTTTCT
Organism: Elephas maximus indicus; assembly: GCF_024166365.1. Taxonomy (NCBI): domain Eukaryota; kingdom Metazoa; phylum Chordata; class Mammalia; order Proboscidea; family Elephantidae; genus Elephas; species Elephas maximus. The sequence goes on from NC_064821.1 coordinate 140,774,954, forward strand.
AATGACTAGTTATCTTGGGCATTTCCTCATGTGTCTGTTAGCTGCCTGAATGTCTTCTTTGGTGAAGTGTTTGTATCTTTTGCCCATTTTTTATTTGGATTATTTGTCTTTTTGTTGTTGAAGTGTTGCATTATCTCGTAGATTTTAGAGATTAGACCCTTGTGGAATGTCATAGCAAAGTTTTTTTTTCCCAGACTGTAAGTTTTCTTTTTACTCTTTTGGTGAAGTCTTTTGATGAGCATAAGTTTTCAATTTTTAGGAGATCCCGTTTATCTAGCTTATCTTCTGGTGTTTGTGTGTGTATTGTTAATTGTGATTTGTTGCCTGTTAATGCCGTGTATTAGGGCCTCTAGTGTTGACTCTATTTTTTCTTACATGATCTTTATAGTTTTGGGTTTATATTTAGCTCTTTGATCCATTTTAAATTATTTTTTGTGTATGGCATGAGGTATGGATCATGTTTCATTTTTTTTTGTGATGGACATCCAGTTTTGCCAGCACCATTTGTTAAAGAACTGTCTTTTCCCCACTTAATGGACTTTGGGTCTTTGTCAAAGATCATGTGGCCATAGGTAGATGGCTTTACATTTGGGTTCTCAATTCTGTTCCATTGGTCATTGTGTCCGTCATTGTACCAGTACCAGGCTGTTTTGACTACTGTAGCTGTATAGTAGTTTCTGAGGTCAGGTAGTGAGAGGCCTCGTACTTTGTTCTTTTTCTTCAATAATGCTTTACTTATCTGGGGCCTCTTTCCTTTCCATATAAAGTTAATGATTAGTTTTTCCATCTTTTTAAAGAATGCTGTTGGTATTCGGATCAGGATTGTATTGTATTTGCAGACTACTTTGAGTAGAATTGACATTTTCACAATGTCGAGTCTACCTATCCATGAGCATGGTTTGTTTTTCCATTTATGTAGGTCTTGTCTGGCTTCTTGCAGCAGTGTTTCCTAGTTTTCTTTGTATAGGTCTTTCACATCCCGGTTAGATTTATTTCTAAATTAAAACTTTTTTTTTAGCAACTATTATAAATGGGTTGCTTTTCTGATTTCCTTTTCATAGTTCTCTTTATTTGTGTACAGGAGTTCAACCAATTTTTGTATGTTTATCTTGTATTCTGCTACTCTTCTGAATCTTTCTATTAGTTCCAGTAGTTTTCTTGTGGAGTCTTTAGGGTTCTTTATGCATAGTACCATATCATCTGTGAATAGGGACAGTTTTACTTTTTCCTTACCAATTTGGATGCTTTTTATTTCTTTTTCTTTCCTTATTGCTCTAGCTAAGTCTTCCAAAACCAGGTTAAATAGGAGTGGTGATAAAAGGCTTCCTTGTCTTGTTTCCATTCTCAGGGGGAATGTTTTTGGCCTCTCTCCATTGAGAATGATGTTGACTGTTGGTTTTGTATAGATGCCCTTTATTACATTGAGGAATTTTCTTTTTATTTCTATCTTATTGAGAATTCTTATCAGAAATGGATGCTGGATTTTGTCAAATGCCTTTTCTTTCTGCATCGATTGAGATGATCTTGTGATTATTTTCTTTTTTTTTAAATTTATGGAGTGAATTACATTGGTTGATTTTCTAATGTCAAGCCATCCTTGCATACCTGGTATGAATCTCACTTGGTTGTGGTATATTATTTTTTTATATGGTGCTGAATTCTACTGGCCAAAATTTTGTTGAGAATATTCACATTTATGTTCATGAGAGATCTTGGTCCATAATTTTCTTTTTTTGTGATGTCTTTGCCTGGTTTTGGTATCAAGGTTATGATGACATTATAGAATTAATTTTAAAGTATCATTCCTTTTCTATGTTCTGTAATAGTTTGAGTAGTACTGATGCAAGCTCTTCTCTGAATGTTTTATAGAATTCTCCAGTGAAGCCATCCAGGCCAGGACTTTTTCTAGTTAGGGTTTTTTTTTTTTTTTAAATCACCTTTTCAGTCTCTTTTGTTATGGGTCTGTTCAGATTTTCTACCTCAGTTTGTGTTAGTTTAGGTAGGTAATGTGTTTCTAGAAATTTGTCCATACTGCCTAGTATATAGTAAGTGTCCAATATTACTCCCATTACTATTAACATTATTAATCCCTCAAAATAGTTATAACTTTGATTTTAACTCCTAAAGTATGAGTTACCATTGTCACTCTTCAAAACCCACAAGGAATTAAGCTTATTAATGTAGCCAAGTTATCATTTAAGAAGAAAAATTTTGTTACAATACAGATTTTGTTTATCTCCTTATATAAGACTATATATGAGAAATGACTTACTAAGTTACTAACTAGTTACTAATTCATTTTTGTTTATGAATCTAATACCTTCTTAAAGTAAAATCTGAACACTGATATCTTTGTAGGTTAGTGAAGATGCTTAAGCAACGGGTTAGTACCCTAAGTTGTAGATTTAAGGGAAGTCTGTTAAATGTAGCCTGATCTATGGCACTCTTTGAGGAAAATAATTTCTCTGTACCATCCTTTTACCTCTCATCCTACAACTTTTTTTGTGCATGTTTAAAGTGTACAATTTAATCAATTTTGACATCGAATGCACCTATGAAACCCTCATTTTCAGTCAAGATAATGAATATTTCCACCATTCCAAAATGCTTCCTTGTGACCTTTTATAATCCTTCTTTCCTGCCCTACCCCAACCCCACCCTCATCGTCAGGCAAACACTGATCTACTTTTTGCTACTATAGATTATCTGGCTGTTTCTAGAATATTCTATAAATAGAATCGTGCAGTATGCACTCTTATTTGTTTGGTGTCTTTCACTCAGTTTAATTATTTTGAGATTCATCCATGTTATATGTGTACAAATAGTTTATCCTTTTGATTGTGAAGTATTAGTCCATTATATGCATATGCTGCAATTTGTTCATCCATTTCCCAGCTGATGGACATGTAGATTGTTTTCTGTGTTTGGTTATTGCACATAAAATTGCTATGAACATCATGAACAAGACTTTGTATAGACATATGGTTTTCTTTCTCTTGGATAAATGCCTAGGAGAGGAATGGCTGGGCTGTGTGGTAGACGTATGTTTAATCTTTAAAAACAAACAAACAAAACTGCCAGTTTTCTAAAGTGGTCACACCATTTTACATTTCCACCAGCAGTATATGAGAATTCCAGTTGTTTCACATCCTTGCCAACACTTAGTATGGTTAACCTTTTTAACTTTAGCCACTCCAGAGAGTGTAGTGCAGGGGTCAGCAATCTGTGGCTCATGGACCAAATCCTGTTTTTGTAAATAAAGTTTTGTTGGAACACAGACAAAAGTATATCCATTTGTTTATTATATTCTATGGTTGAATTTACTTTACAACGGCAGAGTTGAGTAGCTGCGATAGAAACAATCTGAACCACAAAGGCTAAGACATTTACAGTCTGGTTCTTTACAGAAAAAGTGTGCTGACACTGGTGTAGTGATACCTCGCTGAGGTTTTAATCTGCATTTTTCTTAATGACTAAAAAAAAAAAAAGACAAAAACCCCAAATCCATTGCCGTTGAGTTGATTCTGACTCCTAGCGACCCTATAGGACATAGTAAAACTGCCCAATAGAGTTTCCAAGGAGCGACTGGCAGATTTGAACTGCTGACCTCTTGGGTAGCAGCCATAGCACTTAACCACTATGCCACCAGGGTTTTCTAATGACTGTTGTTGTTGTTAGGTGTGTTCCAGTCGGTTCTGACTCATAGCGACCCCATGCACAACAGAACGAAACACTGCCCGGTGCTGAGCCATCCTTACAATCGCGGCTATGCTTGAGCTCATTGCTGCAGCCACTGTGTCAGTCCACCTTGTTGAATGTCTTCTTCTTTTCCGCTGACCCTGTACGCTTTAAAGGTCACACGTATGTATTTACGCTTCAGGTTTTTATACCACCAGGTGGCAGTGTTATACCCTTCCTGAAACAATTGGAAAGAATCAAGATAATGTATTCCAATTATTCTTTGAAAAGTTGACTCAGCTTTTGTCTCCTGTGTTTAACATGTCATGTTTAATTGTTACATGTGATCTAATTTTTCTACATCTGTAATAAGTTAACTTCATACAATATTATTTCCTGTACATTTCTAAAAACTTTGTCCCTGAAGTAGCATTGATTTCCCAAGTGGGGACCAAAGTTTTCATTTGTTGGCCCTTAGGCCAGGGCTGGCCAAAAGTAGGCGTTTGTATCCTTAACACGGTGTAGAGTATATGTACACCCCACCTGACATACCTTCTACTATGTTATGCTATTTGTTTCTGAATTACTTTATAGGGGTGTGTGTGTGTTTGTGTATAAATATACTATATATTATTATACGTGTATAAATATGAAACAATTCATTGTGGCACATCTTAAAAAATTAAGAAATTGTTAAAACACTCAGAAAATATAATATAATAAACTCTTACATACTCATCAGCAGTTTTACAAATTCCAACAGTTTGCATGTGTGCTTTTAAGTAAAACATGAATTCAGTTGAAAACACCGTGTATCCCTCTCTGTCTCTGTGTCTTCCTTTCCCTCTTTTCTTGCTTCTCAGACATAATACCATCTTGAATTTGGTGTACTTTATTTCCATGCATGCTTTTATTTGTTCAGTATTTTACATGTGTATAAAAAGTAAATAGTGTTGTTACATAGATGGTACCACTTCAATAATTGTTTCTGTCTCTTCATCTTATTCAACAGAACAGCAGCATTTGACAGAAACGTCCATCCCATTGTGCTGAAATCCATCCATTCCAGCAATACTTCAGGGATTACCCTTCCCTGGTTCTCCTTTCTGCTATTCCTTTTCTTTTGCTAGTTCTACCTCATCATTTTGCCTCTAAATGATGTAAGTTACCTCAGAGTGCAATCCTCCATTTTCTTTTTCTTTCTTTAGATCTACACTTCCTCCCAGATGATCTCATCCAATCTATAGACAGAGGATTCCAAAATTTATATCTCCAGCCCAGTCTTCTCCCCAAGCTCCAGCTTCATATATGTGATTGCCTTCTTGCCATTTCCACTAGAATATAGTAATATACCCAAAACGGAAGTCTTGATTCTACTCTATATTATTGTTGTTGTGTGCCATCGAGTCAATTAGTTTTGTATTATTGCTATAACAAACTTAGTGGCTTAAAACAACACACATTTATTATCTTCCAGTTCTGGACATCAGAAGCCTAAGATGAGTTAGCAGAGCGGCATCCATTTTGTGGGCTCTAGGGGAGACTTCGGTTTCCAGAGGCTGTCCATGTTCCTTGTTGTGTGGCCGTCTTTCATCTTCAAAGTCAGCAGTCGTATCACTTTGTTGTCATATAGGTTTCTCTAACTCTGGCCCTCCTCTCTCCCTCTTATGAGGACCTTTGTTATTATATTGGGCCCAGGAGAATAAACTAGGCTAATCTTCCCTGACTACCCTGTGCTTAACAGTGCCTTTTCTCTTCATCCTCTTACTCTGCTTTGTTTTACTTCACTCACTTTTCACCCCTGACGTAGTGTATATTTGTTTATTTACTCCTTATCCCTTTCCTCTCACTAGGGTGCGAGCTCTTTAAAACCGTGGACTTTGTCTACTTTTCCCTCTGCTGAATCTCCACTACTCAGAAAAATCTGGTATTTCTGACACATGGAAGATGCTAGATAATTACTTGTTGAACAAAATTGAATACCACAACCTACTTTTTCATTCCAGATTATATTTTTGAGATTTATCCATACTTATTTGCATTGCTCTCTTTCACTAATTTAAACTGCTCGTTCATTAAGTTTAACATAAACATTCTACTTTATGGCTATACCTCAACTTCTCATACTTGCATTGATAGATATTCAGGTTCTTTCCAGTTTTTCCCTGATAGAAGCAGTGCTAAAATATGTATTCTAAGATATTTTTTCTTGTGTACATGTGCTGGTTTCTCCAGGGTATATTACTAGGAGTGGAATTGTTGAACTGTGAGGTATGTTTAAATTCGACTTTATTAGACATTGCCAAATTCCTCTCCAAAGTGCTTGACCAATTTACACTACTATTGGTGGTCTGTACATGGTTAATTTATGTAATTTTCCATGTTCTGAGCATTAGTATGGCAGGATTTTTGTGCACTTTCTAGTTATGAGCACTCTACTGTGCAATACTGATTTGAGTGTTTTCTGCAAGAAATGCTTTCTGCTTTGTTTTGGTCTTTGTTTCATTTATTATATTATTATGAATAAATTTGACCTGTAAAGAGTGACAAAAAAATACATGCAAGAAATTGTGTTGCTTTTGCTGGAAAAAACCCAGAGACTATTACGCAATTTTTAAGAGGCTGTAGTCCCCCTATAAAGAAATAGTGAAAGAAACAAAGAGTAAATGTCAGCAGGCAAGTAGGGATTACATTGTGAAGGGCATCAGAGACATCCCAGCATCTTGGAGGAACCGGCAACGTGTGCATGAATAACAGCTCTTGCTGGAGGCATGCACAACTCAGAGAGAGTGGAAAAGAAATAGCCAGGGGACGATGCCCAGAACCAGCTTCCTATTTCCATAGGACCCAGGCTATAATAACACTACACATCACTTGATTCCATTCACACTACCCTTTCTTGGAATGGAGCTTTCACATAAGGTAGGTGTATAGTCACAGGCTGGTAGCTATCATAGATCAACAGCTTGTTCAGTATTATTATTTCCTGATGCACAGAGGAAAGTTAAAAGCATACAGAGTGCACACTTGGTGCTTGGTCATATGCCTTTTCTTTAAAATATTAATATTTATCAGCATACCACATTACTGTCCAGTTCCACAGGTCTCTATACATAGAAATTAATGTTAATGATGCCCCCCAGAGGGAACAGTGTGGTGGCTTTGTTTACCAGGTACTGCCATAAGTTCTTTTTTTTATACGTTGTCTCATTTTTTTTTTCTTGCAATTGATCTTCTAGATAAGCATTTTGGGATACCATGTAATTCATAAAACATCTTGCCTGGGGTCATTCAAAGGTTCAGCTGCTAAACAAAAGGTCAGTGGTTTGAACCCACCAGCTGTTCCTTGGAAATACTATGGGGCAGTTTTACTATGTCCTACAGGGTTGCTGTGAGTCAGAATTGACTTGATGGCAACGAGTTCGGTTTTTTTGGAGTGATAAGGAGCCCTATGGTGCAGTGGTAAGGTGCTAGACTTTACCACTTTACCGTTGAAAGGTCAGTGGTTTGAACCCACCCAGCAGCTCTGCAGGAGAAAAGACCTGGCGATCTGCTTCTGTAAAGATTTATAGCCTAGAAACCCTACGGGGCAGTTCTACTCTGTCCTATAGATAGGGTCACTATGAGTTGGAATCAACTTGATGTCACACAAGAAGAAGAAGAGATGGTAGCAGGGGGAATTATCCACTGGAATCCATGAAAACTGCATAAAAGTTCAGCACGTTGTGTTCTCAATATGTGGCCCCTGCTTCAGAAAATACTAGGTCTGCAAACTGAGAAACTAGGATTCCCTTATGAAATCTCCTGCCTATCAAATGCACGATAATCTTACCAGAGTAAAGCTCTGTGAAATAAAAGGGATATTACCACATCCCTAACACAATGTGTTAGAAACTTTGGTGGTGTAGTGATTAAGTGCTATGGTTGCTAACCAAAAGGTTGGCAGTTCGAATCCACCAGGCAGCTCCTTGGAAACTCTATGGGGCAGTTCTACTCTGTCCTATAGGGTCACTATGAGTTGGAAGTGATTCAACAACAATGGGTTTTAACACAATGTGAGAAGGCTTTTCTTGATATTTATTTTTATGTGAATCAATCTATATAAGGACATTTGTAGAGGATCTATCCACACTCTCTTTTTTAACTTATTGAAGGAGATGAAACCTGTGAATTTCCTCACATTTCTTTGATGCTTACACAGGACATTCCTAAGAGATGCTAAATGTAGAGGAAGCACATCAAAGTTGGCAATTAGCATTTTGATCAAGTAATATGCCACATTTCACGATTCAATTTCCATCAGGTATTTTGGCCTTTAAAGAAAATTTTTTTCTACTTAAAGAACAAAGGATTTTCTTTCAAATATAATATCCTTCTTACTCAACCAGTAAGGTACCTTGTTGATGGGATTTTATTAACGCCATTAGATAAATCACTTGACAAAATCAGTCAATGACAGCTGGGTGACACTAAAAGCTGTTGGAAGACAGTGACGGTGATTTATTTACCATGCTTTTCCCAGCGACAAGAACAGTACTTGTGTACAATGGGAGCTCAATACTGAGTTTTTGAAAAAATATTCTAAATTTATGAAAGTTCCTTTATCATATTTTCCTCTTCTGTCCCTAAAATACACACACACGTACACACACATCCACAGATCTTGATTAATTTATTAGGTGGAAATATGTAAAAATACTGTTTGAACTTGCCTCATGAATATTCAGTCTCATCCTTTTAAATTGTGTTTTAGGTGAAAGTTTACAGAGCAAATTAATTTCTCATTCAACAATTTATACACAAATTGTTTTGTGGCATCGGTTGCAATCCCTGCAATGTCTCAACACTCCCTCCTTCCCCACTCCCTGTTGCCATCCATCCATTTTTCCTGTCCCTTCCTGCTTTCTCATCTTTGCTTTTGGGCAGGTGTCGCCAGTTTGGTCTTGTATACACGATTGAACTAAGATGCACATTCCTCATGTGTGTTATTGTTTGTCTTATAGACCTCTCAACTCTGGCAGAAGGGTGAACTTTGGGAGTGGCTTCACTTCTGAGTTAAAAGGTTGTCTGGGGGCCACAGTTTACAAATCAAGTCTGTCTCTGATACAAAAATTTATATACACCTTGCTTTATACTCCTAATTTCTCTCCCCCCCTTTTTTTTTTTAATGAGATAGCACACTCCTTCCCTCCACTTTCTATTTTTGTGTCCATTCAGCCAGCATCTGACCCCCTCTGCTCTCTCATCTCCCCTCCAGACAGGAGATGCCAACATAGTCTCATGAGTCTACTTGACCCAAGAAGCTCATTCTTCACCAGTATTATTTTCTATCCCATACTCCAGTCCATTCCCTGTCTGAAAACTTGGCTTTGGGAATGGTTCCTGTCTTGGGCTAACAGAAAGTCTGGGGACCATGACCTCTGAGGTCCTTCTAGCCTCAGTCAGACCATCAAGCCTGGTCTGTTTACGAGAATTTGGGGTCTGCATCCCACTGCTCTCCTGCTCCCTCAGGGGTTCTCTGTTGTTTTCCCTGTCAGGTCAGTCATAGGTTTTTGTCGGGCACCATCCAGCTCTTCTGATCTCAGGCCAATGCAGTCTCTGGTTTATGTTGTCCGTTTTGCCTCTTGGGCTCATAATTACCTTGTGTTCTTGGTATTCTTCATTCTCTTTTGCTCCAGGTGGGTTGAGACCAATTGATGCATCTCAGATGGCTGCTTGCTAGCATTTAAGACCCCAAACACCACTCTCCAAAGTGGATTGCAGAATGTTTTCTTAATAGATTTTATTATGCCAGTTGACTTAGATGTCCCCTGAAACCATGGTCACCAGACCCCTGTCCCTGCTATGCTGGCCTTCGAAGCATTCAGTTTATTCAGGAAACTTCTTTGCTCTTTGTTTAGTCAAGTTGTGCTGATCTTGCCTGTATTGTGTGTTGTCTTTCCCTTCACCTAAAATAATTCTTATCTACTATCTAACTAGTGAAAACCCCTCTCACTTCGTCCCTCCCCCGCTCGAAACCATCAAAGAATATTTTCTTCTCTGTTTAAACTATTTCTCAAGTTCTTATAATAGTGATCTTATACAATATTTGTCCTTTTGCAACTGACTAATTTCACTTGGCATAATGCCTTCCAGATTCCTCCATGTTATGAAATGTTTCAGATTCATCACCATTCTTTATCCATGCTTAGTATTCCACTTTGTGAATATACCACAATTTATTTATCCGTTCATGTGTTGATGGGCACCTTGGTTGTTTCCATCTTTTTGCTATTGTAAACAGTGCTGCAGTGAACATGGATATGCATATATCTGTTTGTGTAAAGGCTCTTAATTCTCTAGGATATACTCCAAGGAGTAGGATTGCAGGATCATATGGTAATCCCATTTCTAGCTTTTTAAGGAATCGCCAAATCGATTTCTAAAGTGGTTGTACCATTTCACATTCCCACCAGCAGTGCATAAGTGCTCCAGTCCCTCTGCAACCTCTCCAATATTTATTATTTTGTGTGTTTTGGATTAATGCCAGCCTTGTTGGTGAGAGATGGAATCTCATTGTAGTTTTGATTTGCATTTCTCTAGTGGATACCTGAGTGTCTTCTTTAGTGATGTGTCTGTTCACATCCTTTGCCCATTTTTTAATTGGGTTGTCTTTTTGTAGTTGAGTTTTTGTAGTATCATGTAGATATTAGAGATCAGACGCTGACCAGAAATGTCATAGCTAAAAACTTTTTCCTGGTCTGTAGGTAATCTTTTTACTCTTTTGGTAAAGTCTTTGGATGCACATAGGTGTTTGATTTTTAGGAGCTCCCAGTTATCTAGTTTTTCTTCTGCATTGTTAGTAATGTTTTGTGTACTGTTTATGCCATGTATTAGGGCTCCTAACGTTGTCACTATTTTTTCTTGCATGATCTTTATAGTTTTAGATTTTCTGTTTAGGTCTTTGATCCATTTTGAGTTAGTTTTTGTGCATGGTGTGAGGTATGGGTCTTGTTTCATTTTTTTTGCAGATGGATAGGCAGTTAATGCCAGCACCATTTGTTAAAAAGACTGTCTTTTCCTTATTTAGCTGACTTTGGGATTTTGTCAAATATCACCTGCTCATATGTGGACGGATGGATGTCTGGATTCTCAGTTTTGTTCCACTGGTTTCTGTATCTGTTGCTGAACCAGAATCAGCCTGTTTTGACTACTGTAGTGGTATAATAGGTTCTAAAATCAGGTAGAGTGACCCCTCCCATTTTGTTCTTCTTTTTTGGTAATGCTTCACTTATCCAGGGCCTCTTTCCCTTAAGTTTAAGGGAAAGTTTATGTCTTTTTGGTGGATTGTGTCTTTAATCATTATATAATGTCCTTCCTTGTCTTTTATGGTTGATTTTGCCTTGTTAAATTTTATCTGAGATTAGTATTGCCACTCCTGCCCTTTCTTGATTACTATTTGCTTAATGTATTTTTTTCTATCCTTTGATTTTTAATAAATTTATGTCTGTGGGTCTAAGAAGTGTCTCTTATAGACAGCATTTAAATGGGTCATGTTTTTTAATCCATTCTGCCACTCTCTGTCTCTGTCTTTCTGTCTCATTTACATTTAGTGTGATTATTGGTAGGTATGAATTTATTGCTGTCATATTATTGTGCTTTCTTACTTTCTTTTATTTTTTGTGTTGCTGACGTTTTCTTTGTTCTTGTTACTTTCCTGTGCAGAGTTCCTTTTGTTTGTGAGTTTTCTTTTCTTTCACTATTAGAGGTTTTGTGTTTATTGAACCTTTATGTTTCCTTCTTTTTTTAATCTGATGAGTAAGTTTCTTAACTTTCTTTGTGGTAACCTTGAAATTTAGCCTTATCGTCCTAAGTTTGAACCAGTATTTTATTATTTGACATTGTCTTTAGTTCCTCTCCATTTGAAAGGTGGGATAGCATATGAGGCTAGCTGGGAGGGGGGGGAAGGGAGAGAAAAAAAAAGGTTAGCAAGCAGGTGGGGATAAGGCAGATCTGGGGGCCATTGGGAAAGGGGGGTTATGACATATGAGGCTAGGTGGAGGCAAAAAGAAAGAAAATAAAAAAATAAGTAAATAATAAGTGGTGGTGCAGTGGGGGTGGGGCAGACCTGGGGAAGTGGCAGGCTGGTGGCTTTCTAGTCATGGGACATGGCAGGGTCTGGTGGCAGGGGGAGAGGTGGTATATGGGGCTAGGTTGGAGGGAGAAGGAAAAAGAAGAAAGAAAAGACAAATAAACTAAAAAAAATTAAAAAAAATCTGGCAGTGTGGTGGGGGCCAGTGAGTGGGGGCAGGACAGACCTGAGGACTGACTGAAAAGGAAGGGATGTGATGTATGAAGTTAGGTGGGTGGGAGAAAAAAAGAAAGAAGAGAAAGAAACAAATGCAAAAAAAAATGGTGGCACAGCTGGAGCTGGCTGTTGGGGGTGGGGTGGACTTGGGGCAGCTATGTCCTGGTGGCTCTCCGGCTGAACAGCATGGTGTGGCACATCAGGAAGGGGTGGAAGTGGCATATCGGGCTAGGTGAAAGGGAGAAAGAAAAGGAAAAAAAAGGAAAGAGAAAAAAATGGTGCAGTGGGAGCTGACTGGTGGGGGTGGGGCAGACCTGGGGTGGGAGCGAGCCAGTGTCTCTCTGGCTGAGTGGTGTGGTGTAGCCCATCATGGAGGGGTGGAAGTGGTATATGGGGTGTTTCTCTGTTTACCAGGTGCTCTGTCACTTTGCCTTCCTCTAAGGGTTGTTACTGGCTGTGCTCCAGGATGGTGGTGCTGTCCACATTTGCTGTTAGGGAACCTCCACTCTGTAACTCTCCTCGTTCCCTATTTTCCATCAGTTTCTTCCATTCTGTCCTTCATTTAGTTCTTTGTCCCTTCATTTGATGCTTAGGATTCCAGGATTGACGTTTGTATCTGTTTAATTAGTTTTAGGGTCTTTGCTACTGAGGGATGGCATGGTTTGTCTGCCTATAGTGCCATGTTGGCTCCACCTCAGTCTCATTTTTATGTGTGGGCAGAAATCATGTGCTTATCTCCCTCTCCATTTCTTTTAATTAACCGTCAGGCAAGACATTATCACCCAGGTTCATTTTCTGAGTATGCACAGAGTATGATGAGAAAGTCTGCAGAAAAACAACTTCAGGGAAAACCATAGTGATGGTTGTCATTTCTAGAATTGCCATGAGATGAAGTTAATAATGTAATTCTAAGCCTGAAGGGCAACACTCTTGATTTCTACTATTGTTGTTTTTAATCCTTGAACTAAATAACATTTTTCTTTATCTTTTTTCCTTCCCTCAAGTTTTAAATAAACTACAAAGACAGGAAAGCCTATTATTTGGTCATCCTAATGTATTTAGCATTTTTCATATGCTAAACATTCCTGTAGATGCCAAGAAAAACATCTGCTCTTAAAAATTACCAACATTCCTAAGATTGCAGAGCTTTAAAGTACAGTAGGATTTCCACTCAACAGTGAACCACCCACAGTTTGTCAAGCATATGTCTTATAACAAAACTTTCCAGAATATTATTGTTCCTGGGGAGCTTCTGAAATAAACATTCTTAAATAAAACAAATCAACATACGTTTACATGTGGATTGCTGTGTTGTGAGATTCTACAACAAGATTTTGTAAATTAAACTCATCTAAAATATTGCTATCAGCTTGCATAAGAGCATTTCACATTTCCTTCTTTTCCCCAGCAATTGTTACTTATGTAAGACTCAGAGTTCAGCCAAGTTCCTTGATTATTACTATTATTATTTTTAATATCTCTTGAAAAGAGGGAATAACATACTTGCATAAGCAGCTCTATGTGTGAGATAATAAAGGACAATTTCTCTCTTAAATCTCTTTGTTTTTTATTTTTCAGAATGCTGGAGCATAAAACTGAAAAAATAAACACAATTTCTGTATAAACACCATTTTGTTGAAATGGGAGGACTTAAAAGAGAATACACTAGAATTTTTATCTTGACAAATTAATAAAATAACGAGCCATTAAGCATCTTCAGTAAACAATTTAAATAATTGAATATCTACTGTGAAAAACCTTAAAGTTACACTTCAAATGGTAAAAGTCACGGTTTAGTTTGTTATCTTGAAATAAGGCCGTTCATAAAAGTTTTCAAATGGGCATAGCTTCTGTTACTGTTGACACATTTTGGTAAAATTGTGGTTAAAGGAGATGGAGCCATACCAGCTAATCTCTTAGAGCTACTAGTCAAGCTGTCTCATGGCTGTCCACTAGCCATGCTCTTGTGGGGTACTGAAAGGCTTTGATTACTGCACTTACTGTGTTGCTTAACAACATTCTGTTAAGAACAACACCCAGGTGTGGCAAGATATAACATTATCTATAACTTGGAGATTTTGGATCTAGGTTATGGCTAAGAAGATAGCTACTAGACCCTGCAACAACATGGAGTTGTAACAGTCAACCTCATGAAAGTCTGGATTTATTCTGTTTCAAGAACTCCATTTCTGGAATATTGTCTGTTTTGACCACCACCCCCATACTCCCCTTCCGATGTTCACCTTGTCTTGACTTCAAGTTCTTGAGTGTTTTTTGGTTCCTGATGACATGCTTTGGAGACCCTAGGTCTGGCTGACATTGTGTTGCCTAGGATCTCTGCCCAAGGCACAGAACCAATACAACAATAATTGGGCAATTTCTGTATCACTGAAAACTAAATAAATCTAGACTCCTTTTTGTGGAAAACTAGATTAGCAGTGAAGAACATGGGCTCTGGAAAAAAAGGGACTAAGGTTGAAATCCTGTCTCTGCTACTGATGAGCTTTGTAACTCATCTGTACAAGGGGATAATACATAAAAATCTCATAGGTTATTGTAAGTATTAAATAAGATTATGGATATTAAGTGCCTAACACTGTTCCTGCCTAAAGTAGACAACCAATAAAGTATACCTTATCATTATTTCTGTAAGAAAATGAGTCCCAAAGAGTCCCTTAACTGAGGGTCTGTTCCAAGGTGGAAAGAAATGGTCAATAAAACTATAAGCTCTTGGGGGCTCATCTTCTTTATGTTGTTGATGTCTCTTTATCACAGGTGCCTCCAACACTTTCGCACGCTTAACTACGAAGTCAGAGGCCAAACATACTGTAATGTACATAGCAAAACGTAGCACCTACATTATGCCTGGCACAGCATGACACAGTTCATGGACCATTTTGGAAGCCACTGCCCCGAACCTTCTTTCTTTTCCTGTATGCACAGACTCACTTAGCTGCTTTGAGCTCACCTGCCCACTTCCCATGAAGGTGCAATTCAACAGTGTAAAAAATTGTGGTGTAAACTCACACGAGTCGTTCTCAGGAAGCCAGGAGTATTTTGAAGAGAAGAATAATGTAGCATTTTAGTATATGGGGGTTTTGATCTTGGATTTGGTATTTTCTATCTGTGTGATACTGGGAAAATTCCTTATTCTCTATGATCCTCAGCTTTGTTTTAAAACAGGGAAAATAATGTTGTTTGTGAGTATTAAATAAATTAATATCTGTGAAGCACTTAGAACAGTGCCTGACACCTCTAGATCACTTGACGAGTATTAACTATTATTAGTCTGTTGAGGCCAGCATGAACAGTTTATTACGACTATTTTTGAAGACCTGGTTCTCTGCTCTCAGTTTCTATTTCCTGCAAGTTTTAAAAACATTAAAAAGTACATTGACTACCTTCAGAGGTAATGAGCCACTTGAAGTGTTCTCAGGATGTTCAAGCAGGTTAATATTCTGTGATATTTCACTTGAAGCAATTACATTGGAGGGAAAGTTTCTCATTTCAGGGCTCAAGGGCATGTTCCCATGCTTTAACAAGCAAAGTTTTTCAAAACTGCTTTTGTAATCTATTGGAAATCTGAGGTTTAACTCTTTGAAGGGAAGAATGGCTGTCATTAAACTAAGTAGGTTTGAAGGTATCTCGGAGACCACTTTGCTGTAATCTTTTTTTAAAAATTTTTATTGTGCTTTAAGTGAAAGTTTACAATTCAGGTCAGTTTTTCATACAAAAACTTACACACGCATTGTTATGTGACCTTAGCTGCTCTACCCACAATGTGACAACACACTCCTCCTCCCTACCCCATATTTCCCGTGTCCATTCAACCAGCTCCTGTCCCCCTCTGCCTTTTCATCTTGCCTCCAGACAGAAGCTGCCCACATAGTCTCATGTGTCTGCCTGAGCTAAGAAGCACACTCCTCATCGGTATCATTTTAATGTCTTACAGTCCAGTCTAATCTTTGCCTGAAGAGTTGGCTTCAGGATGATTTTAGTTTTGGGCTAACAGAGAGTCTGGGGGTCATGTCCTCTGGGGTCTCTCCAGCCTCAGTCAGACCATTAAGTCTGGTCTTTTTTTTTTTTTTTTTAATCAGAATTTGAGTTCTCCATCCCACTTTTCTTCTGCTCCATCAGGGACTGTCTGTTGTATTTCTGGTCAAGGCCGTCATGTGTGGTAGCCAGGCACCATCTAGTTCTTCTGGTATCAGGCTGATGGATTCTCTGGTTTATGTGGCCCTTTCTGTCTCTTGGGCTCATATTTTCCTTGTGTCTTTGGTGTTCTTCATTCTCCTTTGCTCCAGGTGAGTTGGGACCAATTGATGCATCTTAGATGGCTGCTTGCTAGCACTTTGGTGGGATCTTTGTACAGAGTAGAGCTGCTCCATAGGGTTTTCTTGGCTGTAATCTTTGTGGAAGCAGATCACCAGGCCTTTCTTTCAGGACACCACTGGGGAGGTTTGAGCCACCAGCCTCTGGGTTAGTAGTTGAGCTCAAACCATTTGCACCACCCAATAACCTAGAATTCTCTTACAAGTAAAAGAAAGCAGAACAGAGTGTGACTTCCTTTTCAGGTATTTCTGGTAAGTACATCTTAGGAGACACAGGTTTTAAAATGGCTGCTCTGGGTTTGACTAGTGTGACACCAGTCACTTACTCTGCTGGAAAGCTCTGATGAGAGACTCTCATTCTGCACTAAAACAGAGACCCAGCAGGATTCTGGGCGTGGCTGCCTCAGCATGAGACCAAGACCTACTGCATGGTAAAGTTTCTGCTGTTCTAAGTTCAGAATGTGTGAGGAAACTAACACTGGAGAGAGAATTTAAACCTTCATTGTCAAAATTTTGAAACTTGAGCTTGGAGAAAAAAATTATTCTCTATAGATTATGCAATGATGCCCCCATGCATCTGCCAGTTCGTCATACTGTGGGGGCTTGCGTGTTGCTGTGATGCTGGAAGCTTTGCCACAGGTATTCAAATGTCAGCAGGGTCACCCATGACAGGTATCAGCTGAGCTTCCAGGCTAAGACAGACTAGGAAGAAGGACCTGGTGGTCTACTTCTGAAAAGAATTAGCCAGTGAAAACCTTATGAATAGCTCAAAACATGACTGGAGAAGAGCTGCCTCCTCAAAGTAGAGTCGACCTTAACAACATGAATGGAGTCAAGCTTTTGAGATCTTCATTTGCTGATGTGGCGTGACTGAAAATGAGAAGAAACAGCTGAAAACATCTATTAATAATTAGAACCTGGAATTTATAAAGTATGAATCTAGAAAAATCGGAAATTGTAAAAAATGAAGTGGAACACATAAAGATAGGTATTCTAGGCCTTAGTAAGCTGAAATCGACTGGTATTGGTCATTTTGAATTGGACAGTCATATGGTTCACTATGATTAGAATGACAACTTGAAGAGGAATGGCGTTGCATTCATTGTCAAAATGAACATTTCAAGATCCCCCCCTTTAATTACAACGCTGTCAGTGTTAGGATAATATCCATACGCCTACAAGGAAGACCAGTTAATACCACTATTATTCAAATTTATGCATGAACAGCTAAGGTCAAAGATGAAGAAATTGAAGATTTTTACCAATTGATCAAACATGCAATCGGGATGCACTGATAATTATTGGTGATTGGAATGCGAAAGTTGGAAATAAAGAAGAAGGATCTGTAGTTGGAAAACATGGCCTTGGTGATAGAAATGATGCCGGAGGTTACATGATTGAATTTTGCCAGACCAATGACTTCTGCACTGCAAATACCTTTTTCACCAACACTATACACATGGACCTCGTCAGATCAATACCCAGGAATCAAATAGGCTACATCTGTGGAAAGAGAAGATGGAAAAGCTCAATAACATCAGTCAGAACTAGGCCAGGGGACGACTGCAGATCAGACTATCAATTACTCATATGCAAGTTCAAGTTGAAACTGAAGAAAATTAGAACAAGCCCACGACAGCCAAAGTATGACCTTGAGTATATCCCACCTGAATTTAGAGACCATCTCAAGAAGAGATTTGATGTGTTGAACATTAATGACCTAAGACCAGACCAGTCATGGAATGACATCAAGGATATCATACACGAAGAAAGCAAGAGGTCATTAAAAAGACAAGAGAGAAAGAAAAGACCAAAATGGAAGTCAGAAGAGAATCTGAAACTTGCTCTTGAACATCGAGTAGCTAAAGCAAAATGAAAAAAATGATGAAGTAAAAGAGCTGAATAGAAGATTTCAAAGAGTGGCTTGAGAAGACAAAGTAAAGTATTATGATGACATGTGTAAAAATCTGGAGGTAGAAAACCAAAAAGAAAGAATACAATTGGCATTTCTCAAGCTAAAAGAACTGAAGAAAAAAACCAAGCCTCAAATTGCAATGGTGAAGGATTCTATGGGGAAAATATTAAATGATGCAGGAAGCATCAAAAGAAGATGGAAGGAATACACATAGTCATTATGCCAAGAAGAACTGGTTGATGTTCAAGCATTTCAGAAGGTAACATATGATCAGGAACCGATGGTATTGAAGGAAGAAGTCCAAATTGCACTGAAGGCATTGGTGAAAAACAAGGCTTTGAGAATTGACAGAACACCAATTGAGATATTTCAGCAAACGGATGCAGTGCTGGAAGTGCTCACTCATCTAGGGCAAGAAATTTGGAAGACAGCTACCTGGCCAACTGACTGGAAGAGATCCATACTTATGCCTATTTGCAAGAAAGATGATCCAAATGAATAAGGAAATTACCCAACAATATCGTTAATATCGCATGCAAGGAAATTTTGTTGAAGATCATTCAAAAGCATATGCAGCAGTATATCAACAGGGAACTGCCAGAAATTCAAGCTGGATTTAGAAGAAGATGTGGAACCAGGGAAATCACTGCTGATGTCAGATGGATCCTGGCTGAAAGCAGAGAATACCAGAAAGATGTTCACCTGTGTTCCAATGACTATGCAAAGGCATTCGACTGTGTGAGTAGTAACAAATTATGGATAACACTATGAAGAACGAGAATTCCAGAACACTTACTCGTGCTTATGAGGAATCTACACATGGATCAAGAGGCAGTTGTTTGAACAGAAAAAGGGGATACTGCATGGTTTAAAGTCAGGAAAAGTGTGTATCTTTTTACCATACATATTCAATCTGTATGCTGAACAAATAATCTGAAAAGCTGGACTATATGAAGAAGAAAGGGACATGGCGATTGGAAGAAGACTTATTAACAACCTGTGTTATGCAGATGATACAACCTTGCTTGCTGAAAGTGAAGAGGATTTGAAGCACTTACTGATGAAGATCAAATACCACAGCCTTCAGTGTGGATTACGCATCAACATAAAGAAAACAAAAATCCTCACAACTGGATCAATAAGCAACATGATGATAAAAGGAAAAAACACTGAAGTTGTCAAGGATTTCATTTTACTTGGATCCACAATCAACACCCATGGAAGCAGCAGTCAAGAAATCAAAAGACGTTGCACTGGGCAAATCGACTACATAAAACCTCTTTACAGTGTTGAAAAGTGCAGATGTCACCTTGAAGACTAAGGCGTGCCTGACCCAAGCCATGGTATTTTCAATCGCCTCAAATGCGTGAGAAAGCTAGACAATGAATAAAGGAAGACCGAAGAAAAATTGACACCTTTGAATTGCGTTGTTGGCAAAGAATATTGAATATACTATGGAATGCCAATAGAATGAACAAATTTGTCTTGGGAGAAGTACAAGCAGAATGCTTCTTAGAAGTAAGGATGGTGAGCCTGTGTCTCACATACCTTGGACATGTTGTCAGGAGAGATCAGTCTCTGGAGAAGGATCACGCTTTTAAAGTACAGGATCGGTGGAAAAAAGGAAGATGCTCCATGAGATGGATTGACACAGTGGCTGCAACCGTGGGCTCAAGCATAGCAACAACTGTGAGGATGGCGCAGGACAGAGCAATGTTTGGATCTGTTGTGCGTAAGGTTGCTGTGAGTCAGAATGGGCTGGACGGCACCTAACAACCACAACAACATACAATGATGGCAACACAATAAACAAACACAGTATATAAACTATAGGGCTGATGTTAAATATGAAATGTCTGAACTTTTCAAATAAAATATTTTCAAAATTGAGCTTTCTTCCATGAACAAAATTTTTGTAATTTTTTTATTGAAATAAAACATAGAACAATGTGCAAATTATTAGTGCACATTTCTATGAAATTTTACAAAGTGAATTTGCCTATGTAACCACCACCGAGAACAAGATGTAGAAATCTCCTTATTCCCCTCTCAGTCAGAATTTCCTCACCAAAAGTGGTACAATTCCAAAGATGGTCTCTGAAGATTCCCATGATGTGATTATTCAATCATACGCTAATCGTGCACTGATTCGAAGGAGAAGGGAGTTTGTATATGTAATTAGTCCCAAGTCAGATGACCTTAAGGAGTGACGATTATCAGATTGGCTGGATTCAACCAGGTGATCCCCTTAAAGTAGAGTTTTCTCTACTTTAGTGGCAGAAGGGAAGTCAGAGATTCAAAGCAAGAGAGGGATCCCTGGCTTTCAAGATGGAGGGGTCACTTGTCAAGGGATGCAAGAGGGTTTCAGGAACAGTCCCTAGCTGATAAAAAATTAGCTGATAGCAGCAAAGAATTGGGAACCGTAGTCCTACAACCAAAAGGAAATCAATTCAGCTAACAACCGGAATAAGCTTAGAAGCATTTTCTTCCCAAGGGCACTCAGATAAGAGTCCAGCCTGATTAACGCCTCAGTTGTGGACTTTTGAGACCCTAAGCAGAGAGCCCTGTTGAGCCTGCCTGAACTTCTGACCTACAAAACTGTGAGGTATTAAATGGGTGTTGCTATAAACTGCTAATTTGTGGTAATTTGTTTCAGCAGAAATAGAAAACACCATGTGTAGCCAATTATCTGCCTTTCCTCACCACAGATTAATTTTGACTGTTTTTGCATTATATATAAATGAAATTGTACAGCCTATACTCTTCGCGTTTGGCTTCTTTAGATCAACATTGTGTCTGTAATAGTCATCCATGCTGTTGCATGTAGCAGTTTTTTTTAATGTTGTATAATATTCCACTGACACCACAAGATTTTTTGGTTTGTTCTACTGTTGATGGGCATTTGGGTTGTTTTTAGCCTTTGGCTGTTATGAGTAAAGCTGTGATGGGCATCGCTGAAAGCTTCATAGATACGTACAGTTAAACATCTTTCTGTTAGGTCTATGCCTAAGAGTAGAATTATCAGGTACATGTACTTTAATATATGCTGCCAAAGTTATCCCAAGTAGTACAAATTTAAGCTTCCGAATAGAGCGTATAGAGTTATATGTGCTCCCCACCCTGTTCAAGGCTTAGTATTTTCATTTTTTAAAATTTTTTTTGTTGTGCTTTAAGTGAAAGTTTACAAATCAAGTCAGTCTCTCACACAAAAACTTACACACACCTTGCTACATACTCCCAATTGCTCTCCCCCTAATGAGTCAGCCCACTCCCTCCCTCCACTCTCTCTTTTCCTGTCCATTCTGGCAGCTTCTAACCCCCTCTAACCTCTCATCTCCCCTCCAGGCAGGAGATGCCAACATAGTCTCAAGTGTCCACCTGATGCAAGCAGCTCACTCCTCATCAGCATCTCTCTCCAACCCATTGCCCAGTCCAATCCATGTCTGATGAGTTGGCTTCGGGAATGGTTCCTGTCCTGGGCCAACAGAAGGTTTGGGGACCATGACCGCCGGGATTCTTCTAGTCTTAGTTAGACCATTAAGTCTGGTCTTTTTATGAGAATTTGGGGTCTGCATCACACTGTTCTCTTGCTCCCTCAGGGGTTCTGTGTTGTGTTCCCTGTCAGGGCAGTCATTGGTTGTGGCCGGGCACCATCTAGTTCTTCTGGTCTCAGGATGATGTAGTCTCTAGTTCATGTAGCCATTTCTGTCTCTTGGGCTCCTAATTACCTTGTGACCTTGGTGTTCTTCATTCTCCTTTGATCTAGGTGAGTTGAAACTCATTGATGCATCTTACATGGCCACTTGTTAGCATTTAAGACCCCAGATGCCACACTTCAAAATGGGATGCAGAATGTTTTCATAATAGAATTTTATTTTGCCAATTGACTTAGATGTCCCCTGAAGCCATAGCCCCTAAACCCCTGCCCTTGCTCTGCTGACCTCTGAGGCATTCAGTTTATTCAGGAAACTTCTTTGCTTTTGGTCCAGTCCAGTTGTGCTGACCTCCCCTGTGTTGAGTGTTATCCTCCCCTTCACCTAAAGTAGTTCTTATCTAATCAGTAAATAGCCCTCTCCCACTTTCCCTCCCTCCCCCCTCTCATAACCACAAAAGAATGTGTTCTTCTCAGTTTAAACTATTTCTCAAGATCTTATAATAGTGGTCTTATACAATATTTGTCCTTTTGTATCTGACTAATTTCACTCAGCATAATGCCTTCCAGTTTCCTCCATGTTATAAAATGTTTCACAGATTCATCACTGTTCTTTATCAATGCCTAATATTCCACCGTGTGAATATGTCATAATTTATTTATTCATTTGTCCATTGATGGACACCTTGGTTGCTTCCAGCTTTTTGCTATTGTAAACAGTGCTGCAATAAACATGGGTGTGCATATATCTGTTCCTGTAAAGGCTCTTATTTCTCTAGGATATATTCCAAGGAGTGGGATTTCTGGGTCATATGGTAGCTCTATTTCTACCTTTTTAAGGAAACGCCAGATCAATTTCCAAAGTGGTTGTACCATTTTACATTCCCAATAGCAGTGTATAAGTGTTCCAATCTCTCCACAGCCTCTCCAACAGTTATTATTTTGTGTTTTTTGGATTAATGCCAGCCTTGTTGGAGTGAGATGGAATCTCATCGTAGTTTTGATTTGCATTTCTGTAATGGCTAATAATCAAGAGCATTTCCTCATGTACCTGTTAGCCACCTGAATATCTTCTTTAGTGAAGTGTGTGTTCATATCCTTTGCCCAATTTTTAATTGGATTGTTTGTCTTTTTGTGGTTGAGTTTCAACAGAATCGTATAGATTTTAGAGATCAAGTGCTGGTCGGAGATGTCATAGCTGAAAATTTTTTCCCATTCTGTAGGTGGTCTTTTCACTCTTTTGGTAAAGTCTTTAGATGAGCATAGGTGTTTGATTTTTAGGAGCTCCCTATTATCTGGTTTCTCTTTGTCATTTTTAGTAACGTTTTGTATTCTGTTTATGCCTTGTATTAGGGCTCCTAACATTGTCCCTATTTTTTCTTCCATGATCTTTATCATTTTAGTCTTTATGTCTAGGTCTTTGATCCATTTGGAGTTAGTTATTGTGCATGGTGTGAGGTATGGGTCCTGTTTCATTTTTTTTGCAGATGGATATTCAGTTATGCCAGCACCATTTGTTAAAAAGACTATCTTTTCCCCAATTAACTGTCAAATATCAGCTGCTCATATGTGGGTGGATTTATATCTGGGTTCTCAGTTCTGTTCCATTGGTCTATGTGCCTGTTGTACCAGTACCAGGCTGTTTTGACTACTGTGGCTGTATAATAGGTTCTAAAATCAGGTAGAGTAAGGCCTCCCACTTTCTTCTTCTTTTTCAGTAAGGCTTTACTTCTCGGGGGCTTCTTTCCCTTCCATATGAAGTTGGTGATTTGTTTCTCCATCACATTAAAAAATGTTGGTGGAATTTGGATCGGAAGTGCATTGTATATATAGATGGCTTTTGGTAGAGTAGACATTTTTACTATGTTTAGTCTTCCTATCCATGAGCAAGGTATGTTTTTCCACTTAGGTAGGTTCTTTTTAGTTTCTTGCAGTAGTGCTTTATGGTTTTCTTTGTATAGGCCTTTTACATCTTTGATAAGATTTATTCCTAAGTATTTTATCTTCTTGGGGGAGATCATGTGATTCTTGCCTTTTGTTTTATTTATATGGTGGATTACATTAATTGTTCTTCTAATGTTGAACCATCCTGGTATGAATCCCACTTGATGATGGTGAATTATTTTTTTGATATGTTGTTGAATTCTAATGGCTAGAGTTTTGTTGAGGATTTTTGCATCTAAGTTCATGAGGGATGTAGGTCTGTAATTTTCTTTTTTTGTGGTGTCTTTACCTGGTTTTGGTATGAGGGATTTGCTGGATTCATACAATGAGTTTGGGAGTATTCTGCCCTTTTCTATGCTCTGAAATACCTCTAGTAGCAGTGGTCTTAACTGTTCTCTGAAAGTGTGGTAGAACTCTGCAGTATAGCTGTCCTGGCCAGGGCTTTTTTTTGTTGGGAGTTTTTTGATTACCTTTTCAATCTCTTCTTTTGTTACGGGTCTATTTAGTTGTTGTGCCTCTGTTTGTGTCAATTTAGGTAAGTGGTGTGTTTCTAGAAATTCATCCATTTTTTCTGGGTTTTCAAATTTGTTATAGTACGATTTTCATAGTAATCTGATATGATTCTTTTTAGTTGGGTCTGTCGTAATAATGTCCATAGCATTTCTTATTCGGGTTATTTGCTTCCTCTTCTGTTTTTCTTTTGTCAGTCTGGCTAATGGTTTATCAATTTTGTTGGTTTTTTCAAAGAGCCAGCTTTTCGTCTTGTTAATTCTTTCAATTTTTTTTTTTTTGTTGTTTTCTATTTCTTTAAGCTCTGCTCTAATTTTTATTATTTGTTTTCTTCTGGTGCTTGAAGGTTTCTTTTGTTGCTGTCTTTCTATTGTCCAAGTTGTGCAGATAATTCTTTGATTTTGGCACTTTCTTCTTTTTGTATGTATGTATTTATTGATATAAATTGACCTCTGAGCACTGCTTCTGCTGTGGCCCAAAGGTTCTGATAGGAAGTGTTTTCATTCTCATTGGAGTCTATGAATTTCTTCATTCCATCCTTAGTGTCTTCTATAATCCAGTCTTTTTCAAGCAGAGTATTGTTCAATTTCCAAGTGTTTGATTTCTTTTCCCTGCTTTTTCTGTTATTGATTTCTACTTTTATGACCTTATGGTCAGAGAAGATGCTTTGTAATATTTCAATGTTTTGGATTCTGCTAAGGCTTGCTTTATGACCCAATACGTGGTCTATTCTAGAGCATGTTCCATGTGCACTAGAAAAGAAAGTATGCTTGGCTATTGTTGAGTGGAGTGTTCTGCATGTGCCTATGAGACCAAGTTGGTTGATTGTGGCATTTAGATCTTCTGTGTCTTTATTGAGCTTCTTTCTGGATGTCCTGTCCTTCACCGAAAGTTGTGTGTTGATGTCTCCTACTATTATTGTGGAACTGTCTATCTCACTTTTCAATGCTGATAGAGTTTGCTTTATGTAACTTGCAGCCCTTTCCTTGGGTGCATAGATACTTAATATGGTTATATCCTCCTGGTATATCATCCCTTTAATCGTTACATAGTGTTCTTCCTTATCCTTTCTGATGGATTTAACTTTAAAGTCTATTTTGTCAGAAATTAATATTGTCACTCCTGCTCGTTTTTGATTGTTGTTTGCTTGATATAATTTTTTCCATCCTTTGAATTTTAGTTTGTTTGAGACTCTAAGTCTAAGGTGTATCTCTTGTAGGCAGCATATAGATGGATCATGTTTTTTAATCCATTCTGCCACTCTCTGTCTATTTATTGGTGGATTTAGGCTGTTTACACTCTGTAATTATGGATAGGTATGAATTTAGTGCTATCATTTTGATGTCTTTTTTTGTCGAGAGTTTCTTTTTCCAACTTAATTTTATGTGTTAAGTAGATTATATATTGTCCTGTCCTCATATTTGTTGTTGTTGATTTTGTTTCTGCTGAGTCTCTATTTTTCTCTTGTATTTTATTTTGATGTGTAGGATAGTTTCTCCTTTGTGGTTACCTTATTATTTACTCCTACTTTTCTAAATTTAAACCTAACTTTTATTTCTTTATTTCACCTTTTCTTCCTCTCCATATGAAAGATCTATGACTACATTTCTTAGTCTCTCTTTATTATATTAATGTTGTCTTCTTTTACATGTTGTTTCCCTATTTTAACCATTTTTTTTAATCTTGATTTGTTTTTGTGATTTTGCTGTCTGGGTTGACCTCTGATTGCTCTGCCCAGTGTTCTAGTCTTGGGTCGATACCTGATATTATTGATTTTCTAACCAAAGAACAACCTTTAATATTTCTTTCATTTTTGGTTTGGTTTTTATGAATTCCCTAAACTTCTCTTTATCTAGAAATGTCCTAATTTCACCTTCGTATTTGAGAGACAGTTTTTCTGGATATATTATTCTTGGTTGGCATTTTTTTTCCTTCAATTTTTTATATAAGTCATCCCTTTGCCTGCTTGCCTGCATGGTTTCCTGCTGAGTAGTCCAAGGTTATTCTTATTAACTCTACTTTGTAGGTGACTTTTCGTTTATCCCTAGCTGCTCTTAAAATTTCTTCTTTATCTTTAGTTTTGCCAAGTTTGATTATAATATGTCTTGGTGACTTTCTTTTAAAATCTACCTGATACGGAGTTCGATGAGCATCTTGGATAGATACCTTCTCATCTTTCATGATATCAGGGAAAATTTCTGCCAACAAACCTTCAACAATTCTCTCTATATTTTCTGCTATCCCTCCCTGTTCTGGTGCTCCAGTCACTCGTAGGTTATTTCTATTGATAGGGTCCCACATAATTCTCAAGGTTTTTTCATTTAAAAAATTTTTTTATCTGCTTTTTCTTCAAATGTTTTGGTGTGAAGTGCTTTTTCTTAAAGTTCAGAAATTCTGCCCTCCACTTGCTCAATTCTGCTCCTCTGACTTTCTATGGAGGTGTCTACTTCTGTAATTTTATTGTTAATCTTCTGAATTTCTGATTGTTGTCTGTCTATGGATTTTTCCAGCTTATTAAATTTTTCACTGTGTTCCTGAATAATCTTTTTAATTTCTTCAACTGCTTTATCTGTGTTTTCCTTGGCTTGTTCTGCTTATTGCCTGATTTCCTTCCTGATGTCTTGACAGGTTCTGTACATTAATCTTTTCTATTCTGCCTCTGGTAATTTGAGGAAGGCATTTTCATCTAGAACATCCCTTGTTCGTTCTGAAAGCTTGTTGAGGTGTTCATGGTGTTTTTCTTTATGTGTCTTGATATTGACTCTTTTTTCTGAGCCACCTATAAGTTATTGTATTAGTTTATTTTATGTTTGCTTACTGTGTCATAGCTTCTTGCTTTGTTATGTTTTGATATGCTCAGATGGGTTGCTTGAGTGAGCTAGCTTGATTATTTTTGCCTTTGGAGCTCTGATGTCCTGTCCCTAAATGACTAGAGCTGTTATCAGATGTATCAGTCTAGAAGTCCTTTCACTTTTCTTGTATGGATTCAGCTCAGGTGTCCAGCTAGCTGATCATCAAGTGTGTGGTACAAGCTCTGTCCTAGAGTCTTAGAGGGACAGGGGTGATTGGTGTAGGTACTGGTACCTGGTTGCAGCACGGTGTCATGCTCTGAACAAGGCATGGGGCTGAGGATCTTCCCCCAAGTGTCTCTGAGGAAAGCGTGTCCCTGTTCCCTAGAGCGTACATGTGGGTGGGTTCTGCACTGAGACCATGGGCACCCAATGTTTTTGGTTGTAAGGACTGGGAGGTACCAGTTTTCCGTGGACCTCTGTTGAGGGTGGGTGGGGGACCTGAGTGGAGCTACCAGTTCTTAGGCCCCTGGTGGGGGTAGGTGATGACCCTGTTTAATAAGCAAGTCAATGCCAAACAGCAAACACCTACCTCTCCACCGCACAGCTGAAACAGTTGTAGTCTGACAGCAAGGCCCTATTTTCCTGATATAGGCCCACACAGGTCCATGCAGAGGGGAAAGGTACTCAAAGTCTGTGAACTGTTTATGCCTGGACAGGAGCTGCTTCTGTCCGAGCTCCCGAGGTTAGTGGATCTGGCAAATTATCTTTTCCCTCAGTTGCAGATTTTTTCCTTCCCCAAGGCCAGAAGGATGTCTCTAGGTGCTTGGCAGGGCCTATCTCAGGCCCAGGGAAATCAGCTGCTGAAGCCAGCTTGGGAGCGGGGCGGGGGAGGGGGTGGGCTTGGTAAAATATACGTGGGTACTTAGCTTTTGCCAAGAGTGCTGTTTTTCTCAGGTTCTGGAGGTGTGAGTAGGCTGTGTGGCTGGCTGTTTCTCCGTGAGGAAGCTGCGGCCAAATAGTAGTACCAGCCTGCTGCAGCCACTCCTGGGAATGGTGCCTGAGGGCTCCTGGCGATTCAGGTCAGGTAACTCCTCTCCCCTTCTGGACTATATCTTCCTCCTGCTGCCCCTCACTTTGTTTTCTAACCTTGGCTTTGATGTTTAGGGCTCCTAGCTTGTCATAAATATACTTGTTTCCCTTGTTTTTTCAGGTCTTTGTTGTATGAGGGATTGCAGGAAGCATCTATATATTCCTCCATCTTGGCCCTGCCTAGTGTTTTCAGTTTTTTTTTTTTTTTTTTTTTTTTTTTTATAATAACTTTTATTAAGCTTCAAGTGAACGTTTACAAATCCAATCAGTCTGTCACATATAAGTTTACATACATCTCACTCCCTACTCCCACTTACTCTCCCCGTCTTGAGTCAGCCCTTTCAGTCTCTCCTTTCTTGACAATTTTGCCGGCTTCCCTCTCTCTCTATCCTCCCATCCCCCCTCCAGACAAGAGTTGCCAACACAATCTCAAGTGTACACCTGATATAATTAGCTCACTCTTCATCAGCGTCTCTCTCCCACCCGCTGACCAGTCCCTTTCATGTCTGATGAGTTGTCTTCAGGGATGGTTCCTGTCCTGTGTCAACAGGAGGTCTGGAGAGCATGACCGCCGGGATTCCTCCAGTCTCAGTCAGACCATTAAGTTTGGTCTTCTTATGAGAATTTGGGGTCTGCATCCCACTGCTCTCCTGCTCCCTCAGGGGTCCTCTGCTGAGCTCCCTGTCAGGGCAGTCATCGATTGTGGCCGGGCACCAACTAGTTCTTCTGGTCTCAGGATGATGTAGGTCTCTGGTTCATGTGACCCTTTCTGTCTCTTGGGCTCTTAGTTGTCATGTGGACTTGGTGTTCTTCATTTTCCTTTGCTCCAGGTGGGTTGAGACCAATTGCTGCATCTTAGATGGCTGCTTGTTAGCATTTAAGACCCCAGACGCCACATTTCAAAGTGGGATGCAGAATGATTTCATAATAGAATTATTTTGCCAATTGACTTAGAAGTCCCCGCAAACCATGTTCCCCAGACCCCCGCGCTTGCTCCGCTGAGCTTTGAAGCATTCATTTTATCCCGGAAACTTCTTTGCTTTTGGTCCAGTCCAATTGAGCTGACCTTCCATGTATTGAGTGTTGTCTTTCCCTTCACCTAAAGCAGTTCTTATCTACTGATTAATCAATAAAAAAACCCTCTCCCACCCTCCCTCCCTCCCCCCCTCGTAACCACAAAAGTATGTGTTCTTCTCAGGTTTACTATTTCTCAAGATCTTATAATAGTGGTCTTATACAGTATTTGTCCTTTTGCCTCTGACTCATTTCGCTCAGCATAATGCCTTCCAGGTTCCTCCATGTTATGAAATGTTTCAGAGATTCGTCACTGTTCTTTATCGATGCGTAGTATTCCATTGTGTGAATATACCACAATTTATTTACCCATTCATCCGTTGATGGACACCTTGGTTGCTTCCAACTTTTTGCTATTGTAAACAGAGCTGCAATAAACATGGGTGTGCATATATCTGTTTGTATGAAGGCTCTTGTATCTCTAGGGTATATTCCGAGGAGTGGGATTTCTGGGTTGTATGGTAGTTCTATTTCTAACTGTTTAAGATAACGCCAGATAGATTTCCAAAGTGGTTGTACCATTTTACATTCCCACCAGCAGTGTATGAGAGTTCCAATCTCTCCGCAGCCTCTCCAACATTTATTATTTTGTGTTTTTTGGATTAATGCCAGCCTTGCTGGTGTGAGATGGAATCTCATCGTAGTTTTAATTTGCATTTCTCTAATGGCTAATGATCGAGAGCATTTTCTCATGTATCTGTTGGCTGCCTGAATATCTTCTTTAGAGAAATGTGTGTTCATATCCTTTGCCCACTTCTTGATTGGGTTGTTTGTCTTTTTGTGGTTGAGTTTTGACAGAATCATGTAGATTTTAGAGATCAGGCGCTGGTCGGAGATGTCATAGCTGAAAATTCTTTCCCAATCTGTAGGTGGTCTTTTTACTCTTTTGGTGAAGTCTTTAGATGAGCATAGGTGTTTGATTTTTAGGAGCTCCCAGTTATCGGGTTTCTCTTCATCATTTTTGGTAATGTTTTGTATTCTGTTTATACCTTGTATTAGGGCTCCTAGGGTTGTCCCAATTTTTTCTTCCATGATCTTTATCGTTTTAGTCTTTATGTTTAGGTCTTTGATCCACTTGGAGTTAGTTTTTGTGCATGGTGTGAGGTATGGGTCCTGTTTCATTTTTTTGCAAATGGATATCCAGTTATGCCAGCACCATTTGTTAAAAAGGCTGTCTTTTCCCCAGTTAATCGACACTGGTCCTTTGTCAAATATCAGCTGCTCATACGTGGATGGATCTATGTCTGGGTTCTCAATTCTGTTCCATTGGTCTATGTGTCTGTTGTTGTACCAATACCAGGCTGTTTTGACTACTGTGGCTGTATAATAGGTTCTGAAGTCAGGTAAGGTGAGGCCTCCCACTTTCTTCTTCTTTTTCAGTAGTGCTTTGCTTATCCGGGGCTTTTTTCCCTTCCATATGAAATTGGTGATTTGTTTCTCTATCCCCTTAAAATATGACATTGGAATTTGGATCGGAAGTGCGTTAAATGTATAGATGGCTTTTGGTAGAATAGACATTTTTACTATGTTAAGTCTTCCTATCCATGAGCAAGGTATGTTTTTCCACTTAAGTATGTCCTTTTGAATTTCTTGTAGTAGAGCTTTGTAGTTTTCTTTGTATAGGTCTTTTACATCCTTGGTAAGATTTATTCCTAAGTATCTTATCTTCTTGGGGGCTACCGTGAATGGTATTGATTTGGTTATTTCCTCTTCGGTGTTCTTTTTGTTGATGTAGAGGAATCCAAGTGATTTTTGTATGTTTATTTTATAACCTGAGACTCTGCCAAACTCTTCTATTAGTTTCAGTAGTTTTCTGGAGGATTCCTTAGGGTTTTCTGTGTATATAATCATGTCATCTGCAAATAGTGATAACTTTACTTCTTCCTTGCCAATCCGGATACCTTTTATTTCTTTGTCTAGCCTGATTGCCCTGGCTAAGACTTCCAACACAATGTTGAATAAGAGCGGTGATAAAGGGCATCCTTGTCTGGTTCCCGTTCTCAAGGGAAATGCTTTCAGGTTCTCTCCATTTAGAGTGATATTGGCTGTTGGCTTTGCATAGATGCCCTTTATTATGTTGAGGAATTTTCCTTCAATTCCTATTTTGGTAAGAGTTTTTATCATAAATGGGTGTTGGACTTTGTCAAATGCCTTTTCTGCATCAATTGATAAGATCATGTGGTTTTTGTCTTTTGTTTTATTTATGTGATGGATTACATTAATGGTTTTTCTGATATTAAACCAGCCTTGCATACCTGGTATAAATCCCACTTGATCAGGGTGAATTATTTTTTTGATGTGTTGTTGGATTCTATTGGCTAGAATTTTGTTGAGGATTTTTGCATCAATGTTCATGAGGGATATAGGTCTATAATTTTCTTTTTTTGTAATGTCTTTACCTGGTTTTGGTATCAGGGAGATGGTGGCTTCATAGAATGAGTTGGGTAGTATTCCGTCATTTTCTATGCTTTGGAATACCTTTAGTAGTAGTGGTGTTAACTCTTCTCTGAAAATTTGGTAGAACTCTGCAGTGAAGCCGTCCGGGCCAGGACTTTTTTTTGTTGGGAGTTTTTTGATTACCGTTTCAATCTCTTTTTTTGTTATGGGTCTATTTAGTTGTTCTGCTTCTGAATGTGTTAGTTTAGGTAGGTAGTGTTTTTCAAGGAATTCATCCATTTCTTCTAGGTTTTCAAATTTGTTAGAGTACAATTTTTCATAATAATCTGAAATGATTCTTTTAATTTCATTTGGTTCTGTTGTGATGTGGTCCTTCTCATTTCTTATTCGGGTTATTTGTTTCCTTTCCTGTATTTCTTTAGTCAGTCTAGCCAATGGTTTATCAATTTTGTTAATTTTTTCAAAGAACCAGCTTTTGGCTTTGTTAATTCTTTCAATTGTTTTTCTGTTCTCTAATTCATTTAGTTCAGCTCTAATTTTTATTATTTGTTTTCTTCTGGTGCCTGATGGATTCTTTTGTTGCTCACTTTCTATTTGTTCAAGTTGTAGGGACAGTTCTCTGATTTTGGCTCTTTCTTCTTTTTGTATGTGTGCATTTATTGATATAAATTGACCTCTGAGCACTGCTTTTGCTGTGTCCCAGAGGTTTTGATAGGAAGTATTTTCATTCTCGTTGCTGTCTATGAATTTCCTTATTCCCTCCTTGATGTCTTCTATAACCCAGTCTTTTTTCAGGAGGGTATTGTTCATTTTCCAAGTATTTGATTTCTTTTCCCTCGTTCTTCTGTTATTGATCTCTAGTTTTATTGCCTTGTGGTCTGAGAAGATGCTTTGTAATATTTCGATGTTTTGGACTCTGCAAAGGTTTGTTTTATGACCTAATATGTGGTCTATTCTAGAGAATGTTCCATGTGCGCTAGAAAAAAAAGTATATTTTGCAGCAGTTGGGTGGAGAGTTCTGTATAAGTCAATGAGGTCAAGTTGGTTGATTGTTGTAATTAGATCTTCCGTGTCTCTGTTGAGCTTCTTACTGGATGTCCTGTCCTTCTCCGAAAGGGGTGTGTTGAAGTCTCCTACTATAATTGTGGAGGTATCTATCTCGCTTTTCAGTTCTGTTAAAATTTGATTTATATATCTTGCAGCCCTGTCATTGGGTGCGTAAATATTTAATATGGTTATGTCTTCCTGATCAATTGTCCCTTTTATCATTATATAGTGTCCTTCTTTATCCTTTGTGGTGGATTTAAGTCTAAAGTCTATTTTGTCAGAAATTAATATTGCTACTCCTCTTCTTTTTTGCTTATTGTTTGCTTGATATACTTTTTTCCATCCTTTGAGTTTTAGTTTGTTTGTGTCTCTAAGTCTAAGGTGTGTCTCTTGTAGGCAGCATATAGATGGATCGTGTTTCTTTATCCAGTCTGTGACTCTCTGTCTCTTTATTGGTGCATTTAGTCCATTTACATTCAGGGTAATTATAGATAAATAAGTTTTTAGTGCTGTCATTTTGATGCCTTTTTATGTGTGTTGTTGACAATTTCATTTTTCCACATACTTTTTTGTGCTGAGGCGTTTTTCTTAGTAAATTGTGAGATCCTCACTTTCATAGTGTTTGACTTTATGTTAGTTGAGTCGTTACGTTTTTCTTGGTTTTTGTCTTGAGTTATAGAGTTGTTATACCTTTTTGTGGTTACCTCATTATATACCCCTATTTTTCTAAGTAAAAACCTAACTTGTATTGTTCTATATCGCCTTGTATCACTCTCCATATGGCAGTTCAATGCCTCCTGTATTTAGTCCCTCTTTTTGATTATTGTGATCTTTTACCTATTGACTTCCATGATTCCCTGTTATGTGTATTTTTTTTTAATTAATCTTAATTTGTTTGTTTTTGTGATTTCCCTATTTGAGTTGATATCAGGACGTTCTGTTTTGTAACCTTGTGTTGTGCTGATATCTGATATTATTGGTTCTCTGACCAAACAATATCCTTTAGTATTTCTTGTAGCTTTGGTTTGGTTTTTGCAAATTCTCTAAACTTGTGTTTGTCTGTAAATATCTTAATTTCGCCTTCATATTTCAGAGAGAGTTTTGCTGGATATATGATCCTTGGTTGGCAGTTCTTCTCCTTCAGTGTTCTGTATATGTCGTCCCATTCCCTTCTTGCCTGCATGGTTTCTGCTGAGTAGTCAGAACATATTCTTATTGATTCTCCCTTGAAGGAAACCTTTCTTTTCTCCCTGGCTGCTTTTAAAATTTTCTGTTTATCTTTGGTTTTGGTGAGTTTGATGATAATATGTCTTGGTGTTTTTCTTTTTGGATCAATCTTAAATGGGGTTCGATGAGCATCTTGGATAGATATCCTTTCGTCTTTCATGATGTCAGGGAAGTTTTCTGTCAGAAGTTCTTCAACTATTTTCTCTGTGTTTTCTGTCCCCCCTCCCTGTTCTGGGACTCCAATCACCCGCAGGTTATCCTTCTTGATAGAGTCCCACATAATTCTTAGGGTTTCTTCATTTTTTTTAATTCTTTTATCTGATTTTTTTTCAGCTATGTTGGTGTTGATTCCCTGGTCCTCCAGATGTCCCAGTCTGCATTCTAATTGCTCGAGTCTGCTCCTCTGACTTCCTAGTGTGTTGTCTAATTCTGTTATTTTATTGTTAATCTTTTGGATTTCTACATGTTGTCTCTCTATGGATTCTTGCAACTTATTAATTTTTCCAGTATGTTCTTGAATAATCTTTTTGAGTTCTTCAACAGTTTTATCAGTGTGTTCCTTGGCTTTTTCTGCAGATATCCTAATTTCATTTGTGATATCATTAAGCATTCTGTAAATTAGTTTTTTATATTCTGTATCTGATAATTCCAAAATTGTATCTTCATTTGGGAAAGATTTTGATTCTTTTGTTTGGGGAGTTGGAGAAGCTGTCGCGGTCTGCTTCTTTAAGTGGTTTGATATGGATTGTTGTCTCCGAGCCATCACTGGGAAACTAGTTTTTCCAGAAAATCCGCTGCGTGCAGTCCAAATCCCTGTGGGACGGTTCCCCGGCTCGGGTGCTGCTCTTTCTGCTCCAAGATCAGTCACTGCCTCCCGGGGACTTCTCCTAACGGCTGCGTCCCACGCCGCCCGTGGAACCGGCTAGTCCCCCTCCCGGGGTTAGTTCAGGGGGGTGGAGCAGGTCTCTGTGCTTGTGCCGTACCTGACTGGTATGCTGGCTCCAGGCTCTGGAAACAATCGCTGCTTCCCCGTATTAGTTCGTTCTCCGTCTCTAAATCTGTGTTTGTTGTTCAGGGTTCGTAGATTGTTATGTATGTGATCGATTCACTTGTTTTTCCGTGTCTTTGTTGTAAGAGGGATCCGAGGTAGCGTCTGCCTAGTCCGCCATCTTGGCTCCGCCTCTCTCTGTTTTCAGTTTTTAAAATTTTGTCTCTTCTGGTTGTTGTGCAGTATGGTTTCTCTCTTTTTTAAAAATATTTCCCTGATCATTAATGTTGTTGAGCCCCTTTTCATATACATTCTGGCCATTGTTACATTCTTTTCTTGAATTGCCTATTCAAATCTTTTACCCATTTTTTATTGTATTATTTATCTTTTTATTGATTTATAGTAGGTCTTTAGATATTCTGGATATGAGGCCTTGGTTGAGTATGTTTTACAAGTATATTTTCTAATTCCGTGTCTTGCATTCTTACTTTGTTGATGGTGTCTAGTTGATGAAAAAACTTTTAATGTTAGTGAATTCTCATTTATAAATATTTTCTTCAAGGTTAGTTTTTTTTTTTTGTGTGTGTGTGTTGAAGATATTTTTGCTTTCCATAAGATGATACATTTATTCTCTTATTTTTTATATAATTTTTTATCGTGTTTTATTTCAAATGTCTACATTGTCAAGCTCAAGTTTTGTTTTGTTAACAGGTAAATACCTATTTGATCTTGCATCCTATATTGAAAAGACCATCATTTTACATATACAGTTATATCTTAAGTTCCACTGAATTATTTGTATATTCTTCTATGAAAAAGAACCACGATATTTTGATTGCTTGATATGTGGTTGTGTGTAAATCCTCTAACATTTTTTTCTGCAAAACTAAGCTATTCTTAGGCTTTTGTACTGCTGTATACATTTTAGAATCAGTTTGTCTATTTACACAAAAAAATCTGTGTGGCTTTGATTGGATTGCATTGAATTTATAGACACAGTTGAGGGAAGGACATCTTAACAACATTGAATCTTCCAATCCATGAAAGAAATCCAATCCAATCTTCATTTATTTAGATCCTCTTCAATTTTTCTCAGCAACACTTTGCAGGTTTCAGTTTACAGTTCTTGCACACATATTTTAAATACATCCCTATATGTTTCATGTTTTTTGATGCTATAGCAAATGATATTGTTTTCTAATGACTCATTGCCAGTATAGGGAAATATTATTAGTTTTTAAAATGTTGGCTTTGTATCTTCTGCCCTTGCAAAATTCATTACTAACTCTAATTCTAATAGTTTTTTGGAAATTATTTTGGATTTTCAGTGCGCAAAATATCAGTGAGTAATCACAGTTTTTATTTTTTTCTTTTCCTACTTTTATTTTCTTATTTCTTTTTATGGTCTTAGTACTCTGGCTGGGACCTCTGGTATAATGTTAAGTAGCAGTGGTGAAAGTGAGCATATTGAGCATTTTTAGTTTGTTCTCAGACTCAGTAGGAAAGCATTCATGTTTCACCATGGTATGATATTAAATATTGATTATTTTGTAGTCTATATCAAATTTAGAAAGTTCCTTTCTTTTTCTACTTTGCTTAGAGAATTATCATGGATTTGATTATCAAATATTTTTTCTGAACCTAGTAATTTAGTATGATGATCATATATTTTTTCTTCTTTCTTCTATCAATAAAAAATGTTAATAAATAATGGTAAAAAAACGACACTCTTTTCTCACTTATTGACATGGTTAGGTTCCAAAGACCAGGTTGTTATGTTATAATGGCATTATGTGAAAATGGGGGATGACTATATCAGATCATAAAATGGAGGAGGACTCCATCATTACATAACTGCCAAATTATATCATTACATAACTGCCAAACCACTGAGAATCATGGCCCAGCCAAGTTGACGCATAAGCTTGACCATCATAGCCAGTGTTACTCTCACCTTGCACCTCAGTGTTTGTTACTGCCAGATGTACATTGTTAACGTGCAAATTAGTTGGATAGTAGATTTTTTTGCTGTTGTGTTTTCTATACATGTTATTTCTATATGCTTGGTAGAGTCTTAGAGACATGAACAGATAAAGTTAATATGCTGTAGAAGTCAGGTTTATATTTGGCATTGGCTGCTGATTGCAGTAATTAGGTAGATCAATGTGCTTTCGCAGAGTAATAAAATAATTTAGAGTCAGACAGCTCATCTCTGGAAAATATTATTACAGCATTTAAGATATAGCCATCTACGAAATTAGCCATGTGTGAATGAAACCACATGTTTATTTCCTTGTCATCAACAAAGAAAAAAAACAGGGACAGCTGTATAGAGATGCAGCTGGGTTGGCCCTGAAGGCACTGAGCTTCCTTTAAATAGTGATCTGACCTAGAGGTCCTGGTTCTTAAATTGCTGGGCACATCACATTATTTGAGCTGAAAGGACATTCATTAGAAATGTACCTTGGTCAGCTAAATGGTAAGGTGACCACATACTTTATATTTCAACCTGGGTTATTTTTGTTCAGGACAAATGCTAAATTGAACTGGATGTCTAGATGATTGGTGTAAACTGAGACCAAAATTCATGATCACCCTATTCATGTTTGACTGAAAGAATCAATTTTTATTTTTTGTTTATATTATGATTAAAGTCTATAAATATTCCAGATAAGGATTTTTATACTTTTATTACTCATTGATCTGGTTAAGGCAGCTGAAATTTTCAGTTTATTTTATGTGTTCTGTTGTCTCATATTTCCATAAACCTTAACCTCTTCCAAGAAGCCTTCCCCAGGCCAAGTCTCTCTTTGCTAATATCCAAACAGTTATTGTGGTTAACTCAGAGCAAATGTCTGACAAATACAACTCTATGTAACCATTTGATTTTAAGTTTCAAATTTTTAATGGAGGAAATTTAGCTATCACTTAACAAGGATTTAATGAGCACACTTTAGCTCCTTACCAGGCACTGGAAAGTGTACACACACACACACACACACACGATGTTAAGAGTGAGTAGCAGTCTATATGGAGAAAACAAACAGATGTTAAAAATATCAAGCTAATATGTGAACAATAGGCTTAAGGCTCCTGTGGGTATTTGTGATTTATGAAGAGAGTTACTTTTGTTTGTTAGAAGCACACTGAGCTCTTGCTTACCAGTCTCTCAGGTTTCCCTAGAAAGAAAGAATAAACAGCAAACTGGGTTGGGTGCCTCTATATTCTGCCTCTGTATTTTGAGGAAACTAATTAAACTGCAAAAATTAAGGGTCTCTTCAGAGAATCAGGGATCCTGTTTATTTTTCTTTTTATTTGTTAGCTTATTTGCTAATATTAGTGTCTAAAATGTTAAATCTGATATTCTTAACTGTGATTATGTCTTTGTTGACCTAGCAGTCTGGAAATTTTGGGTGAGTTTGTGGCATCAGCTGGTGCTAAGATGTCAGAGGATTATAGAGATATGTACATGCTATTCACTTCTTTTCCAAAGCCATTTCTGACAAAGCTTCTTTATCCAATTTCAGCTTCTTTTGATATTTGTTTCCATTTTAGTTCACTTAAGGAATACTCGTAGCAAAGCACAGAACTTAACAGATAATAATTAATAGTTAATGCACAAATAGGTTTGCACTTCAACTCTGTAGGGATCTTCTCCCTCAGCTAAAATGGTGATTATGCCTAAATACTGTCAAAACAACAGATTTGTTTGGTCAACTCGGTTAAATCTGCTTAATAAAAAAAATAATAAAATAAAAAGCACGAACAAAAGAAAAAGGATTTAAGCTTTCCTGCTTAATGAATACCAATAATTTCTTAGTGCTCTTTGGATATCACATTTCTTCCCCTTCTGGAGTACAAGATAGCAATACTTTATCTGGCCCAAATCGCGCCTTTTATGTTTTCTTAGAAATGTTTCTACCCTGAGTCCCCCACACCAGTAGGTCTGAAACTTCAACTAGATCCAGCTTCTCTGGTATCAACAATCCATTTAAAGGTGGGTGCCTTACTGAAACTGGGCCAATCAGAGCTCTTCCCTGTGGTTTATATACTTGGGATTAGAAAGACTGAATTTCAGGTTCCTGTGTTAATAGAGATTGGAGGCCCTGGCACTGACGGATAAACGTGCATTCCAGCCTGGGATAGAAGCTGATTCATAGTAGACACAAATGAAACCAGTAAACAGAAAGCCAAGTCAGCTACAAGAGGCCTCCCATCCCAAACTTTGATCATCTGAGTCAATTCCAGTTACCACTGAGCTGATCTGACTCATGGCAACCCCATGTGTGTCAGAGTAGGACTGTGCTCCACAGGGTTTTCAATGGTTGATATTTCCGAGGTAGATCATTAAGCCTTCTTCTGAGGCACCTGTGGGTGTCCGGAAACCTCCAAACTTTGGGTTAGCAGCTGAGTTCAATGTTTGTACCAACCAGGGACTCCCACCTGAGTCAATAAATTCCTCCTTTCCCTAAGTTGGCTTTCTGCCAGTCATAACCTCTGACTAATACATTCTCCCTTTGCTTTCCAGAGGACAGAAAGTTACGGGGTAACTATAATTTGAGTTTAATCTAAAGGTCTTTACACATTTCAAAGGTCTTTCTAAATTTCGCATCTGTTATTTCAATAGAAGCAGTTTGGTATATTGGAGAGAAAATGTGTGAAGAAGTTTGAAGACCCAAAATGTTACTTTTCCTCTTTGAGTCTCCAATTTTCCATCTATAAAATGGGGTGAATATTTGCATATCATACAACATGTGGCAAGAATTAACTGAATTAGTACAGATGAAAAGAAATCCCATGAAATACTAGATCCTGTAAAGAAGGCAAGTTATGTATTATTATAATTTGTTCAATGAGAAAACTCATCTTCAGTGTATGTGATAAACCAAATATTTATTCAGTATTTTGTATGAAGTGCTAGTTGCTTTAATGGATATAAAACCAAATATGACATAAGAAATCCAAAATAATCACCCTTACCATGTTTTGCAGATGTTACAGGATTCCACATCACATCCCTTAGCTCCTTTTCCTGCTAAAGCCCGAAGCTATCCACTGCCCCCTCCTACCCTCCTGCTTTAAAATTGACTAGCAGCTATTTCATGAAATGAAATCGATTTTGACCTACATTTGGGAAGAGACTACCATAATGTAATTCTTATTGTGCTGTCAAGGACAGTTATATATTTTCCAAGAGAAAAAAATCATGTGTAAAGTAGTTTTCCATTGTTAGTGTGGGACGGTACTATTTTTAATTACTAGTGAATATTTTCCCTTGATGTTTTCTTTCCTTCTTTAACCTTTGCTCCTTTCAAGTAGCTAGGCAGTTCCATGGGAAAAATGGAGAGCAAAAATAGGAAAAAAAGGATTTCTTTTTGGGTTTTGTTTCTTTTGAGAACTATGTTCACAGGATTTTTTTTTTTTTTTAATAAACAACGTTTCTAATTGTCATCAAATAATATTGTTGTTAGTTGCTACCAATTTAGCTCCAACTCGTGGTGACCCCATGTGCAACAGAATGAAATATTGCCCAGTCCTGCACCAATTTCATGGTCATTGGTATGTTCAATCATGTTCATTGTTGGTCCATTGTTGTGGCCCCTGTGTATTTGAAGTGCCTTCCAACAGGACACTCATCTTCCAGGACTATACTGGACAATATTCTGTTGTAATGCATGTGATATTTGTTGGCTAATTTCCAGATTTAGATCACCAGACCTTTCTTCCTAGTCAGTCTAAGTCTGGAAGCTCTGCTGAAACCTGTCCATTATGTGTGACTATGCTGGTATTTAAAAAACCAGTGGCATAACCTCCAGAATCATAGCAATGTGCAAGCCACCACAGTATGATAAACTGACAGATGGGTGGTGGTAAATAAAATTAGGCTGTAAATATCATTAAGCATGTACGAAATATAGAAAGGCATCTATTTCTCATTTCAAGGGAGACAGTTGTTTTTCCATTAAGCCAAAATCTAAATGTATCATGTCTATTTCCCTTCCTTAGAGGGCCAGAATTTACTCATAATATTGATTAAAGAATAGGAGAAAATATGAGAAAAAATACCTTCCCATCCCTACACGCTATAGGGTCCCTATGAGTCACAATTGGCTTGACGGCAATGGGTTTTTTTCTCCCTACACACCTCTTAGAAAAGATTCCTGGGTACACAAGAGAGAAGAGTCGGAGGAAAAGTGATAAGTATGTAGAGATGAGTAGCTCAGGGTGAGAGATGCCTTATCTCACTTCCACGGCTGAGACATAAAGTGGCAGAAAAACAAAACAACCCATTTGTTTTTGTCAGGGCCCAGAATGGGAAAAGACATGAGCCTTCTTTCCTAGTGAAAGCTTGGAGAAGCAGCAAGTCCCCAGAAAGCAGACAGTCACACAGGACCTTAAAAAAAGGCTAAGATTTCTGCATTCCATGCAAAGAAAAAAAAAAATTCCTTTGCACTTCAGAGGTACATGAAAGTAATAGAGACAGTTGCTGATCCTGATGGAGTCTTGTTGACAAGAATGATGGAAAGCTCAACGTGATATGTTGGAAACAATGACCGAGGCTGAGGTGGGTGATGGACATCTCTGTTGATTCCAGTATCAATAGCTGACAAGACCAGATGCCTCCCCTCACCCCCAATACCTTGGCACTATGTAAGGTCCTGAATCTTATATGCAACTCAGAGGGAAAATGGGGGGGGGGGGGCACTGAATTGGCCCTGTTTTCACCTCTCTGGAAGAGCTGGGATACAAAATAGAAATAAGTTAAATCAGAAAATAAGGAATTTTTCTGTATACTTTGTGGACTACATGAGGTACACATTAATCATAAGTGTTTTTAGTAGAAGTTTTGCTATGTTAAATGATGTATTTCTTCTTATTCTAGGTTAAAAAACCCGAAAATTCCTTATAAAGAGCATTTCTGTGACTTTTCTTCATTTTATTTAACCACTGTCAAACCATGAAAAAAAAAAAACACGTTGAAGGTTGCTTACTTTTCCTTGACATTTGCCTCCTCCATCTGGCACATGCAGTAATCACGAAAGCTCTGTTTCTGTACACCAGGCCTAAAATGCAGATATTATCTCCAAGTTACTAAAAGCTTTTGGTGTGATTCATGAGTGTCACGATGAGGAAAGCTGGTTGCCTGATTGTCATGTACCACTTGACAGCCTCCTACTCAGAGAGAATTGACGGATGGGCTGGGTAGTTACTGTGCTTTACAAAGAGAATTATTATAAGGAGATTTGCATACAACAGGAAGGGAAAAAAAGTGGAGCTCACACATTTCAGCACAACATGAATCAATCTGCTTCAGACAATGAATATTCCCATGTTAAGGTTATATAATTAAGATCCTTCTTATTTAAATTTTCTTTAAAGAGATATATTTTTCTTTCCTAAAGAAAATAAGAGTGATATCTTCACTCTGTCCTTTGTACGTATAACCTATTACTTAAATTACAATAATTTATGCTAAAGAATTGTCAACCCTGATTTATCTCCATATAGTCCTCCCACTTCCATTTCTGCTCATACATTCACTTGGTAAATTGCTTTTTTCGGGTTGTACATCTATTACATTGATGGCCACAATTAATGGCCTCCCTATATCCATGACCTTTGCAATGTGACCTTGGAGATTCTTCCATCAAAATGTTAGTCTATTTCTTCACTCCTGTCTGGCCTTGTGACTGGCTTTGCCAATAGAATGTGTCGTAAGTGATAGTGTGACAGTTCTAAGCTTAGGTCTTGTCTTGGGAGGTCATGCATGCACCTGATTTTTCTCTTGAAGCCATGTCACTGCCATGCAAATAATCTTGGGCCAACCTGTGAAGGATGAGGAAACACGTGGACCATTATCCCAGCTGAAGCCATCCTAAATCAGGCTACAGCCAGTTGACCCCCCAAACATGTGAGGTCATCCAGCCAAGAGCAGCAGAACTTCCTTCTTGACCCACAGTTGGCTCCGATGTATGAGGGAGCCCAGCAAGAACACAAGCTGACCCATAATAAGTGCTTTTGTTTTAAAGCCAGTGAGCTTTTTTTTTTTTGTTTCATACCAATGCTAACTGATGTACCTTATAACTAGTTCTTCAAACTTCTCATTTTACCCCAGGATCTCTGAAAATTGGCTATTTGGACACAGATTTATACTTCTTATAATGCATTATAGCATTGAGAGTTTTTATGAGAACTGGGTATTTGGGGTATTTCAGTATTTATTAATACCTTAATTATATGAAGTCTAAAGAAGCCATCTGGTTTGACCTCTAAATAATATGTATATATACCAAATCTAGATTTTCTAATAAGGGGAATCAAAACCCTATATAAAATATTCCCGAGAATAATGATTTAACAACCATGCATGTAATAATTCTCTTAGTCAGTGGGTTCTTGCTTATATCTACTTATAAATTTTAATTTGTTTTTATTATACTGTCGGTCTTAGTTATGCTGCTATGACAGAAATGCCATGAGTGGGTGGTTTTAACACACAGAAATTTGTTTTCCCACAGTTTAGGGTGGTAGAAGTCTAAGTTCAGAGCACCAGCTCTAGGGAAACGCTTTCCTTTTTTGTCGGCTCTGGAGGAACGTACTTGTTCCTTGCTTTCCTGGTGATTTTCATGGGGTGTGGCATCTATCTTCCCTCATCTTGGTTTACTAAGTCTTAGGCCATGCCACTGGTATTAATCCTTTTATATTTTGTAAGGGATTGACTCAAAACATACCCTATACTAATCCTGCCTCATTAACATAACAAAGATAACCCACCCCCAAGTGGGATTATAACCACAGGCATAAAACAAAACAAAACCAAAACACACTGCCATCAAGTCAATTCCAACTCAGAGTGACTCTATAGAACAAGGTGAGTTGCCCTCTAGGGTTTCCAAGGCTGTAATCTTTACAGAACCAGACTGTCACATCTTTCTCCCAGGGAGCAGATAGTAGATTTGAACAACTGGCCTTTCAGTTAGCAGTTGAGCACTTTAACAATTGTGCCACGAGGGCTCCTGCAACCACAGGTACAGAGTTAGGATTTACATGTATTTTTGAGAGACACCATTCAAACCATAACAGTGTCTTTTGCACAGC
This sequence comes from Elephas maximus indicus, assembly GCF_024166365.1. Lineage (NCBI taxonomy): Eukaryota > Metazoa > Chordata > Mammalia > Proboscidea > Elephantidae > Elephas > Elephas maximus. The sequence goes on from NC_064821.1 coordinate 140,818,984, forward strand.
TAGGGAATGAATGACTGGTGTATTATCAAAAGGCTTCAGCTTGAAGGCGGCATGGTCAGATCATGACTTCCTCTCCTCACTGTGTTTACTAATATTCAAGTTTATGATTCCCAGTACTATATCTAAAACAATACCAATTAGAATTTCTGAAGATTGTTTCTCCTAGGCAGCATTTTAGTTTCTTAAATTGGATAACTGATTACATAAAGCACACTGTTCCCATGGCACCCACAAGATAATATTCAGAACTACATAAAAATTTTCTTCCACAATAGGGAAATGCACACACGAGATCTTTCTTTTAGGATAAGAGCTAAAACTGATTTAGTTTTAGTTGATGTTTACATTAACATAGAAGCTGGTTTCTTTTATTCATCTCTATAATTTTTTTTTTTTAATAATTGGCTTCCCACCATCCATCTATCTGTTTGTCATACTGTGATGGCATGCATATTGCTATGAAGCTGGTTGCTAGGCCACAGGTATTTGAAATACTGGCAGGGTCACCCATGGTGGACAAGTTTCCAGGCTAAGACAGATTGGAAAGAAAGGCGTGGTGATCTACTTCTGGAAATTAGCCAAAGTAAACCCTATGGATTATAACAGGCTATTGTGCAATATAGTGCTGGACGATGAGTCCCCTAGGTTGGAAGGCACTACACAGTAGCCATAAAAATGGACTTAAACATTTGAGTAGGAGCCGATTCAATGGCAACCAACAACAATGTTCGGCTTTAGTGACTTTCTTATGTATACACTGTGTTGATCTCTGTTTTCTTTTTTACATCCTTGAATTAATTTCATTGTTTCGCTTATTCCCTCGATTAATAATTAGTGAGATCCTACAAAATATTAAGTACTGTGCTAAGTGTTGGGGATATGGTGGTGAGCAAATGAGACAAAAAGACCCTGCTGCTAGGAAGCTTACTGTGTAGTAGGGAAGATGACAACACACACGTGAATGTGTAATACACCGTCTAGTACCACAATGTATTATGACAAAAAATGGACAAGGTAAGTGGATAGAGAGTGAAGAGGGGTTCTTTTAGATAGAGGATTCAGGGATAGTGTATTTGAGGAAATGAGATTTGAGCAGAGACCTGATATAAAGAAACGAGTCATACATGTATCTGGTGAAAGAATATTTCAGGCAGAACAAACCACAAATGTAAAGGCCTAAAATAGTGACAACCTTGTTTTTAAACTCTTAGCTCAATTGTTGTTAGGTACTCAGTATTTCCTTTTTCTTTAATCATTTTGATTATTATTATTTTTTGGAAGTGATGTTTCAAAATATAGCAAGGGAAGTTATTTTTTAAACATTTTTTTGTTTTTGGTGACAATTATATACAAACGGACAAACATCCATTCACAATTTCTACATGAAAAGTTCAATAACGTTAGTTAAATACTTCACATTATGTCACCATTCTCATATTGTTTTGACACTTAATTTAGGCTCTCAGCCCCTTAAAGTTCTCATCTGTGCTTTTAATTAGCTGTTGTCAGTTTAAACTCATATAGGTAATTCTTTATAAGAGCACTTTACTCGAAGCAAACATTATTAATTAGGCTCAACTGTTGTTTAGTTTAACCATGGTTTCATGGGATAGTTTCGGTTCAAGGTTTAAAGATTATTCCTGGGCATTAGATTTGGGTGTTCCCCCAGTCTCAATGAATCCAGTAAGTCTAGTTTCCATGAGTTTGAAGCTAGGGAAGGTTTTCTATTAAGAGACTGCAGAATATTCTCCCTGGAGATTTCTGAGATTAGATTGCTTAAGTATTTGAAAGAATTTATTTGTCTGACTTTGCTGGGCCTATTACATTTTATTACATTTTCTCAGAGCTGATGCTGAGGTGAGATTTGGAGATCTACTGGCCACTACCTGCTCCTCTGCCTATCTTCATTCATTAAAAACATTTATTGACACCTAAAATATGTCAAACACTGTTTTAAAAGCTGAGGACACCTAATTGACAAGTAATGGTCCCAGCCATCATAAAATCATTTATTTGCTACTTGATATCAGCCACTTGGAAACCATGGTGGCATAATGGTTAAGAGCTGCGGCTGCTAACCAAAAGGTGGGAAGTTCAAATCCACAGGCACTCATTGGAAACTCTATGGGGAAGTTCTACTCTGTCCTGTAGGGTCACTATGAGTCAGAACCGACTTGACAGCAATGGGTTTAGTTTGATTTATCAGCTGCTTAATGGGAAGGACACAGTTTCTAGAGTTAGACCTCAAGAGTTTGTATTCTGGCTCTGCCACTCGCTAAATTTACACATTAGGTAACTTGTGCTTGTTTATGCCTCAAATTTCCAGTTTGCAAAATGGGAATTCATTTATTCTACAAATATTTATTGAGACACTAATAGGGACCAAACATTGTTCCAGGTGTTTTTGGATATAATAATTAATGAAATAGACAAAATTAAAATAATATCTAATTAATGTGAATGTTTTGAGGATTACATGAAATTGCATATGCAGTGACTGGAACATAGTAACTTACATTTGTGAAACTACTGTAATTAAGTTCCAGTGAGTTATTATGTGGAGCAGTAAGCAGACCATGCTACAGACTGAAAATGGAGGGTGTTGATAAAGTTATGAATTGTTCAATCAAAATAGATTAATGAAGAGAAATGAAAATATCTGGATGACTGATATCTATTCCTCAATTTTTTTTTCAATTTTTATTGTGCTTTAAGTGAAAGTTTACAAATCAGGTCAGTCTTTCATACAAAAATTTGTATACACCTTGCTATGTACTCCTAGTTGCTCTCCCTCTAATGAGACAGCATGCTCCTTTTCTCCACCCTGTATTCCCTCTCTCCATTCAGCCAGCTTCTGTCCCCATGTGCCTTCTCATCTCCCCTCCAGACAGGAGCTGCCCACATAGTCTCATGTGTCTACTTGAACCAAGAAGCTTACTCCTCACCAGCATCATTTTCTATCTTATAGTCCAGTCCAATCTCTGTCTGAAGAGTTGGCTTTGGAATGGTTCCAGTCTCCAGTCAGCAGAAGGTCTGGGGAACATGACCTCTGGGGTCCTTCTAGTCTCAGTTAGACCATTAAGTCTTGTCTTTTTATGAGAATTTGAGGTCTGCATCTCACTGCTCTCTTGCTCCCTCAGGAATTCTCTGTTTTGATTTGCCTTTCTCTAATGGCTAATGATCGTGAGCATTTCCTCATGTATCTGTTAGCTACCTGAATGTCTTCTTTAGTGAAGTGCCTGTTCATATCTTTTGCCCATTTTTTAATTGGGTTATTTGTCTTTTTGTAGTTGAATTTTTGCAGTATCATGTAGATTTTAGAGATCGGGCACTGATCAGAAATGTGATAGCTAAAAAAGTTTGTAAGTAATATTTTTACCCTTTTGGTGAAGTCTTTGGATGAGCATAGGTGTTTGATTTTTAGGATCTTCCAGTTATCTAGTTTTTCTTCTGCATTGTTAGTAATGTTTTGTATACTGTTTATGCCATGTATTAGGGCTCCTAACATTGTCCCTATTTTTTCTGCCCGTGATCTTTATTGTTTTAGATTTTCTATTTAGTTCTTGGATCCATTTTGAGTTGGTTTTTGTGAATGGTGTGAGGTATGGGTCTTGGTTCATTTTTTTGCAGATGCATGTTCAGTTATGCCAGCACCATTTGTTAAAGAGAATGTCTTTTCCCCATTTAACTGACTTTGGGCCTTTGTCAAATATCAGCGGCACATATGTGGATGGATTTTGTCTGGATTCTCAATTCTGTTCCATTGGTCTATGTATCTGTTGTTTAAATAGTACCAGGCTGTTTTGACTACTGTGGCGGTATAATAGGTTCTAAAATCAGGTAGCGAGGCATCCTACTTTGTTCTTCTTTTTCAGCAATGCTTTACTTATCTGCTGTCTCTTTCCCTTCCATATGAAGTTGGTGATTTGTTTCTCTATTACATTAAAAAATGTCATTGGAATTTGGATTGCAATTGCATTGTATCTATAGATGGCTTTTGGTAGAATAGTCATTTTTACAATGTTAAGTCTTCCTATCCATGAACAAGGTGTTTTTCCGCTTATGTAGGTCTCTTGGTTTCTTGCAGTAGTGCCTCTTAGTTTTCTTTGTATAGGTCTTTTATATCTCTCTTAAGATTTATTCCTATTGGCTAAAATTTTGTTGAGGATTTCTGCAACTAAGTTCATGAGGGATATAGGTCTGTAATTTTCTTTTTTTGTGGTGTCTTTACCTGGTTTTGGTATCAGGGATATGCTGGCTTCATAGAATGAGTTTGGGAGTATTCCGTCCTTTTCTATGCTCTGTAATACCTTTAGTAGTAGCGGTGTTAACCCTTCTCTGAAAGTTTGGTAGAACCCTGCAGTGAAGCCGTCTGGACCAGGGCTTTTTTTTTGTTGGGAGTTTTTTTGATTACCTTTTCAATCTCTTCTTTTCTTATGACTTATTTAGTTGTTTTACCTCTGTTTGTGTTAATTTAGGTAGATAGTGTGTTTCTAGAAATTCATCCATTTCTAGGTTTTCAAATTTGTTAGAGTACAATTTTTCATAGTAATCTGATATAATTCCTTTAATTTCAGTTGGGTCTGCTGTGATATTGCCCATCTCATTTCTTATTTGGGTTTTTGCTTCCTCTCCTGTTTTTCCTTTGTCAGTTTGGCCAATGGTTTATCAATTTTTAATTTTTTTTTCAAAGAACCAGCTTTTGGTCTTGTTAATTCTTTCAATTTGTTTTTCTATTTCATTTAATTCTGCTCTAATTTTTATTATTTGCTCTCTTCTAGTGCCGGACGATTTCTTTTGTTGCTCTCTTTCTATTTGTTCAAGTTGTAGGGATAACTCTTTGATTTTGGCCCTTTCTTCTTTTTGTATGTGTGCATTTATCGATATAAATTGGCCTCTGAGCACTGCTTCTGCTGTGTCCTAAAGGTTCTGGCACTGGGTTACTGGGTTAAAGGTTCTGATAGGAAGAGTTTTCATTTTCATTGGATTCTATGAATTTCTTTATTCCACCCATAATTTCTTCTATAACCCAGTCGTTTTTGAGCAGCGTGTTGTTCAGTTTCCATGTGTTTGATTTCTTTTCCCTGCTTTTTCTGTTATTGTTTTCTACTTTTATGGCTTTATGTTCAGAGAAGATGCTTTGTAATATTTTGATGTTTTGGATTCTGTTAAGGCTTGCTTTATGACCTAATATGTGGTCTACTCTAGAGAAAGTTCCATGTGCATTGGAAAAGAAAGTATACTTGGCTGCTGTTGGGTGGAGTGTTCTGTATATGTCAGTGAGGTCAGTTTGGTTGATTGTGGCATTTAAATCTTCTGTGTCTTTATTGAGCTTCTTCTTTCTAGATGTTCTGTCCTTCGCTGAGAGTGGTGTGTTGAAGTCTTCTGCTATTATTGTGGAGCTGTCTATCTCACTTTTCAATGCTCTTGGAGTTTGTTTTATGTATCTTGCAGCCCTGTCATTGGGTGCATAAATATTTAATATGGTTATAGATTCCTGGTATATTGTCCCTTTAATCGTTATATGGTGTCCTTCCTTATCCTTTGTGGTGGATATAACTGTAAAGTCTATTTTGTCAGAAATTAGTGTTGCCACTCGTGCTCTTTTTTGATTGTTGTTTGCTTGACATATATTTTTTCCATCCTTTGAGTTTTATTTTGTTTGTGTCTCTAAGTCTAAGGTGTGTCTTTTGTAGGCAATGTACAGACAGATCTTTTTTTAAAAATCCATTTTGCCACTCTCTGTCTCTTTATTGGTTCATTTAGTCCCTTTACATTGACCATGATTATTGATAGATATGAGCTTAGTGTTGTCATTTTGATGTCTTTTTGTGTGTGTTGTTGACAGTTTCTTTTTCCTCCTTAAATTTTTCTGCTGAGTAGTTTATCTTTATATATTGTGTTTTGGTATTACTTGTTGTTGATTTTGTTTTTGCTGAGTCTTTTTTTTTTTTTTCCTGTATTTTATTTTGATGAGTAAGATTTTTAGTCTCCTGTGTGGTTATCTTAATATTTGCCCCTAATTTTCTAAGTTTAAACCTAACTTTTACTTCTTTATATTGCCTTGACTTCCTCTCCATATGAAAGATTTATGACTACATATCTTAGTCCGTCTTTATTGTTTTAATGTTGTCTTCTTTTACATAATGACATCGCTGTTTCCCTGTTTTGAGGGTTTTTTTTTTTTTAATCTTGATTTATGTTTGTGATTTCCCTATCTGGGTTGATATTTGGTTGCTCTGTCCTGTGTTCTAGTCTTGAGTTGATATCTGAGATTATTGATTTTCTAACCAGAGAACTCCCTTTAGTATTTCTTGTAGTTTTGGTTTGGTTTTAATTAATTTCCTAAACTTCTGTTTATCTGGAAATGTCCTGATTTTGCCTTCATATTTGAGAGATAGTTTTGCTGGATATATGATTCTTGGCTGACAAGTTTTTTCCTTCAGTGCTTTATATACATCATCTCTTTGCCTTCTTGACTGCATGGTTTCTCCTGAGCTGTCCAAGCTTATTCTTTTTGACTCTCCTTTGTAGGTGACTTTTTGTTTACGTCTAACTGCTCTTAAAATTCTTTCTTTTTCTTTGATTTTGGCAAGTTTGATTATGTCTTGTGACTTTCTTTTAACATCGACCTTATGTGGAGTTCAATGAGCATCTTGAATAGATATCTACTCATCTTTTATGATATCAGGGAAGTTTTCTGCCAAAAAATCTTCAACAATTCTCTCTGTATTTTCTGTTATCCCTCCCTTTTGTGGTACTCCAATCGCTCATAGGTTATTTCTTTTTATAGAGTCCCACATGATTCTTAAGTTTTCTTCATTTTTAAAAAATTCTTTTATCTGATTTTTCTTTGAATATACTCTTGCCAAGCATTTTATCTTCAATCTCACTACTTCTGCCTTCCACTTCTTCAGTTCTGCTCCTCTGACTTTCTATTGAGTTGTCTAATTGTGTAATTTTATTGTTAAGCTCCTGAATTTCTGGTTGCTGTCTCTCTATAAGGTTCCTGCAGCTTATTAAATTTTTCATTATGTTTTTGAAGAACCTTTTTAATTTCTTCAACTGCTTTATCTGTGCGTTCCCTGGCTTGTTCTTCATATTGCCTGATCTCGTTCCTGATGTTGTTCCTGATGTGTTGAAGAGTCTTATATATTAATCTTTTGTATCCTGCATCTAGTAATTCCAGGAAAACACCTTCATCTAGAAGATCCCTTGATTCTTTGTTTTGAGATCTTGTTGAAGTGCTCATGGCCTACTTCTGTATGTGCTTTGATATTTACTGTTGTCTCCAAGCCATCTATAAGTTATTTATTAGTTTATTTTATGTTTGCTTACAGTATCCTAGCTTCTCATTTTGTTTTGTTTTTGTATGCCCAAATAGGCTGCTTGAGTAAGCTAGCTTGATTTTTGGTGCCTTTGACCCTCTAACATCCTGTCACCAGATGGCTAGAGCTGTTACCAGGTATATGAGCCTAGGAGTCCATTCACTTTTCTTGTATGGATTCAGCTCAGGTGTCCAGGTAGTTGAGCATCAAGTGTGTGTACATGCTCTGTCCTACAGTCTTAGAGGCGCAGGGGTGATTGGCGTAGGCACAGGTATCTTTTGCAGCTGGGGACCATGCTCTGAAAAAGGCAGGGGGCTGACAATCATCCCTTGAGTGTCTATGAGGAAAGCAGTTCCCTGTTCCCTAGAGCGCACAGGTGGGTGGGTTCTGCAGGCCCCTGAGGCCAGTGCTTTTTGTTGTAAGGACTGGGAGGTACTACTTATCCTTGGACCCCTGTCACGGGTGGCTAGCTGACATGGGTGGAGCCACCAGTCCTCAGGCCCCTAATTATGTTTAGATGATGACCCTGTTTAATAGGCACAGCGGTGTCAAACATCAAATTCCCACCTCTCCACCACACAGCTGAAACAGTAATATTCAGATCTCAAGCACAGACATTGTTGCAGCATACCAACAAGGGCCTATTCTTATGAAAAGGGCCCACACAATTATATGTAGGGATGACAGGTATTTAAAGTCTGTGGACCTTTTGTACCTGGAGAGGAGCCGCTTCTGTCCTGGATTCCACAGCTTAGTGGAGATGGCAGATTATCTTTTCTCCCAATTATTAATTTATTGCTTACCCATGGCCAGGAGAATGGTTCAGGGCACAGCAGGAGCTATCTCAGGTCCTGGGAAATCGACAGCTACTGAGGCCAGCTTGGGGCTGGGGGCACAGTAAAATAAATGCGTGCACTTAGCTTTTGTAGACAGTGCTGTTCTTCTTTGGTTCCGAGGGTGTGAGTAGACTGTGGGGCTGGCTGTTTTTCCCTGAGAAAATTGCGTTCTGAACTCTACTGCCAGCCCTGCTGCGATCACTCCAGGTGATAGTGCCTGAGGGTTCCAGCTGAGTCAGTTCCAGCAACTCCTCGTCACTTCTGAACCATCTCTGCTTCCCTCAGCTGCTCAGTCCAATTTTCTAACTTTGCCTTTGATGTTCACTGCTCCTAGCTTATCATATATATAATCATTTCACTCATTTTTTTTTTTTTTTGGTCTTTATTGTAAAAGGGATCCCTGGAAGTATCTGACTACTCCGCCACCTTGGCTTCACCCCCTATTCCTAATTTTTGAGGTTGATGTTGGGCAGCAGCCATGTTCTTCCTCTTTAGGTCTGTGGCAAAGCTGCTAGTTGCTTCCCCAGTATTCATTTTCTCCCTTTAATTTTTATTCTCAATTTTGTTTAGGTTGGTATTGTGTTTTATGTAAAACAAAAAGTTTCCCCAGCATTCCTTGCAGTCAAGGATGGCTGCTGATCTGAAACTAAAATTTACTGAGTGGGGTTGAAATAAGAGTCTTTAAAAGAGGGAAGGAGTCAGTTTGCACATGCCTTTTACCCTTCAGCTTTCACCCTTTCCCTTCTCTGAGACATGAACACAATGCTGGATGTGAAGCAGCCATCTTATGATAATGAGGCAACCATACAAACAAAACCTGACATAAGGGTGGTGAAATAAAAGTCTAGAGGAGCCTGGCTGACCAGTGGTATTGTAGAATTTCCAAATCTTTACTAGATTGCTTACTTCTGGATGTCTTTTCATGAATGTAAAACATCCCCAAATTTGTCTAAGCCACTGTTATAATCTTTGTGGTTGAGGGATAATTTCAGTAGTTCATAGCTGAATGCATCACCTAATCAAAACAAGGTTTCTGGATGCCACTCTTTACCAAAATGCCTGCATGGACAATCATCAGTGATGACTTTTGCATTTTTAGATGTTTAGGCAGTTGTCTACACTTCAAGACCTGTTTTATTGATGAATAAAATGTGTGACTGTTTCTGTCCCACAATCCAGTCTGTTGCCACCCCATATAGACCTTTTCCACCTTCATTTCCGTATAACCCACCCTAAATTAACTTGAACCCACAGGTATAGGCTGAATATGGGAAAAGTGGCCAAACTTCTTGTAAATGGTGGAAAAGCCTCTCCTCCCCAGGAATCCCTAGTGTAGTGATGGGTACTCAGCGGGTGCTCCAGAAATAGACATGGATGAGGCTGCTGATGTTGTTGACACCAAAAGCAATTCAGCCACTGCTTTAGTGGCATATGGGTATCTTTTAAATGTAAGTATGTACCTTTTTCACACCTATGCATTTTTTATTCCCAAGAAGGCTGGGTTATACAAACAGAAAATCAGCTGGATTTTCCATAAATGAGTAAAATATTTTTCATATTTGACCAGTTACAAGAGAAACAACCTAGATGAATTTATTTCTTTTTTTTTTTTAACTTACCCTTTATTTTAAAACATGGATTCTTTTTATTTATAGCTACTTGAAAAATTCCTTTTGTCTGATTTTCTTCACAGCTTTTCTTTCCCACCTCTTTCTCTTTCTTTCATTCCTAAAATATAACTTGTAATTTTACATGAGGAAAAAAATCTATTTTTATATACATTTGGTTTGAAATTAAGTCCTGAAGGTAAAAACTAGAGATCAGTTACACAGCCATATTTTAAATTTGGACTCAACTAGTGCATCATTCATGAGGAATAAACCACTTCATTTAGACTGGCTTTTTGTCTGTAGGTACCTTTCTTAATCATTCATCAGTTCCGGAGAGGATTCATCAGAAATCATAAGGCTGCATCCTCATTCAACCCAACTCCTCCCAGCTTCTGTCCTCAGCATGCCAGCCTCGGGCATTTGTCGTGACTTGCAGGGCTGAAGATAGCGCCTTCCTGGAGTGGGAAGCTCAGGATTCATTCAGTGGAGTTGCAGGGAAATCTGAAATAGTTATGGGCAGAGAATCAGCACATATTGAATTTCTCCAGGTCAGCTGAAAAATTATTGAGCCCTCTAATTTCCCTTTGGGCTAATCAGTAAGTTTTTCTTTTAGAGGTGAATTTATATATATACACACACATGCACACATATACACTGTGAATATCTGACTTATCCAATCCTAACTACGCGTGGGTATCTATTTAAGTAGTGTGTTATAGTGAAAAGAGCAGAGTCTTAGAGACAAAAGACTTTGCGTCTTGCTAGTTCTTACCAACAAGTGGATGCAGCACCGGAGGTGCTCACTCGTCTATGCCAAGAAATATGGGACACAGCTTCCTGGCCAGCTGACTGGAAGAGATCCATATTTATGCCTATTCCCAAGAAAGGTGATCCAACTGAATGTGGAAATTATAGAACAATATCATTAATATCACACACAGGCAAAATTTTGCTGAAGATCACTTGCTGCAGCAGTATATTGACAGGGAACTTCCAGAAATTCAGGCTGGTTTCAGAAGAGGATGTGGAACCAGGGATATCATTGCTGATGTCAGATGGATCCTGGCTGAAAGCAGAGAATACCAAAAGGATATTTACCTGTGTTTTATTGACTATGCAAAGGCATTAGACTGTGTGGATCATGACAAATTATGGATAACATTGCAAAGAATGGGAATTCCAGAATACTTAATTGTGCTCATGAGGAACCTTTACCTAGATAAACAGGGAGTTGTTCGGACAGAACAAGGGGATATTGTTTGGTTTAAAGTCAGGAAAGGTGTGCATCAGGGTTGTATCCTTTCACCATACCTATTGAATCTGTGTACTGAGCAAATAATCTGAGAAGCTGGACTATATGAAGAAGAACGGGGCATCAGGATTGGAGGAACTCATTGACAACCTGCTTAATGCAGATTACACAACCTTGCTTGCTGAAAGTGAAAACGGCTTGAAGCACTTACTAATGAAGATCAAAGACCACAGCCTTCAGTATGGATTGGACCTCAACATAAAGAAAACAAAAATCCTCACAACTGGAACAATGAGCAACATCATGATAAGCGGAGAAAAGATTGAAGTTGTAAAAGATTTCATTTTACTTGGATCCACAATCAACAGCCATGAAAGCAGCAGTCAAGAAATCAAAGGATGCATTGCATTGGATAAATCTGCTGCAAAGGACCTCTTTAAAGTGTTGAAGAGCAAAGATGTCACCTTGAAGACTAAGGTGCGCCTGACCCAAGCCATGGTATTTTCAATCGCATCATATGCATGTGAAAGCTGGACAATGAATAAGGAAGACTGAAGAAGAATTGACACCTTTGAGTTGTGGTGTTCTCAAAGAATATTGACTGCCAAAAGAACAAACAAATCTGTCTTAGAAGAAGTACAACCAGAATGCTCTTTAGAAGCAAGGATGGTGAGACTGTGTCTTACATACTTTGGACATGTTGTCAGGAGGGATCAGTCCCTGGAGAAGGACATCATGCTTGGCAAAGTGCAGGGTCACCGGAAAAGAGGAAGACCCTCAACAACGTGGATTGACAAAGTGGCTACAACAACGAGCTCAAGCATAACAATTGTAGGGATGGCACAGGACCGGGCAGTGTTGCATTCTTTTGTGCATAGTGTCTGTGTGAATGGGAACAAACTCGAAGGTACCTAACAACAACAGTTCTTACCAATGTAACTTCAAACAAATAGCTTAGGTTCCAGGAGTCTTTTCTATAGAATGGAGTAACAAGTCCTGCCCTGTCTATCTTACAGGATTGTTGGAAGGTTTGACAATGAGATGATGTGTGAGTGGTTTGTACATTATAAAGCATTCTAGACATATAACTATAAAATCTCCCCACTGCACCAGAATTTACTACCTCTCTGTAGGCCTAACTCACGGAATGGAAGTTGTTTGTACTTCCATGCCAGATTCCTATAAACAACACCCCTCCCCACAAGGCCAGGGTAAACCTCAATCCAACTGTTACCACCTCGCAGTCATGAGGTTAGGTACAGTGGTAGAGGGCAGGCCCAATATTTAGACTGCCTGAGTTCAAATAGTAACTTCTTCATTTCCTTGTTGTGGTGTCTTGGATTAGTTACTCAAACTTTCCAAGCCTCAGCTATCCCATCTGTAGAACCGGTAAATTGATTATACCCATATTTAAGATTGCTTTAAGGATTATATGAGATGAACACTGCAAAGTGGTTAGTATAGTAACTGGTATTTAACAAGCACTCAATAAGTGTTAGCTATTATTAATTTTTTATAACCTCAGGAACAAGTAGGTCATGTGATGCTGAAAGAAGATGATGGCTGACATTTTGTCTTTCGTCCCTGTAAGTGGCTTGGTTTGCCATGAGCATGGGATGCTTTTTCTAAGAGCATATGCTAGCCTTGAACGCTGGGTAGGTTTTTTTAAAAATTTTTTTTTTTCCACTTATCCTGAGATCAATTTAGTTTGAATATGGCCTGTTGACCTACCTTATCCTCTCTCTACTTTCTGACAGAAATGTAATAACAATATTTCGTAGATACTGTGGCTACATTTTCTACGCAATATCTGAAGTTTTACTTTTTTGATTTGTACATTTATTTGTATTAAATAATAAACTCATTTAATTATACATTTATGTAACTCTAATTTTTGGAAAAGGATAAAAAGATGTGAAATATATTGTTTTGGAAAATCCTGAATATGTAATGATAACACTCATGCATTTCTGATTTGGATTAAGGTTTCAGAAAGTGGCTATAAACATCTTATTTTCTACAATGCAGTTATACTACAGTTATTAGATCATAAAGCTCAGCACCTAGAAAATCTAGGGTAGAAAAATCAGGTAAGAGGACTAAAACAGAAAGAATCTCTATTCACGGGAATCCATTTTTGTGGGGATTTCTGAATGTTCTTGTTGAAGACATGTGTTTATTTTCTATTAATCTGTTAATGGAAGAGCTTTTGAGGACCTACTGTCGATGGGCACAATGTAAATTTTATGTCTATAGAGATTTGGGGAGGGTGAAAGCTAGTGAGAAAATACATGTATCTCACAGAAAATGGACTTGAAATAGGCTGACAAATAGGGCAGAGCTCACATCTACACAACTTGACTTTTGCTGTACTTATAAGCTCATACCTTGCTGCGACATGTAGTCCATCAACATGTGCCATATAAAGGACCTCTAAGATATTACACTCAACGGTCTTCTGTTGATCAGGTAAGAATTAGGCTAAGCCATAAGAATATGGCTGTGTGCTCAGTATTAAAATATGTCCAAGATTCTTTCTCAACACACACACACACACACACACACACACACATACATATATACAGTGGTGAAAATAAAGCCTTCTTTCCTCAGAGTCTCTTCCCTAAATCTGCTTCTTCTCTTAGGATTTAAAAAAGAATTTTTGCTTAATAGTGATACAATTTATCCAGTAACCCAAGTAACGTAAATATCTGAATATTACATTCTAATTTCTCTCTGATCATCAATTACTTCCTCCATTTTCACTCACATCCAGTGTTGATATCCTCCTATCTATCTGTGCAGGGGTCCATAAGATGATTTGCTAGAAGGACTCACAAGGTTAGCATTCTGTTGCACTCACAGCTAAGATTTATTGAAGTTAAAGGATACTAAGCAAAATCAGCAAAGTGAAAAAGGCAAAAATCTGGTGAAGTTCAGAGGAAACCTGGTGTAAACTTCCAACAGCCCTTTTCCCATGGAGTCATACAGGACACACTTATTCCTCCAGTACTGAACTGTGACAAGACGTGAAACATTTACCAGGCAAGCTCATTAGAGATTCAGGACTCAAGGTTTTTACTGGGGGCTGGCCACATATGTTGTACCTTTTGGTTAGCACACACCAAAATTCCAGATTCTCAGAAGGAAAGCAAGTATTCAGTATAAATCACATTGCTTGTACAGACATTTTAGACAGAATGAACTACTCTAATCAGTTTGGGAATTGTGGAAACTTTTCTGAAGTCCAAGTCACAAACATCAAAGGCCAACCTTGCAAGCAAGGCTTTTTAAGTATAGCATCTTAGACCTACTATGCAAACTCTTTTTTGCCCGCTATCATTTATATTGACTGTTTTTCTAAGAAACATGTCAGTTCTCCAATTAAATTTTTTTTTGATCTCCATTAACTATTTTATATAGCCCAATCTCCCATTCACTGATATATCTAAGTGGTCTATAATAGTGCCTAGCACATTTTATGCACTCAACATGTTTCATAATTGATTTGAAAAAATGTACAAAATCTCTCATAATTTTGTCTTTTTCCACCTTTCCAACATCATCTCTCATTCCTCCTGTCTTAAGCTGGGTCTCTCTCTCTCACTTTCTCTTTATATATATCTCAAGGAAATGGCTCATGCAGTTGTGAAGGCTGGCAAGTCCCAAACACACGGGTCAGGTGTCAGGCTGGATGATTCTCCTGACTCACATGGTTTCAGGGGCTGATGAACCCAAAGTCCGTGGGTCAGGCAGAAGGCTGCTGGCTCACAGGGTTGTGGGAGCTGGTGAATTGCAAGATCTGCAGGGTAGGCAGCAGGATGCTGGTTTACATCCCATGAATCAGAGGTGAGGGGATGATAAATCGGATGCAGGGTCCAGAGCAAAAGCCAGTGAACTTTGCCAGAATGTCCACATATATACTGCATGAAACTCACATTCCTGAGGAAACTCTGCTTACAACTGATTGCTCACATCCAATCACAAAGTGGAGGATGACTACATCATTGCATAACTGCCAAACCACATCATTACATAACTGCCAAACCACATCGTTACGTAATTGACAAACTATATCATTACCTAACTGCCAAATCACTGGGAATTGTGGCCCAGCCAACTTGGGTCATCACACCTCCCCAAAGCATCCTTTATGTTAGGTATTTCAGACTCTAATCCTCCAATGTTTTTCATATTTTTCAGCTCTTTGCAATAGAAATTTCTTTTCACTAGAGCATTCTTCCCTCCCATAGCCACCTGGCAAATGCAAGCCTCAGCTGAAGAGTTGGCTCCTACCTTCTCACCTTCTGTGAGATACTCCTGGCTGAGTTAGGTATGCTATCTGCACAACTCTGATATGACACCCATTACTTTAGAAGTTTTAAGAACCCATGTGATAAGAATGAAGAGGTGGTTTTATGTGGAAGGCCAGTTGGCCACCTAAATAGGTCATCATAGGGTGGTACTTATTTATTTGCCTGCTGACCTCACCACAGTCCGGGAGCAGCAGACTCTTAGCCTTGTGTGCTCAGAAACTCAGCCTCAGCCATGTCCCAGTTAATAAGAATGATTGGGTATACGGATGCTAACTCACACTAAGAGAGCTCACAGAGGCCATTTTGTCAATTTAAAATGAGAAACATCTGTGAAGCAGACCTGACATTCACATTTTCTGATAAGTACATTTGCTCCCTGTAGATAAGCTATGCCAAAAATCAAATTATCTGGGAGATGCTTGGTGAGTGTGGAATCAGAACAGGGGATGTAGTTGCATAATTTTGTATTTTATAGGATTAGACTGCAATAACTGGACATAACAATTTCAGCAATGGGGATGTATCTCCCGGCAGAGCAGATAATCCTATAAGTCTGATAAAACTCACTCCCCTGGATAGTGTTTGGACAACCACCATTGACCTTCACTCCACAGTGACTTTTCTCTCTATGCATTTAAATAATTGACATACTCTTGTATGATTGGCACATTCTTTCTGGTTTTGATGGATTTAAGTCAGATGAGATTTTTAAAGTTTTCCTGGCCTGGAGAACAGTCTATTTCTTTAAACTGAATTTGCAGATCTCTGCTCTGATCTATTAAGTTTGATTTCTGAGAGCAACTTTGTTTTTCTTATTTCCATACTTTTTGTTTTTGAGGAAGTAAAGAGACCTTTGCTTTGTTAGTGCTTGTTTATTTTACATGTTTAACTTACCCAAAATCCTGTAATCACCTTGGGTTCAGGGACTATGATTTACTAATTCTGGTGTCCCAAAACATAGCACAAAATTGTGTCATAAATAATACATTGCATAAGTGCATGCAAGTTAACACTTTCTTTGGTAGTAGTATGGTGTTAATGTTTTCATTGATATTTTAAACTACTATAAGTTGAACTATTATTTTGGAATTTGCAATGACTTTTACATTTTAGAATTTGTCATTTTTTTTGTGTTCTTTGTAATTCAGCTTCCTTTGCAGGAAGCAATATTCAATCAATTAATAATGCATCGAGACAGAGAAAAGTGAAAAGCAAGGGTATTAGCCTATAATTTATTGCACTAAAATACTCATATATTATAATTTTACAATACACTGTAATGAGAATAGTTTATCGACAATGTAGCATCATTTGTTAATTTGCTTAAATTGGAAATAGCCAGACTGTGTGAATCAGTGGGTCCCAATTTTTGATTGATTTTGACTATCAAGATTCCTGAAGGCCATTGAGATTTTTCTGACAAAGGAGGCTGACTAATCATTCTAAGCAAAGCCATCATTCTTACAAAGTTTAACTGGTCTATATGTAACAACGTTATAGCAGAATGTTCAGGTTTTTAAGTATTTGTTTAGCAAGCAGTTTAACCTGTGGTTCATACTAGACTGTTAGAACATGTCCATCATTCATGAGATTCCCTGTGTGTTTTACTGGGATTTTTTTTTTTTATAATCGCAGTAGCCATTTATTGCAGGTGCAGTTCAATGGTGGGTTAGGAAGCATCATACACAATGGACATACCATCTGTCTTACCATTCACAAACTAGTGGACTAATTAAAAATGGAAATTAACAATTATGCACCTACTTACTAAACTGAGGTGTAATAAGAGACTGAATGGATGGCTTGCAAGATTAAATGAATGTGTGTTAAAACTTAACATACATCAAAGTAAAGAGGGAATCACCATTGGATAGACTGTTGAAATATTTTGGGGATGGTAGGGAAGGTAGGGTGGGAAATGATACAGGAAGTTACCTAAACTTCCTCTTTATTTCTAAAATTTTTCCCTTTTCTCCTGTGTTGTATTTGTAGTTTTGAAGGAAGAATAGATTGCTAAACACGACACTATGACAATATTTCTAAGCATAACTGTCTGAATCCATAGAGGAATTATGGGATAGATTTTTCTTCTCCTTACCTTACACCTTAATAGTGTCTGCCTCTTTCCAGCCTAGTGGATAATACAATCCTAGAAGCTTGTACTTTGCTAAGTCTATTCCCCATGACTGAAACTGGATGGAAGGTGAAGCATTTACCAGGTTTATATTGCTGCCAACGCTACAAGTCATACCTCTTGCTAAACACGATGATCCTACCCCAAGTGAAAAGATCTGGGTGAAAATTAATGAAGGATGAAGGAAATGGGAAGTAATTGCTGATGGAAAAGAAAGAAATAGATGGGCAATGCTAAAAGGAAAAGCTAACATTACCTTGCTCTCTCATGAGAAGCTTAAAGCAAGACAATACTATTATTTCTTAGCCATATTTATACAAGTCCTCAGAGCTTGGTCTATAGTTTGTGGATCCCAGTGAAAAATAAAAATTAAGGGCTCTAGGTTAAAAAATGGTTAAAAATTCAAGACAGTCAAGAATTAAACCAAGTC
This sequence comes from Elephas maximus indicus, assembly GCF_024166365.1. Classification (NCBI taxonomy): domain Eukaryota; kingdom Metazoa; phylum Chordata; class Mammalia; order Proboscidea; family Elephantidae; genus Elephas; species Elephas maximus. Next base: position 140,836,890 of record NC_064821.1, read on the forward strand.
TAAGGTCCTTCTACGTGCAGGGCCCTGTGCAACTGCCTAGGATGCAAGCTCATGAAGCTGGCCCAGGTTCTTGTAAGAGTAAATCTGTTTGTCTGTCAAAACATTCTCCTTTATTTGAAGCTCAAGATTCAGGTTAGATCCTGGTAGATTAAGAAGTATTTGATTTGGAGTAGTCTATGTATGTAGTGCTTCTTGACGTCACTTATTAATGCCTTGTGAATAAACACTTGGAATAATTTTAAGTCTGCTCTATCTTTTGTTTTCCATTTTACAGGTTACGTGTCCACCAAAACCATCCAAACCCACTGCCATCGAGTGGATTCCAACACACAGTGACCCTATAGGGTTTCTGAGAGAGTAAATCTTTATGGAAGCAGACTGCCACATCTTTCACCGCAGAGGGGCTGGTGAGTTCGAACCACTGACCTTTTGGTTAGTAGCCAACCACTTTAACCACTGCACCACCAGCGTTCCTCATATGTAGTACAGTGAATCCCTTTTAAAAGGTAACATGTGGGAATTGTTGCCTCCTGAATGCACATAGAGGACTTTGTTCAATGAGTCCTCTGTTCATGGACTACTGTGTAACAACCTGAGTGATGGTCTGTTGAGAAAGGTGCTTGGGACCAATGGATGTAAAACATTTACTATGTGCCCAACTTGTCAGAATATCATGTTCCCTAATGCCTATAAGGGAACCCTGGTGGCATAGTGGTTAAGTGCTATGACTGCTAACCAAAAGATTGGCAGTTTGAATCTATCAGGCACTCCTTGGAAGCTCTATGGCACAGTTTTACTCTGTCCTATAAGGTCGCAATGAGTCAGATTTGACTCCATGGCAATGTGTTTTTTTTTGTTTTTTTTTTTAATGCCTGTGGACATATTATTGAAGGTGGAGACCAATGATGAAGGTAAAAAATGCTTGTCAAACTGAAATCAATATTAGTTTAGAGAAGACTTGGTGGCTTCACATAAGTATTACTGGAGCCCTGATATTCACTGAAGGACCCATGGGAAGCTTTATGGCATGCTCAAACTAAAGTATATTTGGGGGTGACTACTAATTATTTGACACTAGCCTGGAGAACTCAACATTTCCAGGTCAAACATATACTCAAATTGTACTCTAACAATAAGTGCTCAATGACAACATCAAGTTTGGTGAGAAAAACCAACATAAACCAAAATACTCTAAAAGAGAATCTGGAGAAATTGGCTTAGATTCAGAAGTCCTAGGACAAGTCAGATTAATGAAGAGAGACATACTGAGGAAAAATACTGTATTGAGTGCTTTGAAGAGATGTCAGAAGGAAAGGTAAGGATAGCAATTGGCCTGGATCGAAAATGCAGCTTGAGAAAAACTATGAAAAAAACTTAATAGGTAGACAACTTGTGAAGGGACATGATAGCAAAGAGCATTCATGCTGACCCAAGAGCCCTATGAAGGATGCTCCTCCAGCTGAAAGTGGTGATAGCTCATGGAACATGGACTAGGATATTGGCAGCAGAGCCACCAGGAATAAATTTGTGGACAACATGTCTTCCTAGTAAATGGGAATTTATAAATGGTGAAAAGTTGAAGATGGCTTCCTCTGAAGAACTGGAAATAGGGTGAGGGAGAAGGTGCAGACGACTACATTTTGAAAATAAGCATTATAGAACTATTTAATTTATGATATTAGGTGCTGTTGATATAATTACCTTTACTGTATTATCTATCTCTCTTTACACACACATACATAGACCTTTGATAACAATAAAAATATAAAATAAAAACTCTCTTGAAAGAAATAACATATATGAAGGACTATTACAAAAATATGCAAGTCATCCATTTTTCTGAGTTGTGTTCTAAAATACATCCTTTCTTTAAGACAGACCATCAAAAAGCTGTGTCAGTGGACAACACTGTTTTTCCTAAATTGCACATTGGCTTAGAACTACCTGCCTACACTGATGAAATTTTTTTGTCTTGTTTATAGTAAGGGCCGTTGTTGAGAATGTCACTTGTAACATTATAAAGGAAATTTTTCTTCTCTTCTTAGCACTAGGTATTGTATATTTCTCCAGAGCAAGTGGTTTGCTTCTCTTTTCTGTACATAGCAAACTGAAAAGCTGACAGTCTGTCTCTCTGTAGGATGTTAGAAAATTCAGAGGCAAATTTCTCTCACCTGCAGTATATATACAGGCTAGGAGAGGACGTATTTTGTTCACTAACTCCTGACTCCATTATTGTCTTTTCCACCCAATCTCTTCCTTTCTCTGACAGCATCACATATATTTTCCCAAACGGCACTGAATTTTGTAAACTTTCTTAAATATGTTTTGAAACAAGAAAAAATATAAGTAAGTGAATCATAGTTAGAATAGTAAACTTTCTATCCAGAAATAGAGAATTATTTCTGAGGTATTTTTAAACCCTAGAGATAAAATGTATACAATTATAATTCTTTTTTTTAAAATTTTTATTGTGCTTTAAGTGAAAGTTTACAAATAAAGTCAGTATCTCACACAAAAACTTATATACACCTTGCTACATACTCCCAATTGCTCCCCCCGAATGAGACAGCCCTCTCCCTCCCTCCACTCTCTCTTTTAGTGTCCCTTTCACCAGCTTCTAATCCCCTCTACCCTCTCATCGCCCCTCCAGACAGGAGATGCCAACATAGTCTCAAGTGTCCACCTGATCCAGGAAGCTCACTCCTCACCAGCATCCCTCTCCAACCCATTGTCCAGTCCAAACCATGTCTCAAGGGTTGGTTTAGGAAATGGTTCCTGTCCTGGGCCAACAGAAAGTCTGGGGGCCATGACCACTGGGGTCCTTCCATCTCAGTCAAACCATTAAGTGTGGTCTTTTTATGAGAATTTGGGGCTTACATCCCACTGCTCTCCTGCCCCCTCAGGGGTTCTCTGTTGTGTTCCCTGTCATTGGTTGTAGCCGGGCACCATCTAGTTCTTCTGGTCTCGGGCTGATGTAGTCTCTGGTTTATGTGGCCCTTTCTGTCTTTTGGGCTAGTAATTACCTTGTGTCCTTGGTGTTCTTCCTTCTCCTTTGCTCCAGGTGGGTTGAGACCAGTTAATCTATCTTAGATGGCTACTTGCTAGCATTTAAGACCCCAGACACCACTCTCCAAAGTGGGATGCAGAATGTTTTCTTAATAGATTTTATTATGCCAATTGACTTAGATGTCCCCTGAAACCATGGACCCCAAGCCCCTGCCCCCAGCTGTGCTGGCCTTCGAAGAATTCAGTTTATTCAAGAAACTTCTTTGCTTTTGGTTTAGTCCAGTTGTGCTGACCTCGCCTGTATTGCGTGTTGTCTTTCCAGTCACCTAAAGTAGTTCTTATTTTTTTTTTATCTAATTAGTGAATACCTCTCTCCCACCCTTCCTCCCTCCACCCTCTCGTAACCATCAAAGAATATTTTCTTCTCTGTTTAAACTATTTCTCAAATTCTTATAATAGTGGTCTTATACAATATTTGTACTTTTGCAACTAATTTCACTCAGCATAATGCCTTCCAGATTCCTCCATGTTATGAAATGTTTCACAGATTCCTCACTGTTCTTTATCGATGCCTAGTATTCCATTGTATGAATATGCCATAGTTTATTTATCCATTCATCTGTTGATGGGCACCTTGGTTGCTTCAATCTTTTTGCTATTGTACACAGTGCTGCAGTGAACATGGATGTGCATATATCTGTTGTGTAAACGCTCTTATTTCTCTTGGAAATATTCCAAGAAGTGGGATCGCTGGATCACATGGTAGTTCTATTTCTCGCTTTTTAAGGAGGGGCCAAATCAATTTCCAAAGTGGTTGTACCATTTTCCATTCCCACCAGCAGTGTATAAGTGTTCCAATCTCTCCACAGCCTCTCCAACATTTATTGTTTTGTGTTTTTTGGATTAATGCCAGGCTTGTTGGAGTGAGATGAAGTCTCATTGTAGTTTTGATTTGCATTTCTCTAGTGGCTAATGATTGTGAGCATTTCTTCATGTAACTGCTAGCTACCTGAATGTCTTTTGTGGCAAAGTGTCTGTTCATATCATTTGCCCATTTTTAAACTGGGTTATTTGTCTTTTTGCTGTTGAGTTTTTGCAGTATCATGTAGATTTTAGAGATCAGGCACTGATTGGAAATGTGATAGCTAAAAACTTTTTCCCAGTCTGTAGGTAATCTTTTTACTCTTTTGGTGAAGTCTTTGGATGCATGTAGGTGCTTGATTTTTAGGAGCTCCTAGGTATCTTTTTTTTTTTAGGTATCTAGTTTCTCTTCTGCATTATTGGTAATGTTTTGTACAGTGTTTACACAATATATTAGGACTCCTAACATTGTCCCTATTTTTTCTTCCATGATCTTTATCGTTTTAGATTTTATATTTAGGTCTTCGATCCATTTTGAGCTCTTTTTTGTGCACAGAATGAGGTATGGGTCATATTTCTTTTTTTTGCAGATGGATAACCAGTTATGCCAGCACCATTTGTTAAAAAGACTGTCTTTTCCCCATTGGAGCCTTTGTCAAATATGAATTGCTCATACATGGATGGATTTATGTCTGGATTCTCAATTCTGTTCTGTTGGTCTATGTATCTGTTGTACAAGTACCAGGTTCTTTTGACTACTGTGGTGGTATAATAGGCTCTAAAATCAGGTACAGTGAGACCTCTCACTTTGTTCTTCATTTTCAGTAACGCTTTACTTATTCGGGGCCCGTTTCCCTTCCATATGAAGTTGGTGATTTGTTTCTCCATCTCATTAAAGAATGTCATTCGAATCTGGATCAGAATTGCATTAAATCTATAGATTGCTTTTGGTAGAATAGACATTTTTATAATGTTAAGTCTTCCTATCCATGAGCAAGGTATATTTTTCCACTTACCTGGGTCTCTTTTGGTTTCTTGCAGAAGTGTTTTGTAGTTTTCTTTGTATAAGTCTTTTACATCTCTGGTAAGATTTATTCCTAAGTATTTTATCTTCTTGGGGGCTACTGTAAATGGTATTGATTTGGTGGTTTCTTCTTTGATGTTCTTTTTGTTGGTGTAGAGGAATCCAACTGATTTTTGTATGTTTATCTTGTATCCTGATAATCTGCTGAACTCTTCTATTAATTTCAGTAGTTTTCTTAAGGATTCCTTAGGGTTTTCTATGTATAAGATCATGTCATCTGCAAATAGAGATACTTTTACTTCTTCCTTGCCAATCTGGATGCCCTTTATTTCTTTATCTAGCCTAAGTGCTCTGGCTAGGACTTCCAGCACAATGTTGAATAAGAGCGGTGATAAAGGGCATCCTTGTCTGGTTCCCGATCTCAGTGGGAGTGTTTTCAGGCTCTCTTCCATTTAGGGTGATGTTGGCTGTTGCCTTTGTATAAATGCCCTTTATTATGTTGAGGAATTTTTCTTCTATTCCTATTTCACTGAGAGTTTTTATCATCAATTAGTGTTGAACTTTGTCAAATGCCTTTTCTGCATCAACTGATAAAATCATGTGATTCTTTTCTTTTGTTTTATTTATGTGGTGGATTCCATTAATTGTTTTTCTAATGTTGAACCATCCCTGCATACCTGGTATGAATCCCACTTGGTCATGGTGACTTATTTTTTTGATATGTTTTTGAATTCCGTTGGCTAGAATTTTGTTGAGGATTTTTGCATCTACATTCATGAGGGATATAGGTTTATAATTTCCTTTTCTAGTGGTGTCTTTACTTGGTTTTGGTATCAGGGATATGGTGGCTTCATAGAATGAGTTTGGGAGTATTCCATCCTTTTCTATGCTCTGAAATACCTTTAGTAGTAGTGGTGTTAACTCTTCTCTGAAAGTTTGGTAGAACTCTGCAGTGAAGCCGTCTGGACCAGGGCTTTTTTTTTTGTTGTTGTTGGGAGTGTTTTTTTATTACCTTTTCAATCTCTTCTTTTGTTATGGGTCTATTTAGTTGTTCTACCTCTGTTTGTGTTTAGGTAGGTAGTGTGTTTCTAGGAATTCACCCGTTTCTTCTAGGTTTTCAAATTTGTTAGAGTATAATTTTTCATAGTAATCTGATATGATTCTTTTAATTTCAGTTGGGTTTGTTGTAATATCGCCCTCTCATTTCTTATTCAGGTTATTTGCTTCCTGTCCTGTTTTTCTTTTGTCAGTTTGGCCAGTGGTTTATCAATTTTGTTGATTTTTTCAAAAAAGCCAGCTTTTAGTCTTGTTAATTCTTTCAATTGTTTTTCCGTTTTCTATTTCATTTAGTTTGGCTCTAATTTTTATTATTTGTTTTCTTCTGGTGCCTGTGGGTTTCTTTTGTTACTCTCTTTCTATTTGTTCAAGTTGTAGGGATAATTCTTTGATTTGGGCCCTTTCTTCTTTTTGTATGTGTGCATTTATTGATATAAATTGACCTCTGAGCACTGCTTTCACCACTGTGTCCCAAAGGTTCTAATAGGAAGTATTTTCATTCTCACTGGATTGTGTGAATTTCTTTATTCTATGCTTCATGTCTTCTATCACCCAGTCATTTTTGAGCAGGGTATTGTTGAACTTCCAAGTCTTTGATTTCTTTTCCCTGCTTTTTCTGTTATTGATTTCCACTTTTATGGCTTTATGGTCAGAGAAGATGCTTTTTAATATTTCAATGTTTTGGATTCTGTTAGGCTTGCTTTATGACCTAATACGTGGTCTATTCTAGAGAATGTTCCATATGTGCTAGAAAAGAAAGTATACTTGGCTGCTGTTGGGTGGCGTGTTCTGTATATGTCTAGGAGGTCAAGTTGGTTGATTGTGGCATTTAGATCTTCCGTGTCTTTGTTGAGCTTCTTTCTGGATGTCCTGTCCTTCACCGAAAGTGGTATGTTGAAGTCTCCTGCTATTATTGTGGAGCTGTCTATCTCACTTTTCAATGCTGTTAGGTTTATTTTATGTATCTTGTAGCCTTGTCATTGGGTGCATAAATATTTAATATGGTTGTATCCTCCTGATATATCATCCCTTTAATCATTATGTAGTGTCCTTCCTTATCCTTTGTGATGGATTTAACTTTAAAATCTATTTTGTCTGAAATGAATATTTCCACTCCTGCTCCTTTTTTTGATTATTGTTTGCTTGATGTATTTTTTTTTGCATCCTTTGAGTTTTAGTTTTTTGTGTTTCTAAGTCTACAGGTGTGTCTCTTGTAGGCAGCATATCAATGGATCATGTTTTTTAATCCATTCTGCCACTCTCTGTTTTTTATTGGTGCATTTAATGCATTTGCGTTCAGCGTAGTTATGGATAGGTATGAATTTACTGCTATCATTTTGATGTCTTTTTTTGTGTGTTGACAGTTTCTGTTTACCACTTAATTTTATTTGCTGAGTAGATTGTTTTTGTATATTGTCCTTTCCTCATATTCGTCGTTGTTGATTTTGTTTCTGCTGAGTCTCTATTTTTTTCTTGTATTTTATTTTGATGTGTAGGATAGTTTGTCTGCTTTGTGGTTACCTTATTATTTACCTCTATTTTTCTGAATTTAAACCTAATTCTATTTCTTTGTATCACCTTATCTTTCTCTCCATATGGAAGATCTACGACTGCATTTCTTAGTCTCTTTTTATTGTTTTAATGTTGTCTTCTTTTACATAATAACATTGCTGTTACCCTGTTTTTAGTGCTTTTTTAAATCTTGATTTATTTTTATGATTTCCCTATCTGGGTTGACTTCTGATTGCTCTGCCCAGTGTTCTAGTCTTGGGTCGATACCTGATATTATTGTTTTCTGCCAGAGAACTCATTTCAGTATTTCTTGTAGTTTTATTTGGTTTTTACAATTTCTCTAAACTTCTGTTTATCCGGAAATGTCCTAACTTCACCTCCATATTTGAGAGACAGTTTTGCTGGATGTATGATTCTTGGCTGGCAATTTTTTTCCTTCAATTTTTAAAATATGTCATCCCATTGCCTTCTTGCCTGTATGGTTTCTGCCGAGTAGTCCGAACTTATTCTTATTGGCTGTCCTTTGTAGGAGACTTTTAATTTATCCCTAGCTGCTCTTAAAATTTTCTCTTTATCTTTGGTTTTGGTACGTTTGATTATAATATGTCTTGGTGACTTTCTTTTAACATCTACCTTATGTGGAGTTCGATGAGCATCCTCGATAGATATCTTCTCATATTTCACGATATCAGGGAAGTTTTCTGCCAATGAATCTTCAACAATTCTCTCTATATTTTCTGCTATCCCTCCCTGTTCTGGTACTCCAATCACTCATAGGTTATTTCTCTTGATAGAGTCCCACATGATTCTTAAGGTTTCTTCATTTTTTTCTAATTCTTTTATCTGATTTTACTTCAAATATATTAGTACCAAGTGCTTTATCTTCAAGTTCAGAAATTCTGCCTTTCACTTGCTGAATTCTGCTCCTCTGACTTTCTACTGAGTTGTCTCCTTCTGTAATTTTGTTGTTAATCTTCTGAATTTCTGATTGCTGTCTGTCTATGGATTTTTCCAGCTTATTAAATTTTTCATTATGTTCCTGAATAATCTTTGTAATGTCTTCAATTGCTTTATCCGTGTGTTCCTTGGCTTGTTCTGCATATTGCCTCATTTCCTTCCTGATGTCTTGAAGGGTTCTGTATATAAATCTTTTGTATTCTGCCTCTGGTAATTCCAGGATGTACTTTCATCTAGAAGATCCCTTGATTCTTTGTTTTGAGAGCTTGTTGAGGCGAACACGGTCTGTTTCTTTATGTGACTTGATATTGACTGTTGTCTCCGATCCATCTATATGTTATTGTATTAGTTTATTTTATGGTTGCTTACTGTGTCATAGCTTCTTGCTTTGTTTTGTTTTGATATGCACATATGGGTTTCTCGAGTGGGCTAGCTTGATTATTTTTGCCTTTGAAGCTCTGACGTCCTGTCCCCAGATTTCTAGAGCTGTTATCAAGTATATCAGTCTAGGAGTCCATTCAGTTTTCTTGTAAGAATTCAGCTCAGGTGCCCAGGTAGCTGATCATGAAGTGTGTCGTACAGGTTCTGTCCTACAATCTTAGAGGGGCAGGGGTGATTGGTGTAGGTACCGGTATTTGGTTGCAGCATGGGGTCACACTCTGAACAAAGCAGGGGGCTGAGAATCATCCCTCACATATCTCTGAGGAAAGCATGTCCCTGGTCCCTAGAGCGTACAGGTGGCTGGGTTCTGCAGACAGACCATGGGCACCCAATGTTTTTCGTTGTAACGACTGGGAGGTACCAGCTTTCTTTCGACCCCTGTTGTGGGTGGGTGGGTGACCTGAGTGGAGCTACCAGTCCTTAGGCCCCTGATGCGGGTAGGTGAGGGCCCTGTTTAATAGGCAAAGCAATGTCAAACATCAAATACCCACCTCTCCGCTGCACAGCTGAAATGGTTGGAGCCTGCCAACAAGGGCCTATTGTCCCAAAATAGGCCCACACATGCCCATGCAGAGGGGAAATGTACTCAAAGTCCATGGACCATTTATGCCTGGACAGGGGCTGCTTCTGTCCTGAGCTCCCCTGGTTAGTGGGTCTGGCAAATTAGCTTTTCCTCCAATTGCAAATTTATTCCTTCTCCAAGGCCAGGAGGATGGCTCTAGGTGCTTGACAGGGCTTATCTCAGGCCCAGGGAAATCAGCTGCTCAAGCTGGCTTAGGGGCGGGGGGCGGTAAAATATACACAAGTACTTAGCTTTTGCCGAGACCGCCGTTCTTCTCTGGTTCCGGAGGTGTGAGTAGGCTGTGTGGCTGGGTGCTTCTCCCTGAGGAAACTGCGGCCTATCAATAGTACCAGCCTGCTACTGCCGCTCCCAGGAATGGTGCCTGAGTGGTTCCCGGAATTCAGGTCCCATAACTCATCTCTGCTTCTGAACCGTGTCTTACTCCTCCTGCCCCTCAGTTCATTTTCTAAGCTTGCCTTTGATGCTTAGAGCTCCTAGCTTGTCATAAATATATTCATTTCACTTGTTTTTTCAGATCTTTGTTGTGGAGAGGGCTCGCTGGAACGTCTGTCTATTCCGCCATCTTGCCTCCATCTCCACAATTGTAATTCTTCTAATTATTTATTTGGAGCATCTTTATTTCTCTCAATTTAATTCACATTTTCCCAATCTTATTTTTAATTAAGTGTCAAGTAAGGCATTTAATGAAATTTGAAATCAATATACTTATTTATTTAAAATCATAGGACAAGAGAGTTTTAGGTAAGAAATGGTTGTAGTGGTTTTCTAATCCAAAATCCTGTGATGGGGTATGTACTTTATTCCAATTTACTTTTTCTTGTTCTGTTGGAAAATCCTTTCCTTAAGCTGAAATACACGCACACAGACACACACTCATAAAAAATAACACACACTCATACACACATATATATTATATATATATAATTTTTTCCAAAACTTTTTTAGTACCTTCTCTGTGATCTAGAAGGTGCTCAGCACTGGGAATACTCAAATGAATAAAACAAGCTCCTTCAGCAAGTTACTTCCTAAAAGCCTGTTTCCTCAGGCATGAAATGTGGATAATAGCATCACCTATCACAAAGAATTTTGGTCTGAGTGTTGAATGAGATAATGCATAGAAAGCACTGGCCACATAGTTAAGTGCTCACTAAATGTTTGCTGCTGCTGCTGCTGCTGCTGCTGACACATATTTCACAGGTTTGTAGTGAACATTAAATAAACCACTTTGTAAAGTCTATGGCACAATTCAAATGTAAGGATGTACCATAAAATTAAATCTTACTAGTGTTAGGTTTTTAAAAAAAAAAAAAAAAAAGTGTTAGGTTATAATTTCAGCCAGTGGGAAGCCTTTTAAATTTGATTCTATTTTGAAGCATATTAGGTATTTGCACAAATTTTTGGAACCTTCAAGTAGGTCTTAACTTTTATCCTCATTAAATTTCATAGTTAACTCCTTGTTCTAACATAATATCTTATCGAATTTTTGTCTTGATATCCAATGCACTTCCAGTTTTGTGTGTCTACTTACATCTAAGCCATTGATGGTACCGTTGATATGTATGAACGTTATCTTGCTCTGTATCACCACTAAATAATTATTTGTCTTTTGGCAATGTATTTTAATCTTCAAAGGAATTTTAATTATTTATGTTTCTCAAACCCACAGAAGCAAAAGGGCTGGACTAAAACCTATTCAAAAGCCTTTGTTGTAATGAGGAGATTATCTCCCACTTGGATAGTTTTGTTAGCAACTGTCTAGCTGATACTTGGTGTTGGAATATCTGAATGAATAGTACAATTTAGAACCAAGATGACTTTGGTAATGTTATCCATAATATGTTATGATCTACCCAGTCAAATGCCTTTGCATAGTCAATAAAACACAGGTAAACATCTTTCTGGTATTCTCTGCTTTTAGTCAAGATCCATCCTCATTATGACATTAGGCATTTTTGTATCAGGAAAGGCGTCCTTCACCAAAGCTGTATCATACTGATTATTGTTTTTGCTGTTAACTGCTGTTGAGTAGGCCCTCAACCCATGGTGACCTGTGTACAACGGGACAAAATCCTGCCTGGTCCTGCACCATCCCATGATCATCTGTGAATCATAATATCAGGGGAAGTAATTCAGGAAATGAGAAATAGTCTGTGTTCAGTTTGAGGCTACTGGGTTTTCTTTCACAATGAATTTCATAAACCTATATCTCTTGGAGCACCAGAGTTTGGGCATTTGCTTCTCTTACACCACACTCAGAAACCCTGGTGGCATAGTGGTTAAATGGTATGGCTGCTAATGAAAAGGTCGGCAGTTCAAATCCACCAGGTGCTCCTTGGAAACTCTATGGGGCAGCTCTACTCTGTCCTATAGGGTTGGAGTCGGAGTCGGAGTCAACTCATCTGTAGGGGTACACCTACACTCACAAATATTCTGGTCTAAGTTAAGCCCATCTATCCAAACTTACTGCTGTAATGAGAGCCCTTAGCTCTATTTAATGCAGATTCCTGATTACTCCCACATATACATATTCTCAGCATTTCTGAATTTTTGCTATTTCTTTTATTTGACTAGAATCCATTTCTTAGACCCTCTGTACAAATCTACCGAAGAAGTTTCTCTAAGTAAACCTGTTCCAAATGATCTTTTTGCTTACAAACAATATAGACCATTTTCTTTGTCGTATGCTGATTGTTTCAGGTACCTAAATATTCACTATTTAATCTCTAAGGTGGCTGGGTGGTGCAAATGGTTAAGTGCTCCACTACTCACCAAAAGGTTGATAGTATGAACCCACCCAGAGGTGCTTCTGAAGATAGGTGTGACAATCTGCTTCTGAAAGTTCACATCTTTGAAAACTCTATGGAGCAGTTCTACTTTGCATACATGGGGTCACCATGAGCTGGATTCCATTGGATGGCAACTAACAACAACAACAACAACAACAACAACAACATTGATTTCTAAGAGCTTACCTATCTGAAGTCCATCTATTCTTGAAGATCTAGTTCATGTCTCACCTTCTCTGTTAAGGTGACTATTCTAATTCATATTGACCTCCCTCTACTCAAATTAGGATTGTAACTATCATTAGCACCATTTTGTTAGGGTTTACATATATTCTAACCAATCTGCTTCCATAGAGATTATAGGCTTGGAAACCCCGTGAGGCAATTCCCTTCTGTCAGAATTGACACAATGGCACACAGCAATGAATGATGAGATTGATATCTTTTCATGTGCTTGTTGGTCATTTGTATTTCTTCTTTGGTGAAATGTCTATACAACTTCTTGGATTTTTTTTTTTTTATTCAGTTGTTTGTCTTTTTGGTGTTGAGTTGTAGGAGTTCTGGATGTTAAACCTTTATCAGATATACAGTTCCTCCAAATTTTTTCCCATTCTGTAGGTTGTCTCTTCAATTTGTTGATATAGTCCTTTGAAAATCAGTCAGCTTTCTATACTTTCATGCTGAGCATTCTGAAAAAGAAATTAAGGAAAAATTCTCTTTATAATACCATCTAAAAGAATACAATACCTAGGAATAAATTTAACCAAGGAAGTGAAAGACTTATACACTGAAAATTATAAAACATTGCTGAAAGAAATTAAATAAAACCTAAATAAATGGAAGGCCATTCATGTTCACAAACTGAAAGATTTGATATTGTTAAGATGTCATTGCTACCCAAAACAATCTATAGATTCAATGCAATGCCCATCAAAATTCTAACAGACTTCTTTGCAGAAACGGAAAAGTCAATCTTCAAATTTATATGAAAATGAAAGGGACCACAAATTGTTAAAGCAATCTTGAAAAAGAAGAACAAAGTAGAAGGACTCCACTTCCCAATCTCAAAGCGTACTTTAAAACTACCGTAATGAGAACAGTCTGTTGTGATTGTTGTTAGGTGCCATCGAGTTGGTTCCGACTCATAGCAACCCTATGTACAACAGAACAAAACACTGACCAGTCCTGTCCCATCCTTACAATCATTGTTATGCTTGAGCTCATTGTTGTAGCCACTGTGTCCATCCACCTTGTTGAGGGTCTTCCTCCTTCCTGCTGACCCTGTACTTTACCAAGCATGATGTCCTTCTCCAGGGACTGATCCCTCCTGACAACATGTCCAAAGTATGTAACACGTAGTCTCGCCATCCTTGCTTCTAAGGAGAATTCTGGTTGCACTTCTTCCAAGACAGATTTGTTCATTCTTTTAGCAGTCCATGGTATAGTCAATATTCTTTGCCAACACCACAATTCAAAGGCATCAATTCTTCTTCAGTCTTTCTTATTCATTGTCCAGCTTTCACATGCATATGATGTGGTTGAAAATACCATGGCTTGGGTCAGGCGCACCTTAGTCTTCAAGGTAACATCTTTGTTTTTCAACACTTTCAAGAGGTCCTTTGCAGCAGATTTACCCAATGCAATGTGTCATTTGATTTCTTCACTGCTCCTTCCAAGGGTGTTGTTTGTGGATCCAAGTAAAATGAAATCTTTTACAACTTCAATCTTTTCTCCATTTATCATGATGTTGCTTATTGGTCCAGTTGTGAGGATTTTTGTTTTCTTTATGTTGAGGTGCAATCCACACTGAAGGCTGTGGTCTCTGATCTTCATTAGTAAGTGCTTCAAGTCCTCTTCACTTTCAGCAAGTGAACAGTCTGGTATTAGTATAGTGACAGATGCATAGACGAATGGAATAAAATGATAGTCCAGAATTAAACCCATTCATTTATAGATTTCCAACAAGAGTACTAAGTCCACTGAGTGGGAAAAGAATAGTCTCTCTAATAAATGATGGAGGGACAACTGAATTTACACATGTAAAAGTAGGAAGCTGGACTCATAACTCACACCATACATGAAAATTAACTCAAAATGGATCAAGGACTTAATGGAAGAACTAAAACCATAAAATTTTTAGAAGAAAACATATGGATAATACTTCAGGACCTAGTTGTTGCATGTATTTTTGTCTTGACTTCTGAAACAACATCTCATCATCCAGCATTGATGAAATGAAAAGGTTTTTCACTTGTCTTTATACAATAACTGAAACAGCCATTTAGATAGACAGATTTATGTATATATGTGTATATATATGTATACCGCTTTAAGTGAAAGTTTTCAGATCATGTCAGTCTCTCATACAAAAACTTACACACACTTTGCTTTGTACCACTAGTTGCTCTCCCTCTAACGTGACAGCACACTCCTCCTGTCTACCCTGTATTCCCTGTTTCAATTGAACACGCTTCTGTCTCCCTCTGCCTTCTTGTCTCACCTCCAGACAGGAGCTGCCCATATAGTCTCATGTGTCTACTTGAGCCAAGAAGGTCACTCCTCACCAGTATCGTTTTCTGTCTTATAGTCCAGTCCAATCCCTGTCTGAAGAGTTGGCTTCGGGAATGGTTCCAGTCTTGGGCTAACAGTGGGTCTGGGGACCATGACCTCTGGGGTCCCTCCAGTCTCAGTCACACCATTAAGTCTGGTCTTTTTTAGAGAATTTGTGGTCTGCATACCAGTGTTCTGCTCCATCAGGGATTCTCTGTTGTGTTTCCTGTCAGGACTGTCATTGGTGGTAGCCGGAGACCATCTAGTTCTTCTGGTTTCAGGCTGATGGTGTCTCCGGTTTATGTGGCCCTTTCTGTCTCTTGTGCTCATATTTACCTTGTGATTTTGATGTTCTTCATTCTCCTTTGCTCCAGCTGGGTTGAGAATAATTGATGCATCCTAGATGGCCTCTTGCTAGCGTTTAAGACCCAAGACACCCCTCACCAAAGTGGGATGCAGAACATTTTCTTGATACATTTTGTTATGCCAGTTGACCTAGATGTCCCCTGAAACCATGGTCCCCAAACTCCTGTCCTTGCTACTCTGGCCTTTGAAGCACTTGGTTGTATTCAGGACACTTTTTTGCTTTTGGTTTAATCCAGTTGTGCTGACCTCCCTATATTGTGTGTTGTCTTTCCCTTCACCTAAAATAGTTGTTGTCTACTATCTAATTGGAAACCCTGGTGGTGTAGTGGTTGAAAGCTAAGGTTGGTAACGAAAAGGTCAGTAGTTTAAATCCACCAGGTGCTCCTTGGGAACCCTACGGAGCAGTTCTACTCTGTCCTATAGGATCGCTATGAGTCAGAATCGACTCGATGGCAACGGGTTACTATCTAATTAGTGACTACCCCACCTCCCTTCCCACCCTAGTAATCATCAAAGATTTTCTTCTATGTTTAAACTTTTTCTTGAGTTCTTATAATAGTGCTCTCATACAATATTTGTCCTTTTGCAACTAATTTCACTCAGCATAATGCCTTCCAGATTCCTCCATGTTATGACATGTTTCTCAGGCCCAGGGAAATTGACAGCCACTGAAGCCATCTAGGGGGTTGTAAGCATGGTAAAACATACACAAATAGGTTTTGCCAAGAGCACCATTCTTCTCTGGTTCCAGAGGTGTGAGTAGGCTGTGTGGCTGGCTGTCTCTCCCTAAGGAAACTGCGGCCGGAACGGTATCGCCAGCCCGCCACAGTTGCTCCTGGGAATGGTGCCTGAGGGTTCCTAGTGATTCAGGTCTGGCAATTCCTCTCCGCTTCTGAATTGTCTGTCTCTCTTCCTGCTGCTAGTCTCATTTTCTAACTTTGCCTTTGATTTTCAGGGATCCTGGCTCGTCATAAATATAATCGTTTCACTTGTTTTTCGGTCTTTGTTGTACTAGTGATCACTGGAAGCATCTGACTACTGTGCCATCTTGGCCCCACCTCCACGTGATGGTTCACATAATCCTATTTTTGCAAATTTATATTTATATTCTATTGAAAGTATCTGCAGGGATATATGACAAAATATTCAGACTACTGTCCCTGGCTGGTGGAACTGTGGATACTTTTTCTTTTTAGTCTCTAATTGTTATATTTTCTGTAGTAAATATGGATTACTTTGTTAAGAAATAACTGCTTATTATAATAATCATTGTAATTATTAATTAATAAGTATGAAAGAAATATCAAAATAGTACTGCAGAAATTAGAATAGAGCTTTTTAAAAGCTAAAGAAGAAAAAAAACACAACCACAATGAAAAATGTTTATAAGGGCATGATATTTAATCTTAATAACTTATCCAGCAAAACAATATTTTGGAAAATCTTTAAAGGCAGAGTGTTACAGCACTAATATATTATTTATAGAATACATCTAAATTTAAGTACTTACATTAAGTTCATTTTAAGGGAAAACTAAGGAATATTATGTAGATGGAAAAGTATGCTGTTAATATTCTCCATGGCTGAATGGCCAAACTATGAAATAAGTGCAATATGGTACTGGTGTGGTTTGATGCATTTACTTAGCCTTTGCCATGTTCTAGACTTGGTGCTTGGTGCTATGGGTGTATATGTGAGCAAGACAGGTATCTCTTCTCCAACATGTCAGTATCTACCAGAGGATAAGGAAGCATCACTGACTTAATGTATAAAGTGTGGTCCCAGCTGTTCAGACAAAGAGCTATGGGAGTGCAGAGGTAACAGTGATGAATTCAGTCTTATGTGGGATGGGAAAGTAGCACTGGGAAAGTGAAAATTTGAGTTTCTTGTTAGATAATGAGTAGGATTTACTAGGCAAAGACTGATAAAAGGGATTTCCAGACAGAATGAACAGCAAGAGCAAAAGAACGGGCAAAGTGTAATACACGTCATGGGATGCTAGTTATTTACAGGTGTGGTTATGTGTATATACGGATAGGTTTGTCATAAGGTGCATATTGGGAGGGGGCATGGCAGGAGATGATAAGTTAGTCAATGCAAACATTTAGCTAAGCAAGTACAAAATATGAAAGTCTAAAAAGGTATGAAATCTGAACATTGCAATTCTGAAAACAAAGGTAGATGATTTTTTTTTGCCTTTAAAATCTGTAGCAGGAAAAAAATCAGCATCTATTGAGTTCCTACTTATACCCTTATATCTGTTATTTCATTTAACCTTCATATCATCCCTAAGACGTTGATTGCTTTCAATTTACACATGAGGAAATGGAAGCTACAGAAATTACCCTAGTTCCTAGAAAGATGAAGCACAACAGCATGATTCAATCAAGGTTCATCCAACTCCTAAATCCATATTCTTTCTATTAAAGCACCATGTCTTTCTGAAATACCTAATTTTCCTGTTACAACAAAGAAGCATGCCCCTCCCCTTCTCCATACAAACTTCCATCGCTACCACCACATCCAAATATCCCAGCACATTTGGAGTTAGAAACAAAGTGAAATGAGATAATGCATGTGAAAACTTCATAGACGGCCTTATTCAGCGTCCCTTATAGGGTTGTTATTGTGATGTGAACGTAGAGTTGGCTTCTTTGAAAGCCTTCTACTTCCCTATTATAGCCCACAGCTGGCAGGGTATGGCAGTATTTCTTGAGCTGTCAAAGAACACTCATTTCTGCAGTACATGAATCCACAAGAAGATATTTATCCCTGAACAGCCATTTCAGCCTTCACAGGGACTGATTCAGAATTTAGGTTTGTTGTGATGCCACAGGTGTTCTAGATTTGAGTGCAGCTTCTATCAAGTGTGGGTCTGCTGAGCTCTCTGTATTTTCTGCCTGGATGAGCATTTGCCAGGCTGAGCAGACCCTGTTCATCCAGGAAGATGGCCTTGCAGTTGAAAAGATGTGAAAACAAATGCTTTGTCACCTGGGCTTGCCTACTTTCATTTTTCCTTCTGTACTCCCTGCCATAAACTTCAGAAACATACTGTTTTCATGAGGAGAGATGGGTGCTAGCATTTACTGGGGTATTAAGATACAGCTCGCTGCTTCCTGAGTTGGCTATATTAACATATTAAACAGCCTATTCTGTTAAAATTGTTCAGGCTATAATTAGTATTTCCTCTGTCATTATGTTAGTAGTGAGTTCATTGGGTTATTTTTCTCCTGTGGCAGTGCTACCTCCAATCTTATTCTAGTCATCTTCTACACTGCTGAAAGACTGATTTATCTACAATGAAAATCTGTTCATATTATCCCTTGTTTAAAATCTGGAAAAAACCTAAACTCATCCCTCAATATTCAGGCCATGTTTCACACCCTAACATGGACATGACTGCTTCCTGGTCTACTGAACCCTACTCTTAGCTTTCTTGTTATCTAACATGTGATATTTGCAGTTGTTTGTTCATTATCTCTTTCTTTTTTTAGTTGTTATTTGAGTTCAGGGTCTATGTCTTATTCATGATTTAATATCCGAATCTAGT
This sequence comes from Elephas maximus indicus, assembly GCF_024166365.1. NCBI lineage: Eukaryota > Metazoa > Chordata > Mammalia > Proboscidea > Elephantidae > Elephas > Elephas maximus. The sequence continues at coordinate 140,855,582 of NC_064821.1, forward strand.
GTAAGGATTTCTTTCTATATACAAAGAAAACATTAGCTGAAATGTTAGGTGAAAATATTAAATGAATGAAATTATGAAAACCTGGTGGAAGATGAGGATGGAGGAAAAGGAGGCATATCTAACTGGGTCTACAATGTCTGATAAGAGTTTTAGTAAACATAGCTAGGACTTGTTTAAAAGGCATTTTAGCCTCCTACAAAGCCTTTCTCTGTCTATATAGACAATTTCAGGTGTTTTTTTGAATTAATGGAATATCTCAGGGGTCTTCAGACTACATGTATGTAAACAATGCTCTATGGTGACAATTGGGGGTCCAGTGATAGAATTCTTGCCTTTCATGTGGGAGAGTTGTGTTCAGTTCCTTACCAATGCACCTCATGTGCAGCCACCACCTGCCATTAGAGGACTGTGCTTTGCTATGACACTGAACAGGTTTCAGCAGAGCTTCCAGACTAAGGCAGTCAGAGAAGAACGGTCTCATGATCTACTTCCAAAAAATCACCCAATGAAAACCCTATGAATCACAATGGTCAGATGCATAACCAATTATGGGGATAGCACAGGACCAGGCAGTGTTTTGTCTCCTTGTGCATGGGATGGCCATGAATTAGGGGTCACTCAGTGGCAGTTAATGACAAAAACATGGTGACAAAGAAAATGAGTACAGAATGGGACATAGGGAAATGTGAAATTAATAGAGAAAATGGTGTGCTTTTAATCCTCCACCCCCCCAGGGCTTTGTGGAAAAACAATCGTATTATATAAATAATACTTAGGATTTAAAAAAAAATCAATTTTTCCAGACCTTGTGTTTCCAATTCAACATGTGAAAAGCTTGGAAGTTATCACTCCCATCCTTATAACAAGAAAACAACTAAACAAAATGAGAAAACAATTTCTTAGGACCACCAGAAAATTGAGGTCTTAGTGCAAACTGCTGCTGGAGAACTGGAGAGACAGGTAGATACAGAGAATCACAGCTTACTTGGAGCAGAAAACACAACTAGAGCTAGCAATTGATGGGAACACTTAAAGGGTAATTGACTAATTGCTGAAGATTTAGCATGGGCTAGTCTGGAAGATTAAGACTCCTGGGGCCCAGCTTTAGGGAGATACCACATTATCATGAGTTTTACCTACAGGAGCCCCCCCCTCCCCGCCCCAGGATCTCACTGTGCAGGGAGAGAAGAAAAGTAATCATATTGAAATAGGTCCAGAACATATTGTGCCTCAAGAGAAACTATTTTACCAGAGCCTAACCACTGTGGGGTTTACCAGAGCATTTCTAACTTGGATGGAGCCTTAGTGGCACAGTGGTTGTTTGGCAGCTAACCAAAAGGTTGGCACTTCGAATCCACCAGCTGCTCCTTGGAAACCCTATGGGGCAGTTCTACTCTGCCCTATAGGGTCACTATGAGTTGAAATCGACTCAACTGTCAACAGGTTTGGTTTTTTTTTTTTTTTGATAACTATCCTGGAGAAAGAGAAATACCCAATTCCAGCTTCTTCTAGTCTTAGTGTTTCACGTAAAAGGGGAAAAGAAGCTGAGAAGCACTTTTGAAGGTCACAGTCCATGTGCACAGGCTCACTGAAAGACTGAGGCCTCATCATAGGATTACAGAGTGCTTCCCTTTCCCCACATTTTATTACCTATCAATTAAAAAAAACTCTCCGTCAGTTCGATTTCAACTCATAGCGACCCTATAGGACAGAGTAGAACAGCCCTATCGGAGTTCCAAGGAGTGGCTGGTGCATTTGAATTACCGACCTTTTGGTTAGCAGCCATAGCCCATCAAAAAAATAAAAAAATAATAATAAAATAAAAACCGTTGCCGTCATTCGATTCCAACTCATAGTCACCTTATAAAAAAACCAAACCCAGTGCCGTGGAGTTGATTCCGACTCATAGCCACCCTATAGGACAGAGTAGAACTGCCCCATAGAGTTTCCTAGGAGCACCATATATATTATTTATATATATAATCATATATATACATAAATAAAGTTTAGGAAAATATGTTGGAAGACTGCATAATAGATACTCAAAAGGTTACCGGTGAAAGAGAGCTTAATATAGCCCAATTGTTTTAACATGTCATAAACTATATGTGACTAATACTTTGTATTTGATGACAACTGTGTGTTAGGCCTTAAAGTACTCCAACATCCCTGAAATGAGGGACAGAAACACATGATGGTTGGTACCTAAATTTGAAAGTTTCCTTTAAAGATAATTCAAATAATTCCTCTGTTATTTAGAAAAAATATTTCACATCATACTAGAGCCCCTTCATTCTTCAGCCAATTTTTTAAGAACAAAGCAGGTTAAAATATTTATAGCATGCAATTGATATGGACATTCAGCAGAGAATTTTATCATAAAGCAATGGAGGTGACAGAGCAGAGGGAGACATGGGACCTAAACTAAATGCTTCTTAAAGGGTCATGTGTAGGACCAATGTGTAAATAATAGAATTCATTTTATATTGGATATGTGGATGAATGTTTTCAAAAAACATGGAAAAATATTGATTTTCTACCTTTGCCTCGGTTTCCCGAGAAATTACGGCTCACTTACTCCTTTCCTTTGAGTTGAAGACCCCTATGTCCTGTTGCTATTTGACCTCTCTTCTATGTCTCAATCTCAACATATAAAACTCATGAGTTAATCAGCCCCCACCCCCCCAAAATGAGCTTCTTCCAGTTCTTCTATCTTAGAAAGAATATCATTCACTTGGTTCTTAAGCCAAAAACTTATGAATTAACCTTGATGCTTCCTGCTTTCTTACCTTTCACATCCAATCCATACCTCCTGAATACTTACAAAACATCTCTTAAATATATTCTCCTTCCGTTACCACTACCACCCTAGTGACAGCTACCATGATCTATTGCCTGTGTTACCTTTGGATCCTTCTAATTCGTTGTACACACTGCAGCCAGAGTTATCTTTTTGAAATGCAAACTGGTTTATGACATTCTCCTTCTTAAAAACCCTCTAGTGATTTTTAATTATTTTAAGATTAAAAATAAACTACTAAACATAGATTAAAAAAATAGATTACAAGGTTCTAAATTGTTGGTCCATCTCCCTGTCAGGCCTTACCTTACCCTACGCTTACTTCTTCAGTGTTACTGGCCTTCTTTCGTCCTTCACACTTTTCATACTCCCTCCTTCCCACTACTGGGCCTTTGTACTTCCTTTTCTTCTGTATGGAAAACTCTTTTGTCTCCTTGTTACTTAATAAATTTGTACTCATCTGTCATGGATTGAATTGCATTCCCCCAAAATATGTGTCAACTTGGTTAGGCCATGATTCCCAGTATTGTGTGGTTGTCCTCCATTTGGTGATAGTAATTTTATGTTAAAGAGGATTAGGGTGGGATTGTAACACCCTAACTAAGGTCACATCCCTGATCCAATGTAAAGGAAGTTTCCCTGGGGTGTGGCCTGCACAACTTTTTATCTTGCAAAAGATAAAAGGAAAGAGAAGCGGGGGGGGGGGGGCGGGGGCGGGGGGGGGGGGGGACTCATACCACCAAGAAAGAAGCACCGGGAGCAGAGTACGTCCTTTGGACCCAGAGTTCCTGTGTAGAGAAGCTTCTAGTCCAGGGGAAGATTGATGACAAAGACCTTCCTCCAGAGCCGACAGAGAAAGCTTTCCCCTGGAGCTGACACCCTGAACTTGGACTTCAAGCCTACTAGATTGTGAGAGAATAAACTTCCTTTTGTTGAAGCCATCCATTTGTGGTATTTCTACTACAGCAGCACTAGATGACTGAGACACCATTATTCAGATTTCAGCTTAGCCATCTATGACCATGACTTCTTACCCCCTCTCAAAGTACCATGCAACCCTTTTCTATGGCACCAACCATAATTATAATTTAGATTTCTTTAATTAGTAAAAACCATCCCCTTTACTGGGCTGTAAGCTTCTTGAGGGCAGGTACCATGTCTGGCTTTTTCCACCATTGTGTCCCCAGAACTTAGCACAATGCCCAGCATGAACTGTATGTTGTCAATATTTGTTGAACAGTAATGGGCATATTAACATGTACTGATGTTGGGCATACCATTGGATGGTGAGGGGAAGGATATTTTTGAGGTTCCTAATTTTATTAATAAATCACAAAGTTAAAAAAGACCCTAATAATCTTGTGAGCGGCCATCTGAGATACTCCACTGGTTTCACCCCATCGGGAGCAAGGGAGAATGAAGAAAACTAAAGACACAAGGGAAAGATTAGTCCAAAGGACTAAAGGACCACATGGTAGCATGGCCTTCACCAAACTGAGTCCAGTACAACTAGATGGTACACGGCTGCTACCACTGACTGCTCTGACAGGGACCACAATAGAGGGTCCTGGACAGAGTTGGAGAAAAATGTAGAACACCATTCTAAATGACAAAAAAGACCAGACTTACTGGCTTGACAGAGACTGGAGAAACTCTGAGAGTATGGCCCCCGGACACCCTTTTAGCTCAGTAATGAAGTCGGTCCTGAGGTTCACCGTTCAGCCTAAGACTAGACAGGCCCATAAAACAAAATGAGACTAAAGGGGCACACCAGCCCTGGAGCAAGGACTAGAAGGCAGGAGGGGACAGAAAAGCTGGTAATAGGGAACCCAAGGTTGAGAATGGGAGAGTACTGACATGTAGTGGGTTTGGTAACCAAAGTCACAAAACAATATGTGTGCTAACTGTTTAATGAGAAGCTAGTTTATTCTTCATCTAAAGTACAATAAAAAAAAAGAAAAAAGACCTTGATAAATCATTTGGCTACCCTTACCTTTAGGGAAGGACATGCCTAGACTACCTCAGAGAAAGGATTATATGACTCACTGTTTCTAAAATACTGTACGTCTAAACCCTTTTGTAGATTAGATTAAAGTCTGGTGAGATTTGCTGTTTTTATATTCATTTTCCTTCAGGGACAACTGTTGTATTCTTGATGCCTATTTTTAAGCAGATGACTTTGAAATATTATAGATGAGTTTATTAGTAAAAGATGTGGCATAAGAGCATCTACCAACCAGTCAAGGAGATTATAAGAATTAATGAAGTAGTGCATCTCTGTCCTCAGAGGAGAGATAATTAATAAGAATGAAGCCAGCAGATGATAAAAACATTACCCTTTGACCTCTTGTTACCTATTGCACACTTTTATTTTTACACATAGTCAAGGAATGGGTGTTTATCCAAATAATACACATATGCATCTTAAAGACGCTGAAGTGGGCTGTAAAAATCTCTCTTCACAGGTATTAATCTCTACAAATTCTTCCTGGATTAATATGCTACAAGTAAATAATAATAATTTAAATGGGTAGCAATCCTTTACAGAACCCTGGAGGCCCAAGGTTAAGCGCTCCGCTGCTAACCGAAAGGTTGGTGATTCAAACACACAAGCAGCTCTGCAGGAGACAGGCTTGGCAGTCTGCTTCCTTGAAGATTATAGCCTAGAAAACTCGATGGGACAGTTCTACTCTGTCACATAAGGTTGTGATGAGTCAAAATTATCTGATGGCCCACAACAACAACAACCACCACAACAATTCTTTGGTGCTTTTTATGTGTCAGATACTGTTTTAAGTATTTTATGTACCTAATTCTCATAGAGGGTCAGCCAAAAAGAGGAAGGCCTCCAAAGAGATGGATTGAAACAGTGGCTGCAAAAATGGGCTCAAGACTAACAATAATTGTGAGGATTGTGCAGGGCCGGCAGTGTTTTGTTCTGTTGTGCATAGGGTCACTATGAGTTGGAATCAACTTGATGGCACCTGACTACAACAATTCTCATAACATTTCTTTGAGATTGATATTTACAAACTGTGTTTGCTAATAAGGAAAGTGAAGCTTGGAGAAGTTAGGTAACTTTCCTAAGATCTCTGCAGCTTAGTACATAATAGAGGTGTGTTGATTTCAAGTTTGCTTGATTTGAAGTCTTTGCTCTTGACCACTAGTCAGAAATCAGCAAAGGGAAGTTGATTGGAGGTTCAATGCAGAATTGCTTTTATGTAAAATCATTCTTTTTTATATTGCTGTGAGCATTTGATTAACGTAAGCAGCGTGGATTTAGTAATTGCTTTCGTCTATGTTCTTTTGAAAACAGATTCTAGGTGTGACTCTTCCTACTGGTGAGTAATATAGTCTATGAGACTGCTTAAGCACTTTGTTGCCCTAGAGTTAATAAGAAGGCCCGGATTAAGACAAATTGTGAAAACTGATGCTGCTACATAAATCAGTCACTCATTCCTTCAAGAAAGTACTAGGAACCTACTATGTGCCAAGTAAGATTTTAGGTTTAAAAACATACACACATACACCCACACACACAAAATGAACAAAATAAATTCCCTGTCCTTTACAAGTTCATGTTATATTGTGTATGGTATGGGGGAATTGACAGGTATGTAAGTTAATCATTGCAATCATAAGATCAAGTTAAGGCTAGGAGAAAGTACTGTGGCACACATAGAAGGGGTTGCACATGGAAGGGAGTATTTAACTGATTGGGTTGTTAAGGAATTTTTCTAGAGAAAGTTAGAGTTGAGTTCTTCAGGTGGGCAAGGAGAGGTCAGGGGTGATGGACAGTCCTGAAAGAGGAAATGACATACGCAAAGTCATTTGGTGATTCTAAGCAGTTCGGTATGGCTGGAATACAAAGGATATGAGTAGAGAGATAAAAATAAAATTGGAAAGGTAAATGAGAAGAGTGTATTAGAATCCTTGTAAATGTCTTTGATAAACCAGATGCCACTGAGTTGACTCTGACCTGTGGTGATCCCATGAGTGTCAGATTTATGACTGCACTCCATAGGGTTTTCAGTGGCTGATTTTTTGGAAGTAGATTGTCAGGCCTTTCTTCTGATGTGCCTGTGAGTGAACTTGGAACTCCAACCTTTCATTTAGCAACCAAGCGCATTAAGCATTGCACCACCTAGGTACTCCTGTATATTTGATAGGGAATCATTAAAGGATTTAAGTAGGATAGTATTTTGGTCTGGGTTCTCTAGAGAAGCAAAACCACTAAAGCATATAAATATATATTTACATAGAGAGATTTATACCAAGGAAAAAGCTCACGCAATTGCAGAGGCTGTAATGTCCCAAGCCTGTGAGTCAGGAAAGATGCTTCTCCTGATTCACGTAGCCACAGGGGCTGGTGAATCCAAGATCAGCAGACCAAAGAGCAGGGCCGTTGCTCACAGGCTGTGAAGATTGATGAATCCCAAGATTGGCAGGCAAGACTGCAGGTAAGCTGCTAGCTCAAATCCTAAGAACCGGAGGTCAGATGAACAGGAGCCAGCTGTAGGGTCCAGAATGAGCAAAAGCTCCCTGAGCCCTGCCTGAATGTCCAACCACACTTGATGTAGGCTGCATGCCCAAGGAAACTCCCCTTCAACTGATTGGCTACTCACAGCAGATCCCATCATGGGGGTGATCATGTATCAGATCTCAACAGGGAAGTGATCACAACATTATACAACCCCCAAAACACTGGAAATTATGGCCCAGCCAAGTTGACACACAATCACAAATAGTGACATCATCAGAGTTATTTGAAAGAGCATTTTAGATTAGACATTATTATCTATATAAAAAAAAATTTATTATCTATAGGAAGCCTGTGTTGGTAAGGGTTATAGAAAACAGAAACCAAACTAGCTAATTTGAGCAGGATGAAGGGGATCCATTCCATGTGGTTCAAGTAGGGCAGCCTCTACTATTTGTCCTGTTCCACTACTCTCAGGACTGACTTGCATTTTCTTCCTAGGTTCCTAAAAAAAAAAAAAAAAATTAAATTTTGTTTATTTTGTTGTTGTTGTTGGGAATATACACAGCAAAATATACACCATTTCAACAGTTTCTATGTACACAACTCAGTGACATTGATTACATTCTTTGAGTTGAGCAACCATTTTCACTCCCCTTTTCTGAGTTGTTCCTCCCCTATTATATATAAACTCACTGCCCCCTAAGTTTCTTATCTAGCCTTTTGAGTTACTATTGTCAATTTGATCCCTATAGATAGTTCTTAAAAGAACATAATGCTCAAAGCAGATATTCTTTACTAGTTGAGTTAAACTATTGTTTAGTTTTAAGAAGACTTCAGGGGATATGTTTGGTTTAAGGTTTAAAGATTATGTCCGGGCAATAGTTTCAGGGGTTTATCCAGCCTCCCTGGCTCCAGAAAGTCTGGAATCCATGGGAATTTGAAATTCTGTTCTGCATTTCCCCCCTTTTGATCAGGATTCTTCTATAGAATCTTTGATCTACATGTTCAGTAATGGTAGCCGGACTATCTAGCTCTTCTTGTCTCATGGTAAAGGAGGCACTTGTTCCTGGAGGCAATTAGGCACACATTCTAAAGGGTTTTTTTTTTGTACTCCTGAGTTTAAAAATTATAACAAATATGACTCAGTGTTGATTTGATTATATCTTTGGATGTTGTTTTTTCCAATAAAATGGTACAATGATGTCAATTAGTCCTATTTTCGTAGTTCTTTTCTATATTCTGTAGCTATTAGTGTGCCTTTAATTTTTAATTTTATCTTTACGCTTCTCTGGCTCAACTATGATTACCTCAAGATTTTTCTCTAGCTTCCCATTTAAAAATATTGTGATATATCTTAAGTACAAAATGAATATTGCAGTTTAAATAATAATTATAAAACAACTATGTATACATTCTTACAGTTTTAATTAAAAAATTTTGCTATCCTCAATAAATAAGTTTGATTTTTTGTTTTTAATCTTTTTCTTTAATCTGCAAGGGTTAGTTGCTCCTTGACTGTTCATTGATTGAAATTGCTCATTGTTCAGTGGACTAGAAGTTTTCTCATAGGTATTACTTTAGTTGCATACTGTAAGTTTTATTGATCACATTTTGTTACTCCACATTTGAAAAATTACTCCTCTTTAGTAAAAGCGAAATTTTATTATGATATCTTCTTTCCTCCATAAATTGTTTGGAAGGGTGTTTCAAAATTTCTAAATATATGAGTTTTTCATTATTAATTTTTTACTTAGTGTTAGAGAATATTATCTTTATGAATTTTTAGGGAATAAATTTCTGTTCTAGCACATAAATATTATGTAATAAAGAATGTGTATGCTCCACTTGTACAATGCTCTAGATACATCCATCGAATCAAGATTGTTAATTGTAAAATATAATCATAAAGGTCAACAGATCCCAAGAAAGTAAAAGAAATCAACACTTAGATATGCCGTAGTGAAAATACAGAACCTTGGGAAAAATAAAAGCTTTTAAAATCCAAACAGAGAAACAAGATAGATTAGCTTTAAAAAAATGAAAATTAGGCTACCTGCCGATATATCAATAACAGAACTTAAAGACGGTTTAAAATTAAAATGATGTGCTGAGGAGAGTTACCTGTCAACCTACAATCCTATTTTCAACAGTCTATTTTTGTCTCTAAGGATGAAATTAAGATATTTTCAGACAGAAAACTAAATTTATCACAAAAATCACTGAGTAAAGGTAAATTCTAAAGCAGAAAGACAATACACGTTGGAAAATCTAAAAAACAGCAGCAGAGATAAAAATGTGGGTTAATCTAAATAAATCAATATTATATGATGCATGTTAAAAATAGTGTTTAATTTTGGAGGGAAATGTTAGCACTAAATAATGGGCAATAAGAACATGCAAGTTGGGACAGCATGAGCAAAATTAATGCAGCCTTGGTGGCACAGTGGTTAAGAACTTGGCTGCTAACCAAAAGGTTGGCAGTTTGATTCCACCAGCTGCTCTTTGGAAACCCTACTGGGCAGTTCTACTCTGTCCCATAGGGTCACTATGAGTTGGAACTGACTCGAAGGCAATGGGTTTGGTTGTGGTTTGTGCAAAGGTAAAGTGGTCTATGGTCCTTTCTTTCAGAAAGACAGCAAAGATACTGATTTACTAAATCAAATTAATATTTAATATTAACTGTGCATTGTTCAAGTTGCCAAAATGAATATTATAGTTTAAACAACTATAAAGAAGATATGGAAAAAATCTACACAAAGACAAGAAGTAAGGGGGAAAATAGTTAACTTTTATGTAGCATCTGTAATGTGCTGGACACTGTTTTACAGTATTTTATGTAAAGTGCTTTATATAAATCATACGTATAACAACCTAATGATGTAAGATCTAATTTTGTGTTCAGTTACAGATGGGAAAACCAAAGCATAGTGATGTAAAGTAACTTGCTAGAAGTTACAGAGCTAATAAGCAATAGAGCTAGGTGTTCACGCCTAGATTATCTTGCCCCAGATTCTGATTCTTTATCAAGACATTAGGCTTCCTTTTCTTTTTTCTGAGCACTCTAGTTTTAGTTTTTGGAATTGAAGTTTTGCAGTTTTTTTATCTCTTAATCATCTAGGTTGTTGTGTGCCATCCAGTCCGATTCATAGCAACCTTATAGGACAGGGTAGAGCTGCCCCGTAGGGTTTCCTAGGCCGAAATCTTTACGGGAAAAAATTGCCAGGTTTTTTCTCCTGAGGAGCCGCTGGTGGGTTTGAACTACCAATCTTTCAGTTAGCAGTTGAGTGCTTAATCATTTTGCTACGGGCTCCTTTACTTATCTGTAACATAAATAATTTTATTAAGATTTTCCTCATGCTTTATATTAAAAAAAAAAAATTTTTTTTTTTTTTTTTTAAATAAAAAGCGAATGTCCCTCCCCTTATAATTGTCTATGCCATTTTAGGGCTCGAATTCATTTTCTCTGGTGGAAACCTTCAAGCTTCATATTATTTTCCCAATGCAAAAAGTAATCTTGAACCTTAGCTTCTAAAGATAGAGTCAGGAGTGGGCATGTTTTTCTCTGATTTCATCATCTCTTCCTGGGAATTAAATCACTCCCTTACAGTTCAGAGAAGCGAAATATTATCAAAATAGAGTTGATTTGTCTTATTTGTGGAGTTACTGGGGAGGGAGATTGAACAGAAAGATACCTTACGTGGAGATCTTTGTATACCAGTATCCCACTCCGCGTAATCTTCTCACCCACCAGAATTTAACTTCCTCACAAGATTTTGAAAACCCTGGTGGCATAGTGGTGAAGAGCTTCGGCTACTAACCAAGAGGTCAGTAGTTGGAATCTACCAGGTGCTCCTTGAAAACTCTATGGGTAAGTTCTACTCTGTGCTATAGGGCCGTTATGAGTTGGAATCAACTTGAGGACAACTGGTTTTTTTTGAACATTTTATCACATTTTTTTTTCTTTTGCTTTGTCAATTGCCTTTCATCTTGCCATTTGGTAAAAGTCAACATGACAGGCCCCATAGATTTTTGTGCCTTATTAAGGGAAATCTTAATAAAATTATTTATTTATGTTGTAAATGAGTATGAGAAAAATCCTTAAGGGTTGCTTGGTCGTTATCTGAGTTTCCCACATACCCTCTCTTTTGCTTTTCTACAAATTGGTTGGAAGTGCGGTTTAAATGAGTTTTTTTTTGTTGGGAATGGCCTATTTATCTTCTTTGTTTCTTTATCTTTCTTTCATGGATGGTAAAGTTGGACGCCTGTTGGGTTATATTAATCTTTCTGACTATGCTTTTCAGAGTTTGGCCTGAGTTTATACCTTTTTTCATTAAATGATTGGACATGTCAGTTTTCTCTTCTAGGGTTTGCTGTTGATATCAGTTCTCTAAAACTTTGGAGGAAGTGGAAAGATTGATATCCAGCCTCACTTTCCTTTTTACCCTGATATTTTGTTCATGATTTCTAAATATGGGGCGGTTCTGATATTTATCACCAATTTAAAAACAAAACAGCTAACGCTGTGGCACAACAGCAAGGGGCCACTTATCTGAAGTAGGGCGGCAAAGCCGGGGAGATGAGCCTGAGGTAGTGACCTGTGGCTGTGTTCCCTAAGGGTGCTAGGACGCTACTGGGAACAAATTGCATGTCTGAGTAGAAAGACAATTTATTAATATTCAACATCAACTTTTACTTTAAGGGAAATACACAAACATTTATCATGTCATTTCAACAAGCACCATGGTAACTAGAAGAAAAAGCATAATCGAATTACATTATACTGAGACACCAGGAAAAAAAAAAAAAGTAATCTGAGGACTTTGAACATCTACCAAGCATGACTTTAGAGATAGTCAAGTACCCTAGGGACAGTAAAATTTTGAGCAAATTATACCTAATAAAACTCAGAGAAGTAAACCAGACATGAAATCTTTAAAATCTCCAACTAGAAAAGCTAGAGTTGCTTTTTTTCTAGATGTTAGAATTCATTGTCCATAAAGTACTATTCTCCTTGTGAGTAATATATTTCTTTATACTTGTCCCTAATGTATGATACACCTCTTACCCAAACCAGTGAGACAGCTTATAAGATTCCATTCACTCTATTTGAAAAGAGAAATGGAAATAAGAAAGGAAAAAAAAAAAAAGGTAAATTGAAGGATAATATAGATATCTATAGAGATATAAGAAATCCATTAAGGTCTCAGATCTAAAGTACAACTCCTTTTTCATATTCTAAAAGTCTTAAAAAATTGACACAAAAGGACAGATATTATATGATCCCAATTATGTGAAATAGGGAAATGTATAGGACCAAACTACTAGTGGTTACCAGGGGTGGGAGGGAGGGGAAAAAGGGCACTGAGTTTCTGTTAATGGAGGTGGAATAATTTGGAAAAGGATAATGTTAATGGTTTAAAACATGATGAACATAATGTATATCGCTGAATTGTATAACAAAGATTACTGAATTGGCAAATGTTTATATATATATTTTTACCACAATAAACAAATTGAATAAACATGGGAATATTTTAAATGGATGATTATTTGCAGTAGAGAAAAATACATTAAACAATAATTGGGAATATTAAGGTTTATATTTTTCTTTCTCTCGATTCTTTATGTCTGCTTGCCCAATACTGCCAGCCCAATTCTCCCTGCTCTTAGAAATGTAGGTGGGCGAGAGAGACAACAAAAGTGAGAGGTTTCTTTCTGCCTTAATGACAGCTAGTGAAACAGATCCTTGTATCTGACACCCTCTGCCTCTCAGACCCATAAAAATCAATGGTGTTATAAGGAACTCAGTTCTCTTTCAGATTCAAACATATTCTAAATTCTCAGTGACATCTGGTATCCTGGCCACATCACATGATGTCATGGATTGAATTGTGTCCCTCAAAAATATCTGTCAACTTGGCTAGGTCATGATTCCCTCCTATGATTGTATAACTGTCTATAATTTTATCATCCAATGTGATTTTCCTATGTGTTGTAAATCCTATCACTATGATGTAATTAGATGGATTAGCAGCAGTTATAGGGATGAGGTCTAAAAGATTAGCTAGTGTCTTAAGCCAATCTCTTTTGAGACATAAAAGAGAGGAGCAAGCAGAGAGACATGGGGACCTCACACCACCAAGAAAGCACTGCTGGGAGCAGACTGCCTCCTTTGGACCTGTGCTGAGTTGGTCTCAGACCAAGGGAAGACTGATGACAAGGACCTTCCTCCAGAGCTGACAGAGAGAGAAAGCCTTCCCCTGGAGCTGGCACCCTGAATTCGGACTTCTAGCCTACTGGACTATGAGAGAATAAACTTCTCTTTGTTAAAGCCATCCACTTGTGGTATTTCTGTTATAGCAGGACTAGACGACTAAGACACATGGCATGCTATATTTATATCTTACTTCCTCCTAGCCTCAGGTTTTCTTAAATTATAAAACATAATGAAAGAAACAAAAAGGGCAGCCTGGAAGTGACAAAGTAAGGAACACACAAAAAAAGAAAAAAACAATCAACATGCCCTATACCCGTATGGGCCACATTCCACATGAGATGATTAGACTTCCTAGTCTTAGTTCTGTCACTCTGCCTATCATCTTGTCTAACTTACTCTTTCACCCCTCCCAAGCCCAACCTTCCAGATTCTCCCACAGTATTTTCTGGAGCTCATGGTCTGTCATTAGCAAAAGCCCCGGAACACTCAGCTTCTTCATTGAACATTCCCTTCAACGGCATGCTCTAAGAGAGTCTCAGTGCCCCGAGGACACAGTTTCCCCTGCAATCCTCTTGCTTAGTGACTGTTTTCTCTCACACTGGGTTTAGCTAGAAGTAGATTAGGCATTCTCCTTTTCCTCATTGCCACTTCCAGGTCATTGTTCCTTCTTCCACTTAAAGAACACCAACCTCTTTAAACACACGGCAACAAGCAACCACAACTTCACTTGCCAAATATCAGCTCCAATTTCTGCTCGTATTTTTGATTCCTTTTATTTAAAAACTCTTGGAAACTGTTGTCTATACTTCTCGCTTCCACTAACTCACTTCCCATTCTCTGGGGAATCCATCACAACCAAGCTTTCATAGCCACAATGTAACTGAGCTACTCTTGTCAAGGTCAACATCCCTGATGACTTTATGTAGTAAAATTAATTAAAAACAAACAAACAAACAAAAACTCACTGCCATTGAGCTGATTCCAACTCATAGTGACCCTACAGGACAGAGTAGAGCTGCCCCATAGGGCTTCCAAGGAGCAGCTGGTGGATTCAAACTGTTGACCCTTTGGCTAGCAGCCAAGCTCTTAGTGAATTCTCATTTCTCATCTTGCTGTACTTTCTGCATTCAGCACAGTCAATTGCTCCCTTTCTTCACTTAGCTTACAGGATATTAAACTCCCCTGGTTTTCATCCTCTCTCACTGGATAATCTTTTTTTTTTTTTTTTCCCAAGTCTCCTTTACAAGCTCCCTTTTCCTTTCTGACTTCTAGATGTTGGCTGTTGTTGTCAGGTGCCATAAAGTCAGCTCTGTCTCATAGCAATCCTATATACAACAGAGCGAAATACTGGCCAACCTGTGCCATCTTCACAATTGTTGCTATGTTTGAGCCCATTGTTGCTGCCATTGTGTCTATCCATCTTGTTGAAGGTCTTCCTCTCTTTCATAGACTGTTATGGATTGCACTGTGTCCCTCATAATGTGTGTCAACTTGGCTAGTCCATGATTCCCAATATTGTGTGATTGTCCACCATTTTGTCATCTGATGTGATTTTCTTATGTATTGTAAATCCTACCTCTATTATATTAATGAAGCAGGATTAGAGGCAGTTATGTTAAGGAGGTAGGACCCAATCTAGAAGATTAGATTGTATTTTGAGTCAATCTCTTTTGAGATATAAAAGAGAGAAGCCAGCATAGAAACAGAGGGACATCCTTCCACCAAGAAACAAGAGCTGTGAGTAAGTGCGTCCTTTGGACCTGAGGTCCCTGTGCTGAGAAGCTCCTAGACCAGGGGAAGATTGATGACAAGGGCCTTCCTCCAGAGCTGACACAAAGAGAAAACTTTCCCCTGTAGCTGGCACTGTGAATTCAGACTTCTAGCCTCCTAGACTATGAGAAAATAAATTTCTCTTTGTTAAATCCATCTACTTGTGGTATTTCTGTTATAACAGCACTAGAAAACTGACACAGAGTATGATGTCCTTCTTCAGGGACTGGTCTGTCCTGATAACATGTCCAAAGTATGTGAGATGAAGTCTCACTGTCCTTGTTTCTAAGGAGCATTCTGGCTGTACTTCTTCCAAGACAGATTTGTTTCTTATTCTGGCAGTCCATGGTATATTCAATATTCTTCATGAACATCATAACTCAAAGGTATCAATTCTTTTTTTGTCTTCCTTATTCATTGTCCAGTTTTCCCATACATATGAGGGGCTTGAAAACACCATGGCTTGGGCCAGGCACACCTTAGTCCCCAAAGTGTCACCTTTGCATTTTAACACTTTAAAAAGATCTTTTACAGCAGATTTGCCCAATGCAATACGTTGTTTGATTTCCTGACTGCTGCTTCTGTGGGTGTTGATTGTGGATCCAAGTAAAATGAAATCCTTGACAACGTCAGTCTTTTCTCCATTTATCATGCTGTTGCTTATTGGTCCCGTTGTGAGGAATTTTGTTTTCTTTGTGCTGAGGTGTAATCCATACTGAAGGCTATGGTCTTTGATCTTCATCAATAAGTGCTTCAAGTACTCTTCCCTTTCAGCAACAATGGTTGTGTCATCTGCATAATACAGATTGTTAATGAATCTTCCTCCAAACCTGATGGCACATTCTTCTTTATATGGTCCAGATTCTCTGATTATTTGCTCAGCATACAGATTGAATAAGTATGGTGTAAGTATACGACACTACACAAACCTTTCCTGATTTTAAACTGTGAAGTATCTCATCGTTCTCTTTAAATGACTGCCTTTTTGGTCTATGTACAGGTCCCTCATGAAAACAATTAAGTGTTCTGGAATTCCCATTCTTCACATTATTCATAATCTGTTATGATCCACACAGTCAAATGTCTGTGTGTAGTCAATAAAACACAGGTAAATATCTTTATGGTATTTTCTGCTTCAGCCAAGATTCATCTTACATCAGCAATGATAACCCCCGTTCCATGTCCTCTTCTGAATCTGGCTTAAACTTCTGGCAGTTCCCTGTCAATGTACTGCTGCAGCTGATTTTGAATTATCTTCAGTACAATTTTACTTGTGTAAAATTTATTAATGATTTTGTTTGATAATTTGCACATTCTGTTGGATCATCCTTCTTTGGAATGGGAACAAATATGCATCTCTTCCAGTCAGTTGGCCAGGTAGCTGTCCTCCAAAATTCTTGGTATAGGTGAATGCTGCATCAGTTCGTTGAATCATCTCAATTTGTATTACATCAACCCAGGAGTCTTGTTTTTTTTTTTTGCCAATGTCTTCAGGCAGCTTGGACTTCTTCCTTCAGTGCTATTGGTTCTTGACCAATTCTTATTGCCAAAGTGGTTCTTTGTATTCTTTCCATCTTCTTTTGATGTTTTTTGCATCATTCTGTATTTTGTCCACAGAATCCTTCAACATTGCAATTCGAGGCTTGAATTTTTTTTTGTCAGTTCTTTCAGCTTGAGAAATGCTGAGCATTTTCTTCCCTTTTGGTTTTCTAACTCCAGGTCTTTCCATATTTCATTATAATAGCATGATATAGACTTTACATTCTGATGTCATCAGTCCAGCTCTCTATTATCCAATAAGGATAATATTGGAACACATGAGACTTGTGACCTCATGAAGCTTAATATTACTTTTCAGGAAGCAATGTATTTCTGCTATATCTCAACGATGTCATTGTATAAATTTAACTCTGATAGGGCCAGAGAGGGTTAGTGGAAGGAATTTGTAGACTAGTGGTAGAACTAGTGGTATTCCTCAAATCATACAATGTACTTACTCCAGCAATGCATAGCATCGGTCTTAACCACCGACGTTCATTTTTCAGAAAATTTAGGAAGTTAGTATTCATATTAGATTCAATAGTTCATCATTTTTCTATGTGAACGTATGACAAAATATGAAAAAAGAGAAAGGCTATTATTATTATTGTTTTTTTTGTCCTGGGAAAACCAAACTTCTTGTAATTAATTCAAGGACTAATTAACAAGAGCTGAATTAGGCTCCCAGCCCGTGAAGCATTTAATTTGCCTTGGAATCCTAATCTAGTTAAATGCCAAGTCTCTGGGGAAAGATGCTGTCTTGCTACATTTTACTCTTGGTAAGCTGGAATTAGAAAGATCAGAAAGGTCTGGAAAAAATAAGCGACTTTGGCCCAAGCAGCCCTTGAGCAGATTGCTAGTCCATCTCGATTAATTACATAAAAAAGAAAGATTTAGAAAAAAGCAACTTGTGTTGTTTTTTAGTATCTGAAAGTCATATCTTATATGTAACCTAAGCCAAACCAAATTGGTAACAACACAAACACAGGTTAGCCTTGGCATTTTCCTGTGACCTTGCTGGAGCAAATGGAAAAAAATAATAGAAAGCTGCTGCCTTTTCACTAAATCTATTTTAAGGTCATGAACTACTTCAACACTCAAGAGAAAATCAAAATGCTTTTCACTGTGAATCAATAGGTGCCAAGATTTTATGACTTCAGGGTCAGCATCCTGAAAGAAATTTAGTCACAAAAAGAGCAGAAAATTTAAGGTCTATAATTAGCACTCTTACCTCTATTTTTGACTTTACCTGATGCCAGGAAGCCCTTGGTTAACTATCCCAGGCTAAGTTCTTAGACAGGAGTAGGCTGGAGGCCGGCATTCTGTTTATTCCTAATAGTTGCTTCCATTAAATAGCCTCGGGATATTTAGTTTGGAGTGCCAACTTTACATCTTGCTGAACTTGATGCAAGTCTACCAGTTACCTTTAAGTCAACTCCAGCTCATAGTAACCCTGTGTTTCAGAGTAGAGCTGTGCTGCATAGAGTTTTCAACAGCTGATTTTTCAGAAGTAGATATCCAGGCTTTCTCCCGAGGCACTTCCGAGTGGGCTTGAACCTCCAGCCTTTTGGTTAACAGCTGAGTGCATTAACCGTTGGCACTACCCAAGGACTCTAGATATAAAACTAGTGATATTTGAAAGGCTTGGTTTGTTTCAATACATGTCACTCTCTTTGATTCATAGCAAAGGATGACGCATTGGCATATCAGGCAAAGTAGAATGATAGTTTATGCTGCTTAGAAATTTATTTAGAGAAATAAATCCAACATTCTTTGCTTAAAGAGATTCATTTTTAATCTATAGCAGAAATCATGAATATAGCTATCAATCGATTCTTGAAAAGAGAAAATGGCAGGTTTCTGAAAAAGGAATGAAGACATAATAAACTACTCTGATAAAGCAAAGAACTGCTTGCTCTCAGAGCACAGATGAAACACTGAAAAGGATTATTACCAGTGAGTGTAAGATAAGGCCAAAGTCTATTTGTTCACAGTCTGGCAGATATGTAGAAAGAGACTAGGACAAGAGAAACAGGATAGGAAGAGTGGATTGGAATTAGTAAGGGCAACATGTAAGTGAATGTTAAGCCACATGCTTATTTGTGCAGAAAGTAAAACACAAACTAAAAAGAGAGAGAGAGAGAAACAAAACTTATTGTTTTACCACAAACAGAAACTTGATATTGGACTTATCCTACAAGAGTGCAAGATTGCAAGAAGATGGCTCAAAAACAGACTAAAATATATAATTTGATTAAAAGAAGCAAACACAGGGCCCTTCCTTTGAGCTTAGACCTTAGACATGTAAAGAAAAATGATCTCCAAAATTCCATGCCTCATAGTGAAAAGCACTCAGAGGGTGGCCTTTATACTTTGGCTCTGATTCTGCAAATAAAATTTTCTTTTAAGAAGAAAAAAACAGCTCTCAAAGAGCGTTTTGTTTCTCTTAAGTATTTTAAAGATCCCAAGTATAAAAAGAGTGGAACATTTTTTTACCTTTAGAGAGTCTGAGCAGCTTCATCAATCTTTGCATGTGGGTCTTTGAAGTATGTAATAATCATGTGATATTATTTCCATCTTTATTACGGAAAATCTCTGGAAATGAGAATTGATGGGACTCTGAACTTCAACAGCAGGCTAAGTTCATGACACCAAAAAATCTTCTGACATGAGAAGTTTTTGAGTCTTAAACTCAAGAGTCTTGTTAGTTTGGCATGTGGTATTAAAATACTACTTAAAGAGGTAGATAATGAAAGCACTTGGGCTTTTTATTGGATATATGCCTTTGAAGGTTGAAATGAGAATTATTTTCAGTATTGGAGAGATGACTTAATTTTATCTGGGCTTTTTCCAAAACAGCTCTAGTATAGATGTTATAAATATGTTATTCATGCTGAAGACTACAGAGTCTTCAGCATGAATAAAATATTATCATCTTCTGGCCAATGAGAAACACGAAACTTTTCTGAATACCAATATAATCTGGATTCTTAAGAATACATTGAAAAAAGAATATATTTACCCTAAGGATATTAGGTCAATACTGAAGAAATTGAAAGCTATACTGTATCTACATTTTGCTGAAATAGTCTTAGTCAATCCTTGCTTTGAATATTTTGCTAGTTGGTCATTTTGGTAATGATGACCTCAGGTAGGTGGTACCTTCTCTCTCACCCCTCCAAACTGCAAACCCACCTCTTATGAATTCTAAGTGTGGTATTTTAGACAAATTAAGGTGCCTTGACTTCCTCATCCCTAAACAAGGATGATACCACTTACCCAATAGGGTTGTTGTTAAGGTTGAAGGTTAAATAAGAAAATATACAAGTAACAACATATCTAGGCCTAGCTGAAGCAGAGACTCACATGGTCTTTTAGGTACTTTGGCAGTATCACTTAATCATCCACATATCAGGTTTTCTTTGTGTTCTGTAGTTAGTCTACACTAACAGTCTGAAAATTCTGCAGGTCTGCTTACAACTTCTGTTTAGCACAGGACCCCTTAGGCTGTTGAGAAAAAATTTAGAACTTGTATAATGTCACAGTTTGGCTTTGGGCACATACAGACAAAACTGATTCACTGGAGATGGGGGTGAGAGTGGGGGTAAAGTTATGGCGGTTACACAGCAGACAGGGATAACAAGGCTTTTAGAAGAAGATCACAATGAGTGAGGGAGAAATCCAATGGTTTAAGGCTTTAAACAGCTCTTCTGCAGGGCCTTGCATGTGGACTGAGCAAACTCCCTTGGTTCCAGAGAAGGTCCTAAAACAAAGGCCAGAATATGTGGGCATTTGATGTGGAAAGCTGTCAGCAAGCAAGAGACTGAACCTCTGAAGCTGCAGGTAAGCATGGAGGCAGGTCTGGCGGATATGGGAAGAAGGTCTCTAATTCAAAGAGCACTGGATTTGTGAATAAGCAAGTACCAATTAGTGGGCAGCTTCCGTTCTCGGGAGGAGACTGTCAGTAGTTTTGGCTGCAGACAGTGGTGCAGAAGGTTGACAAGAACTGGAGTGAGTGCACAGCCACAAGCAGTGCTCATCTGTCCTCCTTAGGGACTCCAAGACAGATATAAGAATGGGGTGTGGGTTATACTTGGCAGCTGCAATCTACCATTAAATGGATCTAGGGAAAAACTGTTTAAAACGACTGGGCCTACAAACCCACTGCAGGGCCAAATATGGCCTCTTTGTTTAAGGGTCGCTGGGAATTCTTAGTGACAGTTGTGGAAAGAAACCCTTGTAAAAAGCCTAGAATTATTTTATCATCATGAAACATGATGGTATTTCATGATAGGTGTTTTACTATGTGACCCTATTTGTATTCATTAACCAGTGAAGCCTGAGACATACAGATTATACATACACATAGTAGAGAGCATGGCACAGAAAAAGAGGCTAAGAAATAGCTGCTGCTATTGTTATTACTATTATTATCATCTTTATCAATCCATTAATCTTACCTCAGCCTGCATCTACTATAGCTGTCAACATAGTAGGAACTAGATTAAAATGTGAAACAAAAATTCCTCACAAGTCTCCCCTGAGATCTGTATAGCTCTTCTGCAGAAGCTTGAAGTTACAGTTACTGCACAGAAAATATTCTGTAGAAAATGAATGCAGGATCAATGGAAATTGCAAATACGGGTATATCCAGTACCTACCGTTTCATTTCATGATTGTTCTCTCCTTGGCTCCTGACAGCATGATCCTAATGCAACTGTTATTACTGCCAATGACATTCTACTACTATCATCACCAGAGCCATGATCCCAGTGCTGCCTGCCTACTGGTAGTGGGAGCACTTTGCTGAGTGACAGAAAGGCTGTAGAGTAAGAAGTGGTCCCTCTCCCCATCATCTCTAGAGATCCACTTGGAGAATTTGTGCTTCCTGTCTGGTCTAAGTGTTTAGAAGTCTTAGCTCTCAGAGGGCTGAGGGGGATACTTCTAACCAGGGGGTATGATAAAGGGTTCACTAAACCCAAAGCTATGGCTTCTTCCTGTTTATTTTAGAGCCCTTCTTACCAGTAAACCATCAGGCCTAAAGCAATAAGACATTCTACTGGCAGAGGTAATTGACGAGTTATCATGAAAAGATAAGGATGTTGCTACATTAATGGACATCATTATGGAGGTCTCTTGATGCTTTTATGACCAGTGATAACAGTGAATGGACAATTCCTGCAACTGAAGCCCTGACAAGAACTTCATATTTATGGGTTTAGACACCTCAGTGGTGAAGCAGGTTGTCATTATATCACAGAGCCAAGAACCTAGGCCAGCCAAAGTGCTGTCTACCAAATACTAGTAGATACTGATAGAAACTTTATAGCAATTGTAACTATTATGATAAGCATTAATAATTGTCTCTTCTAGTCATCATTGTCACTAGTTTATTCTTCTTCCATTGTTATCCTGTTAAAACACTTAAATAAGGATCTAAGATAGCACTTTGGAATAACTTTACCTTTATAAATGTCCTTAGGGTAGAAAATCCTGCAAAACAGAGCTACCTTTACTACTCTGCTACAAGTTTTACATTTTATTCTACTTTAATGTCTTTATATTATGAACGTCACATCTCTACTGTTTTATTTGCAATAAATTCCTTATAAAAATGGCCCTTACTCTATATCTTTATGAGTGAAATAATCACTCTGAAGTGAACGGTGCTGTTAAGTTGCTAAAACTTCTCAGGTATTTTACCTCCTTCTCTTTGGCCTCAATGATTTAATCATAATTATATTAAAATACCACATATTTTGTTCATATGCATGAAACTGTTCCTATACAAGTCTCTGTCAAGACTAGATTCTGGTATTTCATGAGATAGAAGAGAAACAAGTTTTACTTGTAACTTGTGTGCAAAAAGAAAATTGAAAGTACTTTTGTAAAATTTTTATTGCACATTAATTGCTTTACAGGCACTGTCTATTGAGTGTGGATTAAAAAAATTAAACTCTAGCATGATATTGAGATATTAAGCAACAATCTCCTTTCTTGGAGAAAATTAGGTCAGTCCTTCTTTTATTTAAGTTTCTTTAACTAATGATCTGATTAAAATTGCTTGCATTTAGATAAGTGACATATCAAGTTGGAGATTTCTTCTTAATTGATCTATACTGTGCAAACAACTGGGTATATACAATAGTTATAAGGTTATAAGATTTAGTCTTGCTCATAATATATGCCCAACATGTCTGTCAGTTTGTCATACTGTGGGGGCTTGTGTGTTGCTGTGATGCAGGAAGCTATACCACCAGTACTCAGATACCACCAGGATAACCTATGGCAGAGAGGTTTCAGCTGAGCTTCCAGACTAAGAAAGACTAGGAAAAAAGACCTGGAAGTCTACTTTGGAAAAGAGTTAGCCAATGAAAACCTTATGGGAGGTGAGGCTAAGATGGTGTAGTAGTCAGACTCTTTTGGCTGTCCTCTTACAACAAAGACTTGAAAAAACAAGTGAATCAATTATATATATGACAAGCTAGGAGCTCTGAACATTAAAGGCAAAGTTAAGAAATCAGACTGAGTGGCAGGGGGCGGGAGAGACGATGCAGAAGCAGTTCAGAGTTGCTGGACCTGACTTGGCAGGAACTAGGGCCCTTCAGCCCTAATCCCCTGGTACAACCACAGTGGGGCTGGTGGTAGTGTTAGGGACCTAGTTAGTTCAGTGAAAGAAAGTGAGTGAAGCGGCACAGTCCTGATCCTCTGGTGCGACTGTGGAGGGGCCGGGCCACTGGCACAGAATCTATGCACGCCTTTGGAATCTGAGATAAAACAGCACTCTTGGCACAAGCTAAGTGATTTCATCTAATTTACTGCACAAATCTAATAGCTCTCTTTTTGAAAGAACGCTCTCCCATCTATCTGATCCCTCCTCCCTCTGTCTTGAGTCGGCTTCAGTGACAGCCAATTTCCCTGGGCCTGAGATAGTTCCTGTTGTGCTTCCTGAGCCATTCTCCTGGCCTTGGAGAAGGAACAAATTAACAATGGGGAAAAAATAATCTGCTGGCTCCCCTAAACTGAGAATTTAGGCAGAAGTGGTTCCTGTCCAGGCACAATTGGTCCACAGATTTTGAATGCCTTTCATCCCTGCATGGACCCATGTAGCCCCATTTTAGCAGCTAGGCTGTTGTTGTTACAGTGCAAGGGTGTATGTGCCTGAGGTCTGACTTTAACTGTTTCGGCTGTGCAGTGGAGAGACGGGATTTTGATGTTTGATACTGCTCTCCCTATTAAACAGTGTCCTCATATACCAACATCAGGGGCCTGAGAACTGGTGGCTCCACCCACGCACCTAGCCACCCATGACAGGCATCCAAGGATAAGTGCTGCCTCCCAGTGCTTACAGTTAAAAGCACTGGGTGACTATGGTATGGCTGCAGAGCCCACCCACCTGTGCCCTCTAGAGAACAGGAATATGCCTTCCACACAGACACTCAGGGGAAGGTTGTCAGCCCCCTGCCTTGCTCAGAGTGTGACCCTCTGCTGCAACAAGAAACCTGTGCATACACCAATCACCACTCTTTCTCTAAGATCATAAGTGAGAGTCTGCACCACTCACTAGGTGATGGACTACCTGGACACCTGAGCTAAATGTATATAAGAATAGTGAATGGACTCCTAGGCTCATATACCTTGTAACAGCTCTAGCCATCTGGTGACAGGACATTAGTGCTTCAAAGGCTCCAAAAATCAAGTTAGCGCAGTTGAATAGCCTATTTAGGTATATCAAAACAAAACAAAGCAAGAAGCTAGGACACAGTAAGAAAACATAAAATAAATTAATACAATAACTTACAGATGGATTGGAGACAAGAGTTGATACCAAATCACATACAGAAGCAATGATTGGTTCAACAAACTCCCAAAACAAAGATTCAAGGAATTTTGCAGATGAAGATGTTTTCCTGCAACTACCAGATGCAGAATACAAAAGATTAATATACAGAACTCTTTAAGAGATCAGTAAGATCAGGCAAAATGCAGAATAAGCCAAGTAACACACAGATAAAGCAGTCAAGGAAATTAAGAAGTTTACCCAAGAGCATAATGAAAAACTTAATAGGCTGAAAGAATCCATAAAGAGACAGCAATCAGAAATTCAGAAGATTAACAATAAAATTTCAGAAGTAGACAACGCAATAGAAAGCCATCAGAGCAGAATTGAGGAAATGGAAGTCAGAATTAGTGAGATTGAAGATAAAAGACTTGGCAGCAACATATTTGAAGAAAAATCAGATAAAAGAATTAAAAAAAAAAGAAGAAACCCTAAGAATCATGTCAGACTCTCTCAAGAGAAATAACCTAATAGTGATTGGAGTACCAGAACAGGAAGGGATAACAGAAAATACAGAGAAAATTGTTGAAGATGTGTTGGCAGAAGACTTCCCTGATATCGTGAAACATGAGAAGATATCTATCCAAGATGCTCATCAAATTCCACATAAGGGAGATTTTAAAAGAAAGTCACCAAGACATATTACAATCAAACGTGCCAAAACCAAAGACAAAGAGAGAATTTTAAGAGTGGCTAGGGAAAAATGAAAAGTCACCTACAAAGGACAGTCAAGAAGATTAAGCTTGAACTGCTCGGCAAAAACCGTGAGGCAAGAAGGCAATGGGATGACATATATAAAGTCTTGAAGGAAAAAAATTGCCAGCTAAGAATCATATATCCAGCAAAACTGTCTCTCAAATACAAAGGCAAAATTAGAACATTTTCAGATGAACAGAAGTTTAGGAAATTTGGAAAAACGAAACCAAAGCTACAAGAAATTCTCTAATAGAAAATCAATAATGTCAGATAGCAACCCAAAATTAGAACACAGAACAGAGAATTCAGATATCAACCCTAATAGGAAAATCACAAAAAGAAATCAATATAAAAAAATTAAAAAAGCTCAAAACAGGGAAACATAGATGTCATTATGTAAAAGCTGACAACATGAAATCAATAAAGAGGGACTAAATAATGTAGTCAAGGTGGTATAGGGAGATAAAAGTTTGATTTAAATTTAGAAAAATGGGATAAATAGTAAGAAACCGCAAAGGAGACTAGCAATCCTACACATCAAAATAAAATACAAGAAAAATGTAAAGATTCAGAAAAAACAAAATCAACAGCAAAGAAAAAGAGGAAAACACAATTTATTAAGAAAAACTACTCAGCACAAAAAATTAAGTGGAGAAAAGAAACTGTGAACAAGACACAAAAAAAGACATCAAAATGACCCCACTAAACTCATACCTATCCATAACCATGCTGAATGTAAATGGACTAAATGCAACAATAAAGAGACAGAGAGTTGCAGAATGGATAAAAAAAATGATCTGACTATAAGATGCCTACAAAAGTCACACCTTATACTTAAAGACATAAAGAAACAAATATATCAAGCAGACAACAATCAAAAAAGAGCAGGAGTGGCAATACTAATTTCTAACAAAACAGACTTTAAAATTAAACCCACCACAAAAGATAAGGAAAGACACTATACAATGATTACAGGGACAACATACCAGGAGGATATAACCATATTAAATATTTACACACCCAGCCACAGGGCTTCAAGATACGTAAAACAAACTCTAACGGCATTGAAAAATGAGATAGACAGCTTCACAATAATAGCAGGAAACTTCAACACACCACTTTTGGTGAAGGACAGAACATCCAGAAAGAAGCTCAGTAAAGACACGGAAGATCTAAATGCCATAATCAGCCAAGTTGACCTTGTATACATACAGAGAAAATTCCACCCAACAGCATCCAAATATTCTTTCTTTTTCAACCCACATGGAACATTCTCTAGAAAAGACCATATATTAGGTCATAAAGCAAGCCTTAACAGAATCCAAAACATTGAAATATTACAAAGCATCGTCTCTGACCATAAAGCCATAAGAGTAGAAATCAATAACAGAATAAGCAGGGAAAAGAAATCAAACACATGGAAATTAAACAGCACCTTGCTCAAAAAAAGATTGGATTATAGAAGAAATTAATGAAGGAGTAAAGAAATTCATAGAATCCAATGAGAATGAAAATACTTCCTATCAGAACCTTTGGGACAGGGCTAAAGCAGTGCTCAGAGGTCAGTGTATATCAATGCACACATACAAAAAGAAGAAAGGGCCAATATCAAAGAAATATCCCTGCAGCTTGAACAAATAGAAAGAGAGCAACAAAAGAAACCCTCAGTCACCAGAAGAAAGTAAATAATAAATAATAAAAATTAGAGCAGAATTAAACGAAATAGAGAACAAAAAAACAATTGAAGGAGTTAACAAGACCAAAAGCTTGTTCTTTGAAAAATAGATAAACCATTGGCCTGACTAACAAAAGAAAAATAGGAGAGAAAGCAAATAAACCAAATAAGAAATGAGATGGGTGATATCACAACTGACCCAACTGACATGAAAAGAATCATATCAGATTACTATGAAAAATTGTACTTTACCAAATTTGAAAATCTATAGGAAATGGAAACTCTGGTGGCGTAGTGGTTAAGTACTATGCCTGCTAACCAAAGGGTCGGCAGTTCAAATCTGTCAGGCGCTCCTTGGAAACTCTATGGGGCAGTTCTACTCTGTCCTATAGGGTCACTATGAGTTGGAATCGACTCGACGGCACTGGGTTTCGAGGAAATGGACAAATTTCTAGAAACACACTACCTACCTAAACTAACACAAACAGAGAAGGAACAACTAAATAAACCCATAACAAAAGAAGAGATTGAAAAGGTAATCAAAAAACCCCTCAAAAAAAACAGCCCTGGCCCTGACGGCTTCACTAGAGAATTCTACTAAACTTTAGAGAAGAGTTAACACCACTACTACTAAAGGTATTTCAAGCACAGAAAATATGGAATACTCCAAAACTCGTTTTATGAAGCCAGCATAAGCCTGATACCAAAACCAGGTAAAGACACCACAAAAAAAGAAAATTACAGACCTATGTCTCTCATGAACTTAGATGAAAAATCCTCAACAAAATTCTAGCCGATAGAATTCAACAACATATCAAAAAAATAATTCACCACGATCAAGGTGGATTCATACCAGTTGTGCAGGGATAGTTCAACATTAGAAAAACAATTAATGTAATCCATCACATAAATAAAAGACCCACATGATTTTATCAATTGATGCAGAAAAGGCATTTGAAAAAGTTCAACATCCATTCATGACAAAACCTCTCAGCAAAATAGGAATAGAAGGAAAATTCCTCAACATAATAAAGGGCATTTATACAAAGTCAACCACTAACATCATCCTAAATGCGGAGAGTCTGAAAGCATTCCCCTTGAGAGCAGGAACGAGACAAGTATGCCCTTTATCACCACTCTTATTCAACATTGTGCTGGAGGTCCTAGCCAGAGTGATTAGGCAAGTTAAACAAATAAAGGGCATCCAAATGGGCAAAGAAGAAGTAAATGTATCTCTATTTGCAGAGGACACGATCTCATACACAGAAAACCCTAAAGAATCCCATGAAAACTACTGAAACTAATAGAAGAATTTAGCAGAGTATCAGGACACAAGATAAACATAGAAAAATCACTTGAATTCCTCTACACCAACAAAGAGAACTTCGAAGAGGAAATTGTCAAATCAATACCATTTACAATAGCCCCCAAGAAGATAAAATACTTAGGAATAAACCTAACCAGAGACGTAAAAGACATATACAAAGAGAATTATACGACACTACTGCAAGAAACCAAGAAAACTACGTAAGTGGAAAAACATACCTTGCTCATGGATAGGAAGACTCAACACTCGAAAAATGTCTATTCTACCAAAAGCAATCTAGAGATACAATGCAATTCTGATCCAAATTCCAACAATATTTTTTAATGAGATGGAGAAACAAATCACCAAATTCATATGAAAGGAAAAGAGACCCCAGATAAGTAAAGCATTACTGAAAAAGAAGGACAAAGTGGGAGGCCTCACACTACCTGATTTTGTAACATAAACCACCACAGCCTGGTATTGGTAGGACAACAGTTACATAGACCAATGGAACAGAATTGAAAATCCAGACATAAATCCATCCATCTATGAGCAGCTGATTTTTGAGAAATATCCAAAGTCTGTTAAATGAGAAAAAGACCGTCTCTTTAACAAATACTGCTGCCATAACTGGATATCCATCAGCGGAAAAATGAAACAAGACCCATACCTGACACCATGTATGAAAACTAACTCAAAATGAATCAAAGACCTAAATATAAAATCTAATACAATAAAGATCATGGAAGAAAAAATAGGGACAATGCTAGTACATGGCATAAACAGTATTCGAAACATTACTAACAAAGCATAAACTCCAGAGGAGAAACTAGATAACTGGGAGCTCCTAAAAATCAAACACCTATGCTCATCCAAAGACTTTACCAAAAGAGTAAAAGATTATCTACACACTGGGAAAAAGTTTTTAGCTGTGACAATTCTGGTCAGTGTTTAATATCTAAAATTTACATGATACTGCAAAAACTCAACAACAAAAAGACAACTAACCCACTTAAAAAATGGGCAAAGGACATGAACATGCACTTTACCAAAGGAGACATTCAGGCAGCTAACAGATATGCGACAAAATGCTCACTATCATTAGCCATTAGAGAAAGCAGATCAAAACTACAATGAGATACGACCTCACCCCAACAAGGCTGGCATTAATCCAAAAAACACAAAATAATAAATGTTGGAGAGGTTGTGAAGAGACTGGAACACTTATATGCTGATGGTAGGAATGTAAAATGGTATCACTATGGAAATTGATTTGGCTCCTCCTTAAAAACGTAGAAATAGAACTAGCATGAAAAAAAACAAACCAAACTCACTGCTGTCGAGTTGATTCCGACTCATAGCGACCTTATAGAACAGCATAGAACTGCCCCGTAGAGTTTCCAAAGAGCACCTGGTGGATTTGAACTGCCGACCTTTTGGTTAGCAGCGGTAGCACTTAACCACTACGCCACCAGAGTTTCCAGAACTGCCATACGATCCAGTAATTCCATCCCTTGGAATATATCCTGGAGGAATAAGAGCCTTCACACAAACACCCATATTCATTGCAGCAATGTTTATAATAGCAAAAAGATGGAAGCAACCAAGGTGCCCATCAATGGACGAATGAATAAATAATGGTATAATTCACATAATGGAATATTATGCAATGATTAAGAACAGCGATGAATCTGTGAAACACCTCATTACATGGAAGAATGTAGAAGACATTATGCTGAGGGAAAGTAGTCAGGTGCAAAAGGACAAATGTATGAGACCACTATTAAAAGAACACTAGAAAAAGTTTAAACACAGAAGAAAAAATCCTTTGATGGTTATGAGCTTGGGGAGGGAGGGAGAGGGGGAGTCACTAATTGATAGTAAACTAGAACTATTTTAGGTGAAGGGAAAGACAACACACAATTCAGGAGAGGCCAGCACAACTGGACTAAATGAAAAGCAGAGAAGTTTCCTGCGTACAACTGAATGCTTTAAAGGCCAGAATAGCAGGGACGGGGACTTGGGGACAATGGTTTCGGGAGACATCTAGGTCAATTGGCATAACAGAATGTATTAAGAAAAGGTTCTGCATCCCACTTTGATGAGTGGTGTCTGGGATCTTAAATGCTAGCAAGCAGTCATCTAAGATGCATCAATTGGTCTCAACCCACCTGGAGCAAAGGAGAATGAAGAATACCAATGACTTATGGTAAAGATGAGCCCAAGAGATAGAAACGGCTACATAAACCAGGGACTACATCAGCTGGAGACTGGAAGAACTAGTTGATGCCCAGCTACCACCGATCACTGACTTGATAGGCAACACCACAGAGAATCCCTGATGGAGCAGGAGAACAGTGAGATGTGGGTTTCAAATTCTTGTAAAAAGACCAGGCTTAATGGTCTGACTGAGACTAGAGCGACCCTGGAGGTCATGGTTCCCAGACCCTTTGTTAGCCCAAGACTGGAACCATTCCCCAAACTAACTTTTCAGACAGGGATTGGAGTGCATTATAAGATAGATAATGCTACTGGTGAGGAGTGAGGTTCTTGGCTCAAGTAGACGCATGAAACTATGTGGGAAATTCCTGTCTGGAGGTGAGATGAGAAGGAAGAGGGCACAGGAGTTGGTTGAATGGATACTGGGAATATGGGTAAGAGCGGAGGACTGTGCTGTCTCATTATGGGGGAGAGGAGCTAGGAGTACATAGCAAGGTGTGTATAACTTTTTGTATGAGAGACTGACGATGTGTAAACACTCACTTAAAGCACAATAAATAAATTAATTAATTAAAAAAAAAAGAAAACCTTACGAATAGCAGCAAAACATTGTCTGATATAGTGCTGGAAGATGAGCCCCCAGGTTGGAAGGCACTCAAAAGATGACTGGAGAACAGCTGCCTCCTCAATGTAGAGAGACCTTAATGATGTGGACGGAGACAAGTTTTCAAGACCAATGACTTCTTCATTGCAAATACCTTTTTTCACCAATATAACGGTGACTATACACATTTTTTTTTTATACACATGGACCTCATCAGGTGGAATACACAGGAATCAAATCAACTACATCTGTGAAAGAGACAATGGAAAAGCTCAACATCATTAGTCAGAACAAGGTCAGGGGCCTAATGTGGGACAGAGCCTTGATTGCTCCTATGCAAGTTCAAGTTGAAATTGAAGAAAATGAGAAGTCCACGACAGCCAAAGTACAACCTTGAGTATATTCCACCTGAATTTAGAGACCACCTCATAAATAGATTTGACACATTGAACACTCATGACTGAAGACCAGACGAGTTGTGGAATGACATCAAGGGCATGATACATGAAGAAATTAAGAGATTATTAAAAAGAAAGAAAAGGCCAAAATGGATGTCAGAAGACACTCTGGAATTTGCTCTTGAACCTTGAGTAGCTAAAGAAAAAGGAAGAAATGATGAAGTAAAAGAATTGAACACAAGATTTCTAAGGGTGGTTCATGAAGATATAGTAAAGTATTATGATCACATGTGCAAAGAGCTGGAGATAGAAAATCGAAAGGGAAGAACAGACCTGGTGTTTCTCAATATGCAAGAACTGAAGAAAAATTCAAGCCTCAAGTTGCAATAGTGGAGAATTCTATGGGGAAAATATTAAATGGCACAGGAAGCATCAAAAGAAGATGAAAGGAATACACAGTCACTACACCAAAAAGAATTGATTGATGTTCAACCATTTCAGGAGGTAACATATGATCAGGAACCGATGGTGCTGAAGGAAGAAGTCCAAGCTGCACTGAAGGCGCTGGCGAAAAACAGGGCTCCAGAAATCGACACAGTATCAACTTTGATGTTTCAGCAAATGGAGGCAGTGCTGGAAGTGCTCACTTGTCTATGGCAAGAAATTTGGAAAACAGCTACCTGGCCAACCGACTGGAAGAGATCCATATTTATGCCTATTCCCAAGAAAGGTGATCCAACGGAATGCGGAAATTATCAAACAATATCATTAATATCACATGCAAGCAAAATTTTGCTGAAGATCATTCCAAAGCACTTGCAGCAGTATATCGACAGGGAACTGCCAGAAATTCAGGGTGGATTGAAAAGAGGACATGGAACGAGGCATATCATTGCTGATGTTAGATGGATCCTGGTGGAAAGCAGAGAATACAAGGATGTTTACCTGTGTTTTATGGACTATACAAAGGCATTTGATTGTGTGGATCATAACAAATTATGGATAACATTGTGAAGAATGGGAATTCCAGAACACTTAATTGTACATATGAGGAAACTGTACATAGATCACGAAGCAGTTGTTTGGGCAGAACAATGAGATACTGCTTGGTTTAAAGTGAGGAAAGGTGTGCGTCACAGTTGTATCCTTTAACCATACCTATTCAATCTGTATGCTGAGCAAATAATCCAGGAAGCTGGACTATATGAAGAAGAACGGGGCATCAGGATCGGAGGAAAACTCATTAACAACCTGTGTTATGCAGAGGACACAACTTTGCTTGCTGAAAGTGAAGAGAAATTGAATTGCTTACTGATAAAGATCAAAGACCACAGCCTTCAGTGTGGATTACACCTCAACATAAAGAAAACGAAAATCCTCACAACTGGACCAACAAGCAAAATCATGATAAATGGAGAAAAGATTGAAGTTGTCAAGGATTTCATTTTATTTGAATCCAGAATCAACATATATGGAAGTAGCAGTCAAGAAATCAAAAGACACATTGCATTGGGAAAATGCTCTGCAAAGGACCCCTTTAAAGCGTTGAAAAGCAAAGATGTCACCTTGAAGACTAAGGTATGCCTGACCCAAGCCATGGAGTTTTCAATCACGTAATATGCATGGGAAAGCTGGACAATGAATAAGGAAGACCGAAGAAGAATTGACGCCTTTGAATTGGGTGTTGGTGAAGAATATTGAATATACCAAGGACTGCCAAAAGAATGAACAAATCTGTCTTGGAAGAAGTACAACCAGAATGCTCCTTAGAAGCAAGGATGGCGAGACTGCATCTTACATACTTTGGACATGTTGTTAGGAGGGACCAGTCCCTAGAGAAGGACATCGTGCTTAGTAAAGGGTCAACTGAAAAGAAGAAGACCTTCAAGGAGATGGATTGACACAGTGGCTGCAACAACAGGCTCGATCATAAGAAGGACTGTGAGGATGGTGCAGGATCAGGCATAAGTTTTGTTCTGTGGTACATATGGTTACTGTGAATCAGAATTGACTCGATGGCACCTAAAAACAACTGCAATGGTATACATTATTAATACATTCTAACATTTTCTATTCTAGTTATGTAAGTATTCCTAATATATCTTGATTAAGAAATTTTCCTATTATTCCTGGCTAAAATTTGCAACTTCAAAAGTAGACTTCTATTTTCTGAATACAACCGAATGCTTTGAAGGCCAGAGTAGTAGGGACTGGGTCTGGGGACCATGGTTTCATGGGATATCTGGGTCAATTGGCATAGCAAAATATATCAAGAAAACATTCTGCATCCCACTTTGGTGAGTGGCGTCTGGGGCCTTAAAAGCTAGCAAGTGGCCATCAAAGATGCATCAATGGGCCTCAACCCACCTGGAGCAAAGGAGAATGAACACCAAAGACACAAGGTAAATATGAGTCCAAGAGACAGAAAGGGCCACATAAACCAGAGACTCCAGCAGCCTGAGACCAGGAGAACTACATGGTGCCCGGCCACCCACCAATGACTGCCCTGACAGGAAACACAACGGAGAATCCCTGATGGAGCAGGAGAACAGTGGGGTGCAGATCTCAAATTCTCGTATAAAGACCAGACTTAATGGTCTGACTGAGACTGGAGGGACCCCAGAGGTCACGGCCCCCGGTCCCTCTGCTAGCTCAAGACTGGAACCATTCCTAAAGCCAACTCTTCAGACAGGGATTGAACTGGACTGTAAGACAGAAAATGATACTGGTGAGGAGTGAGCTTCTTGGCTCAAGTAGACACATGAGGCTATGTGGGCAGCTTCTGTCCAGAGGGCAGATGAGAAGGCAGAGTGGGACAGGAGCTCATTGAATACACACAGAGAATACAGGGCGGAAAGGAGGAGCGTGCTGTCTTATTAGGTGGAGAGCAGCTAGAAGTACATAGCAAGGTGTGTATAACTTTTTGTATGAGAGGCTGACTTGATTTGTAAACAGTCACATAAAGCATAATTAAAAAAAAAAGTAGGCTTCTCAAATCAACTTCTTTGTGATAGTTTCCAAAAACTTTGGGCCTATTTCCTACCTAGGACACTTCACTGAAGATACTTTGAAAATAGCATTGTCGATGTTTTTTTTACAGTAACAGGTAGGCATAATGATTACTTTAAAGTTCGTGCTTTGTAATCTGACACATTACCCCAAATCTTCAAAAGCGGAAATTACTGTAAAACATGTAGTAACAACTCTTGAAAACACCTAAACTCTTTATATTAAACGCTCTGTTTCCGGCATTCTCTCTTCTGTGAGCAGGTGATACGGTAATCTCCAGCACAGTAGGTATTGTCATAGAGTCTTCCCTGAGGCACCAACAAGTGCAGACCTCTTTACTGTGAAGGTTCTCTGGTCTGCCCATTCATTATACATAACTGAATATTAAAATGAGAAAAAGCTATGAATCTATGGGTTTTTAAAATAACCTTTATACTTCAATACATGTAGATTCATTGGTAGTACTTGTTTGTGTGAAAAGAAATTTTCAAAATGAAATATATAAAATCTCATTAGACATCAGTATTAACAGGCGAATACTTGCAATCAGTTTTTATGATAGAGAACATTAACTTGAACCCCAGTTAAGTAAACTCTATTACAAAAAACTGTACTCAATTATTATTGTATTTTGAATTGTGTCAATAAAAACATTTTGTAAAATGCATTCCCTCTCTTGTAAATGTGTCTACATGATAACCTTAGTTTTGCCTTTTGTTCTGCAAATCCTAAAATATTTACTATATGGCCCTTTACGGAAAAAATGTGCTGACCCCAGATTCGACTTGATGGCAATAGGTTTTTTTTTTTTTAGGTTTTTATACTGGTTGTAGGAGGTAGAATAAAGTGTATGGTGATGAGGACTCTGGTTAGGACACTCTTGCAACAGTCTAGCCGATAGAGGATGGTTTCAGAAATCAGCAGGAGGGTTAGAGTGGTCCTCTGCTTAAAAGGAAAGTCCTGAGTCTTTTCCATGCCCCTTATGCAAGAGAGGGGAGGGGTGGAAGTCATGTTTCTTTCACCCTAAAAAGAGTATCTAAAACAACTCCTCAGAATTGATAACAGCCAATATGTATCAGTTGCTACTTTTTACCAGGTACTAGTCTAAGAGTCCCCCACATGTCCGTCAGTTTGTCATACTGTGGGGACTTGCGTGTTGCTGTGATGCTGGGAGCTATATCACTGGTATTAAAATACCAGCAGGGTCACCCACAGCAGATAGGTTTCAGCTGAGCTTCCAGACTAAGACAGACTAGGAGGAAGGACCAGGTGGTCTACTTCTGAAAAGAATTAGCAAATGAAAACTTTATGAATAGCAGTGGAACATTGTCTGATATAGTGCCAGAAGTTGAGCCCCCTACATTGGAAGGCACTCAAAAGACTACTAGGGAAATCTGCCTCCTCAAATTAGAGTCAAACTTAATGACACAGATGGGGTCAAGCTTTTGGGACTTTCATTTGCTGATGTGGCATGACTCAAAATGAGAAGAAACAGCTGCAAACATCCATTAATAATCAGAACTTGGAATGTATAAAGTGTGACTCTAGGAAACTTTTTGGGAATCATCAAAAATGAAAAGGAACACATAAACATCGATATCCTAGGCATTAGTGAGCTGAAATGGACTGGTACTGACTATTTTGAATCAGACAATCATATAGTCTACTATGCCAGGAATGACAACTTGAAGAGAAATGGTGTTGTATTCATCATTGAAAGGAACATTTCAAGATCTATCCTGACATACAACACTGCCAGTGATTGGATAATATCCATATGCGTATAAGGAAGACCAGTTAATATGACTATTATTCAAGTTTACATACCAACCACTAAGGGCAAAGATGAAGAAATTGAAGATTTTTTATGAACTTCTACAGTCTAAAATTGATCAAATATAAAATTAGGATGCATTGATACTTACTGGTGATTGGAATATAAAAGCTGGAAACAAAGAAGAAGGCTCGGTAGTTGGAAAATACAGTTTTGGTGATAGCAATGATGCCAGAGATTGTGTGATAAAATTTTGCAAGACCAAGGACTTCTTCATTGCAAATACCTTTTTTCACCAATACAAATGGTGACTATACACGTGGACCTTGCCAGATGGAATACACAGGAATCAAATCGACTACATCTGTTGAAAGAGACGATGGAAAACCTCAATATCATCAATCAGAACAAGGCCAGGGACTGACTATGGAACACACAATCAATTGCTCATATGCAAGTTCAAGTTGAAACTGAAGAAAATTAGAACAAGTCCATGAAAGACAAAGTACGACCTTGAGTATTGTTAGTTGTTGTTAGGTGCCATCAAGTCAGTTCCAACTCATAGCAATCCTGTGCACAACAGAACAAAACATTGCCCAGTCCTGTGCCATCCTCACAATTGTTGCTATGCTTGAGCCCATTGTTGCAGCCACCGTGTCAATCCACCTCCTTGAGGGTCTTCCTCTTTTTCACTGACCGTCTACTTTACCAAGCATGATGTCCTTCTCCAGGGACTGATCCCTCCTGACAACACGTCCAAAGTATGTGAGATGCAGTCTTGCCATCCTTGCTTTCAAGCAGCATTCAGGTTGTATTTCTTTCAAGATAGACTGGTTCATTCTTTTGGCAGTCCATGGTGTATTCAATATTCTTCTCCAACACCCAGTTCAAAAGCATCGATTCTTCTTCAGTCTTCCTTATTCATTGTCCAGCTTTCCCATGCATATGAGGTGGTTGAAAACACTATGACTTGGGTCAGGTGCACCTTAGTCCTCTAGGTGATATCTTTGCTTTTCAACACTTTAAAGAGGTCCTTTGCAGAACATTTCCCAATGCAATGTGTCTTTTGATTTCTTGACTGGTTGATAGTGGATCCAATTAAAATGAAATCCTTGAGGGCGGAGCCAAGATGGCGGACTAGGCAGACGCTACCTCGGATCCGTCTTACAACAAAGGCACGGAAAAACAAGTGAATCGATCACATACATAACAATCTACGAACCCTGAACAACAAACACAGATTTAGAGACGGAGAACGAACTAATACGGGGAAGCAGCGATTGTTTTCAGAGCCTGGAGCCAGCGTACCAGTCAGGTACGGCACAAGCACAGAGAGCTGCTCCACCCCCCTGAACTAACCCCAGGAGGGGGACCAGCCGGTTCCGCGGGCAGTGTGGGACGCAGCCGGTAGAAGAAGTCCCCGGGAGGCAGTGACTGGTCTTGGAACGGAGAGAGCAGCATCCCAGCCAGGGAACCATCCCGCTGGGATTTGGCCTGGACGCAGGTACGGCATAAACACGGAGAGCTGCTCCACCCCCCTGAACTAACCCCGGGAGGGGGCCCAGTTGGGTCGCGCGGGTGGCATGGGACACAGCTGGTTGGAGAAGTCCCCGGGAGGCAGCAACTGGTATTGGAGCGGGGAGAACAGAGTCCCAGCCGGGACACTCGGTCACGGCACAAGCACGGGGAGCTGCTCCACCCACCTGAACTAACCCCGGGAGGCGGCCCAACTGGTTCTCGGAGGCGGCACGGCAACGCGGCTGGAGGGACGAGAAGTTCCCGGGAGGCAGCGACTGATTTTGGAGTCGAGAGTGCACCGTCCCAGTAGGGGAGCCTTGTCGCTGGGCGTGGGGCTGGAAGAGGAGGATCTGACCTTGACTCCAGCGGGCCAGACCCCCCGGGGGCAATCTCCACACAGCCAGCACACATAGGCGACGCGCCCCACGGGAATCTCAGATATAATAGTCATTCCAAGCAAGACAAGCAACTCTGGCTATATTCTGAGGTGCTACTCTCCTATCTCTCTGTTCCCTCCCCCACCCTCCCCAGGCAGCTTCATTAACATCCGAGTAGCCTGAGCCAGAGGGAGAACTCTGATAGGGATCTGACTGCATTTTTTTTTTTTAGTGGATTTTCTGGAAAAACTAGTTTCCCAGTGATGGCTCGGAGACAACAATCCATATCAAACCACTTAAAGGAGCAGACCGTGACAGCTTCTCCAACCCCCCAAACAAAAGAATCAAAATCTTTCCCAAATGAAGATACAATCCTGGAATTATCAGATACAGAATATAAAAAACTAATTTACAGAATGCTTCAAGACATCAGAAATGAAATAAGGCAAACTGCAGAAAAAGCCAAGGAACACACTGATAAAACTGTTGAAGAACTCAAAAAGATTATTCAAGAACATAGTGGCAAAATTAATAAGTTGCAAGAATCCATAAAGAGACAGCATGTAGAAATCCAAAAGATTAACAATAAAATTACAGAATTAGACAACACAATAGGAAGTCAGAGGAGCAGACTCGAGCAATTAGAATGCAGACTGGGACATCTGGAGGACCAGGGAATCGACACCAACATAGCTGAAAAAAAATCAGATAAAAGAATTAAAAAAAACGAAGAAACCCTAAGAATCATGTGGGACTCTATCAAGAAGGATAACCTGCGGGTGATTGGAGTCCCAGAACAGGGAGGGGGGACAGAAAACACAGAGAAAATAGTTGAAGAACTCCTGACAGAAAACTTCCCTGACATCATGAAAGACGAAAGGATATCTATCCAAGATGCTCATCGAACCCCATTTAAGATTGATCCAAAAAGAAAAACACCAAGACATATTATCATCAAACTCGCCAAAACCAAAGATAAACAGAAAATTTTAAAAGCAGCCAGGGAGAAAAGAAAGGTTTCCTTCAAGGGAGAATCAATAAGAATAAGTTCAGACTACTCAGCAGAAACCATGCAGGCAAGAAGGGAATGGGACAACATATACAGAACACTGAAGGAGAAAAACTGCGAGCCAAGGATCATATATCCAGCAAAACTCTCTCTGAAATATGAAGGAGAAATTAAGATATTTACAGATAAACACAAGTTTAGAGAATTTGCAAAAAACAAACCAAAGCTACAAGAAATACTAAAGGATATTGTTTGGTCAGAGAACCAATAATATCAGATATCAGCACAACACAACGTCACAAAACAGAACGTCCTGATATCAACTCAAATAGGGAAATCACAAAAACAAACAAATTAAGATTAATTAAAAAAAAATGCACATAACGGAATCATGGAAGTCAATAGGTAAAAGATCACAATAATCAAAAAGAGGGACTAAATACAGGAGGCATTGAACTGCCATATGGAGAGTGATACAAGGCGATATAGAACAATACAAGTTAGGTTCTTAATTAGAAAAATAGGGGTAAATAATAAGGTAACCACAAAAAGGTATAACAACTCTATAACTCAAGAAAAAAGCCAAGAAAAACGTAACGACTCAACTAACATAAAGTCAAACACTATGAAAATGAGGATCTCACAATTTACTAAGAAAAATGCCTCCGCAGAAAAAAGTATGTGGAAAAATGAAATTGTCAACAACACACATAAAAAGTCATCAAAATGACAGCACTAAAAACTTATTTATCTATACTTACGCTGAATGTAAATGGACTAAATGCACCAATAAAGAGACAGAGAGTCACAGACTGGATAAAGAAACACGATCCATCTATATGCTGCCTACAAGAGACACACCTTAGACTTAGAGACACAAACAAACTAAAACTCAAAGGATGGAAAAAAATATATCAAGCAAACAATAAGCAAAAAAGAAGAGGAGTAGCGATATTAATTTCTGACAAAATAGACTTTAGACTTAAATCCACCACAAAGGATAAAGAAGGACACTATATAATGATAAAAGGGACAATTGATCAGGAAGACATAACCATATTAAATATTTATGCACCCAATGACAGGGCTGCAAGATACATAAATCAAATTTTAACAGAATTGAAAAGTGAGATAGATACCTCCACAATTATAGTAGGAGACTTCAACACACCACTTTCGGAGAAGGACAGGACATCCAGTAAGAAACTCAATAGAGACACGGAAGATCTAATTACAACAATCAACCAACTTGACCTCATTGACTTATACAGAACTCTCCACTCAACTGCTGCAAAATGTACTTTTTTTTCTAGTGCACATGGAACATTCTCTAGAATAGACCACATATTAGGTCATAAAACAAACCTTTGCAGAGTCCAAAACATCGAAATATTACAAAGCATCTTCTCAGACCACAAGGTGATAAAACTAGAGATCAATAACAGAAAAACTAGGGAAAAGAAATCAAATACTTGGAAAATGAACAATACCCTCCTGAAAAAAGACTGGGTTATAGAAGACATCAAGGAGGGAATAAGGAAATTCTTAGAAAGCAACGAGAATGAAAATACTTCCTATCAAAACCTCTGGGACACAGCAAAAGCAGTGCTCAGAGGCCAATTTATATCGATAAATGCACACATACAAAAAGAAGAAAGAGCCAAAATCAGAGGACTGTCCCTACAACTTGAACAAATAGAAAGTGAGCAACAAAAGAATCCATCAGGCACCAGAAGAAAACAAATAATAAAAATTAGAGCTGAACTAAATGAATTAGAGAACAGAAAAACAATTGAAAGAATTAACAAAGCCAAAAGCTGGTTCTTTGAAAAAATTAACAAAATTGATAAACCATTGGCTAGACTGACTAAAGAAATACAGGAAAGGAAACAAATAACCCGAATAAGAAACGAGAAGGACCACATCACAACAGAACCAAATGAAATTAAAAGAATCATTTCAGATTATTATGAAAAATTGTACTCTAACAAATTTGAAAACCTAGAAGAAATGGATGAATTCCTGGAAAAACACTACCTACCTAAACTAACACATTCAGAAGTAGAACAACTAAATAGACCCATAACAAAAAAAGAGATTGAAACGGTAATCAAAAAACTCCCAACAAAAAAAAGCCTGGCCCGGACGGCTTCACTGCAGAGTTCTACCAAACTTTCAGAGAAGAGTTAACACCACTACTACTGAAGGTATTCCAAAGCATAGCAAGTGACGGAATACTACCCAACTCATTCTATGAAGCCACCATCTCCCTGATACCAAAACCAGGTAAAGACATTACAAAAAAAGAAAATTATAGACCTATATCCCTCATGAACATAGATGCAAAAATCCTCAACAAAATTCTAGCCAATAGAATCCAACAACACATCAAAAAAATAATTCACCATGATCAAGTGGGATTTATACCAGGTATGCAAGGCTGGTTTAATATCAGAAAAACCATTAATGTAATCCATCACATAAATAAAACAAAAGACAAAAACCACATGATCTTATCAATTGATGCAGAAAAGGCATTTGACAAAGTCCAACACCCATTTATAATAAAAACTCTTACCAAAATAGGAATTGAAGGAAAATTCCTCAACACAATAAAGCGCATCTATGCAAAGCCAACAGCCAATATCACTCTAAATGGAGAGAACCTGAAAGCATTTCCCTTGAGAACGGGAACCAGACAAGGATGCCCTTTTTCACTGTTCTTATTCAACATCTTGCTGGAAGTCCTAGCCAGGGCAATTAGGCTAGACAAAGAAATAAAAGGTATCCGGATTGGCAAGGAAGAAGTCAAGTTATCACTATTTGCAGATGACATGATTATATACACAGAAAACCCTAAGGAATCCTCCAGAAAACTACTGAAACTAATAGAAGAGTTTGGCAGAGTCTCAGGTTATAAAATAAACATACAAAAATCACTTGGATTCCTCTACATCAACAAAAAGAACACCGAAGAGGAAATAACCAAATCAATACCATTCACAGTAGCCCCCAAGAAGATAAGATACTTAGGAATAAATCTTACCAAG
Organism: Elephas maximus indicus; assembly: GCF_024166365.1. Lineage (NCBI taxonomy): Eukaryota > Metazoa > Chordata > Mammalia > Proboscidea > Elephantidae > Elephas > Elephas maximus. Next base: position 140,897,870 of record NC_064821.1, read on the forward strand.
GATGTAAAAGACCTATACAAAGAAAACTACAAAGCTCTACTACAAGAAATTCAAAAGGACATACTTAAGTGGAAAAACATACCCTGCTCATGGATAGGAAGACTTAACATAGTAAAAATGTCTATTCTACCAAAAGCCATCTATACATTTAACGCACTTCCGAACCAAATTCCAATGTCATATTTTAAGGGGATAGAGAAACAAATCACCAATTTCATATGGAAGGGAAAGAAGCCCCGGATAAGTAAAGCATTACTGAAAAAGAAGAAGAAAGTGGGAGGCCTCACTTTACCTGATTTCAGAACCTATTATACAGCCACAGTAGTCAAAACAGCCTGGTACTGGTACAACAACAGGCACATAGACCAATGGAACAGAATTGAGAACCCAGACATAGATCCATCCACGTATGAGCAGCTGATATTTGACAAAGGACCAGTGTCAATTAATTGGGGAAAAGAAAGCCTTTTTAACAAATGGTGCTGGCATAACTGGATATTCATTTGCAAAAAAATGAAACAGGACCCATACCTTACACCATGCACAAAAACTAACTCCAAGTGGATCAAAGGCCTAAACATAAAGACTAAAACGATAAAGATCATGGAAGAAAAAATTGGGACAACCCTAGGAGCCCTAATACAAGGCATAAACAGAATACAAAACATTACCAAAAATGATGAAGAGAAACCCGATAACTGGGAGCTCCTAAAAATCAAACACCTATGCTCATCTAAAGACTTCACCAAAAGAGTAAAAAGACCACCTACCGACTGGGAAAAAATTTTCAGCTATGACATCTCCGATCAGCGCCTGATCTCTAAAAACTACATGATTCTGTCAAAACTCGACCACAAAAAGACAAACAACCAAATCAAAAAGTGGGCAAAGGATATGAACACACATTTCACTAAAGAAGATATTCAGGCAGCCAACAGATACATGAGAAAATGCTCACGATCATTAGCCATTAGAGAAATGCAAATTAAAACTACGATGAGAATCCATCTCACACCAGCAAGGCTGGCATTAATCCAAAAAACACAAAATAATAAAAGTTGGAGAGGCTGCGGAGAGATTGGAACTCTTATACACTGCTGGTGGGAATGTAAAATGGTACAACCACTTTGGAAATCTATCTGGCGTTATCTTAAACAGTTAGAAATAGAACTACCATACAACCCAGAAATCCCACTCCTCGGAATATACCCTAGAGATACAAGAGCCTTCATACAAACAGATATATGTACAGCCATGTTTATTGCAGCTCTGTTTACAATAGCAAAAAGTTGGAAGCAACCAAGGTGTCCATCAACGGATGAATGCGTAAATAAATTGTGGTATATTCACACAATGGAATACTACGCATCGATAAAGAACAGTGACGAATCTCTGAAACATTTCATAACATGGAGGAACCTGGAAGGCATTATGCTGAGCGAAATGAGTCAGAGGCAAAAGGACAAATATTGTATAAGACCACTATTATAAGATCTTGAGTAATTGTAAACCTGAGAAGAACACATACTTTTGTGGTTACGAGGGGGGGAGGGAGGGAGGGAGGGAGAGGGTTTTTTATTGATTAATCAGTAGATAAGAAATGCTTTAGGTGAAGGGAAAGACAACACTCAATACATGGAAGGTCAGCTCAATTGGACTGGACCAAAAGCAAAGAAGTTTCTGGGATAAAATGAATGCTTCAAAGGTCAGCGGAGCAAGGGCGGGGGTCTGGGGAACATGGTTTGCGGGGACTTCTAAGTCAATTGGCAAAATAATTCTATTATGAAATCATTCTGCATCCCACTTTGAAATGTGGCGTCTGGGGTGTTAAATGCTAACAAGCGGCCATCTACGATACATCAATTGGTCTCAGCCCACCTGGAGCAAAGGAAAATGAAGAACACCAAGGCCACACGACAACTAAGAGCCCAAGAGACAGAAAGGGCCACATGAACCAGAGACCTACATCATCCTGAGACCAGAAGAACTAGTTGGTGCCCGGCCACAGTTGATGACTGCCCTGTCAGGGAGCACAGCAGAGGACCCCTGAGGGAGCAGGAGATCAGTGGGATACAGACCCCAAATTCTCACAAAAAGACCAAACTTAATGGTCTGACTGAGACTAGAGGAATCCCGGCGGCCACGCTCCCCAGACCTTCTGTTGGCACAGGACAGGAACCATCCCCGAAGACAACTCATCAGAAATGAAAGGGACTGGTCAGCGGGTGGGAGAGAGACACTGATGAAGAGTGAGCTAATTATATCAGGTGGACACTTGAGATTGTGTTGGCAACTCTTGTCTGGAGGGGGGATGGGAGGATAGAGAGAGAGAGAAGCCGGCAAAATTGTCACGAAAGGAGAGACTGAAAGGGCTGACTCAAGAAGGGAAGAGCAAGTGGGAGTAGGGAGTGAGATGTATGTAAACTTATATGTGACAGACTGATTGGATTTGTAAACATTCACTTGAAGCTGAATAAAAGTTAATAAAAAAAAAAATGAAATCCTTAACAACCTCAATCTTTTCTCCATTTATGATGGTTTAAAGTCAGGAAAGCTGTGTTTCAGGGTTGTGTCCTTTCACCATACCTATTCAATCTGTATGCTGAGCAAATAATCCCAGAAGCTGTACTAATGAAGAAAAACAGAGCATCAGGATTGGAGAAAGACTCATTAACAACTTGTGATATGCTGATGCCACAACCTTGCTTGCTGAAAGTGAAGGAGACTTGAAGCACTTACTAATGAAGATCAAAGACCACAGCCTTCAGTATGGATTACACCTCAACATAAAGAAAACAAAAATCCTCACAACTGGATCAATAAGCAATATCATGATAAATGGAGAAAAGACTGAGGTTGTCAAGGACCTTGAGTATATTCCACCTGAATTCAGAGGCCATCTCAAGAATAGATTTGATGTGTTGAACACTAATGACCTTAGACCAGACTCAGACGAGTTGTGGAATGACATCAAGGACATCATACATGAAGAAAGCAAGAGGTCATTAAAAAGACAGGAAGAAAGAAAAGACCAAAATGGATGTCAGAAAACACTCTGAAACTTACTCTTGAACGTGGAGTAGCTGAAGCAACAGGAAGAAATGAGAAACAAAAATAACTGAACAGAAGATTTCAAAATGTGGCTTGAGAAGACAAAGTAAAGTATTATGATGACATGTGCAAAGAGCTGGATATAGAAAACCAAAAGGGAAAAACACACCCGGCATTTTTCAAGCTGAAAGAACTGAAGAAAAAATTCAAGCCTTGAGTTGTAATAGTGAAGTATTCTATGGGGAAAATATTAAACCATGCAGAATGCTTCAAAAGAAGATGGAAGGAACACACAGAGTCATTATACCAAAAAGAATTGGTCTACGTTCAACCATTTTAGGAGGTAGCATATGATCAGGAACCGATGGTACTGAATGAAGAAGTCAAAGCTGCACTGAAGGCATTGGTGAAAAACAAGGTTCTGGGAATTGATGGAATATCAATTGAGATGTTTCCACAAACGGATGCAGTGCTGGAAATGCTCACTTGTCTGTGCCAAGAAATTTGGAAGACAGCTACCTGGCCAACTGATTGGAAGAGATCCATATTTTTGCCTATTCCCAAGAAAGGTGACCCAATCAAATGCAGAAATTGTTGAACAATATCATTAATGTCACATGCAAGTAAAATTTTGTTGAAGATCATTCAAAAGCGGTTGTAGCAGTATATTGACAGAGAACCGCAAGGAATTCAGGCTGGATTCAGAAGAGGAAATGGAACCAGGGATATCAGGGATATCATTGCTGTGTGTATGTGTCTGGGGGTGTGTGTGGGTGTGTGAGTGTGGTGGGGTAGAGAGAATGGGGACAGAATGAAGGCAAGAAAAGGAAAGATAGGACCAGCCTCCTCATTTCAGTTCCTTCATACCGTGCCTGATCCTGCTTAAGTTGAAAGAAAATTCAAATTTCTCAGAGGAAGTGAACCTATTTTACTGGGGAATAATGACAAATAGATCTGATTATACAGAGATCCTGCAAGAGTATTTCATAAAACAAGTTGCAGAGGGGCATGTTATGTAGCAGTATTGACTATACGTCACACACACACACACACATTACATAAATGCCATTTAGAAATAAATTTACCATGATTTTAAAACGCTTCAATGAAAACTGGTGACTCTACTCACTGCGTGCAGTGCTATTCCCCATCTCCATCCTCAGCTTCAGTCTGTGACAAGCTTATAGTGATGCAGTCAAAGTAAAGTGCTTTGAAACAGATTCTGGAATCAAAGAGTCAGCAGACCTAGCCCGACCAATGGAAAAGAGCTGTTCATCTTAGAATTTGAAAGACAGTCTGTGTAGTATTTGAGTAATAGTAATAACATCTGTTAATCTAATATATTAAATGACATAATACTAATAGTAATTTATTATTATTATGATGTCACTTAATTTGCCAAGGCAAGAGCATCATCAGTAAAACTAGGAAAACTGAAGATGTCTTCTTAAAATCCAAAAAGCCAAACTTCTTCATTCTCAAAGTTCATCTACAAAGTAATGTGAAAATATTGTAAAGGCTACATTCTTTTACTTATTGAACAAAATTTTATTAAGTACCTATTATATGCCAGGCTTTGTTTTAGGCACTGGAGATTCAGCATCAAAAGAAGTAAAATTCCTTTGTCTCACAGAGCTTAAATTTTGTTTGTGTGTGGGTACGGGAGAGCTGGAGAAGAGACCAACAATAAAAAAAATATGTAAGTAGGTCATATAATAGGCTAGAAGGTGATAAGTGTTATAAGGAAAAAATAAAGCAAAGTTGGGAGACCAAGAGTCTATGGAGAAGTGGTTTGCAATTTTAAATAGGTTTTTTTTCCAGGTAGTACATGTAAGATTACTTTGCATATGACTAAACACCACGCGAAGGCTAATTACTTTTATTTGTTGGGAGAAATCACAAGGTAGACATCTATTTTTCAGGGTGGGCACATGCAATTTTGTAATGAATTTACAAAGGGACAGAGTGGCCTATTTTACCACTGTGTACTCATCAAGCATCCCTGCACCCTGGTTTCTAGTGTCTTCCAATGAAGCAGTAAAACTGTATCATTGGGAGTGGATGCCCTCATGATGCTAAAAAAGAATTTAAGGAAAAGTTCAAAATGGAAGACTAAGCTCACTATAGGTTTATATCTATACTGGTTTTCAAAACATCCATATATTAAATCATGCATCCATGCATCCATCCATGCATCCAACCAACCATCCATCTGTCCATCTGTCCGCCCGCCCATCCCTCCATCCCTCCATCCCTCCATCCCTCCATCCCTCCATCCCTCCATCCATCCATCCATCCATCCATCCATCCATCCATCCATCCATCCATCCATCCATCCATCCATCCATCCATCCATCCATCCATCCATCCATCCATCCATCCATCCATCATCCATCCATCCATCCATCCATCCATCCATCCATCCATCCATCCATCCATCCATCCATCCATCCCCAAATATTTATTGACGTTGTCTCATATCTCGGAAACTTTGATTAGGTGCTAGAATGGCTAGAAAAAAGCTTCATAGTATAAGATGAGAAATTAGCTAACAGGGTTAGCTAGGGATTATATTCTAGAGATTTTAATTTGGTGTTCACTCTACTATTTAAGAAATTGCAACTCTAATTTGACATCAGAACAAAAATACAAATGATTCCTTGAAACGTGCAGTAATAAATCTTAATATAGCAAAAAGTCTTTAGTTTAATGGTAAAGAAGCTGTGCCAGGGCAGACATCTATAGAAAGTTTCATAGTGTGAAATATATTGTAAAAATGAAACTTAAATGGCAAATTTCCTTTAAACTGCATTGATATAAAATAATTCGTTATTTACTAATAAGAGCCATATTTGAATAGAAATAGCTTCATGTTTAGAGGAATTTTCCTGTATTTATAATCACTATGATCTCTTTAAAATTACATATTTTAATTACAGTAATATTAAATAAATGCATTTTCTTATAAATATTAAAAAAAAATTAAAGTCCCAGCTACCTCCTGTGAAGTATCTACTGTTGCTAGTTTATTTTTCTATGTATTTATTACATATATGTGTATATAATGATTATATAGCTTTATTTTGTGTAACTAGTTTTTAAAATAATGTGTGTATTTTTCCATAACTTTCATTTTTGTCTTTTTTACCTTATAGTATGCCTTCAAGATCTTTCCACTTCTGAAAATATAGATATAGCTCAGTCTTTTCAAGAGCTGCATAGGACTCCTTTGTATGATCTTATGTAATCATTTTTTTTCTTGATGAGTGTCTTATATAGTGCTGCTATAACAGAAATACCACAAGTGGGTGGCTTTAGCAAACAGAAATTTGTTCTTTCACAGTTTAGGAGGTTGGAAGTCCAAAATCAGGGTGCCAGCTATTGGGGAAGGCTCTGGGAGAAGGTCATTGTCTCCTTTCAACATCTGTGGGACCTACTATCCTTGAAATCTCCATGTGTCTTGGCATCAATCTTCCCCTGGGTCTAGGAGGTTCTCAGTGTAGGGACCCTGGGTCCAAAGGACATGCTGTGCTCCTGGCTCTTCTTTCTTTTTGGTAGGAAGTCCCCTTCTCTCTGCTAGCTTCTCTCCCCTTTTATCTCTTGTAAGATAAAAGGTGATGCCACATACCAGGGAAACTCCCCTTGCATTGGATCAGGGCTGTGACCTGTGTAAAGGAGTTGCATCCTACCCTAATCCTCTTGCAACTGATTGGCTGATCACATCAGATCACATCATGAGGTGGGGTTATTGCATCATTACATAACTAACAAATTACATCACTACATGACTACCAAACCACTGAGCATCATGGCCCAGCCAAGTTGATACATATTTTTTGGGGACACAATTCAATCCATGACAATGAGTGTCACGGACAATGTCACAATAAATGTCATTGTATGTGCCTTGTTCAGCATACATATAGGTATTTCTTCAGAGATGATATTGAAGAGTACAATTTTTGGGTGACAGGGTAATCATATTTTAACTTATAATACCCAAACCCAATGGTACTGAAAAACTGTTCTCTAATGGAGGTGTAGAAACCCTGGTGGCGTAATAGTTAAGTGCTATGGCTGCTAACCAAAAGGTCAGCAGTTCAAGTCCGTCAGGCGTTTGGAAACTACGGGGCAGTTCTACTCTGTCCTATAGGGTCGCTATGAGTTGGAATCGACTGGAGGGCAGTGCGTTTTAATGGGGGTATGCCAATTTACACTTCCAACGGTAGCATATGACAATATCAGATTTCCCACACACCTACCAACATTTAGTGGTATCAAATTTGAAAGTGTTTTATAAATTTCTATGTTTTTATTTTTTTTGTAATTGATTTGTATCAGCTCTTTATTCTGGAAATTAATCTTTTCCCCATTGTGAAGACTGAAAATATATTCTTTCCATCTGTCACTTATCTGTTCTGAATTATAATTCTTTTGTTATATAGGTTGAAAATACATTCTCCTGATATGTAGCTTTTTCCCCTCTAATTTCTAAAAGTTTTAAACTTTGGCATAGTTAAAATTATCTCCTGAAGTCTTCTTTAACTCAAAAAATCATTTAGCTTAATTAGTAAAGAATGCCAACCTTAAAATGGAATGTGCTTAAAAACAACAATAACAACAAAAAAACTGGGATCAAATCGACAACAGCAACTTGAAAGTTTAGATAGGAAGCTTAAGGGGCAGTGAGTTTATGTTAATGGGGGAGGAACAACTCAGTAAAGGAGGGTGAGAATGGCTGCACAACTCGAAAAATGTGATCAAGGGCACTTGGTCATACACGTAGAAATTCTCGAATTGGTGTACGTTTTGTGAGTTTATTTTTAACAATAAAAAAAAGAAAAAGAAAATCAGCCTTCATTTTACTCCCTAAAAACAAACAAAAAAAGAGTCATTTTTTTATGCCTACATGTTTTCTGTATTGTTTAAAAAACTCTTTTATCCCAAAATAATTTCCTATTTTTCTGATAATGTGTTTATGGCTTGACTTTTACCTTTATGTCTTTAATCCATGTGAAATTTGTTTTATGAAAATGGTGTAAGATAAGGGCTTGACTTCATTTTTTTTTTGTCCCATTTTATTACCTCCTTTCCCCACCAAGTTGTTTGCCACCTTTAAAAATTTCTGTATATTTATCTATACTTGGGCCCATTGCTGGGCTCTATTCTCTTACGGTAATCTATTTTTCTTTTCCTGCTTGAATACCATCATTTTTAATTCCTATTTCCTTCTGACTTTACGGTGTCTACCACTCTCCATGTTAATATTTAGCAAACTAAATATCATGTTTCCAAGAAAAGATCCTGGCATATGAAAAAAAAATATATATAGTAAGAGTTAAATTGACGTTTATTGAATATTTTTAAACTTTGAATTGCCTTTAGCAGACTGAAGAAGTAATATATTTGATAAGATAAATCGAGGTCTTTATTTTCTCCTCCCCAACCTCTCATCTTTGAAATGTTGCAACTGAGGCAAAACCATTGTATTAATCCCTTTTAAGGGATTAATACAATGGTTTTAAGGGGAGAAGCTAGCATGGACACTGGCTCCTGCATTTATAAACAGCGGGTTTACAGAAAAACTTAGTATACTTCAGCCTTCATTAGCCCTGTAGTTGAGGATTTAAAGAAACTGTAGTTCTTCCTTTCGACCATTGCCGTGTACTTTTAAAGAAAAGTATATGATTTTGACATCTTAAGTAATTAATTATATGTAAGATAATCAAATAATTGAGAGAAATGTGTTCTACAAGCATTGATTTTAAAATGTTTTATTGGTGAATTAAATGTTCAAAAGTAAATATCAACAAAACAGCAGAATATACAGCATGAAATAAAATTAAAATAATTTAAAACTTTTGTTTTCTACTAACAGGGTTGATTTACTGATAAGAATATTATGAAAAGAAGTCCTTGATACGGTAGAAAATAAGTCTTGAGGGGAGGGGCTAAAATAAAACAGCCACAGAGACCTTTAGCCTGTTAGACAATTAAGTCATTTCTCATTCCTGGGAAAGAGGTTATTTTTATTTTATTTTTTTTTATTAGTTGTAATCCCTTTTCAAAGTCATTTGGATTTAAATCAGGATAAAAATCGGTATGTTGTTAAGTGTTTCTAAAAAGCACAGTGGAGTTCCTGGGTGGTACTAATAGTTAACATGCTCGTCTGCTAACCGGAAGGTTGGAGGTTCAAGTCTACCCAGAGGAGCCTAGGAAGAAAGGTCTGGTGATTTACTCCTGAAAAATTAGCCGTCAAAAACTCCACAGAGCACAGTCCTATGCTGACACACACAGGGTCTCCATGAGTCAAAGCAACTCAGGAGGAACTCGCTTACTGGTAAAAAGCACATTAGCATAACTTATTTCTTAACCGAACTAATTAATAATAACATTTCCCTTCTCGTGTTCTTGCTAACTTCATTCATCATGAAACTATTTTGTCTTTATGTCCCATATCCTTTCTGAACATATGTGCTAACAGTAAATTTAATATATTTTATATCAACACCCTTAGAACCTATGATGTTATGGATTGAATCACACCCCCCCCCAAAGTATGTTTTGGAATCCTGCCCCCATACCTCTGTATGTAGTTCCATTTGGGAACAGTGTTTTATTTGTTACCTTAATGAGGCCATATCAGTATAGAATGTGTTCTAATTCTAGTCACTTCTGAGTTATAAAAAGAGCAGATTAGACACAGAAGAGATCACGAAGTGGGGGGGGACATAGATGGCATAGGAAGATTGCAAAAGAACCAAGGAACATTGGGAGACAGAAGCTGAGACTGTAGAATATTCCTCCAGATCCAACGGAGAGAGAGCCTTCCATACAACCTGGTAAATTGTGAGAAAATCAACTTTTCTTCTTTAAAGCCATCGCTGTGGTATTTCTGTTAGAGCAGCCCTAGAAACTAAAAAATATGACGACAATGAATATATCATTGGTCATTATAATTCATCAGACATTACAGGCAACAGGAGTTAGAACGTGAATCAGTATCCAAGTGTGGTAAACCAGAAAGATGAGGGTGGACAGGGTCCATGTAGACTGAGATATGAGGAAAGAGAAAAGCTGGTCCTGCACTTTCAGGTGTTAAGGTGTTTTGCTAACGTCTTTAGGCTATTGATTGTTAATCACGGGCTGGGCCTAACTAGAGAGGAGCACTTTGTGCCACTTTGGAATGTAAATGTGAAATGGGTAGAATTAATAAACCACATTTTCTTTGGCCCTGCTGGCTCTATTGTCATATTCTGGAAGATGCTATACAGATATTTTGGGGTTTTTAAAAAATGGAAAGATTTTAATTGAAATTCACTTCCTACTAATTACAAGGAAGCTCTGGTGGCACAGTGGTTAAGTCCTCGGGTGCTAACCAAAAGGTCGGCAGTTTGAATCCACCAGCCACTCCTTGGAAACCCTGTGGGGCAGTTGCACTCTGTCCTATAGGGTCTTCTTGAAAATAACATTCTTTCAAAGTAAGTTCATTCCCTAAATTGATCCTATTTAGTGTTGGAGGGTGGGATAAAAATCTTACAGCTTTATTTATTTTTGATATATGCTACTGCCATTTAAGTCATTTTAACCCCATAGTGTTTAGTATTGATAGTAGATATTACTGAAATGTTTTAAAATGTATGGTCAAATTTTATTTTAAATACTGCATAAAGGTAGAGTATGCAAAGAATATAATTTTAGCCCAAGTTATACATACCTTTTCTTATCTAAGTTTTTCTATAGATTTGGCAAAACTAACGACTTATCAAAGCATTTTGAACAAATTAAGTCTTAATTACAAGAGAGCAAGTATTCTTGTATATAGCCTATCACATGAAGCATCAAACTTCTTAGGTAATCAAGCATCCCAGGTCTAATAATTGGAATGAGATTGAGTCCAGTATAAGAGGAAATACTGGATATATAACCTCTTCCAACTTCTAAATAATAATGGTCTGTTGTTCTGAAAAATCCCTTAATGTTACTAATCTGGGAGCTCAGACTTATGTTAAAACTTCAGCTATAGCCTAAATAACTTTCAAAGCTGCTATAAATGGAAATGTAAAAAATATGGATAAATATTTCACAAATCTGTTCATTTATTATTTGAAATTCCTATCCCAGTGACCAACTTATTAAAAATATTACATTTCATGACTTGAGCCCCTTAAGCATTTAATAAAATAATGCATTAAGAGATAGTTCAAGCTTTTTGACTGTGCTTAAAATAGCTACATGAATAAATGATTAGGAAATGTGGCTGTTTACTAGTTTGCCTAGATATCTGCAGGATTAAGTTCAAAGTATAATACAAAGACTTCCAACATTTTATTTCAAATGGTTTTGGTATTTATTTACTCAGTTAATCACTTTCTAAAATAATATTTTATTGTGTTTTAGGTGAAAGTCTAAGTAGTAAATTTTTATACAAATTTTTGTGTGCCATTGGTTACAATTTTTAAAGTGTGTCAGTATTTTCATTATTTCCATTCTGTTTGTTCTGTTTCCATTGATCTAGCTTCTCTTTCCCTCTTTGCCTTCTCATCTTTGTTTTTGGTTAACTGTTGACTGTTTGGTCTCACACAGTTAATTGTTTAAGACCATACATTACTCACAGGTGATATTGTTTATTTTATAAGCCAATCTATTATTTGACTGAAAAGTGACCTGCTGAAATAGGTTCAATTCCAAGTTCAAGGGGTATCTCAGGGTGATAGTCTCAAGGGTTCCTTTAGTCTCTATTTGTCCAGTAGGTCTGGCCTTTTTTAGAAATTTGAGTTTTGTTCTAAATTTTTCTCCCATTTTATCCGGACCTTCTGTTACGTCCCTGGTCAAAATGGTCAGTAGTGGTAGCTCAGCACCATCCAGTTCTTCCGGTCTCAGGTTAGAAGAGGTTGTGGTTTGTGTGAGCTATTAGTCTTGTGGACTACTTTCTTCGAGCCTTTAATTTCCTTTATTCTCTTTTGCGCCATGTAAGTAGAGATCAATAGGTTGTATCTCAGATGGTCACTCAGAAGCTATTTAGACCTAGACCCAGATGCTACTCACCAAACTAGGATGTGGAACATTATCTTTGTGAGCTATGTTATGCCAATTGACTAAGTTGTCCCCCTAGACTATGATCCCAAGACTTTTTATCCAGTAAATCAATCCCAGGAGTTGTCTGGATATGTCTAGGAAGCCTCCATAAATGTGCCCCTAGGTGTTTTTTTATATATGTGGATATATATGCAGCACACACAAACATGTGTATACATATTGGCTAAAGATACACCTACACATTTGCAGGGGCGGTATGGTATCTAATTGTAGTTTTGATTTGCATCTATCTAGTGGCTAATGTGGAAACCCTGGTGGCATTGCGGGTAAGAGCTGCGGCTGCTAACCATAAAGGTTAGCAGTTCAAATCCACCAGGCGTTCCTTGGAAACTCTAAGGGGCAGTTCTACTCTCTCCTATAGGGTCGCTATGAGTCGGAATTGACTCGATGGCAATTTTTTTTGGTTTTTAATGGCTAATGCGTCTTTTTATGTATTTTTTGGCTGCTTGAATGTCCCCTTTGATGGAGTGTCCATGTCCTTCGCCCTTTTTTAAGTTGGATTTTGTTGTTGTTGTTGAGTTGTTGAAGCTTTCTATATATTTTCTGTTTCTATATATTATAGAGATTAGACCTTTATCAGATATGTCATAGCCAAAGATTTTTTCCAAGTCTGTAAGTTCTCTTTTTACTCTTTTGGTAAACTCATTTGATGAACATAAGTATTTAATTTTTAGGAGGTGTCAGTTATCTAATTAATCTTCTGTCTTTTGTGCATTTTTAGTTTTGTTTCATAGACTATTTATGCCAAAAATTAGGTCCCCTAGTTTTAACCTTATGCTATCTTCCAGGAAGTTTATAATCTTAGCTTTAACATTTAGGCCTTTGATCCAGTTTGAATTAGTCTTTTAGCATGTTGTGAAGTATGGATCTTGATTCATTTTCCTACAGTTTTGCCAGCATTGTTTGCTAAAGAGACAGTTTCTTCCCATTGAATGGGCTTTGGCCCTTTGTCAAAGATTAGCTGTCTGTCGATAGATGGATTTACTTCTGGGTTCTCAGTTCTATTCCACTGGTCTATGTGCCTGTCATTGAACCTGTACCAGGCTGTTTTGATTACCATGGATATATAGTAAGTTTTTGAAATCGGGAAGTGTGAGGCCTCCTAAATTGCTCTTTTTCTTCACTATTGCTTTAGTTATTTGGGGCCTCCTTTCACTCCATGTAAATTGGAGTTTAGTTTTTCCATTTCATAAAGAATGCTGTTGGGATTTGGATCAGGATTGTATTTTATCTGTAGATCGCTTTTGGTGGTATCCACATTTTCACAATATTAAATCTTTCAATCCATGAGCATGGAATATTTTTCCATTTATGTAGATCTCTTTTAGTTTCTTGCAGTAGTATTTTACAGTTTTCCTTGTATAAGTCTTTTACATCCCTGGTTATGTTTATTCCTGGGTATTTTATTTTTTTAGGAGCTATTTGTAAATGGTATTGATTTCTTAATTTCCTTTTCGGAGTCCTCCTTGTTAAGTATTTTTTATGTTGCTCTTGTACCCTGCCACTCTGATGAATCATTCTGTTAGTTCCAATAAGTTTCTTGTGGAGTGTTTGGGATTTTCTGTGTATAAAACCCACCAAAACCCACTGCCGTTGTGTTGATTCCAACTCATCTATGTATATGATCATGTTAACTGTGAATAAGGATAGTTTTACTTCTTCATTTCTAATTTGCATACCCTTTATTTCTGTTCATTGCCTTATTGCTCTAGCTAGGGCTTCCATTACAATTGGAATTACTCTTGAGTAAGAGTGGTGATAAAAGACATCCTTGTCTTGTTTCTGTTCTTAAGGGGAGTGCTCTTAATCTTTTTCTGTTGAGAATAATGTTGGCTGTTGGTTTTGCATATATGCCCTTAATTATGTTGAGGAATTTTCAGTTAGTCATTTTTGAAAATCACATTTCCAAAGCAAAGAAAGAGCTCACTGTGGGCATTATAGACTAAGGGGTAAAGGATTTCACTTAGGAAACAAGTTCAGCCATGAACTTACTGGATAACTGAATGAGCAGCCCTAGAAACACTTAAATTTAAATACTGAGAGTATATACTCTGTCATACCAGACTACATACATTTTAACCTCTGCTTAATTGACTGACCTGAAGAAAATAATTCAAACCAAACTAATTGCCTAAACATGGCAGACTTCTCTATTTTTAGTAAAAATAATTTTGGTATCTTTATGAGTAGTCTAGTAATTGTTTTCCTTACTGAATTATTTGATATTTTAAGCATAGAGGAGGCTTAAGTAAAAAGATGTGGTTATTGCACAGTCCAAGTTTACCTAGCTTGAGGTTATCTCTGGATGCCATGCTAAAGAAATTAATATTTATTCCAAAGGTGAAGAGAAATTCTGAAAAAGTTTTAAGCAAGGGAGTAACTAATCAGATCTGTACTTCAGAAGCAAATGATATTGTTGCTCTTTAAAAGACTGGCTTTGAAAAATATCTCATAGATACCCAATCTAGATTTGGTCTAAGCATGCTGGGTATTGCAAACTAGAGGTATTCCTAAACTCATTGATTTAGGCTAACTCCATCCATCAGAAGGAACAGAAATCCCAGCCACACACATACTGGGAGTCCTTTGTTGTGTGTTGTGAATTTATAATTGTAGTTTGTCATTCAGTCATTTGTCAAATTTAGTTGGTATTAGTTCCTGTAATCTTGATACCCTTCAAGTGAGCTGCTGAAGCCCAGTTCCTGAACTTTTAAAATGGAAGGCTCTTTCCTGGACTGTATTGCTCCTTGATGAGGTCTTGTCTCAGTAGTGAGCCATCTGATTTCTCATGTTGAAGTATGAATATACCCTTTCTAAACCTGAAGTGAGATGCTATTCATTTATTGAGTGCCTTCTAGGCAGGTTTTGTTCTAGACACTGAAGATACAGCAATGGACAAAAATGACAAAGTCTTTGTGTTCATTGTACTTACGTTCTAGTGTGAGATGCTGGGAGATAGACAATAAGCAAATGTGCGAATAAATGTATAAATAGCCAGGTGGTGATAAGTGCTATGAATAAAAAATAAAGCAGGATCAGGAGGCTGGACAGTGATGGTGTGGAGTTATTTTAAGTAGAGTTCCAGCAGGAAGCTGGGTCATAGCACTCAACAAGTTCTTCTTTTGCTGCATTAATATAAAAGTGGAACGAGAATTTTGATTTAACAAGTCTATTTTGAACAATTTTCTTCTCTCTCTCTCTGATATAGGAAGTCAAGGATTAATATTATATAATATTAGTTCCAAAAGGGTCCTTGAAAATCTTTTAGTTCAATTCTCTCATTTCAATAATCAGAAAGTAAAAACTTGTAAAAGTAAAATCTCTTGTTGTAGGCTAGACAATTGATTAACAATAGCTAGGGCTTAAAGCTCAGGTTTTCTCACTGGCTGTTGAGAAGGGGAGGGTGATAGAAAAACCAAATTGGCATTTCCAGTGGTTACTGTGTAGTTCTGGTGAACAGCAGTGAGGACTAATTGGCTTAGTGAATGTTACCAAGAAAGATGACAGACCAGGACAGAGATAATTTATATAATTCTGCAATTACTCTTTTTAAGCAAAAAAAAAAGGAAAAAAAAAAAAAAAAACAAACCCAAAAACAAAAAAGGCTAAGCTATCTAGAAGAGAAAGAAGACTGTATTTTAAACCACACAAAGACAACATATAATCAAATAATGAAGAGAAATCAAGGTGAGAGAATTAATGGCCAATTAAGTAACCATTTTTTTAATTAACTTTTATTAAGCTTCAAGTGAACATTTACAATTCCAATCAGTCTGTCACATGTAAGTTTACATACATCTTACTCCCATCTCCCACTTGCTCTCCCCCTATTGAGTCAGCCCTTGCAGTCTCTCGTTTCATGCCATTTTTGCCGTCTTCCCTCTCTCTCTATCTTCCCATCCCCCCTCCAGTCAAGAGTTGCCAACACACTCTCCAGTGTCCACCTGATTTAATTAGCTCATTCTTCATCAGCATCTCTCTCCCCCCCGCTGCCCAGTCCCTTTCATGTCTGATGAGTTGTCTTCGGGGATGGTTCCTGTCCTGTGCCAACAGAAGGTCTGGGGAGCATTGCCGCCGGGATTCCTCTAGTTGCAGTCAGACCATTAAGTATGGTCTTTTTATGAGAATTTGGGGTCTGTATCCCACTGATCACCTGCTCCCTCAGGAGTTCTCTGTTGTGCTCCCTGACAGGGCAGTCATCGATTGTGGCTGGGCACCAACTAGTTCTTCTGGTCTCAGGATGATGTAGGTCTCTGGTTCATGTGGCCCTTTCTGTCTCTTGGGTTCTTAGTTGTTGTTTGACCTTGGTGTTCTTCATTTTCCTTTGCTCCAGGTGGGTTGAGACCAATTGATGTATCTTAGATGGCCGTTTGTTAGCATTTAGGACCCCAGACGCCACATTTCAAAGTGGGATACAGAATGTTTTCATAATAGAATTGTTTTGCCAATTGACTTAGAAGTCCCCTCAAACCATGTTCCCTAGACCCCAGCCCCTGCTCCGCTGACCTTTGAAGCATTCACTTTATCCCGGAAACCTCTTTGCTTTTAGTCCAGACCAATTGGGCTGACCTTCCTTGTATTGAGTGTTGTGTTTCCCTTCAAGTAACCATTTTTTGTCAATACTAAAAATATTGTTTCACATTGCTATTTGCATTGTTGCTTAAATAACAAAACAGTAAGTTGGCATGAGAAAGCAAGAGCTCAAAATACAGACTCAACTAGTTCAATTATTGTAACACTAAGAAATTAATCTCATATTTATTTGACTTAAGAAACAATTCAATAAATCATGTGTTCACAGGACTATAAACCAACACATTGTCTTCTGTGTTCTCTTACTACTCTCTGGCAAAGTGGCCAAAAGCATGTCTTTGAATTGCAGGCCCCTGGGTTCACCTGCTTTTCTACCTACTGCTTAGAATCAGAGTGATTTTGGTCAAGACACCCAGCCCTTTATAAGCCTCAGTTTTCTCTGCTTAAAACATGGCCAATATGTCATTCCTTACAGAAGAGTTGAGAGGATCAAACAGATCATGTGCGTATAAGATAGAAAGTAGAACAGAGCTTACTAAGCCATGGTCTTTTCAATTACTTCATATGCATGCAAAAGCTGGACAATTAAAAAAAAGAAAGAAGAACTGATGCATTCAAATTGTGGTGTTGACGAAGAATATTGAATATATCATGGACTTCCAGAAGAACGAACAATCAATCTTAGAAGAAATATATCGAGAATGCTCCTTAGAAGAGGTAATTGCGAGACTTTGGCTTGCTTATTTTGGACATATCATCAGGAAGGACCAATCACTAGAAAAGGACATCATGTTTGGTAAAGCAGGGGGTCAGCGAAAACAAGGGAAACCTTCAGTGAGATGGTTTGACCTAAAAGCCACAGCAATGGACTCAGATATACCAATGATCATGAAGATGGCACATAATGGGGCAAAATTTCATTCTGTTATACGTAAGTTCACCTTGAGTTGGAGTTGACTTGATGGCAACTAATGATGACAACAAGGGGCTGGGGAAAGAGGAGGATTGGGAGTTACTGTTTAACAGGTACAGAGTTTCTATTTAGGATGATGAAAAGTTCTGGAAATGGTGGTGATGGTTACACAGCATCGTGAATTATTTAACGCCACTGAATTGTACACTTAAAAAATGATTACAAAGGCAAATTTTATGTTACGTATATTTCCCCACAATAAAAAAGCACAAAAAACACACTGTGAATTAGGGAAGTACACATGTTAAATTGGTTAAACAAATTGGTTTTAGTTATCTAATGCTGCTATAACAGAAATACCACAAATGGATGGCTTTAACAAAGAGAAGCTTATTTTCTCACAAGTAAAAGAGGTTAAAAGCCCAAATTCAGCGTGTCAGCTCCAGGGGAAGGCTCTCTCTCGTCAGCCTTTTCGTCAGTCTTCCCCGGACTAGGAGCTTCTTCATGCAGGGACCCTGGGTCCGAAGGACATGTTCTGCTCCCAGCACTGTTTTCTTGGTGGTATGAGGTCCCGCATTCTCTGCTTGCTTCCCTTTCCTTTTATCTCTTGAGAGATAAAAGGTAGTGCAGGCCACAGCACCCCAGGGAAACTCCCTTTACATTGGATCAGGGATGTGACCTGGTAAGGGTGTTATAATTCCACCCTAATCCTCTTTAACATAAAATTACAATCACAAAATGGAGAACAACCACAGAATACTGAGAATCATAGCCTAACCGAGTAATACACACATTTTTGGGGGTTCATAAGTCAATCCCTGACACAAATATAGGCAATTCATTATGCCTAAAGGTTTATAAAGTTTATCTAGAAGTTAACGTATTCAAAGCATCCTCTAACCTATACTATTATTTCATCATTTTCTTAGGGCTCAAACCCAAGGTCACCCCTGTAATTATATTAGGGCTATGCGAATTCTAGAAGCCCTGGTGGTGCAGTGGTTAAGCATTCGGCTACTAATTGAAAGGCTGGCAGTTCGAACCTACCAGCTGCTCTTTGGGATAAAGATGTGGCAGTCTGCTTCAATAAAGATCACAGCCTTGGAAACCTTGTGGAGCAGTTCTACTCTGTACTATATGCTGACTATGGGTTGGAACCGACTTGACAGCAATGGTTTTTTTTTTTTTTTTTAAGGCAATCTCTGGTTAAAATTGTGAGGTCAGAGAAGTTTGTCTCCATTCTCTCTTAAACAATTTCCATATTTAATTTTTCCTTTTCAGATCCTATAAAATGGACATAGACTCTCTGCTTAAGGTCCTTATAAGGATTTTATGGGAAATGTGAAACTCATTGTAAAAAATACTTCAGATATGCAAAAAGATACTATTTATTATTTCAAATTCTCTCATGTGCAGGTGAAGGTCTCCTGAACACCAGTACTCAATAAGTGCTGCTCAGTAACTTGAGATTGTCTCATATCTCCTACACTCTGAGGGCTGGAAATAGGTTTGCCTTATTTTGTTTGCTTCTTTGTGAGCCTCATACCCAGTAGGTTTTCTGTATTTTCTTTGGATTGTTATTTTACTGTCTCTAGACTCTCCTGTGGCTTTTGCAAATTATTGTTATTACTGGATATCGCTGAAGAAGGCAGTTTCTGATTTTCCCTTACACATAAGTCATCTCAGTGCTCCCAGAGGCTTCAACAATATGCAGGTTCAGATTAAATAGTAGTTCAAAATTTTATTTTAAGTAAAATCAAATATAATTTTGGATTATAAGTTTATATCAAACTTTGCAGTTAAGTTCTGCTTCTTTCATGCAATCTGAAAATGCCAAAAACTCTTCTAGATATAGGAATGGTTATGGTTAACAGATCTCCAATATCAGTCCTTGATAGTCATGACACGATAGTCATTCTTTAAAAAAAAAAAGAAAGAGAAAATTACTGGTTTAAATCACTCCATTCCCTTCTCTGTCATACCAATCCTTCAAATACGCATAAAGTGGACTTCAGAATGGTGTGATGGAAACATAAGTCTTAAAAAGTTGTATTCTAGGACAAGGATCATATTTTACAATTCCTTTTATTAGGGACATCCCATGTACATTGCAGTTACTTGGTCGATTCTTAATGATTTTAAGTAATAGAAAGAACAGGAAAAGACTTTGGCACCTGGGGATGAGAGAGCATATCAGAAATAAAAGTATTTTTCAGGTCCCAAAAACCAGAGATGTATAAGGCATGTGATTTTAAGATGAATTAAAACTCAGACTATTAAGCCAATGCTATATTCCATGAGGAAATTGGGATCTGAAAACTTTGCTCAGCAAGGCTAGCTGAGTCCACATGTTCACAGAGCAGAATCCATTGTTCCCAGGTACAGTTAGAAGAGAGAAGGAAATGGCTGGGAAAATCTTCAGAGAAGGGTGACAGTCAGAGGGTCCTAACAACAAACACAATGGATGAGTGAGAATGCAATCTGACTGTTGTAATAGGAATGAAAATGAACACACAGCAGGAGGAAACATGATGGTAAATTGAGTAAAGGGTGGAGACTGGCCTTGTAGCCTTTCTTCTATTCTTACTTGGACATCTAAAAGGTCAGAGGCATCTGTATTCTAGGACATATTTTGATGATAAAGGTAGGTGTGGGTATTCTATAGGGATAGAAGGCCAGAACAGGGTTGAGACAACTGAGGCTTAAGGCTGGAATACAAAGCTTGGAACTAACGGTGGGCCTTAAGGCAGGGCCAATAGGATAAGGAATGTAAGAACTATTTGAAAAAGATCTATGCTTTCTAAGACTTCTAATCCTTACTGGAGGAAAATAGTTTAGCATTAGTTAGGTGAGACCACTCAGGACATGTATTTTTAAAGAGCGTTCCCATCATAAATAATACACTTACATTATTAAAAAATGAGAGTACTTTTTTATTTGTTGAGAATTTAATATTTTCATATTCTGAAATGTTCACAGAGATAAAGGATTGGCCCATGTACAAAGGAGAGTATTTCTGCTTTTAAAAGAAGTACCAGCAATTCACATAGTTATGGAAAGGCATATGCAAAGGCTAGGAGCAGGGCACAGCCAATGAGAAAGTGCATTATAGGAAAAGTAAATGGAAGGATTTTGATCTATGTAGAACTTCACAATGTTGCAAATATGGCATTAGAGAAAACATTTACATAATTAGGGCACTAAGGAAAGAATTTAATTTACATTATTCACGTCTTATAGTTTCTAGCTTCTACGACTATGCATTTCCTCACAGATATTAAGGTCTGTTTTTCCCGTATCACAACCTACTGTTTTAGTCATTGTTTTTCTGATGATTTATTCAAATAAAATAACACATGAGTGAATATAGGTGGAATAAGTTCTGCTCTAGGTAAATAATGGTTGTCTGAACAGATCAAGAAATGGAAAGTATTGCTGATATTTAATTTTTTACACATTTGTATTTTTCTTTCATACACTTAATTATGTCCTAGTGGAGTCACTGGACCAATGCTTCAATAAATATTAAAACAGAAATTTTATTGAAGGAATAATTTCATTTTTACAGGAGAACACTTGGCATTCAAATTCGCTTCAATAGTATGTTCTGCTTTGCAGGGAGAACAAAGAGGTATTTAACAGGCAATGGAAACAAGTTCACTTCAAAGAAGCTTCAGAGGAAGGGAGGAAGATTTAAAAGGGGTGGTAAACTAAAAACTTTCTTAACACCACTTTCTAGCCTAACACAAATCTCTTTTTTGATACAATTTGACTAAAGAAATATTTCTAAAATGAAATGTACAAACATTCTAGATATGAAGGTTTAGTGATGTATTGCAGGCTGAGTCAACTTAATTGGAGTCTTTGAATATAAAATCAACCATTAGTTAGAAAGAGTAAATATTAAATCAGTTCTAAATCTAAGTCTTTTGAAAAGAAAAAGATGCTTACACAGCTAAAGGTAGAAGGAGATAAAGCCCAGGCCGCTGCTGGAGAATTTCCCTGAAAGTAGTTAAGACAAGTTTATTTACAAAAACTAAGGCCCAAATCTGTGTACTCTTGGTTTATAGGAAATGTAAACTTTCTTAGCTGTGACCTGCCTCTTTAGTCTAACAAACTTGGTTTCTATTTACCAGTTTACAAAGACCTGAAACCCTGGAGGCACAGTGGTCAGCAGTTTGAATCCACCAGGCACTCACTGGAAACCCTATGGAGTAGTTCTGCCCTGTCCTATAGGGTCACTAGGAGTCGGAATTGGCTCGACGGCAATGAATTTGGTCTTTTGGTTTAGTAGATTGCAGTGGAAAAATTGCAATGAGTGAAAATTAATTTGGGAATGAGAATGGGGATAAAGTTGAAAGTTATTTACAGGTTCTCACTTTAACATATCAGTGAGGCGCCTCTCTATGTGAACATTATTAAGCACTGGCCATTTGTTTTCTGCAGTAAAACCTTGACAGAGGCCGAATGCTTCTTAGAAGAGTAGAAATGAAATTCTCAGTTTAATTCAGAATGGAGTGTTTAATTTCAGTTCTGAAATCACCTAACTCAGATATGCCTGCAGCTCAGATTTTAAAAATCCATACACAATTATATATTTAAAATCATTATTTATTGCAGGTGTACCAAATACAACTGTGTGAAGAAATGACTGGGTTTCTGTAGCAGCAGCAATACACATTTAATACTAAGCTACTGAACATCAGAAATCATAGCTGCCTGATGTAACTGAATCTCATTTTTGTTAAAATGGAAGATATTTTGATTAGAACATGATACAATTACTTCAGTTATTAGGCATCTGATAATGTCAACTCATGGTTTTAAATACAAAGCAGCTTAAGTATCTAACCAGCTGACATACACTTCATTACACAGCCTCCCTTTAAATAAACGCAAAAATGCTTCCTTTAAAGGAACATTGTACACAATGGGATAAAATCAAGTTACCTTCTTACATTTTCTTTATAATATTACAATTATTCTCTGAAGAAACATCAAACGAAGTAATTAATGCGAATCTGATTTTGGGTTATTTATATTTGTTTATGTTGTGCTAGCAAACCTCTAAAATTGAGGCACTTGGCATAATAAAATGGTTGACATAAGGTCTGAATCAAAACTCCATTTTGCTGTAAGCTTCTGTTTTTTCTGCATTCCTGAGAATGAAAACTTCTTCCCATTCATATGCATATGGCCTTGGGCTTCTAGCTGAGTGGGACCCAAAGAGCCTGGATCCGTATCAATCATTTTGTTTAATGAGCCTGGCTTTTGTCCCACACCATTCTTAGTAAATATGTGTGGTGATCGGGAATGTGATTGTAGGAGAACTGGTTTACTCAATATGTTCCATGAAGAAGGTAGTTGAAGATAGAGTTGTTGATGAAGTACCCAGTTTGTGACCACTGGATCATCATACACTCTCCTTCCCCGTCTTTGCTATAAAAGCACACCTCTCCCTCCATGCTTGGGAGCACTTGGTAGATTCCTCTCTGCCCTGTGTCTCCCCAATTCACAAATTATATTACTCTCAATAAATCTCTGCTTTTACTTTATCAGGGTGAGCATTTTTACTCTTAGACAATGCTAACACACTGTGTGGGATATGTAGCTTACATTTTCTTTATTGAAAGAACACAGGCAATATGATTTATTGATTTATATCATAAGTGTACTCAGAAAGCATTGTCCTAATGATCCCATTAAAAAACCCATTGCTGTCCAGTTGATTCAGACTCATAGAGACCCTATAGGACAGAGTAGAACTGCCCCAAAGAGTTTCCAAGGAGCTCCTGGTGGATTTGAACTGCCAAACTTTTGGTTAACGGCTGTAGGTCGCACTTAACTACTACACCACCAGGGTGCCCTAATGATGGTTACAATCAATTTGTTAAGAAGAGGAAAACCTGACCAGTATTAAGGTAATATTAGTGCTTGGTTTCAAATATGTTCTCTAGGGAAATGGACACTTTTTAGTGTAGTCAGTTTTGATCTCTCTGTTCCTTTATGTAAAGTGCATTAGGAATGAAATCTGTACACCAATGTTCATTGCAGCACTTTTCACAATAGTCAAAAGGTGGAAATAGCTAAAATTTCCATCAATCGACGAATGAATAAACAAAATATGCTATATACATACAATAGAATATTATGCAGCCATGAAAGAAATGAAGTTCTGATTCATGGTACAACATAGATGAACCTTGAAAACATTATGCTGAGTGAAAATAAGTCAGATGCAAAAAGACAAATACTATACAGCCTCCCTTATAGAAAATAAGCAAATATATAGAAAACAAAGATTATTAATATTTACCGGGGGGGTGAATTTTTTTTTATTGAATTTTAGATGAAGGTTTACAGAACGAACTAGGTTCTCATCAAACAGTACACACATTGTTGTATGACATTGGTTAACAACCCCACGACATGACAACACTCTCCCTTCTCAACCCTGGGTTCTCTATTACCAGCTTTCCTGTTCCCTCCTACCTTCCAGTCCCTGCCTCAGAGCTGGTGCCCCTTTAGTCTTGTTTTGTTCCATGGGCATGTTCAATCCTTGGCTGAAGGCTGAACCTCACAAGAGGCCTCATTACTGAGCTGAAAGGGTGTCCAGGGGCCGTACTCTCAGGGTTTCTCCAGTCTGTCAGGGCAGCAAGTCTGGTCTTTCTTTTTGTGTTAGAATTTTGTTCTGCATTTTTCTCCAGCTCTGTCCAGGACTCTCTATTGTGAACCCTGTCAGAGAAGTCAGTGGTGGTAGGCGGGCATCATCTAGTTGTACTGAACTCAGTCTGGTGGAGGCTGTGGTAGATGTGGTCCATTAGTCCTTTAGACTAATCTTTCCCTTGTGTCTTTAGTTTTCTTCATTTTTCCTTGCTGGATGTTAATTGAGGTAGAATAATTTGGAAAAGGATAGCAGTAATTGTGGCCAAAACCCACTGCTGTCGAGTTAATTCCAACTCACAGCAACCCTATAGGACAGAGTAGAACTGCCCGACAGAGTTTCCAAGGAGCGCCTGGTGGATGCGAACTGCCGACATCTTGGTTAGCAGCAGCAGCACTTAACCAGTACGCCACCAGGGTTTCCAATAATTGTGGCACAACTTGAAAAATGTAATCAATGTCATTGAATTGTGAATGTGGAAATTGTATTGTCAAATGTTTCGGTATGTATATTTTCACCACAATTAAAAAAAAAATTAGGAATAAGACCAAATATGGTACAAAACTACAACTCTTTGAAAGCAAAGTAAATTTCATAGACTTCAAGCAAATTGTCTGCATTCTTTGCTATGTGTTATAGGTTGAATTGTGTACCCCCCAAAATGTATATCAACTTGGCTGGGCAATGATTCCCAGGATTGTGTGATTGTCCACCATTTTATCATCCAATGTGGCTTTCCTGTGTCATAAATTCTACCTCTATGATGTTATTGAGGCACGATTAGGGGCAGTTATGTTAACGCGGCAGGACTCAATCTACAAGATTAGGTTTTGTCTTGAGTCAATCTCTCTTGAGATATAAAAGAGAAAAGCAAGCAGAGATGAGTGACCTCATATCACCAAGAAAGCAGCACGAGGAGCAGAGTGCACCCTTTGGACTCTGGGTTCCTGCACTGAGAAGCTCCTAGACCGGGATAATACTGATGACAAGCACTTTCCTTCAGAGGTGACAGAGAGAGAAAGCCTTCCCCTGGAGCTGGTGCCCTGAATTCAGACTTCTAGCCTCTTAGACTGTGAGAGAATAAACTTCTGTTTGTTAAAGCCGTCAACTGGTGGTATTTCTATTATAGCAGCACTAGATAACAAAGACCCTATGTTTGGACTGATGAATTTATCCAGCAATGCTGAATGAGTTCACTGTGTGGGCCAGGATGTGTGTCCTGGAGACTCAAAGCAAAATAAGGTGGATTCACAAACTTTAAAGAGCTCTGAATCGAGTAGCAATTATATCATGCGAACATTTATAATGTATCTTAAATACAAGAAAATGTTGAAATTAATTATTTTTGTAAAAAAGAGTAATAATATGTTATTTATTTTCTAGAATTACAGGAAGCACTCTGTTTCTAGCCATTTA
Source organism: Elephas maximus indicus (assembly GCF_024166365.1). Classification (NCBI taxonomy): domain Eukaryota; kingdom Metazoa; phylum Chordata; class Mammalia; order Proboscidea; family Elephantidae; genus Elephas; species Elephas maximus. Next base: position 140,923,546 of record NC_064821.1, read on the forward strand.
CGTATTAACTGAAGCACATATGTATATAGATTCATATACATTTATATATATGGGTCATGAATTAAATTGTGTCCCCCCAAAATATGTGTCAACTTGGTTAGGCCATGATCCCCAGTACTGTTTGGTTGTCCTCCATTTCGTGATTTTCCTATGTATTATAAATCATAATCACTGTCTGTGATTAAAGAGGATTACGGTGGCATATAACATCCTTGCTCAGGTCACATCCCTAATTCAATGTAAAGGGAGTTTCTCTGGAGTGTGGCCTGCACCACATTTTATCTTACAATAGATAAAAGGAAAGGGAAGCAAGCAGAGAGTTGGGGACCTCATACTACCAAGAAAGCAGGAACAGAGCACGTCCTTTGGACCTTGTGTTCCTTCACAGAGAAGCTCCTAGTCCAGGGGAAGATTGATGACAAGGACCTTCCTCCAGAGCCGAGACAGAAAGCCTTCCCCTGGAGCTGACACCCTGAATTTGAACTTCTAGCCAACTAGACCTTGAGAGAATAAATTTCTCTTTGTTAAAGCCATTCACTCGTGGTTTTTCTGTTATAGCAGCACTAGGTGACTAAGACGTTATGTTTTCTTGTTTTTCCCGAGAACTTTGCTACATACTTATTCTCAAAGATGTACAAAAGACTTGATGAATTATAAGCAAACGTTTATAAGATATGTGGGTAGCAAATGAAAGCATATCTGAGTATGCCTTTAAATATACACTGAAACCTGTGACAGCCAGAACTCGACAGAACAGCCTTGCCTTTCCAGGTCTTGTAAGTTTTCTGCCTTTGACACGGTGCAGCCTTACCACTTTCCTATTGCTCTCTGTTAGTAGGAGTATTTTAAGTTCTGCTTCTCTAACAAGTTCCTGCCTTACACAGTGTTATGGATGTTTTCTGTATGCTCTCAAACCACATCTGATTCTGTAATGTTCTTAAAATGCATATGTGGAAGTCACTATTATGTATGCTTCTATAATGCTTTTACACTGTTATGATGCTTTTATAATGCTTTTAAACACCTATGTATAGGTCACTTATAATGTGAAGTTCTAATAGAGAATTTCTGAAGTTAGAAATAGAAAGATATATATATTTTATAATGCTCTCTAGCCATTAACTATAAGTTGTTAGAGAGTTGTTCTAACCTTGAAAATAAAACAATAAAATTATGTGAAGTAGGTTGTAAAGAACTTTCTGAAATTGAGCTATGCACCTGCATTCTGTGATAATGAAATGTAACCTTAATCAAATCCCCATAAATTAACAAAACACAAATATGTCACTAAACGATTCCCACAATTTTTGATTAACTTGGCCTTGAAACATATAGTAAACAAGAATTTAAATATGTCATACAACACTTCTTTAACAGGTAATAAAACATAGCAATTACAGTTGAACATGACAGCACACAAGGCATATAAACCTATAGCTTTCTGTTCCTTCTCAGAGAAGAAGAAAGAAGCAAAAAGTCTCTCTGACTCTCTGTCTGAAGACTGAGAAGCCTGCTAGGATCCTGCGTGCTGCGACCAACCTCAGACCCTAGCTGCAGGGGGCTTCCTCTTAGTTCCAGGGGTGGTCAAGTCTCCTCTCTGAGACCTGTCGTTAAAGATAAAAGTCTGAAGTCTACAGATTTGGACTCTAACAACTAAACTTACATTGCAATTGTTAATTCTGATTATCCAAAGCTACATGAATGGCTTGAGGTCTTGCTTGTGTGCCATATCACGACTACCCTGCAATAAACTAGTTTGTGCATGACAAACCTGAGTATTTTATTCTTAAGTTAAAAAAATCCTCCAGGACACATAGGCTCCAGCTTTCGAAGGTTTTACCATATAAAGAAATTGAAAACCAATAGAACAAATAAGAGATTGCAATTAGATGATGAAAAGTATTAATGGGAATAAGTAATTAGAAAAAATAACTGAAAGAAATATCCTATGCACAATAGCACAAAACCATAAAATTCTAGAATTTTTCTGAGCAGGGAGAAAAATTTTACAACTTTTCTGTTGAACATAAACCTGAGCAGATTAAACTGAGACATGTCCTTTGTTTCTGAATGGGAAGACTAAACATAATATAGATGTAAATTGTGCCTGAGTTAAATAATAAACTAAATGCAAACAGTAATGAGGATTATATGGAACTTCAAACTGGTTATAAAATTCATTTCAAAGAGTAAATAAACAGAAGACACATTTGAAACATACTATTATATATTAAAACATACTAGTTAACTGGTAGAAACCCCGGTAGCATAGTGGTTAAGAGTTTGGCTGCTAACCAAAAGGTTGGCAGTTCAAATCCACCAGGCACTTCTTGGAAACCCTATGGCACAGTTCTACTCTGTCCTATAGGGTCGCTACGAGTCGAAATTGACTCGACAGCAATGGGCTTGGTTTGCTTTGGTTTAGCTAACTGGTATCAGTGTGGGAATAGCAAAATAAATGATTGAACCATAATAAAGTGTCCAAAAATACATCCATATATATTTGAAACTTAATATCTAATAAATATGGCACTTAAAATCAACAATGGATGGAAGATAATATCAAATGAAAGCAAACCATATCAATAACCTTTGAATAACTAGTGAATAGGACTAAAAAGTGAATATCATGACTTAGCTGGTCTTTTATCTGGACTGACGTATCTTTGCGGGCTGTCTTTTCCAGTCAAGACACCCAAAATTCACAGGTCAAAATAAAGTTAGAACCAGGTTTTTGATAAGTTTTACCACAAATTGTTAATCTAAGACTTTCAAAGTATCAATATACATTTAGTCATTAGCTGTTACTTAAGAGAGAATAAAAAGGTTTTTAGTGCTGGTTATGAATAAATATTTGTATATTTTCAGGGAAAAAAATAAGTAGAGAAATGGTATGTGCTGGAAACCCAAATCGCTTCATACAGAAAAACAGTTTCCTATCTCACACTGAACACTAAACCATAATATTCTTCAAAAGACTAAGAATTAAAAACAAATATAGGGAATATTTTTATAATATTACACTAGGAAAGGCCTCCTGAATAAACACAGACTCAGAAGCCACAGAAGAGAGACTGACATATATGACTATATTACTTAAAAATGTCTCTATGACAAATAAAACCATGATACAAAGAAAATTAAATATAAAGGACAGTTTTGGAGAAAATACAAGCACTACATACAACCAAAGGATAATATTCATACATGAGAATTTTTACAAAATCGTGTTGAAGAGTAGTAGAATATGCCAATGAGAGAAATGTAGCATGCAGAGTTTATACAGGGTCAGTGAATGCTATTTTAAAACCTGTCATGATTTTTTCAATTGAGACTAAAATTAAAAGTATATCTCAACTGTACTTTTCTCTTTAAATGCTTGCATATTCCTCTTTTCACTATGCGCTTACCAGCATGCATCTACATGAATCTTCAATTTTACTCTTCTATTTTTATATCCTGACTTGTATAAAATATGTTTCCCTAAATCCCTATTCATATGTTATTTTTCTAGCACTTCTTCTCCCTACTGCAGAAGAGTGCTCAAAAATTGAACTTTCATAAGCCTGCTATTATAAAATATCTATTTATAGGTAAGCAACTGGCAGAGTTACCATAGAAACTAAAACAGTAATCAATTAAAAAAACCATGAAAGTGTAAGCAAAGATGCGAGCGTTAGAAATAGAAAAAAAATTAAAACAAAATCCCTCATAATTATTAAGAAAATGAAGATTTTTTTTTTCCAAAGGAAAATAACAGAAGGAAAAACAGTTTACAATTATGGTTTATCAACTAGTATAAATTGGTACAACTGTAATGAAGCTAGGCATGGTCTAATTTCAAGATGCTGTCTCAAAATCAGCTATTTTAAGAAAACTGGGTAAATATAAAACTCCAGTGTAATTTGAGAGGGAGCTCTGGTGTCACAGTGGTTAAGCGTTTAGCTGCTAAGCAAAAGGTCAGCAGTTTGAATCTACCAGCTGCTCCAAGGAAACCCTATGGGGCAGCTCTACTCTGTCCTATGGGGTGGCTGTGAGTCGGAATCGACTTGGCAGCAATGGGTTTGGATTTTTGGTTTCATATGTTAGAGCAAACACCTATTATTCCTCTCTCTAAATTCCTAGTATTAGATCTACCTAAAATGCAATGCCCAAATCACTTTGATTTGGCAGATATCTTGACCCAAACCCAACCCTTCTAAAAAGTACCATTATACAAACTTGCTGTTGAATCCACTGGGTAAAATTAAGAACAGTCCAGGAATTAGTAGATGGTTATCAAAGTGAAAAAATCTCTTGAGAATTAGTAACACAGGTATTTTCAGCTGGCAAATTTGGTGCTGTATTGTAAACATTTCTGAACTCATAAGCATGACTCTCTGAAAAGGTTGCAGTAAGATAATTCTGTTGGGAATGGAACTTTGTTTTCCCTTTTAAAATCATGTTTAAATTTATAAAAAGAAAAACACAAGAAAGCAAGACTTCCATTGATAAACGGTGTTGTGAATGAACTTTTCTCAACTGGGCTCATTTAGTACCACAAAATGGCAGTTGTATGAAAGGAAAGCATATGCTCAGGAGCCGATGGTACTGAAGGAAGAAGGCCAAGCTGCACTGAGGGCACTGGTGAAAAACAAGCCTCCAGGAATTGACGGAGTATCAATTGAGATGTTTCAACAAGTGCAGTGCTGGAAGTGCTCACTTGTCTACGCCAAGAAATTTGGAAGACAGATACCTGGCCAACCGACTTGAAGAGATCCATATGGATGCCTATTCCAAAGAAATGTGATCCAACCGAATGAGGAAATTATCCAACAATATCATTAATATCACACACAAGCAAAATTTTGCTGAAGATTGTTCAAAAGTGGCTGCAGCAGCACGTCAACAGGGAACTGCCAGAAGTTCTGGCCGGATTCAGAAGAGGACGTGGAACCAGGGATATCATTGCTGATGTCAGATGGATTATGGCTGAAAGCAGAGAATACCAGAAGGTTGTTTATCTTTGTTTTATTGACTATGCAAAGGAATTTGACTGTGTGGATCATAACACATTATGGATAACATTGGGAAGAATGGGAGTTCCAGAACAGTTAATTGTGCTCATGAGGAACCTGTACATAGATCAAGAGGCAGTTATTCGAACAGAACAAGGGGATACTGAGGGGTTTAAAGTCTGGAAAGGTGTGGGTCAGGTGTGTATCCTTTCACCGTACCTATTGAATCTGTGTGCTGAGCAGATAATCCAAAAAGCTGGACTATATGAAGAAGAATGGGGCATGATGATTGGAAGAAGATTCATTAACAACCTGCATTATGCAGATGGCACAATCTTGCTTGCTGAAAGTGAAGAGGACTTGAAGCCCTTACTGATGAAGATCAAAGACCACAGCCTTCAGTATGGATTGCACCTCAATATAAAGGAAACAAAAGTCCTCACAACTGTACCAATAAGCCACACCATGATACATGGAGAAAAGATTGACGTTGCCAAGGGTTTCTTTTCACTTGGATCCACAATCAACACCCATGGAAGCAACAGTCAAGAAATCAAGAGGCATATTGCATTGGGCAAATCCACTGCAAAGGACATATTTAAAGGGTTGAAAAGCAAAGATTCACCTTGAAGACTAAGGTGAGCCTAATCCAAGCCATGGTATTTTTGATTGCATCATATGCATGTGAAAGCTGGGCAATGAATAAGGAAGACTGGAGAAGAATTGACGCCTTTGAATTGTGGTGTTGGCGAAGAATATTGACTATACTATGGACTGCTAAAAGAACGAACAAATCTGTCTTGGAAGATGGACAACCAGAATGCTGCTTAGAAGCTAGGATGGCGAGAGTGTGTCTTACATACTTTGGACATGTTCAAGAGGGATCAGTCCCTGGAGAAAGACATCATGCTTGGCAGAATACAGGGTCAGTGGAAAAGAGGAAGACCCTCAATGAGATGGATTCACACAGTGGCTGCAACAATGGACTCAAGCATAATAATGAATGTAAGGATGGCTTAGGACCAGGCAGTGTTTCGTTCTGTGGTACATAGGGTTGCTATGAGTTGGAACCGACTTGATGGCACCTAACAATGACAACAATGAAAGGAACTTCTGAGTACCAAGGTCCTCTATTTCATAATGAATCACAGTTACATCCTTGTTAGGGGTTGAATTGTGTCTCCCCAAATGATATTCTGAAAGCCTAAATCAATTTTCATATGATTGTGATCTTGTTTGAAAACAGAGTTTTTCTTTTGTTGTAAGTTAAATTAATGAGGTTATACCTAAGTAGAGTGGGTCCTAATCAATTCTGAGTGGTGACTTATAAAAGGGTAGAGCAGACCTGGAGACAGTCACACATGAGGAATGCACCAAGTGAAGATGTATTTACAAGCTGGGAAACATCCAGACATCTGGGTCTATCAGAAGCTGGAAGAGACAAGAAAGAATCTTTCCCTAGAGCAGACAGAGAGATAAAGCATGGAACTCCTCCTACCCGGAGTTTAGACTTTGAGTACCCAGAACTGTTAGACAATATATTTTTGTTCCTTAAAGTCTCTGTGCTATTTTGTTACTGTAGCCCTAGGAAGCTAAGATGCTTCCTAAATTCCAAGAAAAATTGCAGTCTAACCTCATATAAACCGATATGAATAACCATTTTTTAATTTTTTTCCCAGCAACAAAGGAAGTGTATAATTCACCAGCAAGCACAAAGTAATTCATTTTTCTATGAATATTCTCCAGTTAATTAAAGGTTTTTCAAAGTTGGCTTGCAAAAAGCAGTGACTGTGGTTCCCTTCCCATATATCTACTAAAGAAAAAGGAAAATGATTAGAGCGAAAAAAAGTATATTTAACTATACCAGATATCTCCAGTGGTATAAATTAGGAGGAACATGACTTTATATAGACTTGTTCAGCTGCAGGAAGCAATGCATTTTATTCACAAAGGGAAATAGCTGAGGTAGCTATCATCACACTCCGGGAGCTATAAACCACACTCCTCCAATTCAGAAAAAGTTTACTTGACCAAAAAGGGATTGCAAAGTAAGTTACTAAGATCAAAAACAATTTTCTTAATGAAATATTAAACTTATTATTTGATTTTTAGAATGTTCAAGGCCTCCCATTTATTTGAACACCCAAAAAGTCCATAGAAGTAACAGAAGAGTACAAGAAGTTTTAACTAAATGCAATGAGAGGGGGTGGGGCCAAAATGGCAGAGTAATCAGATGCTTCCAGTGATCCCCCTTATAGCAAAGACCCCCAAAAACAAGTTAAATGATTATATATAGGACAAACTAGGAACCCTGAATATCAAAGGTAAAGTTAGGAAATCGGACTGAACAGCAAGGGGAGGGAGAGACAGTTCAGAAGCAGCAAGGAGGTGCCCCTCAGGCATGATCCCCTGGGGCAAGCTCAGTGGGGCTGGTGGTAGCACTTGGGATGCAGTTTCCTCAGGAAGAGACAGCGAGCCACACAGTCTACTCACACCTCCGGAACTAGACAAGAACAGCGCTGTTGGCAAAAGCTAAGTACTCGCATGTATGTTACCACATCCCCAGCCACCAGTCGGCTTCAGTGGCTATCAGTTTCCCTGGGGCTGAGATAGGTCCTGCTGTGTGTCTTGAGCCATTCTTCTGGCCTTGGAGAAGGAATAAATTAACAACTGGTAGAAAAGATAATCTGCCAGCTCCTCTAAGCTGGGGAGCTCAGGACAGAAGTGGCTCCTGTCCGGGCACAAATGGTCTGTGGACTTTGAATAACTTTCACCCCTGCATGGACCTATGTGGGCCCATTTCAGGAGACTAGGCCTTTGCTGGGAGACTGCAATGCTGTATGTGCTTGAGATTAGACTTTAACTGCTTCAGCTGTGCAATGGAGAGGTGGGTTTTTGATGTTTGACACTGCTATGCCTATTAAACAGGGTCCTCACCTACCCACATCAGAGGCCTGAAGGCTGGTGGCTCCACCCACATCACCTAGCCACCCATGACAGGGGTCCAAGGAAAAGCGGTGCCTCCCAGTCCTTACAACCAAAAGCACTGGGTGCCCGTAGTCTGGCTGCAGAACCCACCCACCTGTGCTCTCTAGGGAACAGGGATGCACTTTCCTCACAGACATTCAGGGGATGGTTGTCAGCACCCCAGCCCCTCTAAGACTGTAGAACAGAGCCTGTACCAGACACCTGATGACCAATTACCTGGACAACTGAGCTGAGTCCATACAAGAAAAGTGAATGGACTCCTAGGCTCGTATACCTGGTAATAGCTCTAGCCATCTGGTGACAGGACGTTAGAGCTTCAAAGGTGCAAATAATCAAGCCAGCTCACCCAAGTAGCCTATTTGGGCATATCAAAACAAAACAAAGCAAGAAGCTAGGATACAGTAAGAAAACATAAAATAAATTCATACACTAACTTATAAATGGCTCAGAGACAACAGAAAATATCAAATCACATAAAGGAGCAGATCACGATTGCTTCAACAAACTCTCAAAACAAAGAATCAAGGAATCTTTGGGATCAAGCTGTCTTCCTGGAATTACCAGATGTAGACTACAGAAGATTAACACACAGAACTCTTCAAGAGATCAGGAAGGAGACCAGACAAAATGCAGAACGAGCCAAGGAACACACAGATAAAGTTGCTGAAGAAATTAAAAAGGTTATTCAAGAACATAATGAAACATTTAATAGGCTGCAAAAACCCAAAGAGAGACAGCAATCAGAAATTCAGGAGACTAACAATAAAATTGCAGGTTTAGATCATAGAATAGAAAGTCAGATGAGCAAAATTGAGGATGCAGAAGTCAGAATTAGTGAGATTGAAGATAAAACACTTCGTACCAATATATTTGAAGAAAAATCATATAAAAGAACTTAAAAAAATGAAGACACCCTAAGAATCTTGCAGACTCTATCAAAAGAAATAACCTATGAATGATTGGAGTACCACAACAGGGAGGGATAACAGAAAATACAGGGAGAATTGCTGAAAATTTGTTGGCGGAAAACTTCCCTGATATCGTGAAAGATGAGAACATATCTATCCAGGATGCTTGTCGAAACCCACATAAGGTAGCTCTCAAAAGAAAATCACCGAGACATATTATAATCAAACTTGCCAAAGCCAAAGATAAAGAGAGGATTTTAAGAGTAGCTGATTTTTTTAGGGATAAACGAAAAGTCACCTACAAAGGAAAGTCGATAAGAATAAGCTTGGGCTACTCGGCAGAAACCATGCAGGCAAGAAGGCAATGGGGTGACATATATAAAGCATTGAAGGAAAAAAAATTGCCAGCCAAGAGTCATATATCCACACCTATGCTCATCCAATCCACTTTTCATGCTCATCCAAAGACTTTACCAAAAGAGTAAAAAGATTACCTACAGACTGGGAAAAAGTTTTTAGTTTTGACACATCTGATTAGCATCTGATCTCTAAAATCTACATGATACTGCAAAAAATCAACGACAAAAAGACAAATAACCCAATTATGAAATGGGCAAAGGATATGAACAGACACTTCACTAAAGCAGACATTCAAGTAGCTAACAGATACATGAGGAAATGCTTACGATCATTAGCCATTAGAGAAATGCAAATCAAAGCTGCAATGAGATTCCATCTCACTCCAACAAGGCTAGCAATAATCCAAAAAACACACAATAATAAATGTTGCAGAGGTTGTGGAGAGGCTGGAACACTTATACACTGCTGTTGGGAACGTAAAATGGTATAACCACTTCGGAAATAGATTTGGCATTTCCTTAACAAGCTAGAAATAGAACTACCATATGACCCAGCAATCCCACTCCTTGAAATATATCCTAGAGAAATAAGAGCCTTCAAACAAACAGGTACATTCACACCCATGTTCATTGCAGCAATAACAAAAAGAAGGAAGCAACCAAGGAGCCCATCAATGGATGAATGGATAAATAAATTATGGTATATTCATACAATGTAATATTACGCATTGATAAAGAACAATGATGAATCCATGAAAGATTTCATAACATGGAGGAATCTGGAAGGCATTACGCTGAGTGACATTAGTCAGTTGCAAAAGGACAAATATTAAATGAAATCACTATTATAAGAATGCAAGAATAGTTTAAACAGAGAAGGGAAGGGACAGAGGGGATATTCACTAATTAGACAGTAGATAAGAACTATTTTAGGCAAAGGGAAAGACAACACACAATACAGGTGAGATCAGCACAACTGGACTAAACCAAAAGCAAAGATGTTTCCTGAATTAATCAAACACTTCAAAGGTCAGCATAGCAGGGGTGAGGTTTGCAGATCATGGTTTCAGGGGAAATCTAAGTCAATTGGCATAGTAAAATCTATTAAGAAAACATTCTGCATCCCACTTTGGAAGGTGGCATCTGGGGTCTTAAATGATAGCAAGTGGCCATCTAAGATGTATCAATTGGTCTCAACCCACCTGGAGCAAAGGACAATGAAGAACACCAAAGACACAATGTAATTATGAGTCCAAGGGACAGAAAGGGCCACGTAAATCAGAGACTACATCATCCTGAGACCAGAAGAACTAGATGGTGCCTGGCTATAACCAATGACTGCCCTGACAAGGAACACAACAGAAAGTCCTTGAAGGAGCAGGAGAACAGTGGGATGCAGACCTCAAATATTCATAAAAAGATCAGACTTAATGGTCTAACTGCGACTGGAAGGACCCCAGAGACCATGGTCTCCAGACCTTCTGTTAGCCCAAGACAGGAACCATTCCCAAAGCCAACTCTTCAGACAGGGATTGGACTGGAATATAAGATAGAAAATGATACTGGTGAGGAGTGAGCTTCTTGGCTTAAGTAGACACATAAGATTATGTGGGCAGCTCCTGTCTGGAGGGGAGATGAGATGGCAGAGGAGAACAGAAACTGGCTGAATGGACACGGGGGATACAAGGTGGACAAAAGGATGCTGTGTTATTAGCAGGAGAACAACCAGGAGTATATAGAAAGGTGTATACAATTTTTTTTTTTTTATGAGAGACTGACAATCTGTAAACTTTCACTTAAAGCACAATAAAATTAAAAAAAAAAAAAAGAATCATATATCCAGCAAAACTGTCTCTAAAATATGAAGGTGAAACTAGGACATTTCCAGATAAACAAAAGTTTATGGAATTTTAAAAAACTAAACCAAAACTACAAGAAATACTAAAGGGGGTTCTCTGGTTAGAAAATCAATAACATCAGATATCAACCCAGGACTAGAACACAAGACAGAGCAATCAGATATCAACCCAGATAGAAAAATCAAAAAAATAAATCAAGATAAAAAAATGCTCAAAACAGGGAAATGGTGATGTCATTATGTACAAGAGGACAACATTAAAACAATAAAAAGGGACTAAGAAATGCAGTCATAGATCTTTCATATGGAGAGGAAGTCAAGGCGATATAGAGAAATAAAAGTTTGTTTTAAACTTAGAAAAACAGGAGTGAATATTAAGGTAACCACAGAGGAGACTAACAACCCTATACATCAAAATAAAATACAAGAAAAACATAAAGACTCAGCAAAAACAATAACAATGAATGAGAGGAAAAGACAATATATAAACTACTTAGTACAAAAAATTAAGTGGAAAAAAGAAACTGTCAACAACACACAAATAAAGACATCAAACTGACAGCACTAAATTCATACCTATCCATAATTATGCTGAATGTAAATGGACTAAATGCACCAATAAAGAGACAGAGTGGCAGAATGGATTAAAAAACACGATCCGTCTATATGCTGCCTACAAGAGATACACCTTAGACTTTTTAAAGACACAAACAAACAAAAACTCAAAGGATGGAAAAAAATATATCAAGCAAACAACAATCAAAAAAGAGCAGAAGTGGCAATATTAATTCCTGACAAATAGACTTTAAAGTAAAAGCTGCCACAAAGGATAAGGAAAGACTCTGTATAATGATTAAAGGGACAATATACCAGGAAGATATAACCATATTAAATATTTATGCACCCAACGACAGGGCTTTAAGATACATAGAACAAACTCTAACAGCATTGAAAAGTGAGATAGACAGCTCCACAGTAATAGGAGACTTCAACACACCACTTTCCATGAAGGAAAAAACATCCAGAAAGAAGCTCAATAAGGACACCAAAAAAAAGATCTAAATGCCATAATTAACCAACTTGACCTCATAGACATATACAGAACACTCCACCCAACAGCAGCCAAGTATACTTTCTTTTCCAGCACATACGGAACATTCTCTAGAATGGACCACATATTAGGCCATAAAGCAAGCCCTAACAGAATCCAAAACATGAACTATTACAATGCATCTTCTCTGACCATAAAGCCATAAAAGTAGAAATCAATAGCAGGGAAAAGAAATCAAACACTTGGAAACTGAACAATACCCTGCTCAAAAGTGACTGGGTTATAGAAGAAATGAAGGATGGAATAAAGAAATTCACAGAATCCAATGAGAATAAAAACACTTCTATCAGAACCTTTGGGACACAGCGAAAGCAGTGCTCGGAGGTCAATGTGTATCAATAACACACATATACAAAAAGACGAAAGAGGCAAAATCAAAGAATTATCCCTATGACTTGAACAAATAGAAAGAGAGCAGCAAAATAAATCCTCAGGCACCAGAAGGAAGCAAAAAATAAAAATTAGAGCAGAATTAAATGAAATAGAGAACAGAAAAAACAATTGAAAGTGTTAACAAGACCAAAAGCTGGTTCTTTGAAAACATTAACAAAAATGATAAACCATTAACCAAACTGCGAAAAGCAAAACAGCAGAGGAAGCAAATAACCCCAATAAGAAATGAGATGGGTAAAATCACAACAGACCCAAGTGAAATTAAAAGAATCATTTCAGATTACTGTGAAAAACTGTACTCTAACAAATTTGAAAACCTAGAAGAAATGGATGAATTTCTAGAAACACACTACCTACCTGAACTAACACAAACAGAGGTAGAACAACTAAATAGACCCATAACAAAAGAAGAGGCTGAAAAGGTAATCAAAAAACTCCCAACAAAAAAAAAGCCCTGGTCCGGACAGCTTCACTGCAGAGTTCTACCAAACTTTCAGAGGAGAGTTAACACCCCTGCTACTAAAGGTATTTCAGAACATAGAAAAGGATGGAATACTCCCAAACTCATTCTATGAAGCCAGCATAACCCTGACATCAAACCAGGTAAAGACACCACAAAAAAAGAAAATTACAGACCTATATCCCTCATGAATTTAGATACAAAAATCCTCAACAAAATTCTAGCCTATAGAATTCAACAACGTATCAAAAAAATGATTCACTATTACCAAGTGGGATTCATACCAGGTATCCAGGGATGGTCTAATATTAGAAAAACAATTAATGTAATCCATCATATAAATAAAGCAAAAGACAAGAACCACATGATCTTATCAATTGATGCAAAAAAGGCATTTGGCAAAGTTCAACACCCATTCATAACAAGAACTCTCAGCAAAATAGGAATAGAAGGAAAATTCCTCAACAAAATAAAGGGCACTTATACAAAGTCAACAGCCAACATCACCCTAAATGGAGGGAGCCTAAAAGCATTCCCCTTGGGAACAGGAACCAGACACAGATGCCCTTTAGCACCACTCTTACCCAACATTATGCTGAAAGTCCTAGCCAGAGGAATTAGGCTAGACAGAGAAATAAAGGGCATCCAGATTGGTGAGGAAGAAGTAAAAGTATCTCTTTGCAGATGACATGATCTTATACAAAGAAAGCCCTAAAGAATCCACAAGAAAACTACTGAAACTAATAGAAGTGTTCAGCAGAGTAGCAGGATACAAATTAAACATACAAAAATCAGTTGGATTCCTCTACACCAACAAAAAGAACATTGAAGAGGAAACCACCAAACCAATACCATTTATAGTAGTCCCCAAGAAGATAAAATACTTAGGAATACATCTAACCAGAGACATAAAAGACCTATAGAAAGAAAACTACAAGACACTACTGCAAGAAACCAAAAGAGACCTAAACAAGTGGAAAAACATACTTTGCTCATGGATAGGAAGACTCAACACTGTAAAAACGTCCAGTCTACCAAAAGCCATCTATAGATACAATGCAATCCCTATCCAAATTCCAACGATACTTTGTAATGAGGTGGAGAAACAAATCATCATCTTCACATGGAAGGGAAAGAGGCCCTGGATAAGGTAAGCAATACTGAAGAAGAAAAAAGTGGGAGGCCTCGCACTACCTGATTTAAGAACATATTATACTTCCACCCTACTCAAAATATCCTGGTACTGGTATAACAATTTATACATAGACCGATGGAACAGAATTGAGAACCCAGACATAAATCCATCCACATATGAGCAGTTGATATTTGTGAGGATGGCTCAGGACCGGGCAATGTTTCATTCTGTTGTGCACAGGGTTGCTATGAGTCGGAGCCAACTCGACGGCACCTAACAACAACAACAACAACAACAACAACAATCTTTATGGGAACAGATTGCCAGCTCTTCTCTTCCACGGAATGGATGGTGGGTTTGAACTGTAGAGCTTTTGATTGTTGTTGTTAGGTGCCATCAAGTCAGTTCTGACTCATAGCGACCCTGTATACAATAGAACAAAACACTGCCCTGTCCCGTGCCATTGTCACAATCTGTGTTATGCCTGAACCCATTGTTGCAGCAACTGTGTCAATCCATCTCCTTGAGAGTCTTCCCCTTTTTCGTTGACCCTCTATTTTAACAAGCATGATGTCCTTCTCCAGGGACTGGTCTCCCCTGATAACATGTCTAAAGTATGTGAGACATAGTCTCACCATCCTGCTTCCAAGGAGTGTTCTGCTTGTACTTCTCCCAAGCCAGATTTATTTGTTCTTTTGGCAGTCCATAGTATATTCGATATTCTTTGACAGCACCACAATTCAAAGGTGTCAATTCTTCTTCCATCTTCCTTATTTATTGTCCAACTTTCCCATACATATGAGGCTACTGAAAACACCATGGCTTGAGTTAGGCTCACCTTAGTCTTTAAGGTGACAGTTTTGCTTTTCAACACTTTAAAGAGGTCTTTTGCAGCAGATTTACCCAATGCAATGTGTCTTTTGATTTCTTGACTGCTGCTTCAGTGGGTGTGGATTGTGGATCCAAGTAAAATGAAATCCTTGACAACTCCGATCTTTTCCCTGTTTATCGTGATGTTGCTTATAGGTCCAGTTGCAAGGATTTTTGTTTTCTTTATATTGAGGTATAATCCATAATAAAGGCTGTGATCTTTGATCTTCATCAGTAAGTGCTTCAAGTCCTCTTCACTTTCAGCAAGCAAGGTTGTGTTATCTGTATAATACAGATTGTTAATGAACCTTCCTCAATTCTGGTGCCGCATTCTTCATAGAGTTCAGCTTCTTGAATTATCTGCTCAACATACAGATTGAATAAATATGGTGAAAGGATACAACCCAGACACACACCTGTCTTGAATTTGAACCATGCAGTGTCCCCTTGTTCTGTTCAAACAGCTGCCTCTTGATCTGTGTACAGATTCCTCACGAGCACAATTAAGTGTTCTGGAATTCCCCTTCTTCATAACGTTATCCATAATTTGTTATGATCCACACAGTCAAATGCTTTTGCAGAGTCAATAAAACACAGGTAAACATGTTTCTGGTATTCTCTGGTTTCAGCCATGATCCATCTGACATCAGCAGTGGTATCCCCAGTTCCATACCCAACTTGAATTTCTGGCAGTTCCCTGTCAATACACTGCTATAGTTGTTTTTGAATGATCTTTTCAGCAAAATTTTACTTTACTGTGATACTAATGATATTTTTCGGTAATTTCCACATTCAGTTGGATCACCTTCCTTGGGAATAGGCATAAATATGGATCTCTTCAAGTCGGTTGGCCAGGTAGGTGTCTTCCAAATGTCTTGGCATAGATGAGCGAGCACTTTCAGCACTACATCCGTTTGTTGAAACATCTCAGTTGGTATTCTGTTAATTTCTGGAGCCTTGTTTTTCTTCATTGCCTTCAGTGCAGCTTGGACTTTTTCCTTCAGTGTCATTGGTTCCTGATCATATGCTATCTCCTGAAATAGTTGAACGTTGACCAGTTCTTTTTGGTATAGTGCCTCTGTGTATTCCTTCCATCTTCTTTTGATGCTTCCTGTGTGGTTTAACATTTTCCCCATAGAATCCTTCACTATTGCAACTTGAGGCTTGGAATTTTTCTTCAGTTCTTTTAGCTTGAGAAATGCCCAGTACATTCCTCCCTTTTGGTTTTCTATTTCCAGGTCCTCTTAATTAGTTCTTTTTGATTAGCAACCTGGATTTGAGTTCTGATTTATAGCCAAGTGCTTAATTGTCGTGCCACCAGGGCTCCTTTAGAAAAAGAATAAACAAACCAAAAAACCCATTGTCAATTCTGACTCGTAGCGACCCTATAAAACAAAGTAGAATTGCCTCCATAGAGTAGAACTGCTGTAAAGCTTTTCTGGAGTAGACTGTCACAACTCTCCCCTGCCAAGCAGCTGGTTCAAATGGCTGATCTTTCAGTTAGCAGACAAGTGCTTAACTACTGTGCCACCAAGGATCCTTTAGAAAAAGAACAAACCAAATACCAAAAAATCAAACTCGTTGCTGTCTGAGTTGATTCCAACTCATAGAGACCCTAGAGGACAGAACAGAACTGCCCCATAGGGTTTCCAAGAGTGGCTTGTGGATTTGAACTGCGATCTTTTGGTTAGCAGCCGAGCTCTTAACCCCTGTGGCACCAGGCCTGCTAGAAAAAGAATAGCAGTTGGCGATTCTAGGCATAGGGAATCCTGATGATAAAATTATTTGTTGGTGACTTTTATAAGTCAAGATAAAGCAAAAATATTTCTTCTGTATTTTGTTTTAATTTGAACTTGTAACAGAAATATAACAGACATACAGGGTATGAATAAATTCTATGTGCACAGCACAATTTTACAAAGTTAGCCCAACCATATGAATAGCACACAAGTCAAGGACTAGCACATTGCCAACATCCCACAAGCTACTCTCATGTCCTTTGGCAGTCACTGCCCACTAAGATTAAACATTATTTTGATTTTTACCACTGTGGAATAGTTTTGCCTGTTTTGAAATTGATAGGAATAGAATCATTCTATACATACTATTTTGTGGATGCTGCCCCTTGTATGCAACATTACATTTATAAGTTTCATTTGTAGGTTTTAATATTTATTGTTGCATAGCATTCGATTGTGTGAGTATACCATAATCTATCCATTCTAGTATTGACAGAGGTTTAGAGATTTAAGTGGTTTCCATGTTTTGGCTCTTACAAATAGTACTGCTGTAGAGATTCTTGTACATTTTTTTTTTTGATCAACATATGCGAGCATTTCTGCAGGGTATACAGCAAGGAGAATTGCTATGTCATAGGGCATACTAATATTCAGCTTTGGCAGATACTGCCAAGGAGTCCTCCAAAGTAGTTATGCCAATCTGAACTCCCATCAGCAGTGTGAGAGTTCCGGCTGCTTCTCATCTTGCAACACCTGACAAAGTGTCTGTCTTTTTCATTTAGCTGCTCTGGTGCGTGCGTAATGAATTCTCATTACGGTTTTTAATTAGCACTTTCCTAAATTGAGGGCTTTTTAATACGTTTATTAGTCAACATTTATGAGTCACATGGATATCCTCATTTGTCAAGGGCATAACAAAACAGGGCTTGCTTCATTAGGCAAAACTGTAATCTGGTCTATATTTTAATGATTCTACCTTTTAGTGAACACCCTAACTGGAAAAAACAAACAAACAAAAAACCCTTTGCCATCTAGTCAATCCTACTCATAGCAACCCTATAGGACAGAATAGAACTAGCCCATAGGGTTCCCAAGGAGCTGCGGGTGGATTTGAACTGCCGACCTTTTGGTTAGCAGCCAAGCTCTTAACCACCATGCCACCAGGGCTCCAAGAGATAATTATTCGTATTAACATGCAGAAACCATTGCGCTAGGCTGTGGCAGTGTTAGGACAGGGGCTGTGTTTTGTTCACCACTGCATTTCTAGGTGCACCATGTTTTGTTTTGGATCGTAAGCTTTGCATTTTTCTTCTTTTTAATTATGGACCTTTAAAACTATAAATTTCCTCATATGCACTGCTTTTGGTTCATTCCACTCATTTTGGTACTGTGTGTTTTTATAATAATTTAATAATAATTATTTTTAATTTGCCTCATGATTTTTTCTTTGCTCCATTGGCTATTTAGAATTAAAAAACATTGCTTAAATTCCAAATATTTGAGGAAATTCTAGAAATGTTATTGTTTATTTAATACAGTTGTGATCACAGGACATATAATTTCAAATCTTTTAAACTTACTGAGACTTGTTTTATGTGCTAGCATATGGTCTGTCTTGGTGAATGTTTCATGTGCCCTTAAAATAATGCATAGTCTGCAGTTATGTGTAATGTATAAATACTAAGTAGGTGAAGTTTTTGTAGTGTTATTCCAAACTTCGGTATTCTTTCCGATATTTTTGCTACTTATTCAATAATTACTAAGAGAAAGGTATTAAAATCTCCAACCTGGAATATGGATTTTTAAAAATTTCTTCTTTTAGTCTCATTAATTTTTGCTTCATGTATTTTGAAGTTCTGTTATTAGATGCAGGAAACCCTGGTGGTGTAGTGGTTAAGTGCTACGGCTGCTAACCAAAGGGCCAGCAGTTGGAATCCAGCAGGTGCTCCTTGAAAACTCTGTGGGGCAGTTCTACTCTGTCCTATAAGGTCGCTATGAGCCAGAATCGACTCAATGGCACTGGGTTTGGTGTTTTGGTTATTAGATGCATGCCTGCTTAGGACTGTTATGTCCTCTTGATTAATTTATCTCCTGCCTGGTTAACCTTGCTGGACTAATATCTGAACCTTTGTTTATTTTTCCTGTGCCAGTGAAATCCCCTGAAATGAATTTCCATTATGTGACCCCATCTGTCATTATTCTGGAATCCAGTGGGAGAAGTTGGGTTTTCAAAATGCGGTATGTGACTGATAAACTTCCACTTAACTTTGAGATTTTAATATGTATTCCTGCCCCCATCTGTGGTGTGTGCTTCCCAGGGACAGACCTCTTATCCTTTCAAATTAGCCTCTGATTCACCATCTCAGGGACAAACCTTCAGTGTTCTGCAGAAGTAAGGAAGGGGCAGTGAGGAAGGGTAGCTGGTTGCTCTTGCTCATTCTTAAACAGCCTCTTGTTTTTATCTCCACATTTATCTCCATTTTTAAAGGTATTTGGGGCTGCAAATTCAGCATTGGTGGAACGGTGGTGAAGAACTAATCAGTTTGCTTCTAAGCTTCAAGTTTCCAATGTTTTGTTGCAGAGCTAACCGTCATATATGAACGAGTTAGTTACAAATGTTTTATGCTTGCCTTTTTTTTTTTTACCCTTTAAAATCAATAATACCAGTCCAAATAAAAATTATGGTTAATTTTATGATTTAAAATACTTTTACTTTTCAGAGGCCATGTTTACATATTTTAAAAATTTGTAAATACTTACACCTATGGGATTTTTTAGAGACAACTTTTGAAAAATGCTACTAAATTAGGTAAATGCACTGCGCATAACACTGCTGTTGTGAGCGCTACTTACACAGAGGCAGTACCTTAGCCTGAACAGCTTTGTCCGTTGTTGTACTTGTTCCTATGGAAACTGACCTCTGTCTCTCATACTCTCTGATATCACTTTAGGAACAGGTTACAGAACAATGGCCAGAAGAAAACATGAAATATTCATAAAGTAGCTACTTTAACAGCTTCTTTTTTTTTTTTACTATCATACTTTACAGGTGTATGTTTTCTCTTAAAGGCTACACACACAAACACACATACCCACATGACACATTTATTTATTTCTAACAATTTAGATCACAGATCTGAAAGAATTTTCTCTGACTTGATAATGAAGCAGCTCAGTGATGAGGCCCTGTGGTCTGGCAAGACGTGTGGAAGTGGACAGAGCAGGGATAACAGAACTGAAAGATGAGGTTTACTTATTGGGAAAACTTCAGGTCTGGGACAGGATGAATAAGAGGGCTCCAGCTGTGCTCCCAGGTGTCTAACGATGAACAAAAAGTTAGAAATATATTAAAGGCTCAGTCTAGAGATAAAACATTTTAAAATGGCTGGCCAAGGATTTTGAGAAGTGGAACTTCTCCCCCTCCCCAAGACAACAACTAAATGACAACAATGCAAAAAAAAAAAAAAAAATTAGTAATTTGATTTACCTTTATCTTAAAGGATAAACTGAACTCGTATTAGAACAAGGTCTCTGGTCAAAAGTGTATCATTGAGAGAATCATTTTTTTTTTTTCTATTTTATCAATAATAAAAATTTTATCAAAATTTTTCCAGGCTAAATCCCCTTCATGTGATTTTGGCAAATTAAATCTATTGAACAGGAAAATAAGAAATTTCTTGAGGGCAAAGACACTGTTTTTAGTTTGGGAAATAAAGTGCCTAAAAGCCTACAAATGAGTCTGAAGTCACAATGGTTTTCATAATCCTGAAGAAGCTGAGTACCGTCCAACCTTTGGGACTTGAACTGGGTGCTGAAGTTTTTTTCATTATAATGTTATCTGTTTTATTATTTTTAGGAAGAGGACATATTCAAAACTAACAACAAATCAGTAATAATAAAACTAATAAGGGATGCATAATGTACAGGTAGTTAGATGTGGGACATGTTCTGAAACTAAAGAAGCTGGATTTGAGTCCTGATTTACAACATCGGAGAAGTTCCCAATCTTTCTGACCATCAGAAAGATGGTAAGGGAATGGAAAAAAAAAACAAAACAAAACTGAGGTACCTTATGAAATCTGAAATGCCCAGTTTGAGGATTGGGTGTGATTTCTTGGTTGTGGTTCCATCTCCACCCCAGCGGCAGCAGTCTTCTGCACTGTTTCTAAGACAGGAATGTCCAGTAATGATGATGTAACTACACTGCCACTCCCCTGAGGGAAGAATTTCTGGTAATGATGACATAAGCACACTGCGATCCCCACCCTATCACATATCTCCATAATTACCACACTGTAACTAATATAAGAAAGATCCGAGCTTGCATCACAGGAAGTCCTGCCTTACAAGTTCCTGCCACAGGAAGTACTGCCTTATAATAATCTACTACCAATCAAGTACTGTCTTTTGATGATCTAAGTTTGTAAATACCTATCAAGTAATGTGCTTTTTATCCTTTGTTCCCCTCTTATAAACCGTTACTACTAAGTTGCCACTTTGGATTACCAGATCGGACCATGTAGTTTTCAGTCTGTACTGGAGCTGATTCTATATTTTCAATGAATCACTAAATTTTACGTTAATCAGAGTACAGATGGTTACTGTATGACAGTTTCCTAATCTATAAAGTGGGGGTAACCATAGCCTCTACTTTGTAAGGTTATCGTGAGTATTCTAATGCACTGCTACTGCTTCAAGTTTGGATCTTACCTTTCTTCACATCCTGCTCTACATGGCATTTCTTTATGTTATTATATAAATTATATATATGATATCTGAGTAGAAGCTTTATTATTATTTTAATAAATATTAAGTAGCTTATTCTTTATAATTTAAATTACTGTATTGAAATTTCTGAACTAAACTTTATATTCTGATTATGTAACACAAGTATCACTACCATCTCCTGGTGAAAACCAGCTGAATTAAAAACAAAACATAAACCGGTTGCCTTCAACTTGATTCCTACTCATGGTGGCCCAGCTAAATTATAGGTTGAAATACTTGAGCATTGAAGAAACCTTGCCAGACCATAGATATACTTGAACCATTATCTGGAACCATTTGCTAGACTATATCACAACTCATTGGAGCTACATCCTCAGCTATTTATAATGAGGAAGTTAAAAATGTAAGTTTCTTAATAAACAAACCCTAAATTCATTCATTAACCTTTATTCATGTGCTTTATCAACCTTCTATGGTTTTAAAAGCAATTGTACATGCATCATCAGATTCGCAAAATCTTTGTGAGCTACCTTTTTAGGACTGGTATTATTTTTTTATTTTACGGAAGTAGAAATGGAAGTTTAGAGAGATCAAAGAGAAATTTTGCCCACGTTTATAGTACCAGCAAGTGACAGATCTTGGCCTTGAATTCAACTCTTCTGACTGTATTAGAAGTCTTTATTCATTCTACCACATTGCCTCTAAACTGGATATCTTAAAATAAAGTTACAAATAGATTAACAACATCTTCCACAAATTCCAGGTCACAGATTTGACCAATCCAATCAACTTTTTAATATACAATTAGAGAAGATCGATTTTTGAAACATCAAGCCTTCATTTTCTATATTTATTACAGAGTGAAAACATCACAAATATGGCTGGGTACTGTTAAAAATAGTAATGATTGTTTGTGTTGTTGGGTGTTGTAGAGTCGATTCTGACTGAAAGATCACATGTGACAGAGTAGAGCTGCCCCATAGGGCAGTCAAGCTTACTGTTTGTGCCACCAGAGCTTCTTATTAAAATAGTAATAGCTATTCTGTCCTATAGGGTCACTATGAGTCAGAATTGACTTGATGACAACAGCTTTGGGTTTTTTGGAAGGCTTATTAAGTTTACTGGTGGGAGAAGCAATCCACTTAGACACTGGTAGTTCATGTTTATCTTTGCTCAGTATGCCTAACTGCAAGGTCTAAGTTTCCTCTGACTCAGAGCCATTTATTTAGCTTTTCATGTGGGATATTAAGGTCAAAGTGACTAAAATGTACATATTTTTGCCATTGCTTACTCCTCAGAGGAGGTGGAATGGCTTGCTTTCTTCTTGCTACAGAAAGTGCTGAGCTCCTAGGGTTCCTCAAATGTAGCCACCATCTGGGCTTTATCTCACCTTGTGGATCTGGGAGGCAGAGGAACTTTTGCTACCTCTTATGTTCCTGTTGTTTGCTATGCTTTGTGTAATAAACTGTCCTGCTCTGATCCACTGTGTCTCATTGTCTACTTTGGAGATGTGTGGAGTCGTGTTCCTCTTTCTCATCCTCTGCCAGAATGGTGTTCTTTTCTGACAAATATTCATTTATTCCTAACACCTGCCTATTTGCTTGGTATTTTGGGTCCTATTTTAAAAATGAGGAAATTGAGGGGCTTCACAAACAAGTCGAAAGTAATGGAACTGAAATGCAAATACACGGTGTGTTCTCCCCTAATCACTGCTCTTAAAAGAACAAACAAAACCCAACAAACTTTAAGTACCAATAGTATTTAAAAGAAATCCCAAGGGTCACCAGATTTGATGGACTCAGGATTCTATTTTGTTTGTCTGAAATTTTCAGCTGTTGATCTGAACTCCAGCTAATTGCAAAAAAGAAACACATTAAAAACAGAAAAAAAACTTTTCTCCTTTTTTTTTCCTGGCAGAATTAGGATATGTTACTCAGCTGTGTAGTATGCTAGAAGCAATATTGGACTTCACTTAGTGGAGAGGGGAGATTGCATAAAGCTAGAACGGGAAGCATAGAAAGGACAGATGTGTGGTCTTCAGAGGATAAGATTGACGGATAAGATTGGCAAGACTAAGAGTATAAAGCGTTTCTAGAGAGTCTATCCAGCTGTAATCCACATTCTGAGACCCAGGCACTGGGCCATCCAATTGGTGAAATAGGTTGTAGTTTCCAAAATATAGAGCAGATATGATGTGAGGATCAGGAAGACTGGCACTCATTTCAATAACTGGGGCAACATCCAACCTCAGGTAATGGAGTTTGTAGGCATAAGGCCCTGCCTAAAAAAAAAAAAAAAAATTTTAGCTATGTACATTTTTGGAAAGAGTTTTGATTCCTTTAGTGGCCTACAGGGGGCACGGTTACCCAAAAGGCCCAAGAAGAAGATAGGCCTGGTCTCCACTAAGGGTATTTTCTTGAGAAATGTTTGGGGGAAGGGAAATCCCAAGGGCATGTGGAATTGTGGGAATATCATTCATACTGGCCTTTGGGTTTATCTTAGCTGATTGTCAATCCATGTGCTTCTGATACATCAGGCGATGTACCGAGTCTGAGCTGTAACTTTCTCATTAGTTCAGGGAGTAACGTGATTGCCTGCTGATTACTAGATGTTCATTAGAAGCATCTAAAATGGAGGCTAGGCTTGTCACAAGAACTAACATTCATGAATACCTAAGGAAAAATGACTTTTAAAAATGCTGACACAATGATTAATCTGAATAATGTAGGAATCTCTATGGCAGATGATTTATTATATGCATTCAACATTGATTTTAAATGAGAGCATATGGTCTGGCATACCTAGTCATATACAATATTATACCATTTTGATTTGCCTACCAGCAAAGTAACTAGTGAAGTACTTCATTCCCTGACATAGATGCTATTTAGTATCTAGACTCATCAGAGTATAAACACTTGACCAAAATGTTTGGCCTGGTTAAGAAAAACCGACTTCGTGAACAATTTCTGTAACTGTGAATAAGCATCTGTGGAGATTGTCCTTTCCTTCACCTTAATCCTTAAAATTGAGATACTCAAAGTTTAGTAACGGGGGTGGTGTTACATAGTGAGAATTCTCAATTGGATCAACTTTTAAATAAAACAAACAAATTTACTCATATTTTCCATATATATTCATATTTCCACCATTCTGAAGCATTGCTTAAAAAAGGAAAATGTCAATACTGTATTAGTTAGAGATGCTGAGACAAGTACATGCTGAAATACTCTCAAAGCATTGCCTATATTTGCCGTCTCCAATTTCCTGCCTCCTGTTTGTTCTTAGGTTGGTGGTTCGAACCCACCCAGAAGTGCCTCAGAAGTCAGCCTTGGTGGTCTGCTTCTGAAAGGTCACAGCTTTGAAAATTCTATGGTGCAGTTTTACTCAGCACACAAGGGGTCACGATGAATCAGAATTGACTCTTCTTAGAGTCAATGTACACATTTACTTTTTTGTTGTTATTGTTGTTCAAAAACTTTTAATAGATGAATTTTTTGATTTGCGTTTTGCTTGGTTTTTTTTTTTTTTTTTAAGTTTCAACTGGTAATTTCCCCCCAAAGTCCCTGAGATCTGCCAACTTTCTAGCAATAGTGTTTTGCAGATGTCGGAACATTTCGGATGATCTCTGTTCAATTTTGTTCCAAGGGACGTCTCTTCTACCACCTGATTGCCACCTCCCGTGCCGCCCACCCCAGCTTTCTGCTCCAATCTGAATTAGTTAATTTCTGGGCCTCGTTACAGCTGAACGCCTGAGACTGCTCTGCAATAATCCCCTGTGTTACACTTGATTTTTTCTTTAACCCTATTTCATTTTCTTGCATGTTTACCTCATTTGCTTAAGTATATCCTCCAGTACTTCCTACAATTGATTTTAGCCAAAAGGCAGAGATCTGATTCATCCAGTGCTTCCTTGTTGTCGTTGTTGTTAGGTGCCATCAAGTCAGTTCCAACTCATAGCGACCCTATGCACAACAGAACGAAACACTGCCCGGTCCTGCACCATCCTCACAATCGTTGTTATGCTTGAGCTCATTGTTGCAGCCACTGTGTCAATCCACCTCGTTGAGGGTCTTCCTCTATTCTGCTGACCCTGTACTCTGCCAAGCATGATGTCCTGCTGCAGGGACTGATCCCTCCTGAAAACATGTCCAAAGTATGTAAGATGCAGTCTTGCCGTCCTTGCCTCTAAGGAGCATTCTGGCCGCACTTCTTCTAAGACAGATTTGTTCGTTCTTTTGGCAGCCCACGGTATATTCAATATTCTTCGCCAACACCACAATTCAAAGGCGTCAACTTTTGTCCAGTCTTCCTTATTCATTGTCCAGCTTTCGCATGCATATGATGTGATTGAAAATACCATGGCTTGGGTCAGGCGCACCTTAGTCTTCAGGGTGACATCTTTGCTCTTCAACACTTAGAAGAGGTCCTTTGCAGCAGATTTGCCCAGTGCAATGCATCTTTTGATTTCTTGACTGTTGCTTCCATGGCTGTTGATTGTGGATCCAAGTAAAACGAAATCCTTGACAACGTCAATCTTTTCTCCGTTTATCATGATGTTGCTCATTGTTCCAGTTGTGAGGATTTTTGTTTTCTTTAAGTTGAGGTGTAATCCATACTGAAGGCTGTGGTCTTTGATCTTCATTAGTAAGTGCTTCAAGTCCTCTTCACTTTCAGCATGCAAGGTTGTGTCATCTGCATAACGCAGGTTGTTAATGAGTCTTCCTCCAATCCTGATGCCTCGTTCTTCTTCATATAGTCCAGCTTCTCGTGTTATGTGTTCAGCATACAGATTAAATAGGTATGGTGAAAGAATACAACCCTGACGCACTCCTTTCCTGACTTTAAACCAATCAGTGTCCCCTTGTTCTATCCGAACAACTGCCTCCTGACCTATGTAAAGGTTCCTCATGAGCACAATTAAGTGTTCTGGAATTCCCATTCTTCACAGTGTTACCCATAGTTTGTTATGATCCGCACAGTCGAATACCTTTGCATAATCAATAAAACATAGGTAAATATCCTTCTGGTATTCTTTGCTTTCAGCCAGGATCCATCTGACATCAGCAATGATATCCCTGGTTCCAAGTCCTTTTCTGAAAACGGCCTGAATTTCCGGCAGTTCCCTGTCGATATACTGCTGCAGTCGTTTTTGAATGATCTTCAGCAAGATTTTGCTTGAGTGTGATATTAGTGATATTCTCCTATAATTTCCACATTCAGTTGGATCACCTTTCTTGGGAATAGGCATAAATGTGGATCTCTTCCAATCAGTTGGCCAGGAAGCTGTCTTCCATATTTCTTGGCATAGATGAGTGAGCACCTCCAGTGCTGCATCTGTTTGTTGAAATATCTCAACTGCTATTCCAACAATTCCTGGAGTCTTGTTTTTCACCAATGCCTTCAGAACAACTTGGACTTTTTCCTTCAGTACCATTGGTTCCTGATCATATGCCACCTCTTGAAATGGTTGAATATCGACTAATTCTTTTTGGTATAATGACTGTGTATTCCCTCCATCTTCTTTTGATGCTTCCTGTGTTGTTTAATACTTTCCTCATAGAATCCTTCACTATTGCAACTTGAGGCTTGAATTTTTTCTTCAGTTCTTTCAGCTTGTGAAATGCCAAGCGTGTTCTTCCCTTTTGGTTTTCCATCTCCTGCTCTTTGCACCTGTCATTATAATACTTTACATTGTCTTCTCGAGAGGCCCTTTGAAATCTTCGGTTCAGTTCTTTTACTTCATCAATTCTTCCGTTTGCTTTAGCTGCTCGACACTCAAGATCAAGTTTCAGAGTCTTCTCTGAAATCTACCTTGGTCTTTTCTTTCTTTCCTGTCTTTTCAATGACCTCTTGCTTTCTTCATGGATGATGTCCTTGATGTCATTCCACAACTCGTCTGGTCTTTGGTCACTAGTGTTCAATGCATCAAATCTTTTCTTGAGATGGTCTCTAAATTCAGGTGGGATATACTCAAGGTCATATTTTAGTTCTCGTGGACTTGCTCTGATTTTCTTCAGTTTCAGCTTGAAATTGCATATGAGCAATTGATGGTCTGTTCCACAGTCAGCCCCTGGCCTTGTTCTGACTGATGATATTGAGCTTTTCCATCGTCTTTTTCCACAGATGTAGTCAATTTGATTTCTGTGTGTTCCATCTGGGGAGGTCCATGTCCATGTCCATGTGTATAGTTGCCGTTTATGTTGGTGAAAGAAGGTATTTGCAATGAAGAAGTCGTTGGTCTTGCAAAATTCTATCATTCAACCTCCGGCATTGTTTCTATCACCAAGGCCATATTTTCCAACTACTGATCCTTCTTCTTTGTTTCCAACTTTCACATTCCAATCACCAGTAATTATCAATGCATCTTGATTGCATGTTCGATCAATTTCAGACTGCAGCAGCTGATAAAAATCTTCTATTTCTTCATCTTTGGCCCTAGTGGTTGGTGCATAAATTTGAATAATAGTCGTATTAACTGATCTTCCTTGTAGGTGTATGGATATTATCCTATCATGGACAACGTTGTACTTCAGGATAGATCTTGAAACGTTCTTTTTGATGATGAATGCAACACCATTCCTCTTTAAGTTGTCATTCCCAGCATAGTAGGCTATATGATTGTCCGATTCAAAATGGCCAATACCAGTCCATTTCAGCTCATTAATGCCTAGGATATTGATGTTTATGCGTTCCGTTTCATTTTTGACAATTTCCAATTTTCCTAGATTCATACTTCATATATTCCAGGTTCCGATCATCAATGGACGTTTGCAGCTGTTTCTTCTCATTTGGAGTCATGCCACATCAGCAAGTGAAG
This sequence comes from Elephas maximus indicus, assembly GCF_024166365.1. NCBI lineage: Eukaryota > Metazoa > Chordata > Mammalia > Proboscidea > Elephantidae > Elephas > Elephas maximus. Next base: position 140,951,912 of record NC_064821.1, read on the forward strand.
GTCCCAAAAGCTTTACTCCAACCACATATTAAGGTCGACTCTACTTTGAGGAGACAGCTCTTCCCCAGTCATTTTTTTAGTGCCTTCCAACCTGGGTGGCTCATCTTCCAGCACTGTATCAGACAGTGTTTTGCTGCTATTCATAAGGTTTTCACTGGCTAATGCTTTTCAGAAGTAGACTGCCGGGTCCTTCTTCCTAGTCTGTCTTAGTCTGGAAGCTCAGCTGAAACCTGTCCTCCATGGGTGACCCTGCTGGTATCTGAATACCGGTGGCATAGCTTCCAGCATCACAGCAACACACAGGCCCCCCCCAGTCCGAAAAACTGACAGATGTGGGAGCCAGTGCTTCCTAGGCATCATGAAATAGAATTTTTTTTCCTAAAGCTGTATCTCCAGCACATAAAATGATACTAAACACATAATAGATGCTCATTAAAAGTTTTAAATGAATAAATTGCCATATATATATTTTTTTGCCAATTGGTCCCTTCTTCCCCCCTCCCCAGGTGTTTTTCTAAGCTCACTATGGTAATTTCTTTTATATGTTTCTGTAAAAAAATTAGCATAATGCACTTATGAAAATACCTCACAGTGGAGGTGCAGTTGTCAAAAAAAACTATAACACTGGCATTATTTGTGTAAAAATCTGGTAATAAGTGAATACAGTAAAGAGTATATAAGAAATAGATTTTCTGACACTGTACATTTATTTCTAAAATGTCTTCCTTTTCGCATTAACCTTTACATGTTGGTTTGGTGGAATGTACAATCCTAGGTTGAATTTTTTTTTTTCTGCATTTATAAGTTTTGCTCCATTATCTTTTGGCGTCCAGTATTGATGTTGAGAAGATATCATTTGGTTCCCATTTCTTTCTCCCGTTCTCTCTCAAGACGCACTAAGATTATTTTCATTGTTTATGCATTTCATGACAATGACTTGGTATGATTCTTTTTTTTCATTACTTTTGGGGGACGTTTGATAGGCTTTTTCAAGCGATAGTCTTAGGTCCTTACGGTTTGAAAAATATTCTTGTATTAGTCAATATTTTTTTCTCTTCATATGGAACCTCTGGGATTACTCTTCTCCTTTCGTTTTCTCTCCCTCTTTCCCCCTCCCACCCTTCCTTCCTTCCTTCCTTTCTTTTCCCTGTTGGCCTTTTTTTTTTTTTTTCCCAGATTTCCTCATGCTTACTTTCTAAAGCTTTGATAATATTTTTTATTTTCATCTTATTCTTTATCTCCAGAAATTATTTCCTATTATTAGATTGGTATTTTTTCTGCATCCTGTTATCATTTTATACATGAAGTATCTTATCACGAAGACTTTAACTATAACATTTTTTAAAGGTTTCCCCTCCTCTCAGAATTTTGTCTATTTCTTCTGAATCGCATTTTAGTGTTTGGGTTGTTTTGGTCTCCATCTTTACGCAGTGATAGTTGGCTGTCGAGGAGCCCTGGTGGTACAGTAGTTAAAAGCTTCACTGCTGACCTAAAGGTAGGCAGTTTGAACCCACCAGCCACTCCTCTCTCAGGAGAAAGGTATGGCAGTCTTCTTCCATAATATTTACAGCCTTGGAAACCCTGTGGGGCAGTTCTACCCTGTTCTATAGGGTCACTATAAGTTTGAATCGACTCTATGGTAACAGATTTGTTTTTGTTTTTAAGTTGTTTGTCCATTTATATTTATTTGAAATCCCTAAAATGTTTCAAAACGGAGTGGGCAAGCAGTGCTTTTGATAGTGGGTGTACTCTGGAAAGATCAGGGAGCAAGCCTACCTTTTAAGTAGGAGACTCCAAATATTAAAATGTGGGGGTATTTTTTCTGGAGCTGTTCGTTTAGCCAGAGAAGAATCATCCAATTTCATGCCTAGTAGGTAAAGAGGGAAGGATTGTATCAACTAATTGCAGTATTCTGCAAAAATGGTGGAAGAGTGAGACTGAGGGTATTAAAGGTCAGACTTTAACTTTCCTGTTTTAAGCTTGCTTCTCATTGTTTCCAGTATCCTTGCTAAATTTCTCCGAAGTGTAAACATCCTGTCCTCTGTGGGGTAGGAGTTGAGAGAGGTTATCTGGGGAAACAATTGAATCTACATCCATACTTCCTACGTAGCAACTTATTTTCATTTGTGTAACCTACTCCTGTTGTTGTTAGCTGCCATAGTGTTGGCCTGGACTCATGGTGACTTCATGCACAATGGAGTGAAACTATAATTGGTTGAGGATTAGGCTGTTGTGATTCATAGGGTTTTCATTGACTGATTTTCAGAAGCAGATTACCGGGGCTTTCATCCTAGTCTATCTTAATGTGGAGGCTCCACTGATACCTGTTCAGCATCATAGCAACACACAAGCCTCCACTGACAGTTAGTGGCTATACGAGGTGCATTGTCCAGGAATTGAACCTGGTTCTTTTGTATCTAGAACAAAATCAATTCGGACTCCTTGTGACCTTATAGGTCAGAGTAGTACTGCCCCTATGGTTTCCAGGACTGTAATCTTTACAAAAGCAGATTGCCACATCTTTCTCCCTTGGAGCTGCCAGTAGGTTCAAACTGACAATCTTTTAGTTAGCAGCCAAGTGCTTAACCACTGCACCACCAGGGCTCCAGGTCTTTTGCATAGATGGCAAGAATTCTACAACTGAACCACCAATGCCCCCCAACTTACTCCTTCCTATTGAAATACCTACAACCTTTAAGTACTGGGGCTCTCAAGGTTTCTCTCCTTTTTTAGGGTTTAACCACTGCAGGTACTTAGACTGCAAATTTCCTTTTTTAAAATATAGTTAATGGTCTCATATCTGCTCTCTTATAAGATAATTTAAAAATCTTCATCTGCTACTATCTTATCTTCCATTTTCCTTACCTTTATGGGTAAACATGTATTTTACTTTAACTTAAAAAAATGGTTTTGGAAGGGAGAAAAGTTAAAAATGTGTGTGTAAGCTGCCATGCTTAACTTGAAGTTTTCCCTTCATATTTCAATTGAAACTAGTAAAACAATTCGTGATCAATACATGTACAACGCCTATTGTATGCTGGATAAGCTTAAGATGCTATTGTATAATCAGTAATTTATTACTATCACAATGTATTGCATGATTTCACAGGTATAACTGTAACCAGATAGCCTTTTCTATGACAAAGGACTGCTAGCTACCACACAAGATGACCTGCTCAAAGTATTTGGAGATGAGCACAGAGGTCTCAATTATGTGGCATCTAGGCAGAAGAAATCGTGCAAAGATTTTCTATTCTTCCAGAATTACTTTTCCAGAGAACACGCATGAATCTTTGTAGTGATAAATAAAGCAGTCGGGGGGTGGGGGCTTGGGGGTTCAAGGGAAGTGATCATATGCTAATGCTAAAGGGAGCTAGAGAAACTTCATTTCTCTTAGATTTTTTAATTTATTTTAATTTTTTAAATTCAAATAGAAGGTGGCATTAAAGATCCTGTAATGAGTAGATATTTGGGTGAATAAAAGATTATGCCCATTAAATAATTTTAATGAAAATGTTAGAATGGGTGTAGAGGCAATTTTACATTGACTTAGGAGAAAAGTAGTTGTGTGGGGGCTATGAGAAGACATAAAATTTATAAGAAAAATTTATGCCATTCATGTTAATTACTTTAAGAGAATGTTGTTGTTGTTGTTAGGTGCTGTTGAGTCAGTTCCGACTCACAGCGACCCACTATCAGAGAATAAAAAAAATAAAGGAATACTACTGGTTAAATTAGGTCAAATATACTGCTATCCATTATTGTAATAAAATTTATGACTATTGCCAGGATTATATTAGGAAATGACATTTGTCACAAAGGGGGAATAGATATGTCTTAATTGATTAGACGAAGATTAGATAAAGATTGGCTCACTGAATCTATATTAAAAAAAAAAAGAAACAAAACAAAATTGCCATCGAGTGGATTCTGACTCATATTGACCGTACAGGACAGAGTAGAACTGCCCCATAAGGTTTCCAAGAAGCGGCTGGTGGATTTGAACTGCCAGACTTTTTGATAGGCTTAGTTAATTATTATGCATCCTAATTATGCATCCACTTAATTGTACTCATGAGGAACCTGTACATAATTCAAGAGGCAGTTGTTTGGACAGAACAAGGGAATACTTCGTGGTTTAAAGTCAGGAAAGGTGTGCATCAGGGTTGTATCATTTCACCATACCTATTCAATCTGTATGCTGAGCAAATAATCTGAGAAGCTGGGCTATATGAAGAATGGGGCATCAGGTTTGGAGGAAGACTCATTAACAACCTGTGATATGCAGATGACACAACCTTGTTTGCTGAAAGTGAAAAGAATTTGAAGCACTTCCTGATGAAGATCAAAGGCCAAGGCATGGTGTTTTCAATTGCCTGTGCATGGGAAAGCTGGACAATGAATAAGGAAGGCCAAAGAAGAGTTAATGCCTTTGAATTGTGAAGTCGTCAAAGAATATTGAATATACCATGGACTGCCAAAAGAATGAACAAATCTGTCATGGAAGAAGTATACCCATAATGTTCCTTAGAAGCAAGAATGGTGAGACTAGGTCTCGCGTACTTTGGACATGTTGTCAGGAGGGATCAGTCCCTGGAGAAGGACATCGTGGTTGGTAAAGTAGAGGGTCAGTGAAAAAGATGAAGACCCTCAATGAGATGGATTGACATAGTAACTACAACAATGGGCAAAACAATAATTGTGAGGATGGTGTAGGACTGGGCAGTGTTTGGTTCTGTTGTACATAAGGTTGTTATGAGTCAGAACCAACTTGATGGCACCTAACAACAACAACAGTATGTGAAAATTCTTAATTGATTTAGAATTTTAAAATTAATATGTTTAATGCTTGTTATTTAATCATAATTAAAACTTTATTAAAAAAATAAAGATTATTTAGATTCAGTTTTTGTTATGTTTGTGTGAGTAGAGTTGACAACCTAAGTATTTTTTCCATTAGGTTCCCGGCTAGAACTGAGTCCACTATACGTTCTCTGATCTCACAGATAATGACATTGAAAGTTGGGGTTTCTTCATCAAGAAACTTCTATTTGCTAATGAAGGGACCTAGATACCTGACATTAAAGTTTTCATGTTTTTAGAATCTAAATTTCCATAAGCTTTTGGTGAATTTTAGGAGAGTTGTACTCTGATTTGTATTTTCAAACAGTTCACCCAGATAGCCATGTGATAAACGGACAATGGGGTAGCAGAAATGGAAGCATGAAGTCTGGGCAGGAGGCTCAAGAGTTGATGGGTTAGCCAAGGGTGAAGGCAGTGAAGATAGGGAAAAGGGATCAGAGTTCGGATTATGTTTTGGTGGTAGAACTGATAGTACTGGTTTGCAAGTGAATGGTGAGGGAAAGGAATGGATTAAAGACACATTTTAAAATTTTTGCTTTAAAGACAGTGGTGGGAAGTGGATAGTTTGCTCTTTACTAAGATGAAGGACCAGGTTTGGAAATAGAAATGAGGATACACATTTTGAGAATATTAAATTTCAGATAATTATAAATAAGTTGAAATACATCTAAACAGTTGTATGTTTGAGTCTAGAGTTTTAGGGAGAGGTGAGGACTAGAGATAGAGAAATCAGATACATCTGCCTGAGAATAAGATTAAGAACAAGAATTAACATTTATAACTGCTTCCTAAATACCACACAGACAGCCATTGAAAACTCTATGGAGCACAGTTCTATTCTGATACATATGGGGTCACCATGAGCTGGAACCAACTCTATGGCAACTGTGTTGTTATTGTTGTTAGGTACCAACCACTCCGTTTCTACTCAGCAACCCTATGTACAGCAGAACGAAACACCGCCTGGTTCTTTGTCGTCTTCACAATCTTTGCTATGTTTGAGCCGATTGTTGCAATGACTGTGTCCATCCATCTCGTTGAGGGTCTTCCTCTGTTTTACTGACCCTCTGCTTTACCAAGCATGATGTCCTTCTCCAGGGACTGGTCTCTCCTGATAACATGTCCAAAGTATGTGAGACTAAGTCTCACCAACCTTGCTTCTAAGGAACACTCTGGCTTATTTCTTCCAAGACAGGCTTGTTCATTCTTCTGGCAGCCCATGGTTTATTTAACATTCTTCACTAACACCACAATTCAAAAGCATCAATTCTTCTTCAGTGTTACTTATTCATTGTCCAACTTTCACATGCATATGAGGCAATTGAAAATATCATGTCTTGGGTCAGGCACACCTTAATCCTCAAAGTGACATCTTTGCTTTTTAACACTGTAAAAAGACCTTTTGCAGCAGATTTGCCCAATGCAATGCATCTTTTGATTTCTTAACTTCTGCTTCCATAGGTATTTATTGTGGATCCAAATAAAATGAAATCCTTGACAACTTTAATCTTTTCTCTGTGTATCATGATGTTGCTCGTTGGTCCAGTTGTGAGGATTTTTGTTTTCTTTAAGTTGAGGTGTAATTCATACTGAAGGCTGTGGTCTTTGATCTTCATCAGTTAAGTGCTTCAAGTCCTCTTCACTTTCACATGCAAGGTTGTGCTATCTGCATAATGTAGGTTGTTAATGAGTCTTCCACCAATCCTAATGTCACATTCTTCTTCATATAGTCCAATTTCTTGGATTATTTGCTCAGTATACAGGTTGAATAAGTATGGTGAAAGGATACAATCCTAATGCACACCTTTTTGATTTTAAACCATACAGTACCCCCTTGTTCTGTTTGAATGACTGCCTCCTGGACTATGTATAGGTTTCCCATGAGTACAATTAAGTGTTCTGGAATTCTCATTCTTTGCAATGTTATCCATAATTTATTATGATTCACACAGTTGAATGGCTTTGCATAGTCAATAAAATACACTATGGCAACTAGGTTTTGGTTAATGGCAGACTGGGTGGAAATAAGAAACCAGTAGCTATGGCAGATACAAAGAAATTATTATAGTCTCTTGACACTAATTTATATTTTTGAATTGGAAAAATAACCTTGATTTCTGACTGTAAAAATGGTTCCCTGTTGTGTTTCTTTTTCCTTTTTTTAAGTGATAGAATAAGTAAGTACTCTTTACTGGCATTTGCCTCCACAGAGAGTACTGTGGAGGTGGGAACCTTTGAATAAACAACTGTTGCTAAATCATACCTATTGTGAGAAGACAGTTTGTTCCAAGAAATCTGACTTTTACCATGTCGACACTTTAAAAAAAAAATACTTTGACTAAGAATTAGGAGAAAAACAATGCATAAATTTGACTGCAGAGTCTTGGAGGGGATTTTTGAGAACTATGGAATTTTGAGGCACAGTCAAATGGACAACTATTTCTTTCTCTTTCAACCCCCCTTGTATTTTCTTTCATTTAATAAATTTTATAATTTACTTATATTAATAAAATTATTTTTCACTCACAGTAGATAGAACATACTCTAGTCATTCATAAATATTCTTATGTTTATTGACTACTTGTTAGAAGCTTCTTAAAAAGAGCTTACAATTTATTATGTAGTAAATATTCAATGCCTTGTTAATTAAATTGATTAAAATTACAAACCGTATGATTAAGTGAATACTTTGGCCATGCAAAACAAAGATTTATAAATATTCTCAACAGGGAGAGGTTATGTAGTCCTTTTGAAAAATGTACTGACTCTGATGTCAGAAGATTTTATTCCTTCATTCATTTCAAAATGCTTATTGTGTACCCAACCTATGTATTGTGTACTGTTGGGTAGGTTCTGACTCATGGCGACCCTATAGAACAGGGTAGAATCACCTCAGAGGGTTTTCTAGGCTGTAATCTTTACTAGAGCAGATCACCAGGTCTTTTCTCCCACATAACTGCAGTTTGGTTCAAACCACTGACCAGGTTAGCAGCTGAGCTCTTTACCATTGTGCTACCAGGGCTCCTTCGGTATTTGGTAGGAAGAAGTCCCTAAACTGTTGATTTCAAAGAGCTTAGGCTTCTTAAGCTAATGCTGCTTTATAGCAAGACTTTCTTTGCTAAACATTAAGGATTCAAAAATGGGCAGACTATAGTCATTTGCTGCCTCAGTGCCCTCCTAACATGCATTTAGGTAAATTGCTTCTCCCTGTGTTCTACTTTTCTCATATGTAAAACATAGGTAATAACAGAAATTATACCTAAGGGAAGGAGTGATCTCTCAGGTCCCTACCACCTCTAAAATTTTATTAAAAAAGATTGAGATTTACCCTTGAGGAACAAATGGGATTTTAAAAATAAGAGACAAAACTTTCCAGAAAGGGAGTTAAAAATAAAGTAAATGTATACACATATACACACACACACACACACAAAGAGCCCAAGCCTGTTGCAGCAGTAAGTTTACGTGGAGGAGCAGTAGGACACAGGAGTCTGTAGGTTATATAAAGGAGTTCTGGGGGTGCAAATGGTTAATATAGTCCACTGCTAACAGAAAGGTTGGAGTTCGAGTCCACCTGGAGGCACCTCAGAAGAAAGGCTTAAGATCTACTTCTGAAAAATCAGACATTGAAAACCCTATGGAGCACAGTTCTACTCTGACACTCTTGGGATTACTATGAATCAGAATCAACTCAATGGCCACTGGCTGGTCTGGTCAGGTTATATTGTGAATGATCATAAATGTCGGTATGACAGGAGGAATAATTAGCCCCCAGGAGCCATTTTTGTCCTTTACTATCTAGTTAAAGAATGCAGAGTGGTTAAACACTTGACTGCTAACTGAAAGGTTGGTGGTTCAAACCCATCAGCTGCTCTGCAGGATTAAGAAGTGACAGTCTCTCTGTAAAGATTTACAGCCTTGGGAATCATATGGGGGCAGTTCTACCGTGTCCTACAGGGTTGCTATGAGTTGGAATTAACTCAAGGACAATGGGTAGGACTTACCACCTAGAGGTTACACACCCAGCTTCTCTTGCAGAAAGGTGTGATCATGTGATCTAGTTTGGACAAATTAAGTAGATTTGGACAAATCAACTAGTTTCTATGCTATCTTCATTAAGACAAAGCTGCTTATCATTGACTTCCTCCCCACAGCTCCACTCCTGCTGGAAAATCGTGACAACTAAAGCAAGCTTGGAAGGCGTGTGTTAAAGCAGGCAAAACCACCTCTCCAAATATGGGCTGCGCATATGTGGACAGTTATGTGAGATGTGACATACTTCTACCTTATTTAAATCAATTTATTTTGAGATCTCTGATATAGAAGCTCAGTCTGACGGGAATTAAATAACAGTAACCGCCATTTTAACTACATTCAATCACAATTCTGGATTTTCTGAAATTGTCGTGATTTAAGATAATATTCTTTTTTGTAGAGGCAAGTTTTTAATTATATAATTGAATAAGATTTTTTTTATAATGTCCTATAACCTTTTTATAACCTTTCTTACAAATAAATCTGTAAATCAGATTACTTGAATAAAATAGATATCTGAATATTTAGTGTCTAAAATCTGGTCCCTTTAATCCCTAAGGGACCCTGATGCTTTATCAGATGGGGGCGTGGAGGGGACTCCAGATCCTTTTCCTGGTGTGCAGTCTCCTGGGATATGTGGTGTGGTCTCTTCTCTGACTGCTTTTCCAGCAAGAATGGGGCACTGCAGTTGATAGTTTTCTTATCCCTGTATTTTCATACTTTCTGTCATACTTAGTATAAATGCTAGAGCCCTGGTTGCAAAGTGAATAAAAGCTACAATTGCTAACCTAAAAAGTCTGCAGTTTGAATCCACCAGCCCCTCCTTGGAAACCCTATGGGGAAGTTCTACTCTGTCCTATGGGGTAGCTATGAGTCGGAATCCACTCTGCAGCAGGGTTTTTTTTTTTTTTTTTTGTAGTAAAAATGTATACTTAAAATACCACTAACTTGTTTTCAAAATTGGATTAATGCTTATATGGCCAGGACTAGGGTGAGGCAAACGAGGCGCTTGAAATAGATACAAAATTTGAGGGCCGCTTTAAGGAAGACAGGATTAGTATTACTGATTTTATTTTTGCCTCAGCCTCCAATATGGTTCTCCATGGCACTGTTACTGATCTATCTTTGCAATACAATAGAATAAAGTACACCAGAATACGATAGAACAGAATACAAGACACAGTGCATTGACCAAGGGACTTGTGATTAACAAGAGAAATTAAGGAATAATAGTCATTTATTTTGAGTTTGAGGACATGAATTGCTTTAGAAGTTACGGCAGAGTCATCTAGTCAAATATCCCAGAATAAACATTATTCAGATAAAAAATACCCAAACTTCTTAAATTTTTTTATTCACTATGAGTCAGAATGGACTCAAGGGCAATAGGTTTGGTCTGGATTTTTTGATATTTTGAAATAATTATAGATTCACATGCAGTTGCAAGAAATGATACAGAGAAATCTTGTGGACTCGTTAGTTTCCCCTAATGGCAGTATTTTGCAAAGCTATAGTACCATGGCACAACTAAAATCTTGACAATGATGTCTTATTCATATTTTTCTGTTTCAGGTGTACTCATTGGCATGTGTGTATGTGTGTGTATGTGTGTAGTGCTATCCAATTTTATCACATCTGTAGATTTGTGTGTCCACCACCCATAATCAAGAAACAGAACCATTTCATCACCACAAGGATCTCTTCTGTTGCCCTTTTATAGCTACACACCCACCATCCTTCCCTCTGCAACCTCTTCCCCCCTCCACTTCAGCCCCTGGGGATCATTAATCTGTTCTATTAAAAAAAAAATTTTTTTTTTAATATTTCTATTATTTATTTATTTTTAATTTCAAGCATGTTATATAAATGAAATCGTAAAGCATGTAACCTTCTGGGATTAGCTTTTTTTTATTCAGCTTAATTTCCTAAAGAGTCATCCAAATTATTATATGTAAAAATAGTTCATTTCATTTTATTGCTGAGTAGTATTCCATGATATGGATATATTATAGTTTGTTTAGCCATTAATTTGTTGAAAGACATCAGGGTTGTTTCTATTTTTTGGCCTTTGTGCATAAAGTTACTATGAATATTTGTATACAGTTTTTTTGTGGACATATATTTTCATTTATCTGAGATAAACTCCCAAGAGCAATTGCTAGGTGATATCATAAGTTGGAACTGACTCTATGGTAACCGGTTTTAAGGCTCTTGTGTGGCACAAACAGTCTGCAATCTACTACTAACCTAAAGGTTGGTGATTTAAACTCATCCACCAGAGCCTTGGAAGAAAGGCCTGGTGACCTTTTTCCATAAAGATTCCTGCCAAGAAAACCCTATGGAGCAGTTTCACTCTGTAAATGTAAATATATGGGTTTGCCATGAGTCTGAATCAACTAGACAGCTACAAGTTATGCAAAATGGCAGGACAGAGAGTTGTTAATTATTGTAAAACCAAGCTGTGTAAAAGCAAAACAAAGCAACCAATTTTCCTTTGCTTCTAGCATCAGGGAAACATGCATGATTGAACTGGAGAAACAAATTGAAGATTTTTCAAGGTTCCACTCCTGCCATTTTATCTAAGTGAGAGGTGGGGCAAATCCTGTGCATATCTACCCTGCTCCTGGTTATTTTTCTTGAGTTTAGTTTATGGCTTCTCACTACATTTATTGTTTGCTTCTTTTTGGTCGTGACCCTTCATTCATTCATTTATTCATTGAGAGTACATATATTTTGAGCCTATGATGTTATTACTGGGTTAACACTGGGTTGATTTCTGGATATTTTTTTAAGGTCCTTTTTCAGAACCATTATTGGTAAAAGTACCCTAATTCCAACACAATCTGGTAGTTCAATGTTCCTAGAAAAGTTTGAAAATAATTTGAGGATATTACTTACGGTCAGCCTAAACAAATCTTAATTCAGATGAATTTCCCATGTAATTCCTGAATTCTGAAGAGTTAAGAAAAATCCCATGGGGTTTCCAAACAAAAAATACAACTGGGAGGCAGCAAGCAAGATGTTATTGATTTTTTTCCTAATAATATTCTCTCTCTTTTACAAATATAAATCCATGTCAACGAAAGCTTTGTCTCCATTGACATGGAAGTTATACAACTGAGAGAGTTCTAAAGAATTTCTCATTATCCCCTGTATCATTTTCCTTTTAGATTAAATCATCACAGTTCCTTTTGATTTCCTTCAATTATATTATTTTAATCAAAGTATTCTCTGAATTGTGAATTTGTTTTCTTATACCCTTTGAGCTGTAATATAAAATGACCTGCAGGTATCAGGTAAAGACTTGACCTGTGAAACACAGAAATAACATGATACTTTGATAGCTTCTTATTTATATAACACAGAATCCACTCACCTGAAGCCTCATGAAAAAAGTAGTAGGATTAGGGGTACTTGTATACAAGTCATCTATTTTGATACATAAATAACAAAAATGATTGGTGTAGGCTTTTAGAATCAGCAGGCTTATGTTAACCTTGTGGTCAAAGGTGATAATACTTATTAGTCTTCTGAGACCAGCAAGTTATTTCCTATTTCTCTTCAGTAGTTTTTGTTCTCTAGATAAATAAAATGCAAAATGCTAATCCATAGACATTTGAAGTTGTCAAGGATTTCATTTTATGCAGGTCAAAAATCAATACCCATAGAAGCAGCATCAAGAAATCAAATGATGTATTGCATTGGGCAAATCTGAAGCAAAAGACTGCTTTAAAATGGTAAAACACAAACATGTCACTTTGATGGATATGGTGTACTTGACCTATGCCATGGTATTTTCAATAGCCTCAAGTGCATGTGAAAGCTGGACAATGAAAAAGGAAGACAGGAAAACAATTGACGCATTTTGAATTGTGATGTTGGTGAAGAATACTGAGTACAACATTGACCGCTAGAAGAGTGAACAAATCCGTCTTAGAAGAGGTACAGCCAGAATGCTCCTTAGAAGTGGAGATGGCAAGACTTTGACTCACTTACTTTGGACATGTTATCAGGAGGGACCAGTCCCTAGAGAAGGACATAACCCTTGGTAAAGTAGAAAGTCAATGAAAAAGAGGAACACCTTCAAGGAGGTGGATTGACACAGGCTGCAACAATGGGCTCAAACATAGCAACAATTGCGAGAATGGTACGGGACTGGGCAATGCTTTGTTCTATTATATATAAGGTCACTATGAATCACAACCAACTCAAAAGCACCTAACAAAACCAGAAAGGACTTTAAAGATAAGATATCTGAATGTCCCCATGTTAGAGATGAAAAAAATGAAGGTCCATACAAGCTTAAAACTGTATTTCTACTATCATAAAACACGCATAATTTTTTCATGTACAGACATTGCTGAAACAGGATGTTTCTTATAATTCATTAGCATCTTACAATGGTCGTTGGTTGGCTAGGTAGCAATTGGATGTCATTGACTCATAAGCATGAACTTGCTTGTTACCGGAAAACTGCGTGAACTTGATGGCATGACTGGACAACTTCAACTTCACATTTCAGTCAATAAATCAATTAAGAATCATTTGAGTAAAGCATAAATTCTGGCTATGGTCCAAAAAGTTGTGTTAGTACCTTTTGGTAAGATGCAGAATGTATATGCATTAAAATTCATATAATGGATGTGAATGGCTTGGAAGAAAATCCTGGATTTAATAGCTTGAAGCATTTTTTTTTTTTAAGAAAAGTTGCAGCACCAATGACAGGATGGCACAGAGAATGATAATGTTTGGGAACTATACGCGTCACCTACTTTTGGTGAAAAATTGACTCAAAGGAGCCAACTCTGGCACTCTCTCATGTTTTTGTTTTTATATATGCATATAGCATTGATACATGAAAAATATGTCTAAATAAGTCTAAAAGAACTCCTTTAAAACACATAAAAATTTTTTAAGAGATAAGGAATGTTATGTCATAGTTTGAAAAACTTTTCTTAGTGGAACATAAAATAATGATAGGTCTTATTATCAATGGCGTCTTAGATTAAGTGTAATAACAGTATTTAATAGTTGAGGAAGGATTAGAATTTGGCACTTCTGAATCACAATTCAATACCCTTTCCCCTAGAAAGTTATGGATTTAATCAATTCTTGTTCATTCTTACATCTTTAGCTGTTTTCCTATATTATCCATTTATACTCTCTCTGAAGTTGAAAAACAAAATATTCCAGTTTTGGTGAAGAAATCTAATCTTTATTTCTATGATGTTAGCACAATATACTCACACAATAGCTTTGCTCTGTACTTAACAAAATACATTTATAGCACTTTACAAACTTTTTCAGTTTGGAAAACATTGCATAACATTTTATTAAACACAATACTTTATATATATTAGATATATATTCATAATTTTATTTACTTTAAAAAGATAATTAACTCTCTTTATTCAATACTTTGTTTTTATCAATAAAGCACAGCCTAACAAAGGAAGAGGTGCTCCCATTAGCAAATACAATAAATAGACCACTAAGAAGAGATACCACCTGTTAGTCTGATTTATTTCAAATTAAGGTACCAGTGGAATGTAAACAAAGATTTTTTTTTCTGTATTTTTTTCTTCTTCTTCCTTTTTTTTTTTTTTACAAAAGATGTGTTATCAAATATACATGCAGAGGTCTGAGTTCTAGTGACTATCGTTATTTTTCCTTAACAATATGGTACAATTTGTTAAGTCATTAAAAACTGTAGCCTTTGGCACTTTGAATAGAAAAAGAATATATTATTATTTATGTAAAGAAAAAAAAACTTCAATGACTAGAGAAGTACTTTAAAATCCTTTGTTAAGAAATAGGAAAGATTAGGAAATATCACACTGCACCTCAAATACTACAGTTTTTTTTTTTTTTTTTCAGAGTCCTAAAACCAGTCCACCTTTACCTCTTTATGAACTGGCCGAAGCCAGCAGTAGTATTGTGATGGTGGTGGTGCTGAGAAGTGGGGAAGTCATCATTTTACTCCCACTTCCCTCTCTGAGAAGGAAATTACTAGAAGGGATGTGGTTGAGTTTGTTTTATTGCCAGAGTTTTCAATTCTGCTGGTTTTAGCTAAATCCCTTGTGCCTTACAAGGTAGGTTTCTCTACGAAAGCTCTGTCCTTTTCCTATAAAAAAAAAATAGAAGCTGATAATGACAAGATATTCTTCCTTTCTAAACAACTCCTTCTGTTCTCGTTGAAAACTGAACTACGAGCAGATCAACCAGCTCTGTTGTTTCTTTTTATCCCTTCAGCAAGTATATATTAGAATTCTTAAGAAATGGTTTAGAAAAGGTTTAACAACAAATTTCAAGAACAGAATATTTCTTCATAGTACTTAAAATATCATGTAAATTTTTAAATTGGAGAACACTTCAAAACATTTTCTTTTTATCTTCTTATAGATAGTATTGGTTTCCTTGGATTTAAGCTCAAGACTTCAGGATAGGTAGCAAAAACTGTTGTTGTTTTGCATTTTAAGCACTAAAACTGTACCTATTCAAATGTTTTGAAGAAATATATTCTTAACTTAGAATGTGAGATACTTTTACTTACCAATTTGCATTTTTCCAGATTCTTCTTGTTGGTGTCTAACTAACAAAAATATTTTAGGGAAGAGAGTAAAACCCAACTACTGTGACTCTAATTTTCTGGTTATCAGGATACCAGAAACAGTTTAATTATCTGGAACCAAATGAAATTTTTGGATTACTTGTTAAGCTAGCAACCTAAGCCAGCTAGTTGCTGCCATTGAATGGTAGACTTGACCAATGTTATTGGTTTGGTTCAAATTTTTTTGTTTCTAAATTCACAGCAATATATTTTGCTCAAGGATTGTCAACTGTTATCTTTGTTTTTAAAATATAAGAACATATCTATAACATCAAAAAAATTTAAAATTCAATAAATAAAGAAGCCATAAAATGCAAAATATGATCACAACAATTTTATAAGTCTCTCTAAAACAATATTTTTTAAATTATGCAGATTTACTCACTAAAAAACAGATTCTTCATTAGCAGTACCTATACTTAAATAAAAAGTAAGCAGCAGAAAAACTATGCAGAAAAATACTAGTTATTTCCTCTCACTGACAATATCCCTATGCAATTTTTGTTGTTGAAGAAAGTATAATTTTAAAGAAATGCACAAAACCTTTTCAATTTTTGACTGTGACAGAGCCACTATGGAGAAGATGCTGTGTGTGCTATTCTAACACAAAGCAACCAGCATCTTATTAATGAAGTAGCATTTCTTTGACAAGGAATTGCACACCACTATTTCACAGCTAAATAGAATATAAGAGTTTACATTGTATATTTACTATAATAATCAGCACCACTCGATATTGAGCTTTAGGTGCAGTTCTCCAAAATGAATATATAATACTGCATGGCCTCTGCTGTAGGGAAAACATGTGTATTCTTGTTTCCTACAGGTAATTAGAAAGAAAAATCCCGAAAGTTGGCACATTCAGGAAGTAAAATAGCATACATTGATGGAAACCACTTTTCTTTTGATAACTGCCCTCTGCAAAACCTTTTGTGTTTGTAGAAGACAGGTCTTAAAACTCTTCACATAATCGCATTAGTTAGGTTCTTGCATTGTGCTTTCCCTCCCCCTTGATATGAAATCTACAAGCTTGAGTGTAGCAGTTTGCAACAGTTCTAGTGTTCCAGGCTCATGGTGGGTAATCTAGTTTGGTGAGAAGACTTCCCAAATGCTGGAGCAAAGCACAGGTAGAATCAACAGGTGGTCTTTTCGGGGGTTGTCCAAATTATTGGATGGCCATCCCTCAATCCTTATAAGCCCGTGTAGGGGAGGTTCCTTTGTAGAAGATGTTTCTAGTGTTCTCAGGGCTGTTGCTTCTTTCAGGGATTAAAATGATGTTGCCCTTTCTTCTCAAGGTGGAGTCGCGGGAAGAAGAAATAGACAACGTCTCTGAACCAACTTCACTGCCCTCTACTGGGGTAACGCGGATGGTGGTGATGCCGTGGTGGTGATGCTCATTATTATCAATGTTGCTTCTCTTGCGATCTCCAGAACCAAAACTGTCTTTTAGGGACTCACAGCTTTCTGAGTCCCTGTTGAGATCGTTGAGTTCATAAGTTTGGCGGAGGCTGCCTTTCTCAGGGGCTTTCCATTTCCAGGAGCCACTGCCTTCGCCCTCGGTGGATGGGATCTGAATGATGGGCCTGTTGTTCTCCGGGTGAGCCTCCACCCTCACGATCCCACTGGGCTCGTGGTCTGTCAAGGTTTTGTAGCGAATGGAACCAGTGCAAGAGACCGTGCTGCCTTCGGTGTTCTTGGGGCTGCTCTGGAGAACGCCCTGCTGCTTGGACATGGCTATTACTTGCATGATTCGGGGCTGGCTGTTGCTTCTATTACAGGCCACAGTCTTCTCAGCAGCTTTCAACCATTTGGCCCGAGCAGAGCTGCTTTTGGGGGAGGTACTTAAATTTTCCTGGGTCTCCTCCGGAATGTGCACCAACTGTGAGGATCCGGGGCGGGACTGAATGGACACTCTTGGCCCTCCAGGCATGCTGTTGTTACACCCAGGGACAGTACCAGGCTGGATCTTGAGGTACTGATTGCCAGGACCATGGTGATCTCCATTCACCCCTACCCTCGATGGCTCTGAGCTTGACCTCATTTCTATGGATCTGGGTGGTGATTGTCCAGGCTCATTCTCTATTACTTGCAGGGACAACTTCCGGCTTTCATTTTTATTCTTCCACTGGGTGAGAAGCTGCTTTGATCGAGCAGAATCCATCGAGGCATGAATGGTCGCATTTCTTCTGACAGGGTCTTCTACTGATGGGGTGTTGGCCCTAGGCAGGGTATTGCTGAAGGTAACCATGTTCTCCTTCCCCATGGGGCTTCGTGGCGTGATGATTTCTACGTCAGCATTTGCCCTTTTGAGATTTGTCAGCGAGCTAGCATCTCGGTGGTTTCGGTTGAGGATGCCTTCTGTGTGAGCAATTCCATCACTGCTGCTACCATTTTTAGCAGATAAAACTCGGTTTGGGTCTTGATTAAGATCAGTCAGAGACCTGAGGGCTTCTCTGTGCTGAAACATACTCTCTTCACTAGGCAGAAAGTTCCCCACAGCATACAAGCCCTAGTGTCCAAGAGAAAACAACAAATCAGTCCTAGAAAATATGGTTACTAATAGTCTCCCCTAGAATACCCACTAAAGTATATAAATAAGGTATGTAGTCTGTATGACACCACTGACTAATAAAAGTAACAGAAAACCAAAACTACAACTAATTATTACCCTGTAAATAGTTTGTAAGTTATATCATAAATTGCTGAACTAATCGTTCAGAAATGGGGAATCCATTACTTTTACTATTAATAGGATTTTTCTTTCTTTTCTCCACTCATTGAATATTTTTGCAAATCCTTTCTTTGTATGTTTTGAGGAGAAAAGTCAGACAATGAGAGAAATAATGATATTCTTCTGTTTTTCAAAGCAATTCATTTTTCTGGTTTTAAGAACTTCAAATTGAGTGACAGCTCAAGGGGCTTCAATGATTTATTTTGCCTTTCATTTCAAACAAAGCTTATGATGGAAAGCAGAAGAAGTATAGAAAATATAGAGCAATGGATTATCCAAAAACCATGATATGAGGTTTTGAGATGAGGTCAGAGACACAAAGTATCACAACTCAATTGAGTACACCCTTACCTGTCAGCATTCTATAGAGTGTTCTCAGAAGGAAGGGCAGAGTCTGCCACTAGATCTTTCCTGATTTAAATTTGGTCTTATATTGGGAAATAACATTTAATTAATTTAGTGCAATTACAAAAAAATTTAACCCAAATTTTATTTAATCTTGTCTTCATAATCAGACTATCTATCTATCTATATATGCATATACATATATATATTTTCGATTTAGGGGCAAAAATTTGGAAAAGGCTAAAATTCAGATTCAGAATTTTTAACCCTTTTACACATGGAAGATCTAATCCCTCCTGGATTTTCAGTTTCTGAGATGCTTAGTTTGGAGATACAGTCAAGCAGAAGATGTTTATTTGTGTGCTAATTTCAATAAAATATAGACACTACATGTTTTTCCAGTTAAAACAAACGAGTTTTATGGATTTTTTTTTTGTAGCCAGTTTCCAGTGAACAATGGCCTTGGCTTAGAACTGATAAATTTCCAATTTCAGAACGCTGAATGCATGCAGGAATGAAGTAAAGTCAAGCTCCTATCTCTCCAACTATAATTTCTGGTGATAATCTCTTAAATAATGTCTGTCTGTTTCCACTAACAGAGTTCACTAGGATGAGCAGTCCCTACCCATGTTACATTAAAAATTAGAGTTAAATTTGTAAGTTTGGGAAAATCCTCCACTAGACTATAAGTTCTGTCTGTATTGTTCATCACTGAACTAGTTGGTCAACCCTTGCAATGGTATGAGGCACAACTGGAAGGAGGGTTGCAATTCAAGTTTATATCCTTTGTACTACAAAGTTCATGCTATTTCTGAGACACTGAAAAATCACACCTGCAAAAGCTTGAGCTATAAAACAACAGTTCTCAGTCTTCATTTCTTCTGTGACACATATTGCCAATTAACACTCCACGGGCAACCCAGGGTTATGCACAATTCCTGACACATTGACTTCAGTTTGACTCATTTCTCCTCCACAGAAGAAAACACGTAAGGAAGAGTGAGATTTAATGTGACAGCTGTAACTATATTAGTTTGTAAAAACGAAAAACTAAATCACTGCATACTGAGTATTTTATTATTTTTTGAAATAATGTTCTTGTGATACCTTTCACAAGTGCACCAAGCTCTCATGAGTGAGCACTGCTGCTATAGAAAATTCGTTCTTATTTCTCAGTCAGCTTCTTCTCACTTTCCTTCGTTATTGTCTTTTCCCTGCATGCTGCTTACATACTGGCATTCCGTGGCTCTTTTTTATTCTTATGATATGGCAATTTTAGGTGCCTCCATAAGTACAATAATACTTCTACTGCTAATGTTGATTCCCAAATCTATTTCTCCAGCACTGATTGCTCTTTGAGCTCCAGACTCAATTCTTCAGCATAAATACCTAAACACTGACAGTGTTACATAAAGCTGCCTATTGGTCATCTTTCCTTAAATATTTCAATATTTAAGGAAAGAATTTTTTCAATCTGATCCCTAACCCCACTGACCTGCCCTCTCTATCATATACATAGTTTGTTAATGAAGTCGCCATCTGCCCAGGCTTCTAAGCCTGAAATCTGGCCATCATCTTTCATTCCTCCTGTTCCCTCACCTGCCATATGTACTTGCCCTTTCACATGCCCATATCTCTACATATGCAGCTTCTTCTGCTTGAATGTCCTTCCTCCTTTCCTTACCCTGAGAAACTGTTGTTTTTTGAACAACATACCACTTCTATGAAGACTTCTTTAAATTCTTTAGGGAGTTTGCTATTCCCAAAGCACTTTGCTCATACCCTATTATATGATTTTGCATATTATAACCATTTATACTTATGTTAGTCTTTAGATGTACAAACTCTTCAAGGATACATCTTATTTCTCACTGTCCTGATGCTTAATATAGTGCCTGGCACATATTAGATATTAAATAAACGTAAAATTAATGAATAAATGCATGAATGAATGAAATGGGCAAGCTCTGTTTCCTTGTATTGAGGATATTTCTCTTGGAAGGAGATTGGATTTAAAAATAGAGTACTGTTAATGAATTCAATATGTTAGATCATAGTTATATCCAGGTGCTATATTTGTGTTGTTGGGCAAGCTATCTGACTTTCTTATACTTCACTTTCCTCATCTATAAAATAATACTAACAATAATAGCTTTTACCTCCTTTTTGTTGTAGTTGTTATAAAATGAGACAATCCTTCTGAAATCACAGTTTCTGGCACATAGTAAGAGTTTAATAAATTATATTATTGAAAGTGCAATATGTGTTTTGGCTTAGTATGAAGATGCGGCCAGAGACTTTTTTCACGATAGTAGTAAATTATTATGGTGCAAAATATTCCATGCATATTTTTCATTTTAAATTGTGGTTTATCAAATAATAATAATAAATTATTTACCAAGTAGAGAGCAATTCCTCCTCCTATTAAAAAGCCACAATAGACATCAACTGGGTGGTTTTTATACTGGGTTATCCGTGTTAGTCCACAGATGATCCCACAGATGATAAATGTAAAGACCAAGAGAGGTTTCAGAAGCTTAGAGGAATCCGTTAATGTGGAGTTGAAGTACATCTTCGAAATGAAAGAAATGGGTTAAGCCTACTACAAAGACCATTTTATATTAAATTATAATCAAATAAAAACAACAACAACAAAAAAACCAAACCCATTGCCTACAAGTCAATTTGACTCATAGCGACCCTTTAGGACACAGTAGAACTGCTCCATAGGGTTTCCAGGGAGCAGCTGGTGGATCTGAACTGTCAATCTTTTGGTAAACAGCCGAATGCTTAACCACTGGGCCACCAGAGCTCCTATCCAATAAAAGTTAGACTCAAAAGCCTAACTAATACACTCAAGCATCATTATTACTGTTTTATTCTCCCTGCTATGGTTGTGTTTACACCTGTAGAGAAGGGAGATACATGTTGGAATCATCAAACAAATAAAAGATCTTTCATTTAATTGCTTGAAAGTTTGAAAAAAAAATGGAAGCAATGGAATTAGTCAAATATCTGGTTCGTCTCCATGTTACTTGTCACATACTTTTGGTTGCTTTTTCTCACAAAAGACTTCATGAACTATATTGTATTAATCAGCTACAATGACTATTATTGTACCATATTTATCAAATTTACACTGGCTTAGAACTAACCATTGTTACGTAAATACTGAAAGTAAAGTGTGTGTGTACTTAATGCAGTTCTTTCAGTTTTAGTAAGTGTAACATCCATGTAGTTCACAACACCCTCCCATGAAGTACAATATTACATTAAAGGGATACCAAGCTAAATAAATACCATTACACTGCAAAAAAAAAAATTATTTTACTGTACTATTTTTTATAGAATCGTATTTCTTTCTCCAATGCCATTGTATTAAAAGACTGCAGTGCTAATGTTTACTGTTCTGTTATTACACAGCCATATAATCTGGTCATCTGGAGACAACACTTACTCGTCTGATTTTCTGTTAGACAACTTAACGAGAAAGATCCAGTCACTTACCGAAACATACACAGCTGCAAACGCTGCGAGGGTCGCATGTTGAGAAGGAAATGACTTTCTGCCAAATAAATACAGTCAAATTATGCCTTTTAATTCAGATACACCACTAGCAATCATCTGAAGAACACTGAGTGGTTAATATGTTCAATTTAAAAGCCACAAGGCAACAAAGAATAATTTTAATTCCCATTTCATTTTCTGGGGAAAGACCTGGGTGATAAAATAAATACTGCTACTTGCTGTTAGTATTAAAGAGTAATGGAGTTTCACTTTCCAACATAAATACCTGTGCCAGGTTGGTAAGGAACCACTTCTTTACCCCACTGAAATGATGGTTGAAAGTAGAAACTGATTGGCAAACATTATAATAGTTCTTATATAATAGAATTATTTTCTGTTTAAAGCAAATTTGAAAAAATTGGTGTTTTAAAGCTTTAAAACTTTTTTTATGCCTCTAAATACATGGTTTTGGTTACATAAAAATTTTTTTTTATTAACTTTTATTGAGCTTCAAGTGAACGTTTGCAAATCAAGTCAGTCTGTCACATATAAGTTTACATACATCTCACTCCCTACTCCCACTTGCTCTCCCCCTAATGAGTCAGCCCTTCCAGTCTCTCCTTTCGTGACAATTTGGCCAGCTTCCCACTCTCTCTATCCTCCCATCCCCCCTCCAGACAGGAGATGCCAACACAATCTCAAGTGTCCACCTGATATAATTAGCTCACTCTTCATCAGCGTCTCTCTCCCACCCACTGTCCAGTCCCTTTCATGTCTGATGAGTTGTCTTCGGGGATGGTTCCTGTCCTGTGCCAACAGAAGGTCTGGGGACCATGGCCGCCGGGATTCCTCTAGTCTCAGTCAGACCATTAAGTACGGTCTCTTTATGAGAATTTGGGGTCTGCATCCCACTGATCTCCTGCTCCCTCAGGGGTTCTCTGTTGTGCTCCCTGTCAGGGCAGTCCTCGATTGTGGCCGGGCACCAACTAGTTCTTCTGGTCTCAGGATGATGTAGGTCTCTGGTTCATGTGGCCTTTTCTGTCTCTTGGGCTCTTAGTTGTTGTGTGACCTTGGTGTTCTTCATTCTCCTTTGCTCCAGGTGGGTTGAGACCAATTGATGCATCTTAGATGGCTGCTTGTTAGCATTTAAGACCCCAGACGCCACATTTCAAAGTGGGATGCAGAATGTTTTCATAATAGAATTATTTTGCCAATTGACTTAGAAGTCCCCTTAAACCATGGTCCCCAAACCCCCGCCCTTGCTCCGCTGACCTTTGAAGCATTCATTTTATCCCAGAAACTTCTTTGCTTTTGGTCCAGTCCAATTGAGCTGACCTTCCAGCTTACATAAAATTTTTAAAAGACAAAATTATTTTCTCACCGCAGTAGCTCTAAATGTGTGTGTGTGTGTGTGTGTTTAATACCAAGAAAGCACGCAAAGTCCAATTTTAACAAAGCGTTTCTCTGTATATTACACTCTGGAAATCATTATCATGTCAAGAATAACAGAGCATTTTATTTAGTTAAATAATTGAAGGAAGATGGTTGGGGAGATGGAACACTGGATAGTGGGAGAGACACTTAAAAGGACAGACAAAAGAAAAAGGACAGAGATTTCTTTCCATGGATAAGAAAATCTTGGAAAAAATAAATTGAGAGTTATAGTAATGCCCCCCTAATTACTTGGCACCACATTACAGAGAATAATCATTCCACACAGACAAGATAATGTAAAAGGATGGAGAAAGAAGACATAGGTCTTGAATGTAAATTTAAAATTATTGAATGGTCCATGGGAACTTGGATGTGTATAATCACATGATATCAGTCTCTGGTTTCTCAAGTGTACGTATTAACTTATTTTTGACTATTATATTAATTTTGGGAACAAACTGAGTAACAAACCCATCTTGTAATCATTCATTTTTCCTCATTCCCCTGAAGTTTATCTCTTTTGAGCTTCTAAGATACCGCCTCTTGCCATATAAGTTTATTTTTACTTTGTTGATTGAAAAAAATAATGCATTGGTAGGCTTCTTTTTCAGTATTTTAGTCCCTTGTTTTCTGAAATGCAAGGCCAGAAGCTATAAAGGTATTCCAGGTTTATTTTTTAAAAAGATATAAAACCTGAGATGTTACCACTTCTCAAATTCTACCACAATTCACAGGGTTCTTTTGATAAAACATGTCGAGATGTAAATATCACAGATATTTAGTCTTGCAGTTAAGCCAGTGCAAGACACATGTCCTAAGGTGACATTAAGTGCCATAATGACTGTAAGCCATCACTGACTGTAAATATCTTAAAGTAAACCTATGAGGTAAATCTGGAACCAAAAGAAGTATAGGGCGTATCACAAAACATGAGTGGGGACTGGTGATATGAGGACTGGTAACAAGAATGTGAGGCTGAAGTTTGGAGACAGAGAGAAGGATTCAGAAGGAGCCACCAGTGGGTTTCTACCATACAATCACTAAAGAGATCACTGAATTGAGAAGAAAAATAACACCAAAATCATTATGACTTTGGATGTTTAAAATGATACCGCGAGCAATTACTGAACACCGGGAACACTGACATGGAATTTTTTTAGGTCTCAGTTTCTCACCTTCCACTGTTGATAACTGTAAGGTCAGATCCCGAGCAAATATCTTCTACAATGTAGGAATTTTCTTTGCAAGATACATTCAGAGAGGTATAGTTTGGCTTGCACACAGTCAGAAAGTATGGTGCCTGATACCCTGTGGACAGTTGTATGATATCTGTAATGAGAGCTGTAGAGCATAGTCCAAATACATGAACACCTATAAGCCAAAGGAAAGAAAGTGTAACCAAGTTAGCGGTTAATGCTGATGTTGAGTCATCATCTGCCATGTTAATTACACACTAATATGCCAACTTTAAAATCTGTTAGAATCATTTTCTCTAAGTTTATTTCAAGAAGATAGTATAAAATATTCCTAAACTCATAAACAGATACTTAAAGACAAAAGGGCAATAAGTATCTCCAAAGGAGTAATTTGAGACATTTTTATCAGCGTTTGGCTAATTAGGGCTAATTCTTGATATTATTAACCATAGGCCACTTGACAAACACCTGGATCACATTAAGTTGACGGTGTGATTTGAGAAGGGCTAAATGTGGGGATGTGGGGAATGAAGCATGGCATAGGACTTTTATTTCCACATTCCAATCCCTGGCAGTATGCAAGGTTTTGGAGAGAAGTAGGGATAATAGGGGAAACCTACCTAGTTTTACTTTTGGAGAAGGAAAATCATAACCCCAGACCCAGGAAGAATGGGGCTACTGAGTGAGGACCTCTGGAAATTGTTCACTAGAGTATGATGGGCCTTCTTTCAGTCACGAGGCATTTCGGAGGTCACATGCCATCTGTCCACAGCATTTTGTTAAATTAGGGAAAATTTTCTCAGAGATCAGCTACTTGCCCTCCAGTTTTATTCCCTGGCCTCAGTGTGTGACCCTGCCAAGGGATCTGTTCTTGTTTTACCAACTTGATATGCTTTACTTAGTGGAGAGGATTTACACAGTCCAGGACAGAATTTAAACCCAGACTTTTTGCTATTTTGAGAGAGAGGATTATATTTATTTAGGTATTACGTGAAGTTGCCTATTCCTTTGAACTGACAGGTAACAAGTAAAAATAACATTTTACTGACTTATTGAGAAATAATATAAAACACTCAGGTTGGTGTGATACACTGTGACTTGTCTACTTAGCTCAGATAAGGGGAAAAAAAAAAATTCCAGTTTGTGACTCAAGCACCATTAAGATGATCCATGCAAATCAGAAGGAATGAAGGTTTAGATAGTCTGATTGATCCTGGTTGTCCCAGATGTATTGATTTCCTTTGCTGTTGTTAACTACCAATGAGTCAGTCTCAACTCATGACAACCCCGTGGACAAGGGGATCAGACCATGGTGATCCATAATGCTTTTATTGGCTGATTTTTTGGAAGCACATCGCCAAACCTAGTTCATCTTAGTCTGAATGCTCCACTGAAACCTGTTCAGCATCACGGTCCCACGGAAGCCTCCAGTGACAGATAAGGGGTGGCTGTGTTTGAAGTGTACTGGCCAGGAATCAAACCCTGGTCTCTTACATGGAAGGTGAGAATTCTGCCACTGAACCCCATCTGCTGCCATTGATTTTCTATAGGTCTCCTAAAAAATGAGAGGGAAAGCCAGAGAATATAACCAAGGAAAAAGAGCCACGGATGCAGTGTTCCATGGTGACATTTCCATTTGTAGTAACTTCTGGATGAAAACACTCTTGGACAATTGAAATCGAATCATTGATGTGGCTAAAGTAATATCTGAAGAGTTACCCATTCGTATTGGCCTGCTGACATTTATTCTCCCCTTTAAAAAACTGAACATAGATTCAATGGAACCACTTCCTTTAAAGTAAATTCAAGTTTCAACCTGAGCTAAGACAAAAATATTCTTAAGTGTATGGCATATTAACTCTGAAAACAAGGCATATAACTGTAAATAGCACATTTCAGATACAAAGCACAAATTTTGGTGTTTTAACAGTTTCTTGCATAATGTAAATCTCATCATGTATCTGAAATTATACATGTAAATTATAGCTTTAAAGACTTAATATCTGTAATTAACCATAAGATTTCTACTTAGAAAAAAAATTTCCCTTTGTAATTGGTACCCCTCACACACCAACGAATCTAACGGCTCTTCTAAGAAAAGAGTTGAAGTTGCAGCCTCCAGCATTTATGTTGGGCTCCAGTCCAACTCCATTTCTTCTTTTGGACAGGCAACAGTAGAGAATTCCTTCCCCTACCATAATCTGCAAAGACAAGAAGGTGTTCAGAATGAACTCATTACTTACAAATGAATTATGAGTCATCTCTTAACACTTTGTCAATTCAACAAGGTAAAGGTGTATTTTCTTCAAAACTGTAAAGAAATGTAAAGTAATTTCTCCCGAGTATTTGAGCAAGCAGTGAGAGGAAGCAATTAGGGAAGCCGTGAAGACCATTAGGTGGATATCCTGTACTCTTATGCACTGGTTAAGTGTGCGATTGTATTCTGACACTTTAAAGTGGTTACAGCACTCAGGCTTTGGCCCTTTGCCCAACAAGACCCATGATGCTCAATAGATTAATCACATGGTGATTCTGCCCTAACTGTTAAAGCCTTGACATTTCATCCCTAAACCCAGGAAAACAAAATGACTAGGGAGAGAATAAAATAAGCACCAGATTTAGATCAGGAACATCTTATAAGTAGCTTAGTTCAGTAAACTAATTTGAGATTGAGCACAGCATCAATCAATGGAAATCTGGTGTGAGAGTAGAAAGGTACTATCTAGAGTGGTCCAACAAAAATTTCTGCAGTGATGGAAATGTTTTCCGCCCTGTACCACATGGTATCCGTGAACCACATGTGGCTATTGAACAGATGAAATGTAGCTACTAAAACTGAGGAATTGAATTTTTAATTTTATTTCTTTCCATTTAATTAATTAATTAAAATCTAAATTGATTTAATATTAAGATTAAATAGCCACATGTGGCTAAAACCAAACCCACTGCCATAGAGTTGATTTCAACTCCTAGCGGCCTTGTAGGACAGAGTAGAACAGCTCATATGGTTTCCAAGGCTGTAAATCTTTACAAAAGCAGACTCTCCTATCTTCATCCAAAGAAGAGGCTGGTGGGTTTGAACTCTGACATTTCAGTTAGGAGCTGAGTGCTAACAAGTACTAACAGCCCCGTGTGGCTAGTGGTTACCATATTGGACAATGCAGATTATGACAGAATCTAGCAGCCAGGGTGATATTTCCTATGGTATTAAAAAAAAAAAAAAAAGTTGTTTTTTTTTTTTTTTAGGAGCTTAAAAAATCTGTTCACAATGGACAGAGAATCAAACTGTAGTATCAGAAGCAGTGTACTTTGTTGTAAGATTCGAGGACACAGGACATCAGTCAAGGAACTCAGTATTTTTTGGGCATCATTTTTTCAGGAAGTTTTTCATGAAGTCCCTTACTATACTCTAAATTATGTCCCCTTCTATGTGGCTCCCTTGGCATCTTATACTTCCCTCTAGCACAACTTTATTAAAGTCCACTTTAATTGTTCATTTGATTGTCTCTCACTAGGCTAGGACCTCCTGAGGAAGGAACCATTTCTCACGCGCTTTTATCCTATCTAGCCCTGTGCCTAGTTCCGTGGGACTCATGGTACTACCTCTCTTGGACATTTGAGTTATTAGTTATTCTGTACAATAGAAGCAAGACTTGAAATATGAGCTTTAGTTATACAAACATTTTCAAATATTTGAAAAGAGATTGTTGTGAAATCAGATATTGACTTGCATAAATGTGTGGAGCTGAGAAACATAGAATTACATGAGATAGCAACAGTCCCTCAGATGCAAGTGATTGGGTCACTTTAGAGATTATAATCATTTTAAGTGGCTAAAATGGATTTTATGAAAGGAAAACTTTTCTCCAATTCTGATTATTAGCTTAATATTTATTTTATGAGGTGTTTAAAATTATAGGTTTTTTTCTTTTTTTATTACCAAGAGTATGGCCTTCTGCTTCAAACTACTAGGCACAATGAGACTAAATCTGTATTTAGTTATGTAGATAATATAATGTGTGCACAATTATTAAACATTAAATCTGCATAACAAATAAAAAATCGTTCTCTTCAGTGGAACTCTATTAATAACCTTGTGTGAAAATCATGCAACATGCATGATAAATTACTTTAAGATCAGCCATTATAGAAAGAATCAAAAGGAAATTTTTTCATATAACTGAGCATTGAATTGATGGGAATGCAGTCAATTCTATACTCTGGGCAGGTTGAGGTGACATGATGCACCCTGCACACAGAATAAAATAATGACTATCTAAAATTCACTATTTCAAGAAAATTAACCACTTAGCCCTGATATGCTAAGCGTATGGGTAAAATATACTGATTTGGTTTTCACTTCTTCAATAATAATTCTGTGAATAATATTCTCTTTTCAATTTTAGAATGACCTCACATCTTGTTCGTGAATGCTAAGTTACATAAGGATTTATTTTTTTCAGTTTCATTAGAGAAATATGTTTTGCCATACAACATATCAGTCATTATCTGAAATGACCTTGAGATTTCAGGAGTTTGAGTTGGTTTAATATGCTCAAAACTCACATGATGAAAGAGTGCCTTTGACTTCATTTGGCTTGATCATGTAATACGGATGGAGATTTCTTGTCAGTATTTTGACATCACCCAAACTTCCCTTCTCTTAGGAGCATATTAATTTCCTCCTCACACTTCAGTTCATTTTGCCGTGATCTATATTGCATTGCATGAATTTTCAAAATGATTTAATTTGCTTTCAAGATAGAATTCTCCTAAGGGGAACGAGAGAAACTTCCTAATGTATTTCCAAGTGCTCCTGCTTATTTTCGCTTTCTGAATGGCATGCTATTGTGCTGCAGCGTGGCTTCAGGGTTTAAGCTTTGACAATAAAGTTATCCTTTGTTGCTGTTGTCATTTGTAAACAGAAAACAGTTTATGACAAAGCATCTTCTCACAACAGTCTGTTTATGCTGCACGTAAGCCTGAAAAGAT
The DNA here is from genome assembly GCF_024166365.1 of Elephas maximus indicus. Lineage (NCBI taxonomy): Eukaryota > Metazoa > Chordata > Mammalia > Proboscidea > Elephantidae > Elephas > Elephas maximus. The sequence continues at coordinate 140,981,625 of NC_064821.1, forward strand.
ACAACATAATTTTTTTGTTGTTGTATCAATTATCATGGAAGAGATTGCATAGTGACTCTGCCTCAGAAAAGATGCTGAGAGGAAATACATCACTTATTATTATATGGGCACAGCTCTTAAAATAATTGCCATAGGAAGAGCTCTCACTCCAGGAGTCTTTCTCATTAAAAAAGCAAAACATAGCCACCAAAAACATTCTGATATTCACCACAGTATCTTTAATGTTTAGGTTTGCCATGGTTGTCTTTGGAAATCTGAACACATTTAACATTCTACATTGCCATCATATAGTCTACTAAAGATAAGTTTACTATCTAGGAACTATCATCAAAATCTGATAGAATTTTCCTATACATTTAGATGGAGTCATCCTTTAATAATAAGCAACACAATTGTATTTTCAGGGAAGGAAAAGTACACATCTTTCCTATTTATGTAATTTCCATGACAATTCATGATAAACCCACATGTTCTGTGTTACTTTCTCTTAGAAAATATTTCCAAAGGACGTAAGCAAACTGCTTGTTTCATTATTAACACTAAAGTCAATGAAAACCGAACATTAAGGAAGAAATTTTCCAATCAAGAACAATTTTTGGAAAATAAGAATTTCACAGATATGGAAGGAATTTTTATGGTTTCATATACAACAGGTATGTGAAAGACAAGTTATTTTTAAAATATCTCTCAAAGCATAAAGAAAAACCTGAGAAGCAAACACTAAATGATCTGTGTAAAAAAATCACTTGATCTTTCTTTTGTTCATGTGATGGTCCTTTTAAAGAATATTGCTAGCATGAAGTCTTTTGTATTGCTTTGTCTTCTCTCCATGGAAACTGGGTGAACATAGGAAGCCCTTTCCTCATACAAATTTATTCTAAAAGCCATTTTCAAATGAAGGATACTGCTTGCCCTCCCCTCCTCCCACACCACCCCATTTTTGAATAGGTTTTATGCCATCATGAAACTAAAAGAAAAACAGCATCCTTGAAAGTCGGAGACTATTAGTCTATTTGTTATTTTCACTTTTAGGAAGAGAGAGAGAGAAAAGACGGTAGTGTAATGTATGCAGTAAGATTAGTGATAGAATTATAGTTCTAGAGCAAGATGACTACAGAAACTATAGGACCAGATGTTGGAATAATATATGTTTTGGGAGAAGTCCTTACAAAAAGAGAGAAAATGGAATTGGAAAGAAATCCAAATGTTTAGAGAGGAATATGAGAAGCAGTATTTCAGTATTTGATGTCAGCAAATCAAGATTTGTCTAACCACAACGCTGTTCACCCAAAACCCATGAAACAGTGTCATAGAAAAGGGTTGCTGACATTCTTGAGTGTTCTGGATCGTTAGGTGACGGGGGAGAAATTACAGGCATCATGGTGTAAACATCTCCCTGGTTTTTCTCTTGTTCTATTAAGAGGTAGGTATTCAGCAGAAATGGAGGCCCTGTGGAGGCCCAGGAATTCAGTGATGCTTCAGGAGCATTCACCTGTCAGAACCACAGGGAAAGAAGTTTGTGGCAGAAGTTGGAACTGGGCATCCCAGGGCAGCTTGGTGGGAAGGGATACACAACAAATTTCCTTTTTCATTCCTCAGGATCCAAGAAAGATTTCAACTCAGAATCCTTCAGAAAACTCCCCTAAGCTGCATATAAGAATTTTTTTACAGGAAATAAGGAATCAGAGGCAGGGGCACAGTGATGGGGTCAACATTGTTGTCCCCAGGACATGTAACTGTGTCAGCAAAGGAAGCAAAGTCAGGGAAATGTTGTTGGCTGGGAGTGCCACAATTAGACCTGCTGTCCTAGAATTTGATAAAATACCCTAGGGAAGAAAGACTTCTGGATATAGAAAACGAAAATTATTAAAGTGATTAAATATTAACACAATATATTCAGCAATGTCATGAACATTTTTATAGTATTTTATTCTATTTCAAGTATATTAATAATAAAAAATTCAGGCTTTAAACCTCAATTTAAGAGAAATGTTTTTGAGTGTGATAGATTTAAAACATATATTCATTCTGCTCTTGTCAAATGATGGGATGATATGGAATTTTTTGTATGTTTTTAGAGAAATGACAGGAAAATGCTGCTATCCTGAGCAATATTGCCCTTTGAAAATATTTTATTAGTCTCTGAGACTCAGCTATATTGCCCTTTGAAAATATTTTATTAGTCTCTGAGTCTCAGCTATATTGCCCTTTGAAAATATTTTGTTAGTCTCTGAGTCTCAGCTGCTTCCAAGTAAATCACTATAGCTCTAATCACCTGGAGTCACTGCATTTTGAATAACTCATTAATTCACAAAGTATTTTGAGACCTTTTAAATATGGAAAATTAAGCTCTAATTTTACTTTCTGAGAGTGTTTTATATAATTTATTTACAGTGTAAACAGAATGATATAATTACTTAATACAGGGGAAATTTAAAAAATAAATCCATGGCTATACAAAAGCGGAGTTTAGAAGGTCTCTGCAAAGACTTTTTCTCTAATTGCTGATGTACAGAGCCAGAATAGGCCAATTCATTAGGAAATCTTGTAAAACTTTTATTCAAACACAGTTTTTAATTTAACCACCACTTCATCTGGCATTCACAACCATGATAAAAGCAAAGTAATAGTTTCTACTGGTAGAAATAAATACTATTAACCTTAAAGCATGTTTTTAGTTGCCTTTATGTAGTATTCTGAGAGTAGAAAGATTGTGAAAAAGCTTTGCTAGTCTTATTTATTAACGAATTAATCTAAAAGTGTGTTCTTTAACATGATTGTTAACTTAAAAACAACAGTGTTTTTTATAATGAAGTATTGCATTGGGGAAACCTGGTGCAAAAGACCTCTTTGAAGTGTTAAAAAGCAAAATGTCACTTTGAGACTAAGGTATGCCTGACAAGCCATGGTATTTTCAATTGCCTCATATACATTCGAAAGCTGGACAATGAATAAGGAAGACCAAAGGAGAATTGATTCCTTTGAATTACGGTGTTGGCAAAGAATATGGACTATATCATGGACTTCCAGAAGAACAAACAAGTCTGTCTTGGAAGAAGTAAAGCCAGAATGCTCCTTAGAAGCAAGGATGGCAAGACTTCATCTCACATACTTTGGACTCATTATCAGGAGGGACCAGTCCCTGGAGAAGGACATCATGCTTGGTAAAGCAGAGGGTCAGTAAAAAGGAGGAAAGCCTTCAGAAAGATAGATTGGCACAGTGGCTGCAACAATGGACTCAGATATAGCAATAACTGTGAGAATTGCACAGTACAAGGCAGTGTTTCCTTCTGTTGTGCATGGGGTCATGATGAGTCAGAACTGACTCAATGGCACCTAAAAATGACAACTATAATGTTTTTAATTCAACTTCAGTGGGCCAGAGCATTTTTTAATATGTTATATACTTTAAAATGCAAATATCTTTTCTGAGTCAAAACTATCTGATTCATTGTGTGTCTGTGTGCATGCATGCACGAGCCTGTCAGGAATGTGAGTCCCATCCCCTTTACTTTTCAATTGTTGATGCTCAACGGTCATAATCAATAAAAAGTGCTGGCCTAGTTAAAAATGAAACTGTTAGTGACATTAACATGCAGTTTTGGGAAGAAAGTCTGTGGGCTGTACAATTACTTGCTTTTTTTCCAGAGATTTCCAGAATTCAGATACCAAATAAACACATAAAAAATACATTCATTAGTAATGGATCAGAAATGTCTTATTATCCATTCAAGAAGAATTATGAAGTTGCAAAATCTTTTCAGAATAATTGATGAAAGTAAATACTAGTGACCCACCATTTTTGTAATCATACAATCTTAAACTTTATTGTGAATAATTTTAAATATTCCTATGTGATGCAGTCTAAATACTTCAAAGATATCTTTTTGGTCCAAGATTTAGAGTTCATCTTTTGCTTTTTATTTTATTTTTCAACTCATTTATTACACAAATGTGATCATTTTTAGTTTTCTGGGACTGAGAAGCACAATCTGGGAGCAATTCTTACCGTAATTGCAGGTCCAGCAAAAGCCAAGCTAAGCAACATGAGGAATGGTATTGCCTCCTGGGTCGGTTCAATGTACGGCATGCTAAGACTTCGGTCATAGCAGCTGAATCCAGAGTGCACAGGTTTGAAGACATCAGTGAGTTCAAGGAAATATAGGCTAACCACCGAGGATGCCAGTATAGGCAGCTGAGAAAAAAAGATACAGAAGCTCGTTAATGGGGGGACATAAATATAATCAGTACATCTTGAAGTAGGAAGCAAGAGGATTTCTCCCTTTCTCTCATTTCATTTCTTATCTCATCTCCCAGAATTAAAATCATTCATAAATACTATTACTTTTGCCTTCAAGACATCTCTAATTCACCCACCTTTGTTATCAACCTACTGGAAGTCCAAACCATCCCTCATCTTTGTTCTTGAGTGGCCTCCTAACTGGTACTCAGATTTCACTCTTGCCCTCCCACTCACCCATCCCTTTTCTACCTAGGATCCAAGTAATCTTTAGAAAATGTTCAAATCCTATCACTCCCTGTCTTAACTACTTCCAGTGGTTTCCTTTCTACTTGAATAAAATCCAAATTCCATACCATGCAAATCTCTGTATGATTTGGCTCTTGCTTCAGTTGCTTACATCTTTGTTCACTACGCTTTCACCACTCCTCAGCCCTCTGCCCACTACAATCCAATTTGTCCTCATTCTTTTCTTGTCATAGTCAAGCTCATTTCTGGTTAGGGCGTTTGTGTTTGCTGTTCCTTCTTCATTTTATGTTCTACCCCTGGCTCTTTGCACAACAGACTTCTCAGTATTTAACGATGCCTTCCTGAACTCTTTCTCTAAGGTAGAGCTTGATCCATCTTCCACTCTCTACTTCATTACTTTGCTTGATTTTCTACATGGCACTTACCAGTAACTGAAATTATCTTTTCAATTTAATGCTTCATTTCTTTATTTTTCACCTTCCTCCATAGCTTACTGAAATACATACTCCATTAAGAGAGAGTTTGCTAGTGTTATTTACTGCTGAGTCCCTGGTGCATAGATATTTTCTTGGCATGTGGAAGGGACACAATCCATCATTTAGTAGTTTAATGAAGAAATAAATACTTGTCAATAAATGACCAAATGAATAAATAAGTAAGCCTTAATTTCTTACAATAAGTTAACTAGAGTTACCAGATTTAGCAAGTAAAAATACATTACTTAAGTTGAATTAGAGTTTCAGATAAACAGCAAATAATTTTTAGTAGAAGTGTCTCCCATGGAATATTTGGAGATACTTGTACTAAAAAATTATTTGCTGTTTATCTGAAATTCTAATTTAACTGTTGTTGCTGTTATTTGCCATGGAATTGATTCCAACTCATGGCAGCCCCCTGTGTGGCTATCCTCTATTTTGTCTGGAAGCCCTAAACTAGACGCAGTCTGCTTTCTAGATTTTGTGTTATAAATTCAAGTATTCATTCATACCATTTGTGATGTACCAGGTACTATGTCAGGGACTAGCTATAACATGGCGAGCAAGACAAATGTCAGCATGGCCACCAAGGACCATAAGCATAATGAAAGATCCGCTCTCAGTTTAAGAGAAATACTACAAGTGCATTGTCTAATAGGCCTTTCAGAACCTGAAAACGCAGACTATTGAAAATTGAAAGAACTGTTTAGTTTAAAGCTTTGTTACTTGTTAAGGAGTCAATATTTAACCAAAGTACAGGTTTTTGATAAAGACATTATAGGCTACTTGTGACTTCCTGTTGTCTGGTTTTAGGAAATGGGAAATTTCCATGGCAGCATTGTGTCTTCTAGCCCTATGAGCTATTTTGGCAAAGAAGTGAGACTAAAGTTTATTGGACAAATTAATAATGTGTGGCGATTAATCTGGTTTCCATTCAGCAAAGGAGAGAACAAAAATTTTGTCAAAACATTCATACTTCTCTTATTAGAATCGGTGATCATTGGATCACCCTAAATATCTGATCATTTCTTCCTACCTCTTGGGTACAGCAGAAATAGTAGCTTTCAGTTTAGGCCAATAAATCACCTCTTTGTGGTGCAGGACAGATTTCCACTTAAATCCACATAAACATACTTTAGTTTTAATTTAACAAACATTTAATATAACACTCAGCCGGAAACTATTCTAAGGAATTTAGATATTTTAATTAATTTACCTTTAAACTTTCAATTATGACATAAGATAGTATTATCCAGACACTGTAAGCAAGTGGCAGAGGGGGGGCTTGAACCCATGAATGCTAGTTGCAAAGCCTTGTTTGTGAACCAGTGTTTTATGTTGCCTTTCTAAAAATAGGGTACAGTATAAGAAAATACAACTGGCATCAATCAACTGAGGTACTGTTCAGCTCAAAATTCTCATCCATTAAGCATTTCTATTTGCAAATCTTAAAAGGAGCCCTGGTGGTACAGTGGTTAAGTGCTTGGCTGCTAAAGGTTTGAACTCACCAGCCACTCCGTGGGAGGAAGATGTGGCAATTTATTCCATAAAGATTTCAGCCTTGGAAATCCTGTGGAGCAGTTCTACTCTGCCCTATAGAGTATGAGTTGGAATTAACTTGAAGGTGATGAGTTTTGGAATTTGCAAACTTTTAGTTACCAATATGCATAACAGCACAAATAGTACTGAAAATTATGACTTCCATAAGTCCAGAGAATGGTTTTCCTCCAATGATTTGAACGCTAACCCTTTCATGAAGAGTGGGACATTTAGATCCCACTTACATTTTCTGCCTCTATGGTTTATTGAGGAAACACTGGTGGCCTAGTGGTTAAGTGCTATGGCTGCTAACCAAACGGCTGGCAGTTCGAATCCATCAGGCACTCCTTGGAATCTCTATGGGGCAGTTCTACTCTGTCCTACAGGGTCACTATGAGTCGGAATCAACTTGATGGCACTGGGTTTGGTTTTTGGTATGGTTTTATTGATAAGGCACTGTATCGCTGACAATACATTCTGCCAGCAGGTGGGGGCGTGTATAAATTTTTGAAATGAAAGAAACAGGTGTGTGCTGCAAATTACTGTTTTTACAGGGTATTGCCCCTCGGTGCTCGAATTGGGAGGGTGCGACTTAATGATTGCCCCTGGGCGCTCATTGCCCTCACAACGACCCTGCCCACAGGGTTTCCAAGGCTGTGATCTTTACAGAAGCAGATTACCACATCTTTCTCCTGCGGAGCCGCTGGTAGGTTCAAACCGATGCCCTTTCAGTTAGCAGCTGAGCGTTTTAACCACTTTGCCACCAGGGCTAAGAAAACCCTGTGGGAGTAGTTCTACTCTGTCACGTGGGGTTGCTATGAGTTGGAATTGACTGGATGGCACCTAATAACAGCAACAGCTATCACCATGGGAATGTTGAAAGGATTAAATGAGGCATTGCGAGTAAAATTCAAAAGTGCCTGGAATGAAGAGTAGTTAATAAATGCTGGTAAGTGTTATTATTATTAATAAACTGATCAAATGTCCTGCTAGTATTAAAATTTTCGTTGATAATCCTTTTTGAGAGTAATTCTTTACTCTTGATTCCTAGCACTTTTTTTTTTTCCTAGCACATCTTTTCAGGAAATTTTTGCACAATGCTTTATATTATAGTTAACTGCTATGGTTTAGTTATGGGGTCTCTGGGTAGTACAAACATTAAGTGCTTGGCTGCTAAGTGAAAGACTGGAGGTTCCAGTCCATCCGGAGGCACTTTGGAAGAAAGGCCTGGCAATCTACTTCTGAAAACTCAGTCATTGAAAACCCTATGATGCGCAGTTCTACTGGGAAACACATGAGGTTGCCATGAGTCAGAACTTACTGAGACAGCTAGTACTGATATAATGTAGTTATAGACTTTGCTCTGCTGAGTTTGAAATCGCATTAAGGTAGGGAAGTAATCTCAGTTATGTCTATATTTCTCTCAATAATATACACCATAACCACTTCCAAATAGTAGTATATTATTTATGTATATAATTAATATACAAATGAAAATAATTTCTATGACTAATATTCTGTATCTTAGTCCTCTCAGACATTAGCCTTAATGAAGCTCTCAGTTTTTCCTGTTATACCATTTCTTCTATCCGTGTATTATCTTCTATAGCTCCACAGAAGTATGTTTCAGAATCTTCAATTGTTTTAAAAATAAGAATCATTTTTCTTCCATTTTTGAATTATTTTTGATATTTGTTGCTCTGATTTTTAAATAATTCACCTTTCACACATTGCATTTGCATTTATTTTGTAACACTAATTTGAAGACTATTTATAATACCTGGAAAATAAGTAATTTTATGCATTGTTTTCCTGCGCCGTATTTTACAACCCAACAGCGTACTGAATTAAATTATAATGTTTTCTTCTAAAAAATTTGTCATCAAAGGTATCTTTAATATTTTGAAATGTTCAACAACAGAACTTTCTTTTGAGCATAAGAAATGATATCTACTAATTTTGGCATAGATATAGAATTTATATACAAATAATAAAATTACATAATGGAGTTGTCTTGATTGTTTTTAAATTGCATTTAAAAATGAAATTCTTTTAAAAGTGAGCAAAAAAAATCTATATGATCAGGCATTAGGGATTTTATTGTCTACTTATGCTGTAGCCAAAAGAAAAATGTGGACCAAGTTCTTTTTATGTAGCGATACAGAGGAGGGAAATTACTTGAAAATCACAAAAACTGATTTTCACAAAGATTGATTCTTAAAATTGCCATAGGCTAAGGAACAGACAAAAATAATAAAGAGCAATTTTAAAAGAGAAAAACCTACAACTGTTTTAAAGGACATGGCAAACAGGAAATGTGTTTCATACAAGCATATTTGCTAGGTAATATTGATTTTTTTCACGCTAATTAAAAAAAGACAAATCTTCAGTATAAAACCATTTTAGTGGAACAGTTTATATAATCTATCATGACATTTTATATAGGTCAGATAGCTTACTTGGTTTTAGCATTGTTAAAATACGGACAAAGTTTATTTCTCATTTAGGAGAGTTCACTTTACACTCAGTCTAGAGCGGATTAGACACTCAATACAGGTCAGTACCATTCTTTTACATTTTCGTGATCATAGTGAAGTCAGAGTCCTATAAGGTCTTCTTGAACTGATGGGACCATAGTTACAAAGGATCAGTTGTCATATATGTTATGCATGGTTCATTCAGGTATTCATTCATTCATTCAACGAAAATCTATTGCGAACGTACTACTGCTAGGCATTGTTCTGGGTCCTAGGAATACAGTTATGAAAACACAAAATCCTTATTCTCATAAAGATTTCATTCTACCTGAGGAAGGCAGATAAAAAAATAATATTAGAAAAAGAATATTGTTGTTGTTGTTAGGTGCTGTTGAGTCAATTCTGACTCATAGTGACCCTGTAGAACAGAGTAGAACTGCCCCATACGGTTTCCAAGGCAGCAGGTGGTGGATTTGAACTGCTGACTTTTGGTTAGCAATTGTGTGCTTCACCACTAGGCCACCAAGTCTCCAGAAAAAAGAATACGTGCTATAAGGGGATAAAACAGAAAGTTGTGATGCTTGTGTTGTTATTTTCGATCAAGAAAGACCTACTTGAATAGGTGCCATTTGAATGGAGACTTGAATGGGCAATAAAGAACTTGTTGTTGTTGTGGGTCATTGAGTTGATTTTCTTCTCATAGCAACTGCATGTGACAGAGTATAACTGTCCTATAGGGTTTCCTAGGCTGTAATTTTACGGGAGCAGATCCCCAGGTCTTTGCTCCTGTGGAGCTACTGAGTAGGTTCACACTGCCAACCTTTTGTTTAGAAGCTGAGCATTTAGTCATTGCACCACTTAGTCTCCTTAAGGAAGAATTAGCCATATCAAGTTTTGGATAAAAGTCATAGACAAAACATGGAAAAGTGATACAAGATCAAATCAGAGAGGAAGACTGGGGCCTAGACTGTGCTGAGGCTTGAAGGCCATGATGGAAGTTCAGATTTTATTCAAAGGGAACAGGTAACACTGAGAAATTTTAGTAGAGGAGTAACATGAATTAAAAGATATTTTATAAAGATTAGTCTGGCTATTGGGTTGAGCGGGCCAAAAGTAGAAGCAGGGTAAAAATTAGAAGGCTCTTAAAAAACTCAACAAATATTTATTAAATACTGTTATGGACTGAATTGTGTCACCCCCATAATATGTGTTGTAAATCCTAACCTCACAATTGGACCAATAAGCAACATCATCCTAAATGGAGAAAAGACTGAAGTTGTCAAGGATTTCATTTTACTTGGATCCACAATCAATGCCCATTGAAGCAGCAGTTAAGAAATCAAACCGTGTATTGCATTGGGAAAACCTGCTGCAAAAGACCTCTTTAAAGTGTTTAGAAGCATAAAGATATCACTTTAAGGACTAAGGTGCACCTGACCCAAGCCATGGTATTTCAATTGCCTCATATGCATGCAAAAGCTGGACAATGAATAAGGAAGACCGAAGAAGAATTGAAGCCTTTGAATTATGGTGTTGGGAATGAATATTGAATATATCATGGACTCCCAGAAGAACAAACAAATCTATCTCAGAAGAAGAACAGCCAGGATGGCAAGACGTCATTTCACGTACTTTGGACATGTTATCAGGAAGGACCAGTCCCTGAAGAAGGACATCATCTTTGGTAAAGTAGTGGGTCAGTGAGAAAGAGGAAGACCCTCAACGAGATGGACTGACACTGTGGCTGCAACAATGGACTAAAACATAGAAACAATTGTGAGGATGGATCAGGACTGTGCAGTGTTTCATTCTGTTGTACATAGGGTCGCTATAAGTCGGAATCAACTCGAGGGCACTGGGTTTTGGTTTTGGTAACAGCAACAACATGCCTGTGATTATTATCCCATTTGGGAACAGGTTGTCTTTGTTATGTTAATGAGGGATGATTAGTGTAGGCTGTATCTAGGATATAAAAGAGGTGAAACAAGTTAGCAGAGCAGAGCTGAGGGAAGAGAGATGCCAAGCCACATGAAAATTGCCCTAGAGCAGAAGCTCAGATGAGACAAGGATCTTCTTCCAGAGCTGACAGAGAAAGAAAGCTTTCCCATAAAGCCGCCACCCTGAATTAGGACTTCTAGCCTCCTGAACCGTGAGAAAATAAATTTTTGTTTGCTGAAGCTACCCACTTGTGGTATTTCTGTGATAGCAGCACTAGATAACTAAGACAAATACCTTGTATGTCTACAACTATGTCATACTGTGGTGGCTTGTGTGTTGCTTTGATGCTGGGAACTCTGCAACAGGTATTTGAAATACTAGCAGGGCCATCCATGGTAGAATAGGTTTCAGAGGTGCTTCCAGATTAAGATAGACTAGGAAGAAAGGCCTGGTAGTCTACTTCCAAAAATTAGCCAACGAAAATCTTGACTTCCAGTACTATATCAGAACATTAATATAGAACATTGTCTGATACAGTAATGGAAGATTAGCCGCCTAGGTTAGAAGACAATCAAAATGCACAGTGGCTGTAACAATAGACTCTTGATCATACCAACAATCGTGAAGATGGCACAGGACTGGCAAATGTTTTGTTCTGTTGTACACAGGGTCACCATGAACCAGAGACAACACCATGGCAAGTAACAATGTTATGTGCTGGGCAGTTTTCTAAGTGTGAGAAGTACAATGGTAAACACAACAGAGGAACATCCCTTTATCAAGGAGTTTCCATTCTGGTGGATGCATGTCTGTTCTAGTAGGCCAGCCAAAAGATGGTGGCAACTTTTACTAGGCTGTTTTACAGGAGATATAGTCAATCGGTTCTGAACATGATTTTGGAGACAGAAATGGCAGGACTTGTTAATAGGTTGGTCACTGAAGGAAAGAAAAGCTGATTCCAAGGATTTCAAGCATAAACAATTGGACCAATGGTATAATTTACTGAAAAGTGGAAGACCAGAGGAAGCTGGGGGAAGAGGAATCTAAAACTCTGTTCTGGAAAATCGAGGCGCCGCTTAGTTGTCCAAGTGTAGTCATCCAGAAGGGAATCAGGCCTGAATCTAGGGTTCAGGGGAGAAGCCAAGAGCAGAGGTATAAGGCTGCACAGTCACTGGTACGTAGATAATGAGACAGCATAATCCTCCCTTTTGAAGAACATGTGCACGAAAAATTTCAAAGTTAAATTACTTTGGTTTTGGTATGAGTAATGTCACAAGAAGTCAAAAAATTTAATTGTGTATATTAATGCTACTCACATGCAAAAGGAGAAAAAGGATCATTCTATACTAACAACTAATTTAAACTGGGTGTCTGAGAATCAATCTTGATAAGTATTTAAAACTAATACAAAATGTGAAAATTAGAGCATTAATAGAACATATCAAAATGAAACTCAAACTGGAAACAAGTATTATCAGATCAATGCAATTTTTATTAAAGTCTGTGGATACTAAGGAGGTTGTCACAGGTCAGTACACAATGATGAGGGAATTTTCTATTTCCTACCTGGAGCCCTGGTGGTGCACTGGTTAAGTGTTATAGCTGCTAACCAAAAGGTTGGCAGTTCGAATCCACCAGCTACTCCTTGAAAATCCTACGGAGCAGTTCTACTGTGTTCTATAGAGTTGCTATGAGTCCAACTCCACAGCAACAGGTTTTTTTTTTTTTTTCTTCTTACTTACCTGGAATCCTTAATGATATTTCATAATATTTTTTACCTTGTATCTAACACAAATAATTTTTTTCTTCACATATTGACGATAATAATAACTACTAACAGAGTATAGTTTATAATACTATTTCATCCTAATTGTGGTAAATTCAGAGAGCAATGGGTTTTTTTTTTTACTTCAAAAATGTAGAATATATACACATGTAATTTACATGTTTTTAAAAATCTATATTCCATTATTCTTTTCATTAATAATAGGTCAAAATGAGTCTATAACAGTATTCAATGTTTAGTTTTCAAAAATAACGAAGAAATGTGGGTGATCTGGTTCAAAATATAGATATAGAATGACATATAGGATATTTTATAATATGGTCTGAAGCCAGCTTTCTTTTTTAATTTTCTACTGTACCTATGCTCCATATTCAAAGGTCAAAAGAATTATTATTTGTATATAAGAATATATACATAATAAAATAATCATTTATGAATCATAAAGAAAGGAAAATCATAATGAATAATACTGATAATATAGGACTACCACCGGTAATGTCAATTTGAAAAATAATGTGTACTCGTACACTATATTTCATATGGAGTACTTAGATAAAAACGAAAATTATTTGATACATCTGCAGAAAAATAATATTTTATTTAGGGGAAATCTTAGCTTTCTCAGCTATGAAGAAACTAAGAAAATTACAAAAGTCTATAAAATTTTTAAAACAAACATTAGCAATATAATAAAACTAAAAAAAACCAAACAGATTAGAAGATTTTTGCCTCAACTGTGTTTGACAAATATACTAAATAGACAAAGAAAAATTATAGCTAATGAACAAAAATGAAATATTAATATATTAATGAAGTATTGATTTGTCAAAGCTAAGAGTTTCAGTCCTGGTCTGAATAATCAATAGAATATGAAAGATATTTATGTCAGCATACACACAAGGATGTCCAGATTAGCATTTGTCTATACTACAGAGAATTTGGAATTAATCTAAAACCTCAGTCGTAGAAAAAATAACTTTTAATGTATTAATATGGCTAATTAGTCAACAAACATAAAAAAAAATTATAAAAACTATATAGAGATGTGGAAAATTGTTTATTATTTTCAGTTAGGTAAAACAACATCACCGGCTACAACTGATGACTGCCCTGACAGGGAACACAAGAAAGAACCCCTGAGGGAGCAGGAGAAGAGTGGGATGCAGACCCCAAATTCTCATAAGACCAGACTTAATGGTCTGGCTGAGACTAGAAGGGCCTCAGTGGCCGTGGCCCCCAGACCTTCTGTTGGCCCAGGACAGGGACCATTCTTGAAGCCAACTCTTCAGACATGGATTGGACTGGACTATGGGTTGGAGAGGGATGCTGGTGAGGAGTGAGCTTCTTAGATCAGGTGGACACTTGAGACTATGTTGCCATCTCTTGCCTGGAGGGGAGATGAGAGGGTAGAGGGGGTTAGAAGCTGGTGAAATGGACATGAAAAGAGAGAGTAGAGGGAGAGAATGGGCTGTCTCATTAGGGGGAGAGTTATTGGGGGTGTGTAGCAAGGTGTATGTGGGTTTTTGTGTGAGAGACTGACTTGATCTGTAAACTTTCCTTTAAAGCCCAACAAAAATTATATATATAAAAAAATCAGAGTATGTATAACTACAACCAAGTAAAATAGGAATGAAAGAGAATTGTAAAAATAAAAAATTCATTAGACTAGTTTTAAAGCCTTTTTCAAAAGTGTTAACTATGTATTGCTATTTCCAAAAAACAATAACAAAAACAAAAAAACCCAGTGCCCTCAAGTCGATTCCGTCTCATAGCGGCTATTTAACCCAAAAAGAATTAAACTAATCATTAAGAAGTATCTCATTTTTATTCTAAAAAGTAAAGTTAAAGGTTATATAACAGACAAATCTTGTTGCAACCTATCTAGCATGCAATGAATATGTAGCTCTGTACAGAAAAATACAGCAAATTACACAGAAAAAAATGCAGACTGTTGCCCAACTTCTTTAGGGCATTTTTTCTAAAAGAACTATTTAGGACCTCTAGGAAAAATAAATGTGCTCAAGTCAGCCCCTAACTACAGAGGGTGTGAGATTCCATCTAATGGATGTAGCTTATATGGCATGCAGAGGTGCAAATTAAAACAGGGCACTGTAATAGGGAGGAGCTGATGCTGGCCTCAGAAACAGGAGAATCCAAATTCTCCTTCATTCAGCCCATTAGCTTCTGGGATTTGGGGCAAACACTTAATCTTTCTGGGTCTCATTTCTACAGGGAGCAAATGGGTGTCACTTCTTATCAATGAAATGAGCGGTTTCTCATGTGGCCATCTAGTTCTAAAATTCTGCATGCATAGTCATGATTTAACAAACGTTCCTCCCATTTCTTTTCACACTCTCACTGCCCTGTGTAATGCACGGGTTCTTCTCTATTCTCTCTACAATTTCTTGAACCATTCACAGTGCTTCCACGGTTAATTTTTCTAGAATTCACATCTGGTCCTGCTTCCCTAATCATAAAGTGTGCCCCACTAATAATGAAATAAAGTGTTTTTTTTTTTTGAATGACATTTAAGATATTTTATAATATGCCCTCAAGCTGACTTTCTTGTTTAATTTTCTACCGTAGCTACGCTCCACTTTCCCAACTCAGTGATACAACCCATGTTCTGATTATACTCATTTCCCAAGAAGACATATTATAGTCTCTGCTTTAAGTCACGTTTTCCCATTTGTTTCCCATAAAGATTGTCTTCATTCTTCCAGGCTAAGTCCACATACTTTTTTCTCCCTGAAATCCTCCTCATGCTCTGCACTCAGAGTTGAAGACTCCCGCCTCATGTACTTCGTGTATAACTTCACTGTCTGACCTATTACTCTGTCTTGGATTATCGTTATACACCTATTACGAGCTCCTGTCTGAAGATCAGGTATTCACAAGTGGGAATTTTGTAATTCACACCATGCTTTGGATATTTTAGGTGTTCAGTAATTTAATTAAAAGAAATTAGGAAATTACTATTACAGATATGAGAACTTGGACAATTTCTTAACAATACCTAACATGTATTGAGGACTTAGGTAGCAGATACTGTGCTAAATTCTCTAATAGATTACTGTGTCAATCCACACCTTATAAGCAAGTACTAATATTAGTCCCAATTTATAGATGTGAAAAGTCGAGTACAGATAAAGCACCCCCAAAAAAACCCAAGCCCACTGCCATCAAGTCGACTGCAACTGATAGCAATCCTATAGGACAGAGCAGAACTGCCCCATAGGGTTTCCAAGGCTGTAACCTTTACTTAAGCAGACTGCTACATCTTTCTCCCAGAGATTGTCTGGTGGGCTTGAACTGCTGACCTTTTGGTTACCAAGAGAGTGCTTTAACCACTGTGCCACCAGGGCTTCTTTTTGAGGTAGAGATAAGTTACATAAATTGCCCAGGGGTCACAAAGTCAGTAAGTGGAAATGCCCAGATTCCTGCTCAGGCACCTAAGTCCAGGAAACATGCTCTAAACTGCTTTGCTTGTGGTTTTCAACCCATTTTTATTTGCTTTTTTTTTTCTCTTAACACTGCCACAATGGCTGTAATTCCCAAGTGATTGTGTTAGGAAATGTGTGCAATGTGAAAACAGCCAGCCAGTTGCTGATAGAAATACCCTTAAACACTTTCTCTTCCCATTTCTTCCCCATTACTCAAACATGAAAATCATTTCTTTTACTCAGAATTAAGACCTATTCTTCCTACCCATTTCACTCTAAGTTACTGAAAGTAGAATTTGTTGAACACCTAAACCCCATTGAACCCCTACTCAAACCTAAAAAAAGAAAAGAACATCTATTGGATGTTTAGACATTTTCCCTATAAATATCTAATTTAATTCTCATACTCTCCTTCAGAGCTTTAATCCACATTTTAGAATGAACATCTTGCCCCAGATAAGTTAAACAGCTTGCCTGGCTTCTCAGTGGCAAGACTAGTCACTAGAATCTAATCTGCTGAATTCCTGAAAGCATGTGCCACTGTGCTGCCACTCTGCCACATGTCGCCATCTGTCAATAGTCTGATGCTTTTTAGGAAAGGATGACCCTAGGCTTCAATGTGAATGCTAGATGAAAGGATGGAAGGGGTGAGGTGGCCATGTGTGCAAGGGGTTTAAGCGGCACCAAGACAAAAGGGGAAGGGTCACTTTCAGATCACGGTGTTACTAGTATGGGATAGCAAGGTCTTGAAGGTTCTTACCTGTGCAGTTCCTCCAAAGTCATTTTAATTGCATATGTGTGTATGTGTGTAATAACCTGTAATTGTTAGTTGCCGTGGAGTTGATTCTGACTCATGGCAACCCCATCCATGTGTGCAGAGTAGAACTGCTCCCTAGGTTTTCACGGCTGTGATCTTTTGGAAGCAGATCACCAGGCCTGTCTTCCAAGGTGTTTCTGGGCGGGTTTGAACTGCCAAATTTATAGCTAGCAGTCGAGTGCTTAACTGTTTGCACCATGCCAGGACTTCTGCACAGTATCCCAAGAACCTTTAATTACATCTTGAATGTGCTCTGCTTGTATTCTCACTTCTGCCTTCCCTAGTAAATTGTTCCTATTATGAAATACCAGGAATTGGGCACATTTAGGGCTTCAGATGCTTTTCTGTCTTTAATTTTGGATCGTTTTCTCTGACTATACAGAGATATTCCCAGTGAATGCCTCTGTCATAGCAGATGTGACATGGGGTGACTATTGTCGCTCTACTTTTCTCTCCTATTCAATGACAAGATTCTTGAAAGCAGACAAATTGTCTCACTCACCTTTCTATCCCCAGGGCCTAGTGTGGAGAAGGACCTGGTATAGCAGATGTACTCGATGTCGAATAAATGAATATATGTGTGAATGATTTGAACTGAGATGTCAATTGTTTATATGATTTTCATAATGTGGCTAATATGAGGAAAAAAAAAAAAAACACCCAGTTCAAAGATCCTTGTTTATTTAAACCCAAAGAAAATGTTTCTTGTTTTGAATTCCTGGAATTCTAATGATTTTATTAGCATTAAGGAACACAAGAAACTCAAATCAGTAATTAATAGGAAAGAGCTAACAGACCTAATACATATGTTAGATCTAATGGGAAGAATCTACTCTATGTCTTTATGCCTGCGTATGAACTACATTTTTACAGCTCTAAAAAGACTATTTACGATCATTCACCAATGTAACAGTAAAGTCTAAAATGATGACAAGTGGCTTTTTATTACCTGAATATTGATCTAGCATTCAGCTTGGGGCAGCAGGCCTTGTAATCACCAGCCTTAACCTCGGGTACTGAAAATTTGCTCCTCCTACATAATTAGACACTGAAAGATGTGCATTGTCTTGGAAAGCAGTTTGTTCTTTAAACCGAATTAGAAAATAAGACCTGAGGCAGAGGGCCTGTGTTTCAGCTGTAAGAGCAATTGCCTTTAAATCCTTCTTTCTGTTGTAATTTCTTTTCCTTTAGAACATAGAGCTGACTTTCAAAAATAGGAATACTAAGCAACCTAATGCTACTAGTATTTTGCCAGGTACCATGTAAAAAAATTCACGTCTTAATGTAATCTTCACAAGAGCCCTTTGATGAAGATACTATTATTATCCCCATTTTACAGATGAGGAAACCCGACACAAAGTGATTATGTGATTTGCCCAAGGTTATACACCTCCTTAGCTGGATTACAAACTCAAGCTACCCGATCTCAAGTTCATGTTGGTAACCACTGTACGTACTGCTTCTTCACAGAAACTTCTACCAACTACATACATTTTCCCAAAGATACTGAGAAATAGCAAAAAATAAATTAGTATAAAATGTTTTTCTTTATATTCTGTGAATGCCACCTTACTGTTTCTACTGTGAGTGGTATTATACGTACATGTTATTATGTCTCCTAAAAAAAGGTAAGATCTTCATGTACTCAGATTAAAATTTTCACTATTAGTGGGACAATTTTATTCCTGTAGAGAAACATATAGATTTCACCCTGAAGAATCTTACAAAAAAATGTACCTTTGTGGTCCTATACATATTTCTTAATATCAAATAAAAGAGGAGTTAAGGAAAAAGAAAATCATTGTCATAAGGCCATGGAAATGAAATGTAACTGGAAATTCTGTTCTTGAGATACATTAGATGGAATAAAAAAGGAAAAATTCTGATTTGGAGATCTAGAGTAACATATAACCTTGTGCTATATACTCATAAATGATTGAATTAGAGGCCATCAGTATATTGAAATTATTTTTTTCAAGTTGTTTACTAAATTCGGGCACCAAATTTATCATTATACCATTTTACGTATGCATAAAACAGTTTATATTTTTCTATACTGTGTAATAATCAATTTATTTAACAAATATGTATTGAGTGTTTACTATTGTCTGAAGTATTTTATTTGACCTGCAAATTATACGGAGTAGTTATTTCTAATCTAATTGTGGAGATGAAGACCTAGCAACGGATCACGAACCTCTCTCTTTCCAACCTTATTTCCAGCATACTTAGATGCTTACTGAGAGCCCACCTTTAAGATAAAAGATTTTTCAACCCTGCTTAAGGCCTTATTTACTTGAACGTTATCTTTGAAAGGTATTGATGGACATAAAAGAAATATTGAAGGAGAGATATTAATGTGGTACATTAGCAACTTTGAGTTTATTTTCCAATATCCTAAAACTGTGAATATATTATGTATAATTGTATTATCTGTTTCACTGTGAAATGCTTCAAAAAGTTAAGAGAACAGTATACACAAACCACATACAACGTAGCATTGGATGTAAGTACATTTGACAAAGAACATTTTTTACAAAAGGCTTAAATGAATAAATCTAACCATGCTGCTGGATTGCTTAACTGGCACAATAACCTGGGAAACCTTGATTTGAACCAACAGCAAATGAGATCAGACTATATATACATATAACTTAAGTGAAGCCCTCCCTCACCTAATTTTAGGAGACTTGAAGTTTTACCTGATACCACGTACGGATCCTTGGCCCAAACCAAAAACCAAACCCATTGCCATCGAGTGGATTCTCACTCATGGAGACCCTGTAGGACATAGTAGAACTGCCCATAGCGTCTCCAAGGCTGTAATCTTTACAGAAGTAGGCTGCCACATGTTTCTTCCATGGAGCAGCTGATGGGTTTGAACCACTGACCTTTTCGTTAGCAGCCAAGCACTTAACCACTGCACTACTAGAGCTCCTTCAGATCCTTGGCGTATGGTCCAAAAGAATGGAAAGGTCTCTAAGATGAAGGGACCTTTAAGTAGTGCTGTTGTGGCTAGTGAAATTTTTAAAACAAACTCCCATCCATTCTACTTTAAAGAATATCCATAACAATAGAGATTCATTTGACCCCCGCTCATACACCAAATTTGAGCAGTCTCTGCTGTTGACAACCAAACCACCTGGTATGTTGAGGCCAACAGTTACAACTTACTCTTGGAAATCAATCTCTTCTCTGTGATTTTTAACATGGCCTGGACAATGAAGAAACAGCTCATTGCTGGCTGCCAAGAAGAGACTGTGGGTCTGAGGCACAGCTCATAAAGCCTTTGTACTTCTTGGGATCTCCTCTTACAAGCTACATATTGTTCCTTCCTTCTCTACTCTGCTAACTGACCTCTACAATCTTGAGAAGGTAGATGGGTACTAAAGAAGGAAGAAAGAGTGAGCTGTGAACTTTGGAATGAGAAGTTCTTAAAGTCTTTTATACCCCATAGAGCCAGAATCTTCTAGGAGGTGCTGTACTTGGTCCTTATTGATCATGTTGAAGCATACACCTGGGCAGTGAATTCTTAGCAATTTCTTACCTGCTTCTAGACAGGATTGAAAGGGCGTCTGGACTTCAAGGTCAGCTAGAAAAGACTAAGGCCAAGACCAAGACCAAAGCTGAGGTTTGTGTCCTGGCTCTATCTCCTGATCTGCAATGATGAAGTTAATAGATTTATCGACCAACACAACAATTAATGCAACACGAATTTACTGAGAGCCTACTATGTGGTCCCTGATATTTGCATTGTCCTAGATAAAGGTAAAAAAGCAATAATAAAAGGAACTGTTCCTTAATTATCTCCTAGTCTACCTATCTAAAACTTCACTGGAATCAATATTATCGATGAAGTAATCACAATAAGTCTGAGACTTGTGATTATTTCACCATCAAATAATTTTTATTCATATATATAAAATTTAAATGGATACTAGAAACCAAATAAGATCTTGGAGTAGGAGCATTTTTAAAAGTTCATCTTTCTGTAGCATACAATTTAAAACAGATTGCAGTTACCATTTTGTAGTGTTCCCATGAAGAAGACTTTATAATCTACATAAAAGTCTTTACAGTTGGAAGTCCTCCCTGTTTAAATCACTCAAACTTCAATTGCTACAATATCAGAGTCTCCAGGTCATCACCCAAGGGACAAAAAAAAAAAAAAAAAAAAACTTTTAGTTCTTTTGGTTATATCCATCCTCCTTAAAGAAATAATTCCAATGAATCTCACCTTAAATGTCTAAATGAGGCCATTTATTCCCAAAGGTTGGCTTATATTTTGACTCATGATGTTTTCTATCACCTCATATGCATGCAAACCTGGATGATGAATAAGGAAGACTGAAGAAGAATTAATGTCTTTGCATTGTGGTGTTGGCAAAGAATACTGAATATGCCGCGGACTGCCAAAAGAACGAACAAATCTGTCTTGGAAGAAGCACAACCAGAATGCTCCTTAGAAGCAAGAATGGTGAGACCACATCTCATGTTATAGGAGGGATTAGTCCCTGGAGAGGGACTTCATGCTCGATATAGTAGAGGGTCAACAAAAAAGAAGGCCCTCAACAAGAAGGGTTGACACAGTGGCTGCACCAATGGGCTCAAGCATAACAACCACTGTTAGGATGGCACAGGACCAGGTAGTGTTTTGTTTTTGTTGTACATAGAGTTGCTATGAGTCAGAACAGACTCAATAGCACCTAACAACAACAACATTCATTTAAACCAGCTGCTGTAAAGTCGATTCCAAATGTGGCAACCCCATTTGTGTCAGAGTAGAACCATGCTCAATAGGGTTTTCAGTGGTTGATTTTTTGGAAGTATATCACCAGGTTTTTCTTCCAAGGAGCCTCTGGGTGATTTGAACCTCCAACCTTTTGGTTCACAGCTGAGCACATTAACTGTTTGCACCACTTAGGGACTCCATTTCATAGGTGGCTATATTGAGACATGAGGAGATATGCAATTTGCATTAGATAGTCCCTGATGCTGACAAGTCCATGTGCGGTACCATAGTACTCAGGAAAGATGAGAATGGCAGAGTCTTATTAAGTGTGAACTACCAGCATCCTTCAAGAGAGAAAGTGCAGTGGAGTATCACATTAGTATATAGTAGGTGCTCAGTAAATGTGAATTCTCCTGCACCGACTAGGTTAAGTAAGGGTACTCAAGACAAGCAGTATTCATTTTGTGAGTGAGTGTATGTGTGTGTGTGTGTGTGTGTACCCCATCAATAAAAAAAGAGCATGTATTCCAATATTTGTTTTTTTATATATTTATACATTATAATGAACTACTCTATCATTGTATGCACATCATAAAACATAAATATGTGATTTTAAAAAAGATAAGGTAAATAAACCCCCCACCAGGGAATCTAGTAATATCCGAAGCCACAGAGAAAATTTACTTTAGACAAGACAGACAAGACAAGATAGAGGTGGAGGTATGCATAAGTGAGAAAGAGAACTCATTCACTAGGTGCTGACTGCACATTCAAAATTGTTAGCTGTATTATATGATTTGTATTAAAGGGTCACAACGACACTGATTGTTGTATTTTGTATTTTCACCATTTTACAAATGAAGAAAATTGAGGCTTGGAGGAAGTGAGTGATTTGCCCAAAATTACAAAGCTTACAATAGGCCAAAGGAAAAACTTATGTACTTTTTAAAGAGCTAAAAATTGATATCTAATAGTTTATTCAACTTCAGACACAAAAAATTGTCTTTGCTGGTGTGTGTGCCTTATATAACTAAAATGGTTTCCTATGAAAAATTAATACGGTAAGTTCTTTGCTTCAACAATGCTTCTTGTCGAAGCCCCAAATCTCAAATAATCCATACATATGCTCTAGATCACAAAATGAGCATAAATACAAATAAGAAATAAGGACTCATATAGACCTTGGACACTGATTTAATCTTCAGTTTTTCAAGAATCCACAAGGCCAAATAATATCTTTGACAGGGTGTTTATCAGTGCTTACTTTAGAAATAAAAATGTCTCCGCTGGCCGAAAAAAACAGTTAAAGAATAATTTATGTTCATAGTTATTACCCATTGCCATCGTGTAGATTCTGACTCATAGCGGCTCTACAGGACAGAATAGAACTGCCCCATAAGGTTTCCAAGGAGCGGCTGGTGGATTTGAACTGCCGGCCTTTTGGTTAGTAGTCAAGCTCTTAACCACTACGTCACCAGGGCACCACAGTTATTAGTACTGTTTTATTCCATCCATCCATTCAGTGAAAATTTATTCAAAGTCTACTATGCACTAGCAGCTATGCCAGTAATGGTTCCATAAAATTCCCATTAATTTAACCAAAAGGCATGTAATAAGCAATCGGAAATATTTATTTAATGAATAAATGAAAGTATAAACAGGTTATACCCTAGAGTTTCACTTTAACATCGCTTATTGGAGAAAATACAGGATTGGTGCCTGTTGGACTTTATCCCTAAAGTGCGACTATTTTTGCTATTAGCTGCAGTCAAGTCAGCCCCCCAAATCATGGTGACCCCATGTGTTACAGAGTAGAACATTTCCATAGAGTTTTCATGGATGTAATCTTTATGGAAACAGTTCATCAGGTCTTTGCTCCACAGAGCCACTAGATGGGTTCGAACCACCAACTTCTAGGTTAGCAACAGATTGGAAAATGCTTGCACCACCAGGCTCCTTGAAGTGTGACTAGGACTTTATCAAGTAGCGATTTTACCTCTAAGGCAATTCCATTGCATAGGCTTTGGGGACAGCAAGACATTGTAGACAGTATATCCACAGATATCTCTGTTAACCCTAATTCCAAACAACACTGTTAAATGCACTAATACTTTGTCTTCCTTTTTCACAAGATACATTACTTTGAAATACTTGTATTCCCGATTCTCTTTATGTCTAAATGGCTTAATGTCACTTTTAGAAGAAGTAAACGTAAGCCATCTTGTTATAGTAAATAAGAAAACAATTATCCTCCTTTATTTTGATTGACATGGTTTTGTGACTAAAAAACAAATGGAGAAAGAGAAAAAAAATGTAACTAACATTAACAGACCTAAGCAGCAATTGGTGCAGTGTCTAATTACTGAGCGGAAAAACATTTCAACATTAATTATGTCCAAAACAGTATTTCTGCCCTTGGCATCTATATTCTAAAATCCACGTGACCAATAGGAAATTACTCCATTTCACAGTTATCCTGAAGTCCATTTCCCCAGGTAATTCATTCTAGAAGAAACCATAGAAAGTCATGATTTTCAAAATTAAAGACTCAACAAACTTTTTCTTTTCCCCTATGTTGCCAAAATGAGAGAGTAAAACTACTCGAGTTTTAGGCAAGTTCTTAGACCTTCCAAGTATCGGTTAGTCAATTTGTGACAGAGGGTTATATTTAAAGGATCAAATGAGATAATGTATGTGAAAACAATATAAAAAACTGTAACGGACAATTAAAAGTTATGTTGTTACTGATGATGTAAAATTATACTCTTACTCCTTCCAATGTTTCCTCTTTACTTTTCTGTGAAATTAGAGGAGGGTGATTAGGCAATGGGAAAGAGAAATATCACTGCCTATCATCTGATCTTTACTGGTTACCATGCTTTCCAAAGAGTCTAAAATTTTGGAAAAGTAGAAGATCCAATGCATAATTGCTTTAAGGGTTTAATCCAGTGTGATGTGATGAAAGACGCACCTTAGTTATTTAGATATAACTTTCAAACAACTAGCTCAATTCACTCACATTTAGAGTTAGGCTGACCTGTATTTTAAATGTTGTAATCCAAAGGGAAATTTGCTAATATGAGGAATTCTAGAAATAGTAATAATTAGGAAAGAGCACTAGAACAGGAGTCAGGAGACCCAGGTTCTATTCCTGAGCTGACATTAAACTTCTGGCAACTCAGTTAACCTTTTAAGCCACAATTTTCTCATATGTGATAAAAAGAAAAAACTTGGATCAGATGACCTGTTAAGTCTCTGTCAGTTCTTGGAGTACATGATCTTATTTGGCTTAATTCTTTAACAAGACATTTCCTCACTTTTTTTTTTTTTAATAGAGAAGGTTTTTGAGAGATGGTCTCTGTCGTATACATACACTGGGAGGAAATCTGTTTACTGTGGGTAATATTTGTAATATATTCTCAAGATAAGCAGCAATAATTATGCCTCCAAAATGCTTTTATTTAACAAGCCAAATTAGACAACCCAAATGGCTGCATGGGTCTCCACAGTTTGCTCGTAGATTGGATGTACTACACACATGCTTCATTTCTATCTTTTATTTTCTAGGTTTTTTTTTTTCTCTCAGTCCTACTTAGTCTAGCCTTTCTGTTTCTATTAGCTCTTTGGGATTCTTTCCTCTACCATCTATCATTCTCATAGACCTACAGATTCTACTTAAACTTTATTCCACTCCCAAATCTTCCTTCTCACTCTTCACCACAGCTCCTCATTAATCTCTATACATGGCTCAGGGGTGCCATTTGTGTTTTCTCAAAGGAAAGCATCTTTTTAGGTGGGCAGTCGTTGTGCCTTTTGTACACCAATGTCAGATTTAACTCAGTTACTTTTAATAGAATATAGCACTAGTGAAGCTATTTCAGCCACTAAATGAAGAGGAAATCTTTATCTGATAACTTAGAGTCCCAACCAGACTTCTTCCAAATACATGCCTTCTGATACCACAGTGGCTAGCTGGGCCAACGGCAGATGCAGGCATCTTCATTCCACTTCATCATTAATTTTAGCCTTATTATTGGAAGCATGTGTGAGGCAGTGTGTTATAACATAAGAGCAAGATGAACCAATAAGCCCTCAAATCCACACTTCCTCACTTAATTGCTGTGTGTCTCTGAGAAAGTTATTCAGCTCTCTGAACTACAATTTCCTGACTTAAAAAATGAGGATAATAATACTTTCTTGGTAGGGTAGTTTTTGGAACCAAAGATAATGTATACATTGCATCTGTCACACAGAGGAGACTTAGCAAACTAGTTATTTTTTTATTGTTACTATCATTATTATCACCCTCCTCCCCAGTTTGAAGTTGATAGAAGCTAACTTTTTTTTTTTTTTAACCTTGTTACAGAAAAGTAGGGCAAAGAGCATTGTGAGTGATTTGGCCATGGAGGCACAGTAAGGTAGTGATGGAGCATAGGAACAGAATATAATTTTGTAATAGCAGGTCCTACATTCAATACTGGTCTTGTTACTTGTGGAAATGTCCTTATTTAACTGTATCTCTAGAACTTAGGATCTATTATTTTCTCTGTTTCTTTTTCTTTTCTGTCAAAGGACTTTGAGTATTGCAATTCTAAAAGAGGAGGAAAGATTTGCCAGCTCATCTCCGTTGGCAGAGTTTGGAGTACTTCTTTGACCAGACTGTCTAGAAAAGGAAAAAAAAAAAAAAATCTACCACTACTATTTTTGTGTATACAGTGCAGACATATGATTTTATATATCCTACTAAACTTTTTTTTTTCTTTTACTGATTCTAAAGTTTATGCAAAAGGAAGTACCTGGCTATATTTCCCAGCAAGAAGATTAAATGGGTTATATGACTTTCACATGAAACAGCAGCTAGAATGAAAATCTTGTGAGCTAATGTTTGCTAGAATCAAGAACCTGTGGACAGTTTCCAATGGGAAGAAAGCAAAAAATTTTTAAGTGAATTAGATTTTGTCAAGGTATCCCAGTGTCAAGACATGGTGCTCAGATGGAACTAACCAGGGTGTCTTCGCTCAAACAAGGGCATTTTTACTGAAACTATTGTAATTCACCTACAGTAACAAAATCCTGCAATACATCCATTGCTAAGTATAGTATTCACACAACTGAAAACTTTCGGCATAATTTCAATTTTGTTGAGTGAAATATTCTGAATCTCGAATGCTTCAGATAACTGTTACTTTATGCTAACTGGAGAAAGAGATGATATTATCACTCTGTCTGTGTTTGTGCATGCCCATGAGAATGTATGTGTGTGAAAAGCAAGAAATTTCAAACTCCTATATATATCTATAGCCCTGTAAAAATATCCACTGTATATAGGTCAAACATAATTCTTCTACCTCCATAAAGTGGACATCAGATCAATAATAAAAACGTATGCTACAAAGCAGAATGTTTAAATGCAAATAATCTTTCCCTATTCCTTTATTTTATATTAAGAACACATGCCTTTTGGGTTGAAAGGTAATTTATCATTCGTTTACATTTCAGGCTGAAACGATGTGAGCTCATGTCTTTAAAAAAGGGACTAATGAGAATAAAACTGTGGGTCTAAGCACAGGTTGGGCCATTAGCTTTGCATAAAGGAAATGCATCAGGTATACAGCAATCAGCCTTATCACATACAATAAATAAAAAAAAAATTTTATTTTTTTATTTTTTTTTTACAATACTTGGGTTATTAAGCTTGAAAGATCTTATGTTAATTCTAGGTGTGTGACTGGTGGCAATTGCCACTGTAAGTGATACAGCTATCACTTGGAGAGTGCTTTGGAACTTTAAAGACAAGAGAAACCTTTCTTCAGTGGAAGATTCCTTTTTAAGTGCCTTTCTGTTCAAATCGATAATACCTTGGATATGCTTATTTGAGAATACCTGTCTTAGTCATCTAGTGTTGCTATAACAGAAATACCACAAGTGGATGCCTTTAACAAAGAGAAATTTATTTTCTCACAGCAAAGTGGCTAAAAGTCCAGATTTAGGGTATCAGCTCCAGGGGAAGGCTTTCACTCTCTGTTGGCCTTCTCATCAGTATTCCCCCAGACTAGGAGCTTATTTGCACAGGTATCCCGGGTCCAAAGGATGCGCTGTACTCCTGGCACTGCCTTCTTGGTGGTATGACGTCCCCAACTCTCTGCTTGCTTCCCTTTCCTTTTATCTCTTGAGAGATGAAAGGTGGTACAGGCCACATCCCAGGGAAACTCCCTTTACATTGGATCTGAGTAAGGGTGGTGTTACAATCCCACCCTAATCCTCTCAACATAAAATTACAATCACAAAATGGAGGACAACCACAGAATACTTGGAATCATGGCCTAACCAAGTTAATATACACATTTTTGGAGAGACATAATTCAATCCATGATAGTGCCTTTAACAAGGTAAGCTTTCTTTTCCTGAGTTCAATAATACCAAGCTGAATTATCAAATTTGTTTAGACAGTGATATCCTGGAAATCATTATGTGCCTTTCAAATGACCAGGTAATAGTGGTATATTTAATTACTATCAAACATAAGCCCCTTTCTTAGCAGACAATTGGTAGCATAAACAAATGATACAAGAAAAGTTAAGTCTATCGATTAATTTGATGTTTGCTGAACATGAAGTTTAGTGAACTGGGAAAAGATTAGTTGATTTGAGCAGCTGGACAACTGGGCCTAACCCACCACCACCACCATCACCACCACCGGTTGTGCTCTACTTGATTCTAACTCACGGAAACCCCAGGTGTGGTAGAATAGAACTGAACTGTATAGGGCTTTCTAGGCTGTAAACTTTCAGAGCTGATTTCCAGGACTTCCTCCCAAGGGGTCTTCTGGGTGAGTTTGAACCGCCAACCTTTCATTCAGTAGTCCAACACTTAACCATTTGCACCACCCATAATGATTCAATTAGAGATATCCTGACATGCTTTGCAAATGAGCTGCCAGCATCCCCACTCTTCCCCTGCACCTAGGCATGGGACCTTGGTGAGGGGGCACTAGCTGCTAACTAGTGAGTCAGAGTGGGGAGCACACACTGTTCACCAACTCTTCTTGCTTTCAGGCTCCCCATGGAGGATGAATCAAGCTGAGAAAGCTGGTCTGTTACCAGCAAAAATTGTATCATTTTTGTCAATGTGCCCTTGCCTAAGACTGTCCATAAAACCAAATCAGTTGCTGTCGAGTCGTTTTTGACTCATACCGACCCTATAGGATAGAGTAGAAGTGCCCCATAGGGTTTCCAAGGAGTGGCTGGTGGAGTCAAACTGCCTAAGACATCTTCCTATTTTCTCCAATAAGGAGCCGTAGGAAGTCGCTTTATATACACAGTTGGGAGAAGTAGTCACCCAGCTGTGCTTCTGACCTTGCTTTCTACACTTGGGAAAGTTGTTTAACTCCTATGAATTTCAGGCTCTTTTCTAAAACATCCCTGGGTAATAATAGCCTCTCTCTTAAAGTTTCTTCTCCTTCATCTTCCAGCGACAGTTTCTTCATATCTCATACCTACCATGAACAGCAATTTAAAACAGCCTGAACTTCTAGAAGAAAGACAATATTTGAACTGTCTACGGTATCACTGATTTGAGACCTCGAATCATTTGTCCTCGAGATCTGGTCCTTTTAGCCTCTTTTTGTTAGTTTATTATGGTCTGAAGTAACACATAAGGCTTGAAATAGGTGTTTTGGGCTGACATATGTTGGAAAGGGATTCACTTATGTTTTTATTTTTTTTTTTAATTTTAATTATTGAGACCTTGGAAAACTATGTTGTAAAGCAAAGCAGCATTAAGCATTTTACTGACATGTTAATTCATGCTACGTAAAGGAGATGTAAAGTTCACTCTCATAGGGTCGTTCCAAAGGAACTCTGCAGTGAGTCATTCAAAATGAGTCATTCCAAAAGAACTCTGTGGTGCATCCTGTCAACCCTTAAAAATTGGTATTCTAATGTCTTCTCCCATTTTCTGAAGGCTGTTGGGTAGTTCATCATGCATTTAATTCTCCATGAGATAATTTGCTATCCAATTTTGTGCCTCTTCTTTGATGTCTGTTACCCCAAGACATAGTGTCATAAATACTCAAACTCCATGAATTGTCTTCAAGTAATTGTTCTACAGTTTGTACTGCTAAAGAACTCATAGAGAATATTTGAATGGGTCAAGGTGAATGTAATGAATTTGGGGTGCTTCCATTCATGAACAAGAAGTAACATTTGTGAGATGTTTGTTCCTAGACACGGAATTCAAATACACTCTAAGGCATTTTCACTTTTAAAATTCTAGATTAAGGGACATATTCTCCTGTTAGGTAACTCAAGAGTGCAGAAACAGATTCTTTAAAGGCATGTCTTTAATTTTCTGGTTTGTATCCTCTTTCACAAAAGTACTTTCCTCAGAGCCAGATAGCTTCAATTGACATGTGGTCAGCTTCTGCCTGACCTGAGGTGTGCTCCTTCCAGGAGGTGGAACTCGGCAATTAACTGATTTCTCCTAGACAAACGAAATATATCCAAGCATAAAATGAAAGTGTTTGGTAGTAGAAAACCACAGTGGATTAGCAAAGCGACAAGTGGCCTGACAGGATTTAACCTGAAGGCAGATATCCCATCTTCCTATTCCTTTACACTTTTCGTTGTGGGATCTTCTGCTGCTCACAATTTTTCTTGAGAAAGCTCTTTATTTCAACATAGTTACGTAAACCACTGTGAAAAAAATTTTCTAAACTATTACCAACCGTTTGTGGAAAGAGAAAGGGTAAAAATAAATGAATCAATTAATTAAATCAACAGGACTAATATTTTTCTTCTTTTCTATGAGTCACAGAAGGAGACACTCAGCATTTCTGAGGCTTATGCAAGTCACATATACCTTTCTTGAAACTGAAATTATTGCTTGAATTTATTACACCTAAAAGATTTTTATAAATATGCTGTTATCTGTAAGAACAGTTTGACAACACCCCTTCCCCCAAGTTTCAAGGCAGTGACTATTCCTCACCGCAGATTCACCTAACAATCATCAAATATAGAATCTACTATCTGTACTTGGAAGTACAAAACCTCCATGTTTGGCTGGAAAGATGACCAAGGAAAGATATTTATAATACAGCAACAGTCTTGATAATTCTCTATATGACCCACAGTCCAATTATACAGAACACACGTTTATGCCTAAAATGTTTGATTTCCCCAGACCTCCCCAACATATCTCTTTTCTACCTAAGATTTAATAAACTGCTTCTTAAAAATGTCTTCCTAATGCAATGGCTCACAGTGCATGGAATCACTGTACCTGTCAGTCTTTATACCCCTCCCATAAATTGTTCCTCCCTCAAATGCTGCATTTCTGTAAGTTAGAGGTTCATTATAAATACATCTGCATGTTAATTGCTTATCTGTAACACTGCTCAACACAGAATATATGCACATATATAAAGCATGTAAAATCAGTGATGTCATTTATTATTACTACTTTCTTTTTACCGTGGAAAAAGACCAGTAGACTAGTGCCTAGGGATGCACATCCAATTTTAGAAGTAGATGTGTGAGCACCATAGTTAATTATAATAGAAGGTTTTTTTTTTTTTTTTGAAAACTTGGTAAAAAGCAGCCAATAATCCAAACACCATACAAACAACCCCAGCACTCATCCGCAGGGGGCATGGCTTGTGTGCACTTGAAGTCTCTCTAAAAACTCACACAATCCAAGATATTCCACAGATTGAAGACACCAATCCCGAAATATCAGCATCATGGCCCCTCAGGGGCACTGACATTGTGCTCATCGGCTGGACACGAGGGCCAGGGAACTAGACTCACTCACACAGGTATCCCTCCCCTGCAGGCCACCCAGTAGCGACACCTCTAGTGGCAAGCACCCTGGCCTGGCAGGCACTCATAGGCACACTTGGGCGAGCTACCGAGAACCCTGAGGGTCGGGCATTTTGGGGCAGCGGCGCGCACCCTGGCACAGTCTCTGGGCTTCGAACACTGTCCAGGACCTGAAATTGCTCCGGACCTGCCCGGACGATCTGCATTATGCCAAGGCGGTGGGCCAACTCACCTCGACGAAATAAAAGCAGGGCAGCAGGGTGACGCTGTCCTTGATCACCTTGCCCTTTGGCCTCTCCTTCGCCGACATCCCGGCCGCCTGCTGGGGTCTGCGTCTTCCACCGGGCGAGGTGTGCACGGTGCAGCCGAGGCGAGCTGCCTCTTCCAGCCGCAAGCGCCCAGCGCCGCTGATGTCACATTCCCCGCGGGCACCGCTGGAGCCAGAGCGCTGCATGCAGAGTCCCTGCCTCTCCCCACCCTTCTCTGCTGCAACCCAATGGTTCCCTGAGCCGGCAGGTCGTCTTCCGCCTTGATTCTAGCTCCCGCTCCCGTCTTTCTAGGGGAAGAAATGTCCTACTCCCCTCCAAGCTGTTGCTGCAATGGCTTCTCCCCGTCACCCTCCCTCTGCTCTCCACCGCTCTTGCGAGGCTACGCGGCTGGCTGTGGGAGCTTGACGTCAAGAATCAGGAAAGGGGGACGCACCCCTGGTTCCTGCAGCAGCGCAGCGGAGGAGCTCAGGCACCTACTCCCCCCTGGGCAAGCCTTCTAGGTCACTCCAGGAACGAGAACTTCAGGATTGCTGGAGAGCAGAAATCAGCTCCTGCCTCCAAACTCACAGCGAGGAAATCGGCTTCTACCTGCGCGAAATTAAAATTTGGAACCCATACTGAAAAGTAGGCCGTGGGGGGAACTCACTGAGAGTCGGCTGCTACCCAGAAATGCCCGGCTCTACTCAGGATTCTGCCCAAGGGACTCCTGGGCTCCCTACAACCTCGAACCACCCACTGACGAACCCTAGCTATCAGCGGTGTGGGAATGGTGAAGGTTCTCTGCATCAAGGGGGGCTGATGTTTGCATGCACAGGTTGTGGGCATCCTCACAGAGCCCAAGGGCTGGGACGTGTTTTAACCACCCCATCACACCCCCAGAACATCAGTATACAGTGATAACCCTAACAAGGACTTCTTCAAACATTAAACATCTAAATAAAGTCCTTCACTCTTAGTGTGCATGGCTCTTTTCAACATGGTGATTATTTTGGGAACCCGGAAGCATTAAATGACACAGAAGAGAAACACACCCAGCAAATGCAAAAATATTGTATTATACCTGTGTCAGTGATTACATGCCTAGGTGATTTCCAACATATCAAATGTCTCCATTTTAAGCAGGTGACTGCAATCCCCATCCCTCTTCCAACCTTACTTCTTTAATCACTACTTCAGCAGGTCTCTGGCAGCATGGGGACTCTATCATCCATTAACCATACACACAGGTCACCACCACTACCACCTCCTGCTGTGGCTTTCTTCCTTACCAGGTTTGCATTCTAGAGTACATCAGTGTAATCTCTGCTTTCTCTCTCCTTTTTCATCATACTCACCTGGCAAGATCCCAGCCCCACTTAAACCCAGTTCTCTGCCCATACCAGAGCAAGTGAAAGTCATTGCAAAAATACACAGGACCACATGGTTTCCTCTCACATTAGACTCATGGGCCCAAACTCCAAGTAATTTTCCAAAGTCAGGTCACCTTTCCCACTCTTTACGGACAAACTCATGCCTCCCTTTTCAACTTCCTCATTCTCAGCTAATGACTTCAACTCTTACTTCACTCAGAAAACAGAAATTACGTAAGAGAACTACCTCATCTTTCAAAACTGACTGTGCGTCCCTCATTCCCCCAAAACACACACACACACAACTACCATTGTCTATTGCCTGGACTGGCACAATAGTCTTCTAACGGTTCTCTGAGTTTCCCTCCTTAGCATTGCTACAACCAACATTTCATTCTCTATACAGCGGCCAGAATGATCTTTCAGAAAATATATCCAATTGTGTCATTCCCTTGTTCAAATCTTCCCCAAACTCTGTCACCTTCAGCAGAAAATCCAAATTCTCCACCACGTCAACAAAGTCCTGCCTGGGAGTCCTGCCTGGTTCTCAGATCTGGCTCCCTTTGCTCAGGGTCTGAATGGTGCAGTCTGGCTATTTACTGTCTCAGGGACTTTGCATGTATTGTTCCTTTGTCCAGGAGCTCTGTTCAGCCAAAATTGAAAGACCCAACCTCTCAGTTACCTCATACCTCTGCTCAATTTAAATTTCTCAGGAAAATTTTCTCTGACTACTCCATCTAACTAGCACTCGTCACCCTAGATCTACATTTCTCTTCGTAGGACTTTATTACTATCTGATGGTGTATTGAGTGTCTCTTTATCTATTTTTTCATTGCCTGCCTCTCCCATGAGACTGTAAACTCCACGAAGTTAAGCACTTTCTCACCGTTATATAAAGCATGCACCACATAACATCCTGTTTGGGCAATGTGCAACCCCATAAACATCTGTGGTTCCATAAATTCAGAAATCCCTGTCTGAGAACAGGATGTAGCAGACGTAGCCAACGCAACAGCTTCCCGCATGCAGCACGCGTATCTCATGTCTCTTATATACAAAGCAATTGGCCTTTTGTAACCCAGGGACTGCCTGTATATAATATGGTGTTTGTACAACATCCAAATCACATAAGGTCCAATTTCACAGAATGTATCATGGATGTTAAGCGATGCATGACTGTACTTCATATCTGGAACTGTGACTGGCAAATAGTAGGTGCTCAGTAAACATTTGTTGAATAAATGAATGGATCAGTTGAATTAAATGATGCATGTAAAATCATGTAGCATAGTTTTCCTCTATGCTCAATAATCATTGATTGATTTTGCTTGTTAATTATTAAGTTACTTAAACAGTAACTATGTTTCACATTACTACCAAAGTTACTGTATGTGTATGTGGACTTTTTTTTCCCTCAATTCTCTTGGCATCTCAACAAAATTTACAATTCTTGGTAGAGGAGGAAAAAAAGTTAGAAATTTATGAATTTATTATGCTGGAAACTCAGTATTTCTGTATTAAGGGAGGTGAAGCTCAAGACTAGAACTATAGGTTCGTAACGTCATTAGCGAAGAGCTGACCATATGTGGTAAAATATCAAAGATGCATGTTAACTATGTCTCGATATTTTATTAAATTATGGAAACATCAGAAAAGCACTGCTCTTCCTTCTCTAAGTGGTCTGCCCATTTTGACCTGCCCACATTGTCGGGGATTGGAAAACGCTTCAGAATCCAAAGCCGATTTGTATAATAAACCTTTTACCCCATCCATGAACAGACTTTTTTTTGTTTCACTGGATACACGTAGTAAAGAATAAATATGGTTCCTGCTGTCACAGAATTTACAGTCTAATGCAGGTGGTCACCACCCATCTGTCAGTTTGTCATGCTGTGGTAGCTTGTGTGTTGTTATTACGCTGCAAGACATGCCACTGGTATTTCAAGTACCAGCAGGGTTATCCATGGTGGGCAGATTTCAACAGAGCTTCCGGACCAACATAGACCAGGAAGAAAGGCCTGGCAGGCAATCTACTTCTGAAAATCAGCCAATGAAAACCTTATTGATCACAACAGAATGTTGTTTGCCTTGCTTGCTTCAGACATGTCATTGAGAGGGATCAATCACTGAAGTAAAAAATCATGTTTGGCCAAGTAGAATGTCAATAAGGGCAGGAGAGACCCTTGATGAGATGGATTCGCAAAGTGGCTGTATCGGTGGCATTGAAAATGTCAGCGATTGTGAGGATAGCAAATTTCACTCTGTTGTACATGGGGTTTCTATGAACTGGAGTCAACACCACGGCAGCTAACAACAACAACAACAATGCAGGTGGAGAGAGGAGAGACACAAACAGTAAATGAGTCATAATAGAAAAATTATATGGTGCTCACTATGGACAGGCACTGTTAAAAATATTTTGCACATATTACCTCATTTAATCTTCACAACATCCTTACAAACTGGATGCATTGTAGTCCCATTTTAAGATTAAACTGAGATGCAGATGTAGGTCATGCATGCAGGGACAGCAACTGAAATTGGTAGAGCTGAGATTTTAGACCCAGGAGATTGTCCCAAATTGTTTGATTTTAAAGGCTACATACACTGCTTCTCTTAACAAATATACAATTGCATCTTATGATAGGAGCTATTAAAGAAACAATTAGTGTATGGTGTAAGTAAGATGGCTAAGGAAGACCTTGGGAAGAGATGGCATTTAAGCCAATTATAGCTTTGAGGCTACTTACTATAGGTTATTCCTGAACCAAGATATATAGTCTCTCCCACTTTGCTCATTTGGGCCAAGGGCAGAATTTGTATGTTGAATGTTGCTTCAGGTATGCTAATTGCAAGTCCTCATAATAATAGTGGCATTAAAGATGGTTAACTATGTCATGTAGAACTTGAACATTTTCAATAGAAATCTTGTTCCAGCACATTCAAATGAAAAATGGCACCCACAGAAAAAGCAGACTCTGACATTTTACAAGACAGTCTACTTCACAGCACAAATAACCTGGCAAAAATATGCCTGAAAATGCATTTGACATTATCATTAAGACTGTCAGATTTCTCAGATAAGAAACAAGTAGCATTCTTCTGTATTGGCTTTGGGTGTCCACAGCCAAATACTGTTTTTCAGCTTTTTGGCAACTATTTATCCTTTGGGGTGTTTGTGTGACATTTATCTTTAATATCGTAAAAATGTATATTCAGTTATCGGCTTCTTCCATGGCAATTTGAAAAGATAAAGTAAGATTTTATTACATTTTCTAAAAGGGAGGGATTCAAAAAAAAATCAGAAGATGTGTGAAGTAGGAAAAGTACTGAAGTGAGGATGCCCCTGGAAGATGAGAACATTTTAGCTTCATCTCTGACTAATTATGGGGCAATAGATAAGAATATTTTTCTTCAGGGACTCAGCTTCCTCATCCAGAAATGAAGTTGTTGAACTGGTGAAATAGACATTTGTGTTTCTGCTTGTCCAGGGTTCATTCTTCTTTCCTTTTTTTTTTTTTTTTTTGATGACATCTTGATTTTTCCAGGACGAACTGCCCCTTTCCCTTGCAGTCAAATTCTAGGACTATAAATTAAGGTTTCAGCATTCCCCAGGCCAAGTGACAGACTAGTGACCTAAACTATTGGACTCTATTCCCTAGGAATTTAAATCTTAAGGGCAGTTATACAGAGAGAGAAAATTGTTGGTGTTGATTCATGGCAAAAGTAGAGAATGGCGACTAATGCTGGCCTTTGATTCTCAGAACCACTCTTGTTTCTTTCCTTTCAGAAGCCTAGCTTTTCACTTCGTTTTTGTTTCTTTTACTACCTGTATCCTTTTAATAAGGAGCCCTGTTGGCAAAATGGTTAAGAGCTCAGCTGCTAACCAAAAGATCAGAGGTTCGAACCCACCCAGAGGCTCTATGGGAGAAAGACCGAGCAATCTGTTTCCGTAAATACCGCAGCCTAGAAAACCCTAAGGGGCAGTTCTACTCTGTTTCATGGGGTGTTTATGAGTCGAAAGTCAACTCAACAGCACCAAACAACATCCTTTAAATAGAAGCAATAAATAAATAAATTTCCTCTTTCTCACAAATTGAGGCAGAGTCTATTTTGGTGACCTCAACCAAAAGACCTCTAACTAATATAAAGAGATCTCAAGACATTCATTTGCTAAAGGATTAACTTAAGACTTTAAAAAAAAAAAATACCAGTTTTACCTAAACCAATTCTTCTGCATTGTTCTCTTTAATAGAATTTTACATTTTCTTACCCTCAGTGACTTTTGCCCACCACGGTCTCCTGTGATTCCCAAAAGGACGTGACACAAGGCAATTTACATGACACTGGCCAGCCCCATCCTACAGGCTTTGTTTTGGCAGTTAATATTTAGTGCAAGGGATCCCATAACAGTGACACAAGGAACAAAAACGAAAAGTTGGTTTGCATAGTTTCCCTACAGATGTGCATTGACATACTAATGTGCTGGAATGGGTTACAATGGTACCGGAAGACACCCGTTTCCCTCAGGAATATTACCAGGGCCTGGTGTGAAAGAGACCCTGTGCCTGTTACTGCTGGTTGCTAGCATATTCCTTCAGGGTAAACCAGGGTATGACAGCATGTCCATGGGTCCAGAAGGCTGCAAGTCTGAGGAAAAACATCAGCACTTGCTCTTCTACCCCAGTACAATGAACATAGCCAAAAAAGTGTCCTGCCACTTGGAAATGCACTGGCCATACCACCTGGAAGGCCATTTGCGAGGCACATCATATCCATGGGACACTGGACACAGCCCCAGGGGTGGCCTGTTGAGAGTGAAGAGACCCAGCAGTGCTCCTCATGGATTCAGGTAAAGGCAAACCAAACCAAATCCATTGCTGTCGTGTGGATTCTGACTCATAGAGACCCTATAGGACAGAGTAGAACTGTCCCATAAGGTGTCCAAGGATATAATCTTTACAGAAGTAGCCTGCCACACCTTTCTCCCTCAGAGCAGCTGGTGGATTTGAACCACCGACCTTTCAGTTAGCAGCCAAGTGTTTAAGCACTGTACCACCAAGGCTAAAGGCAGTGGCTGATATTTCTGTCTTTACTTCTGTCTGTTAATTCTGTCCATGGGCAACCAATATGTCATTCTTTTGGTGCCCAAGATATCTGCATAGCAACTTCTCTAAAAATGCATGCATTGCACACGAGAGCATCAATGTTCTTTTGAAACATTTCATGTGAAAATGTTTAATTGGATTTAAAATCCATGCAAGTTGTCACAAAAAAATTCATAATTACTTTTGTCAAGAAAAGTGAGCTGTTAGATTATTTAAATATATTTTTAAGTTGTTATATTTTTAATGACTGTAAAACAATGATTTTAGAGTTTTGTAACCTGCTTGTGTAGGCAAAGTTTCTCTTTAATAGCGACTATCAAGAACTCGAAGAGATCAAAAATTTTGATGAGAAAGTATATGTAGCCATTCCTTGTACAAAATCAGAATCATGGAAGTTCATCGTTTAATAATTTAATGATATTATTTGGAAGTTTTATATAAAAGTAATAATTTAGCATGTTTTTGTAAAACATGGTATTTTATTTGTCTTCATGCTTGTATATTGTAAAAAGTATAATTAATTTTTTCACCAAGTTCTCTATTCCAGTTGCTATCAATTCAGGCTCATGGCTACCCCATGTGTGCAGAGTAGAATTGTGCTCCATAGGGCTTTCAGTGGCTGAATTTTTGGAAGTAGATCCCCAGGCCCTTCTTCAAAGACATTTTTCTGTTGGTAGTTGAGTGTGTTAATTGTTTGCACTACCCAGGGACTCCAGGTTCTCTACAAACAAAACCAGAACACCAAACCCGTTGCTGTCGAGTCAATTCGGACTCGTTGTGACCCTCAGTTCCATTTTAGTTTATCCTATGTGCTGCCTAAATATCTCTATTTTATGTGTGAAACGTTGGAAAGTACATGAACATAAACTGAACTATCCCTTTTCCTTCACTTACACTATGCAGACATTACTACACTATCTTTGTGGTAAATGACAGGCAGCAAATAAATGAGATATTAGATGTTCCCAATCACCAGTCTAAAAATATTGTCATTCCTTTTGATTCATTCGTGCCTTTCATAGTTTATACTTAGTTTTCAAATTCTTTCAATTTCTTTTGAAATTTTGTTCTTTCATGTCTGTCTCTTGTTCCTTTCTATTGGCATTAATTAATGCTTGCTTCCCTGCAACATTCTACTGCAACCTCCAAGCTCTTCTTCCATATAACACCCTTCTGGATAAGCCACCCCCGACTACACCCGACTATACACCCCTTGTCTCAGATTCCCTGCTTTATTGCCTCCTCTTTAGAAACATATTCTCTTCTCTGAAGAGCCTGTTTGAGCCATAATTCTGGCATGTTTGTTTGTATTTGTACCTTATCTTCTGTCTTTCTGTTTTTTCCTTCTGGAATGCATTCACATTTCACATTTCTGAATTTTCTCCTTGCTTCTACAGCTCTCAGCAAACTCTCTCTGGATACTGGTAGTCCTTATTTTCCACTGCACAATCTAGCACTTGATTATGTATTATTTTGTTTTACTTGATATACTATCGTAATCTGGTACTCCCAATTGTTGGAGCAAATTGAGGGAATGACCCACATAATTTCTCTTCTATTCATTCCCCCCTTTCCATCTTTGCTCTTACCATCTTCTTCAACCCTTCCTTCTCTCTTTTATATTATAATAGCCCTCTGGCTTTTTTTGCTGACTTTATGTCTCCCTCTTTTGGAGCATTCTACAATTTTATATCAATTCTGATCGTGCCACTCCCTTGCTCAAAAATGTTCCACGGTTCCCCATTGCCTAGAAAATTTTATTCACAATCTTTAGCCTGGCTTTTATGGGCTTCCATGGTCTGGTCTCCACCGATCTGTCCATCTCAACTTCCATTCCTTCCTTGTACAGACCCTACACCCCAGACATCCCAGCCTACACTGTATTGCACAATAAACCATAATCTCTTGCATTAAAGGCTTTTGTGTGTTTTTCCGTTCCCCATTCTTCAAGTTTCAAACCCAAAGCAACCTCCCTATGAAGCTTCTCCCGTATTTTCCACCCCCGTGTTCCCTTAGGGTTTTCTTTGGCTATCTCTCGTATGTAGGTCTTGTTACATTTTGTCTTGATCATCTTATTTTTCCCCAAAGGCATTTTGTTCCTTGGAAGTATGAACCATGTCTAATTCACTTTTTCTTTCTTTTGAACCTTTAGCATAGTATTTTGTACATGCCAAGAGTTCAGTGAATATTTAATAAATAAATTCCATAATTTCTACTCTTCCCCTGTGGTAGAAGTATAGCAGTGGGCCAACATAGAGATTCCGAATGAATAATTATTAATTTAGGGTTTAATGTTTTATGATTCTGTTGGAATATGTATGATCTCTCTCTCTCTCTCACTTCCGTGTTTCTTTCCCGCTTCCCCTGTGAACACTTTTGAGAACATGGTCAACTCTCACAAGAAGTGCGAAAAATGTCTGACACATAAAAATGAAAATCCATCTTAATTAGCCCAGAGTCTTTCAGTAATCATCAGTTGGTTGCAGAGGTAGAATCTCGGCAGTAATTAGTCCAATGACAGAATTTAAATTTTTCTCTGGAGCTGCCGGAAATGTGCTCCAATGAAGTACATTTTCTTTCTCCCTTCTTCTTCTTCTTCCAGTATCCTACTCACTCGTGCCCTCTCTGAAATATTGCATCTCAAATTCTCCTAAATTCTACTGAAGTTTCACTTCCCTTATGAAGCATTTCGGCCTTGTCCCCAGGCTCTAGGAGCTCCAAATTTTTTCTGTAATCCATATGTTGAACTCCTATTTTTTTCTCTGTGTACCTTTGAATTTGTGCAGCCCTTGCTTATACCTTCTTACCTATTTTGTTCTCCTCAGCTGTTGAACTCCTCTGTGGACTGGGACTTCAATTTTTATTTTATTTTATTTTTTATTTTTTGTGTATTTACTTGTTCATGTCATTTCATAAAAGCAAGAACATAAAATATTTGTTTTTTGTGATGGACTTATTTTGCTCTACATAATGTCCTCCAGGTTCATCCATGTTCCAAGATGTTTTGGGAACTAATTTTTCTTTATCACTGAGTAGTATTCATTTATATGTATGTATCACATTTTACTTAACCATTCTTCTGTTGATGGACACTTAGGTAGTTTCCATCTTTTTGTTATTGTAAATAATGCTGCAATGAACATAGGTGTGCAGACCTCTGTTCATGTCACTTCTATTAGATCACTAGGGTATATATCTAGGAGTGGAATTGCTGGGTCATATTGCAGATCTATATCTAGTTTTCTGAAGAACCCCAAACCCGATTGCCATTGAGTCAATTCTGACTCATAGTGACCCTATAGGACAGAGTAGAGCTGCCCCATAGGGTTTCCAAAGAGCAGCTGGTGGATTTGAACTGCCGAACTTTTGGTTATCAGCCTGAGGAAACACCAGACTGTTCTTCATAATGGTTATACAATTTTGCATTGTGGATCTTCTATTTTATTTGTCATACTAAACTCCAGTTTCTCTATACACTATCTCTCTTAATTTCAGTGCCAAGATGATAACCATTATGTTTCATAACTAATTATAAGAAGAATCAGGGCAGAGCCCAAATTATTTGAAAGGAAACATCTGTCTAGACATGGAAAACAGCATAAGATGAAGGAAGGCAGTAGTTTTTTACCTTTGTTGCCACTCATACCACTTTTGTTCTTGCAGTATGTTCTGGAAGCCCTTACCAAAGAGCTGAAGCAAGACAGTTCTAAAATTAAGGTACCTCATAACTTTAAAATAAAAGACAGAATTGCAGTTTATTTTAATTTCAAAATTATAAAATACATAAAATTACACACTTACAACAATTTTTGCCCATTTAGTTACTCTTTTGATGTGGATTTGCTCATTGATATTTGAAAAATAGTTCTACTCATGCTAAACTTTATTCTGATGTACAAAAGTAACACAAATTCGATCTCACACAGGTGTGGAGTCACTATTGGTAGAGGATCTCCAGTCCTGTTTTTGCAACTGTGTAGTCAGTGCTATTTAAAATCTAGAGTACTCAGATTCATTGACTCACTTTTTACTTGCAATCATAAGTCATTGATTTGTAATTCAATGAAATACTATTTCATCAAATTTTTATCTTTGGTAGACTCCAGGTATTGGAAACATTTGTTGCTTCGGTCTGTACCCACCTCTTCTTATGAGACAGGACCTCCCTTCCCAATACAAGTCAATATATGGTTCAAGGGCATGGGATATTTTCCATCCCGGAGTCCCTTATGCTGATTACGTTGTAAGCACACAACTGAGGTGAGGTTAATCATCAATGGTACCTCATCCTCTGGTTACGGAGATTTGTTTAGAAATGGCCGTATTGCCAATAGAAGCCTATCAGAATACCCACCCAGGAATTTTCTAACTAGAGTCACAAGGGAAGAACACCTTTTCCTTTTTGGTGGCAAGGCTGAACAATTTTTTCAATTTGCTTGTGGTCGTAGTCCCTCTACATAATGAAGAAAGTCCTACTGTAATAGAAGAGAATAAAGCTTTCTTTAAGAAAGAAGGAGAGATAAAATATAGTGAAAGATTCCTGGCAGTTTTCAGATCCTGAATTCAATTACTCATGAGTCTAGATCCAACACAATCTTCTCTGAGGTTCTAATACATAATCCAAATAATCACTTCCTCTCCCAGCCATTTTTGCCTAAGTTACTTTGCTTTAAGTTTCTGTCACCTATAATCAAAAATCTCTGTGTAATACACACTCCATAAAGTACAAAAAAGAAAAAAAAAATCTTACTTATGGTGCTGTAAGAGTTTTTCTGTGGGAGTAAACTATGAGGTGTTAGCAGTCAGTGTCTCACTGATTCCATGCCACAGTCTTACCACACCATCCTCTTGATATGAATTGTAATAGACTACAAATTAAGCCTTAAGATAAATTACTCACCACTGTACAATTTTTTACCACCCAGAGTTTTTAGTCAGGGTGATGATAGGGGTGTCCATCAATCCCCCTTATGTAGTGATTCTGGAGCTTCGCTATTTGCAGGCACACACAACTCACCCATCCGCACAACTCATCCATGTAGCAAACTCACTGGGGTTGACTGAAGCTGATTAGTGAATTGTGCAAGTTGTGTGATGGGCTAGCACTTGTGAGGTGATGCCAGGATAAAGACAAGTGGAACACTGGCAATATAAAAGAATCAAGATGAGCTACATTGGTTTGATTTGCATTTTGGATAATTTGACTTCTATTCAATTTAGAAAGTCTAACACTTCCTGAAGGGGCTTCTTGCATCCCAAGGAAATGACGAGGCACCTGGATAAGAACTTCCTTTAAACAGGAAAAAAATTCTTATTTTATGAGGAAAAACCGAAGGCTTATTCTACACCCAAAGAG
Source organism: Elephas maximus indicus (assembly GCF_024166365.1). Classification (NCBI taxonomy): domain Eukaryota; kingdom Metazoa; phylum Chordata; class Mammalia; order Proboscidea; family Elephantidae; genus Elephas; species Elephas maximus. The sequence continues at coordinate 141,025,225 of NC_064821.1, forward strand.
AGAAGTTACCTTGCAGCAGATCTTTATTTTGCAAAGAGTTGACATACCAAAAAACTAAATCCGTTACCATCAAGGAGATTCTGACTCATAGAGACCATATATGACAGGGTAGAATTCCCTATAGGGTTTCCAAGGAGGGACTGGTAGATTCGAACTGCCAACCATTTGGTTAACAGCCGAAAGCTTAACCACTGTGCCACCAGGGCCCCAGAGTTGACATAAGCAGATGTAAATTGAATAGGAAGCACTGTCCTTAAAGGAGCACAGGTGGTACGACAAGTGCTAAGCTGCTAACTGCAAGGTTGGCAGGTATGGACCCACCCAGCAGCTCCATGGGAGACAGACCTGATAATCTGCTCCTATGAAAATAACAGCCTAGAAAATCCTATGGGGCAGTTCTACTGTGTCACATGGTGGCACTATGAGTTGAAAATTGACTGAATGGTACCTAACAACAACACTGTCCTTAGGGAAGGATGTTGCAAAATATTTGTGGCCAGTGAAGCCCTTCCCAAGTTTTCTTTGAGAAGTGAATCAGTTTTTTAAAAAAACCCAGAGTATTTGTGAAAGAATGAGACCCAGACTCTGACCCATATTTTCCTGAATAGGAGCTAAAGAAGACTCTCAAGATGACCTCGGGTGGTCCTAAATAAGAGGCCTACTGGCAGAAGGAACTAAGAAAAGAGGAACTCACCAAAAGAGAAAGGGCCTGATTTGGTGACACAGGTCCAAAATAAAAGGCCTTAAGAGTTGTTGAAGGAGGAGTTCTGCAGGAATATGCAACGACAGTTGGATGCCCCTCTGGACTCAGCCATGCTGGCGTGGTGTAGGGCTTTGATGAACAAGGGATGACATTGATACTGTGAAGAGAGAGAGCTCTGGCTCTCCTGCACAGAGGCAGCCTGCACAAGGTTCCCAGCCAATGATAAAACCACAGTATCCTTGGACAAGCTGGCATTAACCTGTGGGGGACCAGTGTGTGGCAGCAAAGGAGTAAAACTGTCACAGAGAAAATAAGACTCCTTGATTCTCTCTCTTCAGGCATGGGAAGGGGGCTGTCTCTTTTGGAGCAAGTTAGGTCCTGGGGTTCTTGAACCCTCTAGAGAAGGGGTAGGTTAACAACTGGCTCACGGGCCACACCCAGCCCTCCATCTGCTTTTATAAGCAGTGTTATTGGAACACAGTCATGCCGTTTCTTTTCCATGTAGTCTATGGCTGCTTTCTCACTGCAGCGGCAGAGTTGAGTGGCTGTGACTGAGACCATATGTCCCATGAAGCCTAAAATATTTCCATTCTGGCCCCTTACAGAAAAGTTTGTTGAACTCTGATATTCAACAACTTCCACAATTTCATTTCACTTCCTCCATCCTAATTCTATTTCAAATTTTACTCTGAGTTTAGTCTGAGCCAATGTGGTTGATCTTAGTGAACCGTAATTCTTTCCTCATATACTCTGTTCCTCAACAATATCACTCATGATTGAGTTATTAAATGACATTTTACCCAAACACACTATCTAGTGCTTGACTCTATAATGCTACATCCTATGGACATGAATTCAATCCATGGACTGCAATGAATTTCTGTACTGATGTCAGACACACAAGAATAATATGAAAACAAAATAGTTTAAAGTGTATTTTTATAAAATATTTGACAGAAATTAAATATATTATTCAGAGTAATGTGCCATAAAATGAAGTACAGCAATATTTTTATTATGGTATTTCATATGAATATGAATTTAAGACATCCATTTATCCTTGCAAATATTATTCAGAAAAAATTTTAAATGTAACGTGTTACAAAGTGACAGAAACCACATTATACAAACATCTTTAATATGCTCAATCTGTGTTGAGTTCTTTCAAAATTATTTAAAATGGCATGCAAATCAGAGTAAGTAACCAGTATTTCAAAAAATAGCAGATGGAACCTTGGTGTTATTGGCATTTGAATGCTGAAACTAACTGCTGTAATGATTAAAAAGAAATATGATTGTATTTAATGAAACCAATATAGTTTTCCATTTTTGGCCAATTACTGTCATCATAGCACGACATAATTTTAAAAAGTGTACGTAGAGAATATCTGCATTTTTATATCTACATCTATGTATATATGTCATCTATCTGTCTCTATCATCTCCCTATCTCTATTCCTACAGAGATAGCAAGCTATATTTGGTCATATACTATTTTCTTATGCATATTGTTGTTGTTAGGTGCCATCTAATCAGTTCCAACTCATAAAGACCCTATAGGAGGACAGAATAGCACTGCCCCATAGGGTTTCCTAGGCTGTAATCTTTTATGTGAGCAAATTGTAAGGTCTTTTCTATGGTGGGTTCAATCCACCAACCTTTCCGTTAGCAGCCAAGCACCTAGGGCCAGCACAAAAGGCCTAACTGCATAGGAGGCTAGGAAATACAGTTTTCAAGCTGTGTGTATGCCTTCCCCAACAAAACCATAATTCTAATATTTGGGTAAGCAATTAGTTTCTGCGAAACGTTTGTGCAGATAATTTGTGAACTCTGAAGCCAAGCAAAATGTAAGACAATGTTTTTATATTGCTAAACATGCTTCTCTTTACATTAATTTCAGATGTCAGCAGGATATAAAAGTTGGAAGAAAATATAAATTTTACTGAACTCTCAGTACAGGAATTGGATTCAAGTTTTTTTTTTAATGTCATCAGTAGATGGTTATCTAGCCTTTGCTTGACAATTTCTGACTTTAGGCTTGAAATATCGTCTGGCTAATGAATTATAAAACAGCTTAACATATTTTTCCAGAAAACATACCTGTGGAGACAGAAAAATACATGATGAAATAATGAAAACAGATAACACTGAAAACTAACTCCTAATCTTACCTAAAAAATGTAGAAAAACTAAATTTCTTTTCAACTCCATAACTCCTGGATCAGAGCAATGGTTTTGTACAAACCAGAACACTGAAGGGCTATTCTTTTTCTTTGGAAGCACTGCTTTTTGTAGCACTATCTTTATATTCCTATACTCGTTCAGAGACTTGTGGTTGTTGTTAGCTTCTGTCTAGTCGGCTCTGACTCATGGTGACCTTATATATTATAGAACAAAATGTTACCCAGTCCTGTGCCATCTTAATGATGGTTGGTATGTTTGAGTCCATTGTTGTGGCATTGTTTCAATCCATCTCATGGAAGGTTTCCCTCATTTTCAGTGACCCTCTGCTTTTACCAAACATGATGCCCTTCTCTAGAAATTGGTCTTTCCTATCTTGTCAAAAATAAGCAAGCCAAAGTCTCACCATCCCTGTTTCTAAGGAGCATTCTGGTTGCATTTCGTCTAAGAATGATTTGTTTATTCTTTTGGCAGTCTGTTGAGGCTGTTGTTGTTGTTGGGTGCCACTGAGTCAATTCTGACTCAGCAAAACTATTTAACAGAATAGAACTGACCCAGGTCTTTTTCCCAGAGAGCCTCTGAGTGGATTTGAACCACCAACCTTCTGGTTAGCAGCCAGGCGCTTAATTGTTCTGCCATCAAGATTCCTCCCATGGCAACTACAGTTCCCAAAATGCGACAGGGAGAGACGTGCAATCATGCACTGCATCCTGGGAAACGAATTTCTCAAAGTAAATTACTATGAGCTGAAGCAAAGGTGGTCTGAAAAGCCTGGATAAGAGCACACGCTGAGGACTGCAGTTTTTCCTGGTTTCCATTCATTTATTATGGGAGAGAAATTAGATTGCAGGATTTGAAAAGGACCACTTCAGTACAGCACAACTGCACAAAATGCATGACTTATCCACAGTGAAAATGGGGCTATTGCTATGTACTTATACGAGTCCTCCCCTCATTCATTTATTCAGCAAATATTACTGAACATCTAAACCAAAAAAAAAAAAAAAAAAAACCAAACCCACTGCCATCGAGTCTGTTCTGACTCATAGTAACCTTATAGGACAGAGTAGAATTGCCCTGTAGAGTTTCCAAGGAGCGCCTGGCAGATTCGAACTGCCGACTTTTCGGTTAGCAGAGGTAGCACTTAACCACTCCACCACCAGGGTTTCCATTGAACATCTACTAAATGCAAAAACAGTTCTAGGCATGGGAGACACAGCAGAAAACAAAAAAGATTAAATCCTTGAACTTCAAGGAGCTTACATTCTAATGGAGGGAAATGGTGAATGCAAAAATACGTATATGTCAGGTAATGAAGGTGACAGGGTGTAAAGTTGAGAAAGATAAGGGCTGTAGTGAGACTGCGGGAGGTTGTTGTCACTATTTGGTGCGTGGGGTAGGAAAAGGCTATTTGATATATTGCGCTTGAGTAGATGGTTTGGGGGAAGAAATGCAGCAGCCAATGTTAGTTTGACCCTGAGAGGCATCCTGAGCTCCTTGCACTTGCCAATTCTCTCTAACTTGCATGCCTTTCCCAGGTTCTCTGGACAGCTTCTCCCTAATTTTATTTGGCTTTTAGGGAGAAAAAGCAGATCATTTACACAGAAAGGGAGTTAGAGAGCTGATATGACACTTCTCAAGAAGAAATAGAGAATGCCTAAGTTCAGTTTTCTTGTAACTTGAGATAATTGAATGTCTTTATTGCATACGTCATAAATCAAGCTTTTGTAACCCAAACTGTTATTAACTGATAGTTCTAGGAAGTGGTGGATTTAAAGCTGCCATTTTGGAAGTCTGTGCAAATGTGCGAAGATCATTTTCCTTCTCTAGCAAACTGCAAAGATCAGTATTCTTCTCTAGGAAACTGTTGCATAATGGGATACTATTCACAGTGCATCCTATGCCCTGCCTAAAATTGTGCAGCAAGGCTGTGTTGCCATTGCATTGTTATCCAATGACTCAAATCAAGACAGAAAAAGCAATATACAATGTGCCCTACATTTGCAGTTTGTCATTCTCTCACTTCTCATCCCATAGAACTTTGTACCTATTGTCATATTCTATTTTAGCACCTATTTCATTGTTGTCCAAATGTTTGTATGCATCTAAACCATCGAGGACAGAGCATACTTCTCATCAGATTGTAAATCACTTGAGGACATGAATAGAACGTTAGTCAGCTTCTCTTCTTTGGTATTACGTAAATGATTGTGAGATAAGTGAATCAATGAATTTTAAAAATTAGAAATCTTGTTAAGCTTCCCTTCTCTTTCTTTGTGCATTTTTTTCTCAATATTTCTGAGAGTGTCCAGAACATTTGATTGAATATAATTTAACATCAATGGCCAAAACAACTTCAAAACAGTTGTGTCCACTTGTTTAGGGCATGCTTGTGAATGGCCTTTCATCTGGTTTAAGTAGCCACTCTTTCAAGAGAACTTGTAATCATAACCATACATCTGGCCAGACACAGATAGTCCATTGTTTCCCTAAGACCAAACAAAGGGCTTTTAATCTGTTTGCCAGAGCCATTGAGGGCAGAGCAACTCAACTTTAAACCCAGACCCAACTCAACTTTGGCAGCAAGGTATTGCATGAAAACTTGCACCCAAAATTTTAATGTTTTTTTTTCTAGATATCTTATATTCTTTATTCAAAAACACATGATAGGTTAATAAATGTTCAATACATAAAATTTGGGAAATCCAGGAAAACACATAAAACGATCCACTGCACTGTGTTAATTCATAACATAACAGTACATACACTTTTTATGTTCCCAAATTTTGTTGAACATTTGAGTTATCAATTTTTCTGGTCTGATAAAAAAAATCCATAGCTCTAATTATTTCTTTAGGATAAACTCACAGGAGTGGAGAAGGGTTTGATTAATTACTACATTGAAAATCCAGTACATGGTGCTTAAAGAATGCACTTGGTGAACAAATATCATACGAAGATATTCAGCCTCCTGAAGCCGCTATGGCCACTGGAGTCTGTAAGCCAATGAATGCTTTTAATAAGTAAAGGCCCCGTGGGTCTTAGTAAGTATACTCCATACATGCTGCTATAACAAAAATGTCCTCAGTGGGCACTGCAGGCTACAGATGATACTGCAGGCCCAGAAGAGGCAGAGATAAAAGTATTATGAATTGAATCCTATAGTTAAACAGGGTTTGTTATTTTTGGCATGAGTGGATAGAATAATTTTTGTTGTTCTTATTCTGATTCTTTCTAGGACTGCAGGCAGGTAATATTTATACGGTCCTCAGAGCATTAGTACATGCGATTTTAAATGGCAAGAACTGAGCACTTGGATTTTGAGTCCTAATTCTATTCTGTTTTATCCTGTTTTGAATGTGATCTAGGGTCAAGGAGGGACTGTGGGAGGTAACCCCTGAAAGTCTTTTTCTGAGGCTTTTCAAAAATTCATTGCTAATGGTCTCACATTGACTCTGGGTTTTTAATGATATGAGCTCTATTCATAGTTAGTATATCAGGGACCCTGAGTCTGGGTTCCAGCACAAAGGGATTTACCAACATCAGAAAAAAGGGATTAGACAGTTACAATCTTTTGAATTTACAGACAGAACTAAGTCAATGTAATTGTTATAATTCACTGAAAGCCTGAGAAAGAAAGCTAAGCAGGCTGTAGCTTGGGCAGTGTCTGTAGGAATCAAGTTTGCTTAGATTTTTGGGAAGAAATTTGATTGCTTTTGGGGGAAAAAAGAAAAGTTTAAAATTAGAGCAAGAATGGTGGAAGTAGGAAAATGAAAGAAAAAATAAAGCAAGATACAATGATTAAGCAAGAGAAAAGCAGAGTTTCCTTCCTAAAAGGTTAAGATTTTAGTGACCAAGGTACAAAGTAATGAAAGAGAAAAGGAGACGAACCCAAATCAATAGTTTTCAAAGATAAAAGGGAAAATTCTAGTCATTACTAAATCAGAAAAGAGGGTTGTAGCCCACTGAGGCCTAACCTAAAGCAAAAAAAGAGGCAACATCTTAGACAGCAAATGACTCCCAGAGGAAACCATATACAGGTAACCACAGTCTTAAAACCAAAGATAAAATAAGGTGGGAATTGCCTCTCCATATTGTAAAATAAATTTTGTATAAAAAATAAAACAGCTAGAGTGATTTTCAGCATAATTGCAACGTGACTTTAAAGTTAATTTTATTACCGTATTTTTACATAAATAATGCATGCATGTCTTCTACATTTATTTGTCAGCTGCCCCCCTCCCACAAGACATTTTTGTAAGTGCACTATGGTAGTTTTATTATTTTTTTTACAGCAACATGAAAAAAAAAAAAGGCCTAGTGAGGCCTAGTGGGTTTTTTAGTGACTACCTTGCAGGGAAAGTGTGAGTTTGCAAACAAATGTAGAAGACATGCGGTATTTGCTTAAAAATAAGGTAATGTTTTGACCCAACTGAGAATTTTCTGAAATACTTTGTTTTCTCAGAAGGACACAGAATTTTTTCTTTACGGAGTGGGTTCATAAAGGTAGAAGCTGATCTCACCAAATAAATTTCCGATCTCTTCCCCTAGGGAAAACAAACGAATCCATTGCCTTCCTGTAGATTCTGACTGACCACAACCTCAAGTGTGCAGAGTCCAACTGAGCTCCATTGTGTTTTCAAAGCTGTGAGCTTTCAGAAGTAGATCCCCAGACATTTCTTCTCAGGTGCCTCTAGGTGGGTTTGAACCACCAACCTTTTGATTAGTAGTCAAGCCCATAATTGTTAGTGCTACCCAGGGAAACACCTCCCCTAGAAAAGGGCCCAAAAATTTAAGAGGAAAAAAAGGAAGATTAGATAGATAAATAGATAGAGTCAAATAAAAAACAGAAACACAGGCTTTGTCAGGGAGAAGCTTTACTCAAAAATAAACGGGAGAAAGGGAAAGGGAAAGGAATTATTGTAAGAGTAGGCCAGGGGGAGTTCTGCAATCGGAAGAACGCTCCAACCATAGACCTGCAAGGCTCAAAAAAGAGTTCAGGAAAACGTGTTTTCTTTTACAGAGAGTGAGTAAACAAGGATAGGAAAAATCCTAGCTTTGGGGAAGTGGGGTGGGAGGGTGATGTCACTGGAAAATAAATGTCTTATGCTGAGACCAGCCTATTGTACAGCAGGGGCTGTTAAAGAGGGGCAGGTATGTTGACTCAAAGGAGCCCTTGTAGAGCAGTGGTTAAGCACCCAGTTGCTAATCAACAGGTCAGTGGTTTGAACCCACCAGCTGAATCAATTCTGTGGAAATCGGATATTGGCTTAGGCTAAGGGTGGGCCAAAGTTCAGGGACTTGGAGGAAGGAGAGAGCCTTAACCAAAATTTGATTAACAAGGATTTTGTTTCTGATTGACAAATGGGGACAAGAAATTCATATGTTCATTTATGAGGCAAGAAATGGGAATTTGGAGGGCCTGTGTCTGGCCATAAGGAACCCTGCTGACACAGTGGTTAACTGCTTGGCTGCAAACCGAAAGGTTGGTGGTTCGAATCCACCGGCATTTTGAACCCACCAGTGGCTTCACAGGAGAAAAGTCAAGCATTTATCTACTCCTGTAAATATAACAGTCTTGGATACCCTATGGGGCAAATCTACTCTGTCCTATAGGGTTGCTATGAGTTGGAATCTATTTAGAGGAAATGAATTTGGGTTTGTGTGTGTGTGTGTGTGTTTGTGGCCTGGTCATAGGTAAACAAGGAGGCTTTCCTGAGTCTTATCTAAGTCATGTGGGAAAGGTGGTTATTAGCAGTAAGCTGTTTTCTTGAACAAAAATGTTGGGGAATTTCTTTAACCATCACTCTTTTCCAGTATCATAGGGTTCAGGTAAAATTAACATGATATTATGTAGACAGATAAATAGATTAGATAGCTAGATACACAGACAGATGGATAGATAGGCTCACTTTCCCTTCTATTTCCACAGAGACAAAACTAGTTCCTCCCAAAATGGTTCTAATATATTTTCCCAATGGCTACTGCCCTGCGTTGGAAACCCTGGTGGTGTAGTGGTTACGAGCTTGGCTGCTAACCAAAAGGTTGGTAGTTCAAACCCACCAGCCACTCCTTGGAAACCCTATGGGGCAGTTCTACTCTGTCCTATAGGGCCGCTATGAGTTGGATTTGACTGGAAGGCAACAGGTTTGATTTTTTGGGTTTATTTGGTTATTATTAATATATATAAAATCTAATGCTTTCATATATTTAGTTTTAACTGGTCCTAATCATTTCATTCAATGTTCTTTTTCATTTGATGGTATAAGTGTTGACTCTCCTGGTTTTTCAGAGAAAAGTTATTAGTTTGGCTTTTTATTTTCTAGTTCTACCATTTAACAAACTAAATATGAACATATCTTAATGCACAGTGGATTACACTGCTTTATAATAATCCATTTGCTTTTCTTTCCTTTTTTCCTTACTAGAGAGTGAACTCTCTTGAAACATGGGCAATAGTTGGCTTAAAATCAGTTTAGTTATAAAATAATTTTTAAAATGTTACCAAAAAATGAGTACTGCTAGGCTGCTTGATCACTGCCTGATTTCCAGTGAAGGAAACATAGACTCATGGAGGAGCAGTTTGGATCCCTGGTCGTTTCTTTAGCCACAATCTATTTCTTATTTATAAACTAACTATAGTCAGGTCGGCTGTCTGTTGGGAAGGTTCCAATATTTTGGACAATTTCTTTGGCAAAACTCGTCTCAGAGCTCTCAATTCATTCATGTTTGTGCCATTTAGGCAGGGCTGGATTACCTAATAAGCGACGTACGCAGGGGTTTACTTCTATTTATTTACTAATCTGTAGTGAACTATTTCACCTGTTTTTGAAATTGTTCACTACAAATTTGTAAATGAACACAAGAAAGCCCGTGCATACCTTGCTTAACGTAAGCTGGTGAGTACCTTGCTTACTGATTAACCCACCCCTGTGTTTATGTTACAAGTTAGCATTCTGGACCTACTTTTTGACCAATGTCATCAAATTATGGTGAGAAGAGAGGTACACGTGAGGTCAATGGAGGAAAACAAAAGTTGCCCTAGTGCTTCTATTTCAGGCTAGTCAAATCTGTAGGATTTAAGATGCCTTTCTTCACTTGAAGAGAATAGAGCCTAATAAACAGTGTTAATTAGCATTAAGGCAAATCTATGCTTCTGTTTAGTCACCTAAAATATGGGAATAATAATAATACATATTTCACTAGGTTATTGTGGCGATTAAGGAAATTAATATAATGATCTTAGAATAGTATCCGGCACATGGCAAATGCTATTGCAGTAGAATGGTTAACGGCTACATATTCCTCCCATCCCAGTAGGTGCATCCCTTTATAATATGACTGTGCTGCTTTTCCCATCCAGAAGTGGAGTTTGTAACTCTACCATTTGGATATGTGTTGGTCTTATGACTTGCTGGTCTTGTGACAAGTAGAATTCATTGGAATGACTTTAGGAGAGTTCTAATACTTAAAGAGATCTTACACCTTCTGTGTTTGCTCCCTTGATGTGTTGTGCTGAGAACACCAAGTAAGGTACTCTGCCTAACCTATTGGAGGAAGAGAGGCTACATGGAGAACAACTGAGGCTTCCCAGCTGACAGCCAATGCCATATACACAGTGGAGGCCATCTTGGACCTTCCAGCACAGCTGCAGTGAGTTCAGGTAAAACAGTAGAGGAACTGCACACTCAACTCAGGAATTATTATGAGAAATAATAAAGCCTTGTTTTATTTAACAGCTTTGTTGAGATGTAATTCACAAAATATACAATTCAGCTGTTTTAAGTGTACCATTCAATGGTTTTTAGTATATTAACTAAGTTGTGCAACCACCACCACAATCAATTTTAGCACATTTTCATCAGCCCCAAAAGAAACTTTGTACTCAATAAGAATCACTCTCTATTCTCCCCCAACAACACCCAGCTACAGATTTGCCTATTCTAGACATTTCATATAAATGGAATCATACAATATGTGATCTTTGATGACTGACCTCTTTCACTTAGCATAATGTTTTCAAGGTACATTCATGCTTTAGTATTTATTGGCACTGCATTTCTTTTTATTGACAAATAACATTTCATTGTATGGATATATCACTTTTTACATATTCATCAATGAATTGACATATGGGTAGTTTTGACTTTTTGACTATTATGAATAATGCTGCTATAAGCATTCCTGTAAAATTTTTTGTGTAGGCATATATTTTCACTTGTGTTCAGTTGTATACTTGGGAGAGAAATTTGGGGTTATATGATAACTCTATGTTTAACCATTTGAGGAACTGCCAGACTATTTTACAAGTGTTCCTGAACCATTTTATATTCCATCAATGTATATGAGGGTTCTAATTTCTTCACATCCTTGTCAATACTTCTTAACTTTTTGATTGTAGCCATCCTAGTGGTATAAAATGGAATCTCATTTTTGATTGATTTGTGTTTCTCGAAAGGCTAATGAGGAGCCCTCATGGCATAGTGGTTAAGAGCTTGGCTGCTAACCAAAAGGTTGGCAGTTCAAATCTACCAGCCACTCCTTGGAAATCTTATGGGGCAGTTCTACTCTGTCTGGTAGGATTGCTATGGGTCAGAATCGACTTGATGGCAACAGGTTTTTTTTTTTTTTAGTAATGGCTAATGAAAAAAGCCTGGTGGCGAAAGGTTGACAGTTCATACTTATCTAGTGGCTCCACTGTAAAAGGACCTGGCAATAAGTTCCTGTAAAGATTACAGTCTATAAAACACTATGTGGCCATTTTACTCTGTCACTTTGGGTTGCTATGAGTCAAAAATTGACTTGGCAGCATCAAACAACAATGACAAATGATACTGAACATCTTTTCATGTATTATTGGCCATTTATATTCTTTTTTTTCTATTCAGGTCCTTTGACAATTTTTTAAATTTGGTTACTTATCTTTTTATTATTGAGTTGTAAGAATCATTTATATGCTTAGATAGAAGACATCTATCAGGTACATAACTTGCAAACACTTTCTCCCATTTCACTTTCTGGATACTATCCTTTGAAGCACAAAAGTTTTCAATTTATATATTTTTTTCTTTCATAGCTTGTGTTTCTTATGTCATATCTAAGAAGGCTTTGCCTAATCCAGGGTCACAGGTATTTACATCTATGTTTTCTTCTTAGAGCTTTATAGCTTAGCACTTACATTTAGGACTATGTCCCTTTTGAATTAATTTTGTGTATGATGTATGGAAGGGGTCCAACTTATTTTTTCTGCATGTGGATATCTAATTATCCCAGCATCTCATGTTGAAAACACTACTCTTTATTTAATTTTCTTGGCACCCTTGCAAAGACAATAAATGTAAAGATTTATGTCTGGAATCTCAACTCTATTCCATGGATCTGTCTGTCCTTATCCCAGGATCACCTTGCTTTGATTACTGTAGCTTAGTAGTAATTTTAGAAATCAGGGAGTATGAGTCCTCCAACTTTGTTCTAGATTTTTCAGAACGTTTTTACTATTCTGAGTCCCTTGTATTATCACATTAATTTTAGCATAGTTTGTAAATTCCTATAGAAAAGTTAGTTGAGATTGTGACAGAGATTGTATTAAACCTGTAGATGAATTTGGGGACTATTGCTCAATTAAACAATATTAAGTCTTGTTATTGGGAAGGACCAGTCCCTGGAGAAGAACATCATGCTTGGTAGGGTAGAGTGTCAGCGAAGAAGAGGAAGACCCTCAAAGAGATGTATTGACAAACTGGCTGGAACAATGGGCTCAAACATAACAGTGATTGTGAGGATGGTGCAGGACTGGGCACTGTTTCATTCTGTTGTACATGGGGTCGTTAAGAGTTGGAACCTACTTGATGGCACCTAACAAAAACAAGTCTTCCAAATCATGATGATGGCATATCTTTCCATTTATATAGGCCCTCTATAATTTCCTTCAACAATGTCTCATAGATTACAGAGTACAGGTTTCACACTTCGTTTGGTAAATTTATTCCTAAGTATTTTATTCTTTTTGATGCTATTTTAAGTGGAATTGTTCTCTTAATTTCATTTTCAGATTTTTCATTGATAGTGCTTAGATATGTAATTGTGTTTTGTATATTTATCTTGTATTCTGAAATCTTACTGATTGCATTTCCTAGTTCTAGCAGTTTTTTAATGCATTACTTATTGTTTTCCCTATATAAGATTATATGATCTACAAATACACTTTTACGTTTTTTTTTTTTTTTCCTCTCTGGATGACTTTTATTTCATTTTCTTGCATAACTGCCCAGCTAGAGTGTTCAGTACAATGTTAACTAGAAGTAGTCATAATGACACCCTTGTCTTGTTATTGATGTTAGGGAGAAAGCATTTAGTCTCACCATTAACTATGTTAGCTGTGGGTTTCTCATAGATGCCGTTTACCAGGCTGAGGAAGATTCCTTCTATTCCTATTTTTTTTTAGTGTTTTTATCATGCAAGAGTGTTGGATTTTGTTAAATGCTTTTCCTGCATGCATTGATATGATCATGCGTTTTCGCCCTTCATTCTTTGAAACAGTGTACAACATTAATTGATTTTTTAAAATGTTATACACAACTTATATTTCTGAGATAAATTCCACTTGGCTATGGGGTTGGTAACACCCACCTGCCTGTCATTTTGTTGTACTCTGGGGGCTTCAGTGTGGCTGTGACTATATACATGGATCTTGCCAGATGGAATACACAGAAATCAAATCGACTATGTCTGTGGAAAGAGATGATGAAAAAGCTTAATATCATCAGAACAAGGCCAGGGACCAAGTATAGAACAGACCATCAAGTGCATATATGCAAATTCAAGTCAAAACTGAAGAAAATTAGAACAAGTCCACTAGAGCCAAAGGATGACCTTCAGTATATCCCGCCTGAATTTAGAGGCCATCTCAAGAATAGATTCGATTCATTGAACATTTATGACCAAACACCAGATGAGTTGTGGAATGACATTAAGGACATCATACATGAAGAAAGTAAGAGGTCATTAAAAAGACAAGAAAGAAAGAAAAGACCAAAATGGATATCAGGAGAAACTCTGAAACTTTCCATTGAATGTTGAGTAGATAAAGCAAAAGGAAGAAATGATGAAGTAAAAGAGCTGAACAGAAAATTTCAAAGGGCAGCTCAAGAAGACAAAGTAAAGTATCGTAATGACATGTGCAAACACCTAGAGATAGAAAACCAAAAGGGAAGAACACACTCAGCATTTGTGTTGCAATATTGAAGAATTCTATGGGGAAAATACTAAAACATAAAAAGGAAACATCAAAAGAAGATGGAAGGTTCCGGCCAACGTGGCGCCATACATAGAAACACCACACGATCCCTCCACAGCAAAGACCTGAAAAACTAAGTAAAACAGAGACAAATGACATTCCTGGAACCCGAAGTGTCAAATGAAGAGAAAAAAATTCAGCCAAACACGAAATGGAGTAAGAAACTGACAGAGGACAGAGAGTGAAGAAAGATACATGTAGAGGTCTCCTATCAGCTAACGCAGCACGGATTCTCACTCCTGGACTCCTGTCAGGGATTGATGGTCAGGGAGAACAGGAAAGCAGCTTTCTGGAGCTCCCAGCAGGAGACAGAGCACCTGGTAACCAGCGATACAAGCTTTCCTACCCACTATCCTCTCTTAGCTACTCTACCTCTGAGCTTCCTGTATGGCTGTGGTGGCTTGGGTGTCCAGGAAGTGCAGCATCCATGCCACTTGGATTTGCCCCACCAACATCAGAGATCTGCAGACAAGGAGTATGGGAAAGCAGCTTCACGAATTTCCCAGCAGGAGACAGAGCACCTAGTAACAAGCAATATATGGTTTCCTGAACCCCACCCTACTTCCCCCCTTCCCCATCCTCCTCTCCTTCCTGCCAGCCACAATCTCTTGGCCTGGAGGCAGCTGTTTTGACCCAAGGTTGCTTGGATTTGCCCCACCCACACTGGCCAGCTACCTGAGCTGGTGTTGCTTCTTTTCATTTCTTTTGATTTCTTCTGTGCCTCCCACTACTTCCCCTTCCTTTCTCTTGAACACCTGGCTCCATGTGCCATCTTTGCTTCTTCTTGAAAGGCTGCAAAACCCTGCTCAACTGGGGAACCATTCTCCCAGCCCACGGCACCACGCCTTGCTGGGATCCCTGGGGATTTTTTTGTTGTAGTTGTTTATTTTGTTTTGTTTCTTTGTTTGTTTTATTTTCTTTTTGCAGCTTGGGAGCCCTTCTAGCCAGGCTGCACTGTACAGCTTGAGAGCCACTCCCCCAGTCTGGGCAACAGTGTAGGTGGGATGCCTGGGGACATTTCTTATTTTTTTTCTCCATCTCTTTTTCCCTTTCTGTCTTTCTTCATTTCTCAGTTCTTAAATTTCTATACTTATCTTCTTTTCCTGTCTCCTGAATACCCGGTGCTGTGTGACATCTGTACTCCTCCAACCAGGCTATACTGCACAGCATTGGAGCCACTTCCCTGGTCTTCGCAGCTGCACCAGTGGGAACCCTGGGGGCTTTTCTTTTCTTTCTTTTTCAAATTTTTATCTAGTTATTTTTTCTTTTTCCCTTCTTGCTTTTCTGCATTTCTGTTTCTTATCTCTAGAGTCCAATGGCAACCTCCCTTAGCACTTTTTGTCTTTTCCTTTGGTTGTTTTTGGCTCCTGTTTCCCTCTTCTCTTTCTCAAACCCATATTAGCTTAATACATCACAACCTCCCACCTCTTTCCTGTGTGCCTGCACCATGCACAGAGCCTCACATCCCTGAGCAGCACAGGCAAGGACTACTGGAACCTGCCCAGCACTGATTCCTGGCCCACCCTATTTCTCCTGGTATGTTTCACAAACGACCCATCCCAGCTCCTCCCCTTCAGCTGGGCCTGCTCTTCTGCAACATAGTTGAGTGACTGGCCCTGCTCATTGGACAATGAGGTGAACATATCATGACTAAATATGAGCAAACAACAAAGAATGCACAGCCTGCCTGCTCAGACATAACCAAACGAAACAAAAAAGGAGGAAGGAATGAAGAAATCTACAATCAAGAAACAAAGAAAATAACTACTGAATGTCCCAAAGACAATATCAAAACATATTTTAAAAAAAGGACAGAATAGTTTCAGTTGTTGTTTTTGTTGTTAGGTGCTATCGAGTCAGTTCTGACTCATAGCGACCCTATGCACAACAGAACAAAACATTGCCTGGTCCTGAGCCATCCTTACAATTGTTCTTATGCTTGAGCTCATTGTTGCAGCCACTGTGTCAATCCACCTAATGGAGGGTCTTCCTCTTTTCCGCTGACGCTGTACTCTGCCAAGCATGATGTCCTTCTCCAGGGACTGATCCTTCCTGACAACATGTCCAAAGTATGTAAGACGCAGTCTCGGCATCCCTGCTTCTAAGGAGCATTCTGGCTGTACTTATTCTAATACAGATTTGTTCATCCTTTTGGCAGGCCACGGTATATTCAATATTCTTCACCATCACCGCAATTCAAAGGTGTCAATTCTTCTTCAGTCTTCCTTATTCATTGTCCAGCTTTCACATGTATATGACGTGATTGAAAATACCATGGCTTGGGTCAGGTGCACCTTAGTCTTCAAGGTGACATCTTTGCTCTTCAACACTTTGAAGAGGTCCTTTGCAGCAGACTTACCCAATGCAATGCGTCTTTTGATTTCTTGACTGCTGATTCCATGGCTGTTCACTGTGGATCCAAGTAAAATGAAATCTTTGACAACTTCAATCTTTTCTCCATTTACCATGATGTTGCTCGTTGGTCCAGGTGTGAGGATTTTTGTTTTCTTTATGTTAAGGTGCAATCCGTACTGAAGGCTGTGGTCTTTGATCTTCATTAGCAAGTGCTTCAAGTCCTCTTCACTTTCAGCAAGCAAGGTTGTGTCATCTGCATAAGGCAGATTGTTAATGAGCCTTCCTCCAACCCTGATGCCTCCTTCTTCTTCATATAGTCCAGCTTCTTGGATTATTTGCTCAGCATACAGATTGAATAGGTAAGGTGAAAGAATACAACCCTGAAGCACACCTTTCAGTATCCCCTTGTTCTGTCTGAACAACTGCCTCTTGATTTATGTAAAAGTTCTCATGAGCACAATTTAGTGTCCTGGAATTCCCATTCTTTGGAATGTTATCCATAATTTGTTATGATCCACACAATCGAATGCCTTTGCATAGCCAATAAAACACAGGTAAATATCCTTTTGGTATTCTCTGCTTTCAGCCAGGATCCATCTGACATCAGCAATGATATCCCTGGTTCCACGCCCTCTTCTGAAACCAGCCTGAATTTCTGGCAGTTCCCTGTCGATATACTGCTGCAGTCGTTTCTGAATGATCTTCAGCAAAATTTTGCTTGTGTGTGATATTAATGATATTGTTCTGTAATTTCCACATTCAGATAGATCACCTTTCTAGGGAATAGGCATAAATATGGATCTCTTCCAGTCAGTTGGCCAGGAAGCTGCCTTCCATAGTTCTCGGCATAGATGAGTGAGCACCTCCAGCACTGCATCTGTTTGTTGAAACATCTCAATTGATATTCCATCAATTCCTGGAGCCTTGTTTTTTGCCAATGCCTTCAGAGCAGCTTGGACTTTTTCCTTCACTACCATCGGTTCCTGATCATGTGCCACCTCTTGAAATGTTTGAACATTGACTAATTCTTTTTGGTATAATGACTCTGTTTATTCCTTCCATCTTCTTTTGATGCTTCCTGCATCGTTTAATATTTTCCCCATAGAATCCTTCACCATTGCAACTCGAGGCTTGAATTTTTTCTTCAGTTCTTTCAGCTTGAGAAATGCTGAGTGTGTTCTTCCCTTTTGGTTTTCCATCTCCAGTTCTTTGCACATGCTATTATAACACTTTACTTTGTCTTCTCTAGCTGCCCTTTGAAATCTGCTGTTAAGTTCATTTACTTCATCAATTGTTCCTTTTGCTTTAGCTGCTCGATGTTTGAGAGCAAGTTTCAGAGTCTTCTCTGACATCCATCTTGGTCTTTTCTTTCTTCCCTGTCTTTTCAATGATCTCTTGCTTTCTTCATGTATGATGTCCTTGATGTCATTCCACAAATTGTCTGGTCTCCAGTCACTAGTGTTCCAAAATATGACCTTGAGTATATCCCACCTGAACATGGTTCCAGTAGGTATCCAAAATAAAACACCAGTAGAAGAAAAGGCACTAGAACTACCTGACAGTTAACTCAAATCTCTAATATTCAGAGCAATCCAAGAGCTGAAGCAAAAAGCGGACAAAAATGAGGGAAAATAGACAAATTTATGGATAAGGCAGACAAATTCATGGAAAATACAGACAAAAAATGGAAGAATTCAGGAAAATAATACAGGAACAAAATGCCAAAATAAATTCTTAACTAGAAATCATACAAAAACAATTAGGAATCCAGAAGATAAACACCAAGATTTCAGAAATGGACAGCATCATAGTAGGGCTGAGGAACAGGTTTGAAACAATGGAAGACAGGATCAGTGAAATTGAAGACAAATAAAAAAGAAATTTTTTTTTTTTTTCTTGGCTACAATTCTGCTTGAGGAAAAATCAGAAAAAAAGAATGAAGAAAAATGAACAAACCCTCAGAATTATGTGGGATACAATCAAAAGCAAAAATCTGCATGTGATTGGAGTTCCAGAACAGGGAGAGAAAATGGAAAACACAGACAGGATCTTTGAAGAATTGCTGGCAGAAAGTGCCCCTAATATCATGAAAGAAGAAAAGCTGACCATCCAAGCTCAATGAACCCCATATAGGATAGACCCCAAAAGAAAAATACCAGGGCATATCATAATCACACTTGCTAAAACCAAAGACAAAGAGAAAATCCTGAGAGGAGCTTGAGAAAAACAAAAAGTCAGGCACAGAGGAAAAACAATAAGACTAAGCTCTGATTATCCAGCAGAAATCATGCAAGCAAGAAGGCAATGGGATGACATACATAAAACCCTGAATGAAAAAAACTGCCAAGCAAGAATAATATATCCTGCAAAACTTCCATTCAAACACGGTAGTGAAGTTAGGACATTTCCAGATAAACAGAAATTAAGGGAATATGTAAAAACCAAACCAAATTTACAAGAATTATTTAAAGGGATTCCTTTGGCCTGAGAACAAATGTCAAACTGTAGCCTGAATCAAGTAGGCAAGATTGTACCAGCCAGATATTAATATAGGAAGTGAACTCTCAAGGACTATCCAAAACCAAAAGAATTGCAACAGGGAACCAGAGAAATAAATCTGTAAATGACAACAGCATCAGAACAATAAAAGAGGGAATAAATGGTGTACATATAGAACTTTCTAGTGGAGAAGAAGGCAAGGCAATACCAAGTAATAATAGACTGGTTGACACCTAGGAAGATAAGGGTAATTTTCAAGGTAACCACAAAGAAAGCTTACAAAACTACTCATCAAAATAAAGAAGAAAAAGTAAAGTCTCAATAAAAGCAAAATCTACAAAAACAAAAGAAATCCACAAACAAAAGGAACTCAGGACAGGAGAGTAAAAGGAACAAAGAAAATATCAGCATCACAAACACACACACAAAACGCTACAAAACGACAGCAATAAACTCACACCTATCAATAATTACACTGAATGTAAATGGCCTAAATGCACGCATAAAGAGACACAAAGTGACAGCATGGATAAAAAAACAGGATCCATCAATATACTGTCTACAAGAGACACATCTTAGAAACAAACACATAAATTTATTAAAAATCAAAGGATGGAAAAAATATATCAAGCAAATAACTTCCAAAAAAGAACAAGAGTGGCAATACTAACCTCAGATAAAATAGACTTTAAAACAAAATCCACCATAAAAGACAAAGAAGGGCACTATATAATAATTAAAGGCACGATCCATCATGAAAACTTAACCATAATAAACATTTATGCACCCAATGACAAGGCTCCAAAATATATAAAACAAACTCTAACAGCACTGAAAAGAGAAACTGACAGTTCCACAATAACAGTGGAACACACCACTCTCAGTAAAGGACAGAACATCTAGAAAGAAACTCAACAAAGATACAGAAGAGCTAAAGAGCACAATCAGCCAACTTGACCACATAGACATATATAGAGCACTCCATCCAACAGCTGCAAAGTACACATTCTTTTTTCCAATGCACATGGAAAGTTCTCCAGAATAAACCATATCTTAGGCCACAGAGCGATCCTCAGCAAAATCCAACACATCAGGATAATACAAAGTATCTTCTCTGACCACAACACTGTCATAATAGAAATTAGCAAGAAGAGAAAGGGAAAAAAAATCGATTATGTGGAAACTGAATAACAACCTGCTTAAAAACCACTGGGTAACAGAAGACATCAAAGATGGAACCAAAATATTCCTAGAATCAAATGAGAATGAAAACACATCATACCAAAATCTCTGGGACACAGCAAAGGCAGTCCTCAGAGGTCAATTTATATCAATAAATGCATGCATCAAAAAAGAAGGGACAAAATCAAAACATTAGAACAAATAGAAAGAGATCAGCAAAAGAAGCCCACAGCCACCAGAAGAAAGGAAATAATAAAGACCAGAGCAGAAATAAATGAGAGAATAGAAAAACAATAGAAAGAATCAACAAGACCAAAAGCTGGTTCTTTGAAAGGATCAACAAAATCGAGAATCTGCTGGCCAAATTGACAGTGGGAAAACAGGAGAGGACAAAAATAACCCAAATAAGAAATGAAATGGGGGACATTACAACAGACCTAAGTGAAATAAAAAGGATCATAACAGAGTATTATGAAAAACTATACTCCAACAAATTTGAAAACCTAGAGGAAATGGACAAATTTCTAGAGACACATTCCCTATCAAAACTAACACAAAATGATGTTGAAAATTTGGACACACCCATAACAAAAGATTGAAAAAGTAACAAAAAAAGTTTACCAACAACAACAAAAAGCCCTGGCCCAGATGACTTCACCGGAGAATTCTACCAAACATTTCAGAGAAGAGCTTACATCGGAACTACTCAAACTATTTCAGAACATAGAAAAGGAAGCGATGCTTCTGAATTCATTCTATGAAGCCAGCATAACCCTGATGCCAAAACCAGGCAAACACACAACAAAAGAAGAAAATTACAGGTCAATATCTCTCATGATATAGATGCAAAAATTCTCAACAAAATCCTAGCCAATAGAATTCAGCATCATATCAAAAAATAATACACCACAACCAAGTAGGAATCATACTAGGTATGCAAGGATGGTTCAACATTAGAAAATCAATGAATGTAATCCACAACATAAATAAAAGAACCACATGACCATCTCAATCGATGCAGAAAAGGCATTCAACAAAGTCCAACACCCATTCCTGATGAAAACTCTGAATAAAATAGGTATAGAAGGGAAATTTCTCAATATCATAAAGGACATCCATGCAAAACCAATGGCGGACACCATTCTTAATGGAGAGAGGCTAAAAACATTCCCCCTGAGAGAAGGAACAAGACAAGGATGCCCTTTATCACTACTCCTATTTAACACTGTGTTGGAAGTCCTACTAGAGCAATGAGGCAAGAAACAGAAATAAAACACATCCAGATTGGTAAAGAAGAAGTTAAACTCTTCCAATTTGGGGATGATATGATACTATACGTAGAAAACTTAAAAGGCTTCACAAGAAAACTACTTGGAGAAATAGAAAGGTTCAGCAGAGTGCAAGATATAAGATAAACATACAAAAATCAGCTGGATTCCTATATGCCAATAAAGACAATGATGAAAAGGAAATCAGGAAAACAATACCATTTATAATAGCCCCTAGAAAAAAAAAATACTGGAAATAAATCTAACCAGGGATGTAAAAGACCTATACAAAGAAAACTAGAAATCACTACTGCAAGAAAACAGAAGAAACCTACAAAAATGGAAAAACATACCATGCTAAGGGATAGGTAGACTCAACATTGTAAAAATAACAATTCTACCCAAAGCGATTTACAAATATAATGCAATACCAATCCAAATTCCAACAACATTCTTTAAAAAGGGATGGAAAAACTTATCATTAACTTTATATGGAAAGGGAAGAAGCCCCAGATTAGTAAAGTACTATTGAAAAAGAAGAATAAAATTGGAGGACTGGCACTAGCTGACCTCAGAACCTACGATACAGCTAAGGTAGTCAAAACAGCCTGGTACTGGTACAACAATGGACATGTTGACCAAAGGAACAGAATTGAGAACCCAGATGTAAATCTGCCCTCTTATGGTCACCTGATCTTTGACAAGGGCCCAAAGTCCATCAAATGGGGAAAAGACAGACTCTTTAACAAATGGTGCTGGCAAAACTGTATGCCCATCTGCAAAAAAATGAAACAGGACCCATACGTCACACCATATACAAAAACTACCTCAAAATGGATCAAAGACCTAAATATAAAGCCCAAAACTGTGAAGTTCCTAGAAGAAAAAATAGGATCAACGCTAGAGGCCCTAATACACGGCATTAACAGGATACAAACCACAGCCAACAACACACAAGCTCCAGTGGATAAGCTGGATAGATAACTGGGATCTCCTAAAAATTAAACATGCTCATCAAAAGACTTCACCAAAAGAGTAAAAAGAGAACCTACAGACTGGGAAAAAAAATATTGGCTATTACAAATCAGACAAAGGTCTAATTTTTAAAATCTACAAGAAAATCCAGCACCTTTACAACAAAAAGACAAATAAACCATTGAAAAATGGGCAAAGGAAATGAACAGGCACTTCACCAAAGGCGACTTTCAAGCCGCCAACAGACACATGAGGAAATGCTCAAGGTCTCTAGCCATTAAAAAAAAAAAAAATCAAAACCACAATGAGATACCATCTCACCCCGGTATTACTGGCATGAAATAACAAATGTTGGAGAGATATTTTGTTGCTGGGTGTGAAGCAGAAACACAAATGAAAGATATAGGGAAATTTGCAAATTTGGGAAACCTGTGCTGATGTTTAGACTTCCTTTTTCTAAGCTTCTAGATCTAAAGTGAGGGCATCAGGGAAGAGGGCCTATTTAGATAAAAATGGTTTGTGAGAGTATCCAAGTAGGTATAATACCCTGTATTTGATTAACGCTTTTTGTTCAAAGTGCCTTTACTTGCTTTCAAATCATTAATTCATCCATAGACACTTATAGGCAGTCAGATATTATTATGTACGTTATGCATTTGAAGAAAGGCTTCAGAAAGTCTATTTGACTTAGTTCAAGTTGCTCTAATAACTTCTCCAGCTAGAACTAAATCAGGGTCAGTCTTTATGTTAATTCCAAATTCTACTGATTGGAAACCATCATGTTCCTGAAAATCTACTACAAGGTATACTCAAGACAGGACCAAATACTGAATAGGAACCAAGCTTAGTGACTTCTGCTGAGTCATCCTTGGGGCTTGAATACTGAAGTTTCCCATAGATCAGTCATTAAAAGGTGCGATTGTAAATGCATTTGCTGGTACAGATAATAGAAAATAGATGTTATAAAACTGGATCAGTCATGGCTGCTCACTTAAGCACTTATATTTGTATTGTCTGACTGGAATGTGGTCCAGTTGATTCACGAGGTACATTTCTGTGAGTAGAGTAGACCATTTACTACTTTGAAGGTGACAGGGTAGTCAGGTTGTCCAATGGAAATTCCACTTACTTGCCTGAGCACGAGCAGAAATGACAACACTACCTTACTGCCTTTAAACAATAAAGGCCATTTTAATACTACATAAATCATTTTGCTTACTTGCTACCACAATACTATTTTGATATATGGCTTTTTGTTACTCTCTTGATTTTACCTGCCACCAGAAAGATTTATTCATCTAAGACTCTTATGATTTGATGATTGTTTGACCCTTAATCCCTAGGTTTAGTATGAAGTCCAGGAATTTCCAGTAGGCCCTGGAGAATAAATTAATGGGAGCCTAGTCTACTTTTAAAAGTCTGGTGTGTGTGTCGGGCAGGGGGTGGGGGGTGCAGAGAGGTTAGTTGTTTTTCAGGGCTAAGTGCTAAGAGCCCAGGAAAATTGGTTGCATTTTACCTAAAGAAAGGGGACTTGCTGAAATTCAATAAGTATTCTATTTGAGGCTGGGGTGAGCTTGTGCAAATATTAGTCAGAGAAGGAAGCCTAAGCTGTTCATCAAAAGTCAAGTCAGAACCCAGGGTATCAGGAGGTCTAAAAGATATGGATAAATGAAAAATCTGAAGTGTGGCCCTGCAAACTTAGGTGTTAAGCAGCAGTGACCAAAGCCAGTGTTTAAATATTCTCCATAAGTGATGTGGGGAGGGACAACTCATTTAAAGGACTGGTAGCAAGAGAGAAAACCTTAATGTTGTAAAACAAGCAACACTTTCTGGTAAGAAAATACCTTTCTTATATAATAATATGAAATTAAAGTTCATGGGGCAGGGAAACTTCCAGTGATAAAAAGTTTATTACTTTATGAAGAAATCAAGTCCATTATTGGACATATCTAATTTTTAGATCTATCCCTCTTGTATTGACCTGAACTCTTTACCACTCACTGGACCAGCTATCTGAAAGTGCTTTCTAAATGACAGGCCTTCAATCTGTGAGAGCACCAGAGTGGTTGGATTTTAAATTTTCTTTTCTAAATGCTAAATTTCTTCATTCCATCAAGTATTTTGCGTATGATAACATTTCAAACCTTTCTCTGGACTCATTTAGTATGTTAGTGTCACAGAGTGTTAATGCTTAAGCTAGTGGATGTTAGATTCAGAATGTGAAAGACAATTCTCCCACTTATTAGCTGTGTGACCTTAAAAAAAACAGCTTAAGCTTTCGAAACCACTCTTTCCTAATGTACAAACTGTTCGTATCTCTAAGACATAATAATGTATGTATTTCAATCTGTGGTATCTGCTACTATTGGTAGTTCAGTTCGTTTTTAACAATTTCACACGATTTGGTTATATTGGCTTTATGTCTACTTAAAAACCCACATTTTTCGTGTGAATTGCTCTCAAACTAGATTGCTCACATCCTGCATTTTTGTAATTGATTTTTTAATTAAAAAATATTTTATTGTATTTTAGGTTAAAATTTACACAGCAAATTGAGTTCCCATTTAACAATTTTACACAAACTGTTCCGTGACATGGTAAGAATTTTCACAATGCGTCAGCATTCTCATAATTTTCATTCTGTTTGTTCTGTTTCCATTGATTTAGCTTCCCTTCCCCTCCTTGCCTTCTCATCTTTGCTTTTGGGTAAGTGTTGACCATTTGGTCTCACATAGTTGATTGTTTAAGGAGCATAGTACTCATGGATGGTATTATTTGTTTTATAAGTCAATGTTATAAAACCTCCAAGAGTAGCTTCAGTTCTAAGTTCAAAGGGTATCTTAGAGCAATAGCCTCAGGGGTTCCTCTAGTCACTATTGGTCCAGTAAGTCTAGCCTTTTTTAAGAATTAAAAATTTACTCTACATTTTTCTTCCATTCTGTCTGGGGCCTTCTATTGTGTCTCTGGTCAGAATGGTCAGTAGTAGCTGGGCACCATCTAGTTCTTTTGGCCTCAGGTAAAAACAGGCCATTGGTCAGGTGGGTTATTAGTCTTGTAGACTAATTTCTTCTTTGAGTCTTTGGCTTCCTTCATTCTCTTTTGCTCCAGGCAAGTAGAGACCGCCACTCTACTTGGCCACTTACAAGCTTTTAAGACCCCAGACACTCCTCACCAAACTAGAATGTAGAACATTATCTTTATGGACTATATTATGCCAATTGACTGAGTTCTCCCAGGAGACTATGGTGCGAAGCCTTATATCCCAGTTAACCAATCCTGAATGTTATTTGGATACGTCTAGGAAGTCTCCATAACTGTGCCCCCATGTACTTTATTATACATATATGGATATATATGGAGAACACACAAAACATGTATATACACATGCCTGCAGATACACCTATACATTCATGAGCAGTTACTCACATATGCCCCCCTATACACATATATGCATACATATCTACCTATGTAAACTCACACGTATTTTTTGGCTGTTATTACTGTTGTTGCAGAATTGTGTATGTTATAGCATTTACTGAAATTGTCCCTTTTTCTTATGTAATTCTTAGTGTCTTCATCCACCTTGGTCAAGGTGCACAGACTTCATCTATATTTGTTATTGTCTCTTCCATCACCATGAATAACAAGGGTCTGCTTTCTAGAAAGTTATTCCTCCTCCTCCCTCCTCCCGTCCCTGAAAGTCATCTAAGAATGTTGCTTTCTGTGTATATATCTATTCTTGACTTTCTGTAATAGTGGGCCCAAACAGTATTTGTCCTTTTGTGATTGACTCATTTCACTCAGCGTAATGTTCTCCAGATTCATCCATGTCATAAGATGTTTTGCTGACTCTTCATTATTTTTTATAGTTGTGTAGTATTCCACTGTATGTGTGTGCCAAAATTTGTTTATCCATTCATTTGTTGATGGGCACTTGGGTTGTTTCCATCTTTTTGCTATTGTGAATAATGCTATGTAAAAACCGCATGGGGATGGTGTCTGACCTCCGCTAAATTCACAAGGGGAAAGGAGAATCAAAATCAACAGCCTAAGGCTGATTCCTGTGAGGCAGAGGTCAGACATGCTCCCTTTCTCTGCCATCTTTACCAATTCTGACACCAAACGTCCCTCCCACAGCATTCTCTACTTCTCTGCTAGGTTCAGTAATTCATTGTAATGGCCACACAGAACTCAGAGACGATACTCATGATTATGGGATTTATTAGGGAAATAACAGGTTACGATTTAGGCTCAGGATACAGTTCTTCCATCAGGACAGCCTCTTCCTAGCTGTGATCACAGGCATGCCTCTCCCTGGCCCTAGGCCTCTGCCCGAAGGCACTCAGCATTCTCTCTCTGTGGACAGGGAAGCCCACCATGCCGTCTTCTGCTGTCGGGTCTCTCCTGCCACGGCTTCTCACTGTCTTCAAGGTTACAGCTCTCTCTCTCTTGATCTTTCTGCTTCTCAGCGCAGGGATCCTGAGTCCAAAGGATGTGCTGGTTCCTGGCTGTTCTTCCTTGGTGGTGGTAGGATACTCTTTCTTGCCTCAAGGGTGGCTTATTTCAAGCTCAGTGGAATGGCAAAACTGACCAATCCCTTTGGTGGGCCACAATTACCCTATCATACAGTCCCGCCCAATCACCTGGATGGGAGTTACAAGACCATGGTAAGAAAGGCTATACAAAAGCAATCCACTACACTGCATGCTGCAATGAACATGCTCTTATATCACTTGGGTATATGCCTAGAAGTGGAATTGCTGGATCATGAGGTTTTTTTTAAGGTATTTCTATTTCTAGCTTTTTGAGGAATGCCATACCATTTTACATAGTGGCCATACCATTTTACAGTCCCACCAGAAATGTATAATAAGAGTTGCAACCTCCCTACAACCTTGCCAGCATTTGTTGATTTCTGTTTTTTGTTGTTGTTTGTTTGTTTACTGAGATGAGATAGTATCTCATTGTAATTTTGATTTGCATCTTTCTAATGCCCAATGAGGACGCCTGGTTGCACACTGGTTAAGCGTTCGGCTGCTAATAAAAATGTTGGCAGTTTGAATCCACCACATCTTGGAAACCCTATGGGGCAGTTGTACTCTGTCCTGTAGGGTCGCTATGAGTTGGAATGAACTCTAGAGCAAGGGGTTTGGTTTGGCTTTTTAACGGCTAATGATAGGAGCTCTGGTGGTGCAGTGGTTAAAGTGCTTAGCTGTTAACCGAAAGGTTAGCAGCCTAACCCACCAGCTCCTCTGCAGGAGAAAGATGTGGCAGTAGGCTTCCATGAAGATTTAAAGACTTGGAAACCCTATGGGGCAGATCTACTACTGTGTCCTATAGGATCGCTATGAGTCAGAATCTACTTGACTGCAATGTGTTTGGCTTTCAGTTTCTTGGAATAGTTAATGATCATTAGCATCTTTTCATGTGTTTTTTGGCCACCTGAATGTCATCTTTGGTGAAGTGTCTGTTCGTGCCCTTTGCCCATTTTTTGATTGGATTGTTTTTCTTTTTGTTGTTGAGTTGTTGAAGTGTTCTTTATATTTTAGAGAATAGACCTTTGTCAGATACTTTTGCCAAGGATTTTTTCCCAGTCTATAGGTCTTCTTTTTACTCTTTTGGTAAAGTCTTTTGATGAACATAGTATTTAATTTTTAGGAGGTCCCAGTTATCTAATTTATCTTCTGTCTTTGTGCTTTTTTAG
Organism: Elephas maximus indicus; assembly: GCF_024166365.1. NCBI lineage: Eukaryota > Metazoa > Chordata > Mammalia > Proboscidea > Elephantidae > Elephas > Elephas maximus. The sequence goes on from NC_064821.1 coordinate 141,053,388, forward strand.
TTTTATTCGATTGGCTATTTATGCTGAAAATTAGGTCCTCCAGTTTTGTCCCCGTGTTATTTTCCAGGGATTTTATAGTAGTTTTAGGTATAAAGTCCATTTTGAGTTAGTTTTTGTGTATAGTGTGGGGATGGATCTTGTTTCATTTTTCTGCAAATGTGTATCCAGTTTTCCAACACCATTTGTTAAAGAGACTGTTCCCTCCCCATTAAAATGGGCTTTGACAATTTGTCGAAGATCAACTGCCTGTAGATAGGTGGGTTTACTTCCGGTTTCTCAGTTCTATTCCATTGGTCAATGTGTTTGTCACTGAGCCAGTACCAGGGTGTTGTGACTGCTGTGACTGTATAGAAAGTTCTGAGTTCAAGAAGTGTGAGGCCTCTTACTTTGTTTTTCTTCAATATTTATTTACCTATTTGGGGCCTCTTTCTTTTCCATATAAAGTTGGAGATTAGTTTTTCCATTTCATTAAAGAATGTTTTTGGGATTTGGATTGGGATTGCATTGTATCTATAGGTTGAGATTTTCACAATGCTTAGTCTCCCAGTCGATGAACATGCAATATTTTTCCATTTATGTAGGTCTGTTTTGGTTACTTGCAGTAGTGTTTTATAGTTTTCCTTGTATATGTCTTTTATGGCCCTGATTAGGTATATTACCACGTATTTTACCCTCTTGGGTGCTATTGTAAATGGTATTGTTTTCTTGATCTCTTTTCAGGAGTTCCCCTTGTTAATGCAGAGGAACCCAACTGATTTTTGTATATTGATCTTGTACCCTGCTACTTTGCTGAATACTTTTATTAATTCTAGTAACTTTCTCATGGATTCTCTGGGATTTTCTATGCATAGGATCATGTCATCTGTGAGTAAAGGTAACTTTACTTCTTCCTTTTCAATTTGGATAGTCTTAATTTCCCTTTCTTGCCTTATTGCTCTGGGTAGGACTTCCAGTACAATATTAAATTAGAATGGTGATAATGGGCACACTTGTCTCATTCCTGTTCTTGGCAGAGTGCTCTCAATCTTCTCTGTTGAGAGTAATGTTGGCTGTAGGTTTTGCATATATGCCCTTAATTATTTTGAGGATTTTCCTTTCTATTCCTATTTTACTGAGATTTTTTATTAGGAAAGGGCATTGGATTTTACCAAATGCCTTTTATATAGCAATTGAGATGATCATGTGATCCTCTTATTTTATTTATGCAGTGAATTATGTTGATTGATTTTCTAGTGTTGAGCCTTCCTTGCATTCCTGGTATGAATTCCACTTGATTATGATGTAGGAATTTTTTGGTATGCTCTTGAATTCTTTTGGGTAGAATTTTGTTGAAAATTTTACATCTATATTCATGAGGGATATTGGTCCATAGTTTTCTTTTTTTGTGATGTCTTTGCCTGCCTTTGGTATCAGGGTTATGCTGGCTTCATAGAGTGAATTAGGGAGTATTCCTTCCTTTTCTATGTTCTGGAATAGTTTGAGTAGAATTGGTGTCAACTCTTCTCTGAATGTTTGGTATAATTCTACTTTGAAGCTGTCTGGGCTGGGTTTTTTTGTTGAAAGGAATTTTTTTAATGACATATGATTTCTTTTGTTATGGGTCTGTTAAATTTTTATTTCTATTTGTGTTGGTTTAGGTAGGTAGTGTGTTTCTAGAAATTTGTCCATTTCTTTTAGGTTTTCCAACTTGTTGGGGTACAATTTTTCATAATATTCTGTTATGGTCCACTTTATCTCATTCGGTTTTGTTGTAATCTCACTCATTTCATCTTTTGTTTGGTTATTTGGGCTTCTCATTTTTTTCCTTTGTCACTTTGACCAGTGGTTTGTCAATTTTATTGATCCTCTCAATGAAAAGTCTAGTCTTTTTTATTCTTTCTGTTGTTTTTCTGTTTTCTATTTCATTTTTTTTTTCTGCTCTGATCTTTATTATTTCCTTTCTCCTAATAACTGGTCTTCTTTTGTTATTACTTCTCTATATGTTCAAGTTATTGGGTTAAGTTATTTATTTTGTACCTTTCTTCTTTCTTGGTGTATGCATTTATTGCTATAAATTTTCCTCTGAGCACTGCTTTTGCTGTGACCCAGAGGTTTTGATATGTTGTGTTTTCAATCTCATTTGATTCTAAGAATTGTTTTGTTTCATTTTTAATTTCTTCTACTACCCAATAGTTTTTAGGAAAGGTGTTACTTAGTTTCCATGTATTTTTTTTTCTTTTCTTTCTGTTATTGATTTCTAGTTCTGTAGTGCTGTCTTAGTTATTTAGCACTGCTATAACAGAAATAACTACAAGTGGATGGCTTTAACAAACAGAACTTTATTCTCTCACAGTCTAATAGGCTAGAAATCCAAATTCAAGGTATTAGCTCCAAGAGAAGGCTTTCTTTCTCTGTTGGTTCTGGAGGAAGGTCCTTGTCATCAACCTTTCCCTGGACTAGGAGTTCTCAGCACAGGGACCCTGGGTCCAAAGAACATGCTCTGCTCCTGGCATTACTTTCTTGGAGGTATGAGATTTCCATGTCTCTGCTACTTCTTTCTTTTATATCTCAAAAGAGATTGACTTATGATACAACCTAATCTTATAGATTGAGTCCTACTACATTAACATAACTGCTACAAATGCCACCTTATTAACATCATAGAGGTAAGATTTATAGCACATAAGAAAATCACATCAGATGACAAAATGGTGGACAATCACACAATACTGGGAATCATGGACTAGCCAAGTTGACACACATTTTTTGACATTTTCTTGAGGGGATACAATTCAATCCATAGCAAGTGTTATGGTCAGAGAAGATGCTGTGTATTATTTCGATGTTTTTGAATTTATTGATGCTTGCTTTGTGGTCTAATATATGGTCTATTCTGAGAGTGGTCCATGTGCATTGGAGAAGAATGTGTACTGTGCTGCTGTTGGATGGTGTGTTCTGTATATATCTGTGAGTCAAGTTGTTTGATTGTGTTATTTATATCTTTGTTGAGTTTCTTTCTAGTTGTTCTGTCCATTATCAAATGTTGTGTGTTAAAGTCTCCTACTATTATTGCAGAACCTTCTATTTCTCTTTTTAATTCTGTCAGAGTTTGTTTTATGTATATAAAGCTCTGTCATTGGGTATATAAATACTTACTATTGTTATGTATTCTTGGTGAATTGAACACTATATAATGCCCTTTTTGTCTCTTATACTGAATTTTGACTTAAAGCCTATTATTAGAGATTATTATTGCCACTACTGCTCTTTTTGGTTACAGTTTGCTTGATATATTTTTTCCATCCTATTTATGTCTTTGTCTCTAAGGTGTGTTTCTTGTAGGCAACATATTGCTGGGTCTTGTTTTTTTTTTTTTTTTTAAATCCATTTTGTCTCTCTCTCTTGACTGATACATTTAATTGATTTGCATTCTGTGTGATTATCTATAGGTATGAATTCACTGCTGCCACTTTGTTATAATTTTTTTGGTGTTATTAGCGGTTTCTCTGTTCCTCTTAATTTGATCTGGTGAGTTCTTTTTGTATAAGGATTTTCTTTTCCTGTCATTCATTGTAGTTGTTTTTGTGTTTATTCCTTTTTATTTTCTTCTTCTTTATTTTGGTGAGTAGATTTATTACTTTTCTTTGTGATTTCTCTGAAATTTACCTTTATCCTCCTAAGTTTAAAAGAGTCTATTGTATCTTGAAATTGCCCTAACTTCCTCTCCATATGGAAGTTCTATAACTATACCTCTTATTCTCCTTTTTGGTTTTGAAGTTATCATCGTTTACAGCTTAACATCTCTAGTTCCCTGTAATTGGTTTTGCAGCTTTATTTTATTTTTGTGAAATCTTTATCTGATTTGGTATTTGGGTGATGCTGTCATGTGTCTTTATCTCAGGCTGTTGTCTGTTGTCATTGTCTGTTGTCTGATGTCCTAAGGACTCCTTTTAATATTTCTCATAAGGCTGGCCTGGCTTTTACAAAGTCTCTTAATTTCTGCGTATCTGAGAATATCCTTGTTTTGCCATCATTTTTGAAAGACAATTTTTCTTGATATATGATTCTTGGTTGGTAGTCTTTTTCTTTCAGGATTTTATGTACGTTATCCCATTGCCTTCTTGCCTGCATGATTTCTGATGAAAAACCAATGCTTAGTCTAATTGGTGCCCCTTTGTAAGTGATACTTCATTGTTTTTGTTTTTTTTTTTAGCTACTCTCAGAATTCTTTGTCTTTGGTTTTGGAAAGTTTGATTATGATATATTTTGGTGAATTCCTTTTGGGGTCTGTCCTGTATGGGGTTTGTTGAACTTCTTGGATGGAAACCTCATCTTTCATGATATTTGGAAAGTTTTCCACCAATATATCTTCAAAAATCCTCTCTACTCTTTTTTTTCCTCCTTGTCTTCTGGAACTCCATTTACATGTAAATTATTCCTCTTGATAGTGTCCTACAGAACTCTTAGGTTTTCCTCACTTTTCTTAAGTCTTTTTTTCTGATTGTTCCTCAAACAAATTAGTATCAAGGGATTTAGCCTCTTTCTTCCATTGATTCAATTCTACTTCTGTGTCATTCCACTGAGTTATCTATTTCTGATATTTTATTGTTAATCTTCTGAATTTCTAGCAGTGGTTTTTGTATGGTTTCTGATTGTCTATTTAGTTTGTCAATTTGTGCTTGTATTGTTTTCTGAATTCTTCTAGGGTTTTTTTTTTCTGTGTTTTCCTTGACCTCTTTGAGGAGCCTAAATATAAATCTTTTGAATTCCTTATCAGGTAGTTGTCGTTCTATTATCATTTCTTCCTAAGATTTTCTGTACCTTTGTTTTGCTTATTTGTTTAAACCATCTTATCCTGTTTCTTCCTACAATTTGTTATTGTCTGCTGTCATTGAGATGTTAAGGTATTAATTACTATATTTCTTTGCCGATTTATTTTTTTGTTTTGTTCTGATTTTTTTGTTTTGTTTATATATATATATATATATATATAGAGGAAACTCTGATGGTGTAGTGGTTTAGTGCTATGGCTGCTAATCAAAAGGTCAGCAGTTTGAATCTACGCTCGTTCAAAACTCTTTGGGGCAGTTCTACTCTATCTTATAGGTTAGCTATGAGTTGGAATCGACTCAATGGAAACAGGTTATATATATATATGTATATATATATATGATATTTATTTCTTCTCTTTCTCTTTAGAATGTCTTTCTTCCTTTGTATTATTTTTAATTGCTGTTGTTTTGTGCAGGGCTTTGAACTGGTTCTTCCTGGTTCAGTCACGGCTGAAGAAATGAAACTGGAACAGATCTGAATTTTTAAAATTTGAGTGATCCAGAGCCATAACCAGAATGGGAAAAATTATGGGTCAAAGCCCTGGAATGGGAAACTCAGAAGAGGTGTAGTGAACCCTTTCAAGAGCCTGATGCATGAGATTGGATTATTGTCAGGACTGAGGAGAATGATCCATATTCAAAGCAGCACGGTTGGTCACCATCTTTCATTGGGACACCACTGTTCCCAACTTCACACAAAATCCAATAGGCGAGAGATTTGGTTACTATGCAATGAGTACACTGCCTTTTTTTTTTTTTTTCCCAAGACGGGGATTAAGTTTCTAGCAGGGCTTCAACTTGTAATTTTTCCCTTCCAGTTATGGTTCCACTTTACCCAAATTTTAAAAACTTGAATCTGTTCCAGTCTACCTTCCTCAGCCATGACTGAACCAGGAAGAACCATTTTGAAGTCCTGGTTTTCTGGTACTGGTCTATGTGTGACTTTGGTGGTGTTGGTTGACTGGTTGTGATTTCCTCTCACTAGTGGATATGGTGTTCCACACCCACTTGTGAGTCCTCTGTGATTAGGCTTGTATGTCTCCTCTTGCAGGACCGAGTGGAAATGGGAGAGCAGGTGGGGAATTTTCAGCTGCCACTCTATGGATCCGCTACTTCGTGGGTGCCACCTGTCCAAATGATCAGGGACCACTGCTGGTGAGTAGTTCCATCCCTAGTTTCTGGCTCTCTCCCTGCTCTGTGATCACCTGGATCCCTGGAGCTCACATATGCCTTCCTGAACTTTCTCTCAGATCCAGCTCATGTTCTGCTCACCTTGCTTCACTCCAAGTTTGCCTACACAGTATGTATGCCTTCTATTGGAAATTCCATGAAGTTGCCTTCCTGTGCTCCTCACCCAGGAATGCTGCTTGCTTTGTCTCAAGATGGCAACGCTGCACCAGGCTGGCTGGCAGGGAGCCTAAAATTGACAAATCTCCTTATTCACTGTTTTCATTCAGTTTCTCATTCCATTCAGTGTTCAGTCTGGTTCTTCATCCTTCCATTTGTTGCTCAGGGTTCCAGAATTATCATCTGTATCTGTTTCTCTTGGTTTTTTAGGTCTTTGCTGTAGGAGGATGTCATGGTGTGTCTGACTAAGCACCATCTTGGGCCATCTCCTGATTTTTTAATTTTTAAAAACAAGAATTTACAAGTTGCACAATTTTATGTTGTTTTTGGCATTTAAACCCACATTTACAGTGTAGTTAAAGGTTTATGCATAATGATCAATCATCTTCTAGTTAATTCTTCCTAAACCCACCTGCAGATTTTGTTTCTTCAGTGAGCATTTATTGAGCACTCTTACTGGGGCTATATTTCAAGTACTAAAATAGGCATGAGACTCATGATCTAGCAGAGCAAAATTAAAACAAACAAAATTTGTTAAATGTTATAAATGAGTTGATTCAACAAATACTAATTGAGCTCTTTACTCTCTACCCAAAGCTGTGCTTACAGGTATCATTGTAAGGTGTGTGGAATTTCTTTTTGAAACAAGAGTGAAAATAAATAATCGTAGTTTCTAATAGCAAGTGTCTATATACTTTTAAGCAAAAGACAGGAAGAGAATGTTGTTGGAATGAGCGACTCCTGTAGGTGACATACATCCTTATCCTTTTGAATTACCATTCAATGAACTATGTATTTACACAACTTTGCTATTATTTTTTCTTATTCTCCGTTATTACATTGAGAGACTGTTCAATGCTTTGTTGAAATCTAGAAACATGTTTATGTCTGCATCAAATCCCTCATCAACAGCTTAAAGTACTCTCTTAAAGGACAAAAGAAAATAGTGCTGGATTGCTTTTTAATAATCCCATAAACCCACTCTTTGTGTTTCTAAGATATATAAACCATCTGCTTGTGTTTTAGGATTTTTTTTTTTAAAGTTCATTTGTAGGATGATATTCTTATTTTCAAAATATGTGGTATTTTGTACTGCTTTGCATGCAATGAACTAGATTATCCCGGCAAGTGAGCTTCCCTTATGCACCAAAAGGGGCACTTTGGGAAGCTACACTAACTCTCAAAGCCTATTAGGGCATCACTCCTGAAATTGCTTCTAAGATGCTTAGGAATAAAAAGCTGTAATGACTTAAAGTAATAGTTCACAAAATGCTATCTCAGTGATTCAAGCATGTTTAACTTGCATGCAGGGCAGAACTTACCTACCAGTTCATTGTCTAGGAATCAAGCTTTGTGATTTCTAGACCAGACTCTGTCACTAACTAGTTGTATGGCTGTGGGGAAATCATTAACCTTTATAGTTTTTGGTTTCTACATCTGAAAAATATGTGGGTTAGATCTTAGTATCCTGAAGAGACCCTTCCTGCTCTAAACAGTAATGATTCACGGAAGAGACTCAATGTGTAAAAAAATTAAAAGATCACATGACAATGCAATGAATATGTGTGTGTATGTGTTACAATGTATTACAGGGATCCAGAAACATGTCTGGTTGACATATTATTATTTGAGACAGACTGCCAGAAAATTGATCCTCTCCTCTAACCCAAATATCTATCACAATACGCCTCTATAGATCTATAGATCTCTGCTCTATTTCTTGATTATCCAAAGTTCTTCTTATTAAAATCTTTTGTTTTTACTGCAAAGATAAAACAATTATCTACAGAAAGTCTTGCATACAATCTCAGAAAAAAAAAAAAGGAATCTTCTTTCAAAACAGATTAGCTTATTGTATTTTCACTGAGACTTGGGAATGGCAAGGTCAGAACAAATTTGAGACCCCTCGGTCTAGCATTCTGGGGAGTCCTGGTGGCGCAGCGGTTAAGAGCTCACCTGCTAACCAAAAGGTTAGCACTTTGAATCCACTAGCTGCTCTTTGGGAACTCTAGGGGGCAGTTCTATTCTGTCCTATAGGGTCATTATAAGTCAGAATCAACTTGACAGCAATGAGTTTGGGGGTCCAGCACAGTCAATATTTGATGGTTGAATCTTAACCTAGGGAGTAGCTTGAGCTTCCTAGGTTTTGAGGACCTCAGATTTAAGTTTTGAAAAGATTACCTACACCAAATTTCATCAACATCATAGTGTGTTCTAAGACTCCCAGCCAGGAGATTTCTTGTGATAGACCTTGAATCATTCTGCCTATTTGTTCTCAGAAGACTGCATCATTGACCATTCATACCACTGTATATGTTGCATTGGTTTGTAAAGATCCTGTAATACAATTATTCTTCACTGTGTGACTACACAAACATTCTGGAAGTACTAATGTTCCTACTGTGTGTTCTACAGCTGACAGAGGTATTATATATATATATATATAAAAAATCTAGACTTAGTGTCTTTTTCTAGGCTAGGGCCTCTTAAAGTGCACTAACCAGAAGCTGCTGTAAGCATTGTCTTAGTCTGGGTTCTCTAAAGGAGCAAAACCAGTGTGAGAGATTTCCTTCAAGAAAATAGCTCACACAATTTTGGGGCCTGGAAAGTCCCAAATTTGTAGGTCAGGTTTTAGGCTAGAGACCTCTGGTGGCTCACGGAATTAAGGGGGCTGGCAAATCCAAAATCTGAAGGTCAAGTGACAATCTGGAGACTTCTGCAGGCTTATTTCCCAGGAATCCGAGGTCATAAGTTGAGATGAGTGCAGGGTAAAGAGATAGAATGAGCTTTGCCTGAACGTCAATTTATAGAATGAAACCTGTGAGAGCCAGTACTTGGCAGAACTGCCTTGTGTTTTCTGGGTCTCACAAGTTTTTCACATTTGACAAGGTGCTATCTTACCACTTTTCTATCACTCTCTATTAGTGGAAAATGTTTGAGTTTTCCTTCTCTGACAGGTTTCTTTCTTACGCAGGCTCTGGCTTTCACAGGTTTTACTATACACTGGAGACAGGCCATACCCCCAAGGAAACTCCCCTTTCAAATGATTGGAAGGAGATTATATTACACTGTGGAAGAGCAACCAGTCCAGTGTCTGTCAAATCACTGAGAATCATAGCCTGTCCAAGTTGACATATAACATTAACTATCATAAGCCGCTTCCTCTCCAACTATTGGGAATGCTCCAAAGTTTGAGTCAATGAGGGTTTTGCTGAGATTAGCTTACTTGGAACCTACTCTTTGTATGTCTTACAGATCCCCTCACCCAGCGTTTAAAGCTCCCTGAGTAAGATGTGCAAAAACACGAAGACGATAATTCCAGATGTGAAAAAATGTTTATGTCTCATAAAAATAATCAAAAACCACTCAAAATGTGTTTATAGTAGGAACACTATAATGGATTCACTTTTTAAATCATTACAGGACATTTGCTGATCATTGTTTTTGTTTTAATGCTGAAGGGAAAGATGCTTAAAATATTTTGTAACAACCATAGCTCAGATTTAGCATTGAGGTTGAAATTACCCATTTCCCAGGGAAAGATACATACCTGCTTCCTTTCAAACCTAAGCTCATTTAAAAAAAAAAAAAAATGCATCTTTTGAAAATGAATTTATTACAAGGCAATTTCCAACTCTTTAAAATTTACGATTTTACATTAAAAATGCAGGAGAAGGGTGTCATACAGGCAAAATAGAATTTTAACAAGAATTGCACGAAAATACAACTTGGAATAAAATCTATGATGCAATGTGAGCATTTATGCCAATAGTATGCACTAATAAGACTTAATAAGTGTACCTGCAGTAAGGATTCCACTAAACTTCTTCTGATTTCATGTCAAACTAAAGTTTTGCAAGGTCAGGACAATTTCATTTGGTTCTTAATATTAGAAAATACAAGAGAGGCACCAACTGACCAAAACTAGAGTTCCCAGAATTCTTTTTCAGTGCAAGTAGCTTAGTTTCTACTGTAATAAAAGTCACCAAACTATATTTGCTGGCAGTGGGTTAATTCCATGATGGCATTGGCTATGATACAATTTAAGTAAAATTATGGGGTAGAATCTGTCGGCACGAATCTTGAGTAGGAGGAGTAAATGTTTCATCGCACATTGTGTGCTTCCATGTCCATCTGGTGTTCTGAAAGAAGAAAAGCCAGGCAGGTCTACAAAATGTGCTTCGTGGTACATTTGAGAAAGAGGAATTCAGAAGATAATGGATATTCATGTTTTTTTTTTTGTTTTATTACAATACCTATTAGTAAAAAAGGAGCCCCGGTCACTCAGTGGTTAAGAGCTCGGCTGCTAACCGAAAGTTTGGCAGTTCAAATCCACCAGCCACCCCTTGGAAACTCTATGGGGCAGTTCTACTCTGCCCTGTAGGGTCACTGTGATTTGGAGTTGACTTGACAGCAGTGAGTTTTATTAGTAAAAGGGCACTAGACTGAACAGGATATAATTTTTATTTTGCTTAAAATGGATTTTGGAGACACTTTTGTTCTCACTTGTTGAGGACAAAAATCTTGTTTCCAGATATAGTTACAGATTTAATAACAAAAAATCCCAACTGAAATTTTGACTCTAAAAGTATCAGCTGACCACTTTTCAGTGACCTTTGCCAAAATGGAAATAAATGAGTCCCCAGTGCATGATTCCAATCTTGCATTGTTTAATTATATATATATATATATTTACGTATGTATATATAGAGAGAGAGAGAGAGCATGCACTGGAGATGCAGTGGTTGAAGCAACTGACTAGTAACCAGAAGGTCGGTGGTTTGAAACCACCAGCAGCTCTGAGAGAGAAAGATGTAGCAGTCTGGTTTCATAGAGATTTATAGCCTTGGAATCCCTATGGGGTCACTATGAGTTGGGATCAACAGTTCTACTCTGTTCTATAGGGTCTCTATGAGTCGGAATCGACTCAACGGCACTGGGTTTGGGTTTGTATATATACGTATTTGTTTCTGTTGCATGCTGTTGACTCAATCTTGTCTCATAGCTACCAATGGGACAGAGTAGAACTGCTCCATAGGGTTTCCAAGGCCATAATCTTTATAGAAGCATATCACCAGATCTGTCTCCCATGGGGCTGCTGTGTGTATTACAACTGCCAACATTTTGGCTAGCAGCTGAGCATTTAACCATTGCACCACTAGGACTCTCTCTCTTTCCTTATGTATGTTGTTCGGTTAAGTTGATCCCGACTCATAGTGACCTTATAGGACAGGGTAGAACTGCCCCATAGGGTTTTCTAGGCTGTGGGAGCAGATCTCTAGGTCTTTTCTTCTGCAAAGCTGTTGCTGAGTTTGAACTGCCAAACTTTCAGTTAGCAGTGGAGTGGTTAACCATTGTACCACATATTATACATATTACATGAATTTATAATATGATATGTATATATATGTAAAACTGACATAGTGGAGGATGCATCTGACTTCCTCTAACTTTATGAGGGAGAAGGAGAAGCAAGATCAATAACATCAACTGCCCAAGGCTGATTCCTATGAGATGAGGGTCAGGCATACCTCCTCTGGCCAAACTTTTTACCCATTCTGATATCAACTGGTCCTCCCACAGCACTCTCTGCTCTGCTGGGTTCGAAAATTTGTTGCAATGGTCACACAGAACTCACAGATAATACTCATGATTATGGGGTTTCTTAGGGAAGTAATGTTACCGGAGAGAATCCGTCAGGTTCTTGTCTCCTCTGAGTAAGAATAATCAGGAGAAATCGACCAGTTTTTACACTCAGGCAAAGGTTTATTGTAGGCGGCTTGCAAGTGGAGATGAGGAGGGCCTAGGCAATGCTTACCCCTGTTTCCCTGAGAACAGACTGGGTTAGGCATTGTCTTTATTCATGAAACAGGTGGAGATTTCTAAGAGAAAGGGAGGGATTATGAAAATCAAATGCATGTGTGCACACAGCTGGAATTCAAGATGGATTTCCCCGCAAAGCCTGATGGAACAAAGATAGGGTCTGTCGCAGGGCTGCTGGGGTGTCAAACAGGACTTATTCTGGGATGTTGCACATGCATGATGTCTCTGGATCCTGATTTGATTCCTGATGAGGGATCCCTGCTCATGATTATCTCATATGGAAGGTCATTCATAGGTTATGTTGATTTTTACTGTGCAGGCTCTACACCTGGTAGGGGACTTGAGAAACAACTCAGGAGGGTTATCAGTAATTTATAGCTGGTCAAGCATGTAAAGATAGGAAATATGGCCTCTTATCTTGCCTAAGCACCCTGCTTGTTAATTACAAGCAGTTCTCTGGTGCCAGCAGCAAGAGTTATATGGTGGTCTGCATGTAGGTTTAGATTCCAAGACTACTGAGTCAAAGGCTATTTAACTCAGCCAGCCCGATCTCTTGCCTGTCTCAGTAACAGGTTGCAATTTAGGTTCAGGAACACTCAGGACACAACTGTATGATCAGGACAGCCTCTTCTCAGCTGTACCCAGAGGCACACCTCTCTCTGGCTTCTAGGCTTCTGCTCTATTCAGGCAAATGTTACAGAACTTATTAGCTCTGCCAGTAAGTGCCCCAAGACACTCCACCCTGCCAGTAAGCCTTGGCCTGAGGAGCTCAGCCTTATCTCTGTGGGCTGGCAAACCTAACTCCACCAAGTACCCAGAGGCACCCTACTCCTAGTCCAACAGCAAGCCTCCTGCCCAAAGGTGCTCAGCTTTTTTGATCCGTGGGCTGGGAAGCCCAATGCACTATCTCCTGCTGGTGTCCTGTCTTTGCTGCCACCACTTCTCTCCATCTTCAGTGTTATAGCTTTCTCTCTCTCTCAGTCTCTTGGTTCCAGCAGCTTCTCAGCCCAGGGATCCCCAGTCCTTTGGGATGCACTCCACTCCTGGCTCTTCCTTCTTGGTGATGGTGAAATCCTATCCTCCTGCCTCTGGGATGGCTCATTTTAAGACTCATTTTAAGACTAGTGGGATGGAAAAGCTGACCAATCCCCTTTTTAGTGTTCTAGAAACCTTATTTGCATAGTCCCACTCAATCATTGTGTGTGAGTCACAAAGACTATGGCTAGAAGGGCCATATTAAGTAATTCATTGCACTGCAATCCACCCCCTGGCTCTAATAGCTATTGACTCTTTCATACTTGAAGGATTAACTTCCCCCTCCCAATCATTTTACTAGTCCAAAACAGTCATTAACAACTGGTCCTTCAGTAGGGCAAAAGAGCGCTAAGGGTGAGGTTACTCAGGTACTAGCCATTTAGGTCTGCTGCAGGTGTCCATCTGGTCAGGTTCTCCAAATTTGTCTTGGCTTCACCTTTTTTGGCCTCTAATAAAATTTAACAGAGAAAGCTATTCCCTTGCTCTGAGCCTCATGAGGTTTCAGCACAGCAAAACCTTTAAGGGACTTTAGGTTTGTCCACTGTACTTCGCCCAGCAGTACCCCCCTATTAGTCCACTTTTTCTCACTTGCAGCCTTTACAATTAGTTTTTACAATCACAGTTAACTCTGTTAACCATCAACACTCACAACTGAATCATGTAATCCTGTCAGCATCTTCCCCCACGCTCTCTTCCCCAGACCCATCGGGAAAAGAGGAATCTATTCAGTGGGGATATTACCTTGTCCCCCTCATTTTGAGCAGAAGCACATCCACAAAAGCATGTAAATCGGCCACTTCTTGCTTCTATCTCCCTCCACTTTAGATAGCCAATGTTTAAATTGCCCATCCCTATCAAACCAGTGGAAACCCCGGTGGTGTAGTGGTTAAGAGACAGCTACAGCTGCTAACCAAAAGGTTGGTAGTTCAAACCCACCAGGCACTACCTGAAAACCATATGGAGCAGTTCTACTCTGTCCTATAGCGTTACAGGGCAAGGCTTTCCAGCTCGGGACTAAGCCCTGCTTAGGTTCTTAAATTCTTCTAACCAAGAATGATGAAGAGAGGCTCAGGGGTTCCACACGAACAAAGGTTTATTAGGGACAGAAAGAAAGTAAAAACGCTCGTGAGGGAGAGGTGGAGAGGGGTTTCCACCTACACTAGCCTCCAGTCTCCCGTCGACAAAGGATTTCCTAGGGTTTATAAAAGGTTTTCATTCATTAGATAGGTGGAGATTTCCAGGAAAAAGGGAGGGATTATGAAAATCAAATGCGCATGCAGTTGGAATTCAAGGTGGATTTCCTCGTAGAGGTTTTTGGAACTAAGATGGAGTCTGTCACAAAGGCTGCTGGGTTGTCGAACAGAACTTATTCTGGGATGTTGCACATGCGTGATGTCTCTGGATCTTGGTTCAAGTCCCTGCAAGGGATCTCTTGTTCATGATTATCTCATGTGGAAGGTCATTCATAGGTTACCTTGATTTTTACTGCGCATGCCCTGCACCTGGTGGGGGACTTGAAGAACAACTCAGGAGGGTTATCAGTAATTTATAGCTGGTCAAGCATGTAAAGATAGGAAATATGGCCCCTTATCTTGTCTAAAAAAAAAACTAAGCACCTAGTTTTTTAGTCACAGGTAGTCCTTGAGTGCCAGCAGTAAAAGTTATATAACTTTTTTGGTGGTCTGCACTTAGGTTTAGATTTCAAGAACATTGAATCAGAGGTTATCTGATTATAGCCAGTCCGATCTCTTGCCTATCTCAGTAGGGTTGCTTTGAGATGGAATTGACTTGACAGCAATTTTCTTTTTTTTTTTTGGTGTCAAACCAGTACTCTGAGGAAACAAACATTTTCTTGGTCTTGAAGAATCTCCTGTTCTGGTTGGAACTTTGAGCATCTGCATCCATAAGCAAAGTCCAGTCCAGAGCAAGCCATCAAATTGCAGCAATCTACACCAGCTCACAGTGTTAAACATCTTTCTCTTCACAGGGTCAGGTTTTGGCCCGCTCATCCCTAGTTATCCAAGCTAGGCCACAATAGGTACCAGCCATAGGCTGAGGAGTCCCTATACACCTCCCAACACTTCAGACTAGCCAGCACCTTCTCTCTCTCTCATCCCTTCCACGGGCTAGGTCAATGGGCACCAGCCATAGGCTCAGGAGTCCACACAATTCCCTGCACTTCAGACCAGCCAGCCCTTTCTCTCTCTCTCATTTCTAGCCATCTGTGGTCTAGGTCAACAGTCGCCAATGAAACATGTCCAAACTCAGCCTGTCTCTTCATTGCTGCACCTCCCCCACTTCCACTCACTGAGTGAACCCAGTGGTCACCACAAGTGAGCATACCAAGGTGTCTACTCACTATCTCCCTGTAAGGGGGAGAGGGAGAGCTCACACTCGGGAAGAGGAAGCGATAAGGGGTGGTCACATTCCTCAATAAGATGGTCCCTATGTAGTTAAACGTTAAGCCAAGGAAATGGTGCCTATAGGGGTCCCTAACTTGATAAGACCCCCAACTTGGTAATTAATCATTAAGCCAAGGAAATAGTCTCTATAGGGGTTCCTGACTTGGCTGTTAAACGTTAACAGGGAGAGATAAGAGACAAGAAGTGTATAAAACCCTAAGAAAACAACAAGAAGGGCTCTCAGACTCTGCCTCTGAGCAGCCCGCTTGAGCTTGATGCTTTCTGGTCAAGTGTACTTTCACTATTAATCCTCTACTAACTAATAAAACCCCTTGCTTGCTTGGCACTCTGTCTCAGTGTTTAAATTCTTTCCTACACCAAAGACAAGAACCGAGGCTATTCTCCAGCAACATTCCTACCAAGCTGTCTACTCACCATTTCCCTTTAACTTCCAGTCCTAGAAGGGGTAGGGGGAGGCTTCTTCTGATGGGCAATGACTTTTCCTGCCTCAGAGCACCCAATGGCAAACTGCTAGATTGAAATTTAAAAATTAAAAGTTATTTTTTTTTTTCTGCAAGTCCTTCCTTCAAATGCAAATTTCCTCCACTCCCAGCAGTTCTGGGTGGGTCTGCAAGTCCTTTCAAATGCAAATTATGGGTGGGGCCTGGAATCTCCCCAGAATGAGGGAAGGACTTTTATGTTTCAACCAAACTAGTGGGTTGGAATTCTACTCATGCCTATTAAAGACAAGCAACAGTAGCAGGGAGTGGTTAGTAAAAGCCTAGCCCATCTGAAAGAGCAGGACTTTAGTTGGAAAAGTTTGATAGCTTTTAATTTCCCAAACATTTCAGGAACTGAAAATGGCTATCACTCAAAAAAATGCTGTTGCTGAGCAAGTTAACAGTACCCACACTTTTTGTTTCAGAGCTTCTGCTCCAATTTTGGTGTCTATTTTTTCCCTCTTCCAGGACCAGGTTACAAATGTGGTCTAGATGCCTCAGACTCTCCAGCCACTGGGCCATTTGATATTTTTATTTCTACAAAAACATTGTAGAAATATACATATTACATATATATTTTTCTCAAGCATTTTTAAGACTCAGCTTAGTCATCATCTCTATCAGATATTTAACCCCTCATCCCAGTGAGACTTTTTTATTCCTGCTGCCAAATTGCCAAGTACAGTGCCTAGCTCCTGGTAGGATAAAAAAAAAAAAAAAAATTTAGGGAGTTTTTAGCTCTAGCTACTGAAACCTTTCATATCCATGGAATTTTGTGCCTATTTGTAAGATCAGATCTGAATTAGCAGCATGGGGGTTTATGATGTCACAAAGTTGGCAAAGGACCTCAAGTATAGTAGCTAAAGGTGTTGCATTGGTGCTGCAAGCTTAAGAAAATCAACTTGGTTCTAATTTTTTTTTTCTAAATTAGGAGTTAAATAAAGTCTAAGACCATTTCACTGTTGTCTGTCCCATTTCAATCTAGGCAGGATGAAATCTGAAATTCCTGCTTGACAACAAGACAGGGTTTATAGCTTAAGAACATAGAATCAACCACAGACTTTCAATTTACTGAAATCAGTATGCGGGAACCCTAGTGATAACAGTAATAACCACAGGCTTCTCTGATGAACGCTTTTTCCAAATTGCCATTTCAATGACATTAGAATTACATATTTTCTTTGATGGGTATGGAGGGACCCAAAGTTGTTCATACCCCCTTATTTACCAACTACAGATTGCATCATGACTAGCATGCTAATTAAAATTTGGGCAGTATCTAAACATTTCTACTGATACCAACCAAGACTGTCTTGCTGTTAGGTGCCTTCAAGTCAGTTCTGACTCATAGCAATAGAATGAAACACTGCCCAGTCCTGCATGGTCCTCACAATCTTGTGATGTTTGAGCCCATTGTTGCAGCCACTGTGTCAATCCATCTCATTGAGGGTCTTCCTCTTTTTTGTTGACCCTCTACTTTACCAAGCATGATGTCCTTCTCTAGGGGCTGGTCCCTCCTGATAACATGTCTAAAGTATGTGAGACAAAGTCTCACCATCCTTGCTTCTCAGGAGCATTCTGGCTGTGTTTTTTCCAAGACAAATTTGTTCATTCTTCTGACAGTCTATGGTATATTCAATATTCTTCACCAATACCATAATTCAAAGGCAACAATTCTGGCTCAGTCTTTCTTATTCATTGTCCAGCCTTTCACATGCATATGAGGCAACTGAAAATACCATGGCTTAGATCAGCCACACCTTAGTCCTCAAAGTGACATATTTGCTTCTTAACATTTTAAAGAGGTCTTTTGCAGCAGATTTGCCCAAAGCTACACATCATTTGATTTCTTGACTGTTCCTTCCATGGTCATTGATTATACAGCCAAGTAAAACGAAGTCCTTGAAACATCATTATTTTCTTTGTTTATCATGATGTTGCTTATTGGCCCAATCGAGAAGATTTTCGTTTTTTTATGCTGAAGTGTAATCCATACTGAAGGCTGTAGTCTTTGATCTTCATCAGTACGTGCTTTGAGTCCTCTTCGCTTTCAGCAAGCAAGGTTATGTCATCTGCATATGGAAGATTGTTAATGTGTCTTCCTCCAGTCCTGATGCCACATTCTTCTTCATATAGTCCAGTTTCTCAGATTATTTGCTCAGCACAGATTGAATAAATATAGTGAAAGGATACAACCCTGATGCACATCTTTCCTGATTTTAAACCATTCAGTATCTCCTTGTTCTGTTTGAATGACTGCCTCTTGGTCTATGTTTGGGTTCCACACCAGTACAATTAAATGTTCTAGAATTCTCATTCGTCGCAATGTATCCAAATTTGTTATGATCCACATAGCTGAATGCCTTTGCATAGTCAATAAAACACAGTAAGATTGTGTCTTATTCAGTATTATTTCACCTGTCCGTAAGCAAGTACTTTGTGTATAAACGAGTTGCGTGAGTCAGTTCTGACTCATGATGACCCCATCTGTGTCAGAATAGAACTGTGCTCCAGAGAGTTTTTAATGGCAGATTTTTTTGAAAATAGATCACTAGGCATTACTTCCAAGGAGCCTTTTGGTGGACTTGAACCTCCAATCTATTGGTTAGCAGCTGAGCATGTTAATCATTTGTACCACACAGGGACTCCTTAAATAATTTATTTTGCATAAACAGTTTACAGCCTATCTGTTGTCTCCTACCTAGTAGATATCAACTCTAGGGCACGTCTATTGGGGGGAAAAAAGTTCCTTTTCCCTTTTGATAGGTATCTCATTAGGAAAACAAATTATTCCTGTTGGTAGAATAATTATTTCCCTTATTATAATAGTTGTT
Organism: Elephas maximus indicus; assembly: GCF_024166365.1. Lineage (NCBI taxonomy): Eukaryota > Metazoa > Chordata > Mammalia > Proboscidea > Elephantidae > Elephas > Elephas maximus. The sequence goes on from NC_064821.1 coordinate 141,072,140, forward strand.
ATTCTGTTTTAAGAAACATGGCAGCATTCTGCAATAAAAATAACCACTACGTAATCTTCATAAAAATGACATCACCATGAGTGTAAATCAACTGAATCCCCTTACCAGGAATATATAGCTTTTCTTTATCTCTTCCCCCTTCTTTCCCGATTCATCTTCTCACCCTGAAAAAAAAAATTTAAAGATTTATAGCGTATCATTTGAGGATTTTATAAGCATGAATTAGTAATTATGGATATAAACTGGACCTCAATATAAAACATGGCAAAAGCTCTGAAGCATACCTTGGAGAGACTAGTCTACTATGTAATCCTGGTAAGGTCTCATTTGAAGACATTTAAACTGAAGCCAGAAAGGTGAAATGGTTTGTACAATGTCATAGAACAAGTATAAATAATGGCACCAAAGCTAAGGCAACAGAAAGTATTTTGTGATATTTATAAAAGTGTCATAGGTAGAAAAGTTGAGAGAGAGAGAAAGATTTCCTCTTCAACTTAACTCACCTTCACTCTCAGAGAAAAGAATGTACTGGAAGAAGAAAAAGTGACCAAAATATCCATGTTGATATAGATTAGTTCCTAGACTATTCATCATCCATCTATTTTTTAAATAAAACCTTTAATTTTGGCCTATCAGAAAAATGAATACAGAAAGAGGCAAAACAGACTGATTCCTTGTGTGGGTTATGTGATTTTTACTTTCTCTAACTTCAAAAATAAGAATCAGCTGAAGCCAAGGACAAACATAACAAACTCAGAGGTCATCAATTACTTAGGAGAAATCCCCTTTCTTTTCCAAAATCCAAGGGCAAAAGCCCCCACGAGAGAATTCATTACACCACACTCTCAAATCTTGTAACTGAAAATGGTAGTTTTCAGTTACATAGATATTTAACCTGAAAAATAGCAACAAATAATATGGATAAGGATTTAAGAACAGTCTCACAAATTGTCACAGCTTATTAACAACTCTTTATCTGAAGACAATACTTCTTTCCATTAGCATTCATGTGACATAATTACCCCTCTTAAAACAATCAAATCTCATTGCTTTTCATTTTGGTTTGCTGGAAAAAAAAATTTGTTTTCCCGCCTGGATTTCAAATCTGTCCTCCTAATAGTGCAGAAGGAAAAAAAAAAAAAATTCTTAATATGCTTCTATTTCTAACAAAGAATTATAAAATTAAAAAGTAATGATGAAAGATTTTTAGTCGAAAAGACCACAGGAGACATTTTCTAACTCAAAGTAAACATCCAAATGGCACAATCACATGGAGCTGAGTAATTTTTATGTTGAAGAGCTTTCAAGATTGATTTGAGAGGATTTCATATGGAGCTTGGAGTGCTTGTATAACAAAGCATTTATTTTGAATAACATAATTTTGGGAACATTCTGTTTTCATTAACAGTGCTAGTCTTGCAAATGTTCCTTCAACCTGAAGATTTCTGAGAAACACATAGAAAACTCAAACTTTCTGTTTTATCTCTACAAGTGATCCTTAATGCAGTCATTGTCTTCAGATTGTTTTCACTGAATGTATTGTATGTGAAGAGATTTTTTTCCCCAGTTTTATTTTTGCAGCATAGGAAAACATTTAAAAAAAAAAAAAGTTTCTGTAAAGAATGCCCTGTTATAATGAATAGGCATTTTGAAATTATTTGGCAATTTAGGAACGTATGGCTAGGAACAAGTCAATAGCAGATAAACTCTTTTTAACAGATTTCAGGTGCTGCCAATACATAAATATGTATCAAGCTGAAATCATTACAATTTTGGACCCCAGATGGAAGTTGTTTATGAACAGCTAGGGAACATCTAGTTTATTTATAGCCCCCAAATCACTAACACTTGAAAAACAAAAAAGCAATTACTGTATCTCCAACCGTGTAATGATCATGTTAGATGGAAGAATTACAAATTTAACTTCATCATTCTTATATCAAAAGCTGGACTGAGGAGATTATAGCTGTATTTGGAAGTTTAGAAAAATAACACTTTCAAAATTATAACACAAAAAGACAATTAAATTGCTGCCATTATTCGCCAGAACAATAAAGTTCCATTTTGGAGAAGACATTAAAAAAAAAAAAAGTCATCAGAAAGATATTAAAAGAAAATTGATAGTTAGATGACAAAACATTCTACCCTGTTTTTCTCCCTTTCTTCTATGGTGGATATTTTCTTAGATTCTTCTTGTATTTCCAATTTTCATTTTTCTTTAGTGTCACAATTTCTATTCCTTTTTAAAAATCGATTAATTTTTTCTTTATGTATTCTTTCTATTTATCATCCAGCCATCTTACCATACTTTCCCTCTCCCTAAGTTCTGTCCTTGCTTCCTGTTGCTTTGTTTCTTTTCTATACCTTCTCTTTTTCTTTGCAGACATAGGACCATTGGATGGAAGCTCCAAGGAAACAATTTTCTGCTCAAAAGAAGCAAGAACTTTCTAAATCTGAACTTTATCTAAAATGGACATGAACAATTTTTCTGGCAATGACCTCCTCACTATAAAAGAGGTAAAAAAAGAGGATAAAGAGTTACTTATCTGAATCTTACATTAAATAAGAGATTGAATTAAGTAACTACTAACTTCTCTTTCAGTTCCAAAATATATACGTATATATTTTTATAGTTAACATTGAGTTGATTCTGACTCATGGTGACATCATGTGTGTCACAGTAGAACTGTGCTCCATAGGGTTTTCAATGGCTGATTTTCCAGAAATAGATCATCAAGCCTTTCTTCCGAGATAGCTCTGAGTGGACTTGAACTTCTAACCTTTCAGTTAGCAGCTGAGCGTGTTAACCGTTTACACTACCCAGGGACTCCTCTAAAATAAGGCACCTCTCTAACTCTGCTCCTTGACCAAAGCAAGTGAAGCACCTTCTCATGATGCTGTACCTTTCAGCTGTGTTTACAGAGGTAAATGATTATTCGTATCTATTTTTCCCTGTTTGGGAAAGTGGAAAAATCTTCTTCCAAGACTATTGAACAAGTACTTGATTTTGTTCAGATTAGTCCGATTTTCTTATTGTTCTCCTTTTCCATTTTCATTTTATCATCAATCCTCATCTCTCTTCTTTACTTAATTCTCTTTTTCTTGCCAAATGCCCATCTCCTTTGCTTTCTCTTTCTTCTTCTCACTACCTTCTCTTTGTTTTTTTCCCCCTTGATTCCTCCTCTCATCCTTTTCTTTTCCTTTTTGCATTCTTATTCCTGCCACAGAGAAAGCTTGCTAAGGAGCAATCGGTCATTAGAGAAGGAAAGAAGATACTCTCTGTCCTCTTTCAGAAAAGAAAACTGCTACTCAACCCTCCCTCCCTCACCATGGCCTCCTTCCTTGTCCACTTTCCTCTTTAAATATTGATGGTATCACACTAGCAGCCTACTAATGTAACCACTGTGGCTGGCACTCCTCAGGGATGAGGGGAGCTGCAGGTTCAGTAGCAGGTAAGCCACTTTAGACATCTTTCCCTTCTATCTATTACTTGCTTTTCTACAGTCCCTGGACTTTGAGCTTGCCAAGGACAGAAAAAAAAAACCCATGTGCTTGTCAATAGATTTACTGCCCAGGGAGAAGAAGCGCCACTTCCTGAGTAAGCTGTAAATTTTTCTGATATTTATCAGAAGGCTGCAGGAGGAAAGGTCAGCCTGTCTCCATTGGGAGGGGCAAGCTGGGCAGCCAAGATACTATGTCTTGTTGTCTGAATGTGATGCTTCCAAGTTGAAGAAAGAAAATGCATTTGGTGTGGGGTGTTCTGTTTCCAAACACTGCTTGTTCACACCACATTCCAATGAATGAAATCCATGGCTACCTAGGTCCCTGGTCTGTGGTGCCCAGAACAAGAGCAGTGTCTTTTCTGAATTTCAGCTCAATAGCATCGGGTGCTGGGGAATTATGAAACAGCTGAGTGCTTAAATGTGTACCACTTAATTATGTGCCACATGTAATTTCAGCACAGTTCTATTTATAGTCTGACTTTATTTTTAAAAAGCTTATATTTCTGAGTGGGAGGCAATGCAAATCGTTTTAGGCCCTGTAATGAGGCTTAAAATGTGACTCAACAGAGCTTTAAAATTGGCCAGCACATTAAATGGCTCATATTTAGATCAAGATGGCAAAGGGTACTTTAATGGCATAAAGACAAACTCAGGGTTCAAAAATTGGAGACTTCTGCTGGTGTGTGTGTGTGTGTGTGTGTGTGTGTATTGTGGTCTGTGTGTGTGCAAGTGTGAGTGTTTTGCAGAGAGGTGGTCATTTATTAGATGTAAGGATAGGCGAGAGGTCAAAGAAAATATAGAGCATCTAACACAAACTCAGAATTTATGTAAATATCAAAACATCTGATTTGAGTCAGATGCATATTCAGAAGATACGACTCCAAAAAGGGAAGGTGTAAATGAGAAATGGCTGTAGGAGCAAGGAAGAAGGCACAAAACTCAGAGGACTTTCAGTCATAAAACAGAAGCCAGGGGAGATCCTGAACCTTCTTCAGTAAGGCCAAAGTGTGTGTGTGTGTGTTGTGTGAGTGTGTGTGTGGTGTGTGTGTGTGTGTGTTTGGGAGAGCAGTGTCAGCTCGGGATGTGGCTGAGCTCTTGGCTTAATGAAGGACTTGTCTCTAGTAGGCAAAATGACTTCCAGATATAAACGATCCTTAGAATTTCTGCTTTGTTTATAGTGTGGAGTGTGACTAAAAATAACCCCCTCTATTTTTTCTTTATTAAGTGAAGACAGAAATGATCGAAGCTTGTAAATAATTTTTTGCATCCTAGAAATGTACCATAAAGTTAATTGACTTGTTCTAAAAGTGACTGTAGCTCTCTCTCACCTAATGTGATATCACTGTCCCTCCTTTTCTGTCCTCTTTCTCCACCGGCCCCGTCCTCACACACTTCCTGACCTCCTCCTGAAGCCTGGTCCAGGAGTCCTCATGGAGATTGTTCTTAACTTCACAAATAATTCAGCTGGAACCACAGAGACTGTGCATAGACTTAGAGTTGGCATAATATCCACATAATTTGTTAACTCAAAGACTGGATCTGTAGGGGAAACCAGTGACCAGGGGTCATCAGTAAAAATAGTCTCAGAACCATGATAATCATTTGAATGTTTCCCTTTTCTGAGTCTGCTTGTTGCATTGGGGAGGTATACTGTAGTATCTTTCACATTTTCTTAGCTTTTTTCCCTTATGCTTGTTTCCTACTTACTTGTGCCTCCACATTCAGCTTTAAATTTCACACCTACTTTCAGGCACAAGCACATTTTTAACCAAGGCTGAAATATAACTGAGCACGTCCCACCCACTTCCCACTCCTTCTGCCATTGATTTCGCTCAGTGCACTGACGCTTTTATGTTTGCCAGAGCAAAACGTCAATAGCAGTAAAAAAATTAAATAAATAAAAATAAAAAACTGCAACCAAACAATAGCCAAGAAAATAACTGTATCTTCAAGGTCTAGCATAATGTACTTTATTAAAATTACAGTGAAATGAGTAGTTTAACCTGAGAGTCTGCAGCAAAATATCACTTTTTGAATTAAAAAAAAAAAAAAAGAAAAGAAAAGCCAATACCTTTAGATATAATTTCAAGAGATAGCAGTCTGAAAAGATTAAATTAAATCCTGTGGATTGTTATTGATTGTTATTATTAGCTGCCTCCAGTTGGCCCTGACTCGCGCCAACCCCATACACAATGGAATGGAACTGTTGTGATCCACAGGATTTTCATTGGCTGATTTTGGAGTAGAGGGTCTGGTCTTTTTTCGAGTCTGTCTTAGTCTGGAAGCTCAACTGAAGCCTGTTAAGCATCACAGCAACACCCAAACCTCCACTGACAGGCTGGGAGTTGTTGCACTCGAAGTGCGTTGGTCAGGAGCAGAAGCGGGGTCTCCCATTTAGAAGGTAAGAACTCTACAACTGAATCACCTCAGGCGCCATATTGATTAGTTTGTTCCCTGCTATTTGATTTTTTTTCTTAAATACTGGGCAGAGAAGTGAATATCAGTTTTTAAATTATTGCCATAAATATCACTATGAATGATAAATAATAATATGGTGGTGTTGTTAGTGGCTGTTGAGTTACAACTCATGACGTGCCCATGTGTGCAGAGTAGAACTGCTCCATAGGGTTTTCAAGGCTGTGACCTTCTGGAAGCAGATCACCAGGCCTGTCTTCCAAGGTGCCTTTAGGTGTGTTTGAACGACCAGTCTTTCAGCTAGTAGTTGAGTACATAAGTGTGGGTCCCACCTGGGACACACATATGGTAGTAACAAGAGTCATTAGTAATAATAATGATAGTATTTCATTTGTTTAGGGATTATAAATTCTGTGAAGGTAAAGGTTCTGTTTTGTAGGTGCCTAATAAATATGCATAGAATGGTAAATATTTTTCACACATAAGCTCCTTAAAAATTCAAGAATCCTGCCTCGTTTGTACCTGAATCCCTCACTAGCCTGTTACTGCAACTGGTACCTAGTAGACATCAAATATTTGTTGGCTGAGGGATCAGTAGGTCAGGTGTATCATGTCTGTGGGATTAGTAGAGCCGGTGTTAACACCAACTCTGTGTATTCAGAACATGTAGTTATGGTCTGATCATCATCTGACTTACCACAGCCTCCTACAGCCAGCAGACATCGACTATTCATAGAGTGAGTAGATATGAGACGAGTTTACATACACAGCTTAAATGTATGTAAATTATGATACCAGAACTTTGTCACTGACAATTAAGCCCTTATCTGGATATTGCTGGAAAGGTAGTGTTATCTTGTACTATTAGTGTATTTATGGAGAATTGAGATTGAATCAACAATAATTGGTTACCAAGACGAATACTACCAATGGTTGACATCACAGCAAATTTGGCATGCATACTTGGGATGGTTATCCAATCTTGCCACTGATTGGGGCTTCCAATAATGCTTGCTTAAAAGAATACTTTCAAATAGACTTGAAGTTATCTAGACTATTGTGGAACTCTGGTGGCACAGTGGTTAAGAGCTTGGGTGCTAACCAAAAGGTTGGTGGTTCAAATCCACCAGCCTCTCCTTGCAAACTCTGTGGGGCAGTTCTAGTGTGTCCTGTAGGGTCTCTATGGGTTTGAATGGATTTGACAGCAATGGGTAGACTATTAGTGATGTACATTTGTGTCATCCTTCTAAGAATTCCCAGGGCAGGCAACAGTACACTTATAGGAGTAATGATAAGAGCAAACACCTGGAAGCTGCTGTGTACCACAGTAAGGTTGAAAAAATATTAGCAACTGTACTACCTACCTCAGATGTAATTGTGAGGAAGATGGAAAGCACTTCATAAACTGGAAAGCACTATAGAGAGGTTAGTTGCTCTTAGTATTGTTATCTGTGAAATAAAGGTCATAATACTTTCTCTACCTATCTCAGAAAAGTTGCTTATATGAAATAGTGTGAGGAAATGTTTTTTTGTGGAGGGTAAGATAATTTCCTACTGGAAAATAAAATTATTATTAAAAATGTCCTCTTCAAGGACAGCAATATCTTTTCTTCATGAAGAAATGGAGGCAGTTCTTTCTACAGGATTCCATGGCACTGGCACAAATTGAATAATTATTGCTATTACATGCTCATTGATAGAGTGCTACAAGCTGCCTCATCAGTATTAATTCTCTGTGGAGCAACGGGCACAGTAAAAATATGCCACCAGAGTCATAAAACACATGCGCCAAATAAGTTACCTGTTTCCTTAGCATCATTCGTGCTTTTTAAGGAGTCACTAACTGCAAGAGCTGCCTCCTTAGAGTGTAAATCACTGTAATTGGAATTTCAGCAATAGTAACGTTGCGAAGAACGGGAATTCCAGAACACTTAATTGTGCTCGTGAGAAACCTTTACATAGATCAAGAGGCAGTTGTTTGGACAAAACAAGGGGATACTGCATGATTTAAAGTCAGGAAAGCTGCGCGCCGGGGTTGTATTCTTTCACCATACCTATTGAATCTGTATGCTGAGCAAATAATCTGAGAAGCTGGACTATGGCAGAAGAACGGGGCATCAGGATTGGAGGAAGGCTCATTAACAACCTGTGTTATGCAGATGACACAACCTTGCTTGCTGAAAGTAAAAAGGACTTGAAGCACTTACTAATGAAGATCAAAGACCACAGCCCTCAGCATGGATTGCACCTCAACATAAGGAAAACAAAAATCCTCACAACTGGACCACTGAACAACATCATGATAAACGGAGAAAAGATTGAATTTGTCAAGGATTTCATTTTACTTGGATCCACAATCAACACCCATGGAAGCAGCAGTCAAGAAATCAAAAGACGCATTGCACTGGGTAAATCTGCTGCAAAGGACCTGTTTAAAGTGTTGAAGAGCAAAGATGTCACCTTGAAGACTAAGGTGCACCTGACCCAAACCATGATATTTTCAATCGCATCATATGCATGTGAAAGCTGGACAATGAATAAGGAAAACCAAAGAGAAGAATTGATGCCTTTGAATTGTGGTGTTGGCAAAGAATAATGAATATACCATGGACTGTCAGAAGAATGAACAAATTTGTCTTGGAAGAAGTACAACCAGAATGCTCCTTAGAAGCAGGGATGCCGAGACTGTGTCTTACATACTTTGGACATGTTGTCAGGAGGGATCAGTCTCTGGAGAAGGATATTAGGCTTGGCAAAGCACAGGGTCAGCGGAGAAGAGGAAGACCCTCAATTAGGTGGATTGACACAGTGGCTGCAATAATGGGCTCAAGCATAATGATTGTAAGGATGGCGCAGGACCGGGCAGTGTTTTGTTCTGTTGTGCGTGGGATTGCTATGAGTCGGAACGGACTCGACGGCACCAGCACCAGCAACAACAAAGGTAGCTAGAATGATGAACAAAGCACAGTTGGAGAGTTTTGAGTATGATGGTTTGTGTTTTCTCTAAGTTTTTTTTTTTTTTAATGAGAAACTGGGAAGTCAGCCAATATCTGAACAAACATAAGTCATATGAAATCAATTTTTTTTTAGCAGCTCGAAAGTTCTCTCATGATTAGATTTCAAAGTGCCACAAACATATATGCAACAAACATAGGATTGGTTATATAGTATTCACCTTCATAGTTTCCTAAATTGGACTGACTACCTCTCCAATTTTGAGAAACAAGTAGGTGATGATGCTATTTTTGTGAGTGATGTCTCCGTTATTGTCACTGATTCTGAGCATGCCAGTGGCTCTATCACTCTGAAGTCTTTGGAAAAAATAGTTAAAGAGTCAGAACTAGTTTTGTTTGCCCCCTTAAAGGGCTCTGCAAGTAGTAGGACTAGAAGGGGAAACAATGTTCCAGATGAGAGCTGCAGTCCCTCTATGCCGTCCCTACCCTCAGTGTCCTTGCCTTATCAGACTTGGCAGTAGGAGAGGATGACCACGGTACTTTTTCCCCCAGACACTGAGTTCTGTGATTGACAAGACAATCTCTGTTTAAAATGAGGGAAACTATCTACACAAATATGGTGTGGTTAATAATGAGGTTGAGTGAATGAAAACACAGCTTTCTTTTAACAGCATTCTGCTTATGCTACTGCTCTCATCTAAAAACATCATTCAAGGGTCTGAAGGCATTCTGTCTCTTTGGATCTGGGAACAGAACCTCGACTCTCCTTTTCAGTGTCTTTCTGAAATCACCACAACCTGAACAATTGTATAAAAAAAAAAAAATTTTTTTTTTTTTTTAGTGTATAGAAATTACTTCGTAATAGATTAAAGGCTCTTAGCGCATAGACTGCACGGAAGCAGGCAAAATTTAAATGAATAATATAATCAGAGCTAATGTTACCATGCAAGGTCAATTCTTTTTTTTTTTTGAGCTTTATTCAGCTAGGTAATATCTGTCATTTCTTTGTCCCGTTCTTAAAGGGAACAGGACCCTTTTTGAATTGGACCCAGGGATAGCTCCAGTTCAAACATTTGGTACATTTCATAACCTACCCCTGGTACCTCTAAATTAGCTAATTTTATTTCTGGACCCTTGGTCCAGAGAGTACTGAAACTCTTACTTTTCCACAGGCATTTCATTCAGTTCATCTCCCTGGACTTCATGAATATTTTTCTCTTTGTAAGATTCAATTACTTCCCCAGTTATTGAATCTTCCCCAATAATTTCCTAGTCCAGCTATTTATTGGCTTTTCTCACTGTACCCCTTTAGGTTCTCTATTCCCATCCACAGAATCTGCTTTATCTCATATGGAGGACAGTCTTTAACCCACTTACAATTGCAAAGTGTGGCATTAACCTATGGATTACTCTGGTCTGAGCTGAACAGGCCAACTATATCTTTGAAATTAGGAATAATCAACATGCAAGGTAAGACCATGTGCCATTCGGAAGGGAGAAAATTTGTCTCCACATTAGACCATAGAAACAGACCCGAAACTTGGTGGTGGTGGTATACAGAAGGTTAGGCGGTGGTGGTTGTTATAGTTGTTGTTGGGTTTTGTTAAAATAAAATCTGGGATGATTACAATTACCAAAGAAAAAAATTCTATTTTCACACACACACACACAAAATAGAGTGGCCAAAGATATTTTTAGTTAGATAATAATAGCTAATGTATATGTGTGTGCCTGTGTGTGCACTTGCCCACTCTTTTATAGGGGAAACCAGTGTCTTTAGGAAAGAGTTTTTCCATCAACTTTAACGTTGGATGGATGTGTATTGTGAATTAACATGGCTTTCGTTTGAAAAGGATTAGATTTGAATTCTGTTCAAACCTGTATTTAATAAGCAGTTTATTTGAATTTAATAAGCAGTTTATTTTTAAAAGTAGAATTTCTCCTATTAACTGGTTCTTTTTAAACTTAATTAAATCGGACAGTTACATTGTAGCCAGGAAGTTTTAAAGCCACCACTTATTGGACTAAATTCTGTTGTATTTTTCAGCCAGCTTGTGAGAATAAACCTAGGTGTCATTTGAATGGAGGTCATATAACAGCCTTGTCTGGGTCCTCGCTTTCTCTGCTGTACAACACTACACCACCGTATCAATTGTTCAGTTAAAGCATTTAACCTGGGCCAAGTGATAACAGCAGGTGTGTGTATCATAAGACAAGGTCAAGTTACATCATCTCCATGTACAAACTCTGCTTTACTTTGGCTATGGCCACTATTGGTTCTTGATTTTCCACACATCAAATGAATGTGAATGACAGCTGTGTTGGAATTACAATGTAAATTACAATGTGCAAAGCCCCAACCAAACAGAAGAAGCTGTTGTTAAGGGACAGCCCTTATAAAGTAGTACACACTGAACTAGTTTAAAGTCCTTGGTACAAAATAAACATATGTTAGCATAAAAATTGTTAGGGCCATCATGTATCATGTCCATTTAGCAAAAGCTTCAAGCAGTGAGCAGGTATTTGGTTACTAAAACTAATGGTCTTAAATGACAGTGTTACATTTCCCAGTTATATTTGTTTAGGCATCAGAAATGTAATTATATTCTTCACATTATTTCCTGACTGTGAATCACTTTTATTCTTCTTCCTTTATAAAGTCCATCAAAAATTTACTTGCATTTATTATTTTCCAAATATTAATCCTCTCTCTTCAATACCAACTGTACCTTTAATCAAGGCACTCTTCACTTCTTACTTTGTTGAGGAGACATTGTAGTAATTGATAGCCTTCATTAACATTCCTAGTCTTCTATACTTCATTGATCTAACTAGTAAAGAGTGATAATTAACTTTTAAGCAATAAAATAATAATCTAGTAATTCTCAGATAGAAATTAATAAGGGATAATGAGAAATACGCCTGATATTAGAGGTCTCTCTATTATCTTGTATCCCCAGGTAGACTGAAGTTTTCTAAGAACATGATCCATGTTTCCCTCATCTCTTTATCTCTCGCAGTGATTAGCACAGAGTCTAATACAGCACCTTGCACAGGTAGATGCTCAATAACTGTTGTATTGACTGGAAGAAGGAATGTACCAGAAAAGACTCTCAGCTCAAACCTTCATTCGAAACAGGATGTAACTCTGAATATTAGGGAGGTTGTAACTGCATTTGTCAAGATAATTAATTAATTAAAAGGGATTAAATACACGTCTTACAGAACTTGGCAACATATTCTATTATGGACATAATACATTTGGTAAACGTATCTATCATCCAGCTTTCAGGGAAGGACAGGAAAAGAAAAATAGCTTTAAATTACCCCAGGTTTATTTGGATTTTACTGAGTTTACCATTTGTTTTTGACCCTGTGTTAACATGGTATTAAATAGTTGACTGAAATACTCTCATGTTTCCTTTGAGGGGAGAAAACATTAAATTTTAGGACGAAGATTTGTTTTATTTTATTTTGCTTTGTTTTAGATTTAGAGAAGGATTGAGTGGTCACTTGGGACCTTTAAAAACTGATATTATCTTTATTGCATCAGTAGCTTAAGAGATCAGCCTTATTCTACATCCTTGCACTAAAAGAAATATCTTCTCTATTTATACGTGACATTTTTCTAAATTAGTGGAAGTGAATCTGTAAGCCCTTTTGGCTCTTGTGAACTTAAGGAAATTGATTTAACTGGTTTAAGTGAGATTAAATGAAAAATGTTTTTTCTAATGCCCCTTGAAAATTGATCATATTAAACCAAAATTTGGCTTCCAACATTGTTACCTCATTGCTCTAATAAATAAAAGGATTGATCAATATTTCCTCTTTTTCACCATATATGACAAATGCAGAGTTCACATCAACAGTGGTGAAATGGTGACTCAAAAACTGTATGTATTGGTGAATTATGCTTTCTCTCTTCTCAGTATGGAGGAAGCAGTGGTCTGTGTGCTAAGTGAGAAATAAGCAAGCAGTTCAGAAAAGAAAAAAATGTGAAGGGCATTAGTATTTATTGGGCATCTTCTGTGTATTCAACACATTACCTTATTAATCTTCTTTCAAAATAGGTTTAACTGACTCTATTTTATATTGAGGATACTGGATCTCTGAAATTATCTTCAAAGTTCCATACCTAGAAAGAAAGTGGGGGACTCAGGGTTAGAGTCTGGACTTCTCTGGCTTCAAATCTATTAAGCTATGATGGCACAAAGGTGATACAACTATGGAAAAGAAGACATAGGAGAGAACTAGAATAATTTAGCCTGCAAAGTGAAGGCAATGTGGAAAATTCATGGCTCAACTAAATATGAAGAATAGTTGCACAGGTGATCTCCAGGGGCAGATAAGGAAACATTAAAAAGTAAGTTGAAGAACTTTAGTTAGATTTATGGAAGAAAGTCTTGCCTGTGAGGGCTGTAAAACACTGTAGCATATTATTAAGGAGGAGGGACTTGGCATCTAGGAAGCACTTAGGACAGAAGAGATTCTGTGGGTAGAGGTGCAGGCAGAGACTCAGAGAGATAATTTTAATGAGCACCAAGGTGCTTCCCTAACTTGAGTCCAAGTATATGGCATCTGGTTTTCATTCCTGCAAAGAGCCCTCATGTCTCAAGTTAAGCACTTGGCTGCTAACTGAAAAGTTGGTGGTTCGAACCCACCCGCAGCTCTTCAGGAGAAAGACCTGATGATCTTCTCCCATAAAGATTATGCCCTAGAAAACCGTATGGGGCAGTTCTACTCTGTCTCTTTCTCTAAACTATTCTCTCCCATTTTCATGTGCCCTCCTGTGCTAGTTTACAGTTACATTCTAGGATGAATGGAGAAGCTAGTTTTGGATCTCCGTGTATCTCTGTGGATCAGGAAGTTCTCAAATTGAGGATAATGATCTTTGCTCTAGGAGTTTTTGAATCCGTGCTGGTTTTAAAATATGTCCACAAGTTCTTTGACAACCCTCACCTCAGTAGGCGGGGTCTCATTTCTCACTCCCTCAGTATTGGGTTAGTTTTAGAGAATCCCTTCTAATGAATAAAATGTGCCGCAAGTGATAATGTGTGATCTCCAAGTTTAAGTAAAAAAAATATATATATATATATATATATATCATTTACTCCTTGATCTCTCTTGGATCACTCACTCTGGGGGAAGCAAGCTACCATGTCATGAGACCACTGAAATAATCCAATGGAGAAGTCCACATGAAGAGGAGCTGAGGCCCTCTGACAGTAGTTATGTGAAGGAGCCATTTTGGAAGTCGGCCCTCCAAAACTTCTGATGACTGCATCAGCAGTCCGCAGCAAAACGACATCCCTTCAAGAGTCCCTTGAGCTTCAGCTACTCAGCTAAGCTCCTCTGAATTCCTGATGCTCAGAAATTGTGTCAGATAATAAATATTTGCTAAGTAAGCAGCTAAATTTAGGGATAATTTGTTTTGCTGCAATAAGTAATTAATAAAAAAATACAGAGTCCAAATTGGTGGTGGTGTAGTTTTCCCTTTCCTCCTCTGGACTGTCTTTACTACTCTTAGCATTTTCAGGTTAACTATCAGTTAAGGAATTGCTGGGTGGTGCAACTGGTTAACTTGTTTGGCTGTTAACTGAAAGGTTGGCAGTTGGAGTCCACACAGAGGCACCTCAGAAGAAAGGCTTTGGTGATTTATTTCCAAAAACTCAGCCATTGAAAACTCTGTGAAGGACAGTTCTACTGTGATACACAAGCAGTCTCCATGAGTCAAAATTTACTCCATGGCAACTGGTTACTAGGTTGGAATGGAGACTAAGTTTGGGAGGAGGGGATGGAAGTAAAAATAGGTGAAGGGAATTGATTGAAGCGCATTTTATTATCATATTGTCACAAAAAGTGGTTCATTCTGACTGGTAAATCCAATTATTTAGCTCTCCTGCTTAAAACCCTTAAGAGGGCAAAGTCAGCACTCCATAAATGGTTTACTAAACCTCTCAGTCTTGGCTGTGCTTATCTCTACAGCTATTCCTACTCATCTTCCACCAGCAACTCTTACCTACAGTAGTCTTCCTGGAGGTTGTTCTTTACATGAACCATGTGTACTTTCACTCTCCAGGCTTACTTAGGCTTTTTCCTCTGCCTGGAATGCCACGTTTTTACCCTGCCCTTTCTTTTCCTCCATGTTGCCTAGCCCCCACTCTTGCCTCTAGCCAAGTGTAGATCTCCTTCAAGACTTTCCTCACACTCTAGACTGGGGTAGGTATTTTTCCTCTAGGCTGCCATAGCATCCTTGATTACATCTGAAATAGCAAAAATTAATGCTGAATATTAAAATTACCCTTCTACTTGTCTATCTTTTCAAATAAACTGTAAGGAATTTGAGGACAAGGATTGAGCCTGGTTTACCAATGGAATTTCAGTGCAGAGTTGGGAAAATAGTTATTCAGTAAAGACCTAGTGAATGAATGAATGAACATACAAATTTGTCCCAACCCAATTTTTCATAAGACACAAAGTTGAACTCAGCATTGTTTGGTTTAATAACTATTCTTGTTATCCTCGGGGTATTGATTTTAGGCCCCCCACCCCCACCCTTTGGATACCAAAATCCATGGATGCTCAAGTCTCTTATATAAAATGGCATAGTATTTGCATATAACCTATGCACATCCTCCTGTATACTTTAAATCATCTCTAGATTACTTACAAGACCTAATATGATATAAATACTATGTAAATAGTTGTTAATGTTTACACTTAATCCTTTATTAGTCTTTGCAAGCACTTCATCGCTAACCAGAGAGACCATTTGCCAACGTAGAGGCAGCACTAACACTTCCATGAATTCTAGCTTCTTTCTGCTTTATTGTGGGAATGCTCCATTCATTCTTACCAACCTTGTAGCCCACTTTGGCAAGCGAGATGTCACTTTTCAAAAGATCTAAAATTTTTATTTTCTCCTCTAGACTACTTTATGCTCCCTCTTAGCCTTTGAGGGATTGCTTTGACCACTAAATTGTTTTTTAGGAGACATTATTTCACAGAGACAAAGGGTCCACACAAGTAGAAAAAAAAAGGAAGGAGACACGAGGCAAACAATGCTCAAAGGAGTGCTGAAGAGACAATGAGGATCTGTGACATGGTGGGAGGCTACAGCAGGGTATACCTACACATCACTTCATCCACGTGGATTCAGCATAGCGCTTGCGTGGCACATTCAAGGTTTGCTTTTTAGAACTTTTTTTTTTTAATAGTTTAGATCCACAGCTTGTTAAATCCGTGGATGGGGAACCTGCAGATATGGAGGGCCAACAGGATTTTAAAATGTGAAGTTGAGAATCTACCGAATATTCTAAAGTTCTTAAGAGTCTGACAAATTTTCCAAAATTATGCATAATAATTTTACTTCATTTTTTTTCAAATATAGTATTACAAATTCTTATTAAATCTGGGGAGTTATTACATTAGAAGAAAAATCAAGATTACATTCTTTGGTCATTACTAAATCTTTTAAAATAAATGTGAAATTTCCTCTGAAACTATTTTAACTTGGCTATTTATTTATTTTTTTTTTACTGTCCTTTATAAAATGTGTGAGAGGTTTGTGACACAAAAAAAATGTCTATTAAACAAGCCTTAACATTAGTAAGAGTGCATAGGACATGGGAGACAGTGATAATATTTATTCCATTAGTAATGCTATATAGAACAACCACATTGGGGAAGCAAAGAGATATAGGCAATAACTGCAATGTGGCATAGAAAACTGAATACCTTCTATGAATTCAATAATTGAAGACCTTTCCTTGTTAACATACTTCTCACTGAAGCAGTTCTGCTCTACTTTGACCATAGAGTAAGCCATTTGTCAAAAAACATTATTAATCTATGAACCTAGTTGTGTGATTCCATATCCAGAGAGAAATATCATTTCTCATGCTTTGGCAATGACCCATTTAAAATTGCATATTGGTATAGAGAGAAATTTTTTTTTTTTAGTTTTGTTTTTTAATCATAATACATTGATTCTGGCTCTGCTGCTCTTGGGTCTTTGACTTCAGGCAAGGACCTAAGGTCTCCGAGCTTCGGGTTTTGTTTTTTTTCCCATAAAATGGGTATAATAATAGCCATCTCATAGGTTTATTTTGTGAATTAAATAAGATTATGAATATGTTCTACCATGAAATGTGCTGTACAGTGATAAGATATTAGAGTAAATGTAAATTTGGGGTTCCAAGTGCAGCAAAATAACATCAACAACAACAATAGTAAAATCATAACTGACATTTATAGAGTGCCTACTTTATACCAGGTACTTTTCACATGCTAATTCATTTGACACTCAAAACAACCTGTAAAAATGGCTTAAGGGGCAGTGTCTGACCTTCTCTAACTTCACAAGAGGAAAGGAAAATCAAGATCAACAGCCCAAGGCTGATTCCTAGGAGGCGGAGGTCAGACATGCCTCCTTCCTCCGCCATCTTTATCAATTCTGACACCAACCGTCCCTCCCACATCACTCTCTACTTCTCTGCTGGGTTTGATAATTCATTGCAATGGCCACACAGAACTCACAGACAATACTCACAATTATGGGGTTTATTAGAGAAGCAATAGCTACAATTCAAGCTCAGGAACACTCATGATACAGTTCTTCCATCAGGGGGGCCTCTCCCAGCTGTGCTTACAGGCACAATTCTTCCTGGTCTTTGGCCTCTGTCCAACACACTCAGCTTTTTGTATGCTGGGAATCCCACCAATACTGTCTCCTGCTGCTGGGTCTCTGCCATCAGGTGTTGCTATCTTCAATGTTACAGCTTGCTTGCTCTCTCAGTCTCCTGGTTCTAGGAGCTTCTCAGCACAGGAGTCCAGGGTCCAAAGGACATGCAGTCTGCTCCTGGCTGTTCTTCTTTGGTGGTGGTGGGATCTTCTCTCTCCTGCCTCTGGGATGGCTCATTTTAAGCCCAGCAGAATGGCAAAACTGACCAATCCCTTTGGTGGACTACAATCACCATATCTGCACAGTCTTGCCCAATCTCTTGGGTGGGAGTTACAAGACCATGTCTAGAAAGGCCAAACGAAAGTGATCCATCACACCACACAACCCTATGAGTAAATATTCTTATTATTCAGTCCTTACAGATTTAAAAAGAAAAAAAAAAACTGAACAAAAGAGAGATTAAGAATTTGAGAGATGATTTTATCTTTTGATTCTGACCAACAATTTTTGGTTTTTAGAAAATGCAATCTGAAATCACATTTTGTGCAATTTCGCTTCAAATTTATTTAGTAGGTTTGTGCCTCAATTATCCAGTACTTCTAATTACAGAAAGTGCCCCAAGTGGATGGCTTTAACAAACAGTAATTTATTTTCTCACAGTCTGGGAGGCTAGAAGCCTGAATTCAGGGCACCAACTCTAGAGGAGGCTTTTTCTGTTTGTTGACTCTGGGGAAAAGTCCTTGTCTCTTCAGCTTCTGTTTCCTGGTTCCTTGGAGATCTCCATGTGGCTTGTTGGCATCTACATTTCACCTATCTCTGCTTGCTTAATCTACTCCTTTTATATCCTGTAAAAGGAGTTGACTCAAGACACACCCTATGCTAATCCTGCCTCATCGATATAACAAACATAACCCATTCCCAAATGGGATTATAACCATAGGCGTAGAATTTAGGATTTACAACACATATTTTGGGGGACATGATTCAATCCATAACAGTTTGTTAATCAGACTCTTTTGTTTGTAAGCATTAAAAATCCAACTGAAACTAGACTAATCCAATAAAGCACATTTATTGAGCTAGATGGAGCCCTGGTGGTGCAGTGATTACAAACTCAGCTGCTAACCAAAAGGTAAGCCATTGGAATCTACCAGCCACTCCTTGGAAACCATATGCGGCAGTTCAACTCTGTTCTACAGGGTCGCTGTGAGTTGGAATCAACTCTACGGCAACAGGTTTTGTTTAGTTTTTTTATTGGTCTAGATGACTAAAAAATCTAGGGTTAGTTCGAGGCGCTCACACTTTGCTGTCCTCCTGATTAGCTTCATTCTCAGAAACACTTTCCCTACTGTCTCCTGGAAGCTTGGAGGCTGCAGACCCAATAGCTCCAGCACGTGTCTCAAGAATTTCTCTCATTACTTAACCTGGTATATGTGCCCTCCCTAAACCAACCACTGTGGCCAGAGTCATGGGTCAGGCCAGAGTCATGTGTCTTCCCTCTAACCAAATGTGGGTCAATATCACTCAAACAATGTTGAGTGGGCTGGCAAGGGCAGACCAAAACAGGAGAAGATATTTATTGTAGAAATGCCTCACTGACGTGTTTGTCTGGTGAAAAATACATTCTTACAAAACTTCTGTATATTTTATGAAAGTGTTTTTTCAGTGGTCATCTTCTGGCTGTGGTTTAGACCTGAGGCCCTAAAACAGTGGTAGGGTAGTGCAAAGATGGAGAAAAGCAGAAAGCCAAGAATTGTCCTCTCGTTAGGTGCTAATCTGATATTTTTAGAGGCTTATTCTGCTTTCTTGTATACATGGTCCTTTTATTTCATATACTTGAGAAATTCTCATGGTGACTGCCTTCACAGTGCATAAAAGCATATTTAAAAGGTGTTTTGAATCATACATAAAGCAAGTTATTTAGATGACCATGTAATACTTTTGATATTTACATGTATTACGGTTGTTTACTGAGTCTTCAATGAGAAATGGAAGATTTCAGGTCCTAATCTTTACCTGCTACCTTAGGTGAATTGCCTAACCTGACTTATTTTCCTCGTCCATTAAATGGAGATAATAGTAAATGTGTCTGTCAGTTTGTCCTACTGTGGGGGCTTGTGTGTTGATGTGATGCTGGAAGCTATGCCACTGGTATTCAGATACCAGCAGGGTCACCCATGGAGGACAGTTTTCAGCTGAGCTTCCAGACTAAGACAAACTCGGAAGAAGGACCTGGCAGTCTACTTCTGAAAAGCATTAGCCAGTGAAAACCTTGTGAATAGCAGTGGAACATTGTCTGGTATAGTGCTGAAAGATGAGCCCCCCAGGTTAGAAGTCACTCAAAAGATGACTGGCGAAGAGCTGCCTCCTCAAAGTAGAGTCGACCTTAATGACGTGGATGGAGTAAAGCTTTCAGGACCTTCATTTGCTGATGTGGCATGAATCCAAATGAGAAGAAACAGCTGCAAACATACATTAATAATCGGAACATGGAATGTACGAAGTATGAACCTAGGAAAATTGGAAATCGTCAAAAATGAAATGGAACACATAAGCATCGATATCCTAGGCATTAGTGAGCTGAAATGGGCTGGTACTGGCCACTTTGAATTGGGCAATCATGTAGTCTACTATGCTGGGAATGACAACTCGAAGAGGAATGGTGTTGCATTCATTGTCAAAAGGAACGTTTCAAAGTCTATCCTGAAGTACAACGCTGTCAGTGTTAGGATAATATCCACATGCCTACAAGGAAGACCAGTTAATATGACTATTATTCAAATTTATGCACCAAACGCTAGAGCCAAAGATGAATAAATAGAAGATTTTTATCAGCTGCTGCAGTCTGAAATTGATGGAACAGGCAATCAAGATGCATTGATAATTACTGGCAATTGGAATGCGAAAGTTGGAAACAAAGAAGAAGGACCAGTAGTTGGAAAATATGGCCTTGGTGGTACGAACAATGCCAGAGATCGAATGATAGAATTTTGCAAGACCAACGACTTCTTCATTGCAAATACCTTCTTTCACCAACATAAATGGTGACTATACACATGGACCTTACCAGATGGAACACACAGAAGTCAAACTGACTACATCTGTGGGAAGAGATGATGGAAAAGCTCAATCTCATCAGTCAGAACAAGGCCAGGGGCTGACTGTGGAACAGACCATCAATTGCTCATATGCAAGTTCAAGCTGAAACTGAAGAAAATCAAAGCAAGTCCACGAGAACTAAAATATGACCTTGAGTATATCCGACCTGAATTTAGAGACCATCTCAAGAATAGATTTGACGCATTGAACACTAGTGACCGAAGACAAGACGAATTGTGGAATCATCCATGAAGAAAGCAAGAGGCCACTGAAAAGACAGGAAAGAAAGACCAAGATGGATGTCAGAGGAGACTCTGAAACTTGCTGTTGAACGTTGAGCAACTAAACCAAAAGGAAGAATTGATGAAGTAAAAGAACTGAACAGAAGATTTCAAAGGGCCGCTCGAGAAGACAAAGTAAAGTATTATAATGACATGTGCAAAGAGCTGGAGATGGAAAACCAAAAGGGAAGAACACACTCGGCGTTTCTCAAGCTGAAAGAACTGAAGAAAAAATTCAAGCCTTGAGTTGCAATAGTGAAGGATTCCATGGGGAAAATATTAAATGATGCAGGAAGCATCAAAAGAAGATGGAGGGAATACACAGAGGCACTATACCAAAAAGAATTAGTCAATATTCAACCATTTCAAGAGGTGGCATATGATCAGGAACCGATGGTACGGAAGGAAGAAGTCCAAACTGCTCTGAAGGCATTGGTGAAAAACAAGGCTCCAGAAATTGGTGGGATATCAATTGAGATGTTTCAACAAACAGATGCAATGCTGGAGGTGCTTACTCGTCTATGCCAAGAAATATGGAAGACAGCTTCCTGGCCAACTGACTGGAAGAGATCCATATTTATGCCTATTCCCAAGAAAAGTTATCCAACTGAATGTGGAAATTATAGAACAATATCATTAGTATCACATGCAAGCAAAATTTTGCTGAAGATCATTCAAAAATGACTGCAGCTGTATATAGACAGGGAACTGCCAGAAATTCAGGCTGGTTTCAGAAGAGGACGCTAAACCAGGGATATCATTGCTGATGTCAGATGGATCCTGGCTGAAAGCAGAGAATACCATAAGGATGTTTACCTGTGTTTTATTGACTATGCAAAGGCATTTGACTGTGTAGATCATAACAAACTATGGGTAACACTGTGAAGAATGGGAATTCCAGAACACTTAACTGTGCTCATGAGGAACCTTTACATAGTTCAAGAGACAGTTGTTTGGACAGGATAAGGGGATACTGATTGGTTTAAAGTCAGGAAAGGTGTGCATCAGGATTGTATTCTTTCACCATACCTATTTAATCTGTATGCTGAACAAATAATCCGAGAAGCTGGACTATATGAAGAAGAACGGGGCATCAGGATTGGAGGAAGACTCATTAACAACCTGTGTTATGCAGATGACACAACCTTGCTTGCTGAAAGTGAAGAGGACTTGAAGCACTTACTAATGAAGATCAAAGACCACAGCCTTCGGTATGGATTATACCTCAACATAAAGAAAAAAATCCGCACAACTGGACCAATGAGCAACATCATGATAAACGGAGAAAAGACTGAAGTGTTCAAGGATTTCATTTTACTTGGATCCACAATCAACACCCATGGAAGCAGCAGTCAAGAAATTAAAAGACACATTGCATTGGGCAAATCTGCTGCAAATGACCTCTTCAAAGTGTTGAAGAGCAAAGACGTCACCCTGAAGACTAAGGTGCACCTGACCCAAGCCATGGTATTTCCAGTTGCATCATATGCATGTAAAAGCTGGACAATGAATAAGGAAGACCGAAGAAGAGTTGACGCCTTTGAATTGTGGTGTTGGCGAGGAATATTGAATATACCATGGACTGCCAAAAGAACGAAGAAATCTGTCTTGGAAGAAGTGTGGCCAGAATGCTCCTTAGAGGCGAGGATGGTGAGACTGCGTCTTACATACTTTGCACAAGTTGTCAGGAGGGATCAGTCCCTAGAGAAGGACATCATGCTTGGCAGAGTACAGGGTCAGTGGAAAGAGGAAGACCCTCAACAAGGTGGATTGACACAGTGGCTGCAACAATGAGCTCAAGCATAACAACGATTGTAAGGATGGCATAGAACTGGGCAGTCTTTCGTTCCGTTGTGCATAGGGTCGCTATGAGTCGAAACCAACTCGACGGCACCTAACAACAACAACAACAACAATAGTACTTTCCAACCCTAAGGTTATTGAAAAGAGCAAATCAAAAAACTGTGTTTAATACGCTTTGTAAGGTATATAACAAAAATACCAAACCCACTGCTGTTGAGTTGATTCTGACTCATAGAGACCCTATAGGACAGAGTATAACTACTCCACAGAGTTTCCAAAGAGTGGCTTGTGGATTCAGACTGCTAACCTTTTGGTTAGCAGTCATAGCTCTCAACCACTACAACATCAGGGCTCCTTTATAAGGTATATATCTCTATTAAAAATGTCTGCAAATGGAATTTTTGCCTGTCATTTGTAAAATTCTCCTTGTCATTGAAGTCAGAAGGGGATCAATCATTTAAAAATATTTGTTTTTGGAAAAAGAAAGTAACACGTATTGGGAAATTCTTTGAGATAGAGGCTTTGCACAGTTTATGTCATTTTAGTGCCTTTTCAGTCCAGGCACTGGGCTAGGCACTGGGATACAATAACAACTAAGCTATGATTTGTCATTTAATCCTTACAGATATTAATTTGAGCAGGAACTGTGTTCTAGTCTATGTTCTCTGAGAAGGAGAAGCCAAGAGGAGATCAAGTGTGCTTGAATGTTATTAGAGAAATGACTGTGTGAAGGAAATAAGCAGGGACCCAGCAAAGGTTGGAATCCATCAGATTGCTGTGTGAGTCTGACTCTGAGAGAAGTGAGAAAGAGAGAAGGTTGGACAGATGCATCCTAGACTGCCAAGCAGTCTGGGGGGGATTTGATGGGTCATCTAAGGAGTACTAAAGTAAAAGTTTGTGAACAAAGGAGCCCCATGTCTCCCAGGAACAGGACTTCTTGTCTCTGTGATAGTCTTTGACTAGGAGCAGACTGCAGGAGGCAGGGCAAGAGTGGAAACACAACCCTGGGTTTCAAGGAGCTGCAGCAGGGCCTTGGATCAATCAAGCTACCTGGAGCAGGAGGTCTGGGAGACACATTGCCACACTGCCATGACCAAAGCAGAGTGTCAACCTTATTACACAGGTTAGCAAACTGCATTTCAGAAAGTTTAGGATGCATTCCCAGGCTTACAGTGTTAATAAATGGAAGAGATAGAATTCAGATATTAAAAGACTTTGAGCATTAGACAAATACTGAATGGCCTCAATTATATAAAATGACAAGAATAGGTAAATACATAGAGATCAAAGTTTATTAGTGATTATCAGGGGTGGCAGGGAGAGAGAGAAGGGGAGCCATGATTTGGGAAGTGCTGAGTTTCTGTTTGTGGCAATGGGAAACTTGGCATGCATTAAGGGCAAATGTTGCACAACCTATTAATGTATAGATTTCATCCCTGTGTATTCCATCCAGTGAGGTCCATGTGTACAGTTGCCCATTTTATTTATTGATCTTTGTCATCAAATTTTGGTACAGTAAACTATGTCTACAACACTTTGAATGTAAATTTCTCTAAAATGTAAGTTATTAACGCTGTTGTATGATTATGATAATGATGACATAATAATGAGTATTATTATATAGTATTACTATTGATTATTCGTCTGTGTGGCAGGCAGCTGAAGTGACCTTCACCATCCAGTCTTGTATAATCCTTTCCTCTTGAGTGTGGGCTGGACATAGTGACTCAATCCAAAACAACAGAATAAGCCAAACATTATGGGATGTCACTCCTAGGTTAGGTTACAAAAGTACTATGACTCTTCTTGCTTGCCATCTCTCTTGCTTGAAGATCTTGTTATGCTGAAAGAAAGCTGCTCTGTTGTGGAGAAGACTATGTGAGAAGGAACTGATGTCTCCAGCCTGCAGCTGAGGAACTGAGTCCTGTCAAACGCCATGTGAATAAGCTTGGAAGTGAATATGTTCCCAGTCAGTCATTGAGATGACTGTAGCCCTGGCTGACACTGATTGTTGCCTTGTGAGAGACTCTGAGCCACAGAGCCCAGGCAGCCATGGCCAGGTTTCTGATCCCCAAAACTATGAGATAATATAAGCTATGATATAATAAACGTAATTTTAAGTCACTAGTTTTGGGGGCCACTACTCATCTGTCAGTGTGTCGTACTATGGTGGCTTAGGTGTTGCTGCGAAATGCAGCTATGCCACCTGTATTTCAAATACCAGAAGGATCACCCATGGAGGACAGGTTTCAGTGGAGCTTCCAGATTAAGACAGACTGGGAAGGACCTGGTGATTTACTTCTGAAAAAACTGGCCAGGGAAAACCTTATAAATAGCAGCAGAGCATTTTCTGTCATAGTGCCAGAAGATAAGCCCTAAAGGTTGTAAGGTACTCAAAATACAACTGGAGAAGAGCTGCTTCCTCAAAATAGAGTCAACCTTAGTGACGTGAATGGAGTCAGATTTTCGGGACCTTCATTTGCTGATATGGTATGACTCAAAATGAGAAGAAACAGCTATGAACATCTATTATTAATTGAGAAATCGAATATACTAAGTATGAATCTAGTAAAATTGGAAGTTGTCAAAAATGAAATGCAACACTTGAAGATCGATATCCTAGGTATTAATATGCTGAAATGGACTGCTATTGGCCATTTTGAATTGGACAATCATAGGGCCTACTATGCCAGGAATGGCAAAGATGAAGAAATCGAAGATTTTTACCAACTTCTGTAGTCTGAAATTGATCAAACATACAATCAAGATGCATTGGTAGTTACTAGTGATTGGAAACAAAGAAGAAGGATAAGTATTTGGAAAATACTGCCTTGGTGATAGAAACAATGCAGGAGATTGCGTGATAAAATTTCACAAGACCAACAACCTCTTCATTAGAAATATCTTTTTTTCAACAACATAAATGGCAACTGTACACATGGACCTCACTGGATGGAATACACAGGGATGGAATCTATACATCTGTGGAAAGAGATGATGAAGAAACTCAATATCACCAGTCAGAAAAAGGTCGGGGGCTGACTGCAGAACAGACCATCAATTGATCATATGCAAGTTCGATTTGAAGCTAAAGAAAATTAAAGCAAATAGACAAAAGCCAAAGTAAGACCTTGACCGTACCCTACCTGAATTTAGAGACGATCTCAAGAATAGATTTGTCACATTGAACACTAATGACTGAAGACCAGACAAGTTGTGGGATAGCATCAGATACATCACGTATGAGGAAAGCAAAAGGCCATTAAAAGACAGGAAATAAAGAAAAGACCAAAATAGATTCCAGAAGAGACTCTGAGACTTGCTTTTGAACATCAAGTAGCTAAAGCAAATGAAAGAAATGATGAAGTAAAATTGCTGAACAGAAGATTTCAAAGCTTGGCTAAAGAAAAGTCAGGTAATATAATGACATGAACACAAGACCTGGAGTAAAAAACCAAAAGGGAAGAACATGCTAAGCATTTCTCAAGCTGAAATAATTGAAGAAAAAATTCAAGCCTCGAGCTGAAGGATTCTAAGGGAATGTATTGAAAGATACAGGAAGCACCAAAAAAAGATGGGAGGAATACACAGAGCTACTGTACCAAAAAAGAGTTGGTCAATATTCAAACATTTCAGGAGCAATGGTACGGAAAGAAGGAGTCTAGCTGCACTGGAGGCGCTGATGAAAAACAAGGTTCCAGGAATTGAAGGAATACCAATTGAAATGTTTCAACAGGCCAATGCAGGCTGGAAGCTCTCGAACTTCTATGCCAGGAAATATGAATGACAGCTATGTGGCCAACCAGCTGGAAGAGAGCCATATTTGTGTCCATTTCAAAGAAAGGTGATCCAACAGAATGCCACAATTATTGCACAATATCATTAATATCACACACAAGTAAAATTTTGCCAAAGATAATCCAAAAATGGTTGCTGTAGTACATTGACAGTGAACTGCCAGGAATTCAAGCTGAATTCAGAAGAGGAATGAGGGATATCATTGCTGATGTCAGATGGATCTTGGCTGAAAGCAGAGAATATCAGAAAGATGTTTACCTGTGTGTTGCTGACTACGCAAATGTGCTCAACTCTGTGGATCATAATGAATTATGGGTAACATTGTGAAGAATGGGAATACCAAAACACTTAATTGTGCTCACGTGGAACCTGTACACAGACCAAGACACAGGCCTTTGAACAGAACAAGGAGATAAACTATGTTTTTTAAAATCACGAAGGGGTGTGTCAGGGTTATATCCTTTAACTTATTCAATCCGTGTGCTGAGGACATGATCTGAGAAGCTGGACTATATGAAGAAGAACATGGCATCAGAATTGGAGGAAGACTCATTAACCACCTGTTATATGCAAATATTATGTCCTTGGTTACTGAAAATAAAGAGGATTGAAAGTACTCACCCATGAAGATCAAAGACTAGAGCTGTCAGTATGGATTACACTGAAACATAAAGAAAAAAAAAATCCTCACAACTGGGCCAATAAACAACATCCTGATAAATGGAAAGAGTATTGAAGTTTTCAAGGATTTCATTTTACTTGGCTCCACAATCAACAGCAATGAAAGTAGCAGTTAAGATATCAAACGATTTATTTTATTGGGGAAATCTGCTACAAAAGAACTCTTTGAAGTGTTAAAAAACAAAGATGTCACTATGAGGACTAAGGTGTGCCTGACCCAAACCATAGTATTTTCAAATGCCTCATATGGAGGTGAAAGTTAGACAATGGATAAGGAAGACCAAAGAAGAATTGATGCCTTTGAATTATGGTGTTGGCAAAGAATATTGAATATTCCATGGACTGCCAGAAGAATGAACAAATCTGTCTTGGAAGAAGAACAGCCAAAATGCTCCTTAGAAGTGAGGATGGCAAGACTATATCCCACATACTTTGGACACATTCAGGAGGGACCAGTCCCTAGAGAAAAACATCATGCTTGGTAGAGGGTCAGCGAGAAAGAAGATCCTCAATGAGATGGATTGACACAGTGGGTGTAACAATGGGCTCAAACATAGCAACTGTTGTGAGGATGGTGCAGAACCAGGCAGGGTTTTGTTCTGTTGTACATAGGGTCACTATGAGTCCGAACCAACTCAATGGCACCTGACAACAACAGGCTTTGGCTAATTTGTTATGCTTCAATAGATAACTCATACAGCTTATAACCTAAGAATACACATGCAACATTTTGAGTGTGAAGGTTAGCTGCAGGGTAATAAAGGACTCATATAAATTTTCAATGATGTTTTCCCCCCTCAGCACCACCAAAGGATTTGTACTTCCAGAGAAGTGGGAAGAGATATTGTAACTTTTTAAATATTCCTTAAGGACTCTCAGAACATTTCACTTTAAGTAATTCCTATTATTAGGTAACTGTTTTGCTTATGTTAGAATAAACTGGAAAAGAGCTGAATTTTGCAGTTTATTTAGGCTACTGTACAAATCAGTGAAAAGCATAAACCTCTATTTTAGAATCGTCACTAAAATTCTAAGAATAGTTTGGAATTTCATTTGCCTCAAGCAAATTCAATAAATATTTTTTTGTGGGACTATTTATTTGATACATCCCCAAAGCATGGCATGGCATAATGACATGCAAATACCGAATATAGTGCCCTGTAAAAAGCCATTTTCAATCACCTCATATGCATGCGAAAGCTGGACAATGAATAAGGAAGACCGAAGAAGAATTGATACCTTTAAATTATGGTGTTGGCAAAGAATACTGAATATGCTGTGGACTTTCAGAAGAACAAACAAAATCAGTCTGAGAAGAAGCACAGCCAAATTCTCCTTAGAAGGGAGGATGGCAAGACTTTGTCTTATGTACTTTGGACATGTTATCAGGAGGGACCAGTCCCTGGAGAAGGACATCATGCTTGGTAGAGTACAGGGTCAGTGGAAAAGAGGAAGACTGTCAATGAGATGGATTGACACAGTAGCTGTAACAATGGGCTCAAACATAGCAATAACTTTAAGGATGGTGCAGGACCAGGTGTTTCATTCTGTTGTATATAGCTTTACTATGAGTTGGAACCTACTCCATGGCACCAAATAACAACAACAAAGAACCATTAGTGGATTATTCACTCAAAACTTATTGATATGAGCATAAGTCAATTTATGTATTTTATGACCTTTCCCACACTTCTAAGCTCAGCAAAATAGTATCTACATTGCCATGAAAGCCTAGGAAAATTGTGAACAGCTTTCCTTCAGCAAAGGGGCAATGCAATATAACAAAAAGACCATGTAGTCAGACATAGGTTTGAATCTTGGCTCTTCCATTTGTTAAGCTCTGTGGCATTGTCTTGGTTATCTAGTGCTGCCATAACAGAAATTCCACAAGTAGATGGCTTTAACAAAGAGAAATTTATTTTCTTACAGTCTAGTTAGGTTATAAGTCCAAATTCAGGGTGTCGGCTCCAGGGGAAGGCTTTCTCTGTCTGTCAGCTCTGGCGGAAGGTCCTTGTCCTCAATCTTCCCCTGGTCGAGGAGCTTCTCAGATGCAGGGAACCCATGTCCTAAGGATGTGCTCCGCTTCTGGCACTGCTTTCTTGGTGGTATGAAGTCCCCCTGTCTCTCTGCTCACTTCTTTCTTTTATATCCCAAGAGATAGCTTCAAGACACAAACTGATCTTGTAGGTTGAGTCCTGCCTCACTAACACAACTTCCGCCCATCCTCCTTTATTAACATCACAGAGGCAGGATTTACAATATATAGGAAAATCACACAATACCAGGAATCATGGCCTAGACAAATTGATGCACACATTTTTGGGGGGACATAATTCAATCCATGACAGATGCTAATCAAGCTGCTGCCCTTTTCTGGGCCTCAATTTCCTTATCTGTAAAGCAGGTATAAGAATACTGACTTCCTGAGTTTGTCAGAACCATTGAATAAAATATTCTCTGTGAAGCACTAGGCCAGGTACATAGCAATTATATAGGAAACGAAAGCTGTTAGCATTACTACTATATTCTTCAAGAACTCTTTCTCAATATGAAAACTGTTACAAATAATTTTCAAAAAGTAGCTAGCCTTAGAAGCTCAATCACCCCCAAATTTTCAATGATTACTCATTCTACCTCAATTTGTCTATCACTTCCCCTCCCTGCTCCACCATCTTTGTGCCTGTCAAGCTCAAAACGAAAGGAGTATAAATACCTGTCAGCCCTAAAAACCCCATATTGGTTCAGCTTTTCCTGGAGAAAGCTGATTTCTCTACCAGAAGAGAGAGGAGAAAGCTATTTAACAGGATAATCCCTCTAAGAAGCTTTAGAATAAGGCTTAAACGTAGCATTTTCATTCATAAGACATTTATTTCACCTCATATCACTAATTGACTCTAGTAATGGGTTATACGTTCACTTTCATTTTAATAATGAGAAAGAGGTAGGAAGTTCAAAAAACTAAATTACATTTGATGTGATAATGACACACATAAATTTTAAGATAAATTTGAGTGAAACATGCAATTGGAAAGTGTTATTTGACACGTTTTTAAAGCCAAAACAAGGTAGTAATGTTAACATGATAAGCTCCAGTCAGAGTGTTTTAGATATTCCTTATTGAAAAGATGGGTCAGACAAAAATATCAGTTTCCTACAACTCCCCCCAAACCCCAATCTAAACTGGTCCTCACTGTTAGTCTCTGCAAGGGTACTCTGTTCAACATCACAGCTAATGGCAGAGTTCATAGGTATGTGTTTACTTGTGGATTTATTTGGCCAGTCTCACCCACTAAGCTTTAAGCTCTTAGAAGGACAGGGATTGTGATTATTTGTCCACCATGCTATACTCCTGTTCTTAGTACAGCGCTCAATGTTGTTGTGCTGGTTGTGCCGTTAAGTCCATTCTGACTCATAGCAACCCTATGTACAACAGAACTAAATAAACATTGCCCAGTCCTGCACCATCCTCAAAACCATTATGCTTGAGCCCATTGTTGCAGCCACTGTGTCAATCCATCTCGTTGAGCATATTTCTGTTCTTCACTGATCTTGTACTTTACCAAGCATGATGTCCTTCTCTGGGTCTGTTCCTCCTGATAACATGTCCAAAGTGTGTGGGATGAAGTCTCACCATGCTTGCTTCTAAGGAGCATTCTGGCTGCACTTTTTCCAAGACAGATTTATTTGTTCTTCTGGCAGTCCATGGTATATTCAATATTCTGCACCAACCCAGTAATTCAAAGGCACTAATTATTCTTTGGTTTTCTTTATTCATTGTCCAGCTTTCACATGTAAATGAGGTGATTGAAAACACCATGGCTTGGGTCAGGTGAACCTTGGTCCTCAAAGTGACATCTTTGCTTTTTAAACTGTAAAGAGATCTTTTGCAGCAGGTTTGCCCAATGCAATGCATCTTTTGATTTCTTGACTGCTACTTCCACGGGCATTGATTGTGGATCCAAGTAAAATGAAGTCCTTGATAAATTCAATCTTTTCTCTATTTATCATGAGGTTGCTTGTTGGTCTAGTTGTGAGGATTTTTGTTTTCTTTATGTTGAGGTGTAATCCATATCGAAGGCTGTGGTCTTTGATCTTCATCAGTAAATGCTTCAAGTCCTCTTCACTTGCAGCAAGCAAGTCTGTGTCACCTGCATATCACAGGTTGTTAATGAGTGTTTCTCCAGTCCTGATGCCACATTCTTCTTCATAGAGTCCAGCTTCTCGGATTATTTGTTCAGCATACAGATTGAATAAGTATGGTGGAAGGATACAACCATGATATACTCAACTTTCCTGACTTTAAATCACGAAGTATCCCCTTATTCTGTTCAAACGACTACCTCTTAGTCTAAATACAGGTTTTTCATGAGCACAATTAAGTTGTTCTGGAATTCTCATTCTTCACAATGTTATCCATAATTAGTTATGATTACAATCATAATTTGTTATGATTACAGCACTCAATAGATTTGTTGAATTAAATAGTCAATGCATGTGTTCATGGGCCAGTTTTATTGATATACTTTCATATATATTTGGTATAGTGATGGTGAGCATTTTAAAAGATCTCTTTACTATAGGTTCTAATAACTTTATGTAACTATATATATAAAGAACTATATGTATATTATGTGTATATACTATACACACACACACACATATCACTGGATTGTGTAAATAGTTAACACACTCAGCTGCTAAACGAACGGTTGGAGATCCATATCCACCCAGAGGTATCTGTGAAGAGAGTTCTGGTGATCTACTTCTGAAAAAAACAGCCACTGAAAACCCTATGAGCACAGTTCTACCCTGACATACAGGGAATTGTCATGAGTTAGAATCAGCTCAATGGCAACGTTTTAACCAACCCGACCAACCCATTGCCGTCAAGTCGATTCCAACTCACAGCAACCCTAACATTTTAGCACTGGTTATATATATATAATATATATATGTGTGTGTGCATGTACGCATATGTATATGTATACGTGTATATATATAGCTTTATACAACTATATATACGTATATCGAAAAAGTAAAAAATTAACCAAACCTGTTGCTGTCAAGTTCCGACTCATAGTGACCCTATAGGACAGAGTAGGGTCCATAGGGTTTCCAAGAAGCACCTGGTGGATACAAACTGGCAACCTTTTGGTTAGCAGTTAAGTTCTTAACCACTTCACCACCAGGGCTCCTATATAGTACAGATAACTATTAAAAAAAAAAAATTTTTTTTTTTTTTACTGTAACTATATATTAATATGTATATATAGTTTTCAGTTTACTGGGGAGGGGATTATATCTTGATTCAAAGTTTGAAAAGTTTTCATCTGAAGACTGCATACTTTAAAAAGCAAGTCACTAAGAATGCCAGTCTCATTTTTAAAGAGTGATGGTGATTGGCGTGGGTCTTCTTAAAGTTTACGCACCAATAGAAAGGATGATTTTGAGGCTTCTCATCTCATCATCTTGTCAATTCCTGGACATTACGCAAGATGATTCCAAGTTGATATACCCACATAGCAACCTTGTGTAGCTTGCTGTTTTGTATCCTTAGGACATAGAGTAATGCTTAGTATATAGCAGGCACTCATTAAATAACTGTTACATACACTGCTCAGTCAGTCTATTTGCTAACTAACCCCCCAAAAACCAAACTTGTTGCTGTCGAGTCGATTCCAGCTCATAGTGACCCTATATGACAGAGTAGAACTGCCCCACAGGGTTTCATTTTGGTTAGCAGCGTAGGTATTAACCACTGTGACACCAGGGCTCCATTTGCTAAACTAAAAAAACTAGAGCGAATTAATATGCCCTTCCTGTGTTGGCATGTGTGGTATCAATTTAACAAGTAATTTTGATGATGCCTTTTGACGGCACTAAGGAAATCTCAGGATTTTGAAAACAGTATATCCCAATACGTAATCTTAGAGAAAACAAATTAAATCTAAAACAATTTATTACTAGTTCTCCAGGCTTTTTTTTTTTTTAAAGTTTTATGAACTAATAGCTTTTAGTTATTTAGTTTGAAAACAAGAGGCTATCATTTCTTCATTATAATGAATATTAGCTACTGAAAAAAAGAAGATATTTAAAGGGAGTGTTCATTGTTCAGAGAGAATTCCCAGGATGACATCAGTTTTGAGAAATACAACTGTTTTTAGATAATCTGTTTAAAACTTTAAAAAGTGATAAAGGTCAGTAACGTTACAATTTACCTTGGAGAAGCACAGATAATTCTGACAATTTTGAAGTATGCAAAAAACATGCAAGTTGTCAAAAATAAGAACATAAGAATTTCATTACCGAATATTATTTCCAACAGACATCTCAGACTCACACACTTTTTATGTTACCCCATCTTCACCTGCCAGTTAGAGGGGACTTTCACTTTTTAATTTATGTGCACCTATATTGTTAGAAATTTTATAAGTGTGTCTTAATTTGCCAATCATGTTTCTAACGTAAGCCAGTCTTTAAAGTCTTTAAGAGCTGACTTATTTCTCAGATTATATACCCTACTCCATGACTATAAAACAATTAAATGATATTAAATATAAAGCTTTATTATTAATAACTGAAAGGACTGTTAAGCTTTTAAGAATTACTTAATTATATAAATAAGACCTAAATATATTCTCATTAAAAACAAAAACAAAAATGATATAGCTAAAGCTCATGTGTCACTTGTCTGCCACCTCCAATCCCAGTGCCTTTCCCAGAAGTAAAGATGGTCGTCAATGTGGTGGTTATCCTTCTGTGCTTTAAATATATTTTCTCTCTTTTGGCAGCTAAAATCTATTATAATTAAGAAATGGTTTATACATATACGTGTGTATATATATATATAACACTACAGAAATATGTGTATTTTGAGTGCCTTTGAAATATATATGGTATCCTACTACATGTATTCTATTTTTAAACAACTTCTATTTTTAAATTGCAGTGTCCTCGGCAATTTTTTCATGTTAGTACTTACACATGAAGTACTGGAAATTTAACTGAGGATCTCCTTTACAATTTGAACTGAGGAATGCATATTTTAGCCCAAATATTCTTCTCTTGTCCCATCAATTTTCAGGGTAGTTTTATCGGATAAGGTTAGCATAATCAGGAAACCTACAACAAGTCCTTTAACATAGGTTTACTACATAAATATTAGTAATGTGCCAAGCTAGACTTAATCGGTGCAATGCTTTTGGCTATCCAGCATTGTACATTGGAAGCCACTGGCTTTTCTGTCTAAATTCCAAACGTATTTAGAAAGATGTAAAGATTGATGTTACCATAACAGCAAAAATCTTGAATCCTAACAATGTTTTAGAAGTCACTCTTCCTTTGTTGTATTTATTCATTTATTTATTCTTTAACATTAATCAAGTTGATGCTGTGTACAAAGCACTCTGCTGTTAGCTGTTGTTGTCAGGTGCCATTGAGTCAGTTCTGATTCATAGAGACCCTAGGTACAACAGAATGAAACATTTGCCCAGTCCTGCGCCATCCTCAAGATCATCGTTGTGCTTAAGCTCATTGTTGCAGCGACCGTGTCAATCCACCTCATTGAAGGTCTTCAACTTTTTTGCTGACCCTCTACTTTGCTGAGCATGATGTCCTTGTCCAGGGACTGATCCTTCCTGGTAACATGTCCAAAATATGTGAGATAGAGCTTGACCATCCTCAATTCTAAGGAGCATTCTGGCCATACTTCTTGCAAGACAAATTTGTTCATTCTTTTAGCAGTTCATTATATATTCAGTATTCTTTGCTATGGCCATAATTCAAAGACATCAATTCTTCTTTAGTCTTCCTTATTCATTGTCCAGCTTTTGCATGCATATGAGGCAACTAAAAACACCATGGCTTGGGTCAGGCGCACCTTAGTCCTCAAAGTGACATCTTCGCTTTTTAACTTTTAAAGAGGTCTTCTGCTGCAGATTTGTCTAATGCAATGCTTTTTTTGATTTTTTGACTGCTGCTTCCATAGGTATTGACCGTAGATGCAAGTAAAATGAAATCCTTGACAACTTCTATCTTTTCTCCGTTTATCATGATGTTACTGAATGGCCCAGTTGTGAGAAATTTTGTTTTCTTTATGAATCGAATTGATGGCAGGGAGATTTTTTGGGGTTTTATGTTGAGGTGTAATCCATACTGAAGGCTATAGTCTTTGATCTCCGTCAGTTAATGCTTCAAGTCCTCTTCACTTGTAGCAAGCAAATTTGTGTCATCTGCATAACGAAGGTTGCTAATGAGTCTTCCTCCAATCCTGCTACTGCATTCTTCTTCATATAGTCCACCTTCTCGGATTATTTGCTCAGGAAACAGATTGAATAGTTTTGGTGAAAAGATACAACCCTGATATACACCTTTCCTCATTTAAACCACACAATATCCCCTTGTTCTGTTCGAATTACTGCCTCTCGATCTATGTACAGGCTCCTTATGAGCATAATTAAGTGTTCTGGAATTCCCATTCTTTGCAATGCTGAATGCTGTCCATAATTTGTAGTGATCCACATAGTCAAGTGTCTTTGCATAGCCAATAAAACACAGATAAACACTTTTCTGATATTCTCTGCTTTCAGCCAAGATTCACCTGACATCAGCAATGATATCCCTTGTTGCATGTCTTCTTCCGAATCCGGCTTGAATTTCTGGCAGTTCCCTATCGATGTACTGCTGCAACCACTTTTGAATGATTTTCAACAAAATTTTACTTGCATGTGATATTAATGATATTGTTTGATAATTTCTGCATTTGGTTGGATCACCTTTCTTTGGAATAGACATAAATATGAATCTTCTCCAGTTTGTTGACCAGGTAGCTGTCTTCAAAATTTCTTGGCATAGACCAGTGAGCACATCCAGGGCTGCATTCATTTGTTAAAATATCTCAGTTGGTATTCTCTCAATTCCTGGAGGCTTGTTTTTCACCAATGTCTTCAGTGCATCAGTTCTTTTGTAAGACCAATTACTTCTTCATCACAAATACCTTTTGCAACATCATAAACAGCAACTATACACAGGGACCTCGCCAAATCGATTACATATGTGGTAAGAGATGATGGAAAAGCTCAATATTAGTCAGAACAAGGCCAGTGGCCGACTACAGAACAGACCATTAATTGCTCATATGCAAGTTCAAGTTGAAGCTGAAGAAAATTAGAACAAGTCCACAAGAGCCAAAGTATGACCCTGAGTATATCCCACCTGAATTTAGATACTATCTCAAGAATAGATTTGGTGCACTGAACACTAATGGCCGAAGACCAGATGAATTGTAGAATGACATCAAGGACATCATATATGAAGAAAGCAAAAAAGACAGGAAAGAAAGAAAAGACCAAAATGGATGTCAGAAGAGATCCTGAAACTTGCTCTTGAACATTGAGTAGCTAAAGTGAAAGGAAGAAATGATGAAGTAAAAAAGCTGAATGGAAGATTTCAAAGGATGGCCCGAGAAGACAAACTAAAGTGTTATAATGACATATGCAAAGACCTGGAGTTAAAAAACCAAAAGGGAAGAACATGCTTGGCATTTCTCAAGCTGGAAAAACTGAAGAAAAATTCAAACCTCAAGTTGCAATAGTAAAGGATTCTATGGGCAAACTACTGAATGACACAGAAAGCATCAAAAGAAGATGGAAGGAATACACAGAATCACTGTATCAAAAAGAACTGGTCTACGTTCAATCATTTCAGGAGGTGGCATATGATCAAGAACCAATGGTACTGAAGGAAGAAGTCCAAGCTGCACTGAAAACATTGGCAAAAGCACTCTGCTAGGAGATAAGAATTAGAAGAAACCGAACATCAAGGTTGTATCCTTTCACTATGCTTATTCAATCTCTTTGCTGAGCAAATAATCTGAAAACTGGACTATATGAATAAGACCACAGCATCAGGATTGGAGAAAGACTCATCAACAACAAGCAATATGCAGAGGACACAATCTTGCCTGCCGAAACCTAAGAGAACTTGAAACATTTATTGATGAAGATCAAAGACTGCAGCTTTCAGTATGAATTACATCTCAACATAAAGAAAACAAAAATTGTCACAACTAGACCAGTAAGCAACATCATGACAATTAGAGAAAAGACTGAAGTTGTCAAGGATATCATTTTACTTGAATCCACAATCAACGCCTATGAAAGCTACAGTTAAGAAATCAAATGACGCATTGCATTAGGCAAATCTGCTGCAAAAGACCTCTTTAAAGTGTTGAAAAGCAAATATGTCACTTTGTGGACTAAGGTGAGCCTGACCCAAGCCATGGGGTTTTCAATTGCCTCAACTGCACACAAAAGCTGGACAATGAATAAGGAAGACCAAAGAAGAATTGATGTCTTTGAATTATGGTGTTGGCGAAGAATACTGAACGAAACAAAAGAATGAACAAATCTTTCTTGTAAGCAGTACAGCTAGAATGCTCCTTAGAAGTAAGGATGGCGACACTGTCTCGTGTCCTTGTTTTTGAAATTGTACTTTAGATGAAGGTTTACAGAATGCACTAACTTCTCATTAAACAGTACACATATTGTTTTATGACATTGGTTAACAATCCCACAACACGTCAACACTCTCCCTTCTCAACCTTGGGTTCCCTATTTCCAGCTTTGATAACCCCTCCTGCCTTCTAGTCCTTGTCCCTGGACTGGTGTATTCATTTAGTCTCATTTTGTTTATGGCCCTATCTAAACTTTTGGCTGAAGGGTGAACCTCAGGAGTGACTTCATTAGTGAGCTAAAAGGATGTCCAGGGGGCCATACTCTTGGGGTTTCTACAGTCTCTGTCAGGCCAGTAAGTCTGGTCTTTTTTTGTGAGTTAGAATATTGTTCTACGTTTTTCTTCAGCTCTGTCTGGGACCCTTTATTGTGATTCCTGTCACAGCATTCCCTGGTGGTAGCCGGGCACCATCTAGCTGTACTAGACTCAGACTGGTGGAGGCCATGGTAGTTGTGGTCCATTAGACTAATGGACCTTGGGACTTTGGACTAATGTTTCCCTCATGTCTTTAGTTTTCTTCATTCTCCCTTGTTCTCTAAGGGGTGAGACCAGTGGAGTATCTTAGGTGGCCGCTCACAGGCTTTTAAGACCCCAGACACTACTCACCAAAGTAGAATGAAGAACATTTTCTTTATAAACTGTGTTATGCCAATTGAAATAGATGTTTCCAGAGACCATGGTTCCCACAGCCTGCACCCCAGTAATATGGTCCTTCAGGGAGTTTGGATGTGTCTATGGAGCTTCCATGACCTTGCCTTTTACAAGTTATCTCATGTGCTTTGGACATGTTATCAGGTGTGACCAGTTCCTGAGAAGGACATCATTCTTGATAGAGCCCCCCAAAAAACCCAGTGCCATCGAGTCACTGGTTTTTTTTGAGGGGTGAGAGAGTCAGCAAAAAAAAAAAAAAGAAGACTCAATGAGATGGATTGACACAGTGGCTACAACAACAGGTTCAAACACAGCAATGATAATTAGGATGGTGAAGGATCAGGCTATATTTCTTTCTGCTGTGAATGTGGTCCCTGTGAGTCAGAACCAACTTGACAGCATCTAACAACAACAATGCAAATAGGTCATGCAATACCTAAACAACAAATCAATTCAATGCTTTTGGCAAATACTGCAGTAGAGATAGAAACAGTGGTATAGATGTCCTAAGAACAGAGGGATATTTTAAACAATCAATGAGCAAATATTTATTGACCTGTGCTAAAAACTGAGCTAGGTGCTGGCATTACATTGTTCTCTTCTTCTTTTTGAACTAAAAAAAAAGTATTTACTTATTTTTTTTAATCTGAAAAATTTTCTGAGTATTTAGAAAAATGTAGCTCAGTGGACAAGGGCAGAGCCTCTGATGCCAAATTACCTGGGTTCAAATCCTTGTTCTGCTCTTTCCTAATTGTGTGATCTTCAACTTACCCTCTTAGTTTCATCTACAAAATATGGGTAATAATAATATCTAATCCCTAAGATTGTCATGAAAATTAATACATGTAAAGCACATAAGACAATGTCTGACAGTAATTATTCAATGTGCTAATTACTATTATATCATCTTTAGCATCAGGCATTCTCTCTTTGTCTTCAGTTCCAGATGCCCTTCCTTAGCTCTTAGGTTGGATCTTTATGGAGTGTCATGAAGTCTGTCCAATATGTTCACTTACATGTGGCTTATGTGGACAGATTTCATTTATATATCTCCAGGATGAGAGAAAACAGTCATAACTTCAAAATACTTTTAATCCAGTTACATCTTAATAAATATTTGGATTTATTTCTGGGATCTACTATCAAACACAAGATAAAGCCTTGTAGAAAGGAAATAAAAATGAAAAGACTTCAGAATAACACACACACACACACACACACACACATACACAGCTCTGACCCAAATCTTGTTTGAATAGTTTTTCATGAAATTTCATAGTGTAGACATTATAAATGCAACTTTTTAAAAAATTCCAGCACTTTAATCATTCTCATGTTTGCTGCTGCTTTTGACTGTTCCTTGGTAAAATTAATTGCAAACCATCTCCACAGGAGGTTGGGATGTGGGGTGGTGGAGGGGGGAGGCAGGGCTTCAGATAATGAGTTGAATCTGTCCATGTTGTCAGGTTCCCCTGTTCTTACTCCTTCCCACCCTGCCCACTTAAACTTTTTAGAAATACTTCCAAAAAAGCCTTTCTGTACTTATTTTTTTTTTTTCCAGTTTACTGAAGCGTATGGCATTGCACTCTGTAAGGGGTACATGAGTCAGTATTGTCATATCTACTCCTCTGACTCTTAACTCTCTCTCTGTTTTCCATTTATTTATTTCTACCTTTTGTTTCCCTTCAGATTTTGTTCTATTTTCTTCATGCTTGTTTTTCTTCCTTAAACAACATTGCCTCTAATTTGTTAAGATTCAGTATTGGACTACAGGGATGGAAAATAAATATAAAGGAATCCGTTTAAACTATTTGTCTACTATTTCGATCATTCTCTTGCTATTTTCTTTATTTCCACTAATGTGCTGTCCTTCCATAGTCTGTAACTGATAAAATTCACTTAATCAATCCAAATCTTTTTTTTTGCCTGAAATATGAGCATTAAAGCAAGAATTCTTATAATGTGTAGATTTGTTGTTGTTGTTAGGTGCCGTCAAGTCGGTTCCAACTCATAGCAACCCTAGGTACAACAGAAGGAAACACTACCCTGTCCTTCACCATCCTTACCATCATTGTTATGTTTGAGCCCGTTGTTGCAGCCACTGTGTCAGTTGGTGCACTCTCAATTGATGTTCTCTGGCTGAAATGGATGTTCAGGCCTTTGCAGGAATATTCTTTTTTTTTTCCTAGCTGTCTTTCTCTCTGATTCTTCAGATTGGCTATTTCAAAGTTGTTGTTTTTCACTTTGAAACCTTCTAATTAAAAACTTCACCCTTCACTCTTAGAAGATAATTTCACCTTTTAGTTCGCAGAGAAAACAGAAATCACCACCCAGAAACTTCCTCAGCTTTCTCTAATCCCATATACAATTTGTCTGAACCCACCCTTCCCTGATGCCTTTGTGCACAGTGGAAGAGGCACTCTCACTTGCTTAAAGCTTTAGATCCTAAACTGCCTGTTTCTTCAAGGATTATCTTTTATCCATTTTTCTCTCTTCCATTTGTATTGTCAACTTTTTTCTCTGCTAAGTCAATGGTTGGAATAAATTTAAGCACTTTCTTGTCTTTTCCACCTAAAACAAGTAAGTAAACAAGATCCTTAATCGACCCTACATATCTAACTACAGAACTACTTCTTACCTCTTCTTTAAACCCAAGCATTTTGAAAGGAATGAGAGATCTAGAATTACATTTCTAAATTCTCAGTAACTATTAAGACATCCAGCTCATTTAAATCTCCTTTATGTCTTTAAAATGAAACTGTCTTCACAACGGTCCTCATTGCCACCTTTACTGCTAATTATAATGAAGATCTTTTAAGCTTTATCTTACTTGATCTCTCTTTAGCATTTGATAGGATAGACCACCTCTTGAAGTACTTTTTTTTCTCTTGAATTTTGGTGACACCACATCTTCCATCTTGTTCATCTCATTTCATTGGCATAATAAAACTCCTTTCATTATGTCAATGACTCCTAAAAACTATATAAAGAATAAAATAAGTATTATTTAAATATTCTCCAGAAGGAACCGCTGTTGCTATTTGCAGTGTTTTCATCTAATTTTTTTTTTTTCTTAGGGGTTAGCCAGTCATCGTCTATAAACGTCTTGTTTAGGTGACATTGAGTTAGTTCCGACTCATAGAGACCCTATGTACAAACACTGCCTGGTTCTGGGCCACCCTCACAATCATGTTCCAACCAGCATAGTGCTGTTATTTTACGTACTAAATAGAATTTAATTTAATCTCCCTATCTTTTTCCTTTTTTTTTTTTTTTTACCTTTTTCCTGGCAGCAAACTTGATATACGTGGAAGAATGGTCCTCTCTCATTCCGCCTGTTTGTTAGAACAGTATGGAAGGACTCTGTCTTACAGGTTTATTGGAGTGAAATAAACATCCTTTTTTCACTTGCGATTTGCTGCCTTCTCCTAGGATTCAAATAGACGCTCAGAGAACTGTGAGAGACTCTATGTTGTACTTAGAAACACTCCCTCACCCAAATTTACAGCTCTGTCATTTGGTGTGTGTCTAATTTTTCTTGTCCTTGTGTAGGAGTTTCTCTGGGAAGTTCCTCAGTCCTTTATATAATTAGATTTCCAAAAATCTGTTTGGAAAATTGATCAAGTCTATTTGTGTATGCCTGACTCAAGCAATGGACATAGTTTAGTCTCAATCCAGGGCTTTTCATCAAATGTATCATGCTTAGGGAAAGAAGCCAGTCTCCAAGGTTACACACTGTATGATTCCACTTACATGAAATTCTCAAAAAGATAAACTATAGAGATGGAGAATAGGTCAGTGGTTGCCAAGGGTTTGAGAAGTGAGGAAGTGTGACTACAAAGGAATGACGTGAAGGAATCTTTGAGGGAATGGAACTCCTCCATAGTCTGCAATGGGTATTTGACGGCATGATAATTTAATAAATAAAATGGAATTTAAAATGTAAACCTGAGATTTACAAGTTACAAGAATCCCAGAATGTCCAAGTGAGTTTGTCATGATCTAGATATAGGGGTTTATGCAATGTCATTAGAAATATTTTCTTTTACTTTCTTTAGCTCACAGTTAAAATCTAACTGGGCCTCTATACCTTAATATGTTAACGTACATCCATCTTTCATGTGTGCCAAGACTATGTTTTCTTCACTTTTATCTATGTTAGCTTCACTTTCAGACAGGCTTCCCACAAGGTGCCAAAAATAGTCACCAATAACTATAGACTTACATTCCCCTCACAAACAAAAAGGAATTTCCTCTTTCCCAATACCTTCAATATTCTCTGGGTGGAAAAGATCTCCACTGGCAAAGCTTTGGTCACATGTACATCCCTGAAAGCATCATTTTGGACAGGAGATGGCATTCCGTCTTTGTTCTAGCCTCAGTTCCATGGCTACTGTTGGATCAGGTATAGGGACAGCCCTACCACACTAGTAGACAAGAGTGAAGTAAGTGTAGTTGGCCAAAGGGTTGCTGAACAGACAGAAACATATGTCATCTACAGTGGATTTAGTACTGGGAAAAACACCTCTCATTGTTTCAGTTTCCTCATGTGGAAAAAAGGAACAATGATAGTACCTTCAACTGAGTTGGATCACAGACCAAATGCCCCATTTCTCCCAGACATTTTCACAAGAAATTAAAGATTGTTAACGTGAATAAACTAACATTGCCATTGTTGTTGTTGTGTGCCCATTCATAGTGACCCTATATGACAGAGTAGAACCGCCCCCACAGGGTTTCCTAGGCTATAATCTTTACAGGAATAGATCACCAGATCTTTTTTCCCGTTAAGCCACTGCTGGGTTCAAACCACCAAACTTTTGGTTAGCAGCCGAATTCTTAGCCACTGTGCAACCAGGGCTCCTGAATATTGCCATAGTGCCTGCGTTTTATACGTGTAAAAACTTAGGATTCTAGAACCGAAAGGGTCCATGAAGGGTCATCTGTACCACCCCCCTGATTTCAGGTAGGGTTATACTTCTATATTTTCAGAGAGGAAACACACACACACACATATATATACACAACAACAACATAACCACCTTGATTCCATTCTCAGGAATCTCAGAAATATCTTAAATTCAGCTAAAGCTTTTATGTTATTGCTTAAGCTCAGGCCCCATTGTTCTGTCTTTAGTAATATATTTTTTAATAAAACAAAGTCGCTGATTTTCAATCTCCCTTTCAGATGTCTTCATATACACTTGAAAATGACATTAAGCCATAACATCCTTCATCAATCATTTGTCCTTCATGTGCCCAACTTCTGTTCTCTAAACTTCTTTTGCTTCATTTTTTAACCCTTGAAATATTTGATTTGAACCCATCAAAATTCTGCATAGTCCCTGTCAGTGAGCACAGAAACAGACGTGAGCACGAGTGG
The DNA here is from genome assembly GCF_024166365.1 of Elephas maximus indicus. Taxonomy (NCBI): domain Eukaryota; kingdom Metazoa; phylum Chordata; class Mammalia; order Proboscidea; family Elephantidae; genus Elephas; species Elephas maximus. The sequence continues at coordinate 141,115,903 of NC_064821.1, forward strand.
GGGGTAATGTTGCAAAAACAACACAGGAAACCTGAGCCCTTATTTGTTTTCTCAGGGGCAAAAAAAAAAAAGAAATGTTTTTAGAAGATGAAAAGCAGTACTAGATCTGGAGTTAAGGTTATTCCCGAATTCTGAGGGAGTCCCAATATTTCCCAGACCATCTGCTCCCAATCTCATTGCTAATGAAATGAACAGACTTTTTCATCCACAAATATAGCCTAAAGGGCAATTAATCAAAGGTTTTTGAGAATTCCTGGCGCAAAGGAGCTGTTTTCAAAGAAAGCTAAAGAGGAGAGTAAAATAGCAGAACATCAAACTGCATAAAATGCATATTTTCATCTGCTGATGGAGGACAGAGGTATTGCTGCCTGTATGAAGCATTTTCAAATCTATTCTTCCACCCCGTAATTCAGCTGCAGTCATTAGAATCAATTTAATTTCTCTAATCTCGTCCAAAACATGAACACCAGCCAAGACTCAGATTTTTTTTTTTTTCTTTCTGACAAAATAATACTGTAGCTTTAATTGGTGCATGGATCTGAAAAGGTTGTCATGGAGATGGGAATCTGCAAAAGGGCTGTTCCACTTCTCTGGCCTTGTTCTGAGCCTGAAGTGGAAGGTTCTACTGCTATAAGAGAGCAGGATTTCAACCTCTCCTAGTAAAACCTGTGTTTAAAAAAATTTTTTTTATGCAATTTTATCCCTATTTAATCTTTTGTTTCAGGAAAATTGTGAGGGCGCTCAAAATGGTACTAATGAAAGTGTTTTAGAATATTTGGTTTGTGATTGCTCAAGAGCAGAAAAATGGTGTCTAACAGGCTCTGATAATCCGATGCAGACAACTGCCATAGTTTGGAAACGTTTGCCACCTAGTGGTGGCAGTTGATATTATTGGTAAACATTGTCATCTTTAATTTAGATTCTTCAAAGGAATTATTACTGAATAGACTTACCTCTCTCCAGGCTGGTGCCTGGAATACTTTAAAGCCTCAGTTTAAATGCCAATTACTCAGTGGAATTTTTGCCAATTCTTCCTTTTTCCTACCTCCCCAGGCAGAAAATTAAAAAAAAATTTTTTTTTTCCATTGTATTCCTACAGCAATTTGTTCTTATCTCTGTTGCAATACTGATCATTGCACATTATATTTGTGTGTGTGTATTTGTGTATCTTTTGCCAGATTCAGTAGTTTCTTGAAAGAAAGATGTTTTATCTTATTCACTTTTTTAACTCCTCTGCATAGATGGCATTTAGCAGGGACAAATGTTTATTAAATTAGCAAATTGTCTTCTACCTGTCAGTATCCTCTTTGAGAGTTCTCTAGCTTACTATCTTTATATCGTTGGCCTTCTTTTAATTTCTTCTCAACACAACAGTTTCTCCTACTACAGGACCTTTGCACACTAGGTAGTTAGTTCCCTCTGCCTGGAATAATGTTCTTCTCTCCCCTCTTCGCCTGGGTAACACCTACTTCTCCTATGACGCTTGGCTAAGACATCATATGAAGGAAAATTTTCCGAAATTCCCTAACCAGGTAATTGTCCTTCTCATTGTATTACATTCTTAATACTTTTTACCAAGTGTGATTTTATCTGACCCGGGCAATTATTTGATTCACATCTACCTTTTCCAATAGTATTGAAGGTTTTCGAAGGCTGTAACCATACCTGTTTTTATTCATTGTGGTATCTCCAGTGCCTGAAAACAGTACTTGGCACAAGTGGAACTTAAATATTTGCTTATGATTACATTTTTTATTGAAATGTTGCACAAAAGTAATTCTAAAAGAGGAGGCAAAAATAAATTTGGGAATTTATAACCTTGGAAAAAACACAGTTTGATCATATTTATTTGAAGGGAGCAATACACACTTGAAATCTTAAGTTAATATAGGTTTCAAAATAAATGATCTCTCTATCATCTACCATGATTGGTGATCTGCCTGTGACTATTGGTAAAAACACTAGAGAAGCAAGATTTTGAAATATTTTCCTGGGAATTAACTAAATAAAAAGAAATGATTCTGTTTTGAATTAACTGGTATTTCCACTAACTGCAATTATCTAATAATAATAAGAGCTAAAATTTTTGGAAATGTTTCCTATGTGCCAGGCCACATGTGAAGTGCCTGATATGCAGTATCATTATCTACCTACAAAACACTTAGGTATGTTTCCCCAGGATTCAACTTGGTGGGATTTTCACCCGCTCTTTCAGCCAGTGAATTCGAAAAAAAATGACTGTGCGTTGTGGGGTACTGTACTGAAAAGAACACAGGTTTTGTAGTCACATCTGGTTTCAAGTATCTTGGCCATCTCCAAGCTATGAGATCTTGGATGATGTTGCCTATTAGAATTTCAGTTTCCTCGTCTGTAAAATGAGATTAAGAAAATCTATTTTACAGGACCCTTGCAGACATTAAAAAAAAAAAAAAAAAACCCTGCCATCGAGTTAATTCCTACTCATAGCGACCCTATAGGACACAGTAGAACTGCCCCATAGAGTTTTCAAGGAGCACCTGGCGGATTCCAACTGCCGACCTTTTAGTTAGCAGCCCTAGCACTTAACCACCCAGCCACCAGGGTTTCCTTGCAGACATTAGCATACCCTTATTTTCTAATCATTCTTGTTAATCTTTAATAACCAAGATAAGTGCCTACAACATGCTAGAAAAACAAAAATAAGTAAGATATCGTCCTCACATTCAAGTAGCTGTACAGAGTTAAATCTACAAGTTATGATTACAGTGGAAGGTAAGGATGTTCTAATGGTGAGAGGTGCAGGATGGCTCAGGGGCATTGACAGGACTAATAGTGAGAGCAAGAATGGGACGGTCCCTTAGCGCTGCTGTGGGGGTAGGTGTGGAGGGCTCCCCTAATGCTGCAGTGGAGGCAGGCGGGAGCTGTTGCCAATTTTCTCTTACGTTAGAAGCCTATCAGTTAGTATATGATCTAGTCATGCTGCTTGGGCCAAATCTTGGCTCTTCCCAACCACCGTTATTGTTAGGTGCTATGGAGTCGATTCCGACTCAGAGAGACCCTATATGATAGAGTAGAATTGCCCCACTGGGTTTGCTAGGCTGTAATCTTTACGGGAGCAGACCGCCAGGTCTTTTGTCTTGTGGAGCCGCTGCTGGGTTCAAACTGCCGATCTTTCAGTTAGCAGCCCCTGACCTTTTGGTTAGCAGCAGAGCACTTAACCATTGCACCACCCAGGCTCTTTTCTGTGATAACAGCAATAGCTAAAACTTACAAAACACTATGTGCCAAGGATTCTTCTAAGTGCTTTACGTATCTTTAAAAAAAAAAAATTACTGTCGAGTGAATTCCAACTCATAGCGACCTTATAAAACAGAGCAGTAGGACTGCCCCTAGGGTTTCCAAGGAGCAGCTGGTGGATTCAAACTGCCGAACTTTTGGTTAGCAGTCATAGCTCTTAACCGCTACAACACCAGAGCTTCTTAGCTCATTTTATCTTTACAAGGTCATTTTACAATGAGCAACCAAGGAACGATGAAGTTAAGCAATAAGGTCACAGAGATAGTAAGAAAGTCAGAGTTGGGATTGAAAACCAGACAATCCGGCTCCAGAGTTCCATACTTAACCACAACTGACTCTCTGAAGTGCCATTAACACTACTACTACATGTCACACACTTAATACATGGCCTGGTACGTAGGAACCATTTCTATACATTTTAGCTCTTATTGCTATTAGATAACTGCAGTTAGTGGAAATACTAATTCAAAATAGAAAAATTTCTTTTTATTTAGTTAATTTTCAGGAAAATATTTCAAAACCTTGCTTCTCTAGTTTTTACCAATAGATGTAGGCAGAACACTAATCAGAGGCTGTAGTTTTGCCTTTCAAGAGCCCTCTTGTGGAAAACTGTAATAGTTCAGGGTAACATGTTTATCTAAAAATCATCTAAAAATTTTTTTATATACATGGGAAGAAATACTGAAAGCAAAGAAAATCCATTCATATTTATTAATTTGACATCATATTGTTTCGCTGAATGTAGCAAATGTATTTCATTATTGATGACTCACACTTTGGAGTTAAGTAGGTAAAACATTACAGTGCTATAAAAAATTAAAAGCAGCTTCACAAAAAATATTACTACCTGTTTATTTACTAAATCATAGTAGAGCAAACTTGACATGACTTCACAAATAGTCTCTATTAACTTTTAACCTTTCAGAAAAATTGTAAGGTAAAACATTACATGCAAAAATTTACTTACCTCAAAAAAAAAAAAATGTGGTATTAGCATTTAGTATGAAGTAATAATATGTTTTCCTTTAGTGTCATTCACTCATTTTAAAACAAGTTTGAATAAGGAATTTGAATTAACCTTGATTAAGGAATAACCCTGTATATGTCTGAATATGCTACAGTGTTTAAAAGGTTCTTGGAGCAATTAAGGGTATGAACTGATTAAATATTAGTGTTGGGATGAATCATTTATTAGATAACTCTATTGTGAGAGTGAATTCATGCCTTTTCCTGAAGAAAATATTCCCCTGGAAACAAGTGTTTATTTGTCTCTAAGGTTCTCTGATTTGTTACTGCAGAAATGTATATGACAGTGATTTTATCTCTACTTTCATTTATAAAAATGACGCTGTTATCTGCCCTAAAAGCAGGGAGACCAGCTGCACTTTCTAACTCTTGTTTCTGAACTGTAATGAGTGGTCCTAGCAGTGTGCATTTTCCTTAGGTGTTTACCCACCTCCACTCTGAGGATAGAGATAATATGAAGAATTTACAGTCCTTTCCAGATGCAAATACACAAGGTTTCCAAGTGCAAATGTACAAGGTCAATGGATCCTTTAAATATGAGCTTGCTGTTTCAGTAATTTCCAAACTTCAACAATTCAACTTATTGGAAGAGCTCACGGTTAACTTGTAATTTAATTTGCTTCCAACAAAGATGTTCATTAAGCTCCTATACTATTATTACCCAGGTAATAAGCCAATGTTTATGGCCCTTATCTCTTATAATTTTTACAATGAGGAAACATTATCAAGGTCCTAGAGCAAATAGACGGTCAAGCTGAGACTAGAACCCAAATCTGACTTTAAAGCATCTACTTATTGTTGTTAGTTGTCGCAGAGTTGGCTCTGACTCATGGTGACCTTGTGTATAACAGAATGAAAGGCTGCCTTGTTCTTTACCATTTTCATGAACATTGGTATATTTGAGTCCATTGTTGTGGCTATTGTGTGAATCCATGTCATTTTTTTTTTTGTCACCATAATATTTTATTTTTAAAGCCACACATACTAATTTCTCTTTACTATGTACTGAATACCTTTCTATACCCTCCATGTTATTTATTTTTAATTTTTATTGTGCTTTAAGTGAAAGTTTACAAATCAAGTCAGTCTCTCATACAAAAGTTTATAATACATCTTGCTATATACTCCTAGTTGCTCTCCCCCCTAATGAGACAGCACACTCCTTCTCTCCATCCTCTATTTCTGTGTCCATTCAGCTAGCTTCTGTCCCCCTCTGCCTTCACATCTCGCCTCTAGACAAGAGCTGCCCGCATAGTCTCATGTGTCTACTTGAGCCAAGAAGCTCACTCCTCACCATTATCATTTTCTATCTTATAGTCCAGTCTAATCCCTGCCTGAAGAGTTGGCTTTGGGAATGGTTCCTGTCTTGGGCTAACAGAAGGTCTGGGGACCATGACCTCCTGGGTCCATCTAGTCTCAGTCAGACCACTAAGTCTGGTCTTTTTATGAGAATATGAGGTCAGCATCCCACTGCTCTTCTGCTCCATCAGGGATTCTCTGTTGTGTTCTCTGTCAGGGCAATCTTCCGTTGTAGCCAGGCACCATCTAGTTCTTCTGGTCTCTGGCTGACATAGTCTCTGATTTATGTGGCCCTTTTTGTCTCTTGGGCTCATAATTACCTTGTGTCTTTGGTGTTCTTCATTCTCCTTTGCTCCAGGTGGGTTGAGACCAGTTGATGCATCTTAGATGGACACTTGCTGGCGATTAAGACCCCAGATGCCACTCCTCAAAGTGGGATGCAGAATGTTTTCTTAATAGATTTTATTATGGTAGTTAACCTAGATGTCCCCTGAAACCATGGTCCCCAATTCCCTGCCCCTGCTACGCTGGCCTTCGAAGCATTTGGCTTATTCAGGTTCAGTCTATGTTATTAGGTTTTCCCTGGTTTTCATTGGCCCTCTACTTTGCCAACCGTAATGTTCTTTTCTAGTGACTGGTCTTTCCTGATGATGTGTCCAAAGTAAGCAATCAAGCAATTGCACTGGATCAGTGGTTTCTTTAGTGGTTTTCCAGTGGTTTCTTTGGTGTTACAGTGTGATCAGGCGGTGCATCAGGCACTTCCATGTTTGAGGAGAGGATGTGAGAGTTGTCTGCACACGTGTGACTTGAGTTCTCAGCATGTGTTAGAGCACTTTCCCTTTTGTATGCTTTATTTTTTTTAATTCTCAAAAATACTTTATTTGAGAAAAGGCTTCTACAGCAAAAACCAATTTGTATACAAACCACTCTAACTACACACGCTGCCATTTAAGTTTTATCTCTATGAATAGAAAGGGGTAGAACTTCCTTTCAGTGACTTTGTTTCCTACCACCACCAACCTCCTTTTTCCCATCTTCTTTGATCTCACTCAGATCTCTTTTAAAGTGCAGATTTAGTTTTTCTTAGCAACAGACGTCTTTTAAAACTGCCCATGTTTCTATTTCTACTATACTTGCCGTGCAAGTCCAAGGATGAAGAAGTAGAGCCTAACAGAAATAGGAGCCCAGCCAAAAAGCATGAATTAAGCACATCTGCTTTGCAGCTGCCACACTTGTACATTTGGAGACCTTCCATTCCCATCAGATCTACCTTTTCTTCTCTAGTCATGCCTTAATATTCCTATCTCACTATCTTTGTAAGGAGCCCTGGTGGTACAGTGGTTAAAAGCTATAACGAGCTATGGCTGCTAACAAAAAGGTCTGTAGTTCAAATCCACGAGCCACTCCTTGGAAACCAAATGGGACGGTTTCACTCTGTCCTATAGAGCCACTGTGAGTTAGAAGCTCGATGGCAACTGATTTTTTTTTAATGGTATCTTTGTAAGGGTTGTCCTTCAAATGCCATGACTGACTTTAATGAGGGTAAAAAACATCCCAGAGAAAGAATGGATGCCAACGAGACAGTGTTTATCCATAAACAGAAAGTTCAGAGCTTCAGGTAGGGATAAACATACTTTGGGCTGAAAAGAAACTCATGTCAGCTAATAAATTTGTTTAGTTAGGACCCAGATTTTAATTTGGGAGATTTCAACGAGATTAAAATAAATAAATAACTAATGTAGTATTGTGTAGTCAAAGAGCATAGGCTTTGTGGACTGATACACCTAAGTTCTACTACCAATTATGCTACCTAGTTACTATTGAACCTGGGCATGTTATATTTCAAAGATCCAATTTTTCCATCTATAAAATGGAGATAATGATCCTGATGGCATTTTGAAGAATAAATGCTTAGTGTATGCAATGCACTTTGTGAAGTGCTCAATGAAGGTTAAAATATTAATTCTCTCTCCTCTTCATTTTTCTCTTGCTAATGAACAAACTTCAGTAGTCTACTCAAAACAAGCTTTGACAAGCTAATTGCAATTTCCCAGTGCCTTTAAAAACACTTTCTCTCTACCTGGATTCTCCTCTCCGATATTCCTTGTTTAGCCTTAAACACCCATTTGTCCTTCGAGACTACTTATATATTACGTCTTTAGAGTGATATTTATTAAAAGAATGAGTGAATTAGGCACTTGCCATTACCTAAAAAAAAAAAAGTTTCTGACCTCCTATAAATATCTGTCCCCTAATACTTGACAACTTGACAATTCTGATTTACTCTAGATCCTCAAACCATTATTTATTTATCTATTTAACAAATATATCATTGGGCATCTACTCTATGGCAGGTACCATGATAGGGGCCTGGGATACAAAAGCGAGCAAAGATAGAAAAAACAAAAAAGGTGTGGTCAAAGACCGGGAGCTTTCTAATTTCTATCATGGCTGGGGAATATGGTGGTGATGTTTCAGTGAAGATCTGAGGGATCTTTATTTCTTTCATGCAACCTACCATTGTCCGTATTTTTCTGTTTCTTTTGGGGGCCTTTTGTTCGGAATTCTTCACTAAAATATAAACTACATAAAGGCAGAGAATTTGTCTATCTTTGAAAAAAAAAATTGCCATCATGTTGATTCCAACCCTATGCTAGAGTGGAACTGTGCTCTATAGGGTTTTCAATGACTGTGATCTTTCAGAAGTAGATCTCCAGGCCTTTTTTCCAAGGCACTTCTGGGTGGACTTGAGCCACCAACCTGTTAGTTAGTAGTCAAGTGCTTAACTGTTTGCGCCATTTAGAGACTACGTGCTTATCTTACTGACCAATATATTCCTAGCACCTAGTAGCATGCCTGGAGCATCATAAATATCCAATAATTATTCATGTAATGAATAAATGAGTAACTGGGTTAATAGTGGGGTAAAGTGTTTCAAAGAGACTGCAGAGTTTGTGAAAAAATCTTGGTGGAAAACCTTAGGGCCAGGGTGAACATGGGGTAGTTGTTGTTGTTAGGTGCCATCGAGTCGGTTCCGACTCATAGCAACCCTATGCACAACAGAACGAAACACCACCCAGTTGGACATGTGGTAAAAAAAATGTGGTAGGGGCAGCCTAAATAAGCCTGGCAGAGAAGAGGGCCCTGGTAATCATGTTAAAGAACCTGGATCCTAAGTACCTCACAGTCATCATATTCTATGACACCTTCACTTATTGATTTAATTACGATGGAACTAAAAATACATACAGACCTCCTATTTCTAAAAGGAAGGAAAATCTTAAAGTCAACATTTTGATGAGAAAATGGAAAATAACGAAGGCTAAGTGCTAGCCTCTGAATCACTGTTGTTGCAGAAAAAACACTGCGTGCCTCCTAAGTTTTTTTCCAGTGTTCTAGTTTATAAAATATGATTCTGTGGCTAAGTGCCTGATTATGCTCATAGAAAAACCCCATGGAGACAGAGTTCAATATTGCCCTAGATGTAATGACACTGCAATTTGCTTAGGCATTTTTATTATATTTCCCTCTTTTGAAGGGAATGTTTGTTTTTGTGATCAGAAGTATGTCATTTTCTTCTAATATTCCAGCTTCCGGTACATCTTCAAGTAGAATTTCTTTTAAAGAAGGCTTGTGCATGGCAGTTTTATTGCTTGGAATCTCAATTTGTTCCGGGGATAAATCTCTGAGTAAAACAAATGGTACGTTTTCTGAAAAGCCTCACAGCTATAGTTTTTCTTCCTGTTTAAGTCAAAAGAGATAAAGCTAGAGGAATAAGCAGGAAGATTGCCTGGTGAAGGTGGCATGGAGATCTTAACAGTCAACAGCCTTTACTACTAGCAATGGCCCTAAATAGACCCTACAATTTTGTTAATGGGGTTTAATTCAATAGACAGGTAGGGTGACAGAAAAAAAAAAAAAAAGGAGACAGAAAGAGAAAAGAAGGGGAAAGGAAAGAAAAACTCAATTTTTTACATAACTGTATCAAAAGGTTATGCTTTCTGTCCTCAAGTAAGAAGCTTTGAAATTGCAAAGTAAATGTTAATATAGCTCTCACTGTTGAGCATCTAGTAGTCTCTGGCAATTGTAAATGGTTATACCCTGAACTGAGAATTAAAAGGTTGGCAAGACCCTACCCAGAGGCACCTCAGAAGAAAGCCCCAGCAATCTGCGTCTGAAAGGTCACAGCCTTGAGAATCCTGTGGAGTGCAGCTCTATACTATATTCAGAGGGTCATCAGGAGTCAACATTGACTTGATGGCAATTGGTTTGTTTATTGAGTATCAACTAGGTTCTCGTATCTTTATATTATCTCAGATTTTCCCAACAACCTTGCAAGATAATTATTATTATATCCATCTTAGTGACAAGAACACTGAGAGTCCCGCTAAGTAACTTACGCATAGTCATAAAGCTAGCAAGTGTTGGAGATGGAAGTCAGTTCCCTTGTCCCTTCTACCCTAAAGCCCCAAACTCTTTTCCATTGCCCTGCAGTCTCTGGAGGCTGCCCCAGATAGGACTATAACTAGTAAAGCTGGCCACAGGAATTTGTCTTTTGTGTACTACATTGAAAAACAAACAAACAAACAAACAAACAAACAAACAAACAAACAAACAAACAAACAAACAAACAAACAAACAAACAAACCCACCTTCCATCTCCAGGACAGAGAGGTCCCTGTTCAATTGTTCTTTGTGAATTCTCTACTTTCATTTCTTATGAACGTTCGTTACCAACGCTCACATACGAAAGTAGAACCTGAAAGCTCACATTTAACCAACACTTTCAACTCCTGGACAGGGAGCTACCTTGCTTAGGTAAGAGGCATAGTGTTGTCAGTAATTACCAAGAAACGTAACTGAGTGCTAGGATGGCAGACACCCTGCAAGTGGCTTAGGACACCCTAAGAAATAGGCAACCAGGTAGGAAGTGTAGGTAAGGAAGTTATAACTTCAAATCCTAATCACTCTCATTCGCAGCAGATGTAAGTTTCAGAACTTCAGCCTGGAAGATTCTCTTGGGTAGTAAAGATAAGATCACCCACAAAAACCATGGATTTGCCATCTGGAGTGCATTCTTTGAAACTTGTATTTTCTGAGTAAAAAAATCTCTCCATGGAGAGCATTCCTGTCCCGTTGCCATAGTCGTAACTGCATTCTTTGCCTTTTTTATTGTGTATGCTTTTTTTTTTTCCACTTGACCTGTTTCTGGGAAATATTTTAAAGTGGAAATAAAATTCAAACTGATGTGATCTTAGCATCTGGTTTCCCAGGATAAATAAAAATCAGTTGTTATTGAGTCAATTCTGACTCACAGCAACCCCACATGTGTCAGAGTAGAACTATGCTACATAGAGTTTTCAATGATTGATTTTGTTCACATAGACCACCAGGCCTTTGTTCCGAGGCATCCCTGGGTGGGCTTGAACCTCCAACCTTTTGGCTAACAGCTGATTGTGTTAACCATTTTTACGACCCAGGGGCCTCACCAGGATAAAGTGATTATACTTATTACCTTTATATATTTCTGTTTCTCTTTCCTATAATAGTAATAGAAGTCATTTAGGGTATGTTTTGAATTTTAAAAAATTTAGATCAATACATTTTAAACCATCTTTCTGAAATCAGATTTGTATCCCTGAAGTAAGTTATCCATGGGAGATAATAAGGTATCATCAGCTGTTTCTGCTATTATAAATTACAAAGATACAAAAAAGATATTTAAATAATTTAATTAGTGAAATTTTTTTATGAAAATACTTGTGGAAAATACTTGTGAAGCCTCTTTTCAGTGGTTTTAATCTTTGCCTCAAGGAACTTGAAAAGCATTGTGTTTGTTTCAATATTCGCACAGGATAAGGAACAGTTAAAATTCTCAAACTCTGCTCTTTGTTAATGTGTGAATCAGTATGTGTCCTTCAGAATCTAAGTCTTGTTACTCGTCAAATTAAAACAAACAAACAATCAAAGAAAACCCTGTTTAAGGGAAGAAATAAGGTGTAGCTGTAGTTAACCATATTTTGTAGATTGCCCTGTCAATGATGTAAGAGAAAAAATGTATTGGTGTATACACACACACACACAAATGCATAAATGTACACACATATCTTTATATAATATATATATGTATGTACACACATATATTCCTAATTTCTAAACAAATGAGAACTAACTCAATTGCCTCTGAAATGTGACCAACAAAAAATAAAATTTCAGTAACTAAAAATAATAAAAAGAACAGAAACAATTGCGCTATTTGACTAAGTCATAAATTTTTACAGTTTTTTTTTTTTCCAATGTATTTATTAGCTTTTCGATATTGTGGAAGAAGAATAGAAATTTCTAGTTCTATATTTAAAAATAAACTCTGCGTTTTATATTTTTCACATATGTACTCATTTGGAGAGAATATACCTTAACATAAACTTTGCAATACAAAGAAATCAACCTTCAAGATCCAGTTACTTTGGCAGGTAGAATTTAATAAATTATATATGAAAGAATATTGTTTCTTTGGAAAATCTCAAGCTTTTTGATAAATTTTGCATATATGGAGTCACTAAATAATGAAAGCAGGAATTATCTGATAAATTCCATTGATAATAAAAGTTTTGTCAGCTAAACAATTTTGTAATGCTTTGTTTTGCAATATGTTTTGAATAAACAGCTGAAACTCAGTAATAGCTCATATCTACTGCTGTTGAAAACAAACTAGACCCCAGATGTTTAACCAACATCATTTTGCTTAATCCTCAGAGAAATTCTGCAAGGTAGTTATTAATCCCATTCCACAAACGAGAAAACTAAATATCCAGAAGTTAATTAACTAGCCCAAAGTCATGCAGCTCATGAATCAGCCCCAAAGTTGTCTGATTTTTAAAGCCTGTGTTTTTGCCACTAAACTGTCTTTCCTCTAAGCAAAATACTTATTTCCTTCCAGTACAAACTATTTTTGTGTTAATTTTGGGTTACATTGCATGCACTTATAGTCTCTTCTCAACTTGGAACAGTTAGGATAGATTAGGTCTTGCTAGGGTAAAGAATTTAACTCTGAAATGTCCAAGGCTTAACATAACCATGGCTTGTTTCTCACTTACCACATGCACTGTCAAGTTGGTAGTGGAGGCTCTGCTCCCCAGGTCACTCAAGGCCCCAGGCTGACAAGGCTCTACCAACTGGAACCTCACTGGTGTCACATGAAGGGATGAGAGAGACTGGAGAACTCCACAGAGACTTTTCAGTGCCTTAGCCTGGAATGGGAGCTCTGGTGGTGCAGTGGTTAAGAGCCATGGCTACTAACCAAAAGGTTGGCAGTTCAAATCCAGCAGCTGTTCTTTGGAAACCCTACGCTGCAAGCCTACTCTGTCCTATAGTGTCTCTGTGAGTTGGAATCTACTCCATGGCAATGGGTTTTTGTTTTTTTGGTTTAGCCTGGAATGACACAGTCACTTCAGCTCATTTCATTAGCCAGGACCAGTCAGTCTTCAGGTCCCACCTAACTACAAGGTCTTAGGAAAATCTGAATTTCCTTATGCAGGGAAGAAAAGGAGAACTGTACACTGGTGAACACTAGTAACTTCTACTATAAAACCAGTTCCTTCCAGTTGATTCTGACTCATAGAGACCTTATATGACAGAGTAAAACTGCTTCATAGGGCTTCCAAGGCTGTAATCTTTATGGAAGCCAACTGCCACATCTTTCTTTTGTGAAGCACCCAAGGAGTTCTAACCGCCCACCTTTCAGTTAGCAGTGCGAACAGAGCTCCTCAAGGTCTACTATGGCCCTCATAGTATGCTAATTCTGATAATTTTTGAGTCTTTTGGATGTAACTAAAAAAAGTCACATTGGTGCAACTAAAAAGAAAAGAGTATATTCTTTCCGAATTATGAATAGCCCACAGACCGTATAGCTAATCATGGATTATAAAAGGAACATCAAGTAAGCACAAAAACAAACAAAAATAATTAAGTAGATGAATAAAATAAAACCAAACATAATTGTATAAAAACATTTATTAGAAAATAATGTAAATCTGGATTAAATTTTTAAAATGTTGTCAGCTCTATTTAAAAAAAGTTCAACTACAATATGTGCCATGTACATGAGTCACACCTAAATCTAGTTAGTTTAAGTATGAGTAATTTTCTATGAGTCAAACAGAGGGAAAAAAAGTAGGAAGTGAATCTAAAGATGTACACTGAGTAGTGGTTATATCTCAAATAGCTTTATTATAAAATATGAGAGAGTTAAAATAAGTTAATTAAACATCCAACCCAAGTAATTAGGAAAAGATCATCAAAAATGTATGTGAGGAAAACAGTTGGTTGTTGGTGTGTGCCATCAAGTTGATTCTGACTCACAGAGACTCTGTGTGATGGGGTAGAACTCTCCCATAGGGTTTCCAAGGCTGTAATCCTTATGAAAGCAGGCTGCCACATCTTTCTCCCCAGGGGCAGCTGGTGGGTTCGAACAGCTGACCTTTCAACCATTGAGCAACCAGGGCTCCTAATTAGGAAAAGATCATCAAAAATATATGTGAGGAAAATAACAAGAAGGCTTTAATAAAAATAGTATTTTTTAAACAAGAGAGAAATAGCATTACAGTTTCCCAGACTTGGCTCTTGGAAACAACCGCAGCAAGAGCAACTAGAAATTTCATAATAAAAAGAGAGAGAGAATGGAAAACCTTCACACACTTCAAATTAGTAACAAGACAATTAAGTGATGAGATATATATATGTACATATATAGAAGAAGAAATAGGAATTTATATTTCTCTCAACTAATTAATAATATTTGAAAACTGGGGTGAAATGGTATTATTGATAAAATATCAGTTATCTAATTTGACTTAAGAAGAGAAACATATCTAGGGTTCAATAACTGTAAAACAAATTGAGAATGTTTCCAAGAAATAGCTTTGAACAATCATTCAGAGCCAGATGGTTTCAAGCATGGATTCTTTCAGAACTTCAGGAGAAATATAAACATTCTGCTATTTAAACTGTGTCTGGTCTCAGAAAAAGAAGACAACCTTTCCAATTATTTTATGCAGTGACAATTACACATATCCTGGAATCTCACAAAGGGAACATAGACAAACCTGCCCCCCCCAAAACCCAACCAATTTTGCCTATGAATATTAATGCAAAAATATAACATATTCCTAAATTATTAATATAATATAATATAATGCACTAATGTATTTCTAATTTTTGCATCATGACCAAGTGGAATTATACTTGGAATTGAGCAGTTGTTCAACATCAAGGTCTATTAATTAATTGTGTTATGAAATTACAAGATAAGTCATATGATCTTGATCAATAGGTACTAAAAAGTGTTTGCCAAACTCAACATTTACTTCTTTTTAAAAGGCATGAACAAAATAGTACAAGAATACTTTCTTATATACTGAAATGGGGAGCCAAGATGGCGGACTAGGCAGACGCTACCTCGGATCCCTCTTACAACAAAGACACGGAAAAACAAGTGAATCGATCACATACATAACAATCTACGAACCCTGAACAACAAACACAGATTTAGAGACGGAGAACGAACCAATACGGGGAAGCAGCGATTGTTTCCAGAGCCTGGAGCCAGCGTACCAGTCAGGTACGGTACAAGCACAGAGAGCTGCTCCACCCCCCTGAACTAACCCCGGGAGGGGGACCAGCCGGTTCCACGGGCGGCGTGGGACGCAGCCAGTAGGAGAAGTCCCCGGGAGGCAGTGACTGGTCTTGGAGCAGAAAGAGCAACGTCCGAGCGGGGGAACCGTCCTGCAGGGATTTGGACTGGACGCAGGTACGGCATAAACACGGAGAGTTGCTCCACCCCCCTGAACTAACCCCGGGAAGGGGACCAGCCAGGTCGCGCGGGCGGCGTGGGACACAGCCGGTAGGAGAAGTCCCCGGGAGGCAGCGACTGGTATTGGAGCGGGGAGAACAGCGTCCCAGCCGGGACACTTGGTCACGGCACGAGCACGGGGAGCTGCTCCACCCATCTGAACTAACCCCGGGAGGAGGCCCAACTGGTTCTCGGAGGTGGCACGGCCACGTGGCTGGAGGGACGAGAAGTCCCCGGGAGGCAGCGACTGATTTTGGAGTCGAGAGTGCACCGTCCCAGTAGGGGAGCCTTGACGCTGGGCGTGGGGCTGGAAGCGGAGGATCTGACCGTGACTCCAGCGGGCCAGACCCCCCGGGGGCAATCTCCACACAGCCAGCACACATAGGTGACGCGCCCGCGGGAATCTCAGATATAATAGTCATTCCAAGCAAGACAAGCAACTCCAGCTATATTCTGAGGTGCTACTCTCCTATCTCTCTGTTCCCTCCCCCACCCTCCCCAGGTGGCTTCATTAACATCTGAATAGCCTGAGCCAGAGGGAGAACTCTGATAGGGATCTGACTGCATTTTTTTTTTAGTGGATTTTCTGGAAAAACTAGTTTCCCAGTGATGGCTCGGAGACAACAATCCATATCAAACCACTTAAAGAAGCAGACCATGACAGCTTCTCCAACCCCCCAAACAAAAGAATCAAAATCTTTCCCAAATGAAGATACAATCTTGGAATTATCAGATACAGAATATAAAAAACTACTTTACAGAATGCTTAATGATATCACAAATGAAATTAGGATAACTGCAGAAAAAGCCAAGGAACACACTGATAAAACTGTTGAAGAACTCAAAAAGATTATTCAAGAACATACTGGAAAAATTAATAAGTTGCAAGAATCCGTAGAGAGACAACATGTAGAAATCCAAAAGATTAACAATAAAATAACAGAATTAGACAACGCACTAGGAAGTCAGAGGAGCAGACTCGAGCAATTAGAATGCAGACTGGGACATCTGGAGGACCAGGGAATCAACTCCAACATAGCTGAAAAAAAATCAGATAAAAGAATTAAAAAAAATGAAGAAACCCTAAGAATTATGTGGGACTCTATCAAGAAGGATAACCTGCGGGTGATTGGAGTCCCAGAACAGGGAGGGGGGACAGAAAACACAGAGAAAATAGTTGAAGAACTCCTGACACAAAACTTCCCTGACATCATGAAAGACGAAAGGATATCTATCCAAGATGCTCATCGAACCCCATTTAAGATTGATCCAAAAAGAAAAACACCAAGACATATTATCATCAAACTCACCAAAACCAAAGATAAACAGAAAATTTTAAAAGCAGCCAGGGAGAAAAGAAAGGTTTCCTTCAAGGGAGAATCAATAAGAATATGTTCTGAGTACTCAGCAGAAACCATGCAGGCAAGAAGGGAATGGGACGACATATACAGAACACTGAAGGAGAAAAACTGCCAGCCAAGGATCATATATCCAGCAAAACTCTCTCTGAAATATGAAGGCCAAATTAAGATATTTACAAACACAAGTTTAGAGAATTTGCAAAAACCAAACCAAAGCTACAAGAAATACTAAAGGATATTGTTTGGTCAGAGAACCAATAATATCAGATATCAGCACAACACAAGGTCACAAAACAGAACGTCCTGATATCAACTCAAATAGGGAAATCACAAAAACAAACAAATTAAGATTAATTAAAAAAAAAAATACACATAACAGGGAATCATGGAAGTCAATAGGTAAAAGATCACAATAATCAAAAAGAGGGACTAAATACAGGAGGCATTGAACTGCCATATGGAGAGTGATACAAGGCGATATAGAACAATACAAGTTAGGTTTTTACTTAGAAAAATAGGGGTAAATAATAAGGTAACCACAAAAAGGTATAACAACTCTATAACTCAAGATAAAAACCAAGAAAAACGTAACAACTCAACTAACATAAAGTCAAGCACTATGAAAATGAGGATCTCACAATTTACTAAGAAAAACGCCTCAGCACAAAAAAGTATGTGGAAAAATGAAATTGTCAACAACACACATAAAAAAGCATCAAAATGACAGCACTAAAAACTTATTTATCTATAATTACCCTGAATGTAAATGGACTAAATGCACCAATAAAGAGACAGAGAGTCACAGACTGGATAAAGAAACACGATCCATCTATATGCTGCCTACAAGAGACACACCTTAGACTTAGAGACACAAACAAACTAAAACTCAAAGGATGGAAAAAAGTATATCAAGCAAACAATAAGCAAAAAAGAAGAGGAGTAGCAATATTAATTTCTGACAAAATAGACTTTAGACTTAAATCCACCACAAAGGATAAAGAAGGACACTATATAATGATAAAAGGGGCAATTGATCAGGAAGACATAACCATATTAAATATTTATGCACCCAATGACAGGGCTGCAAGATACATAAATCAAATTTTAACAGAATTGAAAAGCGAGATAGATACCTCCACAATTATAGTAGGAGACTTCAACACACCACTTTCAGAGAAGGACAGGACATCCAGTAAGAAGCTCAACAGAGACACGGAAGATCTAATTACAACAATCAACCAACTTGACCTCATTGACTTATACAGAACTCTCCACCCAACTGCTGCAAAATGTACTTTTTTTTCTAGCGCACATGGAACATTCTCTAGAATAGACCACATATTAGGTCATAAAACAAATCTTTGCAGAGTCCAAAACATCGAAATATTACAAAGCATCTTCTCAGACCACAAGGCGATAAAACTAGAGATCAATAACAGAAAAACTAGGGAAAAGAAATCAAATACTTGGAAACTGAACAATACCCTCCTGAAAAAAGACTGGGTTATAGAAGACATCAAGGAGGGAATAAGGAAATTCATAGAAAGCAACGAGAATGAAAATACTTCCTATCAAAACCTCTGGGACACAGCAAAAGCAGTGCTCAGAGGCCAATTTATATCAATAAATGCACACATACAAAAAGAAGAAAGAGCCAAAATCAGAGAACTGTCCCTACAACTTGAACAAATAGAAAGTGAGCAACAAAAGAATCCATCAGGCACCCGAAGAAAACAAATAATAAAAATTAGAGCTGAACTAAATGAATTAGAGAACAGAAAAACAATTGAAAGAATTAACAAAGCCAAAAGCTGGTTCTTTGAAAAAATTAACAAAATTAATAAACCATTGGCTAGACTGACTAAAGAAATACAGGAAAGGAAACAAATAACCCGAATAAGAAATGAGAAGGACCACATCACAACAGAACCAAATGAAATTAAAAGAATCATTTCAGATTATTATGAAAAATTGTACTCTAACAAATTTGAAAACCTAGAAGAAATGGATGAATTCCTGGAAAAACACTACCTACGTAAACTAACACATTCAGAAGTAGAACAACTAAATAGACCCATAACAAAAAAAGAGATTGAAACGGTAATCAAAAAACTCCCAACAAAAAAAAGCCCTGGCCCGGACAGCTTCACTGCAGAGTTCTACCAAACTTTCAGAGAAGAGTTAACACCACTACTACTAAAGGTATTCCAAAGCATAGAAAATGACGGAATACTACCCAACTCATTCTATGAAGCCACCATCTCCCTGATACCAAAACCAGGTAAAGACATTACAAAAAAAGAAAATTATAGACCTATATCCCTCATGAACATTGATGCAAAAATCCTCAACAAAATTCTAGCCAATAGAATCCAACAACACATCAAAAAAATAATTCACCCTGATCAAGTGGGATTTATACCAGGTATGCAAGGCTGGTTTAATATCAGAAAAACCATTAATGTAATCCATCACATAAATACAACAAAAGACAAAAACCACATGATCTTATCAATTGATGCAGAAAAGGCATTTGACAAAGTCCAACACCCATTCATGATAAAAACTCTTACCAAAATAGGAATTGAAGGAAAATTCCTCAACATAATAAAGGGCATCTATGCAAAGCCAACAGCCAATATCACTCTAAATGGAGAGAACCTGAAAGCATTTCCCTTGAGAACGGGAACCAGACAAGGATGCCCTTTATCACCGCTCTTATTCAACATTGTGCTAGAAGTCCTAGCCAGGGCAATTAGGCTAGACAAAGAAATAAAAGGTATCCGGATTGGCAAGGAAGAAGTAAAATTATCACTATTTGCAGATGACATGATTATATACACAGAAAACCCTAAGGAATCCTCCAGAAAACCACTGAAACTAATAGAAGAGTTTGGCAGAGTCTCAGGTTATAAAATAAACATACAAAAATCACTTGGATTCCTCTACATCAACAAAAAGAACACCGAAGAGGAAATAACCAAATCAATACCATTCACAGTAGCCCCCAAGAAGATAAGATACTTAGGAATAAATCTTACCAAGGATGTAAAAGACCTATACAAAGAAAACTACAAAGCTCTACTACAAGAAATTCAAAAGGACATACTTAAGTGGAAAAACATACCCTGCTCATGGATAGGAAGACTTAACATAGTAAAAATGTCTATTCTACCAAAAGCCATCTATACATTTAACGCACTTCCGATCCAAATTCCAATGTCATATTTTAAGGGGATAGAGAAACAAATCACCAATTTCATATGGAAGGGAAAGAAGGCCCGGATAAGCAAAGCACTACTGAAAAAGAAGAAGAAAGTGGGAGGCCTCACCCTACCTGACTTCAGAACCTACTATACAGCCACAGTAGTCAAAACAGCCTGGTATTGGTACAACAACAGACACATAGACCAATGGAACAGAATTGAGAACCCAGACATAGATCCATCCACGTGTGAGTAGCTGATATTTGACAAAGGACCAGTGTCAATTAATTGGGGAAAAGATAGCCTTTTTAACAAATGGTGCTGGCATAACTGGATATCCATTTGCAAAAAAATGAAACAGGACCCATACCTCACACCATGCACAAAAACTAACTCCAAGTGGATCAAAGACCTAAACATAAAGACTAAAACGATAAAGATCATGGAAGAAAAAATTGGGACAATCCTAGGAGCCCTAATACAAGGTATAAACAGAATACAAAACATTACCAAAAATGATGAAGAGAAACCCGATAACTGGGAGCTCCTAAAAATCAAACACCTATGCTCATCTAAAGACTTTTCCAAAAGAGTAAAAAGACCACCTACAGACTGGGAAAGAATTTTCAGCTATGACATCTCAGACCAGCGCCTGATCTCTAAAATCCTCATGATTCTGTCAAAACTCAACCACAAAAAGACAAACAACCCAATCAAGAAGTGGGCAAAGGATATGAACACACATTTCACTAAAGAAGATATTCAGGCAGCCAACAGATACAGGAGAAAATGCTCTCGATCATTAGCCATTAGAGAAATGCAAATTAAAACTACGATGAGATTCCATCTCACACCAGCAAGGCTGGCATTAATCCAAAAAACACAAAATAATAAATGTTGGAGAGGCTGCGGAGAGATTGGAACTCTCATACACTGCTGGTGGGAATGTAAAATGGTACAACCACTTTGGAAATCTATCTGGCGTTATCTTAAACAGTTAGAAATAGAACTACCATACAACCCAGAAATCCCACTCCTAGGAATATACCCTAGAGATACAAGAGCCTTCATACAAACAGATATATGCACACCCATGTTTATTGCAGCTCAGTTTACAATAGCAAAAAGTTGGAAGCAACCAAGGTGTCCATCTACGGATGAATGGGTAAATAAATTGTGGTATATTCACACAATGGAATACTACACATCGATAAAGAACAGTGACGAATCTTATATACTGAAATGATATTGTGTTAAAAATATCAATTGTAAATATCAATCTGAATTATGATATACATGTCATAACTTGAAAGATGCTTTATGATAAACTATAGAAGTATTCTATTAAGGTCAGAAATTGGAAAGACAAAGATGCTTGCTGCCATCTTTATTATTTAATATTGTCATAGAAATGCTATGGAACCTAAAGAAGGAAATAAAAGGTGTGAGTAATGGAAAGGAAAATAAAAATATATGTATCTCTGTAAATGATACTATTTTATGTCTACAAATGATAAGAAATTAACTTGAAAATCATTAAGCATTAAGAAGCATCAAGAAAGCTCAATAAGTTCTCAATTAAATTCACAATAATTCACATGCTTCCTGGATGTGAACAATAACCAGATAAAAAAGGAAAAATGAAGGGAAAAAGATGCTGTTTATGATAACAACAACAACAAAACTTCCAAAGGGAAAAAAAACCTTAAATAAATATAAAAACCCACATATATAAACTTCAGACTTTATTTGGAGGCATAAAACATTTGAATAAAAGCAACAATACCTTCTACAATTAGGTATACCTAAATCAGAGTTTTTTTGACTTCATTAAATTAATCTATACATTAAATGCAATCCCAATTGAAGTCCCACGGAGATGTTTGGAATTTTATTAAATGATTCCAAAGTTGATTTGGAACAGCAAAGATAGGGGAATTTTGAAGCGTAACAGTAATGTGCTATAATGATATAAAAGTGTGGTAGTGGCCCAAAATGAGCAAATCAATTGAAAGGACCAGATGTAAGAAACAGAATGGCGTATATATGAGATAGTTTTATCTAAGGTATATGATAAAAATAGCATTTCCAATCAATGGGCACAGATAGATTATTCAATAAATAATATTGAGATAACTAGCTAGCATAATAGGAAAACAATAAATTGGTTCTGTAGCTAGAACCTATTGATTTGGCCTCATAGTTCTCTATTTCTCCCCTGTTCACTGGCAGCATCCTAGGCCAAGCCTTCACTGCCTGTCTTGTGGACTATTAGAATAGTCTTCTAACAACTCTTCCCAATCCCATTCTTCTGACCCCACTATCTATTCTCACACTATAGCCAAAGTAACACACACACAGTCTTAAAAGCTTTAACAAGTTTTCATTGTTCCTGAGATTAAAAAAAAGAAAAAAAACAGACTCTGTCTCAGAGAAAGGTAAGAAGCCATTGGAAAGTTATAGGGTTTAACTGGCACAGTGTGAATAGGTTATAAAAAATGACATGATTTAGCCCTGTTTCCAGAGAACATATCAATCTAGAAAAAGATGATATTTCAACAGAGAATATGAGAAAAATTAAAAAAAAAAATTGCCATTGAGTTGATTCTGACTCATAGCGACCAATATAAGGCAATATATTCAACTGTTAATTTAGATTTAAACAAAATAATTATTGATTCATAGGTGAAAAGGCAGGTAGGAATCCAGAATAAGACATTTCTATTAGTAGGAATTTTCAGGGAAGTTTATGGGACATGTTACTCACCCCAAAATTTTATTTATGGATATATGGATTTAAGGGCTCTATATCTCACCTTTAAAGTTATATTACAAGTAGAATGAAATTTTGGAATGTGATATAGTAAGGTTCCCATGCTCAAGTACAATCACTCTTTGATTATTCCCTGATTTCACAATCAGAGATGAACTTTGGTATAAATAGATGTATACCAGTAGATGATACCATAGATAATACAGAGGCATTTATGTTAGTTTAGAATAAGTTATGATATTTTTGGAAGTAGGTTTTTCTTTTCAATAATCACATTTTAGTTAGGTTCCCATTACAATTGAGGAATGAGAACCTTGCTACTCAAAGTATGGACCTTGGACCAATTATATCACCATCACCTAGGAACGTCTATGTAATGCAGAATTTCAGAATTAGGACTCCACCACAGACCTACGGAATCAGAATCTTCACAATTCCCTGTGTGATTCTTAAGGACATTAATATTTAATAAGTGCTGGACTAGTGTCTTCTGGAATAATCCAAAACTGTGATTTGAAATTTTCTTTCTACAACACATAAAGTGGCAAGGTATAATCAACTCAGTCTTTCTATCTGTACATGTCTTTTTTTCTCTCTACCCCTACACCAAATGTAGAAATTAATATTTTTCATAGAAAATGAGAATTGACAGAATTTCTCCTTCTTTTTCAAGCATATCAACCTTTATCAAGCATAAGCTGTAATCACCGAGAATATAAATACTAATATTATGAGAAGTATTGCATTCTTCTTCTTTCCAGAAGAAACTATATTTTTGCTTTTAGTCTGTCTAAGCTATATTTCATTGCCAACTTTGGCCTATTGTCTTCTATTGTCAATAACAGTTATTTTATTTTTTTTACAAAGCATTGTGCAAAGATGAAAACATTGGAACAATTTCCTTCAGTATGTGACTATGTTACACTCCTTAGGACATCTACAATCTCTATTGGCAGCTATGATTTCACAGTTTCTGGATGACCTTGAAAGCATTTATAAATTTGAATTCTGTGTCCCGTATCTAAGAATACTCCACTAAACTTATTGCAATGATAGGGAAATAGATTATATTCCTCTCATGCTATTCTTTCAGTCAAAGTAAACTTGGACAATAACTATTGATATGCTTTTGAGAAACAAGCATTTTCTAATCTTTCTATTGTTTGCACAGCAGGAAATTGCTTATTGGTACCATATATTTCATTTAACAGCAGACGATCTATTCAACAAGATAAATCTGGGCCATATGTCAGTACGCCGAAAAAAAAAATGTTGTCACAAACAGAAAACATATTGAGAAAATAAGGTACTGACAAATTTGTCCAAGCTGTCATTATTTTAAGGGATTGAAAATGGTAAACATAAGGTGTATATTTTCTGTTTTCCTGCATCTCAGAGTACATATGGTTTTATTTCATATTACAATGATACCATGTCTCTTTTTCAACCATTGGAGCGTTTCTCAATGTGTTTTCTTAGACTTGAATGAAAGAAGACTCTATTTTTGTTCCAAAGTGAAACGTCAGATTGAGTAATTTCAGAAAGGAGGCTTAGGGACTTTATGGAGGGATTCAGGGAGCTAGTGTTGCAGATCCTTGAGCCACAGTCTGGCAGTGCTGGGTGAGTCCAGGGGAGAAGATAGCACTCACTTGGGGATCACATGTACAGTGTGACACCCCTGGCTACACTCAACCTACATTTACTCATTCATTTGTTAAGCAACTGTGTATTGAATTCCTGTACTGTTCTAGGACGAGTTCCATGGGCTCGAGACAGCACGACAAGACATAAAATTCCCTGCCCTCAAGAAGCTGAAATTCTCGTGGATAGAGAAAAACAAAAATAAATTAACAAATAAATTAAATATGTAGAATAGTAGATATTAATAAGTGGTATAGGAAAAAAAAATAAACAGAAATGGGACACAAGTAGAATCAGGAAAGATTCTCAAATTTAACTGGGTCGGTCAGTTGCAGTTCAAGAGCCAGTCTGACGTTATCCTATTGTCAGAGTTTCTTTCCTCTATGTTAGATGGATGCTGACAGGATTCTCTTTCATCACATCTGTGGGAGGTACATTTAGATTATTGTTACACACCATCCAGTCAGAATTCCGATTCATAGTGACCCTACATATAACAGAGCAAAACACTTCCAGCACTGCATTCATTTGTTGAAATGTTTCAATTGGTATTTCATCAATTCCTGGACCTTGTTTTTCACCAATGCCTTCAGTTCAGCTTGAGCCTCTTCCTTTAGTACCATTGGTTCTTGATGATATGCTACCTTCTGAAATGGTTGAACGTCAACCAATTCTTTTTGGTACAGTGACTCTCTGTATTCCTTCCAACTTCTTTTAATGCTTCCTGAGTCATTTAATATTTTCCCTGTAGAATCCTTCAATATTGCAACTCAGGGACTGAATTTTCTTTTCAGTTCTTTCAGCTTGAGAAATGATGAGGGTGTTCTTCCCTTTTGGTTTTCTAATTCCAGGTCTTTGCACATTTCATTACAATACCTTACTTTGTCTTCTTGACCTGCTCTTTAAAATCTTTTATTCAGCTCTTTTACGTCATCATTTCTTCTGTTCACTTTAGCTACTCTCTGTTCAAGAGCGAGTTTCAGAGTCTCTTTTCACATCCATTTTGGTCTTTTCTTTCTTTCTTGTCTTTTTAATGACCTCTTGCTTTCTTCATGTATGATGTTCCACAATTCATCTGGTCTTTGGTCATTAATGAGTCAAATCTATTCTTGAGATGGTCTCTAAATTCAGGTGAAATATACTCAAGGTCATACTTTGGACTTGTTCTAATTTTCTTCAACTTCAACTTGAACTTGCATATGAGCAATCTATGGTCTGTTCGCAATTGGCCCCTGGCCTTGTTCTGACTGACAATATTGAACTTTTTCACTGTCTCTTTCCATAGATATAGTTAATTTGGTTTGTGTCACCATTTACGTTGTTGAAAAAAGGTATTTGCAATGAAAAAGTCATTGGTCTTGCAAAATTCTATCATGCAATCTCCAGCGTCATTTCTATCACCAGGGCCGTACTCTCCAACTACTATTCCTTCTTTGTTCCCAACATTTTCATTCCAATCACCAGTAATTATCAATGCGTCTTGATTACATGTTTGATCAATTTCAGACGCAAAAGTTGGTAAAAATCTTCAATTTCCTCTTCTTTGGCATTAGTGGTTGGTGTATAAATTTGAGTTAATAGTCATACTAACTGGTCTTCCTTGTTGGTGTATGGATGTTATCATACCACTGAACAGTGTTGTACGTCAGGATAGATCATGAAATGTTCTTTTTGACAATAAAAACAATGCCATTCTTCTTCAGTTAGTCATTCCCAACATAGTAGACCGTAATGATTGTTCAGTCATAGTAGACCATAATGATTGTCCAATTCAAAATGGTCAATACCAGTCCATTTCAGCTCACTAATGCCTAGGTTATCGATGTTTACAATTCATTTTGACAATTTCCAATTTTCCTAGATTTGTACTTCTTACATTCCACGTTCTTATTATTAATGGATGTTTGTAGCTGTTTCTTGTCATTTTGTGTCATTCCACATCAGCAAATGAATGTCCTTGAAAGCTTGACTCCATCCACGTCATTAAGGTCAACGCGACTTTGAGAAGGCAACTCTTCCCCAGTCATCTTTTGAGTGCCTTCCAACCTGAGGGGCTCATCTTTCAGAACTATATCAGACAATCTTCCTCTGATATTTATAAGGTTTTCACCGGCTAATTTTTTTCAGAAGTAGACCACCAGGCCCTTCTTCCTAGTGTCTCTTCATCTGGAAGCTCCCCTGAGACCTGACCACTGTGGGTGACCCTGCTGGTATTTGAAATACCAGTGGCATAACTTCCAGCATCACAGCAATACACAAGCCACCACAGTTATGACAAATTGACAGACGTGTGGCTATAGTTAGGAAGGGCCCAATGTTTTAGGATTAGTTTCTTTTTTCCTTTTTTTAAATTTCAGTTGTCCTTTCAGATTGTTGTTTTAAAAATATACTCCTGATTGTATAATTTCTGTGATGAAAACCCTCTAAGAGCTTACTATTTCTGCCGATATAAAATAGAAAACCTTACCATATTCTATAAGACCTCTAAATGACCTGGTCTGCTGGTGACCCTCTGGCTTCACCCCCTATCATTCACCTCCTTGCTTACTCAGCTCTGGCCACGAGGGCCTTCTTGCCACCCCTGAGATACACCAACTCTTACCTCAGGGGCTTTGCATGGCTGCTCCTTTACCTTAAAGTGTCATCCCCTAGGTATTGAAGTGGCTTGCTCTCTTATTTAGTTTTGGTATTTTTTCAGTGACTTCTTCAGAGAAACTCTCCTTGAATCCCTTAACTAAAACAGTCCCATCTCCCCCATAAATCCTTTGTTGTTGTTGTTAGCTTCCATGGAGTTGACCTCTGACTCATATACACAGAATGAAATGCTACTTGGTCTTTCGCCATCTCCAAGATCAGTTGCGATTGTATTGTAGTGATCCATAGGGTTTACTTTGGCTGATTTTTGAAAATAGATTGCCAGGCCTTTCTTTCT
Source organism: Elephas maximus indicus (assembly GCF_024166365.1). Classification (NCBI taxonomy): domain Eukaryota; kingdom Metazoa; phylum Chordata; class Mammalia; order Proboscidea; family Elephantidae; genus Elephas; species Elephas maximus. The sequence goes on from NC_064821.1 coordinate 141,143,267, forward strand.
AGTTTGTATCAGTCTGGAAGGTCTGCTGAATCATGCTCAGCCTAGTGCCCATTGCTGTCTAGTCGATTCCAACTCATAACAACTCTATGGGACAGAGTAAAACTGCCCCACAGAGTTTCCAAGGAGTAGCTGGTGGGTTTGAACTGTTGACCTTTTGGTTAATAGCCATAGCCCTTAACCACTGCGCTGTTCAGCATAATAGCAACCGTAAACCACCTCTGACAGATGGGTGGTGGCTGTGCTTGAGGTTCATGGCTGGTATTCGAACCCGGGTCTCCCACATGGAAGGTAAGAATTCTACCACTGAATCCTACCCCTTTGCCTTCTCATAAATTCTTTATGGACCTCAATTTTATTCATAGATAAAGAATGGGTATTTACCTTAAATTAGATGGTCCATGAAGAGCCTCTCCATATACATGAGAAGCTGAGAGCTAAATAACAAAGGTAGATTCAGGTATGTGAAAATCAGGGAAAAATTCTTCCTAGGCAAGTGAAAATAGATACAAAATGGGCACAGTGCTCTAAAGCATGAATGAGTTTGATAAGATTGAAGAACAAAAAGTCAACGTGGCTGGAGTAAGGAGAACAACAGGGAGAGTTTTTAGAGAGGTTGGGAAGGTGAGCAAAGGCCAGATTATGTAAGAACCTTTGGCTTAGAGTAGAAAGTCGGGATGCTATTCTATATCTGATGAGAAGACATAACTGAATTTTAAGCTGGGTATTAGCATTTTTAAAGGATCACTTTAGTTAACGTGTGATGGGGAAGACTAGAAAAGAAACTTGTTTAAGGGGAAAAATCAAGGATTTTTCTTGCCCTATTTAGTTTGACATGCATATAACCCATATGTAGATTAAATGTATTTATCCATTAAGTGGGTTTGGAGTTGTAGGGAAAGATCATGCCTGGAATGTTGTTTTGGTATCTTAACAAAATGAAAGATATCAGTAAGGCAAAAAGTATGTCTTATATATATGTCCTTCATGTAATAAAGTGTATGCCTTCACAGTGTAGGGAGCTATAGAGATACAAAAGATATATTTGATATATTTCTTTCTCTAAGGACCTTGCAAACTAACTAGGATTATTAACAGTCATGAATTAGTTATAGTGCATTTAAGTAATAAACTTGGATACCTTACCAACAAGAATTCAGAGAAGAGAATGATCAGTATGAGTTTTGTTACATAATAACACAGGATCTTTTGCTAGATTTTTTTTTTTTTTTCTAGTTTCATTAGTATCAGCTGTAAACTCATTCATTCTTCGTCACTGGAACACAAGGCTGAACAAAATCTACATGGTCCCACTCTCATGGAGCTTACAGTCTAATTAAAGATAAAATTAAAATATTTGTATAAAACCTATGATTTAAAACTGTGATGATTGTTTTAAATGAATACTCTCATGTGCTATTTATGAGAACATTTGAGGCACCTGATCTAATCTGTGTTATCAAGGAAAACTCCTGTGCTCAAGTATCATCTGAGTTGAATCTGAACCAAGAGCAAGAAGAGAAAATGAGGGACGGAGGTAGAGGGAAAGGCATTGCATGGGAAGAAATAACACATAGGAATCCCCTGAACTGATGGAAGCATAGTGAACTTGAGGAATTAAGACAAGTTCTTGTGACTGTAGCAGAGATACCTGACTAGAGAAAGTGAGTCAGGTAGAGGCTAATCTAATGAGTCCTTGTAAGCTGGGTTAAGAGCAATGAAAAGCAACTGAAGGGTCTTAAACAGAGGATGTCATGATAACGGTCTCATTTCTTAAAGCTCCTTCTGGCTCCTATGTACACAATAGGTTTGGATGAGCGTGAGGCAGGTTTGGTAGGTGTAGCCTAGAAGAGAGTGCTAATTGTGAGAATGTTAAGTAGGTAATTTCAAGATTACATAGATAGATGAATAGATAGGATATACAATTGGACCTCCTTATTCACAGGTTCTGCCTCCCCGGGGTGAACCAACCATGGATGGAAAATATTTGCAAAAAAAGAAAGTTCCAAAAAGCAACACTTGAATTTGCTGCCTGCTGAGTACTACACTGAGTCCACCCAAATGAAGTGAAGTGTAGGCATACCCTGCTATAGCCTCCCGCTATTTCACAGGTCTTCAGTCTCTCTCCAGCATTCATTTGAGCATTGTTCACCTCGTCTCTCATTTGCTACTTGTATGCATCCTTTGTTTCTGTGAAGAAATGGCTCCTAAAAAGCAATCAAGTGGTCAAAGCAATGACTCAAAGGCTAAGTATGAGGGGGGTTGAGAGGAGCGAGAGGAAGGAATTTCAGGCTAGTAAAGGATGGCTGACTAGCTCTACGAAGAGCTACAGCCTCCAGAACTTCAAGATCATGGGAGAATTGGCATTGGCTGATGCATCAGCATTCCCAGAAGAGCTCAAGAAACTCATAGAAGGGAAAGGCTACCTTCCAGAACAAGTCTTCAGTTGTGATGACACAACATAGCATTTACATTGTATTAGGTATTATAAGTTATCTGGAGATGATACTGGAGGATGTGTGTAGGCTATATGCAAATACTATGCCATTTTATATAAATGACTTGAGCATCCTCAGGTATTGGTATCTGTGGGGGTCTTGGAACCAATCCCCCATGAATACAGAGGGACAACTGTGATCAACCAGATTTGGTAATGGATTTATAATGAAGATAGGGGTGTCAAGAATGATCATTATGTTCCTAATTTGTGCAGTTGGAGGATGGTGGTGCTGTTCACTAAGATAGGGAATTTATAATAGACTGTTACTGTGTCCCCAAAAAATATGTGTATCAATTTGGCTAGGCCATGATTCTCAGTGTTGTGTGATTGTCATCTGATGTGATTTTCCTATGTGTAGTAATTCCTACCCCTATGACGTTAATGAGGCAGGATTAGAGACAGTTATGTTAATAAGAAATTCAAGCTGGATTTAGAAGAGGATGTGGAACCAGAGATATCATTGCTGTTGTCATGGATCTTGGCTGAAAGCAGAGAATCAAAGAGAGATGTTTACCTGTGTTTTATTGACTATGCTAAGGCATTCGACTGTGTGGATCATAACAAATTACGAATAACATTGTGGAGAATAGGAATTCCAGAACACTTAATTGTGCTCGTGAGGAATCTGTACGTGGATCAAGAGACAGTCATTTGAACAGAACAAGGGGATACTGCATGGTCTAAAGTCAGGAAAGATGTGCATCAGGATTGTGTCCTTTCACCATACCTGTTCAATCTGTATGCTGAAAAAATAATCTGAGAAGCTAAACTATATGAAGAAGAATGGGGTACCAGGATTGGAGGAAGACTCATTAACAAACTGGGTTATGCAGATGACACACCTTGCTTGCTGAAATGAAGAGGACTTGAAGCACTTACTGATGAAGATCAAAGACCACAGCCTTTAGTATGGATTACATCTCAACATACAGAAAATAAAAATCCTCACAACTGCCAATAAGCAATTCATCATAAATGGTTGTCAAGGATTTCATTTTACTTGGGTCCACAATCAATACCCTTGGAAGCAGCAGTCAAGAAATTAAAAGGTGCATTGCGTTGGGCAAATCGGCTGCAAGAGATCTCTTTAAAGTCTTAAAAAGCAAAGATGTCACCTTGAGGACTAAGGTGCACATGGTGTTTTCAATTGCCTCATACACATGCAAAAACTGGACAATGAATAAGGAAGACTGAAGAAGAATTGATGCCTTTTAGCCATGGTGTTGTCGAAGAATATCAAACATATCGTGGCCTGCCGAAAGAACGAACAAGTCTGTCTTGGAAGAAGTACAACCAGAATGCTCCTTAGTAGCAAGGATGGTGAGATTAAGTCTAACATACTTTGGACATGTTATCAGGAGGTATCAGTCCCTGGAGAAGGACATCATGTTTGGTATGCACAGGTCAGCGTAAAAGAAGAAGACCCTCAAACAAATGGATTGACAGTGGCTGCAACAATGGGCTCAAGTGTAGCAACAATTGTGATAGTGCAGGATCGAGCAGTGTTTTGTTCTGTCGTGCATAGGGTCGCAATGAGTCAGAACCAACAACAGCAACAACATGTTAATAAGTCAGGACTCAATCTACAAGATTAGATTGTGTCTTAAGACAGTCTCTCTTTTGAGATATGAAAGAGAGAAGCCACCAAGGAACAAGAGCCAGGAGAAAAACTTGCCGTTTAGACTGCTCTGAGAAGCTCCTGGACCAGAGAAGATTGATGACCTTCCTCCAGAGCCAATGGAGAGAGAAAGCCTTCCCCTGGAGCTGGCACTCTGAATTCGAACCTTTAGCCTCCTACACTGTGAGAGAATAAATTTGTCTTTATTAAATCCATCCACTTATGGTATTTCTGTTATAGCAGCACTAGATAACTTAAGGCATAGACCACATTGCTTTCTAAAACAATGTGTTGCCTTGATCACCATACAGTGCCCTTGTAAAAGCAAATTAAGGTTATACATATACATATTTTTTATACTGTATTAGAGGTACTAGTTTATTTTAGAAGACTTTTTGTTTTTGCATTTTAGCCAGATTCATGTTTATAAATAGAAATTCTGCCTAAGATTTGATTGATTTTACATATTTATTTGATGTAAGCTTAACGAGTTACTCTTGCTAATTTTCCTCATAGAAGCATATTTATCGATAGTCTTACTATAACAATCTTCTTCTTAGCTAATAATTAGGTTTGATGAAGGCTAATTCTATTTACTTTAAATCTAATCTACTATTTTTTTCTCTTTATAAGGCATTTTTATCCTTTGGAGAGCAAAAGGGGGATTTTTATTTAACACTTGGCACACTTTTCTAGTTTTTTTTAATATAAATCTCCAGACAATAAAAATTAAGAGGGCCCAGGTCCTTTATTCTCATCTCACTTTTTCAATTTTTTTTTCTGCTAGCATGTCTTTCAGCAGTTTTTATTAACACTTTCTTTTAAATATAAATATATTTTATTTCTTTGAAATAGATTTAACACTTAAGAATCATGAAAAATTTTGCTATGTAAAATTGAAAGCTCTACCAGCATAAAATTAGCACTCAGATCTAACCTGAAAATTCTAATTGAATACACATGTTTGAATCTTCAAATTGTTTTCAAATATTCAAATTCATTCAACAAATATTAACTAAACGGCTCCTATATACTAAGGAGTATAAGGGTTCAGGGAAAGTATAATACATGGCCTTACCTTCAGGAGAAGTTCATGGGTGGTGCAAACAGTTATCATGCTTGACTGCTAATCAAAAGGTTGGGGGTTCAAGCTCAGCCAGAGGCCCCCCAGAAGAAAGGCCTGGTGATCTACTTTTGAAAATCAGCTATGGAAAACTCTATGAAGCGCAGCTCTACTCTGACACACTTTGGGTCTTCATGAGTCAGAATCAACTTGATGAAAATTAGTTATAAGCCCAATTTTTCCTATTTGCAAAACAGGGATTAGAATACTGCCCGGTTTACAAGGCTGCCATTATAGAGCTTATACCCAGTAGAGGGAATAGAGAGAATTAAAAAATCAACAAATAATGTAAACCAGTTGAATTGGTGATAAGAGCTATCAGACACAGGAAGCACAGGCGATCTGGCTGGGCAGAGCAGTGGAGGAGTTTGTGCCCTTTTACATACACTGGTCAGAGAGGGCCTCTGAAATGATGAAGAGCATGTGAGCAGCTTTAAATGAAATGATGGACCAAGCCACGCAGTTTTCTAGGGAAAGAATGTTTCATGCAAAGAGAACAGCAAATACAACAGCCTTGAGGTGAGAGAGCACTTGGTACAACCTAAGAAGACGTGAAGATGAGTGACCAAAGGTAGAATATATCATCAGAGAGGAAATTTCTGCAGGAGTAAAGGGTAGGGGCAGTGGTGGGACAGAGTCTTTTAGGTTGTGGTGAGGACGTTGGATCTTACTGTGAAAGATGTGGGAAATCATTGGAGGATTTCAGGCAGGGCAGTAGCATTAAATGACTTACATTTAAAGAAACACTTGGGCTGTTCTGTGAATAATAGACAGAATGGAATCATGAGTAGAAGCAGGGGGAGCAATTACAAGGTTATTGCAAAATAGTCCAGGTGAAGTCCAATGCTGCTGTACAGATTTTATATGGAATATGTAATTATTATCACCATTTTCCTTTTCCTCTATTTCAACCCAAGAGATCTACTTTAGCTGGGAATTATTTCCCCTATTTCTTGCTAAATCCAGGAAGAGAAAGGGAAGAGTATTGGCCCAGAGAATGCAATTCCCATTAAAACTAACTCTAGCTAGCGCTATTGTTCAGTCTTTGGTCTGTCCTACTTGACAATGATGCATAATTGTTACTGTGTAGAAATGGCTAAGATGTCAGAAAACTGAAGGCAGTATTTGCTTTTTTACTTTGCAGAGCTTACTTTACTGGGTAGAGGTAAGTAAGAGACATAATTTCTCGTAGGCCTGATTTTTATGCATCCGTCTGTAAAGAAAAATACCTTGCTTAGGAAGGGCTCTTACCTCAAAAACCAAAAACCAAACCCGTTGCTGTCAAATCAATTCAAACTCATAGCAACCCTATAGGTGGAGCAGAACTGCCCCATAGGGCTTAGGAGCAGCTGGTGGATTTAAACTGCTGAACTTTTGGTTAGCAGCCAAGCTCTAAGAAAAAGTCTGGATTAAAGAATATTTTATTATGAACTTTATGAAAACATTATCAGTTTAAGAAAATGCAGTATAACACAATAAACTTAAAAAAAAAATTTACCAGTACTTGCACTATCTTGTTCTGCTGGGTGGCTGTTTTTGGCACACACATAAATACGTGATGGCCATAAGTGATTGCACCAGAAATCTGTGGCCATCAAGTCGATTGGGACTCATAGTGGCCGTATAAGACAGAGATGAACTGCCCCACAGAGTTTACAAGAAGCGCCCGGTGGATTTGAACTGCCGACTTTTTGGTTAGCAGCCGTTAACACTTAACCAGGGTTTCCAAGTGATTGTACCAGGCTAATTAATATCCAATTACTCAAATGTCAAATTATGACAACTTTTGTAACTATTCCTTCTTCTCGTCTATAAATATTTATTTTACTGCTCAGTATTCTGTGAAGGCGACCAAAGAAAGGATTCTCTAGTTTTTTTTTTTTTCCCTTTCCTCCGCAAAGATCTGATTTAGTATGAAAGCTTTGATCCAGGACTGGCTTGAGTGACACTTATTCCCAAACCCATGATCATCCATAGTCCCAGGTACAGGGGAAACAGCAGTGGGGGGATATTTTTTTTGGACTCATATTTAAAAACTGTATATAGTTCTATTGTTAAAAAATAAAGGGGCACCTTATTTGCCCTTCATTTTGAAAGAAACTGATGATTATTTTGTTATTTTCCATAGTCACTCACCACTCATTTACACTCATACTGCGACCTCATCTAACAATATTTGCCACCAAGACTTCTATGTTGCAAAAAACCACATCTCCAAGCAATTGCAATTTACTGAATTTCATAAAAATGACTCAGTTACCACCTGCATTTTCTGACTTTGCTGCCAAACTGCTGTCATTTCTCTACAATCTCTTCTTTAAAGAAATTTAGAACTGCAAGTTTTCCATTTCTAATCCTATTCCTTACCTGATAATTCTTTAAATAGACAGTTATCATTTCAGGTACTCCACAATCTTTTCAGTAAATAAAATCATAGACTATCTACGGATAGAAATGGGTATAGGTAGGCATCAGAAAAACAAGCAAACAAACCCATAATTGATTCTGACTCATGGCGATCCCGTGTTCTTCAGATTAGATCTGTGCTTCACAGAATTTTCCTGGCTATAATCTTATGGAAACAGATCATTAGGCCTCTGTTCTGTGGTATGCCTAGGTAGATTTGAACTGTCAACCTTGGGATAATAATCCAGAGAAATTGTTTCCCTAACTGAGGGACCTATATGTTGTTGTTGTTGTTAGTTGCCATTGAGTCAGTTCAGACTCATAACAACACTAGGTACAATAGAACAAAACATTGCCCTGTCCTGCACCATACTCACAATTGTTGCTAAGTTTGAGCCCATTATTGTAGCCACTGTGTCAATCCATCTTCTACAGGGTCTTCCTCTTTTTCCATGTCCCTCTAACTTAAAGAGCATAAAGTACTTGTCCAGGGACTGGTCCCTCCTGGTAACATGTCAAAAGTGCGTGAGACATAATCTCACCATCCTAACTTCCGAAGAGCACTCTGGCTGTACTTCTTCCAAGACAGACATGTTCATTCTTCCGGCAGTTCATGGTATACTCAATATTCTTTGCCAACACTATAATTCAAAGGCATCAATTCTTCTTTGGTCTTCCTTATTTCCCAGCTTTCACATACATATGTGGTGATTGAAAATATGATGGTGTAACAAAGTTTATTAAGAAAATGTTTTGCATCCCACTTTGGTGAGTGGCGTCTGGGGTCTTAGAAGCTTGCGAGCAGCCATCTAAGATACATCAATTGATCCCAAGCCACTTAGAGCAAAGGAGAATGAAGAAGATCAAAGAAACAAGGAAAATATTAGCCCAAGAGACAAAAGGGCCACATAAACCAGAGACTTCATCAGCCTGAGACCAGGAAAACTGGATGGTGCCTAGCTACGACTAAAGACCAGGACAGGGAACACAACAGAGAGTCCCTGACAGGGAGAAAACTGTGGAATAGAACTCAAATTCACATAAAAAGACCAGATTTAATGGTCTGACTGAGACTGGAGAAACTCCCAAAACCATGGGCCCTGGATGCTATGTTAACACAGAGTTAAACCATTCCCAAAGACCACTCTTCAGATAAAGATCAGACTGGACTATAAAACATAAAATAATACTCATGAAGAGTGTGCTTCTTAGCTCAAACAGATACACGAGACCAAATGTCCGGAGACAGGATGAGAAAGCAAGAAGGGACAAGAGCTGGTTGGATGGAAATGGGAAATGAGAGGTGGAATGGAGGAGTGTGCTGTCACATTGTAGGGATTGAAACTAGTGTAACATGACAATATGTGTACAAAATTTTGTATGAGAGTTTAACTTTAGCTGTAAACTTTCACCTAAAGTTCTCTGTCTCTCTGTATATATGTATATATACACACACACAGAAAAGAAAATATGATGGCTTTTGTTAGGCTCACCTTAGTTCTCAAAGTGACATCTTTGCTTTTCAACGTTTTAAAGCGGTCTTTTGCAACAGGTTTGCCCAATGCAATACGTTGTTTCATTTCTTGACTGCTACTTCCATGAGTACTTGATTGTGAATCCAAGTAAAATGAAACCCTTGGCAACTTCAGTATTTTCTCCATTTTGTCAGGATAGTGCTTATTGGTTCAGTTGTGAGGATTTCTGTTTACTTTATTTTGAGGTGTAACCCATACCGAAGTCTGTCGTCTTTGATCTTCATCAGTAAGTGCTTCAATTCCTCTTCGCTTTCAGCAAGCAAGGTTGTTTCATCTGCATATGGCAGGTTGTTAACGAGTCTTTCTCCAATCCTGGTGCCCTATCCTTCTTCGAGTAGTCCATGTTCTCTGATTATTTGCTCAGCATACAGACTGAATAAGTATGATGAAAGGATACAACACTGACACACACCTTTCCTGATTTTAAACCATGCAGTATCCACTTGTTTTGTTCAAACGACTGCCTCTTGGTCTATATACTGATTCCTCATCAGCACAATTAAGTGTTCTAGAGTTCCCATTCTTCACAATGTTATCCATAATTTGTTATGATTCACACAGTTGAATACCTTTTCATAGTCAATAAAACACAAGTAAACATCTTTCTGGTATTCTGTGCTTTCAGCCAGGATCCATCTGGTATCAGCAATGATATCCCTTGTTCCATATCCTCTTCTAAATCTGGCTTGAATTTCTGGCAGTTCCCTGTCGAAGCAAACATTTTTGAATTATCTTCAACAAAATTTTACTTGTATATGATATTAATGATGTTTTTCGATAATATCCACATTCTGTTGGATCACCTCTCTTTGAAATGGGCACAAATATGGATGTCTTCCAGTCTGTTGGCCAGGTAGCTGTCTTCCAAATTTCTTAGCATAGACGAGTAAGCACCTCCAGTGCTGCCCCCGTTTATTGAAACATCTCAATTGGTAATCCAACAATTCCTGGACCTTGTTTTTCACCAATGCCTTCAATGCTGTTTGGACTTCTTTCTTCAATACCATCGGTTCTGGATTAAATGCTACCTGCTGAAATGCTTGAACATTGACCAATTCTTTTTGGTACCTTGACTCTGGGTATTCCTTCTATGTTCTTTTGATGCTTCCTGTAACATTCAATATTTTTCCAATAGAATTCTTCAATGTTGCTACTTGTGGCTTGAATTTTTTCTTCAATTCTTTCAGCTTGAGAAATGATGAACATGTTCTCCTCTTTTGGGTTTTTACATGTTTCATTATAATACTTTGTATCTTTGAGCTGCCCTTTGAAATCTTCCGTTCAGCTCTTTTTTTTTTTTCTTTTCAACATTTCTTCCATTTTCTTTAGCTACTCTGCATTCAAGAGCAAGTTTCAGAGTTTCTTCTGACATCCATTTTGGTCTTTTCTTTCTTTCCAGTCTTTTTAATGACCTTTTGCTTTCTTTGCGTATGACGTCCTTTATGTCATCCCACAATTGGTCTGGTCTTAGGTCATTTGTGCTCAATGTGTCAAATTCATTCTTGAGATGGTGTCTAAATTCAGGTGGGATATGCTCAAGGCTGTAATTTGGCTCTCATGGGCTTATTTTAATTTTCTTTTTTTTTTTTCATCTTGAACTTGCATACGAGCAATTGATGATCCATTCCACAGTTGGCACCTGGCCTAGTTCTGAATGATGATATTGGGCTTCTCCATTGTTTTTTTCCCCAGATGTGGTTGATTTAATTCCTGTGTGTTCCATCTAGTGAGGTCCATGTGTATAGCCATCATTTATGTTGTTGAAAAATGATATTTGCAATGAATAAGTCATTGGTCTTGGGAAATTCTGTCATGTGATCTCAAGCATCATTTCTATCACCAAGGCCATATATTCTAACTAATGATCCTTCTTCATTGTTTCCAACATTGGCATTCCAATCAAGAGTAATTATCAATACATGTTGATTGCATATTTGATCAATTTCAGAGTACAGAAGTTGGTAAAAATCTTCAATTTCTTCATTTTTGAATTAGTGATTGATACATAAATTTGAATAATAATCATAATAACTGGTCTTCTTTGTAGAGGTGTGGATAATATCCTATTACTGACAATGTTGTACTTCAGGATAGATCTTGAAAAATTTTTTTGACTATGAACGTGATGCCATTCCTCTTCATATTGAAAATATCAGAATAGTAGATCTTATTATTGTCTGATTCTAAATGGCCAACACCTGTCCATTTCAGCTCACTAATGCCTAGGATATCAACCTTTATGCATTCCATTTCATCTTTGGTGGCTTCCACTTTTCATAGATTCATATTTCATACATTCTATGTTCTGATTATTAATAAATTTTTACAGCTGTTTCATCTCATCTTTAGTTGTGCCACATCAGCAAATAAAGGTTCTGAAAGCTTTAGTCTGTCATGTCATTAAGGTCAACTCTATTTTGAGGAGGCAGCTCTTTCCCAGTCATATTTTGACTGTCTTCCAACCTGAGGGGCTCATCTTCCGCACTATATCAGACAATGTTCTGCTTCTATTCATTAGATTTTCCTTGGCCAATTTTTTTAGAAGTAGATTGACAGGTCCTTCTTTCCATTCTGTCTTAGTCTGGATGCTCAGCTGAAACCTGTCCACCACGGGCTACTCTGTGGGTATTCGAAATATCGGTGTTGGAGCTTCAAGCATCAGGAAGCCACAACAGAAAGACAAACTGACAGACCAATGGTGGAAACAGTCATAGGTAAACCTGTGAAAATACAGTGTGAAATATGACAAAGTCAAAAACCCACATGGTCTGCACTTAGTTAAGCATCAACAAAACTTTTAAGATACCGACTCTGGCTACACCAGAAGTCTGAATCTTTTTCTTCTTTTTTTCTTAAGATAAATGCCAAAACTTTTATCCCTTGAAGTAGTTGGCTCACATAATAAAAAGAATCTTATCTGTGAATCACAGTGAGTGTTCTGCTACTGAACCCCACCCCCTGAATTAGAAAACCTCACTCACCCAGTGCAGAGAGCACCACAAAATGGACACTCACTGCAGGGACACAGAATTTACTACAAGTTTACTGCATGCTTGAGAATAGACGGCAACCATGTTCTCTGCAGACAAACCAATTCCAAGGAGAAAGATGAGAGAAATAAGCAGAGTTAACCCTCTTCCCAAACCCACCAATGAGTGTGAGGAGGTGCAGAGAGACTGAGGTGCTTATGGAAATCCATAATGATAGGGGAGGAATATTACTGATTCTACAGAGTAGGAGTACAGATTTATTTTTTTCCAAATATCTTTTATTGAAAAGCACTTCTAATTGCTGATTTGAAGTACCACTTCTTCAATTACTAGATGTGCATTTATTCATGGGCCTGTAATTGTGGAATCATCCACAATTCCAAACTATTTCAATTACAAAGATGATAAAGGGTTGTATTTTTAAATACAATAACCAAATAACACAACAATGAAATATTTCATAAGACTTAATCGTACTTTTTATTTTCAACTACTAGTCTTTGAACTCCAAAAGGGCATGGAGCATTTATTTTCACCTCTTCACTTCATAGAATGTTGATATTGTCATTGTTAGGTGCCCTCCAGTCAGTTCTGACTCAGAGAGACTCTATGTACAACAGAACGAAATACTGCCTGGTCCTGCACCATCCTCACAATCGTTGCTATGCTTGAGCCCACCGCTGCAGCCACTGTGTCAATCCATCTCATTGAGGGTCTTCCTCTTTTTCGCTGACCATCTACTTTACCAAGCATGATGTCTTTCTCCAGGGACTACCTTCTCCTAGTAATATATCCAAAGTATGTGAGACTCAGTCTTGCCATCCTTGCTTCTAAGGAGCATTATGGTTGTACTTCTTCCCACACAGATTTGTTCCTTCCTTCAACAGTCTGTGGCATATACAGTATTCTTTGCCAACACCACAATTCAAAGGCATCAATTCTTCTTCAGTCTTCCTTATTCATCATCCAGCTTTCACAAGCATATGAGGCAACTGAAAATACCATGGCTTGAGTCAGGTGCACCTTAGTTTTCAAGGTGACATCTTTGCTTTTCAACACTTTAAAGAGGTTTTTTTTTTTTTTTTTTTTTTGCAGCAGATTTGCTCAATGCAATACCTCTTTTGATTTCTTGACTGCTGTTACCATGTGGTTCCAAGTAAAATGAAATCCTTGACAACTTCGATCTTTTCTCTGTTTATCGTGATGTTGCTCATTGGTCCAGTTGTGAGGATTTTTGTTTTCTCTGTGTTAAGCTGTAATCCATACTGAAGGCTGTGGTCTTTGATCTGCATCAGTAAGTGCATCAGGTCCTCTTCACTTTGAGCAAGCAAGGTTGTGTCATCTGCATAATGCAAGTTGTTAATGAGTCTTCCTCCAATCTTGATGCCCTGTTTTTCTTCAAAGAGCCCAGCTTCTTGGATTTTTTGTTCAGCATACAAATTGAGTAGGTATGCTGAAAGGATATAACCCTAACACACACTTCTCCTGACTTTAAACCAAGCACTATCCCCTTGTTCTGTTCAAACACCTGCCTGTTCATCTATATACAGCTTCCTCAGGAGCACAATTAGTGGTTCCGGAATTCCCATTCTTCACAACGTTATCCGTAATTTCTTATGATCCAAGCAGTCAAATGCCTTTGCATAGTCAATAAAACACAGGTAATCATGTTTCTTGTATTCTCTGCTTTCTGCCAGGATCCATCTGACATCAGCAATGATATCCCTTGTTCCATGTTCTCTTTTGAATCTGGCTTGAATTTCTGGCAGCTCCCTGTCGATATACTGCAACAGCTGCTTTTGAATGATCTTCAGCAAAATTTTACTTGTGTGTGCTATTAATGATATTGTTGAATAATTTCTACATTTGGTTGGATCACCTTTCTTGGGAATAGGCGTAAATATGAATCGCTTCCAGTCAGTTGGCCACGTAGCTGTCTTCGAAACTTCTTGACATAGACGAGTGAGCACTTCCAGCAGTGCATCCATTTGTTGAAACATCTCAATTGGTATTTTGTCAATTCTCGGAGCCCTGTTTTCTGCCAATACTTTCAGTGCAGCTTGGGCTTCTTCCTTCAGTACCGTGGGTTCCTGATCATATGTCACCTCCTGAAATGGTTGAATACCGACCAATTCCTTTTGGTACAGTGACTCTATTCCTTCCGTCTTCTTTTGGTGCTTCTTGCATTGTTTAATATTTTCCCTGTAGAATCGTTCACTATTGCAACTCGAGGCTTGAATTTTTTCTTCAGTTCTTTCAGGTCGAGAAATGCCGCCCAGGTTCTTCCCTTTTGGTTTTCTATCTCCAGCTCTTTGCACATCTTATTATAATATTTTGTCTTCTCGAGCCGTCCTTTGAAATCTTCTGTTCAGCTTTTACTTTGTCATTTCTTCCATTTGCTTTAGCTGTTGATGTTCAAGAGCAAGTTTCAGAGTCTTTTCTGACATCCATTTTGGTCTTTTCTTTCTTTTCTGTCTTTTTAATAACCTCTTGCTTTCTTCGTATATGATATCCTTGATGTCATTCCAGAACTCGTGTGGTCTTTGCTCATTAGTGTTCAATGCATCAAATCGAGAGTAGAAATCTTCATAGAAAAGTGCCTAAATATTGTATAAGTTCAACAAATGTTAAGTGATCAAACAATAATTATTTTTCCCAAATTATGATACTGTTTTTACATTAATGACTTCTCAGAAGAAGATGTATCCTGTACTTAGATTCCCTTTCTCCACCTTCCCTGTTTTCCATAAATTGTTTATCCTTACATACTGTATTAGTCAGGGCTTACCAGAGAAGCATGGGGCATTGATGGTTCAGTGGTAGAATTCTTGCCTTCCATGAGAAAGACCTGCGTTTGATTTTCAGCCAATGCACCTCATGAGGAGCTACCACCTGTCTATCAGTGGAAGCTTGTGTATTCCTATTATGCTGAACATGTTTCAGTAGAGTTTGCAGACTAAGAGAGACTCAGAAGAAAAGCTGGGTGATCTACTTCTGAAAATCAGGCAGTGGAAACCCCATGGATCAAAAAATCCAATCCTGTTGTGCATAGGCTTGCCATGATTCAGGGAAAACTTGATAGCAGCTACCAACGACAACAAGAGAAACAGAAAGATTTATTTAAGGAATAGGCTTCCGTGATTGTGGGGCTGGCAGGTCCAAATATTGTTGGCCAAACATCAGGTTGATCACTCCAACAGTTAAGGCAAACCATAGGGCAGAAGGCAGGTGGAAATCCTGACAGGATCTCCATATCACAGTAAAAAAAAAAAAAAAAAATTACAGTAGTGAGGCAAAATTCTCCCTGTGAAACCTAATTTTTTTGCCTTTAGGCCTTCAACTTATATGAAGTCCACCCACATTATTGAAAATAATCTCTGTTTAGAGTTAATTGACTTTAAAGTTAATCACATCTGCAAAATATCTTCACTGCAACATCTAGATTAGTTCTTGACCAAACAATTGGGCATTATAGCCTAGCCAAGTTAACACATAAAATTAGCCATATACCCACCTACAATTTCACCTTCGGGAAGCATTCATTTATACCTTCCCAGGTAGAGTGTTAGTCTCTCGTCTACGTTGCTGTATCACTATCAGTATGTCTGTTAGTATGTCTCTGCTATGTTTCTATTTTTAATGTGTATGTATTTTTCTTTCTCCCTAGGCAAAAAGGTGGCCTTCTTGACAGAGAAAGTGTTATTCATCTTTTTTTCCATTCTATATGTTTCCTGACATATAACATGTCTTCAATAAGTGTTTGATAAATGAATAAGTGAAATTAAATGTAAATTAATTTTTCTTTGTAATATTTACCAAATTTAAACAACTTCTTTTGTGTACTACTTTTTTTTTTTTTTTTTAATGAATGTCTTCCCCATTAGATAACAAGCTCCATGAGGTCAAGGATGGTGTCAATCTAGTTTATCACTGTATCCTCAGGGCCTGGCACAAAGTAGCTTATCAATCAATATTTATTGAGTGAATTAATGTTATTTCTCAGTGATATTGTAAGATCACACAATATGTGAGCAAATGTTCAAATTAAAGGCTTGTACAGGAAAATTCTTACATAAATGATTAATAGTATAGGAAAAGAAATAATATTGTTTTGTAATGTTTTGAGGATTTAAATTCCTTATTTTAAAAGTAATCAGGGGACTGTTACCACAGGAGGAGATGCCCTTTAGCAAAGTAATATCTTGATTTTGCTCTGAGTCAAAATATGATGGAATATCTACCCATAAAACATTTATATGGTGCATATAAATAGGCTTTTAGCAATAGAAACAGCAGCCAAAAGGTTTACCCTGTCAGCAGCAATTTATTAACATGACAAATAGATAAAATAACATATAAAATGTACCATAATCCTGCTTCATTTTCATTTCAATCCTCATTTCCAGAAGTAAGCTTGTCATGATCACATTTAAATGTTTCCTTTTTGAATATTTACAGTTATTTTAATAAAGAAGGACCATCGAAATTATCAGAAATTTTAAAATGACATTCCAGGGGATGTCCAGAATAGCATGCTTTTGAAGGGAAAATAATTCTAAAAATGTAGAAATTGCAAGTTCTCCATAAATATCAGAGAAAAGAATCTAGGTGCATTATTGAGTAAAGGACCAGTCATGAATCGTGGGTAAGTGACTGTTGTTAATATATTGTGTATGTCATTCTTAATACATAAGCCTGTGTATGGTATTTGTATGCATAACTATGAGCATAAATCCTATAACCTCCCAGTAAACATTTAATTTAAAATAAATCTTTCTAGACCCATTAAGAATAAATTTAAAACCCAAATTTTAAACCCTTCTTGGAAAACTTTATTAAGATTCATTCATTTGAATATTAAGCAATATTTATGGAGAATTCACTATGCATCTGATACTGTTCTGAGCAATCTACCTACATTTATCTCATTAGTTGGACCATATCAGGACCTCTGAAGCAGCTACTATTCGTATGCCTCTTATACAACAACTTAGGTCTCTTAAATAAATTGTTAGGTCAGTGTCATGCAGTCAGCAAGTGCAGAGCTAGACTTGAACTCAGTTTTATCTGTTAACAAAGACTGTGGATTCTAACCACTGTGCTCAACTCTGCAGAATAAGGACCAGATCTGGCTGAAATCTTGATCAGCAGAATGTTAAAAATACATTTGAATTTGAAAACATTTTGGCAGTGCCTGTGCTTTCCAGCCTCTCCGTATATCTCATCACTCTCAATTGTCTTATGACTCAGCTGATTTTGCTTTGTACATTTAGTTTATCTCCCTGGCCATAGAAGACATTTGACTCTGAGACTCCAACTCTGTGGCCTGATTTTGAGACTCCAATTCTATTGCCTCAAAGAAGAATGATAAAACAGTAAATGTTGGAGTGTGTGGGGGAAAATTAAAGGACCTAGGATCAATATGGGTTAGGATCAATAAGACTAGTTGAAAATTCAGCCCAACTCTGCCTCTCAGGCTCTAAATAACAACATCTATGTCTGTACCTACATCTATCCATGTATCCATGCACCTATTGCTCTATCTAGCTATCTGAATTGGCCTTTAGTGTAAAATCATTGCTCTCAAGTTGGTTGTGACTCATGGAGATCCCATGTGTGTTGGAGTAGAACTAAGCTTCATAGGGTTTTCAATGGCTGATTTTTTGGAGGTAGACTGCAGGACTTTTTTTCTGAGGTGCCTGTGGCTGCATTCAAAAGTCCAACCTTTCAGTTAGCAGCTAAACACGTTAACTGTTTGCACCATCCAGGGACTCTATGTCTTCTAGTATATACTTCATTTAATTTTGCTATCATATGTAGCAACTTTTATATGCAGATACCTCAATTTGAGATTAGAAGATGAAACTGATTTAGAGGACACAGACTTTTCTCACAGGCATTTTGTGATCTAGATTAGGAGACATCTTGTAGGAAGCAGCTGAATATAAGCAGCGTAATAAGAAACGTAAGCACAATTTGAGATACAGAATGCTGTAACGCTAAGAGTACTGGTTTTGGTGTCAGGATGACTTGAAAAAAAATCCCAGAGTTTCCATTTAATAACTCTCACTTTTTGTACAAATACTTTAACCATCCTGTTTTACTTTTAGATCATTGAAGGAAGAGATTAACAGAGGATGCCTCCTCATACTAGGAAGCTCTAGAAAGAACTTGAGGAGCTCTGAAACTTAATCCATTTGAGTTTTTCACCTTAACTCTCTGATGGGTGTGAAAAACTCTAATTTCTGAAGTTCGCTTGTCTTTTATTCTGGAGTGCCCTTTCTGCTGTTAAGCTCATGAAATTATTTTTCTATGTACATATTGTGTTTTTCAGTTTTAGAATTGTCATTTAGTTCTTTTGAAGCATTTTTAGCTCTGTGGTAGAATTTCCTATCTGTTCACACTTATTGTCCCTCTTTTTCCATAAACACTATAACATTTATAATTGTTATTCTAAAGTTCTTGTCCGTTAATTCTAATCTCTAGGATATTTTTGCGTCTGCTTCTATTGATCATTATTTCTTTTGAGAATAAGTTATATTCCCATGCTCCTTTGCATGCCTTGTAATTTGTATTTGTGTTTTGGACATTGGTATAAAGCAAATAAACTTACACCTAGTAAAGGACATGTTCTCTCCTGTAATCCAGAATTAAACTGGGTCTGGGAAGGGTTACAGTTTGGGTAAATTTTAGGTCACCAGTGGTTCCGAATAATTTAAGGTCAGGATTAGGATACTCTCATAAGCTGGGTCGGAGAATTAGGTACTGATAAACACCTTGAGCTATCTCTCAATGCTTTATACAGTGAAACCTGTGAGAGCCAAGACTCAAGGGACTGCTTTGTTTTTCCGGGCCTCGCAAGTTTTCTACCTTTGAAAGGGTAGAGCCTTATCATTTTTCTATGGCTCCTTTTAGTGGGAAATATTTGAGTTTTCCTTCTCTGACAGGTTTCTGCAGTACACAGGTATCTGCTCTTTAGGTCACCAGAAATCTTTCCCTACACTCCAGCCCTACCCCCAGCATTTATCATCTTGGAGATCTCTCTCTGCCCTCCTCTGCTCTCAGCCCTTAGTAAGCTCTGCCATGCACTCAGTGAAAACTTAGTGCACTACATGGGATTTCTCTCAGCCCTTTTCTTAGTTACCTAGTGCTGCCATAATAGAAATATCATCAGTGAGTGACTTTAAAGAAGACCGTTTATTTTCTCACAGTTCAGGAAGCTAGAAGTCAGAATTCAGGGCATGGCTTTAGGGGAAGGTCTTTCCTTGTCTATATCAGCGTCTATTAGCTGCCCTCAATTCTTATAGATGAATCTGTCTCTGTAGTCTATCTTCGTCTTCTACCTGTGTGTGCCTTTGTGGTCTTTCTGTTCTTTTTATAATTCAGAACTTATTTGGTTTAGAACCCACCCTACTGGGGTATGGCCTAATTAACATAACAAAGAAAACTCTGTTTCGAAACAGGATTATATTTACAGGTGTGTTGTTGTTGTTGGGTGCCTTCAACTCAGTTCCAACTCATAGCGACCCTATGTACAACAGAACAAAATGTTACCTGGTCCTACGTCATCCTCACAATCATTGCTATGTTTGAGCCTATTGTTGTAGCCACTGTGTCAATCCATCTCACTGAGGGTCTTCCTCTGTTTCAATGACCCTCTACTGTACCAAGCTTGATGTCCTCCTCCAGGGACTGGTCCCTCCTGATAATATGTCCAAAATATGTGAGACAAAATTCCACCAGTTTCTTTTCTAAGGCATATCTGGCTGTACTTCTTCCAAGATAGATTGTTAGTTCTTCTGGCAATCCATGGTACATTCAATATTCTTCACCAACACCATAATTAAAAGGCATCAATTCTTCTTCAGTCTTCCACATTCATTGTCCAGCTTTCACATGCATATGAGGCAATTGAAAATACCAAGGCTTGGGTCAGATGTACCTTAGTCCTCAAGGTGACATCTTTACTTTTTAACACTTTAAAGATATCTTTTGCAACAGATTTTCCCAATGCAATACATCATTTGAGTTCTTGACTGCTGCTTCAATGGGCATGATTTGTGGATTCAAGTAAAATGAAATCCTTGACAACTTCAATCTTTTCTCCATTTATTATGATGTTGCCTATTGGTCCACTTGTGAGGATTTTTGTTTTCTTCATGTTGAGGTGCAAGCCATACTGAAGGCTGTTGTCCTTGATCTTCATCAGTGTTTTAAGTCCTCTTCACTTCCAGCAAGCAAGTTTGTGTCATACGCATATTGCAGGTTATTAATGAGTCTTCCTCCAATCCTGATGCCCCATTCTTCTTCATATAGTTCAGCTTCTTGAATTATTTACTCAGCATACAGCAAATAAGTATGGTGAAAGGTACAACCCTGATACACACTTTTCCTGATTTTAAACTATGTAGCTTCCCTTCGTTCTTTTCAAATGACTGCTTCTTGGTATATGTACAGGTTCTGCAAGAGCATAATTAAGTGTTCTGGAATTCCCGTTCTTCACATTGTTACTTATAATTTGTTATGATCCACAGAGTTGAATGCCTTTGCATAGTCAACGAAACACAGATAAACATGTTCCTGGTATTCCCTGCTTTCAGCCAAGGTCCGTCTGACGTCAGCAATGATATCCCTTGTTCCTTGTCCTCTTCTGAATCCACCCTGAATTTCTAGCAGGTCCCTATTGATGTACTGCTGCAACAACTTTTGAATAATCTTCGGCAAAATTTTAATTGTGATATTAATGATATTGTTTGATAATTTCTGCATTTTGGTGGATTAACTTTTTTTGGAATGGGCACATATGTAGATCACTTCCAGTCAGTTGTCTAAGTAATTTACAGGTATAGAGGCCAGGGTTTCAATATGTACTTTGGGGGGATACAGTCAAATCCATAACAGCCCTCCTGTCAATTTTTGAAACTTTGCTCCTATGTACTGGTGAAGATCCTATGGGAAAGGGTTGGGAGGTGGAAGCAAACTCTCTCTGCGTCTGAATCTCCTCAAGGTTCTAATCTGCCATGCCAGCCTATGTGGCCTTCAACGTTTGAATGATTTCTCTTTCCCCTGCAAAGTTCAGTCTATGTTGGGCTTGCTTCTTCTCCCACCAGGCTGCTAGGGATGTAAAGAGCAAGGGATTTCTTCTTTCCTAGGAGAAATTTGTGGAGATCTGAAATTTGGTTCCTTTATTTTATTTTATATCTCACTTCTTTGCTGGGTGTAAAAACTATAATTTTTGTATTCTATCTAAATTTTTTTTATGGCTACTAACCAAAAGCTTGGCAGTTTGAATCCACCAGATTCTCCTTGAAAACCCTATGGGGCACTACTCTGTCCTATAGGGTTGCTATAGGGTTGTTTTGAGTCTGAATTGACTCTACGGCAACTTTTTTTTTTAATCCAACTTTTTAGTTATTCTTTTGGAAGCAATGATCTTTTGTGATTTTCTACATTTTTACTAAGTGAGGGATTCTTACCTTAATCATTCTGAGTCACTGTTTTGTCATCTCTAAAAGGGGAAATTTTGTGAGGATTTAAATATAGCATGTAAAAATTATTTAGTATAGTGCCTGACATTGGTAGGTGCTTCATAAATATTAATGTCCTTTCTCCATGAAGCTGAATATCAAACGATGCCAATAAAGAAATAAGCAGCTATATGGGTTTTGCCTGTATAGCTTTTGGAAGAAGTTAAGTTTTGAAGACACAGAGCAGAGATTGACAGAAGGGAAAAAGAAAACCTGAGTCTTTGTCTGCATCATTTATTTATTTCAACAAATATTTGCATAATGCTTGCATATAGAATGTGCTTGTGGTAGGGATTATTCTTAAGGAGCTTTCTAAATCAGAGATCTGTGCTTATATATTAATTCTTTTTTAAAATCCTATCAATGCATTCGACTACATGCTACAGAAACAGACATGGTTGTTTCCACTTAGGTGTTTGCGTAAAAGGAAACGAGTGATGAAGTAGAAGGTGAGGAATCATAACTAAATATAACAAAAGGCAAACTAAACCAAGAAACACAACAAGCACAGTAGGTAACACATTAAAACAAGAGAAAGACCTTCCACAATCAAGGACATCAGACAATGGCTGGCAGCACTTAATGCCTCAAGGAAGAAAATAAATTTATAAACACCCTCTTGCTATATATGTGAGAAGAGCTATGGATCAGCATTAGGATTTATTACAGAGTTCCACACCTGGAAGAATGAACTGGCTTCTCAAAGGGGCGGGTAAAAGATGAAAAAGGGACGCTGCATTGACTGTTGTGTTTAACCTTGCTTGATTTCTCAATTGTTGGTTTGCATTTAATTCAGACCAAAATGATTCTTCTTGTTAAAACTGCCCTTCTCTCACCAGGATAGCCAGATGGGTGACCCCAATAGGAAGATGAAGTAAGCCTTTATGTATCAAGAGAACTGTTGTTGAACAGAATAATTGTATTTGGTGTATGTGAGTTTTCACAGCACTCCATTTCATTGTGAATACTTGATTCATGGAAACAAAAAGACAGGAAAGGAAAACAGTAGAAAGAGTCTCTTGCTTGTTTTATCTGGGTCAGTAACAAACTAAACCTCAATGAATTGAAGACCTGTGGGAGTGGGAGCATGGTGGATTAATCCATTTGTGAGCTTGACCTATGAGCTATTACAAGAGATTTCCCAGCTGCTGGCAAAAGCTGTTGTGTCTCTCTGGAGGCAGCGGCTGGTCTCTCATTACGTTCTCTACAATTTCCTGCTCCATCTGGGAGCATTTGATTTAAAAAAAAAAAAAAAAAAAGAACAGACTTAAAATGTATGTGCAGGCCGCATACTTTATTTATTCAGAAGGCACTATTTTCATGAATGAGAGTCATGCTGTGTCATTGAGCACTGCAGCCGTATCCCTTCCCTCCTCCTCTATTTCCTAGTATCTCAGTGGAAGGAAACATCAGAAGTCTGTATCTCTATCTAGCACTGCTCCAAAATTGGGAATCAGGAGTGTCTTGACTGCATGATTTTCTTTGCTGGCTACTGCACCAGATTTTCTTTAAAGCTGCACTTATTACTTCTCACTAGTCTGTTCCTGACAGTCACTACTCCAGAAAACACAAATACATTTTGAGTGTTTAGTTTATTTATGTCGCTGACCATGGTAACTATTTCACGACCTGTCCTCCCTAGTCTATTTGAAGTCATAGACCTCTGGGTCCAAGCACTTATCACATTGTATTTTAGCTGATAATGATAGGGTGGAAGATTAAGGGCTTTAGAATTCGGGGATTTAGACTACCTGCTCAAATACTAGCTATTTGTCGTTGGGAAAGTTATTCTACAATTTACTTTTCTTCACCTATAAAATGGGTGTCATAATAACAAGCTTTCTGTTCCATATGTTGGCCTTTAGGGGAATGGAGTTAGTGCCAGGAATAAGCAGAGGCCGCTACACTGGCTGCCTTAAGATTCTTTCCTCTTTACCTTGATTCATATTTTTTACAATATCGATTCATCAGTTTCTAAGCATTCAGGGTCAAAAGGGGAATCTTATTCATATGGCTTATCCATTGTCTCTCTGAAGTACACCTACCTTCCATATGCTCTCAAATGTGTATGGGTTTGAACATTTGATAAACTCTGATCTAGGGAATTTAGAAAGGCAAAAGAGTCAGTCTCTTGTTATCTGTGGGGCTTCACTGAGGAACATCTGAGAGGATGCTCTTTGCTTTATTCCCTAATTCTGTCTCTTTGATGGAGATTAAATAAACCCTGACGGTGACTGTGATGTTAGAGATCCAAATGGAAGGAGTGGTGAAATTTGTCAGTTTCTCAATGAACAGGTAAAGGAGAATGAACACCCTTGCTACCTAAGAAATTTGGTTTCTTCTTGAATAAAGTTAAAGAAAAAACAAAGGAAATAAGTACAACTTCAAAAGTCCTAAACTCCATTCCTATAGCACTTAGCTGCCATTTCCATGAAAAGTCTATCTCTAAATGAAAATCCACCAATCAGATATCAAGTCCTGTTCATATCATCAATATGGTGTGTTCTATTCATACCTTATATAAATAGCACTTAAAAATGAAACAATAGCTATTAATTTAGCGATTAAGAGTTCTTAAAGGAACCCAGGATCCTGAACACACTCACCTGGGCTTAAACAGACACTTACACCCTTATAACTTTCATTAAGGAGAGACAGAGTATTCACAGAGAACAAGGTTGGTAAGAAATACTTCAAAACACTCTATTGCTGTCTTAGGTCACTGGGTGACACAAATGGTTTGTGTCTGACTACTAATTGAAAAGTTGGCAGTTCAAACCCATCAGCAGAGCCTTGGAAGAAAGGCCTGGAGACCCAAAGATTACAGTTAAGGAAATCTTATGGAACTCATTTCTACTCTGTAACACATCGAGTTGTCATAAGTCAGGGTTGATTCAATGGCAAAGAGTTTTGTTTTTTTTTTCCTCCCTATTTTACTACCTTAAATTTAGGCCTTTAACTCCTATGTAGTTCTATTTCTCTGAGGAGTTACAAAAGATCATTTGGAGGAGTCTTTTAGCCTATACCAGTGTAGTCACCTAAAAAGACAATGGCTTCCTCCACCCTAACCAAGTCTTGCATCGTATCTATCCAATAGCATGGACAAAGAAATCCAGAACACACGTGCCAGCAGGGAGAGAAAAAATGTTGGTCCCATTGTATAGGACGCAGTGTCCTAGGCTATCTGCCCCAGACCTTCCTATGCTGGGCAGCTACAACAGCCCCAGTGTCTCCTCACCTTACCAAGCATGTGTCTGAAAAAAATAAATAAATAAAATCCTGTGAATAGGCAGTAGAGGGAAGTCAGAAAGAGGGAGTAATGGCTGGACCTTTGTCTAAGAAGTAGCAGCCCTTGACTTTATTTCCATGGTAGATCATGGGACAAGCTACATCTAAAAAGAGAGAATTGGGACCTGAACTTTAAAAAACTTCTCCTTTGAAAAAAATCTATAATATAATCATAGATCTCCATTCTCTGTACTCTTTATCTATTTTATCTCCTATTTTATCTCTAATCTTTTCTATTTCTGTATTCTATAAGACCATGCCATTTTTTCTATCATTGAATTGGCTTTCTGTAGCTTCAATTATGCCATTTATGACCTCCAATGTGAATTTAAAATGATATATTTCAGTCAGGTTTTCTAGCATTTTAAAATGTTTCAGCCTACTTACACCCACTTAACAGTTATTCATGAAGTTCTAGTTTATTTTACTGCACTGAGATTGGATCTTGACCAACCTCAGCTGTGAGATTATATAGTTATGACAGGCAGTCACCTTAAGTTTAATACACTTTAAATTTGTTTACTACAAATTAACATTACCCATGAAAGTTAAAATATCTAGCTTAAAATTTATATATAGATAAGAAAGGGTATCATAGTTTATACTCCCTTTTGTCTCAATATGAAACTTCTATCATACAGAAGTACTGAATGGGATAAAAGAAACTCTCCTAGAATGTAGAACACAAAGACAAAAATACATAGAAAATATGTATAGAAGGGAGTTATGGGACCGGTAAAATCAAGTAGAAGCCACACACACTTCTAAAAGAATTTTCTGGGAAGGACCCAGAGTAATACAAACTCATTGCTGTTAAGTCGATTCTGATTCACAGCGACCCTATAGGACAGAGTAAAACTGTCCCATAATGTTTCCAAGGAGCGGCCGGTGGATTCAAACTGCTGACGTTTTGGTTAACAGTAGAGATTTTAACCACTACACCACCAAGCCTCCAAAATAGTACAGGGGAGAAATTAATCAAAGAAATAATGTAAGAATATTTACCAGAGCTTTAAAAGCCACAAGTCTTAAGATTCAAAGTGTTGGGTAATATAAGTAAAAGAAAACCCATACCTAGGCATATACTTCTGAATTTTTTTTCAAACTGGGTATAAAGATTCTAAAAGCTTATAAAGAGAGAAAAGAATAAAGTAGACTATTTACAGAGAAGTGAAAAATGGAATGACAACAACACTAGATGATAAAAGACAATGAGACATACCTTATTTGATTAATTGTAGAATACTAGGAAAATGAAGTTTTCATAGTAAAACAATGAGGTTAAAATTCCTCTACAACACCTTAGCTAAGCTTCAACTGCAAGGAGATGTTTTTGGCTAACTCCCTAATAAAGCAAATAAAGCAATTACTTTCCTGTTAAAAGGAAGAAAATAAAATTCCCTCTTTTTGTTCAGTATGACGGGGAAGATTAGCAATATAAATACAGCTTAGATGCCATAATTTTATGCAAATAATGCACACACTCTACATTTATTTGACAACTACACCCTTGTCCTGTTAGATACCCTTACAAGCATTGCTATGCCAATCCTCTTCCACATGTTGCTGTAAAAAAAATTAGCATACCGTGCTTACCAAGATACCTCACAGGGTAGGGCATGACTGGCAAACAAACCCAGTAGGCATGCATTATTTGCATAAAAATTCAGTAATAGCTAGATAATGTAACTATATAGATAATAAGCCCACTCCTCGCTCATCGACATAGTTAGGCTCCAAAGACGAAGTAGTTATGTGAAAGTCAGCATTATGCGAAAATGGAAGACAACCACATCAGATCACAAAAATGGAGGATGACTACATCACTACATAACTGCCAAATTACATTATTACATGACCGCCAAACCACTGGGAATCATGGACCAGCCAAGATGACACATAACCTCAACCATCATAGCCATCACTACTCTCACTTTGTACCTTAGTGTTTGTTACTGTCAGATGTATGATGTTAATTTGCCAAGTAGTAGATTTTTACCTGTTGTCATAAATGCAAAATGTCAGATGACAAGATATTCGATAAGTGATGAGTAGGTGTGGATATATTGCATCTTAGCCAAAAGTTAAATGCCAAAAAAACAAACACTCATAACATACGGGAGATACCAAGAGCTGTTATATCCCAAGATCTATTCTTAGTTATTATAAATCAGAATATTGCAAGGAAAGCAAATCTTTCCACGGACTTTAATTTATATATTGAACTCATCACAAATGCATAAGCAAAGTCATTAAAGTTTTAAGCATTCCCAAGACAAGGTAATATATAACCATGTGATGTTTAGGGACAAGACTGTGATGGAACAGAAGAAAAAGAGAACCAAAAAAGCCAGGGCATCTTCAGGTTTAGAGGAGCCCACGGGGTTCTTGCAGAGAGTCTCCCGTAGTATAATACAGTACAGTACAGTATAGTATAATATTGTAGCTGCCAAATAATTTGTTCTTAAGCTAATATCTTGAAAACATGCTTGTTCATAGTTTATATGGATTGAAGAAGTCTACAAGAATATACACCAAAATGCTATCAGGGATTATCTTTGGATGGTAAGATTGTGAATTATTTTTAATTTCTTCTTTCTACTTATTTACAAAGAAAATGAAGTACTTTTATAACTGGAAAAAAAAGCAGCTTTTTTTCAATTGATAAAACAGAAATTAGAGCTATATTAATAATGGTAAAACTATGCTATGTAATTCAGGTTACCATGATAAACATACTGCTTAATATAGCTAGACTAATTTAGAAAGCTGAAATGACAAACGACAATCTAAAAACTGACCTAGCCTAAGTTTATCTCACAATTTCTATTCATTTTGAGAACAGAAATGCTATGAGGGTACTTATATCACCACACCTCTGACACAATAAGACTTCCAGATTCACTGTAAAGCACCCAATGTATGCTGCTGGTTATCAACGTACAATTCCACTTTTTAGGTTGGGCTATTGAATTTCACCTAAAGCCCAAGACATGGCTTGATTTCCAACAAGGTGTTTGCTAAATTCTCAGCTTTTGAATTAAGGTTTATGCAGGAAAAAAATAAATAAATAAAACAAAAAACATCTATTTCATTCAGGTGGCAACTTCTTCCGTATGTCAATTGGAAGTTACAGCAGGACACATTTTTCAGGACCCCATGCAACTAGCTGTTGAATTTTGATTATGTTTTGGCCAATATGAAATAATATGTACATTTCCTAGGTAATGGCCTTGAAGGGAGAGGGCATAATCTCTGTTATGAATTGAATTTTTTCCCCAAAGGTTGACATACTAACCCCTGGAAACTATAAATGTAACCTTGCCTAGAAATAGGGTCTTTGAAGATGTAATCAGTTAACATGAAGCCCAGCTGGAATAGTGTGGGTCCTAATCCAATCTCAATGATGTTCTACAAAACAGGGGAAGAGACACAGAGAGACAGGCAGCCATTTGAAGGTGCATCTACAAGCCAAGGGAAAGCCTGAGGCTACCAGAAGCTAGGAAAAACAAGAAAGAATCTTCCCCTACAAACTTTGGAGGGTGTATGACCCAGCCAATATGGTGATTTGGACTTCTAGCCTCCATAATGAGACAATAAATTTCTGTCCTTATAAACCACTCTGTTTAGAGTATTTTGTGAAGGCATACCTTGGAAACTCTTCTTCCACCCCTTTCCTCTTTCCTCTTCGCTGAAAATTAGACATGGTGATAATGAATAATATTGGCCTAAAAATGAGGGAAATGCCTAAGGATTACAGAGCAACATGATAGAAGGAGCCTGGATTTTCAACACTGTGCACCTGCTTTATCAGCCCTAGACCACATACACCTGGGCTATTACTTAAATAGGAAATAAAATTGGTCTTTTTGTTTACTATTATTTTGGATCTCTAATACAGAAGCTGAAAAGTCTTCTAAAGAATGCATTTATATTTTCTAAACAGATGGAGTAACTGATGGAGTAACAAATAAGTAGCCTTTTCCTGGGTTGGTCAGTTTAAATATTTCTGTCATGTTTGAGGAATCACTATGAAATTAGTAGCATTTTATATTCTGCTTCCTCACCTGCAAGAGAGCTAACACAGCCACTCATTATTTAAAAACCTCATTATTTTAAAATCATGGTTAGAGATTGAGGATGAAACACCCTTAAGCTATTTCTTCTGTTTTATATTTTTGTCAGAAAATACATCACATAAACTACCAGTGAATTACTGTGGACTGGTGAAATAATAATCTAGCCAAGTATTCCCTGAAATTAGCTCCTATGACAGTATCCTAGGATATATAAGGTTATTGGAGTCATTGAAGATTTTAATTTCTTTTTGTGAAATTCTTCAATAGAAACTGCAATCAATAGTAAATGCAGTTATTTCTTCTAGAGGGTGAGTTCATATTTTTGCAGTGCTTAAGGCACAAAGGGATAATTAATGTAAATAAATTAATACTGAATAAAGTATTATAATAGTATATAAATGGCAATAAAAATGTAGAAAAATATTGTACCCAAGCCACGTTATTTTCAATTGCCACATATGCATGCAAAAGCTAGACAATGAATCAGGAAGACTGAAGATTTGATGCTTTTGAATTATGGTGTTGGCTAAGAATATTGAATCTACCATGAACTGCCAGAAGAATGAACAAATCTGTCTTGGAAGAAGTACAGAAGTATGCTCTTTAGAAGCAAGGATGGTGAGACTTCATCTCAGGTAATTCGGATATGTTATCAGGAGGGCCTAGTCCTTGGAGAAAGACACCTTGCTTGGTAAATGAGGGGATCAGTGAAAAAGAGGAAGAGCCTCAATGAGATGGATTGGCACAGTGGCTGCAACAACGGACTCAAACACAGCAATGATTGTGAGGATGATACAGGACCAGGCAGCATTTTGTTCTGTCGCTCATAGACTCACTATCAGCCAGAACCAACTCAACAGGCACCTGATAACAACAACAATTGTAGGGATCTGTGACAATAATAGTAGAATACCATTGGGACAACACAATTATATTAATTTTGCCTCAAAAATATTACATGAATTTTTCTACTGATATTCATCCAGTTTAAGAACACAATAATATTACAAAAGTAGCAATGATGTCCAGTTCCCTCTTAATTTTTTCAATAATGATGAATGGACATAGTGAAGTTAAGCCAGATTTTTGATCATCCCTAAATCCTTTCTAATGGAATGCATTATTTCGTTTGAAGGATAGAGAAAGCAATAGATTTACTTTCCTAATTATGTTTTTCTGAGACTAATATTATCATTAATTAGCATTCCATTTACACTCACAAGAAAAATCATTTTAGAATTTAAATTTGCCACAGTTAAACCATATTCCAATTAAATAGATTTTTCCATTTTTTTATTACTTTCCATGTTGAAGAAAGAAAAATTCCTCAAATGGAAAAACAAAACTTTTAAAATAATTTCTAATGAATAATTTGTTCAAGTTTTTAATCTATTTTAAAGCAATGTAGAAATTTTTTCCAGCATTAAATGACTAGTAACAGTTCTTCTGGCTCCCAATCTAGTTATTTTCTCTCACCGTGGAACTGCTACCCAGATACCAACTATTTCCAGATCTATGTAGATAAATGGTGATTGAATCTGAAATAGCATTCTAGACTTCACTCAAACATCTTGGTAGCTGTTATCTAGGAAATATATTCTTTTTTTTCCTATCACATAGATCCCTAAGCTCAGTTTCAATAGACAGGAGGATGTAGCCCATCTGTTCAGTGGAGATCTAATATCTGAAGCACAAGGTCCCATGAACAACAGCCTATCTGTAGTGACAGTAGTTTATATATTCCTCTTCATAAACCCAAAGGTTGATGGTTCAAACTTACCCAGCGGCTCTGCTAGATAAAGACCTGATGATCTGCTCCCTTAAAGATGAGAGCCTAGACAACCATATTGAGCAGTTCTACTCTGTCACATGGGGCTACTATGAGTTGAAATTGACTCAATGGCACAATATTTCACTCAATTCACTGAACAAACTTGTGTGGTAGGTATTCTTTTTATAGCCATGAAATGGAGGAGAAAACTGAGGATCACAAGGGCTAAATGACTTGCCCGAGGTTACACAGTAATTGACAAAGCCAGGACACAAGCAGGGTCCTCACACACATCATATGCAATTATGTTCCTTCCTTCCTTCCTTTATTTGTCCTTTTTTTTTTTTAATCTGTTTTTCTTCTTTCTTTTATTTTGGTGCTCTAGTCAATTTGTTATCTTTTATGGTGCTATAGAGTCTATGAGGAATTAGTCTTTAATAATACATATGTTGCACCAAATGAAATTGCCAATGTTTAATCCATTTTGACCCACAAAATTGGTAATTTCATATGGTTCAATCAAGAACTAATTCACAGTTAACGCGCACTTTCTTGGTTGAGGCTTCTTTGTACTCTTCTATTTGAGATTTATCTCCACTTCTGCCTTTCTTTTGACCCCATTCTGGTCCTAGCCATTTGCCAGCCAGTGCACTTTATGATACCAGTTAAGGCCAAACTGGAAGGGTCAGGGCAGACAAGGCTATGAGTGTGTTGGGCGTTAATAAGTGAGTGAATCATGAGCAAAAAGTAAAACAAAGTAATTATTTCTAAAACTGAATTCTCTATGAGTAAAAGTGAGTAATGAGTTGTCGTTTAATGTTAGGAATTTCCCTTAGCAGGATGAATAATATTTCTTTACCAAGGGGGGGAACTCATCCTCAACGTTACACAATATGCAAATGATTCACTATTAATACATGTCTTAGTTACCTACTACTGCTTAAAAAAAAACCCAAAACTTAGTGGCTTAAGACAACACATAGTTATTATCTCAGTTTTGGGGGCCAGGAATCTAGGAGTGGTTTAACTAAGTGGTTCTAGCTCACAGTCTCTCATATTGTTGCCATGAGAACATCAGCAGGAGCTGCAGTCATCTGAAGGCTTGGCTGAGGCTGAAAGACCTGCCCCCAAGATGCCTCACTCACATGGCTATTGGCTGGAGGCCTAGGTTCCTTACTGGCTGTTAGCAGAAGGACATAGTTTCTCGTCATGTGGGCCTCTCCTCACAGCATGGCAATTAACTTCCTCCAGGCCAAGAAATTCAAGAAAGAGCAAACAAGAGAATGCAGTGCCTTTTACGACCTAGTCTACAAACTCCCACACCATGACTTTTGCTGTAGTTCATTTATTAGAAGTGAGTCACAAAGTTCAGCCCACACTTAAGGCGATGGGAGTTACACTCTACCTCTTGGAAGGATGAACATGAAAGAATTTGTGGACGTGTCTAAGACTACCACACTACATATATGTAGAGTCAGGAAACACTCAAATTAAGAAAGACTGTGGTTCATCAATGGCTGTTAGGGTCCATGAACAGGGATTTTTAAGACCTAGCCTTGTACATGTATAATGGACTACATTAAATAAGTTAAATAAGCATTACAAATGTCTGAAAATAGTTCAACAAAAACATACCAGTAGAAATTTATCTTGATTCTTTAAAAAAGCAAAATATTTTGGTTCCAAAACATTGAATACATTAGACAATGTAGGCCTTTCATTCATGATTAGCTCATCTGTTGTTGCCATATTATAATTCTATTCAGCCTCTAACTTTACTTACATCCCCAAAATTGATAATTTGTACAGAATTTAAATAAAAGTGACAGAGATTTTTTAGTTTTTTGAGCAGTACGATGAATCATAAAAGTTGTGAAAATCTGCTACTTCACCTTTGCTCTAGTTCTCCGAGAGAGTACCAAGCAGTGAAGTATAATTCCTTATTTTAGAAAAAGGACTCTGGCAACTTGGACCAATCTCTAAAAATATTAAAATGGTGTTTATAATACATCACTGAAGGATTAATCATTATTTTCCTTCTAGAATACATTTCCTTTTCAATCACTCATTCACTGTACATTTTAAATTTCAAGAAAGATTACTTGATTTTATATTTAGAGAGAAGAGAGGGAGAACAGTGTGAGAACTGCTCTGGGTAACAATGACTGGCTGATGGTGCTTGATGTGTGGCAGGCAGGTAAGGGCTGACTCCCCCAGTGACAAAGCCATGACTGAAATCTGAGTCCAAGCTCATCAGATTTGGTTTCTCTCTCTCTCTCTCTCTCATTCTTAACTTTTGGGGATCTCAATTTATTTTTCATCATTGTCATTTAGGATTAGTCTTTTATGGCCATAATGAATTCACAGGTTTTCTCCCAGGGCTTATGTGAAGGTTCTTTGCAAGAAAGTATGAAAACCCCTCTACATCTTCCACCCTCCCTCAGCCCCCACCGAAGTTGTCCTACCCTGCACTCTCTTGCTGTTTGGATTTCTGAACCTAACACCAAGGCTTTCTTGAGTGTGGTGCAGTTTATTCCTCCCAAAGCCCAGCTATTTTGTCTTGTGTCAGTGCCACTCCGGGGAAAAGTCACAAAACACTTCCCTGTCGAAGAGTGGAAACAAAGGCCAGTTTTCTGCTACCCTCTTTATTCAGCTCTACCATTTCTTTACAAGCCTCTGGTGAAAATGTCAGAGTAAAATTAAAAATTGTGTACCCCCAAATAAATAAATAACTTCAGCATATAATTGTTATCACACAGATTTCTTATCATTATTCTCAAAAATTAACACATGCACGCACACACACACACACACACACACACACACACACACATTATTTGAATCCACCAGTCGCTCCTTGGAAACTCTATGAGGCAGACCTACTCTGTCCTATAGGGTCGCTATATGGTTGCTATGAGTCGGAATCAACTTGATAGCAGTGAGTTGTATATATATACAACTATATATCTACATGGAAGAAAAATCAAAAATTTTAAATGACATTTATTAATCAAATTCAATAAGATGACTGCATGTCATGAGTCTCCACTAATGTAATTATATTTCATTTGATTCTAAATCCTTTAACAGTCCTGAATCTTTTCTGTGGTATGTTTGCTATCAATTTCTTTGCTTTTGCAGGCCTGTATTACTGTGCCACTGTGGTAAAAACTTTTTGAACTAAGAATGTGGCTGGAAATGATCTTTGGTGAACAGAATACTCTGTGTAAGCAAAATTTTTATAATTTTTTAAACAATATTTTTATTCCATTTAAGATTCCCTGTCCATAATAATCTTCTTATAAATTACTGAGATTTTCACATAACTTTTTGTATTTTTTTATTATTCTTAAGCCTAAGCTACTACTAACTTATATCTAAAGTGAGTGTAAACCAGTGGAACATTAGATAATGAGGGAGAATGAAGGAATTCGTCTTCCTGTGTGTAGAGCTGTCCTGTACATCGCCGGGCATGTAGAATACTTGGCACTTTTCCCTTAATGTAAATGAAGAGTCTAACTTGTTAGGGCAACCCCATCCCCATATACAACTTCCAAATGTACCCCAAAATGAGGCATTCTACTGAAAACTATGCAACTACAATACAGAGAAAGGGATGGTTATGGTACCGGTTTGGCTCCACTCAGTAGGCAGATTGACCCCAACTGCTTCTAGCAATTGAACTTAGAATATGGGTTGTATCACCTTTTGGGCTTGGTGAAGACACTGCAACAGGAAAAACAAAAAATCATAGATCGTCACCACTTCAACTTCATCTGAAGAGGAATGTAGCAATTCTTCTCTCTTTGAGAATTGTAGATATTTATTTATTTATTTATGCATATTATTCCCTTTTGATAATTCAAAATAAACATCTAATTTTGACTCTAAAGCCTTCTACTTTTGTTTTTGAAGGAGCTCTAATTATTTAAGTATCCCCCCGTTTTTTAAGAATCATTGTAAAAACATATTAATTAAGATTCTATATAGACATTTGCATTGCTTGACTCATGTATACCCATTCAGGTGATTTTCACACCAACAACATTTTATTTTATAAATTTTACAAATGAGGTAGTGAGGAAAATGTAGAAGGCCCTTGGAATTTGAGCTTCTGTTGCAGCTCAGAGTTCAGGACCTCTTCCTCTTTCATCATATTCCTGGGGCCAGGGGTACATTTGGAGGGTATTATGAATTGAATTGTGCTCCCCAAAAACATGTGTTAGAATTCTAACCCCAATACCTATATATTTGAACCTGTTTGGGAATAGGTTTTGTTATGTTAATGAGGACACATAGTATAGTGAGGATCCTAAACCTAATCACCTCTGAGTTATAAAAACACCATAATAGACACAGAGACACACACAGTGGGGAGACAGAAGCATGTGAGGATCCATCTACAAGCAAAGGAATGCCAAGAATTGCTGGCAGCTACTAGAAGCTGAAATAGACAAAGACGGACTTTCTTCTGGAGCCACACCCTGAGTTTGAACTTCTAGCCTCCTGAACTGTGAGAAAATAGATTTCTATTCTTGTGGTATTCCTGTTAAAACAGCAGTAGGTAACCAAGACACAGGGGTTATTGAAAAAAAGCTATTGACAAGTGGTCATTGAAGGAAATGCGATGCACTGGGGGAAGGGCAGGCACAGACCTGCCAGAGGAGGTGTGGCTATGGTGCACAGTGAGCTCCAACACACTACTTCCACATTCATAAAGCCTATCTCTTGATAGTCAGATATGGGATATCTGATTATGCCTGCACCAGGGTGGAAATGAAAATGTTTGTTGATTTCTCAAGCCAGAGACAGCACTTAGAAATAAAGGATCTCTGTGGATACTTGGGAAATGGTGGTGGTGTAGTGGGTAAGAGCTATGGCTGCTAACAAAAAGGTTGGCAGTTTGAATCCACCAGGTGCTCCTTTGAAACCGTGTGGGGCAGTTCTACCCTGCTCTATAGGGTTGCTGTGAGTCAGAATCAACTCTACGGCAATGAGTTTGGTTTTTTTGGTTTTGGTGGATACTTGAGTCCCTGGGTGGTGCGAATAGTTAAGCACTTGGCTGCTAATCAAAAGGTTGGTGTTTCAATTACCTAGAGGCACCTCAGGAAAAAAGGTCTGGCCATCTACTTCTGAAAAATCAGCCATTGAAAACCCTATGGAGCACAGTTTTACTCTAACATATATAGGGTTTGTCATGAGTCGGAATTAATGGCAACCATTTTTTTGTTGGTTGTGTGTGTGTGTATGTGCGCATGCGTGTATGTGTGTGGGGACTAGATACAATACAAGTGGAAGATATTGACAATTCTGACATTCGAACCAATAACTCAGGATTCAAGATGTTGGTTCCTTGTGAAGATGAAGTTAACTTTGTAATGAGAATTTATTGAGCTCCCTGAGAGCATGTAGCCGTGTGCGAGGCAGATTTCAAAATCATTGCGTTCTTTCCCCTTGTTCCAATAGGAAAACATGTTTCCAAATCAACAAAGCCAAGAATTTAGGAGCTACCCAATTTGTCCCTGCTTCATCTTTGTAGAGGTAAGAATTCTTTGGAAATTTACCTTTAGGATATGCATTATTCAAAGAAAAGTCTGTTCCTTAATAATTGCTTTGTGTTTCCTCCTCTGTATACATTAAAGCTTCAACTGTAGAAACATATAATGTCATGGGCTTACTTTCAACTGAAGTGTTTCATGCTCATGGCATTTATGAACACTAGTGCCCTATTTGTGGTATGCACAAACGCCTTTCTAGATCCAAAGTTATAGTTTCATTTCCTCACACTGATGCATCTCACTCTCTCATCTCCCCCTCTGCCCACAAATTCCTGCTTATTCCAGAATCTCTCAACCTTATTGTTGAATTCTACAGTGTTGTCTTTACTTGATTGGTTAATATAGCTGTATCTGAGCCCAAATTAGCCAGTCAGGTCTGGGGTTAACATCGTACATTTTAGGAGCTTATGTCTCTCTCCCTGGAATACCACCACTCACCTGTTTCCCCAAATCATTTTGCTTTTCTCAACTTTCTTCCCTGACCAATATGGCAAAATCTATTATCTTCCATGCTCCTCTTTCTGTGACATTGCATCCATTAATGAGGATGTTGGGTTGATGGAGGTTAGTGTATGTCTCCAAGATTTTCATATTCCAGAGGCCAATCATGTGTTCCCAGGAGCTCATGGGAGATTTAATCGGAGTCTGGATGAACCATTACTCATACCGGCCTTTTTAGGCTGTGTGCACATAAATAATATGCCCATGGTGCATCAATACCAACAACCAAGGGAAATTCTACTGAAACCCATTTGGCTGGCCCAAACTGCTGCTGTACATTTACATTTTTATTAAGTATATATACAATATTAAAAATATCACAAAAAATTCCTACAGTGACCTCATCTTTGTCGTATGTATGTACTTTCCATGTTATAATGAATGAAATTAATATTTTAATTAAGCCAGAAATGCTAAATTGGTAAGAGGGCCTCCCAATGATGGCTTTAACAAGATTACAGCTTAGTGCTCAGACATGACAATTGCATTCTTGGAGTCAGCCTCCTTTCTTATAACTGCAGTCGAGTTTTCTTGTATCCTTCTAAAAATGACTCAGGGCAATCATGTGTATTGGGAGGCAAGAATATTAGGAGAGGGAGGGTGTGGAATTTTCAGACTTTTCCATTGGTTAAAAATATGCTTTAGCTTTTCAGAATTATAAGGGATAAAGCTCCTTTAACAAACCAGGTTTGTGGGGACTTTAGCAATAGTTACCTAAGGTAAGTTAACAGACAAATGATGAACTAGAGACAGTGCGCTCTTTATAGCTGGGTGAAAAGATGTGCAACATGATATTTTCACCATTTTTAAGCTTCTGATCTGGATAAGAAAGGACATGGTAGTAGGAAGAATTTGAAAACTCCATAGGATTATAAGTAAAACAGGCAGAAACTCCTAGGATGCCAAATAGGCCTGGCAATGGGAAGCACAGATAAGAGAGTATTTTTCTATTTAAAGCTCTCAAGATTAGATAGAGCAGGAGAACTGAAGCACAGCAGGATAAAGGACAACCCCTAATGCCAAATCATATTGTTCTTTAAACTGAAACAACTCCGGTGTTTGGGAAGCAATGGATGTTCTTTAGAAGGATTCTAACAACTGGAAAAAAAAAAATTCTTTAGGGTGAATTGGGGACACTTGCTAAATTATCTGTGGAGTAAATCCAGAAATAGAGACAGTTAAGCAGAGATATAAAATAATTGATACTGAAGAAGGAAGGCATGAATGAATGGTGACTAGGTGTTGTAATTTTTTAAAATAGCTTTAAAGAATATTTTACTTGCTATTAGTATTGGAAAGAGATTGTTGGTCTATTGGTATATTTTATTGTTGTTAGTTGCTATTGAGTCGATTCTAACTCATGGTGACCCCATTTGTACAGAGAAAAACTGCTCCATAGGGTTTTTAAGGCTGTGACTTTTTTGGAAGCAGATCGCTAGGCTTGTCTTCCGAGGCACCTCTGGGTGGGTTTGAACTGCCAGCCTTTTGATTAGTAGGCCAGTGCACTTTATTGTTGTTGTGTGCCATCAAGTTGATTCTGACTCACAGCGACCCTATGGGACAGAGTAGAACTGCCCTATAGGGTTTCCTAGTCCATAATCTTTATGGAAGCAGATCCCCAGGTCTTTTCTTCAGAGGAGCAGCTGGTGGATTTGAACTGCTGACCTTTCGGTTAGCATTCAAGTGCTTAACCATTGCACCACCAGGGCTTCTTAGTTTTAGTAAACCAAAAAAACCCGTTGCCATTGAGTGGATTCTGACTCATAGCAACCCTCTAGGACAGAGTAGAACTGCCCCATACGGTTTCCAAGGAGCACCTGGTGGATTTGAACTATCGACCTTTGGTTAGCAGCCATAGCTCTTAACCACTAGGCCACGAGGGTTTCCTCTTAGTTTGTTAGGTGATACTAATTTGTGCCTCAGTAAACTACAGGCTGGATTTAAAAAAAACAAAACAAAAAACTTTTTGAGTAGCATCTGGTAAACTACTTTGTTTATCTAAGAGAGAAAAAGTTAGGCATTTCCCTGCATCCCCAACATTTCATTAATACCTTCTGCTGTATACTTGATTGCATAGGTCAGAATATAAGAAGATACTCTGGCCTGGTTTCCTTGAATCTCCGTTTGATAGCTCAGTTCTGTCCTCTCACTGACCACAAGACTGTTTCCATGTCCTACTAACTTGATGTCTCTCAAAGGAACAAGACCAGCCCAGCTCTCCCTGTTTTACTCCAGTTTTCTTCCTAGCCAGAACTCTTTCTTTTCCTTTAAAGTGGATGTACCTTTAGCTTTTTGACTTTGAAGTAATAAATGTGCCTTTGGTTTAAAAAATAGATAGTATAGCCAAGCTTTTAATGTTTTATTCATTCATATTTAATGAAGCTCTTCTTATTAGTTTCCTAGGGCTGCCATAACTAAGTACAGCCAAGTAGGTGGCTTTTAACAACAGAAATATATCATGTCAACATTCTGGAGGCTAGTAGTCAGAATTCAGGGTGTTTGCAGGGCCACGTTCTTTCCACAGGCTGTAAAGGAGAATCCTTTCTTGTTCTCTAGCTGCGGCCTTACTCCATGGTCACATGGCTGCCTTCCCTCTGTCTCTCTGTGTAGCTTCTCTCTTACATCACTCAGGTTGGATTAGGACACACCTTACTCCTGTAATTTAACTAAAAGTCTTTAAAGACCCTATTTCCAAAGTTACGTTCATAAGCACTAGACATTAAGACTTCCACGTAATCTTGGGGGGAATACAATTTAATTCATAACACCTTCTATGTAACAAACATTGTTTCCGGTTCTGGTGATACAGGGATGACCAAAATACATAATTCCTCTGTCCTTATGGATGTTATATTCTAATGAGCTGACAGACAACTAACAAATGAGGAGAATATTTAGAGTGTATCAAATGTGGGTAAGTACTATGGAGAAAAAGAAAGCAGTGGATTGGGTTTTCTGATGGCATTTTACTTATAATTTTACAGCGCATGGATAGTATCTCTTAATATTTTAGCATATAGCCTGCCATGAATTTTGTTTTTTAAATATATATATTTTATATCTATCAATAAGCGTACATAGCTTAAAAGGTCAAAAAGTACTAGAATATTGTTTTAATAATTGCGGTCTGCTAATTATGTGCCTACTTCCCCAGGAAAAAAAAAAAAAAAAACTAGTCACTTTATTATTTATGTTTCTCCAAACAAATACGTGTATGCTGCTGTCATGATTTATAAATTTTAGGTATCATCTATTGACTTCTTTAAGAGGATGAAGATTTTAGCTTTTCAACTTCCTATTCCTTCCCCTCCATCTTCCCGTACTTCACGCATCACAATTTTTAGTAAAAACCATTCCTAATGTTTTCACTATTATCAGTACTATGTACTCAAGTAGTGTATTATGTGTGGATTTCTTTTTTTTTTTTTTTTACAACTTTCTGTTTTTCTTGGAATTGGTAATAGCTTCATTATCTAATTTATTTATATTCATTATCTCATTTGTTTAGTTTTCTTAAATTTATGACTAACTTTGGACAATTTAATAACTGTTAAATTCTCAATACAACTTTGCACATAATCGGAAGCTTCAGATCATCTATTAGTTCCTACCTGCCCCCCCATCCCTCCTTCAATTCTCTTGCTTCAAATGTTCTATTTGCTCTCTGTTGTTAGTTGCCGTGAAATCATCCCTTGATTCATGGCGATCCCATGCACAAGGGAACAAAATGTGACCTGGTCCTGTGCCATCCTCATAACAGGTTGTGTATTGGACTGTTATAGTCTGCACAATTTTCAATGGCTAATTTTTGAGAGTACATTGCCAGGCTTTTCTTCCAGTAAGTTCTCACAAAACGACTACGCTGAGTGAAATAAGTCAGTCACAGAAGGATAAATATTGTATGATCTCTCTTACATAAAAAACAAGAAAATTCGACTATATAGAGACAAAGTTTATTAGTGACTACTAGGGGTGGTAGGAGGGGGAAAGATGGGGTTAACAGTGATGGAAAGAAATATTTCATTGATTAACGGCAGGGCTGCACAGCTGATTATTGTAGTTGTTCTCAATAAGTTGTACACCTGTAAAAACTTGGACTTGTAAAAGTTGTGTGATTTATTTATAACAATGACAAAAAAAAAGGGAGAGAGAGAGTAGCTGCTGAGGCAGCTTGTGTACATTCAAAAACCTAATGGGATTTCGTTATTTGGTTTTGAGGTTTAGGGTTATGGTTTCATGGGATATCTCAGTTAATCAGCATAATAACATGTTAGTGCTTCTGTTCTACCTCCTAGTTCACTGGATAGTGTTTGAGGTCTTGAAAGCTTGCAAGTGGCCATCCTAGGTATAACGATTGATCTTTAATCTGCCTGGAGCAACAGAAAAAGAAGGAGAGTCAGGAATATGAGGAGGATATGATATGTGTGGCTAATTGTCTCCATGAATAACTGCTTCCTTTGCCATGAGACCAGAAGAACTGGATGGTGCCCACCTACTATTACTGAACATGTTGATCAAAGATTCCACAGAAGAATCCTGATCAAAAGGGGGAAAATGCAGAGTAGACTTTCAAATTCTCATGGACTCTAGACTAAAAAAGAAAAGATGCTATAGAAGAATCTTGATCAAAAGAGGGGAAATACAGAATAGAATTTCAAATTTTTATCAACTCCAGACTTTCTGGAGCAAAGGGAGGTGGATTAACCCCTGACACTATTGCCCTGAGATAATCTTTAAACCTTAAACCAAAAATATCCCCTGAACACTTCTTAAGACTAAACAATAGCTTAGCTTAACTAATAAAAAATGTCTGTCTTGAGCATTATGCTCTTTTAAGAGCTGTTTATATGGGATCAAAGGGATAACAGCAACTCAAAATATTAGTTAGGAAACATAGGGGGCATCAAATTTATGTTAATGGAGGAAGAACAACTCAGAAAAGGAGGGTGTGAAGGGCTGCACAACTGGAAGAATGTAATCAGTGTCACCGAATTGTACATGTAGGAAATGTTTGAATTGGTATATGTTTTGCTGTGTATATTAGCAACAAAATAAAATTTTTAAAAAATATGTATTTGTTTTCTATTGCTGCTGTAACAACTTACTACATATTTAGTGGCTTAAAACCACACAGATTTATTATCTTATAATTCTTCAGGTTATGGTTTAAAGTCAAAAAGGTGTGCATCAGGGTTGTATCTTTTCACCATATTTATTCAATCTGTATACTGAACAAATAATCCAAAAAACTGGACTATATGAAGAAGAATGGGGCATCAGCACTGTTATGCTGATGACACACCATTGCTTGCTGAAAGTGAAGAGGACTTGAAATACTTATTGACGAAGATCAAAGACTACAGCCTTCAGTATGGATTACACTTTAACATAAAGAAAACAAAAATCCTCACAACTGAACCAATAAGCAACATCATGATAAACAGAGGAAAGACCGAGGTTGTCAAGGATTTCATTTTGCTTGGATCCACAATCAATGCCCACGGAAGCAGCAGTCAAGAAATCAAAAGATGTATTGCATTGGGCAAATCTGCTGCAAGAGATCTCTTTAAAGTGTTAAAAAGCAAAGATATCACTTTGAGGACTAAGGTGTGCCTGATCCAAGCCATAATATTTTCAATCACGTTATGTGCATGTGGAAGCTGGACGATGAATAAGGAAGACTGAAGAAGAATTGATGCCTTTTAATTATGGTGTCAGTGAAGAATGTTGACTATACCATGGACTGCCAGAAGAACAAACAGATCTGTCTTGGAAAAAGTACAGCCAGAATGCTCATTAGAAGCAAGGATGCCAAGACTTATTCTCACTTATTTTGGACATGTTATCAGGAAGGACCAGTCCTTGGAGAAGGACATCATGCTTGGTAAAAGAAAAGGTCAGTGAAAAAGAGGAAGATCCTTAACGAGATGGATTGACACAGTGCCTGTAACAATGGGCTTGAACATAGCAAATATCGTGAGGACGGCACAGGACCGGGCATTGTTTCCTTCAGTAGTACATACAGTTGTTATGAGTTGAAATAGACATGATGGCACCTAACAACAACATATATATGTGCATATGTATGTTTGTATATGCATATACATGTATATGGAATTGTATTTATATTAAATTACATAAAAATTAAATTATGTGCGTATGTATATATTATGTGTGTGTATATATATACACATATATGTGTGCATATACATACATATACATATAAGTATACGTATACGTATACATATGATACACGGATCCCTAGTGGCACAGTGGTTAAGAGCTTGACTATAAACCGAAAAGTCAGCAGTTCAAATCCACTAGCCCCCTCCTTGGAAACTCTATGGGGCAATTCTACTCTGCCCTATAGGGCCACTATGAGTCAGAAGCGACTTGAGAGAAATGAGGTATATAAAAAAATATATAAATGTGTATAGTATATAATTTATATCATTCAGTTGTCCAATTTTATCTTATTTTCTGGAAGATTTCATCAGTTTTAACTTCCAACATTTTTCTTATTTTAACAAGAGCTGAACTCTGTCTTATTCTTTGATTGTCTTTTTTGCTTCATTTTTTTTCTTGATTTACAGATGCAATATTTTCTCTTTTTATAAAACAATTTATTGAAAGTGTTCTTCTGCCTCCTGCATTTTCTCTGCTTTCTCTTGATTTCTTTTATTTCCTTTTTTTAGTCCTTTCTTTCATATTCTTTCCATTATTTAGTGATATTCAAATATCTATCAATACAAGAATAAGATATATTGAATAAGACACAAAAGTTGATAGGAAATTTTTAATGTAGGGATCAGACTTATTAATAATTGTATTAGAGCACAAGTTGAGAAGGAATATTTCAGATTATTGATTGCATATGGCTCTACAGCTGAACCAAATACATAATTACAAATACCCACTGGATTTATAACCAACAAATACAGACCAGAGGTCATGTCTTTTCCAATCTATTTCACTATTATGTTGTAAAACTTCTCTATTTTATTCAAAGGGCCTATCACAAATGCAGGTTGATGCATTTTTATTCAAATAATATTTTGTACTTTAACATAAAAAGGAGAGAACAACTTAAGAGCTATTAATGGTATGGGCTCCTTAGAGCCCCATTTCACTATACCTTCAAGACTTTGCAGATACCTGTTTTTAGATGTTTAGTGACATGAAATAAAAATTGTCTGGAGAATAAAAATATCAAAAAGAGAATGCACTTTTGAATGTCCATCTTGTGACATTTAAAACAAAAGCATTCCACTTTTTACTCTCCTAATAAACAAAAAAATTTTACTTTGCTGAATTCCAAAACTTATGAAAATTTTCATTAAATTTTTTGTTTCGTGTTTTACTAATTCAAATATTTTTATTCTACTGTCATTAATCACAATTAATATTTATATTAATAAATAATTATGGAGACTGTGAGAAGTATCTATAGCTAAGTCTACGTTTTGTTGAGAATAACCCAGAGAAAGAAATTTCCCCTCTGTTTTTGCTTTTGGTTTGTTTACCAGTGTTTCTAAATACCTACACAATCCAGCACTGTTTATGTCACTA
The DNA here is from genome assembly GCF_024166365.1 of Elephas maximus indicus. Classification (NCBI taxonomy): domain Eukaryota; kingdom Metazoa; phylum Chordata; class Mammalia; order Proboscidea; family Elephantidae; genus Elephas; species Elephas maximus. Next base: position 141,187,729 of record NC_064821.1, read on the forward strand.
GTTTGGAGATAATTTGTTGTGCAGCGATTACTGACTTGTACATGGAGGTACCATTTGCAAGACTAGGTTACAAATAGACTGTGAATTCCATCTCAGGTAATTGCTCTTCCTTTTTTTCTTGTTTACTCACTCTGAGGAAATGTTGTGAACTTACCCTCTGAAAAGACTCACGTGGCAAGAACTTGTCTAAGGGACAAGTTGCTTATAGCTATATTATAATGTTTTAAATATTACTCATATGAACCAGGAAGCTGGAAAATAAAAGATTATTGTACCAAAGTGAATGATGAAGGCCTTATGGAGAAAGTCTTCCTTGAAGGCCACCTGGTATCTGCTTTGAAAAGAGGAAGAAAGGTCACTCTAGCCTGTTTGAGCAGCAAAAAAGAGACCAGAGGAAGAGACGGTTGCCAATTATGAAGATAATAAAGACGAGAACAATCCAAGTGGTTTATTAGAAGTTCCTGTTGAGGAGGACTAAATCTTAAAATTGGATAGGTTATACAGAGTCCAGCTTTAATAAATCTTCAATTCCTCTCTGAAAGACAAGAACCATTATAGCTTTTTTTTTTTTTTAACAAACGTAACTTTATAGGCGAGATTTTTTAAAATATTAAACTGATGGTGGTATCGTAGATGGATTTTTTAGAAGTGAAGACTGGAGTCAGGGAGAACACACAGGGGGATATTTTATTAATAAGGCTTTTGTGGAGATGAAATCCTGACTTAGTCAAGTGGCATTGATGATAAAGAGGAAATGACAAATCTAAGGTGTTGTTTCTAAGGAAAATCAATATTCTCTCAATGATTAATATGTAGAAAGGGGATGGAAAAGTTAAAAATAACTCAAAAAAGTTTGAGTTTTAAATAACTTATGTTTCAGTATTAGGTAATATTCTGCATAATTCTCAAGGATTTCCTGCTTCAATTTTTAAACTTTTACTCACTCTCTATTTAAAGTATATCTCTTTTTCAGTTCCTTTTTATAATCAAGCTTCTGATTCCTTCCAGAAGCATCATATTTAAAAACAGCATTTTTTACTTAAAAATTTATGCATCCATATGAATGAAATGCTCATATAATTTCTGTTCTCCCCTGGAATTTTAAAATTTATCATGTTGTAATATTCTGAACATATATAGCATAGTCTCTTCTTGTGGTATAATCCCCAAACTGAGAAAATGTATGTTTCATTATATATGATTTTTTTAAATTATTAATAAAAAATCCATTATTTTCTCCTATTTTCAACGTGTATAAAATTGCTTCACAATATTCATTTTTTGTGTCCTTTATGCCCAAGTTTAACTAGTCCCCAAATACTCAGTAAAATATTTGTGGAAAAAGCAATTGACTGTACCTAAATGTCACGGATTTCTTAGATTAGTGGATCACCATTGTTCCCACAATCATCCACAGCAACCATGAACATGATCAAACGCCTGCTAATGAATGGCATGACACAAGGGGTGCAAGCAGAGATAAGACAAGGTTTGTGGCAACTACAATGTTGCAATTGATTAGAAGGAAAAATACGTGTCAAAGATGTCAAATAACTATGGTTGCCTAGGATATGGGGTCAATATTTCCTTCCATGGCTTACATTAAATCCAAATCTTCTGTTTAAAACTAACCACTAAGTAAAATTCTTACATGTTTTAATTCTTCAGAATTGTCAGAATAGAGGCATGTATAAGCAAAAGAAATAAATGAGGAAATGAAATAATATTGTCCATAGACTCTTTGATATATTATTCATGTCCTATGTCTGTACTACTTCCAGGTAACTAGAGTGCATACTATCTCAAAAATTCACCATGATTAAGTAGATAATGTTTTCTATTCTAATTTATCAAAAGACAATAGAATATTTATCTAATTCATATTCCATCTGGCATATTTTAAACTGAGTTCGCTCTCTAAAATAATTCTGGCTCCTGCTGATTTTTTACCTCTCTCTCTCATGTTTCTTTTTATCTTTGGAGAAACACATTTTTCAAAAGTTACTTCTAAAAGAACAGAGAGCAGTGTTGTTGTTGTATACAGTACTCTTTCTGTCAGACAATTTCAATTGCTTTGGTAACCTGGCAATTTACTTCCACTCCCTTCAGGTAGCATTCAGACTCCACAAAGACCTCTTCCACAGCAGGCTTATTGCTTATTCCTTCCTGTGGAGTCTTGTGCTGAGACTTCATACAATAGGTCTTTCAACCAGTCAAAGCTCCTGGGCTCAGTGACACCCTACTGTGATTCTTATATCCCTTGCAAGATGACTTGATGTCTGACATTGTCAACTTTCCACAGGAATAATAAATGCAGACATGTTTGGAGACCTTGGCCTTTTAAATCTCTGTAAGAATTAGCCAATTAAAAGGAACCATAAAAAACATCTTCCAAACAAAAGCTTTTCTTCACACTGATGAAAGGCATAATGCTTCAGCTTGCACAATCTGCTTCACCAAAGAAAGCCAAGTTTTGTATAAGTAGCTGTATATATCTATTCTGATGAATGCTTCTTTTTGTCACTTGCTTCATTTTTAAGCAGAAAAAATAGCTGTAACTTTAACTGGGGTTACTAAATACTAACACAAACAATCAACAGACAGTGCACTAGAGAGAAACCCAAACACACCCAAGCCCATTGCCATCTAGTCAATTCAGACTGCCCTATAGGGTTTCCAAAGTGGCTGGTGGATTCAAACTGCTGACCTTTCGGTTAGCATCCGAACTCTTAACCTCTATGCCACCAGGGCTTTGACCGATGAATTGAGATGTTCAATGTCCCTAGTGACTGGACATAGGGTAACAGTTTTATTTAGTGGATGATAGGCTCTGGAGTCAGATCTTTGGATTCAAATTTCTTTTTAATAAAAAATGAGAGCTTAGGAATTACATTAACTTTTTTCTGAGACTTGGTTTCCACATCTGTAAAATGGAAATAATTATAGTGGCTACCTCGCAGGATTGTTGGAAGGAATAGATGTTATTTGATGTAATGTGTTTAGCACAATGCCTGGTACATATCTGGTTCTCAATAATGCTAGTTGGTGATGTTTTTCATTGATTTAACAAATGTCTATTGTGGTGCTTCTATGTGCAAGTCCTTTTTGGGCATCTAAAACTTGACAGTTCCTGGTTTCAAGAACCATATAATCTAACGCAGGAGGTGATTTTATATTCAAGTCATTTAAATTATCAAGACCTACAGTGACAAACCCCAGACATCATACTTTTTTTTCTGTGATCTTGCCTCTTTGGCTATAGGTGGTTATACCAGGAGTTGATGATACCTGACCAATGTGGACTAGTTAGTTTATGGCTTTGGGAAATTTAGAATTGAGATTCAGAAATGTAAATTATCTCTGAAAAATGGCTGAACTGAAGACAAGAAGTTTCAGGAGTTATGGGAGCCATAGTCAACTACTTCCAAAAAGAATTAGAGAATTCTGATATGCCAGAATTAAAAAGACTGAGATGGAGCTACCTTAAGTCCTAGAAGTTTTCCAGTTTCTGGTTCCAGTTTTTTGCAAAAGTCAACTGCACTTTCTGCCCATGAATTACATAAGAAACACTTATATCCTAATCATCAATATTCTGTTTTTGCTTAAGTTTTTAGAGTTAACTCTTGTTACTTAAAACGAAGTGTTTTGGCTAAGACACATAATTTGGTATGAGGGGGGATAGTAATATTTAAATACCTAGAAACTAAGTCGGATTGGATGGAGGATTTGTTGTCACTCACAGCAACAAAAAGAAGCCATAGGAAAAGAAGCTTAAAGCTGAATCGAAACTGAGTAGCAAGGGTAGTGCATGCCCAGGGCCCAAAACAAATTGTCGAATATATCATTGCTTCCCCAGCAGATTTTATTCTCAGTCACTCCCCTGTGGAAATCCGAGTCCAAAGCACCATCAAAGAAGGCATTGTGGGGCTTCTAGTAATAGTCCACCTAAGAAATAATACTTAATAGCAAAATTATAGCATTCCAAAAACCAATGTATAGAATAGGTGTATTACATTTCAATTAGTCAATGTTTAATTACTTAGTGTAGTAACCGTTATTGTTTTAAAGAATGAATATTTTGTAATGAAAGGACTACATCTTTCTTTGATAAAATACTGATTGAGAAATTTGGGGGGCGGGGAGCTCATAATTAAATAACCAAGGTTTGCAAGGTAGGGACAAATTATGTTAGCTGTGTAAAGACATCTACATTTAAAAGATTAAATGTGTTAAATTACTATTGATGTTAATTCAATTATTGCCTTTTTCTATAAAAAATCAATCAACTACATCCTAAAACTTTTAATTTAGAAAATATTGAATCAATCACTGCCTCTGCCCCAATATTGCAGGTCCTAGAATGCCTCAACTAGTGTCCTAATATATTATTTGCATGGAATACAGTAGCAAAACCAAAACCAAACCCGAATCTGCTGCCATCGAGTCGATTCCAACTCATAAAGATCCTATAGAACAGAGTAGAACTGCCCGATAGCATTTCCAAGGAGTGCCTGGTGGATTCCAGCTGCCGACCTTTTGGTTAGCACCCGTAGCTCTTAACCAGTACACAACCAGGGTTTCCACAATAGTGAATACATAGTAAATATATTAATAAACTTTGTGTTCTCATAACTAATGCATACTGGGTTTCTGGAAGATATTTGAATATGAAGTAATATTTTTTATCAGTAATACACATGAATTAATAAAATTTGTAAATTAATTTCTGGTAATACTATAAAGTTATTAGTTAATGTCACCGATTTGGGATTCTAACTTTAGTTAATTAAACAATTATAACCTTAAGTAATATATTGTCATTGTTGTTGTTGTTAGGTGCCACTGTGTTGGTTCCAACTCATAGCAACCCCACATACCAGAAAATGAAACTGCCTGGTCCTACGCAATCCTGATATTCGTTGTTATGCTTGAGCCCATTATTGCAGACACTACTCTATCAATCCATCTTATTGAGGGTCTTCCTCTTGTTCGCTGACCTTCTACTAAGCAGTCCCTTTTCCAGGGACTGGTCCCTCCTGATAACCTGTCCAAAGTATGTGAAATGAAAAATCCTGATCATTGCCTCTAAGGAACATTCTGGCTGTACTTCCTCCAAGACAGATTTGTTCATTCTTTTGCAGTCCACAGTGTATTCAATATTCTTCACCAACATCATGATTCAAAGGTGTCAATTCTTCTTCAGTCTTCCTTATTCATTGTCCAGCTTTTGCATGCTTATGAGGTGATTGAAAACACCTTGGCTTGGGTCAGGCATGCTTTAGTCTTCAAGGTGACAACTTTGCATTTTAACACTTTAAAGAGGTCTTTTGCAGCAGATTTTCCCAATGCTGTATGTCATTTAATTTCTTGACTGTTGACTTGACAGCAATGGTTTTTTGTTTTGTTTTGTTTTGTTTTTGGTATTGCTTCCATGGGCATTGATTGTGGATCTAAGTAAAACAAAATCCTTGACAACTTCAATCTTTTCTCTGTTTATCGTGATATCACTCACTGGTCCAGTTGTGAGGATTTTTGTTTTCTTTATGATGAGGTGTAATCCATACTGAAGACTGTAGTCTTTGGTCTTCATCAGTAAGTGCTTCAAGTCTCCTTCACTTTCAGCAAGCAAGGTTGTGTCATCTGCATATAACAGGTTGTTAATGAGTCTTCCTCCAATGCTGATGCCGAGTCATACAGTCCAGTTTCTCTGATTTTTTGCTCAGCATACAGACTGAATAATTATGGTGAAAGGATACAACCCTAATGCACACCTTTCCTGAATTTAAACCATGGAGTATCCCTTGTTCTGCCCAAATGACTGCCTCTTGGTCTGTATACTGGCTCCTCATGAGCACAATTAAGCATTCTGTAATTTCCATTCTTCGCAATGTTATCCATAATTTATTATGATCTATGCAGTCAAATACATTTGCACAGTCAATAAAACACAGGTAAACATCTTTCTGGTATTCTCTGCTTTCATCTAAGGTCCATCTGATATCATCAATGATATTCCTTTTTCCATGTCCTCTTTTGAATCCAGCTTGAATTTCTGGCAGTTCCTTGTTAATGTACTACTGCAACTGCTTTTGAATGATCTTCAGCAAAATTTTACTCGTGTGTGCTGTTAATGATATTGTTCAATAATTTCCACATTTGGTTGGATCATCTCTCTTTGGAATAGGCATAAATATGGATCTCTTCCAGTCTGTTGGCCAGATAGTTGTCTTTCAAGTTTCTTGGCATAGATGAGTGAGCACCTCCAGCACTGCATCTGTTCGTTGAACATCTCAGTTGGTATTCTGTCAATTCCGGGAGCCTTGTTTTTCCCCTGTGTCATCAGCGCAGTTTGGACTTCTTCCTTGAGTATCATCAGTTCTAGATTGTATGCTACCTCCTGAAATGACTGAATGCCGACCAATTCTCTTTGGTAGTGATTCTGTATATTCCTTCCATCTTCTTTTGATGCTTCCTGCGTTGTTCTGTCTTTTGCCCATAGAATCGTTCTGAATTGAAACTTGAGGCTTAAATTTTTTCTTCAGTTCTTTCAGCTTGAGAAATGCTGAGCATGTTCTACCCTTTTGGTTTTCTAATTCAGGTCTGTGCACATTTCATTACAATATTTTACTTTGTCTTCTTGAGCGGTCACCCTTTGAAATCTTCTGTTTTGGTCTTTTACTTCAACGTTCCTTCTGTTTGCTTTAGCTGCTCTACGTTCAAGAGAAGGTTTCAGAGTCTCTTCTGACACCCATTTGGGTCTTTTCTTTTTTTTCCTGTCTTTTTAATGACCTTTTGCTTTCTTCATGTATGATGTCTTGATGTCATTATATAACTAGCCTGGTTTTTGGTAATTAATGATCTATGAGTCAAATCTATTCTTGAGATGATCTCTAAACTCAGATGGAATATGCTTAAGGTCATACTTTGGCTCTCGTGAACTTATTTTAATTATCTTGAGCTTCAACTTAAAGTTGCATATGAGCAATTAATGGTCTGTTCCAGAATTAGCCCCTGGCCTTGTTCTGACTGATGATATTTAGCTTTCCCATTGTCTCTTTCCACAGATATAGTCAATCTGATTCTTGTGCAGTGCATCTCATGATGTCTACATGTACAGTCTCTGTTTATGTTGTTGAAAAAAGTATTTGCAATGAAGAAGTCGTTGGTCTTGCAAAATTCTATCATGCGATCTTGGAAGTCATTTCTATCACCAAGGACATTTTTCAAATACTGTTCCTTCTCCTTTGTTCCAGTTTTCAAATCTCAATCACCAGTAATTATCAATGCATCTTGATTGCATGTTTGATCAATTTTAAGACTGCAGAAATTGGTAAAAATCTTCAGTTTCTTCATTTTTGGCCTTAGTGTTTGGTGCATAAATTTGAATAATAGTCATATTAACTGGTCTTCTTTGCAGGCATATGGATATTATCCTATCACTGATACTGTTTTACTTCAGGATAGATCTTGAAATGTTCTTTTTGATGATGAATGCAATGCCATTCCTCCTCAATTTGTCATTCCCAGCATAGTAGACCATATGACTTTCTGATTTAAAATGGCCAATACCCTGAGACCATGGTCTCAGGGAACATCTAGCTCAATTGACATAACAGAGTATATAAAGAAAATGTTCTACATTCTACTTTGATGAGTAGTGTCTGGGATCTTAAAAGCCTGTGAACGGCCATCTAGGATACTCCACTGGTCTCACCTCTTCAGCAGCAAGGAACAATAAAGAAAACTAAAGACACAAGGGAAAGATTAGTCCAAAGGACTAATAAACCACATCTACCACGGCCTCCACCAGACAGTCCAGTACAACTAGATGGCGCCTGGCTACCACCACAGACTGCTCTGACAGGGTTCACAATAGAGGGCCCCAGACAGAGCTGGAGAAAAATGTAGAAGAAAATTGTAACTCAGAAAGAAAGACCAGACTTGCTGGCCTGACAGAGACTGGAGAAACCCTAAGAGTATGGCCCAGGACACCCTTTCAGCTCATTAATAAGGCCACTCCTGAGGTTCACCCTTCAGCCAAAGATTGAACAGATCCATGCAACAAAGCAAGACTGGAGAGGCACAGCCCTGGGGTGGGGACTGGAGAGCAAGAGGGAACAGGAAAGCTTGTAATAGGGACCCCAGGGTTGAGAAGGGGAAGTGTTGACATGTCATGGGTTTGTTAACCAATGTCATAAAATAATGTGTGTACTGACTGTTGAGAAACTAGTTTGTTCTGTAAACCATCTAAAATTCAATAAAAGAAAAAAGAGAGAGAGAAAAATCAACATTAAAATGTCCAATACCACTCACTAATGCCTAGGATATTGATATTTATGCATTCCATTTCATTTTTTATATTTTCCAATTTTCCTAGATTCAGGAGAAAATTTCCTTAATATTTGAACAAATTTTATGTATTGTTTCTAATTCATGTATTGTTTGAATACCAGAAATATTTACTTCTTATAGTGAGATTTAATTTCTGAAAAGATTAAACACTGATTCCAAAGCAAGACAGATCCAAGGGTAATCTTCTAAGTACAAGAGTAGAGATTCCAAAATTTCTACCTAACCCTTAAAAATTTGGAAAATATGTTGAATAATTTACCATTTAACAATTTTTCTAATGTATTTACTTTCTTTTTAAAAAATATATTTTCTCTGAAATGCTTTCAGGGGGGTTTCCTTCAGACCAAGGTGAAACAGAAACTATACTCCCACCTAAAACAACTTAAGAACCAGACATAGTCATTAAACAACAGTTTTCAGATGTTGGACATCAAACAGTACAGGAAAGTGATTCCTGAAAGAGGAGAAATAAATAAGGCTGCTGTAACAATTACCAAAAATTTGGTAGTTTAATACAATGCACATTTGTTATCTCACAGTTCTGGAGATCAGAAGTCCAAAGTCAGTTTACCTAGGCCTGAACCAAGAAGTCAATGGGTTGTGTTTCTTCTGAAAGTCCTAAGGGAAAATGTGTTTTATTGCCTTTTCCAGCTTCTAGACCTGCTTTCCTTGCTTCCTCAGTCTCCATGGCTCCTTTTTTCTTGAAAACTGGCAGTGTAGTATCTTGCTTCAGTGGTCACATTGCCTTCTTCTTCTGCTGTTGTCACATGTCCTTCTGCCTCTCTGTAATTGGCTGATTCAGCTTTGAATGATCTGTTTTATAAAAAATAGGCACATTTACACATTTTTTATTACATGACTTTGTTTCTATGTCATTAGTAGCAATATTGGTATTCATACCTGTACAAATATGCCATTCTTTTTCATGACCTTTCTCTCATCTCTCAAATCTGTTTATAATCATAGATTTAAGACTTCAATTTTTTACTGAGTCTCACTGCGTGCTCTCTCCGGTCCCTTGTGATATGGACTTTTACATACTCCCTCAGACCAAGTAAGTGAGAGAACAGAGAGAGTGAACAAGATTAAAATCAGAGTCTTTTTGTAAGCAATTCTTGAAAGTGACATCCCATCACTTTTGACATATTCTGTTTCTTAGAAGCAAATCACTAGATTCATCTCATGATCAAGTGAAGGGGATAACATGAGGGCATGGATACCAGGATGCAGGGATCAATGACAGACATTTTAGAGTCTTTTCCTGTATCTGTTGGTTAGAACTATGACTTGTCTGTCAGTTTGTTATACTGTGGTAGCTTGCATGTTGCTGTGATGCTGGATGCAATGCCACCAGTATTTCAAATAACAGCACGGTCACCCATGATAGGTTTCAGTGGAGCTTCAAGATTAACACAGACTAAGCAGATGGATTGGCTATCTACTTCCAAAAAAAACTGGCCTGTGAAAACCTTAGGAGTAGTAGTGGAACATTGCCTGATATAGTGTTGGAAGATGAGCACCTCAGGTTGGAAAACACTCAGAAATGACTGGAGAAGAGCTGTCTCCTCAAAGCAAAGTCGACCTTAATGACATGGTTGGAGAATAGCTTTGGGGACCTTCATTTGCTGGTGTGGCATGACACAAAATGAGGAGCAGCTGCAAACATCCATTAATAATTGGAAAGTGGAATGCATGAAGTATGAATCTAGGACATTCGGAAATTGTCAAAAATGAAATAGAACACATAAAGATCAATATCCTAGGCATTAATGAGCTGAAATGGACTGGTATTGGCCATTTTAAATCAGAAAATCATATGGTCTACTATGCCAGGAATGAAAAATTAAAGAGGAATGGTGTCATATTCATCATCAAAATTAATATTTTAAGATCTATCCTGAAGTACAACGGTGTCAATGACAGGTTAATATCCATGTGTCCACAGGAAAACCAGTTAATACAACTATTATTCAACTTTATGTGCCAACTACTAATGCCAAAAATGAAGAAATTGAAGATTTTTACCAACTTCTGCAGTCTGAAATTTATCAAACATGCAACCAAGATGCAATGATAATTACTGAGGATTGGAATGTGGAAGTTAGAAAAATAGAAGAATCAGTAGTTGGAAAATGTGGCCTTGGTGATATAAACAATGCCAGAGATCTCACGATAGAATTTTGCAAGACCAACAACTTCTCCATTGCAAATACCTTTTTTTGAAACAATATAAACTGTGAATATACATGTGGGCTTTACCAGATGAAAAACACAAGAATCAAATCAACTTCATCTGTGGAAAGAGATGATGGAAAAGCTCAATATCATCAGTCAGAACATGGCCAGAAATCAACTTCAGAACAGAGCATCAATTGCTCATGTGCAACTTCAATTTGAAGCTGAAGACAATTAATATAAGTCCAGGAGAGCCAAAATACAACCTTGAGTATATCCCACCTGAATTTAGACACCATTTCAAGAATAGATTTGATACACTCAACACTAATGATCAAAGATCAGGCAAGTTGTGGGATGATATCAAGAACATCATACATGAAGAAATAAAAAGGTCATTAAAAAATAGGAAAAAAGGAAAAGACCAAAATGAATGTCAGAAGAGATTCTGAAACACACTCTTGAATATAGAGCAGGTAAAGCAAATGGAAGAAATGAAGTAAAAGAGCTGAACAGAAGATTTCAAAGGGCAGCTCAAGAAGACAAAGTAAAGTATTGTAGTGAAATGCGCACAGACCTGAATTAGAAAACCAAGAAGGAAGGAGACGCTCAACATTTCTCAAGCTGAAAGAACTGAAGAAAAAATTCAAGCCCCGCGTCACAATATTGGAGGATTCTATGGGCAAAAGATTGAAAGATGCAGAAAGCATCAAAAGCAGATTGAAAGAATACACAGAGTCACTGTACCAAAAAGAATTGGTGGATGTTAAACCATTTCAGGAGGCAGCGTATGATCAGAAACCGATGGTACTGAAGGAAGAAGTCCAAGCTGCACTGAAGACATTGGCAAAAAAACAAGGCTCCAGGAATTGACGAATACCAATTGAGATGTTTCAACAAACAGGTGCAGCACTGGAGGTGCTCACTTGTCTATGCCAAGATATTTGGAAGACAGTTATCTGGCTGACAGATTGGAAGAGATGCATATTTGTGCTCATTCCAAAGAAGGGTGATACAACAGAATGTGGAAATTATTGAACAGTATCATTAATATCATACACATGTAAAATTGTGCTGAAGATCATTCAAAAGCAGTTGCAACAGTACATCAACAAGGAACTGCCAGAAATTCAAGCCAAATCCAGAAGAGTTGGTGAAACCAAGTATATCATTGCCGATGTCAGATGGAACTTGGCTGAAAGCAGAAAATACCAGAAGGGTGTTTACTTGTGTTTTATTGACTATGCAAAAACGTTCAATTGTGTGGATCATAATAAATTATGGATAACATTCTGAAGAATGGGAATTTCATGAGTAAACTGTACCCAGAACAAGAGGCAGTCATTTGAAAAGAGGAAGGGGATACTGCATGGTTTAAAATCAGGAAAGATGCGCATCAGGGTTGTATCCTTTTACCACACTTATTCAATTTGTATAAAAAAAAATTTGTATGCTGAGCAAATAATCCAAGAAGCTGGACTATATGAAGAGTAACAAGGCATCAGGATTGGAAGAAGACTCATTAACAACCTGGGTTATGCAGATGACACAACCTTGCTTGTCAAAAGTGAAGGGGACTTGAAGCCCTTACTGATAAAGATCAAAGACCACAGCCTTCAGTATGGATTACACCTCAACATAAAGAAAACAATAATCCTCACAACTGGGCCAATAAGCAACATCACGATAAACGGAGAAAAGATTGAAGTTCTTAAGGATTTCATTTTACTTGGATCCGCAATCAACACCCGTGGAAGTAGCAATCAAGAAATCAAACAACATATTGCATTGAAAGCAAATCAGCTGCAAAAGACCTCTTTAAGTGTTAAAAAACAAAAATGTCACTTTGAGGACTAAGGTGAACCTGACCAAACCATGGAATTTTCAATTGCCTCATAAGCACATGAAAGCTGGACAATGAATATGGAAGACTGACGAAGAATTGATGCCTTTGAATTATACTGTTGGTGAAGATTATGGAATATACTATAGATTACCAGGAGAACAAACAAATCTATCTTAGAAGAAGTACAACCAGAATGCTCCTTAGAAGCGAGGTGGCGAGACTTTATCTCACATGCTTTGGACATGTTTTCAGGAGGTACCAGTCCCAGGAGAAGGACAACATGTTTGGTAAAGTAGAGGCTTAGGGAAAAGGAGGAAGATTCTCAAGGAGATGGATTGACACAGTGGCTGCAACAATGCGCTGAAGGATAGCAAAGATTGTGAGGATGGAGCAGGACTGGGCAGTGTTTTGTTCTGTTTTACATATGGTGGCTTTGAGTTGGAACTGATTCAACAGCACCGAACAACAACATTGGTTAGAAATAATTCATAAGATCCAGCTCACACTGAAAAGGAGAGGAGTACACAAAGACGTGAATAACAGGAGATAAAGAATATATTGGGGATCAGCTCAGGTGCTTTAGAGCAATTACATGCTCCCCAATGTTTCATATTCCTTTATGTGCAAAATATCTTCACCTCCTAAAGACTTCAAAAGTCTCATTCCATTACAGAATCAGCTCAAAATCCAGTATTCCGAAATCTAAATCAGAGTCAAGTGTATATGAGACTCCTCACAAGTAGTTCTTTAAGTTTAGTTCCTCAAGTATAATTCTTCTTGACTTGTAGACCTGTGAAAATTAGAGACAAGTTTTCTGTCACCCTCACATCCATTATACAATGGTGGGACACTTATGGGATAATGACTGTAGACGTTTCTTTTCAAAAGGGGAAATTTGAAGACACACAGGAGACACAGGTCCATAGGAATTCTGAAATTCAGTCAAGCAAATGTTTCAATTTATGTAATTAAGTCTCAAGTCCTGTGAAAAATTTCCATGGGTCTTGCATTCAACTTCTGATGTCATAATTGTGCTGAGACCTTCTTCCTTTTTTAGAAAAGGTAGCACATGTTTACATCTGAGTCATTTTCTCAGTCTTCTGTTTGCAGAAGTTTGGAGGTTCAAAGGCCTCTTTTCATACTGTACTTTTTTTGTGTCTTTCCCTCCAAGCTGACAATGTTTCTGGATGTATAAGTCTTTTAAGAGCTTTGTGGGGGTTTTTAGAAACTTCTTGGTGTTCACTCCATCAAGTGAATTCCACACCCATTTATCTTTTCTAGATAAGCCCTTCTCTATCTCAGACTCCTGCTGAGATATCTGAGAGACAATGCCCTTAAGGTTTCTATACACCCTATTGTTTCCTTGAGAGTGTCTGTATGACACATCTTTCATCTCTTGAAAGGCCCTTTTGCATGGATGAATAGGACTCTGAGGCACTTCGTCACTTGAATCTACTTTCCTTGTTTCTTGATCCACTTATATATAAAGCACATTGTTTTCTAATTAAAACCTGATCCAAGTAGCCAAATGATTTTGGCTAGCAAAAATATATTTTATTAATCTACCAGGCAATGATGAGATTATCCATTTATATATCTGATTTCCTTTGTCTTTTTAAAAAACTTTTCCTGCATGTTCAAATACAGAGAACAAAAGTATAGCCCATCTTCTTTCATTTTCCATTAAGAACCTTTTAGAAGACATACATAGCATTCGTCTTGGCACAGTGAACAAGGCCCTGAACATGGACGAGGATTTTGTTTCAGATCCCTGATGGTTAAACAAACTGTGATACATCCCTACAATTGAATATTACTCGTCAATAAAAAACTATTAATACACACAACAACATGGATAAATCTCAAAGACTTTATGCTATGTGAATAAACTAGTCTCAAAAGATCACATACCGTGTGATTCCATTAATATGGCATTTTGGAAAAGCAGAACTATCGGGCCAGAAAAAAGACCAGAGGGTTGCCAGAGGTTAAGAGAGGAGAAAGGGTCTGACAATAAATGGTCAGCAGAGTGGAATTCTCTGGGTGTTAGGATTGTTCTTTATCTTGTTTACGGTGGTAGAAAACTTTCTTTTAAAGTTCTTGTGTTATAAATAAAAATGCTTGAAAAAATGTTTAAACATATTAATCAATTGATGATTTAAGAAAACCATTTTTCAAGTTAATAAGCTGCTTCAAAAAACTGTTCTTCCTTATCAAAGAACCTTGTTTTCATACAGGTATAACATGAAAATGTTCCTGATCTATGATAGAAAGATTCCCCTTTGAATTCCTTTGCAACTTTTCAGCTTGATCATTAAATCTACTCTGACATTTTGCAAGCATGTGCAGGCCGTGCAATTTGGGGATAATACAAAAGCTGCACTCAATCAACCTGTCAATTTGGCTTTTAGATCTCTTACTCAAAGAGATTCATTTCATGTTATCTTGAGGTGGCAGCAGTTATAAAAGATTATCTGTGGGGAGAAACTTTCCTCTAAAACTCTAGCACAGTAGTTATCAAAAAGATGGAGTAAAATAAAACCTAACAGTTAATAAATAACAAATGTGAAATATAAATCTTTAGCAGAGTGGAAATACACAAACATATATGATATAGGTAAATACATACAGTGTATATGTATATCTCTCTATATGTTGCTGTTGTTATATTGTTAGGTGCCTCCAGGTCAGTTCTGACTCATACTGACCCTGTGTACAAGAGAAAGGAACATTGCCCTGTCCTGTACCATCCTCACAATTGTTGCTACATTTGAGCCCATTGTTCCAGCCACTGTGTCAATCCATCTGGAAGAGGGTCTTCCTCTTTTTTGCTGATCCTCTACTTTACCGAGCATGATGTCCTTCTCCAGAGACTGGTCCCTCCTGATAACATGTCCAAAGTACGTGAGATGAGGTCTCACCATCCTAGCTTCCAAGGAGCATTCCGGCCGTATTTCTTCCAAGACAGACTTACTCATTCTCTCTTTAGAAATATAGACAAATGCAGGCCACTGTATAGATCACTGGGTTATGTCCTGCAGACGTTAAGAATTTTAAGATCTTACACTCCTATAGTTGAGAAGGTACTATGACTAAATAGTTAATAAGGTACAATGAAGCATTTACTAATGTAAAAGATAAAATACCTGTTTAATAAACATGGAAATAAAACGTGTTAAAATAAAATTGTCTAAAGAGTGCTATGTAGCTAATTGTGCACACTTTTGGAAGCAGTAAGGTCCTTGATTGCTGGAGTCATGCCAACATACATCTATAACATCAAAAAGATTTATATAACACAGATTTTATAAAGCCAACAAAGAGGTTAATTGGAAATGACTGAACCCATTTTCTTGGGAAAAAATAGGCAATTTATATAACAGGCACTCTTACCCAGAAAAGAAAATGGATTTCAACCAACTTGCCAACATCAATCTATCGGTAACCACTGCAGGACCACCATGTTGAGAAGAAAGCCAAAGTCAACACTGGGATGAACATGAAAGAATGAGATTCTTGATTAGCAACATCTGCACTGGCTCAGCGGGAAGACTGAAAGTACATAGCAAATTCAAGGAGAGTCTTTAATAGTGGTAAATTCAGGTAGGCTTTGCTTCCCTCCACTTTGTGAATACTGGCTAGCTTTGTTACTCGGTAAGCCTTAGGAATGATTTTTCTGATTCCTTGATGAAATTTGCTGCTCTGATCTCAAACCTAAGCTCTCTAATGTTATGTGCTATGTTTTCTGCTACTCGAAAGCAATAAAATAGGGCTGATTATTTTGTGCTTTTTGGCAAGGGGGTAACTTTTAACATCTGAGCTAGAAGTAGAAAAATAATTTTTAGAAACATGGATATGATAAATCATTTTTGTCACCATGTCTAATTATGGCAAAAATATATTTCAAATCCAACAATTTCTTATGTCTCTAACATCATCACCTTTGTTTCTCTAAGATTACTCAGTAAGCTAATTAATAACCAGCTCCCCCCCATTCTCTTTTGCCCATTACCCTTCCCCCCAACCATAAATACGCAATCTTCCAAATAAAACTCTTCGGTGATATCTCAGAGTAACTTAGGAAAGAAACATTTTCAGAATCTTTATTTTACATTATTTTAATCTTGGCTATCTCCATGACTTCATTTCCTGCCACTCTCCACCTGCCTTCTTGCTCTTCCTTGAACATGTCAGCAATGGCTCCACCTTAGATACTTTGCACTTGTTCACTCTGACGAGGGTTTTGTTCAAACACCGTTTCCTTGGAGAGGAATTCCCACATCATTCTTTCTAAACTACCACATTTGTCACCCTTTGATCACCATCTTACTTTACTTTTTTACTCAAAATCCTTGTTTTCTTCTGCCATTGTATGGCTATTTGCACATTTTCTGTTTTTTTAGTCATTATTTTTTACTTTTGCCTCCACTTGAATGTAAGTCTCGTGAGGGCAAGTACTCTGATATTTCTTTAACTGCCGTATTCTTAGGGCCTATAAGAGTATTAAATGATGTATGATTTAATATACATAATTTTTATACAAGTATAAAACGAAGTTTCAGAGTTGGGTTTTGTAAGACTAAAGAGAAGTGTTGTATAGAATCTGGGATTTTTGTTTCTACTATTATAACAAGGTGCTTTACTAGACCTGGCCTTAAACATGAACTCTTTGAGATAAGCACCTGGTTGAAATCCAGTACCTGACAAGCTCTAAAATGTCTGTGCATTTTACACTGACTAAATTAATATTAATATAAAAAAAAATTTTTTAAAGCTTATAGTAAAATTTATTTAAATAATTACTAAATTATTAAATAATTGATCATATGATATTTACACAGGGAGCGCCAAACACAAGCATCAGGGAATGTCTTTGGTGGCTTTATTTCTAAATTCTATAATTTTCCATGTTTTTATGTTTTGCATTTATTCCACAGCTGATACATTTTCTTGAGCAGTTATGTTAAATCAGTACAGCATGTGCAATTTAAATTATTTTTTAAGTCATACTTATTGTTTGGTTGGTGTCTGTGGCTTTTACAGAAATTTGGTTAAGCAATTCATTTGTCATCATTTATCAAGAGCGTCCAGGTCAATATTAGTTACTCTACTTGCAGAATATAGTGTTATCTGGTGTCTGGTTCAAGTCAATTAAATTCAGGGCAGAGAGCTAGGAAATGTGGAGATTCTCTAAAGAAAATGGCATATTTCCTGCCTTCAAAGAGCCCGTCAGCTCTAACATTAGTACAAATTTGGTCTGTTTCTGGATATGACACTTGGCCTGTTTTCCAGCTGAGTAAATCTTTGTCTTAGTTTCCCTTCTGAAAAATAGAGCCAATATAACTGTAAGGAGAAAATAATAGTGGAGAATAGTGAGGTAATGCTTAGAGCTGGAACTTTTTAGTAAGTTCCAGGTTAGGATATTTTGGCTTTATGAAACAAAAAATAATGAAAGAAATTAGAATACATTCTCATTTCTATTAGAGCTGGACTATCTATTAGAGTTAGAATCTTTTACAACCTAGTGGTTTTCAAACTTTTTAAAAATGGACACTTAAGTTTAAATGGAACCTTAAGCTGAAATATAAGCAAATAAAGTTTTTAAAAGTGGAATTATATTGCTTAAAAGGAGTGTGATATCTCTGAGACCCATCTCTGGAGAGTCTGTCACACAGATAAAACTGTTTTGAAGCAGAACCTGACAGCTTTATGGCCACTTACACTAATTCAGATACTTATTTTCCTTTTGGCACTATTAGACAGAGGTTACAAATACCCAGTGCTGTGGTATAGGTTGCCCCAACACATAAAGATAAGAGGAAATTGACCTGCCTCGAATAGAAGAATTTTGCTCTCATCTCAAGAACCTCCTAGAGATATTTTGACCTTAAACGAGCTTTTCTTAATTCACGGTATCTCATTCCTGTATCTGTGATGTCGCCTGAAAAATTAGGAACTCATCTGTGGTGTAGTGGTTAAGAGCTCGGCTGCTAACCAAAAGGCCAGCAGTTCAAATCCACCAACTGCTCTTTAGAAACCCTATGGAGCAGTTCTACTCTGTCCTATAGGATCACTATGAGTTGGAATCGACTCATGGCACCTGAAAACAACAATCTGTGCCTCACAATTGCCCCTAGATTCCGTTACCTGCATCCAACCAAACACACACATACACACATCTGATCCCATTCAAGTTGTTGATCACAACAAAAATATAGGCTTGCCCCTAGTGTTCAACCAAGACAATGTGGTCAGGGACCTTGTGGTCGTATTTGTCAATGTATCCCAAGCATAGATCACAGGGCATTGTATTCATACATGCGTATATTCACTTATTTATTCACCATTCAGTTGAATACGTACCTGCTTTCTCTCTGGTTTTCTAAACACAAGGCATACAATGCTGAGAAAACCAGAGTTGGTTCCTGCCTTCATGGAGCTTTATAGATCTGTGTATGAAAACAAAGAAACAGCCAGAGCTGACTTTTCAAATTCTATGCTAATACTTACAGAAACTAGATTAAGTAGCATTTCCTCTCAGAGTTTCTGACCAAAAAGTTCTGGCTTGAGTCATATTTGGTTTTCTGAATATCCAGCCCACCATGCCTGAAACATGCTTTCAGACTAGGTAACTGGGACCCTCGCAAATGTGTAAAGGACTGCTTCTCATCCTTTTATAGAAAAGTAGTTCCTGGAAAAGTTCCCCAAACCAGGCACTTTGTGGAGAAAACACTCTGCCTTTATCGTCGGGACGCATGGGCATCACTTTGATAGTCTTTTGTTTAACCTAATTTTTTTTTTGTTTTTTTCCTAGTCAAAGGAGCCATGGGAAACTGATTTTATTTTCAGAACTGCATGCAGTTTAAGGGGTATTGTTCCTGAATCAGAAATTATGTCTGGCATGAAACCTTCTATTACGACACAACCCTTGGGTTAAACAGAATTGGCACTCACGGCTGTCTTCTGCATTTAACTACCTTCAAGTGGGCTCTAGACTCTAGAGCACCTCGAACCTCAGAAAATAGGATCAGTCAAAAACAGTGTCCTCTTCCTGCCCCTGATGATTCCTGGGGCACCTTGAAGCACAGTTTGAAAAGCACTATTTCCAACTCCCTCATATTGTAGAGAAGGAGACAGAGACTAACAGAGCTGAAGCTATTTGCTTCAGGTCAAACAGATGATTAGAGGCAAAGATTATGCAAGAACATAGGGACCTGGAATACCCATTTCGGAATTATTTCCACTGCGCTGTATTAGTGAGGGATTGTCTGAAATGCACGGACTTTCATCAGTTAAAACCGACAAATCATAGCTGAGATTTCATAGAAATTTGCATACCCATTAAAACCCATTGCCGTTGAGTTGATAGCAACTCATAGTGAACCTATAGGACAGAGTAGAACTGCCCCATATGGTTTCCAAGGGGAACCTGGTGGATTAGAACTACCAACCTTTTGGTTAGCTGCCATAGCACTTAACCACTAAGCCACCAGGGTTTCCAGAAATTTGCAGAGAGATAGAGTATTCTTGAAGTACTAAACCATTTGCAACAAGATGGATCAAAGTTTTCCTATTGAGGAAACAGTTCTGAGGAAGCAAAGACATGAAGTTTGGGTACCCACGGATAGTTCTTGGTCCTAGAAATGTTCGAGGTGTTCTTTGATGACGTTGCCCTTTCTTTTCTGACTTCCATGTGCAGGAGGACAGGAAGTCACTTGCAGGCCCCTGGATTTCTTCAAACTCAATTATTTTGTTTGGCACGAGTGGTGTATTACTACTTCCCGTTGCCATCAGGTCAATTCCGACTCAGAGCGACTATCCTCCTGAAGTCACTGGACCAACACTTCGATTTGATATTTAAACTAAATTTATTGAAGGAATGAACCATGAGAAAGCATGCCTTCAGTTTCGCTGTAAAGGTGTGTTCTGCCCTACAGGCAAAACAAAGAGATATTTAACGAGTGAGTACAGATAACTTCACATCAAACCAGTGACGGGAAAGGAGGTGAGATTTACAAGGGTGGCAATTAACTGTGAACTTAGGTCAGTTTCTAGTCGAACACAAATCTCTCATTCTTGATATAATTTAACTAAGGCAATAATTCTGAAATGAAAGGTATAAATAATTTCGACATGAAAATTTAGTGATATGGAAGTTAGTGATGTAATTGCAGCTGGGCCAACTTAATTGGAATCTTGGGAAACAGAATTGACCATTAGTTAGGGAAGTGTAAATAAACTGCTTATTTAGCTGAGGGAAAAAAGATAATGCCTAGGCACTTGCCGGGGAACTTCTTCAAGGTAGTTAAATGACCTGTTTATCTATAGGCTGTAATTTATTTTAACGACTCAATGAAGCTTTTTCTAAGGCCAGTTGAGGGACAATTCATAACAAACATGACTAAGCTTTGTTTTTCAAATGGCGACTTTAACAGAAGCCTAATGGTTATCAGGATCCTACATAGAAGTAAAACCTTCAATTTAATTTCTGAATTGAGTGTTTACTTTTAGTTTTGAAATCTTCCCTATTAGATGTACTGGCACCTCAGCATTTTAAAGTTCCTCACACACAACCCTATAGGACAGGCTAGAACTGCCCCATAAGGCTTCCAAGGCTGTAGTGTTTACAGAAGCACACTGCCACATCTTTCTCCCACGCAGCTGCTGGTGGGTTCGAATCGTGGAACTTTTGGTTAGCAGCGAAGTGCTTATCCACTGTGCCACCAGGACTCCTTCTATGAGTGGTATAGTCATGAGAACCACGATTCAATTTTACATCCATATATGGAAACATACACATATATGGGCATATTACCCCACCCTTTAAACTTAAGTATAAATATGCTGATCTAATTATCAACTACTGAAATCAGAAGGGAAG
The DNA here is from genome assembly GCF_024166365.1 of Elephas maximus indicus. NCBI lineage: Eukaryota > Metazoa > Chordata > Mammalia > Proboscidea > Elephantidae > Elephas > Elephas maximus. Next base: position 141,208,983 of record NC_064821.1, read on the forward strand.
AACGTCTTAAGAGCTGACATCCTCAGAGAACTTAGGCCAGCCAAATAAAGCTGTCCTTTGGAACCTGGCCCTGGCATGAGCATAACCAGCATCATCCCAGGGGAAATTGTGTGGCATTTTCAGTGGGAAGACACAGTAAAACATTGGTTTCTTCTTTCAAAAAAAAAAAAAAAAAAACGAAAAACCATTATCTTTTGAGACTACCTCAAGAGTTCTCCTCTACTTCCATCTGATTATAGGGTTCCAGAATTCTTGAAATAGAAGCTGACGACTTCACTGGGCCAAGGATTACAGCATCCCGCAGGGTCTCATTTGAGTTGTCATGACAGATGGCTGCCTAGACAGTTTCTGAACACCTCAGGGACAGAATTCCACAGAATTTTAATTATAAGAAGCATTTATATAATACAGTGTGTTTTTACATGGTTTTCTCACTTCATGTGTCAATTGTGAAGATAAAATAACACATGTAGAATGCTGACCACAGACTCTGAAATATTATAGGTTTTAATACACATTATTTTTGCTTTCATTTCTTCCACCAATGGAAAGAAAAAAGAAATTCCAATAATAGTAAGATAAATGAATGTGCTTTTTTTTTTTCCCTAATTATACTATTAACCCTTCAGCATTGACACTGTATCTTATTGCTTTCCACATTCTTTGTCCCTATATTGCTGAATAGTAGGGAAGAATATGGGATGAACAGAGAAGAAAGGAGGGAGGGAAGGAAGGTAGAAGAAAAACAAGAAGGGACAGAATAAGGAAGAGCAAGCAGGCAAATAGGCTTATGTGTCTGCAATACTTCCCTGCCACATTCAGGATAGAGGACAGTTGCAGATTGAATTGTATCCTTCTAAAATTTATGTTGCAGTCTTAAACCCTGGAACCTGTGAACATGACCTTGTTTGGAAATAGAGTCTTTGAAGGTGTCATCAGTTAAATTAACATGAGGCCATACTGGAGTAGGCTGAGTCCTAATCTAATCTGAGTGACTCCTTATAAAAAAGGATAAGTGACAGCAGCAGACAGAAGGAAGATTGCCAAATTAATGAAGGAGTTATGCTGCAGCTTCAAGCCAAGGAACACCCGGGGCTACCAGAAGCAGAGACAAACCACAAAGGATCTTCCCCTAGACCTTTGGAGAAAATGTGTCCCTGCTGATACACTCTTGCCTTCTGGACTGTGAGACCATTAATTTCTATTTATATTAAGCCATTCAATTTGTGGTGCTTTGTTATGGTAGCCCTGGGAAACTAATACAATATCCAACTCCTTGGCTCAGCTTAGAGTCCCTGGGTGGGGTAGATGGTTAAGTGCTGGGCTAATAACCAAAAGATTGATGGTTCAAACCCACCCAAAGAAACCTCTGAAGAAAGGCCTGGTGATCTGCTTCTGAAAGGTCACAACCATGAAAACCCCATGCATGCAGTTGTTCTTGAAGCACATGGGGCTGCCATGAGTCAGAATCAATTTGACGACACCTGGTTTGGTTTGTTTTAGACTGGCTTACAACACAGTTCTCACTTGGCCCTGACAACCCCTGGGAGTTCAATAAATGCACCTTGTTTTCAGTTTCAGTCACACCCAAGCAGCAGCAGTTCCTCAAATGCACTCTACAATCAGAGCCCTGAGCTTCTGTATGTGATTTATACCTCTAGCTAGAACATGCCTTCTCACCATTCCTGTCCCCTTATCAGTTTACCTAACTTCTCCACATCCTTTAAGCCTCAATGCATTTCACATAATTGCAGTAAATAAACATTTTTATTCTTTCTGCTTGTTTCTTCTTTTGTTTCTGTTTCAATAAGATGCTTTGTCATTTTTAAAAAATTTTTATGTGATTATACATTTTAGCATTTCTGCTTCTTAGAATGAGCCACAAATATTGTTTGTTTCCCCTCCTATCCTTTACACTTATATCAAATCCCACATGTAATTTTTAAAGGATAATGTGTACAATCTCGCTCCCCCTAAATGCTGCTATTCCCACCTAATCTTTCCTGGTACACACTTGGAAACCTGTGTTGTCGCCCCCTAGCCCCAATCCCTTAAGTAGCTGCTCTCTGTTTGACTCTAGAATTCTGGGATATTCCTCAGGAGAGCTCTTCTTTACCCCAATGCTATCTTTCTTTTTTAAATTTAACTTTTTATTTTGCATAATAGTAGATTCACATGCTGTTGTTTTTGTTACTGTGTGTTCTCAAGTCCATTCCAACTCCTAACAACCCTATAGGATAGAGTAGAACTGGCCCATAAGGTTTCATGGACTATAATCTTTATAAGCCCCACACATCTGTCAGTTTGTCATACTGTGTGTTGCTGTGATGCTGGAAGCTATGCCACTGGTATTTAAACACCAGCAGGATCACCCATGGTGGACAGGATTCAGCTGAGCTTCCAGACTAAGACAGACTAGGAAGAAGGACCCGGAGGTCTACTTATGAAAGGAATTAGCCAGTGAAAACCTTATTATGAATAGCGGCGGAACATTGTCTGATATAGTGCTGGACAGTGAGCCCCTCAGGCTAGAAGACACTCAAAATATGACTGGGGAAGAGCTGCCTCCTCAAAATAGAGCTGACCTTAATGACTTGATTGGAGTCAAGCTTTTGAGACCTTCATTTGCCGATGTGGCACAACTCGAAAAGAAACAGCTGTAAACATCCATTAATAATTGGAACAGGGAATGTACAAAGTATGAATCTAGGAAAATTGGAAATAGTCAAAAATGAAATGGAATGCATAAAGATTGATATCCTAGGCATTAGTGAGCTGAAACGGCCTGGTGTTGGTCATTTTGCATCAGGCAGTCATATGGTCTACTATGCCAGGAACGACAACTTGAAGAGGAATGGCATTGCATTCATTGTCAAAAAGAACAGTTCAAGATTCATCCTGAAGTACAACACTGTCAGTGATAAGACAATATCCACAAGCCTACAAAGAAGGCCAGTTAATACAACTATTATTCAAATGTAGGCGCCAACTACTGAGGCCAAAGATGAAGAAACTGAAGATTTTTACCAATTTCTGCAGTCTGAAATTGATCAAACATGCAACCAGGATGCACTGATAATTATCAGTGATTGGATTGTGAAAGCTGGAAACAAAGAAGTAGGATTGGTAGTTGGAAAATACGGCCTTGGTGATAGAAATGATGCTGGAGATAACATGACTGAATTTTGCAAGACCAATGACTTCGTCCCTGCAAATACCTTTTTTCATCAACAGAAACAGCAACTATACATGTGGCCCTTGCCAGATGGAATACACAGGAACCAAATCAACTACATCTGTGGAAAGAAACGATGGAAATGCTCAATATCATCAGTTAGAACAAGACCAGGGGCCAACTTTGGATCAGACCATCAATTACTCTTATGCAAGTTCAAGTTGAAAATGAAGAAACTTAGAACAAGTTGACAAGAGCCAAAGTACAACCTTGAATATATTCCACCTGAGTTTAGAGACCATCTCAAGAATAGATTTGACATGTTGAACACTAATGACCAAAGACCAGACGAGTTGTGGAATGACATCAAGAACATCATACATGAAGAAACCAAGAGGTCATTAAAAAGACAGTAGAGAAAGAAAAGACCTAAATGGATGTCAGAAGAGACTCTGAAACTCATTCTTGAACACTGAGTAGCTAAAGCAAAAGAGAGAGATGATGAAGTAAAAGAGCTGAACAGAAGATTTCAAAGGGCAGCTCAAGAAGACAAAGTAAATATTAGGATGACATATGCAAAAACCTGGAGATAGAAAACCAAAAGGGAAGAACATACTCAGCATTTCTCAAACTGAAAGAACCGAAGAAAAAATTCAACCCTCGAGTTGCAATACTGACGTATTCCACAGGGAAAATACTAAACGACACAGGAAGCGTCAAAAGAAGACAGAAGGAATATACAGAGTCACTATGCCAAAAAGAATTGGTTGACATTCAACCATTTCAGAAAGTAGCATACGGTCAGGAACCCATGGTACTGAAGGAAAAAGTCCAAGCTGCACTGAAGGCATTGGCGAAAAATAAGGCTCCAGGAATTGATGGAATACCTATTGAGATGTTTCAACAATCAGATGCAGCACTGGAAGTGCTCACTCGTCTATGCCAAGAAATTTGGAAGACAGCTACCTGGCCAACTGACTAGAAGAGATCTATATTTATGCTTATTCCCAAGAAAGGTGATCCAAGCAAACATGGAAATTGTTGAACAATATCATTAAAATCACATGCAAGCAAAATTTTACTGAAGATCATTCAAAAGCGGCTACAGCAGTATATTGACAGAGGACTGCCAGAAATTCGAGCCAGATTTAGAAGAGGACGTGGAACCAGGGATATCATTGTTGGTGTCAGATGGATCCTGGCTGAAAGCAGAAAATACCAGAAAGATGTTTACCTGTGTTTTATTGACAATATAAATGCATTTGACTGTGTGGATCATAATAAATTATGAGTAACATTGTGGAGAACGGGAACTCTAGAGCACTTAATTGTGCTCATGAGTAATCTTTATATGGATCAAGAGGCAGTCTTTCGAACAGAACAAGGGGATACTGCATGGGTTAAAGTCAGGAAAGGTGTGCATCAGGGTTTTAGCCTTTCACCATACCTGTTCAGTCTGTATGCTGAGCAAATAATCCGGGAAACTGGACTATACGAAGAAGAATGAGGCATCAGAATTGGAAGAAGACTCATTAACAACCTGTAATATGCAGATGACACAACCTTGCTTACTGAAAGTGAAGAGGAGTTGAAACACTTACAGAAGAGTATCAAAGACCACAGCCTTCAGTATGGATTACACCTCAATATAAGGAAAAAAAAAAAAAATCCTCACAACTGGACCAATAGCAACATCCTGATAAATAGAGAAAAGATTGAAGTTGTCAAGGATTTCCTTTTACTTGGATCCACAATCAACACCCACGGAAGCAGCAGTCAAGAAATCAAAAGACACATTGCATTGGGTAAATCTGCTGCAAAAGATCTCCTTAAAGTGTTAAAAAGCAAAGATGTCACCTTGAGGACCAAGGTGTGCCTGAACCAAGCCATGGCGTTTTCAATTGCCTTATATGCATGCGAAAGCTGAGCAATGAATAAGGAAGACCAAATAAGAACTGAGGCTTTTGAATTGTGGTGTCGGCAAAGAATATTAAATATACCATGGACTGCCAAAAAATGAACAAATCTGTGTTGGAAGAAGTACAGCCAAAATACTCCTTAGAAGGGAGGATGGCAAGACTTTGTCTTACATACTTTGGACATGTTATCAGGAGGGATCAGTCCCTGAAGAAGGACATCATGCTTGGTAAATTAGGGGGTCAATGAAAAAGAGGAAGACCCTCAATGAGATGGATTGACACAGTGGCTGCAACAATGGGCTCAAGCACAGCAACAATTGTGAGGATGGTGCAGGATCAGGCAGTTTTTCGTTCTATTGTGCGTAGGGTCGCTATGAGTCAGAACCAACTCGATGGCACCTAGCAACAACAACAACAATCTTTATGAGAGAAGTTTGCCAGGTCTTTCTTCTCCCAGAGCCACTGGGTGGGTTTGAGCCACCAACCTTTTAGTTAGCAGCTGAGTGCTTAACCAGTGTACCACCAGAGCTCCTTGATTCACACGCAGTAGTAAGAAATAATACAGAGAGATGCTGAGTACCCATTACCCAGTTTGTTTCCTCCGATGGTAGCATCTTGTGAAATTCTAGTACAGTTAAGATACAGAATAATTTCATCATCACGAGGATCCTCCATGTTGCCTGTTTATACCACACACAACTTTTTCTCCCCTACTCCATTCCTGACTCCTGACAACCACTAATAGTTCTATCTTTTCATAATTGTTTCATTTTAAGAATGTCATGGACATGAAATCCTACTGTATGTGACCTAGTGGGATTGCCTTTTTTTCATTCAGCATACTTTCTGGAGATTCAGCCAATTTGCTATGCATATCAGTAGTTTGTCCCCTTATGAGTAGTATTCCATGTTATAGAAATACCACAGTTTGCTTAACCATTCACCTTTTAAAGGATGCCTGGGTTTTTCCCATTTGTGGCTATGAAAAATAAGCTCCTAAGAGTACCTGCGTACAGGTTTTTGTGTAAACATAAGTTTTCATTTCTCTGGAATGAATGCTCAAGAGTGAATGGCTGGGTTGTATATATAGTGCATATTTAGTTTAATAAAAGCTGCCAAACAGTTGTCTAGAGTGGCTGTACCATTTTACACTACCACCACCAACGTATGAATAATTCAGTTTCTCCACTTCCTCACCAGCATTTGGTGTTGTGACTATTCTTTATTTTAGTCATTCTAATAGGCGTGTAGTATTATTTCTCTGTGGTTTTAATTTGTATTTCCCTGATGACTAGTAATATTGAACATCTTTTTGTGTTGTGTCGCTTAAATCCTTTTAAATACTTTAAAATGTGTTTTATGGCCCATGATATAGTCTGTCTCATATGTTTCATAGAGGCTTGGTAAAAAAGTGTGTTGTCCTGTTGTCGGGTGATGTGTTCTGTCAATTAGGTTCTATCAGTTGATTGTGTTGTTCAGTTCTTCTTATTGATTTTCTGTCTAGTAGCTCTATCAATTACTGACAGAATAGGGTGTTGAAACCCTCAACTATAATTTGTTTATTTCTCCTTTCAGCTCTAATAGTTTTTGTTCATTTTGCTTTGTATTTTGAGGCTCTGTCTTTCTGTGCATACACATTTAGGATTCTTATGCCTTCCTGGGTGATTGATGCTTTTATCATTAAGTAAAGTTTCTCTTTGTCCCTGTTTTTTTTTTTTTGCTATGAAGTCTACTTTATCTGATGTTAATATAGACACTCCTGCTTTTTTTTTTTTATCAATGTTTTCCTAATATATCTTCTTCCACTCTTTTGCTTTCAATCAAATCATTGTATTTGAAGTGAGTTTCTTAAAGACAATATAGAGTTGGATTCTTTTTTTATCCACTCTGCCAATTACTGCCTTTTTATTGGTGTGTTTATTTCCTCTCTATATATTGAGTATCACATCAGAATGGTGTTATTATTTTTACTTCACTCATCAAATATGATTTAAGAAACTCCTGACATTTAGGACAACCTATTACACGATTATCCCTATTTTTACCCATTCCAAAGTTCTTCTGTCCTTTCTGAAGTTCCATGCCTTTGTCTGTTATCATCTCCTTTTTGTTTAAAGAACTCCTTTAGCCATTCTTTAAGGGTAGGTTTTCTGGCAACAAATTCTCTTAGCTTTCCTTCATCAGAGAATCTCTTTATTTACCTTTCATCTCTTAAGGATATTTTTACCAGATAATTCTCAGTTGACAGTTCTTTTCTTTCAGTAGTTGATAAATGTTGTGCCACTTCCTTCTGGTCTCCATAGTTTCAGATGATAAAGTCACTGTTATCCAAATTAGTGTTGCCGGTATAGATAATTGTCGCTTCTTTCTGGTGGTGGAAACCCTGGTGGCATAGTGATTAAGTGCTATGGCTGCTAGCCAAGAGTTTGGCAGTTCAAATCCACCAGGTGCTCCTTGGAAACTCTATGGGGCAGTTCTACTCTGTCCTATAGGGTCACTATGAGTCAGAATCGACTCGACGGCAGTGGGTTTAATTTTGGTTTTTTCTCTGGTGGTTCTCAAGATTTTTGTTTGATTTTAGTTGTCAGAAGTTAGTTTTGGCGTGGATTTTATATTCATTTCCTAGGGTTGCTACAACAAAAAGCCAAACTGGGTTGGTTATAAGAAGAGAACTTTATTGTCTCACTGTTCTGGAGGCTAGTAATCTCAATTCAGAGTGTTGGCATAGCCATGTTCTCTCTGAATGCTCTAGGGGAGGATCTTTCCTTGTCTTTCTCTGCTTCTCATAACCCTAGGTACTCCTTGGCTTGCAGCTGCCATGTAGCTCCTTGAGTACATGTCAGTCTTCCCTCTGTCTTTCTCTCTGTGTCTCTTTGTGTGGGAATGGGAGTACTGTGCATCAGCTGGAGAAGGAATTTTGCAGAGGGCTGAATTTTTCTGTCTTGATCAAGACAAAACGAAAGCCAGGGTAATTTAAGTTAGAGTAGGGTCAATATATAAAAATTCTCTCTAAAATTAGATTTTTCTCTGTGTAAATCCAACTATCCAGCCATGTGGATGTGTATTTATATGCTTAGGCATATTCAGTGGTTGCCTGTATTTCTTCTCTCTGAAGCCAGTTAGAGTAAAAATTGCTTGTCAGTGCGAGTGGGCTTGTTATAAAATTCTTGTCATTTTTTTTTCAGTTCTTTGTCTTAATAATCTTAATGCCTTTATTGTTTCTTAGATTCCTAAAATAAGAATACTTATTAAAAATGGGCATATCTGTTATGCAGATTGTTGAGCACTAATTATTTACCATCCTCCCATCCTGGTTCTAGCTAATTGAGAAATCAAGGGGCTAATTAAGGAACAAAATTTAGTACCAACTTTATTATTGGTGAAGCTAGATTGAGAACCTTGCCTGGGTCTGGGGCCAGATTGGTGGGTGCTTCCTAACCCTTCTCCTGAAATTAGTCTACCTGGCTCCCAGGGAAGTATTCACCCAATCACAGGCAGAACACCGGATTATAGAGCTTTCTAAAGGTCTATTTGGTTTTATTGCCACAAAGATGATGGGAGTGCAAAATGAACCCTCAACACTTGACAGTAAATTGGCATGAGGGAGGGGAAAATGAGCAATGTAGCTTTTTAGCACTGCATCCCAGCCCCCAAGATATTAAGCTTTCTTAGTGATCACCAATCAGATATTTTACCTCTGCTGCTGCAGGGAGTGTATTCAGATTGTCTTCTTTCCAAGAGATAAAAGAGAAAAGAAGTCAGAGAATGAGCTTTCTTCCTTCCCTAACAAGCTCATACTTTTTGTTTGTTTAACGGTTAGTGTCAACAAGGGCTGTGGCTATCCTCTTCAGCTGAGCCCCATGCCTTACCATGGCCCCTCTGGGCATCCTTCACAGACAGTAAGGTTTTTGCATCCAGGAAGTTTGAAATGCTCAGAATAAATCATTAATTGATTTAACTCACAGGACACAATGTCCTCTTTAGCCAAAACTCATTCTTTATTCAATTTCCAGCCTCAAATTATGCTCAGCCACATTGTCAAAATAATTTATTAGGGAGTATACAAAAAACTCAAACAAAAATAAAAGTACCCTCACTAATACAATGCAACCTCATAATGTACTCCAAATTTGAACATGAAATTCTTTCTATTATTACTTCATCCTCAGAGAGAAATTAAAGACCAAAAGCAAAATCTGTTAAAGTTAATCAAATTTCAAAGAAATTGAAAGTCCAAGATTGTACCTATTCAATTTTTTTTTTCTCAGTTTAAGCAAAAAAGCACTGCACTCACATAAAACCTGGGTTCTTTTGGGAGCAAATTCACCTTTTTCTATGGGAATAAGGGTAGCACCTTTCGCAGCTCAAACATTTAATTAATCTATGTACAAGTCATTCAATTCCAAGTCACACTTATGTGTGACATGTCATCAGACAAAGAATCCAAAGAGTGAATACTCCAAAAAAACCAAACTCGTTGCCATCAAGTTGATTTCAACTCGTAGTGACCCTATAGAGCAAAGTAGAGCTGCCTCATAGAGTTTCCAAGGATCGCCTGGTGGATTTGAACTGCCAACGTTTTGGTTAGCAGTTGTAGCTCTTAACCACTACACCACCAGGGTTTCTAAAAAGTGAATAGGATATATAAAATAATCTCCGCTGAAGCTTTAACCCATACAATTTAGAACAGACAAGCCAGTTTCACCCTACCAGTTGTCTCCATACATAATAGAGTCAAATTGCAATTTTCATCATTGAACCACAGCAGAAAAAAATTAAATAGTTTTGATTTCAGCCTTGTCAGAATGCATGGTGGCCCAGAAAAGTTAATACTGAGTCCTTAAACTAACTTAAATCTGATTATAAGAATTCATTCATTAAGAGGTTAATTGTAACATTGTTTCCCACATTTGAGACATTCCTATATTTTGAAAAAATTATAAATTTGCTGTGATGGCCTGTCCAGCCTCCAGGTCTTACCTGAAGCTCTCTTCTTTCACTTTATATTCACTTCACATGATTTCTTTCCCTTAACTCCTTTGATTCTGGCATGCAGATGCTGGATGGAGTGAAGACTCTGCCTAAGGATGCAACCTCCACTTTCTTTTGAGAGCTGGGTGCCCTACTTTTTAAAAGAGTCAAATTTCCAAGCAGAGTTCATTGTACTGCATTCCCCGCAATGTCAATCTTTTGCTTTTTTCCTGAGTTTCTCCAGCTCTAGAAATATCTAAAGACATTTTTAGCAGTGTGCCATTCGTCAGCTACTACTTCATCTTTCAGAATCCTTTGGGACTATATGAATCCTATAGGGCAGTTTTACTCTGTCCTACAGGGTTACTATGAGTAGGAATCAAGTCGATGGCAATGGGTTTGGTTTTTTGTGTATGAATCCTATAAGGAGCATCGGCGGTGCAGATGTTAAGCTTTTGGTTGCTAACCAAAAGGTCGGTGGCCCAAACCTACCAGCCTTCTACAGAAGAAAGATGTGGCAGTCTGCTTCCATAAAGATTACATCCTTGGAAACCCTATGGGGCAGTTCTACTATGTCCTATAGGGTCACTATGAGGAGAACTTGACTCAACAGTAGCAGGATGAATCCTTTGTCTTAGGGAGATCTTTCCCTCGTCTCTGCATTTTCCTCAGCTGGAGATTTTCCTTGAGTAGATCCCTACTACTGAATTTTCCAATACTTGTGCCCCTAAGAGAGGATAAATATATCCTTCCCATATGCAATTTACCCAATGCTGCCTTCCCAAGTTGGTAGAACTTGAATTTCTCTCACTCCTTCAATGACAGCCCAAACATTGCTCATTGCCATCTCTTTTCCCGCAATGCTCTGTTTGTCACCAGTGTTCTACTTCTGTCTTTGTTACTTTTATCCTTTCAGTCAGGCCAGGTGAGCTTTTAACATTTTACCCTCTTCTTAATTTGGACTCTTTCCTTCTTAAAGCAACATCAAAGATATTGATTATAATAACTGGCATTTCTGCCAACTGTCATCAGTTTGTCATACCATGGTGGCTTTCATGTAGCTATGATGCTATGCCAACAGTATTCCAAATATCAGCATGGTCACCCATAGTTGACAGGTTTCAGTGGCAGACTAAGCCAGACTAGGAAGAAAGGCCTGGAGATCTACTTCCAAAAATTTTCCAATAAAAACCTTACGGATCACAAGAGAATTTTGTTTGATATACTGCTGGAAGATGAGTCCCTTAGATTGGAAGGCACTCAAAATATGCAGTGGCTGCAGCAATGGGATCAAATACATCTATGATCATAAAAATGGCACTGGAGCAGGCAGTGTTTCATTCTGTTGTACATGAGGTCATAATGAGTCCAAGCCGACTTGATGACAACTAACATTTACTGAGAACTTACAAGGTGCCAGGTTTTATGCAAAGAGATTTAAGGGTAGGCATGTTTATTTCCCAGTTCCAGATGAGGATACTGAGGATTGGCGAAGCTAAAACAAACCAAAAGAGGGACAGAGGAAAGAGATGAATTACCCATTGCCCATGCTTTTTTTTTTTTTTTTCATGCTTCAATAGAGAATTTCTACCTCTAATAAATATGCCCAAAGTTCCTCTTCATCAGTCACCTAAATTACTCCTCCTCTAGTCAAGAAGAATAAGTGAGGGATGGAGATGGTATCAGGAAATATTTACTCCGATCCTGGAGAAAGGCAGTGTTCTCCGGGGCCAGGAGCCTAAACTTCCTAACTGAATTGTGCGGAGAGTAAATGATTTAATATGTTAGGTCTCATTACTAAAATAAATAATTGCCGCCCCTTCCTCAGAAGTATTACAAAAGTCTCCCCCTCTCTATAGATATGTGAGAAAAGGGGATGATTGTGGTCTCCAATAATACTCAAATGCAAGATACTTAGCCAAGGATGTGACTACACATAGTATAGTAGAAAAAAAAAAACTTGATTAATTCATCATATTCCTCTCGATTTATCCTACAGTATGGAAGACGGACTCTGTGTACTGATTAGTATTTAACTTACGATGACTATGTCCTTTTATGCTTTATGATAATGGTGCCTGATTATTTATTCACATTGTTGTATATAAACCTTAAATCTAAAAATGTCCTCGTTTTCTGATTATAAATATAAAGTATTTTATTGCAAAAATTTTATGTTGTTGTTAGGTGTGGACAAGTTGGTTCCAACTCATAGCGACTCTATGTACGACAGAAAGGAACGTTGCCGGTCTTGTGCCATCTTGACAACCGCTGCTATGTTTGAGCCCATTGTTGCAGTCACTATGTCAATCTATCTTGCGGAGGTTCTTCCTCTTTTTTGCTGACCCTCTACTTTACCAAGTATGCTGTCCTTTTATAGGAACTAGTCCCTCCTCACCAAAGTACCCGAGGCAAAGTCTTGCCATCTTTGCTTCGCTTCCAGGCTGTACTTCTTCCAAGACAGGCTTGTTCGTTCTTCTAGTAGTCCATGGCATATTCAATATTCTTTGTCAATTGCATAATTCAGAGACATCAATTCTTCTTTGGTCTTCCTTATTCATCATCCAGCTTTTGCACATATATGAGACGATTGGAAAGATCATGGTTTGAGTCAGGCGCAACTTACCCCTCATAGTGACATCTTTGCTTTTCAACACTTTAAAGAGGTCTTTTTGAGCAGATTTGCCCAATGCAATACCTCATTTAATTTCCTGACTGCTGCTTCTGTGTGTGTTGATTGTGGATCCAAGTAAAATGAAATCCTTGATAACTTCAATTTTTTTCTCTGTTTATCATGATGTTGCGTATTCGTCCAGTTGTGACAATTTTTGTTTTCTTTATGTTGAGGTGTAATCCATACTTGCAGTGTGATGGATGGCTTTTGTGTGAAATTTCTCACTGTGGTCTTCTTACTCCCACCCCAGTGATTGGGTGAGACTGTGCAGATAGGGTAATTGTGGCCCATTGAAGGAATTGGTCACTTTTGCTATCCCACTGGGCTTGAGGTGAGACATCCCAGAGGCAGGAGAGAGAGGATTCCATCACCACCAAGGAAGAACGGCCAGGAACAGATAGCACAGGATCCTTGTGCTGAGCAATTCCTGGAACCAGGAGACAAAGCTGTAACCTTAAAGATGGTGAGAAGTGGCGGCAGGAGAGACCGTCAGGAGACCGAGCAATGGGCTTCCTGGCCCATGAAGCAAGAAAGCTGAGTGCCTGGGGTGCCTCTGGGGTCTTATTGGTAGGAGCTAAAAGAGCTTTGTAACACTTGCCTGAGCAGGGCAGAAGCATAGGGCCAGAGACAGTTGTACCTGTGAGGACAGCTGAAAAGAGGCTGTCCTGATGGAAGAACTGTATCCTGAGTGTTCCTGAGCCTAAATTGTAGCCTGTTACTGCCCTAATAACCCTCATAATCATGAGTATTATCAGTGAGTTCTGTGTGGCCATTGCAATGAATCACTGAACCCAGCAGAGAAATAGAAAGTGCTGTAGGAGGGGTGGTTGGTGTCAGAATCTGTAAAGATAGCATAAAGAGGAGGCATGTGTGACTTCTGCCTCACAGCAATCAGCCTTGGGCTGTTGATCTTGAATTCTCCATTCCCCTTTTGAAGTTACAGGAGGTCAGACATCCAGCCCATGCCATTTGTACAATGCCGAAGACTGTAATCTTTGATCTTCATCAGTACGTACTTCAAGTCCTCTTAGCTTTCAGCAAGCAATGTTGTGTCAACTGCGTATCACAGATTGTCATGGTTTTTCTCCAATCCTCATGCTGAATTCTTCTTCCTATTAGTCGTGCTTCTCGGATTATTTGCTCAGCATACAGATTGAATAAGTATGATGAAATGACACAACACTTACACACACCTTTCCTTATTTTAAACCATGTAATATCCCCTCGTTCTGTCCCAACGACTGTCCTTGGGTCTGCAAAAAGTTCCTCATAAGCACTGTTAAGTGCTCTGGAATTCCCATTCTTTGCGATGTTATCCATAAGTTGTTATGATCCACGCAGTCAAATGCGTTTGCATAGTCAATAAAACACAGGTTTTTCTGGTATTCTCTCCTTTCAGCCATGATCCATCTGACATCTGCAATGATGTGATTATTTCTATGTCCTCTTATAAATCTGGCTTGAATTCTGGAAGTTCCCTGTTGACGTACTGCTGCAACCGATTTTGGACTATTTTCGGCAAAATTTTACTTGCCTGTGATATTAATGATATTGTTCAATAATGTCTGCATTCTGTTAGATCACCTTTCTTTCGACTGGGCACAAATATGAATCTCTTCCAGCCGGTTGGCCAGGTAGCAGTCTTCCAAATTTCTTTGTATAGATGAGTGAGCATCCCCAGTGCTGCATCCATTTTTTGAAGCATCTCAATTGGTATTCCACCAATTTCTGGAACCTTGTTTTTTTGCCAATGCCTTCAGTGCAGCTTGGACTTCTTCCTTCAAGACTATCAGTTCTTGATCATATGCTATCTCCTGAAATGACTGTATAACAATGTACAACAAGTTGACAGACATGAGGTAGTCAAAAAAGTTCATACAATACTTAAACGGGGGAAAAAAACCCACTGGTGATTCTACTTCCTGGAGACAATTTCTGTTAAGGTTTTAGTGGTAACCTCTCAGGAATTTTTCTATCATATAAACACACATTCACAAAAAAAGGTAAGGGGCAGGGGAGAATCCATCATATAAGTGCTAACTAATTTGTAAGCCTGTTTTTTCCCTCTTAATAATATTGAAAACAAACCATGCTAACACATATGCATATTTTTAATGCTTTGACCCAGTCCCTTGTATGGCTATACTTTCACTGATATACCCATTGGTGCGGTGGTTAAGCATTAGGCTGCTAACAAAAAGGTCGGCAGTTCAAATCTACCACTGGATCCTTGGAAACCCTACGGGGCAATTCTACTCTGTTCTGTAGGGTTGCTTTGAGTCAGAATCGATTCCACAGCAATGTGGTTTTTTGGTTTTATTGGCCTATTATTAAGATATATGCTAAGATGAATATCCTTATACATATATGTTTTTGCATTTGTCCCATTATATTCCAAGAGATCAACAAATATATGATTTTCTAGTCCTTTTCAGAAAATGTATTAATATTTCTGGAATAGTTTCTGATATATATGAACCCTGTGTTCTGAGACAGAGGACATATATGAAGAATCTGTTCTGTTTGTCAAGGCAAAGCAGATTTAAGCCATGAATTTCTCCTCAATTCAATGTCAATGACTTTGTAATTAGGAGAAATTCTTGAAAGAGTTTGAAACTAGCTTGATTGTTAAACTTAATTTCCAGGGTCATTATAAACTTTAGTATTATTATGTGTTTTCATAAGATTTTATTAATTTTTTAATAAAGACTGTGAGTTTTTAAATACAGAGAATTGCAAATAAGATAATATGTATAGCAAATTTTGAAATGCTATGTCTCCAGTTTCACAAAAATATTCTACTATTTTCTGCAACATTTTCCTGTTATCCTGGAAAATCCATTTATCTTTAGGTTATCCAATCACCAGTTCAAACTAGGTCAGAAAGAGACATTCTTTCCCATATTATGTCACAATGAAGAAGATCCCTGTACTTTTTTAAGGTGAAGAAATGTCTGCTCTAGGGATGTAGCTGTGAGACAATAGAGATGAATTTGTTGACACAGTGGTTAAGAGCTCAGCTGCTAACCAAAAGCCTGGCATTTGAAATCCACCAGCCACTCCTTGTAAACCCTATGGAGTAGTTCTACTCTGTCCATAGGATCACTATGTGTCGAAATTGACTTCACAGCAATGGGTTTGGCTTTTTTTTTTTTTTTGGTTTGTGTGAACTCACTGAACTGGCTCTGGAAACATTTGAGACTGACGATTAGGACCAGGAGGAAAGTCAGTAACTCAGACTCACGAGTTGACCTCCTAACCTCAACATTTATAATTCATTCTCCATTCATTCATTCAATAAGTATTTATTAAGCATTTATTATATTCCAGGTGCTCTTGAACGCTCTAAAGATGCATTAGTAAAAAGAAAAAAAAATTGCTGTTCTCATAATTATTGGAGAAATATTTTGTTATTTAATAAGCTGCGTAAGATCTGCTTGAATATTTAATATAAAGTTCAGATCTTTTGAATTTTTTAACGTGTATGGAAACACTGGTGGCGTAGTGGTTAAGTGCTACGGCTGCTAACCAAAGGGTTGGAAGTTCGAATCTGCCAGGCGCTCCTTGGAAACTCTATGGGGCAGTTCTCCTCTGTCCTATAGGGTCACTGTGAGTCAGAATCAACTCAACAGCACTGGGTTTGGTTTTTTAGGGTATCCTGACCTCTTCTCACACATGATAGTTTGATTTTTATCTTTAACTCTTGACTGTCCTAACAATGAACAATCCCACCATGGTTAATGTAAACAAAAGACGTAACCACTTTTACTTCATTTGCACTCAATCAGTATATGTGTTTGTAAGGAAGTCTCAAATTTACACAAATAGAGTTGATTTCCAGTAACTTATGTCATCTTTCTTAAAACCTTCTCCTTGCCACCTTACCAACAATGGTGGATAGCAGGGAAAATATAATTTGGCTTAATCCAGTAATTGATTTTGATTTGGTAATCTAAAATTTTTCTTTTTTTTTATTAATTAATTTTTTATTGTGCTTTAAGTAAAAGTTTACAAATCATGTCAGCCTCTCATACAAAAATTTATATACACCTTGCTCTACACTCCTAATTGCTCTCCCTCTAATTACACAGCACACTCCTTCCCTCCACTCTCCTCGTGTCCACTTGGCCACTTTCTGACCCCCTCTGCCCTCTCATCTCCCCTCCGGACAGGAGATGCCAACATAGTCTCATGTGTCTACTTGATCCAAGAAGCTCATTCTTCACCAGTATCATTTTCCATCCCATAGTCCAGTCCAATCCCTGTCTAAAGAGTTGGCTTTGGGAATGGTTCCTGTCTTGGGCTAACAGAAGGTCTGGGGACCATGACCTCCGGGGGCCTTCTAGTCTCAGTGACCATTACATCTGGTCTTTTTATGAGAATTTGGGGTCTGCATCCCACTGCTCTCTTAATCCCTCAGGGTTTCTCTGCTGTACTCCCTGACAGGGTAGTCCTTGGTTACAGCCGGGCACCATCTAGTTCTTCTGGTCTCAGGATGATGTAGTCTCTGGTTCATGTGGCCCTTTCTGTCTCTTGGGCTCATAATTACCTTGTATCTTTGGTGTCCATACTTCCTTGCTCCCAGTGGATTGAAACCAATTGATACATCTTAGATGGCTGCTTGCTAACGTTTAAGATCCCAGATGCCACTCTCCAAAGTGGGATGCAGAATGTTTTCTTAATAGATTTTATTATGCCAATTGACTTAGATGTCCCCTGAAACCATGGTCCCCAAACCCCTGCCTCTGCTACGCTGGCCTTCGAAGCATTCAGTTTATTCAGGAAGTTTCTTTGCTTTTGGTTCAGTCCAGTTGTGTTGACCTCTTCTGTATTGTGTGTTGTCTTCCCCTTCAACTAAGTAGTTTTTATCTACTATCTAATTAGTGAAAACCCCTCTTTTTCCCTCCCTCCCTCCCCCACCTCTCGTAACCATCAAAGAATATTTTCTTCTCTGTTTAAACTATTGCTCCAGTTCTTGTAATAGTGTCTTATACAATATTTGTCCTTTTGCAACTGACTAATTTCGCTCAGCATAATATGTTCCAGATTCCTCCATGTTATGAGACATTTCATGGATTCATCATTGTTCTTTATCGATGCATAATATTCCATTGTGTGAATATACCATAATTTATTTGTCCATTCATCTGTTGATGGGGACCTTGGTTCCTTCCATCTTTTTGCTATTGTAAACAATGCTGCAATGAACATGGGTGTGCATATATCTGTTCACGTAAAGGCTCTTATTTCTCTAGGATATATACCTGTAAGTGGGATTGCTGGATCTTACGGTAGTTCTATTTCTAGCTTTTTAAGGAAGCACCAAATTGATTTCCAAAGTGGTTGTACCATTTTATACTCCCACCAGCAGTGTATAAGCTTTCCATTCTCTCCACAACCTCTCCATCATTTATTATTTTGTGTTTTTTGGATTAATGCCAGCGTTGTTGGAGTGAGATGGAATCTCACTGTAGTTTTGATTTGCATTTCTCTAACAGCTAATGATTGTGAGCAGTTCCTCATGTATCTGTTTGCTGCCGGATGTCATCTTTAGTGAAGTGCCTGTTCATATCCTTTCCCCATTTTTTAACTGGGTTATTTGTCTTTTTGTAGTTGAGTTTTTGCAGTATCATGTAGATTTTAGAGATCAGGCGCTGATCAGAAATGTCATAGCTAAAAACTTTTTCCCAGTCTGTAGGTAGTTTTTTTACTCTTTTGGTGAAGTCTTTGGATGAGCATAGATGTCGGACTTTTAGGAGCTCCGAGTTATCTGGTTTCTCTTGTGCATTTTTAGTAATGTTCTGTATACTGTTTATGCCATGTATTAGGGCTCCTAGCATTGTCCCTATTTTTTCTTCCATGGTCTTTATCTTTTTAGATTCTATATTTAGGTCTTTGATCCGTTTTGAGTTAGCTTTTGTTCATGGTGTGAGGTATGGGTTTTATTTTTTTTTTTTTGCAGATGGATATCCAGTTATACCAGCGTTATTTGTTAAAGAAACTGTCTTTTCCCCAATTAACTGACTTTGGGGCTTTGTCAAATATCAGCTGCTCATGTGTGGATGGATTTATGTCTGGATTCTCAATTGTGTTCCATTGGTCTATGTATCTGTTGTTGTACAAGTACCAGGCTGTTTTGACTACTGTGGCAGTATAATAGGTTCTAAAATCAGGTAGAGTGAGGCCTCCCACTTAGTTCTTCTTTTTCAGTAAAGCTTTACTTATCTGGGGCCTCTTTCCCTTCCATATGAATTGGTGATTTGTTTCTCTGTCTCATTAAAAAATGTTGTTGGAATTTGGATTGGAATTGCATTGTATCTATAGATCGCTTTTGGTAGAATAGACATTTTCACAGTGTTAAGTCTTCCTATCCATGAGCAAGTTATGTTTTTCCACTTGTGTAGGTTTCTTTCGGTTTCTTGCAGTAGTGTCTTATAGTTTTCTTTGTGTAGGTCTTTTACATCTCTCGTAGGATTTATTCCTGATGCACTGCGAAGCCTAGCAACTTGTTGCTGCTTCTGCACAGTCTGTTGGTCCCCTGTCACTCAGATTGATTCCTTAATTCTGCATTTGATGCTCAGGGATTGTAGATTGTCATATGTGTAATTGATTCACTTATTTTTTCGAGTCTTTGTTGCAAGAGGGTTCAGCAGAAGCATCTGACTAGTTAGCCATCTTGGCCCTGCCTCTAAAATTTTTCTTTAGGTAACTGTACTATTCAGGTAAATTCTCTGTCAGATTTCCTCTTCTTCCCCCAGCTCCTTTCCAAGATGGTTTCAAGTTGCAAAATCAGGGGAAGTGATTGAGAGAGGGGAATATAAGATCTGCAAACACAGGCCCTTGTGTGTATTGACATACCATGCTAAAGTTTGTGGTTGGGGAATTTATTGCATCTTCTTTGATCGATAAGTTACCTTCACTTACTTCACTTACCAGAACTAAGAGGTCTTGAGTATGGCTGTGATATTCTTGGCTATAGCATTACTGAAGCCCTGCCAGATTTCTATGGAACTTCTAACAGGCACCATAGCTGGGCTCCCAGCTACAACCCATATCAACCCTGCTCCAAGGGCATGTGGTATCTTACAGTTCTTTCTATGGCACAAAGGAGTTAAAAGTGCCTTACGAGTTCTATCTAAGGCTCTCTGTCTAGAATCTCTACAAATATGGTGGGAGGAATACTCTCTAAGGTTATGTTCACCTAAAGGTGGACTTGTTTAAATAATTATTTATCCAGGACTCAGCCCGAGCTGTTATATCTCTCTGTTTTACTTCTAACGATTCCCGTTTGGTGTGGTAGATGCATGCATATGTCCCAGGTGTAATACAAAGGCAAACCAAACCAGTGGCAGTCATGTTGATTCTGACTCAAGACAACCCCACATATGCCAGAGTAGAGCTGTGCTCCATGGTGCTTTAAGTGGCTGATTTTTTGGAAGTAAATTGCCAGACCTTTCTTCCTATGTGCCTCTGGGTAAAAACGAACTTCCAAACTTTTGGCTAGCACCCACTGCTTTCTCCTGTCTGCACTACCCAGGGATGTCTGCCACATACATACAATACAAACCCTGTATCCCCAGCTTATGCCAAAAATATCTGATATTCTTTGATTTTTCCATTTAAGAATTGAGTTGAGTGAGGTATGCAGGGTCGGTTAAGCTTAAGTCACAGCCCATAAAACAGAACCACCACCAACAAGCGGCTACAAAAGCTTTTGTTTAAGACTGACTGAGGGGTTGAATCAAACAAGAATAATAGAGATACATTCTCTGGCAGGTGAAAAGGTGCATTAAAAGTATAAAAGTTGCTGCCAGTACTGTTTATTTTCTCAAGTCATTTGAGATTTTAGAGATGCCCAGTTTGTATTAAGGCAAATGAACCCCGTGAGATTTTAAAATTGTCGGCCCAGTTTTAAAATGTGGTTAACTGACTTGTTAATGTAGTGTAAGTTCCTAGGCCTGCATTAGGCCTATCAGTCTAATTAGGTTGCATGCCCACTGGGCACGGATTCTGAGTGCTTTACTAATGCTTTCTTTAAGACTCAGAGCATTTTCTGCCTCAGTAGAAGTCTTTTGTATTAAATCTCACAAAACAGTACTCAAATCACCACTTAAATATTGCAAAAATTAAAGCATATGATTTATGCAACTAATACTTTCACTCAAATTGAAAACTGGCCTCTGACTTTAAGAAAGGGCTTTGGGACTACTACATAATATTTTTGTTATTATTATTTTCTGAAAAGAATAAAGTGGAAAAAAGTGCAACAAAATGAGAGCAGTAAACTCATACGGATAATTACACTGAATGTAAATGGCTTAAGTGCACCAGTACAAAACAGAGGATGGCAGAATGGATAAACAAAAAAACAAACAAACAAAAAAAACCATGACCCATCTATATGCTGTCTACAAGAGACATACTTTAAACACAAAGACATAAACTAAAACTCAAAGGATGGTAAAAATATATATCAAGCAAATAATAACTAAAAAAGAGCAAGAGTGGCAATATTAATCTCTGGTAAAATAGTTTTTAAACCAAAATCCATCAAAAAGATGAGGAAGTATGCTATGTAATGATTAAAGGCTCAATACACCAGGAGGACATAGCCATAATAAATATATATACACTTAATGACAGGGCCCTAAAATATATAAAACAAACTTTAACAATATTGCAAAGGGAAACAGACAGTTCCACAATAATTGTAGGAGACTACAATACACCACTTTCAGTGAGGGGCAGAATGTCTAGAAAGGAATTCAATAAAGATATAGAAGATCTAAATGGCACAATCAACCAACTTAACTTCGTAGACATATATAGAACACTCCAACCAACAGTAGCCAAGTGTACTTTCTTTGCCAATGCACGTGGAATACTCTTCGGAATAGACCAAATTTTAGACAACAAAGCCAGCCTCAACAAAATCGAAAACATCGAAACAATACAAAGCATTTTCTCTGATCACAGTACCGTAAATTAGAAATCAATAACAGGAATAGCAAGGAAAAAAAATCAAATACATGGAAACTGAATAACACCTTGCTTAAAAGCCACTGGGTAATAGAAGAAATCAAGAATGGAATAAAAAAATTCATGAAATCAAATGAGAATGCAAACACATCTTACAAAAACCTTTGGGACCTAGCAAAAGCAGTGCTTACAGGTCAATTTATAGCAATTAGTGTTAACATAAAAAAAGAAGAAAGGGCTAAATTCAAAACATTAATGCTACAACTTGAACAAATAGAAAGAGAGCAGCAAAAGAAGCCCATAGACACCAGAGAAAAGCAAATAATAAAGATTTGACCAGAACTAAATGAAAAAGAGAACAGAGAAACAATACAAGGAATCAACAAGACCAGAAGTTGGTTCTTTGAAAGGATCAACAAAATTGATAAGCCACTGGCCAGATTGACAAAAGAAAAGCAGGAGAGGAAGCAAATAACCCAAATAAGAAATGAAATGGGTTATATCACAACCGAATCAACTGAAATACAAAAAAAGATCATAACAGAATATTATGAACAATTGTACTCCAACAAATTTGAAAACCTAGAAGAAATGGACAAATTTCTATAAACACACTACTTTCCTAAACTAACTCAAGCTGGGATTAAAAAATAAATAAACACACCCATAACAAAAGAAGAGATCGAAGAGGTAATTAAAAAAAAACCCAACCAAAAAAAATAGTCCTGTCCCAGATGACTTCATTGGAGAACTCTATCAAACATTCAGAGAAGAACTCACACCAATACTACTACAGACTAATATCCCTCATGAATATAGTTACCAAAATTCTCAACGAAATTCAAGCAACAGGAAATCAAAAAATAATTTGTCATACCAGGTGGGATTCATACCAGGTACTCAAGAATTGTTCAGCACTAGAAAATCATTCAACGTAATCCACCACATAAATAAAACAAAAGAAAAAAAAATCACGTGATCATCTCAGTCAACACAGAAAAGGCATTTGACAAAGTCCAATACTCGTTCCTATAAAAACCCTCAGGAAAATAGGAATAGAAGGGAAATTTCTTAACATAATAAAGGGCGTTTATACAAAACCAATAGCCAACGTTATTGTCAATGGAGAGAGACGGAAAATATTTATCTTGAGAATGGGAACCAGACAAGGATGCCCTCTATTACCACTCTTATTCAACATCACGCTGGAAGTCCTAGTAGCTAAGGCAATAAGGCAAGAAAAAGAAATAAAGGACATCCAAATTGGTAAGGAAGAGGCAAAACTATTCCTATTCTCAGATGATATGATCCTATACATAGAAAACTCCAAGGAACCCACAAGAAAACTACTGAAACTAACAGAAGTTTTCAGCAAAGTAGCAGGATACAAGACGACCATACGAAAATCAGCTATACTTCTCTGCACCAACAAAGAGAACTTCAAAAGGCAAATCAGAAATTCAATACCATTTACAATAGTCCCCTCCAAATACTTAGGAATAAATCTAACCAGGGAAGTAAAAGACTTATACAAAGAAAACTACAAAACACTACCGAAAGAGACCTACATAAATGGAAAAAAATACCATGTTCAACATTGTGAAAATGTCAACACTCCCCAAAACGATCTACAGATATAATTTAATGCAACCTTGATCCAAATTCCAACAGCCTTCTTTAACAAGATGTCAAACTAACCACCAACATTATATGGAAAGGTAAGGCCCCAGATAAGTAAAGCATTATTGAAGAAGAAAAAAGTGAGAGGCCTCACACTGCCTGATCTAAGAACCTAACATACAGCCACAGTAGTCAAAACAGCCTGGTACTAGTACAACAACAGACACATAGACCAATGGTACAGAATTAAGAACCCAAAGGTAAATCCATTTACGTGTAATTGATATCTGACAAGGGGCCAAAGCCCATTAAATGGGGGAAAAGACAGTCTCTTTAACAAATGGTGCTGGCCAACGGGATGTCCATGTGTAAAAAAATAAAATAGGACCCATACCTCTCATCATACGCAAAAGCTAACTCAAAATGGATGAAAGACCTAAATATAAAACCTAAACCGATAATGATCACGGAAGAAAAAGTAGAGGCAATGCTAGAGGCCCTAATAATTAAAAATAATAATAATAATGCACAAACACCAGAAGATAAACTTGATAACTAGAGCTCCTAAAAATTAAACACGTATGCTCATCAAAAGGCTTCACCAAAAGAGTAAAAAGAGAACCAACAGGCTGGGAAAAAATTTGGGGCTATAACAAATCTCTAAAATCTACAAAATTCTTCAACACCTCAACACCAAAAAGACAAATATGAATAATGCAATTAGAAAATGGGCAAAAGATATGAACAGACACTTCACCAAAGAAGACATTCACGTGACTAACAGACACAGGAAGAAATGCTCGTGACCATTAGCCATTAGAGAAATGCAAAGCAAAACTACAAGTAGATATCGTCTTACCTAATTGGCATTAATCAAAAAAACAGAAAATAATAAATGTTGGAGAAGTGGGAGGGAGATTGGAATTCTCATGCACTGCTGGTAGGTATGTAAAATGATGCAGCTACCATAGAAAATGATAAGGTACCTCCTCAAAAATTTAGAAAAGAAAATACCATACAATCCAGCAATCCCAGTCCTAAAAATATATCCTAGAGAAATAAGAGCTGTCATATGAATAGACATATGCACACCCATGTTCATTGCAGCGTACACTATTCACAATAGCCTAAAAATGGAAACAGACTAAGTGCCCATCAACAGATGAATGCATAAACAAATTTTGGTACATAAACACAATGGAACACTACACCAAGATAAAGAACAATGATGAATCCTTGAAACATCTCACAACATGGATGAATCTGGAGGGCATTATGCTGAGTAAAATAAGTCAATCGCAAAAAGACAAATATTGTATAAGACCATTATTATAAAATCTCAAGAAAAGGTTTACACACAGAAAAAAAAAAAAAAAGACCTTTAATGGTTATGAAGGAGGGGAGAGGTCAGGAGGGGAAATCACTAACTAGATAATCGTAGAGTAGCTTTAACTTTGGTGAAGGGAAAAACAACACACAATATAGGGAAAGTCAGCACAACTTGACCAAAACAAAGTCATAGAAGCTTCCTAGACACATCCAAACACCTTGAGGGGTCAAGGTACTGGGGCTGAGGGCCAGGGATCATGGTCTTGGAAGACGTCTAGGTTAATAGGCATAATGTAGTTTATAAAGAAAATGTTCTACAGACTACTTTGGTGAGTAGCATTTGGGGTCCTAAAAGCTTGCAAGTGGTCATCTAAGATACATCTACTGGCCCCATCCCATCCAGAGCAAAAGAGAATGAAAAAAAATCAAAGATACAAGGAAAATATTAGCCCAAAGGACTAAAGGACCCTATGAACCAGAGACTCCACCAGCCTGAGCCCAGAAGAACTAGATGATGCCTGGCTACCACCACCAACCACTCTGACAGAGATCACAATAGAGAGAGCAGGAGACAACTGTAGAACAAAATTCAAATTCACAAAAATGACCAGGCTTAATGGTCTGACAGAGACTGAAGGAGCCCCCGAGACTATGGCTCCTGGGCACCCTACTAACTCAGAACTGAAGCCACTCCTAAAGCCAACTTTTCACACAAAGTTTAGACAGACCTATAAAACAAACGGTAACATACGTGGGAATGTGTTTCTTAGTTAAATTAACTATCACCTAAAGCACAATAAAATAAAATTTAAAAAGTGAAGGAAAAAACCTAGGGCAAAGATCTATAGCTAACTTATGCACTGGATAGATGTGAGGCTATCAAACCCCTGTAGGATTTTATAATTCTAGATCTTTGTAAGAAAAGCATATTTTTTAAATTATACTCTATTATTTTTCCCAAAGCACAGTATTTTAGGAGAGCTGAAAGTCTGAGTGACTTGCTGTAATCTTTACAGAAGCAGACTGCCAAGTCTTTCTCCTGGGGAGTTGCTGGATGGGTTCAAACTGCCAGACTTTGGGTTAGCTGCCAAGAGCTTAACTTTGTGTCACCAAAAAAAAAAAAAAAAAAAAAATTTCTGTAGAGTCAATTCAGACTCAAGCTACCCTCAAATCACTAGCAACACATCAAATTCTCCAAGAAGTTGTCCAGCCAACCCACATAGAGTTGACTGTCACCTTCCCTGGTGGCCCAACATCTCCTTCACTCACTTGTGCTCCTTTTACTACCTCTAGCAAGACAGAAACACTTGCAAGGTGAACTTTTTATATGATAATTTTATTTTACTCAATCAAGACAGATTCCAAAATCAAAATCATTATACAAGTAAACAACACAGATGATAGACTCTTCCACTTATAAGGTATCTGAAGTTCAGCTAGTTAACTTTCTGATGTGGAAATTCCTTTGTAACATATTTCATAAGTAAATGATAAATATATAGCTACAGTTTATGGATATATATATTCTCAAGATATGGAATCATTTATTTTTCTTTAAAATGTTCTCCCTAAATTTTGAATTGCCAACAACTCAGGCATTTTCTCTCTCTCTCTTTTTCTTTCCCTCTCCTTCCCTCGGCTTCCTTTCCTCCCTCATTCCTGCCTCCCTTCCTCCCTCCTTCCTTCCTTCCCTTAACCATCCACTTTCTCTGAAACCTTGTGATAAATACTTAAGTGTCTCTGAGACTCAGTTACTTCACTAATAA
Organism: Elephas maximus indicus; assembly: GCF_024166365.1. NCBI lineage: Eukaryota > Metazoa > Chordata > Mammalia > Proboscidea > Elephantidae > Elephas > Elephas maximus. The sequence goes on from NC_064821.1 coordinate 141,235,416, forward strand.
TACTGAGATAATAACATTGGCCTGTTGACGCTGTGTTGATTAAATAAGATAGCAATGTAAATTTTCAGCATAGTCTCTGATTCATGGCATGTACCCTGTAAGTCTTAAATTTCTCTTAACGAATAAAAAGTAGACAAACATTTTAACACTAAACACATATTCTTTATGGGCTGTATATTACCATGCCATTTTAGTGGCAAACTAAGACATGACCGATAATTTTTTTGTGTGTTTGAGCCATAACATTCTTTCCACTCATCATTTAGAATAAATTTTTAGAGGTTATTTATAAAAACCATAATGTATTTTTTCACAGTTTAATGAAAAAATAAATTACACACTATGCATCTAATAGAAAAAATTCATGCAAAGAAAATCAAAAGGAAGCTATTTATGTCCACTTATTCATGTGTTATTGATTACGTTGATTTAATTACACACAGTTACAGGATTTTAGAACTAAAAAAAAGAGCATAATTCTGGTCATCTCATCTTCTCCTGTCCTTGGGAGCATTAGTCCCCTTTCCAAGGGTAGTGCAGTTCCCAATAAATCAGAAACAAATGTGTCCTTTCTTGAATTATTTAGGGGTTTAAATTTTCCAGAACTTAGAAAACTTAGGAGGAAAAAGTCTTTTGCTTTATGTATTCCCTCGATTCCTATAATGGAATAGGGGAATGGCAAAGCGGAGTAAGAGAAAATAAGCAAGGGGATAATATCTGATTTATTTCACTCAATCAAGACAGATTCCAAAATCAAAATCATCGGACAAGTAAACAACAGAGACGACAGACTCTTCCACTTATAAGGTATCTGAAGTTCAGCTAGTTAAGTTCATGTTATTTCTGTCTTGCAGCATGTCAGTAGAGAAAGCACTAATTTTCAAATGAGAAGAAAAGTAAAACTTAATAGCATGTACTTGATCATAGTTTCCTAATCAATATCATTTTCTACTGGTTCATTTTATTTACCTTTGGGAAACTCTAAAAATGTGAAACTTTGCCCAAATGTGTAAAGATTTTTTCTGCCTTTTTCAATCTTAGTTTAGTTCTTAAATTTGATGCAAAATTTTCAAACGCAGAAAATGTTTAAATTTTATGTGTATAAGGGGAGCATTCAAAAGAGTATTTTGTCAGATCAAAAGTTCGTGATTTGTTCATATATTACATACAACAGCAGTCAAAGGGGATCAAAATCTGGCCCTTTCAATCCATAGAGCTTCGTCGCCCTTCTTTTCTTTTAACCACCACCCATCCCTGCCCGCCCCATTAAAATATCTCCACATAATTTATAGGCTAGTTAACAGTTGCTATTGAGTTGATCCTGACTCATGGCAACCCCATGTGTGTTAGAGTAACAACCATGCTCCATAGGGCTTTCAACAGCCGATTTTTTTGGAAGTTGATGTCCAAAAACCCTCCAATGGTTTGCACCACCCAAGGGCACCATCGGCTAATTATACTCCTCTCTTTGACAGTCTCTGTGGTTTCCTCGCCTCCTTAAAAAAAAAAAAATAAAGAAAATAAGACCCCATAATTTTCCTTCTATTTGGAGAGATCAACCAATATTTTGGCCCTTCAAGTTCCACCCAATCCCAGAATCCATTTCAAATCCACTTTCTAAGATGCGTCTCATATTCCTCTATTTGTAATTAGTATCTCTTCATCATAATCGCTTGTCAAAACTCCAACCCTGGTTAAATTTAATTTTGTTTTCTCTTCCTCCCCAAGCAGCTGAACAGAGCAAGATAAAAAAACAGACAGCCATGCTGACCAGTATAATTTTAAATCCTTCACCACTGACCTGAAGTTATCAAGAAATTTACCACATTTCCTTAGCTATTTCACTCTCACTCTTCTAGGTAAAGATTTAATATTTTATTCTCTCTGACAGAACACCAGTACCTCCTTCCCTCTCCATACTGTCTTTTGATGGGCTTGCTTCTTATTTTCTTGAGAAATCAGGCAACTAGAAGAAAAATTTTCACATGCTCTCACTACCAAATTTACCTACATCTGTACTTTTTTGTACTCACTGGAAACCCTGGTGGCGTAGTGTTTAGGTGCTATAGCTGCTAACCAAGAGGTCAGCAGTTCAAATCTACCAGGCCCTCCTTGGAAACTCCATGGGGCAGTTCTACTCTGTCCTATAGGGTCGCTGTGTGTTGGAATCCACTCAACGGCAGTGGGTTTGGTTTTTTTGGTTTCTGTATTCATAAAACCTCCTAACAATGATGAACTCATGAACAAACAAGTGGTGCCTCTAGGAACAAACACGTCCTTTGTGCATGGGGTTCTATTCATCTTACTCAAGGGTGTTACTCCTGCAACTGGTCCTTTTTCTCCCGCATCATTTTTTTTCCCCACCATTATTGGATAATTTTTGCCAGCACAAAACATATTATACTATCTCCCATCTTCAGGAAAAGCCTCCCTTAACACCACACCCCCCTCCAGCTACTACTCTATTTTTATTTTCTACATCTCTTCCTACCAAAATTTCTCAAGTGAGTTTTCCATTCTCACACACTCTACTTGCCCTTCCATTCCCTCTTGAATCCAAGAGGTTCATCAGAAAATTGGTCTATCTTCAAAATTGGATAGCTTCAAATGACATCCAAATTTCAATGTTTCACCACCTTCTCTACCATCACCCAATTCTGAAGAACCATCATATCTCACCTGAACTAGTGCTTTAGTTCCAACTGGCCTCCCTGCTTTCTCCAAAGCCCCTTCCCATGCACCCAGGGTAGTACTTTAAAAACACAAGTCACTCCTCTGCCCAAACCTGCCAAAAGTTTTACATGTAACTAAGAATGAAGTCCAAATCCATAATATGGACTGTCAGGGCCCAGCACAATCTGGCACTCTGCTAACTCCATGACATCATCTACTCATTTCTCATGCTGACCTCATCTCTCTTCAACTGTTCCCCTCTGGACACACTGCCCTTCTTGGAGATCCTTGAACACACCAAGCATACTCCTGCCTCAGAATTTTGCACTTGCTGTTCCCTGCTCTGGGAAGGTTTTTCCCCAACATATCAACAGGTTCACATGTCCAAAGTATATAACATGCAGTCTCGCCATCCTTGCTTCTAAGGAGCATCCTGGTTCTACTTTTTCTAAGACAGATTTGTTCGTTCTTTTGGAAGTCCGTGGTATATTCAGTGTTCTTCTCCAACACCACAACTCAGAGGCATCAGTTCTCCCATCTTCCTTATTCATTGTCCAGTTTTCACATGCACATGATGCGATTGAAAATACCGTGGCTTGGGTCAGGCACACCTTAGTTTTCAAGGTGACATCTTTGCTCTTCAATACTTTAAAGAGGTCCTTTGCAGCAGATTTACCCCATGCAATGCATCTTTTGATTTCTTGACTGCTGCTTCTGTGGCTGTTGATTGTGGATACAAGTAAAATGAAATCCTTGACAACTTCAATCTTTTCTCCATTTATCACGATGTTGCTCATTGATCCAGTTGTGAGGTTTTTTATGTTGAGGTGAAATGCATACTGAACTGTGGCCTTTGACCTTCATTAGGAAGTCCTTCAAGTCCTTTTCACTTTCAGCAAGCAAGGTTGTGTCATCTGCATAACACAGGTTGTTAATGAGTCTTCCTCCAATCCTGATACCCTTCTTCATATAGTCCAGCTTCTCAAATTATTTGCTCAGCATACAGATTAAATAGGTATGGTGAAAGAATACAACCCTGAAGCACACCTTTCCTGACTTTAAACCAATCAATATCCCCTTGTTCTGTCTGGACAACTGCCTCTTGATCTACGTAAAGGTTCCTCATGAGCACAATTAAGTGTTCTGGAATTCCCATTCTTCGCAGTGTTACCCATAGTTTGTTATGATCCACACAGTTGAATGCCTTTGCATAGTCAATAAAACACAGGTAAAAATCCTTTTGGTATTCTCTGCTTTCAGCCAGGATCCATCTGACATCAGCAGTGATATCCCTGGTTCCACGTTCTCTTCTGAAACTGGCCTAAATTCCTGGCAGTTCCCTGTTGTAGCCGTTTTTGAATGATCTTCAGCAAAATTTTGCTTGCATGTGATATTAATGATATTATTCTATAATTTCCACATTCTGTTGGATCACCTTTCTTGGGAATAGGCATAACTATGGATCTCTTCCAGTCAGTTAGCCAGGAAGCTGTCTTCCATATTTCTTGGCATAGGTGAGTGAGCACCTTCAGCACTGCATCTGTTTGTTGAAACATCTCAATTGATATTCCATCAATTCCTCGAGGTTTTTTTTTTTGCCGATGCCTTCAGAGCAGCTTGGACTTCTTCCTTCAGTACCATTGGTTCCTGTCCATATTCTACCTCTTGAAATGGTTGAATGCTGACCAATTCTTTTTGGTATGACTTTGGGTATTCCTTCCATCTTCTTTTGATGCTTCCTGGGTCGTTTAATATTTTCCCCATGGAATCCTTCACTATTGCAACTCGAGACTTGAATTATTTCTTCAGCGCTGAGTGTGTTCTTCCTTTTTGGTTTTCCATATCCAGCTTTTTGTACATGTCATTATAATACTTTACTTTGTCTTCTTAGCTGCTCTTTGAAATCTTCCGTTCAGTTCTCTTACTTCGTTGATTCTTCCTTTTGCTCTAGTTGCTCAACGTTTGAAAGCAACTTTCAGAGTCTCCTCTGACATACATCTAGGTCTTTTCCTTTTTTCCTGTCCTTTCAATGACCTCTTGCTTTCTTCATGTATGATGTCCTTCCACAACTCGCCTGGTCTTCAGTCGCTAGTGTTCAATGCATCAAATCTATTCTTCGGATGGCCCCTAAATTCAGGTGGGATATATTCAAGGTCATATTTTGGCTCTCGTGGACTTGCTCTGATTTTCTTTAGTTTCAGCTTGAACTTGCATATGAGCAATTGATGGTCTGTTCCACAGTCAGACCCTGGCCTTGTTCTGACTGATGATATTGAGATTTTCCATCTTCTCTTTCCACAGATATAGTCAGTTTGATTTCTGTGTGTTCCATCAGGCGAGGTCCATGTGTATAGTTGTCCGGCAGCCTACTTTTGAAAAGCATTAGCCAGTGAAAACCTTATGAATAGCAGTGGAACATTGTCTGATATAGTGCTGGAAGATGAGCCACCCAGGTTGGAAGGCACTCAAAAGTTGACTGGGGAAGAGCTGCCTCCTCAAAGTGGAGCTGACCTTAATGACGTGGATGGAGTAAGCTTTTGGGACCTTCATTTGCTGATGTGGCATGACTCAAAAAGAGAAGAAACAGCTGCAAACATACATTAATAATTGGAACCTGGAATGTATGATGTATGAATCTAGGAAAATTGGAAATTGCCAAAAATGAAATGGAACGCATAAACATCGATATCCTAGGCATTAGTGAGCTGAAATGGACTGGTATTGGCCACTTTGAATCAGACAATCATGTGGTCTACTATGCTGGAAATGAACACTCGAAGAGGAATGGTGTTGCATTCATCGTCAAAAGGAACTTTTCAAAGTCTATCCCGAAGTACAACGCTGTCAGTGATAGGATAATATCCATATGCCTACAAGGAAGACCAGTTAATATGACTATTATTCAAATTTATGCACCAAACACTAGGGCCAAAGATGAAGAAATAGAAGATTTTTATCAGCTGCTGCAGTCTGAAATTGATCGAACAGGTAATCAAGATGCACTGATAATTACTGGTGATTGGAATGTGAAAGTTGGAAACCAAGAAGAAGGATCAGCAGTTGGAAAATATGGCCTTGGTGATAGAAATAATGCCAGAGGTCGAATGATAGAATTTTGCAAGACCAATGACTTCTTCATTGCAAGTACCTTCTTTCACCAACATAAACGGCGACTATACACATGGTCCTTGCCAGATGGAACACACAGAAATTAAATTGACTACATCTGTGGAAAGAGACATGGAAAAGCTCAATCTCATCAGTCAGAACAAGGCCAGGGGCCGACTGTGGAACAGACCATCAATTGCTTGTATGCAAGTTCAAGCTGAAATGGAAGAAAATCAGAGCAAGTCCACGAGAACCAAAATATGACTGAGTATATCCGACCTGAATTTAGAGACCATCTCAAGAATAGATTTGATGGATTGAACACTAGTGAACGAAGACAAGACGAGTTGTAGAATGACATCAAGGACATCATCCATGAAGAAAGCAAGAGGTCACTGAAAAGACAGAAAAGAAAGAAAAGACCAAGACGGATGTCAGAGGAGACTCTGAACTTGCTCTTGAGCGTTGAGCAACTAAACCAAAAGGAAGAATTGATGAAGTAAAAGAACTGAACAGAAGATTTCAAAAGGCCTCTTGAGAAGACAAGGTAAAGTATTATAATGACATGTACAAAGAGCTGGAGATGGAAAAACAAAAGGGAAAGAACTGAAGAAAAAATTCAAGCCTCGAGTTGTAATAGTGAAGGATTCCATGGGGAAAATATTAAATGACACAAGAAGCATCAAAAGAAGATGGAAGGAATACACAGAGTCATTATACCAAAAAGAATTAGCCAATATTCAACCATTTCAAGAGGTGGCATATGATCAGGAACCGATGGTACTGAAGGAAGAAGTCCAAGCTGCTCTGAAGGTATTGGCGGAAAAAAAGGCTCCAGGAATTGATGGGATATCAACAGAGATGTTTCAACAAACATGCAGCACTGGAGGTGCTCACTCGTCTATGCCAAGAAATGTGGAAGACAGCTTCCTGGCCAACTGACTGGAAGAGATCCCTATTTATGCCTATTCCCAAGTAAGGTAATCCAACAGAATGTGGAAATTATAGAATAATATCATTAATATCACACGCAAGCAAAATTTTGCTGAAGATCATTCAAAAACGGCTACAACAGGGAACTGCCAGGAATTTAGGCCAGTTTCAGAAGAGAACGTGGAACCAGGGATATCACTGCAGATGTCAGATGGATCCTGGCTGAAAGCAGAGAATACCAAAAGGATTTTTACCTGTGTTTTATTGACTATGCAAAGGCATTCAACTGTGTGGATCATAACAAACTATGGGTAACACTGTGAAGAATGGGAATTCCAGAACACTTAATTGTGCTCATGAGGAACCTTTACGTAGATCAAGAGGCAGTTGTCCAGACAGAACAAGGGGATATTGATTGGTTTAAAGTCAGGAAAGGTGTGCTTCAGGGTTGTATTCTTTCACCATACCTATTTAATCTGTATGCTGAACAAATAATCCGAGAAGCTGGACTATATGAAGAAGAACGGGGCATCAGGATTGGAGGAAGACTCATTAGCAACCTGTTATGCAAATGACACAACCTTGCTTGCTGAAAGTGAAGAGGACTTGAAGCACTTACTAATGAAGGTCAAAGACCACAGCCTTCAGTATGGATTACACCTCAACATAAACAAAAATCCTCACAACTGGACCAATGAGCAACATCATCATAAATGGAGAAAAGACTGAAGTTGTCAAGGATTTCATTTACTTGCATCCACAATCAACAGCCATGGAAACAGCAGTCAAGAAATCAAAAGACGCATTGCATGGGGTAAATCTGCTGCAAAGGACCTCTTCAAAGTGTTGAAGAGCAAAGACCTCACCCTGAAGACTAAGGTGCGTCTGACCCAAGCTATGGTGTTTTCAGTCACATCATATGCATGTGAAAGCTGGACAATGAATAAGGAAGACCGAAGTAGAGTTGACGTCTTTGAATTGTGGTGTTGGCGAAGAATATTGAATGTACCATGGACTGCCAAAAGAACGAACAAATCTGTCTTGGAAGAAGTACAGCCAGGATGCTCCTTAGAGGCAAGGATGGCGAAACTGCGTCTTACATACTTTGGACATGTTGTCAGGAGGGATCAGTCCCTGGAGAAGGACATCATGCTTGGCAGAGTACAGGGTCAGTGGAAAAGTGGAAGACCCTCAACGAGGTGGATTGACACAGTGGCTGTGACAATGAGCTCAAGCATAACGATTGTAAGGATGGTTCAGGACCAGGTAGTGTTTCGTTCTGTTGTGCATAGGGTCGCTATGAGTGGGAACCGACTCGACGGCACCTAACAACAACAACATCATTATACTGACATACAAAAGACAGAATCTCACTTAATTACATCTGGAAGTATTTACCTAAATAAAGCTTTTGCTCTCTTTGGTGTGTACATTATTCTGAATGAAGGGCAGACCCTGAAGACACGTCAGTGGAGTTGAAAATAACCTAGCAAAATCTCCCTAGCCAAAGTCCTAAGAAGATTTAATCTGCTTGTTTCTATTAGACATAGTATATGTGATATTACTGGGATGAAGAAGACAAGAGCACAGAAATCAATAAAAAATAATCCAGCTTTCTGTTTGTGTGCCTCTTGAAGAGTAGGCAGAGGATTCACTCAATGATAGATTAGCTACATAAAACACGACACACGTACCCATTTAGTGGGCACTTTTGTGCTTAAATTCTTTAGTCTCCTTGGTTATAGAAAGCTGGACCAAAGATTGGCTTGCCTTCATCTTTCTCATAAAGTCAAGGGTGATATGCAGATCTTGAACAAATTTATTTGGGGATTAAATTATAGACCTTTTGATGTAAAAAGATAATTGATGTATTTTGCTATAATTTAAAACCAATTATACACTCCATGATTTTCTAACAGTGAACAAAAATAAATAATCTCAATCATGGTAATATTATCTGGAGTTAATGTTTTGTAACTTAGTTATTTACTTGGAACTTGTGAGATGGGAAACCAAATTATTTACTGGAGGTAGGCAGTATAATGATTATGTGCCTGCTCCTAACCTAAAGGTCAGGGATTCGAACTCATCAGCAGCTCCATGGGAGAAAGTTCTGGCAATCTGCTCCTGTAAACATTCCAGCCTACAAAACCCTACTGGGCAGTTCTACTCTGTCGCTTGGGTCACCATGAGTCAAAATTAACCTGACAGCACCTAACAACAACAGATTGTGATATAAGGAATCTACAGGAAGCCAAATATTTCACGTAGGGCTTTAACAATTTAATTGGAAGAAGGGGTTAAAAAAACAAACCCATTGCCGTCGAGTTAATTCCGACTCAGGGACCCTACAGGACAGGGTAGAGCTGCCCCATAGAGTTTCCAAGGAACGCCTGGTGGATTCGAACTGCTGACCTTTTGGTTAGCAGCCATAGCATTTAACCACTACATCACCAGGGTTTCCAGGAAGAAGGGGTTAGCACCCAGTAAGAGTCTACAGGTTTTCTGTCTTTAAAAAAAATCACAATCAATAGACTGCTTATAGACAATGGATTTTTCAAGAGAACATTAGAAAATTTCTGCCAGCTCTTGAGATAAAGGACCAGAGACAAAGATATCACATGATGAGCACTGCTGTTAGGCACTTTTGAGCTGAGGGAGGATTGGAGACTAAGACACAATAATAAGAGAGTGATATAAGTTGGGATAGAATGAAGAATTAAATTATCAGTTTTTAATTTTCATAGTATACAAGTTTGGAGACAGTGGTATTTCAGTGGTAGAATTCTAGCTTTCTATGCTGCAGGCCCGAGTTCGATTTCTGGCCAATGCACCTCAAGCACAGCCATCGCTTGTCTGTCAGTGGAGGTTTGTGTGTTGCTGGATTGGTCTCAGCAGAACTTCCAGACTAAGACAAAGTACGAAGAAAAGGCCTGGCTCTCCGCTTCTGAAAGTCAGCCAGTAAAAACCCTATAGATCACAACAGTCCAACTTGCAATTGATCATGGGAATGGTGCAGAACCAGGCAGCATTTCATTCCTTTGTGCATTGGGCTGCTATGAGACGGGGCCTGACTCAATGGCAGCTAATGACAACAACACAGTAAAAGATGGAGATTGTCTACAAATACCAGGTTAGACAGAACAGTTTAAGATTAAAGTGTAGTTTGAGTTGAAGTTTAAATGAAGGGAAAAAAAGAAGAGGGTAGAGAATTCCAAAGCAGGGCAATAGTATGAACAAAAACAAGGAAGGAAGAGTGGCATATAAGATGATAAAACTTGGGAGTTAGCATCAGGGAAGAGTGGGAAGTCATATGAGATCATTTAAAGAGGACCAGATAATACAAAAAATTTATATGTTTAGCATAGAATCCTTTGGAAGTAAATTCAATCTCTCTCAAAGAATGGTCTGGAAGGATTAGAAAGAATTACTAGGAGGGTGAGATGTGGAGTCATGGAGACCACATATTGCAACAATTTAAGCATGTGATGATGAAGACTAGGAATACTGTATGGAATATAAAGACCAAAGGAAGATATTCTTTCACTACTAAAATTAACCCACCCATATGGACTCTCTCTAATCCCTTTCATGTATTGCTTTTTTATAAGTTTCCTCACCACTTTATTTATTTTATTTATTGTCTATCTCTTCCCTCTAATTATAAACTGGTTTGTTTTTGTTTTGCTCTTCATTGTCGTATTTTCAGAGCCTAGAACAGTGCCTGGCACATGGTAGATACTCTCTCTCTCCCTCTCGCTCTCTCTCTCTCTCTCTATATATATATTTTGTAAATGAATGAATATTAGAAAATTTTTGAAGGAAGCAATGCTTAGCAGTAGATTAAAGAATGACAAGAAAGAAAAAACTAAAAAATTATTCTAGGTAATACAGCCTAAAAATTAAACATATGAGAATAATTGGATATTTTTTATCCAATGGACAGATTTTGTGGTTGGTTTTAAATTGGAACCTGAATAATATTGAGAAAGTATTATTTGTTTAGCCCTGTATATCTTGCATGGAGCACAACCCCTAGTACAAGGTTGGTGCTCCGTAAGCAGTGCTTAAAAGAATAAACGACATATTGGTTTTGAAGATTAGCAGAAGTGTTATATTGGGAATTGGAATGTGACTGAATAGCAGGAAATGATCAAGATAGGAAAGGTAAATACAAGAAGCTTCAACATGGAAGCCGTGTGGTTGGCGTGGCAGAGAAGTCTCGAGAGGTGGGAAATGCATAAATATTTAACATGTTCTCACAAATAATTTTGTGTAAAAAAACTTACTCCCATTTAGCCAAAAACATGTTTTAGCTAATTTAGAAATTAATTTTAGAAATTCACAAACCAGAGGCAGAGCATATGAACTTTAAACCTTTGAAGTTAATTTTATGTGTGTTTTTATTCATTAGGAAAATTTCTAAAAAGTTATGTGCAAATGAAATAAGGACGAATCTAATTACATTGACTTACATTAGAAGAGCTATTTTGTCTGCGTTTCTGACTGATTTTCAATTGGCAGTCCTTCGTGACACCTTCACCATTTCTCTGCCCTGCAAGATTCTCTGTCAATTAGTTGATAAACTGCCAGTATTTACCTTCATCAGGAGTTTGCTATTTAAAGGATGACTGTAATGAATTCTTCAGTTATAAGAGAAAATTATATTTGGGTGTATTGTGTTTTCTGAAGAGCAAGGAACATGTACCATTAAGCCTCAGAACTGTTTTAGGGTCATAAATTTATAAAGCATTTTTTTCATAGAATATGAAATGTAATAATTATTTTAAAGCACAGCAAATGCTGATGAAAGTTCATTAAAGTATGAAAGTAAGGTATAAAAAAAATAATAATGTCTTTAATAAGTGTAAGAATTTTACCAGCTCCGAATTCAAATTATCCAAGAGTGAGGACTTGATATGAACACCTAGAAGTACCATTCATTGTCTTCTGATCCATGTTTTTTGATCTTAAAACAAACTTGATACTTTTACTATACATGTACCACCCATTGCCTGTGAGTTGATTCTGACTCATATGACCTTACAGGACAGAGTAGAATTGCTCCCATAGGGTCTCCAAGGCTGTGAACCTTTGTGGAAGCAGGCTGCCACATCTCTTTCCCACAGAGTTGCTGATGGGTTCGAATCACCAACCTTTAGGTTAGTGACTGACTACTTTAACCCCTGGACCACATGGCTCTATTTAAATTGTGTTTGTCAGCGTGGGTAGGTATGTCTGCAGTATATAATTCAAGTGTCATGTATATGTATATATATGTATATATATATACACACCCACAAAAAAAATATTCAATTTATTTTACTTTTTTTTTCCTCTTTAGAAAACCTAAAGGTCATAGTTTGAGTTCATTTGACCCAATTAACAGCTTCAAGGAAATATTTTTTACACCATCTACAAAGGTTGGGAAAACAAATAACCTAAATAAATTCTGATTCTAATTCACTAACTTCTGAAATTACCGATCCAAAGACCAAACTGAGAAGGAAGGACCGGGAAAGTAGGATGCCTTGCCTTGTCCTCCTTTTTAGAGCCCCATAGTACTGATTCAAGTCGTATAGTTGGCACTCAATAAATAATGTTTCCTCTTCTCTGAGGCAAAAATATCAGCAATATGGTCAGTCATGCCTTGGGTGCCAACTCTTTTCGTATTTAATTTTCTTCTAAAACAAATGCCCTTCCCATTGTCTTCCTCGCCCTCTCTCAGCTATTCCCTTTCTCACACCAGATTTCAATGGTTTTCATGCTGGTGGTCTAAATTTCTTTCCCTACGCATCCCTGCCAATGATATAGCCGCAACCAGAATGATCATCAAACTATGTTTCTGTTCACAACTTTGATCTTTTTATAGATTAAATGATGACTAGGGATCAGGAAAAAATGTCTAGAAAAATACCATTGTATAACATACCCTGGTTATTATTCAAGACAGACTAGGTTATGCCTCAGTAACAAAAACTCCTAAAAATCTCAGTAGCGTTAAGCAACAGAAGGTTCTGTCGGTTTTTGTTTTGCTTTGTTTGGTTTTGCCTGTGTTACACATCCATCTCAAGTCAACCATGAGCCCTGTTCCTTCTTGTATTCACTTGGGGTTGTAGGGCAATATCATTGGGCCATGTTGAGGGAAATCATCACTGTCACCTAAAAGATCTCACCTAGAAGAGGCATGCTCCCATTCCCCTCACCTTGCATTGGCCAAGGAACATCACACACCCATGCCCTACTCCAAGGCGATGGGGAAGGATGGTTCCATCAGGTGCTCGGAAAGAAACAAATTACAAATCAGAAGAGCTGTTACGACTATCTCATCTGAACAGAACAAGTGTTATGTGTATATTATTTATTATAAATATAAATTTTCAGTTTAAGCTAGTGAAAAAGCACTTTAAAGAATAACCAAAAAATAAAACCCACTGCCTCCAAGTCGATTCTGATTCATAGCAATCTTACAGGACAGAGTAGAACTGCCCATAGGGTTTCCAAGGCTGTAAATCTTTACAGAAGCAGGCTGTCACATCTCTCTCCAACAGAGCAGCTGGTGGATTTGAACCAAAAAGCTTTTAGTTAGCAACAAAGCACATTAACTACTATGTCACCAGGGCTCCTTCTTAAAAAAAAAAAAAAAGAATAAAGCTCTATATAAATAAAATATATTATTATTATTAATGTATTCTAGTCCACATCGACTCATTAAAATGAAGAATTTTCTAATTATAAGGAATGATTGGTTTTAAAGTGCCCCTTGATTTTTTTTTTTTTTCAATTTCAGGAAGAAATTATTGAATACCTCCTGTTTTCTAGGCACTGAAACATAAAGATAGACAAGGCACAGCCTTCTATCAAGGAAATTACATGCCGGTAGAAAAGAGTCACAAGTAAACAATTATGGTATCAACAATTATGATAGATTGCATTAAATGTGTTGACAGAAACAAATGTAGGATAAAAAGAGGACACCAAAGAGAGAAATTGCACAAAGTCAAGTAGGGCTAGGCCAGAGTAGGTGACCTTGAGATGAGTCTTAAAGGCTGAAAAGAAGTTATTAGGTGCAGTGATGGCTCAGTGATAGAATTCTCACCTTCCATGTGGGAGAGGCAGATTTGGTTTTTGGCCAATGCATCTCCTGCACATACCCTGCCCATCTGTCAATGAAGGCTTGTGTTTTGCTATGGTGCTGAACACATTTTGCAGTGCTTCCAAACCAAGATAGACTAGAAAGAAAGGCCTAGAGGTCTACTTCTGAAAATCAGCAAATTAAAACCCTATCGATCACCATCTTTCGATCCACCATCTATCTTGGGGATGGCACAGGACTGGTAGTGTTTTGCCTTATTGTGTGTGAGGTCACCATGAGTCAAGGCCAACTGGATAGCAGCTAACAACAACAAATTACTAAGGGTAAGAGTATCCTGGTTCTGGTTCTATGCCATCCCAAGGCATAGAAACATGAGAATTGATTTGATGCTGAGAAATTACAAGCAGTTCTTTATGACTAGAGAATAAGATTTACAGGGGTGGGAGATACACGCAACAAAGTAAAATTAGAAAGGCAGGCAGATGCTTGTGTGACATGCCAAAGAATTTCAATTTAATCTGAAAGTTAATGATGAATGCTTTAGACAGAGCACTGTTGGCTGGGTGGATGATGGATCACCATTGTGCTATACAGTACCTGGTATAGGAATGGTGCTCGAAAAACAATCTTGAATAAATGAGTGAGTGAATGGTGACATGCAGGACAAAAGTGAGATTATCTCACCAAATACATTAGCCATTTTTCTAAAATTTTAAAATACCATACATTCAAGATAATAGTAATGTTTGTGATTAAAAAAAAAAAAAGTTGCTGTTGAGTCCATTCCAACTCATAGCAACCCTGTAGGACAGAGTAGAACTGCCTCATAGGGTTTCCAAGGAGCCACTGGTGGACTGAAACAGCAACTTTTGACCTTTTGGTTAGCAGGCGAACACTTAACCACTGGGCACCAAAAAAAAGGGCTCCAATATTTGTGATAGATGTTTCTAAATAAAGCAGTGACTCAGAAACGTAACTATTCATTTATACATTCATCCATTCATGAACTGATTTTTGTTCATTAATTCATTGATTGGACCTGTATTTATTTTATGCAAAGTACTGTGCTAAGTGTCATGAGAATCATATATCTATTGTACAGATTATTTCCTCTAAGAATTTTAGAATCCAACAGAAGAAATAAGACCCACACTTATGTAATTAATATGATGTGGAATGTGGAGGAAGCTATAAAAGAATCAAATATCAGTGCTTACTTTTGACTGGGGTTTATAAATGGTTTCTGGAATAGCATAGGTATCATTCAGGCTGGCCCTTGACACGTAGATTTGTTTTAAACTTTCAGCGATGGTGGAAGTAAATATGGTAGGCAGCAATACTTATTCCAAACAAACTACTCAATTTAGGTTCTTTGTTGTTGTTTATTTTTAATCTGTCACAATTATGAATCGGGCTAATTTTTAACAAAGCAGCCGATCCAGCAAAGCAGTCAGTAGATAACCTTGAATTTATTTTGCATATAAATGAGCTCTCATCTCACTAGCTATTCACATATAGTTACCTTTTCTGATTTGTGGAACAAGTATTGACGGTATCTTTTTGTCACCAATACTTTCAGAATATTAAAATTTAGCAACATTCCAAATGATTTTCAAATTGTACCTTTTAGAAAAGAAGTGTAACAGAGGGATTAAGTACATGTATAAATTTTTTTCATTTTCTAGCTCATTAGTTGGTAAAGTGCTGTCATTTATTTTATCCAAATAATTTATTAACCATTTGTTGCGTATTTATTATGTTCCAGACAATGTACCAAATTATTAAATAATTAATCCAATATTATATAATAATATCGGATTCATTAAACCTTTCGATTTCCCGGGTTTATCTGTTTGCTTTGTATGCCTTCTCTGATTTGATCTTCACAATGACAATATGGAAACCCCAGTGGCGTAGTGGTTAAGTGCTACAGCTGCTAACCAAAGGTTGGCAGTTCGAATTCGCCAGGTGCCCCTTGGAAACTCTGTGGGGCAGTTCTACTCTGTCCTATATAGGGTCGCTATGAGTTGGAATCAACTCGACGGCATGGGCTTTGGTTTTTTTTTTTTGGAATGACAACACGGGATAAATATTGTGATTGCCATTTTACCAAAGAGGAAACAAGTATAGAGAGTTTAGGTAAAATGGCCAATGTTGCATGAATAGTATGTGGGCATACAAGACCCAAACCTAGATCTGTTTGTTTCCCCCCATCAAAAATCAAGCTTTTAATTGGTGTATATATACTATTGCAGCAAAATGGAAAATTTGGCTCATCCCTACAGTCAACATAAGATATCCAACATACAAACAAACCAAGTAGTTTCTGAGAGGCATGAGTTGTCTTCTCCCTTTTGAAATCCCAATCCTTTGTGCTTTGTTGTATACTGAATGCTTAGGATGCATTTGTTGAAAGAATGAATAAATGAATGAATGAAGGAATGTAAATTGATACATAGAAAGATTGGAGCATCGGGAGACATTTTTGTGTAAGAAAAAAATTAGGAAGTTAACTGTCTTTCTCAAACACTTGTCTAATCAAAATGTCTGGGCTTGAACCTAGACCATCTAATTTTATCTCTATTCTTTTCTGTGATACCTCGGAGGCCTGCGTCCAGCACTGTTAGAGGAAAATGGCCCATAGACACAGACATGATACCTGTTATTTACTAAGATGACAATATCCTTGAATTCGGGGTTTGTTTCACATTTACTGTAAGGCTACACTGTCCTATGGCATGCACCAGAGAGGCAGTGTGTAGTGGCTAAGAGCATGAGCTATTGAGTCAGGTGGGATGGGTTCAGATTTAGGTTTTTCACTTTATGATGTGTGATCCCAGGGAAGTTGCTTAACCTCACTAAGCCTCAGTATTATTATTTATTAAATGGATGTAACAGTATCTAACCCATAGGATGTGAAGATTGAATGTGAAAATTGATTAAAAAATGCTTACCACAGTGCCTAGTATACTTTATATGGTCCAACAGCACTGCTTATTGTTTTATATCACCAGGCTTCTGAGAGGAGCTTTATTCAAAGCACTTTCCTAAGGGCTGTCCCTTTTGTGTCCTACTTTATTTTTTTTTTTAATCTAGCTTCTCAGCCAGTTCCTGTCAGCCTCAATCGAGACTTGCCTCTTGGGTTTGTTTGGCTGTCACTCCTGGTCTAATTAGGAGAATCTCTTGTTGACCTGTAGATTCTGTCCCCAGGAGGTCCCAGTTCTGTTTTTCCTATATCAGTACCTGATGTGCCTGTCTCTCCTGGAGGCTGACCTTGTCCTCATTTTACCTTCACTAATTCTCATTGGAGTCCCTGGATGGTGCACATGGTTAACACACTCAGCTGCTAACAGAAAGGTTGAAGGTTCAAGTCCACCCAGCGACACCTTGGAAGAAAGGTCTGGGGATTTACTTCTGAAAAACCAGCCATTGAAAACTCTATGGTGCAGTTCTACTCCGACATACTTGGTGTCACCATGAGTTAGAAATGACTCAACAATAACTGATTTGTTTTTTCATAACCCCCATTGATGCTGGAGGATGGTTATATCGGCTAATATTTATTGAAAGTTTTTATGAGCTAGGAGTTCTACCAGGCACTCACTTAATCCTCACCGTAGCCCTATATGTTAGAATAGCACTTTACAGATGAAGAAACTGAGGATCAGAGAGGTTAAGATGTCCAAAATTGCACTGCTAGGAAAAAACAAAGCTGAACTGTAAACCTAAGTCTGTTTAACACCAAATGTTGGTTCTTAACTATATAGTCTCTGCTATAAAGGACCTGCTAACCAAAAGGTCAGCAGTTCAAATCCGCCAGGTGCTCCTTGGAAACTCTATGGGGCAGTTCTACTCTGTCCTATAGGGTCACTATGAGTTGGAATCAACTCGATGGCAATGGATTTGTTTTGGTTTTTTTATAAAGGACTTCACGAAGTAGGGGTGGGGGGGAGGGGGAAGGAAACCATAAAATCTATAATTACAGAAAGTAAAATGAGTGAAATAACAGAAGTAAACATAGAAAACTATGTAGAAAATGAAGATGGGCTGGAATTCCCATTGTGGCTATCAGAGAAGGCTTCCAAAGGATTGTGATTCATCAAGTGTATGTGGAAATGTGTGCATTGTTTGCAAAACAAGTGAAAAAAGAGGGATCAGGAAGGGCTTGTATAGCATACAAGAAGGTAGAAATCTTTAAGATAGAGGAAAGGAAAGTATACCAAGAGAATAGGACATTGAAGCTTCCTATTTAAACAGGGGAATGATATAATTGGCTCTCACTCCAAAAAAGCAATGTGTAGAGGGATAAAAAAAAAACCCAAACCCATTGCAGAGGAGTTGATTCTGATCCATAGCAACCCTACAGGACAGAGCAGAACTGCCCCACAGGGTTTCCAAGGAGTGGCTGGTGGATTCAAACTTCTGAGAGATACAAATCCAGAGGTAGGGCGTGTGTCAGAGTCGATTGCATTAATATAGGGAAGAATGATGAGGCTTGAACTAAGGTGGTGAAAGGGAATGGGGAGGAAGGAGAAGATTTCAGAGAAAGAGAGAGAGGACATACCACCATTGCACTTGGGGCTGATTTAATACAGACATGAAGGAGAGGGAGTTCCTGGGTGGTACAAACAATTTGTGAACAGCTACTAATTAAAAGACTGGCCGTTTGAATCCACCCGGCAGCGCCATGGTAGAAGGCCTGGAGATCTGCTTCCCTAAAGATTTCAGCCAAGAAAATCCTATGGAGCTCAGTTATAACTATAACACATGGGGTTGCTGTGAGTCAGAATTGACTTGAAGGAAACAGGTTTGGTTTTTGGTTTGGAGAGAGAGGGAAAAAAATTAAATAACTTCCAAGTTTCCAGTTTGGTTCCCAGAAGCAAAGTGGTGCTATTAACTGAATTAGGGAACAAGTGGGGGAAAAAAAAAAAAAAAAAAAAAAACAGTTTTGGGGAAGGTGGGAACAACTAACAACTAATGGCTTTAATATTGATTTTGTTGAGTTTGAGGTGCCCGTAGGTCATGAAAGTGGAGATGTTGTTGCATGTAGGCGGCTGGAAGTCAGACCATCACTATGCTCGCCTCCTCACTGGGCTCCCTGCTTCTCCCTGTGTCCTCTCCATGTCTCTGCAGCCTATTCTGTACACACTAAGTTAAACAATGTCACGCCACTGTTTGCTAACAACATTTGCTAACACTGTTTCCTTCCCATTTCATTCAAAGTAAAAACCTACATCTTTACCATGACCTACAAGGGTAGACACATTGCATTGGGGGAATCTGTTGCAAAAGACCTCTCTGAAGCGTTAAAAAAGCAAAGATGTCACATTGAAGACTAAAGTGCACCTGACCCAAGCCATGGTATTTTCAATTGCCTCTTATGCATGTGAAAGCTGGACAATGAATAAGGAAGACTGGAGAAGAATTGATGCCTTTGAATTATGGTGTTGGTGAAGAGTACTGAATATACTCTGGATTGCCAAAAGAATGAACAAATCTGTCTTGGAAGAAGTATAACCAGAATGCTCCTTGGAAGTGAGGATGGCCAGACTTCATCTCACATACTTTGGACCTGTTACCAGGAGGGATAAGTCCCTGGAGAAGGACATCATGCTCGGTAAAGTAGACGGTCATAGAAAAAGAAGAAGACCCTCAATGAGATGGATTGATACAGCGTCTACAACAATGGGCTCAAGCATAACAATGATTGTGAGGATGGCGCAGCACCTGGCAGTGTTTCGTTCTGTTGTACATAGGGTCGCTAAGCATCGGAACTGACTCCATGGTACTTAACAACAAGGGCATACATAATCCGATGCTCTGTTAACCTCTCTGACCTCATCTCCTACTACTCTCCTTCCCATGCACTCAATTCTAACACCCCAGCTCCTTTGGTCTTTTTCAAATAAGCCAGGAAAGTTCCTACTTCAGCTTCTTTACACTTGCTGTTTCTTCTGCCTGGACTATTCTTTCCCCAGATATATCTGAAGCTGATTATCCACTTCCCACAGATCTTTACTCAAAAGCCATCCTCTCAGTGGGGAATTCCTTGACCATTGTATCTAAAAGTTCAGTCCTTGTCTTTCATTTCACATCTTTCTTCTCAGCTTTATTTTATTTTTTTCCTTTGTACTTATCACTAACACATGCTAAATTTTACTTATGTATCTTGTTTCTTTACTATAATGCAAGAACCATGGGAGTGGGGATTTCGTCTGCTTTGTTCAATGCTGAATCTATATTTAGATAAGTGCCTGACATGTAGGAGACATGCAATAAATATTTTGAATTAATGAATTAATTAATGGGAAAATCTAATCAGAGATATAGATTTCATGTAATCATTCATTCAGCAACTATTTTTTGAATTCTGTTATGTGCCAAGCATTGCTCTAGATTCTCTGAAATAACAGATAATGTGGTGAAAGTGATAATAATTACAGATAGTTAAATATGTGAGATTATAGATGGTAATAAGTGCTACAGAAAAAAAATTAAGTGAGCTATAACCTGTTGCCGTAGAGCTGATTTTGATTCATAGCAACCCTATAGTGAGCTAAGGGGGATGGATTTAAGAATCATGGGCATAAGATGTTAGAACCCTGTAAGTAAATGAGGGATCATATATGGTTTGTGATATGATGAAACATCAATATTTAAAGGATCAATGGAGGAAGAGAAGTCCATGAAGAAGTCTAAGGAAGAAATGTCAAAGAGATAGGAAAAAAGCCAGGAGAGAGTGGTGTTATGGAAGACAAGGGAACAGAGAGTCTCAAGAAAGAAAGAATAATCAGTAATGCCAAACACCTAACTCACAGAAGTCAAGTACTATAAGGATAAACATATGTTTATTGCACTGGGTGGGTTTATGTTTATTAGATTTTGGCATTTAGGTAAATTTACAAAGATTAATTTGAGTGGAGTAGTAAGATCAGAAGCCAGATTACCGTGAGCTAAAAAATATTGGGATATGAGAATGTCACTACAGTAAATATGATCCACTGTTTTTAAGAAGCTCTGATTAAAAAGAGAGAAAAAAGGAATTAAGAAGCTAAAGGAAACCATAAAAACTGTATTAGAACTATCTGGGATATAATCAGAGATTTGAATACCTCTTTCTCTCTCACAGTCTCTTTCTGTCATTCATACCCAGACACACACACAAAATTACACATTCACACATTCACATACTCACACATTCATACTGAAACGCACATATACCCACTACAATGGAGTTATTCACATGGGGTCACTATGAATAGAAAACAACTCAATGGAACCTAACAACAACCAGGTAACAAAGAACCTCAAAACTTAGCAGCTTAAAACATTGAACATTTGCTATCTAACAGTTTCTGTAGGTCAAGAATTCAGGCACAGTCTAGCTGGGTCCTATGCTCAGAGATTCTCACAGACTGCAATCAAAGTGTCCTCTGGGCCTGTGGTCATCTCAAGGTTTGACTGAGGAAGGGTCCACTTTTAATTTATCTTGTAAATATTTTATTCAAGTACAAAAAAAAAGAAAAGTAATCCCTAAAACTCAAAATTAAAATGATAGAAATGATCCTCACTATGTATCAAATTGGTGGTATAACCACATAAGGATGAACTATTTCAAGTTACTTTAAAACACAGGAATTTGAGTCTACGTCCCTAATGGGAAATACCCCTAAAAACAAACATGCAAACAAAAAAATGCCCCAACCTTGAAAACGAAAAAAAAAAAAAGTAAAAACAGTGAGTTATTTTCAGTGATCATATTGTTTGTGTTAGTGTTGATGTGATGTTGTTGTTTTGTTTTTTGTGTATTGTCGGATAAGGCAGATATGTAATTAATTATATTGATATCCTTGGGAAGTAGAATTTTTAGCATAAGAGGAAAGGGGAACAGATTTAAGACCAAAGAGGGTAAGTACATACCGTGTATTCCTGACTTTGAATTGAAATGCCTGTATAAACTCATGGTGTATTTTCTGCTAAAAAAAAAAAAAAAATTCTGGCTCTAGCCACTGAAAACAATTACCTGTTAGCAACAAGTAACTCCTAGCTGGATTTTGATCTCTAAATACCATTTCCCCCTAAAAGGAACCAAAGCGTCTTGGAAAATTAGCTGATTCTAGGCCTGGGAAAAAGCATGTATGAGATAATCCTGGACCATCTTATCAAACAAGAAGCAAGGAAGAATCTAATCATGGTAACTAGAATCACATCAAAAGCATCCAGGGACCAGAGGGTAGAGCAAGATGAGGAAGTGAGTGGATGCTCCCATTTACTCCCCCAACAACTAACCCAGTGAACATCAAATGAAAACAAGCACAGACTGAGATCCTAAAACTCCAGACAGCAGCTGAGGTGTTGAAGAGTCAGGGTGAGTCCACAAGTGGGTGAGAGGAGGAGCACGGATGGCATAGAAGCTGAGAGAATTTACCCCCTCACATCTGGAGCACTCACTCATTACGGCCATTTTGGGATGGGATTGGGCAACACCCCAAACAGGGAACATAGAAAAAAAGCTAAACTGAGGAAGCTGTACCCTGTTTTTTTAAAGTGGTACAAATTGGTCATGGCAGTTCATGGGTTGCACAACTGCGAAGGGGTAAAGGGAGACTGTGGTGGGGTGAGAGAGTGCTGTTGAATCTCACTGAGGCCCAAGATGAAAAGGCAATAAGAGTGGGAAGAGCTGTAAGGGCATTAGGATGAGGGGGATACTTCAGACAGGCAACACAGAGGGAAGCAGATGGCTCCCTGCCCAAAGCAAGACAACATGGGACAGCCTGTGTCAGGGTGCCCATGAAGGAGGGACATAGAAAGCCCCCCATTTTTGCCATGGGAAAGCCAAGCCCCTTCACTTATGTCAGCATTTATGACCAGCTGACACTCCCCACCTCAAATATATGTATTGAATTCCAGAGATCAAGCATGCAGAACTCTTGAATCAGCACTAAAAAAAACCTACAGATAAGTAAGCCCTCTAGTGGTTCTTAGGAGAAGATACCAAGCCCAATTGTGCTGGGCTGATTCTAACTCATAGTGACCCTGTAGGGTGGAGTGGAGCTGCCCTGTGGTGTTCCCAGGGCTGTGAGTCTTTGTGGAGGTAGACTGCTACATCTTTCTGCCATGGAGCGGCTGGGGGGTGGGAGTCACCGACCTTCCGGTTGACAGTTGAGCACTTGGCCACTGTGCCACCATGAAGACCAATCAAAAAATTTCCCATGAAAAATCAGAAAGCAGTTTTTAAAGTAAAAAATAAAAAAGATAACACAAAAAATCACAAGAGAAGGAGGTACAATCAAAAGAAAATTATGAAGAGGAAATTTCTTCTATGAAGGCCGCCAGACTAACAGAAAAAAAACAAATTGAAAAATTTCAGACTATGGTGCTAAATATATTTAAAGAAAGGAAAAAATACACAGAAAACAAACCAGCAGAGATCAGGAAACAAATGGTGGAACAAAACAAGAGCTTCAACAAGGTAATTGAAAACATTAAAAAAAACAAAACAAAACAAAACAAAGAAAACTGCTGGGACTGAAAAATAAAGCCAAAGAATTAGAAACAGCAAGAGAAACACTCAGCAATCGAGTTGAGCAGACAGAAGATAGAATGAATGAACTAGAAGACAAAATAACTGAACTTATCAAGTTTCAGAAGTAACAAGAGAAAAGAACAAACAAAAGCAAACAAACTCAAATGGAAATACGGGATTCAATTGTGAAATCTAACATCAGAATTATTGAAATCCCAGAGCACCGTGACAATAATAAAGGCTTAGAAAGAATTTTCCAAGAAATAATCAATGAGAATTTCCCAGACCTGAATAGCTGGGGAATATAGGAATCCAGCAAATATGGGAAACTTCACAAATCCCAATTAGAAGAAATACAAAAAGATTAACTCCACACCATATCCTAATATAATTCTTGAAAACCAAAGACAAGGAGAGAATTCTGAAAGCAGCAAGAGAAAAACACAATAAGAACCTATTGGAGGTGTTTCATAAGAATCAGTGAGGATTTTATCCCGGAAACCCTAGAAGCCAAAAGATAATGCAGTAACATATATAAAATACTGAATGAAAACAGCTGTCAACCAAGAATTGTCTACTCAGCAAAATTGTCATTAAAAAACAAGGGGGAAATCAATACATGCCTAAATAAACTGAACCCCTGGGAATTTGCCACAACTAGACCAGACCAGCTTTGCAAGTATTACTCGAGGGAGTACCCAAAATAGAAATGTAAGAGCATTAAATAAATACTCATATCTCTAAATGGGAGACAAATAAATAAATAGTAAGAGAGAGAGTGCTCCAAAAAACACAAAACACAGGCAATCGTAAGGACCAAGTATATAATATATTCATGGAATAAACTCAATAATTCAATCACTCAACCAGTACAACATCAAGTTTGTAAAAAATAAATACAAAGTAAACTTACCAAACACAGCTCGTGTATTCATGTTAATGAATACACACCAATAGAAATGGGGTAGCGAGGAGGATATCAGGAATAGATTTAATATGTTAAAGTTGTATGTTAACTGTTGTGCATAAGTTAAATATTGTTGCAGTTGTAAGTTGTGTAATTTAATGTGATAACCAGTAAGAAGTCACTGAGAAAAAATGCTGTAAAGAAAAGGCAGAAAGGCTCATCACAAGAAAGCAGCCAAATAAAAACACAAACAGAAAAATTGGAAAAAAAAAAAAAAAGACGCAAAATGCTCAAAATACAAATAGCAAAATGAGTAAGGTAGACACTATTTTCAATAATAACCTTAAATGTAAATGGTCTAAACAGCCCATGAAAAAGGCAGAGAGTAGTGAAATGGATTAAAAAAAAAAAATCATGATCCATCCTTTTGCTGTCTACAAGAACTACACCTTCGACATAAGACACAAACAGACCGAAAATAAAAGGATGGAGGAAAATATTCCATACAACCAGTAAACAAAAAACAGCAGAGGTGGCCATTCTAATATCAGATAAAATAGACTTTTTAAATAAAAATCCATTACGAGAGATAAAGAAAGGCATTATGTAATAATAAAAGGGCCAATCTAGCAAGAAGACATAATAATTACATAGGCACCTAAGAGCAATGCTCCAAAATACATGGAACAAATATTGACCAATATGAAAGAAGAAAGAGACAATGACACAATAATAGTGAGGAACTTTAACACAGCACTTTTAATTATAGGCAGAACATCTAAAAAGAAGGTCACTAAGTACATTGAGAACCTAAATAAAACCGTAACCCAATCGTACCTAATGGACATATATAGAACACTCCACCCAACATTAGGACAATACACATTTTTCTCCAGCATGCATGAATCACTTTCCAGAATAGACCATATGCTAGGACACAAAACAAGTTTCAGCAAATTTAAAAGGATTGAAATCATACAAAGAATCTTCTCTGATCATACCAGTATGAAGCTAGAAATCAACAAGGGAAAAATAAATGCATGCAAACTAAATAGTACACTACTAAAAAATTATTGGGTCATAGAAGAAATCAAAAGTGAAATTAAAATATTCCAAGAATCAAATGAAAATGGAAACGCAACATATCAAAACCTTTGGGACAAAGCAGAAGCAGTACTTAGAGAGAAATCCACGGCAATAAATGCCTACATTAAAAAAAAGGAACGATCCAAAATCATTAACTTAAACTGACAACTTGATTAAATAGAAAAGGAAGAGCAAAAGAAGCCAAAAGCTACCAAAAAAAGAGTAAATAATAAAGATAAGAGCAGAAATAAATGAAATAGAAAAACCATAGAAAGAATCAACAAAACCAGAAGTCGATTCCTTGAAATAGACAAACCACTGGCTGGATTGACAAAACAAAAAAACCAGAAGAGACAAGTGACCAAATTAGGAAATGAAACTGGTAACATTAAAATGAGTACAACAGGGATAAAGATGACCATAATGGATTACTATGAAAAATTGTACTGAAGCAAATTTGAAAACTTAGGTGAAATGGACAAATTCCTAGAAACACACTACCTACCCAAACTAACACAAATAGAAGTAAAAAAATTTTAACAGATCCATTACAAAAGAAGAAATTAAAGACATCATCAAAAAACTGCCAACAACAACAAAAAAAGCCCAGGACCAGATGGCTACACTGGAGAATTCTGCCAAACATTCAGAAAAGAGTTGACACCAACCCTATTCAATCTCTTCAAAAACATAGAAGAGGAAGAAATACTACCAAACTCTTTCTATGAAGCCAGAATAACCCTGATACCTAAACCAGGCAAAAACATCACAAAAAAGAAAATTACAGACCCATATCTCTTATGAACATAGATGCAAACATTTTCAACAAAATTCTAGCCAACAGACTTCAGCAACATATCAAAAAAGCACACACCACGATCAAGTGGGATTCATACATTACAAGCATAGTTCAACTTTAGAAAATCAATCAGTGTAATCTACCACATAAATAAAAGGCATTTGATAAAATTCAACACTGTTTCCTGATTTAAAAAAAAAAAAACAACTCTCAGCAAAATAGGAATAGAAGGGAAATTCCTCAACATAATTAAGGGCATATATGCAAAACAAACCAACAGCCAACATTATACTGAACAGAGAAAGGCTGAAAGCCTTCCCTTTGAGAATGGGAACAAGACAAGGATGCCCATTATCACCACTCTTATTCAACATTGTACTGGAAGTCCTAGCTAAAGCAATAAGACAAGAAAGAGAAATAAAAGGTATCCAAATCAAAAGGTAAAACTATCTCTGTTTGCAGATGACATGATCCTATACGTAGAAGACCCTAAAGATTCCACAAGAAAACTGTTGAAACTAATAGAATAATTCAGCAATGTTGCAGGGTACAAGATCAACACACAAAAATCAGTTGGGCTCCTCTACACTAATGAAGAGTATTCTGAAAAAAAATCAAGAAAATAATACCATTTACAACAGCCCCCTATTGATAAAATACTTGTTTTTAGGTATTAACCTACCCATGGACATAAAAGAAAATTATACACTGAAAATTATAAAACACTACTGTAAGAGACCAAAACAGACCTATGAAAATGGAAAGACATCCTGTGCTCATGGATTGGAAGTCTTAATATAGTGAAAATGTCAATTCTACCTAAAATGATCTACAGATTCAATGAAATCTTGATACAAATCTCAACAACATTCTTTGCTAAAATAGAAAAATTAATGAACTTTATATGGAAAGAAAAGAAACTCTGAATAGCCAAAGCAATACTGAAGAAAAAGAACAAAGCAGGAGGCCTCACACTCCCTGATACCAAAACATACTATACAGCCACTGTAATAAAAACAGTCTTGTATTGGTTCAACAATAGACACACAAACCAGTGGAACGGAATTGAGAAATCAGAATTAAACCCAGCCATAGCTGGACAACTGATTTTTGACAAGGGGTCAAAGTCCATTCAATGGGGCAGAAACAGTCTCTTTAATAAATGGTGCTGGCAAATCTGAATATCTACCTGCACAAAAATGAAACAGGACCCATACCTCACACCACACACGAAAACTAACTCAAAAGGAATCAAAGACCTAGATGTTAAACCTAAAACCATAAAATTCCTGGAAGAAAACATATGAGACCCAATCTTTTGTAAAAATTGGATAACATAACAGCAAATACAAGAATAGAAAAAGACAAAACAGATAAAGAAAATTTTTTAAAAAGCTTATGTTCATCAAAAGACTTTATGAAAAGAGTAAATAGACAACCTACAGATTGAGAAAACATCTTCAGAAATGATATATATTGTATAAGGGTCTAATCCCTAAAATGTATAGAATACTGTGACAACTGAACAACAAAAAGGCAAGCAACCTCATCATAACATGGGCAAAGGACATGAACAGAACCTTCACCAAAAAGGACATTCAAGCAGCCTAGAAACACATCAAAAGATACCATCATTAGCCATTAGAGACATGGAAATCAAACCTACAACAAGATACCATATCATATGGCTAAAATGACAGATGAAAAAAAAAAAATAGATAACAAATGTTGGTGAGGATGTGGGGAGATTGGAACCCTTATCCATTGCTGGTGGGACTGTAAAATGGTACAACCACTATGGAAAATGGTATAGACTTTTCTTTAAAAACTAGAAATAGAACTACCCTATGATCCAGCAATCCCACTCCTAGGTAAATACCCTAAACCCCACCCCACCCCCACAAAAAAGAATACTATTTAGTTGATTCTGACTCATAGTGACCCTACAGAACAGAGTAGAACTGTCACACAGTGTTTGGAGAACTGTTAATCCTTATAGAAGCCAACTGTCACATCTTTCTCCCACAGGGCCGTTAGTGGGTTTGAATGCTTTGGGTTAGTAACTGAGTGCTTAACCACTGCACCACCAGGGTTCCTTGGTATATAACCTAGAGACCTAAAAGTAATGACAAGAACAGACATACACACACCTATGTTCACTGATGCTTTACTCACGATAGCAAATAAATGAAAACAACCCAAGTGCCCAGCCATGGATGAATAGATAAGCAAAATGTGGTACATACATACAATGGACTACTATGCAACCATAAAGAATAATGATAAGTCTGTGAAATATATTATAACATAGATGAAGCTAGAGGGCATAATGCTATGTGAAATAAACCAAGCATATAAAGACACATATTGTATTATCTCTCTTTTATAAAAAGACAAGGATAGATATATAGAGAAACCAACATTCACTGGTGGTTACCAGGGAAAGGAGAGGGGAGGGAAATGATGCTTCAGATCATGGAGACTTGTTATTTCTGATGATGGAAAAAGTGGCACCAAATGTGGGTATAGTGAGTACAGTACAACCATTGGAAGAAATGCTGTCACTGAGAAGCACTCAAGAGAAAGGTTGCCTGTGCTAAAGAATTTGACATATACAAGATGGCAACAACTCCAAGAAAGACCAAAAAAGGAATGTTTGAGCACATATGGACCGGTATAGGCACATAATATATGCGTATGTACAGGTGTCTACATAGGTGAGAACAAATAGAAGTATGTATTAAAAAAAAATTTGCATTGCCATCGAGTTGATTCTGACTCATAGCAACCCTATAGGACAGAGTAGAACTGCTCCATAGAGTTTCCAAGGAGCACCTGGTGGATTCTAACTGCTGACCTTTTGGTTAACAGCTGTAGCACTTAATCACTGCACCACCAGGGTTTCCTAAATATGAAGAGGTATGTGTGAATACAAATATGTGGGTGCAGGCACATATATTCGTTGAATGTACAAATATGGATACTCCTCAGACATAAACACCTTCCAAGGTTGTTTTGGGGGTTTGAAAGCATGGTAGGATAGCCTCATGGGACAACTCAGTCAATTGGCATAACATAACCCATAAAAATCATGTTCTGCACCCTAGTGAAGTGAGTAGCATCTGGAATCTTAAAAGCTTTCTGGGAGCAAAAGCTCAAAGAAACAAGCCTACATGAGCCAGGACCTCATCTACCAAGAGATCAGGGGAACTAGATGGTGCCTGGCTACCACCACTGATGGTTCTAATTGGGATCACAATAGATGGTCCCAGATAGAGTGGGGGAAAAATGTGGAACAGAACTCAAATTATTAAAGAAAAGCCAGACAAACTGGAACAGTAGAGAACAAAGGACTCCCTGAGACTATGGCCCTGAGACACTCTTTAAACCTAGAACTGAGTCTACCCCCTGAGATCACCTTTTAGCAAAACAGCAGAGTGGGATACAAATTAAAGGAAATTACCTATTGATATTCTAGTAAAAAAATCTGTACGAGACTAAAGGTCAACAATTACTCAAAAGCAAAGATAAGAA
Source organism: Elephas maximus indicus (assembly GCF_024166365.1). NCBI lineage: Eukaryota > Metazoa > Chordata > Mammalia > Proboscidea > Elephantidae > Elephas > Elephas maximus. Next base: position 141,265,078 of record NC_064821.1, read on the forward strand.
GGTAAGGGGGCAGGGAAACTAGAGTACTAGAAATGACACAAACAGAACACAATTAAAGAGAATGTTGACATATTGTCATAAATGTAATTAATGTCACCAAAAATATGTGTGGAAATTGTGAAATGAGAAACAAACATGCTGGGTGAACTTTCACCAAAAACTCAATAAAATATTATTGGAAAAAAAAAAAAGATCCAGGGGCCAATGTATCCACCGCTCGTCTGTCATTTTGTCATACCGTGGTGGCTTGTGTGTGGCTGTGATGCTGGCAGCTATGCTAGTGGTATTTCAAATACGAGCAGGGTCACCCATGGTGGACAGATCTCAGCAGAGCTTCTAGACTAAGACAGACTAGGAAGAAGGGCCTGGAGATCTATTTCTTAAAAGATTGGCCAGTGAAAATCTTATGAATAGCAGTGAAACACTGATAGAGTGCCTGAAGATGAGCCCTTCAGGTTGGAAAGCAACTTTGGACATGTTATTAGAAGGGACCAGTCCCTGGAGAAGGACATGATGCTTGGTAAAGTAGAGGGTCAGTGAAAAAGAGAAAGACCCTCAGCTACATGGATTGACACAAGGGCTGCAACAATGGGCTCAAACATAGCAACCATTGTGAGGATGGTGCAGGATTAGGCAGTGTTTCCTTCTGTTGTACATAGAGTCATTATGAGTCAGAACCGACTCGATGGCACTATATATTCATATATATACATACACACGTAGGTGTATGTATATAAACTTAGGGATTTAAAAGTATTTGATACTTATACCATTGGTTACCTTTGGAGGATGCTAGGAAACAAATTTATTTTTTTAAATTGACATGGGTTGCTTAACTAAGAATTTTTCCTCTACAAACTGTGCAATAGAAAAACCGAATAGTTGATTAGGAGAACTATCAATATTTTTCAACCCTCAAAGAATTAAGAGATAAGTAATAGAAGAACATCTAAGGGGAAATCACCAGGTCAATGCCATTTACAGTGGCCCCCAGGAGGATAAAATACTTAAGAATAAATCTTACCAGAGTTGTAAAAGACTTACACAAAGAAAACTACAGTACACTTCTGCAAGAAACCAAAAGAGACTTACATAAGTGGAAGAACATACATTGCTCGTGGATAGGAAGACTTAACATTATAAAAATGTCTGTTCTACCAAAACCCCCACACATCTGTCAGTTTATCATACTGTGGGGGCTTGTGTTTTGCTGTGATGCTGGAAGATATGCCACCGGTATTCAGATACCAGCAGGGTCACCCATGGAGGACAGGTTTCAGATGAGCTTCCAGACTAAGACAGACTAGGAAGAAGGACCCACCAGTCTACTTCCGAAAAGCATAAGCCAGTGAAAACCTTACGAATAGCAGCGGAACATTGTCTGATATAGTGCTGGAAGATGAGCCCCCCAGGTTGGAAGGCACTCAAAAGATGACTGGAGAAGAGCTGCCTCCTCAAAGTAGAGTCAACCCTAATGACGTGGGTGGAGTAAAGTTTCGGGACCTTCATTTGCTAATGTGGCATGACTCAAAATGAGAAGAAACAGCTGCAAATATCCATTAATAATCGGAACCTAGAATGTACGAAGTATGAATCTAGCAAAATTGGACATCAACAAAAATGAAACATCGATATCCTAGGCATTAGTGAGCTGAAATGGACTGGTATTGGCCATTTTGAATCACACAATCATATAGTCTACTATGCTGGGAATGACAACTCGAAGAGGAATGGTGTTGCATTCATCGTCAAAAAGAATGTTTCAAGATCTATCCTGAAGTACAACGCTGTCAGTGATAGGATAATATCCATATGCCTACAAGGAAGACCAGTTAATACGGCTATTATTCAAATTTACACACCAACCACTAGGGCCAAAGATGAAGAAATAGAAGATTTTTATCGGCTGTTGCAGTCTGAAATTGATTGAACATGCAATCAAGATGCATTGATAATTACTGGCTATTGGAATGAGAAAGTTGGAAACCAAGAAGGATCAGTAGCTGGAAAATGTGGCCTTGGTGATAGAAACGATGCTAGAGATCGAATGATAGAATTTGGCAAGACCAACGACTTCTTCATTGCAAATACCTTCTTTCACCAACATAAACGGCGACTATACACATGGACCTTGCCAGATGGAACACACAGAAATCAAATTGACTACATCTGTGGAAAGAGACATGGAAAAGCTCAATTTCATCAGTCAGAACAAGGCCAGGGGCCGACTGTGGAACAGACCATCAATTGCTCATATGCAAGTTCAAGCTGAAACGGAAGAAAATCAGAGCAAGTCCACGAGAACTAAAATATGACCTAGGGTATATCCCACCTGAATTTAGGGACCATCTCAAGAATAAATTTGACGCATTGAACACTAGTGACCGAAGACCAGACGAGTTGTGGAATGACATCAAGGACATCATCCATGAGGAAAGCAAGAGGTCACTGAAAAGACAGGAAAGAAAAAAAAGACCAGGATGGATGTCAGAGAAGACTCTGAAGCTTGCTTTTGAGCATTGAGCAGCTAAAGCAAAAGGAAGAACTGATGAAGCAAAAGAACTGAACAGAAGATTTCAAAGGGCCTCTCGAGAAGACAAAGTAAAGTATTATAAAGAGATGTGCAAAGAACTGGAGATGGAAAAACAATAGGGAAGAACACACTTGGCGTTTCTCAAGCTGGAAGAACTGAAGAAAAAATTCAAGCCTCGAGTTGCAATAGTGAAGGATTACATGGGGAAAATATTAAACAACACAGGAAGCATCAAAAGAAGATGGAAGGAATACACAGAGTCATTAAACCAAAAAGAACTAGCCAATATTCAACCATTTCAGGAGGTGGCATACGATCAGGAACCGATGGTACTGAAGGAAGAAGTCTACACTGCTCTGAAGGCACTGGTGAAAAACAAGGCTCCAGGAATTGATGGAAAATCAATAGAGATATTTCAACAAACAGATGCAGTGCTGGAGATGCTCACTCGTCTATGCCAAGAAATATGGAAGACAGCTTCCTGGCCAGCTGACTGGAAGAGATCCCTATTCATGCCTATTCCCATGAAAGGTGATCCAACCAAATGTGGAAATTATAGAACAATATCATTAATATCATATGCAAGCAAAATTTTGCTGCAGATCGTTCAAAAATGGCTGCAGCAGTATATCGACAGGGAACTGCCAGAAATTCAGGCCAGTTTCAGAAGAGGACATGGAACCAGGGATATCATTGCTGATGTCAGATGGATCCTGGCTGAAAGCAGAGAATACCAGAAGGATTTTTACCTGTGTTTTATTGACTATGCAAAGGCATTCAACTGTGTGGATCATAACAAACTATGGGTAACACTGTGAAGAATGGGAATTCCAGAACACTTAATTGTGCTCATTAGGAACCTTTACATAGATCAAGAGGCAGTTGTTCAGACAGAACAAGGGGATGCTGATTGGCTTAAAGTCAGGAAAGGTGTGCTTCAGGGTTGTATTCTTTCACCATACCTATTTAATCTGTATGCTGAGCAAATAATCCGAGAAGCTGGACTATATGAAGAAGAACGGGCCATCAGGATTGGAGGAAGACTCATTAACAACCTGTGTTATGCAGATGACACAACCTTGCTTGCTGAAAATGAAGAGGACTTGAAGCACTGATGAAGATCAAAGACCACAGCCTTCAGTATGGATTACACCTCAACTTAAAGAAAACATAAATCCTCACAAGTGGACCAATGAGCAACATCATGATAAACAGAGAAAAGATTGAAGTTGTCAAGAATTTCATTTTACTTCGATCCACAATCAACAGCCATGGAAGCAGCAGTCAAGAAATCAAAAGACGCATTGCATTGGGCAAATCTGCTGCAGAGGACCTCTTCAAAGTGTTGAAGAGCAAAGATGTCACCCTGAAGACTAAGGTGTGCCTGACCCAAGCCATGGTATTTTCAATCACATCATATGCATGTGAAAGCTGGACAATGAATAAAGAAGACTGAACAAGAGTTGATGCTTTTGAATTGTGGTGTTGGCGAAGAATATTGAATATACCATGGATTGCCAAAAGAACGAAGAAATGTCTTGGAAGAAGTGCGGCCAGAATGCTCCTTAGAAGCAAGGATGGTGAGACTGCGTCTTACATACTTTGGACATGTTGTCAGGAGGGATCAGTCCCTGGAGAAGGACATCATGCTTGGCAGAGTACAGGGTCAGCGGAAAAGAGGAAGACCCTCAACGAGGTGGATTGACACAGTGGCTGCAACAATGAGCTCAAGCATAAAAACGATTGTAAGGATGGCACAGGACAGGGCAGTGTTTCGTTCTGTTGTGCAAAGGGTCGCTATGAGTTGGAACCAACTCGACAGAACCTAACAACAACAACAACAAGTTCTACCAAAAGCGATCTATACATTTAATGCAATTAAGATCCAAATCCCAAGGACATTGTTTAATGAGATGGAGAAACAAATCACCAATTTCCTATGGAAGGGAAAGAGGCCCCAGATAAATAAGGCATTTACTGAAAAAGAAGAAGAAAGTGGGAGGCCTTACTTTACCTGATTTTAGAACCTATTATACTGCCACAGTAGTCAAAACAGCCTGGTACTGGTACAACAACAGATACATGGACCAATGGAACAAAATTGAGAATCGAGACATAAATCCACCCACAAAGGAGCAGTTGATATTTGACAAAGGCTCCAAAACAGTTAAATGGGGAAAAGGTAGTCTTTTTAACAAACGGTGCTGGCGTAACTGGATATCCACCTGCAAAAAAATGAAACAAGACCCATACCTCACTCCATGCACAAAAACTAACTCAAAATGGATCAAAGACCTAAATATAAAATCTAAAACGATAAAGATTGTGGATGAAAAAATAGGGACAACGTTAGGAGCCCTAATACATGGCATAAACAGTATACAAAACATTATAAAGAATGTAGAAGAAAAACTAGATAACTGGGAGCTCCTAAAAATCAAACACCTATACTCATCCAAAGACTTCGCCGAAAGAGTAAAAAGACTACCTACAGACTGGGAAAAAGTTTTTAGCTATGACATTTCTGATCAGCGCCTGATCTCTAAAATCTACATGATACTGCAAAAACTCAACTGCAAAAAGACAAATATCCCAATGAAAAAGTGGTCAAAAGATATGAATAGATACTTCACTAAAGAAGACATTCAGGTAGCTAACAGATTTATGAGAAAATGTTCATGATCATTCGCCATTAGAGACATGCAGATCAAAACTACAATGAGATTTCGTCTCACTCCAACAATGCTGGCATTAATACAAAAAACACAAAAGAGTAAGTGTTGGAGAGGTTGTGGAGAGATTGGAACACTTATACACTGCTGGTGGGAATGCAAAACGGTACAACCACTTTGGAAATCGATTTGGCGCTTCCTTAAAAAGCTAGAAATAGAACTTCCGTACGATCCAGCAATCCAACTCCTGGGAATATATCCTAGAGAAAAAAGAGCCTTTACACGAACAGATATATGCATGCCCATGTTTATTGCAGCATTGTTTACAATAGCAAAAAAGATAGAAGCAACTAAGGTGTCCATCAACGGATGAATGGATAAATAAATTATGGTATATTCACACAATGGAATACTATGCATCGATAAAGAACAGTGAGGAGTCTGTGAAACATTTCATAACATGGAGGTACCTGGAAGGCATTATGCTGAGTGAAATTAGTCAGTTGCAAAAGGACAAATATTGTTTAAGAACTTGAGAAATAGTTTAAACGGAGAAGAAAACACTCTTTCGTGGTTAAGAGAGGGGTGAGTGAGGGAGAGTAGGAGACGGGCACTCTCTGATTAGACAGTAGATAAGAACTACTTTAAAACCCACCCACTTTAGGTGAAGGGAAAGACAGCACACAATACAGGGGAGGTCAGCACAATTGGACTAAACCAAAAGCAAAGAAGTTTCCTGAATAAGCTGAATACTTCGAAGGCCAGCGTAGCAGGGGCAGGGGTCTGGGGACCATGGTTTCAGGGGACATCTAAGTCAATTGGCATAATAAAATCTATTAAGAAAACATTCTGTATCCCACTTTGAAGAGGGGCGTCTGGGGTCTTAAATGTTAGCAAGCAGCCATCTAAGATGCATCAATTGGTCTCAACCCACCTGGATCAAAGGAGAATGAAGAACACCAAGGACACAAGGCGATTACGAGCCCAAGAGACAGAAAGGGCCACATGATCCAGACATTACATCATCCTGAGACCAGAAGAACTAGGTGGTGCCTGGCTACAACCGATGACTGCCCTGACAGGGAACACAACAGAGAACCCCTGAGGGAGCAGGAGAGCAGTGGGACGCAGACCCCAAATTCTCATAAGACCAGACTTAATGGTCTGACTGAGACTAGAAGGACCCCAGTGGTCATGGCCCCCAGACCTTCTGTTGGCCCAGGTCAGGAACCATTCCTGAAGCCAACTCTTCAGACATGGATTGGACTGGACAATGAGTTGGAGAGAGATGCTGGTGAGGAGTGAGCTTCTTGGATCAGGTGGACACTTGAGACTATGTTGGCATCTCCTGCCTGGAGGGGAGATGAGAGGGTGGAGGGGTTAGAAGCTGGCGAAATGGACACGAAAAGAGAGAGTGCAGGGAGAAAGCAGGCTGTCTAATTAGGGGGAGAGTAATTGGGAGTGTGTAGCAAGGTGTATACGGATTTTTGTGTGAGAGACTGACTTGATTTGTAAACTTGCACTTAAAGCACAATAAAAATTATTTTATAAAAGAGATAAGTAATAATCATCTAGGCAATAATCATCAATGGTTGATAATATCACTAGCAGAGAAAAACAAAGCAAAATAAAACAAAACAGATATTATGTATTTCCTAACAGAAGTACACACCAACACTTAAGAAGTATTCTTGCCAAAAAACAAAACAGAACTAGATCTACCTTCCAACAGATATAAATACAGGGGATGGAGAAACATATTAACTGACGTTGTTGTTGCATGCGATTGAGTGGATTCCAACTCTTAGAGACCTTATGGGACAGATTTTCATAATTCCATCCTTCTAAATGACCTTACCAATTCTGTTGTCTTAGAGTTGATTCTGACTCATAGTGACCCTATAGTACAGAGTAGAACTGCCCCATAGGGTTTCCAAGGAGCGACTGGTGGATTCCAACAGCCAACCTTTCGATTAGCAGCTGTAGCTCTTAACCACAGTTCAAATCCACCAGCCATTCCTATAAATTAACATAGAATTATGAGCAATTACAACCAATTGCCAAAACACAGATTTTTTTTACTGTAGCTACATAGTATGTTTTTTTTTTTGATATTTAAAAAATTTTACTGTGTTTTAGATAAAATCTTACAGAACAAATTAGTTATTCATTCAAAGATTTTATACACAAATTGTTTTGTGACATTAGTTGCGATCCCTGCAATGTGTCAGCACTTTCTCCCTTTCACTTTCCACCCTGAATTCTCAGTGTCCATTCATCTAGTTTTCCTGTCCCTTACTGCTTTCTTGTCTTTGTTTTTGGGCAGGTGTTGCTCATTTGGTTTGTATCCTTGATTGAATTATGAAACACATTCCTCACGTGTGTTATTGCTTAATTTATAGGCCTGTTATTCTTTGGCTGAAAGGTGGACTATGGGAGTGGCTTCAGTTCTGATTTAGGGTGTGGTCGGGGGGAGCATAGTCTTGGAGGTTCCTCCAACTACCACTAGACCAGTAAGCCTGGTCATTTTTTATGAATTTGAATTTTGTTCTACATTTTCCCCCACTGTGCCCTGGACCCTCTGTTGTGATCCTTGTCAGAGTGGTTGGTGGTGGTAGCCAGGCACTATCTAGTCCTTTTGGGCTCAGGCTGGTGGAGGCTGTAATTCATGTGGTCCTTTAGACTAAAATTTTCTTTGTGTCTTTGGTTTGCTTCATTCTCCTTTGCCCCAAACTTGCTGGGACCAATAGATGCATCTTAGATGGCCACACACAAGCTTTTAAGACCCCAGACACTAGTCATCAAAGCAGGATGTAGGACATTTTCTTTATGAACTATGTTATGCCAATTAATCTAGGTGTTTCCTAAGACCATGGCTCCCAACCCTCAGCCCCAGTAACTCAGTCCCTCAGGGTGTTCGGATGTGTCTAGAAAGCTTCTATGACTTTGCCTTGGTCAAGTTGTGTTGACTTCCCCTACATTGTCTATCATTTACTATCTAGTAAATGATTTTTCCCTCCGTTCCCCGACCCCGTAACCATCAAAGATTTTTTTTCTGTGTGTAAGCCTTTCCTTCGGTTTTTAAAATAGTGGTCTCATACAATATTTGTCCTACTGTGATTGATTTATTTGCTCAGCATAATACCCTCCTGTTTCACCTATATTGTAAAATGTTTTGTAGATTCATCATTGTTCTTTTTTGTTGTGTAATATTCCATTGTGTGTATGTACCATAATTCTTTATGCATTCATCTGTTGATGGGCACTTAGGTTGTTTCCACCTTTTTGCTGTTGTGAACATAGATGTACATATGTCTATTCATGTGATGGCTCTTATTTCTCCAGGATATATTCCTAGGAGTGAAATTGCTATGACATATGGTATTTCTATTTCTAGCAATTAAGGAGATGCCATAATCTTTTCCATTGTGGTTTACCAATTTACCTTCCTACCTGCAGTGCCTAAGAGTTCCAATCTCCCTGCAACCTCTCCAACATTTGTTATTTTCCGTTTTTTTTTACTTTTATTTTTTTAACTAGTCCCAGTAATGTTGGGGTGAGATGGTATGTCATTGCAGTTTTGATTTACATTTTTCTAATGGCTAATGGTCACGAGCATTTCCTCACGTGTTTGTTAGCTGCCTGAATGTCTTCTTTGGTGCAGTGTCTGTTCATATCCTTTGCCCATTTTTTAATTGAGTTATTTGTCTATTTGTTGCTGAGGTGCTGAAGTATTCTATAGATTTTAGAGATCAGACCGTTGTCGAATATACCACAGCCAAAATTTCTTTCCAGGTCTGTAGGTTCTCTTTTTACTCTTTTGGTAAAATCTTTTGATAAGCGTAAGTGCTTGTTTTTTAGGAACTCTCACTTACCTAGTTTATCTTCTGACGTTTGTGCATTGTCATTTGTGATATGTATTGTATTTATGCCATGTATTAGGGCCACTAGCATTGTCACTATTTTTTTGTCCCTGATCTTTATCGTTTTAGGTTTTACATTTAGGTCTTTGATCCATTTTGAGTTAGTTTTGTGTATGGTGTGAGGCATGGGTCATGTTTTTTCTTTCTTTTTTATATTTTTACAGATGGACATCCTGTTTGCCAGCACCATTTGTTAAAAAGACTAACTTTTCCCCATTTAATGGACTTTGATCCTTTGTCAAAGATCAACTGACCATAAGTGAATGGATTTACATCTGGGTTCTCACTTCTGTTCCATTGGCCTATGTGTCTGATACTGTACCAATACCAGGTTATTTTGACTACTGTGGCTGTATAGTAGCTTCTGAGATCAGGTAGTGTGAGGCCTCCTACTTTGCTCTTTTCCTTCAATATTGCTTTACTTATCCGGGACATCTTTCCTTTCCATATAAAGTTGGTGATTAGTTTTTCCATTTCATTGAAGACCAATTGCAAAATTTATTCCTTACCTGTACCTTTATTTGAACAAATTATAAAAATAAAAAATGAGACAATAGAAAAAAATCTGAATACTGAGTGTATATTGGATGATATAAAACAGTTAATATGAATTATTAAGTGTGATCATTCTTTTTTGTTTTATTTGAAAAAGTATTCTTATCATGTGGAGATATTAGTAAATTATTTATGGATGAAATGACATGTTGGGAATTTGCTTCAAAATAATCTGGGGGAATGGAGAGTGAGACTGATTGTGAGGTAATAGTTATTAGAGGCAGAGAATAAGAAGAGGAGGGTTTATTATATCATGCTCTTAATTTTTCTATACTTTGGGGAATTTCCATAATATTTTTGGTAAATCTAGGTGGTGGACACACAAGTTTTTTGGATATTACTTCTGCATTCTTCTGAATGTTTGAAATGTTTCTTAATAATAGTGGAAAAAGAAAAAAGTAAGGTAATTAGTACAATGCCTAGTATGTAGGACACATAATAAGTTGCAGTTTTTGGTTTTATTATTACATCCTTAAAGTAGCTAGTACCCTTCTATAACTCGATTTATTCATGCTTTCGTATTAAGAATTTCATTTTCAATTGATACTAACTCACTGATAAATCACTGAAATATCTTATTCCTCTTCTTCCTCCATAGTCCTATTTTTTAAATGGGAACAGTTGAAAATTGATAATTTCCAAACTCATTCTCTGTGCTTCAAGGTCCTCAAAGAAAATCATTCTTAATGATGTACTGATTTTATATGTAATCATATAAAATGTAACCAATGACTACATTGTTGTTAGCCTTTTGTTTTAAGTACAATTTTTTGTTAGTCTGCCTTTTGAAATGTTTTCATCTTTCTCAAAAAAAAGAAAAAAAAGTCATAACACATTACCGCTTTTCAATGACAAGTGGTAGGCCTTGTGAAAGCCTTGTGGGATTAATTTTAGGTTTTGCCTTCTTCACATGCTATGCTGATTCGAGGGGTCCCATGACTTAGTTCAGCCTGAAAACATGGCATTGGATCAATCAGTGAGTTTGGCACAACTTTAATTGCTCTGATATAAGACCTTAAAAAAAAAAAAAAGGAGTCATATTCATAAGGTATTTTTGCTGCTAAAAGAGAAAAATAAAAGTGTTTGTGTCTTTGACATTTTTCCCAAAGGGATAGGGAAGAAAGGGGTGGCATGGGGGATAGAAAGATTCCAGCAAATGGAGGGTTATGTTTCTTGGAGGCAGGGACCTTAAGGTCTGCCTTTCAACTTCAAAATTGAGCCTTGTTCTCATGGGAGTTTGGGTTTCCAAATTGCGATACCAAAGTCCCTTCACATTTACGTATCATTCTAAAACTCTGCTTTTCAATTGGGTTAGTGTGTTCTATTTTAGTACACTTCTCACTTTCTCTCCAATCTAAAAAAAAGACTTTAATACCAAAGCTAAATGAAAGTGAAAATGGTGCTTGTTTCTAGATAAAGTGAGAGCCATGCATCTTCTTGAGAACATTATATTTTTTATTGGTCTGCTTTTTCTCTGGCCGTCTTCTCTCAACTTTCCCCTGGTAGAGGACCTCGCTAGCTTCTTTTTGTTTTCATGAGTTGCTATGGCTACGTTTATCCTTCAGTCCCAGTGAAGGAAGGACACCTCCACAAAAGCTTGTACCATTGCCTATCTCACCTCAACCTCTTCTGTCTCTCTCAAAATCTACTGCCATGAACGGGTCCTTCCCCTTCTGACTCCTTCTTTCACTCATACATCTAGAGGTTCTTAATCATCAAATGTGTGCTCTGGCCTTCTCTTTTATGAGAAAACAAAACACAGTCTATACCTTGCTACCTTTTCCAGCCACTGTTCTATGCCCCTCACATTATTTATTCTCAAACTTCTAGAACAAATATTTTGGGCCCACTGCCTCTATTATCTTACTGCCTTCTGAAATATGGCTTCCTCTTTGAGTATTCCACAGAGAATAAAATTTTACAGCTCACCAGTTACCTAATTACCAAATCCAGTGGCTCTGACTCTCCTAATTCCCCTTGTCTGCAGATTCGGTCAGTGTCCTTTCACTTCTCAGTCATCAGCTTCTCTCCCTCCTTGACCTCCTTGACACTAAGAAATCTTCGATATTTTCAAACATTTTCAGCTCTTACTGTTCTACTATCCCTTACTCTTACCCTTATACTTAACTTTTTAAAATTGTCTGCAATATTGGAGTCCCAGGGGGCTAATGTACCTTAAGTGCAGTTACTACCCATTTGTCAGTGCTGCTATGATGCTGATCAGGTTTCAGTGGCATTCCCAGACTAATATGAACTAGGAAGAAAGGTCTGGAGATCTACTTCTGAAAAAAATCAATGAAAAGCCTACGGGTCACAATGGTCCAATTCCATTATTCATGGGGTTGTCATAAGTTGGGATCCAATTCAATGACAATTAACCACAACAACAACAAGGAGGCTAATATATAATAACATTTACTTGAAAAATTACACACAGGAATAAGCAAATGAATATAAACTACGCCTATAGATCCATAGCCAAAGGGGAATGTCAATATTTTCCACCTCCCCCGCTATCCCAAGCTCAGAGATTTAAAGAACTTATTCAAGGAATAAAAGTGTATCTCTAAGACAGAATTGTTGCCTGCCTACAAAAGAAGGAAGTGAATCTCCAGAACTTGCAGTCTTTAAATAGATAAGCTTTACCAAGTGGTAAAATGTGAACCAACGAATGCCACTATCACTCTCAGTAAAGTAAATCACTTCTCCTACTTGGGGAGAAATGAGCAAGACAATGAGGAGTGTTACTGTAGTGGAGGTCCCTCCACAAGGAAATATGAAGCTGTATATACTTACACAGTGTGGGAAAGTCTTCATTCTTACTATCTGGAATATAAAGTTGAAATACAAAGTATGAGCAAGAGGTAAGTAGGCAAAGAGGGCAGGGAGGAGCCTCCAAAGCAGCACTCTACACGTGCAAATGACTTATAATTAGAGGGGCATAGTGAGTACAGGCTGAAAACAGGCCAATATGGCGAAGTGCTGAGTTGTAAAATGCACTACTGTGTTTCTATTTCATAATTTATTACACCATTTTCCTATTGCTGAATATTTAGGTTTTTTCATCCCATCATTATAAATCATGCTGTCAAACCACAATGTTTTTCCTTAATTTGTAACTATTTTCTTAGTACAGATTGAAAAATATGCACTTAACAGGTCAAGAAGCCAGTTCTTGTTACATATCAGGTATTAGCTTTCTAATGAGGCTGTATGAATTCACATTCTACAAATAGTGTATGAAAATGTTCCCCTTAGTACATTCTGACTACCATATACATTTGGTAATTTAATAATTTGATACAATATATGGCATTGATTATCTGTAACTAATGAAGTTTGACATTTGTCCATGTATTCTGAGGGAGTGAGTGTTGGAGAAATTCTGCAACGAAGGTGAAATTGAACATCAATAGCTAAAAGACCTTTTGATCTGAGGCTAGATTCTTCCATTTATTCTACAAATACATGTGTAATTTCAGCCATGTGTCAGGCACGATGCCACATGTCAGATTGACCACAGAGCAATGGTTCCCAACTTTGGATGCACATTGAAATCCACCTGGGGATTATGAAAAAAATATGAATGCCTGGTTCCCACCCCTAGACATTCAGCTTAAATTGGCGTGAGGGGTGACCTGGGCAGCAAGATTTTTAAAAGCTCCCCAGGTAATTCCAATGTGCAGCAAAGTTTGGGGACCACTGCCAGAGAAAAGAAGGATCAAATCGCGGAATATGGTTAGGATGCAGGTGCTCCAAAGTGTATAAAAAAGGCTAAAAAAAGCAGTGTTTTGTGAGTCTGGAAGACTTCCTTTGTGCATGTTACTTCAGACAGTGGCTTTGGACAGTCCTGCTTGGATGACTTCAAAAGGACAAGACTAAGCATTTGGCAGAACAAGGCGCTGATGATAAACCAAATAGTTATTTACTATCTCAGTCTAAATCTTAGTTTTCATTTCAGAAGCCTGGGAGCCAGAGATGCATCAAATGTGACATCCTCAGTATCACTTGTGAATCAGTTGGGTTGAAAGGAGCTTTGCCTGAGTAAGTCATTGTTAAAACAGACTTAAGACTTTACTCAGTATGCCTGGTAAAAAGATAATAGTGGAATATTTTAAATGCACTTGATATGTTGGTATACAGTGGGTATACATTATGCTATTTTAAAATGCTGTATACTTGTTTATTTCCCCTCTTAATTGCTCTTCATAGAGTATCTCTCCCAGTAATTATATGTAAAGTGTGTGCAAAGATTCTTCTCCATCTCCTTTTGATTTAGTTATTGGAACACACAACATCTGCTAAAACTGAAGCCCATAGTCTTAGAAATTTTTCTTTCATTGTGCTCTCAGTCTGCACGTCATTAGTACAATTCACATGGAAATTCTGTAGAGATGCAATATTGCTAACAGATTGTACTTTCCCAGAAAATCTGACCCCTCAAATTTGATTTATTTAGCATATTTGCATTTTAATGGATTTTTTCTGAAAGGGTAATCTTCCCATCAAAATGGGCTGCTGTGATTTTACAGAGTAATTCACAATTTTTAACTCATTTATATGTGTTTATTAATGTGCAGTATGAATATTTGCACAATGTACAGGCGCATATGGATTATGTTTACCTGAAATGCATGGTTAAAATTTTGGAAGACTGAGCTTTTGGTATTTTGACTACCTTACAAATGTTAACCCTCCAGTTTAATACATTCCATTGAGTCAGTCTCCCGGTTTCAAGGTTAATAATAACAAGAGCGTGCATGGTACCCTCTGGTTTATTGTACCCTCTTCACATACATTAACTCATATAATAAAGTGCTCAGCAGTCCTGGGAAAGCTCAATAACCTTTGGAAGGTACAAGAGAACTGCTTAAAGGGTCAGTTCCTCCTTCTCCCAGTCTCTGTCATTAACCTTTCAAGGATGGAAGTCAATCCTGACTCAGCTGTTAGCTTTAGGTAACGGCAAATGGACATGATCAGTGGATGTTGCTAGAAGGTGATACACTATCTAGTAGGACCAGGCTGAATTCTGTTACTTTCTCTCTTCACTAACGCCAACCTCTGTCCAAATGCTTTTTTTCTAAGCTCAGTTGGCACAAATGTGGTTTTGTCAATGTTTCCTTCCCAGTCCCCTAGTTCTCCACAGGAATTGATACATTTCCTTCTAATCCCTGGGATAGAATGCCAATTGCTGCTACTATCCATCATGGGAAAGAGCTGCAGGACATTATTTACATTTTCTCCAGCTGTTGGATGGGATCTTCCTTTATATACAGTGATTTTTGTCTGAGATGTTCACGGTATTCCTTAGGATAAAACAAAATAAAACAAAAAACTTCAAAAGACCTTTGCAGTTATGTATCAGTCTCTATTGTTTCTAAGCAGCATGTTTTATCATCTTATAAATACAGATAAATCAGAATATGTACCTTTCCATATGGGACTACAAACTCAAAAAACATGTCACCTCCTTGTGAAAGAACCATAAAAATATCAAAAACTGTATTTTTATATTGAGGTCTTTTCTACAATCTTTCCATGCTTGAAATATTTCTTTTTTTTTCTTTTACTGACATGTTTTGTGTACAGTTATCTGAATTATAACAAACGTACAGATTCAGATAATCACCACAACCATTGGGAAGCAGAGCAGTTCCTTCACCCTGAAGAACGAAGAACTTTTCTGTGTCTTATAATCATACCTCCCACTTCTAGCCCTGCCAACCACTGATCTGTTCTCCATCACTATTGATTTGCCAGTTCAAGAATGACATATAAATTGAATCCTAGACTAGGCAACCTTTTGAAACTGGCATCTTTCCCTCAGTGGAATGCCTTTAAGATTAACCCAAGTTTTGAAGTTTTATTCCTTTTCATTGTTGAATAGTATTCTATTGTATGGGTATACCACAGTATATTAAAATATATCTTTTAATACACATAATGGTATTTACAGAATCAGCATGACATATTAAAAATTGTTAACCCAAGGCAATAGAAATGTCTTGGAAACTACCCAAAGATAGATTTACACACCAGTTCTGCTCCTTAGTAATTGTGGGCAAGTGGAAAGTCTCTCTGAATCTCGGATTTTGCAGTGGGGTGTAATGACACTTCATAAGATCCTCAAAAGAATTAAATAAGATAAAGCATGTGAAGTGTCTGACACATAGTAAGTAGTCAAATGTATCTGTCTTCCACCTACCACCAAGTGAAGATAGCATAATACATATTTTTAGAAATTTTTATCTTCCTGATTTTCAGGTGTGGAAACTCATAACATTAACTATTTTTTATAGTCAGTTTGTTAGCAAGTGAGATATAATCTATTGTGCCATGCCTTGTAGAGATCTTTGCACATAGTGAGTTCTTAATAAATATGTTTCTAAGCATGTTCAAGGCGATAGTTTGCATGCTTTTCTAGTAAAAGGTTATTTTATGTAGTAACTTCCTAGAAGCTAGGAATTTGGTAAACTTGCTTTGAATAGCACCAGCAAACTGGGGGTTTCATGTAATCTGATGATGATATGATAGATGCATATTTTACCTGTTTCCTGTATCCCCCTGGAGAAAAGAAGGTGATACTTAATTTCGTGACCATGGTACATATAGCAACCATATACATTTTCCACCTCTGGGGTTTATTGGCAAGCTACTCTCCAACAGACAGTATGTGCTGCATGCAGGTGGAGACATTTATAACAGTTTAAAATGAAAAAAAAAAAAAAATGAGTGTGTGCTACAAATTACTGCATTTACAGGGCATTGTATAAGGTGGTGCTGAATCAACGTTTTGGGCATGAAAAATAAGGATGTTGATAAAGTTATTTGGGACAGATATGTCCCACTGGACTTTTGGGGGGAAGATAGAGTTAGTGGGACACAGGTGTCCCTCTGGACTCTGAGGGTAGGATTGGTGAGATTAGGCAAGAAAAAAAATCCATAGTACCTATCCAAAATTCAAAGACCCTCAATGATTTAGTATGCACTTCATTAATGAAAACACATGGTATCAACAAAAAATTCAAAGCAGAAAATAATTGAGTCTTGAAAGGGTTAAATATAAAGGAGGCTTGGGTGGCCGAGACCACATTGGTAAAGCCCTCTGATGAAGCTGATTTCTAAGTACCCTTATCTCACTTGATACTGACTGGACTCCGTTACTTGTCAGTAATTGATTTGTTGCAATTGCTGGAGCGTAACGTATAGCTTCGTTATCAGTATGAGCAAGAGGAAGCAATTAAATTTCTGACCCAAAGATAAAAAATATGTGTGCTTTGCCCACACGCCTTATATTTTATTCATTTTATATTTCTGGCTGAACGAGTGAGCAAGACTGTCCCTCAGGTATCAACATTTATAGTATAAAAATTATGTTAAGGAGGGTTTCAGTGCAGTTGTAATGCCAAGTGAATCATTAAAGTTATGTGCCATCGATTCACTTTGAACTCATAAAAATTCACTTGGTCTCAAACTTAACTTTAAAAAGTTAAACTGGCAATCTATCAGATTGGAAGGCATAAATATCATAAAAAAGAGTAAATATAATTTATTATTTTTCAATGTAATAATTTATAGATCACCATGTGTAATGATCTTGAATAGGTTGGTTCACTTGAAACTGCCAATAATCAACTGTTCCTCACTTTTAAAAATGGTAATTTCATTAAAAACCAACAAACCAACAAACCCATTGCCATCGACTCAATTCAGACTCATAGCGACCCTATAGGACAGAGTAGAACTGCCCCATAGGGCAGTTCTTTTGGTTAGCAGCCGTAGCTTGCCGTAGCTCTTAAGTTTCATGTAGTTAAACTAATAAAACACTCTCATATTTCAAATTGGGAGAGAAATGGATGGATATCCCCAATCCTTCTCTAATCTTCCATTTCTGGTTCACCAGCCCACCTGGATTATCAAGTGTTAAAAGGATGGAGGAGCACCTACCCCACAAGCCTAGGGTCCCATCTACAGGTCCACTCAACACCAAAATAAAAATTCTGTATCACTAAGGAACATTTCCATTTTGTGCTACAGCAGAACTACAATTAGGCTAGGCTTAAAAGTCTGCAGATTCAAGTTTTAAATTGAAGCCTCTGTATGGTGTGGTACACTGTGTGTATTGTGTGAGGTGCTGCAACTATCACGTATTTCATCCATTTTGCCCCAAATTCATTTCACATGCCTGGAATGCTGTCATTAGTAATTTACTTTTTTTTTTTTTTTTGAGTTAGTAAGTCTTTGGAAACCCTGGTATGATAGTGGTTAAGAGCTACGGCTGCTAACCATAAAGGTTGGCAGTTTCAATTCACCAGGTGATCCTTGAAAACTGTATGGGGCAGTTCTACTCTGTTCTGTAGG
This sequence comes from Elephas maximus indicus, assembly GCF_024166365.1. NCBI lineage: Eukaryota > Metazoa > Chordata > Mammalia > Proboscidea > Elephantidae > Elephas > Elephas maximus. The sequence goes on from NC_064821.1 coordinate 141,283,122, forward strand.
GGCGCTATGAGTCGGAATCAACTCGACAGCAACGGTTTTTTTTTTTTTTTTTTTAAAGTCTTACGAGTGAAACTGCAGATACAACTGTTATAGTTCCTTTTGCAGTATAAGTTAGAATGTACCTTTGTATATGCTGTCTTGTTCAATTCTCACAAGTAACGACACATGTTATTATTAAGACCATCGTGTGAACTGTGGAATCCTGGGTGGTACAAATAGTTAACACTCTCGCAGCTAACTGAAACGTTAGAGGTTCAAGTCCACTGGGAAGCTTGGCAATCTACTTTCAAAAAATCAACCATTGAAAACCTATTGGAGCACAGGTCTTGTGTGACACACATGGGGTGCCCATGAGTTGGAATTGACTCAATGGCAACTGGTTTTTCATGAAAACTGTGATCTTTCTCACACAAACTCTTAGTCCTTGACATTTATCTTTGGATTGCTCAAGTAGACATGTAAAAACACAGGGTTTTACAGTGGAAGAACTTCTGGATTAAGCAGCGAAGCACCTATATTTAGGACATGCCTGAAATCCTTTCTCATGCAAAGTCATTTAAATACACTTTAAGATACAGCTACAGATAATCTCAGTAAAAAAGAATTAAGCTACTTGATTATTATAGAAGCATGACTTTGTTTCTACGGGAAAAAAAAAAAAAACTCGGGAACAAATTGGATTGGAAATTAGGAAACAGAGGTTCTTTTCCTTGCTCTGTGGCTTTATGACCTCAATCACTTTGGGATTTGATTTTTTTCTCTATAATAAATGGGATTCAACTAGTAGATCACCTCAACATTTCTTCTGACTAGTCACCATTAAAAACAAAAACCCATTGCCATGGAGTCGATTCTGACTCATAGCAACCCTATAGGACAGAACAGAACTGCCCCATAAGGTTTCCAAGGAGTGGCTGGTAGAATGGAACTGCTGACCTTTTGGTCAGCAGCCGAGCTCTTAACCACCGTACCACCAGGGCTCCAAGTCCTGTCACCACTGAGTACATTATAATTGATTTAGGGAAAATATTCTTCTTCATGCTTTCTCCAGTTTCCCAATCATCTTTGAGTGAGGCATTGTGCCATGAAGAAGGCAAAGAAGGGTGAATTGCCATTGTCTAGAGGGTTTTTTTCCATAAAAATTTCAGATGATTTTCAGAATGCTATTTTAGTGAAGAGGCAAAAATTTCTGGCTTTATTTTCTTGCTGTAATTTCATCATACTTGAATGGATTATTAAATTACTGGACTTTTCTCCCCACTAAGAGTTCAAAATTAGGAACAAGGAAAATAATTTTGGAAGGAAAGAAAAAAAATTTTTTTTTAAAACAATATCCTAATTACTGAATTGGAAGATACCACATAATGAAAATTTTACATTGTATTACTGTTAAACAAAATCATTTTGAAAGAATGGTTGGACAAGTATTTGGAAGAAAAACATACGACTGTGCATATTCTTTACTCTTCTGGTGATCACTTTTTGCTATTAAATAGGGTATTAATCATATTTACATTATTACAAACAATACTTCAATGTGTAATAATGTCTTCAGTTTAATCTAACGATAAGAATAAAATATTTAGTTTGTTTTTACTCACTGATGACTTGCTTTAATACTTCTTTTGACTCATATAGATCTCCCATAAAAACCCAGAAAGATAAATTGCAAAACCTTAATTAACTTCATAAAAATCTCATGGAATGGGATATCCTGGGGAACTACAGTTTTTATTAACAGAATTCTTCCTTTTTTTTGTCAGAATTCTTAACTTAGTAACCAAAATGTACTGACTATACCGCATTTTCCTTTGATGATTTGAGATTGGGACCATTATTTCAAAGCTCAGTTCTTTAATATTCATTGCTGTAGTAGTACAAGATGTAGAAGATTGATTTTCTACAAATGCTGATGGTAGGATAAATTCTAAATGTTGTTACAAAAGAAAAAATGCCTGAAATATGTGTGCTTTCTTGAAACAACACCAACCGCACTATTTATTTTGTGACTACTATATGGCAGAGGGGAAACCCTGGTGGCGTGGTGGTTAAGTACTACGGCTGCTAACCAAGAGGTCAGCAGTTCAAATCTGCCAGGTGCTCCTTGGAAGCTCTATGGGGCAGTTCTACTCTGTCTTCTAGGGTCGCTATGAGTCGGAATCGACTTGACCGCAGTGGGTTTGGTTTTGGTTTTTTATATGGCAGAGGGGCCCTGATGGTGCAGTAGTTAGGAGCTTAGGCTGCTAACCAAAAGGTCGGCAGTTTGAATCCACCAGCTGCTCCTTGAAAACCCTATGAGGCGGCTCTACTCTGTCCTATAGGTTCGCTATGAGTTAGAATCAACTTAACAGCAGCAGGTTTCAGTTTTTGTATGGCAGAAGAAATCCCTGGGTGGTGCAAACAGTGAACACATTCAGCTGCTAACTATAACGTTAGAGGCTCAAGTCTACTCAGAGGCACCTCAGAAGAAAGGTCTGGTGATCTGCTTCCAAAAAATCAGCCCTTGAAACCCTATGGAGCATAGTTCTACTCTGACACACATTGGATCTCCATGAGTCGGAATCAACTTAACGGCAACTAATGTATATGTCAGAAACGGGGAGGTGTTTTACCCACATATGTCTGATCCTCACAACTACCCCCAGTTGCCTGAAGAGTATCCCCAGTTTAACAACTACCCCCAGTTTAAGGAAGAATAAAACAGCATCAGTGTTGATTTGCCTCTCTTCCAAAAATGGTGTGCAATGTCCTACTGCTAGAGCCATGCCACTTAACTGAGGCTTCCAGTATGTGTGCACAGTCTGGTTTTGCATATATCAGGTTTTTACTAATCAAGATTATGAACAGTGATTTGTTTATATTTGCTTGATCCTAATTTTTAAAGTTTCTGAACTACAAGTTGATCATGACCCAGATACCAGCAAAAGGATCCATTTTGAGCATCTAGTTTCGGCTATTGTTTTATTTCGATCATTTACTCAGGACATTGAAGGACAACCAAAATAAATGCTGATTAGCATTCACAATCTGTATCTTTGACAAAGGACCTACAGCTGCAGTCAGCTTCGTTTGCCCCATTCATTCCATATCACTGCTAAAGAATCTTTCTTCCCAAAGTGCTGGCAGGATTTATGATTTTGCTTAGGATGGCCCCCATTGTTCATAACACAAATATTGACTTTTGGAAGCCTTCAAGTTGGTTTACAAACATGAAGTTACAAAGACACTTCAGCGGGATTCTATGCAGCATATTTCCAAATGGATCAATGAAGGTTTTGCTGAGCCGGCAGCGGCAGAATTAATTTTACAGAGTGTGGTGAATAGTAACAGTAACAGTAATGGCCATTTATTGTCATGAATGACCCAGACTCCGTACTACACCCTGGTGAAGTAAGCAGCATTATCCTCATTTGAGGATACTGCAGAAACTGAAAATTAAAATGACTTGGCCAAGGTCCCACAATTATGAGTCTACAGGGCTAAGATACCACTCAGGTCTGTTGAGCTCTCAGTTCTTGGGCTTGACCACCATACTTCACTGACATGCTCAAGGGTTTCCTTCCTTAATAATTGCTTTAAGTTATTCTCAGGGAGCTTGAATATTTGGAAATGTTCCCTGATTGTACGGATCCATGGATTTATACTTAACAAAACAATGTGTCTTTTCATGATCAAAACATGTGGGAAATAATCTGTATTCACAGATGTGGAAACAGTCCAGACAGTGATTGATCTGAGTTTAAGCTGAGTTGCAGTTTAATGTTGGGGGTGTAAATTCAGGACCTACTTAGATTATGCATTCCCTCTTCCTAAGGATAATATGTTTTCTAATGCAGAGTTTCCCAATGGTTTAATATTACTAAGCCTTTTATAAATATAAGCCATTCAACTTCTCTATGTAGTTAAGACTCATTACCTAATTTTAAAGATGGGCAAACCTGAGATACACGGAAAAAACACAGAAGCTAAGCAATATTATTACCATGTTCCAATTAACTTTTGCAAACTTTAAAAAATTTAGTTGCATATAGGAGTACACAATTCATTTATTTTTTCTAGCCGTATAATTTCTTTAAGCTCTTGTACTTGGCCCATTAGTGTTATATTTGTATCTTCAGTAGAGTATAACTAGGTTATCTAATAAAATGTATACTTTGTGATACTTGTTTTGAAAGTGAAAACTTAAAATATTGGAAATGTAGAAGAACAGAATAAGCTGTAATACAGTCACAGAGTAAGGAACTTTAAAGATCTCTCAGTACTCCCAGTTAAAGATAAGTACCACTTGTCCAGGTCAGAACCATCTGGCCTTTGAGAGAAACATACCATTGCAGCTGGAACCTCAAAGGCCGACACTCAAATTACTATACTAGCTGTTTTACTTCCTGTTTTCTTGAGAAAGCACCCACCTCCTAAAATCAAGCACTGTTCATTCTGTGAGGATGCAGTACCACATGATGTCAATTATAAGAGATCAAGAGTGTAATTCCAAATACTCCTAGCTCTCTTTAATTTGCCTTTGAAGAAGTTGTATCTTTGAACTTATCTAGACATTTTTAGATTAGGTTGACCAGTTCCACAATTTATTTCTTATTCAAGTTTCAGGAGTACTTCCTATAACAAATATTCTGGGAGTTAGAAATGCAGTGTATTTGTTCCTTCCCTAGATCTGGTTCATAATTAAGCTGTTAAGGTATAGCCTTTTTAAGGCCACATTTAATAATTATTAGAATGAATTATTATTATTTTTTTTTAGAATGAATGATCAGATGCCCTTAATTGTTCAGGAAAGCAGTTAACTGGTTTATTCAGATAACCTCCTTCCAAATACATTCCCACGAGATCTTGTTCCAATCTATATGTTAATATTTAAAGTTCCTCATTAGTACAAAGTCATCTAACTTTTCACACTCCTGAATCTCTTTAAACATCTCTACCTCAGGTTTAGCATTATGAATGCAGGGTTGCGCATGCGTATGTGTGTGATTGTGTGTTTTGAGACGGAATCTACTCTTTTTTTGTGGCTTCCCTAATTACTGTTTTATGTAGAGCCTTGATATACCATCATCTCACTTATATATTGAAAGCATGCTTTTTTCTCTGTTTTGATATGTGTTTTTGTTGTTGTTAGGTGCCGTCGAGTCAATTCCGAGTCATAGTGACCCTATGTACAATACATGGAAACACCACCCAGTTCAGTGCCATCCTCACAATTGTTGTTATGCTTGATCCCATTGTTGTAGCCACTGTCAGTCTATCTTGTGGAGGGTCTTCTTCTCTTTTGCTGACCTTCCACCCTACCAAGCATGATGTCCTTCTCCAGGGACTGGTGGTCCTTCCTAATCACATGTTCAAAGTACATGGGACAAAGTCTCACCATTCTCACTTCTAAGAGCATTCTGGCTGTGCTTCCTCCAAGACAGATCTGTTTGTTCTTCTGGTAGTCCATGGTATATTCAATATTCTTCACCAACATCACAATCCAAAGGCATCAATTCTTCTTCAGTCTTCCTTTTTCATTGCCCAAATTTCACATGCATATGAGGTAACTGAAAAACACCATGGCTTCTTGGGTGAGGTACACCTTAGTCCTTGAAATGTCATCTTTGCTTTTTAACACTAAAGAGATCTTTTGCAGCATATTTGCCCAATGCAATGCATCTTTTGATTTCTTGACTGCTGCTTCCATGGGTGTTGACTGTGGATCCAAGTAAAATGAAATACATGACAACATCAATCTTTTCTCAGTTTATCATGATGTTGCTCATTGGTCTAGTTGTGTTTGTTTTCTTTATGTTCAGGTGTAACCCATACTGAAGGCTGTAGTCTTTGATCTTCATCAGTAAGTGCTTCAAAACCTCTTCACTTTCAGCAAGCAAGGTTGTGTCATCTGGATAACAGGTTGTTAATGAGTCTTCCTCCAATCCTGATGCCCTGTTCTTTATTTAGTCCAAACTTCTCAGATTATTTGCTCAGCATACAGATTGAATAAGTATGGTGAAATGATACAACCCTCCTGCACACCTTTTTTGACTTTAGAAAATTTCCGGAAAATGGTTGAGTTTTCATCTTAGTTACCAGAAACACATGGAAACCAACATTAACATTTCATATCTTTGTTGGTCCTTAGAATACTCAGGCATCTCTTCGCCAAAAAGATTCTGTTAAGCCAATGAAGGCTACAACCTTGGTCCTAAATAGAATATCTCCATTTGACTTTCCCATAGTCACAGATTTGTTCTATGGAACCCACTTTAAAACAATCCTGGAGCCATGTACCAATCCCTTCGAGTAGACACCTTAGGTTTTTCAAAGTTAAATAGGAAGAATGCATTCACTTATCTGGCCATCCATAAATATGAAATGCTTAGTTACCCAAGGATTATTTAGTTTGTTGTTGCACTTGCTACCACACAAAGGAGGTGGTGCAATGGTTAAGCTCTAGGCTGCTAACCAAAAGGTCTTAGGTTTGAACCCACCATTTGCTCCCTGGGAGAAAGATGTGGCAGTCTGCTGCTGTAAAGATTTACAGCTTTCGAAATGCTATGGGGAAGTTCTGCTTTGCCCTACAGCGTTGCTATGAGTCGAAATTGACTCCACTGCAATTGGCTTTTTTTTTTTTTTTTTTTTTTGCCAACATAAAGAACCTCTCACCCCAACGTTTGTACACTTGTCTGTTATCTGTGGAAGAGACATGACAAATTATGTAGACAAGGACTATATTTTCCCGTGCTTGTCTAGCACATTACTAGTACTTACTAAAGATGAGTATTTGGTGCCTGTGTGTGTGGGGAGGGGGGGAGCTGGTTAGAACTGATGAATAAAAAATGAATAGTCCCCTCAAAATTAATGTAAGCATTTATCATTGTTCATGATAAATATGATGGGGGTGAACCACTTGAAGTTTAGAAACAGAAGAGTTGTAAATCCCACATTTTTCACCCTAGAATTTCCACTATGGTAGGAGGTGGGATGGGGAGAGTTTGAGGGACAGGACAGTGTTTTTGTCAGGAAAACTGACTGCTATAATATATTTGAAAGCACAATGATGCTTTGGGCATAAGGCTCAATTAAGAATTTAGGCAGGATTCCAAAGTATTCTTTGCATTTGAAAATATTTTTTTTGAAAAAAAATTAGCTCAAATGACTTACAGTATAAGAAAATAGAGTGAAGAAACACACTAAATAAGCACATTTTAGGGGTCAGGTACTTCATAGATTCTCATATTATCTTCAAAATAATCCCAGAGGTAACAAAAATTGGCTCTTTTTGCCCCTGAAGAAGCTCAGGCTCAGGAAGGTAAAGTAACCAGCCTAAGGGCACAGAGTTCATGCTCTTTCATCCACCTTTCACTGTTCCTATGAATAACCAATCTGCTGAAGTATTCGTCGAAGGGGAATTTAATATTGATGTCCTTAAAACGTGTATGAAGATCCAGTATTAACTTTGAATTTTAGCACTGGATGGTTAGTCAACCATCAACAATGCTATCTGACCACCTAATAGGGACAAATAATGTGTATGTTGAGGATTCTGAGGGAAAGTAATATCTTATTCCTGAGATTGGATAACATCTGAAAGAGAAGACAGGATATGCACAAATCTATAGGAAAAAAATATACGCCCCTACAGAAATATGGGTATGTTCACAAGCATTTTGTAAGCAATATGAATGAAAAGGAAGTAACTGCCGATAGCTATTGGAATGAACTGGGTTACTTGAGTTAGGTTAGATAAGTTTAAGTCTAGAAGTTAAATTTTATAGAATTAAAACACTATATAGGTGCTTATTATGTGTCATACATAATGAACAGATTATCATTTAATATTCATATTAACCCTGCAAAGTAGGTACTAGTATTATCTCCATTTCCCTAGCCATGAAACTAACGCAAAAAGAGGTCAAGCAGCTTGCCTAGGCTTCCAGAGCTGGGAAATGGCAGAGCTGGGACATGAAATATCAGTGCCAGTGGCCACCAAGTACTCCGACTCATGGCAACCCTGTGCATATCCGAGTAGACCTGTGCTTCACAGGATTTTCAATGGCTGATTTTTCAGAATTAGATCACCATGCCTTTCTTCCAAGGTGCCTCTGGGTGAACTTGAACCTCCAACCTTTTGGTTTTCAGCGAAGTGTGTTAACCATTTGCACCAACCAGGGACTCCTGGAGTTTGAACTAAGGCAGTCTAATTCCAGAGTCACTGCTTTGACATGATCTCACTTCTATGTTAATATGTCCATGTAAGTATGGTATGTGGGCTACATCTATGCACAGGCATGAAGATTGTGATTCTCCAACCCCAGACATAAGTTTTATATGTGAAAATGCTTGTCTATTGTTCTCAGAGGAGGAAATTCATTAATTTATTCAACAAATATTAATTGAATCCTTACAGTGTGCCATACACTGTTCAAGCTGGGGACAGATCAGTGATAAGACAGAAAGGGACCCTGTTTTGTTACAAGCACAGTGATAAGTACTCGATACACATGAACAATGCATTACAATGCATTTTAATTTTCAAAATAATACACACTTTCATTGGTTTGAATAAATCACCTACATTAAAAAAAATAGAGTCTTCTTAATCCAAAATTACCCTCAAAAGTTAATACTATTCTTCCAAAACTATTAAGTAGGATGGCGTGGGGGATTCCTATTTAGAACCAGAGGAGCAGTTTAAATACCCTTACAATCTTGGAATGATTTTCTGAATGAAACCTTGACATATATCCTTGTCATAGTTACATTTTCTAATATGGTAAGTCACTCTTGTGTTAAATTTAAGAGCAGTTTACTCCCACTGCCCAAAACTGCTTGTTATATATGTTGTTCAGTGCTGTCCATCCAGCAACCTGTAATTAGTTGTTGAATATTTGTAATAATGTGTGTTCTACATTAAAGAAATCAACACAGCCATTACTACCTCATTCTCAAACTACCAATCATTTGCCAAATTTAAACGGTCCTTTTTTGTAGCCTAACAATGATGTTTTTCTTGATAATAAACTCTCATCACTAAAAATCATCCAGCTCCAATTCTTTAAAATGAATTATCATTCTAGACACCTGCTAAGGTAATCCTATGGTTTAATTAAAAGGGCAGGACTCTAGGAATATTTTCTCCCATTGCCTTGTATATACATTATTTCTTTACCTGCTCACCAGAGTGGAAGCTGGGAGCTGTGTCAGGCTCCCCGAAGCGGCCCCTGAGAGTCTCTGCCTAAACTGGTGTTTAGGAAGGGACCCACAGAGATCACAGAAGGGCGCTTTACGTATATGCAGACCTATAACTACATACATACCCACGCACACCCGTGCATACCCACATATGGGTGCATTTTGCATGCGTGCGGTGTGAGCCTTCGTTGGTCTCCCACATATTTCCTGACTCTGGGGAATCTCGGAATCGCTGCAGTTCTTTGTAAATGAAGGAATAGCGAGATGAGGCATATTAGCCCTTTTCCCTTCCCTGGCGGCTGGCACCGCTGGGTCCCAGGAATCTGCAATGCTTCGTCTCACAAGCAGCTAATAAAGGGAGACTGAGAGAAGATGAGCAAGAGGAGAAAACGTGAACGAGGAAGGGGCTGATGTACAAGAAATGATGTTTCAGGAACTACCGAGTTATGATTTCTGTATTTTCTCTCTAGGAAGCTGGAAGGGAGGCAAAGAATCCTGGAATCTAAAATCCTCTGAGAATTATGTTTCTAATCGAGCCTAGAAATTACCGCGTTCTGTGCGGGGCTTGTGGACTCCGAGAGAGCGCCGACTGAACGCACCGGCTGAAACTCGCCGCGCGGCATTGAGCACTCTCGGCTTTGGAGGGGTTTGCGCTCCGAAGATGCGTCCACGCAACCATTTTCCCAGGCGCTGTGCGGGTTTCTGAAGCCGCCCAGCTGCTGCCTCGGAAGGGAGTTTCTAGAAGCTCCATCTCTATCTACTGCTTCTCCCCCCGCCCCCGCCTTTTTTTTTAATTTTTGTTTTTTACCCCGACAAGGAGCATCTCCAGCTCCACAGCATCCGCCCACTGAGGGGTACAGGTGCCACCGTCCCGGCTATTGCCACCGGTCCGCCGACGCCGCCTCCTCCTGGCGGGCCTGGGGGCTTGACCTCACGCTGCTGCACGGCGAACGGTCTCGTGCCGGGGTGCCGCGGCTGCTGTCGGTCGCCCGGGACTACCCGCCCTTCCGCGCCACCCCGCGCCCCCGCGGGCGGCGCTTGCGGCGGGCAGGGGGCGGGGAGGGGAGCAGGGACTCATCTGGGGGTAGCCGCCTCCTCAGCAGCCTGTCGGCACCTCGACACCCGAACCTGCCTCCGCCTCTTCCTCCAGCGGCTCCATCCCGCCTCCCGCGCCTGGTCTTCCCGCCGCCCCCGCCGCCGCGCCCCCTGTGGCTGCCTCGGCTGAGCGGGGAGGGGGCCCGCCGTGTCCGTTGCCCGCTTCGGCCCGGCCCGGGAGGCGTGCATGCCCCGGCTGCCCGCGGCGCTCACCAGCAGCATGCTCTATTTCCAGATGGTGATCATGGCAGGGACGGTGATGCTGGCGTACTACTTCGAGTACACCGACACGTTCACCGTGAACGTGCAAGGCTTCTTCTGCCACGACAGTGCCTACCGCAAGCCCTACCCGGGCCCAGAGGACAGCAGCGCCGTGCCCCCCGTGCTCCTCTACTCGCTGGCCGCCGGGGTTCCCGTGCTCGTGGTAAGCCCGGGGCGCTCGCCTTCGCCTCCAGTTCCCTTCTTTCGTCCCTGGCTTTCGGGCTTGAGGCCCGGGTTAGGATCGGGGCGCGGCAGCCTTTGCCTTCTAAGTTCCTGCAAGTTGTTGGGAGCCCTTTCCCAGAGGACATTCTTCTAGGGGGCGTGAAGGGCGGGTGGGAAGGAAGCCCCCATCTCTTCCCGCACGCCACCCCCGCACTCCCTGCGGTGGCTGCGGTGTTGGGTGATGGGAGTGGGGGATGGGAGCTAATAGGGACTCTAAGGAGGTGATAGGTGGTGGTCGGGGCTAGCAAAGAGGAAAGACATTGGGATGAGTCTTCATCCACTGTGTGGCCTGGCTCCGCTGACTGCTCTTAGCCTGGAAGATGAGCAGGAGCAGGGTTTGGCTAGGAGAGTGGGATCCGTTTCTGGGGGTGTGAAAGGGACGCCTGCTTCTGGAGTCGGGGCGCGTATTCTTATTTTACCACCGTCTTCCGTTTCAAGATGAGGGCACAAATGGGACCAAGTTGACCAGGAAACAAATACCCAAAACAGAGTATGAGAATTTGTAAATGAAGCGGCCCACAGCAGTGTCTTGCTGAAAAGCAGCGCTGGTGTTTAAACTACAAGAGCGCTTCAGGATGTGTTTAAAGGCAGCCCTACTCCCTCTTTTTTACTCCCTGGGCAGCTTAAGTCCTTTTCGCTTAGAGCCTGGCTGAGAGTGCCTTTGGATTTATGGACTCATTCTGAGTATGTGTGACTGACTGTACACACACACCCATAACTATATAGTTACTGTTATAATAATCACATAATAATTGACATATGTGGATATGGTACAAAGTTATTGGGGGGAGAATTAGGGGTTTCTTTAGAAAACCTGCTGCATTATGATTTCTTTGACAATGTCTTGGAGGTTCCCTTGCTGTAGCCCTGCCTCTTTTGCTCTGTTTAACAGATAAAAAAGAGAAAATTAGAAAGTGAGAGGAAAGGGACAATGAAGTTTTTATTTTCAGTGGCTGAATGTGCAAATTCTAGTAAGGAATGTTAAGAACATCTGTTGTATCCATTAGGTTTGGATATTTGTCTTTTCCTTGATTTTAGGGGAAATGATTTAATAAAATACAAAATAATGAAATGTCCCTAACACACACACACATACACACAATGGAATTCCACAAACCAACCAAGGAACTTCTTGATAACTTCAAAGCAACTTTGTTTATCACATGTACTGTGATAGTCGACTTCAGGTTCAGCTCCAGCGTAATGATTTGAAATGTGTTAGACTTCACACTGGAATGTGTTTTATTCTTTTTTTTTTTTTAGTATTGTAATTTACCAAAACGTAGCAGAAACCCCAAATCCAGGTTCATGTTTGTGTTCTATCTCCTCCACTTGAAAAGCTGGAAGAGGAAAAAAAAATTAGTCTGTTTCTTAGGGCACCTCTAACAGAATAGCTCAGGGATTTTTCAAGGATGTTACAAAAAAAAAAAAAAAAAAGCCTGTCATTGGTTTGGTTGCAACCATAATCGATAGTGGCTGTAACTCATCGCTTGGTAATTCCTGTTCTGTGTCTTATTTAAGTGAGATAGTAGTTTTTGCAATCCTAACCATCCATTAACCATCCATTCATAGTTGCAGGTGCCAGTAAGAGACAAGAACACATTGGCCCAAAGATGCTGACTATTCTCCACGTAGGGGTGAGAGATGCCTAGGAGGGGAAAGGTAATTAGTCATTGTTGAGCGTCTACTCTGTGCAAGGCATTGAGTGGGCATTGTTGTTGCTAGTTACCATAGAGTTGAATCAGACTCGTCGTGACCCCATGTCTGCAGAGTAGAACTGCTCCATGGGGTTTTTATAAAAAAAATTTATTTATTTTGTTTTGTTGAGAATATACACAGCAAACATACACCAATTCAGCATTTTCTACATGTACAATCCAGTGACATTGATTACATTCTTCGAGTTGTGCAGTCATTCTCACCCTTCTTTTCTGAGTTGTTCTCCATAGGATTTCCAAGGCAGTGACCCTTCAGAAACAGATTTTCAGGCTTCTCTTCCAAGGTGCTTCTGGGTGGGTTTAAACCACCAGCCTTTGGTAGCAGCTGAGCACTTAACTGTTTGAACCGCTCAAGGACTCCTAAGTAGTCATATCATAGTCTCATACATTTCTCACGGCAGCCCTCCCCAGAGATATTATTTCCAATTAACTTTTGAGGAAACCGAGGTTCAGATAATAAATTAAAAATACCTGTAAACACTAATGATGGGTGTGATATTTGTATGTCCACGAGACTGACAACCAAATGCCGTGCTATCTCCACAGCTCCAAAGATCATGTTTTCCGAAGGAAGATCAGAGATGGCTGATGGGCAGGCATGGAGGATATAAGTGGGAAGATATTAAAAGGGAGGTTCCAACTTGATCTTCATGTTTTGACTTTTAGTTCTTTTAGGCACAAAAGAAGGGATTTGGGAGTCAGTCTGAAGTAAAGGAAATGTTGAGTTTTAGAGGACAGCCATGCCATTTGTGGAGTTATTACTTTTTTTCTGGATTCTTTAGTAGGTTTTCTACATACCCTTCTCTCCCCACATACAGCGGCTGCACCCCCCTGTGGTGGCTGCAGTGTTGGGTGATTGGGAGGTAGATGGGAAGAAAGTGGAAGTGTAAGGAGATGATTGGTGGTGGTCAGGGCTAGGAGGGTTTGCTGTGAGAAATATATGAGACTATGACTATTCAGGAAACCCTGGTGGCATAGTGGTTAAGAGCTACGCCTGCTTACCAAAAGGTCAGCAGTTCAGATCCACCAGGTGCTCCCTGGAAACCCTGTGGGGCAGTTCTACTCTGTCCTATAGGGTCGCTGTGAGTTGGAATTGACTTGATAGTAACAGGTTGTTGTTTGTTTTGTTGAGACTATTCAGGAGTCCCTGGGAGGTGCAAATGGTTAAGCACTCTACTACTAACCAAAGGTTGTTGGTTCAAACCCATCCAGAAGGTTTTCTAAATATATAATTTACATCTCTGAAATTAATTTTTATTATCCTCATCTGATATTTAGGAGAACTGAGACTCGGAGAGATTAGGTAACCTGCTCAAGAACTGGGGTTAAAAAAATGTTACAGACAGAATTTTAACCCTAGTCTGTCAAATCCCCAAGCCTGTGCATTTTCTATTGTAATGTGCAAATACAATTTGTTCATAAATTGGTTTTCTACATAAGTGACTCCAACGAAGAGTCCCTTTTCTCATATCATACATTTCTTGGACTGTAGTGATAAAGGTTCTTCATAATATGTATATTTTTTAACTTTCCATCTCATTACTAATCCTTTAGGGCAATTTTGAAAAGTGGCTCTCCTCATTGCCACAATCTGTGCATTTGTATCATACTTGCAAAATGTATATATCTAATAATTGAAAACAATGGGTCTTTAAAACATTATCACTGTTATATAGTATTGGTTTGGGGCCCAGGTTTTGGGTCTGATGGATTTGAATTCAGATCCAAAGTACACTCTGATACGAAGTTGAAACTCTCTAATTGCTTTGTAACCTTGAGCAATTTATCTAAACTCATTAAGCCTCAATTTCCTTAAAGCACAGGATTTTGGATATTAAATTAGATATAATAGGTTAATGCCATCCTTGGCCCATAGTTGGTACTTTACAAGAGGTCACTATGCACTATAACATTATCGGAGTCCTTGGGTGATGCACATGGTTAACATTGCTTGGCTGCTAACCCTGAGGTTGGAAGTCTGAGTACACCTAGAGGTGTCTTGGAAGAAAGGCTTGGGCAGTCTACTTCTGAAAAAAATTAGCCCTTGAAAATCCTATGGAGCATAGTTCTACCCTGACACACATGGGGTTGCTGTGAGTCAGAGGTGACTCAACAGCAGTTGGTTTTTCATTTTATACTATTATTATTATTAATAAGTAATTCATTAAATACCATTTGAATGTCTTTTGTGTTCCAATCACTGCATCAGACAGAGTAGTGGTTATAAAGGCACCATCGGAAATAAACCATGGTCCCTAATCCTAAGAAGTTTATGACTTAATTTTGGAAATTAGGAAGCACACTGTCATGAATTGAATTGTGTTCCCCAAAAATATGTATATCAATTTGGCTGGGCCAGGATTCCCAGTATTGTGTGATTGTCCACCATTTTGTCATCTGATGTGATTTTCCTATGTGTTGTAAATCCTGCCTCTATGATGTTAATGAGCTGGGATGAGCAGCGGTTATGTTTAGAGGCAGGACTCAGTCTACAAGATTGGATTGTGTCTTGAGCCAATCTCTTTTGAGATACAAAAGAGAGAAGCGAGCAAAGAGACGGGGACGTCGTACCACCGAGAAAACAAGTGCCAGGAGCAGAGCGTTTCCTTTGGACCCAGGGTTCCTGTGAGGAGATGTTTCTAGTACAGGGGAAGATTGATGACAAGGACCTTGCTGCAGAGCCGACAGAGAAAGCCTTCCCCTGGAGATGACACCCTGAATTTGGACTTGTAGCCTACTAGACTGTGAGAAAATAAATTTCTCTTTGTTAAAGCCATCCACTTGTGGTATTTCTGAAATTTTTTTTTTTTTTTAGATAACTAAGACACACACCAAATACTATAATATAAACCAAAAATGCTAAAAGTTTATATACATACGTGTGTGTGTTTTGTTGCTGTTGTTGCCGTTGAGTTGACTCCAACTCCATGGTGACCCCATGCACAACAGAACAAAATGTTGCCTGATCCTGCATCGTCTTCACAATTGTTGGTATGCCGGAGTTCATTTTTGCAGCCACTGTGTATTTTGAGTGCATTCCAACCTAGGGGGTTTATCTTCCAGCATTACATAGGACAATATCCTTTTTTTTTTTTTTAAGTTGTGCTTTAAGTGAAAATTTACAGGGAAAATTAGTTTCTCATCCCACAATTAATACACAAATTATTTTGTGACATTGGTTGCAAACCCCTCCCTGTGTCAGTACTCTCCCTTTCTCTGCCTTGGGTTCCCTGTTTCCATTCATTCAGTTTTCCTGTCCCTTCCTACCTTCTCGTCTTCGCTTTTGTGCAGATGTGTCCATTTAGTCTCGTATACATGATTGAACTACAAAGCGCATTCCTTACATGTGTTGTTGTTTGTTTTATAGACCTTTCTAATCTTTGGCTGAAGGGTGAACTTTGGGAGTAACTTCAGTTCTGAGTTAAAAGGGTATCTGGAGGCCGTACTCTTGGGGTTTCTCCAGTCTCTGTCAGACCAATAAGTCTGGTATTTTTTTGTGAATTTGAATTTTGTTCTACATTTTTCTGCCACTCTATCCAGGTCCCTATATTGTGATCCCTTCAGAGCTGTCGATGGTAGTAGCCAGCCAGGCACCATCTAGTTGTTCTGGGCTCAGGCTGGTGGAGGCTGTGGTACTTGTAGTCCATTAGTCCTTTGGACTAATATTTCCCTTGTGTCTTTGGTTTTCTTCATTCTCCTTTGCTCTGGACAGGATCTAACCAGTAGATGTATCTTAGATGGCTGCTCACAGGCTTCTAAGACTCCAGACGCTACTCACCAAAGTCAGATATAGAGTATTTTGTTTACAAACTATGTTATACCAGTTGATCTGGATGTCCCCTGAGAGCATGTTCCCAACCTTAAGCCCAGTAACTTGGTCTCTCAGGGAATTTGGATATGTCTGTGAAGCTTTTATGGCTTGCCTTCATCAAGTGGTGCTGACTTCCCCTGTATTGTGTACTGTAGGACAATATTCTGTTGTGATCCATAGGGTTTTCATTGGCTAATTTTCAAAAGTACATCACCGGGCCTTTATTTCTAGTCTGTCTTAGTCTGAAAGCTCCATTGAAACCTATCCACCATGGTTCACCCTGCCTGTAATTGAATTACTGGTAGCATAGCTTCCAACTTCATAGCAATGCTCAAGCTACTACAGTAGAACAAACTGACAGATGGGTAGTGGATGTGTGTGGGCATGTGTGTGTGTGTCTAAAGAACTCTAGTGGTTCAGAAGAGGATAAGATCATTTTTGTTTGGAAGTGTGAGGAAAGGAGTCAGGGAGGAGATGGTAGCGTTTGAGATGTGATTTGAAGGAGAGACCGAAATGAAATTTGGGTTAGAACATCCCAGAAGCAGCTGCATGAACCACCCTGTGGAGGGAGAAAATGCAGACTATGATCTTGAAATAGTGACTAGTTTGGCTTGTTTCTAAGAATGATGTGGCGGGAACATGGGTACGTGACTGAAGAAGACGATTGGGGTCCCCATTGATGAGACCTGGAATACCAGGCTGAGAGATTATTCTTCACTTGTTAGAGATTGAGCAGAGACATGGTATGATTGGTGGTGTTTTAGGACATTATTCTGTCAGTAGTGTGTAGGGCTCTTCATATATATATAATTTTAAGTGTTTATCCCCAATTCTGTTTTATCTTGCTAATATTATTTTAATTGTGCTTTCAGAAAACACAAGTAATTTGAGCTATTTACATA
The DNA here is from genome assembly GCF_024166365.1 of Elephas maximus indicus. Classification (NCBI taxonomy): domain Eukaryota; kingdom Metazoa; phylum Chordata; class Mammalia; order Proboscidea; family Elephantidae; genus Elephas; species Elephas maximus. The sequence continues at coordinate 141,300,314 of NC_064821.1, forward strand.
GATGACATAGTTTATAATCTCTGAAGACGGGCACTGTTCAGTTTGATCTGTACAGCATCTGCCAAAGTGCCACCTACGGCATGTAGTTTAATTAGTGGTAGTTGGTTTTGATTGTTTAAAACAAGTGGTGAAGCTGATAGTTTCCATTCCCTACATTTGGGAATAATGGTCACTAGCAGCATTGTTCCTTAGATCTCTGAGGAACACAGGTGATCTTAAGGAGGTCCAGCTAGGCTATCCATCGCCACAGAGCCAGAACCAAGGAGGAAAAAAAAAAAAAAACTGGCACCAACCCAGGTAGCCACTGACACAAAGCAGGGCAGGTTTGAGGGCTAAGGGCCCTCTCTTTTTCTTTATGTCTGCATCCCCAAGAAATTCTCTTTGGATTCTGAGACTCAGATTCAAGGGATGCCACTACTGCTGCTGAGGTGGATAATGACAGGGAGGAATCTCTTACCCAGAGCCCCATCGTGTAGGATGAAACAGCTTTCAGCTTTCCTGTAGGCCTCTTTTCCCTCAGACCTTGCTTTGGGTGCCTCTCCTCTTCACAGCACTAGAACACAAATCCTGTGGTGTGGTTCAGGGGAAAAAAAGCACAGACATTGGTGGTAGACAAGTCTGGATTCTTATCCTGGTTTTTATCACATTCTAGCTGTGTAGCCTCAGGCAAAATGTTCTTAATCATAAATTGGAAATAAAAATATTGACCACTTGAGAGGCAATATGGGTAAAGGTTAAAGTCACAGATTTTGGAATTAGATTGGTTGGGTTGGAAGCCCAGTTCTGCCACTTCCCAGCTGTGTGAACTTGATCCAGTTATTCTCTCTGGGCATTGGTTTCTTAGATTGTAAGATGAGGATGTTATGAGTACTGTGTCTCATAGGGTTGTTAGGAGTATGAAATGGGTTAACACATGTAAGCATCAGAGTAGTGTCCAGCTACATTTTATTCCTCTCAAGTTTGTGTTATTAATCAAGACAATCTATTTAAATCACGTAGCAAAATCCTTTTGTTGGAGGATCCCAAGGCTAATATATTATTATAGTAGAGCAACCCATAGAGGCCACCTAGAGTAGCCATCTACACACCCACATAAATTAGGGAATCTGAATAGTGTAAGAAAAGTAAAAATCACTAAGAACTCTGTCCTTAGAATCAAGTCAATAGAATTCCTATCGTTGGTACTCTTCCATTTCTTCATGTGGGCCAACATTAGCTAATATTTGTCACACACTTCTTATGAGCCAGACACTTAATTTGGTACATTTAGTGTGTTACTTCATTTAATCCTCACCAGGGTAGTACTTTCTTTAAACATAGGCGCCGTGATTAAACCTTTTTTGCAAATGAGAAATATGAAGTTTACTCAATATTTTATGTCAGACTTACATTAAGTTATTTAAATCCTTTAATATAATTCATGGTCACAATAAACTTATGAAGGAGACTTGGGCATTAAGAATTTAGATGCCAAAGTTGCCAAAGCCTATGCATTTGGTCCTTTTGTTGTATAGCTTCATCCCGACACGTTAACCTACTCTTTAAAGATTTTCAGTCATGATGATTCAGTACCAGTGAAGTCAAAATTCTCTCAAACCTGTTATCCTCTATTTCAATTTGTTGGGTTTGTTGGGAAGCTTTATGTTCCATTGTAGATAATGGTCTTAATGTGTAGTGTAGGAAACTGTTTTGTTTCCTGTTAAGCTTGGAAATGCAAGTGGAGAGGTGGGTGGTGGCAGAAGGGATTCAAAGATATTTCTTTTGTTCTGATTTGAAGGCCTGTCTCCCTACCTCAGTAGCGCATGCTGATTCGGTGCTGCAGGCACCCTCAGTTCTAGATTTGCAGACCACACTGCCTGGAGAGATGAGGGGCCTTTATTCCTAAGGCAGGCTTCTCAAAATAAGACCTATGACTGGATTTGGGGGGGTGCAGTTAACCCACTGAAATTGTGTATAAAATATGGTATGTGTACATTTTTCTTGTAATAGCTTCCATGAGTTTATTAAATTGTCACAGATGTCCAAGATACCCTGAAAGTTAAGAACCATTCTTTTGGGGTTTATGAGTCTGTGTAAATTCCTCCTTATATCTTTTAGAACATTGCTTTACTCAGATACGCTAAATCATATTCATTCATGTTTTCTCTCCCTCCCTCCATTCTTCTTTGTCTCTCTTTTTCCAGTTATCTCCTTTCCTTTGCATAGTGATAAAGATATAGTGACACTGTGGAAAAAGTAAAGGTCCAAGAATCAGAAAAGCACCTGACTTTCTCTCTCCTCTTCTGTCTTTCCCTCCCCTGCCCTCCCCCATCTCATCACTCATTATCCATGTAGGTTCTCTGAACTGGTAACCTGGTCTGAAAAATGTTGGCTTACGCTTTCCTACCTGTCTTAGGCTGGGCTCTGTAGAGAAGCAAAACCAGTAAAGCATGTAAATATATTATAGAGAGAGATTTATATTAAGAAAATGGTTCATGTGGTTGTAGGGGCTGGAATGTCCCAAGTCCATGGGTCAGGATAGAGGCTTCTCCTGATTCATGAAGCTGCAGGGAGTTGTGAACCCAAGATGGGCAGGTCAGAGAGCAGGGCTCTTGTTCACAGTCTGCAAAAGTCAACAAATCCTAAGACTCTCAGGCAAGACTTCAGGTAAGCTGCTAGCCCAAAACCAGAGAACCGGAGGTCAGAAAAATAGGAGCTACCTGCAAGATCCAGAGCAAGCAGAAGCCCACAAGCCTTGCCAGAAAGTCCACTTACATTCAGTGTAGGCCACATACCCAAGGAAACTCCCTTCCAATTGACTGGCTACTCACAGCAGATCCCATCATGGAGGTGATCACATTTTATCAGATCTTGTCATGGAAGTGATCACAACATCATATGACTGCTAAACCACTGAGAATCAAGACCCAGCTGAGGTGACACACAGCCTTAACCATCACACTTCTTTTCAGAGCTATTGGGAGAATCAAATGGATGAGAATGTACCTTGGAGACCATACATCATTTCATACACATATGGAAAGCATAATGTGAGCAGGTTACACAGGTTGTGTAGCCACCTGGTCATTGGAGATGGTTAGGATGCTTACGGCACTGAAGTTCACACCCTTGTCAGCCTAACGCACTCTGTGGTGTGAAAAAATGAACGTGACTTTTATGCTATTTTCCTATTCCTTGTAGAAAGAACAACATACACAAATAAGTGCATAAGTAAAATAAACAACCAGTAGTATGAAATGGTCTTCTAACTAATTAGTATACTATTACTCCAGTACCCAGTGCTGTTTTTTTAAAATATGTCAATAAGCTCTGAATACTGTCAAGATTATTATAAAGGATCACCTCATTCATCTCTATAATTTGAAATAAGTAATGTTTTCAGGTAGCACTGTTGATATCATCTGTTAAGTATTTGTCTCATATTAACTTTCAAATTTTCACTGTGCCGGAAAGACTTTTTTGTTTTTGTAAAGGGCTCGAATGGTGAATAGTGCAGCTACTATGTACTAGGCACAGTGATAGCAGTTGAGCTTCTAAGATGAGTAAGGCATATTCCCTGCCCTTCAAGAGTTCAGACAATACATATGAAATTATAGCATGAAGCTTCAGTTATCTCTTATGTAAAATTGAGATAATGATACTTACTACCTTGTACGAATTAAATATGTCCATACAATAGATGCTTAGTAAGTGACAGCTAGTCTCATAGCATAAATGCCAATAATTTTTATTGAAAGTGTATGGAAAAATGACATGATGCATACTTAATCATTCTTATTGAATGAATGAGTTAACTCATTTATTCTTCACATTCACCCTTTCAGATAGTATATGCAGAAAGACTCCAGGGAGCCTAAGCAGTCTGTTCCAGTTGATAAATGACATGTATAAGATCTGAATCTATTAACTTCAAGTTTGGTGCTCTGTTGGCTGCATGCAGTTGCCCACTAATTCGATTCTTAGCATAAATGATGATATTCCAAAAGACAGAAGGTTAAAGTACATTGATTATATATCGGTGTGTTCTTTACAGTATTCATATACTTGTTATGGGCAGGTTCCATTAAAACAAAACATGCAAAAGAGAATTTAAAATCCGTATTCAAAAATAAGACTTTATTGGTTCCTAAAACCAGTGGAATAGACAGTTGAACTTTATTTTCCCAATTTAACATTCTCATCCACACAGGTTGAGAAGGCAAATTTCTGATGTCTGAATTATGGCCTTAATCTGTAGTCAGGAGGGTCCTTTTAACAGAATTTAGAGAATCGTAAAGACTACCATTTTGATGGAAGGTATTTTAAAATATGTGAAATGCAGTTCTATACTCAGTGCTATTTATACTATTTCTGAGAATGCCAGTTTTCACTCAGCAGGCTGGTTACTTTTTTAGTCCGAGTATGACAGATGTAGTTTGAGAATCACTGTCAGTAAAGTCACCTTTATTTTTTGGTAAAAACAGAATTTTAGATTTTTTCTCAGGCCAGGTATATTTAAAACTCCAAAAGAAAGTCTTTTGGTGGGCGTTTCTCATTGAGAGGACGTGGTATTTTAATACACGTGTGAGTAAAAGCATATACCAAAAAAAAACCCAAAAAAACTCATTGCTGTTGATTCGGACTCATAGCGACCCAGTAGGACAGAGTAGAACTGCCCCATAGGGTTTCCAAGGAGTGGCTGGTGAATTGGAACTGCTGACCTTTTGGTTCGCAGCTGAGCTCTTAACCACCACAGTGTGTGTGTGTGTGTGTGTGTCCATGGGTGGCACAAATGGTTTATGCTTGACTACTAACCTAAAGGTTGATAGTTTGAATTCACCCAGTAGTGCTGCAGAAGACAGGCCTGATGACCTGCTTCTGTAAAGATTACAGCCGAGAAAACCCTATGGAGCAATTCTACTCTGAAACACGTGGGATCACCATGAGTCAGAATCAACTCAACAGTGGGTTTATATGTGTGTATATATGTGTGTGTATATATATATATATATATAAATCTGTTGCTATTGAGTCAATTCCGACTCATAGTGGCCCATAGAACAGAGTAGAACTGTCCCGTAAATATATATGTGTGTGTGTGTATCTATTTATAGTGTGTATATAATAATTTTGTAATTTCTTGTATTAATTCATTTTTATCACCTTTGCTTTTCCCCTGTAAGCACCACCCCCCCACACACAAAAAAAACTTCCTGGCACATTCTGATTTTTCCTTCCAGACCTACTGCCAGCTGTTCTGTGCACATCTCTTGTACTCTCCCAGTAAAATAGCTGGCTTTTTCTCTATGATCCCTTAGACTCTTATACAAATTATGGCATTAAAACAACTTGATATTGTATTTATTTTAAACTTGATGGAAGTTGTTTCAGTGTGTTGCAGTTTAACTCAAGTCAATTTTGCCATGTTGAACTCTGAGGATATTTTTGGCAGATAAAGTAGCCAGGCACCAATTGAAGTTTATGGTGATGGGATTATAATGAATTCAAGTGTCAGGCCAAATTCTGCTGAATGTACAGTTTTTGTTGTTTTTAGGTGCCACTGAGTCAGCTCTAACTCATGGCAGCCTTATGATAACAACCCTGTGTCATCTTTCTGATTTTGCTGTGGTTGAGTCCATTGCTTTGGCTGTCGTGCCAATCCATCTCATTGAGGGTTTCTTGCATTTTTGTGGACCTACTTTACCAACCATGATGTCCTTTTCTAGCGATTTGTCTTCCGTGAAAATCTGTCCAAAGTAATAGATCCAAAGCCTTGTTATCCTTGCTTCTAAGGACCATTCTGCTTGTATTTCTTTTAAAACTGTTATTTAATAAATATTTATTAAAACAGGCAAAACAATATGTTCACCTAGTTCTGAACCCCTAGTTTTCTGTGTTTGAGGTATATTAAACCCTGTATAGAAGATTCACTGGAGTCAGACATGATGCAAACAAGGAGGATTTTGTGTCCTTGGTTGATAATGATCCAAGCAGAAATTCTCCTAAACTAATGGCTGGATCCTGGACCCATTGAGAAGAAGCCATGGTGTAAAAATGGCATGGCAGAGGTGTCTGACCTCCTGTAATTTCACAAGGAGGAAGAAGAATCAAGATCAACAGCCCAAGGCTGATTCCAGTGAAGTAGAGGTCAGACATGCCTCCTCTGTCTGCCATTTTTACCAATTCTGACACCAAGCAACCGTTCTAGACATTCTCTACTTCTCTGCTGGGTTTGATAATTTGTGGCAATGGCCACACAGAGCTCACAGACAATATTCACAATTAGGGGGGTTATTAAGGAAATAAACAACAACAAAAAAAACCCCAAAAAACAAAACACCCATTGCCGTTGAGTTGATTCTGACTCATAGTGACCCTATAGGACAGAGTAGAACTGCCCCATAGAGTTTCCAAGGAGCACCTGGTGGATTCAAACTGCTGACTTTTTGGTTAGCAAGCATAGCACTTACCCACTACGCCACCAGGGTATCCATTAGGGAAGTAACAGGTTACATTTCAGGTTCAGGAACACTCTGGACAGCCTTGCCTGCAGGCATGCCTCTCTGGCCCATCAGTCTCTGCCCTGCTCAGGCAAGCATTATGAAGCTCTTTTAGTTCTGCCAGTAAGTAGCCAGAGGCACCCCGCTCTGCCAGTAAGCCTCTGCTTGAAGTCGCTCAGCTCCAGCTTGGTGGGTTGGCAAACCTAGCTCCACCTATTGCCGGGAGGCACCTGACTCCACCAGCAAACCTCTTCCCCACTGCCTTCACCTGACTCCAGTCAGCTTTCTAGCTCCATTGGCTGGGCTGTCTCCTACTGGTCTCCTGGTTCTGCTGCCACTGTTTTTCTGCCACTGCTTCTCTCTGTCTTTGGTGTAACAGCTCTCTCTTTCAGTCTCCTGGTTCCAGGAGCTTATCAGCCCAGGGATCCTGGGTCCAAATGACATGCTTCACCCTGGCTCTTCTTTCTTAGTGGTGGTGAGATCCTCTCATGCCGCCTCTGGGATGGACTCTTTTTAAGCCTAGCAGGACCATCAGACTGACGAATTCCCTTGGTGGGCCAAATACCCTTATTTGCATAGTTCCACCCAGTCTTTTGGTGGGAGTTACAAGACCATGCTAGAAAGGCCATGTGAAAGTAATCCATCGCACTACACATGGGATGCAGGTTAGAGGCCTCACTGGGCTCTCACACCCTGTTCATCCAAGGGTGGGAAGTGTCTACAAGTATCTTAGTCAATCTGTAAAGCCTGAAAGTCTTTAATTTCACCAAAGCCCATTTTTAACATTCATCATGCTAATTAAAAGTCACTTGATTCATCAATTAAAAAAATCACTTTTATATCCACAATGCTAATTAAATAGGTTGTTAATTAAAATATAGATAGCAGAAAGACTTGCAGCAGCTTCTTTGGAGTAGGGCTTTTCTGGTAAAATACTCGAGACTACCCTCGGACTGTGTGTTCTTGGTAGTGTTTTAGCCGGCCACTCCCAGAATTATAGCATGAACAAACTGGTGTATACATGATATCACACAGATTATACTAAAGTATAATTGCATACTTCATAATTTAGCAACTGGAACTTCTTTATCTGCATTGTGTCTAGAATAAAACTCATTGCCATTGTGTTGATTCCGACTGATAGTAACTCCATAGGACAGAGTAGAAGTGCTCCATAGGGTTTCCAAGGCCGTAATCTTTATGGAAGCAGGAAACCAATGAGGTCTTTCTCCCGCAGAACGGCTGGTGGGCAAGAACCGCTTATGTTTCTGCTAGCAGTCGAGTGCTTAACCTCTGTGCCACTAGGGCTCCTTATGTCTAGAACAGAAATATGTAAGATAATGGGTGAATGAATAATAACAGATAATCATGGAATCCATGAAATTGTATTTACCTTATTGCCATAATCATATTTTCTTAGTCTGTTAAATATTTCATTCATTTATGCCTATTTTGCACCTGCCATAGTTTTTTTTTTTTTTATAGTATGGAAATATCTGAAACCCTTTGAATTGAAACCGTATAGGAAGAATGGAGGCATGCAAACTTCCCTCCCTTCTCTCCTCCCATCTCTTCTTCCTCCCTACTGCCCTCTTTCTCTTCTTCCCTCCATTCCTTCCTTCTTTGCTCCATCCCTCCCTTTTTCTCCCTTCCCTCCATCTCTCCTTCCTTCCCTCTCTCCCTCATTCATTCTTTCCTTGAGCAGATATCTGTTGAGCACCTTCCATGTGCTGCATACCTTGAAATCTAGGCTTAAAGAGGTTAAATGATTTGTTTCATGTCCCCAAACCAGGATTAACCTCCAAGTCTTTAAAGCAATATCAGTACATAAAATACTTATGAAGTCCTAGGGCAGTTAAGTACTCATGTATTCCAGTTATTATCAAAATAACTCGTGGCATTTCCTCTTTCAGAGAAGCAGGCTTTGTGTTGATATAACCAGAGAACCTTTATGCTGAGTAAATTGTGTTTCTAGTGATGATCCTTTTCTTTCTCTCTCTTTTTTTTTTTTTTTAGGGTGCTCAGTAGCATTAGCAGAGACTCTGTACTTTTCTGTCTTTATTTCAGATTTAGCTTTTTCTCACACTCGGTGCACAGCAGCACTTTTTACCCTGAGAAGAATCTTGCATTTCCAGAGAGCTCATCAAAGCAGAATGCTATGTTCTCACAGACACCAAAATTAAGCAGTGCTGGATTGAGATAGTGCACCTGGAGCCTCATCTTGTAATTTAAAATGAACTCCTGACATTTCCAATTAAAAACAAACAAAAAATAGTATCTTTGGGTTGGTGACATGACTGCTTCCTTCATACGTGCCTTTGCAGCATTGGGTTTGCTCAGTTACTGAAATGAATGAAGAGACTTAGTCAAAAGTACGTGACAACCATTTTGGCCTGTCACAAAGAAACCTTTCTTCCCTCTTCTCTCTGGCTTCTCATCACATGATTGCTTGGGGTCCTCTTTATATTTATACTGGGACAAAGTCTAGAATACAGATATGGGAATCCAGTAGACACTCTATTCAAACCACACTGTCAGGCTCCTTCTGCCGTACCGCTTTTGAGAAAGATTTGTGAATCCAGTGTGAAAGAGAACGTGCCTCTTCATAGCTGCAACTTTTTAGTCATGAAAGGAGATTTAGCAGTCTTGTAGTTTTATCTCTTGTTTTTCAAATAAATACCCAGAGAGATTAAGTGACTGGTCCGAGGCCAAGTGACTAAAGAGAAATCACGCAATTAGCTGACAAAAATGTATTAAGCGTTGCTGTAAGTACATTGCATGTATTAACTAATTTAACTTTCAATAATATTATGAGATGAGGACATTGAGGCACAAAAAGATTAAGCAAGTGGCCATGACCTTGAAGCAAGGGAGGGCATACTGAGCAGAAGGGTTTCATAAATGCCCTTTGCAGGGATGATTTTCATCCTAGTACCAGTACCTTGTGCTTTTTACCATTTCCCGACAGAGTTAAGACCACCTGCAATGAATCTTTCTGCGTGACAGTATTAGTTGGAAGGGAGAGATGGTGAGTATGTGATTGTCGTGATAGTTTTTGTCTTGTGACTTTATAGTATTGACTCAGAAGATTTTACTGAATTCTGTTTCAATGGTTAATGCTTAATCTTCGATAGTAAAGAGGCAACAATAGATAAGGAAAAAGTGCATTTAAGTCCCAAATCATTTGGCTCTATGATGTTTTCTTTTATGTTTCTAATATCACATCTTTTCGGAGAAAAGTAAAACTACATTTAAACTCTCTGGAAGTGGATATGGCAAAAATCTACCACTTTTTGATGCATAGAGGTCAAATTCTTATAGTGTGATTTTATCATAATGTAATATATAACATAATCTATAATGAGTATACAGCATATCCGTTGTGCTCAAAGCATAGTCATTACCTTAAGGCTTGATAACTGGTTAGGAGCATGAAAGAGCCATTCAGAGGTATAAATATATTTAAGTGTAAAGCACAGAAATTTATATATTAATTTTTTGAACTCAGTTTTTATTTTTCTTTTGAAAGGACACAGTCTGTTCTTAGGAATACTCTCAAAACGATAGCAATGTGGCCAGGTGCTGTAGTGCCAATACCTGGGGAACAGCAGTAACTTGAGAGAGCCGTTCCCTGTTATGCTGTGCTTTATGGAATTCTCTCTGCTCTTCACCTCCATATATATAAATACTTTCCATTCTTTGATTTAGGTAGTTCCAATCCTATTTTTTTCATAACTCCTTCCTTGATGCTTCTACGCAGCAGTGATCTATCTTTGCTATGAACTCCTTTTTGAATAATAGTCTTTGCCCCTTATCTTACATTAAAAAAAAAAAAAAAGATCTATTGCTGTGGAGTCCATTCCGACTCAGTGCGACCCTGTAGGACAGAATAGAACTGCCCCCTAGGGTTTCCAAGGAGCTGCTGGTAGATTCAAACTGCCGATCTTTTGCTTAGCAGACGAGCTCTTAACCATTCTTCGTAAAAGAGAAGGGAGGTTGCACCTGTGGGGTGGGGAGCCAGACAGAAAGCACAACAAAATAAAATGAACAGTGATTTACTGGCCTGAAAGGCAGATGACCTGAGCTTTCCTCTTCATTCTGCTACTAACTAGCTTCTAGACCTTTCTGACCTCTGTGCCATTCAATCTCTGGTTTGCAAGAGTTTGAACTCCAACTGGAGCAGGAGACTGACTCATTGCTTTCCCAGGCAGCCCTTTCTGTGTATGAAATAAGTCTGTCAGGACACTCTGTCTTACAGTGAGTCCCTGGGTGATGCAAACTGTTAAGGTGATTGGCAGCTAACCAAAATTTGGTGGTTTGAGTCCACCCAGAGAGCTGTCTTGGAAGAAAATCGTGGCAGACTACTTCAGAAAAATCAGACATTGAAAACGCTATGGACCACAGTTCTACTCTGACTCACATGGGGTTGCCATGAGTCAAAGTCAATGACGGCAACTGGTAAAAGCTGGAAAAAACTTACAATGAACATCTCTGAATCTTCTGCTCACTGGCCTCTCTCAACCTTTTGAAGTCATGTAGAACAATCTAGGTGGTTTCCCAATGTTTGAGGTTATATCTCAGTCCTCTGACACTTCTTGAGACTTCAAATCCTCATCCTCAGATGGCGTAGACTGAGTCCCTTTTACCATTCTGGCTGCTGACATCTGATTGCACTCCAGATTTCTATGTTCTGAGATGTAGCCCCAGAGCCGAAGGCTGTATGAGGTGTGTTCTCATCATTTCAAATGGAACGGGAAATGTATCTATTTGTATACAATCTTTTTCTTAATGCTTTAGCCTTGGGGTGGATATAAAGGGACCTCTTGGTCAATTAGCTCCTCTGTAAAGGGAGCAGGTTAAACATTTTTTCAGTTAGGCAAAACACAGCATGATGACTATATTCTCTCCCTCCCATGACCATGCAAATAATGTTAGGGGATCATAGCATTTTCTCTCCAGCTGAGACTGACCTGGACTTCTCAATCCTTAAAACAGAACTTTAGGCAACCTCTTCTAATGGGATTTGCCACCTTGCAATCAGATGATTATTGTATGTAGGATCTATAATGTAGTATAATGTATGGCTATGCATCGTTGTTTATTTCATACAAATATGTTGACCCTCAAATGACTGTAAATTCCTATAGACTAGCAAATATATCTCCTATCTTTGCCTCTTGCTCACCAAATACAAACGTCTTTCAAATGATAGATATAAGTAATTTTTTGTGGATTTTAAAACAATGGAATTGGAGAAATAATGAAATTATTTTAGGTACTCATGTTCTCATGTTTCTTTAAGACTATTAGGAATTTTCCATGTATTTGGATAAATGTTATTTTATATGATTCCAGGAAAAAAAAAAAAGTTGTTGAGCCGATTCTGACTCATAGCAACCCTGTAAGACAGAGTAGAATTGCCCCGTAGGGTTTTCAAGGAGCAGCTGGTGGATTCCGACTTCTGACCTTTTTGGTTAGCAGCTGAGCTTTTAACCACTGCACCTCCAGGACTCCTTTTATGTGATAGCATGTATTTATTTAGGTGTGCTACCTATCTGTAGACATTTAGATTATAAAATTCAAATTATGTTTTACTTTATTTCCAAGTCATGGCAGATTTCAAATATTTTCCGGTGTATATTCATTTAATATTTCATTTATTCAAATAGAATGCAGTCCAAAGTAAAACCATTTACTTCAAGTGGAGAATATTTCAAACACATATTTTTCTTTAAAAATTATATCTTGGCTGTGTAACTACCATCTTACTTTCTGATGTCTTTAATTGCACATAGTACATACTTTTATCATTTTAAATTGCTACCACTTAAGCATTTGTGTGGCATATGCTCTTGCTTCATCATTTGTGACATTTTCTATATTTCAATACTCTTATTTTTTTCCCCCAAACAAATCAGGTGCTTTAAAGAGCAAATCATCTTTCTTTCAATTTCATAAATCAGACCACTGATACATTTTACATCTGAAATGCATGTAAGTGTTAAAATTAGAAAACTTTTATTTTGATGCTGTTCTCATGCTGCATCTAGGTAGCTGGCAGTGTTTCCAAATGAGGCGAGTCATGATTTTATTGTTACTCAGGAGCTCTGATTCAGACTCTTACACATTTTCGTTAGTAATCATAGATTGAGTTGAAACATTTGACTCAATACTGAACTATTTTTGAGAAGAGTTTCCTCAGAGAGTGATGAAAATCAGTGGTACTTTAGAGAAGACATTAATGAGTAAAGAAAAGACTCAGTGTTGCTTGGGCAAGCAAATCCCTTACAATTTCAATTAACTTCAGGAGGAACAGGGAAAATAAAATTAGAATTTTATCGTGTATGGGTAATTTTCTTTGAAATTCGGGATTCCCCAATTAAAGTGAAATATCAACCAAGTGCAGATTAGCTCCTCACCTTATCAAATGGGTGTAAATGAAATCGCCTCCTACCAATCACGTTAAAGCACAATGATCTAGTATTCAGCAATTCGTTCCTTCATTTATTCATTAAGAAACATTTACTGAGTCCTCCCTGAACAAGGTTTTTTGTGTGTAATGTCTTCAAGATATCCAAAGATGGCACAAAGGACGCCTGTCCTAAGAAACTCAAAGTTCAGTGTCGGTAAACAGTTAAAATATACTAAATCCTGATAACCAAAACCAAATCCATTGCCATTGAGTCAATTCTGACTTATAACAACCCTATAGGACAGAGTAGAACTGCCCTATAGAGTTTTCAAGGAGCACCTGGTGGATTCGAACTGCTGACTTTTTGGTTAAAACCCGTCACCGTTGAGTCGAAGAGGTGTGTATAACTGGGAGAGGAAGTGAGGTCAGGAAGATGGGAGGAGGGATGAAAGAGAAGGTTTCTGAGAAGAGGAGGTGATGGTAGTTAGTCAGGGAAGTGAGGGAAGGGTGCTCCAAGCAAAGGCCATGTGCCAAAAAACTGAGGCTGGGGAAAGCTCAGCAGGCTGAAGTAACTACAGAAATGTCTAGAATGGGAAGGTATAGAGCACAGAAATAATTAAGTGCAGAACATAAGGCTGTCTAGTGAAAAATATAGTGCAATGACACTCAGAGATTCCTTTTCCAGCTTAAAGAGATAAACTTGTGATTCACACTCTAACCTCTTACCCTCACTTTTCTATATGCAAAATGGAACTCGACATCTACCTATCTTGCAAAAATCATTCTGTTTCTGTGACTGATTTTAATTTAGTAAACTAAAGGGAAAAAATTAGAATGTTGCCTTATAGTTTTATGGCATCTAAGACAATATTTATCGTATGTTACTCGGCTGCCAAGTATGTTCCTGAATACATATGTCTTTTCTCACTTTAAAATAACACCACTGTGAAATAAATTTTTAATTAGATGGTTGCTAAGAAGTTGACTCCAGTGACACACATATCACATGATTTAAAATCATTATTTGCAACATGTATAATGCTAAAATACCAATATTTGTATAATTATGAAAGTTTATGTGGGCATACACAATTAAAATTTAAATTGGCAAGAATTTTTTTTATTATTACTGCTATGTTTTGTTTCTATAGTTAGGTCATCTTGACTTGCCTCTTCTAAATTGCATAATAGGTGTGCTCACCTGTGTAATGAATGTCTTCAATCTTCTGATTATAAATTGGAAATTGAGGTCAAATGTATGTATCTATGTATTGCTCCTGAAATTTGAGGATACGATATTGCAGTTCTTTCAGAAAGCACTGATTATAATTTATGTGAAATTGAACAATACTATTCCTGGTAGGTGAAATTCAGATTTTCCAGTTTATAGTGTTAAGGATTGAATGTGTTTGGTTTCCTTGCAAGATGCACCATCCTTCTAAATTTAGTCATCTAATTAAGATTTCCATTCATGGGAAATGACTTCAAAGAGCACAGAAGACAAGCTTTTACACAAACAAGCTTTGATTGGATTAATTGGATTTGCATAAATTTTATGATGCGAATGTGCTAATGTCTTGGCTTCCTTCACTGAGAAGGAAGAACTTAAAGGAACTTGGAAGAGGAAACACATTAAAGCTTGCAAAGAAGCGTGTAAAAGCAGACAGGTCAATGGCATGGCAAGAACAAACCATAAGGAGCTGAAGCAGTAAAAACTTTGGCAACGTATAAATTGGCCAAGCCTGGAGAAGCTAGACGCAGGAGAGAAGAAATGGGAAGATTCAGACAAAAGGGAGCTAGATCAGGTCTGAGGCCTGGGGTGGGTTTGATTTTGCAGGGACAGGGGCGGGGGGCGATGGTGTAGTTAGGACAGGGAAGGTTGGGGTAAAGATGGCAGGTTGCATTGTGGGCGGCCTGGCTTCATGCACTGTGGACAGCAAGCAGCTGTAACGGGGGATACTTGGTCATCAGCGACCAGTGTTGAGCCATAGTTGTGGAAGAGATGGCGGCCTGGGACTGGGATGCTCAGAGCTGGGCAGAGCAAGGCCATGTGGTGGAAGTAAAGAGGTAATAAGATGAAAAGGCACACCTGAGTAACACAAAGCAGACTAATCAGAATCAGGAAGTCCAGAAGAGGCAAAGGGTAGAACAAGGCGGTGAGAAGAGGCCCCAGGCACACGGTCTGGGGAGCAGAGGCTTGGCAGCGCACATTGAGAGCACCTGCCTCCTGAGACCAGGAATCCATCCCAGGCTGCAGCAGTCAGGGGCTGAGAAATTGAATCTGGGCAGAGTTTACTTAACAGACGTGAAGTAACAGAATTAAAAAAGCCTTGATAGGGAACCAAACTTCTGACCTTACAGCTGCTAGTGCAGGAACTATTTATAGAACATTTATTCTGGCATTCATGTGTTAAATAACAGTAATGTGATAACGATACCAACAACATGACACCTTATATTTCCGTAGTGCTCCATCACTCGCAATATTTCTCAAAATAATCAGGGGACATGGATGTTATAATCATTTAGAGGTGATAAAACCGAGGCCCAGAAAAATTATATTTGTTCCTAGTCATGCAGCCAGAACAGTGGCAGAGCTTAGATGAGAGCCTCTCCCTGGCACTGAAACCTCTGTGTGTAAAGTACTTTGAAATGAATTAAAAAAAAAAAAAAAAAAAAACGGCAGCTGGTACAAAGGTAAATCACAGGGGCTCTCCTGACCTCAGGGAGTTTGGCGCCTGCGCAAGGATTCAGGCCCATTCAGAAATAACTAATTTTGAAGCTAAAATTACAAAATGTCATCCCAGCGATGAAATATTGTCACCAAAGCATGACTCCAGTGTCAGGAACACAAGTGTCCCAGTCTGATCCTACTTTTGTCATTAACTCAGATGGCAGCTATTTAGCTTGTGAATTAACCAAGCCAAGTCTCTTGATTTCTCCTGTATCCCTTCATTTATGTATTTATTCAGCAGTCATTTACCTACTAGAGCCCTGGTGGTGCAGTGGTTAAGAGCGCAGCTACTAACCAAAAGATGGGCAGTTTGAACCCACCATCTGTTCCTTTGGAAACCCTAGGAGGCAGTTCTACTCTGTCCTGTAGGGTCAGTGTGAGTCAGAATCATCTTGATGGCAACAAGTTTTTTTTTTTTTGGTTTTTATATCCCTTCATTTAATTATTTATTCGGCAATCATTTATCTACTGCCTTCTCTATGCCAGAAACTGGAAAAGTTTTGGTAACAAAGTAAATAAAAAGGAGGAATTGATAATTGAGACATAGCCATTGTGGACATTAAACCAAACCCACTGCCGTCGAGTCGATTCCGACGCATAGCGACCCTGTAGGATAGATTAGAACTGCCCCGTAGATAAAACCCATTTCCACTTTCCTCCTTTTGCTGGCATAAGTTTGAAGCTGTCAAAAGATTCTGTAATTTTTGTCTAAAGTCATATTCATGAGTTGTTTTGTAGCCATACCACCAGAGAGAGTTTTGGTTTGGGTTATACATGGGCATTTTGAAAGAGTTAGCATTCTTTATATTTCACCAAAAGGAACCCTGGTGACATAGTGGTTAATCACTTGGCTGCTAACCAAAAGATTGGTGGTTGGAACCCACCAGTCCCTCTGCGGGAGAATGATGTGGCAATCTGCTTCTAAAAAGATTTACAAAGAACTCATTGCCCTGGAGTTGATTGTGACTCATAGCGAACCTGTAGGACAGAATAGAATTGCCCACATAGAGTTTTCAAGGAGTGGGTGGTGGATTTGAATTGCCGACTTTTTGGTTAGCAGCCATAGCTCTTAGCCACTGCACCACCAGGTCTCCATAAAAATTACAGCCTTGGAAACCCTGTGGGGCAGTTCTACTCTCTCAGCACTGGGTTTGGTTGTTTTTTTCTTTTTTTTAATTTCACCATCCCGTTACTGTTTGTTATCTGTGTTTTCTGGTTTGTAAGACTGATTTAAGGTACGTTCCAAAAGTTTCATTTACCATGTTGTTGTTGTTAGGTGCCATTGAGTTGGTTCCAGCTCATACAACAGAATAAAGCACTGCATGGTCCTGTGCCATCCTCACAATCATTGCTACCTTTGGATCCGTTGCTGCAGCCACTGTGTCAATCCATCTGGTTGAGGGTCTTCTTTTTTTGCTGACCCTCTACCTTATTAAGCATGGTGCCCTTCTACAGGGACGGGTCCTTCCTGATAACATGTCCAAAGTACATGAGACGAAGTTCAGGCATCGTCACTTCTAAGGAACATTCTGGCTGACCTTGCAAGACAGATTTGTTCGTTCTCCTGGCAGTCCATGGTTTATTCAATATTCTTCACCAAGACCATAATTCAAATGCATCAATTCTTCTTTTTCTTCTTCGATCTTCCTTATTAATGGTTCAGCTTTCCCATGCATATGAGATGACTGAAAATGTCATGGCTTGGGTTAAGAGCACCCTAATCCTCAAAGTGACATCTTTGTTTTTTAAGACTTTAAAGAGATCTTTTTGGAGCAGATTTTCCCAATGCAATACCTCCTTTAATTTCTTGACTATAGTTTCCATGGGTGTTGATTGTGGATCCAAGGAAAATAAAATCTTTGACAACTTCAGTCTTTTCTCTGTTTACCATGATGCTGCTTATACGTCCAGTTGTGAGGGTTTTTGTTTTCTTTGTGTTGAGGTGCAGTCCATACTGAAGGCTATAGTGATAATAATGATGTTGTTGTATACTTTTCACATTCTGTTGGATCACCTTTATTTGGAATGGGTACGGATATGGATCTCTGCCAGTCGGTTGGCCTGGTAACTGTCTTCCTAATTTCTTTGCATAGAGGAGTGAGTGCTTCCAGCTTTGCATCAGTTCATTGAAACATCTCAATTGGTATCCTGTCAATTCTTGGAGCCTTGTTTTTCACCAATGCCTTCAGCGCAGCTTGGACTTCTTCCTTCAGTACCATCGTTTCTTGACCATATGCTACCTCTGAAATTGTTGAACATATAACAGTTCTTTTTCGTACAGTGACTCTGTATTTCTTACACCTTCTTTTGATGCTTCCTGCATTTTTCAATATTTTTCCCATAGAATCCTTCAATATTGCGACTCGAGGCTTCAATTTTTCTTCACTTCTTTCATCTTGAGAAATGCCAAGTGTATTCTTCCCTTTTGACTTTCTAACTCCAGGTCTTGGCACATTTCATTATAGTACGTTACTTTGTCTTCTTTAGCCTCCCATTGAAATCTTCTGTTCACCTCTTTTACTTCATCATTTCTTCCATTCACTTTAGCTACTCTGTGCTCAAGGGCAAGTAGAAGAGTCTCTTCTGACATCCATTTTGGTCTTTTCATTCTTTTCTTTTTAATGACCTTTTGTTTTCTTCATGTATGATGTCCTGATGTCTTCCCACAACTTGTCTGGCCTTCGGTCATTAGTGTTCAATGCGTCAAGTCTGTTCTTGAAATGGTCTCTAAATTCAGGTAGCATATACTCAATATCGTACTTTGGTTCTCGTGGACTTCTTTCAATTTTCTTCTGCTTCAACTTGGACTTGCATGTAAGCAGTTGATGGCCTGTTCTGCAATCAGGCCCTGGCCTTGTTCTGACTGATGATTTTGAGCTTCTCCATGGTCTCTTTCCACAGATGTAGTCGGTTAGATTCCTCTGCGTTCCATCGGTGAGGTCCACATGTATAGTTGCTGTTTATGTTGTTGAAAAAAGGTGTTTCCAACGAATAGGTCATTGGTCTTGCAGAATTCTGTCATGCGATCTCTGGTGTCATTTCTATCACTAAGGCCATATTTTCCAACTACTGATCCTTCTTCTTTCTTTCCAACATTCCAATCACCAGTAATTAGTACATCTTGATTGCATGTTTGATCAATTTCAGACAGCAGAAGTTGGTAAAAATCTTCAATTTCTTCATTTTGGGCATTAATGGTTGGTACGTAAATTTGAATAATAGTCATATTAACTGGTCTTCCTTGTAGGAGTATGGGTATTATCCCGTCACTGATAGCATTGTACTTCAGGATAGATCTTGAAATGTTCTTTTTGATGATGAATGTGCTGCTGCTCCTTTTCATTATGTCATTCCCTACAGAGTAACTTTTGCCATAGAGTCGATTCCGACTTACAGAGACCCTGCATAGTAGACCATATGATTGCCCAATTCAAAATGTCCAATGGCAGTCCATTTCAGCTCAGTAATACCTAGGATATCTATCTTCCAGTGTTCCGTTTCATTTTTGATAACTTTCAATTTTCTGAGATTCATACTTAGTACATCCCATGTTCTGATTATTAATGGATTTTTGCAGCTGTTTCTTTTCTCTTTGAGTCATGCCACTTCAGCAAATGAAGGTCCCGAAAGGTTGACTCCATCCACATCATTAAGATCAACTCGAACTTGAGGAGGCAGCTCTTCCCCAGTTGTTGTTTGAGTGCCTTCCAATGTGGCAATGTTCCTCTGCTATTCACCGGCCAGTTATTTTAGAAGTAGATCACCAGATCCTTCTTCCGAGTCTGTCTTAGTCGGGAAGCTTCACTGAAACCTGTCCACTATGAGTGACCCTGCTGGTATTTGAAATACCAGTGGCATAGCTTCCAGCATCACAGCAACATGCAAGCCATCACAATACAAAAAACTGACAAATAGCACTTACCATAGTACATAGTGTATACATGTAATGTACCGGTGAAAACTATATATATCTGTGTGTGTATATGTATATATATATATACATGTTGTGTGTGTGTGTGTATATATATATGTTGTGTGTATGTGTATATTTGTATGTCATTGTTATTCTTCATTGCCATCAAGTAGATTCTGACTCATGATTACCTCACGTGTAACAGTGAGTTGGAATTGACTCGATGGCACTGGGTTTGGTGTGTTTTTTTGGTAACAGAGTAGAACCGCTCCATAGGGTTCTCTTGGCTGTAATCTTAAAGGAATTTAGGTTAACAGTCGAGTGCAAACTATTTGCGTCACACACTGTATAATATGAATGTTCTGTAAGAGCCTTCCCTAGGTAAGAGGTCAGTTTCCTACCAAAGAATAAGCCATTCCTCCCAAGCAGATATCAGAGAATATAGTTCTTCACTAATAGGGAAACTAACCCGATTAAAAACAAACTAGGGATGTCAGGATGAGGAACTAGATAAGGAGAGGAGATAGTTTACCGTGAACAGCTTATTCAACTTGCTGCATTCACATAGCTTGTGTTTATAAAGTGGTTACTTAAGAAATGTAATAGATCCACAGAAATCATAGTCAAGAAAGAAACCAGGTTAGAAATTCTAGATGCATTAGCACACCTTCAAATAAGCAGTGGCAACATTGCTTTCAAGCAGGAAGGTAGAAAAAAAGTCAAGGGACACATTTTGTGACTTGAATCATTTGTGATCTATTAGTTTAAGGTAGAATATGTAGGAATGATGGATGATGAGCTGATTGTTGCACATTAGACCTCAGATATGATTGACATGTCAGAGCTGGTTCTGATTAAAGATCATGGCAAATGTCAAAACAGTTGATTAAAACACTCTACAGCCCACTAGAGCTTCGTGTATATTTATTTAATCCATTCACAAATCCATGCCCAGTTACTCGGTGGAGCTCCATCCTAGAGCTTTTTAACCTTTAAATACCAAGACATTTTAATAGAGAGGTGTGATGAAAAGGTTTCTAAAAGCTTTCCTTATACTTGATTTTATACTTCTGACTTATGAAATCAGTCAGATGTGCACACTAAATAAAACTTAAAAGTCTATATCCATAGTATCCATGCATCTCTCCCCTCTGCTCTTGTTCTTTTTAAAAGCGTCTGCAGCTGTGATGGGCTAGAGACATAGTAATAGAGTCTAGACTAGTGTTGTCCAGTAGAAATATGCCAAAAAACCCATTGCCATTGATTCGATTCTGACTCATAGTGACCGTATAGGACAGAGTAGAGCTGCCCCATAGGGTTTCTGAGGAGCCGGCTGGTGGATTCGAACTGCTGACCTTTTTGGTTAGCAACCTAGTGCTTAACCACTGTGTCACCAGGGCTCCGATAGAAATATAAGGGACTACAAATATGAGCCACATTTTAAATGTCTAGTGGCTGCATTAAAAAAGTTAAAAATAAACAGGTGAAATTAATTTTAATAATATATTTTGTTCAATTTAATCTATTCACAATGTTATTTCAATATGTGATCATTATGAACATTTATTAATAAGACATTTTATATGTTTTTTATGCTAAGTTTTCAAAGTCCTGAGTATATTTTATTTTACACTTACAGCGTGCCTCAGATTGGATTCACCACCTTATAAGTGCTCAATAGCCACAGGTGGCAACTTTATTGAAGAGAACAGATTTAGGCTTTTTTTTTTCCCTTAAACTTACTGGATTCCTAGTCTACTTTTTCTGTGATTATAGGGAACGCCGTTGAATTGGTATGGACCATTTTGATATGCACCTCAAAAGACACACCTGAATGCAGTTGCCTGTAACTGCTTTAAATGTAATTTTTAGAATAATTTTTTATAAAATACATTTTTTTTTACCAAACTTAGGAAATATAGAAATTTTAGAAGATTAATCTTGGGTTAAGGTATAGTACAGATTTTGCTTCCACTTGCCTGGCTGTGGGAGGAAGAAATTACTATATGTGGACTTCCCCTTTTTTCCAACTCTTTGCATAGGTTAAAGCAGCAGTCAGTTGCATTCCTTGAAGTTGTGGAGAAAGGTTATTCATGGCATCATTAAGGCATTCTTGCTTTTTTATTTTACTGTATAGAGTTATCCCTAATCTCCAGCACACACTGTGGCAGCCAGTGCCCCGAAGATTGCAGGGTCTGCATATTTTCTAAAGCTATGACTACTCCAGCTCTATCACAGTCCATTCACGTGTTTCTTCTTTCCCTCATTCATTCATTTATACAACTCTCAGTGAATATCTATTACACGCCAAGCAACTTGCACGGGGACTGCACTGGGTATGTTGTCGTTGCTGTTAGGTGCCGTAGAGTTGGTTCCAACTCATAGCCACCCTGTGCACAACAGAATGAAACACTGCCTGCTCGTGTGCCATCATTACAGTCGTTGTTATGCTTGAACCCATTGTTGCAGCCACTGTGTCAATCCACCTCGTCGAGGGTCTTCCTCGTTTCCGCTGACCCTGTACTTTGCAAGCATGATGTCCTTCTCCAGGGACTGATCCCTCCTGACAACATGTCTGAAATATGTAAGACACAGACTTGCCTTCCTGGCTCCTAAGGAGCATTCTGGTTGTACATCTACCAAGACAGATTTGTTCATTCTTTTGGCAGTCCATGGTATATTCAATATTCTTCACCAACACCACAATTAAAGGTGTCAATTCTTGTTCAGTCTTCATTATTCATTGTCCAGGTTTCATATCCATATGATGCGATTGAAAATACCATGGCTTGGGTCAGGCGCACCTTAGTCTTCAAGGTGACCTCTTTACTCTTCAACACTTTAAAGAGGTCCTTTGCAGCAGATTTACCCAATGCAATGAGCCTTTTGATTTCTTGACTGCTGCTTCCATGGCTGTTGAATGTGGATCCAAATAAAATGAAATCCTCAACAGCTTCAATCTTTTTGCCATTTATCATGATGTTGCTTATTGGTCCAGTTGTGAGGATTTTTGTTTTCTTTATGTTGAGGTGCAATCCATACTGAAGGCTGTGGTCTTTGATCTTCTTCATTAGTAAGTGCTTCAAATCCTCTTCACTTGCAGCAAGCAAGGTTGTGTCATCTGCATAACGCAGATTGTTAATGAATCTTCCTCCAATTCTGATGCCCTGTTCTTCTTCATATAGTTCAGCTTCTCAGATTATTTGCTCAGCATACAACTTGAATGGGTATGGTGAAAGGACACAGACCTGATGCACACCTTTCCTTACTTTAAACCACTCAGTATCGCCTTGTTCTGTCTGAACAACTGCCTCTTGATCTATGTAAAGGTTCCTCATGAGCACAATTAAGTGTTCTGGAATTCCCATTCTTCGCAATGCTATCCAAAGTTTGTTATGATCCACATAGTCAAATGCCTTTGCATAGTCAAAACATAGGTAAACATCCTTCTCGTATTCTCTGCTTCCAGCCAGGATCCATCTGACATCAGCAATGATATCCCTGGTTCCACATCCTCTTCTGAAAAAAAAAAAAATTGAAACCACCCTGAATTTCTGTCAGTTCCCTATCAATATACTGCTGCAGCCACTTTTGAATCACCTTCAGTAAAATTTTGCTTGCATGTGATATTAATATTGTTCTAGAATTTCCGCGTTCAGTTGGATCAACTCTCTTGGGAATAGACATAAATATGGTCGGTTGGCCAGGAAGCTGTTTTCCAAATTTCTTGGGATAGAGGAGTATTTCCAGCGCTGCATCCGTTTGTTGAAACATCTCAATTGATATTCCATCAATTCATGGAGCCTTGTTTTTTGCCAATTCCTTCACTGCAGCTTGGACTTCTTCCTTCAGTACCATTGGTTCCTGATCATATGCTACCTCTTGAAAAGGTTGAACGTCAACTAATTCTTTTTGGTATAATGATTCTGTGTATACGCAATGAAAAGGGATTCTTTAAGGAGTTCACAATCTAGTGTGAAAATTAAAAATAATAAGAACAGTTAAAAATGTTAACATAAAGTATTAACACATGTTGTCCACCACTACCCTCAACAAGAATATCGTTTATTTTTTCTTGGTGTGGTAGAGCTTGAGCCCAGATGTCCTAATTTGCTGGAAATAGGTCAAGTGTTCCTTTTCTCTTCCTTCACTTTTGTCAAAGATGCTAATTATGTCAATGTCCTGGGTTTCATCCTCACTTTTTTTCCAAGACTGTTATACCCCTATGAGAGAACCTTATGTCCGTTGTTGCTGTTAGGTGTCATTGATTTCAACTCATAGCTACCTCATGTGACAGAGCAGAACTGACTCATAGGGTTTCCTAGGCTATAATCTTTATGAAAGTAGATTGCCAGGTCTTTGTCTCATGAAGCCAATGGGTAGGTTTGGACTGCCACCCTTTTAGTTAGCAGCTGAGTGCTTAATCATTGTGCCACCAACCCCCAAAACCAAATCTGACTCATAGCGACCGTACAGGACAGAGTAAAACTGTCCCACAGGGTTTCCAAGGAGTAGCTGGCGAATTTAAACTCCTGACCTTTTGGTTAGCAGCCAGACTCTTAACCACTATGCCACCAGGGTTCCATTGTGCCACCAGGACTCCTTATATCCATATATGTGCTTAATTATCAGAGGCATCAGAAAAGGTTGGATAGATATTGGGAGAAGTTAATACTTTACTATTTCAGATTACACATTGACTGTACTAGTACTTTTATTTTAAGAATAATCACAAAATTATCCTTGTTGAAACTGTATTCATATTCAAGTATTGGCAACAAATGTGTTGCTGCAACCTTAGAAAGTGTCAATTCATCTGTATGCATGGACAAGTGCTTCTCATAGCTTCCTGTATATCTTCAGATATATGAGTCCCATTATGATTTTTATTAATGGAAGAGGGCAATTCAAAATCTGTTTTCCTGAACTGTTTCCAATTTGCAGGTGTTCTCACTCATCTGGATGCTGTTTACAAAAGATGGGATTGGACAAAAAAAAAAAAAACAAACCTATTATGTATCAGGACAGAGTGAGGCAGAGGCTCACTCTGTAGTATAACCCAATTGGATGAAGCCAGGAAGAGCTGGGTTGTGGAAACAATTGAGGGATGCATGCAGTAAAGGCACAGAAGAGTAGACTTAGCCAAAGGTGCTCTGGGCATTTGATCCTGCAGCAGAACATGGGTGCTGGGAGGAGTATTTAAAGATGACAGAGGTATTCCAGGAAAGGGTCTGCATCAGGGAGCCTTGTGGGGAGAAGTGGCTTATCCTGGTAGGTGGGAAGAACATAGCTTGCAGGAATCCATGATCATGTGGGCATTAGAGAAATATGTTATTAAGTAACCACCCTGTGGAGCTAAGCATCAGAGCTGCAGCACATGGGAGTCAGACACACAGGAAAAGGTAGCCCCAGCTTTAGAGGGACTGGTGTGCAAAGTAGGTGGCCGAAGCAGGGGTTCAGCAATAGGGATCAGCCAGCAGAAATCAGGAACAAAGTAGAAATTGCATTTCAGGAACAATGCATAAATCTTATCAGATATAGGCCAGAATGTTCAACCTGAATTAGCAGCGAGACTTGATGTTGAATCATAAAGTTGTGTATATCTCTCCTGCCTAAGATTGGGGTTTTCAGAGAATCAGGGAGGGCTGAACTTAAAGTTTGGGACAAAGGGGAAAGGTGTATATTTAAGTGATTCTGGCTTTAGGAAGAGGGTGGGAGGTGGGAGGTGCAGAGGCTAAGAATGTAATAGGATGAAGCACCTATAATCCATTTCAGAGCTCCACCTGCTACCTCCTCACCTAAGTGATTCCATCATTTGTGTCAGACCTGTTGCCAGGCATTTTAAGACCAGACTGGTTGGTTTAGGGAATTCCTCCATTGATTCAACTAACAAGGTTTTCTGAAAGGCAAAGGCAGTGTGAGAAAGTTTTCTGTTTTCAACAGTCAGAACCCTTTCCCTGCCAACAACCTTATTGCTTGGACATGAACTTCCTGCATCACTTTGCAACAGTGAATTTGGCTGATCAAGAACCCCCCTCTTGAAATTCTCTCCTATCCTGGTTTCTGTGACATGATAATGCTCCTCAATCTTGCTGACACTCCTGCTCCGTGTCTTCTGTTGGCTTCTCTTTTTATGTCCCGCTCCCCAAATGTAGGTGACCTCAAAATGTATCTTTGAGCCTTTCTTTCCCTCTGTGCTTCCTCCTCAATACCTGTGTGTGCCTCTCCCTTTGTTTTACCTCCACCATGGCCATGATCTTCAGGGGAGTTAGAAGCCTGCTATTAGCCTGGCTCATTACCTGGAAAGGATTACTGTAACAACTTCTTACAGGGCTTTTCACCGCCTCTCACTAGTCTCTCCTGCTTCCAGATTCATTTTCCTGAGCCATAGGTCTAATCACACCACTCCCCTGCCCAGAAATTTCATAGCCTCCCACTGTCAATAAAATTAAGTACCAATTTATCACCCAGATCTCAAAGCATTTACATCATGGTCAGATGTATTAGGTACCCATAGCTATTCCACATCCCAGCCTAACTGGGGCACTGGCTGTTTCTGAAGGACATCCTATCCCTTTTCCCCTCTGAGACTTTATTTATGCTCTCCTTTTGCTCTGCAACTATAGTAACTATATGTCCTGGTTTGCCTGGGTCAGTCCCAGTTTATCCCTGTTTTCTTTTCATCAGTATTGCCAAGCTTCCCATTTCATACTCAAAAGTGTCATTGTTTGAATAATAAAGTATATGGTCACCCTGCCTATAAAGTTCTTTCACCTTTTCCTTTTCACAGTCATCTTCCTCCCAATCTCCATTCTGTTCAGCTCGCTTATGGCAAAGATAGCCCTATCCTTTCAAGCCATGTTTTTGTTGTCAGTTGCTGTCAAGTCAGTTCCAACTCCTGGCGACCCCATGTACCCAGAGCAGAACTGTTCCATGGGGTTTTCAAGACTGTGACCTTTCAGAAGCAGATCACCAGGCCTGTCTCCCGAGGAGGTTCTGGGTGAGCTCAAACTGCTAATCTTTTGGTCAGTAGCCAAGTGCTTAGTTGTTTGCACCACCCAACGTCTCCTAATGAGCCTGTGCCTGTCTGGTTTTGAACTGGGGCCCATTCATGTGTGAGGTGAGTGTCATAACCACACTAAGGAAACCAGGTGGCTTTCTGTGGACCATATAAAACATGTCAACTTTCATGAGGCTTCCTTCCCTACTGCCCACTTCACATTACCAGTCTAATGTGCTCCCACCCTACTATGAATTCCTACCTCTACGCACATGGTATTGTAGTTTTTTATGTTTACATGTGTTGTTGTTGTTAGGTACCGTTCATAGCAACCCTGTGAACAGAACGAAACACTGCTCAGCTCTGCACCACCCTCACAATTGTTGTTATGCTTGAGCCCATTGTTGTAGCCACTGTGTCTGTCCATCTTGTTGAGGGTCTTCCTCTTTTTCACTGACCCTCTACTTTACCAAGCATACTGTCCTTGTCTAGGGACTGGTCCCTCCCGATAACATGTCCAAAGTGTGTGAGATGAAGTCTTGCTATCCTTGCTTCTAAGGAGCATTCTGGCTGTACTTCTTCCAAAACAGATTTGTTCCTTCTTTTGGCAGTTTACATGTAGTTATTTATATATACATATTTATCTTTCATAGCACTTCACAAGTGCAAGGCCTTATTCTTTGCATCGGCTAGATTGCTTTCAGCTGCAAATAACAAAAAACACTGATTCAACCATGTGAACAATAAGGAAATTTCATTATGTAATGTAACAAGGAGTACAAAGGTAGAGTGAATCAGAAATGACTAATTCAGTGTCTGAACAAAAGATCCAAGGTCTAGGTTTCTCTTCTCTTTCTACGTTGCCATATCTCAGTTCTGCTCTTGGTCTGCTCCCATCATGGTTGCTCAATGAGCACTGCTGTTCTAGATATCATATATATAGATGATGGTGTCCAGCAGCAGAACAATATTTTCTCAGTGAGTCTCTTTTTAAGAGTAAGAAAACCTCTTTCGGGAGCACCTATCCCTAGCGTGCTTCTTTGGGTGGAAAGCATCATACACCCCGGCTTAATCCAGCCACAGGTCAGGTGAACAGGACCATCAGGACTTGGCAAATCATTTGTCCCTTGAGGCTGAAGATGGGTTCTGACTCCCCTGAAGATCATGGCCATGGTAGAGGTAAATTACTGAACAAAATCAGGGCTCTGTGAGAAGAGAAATGGTTAACATTGATTAGGCAGACAAGTGTTGGCTGCCTAAAAGGTGTGGTTCAATCAGTACTTATTACATAGAGTTTAATTTTAAATGAAGGAGGCCTGATCGCACAGTGGTTAAGCACTCAGCTACTAATTGAAAGGTTGATGGCTCGAACCCACCCAGCCATTCCACAGGAGAAAAGACCTGGCAATTTGCTCTTGTAAAAAGTACAGCCTAGAAAACCCTATGGAGCAGTTCTACTCTGTGATATAGGGTCCCTGTGAGTCAGCATCTGGCAGACAACACAAGACAACAATAAGAACGACAGGTTTCAGTCAGGATAGGAAGGGTTTCAGTTCATCTGAGTATTCTAATGATATCATGAATTATAAAAAACTGATGTGAAATATACTTTTAAAATTTTTGGTAATGTATAATTCACTTCAATTCCGTTCTATTTAAGTTCATATAGACAGATTATAATAAAGATTTTGAAAGAAAACTTGATTGAGATTTTAATAGCCATCTAAAACTGCTGGCCAGTAAACTGCTCAGAGTTTCCTCATTATGTAGAATTGTTTCGTGTGGTTTTTTGAGGACTGTTTTTCTGAGTGTTTGAGTCTGATACAGGACTTCAAGTATCTGTTATGAGTTTAGCTTTTAATATCGATCTGCAAAGTTCTCAGTTTCTGCCAACTGTGAAATGTGATAAACAATAGGTCAAAAAAGTGTTATTTTAAAATGTCTTTTGGCACCAAGGGAAGCTTGGAAAGAGAGGCTGCTCAGTGAGGACCCTTGTCCCTTGTGCTTATTAGGGACTCTCATTCTTCCTATCCAGTGTCAATTCAGGGCTCACACCACCCCAAACCCTCTGTGAGTGAGTCAGAGATGGAAGGCAGAGCATTTGGAGCAGTGCTTGTGTTCTTTGCACAGCGTAGTCTGTCAGCGGGACTTGTTCAACCTTTCGAATGTTGTCACCAGTCAGCAACATAGACAGCCCCAGTGGGGAGAGCGTGGAAGGCCCAGCATGCTCTTAGTCAGCATGAGAAAGAGCCTGCACTATTAACATGAAAATGTCCCATACAATGAAAACATCGGACTCATTTTGTTTCTAACTGAAATAGAAATGGCAGAACAGAGGGCAACTGCCTCTAAAACCTTTGTTGGACATTGCTGTTCAGAGTTACAGACCTTGGTTCCAGAGGGCTTAGAGCTGGCATTTTGTGTTCTCAGCAACACTCTTGCTAACTGCTGAGATGTGCTGACTCCAAATATTTTGACAGCCCATAATAGGACTCAGAGAAATGGCAATAGAGAAGCAGAATCTAAGATTACATGTGGTTTAGACATTTGAACAAGTATTCAGAAGATGGAAACCCTGGTGGCATAGTGGTTAAGTGTTATGGCTGCTAACCAAAGGGTCGGCAGTTCGAATCCGCCAGGCGCTCCTTGGAAACTCTATGGGGTAGTTCTACTCTGACCTACAGGGTTGCTATGAGTTGGAATCCACTCGACAGCACTGGTTTTTTTTTTTTTTTTTTTTTTTTATTCAGAAGAGTTCAGGGGCTGGATAAGACTGATTTCCTTCCAAGTGTCAAGGAACCTTGTCTTAGTGCAAATTTTTACCCAAAAATTCAAATACATGTAAGTGCTAATCTGAATCTTGAAGGGAGGGATGGTGGAAAAACAGCATAGAAACTGAGTGAGTTGTGTATGGAAGGGATAATGAGTCATACTTTTTTTCCTTAACAACTACAGTCAATTCTGTATCAAAGAAAGGCTTTCACATCCATTCTATAGGCTTTTACTGTACTATTCAGCTTCTGCAAATGAATATGTAATTATCATTCTTCTGAGAGACAATATAAATCTAAAACTCTTCTCCAAAGTTTTATTTTTTTAAGATGAGCTTTTTTTTTTTTCGTTTTTCCCTAAATGAACCTTCTGTTACTATTATCTGAAATCATGTTACTTTCTTCACCTCTCAACAAATTGCCCCATCAAAAAGACATTTTGGGGCAACAAGGGCTTATTTGGGAAGGAAAAAAAAAAAAAAAGATGCAGTAGGCTGGGGATACACTGTGGAAATTCATATTCCCTGCCCACGCATACAGACTCCTTTGAATAAATGTAATGATTTGTTAGAGCACCTTGTTAGCCTTATTTTTCTAGGTTTTTTTTTTTTCTTCTTTAAAAAACAGATTCCCGTCCTTATGCTTCATGCAGAAAAGCTAATTGGGGGAAGTTACACTTATAAGTGCAGAAGTTCAGATAAGAAAGCATCAATTGCCAGCCTTTCCTTCCTAAAATAATGCAAAAAAATATATATATTGTAACGTCAAGTTTGACATTGAGCGATAAAGTAGATTAATATATACCTTATAAAGTGCGTTGACTCAATTCCTGCAAAGATCCCTGATGGTGAACATAACATTAAGATTGGAGCCAGACTACCTGGGTTTCAACCCCAGGTCTGTCATTCACAAGCTGCGAGGCCCTGGGAAAGTTACTTAACCTCTTTGGGCCTCAGTTTTCTCATCTGTAAAAAGGGGTAATAATAATACTTCATGGAGTAGTTGTGAAGACCCAGTCAAATTAATATATGTAAAGGATTTAGAACGGTGTCTGGCACATGATAAGTGCTATATGTCACTTTTGAAGATGATAATGAAGAGAATATATATATATATGATTTTGTATAATACATATGTATCATATGTAAAATCAAAAACATTTTAGATAATCAGTTTTAAAAATGTGTTTTCTATTATATATTGGAAATCCTTAAATTGGCTTGCCTTATCAGTTCACCTGATTAAGAGCTGCTAAGCTTTCTCATTTAAATTATAATTGTACCCTTTCCTAATACACTGTGAGCAGTAAGCTGAAAGTTGCACTTCTACCAAATACAAATGAGACCAGACTACAAAATGAGTTCGTGTTCCAAAATTCATCTCATTCATTTATTTCTGGGTTTTAGGCGCACTTTTCTTTGCACACTCTCATGAAACATTTTTAGTGGCTTGGTAAAGTATAACGATTTCCTATGCAATCTGCATCTTCTCTTCCTATGAAAGTGCTTTCAAAATGAAGTCCTTCAAAAGTCTAGTCATTTTTTCAGTAAAAACGAATGGCCTTGAAAGGCATTTGTTCTGACAGTCTGTTTAAAGATGAGAGAAATGAAAGCCAAGAAAATCGGAAGAAGATAGCCTCAAGGGAAAGATCTGTATGATGAATTTGAAATTGTGAGGAATACTGTTTCTGCTTTCCCAGGCAGAGCTGTCACCTCAAAGCCTATTTTCATGAAAAGGAGAGAGTTATCCAGAGTATCCCAGTTTAGCCTATTGAATACATAGTCCCTTAATGTGGGTAGGGCACTTGAAGGTGACCACTAATAATTCTTTGGTCTCATTGTACAACGGAAATCAATATTTTAGTACAGAAGAAATCTCAACCATACAGCAACACAGATTTTCTGAACCAGCAAAAAAAAAAAAAAAAAAAGATAGGAAAAAGCAAACAAAAAATAAAATTACTGTCTACCACACTGGCTAGGGCCACTTGTTAATTCTTCCCAGGTACCATTGCTGGCAGATACCACACGGAGGTCCTGTGGGAAAAAGCATGGCCCTTCTGAACTGTGG
Source organism: Elephas maximus indicus (assembly GCF_024166365.1). Taxonomy (NCBI): domain Eukaryota; kingdom Metazoa; phylum Chordata; class Mammalia; order Proboscidea; family Elephantidae; genus Elephas; species Elephas maximus. The sequence goes on from NC_064821.1 coordinate 141,331,693, forward strand.
GAAAAGAATGTTATTCTTTCTGAGTCATCAGCCTGAAAGGTCAGGTAGATCCCAACATCCCTCACTGGCCACTTTCTGCTGTGAATAAATTTCAAAAGATTACTTAAATGCCTTTTTATTTCCCACCTGTGTCAACTTTTTGAGTAATATTTTTCTCTCTCATTGTGTGAATACTTGTTTTCATTTATTTTAAACTTTCCTCTCTCCTGAATAAGCAGGGGCGTGGTAAATAAGTTCACTGTTGCTTCATAAAGTCAGTCTCAGTTTTACTTTTTCTTTCTGAAGAGCCCTAATTTTTTTTTTAGCCAGTTATCTTATTATAGCTATACCAGCGAATCCCTCCTAAACTCTAATTTCTCTAAGAAGGAAGAAGACTTTTGCTTTTACCTATCTTCTCTAATGTTCCTTGGCCATTAGCTCTATCAGATACTTAGGTTTGTCTCTAGAACTAGCTAAACACTAGGCTGTAAAGTTAATAGTTTTCTTTAACAGATTGCCATGCTTATGGTCCCTGCAGGAAAGCTAATTGAAAGAAATTATAAGTGCACAAGTTCAGATAAAGAAAACTTTAACTGCCTGAGTTTTCTTCCTAAAATAAAGCAAAATAATAAAACGTTAGGATATCAAGTTGAACTGTAGCACCAGACTGCATGGGGTTGAGACCTTGCTTTACTACTTACTAGCTAAATGACCTTAGGTAAAAAAAAAGGCGTGTATAATCTCTCTCTGCCTCAGGGTCTTCATCCATGAAATGGAGAATTATATAAAAGAAAATAAATAATGCCACCATGGTGACGCTAGAAATCACAATTAAAAAAATATATTTAATAATATTTTATTGAATTTTTGGTGAAAGTTTACACAGCAAGTTAGGTTCCCATATGACAATTTCTGGACAAATTGTTCAGTGACATCAATTACATACATTGCAGTGTGTCAGCATTCTCTTTAATTGTGTTCTGTTTGTTCCATTTCCAGTATTCTAATTTCCTTGCCCCCTTATCTTCTCATCTTTGCTTTTGAGTAATTGTTGACCTTTGGTCTCATACAGATGGTTTCTAACTAGAGCATACATCTTACAGGCAATATTTAAATTGTGTGCCAATCTCCAATTTTGCTAAAAGGTGATCTCGGGATAGGCTCAGTTCTAGGTTTAAAGCGTTTCTTAGGGCGATAGTCTCAAGGAGTCCTCTGTTATCTACTGTTTCAGTTCGGATTTCTGTGTGTGCGTGTTTTAGGTAAAAGTTTACAGCACAAATTAGTTTCTCACTCAAAAATTTATACACAAATTTATACCTCACTCTCACCCTTTCCCTTTCCACCCTGGATTCTCTGTGTTCATTCATCCAGTTTCCCTGTCCCTTCCTGCTGTGTCGTCTTTGCTTTTGGGCAGAAGTTACTCATTTGGTCTCCTGTACTTGATTGAACTATGACTCATGTTCCTCATGTGTATTATTGCTTGTTGTATAGGCCTGTCTAATCTTTGGCTGAAAGGCTGACCTCGAAAGTGGCTTCAGTTCTGAGTTAGCAGGGTGTCCGAGGGCCATAGTCTTGATGGTTCCTCCAGTCACCATCAGATGAGTAAGTCTGGTCATTTTTTGTGAATTTGAATTTTGTTCTACATATTTCTCCCACTCTGTCTGGGACCTTCTACTATGATCCCTGTAAGAGTGGCTGGTGGTAGTAGCCGGGCACCATCCAGTTCTTCTGGGCTCAGGCTGGTGGCAGGTGTGGTTCATGTGGTCCATTAGTCCTTTGGACTAATTTTCCTTGTGTCTTTGGTTTTCTTCATTCTCCTTTGCCCTAAATGAGGTGGGACCCTTAGATGTGTCTTAGATGGCTAGACACTACTCAGACCCCAGATGCTAAGACCCCAGACGCTGCCCACCAAAATCAGATTTAGAAATTTTGTTACTCCAATTGACCTAGATGTCCCCCAAGACCATGGTCCCCAGGCTTCAGCCCAGTAACTTGGTCCCTTAAGGTGTTTGGATGACTTTGTCTTGGTCTATGACTTTGTCTTGGTCAAGTTGTGTGGACTTCCCCAATATTGTGTGTTGTTTTCCCTTCACCAAAGTAAACATTGTCGACTATCTAGTTAATGATTTCCCCTCCCTCGTAACCATCAAAGTGTTTTCTGTGTATAAACCTTTTTAAAATAGTGGTCTCATATAATATTTGACCTTTTGTGATTGACTTATTTCACTCAGCATAATGCCCTCAAGATTCATCCATGTTGTGAGATGTTTTGCAGATTCATCATTGTTCTTTATCCTTATGTAGTAAACCATGGATAACATCGTGAAGAATGGGAATTAAAGAACACTTAATTGTGCTCATGAGGAACCTGTACATAGATCAAGAGGCAGTTGTTCGGACAGAACAAGGGGATACTGAGTGGTTTAAAGTAAGGAAAGGTGTGCGTCAGGGTTGTATTCTTTCACTATATCTATTCAGTCTGTTTGCTGAGCAAATAATCCAAGAAGCTGGACTATATGAAGAAGAACAGGGCATCAGGATTGGAGGAAGATTCATGAACAACCTGCGTTATGCAGATGACACAACCTTGCTTGCTGAAAGTGAAGAGAACTTGAAGCACTTACTAATGATGATCAAAGACCACAGCCTTCAGTATGGATTGCACCTCAACATAAAGAAAACAAAAATCCTCACAACTGGACCAATGAGCAACATCATGATAAACGGAGAAAAGATTGAAGTTGTCAAGGATTTCATTTTACTTGCATCTACAATCAACAGCCGTGGAAGCAGCAGTCGAGAAATCAAGAGACACATTGCATTGGGTAAGTCTGCTGCAAAGGACCTTTTCAAAGTGTTGAAGAGCAAAGAGGTCACCTTGAAGACTAAGGTTCACCTGACCCAAGCCATGGTATTTTCAATCGCATCATATGCATGTGAAAGCTGGACAATGAATAAGGAAGACCGAAGAACTGACGCCTTTGAATTGTGGTGGTGCTGAAGAATATTGAATATACCATGGACTACCAAAAGAACAGATCTGTTTTGGAAGAAGTACAACCAGAACGCTCCTTAGAAGCAAGGATGCCGAGACTGCGTCTTACATAGTTCAGACATGTTGTCAGGAGGGATCAGTCCCTGGAGAAGGACATCATGCTTGGCAGAGTACAGGGTCAGTGGAAAAGAGGAAGACCCTCAACGAGGTGGATTGACACAGTGGCTGCAACAGTGAGCTCAAGCATAAACGATTGTAAGGATGGCTCAGGACCCGGCAGTGTTTTGTTCTGTTGTGCATAGGGTGGTTATGAGTCAGAACCAACTCGAGGGCACCTAACAGCAACAACAACAACAAGTATTCCATCATGTGTATGTACCATAATTTGTTTATCCATTCATCTGTTAATGGGCACCTAGGTTGTTTCCATCTTTTTGCTATTGTGAATAATGCTGCAATGAACATGTATCTGCCTATGTGTATTCATATGAGGGCTCTTCTCTAGGATATATTTCTAGGGATGAGATTGCTGGATTGTATGGTATTTCTATTTTACCTTTTAAGAAGGTGCCATAATGTTTTCTATAGTGCTTTTACCATGGCTAAGCACTCAACTACTAAGTGAAAGGTTGGTGTTTTTTTTGATGCTGAGCTTTATTAGCTGGAATTTTGTTGAGAATTTTTGCATCCATATTCCTGAGAGATTTGGTCTTCAATTTTCCTTTTTATGTTGTATTTACCTGGCTTTGGTATCAGGGTTATGCCAGCTTCATAGAATGAATCTTGAAGTATTCCTTCCTTTTCTATGTTCTAAAATAGTTTGGGAGTCCTGGTGGCACATTGGTTAAGATCTCGGCTGCTCACCAAAAGGTCGGCAGTTTGGATCCACCAGCTGCTCCTTGGAAACCCTATGCGGCAGTTCTGCTCTGCCCTTTAGGGTCAGTATTAGTTGTGTGAGTAGTACTGGTGTGAGGTTTTCTCGGAATGTTTGGTAGAATTCTCCAGTAAAGCCGTAGAGAGTTTGTTTTATTACCTCTTCAGTCTCTTCTCTTGTTGTGGGTCTATTCAGATTTTCTATGTCAGTTTGTGTTAGTTTGCATAGGTAGTATGTTTCTAGAAATTAGTCCATTTCTTGTAGGTTCTCAAGTTTGTTGGAATACAGTTTTTCATAGTATTCTGTTATGATGCTTTTTATTTCAGTTGAGTCTGTTATAACGTTCCGTCATCTCACTTCTTATTTGCATTATTTGCTTCTTCATCTGTTTTTATTTTGTCACTTTGGTTATCGGTTTGTTGATTTTGTTGATCTCTTCAAAGAACCATCTTTTCATTTTGTTGATTCTTTTGTTTTTCTCTTCTCTATTTCATTTATTTCTGTTCTGATCTTTATTATTTCCTTTCTTCTGGTTTCTGAGGGCTTCTTTTGCTGTTCTATTTGTTTGAGTTGTAGGACTAACTTTTTTATTTGGGCCCGTGTTTCTTTTTTGATGTGTTTCTTGCTGTAAATTGACCGCTGAGCACTGTCTTTGCTGTGCCCTAAAAGTTTTGGTGTGATGTGTTTTCCTTCTCATTTGACTCTAGGAAACTTTTTATTCCCTCTTTGATTTATTCTATTACCAAATTGTTTTTAAACAAGATGTCATTCAGCTTCCATGTATTTCATTTTTTAACCTTGCTCTTTGTGTTGTTGATTTTTACTTTTATGACATTTATGCTCAGAGAAAATGCTTTGTATGATTTTGATGTTATGGATTTTATTGAGGGTTACTTTGTAGCCTAAAATGTGGTCTATTGTGGACAATGTTCTATGTGCGTTGAAAAAGAATGTATCTTTTGCTGCTGTTGGGCTGAGTGTTCTGTATATGTATGCGGTCAAGTTGGTTGATTTTGGCCTTTAGATCTTCTGTATTTTTGTTGAGTTTCTTTCTATATGTTGTGTCCTTTACTGAGAGTCGTGTGTTGAAGTCTCCTACTATTATTGTGGAACTCTCTACTTCCATTTGCAGTGCTGTTAGAGTTTGTTTTATGTACTTTGGAGCCCTGTTGTTGAGTACGTCTATATTTCTTAAGGTTATGTCTTCTTGGTTGATTGTTCCTTTAGTTGTTACACAGTGTCCTTCTTGGTCTTTCATGATTGATTTTGCCTTAAAGTCTATTTAATCCGAGATTAGTTATTGCTGCTCCTACCCTTTTCTGGTTACTGTTTGCTTGATATATATTTTTATCTCCATCCTTTGATTTTTATCTCTAAGGTGTGTCTCTTTTAGACAGCATGTTGATGTGTCACACTTTTTCATCCATTCTGCCACTTTCTGTCTCTTTATAGGTGCATTTAAGTCATTTGCATTCCACGTTATTATCAATAAAAATGAGTTTATTGCTGTCGTATTACTGTGTGTTTTTTTCTGTGTGTGTGTGTGCTGCTGATGTTGTCTTTGTTTCTCTTACTTTACTGTGCTGAGTTTCTTTTGTTTCTGTATTTTCTTTCCTTTTGTTATTATATATTTTTTGTTTTCTGAGATTTTATGTTTGTCTTCTTTTCTATCCTGAAGAGTAAGTTTGCTAACTTACTTTGTGGTTACCTTGAAATTTACCCTTATCTTCCTAAGCTTGAACTAGTCTTTTATTACTTGATATCACCTTGGCTTCCTTTCCATTTGAAATTTCTATACCTATACCATTTATTTCCCCCTTTTATTGCTTTGACATTGTTGTCATTTATGGATTGACATCTCTATTTCCCTGTTTTAAGTCTTTTATCTTTGTTTTATTATTAATAGTCCTTTACCTAGGTTGTTATCTGGCTGATGCTGTCCTGTGTGCTAGACTCTGGTAGTTGTCTATTGTGTTTGGTTTTCTAACCAAACCACTCCCTTTAATATTTCCTGTGAGTCTGATTTGGTTTATATGAATACCCTTAATTTCTGTTTATCTAGAAATGTTTTAATTTTAACATCCTGTTTGAGAGAAAGCCCTCCGTGTCTGTACGTTTGTTGTATTGTGGTGGATTGCATGTTGCTGTGATAATGGAAGCTTTGCCACTGGTATTTCAAATACCAGCAGGGTCAGCCTTAGTGGACAGGTTTTAGCTGAGCTTCCAGACTAAAATGATTAAGATGAAGGTCCTAGAAGTCTACATCTGAAAAAAACTGGCCAATGAAAACTTTATGAATAGTAGCAGAACATTGTCTGATATAGTGCCAGCAGATGAGCCCCTGAGGTTGGAAGGCACTCAAAATAGCACTGGGGAAGAGTTGACTCCTCAAAGAAGAGTGTTGTTGTTGTTAGGTGCCATCGAGCTGGTTCTGACTTACAGTGACCCTACGTACAGCAGAATGAAACACTGCCCAGTCCTGCACCATCCTTACAATTATTGTTATGCTTAAGCCTGTTGTTGCAGCCACTGTGTCAGTCCCTCTCATTGAGGGTCTTCCTCTTTTTCAATGACCCTCCACTTTACTGAGCATGATGTCCTTCTCCAGGGACTGATCCTTCCTGACAACATGTCCAAAGTATGTGGGACATAGTCTCACCATCCTTGCTTCTAAGGAGCGTTCTGGTTGTACTTCTTCTAAAACAGATTTGTTCATTCTTTTGACAGTCCATAGTGTATTTAATATTCTTCTCCAGCACTTCAGTTCAAAGGTGTCAGTTCTTCTTCAGTCTTCTTTATTCATTGTCCAGCTTTCACATGCATTGGAGACAATTGAAAACACCATGTCTTTTGTCAGGCACACCTTATTCTTCAAGGTGACATCTTTGCCTTTCAACATTTTGAAGAGGTCTTTTGCAGCATATTTTTCCAATACAATGCATCTTTTGATTTCTTGACTGCTGCTTCCAGGGGTGTTGATTGTAGATCCAAGTAAGATGAAATCCTTGACAATTTAAATCTTTTCCCTGTTTATTGTGATGTTGCTTATTGGTCCAGTTGTGAGGATTTTTGTTTTCTTTATGTTAAGGTGTAATCCTAACTGAAGGCTGTGGTCTTTGATCTTTATGAGTAAGTGCCTCAAGTTCTCTTCACTTTCAGCAAGCAAGGTTGTATGATCTGCATATACAGGTTGTTAATGAGTCTTCCTCCAATCCAGATGCTCTGTTCTTCTTCATATAGTCCAGCTTCTTGAATTATTTGCTCAGCATACAGATTGAGTAGGTATGGTGAAAGGATACAACCCTGATGCACACTTTTGCTAACTTTAAACCAAGCAGTATCCCCTTGTTCTTTTGAAACGACTACCTCTTCATCTGTGTACACACTCCACATGAACACAATTAAGTGTTCTGGAATTTCCATTCTTTGCAATGTTATCCTTAATTTGTTATGATCCACATAGTCAAATACCTTTGCATAGTCAATAAAACACAGGTAAACATCCTCCTGGCATTCTCTGTTTTTAGCCAGGATCCATGTGACATCAGCAATGATATCCCTGGTTCTGCATCCTCTTCTGAATCCGGCTTGAATTTCTGGCAGTTCCCTGTTGATATACCACTGCAGCCAATTTTGAATGATTTTCAGCAAAAGTAGAGTAGACCTTAAAAGTGTGGATAGAGTCAAGCATTTGGTAGTTGGGAAATATGGCATTGGTGATAGAAATGAAGCCAAATACCACGATAGAATTTTGCAAGACCAACAACTTCATGACCGATACCTTTTTCAACAACATAAACAGTGACTGACTATACACCTGGACCTAACCAGATGGAATATACAGGAATCAAATTGATTATATTTGTGGTAAGAAATTATGGAAAAACTCAGTATCATCAGTCAGAACAAGACCAGGGGCCATATGTGGAACAGACCATCAATTGCTTATATGCAAGTTCAAGTTGAAGTAAATCAGAATAGTTCATGAGAGTCAAATTATGACTTAGAGTATATTCTACCTGAATTTAGACACCATCTCAAGAATAGATTTGACACATTGAACACTAATGACTGAAGATCAGACAAATTGTGGAATGACATCAAGAACATGATACATGAAGAAAGCAAGAAGTCATTAAAAAGACAGGAAAGAAAGACAAGACCAAAATGATTGTCAGAAGAGGCTCTGAAAGTTGCACTTGAATGTACAGTAGCTAAAGCAAAAGGACGAAATGATGAAGTGGAAGAGCTGAACAGAAGATTTCAAAGGACGGCTTGAGAAGACAAAGTAAATTATTATAATGAAATGTACGAAGTTCTGGAGTTAGAAAACCAAAAGGGAAAAACACACTTGGCATTTCTCAAGCTGAAAGAACTGAAGAAAAAATTGAAGCCTTGAGTTGCAATATTGAAGGATTCTACGGGGAAAATATTAAGCGACACAGGAAGCATCAAAAGAAGAGGAAGGAATACACAGAATCACTGTTCCAAAAAGAACTGGTCAGTGTTCAACCATTTCAGGAGGTAGCATATGTTTAAGAACTGATAGTACTGAAGCAGTCCAAGCTTCACTTAAGACATTGGTGAAAAACAAGGCTCTAGGAATTGATGGAATACTAATTGAGATGTTTCAATAAGTCGATCCAGTGCTGGAAGTGCTCGCTCATCTATGTCATGAAATTTGGAAGACAGCTACCTGACTAACCAACTGGAAGAGATCCATATTTCTACCAATTCCAAAGTAAAGTGATCCAACCAAATGTGGAAATTATCAAACAATATCATTAATATCACACAAAAGTAAAATTTTGCCAAAGATCTTTCAAAAGCTGTTGGAGCAGTACATCAACAGAGAACTGCCAGAAATTCAAGCTGGCTTCAAAAGATGATGTGGAACAAGAAATATCATTGCTTATGTTAGATGGACCATGGCTGAAAGCAGAGAATACCTGTGTTTTATTGACTGTGCAAAGGTATTCCGCTGTGTGGATAATAACAAATTATGGATAACATTGTGAAGAACAGGAATTCCAGAGCACTTAATTGTGCTCATGTGGAACCTGTGCTTAGAACAAGAGGCAGTCTTTCGAACAAAACGAGGACATATTGTGTGGTTTGAAGTCAAGAGAGTTGCATATCAGGGTTGTGTCCCTTCACCATACTTATTCAATCTATATGCTGAGCAAATAATTCGAGAAACTAGACTATATGAAGAAGAATGAGGCATCAGGATTGGGGGAAGACTCATTAACAGCCTGTGATATGCAGATGATACAACCTTGCATGCTGAAAGTGAAGAGGACTTGAAGCACTTACAGATGAAGATCAAAGACTACAGCCTTCAGTATGGATTGCACCTCAACATAAAGAAAAAAAAAAATCCTGACACCCTGACCGATAAGCAACATCATGATAAACAGAGAAAAGATTGAGATTGTAAAGGATTTCATTTTACTTGTATCCACAAACAGTGCCCATGGAAGCAGCAGTCTAGACATCAGATGACATATTGTATTGGGCAAATCTGCTGCAAAAGATCTCTTTAAAGTGTTAAGAAGCAAAGATGTCACTTTAAGGACTAAGGTGTGTCTGCCTCAAGCCATGGTGTTTTGAATCACCTCATACGCACATCAAAGCTGGACAGTGAATAAGGAAAACCAAAGAAGAACTGATGCCTTTGAATTACAATATTTGTGAAGAATATCGAATATACTATGGACTTGCAGAAGAACGAACAAATCTGTCTTGGAAGATGTACAGCCCGACTGCTCATTAGAAGCAAGGATGCCGAAACGTCATCTCACAGACTTTGGACATGTTATCAAGGGGGATCAGTCCCTGGAGAAGGTTATTGTGCTTGGTAAAGTAGAGGGTCAGAGAAAAAGAGGAAGACCCTCGACAGATGGATTGACACAATGGCTGCAACAATGGGCTCAAGCATAGCAACGATTGTGAAGATGGTGCAGGATTGGGCAGTGTTTCGTTCTGTTGTATATAGGGCTGCTATGAGTTGAAACTGACTCAACAACATTTGAGAGAGAGTTTTGCAGGGTGTATTATTCTTGGCTGGCAGATTTTTTTCCTTTTAGAGTTTTACATACATCATCCCATTGCCTTCTTGTCTGCATAGTTTCTGCCAAATAACATTAGTCTTAATGTTTCCCTTTGTAAGTGAGTTTTAATTTTTCTTGAGCTGCTCTCTGAATTCTTTCTTTGTCTTTGGTTCTGGCTAGTATGATTATGATGCCTTGGCATGATAGACTTTTTTGGGGGGTGTATTTTTTATCCTATATATATGGGGTTTGTTGATTTCTTGGATGGTCAGTTTTCCATCTTTCATGATATTTGGAAAGTTTTCTGCCAAGAAATCTTCACCAATCTTCTCTGTTTTCCATTTTGTCTCCTGTTCTGTAACTCTGGTCGCTTGGAGGTTTTTGCTTTTGATTGTGCCCCACGTAATTCTTAGGCTTTCTTCATTCTTTTCTCTGATTTTTCCTCAATGTGGTGTACATGGATTTGTCTTCAGTCTTGCTGATTCTATCTTCCATTGTTTCAAATTTGCTCCTAAAACCTCCTATTGAGTTGTTCATTTCTGAAATTGTTTTGTTTATCTTTTGGGTTTATAGTTGCTGTTTTTGTATGATTTTTAATTCTTTATTTATTTTGACATTTTATTCTTGTATTATTTTCCTGAATTATCTATTACTTTGTGTGTTCCTTGATTTTGTCTATTCTTTTTTTTTTTTTCCTGTGTTTTCGTTGGTACATTTCCTAATCTTAGAGAGCCCTAAATGTTAGTCTTTTGGTTTCTGTATCAGGTAATTTCACTGCCTTTTCTGCTATTGGAAGGTCATTTGATTCTTTATTTTTGTCACTTGCTGAAGCCATCTTTTCCTGATTTTTTTTTTGTATGTTTTCATAGTGTCTGCTGTGTCTAAGACATGAAGGTATTATTTTCTTTATTTATTGAACGTATGTGTGTTTGCTTCATCCTACTTCGTTTTGTTTTGACATGTCAGGACAGGCGGGCCAAGCATGCTTTGTTGCTTGCTTGTCTGTGGGCACAATTGCTCTCACCACCTTGTTTAGGCAGGCAGGGTAGCAGGAGTCAGGGAGCTCCTGCTTCACTGTACGCTGGTTTGACAAAGTGGCTGATGGCAGGCTCTGCAGGTGTTGTCTGCTTCCTGATGTTGGTCCAGTGGTCTGGGAGCATTCACAGTCCTTCATCAGGTAGGGGTGTTGAGGAGGAGTGGTATGGGCATGCTTCCCACTGTTCAGCCACCAGTCAAGTGGTGGGAGGGGAAGGGCAATTCAGGCCTAGTGTTGTGTCAGGCCTGAGTGCTGGGGATGCTCTAGCTGTGGTGACACAGCAGGGGATGGTGGGAAGGGGACATAGCATATGGCTACACTGCCATCTTTTCTTTTTTCTTCCTTACTTTTCTCTTTCCCACCTACCCCCATATGCCTCCTCCCTCCCGCTCCACTGGACCCTGCCATGCCACCATATATAGGGGGGAGAGCCCTGGTGGCTTACTGGTTAAGATCTTGGTGGCTATCCAAAAGGTAGGCAGTTCGAATCCATCTGCTGCTCCTTGGAAACCCTGCGGGGCGGTTCTACTCTGTCCTATAGGGTTGCTGTGAGTCAGAATCGACTTGACAGCAATGGGTTTTGGGGGGAGAAAGAGAAGAGATGGAAAGGAAAAAAAATGGGTATTAGGTGGGTGGGGGTGAGGTGGACATGGAGGCCAACAGAAAGAAGGGGAAATAGGAGGTAGAAAGAAAGAAAAATAAAAGAGAAAGAAAAAAGAATAAAATAAATGGCAGTGTGGTGAGGGCCAATGAATGGCAGCAGGGAGGACCTGGGGCAGTAGTGGGCCAGTTTGTAAGTGCCATTCTATACTTGATGGCATGGCAGGGTCCAATGGGGCGGGGGGAGGCATACAGGGGTAGGTGGGAAAGAGAGAGAAAAGTAAGGAAGAAAAAAGTAAAAAATGGCAGTGTGACCGGGGCCGGCAAATGGGGGCCGGGCAGAACTGGGGGCCAGTAGGAAGGGAGGGGAGGTGTCATAGTGGGCTTGGTGGGAGGATGAAAGAAAATAAATAAATGAAATTAAAAATGGCAGTCTTCCAGCAAAAGGCGATGTGTCAGTGGCTTTCTAGCCGCAGTGGTGTGGTAGGGTCTGGCGGGAAGAGGGAGAGGTGTCATACAAGGCTAGGTGGGAAGAAGAAAGAAAAGGAAGAGAGGGAAAAAGTAAATGCCATGGAGGGAGCTGATGAATGGGGACAGGGTGGACCTGAGACCAGTTTAAGGGAAGGGAGGTGATGTACGGGGTTAGGTAGGAAGGAGAAAAAGAGATGAAAAAAAGGCAAAAAATAAAAAGAGCACAGTAGGAGTGGGCAGGAGATAGCAGAAGGGACCTGGGATGGTGGTGGGCTGGTGGCACTCTACCCATGCTAGTGCTGTGTGGCCTGGCAGGAAGAGGTAGAAGTGGCATATGGGGCTAGGAGGAAAAGAGAAAGAAAAAGCAGAAAGGGTAAAAAAAAAAAAATGGTGTGGCAGGAGCTGGCAGGTGGGGGTAGGGTAGACTTGGGTTGGTGGCAGGCTGTTGGTTCTTTAGCCAGGGTGGTGTGGTGTGGACCGGCAAGAAGAGGTAGAATTGGGGTATGGGGCTAGGTGGGAGGAGGAAAGAAAAGGAAAAAAGGGGAAAAAATTTTGTGGCAAGAGACAGCAGTTGGGGGTGAGGTGGACACAGGGGGCGCTGGGGGTCAGTGGCTCTCAAGCCAAGATGGTGTGCCATGAACCGGCAGGAAGCAGTAGAGGTGGGATGTAGGACTAGGTGGGAGGGAGATAAAAAAGGAAGAAAGGGGGAAAAATGGCTTGGCAGGAGCCTACAGCTGGGGGCTCAGCAAACCTGGGGCGGTGGCAGCCAGTGGCACTCTAGCTAAGGCTGTGCAGCTTGGGTGAAGGTGAAGGTGACGTACTGAGCAGAAGGATGCGGGGAGGGAAAGCGTGTTTTTCTGGTTACCGGGTACTCTGACTCCTGTTGGGAGTTCCATGAAGTTGTCCTCTTATACCCCATGTCTGGGGTTATCCCTGGCTGTGTTCCAAGACGGGGACACTGTGCCATGTTAGTTGTCAGGGGACCTCCACTCTGTATCTCTCCTCATTCACTGTTTTCCTTCAGTTTCTTCTTCCATTTAGTGTTAGGTCTAGTTTTTTATCCCCTCATTCTATACTTAGGGTTCCAGGACTGACATTTGTATCTGTTTTATTTAGTGTTTTGGGTCTTTGCTGCAGAAGGATAGCACGATGCGCCCGTCTAGGGTGCCATGTTGGCTCCACCTCAGAAATCACAAATTTTGACGTACTAATATGCATATTTTTTTAATATGCATGGTGAATCTCCAGCGTGGTTAGGGTTTGCAGCTTTTAGCTGATTTTTTTGACCAAGAATCCACCCCTCCTAAAAAAAAAAAAAATTAATGCCCTGGTGAATGTAGTTTTAAAAGCGCTGAGATGGGAACATTTTATTATTGCTTGTGCTTCAGAGGCTCGTTTCTAAAAACTCCATCTCAAGGTCTCAAATGATACTTAATTTTATCACTTTTTTTTTTTATCATTGATAAGGAACAGGGAAAATTAATTATAATGTGTATTTTAGAAGGACTGAAAAGCATGCTTGTAACCTGTATACTAGGTTTATTAATTATGAGTTAGGTCTTTTGAGGAATGACAGGTACATTATAATAGTGCTGTCTTATGGCAGATTTGTGAACATGGAGAAGTTTTCTATCTTATGTATTTAAAAAAAGAACAAAACCTACAAGTATGCAAAATGAGTTTGTATTACAAAACAAACTCTTATAATTCATTTTTCTTATTGCTTATGTTCATTGCATTTATTATGAGTAGTTGGGCAAAGTATAAAAAAAATAAAGAGCATGTAAAGTTTAATCAGCAGTATTTATTTTAGCTAGGAAAGCATTTTTTAAATAGTTTTCTCAAGCTTTTCATCATTTAAAATAAGAATGTGCATATCTTGTAAGTCTATGCCTTGTCGTTAGGCAGACCACACCTCCTTTTTCAGTACTATCTTTCTGCTTGTATCTTTCTGCTTCTCCAACCTACGTGTGCATTCAAAGATTAGTCAGGAATTTCACACTATCCTAAGTTACCGAGGTCGTCTTCTCCATTACCTTATGCCAGACATCCCAGATTCCTGTCTCTCTCCATTTCCCTTACCACCATACCTAACCTATCACAGATCTGAGTTGGGCATAACCTTGAAGGTCACCTAATAATGGCTAAATTTACATAGTGTTTACACTCTGCCAGGCCCCTATTAAGAATTTTATTGATGGTTCCTGGGTGGCAAAGCCAGTTTAAACTTGGCTACCAAGTGAAAAGTTGGTGCTTCAAACTCATCCAGCTGTGCTGTAGAAGAAAGAACTGGTGATCTGCTTCTGTTAAGATTACAGCCAAAAAAACCCTATGGATCTCATTTCTATTCTGTGACACATGAGGTTGCCATGAGTTGGAACTGACATCTAGGCAATGGGTTTGGTTTGAGTTTTACTACAACTCATTTAAATGCTCACAACAGCCCCATGATAGTATTTTTTCTATTGTCTTCATTTCATAGATGAGAACAGCAAGGCAAAGAGAAGTTAAGTGATTAACCTAACGTTGTTAAGCCAATTAGGGGTAAAGGAGGACTCAGTATCATATAGTCTAGCTCTAGAGTTCATATGCCGTGGAGAAACTAGTATCTCTATCAGTGCTTCGGACAAATATTCAGTTGGCACTTCTCTGTCCAGTGCTGTCTGGTCCTCCATTCCTGGAGAGTTAATATTGACTGCAGTGCTTGTTGTTGTTGCTGTTAGGTGCCATCGAGTCAGTTCCGACTCATAGTGACCCTATGCACAACAGAACGAAAACGCTGCCTTGTCCTGAGCCATCCTTACAATCGTTGTTATGCTTGAGCTCATTGTTGCAGCCACTGTGTCAATCCACCTCATTGAGGGTCTTCTTCTTTTCTGCTGACGCCGTACTCTGCCAAGCATGATGTCCTTCTCCAGGGACTGATCCCTCCTGACAACATGTCCAACGTATGTAAGACGCAGTCTCGCCATCCTTGCCTCTAAGGAGCATTCTGGCTGTACTTCTTAGACAGATTTCTTTGTTCTTCTGGCAGTCCATGGTATATTCAATATTCTTCGCCAGCACCACAATTCAAAGGCATCAATTCTTCGGTCTTCCTTATTCATTGTCCAGCTTTCACATGCATATGATGCGATTGAAAATACCATGGCTTGGGTCAGGTGCACCTTAGTCTTCAGGGTGACATTTTTGCTCTTCAACACTTTGAAGAGGTCCTTTGCAGCAGATTTGCCCAATGCAATGAGTCTCTTGATTTCTTGACTGCTGCTCCCATGGCTGTTGATTGTGGATCCAAGTAAAATGAAATCCTTGACAACTTCAGTCTTTTCTCCATTTATGATGATGTTGCTCATTGGTCCAGTTGTGAGGATTCTTCTTTTCTTTATGTTGAGGTGTAATCCATACTGAAGACTGTGGTCTTTATTAGTAAGTGCTTCAAGTCCTCTTCACTTGCGGCAAGCAAGGTTGTGTCATCTGCATAACACAGCTTGTTAATGAATCTTCCTCCAATCCTGATGCCCTGTTCTTCTTCATATAGTACAGCTTCTCGGATTATTTTTTCAGCATACAGATTGAATAGGTATGGTGAAATGGTACAACCCTGACGCACACCTTTCCTTACTTTAAACCACTCAGAATCCCCTTGTTCTGTCCGAACAACTGCCTCTTGATCTATGTAAAGTTTCCTAATGAGCACAATTAAGTGTTCTGGAATTCCCATTCCTTGCAATGTTATCCATAGTTTGTTATGATCCACAGAGTCGAATGCCTTTGCATAGTCAGTAAAACACAGGTAAACATCCTTCTGATAGTCTCTCCTTTCAGCCAGGATCCATCTGACATCAGCAATGATAACCCTGGCTCCACGTCCTCTTCTGAAACCGGCCTGAATTTCTGTCAATTCCCTGTCGATATACTGCTGTAGCCATTTTTGAATGATCTTCAGCAAAATTTTGCTTGAGTGTGATATTAATGATATTGTTCTATAATTTCCACATTCTGTTGGATCACCTTTCTTGGGAATAGACACAATTATGGATCTCTTCCAGTCAGTTGGCCAGGAAGCTGTCTTCCATATTTTTTGGCATAGACAAGTGAGCACCTCCAGCGCTGCGTCTGTTTGTTGAAACATCTCAATTGATATTCCATCAATTCCTGGAGCCTTGTTTTTCGCCAATGCTTTCAGAGCAGCTTGGACTTCTTCCTTCAGTACCATTGGTTCCTGATCATATGCCACCTCTTGAAATGGTTGAATATTGGCTAATTCTTTTCGGTATAATGACTGTGTGTATTCCTTCCATCTTCTTTTGATGCTTCCTGCATCTTTTGATATTTTCCCCATGGAATCCTTCACTATTGCAAGTCGAGGCTTGAATTTTTCCTTCAGCTCTTTCAGCTTGAGAAATGCCGAGCGTGTTCTTCCCTTTTGGTTTTCCATCTCCAGCTCTTTGCACATGTCATTATAATACTCTACGATGAATGCAACACCATTCCTCTTTGAGTTATCATTCCCAGCATGGTAGACTATACGATTGTCTGATCCAAAATGGCCAATACCAGTCCATTTCAGCTCATTAATGCCTAGGATATCGATGTTTATGCGTTCCATTTCATTTTTGACAATTTCCAATTTTCCTAGATTCATACTTTGTACATTCCAGGTTCCGATTATTAATGGATGTTTGCTGCTATTTCTTCTCATTTTGAGTCATGCCACATCAGCAAATGAAGGTCCTGAAAGCTTTACTCCATCCATGTCATTAAGGTCGACTCTACTTTGAGGAGGCAGCTCTTCCCCAGCCATCTTTTGAGTACCTTCCAACCTGGGGGGCTCATCTTCCAGCACTATATCAGACAATGTTCCATTGCTGTTCATAAGGTTTTCACTGGCTAATGCTTTTCAGAAGTAGACTGCTGGGTCCTTCTTCCTAGTCTGTCTTAGTCTGGAAGCTCAGCTGAAACCTGTCCTCCATGCCACTGAATACCAGTGGCATAGCTTCCAGTATCACAGCAACGTGCAAGCCCCCACAATACAACAAACTGACAGACACGTGGGTGGCACTGCTTAGATGGTGTTAAAAAATCCTGGATACCGTTCTGCAAGAGTATTCTGAAAAGGGACACTGAGTTTGGTCACTAGCACACTTAGTCCTCAATCAGCGCTTACCTTATATATCTTCTTTTTTCATTCTCTACTGTTTTTAGTGTATTGCCAGGTAAGTTGTAAGCTTTTTTGATGGCCTCTTTCATTTTAGCCATAGCGCAGTGGACTTGGTCTAGAGGACGTGATTGAAGTACCACTGAGGCTGATCATGATTAGCTGTGCCACCTTTGTCAGGACACTTAATCTCTCCAGATCTCACTTAGATCATGTGGAAAGCAAGGAGGTTTGATTATTTTTTTTTTAATTTTAGGATTCATTTAATTAACTTCTTCTATAATCCCATCCTTCACTATACTGCCTAGAATAGCTCTTTGTACTCTGAAAGTACATAATAACTATTTGTTTAAATAAATATCTAAAAATCCTCTCTGAAGCACTCCTGACATAATCAGAGCTTTTAGACCCCTTGAAATATCCTGTAGAGCTTGGAGTGCTTGCAAAAATACAAATCACAAGCACCCTTCCCCCAGAATTCCTGACTGAGTAGGTCTGGATGAGGCATGAGAATTTGCATTTCCAACAAGTTCCCAGATGATGCTGATTCTGCTGGTTCAGGAAACACATTTAAGAAAGATTGCTTATAGAGCAGGAGCCCTGGTGGCATAGCAGTGAAGTGCTTGCTGCTAACTGAAAGTTGGTGGTTGGAACTCTCTCGGGAGAAAAAGACCTAGTGATTTACTCCCATAAAGATTACAGCCTAGAAAACCTTATGGGGACATTCTACTTTGCCACACAGGGTCACTATGAGTCAAAAATCAACCCAACAGCACCTAAAAACAACAGGAGCTCATAAAGTACTTTCAAAATAGACAAATAGCTGCCCATTGGTTTCCCAATGGAAAAGTGACTTAATAGGCTTAATCCATCCAATGATTGATATGAACCAATCCTGGGCAGTTCATTTAATGTATGCTTTTTTTTTTCTTCATTTATATGAATTATAGCACCTACTTCATAAGGTTTTTCTGAAGATTATATTGATTAATATATGCACAGCACTCGTAACAGTGTCTGCTGTTGTGGTGGTTGTTAGTTGCTGTGGTGAACTTTATGTATATCAGAACAAACTGTTGCCTAGTCCTGCACCATCTTTATGAACTTTGATATTGTTTTCGTTATCTAGGGCTGCTATAACAGAAATACCACAAGTGGATGGTTTTAACAAACAGAAATCATTCTTTCACAGTTTAGGAGGTTAGAAGTCTTAATTCAGGGAGCCAGCTCTAAGGGGAGCCTTTCTGTCTCTGTCTCTTTTGGCCCTGGGGGAAGGTCTTTGTCATCAATCTTCCCCTGGGTCTAGGGGTTTCTCCGTGCAGGGACCCCAGGCCCAAAGGACATGCTCTACTCCTGGCTCTTCTTTCTTGGTGGTAGTAGGTCCCTCTCGTCTCTTCCCATTTCTCCCTTTCATATCTCAAAAGAGATTGACTCAAGATACAACCCAATATTGTAGATTGTGTCCTACCTCAATGACCTAACTGCCTCTAATCCTGCCTCATTAATATTGTAAAGGTTAGGACAACATATAGGACAATTACATCAGATCACAAAATGGAGGATAACCACACAATACTGGGAACTGTGGCCTAGCCAAGTTGACACACATATTTGGAGGACACCGTTCAATCCAGAACAGGTATGTTTGAGCCCATTGTTGTGGTTATTGTGTCAGTCCATCTCATTGAGGGTTTTCCTCATTTTTACTGACCCTCTTCTTTACCAAACATGATGTCTTTTTCTAGGGATTGGTCTTTCCTGATGACTTGTCCAAAGTCTGCAAGACAAAGTTTCACCATTCTCACTTCTGAGGAGTATTTTGGGCTTATTTCTTCTAAGACTGATTTGTTCATTCTTCTGGCAGTCCATTGTATATACGATATTCTTCATCAACACCATGTTTCAAATCAGTTCTTCTCCTGTCTTCTTTTTTCATTGTTCAGCTTTTGCATGCATATGAGACAATTGAAGGTACCATGGCTTGGGTTAGGTGCCCCTTAGTCATCAAAGTGATATTTTTAGAACTTTAAAGAGGTCTTTTGCAGCAGATTTGCTGCAGTGCCAAAAAATCCAAAACCAGTTATCGACAACTTGATTCTGACTCATAGCATCCCTGTAGGACAGAGTAGAACTGCTCAATAGGGTTTCCATGGAGTGGTTGGTGGATTCCAACTTCCAATCTTTTGGTTTAGCAGCTGAGCTCTTAACCATTGTGCCACCAGAGTGCCTAGAACCTTGTAAATGCCATGTGAGTTAGGTTTTATTATATGACAAAAATGTTTTCTGAATTTCAATCTTAGGATATTCCCTTTATGATTTTTCTTGTAGCTGCATGCTACTTCAACTATTTTTTATTTAAACTTATTCACTTTACTAACGAATTCTTATAAAAGAAAACTTCATATCATTACCATAAGTGGAATACCATCATCACTTGTTGTAAATAGAAGGTAAACATAAAATAAATACAACTGAAGACGTTTTTCAATTTTAGCCCATTACTCTTTTGTGCCGACTACTGAAGACTGTGAGTCTAAGGCTTGCTCTCTATTTAAAACAGGGCAATTAGCAAATTCTAGCTGTTGTAACAAATAACTCCCCCACTTATCAGCGGTTTCACACATTAGAGTTTTATTTTTTACTCACATAAGAGTCCAGTGCAGATCTGGTGACTGCAGGACCCCAGTTTTCTATTTTGTGACTCCAGCTGCCCTTGAGGACCAGAGTTCTCTGTCTGCTTCTAGCCAACTGCTGAGGGAAGATGGAGAAGGCACTCGGGTGATTTTTTTTTTTTACCACTTTAGTCCAAAACTGGCACACATCACTTATTTTAACATTCCTCTGTAAATCCATGCAGATTGAGGTGTGCAGGGAATGTCAGCTCAGGCTAGTTTGCTACTTCCCATGTAAACTTTATAGTATAAAAGTGGGAGCACAAGTTTTTGGTGGTTAAATAGTGAAATGTATGGAGCTACAGCAGGACATCTATAGTTTTCAATTTCCAGAAGGGATTGAGCTACTAGTGCATCACTGACGATGTCACTTTTTCTAGTCCAATTAATTCTCCTCTCTCCTAACATCTCTGTACTCAGAAACTATGTTCCAAGAATTTAGCAACTGAATTATTAGCAAGGATGCTGAAATCCATACATAGACAGAACAAACTCTAGTTTTTCTGTATCATTACACAAAGTTAATGAGATGGTTTGCCGTGCAGCCTTTTTTCTCTTGATATGACTTAGAACTTTCCTTGACTAATTTGAAACTGATGATAAGAAATAAGCTCAGTATACATGCTCCAGTATAATAATGAAGACTGCATAAAATGATATGAATCTAAATATAAACCCAATATCTTTCAACATTTAAAGTTTAAGCGTGTCCCATGACTACACTTTTATGAATTAAAATCACTTTTCAGATTACCTGGGTAAGATATCATGTCACACATATTTGAAGGATGTGAGACACATGCCAAGTACCATCACACTGATTGCATGACCCCTACTGCTACGTTACATCCACAGTGGTTTCCTTGTACCAATTTCAAACCAATGATGCATGTATATCTTTGAGTCACAGCTAAAAAACTAGTTGAAGGGAAATTTCTAATTGGATTTTTGTAAGTGGAAACATAAAGCTACTTGGAAATTTGATGAAAGTCTGCAATGATTTTATCTTCTCAGAAAAAAATTACTTTGGTATTGTGTGATTAGGGAGTATGGATAACAAAAGGGCCAGCCTCTGGGAGTTGAGGTATGAAAGCAAAGTTACCAGAGATGTTGATACAGTTGCATCTGGTGATTCATGACTCACACCTGCATTTTCTAGGTTGCTATTTGTCAGCAAGATGATGCTTTTTACTCACAACCAAATAGCATAATGGATAAGAAACAGGACTGGATATCAGATCTGTCCTCAAAGACAGGATGGAGGCTTGGATGGACCATGGAGGAAGGGGCAGTATGTAGGTCCAGTTTTATAGGCAAGACAGGGTTCAAGAGCTTCATAATGTTCAACCAGTTCAATAAAACTTATTGGAGTGATCTAGCAAGAGGCGGGGTATGATGGGGAACATGGTAGGCAAGATTTGGGAGGAATGTCAGTGGGGTGCAGGACCTCCATCCACCAGGCTGAGCAGAACTCTTGCCCCCAGGGAGAGAGACAGTCAAGTTGCAGTGGGGAGGGGCCTGTGACTCAAGGAAGAACACAGTTGTTGTGATACAGCCCTGTCTGGGTAGGCGAAGCAGCAAGGCTCTTAAAAGTATTCAGCTTCTGAGCCCTTGGCATCTCATTACATTTCAGATCAGATTGACAGAGAGCATAAACAGATGCTAGCCTTCCATGGAGGGTGCTTGAGTGCTTCCTATAGGACTGGGGAATAGACAGGGGCTGAGCCTCTTGTGGCAGAGGAGGAGTAAGGGTGGAATGAGGTTAGTGAGCCCAGATGAGGGGAGCTGGAAGGCAGGTGCAAGAGAGAGGAGATGAGTGTTGACAGCTTTGTGCTGTGCCAGCCTACACTCTCTTTACCAGCACTAAGTGTGTTATTTTCCTTTCTCCTTTATGTCCTGATGAATGGAGAGCTTTGACTGAGATGGGGGAGGAATACCCACTATGAAAGGCTGACCCATAAGAGAGGATGAGGCTCCCTACCTGGACCACATGTGTCCTTCCCAAGATTCTGCTCCTTTCTCACTCTCTATAGACTGCCAGTACCTGTGCCAGGCAGGAGGAGGGGCCCTGTTCCTTCTCAGTCAGTTTCGGTTAACACTGTTCATCACTTCAACTCTCCTGGGAAACAGCTTCCATTTGTTAGATCACAGAAAAAAGGAACCTTTATCAAGAAAAGCTATGAAGTGACAAAGCTTTTAGCATTTTAGAGTCTCTGGCCTCTATGCCCGTGTTTCCCACTCCTAGGAGGGAAAGCATGCCAGTTATGCTCTACCCATGGGCTGTTTGGGGAAGATAATGAAAATGATAGCCAAATACTCCAGATTAAGAACCCCTTCTGTCTTAGTCATCTAGTGCTGCTGTAACTGAAATATCACAAGTGGATGGCTTTAACAAAGAGAAGTTTATTCTCTCATAGTCCAGTAGGCTAGAAGTCCAAATTCAGGACACCAGCTCCAGGGAAAAGCTTTCTCTCTCTGTCAGCTCTGGAGGAAGGTCCTTGTCATCAGTCTTCCCTTGGTATGGGTGCACCTTAGCACAGGAACCTCAGGTCCAAAGGACGCGCTCTGCTCCCGGCGCTGCTTTCTTGATGGTATGTAGTTCCCATGTCTCTCTGCTCACTTCTCTCTCTTATATCTCAAAAGAGATTGGCTTAAGACACTACCTAATCTCGTAGGCCTCATCAGTGTAATTGCTGATAACCCATCGTACTACATCATAGTGGTAGGATTTACAACATATAGGGAAATCACATCAGAAGATAAAATGGTAGACAATCATACAACATAATCATGACCTAGCCAAGTTGACAGATATTTTGGGGGGACACAATTCAATCAAAGACAATTTCTTTTCTCCGTAATTGGGAGAAAAGGACCAAAACACCAGGTCCTTAATTCCGCATCAGAACTAAGGTTATTCTCTCTTCTCAAGAAATAAATTTCAGTGAAAAGAGAACCTCAAAAAAATAAAGATGAAGATAGGAAGGGTGGTATGAAGCTCGTTGGGTCTGTGTTGAAAGACTGCTGTTTGTGTCGAAAGGGTAAGGAAAGTATTTCTGTACTCAGTTCTCTTATGTCTGGAGACTAGAGGAGTTGTAAAGGCCTTTATGAGGTGCTTTGTGCCCCCAAAACTTCCTCTTAAAACTGCAAATGTGCTAGGGGATGTAGTAGAACTCCAGAGTATAAAATGAGCATTAGGAAGTGCAAGTGAGGAACAGGGGGCTGACCTGGATTCACCTGGGAAAGTTGGAGGAAAAGCTTGTTACTCAAGTTCCCAGGCAGAGTTTGTGGTCAAAATAGCTCTGAAATTTGGATTTGGATTCTGGCTGTGTGAGTAATTGTGCGACTCAGGCATGTTTACTTTCATTATCTCTCTCTGGATATGTTTCGTTACCTACAAAATGGGCAGAGTGAACTGGATTTCATTTATTCATATGCCAATTCACATTTTCTGCCAGTCAACATTGACTTTAATACTGGAAATATAACAATGAATGATGGAAATATAAAGATGGATATTATACAATTCCTGCCTCAGAGAAGCTTTCAGTTGAATGGTGGAAACGGATGATACTGATACTTATAAAACCATGTGAAAAGTACCACAATGAAGGTACAAAGTGCTGTTGGAACACAGAGAAGGGAGGGATGAATTGTGCTAGGAACAGGCATAAAGTTGCGACAGAGTAGGTAATATTTAAATCATGTTCCAAGCTCAGAAACATGCTCTGTCTACCAAGCTATCGTAAGCCATGGACCAAGTATAAAAGACTGGACGTATAAAAATGCGTGGTTATGTTGGAGAATCAAAATGTTTAGCTGTGGCTAGAACATTGCATGTCTAGAAGCTGCATACAAGTTGCAGAAGCTGGAAAAGATCTCTTGTGTCAATTTCTGTTTGTCCACATGTTATAAGGACAAGTTAAAAATTATAATTATATTTTCAGTATATCAACCTGGCAGTGGACAGTTCTAAAAGAATAGAAAATGGGAGCTTAGAGTTGAGTTTTGAAGATGCCGTGGTGCAGGAAAGAAGAGATGAGGGATCGGATCTTAAAATGGTGATAGTGGAAAAAAAGGGACATATTTGAAATGTAATTAAGATACAAAGTCAACATGATTTAGTAATTGATGGAGGGAGGAGTATGAAGGTGTCAGAACAATGTGCAAAGCTGTGAGAATTTGATTTGAGTGTCTAAGTGGAGGACGGAAACCCTGGTGGCATAGTGTTAAGTGCTACACCTGCTAACCAAAAAGGCCGCCAGTTTGAATCCACCAGGCACTCCTTGTAAACTCTGTGGGGCAGCTCTACTCTGTCCGATAGGGTTGCTATGAGTTGGAATTGACTAGATGGCAATGGGTTTGGTTGTTCTTTTTTGTAAATGGAGGACAGTGGCTTAACTGAGATGGTGATGCCAGGAGGGACAGGAGATTTGGAGTAGGGAGACATGAATTTCATTTTGGATGTGAAGACTGAGGATTTCACTAGGCAGATCTGAGAGTTGCAATGTTGCTGTTTTGTAGATCACTGGAGACCTGCATCTGGAGTTCAAGGGAGAGATATGTATTTAGGATTCTTTACAGTATCAGAGGTTGTTAAAGCCTTGAGAGGAATGAAGTTCACCAGGGAGAGATTCTCGCAGAAAAGCCTAAAATAAAATGCTAGTGAACATAGAATTTAAGTCTGTAATTCACTGGAGAGAGGCTATTTCTTCAAGGTAAACTCAATCTACTTTAGGCCTCTGTTTAGTAACACTGTTTTCTTGGTAGGGACTGCTTCCAAATCCTCCACACTTATCTAATACCTTCCCTTACTCTAAGAGTAGTCAGTATCACATCCTATCATTCCTTGATGTTATGTTAATTTGGGTTCTGGTAGATGCAAATACTGAATGAAGTCAGATATACCAGAGATTTATTAGGGGAGCACCTGTAAAAGATCAATATGTGTGTGACAGGGAATCAATGCCATGATGAAGCATGGACCCCTGTGAAGGAGAGGGGGAAGGAAGGAGGAAGGAGGACTTGGCAGGAAGCCCCAAAGATTGAAACATAGTTCCAAGAAAGATTTGACCAGGTTGATGGAGAGTCTTTAAGCCAAATTTGCCCGTTGAAGGTATCTCACATCTCAGAGGAAAGGCTTGCCTTAGTACGTTCCATGTTTAGTCATTGTCTAGGAGGAACCTGCAGGAAGCATGGTCTCAGCACAGATGCAGTAGCGGATCTGGAGGAGTGACAGCTGGGGTTATCAGTCCCTTAGCCTCTCCTCAGCAGGAGAGCTGAATGATGCATCATGGCTATCACAGATGCATGCCTTTCCGAAACTTTCTAAGTATTCTTTTGGTAATTATTGTCCAAACTAGCTAAATAAAACTTAGCATGAACAATTGTCTTCATTTTCTAATGCTGCCATAATGAAAATACCACAAAGGAATGGTCTCACAGTTTTGGAGCCCAGAAATTTGAATTCAGGGCACTGGCAGGGCTACGCTCTGTCTGCTCTAGGAGAAGATAATTCCTGGTGTCTTTCAGCTTTTGTCAGCCCTCTGCATTTCTTGGTATTCCCTGGCTTGTAGATGTATCCCCACATAGCACTCATCTATAAGCCAGGATGTGTGTATGTGTCTCTCCATTTTTTTTTTTCTTTTCCCTTTTTATAAGACACCATTCTGAGGAGATTGGATTTAGAACTCAATCTACTCTAGTGTGACTTCATTAACATAAAAAAGGAAAAGCTCTATTTTCAAACAGAGTCACATTCCTAGGATAAGACTTCAACATACCTTTTGGGAGGTGTACAATTCAAGCCATACCAGCAATCTTGTACCATTATTAATTATATTGGTTTGTATCTACCCAATTAATGGAATGTCAGTGCCTAGCACTGTGCCCTTAACTCAGAAGGCATTTAAGTATTAGTCATAATCAGAATTGTTTTATTTTGATTACTGGAACTTCTCTAACAGAAGTAAACATTGAGAGTTGACTCAGGAAGTTGGGGTAGAGGGGAAGTTATGGTTTAAATGAGGAGTTCCATAAATGTCATAGTGTCTTCAAGAGAGACAGGGAACTACAGCATGTGAAGTAAATACACCCACTGACAAAAGAAGACACTAGGGCCTAGGCACATACATTTGGTGAGATGAAGTCCAAGTAGGTAAATACAGCATGGTATTCAGAGAATATGATGGAAAATGCTAGTGTAGGCCAGCAACTAGTGTGGGAAAAGTCCAGCATGATGTAACAGATGGGAGTTTGAAGTTGACATCAGGTCACAACAGACCACTTTACCTAAAGAGGTAATTTCATACACCATGGGACTGCCTTAACCTGGTTATTTGGACCAGGAAGACACCTATCCCAGGATGAACCACCTGGGAGTTTGGAATTGGCTTCAGTAAGTCTACTGAGTTGAACTGTCCTTAAACTGAGCTGGTATTTACTCAGAACCCAGGGATCCTGGAGATAGATGATTGGAACAACTGTATACACTAGGAAGCAGAGTAGAGCTGGCTTGCAGAGAGACAAGAATGGGTCAAGCATTCACACAGGAGCCAAGAAGAGAGAGTGTGACTCCAGGGAAAGAGAGATGATGAGAATGAGAGTTGTTGCCTGGACTACTGCAGACTTTCTATTCCTGGACCTAGTTCTGAACTCCCTGACCATAGGTTCTGGGATGACCCGCCAAACCTAGAATAAATTCCCTATTTTGCTTAATCCAGTTTGTGTGGGTTCCTTTTAGTGGCAACTGAAAGATATTGATTAAGACAGTGTTTTGGCACAAACGGGAAATTTAGAAACAAGAAATGTGCTGAGATACAAGCAAACAAAAGGTCAGCATTAGGTAAGCTACAGTCCAAGCCATGGGAAGAGTGGCCGGAACAAGGTGGTTCTTAGTCTGATAGGGACTTGGTAGCTATAACAGTCATCAAATCAGAGTCTACGCATGATTCTACAATATATGATCAGGTTATGGGAACCAGGGTATCAGGCAGAGGCTTTATCACAAGAACAAGGTACAATAAGTTGGTTATTAGAAGTCAGGCTAAAGGTCAGTCAGAGTCAGATTAGGACATTTTGATCTATTAAAATAACAGTCCTTAAATTCGAACTGAAGATGGGATTCGTTTATGCATTCAACAAGAATCATTGGGTATCTACTACATTCTAGGGTTCTTACTGTGTTAACAGCCTGAGCAAGACTCAACATGTTATGGGGCAGGACCAGTCGGGGGATGAAGACTGAGTTACAATTGCTGTGGAGAAGTCTGAGAGGGCAGGAATCAGGTGGGGAACTTGTTTGCTCATAATGTGTAATGGATGGGAGATCATTACATCTCACATTCTTTGGACATATTATCAGGAGAGATAGGTCCCTGGAGAAGGACATCATGCTTGGTAAAGTGGAAGGTCAGCAAAAGAGAGGAAGATCCTCAACGAGATGGATTGATGCAGTAGCTACAACAATGAGCTCAAGTATAACCACAATTGTGAGGATGGTGAAGGACTAGGCAGTGTTTTGTTCTGTTGTGCATAGGGTCTGTGTGAGTTGAAACCAACTCAATGGCACCTAACAACAACAACAAGGCCTAATAGACCTGGAAGAAGTTGAAACTGAAAACATCATGGGGGTGATTTCTTTTGAGGAACAGGGGAGAGTAGAGACAGGAAGGGAGATAAGAAAGTGTTAAACATCTGGGGCCTTAAAAGCCTGTGAGCAGCCATCTAGGATACTCCTCTGGTCTCACCCCTTTGGGAGCAAGGGAGAATGAAGAAAACTAAAGATACAAGGGAAAGGTTAGTCCAAACAATTAATGAACCGCATCTACCATGACCTCCACCAGACTTGAGTCCAGTACAACTAGATAGTACCCGGCTACTACCACTGACTGCTCTGACAGGGATCACAATAGCGGGTCTTGGACAGAGCTGGAGAAAAATGTAGGTCAAAATTCTAACTTACCAAAAAAGACCAGACTTACTGGCCAACAGAGACTGGAGAAACCCCAAGAGTATGGCCTCCGGACACCCTTTTAGCTCAGTAATGAAGTTGCTCCTGAGGTTCACCCTTCAGCCAAAGATTAGACAGGCCCATAAAACAAAATGAAACTAAAAGGGCACACCAGTTCAGGTGTAAGGACTAGAAGCAGGAGGAGACAGGAAAGCTGGTAATAGGGAAACAAAGTTTGAGAAGGGAGAGTGTTGACATGTCATGGGGTTGTTAATCAGTGTCATGAAACAATATGTGTAATAATTGTTTAATGAGAAGCTAGTTTGTTCTGTGAAGTTTTATCTAAAGTACAAAAAAACAATGTTAAACACACTGCTTACCAATTTTTTAGTTTCTTTTAGGGCCCTGGGGACAGCTGATATACCAATGAAAAATACCCCTTGTGCCTTCTTAGGCTGGATGAACTGATTCATCACACACCTACTCTACTAAAGCCAAGGTTATAATTTTAGGAGGATTTGGAAGGCTGAAAGCTGTAGCCTTCTCTAGTTCAATCCAGTCTCACCAGGTTGGCAAGACCAGACTCCTTTATTATACTTTGGTTAAACATTATCTGGTTTAACCTTGATCCCTAACCTACTTGGAAGAAGAGGTATAGCATGAAAGGAGGGAAAGGAGGCAGAAGGAAAGATGAACATTAAGTGATGCCTCATAATTATTTGCTCACATTGAGTAGGTGTAGAACAAACACCTACTTTCCTGTGAATGCCTTCTCAGCCTTCCACTGGCGGTTTTTGAATATTTTGTAATCACAGATATTACTTTTCATGGAGACCCCCAAAATTTCCCTGGAAATGTGAGGGACTTGCTGTACAGCATGTTAATTAGCCTTGACAAGATGTATTAAAAACTAAATAATGAGAATTCTGACTCATAGCCACCTGATAGGATAGAACAGAACTGCTCCATAAGGTTCCCAAGGAGGGGCTTTTTGGTTAGCAATCAAGCTCTTAAACCACTGCACCGCTAAGGTTACTATAGGGTTGCTATGAGCCAACTCGACGGCAGCAGATTTGTTTTGTTTCATTTTGTTTTAGTTAATGAGAATTAGGAGATGTACCATTGGCTGTAGTTTCTTTTCTCTTAATCTTATTTCTAGTGCTGTTGTTCATGGCATTAAATGGAGTCATAAGATCTGAGCTTGAGTCGGAAATGTTTGCTTGGCTTCTGATTGGCCTGATGAGGAGAAAATTATTTACCTCCCGTTATGGATTGAACTGTGTTCCCCCAGAATGTGTGTCAGCTTGGCTAGGCCATGATTTCCGGTGTTGGGTGGTTGTCCACCATTTTGTGATCTGATGTGATTATTCTTTATGTTGTAAATCCTAACCTCTATGATATTAATGAGGCAGGATTACAGGCAGTTACGTTAATGAGGCAGGACTCAGTCTACAGGATTAGGTTGTATCTTGAGTCAATCTCTTTTGAGATAGAAAAAAGTGAATCAAGCAGAGAGGAGGGGGACCTCATACCACCAAGAAGGAAGAGCTGGGAGTGGAGCATGTCCTTTGGACCCAGAGTCCCTGTGCCAGGAAGCTCCTAGACCAGGGGAAGATTGATGAAAAGAACCTTCTGCCAGAACCAACACAGAGAGAAAGGCTTCCCCTGGAGCTGATGGCATGAATTTGAGACTGTGAGAGAATAAATTTCTGTTTGTTAAAGCCATTCACCTGTGGTATTTCTGTTATAGCAGCACTAGACAACCAAGACACCTCAGTATGCTTCCATTTTCTCATCTGTGAAACCGAATAATAATACCTTGCTTGGTAATTTTGCAAACATGGAAACCATTTCAATTGGTACATACACCAATGATGGAAGGTAGTCAGGTCCCTTAATAGGTCAGCATAGTAGAGCAAAGAATCATTACCAGCCCCTAGTTCTTTTCCTTACTGGCTCCATAAATGGCCTGGAAAAAATCAGTTGGGTTCCAAGTTTTGGTTTCTTCACTTCTAAAACGACTATGATAATAATCCCCATTTCATATACTTTTTATGAAGAGAAAATGACATATGCTTATTAAAGCATAAAGAATGTATTAATGATTGCAATTCTTAATAATGCCTCCAAATGGAATAATGAGATATTGGCAGAGATAATCTCAAGGGCAAACACTCATGAATTGAATTTTTTCTTATTATAAAAGTATTAATATAATTTAAAATTAGTACCTCTATGCTAGATCCTTCTAAAAATATTTACAGAGAATCTGTTTTGATTTCTATGGCAGGATAAAATTGAAACACAGTCACTTCAAAAATAAAACATGGGATTCAATTACATATCAAAAATAAGTGAATGCTTCCTTAAAGCAATCAGAGCTCTTTTTGTAGATTTTATTTTTCAGTGGAAACTTCTAGAAAGCAAAAATGTTATAACCTATTTTATTCATAATTTATCAATAGCCTTTAAATTGACAGAAATATGGGTTATATACATAGGAACAAGGTTATAATAAGAAGGTCTGATTAAGTAAATATATCTTGGCTTTATGCTGAGATAGTTGCCATTCAAAGGACCTTATTTTTTAAAAATAAAAATAGTCTATATTTATCCTGGTTAAATTCTAATATTCTTTAACCTTATATTTTCTTGCAAGATAATAGTTGGAGAAACTGCTGTGTTTTGCCTACAACTAGCCACAAGAGATTTTGAAAACCAGGAAAAAACTATTTTAACTGGAGACTGTTGCTATATAAACCCACTGGTGCGTCGAACGGTCCGATTTCTTGGTATGTATTCATTAAATTGTTTTTATTGTTGGAAAAATGTTTATGTATAAGCTAACCGGTATTGTACCAGCATTTTAATGTATGCAAATATTAGATTTCCTTTCCTTTGAAATGTGTCAATTTGGTTTGAAAAATAAGTATTATGTACTACTTCCTCTTTGACGTTGTAAGACCCCACTTAAGGATGTCATTTCCACATTATTTTAAGGAAGAAAGAATACCACATTTGGATATTTAATATTCTTTTAAAAACTAACAATTACCCTAATTAAAAGAAGGTACTTACTCTGTTTATGAAATTTCAGAAGCAGTGTTTTGGGGGAAAATGATATTCCAGGTAGGATATTGAACATCATGAAGTGCAAGAAAAATGTCTTGGCAAGTAGAAGAAATGTATCACTAATAACCAAATATAGTACTCCATGCACTGCTTCTGGACTATTTTTTATGTAGACAAAAAAAAGTGTGGGTGATTTTACTAGAGGAAAAGAGTCACTGATAATTTAACTTTCAAACTCATATTTCAGCACTAATAAATATTGAACATTACTGAATTATTGAAAATCATCTCAATTCAATAGAAACTTGAGTAAGACAGTTTTTTTTAAACTGATGCAATAAATTTAACATGAATTTGTGTTTCCTGAATTTATCAGATACAAATGAGTATATTTTTACATTATAAATAATATTTGAGATGAATTCTCATCAGTATCTAAGAAACACATGAAGAGTATTGTGAGCCTTCACTATGTTTCTCGTATTAATAGAATCCAGATGAAGACCATGAGGATATTATGCATACATCACCTAATCAATATATAAACCCATTGAAGACTGACTAAATGTCATCATATCTTTAGATCTCTCTGAAGCATAAAGGTTTTCTTATCCAAAGATAAGACCATCAAGTTATACATCTCCAAAGCCCTCATCTGTCCTGTTTGAAAGGATAACTTTTAGGTGAAACCTTAAAAAATTCATTTTTCACATGTACCAATACTGTGTCTTTGACTCATTTCTCTTTGCACTAACCCGTTGTCCTCGAGTTGATTCCGACTCATAGCAGCCCTATAAGCCAGAGGAGAACTGCCCCATAGGGTTTCCAAAGCTGTGATCTTTACAGAAGCAGAATGCCACATCATTCTCCCATGAAGTGGCTGGTGGGTTCGAACCACCAACCTTTTGTTTAGCAGCCAGGCACTTAACCACTGTACTGCCAGGGCTCCTTCTCTTTGCATTAAAGTTATTTACTTATAAAATAAACAATAATATAATATAAGAAATAATAATATTTTATTGATTTGAAGCTTTCCTAAATTCTGTTAAACAGATTATATTGTGCCTTTTTTATTTAAAATATTTCTCTGCATTTGCATATGTATGGTACAAAACCAAGTGTGCTTTTAAGTTGCTACACGTTTCTTATATGATTTTGTAAAACATTAGGGAGTGCTTGATTTGTTTCTTATACCTTTTTTTTTGAGGGGGGAGCCCTGGTGGCACAGTGGTTAAGAGCTTGGCTGCTAACCAAAAGGTCGGCATTTCCAATCCTCCAGCCACTCCTTGGAAACCCTGTGGGGCAGTTCTCTGTCCTACGGGGTCACTAAAAAAAAAAAAAAAAAGAGTTGAAATTGACTCGATGGCACGCACAAAACAACAACCCTTTTTTTAATCGTGACTTGGGTGTTTCTAGTTTGTTAAAATGGAAGCTTGTAAGCAAAACATTACAGCATAATAGAGCATCGCTTTTTATAGTGACTTTATTCTTGAGGTCAGCAGAGTGAATACACTCCTGGGATCTCACTTTAATTTATTATCTTTGTAGTCAACTAAAATATTGGCCTTGGGCCTGATGCGCTGACATTTTAATTCTAAAGCACATTTGGGACCTTTACGTGTATCAAGAGATATTTCAGTATTCTTATCAGATATTTCACTCTATTTTAAACAGGAAAACCTATTACACTAGAAAAAAGGAACAGCTTAGTTAAATGAAATGAGTACATCTTAGCCTAGATTTCAAAGGAGTGAAAATGAAGACTTGTAATTTAGGTTCCCACGTTTGACCATGACATTTTGGAAAGAGAGGTTGCATACATTGACATTTTAATGAGCTCACTGCTTCTATTTCTCTGACTCTCCCAAATTTCTGCTTTTGATAACATTTACTTGTATGACTCACGGAATGCTGATAAAGAAAGGGCTTTTTATTGTTTCCTTTTAAAATTTTTAGATAAAGGTAGAACTAATGTCTCTTTCATAGCCATTTGGTTAGCATAGAGTTTTCCTGTGTGCAGGTTTGCGTGCATGAACCTTTTAAAATCTCACATAATATTCTGAAAATTAAAAGAATGGCCATGCATCTAATACTGGAAAACTATCCCGTCCTTCACGAATTTCCCCATGATTTCCTATACAACAGTCAGTAATGATCTAAAGGCTTAGCAAGCACACTAACCAGAAACATCTGGCTAAGAAGAAAAATATCTCATTATTAGAATTAGGTAATATTTTATTAAACTACCTATTTTGGGAAGTATCATTTTGGTTTAGTTTTAAAGGGTCCTGATGGACTTTCATTTCACAAAATGATAAGAAAATGAATTTCTTTACATTGGTACTATATCCTTGAAGGTTATATCTGTAAGTTTAATTGAAAATGATGCCAAAAAATTTCATTTTGCCTAAGTAGGAAAATAATTTTGACAGTAATAACATATTAAATTTAGAAAATGTTCTCCATATTCAAATAAATTGGCAAGTTCTTTACAAAGGAGAAAAAAAATGTTCTAAATTTCGACGGCACTGGGTAAGATAACCAAACCAAATATGTTTTAATACTGTAAAATAATTGAAATTTTATCATTTTGATTGCCTTATTGTTTTCAGAATTGCTCTAAATTTAATAAATTATGTGAAGGTGGCCAATCCTTAAAAACGATAAGGTGGGACTAAATTACTAGCTATTATGGAAACCCTGGTGGCATCGTGGTTAAGTGCTATGGCTGCTAACCAAAAGGTCAGCAGTTTGAATCCACCAGGTGCTCCTTGGAAAATCTATGGGGCACTCTACTCTGTCCTATAGGGTCACTATGAGTCTGAATCAACTCAATGGCAATTGGTTTTTTTTTTTTGGTTTCCGAAGCTTTTAGAAATATGTTTCTGAAGGCAAAGTAGGGAGTGAGTGATCTGAAACATTCTGCTTTACCTCAGATTTTCCATATTTACATGAAAACTGATAGTATTGGATTTTACAGCTAATTAGCACCTCCTGCAGAGTTAAAATCTGTCTGGGTGGGCTTAAGAGGCACAAATGAAAAGGGGACAACTGCTTTGCTTTATGTTAATTAGATTAAAAATATTTTCAAAAATAGGGAAAAAATAAAGACTGCTAACATTAGTAGAACGTTATTAGAACTTTCCTTCTTGGGAAACATGTTTCCATGTTTCAAGTGTATTTCTCAAACATAGTATTAGAATATATTTTCTTCTTTTATATTGTTATAAACCTGCCATGCATAAAAATGTAGCCAGTGGTAGACAGCTCAATATGTTGAATAATTTAGCACTCCCACAACTCCTGAAAGCTAAGGACGGAGCTGGGAAGGAGTGAAATAGAAGCCACCATACGTATGCATGTATGTATGTAGGGAATATTTTTGTCATTTCTAAAATATTTCCATGTTGGTTTACTGTAAACAGAAATACAAAAAACGAAGAGTTAAAATTATTTGTTTTCTTCCTCAGGAATTTATACGTTTGGACTATTTGCTACAGATATCTTTGTAAATGCTGGACAAGTAGTTACAGGAAATCTGGCTCCACATTTTCTTGCCCTGTGTAAGCCCAACTATACAGCGCTTGGATGTCAGCAGTATACACAGTTCATCAGTGGTGAAGAGGCCTGTACTGGTAACCCAGATCTCATCATGAGAGCAAGGAAAACATTTCCATCCAAAGAAGCAGCTCTCAGTGTCTATGCAGCTATGTATCTGGCAGTAAGTAAGGATTATAAAATTATCTTGTTCTGTATTTTTTAATTTCTTCAAATGTGGAAATGATTTTTTTCCTACTGTAATGACAGTCACTTATAGTACATGAACAGCCTTCTGTAGGCCATTTAATTTATTTTTAATAACTGTACTGTGAATTAAGGCAGTTGACTCTCATGGGATTATGTGTGGGTAGCTGGTTGTATTAGAAAAGATACCATTAGCATTTCTATTTGAGACTGTGTTTGTCTTTATATTAAAGAGGATTAAATGGAAACAAATTTGTCCTGTGGCATTCCCCATGAACTTGTAACAGCGCAATTAAGAGAATTACCCAGTTCTAATCTGTCCTGTAGGATCTCTATGAATCAGAATCAACTCAGCAGCAACGGGTTTTTTTTTCTCTTAGTGGCCTACTCAAGCTGTAAGCTCTAATATGCCCTGATGGGGGTGGAACAGGGGCCAGTCTTTTTCTAGAAGGCTCTTTTATTATCGGTAACTACATCATCATAATTCCTCAGCCAGTAAAACCAAACCAGTTGTCATGGAATCAGTTCCCACTCATGACGACCCCATGTGCTATAGAGTAGGACTGTACTCCATTGGGTTTCCAAAGAGCAGAACACCAGGCCTTTCCTTGGAGGCGTCTCTGGATGGGTTTGACCTGTCGATCTTTTCTTTAGTAGTTGAGCACTACCCGGTATCTCCCAAAAATATAAGGAAAAATGTAATTTAGAAATATAATTTAATTCCATTCTCAAAGAATTATCCAAAACAGCCTTCTAAATTATATTTTTTCTATATTCCTAAGTATTTGTCATAATTTTAATGGTAAGAGCCAGGCCCCAAGTGCACCCCACATGAGGTGGAGTGGTCACAGCTGACGTATTACCTACGTGAGAGAGAGAAAGGCAGACTTGGCAGGCAGCTCTGGACCCCAGCATTTGTTATCAGCCTTTTTCTCCAATCCCAGGATCTTGCCTTGCAACTATAGAGTTGGATTCCAGAAGTATGCCCTGCAGGCTTATCTGTAAACTCCAATAAAAAGTACAGAGACTTTAAATGGCTTTTTAGATTCTCTATTCCAGAGGTGCCAATAGCTACTTTGTTCTGATTTCAGCTAATTGGCAAGGGATTTGTAAAAATTTAGGATCAATTTGAAACCAAATTTGATCATTTCTAATACTTTGAAAAATTTAGGATTTTCTTTGCCCCCAAAGAACTATTTGAAATGTTTCCAGTGCAATAATATCAGGTTGTCACTAAAAGCAACAAAAAAATATAGCAGTGTCCTGTGACACCTCTGCTTGAGATTGGAAATAAAGATTACTAAAAGAGAAAGGGAGTTTAGGTGGCAAATATACCATTTTATATAACAGTTACAATGGCAGAATAATTTTAGAGGACCAAAGGGCATGCTCTTTAACTTTTGTAAAGTTTCTAAGCTAAGTAACACTATTCCTTATTGTCTGGACTTCTAAAAATTTCATCAGGAAAATGTTTACAGAGTTAAGGATCAAATGCCTTCCCAATCATTTTCTCTTCCACTGTTTTTGAAATTTTGTAAAATTTGTCTGTCACAGCTCCCTCCTAACCTTCTTACTGTGCTCCCCAACTCCGTTCCTCTAATTTCCCTTGATTTCTTTAGCTCAGTTTGCTTTCTTCTTCATTTTCTAAGGTACCCCTATGCGTGCTAGGAAATCTGCTAACCCAGGCATATCTGGCCATGAATTTTTCCTATCCACTAAGTTGCTAGATTACATGTTTCACGTCTACCAGACTATGAAGCACTCAGCCTTAAAATGAAGATTTAAAACTTGAGTGAATCAGAAGTCTCAAAACACTTAACCATTGATTGTCATCACATCTAAGTCTGATGTTTATATTTGTATCTGGATATACATGGAAATATATCTGCATATACATACCTGATCAAGCCAATGACCTGAGACAAATCCCAGATTACTTTCTGCCTCAAAGGCTTGTTACATGAATACTTAGCATGAATAGATGATAGCTTTTTCTGTATAACCAGGGTTTGGTGATCGCAGTAAATGGCCTTTTTATTCTGCCCAAGTAGTGTTTTCAAAGGCATTGTTACAGAGGAGGGCACTTCCTTTTATGCAGTGGAAGAATCTTAACACCTCTGACGTACACCTAGTCTGTTAGCCACCTGAAAACATTTGTATCAGTGGCTTCTGAATAATAAGCCATATTGTTCTAACCAATTGTCATTGAGCCAACTCTGACCCAGGACAAACCCATGTGTGTCAGAGTGGAACTGTGCTCCATAGGGTTTTCAATGGCTGATTTTTCAGAAGTAGATTTCTAGGACTTTCTTCTGAGGTTCTTCTGGGTGGACTTGGCCCGCCAACTCTCCAGTTACCAGCCAAGCACATTAACTATTTGCACCACCCAGGGACTCCTACTCTGTACTAAAGACTTAGAGATGCTACTACAGTAAACCCCGCAAATGCCAGAACCTGTGTAAGGCAGAAACCTGTCAGAGAAGGAAAACTCAAATTTTTTCCACTAAAATGGGGGATAGAAAAGTGGTAAGACTGCACCCTGTCAAAGGCAGAAAACTTGGAAAAACAAGGCAGCCCCATCAAGTTCTGGCTCTGCCAGGTGTCACCGTATTACTACTATTGCTACTACTATTATACTGAGCGTTTACTATGCATCAGGAAGTAAGTTCTTCGGTTTTATAATTTATTTAATTCTACTTAATAACCAATTCTTATTCATTATTCAGATTTATTTGTTATGGGTAATCTAATAATTGTATTAATTTAATCCTCATAATAACTCTTTGAAGTAGGTACCAACTAATGTTGTACCCATTTTACAGGTGAGGACTCTTAGGCAGTGAAGTAACTTGCTCAGACCCGTAGAACCAGAAATGTTATTGACTACAATGATTCCTTATGTTCCAAAGAGAGAAAATATGACATCATATTAGCCCTGATGGTGAGCTGGATTCCCTCCCCCGCCATGTAATATCAACATCCTAAAAAAAAAAAAAAAAAATTTTTTTTTTTTTTTAAATAAAGGTTAAAGCCAAGGGTGCAGATGGTAGACTCCTTTAGAGGAAAAACATTTAAAAAACACTCTAACTCTCAGAAATCTATCATTAAACAGTGGTTCTGACCAACAGTCAGGATTCCTGCTTGTAATTACGTTGATGAGTACCTCTGTCTTGTTAACAATAGATTCTTTTCTCTGGTAACTGCTTTTTCTCTTTTTCCCCACCACCCCTTTGTGTGTGTGACTGTGGGTGGCTGCTATGGCAACTCTGAATATAACTCCTGCTGGAACTGTAGGCTTTACAGTTAAGTTTTGCCGTTATATTTGAACCTACATACAAATATATTTCTCCCCAGCTTCACTAGAGACACCTTGGGAAAACTTTATATTTGAAACGTTGGGGTTTTTCAGACTAAAGCAGTCACATGAAATGCCTGCAGAACTTTGATGAGTAGGTAAATAGGGGAAAACAGCCATACAGTCAATATTCTCTGTGGAAATGGATTTATGGCTGTTTATGGCTTATACATACATACATATATATGGTGAGAACACCCTGGTGGCTCAGTGGTTAAGTGCTCAACTGCTAACCTTGGAAAACCTATGGGGTTCTACTCTGTCCTATAGGGTCACTATGAGTTGGAATTGACTCAGTGGCAATGGATTTGTGTGTGTGTGTGTATTTTTTTTTTTTTTTTTTGCTGTAGGGGTTATAAACATATGAAAACACATAAATAAAAATACATGAACCCTGTTATGAGGGATGTGAATAAGAATTGAGGCATACTTTCCTCCTACTTCTCTTTGTGGATTAGTAAATGAAATCAAGGAACTTAAACACTCCCTTAACATCTCATTTTAATTAAAGCTTTGGGAATAATTTGATCACACAGTTCTCCCTTACTTTACTGAGAACCTTTCAGGGAAAAAAAATCCCTATGCCTATTTTTGCAAATGCTGTTCGTTTCCCAGAAAAAAATTCTGAAGGTTATTTAACCCTCAAACCATCAAATTTATAGTTCAGTGTTAAGTTACATTAGAATAATATCTAAATTTAGCTTTGTTGTATTTCTTTTCATATAAACTAGGTGAAGTATTTTCCAGTTAAAACTAAATGAACTTCAAAGTTTAGAATGAGAAATCGTGATTGATGACTTTCCACTTAACTTCATAAACTCTTGAACTAGGAAGACATAAAATCATCTCTTTATACCACTTCCAACTCTGACCTCAGATTTCCTGAAAATATGAAAAAAAAAAAAAAAAGAAAGAAAGGGTGAGTTACATTTGCTAGCCTGTGTTTCCATTATTTATTGCTGTATAGTAAACCACCTAAAGCTCAAAATAGTAACAATATTTTATTCCTAGGATTCTGTGGGTTGACTTGTGGTTTTCCTGCTAGTCAAGCCTTGCCTCACTCTTGTGCTACCATTCAGCTGGGGGCCAGGATCATTTGGAACAGCTCAGATAGCTGGGCCTCTCTCACTCTACCAGGTCTTTGTCACAGGTCTTCTCTGATTACTGTTTCAGGCTAGTACTCTAAGATAGCAAAAGCCCAAGCTGCAAGGCTTATTTAGGCCTAGTAGGCTTCTAAAGGGCTTCTAAAGGAGCCCTGGTGACACAGTGGTTAAGAGCTTGGCTGTTAACCAAAAGGTCAGCAGTTTGAATCCACCAGATGCTCCTGGAAATCCTATGGGGCAGTTCTACTCTCTCCTATATGGACGCTATGAGTCAGAATCGACTCTATGGCAACAGGTCTGGTTTCTTTGGTTAGGCTCTGTCTTAGTCATCTAGTACTGCTATAACAGAAACACCACAAGTGGATGGCTTTAACAAACAGAAATGTATTTGCTGTCAGTCAAGTCAGAATTCAGGGTGTCAGCTCCAGGGGAAGCCTTTCTCTCCCTGTCAGCTCTGGAGGAAGTCCTTGTCAGTCTTCCCTTAGTCTAGGAGCTTCTTCATTGCAGGAAACCCAGGTCCAAAGGGCATGCTTTGCTCCCGGCACTGTTTGCTTGGTGTATGGGGTTCCCCTATCTCTCTGCTCGCTTCTCTGTTTTATATCTCAAAAGAGATTGACTTAAAACACAATCTAATCTTGTAGGTTGAGTCCTACCTCATTAACATAACTGCCACTAATCCCACCTCATTAATATCACAGAGATACGATTTACAACACATAGAAAAATCACATCAGATGGCAAAATGGTGGACAATCATACAATACTGGGAATCATAGCCAAATTGATACACATATTTTTGGTGGACACGGTTCAATCTGTAACAGGCTCCTAAACTTGTTTAGTGTCACTCTTCCAGTATTCTTTTGGCCCAAGCAAGTCACTAGGCCAGCCCGGATTGATGGGGGTAGAAGAATAAACTCCACCTATAGATGGAAGAGACATCAGAGTCAGATGTCAAGAAGGGAATATCCTGGGAGAGGAGAAATTTGGGGACATTAAGGAATTCATTTACCACAGTCTTTTCCCAGAATATTAGTGGAAAGCTCTAAAATAGCATTTTCCTTTTACCTCCCCCTCTTTGGTGCCCATTGATTTACATCATCCTATTCTCACTTCCCACACAACTCTTAGACCATCCCATGTGCAGTATCCATTGCTCACAGGCTGCTGAGACAAGGGTTAAATGAACACAATCTACTGATGTCTGTTTGCTTCTCCCCCATTTAGCAACTTTTTACCTAATTCTTTGTAGGTCATGGAAACCCTGGTGGCATAGTCAAGTGCTACAGCTGTTAACCAAAGGTTGGGAGTTGAAATCCACCAGGCACCCCTTGGAAACTCTATGGGGCAGTTCTACTCTGTTCTGTAGGGTCACTATGAGTCGGAATGGACTCGATTGCAATGGGTTTGGTTTTTGGTTTTATATAGGTCATGAGCAGAACCTCTTTCTGGGGTTATAGTTTGGGGAATGCATTCCAGTTTAGTTGTAGCAGTTGATTTTATGAAGCTGGTCAGGAATTGTGTTTTGGGGAACGTGTGTAAAAAAGAAAAAGTGAGAGTGGGTCAAAAGAAAAGCTCGGGGCTGCCTTCATATAGTTGTCTTCACTGCACTGGTGAAATCTAGTTCTGCCATGACAAAACCATTCTTCTAAATCTTCCCCGCTCCAGCAAGAGTAATTTAAGCCTAAAATGTATTGGGTCCCAGTGCTCTACATTTTAAATCAGCAAATTTGATTAAGCGTCTACTAGGTAATATTCAAAAAGTATTTATTGAACTTCCACCCTTGATGGGACTGCTGTACTATTCCTGTGACTACTGGTGGTATGGCCACCATTGTTAGTTGATTGACATTTTTCTTCCCAACCTTCAGTTAAGTGTTATTGGTAAGGGTTGGAGGAAGATACAAACGATGTCTGTGAAGTACCCATCAGATTCCAAGATTTTTCACTACCCCTCTTATTATTTACCTTCTCCCCCTGCCTCCACACTCCTCCATGAATGCCATATTTTTAAATCTTCTACCTAGTATATTATGACTTTCTCATCCCAACTCAGGTCAGATATTTAACAGAAGTCCATAATAGTAAAAATATAATAATGCTGTTTTGAAATTGCACGCATACAATTAGTAAAATGACTGGGATGAAAACAAGCACTTAAGTAAATGATTAAGGACATGTGGATACTCCGTATCCTTA
Source organism: Elephas maximus indicus (assembly GCF_024166365.1). Lineage (NCBI taxonomy): Eukaryota > Metazoa > Chordata > Mammalia > Proboscidea > Elephantidae > Elephas > Elephas maximus. Next base: position 141,372,955 of record NC_064821.1, read on the forward strand.
GCCTAGTTTTTGACCTGGCCTCTGTAAATGGCATATTTGGGTATTCTGTGACTGACATGTAGCTTTAAAATGGTGTTTGCTTCTCCATCACATCCCAGAAGTTTCCTGTGTTTTCAACAACTTAGCATACCCACTGTGCAGCATGAGATCACCAATATTGCTAACAGATATGATATGGCTCCAGCCAAAAGCAAAGAGCATTGACATTTTAGTTAGTGCATGTGGGCTTATTATGGGTAAATATGCTATTCTATGAGCTTTTTGAAATATTGAGAATATGTCACAGAACTCCATTAATATGCCTGGGGTTTCTTAGGTGTTAGGAAACTTCCGCTTCGGAACTGTTGACAGTGTCTCACACATTCTAATTAGGAAAACAGGCCTTACTGTTATAAGAAAACAGAAGGTAGTCACAGCTGCATGATGACTTTTGTGGGCCCTAGGCACTTGGGCATCCATGGGCTCTTCCTCCATAAAAAAATATTGAAAGCTATGTTTTACAACTCTACTGCTATAAGTGAAATGTATAAATACTGTATATTAAAACATTTTCTTCAACCTTAAAGTTCATTTTTTTCCCTCCGAGTTTGAAAGAAATTAATGCATTTTTGTGGGTCCCTGGAAGTATCATGGGCTGTAGGTACTGTGCCTACTTTATGCAATGGATGAACCAGTCCTGAGCATGTTGTTGTTGTTAGTTGCCGTGGAATTGATTCCAACTCATGGCAACCCCATGTGTGCAGAACAGAACTGCTCCGTAGGGTTTTCAAGGCTGTGACCTTCTGGAATCAGATCCCCAGGCCTGTCTTCTAAGGCACCTCTGAGTGGATTTGAACCAAGTGGGGCATTTAACCATTTGTGCCACCTGGGGATGCCTGCCTTGAGGGTAGGACATAATTAAGTTTTAGATGGAGTACTATTATTATTAATATGGAACGCTGGTCACGCAGTGGTTAAGAGCTTGGCTGCTAACCAAAAGGTCAGCAGTTCGAATCTACCGGTCACTCTTTGGAAGCCCAATGGGGCAGTTCTACTCTGTCCTATAGGGTTGCTATGAGTCGGAATCTACTCAATGGCAATGAGTTTGTTGTTGTTGTTTGGTACTATTATTATTAACGTATGGTAAAAGAAAAGGCATTCCAGGTAAGGGGGAGGACATGAGCACCGGCAGGGGCAAGAAACAGTAGATACAACTAAAATGGAATGACCAAAAAACACCAAACCTGTTGCCGTTAAATCAATTCTGACTCATGGCAACCCTATAGGACAGAGTAGAACTGCCCCGTAGGGTTTTCAGGGAGCGGCTGGTGGTTTCAAACTACTTACCTTTTGGTCGTAGTTCATCATAGCTCTTAACCACCGTACCAAAAGAATGAGGAGGTCCTCAAAGTGGGGGGAGGGAGAAATATTTGGGGAGTTGTGGATTTAAGGATTAGCAAGAGTAAATAAATCAGACAAACTTGTAAACCAACCTTCATGATTTAAATTAATAAGCAATACAGAACCAAAAAATGACATTTCAATGTCAGTGCTTTAGAATGATTATAATTAATTCAATTTCATAAATATTTATTGAATATCTAGAATGCATCATGAACATACTGATAAACTTTTTCTGGACTTAAAATGATAGTCTGGTAGAGGGTAAAGAATTATAGAAGGAAGAAACTAAAAGGCAAATATTATTTCATCCTATTTCTGTGAAATATCTAGAATAAGCAAACATATAGAGACCAAAGTTTCTTAGAGGTTATCGGGGGCAGGCAGGAGGGAGCGAGAAAGGGGGACTTGTTGCTTAGCAGACTCTGAGCTTCTGTTAAGAGGGATGGAAAAGTTTGGAAATGGATAGTGGTGATAACTGAACAACATGGACATAATTAAATGTCACTGGATTATACATGCTAAAAAATGTTGAAAGAATAAATGTTTTGTTACGTATATATTTACCAAAATTGAAAATAAAAGAAGGAAAGAGATTAAAAGTATTTTAAGGAGATCGTCACAGAATCTCAGAGATGAAATGAGGAGGATTTGAACTCAGCTGCTTTCCCTAAGATTGGGATCCCCTGTGCTGATGACATGAGAGTCAGATGAAATGAAATTCATAGTTTTGGAGGAATGGGATGAGCTTGGACTCGGAGCTGCCAAGAGCCTGAGCCATTGCAGGGTGAGTACAGATTGAAGCTGTCTGCAAAGCTGGAAGTGTTTCATACCTAGACCTAGAGCCAGTGCTTGGACGTAGACCTCAAGGTTTCTAACCGTCATCAGCTTACTTAGAAGTTATGGCTAACCTTAGCCAAGTCTCTGGGCTCAACTGCAGTATTCAGTACAGCTGTTGCACTTGAACCGTCTTTTCTCCAGCTACAACTTATTGAAAAGTAACTGTTGCCCAGCATCGTGCCAGTGCCAGTTGCCACGGAGTTGATTTTGACTCGTGGCGACCCCATGTGTGTCAGGTACAACTGTGCTCCATAGGGTTTTCGATGACTGATTTTGAAGTAGCTCATCAGGCCTTTCTTTCAAGGCACCTCTGAGTGGATCTGAACTGCTAACCTTTCAGTTAATAGCCAAACGCTTAACCATTTGTGCCACCTAGGGACTGCTAAAACTGAGGATGTTGTTGTGTTTCGTCGAGCTGATCTGACTCATAGCAACCCTATAGAACAGAGTAGAACTGCTCCCCAAGGTTTCCAAAAAGTCGGTGGTTTGAACCCACAAGCAGCTTCATGGGAGAAAGATGTGGTAGTCTGCTTCTGTAAAGTTTTATAGCATTGGAAACACTGTGGGACAGTTCACCTCTGTCCTGCAGAGACAGTATAAATTGGAATTGACTCGAGGGCAATGTTTTTTGTTTTGTTTTGGTTAATCATCATAGGAGCAGACTGCCAAGGACTTGTCTCCCACAAAGCTGCCGGTAGGCAGCAGCTTTGAACTGCTGACCTTTTGGTTTCAGCTGAGCACTTAACCATTGCACCACCAGGGCTCCTAAAACTGAGGATAAGAGAAGCTAATTAACTTCTCTAAGGTCATTCAGCTAGTATGTGTTAGATGGAGGAATGTGACCCAGGTCAGGATCAGTGTGACTCCAAAGCCAGTATTCGGTCTTTTACGTTGGGATGTGTCAGCCACGTTTTGAATTATCTTCAGAGTGCAGTGCTTTACACACAGTAGATTAAGAGGACTTGTGAGTTGAGTTTGATTGAATTTTATGTAATATAAATTAGAAACATTTCTTGGAAAAGAGTACACTCAAGAAGTCTTATTTTCCAAGTGGTCAAGTAGCTCAAATACTAAAAATAATATAAATGGTCTTGATTATTGGATGGTAATTGTACTTTGATTTTAAGTGAATGCATATTTTATTCTTATGACACTTAATCTTTAATATTTTATGTATATTCTGCACATGATTTGAGGTGTTAAATAACTTTAATTGCTTTTAAAATAACAACTTCTAAGTTATCTTTAATGTCTTTACAGTGTGTAATAACTGGCTGCGTAATAGCCTAACTAGCACTGGCAGTGCTTATAGCTGATTAGAGCGCCATGGGAGGCAATACTGCTGAAACCCAAAAACCAAATTTACTGCGGTTGAATGGGTTCCAACTTATGGCAACCTCATGTGCTTCAGTGTAGAACTGTGCTCCACAGGTTTTCAGCGGCTATAATCCTATAAAAGCGGATCACTAGGACTTTGTTTTCTGGTTTTACTAGGTGGATTTGAACGTCCAACCTTTTGATTTCTAGTTTCAGGCAAACCGATTGTGCCGCCCAGGGACCTTTAGGCAATATCTATTGAGTTTATAGTCGGAGGTTCCTAATGCCTGGTAATTTGATGTCCCGTGGTCAAGCATTCCAGCTCTGTCAGGACCAATAACATGATCAGGTCAGATTTCAGAAAACACGTAATTCTCTGCTGCAGGTGACATGGCCTTGCCACCACCACCCCTCCCCCCGAACTCTAGAGGTCTGAGTTGTGATTCTCCCACTGCGGCTTGTCATAATCACCACCACATTCTGTGTTTTTCTACCACGGACACCTAAGCGCCACAGGGTCTGCTGGATCATATGGCCAAAGTAGCAGGGCTGCTTGTCCCTCAGCCTGTACCTAATAGAGTCTTTTCCTGCTCCAGACCCCACTAAGCTGGCAGTTTTTCATGCTACCTGGTATATGGACCAGAGCAATATTCCTACATGCTGCCTGGAGAACCCAAAGAGTCCTAATTGGTACTGTGCTTCCTTCTTTGTGGTAGAGGATGCAAGACCCAGTCATTAGTCTTTTACTTTGGATGGAGGCATGGATTGAATTGTGTCTTTCAACTTGGTTAGGCCATTATTCCCAGTATTGTGTGGTTGTCCTCCATTTTGTGATTATAGCTTTATGTTAAAGAGGAGTAGGGTGGGATTGTAACACCCTTACTAAGGTCACATCCCTGATCCATTGTAAAGGGAGTTCCTCTGGAGTGTGGCTTGCACCACCTTTTATCTTACAAGATATAAAAGAAAAGGGAAACAGGCAGAGAGTTGGGGACCTCATACCACCAAGAAAGCAATGCCGGGAGCAGAGCGCATCCTTTGGACCTGGGGTCTCTGTGCAGCGAAGCTTCTAGTCCAGGGGAAGATTGATGAGAATGCCAAAGGAGAGAGAAAGCCTTCCCCTGGAGGTGATGCCCTGAATTTGGACTTATAGCCTACTTTATTGTGAAGAAATAAATTTCTCTTTGTTAAAGCCATCCACTTGTGGTATTTCTGTTATAGCAGCACTAGATGACTGAGACAGATGGAATAGCTTAGCATGCCCCTCAACACTGGTTCTCTAAAAAGTTTATTAATATCACAGGCCCCTGAATCTTACAGTCTTTATCTTCCAAGACCTTATAACCAAGGCCTCCAGTATACTAGTCATCTCTTGTTCATCTTGCCTGACCAGAATAATGTCTTTGATGCAATAGATCAATATAATAGTCCGTGAGATATACAAACTATTCAGATCTCTTCTGAGATCTATGTTATGGCAGAGATATGTATCTATTATAACATAACTCTGCTGTGGCAGAGAGCGGGAAAGTTAATATAGCCCGACACAAACTGTGGTGTGTGTAGTTGTCTGTCCCATGTGAATGTGAACTACTTTCTCATCCTCTTTCTTGATTGGGATAGAAAAGAAAACATTCGACAGATCAGTGGTCACTGCTGCTTGGTTGAAGATTCAGTAGTCTATAGTCATTCTTCAGAATCCATCCAGATAGATGAATTAAAGGGAGATAGAAGAGGACTATCAGACCTGCATTTTTGAGATCCTAAAGGGTGGCACTAAATCTCCCCTCCCCTAACTCAGTATTGTTTTTCGTTTACTCTCTTGGTAGGATTAGGAGGATACAGCTTCAGAAGCTCCCACTTGAATTCCCCAATATGGGGAAGACCCCACCTGCCAAGTATTAGAAGACTCATTTATATGTTCACAGATAGGAAAGATGACCATCGGATGTGTTTGCAGAACTAGTATTTCCTCTGTGAGCCTGGACTCCACCTTTTACCTCTCTCTCACGTGCCCTACTCTTACAGAAGGCCTTGGTGACACTAATTCAGATCTCAAGAATCAGTTATCAACTTAGACCCCGTGTCCAATAGTCCTTACATGTCTGGGAATTTTCGTTCCCCCCAGTCACCTGAGTAAATGGTCCTAGGTCCTTTTGGGGAGGGACTAGGGGAACTGTTAGAGTATATACTTCCTGTAGTATTGCAGGGCCCTTCCCTCTGGGTACCTGCCACCTCTTCAGTCAATGAGCTTCAGTCAAGTCTGGTAACTGGGCAAAGGATTCTAATTTTTACGGAGTCATCCACCATAACCTCCAGCATTGTTGTTTTCTTGTGATTATGTGTATTATGCAGTACTCTCATTGATTGTCCTCTATTTTTCCCTGTCGTTGTTGTTGGTAGTTGCCATTGAGTCGGCCCCTGCCTGATCGTTCTCTGTCCCCATGGTTGGTTGCAAATCAGACCATTGTGATCCATAGGATTTTCACTGGCTGATTTTCAGAAGCAAATTGACAGGCCTTTCTTCCTAGTCTTTCTTAGTCTGGAAGGTCCACTAAAAGTTTTTTGGCATCATAGCAAGAGACAATCCGCCATTGACAGATGGGTGCTGGTTAAGTATCAGATGCATTGGCTGGGAATTGAACCCAGGACTCCGTCATGGAAGGCAAGAATTATACCACTGAACCACCAATACCTCATATTTTGCCCTAACAACAACAAAAAACCTGTTGCTGTTGAGTCAGTTCTGGATGCTATATTCTAGAACCATCTGCAAAATTCCCGTGGATCAAACCTGCTTGACTGTCACTCTGACTGTGTATTAATGATGATTAAAACAGCCTAGCTTCTGATGGTTAAGCACTGGCAAGTGGCTTCTATTTCTTCAGGGTTTCCATGGGTATTAAGGAGCCCAGCACTGTGACAGCCTCTTGTCATCAGCCCTGGCCGGAGAGGAGAACCATCACTGAGCTTTGGAGTGATGTTTGTATCCTTCTTTTGCCTGCTCACTCCTGATGCCTTGGTGAAGAGTGTGACCACTGGGCCTCCTGTGGTACATAATCATCTTCTGGGTCTTTGGGCCTGACATGATATATCCACTCCAGCATGCCCACTTCTGTGAGCCATTTAATTCCTTTCTGTACCATCTGCCAAGGCAAGTCAGGCATTTCATCTTTGTTCAAGGAGAGCCATCACCTTTTCCAGGCTTTTAGGAACCAGCCTCGCAGAGAGTTTGCATCACCCTCTGAGGCCTTGCTAGAGTGTTAAATCCCATATCCCAGAATAGAACCCGCATGCCTACAAACTCTCCCTCATCCTGTCTGTGTTTCAGTCTCCTTGGTCAACAGCCCTCAAAATCCAGCCCCATAATTCTCCAGTGGCAGCTGCTGGTACATGCTGGCTAATTACTACGGCTCTTTTCAGGTAGAGTCCCTTTCCTCTCTTATTAGGTTCATCACATCCGTGGGCAATTTAGCCCTAATTTTTGGGCTGGGAGCCAGGACAGGAGGCGTGGGCAGATTGTGGGTGGGGGGGCTGTTGTTTTGTGGAGAAGAGGCCTCTTTCTACCCTATGCGAGTGTTTTCTGGCACGGGGTGATGCCGCAGAGTACTAATGGGTAGCAGTGAGCCACATCTGAAGGCTCTGAGGGATCAGAGGAGTATCAAGGAACCAAAATCTTTAGGCACATCCACCCAGATAGCCCCATCCCATAAGCCAAGGTCTTAGATTTTCCCAAGCATGATCGTGACCTTGGCATAACAGACTTGCCTGGGTTGGGCATTCAGTCATCTTTGAAGATTCTCTTACTATTAACTGTCATGTCAAGAGTTTAATCTTCAGTTTTTTCTGCTCTCACACTGCTGGATGAAAGGGCTCTTTGTAAGCTACCCAAGAAGTTTAAGCTTGCTTTCCCATTTAGTTTTTAATTGTTAACTACCCTCAGATTTTTATTTTCCCTCTGTAGATACACCAACAAAAGTTAATAAGAGTTAGCCAATTTTATTATCCTTTTAGGCATTGTTCCCAAATGCCTATGTCATTGAATAGATCAAAGCATTCCTCCCACCTAGGGTGACCAACCACCTCAACATCCCAGAAACTGAGGTAGTTTCTGGGACCTAGTTTCCTGCAAAACAAAATTAGTTGATCACCCTACTCCTACCAGAATATTCTGCCATGTTACTACTGATGAGTTTTAGCAATTGGATTGTTATCTGGTGGACTATACGTGCTCCACATTTCCTATGGGATGGACCAGTCTCCAAACTCCGTATCAGATAGATAGGTAGGTAGGTAGATAGATAGGTAGGTAGATCAGTAGTTGCCATTGAGTTGACTCAACTTAGGGTGACCTAACAGAACTGCGTCTTACATACTTTGGACATGTTGTCAGGAGGGATCAGTCCCTGGAGAAGGACATCACACTGGGTAGAGTACAGGGTCAGTGGAAAAGAGGAAGACCCTCAACTAGGTGGATTGACACAGTGGCTGCAATAATGAGCTCGAGCATAACAATGATTGTAAGGATGGCCCAGGACCGGGTGGTGTTTCATTCTTTTGTGCATAGGGTTGCTATGAGTCGGAACCGACTCGACGGCACCTAACAACAACAACAGCATCAGAACAAAACCTTGCCTGCTCCTGCATCATCCTCACAATCACTGGTATGTTTGAGTCCATCGTTGTGGCTGTTGTGCCAATCCATCTCATTGAGGCTCCCTCTTATCCTCACTGGCCCTTGACTTTACCAAATATAATGTCCTCCTCTAGTGATTGATCCCTTCTGATGATCCAAAGTAAGCAAGTCAGACAGTGTCCTATTGTGATACATAGGTTTTCATTAGCTACTTTTAAGAAGTAGATCATTGGACTTTTCTTCCTAGTCTGTCTTTGTCTGGAAGCTCTGCAGAAACTCATCCCCCATGGATGACCCTGCTGGCATTTGAAATACTGATGGTATAGCTTCCAGCATCATAGCAACATGCAAGCCACCACAGTATGACAAATTTACAGATGAGTGATGGAAAATCCATCTTACCACCTGCTTACTTAGACTACTTTGTCAGGCAGGATCCTCAAGAAAACAGAAGCTCAGATAGATTTAGGAGGTAAGAGGGGCATTGAAGGGTTGGGTAACACTTGTGAACCATAAAGAAGGAAGAAGCAAGATTGGATAGGGTAAGTCTCAGACTGCAATTCAGATCTGACAAAATCTCAGCCAACCTTGAGTAAAGATTATCCATTAGAGGAGCCCACATTGAGCAAAAATGACCAAGCCCTAGTATTCATGTCATGCTCAGTCATTGGCTGGGGACTTCCCAGGAAGGCCTCTGCTTCAACCCTATGGAAAATCCAAAGGCATTACAGGTGGAGACGTACAGCTAACTGCTCTCCTAGCAACCGAATGACACCCTCTTTCTGGAAGGAGGATCAGAGTGAGGTATCACTGTGGCTGCCGTACTGTTTTCATCCAGTTCTAACTCAGAGAGGATCTAATAAGCTAGTGCACAATAACGCAATGTATTATCTTCTGTTATCTTTTTCCTGCCAAGTATATTTGCATTTTAAATGCTTTAACATATAGTAAAAATATATATATAATGCTGGAATTTCATTTATCAAACTTGTTCTAAGTTGAGGAAAAAAAAAAGTTGAGGAGATAGTTCAAATCAAGGATATTTCTTAGCACCTCTCCCACTATATTACACAAGAGGCTATTTTCTCCTTAGGAACACATTCTGCTTTGAGCTATTTGTTTGTTTATACCATCTAAAGAAAATCTTGGAAGGGGAACAAACGACTTCAAATAACAAGTAGAAATTCCTCTATAATAATACAGAAATTTAGAGTATAAAAATAATAACTATTATTATTGAGTGCTAACTGTGCAGTATTATTTACTGCTTTCTTTCCTTTGTCAAATGCATGAATCAGGCATTTCTTTATTTATAGGGAAGCGCTCTATTAGGTTATGGACAATGTAGGGAAATATATTTCCCTTGGACATGTTAAAATTTCCACTGTGTCAAAACCAACAACCAGACAAAATTTTTCTATTAATTTGAGCTACCATCTCATCTCTGAAACTTCTACAAAGATTAGTTTACACTCCCTTATATCATAAACCAGTTATGAGATGGATTTTGCACCCCCAACACACGCATACTCTACTGAAGCTACTCCTAAGAGAGAATTTGTCAGCCATCTTACCAAGACCCTTGTCTTGCTGGCCATTTCAGCAGTTGTGATGCTCTTGGTCATTCCCTCCTGTCTGAGCCTTTCCCTTTTATATACTTTGAGAACATCATATTTCTCAAATTTGCTTCCTCCCTCACTAAATGCTTTACCATGTGTCAGAGAACCACCTACTGGCATTTGCCAAGTTTCTGCTCTTGACCTTCTTTTCTACCCTGTGCCCATGTCTTTTCAAGTAAATCCCAAAACTCTTTCATTGACTTAACCTCTCTTCCAAGCTGCATACTTGGTTCTATGCAGTGTCCCATTTGCAACTCAAACTCAGCATTTCAGAAACCAAAATCATGATTTTGCCACTTTCCCAAAGTGAATCCTGCTTTTGTATCTCCTGATTTGATTGTTGGCATTCCTATTCTCCCAGCTACCCAAGCCTGAAATCTCTGCGTCATCAACTCCTCCCTCTTTCTCACCCCCACATCCAGATGTCTGAGTAACTCGGTTAGCTCCATGTTTGAAACATCTCTCAAGTCCAGACTCTTCCTTCTTCCCTTTATACTTCTATTGCTCGAATTCGGCCCCTTATATTGCTTGCCTTGACTACTGCAGGAGGTTCCTAAATAACTTCTCCACCATAATTCTTTCCCTATACCCTGTCCATTCTATACCCTGCTACTGGGGATGCACTCTTAAAGCATGACTTTTTAAGAAAGTCCCTCTTAGCACAAAAGCTTTCCATAGCTTCCCATTGCCAACCCATCAAGGTTCACATTCCTACGTGTGGCATTAGAGGCCCTCTTGGCCCTGGCTAAAACCTGTCTTTTCCGTTTTACTTCATAATGCCCTCTCATATTAACCCAGTTTTAGTTCATGTGAACTCAGTTCGTATTCGAACATTACCAGTCACTGAACACGGTAATTTTTTTTTTCCTACCTCTATATTTTTTTCTATTCTCTCAGCCTGTAATATTCCCTGTGTCTTCAGGTCAAAATTTCCCTGGTCAGAATTCTACCCACCTTTCATGTATCAGTCAGAGTTCTTGACTACAAATAATAGGAAGTTTTATTCTTTAGATAAAATGAGGTAAAAGGACAGGCTGAAAAATTGTGCTCAGGAAATGAGCAGGAACTGATAGAACCTAAGCATCTAGAACCACAGCCAGAACTAGGCCATAAGAAGGGTGTAGTGCGGATCCATTCCTGGGACCGTGGACCCTGGACACCACCACCACCTGTATCTATGAATGCCTCCACAGGCACGAATGCTGTCACAGTTGCCAGAGTAATGGATTTTTCACCTTCTCTGCTTCTTCGCATCAATCGCAGGAGCATCTCACTGGCCGAGTATATAAAAAAAAATCAATCAATAAAATAATGATTACTACTATTATCACATGGTTATTACAAAAAATAGGTGCCTGAGTATAGGCCATGTGATTTACCTGCTGAGACTTCGTGGAAGGTGGGAGGCGATATCCAACTCTGTTTGGCTTTGGTAGTGGGATAGGGTATATTCTAGGGATATGCATCCCATGAGGAGTCATAATGGAGAGAATTTCCCAGTCACCAGGAGGGAGTTCAGATACTCTCTAGTGGGGAAAAAAAGAAATGCTTTTTACCTTCGTGACCTTGACCAATGTGTATCTCCTTCTTGAAGTTTGTCTCATCTTTTTAGTTGAAATTAAGCTACTCATCTTCAGTGGTGCATCTGGAATATTTGACACCAAATCAAATCATTTTTTGTACGTCTTCTTAGTTGCCTAGTGCTTCTCTAACAGAAATACCACAAGTGAGTGGCTTTAAAGACCAGGAATTTATTTTCTCAAACTTTTAGAGGCTAATAGTCCAAATCAGGGTCTCAGCTGTGTCATTTGCAGGTAATCCCGGGTGTTCCCTGGATCCTTGGCTTGCAGGGGATCCCCACAAGGCACCCGTCTTCCCTTGTTTGTGTATGCCTCTGTGTCTAATCTGCCCTTTTTATAACTCAGAGGTGATGAGGTTTAGGACGTTCCGCACACTGATGTGACCTCATTAACATAACCAACAAAAGCTCTAATTCTAAACAGGATTACATCCACACGTGTAAGGGTTAGGATTCCAGCATGTATTTGGGAGCACCAATTCAACCCATAATCCTTCCTCTATGTGACAAAACTATTAAATAAATTTGTCATATAGAGAAAGGTATTATGGATTGAATTGTATCCCCCCGCCCCCCCCGCCCAATAACAGAAAAATAAACCTGTTGCCATTGAGTTGATTCCAATTCATGGTGATACCATGTGTTACAGAGTAGAACTGTTCCGTAGGGTTTTCTTGGCTTTACAAAAGCAGATTACCAGGCCTTTCTTCTTTGGTGCTGCTGGGTGGGTTCAAACTGCCAACCTTTAGGCTAGTAAGTGAGTGCAAACCATTTGTGGCACTCAGGCACCTATTTTTAGTAATAACCATGTGATAATAGTAATAATCATTATTTTATTGATTAATTTTTCAGTTTAAAAAAATAAGCAAAAAGAATATATCTTAATTTTAAGGGTACTTAAATTCAGTACAGTATTCCATGCATGAGCTAAAATGTGCACTTTCTTCACAAACATATTTCACTTTCTCACTGTTTCGTTGTTTTAAATTTTAAGCACAAATAAAAATTCCAAGTAGTAACGTAGATTGACAGAATTGAAATAACTTGCATTTTGTGTCTTTATCTTTACAATTATTTTACTATCCTTTCTGTTTTTGTTGGTGTTTTGAATCTACTGTTTTAACACAGTGGTTAAGAGGTTTAGAGCTTGGCTGCCAACCAAAAGTTTAGCAGTTTGAATCCACCAGCCGCTCCTTGGAAACCCTATGGGGCACATCTGCTCTGTCCAGTAGGGTTGCTATGGGTCAGAATCGACTCAAGGGCAATGGGTTTGTTTTTGTTTTTATTTATTTTAACATAGTACCACAGGAGTTGAAGACATTAACAGTGGCCAAAGCTTATTAAAATTACTCTAAATGTTTACCATCTTACTCTCCAGATGAATGTGAATAGCTTAGTCTACATGTTGGGGTCAAATATATAGTAAGGCATTCTTCAAATTAGCTTCCATGTAGAATACACTATTTATCAGAGATTACATAATAAAAACATGCTAATTTGAAGCTGCTTCTTGTTGTTGTTAGCTGCCATTGAGTTGGTAAACCCCAACAGAATGAACTGCTGCCTGGTTCTGTGTCATCTCCATGATAGGTTGTGGATTCAACCACTGTGATTCATAGGGTTTACAATGGCTGATTTTTGGAAGTAGACCATCAGCTCTTTCTTCCTAGTCCATCTTAGTCTGGAAGCTCCACTGAAACCTATTCAGCATCATAGCAACTTGCAAGCCTCCACGGACAGACCAGTGGTGGCAGCTCATGAGGTGCATTGGCCAGGAATCAAACCCTGGTCTCTCACGTGGAAGGTGAGACTTCTACCACTGAACTACCAATGCCTCAATGTGAAGTTTATGTATGCATTATTAACACTCAACAGTAACTCCAGCAGTTATTTCAAATTAGACCAGTATTCCATCTATATTACTCCATAACAGATCATCTCAAACTTAACAGCATAAAATAACCATTTTATTGGCCTCACAGATTCAGAAATTTTTAAATGGCACAGTGTGGCTGTCTTGTCTCTGCTCCATGATGTTTTAGGTTTCACCTGGGAAGACTCAAAGGTTAGGGGGTGACGTGATGGCTGGGGCATTGAATCATCTGAAGGATACTTCACTCACATGTCTGCACGTGAGCTGAGAAGACTTGAAGGCTAGGGCTTCCTACATGTGACCTTCCCATATGCCTGAGTTCCTCACAACATGGTGGCCCTAGGCAGTCAGGCTTCTTACTGGACTCTAAGCACAAGTGCACCAGTGAATAAGGAGGAGGTTCATCAGTTTTTATATCTTCATTGTGTCACATCTTCTACATACTGTTGGTTACAAGCAAGTCACAAGGCTGCCCAAAATCAAAGGGTGGGGAATGTGACTCTACCTCCTGATGGCATGGCACCAAGGGAGCAAGAGAGGGAGCAGGGATAGGGTGGCAACGCTGTTGCAGCTAGCTATGGAAAAAACAATCTGTTACTACCAACAAAATATTTGGGGGGATAAGAGTATTTTATCACGGACAAAGCATAGTAATAATAAAAAGCAGATAGACTTTTAGTAGGTTCTATTACTGTTTTTAAATTCTCTGTAGACAGCATTCAGTCTTATTACCTGTACCCGGGCAGACTGCTGCTACTGTCTCACCCTTAGCATGCCGCTGCCTGTCTTCTGATATCTGAAGGCACTTGAAAACATATGCTTAAAAAGGTTATAGATTAACCGTCTCTTATTGTTGTTTATTTCTACTTCCAGCAGATTGTAAATTTACTGAGGCTAAAACCCAAAAACAAACAAAAAAGCAAACCCATTACCGTAGAGTCGATTCCAACTCACAACGACCCTACAGGACAGAGTAGAACTGCCCTATAGGGTTTCCAAGGCTATAAATCTTTATGGGAGCAGACTGCCACATCTTTTCCCTGGGGAGTGGCTGGTAGATTTGAACCACCAACTGGTTAGCAGCCGAGAGCTTACACACTGCACCACTGGGGCTCTTTTTACTGAGGATAGAGCCATTTTCTTTTTTGAATAGTCATCACAATGCCAGCAGTGGCATGAATAGGATGCAGACTTAGGGAAGCACGTTGATTGGTTCACACAATTACAACCATATATTAGGTGCTCATTTTTAGTTAACTGGGTTTAAATAGATGCCATGCCCTTGCACCGTAATAAATCTAAAATCGCAAAAGTGCACTGATGGAGAAAAAGGTATTCAGATTTAGAGGCTGTGCCTACACAAAGCAGGGATAAATTGTTCTGGATAAATGTATGTTTAGGGTTTGGTTTTTTTTTTTTTGTTGTTGTTCCTTAAATAAATTAAGTATTGCCTTTTCTGTGGCAATTTCAGTAAAGCCAAGAGAGGTACCAGAGCTACACCTTGGCATTTATATAAGTCCCCCGCATGCCCTCCTGCTGAGCCTCTTTGCCACTGTAACCTCAACTGGGAAGAGCATTAATTAATCAGTCTTACAAGTGGAGATGATGCCTCCAGGAGATCCACGCACAACGGGATGATGGGGAGTTCCTGCTGCATACATACCCATTGACAATCCAAGTTCCCTGGAACAGGCCTGTGGGGGTGGAGGCAGCCAGGTTAGACTGAGAGAGAGGCTGACTGGCTGGTCCCTGCTTCTAGCTGAGTCTCTGTCTGCCCAAGGCCACGTCCTCACATCCTGTTTAGCAAAGCTTTAGACCTTCCAGCAGCCAACCTCAGAACCCCCCTTATACCCTCTGTCTCAGTTTCCTAGGGCTGCGACAACAAAGCAACACACGGTAGATGTCTTTAAAGAAGAGAAATGTATTATTTCACAGTTCTGGAGGCGAGGAGTCCAAATTCAGGGCTTTGGAAGGGCCATACTCTGTCTGTTCCTGGGGAAGATCCTCTTGTTTCTTCCAGCTTCTTGTAGTCCCTAGCGTTTCTTGGCGTTCATTGGCTTTTAGATATCTTTACGTGGCATCTGTCTTCCCCCTGCGTGACTTTGTTTTCTTGTCTATTGTCCTCTTTTATAAGACACCACTCATATGAGATCAGGACCCACCCTACCCCGATATGATTTCATTAATGGATAACATCTTTAAAAAAGATGCTATTTCCAAACAAGCTCACATTCACAGGTACAGGAGTTAGGATTTCCACATATCTTTTGGTGGAACACGATTTAATCTGTAGCACCCACTAAAAAACTCTGCAACTTAAGACCCTTTTGACTCTTATTTTGTTCGAACAGATGAATAATGGATAACTATTTTTATTTATTTTATTTATTTTTTATTTTTTTTATGTGTGCCAGTTATAGTGCTAAGTGCTTTTACCTAGATTATCTCATGTATGACATACATACTATTTCCAAACTAAAGATAAGAAAACTGAGGCCCAGAGGAATGTAATAACTTGCCGAGAGTCACACAGCTGGAATATGCTGGAGCCAGGATCTTGAATCCAGAAAGCCTCCCAAGTGTACTCTTCGAACTAATCTATTCCACCTCTCCCCAATGCAGCCAGTACAAACTACAAACGCACAGCCCAGGGTGACTGACAGAATAGAATCTCCTGGTTGCTTAGCTGGGCCCTTTGTTCTGGGTGGCTAAGGGCTCCATAGTGTCCCAGGAGTCGAGTTTTGACTCCCAGCCTAGTCCTTGGCTTCTCCTATGGCCGTGACATAATGTACTGTTAAAAGCATGCTGGCTTTTTAGTAAAGAGGGAGCCAGAAATCACAGTGTACCAGCCAGTTCAGGAGCATTGAGAGGAAGTCATTGCACATAAATCAGGAGTATTTCTTATACTTAAGTGTTTTTTTATTGGCTCCGTGTGCTTATATATTTGTTGCTATTAAGTTTAACTTATTTATCATGTCACTCACTAATTCAGCCGGGCCATTTTTAGTGTGGAATCACAAGGATTTTTAACTCACTGTATAATTAATTTTCCTTATTCTAGAAAGTTTTCTTATTGGGTACTTTCTATTTCATAAACCTCTATGGTGTTAAGATTGTAGCCTTGGAGTTATTTACAAATATAATTGAAATCAAGAAAATTAAATAGTAAAAGCAAACTGCCATATGCAGTAGTATTTTAGAATGATAAAACTTTTCTCCACTCCCACGTCCACAAACTTGGTTCAGGCCCTCATTACCGCTTGCCTGGGATACTAATAAAAATCTCCTAATAGCCTCCACTCTTGCCCATTGTAATGCATTAATTCTTCATGTAGTTTCCAAGTAACTTTCTAAAATGGAAATCATAACACAATGGATTGATTTGACTTCACGGAAGTAACCTGTCCAGTCAGGGCGCTCAGAATGGCTCCATACTTGGTTGCTGTCAACATCTTGAAATTCGTAATGATTTCTGGACAAGAGGCCCCTCATTTTCACTTTGCATTGGGCCCTGAAAATTATGTAGTCACTTCTGGTAATATACAGTCATGTAAACCACCCTCTTCCCCATCCTCATAAAGGCTCTAGAAGCACCTCCATGAATTTTCAAGAATTCGTGGAATACAGTTTAGAAATCCCTGGATTTTCTGTAAGCTTTCTTCCACCTTAAACAATTCTGTAATTCTATAAATTGCAAAGTGCTTTTACAAATGTAATTATTAAGGGATGCCAGAGACTAATGTTTACACAAATACTTCAAAAACTGATCCAGTGCTAATAAACCTAAGGTAGTTGTTATTTTGTGTGTGTGTTTGGTTGTTTTAACAAATACATTATACCATTTACTTGTATTGATCTGGTGGTCAAACAGAACACCCAGGACTTTCTTCAGAAGTGACCTTTATCTTTTCCTTTAAATTCACAGAACTAGTAATTTTCACTGTCACCATTACCTTAGTGTCATTAGGAAATGTCTAAAAGGGCTCAAAGTATAAGAGTATTGATTTACTATAGCACTTGCACAACATTTTAGAGAAGAAATGTAGGTCACAGATTCAAATAAAAGTTGGTTTAATTCTAAAAAACTGAAAAGGACTATGAAAAAAAGCTTGACAATCTACTTCTGAAAAACCCGCCAGTGAAAACTCTGTGGTTCACAATAGTCTGGTTCACAACTGATCATGGAAATCTCACAGAATCGGGCAGGATTTTGTTTCGTTGTGTATGGGATCTCCATGAGTCGAGGACTAATTCCATAAAAGCTAAAAACAACATGAGCATTTCAGCATAGATAAAGCGTAGACTCCGGGAGGAAGTGATGAGACTGGAGAAAAAGAAGAGAATGTGTCAAGGAGGCCCTTATATACCATGCTTAAAAGTTGGAACATTATTTTGAATGCAGTAGTGAGCTGTCCATGTTCTTCCTTGCCTTTTTAGGGATGTGGTAATAAGGGCTGAACAAGTGGTGTACATTTAATCCGGCGAGCAGATAGATTGCCATTTGTCTAGCCCATTTTTAATTTTAATCATTTGCCAAGATTTTCAAATTGGGAAATTTCATATCACAACTATATGTCTACTTAGTCCTGAAATATTAGTGGTATGGTGGCCTAGCCTTATATTCACCAATGGTAATATCTGAGCAGCTGCTCCCCCATGTAGAAGGCACACGTTCTCTTCTGTTACCTTGACGTAAATGAATTTGCGATCCTCTCTTTACAGAAGATATTTCTTCCTTCCCTTTTCTGCTGAAAGCCCCTCCTCCTCCCTCTTCTCCTCTCTCCTCCCTACAAGTATGAGTTGGTTGCCGCTTCAATTTTTCTTGAGGCAAGAAAAGGGTCTTATTTACCATTTTGTTCCCAGGGCCTAGGAAAAACTATTAATTTGACTTTTATTTTCTGTGAATTCTTTCTGTGGTTAGTGTTCCGCTACATACATCTTAATTATTCTTATTTATCGAATTGCATTGTAATTATCTTCTTACATGTCTCTCTTTTCCTGTACACTAAGAGTTTCCTGAGGTCAGTAAAGAAAGATTTCTCTATTCCTGTATCTCTAGCTCCAAGCACATTGTCAGGACAGAGTAAAGGCACAATAAAGGTTAATTGAACATGAATCAGTGAATGAGGGAATGAATAAATGAATCCCATCTGCATCTCTCTCCTTCCCAGAAAGCCTCACCTTTCATTCCTAATTTTTTTTTTTTTTTTAACTGCCCATTGCCTCCTCCTCCCAACTCTGGGTACCTATTAAATCGTCTTTGGTCATGATGGATTTGCCTATTCTAAATATTTCGTAGTGGGATCATACAATATGTTTTTTGTTTTTTTTTTTCGTTTGTGACTGACTGATTTCACTAAGTATGGTGTTTTCAAGGTTCATCCATATGGTGGCATGTATCAGGACTTCATTTCTCTTTATGGCTATAATACTCCATTGTACATATATACTACATTTTGTTTATTTATTCATCTGTGATAGGCACTTGGGCTATTTTCACCTTTTGGCTATGGTGAATAATGCCGCAGTGAACACTGGTGTACATGTGTCGTTCTAAGTCACCGATTTCAGTTCTTTTGGGTATATGTCTCGGAGTGGAATTGCTAAGTATCTTAGTTTCTTAGTGCTGCTATAATAGAAATACCATAAGTTTGTGGCCTTAACAAACAGAAATTTATTTCCTCACAGTTTAGAAGGCTAGAAGTCTAAATTCAGGGTGCCAGCTATAGGGAAAGGCTTTCTCTCTCTGTTGGTGCTGTAGGAAAGTCCTTATTTCTTTTCAGCTTCTGTTCCTTTGCGATCTTCATATGGCTTGGCATCTCTCTTCCCCCCACCCCATCTTTGCTTGCTTGCTTAATCTGCTCTTACATATTTCAAAAGAAATTGACTCAGAACACACCCTACACTAATACTGCCTCATTAACATAACAAAGAAAACCCACTCCCAAATGGGGTTATGACCATAGGTATAGGGGTTAGGATTTACAACACATATTTTGGGGGAGGAGGGGCCACAATTCAATCAATAACATTGGGTCATATGGTAACCTTTTTTAAGAACCACCAAACCATTTTCCACAGTGGCTGTACCGTGTTACATTCCCACCAGCAACATGCATGTGTTCCAATTTCTTCCCATCTTCACCAACACTTGTTATCCTCCCTCCTCTTTTTTTTTTTCTTTAAATAATAACCATCCTAGTGAGTATGAAGTGGTATCTCATTGTGGTTTTGAATTGCATTTCCCAGATGACTAGTGATATTGAATATTCCTTAACTTGTAATCAATAACTTTCTCTGGCATATACATGTTAATTGGTTTTCTAGGGAGTCTTTTCTTGTCTATCCAGAAATGCATAGCCTGACTTCCCCACCTTGTCATATCTGGCCCTGGAGGACATCACACGTGGCAGCCACTGGCTCCTATCTATAAGCAAGCACACTCCTGCCTCTGCTTCCTCAGCCATGACCCATTGCCACCCAAGTTCCAGGTCCCAACAAAGCAAAGATGTTGGGGAAACAAGACTGAAATAATCTGTACTATCCCTCCTGTTCCCCTCAAGGTCTATCCCATGAGTATGAATATACTTTCACACCTCCTGATTCCACTGAAGCAGTGACAACTTGGGGTCCCTGCCTACTGTCTCCCTCCCCTGCAGCCAGTGCTGCACCACCTGCCAGATACATCTTCCTCTAGCGCCGTTAGCACCTATGATACCCCCCTCTTTCACCATAAGTAACAAATTCCTTCACATAGCTTTCAAGGCCATGTTAGTTTTTCCAACATGATTCTCCAACTTCAGCCAGATATGCTTACTCATCCTTGGCAGGACTCGCCTTGCTCCGTACCCCTTAGTGCCTTTGCTCATTTCACTCCATGCATCAAAATGCATCCTCAACCCCCACCCTCCCTTTATAAGGAGAGATCTTTCCAAATCAGTTAATACATTTCTGCTATTTGGATGCTCAGTTGGTCTCTAGTAGTTTCTCAGTTTTCAAGGCTGGTTGGTAACCCCTCCTGTTTAGTCAGGGTCACTACCCTCCAACAACCATGGTTTGGCTGCCAAGAAGTCATAGCGCAGGCCTTGGCCCAGCATCGTATCTCTGTAGCCAGTCCTCTAGTGTCACCATCACACCATCACAACAACCCACAGTTTCACAACTCTTTATCCTCAATGCTGAAATCAAAAACAGAAAAAACAACTCGAAGCATAATTAGTTTTGTTCTTGGGTTTTAAAACTCAACCTGACCTGAGGTAATTTGTTGAGTTTTAGTCTTTATTTATTATACCTGTGACTATCTGTATGTTTTGATGCAGAAAGGTTAGTGCATTTCATCCTGGGGGACATTTGTATTGTCAGGCATGCGTGCATGCGAGTACACAGAAACATCCAAATTACCAACAGGTCCTACCAGTTCTACTTCCTAAATACTTATCCACTCTGTCCATAACTGCAGCCATTACTTCAGTCCAAGACATGATGATCCAGCACCTGGAACCACCTCAACCAAAGTGAAACTTTCAAACTCAAATCTGCTCTGGTCATTTCCTTACATCCCTTTAATGGCACCCCACTTTCGTTTTAATAAAAACCCACACTCCTTAACTTGACACACAAAGCCTTTTGTAACCTGATCTCTGTTAACTCTTTGTTGATTTCCTGCCATCCCCCTCTCTGCACCATACCTCCTGGCATACAGCTGTACCCATACCCACAGAGCCTTCAGTCTGATATGCTGGGTTATTTTCAGTTTCTCTGTTGTAAATGCTCTTAGCACTCCTCGAGCCCCATTCCCTTCTCCAACACTGAGTTAGGGATGTCTCCTCTGACTTCCATACTGCATCTTTCATAGCATTTAATTCAAAGTTGTACTTGCATATGTTCCCCATGAGACTGTAAGCTCCACTGGTGCAGCAGCCCTGTCCTTCTGATGGCGTAGTGGTTAAGAGCTACAGCTACAGCTACTAACTGAAAGCTACTACAGCAGTTCGAATCCACCAGGCACTCCTTGGAAACTCTGTGGGGCAGTTCTACTCTGTCCTGTAGGGTCGCTATGAGTTGGATTTGAGTTGATAGCAATGGGCTATAGAGGGGGATCCCAATAGATATGCAAATTAATGGCAAGGTAAAGAATGATGGGTCCTGTGGGTTGGTCACGTGGGGATATTAATGGAACTGGGAGATCTAGGGCCTGAGCCTGTCCAATCTCAGAGGAGTATCTCTCCTTTTCCATCTGGCTTCCTACCTTTCTTTCCCAGTCCTGTGGAGCAGGCTGGCTATTTCCCAGCACATTTCTTCCACCTATTTGATGGTTTCTTCCCTCCCTGCCCCCAACCTAGAGCAAACATCAGGTTTTTTGAGAGTTATGTTTTACTAAAATTTTGTTGTTCTTTTTAATAGCAGGTAGGGAACACAAAGACATCCTCTTCTTCTGCCCTTGTTTCTCATTGTTCATACATGCTGAGGAGTACTTATCCCTGATATGAAACCCTAGAATTGCATAGAAAATACTGTGTGCACGTGTTTATGCATTTTTTTAAATCAGGGAGATTAAAAAACTTTTATCAGATTTTCTGTGAATTCCTTGACCCCCTAAAATTAAAAATTATTGTTTTATCAGAAGATAAAGCCATGAATAGAGGTGCTATGTGTAAAATGAAGTAAGACTTGGCTATTATGTGTATTTCATGATTTATTCATTATCAGACATTTATGAAACAGGTCATGTAGCGTAGTCATTCAGAGCATGGGCTTTGTAGCTAAACTGATTGAGTATGAATCCCTGCCTTACCATCTAAGAGTTGTAAGTCCAAATTACTTAACCTTTTTGTGCCTTAGTTATCTCTTCTGTTAAGTACCAATGTCTTGGAATCTTTCGGAATACATGAGTGTAAATACATGTAAAGCACTTAGCACAGTCCATGACACATAATAGGCATTCAATAAGTCATTCCTTTTAATATTATTAGCTACTTATTGAGTATTAGCCAGGCACCGTACTAGCTAGGCATTGAGACTTCAAAGTGAAAAGGACATTTCTATCCTTTATAAGCTAGCAAAGGAAAAACAAATCATTGTAATACAAACATGATAAGTTCTTTCATAACACTTGGGAGATCTGGTAGTACAGTGGTTAAAGCACTTGGCTGCTAACCAAAAGTTCAGTGGTTCAAACCCACCAGCCACAACTTAGGAGAAAGATGTGGCAGTCTGCTTCCATAAAGATTTACAGCCTTGGAAACCCTATGGGGCAGTTCTCCTCTGTTCTGTAGGGTCACTATGAGTTGGCATTAACTTGATGGCAGGAGAATTGTTTTTTTGGTCTCAAAACAGTTATGAACAAAGTGCTGGGTAGCAAAAGGAGAAAGAGATCACTTACCCCCACAGCTGGAACTGAGTTGGGGGTATGATTGTAGATAAAGGGAGGCATTAAGGAGAGAGTTATCTTTTGACATCTTCTACAACTTGTGTTCTTCCAATCCCATAGCTTCTTGGAATGAATGTTAGAAGCTGGTGGGTGTAAGAAGAGAGAGGTCATAGGGGTTCATCCTCTCCATTTTCCTCCCTCTTCTTGAGGGGGAGTGAAGTGAGAGTTGGAAACAGAGTCAGGATGCAATGGGGAAGAATCTAGGCAGCTTTTAGTTGAATGAATATTGACGAAGTGGGGAAAGGAAATCCTGAGCCATGAGAGGAGGAAGAGAAGGGCACCTCATGAGACCCCTGAACGATTAACCAGAGCAGCTCCCCACGCCTGCCACCAGCTCTTCACAGATGAAGCTTAGGAATGAGGTCAGTGGTATCCTATATGCAGTCTTCAATTTTGAAACATCCCTTGAAATCTCACACTGTGGTTAATAGTTGAGATATTTATTGAAACTAGTGTGAAATTGATAAAGGAATTTGTTAGTGATTGCATGCCTGTGTATACCATCTGTTCAGATGTACCCAGAGTAACTATGAGACTTTGTGTGCCTTGTGCCACACATCTCTTCACCTCATTGTGATATTATGTTCATCTTTTTAGGTATTATATAAACCTTTGATTATATAACTTAAGACAATAGCTAAGGATCTGGAATCTGGTTCTTAGTAGTGTTTTTGTTTTTCTGATTCTAGATGGTATATAGGTATATTAGATAAATATAGTGTATATGATACAGAAATCTTATATACATTTAACAGATCACATACACACACACACATACACAAATGACAGTTTCTGTTCTTAAGTCTGAGAAATGTTTTGAGTCCTAAAGATTTAGCCACATGGTCAGTTTTGAAGATTAGTCAGAGATACCTGAGATATGCTTTCACCATTTTACCCCTAATTTCTTGTCCCTAACATTAAACTTGATTTTTTGTTTGTGTATTTTAATAGTTTTGCAAGTTCTATTTTCTTCATTTCCCTTTAAGAGGAACTAGTAGAAGTAATACCTAAACCTACCTTACAGTAGAGTGCACATTTTTCTTGTATTTAAAGATTTCCCGATTGATCTTTTACTTATAATTTTAGATCCTTGCTTGCTAGTCAGTGAATTTTAAGTTTTGGAGAAGATGGGGTTCTTAAAATCACAGCAATCCAATGCCTTTTGCTTGCATTTAACTGCTCACATGTCACCTAGCTTTCTTTCCTTGTATCAGAGCCAGAAATAAGACAGCAGCCTATCTTTATCTAAATATCCTCTCACTTTTTATCTGGTGTCTGAAAAACAAATGTTAAATAGTGAGTATGTGTGGCTCTTGATTTCATAGAAGACAAAAAAAATGGCAAATAAAAGTGTTTTCGTTCTCCTCACTGACGATGAAGAAACACCACACGTGCCATACACTGATCAGTGTGGTGATGCTGGAGAGAAATGGTCTCCATGTAAAGTCAGCCGTGGCTGCCCTTTAGCGATAAGGTAAATGTGCCAGTGATGAAGGGGCCGTTATTCACAACCAAACCATCAATCGGCCATTGTGCTGAAGGCAGCTGACTCACTGAGCGTATTCTGATCTTAACTGCATGTACCAGCTGGTCCTGAACACTGAGGTTGTTGTTACTTACAACACATTCGTGACTCCCTAGTGTTGCCCATTGAAAGACATCAACTACATGGTAAATTCTGGGCCTGTGATTATGTAACCTTTTGTTAGGTACCCATCAAGCATGGTTATAAAGTTAATGAATGCTTATTCTTAATTTCTCAAATATAAACTGTTAAGGACCTTTATTCCGGTGTTCTAGTAGCATCAGAAATCATCTAAATTCCTGGGGGACAATAAGAATCAGGACCAGCATAAAGCTGGTACCTATAAGGCAGAAGTCAGACATACCTCTGCTCTCTAATTTCTTCATCATTTCTGATACCAGTCGTCCCCCCTCGACACTTTTCTACGTCTCTGCTGGGTTCAATGATTCATTGCAGTGACCACACAGAACTCACCGACCATATTCACGATTTTGTGGTTTATTAGGGTAGTAACGGAAAAAAAAAATTTCTTTTTTTTTCTTTAACGGTACAACTTGTATCAGGATCAACAGGCTACAATTTGGGATCAGGATCAGGACACATGTAAGTGAATTCTGGGAGGCTCCCCCGAAGTTGAGAGTATATCCTTCCTTTCCTTCTTTGGTGCAGGACAGCTCACTCAGCTCTTCTTGGCTGTGTAAGCAAGCAAGCCCTTCTCTGTACTGTGCACACCACTTCCTCATTGTGCAGGCTTCTTCCTGGCTGTGCACGACCCTTCTTGGCTATGAAGGCCTCCTCTCAGCTGTCTCAAGACAGGTCTCCTCTCAGCCCTCTCAGGACAGGCCACCTCTTGGCCATGCATGCTCCCTCTCAGCCATGCAGGTCTTCTCTTGGCTGTGCGTACCCACTCTAAGCCATGTAGGCCTCTCTGCTTTTGGCCTTCTGCCATCCGCCTCTTCACTGCCGACTAAATCAGCTTGCAACTAGTGTAGCAACTTGCTCAGTTCTCTTAACTGCATTCCTAGGAGCAGGTTTCTGCCATTACCACCACTGACTCTGCCGCAGGGCCCCTTCCATGCCTGTCACTGTTGGCTCTGCCAGAGTGCCCCTTCCAGGGACCTTGCTGTCTTCAGTGTTAGAGCTTGACCTATGTTACAGCTTTTTTAAGAGGCTCCTTGTCTCCTCTGTTTCTCTCTTCCTGTCTCTCTAAAACCTGTGTGGGGTTGGCTCTTAAATAAGTAAACTCCCTGTCAACTTCAAGGCATGGCCCTCCCAGCAGGTCACAAACTGACCAATCCCCTCAATGGATCAGACACCACTTGTTTTACATAGTAAACTGACCAGCCCCTCAAAGTGGATAAAATAGACTAATTAGAAGCCAGACCGCAGCCCAGGGCTTGACAAAAAGTATCAAACCATCCAGTTGTTTACAGCTTACCCAAGAAGTGTAATGAACCTCTACAAAAGTAACAAACCCTCTGGGGTAGAAAACTAGGGCAAAGGTAACTCCTCAGGGCTTTGGGGAATAAAATTTCTCAAGCCCTTTTTCCAGAGAACCAAGGCAAGAGGTCCGATAAAGGAACTCATTGCACCATAATCCCTATGCCCACAAGTAAGGCAATTTAACTTATTATTTCTCCCTGCAAGTGTATAGTTTTAATCCAAATGAATAGTTTTAAAATTTTAAGTTTGTTCCAGTCTCAAAGCAAACATAATCTTCGTGGTGTCATGTGATAATAATAAAACTTCACTCATTGTGTGATTATATTGCTAAGTCTGCATTTTACATATATTCAAACAGCGTTCAACAACTCTTTACTGAGCAACTATTACAGATCAGGCACTCTTCTGAGAGCTGAGAATAAAGCAGGTTCACATGTTGGAAATGATCTATGAATGAAGCAGGCCTGCGTTCTCGTCAATGTATTATGACTCGTGGCAAACCCCATAAGATGAGAATTATTGTCATTTTCATTTTACGGTTGATATAACTAAGACTCAGCAAAGTCAAGTAATCTGCCTAAGTTCCCAGAGATAACCAGTGGTAGACTGGCATTTTAACCCGGGTCACTGAACTTCTGTGCCTAAGTGAATATGAAATCCTCCAAGTGTGTAAAGGGCATCAATGAAATACAAAACAATTGGTCAACTTTGGTGACGTAAAATAAAAAAGTCATTGCTATGGTATTTAGCACCTGAAAAGAATAGACTAAATGTGATTGTCTAACTCTAAATTCAATAAGAGTCCAATATACTCAATGATAAGATGTTATTAGATAATACATCATTTGAAACAGTAAAAGTTGTTTGATGAAGTGCAAGAGGCCTAAAAAATGGCTGTAGGTTTGACATCCAACTTCAATCAATGTGATAAATAAAATAATATATTTTTAATTCCCCTCAAATCATAGTGTTTCAGTCACCATTGTCCAATAAAAATATAATGTGAACTATATATATAATTTTTAATTTTCTCATAGTCACATTAAAAAGAGCAAAAAAAAAACCTCATAAAATTAATTTTTATGTTTTATTTTTCTCCGTATACCCAAAATATTTCCATTTGAAACATGTATCAATACAAAATTAATGAGATATTTTGCATTTCCTTTTTTTGCTCTCAGTTTTTAAAATCCATTCTATATTTGACATTTACATCTCATTCAGAAACTAAATTTCCATCTGAAATACTTGATCTATATTTAGGTTTCATAAAACTCACAGTTGACAAAGTAGGTTCACATACTCAATTTGTTCTAAACAATTTAAAAAAAATCAAGTATCAGTTTTGAGATTTAAAGTTAACAAAATTAAAAATTCAGTACCTCAGTCTCACTAGCCACATTTCAAGTGCTCAAAAGCCACAGTAGCTAGCAGCTACTGTATTGGACAGCACAACTCTAGGATTTCTCAGCCACTATTTGGTGCCTCACAGAAGAGCAGGCCTCCAGAGAAGGACTGATACCAGACAGAAAAGGAAGACAGTCTTTAGCTTCAGCATCTAAATTCCAAAGCTACCTGTACACATCACAAGCAAAATTTGTGGATCTGAATATTTTATTACAAGCCGGGATGTACATCAGCCCACAGGAGGCGTAATGAGCACTTCCTGTCTTAGAAGGTAGGAGGACTGGAAGAGCGGGAAGGGCCAAATGACAGATGTAAGTATTTGGGTGAGCACTCTGAGGTTAGAAAAGCAAAGAAGGGAGTTGGTCACCAGATAATAGAAGCCCCAGAGAGGTTCAGGAGAAAACAGAAAACAGAGAGGCCTGCGCTTCACTTCTGCTTTGAAATTCTGGGAGAACTCAACCTCAAACCATACTCCAGTGGCAGATAGGCTGGGCAGCAGAGAAGGCGG
The DNA here is from genome assembly GCF_024166365.1 of Elephas maximus indicus. Lineage (NCBI taxonomy): Eukaryota > Metazoa > Chordata > Mammalia > Proboscidea > Elephantidae > Elephas > Elephas maximus. The sequence continues at coordinate 141,400,512 of NC_064821.1, forward strand.
CTACAATGGGAGCCAGAGGACCCTGTAGCAGAGCCTGAGAGGACAGACAGCCTATCTGGGAATGGAAGAAAGATGTGGTGGACATTGAGAGAATTTTTATAGCCTGTGAGAACCTAGATGAACCAAGTCAACATGGGAGCGACAAGGACACTAGCAGTGGCTGTCAGTAGGGTGCCCAATGACCCAGTGGGCAAAGCATGTAGCAGTGAAGGCCAGAGAAGACTGAGAGGAGACTCCATACACTGTCCTCTGGCTGCTCTGAGGTTGCCTCCCCACCTCTACTATGAGGTCACGCAAGCCCCCAACTGGACCCCAGTGTCAATTTGCCAGAAGTGGGAAGATAGGGTAACATATTCACAGATTCCAGGAATTAGGGCATAGAAATCTTTGCCCATTTGCCCATTGTCATCCGGTTGATTCTGACTCAAAGCAACCCTATAGGACAGAGTAGAACTGCCCCTAGAGCTTCCAAGGAGCACCTGGTGGATTTGAACTGTTGACCTTTTGGTTAGCAGCAGTAGGTCTTAACCACAACACCACTAGGGTTTCCACATCTTTAGGGGGATGTTATTCTTCCTTGCATAGCCTCCCCATGGCTACAAAGATTCACATCTGTCCCACATGCAAAATATATTCATGCCATCTAAAAGTCCCAACCCATTATAGCATCAAGTCAACATCCAAAATTTCACCTAATTCTCAAATCAGAAGAAGGTTCCAAACCTTCAAGTTTCCAAACCTCATCATTTAAATAATCTAAAATAGGTATGAATGGGACTCTGGGGTACAATTCTTCTCCCATCTGTGAAACTAAAGAAAAAAGTTACCGGGTTCTAAACTACAGTTGTAGGGCATAAATGGAATACCAGTTATAGATATTCCCTTTCAAAAAGGGAGAAAAGGAGTTACCAGTCCCAGTCAACTTCAGAATCCAGTCAGGCAAACTCCATTTGGTTTCAAGGCCTGAGAATGATCCTATGCAGCTCTGGGCTCTTCCCTAAGTCATCCTTCCTTTTTCATGAAAGATAGTACATGTTTGCAAATGAGTGGTTTTATCAGCCTGTTTCCTGCCTGTGAAATTTTTAGTGTCTAGCGGAATTCTCGGAGCCCTGGTAGCACAGTGGCTAAGCATTTGGCTACTAACCAAAGGATCAGTAGTTCATATCCACCAGCTGGTCCTTGAAAACCCTATGGGGCTGTTCTACTCTGTCCTATAGGGTCCCGTGAGTTAAAATCAACTTGACGGCAAAGGGTTTTTTTAACAGGCAGAATTCTTTCATTTCATAAGTCTTTCCCTTTCAGTTCAAGCTGGCAGTGTTTCTGCTAATATAAAATACTCAAGAACCTTGTGGGTTTCCTGTGTATGGCATGGGAATTCACTTCATTAGACAAGAGGCTCCTACACAGATCTTTCCTATAGAATCTCATCCCTATTTTTTGGCTTTTGCTGAGAATGCTAAAGGACATCATCCTTAAGATTCCTAAGTGCTTTCCGGTTTGTTTGAGGGTATCTGTGAGCCACACTTAGTATTTTTAAAGAGACTTTCATGTGATTGAATACTCTGACCTTTTGATCTTTCTGAGGCATTAGCAAAAGTTTGTACAGCTACAGTTTAACTTCTAGATCAAGCTTTCCTGACAGTGAATCTTAATTTTATCATCTTTGTAATCTGTATATATTCTTTTCCAAATCACCATGTCTGTTCCTTTTTGTTTAACAATTTATCCCTTTTCTTTCATATTTTCCTCTTGCATTAAGCAGGAGTAAAAACGAGGCTGTACCTTGAACACTTTGCTTGGAAATCTCCTCAGCTAAATATTGAGTTTATCAGTTAGAAGTCCTGCTTTCCACATTGGAAAACCTGGTGGTGTAGTGGTTAAGAGTTTGGCTGCTAACCAAAGGTTGGCAGTTCCGATCCACCAGGCACTTCTTGGAAACTCTATGGGGCAGTTCTGCTCTGACCTATAGGGTCGCTATAAGTAGGAATCGACTTGATGGCAATGGGTTTGCTTGTTTGGTTGGTTGCTTTCCACATATCTATAGCACACAATTCAGCTAAGCTATCTGCCACTGTGTGACAAAGATCTCTTTTTATCTAGTTTCCAATAGCATGCTCCTCATTTCTTTCTGAATCTTACTACCAGTGCATTTAAAATCCATTATGGAGCTGTGGTGGCACAGTGTTTAAGTGTTCAGCTGCTAACCAAAAGGTTGCCAGTTCAAATCCACCAGCTGCTCCTTGAAAACACTATGGGACAGTTTGACTTTGTCCTATAGGGTCACTATGAGTCAGTTGACTTGACGGCAACAGGTTTTTGTTTTGTTTTTTAATTGTTTATTAATAGTCTGTTCATTCTAAGATGACTTATATTTTCTCTGCATGCTCCTCCCTTCCTTTGCAGTCCTCACTAGCAGAGGAATTAACACCCACATTTCTATTTAAAAGGCTGTTGAAGGCAACCTAGGCTTTTTCTATCATGCTCCTCAAAATTCTTACAGTCTCTAAGCACTGGCCAATTCCCTAGATATTTCCACGTATTTTAGGTATTTGTTACAGCAATGCCCCACTTCAGGGCCCAAAATTTGTATTAGATTTCAATTGCTACAATAACATATTACCACAGTTTTAACGACTTAATACAACACGGATTTATTATTTTCTTTATTACAATTCTGTGGATAAGAAGTCTCACCTGGGTCTTAATAGGCTAAAATCAAGGTTGGGTTCTTTTTGGAGACTGCAGGAGAGAATCTGTTTCCTTGCCTTTTCCGACTTCAGGAAGCCATCTCCATTCCTTGGCTTGTGGTCTCCTTCCTCCATCTGCAAAGCCAGCAATATAGCATCTTCACATCTCTCTCTGATTACAGTCAGGAAAGAGTCTCCACTTTTAAGAACTCCTGATTAGATTTCCTGGATAATCCAGGATAATCTCCCCATTTCAAAGTTCTTATCCTTAACTGCATCCAAAATTTCCCCTTTTGCATATAAAGCAACATATTCATAGGTTCCAGGGAGTAAGGCACGGATATCTTTAGGGGGATATTACCCTTCTTATCACAAGTCCCCACTCTGTACCAGTTATTGCTCCAAACAATATGAGACAGAAAAGAGGAGATACTCCATAAGCAAGTAAACATATATTCAAGGTAATTTCAGATAGTGATAAACACTTTAAAGACAATAACAGAATGAAAAAAATTCACTTTTTGTCAAGCATGCCACTCACTTATTCATTCATTCAATGATTATTGGACACCTGCTATGTAAAAACCACGGTTCTTGGCATTTCATATTGAGTAGTGAATGAGTAGAGGTTCCATTCTAATGGGGTATTCTTGTGGAGGGGACAAATGTCATGCAGAAGATATTCCATCTTCTCTCTCTGTACCTTTACATTCTTCACCTATGCATTTATTTATGTATTCGTTCAGCAAGTCTATATGGAGAGCTTACTATTGGTCAGGCAAAGTGCTATCTAGGGACAGGGTTTACAGTGATGGATTCAGATATGGCTTCCTCCTTGCTTTAGTGAAGGAAACAACTAAAATAAGTAATAGTGCTCTGAGAGAGGATGAACAAGAGCTTTGAGAAGATTACGTATGTTATCTGTGTGCCTGGGACATCTTTCCCCCATCGCTTTTCCTTTGTCTGGAACTCCTGTTCTCATCCCTTAGGATCTAATCTTAGTTAGATGTTTCCTCTGTAAAGAAACTGAGCACAGCCTCTGGTGTATGGCAGGTACTTAACAAGCATTTGTATGTTTTTATTTATTTTTCTTTACATGTTGTGTTTCCTCAATTTACCAAAAATAAAAGCATGCTTTTTATAACAAGTGAGCCAAGTCACATTACAGAATAACATGGGTATTATGACGATATTTTAGTAATGGTGAACAAGCAATCAAAACCCCTATCTATATGTATTAATGCTTGTATATATTTGTATAAAGAAGGATAAAACAGTGTATGAATACACAGCAGACTTTTGTTGTTGTGTGCTGTTGAGTTGATTTTGATTTACAGGATTCTATAGAGTAGAACTGCCCCACAGGGTTTCCAAGGTTATACTCTTTATGGAAGCAGACTGCCACACTTTCTCCCTTGGAGAGGCTTGGTGGGTTCGAACCTCCTACCTTTTGGTTAGGAGTCAAACAATTAACCATTGAGCCATCAAGGCTCTTAAACCCATTGCTGTCACATCTGTATAAGATAGAGTAGAACTGCCCCATAGAGTTTCCAAGGACTGGCTGGTGGATTCAAGCTGCTGACCTTTTGGTTATCAGCAGAGATCTTAACCACTTTGCTGCCAGGTCTCCACCAGGTCTCCAGGCGTTAATAGGTAGCAAATAATGAGCTTTAGCTGTCTGCATCTTTATGTTAAAAAATGTTTGTGGAATGAATGAATAAGAAATGTTAACAATGGTTAAATGGGTTGGCCTGTAAGGTAGTGAGCATCCACTGATCCCTGAGGACTGTGAGTGGATTACATCCTGTTCAAATCACACACCCTCCTGTTTGTGTTTTATTTTAGCTACATTTTGACATCTGGCTAATCTAGATGGTTTCATAAGTGAATTAAAAACCAAGAGAGCATAAATAATCAATTCCTGTTCTGTATCCAACTTGTTTAATAGATTCTTATGCCATAATTTCCTCTTCTGCAAATTAGGAATAATAGCCTTTCTGTAAGGATAAAGGAATTAGACTGGTTAAAAGGTACTTATATTCATAAAGTACTGAAGAGTTGCTGAATGCAAGTGAAAACTCTCTAATTTTTCTTTTGTGACATCTATACCAACTGATTATGCTCCAGAAAATCTGTACAATATAAATCACCTTAGAGTTGAATGTGAGCAAATGTCACGTTTCTGTAATGATCCTTGAAATTTAATCTCTTTCCCTTCTGCCTCTGCACATTAAGTAGGGATGTAGAAGAGGACGAGCTAAATCCTAGGTTGTTACTAATATAGAAGCTTTCTCAGGAGTTTGCATACCATCCAGACTGTGTCATTGGACTCCTTATAAGCCTATTCCTGAGTCACTAGGGCAGCTTAGGAATCAATTCAACATTCAAAAGAAACTTCCAAAAATTGTGGCCCACAGATTACTGCGTGCCTATACAACATGGAGTTGCCATGGACTGAAATCAACTTGATGACAACTGTTTTTTTCACACAACTTGGACAATAAGATTTGGGTTGTGTCAGAGATGGCCTTGGAGATGAAGGAGGAGGCAGATGTTTTCCAGAGCCACATAGAATCTGTAGGTGCACCTGACCCAAGCCATGGTATTTTCAATCATCTCATATGCACAAGAAAGCTGGACAATGAATTAGGAAGAATGAAGAAGAATTGATGCATTTGAATTATGGTTTTGGTAAAGAATATTTAATATGCCATGGGCTATGAGAAAACAAACAAATTTGTCTTGGAAGAAGTACAACCAGAATGCTTCTCAGAAGCAAGGATGGCAAGACGTCATCTCACATACTTTGGTCATGCTATCAGGGTGACCTTGGAAAAGAACATCATGTTTGGTAAAGTAGAGGGTCAGAGAAAAAGAGGAAGACTCTCAACGAGATGGATTGACACTGTGGCTGCAACACAGGGCTCAAACATAGCAGCAGTTGTGAAAATGACGCAGTACAAGGCAGTGTTTTATTCTGTTGCTATGCGTCAGAACTGACTTGATGGCACGTAACAACAGGATTTTCTATATGGACCACACTTACACTACCCGCATTCTCCCTGAAAAACAGAGTATAGATGTAGCCTCACTCTTGTGGTACTGCTGCTTCCTTCTTTTTCATTTAGTTCCAGTTCTCTAGCATTTACTCATATTTAGCCTATGTCCATTGGCCATGTCCTCCAGGCAAGAAATCAATGAAGAAAGAAGAAATAAAGATTTGGAGGTGCCTAGGCGATTTCCCCTTACTTCCTATTTACATCTCTCCTTCCTCAACAGTACCACTCCCAACAGTCCAGTTGTGTATTCTTCATAATAATCTTTCTGTTGATTCAATTATTTTCATCTGCAAAATGAAGATAATAATAATATTTGACCCATAGGGCTGTTTTGAGGATTTTATGAAATAACAATGTAAAATGCTTGGGACGGTACCTAGAGCATAAAAAAAAAGAGCATAGCAATCACTTATTAAATGGTAGCCGTAATCAATATTAGCAGTATTAATATTTTTTCATTATCATCCCACATTTATTTTGTCTTAATAAGGATTGCATATCTTTAGGGTTCTGATGGATGTGAAGAAATGAAAACATAAGAAATCTTTCATCAGCCTTATAGCTGTGTTAAAGAACATCTCAGAAACATTCCAAATTTTATTCTGTGTTCAAATGCATGAATCAAATCAGGGATTACTTTATTAGATACATCCCTGGAAACCTGAAGTGGTGTGATATCTTTGCCTTGTTATTTGTGTGGGAGAGCTTCTTAACACATTCTATCAGAATGGCAAAAGCATCGTTTTCTTTTTCTCATCTCTTCCTGTTTCTGTCATGTATTCCTATTCTCCATAACTGAAATTATTAATGTCTCTTGCTTGTAAACGTAGAATGCATAGGCAAAACTCCAAAGGCTGCAGGCCAAGATGGAAACAACTCTTTTTTATTTTTATTTTTTACAGAGTATTGGGACCTGGGATAGATTGTGCAGGACTAAAACTTGCCTAGAGAGAAGCTTTGTGGGGTGTTTAAATATTCATACAGTTTCTTCTGTCAGCTAACAAGTTTGCAAACTTTGCCCAGAAAAAAAAAAAAAAAAGAATTACTGAATTTCATTGTCTTGGTTGGAAATGGCCAGTATGAACTAAAATCTTAAATGCTCGTTTTGGTTCAGTCTCTTAGGCAAAAAAAAAAAAAAAATTAATTCAACACGGGAGAATAGGCAAGTAGTTATATGCATTTTGGTGTATTTTTCTAAGTTTGTTATCAGTATCAGATACTGACATTAACTCTATAAAACCAGTTTCCTGATTGTACTGTCAAAATCATCTCTTGTTTTTTTTTAATTGTGCTTTAATGAAGGTTTACGGCTGAAGTTAATTTCTCATACAAAAATTAATACACATATTGTTATGTGATACTAGTTGCAATCCCCATAATGTGCTAGCATATTCCCCTTTCCACCCTGGGTTTCCTGTGTCCATCCAACCAGCTCCTGTCCCTTCCTGCCTTCTCATCCTGCCTCTGGACAGGAGCCGCCCATTAGGTCTCTTATATCTGCTTGAACTAAGAAGCACCCTCCTTATGAGTATTATTTTGTGTTTTATAGTCCAGTCTAATCTTTGTCTAAAGAGCGGTCTTTGGGGATGGTTTTAGTTCTGAGTTAACATAGCGTCTGGGGCTATGATTTTGGGGGTTCCTTCAGTCTCAGTCAGACCATTATTAATTCTGGTCTTTTTACGTGAATTTGAGTTCTGCTCCACACTTTTCTCCTGCTCCATCAGGGACTCTCTGTTGTGTGCCCCGTCAGGGTGGTCATTGGTGGTAGTCGGGGACCATCTTGTTCTTCTGGTCTCAGACTGATGGAGTCTCTGGTTTACATGGCCCTTTTGTCTCTTAGGCTAATATTTTCTTTGTGGTCTTTTGGTGTTCTCCTTTGCTCCAAGTTGGTTGGGAGCAATTGATACATCTTAGATGGTCGCTCCCAAGCTTTTAAGACCCCAGATGCTACTTACCAAAGTGGGATGCAGAACATTTTCTTAATAAACTTTATTATGCCAATTGACCTAGGTGTTCCCCAAAACCATGGTCCCCAGACCCCAGCTCCAGCTGCTCTGTCCCTCAAAGTGTTTGGTTGTGTTCAGGAAACTTCTTAGCTTTTGGTTTAGTCCAGTTGTGCTGACTTCCCTTTTATTGTGTGTTGTCCCTCCCTTCGAAATCATCTCTTTTACACTTACTCTGCTAATAGCTTGAAATAACAGCTGGCACATTCCACTTGCACTCAACATATTTACTTCTATAGTAACCAAAACCCCAAACACCAAATCCATTGCTGTTGAGTTGATTCCAACTCATAGTGACCCTATAGGACAGAGTAGAACTGCCCCATAAAGTTTCCTAGGCTGTAATCTTTATGGAAGCAGACTGTCACATCTTCCTTCAGAGCAGCTGGTGGGTTCAAACCACTGACCTTTCTGTTAGCAGCTGAATTCTTAACCACTGCACCACCAGGGCTCCTGGTATAGTAATACAAAGTGTAAATTATAAGCGACTGAGAAATACAACAAATCAGATTGGGGGAAGGATCAAGTCATTTGTTGAGCATCGTGGCTCACAACTTCTAGACATGTCACACAGTGCAATTAATGGACACTATATGTTCTTGATTAGCATATGTCAAGATGCCAGAAGTATAGGTTTCTATTAAGTGTTTGGAGCCCTTGTGGCACAGTGGTTAAGGCCTTGGCTACTCACCAGAAGGTCAGCAGTTCAAATCCACCAGCCACTCCTTGGAAACCCTATGGGGTAGTTATACTCTGTCCTATAGAGTCGCTATGAGTCAAAATTGACTCAATGGCACCTAACAACAACCACATTCATTGTTTTGCTTTGTTTTTGGCTGACACATTTGACTCATTGTAATTAGTTTTTTGTTATCATTGTAATTTTGGCTCATAAAATTTAGGTAAGACAAAGTAATTTCACAATTTCAGGTAATATGAAAGCAAACCTTGGAGCTATAATTGAACCTCAAAGTCCTTCTTCAAAGTAATATTTATTTAGTGGAAATGTATCCATTGCATTTTTTTTATAGATATGTTAAGGAGCTTTGACTTTATCAAGTACTGTTGTTGTTAAAAACCAAAAAACCAAACCCATTGTTGTCCAGTTGTTGTTGTTTGGTGCCGTCAGATCAGATCTTAAAATTAGCAACCCTGTGTACAACAGAATGAAACATTGCCCAGTCTTGCACCATCCTCACAATTGTTGCTGTGTTTGAGCCCATTGTTGCAACCACTGTGTCAGTCTATCACATCGAGGGTCTTCCTCTTTTTCACTGACCCCCTGCTTTACCAAGCATTATGTCCTTCTCCAGGGCCTGGTCCCTGATGATAACACGTCTAAAGTACATGAGACAGAGTATCACCATTCTCTTTTCTAATGAGCATTCTGGCTCTACTTCTTCCAAAACAAATTTGTTTGTTCTTTCAGCAGTCCGTGGTATATTAAGTATTCTTCACCAACACCGTAAGTTAAAGGTATCAATTCTTCTTCTGTCTTCCTTATTCCTTGTCCAGCTTTCACGTGCATATAAGGCAACTGAAAATATCATGTCTTGGGTCAGCTTCACCTTAGTCCTCAAAGTGACATCTTTGCTTTTGAAAATTTTAAAGAGGTCTTTTGCAACAGATTTGCAGAGTGCGGTGCGTCATTTGATTTCTTGACTGCTGCTTCCATGAGCATTGTTTGTGGTCCAAGTAAAATGAAATTCTTGACAATTTCAATAGTTGTTGTTTCAATATGGTTTATAGAAATACAAACATTAAAAATTTCTTGATCAGTTTTCCCTTTCTGAAAGCATTGTCACGAGTGATCTAAAAATGTAAATTCAGATAAAGGAGCTGATGCTGAAGCTGCTTATGTACAACCAAATACCCCATGGGATTTGGTTTCTTGGTTTGAAGGTTTAGGGTCATGGTTTCATGGGACATCTGAGTTAGTTGGCTTAATAAAGTTTTTAGTGCTTCTTTTCTACCTCCAGTTTCATTGCATAGTGCTTGGAGTCTTAAAAGTTTGCATATGGCCATCCTAGGTACAACAATTGGTCTCTATTCAACTGGAGCAACAGAGGAAGAAGAATCAGGAATAGAAAGAGGAAATGGAATGTGTGGCTAATTGCCTGTAAGAATTGCCTCCTTTGCCATGAGACCAGAAGAACTGGATGGGGCCTGACTGTTGCTACTGAACATTTCAGTCAAAGATCCTATAGCAGAATCCCAATCAAAAGGGGGGAAATGCAGAACAAAATTTCAAATTCACATGGAATCCAGACTTTCTGGAGCTGTGGATGTTGGATAAATCATGAAACTATTGCCCTGAGATAATCTTTAAACCTTAAACCAAAAATATCCTCTGAAGTCTTCTCCAAACCAAACACTAGTTTAGCATAATTACTACAGAATGTCTGTCATGAGATTGTGCTCTTTTAAAGAACTTTCTGTATGGCATCAAATTAACAACAGCTTTGATGGTGAGATAGGAAGCCTAGAGGGCAGAGAGTTTATGTTAATGGTGGAAGGAACAATTTGGAAAAGGAGGCGAGAATGGTTGTACAACTTGAAGAATGTAATCAGTATCACTGAATTGTACATATAGAAATTGTTGAATTGGTGTATGCTCTGCTGTGTATATTTTCAACAACAGCAGAAAATAAATTATTTTTAAAAAGGGAATAGGTAAGTTAAAAATAAAAAATATGTTACTTATCATATTTGTGCTCAGTGTTCTTAGCTGATTAATGTTACATAAGAATTAGTCATTGTCATTCCTAAGAAATGGCTGTATCAGGTAAGTAAAACAGAATGATTGCTACTCTTAAGTTCTGCTTTTAAGAAATTTTATTTAAAAAATTATAAACTATAGTTAATGATTTGAAGCCTATATACACATACACACATGTATGTGTGTACATGTGTCTGTGTGTGTATTTATACATAATATGTATGTATATCAAGGAAATACCTTCATGAAAAGCCTTGTTTTTCATTTAACATTTCAGATGTATATTACCAACACAATCAAAGCCAAAGGAACAAGACTTGCTAAGCCGGTTCTGTGTTTGGGCTTAATGTGTTTGGCCTTTCTTACTGGACTCAACAGAGTAGCAGAATACCGAAATCATTGGTCAGATGTGATAGCAGGCTTTCTGGTTGGAATATCTATAGCAGTATTTCTGGTAAGTACAATTTTATTTAGATATCATTGGGTTTTAAAGTAACCTGTAGGAAAACACAAGTATGAATTGTTGGATTTGTCTAAATGTGGTGTGTCAAATGAAAATATATGTTAAGTCCTTCATTTCTTCCTTCTCTCCCTTTTGTTCTTCCTGAAGTCAGGTGGGGGAAGGGTGAAAAATGTAAATCGTACACTTAAAGTGCATAAAATATTTTCATACAGAATGGGACAGGGCTAAAAACCCAGAGTCTTCCCCAGCTAGTCCTTAAGGTGAGGTTGTTTGGAAATATTTTAAACTTCCTCAGGGCCGTTTGCATCTGGTAGTATCTAGAGCATCTGAAAGTGCCCTAGTGCCTTACCGCAGACTCTCCATGAGCCACTATGTCACAGTGCTCTCCAACAAGTAAAAATCACTGGTGGGATGAACCGTTTCACTTCAGTAACTAAGAATTTATGGATGGATTCCAAGACAACACCATCTCAAAAAAAATTCTGCTCAGTAGTGAACAGCCTGCACGGTGATTTCTAATGAAGTGAGCACACCATCTATATTCCTAGTATACAGTCTATTTGGAATGTGCTTGTAGATTTTGGTTGTTGGAAAATATATTTTAGTCTGGGTTTAGAATTTATCAGTCCATTATAAATATGGGTATGCCACATTTTACCTAGATGAAAAAGAAATGTGTAAACTATAAATCAAAACACATTTTTGCATTGATACATTATAATTTAAGAAAGACTTTATTTCCATTTTGATTACATTTAAATTGTCAATTGCTTCTCACACTTAACTTTCCTTCCTCAGGCTCCTTTAACTAGTTAATAATGGGTAAGCAAAATATTATATGAACCTTTCTAGCTACCAAATGTTTGAGCACAATTTATGTACCAGGCAGTTTACTAGACATTTTAAAAAGATTATTTCCTTTAGAATCTCCTGTTAGGAAGTGGTGACCATGCCATCACCTCTCCTTTACTCCTTGTTTTTTTTTTTGTTTTTACCTTAGTATCATTCCCTCTGATTCCCCAAGGTCCCTTGGAGACTTAGGCCACCTCTCTCACTCCCAGAGATATCCTGCAGCATCATGAAAAAACTGAGACCCAAGCTGAACCAAAACATTTTTCCTTGCTTTCAGGTAGCACAGTTGAGACTCATTAACATTAAAAAACAATCTAACAAAAACAAACAAACACTGCCCATCAACGGATGGATAAACAAATTGTGGTACATACATACAATGGAATACTACACACCTGTACAGAATAATGAAGAGTCTGTGAAACATCTGATCGTGTGGCTGAATCTGGAGGACATTATGCTGAGTGAAATAAGTCAATCACAAAAGGACAAATATTGTATGGTCTCACTTTTATAAAAAGTCAAGAATAGGTATGCACACAGCAACATTCTTTGATGGTTACCAGGGAGAGGAAGAGGAGGAAGGGAGGACTACTTTCTAGGTAGCAGACACTAGTTATTTTTGGTGAGAGGAAAGGCAATACCCAATATGGACGAAGTCTGCACATCCTGTCCAACATAAATGAAGACACTAAGAAGTATGTAAAAATAAGGGATGATTTAGGTAAATGCTATAACACGCAATTTTGCAACAACAATAACAACCACCACAGAATATGTGTGTGGTGTCTTAGTCATCTAGTGCTGCTGTAACAGAAATAACCACACGTGGATAGCTTTAACAAAGAGAAATTAATTTTCTCACAGTCTAAGTAGCTAGAAGTCCAAATTCAGGGCGTCTCCTCCCGAGGAAGGCTTTCTCTCTGTCAGCTCTGGAGGAAAGTCCTTCTTGTCAATCTTCCCCTGGACTAGGAGCTTCTCTGCACAGGAACCCTAGGTCCAAAGGACGTGCTCTGCTCCCGGTGCTTCTTTCTTGGTGGTATGAGGTCCCTAATTCTCTGCTTGCTTCCCTTTCCTTTTATCTCTTGAGAGATAAAAGGTGGTGCAGGCCATATCCCAGGGCAACTCCCTTTACATTGGATCAGGGATGTGACCTGGTAAGGGTATTACAATCCCACCTTAATCCTCTTCAACATGAATTTACAATCACAAAATAGAGGATGACACAGAATACTGGGAATCATGGCCTAACCAAGTTAATACACACATTTTTGGGGAGACATAATTCAACCCATGACAGGCAGAGAATGCATGCATATATGTATGGAGGAAGGCACATGTGAATATATAAGTCTACGTGCACAAGTGTATCTGTAACATGTATATACATGTTTATGTGCATCGCATATGTATTCATATATACAATAAACCACATGGGGGCACAGATAAGAATGCTGCCTAAACACAGCCAAACATCTTTTGGGATAGGTTTACTGGGTTTGAAGGCTTCGGACCATAGTCTTATGGGATAACTCAGTCACTTGGCATAACATAGTTCGTAAAAATAATGTTCCACATCCTAGTCGGGTGACTAGCATCTGGGGTCTTAAAAGCTTGTAAGCAACCATCTAAGATACAACTATTGCTCTCTACCCATCTGGAACAAAAGAGAATGAAGGAAACGAAAGACTCAAAGAAGAAACTAGTCTACAGAACTAATAGTCCACATGAACCACAGCCTCATCTAGCTTGAGAAGAGAAGAACTAGATGGTGCCCAGCTACCACTACCAACCATTCTGACCAGGGTCACAATAGAAGGTCCCAGACAGAAAGGGAGAAAAATGTAGAGCAAAGCTCAAATTCCTAAAAAAAAATTCAGATTTACTGAACCAGTAGAGACCAGAGGAACCCCCAAGACTATTGTCTTAAGATAGCCTTTGAACTTGGAACTGAAGCCACTCCCGGTGGTCACCTTTCATCTAAACAATAGATTGGCCTATAAAATAAATAATACCACTCATGAATACTGTGCTGCCTTAAATAAGCAACTATATGAGACCAAACGTTCAACATTTACCCTAAAACAAAGATGAGAAGCTAAGGAGGAGCAGGGAAGCTAGATTAATGGAAACAGAACAAAAAGAAAGGAAATAATGAGAATATTGACACCTTGTAAAAAACATAACCAATGTCATGGAACAAGTTGTGTAGGAATTGTTAAATGGGAACATAATTTGCTATGTAAACTTTCACCTAAAGCACAATCAAATTGAAAAAAAAAAAAAAACCTCCTTACATAAATCCTAAGAAAATCATAGACAAGTCAATGGGCATACCAATACACCAGTAGTTGTGATTCCAAAGCACTAGTATAAGATGTAACTGCATTTCAGCTACATGAGTCCAGAACATCTTCACTAGCACCTCATCGGGCTTCCTGCCTATCTTCCTGTGGCTCTTGCCATCTTCCCTTTACTGCCAGTAAACATCATGATACCTTGCAAGGCCAAATCCAGAACCCAGTATGTCCCAATCTGAGAACCATGTAGTGAATGAGAGTTGAACTGTGCATCCCCCCTTGGGCTCAAGACCTTCCTACTGAACATAATCAGAGCATTCCATAATGCCCCTTCAGATGGGTACACACCCAGGACAAGGACCTTATTTAAAAAGTTGTGTGAAAACACCTTAACCAGATAATAGCTAACCATAAATTTTTCATTAATTCGCAAACATTCATGAATGTGAGTGCCTTCCAATGCCAGGCACTGTGCCAAGAATTAGGGATGCAAGGCGGCTCAGATACACACAACCCTCTCTCCTTTAGGAATTGCAGTCTGGTTTGGGACTCAGAATAGCTATTATTCCCTCAAATACCCTTTCTCTGTCTTCCTTCATAAATAGTATTTATTGAGCACTGACTATAATCCAGGCACTGTGCTTGATGCTGGGATTAAGTACATGAAAAAGATAGAAGCCATGTACTTAAATACATCACAGTCTGTTGGAATGAGATAAATACAAAGAGCCTTTTGTTGTTGTTGTTAGTTGCCATCGAGTCAGCTGCAACTCATGGCAACCTTATGTATAAAACAATGAAACATTGCCCAGTCCCATGCTGTCTTCATGATCATTGGTATATTTGAGTCCATTGTTGCACCTATTGCATTGATCCATCTCATGGAAAGTTTCCCTCATCTTCACTGACCCTGAACTTTACCAAACATTATGTAATTGGTCTTTCCTGATAATGTGTCCAAAGTAAGCAAGCTGAAGTCTCACCATCCTTGCTTTTAAGGGGCATTCTGGTTGTATTTCTTCTAAGACTGATTTGTTCCTCCTTCTGGCAGTTCACAGTATATTTAATATTCCTTGCCAGCACCGCAATTCAAATGTGTCAGTTCTTCTGTCTTCCTTTTCCGTACTCCAGCTTTCGCATGCATACCAGGTGTTTGAAATGCTTACAGTGAGCCCCCACTGTCATCCAAACCCAGGGCACAGCATGTGCCTGCGACAGCAGAGCATCCCTGGAATGGTACCAGTCATTCAGCATGAGTGACAAGAGGGGAGAATGGAAAAGGACACAGGGGACATCCTGAATGTCCTTGTATGTTATGAGAATAATCTGGACTTAGGTTTAAAAATGTAGGTGATTCAGGACCACTGATAGGCTTTAAGTGCTTTGAAATATAAGAACAGCCTGCTTGAATCCCACCTCCTTTATATACTCATCATATACCATTACACAATTTACTTTTTTGGAGCCTCAATTTCTTCCGTTTGAAAATGAGACGAATAACACCCTCCTTAAAGGGTCACTAGAAGGATTTATAAAGGTGAAACAAAATACTGTATGCTCAGGAAATGGGCACATGAATGAAGTAAGTTTCATAGTAATTGTTTCCTCTCCATTCCTGTCACCCTGTAATAAGATTCATGCTTTAAAATTATGGTTCCAGGTGAAGATAGAGGAGGCAGGTTATGCAGAATAATGGAAATAAGATGGTGCAAATTGGGCCTTAGCGGGCACAGAGAGAAGGGAGCATATCTGGAAGCTATTTAGGAGATGGGGGCAGGGGGTTGGAACCTGATGGAAGGCAGAAGATGCTGGGACAGGACCCCAGGGAGTGAGTGATCCATGATGATTCCCAGGTTTCTCATTTGGGCAACTAAGTAGAACATTTATTTTGAGCAGTGACTCCAGCTCTGGCTTGCAATATCCTGGGGTGTTTCCAATTATCTTGCAGCATGTGCAGAATTCTAAAATGATTCCAGAATAAAATTAATGCTAACTTACTACAAGGCTCCGTGTCTCAGTTAAAGATGTCTACAGCTCCTGGGCACCCAGACTCAGTGACTACATTTGCCTTTGACTCATTCTCCTCCTCATTCATCCCCCATGCAGGTGATTCATCTAGTCCCAGTTCGTTTATACTACAAAAATATTTCTTCCATGTCTTTGCCATTCTGACTACAACCCTTGAATTCTAGAGATCATTGCTTCTCACCTCTATTAATTCTGTAGGTTTCTAGCTACCTCTTCACTTCAGATTCTCCTCCAAATACCCACATTCTGCTTCTGTACACATTTTATTTATAATATAACTCACTGCTAATAACCACCATAAGCCAAAGAAAGACCTCTGTCCTGCTGCATCAAATCCAGCCCTTTCCATTAGACTCCTGGGGTCCTTGATAACCTGGCTACACTGTACCCTTATTGTTGATAGTTGCTGTGAAGTCTCCTCAACTCATGACAACCCCTTACACAACAGAAATGCTGCCTGATCCTGCACCAGCCCCATGATTAGTTGTAGATCAGTCTATTATGATTCAAAGGACTTTCATTGGCTGGTTTTGGGGAGTAGAGCCAGGCCTTTGTTCCTAGTCCATCTTAATCAGGAAGCTCCAGTGAAACCTGTTCAGCATCATAGCAACATACAAGCTCCACTGACAGACAAGTGGTGGCTGACCATGAGGTGCACTGGCAGGGAATCGAACCCAGGTCTTCTACGTGGAAGGCAAAAATTCTACCACTGAACCACTACTGTCCACACACTCTTCATAAAAAAAATAAAAATTTTTGGCAAGTTTATTTTTATCTCTTAACAATATAAATCCTGAACTTCAAATCTAGTCAGTTTCTGTCTTCTCTCACAAACAGATTCTGTCCATTCCAAACATTTGCTTCAGTGGAAATACCCTTTCCTCTGTATATTTCAGAGAGCAAAATGGGTTTGTGAGTCAGACAAACCTAGGTTCAAATCCTGCTTTATGCCATTTGCTAGACGCACGACTTTGGACAAGTCACTTAGCCACTGGTTCCTAAAATGGAGAGCCCTTTCCTGAATTGTATTTAAAACAGCTACCACTCCCCAAGGAAAGAATGCCTCCCTTGTCCCAACTTCACTTTTCTCCATAGCTGTCATTGGCTTCAACTTTTAGTATACCACATATAACTTTTTTCCTTTTTTTCCTATCAACACCACTAGAATGTAAGCTTCTCATGATGAGGGCTTTTAATTTGTTTTGTTCACTGCGATGCCTAATATCTAGAAGAGGGCCTGGTATATTGGAGGTGCTTAATAAATATTTGATGAATGAGTGAACAAATGAATGAAGAGTCATTTTATTTACCACCCAGAGCTCTTTTGAAGGCTAAGTAGAATAACTTACATAGTCAGTGCAGCCCAGTGCCTGGGACAGAGAAACACTCGATAACATGGTCCTCACCTTTGACATCCTTACTCACTTGAGATTCCAAAGAGGTAAGTTTCAACTTCTTCAAGAAGTATCCCTGGTTATCTGCTTTCCCCATTTCTCCTGAAATTTTTTTTTTGTAGTATATCTTTTGTGTGTGTGTGTGTGTGTGTGTGTGTGCTTTAAGTGAAAGTTGACAAATCAAGTCAGTCTCTCATACAAAAATTTATATACACCTTGCGATATATACTCCTAATTGCTCTCTCCCTAATGAGACAGCGCATTCCTTCCCTCCACTTTCTCTTTCATCTCCATTCCGCCAGCTTCTGACCCCCTCTGCACTTCCATCTCCCCTCCAGACAGGAGATGCCAACATAGTCTAATGTGTCTACTTGATCCAAGAAGCTGCTTCTTCACCAGTATCATTTTCTATCCCATAGTCCAGTCCAATCCCCGTCTAAAGAGTTGGCTTTGGGAATGGTTTCTGTCTTGGGCTAACAGAAGATTTGGGGACCATGACCTCTGGAGTCCTTCTAGTCTCAGTCAGGCCATTAAGTCCGGTCTTTTTACGATAACTTGGGGTCTGCATCCCACCGCTCTCCTGCTCCCTCAGGAGTTCTCTGTGATGGTCCCTGACAGGGCAGTCATCCGTTGTAGCTGGGCACCATCTAGTTCTTCTGGTCTCAGACTGATGGAGTCTCTGGTTTATGTGGCCCTTCCTGTCTCTTGGGCTCATAATTACCTTGTCTCTTTGGTGTTCTTCGTTCTGCTTTGCTCCAGGTGGGTTGAGACCTATTGATGCATCTTAGATGGCTGCTTGCTAGCATTTAAGACCACAGGAGCCACTCTCCAAAGTGGGATGCAAAATGTTTTCTTAATAGATTTTATTATGCCAATTGACTTAGATGTCCCTCGAAACCATGGTCCCCAGATCCCTGCCCCTACTACACTGGCCTTTGAAGCGTTCAGTTTATTCAGGAAACTTCTTTGCTTCTGGTTTAGTCCAGTTGTGCTGACCTCTCCTGTACTGTGTGTTGTCTTTTCCTTCACCTAAAATAGTTCTTATATACTATCTAGTGAATACCCCTCTCCCTTCCTTCCTCCCCTGTCTCGTAACCATCAAAAAATATTTTCTTCTCTGTTTAAACTGTTTCTCTAGTTCTTATAATAGTGGTCTTATACAATATTTGTCCTCAGCATAATGCCTTACAGATCCCTCCACGATATGAAGTGTTTCACAGATTCATCACTGTTCTTTATCAATGCATGGTATGCCATTGTATGAATATACCATAATTTATTTATCTATTCATCCGTTGATAGACACCTTGGTTGCTTCCATCTTTTTGCTGTTGTAAACAGTGCTGCAGTGAACATGGGTGTGCATATATCTGTTCATGTAAAGGCCCTTATTTCTCTAGGATATATTCCAAGGAGTGGGATTGCTGGATTGTGTGGTAGTTCTACTTCTAGCTTTTTAAGGAAGCGCCAAAGCGAATTCCAAAGTGGTTGTACCATTTTACATTCCCACCAGCGGTGTTTAAGTGTTTCAGTCTCTCCACAGCCTCTCCAACACTTATTCTTTGTGTTTTTTGCATTAATGCCAGCCTTGTTGGAGTGAGATGGAATCTCATTGTAGTTTTGATTTGCATTCTCTAATGGCTAACAATCATGAGCATTCCCTCATGTATCTGTTAGCTACCTGAATGTCTTCTTTAGGGAAGTGCCTGTTCATATCTTTTGCCTGTTTTTTAATTGGGTTGTCTTTTTGTAGTTGATTTTTTGCGGTATCATGTAGATTTTAGAGATCAGGCGCTGATCAGAAATGTCCTAGCTAAAAACATTTTCCCAATCTGTAGGTAATCTTTTTACTCTTTTGGTGAAGTCTTTGGATGAACATAGGTGTTTGATTTTTAGGAGCTCACAGTTATCTAGTTTCTCTTCTGCATTGTTAGTAATGTTTTGTATACTGTTTATTGCCATGTATTAGGGCCCCTAACATTGTCCCTATTGTTTCTTCCATGATCTTTATTGTTTTAGATTTTATATTTAGGTCTTTGATCCATTTTGAGCTCGTTTTTGTGCATGGTGTGAGGTATGGGTCTTGTTTCATTTTTTTGCAGATGGATATCCAGTTATGCCAACACCATTTGTTAAACAGGCTGTTTAACTGACTTTGAGCCTTTGTCAAATATCAGCTGCTCATATGTGAATGGATTTATGTCTGGATCCTCAATTCTGTTCCATTGGTCTATGTATCTGTTGTTGTACCAGTACCGGCCTGTTTTGACTACTGTGGTGGTATAAAAGGTTCTAAAACCAGGTAGAGTGAGGCCTCTGACTTAGTTCTTTTTCAGTAATGCTTTACTTATCCGGGGCCTTTTTCCCTTCCATATGAAGTTGGTGATTTATTTCTCCATCTCATTAAAGAATGTCGTTGGAATTTGGATCAGAATTGGATTTTATCTATAGATCGCTTTTGGTAGGATAGATGTTTTTACAATGTTAAGTCTTCCTATCCGTAAGCAAGGTATTTTTTCCCACTTGTGTAGGTCTCTTTTGGTTTCTTGCAGTAGTGTTTTGTAGTTTTCTTTGTATAAGCCTTTTACATCTCTGGTAACATTTTTTCCTAAGTATTTTATCTTCTTGGGGCTACTGTAAATGGTATTGATTTGGTGATTTCCTCTCCAATGTTCTTTTTGTTGGTGTAGAGGAATCCAACTGATTTTTGTATGTTTATCTTATATCCTGATACTCTGCTGAACTCTTCTATTAGCTTCAGTAGTTAAGGATTCTTTAGGGTTTTCTGTGTATAAGATCATGTCATCTGCAAATAGAGATACTTTTACTTCCTACTTACCAATCTGGATGTCCTTTATTTCTTTATCTAGCCTAACTGCTTTAGCCTAACTGCTCTGGCTAGGACCTCCAGCACAATGTTGAATAAGAGTGGTGATAAAGGTCATCCTTGTCTGGTTCCCGATCTGAAGGGGAATGCTTTCAGACTTTCTCCGTTTAGGATGATGTTGGCTGTTGGCTTTGTATAAATGCCCTATATTATGTTGAGTAATTTTTCTTCTATTCCTATTTTACTGAGAGTTTTTATCATGAATGGGTGTTGAACTTTATCAAATGCCTTTTCTGCATCAATTGATAAAATCATGTGATGGATATGTGATGGATTACACTAATTGTTTTTCTAATGTTGAAGGATCCCTGCATACCTGGTATGAATCCCACTTGGTCATGGTGAATTATTTTTTTGATATGTTGAATTCTATTGGCTAGAATTTCGTTGAGGATTTTTGCATCTATGTTCATGAGGGATATAGGTCTGTAATTTTCTTTTTTTGTGGTGTTTTTACCTGGTTCTGATATCAGGGATATGGTGGCTTCAGAGAATGAGTTAGGTAGTATTCCATCATTTTCTATGCTTTGAAATACCTTTAGTAGTAGTGGTGTTAACTCTTCTCTCAAAGTTTGGTAGAACTCTGCAGTGAAGCCGTCCGGGCCAGGGCTTTTTTTTTGTTGGGAGTTTTTTGATTACCTTTTCAATCTCTTTTTTTGTTATGGGTCTATTTAGTTGTTCTACTTCTGATTGTGTTAGTTTAGGTAGGTAATGTTCTTCTAGGAATTCATCCATTTCTTCTAGGTTTTCAAATTTGTTAGAGTACAATTTTTCGTAATAATCTGATATGATTCTTTTAATTTCAGTTGGGTCTGTTATGATGTGGCCCATCTCGTTTCTTATTTGGGTTATTTGTTTCCTTTCCTTTATTTCTTTAGTCAGTCTGGCCAATGGTTTATCAATTTTGTGAATTTTTTCAAAGAACCAGCTTTTGGCTTTGTTAATTCTTCCAATTGTTTTTCTGTTCTCTAATTCACTTAGTTCAGCTCTAATTTTTATTATTTGTTTTCTTCTGGTGCCTGATGGAATCTTTTGTTGCTCGCTTTCTATTTGTTCAAGTTGTAGGGACAGTTGTCTGATTTGGGCTCTCTCTTCTTTATGTATGTGTGCATTTATCGATATAAATTGACCTCTGAGCACTGCTTTTGCTGTGTCCCAGAGGTTTTGTTAGGAAGTGTTTTCATTCTCGTTGCATTCTATGAATTTCTTTATTCCCTCCTTAATGTCTTCTATAACCCAGTCTTTTTTGAGCAGGGTATTGTTCAGTTTCCAAGTGTTTGATTTCTTTTCCCTGCTTTTTCTGATATTGATTTATACTTTTATGGCCTTATGATCAGAGAAGATGCTTTGTAATATTTCAATGTTTTGGATTCTGCTAAGGTTTTACCTGAATTTTTAAAGCACTCAGTCTGTCCTGTTACAACCTAACAAGGAATTGCATTCTGTCCTGAGTTTATCAGTCTTCGCCCATATGTATTTTGTTCATGGTTAGAGAACAGAATCTCCATGGTTAGCAAAATGCAAAACAAACAGTAGTTGAGCAGTAGTAGTAGATTGATCAATGTTATTTTATGAGTATACCTCAAAGCACTTCCAAAGAAAAGTATATTACAGTGTCAAGCAGTATGGTTCCAGTTTATTGAGCCATAGCAATAGTTTCTTATGTTATCATACATAATAACAATAATAGCTATTTGAGTGTCCTTTGCTACATTAATCAAGTAATCCCCCCAACAGCCCACTGAGGTGTAGTTATGTTTGTTCTCATTTTGCTGATAAAATAAACAGAGGTCTAGTTATATTTAGTTTGCCCACATTCACAAAACTGGTAAACAACAGAGCCCAGGATTAAAGACCCCAAAACCCATGTACTTAATGATTTTTCATTTGTCACAAGAGAAGAGGGGAAACAAGCACGATGGATCAGATTAATTTATTACTGTCATTACTCAAGAAAGAAAATGTCAGTGTAAAAAAGTATTTAAGAAGCTATGCGGGAATCCAAGCAAGAGGTCATGGTCTTTGGAGTCTTTGGAGTTGGTGGTGAGGCTAGAACAAAGCAGATGGAAGAAATCAAGATATTTAGGAAGCAGAATTGAGCAGAATGAGTGACAGGTTGAATATAGAGGGCATAAAAGATAAATCCAAGTTTCCTGGCTTATGCAGCTGCATGGGGATGTTTCCCTTCCCTGAAAGAGTTCAGAAAAGGCTCATTTTTGAAGTGGGCTAAGGATATGGGATATCTTGAATTTAGTTTTAAAAAATTTATTGAACTTGCCTTACCTTTATCAACCAAAGAAGTGGAGCTAATTTAGTGATCTGTTGAAACTTCTTCACTTTCTAGTTGAGAAAAATGAGACCCAGAAAACTGCCCAGGAACTTGCAGACTCAGGCAGACTCAAGATCAAAAACTAGGTCTTTTGCTTTTTCCTACCAGTATATTTACGGGTAGGATAGTAAATACGAAGTGAAGTCCATAATTGTGAGTGGTAGCAAGCAAGATTTTTAAATATTTAAATATGATTATAAAGATTTGGTAATTTCCTTCCTTTTAATTTAAATAATAACAGTAATGAAGAATAATCATAATGCCACTTAATGAGTATATTTACTATGTTTTAGGAGTTTAAGTATTTCACATAGGAATTCTCAACTTCTTCAGCAGTATTCTCCTAACCCTTAGTTAAGGCAAGAAGATAAGGTATACAACCTTTAAAGCAGTTTCCAAACCTATAAGTTAGAACACAATTACACTTACTTGAGAAGCCCATATTAATTTAAGATGAACCTTTTTAAATCTCATGAGTCCATAGTTATTTATCCATAGTTATTTATCCATGTGTATAGAGGGATATCATTGCTGATGTCAGATAGATCTTGACTGAAAGCAGAGAATACTAGAAAGATATTTACCAGTGTTTTATTGACTATGCAATGGCATTTGACTGTGTGGATCATAACAAATTATGAATAACATTGCAAAGAATGGGAATTCCAGAACACTTAACTGTGCTCATGAGGAACCTGTACATAGATCAAGAGACAGTCATTCGGACAGAACGAGTAGTTACCGGGTGGTTTAAAGTCATGAAGGGTGTGCATCAGGGTTTTATCCTTTCACCATACTTATTCAATTTGTATGCTGAGCAAATTATCTGAGAAGCTGACTGTAGGAAGACGAATACGACGTCAGGATTGGAAGAAGACTTATTAACAACCTGTGATATGCAGGTGACACAACTTTGCCTCCTGAAAGTGAGGAGGACTTGAAGTAAGTACTTACTGATGAAGATCAAAGACTACAGCCTTCAGTATGGATTACACCTCAACATAAAGACAATAAAAATCCTCACAACTGGACAAATAAACATCATGATAAATGGAGAAAAGATTGAAGTTGTCAAGGATTTCATTTTACTTCGCTCCACAATCAATGCCCACAGAAGCAGCATTCAAGAAATCAAACGATATGTTGCACTGGGCAAATCTGCTCCAAAAGACCTCTTTAAAATGTTGAAAAGCAAAGCTGTCACTTTGAGGACTAAGGTGCAGCTGACCCAGGCCGTGGTGTTTTCAATCACCTTGTACCCATGTGAAAGTTGGACGATGAATAAGGAAGACTGAAGAGTTGATGCCTTTGAGTTACGGTGTTTGTGGAGAATATTGAATATTGGACTGCCAGAACAAACAAATCTTTCTTGGAAGAAATAAAGCCAGAATTCTCCTTAGAAGTGAGGATGGCGAGACTTCCTCTCATGTACTTTGGACACGTTATCAGAAGGAACCAGTCCCTGGAGAAGGCATCATACTTGGTAAAAGAGAGGGTCAGTGAGAAAGAGGAAGACCCTCAATGAGATGGATTGACACAGTAGATACAACGATGGGCTGAAACACAGCAATGATTGTGAGGCTGGTGTAGGACTAGGTAGTATTCTACGTAGAGTCACTATAAGTTGGAACCGACTTGATGGCATCTAACAACAACAGCATAGTTCTTTTATTTCAACAAATTTTACTTCAGAAGAACATTTAGCAACTTTTTTTATCTGACCAATTTTTCAATAATTTTTAATACTAATGAAAAGGAAAATTGTACATGTATTTGAGGAAATGGCTGTGAAACTGTCTGATTTTTTCTTGTTTTTGTTGGCTAATTTTTTTTTTATTCTTTGTACTCTAAAGCAGGGGTCGATTGATCTGCGAACTACAGCCTACAGGCCACATTTGGCTCATTACCTATTTTTGTAAAGAAAGCTGTCAAAACACAGCCGTGCCCACTTTATGAATTTCCCGTGGCTGCTATTGTCTGGCCCACAAAGCCAAAAATATTTACTCTCTAGCCTTTTACAGATACAATTTGATGACCCTTGCTCTAGAACTCTTAGTATCTATTAGCCCTTTGTAGTGTCATGAAATTGGCAAGATTGTTTGATAGTAGGTTTATCAAGGAGCCCTGGTGGTACAGTGGTTAAGATCCATGGCTGCTAATCAAAAGATCAGCAGTTCAAATCCACCAGTCGCTCCTTGGAAACCCTATGTGGCAGCTCTACTCTGTCCTATAGTGTCACTATGAGTCATAATCAGCTCGATGGCAGTGACTTTGGCTTTTTGATTTATCAAGTGCTCATCTCCAATTCATTCCTATCCCTTACTTTAAAAGTCTTGATGGCAATGTTAAAGTTGGTATACCAGATTATGCTTCTGATCTGTAATGCTTCAGGGAAATGGAAAAATAATAAGTATATGCCAGTTTGCAAGGAAATTCTTTTTTTCCACATAAAATCTCATAGTGCACGTTATTTATAATTGTATTTAAAAGCTTGAGAGTAACCAAGATCTAATTGGCCTTTGAAAATATTCAGTAATGATCTCTACTAAAGAAAAGGCTTTCCAGTGGAGCCTTTGTAAACATGCACAGTGTAGCTATATAACTACATATTAAGCATTTATTAAAAAATATGAATATTAGGTTTAAAAAAAATTTTTGTAAGTTCTAAATATTGATTTGATAATAGAATATAAAGCACAGAAAAAGGAAACTCAAGAATGCCTTCAAAAAAAAAAAAAAACCGTTGTCATCAAGTCGATTCCAACTTGTAGCAACCCTATAGGACAGAGTAGAACTGCCCCATAGGGTTTCCAAGTAGCACCTGGTGGATTCAAACAGCCTGCCTTTTGGTTTGAAGCCATAGCTCTTAACCACTATGCCGCCAAGGCTCCAAGAATTCCTTACCCAGTAGTTAATATAAGGAAAGATAGCAAGTAATTTTCTTGTGTTAATTTACTTTTTCTCAAAGTGTTGATCCACCTGCATCAGAAGCTTCTGGAATGCACTTTAAAAATGCTGAATTGGAGCCCCCATGCTCCACCTACTTAACCAGAAGCTTTAGGGAAGGGTATAGGAATATGCATTTTAACAGTGCCGGAACTTTATTTTCATACACAATAGAGTTTGAGAACCTCTAGTTTAATTAAACTTTGTCACTTATGGCATTTGATCAATTGAAACAGGGATTAATTTCCTTTCTTTAAAGAGTCTTCTATTTCAGGAGTAGTCACAGTAAGCTATTGTTGAAATGCCAAGTATGTATGGGATATAATAATAGACAATAAACTAGGTTAATTAAAGGGTAGCTACTTTTTTTTTTACTAAATTTGAGGGTGCCAATAGTAGAAGGTTTATTATGAATATAGTGATCTTGAACCAAAGGGAAATAATTAGCATTTAAATTAAGTTGTAGGTTAGCCACATTAGGGAAAGGTTAGCTTGCTACGAATTTTTATAAGGTTATGATGTTATTTTTGGATTGATTTGAGCGTTGACTATATCTTAAATAATGACAATTTTAGAATAACAAAATTTTCGTTATTAAGCTACGTGAATTTTCTTGACTATACATATGCATGGCTGTAGTAATTAAAATTTGTATAAGATAAATCTGAATGTAACGTTACATATTTGTACTATTTAAGTAATTTTAATACTTTATCACTGTGATTAGATTTATTAAGCCACTTAAAAAAAAGGTCATTGTCAGAGGGAGCACAGTTTTGCTTTAACCGTAATTGTTTTTGAAATTTTAGGTTGTATGTGTGGTAAATAATTTTAAAGGAAGACAACCAGAAAATGAGCACATACACATGGATAATCTGGCGCAGATGCCAATGATCAGCATTCCTCGAGTAGAAAGCCCTTTGGAAAAGGTAACATCTGTACAGGTGATTCATAATTTAAATTCCAAGATGTGATGATTATCTGAAGTAAATGAATAATTATTCCTGTGTGTTTATCTGGAGAGTGCCTGTGCATTCATTATTGACTTTCTGAGACAATCTCAGAGTCTAATGTGGTATTTAACAAGAATTTAGCCACTGAAGGGATTATCTTAGAGAAATGCATATCACATTTTAATGTCTCCTCGTATCCTTCTTGCAAAAAGCTGAGTACCTGTGTATGGAATATGTTCAGCTTCTTACTAAGGAACATTGTTGAATGGTCTCATGCATAGACCCAATAATGCGATAATTTTACTGGAGAATATATGCATCTTTTTCATAAATATATTCCATTTCTGTCATGCTCCACTTATTTGAGAAGGCACTTAGTATAATGCCTGGCACATAATCGGGGCTCAATAAATATAGATTGCACCTCAGTGTGTAAAGTTATGGCAGCAGGAAAACACCAATCATGTGCTCCTAATCAAGGATGGTGGATTCGAACTGCTGACCTTTTGGTTGGCAGCCGAGCTCATCTTAACCACTGCATCACCAGGACTCCTTTGTTTACCAGATAGGGTAATATATTTTAAATGATGATATAGTTATGCCCAGAGGGCTGCCAGTGTCTTTGTCTCAGCTCTGTCCACCTCCACATTTTGATCAGTATCTTAGCTGAAGAGTTCAACTACATGCTAATCAAGTGTTTAAATGGTGTGAATCTGTGAAGGATGCATTGGATGAAAGAATAAAAGTACTTGAGAGACTGCAATAAGATAAAATTAATGATTAACTGAAAGTGTAGTAAATATTTTGCATTTGGATTAATACAGAAAAAGTTTATGTGTAAGGTAAGGAGCAACTATGTTAACTGCATAAATAAAAATGATGTGGAGGGTGTTGTTGCTGTTAGGTGCCATTGAGTCAGCTCCATAACCCATGTATAACAGAACAAAACATTGCCCAGTCCTGAGCCATTCTCACAATAGTAGGTATGTTTGAGCCTATTGTTGCAATCACTGTGTCAATCTATATTGTTGAGGGTCTTCCTCTTTTTCACTAACCCTCTACCAAGCATGATGTCCTTCTCCAGGGATTGGTCCATCCTGATAACATGTCCAAAATAAGCAAGATGAAGTCTCACCATCTTTGCTTCTAAGGAACATTCTGGCTGTGCTTCTGCCAAGACAGAGTTTCTCATTCTTCTGGCAAAAAAAAAAAAAAAAAAAAATCTGGCAGTCCACAGTATATTCAGTCTTCTTTGCCATCCCATTATTCAAATGTGTCAGTTCTTCTTTGATAATCCTTATTCATTGTCCAGCTTTCACATGCATATGAAGCGATTGAAAATACCATGACTTGGGTCAGGCACAACTTAGTTATCAAAGTGACATCTTTCTTTTTAAAAATTTAAAGAAGTCTTTTGCAACAGATTTGCTCAATGCAATACATCATTTGAGTTTTTGACTGCTGCTTCCATGGACATTGTTGATCCAAGAAAATGAAATCTTTGAGAACTTTAATATTTTCTCCATTTGGCGTGATGTTGCTTATTGGTCCACTTGGAGGGTGTAATTGGCTGCAATTCAGCATGTTTCAGCAGCATGATGTGGCTGCCCATAGAGTTAATATGATCTTAAGTCTCGTTTTTAAGTCTCACTTAGAGAAAATGATATCCTAAATGAAGGGATTTATGGTTTTTCCTGCACAGCTCTGGAATATTATATGCAACTTGGAATATTATATACTTCTCTTGGCGAAACATTTATTAAGGTGGGCATTGATACAATAGTCAGCACTTAAAATATCTGTTAAGTGAGTGAATGAATAAGTACAGGATGGTGCGTGATGCCAAGTCATGGATTATGAGGTACTTGAAGTAATGAAGGACTTCCATGTGGATAGGGCATGAGATTTGTTCTGAGGGGCCTCAGAGATCACTATTAGGATGAAAGAAAGGAAAGTGTAGGGAGTTAAATAATGGCTGGAAAAAATGAAAATTTTTCTTTAAAAATGGAATGGCTACCCTAAGAAAAAAAAAGTGAATTATTATTACTGTTATTATTTTACTAAAGGGTTCAAGTAAGGTTAAAAAAAATCACTTATATGTGATATCATAGAAGAAATTCAAGTATTGAGGTGAGAATAGAAGTACTAGATGGTGACGATGATGATGATAATGGTTACCATTTAATGGTCATTCAGTATGTGTCAAGCACTATACTGATCACTTACATAAATTCCAAAAAAAAAATTTCTAGTGCTCTGCAAGTATAATCTCAGTCCTTACAACAGTTTTAAAATCTGGGCACGATTATAGTGGCAAAGACCACCATAATAGTCCACCTGAATCCTTCTTTTCATCATCCCTTTAGTAACTGAATTCTGTTTTAGCTGTGCTCATGATTGTCCCGCTGCAGTCTCTATTTCTAACCTCCATGTGTCTGTCAGTTTGTTGTACTGTGGGGGCTTGCATGTTGCAGTGACGCCGGAAGCTATGCCACCAGCATTCAGATACTAGCAGGGTCACCCATGGCAGACAGGTTTCAGCTGAGCTTCCAGACTAAGACAGACTAGGAAGAAGGACCCAGCAGTCTACTTCTGAAAAGCCAGTGAAAACCTTATGAATAGCAGTGGAACATTGTCCGATATAGTGCTGGAAGATGAGCCCCTCAGGTTGAAAGTCACTGAAAAGATGACTGGGGAAGAGCTGCCTCCTCAAAGTAGAGTCAACCTGAATGACGTGGATGGAGTCAAGCTTTCAGGACCTTCATGTGCTGATGTGGCACGACTCAAAATGAGAAGAAATAGCTGCAAATAACCATTAATAATCAGAACCTAGAGTGTACGAAGATCTAGAAAAATTAGAAATCATCAAAAATGAAATAGAATGCATAAACATCGATATCCTAGGCATTAGTGAGCTGAAATGGACTGGTAGTGGCCATTCTGAATCAGACAATCATATGGTCTGCTATGGTGGGAATGACAATTTGAAGAAGAATGGCATTGCGTTCATTGTTGAAAAGAACATTTCAAGATCTATCCTGAAGTACAGTGCTGGCAGTGATAGGCTAATACACATACGCCTACAAGGAAGACCAGTTAATACAAATATTATTCAAATTTATGCACCAACCACTAAGGCCATGGATGAAGAAATTGAACATTTTTGCCAGTTTCTGCAGTCTGAACGTGATGGAACATGCAATCAGGATGCATTGATAATTACTGGCGATTGCAATGCAAAAGTTGGAAACAAAGAAGGGTAGGTAGTTGGAAAATACAGCCTCAGTGATTGAAACAATGCCGGAGATCGCATGACAGAATTTTGCAAGACAAGCAACTTTCTCATTGCAAATACCTTTTTTCACCAACATAAATGGCAACTATACACATGGACCTCACTAGCTGGAATACACAGGAATCAAATAGACTACATCTGTGGAAAGAGACAACGGAAAAGCTCCATATCATCAGTCAGAACAAGGCCGGGGCCGACTATGGAACAGACCATCAATTGCTCATATGCAAGTTCGGGTTGAAACGGAAGAAAATTAGAATGAGTCCAGGAGAGTCAAAGTACGACCTTGAGTATATCCCACCTGAATTTAGAGACTATCTCAAGAATAGATTTGAGGCACTGAACACTAATGACCGAAGACCAGACCAGTTGTGGAATGACATCAAGGACATCATTCATGAAGAAAGCTCAAGATGTCATTAAAAAGGCAGGAAAGAAAGAAAAGACCAAAATGGATGTCAGAAGAGACTCTGAAACTTGCTTTTGAAAGTCGAGCAGCTAAAGCAAAAGGAAGAAATAATGAAGTGAAAGAACTGAACAGAAGACTTCAAAGGGCAGCTCAAGGAGACAAAGTAAAGCATTATGATGACGTGCAAAGAGCTGGAGATAGAAAAGCAAAAGGGAAGAACACGGTCGGCATTTCTCAAGCTGAAAGAACTGAAGAAAAAATTCAAGCCTCGAGTTGCAATAGAGAAGAATTCTATGAGGAAAATTTTAAACAACACAGGAAGCATCAAAAGAAGATGGAAGGAATACACAGAATCATTATACCAAAAAGAATTGGTCAGCATTCAACCATTTCAAGAGGTAGCATATGATCAGGAACTGATGGTACTGAAGGAAGAAAAGTCCAAGCTGCACTGAAGGCATTGGTGGAAAACGAGCCTCTAGGAATTGACTGAATATCAACTGAGATGTTTCAACAAACGGATGCAGTGTTGTGGAAGTGCTCACCCCTCTATGTCAAGAAATTTGGAAGACGGCTACCTGGTCAACCAACTGTAAGAGATCCATATTTATGCCTATGCCCAAGAAAGGTGATCCAACCAAATGTGGAAATTATTGAACAAAATCATTAGTGTCGCACACAAGCAAAATTTTGCTGAAGATTATTGAAACACAGCTACAGCAATGTATTGACTGGGAATGGCCAGAAATTCAGGCTGGATTCAGAAGAGGACGTGGAACCAGGGATATCATTGCTGATGTCAGATGGATCCTGGCTGAAAGCAGAGGACACCAGAAAGATGTTTACCTGTGTTTCATTGACTATGCAAAGGCATTCCACTGTGTGGATCGTAACAAATTATGGATAACGGTGCAAAGAATGGGAATTCCAGAACACTTGATTATGCTCGTGAGGAACCTGCACATAGATCAAGAGGCAGTTGTTGGTACAGGATAAGGGGATACTGTGTGGTTTAAAGTCAGGAAAGGTGTGCATCAGGGTTGTATCTTTTCACCATACCTATTCAATCTGTATGCTAAGCAAATAATCCAAGAAGCTGGACTATATGAAGAAGAACAGGGCATCAAGTTTGAAGGAAGACTCATTAACAACTTGCCGCATGCAGATGACATAGCCTTGCTTCCTGAAAGTGAAGAGGACTTGAAGCACTTACTGATGAAGATCAAAGACCACAGCCTTTAGTATGGATTACACCTCAACATAAAGATGACAAAACTCCTCACAGCTGGACCAATAAGCAACATCATGATAAACAGAGAAAAGGTTGTAAGTTGTCAAGGATTTCGTTTCACTTGGATCCACAATAAACGATCTTGGAAGCAGCAGTCAAGAAATCAAAAGACGCATTGCATTGGTCAAATCTGCTGCAAAGGACCTCTTTAAAGTGTTGAAAAGCAAAGATATCACCTTGAAGACTAAGGTGTGCCTGACCCAAGCCATGGTATTTTCAATTGCATCATGTGGATGTGCAAGCTGGACAGTGAATAAGGAAGACAGAAGAAGAATTGATGCCTTTGAATTATGGTGTTGGTAAAGAAATATTGAATATACTGCCAAAAGAGCGAACATATCTGTCTTAGAAGAAGTGCAACCGGAATGCTCCTTAGAAGCAAGCCTGGTGAGACTGTGTCTTACATACTTTGGACATGTTGCCAGAACGGATCAGTCCCTGGAGAAGGACATCATGCTTGGTAAAGTACAGGGTCAGCAGAAAAGAGGAAGACCCTAAACAAGATGGATTGACACAGTGGCTGCAACAATGGAGTCAAGCATAATAACTATTGTGAGCATGGCGCAGGACCAGGCAGTGTTTCATTCTGTGGTACGTAGCATCCCTATGGGTTGGAACTGATTAGACAGCACCTAACAACAACAACACAACTAAGTAGACCAAGGAAATGTGAGCAGGAGGGATATGTGCAACCTCTGGGTCATCTCTTTGAATACTCTTGCCCTGGATTTCCTCTTCCCCTTCTTGCTAAATAGAAAAGGCAATGACGGAAGCAACCTTGGAAGTCACTTTCTTAAATGGCTAATCCACCCTGCCAACTTGGGTCACTGAATGAGCTCAGGAAGCAGAGACATGCCAGACGGTTCTGAGAAACACCTTTTTTTTCCCTCTAAACTGTTGGATTGTGTTAATCTCTTTGCTATAGTGGTTTAGTTAGCAGCCAAGCCATTAACCGTTTGCACCTCCCAGGGACTCGTTCACTTTGGTAATTACAGACTAAAGTTTGCCTGGATTTGATTCTCTCCTTTATCCAGCAGAAGGCATTGGTACCACACTCTGCTGAGCTCCAACTTTCCTCTCAGCTCATTTCATTCCCAGTTGAAGGTAGAATGATGTCCACATAGTGGGGTCTGCTCCCAGCACTCATACAGACCCTGGGAAGATCACGAATTGAGGGGCTGGAAATGTATCTCATGCTTTCCTTTGGAACTCTGCTGCTGACAGGATGTGTATTTGTGCTTATCAGCCAGGAAGCTCATCAGGAGGAAGGCAGTCACTTAAAGGAAGCCTACAATAGCTTCCTCTTCTTTTTCTGAGTATTTGGGATAAATATATTGCTTTTCATCACAGTCTCATACTGGGGGAAAAAGTGAATATAAATGTTCTCCCTGTAGTTTGATCTTTGGAATTGATAGTTTGACAGTAACATTAGATTCTTAAAGCTGGCCCACCAGGAAAAGAGAGGGAGGCCTCTGTTAAGGTTTGGTTGGCAGGCATGGCCACAAGTTTTAGCATTATGAAGCCAACCTGTCATTTTCTGGTTGTCAGTTTTGTGCAAAGAAGGCAAAGCAAAATGTTTCTTTTAGAAGCTATGTACTTAAATAACCTCTTATGTTCAAAGCACATGTTTGATAAACTATAAGCTACAGAGTAATTATAGCATGCAAGCATTCTTTATTTTTATGCCAGCAATTTATCCTTTAATTATAGGGAGTTTGTCATATAGTTAATTACCATATTTTATGAGGAAAAGTCATGATTTTCTGAAAGCTAAGTAAATTTGAACATTGATTACATTTGGTTTTCTGAAAAGAATTAGTCATCTGTGGAAACTGGCCCATCATATTCCAATGTCCTGCAGATATTCACGTTACCCTTCATTGTAACTATTTGTATTATCAAATCATGAAAAGCCTAAATGTGTATCAGTAGTAAGTTGCTGAGTAAAGTCTCTGCATGGTTCGTACTTGCCTTCTAACCTAAAGGTTGGCAGTTCGAACCCATCCAGCTGTACCAGGGAAGAAAAATCCTGTCAATGTGCTCCCATTAAGATTATGGCCAAGAAAACCCTATGGAGAAGTTCTACTCTGTAACACATGGGGTCTCCGTGAGTCGACTCAACGGCAACTAACAACAACAGTCAATTGTTAACTGTGGTACATTTCTACATGGGACACAGTACAGTAATGTGTTGTTTCTACTCACAGGTTTTGAAGGTGAATTTTGGACACCAACTCAAGTGCTCTGAGTCGGTTTTCTCATTCATAAAAGTCTCTACCTCATGATTGTTGTGAAGGTTCAGTAAGCTAATAGTGAAGCACTTACAGCAATGACTAAGCCTATGAAACTCTTAATAATTGTTGTTGTAAAGTGCCGTCCTGGTGGTTCTGATCCATAGTGACCTTATGTAGGGCAGAACTAAATGTTGCCCAGTCTTGCGCCATCCTCGTAATCATTGCTATGTTTGAGCCCATTGTTGCAGCCACTGTAGCAACCCATCTTGTTGAAGGTCTTTCCCTTTTTCACTGACCCTCTACTTTATCAGCCATGATGATGGCTTTCTCTACAGATTAGTCTGTCATGATAACATGTCGCCAGCCTCACTTCTAGGGAACATTCCAGCTGTACTTCTGCCAAGACAGATTTGTTCCTTCTTCTGGAAATGCATGGTATATTCAATAATCCTCACAAATACAGTTATTCAAACATATCAATTGTTCTTGTTTTTCCTTTTTCATTGTTCAGTTTTTGCATGCATATGACACAATTGAAAAAATACCATGGCTTGGGTCAGGCACACCTTAGTCCTCAAAGTGACATCTTTGCTGTTTAATACTTTAGAGAGGTCTTTTTCAGCAGCTTTGCCTAGTGAAATATGTTGTTTGATTTCTTGACTGCTGCTTCCTTGGATGTTGATTGTGGATCCAAGAAAAATGAAACTCTTGACAACTTCCGTCTTTTCTCTGTTGATCATGATATTTCTTATTGGGCCAGTTGTGAGGATTTTTGTCTTCTTTATGTTGAGGTGTAATCCACATAGAAGGCCGTAGTCTTTGATCTTCATCAGTCAGTGCTTCAAGTTCCCTTCACTTTCAGCAAGCAAGGTTGTGTCATCTGCATATGGCAGGTTGTTAATGAATCATCCTGCAATTCTGATACCTCATTCTTTTTCATATAGTCCAGCTTTTAAGATCATTTGTTCAGCATACAGATTGAATAAGTATGGTGAAAAGATAACAACTCTGACACACACCTTTTCTGATAATTGCGTACTTAATTGTCAATTACAATTGTTATTACTATTTAACAATTAAATGCATGAAGTAAATTTAAATGTATTAATGTGGAAAGTTTCCCAATACGTATTGCAAAGTTTTTTTTTTTAAGTCGCATTTTTTGTATGTATATAAAATAGCAACTAGGTGGGTTCAAACTGACAACCTTTCGTTTAGCAGCCAAGTGTTTAACCACTGCACTCCCAGGCTCTTTAAATCCAATTAATGCCCTATAATTTCAAAGGGTGAGGACAGGAGATAAGAGCAACCTCTGAGAGAGTAAAGGACCCATTCCATTTAGACTATATTTCAATGCCTTGGGCCAACACCTTTTTGAGTCGGGGATAGCAGATAGGCAAACACAAACTAAAAAAGAGCTTTCAAGCAAGAGGCCTTTCTTTCATCAGGCTTCTCATTAATATGGGTTCATGCCAGATGAAGGAAACCTTTTCTGAACTGAATGGACATCCCCACAACAGGATGGGTATTACCTTTATTCAAAGAGCAGTAGCAAAACAAACTGTATCAAATGACTATACCATCCTCCAGTATGTCAACAAACATGGGAATGGAAACTGTGTAGAAACAAAGTCACTTTTCCAAGGATGCCCAGGGCCCCAGCTTCTTCTCCCACTCCATCAGCCTGGTAAATCATCGAAATGATGATATAAAACTGTACCCTCCACTGAGTTACTAGGGCTTAGGGCTGGGGACCATGGTTGCAGGGGTCATCTAGGTCAATTGGCATAACATAGTTCAGAAAGAAAATGTTCTACATCCAACTTTTGTGAGTAGCATATGGGGTCTTAAAAGCTTGTGAGAGGCCATCTAAGATAAGATACATGTACTGGTCCCATCCTGTCCAGAACAAAGGAGAATTAAGAAAACCAAAGATACAAGGTATCATGGATTGAATTGTGTCCACCAAAAATACCTGTCAACTTGGCTAGCCCATGACTCCCAGTATTGTGTAATTATCCACCATTTTATCATCTTATGTGATTTTCCTATGTGTTGTAAATCCTACCTCCATGATGTTAATGAGGCAGGATCAGAGGTAGTTATGTTAATGAGGCAGGACTCAATCTGCAAGATTAGGTTGTGTCTTCAATCTCATTTGAGGTATCAAAGAGAGAAGCAAGCAGAGACACGGGGGAACCTCATACCACTCAGAAAGCAGAGCCAGGAGCACGTGTCCTTTGGACCCAGGGTCCCTGTGCCGAGAAGCTCCTAGACCAGGGGAAGACTGATGACAAGGACCTTCCCCCAGAGCTGACAGAGAGAGAAAGCCTTCCCCTGGAGCTACTTCTTCCCTCCTAGACTGTGAGAGAATAAATTTCTGTTTTTTAAAGCCATCCACTTGTGGCATTACTGTTATAACAGCACTAGATAACTAAGACACAAGGGAAACATTGGTCCAAAGGACTAGTGGACTGCAAGTACCACATCCTCCACCAGTCTGAGCCCAGGACAACTAGATCTTACCACTGGCCGCTTTGACAGGGATCACAATAGAGGGTCCCGGACAGAATGGGAGAAAAATGTAGAACAAAATTCAGATTCACAAAAGACCAGATTTACTGGTCTGACAGAGACTGGAACAACCCCCAAGACTATGGCCCCTGGACACCCTGCTAACTCAGAACCAAAGTCACTCCCAAAATTCACCCTTCAGCCAAAGATTAGACGGGTCTATAAAACAAACAATAATACACATGA
Source organism: Elephas maximus indicus (assembly GCF_024166365.1). Taxonomy (NCBI): domain Eukaryota; kingdom Metazoa; phylum Chordata; class Mammalia; order Proboscidea; family Elephantidae; genus Elephas; species Elephas maximus. The sequence continues at coordinate 141,437,121 of NC_064821.1, forward strand.
GGACTGTACTTCTTAGTTCAATCATGTATATGAGACCAAATGGGCAACACCTGCCCAAAAGCAAAGACAAGAGGGCAGGAAAGGACAGGAAAAATGGAGGATGGAAACAGGGAACCTGGGGTGGGGAAGGGGAGAATGTTGACACATGGTGGGGATTACAATCAATGTCACAAAACAATTTGTGTATGAATTGTTAAATGAGAAACTAATTTGCTCTGTAAACTTTTACCTAAAGCACAATAGAACAAAAAACTGTACCCTCCAACATTTCAGCTAAAGATCTAAGTGGAAGATTCCCAGCCTATTTTTGGAAACAGTTAAGGGATCCTTGATTAATCCATTCCCATTCATTTTAGGAAAGTATGTCTATACTGATTCAAGCATGAGAAACAGGACAACTTAAATCCTTTAAAATGATTTCATCACAGAGAAGAGATTTCAATAGACAGAACACGTATTTGAAAAAAGATTAACTTGAAGAAGTTTAATTAGATTTCTTGTAGATAGCATCTTCTTTACACTGGCAGGGAAATTAAAGAACGCACGTGAAATTAGAGATGAAAGATAGTTTTCTTACATTAGGAAACTAATGTAAGAAAACAGATAATGCAATGGCAGAATTAAAACCAGTACTAGAAACTATAAAGAACAAAATTCGCACTGGGCAGAGTCAAATCAGTTATGTTAAGGGCAGGTTTCAGAATATATAGTAAAAGAACAAGAGAATGCAATTGATCTGAAAGGAAAAGATAATGGATATGGAGACTGGCACAGAGACCTAACATACGAATCATTGTAGATCCTGAGGAAATGAACAGGCCGGGGTTTGAAGCCTACTTCAGCTGCTTAATAATGAGGTGGGATTAGAAAAATTATTCTTTCTCTCCTTACCTGAAAAATTGATACAATAATTGTTTCCCTGCGGGGTAATTGTTGGAATTAACAGATCACAAATAAACTTCTTGGCACATAATAGTTGCTTAACAGAAGTTAGTTACCTCCTTCAACAGTAGTAATTCCCTTAAATGAGGATTTTTACTTTATTTCGTACTAGGATGCCCCTATAAATATAACTGATGGATTTAAATATTTATATGGATTGTCTATGTCATACATTGCATATGTGGCAGAAAATATTATAATATAAAACATTGCATACATTAGCGTCATAGCAATAACAAAACCAACCCTGTGGTTTCTTGCCAAGACAAATGTGATTATACATTATCGTGTTCCCTGAGATAAATTCCTCTGAGGTTTCGGCATGTGGTGCACGAACTATGGCAGCCTATTTAAAATTCAGTTGCTCTTCTGTAATGCAAACTTTGTTTTACAGAGCTGCTGAATGGTAATGTAAATGTTATATAGGACCTTGTCAAAACAGCTTTAATGGTGATTAGATATCGGAATAGGTAGTGAAATTAAAAATATTCATATTTTAGGCATTTTTCCTTAATCTAAGCTTTGAGCTCTTATAAAAAAATATTTGAAGTAAAGCAGTGTTTACATGCCATAATTTGCTCTCATTTGTTAAATTTAATTTTGCTTGAAAAAAAGTAAATTGAAAAGGTAAGTTTAAAAATTTCAACAGGCATCAACATTTTAGGTTAAAAAAACTAGCACATTCTGCTATTACTTTGCCATGTGCTGTTTTTCCTATCTGTGCTCACATATATTCAGCATTTATTTTTCCATGCTATTTATAAATTACACTATACGAATAATAAAAGCCAGGTTTGCTTCAGCTGTCTAAGAGACCGTTCATAAAAGTGTCTTTCAATAAATTACTTTTGAATACAGACACCCAGCTTTCTCATTTGTGAATAAATGTAGAGCTGATGACTGCACCTTTAAATTATATGATTTATTCAGTCATTAGTTAATGAAGGAGAGAATGAAGCAATGGTTGATTTGAAGAATCCCTTGCGAGGCTTACATAATTAGAAACCCCTCATACCCATTCATCCCCCTCTTCTCTCAGATTTGTTCCCTTACAGTGGACCATCTCAAAGACACCATTGATGCCATCACAATCAGAAGCACTACAACACTATGAAAAATTTTTGTAGGGAAAATATAAAATTATTCAATAAAACTAGAAAAATAAACCAATGACTCAATTAACAATCTTAAGAACCAGCCAGTGTTTGTTTTTTGCTGTTTTGGTTAAAGAAGCAACCAATAAACAAAAGGAAATTGTGCATATTGTTAAAAATTTGAAAATAAGGGAAGCAAAACAAAAATGAATAGGAAGCACCCATATCCCATCACAGTAATAACTGGAAGGTTTTGTTTTGTTTTGTTTTTTAATATCCTTCAAGACCCCGTGAGTGTGTGGAGCATGTGTGTAATACAGGCTCCTACTGTACATTCTGTTCTATAATCTGCTTTTGGAGCCCTGGCGGCGCAGTGGTTAAGAGCTTGGCTGCTAACCAAAAGGTTGGCAGTTTGAATCCACCTTGGAAACCCTATGGAGACATTCTACTCTGTCCTGGAGGGTTGCTATGAGTCAGAATGGACTTGACGGCATGGCAGGGGCAGGGAATCTGCTTTTATTCTTATATCATTGTGTCCTGGATACTGTTGCAGATCAATAAATACAATAATCCTATCAAGCATGAGAGTAAAAGGAAATCTGTAAGGAGAGCTTCGTATGTGTCTGGAATTATGCTAAGAACTTCATACATAAAATCTGATTTAGCTTTTATAGAAATCCTTGAGCCATCTTATTACTTACAGAGAAGGAAATATAGAGAGGTTAAGTGACTTGCCAACACCATTTAACCTTTCTGTTCTGAAACAAGAATATGAAACCATATTTGTCTGACTTCTGAATTCAAGTTCATATATGCTATACAACATTGTATCAATACATTGAAAAAGTTATAATCTGTATAAATTATCTAACGGTTACCTTTTTCAGGCATAGATGATTGTTTCCAATTTTCCACAGTTATAAACAGTACTAAACATCCCTAAAATATATATCTTTGGAAGCTCAATTAATAATTAGGATAAATTCATAGAAGTGAAATACCGAGACAAAGAGGATGAATACTCTTGATTCATATAAACAAATGAACCTTGTTTACTTTCTAACAGTGGGAAATATTGTTCTTCATAATCTTTACCAATCTCATAGGCCATAAATAAATATCTCATTTGAATGTGTGTTTTTTGAACATTTTCCAGTAAATTCATTTTACTTTTTTGTGTGTGTGACTGAAGCAATCAGATTTTGAAACAATAATTTAATAACAGACAAACCAAATTACAGACACCTCTTGGCCTTTAGACGTATTTAGAATCACTTTGATTCTTTGACTCTTTTGGTTCTTCTCTGTCTGGTAGCATTGGGCTGCTTATGTCACAAATCTAAATATTTAAAGACGTTTTTAAAAAAATGAAATAAATTAGGTTAAAATACTAGCATGTAACAAAGCATGGGTAGCATTTATGGATATGAGTTATCATCAGTTGTTATGTATGGTAAAATTTTTATTTGGAATTAGATTTCCAATATATGAAACTTATAACTAATATGACCATGGCTAGTGGTCCTGATATTTGTAGGTTTGGGGTTTTTTGGTCAGGTTTATTAAGGCATGATTTACTCTTCTATTTAGTGGGAAGCTTTGAATTTTGACACATACATACTGTCATGTAACCATCACTGTAATCAAGTTATAGAACATCTCAGTCATCCCAAAGGCTCTCTCCTGCCCTTTTGTAATCAACCACTCCTCTGACCTTCAACCTCTGGTAATCATTGATCTGTTTTTTGTCCCTATGCTTTTGCCTTTCCCAGAACGTCATGTAAAAGGAATCAGATATTACGTAGCCTTTTGAGTCTGACTCCTTTCACTTAGAGCAATGCACTCGAGATTTAGCCACGTAGCTACATGTGTCAGTAATTTTTTTTTTTTTCCTTTCATTGCTGAATCTGACATTCCATTGTCTGGATGTACCACAGTTGGTTTATTGAGGACATTTGAGTTGTTTCCAGCTTTTCACAACTACAAATAAAGGTGATATAAATATTCACATGCAGATTTTTGTCCGAACATATATTTTTCTTTCATTTGGATAAATACTTTGGAGTGGAAATGTTAGGTTGTATGGTAAATGTATATTTACCTTCATAAAAAAAAATCCAAATTATCTGTGTAATGGCTAGTGCCACTTTTAGATTTGAATGGTTCTGAAATGATTCTAAGGAGCTCTGGTGGCACAGTGATTAAAGCTCTCAGCTGCTAACTGAAAGATCAGTGGTTCGAACCCACCGTGGGAGAACGATGTGGCAGTCTGATTCCACAAAAATTACAGCCTTGGAAACCCTGTGGGGCAGTTCTCCTCTGTCCTATAGGGTGTCTATGAGTAGGAATCGACTCAGTAGCAGTGGGTTTTTGTTTTACAGGAAATGATTCTGGATACAGCTCATCTGGATTTTTGCTGACTAGTGCCTCTCCATGAAAGTGGGCAATGTTTACAAGAGGAGTTATAATCAGCTTCTGACTGTACAAGGATTCATCATGCAATTGGGTCGTTATCCATGTCCTTTCATTCTTCTCTGCCAAGTAGCATTGGGCTGCTTACTTGGCACATCTAAATATTAAAAAAAAAGAAAACATTGCCATTGAGTTGATTAGTGACCTTACAGGACAGAGTAGAACTGCCTCATAGAGTTTCCGAGGAGTGGCTGGGGGATTTGAACTGCCAACCTTTTAGTTGGCAGCCGCAGCTCTTAACCACTGTGCCACCAGGGCTCCAAATACTTAAAGAAGTTTTTTAAATTTTAAATAAATTAGTTAGGTTAAAATACTTGTGTATAACAAGGCATGGGCAGCATTTACAGATATGAGTTATCTTTCTTATCATCAATTGTTATGTAGAGTAAAATTTTTATCTGGAATCAGATTTCTAATATAGGAGACTTGTAACAAATACCAAAAAACAAACATTGTGGCTACATTTCCCAGCACTCATGAACTTATAGTCTAGTGGGAAGATAGATAATTTTGTAAGCAAATGCAGAACAAGATAATAATGGCTATGCTAGAGGAGCTCATAAAAGGGAGACCTGTGCAAGCTTGGAGTCTCTGGGTGGCGCAAATGGTTAAGTGCTCGGCAACTAGCTTGAAAGGTTGGCAGTTTGAATCTACCCAGAGGTGCCACAGAAGAAAGGCCTGGTGATCTGCTTCTGGAAGGTCATATCCATGAAAACTCAATGGAATGCAGTTGTACTCTTTAACACACAGGGTCACCGTGAGTTGGTATCAGCTTGACAACAACTGGTTAGCCAGACTTAGCAGTGCTTTCAGCATCATCCAAGGGAAAATCTGGAGGACAGTTAAAATTTAGCCCAGTGAGAAAGAGAGAAAAGCATGTTTAAGATGGAGGAATCAGCTTGCAGAAAGGTTTGGTGTAGCCGGTGAGGCAAGAGTGTGGAGACAAGAGACTTGAGGATGTCTTATCAGATGATCAGCCATGAGGTCCAGAATAAGTGGAAAAGAGATTTCAGAAGGAACACGATAGACTGGAGCATATGGGTAAATTAAGAGTTGGGAAACTTCAATATGGTCACACTTTATATTAGTGTGAAGGAAATAGAAGGACAGGAGGTAAAATGGGAATCATACATTTCTAACATGATTGGTGGTTGAGACTACAGCTGTAAATATGGGACAGAATGGTGGTAGCAATGAAGGTAATTGGATTTAGGGAGGTTAAGAAATTTAAAGGGCAGAGTGCATGGATATTCATTTCCACCAAACACACTAATATAACAGACTTACATGGAGTTTCATGTCAATAAGTTTGGGAAACCCTGAGGTAAAGTGAAACAGAAGTGCTTGCTGTGCAGGTCTTCTCAACTTTAGTGTGATAATAATATGCATTGGGAAGTACTAAGAGAAGACGGTAATGTGCAGTTGTTCCCAAAAGATATTTTGAATACAAAGATATATTTTTGGAAAATCATTCAGGGTTACTGCTCCTTTAGTCAGTACTGTTTTACCAGTGAAAAGATAGCGTTAAAAAAACAAACAAACTGATTTTAGATGGCTGATTATGCTTACTTTACAAATCAATCACTTTTCTAAGTCTTTAGAACAGTGATTCTCAGACTGGTGTGGAAGGGAGTCAGTTTCTTGTGGTACTTGTTAAAAATGCAGATTTCTGGGATGAACCCCAGAGATTCCGATTCCGGAGTAGGAGTCCTGCGTTTGGGCTTGGGGATCTACACTGTAACAGGCACCTGACATGATTCAGTTCTAGAGCCAGCACTTGGCCTGGATCCAACTGGGCCTGCAGAGTTTCTGATACAGTGGTTATCAGTATTGGCTGCACAGTAGAATCATGCAGGAAGCCTTTAATATCCCTGATACCCTGGCCACGTCCAAATAAATTAAATCTGTAGTCTCTAGGGTATGACCGAGGCATCAGTATTTTCTAAGCTCCCACACATTTCCAACATGCAGCTAAGGTTGAGAACCAATGGTCCTATAGATTTGTTGCGGAAGAAAGCCTTAAGCTTCTTTGCTCCTCAGGACTTGGAAATAGTTCACAAGATCTGTAGCTAATGCTCTAGTAAAAGCTGGGCCTGCCTCTGCTTTAATTAGCTCTTTAGTAAAAACCACCTAGAGATTTCTCCTTTCTCTAGAGAGAATAGATTCTCTCAGGAGCTTTTAGCCCCTTTTTTCCCTTGTAGTGTAGAAAGGAAATTCCTGAGTGGAAACAAAGCTCTGAGCTAATATAAAACTCTAAACTGAAATAGAATCCCACTAGAGAGAAAAAATAAGGACTCTAGAAAGTCCTTTTTTCCCAAGAGGGCTAGTCACTCTGGTTCTGTCATAGTTTAGCTTTTGTGTTTCCATATCCCCACGTTCTTAAAACAACAAGAAATTGCTTAGCATGACTTTTACAATTAATTTAACAGGCTCAAGTCTGCATTTCTCTGATGGTTTCTTCTTAAGTAGACCTAACATTATTTCTCTTTACTGAAATACCAACATCAAAAACTATCATGAGGAAACTTGGGTCTTAGAGCACATACTTCATGTGCCACTGCTTTTCTCCCTTCCTTGCCTTTCCTATTGCCCTCCTCAAAGGACGCAATGAAGGAAGGAAGCAAATAGCAAAATAAAGAGGGACAACATTTTGGAGTATGATGTTCATCTTACCTCCCTTTGATAAAATGTAGGCTGTGACTATATAGCATTAAAATTGCTGATTGATTTAATAATAGGACCAAAATTCTTTATTCTAAATCCTTAGTGATGGATAATTTTCAGGATTCAAAATATTTTATAAATTAGAAAGAAAATACAGTGTAATTTGTTACATAAACATGGTCTGGTTTAACAACTCAAAAATCAAAGACATGCAGAACAACTGGACTAAATTAAAAGCAAAGAAGTTTCCTGAATACAATCGAATGCTTCAAAGGCCAGAGTAGCAGGGACAGGAGTTTGGGGACCATGGTTTCAGGGGACATCTAGGTCAAATGGCATAACAAAATGTTTTCAGAAAACGTTCTGCATCCCACTTTGGTGAGAGGCAGCTGGGGTCTTAAACGCTAGCAAGTGGCCATCTAAGATGTATCAATTGGTCTCAACCCACCTGGAGCAAAGGAAAATGAAGAACACCAAAGACATATGGTGAAGATGAACCTAAGAGACAGAAAGGGCCACATAAGCCAGAGACTCCATCAGCCTGAGACCAGAAGAACTAGATGGTGCCCGGCTACCAACAATCACTGCCCTGACAGGGAAAACAACAGAGAATCCCTGATGGAGCAGGAGAACAACAGCATGCAGATCTCAAATTCCTATAAAAAAGACCAGGCTTAATGGTTTGACTGAGACTAGAGGGACCCCTGGAGGCCATGTTCCCCGGAACCTTTCTTAGCCCAAGATTGGACCCAAGCCCGAAGCTAACTCTCTAGACAGGGATTGGACTGGAGTATAAGATAGATAATGATACTGGTGAGGAGTGAGCCTCTTGGCCCAAGGAGACACATGAGACTATGTGGGCAACTGCTGTCTGGAGGTGAGATGAGAAGGAAGAGAGGGACAGGAGCTGGTTGAATGGACGCAGGGAATACAGGATGGAGAGGAGGAACGTGCCGTCTCATTTGGGAGAGAGCAGTTAGGAGTACATAGCAAGGTGTGTATAACTTTTTGAATGAGAGACTGACTTGATTTGTAAACTTTCACTTAAAGCACAATAGATAAAAATTAAAAAAATAAATCAAAGACATGGCTATGTCTGCACCAAAACATAAAGAGTATAAATTGCCTCACGTCAGTTCAGGTTAGGTTTTTGTCACTAAATGAATTTGTACAACCCTTATGAAAAAACAGTTGAATTTAAAATTTTTTTTGGATATTTTGGTTGTAGGTAAAGAATTATGGGGTTATCAGTTAAACAAACGGAGAATTTCTTTTGTTTAAATTCCAATCAATCATGAAAAAAATGTTTTCGTTTCTTCTATCTCTCTCATTATTATTATTTTGCTTTTTAGCTCAATTCTGTTGCTTGTATAAATAACTGTAAATGAATTATATATGCTTCAGGAGCAAGAACCTTTATGTGTATTTCATTTAGTTTCAATAAAAATGCATTCAGATAGATGATGTTATCCCCACTTTACAGATGAGAAAATTGGGGCTTAGAAAAGTTAAATTGCTTATAAAAAGTTAAGTTGTGATGGACCCCACATTCAAGCACTTGACATTCAAACTACTTGACTGCAGAGTCCACTGTACCACACAGTCAATAGCAGCAGAGCCAAAGACATAAATAATATCTAGATTAACAAACCAAACCAAACCCATTGCCTTCAAGTTAATTCCAACTCACAAAAGATTTTCATATAACTTTAAAGAAAGTAACTGGAAGAATATACTACCTCAGCATTTCACCTAACGATATATCAGCATAGAAACTTTGGATAAGCTATTACTTTGTCCAAATAAATATTTAAATATTTCATTAATACATAAAACACATATTGTAGGTGTCCAGAAACCAACGTATTGAGAACGGCCAAGAAGAAAATCCGCAGGGAAGGTCCTTTAAATACTGTCTTGCAAGGCTCTTCAGCTGGATAATGGGAATAAGCCACTGTGAACACCTTCAATTAAGGCAATAAACGTATGGGCGCAAGAGCGCACTGGTGTTGGAGCTGATTTGGGTAACTACGGCAAATACAGAAAAATGTATCCTTCTGTGCAGGTTTCCATTACAACCAAAAGAGATCTAGGAACTAGAGCTTATTATTATTATTGTTATTACTTAGCTTTCAAATATATTTTATTTTTTCACTGATTTTTTACTCATTGATAAGAATTCAGAATTTCTCAACTAAATTGCCCTTAATAATGGCTTTTCAAGCTTTCCTATTGTTTTAATTCTAAACACTTCCCTGGGGTGCTCTTTTTGCATTTCCCCCTACGATTTCGTTAGGTAGCAAGTCATCATGTCATAAATAAATGACAGTTTTGTTTTAAATAACATTTTTTAAAGAATTACAGAGTGTAATTTCTACAAATGAGATGTCGAATAAATACTAAACTAGAAATTTTCGTGCAGTATAGTTAAAAAAAGTATAATTAGAGCTCTAAAAATTGACATCCTACTGTCTTCAGAATCCAAAACTACTTTTTAGAAACAATGTTTTTCCATGGGACCCCTGCACTGAAGGACTGGACTCAGTATTTTGCTCCCTGGTTTGCTGTGGACTTGAATGAACAATTTCTAATGAGTGGGTCATGTCGCATATTCTAATCTTCAACTCATTGGGTTGGAACTCTGTCATCTCCACTATAAACCTCTGTATATACAGTTGCCGAAGGTACCAGTAATTGTACTGCTACGTCATGTGACCACTTTCTTCTTGTGATTCTGATTTAAATTTTTATGCATGAGTCTTTGGTTTGCTTATTCCTTGCTTGATCTATCCTCTACTAATAAGATTTAATACTGCTTATTTAGAATTCAGCCAGATTAAAAGGGGAAGTTCCTTGTAGGGACTCCCTCAGAGGGAGTCTATTTCTCAGGAAAGGGAGCCTGAAAATATAAAATACAATTCATATTTTTTATATTATTGAAAAAAATGCCAATGGAGAAATGACCAATATCATAGCTTCCTCCGATAGGAATTATGTTGTCCATATATTTCACATCACTCATTAACATACCTTGTTAATGTAATTTTTACAATTATAATCATAGAGTCTTATAGGTATGAAGGACCTTAGCATTTATCTTGCCCCTTCTCTTGGTTTTCTCTAGATTCCTTCAGGGAAACCCATTGCTAAGCTAGAAAAGAAATAATCTTATTTGTAAAAGCCTACTGAAATAAATAACCCATCTCCTTATTCCATAGTATAGGTTCATTTGTTCTTAATGAAGTTAATGAATGGATGGCTCCTGTCCCCTCTGCATATGTCTTTCATGTACTTAGAACCTATTACTCAATTTCCCTTTAATTTTTCTTTCCTATGTGCAGTCAGTTCAGTGCTTTATTTTCATCTGTTTCTCTCTGCTATTCACGACCAACTTTAAATCGTGAGCCCAGAGCAGGAGCCTTCTAATTCCAGACTAGTAGGAAAAATCATCCGGGAGGTTAAATTGGAGTGGAATATGAGGCTAAAAGGGTGCTAGTCTGAAACAGCTAGAGTTGCCCCCCAGAGACCTTAGATCTAAAAATGTAGTTTGTCTAGAAATAAACTGTTACCCTTGCAGGTTAACTTAGCGATGATTTGGTATAAGGAAAAATTGTAATATAGTTTGGAATTTGTGGGCAGTGAAAGGAAGAGGTAGTAGCCACCCAACACGTGATTTTAATTGCCAAGACTGAATTCCATTGTTTTCCAAGATCTTAATAGCACTTACATTTTAATATCTCATTTCTAATGTGACCTTACAACCTTCTTTGGGACAGTCCTGGTACATACGGGCAGTTCCTGTGTGTTATTAGCTCCTCCCTTTCCCCTCAGTATGTCCAGGTTTAGACAATAAATTACACAGTCACACTACAGTCATTGCACATTCTTCCTCACTCTCCCTAGTTTGTACTTGTGTGCTTGGTTTTTCCTCTGCTTGCATTTTCCCTTGCATTGATCATCAGTGATTTGTTTCTGGTCACTTCTCGGCTTTATTAAGGTCTTTTAATAGTTCAATTGTACATTCCAGGGAGATGGTTGTCCCCTTCACTTAGGATCATTTTCAGCTAATTTAATAAAACTTTTGGATACTTCATTATCTAGGTCAAGGACAAGAACATTGATACCTAAGCCAATGGTCTTTGGAGCGCCGCTCTTCCCCCTGCCCCATCCTGCCCTCAGTTTTTATTTCCTTTCCTCTCTGTCTCCACTGTCACTTTTCATCCTTTCCTTACCGTCCAGTTGCCACTGACTGATTAATCTTCAATTTATGACTTAGTATCTTTCAAGCAATTACTGTGTGCTAGGTCCTGTCCAGAGGTGTGACACTCCTGTCAGCTTTGTGCTGAAACACTGTATATCAAATTGTATTTTCTCAGTTCATAGATTTCGTATCCCCCTGGGGGCACTGGAAATAAAACAATTTCCACAGTTTTTATTCAATCATAGTGCATTATATAACTCTGACAAGTCTTTTTTGTCCTGAAGTCATGCTTGCACTTTTGTAAGGAAAACTCAAGAAAACTTACAGATGAGCTACTGAATTTTTCAACATTTTCACCTTGTATTTCTTATGGGAAATGAAAGTTTCTAAACTCTTATCAGGAGCTAGTGAAAAAGTGAGCATGCTCTGCTCACTACTGATTCTTACTAATAATGTCTTTCTCCAGGTTGAAGTGAGTCAAACCTAAAAAAATAACACCCTAAACATTAGGCAATGTTAACCTTCTAGCTGTGATTTAATATACATAAATTCTGTAAAAATTAATTTTAATTTCTTCACACACAATTTAAAGATGTTTTAGCTAACTAAAATGCTTTCTTTTAGCTTGTAAAGAACTACAAGTACGTGAAAGAAGTCTCATGGCATACATTATATGAAATTTTATTTATGATGTCTTTATACTATAAAGAGTCCATGTAGCAACATGATAAACATGACTGATAACACTGAATTATACACTTGAAGAATGTTTCTATGGCAAAAAATTTGTCACATTTGTATATTTACCACAATAAAAAATAAGATAAAGCAAAGGAGGAAAAAAAAAGATACAACACAAACACTATTGTGAGGACATTCGAAGCAGGTAATGTGATGATCAAACCCTTCTGTAGTGTTTCTGTTATTCGTGGGGGGCTATCACTAATGTTCGACCTTGATACAGATTTTTCACTTTAATATTTTAGCACCGTGAGATGTCCTGTGGTATGCTTAAATCCATTTAAAAATTAGCCATTCCACAGGGTGTCTTCGTACACAATTGGGGACCAAAAAAAGGTTCTGTAAAGAATTATATGACTGGGTAAACAACAGAGATTGCAGTCTGGAGCCTGAATTCATGCATCAAAAATGAAGAGTGTTTAAGTAGATTTTTGTCAACTAGCAACTGCCATTTCAGTCTGAGCATTTCACCACCTCGTTCTATGCCATCTGTCTCATAGAGAGCAGTTCATCTGAAACCCCAATGTGCAGCGTTAAAATTTCATTAACAATGAACAGAATATTAACGTGTCTGGCAGTGCTATTTTTCTCTCTCCAAATTTCGGTGTTAATTTGGAATGAAGCAGATAAAACTTATTCTAGTTGTTTAATTAAGAACCTTGGCTAATATATACCATTAGCAGCTAAAATTATGTAATAACACATGGAATTTAGTTTAATAATGCTGTATGATTTTTGCGATTTAAACATATATGGATTATAGCTTTGCATTAGGCTAGTGATTATTTGTAAAAAAAAAAAAAAAGCACCAAACATTTTATAAAACCAATTTCCCCAAGATTCTGACTTTGCAATTCCTTTTCCTTTTTGCAGAACCACATCACCGCCTTCGCAGAAGTCACATGATATTGAAGCAGATGGTCTGTCACTGCATTGGACATCATCCCTTTTCACCATCCACTCATAGCGCCCAAAGTTTGTTTGATCACAAAAGAAGTTTTTAAAGTCGGCTAATAGTTTTTATAATTTTAAAATCAGTGGCAACCTATCTGTTTCCCCCACTAGACTGTGAGCTCCTCGAGGGCAGGACTGTGTCTTTCTTCGCTGTACCCCCAGCACCTACAACACTGCCTAGCACAAAGTAGGTGTTCAATAAAAAGTTGACATCCGAATGAACGAATTAATTCTTAAATAAAATGTTTGCTTTAGTTTCTCACAGCATCGTTGCAGCTATGTGAAAAGAAACTCTCCATTTGGGATTTCTTATAAAAGCTAGTTAAGCTTTTTATTTTTTTCATTTATCTGTTCAGCAGTATGCCATATTTAATTTGAAGTGGACTTTGAAAGTCATGGGGGTTTTTATTTTGATGCAGCATGACATTATTTCCATTCTAACAGATTTCAGTGTGTGAAATTACTTTTAGAAAGTATGTTCTTTACTAAAATAATGTTTGCACATTATATCATGCTCTATTTCACTTAAAATACCACTCATACTATACATTCTAAGACTGGTGCTTCTGCTTTTGAAGGGGAAAAATGCCAATTTTTACTGTAATAAGTAATGTATCATAATTAAAAATTATTTATTTGGACTTTTTTTCTGAACATTGTGGTTTGATTTTAGACTTCACAGTGTTTGAATGCAGGCAGTATTTAAGATGATTTAAATGAGTCAATTCAGCAATGGTACACATTACTAAGCAATCTTCTCTTGGTAACAGTGTCTCAAGAGTAATTAAAGGCTCCATTCCTAGGCTTGTTTACTAGTCAAGATTCCATGTAGTTTAAATGGGAAAGAACCACACCCTGACACATAATTTACGTGATATAAAATGGTTAGCATATTTACTTTTCATTTGTGTAGTACTTTATAGTTTACAAAGTACATGTATGTTCATTATTTCATTTAACCCTCAGAATAACCCCATGTAAACGTTAAGCGTATGGCTTTAGTTTTATAGACAAGAAAAATGAAACCAAGACAGGGTAAATAACATGCCCAGTTCCACACAGCAAGTAAGACGCAGGGTTATAACTTAAATTCAGGTTTTCTGGCCCTGAACTAGTATTCTTTTCAAATATGCCACAGCTGCCGTATTTTGAACACATCGAGGCCTTTCGGAGGTCAGTAAAGTCCTTTAAAACTACCTATGTTTTAAAAAATTAAGAAATGCCAAAATAGAATTACAAAAGCTATGTGGTATTTTAATAATGAACACTTTTAAGATATGCAAATATATAATGATCTATTTATAATTCTATTTAACAATAATGTCAAAAGCCTAGATGTGAGACTCTTTGTCTAGGCAAAGCCTACATCAAATGGCTCTCTTGCCACCCTCATCCCTGGTCCTCAAACCCCAACTCCTCAGGAGAGGCCCTGAGGAACATACTTTCTATTGAGCATGTGGAATTAAGGATGAAAACCATGATAATATAAGGAAGACGAGCCGTTCAGTCTACTCCTCAACAATAACCACAACCTTTAAGACTGCCTTTAGTAGCTCAGGATTATATGAGCAGGAGTTAATTGACTGAAATGAATCTTTCCAAACTTGACAGTATTACAGAAAATAAACTGTTAAATTGCCTCTGTCTTTTCAGCAGAATTCAGCAAATAAATATAACCAAAGACTTGTCGATTACTCCCAATAGATGTTACTTGCCCATTTCCATCATTATGGGAGTCTGAAAAATTCTACTAGCAACAAAAAGAAAAAAAAATTTTTTTAATCCTTATTTTTACCAGCTCCAAAACTCCATGGCAATTCAATTCTATTGAAGTTTAGAGTCTGAAAAGCTTGGAATAGCTTGACCCTCTTTGAAGACGTCTTTAGGCAATAACAGCAGTAGGGAATCACTGGGAACGGAAGTGAAGAGGATGATCAGACAGTCCAGGGAGGCTTTCAGAGTTCGATCAGTTCTGTCACTTGTAGGGGGAGGAAGATGTGACAGTCTGTTCCATAAAGATTTACAGTCTTGGAAACCCTATAGGGTCGCCATGGAGTTGGAATCGACACCACAGCAATGGGGTTTTATCAATTGCAGCAAAATTTTTTTTCAGGGAAATGTGAAATAAGCAGGAATGCTTTTTCCTTTTGGACCCTTTGCCTTCGAGGCGATTTGACTCAAAATGACCCTTTAGTGTAGAACTGCCCCACAGGGTTTCCAAGGCTGTAAACCGTTACAGAAGCAGACAGCCCCATCTTTCTCCCGTGGAGCTGCCAAGCTTTCAGTTAGCAGCCAAGCAGTTAATCGCTGTACCCCAAGGGTTCCTTTTCCTGTTGAAAGCCCTACCTAAATACTGACATGTCAGTTGTATCTTTGCCCCTAGTAAAACCTGGCCTGAATGCAGGAGTTATAACTTCTTAAAAAAAAAGATTTAACCCAGCATCAGAATAAGGTAATTTGTAATATTTAAAGGTCATTCATTGGCCCAAGATGATGCGATGAATGATTCTGCCATGAAGGAAATTCAAAAGACAGAAAAAAAAAAAAAGATCAAGTTGCATAAAGCCAGCAAAGAGCCCTTAATCTTGATGCTGTTACTGAGAATAATGAAAAACACACTAAAGGAAATATTAATATGTAAGTATGTACATATGTAGTCTAGTCAAAGCAGGCAAACACATGTCTTTCTGATAAAGACATCTCCTTTTTATTCTAGTTACTTGGGGCCCAGGTCAGTATAAATTGGTCAACCTGAAAATTTCAGTAGCCTCTGTTTGCATGGCAGAAATTCTGCACGTGTTTTATCTGAGTCCTAAGATTATCTAAGATTATTTAAAAGGCTCTTTTATGTTAAAAGAGAGGTGAACCTTCTTTGACAGACTTTGTGGATGTCACTTCTAACTGGGCCTCTCTTTTCTCAGGATCTACCCTAGACAAATATCTCAGTTACATTCACCATATCGTTTCCTTTGTGAAAGAAGCAGTCGGGGAGAAAATAATTCTCTGCTGTGTATTGTATTTTTCAAATAAAAATTTAAAAATTAAATTTAAAAAAATGATTTTTGATTTTTTTTCCCCATGTTTTAGTTCTTTATTGGGGGTGCAGGAATAAAGAATGTTAAGGAATATATAAGACATAATTGTTGGAGGGCTTGGAGAATGTTTGGAAATAGATCACAGTGCTCAGATTAGACCACTTCCATAGGCAGCTAAATGATTCTCCGCATCCCATGGGCTATCATGAGAGTTTACCCACCTTATTTGCATATCACAACCGTTTAGCAACTAGTCAGGACACTGGACAGGTACACCGTCTACTGCATAATCCTCCCTGTGTTCTTACATGCTTTCTATGTTTGTGCAGGTTGCTGAGGAATGGATGGAAATGATTTTACTTCTGCCTCTGGGGCACCATTTATTACATTTTGATTGCATACTCTAAAAAGTTGCCCTGGACACATATCAATGGCTCTATTTCCACCTCACAAACATTGACCTTTTTTGTAATTTGCCAAATATGGGCATTCTAATGAATTTTGTGAATTACAATTAAAAAAAAAAATCTGTTGAGAGAATTACTCCCAGATTTTAAGGGAATAAGTCTTCTCCTAAGAAGAAAAATTAGATTATTTAAATTCTTTCTTGTTGCCTTTACTTTAGATTAACCAAAAGATCAACAGTTCAAACCCACCAGCCACTTCTTGCAAACCTTACAGTTCCCAACATCGATGGTACGCTAAAGGTCTACATAAAGTTACAGTGGTAAAACTGGCCTGAAGCTAACCTGCTACCTGTTATCAAGAATAAGCAAAGGACATTTACATATATTACAGCAACAGCTAAGGTTAATTAAAAAAAAAAAAAAAATTGCTCCTTAAACAACATACTGTTATTTGACTAGAGTTAAATTTAAAAATACCTAAAGCTTTGTGACTTAGAAGCATTTACTATCCCTCACAAGTCTGTGTTTTAACTATTTTTCTCATATGAGTTGGGCTCATTCATGCATCTGCAATTAGGTAGATAGCCCTGTGGGTCTTAGCTGGACTCATATATGGGGTTGTCTGACTCTAGGCTGGTCTAGGATTGCTTCCCTAAGGACAACTGGGCTTTCCTTTTTGTGGAATCTTAGCTATAGTTTCTATCAATCTGTAACGTAAAAGCTTTGTAACTTTATGAGGATTAATTATTAGATCTCCTTTTACTCCGATTATTCATTCACTTGTTTTTCTCTGTCCAAATTAAGAAATACTGGTCTTGTAAGTGGATAGAATATGTTTGTATCAGAGCGCCCCCTCAATAATTCAGACTGTTGGTTGGAAGAAGGGGAGCAGAAGGGGAGTAGTCGTTCAGGAAAAGTGATTTTTTTCCGGATAACTGAGCTTGATACTTCAGGCAATCTTTGTAAATTAGATTGCTCAAATTTTGACTTAGTAGGTAAATATACATGATTTAACCCACCCAGCTTTTGCACATGAATCATTTTTGATGCTCTAATAAAGTAAAACTCTTAGGAGTTATGAAGAGCTATGTAGGGGAGCATATAGGGGAGTTTATTCCCCCAACCTAAACAATCTCAGAGGCTGCGATTGTGTATTTGATATTTCCCTATTCACCTTCCTTACGGCTTTCTCTGCCCTCTGCTGTTAATTCTCGTTATTTCTTGTCTTGAAAACTATCCTAGCAACCTTCTCAGCCACTTCCAGTCTGCTGTTCATTGTCTTAAAATTGTCTCTTTAATAGTTATGCCCTACAGAAGAACTAAAGGACGTGAAAGAAGCCCAGTTCGCCGTGGTGTTGTTGTATCAAAAATTAAGTCAGTTATGTCAAAGTGGACTCTACTCCTCCCTTAAGAAATAAAATGCTTGGGCTCTGTGGTAGCTGTTTTCATTGCTCATGTTACTCTGATTTATTTGTTGTGTTTCTGATTTCAGGTAGCTCTCTATGGTTTAGATTAAAGTCATCTGATCATCAAAAATGGGGCCATGATTATATATTTGTTCTGGGTAAGTATATCTTGATGAAGGATATTTTTCTCACTACTAAAAATAAGAAGGTGCAGCATGAAATTTCCTGATGTCATGTTAAAGCATAATCAGAAAGAGCCCAAATAGATGTCAAAAAATGTTTGCTATCTTAGAGGATGATTTAAGCAACTGGTTCAATGTTAATACAGTTTTATTATAAATGAGATTTAAACCTTTGGGGTCCTAAATTGCAATGATTGAATGTGAAACTCCACTGCTGTGAAAATTTCAAACTCTCTCACTTTATTTGTGATTGAGTGCTTCGTGTGATAGGAGAACCACTTGTATATTATACCAGATAATTCAGTGATATGGACCTGTTATTCTTAAATGGGAAATTCATAAGACATATGGTGACAGCATCTGGGATTATATCCAGACCGCTTCAGATGACTTTACAGAAATGCTGAAGACATATGGACATCCCAGTTGGGCCAACATCAAAAGAAACTCTGATACTGTTCATATTAACGGTATATATTAAAAAGGAGTGACGCTGCTATTTTTCAACTTTTTTTTTTTTTCTTTTCGCTGGATCTTTTTAATTCAACAGATTTCCAGAATTGTTGTAAGGATAGCAGAAGCAATGGTAAGAATATTTCTTTTCTACCCAGATTAATCTAGATGTAGGTACGGAATTGTCATACATTATTTGTACTCTGATAAAAACTTATGTTTTTTTTTTTTTTAATTTTGACTAAAATGTGTTTGTTTTCTACCCTGGATAATAAACCAGGCAAGAACTTCTATTCCTATTTACTTTCTGTGGTATTCTGGAATAGTGGAAAAGGAACAGGCAGAATTGGATTTGATCGTAGGTGTCTTCATCATTAGTTTTATGGTTTAGACCATGTTATTGAAACCTACTAATACCTATGTCAGTCAGGTTGCAGTAGATTACAGTAACAGGCCCCCAAATCTCAGCCAAAAGTAACTAATGCTTATTTCTGGCTCATACTATGTGTCCATCAAGGGTCAGCTGGAGATTCTGATCTATTTAATAGCCATTATTAATTGAGACCGAGGCTGAGAGAGGAAAAAATTTTTGGAAAATAGTCCCTAACTATGGTAGAGGGAAAACAGACCAGTGGTGAGATGCCCTTGCCTCTTAATAGTGTGCCCCAAAGAGACACATCACTTCTGCTGCTTTCATTGGCCAAAGCAAAGCACATGTCCACACTTGGCTTCGGTGGAGTGTGAAAGTGCCAGGAAGGGAGAGACAGCACCAAGAATCTGTAAATAATCCCAATGACCATCTGTCAGAAATGATATGGACATAAATTGAAAGTCGTTAATTCCTTCATTTATTCATTCAACAATGTTTACCCAGCCCCTACTATGGGCCAGACAATGTTTCAGACACTAGCCACGGAGCAATGCACAAGACAAAGCCCCTGCCCTCAGGGAACTTTCATTTTATTGGAGAAGTCAGCAAAACAAAGAAGAAAATAAATTTGTAATATAGTTTTAGGTAATTATAAGTGTTATGAAGAAAAGTCAAGCAGGGAAAGAAGATGGAGACACAGACTTTGGAGCGGGGATACAGGGTGGATATTTTAGGCAAGGTGTGCAAATTTCCTAACACAGTGCAAATCAAGTGTGGGCACCCAATAGAGTTTTCTTTCTTCCCAGCATCCTAGTTGTTAACATCAACAGAAAACTCAAAGTAAACTTTGCAACTATTAAATTAACATTAAAAAAAATCATTAAAATTCTCAATTCTGGAAAGGAAGTAATACGACTGATACACACGTATATTTCTGCTGGCAGCGTAAATCCCTTTGGAAAGCTATTTGGCAACATATTTGATGAGCCACTAGAATGCTCATAACCTTGACCCAGTAATTTTATTCCTGGGAATTTGTCTCCAAAAGTGATATAATAATCACAAAGATTATTGTTGCAATGTTATTTACGATAGCAAAAACAACCCCAATGTAAGCAATAGGGGAATGATTAAATGTATTATGGCTTACAAATTATATAGAATATTGCATAGTCATTAAAATTATAATTATGCAGATTATGCAGTAAGAGGAAGAATGTTTATGATACAGTTTTAAATTAAAAAAACAGGAGGTAAATTATACTTCATGATTATTATTATGTAAAAATCATATATGTAAATGGGCAAGATTAAAAGAGAATGTGAAAAAGTGAAATCTAGAACATGCAAATTTGTGGTAATTAAATAATATATTTTAGTTATGTCTTTACCATCAACAGTGTCTAAAAAATACTTCTACAGTATTGTTCGTGTAATGAATCCAAAATTATAATTAAAAGGGACATGGGGAAAAATTCTCTTCACAATGGGCTTGATTTTGAATGGAATCCTAATACTTCAGTGATCTAATCTGGTTGAATTTATCTTATACTACAGTGTAACCCTGAAATCAGCAATTCTGTTATGAACAGTGATGTCTATATTAAATTACTATTGTAAGTGATGCCC
Source organism: Elephas maximus indicus (assembly GCF_024166365.1). Lineage (NCBI taxonomy): Eukaryota > Metazoa > Chordata > Mammalia > Proboscidea > Elephantidae > Elephas > Elephas maximus. Next base: position 141,457,671 of record NC_064821.1, read on the forward strand.
TCTGTCTTAAAAAAATAGATCCTGAAACTTAATGAATGACATAATCAGCTGTTAACTTACTTCTAATAAAAAAAAAAAATTTTTAATACAATATACTAAAATAGGATTTTATAGTTTAAGATATTTCATATCTAAGTTGCTAAAGTTTGGGAGAAGAGCATACATGCCCTTATTGTTTCAAAATAAATAATGGACTAGGGCCATTGGTTTTCTAACAAAAGGGGGCAATTTTTACCCCAGATGATATTCAGCAACACCTGGAGACATTCTTGGTTGTCATAACTGGAGAGGGGCTACTGGCATATAGTGGGAAAAGGTTAAAAAAAAAAACAGAAGCAAACCCATTGCCATCAAGTTGATTTCACGTCATAGCAACCCCATTGAGTTACAGAGTAGAATTGTTCCATAGAGTTTTCTTGGCTGTAATCTTTATGGAAGCAGATCACCAGGCCTTTCTTCTGTGGTGCTGCTGTGTTCAAACCACCAACCTTTAGGAGCACAAACCATTTACACCGCCTAGGGACCTAGGTAGAGACCAAGGATTCTGTAACATCCAACAATGTACAGGAAGCCCCCACAACAAAGAATTATCTGGTCCTAAATGTTCATAACACTGAGATTGAGAAACCCTGTGCTAGTCAGTGGAAAGACCATGAGGTTGACAATAAAGAAAGCCAGCTTTAAGTTTTAATTCCACCACTAAAAAGGGTGGCCTGCACTCTTAGGAATACATCCTAGAGAAAAAAGAACTGTCACAAGAATAGATGTATGCACACCCATGTTCACTGCAACATTATTCACAATAGCAAAACGATGAAAACAACCTAGATGCCCATCAAGAGACAAATGGGTAAACAAACTATGGGACATACACACAATAGAATATTATGCAACAATAAAGAATAATGAATCTGCAAAACATCTCCCAACATGGATGAACCTGGAGGGCATTACGCTGCATGAAATAAGTCAATCACAAAAGGACAAATACTATATGAGACCACTATTATAAAAATACATGGAAATGTTTCCACACACAATCTTTCATGGTTACAAGGGAGGGGAGGGGTAGGGAAGGAAAAACATTAATTAGTTAGTAAATAAGTAGTAACTTTGGTGAAGGGTAAGACAGTACACAGTACTGGGAAAGTCAGCACAACTTAACCAAGGCAAAGTCATAAAAGCTTCATAGATACAGCCAAATACCCTAAAGACAGAGCTGCTGGGCTGAGGGCTAGGGACCATGGTCTCGGGGGACATCTAGCTCAATTGGCATAACATAGTATATAAAGAAAATGTTCTACATCCAACTGTGGTGAGTAGTGACGGGGTCTTAAAAGCCTGCGAGTGGCCATCTAAGATCCATCTACTGGTCCCATCCCAGCTGGAGCAAAGTAGAATGAAGGAGACCAAAGACACAAGGAAAAGGTTAGTCCAAAGGACTAATGGACCACAACTACCACAACCTCCACCAGACTGAGCCTAGAACAAGCAGATGGTGCCTGGTTACCACCACCGACTACTCTGGCAGGGATCACAATAGAGGGTCAACAGTCAAATACATACACACAGACACACACACACACAAAGACCAGGCTTACTGGTCTGACAGAGACTGGAGAAACCAGGAGAGTATGGCCCCTGGACAGTCTTCTAACTCAGTACTAAAGTCACTCCTGTGGTCCACCCTTCAGCCAAAGATTAGACAGATCTATAGGGCCAACGATAACGCATGTGCAGGTTGTGCTTCACAGTTCAATCATGTATGTGAGACTCATGGTCACACCAGCTGAAAAGCAAAGACAGGAAGGCACGAAGGGACAGGAAAACTGTAGGAATGGAAACAGGGAACCTGGGGTAGAGAAGGAGAGAGTGTTGACACATCGTGGGATTGGCAACCAAGGTCACAAAACAATTTGTGTATTAATTGTTTAATGAGAAATTAATTTGCTCTGCAAACTTTCACTTAAATCACAATAAAAAAATAAATAAAATAAAAAAGGGTGGCCTGGAGCTGGCCACTTAAATTTTGTCTCTCAATTTCCTTATATGCAAAATGGAGGTAAGTTATATCTATCCTACCTCACAGGGTGGTTCAAAGAGTAAAATGGGAGACATATTGTTAAAGTGCTTTAAGAAGCTAAAATGTGCCATATAAATTAAGAACAATTAGGAACTAACTTATGAACAATTGCTTTTGACACTTTGAATTTGTCACATTTCCCTGGAGAATATTAATGAAAACCATGACAAAATTATACCACTTTTCTGACAGTCTGCATATAAATAATCTAGCTTCCTTAATCAATTGTCTGTCCGTTTTCTGTGTTTGAATTTCTACATTGTCACTGGCTCCTTAATCTCCACTACGAAACATGCCCAGGATCTTTTGGTTACCTTCCTTCCACCCAAGCTCCACCTCAAGTTACCACTTCCCCTCTCCCACTTCTTACTTGTTACTTACAATTTCTCACCTCCCATTCACTTCACTGCCAAGTGTCATATAACACACCCATTTCTTCATTGCAACTGCTCAGAGTAACTTCGACCTCCCATACATATAGCTTCCGGCAGGAACACGGGTATTAGGCTTGAGCCTCTGTCATCAAGAAAGGGACTGCCTAATTTTTGTATGAGAGACTGACTTGATTTGTAAACTTTCACTTACGGTATAATAAAAATTAAAAAAAAAAAAAAGAAAGGGGCTGTCTACCAAAAGTAAGTCCAAAAATGATTAGGGTATTTATTAGGCTTGTTACCATGACAGACATGAAAACATGAGGATCAAGACAGCAATCTGATTACCAGATAGAACATAAGGTTAGGATCAGACATTGGGAATGAAGCAGAAACTCAGGTTTATTATTTAGTTTATTTAACAAAAATGTATATAGCCCTTACATGTCAGGCTATTCTAAAGCACTTTAGAAATATTAATTCATTGGACCCTCCTAAAGGAAGATAACTCATCATCATTTTATTACTGGTGCCTATGACAGTACATGGCTTATAATGAGCCTTTAATAAATGCTTTTTGGGAGGAATGAAAAACAGGAGGAGGGAAAGGAGGAAAAAGAGGAGAGGATGAGAAAAAAAAGAAGAAAGGAAAGCAGAAGAGGGAAAGAGAAGGAGAAAGAGAAGGAACACATTGCTACTCCTAAACAACTAGGTTGAAGCTACTTAAATCTGTATTGTCTAGATCAGGGTTGGCTCCAGGGCATGGAGTAAAGCAGCGAATATAGGTAGGTGATTAAGAAGGCTGTGCTATCTTTGAGGAGGGGATGGAGAAGACAGTAACAACCAAATGGCTGACATTATTGATCACTTGCAACATGCTACTATTGGGTATGCATTAGTCCATGCTATTTCTACATATCACCTTTATTATTAATATTATCTCCAATTTTACATACAAGTAAATTGAAATTTGTATATAGTGACTTGCCCTGTACACAGATCATAAGGTACAGAGCTGAGATTCAAATCCAGGTTAGCGTCCCTGCTCTCAACCACTATGCCAAACTTAGGCTGAGAGCAAAGAAAGCCTGATAAAGTAGATTAAAACGTGGACCCACTTTTGAAGTGCTCAATGTATTGCCCCTCTTAAGCAATTAGGACTACTTATAGCACATTCTACAGGGTCCAATCTAGTCAGCATTTGTGGCATAGTCTGAAAGGTGTACAGGGAGATGGGGGATTGGAGGGTGGCAGGATAAGATGCAGGTTCTTGGCATTTACGTTATATAAATAAATACCTGCTTTAAAATCTTTCTGATGACTGCAAAAAGCAAAAGACATTAAATAAGCTCTGATATAACTGTGATATATATACAATAGCCTGAAACTAGAATACTCTTAAAAAAAAAAAAAAGCCAACTTATGCAGCAGAAATTTTGAAAACCATTTTATTATTTGTACACAAACTCCTATTTCGTTTGGATACACCGTCAGCTGCAAGGGGGAAAAATCATCTTAATAGTAAAATATTAGCTAATCCAAATATTTAGGACCTGGAAATGCTGGCTAGTAAAAATTTCTCTATAACCAAGAACTGAGAGCATCCTCATTTTTAGGCATTTTTCAGAGTGTTTCAGCTTTAGAGTTTCCAAGACACAACTGTTGTTGCTTGCTGTATTTTGGTGGCTTGTGTGTTGCTATCGTGCTGGAAGTTATGTCACAGGCATTTCAAATACCAGCAGGTTCACCCATGGTGGAAAGGTTAGACTTAGACACACCAGGAAGAAAGGCCTGGTTATCTTCTGAAAGTCAGCCAATGAAAGCCTTATGGATTACAATAGACCATTGCCTGAGACACATTAGTGAGGGTAGAAACTTCAGAAAATGGCTGGTGCACTGGCTTACGGTATCTTTGTTTGTGAACTCCGTCTCTTCCCAATCTTTGTTTTAGTTCCAGAGCTTGGTTATTACCCTCACTCTTCTTGAATTTGGTATAAACTCGTCTCAGGCCAGAAATGAAAAAGAAGTTTCCAATCAAATTCCAGCTTAATTTTGAAATGCTACCGGGGTTGCTAAGTTAAGACTGATTGTGAAGCTGCATCCAAGCTCAATGGGAAAGGATCCAATACTTAATTAGCAATGCCTGTCTTGTATGCTGAGGTGAAACTTGTAGGAAACTGTGCAATATTAGGCACCTATATCTTTGTGTCTGCTTTCATCATCATGCACAACCTAAATAGGACTGATCCACCTACCCTGAAAATAATCGATGAGTTAACCAAGCCTCTTCAAGTCCTGAAAAATTGTTCTTTCGTTCAGAGACTCGAGTTTCTTTCACAGGTGCAGACTGACGAAATTTGAACACAGAGCACCTCCCAGCCAAGAGCTCCCAACTCTCAGTCCCCCTTACTTCTCTCCTTCTAAAAAGCCATGTAATAAGGCAGATCTCCATGTGATAAGCTAGATTCTATGGGGAAAATGTTAAATGATACAGGAAACATCAAGAGAAGATGGAAGGAATACACAGAGCCATTATAGCAAAAAGAACTGGTTGACATTCAACCATTTCAAGAGGTGGCATATGATCAGGAACCAATGGTACTGAGGGGGAAGTCCAAGGTTCACTGAGGCATTGGTGAAAAACAAGGCTCTAGGAATTGACTGAGTATCATTTGAGATGTTTCAACAAATGGATGGAGCGCTGGAAGTGCTCACTCATCTATGCCAAGAAATTTGGAAGACAGCTACCTTGCCACCCAACTGGAAGAGATCCATGTTTATGCCTATTCCCAAGAAAGGTGATCCAACGAAATGCAGAAATTATTCTACAGTATCATTTAGTATCACATGCACGCAAAATTTTGCTGAAGATCATTCAAAAGTGGCTGCAGAAGTATATTGACAAGGAATGGCCAGAAATTCAAGCCAGATTCAGAAGAGGACGTGGAACCAGGGATATCATTGTGGATGTCAGATGGATCCTGGCTGAACGCAGAGAATGCCAGAAGGATGTTTACCTGTGTTTTATTGACTATGCAGAGGCATTTGACTGTGTGGATCCTAACAAATTATGGATAACATTGCAAAGAATGAGAATTCCAGAACACTTAATTGTGTTCATGAAGAACCGGTACATAGATCAAGAGGCAGTTATTCGGACAGAACAAGGGGATACCGAGTGGTTTAAAGTCAGGAAAGGTGTGTGTCAGGGTTGTATCCTTTCACCATACCTATTCAAACTGTATGTTCAGCCAATAATCTGAGAAGCTGGACTATATGAAGAAGAAATGGGGCATCAGGACTGGAAGAAAACTCATTAACAACCTGTGTTATGCAGATGACACAACCTTACTTGCTGCAAGTGAAGAGGACTTGAAGCCCTTACTGATGAAGATTAAAGAGCACAGCCTTCAGTATGGATTGCACCTCAACATAAAGAAAACAAAAATCCTCACAACCGGGCCAATAAGCAACATCACGACGAACAAAGGAAAGACTGAAATTGTCAAGGATTTCATTTTACTTGGATCTACAATCAACACCCATGGAAGCAGCAGTCAAGAAATCAAAAGATGCATTGCATTGGGCAAATCTGCTGCAAAGGACCTCTTAAAAGTGTTGAAAAACAAAGACATCACCTTGAAGGCTAAGGTACGCCTGACCCAAGCCATGGTATTTTCGATGAATCATATGCATGCGAAAGCTGGACAATGAATAAGGAAAACCAACAAAGAACTGACTCCTTTGAATTGTGGTGCCGGAGAAGGATATACCATGGACTGCCAAAAGAATGAACAAAATCTGTCTTGGAAGAATGCTCCTTAGAAGGATGGTGAGACTGCATCTTACATACTTTGGAGATGTTGTCAAAAGGGATCAGTCCCTGGAGAAGACATCATGCTTGGTAAAGTAAGGGGTCAGCAGAAAAGAGGAAGACCCTCAATGAGATGGATTGACACAGTGGCTGCAACAATGGGCTCAAGTATATGGATTGTGAGCATGACGCAGAACCAGGCATGGTTTCGTTCTGTGGTACCTAGGTTCACTCTGAGTCAGAACCAACTCGATGGCACCTAACAACAACAACAACATGTGATAAGCCTACTCCAAGATCTACTAACTGTTCTGAGACATTGATCTGGGAAACTGCTCAGCTTTTATCATGGCTCCTTTATGCATATAGGCCAGGAATCTCCTAAAAGTAGTCTTTTGATAAATCATTCTTGGTCCATTTTGTGAAAACACACAGGCACTTTCCACATCCACCATTATTCATGGCAGACATTGCTTATCTATCACCAAGTCCTTTCTCACTGTACTTGGATGCAGTTTCAGAATCAGTGTGCAACTCAGCAATCCAGGGTGGATACGGAAGGAGTGATCCACTCATGGCTAGGAATCAGGCAGACCCATCTTTCTCTCCACCAGAAGATTGGGTGTCTGTGAGAAGTCATGATTTACTCTAATTACATCATGCGTGCTGTATGAGGGGAAAAAATAACTCCAGAGGTAGAGTATACCAAGCCTATAACTCAGGCTGAACCCAGACAAAATGATGAAGTAGGCTAAATTAATTTTCAAGTCTCTTTCCATGTGTCCACCCCTTTCTTTCGTCATAATCCAGCTGGCCTAGAGTCCTTCACTACAGTTCTTCCCAGGCCAAATATGTTTTTTCTTCTAGTAATTACTTCCTCTGTCTCAAAACTTGTTATTTATTGCCTCATTCCTTCCAAACTAAGCTCTCAGCCTGAGTACTTCTCAGCTATTTAAGAAATGCTGGCTGTGTGACTAGGGGGGGAAAAAGATTAAGAAAAAAATGTCCCTTTGATGTTGATGCAAGGAATTATTTCAAATAGGTAATTATTAAATATTGAATCTTGTAAATTTGTGTATAAGTAGCGTAGGGCAGATTTTGACTACTTGGATCAACTCTACAGGTTGTTGTTGTTAGGTGCAGTTGAATCAGTGCCGACTACTAGCAACCCTATGGACAACAGAAACACTGCCCAGTCGTGCATCATCCTCACAATCATTGCTGTGTTTGAGCCCATCGTTGCAGCCACTGTGCCAATCCATCTTGTAGAGGGTTTTCCTCTCTTTTTAGGACCCTCTACTTTACTAACTATAAAGTGTTTCTCCAGGGACTGGTCCCTCCTGATAACATGTCCAAAGTACATGAGACAAAGTCTCACCATGTTCACCTATAAAGGACATTCTGGCTGTACTTCTTTCTAGATAGATTTGTTTGTTCTTCTGCCAGTCCATAGTATACTCAATATTCTTCACCAACACCATAATTCAAAGGCATCAATTCTTCTTCAATTTTGTCACCCTTCAGAGATGTCTTCCCTGACCTGCCTTTCTATAGCAACTTACACAGTCATTGATCACTCTCCATCCCAATATCCAGTTTTATCCTTTGTAGCTGTTATCAATATGCAGAATCATTTATATATTTGTTTATCTAATTATCTATTATCTGTCTTCCCTGCATTAGAATTTAAGCTCCAAGAGCTAGAGCGGGGTAGTCAGATGCTTCCTGTGGTCCCTCTTACAACAAAGACCTGAAAAAAACAAGTGAATTGGTTATATATGAAAATCTAAGAGCCCTGAACATCAAAGGCAAAGTTGAGGAATAGGACTAAGTGGCAGGGGGAGGGAGAGATGCTTCAGAAGCAGTGAGGAGTTCCCAGACCTGACCCGGCAAGAACGGGCACCCCACAGGCCAGATCTGCTGGCTCTAGCCCAGTGAAGCGAACAGTAGCATTTGGGATGCGTTTTCCACATTGGGAGAGATCAAGCGGCAAAGAGCGCACTCACACCTCCGGAATCAGTGAAAAGCAGTGCTCCTGCCAAAAGATAAATAAAGAACCCAGTGCCGTCGAGTCGATTCCAACTCACAGCGATCCTGTAGGACAGAGTAGAACTGCCCCATAGAGTTTCCAAGGAGCACCTGGCGGATTCAAACTGCTGACCTTTGGTTAGCAGCCATAGCACTTAACCACTATGTCACCAGCATTTCCAAAAGATAAATATATGTGTCTAATCCACCCCAAAGACCAAAAAACACCCCTGTGGTGAAAAAAACTCTCTCCCATTTATCTGACCCCTTCCCACTCTGCCCCAGGTCCTGAGCTACTTTCCTTGGGCTGGAAGTAAGACCTGTCTCATGTCCTGAGCCAGTCTCTCAGCCTTGGAGAAGGAACAAATTAACAAACAGGGAAAAATTGTCTGCCAGCTCCCTTAAGCCAGGAACTCAGGGCAGAAACAACTCCTTTGCCTAAGCACAGGCATAAGGGGTCCATGGACTTTGAATGCCTTTCACCCCTGTGTAGACCTGTGTGGGCCCATTTCAATAGCATATGCTCTCATTGGCACAGGTACAACAGGATATATACCTGAAGTCTAACTTCAGCTGTTTCCGCTGTATGGCGGAGAGATAGGTTTGTTACATTCAACACTGCTCTGCCTATTAAGCAAGGTCCTCACTTGTCCACATCAGGGCTCCACCCACACCACCATACCACTCTCAACAGGGGTCCAAGGATAAGTGGTGCCTCCCAGATCTTACAGCCAACAGCACTGAGTGCCCATAGTCCAGCTGCAAATCCCACCCACCTATGCACTCTAGGGAACAGGTACACACTTTCCTCAAGACACTCAAGGACAGCTGTCAACCACTTGCCTTGCTCAGTGCATGACCCCATGGTACAGCCAGATACCTGTGCCCACACCAATCACCCATGTCCATTGAAGACTGTAGGTGAGAGCCTACACCACACACTTAGTGACCAACTACCTGGACACCTGAGCTGAATCCAAACGAGAAAAGTAAGTGGACTCCTGGACTCATATACATAGCAACAGCTCTAACCACTGGTGACAGGACATTAGAGCTTCAAAGGGGCCAATAATCAAACTAGCTCACTTGAGCTGCCTATTTGGGCATATCAAAACAAAAGAAAATGAGAAGCTAGGACACGGTAAGCAAACATAAAATAAATAAATACAATAACTTATTGATGGCTTGCAGATAATAGTCAAAAACAAATCACATAAAGAGGCAGACCATGATGGCTTCAGGAGAGGCAATACTAACCTCAGATAAAATAGACTCTAAAATAAAATCCACCATAAAAGAAGGAGCACTATAAAGAAGGGCACTATATAATGATTAAAGGGATGATCCATCATGAAGACTTAACAATAATAAACATCTACGCACCCAATGACAGGGCTCCAAGATACATAGAACAAACTCTAACAAAACTGAAAAGAGAAATTGACAGTTCCACAATAATAATAAGAGACTTCAACACACCACTCTTGGTAAAGGACAGAACACCCAGAAAGAAACTGAACAAAGATACAGAAAGAGCTAAAGAGCACAATTAGCCAACTTGACCTCATAGACATATATGAACACTTCACCCATCAGCTGCAAAATACACATTCTTTTCCAAAGCACTTGGAATGTTCTCCAGAATAGACCACATCTTAGGCCACAGAGCAACCCTCAACAAAATCCAAAACACTGAGATAATACAAACTATCTTCTCTGACCACAATGCCATCAGAGTAGAAGTTAACAACAGGAAGAGTACAGAAAAAAATCAATTACATGGAAACTGAATAACACGCTGCTTAAAAACCACTGGGTAACAGAAGAAATCAGAGATGGAATAAAAAAAATTCCTAGAATTAAATGAGAATGAAAACACATCATATCAAAACCTTTGGGACACAGCAAAGGCAATCCTCAGAGGTGAATTTGTAGCAATAGATGCACACATCAAAAAAGAAGGGACAAAATCAAAACATTAGCTACACAACCTGAACAAATAGAAAGAAAACAGCAAAAGAAGCCCACAGCCACCAGAAGAAAGGAAATAATAAAGATGAGAGCAGAAATAAATGAAATACAGAGTAGAAAAACAGTAGAAAGAATCAACAAAACCAAAAGCTAGTTCTTTGAAAGGATCAACAAAATTGACAAACCACTGGCCAAAAACTAACAAAATGAAAACAGAAGAGGATGCAAATAACCCAAATAAGAAATGAAATGGGGGACATTACAACAGACCCAACTGAAATAAACAGGATCACAACAGAGTATTAAGAAAAACTGTACTCCAACAAATTTGAAAACCTAGAGGAAATGGAAAAATTTCTAGAAACACACTACCTACCCAAACTAACACAAACTGATGTTGAAAATCTGAATAGATGCATAACAAGAGAAGAAATTGAAAAGGCAAAAAAAAAAAAAAAAATTTCCAACAAAAGAAAGCCCTGACCCAGATGACTTTATCGGAGAATTCTAGCAAACATTCAGAGAAGAGGTTACACCAGCACTACTCAAACTACTTCAGAACATAAAAAAGGAAGCAATATTTCCAAATTCATTCTATGAAGCCAGCATAATCCTGATACCAAAACCAGGCAAAGACACCACAAAAAAAGAAAATTACAGACCAATATCTCTCATGAATATAAATGCAAAAATTCTCAACAAATTTCTGCCAATAGAATTCAGCATCATATCAAAAAAATAATACACCATGACCAAGTAGGATTCATACTAGCTATGCAAGGATAGTTCAAAATTAGAAAATCAATCAAGGTAATCCACCACATAAATAAAAAGAAAGAAAAGAATCACACGATTATCTCAATCGATGCAGAAAAGGCATTCCACAAAATCCAACACCCATTCCTGATAAAAACTCGCAATAAAAAAGGTATAAAAGGAAAATTTCTGAACATAATAAAGGGCATATATGCAAAACCAACGGCTGTTAACATTCTTAATAGAGAGAAGCTGGGAAACATTCCCCTTGGGAACAGGAACAAGACAAGGATGTCCTTTATCACCACGCCTGTTTAACATTGTGTTGGAAGTCCTAGCTTGAGCAATAAGGCAAGAAACAGAAATAAAGGGCATCCGAATTGGTAATGAAGAACTTAAACTCTCTCTATTTGTGGATGATATGATACTATACATAGAAAACCCAAAAGACTCCAAGAAAAAACTACTGGTAGTAATAGAAAGATTCAGCAGAGTAGCAGGATACAAGATAGACACAAAAAATCAGTTGGATTCCTATATACCAATAAAGAGAATGATGAAAAGGAAATCAGGAAAACAATACCATTCATAATAGCCCATAAAAAAAAAAAAATGCTTGGGAATAAATCTAACCAGGGATGTAAAAGACCTATACAAAGAAAACTACAAAACACTACCGCAAGAAACCAAAAGAGATCTACATAAATGGAAAAACATACTATGCTCATGGATAGGCAGAGTCAACGTTGTGAAAATGACAATTCTACCCAAAGCGATTTACAAATACAATGTAATACCGATCCAAATACCAACAACATTCTTTAAAGAGTTGGAAAATCTTATCATTAACTTTATACGGAAAGGGAAGGAGCCCCAGATAAGAAAAGCACTATTGAAGAAGAATAAAGTAGGAGAACTTTCACTACCTGACCGCAGAACCTACTATACACCCACGGTAGTCAAAATAGCTTGGCACTGGTACAACAACAATGGAACAGAATTGAGAACCCAAATGTAAATCCATCCACCTATGGTCACCTGATCTTTGACAAGGACCCAAAGTCCATCAAATGGGGAAAAGACAGTCTTTTTAACAAATGGTGCTGGCAAAACTTGATGTCCATCTGCAAAAAAATGAAACAAGACCCACACCTCACACCATATACAAAAACTAACTCAAAATGGATCAAAGGCCTAAATATAAAGCCAAAAACTATGGAGTTCATAGAAAAAAAAAATAGGATCAACGCTAGAGGCCCTAATACAAGGCATTAACAGGATACAAACAACAACCAACAACACATAAGCTCCGGAGGATAAGATGGATAACTGGGATCTTCTAAAAATTAAACATTTATGTTCATCAAAACAGTAAAAAGAGAACCTACAGACTGGGAAATATTTTTGGCAATTACAAATCAGACAAAGTTCTAATCTCTAAAATCTATAAGAAAATCCAATACCTCTACAACAAAAACACAAATAATCCGTTTAAAAAATGGGCAGAGGAAATGAACAGACACTTCACCAAAGAAGACATTCAAGCAGCCAAAAGACATATGAGGAAATGCTCACGATCTCTAGCCATTACAGAAATGCAAATTAAAACCACAATGAGATACCATCTCACCCTGGCATTACTGGTATGAATCAATAAAACAAAAAATAACAAATGTTGGAAAGGCTGCAGGGCGATCAGGACTCTTAATTTAATGCACTGCTGGTGGGAATGCAAAATGAAACAACCATTTTGGAAAACGATATGGCGCTTCCTTTGAAAGTTAGACATAGAAATACCATACGGTCCAGCAATCCCACGCCTAAAAAAATATATCCTAGAGACATAAGAGTCATCACATGAATAGACACATGCACATCTGTGTTCATTGCAGCATTGTTCACAATAGCAAAAAGATGGAAACAACCTAGATGCCCATCCATAGATGAATGGATATACAAACTGTGGTACATACACACAATGGAGTATTACACAACGATAAAGAACAACGATGAGTCTGTGAAGCATTCCTAACATGGATGAATCTGGAGGGCATTATGCTGAGTGAAATAAATCAATCACAAAAGGACAAATATTGTATGAGACTACTACTGTAAAAACTCATGATAAAGTTTACATACAAAAAGAAACAATCTTTGATGGTTACGAAGGTCGGGAGGGGTGGGGATGGAAAAACACTTAATAGAAAATAGATAAGTGGAAACTTTGGTGAAGGATAAGACAGTACACAATACTGGGGAAGACAGCATGCCCTGTACAAGGCAAAGTCATGATAGCTCCATAGACACAACCAAATTCCCTGAGGCACCGAATTGCTGGGCTGAGAGCTATGGAGCCCATGATCTTGGGAAACATCTAGTTCAATTGGCATAACATAGTTTATAAAGAATATGTTCTATATCCTACTTTGGTGAGTAGCGTCTGGGGTCTTAAAAGCCTGTGAGTGGCCATCTAGGATACTCCACTGGTCTCACCTCTTTGGGAGCAAGGAAGAATGAAGAAAACTAAAGATACAAGGGAAAGTTTAGTCCAAAGAACTAATGGACACCATCTACCTCGGCTTCCACCAGACTGAGTCCAGTAAAACTAGGTGGTGCCCAGCTACCACCACTAACTGCTGTGACAGGGATCACAATAGAGGGTCCCAGACAGAGCTGGAGAAAAATGTAGAACAAAATTCTAACTCAAAAAGAAAGACCTGACTTGCTGGCCTGACAGTGACTGGAGAAACCCTGAGAGTATGGCCCCGGAACACCTTTTGAGCTCACTAATGAGGTCACCCCTGAGGTTCACCCTTCAGCCAAAGATTAAACAGACCCATGGAACAAAACAGGACTAAAGGGGGGCACCAGCCCTGGGGCAGGGACTGGAAGGCAGGAGGGAACCAGAAAGCTGGTAATAGGGAACCCAGGATTGAAAAGGGAGAGTGTTCACATGTTGTGGGTTTGTTAACCAATGTCATAGAGCAATGTGTGTACTAACTGTTTGATGAGAAACTAGCTTGTTCTATAAACCTTCATCTAATGTACAATAAAAAAAAAGAAAATATCAAATTTTTAATTGGCTTGATTTTTATAAACCTCTTTAGGCTACGTAAGTTATATCTGTGTAGCCAACATAGCATGCTAGCCTTTGGTTTCCAACTCTAGGATAACTGTTCCCTTGTTGTTTTTCCCAAGAGAGATGCAGTCTTTGGCTCTTTAAGGGGTTTGGCTCTCTGGGTTAGGGCACATTATTTTACCAGACTGTGTAGGGCAGCAACATACCATGTGGCACCCTCGATTAGTAGTGATTACAGCCCCTTCTTCTAGCTCATGTAAATACCTAAGGCAGCCTTGGTTATTGACAATACTGCATAACATTAGGATAACCTTGTCTTTCTTCTGGGTCATGCATTCTTTTTTTTTAATATATTGAGGTTTTCCGTGTTTATTCTTTATTGCAGGGGGTTTATTGCTTTCCTTTCAGCTAGTAGGCATTTGAGACTTCGATCTAGCCACATCATCAAGTAATAATGATTCCCAATTTGTTAATTTGTAGGAATTTTGTTTCTTCAGGGTTCTCCCTTAGCTAATAATCAAATGTATCATGTTTAATTTGGCCTAGTCAATGTACTTGAATAGCATGTTATAAATTCCATACCAGAACTATTGATTATACTTCAGAATTATCTCATATATTCAGGTCGTCTTCTTTACCAGATCAATTTCTGTCAGTTTAATTCCTTTCTTTCATTACAGTAAACGTTCAATTGTTTCATGATACCACGTCTTATGCTCATTTTGCCAATCCTCCACACTGCTGCTGGAATGAAAATTCTAAAGCCAAGGTTTTGCCACAATCAGATAAATATTTATAGCCAATTTTCTCTAAGTTAAACTCTGTGCACCAAATCATGCGTTATTATCAGACCGTAATATATACTTGGAGTTTCTGGGTGGCACAAGTGGTTGAGTGCTCAACTAGTAACTGAAACATTGGTGGTTGAATCTTCCCAGAGGCACCTCAGAAAAAAGGCCTGGCAATCTGCTTCCAAAAGGTCACAGCCTTAAAAACCCTATGGAGTGCTGTTCTGTTCTGCAACACATAGGTTCACCCTGAGTTGAAATCATCTCAATGGCAACTGGCTTGTTTTGGTATTATACACTTAAAACAACATTATTTGCCATTCTCCCAAGCAATGTAAAATTTAGTTCCAATTTCTGAAGCGACCTCTTGCTGTTTTGCTTCTCTGGCTTTGCCATGCCCACACTATGTCATCCGTTACTATCTTCTTCTGCTATCTTTCAGGCACTAAGCAAACATAAGCTCTATTTGATCAACTCTTGAACAACTCCAAGTAGTAAGTCCCTGTCATACCGGGGCTGTCTACCTTTGTTACAGAATTCAACACATTGTTTTCAAACCACGTGTTGTTCATTTATGTAGACTCACTACTCAAGAACAGAAACTTCAAAATAGTAGACTTTCATTAAAAGATTTTGGTATAAACAAATCATTTCAAGATTCTTTAGCAATATTGCATAATGGCTAAAAGCAAGGATTTGGAAAATAAAGACTTGATTTCAAACTCCAGATCTTACACTTATTAAAAACCAAAAACCAAACCCGCTGCCGTCGAGTTGATTTCGAATCATAGTGACCCTATAGGACAGAGTAGAACTGCCCCATAGAGTTTCCAAGGAGCGTCTGGCGGAATTGAACTGCTGACCTCTTGATTAGCAGCTCTAGCACTTCACCACTACACCACCAGGGTTTCCTTACACTTATTAGCTGGGTAATTTTGAGCACATCAATTTTTACCTGTCAAGGCTTCAGTTTTCTCTTTGAAAGGTGCCAATAAGAAAATGAAAGGATAATTAAGATACTGGAAGAAAATATTTGCAACAGATATATAAGACATAGAACTTATATCTAGAATATAAAAAGAGACCTTAAAAAAAAAAAGATACAACTCAATAATTCAAAGACAAATGATCCAATAAAAAAAGGTGTAAAAGATTTAAACTGACACTTCACAAAAGAATATTTATGAATTGGAAATAAGTACATGAAGAGATATTCAGCATCTTTAACCATTAAGAAAAATGATACCATGGAGACACTAATGAAATAAAGCCAACCTGGCCATGTTGATATCGGGTAAACCTGAATTCAAAGACAAGGAATAATAACAAAAAGAAAGAGAAAGAATTCTCAGTGATAGAGGTGCCAATTCATCAGGAAGATAAAAACAATCTTAAATATATTTAACTGAATAACACAGCTTCTAAATACCAGAAAAAAATGTACAAAACTAAAAGAAACAAGAGGTAAATCTACAATCATATTTGAAGAGTTTAACACTTCTCTCTCAGTAATTAAGAGAACAAGCAGAGAAAAAAAATCAGTAGGATATAGATGATTGGCATATCACTATTAATCAATTTGACCTAATTGACAGTTATAGAACACTATATCCAACAACTGCAGAAAACACATTGCTTTCAACTGTACACAGGACAGTCATCAAACCAGACTATACATATGCTGGACCATAAAAACAAGTCTCAATAAATCTAAAATATTGAGATCACATAGAGTAAGTTCCTTAACCACAATGGCACTAAAACTAGAAATCGAATTTAGAAAAGTAGAAAATTCCTAATATATGGGAATTGAATAACAGAATCCTAAATAAACTATGGATCAAAGAATAAATTGTAATGAAAACTGGAGAGAATCTGAATCACTTTGACTACTATGTAAGAATAGACAAGGGGGAGGGAGTAAGGACCAAAACAAGGAGACCAGTTAGATGGTTATTACAATTATCCGGGTAAGAGATGATGTTGGAATGGTTGAGAGTGGTAACAGAGTGGTGAGAAGTGGCCAGATTCTGAATATGTTTAAAAGTATAGCCAACAGGTTTTGTTAATTTTTGGATATGGGGTTTGAGAGAAAGAGAGGAGTCAAGGATTAATCCTTGCTTGAGTATGCAAAAAAGATAGCTTCCATTAAGTGAAATTAAGAAGATTGAAAAACAAACAAATTTTAGGGAAAATAACATGAGTTGAAATTTGAGCATACTTACTTGTTAAGATCTCTATTATCCATTTGGAAACCCTGGTGGCGAGTGGTTAAGTGCTATGGCTGCTAAACAAAAGGCCGGCAGTTTGAATCCACCAGGCGCTCCTCGGAAACTCTGTGGGGCAGTTCTACTCTGTCCTATATGGTCGCTATGAGTCTGAATCGACTTGATGGCAACAGGCTTTGTTTTTTTTGTTTTTTTTTATTATAACAGCTGTTAACAGTTGGATATATGAGTCTGTTGTTCAGGGGAGAGCTTAGCACGAAAGATACAAATTTTAGTCTTATATATATATACCAAAAACCAAACCAAATGAGTTGCCATTCGAGTCGATTCTGAATCATCGTGACCCTACAGAAAAGAACTGCCCCATAGGGTTTCGAATGAACGCCTGGTGGATTCAAACTGCCGACCTTATGGTTAGCAGTCAAATCTTAACCAATATGCCACCGGGGTTTGTATACATACATACGTATACATATACACAAATACACACAATGCACATATAATGTGTACCTGTAATACATTCAGTAGTCTATACTTACATACTGAGATGACAAAAGAAGTAAGATCCCTGAAGCAAGCCAACAAGTAAATGGCCAGAAAAAGGAGAAAGAATCAGCAAAGGAGAGCTGAGAAGCTGTGGCCAATGAGGTAGTAGGCAAACCAAGAAAGTACGGCACCATGGAAGCCAAGTCAAAGTGTTTCAAGAAAGAGAAGGACTGCTTCTACTTGTAGGGTGAGCATGACTTAAATGTGAATGGGAGCCTGAACTGACTTTTGATTTAGAACATCCAAGTCATTGGTGACATGGAAAAGACTAGTTTTGGTGAAGTGGTGGGGGTAAAGTCTGATTGTAGTGAATTCAAGAGAAAACAGTGAGTACAATAGTGTATAGAGACAACTGTTTTGTGGAGGGTTTTTTTTTTTTTTTAAAAGAGGAGAAATAGGGTAGTGCTGGTAGGGAAAGTTAGGCCAACAGGGCATATTTTCAAATGGAAGAATGTTGGCATTTTTGCATATTGATGGAGAAAATATAATAGGGAGGAAATAACTATCAACTCAGACACAAAAGGAAAGAATTGAAGAGGTGTTGGAGGTCGGAAGTTTGAGGAGAGGAGGTATGAGATAGTCATTTTAGGGAACAGGACAATGAATGGAGCAGGAAATATAAAATTACTGTTTAGCAGCATTATGAGTCTAATTAATGTCACTGATTGTGAACTTAAAGTGAGACCAGACTTCATGATTGCTCATTTATCTCCAGATATTTTCACCTGAGCGGGTACTGGGTATAAGGCAGGCAGAGATTTAGACTTAATTTTTTTTTTTTTTAGGATTGGGGCTTTGCCAAAAACGTAGGAGAAAGATGAAATTGTATTCAAGGAAGTGATTATAATGATTGATAATGGAATTTAAGGAAGAAGGAGGATGTGACAGAAAGTAAAAAGGGGGTAGAATCAATGGATTTTAATTCTTAAACAGAGGTGATACTGTGATCGGAGCAACGAAGAAGTGAGCAGAAAAGATAAGAGCTGTTGGATGTTTGGCATAAAGAACATGGAAAGATTGCAGTTATTGGAATTAAGAGTGGGAATGAGTATCTGTGGTGGTTTAAAGGACAAAATCATTAGAGGAGAGCAATTTAAGAAGCTGAGATTTTAGGGTTCTGGAAATACAATCTATGTGACTGTAGAAATCACCCACGGTTTTGACAGGAATAGTGGAGAGAGTGACAGTAAGCCAGGATCTAACATCTTCAAGGAATAAAGAGATGTTGGTTGACTTGCATCTGGGTGTAATCTGTTGACATGAGATTAAAGCACAGGTGGGTAGAGTTAAGAGAAGGAACAGATGGCCTGGTAGGGACAACAGGAGAAAGGAATATTCCTACCTCACCTCCAGGCCCTGACTGAATACAAATGCAGAGGGGAAAACAACCTCCCCAAGAGAGACTCACAGCACAGCATTGTCCTCAGAAGAGAACCTGATTTCAAACTCTTCCTTGAGGATAGAATAATACCGGTCTCTAGAAATAGCCCAGGAGAGAATGACTGTCACTAAATCTGCTTTTCTGGCATCTGAGGTGTCTGCTATAACTTGACACTTCCTTTGGTGTCATAAGAAAGTGTTACTGCTGCTTCTCTGGCAGTCTCAACCAATCCCCAAACTGCTGACAACTTAGAAGATCTCACACCTATTGGTGACAAAATTAGTCTCCATGTGATGAGACAGAGGTTCTCTGTCTCTCTCTGCCTCCTTCTTTCTCCTACTGTCTGTTTTTGGAGGGGGAGGGTAGAGGGAAGGGATGATGGGATAGTTCGAAACACTTTTGGCTACTTGTTAGTATCAGAAGGTAGAAAGAGTATACTGCCAAAAAAAAAAAAAAACACTAAATATATAACTGAAGCGTGCAATGTGTTAATACTTCTTAACACATCAAGTGGGATGTGACGCATCTTGAAAGCAACCAGAGAGAGTTTTGAAAGGCGAGCCCTCCCAGCTAGGAAAATGTCAGAAGACTATATTAAAAAAGAAAAACTATCAGTGGCTGGATGCCCATCTCTGCCATAACCCTGTACACTTTTCTTCTTTTGTAAATTGGTTCGTCAGCAGAGGAAAATTGTTCTTATGGGAAACTTCCTAGATTTCGAGACTAGAGTTAGGACTTAATTCCTAACATATCTGGTGAAATGAAGTGAAAGAACTTGCGGACCCTTCAGTAAATTTTCTTTTCTAAAGTGGTTTAGATTAAGATAAAATTACTGAGATAAGATCACTGAATTTCAAATCACAATATTGGAGTTCCAATCCTGATTCTGCAACATGACCAACCACTTCTGGTCTCAGTTTCAACATTACTTTCTCAGAGAATTCCTCTTACCTCCTAAGTATCCCTGTTATTCTTGTTATGGACCCCTATCAATCCCTGAAATTCCCTTTTGTAGCTCCTTGCAGACTTATACATTTGCGCTCATTTATTTGATCTATGCCTTTCCTGCTGGACTATAAGCCTGTGAAACAAGGGAGTGCCTAGCCTCAGCTCCTATACAGGTGCTGGTATATAGAAGTTCATCAGGAAATACTCATCGTTGGGCTGACTGACTGGGCACATGACTTAACCACACTGGACTTTAATTTCTTCAAACCTGCTCTGCAGACTTCACAGAGCCATTGGGATCAAAAGTATATTTGTGAAGTTCTTTTATAAGAACTTTTATAACATATATTTTTGAATGTACCAAACAGCTTTCCAATATATTCATAAGGTTAATTCATCACTATTACTACTTCTCCTAGAAATAAGTACTTAATTTCCATGGTTCCTTTAATTACATTTCAAATAGCTGGCTTCAAGAAATCAAGCAAACCTCAGGAACCTGAGAACTTACTTTAAATACCACCAGATTTATTAAGATCACCTGAAAATTTTAAATTACAAATTTCTGAGAGTAAAAGTCACCTGGGGGCTTTCCTGAGATTCCCCACTGTCTCCTTCAAGTACTATAATCAATAGTTTTTTTTTTAAAACTAAATTCTTTGTTATTCATCTCACAGTTGAATATATGTGCTTCTGAGTATAAAAGCAGATAAGCTCAATATTAATCAGAAGCTGAAAATTTTACATGTTGACCCAGACTATCTGACTAGTGCACATAGCACCTTAGCCATTCATTTATACACATGCCTATCCATCCATTCATCCAGCCACCCACCCATCCATACAATCATTCATCCCTCCATCCATTCATCCATCTATCCATCCATCCATCCATCTATCCACCCATCCAATAGATATTTGGTGAACAATGTGCTTGGTGTTCAGGATACAAAGAAATGCAGAGAGAGAATGCAAGGCCATGTTTTTTTGTTAGGTACCATTGAGTTGATTTTTGACTCATAGCAACCCTGTATGACAGAGTAGAACCGTCTCAGAGGCTTTTCTAGGCTGTAATCTTTATGAGAGCAGATGGCCAGGTCTTTCTTCCATGGAGCTGCTGGGTGGGTCCAAACTGTCGATGTTTCAGTTAGCAGCCAAGCACTTAACCATTGCACCACCAGGACTCCTTAGGTACTGCAATAATTATGCATTTACATGATTTTAAGTATCATAAGAACTATGCTGGAGCACATAAATACGTGGAACTCAGAATGTAGGCCCAAGAAATGCTTTTTGGATAAGAGGCCACTTGAGCTGAGACCTAAAAAATTAGTAAGAATTTAACAGGAAAAAGAAAACAGAATATTTCAGGAAGACATGGAGGTAAGACAGAGGTTGAAATATTTAAGAAATTTTAGTCATTTAATATGGTTAGAAAAAGTATATGTGTTCCAGGAGTATGGGATGGAATTATCAGGGATATGAGGCTAAACAGGATTGTAAATATCAGATCATGAAAGCCTTTATATGTTTGCACTGCTCTTAAATGCTCGTACAAATTATAATCTGAATGTGGGCCCATAGAAACCATTTCTCTGTGTTCTCCAAGTTAATAGTCAATAGAAAAATAGAACTGAAAGATATAAATCGTGTGTAGACCCTCTGATTTGTCACCTGTGTGTGGACTTGATGAGGGTTTCTAGTTGCAGGCAATATTGCAGGAGTCTTCGCTTATACAAATGTAGGGAATAATCAACCAAGACTAATCAAAATTCACTACACAAGAGCCTTTTCTTCAATGTGTAAAACCAACCATCTCAAGGCCAATAGAAAGTGACATCTTATAGGTAGTAGGTCTCCTGATGACTCACCATTTTAGCTATAACCAGTCCCTTAAATAACTTCTATCATTTATATGAAGAACAGGGCACCAAGACTGGAGGAAGGTGCGTTAACAACCTGTGTTATGCAGATGACATAACCTTGCTTGCTGAGAGTGAGGAGGACTTGAAGCATTTTCTGATGAAGACCAAAGACCACAGCCTTTAGTATGGATTACACCTCAACATAAAGAAAACAAAATTAAATGGGGAAAAGATTGAAGTTATCAAGGATTTCATTTTACTTGGGCCCACAATAAACACCCTTGGAAGCAGCAGTCAAGAAATCAACAGATGCATTACATTAGGCAAATCTTCTGCAAAAGATCTCTTTAAAGTGTTGAAAAGCAAAGATGTTACCCTAAAGACTAAGGTGCAGCTGACCCAAGCCATGGTGTTTTCAACCACCTCATATGCATGTGAAAGCTACACAATGAATAAGGAAGACCTAAGAACAATTAACACCTTTAAATTGTGGTGTTGGCGAAGAATGTTGAATATACCATGGACTGAAAAAAGAATGAACAAATCTGTCTTGGAAGAAGTGCAGCCAGGATGCTCCTTAGAAGCAAGGGTGGTGAGACTATGTCTCACATACTTTGGATGTTATCAGGAGGGATCAGTCCCTGGAGAAGGACATTATGCTTGGTAAAGCAAAGGGTCAGTGAAAGAGAGGAAGACCCTCAACAAGATGGACTGATGCAGTGGCTGCAACAATGGTCTCAAGCATAACAACCATTGTGAGGATTGGCAGGCCTGGACAGTGTTTTGCTCTGTTGTACATAGGGTCGCTATGAGTCGGAACCGACTTGACAGCACCTAACAACATTATTTATATAACAATTATCCTGATTTTTCTGGAATGGCAACATTTTCATGTAATACTTTTCTTTTCAATAAATTTAATTTATTAAATGTATAACTAAAGTAAATGTGATTTATTTATATTTTAATAACTAAATATGCAAATAAAAATAAATTTTGTTCAGATGAATGCCAAGAATTTAGGTTCCCCAAATTTGGTTCTTATGCCTCTTAATTTTCCTATGCAAATGATTTGATATATTAAAAAATAAAAACCTGTGTAAGAAAAAGTTCATAATTCCTTCATGTAAATTCATCTCAGGAGATTATATAGCCAAATTTATAAGGACCACTTAAGTTGCAATATTTTCTTTAATCTCCCAGGTAATTAACTTTCAAGCATACCAAAGAGAACGGTAACTCGTATATACCTATGTGGTAATCAAGTTTCAAGATGGCCTACAAAGATCCTTCCCTCCTGGTATTAATGCCTTTGTGTCAGCTCTTATCACACTGATTCATGGCTGGCCTGGATGACCAATTGAATACTACGGAATGGACAGTATGTGACTTCTGTGGTTAGGTCATAAAACATGGTGGCTTTCACCTTGCTCCTTCTTGGATTACTCTCTCTAGGGGAAGTCAGCTGCCATGTTGTGAGGACACTCAATAGGGTATGTGGAGGTCCACTTCGTGAAGAACTGAAGTTATCTTCCAATAGTCAGTACTACCTTGCCATCCATGTGAGTGAGCCATCCTGGAAGCAGATCCAGTGAAACCTTCAGATGACTACAAGCCCTGATGACATTGTGACTGAAACTTCTTGAAATAAACTGAGCCAGAACCATCCAGCTAAGCCACCACTGAACCCTTCTCCAACAGAAACTATGTAAAATAATAAGTGTTTATGGTCATATTAAACCACAAAGTTTTGCAGTAATTTGTTGCACATGGGAATAGATTTCTAAAGCAACCTACTATTGGTCACTTATAATCCCAGATAATAGTGAATACAATGGTACTGGAAGCAGTAGCTCAAGAATCAAAAGGTTTTGGGTATTGTGGTGAACCAAATAATGGTTTCTCAAAGATGTCCAGGTCCTAGTCCCCAGAACCTGTGACTATGTCACCTTATATGACAAAAAGGACTTTGCAGATGTGAAGAAATGGTAAGATCTTGAGATGGGGATATTATCCCTGGTTATTTGGGTAGTGCATTGGTTAGAGCAATTGACTGCTAACTGAAAGCCTGGTGGTTTGAAACCACCAGCAGCTCCACAGGAGAAAGATGTGGCAGTCTGCTTCTATAGAGATTTATAGCCTTGGAAACCCTATGGGGTCACTCTATGAGTTGGAATTGACTCGACGTTGGTGGGTTTGGTTTTGGTTTAATGTAATCATAAGAATTCTGGTAAGAGGGGGCCAAGAGGGTTAAAGTGGAGTAGGAATAGGTGAAAGCAAGAGGTTGGAGTGGATGCAAGAAAAGGGCTCTGAGCCAAGGAATGTGGACAGCTTCTAACAGCTGAAAAAGGGAGGGGAACAGATTCTGCTCTGAAGCTTCCAGAAAGACCACAACCCTGGTCAGACTTCTGACCCCCAGACTTGTAAGAGAATAAATCTGTGTTATTTTTAGTCGCTAAATGTGTGGTCACTTGTATAGCAACAATAGAAAACTAATATTGTACCAGTGGTGGGGGGCGGGGAGGGCAGCTAAGCAGTCCAACAGTGGTTGAATTCACTTCTCCTCTTACAACAGCTTCCTGAGCCTAGCATACAATCCTCCAAACTTCTATTCTGAACAAATGTGCTCCAAAGGCTGCTATCCAGCAAAACGAAGAGATTCAAATGACTCTCATCATTTAATTAAGAAACACATTTGACAATGCTAAGCCTCCTGAGCTTTCACCCAAAATGCATGCAATTTTTAATACAAGAGTACAAAATTCTGTTCCCAGCATAAGCTCTGTGAATATGTGTTGATGATGATACACAGCAAAACTTACGAAAAATAATTTTAGATATAAAGGAAATATGAGGATCTTTGAGTGTTTGCGCTTTCCGTAAGTGGATTTGATGCAGTCTTATGGCCCTAAATTTTTTGAATGATAGTAACAAGCCTAATACTTACATAGCATTTCATGCAATGCTTTATATAACACCTCAGGTGATCCTCACAACACCCGTATGTGGTCGGTAAGACTATTATTAGTATTTTCATTTTATTTATGAAGAATCTAAGTCTCAGCAAGGTTGACTTCTCAAATGTCATCAAACTAGAAATGACAAGAGCAGTGACATGAATCCCCTTACTCATTTCATAATTAACACTAAAAATATATATACCTCATGGTTTTATATTGTGCTTTCCAAGTGTTAGTTAAAGGAAAAAAATGTCATTAGAAAAATAACTGGATAAAATATGATTCTTTTTCTTTTGGTGAATATATGTTGAAAATTCCTACATCCCAGGCACCAGGCCTACAACTGTGAACAAGAAGTTCATTGTGTAGTGGAAGAGACATCGAGTAGGTTGGCATTTCCCCTTTACACTGGTGGGAGCTATGACAGTGGCAAGCACTACATGTCAAGGGAGCACATGGCAAGGGACACTAATCTGGACTTCCCAGAGGTGGCGACTCAAATTTGTAACTGGGATTGAGAAAGTTAGCCAAGCAAATGGGGTATGGGGATGAGAGAGATGTTGCAGGAAGAAGATACAACGTGTGCAAGGATCTGTATGCAAGGAAGAATCTGTCACTTTTCTAAGTCCGGTGTAGCTAAATGTGACCTGGGCGTGAATCCGAAGTGGTGAGACATGACACTGGAGAGCTACATGGGACCAGTGTTGCCAAGGATATTATGAGGCATTGAAGGGTAGTAGGACAGGAAGTATGGACACACAGAACATATCTCTGTGTTACAGTCAATGAGCACAGGCTTCTCAGCCTGGGGAGTCTTCACTGGTTCATCTTCCCAGGTTCTGGGCTCCTATATATGCAGGTCACAAACTCTCTCTACACATCAATTCATTTATGTGCCATCAGGTTCTGAGAAAAGGATTCTAGTTATCCCAAGCTATTTGAAAGTGAATAACTATTACAAGCCTGTTCAGTGAAAACAGAATTAGAGTAAAGGGGGTGGGGAACAGGTTTCAAAGAATGTTTCAACACAGCAGAACTGCCTCCTCATGCCCGCAATGGAGAATACGTGCGGTGTGATGGATTGCTTTTGTGTGGCCTTACTCACCTTGGTCTTATAACTCCCACCCACGTAATTGTGCAGAATTGTACAGATAGGGTAATTGTAGCCCACGAAGAGGATTGGTCAGTTTTGCCATCCTGCTGGGCTTAAAATGACCCTTCCACCACCAAGGAAGAACAGCCAGGAACCAGCACCTTCTTTTGACCCAGGATTCCTGCACTGAGAAGCTCCTGGACCCAGGAGATGGAGAGCAAGCTGTGACCCTCAAGGTGGCAAGAAGCAGCAGAAAAGACCCTGCAGCAGAGACCTGGCAGCAGGAGACGGCATGGTGGGCTTCCTGGCCCAAGGATAGAGAAAGCCTACGGGCAGAGGCCGAGGGCCAGTCAGAGCTGTGCCTGCGAGCATGGCTGGGAAGAGGCTATGCTGCTGGAAGAACTGTATCCTGAGTGTTCCTGAGCCTGAATTGTAACTGTTACTGCCCTAATAAACCCTGTAATCGTGAACATTGTCTGTGAATTCTGTGTGGCCACTGCAATGAATTATCAAACCCAGCAGAGAAGTAGAGAGTACCGTTGGAGGGACGATTGGTGTCAGAATTGGTAAAGATAGCAGAGAGAGGAGGCATGTCTGACCGTCACCTCATAGAATCAGTCTTGGGCTGTTGATCTTGATTTTCCTTCCCCCTCGTGAAGTTAGAGGAGGTCAGACACTGCCTCCATGCCATTTTTACAGTATACTTACTCTTCACCATATACCACCCTGATGCCAGTAACACAGAGCTGAGCCTTACTCCTTGAGGAGGACCACTGACTAGAAGGATGTTTTCTTAAGTCTTCCTTAAGAAATTGCCAGACCTTTCCAGTTTCAAAGTATTAATCTGTGCACTTCATATTTCAAAGGCCTGTCCTCTAATTCCTTCTGGACTGTTGCTGTCATTGTTAGCTACCATCCCATCAACTCCAACTCTGACTCATGGCGACGACATGCGTGCAGAGTAGAACTTCTCCACAGGATTTTCAAGGCTGTGAATTTTTGGAAGCAGATTGCCAGGCCTGTCTTCTGAGTCATCTCTGGGTGGGCTCAAACCACCAGTCTTTCAGATGGTAGTCGCATGCTTAACTCTGGTGCCACCCAGAGACGCCTTCTAGGAGAACTCCTAAAATACATCTGCTTTTTCAGGCTGCATAAATTTCTATTAGATCTTGTTCAAGATGATCTCCTTCCTTGAATCTCTTCCTGGCTTACTTCTTTGTAATATCATGTTCTTTTACCTTGTATTCACTTGGGGCTTAATCTTATTATCTATGGTCTAGGTTCATGCACCTGGCAAGGAGTAGATGTGGTAAGAAATTTTTAAAAGGTAGTTAGTATACCATTTTGCAAACTGCGTAACTCCAGAAGTGTAAGACCTGGAGTGTAAAAAGCATTTTAATAGTTTAGAAATACAAACTTAATGCAAAGTAATGTTATGTTAAATAAGGATTAATTCGCTTACCATGTTGTGTGTTATGGATTTAATGAACAGCCAGAATTAATTCACTAAGTGTCAGGCTAGGGACTTAAAAAAAAAATCAATAGGTTTCCTAGCAATACAAACTTAACTCTTAGGTGGAATGAGTTTGTTTATTAAATATGGCCAAATTATTCATTGTAAGTGTTTTAAGAAGGAAAGGTATTTATCCTCTTATAGCTGTTTTAACTGTGGGGTTGAGATGTTAAAATCATTTGTCAGGAAAATTCATAAGAGGTGCAGTGGGGTACAGCGGACAGCACTTTGAACTAGGTAGGTACCAGTGAGAAAACATGTCTTATCTGTTTTGTTCATTGCTGACTCCCCCTTCACCTAAAACAGTTCCTAGCATCTAGTAGATGCTTTGTGGTTATATATTCAATAAGCGAGTGAATTAATATCTTTCCAGTTCAGTCCTGCATATACTCGAGTAGAACTGCCCCACAGGGTTTCCAAGGAGTGGCTGGTGGATTTGAACTGCTGATCTTTTGGTTAGCAGCTGAACGCTTAACCGCTATGCCACCAGGGCTCCATCCAAGTTATAGGCTACCTTAATTTTACTCTTCTACGGTGACTTACTTAAGCCCTCCGGTTGTACTTATTATCAGTGTTTGGCTAATTGCTCTGTAAAATAGTAAATAAACCTATTTTCTTTGAATTTCACATATCATGAAGCTGTGCACAGTGCAAGTGCTGAAAAAAATTAATGCTGAAGTTTATACAAGGTATAAAATAGTACAATCTCTTCTGTTATCAAGTACCTTCTTCATATGCTTGTTGAAGGATTAAATGAGATGATATGTACAAAATGCAGAGCTGGTCTAGAGAAAGCCCTCAATAAATAAAATTTGCTAACATACAGTTTAGCTTAGTGTAGAAGAAATACATTTTGAATTAGACATCTATGGCTTTAAACTCTAACTGTATGACCTGATCAAGCTACATAATCTCTCTGTATTCATAGGGAGGCTACATTTCCTCATGTTTTCTTGCAAAAATTTTGTATTATATTGGAAAGATGGCTGTGATAATGTATGACAATCTCTCAGCAGAGTGATTTCCACATAGCAAGTACTCAATAAGAGATCATTTTAGTGTTACTGAGTATAAAAAGACTGTGCTAGACACTGAGTGGAAAATGGGAATGTAAGAAATGTGAATAATGAACACATCAGTTTTTACTTCTTGATAAATTCAAAAAGCATATGAAACTACGGTAGTTAGGAAACTCTAGCTACTATAACAAATAAACACAAAATTTCAGTGGCTAAACCTAATAGAAGCTCATTTCTTACTCAAGTAAAAGTCTAAGGTGGCTGTTCCTGTTTGGCAGGATCAGCTTTGTTCCATGCAGTGACTCAGGGAACCAGTCTCCCCTGTCTTGTGACTCTGAAGTCCCTTAGGACCTCAGCATCTTCTGCTTCCAGCCAGTAGAGGGGGAAAGGGAGAGAGGGAGACATAGTAGAAGGTATAATTACTTTTATAAACCCCAGGTTTAGAAGTAACCAACTTACTTTGGCTCACATTTCATTAATGAAAGTCATTTACCCTTAGGGCTAGGAAATGGAGTTCCTGGCTTGGTAGGACTCCCAGCAACAACTAGACACTATGAAGGGGGGAAAAAAATGTTGGTGGGCAGCTTAATCATATCTGTTATGGAGGCAAACCTATAACAAAATAGAGTGATCTCAGGATACGGAAAAACTGCGGGTTACAGTCTGGAAGTAAAACCAGCCAGTCCTGAGACTCCATATTGGAGCTCTGGAGTTCTGGGTCACTTTTAAATCTTCTCTCTGCTGTGTAATCAACAGTAGAAAATCCTACTGGGTGGTAGAGTCAGAAAAGAGACTGAGATGATGGGAAGTGCTATTATATCCTATTTCGGTAGTATGATTAATATAGGATTCTAGAGTAGTATCCCAACCCAAGAATTTAAGCTTACGGCTGAAGAATTTTGATATAGTTCTTCCTCTGCTTACCCCTGGCAGTATGAGGCTATAAGTCAGATAGAACATAACCCCTTGGCTCGGACATTCTTCAATCATAAATGTGGATCTCTGTGTGTGACAGGTCTGACCTTATGAGGAATGATTGAGTTTTCTGATTTTTATTACTTTGTTTGACAGAGGATCATTAAAATAAAGTTAGCATTCAGTAACAGCACTAAGCTTTTGAGAAGACCTTTTCTCAAAATTAGTTAGGTGAGCAGCACTGTCGTACAATTTGCTATCACGCAATAAGATATTCCAAATGCTAGTGCTGAGAATGCCATTCATTGAAACGCAGTGCACAGCATGCAGATATGTAAGAAACTGCCAGAATGTGAAAGCATCTTCTAAAAATTAATAAACCGAACCAAATCGAATAGCTTATGGCGGGTCCCAGGCAGGGAGGAATAAAAGCTATCCAAAGGGAAATGTGCAGTGGCCAGAATTAATTTACCTGTGAACCAGTTCTTCCACATTAAAGGGAATCAATAGAAAATGCTTTGCTAAAGGACTTAGACTTGAGTTTAATTTGAAAATAACTCATTGTAGTAATTTATTATTAAAAATTATATCATTATAACTGGAGCTGAGTTTATTCTTATAGTTAGACTTCTAAATTACCTGAGAATGTACAGTTGTTTATTTTTTTAAATCCAAAATAATAAATGATAGAATCATAGTGTGGCACACATTTGCTTATGGATGAAGAGTTTCCTTGCTTACATTCTTTCAAATGTTATTTTTTCAAGCCCAAGAGACAGAAAGGGCCACATAAACGAGAGACTATGTCAGCCTGAGACCAGAAGAACTAGATGGTGCCCGGCTACAACCGATGACTACCCTGACAGGGAACACAACCGAGAACTCCTGAGGGAGCTGGAGAACAGTGGGATGCAGACCTCAAATTCTCATAAAGAGACCAGACTTAATGGTCTGACTGAGACTAGAAGGACCCCGGTGGTCATGGCCCCCAAACCCAACTCTTCAGACAGGGATTAGACTGGACAATGGGTTGGAGAGAGATGCTGGTGAGGAGTGAGCTTCTTGGATCAGGTGGACACTTGAGACTATGTTGGCATCTCCTTTCTGGAGGGGAGATGAGAAGGTAGAGGGGGTTAGAAGCTGCTGAAATGGACATGAAAAGAGAGAGTAGAGGGAAAGAGTGGGCTGTCTGATTGGGGGAGAGCAATTGGGAATAAGTAGCAAGGTGTATATAAGTTTTTGTGTGAGAGACTGACTTGATTTGTAAACTTTCACTTAAAGCACAATAAAACTTTTTTAAAAAAGTTATTTTTTGCAAGTAATTATATAAAAAAGATGTCTGTGATTTCACCAGCAAATATTAAGGCTGGGAGAAAATTATCCTTGAAGAAAACACGAAATTTTGGTATGGTACTTTTGCTTTCAAAAACATTTTCTTATTTAATGGTAGGGCCTTATTAAAATGTAGAACACTGATTCCAGTTCTAAAGTTGTTTAAATATTCCATAAAAATTCATAAAAAACATACTAGCACTATAATTTAGTACAAATAGTTATACAGTGGTGCATGAGAATTTCATATCAGAATTAACTGTAGTGTAGGACAGTTGCTTATTGAAAACGAGGTTTTAGAAGCTACAACAGATGGTTAGATAGTCGGTTTGCTAGGTTAAATGAAATTAGTACAACCGGTTCATACTATTTGTCTCTTATACAACTAAAAACTTACATATTTAAGAAAAGATGAGTTTGGACCATAAAGCAAGAGCCTACCTTTCAGTGAAAGACTACCATTTCCATGACAGTGAAAGGAAGGCCCTTCCCCCAGAGCGAAAATGTACATGAGAGTTTATAAATTACAAGGAAGAGAAATTAAGGTCCAGGAATGAATCCTCTATCCAGTATTAATAAATAGGCCAACAATACAAAAAAAAATGGTTACCAACTTCAGCAGAGCTATAACCAGTTATTTAATCCCAAGAGCACCAAATATTCAGAATACCATAACTAGGAGCCAGGAAGTACATGTAATACAAAGAGGAGTATAACAGTTCCATGGCCATCACACTTTGTAGTAGTGATATTCCCAATTGCTTTAAGTATCATGACAGGTAGAAGGGTTCAAAGGAAAACAGATTGAATGCCGAGACTAGAGGCATACTTTGAACAAATCACTTAGGCACTCCGGGCCTCCATAACCTGAGATGTAAAAGGCAGGGTTTAAGGTGGACGACTCTAATCTGTCTTATGCTTTAGCATTCTGAGCATTATTCTGTGCTAGGGCTCCTAGTTCAGTGATATAAAGCAGGAAGTGGCACCTTCTTCAAGCTGAAGTAAAACCATTAGCCTAAAGTTCCTCTGAGACTCAGCAATTATGGTCCAGAAATGAAAGGGAAGAAACATCAGTTAGTGCCAAAGTAATTACAGAAGCAAGGCCTTTTAAAAACAGATGTCACCCCAAACTGAATGTCAAAGAAGTAACAGCAGCAAGATGACATTATTCTAAGTGGCTGCTAGTTTCACATATTATTCTGTAGTTTAGATACAAGAGAGACCTTTTAGGTCATGGCAAGAAAAATTAACCAAACTTTGAGAGGAAGCCATTCATTACTTGAGAACAGATGGGGCTTTACAGGGCTGATTGATTGGCTTACATGACTTCTCATTTACTTTTGCACACAATCATAAAGTAACACTTTTCCTACACATTGCCAGTGTGCCAACTGTTAGTCTCCAACCAAAACAGGAGAACTGTTTAAAAAATGAGAAGAACCACTGAGGTAATATCAAATTTCTCTGGCACAATATAGTAATATGGCTTCCTATTTACCAAGTGCATTAACATGTCCGAGCCAAGAGAATTAAGCAAATAGTTATTCTTCTAGAAAATTCATCTTGAATGTAGGAATTCAGGTGATCATGATTAAGCATTTTCTAGGCCTCATTCCAAAATCAATGATGAATTTTGAGATAAAGACTATGTTTGTATCTACCCTCACTGTCTCCCCTTCAACAGGTTTCAAGAAGCTGAAGCAAATAGATTGAATGAAAGCTACACATCTATAGCACTTACCAGCCCCACTGGCACAAAGACCTTGTGCTGGTCTGAGAGGAAGGAAATTTCGCAGTCAGAAGAAAATTTGCAAAACTGTCAGTGAGCTCAAAATTTTCCTCTTAAGCACAACAAAACAAACTCATTGCCATTGAGTTGATTCTGACTCATAGCAACCCTACAGAACAGAGTAGAACTGCACCCATAGGGTTTTCAAGAAACAACTAGTGGATTAGAACTGCTGACCTTTTGGTTAGCAGTCAAACCCTAACCACTTCTTCATCCTTCATCCAATCACAGGCATCTTCCGTAATAATCAGTCCTCAGAGCTTCAAAGCAGTTTCTTTCCTGCAGAAGAACCTTTCTATCCCTTTCCAAGATCTCTTACAGCAGGAACCTGAAATTATAAAACCAGTGTCTGGCCATTCCACATTAGGAAACTTACTCTTGCTCCCTAGAGAATGGAATGAAAGGGGACTGATAAATGAGTTAATTCATCCTGAGTGTATATACCAGTGAATAAAGAATTTAAGAATTATCAATGGCTCTTTGTTTTTCATCTGCTCCTATGTACACAAACTAACAAGTAATTTAGAACTCCATCCCTGAGAAAATATTTGCAGTTAATTCCTCTTAAACTCTTACTACCTCCACTACCACTACTCAATTTATAGGGATATTGATTTAGTAAAACCATTAGTAGACATAGAAATATAATAACAACATTAATCTCAAGCTCTAGATGAAATCTAAATCTCTCAAAAATATTTTCCACTCGGGCTACAGTGTGTTGGATCTCAATGTCCTCATTCTTCAGATCAAAAAACTAAATAAACTTATTCTATTCATTTATTTTATTTTCATCTTTGGCAGTTAAAAAAAAAACACAGATTGGAAATCCTTTGTCATATCTCCCATGGAGGGGGCTCTGCATGACATCCAGAGCTAGATCAGAAAAGACAACACAAGCCTTTGCCCATTCACTGGTACTTTTGTGCTTGGAGTTCTGAATTGCCACATGAGAAGCATTACTTATTCTTTTCTATCTTACGGTTCTATTTCTTTTTCTTGCCTTATTGCACTGGCTATGATCACCAGTACAATGGTGAACAAAAGTGTATTGTTCCTGATTTTAAGGGGAAAGCATGTTGTAGTTCCCCATTAAGTATAATTTTAGCTGTAGAGTTTTCATAGGTGCACTTTATCAGATTAAAGAAATTCCCTTCTGAGTTTGCTGAGATTTCCTTTTTTTAAATTATGACTAGGCATTGAATTTTTGCAAATGCTTTTTTTTACATCTATTGAAATGATCATAATTTTTTTCTCATTCTGTTACTGTGCTGAATTACAGTTAACTCTTGAATGTATGTAATAAGCCTCACTTGGTCATGATGTATTATCCCTTATACATACTGCTAAATTTGATTTGCTAATATTTTGACCAAAAAATTTATGGGGGATGTTAGACTAGTAATTTCTTAACTAGGCCATAAATTTTTTAGAAGTCAATACTTAATTTCCAAATATTTGGAGGCTTTTCTAGATGTCTCCCATTGTTGATTTTAATATAATTCCATTGAGGTTAGAAGATATATTCTGTAAGATTTAAATTTTTTGAAATTTATTTAGACTTATTTTATGGTCCAGCAGATGGCCAATCTTGGTAAGCTGTTTGCTATAATGTCCTGTAAATATTAATTAATTCAAGTTGGTTGACAGTGTTGCTCAAGGCTTCAATATTCTTACTGATTTCTCAGTCTACTTTTTCTATTAATTATTGTTAGAAGAGTGTTAAGTCTCCAGCTACAATGTGAATTTGTCTATTTCTCTTTGCAGTTGTATCAGTTTTTGTTTCCTATATTTTGAAGCTCTAGGTGCTGTAAAATTCCAGTTCCTCAGACCAAAAACTTGGAGTCATCTGGGGCTAATATCTTTGTTTATGCCATATATCCAAATTGTCATTTCTGTTTGTTCTACATGCAAAATATATCCAGAACCTGCTGAGGGCTGTGGGGACTGTGGTCTTGGAGAACATCTAGCTCAATTGGCATAACATAGTTTATAAAGAATGTGTTCTACATTCTACTTTGGCTAGAAGCGTCTGGGGTCTTAAAAGCCTGTGAGCGGCCATCTAGGATACTCCACTGATCTCACCTCTTTGGGAGCAAGGGAGAATGAAGAAACCTAAAGATACAAGGTAAAGATTAGTCCAAAGGGCTAATGAACCACATCTACAACGACCTCCACCAGACTGAGTCCAGTAAAACTAGGTGGTGCCCGGCTACCACCACTTACTGCTCTGACAGGGATCACAATAGAGGGTCCCAGACAGAGCTGGAGAAAAATGTAGAACAAAATTCTAACTCAAAAAGAAAGACCAGGCTTGCTGGCCTGACAGAAACTGGAG
Source organism: Elephas maximus indicus (assembly GCF_024166365.1). Taxonomy (NCBI): domain Eukaryota; kingdom Metazoa; phylum Chordata; class Mammalia; order Proboscidea; family Elephantidae; genus Elephas; species Elephas maximus. The sequence continues at coordinate 141,492,491 of NC_064821.1, forward strand.
AAACCCTGAGAGTCTGGCCCCCAGACACTCTATCAGCTCAGTAATGAAGTCACTCCTGAGGTTCACACTTCAGCCAAAGATTAGACAGGCCCATAAAACAAAACAAGACTCAAAGGGCACACCAGCCCTGGGGCAAGGATTAGAAGGCAGGAGGGGACAGAAAAGCTGGTAATAGGGATCCTAAGGTTGAGAAGGGAGAGCATTGACATGTCATGGGGTGGTTAACCAACGTCATAAAACAGTATGTGTACTGTTTAACGAGAAACCAGTTTGTTCAGTAAACCTTCATCTAAAGTACAATAAAATATATATATATATGTATGTATGTATGTATGTATGTATGTATGTATGTATGTATGTATGTATGTATCCGGAATCCAATTACATCTCATTACCTTCACTGTTGCCACTGTAGTCTAAATTATCAATATCTCTCACATGGATCATTGCAACAGCCTTCTAGCGGTCTATTTCTATCCTTGCCACCCTACCATTGATACATAGCTATCCTTTGAAAATGCAAACAGATCATACCACTCCTCTGCTCAAAATACCCCATTGGCCTTCCATCTCTCCTATCGAAACCAAACTCCTTACAAGGACCCACAAGGCCCTACATGATCTACTCCCACCCACTCCTTACTTCATCTCTTACTCTCCCCTCACTAAGTTTGCTCCAGTAGCCTCCTTGCTGTTTCTAAAGTGTGCCAGGAACACTCCTGCCTCAAATGTTTTGCAGTTTGTTTTTTTTCTGTCCAGAAAACTCTATGAAAAAATATTATGGCTCCTTCTCTCACCTCTTTCAGTTGTTTGTTCAAATGTCACCCTGTTTTAAATTCCAACTCCTACACCCTTTCCTATTCCCCTTCCTTTTTTTTTTTTTTTTCTGTTTTATTTATTCCCATCTGGCATGTTATATATTTTATTTTTTTATTCATTATTTGCCTCCCACGAAAGACATAAGTACCATGAGGGATTTTTGTGGTATTCACTGCTGCATGCGTAGTGACTAGAACAATGCTTGGCACACAGGAGGCTTTCAATAAATGTTTCTTGAGGGAATGAAATATATATTTTTTTCTTCTAGTAAAGTGGTTCTCATACCTACTCCACATAGGGTCCTCTGGGAACCACTTTAAAAATATTAATTTCCAGACTCCCCAGGGGTCAGACCCTGGATAAGCTTAAAAACCCTCCCGTGTGTTTCTGATATGCAGCAGAAGGAAGCAACCTAAAACAATGCCTAGCCCATGTTAGCTTTTCAGTAAATAAATTAGATATTGACCTGAGTCTGTGCACCGGCTCTCCTAGTAAACATGTGTAGAAAGAATCTGAGTCTCAGTTTCTCTGCCAATACCTCCCTCCTATCTCAAAAGTTTACATAAGACAAATGGGAAGATGCTTTGTAAACTTCAAGGCATCCTGAAAAGGCAAATACTTTTTAACTGCTACTTTATTTCTTTAATGAATTTGAGCTGAGTGTCAAAGAGACCAAATTCTATTCCTAATTATTTCATTCAATGGGCTAGGTGGCTTTGGCCAAATCATTTCACTTCTCTGGGTCTCTGTTTCTTCATTAGAAAAAATAAGATTGAACTCAAAGATCCATAATTCATCAGTTGGATATTTTAGCATTATATTCTTCCTTTCCTTAGTTTGATTGGTGAAATTTTATTTACAATTTCCTGACAGTACAGGCTGACTAAGTGAATGTGAGCAAGCTGAGAATGGAAAGAGCAAAAAGAAGCAAGACATCCACAACTATTTCCCCCCAAATAATGTGCATATAATTTATTTTAAATTACAATTCATAATCTGTCATGTGTTTTATATTAAAGGCAGGGCTGAACTGCCCATCGGGTTTTCTTGGCTGTAATCTTTACAAAAGCAGATATCCAGGTCTTTCTCCTACGCAGCCGAGTGCTTAACTGTTTGTGCTACGAGGACTTCTTGACAAAGGCACACACAACATTATTTCAATACGTGTTTAGTCATTCACTCTCCCTATAGGCATACCACATTGGGCAAAAAATCGGAGAAAAAATGTGGCGATATAAAAGGGAGAACAAAGTCCTCAGTTAAAAACCTTTAAATTGACCTGCATAGTATTATTAAAATACTACATACTCAGTACCATGTTGCAACGGACTGCTTCTCTCCTGAAGTCATGCAGAAATACACCGCTCTTGTGCCCACGCTACACCAGGTATTTGTTTTGCTAGATCATCTTCCCTTACAGGCAGCATGAAGAAGGAAACCCAATTAGAAGCTGAGTGACATTTGCTCTCATTGATTTCCAAGTCCACAAATCCCAGGTGGGACTCAATTTTGATTAACAAAGGTCAAAATTTTTGAATACCAGTGTGTGTCAATAGAATGCATCTCTTGCCATGACCTCATCTTCTGAGTGAGGGTGGCAGATAGTGTCTCAGCTAATACACTTCTCACCTACGATCAGGACATACCTCTTATACAAACTATGCTTCATCATTCTCGGTTAAAAAACAACACTTCACATGTTTATCCAGATTTTTACTTTGCAACACATTCTCTCATACATTCCCTCATATGATGTTGAAGGATTTTTTTTAATGATAGTTTTTCATAGCTATAGGTTTTAATCTCCATCTTGCCAAGCTCAAAATTTCAGCTGAAAATAAATGATAAATAGATAGATGATAGACAGACAGACAGACCTTTTCAATATATTAGTGTTGCTGTTGTTTAGCTGCTGTCGAGTCAACACCAACTGATGGCGACCTTACGTACAACAGAACAAAATGTTACCTAGACCACCGTCTACTCACAATTGCTAGCACGTTCAGTCTGTCGCTGAGGATTTTGTGATGATCCATCTCACTGAGGTTCTCCCTCACCCTTGTTGGCCCCTACTTCATTGAACATGATGTCCTCTGCTAGCAATTGATTCTGCCCCCCCTCGCCCTGCCCCATAACATGTTCAAAGCAGGAAAGTTAGACTATGTTCTGTTGTGATTCATAAAGTTTTTATTGGCTAATTTTCAGAAGTAGGTTGCCAAGCCTTTCTTTCTAGTCTGTCATAGTCTAGAAGCTCTTCTGAAACCTGTACGCTGTTGGTCACACGGCTGGTATTTGAAATACCAGTGTAATAGTTTCCAGCATCATAGCAACATGCAAGGCACCACACAGCATGTCAAACTGATGGACAGGTGGTGGTGAAAAGACTATCCTTCCCCAATTGAATTACCTCGGTGCCTTTGTAAATGACTGCATACGTATTGGTCTATTTCTTAAACCTCTATTCTGTTACATCCGTTCATTCACTCCCTCACTTATTCGTGTATTTTATCCTTAAGCCAGTACCACAATGGGTGTATTGCTATCACTTTAAGGGAATTTTAAAATCAGACAGTACTAATCCTCCAATTTTATTGTTTTTCCAGGTTGTTTTGGTTACTTTAGGTTCTTTACTTTTTTATATAAATTTTAGAATCAGTCCACTCGTTCTAAAATAATTCCTGCTGAGGTTTTGATTGTTCGAAATAGAATTTATAGATCAAAAAGGAGATAACTAGCAACTTAACAGTATTGAGTCTTCCAGTCCATGAATACGACAGTTATAATACACCATTTATTTAAGTCTTCTTAACTTTCTTTCAACAATGTTTGGTAGCTTTCATTGTAGAAATCTTGCAGATTTTTCATTAAACTTTTGCTAATACTTCATGGTTTTGTTAGTATTATAAATGGTATGTTTTCATTGTATTTTATATTCTACTTGTGCTAAATTCAAAACTCTAATTGATTTTTATATCGACTTTGGGTTGTTTGACCTTGCTAAACACTCCTTTTGTAAATATGTTATAAAATTGGATCAAGTTTTTATATCCAGTCTCACAATCTATGATTATTATTTGGAATGTAACTCCATTTCCGTATGATGTAATTGTAGTTAGGCCTAGATCCTACTCTTGAATTTGCTTTCTATTTGTTCCCCCCTTATCTGTTCTTTCATTCCCTTTTTCCTGACTTTTTGTTTTTGCATTGTATTTTTTTTTAATTTCATTTCATTCTATTGTATTGGTTTTTAATCTATACTCTTATTTTTACAGTAGCTGTTCTAAAGGTTTCAGTAGGCATCCTTAACATAGTATAGCCTATTTTATATTAATATTTCAACACTTCATTTATTATGTAAGAACTTTACAAGAATAGAATTTCATTTAAATCTGTCTTTGAGCTATTGTCACATATTTTACTTCTACATACATTTATAAATATAAATATAAAATTACTTTTTATTTAAATAGTTAATTGACTTTTAAGGAAATTAGGAAAAAAAGAAAATTAGTTTTTGATATTTACCGTTTCTGGTGCCCTTCACTTATTCCTGTGGATCCAGATTTCTACCTGGTGCTATTTTTTTTCAGCCTAAAGAACATACTTTAAAATCTGTTGTATTGTGGGTCTGCTGGTGACAAATTTCTATAGCTTTGTTATTTTGTCTTCAGTTTCGGAATGAGTTTTCACTGGATATAGAATTCTAAAGGCGTACTGGTAGTACAGTGGTTAAGCACTCAGTTGCTCACCAAAAGGTCAACAGTTTGAACCACGAGCTGCTCCATGGGAGAAGGATGTGGCAGTCTTCTTCTGTAAAGATTGCAGCCTTGGAAACCCTCTGGGGCAGTTCTACTGTGTTCTATAGGGTTGCTATCAGTCGAAATCAATTCAACAGCATATAACTACAACAAATAGAACTCTTAAGTTGACAGGGTTTTTTTCCCCATGTTTCAACAATGTTGTCCAACAGTCTTCTGAACTTTATTGTTTTTAATGAAAAAATTCAGCAATTATTTTTATCTTTTTTTTTCCTGTGTGTAGTGTGCCTTTTTTCCTATGCCTGTCTTAAAAAATTTTTTCTGTATCTTTGCTTTTTAGCAGTACCCACTGCTGTCGAGTCAATTCCAACTCATAGAGAGCCTATAGGACAGAGTAGAACAGCCCCATAGAGTTTCCAAGGAGTGCCTGGTGGATTCGAACTGCCAACCTTTTGGTTAGCAGCCGTAGCACTTAACCACTACACCACCAAGGTTTCCTTTTTAGCAGTAAGAGAATAAAATGCCTAAAAATGGCTTTATTTTTGCATTTACCTTGCTTAGAGTTTGTTTAGCTTACTAGTTCTGTAGATTGCTTTTTATAATCCAATTTGGAAATATTTCAGCTAATGTTTTCTGTTTTAAATGCTTTCTGTTCCATTCTCTCTATCCATACCTTCTGGACAACTAATATATCTTATGACTTGGTATGGTCCCTAAGGTCACTGAGGTTCCTTTCATTTCTTTCAATATTTTTTCCTATCTGTGTTTTGCCTTGAATGATTTCTATTGATCTGTCTTTAAATATACTGATACTTATGCGTGTGTGTGTGCATGTGTGTGTTTTCCCAAGCCGAAAAAAAAAACTGTTGCAGTTGAGTTGATTCCGACTCACAGTGACCCCACAGTACAGAGTAAAACTGCCCCGTAGGGTTTCCAAGGAGCAGCTGGTGGATTTGAACTGCTGACTTTTTGGTTGGCAGCCCAGCTCTTAACCTCTGTGTCACCAGGGCTCAGTGTGTTTTCCATCCATTGTTAATTCTATTCAACAGATTTTTTATTTCAGAGATTGTATTTTTTCAATTTTAAGATTTTCATTTGGTTCCTTTACAGCTACTGTGTCTCCCTCCTGAAATTTTCTCATTCCTTCATTAAATGTATCATTTTCATATCAATTCTGTAAGACATTTATTACAGTTATTTTAAAGTCCTTGTCTGTTAATTTTAACGCCCGTGGATTTATTTCTATTGAGTGATTTTTTCTTAATTATACATCACATTTTTCTGTTCTTATTCGTGTCTGTATATATATATACTTTTTTTTTTTTTCATTTTAAACTGGCGACTGTGGAGAAAATGACTTCTATTATCTATCTCTGAATAGTATTGGCATTTGTCTGAGCAGGCAGTCAGATTATTGCCAGATGACCTTGATCTTGTGGAGGATCGTTTTAGATTGTTAGGGAGTGTCTATTTCAGTTTTGCCCTTAAAGCTATGATAAATTCCTTAGTTCTGGCCATGTTCTTTCCTTCTTATTCATGGTCCCTCTGGCTCTTCAATAGAAATTCCAAGGATTTTATCAAGCTTCTGAGGACTCCAGGCAAAATTTAGCAGCGTGCATCTGGCTCTTAATCTCTGATTAAGTGGCTCTTGGCCATGGTTGTGTTTTTGTGTGAAGGCTCAGTTGGGAGGGGGATGGTCATTTGTTTCCAAACTTACTTACGTGGTTGTTGTCATCCTTGGTCCCTTGCCACATGGGCCTCTTCACAGGGCTGCCTCATGATGTGGCAGCTGACTTCTCCTAGGACTAGCAATCAAGAGAGTGAGAGGAAGCCCCAATACAGCATTTGTAGTTTTTTGTTTTTTTTTTTAATCTGATTTCAGATAATTTCGGCCATATTTTATTCTTAGGAGTGAGTCAATAAGTCCAGGCCATACTTAAATAGGAGGGGATCATGCAAGGGAATGAGTACCAGGAGGTAGGGATCTTTAGATGTCATTGTAAAGATTGCCTTATATACCATGATGGAGCCCAGGTGGCACACTGGTTAAGCACTTAGCTGCTAACAGAAAGGTTGATGATTTGAACCCACCCAGTGGCTCTTCGGAAGAAAGACTGGTGATCTGCTCCCATAAAGATTACAGCCTAAGAAACCTCCTTGGGCAGTTATACCCCATGGGGCAGTTATGGGGCTACTTTGAGTTAAAATTGACTGAATGGCACCTAACAACAACAACATACCATGTAAGCTTTTATGATTAATAAAATGTATAGCGTTCTTTTCTCATTGAATGCCATTTTTAGTTTGTTGGTTTCAGATATCCTTATTCTCACAATAATCCCATCAGGTTGGCAAAACTAGGTCACAGACAATCAAGACACAGATCTTAGTGACTTGCCAACAGAAACCACAACTTTGAACTTCTAAGTTCTTTATTGTATAATCCAATGGTAGGACATTCAGAGGGCAACTCCCACTCCTTTTTCTGGGCTCAGCTGAATTATCGCTTTCTCTGGAAACAGTCCCTGATTCTCAAGACTGAACCTAGTGCACACTTTACACACTATTTAGGTCTCCATTGTTGCCTTAGCACAGTACTTAGTACCTTGTGTTGTAACTTCAATTGTACTTGTCTGTTCAAGGAACTAGAATGCAAATTTTTGAGGGCAGATATGGTGCCTTACTGATGCTGGCACATCCATTTTTTTTCTAACAATCAATCGGCAAGTAGCTACCTTGGGGTCAGAAATGTTGAGCTCTAAATCCCCAAGAGGTCATTCAGTCTTTTTTATTTTTATGTAAAAAAGTAAAAATAATACTGATGTTTGTTGACAAAAAGAAAAGGAGGAAAAAAAGGAGGGGCCAATTAAAGGTGGAAAAGAGAGAAAAGGGATAAAGAAAAGAAAAAACACAACTCTCTCTCTGTAACATTCTTCTTACCAGATTTGCTCGCCCACTGGCCTAGGGATTTTCTTAAAATGTATCTCCAAGATGAAATAGAAATAAAAATATTAAGAGCAGGTTGTGCATTAGCACGGTGGTAAATCAACCGCTGTGGCCTCTCCTCAGTTATTGGGCCTTCCTGCTGGGTAATTTGAGAAGCCATGACAGGCATTGTGTGACATTCCATGAAGGTCATTTTTGACAGTCCATAGTTAATTTTCTGACTTACAGCACTTGGCTTTTTTTCTAAATCTGGAGATGATGATTCTTTTGTGTACTTTGGCTTTTCACTCATTAGATTCTCCAGGATTGCATTGGAGGATTGTAGAAAGTCTTTTGAATGACAACATTTCAGCACTTTTTCTGAGCATTGAGGAATATTGTCACTGGGGCTTTTGGAGGATGGATTATTTTCTTGGCAGGTAGTATGGCCTCCACAGGGCTCATTAGGCTTTCTGCAGGGAAGATCTAAAGTGCACAGTTGAATACTGTCATAAAAAAGGGAAGCAGTGTGGGTCTAATTCCTAACGGAGCCGCAAAGACTACAGTTTCTTTTTGATCTCTGAATTCCTAAGTAGGCCTTTTATAGTTGTCATATTACTGACTGCTCATTCCAGAGCCATGATTCTATTTCTTTCTAAAACTTTTATGCTCAGAGTGTTATTTTGATGCTTAGCATACACGAGCAGATTCGGCACCTTTGTGTACTAAATAATATCAACATTTCTGTCTAACCGGTGTGTATGAATTCACAAAAGAACTCTTCTTTTGAGGACCTGGTTTCTCCAAGTTAAGCAGTCATTCACCACACTCAATTCTGTTTCCTTTCTGTTCCTCGTGTAACGACAAAGTTACGATATCCTTTATCTGATCACTGACGTGGAAATGTTAATATTAACGATGTTCTGTTGGTGACATGGATTGGAGAGAATGTCTCACTTTGGTTACTGAGGTGATTTACATATTCGAGGAAGTTCTTGTTAGACTCATGTTCTGGGTGATGAAAGGACTATATTATGGCCTAAGTTAAAGGTCTGCATCTCAATAAGAAGATAAAATGATAAGATCATTTTACATGTAAAGCTTGCATTCACTCCCATTAACAAAGATTTCATATTGTTTTAGAAAAATATGACTACTTGAAAGAAAAGTTTAATTCCACTCATGGAATAAACCATGTAATCCAACATTAATCTTTTTAAAATTAGGTATGCATTGAACACCACATGGACATAAGTTCAAGGTTTTTAATAGTTCAAGGTTTTTAATCACAAACCATTATTATTTTTATCCATCACAAATTGATAGGTATACCATTGGTGATAACATTTTAAAATGTAAATTTAAAAAATGAAAAACGTGGCTTGCAGGAGAATTTTTAAAACAATTTCAGAACATCATTCAGTGTTTACTTGCATTAGTAGTAGAGCTGCTTATGGCAAAACTGGAAATCCATTTGCAGAAAAACAAAACAGGATCCTTACCTCACACAACGCACAAAAACTAACACAAGACCTAAATGTAAAACCTAAAACTATAAAGATTATGGAAGAAAAAATAGAGGCATAACTAGGGGCCCTAATATATAGCATAAATAAACTATCAAGCATAACTAAAAATGCACAAACAGAAGAAAATAAACTAGACAACTGGAACTACCTAAAAATTAAATACTTATGCATGTCAAAAGACTTCACCAAAAGAGTAAAAAGAGAACGCACAGGCTGGGAAAAAAATTTTGGCAACAACATATCTGACAAGGGACTAAACTCTAAAATTTACAAAAAAAACTTTAGCACTTCAACAACAAAAAGACAAATAATCCAATTAAAAAATGGGAAAAGGACATGAACAGACACTTCACAAAGAAGACATCCAGCAGCTAAAAAATACATGAAGAGAGGCTCACAATCATGAGCCATTAAACTCCGTTGTCGATGAGTCGATTCTGACTCATAGGGACCCTATAGGACAGAGTAAAATTGCCCATGGAGTTTCCAACGAGCACCTGGTGGATTTGAACTGCTGACCTTTTGGTTAGCAGCTGTAGCTCTTAACCACTACACCACCAGGGTTTCCCACCATTAGAGAGATGCAAATCAAAACTACAATGAGATACAATCTCACCCTGTTAATAATAGCACTGATCAAAAAAAAAAAAAACAGAAAACAACAAGTGCTGGTGAGGTCGTGGGGAGATTGGAACTTCCATACACTGCTGGTGGGAATGTAAAATGGCATTAAAAAAAAAGAAACTGTGAAAAACCTTATGGCACCTCATTAAAAAGTTAGAAATAAAAATGCCATATAATCCAGCAATCTCACTCCTAGGTATATATCCTAGAGAAATAAGAGCTGTCACATAAATAGACATACACGCACTCATGTTCATTGCAGCATTATTCAAAACAGCAAAAAAATGGAAACAACCTAAGTGCCTATTGGTGGATGAATGGGTAAACAAACTGTCATAAATACACACAATGGACTACTACACAATGTTAAAGAATAAAGACAAATCTGCGAAACATCTCACAACATGGATGAACCTTGAGGACATTATACTGAGTGAAATGTCAATCACGAAAGGACAAATATTGTGTGAGACTAATATAAAAAGTCAAGAAAAGGTGTATACACAAAGAAACATTCTTTGATGGTTACCAGGGATGGGAGGGCGAAGGAGGGAAAATCACTAACTAGATAGTAAACATGTACTAACTTTGGTGAAAAAAAAAATCTTCCTTCTTCATTGCCCAGCTAAAATGATAGCTATTTCATGATACAGCTATCTGTTGTTATTGTTAGTTGCTGTTGAGTCAATTTTGACTCACAGCAACTGCATGTGTGCAGAGTAGAACTGCTCCATAGGTTAAGGCTGTGACCTTTTGGAAGCAGGGCACTAGGCCTGTCTCCTAAAGAACCTCTGGGTGGGTTCAAATCCCCAACATTTTGAATAGTAGTTGAGTGCCTAACCATTTGCCGCCAAGGGACACCTAGGAGACAAAATATAAAATACGATCTGTATAAACCATTCATTCATATATCCATTCCATGAATATTTACTAAACACTTTCTTTGTATTGAGGTCAGTATTATGTACTACAGATACAACAAAGACCAAAACTATCTAGATCCTTGCCCTCAGGACACTTGAATATTCAAAATGAAATACTTTGGAAATCAAAGCCTCTTAGGATCTTAGCAACTACATCATTGTGTTATTTATTACATTATTTAGGTGGAAAAAGAAAGGAATGCAATAAATATTTTATTTCCTTCTGTAAAGTGTAGTCTTTCTTATTAAGACCTGTCTGGAAAATTGAGAGCTTGGGATGTAAATATGTAAATGGATTATCTTCCTCCATGGGGCTGGATAATCTTAATTTAACAAGAATCTTAACTCTGTGGTAGTGCTCAGCTCCCACTGAGATGTTCATTTCTTTGCCAAAACAGAGTGATCAGCTTTAACTATGTGAGCGCAACATGGCTCCTTGTCAAGCAGATGGTGAATGTACCTCATCTGCAGACATGTGTGCAAAGAAGTTGCTTTACTAACATGCTGCATATATGTTTTGCAGTTATAACAAACACCCTCACGTATACATATCAGCATTAACGCTCTTCACCTATGACCAAGAAAGCCCCATATTTGCTTAAAAATGAGATAGACAATATTTTCTCTATAGATGCTGGCAAAGACCAAAATGTCTGTGGTCTAAGGATCAGTCTAATTCTTTGTTCTCTTTTCTTATTAGCATTAGAAAGACACTGTAGTATTTGCAGTGTTTTCTATGAGAAGTGTGCTTCATTTACTTTCAAAGATGTGTATTTTTAATCTATCTTCAAAGGATGTACCTAATTAATTATTTTGAACATTTGTTTTTCTTTCCAGATTAGTAGCTTAAAGAGACAGGTGATAACATGCAAATCTTCCTCCAAACAAAACCACAATTACAGGGCCCCTTCATCCACTTAATCCATATTTTTGCTACTTTCTTCCCACTACTAAGTAAAGACATTCAATTGTAAATATATTCCAAAGTAGTGCATTAAGATCAGGGAATTGCTGGACACATCATCTGAGAGACAGTAGATGTGATTATAACAATGACTTCAAAATTTGTTTTATATGTTATGGGGTACTTGGTTTCTTTAATTATGACTAAAATGGTAAGTGCTCGACTACTAGCCAAAAGGTTGATGGTTCAAACCCACTGAGAGATGCCTCGGAAGACAGTCCCGGTGATCTGCTTCCGAAAGGCCATAGCCTTGAAAATCCTATGGGGCAGTTCTACTCTGCCCACTCACGGGGTTGACATGAGTCGAAATTGACGTGACAGCAAATAACAACACAACAACAAAGTATTTATTGTATACCTAGAACTTGAAATATCACTATGGAAGTAAAAATGAAGTATAAAACATGGTACCCTAAATAAATTCAGATTTTACCTAAGAAAGAAATAAACGCATATGTGTCCAAGTGTCCTATTTAACCCAAACTGGAAGTTTGGCTGTTTGCAATATTGGATTAGAAACACCTAGCTGGATGTGGTTCCTTTGTTTGAGTGAGAAAATCCGGTGGAGAGCCATTCTGAAGGGATGGGTGGAAGTTATCTTGAAAATGCATCCTCTAAGCTCTCCAATTCCTCTGTTACTATCCTCTCACAGCACACGATACATTTCCATTGGGATTATTATGATACCCATCTAACTGATCTTTCTGCATCTAAATTTGCCCCATTCCAGTCTAATCTAATCTCCACATTGCAGTCAAAATGATCTTTCTAAAATATGTCTGATTCTTTCATTCCCCTGCTTAAAAACTTCAGCGAATACTGTCAGGTTGCTGTTTTCAGGTGCCGTTGAGTTGGTTCCAACTCATTGCAACCCTATGTACAATGGAACAAAACACTGCCTGGTTCTGTGCCATTCTCTCAATCATTGTTATGCTTTAGCCCATGTTGCAGCCACTAAGTCAACCCATCTCACTGAAAGTCTTCCTCTTTTTCGCTGATCCTCTACTTTACCAAGCATGGTGTCCTTCTCCAGGAAATGATCCCTCCTGATAACATGTCCAAAGTCTGTGAGATGAAGTCTCACCATCCTTGTTTCTAAGGATCATTCTGGCTGTCCTTCTTCCAAGACAGATTTGTTCATTCTTTTGGCAGCCCATGGTATATTCAATATTCTTCACCAACACCACAATTCAAAGGCATCAATTCCGCTTCGGTCTTCCTTATTCACTGTCCAGCTTTCACATGCATATGAGGCGATTGAAAACACTATGGCTTGGGTCAGGTACACCTTAGTCTTCAGGGTGACATCTTTGCTTTTTAACACTTTAAAGAGGTCTGTTGCAGAAGATTTGTCCAATGCAATGCATGTTTTGATTTCTTGACTGCTGCTTGCATGGGCATTGATTGTGGATCCAAGTAAATCAAAATCCTTGACAACTTCAATCTTTTCTCAGTGAATCCTATTGGTCACATAATTAAGTCAGAACAGGTCTCTGAATGATCTGGCCGCTGTGACATGTCAGCTTATCCCTGCCTAGTTCCCCTTCACATTCCATACTCCAGTAGAAATGAACTTCTGGCAGTTCTTTGAATGCCTCATGCTCACTGCTGTGCTTGGGCCTTTGGCTTCACACATGCAGACTCCTCCACCCTCAGTTCTCTTCCCACCTGGCTGACTCTGATTAATTCCTCTGATCTCAGACCAGATATTTCTTCATGCGGGAAGGATTTGGGTTAAGTATTCCTTCTGGGTGTGGTCATAACCTCTGTACTTTAACCACTATAACACTTCTCACGTTCTATTTTAATTTCCCTTTTGCCTTTCCCACTAGCCTCTAAGCTTTCTGGGAAAAATGTACTTGGGTACAATGATGGAGAGAAGGAAATTATCACACAGGAAGCGTAGCACAGGGCATGAAGTACAAGGCAGCCTTAGAGGTTTTAGGTGATGAGGGTGCTTGGAATTCTGTTGTACAAGAAATAACTGGGAAAAAAACTAATCAAAGCCAGTTGAAAAATAAATAAATAAAAGAATCAGGGAATAACATGTAACAGGCAACCTAGTTAGAATTGATCAAATATCCATGTATTCTTTTAAATTTCCCAGGCTCTCTTGCAGTTAGGATATGGCCACGTGACTAGTTCTAGCCAATAGATTGTGAGTGGAAGTGATGGGTGTCACCTTCAGGGTGAGGCAATTATAGTTCTTTTGCTGCTTGCATCTCTCTTTTTCTCCAATTAAGCGATTCTGAAGGTCACATGTTCCAGAAAGCATAGTTACAAAATGGAGAAAGGCTTCCTTCCTGCATCAGTGATATGAGAAAGAAATAAACCTTTATTGTGTTAAAGCACTGAGATTCCTGGGTTTGTCTGATATGTATGCTAATTACCCTGACTAATACAGGGAATAATGACTGTCTTCAAGTATTTTGAGAAAAGTCATACAAAAGAGGGGCAACATTTGATCTCTTAATCCCTACAGAATTGAACTAAAACCAAAAGATAAAAAATACAGAAACAAATAGATTTTTTAAAAGAATTTTTTTAAAAAAATCAGAACAATCCAAAGACAAACTTGGTTCTCTTGAAAAATAAGCACTGCTCGTGTTTGGACACATGGAACTGTGTAGAATGGATTGGAGTGTTTCACAGGTGATTGGACCAGGACTCCAACAGAGAGGTGCATCACTCTGGAGGAAGCAGTGGTTTTTAAGAAGAAGACGGATCTCCAGCAAGGCTGTCTGGGAAGGCCTGTGTGCTGTTTTCTAATGTCAGAAGACATACACATTCTACTCACCATTCTGGAAAGCTGTTATGGCCACACATTTGAACTCTTGCCACACTAGCTTTGATGAACAGGCAAACTTCCTCAGCTTCCCAAATATCCCTCTAATCATTCCTTTACCAACACTCACCACCTCCTGATCCTAGCTTTTCTAATCAGCATCTTTTCTCTGTCTATATGTCTGCCTTTGTAGTTGCCTCACTGCCTTATGTGGTTCCGTTGCCCATTACTTTGGATTTTCCAGTCATGAACCTTGGATGTCAGGGAATGTGACCTTGTGCCTCTCAGTCTTAAACTCAGATGAGCTAGATGTGCTACCTTCTGGAAGTATGCATGCCTTTCAGCAGGAGATGGCAATAATTTGGTGCTTGTGGTTTGTTCATTTTCAACTCCCTGTATGCTATGTGGTTCAGTGGTAGAAAGAATTCTCTGCTCCTCTCTCTCTGTGAAGGCTTGGATATTGCTATGATACTGAACAAGTTTCAGAGGAGCTTTGAGACTAATAGAGACTAGCAAGAAAGACCTACCACTCTACTTCTGAAAATCAGCCAGTGAAAACTCTATGGTTCACAAAGGTCCACTCTGCAACGAATCACGGGTCTGGCACAGGAACGGGCAGAGTTTCCTTCCTTTGTGTATGGGTCTGCCATGAGTAGAGGCCAACACCACCTGGCAGCTAGCAACAACAATATGCTACAGTGAAAAGAGAAGGACTGTTCTGAAGTAAATTTGCAACAATCCTTCCAGGTAATATCTTGTTAGAAAGGCAGGTTCAGTTCTTGCCCATTTGACTGCTTCCTAACACAATATACTTCAAAATGGACTCAATAGGCTATGATATGACATTCACTCTATATTCAAAATTTATTTATTATCTTCTCTGTATCATGTATGAGGTAAATACACTTGTGCAGAGAAAAATACAAGGTCTCTGCTTTTAGAACTTGCCTTCTAGCAGAAATGTAGAAAACAAGCAAGTATTGATGAGTGATAGGAAGGAGATGTGCATAAGGCCATACCAGAATCTGACAGAAACATCTAATTTAGTCTGAGTGGTCTACTAGCATCCCGGATTAGACAGCTTGATTTATCTAGGGAAATCTAGAAAATAGACTATTTATATCCTCCAACAATCTAGCTCACAAGCTGACATGTTTCGTCAGACAATTACCACCACAACCCCAAACATAGTTATGCATGTTGTTGGCTTATGACCAACAAGTAGAGCAGTCTGGAAAGGAAAAAAAAAGATGTAGCATCTCTCATGAAAAAGCAAAGTAGAACTTTTGCCAATGTAACAGTCAAGATCCAAAATTCAAGAAACTTTCAGAAAAGGAAGTACAAAGCAGAACTGTTCAACCATAACAGCTTATCCCAAGGCAGAGAAAGAGCACAGATGGACAAGGGATTACTACCACGTGCAGCCCAATGCCACCACCAGACCCAGGCTCAGCAGTGCTCTGAGCCGGCGTGCAGAACACCCAAACGCCATGCGCCACGGGCAGCCGTGTGCAAGCCCCACTGAAAGGCCGGCTGGTTGCCTTTTTACTTTTTAAAGCTGGCATTTAAAATCACTCCGACAGATGGAAGGGAAGTATGTAATAAAAGTTGACATTTCATTTTACTGTGTATGTTTGTTAAGTTAATTCTATTATCATTCACTGGGAGATCGGTACTGAATGGTAATCACACTGTGGCAGCTTGCAGCTAATGTAAAGAGTACACAGTTTCTAAGGACCAAATGGATACTAACTGATTGGCAATAATTAATCAAAAGTATGTCGTTACCTTAAGAGGTTCCAGGGTGAGATAAAAGTTAATGTTATAGAAGGATAAGTGTATGTTTTGTATTTCATATTTTGGAACATATTCTTTGAATTTACATGTTCTCTTTTTTTTTTTTTTTCAGTAAGAAAGAAAGGGTGAGGGGAGACAGGACAAGTGAGAGAAAAGAGAGGAGAGAGGGAAGGAAAGAAGGAGGAAAGGAGGGAGGGATGGAGGGAGTAAGAATCTCATCTCTGTTTCATTTTGTACTTTCATTTTGTCAGAACTCAAATTTTGAATTTCTCTTTCTGTAAGTAAGGCAGCATTCTCTTTTCTAACACCCTTTCTATCGCATCATCCAAAAGGCAGCTTTTAAACAGGTAACTCTCAGCTGCAGTCCTTTACTTGTGACTCAGAAATGTACCCCTTCACATATTCACCTCAGATAAGTAAATATAAAACTATTTGCAGCTCTCAATTATATTATTTCACCCCAAAAGTTATAGTAAAAGTATTTGATTTTACATAATTCTTAGGAGTTGTAGGAGAATTACTTTTTCCCCACAAATTTTTTTTTCTTGCCTCATTTCTGATATTCTATTTTACAGTTTCCCAACATTTGTCTTTTCTTATTCCTTTTATCCAGTATGCCACTATAGTAGATGCTACTGGCACCCTGCCCATATATCTGTGCCCATTGCCGAAGTCACCCACGGCTGTTCCTGTACATACCAATGTCTTCATATGTGTAACACATGATATCCTAGAGAACTTGAATTTGCCTGTGATCCTTAGCCATGGCACACTTCTGGTATGTGTGCTAGGGAAAGCTACACCAGTGTAGTCCCTTTAAAAAGCTGTCGGAATCCACATAAAAAGAATGTTCTAGGGGAAGAAAAAAATACTGGGACATATGACAGACAAGGTGTTAATATTCTCAATATATGAAGCATACATACAAATGGATAAAAAAGTTAAATATCAAGATTTAAAAATAAGCAATGGGTATGGATAGATAATTTGCAAATGGCCATAAACAGGAAAACGTTTTCAACAATACTAGTTACGACAGGCTTCATTTTCTAGAGATGACTGCAACAATATCTTCTATTCCATGCTCTTCTTACAAGGTGATTTTGACACTCTCAACCAATAGTGTAGCCCCAGTGACAAGACATGACTTATGTGGCTAGGTCAAAAAGTGCCATGCTCTTCCACCTGCTTTCTTGAGATACTGAGTCTTGGAGCCCAGCCACCATACTGTAAAGAAGTCTGAGCAACTCATGGAGAGAACCATATGAAGAAGAGCCATGGTCCTTGGCCCACAGCCCTGGTTGAGTTCCTAGGCAACGGTCTTTCTGTAAGGGAGCCATCCCGAAAGTGGAGCCTCTAGCCCTCAATCAAGCCGTCCCTTTTGACACTGCATGGAACAGAGATGAGCTATCACCATAGAGTCCTGCCCAAATTGCAGAGCTGTGAACAAAGTAAATGATTGTCATTGTTTTAAGCTACTATAACTTGGGGTGATTTGTTATTTAGCAATAGACAGTTGATACATAATGTCACCTGGAAATGGGTGCTTTCATAACAAAAACCTAAAACATGTGCTATTGATTTAGGGATATGGCTGGAGGTGTGTGGGAGCTATAAGGGCTATGTGAAAGCTTGAAGGGCTATGTGGAGAGTGTTAACAGATGCCTAAAGGGCCTCAAAGCCCAAAGGAGTCAGTCAGGGTTTAAAGAAAATTAAAAAAAAAAACACTTGTTATGTAGTGACAGAAAGTTTGTCAACACCATTGCCTCCTATAATGTAAAAAACAGAAACTGTACCTCATGAACATGAAGGTATAGCTAAGGAGATTTCCAAGCAGAATATTGAAATTGCAACCTACCTTCCTTCCCAGACTTTGAAAAGATACGAAAGGAAAGAGTTCAGCTAAAGAACAAACTTGGGGAGCCAAGATGGCTGACTAGGCAGATGCTACCTCGGATCCCTCTTGCAAAAAAGACTCAGAAAAACAAGTGAAATCAATCACATACATGACAATCTACGAACCCTGACCATCAAACACAGATCTAAAGAGTTGACCTGAGTGACATGTGAGTGAAAAGCTGCACCCTGAACCAGCAACCGCTTCTGGAACCCGCAACCCACCCCACAGCCTTGAGCTCCCGCGGTTCCCTGGTGCCCAGTGGCAGGGCTGATTGCAGCTTGCTGAGGTGGGGCAGGCATGGGACACAGCCCTAACCCCTAGCCCCCTGGGGTAACCTCCGTAGAGACTCAGCCAGAGCAAGCAGGCTGCACACTGATGGGGCTAATGAGAGAACAAACAACCACGGGGAAGCAGCGACTGTTTTCGGAGCTTGAAGCCAGCATCCCAGTCAGAAAACCTTGGCGCCGGGCTTTGGACTGGGTGCAGGGGAGGTGAGCACCGCATCCTGAGATGGCACAAACATGGGGCGCAGCCCTAGCCCCCAGAAGTGACCTCCGGGGAAGTCCAGCCAGTGCACACAGGAAGTGCAGTGACACGGCTGACAGGAGGAGAAGTCACCAGGAGGCAGTGACTGATTTTGGAGCCGGGAGTGTGGTGTCCCAGCCGGGGAACCTTGATGCTGGGCTTTGGACTGGAAGCAGAGGAATTAACCATGGCTTCTGAGACTTTTTTTTTCTGAGACAGCACAAGCACAGGACACTGGCCTGACACTCGGGGGCAATCTCTACCCAGCCAGTGCACACAGCCCACACGCTCCTTGGGAATCTCAGATAAAACAGTGATCCCAAGCAAGATAAGTAACTCTGTCTATATTCCTGGGTGCTACTTTCTCCTATCTATCTGATCTCTCCCCTCCCCTCCCCTTCCTAGGTGGCTTCATTAACATTGGAATATCCTGGGCCAGAGAGTGAACTGCTCTGCAGTTTTTTTTTCTTTGTTTGTTTGTTTTTGTCTTTTCCTAACCCATTCTCCAGGCCTGAGAGAAGCAGCTACAAAAAACCCAGGGACCAAGAATCCTTCCCTGACTTCCCAAAATTGTACTAAAAATATAGAACCAGCTCCAGCCAAGCATTTGTGATCCATAGTCTTGGGCTTTCATCCCTACAGGGAACAAGGAGGCTATTATAAAGCAAAGGCAATTCTGATAGTGATCCGACTGTAATTGTTTTAGCGGACTACTGGAAAGACAAGTTTCCCAGGTCTGATATCTCTACCTATTAAACAGAGCCCTCGCTGACCCACAACGGGGAACTGAGGGCTGAAGCTCCACCCAAACCACCTAACCTCCTGCCATAGGGGTCTGAGGATAGTGACACCTACCAATCTGTAGAGGTACATGCATTGGGTACCTAAGGTACAGCTGCAGAGCCCACCCACCAAAGTGCTTCAGGAATAGAGACACATCTACCTCACTGGCACCTGGGGGAAGCCTGTCAGCATCCTGCCCCCCCTGTAATGTGAACCCCTGCTGCTACTAGAATCTGGTGCACACAACTATCACCACTACTCCTCTAAGCGAATAGGTGACAGTCTACCCCACACACTTCATGACCCAAAATCAGATTCTACTCAAGAATACTGAATGGACTCTTAGGCTTATATTTCTGGTAACGGCCCAAACCAGCTGGTAAGAGGACATAAGTGATTCAAGGGCTACAACAATAAAGACAATGCAATCTAGTAGACCAACTATGTATATTGAAAGAAAACAAAACAAGATAAGACTCAGTGAGCAAATATAAAATAAATCATTACAATATCTTATAGATGGCTCAGAGACAACAGTCTATATCAAACCACATAAAGAAGCAGACCATGATTGCTTCTACAACTCCCCAAATTAAAGAATCAAAATCTTTCCCAAATGAAGATACAATCCTGGAATTGCCAGATGCAGAATATAAAAAAACTAATTTACAGAATGCTTCAAGACATCAGGGATGACCTCAAAAATGAAATAAGGCAATCTATACAAAAAGCCAAGGAACACACTGATAAAGCAGTTGAAGAAATCAAAAAGATTATTCAAGAACATAGTGGAAAAATTAATAAGCTGCAAGAATCCATAGAGAGACAGCATTCAGAAATCCAAAAGATTAACAGTACAATTACAGAATTAGACAACTCATTAGGAAGTCAGAGGAGCAGAATCGAAGAATTGGAATGAAGAGTAGGGGAGTGGGAGGATAAAGCAATTGACACCAATATAGCTGAAGAAAAATCAGATAAAAGAATTAAAAAAAATGAAGAAACCTTAAGAATCATGTGGGACTCCATCAAGAAGAATAAATTCCATGTGATTGGAGTTCCAGAACAAGGAGGGATGACAGAAAATACAGAGAGAATAGTTGAAGATCTGTTGGCAGAAAACTTCCCTGACATCATGAAAGACGAAAGGATATCCATCCAAGATGCTCATCGAACCCCATATAAGATTGATCCAAAAAGAAAAACACCAAGACATATTATCAACAAACTTGCCAAAACCAAAGATAAAGAGAAAATTTTAAAAGCAGCCAGGGAGAAAAGAAAGGTCTCCTTCAAGGGAGAATCAATAAGAATAAGTTCAGACTACTCAGCAGAAACCAGGCAGGCAAGAAGGCAATGGGATGACATATATAGAGCACTGAAGGAGAAAAACTGCCAGCCAAGGATCATTTATCCAGCAAAACTCTCTCTCAAATATGAAGACGAAATTAAAACATTTACAGATAAACACAAGCTTAGAGAATCTGCAAAAACCAAACCAAAGCTACAAGAAATACTAAAGGAAATTGGTCAGAAAATCAATAACATCAGATAACAACACAAGGTCACAAAACAGAACATCCTGATATCAACTCAAATAAGGAAATCACAAAAACAAATTAAGATTAATTTTAGAAAGGAAAAAATGCTCAAAACAGGGAATCATTGAAGTCATTATATAAAAGATCACAATAATCAAAAAGAGGGACTAAATACAGGAGACATAGAACTGCCATATGGAGAAGAAAACAAGGCGATATAGGATGACACAAGTTAGGTTTTTACTCAGAAAAATAGCAGTAAATATTAAGGTAACCACAAAGAGGTCTCACAATTCCATAACTCAAAATAAAAACTGAGAAAAACATAAAGACTCAGCAAACATAAATTCGACTACTATGAAAATGAGGAACACACAATTTACAAAGAAAAACATCTCAGCACAGAAAAGTAAGTGGAAAAATAAAATTGTCAACAACACGCACGAAAAGGCATCAAAACAACAGCACTAAACACATTCTTATCTATAATTATGCTGAATGTAAATGGACTAAATGCACCAATAAAGAGACAGAGAGTCTCAGACTGGATAAAGAAACACGATCTGTCTATATGTTACCTACAAGAGACGCACCTTAGACTTAGAGACACAAACAAACTAAAACTCAAAGGATGGAAAAAAATATATCAAGCAAACAACAATCAAAAAAGAGCAGTAGTAGCAATATTAATTTCTGACAAAATAGACTTCAAAGTTAAATCCACCACAAAAGATAAAGAAGGATACTACATAATGATTAAAGGGACAATAGACCAGGAAGATATAACCATATTAAATATTTATGCACCCAATGACAGGGCTGCAAGATACATAAAACAAACTTTAACAGAACTGAAAAGTGAGATAGACACCTCCACGATTATACTAGGAGACTTCAACAAACCACTTTTGGAGAAGGATAGGACTTCCAGTAAGAAGTTCAACAGAGACACAGAAGACCTAATTGCAACAATCAACCAACTTGACCTCATAGAACTATACAGAACACTCCACCCAACAGCTGCAAAATATACTTTTTTTTCTAGCGCGCATGGAACATTCCCTAGAATAGACCACATATTAGGTCATAAAACAAACCTTTGCAGAATCCAAAACATCGAAATATTACAAAGCATCTTCTCAGAACACAAGGCCATAAAAGTGGAAATCAATAACAGAAAAATTAGGGAAAAGAAATCAAATACTTGGAAACTGAACAATACCCTGCTAAAAAAAGACTGGGTTATAGAAGACATTAAGGAGGGAATAAAGAAATTCATAGAATGCAATGAGAATGAAAACACTTCCTATCAAAACCTCTGGGACACAGCAAAAGAAGTGCTCAGAGGTCAATTTATATCGATAAATGCACACATACATAAAGAAGAAAGAGCCAAAATCAGAGAACTGTCCCTACAACTTGAACAAATAGAAAGTGAGCAACAAAAGAATCTATCAGGCACCAGAAGAAAACAAATAATAAAAATTAGAGCTGAACTAAATGAAATAGAGAACAGAAAAACAACTGAAAGAATTAACAAAGTCAAAAGCTGGTTCTTTGAAAAAATTAACAAAATTGATAAACCATTGGCCAGGCTGACTAAAGAAATACAGGAAAGGAAACAAATAACCCAAATAAGAGACGAGATGGGCCATGTCACAACAGACCCAACTGAAATTAGAAGAATCATATCAGATTATTATGAAAAATTGTACTCTAACAAATTGCAAACCTAGAAGAAATGGATGAATTCCTAGAAAAACACTACCTACCTAAACTAACACAATCAGAAGTAGAAGAACTAAATAGATCCATAATAAAAAAAAAAAATTGATAAGGTAATCAAAAAACTCCCAACAAAAAAAAAGCCCTGGCCCAGATGGCTTCACTGCAGAGTTCTACCAAACTTTTAGAGAAGAGTTAACACCACTACTACTAAAGGTATTTCAAAGCATAGAAAATGATGGAATACTACCTAACTCATTCTATGAAGCCACCATCTCCCTGATACCAAAACCAGGTAAAGACACCACAAGAAAAGAAAATTACAGACCTATATCCCTCATGAACATAGATGCAAAAATCCTCAACAAAATTCTAGCCAATAGAATTCAACAACATATCAAAAAAATAATCCACCATGACCAAGTGGGATTTATACCAGGTATGCAAGGCTAGTTCAATATTAGAAAAACCATTAATGTAATCCACCATATAAATAAAACAAAAGACAAAAACCACATGATCTTATCAATTGATACAGAAAAGGCATTTGACAAAGTCCAACACCCATTCATGATAAAAACTCTCAGCAAAATAGGAATTGAAGGAAAATTCCTTAACATAATAAAGGGCATCTATACAAAGCCAAAGCCAACATAGCCAACAGCCAATATCATTCTAAATGGAGAGAGCCTGAAAGCATTTCCCTTGGGAACGGGAACCAGGCAAGAATGCCCTTTATCAATGCTCTTATTCAACATTGTGCTAGAGGTCCTAACCAGAGCAAGCAGGTTAGACAAAGAAAAAAAGGGCATCCAGATTGGCAAGGAAGAAGTAAAATTATCTCTATTTGCAGATGACATGATCTTATACACAGAAAACCCTACAGAATCCTCCAGAAAACTACTGAAATTAATAGAAGAGTTTGGCAGAGTTTCAGGTTACAAGATAAACATACAAAAATCACTTGGATTCCTCTACATCAACAAAAAGGACATTGAAGAGGAAATCACCAAATCAATACCATTCACAGTAGCCCCCAAGAAGATAAAATACTTAGGAATAAATCTTACCAAAGATGTAAAAGACCTATACAAAGAAAACTACAAAGTACTACTACAAGAAACTAAAAGGGAACTACATAAGTGGAAAAACATACCTTGCTCATGGATAGGAAGACTTAACATAGTAAAAATGTCTATTCTACCAAAAGCCATCTATACATACAATGTACTTCGGATCCAAATTCCAATGACATTTTTTAAAGTGTTGGAGAAACAAATCACCGACTTCATATGGAAGGGACAGAAGCCCCAGATAAGTAAAGCATTACTGAAAAAGAAGAAGAAAGTGGGAGGCCTCACTCTACCTGATTTTAGAACATATTATACAGCCACAGTAGTCAAAACAGCCTGGTACTGGTACAACAGCAGGCACATAGACCAATGGAACAGAACTGAGAATCCAGATATAAATCCATCCACATATGAACAGCTGATATTTGACAAAGGCCCAGTGTCAGTTAATTGGGGAAAAGATAGTCTTTTCAACAAATGGTGCTGGCATAACTGGATATCCATTTGCAAAAAAATGAAACAGGACCCATACCTCACACCATGCACAAAAACTAACTCCAAGTGGATCAAAGACCTAAACATAAAGACTAAAACGATAAAGATCATGGAAGAAAAAATAGGAACAACTTTAGGAGCCCTAGTACAAGGGATAAACAGAATACAAAACATTACTAAAAATTACAAAGAGAAACCAGATAACTGGGAGCTCCTAAAAATCAAACACCTATGCTCATCTAAAGACTTCACCAAAAGAGTAAAAAGACCACCTACAGACTGGGAAAAAATTTTCAGCTATGACATCTCCGACCAGTGCCTGATCTCTAAAATCTGTATGATTCTGTTAAAACTCAATCACAAAAAGACAAACAACCCAATCAAAAAATGGGCAAAGGATATGAACACACACTTCACTAAAGAAGATATTCAGGCGGCTAACATATACATGAGAAAATGCTCTCGATCATTAGCCATTAGAGAAATGCAAATTAAAACTATGATGAGATTCCATCTCACTCCAACAAGGCTGGCATTAATCCAAAAAAACACAAAATAATAAATGTTGGAGAGGCTGCGGAGAGATTGGAACTCTTATACACTGCTGGTGGGAAGGTAAAATGGTACAACCACTTTGGAAATCTATCCGGTGTTTTCTTAAAAAGTTAGAAATAGAACTACCATACAACCCAGAAATCCCACTCCTCAGAATATACCCTAGAGAAATAAGAGCCTTTACAGGAACAGATATATGCACACCCATGTTTATTGCAGCTCTGTTTACAATAGCAAAAAGCTGGAAGCAACCAAGGTGCCCATCAATAGATGACTGGTTTAATAAATTATGGTACATTCACACAATGGAATATTATGCATCAATAAAGAACAGTGAGGAATCTGTGAAACATTTCATAACATGGAGGAACCTGGAAGGCATTATGCTGAGTGAAATTAGTCAGATGCAAAAGGACAATTACAATATAAGACCACTATTGTAAGTTCTTGAGAAATAGTATAAACTGAGAAGAACACATTCTTTTGTGGTTACGAGAGGTGGGAGGGAGGGAGGGTGGGAGAGGGTTATTTACTGATTAGTTAGTAGATAAGAACTACTTTAGGTGAAGGGAAGGACAATACTCAACACACGGAAGGTCAGCTCAACTGGACTGGACCAAAAGCAAAGAAGTTTCCAGGATAAACTGAATGCTTCGAAGGTCAGCAGAGCAAGGGCAGGGGTTTGGGGACTACGGCTTAAGGGTTTTTCTAAGTCAATTGGCAAAATAAATTCTATTATGAAAACATTCTGCATCCCACTTTGAAGTGTGGCGTCTGGGGTTTTAAATGCTAATAAGCGGCCATCTAAGATGCATCAATTGGTCTCAACCCACCTGGATCAAAGGAGAATGAAGAACACCAAGGTCACACAATAACTATGAGCCCGAGACAGAAAGGGCCACATGAACTAGAGACTTACATCATCCTGAGACCAGAAAAACTAGATGGTGCCCGGCCACAACCGATGACTGCCCTGACAGGGAACACAACAGAGAACTCCTAAGGGAGCACAACAGTGGGATGCAGACCCCAAATTCTCATGAAAAGACCAGACTTAATGGTCTGACTGAGACTAGAGGAATCCCAGCGGTCATGGTCCCCAAACCTTCTGTTGTCCCAGGATATATCAGATATGGAAGGGAC
The DNA here is from genome assembly GCF_024166365.1 of Elephas maximus indicus. NCBI lineage: Eukaryota > Metazoa > Chordata > Mammalia > Proboscidea > Elephantidae > Elephas > Elephas maximus. Next base: position 141,518,355 of record NC_064821.1, read on the forward strand.
TGGACAATAGGCTGGAGAGAGATGCTGATGAAGAGTGAGCTACTTGTATCAGGTGGACATTTGAGGCTGTATTGGCATCTCCTGTCTGGAGGGGAGATGGGAGGGTAAGGAGGGTTAGAAACTGACAAAATGGTCAGGAAAGGAGAGACTGGAGGAAGGGAGCGGGCTGACTCATTAGTGGGAGAGTGAATGAGAGTGTGTAGTAAGGTGTATATAAGCTTATATGTGACAGACTGACTTGTTTTGTAAACTTTCACTTAAAGCACAATAAAAATTATTTTTTTTAAAAAAGAACAAACTTAATTATCAAGGAGTCAGGACTTGCTGGGCTTGAAAATAAAATTATTTCTCATTCCCAGTCTCTCCAGATGTTAAATGATCCTCAAATAAAGAAAACATCACTCCAAAGATCAAATCCAGGATTGTACTATAAGCTCTTGTGTTAAGACTTCAGAAAGATCTCAGATAGTGCCTCATAAACACTTTCAGATAGACAAAAGGCACTTTAAAGATTATAAGAGTATGTCTTGCAGATTCTCCACTAAAAATAGGTCTTGTAAGAATATTCACTGTTTTTTCACTGAGCTACGTTTTAGAGGGCCCAGGACACAAAAGGCCCAGTCTTGTACTTGTTACTTTTATCTAGTGGGGTGAACCCCAATAAGATTCACAGAAAATTCACAAAAATTTTAAGAAAAGTGTTTTTTCGCAAGCATTTCCATTGTAGATTGAAAAAGACAAAAGAACTACCAAAAAAAAAAAAAAAAATGCTTTGCACCCACAACTCCTTATAGGCAGGAAGCAGGCTGAGAAGACTGAAATCACAGACATTTCTTATGGAAAAGGTAGAACCCAGAGAAAGAAGCAAGAGCTATGGAGAAAACACACATAGAGTAGGGCTGAGCCTTAAAACTGGAAAAAACACTCATACTGGATTTCATAACTCTATGAACCAGTGGGAGCCCTGGTGGTACAGTGGTTAAGAGCTATTGCTGCTAACCAAAAGTCGCCAGTTTGAATTCACTGGCCACTGCTTGGAAACCCTATGTGGCAGTTCTACTCTGTCCTATCGGGTCACTATGAGTCAGACTCGATGGCAGCAGGTTTTGGTATGAACCAGTGCCTGTTGTGGTGTCTACCATTTTCCCCATTTTGAACAGTTTTCTCATTCCCCTCCCAAAATTTTGTGTTGTATGTAGGGGTCGGGAGAGGTTGGAAGACAGATAATTTGTCTCTTTTCATAAGTCTTCAGATTGAGAGGCACTGTACTGAAGGACCTATACTTGAGGAATTGCATTCGAGGAGCCTCACTTGATTTAGATGATGAAATCCTGGACTTTGAGCAGATGCTGGAATTGGATGAGACTTTAGAGTCTTGAGGTAGGGGTGAATATATTTTGCACATGAGGGTGATGTGAATTGCTGCGGTCAGAGAGTGGACTGTGTTAGACTGTATTTTATAAAGCTGACCACTGTCAATATCTCCTATGACACATGGTATTCTTATAATGTGACCTTGACAATTCTGTCATAGAGTGGTGAGAAATATGTCCCCTCCCACTGAACATGGCAGGACTTTGTGATGGCTTCAACCAACAGAGTACTGTGGAAGTGACACTATGTGACTTCCAAGACTGGGTCATTAAAATACTTATAAGAAAGAATGTGTTAAGATAAGTAGAAATATTTTCATGGGTCATAGAAAAATGGAAAGAAGAGAATAAACTTGCTTCTGCTTCTCTCCCACTTTCTAAACAAAACAGATGTGAAATCTGGCCGAAACATTTCTTACTTGTTGGGAAGGTGAAACCTGTTGTAAAGCAGAGAAGGGTCATAGGGCCTACCCATAGATCTGTAAAACCGTCCTTCAAAACTTTCTACTTCTTTGATTGCATGTCTACCAAGAACATTCCAATTACCAATTCAACAACCCCAGAATCCATTACTGAGGAGAGAGATTCTGGTTGCTAGAAATGAAAATCCCTCAGTGTCAACTAGTAAAATAGCAATCCAGTTTATTTAAGTGTAGTTAGTATGAGTTTTTTTTTTTTTGGAATGAGTTAGTGTTTATGACCAAAGAATTATGGTTATGTCCTTGAGTTACTGAACCTGTAAAGTTGAGAAAAACACTGGAATATGAAAAGAGAACCTAGGGAGACTCAATCTGGAAGGTTTTCTGTCTTCCTTTTCTGTATTTTCATCTGAACATTACTAGACTTCATGAAATGGATTTAGAAAATGTAGTGTTTGCAGATCAAGCTGAGTTGAGATTAGAGGTAGAGGTAGACACAGGCCAATTAATAGGCGTGTATGTATGATACTGGAGACCTTAAATAGTGGTTTAAATATTTTCTTCAAAACCATGTTCAATAATTATGTAAATTGCATGTGTTGTCTTAATAAATTCATCACCAAAACCTGTCACAGATTTATCATTCCAACTTCCTTTTAATTGGCCATTTTCCACAGTCTTAAGCAAGTGAAAATTTTCTTTGAACTTCTGCTAGGAAAATAAATAAATAAATCCATATGGTCCAACCTCCTCCTTGAGAAATTTTAAGATTTAGAAAATAGCACTTTAATAGAATAAATATATCCCTGTGATTTTTCTTTGATCATTTTGCCTATTCACCCTCTTCTTTGCCTTATGCAGCCTCCTTATAGTTTTTAATAGGTATACCTTAGTAAAGGAGCCCTGGTGGCTAAGAGCTTAAAGTGATGGACTGCTAACCGAAAGGTTGGCGATTCAAAACCACCAGCCACTGTTCGGGAGGAAAATGTGGCAGTATGCTTCTGTAGAGGTTTATAGCCTTGGAAACCTTATGGGGTCACTATGAGTTGGAATGTACTTAGTAATAAATGACTATTAAATATCTTCAAAACCCCTCAAAATTCAAACCCGACATAGTATATATTTCATGGTAAAGCATACTAAAGTTTAAGTATACTTGCTATGATATTTACTACTTTCCAAAAGAAGATTATCTTAAAACTATTCTGTGGAAAGTTCCCATTTACAGATTAATACCTGCTTTTCTTTTCCATGTCTTCCAAGGTGGGAGAATTATAAACTTTAAGAAATAGTAAAACAATTGTCATTCATATTTTAAGAATCTTTCAAAGTGTTATAAATCTATGAAGGCTTTGTGGTCCCACCCGCCAAATCTCAGAAAGAGAATATAATTCCTTTTTTTTTTTTTCTGTACAACCACAGTAACCACTATAAACTCTTTTCATTTTTGTTTATTAATGCCCCGTGTCTTTCACAAACTGAAAAGTCCTTGAAGGCAGGGGCAATTTTTTATTTGCCTCTGCTTCCCAAGGCCTGCAATACGGTTGACATTAATAAATATTTTACGAAGAAATGGGAGTGTATATTCTGGCCACAGATAAGCAGAGTCAGCCTAGAATTACTGCAGCCTTGAGCAAATATGGAAAACTATGTCAGCTTCCAGAATATTCTAGAGAAATGGCTATGGTGAATACTGGATCATTTCCAGGGTCACTCAGAGAATTGTATCCAGTCTGGGTTAAATTATAGGTTTGTCTTCAACCTGACTGCTCTGTCTAATCTGAACACTTTCCAATGATTGGAATTTCCAATTGAATATCTGATTAGGGTTCCTCAGTCAGGTGAAACCATTCATTCATTCATTTAATAAATAATAATTGAGCACCTATGTGCCAGTACTGTGATGGAGGCTCAGATATAACAAAGAAAATGAATCCTAGACCCCTCACACTCTTAGGTGGGGCCTAGAATTAATTGTTTGATGAGCAGACTGAGAAAGCAAGGAAATAGCTAGCTTCTCATAGTCCCTGTCCACCTAGGCCCATCAGCTCCTCTGAAAAAACTGAGGTGTTAGCTAGACAGGTGACCTCTAGCTTCTCATAGTCCCTGTCCACCTAGGCCCATCAGCTCCTCTGAAAAAACTGAGGTGTTAGCTAGACAGGTGACCTGTTGATCAAACAAGGGTAGGCCACAAATATTTGTAATTCAAGACGTCAAATTACAGTTTTTTTGCCGCAAAAAAAAAACAAAAAAAACTTTGCTGTTATCTAAACAACAAAAATTACCCTTCAACTTTCAGCTTATACAAAAAATATAAATGTGTGTTTCAATCCCTTAGAATGGATTAGAAACCATGCTATATTTTTTCATCAAATAGGACTTTTGGGCTCTACATGTGAGAAGGCAAAAATCCCCAGACTACCACATACCACTGAAAAATAAAGTCCCCTAATTTATAAAAGTCCTTCTAGAACAAGCCTATGCTCAGGAAATTACAGCAGACTTAAAGTTCAGCTCCTCCATTTTTCATCCTTCGGTGTGGCATGGAATTTCTTCTGCATGGTGAAGGACTTGCCTGTGACCTAATTCATGTTCTTAGGCAACCAGAAAGCTGGTGTTCAAAAAATGAGAAAAGTAATTTAATATTTAACATCTTAAATATTCTGTCACAAGTATTTTAATGCCTACTCTTGTTTTTACTTTGAATTACCATGCTAAGGGCTTTCAGATCTCAGTCGGACACTGAGTATTGAAGAAGAGGCAAAGCCTCAGTTTCCTCACGTGTAAAGGAAATACAGTGTGACTCATTCTGGGCAGGATATCCAGTGTGCACGTCTCCTCTAAAAAACCACCCTCTCATCCAGGATTAACCTCTAGAGGGCTATACAGCTCATGAACCCACCCAGTCCCATCTGATCCATACTTGACATTTCAGTTTCTCTGCTCCCTACTCCCTTCCCATTTACCCCTAGGAGTTTTAAATTTAAACACCAGATTGCAGTGATTAGATACAGACACTAAAACTAGAAAAATGGATGGTCTCAGGGACTGAGAGTGAAAATTGGAGCAGCCATAATGACCTGTCTGAAGGCAATAAAAAAAAAAACAAAAAACCCAGTAAGTCAGGAGAGAGAGAGAGAGAGAGGTTGCCATGCAGATTGAGGGAACACAGAACCCAATGCAGACCAAAAAGAGCAGTGGAGAGATGACTGGGTTCCCACAGGCTTTTCCTGTTGGTTTCAGTCCATCACGAGGCCTAGCCATGCCTTCCGCCTTTCAGTTTGACTTTTTTCTTGTAATAAATCTCCCTTTACCTAATCATGTCTCTTGCTACCAAATAATCCCTAATTTGGGCAGGATAAAAATATCTGCTAAAAGCACAATTGTGACACTCAAAGGAGATAATGTTTGGTAAAGGATAAGGCACCACTGAAATGTTGTTAAATACTTTCATTCTTTATATTATTATAGTATAATTTCAAGACCCTTCTGTCACCTCTTCTTTACAAGATGACATTTCTGTTAGGGTGGTGAATTTCTATTGTTGTTGTTATTATTCTGTGTATTAAAAAATTAGCTGGTTCTATGGCTGCTAACCAAAATATCAGCAATTCCAACCCACCAGTCGCTCCATGGAACCTTTATGGAGCAGTTCTACTCTGCCCTATAGGGTCGTTACGAGTCAGAATTGACTCAATAGCAAGGGGTTTGGTTTGGCTGGTTTTATCAAGAATTTGGGAGGGGCCATGCATATGCATTAAATGACACTCCTTTTCCTTAAAAAATGTGTGTGGGACTACAAATTCACACATACACACACGCATATACATACAAACACACTTTCTTTTTAATCCATATCATAGACAAAGTACCCAGCGAGGAGCTTCTTAAGTAAGGTAATATCATAAAAACAGAATATTCATTCATTTACTTCTCTCTTTTGCTAACCAGAGCTTCACTTAACCAGCAAAGAAAATGCTGCATATTTAATAACCTCATAGTTTCTTTTTTAAGGTCTCCAGAGAGGACTAAGCCATGATATATCTTAATGAAGATTTAAGAGTCTTATACCTGATGGCCATCTCTTATTTATATTTAAAGCACTTTTATTTTGCTGTAATCAATGCAACCAGATCGTGCCTACATTTCCAGTCATTTCTAGGACAGGACATATGTAAATTAGTTAGAGTAACTATGAAAGAGCCAAAATTCAGGTCGTAATGTAAGACTGGCACGTCACGTTCTTTCTTCTTTCTCTCTCTTGCTTTTTCTTTTATCTTGTGTGTATGGTAAAGCCCTTCACCCTTTATTCCACCTCTTCGCATAACTCAGGCCCTTTATAATTCTCATTCCCCAGTTCTATGTTCTTAAACCTGTCCACCTGTGGTAGGCTCAAGGCCAGAGCATTCTTTTATTTTAGGTTATAAGCAGAGAATGGAAACAGGTGTACCCTTGAAAATTTGTCTGCAACACACTCCACAATATGGGGCCAAAAGGTAGAGTGAATCCATTTCAAAGAGCAAACTTACCCTGAACAGGATCCACAAGAAATATCTAGGTGAAGGAGCAGACATTATAGGTGTTCCAGAGCCACAGCTAAACACTTGGAATAGTTAATAAACTTGAGTAAAGATCATATAGGGTATTAATAAGTCTAAGATCTTCAATCAGGACACTGCCCAACACATAAATGATGCACAAAACATATCTGCTGGTTAAGAGATACCTTAAATATTTGCTTTTTTTCTAAACATACTCAATACTCTATTTTTTAACTTTTCTAAACATATTAAGCATGCTTATTTTAAATTTTGAACCTTATCATTCTAGTATCTGGAGTCTTTTATCTGATTCTGTAGATTACAGTTGCTGCTATCTCCCACTTATCATGGCTTGTTTCCTTGTGTATTTAGGGGAAATTTACTGTGACAATACCTGGGGGCCTTTCATTGCAAAGAAAATTGAGGTAAAATTTTGGTGCCCGGGGAACACCATGACCGCTTTAAAATAATTATTTAGTTTAGGATTTGGGGAGCCACCCAAAAGAATCCCATATTCTGAATCCAGGCTCCTAGATAAGATTTTCAAGAAAGGCCAACTACTTCTTATCCAAAGCATTTTCCAATGTATCCAGAGCCAAGGTCAGACAGGGAAATGTTCTAGTCATTTTCATCTGCAGAATTTTTTTTTTTTTTTTTCCCTTTTCACTCACTGAGGATGTCATTTTCAGGGGTACTGGCTTTAGTCTACAGAATACAGTCTCCAGTTTACTTCAGGCCCAGGCTTTGTCTCTTGATTGACAGATGATACAACCATTAAATTCCAGGTTCCAGGCCAACAGAGGTAAGCAGGATTCCTAAGGGCAGTCACTGGGTCCATCATTTGATTGTCCTCTGAATTCGCACTCTATCATCATTTGCACTTTATCATTTCTGACCTCTGATTGTTTCCTCACACTACCAACAGCTTAGCCACATTTTAGAAAAGATAAACTTACATCCTAAGTATGCTATGACAGGAAGGGTTTCTCTGCCATCAAGACACCATATTACCGAAACAAGGAGAACAAAAAAAAAGTCATGTTTAAAAAAATATATTATTCACATCACTAGAGCCCAAGTTGTGATATCTAAGTACTACATCTCACTAAAAGGATCCAAGTTTCCTTGGAGAAGTAGTGATTCAAGGTCTGGAGCAAGAAATGTGTGTGATGATTCTAGAATATCATATCATAATAGAAAGCAAGAAAGCCACCATAACAACTAGTGTTATGTCAAAAAGGTTAAGAAGCCAATTCAAATAGGCTCCTTCTGCCATATGATGAAATTATTTGAGAATCAAATAATAATAATAAAGCTGCAATGGACCAAAATAAAATTTGCTTAAAACTATAAATTCATAATAATAAAAAGAGTTTTTAAAAAGTTCTCATTGTGTACCACCTTTAGAAGACACTAAGGAACAAACTCATTATTTTTGAAAACAAGAAATAAAGGAAAAAAGCCAAGTATTTACCATATCTTTCACATATAAACTATGCCGCAATGTAACCAAATAGTTTATAAAGGTATGATTCTCTTTATATGTTCCAGTTAATGATGGAAAAAGTGGTGACAGGTTTAAAAAATTATCATTTCACAAAACTTAATGAATAAATGGATCAATAACATGACAATCAAATGACTATTAATATCATAAAAAGGGACAACCAACCATTATGCACTCTTTTATGTACTTCCTGATAAACAATACCACCTACGAACAAGTCTTGCCAAAATAATTGGAGCTCTAGATATACTATGAATTTACAAAAAGCACAGGGGACTAAGAAACATGTTAAATGACATGACAAGGACACAAGCAGGAAAACCCAGATTCTGGTAAAACCTATAGGACATTCACAGAAAATTTTCAAGGGAAAATAAGAGATGGGGAGGGCCTATAGACTAAGAGATAGTTGTTGTTGTCAGCTGTCATCAAGCTGGTCCAGACTTATGGTAACCCCATGCACAACAGAATCAGACCATTGTGATCCATAGGGTTTTTCATTGGTTGATTTTTGAAAGTAGATTGCCAGGACTTTCTTCCTAGTCTCTCTTAGCCTGGAAGCTCATAGCAACACACAAGCCTCCACTGACAGGGTAGTGGTGGCTGTACCTGAGATGCCATTGTTCTGCAATAGAGACAAGACTTCATGCATGGATGGCAAGAATTCTATGACTGAATCACAACTGCCCAATCCCAATATACAGACCTTTCTGAATCCAGATTCAAATAAATAAATTATAGATACATTCATATTTTAAAAGGCCAAACACACACACATAAACTATATCTACAAACTATATATATAAACTATAGGTAAACAAATCATATAAAAGCTTTGTATATGTGTGTATGTGTTTGTGTAAATATATACATTACATATTGGTGAAATGTGAACACAATTGGTGAAATGTGAACACAATTGGATTTTCATGACATTAAGGGATCATTAATGAGAATCATTAATGATTAATTAATTAATCATTAATGGGAAACCCTGTTGGCGTAGTGGTTAAGTGCTACGGCTGCTAACAAAAGGGTCGGCAGTTCAAATCCACCAGGCGCTCCTTGGAAACTCTATGGGGCAGTTCTACTCTGTCCTATAGGGTCGCTATGAGTCGGAATCGACTCGATGGCACTGGGCACTGGGTTAAGAGATCATTACCATTTTAAGTGTGATAATGCTGAATCTTTTTTTTTAAAGAGGTATATTGAAATATTTGCCAGTGAAAGGATGTGATGCATGAAGTTTGTGTCGTGATTATCTAGAGGCATCTGGGAGTAAGTAGGATAGATGAAACCAGATTAGCCATTAGTTGATACCTAAACAAAGGTGGATAATGGGTGTCTGAAGGTTCGTTATACTAGTCTCTCTATTTTGTGTATTTGTTTAAGATTTTCAAGAATAAAAAAAGCTTAAATAAAATTATATAGAGACAACAGTTAAGTCTTAAAAAAAAGATGAAAATTCATAGAATAAAAAGCAACATAAATCAGATCATGCTATTCCTCAAAATAAATCCTTCCAGTTTAAATTATTCTAATGTCTTCCCATTGCATAAAATTTAAAATTCAAACACTTTAGCCCAATCTACAAAGCCCTAGATATCTACCTGCTAATGTTTCCTCTTTTTACTCTCCCCTCTTTTAGGGTATTCCAACTATACCTTATGGGCCTTCTTCTATTCCATTAAGATATCGAGTTCATTCATGCCTTCAGGTCTTTGCACCAGCCATTTCCAGACTAAGACAGACTAGAAAGAAAGGCTTGGCAGTCTAATTCTAAAACTTAACCGTTAAGAACCCTGTGGATCACAGAATATTGTCTGAGACTTCAGCTCGCTTGCTTTGGATGTGTCATAAGAATGAACTGATTGCTGAAGAAGGTTGTCATGTTTGATGAAGTAGAGGGCCAGCAAAGGTTAGGGAGACTCTTGGTGAGATGGATTGCCACAACAGCTGCAATGACAGACTCAAACATGCCAGTAATTGTGGAGATGACACAGAACCAGGCAACATTTTGTTCTGTTGTACATAAAGTCATCTTGAGTAAACTCAACAGCAGCTATCTGTCTGTCTGTCTGTCTGTCTACCTACCTACCTACTTACCTACCTACCTGTCTACCTAGATCTTACATAAGTGGTCTTTCTTATCTGTCATAGTTGGAGCCCTGGTAGTGCATTGGCTAAGAGCTCAGCTGCTAATCAAAAGGTCAGCTGTACAACTGGACTAAACAGAAAACAAAGAAGTTTCCTGAATACAACAAAATGCTTTGAAGGTCAGAGTAGCAGGGGCAGGGGTTTGGGGTCCATGGTTTCAGGGGACATCTAGGTCAATTGGCATAACAAAATATTATTAAGAAAACATTCTGCATCCCACTTTGGTGAGAGACGTCTGGGGTCTTAAACACTAGCAAGCGGCCACCTAAGATGCACCAATTGGTCTCAACCCACCTGAAGAAAAGGAGAATGAAGAACACCAAAGACATACGGTAAAAAGACAGAAAGGGCCACATAAACCAGAGACTCCAGCAGCCTGAGACTAGAAGGACTAGATGATGCCTGGCTACCACCAATGACTGACCTGATAGGGAACACAACAGAAAGTCCCTTATGGGTCAGGAGAAAAGTGGGATCCAGATGTCAAATTCTTGTAAAAAGATCAGGCTTAATGGTCTGACTGAGACTAGAGGGATTCTAGTCCCCAGACCCTTTGTTAGGCCAAGATTAGAACCATTCCCGAGACCAACTCTTCAGACAGGGATTGGACTGAAATAGTTCGAACATCGACCAGCTAAAGCAAAAGGAAGAATTGATGAAGTAAAAGAACTGAACAGAAGATTTCAAAGGGCGGCTTGAGAAGACACAGTATTGTAATGACATGTGCAAAGAGCTGGAGATGGAAAACCAAAAGGGAAGAACACGCTCAGAGTTTCTTGAGCTGAAAGAACTGAAGAAAAAGTAAAAGCCTCAAGTTGCAATAGTGAAGGATTCTATGGGGAAAATATTATACAATGCAGGAAGCATCAAAAGAAGACAGAAGGAATATACAGAGTCATTATATCAAAAAGAATTAGTCGATGTTCAACCGCTTCCATAGGTAGCATATGATCAGAAACTGATGGTACTGAAGGAAGAAGTCCAAGCTGCTCTGAAGGCATTGGTGAAAAACAAGGCTCCAGAAATTGCTAGACTATCAATCGAGATGTTTCAACAAACAGATGCAGCACTGGAGGTGCTCACTTGTCTATGCCAAGAAATATGGAAGACAGCTTCCTGGTCAACTGACTGGAAGAGATCCATAGTTATGCCTATTCCCAAGAAAGATCATCCAACCAAATGTGGAAATTATAGAGCAATGTCATTAATACCACATGCAAGCAAAATTTTGCTGAAGATCATTCAAAAATGGCTGCAGCAGTATATCAACAGGGAACTGCCAGAAATTTAGGCCGGTTTCAGAAGAGGATGTGGAACCAGGGATATCATTGCTGATGTCAGATGGATCCTGGCTGAAAGCAGAGAATACCAGAAGGATGTTTACCTGTGTTTTATGGACTATGCAAAGGCATTGACTGTGCAAATCATAACAAATTATGGATAACATTGCAAAGAATGGGAATTCCAGAACATTTAATTGTGCTCATGAGGAACCTTTACATAGATGAAGAGGCAGTTGTTCAGACAGAACAAGGGGATACCGATTGGTTTAAAGTCAGGAAAGGTGTGTGTCAGGGTTGTATTCCTTTACCATATTTATTCAATCTGTATGCTGAGCAAATAATCCGAGAAGCTGGACTATATGAAGAAGAACGGGACATCAGGATTGGGGAAGACTCATTAACAATCTGCGTTACGCAGATAACACAACCTTGCTTGATGAAAGTGAAAAGGACTTGACGCACTTACTAATGAAGATCAAAGACCACAGTCTTCAGTATGGATTGCACCTCAACATAAAGAAAACAAAAATCCTCACAACTGGACCAATGAGCAACATCATGATAAACGGAGAAAGGATTGAAGTTGTCAAGGATTTCATTTTACTTAGATCCACAATCAACGCCCATGCAAGCAGCAGTCAAGAAATCAAGAGAGATATTGCATTGGGTAAATCTGCTGCAAAAGACCTCTTTAAAGTGTTGAAGAGCAAAGATGTCACCTTGAAGGCTAAGGTGCGCCTGACCCAAGCCATGGTATTTTCAGTCGCATCATATGCATGTGACAGCTGGACAATGAATAAGGAAGACCGAAGAAGAATTGACACCTTTGAATTGTGGTGTTGGCAGAGAATATTAAATATACCATGGACTGCCAAAAGAACGAACAAATCTGTCTTAGAAGAAGTACAACCAGAATGCTCTTTAGAAGCAAGGATGGCAAGACTGTGTCTTACATACTTTGGACATGTTGTCAGGAGGGATCAGTCTCTGGAGAAGGAATCATGGTTGGCAAAGTACAGGGTCAGTGAAAAAGAGGAAGACCCTCAACAAGGTGGATTGACACAGTGGCTGCAACAATGAGCTCAAGCATAACAATGATTGTAAAGATGGCGCAGGACTGGGCAGTGTTTCATTTTGTTGTGCATGGGGTCACTATGAGCCAGAACTGACTTGATGGCACCTAACAACAACAATAGAAGATAGATAATGATACTGGTAAGGAATGAGCTTCTTGGCTCAAGTAGACACATGAGACTAAGTGGGCAACTCCTGTCTGGAGGTAAGATGAGGAAGAGGGGGACAGGAGCTGGTTGAATGGACACGGGGAATACAGGGTGGAAAGGAGGAATGTGTAATCTCATTAAGGGGAGAGCAGTTAGGTGTACATAGCAAGGTATGTATAACTTTTTGTGTGATAGGCTGACTTGATTTGTAAACTTTCACTTAAAAAAAAAAGCACGATAAATTAATTCATTAATTTTAAAAAAAGGTCGGCTGTTAAAATTCACCATCTGCCCCTTGGAAACCCTATAGGGCAATTCTACTCTGTCCTGTAGGGTTGCTATAAATCAGAATTGACTTGATCGCAGTGGGTTTTTTGGGTTTTTTATGTGTCATATATAAACTCAAATGTTACCTCCTCAGAGGTTTTTCCTTACCAGCTGATTGAATTGATGTCTCCAGCCCAGCCACTCTTTTTCTCCATAGAAGCACACAATGTAGGTGCTCACAACGTATTTAGTAATAAAACCAAATAAATAAAACAAAAAAATTCTCCTCTGTGTCTACATCCCTTAAAAACAGATGAAAGGATTATCACCAAATTTTATAGAATATGTTAGCAATGATCTGAGTCAACATGTACAGAATATGACATAAGCAAAATGTGTTTCCGGAGCCGTGGCGAGCACTCAAAGGGACAGATAGTCAACTTAATGTGCAGCTAGACTGAGATGCAACAGACCAGGGGAAATGCTCTTCAGAAAAGATGAAAAGTGGGTATTAAGACACTGAGACCAAAAGACTAACCATCCACATATAAACCCCCAATTAAAAGGAACAGGGAAAGACACTTTGAATTGTAGGCATCAATTAGTAATCAAGCTGCCTCTCACATGGGTAACTATGTAGCTTCTCTGAGGATGAGAAGCTGGGAGAGGGATTTACTTATTTCATAATACTTATTGATTCTCTAGTCTAGACTGGACAGTACCAAGAGTAGACTAGAAAGCAGGTAAATAAAAAGGTCTAAACTATTTTTAATGGTATACAATTTTAAGGATATGTGGGTAGTGGAAATTAAGTGAAAATGTTAGCAATGTTATCCAGCATTATCAAATGTTAACTAGTCCTGATGTATGGACTCCATTTGAATCCATCAAATAAAATGTAAATGTATTCATATTTTAAAAGGCAACACACACACATAAATTATATCTATCAACTATATACATAAACTACAGGTAAAAAAAAATTATATAAGAGCTTTATGTGTATGTGTTTGTATACACACACACACAATTGGTGAAATGTAAACACAACTGAAATGTTACTAACATTTTCACTTAGTTTTCCCTTTGCTTGTTATCCAGTATTAACTACTAGGAGCTATGTTACTAGACACCTTAAGTAGTTTATTTCTTATCAAACTTCAGAATAAAAGTAAAGAAAGTTAACCTAACTCATAACAGAACACCTTAAACCTTCTGCCAGGGCTATACCTAAACATATGGGCAAGGTAAGCTGGTTAATAATTTCATGCATATTTATAAGCCAATATTTAAAAATATCTGTCCAATTCTTTATTGAATAAATAAGATGCTTTTTGATACATCTTTCATCATATTTAAGATAATTCAGTCACTTGTACTGAAAGTAAGATAGTATTTTAATTTGGGCACTTCTTTCATGGTCTTTCCTCATCCATGCCCAAATATATAAGCAATTTATAAGAACAGATTACAAAGTCCTGTTCAAAATGTCATTAAAGGTTCTTTTTTCTTGTCCTTTATGTCAGCAAAATATTTTCACTTTCTCAGTAGTTCTTGCTCTCTTTTTAGTTTCTTTGGCAATTTTCTAAATCAGAAAACACGTTAGCAGGTATATTAAAGGGTTTAAAGCTTGGAGGAAAAAAAATGTCTAGTTCCCACCAAGAAGCACTATCACATGCATTTTTCAATTCCAGCTCTAACTGCTGACTTCAGACAGCTGTCACCCAGCTGTTCTCAGAGCAGTTGTCACCTGTTGGAAAAACTCTCAACACAGATTCATCAGTGGTGGTAAAGGAGTGTTTTGTTTTGCTTTAATTTTTACTTTAAGGTGCACTTCATTTTGGCAAAATCAAACTATTAAAGAAGCCAGTTATCAAAGGAGCTGTGTGTAGAAACCTGAATTAAGTGGCGCCGTATCTCCAATGGACTACTGTTGTCGTAGAGTCCCTTATACATCCTCCTGCTTGGCCTTGGCCATCTGTCCCTGCCCTTCTCCATCCATAAAGTTCCCAGGATTTCCATCTTTGCCTGACAGTACACTGATGTTTGACTTCCTCTGCAACTGTAAGCAATTTAACCATTTAGTCATTGTTGATTCTTCCCCATCAGCTGTGAAAATACCAAAGCATCAGTGGTCTCTACGAGGGGAACCAACTTATATTCCCATACTTAATGGGCAAGGTATTAGTAGATTGGGCCTTGGGATGAAGAGAGGGAAATAAGAATGGAAAAAGGAAAGGGTCTTTGGCAAAGGAAGGGAAAGAATGGGCTATATTTAGGTAAAAATTTCGAACCTACCCTCTGGTAGGTTCTATGCCCTGAAAGCAAGCTATAGTTGGGTTGTCAGAACTCCTCTGCCCCAGCACAGCCCCACCTTCCCCCAGTAGTCTGGCTCATTTATTGAAGGTCTATCATTTGCCAGGCCCTATGTTTTACTTAAAAATACAATCCCATACAGAAGATATTTTTATTCCCATTTTAAGGATGAGGAAACTAATGCTAACAGAGGTTCTTTCTCAAAATGTCACATGTCAGTGGGCTTCAAATCCAGGTATACTTAGCCAAAAGAATAAGGCATCTAATGATATGAGAATGAAGACCATACATTTTGACCTGATAGCCGGTTATCCTAAGGTGACTGAGGTGGGTTTAGCATCAGAATCAAATTTGTAAGTGATGTTTGGGGAAATGGGAAGACCCACTTGTAAAAAAAAATAAATCATAAACACATAAATACATTCTCCTGTGATCAGTGATGCCTGAAATTTTTTAATAGAAACCATTGAAAATAAAACATGATAGAATCCTTATAAGTAAGTAAATAAGCATTGGAACTAAGAAATAAAAATACTAGCAGCCATTTATGGAGTCGGAATTGACTTGGTGGCAACTAACAACAACCATGCACAGATACTACGGTACCTCAATCATTTTATGGGTAATCCTAGTGACAGGTATGTGAATCATCTTATTTGTAATCCTAGTGACGGACTACATCTGTCTAACCCAGGTCTGTCTGACTGTAGACCCAGTGCTTCAAACACCTGAGCTAAGCTACTTCTGGAAGGGGAGTGGGTGACTGTAGCATCAGTGGCTTAAGTTATGGCCTACCGTCCCTGGAAGGCAAGCGCCACAAAAACATATTTCCAAGATAAGGTGAACACCTGGGGATCAGACACTAATATAAAAAATAAATAACATCAGTGGGGCAGAGTTAACTCTGTACCAGCCATTAAGCGAAGTGCTTTACCTGGATTATTTTATTTCTTGCTCATTACAACCCTAAAAGACAGGTGTTAGCGTTGTCGTTTTTTTAAAGTTAAGGAGACCAAGATATAGAGAAATTCAGTATTTTTCCAGGATTTCAACTCAGGTAGTCTGACTCCAGGAACCATGCACTCCTAACCTCTATACTGCAACTCAGACCTCTACGGGCTGAAAGTTTTCATCCCATCTTTCACAATACTAAATCCTTAGTACTCTAGTACATAAAGTCTCTTGTTTTAATATGCACGAAAAGACATCTGACCCAGAGCCTTGGTGAAGTTGGGCAGAGTGGAGGGAGTAGCCTCGAGCTCCCCCTAGTGGGCGGAGTGGCCACTAACACTTACTGAAGGTTTAAGTATTCCTTACCATTCCCAACCAGGGAGCACTGGCTTGTAGTTTGTCCAAGGGCCAGGCAGGCTTTAAACACCTGCAATCAAACCCATCCTAAGTCTTGGAGCCTCATTAAATGTCTGACATCTGCTATACACACCAGGGTACATTAGCAATTGGGGAAGAGCACCATGCAGCTTGAAATGATAAAATTACCCCCAAATTAGTTCGGCAGATGTGGAGCAGAGACACCAGGAGTTTTGTTTTTCAGTTGCTTCCTTGCATTCCACTACAATAAATATCAATGCTTGTTATCCCAGCTAATTACACAGTTCTCCCCACCAAGGAAACTCCATTTTCCTTTCATTTCTGACACACTGCATTTAGACACATCCCCTTTAATGACCTGCTTCCTCCTCTTTTAAGAACAGAGTGCTATAGCCATTCAGCTCTTAATTCCAAACTGAAAGCTATCCCATCCTGTAGCCCCTTACTCTTTCTAGGGTTAATTTTAAGGCATACCCTAATTATAGGAATTTACAGTCTTTAAAAAGTGGCTATTTTAAGACCTGCTTACAAGACCACAATCTGAAACATCAGTCAAAAACAGCTCGAACTGATTGCGTCCTTCTCTGGAACAGAACATCCGTTTGTAGCTGGTCCGTCTGCCCTCTAATTAAGGTTGCATTGCAGCCCTGTTCCAAACGTCTTTCTGCAGGAGAACAGCTGAGACCCCCTAGATAAGATGTCACAATATGTGCTACTGGAATTGCACCCCATTTGTTGCTTAATTTTGTCACAGCCAATTTAGTGCTTTAACTTAAAGCCCCAGAAATGTTGGTGAAACGGCGACACGTATCCACAACAGCTTTTGTAAAGTCATTTATGACTGCCTGGCTCCCCAGACTCCACTTGAGAATCCTCTTCACCAGGCCGATTCAAAGCTCAGTGAAGGAAACGTATCGCTGTTGAATGAAAGAATGACTCACCATGTACGTCAACTCTGCATTGTACACTTCAAAGCTATAGAAACCAAACCTTTGTGAATCACAAGTAATTTTTAAACATGAATTTATTTTGTGCCATTATTCATATGGTCAAAAGATGTAATATGCATTTTAAAAACAAGAAGTCAGCTTTAAGGATCAAGAGGGTGGAAGATGAGAACAGGGTGGTCTGAAGGACTCAGTGCCTCTTCTTTGCTTAAAGGGAGAAATTCTGAAATTAAAAACACTGATAACAAGGAAAAATAATGAAAATAATTTTTTCTTCTTCCTAAAGGAGTTTCTGTGAAACCAAAAGCAGCAAATATCTTCAGAATCTGGTATATCTATATTATAAAACACTATCTTGTTAATATGTCTTTATGTGTGTGTGTTTTCTCCAAAAGTATAAATGATGAAACATAACTATTAAAACTTGGACACAAGGAATTCTTCAAAGCAAAGATTAGAAAATACAATGTCAAACTGGTAAATATTTGCTGATAACCTACAATGCACAAAGCACTGTTTTGCTGTGAGATGTATAGTGATATAGAAAATTTGGCACCAACTACCTGCCCCTTGCTGCCTGTCTACTTCTAGAAAGTTGTCTCCTGTAAAATGTGGTGTCTTCAACACCGTCCCAGCTCACTGCTTTCCACAATCACAGGGCCTTCCAGCCAGAAGATTTAGAGTCAATCATTGAAGCAGCACAGTGCTACAGAGGGAGAGGCAGGTAAAACTCATGGATTCAGTCCTAGAACTCAGGAGCATGTCATACACACATACACAAACTCACACAGAACACAGTCAAACACGCACTCGCACATACACACCAGATTTTATGACATCACCCCCAAAACCTTCTCTGAGAATATCCAGATAAATCAGTCTCTCCATTTAGCTCCCTCTCTTGAAAAACATTTTAAGAATCAGGCTCTATCCAAATGCTCTTTATTTTCTCCTATTCGCAGAACCTGTGAATGAGCATGATTTCAAGTGAACAGAGACATACATAATTTATAAGGGTTTTTTAAAAAAATCATGTCTCTCCAAACACAGTTGTTAAGGTTACAGCAAGTAATAAAAATGCAAAGAACATCTTGCAGTAGAGACAGGTTTTGGAAACACCCTACTGGCTTAGCTAGAGGAAAACGACCCCACTGGTCCACTTAGCAACAGTTTAGGGAACAAGATTACAAATTCCTCCCAAGGCAGTAGGAATGTGAGCTTGAAACATTCCTCTCCCTACCCAATCCAAATTTGCTGGTGCACTGCTGTCTCAATAGATCTATAAACCAAAACACCCCACCCCCAGAATTGAGCAAGTCGAATCCTAAGTTCTTAGGAGATAAACTGTATGATGTTCAGAAGGCACATATGAAAAGCTTTTCTTTTGGAATCTCAAAACCAGTTAGCAGTTGGTAGCAAGAGTGAATATGGAGATAAAATCAAAGATCCCATTACTATTTTAGGTTTTTGAATCTCAGAAAGAAAACATATTTGTGAAAGAATTACTAGTTTTCTTTAGGGAGCTATCTCCAGTGAAATGCAGGCACATTATTACATAATTTAGAAGTGTATCTCATGTGTTTATTCATAAATAGAACTACAGGATTGGATGCAAACACCCAGACTAAGCTGTATAGAAGCCAGATTCACTGTGACTAGAAAATGTCTAATGTAGATGGGGAGTAAAACTCTGAGCTGCTAGCTTCACCTGAGACTATGATAAGAGTAAAGTGCCCGTTTAAAATATAGTGAGTTACACAGATTTTTTATTCTAATTACAGTTCAACAAGTATTGGGAATATTCTATGTTCCTGATAATGTACCTGGTGCCAGGAATACAGAGATTAAAGCCACCCTCAGAGAGCGCAGCCTAATGGGGGGATATACATGCAAACATGAATTACCCAAAGCATACTTTATGCCATAATAGAACGATTTGGTAAGGACTGAATACTACTAAAAAAAACAAATGACAAATGGGAAGAAAACTCTGATGTGAGATCTCAGAAATGGGGGGATCATTTTGAGCAACAGTCATGGAGAATATGACTTAAACAAAACTTCTGCATATATGAAGGACTTTTAGGGTGTACGTAAAGGGCTTTAACCTCAGTTCATTGACCACATTTTTGTAACCATAGGTGAATTTTCACCTGAGCTGTCATCTTTGCATGGAATAATTCCTAGGATTCTGTTGACAATGGACAAGATGTATAAAATATAATTGTTTTATGTGCTGTCTTGGCATGACATGTACCCTTCAAATAAGCAGAGGATGAGAAAATTGAAGAATTAATAGATGTCAGATTTGAAAGTAACTTTAGAAATCTTTAAAGGTCATCTGTTAGTATTGAACACACATGTTGTTATATTAAGACAGATTCCAAGCTCATGCTGAGGCCTAATGGCAAAGGAAGTGCTGAGATTGATTAGAAATGTCTGTCAGGGCATGGGGAGTAGGAATTGGAAGCAGAAGTATCTTGGATTTGCTGGCCATTTTCTTTCCTATTTACAGCTGTTCTTAAAACTCTTGTCCGCCACAAGGAAAATATGAGCCCAAGACACAGAAAGAACCATATAAACCAGAGACTCCATCAGCCCGAGACAGGAAGAACTAGATGGTGCCCGGCTACCACAAATGACTGCCCTGACAGGGAACAAAACAGAGAGTCCCTGATGGAGCAGGAGAAAAGTGGGGCGCAGACCTCAGATTCTAGTAAAAAGATCAGATTTAATGGTCTGACTGAGACTGGAGGGACCTCAGAAGACATGGCCCCCAGATTCTCTGTTAGCCCAAAACTAAAACCATTTCTGAAGCCAACTCTTCACACAAAGATTAGACTGGACTATAAGACATAAAATGATGCTGGTGAGAAGTGTGCGTCTTAGCTCAAGTAGACACATGAGACTAAATGGGCATCTCCTACCTGGAGGTGAGATGAGAAGGCAGAGGGGGCAGGAGCTAGTTGAATGGACACAGGAAATACACGGTGGAGAGGAGAAGTATGCTGTCACATTGTAGGGAGAGCAACTAGGGCCATATAAAAGTGTGTGTATTAGTTTTTGTATGAGAAATTGACTTGAATTGTATACTTTCACATAAAGCACAATTAAAAAAAACTCTCATCTGCTAACCAAAAAGGTCGAAGGTTTCGGACCACCCAGAGGCACCTTGAAAGCAAAGCTTGATGATCTACGTCTGAAAAATCAGCCGTTGAAATCCCTACTATAGTAGAACTGCTATACTATAGCAGAACACAGTTCTACAACAGTTTTGCTGATATATTACTACTATAGAAGAACACAGTTCTACTCACACACGGAGTCGTAATGAGTTGGAATTGACTCAACAGCAACTTTTTTTTTGTTGTTGTTAATGTCTCTAGTAGTTTCCTAAGGAGCCCTGGTGGCACAATGGTTAAAGTGCTCAGCTACTAACCAAAAAGTCAGTGATTTGAACCCACTAGCCACTCCAAGGGAGAAAGATGTGACAGTCTGCTTCCATAAAAAATTTACAGCCTTGGAAATCCTATGGGGCAGTTCTACTCTGTCCTATACGGTCGTTATGAGTTGGAATCCACTTGATAGCAGTAGGCTTGGTTTTTTTTTTTTTTTTTAGTAGTTTTCTGCTGCATTCTGATTACAGAATACTAAGTGCTCTTATGTTTATCTGTCCAGGTTATTCCAAGCTGTTATTCCAGAATAAATTCTGGTATTTCTTTCTTAGCTCCCTCATGCCTTCTCTAAATAGTCATACATTATTTCACTAAACCTGTCACCACCAAGTTAATTCTGACTCATAGTGACCCTATAGGACAGGGTAGAACTGCTCCATAGGGTTTCCAAGGAGCAGCTGGTGGATTTGAACTGCTGGCATTTTGGTTAGTAACTGTAGCTCTCAACCAGTCTGGCTGGCAAAAAAAAAAAAAGGTGCTATTTCTAGCCCTGTGTCATTGCCAGTCCCTGGGTAGTGCAAATGGTTAGCACTTGTATGCTACCCAAAAGGTTGGAGGTTCAAGTCCACCCTGAGGCATCTCAGAAGAAAGGCCTGGCAATCTACTTCTAAAAAATCAGTCATTGAACACCCTATGTAGCACAATTCCACTCTGAAACACATGGAGCCACCATGAATCAAATCGACTCCACAACAATTGGTTTGGTTTTTGGATTTTATTTTAAGTAAATAGTTCAATGCATTTTGACACATGTATATACACACCATGTAACCACCATTCAGTCAAAATACTGATTATTTCCATTACCCCCAATATTCCCTCATGCTTTTTTGCAGTCAAGCCCTCCCAGCCCCAATCACTGAACAGCTTTCTGTCACCATAGATAAGATTTGCCTTTTAGAGAATTTTACGTGAATGAAATCATATGGGATATATACTTTTGTGCCTGCTTTCTTTCACATAATGTTTTTGAAGATTTATCCCATGTTATTGCATGTGATGGTTACGTTTATGTGTATGCTTGGCTATGCCATGATTCTCAGTGGTTTGGCAGATATTACGTAATCATCCTCTATTTTGTGAACTGATATGAGCAGCCGATCAGTTGAAAACGTGTTTCCTTTGGGAGTGTGGCCTGCATCCAATATATATGGATGCTCTGGCAAAGCTCGCTCACTCTCTCTCAATCATGCATTTGATCCTGCCTTTGCCTTGTTATCTTCTGACCTCCAGTTCTTGGGACATAAGCCGGTAGCCTGCTGCCTGACCTGAAGATTTTGGATTCGTCAGCCCCTGCTACCACATAAGTCAGCAAAAGCCGCCAGCCTGCTGCCTGACCCACAGAGTTGGCACTTCCCAGACTCCACCATTGCATAAGCCATTTCCTTGAAAAAACCTCTTTATATATTTTTAACAATGAATAAGGAAGACCAAAGAAGAATTGATGCCTTTGAATTATGGTCTTAGCAAAGAATATTGAATATACCATAGACTGCCAGAAGAATGAACAAGTCTGTCTTGGAAGAAGTACAGCCAGAGTGCTCCTTGGAAGCAAGAATGGTGAGATTTCATCTCACGTACTTTGGATATGTTTTCGGGAGAACCAGTCGCTGGAGAGGGACATTGTGCTTAGTAAGGTGAAGGGTCAGAGAAAAAGAGGAAGACTCTCAATGAGATGAACTGACACAGTGGCTGCAACAATGGGCTCAAACATATCAAGAATTGTGAGGATGGCACAAGACCAGGCAGTGTTTCATTCAGTTGTACATAGGGTCACTATGAGTAGGAACCGACCTGACAGCACTTAACAAGAACGTATGTATTTAAATACATGCTTCACTGGTTTTGCTCCTGCAGAGAATTTGTTCTATTATATTACTATTTTTGTCTTTTTTAAATTAATATAGATTGACTTTTACTCTGTCCCTAATGCCTACTCTGCTTATTTTATAACTTAACTTTTTACTTTATCTCAATATTATTTTTGTTAGACTTTATTTTTAGAGCAGTTTTAGGTTCACAGAAAAATAATGCAGAAAATACAGGGAGTTCCCATATACCCTCTTCTTCTCTACACACTGTTTCTCTTATTAATATTTTGCATCCTTGAACTACATTTGTTACAATTGGTGAACCAATATTGATAAATTATTATTAACTCAAGTCCATAGTTTACATTAGGAATCATAGTTTATGTTGTACATTCCTATGGGTTTTGACAAATGCATAATTCCATGTGTCCACCATTATAGTATAGTACAGAATAGTTTCACTGCCCTAAAAATGCCCTGTGCTCCACCTATCCACCCCCTCGAACCCCTAGTAAGCATCGATCTTTTCACTCTTTCTGTAGTTTTGCTTTTTCCAGACTATCATATAGTAGGAATTATACAGTGTGTACCTTTTTCAGACTTCTCCTTTCACTTGTTGTTGTTATTAGTTGCTATTGAGTCAGCTCTAACTCATAGGGACCTCTTGCCCAGTCCTGCGCCATCTTTATGATCATCGGTATGCTCAAGTCCATAGTTGCAGCCATTGTGTATCCTGAGTGCCTTCCAACCTAGAGAGCTTATCATCCAGTACTATACCGGACAATATTCTGCTGTGATCTATGGGGTTGTCACTGGCTAATTTTTGGAAACATACCCCCAGGCCCTTCTTCCTAATCTGTCTTAGTCTGGAAGCTCTACTAAAAAATGTGCACCTCAGGTGACTTTGCTCGTATTTGAAAAACTGGTGGCGTAGCTTTCAGCATTGTAGCAACATGCAAGCCCCCATAGAATGACAAATTGACAGAGGAATGGTGGTGCTTTCACTCAACAGTATGTATTTAAGGTTCCTGAATGTCTTTTTTGTGGCTTCTTAGCTCATTTCTTTATCCTTGTGTGGATGTACCACATTTTATCCATTTACCTGTTGAAGGACATCTTAGATACTTGGAATTTTGGACAATATTGAATGAAGCTTCTATAAGCATTCATGTGCAAATTTTTAAGTGGACATAAGTTTTCATCTCCTTTGGGTAAATACCTAGGAGCGTGATTGCCGGATCTTATGGTAAGCTACGTTTAGCTTTATAAGAAGCTGCCAACCTATCTTCCAAAGTGACAGTAACATTTTGCATTAACACCAGCAATGAATGAGAGTTCCAAATGCCCCACATCCCTGCCAGCATTTGGTGTTAGCAGTGTTTGAGATTTTAGCCAATCTAAAAAATAGATGGAAAATGAGTGTATGAAAAATGCTTAACGTGTGTCATTAGGGAATTGCAAATCAAAACAATGTGTAGTGGTATCTCATTGTTTTGATTTGCAATTCCCTAATGACACATTAAGCATTTTTCATACTCTTATTTTCCATCTATATATATTCTTTGGTGAGGTCCTGCTCAGTTCTTTTGCTCATCTTGTAATTGGGTTGTTGAGTTTTAAGGTTTCTTTGTGTATTTTGGATGTAAGTCCTTTAGCAAATATGTGTTTTGAAAATATTTCCATCCAGTCTGTGGCTTGTCTTTTCATTCTCTTAACCATAATTTCTCCCCATGTCTCAGGGATCATTGTCCAATGTTGCTGACGACTAGTGTTTTCATAACTTGTTTCATGTATTTGCCCCTTTGCTTATTTAATCAAAAAAAAAAAAAACAAAAACTTATTGCCACTGAGTTGATTCTGATTCACAGCAACCCTAGAGGACAGAGTAGAACTGCCCCATAGGGTTTCCAAAGAGCAGCTGGTGGATTCGAACTGCCAGCCTTTTGGTTAGAAACCAAACTCTTAACCACTGTGCGACCAGAGCTCCTTTATTTATTGAGGTGGGTGGCAGTTCTGTTGCTTGTTACTTTATCTTGGTTGGAAATGAATGTCCCTAAGTGTTACCATTTTCATCCTAAATGACAAAGTTATAAGCCTAGCATTCTGAATGATGGATGAAATATTCCCACAGCAACTGTTATTTCTATACAATCACAGAGACTCAAATATTCCTCTGTGAAATAATTCATACAAAAACCAAAAAAAAAAAAAACACCAAGAACAGATGACTTCAACCAGAATCATTTTGTTGTTGTTTAGGGGTACTGCTCAGGGTAAATATTTTACACTTTATTCTTTTTAAAAATTACTTTTTAAAATTAATGTGTCTCATATTATTCTTATCTATATTTATTAAAGTATATGTGTTAATTTTGCTTTTCATTGACAATGTAAAGCTTTTCTCAACAGATATGGAGATAAATACAGAAAAGGTTAATTTTATATTTCTTTTTTAAAATTCAAGATGCTTTCATGTAAACTTAACTTTAGAAGAATATACAGGTAAAAAACAACAAAACAACAGGGATATTTTATAACAAAGAACACAAAATTTTTGCATGAATAAATACATACCAACTTATAGAACCTCTTGTCAATCGCTTAGACTGCCCCTACAGGTAAAATCACTTTAACTGTTTTGCCTGAATTGGCTTCTCATTTGTTTCAAATTCCCTGGCAGTTCAGTTAAATTGGTCGGATCATTATATAGTAGGAAACTGACGGGTTGTTTCACTGAACCAACTCATCACGTCAATCAGAAAGGGCTGAACTTAAAATGGAGCCATAACTCTAATCCAGAAATAGTAGTCTTACGTTGGGAGTTGTGGACTATGGAGAACACAAAGAAAACATTTATGCGTCTTTTCTTTTCCTGTCATGTTTTTCTTCAAAAGTCTTTGAAGTTGCAACTGAATTCATACAGAATTTCCAAAGTATGTCTTGGTCCTTCTTGTCATTCAAATGACAGGAAGCAATACAGGGCCAATTGTTGATGTTAGCTACAGTCAAATCATCCTCCAACTTAGGTGACCCCATGCAAAATGGGATCAGACTGCCGTGATCCATAGGGTTTATTTTTTTCAGAAGTAGACCACCAGGCCTTTCTTCCTAGTCTGGAAGCTCCTCTGAAACCTGTTCAGCATCACAGCAACACACAAGCCTCCACTCACAGACAAGTGGTGGCTGGGCGTGCAGTACGTGGGCCCGGAATCAAACCTGGTCTCCTGCGTGGAAGGCAAGACTTCTACCACTGAACTGCCACTGCATCGGACAATGCCAAGAGACATGCTTGACATTTCTTCTTCCTGGTACCAAGAATTGAAATCTTTGCTCAGAATGTTATTTGGGGGATTAAGAGATGTAGACAAAGCCTATCTTGGAAATAGTTTGTTTGAAAACTTGTAGTTTAAAATGGCATTGACAGTTGCACCTTTACTATTCTAGTTTTCTTTCCTTCTTGTTGTAGTTGGTGCCATCAAATTAATATTCAACTCATAGCCATCCCGTGTGACAGAGTAAAACTGCCTCATAAGGTTTTCCAGGCTGTGATCTTTATGGGAGCAAATTGTCAGGTTTTTTTTTTCCATGGACCTGCTGAGTGGGTTCGAACAGCCAACCTTTGGGCTAGCCGCTGAGCCCTTAACCGTTGTACCATCAGGGCTCCTTAGCTATCTGGCTGTATTTGTCGAGGAAAAAAAAAAAAGGCAACGCAAGTTGGACAAAGCATTAGAAAGAAAATAACATGATCAAAGATGAGGGCTGGGGTTAAGGTAAAAGTGAACTAAAATCAAAATGTCATGTCTCATAGACCCACATAATTTTAGCGTTAGAAAACACTTTAACATCCAGGTAACATATTTAATGTATTCCAAAATGTTGTATAGTGTAAGAAATGAGTAACTTCAGATACAGACAGAATGAAGACCCATCTGAGCAAATCTATTGTTAGTTGCTCTCAATGTCTTACCTTGGATCACCACATTTATTGACACTGGCATTTCCCTCTCTGCAGCTCAAGTGGGTTTCTAAAGGTGAGGGAAATTTAGCAGTGGCTGGCAGCAATATTTCTCCCTCACTCAACATAATGGTCTTCACAGTCTCTCTCTCTCTCTCCCAAGCGGCTTTGCCTTCCCATAACTGCAGATCTCAATACTTGAGGGAAATGCAAAATGGCTTATGCTTACTAAAAACAAAAAACTTACCAGATTGAGTCCAGCACAACTAGATAGTGCCCAGCTACCACTACTGACTGCTCTGACAGGGATCACAATACAGAGTCCCAGACGGAGCTGGAGAAAAATGCAGAACAAAATTTTAGCTCACACACACAAAAAAGGACCAGAGGTACTGGTCCAACAGAAACTGGATAAATCCCAAGAGTATGGCCCCCGGACACCCTTATAGCTCAGTAACGAAATCACTCCTGAGGTTCACCCTTCAGCCAAAGATTAGACAGGCGCATAAAACAAAATGAGACTAAAGGGATACACTGGCCCAGGGGCAAGGATGAGAAGGCAGAAGGGAAGGGAAAGCTGGTAATGGAGAAAGGGAGAGTGTTGACATGTCATGAGTTGGCAACCAATGTCACAAAACAGTATGTGTGTTAATTGTTTAATGAGAAACCAGTTTGCTCTGTAAACTTTCACTTAAAGTACAATAAACAAAAAATAAATAAAATAGAAACAAAAAAACCTGGAGATTCTTAGGCTAGGTTAGGGTGCTGTTTAACAGCACAGGGTTTAGCGTAAATCAGACTTAGGTGTGAATCACGTTGATTGTGAAATTGTAGGTGCTATTTCACTTCTACAGGCCTTACTGTCCCCATCTGAAAAAAAAGTCATGATTGTTCTATCTTATAATATTGAGTAAGGACTAATCACATGTAAAGTGCTTGACATAAACCAAAACCAAACCAGTGCCATCAATTCGGACTCATAGCAACCGTATAGGACAGAACAGAAATGCCCCACATGGTTTCCAAGGAGCACCTGGTGGATTCGAACTGCTGACCTTTTGGTTAGCAGCCAAGCACTTAACCACTGCACGGCCAGGGCTCCAAGGGTGGAGGTGCCGGGGATCACACCCGGGGCCTCATACATGGAAAACATGAGCTCTACAGTATCTATCCAACAATAGTGTCTATTGTAACTATATAGTCAGATTGGATTGCCCATCCCCTATGTTTCTTTTCATAGAAGCACACTGTGATCTGGTATCCCTTATTGTACTCTACATTCACAATGGGAAAAATGATATTTTTATAGCTTATGAATTGAGGCAACCCCAGAAGACACTTCCGTGCATCAGTCAAGTGTGAAGTATTATAAACATATCGTAGGAAGATCAAAGCCATGGCTACCCAAGCTTTCTTTCAGATTGATCTGAGGCCACAGGTTTCTCAAAGGATTGTGCACTTCGAATGATAGCAGCAACAGAGCTTCAAAGCCAGTGTGGTGGTGATAGCAGCAAACCATAAGTTTCAGAACTGGCTGAGATGGTTTTCTCCACCTCTTCAAACCTCTTTGGTACCAGTTGCCATTAAGTAGACTCATGGTGATTCCATATATGCCAAAGTAGAAGTGTGCTCCATAGAGTTTTTAATGTCTAATCTTTTAGAAGTAGATCTCCAGGTCTTTCTTCTGAGATATCTCTAGGCGGACTTGAACCACCAAACCTTCTGGTTAGCAGCCAAGCGCATGAACCATTTGCATCACCCAGGGACTCCCTCTGGCCCTCTTACAGCCTCTTTTTCCTCCAGACAAGCTGTATTCCAAGAAGGACTGGGAGCCATGCAACTAGTTGATAACAGCTCCTGGAAACTCAGTGTAGCAGCTGAGTTAGGGATAATGAGATGGCAAGAGAGAAAAGTTTGAGAACCACGGAATCAACTCAGTTTCAAGTGTCTCTTTGCTTCCTATATTAAAACCAGAAGCAATGAATTTCAGAATAACATACATAAATAATTTACTTATGTTTCTCTTATTTATCTTTAAAGATCATTCGTTGAATGAATTATCAAATTAATGAATGAAGGTAAGGAGGATGCATACTGATTTATTCTCTGTAAGTTTTGTTCAGGCATGCTGTCCTATGAACGGCTCTCAGCCATCTGAAGCATGCTCGTCCCAGCTCTGTATGCCTCTCTTTCCCTGCTGTACCACATGTGACACAAAACACAATTAGCCTTTCAGTTGGGCTTTGCATTCTTTCTGATTTTCTAACAACTGGGTGTCAGCTCTCTCAATGTATAACCTCCCACTCACAACAAGATTATACATTAGTCTCTTTGTTATCTACTTTTATGAGAGACTTCTGAAAGCTAAAAGGAATAAATTAACTCTACCAAATCTGTAATAAAGTTTTCATCACTAACTGACTGTTAATAATATTCCCATGGCTGTACAGTAATCGCCATCAAGGACAAAGTCATTTACAGTAACCTAGAAGGAGGAACACCAAAAGTTACATAACATACCTTTGATTCTTGGGGTTATATAGTTATATTTGCTCTAGGCTAAATATTAAAATAGTATCTGTCAATTGTAAAATAACTGCAAGAATAAATCTTTTCAAATTGCACACAAACACAAACCAGGACTGCAAAATCAAATATAACCCAGAATCTAGTGATCTCATGCTCCGTTTTCCTCTGAAGGCTGGTCTACTATTAACACTCCTGTGTCCAAATGCATTGACCAGCGGCTGCTTGTGTGAGCACAAATGATGTCAATCTTTTTTTTACCATTAACTCTGCCATTTATGAAATAGATACTCAAAAGATACTTGTTTACTATTGACTGAAATAGTTTGTAAATCAAAACTCTGGAGTACAGAGATTAATGTATATTTTAAATAAAAATAATAGCTATAATATTTGGTGTAGCCTTGATGTTCTGGGCTGTACATACATTAAATCTTTCCAAAGATACACACATGACAATGTGTATATCTTTCCAAAGATACGCACATGACAATGTGTTTTCATGATAACTGTGTTAATGATGAAGATAAGCAGGGGTTTTAAACACCCTTTACTTTAAAATTTTCAACTTAAAAAATAATTTAATTTAACAGAATTAGTGTAGGAAGGCAAAGGGTATATCAGCTTGATGCAGCGTCTGACCACTTCTTGCCATGCCACCATCATCTCTCAATATACTATTGTCTCTAATGGGCCTCCCTGCTTCCTTATCTCACCTCCTACTAATGAGCCTTCTAGAACATAAGTAAGAGCCTAACTCTTCTCTGTTAGGAACTCTCCAATGACTTGCCTTTTAACTCAAAATAAAATCTCAAGTTCTTACATTGGCCAACAAAGCCTGCCATTATCTGTTACCTGAGATGTCTCTGATCTCATCTCCTTGCCATCCCCGCTCTTATTCAGTGCCCCAGCCATATCAGACTCACTATTGTTCTGAAAGGCATCAAGGACAATTTTGATTTAGGGCCTTGGCATTTATTGTTCCTTTTCCTGGAATGTTCCTTCCTGCATACCTGCATGACTTACTACATCATCTCTATGCATGCGTGTATCATCTTTTTAAAGAGGCTATCACTATGTGTCAAATAGCTACCCACATCTTTATGACTTTGACTTGCTGTAGTTTTCTTCATTGCATTTGCTGCCTGTCTTAGTCATCTAGTGCTGCTATAACAGAAATACCACAAGTGGATGGCTTTAACAAAGAGAAATTTATTTTCTCACAGTCTAGTAGGTTAGAAGTCCAACTTCAGGATGTTGGCTCCAGGGGAAGGCTTTCTCTGTCTGTCAGCTCTGGAGAAGATCCTTGTCCTCAATCTTCCCCTGGTCGAGGAGCTTCTCAGGTGCAGGGACCCTGTGTCCAAAGGAAGCACTCTGCTCCTGGTGCTGCTTTCTTGGTGGTATGAGGTCCCCCTGTGTCTCTGCTGGCTTCTATCTTTTATATCTCAAGAGATTGCTTCAAGACACAATCTAATCCTGCAGGTTGAGTCCTGCCTCACTAACACAACTGTTGCCCATCCTCCCTCATTAAGGTCATAGAGGCAGGATTTACAACAGACAGGAAAATCACACAATACCGGAAATCATGGCCCAGTCCAATTGATACACACATTTTTGGGAGGACATAATTCAATCCATGACACTGCCATTATATTATATATTTATTTGTTCATTTTTTCATCCTCGATCTCCCCCACTGGAATATAAGCTCCAAGAGAGCAGACTTTGTTTTATTCAACGCTGACTCCCCGTTGCCTAGGCACTGTTCTAGGCAATGCCACACAGTAGCACTCAATAAGTAGGTGTTTCTTAAATGAATGAACTGGTTGCCTTTGTTTATTTAAAAATCATTTTACATATGTTGAGACTAAGTTGGTCTGCCTTTCTTAATTATAGAATAGAAACACAATCCTAAAAATAGAATATTTTGTGGAAATGTTCACCAGTACTCACTACTGCCGAGGAGTTGCCTAGGAGGGAAGTGATGCTTAAATTTACCATGTTAACATAACCCAGGAAATGTTGAGGTGTGGATACTCATATTTCCATATTCACTGGCCATGTAGATTAAGTTTTTCTTAGAAATTTTAGTGAACTCATAAGAGTTATTAGCAAAACATAAATAGTATCTGGTAGTGGTGCTTCTGTGGCTCTATGACAGACACTGTACTTAGTACTCTACACATATTAACTTATTTCATCTTCAGAGGGACTCTTTGAGGAACCGTTATTATGATATTCTTACAGAAAAGGAAAAACAAAAAAGTCTGCAGCTCAGAGAAGTTAATAACTTTGCCCAAGACAACTCGGTTAGTAAATGACTGGTTCAAACCCAGGTCTTAACCCCAGAGCCCTCCACTTAACCATTAGTTAAGAGAATGCCTAGTTTTCTTTTTCATATATGAGCATTTACCTGCATAACTAGATCTTATGTACTTCTGTGGCTTTGGTTATGTTCAGCCCACCAGATGGTCAATAAGAAATAACTGGTGATAAATTTTTTGATCAGTCTCTTCAGGGATTGCCAAATAAATTAATATCTAGGAAGTACCAGGGCTTGGAGGAAAAGAATTTTTCTTTTCTAAATTTAAAGAGAAAAAAGAATATGGTGTATATTTAATTTCTTGAGTGAATTAAAAGTGTGAGAAATTTTTATTTTATGAGGAAATTTTCAAAAATTTCCAGAGACTTAGTAGCCCAAGCCAACCTATGTATTGAAAGTGAGGTCTACCTGCAATAAACAAAAAATGCACTCAGAATTCCCATGTGCTTCTGAACCATCTCAGGAATAGTTGGTGTACTCCTTGCCTTTTGGTTGTTAGCTGCCACTGAGTCATCCCTAATTCATGGTGACCCCATGCATAAATGGATCAGAACTGCTGCCCAGCCCTGCACAGATCTGACCACTGTAATCCATAGAGTTTTCACTGGCTGATTTTTGGAAGCAGATCACCAGATCTTTCTCCCTAGTCCACCTTAGTCTGGAAGGTCTACTGAAACCTGTTCAGCATCATAGTAACACGCAAGCTTCCGCTGACAGACAGGTATTGTCTGCAATAGAGGCGCATTGGCCCAGATGGAACCCTAGTCTCCATCATAAAAAAAAAAAAAAAAAATTCTACCATAGCCACCAATGCCCCCAGTGCAATTTCACACATTTGCTTCCTCAGAGGAAAATGTTCTATTTAGATTTTACAAACATTTCCTAAGAAAACGCTTCAGTTTATTAACGGTTAGATCCGTAATTTACTCAAAATGGACAAAGAGCAACTGAAGAATGAAAAAAAAGTATCTTCATTCTGAATATAAAATTAAAAATATGAGTGATACCAAGTGGGAAGAAGGGATCATTTATATCAGAAAAAATAAATTAGGCATTTTTTTAATCTATTATTTATATCTCTTCCAGATACTAGAGGTCTTTAACTTATAATTGAGTTTCTCCCTCTCTGCCTCACATATGTAGATCAGTAAGTCAAAATTCTTTAAAACTGTCAAATATTAACCTATTTATTTACAATAAATTGAAGTTTTCTGTTTGCTGTTAAAATAGCTATCTTCATTTTTTAAGTTTTTTCTTTTTGTATGAGTATTTTGCACTGAACTTGTGCTGAACAACAACCAAATGCACCCCAGCAGAGTGTCTCCTAGCTATGGTCGGAGACTACAAGAAAAGCACATTCCCACTTCTTTGCTATCAACAACCAATCGCTTATATTTCATGTAACTAAAGAAGGCAGCAGTTGATGCTTGGATGGTAGAACTGTAATGGTAGTATAACTGGAGTAAAAGTACAGAGACTATGTATTAGGAAGGAAGGCATGGAAAAGAGGAAAGCAGAGTCACTTAGAACAATATTGGGCAAAGGAGATGAAGGTGGGGAAAAGGGGGATGAACTGCTCTAATTCTGATCCTGTTTTCAAATAACTGAGACCAAGACCACTGCTGAATTTGTGGGGCCCAGTGCAAAATGAAATTGTGAGACTTCTTGTTCACAATTTATGAAAATTTCAAGCTGGTGACAGCAGAGCATTAAACCAATCACGAGGCCCTTCTAAGAGCAGGATTTTGTACAATCACAGACCGGGAAGCTGACCTTGACTGAGACCTTGGCTCACAATTTCTTTGTAAATTCAGGACTGACTTACTAAATTAGATTATCTCCATGGTCTCCTATAGTGTTTAGGATTCTATGCCATGACTGCGTAACACTTATGTGTTTTAGAGGAAAAGACTATAATGTTCACTTGTTATGGCAGAATTTTATGAACTTTTTTTTTCTCTAAATGTGAATTAATCACCAGAAAATCTAGTGTTTGTAGCATTCTTGCCTTAGAGGAGAAAAATACTGATCTTCTAAATGGATTTCTTACTGATCTCTAGCACATATTTCTAAAGGAACGCTCAGCTAATCTCACCTGTTAGAAAGGATCTGCATAAGAGCTTTGGAGGGATGGGGGAAGGATGCAGCTATAAGTATTTTCAGTCTGAAAGCTTAGATTAATTACTGTCCTATGGCTTGCCTTTTCCATTCTAGCCCTTTAAAGTTTACAGAAGGATGCAAATTGTACCATCAAGTCATCTAGAGCTCTTTAGGTTTTTTTGTAATACAATAATTAAACAAGAGGGTTTTTCCATCTCAAAGTATTGATTTTGCACAATTCTCCCCTTCTTAAAATAGCAGAATCTGCATTTCTTAAGGCGGGATGGATTGTAATATGACAGAAATATGCAGAGGCATGAAGCACTAAGATAAAAAATAAATGGAGAAAAAGAGAAGGAAACAAGGGAAAGTAAGTTACTGTGATATTACCCTAAAAAAGATTCACATTTTATATTAAGGAATTTCAAAATTCAAAGATGATTTAGAAGAAATAAACAATGGGGAAATAATCTGTAAGTCATTCAAGAGTAACTCTGGGCAGTACATGAAAGTTGGGATCAGGCTTAAGGACATCTCATAATACTCAGTCTGAAGGTCTGAGGTCCACTCCAGCCATCTCACCAGGGTGAGAAATGGGATTTCTACACTGCCCACCTGAGGTTCTGACTTATTTGCCAATACCGTTAGGTACCTACCAAATATTCAGCATTTCCTTTGTTCTTAGTAATAGAACTCTGATATTATTCTCTGGAAGCAACACGTACCAATGAATTATTAAATTTTCCCATCTCCATCTCCTTCTAGGTGTGATATATTAATGAGTTCTGGCCATTGAGATATAAGTAAAATATTCACTAAGGTTAGCAGGTTCAGTGGGTCCATTTCCTGTATGTTTACTCTGAAGCAATTAACTGTTTTTGTTTTTATTTACTCTGAAAACCCATCCTTCCTTACCTTCCAAAACAAAATTCTGACTTTTTCCCCCGAGTGGTATAACCGATAATGCACTCAGCTACTAACAGAAAGGTTAGAGGTTTGAGTACACCCAGAGATGGCTACAAAGAAAGGCCTGGTGATCTGCTTCCAAAAAGTCACAGCCTTGAAAACCCTCTTGGCCACAGTTCTCTCTGACACACACGAGGTCACCATGAGTCAGACTTGCCTCAGTGGCAACTGGTAAACCTAACAACTCCTTTCAAATCTCTACTAACATTCCTTTAGTTAAGCAAAATCTGTTATCTCTAATTTTGGTATAGCAAAAACCTTTTATTTAATCTCCAAGCTCTGATTAAAATGCAATTTTTTAGTTTGTTATGCATTGAATCACCATATTTTCTCTAATAGCTTTGAGTGAGAGCAGCCTGAGGCTGGTACGATGAGGCAGAGAATTAGAGATGAATTATTATTCCTGTGACCATATTATTCCCAGGATGATGCAGTCCAGCAAACTTTAGGTCAGTGAGACATGTTATAATAAATAAACCTACCTACAAAGTGCTATGGCAAGATGAAGGGAAGGGATATTCCTGGAGACAGGAAATTCCTCCATTCCTGGAGATGGGCTGTCATTAAGATCAGTCTTAAAGGATGAATAAGAGTTTGATAAACAGGAGTGATGAACTCATCAGTAGAAGGAAAAAATGAGTGAAATTACAGAAGCATGAAAGTGCACCGTGTTTGGAGAATGCCAAGTAATTCCATGTGACTGGAATTTAGACTCAAAGTTCATATGGGACAGCAGTCTCTAAACTAGCCTGTGGATACAGAAGAAAAATTTCCAAGAGATGGTGTGGCCCAGGTAGTTTTTTTGGTAACAATTTCTAGGTCTTTAACGCCTACACATACACTTCTAAAATGGACTGCCTGGGATTGCCCTTACTTTCTAGGAATCTTGCCTAATTTCCTTTCTCACCTTTCCTTTTACAATAGACATCATCCTACTTGCCAAAAGAGAGGAAAATCTCTCACACATGTAGGTTTTTCTATAGCTAATTGGCCAGGGGTGTAAATGTAATGGTGATTAAACAAAGAAATAATTAAAATATTGATGTCTACTTCCTTTAATCTAGATACAAAGGGAGGACTTCATGTCTTAAGTATATGGCGTGGAATTAAAAATGATGGAATTTGACTCACGCTGCCATGCTCAGAATCTGGGGTGAGGCAGGAGTGTGACAAATTTTAATTAATGACCTCATCTCATCCATCATCTCTGGAAGATCATTACTGATTTATTGCTCTGGTGTCTCATGAGAGCAAAGTCTATGATAAGAAATGTGGAAGGTAGAGACGCCTTATTTTATCCAAGTGACACACCGATAACTAAAAAACCAAACCCATTGCCACTGAGTCACTTCCAACTCATAGAGACCCTATAGGATAGGGTAGAACTGTCCGGTAAGGTTTCCGAAGCTGTAAATCTTTACGGAAACAGAATGCCACATCATTCTCATGCGGAGTGGCTGGTGGGTTCACACCTAACGCTTAACCACTGTGCCACCAGGGCTCTGACAAACTAATGGCAAGGATGACTTATCTATTTATCTATCTATGCACTCATCCTCCCATCTATCAACTATCTCTTCATGTAACTATCTAAGAATTCAGAAGGGAGATGATTCTCATAGAATATGAATTTATATTTTTATTCTAACTGAAAAATAAAGACAGAATATTTCTTACAGAAAGTCTGATTTGCCAATCAGGTCATACAGCAGACAGTTTCATAAATTGAATGAACTAAGTCTATAATTCTAAGGTTTTGACAAAAATATATTTAAAGTACATGATAAGATTTCGATAGACACTTTAACACAAACTATTTTAACAATGGCAAAGGTTATTCGGAAACCCTCGTGGCATAGTGGTTAAGAGCTATGGCTGCTAACCAAAAGGTCAGCAGTTTGAATCCACCAGGTGCTCCTTGGAAACTCTATGGGGCAGTTCTACTCTGTCCTATAGGGTTGCTATGAGTCAGAATTGACTCGATGGCACTGTTTGGTTTGGTTTTTAAAGGTTATTCAAATCAGTAATATTTCAATTATCCTAAACTTTTCTGCCTAACGATGTGCCTTCACTGCAAGAGTAAAAGATTCAGTAACAGTCATGGAATAAGTCTTAGTAAAACCTATCTTCTATACTTTCTAGATATTGGAAACAAGAAAGTCTCTGATTAACAGCCACAGAGGTATGCGCTTAGATCTCCTTCTCGAAGAAAATATAGTTAGCTGACAGACTCCAGGTGCTATACCTTCAGATCTACTATAATGTTTATGCTCAGGTCATGCTCCCCTCTGGCTACTCATAGTCAGTGGCTGAGCATGGCAGGGTTACAAGAGCCTGGCCATTCCTGCCAATCTGAAATTCCTCTAATAGGTAATTTTTGCTCTGTTCTTCCCTCTGGCCTAAGACTTTCTCAGTTCTGTGTTACAGAGGTTCTACAAGCCAAGCTTCTTTTCCTCCCACCTCTCCTCTCATAGAGTCAGACCTGCATTGCAGTCTGAAGACTTTCTCTGCCTAGTACCATAAATCTTTAAGGCCTCTAACTTTGACTTGGAATCTGCTTCCCTGAGGAATCAATCAGACTCACTATAACTTTAACAAATTCTTTTCCAATTCTTTGCTTTCAACAAAATGAGAGAGGATCTAATGAAATGGTCCATCCTAAATAATTAAAACTACATTTTGATAAATCCAGAAGTAGACTAAGAGTATCTCCTTCTTCTTGTTTGTAATGCTGTTCAGGAACTCAGACCAAAGCCAATCACTGCATGACAATGAATGGGTCACAGGGACTGGTTCAAGAATGGGCATAAAACCTAACTTAGAGAAATGAGACACAAAGAGAAGTTTGTTGGGCATTGTGGGAAAGAGTTTTCCTATTCTTAAAAACAGACAACCTTCGGAAGAGAGCTTCTCACTTCCTCTGGTTATTTTGC
This sequence comes from Elephas maximus indicus, assembly GCF_024166365.1. Taxonomy (NCBI): domain Eukaryota; kingdom Metazoa; phylum Chordata; class Mammalia; order Proboscidea; family Elephantidae; genus Elephas; species Elephas maximus. Next base: position 141,555,786 of record NC_064821.1, read on the forward strand.
CTGTGAATATGAGACCAAAACCCATGAAGTCATTTTCATACTGTGAGGAAAGTAAGCCCACAAGCAAAGTGCTCACAGACAAGTGAATTGCAGAGGAAGAGGTGGGGCAATGGACTAAGCTGATCCTAAAACACACCCTGTTTCTAGACTTCCCAGTTAAGTGAGGATCCATTTCTTCCCTGTTTAAAACTACAAGTCAGGTTCTTATTAATTATAGTCAAAGGTATCCTGCTTTCTTTGTCAGTGTTAGCCTTCCTTTCCTCCACTTATTGCAGCCCTGTCTTGACTCCAGCTTAGGCGAGCGGGTCTTCCTGCCCCTCATAACTCAGTTGCTTTCCTGGGATTGACATGCTGTTATGTCTCAAGACTTTGGGTACCGCCTCTGCCTGAAGCCTCTTGCTTCTGATACATTCTCTGTTGAATGTTACCAAGTTGGATGTAGACACCAGACTGAATCAAGACCAAACTGATGGTCATCTGTTGGATTTTTCTACTGCTGGGTTCATTTCCCCAGCCACATCTCTGTCTTTTGCTTCTACAACTTCCCAATCAGCCGTTACTTTTGAGTCCTAGTGAATATTTAAGACTTCAGAGATTATGGCCAATAAAGGTATATAAAACAATCAAATTTCAGTTTATTCCACTAATTAGTTTTCAGAAATACATCTATGTTTATAAAATATTTACATATATATTTGTGCCTACATACATGTGTATGCACATAAATATGTATTTCCGTATACTCATATTTGAGCATCACATTTGAAACCTTTCTTACTATGATATGCCCAGCACCTCATGGGTAGAACAATCAGAATAGAGAACAGCAGGTGATAGAGCTGCTGCAGCAGAGACTCTGCTGTCTCGTGAGCTAATGCCTTACTTGCTGGAATTTGGGGGCAGTCTAGTTTCCAGGAGAGGGGCCAGTGGGTGATTGGGGGCCAACAGGAGCAGCATTCCTTAACTGCTATTAAAAAAATCTTGGAGTCCTTGGATGGTGCGAACAGTTAAGCACTGGGCTGCTAACCAAAAGTTCAGTAGTTTGAACCCACTCAGACGCACCCTGAAAGAAAGACCTCGCAATCTGCTTCCAAAAGTTCATAGCCATAAAAACATATGCAGCACAGTTCTACTCTGAAACAGATGGGGTCGCCATGAGTCAAAACCGACTTGACAGCAACTGGCCTGGTTTTATCAAAGACCTTAAATGTTTAAATGAACAGTATGGCTACATTGGTGCAAGTCATCCTGAAATACCAACACTGGTCAACACTGGTTATGGCAATTTGCAGCCTGGCCCTGCAAACTGTTAGGCATTCCACTGATATTCTTATCTATGCTTTCGCCTCCTCCTTCTCCCTGTTTTTTTGCTGTTATCAGCTTGCCAGTATCTTCCACTGCTTCCACCTTTTTCACTTATTACCAAGGATGTGATAAAGCCATATGCATTGGGTCTTTTCCAAGTTCATACTAGCTAACCTCTGTTGAGTGCTAGTAATTGTTCACAATTTCTTTAAACAGATTCAGTTATTTAAACAACTCATCTTGGAACCACTTTTCTCTCATATAATACACTCCAGACACCATGGTTTCATCTTGCTTCCTCCCATGCACCAAGCTCTTACTCACCTCAGGACCTTGGTATGTGCTGTTTCATTCAGTCTTTCCTCTCTACCCAACATAAAATAGGTGTTTCATGTTATTCTCTTAGTAGCCTGACAAAGCACTTTACAATTGTTATTTTATAATTATGCATTAGTTGAGATCTATTTACTATTTATTGTGTATTTGTCTTCTCATTAGACTTTTAGCTTCATGAGGTCAGGGAATGTCTCTTTTATTTACCATTATTGTGTACAACAGCACAGATAATGGCACCTGACACCTAGGTGCAATGGAATACTTGTGAAATCAGTGAATTATTGAATGAGTGGATGCGTGGATGACTATACTTCAAAGCAAAGTGCTTCAAAATATTTTAGAATCTCAGATTGTTCAAATAAGTGACTTTAAGTAATAATAACTTAGTCTTAAAATCTGTGATCGTGATACATCAAATAGGAAAGGAAAACATACGCAGTTATCAAATGCCTCATTTATTTAACCAGCTCTGATTAGCTATTTAAATTGCATGTTCTGGGATGATTTCTCTCAAAATGGGAAGGAGTTGTTCTCCTGATCTTACCAAAAGATCACCCTGTCTTATTTTAGAATAAAAAATACGATCTCTTCAGTCTCTATGGTTTACATTAAGAGAAATATAAACAAGAACTGTGGGGGTTCAGTTTTTCCCCTTTTGAAAGTATGTAAAGAGAATTTCAGGAGCTAAAGTGGTGGCAAACACACATAAATAGCTGTCCCATTTTAAAGGGTCTCCTTGCCAAGGAACCTTATGAACATGAACATAAATGCACTTTTCAACCTGGGAGAATCGTAATACATGAAGAAATGGAGATAAGTAACAGTATGAACACCACGGGCATCTTGCTCCAAAAATTTTTAATTTGTCTTTCCACTAATTTTTCTTTCTGTTTCTCTCTCTCTCTCTCTGTGTCTATATACATACATATATATATAGACTCATACCACTCGCCCATACAACTTACACACACATATATCATACAGGTGCGCCTGACCCAAGCCATGGCATTTTCAATCGTACCATATGCATGTGAAAGCTGGACAATGAATAAGAAAGACCAAAGAACAACTGACGCCTTTGAATTGTGGTGTTGGTAAAGAACATTGAATATACCGTGGACTGCCAAAAGAACGAACAAATCTGTCTTGGAAGAAGCACAGCCAGGATGCTCCTTAGAGGCAAGGATGGCGAGACTGTGTCTTACATACTTTGGACATGTGGTCAGGAGGGATCAGTCCCTGGAGAAGGACATCATGCTTGGCAGAGTACAGGGTCAGTGGAAAAGAGGAAGACCCTCAACAAGGTGTATCGACACAGTGGCTGCAACGATGAGCTCAAGCATAACAACGATTGTAAGGATGGCTTAGGACCGGCCAGTGTTTCGTTCTGTTGTGCATAGGGTTGCTATGAGTCAGAACCAGCTCGACGGCACCTAACAACAACAACAGCAACAAATATGAATTTAAATATCTATCTGTGTATATATACAATCATGTATGCATATACATATGCGTGTGTTTATACACACATATACACACACATGCATCACATTCTAAACCTTTCTGCCTATGACATGCCTCAGTAAAGATGGATACACTCAAGGCGGGAATAGGGGTGTCAAGTAAATTGGGGGTAACAGCAAGGGGAAGCTGATGGAGAATTTAACACTTTTTTTTTTTAAACCAAAATAAGTAGGCAAAGTCAGCTGTGTTTAATTTATCCTTTTACATTCCAGCAATGTAGATTTGGCAGATTAATTTCCCCTTTACACAGATGGGGAAATTGGGACTTAGAGTAGTTAACAAACAAGCTCAGAATTTTAAATACTAAAAAGTCTTTTTTTTTTTTTTTACAGTATGTTCAGAATTTAATTCTAGCTCTAACAACTTTAAGAATTTAGCTAAAGCCATTATTAAATACACAGGAACATTATTTCTACATTTATAAGCTAGATGTCAGAATTGGGTTGCCAGAATGAATCTGTTTCCAGATAAATTTCATTTCTCTTTGAAGTTAGGCTGCTCATGGTTCACTTTTCTGTACACCTGCATGTGGTTAAAAACAGTTAGGAAATAGGAAAGGTTTTTTTTTTTTTTTTTTTTTTTTGACTAGTGTATTTTCTATGACTTTATCAATACCTAATGGGAGTCAGAATCGACTCAACGGCAATGGGTTTGGTTTTTGGTAATAGTTGCACGTTTCTGTTTCAAATTATACAGCAATCAAATTAATTTTCCTATTTAGGAAGATGCCTATGCTATAAAGCAGGTCCCTCTGGGAAAGCAATTGCATCATCCTAAGATCCTGGTTTTACTTTTTACGTTTATCTATGCCCTTAATGTGCACAGACCTTCGTATACATTATCTTACGTAGCATCATATTTATTAGGTACTACTCTTTTTTTTTTTTTTTTTTTTTACTCTTAGTCTTTCTATCTATTTATCTTTTTTCCATCAAGTTGATTCCCTCTCTCGGTGACCCCATGTGTGCAGAGTAGAACTGTGTTTCCTGGGCTTTTCAAGGGCTGATTTTTCTGAAGTTGATCACCAGGCCTTTCTTCCCAGGTACCTCTGGGCAGGCTGCAACCTCCAATCTTTCAGTTTGCATCCAAACACTTTAACCATTGGCACCACCCAGGGGCTCCAGTCTTTTATAGATCAGGCCGAAAGAAATTAAATCATTTTCTAAGGTAACAGTGCTGTAAGTGGGGGAGCTAGAACATGAACTAAAGTCTGACTCTAAAGCTGAAGTAAACAGAGGATTTTATATACATCTCTTAATATATTCTCACAGGCATACCTTCCCAATAATGATACGTCCGTGTTATTCAGCGTAGCCTTTGGATTGGTAGCATCAGCACCCCCTGGGAGTGTGTCAGAAACGTAGAATCTCAGGCCCCAATCTACACCTACTGTATGACAATCTGCATGTGACAAGATGCCCGGTGATTCAGATGTATGCTAACATTTGCAAAGCAGTGGTATAGAGAACATGGATTTTGGAAACAGACCTGGCTTATCCTTGCTGTATTATTTTCAGGTTTGGTTATCTTGGGCAAATTGCTTAATTTTTCCAAGTTTCAGTTTCTTCATAAACAATAGATATAATGGTAACTCTGCTCTTGGATTGGTAGGGAGTTAAAATGAAAAACAATATGTAAGAAAATCATTCACAACTAAGGCTGGCTGGCACGTAAAAAACACCGAACAGTTGATAGGCATTATTAAATGTATCTCTTAAATTTAGAGTTAATTTATGTTTTGGATAGTTTTAGAGTACCTGAAAAGGATTTTCCTTTATACAATATATTGAAATATCAATCAGAATTTTCCTTCCATCTTGTACCCCTTATCCTATTCCAAACCTTCATTTAGTTTGTAGAGGCACTGATTAACTTAGAAGTTGGAATGTACAGCAGGGATGCAGAGAAACCTCTTTGTGTCTCAAAAGTTTAGGCCCTAATAGGCTTAAGGCAGAAATAATAGACTTAGAGGCAGTGATTGTGGGGTAGATAGGAACATGGATTCTGAACTTCTTCATTTAACAGTATCATTTGAAAAGAAATGTGGGAAAAGGAAATTATGGTTAACTTTTTATTTTGCCAAGTAAGGACACTGCAATTACTATCTCATAAGAAAAAGACGTATATTCATTATTTTAAAAAGGACGTGATTTCAAAACAACATGTAAATAGAATTAAATGTGGCTGTATGAGTATGAAAAATTACAGCACATTGTCCTTAATTTTCTCATTTTACTGTGGGCCAAAGAAAACTCTGCCAGGATGAAAAGAGTCAGAAAATTGTGGTTTGCAGACCATTGTGACTGATATCAGAGAACCTGAAAGAGAGTGAAATATTGAGGGGGGCCTGGGCTGAAATCCAGTAATGATGTGACACTCCTGGTGATGGTAGTGAAAGCATAAAAGGAGTGAAGAAAAATAGAGGGGAACCAACTAGGAAATACTGTGCCCCTTTTTTCTTTTCTCATATTAGAGAGGTTGATAGAGATAATATCAGGGTCTAGTCGGTGGCACAATGGTAAAGTGCTCAGCTGCTAACTGAAAGGTGGGCAGTTCGAATCCACAGGTGGCTCCACAGGAAAAAAGACCTGTAGATCTGTTCCTATAAGGATTAAACCTAGGAAACCCTGTGGGGCAGTTCTTCTCTGCCTATAGGGTCGCTGTGAATTGGAATCGACCCAATGGCACACAACACCAACAATTCTCAAATGCCATGATTCTAGGATGTTCTAAATAGATATGAGATCTAAAAAAAAAAAAAATCTTTAACAGCTTAAGCCTTAGAGACTTGGCAGATGATGGTGCTATAGACAGAGAATTTAGGAGTTGTACCATGCCTACCAGGTGGCTCACGATGCTCTACTGTTGTTCCTTTCATTTTCAGAAGAGAAGACACTAAGACTAATCCTATTAAAAAACAAAATAAAATAAAAACAGCAAATTAAATCTTTTGAAAAATACCTGTAGAGAGAGCAAGAAATTACTGCATTAACTGTTAAGATGTTTTTTAGGTAATGCATGTTTGTGCAAGTTTCATTTGAGATGTTATGAAAAATTAGTTGCTGTTTATGAATTGAATTGTGTCCCCCCACAAAAGATATGTTGAAGTCCTAAACCCCGGTACCCGGTACCCATGAATGCGACTTTGCTTGGAAATAGGGTCTTTGAAGATGTTATCAGTTAATGTGAGGTCATATCAGATGCAGTAGACTGGGTCCCATTCTCATCTGAGTGGTGTCCTTAGGAAAGAGAAGAGACACAGAGAGACAGAGGGAAGACAGCCATGTGAAGATGCATCTACATGGCAGGGACACTTGGAGCTAAAAGAGGGTGAAGAGAGACAAGAAAGGATCTTCTCCTACAGTTATCAGAGAGAGCATGTCCCTGTAGACACCCTGAATCCACAGTACTAGACTCTAGAACTGTAAGATAATAAAATTCCTGTTGATCAAAGTCACCCACATTATCGTACTTTGTTGGCAATTCTGGAAAACTAATACAGCTGCTTTTCAAATGAACAATATCCCATACTCTGTCACATGTTGCCAGAATTTAAGGAGTAAATTGCTAAAGTGGAAAAAAGACAAAATAGTAACCAAAAACCAGTTAAAAAAAAAAAAAAAAAAGCTGCCCTTGAGTCAACTCTGCCTCATGGTGATCCCATGTATGTCACAGCAGAACTGTGCTCCATAGCGTTTTCAATGGCTGATTTTTTGGAAGTACTATATTTTTACAACAATAACGTGCACCTTCTATGTTTGTTTGCCAACTGCTCCCTATCCCCAGAAAGTATTTTTGTAAGCATGCTATTTTTTTTTTTTACAGCAACATGTGAAAAAAAAAATTGGCATAGCAGTACCGAACCCAGTGCTGTTGAGTCGATTCTGACTCATAGAAACCCCACAGGACAGAGTAGAACTGCCCCAAAATACCTCAGAGGGAGCGGTTGGCAAACATAGAAGGCACACGTTATTTGCATAAAAATATGTTAGATTGCCAGGCCTTTCTTCTGAGATGCCTCTGAATAGACTCCGACCTTATGGTTAACAGCTAAGTGTGTTAAGAATGTGTATCAATGAGGGACTCCATAACATAGTAGGTGGCTAATTATAAAACTGAACACATATGTGGTTACTTAAGCTTAACTTAAAGATGCTGAGATGCCATTTTCAAGGTCTGCCTTGGATTAAAAGCCTTGAAAATAAAGGGAAAAAAGTCCACACAACAGACTAGATTCATCATGCTTAACTTTCGTACCTTTATGAAAAAGTGTGAAGAATACTGAACTTCACCTTTAGTGAAATTGGGTGAAGCAGTCCCTCATTACACCACTCACGTTTAAGACAATGACATAGTTGCACAAGTTTGTAAAATAAAGGATTTTATTTAATAGCTTGGCTATTCAAATATTCTTCCCATTGTGCTTCAGTGAAATCTCAATGTAGTATTTCAACATAGGAATATATTTTATGTACTGTGCTTATTATATCAAATCTAATGTAAAAGTTGTCATTTCAAATACAGATGAGTGCACTAACAACTCCAATTTCACAGTTTTGTGCTATTTCTTAGCCACTAAAATTATGACTGACTTCCTATGTAACCAAATGTGCTAGACTAATGGTTTATTTATACTTGTAATCTCTAATCCATGTTCCTTTAAGAGCTATTTTTACATTAATCCTCGCATGTTGAAGAATTTTAGGTATAAGAACCGAGTAATAATTATACAAATATATAGAATTTTATAGAGTTCCAAGGACTCATAGGTCTCTATGAGTCAGAATCAACTTGACGGCAATGTGTTTGCTTTCTTGGTTTAAGGAGCCCTGGTGGTGCAATGGTTAAAACGCTTGGCTGCTAAACAAAAGGTCAGCAGTTCGAACCCACCAATGGCTCTGCGGGACAAAACATGTGGCGATCCGTTCCCATAAAGATTATAGCCTAGGAAACCCTATGGGGCAGTTTTACTCTGAGTTGGAATTGACTCAACAGCCCACAACAACAACAACATACAGTTCTAAATAAATACAAATATATGTTCATTTTTACATTATAGTGTGAACATATAATGTATTACTTTTTCTTCCCCAATATCCTTCTTTCTTCTGAATAAAGCAGGCCCTCTTTTTTTGGAGGGTGAATGTCCAAAATGTGTTCTGAATGAGAGTTGTCATCTTCCTTTGCCTGCTGTAATTAGCATAAAAATGGGGACCTGTCTTAGCTAACTAGTGCTGCTATAACAGAAATACCCCAAGTGGATGGCTTTAACAAACAGAAATTTATTCTCTCGCAGTTTAGAAAGTTAGAAGTCCAAAATCAGGTGTCAGCTCCAGGAGAAGCCTTTCTCTGTCAGCTCTGGGGGAAGGTCCTTGTCATCAATCTTCCCCTGGTCTAAGAGTGTCCCAGCATAGGGACCCTAGGACAAGTATGTTTTTTGGGCTTTCCTTACTTGATGGTAATCAGGTCCCCTGTCTCTCTGCTTGTGTCCCTCTTTTATATCTCAAAAGAGATTGACTTAAGACACAACCTAATCTTGTAGATAGAGTCCTACCTCATTAACATAACTGCTCTAATCCTGACCGTTAACATCACAGAGGCAGGATTTACAACACATAGCAAAATCACATCAGATGACAAAATGGTAGACAATCACACAACACTGGGAACATGGCCTAGTCAAATTGATGCATATTTTGGGGGGGCACAATTCAATCCATAATAGAACTGGAACCAGGCTATGTTGGTAACAGCACCTCCTAGCCACAAAGATTGGCCTGGAGCTGAGATAGGGTTGGAGTTGGTTGTGATCCAAGTGGGTTCCTCTCTGAAAATTTTCAACTGAAGTGAAGCTGGAAAGGAAGAGCTCTTTCTTTCCTAGAAGCAAAACTGAGAAGTTGTGAGCCAGGGGCCACTAGTACACGTTAATCTAGTGCAGGATTTTCTCAACCAGAATGCTATTGACATTTTGGACTGGGAAATTCTTTGTTGTGAGGGCTGTCCTATGCATTGTAGGATGTTTAGTAGAATCCCTGACCCCTACCTGCTAGATGTCAGTAGTACCTTCCTCCTCCAGTGTGACAACCAAGAATGTTTCCAGACCATCAAAAGTTCCTGGGAGGCAAAAATTACCCGCCGTTGAGAGCCACAGAATTAGCCTGATTTTTTTTTTTTTTTTAAAGCAGAAACAGTAGGAAATGAGGGGAACCCATTTGAGAGAAGTAAGAAAAAAATATAAAAAGAAATGAGACCTGTTCAGGATCAATTTTGCCCAGATATAACCTTTTCCTTTTTGGTTATATAAGCTGATCAGTTACCTCTTTTCTAGTTTGATTTGTTCTTTTGTTGAGTACAATATAAGAATTCTGAAACAATACTAGGAAAAGACAGGTGAAGAAACTGGGGCAAAAAAAAAAAAAAAAAAAAAAAAACAACCAATGAAGCTACATGAAGAAATAGATTGAACTATCAGTTAAAAACAAAAAAAAAAAAAACATAATCCAGTGCAAAGAAAAAAATGATAAATTGACAATGAAATAGATGGTGAACAGCACAAACCGAATTCTAAGAGATTTCAGGGCAATATAAAACTATCTTCACGATAATTTTATTAATTTCCTGGGTCTGCCATAGCAAAGTACCACAAACTGGGACAGAAATCTATATTCCATACTTCTGGAGTCAAGAAATCTGAAATCAGGATGTCAACAGGACCATGCTTTCTCTCTGAAGGCTCTAAAGAGGATCCTTTCTTGCCTCTTCTAGTTTCTGATAGTTTCCATCAACGCTTGGTGTTGCTAGGCTTGTAGAAATAGCACTTCAGTCTCTGCCTCCATCTTCAGATGGCCTTCTCCCCAGTGTGTCTGTGTGACTCTTCCCCTCTTCTGATTGGTATGCCAATCATATTTCATCTAGGGCCCACTGTTATACATTATGGCCTCATCTTAACTTATCTAATTACATCTGCAAAGAAACTATTTCCAAATAAGGTTACATTGTCAGGCTCCAGGTGGACATGAATTTTGCAGACACTATGAAATTCAGTAATCTTGGGATAAAGTGAGAAAACAAAATTTTTAAAAAGTAGATATTCATTGGTATCTTCTTAGGATTATATACATATCAAGCAATGGTTTCCTGTTTAAAGTGTGTGTGGGTGTGGGTGTCTAGTTGTCTAGGTACGGAGCAAATAATGTTTCCTACTGAATCAACTTTCAGTAATAAAAAAGTACAAACTATGGATATGAGCTTCTCTACCTGTGAACCAGAAAAGTTAAGCCCGGTCCCCAAATCAGGTCTCAAATTTAAGTCTGCTGGCTCCAAAGGTCACGAGTCATCCTCTATACAGGCTGTCCCCAAGTTATGACGTCTGACTTACAGACAAACTTAAGAATGGACTGCCATAAAGACTATTATATTAAAAATTTGAGTTAAATACACATAATGGTTTGTGATAATGAATGCATGCACTACTTTGTGATGCTCATGAAAACACTGCTCAGTTTGGAAGTGTTTCTTAAGTGTTTTATATGCATAAAACATTAAAACCAAACTTTTTGCCTTAGAGTTGATTCCGACTCATAGCGGCCCTATAGGACAGAGTAGAACTGCCCCATCGGGTTTCCAAGGAGTGACTGGTGGATTTGAACTGCCAACCTTTTGGATAGCTATCTGAGCTCTTAACAATTTCACCACCAGGGCTCCTTCATATGCATAAAAAAAATTTTTTTTAGAAAGGTAAAATACCTACTATATACTAAGATAAACATTTGACTAACTGACATTAAGTAAGAAACATATGTATCTACTCCAACTCACCAACAAATTCGACTTAAAGACAGATTTAGGAACAATCTCATTTGTAATCTGGGGACTGCCTGGAGTGACGTCTTTTACCCAAGTACAACCCCATTTCCCATAGACACAGGAAATAGTTTCTTTCTTCCCAGGATTTCAGGTCAAAAATAAACAAAAGAATTCATCACCAATTCTTTTGCTTTGAATAGCCAGTTGAGGTAAAAAGATTTTTAATTTACCTCTTGGTAACTGGAATAAAAGAAGGGAGTGGAATCCTTAGAAAGAAGAGAATGGTATTGCCTGGCTTTAAGTGATTGTACAAAAGGGATTTATAGTCATCTACTTAGAAAATGTACTAAATCTATCACCAATTCCATATAACATCTACTGGCACGTTCACTTAAAATTATTCTTTGACTTTTTTTGAAAGGCTACAGGCTTGGGGGAGAAGTAACTGAGAAGCAGGAAACCTGTGGTTTGAGAAGCAATTATTGAAAACAGGCATGTGTTCAATGAAAAGTCCATATAAATTTTAGGGTGAATTTTTCTTTTAAGTAAAAGGTGTTATTTTATTGTGATTTGAAAGCTTTTTGTGATGAAGTTCCCATTAATTATTCTTCCATATTACTAACAACAACTATCACAGCACATATCACAACAATCAGTTCAAGAAAGCTACATCAGGAGTTCTACTTCTGGCATAACAGTGTGAGGGGCTCCACGGGCCTGCTCCCCAGTGAAAGTGGTGAAAATTATAAAATAAAAAACCATTTAAAATCTCTGGAAATGTCCGTAAGGGCATACAGCAAATAGAAAAAAAACAATCATTCAGGAAACCTACTAAGGTGAAGAAAACCAAAGACTCAAGGGAGCAATTAGTCCAAAGGACTAACGGACTATGTGTACCAGAGCCTACATGACCCCAAGACCAGATGAATCAGATGGTGCTAAGCTACCACTACCGACTGCTCTGACCAGGATCACAATAGAGGGTCCTGGGCAGAGTGAGAGAAAAATGTAGAACAAAAAATCAAATTCATAAAAAAGGCCAGACTTACTGGCCTGATAGAGACTGGAGGAACCCCCAAGACAATGACACCCCTCTGACTTGGAAAGGCAGCCATTTCCAGAAACCACGTTTCAGCCAAGCGATAGGCCTATAAAATAAACAATAATACCCAAAAAGAACATGCTCCATAGCTTAAACAATTATACATGACCAAAAGGGCAACATGTGCCCAAAAGTAAAGGGGAGAAGACAGGAAGTGGTAGGAAAACCAGATGAAAGGAAACATGGAACACTGGGCAGAAATGGGGAGAGTACTGACACAGTGAGGGTATTGCAACCAATGTCATGGAACACTTCGTGTATAATTTGTTGACTGGGAAACTAATTTGCTCTGTAAGCTTTCACCTAAAATATAATAAAATATTTTAAAAAGGGTGGAGGACCCACTAAGAACTAGTAAGAACTGTGAGAGTCTGTGGTATTTGAATCAAGGCCCTTGCCCTCTTTTCCCTTGCCCCTTCCCAGGTCAGCAAATTAGAAACTCCACTCTAGGCTAGAATAGCCAATAACAATGGGCTCCCTTTGTCCCCAGCTCCCAGTTAAGGACTATCTTCCTGAGAGGAGCAGGATGTCAGCATTCTTATTCTGCTCCCAGCTACCTCTCACTGGGGCTAAGTTCTAGTCAAACGTGGCCAAGAGGTAATTGCTCCCTTCTGCCCAGTTCCCACTCAGGGGATGATGGCTCTACCTTGCGTGTGATGCCATTGTGAGTACTGGGCACTGATTGCCATTGTCCCAGATCATGGAGTGGGGGTTCCATGCCAAGAGAGGCAACCCTAGGACACCTGGACTTCCTACCTGCCCCATCCACTGAGTGTTCAGCTCCTAAAGTGGGAAAATACCATTGTCCCCAACCCAGCACCAGAGCCATGGCTTAGAGATTTTGCTATGATTGACAGAAGCAGCCTATAGAAATGAGAAAACAAACCAAAAACCAAACCCAGTGCCATCGAGTCGATTCCGACTCATAGCGATCCTATAGAGCAGAGTAGAACTACCCAGTAGAGTTTCTAAGGAGTGCCTGGTGAATTCGAACTGCCAACCCTCTGGTTAGCAGCCGTAGCACTTAACCACTACACCGCCAGGGTTTCCACAGAACTGAGAGCTCCAAATATCTCCCCCAAAGAACTGCCTTTATTTGCAAATAGATTATGGAAAAGTTGAATCCTAACACCACTCTCAAAAACAGTGGAGGTTTTGGAGAAACGCAATTGGGAGAAGACTGAAGGTTAATTGGAGATACAATCTAAACAGTAGGCCTGCATGTTCTCCAAAGAAAACTGGGGAAGGAGACACCTGGGAAGAGTCCCCTGGGGTTAGAACAAATCTCAAGCACTTATCTTTGTAACTATTCCTTGAGAAGAGCCTATATTTTGTTGGTTTAATCTGTGGAGCAATTGATACCCCAGGGCATTGTTGAAAACAATAGAGCAATAAACCTGCAATTGGAGACCCAGTGGCACAGTGGTTGAGAGCTACAGCTGCTAACCAAAAGGTCAGCAGTTCTATCTACTAGATGCTCCTTGGAAACCCTACGGAGCAGCTCTACTCTGTCCTATAGGGTCGCTAGAAGTTGGAATCGACCAGACAGCAACCCATTAGTAGAGTTGAACAACTAAGTGTAGTCAGGAAAAGAAAGCCTTGCCAAAACCAGTCATCCCAGGAGCACTGTAGATACACATGTCTGTGACCCCTGAGAAGCAACATCAGAAACTTCACACGAAGTGGTTGTAGAGAGTCTTTACTAAAGTAATACAGAAAAACTAAAGTAATACAGAAAAAAAAAAAAATAATAATACAGCCAGTCATAAAACAAGTAAATAAGCAAATCACAATAACGAACCCCGGAGGGGGTGGACCAATACCCGGAGTCACTACAAAATATTGTCCAAAATGTTCGGTTCCCAGCCAAAAAAAAAAATTATGAGACATGCAAGGAAACAGGAAAGTATTACCCATATACTAGAAAAAAGCAGGAAGAAACAAAGAAAAAAACCTGCTTGTGAGAGTAATCAGATATCAGCTGTAACTGAAAAAGACTTTAAAGTGGTCACTTTAAATACGTTCAAAGAACTAAAGGAAACCATGATTAACGAAATAAAGGAAGGTTTGGTGCATCAAATAGAGAATATCAGTGAAGAATTAAAAAGTAAAATAACTGTAATAAAAATTTAGCAGAGGAGCTCAACAGTAGGTTTTAACTGACAGAAGAATTAGTGAACATGTAGATCAATAGAAATTATACATTCTTAAGAACAGAGAGAAAAAAAGAAGAAAAATAAACACAACCTCAGAGAAATGAGGGATGCCATTCATTGTACCAACATACACATAATGGTTGTACCAGAAGGAGAGGAAAGGAGTAAAAATATATTTGAAGAAATAAAAGCTGAAAGTTTCCCAAATTTACTGAAAAATATTATTTGACACATCCAGGAAGCTCAATAAACTCCAAGGTGGATAAACACAAAGATATCCACATATCATAGTAAAAATGCTGAAAGACAAAGAGAAGGGAACATGTTGACAGTATCAAGAGAAATGTCTCATAACTTATAAGGGATTCCCAATAATATTCTCTCATCAGAAATAAAGGGAGCCAGAAGACAGCGGGATAGCCTATTCAAAGTCCTCAAAGAAAAACTGTCAGTCAAGAAGCTTATATCCAGCAAAGCTATCTTTCAAAAATGAAAACAAAATATATTCCCAGATAAACAAAAACTGAGAGGATTCATTGCTAGCAGGACCATTACTTACAAGAAATACTAAAGGCTACAAACTACTAAACTGACTCAAGAAGAAACAAGACTGACACAAGAAAAAACAGATAATTCTGAACAGACCTGTAACAAGAGATTGAATTAGTAATCAAAAAATTACTCACAAAGAAAAGTGCAGGTACCCACGACTTTACTGGTCAATTCTACCAAACATGTAAAGAAGAACTAATACAAATTCTTCATACACTCTTCCAAAAAAACAGAAGAAGAGGGAAAATATCCCAAATCATTCTGTGAGGCCAGTACTTTCCTGATGCCAGGGTATCAGACAAGGATATCAGAGAAGAGCATCGTAAGAAAAGAAAACTACATGCCAATATATCTCATGAATAAAAAAAAATGCCTTAAAAAATGCTCAATAAAATATCAGCAAACTGAATCCAGTAACATAGAAAAAGAATTCTACACCATTATCAAGTGGGATTTATTTCAGAAATGCAAGATTGGTTTAACATATGATTATCAATTAGGTAATATACCATATTAATAAAATAAAAACCAAAAAGCACATGAATAGCTGCAGATAAAGTACTGGGCAAAATCCAACACTTTCATGATACAAACACTCAAAAAACTAGGAATAGAAGGTACCTTTCACAATCCGATGAAAGATATCTATAAAAAACCCACAGCTAACATCATACTTATTGGGGAAAAACTGGATGCTTTCTCCTTAAGATGAAGAGTAAGACAAGGATGAAAACTGTCACTTCTATTCAAAATTGTGCTAGAGGTTGAAACCAAGGAAAGAAAGGAAGGAAGGGAGGAAGGGCACAGATTGGAAAGGAAGAAGAAATACTATTTGCAGAGGACATGTTCTTATACACGGAAAATTCTTATATAAAGGAATCCACTAAAACCCCTATTAGAACTAACAAACAAGCTCAGCAAGGTTGCAGTATACAAGATCAATATACAAAAAGGAACTGCATTTCTATATACTCACAGCAACAGTCCAAAAATGAAATAAAAAAATAATAATAATTCCATTTAAAATAGCATCAAAAACTATAAAATATCTAGACGACATTGTTCGAAGTCAGAAAAAGAAGATCTAAATAAATGGAAATATATCCCATGGTGAAGGATTGAAAGATTTAACATTGTTAAGATGGCAATACTCTCGAAATTAATCTATAGGTTCAACACAATCCTTATCAGAACACCATCTGGCTCATTGTCAAGATTGAGAAGCTGATCCTAAAATCCATATGAGATTCAAAGTGACCCAGAATAACCAAAAGAATCTTTAAAAAGAAGAATCAAGTTGGAAGACTAACACTTTCTGGTTTCAAAACTTACTACAAAGCAAAGGTAATCCAGAGAGTATGGTACTAGCATAAGTATAGACATATAGATGAAAGGAATAGAATTGAGACTACAAAAATAAACCTGTTTCTATCATTAGCTGATTTGTAACAAAGGTTCCAAGACCATTCAAAGGGAAAAGAAAGGTATTTTCTACAAATGGTGCTGGAACAACTGCGTATCAACATGCAAAAGACTGAATTTGAACCCTTATCTCGTACCATACACAAAACTTAACTCAAACTGGGATCAAAGACCTAAATCTTTGAGTTAAACTCTTAGAAGAAAAATTTCATGAGCTTGGATTTGGCAAAGGATTCTTAGATATGGCACCAAAAGCACAAGCAACAACAAGAAAAATAGATAAATTGGACGTCATCAACATTAAAAACTTTTATGCTTCAAAGGACATTATCAAGAATAAAGTGAGAATACGGTATCTGAAAATATCTGCATAAAATATTGGCAAATCATATATTTGATAAAAGTCTTGCATCTAGAATATATTTTTAAAAACTCAATAATATAAAGGCAAGTAACTTCATTTAAAAAATGGGCAGAGGATCAGAATCCGCATTTCTTCAAAGAAGATACACAAATGGACAAAAAGGATATGAAAAGATGCTTGACATTATTGCTTATCAGGGAAATACAAATCAAAGCAAAAATGAGACACCATTTCACACTTATTATCCATTACCCATTGCCGTCAAGTCAATTGCGACTCATAGCAACCCTATGGGACAGAGTAGAATTGCCCTATAGGGTTTCCAAGGAGAACCTGGTGGATTCAAACTGCTGACCTTTTGGTTAGCAGCCATAGCTTTTAACCACTACTCCACCAGGGTTTCACACCTACTAGGATGGATAAAATCAAAGTCAGATAATAACAAATGTTAGTGAGGATATAGTGATATTGGAATCCTCGTACACTGGTAGTGGGAATGTAAAATGGTGCAGTCACTTTGAAACACAGTCTGGTAGTTTCTCAAATGATTCAACATAGAGTTATGAGATGACCCAGAAATTCTACTCCTAGGTGCATACCCAAGAAAAATGAAATCATACGTCCACACAAAAACTTGTACCTGGATTTTTATAGCAGTTTTTTCTATTATTATTAATAACAATCAGAAGTAGATACAACCTAAATGTCTATCAACTAATGACTGAATAAACAAAATGTGGTATATTTATACAATGGCGAAGTATTAAGCTACTAAAAGGAATGAAGGGCCGATTCATGCTCCAATATGGATGAATCATGAAAACATTCTAAGAAGCCAATAACAAAAGACGAAGTATTATGTGATTCCATTATATGGAAGGTCCAGAATAGGCAAATCCACAGATGGAAAACAGATTAATTGTTGCTGAGGTCTGAGAGCATTAGGGGTAAGGAAGTCGATAGCTAAAAAGCATGGAATTTCTTTCTTTTTTATATAATATTTTATTGTATTTTTGGTGACACAGCAAATTAGGTTCCCATTCAATAATTTTTATGCATGTTGTTCAGTGACATTGGTTACATTCTTCACATTGTGTCAGCATTCTCATTATTTCTGTTCTAGTTGTTCCATTTCCAATAATCTAGTCTGTCCCACCCCTTCACCTTCTCATCTGTGCTTTAGAGTAATGGTTGACCATTTGGTCTCATACAGATGATTTTAAAGGAGTACAGTATGAGGTTTCTTTTTGAAGTGATAAAAATGTTCTAAAATTGACTATGGTTATACATATATGTGAATATATTAAAAATGACTTAATTGCACACTTTACGTGGGTAAATTATATGGCATATGAATTACATCTCAAACTGTTATTAAAAAACAACAATGCAGCTACACTATTAAAATTGTAGAGATCACTTCAACAGAAAAGTAAACTACTGAAGTAGTCATCATTTATTTTAGAATTAAAATAACTTTAAAACGCAGGGTTCTTTCTTTGATCTAATTCATTTCAAACTGAGAAATCATTTGGGAATTTAAAAACTGAAATCCCTCTAGTGAGGGTTCATTGAGGGGGAATGTTTAAACAGTAACACCGACTGTGGTCTCCCAAAGTTATAAACAAGTAGGACATGCTACAGGGGCCCATTGTTAAGCTGTGTGTTTATCATATTAAATGGAATGTGTTTAAGTTAAATATTATATCACACATAAAGAAGAGTTAAATATTAAATCACACACAATGAGGTGGTAAATATTAAATAATATGCAATGAATAGTTATATTCTTTGGCTGGGAAATTGATGGGTGTGGTTTCTCAGACTCAGTGAAGAACTGTGGGTACAGCTTGAGATATCCAAGTCTTTTGTCATGCATCTTAGAAGGTCAGAAAAGAGACAAGGTAAGTTGTTCTACACTTCTGCTGCTTAATGGATACTCCTCCGCTATTATCTTACTATATCTCCGATTTCCCATATTCTTGAGAGTTTTTGTTTGCTTATCTTGATCTGAATGGGAAATCTGACCCTGGCACAATGGCCAAAGGTCCACAGAACAGGATATTGAACCTGCTTATAAACTTGTTAAGTAGTCCTGGTAGCACAGTGGTTAAGCACTAGGCTGCTAATTAAAAGGTCTGAGGTTTGAATCCACTGGCCACTGTACAGAAGAAAGATGTGGCAGTCTGCTTCCGTAAAGATTACGGTCTTGGAAACCCTGTGGGGCAGTTCTACTCTGTCTTGCAGGGTTACTATGAGTTGGAATTGACTTGATGGAAATGGGTCTGGCTTTTTTTTTTTTTGGTAAACTTGTTTCACTAAAGGAGGTGTATTAACTCAGGCTAATGCTGAATTGGTGTCCTGGTGGTACAGTGGTTAAGAGCTATGGTGAGCTATGACTGCTAACCAAAAAGCTGGCAGTTCGAATCCACCAGCCACTCCTTGAAAACCCTATGGTGCAGTTCTACTCTGTTCTATAGGCCACTACCAGTCAGAATCCACTCAATGCCACTGGGTTTAGTTTTTTAGTTTTAGTTTAGTGTTGAATTACTTTATATAGTTTTTAATTCCTGCACATACACAAATTGTATTTATTGTAAAGGGTTTTTTCCTTCCTCCTTCTCATGCTGCTATAAAAAAATACAGTAATGGCCTCTAGCTTAGGAAGTGAACACAGTAGGCCCATGTAAAAAAAAAAAAAAAAAGAGGTTCAGAGCATAGATGCTTAAGAAGTTCAGACATCTAGGGATTAAATATCCACAATCCCCATAACAACTGCTAGCCTTCAGGTGATCCTGAAGATGTAGTTATAAAATATGTGGTGGTAAATTTTAGCAGAAGTTAAAATGGCAAGGGTGGCCAGACATGAAACCCTACAATAGACATTATCTAATATACTTTGTAGCTTGCCTGATCCTACAATACCACCCCAAAATCAAAACCAAACCAAACCAAACCTGTTGCCAACGAGTCTACTCCAACTCATAGTGACACTATATGACAGAGTAGAACTGCCCCATAGGGTTTCCAAGGAGTGGTTGGTGGATTCAAACTGCTGACCTTTTGGTTAGTAGCCAAGCTCTTCACCACTGTGCCATCAGGACTCCACTACCACCCCAGAGAACTCTTTGCCTTCATTGTTTACAGAACTGCCTCTACTTGTTACTCCAACAACCATAATGGAGTAAACTAACACATCTGAAGAAGTAAACTAACACATCTATGGTGCCCAAGTAGCCAGACAGAAGACCACAGTGTATGCCCCTCTCCCCAAATAGAGACTTATGGAAAACTGAGTAACAACAACAAAATAAAACAGTAATACACAAACAAGAGGAAATTCAACCAAAGTCTCAAAACAACTTTCAAATCTATGATTTTTTCAGTAGAACATTTCACAGAAGAACAAAAATCAGGACGGTTACTGAAATACAAAATGGTGAATTCAATAAAAAAATATCTAAAAGCACAGAGAAAACAGAAAGAGGTAGCAACATTAAGGGATAAAGCCAAAAAAAAAACCCAGACCCATTGCTGTCGAGTCAATTCTGACTCATACTGACCCTATAGGACAGAGTAGAACTGTCCCATAGAGTTTCCAAGGAGCACCTGGCGGATCTGAACTGCCGATCCTTTGGTTAGCAGCTGTAGTACTTAGCCACTACGCTACCAGCAATTCCATCATTAAGGGATAAGATGAGGAAATCTGAATGATAGGCCTAGGGGCTCTAACATGAGCAGAGTAGAGTTCTAGAAGAAAACGAAAAAAGATGGAAAGAGATATAAAACCATAATAAATAATGGAACATTACCCTGAGCTGAAATAGTACCCGAGTCTTCAGATTGTAAAGGAGTACAGGCAGCACTGAAGAGAAAAGACACGTAGGCATAAAAAAAAAAAAAAAAATTCCTAAACTCCAAAAATAAAGAGAAAATCTTACGAACTTCCAGAAAAAAGAAAAAGTTACATACAAAGAAAAGATCAGACTGACATTGACTTCTCATCTATAACCTATTAAGTAGGAAGATGATTAGATAACATCTGCGGGCTATCAAGAATAAACGTCTATGGCCCAAGATTTTTACAACAAGCCAAGCTGTCGTTCACCAGTTAGGCACATGCAAAGATTTAGAATATGGCACATTGTATTGACCAATGTTTGGTCAGGAAAGAAAAAAGGATTCTAGACATTTTCAAACAAGAAAAGAGTAAATAAGGAGCTTAAAAGCTGCTAGAGTAGCTAAAGACAGTGGTGGTGCTCTAGGTTTCTATCTGTCCATATCTCCCTCCCCCAAAACAAGAAGACAGCATAAAATACACGTGTACACAAAATACCCTTATTGCAACTTGAAACAGGAGAGTGTCCAAATTTCAAAATACCTGTAAATAAAAAGAGATCCCTTATTTCATCCCAACCCCACCCTGCTGCAAGGCTTTGTTACCAGCTGACAATCTGACACAAAGGGTCCTTGTCTTTTCCCGAGTTAAGAATACATGCAAAAGACAAACTTTATCTTCAGCAAGATTTATTTTGCTTGAGTCAAGCAAAAGGAGTCTAAGCCTCTCCAAAAGGCTGACTTGAAAAGGGAAGCAAGGCTAGGGCTTATATGGGTTCAGTGGAGACAACAGAGTAATGAATATTTAGTGGGCTTCTTTCAAGGGATGGGTACTTCTCAGAATGGCGGTGCATGTTTGTTAGGTTGCTTGCTGTACATCTGGAATCCAAGTTGGAACCCGCTGATATGATATTCAAGATGGAGTCCTCTCGGCAGCCCTTGGCATCACTTATTATGGGATATAGAGCAAGCACACTGATCTTTGGCACTACATCACTATCGTCTGCCTGTGCAGGAGCCTGTAAAGGTGGAAGGGACTAGAAAAACACTAAGAAGGAGACAGTAATTCATGGGTTGTTTCAACCTTTTCTCATGTTGACAGGGTGTGGTTCCTGTTTACCCAACTTCTAGATGGTAATCTTTTAAGAGCTTTTTTGTTCCAGCAGCACAGTTAACCCTATCTGTCTCAGCTTTATGGTGAACATAGACAGGCGGAGAAAAACTGTGGAAAGAGCTTTGTTGTTAGTTGTTGTTAGGTGCCCTGGAGTCGGTTTGGACTCATAATGACCCCATGCACAACAGAATGAAACACTGCCGGGTCCTGAGCCATCCTTACAATCGTTGTTATGCTTGAGCTCACTGTTGCAGCCACCGTGTTGATCCACCTCGTTGAGGGTCTTCCTCTTTTCCGCTGACCCTGTACTCTGCCAAGCATGATGTCCTTCTCCAGGGACTGATCCCTCCTGACAACATGTCCAAATATGTAAGACGTGGTCTTACTGTCCTTGCCTCTAAAGAGCATTCTGGCTGGAAAGAGCAGAGGCAAGCAAATGAGGAGCTTTTTTAAGGTTGATGCAAAATTACTGTTGGAAAAACTAAGTCTGCCCTAATCTTGAAAATATGGTAACAGTGCATAGGTGGATCAGAGCACAATCAACAGGAAAGTGACTTAAAATTATGTGCCTTTGAGAGAGGAGTCTTTGAAACACATAGCTTCTGGGTGGTAGGGCGGGAGGCAAAACAGAAGGGAGAGGTGCCCTTTGAAAACTGGATAGTGAAGGAGACAATAATTAATGAAAAGTGAAATTTTAGGATCCTGAAGGTGGCATAGTGGTTAAGTGCTACGGCTGCTAACCAAAAGGTCGGCAGTTCAAATCTGCCAGGTGCTCCTTGGAAACTCTACGGGGCAGTTCTATTCTGTCCTATAGGGTCGCTATGAGTCGAAATCGACTCAATGGCAGTGGAAGGACAAAAGAACGTGCATGTGTGTGTGTAATAAACAATAAATTATATGTGTTCATATATATGTGTGCACGTGCACACACACACATACACACATATTAAAACGCCCCTCCTCCAATGAAATAAAAAGTCCACTGAAGTATCTGGATTTTGTTATACTAATAGAAGAGAACACCCTTTAAAAGGTAATCTTATAAAACATTACAATATCACAAAATTAGAACAAGAAAAAAAATTAAGAGATTCATATAGAATTAATGGGGGGGTGGCAGAAGGGAAATCAACACACAATAACGGGGGAAAATTCACCAGAAAAACAATCATGAAGCAAAAAAAAAAAAAAAAAAAACAAGCAAACAAACTGTAGGTATCATGGATTGAATCATGTCCCCCCAAAAATGTGCGTATCAACTTGATTAGGCCACGATTCCCAGTATTGTGTGGTTGTCCTTCATTTTGTGATTGCAATTTTATGTTGAAAGGATTAGGGTGGGATTGTAACACCACCCTTATTCAGGTCACCTCCCTGATCCAAGGTAAAGGGAGTTTCCCTGAGGTTTGGCCTACACCACCTTTTATCTCTGAAGAGACAAAAGGAAAGGGAAGTAAGCAGAGGGTTGGGGACATCATACCACCAAGAAAGCAGCACCAGGAGCAGAGTAGGTCCTTTGGACCCAGGGCCCCTGTGCCTGAGAAGTTCCTTGACCGTGAGAAGATTGAGGACAAGGGCCTTCCTCCAGAGCCAACAGAGAGAGAAAGTCTTCCCCTGGAGCTGACACCTTAATTTTGGACTTTAAACCTACTTTACCGTGAGGGAATAAACTTCTCTTTTTTAAAGCCATCCACTTGTGGTATTTCTGTTGTAGCAGCACTAGATAACTAAGACAACACTCCAAACATAATTAAACATACTTGTGTTGTAAAGAAGTTAAACTGGCCCATAGAGAGATCTGGTTTTTGCCCTCAGCCCTTTGGAATGTCATGCCTAATAAGAGTGTCTTTGTTCACCTGGGGCTGTGGGACACATCAGATATTCTAACAATATGTTTTAGGGTAGGGGCTCTAGGCCACACCAGGAAGTCTAAAAATGTGATTTACGGTTGTGGTTTTGGATCACCTTCACCTCCAGAAGGGCTGGAGACTGAGGTTAGCCACATGGGCAGCCAATCAAATTATTATGGGTTGAATTGTATCCCCAAATAAGATACGCTGAAGTTACAGTGCTAGTACCTGTCCATGTGACCTTTTGGAAACTGGGTGTTTACAGATAAAATCAAGTTGAGGCCATTAGGATAGGCCCTAATCTGACTGGTGTCCTTACAAGGAGGGAGTAAGAGACATAGACACAGGGGTAAGGCAATCTTGTGAAAATAGAAACAGAGATTGGAATTACATTGCCATAAACCAAGGAATGCCTGGGGCTACTGGAAGTTGGAAGAGACAAAGAAAGATTCTCTCCTAGAGGGCTCCAAGGGAGTATGTTTCAAACTGTTACTGCTGAGGGCATGGAGGCCCCCCGAACTCAATTGGTCTTTGTCCTTCTCTTGTACGAATACACAGAGGAGACAATTTTGGATTCAACTCCAACAGGTTTTGTGACAACTAAAAGGTGTCAGAGAGAACTCAAGCCGCTCCAAAGGTCTGACTTGGAAAGTGGGGGCAAGTTTAGGGCTTATATGCGGTCGGTGGAGACAACAGAGTAATGAATGTTTAGTGGGTTTCTTTCGAGGGCAGGTACCTCTCAGAATGGCTACGCATACTACTAGGTTGCACAGGCATCTGGAACACCGCTTATATTCAAGATGGGGTCCTCTCAGCAGCCCTTGGCATCACTTATTATGGGATACAGCACAGGTGCACTGATCTTTTTGGTAGGCTAAGGAAAGTCAAAGAGCAGTCACACTTTGTTCCTCTGCGCATGTGAAGAAGGAACCAGAAAAACAGAAAGAAAAAAAAAAAGGAGGTAGTAATTCACTGGTTGTTTTAACACTAAGAAGGACGTAGTAATTCATGGTCATTTTCACTTATTTCATGTTGGCAGAGTGTGGTTCCTGTTTACTCAACTTTTACATGGTAATCTTTTAACAGCTCTTTTGTTCCACCAGCACAGTTAACCCTATCTGTCTCAAAACCACCCTGTTTATGGTACTTTGTTATAGCAGTCCTAGGAAACTAATACATGGAGCTATGTAACTGAGCTTCAATAATAACTGACACCAAAGCTCAGCTGAATTTCTCTGATTGGCAATTCTTCATGTATATTTTCACACAGTGTTGCTGGGAAAAGCAGTGTTGCCTGCAAGGCCACTTGCAGAGGACAACTAGAAGATCTGTGTTTTGAAATTTCCTGGCCTCTGCCCCATATATCTCTTCTCTTAGCTGATTTTAATCTATACCCTTTCATTTTAATGAATTGTAATGATAACAGCTTTCAGTAAGTTCTGTGAGCCCTTCTAACGAATTACTAAACCTGGGAGTGGTCTTGGGGACCTTCAAACTTGCAACTGGTGTCAGAAGTGAGGATGGCCTTGACAACTGCCTCCTGTACTTAATAATACTCAAAGCAAATATTTGTGGATATGAAAAAAAAAAAAAGAAACCTAGAATCAGAAATTTAAAAATTCTGAAATCCAGAAAAGGCAAGAAGAAATTTAAAGACAGAGTTGATTGAACTCAAGAAAGAAAAGGATTAAGAAAAGAAGTCCTAGAAATTAAATTATAGGATGATTAAATGATAATAGACTCAAGTAAAAAAAAAAAAAATTAAAGGGCATTGAGGGAAGACATAAAAACAAATAATAGAATGAAAATAAGAAAAAGATTGTTCACAATAGCAAAAAGATGGAAACAACCTAGATGCCCATGAACAGATAAATGAATAAACTGTGGTACATACACAATGGAGTATTATGCAATGATAAAGACAACAATGAATCTGTGAAGCATTTCATAACATGGATGAATATGGATGACATTATGCTGAGTGAAATAAGCCAATCAGAAAAGGACAAATATTGTATGAGACCACTACTATAAAAACTCATGAAAAGGTTTACATACAAAAAAGAAACAATCTTCAATGCAAATACACTTAATAAACAATAGACAAGTGGAAACTGGTGAAGGGTAAGACAGTACACAATACTATGGAAGCTGGCACAAGGCAAGGTCATCGTAGTTCCATAGAAACATCCAAACTCCCTGAGGGACCGAATTACTGGGCTGAAGGCTGTGGGGACCACGATCTTGGGGAATATCTAGCTCAACTGGCATAACATAGTTTATAAAGAATATGTTCTACATTCTACTTTGGTGAGTAGCGAGCGTCCGGGGTTTTAAAAGCCTGTGAACGGCCATCTCAGATACTCCACCGGTCTCTCCCCTTTGAAAGCAAAGAAGAATGAAGAAAAATAAACATATAAGGGTAAGATTAGTCCAAATGACTAATGGACCACATCTACCATGGCCTCCACCAGACTGAGTCCAGAACAACGAGATGGTGCCCAGCTACCGCCACTGACTGCTGACAGGGATCACAATAGAGGGTCCCAGATGGAGCTGGAGAAGAATGTGGAACAAAATTGTAACTCAAAAAGAAAGACCAGACTTGCTGGTCTGACAGAGACTGGAGAAACCCTGAGAGTATGGACCCTGGACACCCTTTCAGCTCAGTAATGAGGTTACTCCTGATGCTCACCCTTCAGCCAAAGACTGAACAGACTCATGGAACAAAACAAGACTAAAGGGGCATCAGCCCTGGGACAGGGACTAGAAGGCAGGAAGGAATAAGAAAGCTGGTAATAGGGAGCCCAGGGTTGAGAAGGGAGAGTGTTGACATGTAGTGGGGTTGTTAACCAATGTCATGGAAAAATGTGTGTACTAACTGTTTGATGAGAAACTAGTTTGTTCTGTAAACCTTCATCTATAGTAAGATAAAAAAAAAAAAAATGAGAAAAAGAAGTAAAAAAAAAAGGTAGTGGTAATGAAAGGTAAGCAAAAAAAGAATAACTTTCATATCACTGGATTCCTGAAGAAGAAAACAAAGGGTGGGGGGGAGGGAGAAAGAGAAAACAAACAAAAAACCTCTAATATTTAAAACTATAATCTAAAAAACTTAATAGAAATTACAAAAAGACTTGAATATATGCATTAAAAATGTCCACTGGGTAGCTGAGAAAATTAACATAAAATGACTAACTCTGAAATATATCATAGTAAAACAGATTGAAAAGATTAAAAAAAAAAAAAAATCTCCACTGCTTCCAGGCAAAATTATCAAATAACTTATAAAAGAAACAAACATTTGCTACACACACACTCACAATCTGCATGTATTCTTTGGTACTTCTGTTCCCCAAAAGACTGAGCTGGGTGCATTTTACAATCTAAAATGGCACTGCCCTAAAAGATACAAAAAGCAATTCAACAAATTCAAATTCGAAGACCATTAAAATGTTTTCAAGTTCAATTGTTAGTATAAATTACCATAGGTAGATTACTTAAAAAAAAAATTGGTTTATATCTGGAAGATATGCATACAAAGGGTTAAAAGATATAACCTTTTAAGATTTAGCTCTAATCCTAGATTGTTTCAGATTTTAAATCCTGGAAGTCATGCCTCTATTATTACATTGGCTGCCCGTCTGATACCATTGTCACACCAATGTATAAAGCCTCTGAACCACACTTGGAGTTGGCAAAGTAGGCTGTAGGGTTCAGCATTAAGTATCATCATGGCTGTTAAAATTACAATTCACATTCATTACAAGTTGTAAATGTTATATTTCCTAATTAAAGGATGATTTTTTTAAAAGGAAAAAAAATGTTAGAAAACTCAAATATACCAATTACAACGGAAAATATTAGAAAGGAGGCTAAATACTTATCATTGAAAAAAACAACAAGCCTTGATGGCTTCACAACTGAGTTAATATTTAAAGAATAGGTAATTTTAACATTAAATTATTCTAGTTTATAAAAAAGGATGTAATCTTTTTCTTAATTCAATTTAGGAAGGGAGCATAGCTTTAATACTGACAAGATAAAATCATAGTTAATGGAAACTGCTGACGAATCTCACTTAGGAATATAGGTACAACATTTTAAAAAACAGCAATGCAGCAAACAAGTAATACACTATGACTAATTAGTGTTTATTCCAGGAATGCAAGAGGGGTTCATGTTAGCACACCTACCAACATAATCTACTATATCAACAACTTGCAAAATTAAATATATATATATGAAAATAGTAATAAATATTGATAAGTCCTTTGATAAAATTCAGCACCATTCCTAAAAGAAAATTTATAAGTAGATTAAAGTAGAATAAATCTATTTCAGTGTAATAAAGCTATTTACAAAAAACTGAGAGCAAGTAATTTTTACATGCCAAAATACTAAAATAATTTCTACTAACATCAGTAACTAAACAAGAATGACTATTTTCACTATTATTATTCAGCAATGTTTATAAATCTAGAAAATTTATTACAGGAAAAAAGATAAATAATGGGTGTTAATGTTTCAAAAGCAGCCCTGGTGGCACAGTGGTTAAAAGCACTCGTCTGTGAACCAAAATGTCAGTGGTTTGAATCCTCCAGCCACTCTGAGGGAGAGAGACGTGACAGTGGGTTTCCATAAAGATTTACAGCCTTGGAAACCCTATGGGCAGTTCTACTCTATCCTATGTGGTCTCTATGAGGCAGAATCAAATTGACGGCAGTGGGCTGTGGGAATGTTTCAAAATTACGAGACATAGCTATCTTTTTGCTGGTAATGTGCTTGAATAATTAGAAAATCTTAAATTACAAAAAAATCATATTGGAATAAATATAGGAGGTTAGATACAAGATATACACATTAAAAACTAATAACTTTTACTTGCAATAAAACCCATTGCCGGCGAGTTGATACCAACTCATAGCTACCCTACAGGACAGAATAGAACCATCCCATAGGGTTTCCAAGGAGCAGCTAGTGGATTCGAACTGTCAACCTTTTAGTTAGCAGCCAAGCTGTTAACCACTGTGCTACCAGGGTGCCTTCTTTGCAATAAACCTGTTGCTGTTGATTCCAACTCGTAATGACCCTATAAACCAAAAAAAAAAAAAACCCACTGCCACCAAGTTGATTCCGACACATAGCGACCCTATAGGACACAATAGAACTGCCCCCATAGAGTTTCCAAAGACTCTTGGAGGATTTGAACTGCTGACCTCTTGGTTAGCAGCTGTAGCACTTAATCACTATGCTACCAGGGTTTCCAAAGAAGAAAATATTTCACTTCGAATAGTAACAAAGCACATAAACTATTTAGGGGTGAATGGACAAGAAACAGGATCACCATGAAAAATATTAAAAAACCTTAGTAAAAGTTATGAAATATAATCTAAACAAATGGCAGCAGACTATGGTCTTAGGTGGGAAGACTTAACAAATATACCACTGAAAATTATATAAAATGTACTGCATTCCAATTAGATTTCTAACAGATATTTTTGGAGAAGGATTAGCTAAAATTCTTAAATTTGTATGGAAAAATAGATGCCTAAGTAAAGCTAAGAAAATTATGGGGAAAAAAATGGTAAAGGTATTAGGCAATGCAATAAACACACTACAATCAAATTGATTTGGAATGTTCAAAGTATTAGACAAATAAATCAGTGAAACAGAACATACTCTAGAAATGGTTCTCAGTATTAATGAAAATTTTATACATAACAAAGTGATGGGAAAATGATCAGTACAAAAAACATTAGGCAACCAATGGGCAATTGCAAAGGAGCTCTGGTGGTGCAGTGGTTAAAACACTCACTTGCTAACCAGAAGGTCAGTGGTTTGAAGCCACCAGCAGCTCCATGGGATGGCTTTTTTTTTTTTTTTTTTAATCTTTACAGAAGCAGACTGCCACATCTTTCTCCCGTGGAGCTGCTGATGGCTTCAAACCACTGACCTTCTGGTTAGCAAGTGAGTGTTTTAACCACTGCACCACCAGAGCTCCTTTGCAATTGCCCATTGGTTCAGCCTTGGAAATCCTATGGGTAAGTTCTACTCTGTCCTATAGGTCGCTATGAGGAGGAAGCGACTCAACGGCAACGGGTTTTTGTTTTTTTTTTATTACATATTTACTTGGAATTCCTAATATCAAAGTGAGTAATATTTCAAAGAAAATTATGATGAAGTAAAAGTGAACACAGAGTATACATATTAACACATGCTGAATTCATGTTAAAATCTACTTCTGTGGCTTGAGGTACTGGTAGAAAAAGAATATACTACAGCCAGCCATTTCATATTAAACTTTTTATTAAAACTGTGTCTTTACAACGTATTTAAAATGGCATGTCCCACAGACAAATACTTAAGGAAAAAAAATTTCCAAATGCAATCATTGGTACACAAATTTAAGAACATAATTAAAACCAAGCTAAATATTTATATATACACATATTCTAATTCATGTCAGTGACCTGGAATACCTGAGTTTTCAAGCTGTTGATTTTCCAGATAGTGTAAAACATTTTTTTATCTACTTTATGGCAGACACAGCCCACTCGGAAAGATTAACTTTGGTCGATAAATGCTGTCTCCTAAGAATCACACAGAAGTCCTCAATGGGATTAAGATTTCTCTTCAGAGGTTTCTTCCAAGTGGAGGTCAGTCTGTGATGTAAGGAAGGATTCCCACGTAGCAAGGCACTAAAAAATGGAAACATACCACCATGAGATCAACAATAGTTACTTTCAAAGTCAAAAAGACTAATAAATACTGATGTATTTGTTCCTATAGCAGTCTGTCCTACTTTCTCCCATCAACTTGCAAAATCTTTGTTATTTTCTACATATTTCAACCCTTAATAAGGGCTGCTATTGTTAAATAAGGGAAAAACTATATTAATGGTTAAAAGATTCGAACTATTGTTGTTCTTGGTAGGTGCTGTTGAGTTGGTGCCCAACTCATAGAAAGGACCATTATGCTTCACAGGTTTTCACTGGCTGATTTTCAGAAGTAGATCATCAAACCTTTCTTCCTTCTTTGACTTAGCCTGGAAGCTCCACTGAAACTTGCTCAGCATTATAGTAACATGCAAGCCTCCACTGACAGAGGAGTGGTGGCTGTGCTTGAGGTGCACTGGCCAGGAATCGAACCCAGATCTCCTTGCATGGAAGGCAAGAATTCTACCTCTGAACTACCACTGCCCTTAGCACTAGTTTCTTTAAATAATCCGCTACTACTCCACTGTCAGAACAGAAAACAGAGCTCTGATCTATAGACAAAAAGAAGGACATGTTTTGATCCAAGGAGTCAGGCATTAAGCACCTAAAAAGGAACACAAGCACGCCCTCAACCAGATTTGAATCCCACTCTATCAAGTGTGAGGCATGTGAATTTGGGAAAGCTGAGGAGCTTTTATTAGTTTCTTCAGCTATAAACTAGACTAATGACAGTACTTACCAATAAGGCGACTACGAAAATTAGATGAATAAAATCTAATTCTGTGTAAATCTCTATGCAGAATGCTGGGCACAAAGTAAATGCTCCAAAAATTAGCAATTATTATGTTATGACGATCTGTTGGGATTCAGTGGTGAGCCTGGGGCATTAATGTGTCACAGGAAATGAAAAAGGATCAGAGGGGATTGAAGGTGGTAGTGACACACAAGCATAATGTGGCTTATTTCATGATTTTGCCTAGGGCTGTTTTTCTGATGAAAAAAAAAAGATAGACTAGTCTAAATTATCCATGTGAAGTTTATCCACAGCATAATTTTAATACTCTGTATACATTTATGATTCTTCTAAAACATATTTACTGTAATGGTGAGTCAGCCTAAGCTATACCTAATTAGGGAAGAAAATGTGCTTTTCCCAAATGTGGGCAGACTGTTAAATGTACATGTTTTTTATACATTTCAAAGCTGGACTTCTCTTCCTAAATATTACCTGAATTTAGGAGAAGTACTATTTCATTTCTTTTCCCTCTAATCCTTTCACATTTTTAACATGCCCATATCTGACAACCAGTACTAACTGGCAGACCAGAGATTTTCCAAATACTATAAAAACATGAATCATGAAAACCTTCATTATAAGTGGGCTGTGTTCCAAAAAATATTTGTGTGTGTATGTATTTTCAAACTGATCATTTAGAACTTGAAAAGCATTTTGTCAAATCAGGTTTTTATAAAGGTTATATATAGTTTTGTGATTCTGCGATAGTCCCCAAAAGAGTATGAAATTAATAATGTGGCCATTAGACTGTATATTTGCATAGGAACAATAAAATAACACTGTTGAAAAACCTAATTATCAAATAAAAACAAAAATTCTGGATAAAATATACTTATTTTGTAATCCATTTATTTTGAAAACCTGGCTTGAAAAAATGCAGGTCTTATGAGAATAATCAAGTCTATGGAAACTTTATGGGATATTTTTGCTTTAAAAAGCTCTAGAGAGTACTGGAAGTCAAGAAAAATGCAAGAAGCACAGCCACTGCAGTGAATCAGACATGGGTCTCCCTTTATCTTTTGGTGAGTTACTAACTTCACCTTCATTACATGTACAATAGTAATAATTTATCTCATAAACCCACCAAAAAACCCACCACTGTTGAGTCGATTCCGACTCATAGTGACCCTATAGAACACAGTAGAACTGCCCATAGAGTTTCCAAAGAGTGCCTGGTGGATTCGAACTGCTGACCTCTTGGTTAGCAGCCATAGCATTTAACTACTACGCCACCGGGGTTTCCAATTTATCTCATTGGGATGGAGAAATAACTAAATAAGACAGGCATACAGAAAGAGTGGGTAGGGAAGACAAATAGGACCAGGTAGTTACTACAGAGACCGCCAGGTCATAGCGGCCTCTTTTTAGATAGCATACGAGAAGAAGACAGATGTCTTTAAGTATATCTACATATTTACACCCATGGAAGAGGATAAAAGATAAATGCTTCACATTTAAAAATACTATTCAAATTAGAAATCAAAGTAATATATAAGTGACCATATAATTTTCCATGATTTGAGATGGGGGAGCATAAAACCCCCATTCATTCAATAAGTAGTTTTGGGTTCTTACTGTGTGCCAGGGACTATGAAAGTGTGGGGGTAACAGTCCTTGACCTCACAGACCTGTGATTTAGCAAGTAACACCAATGAGCAAAGATAATCACCTATAGGGACTATGAAGTTACAGGGTACCACTGGAGTAAGTAACAGTGGGATCTAAATTGGACTAGGGTATGCTAACTAATGTTTCCTAGTGGAAGTGATCAATGAGTTGAGACTGAAGAATGAGCAGAAGGTAAATCCATGTGTATGATTTTGGAAGGGCAACAGGGAAAAGACAATATAGTGTAGTGGTTAAGAACTCAGGCTCAGGACTTCTGCTGCTGGCCAACATAGTGTAACAGGGACTGAATTTACTCTTCTGCTGAAAATCAAGCCAAACCAAACCAAAAAACAAACAACAAACACCAGTCAAAAATATGAACGATGTTTTTCAAGACCCTGAACATCAGGCAATGAAGGAGAGTGATCCCTGAGAAATGAGAAACAAATGGAGTGAGCCCTATTATTGTCTCAGCTTACTGCTTTAAGAGAACTTCCAGGGCATGGTGGAGGGAGGGTGAACTTGGATATGGCCTGGCAGATTCCCTTAGTTGAAGAGATGCAGATAAGGGAAAACAACGCAGCTAGAGTTCACAGGGCAGAGTGCCAGAGAAGAGAGAGATACAGACAGAGGGAGACCACCAGAGTACTGAAAAATCCACTGGAGATAATCAGAGTGAACAATGTCTAGCATTTTCATAGGGCACAGAATAGTGAAGGATTCCATCAAGCAGAGGGAAACCTCATAATTCATGGAGTATTGGGTAGAATACAAAGAAAGGTCTTACTTTAATAGTGAGAAACTGTTATCCCTACACTAAAAGCTGCCCAAGTAACACCTAACTAATCTTAAAAGCTGACCCCAAAGGATCAAACTACTTCCAAGTAACATGACTGCGTCTCAGAACAAAGCTCAAGAATAGTTACACAAAAATATCCAGTATAATACAAGGTATAATTCACAACGTGTGGCATCCAACTAAAGATTACCAGGAATGCACAGAAGCAGGAAAAAACAACCCATAATGAAGAGAAAAGTCAATCGATTGTAACGGACCCACACTTGACAAAAAATTAGTAGACGAGGACACCGAAGCAGTTATTATAACTGAGTTCCAGATGTTCAAAGAGTTCAGTAGAGACATGAAAGATATTTTTAAAAGACTCAAATAGAACTTCTAGAGATAAAAACTACAATGTGAGAGATGAAAAATATACTGGATAGAATTAATGGCATATAAGAAATTGCAGAAGATTAGTGAAATTAAAGCTCATTAATAGAAAATATCTTACCAAAAGAAGCCACACACACACACACATGCACACACACAGAGAAAATAAAAGAAATAAGGAACGGAAAAAAGGTACAGAGCATCAGTGGGCTGTGGAGCCACCTGAAACAGCGTAACATACGAATAATTAGATTCCTTAAGAGGGGTGGGCAGAAAACATACTTGAAGAAATAAAAGCCCAAACTTTGCCCAAATTTGATGAAAATTCTAAATCCAGAGATTCAAGAAACCCAAGAAATCTCAAACACAAGAAACATAAAGAAAAGTGTCCTGTGCCACTTCATAATCATATTCCTCAAAACCAATGATAAGGAAAAATTCTGAAAAAAAAGCACATAAAAAAATATGTACAGAGGACCAAGGATAAGGATAGTAGCTTTTCTTATCAGAAATAATGCAAGAGAGAAGACTATGGAGCAACTTTTTTAAAGTTGTGAAAGAAAAAATACTATCAACCTACAATTCTATACACAGCAAAAATATCCACTATCAATGAAGTAAAAAGATGTTTCCAAATATACAAAAGCTACAGGAGTTATCACCAGTAGACCACATTACAAAGAGATTAAAAAAAAAGAAAGAAAAAAAGGTCCTTCAGGCAAAAGGAAAATGACACAAGGTGTAAATACGGATCTGTACAAACAAATGAGGAATGATGGACATGGTAGCTACATGTGTACACGTATAATTTTTTTTCTTATTTAAACTTATTTAAAATATAATTGACTACTTTATCAAAAATAATAATAAGGTCTTATGAGGGGGTCCTCTAAATATATGATAAAAACAGCAAAAAGGCCAGGGGAATGGGAATAGAAAGATATAACTGTAGGTTCTTATCTGACAGATAAAGTGGTATAACATCACTTGATAAGATGCATACAATAAGCCTAACATAACAACTAAAATAATAAAAGAAACTGTTACACCTAATTTGCCAACAAATGATACAAAATGTAATTACGTAAAATTGACTATAACCCAAAAGAAGGCGAAAATGAGAGCAAAAAACAGATGGAACAAACAGAAAACAAATAATAATAGACTCGAATATAACCATATCAATAATCAGCTTATTTGTCAACAGCTTAAACACCTTAACATACAGCAGAAATTGTTCTATTAAATTAAAAAAAGACCCGACTATATTGTGTTCCTAAGAAATGTACTTTAAATATAAAGGTTAAAATAGAATGGATCAAAAAAATTTAAACCAGGTAACCCATGTCAAAATAAAGTTGGGTTGGCAATATTAACATCAGAGGAAGTAGGTTTCAAAGGAAAGAATATTATCAAAAATTAAAAAAAAAAAAAGGACCATTTCACAATGATACAGGAGCTAATTCATCTAAAGGAAAAAAAAATTCCAAACATTTATACATATAATGAGAGAGTTTCAATATACATGACAGAAATGCAAGGAGGAAGACAAGTTCACAATTATAGTTGATTTCAATACCCCTCTCTCAAGAATTCATACCAACAATGATATAGAAAATTTGAACACTATCAACCAACTTAACCTAAATAACACCTATAGAACAAAATCAGAATACATGGTTTTTCCAAGTGAACACACAACATTTATCAAGACAGACCATATTCAGGGCAATAACTAAGTCTCACTAAATTTAAAATGATTCAGGTCATATAAAGTATGTTCTCTGAATACATGGAATTAAATTAGAAATCAATAACAGATAGATAAGGAACCCTGGTGGTACAATGGTTAAGCGCTCAGCTGCTAGCCAAAAGGTCAGTGGTTTAAGCTCATCAGTCGCTCCATAGGAGAAAAGACCTGGTGATCTGCTCCATGTTCCCATAAAGATTACCACCTAGGAAACCCTATAGGGCAGCTTTACTCTATCCAATAGGGTCGCTATGAGTCAGAGTCAACTCAATGGCACACAACAGCAACCACAACAGCAGCAGAAAGATTTCTATAAAATCCCCAAATATTTGAAATCTAAATAGGACACTTAAATTAACCTAGTGATCAATTAGGAAATCAAAATAATAATTAGTACTTTTAATAAAAATGAAACCATATTGAAATGTATGGGATGTCTCTGAAGAAATACATAGAAATCGATAGTACTCAATGTTATATAAGAAGGTCACAAATCAATGACCTTAATTTCTATCTTAAGAATTAAAAAAGGACAACGGATTATACAATGTAAGCAGACCAAGAAAAAAAAAAGACCCAGAAAAG
Source organism: Elephas maximus indicus (assembly GCF_024166365.1). Classification (NCBI taxonomy): domain Eukaryota; kingdom Metazoa; phylum Chordata; class Mammalia; order Proboscidea; family Elephantidae; genus Elephas; species Elephas maximus. Next base: position 141,591,780 of record NC_064821.1, read on the forward strand.
ATCAGAGCAGAAATCCATGAAATGGAAAAAAGAAAAACAATAGGGAAAAGTCATTAAAACAAAAAACTGGATCTTTTGGATCAATAAAATCAATAAAGCTCTAGTCAGGTTGATCATAAAAAAAGGAAGACAATATAAATTACCAATATAAAAAATGACAGAGGTGACATCACTTCAGATTCTACTGGTATGAGAAAGAATGTAAGCATTGTGAACAACTTCATGGCTATATATTTGACAAATCATATGAAATGGACAAATTCCTTGAAAGACACCAACTACCAAAATTCACTCCAGAAGAAACTGATAACCTTAATAGCCCTATACTTATTAATGAATTTTAATTTGTAGTTACATGTCTTCCTACAAAGAAAACCTCAAGCCCAGATCGCCTGACTGGTAAATTATAGAAATAATACCAATGCAACATAAACTCTTCAAAAAAACTGAAAAGGTAGGAATATTTCCCAGCTAATTCTATTGGATATACACATTAGGCACATAACAAAACAAGGGAAACAAAGAACTACAGACCCATATCTCTCATGAACATAAATATAAAAATTCTGAATAACATTTTGGCAAATCAAGTCCAGTGATCTATACAAAAAATTATACATCTGGACCAAATGGAGTTTATCCCAAGAACGAAAGCTGTATTAGCATTCAAATATTACTTTATATAATTCATTATATTAAACTAAGAAAGCATGATCATATAATCATCTCAACTGACACAGAAAAAGCATTTGCAAAGTTAAAATGTCAATTCCTTTTTTTTTTTCTTTAATGTGAATCAATATTTATACTATTTACTGGTACGTGTGATCAGGCAGCAAGAGTGTGAACATTTGTCACACGAGTGGCAGAGGGGCTGGCTGGAGGGGAACAATTTTTCTTCCATATTTGTGAATTACAAAGCCCCCTTCCCCCAAAAGTGAGCTTGGGTAGGGAGGCAGGAAGAAGTAGGGCTCACATAGCTGTAGACCCAGACACTCATTCTTACAATGTCAACTCTTGATAAAAACTCTTAGCAAATAAGAAATAGGAAAGAACTTCCATAACCCAAGGAAGAATGTCTGCATAAAACCTACAGCTAACATTGTAATTAATGTTGAAAGATTGGGTGATCAGAAACAAGACAAGGATGTTCACTTTCAACACTCTATTCAACCTTGTACTGGAGGTTTTAGCTAGGTCTGTAATCCAATTAAAAGAATTAAAGGCATCCACTCTGAAAAGGAAGAAGTAAAAGTGTTTCTGTTCACAGAAAACATGATTGTACATGTAGAAAACACAAAGGAATCTACAAAAAAAAGCTACTAGAACTATATCAGCGTGTTTAGCTGCTCTGAAGAAAAGAAGATCAATATACAAAAATCCACTGTTTTTACATACTAGCAGTGAACAATTGGAGTTGAAATTAAAAAACAGTAACATACAAGAGCACAAAAATATTAAATATTTAGGGACAAATTTGTCTAATGGTATTTAACCTGATACACTAAATTTACAAAACACTGCTGAGAGAAATTAAAGAAGACCTAAATAAATGGAGAAATATATATTTTCACAAGCTGGAAGACTCAATAGTGTTAAAATGTCAATTTTCCCAAAATTGAGTTATATAGATTCAACACAGTTCCTATCAAAATCCCAGCAGATTATTTTTGTATAAATTGAAAAGTTATTTCTAAAAGTGATATGGAAATACAAAGGCTCTAGAATAGCTAAAATAACTCTGAAAAAGAACAAAATTTGAGGGTTAACAGTACCTGATTTCAAATTTTATTATAAACATACAGTCATCAAGACAGTGTGGACCACATGAGTCTCAAAATACACCCACATACACGGGCAACAGATTTTTGCCAAAAGTGCAAAGGCAGTTTAGCAGAGAAAGGATAGCCTTTCCAACAAATGGTCCTGGAAAAATTAGATACAACCCTACACAAAAAATGAGCTTCAGTTAAAGCTTGCATCAGTTATGAAAATACACGAAATGGATTACACAATTAAATGTATCATCTGAAATCACATTTCTAGAAGAAAATACAAGAAAAATTCTTTCAGATTTTAGGTCAAGCAGATGGTTTAGATATGACACCAAAAGTATGACCCAGAAAAGAAAAAATAAACTTTAACAATTTAAAAATTTTGTTCCTTGAAAAACACCTTTAAAAGAATAATAAGACAAACTACAGATTAGAAGGAAATGCTTACAAAGCATACATCTGATAAATTACTTATATCCAGGATACAGAAAGAACTTTCAAAATTTTCATATAGGAAAGAAAAAGGACCTAAGATTTGAACAGATACTTGGCCATGCTCACAATAGTTGCTATGCTTGAGCCTATTATTGTTGCATCCACTGCATCAATCTTTCTCATTGAGGGACTTGCTCTTTTTCCTGACCCTCTACGTTACCATGGATGACGTCCTTCTCTAGGGACTGGCCTCTCCTGCCAGTATGTCCAAAATACTGGAGATGAAGTCTCACCATCCTTGCTTCTAAGGAGCATTCTGGCTGTACATCTTCCAAGACAGATTTGCTCATTCTTCTGGCAGTCCATGGTATATTCAACATTCTTTGCCAACACCGTAATTCAGAGGCATCAACTCTTCTTCTGTCTTCCTTACTCACTGTTCAGCTTTCGCATGCACATGAGGTAACTGAAAATACCACGGCTTGAGTCAGGCACGTCATGGTCCTTAAAGTGACATCATTGCTTTTCAACACTTTAAAGAAGTCTTTTGAAGCAGACTGTCTCAATGCAATACACCACTTGATTTCTTAACTGGTCCTTCCATGAGCATTGATTGTGGATCCAAGTAAAATTAAATCCTTGACAACATCAACTTTTTCTCCATTTACCATGATATTGCTTATTGGTCTAGTTGTGAGGATTTTTGTTTTCTTTATGTTAAGGTGTAATCCATACTGAAGGCTGTAGTCTTTGATCTTCATCAGTAAGTGCTTCAAGTCATCTTCACTTTCAGCAAGCAAGGTTGTTTTATCTGCATATCGCAGGTTGTTAATAAGTCTTCTTCCAATCCTGGCACCTCAGTCTTCTTTATATAACTCAGCTTCTTGGATTATTCGGTCAGCATACAGATTGAATAAGTATGGTGAAAGGATACAACCCTGATGCACACCTTTCCTGATTTTAAACCATGCAGTATTCCCTTACTCTGTTTCAACGACTGCTTCTTGGTCAGTGTAAAGGTTCCACATGGGACAAATGAAGTGTTCTGGAATTCTCATTCTTCACAATGTTATACAAAATTTATTGTGATCCCTAGTCAATTGCTTTTTGCATAGTCAACAAAACACAGATAAACATCTCCCTGGTATACCCTGCTTTTAGCCAAGATCCATCTGATATCAGCAATGATATCTCTGGTTTCATGTCCTCTTCTGAATCCAGTTTAAATTTCTGGCAGTTCCCTGCCGACACACTGCTGTAACCATTTTTGAGTTATCTTCAGCATAATTTTACTTGCATGTGAGATTAATGATATTGTTCAATAATTAATGCATTCTATTGGATGATTTTTCTTTGAAATGGGCACGAACATGGATCTCTTCCAGTCAGTTGGCCAGCTGTCTTCCAAATTTCTCCAGCAGCATTTCTATCACCAAGGCCGTATTTTCCAACTACCGATCCTTCTTCATTTCAAACTTTGCATTCCAATCACCAGGAATTATCAGTGCATCCTGATTGCATGTTCAATCAATTTCAGACTGCAGAAGCTGGTAAAAATCTTCAGTTTCTTCATCTTTGGCCTTAGTGGTTGGTGCGTATATTTGAATAATAGTCGCATTAACTGGTCTTCCTTGTGGGCGTATGGATATTATCCTATCACTGACAGTTCTGTACTTCAGCATAGATCTTGAAATGTTCTTTTTGATGATAAATGCAATGCCATGACTCTTCAAGTTGTCATCCCCGGGACAGGAGACCATATGGCTGTTCAATTCAGAATGCCCAATACCAGTCCAGTTCAACTGACTAATGCTTAGGATATCGATCTTTATGCATTCCATTTCATTTTTGATGACTTCCAATTTTCCTAGATTCATACATCATACATCCCACATCTTGATTATTAATGGACATTTGCAGCTGTTTCTTCTCATTTGGAGTCATGCCACATCAGCAAATGAAGGTCCCAAAATCTTGATTCCATCCATGCCATTAAGGTCAACTCTACTTTGAGGAGGCAGCTCTCCCCAGTTGTCTTTTGAGTGCCTCCTAACCTGGGGGGCTCACCTTCCGGCACTATATCAGACAATGTTCTGGTGCTATTCATTAGGTTTTCACTGGCTAATACTTTTCAGAAGTAGACGGCCAGGTCCTTCTTCCTAGTCTGGAAGTTCAGCTGAAACCCGTCCACCATGCGTGACCCTGCTGGTATCTAAATACTGGTGGCATAGTTTCCAGCACCACAGCAACATGCAAGCCCCTACAGTACAACAAACCGACAGCCACGTGGGGGAGTTGGGGGCAGTTGAACATAGCATTGCCATATCACCCAGTAATTCTATTCGTAGGTATATACACAAAATAATTGAAAACAGGGACTCAAACAGACAACTTGTATGTCAATATTCACTGCAGCATTATTCACAAGAGTCAAAACCTGAAAATACCACATGTTCATTAAGAGATGAATAAACAAAATGTGTATACATATCAAAAAATACACATGTCCTAAAAAGTAATAAAGTTCTAATACATGCTACAACATGGATGAACCTTGAAAACATTATGCTAAATGAAAAAAGCCAGACACAAAAGGACAAATATTGTAGCATCCCACTTAGATGAACAATCTTGAATAGGCAAATTCATGAAGAAAGTAGATTAGATGTTTCCAGGAGCACGGGGTAGGGAGGACTGGGGAGTTATTGCTTAATGAGTTCTTCAGCTCCCTCACATTGGACATGTAGTCAGGAAAGACCAATTGCTAGAAAAGGACATTCTGTTTGGTAAAGCAGAGGGTCAGCAAAAATGAAGGAAACCCTAATGAGATGGACTCACAGCCACAACAATGGATTCAAAAATACTATCTTGAAGATGGCACAAGACTGGGCAATGTTTGGTTCTATTATGCATAAGGTTGCCATGTGTTGGAGATGACGCAGTGACAACAACAAAAACAACTGAGTTTCTATTTGGGGTGATGAAAAAATTTTGGAAATAGTGGTGACAGTTACAAACATTATGAATGTAATGCCATTGAATTGTACACATAAAAAAGTTTAAAATGGCAAATTTTATGTTATATATACATATATTTTACCATAGTGAAAAAATATTAAAAAATAAAAAAAAACCTTACCAAATATACAAACCCTGAATACTTTAGAAAATGAGGCTTTAATTCCAAAACTAACTTTTGTTTTGAGAATAAATCTCTTGTTATTTCAGCAAAGGTGTCAATGACATTTTGCCAACTGCCAAGGTAAATTCTCTTCAGTTCTAGTAAGTGGATATCAAAGCACAACAGGGTAGTGATCTTACCAGCAAAAGTAATCATGTTTTCTAAAGAGTAAATAGTGACAAAAATGGCATTTCAATAGATACAATATAGTTTTTCATGGAAACTTCCAAATTAGTTCCTCAAGCCCATAGAACATGAGGAGATTCTGTTCAATAGTGTAAGGTGCACAAATAAATGAGAAATATTTTCAATTACTACTACTGCTACTAAGGTGACTGGATGGGGTAAATGGTTAATGCTTGACTATTAGTTGGAAGGTTGCTGGTTCAAACCTACCTAGAGGTGCCTTGGAAGACAGGCCTGGTGATTTACTTCCAAAAGATCACAGCTTTAAAAACGTTATGGAGCAGTTCTACTCTGTATATATGGGGTCTTCAGGAGTCGAAATCGACTTGACAGCAATTAGCAACAACAGCAACTCCTGCTGTTATTGTTACTGCTGTTACCCACCGCCGCTGAGTCAATTTCAACTCAAAATGATCCTAGAGGACCAAGTAAAACTGCCCCATAGGGTTTCTAAGGCTCTAATCTTTCTGGAGCCAAGACTGCCACATCTTTTCTCCTGTGGAGCAGCTGGTAGATTTGAACTGCTAACAGAAATACCACAAGTGGATAGCTTTAACAAACAGAAATTTATTCTTTCAAAGTCTAGGAGGCTAGACGTTCAAATTCAGGCTGCCAGCTCCAGGGGAAGCCTTTCTCTCTACTCAGCTCAGGGGAAGGTCCTTGTCATCAATCTTCCCCTGGTCTAGGAGCTTCTCAGTGCAGGGATCCTGGGTCCAAAGGACATACTCTCCTCCTGGCACTACTTTTTTTGGTGGTATGAGGTCCCCCTGCCTCTCTACTAGCTTCTCTCTTTTATATCTCCAAAGAGGTTAAGACACAACCTAGTCTTATAGACTGAGTCGTGCCTCATTAACATAACTATTTCTAATTCTGCCTCATCAACATCAAAGAGGTAGGATTTACAACACATTGGAAAATCACATTGGATGACAAAATGGTGGACAATCGCACAATACTGGGAATCATGGCCTAGCCAAGTTGACACACATTTGGTGGGACACAATTCAATCCATAACACAACCGTCTGGTTAGCAGTTGAGGAGTTAACTGCTCTGCCACCAGGGATCCTTTATTATTATTATTACTATTAGGCTAGATTTACTGAATGCTTACCATGTGATTGGCACTGAGTTGTGTTTTATATATTTTATCTTTTCCATTTACAGCTTTGAAATTTATTTTCTATTCTGGCAATGTCAGGTTCAAGTAAAGTAAGTAATGGCTTAAGGGATATGCTAGTTGAGACCCTTGGAGAGATATTTATAAGCATGGGAGCTTAAAAAATATTTTCAGTGACTAACTGGGAATATTAAACTTTGCTTCTATGATTTTTCTTTCATTTGAGTTATTTCATTACATATACATAAAAAAATACACATACATAAATACATATATGATTTAATACTCAGTAAATCTATGGGGTAAGTACTATTATTATCAGGACTTTATAGATGAGTAAACCGAGGATCATTGAAAAAAAGAAAAATCCTCAAGGCCACTTAGCTCAAGGTCAAAACTTACACCTATCTAAAGTCCACCCTGTTAGCCAACATGTGATAATGCCAACATAACATCTGACATCTCCCCAGGTAATGCCACCAGCCTGTTCAAAAAAAAATGGACAACAGAAAATTTTGTTTCATCTAGATTATTATACGTTAGAATTTGTAAGATGTTATTTATATATTTACATGGTAAATAAAATAACTAGAAGTTCACCTGCAACAATAAGTGATACCTATTATTATAAATGTGATAAAAGCCAAACCTTTATATATTTCATTTAAATACAGAAATCACATAAATTCTCACATTAAGTCAAAAATTGTTGTTCCTCGACTTTTCTTCTCTAACCTAAAAGTACCTTTTAAAGAGTACCATGGCAAATGCTTCTCTCAATAAATCAAAGAAGAGAAATATGGCTGAGTTTCCTATAATTATATTTAATGCTGTCTCAAATGATTTTGGACACAGATAATATCACCTAGAGTTAAGGACATATTGAAGCTCAAATTTGTAATCATCTGTACAGGAGGCCATTATCACTGCAAAATTATTTAGCATCTATAAAAAATGTGTGGTATGCCTAAAATGAGGCCAATGGGGTGTGTAAACTTTTAGTAATTGCTTTTTATCACTTAGACACCTAAGATTAGGAAGAGTATTAAAAACTTTCCGGAGCTGCATACTTCAAAATTCTGAAATGTAGTCAAATCCAGAGAGGAAGTAAAGTTGCCAAAAGAAAGAAACTTCTATTATTTTGCAATCACTCAAATTATTCATTAAATTTCATTTTAGAAAAGTCTAAATTCAACTTATGAAAATCATGTCAATTTATAATTTTAGAAATGTGAATAACTTTAAAATAACAGGATTTGCATATTATTTTTCTAAAAGCTACTACTTTTAGGTATCTCTCAAGAATGTCTTGTAAATAATGTCTGTACTTGGAATACTGTGAATACTTAAGCGATCATAGCACAGTTAATGCAAAAGGACTCATTAGCCACAAACGCCATCTTGTGGTCCTTTTCTTTTTATTATTCCACAGTTATAAACTAACTCCAGATCTGTTAAAGATAAAATCTTTAGAGATAATTCCATTTCTTTCATTTTTACCCATGGCAAAATTGGGGCTCAAAAAAGGTCTAATATATTGGAAATCCTTGTAAGAGGAATTAATACAAGAACCAAAAATTGAATTCATATCCTTTTAACTCACACCTTTTTTTCTATATCCTATCAGCATTCCCTTTTACTTATTATAAGTCAATTACATGAAGTTTGTCCAGTTTAGTAGTAAACACTTCATATATTAAGCTTATTTGTTGTTTAATGATATGTTGCAAGTACAATAAACTATAAACAATAGCATCTTTACCTTTGAATTATTGAAGAATTATCTAGGCACACATTTTTATATTATGTAGAGAGCCCCAGTACGGCAGTGGTTAAGCGCTTGGCTGCTAACTGAAAGGTTGGCAGTTTGAACCCATCAGCCGCTCCATGGGAGAAAGATGTAGCAATCTGCTTCCATAAAGATCACAGCCTTGGAAACCCTATGGGGCAGTTCTATTTTGTCCTATATGATCATTATGAGTTGACTCAGCAGCACCGAGTTTCTATTATACAAAAACATTTTACATATATTTTCTAATTTTATTCTCCTAAAGACTCAGGAGGGGTGTGAGAGCATTGGGAGAGGGGGCAATAGGAGAAGAATCAATTCTTCCATTTGACAGTTAGAAATCTGGGGTATAGAGAGGACATGATTAAGAACTTACAATTAGTTAGTGACAGAGCAGGGATAAACATCCAGGCTTCCTGATATACAACTTCAGTTTTTTCATTAGTAAGCCCACACTCTTTTTTCAAATTGTGATATCATGCAGTGTGTGTGTGTGCAATTGTGTGTGTTCTAAGTAATCTCTTCCTTTTCTTTACAGGAACCGTATTGGCCCATAGTACGCAGTCTGTGATTTATAAAGTACCATAAGGAGAAAGCTATTGGTTCAGAAACTAGACATTTCTATAAATTATTTTAATATGAAATGTCCTTCATTTCAAATCACTAACTACAGAAAAATTACCTGGGCCAAAGGATGAGAAAAGACACAGAATGCCTATGCTCACCAACACCCAGCTCCATTTACATAGATAATTGATCAATAATTATATTGCAGAATATGGAGGACAGGTGTGGTGCAGTGGGTCACTTTTATATGGCTTCCTTGCCATGGTCTTATAACTTCCATCAAATGATTGAGTGGGACTACAGAAATAAAGTGCTTGTGGCCCATCAAGGGGATCAGAAAGTGTGCTAATAATGCAAATAAGGTGCATGGCACCCGTGGGGGTGGGACCATGCAAATAAGGTCTATGGAACACTAATGAGGGGATTGGTCAGTTTTCTTATCCTGCTAGAATCAAAACGAGCCATCCTGGAGGCAGAAAGGGGTACCTCACTACCACCAAGAGGAAGAGACGGGAGCAGTGCACATCTTTTGGACTGAGGGTTCCTGAATCAAGAATCTCCTAGACCCAGGAGATAAAGAGAGAAATCTGTAACACTGGAGATGGCGAGAGGTGGTGAGAAGCAGTGGCAAAGAAATGGCAGCAGCAGAGGCCGCAGAACCAGAAGACTGGCAGAAGATGGCGTGGTGGGCTTCCTGGCCCACAGAGCATCAAAACTTCAGGCAGAAGGCTTGCCAGCTCCAGGCACTTGTCGGTGGAGATAGACTTGCTGACCCATGGAGCTAGAGAGCTGAGAGCCTTTGGGCCAAGGCTTACTGGTGGAGCAGGGTGCCTCTGGGCATTTGTTAGTGGAGCTAAACAGCTTTGTAACACTTGCAGGACAGAGGCAAGTCCGAGAAGCTGAGGGGTCAAGGACCAGAGAGAGTTATTGCTGAGAAACTGTCCTGATCGAAGGTCTGTATCCTGAGTTGTTTCTGATACTGAACTGCAACCTGCCACTTTCCTAATAAACCCCATAATCTTGAGCGTTGTGAGTTCTGTGCATTCACTGTGGCGAATTACCAAAGCCAGCAGAGGAGTAGAGTGCCGTGGGAGGGACGGCTAGTGTCAGAATTGGTAAAAAGGTCGAAGAGAGCAGGTATGTCTGACCTCCGCCTCTTAGGAATCAGCTTTGGGCTGTTGATACTGATAATGACACTCCCCCTTGTGAAGTCAGAGGAGACCAGATGCCCCTTGATACCATTTTTACAATTGGACAGAACATTTTTAATAACAGAAGGTTTTAAGAAAATAGACATCTTCAAAACAACAATAATCTTTCTTTAAGACTTATATGAGACATAATAAAAGATGGCATAGTTATGTGGAAACATGAGCTATTGCTATGACTTTAAATATTTAATTCAGAACAGAAAGTGTTACTTAAGAAAACAACAGAATAGCAAAGTGAATAATACTTTAGAGTTCTAAAAATGACCAACATTCCATTTCAAAGGTTCCTTTTTTTTTTTTTTTAACAAGTAAAAATCATGCCCTGATGCACTTAAACTATCACTGACTGTGTTTAAATACTTATATAATGCTTGGCTGTTACAAAGACTACCCATAAACTCATTGCTGTAGAGTCAATTCCGGTTCATAATGACCCTATAGGACAGGGTAAAATTGCCCCATAAGGTTTCCAAAAAGCGGCTGGTGGATTTGAACTGCCGACCTTTTGATTAGCAGCCGAGCTCTTAACCACTGTGCCACTAGGGCTCCATTATATAGATTACAGGCCTTTAAATGAGAAAGGGCACTACTTATACTATGTGTAAGAGATGAAGATACTCTAAAAAAAAAAAATTTTAGAGCAATGCTTCTCAAACTGCCTGTGGCAAAAAACAGAACTTTTTTTTTTTAATTTGCAAAGGCCCTTAAGTGGTCCTACTGAGCATGACTAGTGTGTAGTTCATTCCACATGTGTGTCACTACAAAAGTTAAACAGTACCCAAACTGGTCAACAAGATAAGTCTACTAGTCACCTACATGGATATCATGGCAATGTCTTATTGTTATAAAAGATTTTATTCAATTCCTTTTAATTTCTGAATTTATCTTGTTGAGAACATGTAACGAACAATTTATACTTTTAAGTATCATTATTTCAGAGACACACATAATTAACCAAAGTTTTCCCAAATACGTTCCATGGAACACTAACGGTGCAAGAAAAAACATTGAAGAAAAGATGCTCTATTCAAGGAAATCATACATATTACGATTTACTAACCACAGGAGCACAAAAAAGACTTAGAACTTCTGTAGTAAATAAACCTGCTTAACTTTGTTTAACCCAAACTTATTTGACAGCTGAATCTTTTTAATTAAAGGATAATACTCATTAACATTAAAAAAAATGAGTTTTCCATAGCATGCACTGCTAAACTCTAGTATAGATAGAATTACTAATTTATAATATTCAGTAATTACTTAAAAACTTCCAGAGGAAGGGAAATTGTTTCTTTGCAAGGCAATACCATAAAATTTGGAAAAATTTAATATATTGGCAATACTTCTTTGTTGTGAGTTCAAATTAAACAATTTCGAAGAGTTCATTCTAGATATGTCCTCTCAAGCAGCAATTAAAAAACATATTCCTTCTCCTATGACTGCCCTCTAAAAACCTAAAAAGATCATCCTTTTTTCTTCAATTCTTTTAATAAAGATAAGCTTCTAAGATCACTATGCACCTTGATAACCCTATTTTGGTCAATGTCTTACTGACCACATCTCAGTTTGCCAATGTAACTCTCAAAATACATCATCAGGACTGAACTCAGTATTCTGGATAGCTGGTGAAGAGTGGAGAAAATTATTTTACTCCAAAAGTTCTTAAAAGAAATGTCATCTAATATAACATAACCTTAACAGGACTCTCATGAAACTTAAATTTTTAAAAAAGAAGATTCCAATGCTGTTGCCAAGATAACGACTGTAAATTAATTGAGTTGACCTCTTAAAAGTGCATTATCAATTTAAATGCTGAAAATTGTTTTATGTGAAATAATTTTGGTTTGAATATAAAGATTTCTTCAGAAAGAAACTAGTTAGAGACAGATTTACCTCTTGAAATATGAAAGCAGGAGCTTTTAATCAATATGGAGGACAATGTTTACCTTCTTATTTTCTGTGTTGGGGGAGAATTCATCTATCAATTTATTCAGACATAAGTTCACAAGGTAGTTGGCTACAACACAGCAGTGTTTTAAGCCACATTCAATTGACGTTTACCGTCAAGAGCTCACGGCTACCTAAACTTCTTCAGATGGTAAAAACCTCTAATAAGCATTAGAAGCCCTACATCTCTACCATTTCTCTAAGTGTGTTCTAGAGAGCATTTCAGACATTTATTCCACAAATGACTTCTGTGACCAAAAAATCTGGGACATAAAAATTTAAACAAAGGTGAACAGGTTTCTTTTCAGAAGAGTTTCTTAGATAATTTAATATGCTAAGGTGCACTGCCAACAAGATAACCTGGATGGAAGTCACTTAGCTTTCAAGTTGCTATACTCAATGGCTGTCAAAGTAATATCAATGGGAAGTAAATGACTGGGGAATCAACTATGTCCTCAAATATACAACGAATGGAGACCCAAACAACTACGCCTGGTCTGCCTCTGACATTTGTAATAGTCAATTACAAAAAGCTATTTATTAAATGTCTTAAATGTAAAAAACTTCTACATAGATTTCACTGAGCACAGCATGTAATTCTCACTTCTTTATTTTATTCATGGCACAATTCATTCCTGGTACAATTTGTCAAACTAAGAAGCCAATCTCCCAATCAGTAATAGATGACCAGAAGAGCCTCCCAGTCCATTTGGGCATTCATTGATGATTTTAGATCCATAATCAATGGGGAAGCTTCTCAGCACAGTAACAATACAAAGTATGGGAACATACAAGATTGCTGCATCTGTGTTTCCCTTGCTCTGATCATTGTTATCGTATGTCTTTAGGTTTACCTAAAATAGGAACTGATTGCTCATCAAACAATGGTTTTCATGTTATATTGTTGCTGTTAGCTGCTGTCAAGTCAATTCTGACTTATGGTGGCCCCATGTATACCTAGTAGAATTGCTCCATAAGGTTTTCAAGGCTGTGGCTTTTCGGAAGCAGATCTTTTGCCTAGTGGTAAAGCGCTTAAATATTTGCACCACCTAGGGACTTCTTCTATGGTATGATGTTGTTGTTAGGTGCACCAAGCCGATTTTAACTCAAAGCGACACCATGTGACAGAATAGAATTGCCCCATAGAGTTTCCAGGTTGTAATCTTTACCAGAGCAGATCGCTGCATCTTTCCTTTGCAGAGCCACTGGGGAGCTACAAACAGCCAACCTTTCAGTTAGCAGCCGAGCGCTTACTCACTGTGCTACCAGGGCTCCTTTCCATGGTACAGATGGTGAAAAGAAGGACAACATTTATCATTAATCAATAGTGCTGGTCTCTTTGGAAACCCTGGTGGCATAGTGGTTAAGAGCTATGGCTGCTAACCAAAGGATTGGCAGTTCGAATCCACCAGGCACTCCTTGGAAACTCTATGGGGCAGTTCTACTCTGTCCTATAGGGTCGCTGAGTCAGAATTGACTCGATGGCACTAGGCTTGGCTTGGCTTTGGGCTGGTCTCTTTATAGGAAATTCAAGAAGAAATTGTCATTTAATAGCATTAAAGAGATGAGAACTCCTTTTGTTTTCCTTTTGATGAAGATGACCAACCCTAAATGAATTGAATGGTCCACAGAAAAGTGGTGTGATGTGGCCTGAATTTTTAATCCTGACATTCAGGCCTCCAGTGAGTACCTCACAACGGATGAGAAAGTAGGTAGAGTGGACTCAGAAGGAGCCTGGGTGGAGCGAGCTGTTTGCGATCGGTTGCTAACCTAAAGGCTAGCAGTTTGAACCCACCCAGCACTCTGGGGAACAAAGTCCTGGTGAACTGCTTCTGTAGAGATTACAGCCAAGAAAACCCTATACAGCAGTTCTACTCTATAATACATGGAGTCAGCCATGAGTTGAGGGTTGACCTGAAAGCAGCTAACAACAATGTGGGCACAAGGATGATCAGAAATGGGTCAGTAGATTTAACAAGTGTAAAAATGATTAGGCTGAGTAAATTTCTAAGCATCTTAAGCCTCTAATGCTGGTGTGTTTGCTTTACAGGAAATCTAGTCTACATACAATTAGAATCTATTCAATGTTGCTGTAGCTCTGAGATATTCTTTAAATAATTTCTAAGATAGACTACTCTTTTCTGAAGAGCTGTTTTATATCATCAGGAAGTCTGTCTTCTAGGGCCCTAGGGCTTATGTCACCTACCAGCTTTGGTGAATGTTAGGAGACATAATTTTTAAAAAGATAAGCACACTGATATGGATTTAAAAAAATCTCTGTACCATAAGCTCTGTGAATAATTCTAGCCCTAGCCAACTTCTTTGTTCTTACACTAAGAAAAGGTAAATTATGTTTAAAGAAGGCATCTGTTTATTCAATTCATCCTAAGAGATGGCCAATGGAAAAAATAATTTTAACAATTTGGTCACAGACCATCTATTATGCCTCTGTCCAGAAATTTTTAAAAGAAGCTAAAAAACCATCTGCCATTTGTTAGGCTCAAAACTATACTAAACTCTTTCTGGGTAAATCCTCTACCACTTCCATCTTTCCCTCTCCAAGATAGATAAGTTGTTCAGAGTTGAGCAGCATCAGGTGATCACGCATGGTGTGCATTAAAAATTAGAGGAGGTAAACTTTTTTTCCAAACAGGTATTATTGCTCCAGTATTCCCAAAAAACTCTCTCTGGAGTTAATTTTAGTATTCACCTGGGAAAGAAATGTGGTTTGCATTTCTGGGGGGTGAGCGGAGGTCTCTAAATCTTTCCTACCTGAGTCTGTTCCGAATCAAGAGCTTCAAGTGGTGGCTCTGTGAGTGCTGCTTTGGGATTTGTAAAGGAAGGGCCTTTGCACCATTCATTGTATAAAAGAATATACCCAGCCTTCCCTTTTGGGGGCAATGGAGAGTTGCTGTTTTATCTCTTCAGATGTACTGGATTTTAGCTACCTTTTGTTTTTTTTTTACTTGTATTTGCCTAACCCTTTTAACTTACACCGTCATTCTCCTTGATGGAGAAAAGAAGAGTGAAATAATAGGTGAAATAGTTCTGCCTTCTCAGTTAGCATTACGTGACTGCCACTAGAGATTCATTTTATGATAGTTTATTTATTTCTAATTTTCTTGCTTCCTAAAGAGGCTCCACATACCCACTCCCATTTGACTCTGGTACGATTTGGAAGTCCTTGGCTATTTATTTATTCAAAAACCTTGCTTCTTCCCAAAAAGCAGCCTCCCAGACACTCCTTGTTTCTCCTGTATCCGTCCTTGGCAATACCTCTCTTCACAGAGCTTAATCATACTTGATTCTTTAGCTGCTTCACTCTTTTCATTTTTTAGAATTGCTCATTCCTCTTGAGTCACATTCTCTTTCAGAATCAGTGACCATGAAATTATAACTAAATTTTCTGTAATTTTTAAAAAGCATTTTACTAAGTTCTGGAGCCCTGGTGGTACAGTGGTTAAGAGCTAGGCTGCTAACCAAAAGGTCAGCAGTTTGAATCCACCAGCCTCTCCCTGGAAACCCGATGGGGCAGTTCTACACTTCTTATAGGGTCGCTATGAGTTGGAAATGACTCGATGGCCAAGAAGGTTGGATTTTTTTTTTTCCTTAACTCAATTCTAGAGAATATGACTGAGAATGCTAGGATTTGCTTCCTTTGCTTTTACCTCCTAGACTTTGAAAATGGTATTTTTTCCCCTAGGTTCCTTTTGTGTTACATTACCTGAGACTTTTTCTTAGTTAGAATTTAATCTAGAGAGGACATTCCTCTCGTGACTATTTTTAATTTATATGCTGTTGTTGTTGGTTGCCATCAAGTTGGGTTCAACTCACAGCAAACATATATAAACCAAACCGAAACCCGTCACCTTCGAGTCGATTATGCCCCTGTGGAAACCCCCACAGGGTTTCCAAGGAGCAGCTGATGGATTCCAATTGCCAACCTTTTAGTTAGCAGCCGAGCTCTAACCACTACACCAGAATAAAATGTTTCCCGGTTCTGCACCATCTTCACGATCATTGGTATGTTTCATTCCATAGTTGTGGCTACTGTGTAGTGCCTTCCAACCTAGGGAGCTCATCTTCTAGCACTATACTGAACAATACTCTGTTGTGATCCATTAGGTTTTCACTGACTAATTTTCAGAACTGTATCACCATGCCTTTCTTCCTAGTCTGTCTTAGTCTACAAGCTCTGCTGAAACCAGTCCACCATGGTGATCCTGTTGGTATTTGAAATACTGGTGACATAGCTTCCAGCACCATAGCAACACGCAAGGCACCACAGTATGAAACTCTGGCACATAGGTGGTGGTGTAATTCATATATTAGCTCAAATCAATAATTTACCCAACTGTTAGCTTTAAAAAGAAAGAAATTTCTGGTAGGTATCTAAATGTCACCCATTAGAATCTTGCTTAGGTGGCAGTTTTATAATCACTACCAATATAGGACCGCTGTGATATCTGTTTTTTTGTTTTTGATGTCTGTGATTTTTACATAGATCATAAATAGTTGGACTTGGATTCAGGAAACCATGAGCAGTATTTCTCATTTGGCTAGCTGGTGTATCCTTGTAATGATCTTTTTCTCTCTTCAACTATCTTACTGAAAATTCCTTCGCTATAATTGTTTTTCTCCTTCCTAGATTTCCATGTAGATACATATATTTTTGTCATCCAGTGCGGATAAAATCTTTCTATGAACTCTGTTCATCATGACTTAAGTAAATAAAACTAATTTTAAAACTTTTTCACCTAAAATATTAACATGTTGTAGAGCTTTATTAATCAACTGAAAATACGTTATTCTTCTCTAATAAACTGTAACCTTGTAATGGCAAGGCTTAAGTTTGATTTTAGATCCCTCATAGTGCTTAGTACAGGGTTGCAATGATAACAGAATCTTAAATAAATGATTATACATGAGGCAACTGACATTCTTAAATAAGACTGATAGCATTTGTAATGCAGTTACCTCTGATCTGGTTATTTGTTAAATTCTTATCAAGAAATGTTTTAAAAGACTAATGTTCATAAATATTTTTTGTAGTATTATTTATGAGAGCAAAAAAAGAGAAATAAGATAAATGTACAACTATCAGTAATTATCTAAGCTAAGAAAGGTATAGTAACATAATATACTATATGAAGAATATATTGTTACAAGGAACTGTTATAAAACAAATGAAAAATACGAAAGTCAAAACAATATATATCTACTGTAATCATCATGACACAAATATGTGACCACATATGCTTTTATGTTGACACATTCTAAAGAGCCCATATAGAATTAAATCATTAATATTTTTACCTCAAAATATCAAGTTATTTTTCTGCAATTGTATTTAAATGCACCACTGTCTAGGAGAAAAGGTTATGGGTATTCTTTATTTCTTTATACGTTAGTGTATTTACTTTTTGTTATTTTGCTTATATTTAGTTAAGTAAGCATGTATTAATTTTATAAACAGGAAAATAAATCTATGAAACAAGGGCTTGCATGTATTTAATAATAATTCCTAGTTCAGTGGTAGAATTCTTGCCTTCCATGCAGAAACCCAGGTTCAATTCCAGGCCAGCGCACCTCAAGCGCAGTCACCACCCATCTGTCAGTGGAGGCTGGGCGTGTTGCAATGATTCTGAACACGTGTCACTAGAACTTCCAGACTAAGATAGACCAGGAAGAAAGGGTTAGCGATCTACTTCTGAAAAAAATCAACCAATGACAACCCTATGAATCACAATGGTCCGATACCCAGCCAATCATGGGGATGATACAGAACCGGGCAATGTTTTCATCGTGCATGAGTCGGAGGCCAACTTGATGGCAGCTAAAAACAACCGACAGCAATAATAACTCTAAAATAAACTATAAAAAGAAATGAATTATATTCCTTTAAGTGCTATAATTACTTAATTACAAACTGCTTTGTTTGGTGAAAATCAACATTATGTGGTCTCTTCTCAATTATGAGTATTAAAATAAACTTTTAAAAAGAGGACATTTTTCCAATTTGTAGTAACTGCCAAGGACCTCTTCCTCTCAAGCATTCTTTACTACCATTACCATCATCATCAACAACAATAACAAAAACAGATACTCTTGTACTTAACTAGGGAACAATTAAAAACCATTTGTGCAATTTATCTAACACGTCACATTTTATTGTTTTAACATTCCTTAACGTTCTTGTTGTGCGGTGTCGAGTGAATTCCAACTCATAGAAGACTGTAGAGGACAGCGTAGAACTACCCTACAGGGTTTCCAAGACTGTAATCTTTACGGAAGCAGAACGCCACATCTTTTTCCTATGGAGCAGCTGGTGGGTTTGAACCACCAATCTTTCTGTTAGCAGCCGAGCACTTAACCATTGTGCCATCAGGACTCCTTTCTGTCACAAGAGCAGGAAATAATTTTCTTTGGTTAGTTTGGTACCAGTATATTTTGAAATGATTCACCAGTGTTCAATTGAATTTGGGGGTTTATTGTTTAGTCACTTTCTTTTTTTTAAAGACTCAAGGCTGGAACCATTCCTGAAGCCAACTCTTCAGACAGGGATTAGACTGGACTACAAGACAGAAAATGATCCTGATGAGGAGTAAGCTTCTTGGCTCAAGAAGACACATGAGACTATGTGGGCAACTCCTGTCTGGAGGCGAGATGGGAAGGCAGAGGGAACCAGGAGCTGGCTGAATGGACACAGAGAATACAGGGTAGAGTGGAGAAGTGTGCTGTCTCATTAGGTGCGAGAGCAGCTAGGAGTACATAGCAAGGTGTGCATAAGTTTTTGTATGAAAGACTGACTTGATTTGTAAATTTTCACTTAAAGCACAATAAAAAGAGAAGACTCAACAAATTTATTAGACAAAAGGGGAATAACATTATTTTACCTATTCAAAGTTTATTTAGAGGCACCTGTTTTATATTTGGCATCAACTGTCTCTAAGTAAATTCACACATCTACGTGCAACATTGTAGTAGAAGATAATTGGAGTCTAATAGAGTCATAGCTCATATTTACACTCTGATTTTCCTCTGTCACACTGACACTTAAATTTTAAGATGTAAATGAGCTGTGACCATTTCAATTCATGCAAGCAAATCCAAAGGCAAGTGTTTACACCCCATTTCATCTATCACACTAGCAACAGACCCTTTGGGAATTTATCTATGCAAATGTTAATGAAAATAAAAAGTATTCCAATAAGAATGTGATTACATTTTTAAAAAGGGGAAGGACAGACAGGAAAACATTTCACTTATTGTATATGTGGAATATTCTGAAGTTAACAGATAATAGTAGACTGCTGCTATTTCAGGCCTTACAGCCTATATGCTAATTAAGAAAACTTGATTTATTTAGGGGCTTCAACTTCCTGATTATGCTTTACTGGACTGATGTGCCAAATCAGTTAAAGTTTTTCATTCAGAAAAACAAAGCAAAAAAAAAAAAAAGTTAAATAGCTGGAGCTGTAGGGGGCTTTTGAAGTTATAATAATGAAAACCAAAGATTCCTCCAAATTTATACATCCAAGATGCAAAGCCCTTGACACAGTTTTAGTGTAACACTGAGAATAGAATTCGTCTAGGAAAAAGATTTAAACGTAACACACTGCTATACATTGCTGTGAAGAACAAAATTTATAATATGCTAGCTTAGGCAAAACAAAAATCCTCACAACTGGACTAATAAACATCATGATAAACAGAGAAAAGATTTAAGTTGTCAACAATTTCATTTTACTTGGATCCACAATGAATGTCCATGGAAGCAGCAGTCAAGAAATCAAATGACATATTACATTGGGCAAATCTGCTGCAAAAGACCTCTTTAAAGTGTTGAAAAGCAAAGATGTGACTTTAAGGACTAAGGTGTGCCTGACCCAAGCCATGGTGTTTCCAACTGCCTCACATGAATGCAAAGGCTGGACAATGAATAAGGAACATCGAAGAAGAATTGGTGCCTTTGAATTATGGTGTTGGTGAAGAATATTGAATATACAATGGACTGCGAGAAGAACGAACAAATCTGTCTTAGAAGAAGTACAGCCAGAATGCTCCTTAGAAGCAAGGACGGTAAGACTTCGTCTCATATACTTTGGACATGTTATCAGGAAGGATCAGTCCCTGGGGGACATCATGCTTGGTAAACTAGAGGGTCAGTGAAAAAGAGGAAGACCTTCACCAAGATGGATTGACACAGTAGCTGCAACAATGGGCTCAAGCACAACAACGATTGTGAGGATGGCCCACGTTCTAGCAGTGTTTTGTTCTGTTGTACACAGGGTCATTATGAGTCAGAACTGACTCAATGGCACCTACCAACAACAACAACGTTTATGCTAGTTTAACTGTTCTTAAGAAAATAGCATTTTGTGTAAAACAAATTCAAATCTTTGAGTATAATAAAAATATGTATTTATGTAATAGGAATGGAAAAAGCCAAAACATTTCACTTGGGGAGGGGCGGTCTATGGAACTGCTATGAATATTTTCTCTTAAAAAAAATACTAAAAGTCCAAATCTAGAAAAGTTTGACAAATCTTATATATAAAGGAAAATATATTAGGTTTCTTTGTCTTGTGATTTTATACCCTAATATATTTAAGTATATTAAGTATATAATATCTCAAGAATAGATTTGCTATGTTGAACACTAATGATTGAAGACCAGATGAGTTGTGGAATGACATCAAGGACACTAGACATTAAAAAAGCAAGAGGTCATTAAAAAGACAGGCAAGAAAAAAAAGACCAAAATGGATATCGGAAGAGACTCTGAAACTTGTTACTGAACATCAAGTAGCTAAAGGAAAAGGAAGAAATGATGAAATAAAAAAACTGAACAGAAGATTTCAAAGGGTGGCTGGAGAAGACAAAGTAAAGTATTACAATGACATGTGCAAAGAGCTGGAAATAGAAAACCAAAAGGGAAGAACACACTCGGCATTTCTCAAGCTGAAAAAACTGAAGAGAAAATTCAAGACTTGAGTTGCAACAGCGAAGCCTTCTACGGGGAAAGTATTAAACAATGCAGGATGCATCAAAAGAAGATGGAAAGAATACACAGAGCCATTATACCACAAAGAATTGGTTGACGTTCAACCATTTCAGGAGGTAGCATCTGATCAGGAACCAAATGGTACTGAAGGAAGAACTCCAAGCTGCCTGAAGGCATTGGCGAAAAACAAGGCTCCAGGAATTTAAAGAATGTTAGTTGAGATGTTTCAACAAATGGATGCAGCGCTAGAAGTGCTCACTTGTCTATGCCAGGAAGTTCGGAAGACAGCTACCTGGCAAACCGACTAGAAGACAACCATATTTATGCTTATTTCCAAGAAAGGTGACCCAACTGAATGCGAGAATTTTTTTTTTTATCATTAATATCATAGGCAAGTAAAATTTTGCTGAAGATCATTCAAAAGTGGCTGCAGCAGTACATCAACAGGGGTCTGCCAGAAATTCAAGCCAGATTCAGAAGAGGATGCGGAACTAAGGATATCACTGATTATGTCAGATGGATCCTGGCTGAAAGCAGAGAATACAAGAAAGATGTTTACCTGTGTTTTATAGACTATGCAAAGGCATTCAACTGTGTGGGTCATAACAAATTATGTATAACATTAAGGAGAATGGGAATTCCAGAGCACTTAATTGTGCTCATGAGGAACCTGTACACAGATCAAGAGGCAGCTGTTTGAACAGAATAAGGGGGTACTGCATGGTTGAAAGTCAGGAAAGGTGTGCATCAGGGTTGTATCCTTTCGCCATACCTATTCAATCTGTA
Source organism: Elephas maximus indicus (assembly GCF_024166365.1). Taxonomy (NCBI): domain Eukaryota; kingdom Metazoa; phylum Chordata; class Mammalia; order Proboscidea; family Elephantidae; genus Elephas; species Elephas maximus. The sequence continues at coordinate 141,613,783 of NC_064821.1, forward strand.
TGCTGGGAAAATAATCTGGGAAGCTGGACTCTATGAAGAGGAACAGGGTATCAGGACTGGAGGAAGGCTTATAAATAACTTGTGTTATGCAGATGACACAGCCTTGCTTACTGAAAGTGAAAAGGACTTGAAACCCTTACTGATGAAGATCAAAGACCACAGCCTTCAGTATGGATTACACCTCAATATTAAGAAAAATACCCTCACAACTGAACCAATACGCAACATCGTGATAAACGGAGAAAAGATTGAGGTTGCCAAGGATTTCATTTTACTTAGATCCACAATCAACATCCATGGTAGCAGCAGTCGAGAAATCAAAGGTCAAATTGCATTGGGCAAATCAGCTTCAAAAGACCTCTTAAAAGTGTTCAAAAGCATGGATGTCACCCTGAGGACTAAGGTGAGCCTGACCCAAGCCTTGGTGTTTTCAGTCACCTCATATGCATGCGAAAGCTGGACAATGAATAAGGAAGACTGAAGAGAGAACTGACGTTTTTGAATTGTGGTTGGAGGATATTGAATATACCATGGACTGCCAAAAGAACGAACAAATCTGTCTTGGAAGAGGTACAACAAGAATCCTCCTTAGAATCAAGGATGGTGAGACTAGTCTCACATACTTTGGACACGCTATCAAGAGGGATCAGTCCCTGGAGAAGGACATCATGCTTGGTAAAGCAGGAAAGAAAAAAAAAAAAACCATTGCTGTTGAGTCGATTCCAACTCAGAGAGACCCTATAGGACAAAGTAGAACTTCCCCATAGAGTTTCCATGGCGCACCTGGTGAATTCAAACTGCTGACCTTTTGATTAGCAGCTGTTGCACTTAACTGCTATGCAACTATTTTTCTTATAGAGGGTCATCAAAAAAGAGGAAGACCCTCAGTGAGATAGGTTAACAAAGTGGCTGCTACAACGGGCTAAAGCATGGAAACAACTGTGAGGATGGCGCAGGACTGGCAGCGTTTCATTCTGTTGTACATAGGGTCACTACGAGTCGGAACCCACCTGACGGCACCTAACAACATACTTAAGTTTTATAATCATAATCACTTACAGTATATTGCATATTCTAATTTTCAAGGAATTTCCTTATATATTATCTCAGTCGATTGTCACAACAATCCTGTAATGTAAATATGGTTGTATTGTAAAGGAAAAGTAAAGTTACTTCTGTGGATTTAATCTGCTAGGTGGTATACTTAGTGCTAGAAATCCATGTCTTCATGCTGCCCCAAGGCAGTGATGGCTTAGGCAATTACTATTAGAAAGCTTTAAGGTGACAAACGTGACTTATTCAAAAGAATACTCTAAGTCATTTCAAAATATGAGATGAATGAGAAATTCCCTTTATATATTTAAATTCACTTAAGGTTGTAATACAGAATAAAGAATGAAGGGGGGACAGAAATTCATAAGTCCAACTCCACCCCCTAAAAGTAAGTATCACTTGAATCTGTCCACCAGTCTCTAGTCCACTACTACAAGCCAGGTCGGTCCACATCTCTGCCTCAGTTATTGCAAAAGCCTCCTAACTATTCTTACCATCTCCAGTTTTCTACCACTCTCACCTATATATAGGGACCCTGGTGGTGTAGTGGTTAAGAGTTCAGCTGCTAACCAAAAAGCTTGCAGTTCGAATCCACCAGCCGCTCCTTGGAAACCCTATGTGGCAGTTCTACTCTGTCCTACAGTGTTGCTATGAGTTGGAATCAACTTGACAGCAACAGGTTTAGTGTTTTCATTTGTTGGTTTGGTTTCTCACCTATACATAGCCAGAATTATCTTCCCAAAAGGCAAGTTTGACCTTGTGACTTTTTGTTGAAAACTCTTTTATGGCTCCCACTTCCTTTAGAATGAACGATAAAAGACTAACTGAATTTATAAGGTCCTCTTTAGCCCCATCCTTCAACTCAAAATTATCTCTATCCCTCCACCTTCCAAAAAGGACCTAAGTTACTTGAACAGGTCATATTCTCTCTCACGTCTGGGCTCCTGTGCATGTTTTCTCTGCCTGGAACTCTCTCCCTCACATCTTTATCTGGTGACCTCTTATTCACCATTCTCGTCTCAACTTAAGCATATCCTCTGAGGAGCCTCCCTCATTCTCTCTAGGTTAGGTTAGATGTCCCTCCCTGCAATGTCTCCCCATCATGTAACTTATTACACTTTACTATGACCACTTGTTTTAACTGGCTGTTTCTGTCCTTGACTGTAACTACACAAAAAGGGCTGGTGTGTATCTCGCATGCTGTTCCCTCTAACTGCTCCCCCCCAGCTTAGGAAGGTACGCCATTAACATTTGTTGCATGGAAATATCAATTTGCTTATCTTTCAAAATATATACTATTTCAGTTTAAACTATCTTTAAACTCATTTCAGTTTAAATTATCTTTAAACTGATGGGCACTGTGGACTATAACGCATAAAATAATGCTCTCGATTTAAACATTTTATATTCATTAATTCAGCCAGAGATGGTTGAAGATATGTTTAAAATATACTTGCTAGAGAAAGTACGCTTAGAATATGCTGAGCGGAGAAAGGTGAAAAAACCAAAACCTATTACTGTCAAGTTGATTCCAACTGATAGCAACCCTGTAGGACAGAGGAGAACTGCCCCCATAGGGTTTCCAGTCTTTACAGAAGCCAACTGGCACATCTTTCTCCTGTGGAACAGGTGGTAGGTTCAAACCGCAGACCTTTAACCACTGTACCACCACAGCTCCTTGAGAAAAGTGATAGTATTATAAAATTCACTTTAAAAATAACTGCTCTGAAAAAGTTAGTTGTAAAAAATGAAACACAATCATTGAAAACCAAAATGATGACCAGGCTCTTTTCTAAACTAAAAACAAACAAACAAAATGTTGTTACTCTTCAGCAAAAAGAATAGCATACTCCACTGCTGATTTTTTAAACAGCTACAGAAGATGGGGATGGCAAGGGCACAGGGTACAGGTCCTGAACTGGTTTTTGGCTTATTCCAACCTCTGCTCCTTTCCTCCCTTGGCAGAGCTTTATCTTTGTAATAGAAGAAGGAGGGAGGGTGGAGGGCAGGAGAAGATTTATCAAGTGCTTTTGACGAATTAAAAAATACTAGAACAGTATTGCAAATCCTTCCAAAAAAAGTAACTAAGAAAAATCAAACAAAACAAAACATGGTAGCGTACTCTTTCTCACATCAGGCTTAGCTCGGATTAGGCACTCAGGGCATGCTGTGTAAAAAGGAGAGGTAATCAGTCTTCCTCCATAAACACAGTTGTTCCCGTCAGCAGGTCTGGTTACTCCTGACTTGTCAGGGAGAGAACCAAATGGAGGCATGGAGCCGCCAAAGAGGCTTTTGAGTGTGTCCCTTTGTTTCTTCATATACTCTTTCAACACAGGAAAAAAAGACAGCAAGAGAGAAAAGAATTTCTTTAAAGTGAAATAATATCAAAGAGCACTAATTACCTGTTCATAGTAGCTGATATTCTCCTCGGCCATATCTGTAAATGCTGACTTGATATCATTTTGCATATTTTGTTTCCATCTTTCCCAGTCTGCTTTCAGGGCGTTATTAGCACATTCCACTTTATCTTCAAGTTTTCCAATCTCTTCTGTAAGCTGAATTAGATCACAAAGAAAGATAAATTGATCTATGTATTCTCACCACTGGATGACTTCATTGAATCTAAGCTGAACATTACATCAAAACAGTTTAAGAATAACTTTTTCTTTGACAAGTCATCAGTGTTTATCATATGGACTAAAACCAAAACCAAACCTCTTGCCATTGAGTCGATTCCGACTCACAGCAACCCTATAGGACAGGGCAGAACAGTCCCACAGGGTTCCCAAGGAGTGGCTGGTGGATTTGAACTGCTGACTTTTCATTAGCAGCCAAGCTCTTAACCACTGTGCCATCAGGGGAGTTATATAAGTGTACTTAAAGGATTCACTGCTTAGTGTAAAAAGGACACTGGGCTCCCTCATGGACACTGAGACATTGAGTAGAGTGCAAAGTCTGTCACCAATTAGCTCACGACCTTGGCTAATTTCTCAATTCCTGGGCTTCAGTGTCACTATTTATAAAATAAAGGAAATTGAACTACTAGTTATCTCAAAGTTCTTTTGCACTAACATTCTCATTACCAATAATGTTTGTGTTTAAAGTTTCATTCATTTGGGTTTTCCATTCCTGGACCTCATTTTTCAATTCTCTTTTAGCAGAAAGTTCAATTAATGAACATGTTATAACACCCACAAAGCTTATATACTCTAACCTCGAGGCCCGGGGGATTACTAGCCAAACTTCACTCAGATAGCTGGAAACAAAGGCAGGTTTATACCTCAAGTGCCTGATGGCCTAGTCCATGCTCCATTAGCCATATTTAGTGTGACATTTGTACCTCTTTCTCCACCTTACCCACTAGCCTTTGAGCATGTGATCCATTGATTTATTCTTTTATTCATGTAGTCAGCAAATATATATATTAAGTATTGACTCTGCATAAGACATTCTTCTAAAAGCTGGGGAGATTTGGTAGTAAAGAAAACAGACAAAAATTCCTGCCTTTACTAGAGCTTATACTCTATTGGGAAACCCTGGTGGCATAATGGGTTAGAGCTACAGCTGCTAGCCAAAAGGTCGGCAGTTTGAATCCACCAGCCACTCCTTGGAAACCCTATAGGGCAGTTCTATTCTGTCCTGTAGGGTCACTGTGAGTCAGGATCTACCTGACAGCAACAGGTTTGTTTTTTTAGTACTCTATTGGGAGAGACAAACCATAAATAAGCAAGCAAAATACGAACTACGTCAGATGGTTGTAAGTGCAAAAGAAAAATAAAGTGGAAAGGGGGATGGGGAATGTTAGAATACTGTGATTTTGGATAAGGTGAGGAGGAAAAGGCTAACATGAGAAAATGCCATTTGAATAAATATCTAAATATGAGAGTGAGACATGGAATTCTCAGTAGGAAAAGGAAACAGCAAAGGCAAAGGCCCAGGCCCAGAGGTGGAAGCGTGCCTGGCTTGTTTAAGGAACAGCTAAGAGTGCAGCATGACTGTAACAGAATGAAAAAGAGGGAAAGTCCTAGGAGATGAGGTCAGAAAAGCAGTGAGTGACCCAATCTTGCCGAGCAATGTTTAAACAGGAGCACTTTACATTACCACTGTTGTTGGCTGAAACCATTTGTAAGACCCCATCATTTAAGATGAATTCCTATTTCAGAGATGCTAACGTGTGTGAAAAAATGTGGGCCTTAAAATCTATATAATATAGTACTTTGCTTCCAATGTTTTCTTGAATTATTACTTTTTTGGCTACAGAATGCCATTTCTCTTTTCTTATTTCATCACAATGATATTTGCTTTTATTTTCCTGGTAACAGATGTTTGGTATTACATAAATCCTCCATTACCTATGACAGATTTATTTCAACAGTAAGGTTGATTTTCATGTTTTTTTTTACTTTCTTGTTTTGTTGGTAGGGTAGAACTATCTCAATAAGGCTATTTATTACTCAGTAGGTATATGCAGTCCTTGGAGTAATTATTTCATTAAACCCTTAAAGAAGATATCTAATGGGATGTTACTTGAAGAGCTATTAATGGTAGGCTGTGGTTGCTAGGGGATGAGCTAAGAGTAAAGTTGTTCAAAGGCCAATGTCAAAAAGGATCTAGGCCTGCTGGAAAGAACTCAGGGGTTGATAGGGACCCACACTCCTCTGGGATGTCAGATGTTCTCTTGCCACTTTCATAGTCAGATGGAGATTATTAGCAAAATGTCTTTCCTGCAATCCCTACCAAAAAGTATATACAACTATTGTAACCACAGTTACTCTCCTCTGATTAGGTTTTGCAGTCTAAAATTGTTATCACCAGAGTGGGATCACTGGTAGAGTATCAGTACCAGAACAAGTGGTCATCAAGTCAATTCTGACTCATGGTGAACCCCTGTGTATTAGAGTGCAATTGTGCTCCATACGGTTTTTAATGGCTGATTTTTTCAGTAGTAGATTGCCAGGGACTTCTTTTGAGGTGCCTCTGAGTGGACTTTTACTTCCGACCTGCCAGTTAGCAGCCAAATGCATTAACTGTTTGTGCCACCACCCAGGGACCTACTTGCAGACTGGCTCTCCCGACTCTGCCATTAGGAAATACGGTACTTAAAAAAAAATTGTATAATCTATCCTCCTCCTGTAGTGGTGTTACTACCATAAGAGATTTATAGCAAAGCAATAAGCTGCAAATCCCTCCTTCAAGTTCTAGGAAGAGAATGCCCCCAAAAGTGATGATCAGGCTGGGTGGTTCTTCTGTTCTGGCCAAAAGCTATGCTTTCCTAGACAAGGGGTCCTGTGCTGGGACCTGTTCTCTGAATCCCATTCTCACCTACAGAAAGAAGGTGTATGACCTTATCAGTACAGCACAGGGATCAGTACACTAGGGCAGCATACACGCTGGCTGTGGGTCAGACTGACCTCAGTTTAAGTCCCAATTCTGTCTTTTAGTTGCTATGTGACATTGGGTAAGATTACCTATTGCAGCTGTAGTTTCTTGATATGTGAAATGAATATTAAAATTTAACACCTATCTTCATATGGTTTTTATAAATATTACATGAGATAATAAACACTGATTCACACAATGCCTGGCAACTTGCCTATTACCACCATCACCACTACACCCTCACCATCACCTCCATCATCATCATCATTATTATTAATTGGTGAAAATGAGCCTGCCTTTCCTCTTCCAGAATTTTAACCTGTCAAAATGTGTCATTCCTCTGCCAGGGCCTAGGTCTTAGGTTAATTTCAAGTGCTGTTTATTAATCTGATCTCATCAGTGTATAAGATGATACATATGCTTTAAATAAGTATAATCAATTCTTGTCATTTTCTGTGTCTGTATTACAGTTTTTTGTTTTTTCCTTCCTCTGATGACTTCATTGGTATTTTAACTGGAAAAGGAGAAAAGAGGCAGTAGGTATTTCCCCACAATGAATCATCTTCCCAGAATTTCAATTCTAAGAAACTCTCATTTGTACTAAGCACAGCACACCTAATTCAAATTAAGAATGATCTGGATGCTATCTTTCCTCACAATTTATACATAAAGTATAGTATCATAGGCTGTGCTTCTTCTTAGTTGACTTCAGTGTTAGGGAAGTTCTTTGGTACAAGATAGTATGCATTCTGACTATGCAAGTCAGGCATATCACCACATACACACTCAACAAATGGTCAATGAAGTATGAAAAGATGTGTTAGAAACTTGCCCTCCTCTAGTTTGGTAACTCTTCAAACACCACATAGCAAGTTTCAGAAACTCTAAAGGTAGAGCATTTAATTCACATTCTCTACTGCAAAATAGCATGCAAAAGACAGGGGTAGAAAGGACTTTCAAGTTAACATCAAGTTGATTTCAACTAATGGCAACTCCGTGTGTTCCAGTGTAGAACTGTGCTCCACAAGGTTTTCAACGGCTGATTTTTTCAGAAGTAGATTACCAGGCTTTTCTTTTGAGGAACCTCTGGGTGAACTCAACTTCCAACCTTTCACGTAGCAGTCAAATGCATTAGTCATTTGCACCACCCATTTTTATGGACTCCAAAAAGGCTCGTGTAATTCTTTCAACCAATACTGGCATCGATTTGGCCCCCCGTTAGTGATAGTGGAAAACTAAAAAAGCAAGCAGTCTTTTTTGCCAGTAAAAAAGATGTAATAATGGAATACGTAGTAATAAAATATTGGAAGACTGAAAAGAAAAAAAAAGGTTTTACATTTAACAGCAAGGCCAATGGGTAATTTCTAGCTTCAGTTATATTCAGCTAGAAATTACCCACATGATTTAAATGAAAACCTTTAATACTAAGAGTTCTGACAAACAAAACAATACCCTTCTCCAATCATATATCTACTATTGTAACAATAACGGTAGTTAATATTAGTGACCATTTATAGCACTCCTACCAAGGGCCAGGAGCTCTGGGGGCGTAGTAATTAAGAGCTTGGCTGCTAATCAAAAGGTCTGCAGTTTGAATTCACCAGCTGCTCCTTGGAAACCCTATGGGGCAGTTCTACTCTGTCCTGTAGGGTTGGTATGAGTCGGAATCAACTCAGTGGCAACGAGTTTGGTTTTTGGTTTTGGTTTACCAAGGGCCAATGGATTAAGCTACATGCTTAGCATATATTATTTCATTTAATCTTCATAATAATGCTGCAAAGTTAAAATCTTTATCGTCCGTTTACAAGCTGTGAAACAGAGAGAGATGAAAATGGTCACACAGCTCGTTGTGGCATACTAGGGATTCAGACTAAGGTCGGTCTAAGTTGAAGCTCATGTTCTTTCTACACTGACAGAACAAACCAGACATAGAGCTAGCCTGCCCATGGCTTTCAAAGGTAGACTGGATGTAGCTCCTATCTGAAGGAATTGTAATGTATTAGGATACAGATGTTCAAAAACAAAAGCAAACAAATAAAAAGGCTATAATATAATATAGAACATGATACATGCCATAATGAAGGAAAAAACTGAAGCTGTATAGAAAGATACAAAATGGAGGGTTAATTCTGATTGTGGGGTAGGGGGCACTATGACCATTAATTCTCCAGGTAATAACTGGGGCAAGGGATACTTGGTGGAGAGTATGGCATAAAACCACAGAGATGGTATGATATAGAGTACAACAAAGAATGAACTGGTGTTGTGTTTGGAGTCTGGAGTGGGTAAAAAGAAACATAGGAAATGCAGCTGGAAAGGCTGGTTGAAAATGATGCCAAGAGGTTATAAAAGACATTGAGCACGAAATGACTTCTACAGGAAATGAGAAGCCACTAAAGGTTTTTGACCAGGGCAGAACAGTATTTTGGATAGATTCCTCAGTCAGAAGTATGTAGGAACGGTTAAAAGAGAGAGGAGGGGAGGAGGAAGGGAACCAGTTCACTTGAAATAGGACAATTGAGATAACCAAGGAAGGAGACAAGGGGAACTTGGTTCATTCACACTCACACAGCAGAATTCACTCAGCATCTCTCTACACTGTGTCAGGAACTAGGTGGAGGGCAAAGAAATAGAACTTGCCCTCAAAGACACATGCCTAAGAGGAGAAACTGAAAAGCAAATGGATGAAAAAGAAAATGTGAAGGGCATTACATGTAGAAGAAATAACCTATGGAAAGTTACATCATCATGTTTAGTTTGGAGTTTCTAGAGAATTACAGATGGTTCATTATGGTTAACGAGCCCTGGTGGTACAGTGGTTAAATGCCTGGCCGGTAACCAAAAGGATGGCGGTTCAAGCCCACCAGCCACTCCATGGGAGAAAGATGTGGTAGCCTGCTTCCTTAAAGATTTATAGCCATGGGAACCCTATGGTGGCAGTTCTATTCTGTCCTGTAGGGTCACTTTGAGTCAGAGTGACTCGACAGCAATGGTTTTTTTTTTTTTTTTTTTTTTCGTGCATGAAAAAGAGAAGAAAAACTGTAAGGAAACTACCCAGAGATGCACTTTACCTCTCAGAGCAGCTGATGTGCAGTTCCGATCTTTTGGGAGAGACCTCTCTCCATTATCACGGTTTTTAACTTGCTATTTTAATGATGCCTACATTTGCTTTAGAGTTCCTTCTAGAACAAAAACCAGTGGTATGGCTCATTTGAAAACTGTTAAAACACTTTCTCCTAGGAAAGGAATGCCTAATCCAACTTATGAAAATGCATAAATATAGAAGCCTGCTTCTATTTGTGGCCTGTGACCTCTTTTGGTACAAGTAATTGTTTTGACATGAAGCATACTAATGCATTATTGGAAGAGTTCTTTTTCTTCACTAGCAGAACATTAATTGATTTTAGAAAGAGTTAAACAAACCTGGACTTATGCATGGTTGATAAATGAAGTGACTGATCATACATTTTACATTTCGATAAAGATTGCAGAATTTAAAAAAATCACCTAATGAAGTTGTTAACATGGCACTTTAAATACAATTTAATCGAAGCCATATACATATCTACATTCACATCATTTAAATAATAAATTGATCTTACAAAAAATTAGATAATAGAGCTGACGTTCTTGGACTAAACCTGGAGTTTGGTAACAGTGGAGATTTGGGAACATTATGATCCTGGTCTGATTTTTGTAAGAGGAGCCACAGAACCATACTCTGATTCCATTTCCCAACATTTCTGATTCCCCACTATATGTAATTTATGGGTAAACAAGATAATGAACTTATATGTTGTAAGGAAGACAGAGGTATGAACTTTAATTCCAGGAAAAATGTTATAAACATTAGAGCCTAGCTGTACAAGGTTTTGGATATAACTTGGAGGCACATATTTAACCAAAATTAACGGAGTAATAATAAGAACAATTTAATTGCTGCTGAGTAGCTTCTGACTCATAGCGATCCTATAGGATGGAGCAGAACTGCCCCATAGGATTTCCAAGGAGTGGCTGGTGGATTTGAACTGCCAATCTTTTGCTTAGCAGCCATAGCTCTTAACCACTGCACCACCAGGGCTTCTTTTTATTTAGTGCCTCATGGTATGCTCTAAGACCTGGTGATGCAATGTCAAGCACTCGGCTGCTAACTGAAAGGTCGGAGATTAGAACTCTTTGGCAGCTCCACAGGAGAAAAGAACTGGTGATCTGTTCCTTTAAAGATTACCCAGTGCCGTCGAGTCGATTCCGACTCATAACGACCCTATAGAACAGAGTAGAACTGCCCCATAAAGTTTCCAAGGAGCGCCTAGCAGATTCGAACTGCCAACCCTTTGGTTAGCAGCCATAGCACTTAACCACTATGCCACCAGAGTTTAGGAAACACAATGGGACAGTTCTACTCCAGTCTACATGGGCACGATGAGTAGGAATTGACTTGATAGCACACAACAGTATGTTCTATGGACTTTACATATACCACTATATTTAATCCTCGTAACAACCCTCTCGGGCAAATATTATTTTCATTTTAGAGGGAAAAAAACTAGGTTCAAAGAAGTTGAGACACGTGCCCAAGTTTCCACCACTAAGAAATGGTAGAGCTGATCTATTTTGTCTGAACTTTTTCCATTGCTTTTTTATACCACGAGGCCTAAAAAAGGGATCAAAGAGAAGGCCGCATCTGAGTTAATTAAAAAAAAGCACGATGATTTCAATAGGTAGAAATGTGACAAAAGCATTCCAAATGCAAGGAATGGTATGAGAACAACAAAGTATCAGTAGAATGCTACCTACACTGTAGAACATACGAGGACGTGAGGTCACAAAGCTTCATTTTAAAACTTTGATTTTGATCAATATAGTGGACTAGATAACATGACCAACTTTCACAATACATAACTCTAAAATGGCTATATAAAATGTAGAAACCATCATTTTAAATGCATTCATGATATGGAAAGAAAATAAGAAATACTGCCTTTCACCCAGAGGGCATTTATAACCCCTAGTAGCACTAGTTTAGTTTTTCAAACTGTAAGATCTTCTTCTCGGATAAACTGAGAACATGAAAGGTCACAGCTTCAAGTGAGGGATAACAAGATATAAACTTGTCTCTCTTCCCTTCAGGGTACAGCAAGTGAAATTGCCTATTTCTAACTCAGTATATGAAAAAATAAAGACATCTCTCCTGAGTATGTAGAACATGGACTCTCAAGCCAGCCCTCATATACCTTTACAGTCTAAATTCATGCAACTAGAAGATTAAAAAACATCAAGCTAAACATTTGTTTTAAAGTGTTACTGGATTGGTGGTACTTAGGTCTACACTCCAGCCGAAGAGGTCTATTGAATTTTCCCCAAAAGAAAACCAAAATAAGCTCTGGAAAAACAAAATTTTATTCCAGGCCTAAGAGTTCTTACACCCCACGTGTCTGTTAGTTTGTCGTACTGTGGGGGCTTGTGTGTTGCTGTGATGCTGGAAGCTATGTCACTGGTATTCAGACACCAGCAGGGTCACCCATGGAGGACAGGTTTCAGCTGAGCTTCTAGACTAAGACAGACTAGGAAGAAGGACCTGGCAGTCTACTTCTGAAAAGCATTAAACCCAAAACCCAGTACCATTGAGTCGATTCCGACTCATAGCGACCCTACAGGACAGAGTAAAAGCATTAGCTGGCGAAAACCTTATGAATAGCGGCAGAACATTGTCTGATATAGTGCTGGAAGATGAGTCCCCTAGGTTGGAAGGCACTCAAAAGATGACTTGGGGAAGAGCTGCCTCCTCAAAGTAGAGTCGACCTTAATGACATGGATAGAGTAAAGCTTTCGGGACCTACATTTGCTGATGTGGCATGACTCAAAATGAGAACAGCTGCAAACATCCATTAATAATCGAAACCTGGAAATGTATGAAGTATGAATCTAGGAAAATTGGAAATCATCAAAAATGAAATGGAACGCATAAACATCGATATCCTAGGCATTAGTGAGCTGAAATGGACTGGTATTGGCCATTTTGAATCGGACAATCACATAGTCTACTATGCTGGGAATGACAACTGGAAGAAGAATGGCATTGCATTCATCGTCAAAGAGAACGTTTCAAGGTCTATCCTGACGTACAACACTGTCAGTGATAGGATAATATCCATACACCTACACGGAAGACCAGTTAACACGACTATTATTCAAATTTACGAGCCAATCACTAGGGCCAAAGATGAAGAAATAGAAGATTTTCATCAGCTGCTGCAGTCTGAAATTGATCGAACATGCAATCAAGATGCATTGATAATTACTGGCAATTGGAATGCAAGTTGGAAACAAAGAAGAAGGACCAGTAGTTGGAAAATATGGCCTTGGTGATAGAAACAATGCCTGAGATTGTATGATAGAATTTTGCAGGACCAACGACTTCTTCATTGCAAATACCTTCTTTCACCAACATAAACGGTGACCATACACATGGACCTCACCAGATAGAACACACAGAAAACAAATTGACTACATCTGTGGAAAGAGACAATGGAAAAGCTCAATATCATCAGTCAGAACAAGGCCAGGGGCCGACTGTGGAACAGACCATCAATTGCTCGTATGCAAGTTCAAGCTGAAACTGAGAAAAATCTGAGCAACTCCATGAGAGTCAAAATATGACCTGAGTATATCCCACCTGAATTTAGAGACCATCTCAAGAATAAATTTGAAGCATTGAACACTAGCAACCGAAGACCAGATGAGTTGTGGAATGACATCAAGGACATCATCCATGAAGAAAGCAAGAGGTCACTGAAAAGACAGGAAAGAAAGAAAAGACCAAGGTGGATGTCAGAGGAGACTCTGAAACTTGCTCTTGAGCATCGAGCAGCTATAGCAAAAGGAAGAATTGATGAAGCAAAACAACTGAACAGAAGATTTCAAAGGGCGGCTAGAGAAGGCAAAGTAAAGTATTATAATGACATGTGCAAAGAGCTGGAGATGGAAAACCAAAAGGGAAGAACATGCTTGGTGTTTCTCAATCTGAAAGAACTGAAGAAAAAATTCAAGCCTCAAGTTGCAATAGTGAAGGATTCCACCGGGAGAATATTAAATGACACAGGAAGCATCAAAAGAAGAGGGAAGGAATACACAGAGTCATTATACTAAAATGGAAACCCTGGTGGTGTAGTGGTTAAGTGCTACGGCTGCCAACAAAAAGGGTCAGCAGTTTAAATCCACCAGGCACTCCTTGGAAACTCTATGGGGCAGTTCTACTCTGTCCTATAGGGTCACTATGAGTCGGAATCGACTCAACAGCACTGGGTTTGGTTTTGTTTTTTTAATTATACCAAAAAGATTTACTTGACATTCAACCGTTTCAAGAGGTGGCATATGATCAGGAACCGATGGTACTGAAGGAATAAGTCCAAGCTGCTCTGAAGACATTGGTGAAAAACAAGGCTCCAGGAATTGATGGAATATCAATTGAGATGTTTCAACAAACAGAGGCAGCACTGGAGGTGCTCACTCGTCTATGCCAAGAAATATGGAAGACAGTTTCCTGGTGAACTGACTGGAAGAGATCCATATTTATGCCTATTCCCAAGAAAGGTGATCCAACTGGATGTGGAAATTATAGAACAATATCGTTAATACCACACGCAAGCAAAATTTTGCTGAAGATCATCCAAAAACGGCTGCAGCAGTGTATCGACAGGGAACTGCCAGAAATTCAGGCCGGTTTCAGAAGGGGACGTGGAACCAGGGATATCATTGCTGATATCAGATGGATCCTGGCTGAAATACCAGAAGGATGTTTACCTGTGTTTTATGGACTATGCAAAGGCATTCGACTCTGTGGATCATAACAAACTATGGATAGATAACACTGTGAAGAATGGGAATTCCAGAACACTTAATTGTGCTCATGAGGTACCTTTACATAGATGAAGAGGCAGTTGTTCGGACAGAACAAGGGGATGCTGATTGGTTTAAAATCAGGAAAGGTGTGCGTCAGGGTTGTATTCTTTCACCATACCTATTTAATCTGTAGGCTGAACAAATAATACGAGAAGCTGGACTATATGAAGAAGAATGGGGCATCAGGATTGGAGGAAGACTCATTAACAACCTACGTTATGCAGATGACACAACCTCGCTTGCTAAAAGTGAAGAGGGTTTGAAGCACTTACTAATGAAGATCAAAGACCACAGCCTTCAGTATGGATTACACCTCAACATAAAGAAAACAAAAATCCTCACAACTGGACCAATGAACAACCTCATGATAAATGGAGAAAAGTTTGAAGTTGTCAAGGATTTCATTTTACTTGGATCCACAATCAACAGCCATGGAAGCAGCAGTCAAGAAATCAAAAGACTCATTGCATTGGGCAAATCCGCTGCAAAGGACCTCTTCAAAGTGTTGTAGCGCCAAGATGTCACCCTGAAGACTAAGGTGTGACTGACCCAAGCCATGGTATTTTCAATCACATTATATGCATATGAAAGTTGGACAATGAATAAGGAACACCGAAGAAGAGTTGACGCTTTTGAATTGTGATGTTGGCAAAGAATATTGAATATACCATGGACTGCCAAAAGAACGAACAAATCTGTCTTGGAAGAAGTGCAGCCAGAATGCTCCTTACAGGCAAGGATGGCGAGGCTGTGTCTTATATACTTTGGACATGTTGTCAGGAGGGATCAGTCCCTGGAGAAGGACATCATGCTTGGCAGAGTACAGGGTCAGCGGAAAAGAGGAAGACCCTTAGCGAGGTGGATTGACACAGTGTCTGCAACAATGAGCACAAGCATAACAGCAATTGTAAGGACGGCACAGGACTGGGTAGCATTTCATTCTGTTGTGCATAGGGTCGCTATGAGTCGGAACTGACTCGACAGCACCTAACAACAACAACAACAAGAGTTCTTACAGATAAAGTTCTAAGTGTATGAGTCACAAACACACAAAAAAGAAGACATTATGAGCAAGAGCTGAAACACGACTCAGAAGAATTATTACCCAAAAATTTCATCGTAGAAAGTATACGTAGAAAGTATATAAAATAAGCATATTAAATATATTGAAATAAATAAAAGAAAGTATTAAAATCATGAGTAAGAAGCAGCAGACTATGGAAAATAACCAAGTACACTGGGAAGGAATCAAAAGAACATCAACAAATAAAATATTTAATGTAATCTGAATATAACCTCTATTAATGACTGACATTTCTAGTACAAATAATGGTAATTACAAATCATTCTTATTAAGAAATATAAATACAAAAGTGCTAAAAAGCAAATCAAATCCAGCAATGGCCAAGCTGGGATAACCCCAGAGATGCAAGGCTGGTTAAATGTTATTTCTTATAGGCCTCCTCAGTGTAAAACCAAAAGCCAGTGCTGTTGAATTGATTCCAACTCATAGCGACTCTATAGAACTACAGCTGCTAACCAGTCAGCGGTTCGAACCCACTAGGTGCTCCTTGGAAGCCCTATGGGACAGTTCTACCCTGTCCTACAGGGTCACTAAGAGTCAGAATTGACTCGATGGCAATGGGTTTTTTTTTTTCAGTGTATGATACCATTTGATGGAAGAGAAAAATCATACAATTATCTGAATAGATATATAATATCATTTCATAAAATTTAACACCCATTTTTGAATCAAGCTCTAATCAAACAGGAGTAGATAAGAACTTCTTAACCTGATTAAAGGTGTTTACAAAAATATACAGCAAACATGATTATTAATGGAAAAAACATTGAAGGCATTTACTTTAAAATGAAAAATAGTGCTGCATCACTATTAAACACTAAAATGTATTTGTTAGCTATCTCTATAACAAATGAAAAAGATGTATAATGATTGGACAAATGAGATAATACTACCATTATGTACTCATGATAGAATTTTCTATATAGAAAACCTCGAATGGTATACAAATAAGTTATTAAAATTAAAAATAATTTAGAAGATTGTTGAACATAAGATAAATGTTCAAATGTGAATTATATTTCTATACTCTGGACAAACAAAAGCTAGAAAATAAAATTTTAATAATATATAATTTATAGTTAAAACAAACAAAAAAATAATGTAATTAGGAATCTTAGAAATAAATTTAACAAAATACCTAAGAAAAATACATAAAAATTTATTGAGATATATTAAAGAAGACCTAAATAAATGGCATGGTATCTGAAAAATTATTCTCCCTATTCAAATATACTAGCTCAAACTCTTGATTTTAGCTTAAATATCAGATTCTTAGATAATTTTTTCAGAACAGCATTTATGTACAAAGTAGATCCCTATTTGGTATTCCATATCTCAGTTCATTGTTTTTTTCTTCTTAGCATTCACTGTTGTCCTTAGGGGCCATCGAGTCAGCTCCCACTCATAGCAACCCTATGTATAATAGAATGAAACACTGCCTGGACCTGTGCCATACCCACAATCGCTGCTACACTTAAGTCCATTGTTGCAACCACTGCGTCAATCCATTTCGCCAAGGGTCTTCTGTTTTTTCACTCACTCTCTACTTTATTAAAAATGATATCCTTCTCCAGAGACTGATTCCTCTTGATAACATGTCCAAAGTATGTGAGACGAAGTCTCGCCATCCTTGCTTCTAAGGAGCATTCTGGCTGTACTTCTTCCAAGACATATTTTTTCATTCTTCTGGCAGTCCATGGTATATTCAATATTCTTCAACAACACCATAATTCAAAGTCGTCAATTCTTCTCCAGTCTTCCTTATTCAATGTCCAGCTTTCACATATGAGGCAACTGAAAATACCAAGGCTTGGGTCAGGTGCACCTTAGTCTTCAAGGTGACAACTTTGCTTTTTAATACTCTAAACAGGTCTTTTGCAGCAGATTTGCCCAATGCAACATGTCGTTTGATTTCTGGACTGCTGCTTCTATGGGTGTTGATCATAGATACAAGTAAAACAAAATCCTTGACAAAATTAATCTTTTCTCTACTTATCATGATGTTGCTTACTGGTCCAGTTGTGAGGATTTTTGTTTTCTTTATGTTAAGGTGTAATCCATACTGAAGGCTGTAGTTTTTGATCTTCATCAGTAAGTGCTTCAAGTCCTCTTCACCTTCAGCAAGCAAGTTGTGTCATCTGCCTAACACAGGTTGTTAATGAGTCTTCCTCCAATCCTGATACCCCATTCTTCTTCATACAGTCTGGTTTCTCAGATTATTTACTCATCGTACAGATTGAAGAAGTATGGTGAAAGGATACAACCCTGACCCACATACACCTTTCCTGACTTTAAACCACACAGTATCCTCTTGTTCTGTTCGAATGACTGCCTCTTGATTTATGTACAGGTTCCTCGTAAGCATAATTAAGTGTTCTGGAATTTCCATTCTTCACAATATTATCCACAATCTGTTATGATCCACACAGTCGAAAGCCTTGGCATAGTCAATAAAACACAGATAAACATCTTTCTGGTATTCTCTGCTTTCAGCCAGGATCCATCTGACATCGGCAGTGACATCCCTGGTTCCACGTCCTCTTCTCAATCTGGCTTGAATTTCTGACAGTTCCCTGTTGATGTACCCGTGCAATTGATTTTGAGTGATCTTTAGCAAAATTATACTTGTGTGTGATATTAATGATATTGTTCGATAAAATTTCGGAATTCTGTTGGATCATCTTTCTTGGGAATAGGCATAGATATGGATCCTTCCAGTTAGTTGACCAGGTAACTGTCTTCCAAATTTCTTGGCATAGACGAGTGAGTACTTCCAGTGCTGCATCTATTTGCTGAAAAATCTCATTTGGTGTTCAATACACTCCTGGAGCCTTGTTTTTCACCAATGCCTTCAGTGAAGATTAGACCTCTTCCTTCATTACCATCAGTTCCTAATCAAATGCTACCTCCTGAAATGGCTGAACATTGACTAATTTTTTTGGTATAGTGAGTCTGTGTATTCCTTCCATCTTCTTTAGATGCATCCTGTGTCCTTTAATATTTTCCCTGTAGAATCCTTCAATACTGCAACTCGAGGCTTGAATTTTCTCTTCAGTTCTTCCAGCCTGTGAAATGCCACGCATGTTCTTCCCTTTTGGTTTTCTAACGCCATCCAGGTCTTTGCATGTGTTATTACAATACTTTGTCTTCTACAGCCACCCTTTGAAATCTTCTGTTCAGCTCTTCATCATTTCTTCCTTTTACTTTAGCTACTCGACATTCAAGACCAAGTTTCAGAGTCTCTTCTGACATCCATTTTGGTCTTTTCTTTCTTTCTTGTCTTTTTAATGACTTCTTGCTTTCTTCACATATAATGTCCTTGATATCATTCCACAACTCATCTGATCTTCGGTAGTGTTTAACATGTCAAATCCACTCTTGAGACGGTCTCTAAATTCAGTGGAATATATTCAAGGTTGTACTTTGGCTCTCATGGACTTGTTCTAATTTTCTTCAGCTTCAGCTTGAACTTGCATATGAGTAATTGATGGTCTATTGGTGCATTCTGCCCCTGGCCTTGTTCTGACTGATGATATTGAGCCTATCCATCATCTCTTTCCACAGAAGTAGTTAATTTGATTCCTGTGTATTCCATCTGGCGAGGTCCACGCATATAGTCCCTGTTTATGTTGTTGAAAAAATGTATTTGCAATGAAGAAGTCATTGGTCTTGCAAAATTCCATCATGCGATCTCTAGCATTGTTTCTATCACCAAGGCCATATTTTCCAACTACTGGTCCTTCTTTGTTTCCAACTCTCGCATTCCAATCGCCAATAATTATCAATGCATCTTGATTGCATGTTCGATCAATTTCAGACTGCAGCAGCTGATGAAAATCTTCTATTTCTTCATCTTTGGCCCTAGTGGTTGGCTCGTAAATATGAATAATAATATAGTCGTGTTAACTGGTCTTCCGTGTAGGTGTATGGATATTATCCTATCACTGACAGTGTTGTACTTCAGGATAGATCTTGAAACGTTCTTTTTGACGATGAATGCAACACCATTCTTCTTCCAGTTGTCATTCCCAGCATAGCAGACTATATGATTGTCTGGTTCAAAATAGCCAATACCAGTCCATTTCAGCTCACTAATGCCTGGGATATCGATGTTTATGCGTTCTATTTCATTTTTGACAATTTCCCATTTTCCTAGATTCATACTTCATACATTTCCAGGTTTCGATTATTAATGGATGTTTGCAGCTGTTTCTTCTCATCTTGAGTTACGCCACATCAGCAAATGAAGGTCCTGAAAGCTTGACTTGATTCACAGCATTGAGGTCAACTCTGCTTTCTTCCTCAGTCGTCTTTTGAGTGCCTTCCCACCTGGGTGGCTCATCTTCCAGCACTGTATCAGATAATGTTCTGCTGCTATTCATAAGATTTTTCCTCACTAATTCTTTTCAGAAATAAACCACCAGGTCCTTCTTCCTAGTATGTCTTAGTCTGGAAGCTCAGCTGGAACCTGTCCACAATAGGTGACCCTGCTGGTATTTGAATACTGGTGGCATAGCTTCCAGCATCACAGCAACATGCAAGCCTCCACAGTAGGACAAACTGACAGATGCATGGGGGAGTATTCATTAGAATTAGCAATTATTTTAATTTTTTTGTCTACGTACTTTCCTGTTGGAATGTAAGTTCTACCACTCAAAGGTAAAATCTCCCGTTTCACCATTGTATCCCTGGTACTAACACTATCTTATTAATATACTTGGCTGCTAACTAAAAAGTTGGAAGTTCTAGTCTACCCAGGGGCACCTGAGAAAAAAGGTCTGGTGAGCTACTTCTGAAAAATCAACCACTGAAAACCCTGTGGAGCACAGTTCTACTCTGACACATATGAGTTTGAACTGACTTAATGACAACTGTTTTCTATAACACTATGTGGGAATTTGGTATTTGTAGAATGAATGATTTTAGAAAAGCAAAATGTTACTTATAACTAGACTTGTTTTCCTACTGCCTTTTCAAAGATTTATTTAAACTTTTAAATGCCACAATACTTTAAAATTTATCTATACCTAACCATAAGGTATATCACCAAAATTTTTTAGCAAAACACTGCAATTTGAATACGATAGTTACTCTTACATAAAAATATCATCATTTTCCTTTTAAAGTGGTTTCTCTATTATTTCCTTTTATGGAAAAAAAATTCAACCATTCAATCTATTTATTCAAATGCTGAAATTTTCTCTTTATAATCAGAAAGGCTGGGAAATTATCATTTTGAAAAGTTCTTGAAAATAATATACCTAAATAAAAAAATTTAATTACCACTCCATCAGAAGACAATGGAAAAATCAAAAATTCAGTTCTAATGTGACAGCTACATCTCCTCAACAAGTATTAATTAAATTGCAGGGGAGAGATAAGAGGCCTCTTAACAATAAAATTATATTATTTTCTGATGTGTAACAGAGGTAAGATGTGTTTGAAGAAATTAGGGGCTTGATTATACAATGCTTTGCAGGCATACGTATGATTATTAAGCAGTGCTTTTTTATACATTTTATAATACAAATATACTTTGTAATTATATACTTTATAATACAAACCTCTCTCCCTGAAACTCTTTGTGGATTTTGTTACTCAAATGTAACTTGTTCAGTTAAAAACAATGTATTTTCTAAAAATGATAAATGGAGTCATACAACACCCACATACGCAGCTGATGCATCGTCCCTGAAAGAAAGAATAAATTCCTGATTTCCTGGGACACTGCAGGCAACAGAAAGTCAGTGATTTAACTGTCACGTTTCATAAATATAGAGATCTCCTTTGAATCTCCTGCATAACATTGGCTCAGTAAATACACGTTGGATTGAAAAGGGTTCATTTCTTTTCAGGAGATTCCATGAGTTGCATTAAAAGAAGCCACTAAAAAAGGAAAGATATGGCTCCTTAAAAGAAAAAAAAAAAAAAAACTCAAGGTCTTTTAAATATGTGAAGTTCCTGTATTTCTTTCTGTAGAAATAACCTAAGCCTAGAAATAATCTAGCCTAAGTAATATGCTATATTATCATTATGTTTTCCAAGGTTTAAAACCCCTTTAAAGCCAGAATCTAAATTTACTTATTTCACAGACTCACAGGCTATACCATTTTCTGTCATGAAATATTTATATTTCACTCACTACTTACTGAACAAGATCTAACAAATTATTTATTTAATTCTCTTTATGCATATATATTTACATATACTTATGTACATTTATATTAAACTTATACATCATATGGAGTCCCTGGGTGATACCAATGGTTAACAAGCTTGGCTGCTAACTGAAAGGCTGGAGGTTCAAGTCCACTCAGAGTCACCTCCGAAGAAAGGCTTGTGGTCTACTTATGAAAAATCAGTCACTAAAACCCCTATGGAAACCCTGGTGGTGTAGTGGATAAGAGCTATGGCTGCTAACCAAAAGGTCAGCAGTTAGAGTCCACCAGCTGCTCCTTAGAAACTGTACGGGGCAGTTCTACTCTGTCCTACAGGGTCACTATGAGTCGGAGTTGACTCGACGGCAATGGGTTTGGTTTTTTGGGTAAAACCCCTACGGAGCACAGTTCTGACACATGGAGTCGCCATGAGTAAGTGTACTCAACAGCTACTGGTACTGATACATGTAGATACCCAGATGGCAACAGCTCTGCAATTTGATAAAATTGGTGGTTAGGGGCTTGGCTGCTAACCAAAAGGTCAACAGTTCGAGTCCACCAGCTGCTCCTTAGAAACTGTACGGGGCAGTTCTACTCTGTCCTATAGGGTCACCATGAGCCGGAATCGACTGGAAGGCAATGGGTTTTTTTGGTTTTTATGTGTTAACACATTTAGTCATATAAGATAGGTACTATTATGATCTCTAATCTACAAATTAAAAATTGAGGCACAGAGAAGTTAACTAACCTGTCCAAGACCACAGAGTAAAGAGCTGTCAACATCTTATATCCTCTGATTTAGCAATTTCATTTCTACACATTTATCCTACAGATATACTGGTATGTTTATAAAATAATGTATGTACAGACTTATTTCCTGGAGCACTGTTTATAGCAGGAAAAGATTACAAAGAACAAATGTTCATCAGCAGGTTCCAGGTTAATACGTTCTGGTACATCCACACAATGGAATATCAACTAAAATAGCAGTAAGAGAAATGATCTCTAAGATGTTATCATGTGAAAAAAGCCAAGTACAGAAATATTTATAACATATGTTATCACTTTCACACACACACACAAAAGAAAGGAAATCAGAACGTATATTTTTATTTGTTGTAAATCCATAAAGAAATCTGGAAGGTTACAAAACATGAACAACAATATTTACCTGCAACGTAGGCAGTAGGAACTAGGAGGATAGGATATAGGAGTGGGAAGGCAACTTTTCCCTCAATGTGTTTTATAAATTTAGGAATTTTAAACCATGTGAATATATTACCAGTTCATATAAACCATCTTTCTTTTTCTGGCAATGTGCTAACTAGTTATATGTTAACGACCAAGAATATGTACCATATGGGAGAAATGAAAAATCAAAGTTACTGATATTATATAAAAGACTACTGATGGTTGGAGATTGTATTTGTAGGGACCCCATTACATAAGGATTCAAAAAGTGAGGCATGAGAACAGAAACACTGGGCTCTATTTTTCTGATTGATGAGTGAACATAGTACTTCTTCGAATAAAGTGTGTTAGATGACTCGAGAAGTAGCTCTAGTAATGATGGAGGCATAACTGTTGACAACGCATGTGAAGAGAGTAAGGTTGGGTTATGAAATGTGAGAATGGAAAATAGTTTTATTTCTACATGACATATATATGTATGTATTACATGTCTATATACACATTAAAAACAAAAACCAAACTCATTGCCGTCCAGTTGATTCTGACTCATAGCGACTCTATAGGACAAAGTAGAACTGCCCTACAGGGTTTCCAAGGAGCAGTCGTTGGATTTGAACTGCTGACCTGGTGGTTAGCAGCCGAGTTCTTAACCACTCTGGCACCAGGGCTCCATATAGATAAATACACACGTGCATACATACACACGCATACGCGTGCACGCGTGCGCACACACACACACGTCTTAGTCATCTAGTGCTGCTATAACAGAAATGCCAAATCTGGATAGCTTTAACAAACAGAAATTTATTTTCTCACAGTTTAAGAGTCTAGAAGTCTGAATTCAGAGTGCTGGCTCTAGGGGAAGGCTCTTTCTCTCTGTTGGCTCTGGAGGACCTAAGGTCCTTGTCTCTTCAGCTTCTGTTTCCTGGTTCCTTGGAGATCTCCATGTGTCTTGGTATCTATCTTTCCCCATTTCTCCTCTGCTGCTTGTTTAATCTCTTTTATATCTCAAAAGAGAGTGACTCAGGATACACCCTATACTAATCCTGCCTCATTAACATAATAAAGACAGCCCATTCCCAAAGTGGATTATAATCACCGGCACAGAGGTTAGGATTTACAATACATATTTTGGGGGGCCATAATTCAATCCATAGCAATACATAAATCACATACCTTTAAGTGTGTGATCTTAAATATTTGTAATTAAGTTAATCTACATATATAACTAGAGCCCTGGTGGCATAGTGGTTAAGTGCTCAGCTACTAGCCAAAAGGTCAGCACTTCAAATCCACCAGCCACTCACTGGAAGCCTATAGTGTCCTTCAGGGTCACTATGAGGACAAAAGCCTTGTCTCCTGGTGAAGGATCTTCCTGGGAAAACTGTGTTGGGGTAGCCTTACATTTGCACTTGTACGTGTAATAAATGATGACCACCTCTGCTACTCCCCTTGTCCATCTGTCATATGTTCATGCCCCTTTCATCCTCTCATTTACGGAAAACCCATAACGTGCCCGGCTTGTTTCCAGTGCAAGGGTCTGTGACAGGCCTTTTCGTGCACTGGTGATTTGGTTTGAACGCACTTCATTGATATCTCCATCTCTTACATGCTTTAGATTAAAAGTATGTAGATCAGAGGGTCTCACCAAAAAGAGTGTGGTATGTCTTGGGAAGGATAGGCTCTCTGGAAGTTTGTATACCCTGAAAATTCCTCCAGTGATCCTGCTCTTCCCCTCTCCTGGCCACTGAGAGCCACTTACACAGATAAAGGGAAGAAATTGCACCTCCTTCACTCATTTCATACCCTCCTTTTTACAGTGAGACAAGCAAGGCCGGTCAAATTACTCTAAAATAAATACCATTAAAACTTCCAGTTCATTATGACAAGATATTTCAAATCATCAATAATTTTCTGCAGCAAGGATGGCAAATAAAATTCATCACAAATGCAGACTCCAACTGATCGATGGTGTCTGAAGCATGCTCATAAGTATTTTCAGGGATTTGTCTGGGCTCAAAAGTAAAGGCCCACGAAATATCAGTGGTGTCTGCATTGGGTGAAAAGCAGAACTCTCTTTAAAGCTGTTGTCTGTTTTCAAGGCCTGGAATAAGGTTAATAGCACAGTTTCTGGAGTTTTGCTTCAACAATTCCTATGTGTGCAATACTGAGCCAGGAACTTTATTTCTCTGTGCCTCAGTTTTCACATCTATAAAATGATCATAATATATCCTAAGTGGGATAATACATGAAGAATACTTAGAACTCTGCCTGGCACATGTTGTTGTAGTTGTTGTCAGTTGATGCTGAGGCTGCCCCTAACTCATGGTGATGCCATGCACAACAAAAGGAAATGCTTCCTGGTCCTGCACCATCCCTGTGATCAGTTGCAGACTGAACTTTGTTATCCATGGGGTGTTCATTGGCTAATTTTTAGAAGTAGATCACTGGGCCTTTCTTCCTAGCAACACGTAAGCCTCCATTGACAGATGGGCGGTGGCTGTGCATAAGGTGTAGTGGCGGAGCATTGAACCCTGTCTCCCACATGGAAGGTAAGAATTCTACCACTGAACCACCACTGTCCCCTGAGAACCATTAAAACCAGTTGCAAAGGCCTAATCTCTAAAATCTACAAGAAAATCCAACACCTCTACAACAAAAAGATAAACAATCCAATTAAAAAATGGGCAAAGGAAATGAACAAACACTTCGCCAAAGAAGACATGCAAGTGGCTAACAGACACATGAGGAAATGCTCAGGATCTCTAGCCATCAGAGAAATGCAAATCAAAACCACAATGAGATACCATCTCAACCTGGCATTACTGGCACAAATTAATAATAACAACAGATAACAAATGTTGGAGAGGCTGTGGTGAGATCGGAACTCGTATGCACTGCTGGTGGGAATGCAAAATGATACAACCATTTTAGAAAATGTTATGGTGCTTCCTTAGAAAGCTAGAAATAGAAATACCATATGATCCAGCAATCCCACTCCTAGGAATATATCCTAGAGAAATAAGAGTTGTCACACTGATAGATAGATATACGTACACCCATATTCACTGCAGCATTGTTCACAACAGCAAAAAGATGGAAACAACCTAGATGTCCATCCACAGATGAATGGATAAACAAACTGTGGAACATATACACAATGCAGTATCACGCAACAGTAAAGAGCAACGATGAATCTGTGAAGCATCACATAACATGTATGCATCTGGAGGGCACTATGCTGAGTGAAGTAAGTCAATCACAAAAGGACTAATATTGTATGAGACTACTACCGTAAAAACTCGTGATAAAGTTTACATACAAAAAGAAACAATCTTTGATGGTTATGATGGTGGGAAGGGGTGGGGGTGGAAAAACACTTAATAAACAATAGATAAGCAGTAACTTTGGTGAAAGGTAAGACAGTACACAATACTGGGGAAGCCAGCACAGCCTGTACCAGGCAGGGCCATAGTAGCTCCATAGACACACCCTAACTCCACGAGGGACTGAACTGCTGGGCTGAAGGCTGTGGTGGGGACCATGGTCTCAGGGAACATCTAGCTCAATTGGCATTACAAAGTTTTTGAGGAAAATGTTCTACATTCTACTTTGGTGAGTAGCGTCTGGGATCTTAAAAGCCTGTGAGCGGTCATCTAGGAAACTCCACTGGTCTCACCCCTTTGGGGGCAAGGAAGAATGAAGAAAACTAAAGACACATGGCCTCCACCAGGCTGAATCCAATACAACGAGATGGTGCCCAGCCACCACCACTGAGTGCTCTGACAGGGATCACAATAAAGGGTCCGAGACAAAGCTGGAGAAAAATGTAGAACAAAATTCTAACTCAAAAAGAAAGACCAGACTTGCTAGCCTGACGGAGACTGGAGAAACTCTGAGACTATGGCCCCCAGACACCCTTTCAGCTCAGTAATGAGGCCACTTGTGAGATTCACCTTTCAGCCAAAGATTGGACAGACGCATGGAACAAAACAAGACTAAAGGGGCGTACCAGCCCTAGGGTAGGGACTGGAAAGTAGGAAGGAACAGGAAAAGTAGCAATAGGGAACCCAGGGTTGAGAAGGGTGAGTGTTCACATGTGGCGGGGCTGTTAACCGATGTCATACAACAATGTGTGTACTAACTGATGAGGAACTACTTTGCTCTGTAAACCATCTAAAGATCAATTAAAAAAAAAAAAAAACAGCTACATGACACACAGTAAACATTTAGTA
This sequence comes from Elephas maximus indicus, assembly GCF_024166365.1. Classification (NCBI taxonomy): domain Eukaryota; kingdom Metazoa; phylum Chordata; class Mammalia; order Proboscidea; family Elephantidae; genus Elephas; species Elephas maximus. The sequence goes on from NC_064821.1 coordinate 141,640,785, forward strand.
AATGTTAGCTGTATTATCATCAATTAGTTTTAGCATCATTTATTGATCTATTTAAAACAAAAATCTATATAATTCCTTGAAAGAAAAAAGAATTTCTACTTTCTCTAATCTCTACATATTCCAAAGTGTTTTCAAGTTAAAGCTTCCACTTTATTGTGAAATCTAAGTGTTATTTTTAGAGAGGAAAAAAGAAGAAAGGACTAACTCTTAAAAGTCCTATTTGTTTTTATTTTAGTAGTCAAGCATTGTCATTTGCCTTCAATTTTTTCTACGCCTCTAGACTTCAAACCCACCAACTGGAGGATGAGGGGTGGAAGTATTTGTAAAAGATCAGGAATATAGTGCAAGGGTTATAGGTCTGGCTTTGCTATTTAACTAACTATAAAATTATGATCAAATCATTTAATGTTTCTTCTCAAAATCTTTATTACTACTAATTTAGCTTAAACCACCATCACCTCCGGCCTAGACTTTAATAGACTCATAACAGTTCTCTAGGTTTCCCATACAGAAAACAGAGTATTTGAAAATAGCTATCTGCTCTTCTTTTCTTCTTTCCCTTGCTGAACAATTCAGTCCTGGAGCTATCAAAACACCAAAAACCAAACTCATTACCATCAAGTCGATTCTGACTCATAGCGACTCTACAGGACAGAGTTGAACTGCCCCATAGGGTTTCCGAGGCTGTAATCTTTACGGAAGCAGATTGCCACATCTTTCTCCTGTGGAGTGGCTGGTGGCTTCAAACCACCAACCTTTCAGTTAGCAGCCGAGCACTTAACCACTGCACCACCAGGGCTCCATCGTATTGCTATCAGATAACTTTAAGAGCAAGGATGGTGTCTGTGCTGGCTGACGATAAGGGGACGAAGCCACAGTAAGTCCAGAGCAGCATGTCAGATCATTAGTAAGGTAAAGTACGTGCAGAAAATGGCCTGGTGTGTGTTGGCTAACAGTCCAGGAAGAGTGAGGAGAGTACTATGTAGACGGGTAGCCTGGCATGGGGAATCAGAGTCCAAGATAGGTAAAGAGGATGCCCTCACATGGGTTTGACCACGTGGGGAGAGGAATACTTCTAAGTGAGAAGATGGCACAGGCTATGTAAGATTGGTCATATACATGGGGATTGATCAAATTTGAAAACTTATGAAGGATAATGGGAGCCAGTTTCTCACTGTCAGAAAGAAGCTGCAAATATGGAAAGAAAGAAAACCAGAACAAACCACTACAATATTAAATTAGAATTGGAGGCATTGGTATGAACTCATTGCTCTGAATATACAAACAGAAAAAAACAGATACTAAAAATGTGTATATGTGTATTTTTGTGTGAGTGTACATAGATATATTCCCCAGCTTTATCCACCAAGATCTTAGATTCCAAATATTATTTTTTTTTTCACTAAAAAGAACAAAGCATCCTTGAACAAATGGCTAATCCCAGGGCTAGGGATGGGTAAGTACAAGAAGATCATGGAATGTCTTGTACCAGAAAGCAAAGAAATGTTAAAAGAATGATGAGAATGTGTCAAAAGGATACAGAAGCCTACCTGAAGGTGGTCCTGTTGGGCAAAATATAGGCAATTTGAGCAGCAAAACAAATAGTAGTAATGAACTGAAATCCACTGACTAAAGTAGGAAATCACAGTTCATACACACACACACACACACACACAAATTGAAAGTCTGATAAGAGATGAGACAATCACACAGACTTGAAGTAACTCCTCACAAAGGGAAAAGAGTGATTCTGCAGTGGAAAAGCCTGACAGACACCGCCTGAATCCAGTGATCAAAGTGAACACCATTACTAATGGGAAAAATAAAAATTATGCACCCCTGATAAAATGCTGAGAAAAGATCACAGTGTGAATTTAGTTATTATTCCTGTTGAAAATTCATAAATTGTAACTAATCATAAGGAAATAGCAGACAAGCTCAAATTAGAGATATTCTACAAGATAATTGAAGTACAAAAGTGTAAAGGTCATGAAAGTCAAGGAAAGATCTAGGAATTTCTTCAAGACTAAAGGAGACAACTAAACACTGTCAAGAAGAATGTGGAAACAACTAGTAAAACAAGGAACAACTATGGCGTCTGAGCATTAGGTAATAGACATGCATTGACATTACCTTCCTGATGTTAATGACTGCATTGTGGTTATGTAGGAGACTATCCTTGTTGATAAGCAATACACACTGGATGTATGAATGTAAGGTTTGCAACTTACTCTCCAATGGTTCAAGGGAAAAGAGGTCTGTGAACTGGCTTGTAACTATTCTGTAAACTAGTCATTTCAAAAAAAAAAAAAAAAAGGTACCATATTTAAAAGCAATAACAATTACAGCTCTTCCCTGATCAAAACTACTCTGTGGCTTTTCATTGTAACCAGAATAAAGCTCAAGAGCTATAAACTGTGCCTTTGCTTGCTCTTAGTTTTCATTCCCCAGCCCTTACCATACCTTTGTTCTTTATATTCTACTTACACTGGACTTAAGTCTGCCCCTGAAACATGCTAAGCTTATTCCCATTTCACAGTTTAACGCATGATTTTCCTTTTAGAGAACTTGTACTCCTTATCATCATTCCACTCTCCTCTCAATGTCACCTCCTCAGAAAGGTCTTCTCTGACCACTTTAGCTAAAATTCTATCCTCCTCCTGGCATTCTCTATTACTGTATCATATTTTCTTCACAGAACTAATCAATGTTAAAAAGTATGCTGTGTTGCTGTTAGGTACTGTCGACTCTCAACTCACAGCAACCCCATGACACAGCAGAACTACCTCATAGGGTTTTCTAGGCTATAATCTTTATGGGAACAGGTTGCCAGGTCTTTCTCCCACAGAGCTACTGGGTGGGTTGGAACTGCCAACCTTTTGGCTAGCAGCAGCATGCTTAACCGTTGTACCACCAGGGCTTCTTATCTAAAAGTATACTATTCATGTACTTATTTTTTTTTTTTTCATTTATTTTCAATCTCTTTCCATTGTACTGTAAGCTCCTTAAGGACAAGCACCTTGTCAGTAGTGTTCACTACTGTTTCCCACCACCTAGTATTTGAACAATAAAGAAGCTAATAACTATTTGCCGATTAGTTCTATAAGCCTCAATTTTATCATTAAAAAATGTGAATAAACTATTAGCTACCTAACAAGATTACTTAATGGAAAATCTATGCAAATGATTAGCACAGCACCTGGCATATACTAGGAGTCCCTGGGTGGTGCAAACAGTTAAGTTAAGTGAAAGGTTGGTGGCTGCAATCTACCCAGAGGTGTCTCAGAAGAAAAGCCTAGCAATCTACTTCCAAAAGGTTACAGCCATTGAAAACCCTATGGAGTACAGTTCTATTCTGACACATACAGGACTGCCATGAGTTGGAATTGACTTGATGACAACTTGTTTTTTTTTTTTTTCTGGCATATCATATGTGATAAATAGATGTTCCACCACCTTTGTGTCAGTTTGTCTTACTGTGGTGACTTTCACATTGCTATGATGCTGGAAGCTATGCCACTGGTATCTCAAACACCAGCAGGGTCACACACAGTGTGCAGGTTTCAGCAGAGCTCCCAGATAAGACAGACTACAAATAAAGGGTGATCTACATCTGAAAATTAGCCAACAAAAGCCTTACAGATCACAACAGAATATTGTTAATATAGTGCTGAAAGATGAGCCCCCTATGTTGGAAGACACTCAAAATACAGAGTGACCAAAACAATGGATGTAAACATACCAATGATCGTGAAGATGACACACGACCAGGCAATGTTTAGTTCTGTTGTACATGAGGTGGCCATGAGTTGGAGCTGGCTCAATGGCAAATAACAACAGAACAGATGTTAATTATGCTTACAGAAGAAAGCACTGCTTTGGCCTAGAGACTTTTGGAAAACTGAATGGTGATTTGATTGGGTTATTTTCCCCTAAATTTACTCTCCACCTGTCTGTGAGTTTGTCCTACTATGGGGGCTTGCATGTTGCTGTGATGCTGGAAGCTACGCCACCAGTATTTAAACACCAGAAGGGTCACCCGTGGTGGACAGGTTTCAGCAGAGCTTCCAGAGTAAGACAGACTAAGAAGAAAGTCTTGGAGGTCTACTTTTAAAGAGAATTAGCTAGTGAAAACCTTATGAACAACAGCAGAACATTGTCTGACATAGTGCCAGAAGATGAGACCCTCAAGTTGGAAGGCACTCAAAATACAACTGGGGAAGAGCTGCCTCCTCAAAGTACAGTTGACCTTAATGACTTGGATCGAGTCAACCTTTTGGGGCCTTCATTTGCTGATATGGCATGACTCAAAATGAGAAGAAACAGCTGCAAACATCTGCTAATAATCGGAACATGGGATGTCCAAAATACGAATCTAGAATAATAAGTAATTGCCAAAAATGAAATGAAACACATAAACATCAATACCCTAGGCATTAGTGAACTGAAATGTACTAGTATTGGCCATTCTAAATTGGACAATCATATGGTCTGCTATTCTGGTAATGACAACCTGAAGAGGAGTGGTGTTGTATTTATTGTCAAAAAGAACATTTCAAGATCTATCCAGAAGTACAACACTATCAGTGATAGGATATTATCCATATGCCTACAAGGAAGACCAGTTAATATGATTTTTATTCAAATTCACACATCAATCACTAAGGCCAAAGATGAAGAAACTGAAGATTTTTACCAACTTCTATAGTCTGAAATTGATCAAATATGAAATCAGGATTCATTGATAATTACTGGTGATTGGAATGCAAAAGTTAGAAACAAAGTAGGATTGGTAGTTGGAAAATATGGCCTTGGTGATAAGAACAATGCTGGAGATTGCATGACAGAATTTTGCAAGACCAATGACTTTTTCATTGCAAACACTTTTTTCACTAGCATAAACAGCAACTATACATGTGGACCTTACCAGATGGAATACACAAGAATTAACTACATCTGCGGAGACAATGGAAAAGCTCAATTATCAGCAGTCAGAACACAGCCAGGGGCCAATTGTAGAACAGACCATCAATTGCTCACATAAAAGTTCAAGTTGAAACTGAAGAAAAGTAGAACAAGTCCATGAGAGCCAAAGAATGACCTTGCATGTATTATATCTGTATTTAGAGACCATCTCAAGAATAGATTGGATGTGTTCAACACTAATGACCAAAGACCAGACGAATTGTAGAATGACATCAAGGACATCATACATGAAGAAAGCGAGAGGTTATTAAAAAGACAGGAAAAAAAGAAAAGACCAAAATCAATGTCAGAAAAGACAGAAACTTGCTCTTGAACTTCAAGCAGCTAAAACAAAAGGAAGAAATGATGAAGTAAAAGAGCTGAACAGAAGATTTTAAAGGGCAGCTCAAGAAGACAAAGTTTTATGATTACATGTGCAAAGACCTGGAGACAGAAAATGAAAAGGGAAGAATACACCTGGTATTTTTCAAACTGAAAGAACTGAAGAAAAAACTCAAGCATCGAGTTGCAATAGTGAAGGATTCTATCAGGAAAATATTAAATGATGCAGGAAGCATCAAAAGAAGATGGAAGCAATACACAGAGTCACTATACAGAAAAGAACTGGTTGATGTTCAACCACTTCAGGAGGTAGCATATGATCAGGAACCAATGGTAATGAAGGAAGAAGTTCAAGCAGCACTGAAGGCATTGGCAAAAAACGAGGCTCCAGGAACTGACGGAATATCAACTGAGATTTTTCAACAAATGGATTCAGCGCTGGAGGTGTTCACTCGTCTATGCCAAGAAACTTGGAAAACAGCTACCTGGCCAACCAACTGGAAGAGATCCACATTAAGCCTATTCCCAAGAAAGCTGATCCAAAGCTGGAAATTATTGAGCAATATCATTAATATCACACGCAAGTAAAATTTTTGCTGAAGATCATTCAAAAGTGGCTGCAACAGTACATGGACAGGGCCCACCCACCACCAACCACATGGACAGGGAGCTACTAGAAATTCAAGCTGGATTCAGAAGAGGATGTGGAACCAGGGATATTACAAAATTAGAACATTGTGTATGTCAAATGGATCCTGGCTGAAAGCAGACAATACCAGAAAGATGTTTACCTGTGTTTTATTGACTATGCTAAAGCATTGATTATGTGGATCATAACAAATTATTGATAACATTGAGAAGAACAGGACTTCCAGAACACTTAATTGTGCTCATGAGGAACGCATACATAAAGCAGCAGTCATTGAACAGAACAAGGGAATACTGCATGGGTTAAAGTCAGGAAAGGTATGCGTCAGGTGTATATCCTTTCCCCATACCTATTCAATCTGTATGCTGAACAAACAATTTAACAAGCTGGACTATATGAAGAACAACGGATTGGAAGAAGACTCATTAACAACCTACATTATGCAGATGACACAATCTTGCTTGCTGAAAGTGAAGAGGACTTGAAACATTTACTGATGAAGATCAAAGGCCACAGCCTTCAGTATGGAGTACACATCAACATAAAGAAGACAAAAATCCTCACAACTGGACCAATAAGCAACATCATGATAAACTGAGAAAAGATTGAATTTGCCGAGAATTTCATTATACTTGGATCCACAATCAACACCCATGGAAGCAGCAGTCAAGAAACCAAAGGATACACTGCATTGGCAAATCTGCTGCAAAAGGCCTCTTCAGAGTGTTGAAAAGCAAAGATGTCACCTTGAAGACTAAGGTGCGCCTGACTCAAGCCAGGGTGTTTTCAATTGCCTCATATGCATGTGAAAGCTGGACAATGAATAAGGAAGACTGAAGAAGAATTGATGCCTTTAAATTGTGGTGCTGGTGAAGAATATTGAACATACCATGGGCTGCCAAAAGAACAAACAGATCTGTCTTGGAGAAGGTAAAACCAGAATGCTCCTTAGAGACAAGGATGGCGAGACTACGTGTTTTACATACGCTGGACGAGTTATCAGGAGGGATCAGTCCCTGGAGAAGGACATCATGCTTGGTAGGGTAGAGGATCAGCAAAGGAGAGGAAGACCCTCAGTGAGATGGACTGACGCAGTGGCTGCAACAGTGGGCTCAGGCATAGCAAGGATTGTGGGGACGGCATAGGACCAAGCGGTGTTTCATTCTGTTGTGCATAGGGTTGCTATGAGTTGGAATCAACTCGATGGCAGCTAACAACACTGAGCTAAACCTCAGTAGAGCGAAAAAACTTATTTTCTAAATCCTAGAAATACAATAAATCAAATGCAGCTAATTTAGTGATATTCCACTGAGCTAGAAGAAAAATTACTCATTCTACTCTTTGTAGAAATCTTATTTTTTATTTTTAAAAGTACTATTTAAATTATTCATACTTTAAATAATATTTTTATGATACCATTACACATTCTCCATTATTCTTTTACACTTTCTTACTATAACTTAATAAAATTTTTACTGACACAAGTTCCTAAATTGGCTTCAAACAGATTTATAAACATTAATTTACCTTAAAAAATTCCTCAAAACAAGCATTATTTCTGCATGCTTATGGATAGAGAATAATTAATGTCTGATTAAGGTTACAAGTTAAGTAAAAGTGAATCAAAGCCCTCTCCAGGCTTCTGACTTCCAGAGTGCTATTGCTATAAGCATAATCAAATATTTATTGAATGCCCAGACAGGGCTGAGAGTAAAAGAGATATGTAAGACAGACCCTTAGGATACATTTCTTACTAACAAAAAGTCTAAATTAAAAGGAAATTGAATCTATTTTGAGTTTCTATATAGGACAGCTGTTTAAACTATCATATGAATTGTCGGCAAAATCCCACAAACCAAAGCACAAATCCATAAGGATGCTATAAGTAGCATTTGTTAAAAGTCCTGAGAAGAAATGACTGGAATTTTAAACTACCTCTTTTACTTATCCATCTGTTACTTTTTCTATTGCAGTTAAACACTGAAAAAAAAAAATGTTACTAGAGAAAGACAAAGCTTACAAGCTTTCTTTAGGAAAATGTATCTACAACAATGTTACACTGACTCTCTTTTTCCACAGTCTTTCACTGTCTTTCCCCTCCCCCCATCCTCACCCTTTACAAACATACACAGGACTTATTCATCAAGACTGTAAGTTTATATGTTCTTTTCTCAAACTAGTAAACCTTAATATGCAGTAACGTCCCTAAGCAAATTTCATTGGTCAAAATTTTGGAAGTAGTACAATTTCTCCACCTCGCCCTCAAATATCTCCTGCCTGAATGTTTTTGGTAACAGTTATGTGAATCAGTCAGTGTTCAGGCCTGTGATTCCAACAGACATGCTATTGTTTGTGGACTCCAAAAAAAAAAAAAAAAAAAACTTAAAACACAATTTTGTCACAGATACATTGTAAGAAAAAAAATGATGTTGATCTTTACGTCTAGATTTTAGTTTCTTTTCCTATATTAGATTTAAGATGGCTTCCAAAATTATACACTACCACTAGTTTAAAGATAGTTAAGTAAAGATACTACTGCAAAGGGAGAATAAGGGTATGGAGAAAACAAGGTAAAGCCAGGGGTGAGGTTAATACACAAAACACACACTTGCCAGGGAGAAATAGGGGATAATTGAGGTTCTCAGTAGTCTAGCAATTAATGCCAAGGGCAGGATAAAGCATGGGATAAGGTCGGGCACAAATACACATTTACAGGCTGAAAAGAAGCCAGTGAGTGGTTCAGGAGAAATTAAATGCTACTGCTGGTACTAAAACCTAAATGGAACTTTTCCCACAAGCCCTCATAATTTATAATGTAGTCAGTGATGTAGATGCTTATTATAAAGAGGTTCTAGCGCTCCCCTTCTTAAAATGCCCCTCATTATAGATCAATGATACACTATCAAGTACAGTTTAGTTAAAATAATTCTAAGGGGGTACAAAATACAACTTTTTCATAGGCTGCATGAATTCAGATACATTTTAAAGTACCTATTCAATTGCCAGGCATCCCTGGGTGGAGTAAATGATTAATGTGCTCATCCATTAACCCAAAGGTTGGCAGTTTGAGTTCACCCAGAGGCACCTTGGAAGAAAGGCCTGGTGTCCTGCTTCTGAAAATCAGCCACTGAAACCCTATGGAGCACAGTTCTACTGTGGCACACAGAGGACTGCCATGAGTCTGAGTCCACTTGAAGGCAAATGTTTTTGTTTTTTTTGTTTTTTTATTCAATTGCCTAGAATGACTAGGTGGGGCCGATGGGGGGTGGTCACTATTTAGCTCAAGCTAACTGTTGTGTCATTTTTTAAAAAAATAATATGAAGGTCTAACAAGCAGAACTGCACTACTACTTTGCAACCTTTCATCTAGAAAAAGAATGAAAAACCCAATATATACTTCAAAGAAGTATTGTTTATAAAAATGTCTATGACCTAACACAGGTTTGGCACTGGGCTAAAGGTTTTCATGTGCCGATTTAACAATACTCTAGGGAAAATATTACCCACTGTCATGGATTGAACTGTGTCCCCCCCCAAAAAATATGTGTCACCTTGGTTGGGCCATGATTCCCAGTATTGTGTGGTTGTCCTCCATTATGTGATTGTAATTTTGTTAAAGAGGATTAGGGTCCTTACTAAGGTCACATCCCTAATCCAATGTAAAGGGAGCTTCCTGGAGTGGGGCCTACACCACCGTTTATCTTACGAGATAAAAGGATAGTGAAGCAAACAGAGAGTAAAGATCTCATCCCACCAAGAAAGCAGCACCAGAAGCAGAGAGTGTCTTTGGACCTAGGGTTCCTGTGCAGAGAAGCTCCTAGCCCAGGGGAAGACTAATGGCAAGGACCTTCCTCCAGAGCCGACAAGGAAAGAAAGCTTTCCCCTGGAACTGACACCATGAATTTGGACTACTAGCCTACTAGACTGTGAGAAAATAAATCTTTGTTAAAGCCATCCACTTGTAGTATTTGTCTTACAGCAGCACTAGATAACTAAGATACCCACATCTTTCACAGTTGAGGAAATTAACCAAGGAAATGTAAGTAACTTGGCTCAAACTACAAAGACATTAAGTGGCCTCTCTGCCACAGAATGCTGTGGTTGAGGTCACATGCAACACTGCAGTTGGGATTGTTGTTGTTAGGTGCCCTCAAGTGGGTTCCGACTCATAGCGACCCTCTATAAAACAGAACGAAACACTGCCCGGTCCTGCACCATGCTCACAATTGTTGTTATGCTTGAAACCATTACTGCAGCTGTTGTGCCAATCCGTCTCATGGAGGGTCTTCTCTTTTTTCCTGACCCTCCACTTTACCAAGCATCAGGTCCCTCCTGGCAACATGTCAAAAGTACATGAGACGAAGTCTCACCATCCTTGCTTCTAAGGAGCATTCTGACTGTACTTCTTCCAAGACAGATTTGTTCTTCCTTCTGATCCTCCATGGTATATTCAATATTCCTCATCAAACCATAATTCAAAGGCATCAATTCTTCTTCACTCTTCCTTATTCATTTTCCAGCCTTCTCATGCACATGAGGTGATTGAAAATACCATGGCTTAGGTCAGGTGCACCTCAGTCCTCAAAGTAACATTGTTGCTTTTCGACACTTTAAAGGGGTCTTTTGCAGCAGAACTGCCCAATGCAATGCATTTGATTTCTCGACTGCTGCTTCCATGGGCATTGATTATGGATCCAAGTAAAATAAAATTCTTGACAACTTCATTATTTCCTTTGTTAATCATAATATTGCTTATTGGTCTAGTTGTGAGGATTTTTGTTTTTTATTGGGATTAGACCTTATATTATATCCTGTCCAGAGAATAATGATCTACTTGGAAGTGCCAGGGGCATAAAAATAAATGAGAGAGGGAAAAGGCCAATATGGTAAGATTTTAAATACAGATCCTGTGCTCAACAGACTCTTGTTCATAGGGTAGACACATTGTTTGCAAATTAATCAAATACTCATTATTAAGTTTATATAAACAGAAACACACAGGTTTTTTTCCTACCACTCAAGTTGGGCCCCGAATGTGAGGCCTTCCAGTGTGGTTATGAAGGGAAGGGGAATTATAGACACTGAATTCTGGAGAAGGTTGTCAAGGGCCTTTCTGATTACAGCATCACTCATTCACCCACCCCAAACTCCCCCAAGCTGAGTGTATGTGACGCCAACATGCCTCAACACTACTTGCGGGGGCAGACATTTATTAGTGAATCTGTCCCTACTCCCCTTCTTACTGCCTCAGAGAGTGCTAATTTTTTCAGGTATCTGTGCCAAGAGGTATACTGTGGCCAGTCTAAGACAATTCTTATGGTCATGGACTTTCTGCAATTCTAGCCAAAGAGATGTGAAAATGTCTGCTGGGGCCCTTTTTTCTTCCACTGGATATCGCCATGCCCTTAACTGTTGGGTGAGTGTGTGCATATGTGTGGGGTCTGAGTGTGTATGACCGAGAGAGACACACACACACACAGATGTGAACAGACAAAAAAGAGAGACAGGAAAAATGATTATATTACAAAATGAGGCACATAGAAATCAATGCATTTATAAAAAGGTCAGGGGACAAAGGTGAGCCAGCAAATAAATATCTGATAAAAGGGAAAGGCTAACTCCACCACAACCACAAAAACACTATGTCAATATGGTACTTTTCTGAAAGCTTCCCAGAACTAGAAAGAAGGCAAATCTTGGTCTGTGCAGCATTTAGTACACTACACTGTACATGTGAATATTAATAACCACTATTTGAGAATGACTAAAGTATTTGTTCAAAAATAGCAGTTATACAGAGCAAGGACCAGTTTGAATAAATTTGATGTCTGTTTCAATCTAATGAACGTGGCTATATGCAAATTCAGACTATAATGATCTTATGGAGAAAAAAAACTTTTTTTTTTTTTGCTCACATAAATACACTGCCAAACAACTATGGCATTATTTCTAGATCCAACTCTCAGATTCTATGCACATGTTGCTAAATGTCAAATATATTCATATTCATTTATATTTGAATGTTGCTTTGAGTAGAAAACTATAAACCATCCATTCAAAAATAAAAATAAAATGGATATGCAGCATTATTTAGCACCGCAGATGAACCTTATTTATCTTACAGTTCAGCAGTGAAGTGAATAAGCATTTTTAAACAGAAACTCTGGCTTTGAAAACTTCTAAAGAACTGCAAAAAACACAAGTTCCTCCACATATCTGAGTTTTCCTCATAATCTCAGTCATTGTTACACCTTTCTCTCCACAGTCCAGAATTTTCTTCCTTTGATAGGACAATATCTATTTCATTGACTGTCTTCTTTATTAGAGCACATAACACAATGCTCAATGTCTCTTCAAATATTTCATTATCTAAGCTTGCCTAATTACTACTAATTTGTATCATATTTTTTATAAATGTCTCACGAATGTAAAAGTGGTCTAAAATGTTAAATAACCCTAAATAGGTCTGTTTCATTCATCTTATTGATTCAGTTATCTACCACCAGCCAAAGTTACACTTTGCTTATCCTCACTAGCCACTCCTCTTTTTTCTCCATTATCATTATCTCTTAATGTTGGAATACACCAAGGCTCAATCCTAGGATTGCTTTCTCCTTTTTTTTTTTTTTTTCTCATCCTTTAGTGACCTCAACAAATCCATGGCTTCACATACCATGTATTTAATAACAACTTCCAAATCTATATCTCCAGCTGGACTCCTCGCCTGAACTCGGAATTTCTATATCTAACTACCGACTGAACATCTCCACTTGGGTATCTGATAGGCACATCAATGTCACATGCCCAAATCTGATTTCCCCACCTTCCCCATTAAATCTGCTCTTCCCGAAGTCTGCCACAACTCAACCAATGCCAACTTTTACCTTCCAGCTGCTCAGCCCAAAAATCTCAAAATTATCCTTGAATCCTTTTATCTTCTCACAACCTGCAACCAATCCAACAACAGCTCTACCTTCAAAATATACCTAGAATCTAACTGCCTCTTACCACTTCTACCCTGGTCCAAGCTATCATGTATCACTAGGATTGTAAAAGCTAGTGTCTAGCTTTGGCCTTCCCCCAATTACCTGCACACACAATACAGACATCATCTTCTGTCTTTCACAACCACCGTAATTGTTTTATAATTTAAGTCTGATCATGTTACCCTTCAGTTCAAATGACCTTTAGTGGCTCTCTATATCATGAGACCAAAAGCCTTAGGCCTTACGTGATTGACCCCTGGTTCCCTCTCTGACCTCATTTCCCACAACTCTCCCCCTTACTTGCTCCATTCCAGCAACACAGACTCCCTGCTTTTCCTGGACCATGCCTGGCATACTTCCATTTTGCACCTATTGTTTCCTATGCCTGGGATGCCCATCTCCCAGGTATTTACATGGCTCAAGATCTCACGTCTTTCAGATTTTATTTAAACACTATCTTCTTGGTGAAGACTTCCCTAACTCTTAATTTAAAAGTGCACCACCATGCAACACCCCGTCTCCTCCACACTTATCACTATACATTTTAATTAATTTCTTATTTTTTGTCTCTACCCACTAGAATGTAAGCCTCATGAGGGCAGGAATTGTTGCCTGTTTTCTTTAATGCTGTTTTTCCAGTACTGGGAATAGTTCTGTTATAGGTAGTCAATAAAATTTTCTGATTTATTTTTGTTGAAAAGCTCTACCTTAAAAATGTCATCTTATCATGACATAAAGTAGCACTTCTCCAAATTTATTCTTCCTTTCATATTCTATAGCTTAGTTTATAGGGCCATTATCTGCCATCCTCACAAGCTAGAAATGTCAGAATCACTAATCACTTGAAACATTGGCTTCCTTTTATTCTCTAGGAGTTCCTGGGTGCTGCAAAGGGTTAACACGCTCAGTTGCTAACCAAAAGGTTGGAGGTTCAAGTCTACACAGAAGTGCCTTAGAAGAAAGACCTGGTAATTTACTTCTGAAAAAATCAGCCACTGGAAACCCTATGGAACATAGTTCTGACACACATGGCACTGCCATGAGTCAGAATCAACTCACTGGCAACTGGTAGTTCATTCTTTAAGTCTATCACCCACCTCTCTCTCTCAAATTTACACCCTCTGTAACTCCAGCACCACCTCCTGAGTTCAGGCTCTCACTGGATCCAAACTGCCCGAAGTCCATGTTCCTCAACATGAAAAATGAGGCCCTCTTTCCATCAGAATGCAGCCTACCTTAACAGCCTCATATCTTCAGTTCTCCCCGAAACCCTGCTCTCCACAGATCCTGCTTTCCTCAGTATAGCATGTTCTTTGAGTTTTACTGCTTTTCTTAATACCCCCTCTGCCTAGAAAGAACATTCCTCCTTTGATAAACAATTTCTGAGTCATTTTCCAGGACCCACCTCAAATATCACTTCTATCAAGTCATCAAAATCAGAACAGCTAACAATGACTAAGTGCTTACTGTGATCTAAATAATTTAATTGTATTATCTCATTTAATCCTTAGATTGGAAAGGTATTAATAATTTCCCCAAATTATTGATGATTAAAAAAAAAAGAGGCTAAAAGAAATGAAGGAGCTTGTTTTAGATTACAAAATGAATGAGAAGATGAGCAAGGTTTTTGATTCTAGGTCTAATTCTAAAGTCTAAAGGAAAAACAGCTGAACTGACTTTCAGATGAGTATTCTGTGTATATTTTGAAGGTAAAGGTATTTGCTCATCTGATTGTCTTTACTGAATTAAGGTCATTTTGAAACTACTGATTTTATTGCCATGAGACAAGAACTACAAACCACAAAAGGTAAGAAGGAACCACTCTACAACTACCCAGATAATAAATTAAGGTGTACACTCTAAAAATTGTGTCAGTTTGCCCCCCCCTCAAAAAAAAAACCGTAGCTTTTGTGGGTAAATGTGTGTGATGAGAATATAACGCCATTACTGTCAATTCATAACTTTTACAAAATCATAGGCAAGGTAGAAAGAACAGAGCCTTGCATTTGTAAGCCATAAAGCCCACATAAAGGTCAATTTATACGTTGAGCATGACCACCCAGTAATTATAATTTCCCTAGTCCTTGCCCTTCTTGATAGAGCTTCATCACCCGACCCTTTCATTTCTGTCGCTTTGCTCGGTTTGCATACAGCATCTCACCCAAAGCAGATTTTGACGCAGCCTCTGAAGGCAGCTTCAGCAGGTCTATAGAAATGGCCCCAGGGTTGTCCCCAAAATGGCCCTGCCTGGGTTGCCATGGTAAACAGCCAGGCTAGAGTGCTATATTCAGTTCTCTGCCAGGGTCGCCATGGTGACTGCAAAGAACTGCTTCTTAGAAGGACCTCACAAGGGCACGTTTCCATGGTGACCCTAGCTTGCGTATTTCTAAGCAACCTCCCTTCATTTATACCATGACCAATCATGGCAGGTTCATTTTTAGAGTAACCCTGGAAGGTTTACCCCAAAGACTCCATCATAACACATCAAGATTTGAAAGTTAGAATGTATGTAAACAAGATATAAATGGTGCCATTTGCAAATAAAATCAATCCCTATATATTATAGGAAGGATCTGTTTTGATGGGTAACAAATAATCATAATGATTACAATGCCTCTGTTAAATATGTGTTTCAAATATTAATTGAAAGTAATCTACAGAATATAAAACAGATAACTAAAGTCTCAAATTTCTCCAATCTTAGAATTTAGCAAATAATTAGGTATTAAATACTTTACAGTGGACATGAAACAAACAAATGAAATCATAGATACATATTGACCATTAGGTTATAATAAGAGTACCAAAGACATTTTGATGGAGCAAAAGATAAGTATTTGCCAACCAAATTAAGGAAAAAAAGCAAAAACTAATTTCCTTCAGCTGAGTTTGAAATGCCTACACATATTTGGGACAAATCTATTTTTTTTCCCGTGTTTCTGCTGTTGGAACCATCCCAAGAAATCTTCCTTTCATTTTAAAATACGAATATAGGCCATCCTGAACAGATGCTTGGTTTTTAAGCCATCTTACTCTTCTGGAACTTTAAAATACTGTATTTTTTATAGTACTTGGCCAACAGTAAAATTTTATCTATACACCAATTTTGACATTTTGAATAATTATTTAACAAATAGCAAACAAATTCTAAAGTTCAAGAGATGAAGATAAAATTTCTGTACAACTACCCAAAAAGCAAATAGAAGTTCCTTATTGGCTGGAAAAAGTTGATCTTGGGTACCCTTCCCTTCTCCTCATTTTAAGGTAAAAATATAGACAATTGTTCCCTCAAGCACTAGTTCCATTGATTCAGCATTTTCTATTATTCATTGCCCCAGATTCCTTTCTCCTACTCTGTCCACTGCAGCCCTCCATCTCTATGCACATTCCATTCAGGAGAAAAGAATTTCAGTTTACAAAACTATGGTTATGAAACATAGCAAGTAAAAGCCATACTAACAATTTAATTCATAATTACTATTTAGTGAAATCTCAGTGTTTTTCATAAAACCTGACTTTACAGACACCTGTTGCTAAAAGACACCCATATGTTTTCATGAATCAGATTAGTCACTAATTTTCATCCATTCATTTACTCATTCATTCAGCAAATATTTACTGAGTGACTACCATGGAGCCCTGGTGGCACAATTGTTAACAGCCAAGGCTGGTAACCAACAGGTTGGCAGTTCGAATCTACCAGGCACTCCTTGGAAACCGTATGGGGCAGTTCTACTTTGTCCTTCAGGGTCGCTATGAGTCAGAATCAACTCAAAGGCAATGAGTTACCATGTGCCAGTCACTGTTCTGAGAGCTAGGAACACTGCAGTGAATAAATTAAAAATTCTTGCCTTTCAGGTGCTTAGATTCTGGAGGTAGGGAGAGAGAGGAACATAATATTAGGAAAATCATATATTAGATAGTGATTAAAGCTATGGAGAAAACTAAAGCAGGGAGGAGGGATGCAGAGTCCCCAGCCCAGTCAGGACGGAGGCTACAACGCTACAGATTAACAGGGGACTTCAAGGACTCCTCTACTTACCTGACACGTATATATCCAATACAGTTGTTAATGTTTTTGTTGTGTGCTGTCAAGTTGATTCCAACTCACAGGAACCCTACAGGACAGAGTAGAACTGCCCTATAGGGTTTCCTAGGCTATAATCATTATGGGAGCAGAATGCCAGGTCTTTTCTCCCATGGAACCACTGGTAGGTTTGAACCTTTTGGTTAGGAGACAAGCATTTAACCACTGACCCACCAAGGTCCTTATACTCTGTGCAGTACTCAACTCTAATCTAAATTCTTAAACTAAAAAAAAAAAAAAAGGAGAATGCATCTTTTATAGACTGCTCAACAGAAGTTAGCTAGAATAATAATCAATTTTTCCCAGCTCTATGCTTGCTTTCTGAGAGACAGCATTGTCTGAAGTGGCCAAGAGATACCATCACCTTCAATCCCACTTCTGTCTTTCAAGAGCTGTATAAACTTGGACAAGTTACTATACCTTCCAAGTCTCTTCCTCAATTTTAAAATGAGAGTAATTCCAATATGATAGGATAATTAAGAAAATATGGAAAGACAGTAAAACACAAATACTAAAATATCTGTGGGTAAAATATATCCTTTGGCATACTTCAGACAAAAAAAAAAAAAAACAGATGGAACAGAGAGCTATGAAAAAAGTTTGGCAACATCCTATTGGGAACTGCTGAAGTCCAGTGATGAGTTCATTACATTATTAGATCTCTTTTTGTTTATGCTGGAAAATTGCCCTTATAAAGTATTTTAAGAAAAGCATTCATCTTGCAAAAGATGATAGCTCCTTTGTAAAGACATTTACAATAACTAGGAAAAAAAGCATATAGGAACACCAACTTATTTTATATAAATATCTTATAAACTAGCAATAAGTGGGTTTATTTATTCGGGATCTATTAATCCTCTGGAACAATTGTGGTACTTTCCATGTCTTTTTCTAACACACAATATCCTTTTTAAAAAATTTGTGCTTTCCTCAGAGTATAAGACTTTTAAGTCAGGAAGGCAGAAAGGCATGATTGTTAAACTTGCAGACTCACTTGGTATTCAATGTATAATAGATTCGTTGGCAGAGATTCTAGTATCATTTTCTGAATGCTTAGAAAAAACATGCAACTGAGCTTTACATTGCTAATAAAAATTTTTGACAATGAACTCTGTATGATTATATCAAGAAACTTGAAAACTTACCAGCTCAGTATCTGCCTTTTTGTAGGTCAAAGCTTCAACTTTGGAATCCA
Source organism: Elephas maximus indicus (assembly GCF_024166365.1). NCBI lineage: Eukaryota > Metazoa > Chordata > Mammalia > Proboscidea > Elephantidae > Elephas > Elephas maximus. The sequence goes on from NC_064821.1 coordinate 141,659,009, forward strand.
GTTCTGCTTGTATTTGGTCTCTTCTTTTCATAACACCCTTCATATAAAACATGAGTATAAAATAGGTATAAACTTTTCTATAATAAAAATATACCTTTTAGAATATAAATTGCTTCTCCTCCCCAAGCCATCAGTCTTTTAGGGATAAAAATTGTTTTAAATCTTTAAAAGCTAAATCAAACAGAAGCACATATTAAGAATGTTTTCCATAAATCTTCTTATTAGTCTTCCCATTGCATATTTTACCTGTTTAAGCAACATATGTACAATTTTTGAAGGGGCACCCTAACCACATACAACTCTTTAAAAAGAGCAAAGAGCAAAACAATCATACAAAAGAAAACCAGCAGGTGCACTAGAAATAAAGTCTATAGTACAAACTGGTCACAGCTGAGAGGTTACCATGGGACTCTCACCTGAAAATATCTACAATTAGTGGCAGCCCTCTTATCCAACTCCAAAGAGATGGTTAATCAAAACAGGCAATTATAGTGGGGAATCAGAAAATTGAAGTGTGTATTCACATCTGAAGCATTTTATTTTAGCTCAAAATGTATAAATATTCATTAATTAGCCAAGCTTTTGATGAGAAATCATGGCCTTTTCTTTGACTGACAGGAATCCCAACTTGTTTTCTTGAATAAGCACAATTTCTTGTTTCTTTAACTTGAAACATTCTTGTGAAGAAATTGAATGCAGAATCCATCTACATTTTTTTTTTTACTTTCGGCAATCTCTTATAATGTCTTTCTCTTGAAGACTCACTTTTCTCCAAATACATCCTTTTAGACTTTACTGACATAAGGACTCTTTTTATTTTTTAATTTGTGCTCATATTACTTTGATTTTCACACTATCAATTAAATAATGAAATTCTAATAATGAACATAAATAGCCTAAACAGATTAAGGAAAAAAATAGAGCTAACTCTGGGTAAGTATAACAATCAATGAAAGGGGAAATGCAAGAAGAAAAGGGCCTTATGAGGTAGAGTTCTTTTGGTGTCTCACAGAGGAAGGGAAGAATGTAGAAACGAATCAGTTACACAGAGGTCAAAGAAGACAGCTCTACAGAGTTTGAGTGAGAACTGAGAGGTATTAAGGATAAAAACAATCCTGAGGGCCAAAGATTGAACAGGCCCATGGAACAAAACAAGACTAAAGGGGCACACCAGCCCTGGGGCAGAGACTAGAAGGCAGGAGGGAACAGCAAAGCTGGTAATAGGGAACGCAGGATTGAGAAGGGAGAGTGTTGACATGTCGTGGGGTTGTTAACCAAAGTCATAGAACAATGTGTGTACTAACTGTTTGATGAGAAACTAGTTTGTTCTGTAAACCATCTAAAGAACAAAAAAAAAAAAAAAAAAGAATCCTGAGGGCCTGTGTCTGGTGGAGTCACTTTTAAATCATTCAGGAGAGATTGATATTTCTCTATTTTTAAAGAAATCAATAGAAATATTCAACTCAGTACCACAAGTTCCTTTGTATATATTTCAATGTTTAACTGCCATTAGTGCTGGGAAACCCCTTCCTTTCTCTAACTCAAATGACTCATACTGTAATTTAGTCCCATTTATTTCAGGTCTTTTTCCAAAAAACATGAAGGACGGTTGTGAAAATTACACAAACTTAATAATCATTTTGTCAAGACATATATTTTTTAACTCAGACTGAAAAACAATAATAAAAAAAATTCTAACATAAAACAGAACCAGAACACCGCAAAATAAATACAGTAATCATACCCTAAAAGGCTGCAAAATAACACAATTAAATGAGGACCTCAAAAATAATTATTTCTGGTTGCTATTATAATTTTTCCACACCTTTAAAAACACAAGACTTAAAATGCTCTGACTAGAATTTCCAGCTGACATAATAAGGGCAAAACATCATCCAATTAAGGAAGAAACATATACTATTTTTAATGATACAAATCAGATTTCTTTGTGAACTCGCACAAGACAGAGATCAATAATAAAGTAAAATGAAGAACACCAAAGACATAAGGAAAATATGAGCCCACAAGAAAGAAAGGGCCACATAAACCAGAGATTCCATCAGCCTGAGACCAGAAAAACTAGATGGTACCTGGCTACCACCAATGACTGCCCTGACTGGGAACACAAAAGAGAATCCCCAATGGAGCAGGATAAAAGAGGGATGCAGACCTCAAATTCTAATTGAAAAAACCAGGTTTAATGGTCTGACTAAGACTGGAGGAACCCCAAAAGCCATGGCCCCTGGACTCTGTTAGCCCAAAGCCAAAACCATTCTCGAAGTCAACTCTTCAGACAAAGATTAGACTGGGCTATAAGACATAAATGATACTGGTGAGGAGTGTGCTTCTTAGCTCAAGTAGTCACATGCGACTATGTGGGCAGCTCCTGTCTGGGGGCCGGATGAGAAGGCAGAGGGGGTTGAATGGACACAGGAAATACATGGTAGAAAAGAGTGTGCTATCACATTGTAGGGAGAGCAACTAGGGTCACTTAACAAAGTGTATATAACTTTTTGTATGAGAAACTGACTTCAATTGTAAACTTTTACTTAAAGCACAATAATAATAACAATGAAGTACAATCATAGGCTATAGCTGAGGAATTTGACAGACAGGACGGAGACTCCACAGCAGTGAACCATTAGAAGATCCAGAAAAGGAAGAAAGGTTTGTTTATAGGGGAACCTCAATAAAGTCAAGCAACAGCAGAAGTCTGAAGTATCCCACAAAATATTTAAAGGCTCTGTCAAGGAAGGACCTAAGGATGTGGAAGGCAGTCCATTATCACAGCTCCGCAAGGCTAGGAGAGCTTTCCTTACCAAGACAAAGGCAAAGTTTTAAAAAAGAAAAAAAATTCTAGAAATCAAGTGTACAGGAAAACAGAAAACAGACATGGCTTCAGTTATAAACAGTAGAAGAAATGGGCTATATCTGAATGCAAGCTGACTTCCTTCCCCTACCTTCATGTGAAAACACCAGAGACCTAAGGGTGCCAGTCTGGCTGTACAGGGGACTGTGAAAGGACAGTACTGAATGATAAGCATTAAATTTGCAGAAATCATTGCCAAATCCCAAATATCTAGAAACCTTAACTTGAACTGAGGACTTAAAATGCAGAACTTTAATTTAAAAGGAATAAAAGACTTTTTAAACAGTGAGAGAGAAACATTTTTAACTTCAAGGATTTTTTTTTTTTTTTGAAACATCCTCAATAGGATCTAGAGGATAGAACAAGCATCAAGATCCTACTCGAGTACTTTTTCCAGAATGGTGCTTAGTAAATTGTTCAATCAAATGTATCTGGAAAAGTAAAAGCAACTCTTTGATAAAAGAAATACCCAAAGCACTAAAAGTTCTTAAAAAGTAAAATTAAAAAGGGTGTGGAAACTATTCATTTTCTTTAAGTAGATCTTGACCGAGGATGCTTCCAATCTATACGTAATCTTACGAACATTTTTTTGTGGCTGTTGAGTATTCCTGTCTTTCAGTAATGTATTCTTACATTTAACCATTCATTCAGTGAACAAATATTTATTACGCATTTACTTGCAAAGCATCCTGCTAGGATAGGAAGATAGTGCTGAACAAAATAGATATAGAAGCTGCCTTTAAAGAGTTATAATCAGGTAAGGGACTACATAAATGTAGAATTAGGTGTTCTTACCATTAACATTTCACTATAAAGCACGTACTCGTGTACAACAGGCAGCAGGGTCTCTGAGAGTCCGGACATTCGTTTTTCAGTGGCCTTACAGCATTTGTCAATGCAGCTGGCGACACCTTTTAGGCTATCAACCAGGTCCTCTTCTGACGCCGACCAAAGGATATGAATTGGGCCATATTCTTTCATTTCCTCAAAATATTCTACAAAAAAAAAATTAATGACTTCTTAATAACTCTTTCAATTTCCACTAGTTTTCAAAGTCCCTATATCATAGTAAGAAAAGACTTTATTTCTCTCATTGTGCACATGTTCTTGCATATGACCGTAAGAAAATGGATTTTATCTGTCATTAAATTGACCAGTCATTCCAGTTTGCCCTGGTTAGTCCCTGAATGACTACTGTCCAGGTGTAATCAGTAATAACATCCCTTTTCACCCTCAAAAGTGTCCTGGTTTGGAAGATGAATTACATGACCACCTATCTATCATGGACTTCTAAATGAGCACTAAGTAGTATCAGAATTACAAGTTCTGACTCTTTTGCTATGTCTCTAGGCTCAACATTACTAGGATAAGAATCTCCCCTTCCTATTTCTTCTAGTGCCTCTGCTCTGTCCTTTCCCAATGTGTCAGTCCTCTTTATTTTTGTTTTGCTTCTTCACTTTTTTTTTTTTAAGTCTAAACCAATCTTTTATTTCTTGATATCACCTTAACGTCCTCTCCATATGGAAGTTCTATGATTACGCTATTTAGTTCCTCTTTTTTGTTTTAATGTTGTCATCATTCACATATTGACATCTCTGTTTCCCTATTTTCAGTCATTTAGCTTTAACTTATTTTGTGGCTTCCCCATCTGGGTTGCTTTCTGGTTGCTCTGTCCTGTGTTCTAGTCTTAGGTTTTTATCTGATATTGTTGGTTCTCTAACTGGTGGACTCCCTTTAATATTTCTTGTAATTTTGGTTTGGTTTTAACAAATTCCCTTAACTTCTGTTTATCTGTAAATGCCCTAATCCTGCCTTCATATTTAAGAGACAGTTTTGCTGGATATACAATTCTTGGCTGGCAATTTTTTTTTCCTTCAAGGCTATATATATTTCATGCCATTGTCTTCTTGCCTGCATGGTTTCTGCTGAGTGGTCAGAGCTTAGTCTTATTGACTCTCCTTTATAGGTGACTTTTAATTTAGCCTTAGCTGCTCTCAAGATTCTATCTTTATCTTTGGCTCTGGCAAGTTTGATTATAACATGTCTTGGTGACTTTCTTTTGGAAGCCACCTTGTGTGGGGTTCATTGAGCTTCTTGTATAGCTCTTCACTTTTGATGATATCCTTCTCACCATTTTCTCCAAGAAGTGGCAATAAAAATATTAAGAACACTCACCACCTATTTAGTGATTACTGTCGCTCTACATGTTTTATTTAGAAGCGTTACCTCCTTTTTTTTTCCTCCTGATAACCTCCAAAGTGAGTATTACTTACTATTCCCGGAGGAGAAAATAAAGGCCTTCCCCAACCCCAAGAAGAGGCAGGGCAGAGATATTAGTTCTGTTCTCCTGACTCCAGGCCTAGCATTCTCCACACTACAAATCCTTAGTATTGCCTAAAAACCAAAAACCAAACCCAGGGCCGTCAAGTCGATTCCAACTCATAGGGACCCTATAGGACAGAGTAGAACTGCCCCATAGAGTTTGCAAGGAGTGCCTGGTGGATTCAAACTACCGACCCTTTGGTTAGCAGTAAAAGCACTTAACCACTGCACCACCAGGGTTTCCTAGTATTGCCTAGGCCCTTATATATACTTATCAATCTGCTTGGAAGCTCTCTTTTGGGAATTACACAATTTTGTGTTTATTTCTCTAAGATACTATGTTTCTGCTGACAAGTTTTTTTTAATTTCAGCACTACACTGTGTGGATAACCAGAGGTTCCAGGTTCTAGTTGAGCAAATGAAAAAGAGAGGTTTGGACATCCAGCAGTCCTTGCCCTGCCAAGCTGATATCCTCTCGATAGGCTATCATCCAAAAGGCTACACCCTTCACCTACCACAGGGCACACACAATGAGGCTACAGAACTATTCCTGTGTGAATCAGCATGGAGAGATTGTTAAAACCTCCTGACCATGCATTCATAATTCTTACTCACAGGACTAATACCCTCAGCTCCAGAACTATATATCTATACCTGCCTACCACACAACAAGAATCCTTGGGTGGTGCAAACAGTTAAGTGCTTAACTAATAGCAAAAAGGTCAGCAGTTCGAACCCACCCAGAGGTATCTCAAAAGACAGATGTGGCAATCTGCTTCTGAAGGTGACAGCCTTGAGAACTCTAGGGAGAAATTCTACTCTGCATATATGGATCACCATGAGTCAGATTCAACTTGAAGGCAAACTAACAACAACAACAAGAACCTGAAGGTCTCCAAACAAAACTTGTCTTCTTTTTCTTCATTTCCCCAATTACATACCCTACTTAGTGTGTAATCCATCCATCTAAGCAAAAAATCTGGGTTAATCCTAGACTCCCACTTTCACCAAGCCAATCAATCACCAATTCCAGTATTTCCAGATCTCTCTCTTTCTCCATACATATTTTGGAGATATTCTCCATACATATTTTGACTTGAGTCAAAATACTTGCTCATTCATAATTTTATATTTATATTAAAGCATTATCCCACTGTATTATAATCATGTGTATAACTTGCTTGATTCTTAAAACAGGACGGAGTTTTCTTATCTTTGTATCCCAAATCCCGATACATAATGTGCTTAATAATATTTTCATATCAATGAAAGAATGATTAATGAAAGACTTCAATATTTGATAAGCTGTTTATTAAAAAATCTAGAGTTCATTTTAAAATCTGAATATTTTTACTTTTTTTTTTACTTTAACAGTATCAACATTCAATGATAAATAACTTTTTATATCTAGGAACTTACTAGCAGTGAGTAATTTTCACTATTTCAACATTCATATAAATACAATGTATTATTTTGTCTAATATTCATACGGAGCTCTGGTGGTCAAGTGGTTAAGAGCTCGACTGCTAATCAAAAGGCTGGCCATTCAAATCCACCAGGTGTTCCTTGGAAGCCCTATGGGGCCGTTCTGCTCTGTCCTATGGGGTCGCTATGAGTCAGAATCAACTTGACGACAACAGGTTTGGTTTTGGTTTAATATTCATATGAGTACAACAATACATTTAATCACCTGACTACTCATTAATGTTGGCTGAAATCGGTCATATTGCTCTAAATTAAACCATTACAACTTCAAAATCTTGCATGTTCAAATAAATGGAAAATATAAAGAAATTTTTTTAAGAAGAAAATATTAGATGTCACCTAATTAAAGTATTAAATTTAATGACCTTTAGAGTTCTTCCAAACTCCAATCTCCTGAGAATATGCCTGGCCTTTATTTTAAATAATGACCACATTCCACTAATATTTCTAGAAAATTTCCCACTTTTTTAATTTCTCAATTTGTGTGTATATCAATGTGTCATTATTTATACCTGTACAATATTTATTCTTACATACAGAGCTTCTGTAAAATTCTAAACAGTGTTTACACAGCACTCAAATCACGTCTTCATGCAAACATTTAATGAGCTGCGCTATAATTTATGTTTCCCCAACTAGATTGTGAGCTGAAGAACAGGCACCATATTATTCTTCCTTTAATCACCAGCACAAAGAAGTAACACAACAGGATCAGTAAAATTTTGCTGAATAACTGGGAAAAACAAAACAAAACCAAAGAAAAAAATAGTACCCAAAAAGACATAAAAAGGAAACCCCCGAGTTATAATCACCAAATTCTTTGTGATATGAATATGAATGAATACTCTATGTTGCTAAAATAAGATTTTATTTCAAAAAAGAAGAAACCATCTCATCATTTTGCATAAAACTTGGCCGGGGGGCTTCACATTTTAAAGACTAAGAAGCCTTTGAAGTTTGGGCCAGTGACCTCCAAATACGTACTGCTGTTACTGTTAGCCGCTGTTGAGTCAGCTCCTGATTTACAGTGAAGCCATGCACAACAGAACAAAATGAAGCCTGGTATTGCATAAATTCCCATGATTGTTGTAGATAAGACCTTGCGATCCATTCGCTGGTTTTCAGAAGTAGATTATCCAGGCCTTTCTTCCCAGTCCATCTTAGCCCGGATGCTCTGCTGAAATCTGTTCAACATCATAGCAATACACCAGCCTCCATTGACAGATGGGTGGTGGTGGTTGCACATTAGCTGAGAATCGAACCTGGGGCTCCCGCATAAGAGATGGGGATTCTACCACTGAACTGCCATTGTCCCCTAAATATGTAATTAAAAAAAAAAAAAAGGAAATCAAACCCATTGATGTCAAGTCAATTCTGAGTCATAGTGACCCTACAGGACAGAGCAGAACTGCCCCATAGGATTTCCAAGGAGTGGCTGGTAGATTTGAACTGCCAACGTTTTGGTTAACAGCTAAGCGTTTAACCACCGTGGTAGCTCACATTAACAGGAAAACCATTTAATGCTCTCCTTTAAAGACAGTTCAAATTTATAAAGTCTAGCACAAAATCCAGTTTTCCTTCTGAGCAGTTCATAAATAGTATAACCTATCAAAGATTTGGTGGCGTAGTGGTTAGGTGCTATGGCTGCTAACCAAAGGGCTGGCAATTCGAATCTGCCAGGCGTTCCTTGGAAACTCTATGGGGCAGTTCTGCTCAGTCCTATCGGGGGGTCACTATAAGTCAGAATCGACTCGATGGCACTGGGTTTGGTGTGTTTTTTTTTTTTTTTTTTTGGTTTTATCAAAGATTTTAAAACTATTCCCTTGCACAAATCAATATGACATTCTATAAAGCTCTTAAGTGTCAGGAGTTTCCAGAAGCTTTTTTGAATTACTATCCCACCTAACTACACATTAGCAATCTATGTAACAAAATTGGACTCACAGAACCTTATTAAAAGAATTCGCTGTTTGACATCAAAAACAACAAATGGTAAATGCAAGGGCAAACTATAGGGTCGCCATGAGTCGAAATCGACTCGATGGCACTGGGTGGGCTTAAGGGTAAACTAAGAAGGCTTAAAGCAAACCATGTTCTGTCACCACATGCCACGATGATCTCAGGCGCAATGCATGGAAATGGAAGGTAGAGGGAAGAAAAAAGTAGAAGCAGCTATAACAATTTTCCATATTTTATCTCTATTTGATGAATAATTATTTCATTATAAAGAAAATTTTCCTATCCCCATTCCTAAATCTTATGTTCATTATTTTTTTAAACACTGAACAAATCTATGTATTCGGCACTTTCTAGATGTTAGATGCTAGAGAGCAGATACCAGATATTGCTATTTCTAGATACTAAAAATAAATTAAAACTTTGCCTTCTTACCTTCATGAACCTTATTGTCTACTGACTTTTGTTTCTCTTTAATTCCTCATCTCGAATACGAACTCGTGCTAGGATATATATTTCCTAACTCAGTTAAAAAAAAAAAAAAAACCTACCTATTTTTAATGTAGGCAAATGCAAAAATATACCTCCTTCCAATTAGGAAAGAATCATTGCAGAATAAAGTCTAACTTATAAACTGAAAAAATAGAAAACAGAAGTGAAATGGTAATAGAAAATAGAAGAGACCTATTTTCTAAAATATAAATCCATCTACCATGCTTGGAGAGGTCTAGTACAGAGTATTTGTCCCAAAAACTCATTAGAAAATATGGAAACCATTTTCCTTGAAACATCATTTTTTTTTTATCATAAGCTCTGTTCCATATTAAACCTGTGATGGCAACTTCATATAATTATATCCAAATCCTTAAGTTTACTTTTCCATTACCCAAAATGGAAGCCAGAACAGCTAGTATCTGAGTAAAGCAATAAGGACTAGCCATGGCTACCTCCATAATGGTTTAGGAATTAGAAAATTTCACAGCATGGCTGGGCATAAGCCACTCCTTAAAGGTGAAATTCTAACTTAATATTGCCATATTGTGCCAGCAAATGTAATGGTCCATCAGAAACTGTTGTTGTTGTTAGGTGCCATCAAGTCCATTCCGATTCATAACGACCCTAGGCATGACAGAACGAAACACTGCCTGGTCCTGCGTCATTCTTAAAATCTTTGTAATGCTTGAGCTCATTGTTGCAGCCACTGTGTCAATCCACCTTGTAGAGGGTCTTCCTCTTTTCCACTCTGTACTTTGCGAAGCATCGTGTTCTTCTCCAAGGACCGATCTCCTGACAACACGTCCAAAGTATGTAAGGCACAGTCTCGCCATCCTTACTTCTAAGGAGCATTCTGCTCGGACTTCTTCCATGACAGATCTATCTGTTCTTTTGTCAATCCATGGTATAGTCAATATTCTTCGCCAACATCACAATTCAAAGGTGTCAATTCTTCTTCGATCTTCCTTATTCATTGTCCAGCTTTGACATGCATATGATGCTATTGAAAATACCATGGATTAGTTCAGGGGCACCTTAGTCTTCAAGGTGGCATCTCTGCTTTTCAACACTTTAAAGTGGTCCTTTGCAGCAGATTTACCCAATGCAAATCGTTGTTTGATTTCTTGGCTGCTGCTTCCATGGCTGTTGATTGTGGATCCAAGTAAAATGAAATCCTTGACAACTTCAATCTTTCAATCTTTTCTCCATTTATCATGATGTTGCTATTGGTCCAGTCGTGAGGATTTTTGTTTTCTTTATGTTGAGGTGCAATCCATACTGAAGGCTGTAGTCTTTGATCTTCATTAGTAAGTGCTTCAAGTCCTCTTCACTTCCAGCACGCAAGGTTGTGTCATCTGCATAATGCAGGTTGTTAATGAGTCTTCCTCCAATCCTGATGCCCCGTTCTTCACACAGTCCAGCTTCTCGGATTATTTGCTCAGCATACAGATTGAATAGGTATGGTGAAAGAATACAACCCTGACGCACACCTTTCCTGACATTAAACCACTCAGTATCCCCTTGTTCTGTCAAAACAACTGCCTCTTCATCTATGTAAAGATTTCTCATTAGCATAATTAAGTGTTCTGGAATTCCCATTCTTAGCAAGTTATCCATAATTTGTTATGATCCACACAGTCGAATGTCTTTACATAGTCAATAAAACACAGGTAAACATCCTTCTGGTATTCTCTGCTTTCAGCCAGGGTCCATCTGACATCAGCAATGATATCCCTGGTTCCATGTCCTCTTCTGAAACCAGCCTGAATTCTGGCAGTACCCTGTCGATATACTGCTGCAGCCATTTTTAAATGATCTTCAGCAAAATTTTGCTTGCGTGTGATATTAATGATATTGTTCTATCATTTCCACATTCGGTTGGATCACCTTTCTTGGGAATAGGCATAAATATGGATCTCTTCCAGTCAGTTGGCCAGGAAGCTGTCTTTCATATTTTTTGGCATAGATGAGTGAGCACCCCCAGCGCTGCATCTGTTTGTTGAAACATCTCAATTGATATTCCATCAATTCCTGGAGCCTCGTTTTTTGCCAATGCCTTCAGAGCAGTTAGGACTTCTTCCCTTCAGTACCATCAGTTCCTGATCATATGCCATCTCTTGAAAGGGTTGAACATTGACTAATTCTTTTTGGTGTAATGACTCTGTGTATTCCTTCCATCTTCTTTTGATATTTTCCCCCATAGAATCCTTCACTATTGTAACTCGAGGCTTGAATTTTTTCTTCAATTCTTTCAGCTTGAGAAACGCCGAGTGTGTTCTTCCCTTTTGATTTTCTATCTCCAGCACACGTCATTATAATACTTTGCCTTCTCGAGCCACCCTTTGAAACCTTCTGTTTAGTTATTTCACTTCATCATTGCTTCCTTTTGCTTTAGCTGCTCAACATTCCTGAGCAAGTTTCAGAGTCTCCTGTGATATTCATCTTCGTCTTTTCTTTTTCTTTCTGTCTTTTCAATGACCTTTGCTTTCTTCATGGATGATGTCCTTGGTGTCATTCCACAACTCATCTGGTCTCTGGTCACTAGTGTTCAGTACATCAAATCTATTTTTGAGATGGTCTCTAAATTCAGGTAGGATATACTCAAGGTCATATTTTGGCTCTCATGTACTGGCTCTGATTTTCTTCAGTTTTAGCTTGAACTTGCATATGAGTAATTGATGGTCTGTTCCACAGTCGGCCCCTGGCCTCGTTCTGACTGATGATATTGAGCTTTTCCTTCGTCTCTTTCCACAGATGTAGTCAATTTGATTCCTGTGTGTTCCACCTGGTGAGGTCCATGTGTATAGTCGCCATTTATGTTGTTGAAAGAAGGTATTTGCAATGAAGAAGTCATCGCAAACATCCATTAATAATCGGAACCTGGAATGTCTGAAGTACAAATCTAGGAAAACTGGAAATCGTCAAAAATAAAATGGAATGCAAAAACATTGATATCCTAGGCATTAGTGAGCTGAAATGGACTGGTATTGGCCATTTGAATCAGACAATCATACAGTGTACTGTGCTGGGAATGACAACTTGAAGAGGAATGGTGTTGCATTCATCATCAAAAGAACATTTCAAGATCTATCCTGAAGTACAATGCTGTCAGTGATAGGATAATATCCATATGCCTACAAAGAAGACCAGTTAATACCACTACTGTTCAAATTTAAGAGCCAACCACTAGGGCCAAAGAGGAAGGAATGGAAGATTTTTATCATCTGCTGCAGTCTGAAATTGATCAAATACGCAATCAGGATGCATTTGATAATTACTGATGATTAGAATGTGAAAGCTGGAAACAAAGAAGAAGGATTGGTAGTTGGAAAATATGGCCTTGATGATAGAAACAATGCTGGCGATCAAATGATAGCATTTTGCAAGACCAATGACTTCATCAGAAACTAAACAACTGAAATACCAGATCAGAGAGTCTACATACCCCTTTCTTCCTTGTAAATTCTCTGAGATATTTTATCGATCAAATTTATTTTCTGGCTAAATGTTTCAATAAAGTTATTCATATCCATGAACTCTTCTGGGCGATTTTTAACTCCTCTCATTGAGGATGCAACAGCTCTGACTGTTTGCCCCATCCGGCTTAGCAATCCAGGCCCTTGCTTCTTGTGAGAAGAGAGTTCCTAGAAACAAAACATGAAATATTTGCACTGAAGCAAGCAACAATATTCCCAGATTCAATAACAAAAGGAACCTAATTAGACGAATAAAATAAAGACAATAAAAATACTCATATAGGTCTTTTTAGTAGCATGGAATAGAAATGTTTTAATGCTAGTTTGAAGCAAATGAGTTTCATTAGGGTACAATTTCTCCTCTAAGTCCGTCTCTTTGGTAATATTCCCTTGCTAAGTACTTATGTAAAACACGTGTACAGACTTTCCTTAAAGCATTCATCTTTATAAGAACAGGGTTTTACGGAGGGAATAGTGCTCAAGAAGATACTAGAGAAGATATGAGGATGACATAATGTGCAACCTATATCTTATAACAGGAACTTAATGGAAAAAATAAAGGAAGATTTCTCAGGACCTGAGTTATTCCATTAAAAAAAAAATTGGAAAACTCCATTTATTCTTTGATCTTAATAATAGCTAACATTTATTGAGAACTTAACGTATTCTAGGCATTATATTCACATTTTTATATACACAATTCACAACAACTCTATGAAGCAGATTCTATTATTACCCTTATTTTACAGAAGAAAATGGAGGCATAGAAATGTTAGGTAACTTGCTCAAGGTCTAAGAGTTAATAAGTGGTAGAGCAAGAATCTGAATGCTGCCAGTCTGACTCCATAGACTGCTGTTTAGCATTAGCCTATTTTGCTTCTGTAAAGTCACGGGGTGGGTTTACAAAAAAAGATACTACATGGCCATAGCTCCTCAACCAAATGAGGTGGGGGCTAATTGTGATACCCATTCTACTGGCTGGTTTAATAAGATTTTTGATAAGATATCTAACTAGCTCTTTCATAGTGAATCCATAAAGGACAGTTACAAATGTGCTGAATGAAAGAAATGCTATAAAAGGATCTACTACATAGAAGTATCCCTTCAGAAATATGGCCATGTCTAAAAACAACAACAAAAAGAGGACAAGGGGTTCTAAATGATGGCTGTAGCGCTTCTTGAACATAGATCTGGGGACAAAGAGAAGTTGAAGAGGAACACACAAGAAAAAAATCTATAACAGTGATGACTACCTAATTCACAGATAATAATGTTATGTATTATTTACCCAATTATTAAATAAAATATTGTTCATCTTTCTCCAGATTTTCTTTCCCAAAGGTCTTACAGAAAATAATATACATAAACATGTTTATTTCTAAGTCAGTATGATTTGTGTCCAAATAATAACAGATCCCATCTTTGACCAAGCAACATATCCATCTAGGAGTCTGTGGCATCATTTGATACAGTACGCATTATCAGAGATACCACAAGTCACAACTGACGAGCTGTTACTGCAATTGTTGACTACAGAGAATGTTTCTAACAGCTTCTAAGGTTCAGGAGCTGGGCTAATTTCACATTAGCCACAAAAGGTTTCCCAACAATAAGTCTATCTGTTAAGATTGAGATGAGCCACTTTTTAGGTTCTACCACTTTGGCAAGAACTGACAGACAGAAAACTCAAAAGTGGTCTGTATTTAATAGTGACCCTTTGTCCATCCATTATCTTTCCTCAAGGAGGAAATTAAAAGGAAGAGGACATATACATTTTCTATATTAGAAATGAGACCCTCCACGAGGTAGCTGACAGACAAGTAAGAATACTGTAGCATACATCTATCTAATCAATCTACCTATTGATCTATATCTATCTAATGAAATTTTCATATTAACTTGGAAAACACGGACCCAATCTGACTGCAAAAAGTCTCAATATAAGAATATATTTGCATACGATCTGTACTGGCTATTATATGAACCCCAGCATTAAAAGAAAATTTCTTTCATCTATCAAGAAAAATGAGTGTTTGTACGTGGGGAAGGTATCAGATTTATAATGGTTATAATGTAGAATTGACACAGGGCTATATTTGAAGGATATCGCTCCAAGGTTTTTTTTTTTTTTTTTTAAGCCACCTTAAGTCAAGCATGATGATACCTGATTATAAAGGTAAAAAAGAGGAAGTGTACAATCAACTATACACACAGGTACTCAAGGATTATATGAATATAAATCAAAATTCTTTACCCACGCTTGTGCAGTCAGAAAAACTTTAAAGTCTTCATTAAATGTTAAAGTTGGATGATCAGCAATTCGGTTCAAAAATTTATGCAATGCCTTTCTCCGTGTCTCAATGAAGTCATCATTGAAGCGCTCCACCATTCCTTTCACTATAAACTTTTCTGGCAATGGCTGAAGCAAAAAAAAGATGTCCGAACATTATATTGCACAAGTTTATAAGCTCCTCTATAGGTCATTTCCTTTCTGGAAGACTAGTGTGCATTTAATCATTTCCTACAAAAATCTATTTTTTACATTCACAGTGTTAGAACCAAAATCTTAGAAATAATGTTACAATAGCTCTTTTAAAAATCTATACATAGATTAAAAAGTTAGAAACAAATATTTCTACGATAAATGAATTACACTGAATTTAAAGGTCTCAGATTAGTGTTTAGGCATTCGAAAGACTCACAGAACAAAATGGTAACCAGTCAATGAAACACTTGTAAAGCTTACAGGAATAATCAGAGTGGGGTGTGCTTCTTCAAGTTTTCCCTTCAACCACAGGAAATCTTGATATCGTCTTCTAACTTCAAATTCACTAGAGTCAAATTCACCACGAGATGTCTGAAGAAAGCGGGAAAAAAATAACATCCCATGCAATATGAGACAGGAGACAGTTGCCTAATGTTATTTTAGACATTCTGAAATAAATGGATCTCTAAGAAAAAATAATAAGCCTTAATTATTCAGTGTTTGCCAGCCTGCACTTTTTTTTTTACAGTCATCTACTCATGTAGCACATGAAACAAAGCAAACTTTTCTGTATTTCCAGAAAGAAAGCAAACATTATGCTGAAATTTAAAATCCACACTCAAAAATCTGTCTCATAACAACCATCTGTCTTCTACAAGATTTTAACTACTATTATCTTTGGCATGACTTTCTTGCTAACAAGTGTGCTCTGAATTTAGGCTTCAAATATATATCTTCTCTCCAGATGATTAGAATTCAGAATTTGAGGAAGGTCCTATTTTTACAGTTTGGAAAATAACCTGGATGTAACTGAGAAAAATGTTTTCCTGGGATTTGCTCAAATGAATTGCTTTGCTAAAATGTGATTTCAGCATATGAAAATTCTAACATTTTACAGAGTGATTTTACCACTGTTTTAAAAATGTTATTAATGGATATTTGATGTGAAAAGGAAATCTTCCTGCCATTTCCCAAGGAATTTTGTATAGAGCTGTATGCCCAAGCTCGTAAAAATTAAGCAAAGACATTAAAATATATGTTCTCAACAAACCGAAAAATCTATGCCAACATGTATGGCAAGAAGAAAACATGGGAACAATCTCAATCTCACTTCTATTGCCTGAATTCCAAGCCAAATACAAAAATCTGGATTATCTAAAGCATACTCACCTCTCACAAGAAAACAGTTACTCCTATCAATATTTCCACATACAACGTGACTGGACCATTGTAATCCACTGGGTTTTCATTGGCTGATTTTTTCGAAAGTAGCTCGCCAAGTATTTCTTCCTAATCTGTCTTAGTTGGACTCTCTGCTGAAACTTTGTTCAGCATCATTGCAACATGCAAGCCTCCATTGACAGAGAGGTGGTAGTTGTTCCTGAGATACACTGGCCAGAACTGAACCTAGGTCTCCCTCATAATAGGAGAGAAGAATTCTACCACTGAACTACCACTGTCCCCTGCCCTAAATCAATTCTTAAATCAACTATACAGTACTAAGTTCTATTATCATCTCAGTTTTATTGAAGCAAAAACTGAGGCCTGGAGGAATTAAATTTATGCTTTTAATTTCTTTGCCATACTGACTCCAACATTTTACATTCTATAAGAGAAAAGTTAGAACAGCATGAGAATACAGAAAAGAGGACTAGTTCAGCCAGGGGGCAATAAACAACCAGAGAAGCTTTCAGTGGCAACTAATATTTTGTGCTGTGCCTTAAAAAATAAATAGGTGTTCTTGTGTCTAAGAGATGGAAGGACACACCAGACAGAAAGAAAAACATGTGCGAACTCCTGAGAGCAAGAAATACCCTAGAATATTCGGACAACAGAAGCAGTTCTATGAGAGTGGTAAGCAAGGTATCTGATGTGGGGAGTCAGAGATGAGTTGCGTATGGTAGGTTGCTCTTTATAAAATGTCATACAAAGGAGTGTGCACTTTGTTCTATAGGAAACGAGGAGGCAAGGGAGATCTTAAACATTTGAGTGAAGAGATCAGATTTCTACATTTTTAAGAATTATTACTAGCAGCAGTGTGGAAGGTGCATTGAAAGATGTGAATATTGGAAGACAGTCCAGAAACTATTCAGCTATAAAAGAGGTTTACTTTTACATTTATAAACTACACTGGGCTAGGTTGAGGCTTCAAAAATAAAATACTATAACTTATAAAGATAGGGCAGATAAGTTGCAGTCTTACCCAAAATGGTTGAACACATAAGTCTATTCAGCTAAGATCTTGTAATGTGGAGAGTTATAATGTACAAGAAGTAATTCTGATAGTTGAAAGAGAGCAGCTATATTCAAGAAAATGCCCATTAAATGTTTACCTTAGTAATAATCCTATAAGTAATGAAAGTTTCAATTGTAGTAACATGGCTTTCAGGTTCATCAACTGTAATGAATAGATCCTTCAAATCTGGCTCATCTTCAAATTTGATTTGGTTTATCATTGACAAAGGGGATGTTGGTATCATAGGGCTGAGGGAATTCACGTCCATCAGTGAGGCATCCTAACGAAGAAAACATTCAAAAAATTACCATCAATAGAAAATATAGTTAAAATCCTGTTTTTTTAAACATCAATAATATTAATGAAACATGTCATGAATAAAAAGGATAACTGAATTTCTGGTTAAATACATTATACCCATTGCCATCGAGTTGATTTCGACTCATAGTAACCCCATACAGAGTAAAACTGCTTCATAGGATTTCCAAAGAGTGCCTGGTGAATTCGAACTGCCAACCTTTTGGTTAGCAGCCGTGGCTCTTAACCATTATGCCACCAGGGTTTCCTAAATATGCTATAGTGAATATCTATGTTTATCTCTGCTGCCTCTTAAATTCTCACCCCAAAAATGACAGTAAAGAAACAAACTAAATAAATAAATAAAGCATTAAACTTCAAGGATAAAGAAGAGACTATAGCAAACAAGATATGTTAACTATCTTTTGGAAACTGGAAATTTGATCACAGGCAGGATAAGTGAAATAACAATACAGAGAAGGACGGCAAACTACAAATGAAGCAAGCACACTCGACTGAGAATCCCAGGGAGACTCAGGAAGTAGAGGCTCAGGAATCTGTGGGCACAGAGGTACTGTACAGAGCTAAAACCAGAAACACTGGATGAAAATTTAGTAAAACAAAAAAGAGAATCTTAGATTGTCTCACCTACCCCATGCAATCAGGTGACTGCCCCTCTCCCATTTGGCTGAAACCTAGAAGAATTACTTTTTGAAGGGTCTCTAGGTGACTGCCCCTCTCCCATTTGGCTGAAACCTAGAAGAATTACTTTTTGAAGGGTCTCTGTACTCAAGGGTAGCAGGCAGAATGAGAGGAGGGGCCTTATGAAATTGCAGGTATCAAATAAAAAGTCCTACATACCAGATAGACACACATCCAACCTCTTTTCTCACTTGCCCCAACAATGTTGGCAACAAGGGGCAAAACCCCAGTGGTTGGAGGTTTCCTCTTTGCTGACCAAGTCCAAAGAAAACTGAGAGTTAGAGCCCCTTACTGAATTAGCCAGGTCTCTGCATAATCACCCTACAGCAGAGGCCCACCATGCATGCAGAATGTCTACTCAGCTTTTCAGTCACACGTGTAGGAACCACCAAACATAAGGAAAGCCTGTAAAATGACAGAGAGTCACAAGTCACAAAGAAAAATCAGAAAACCAGAGGAGGCAGATGAAGTAGATAGAGCAGAGCACTAAAAGCAAAAATAAATAAATAAACTATGAAATCATCAGAGAGATAAGAGAAAATATTAAGTCCATGAATAAGAACATGACACTGTAAAAAGAATACTCAGAGATTAACGACAATGAAAAGAGGTTAATAGAAATCAAATGATGACATCAGAATTAATAAAACTACAAAAGTTTGAAAAAAGGACCTCAAGAACCCTTCTGCTAAGTTGAACGAAAAGAACAAGAAACAGGAAATCAAAGAGAACAGACTTTTTTTTTAAATTAAAGGATCCAGGCAGACAGAGCGTAAATAAAAAGAATTCCAGAAAAGGGAAAAGATGGAATTATTAAAGCAATAACATAGGAAAATGTCCTTGAAGTGTTTTCAGATTGATAGGGTCTGTCAAGCCCCCTCGAAATTGATGGGTCAGTGGTGGGGTGGATAGCAAGTGTCATCTGACACTTCAGAATAATAGATGTTAAAGAAAAAATCCTAAAAGCTTTCAGAAAGAATATAAATAGGTAACATACAACAGAAATCTTAGCAATCAGAATGGGATCAGATTTCTCAAAAGCAACACTGGAATCTAAAGGGCAATAAATATCTTCAAAATTTTGAGAAGAAAATATTCTCCATCTAGAATTCTATAGCCAAGCAAATTATTACTCAAGTGTACAGGCATAATAAAGCCATTTCAGATACCTTAGATTTCAAAAACTAATCCCCACCCCTGCCATGCACCTGTTCTTTGGAAGCTTGTTTACTTCTCCTAAACAAGATTATATACCAAGAAGAACTAGGATTTAAAAACAGGAGATCCAACAAAATAGAAAAGTAAAGGGAATTTCCTATATAGTGAAAGGAAGTTCACAGTTGACAATCTGCAGCAGATCTAGAGCAAACCTATACAGACTGGACCAGGGAGACAGAGTCTCCAGGGAGGCAGGGAGAAGAAGAGGATCAAAGAATAAAGGAAGAGAAGAAGGAAGGAAGGAGCAAGGGGGAAAGAGAGAGAGATGACTGAGGGAGGGAGGAAAAGAGAGAGAAAGAGAAGAGGAAGAAAGGAAGGAATTAGGGAGGGGAGAGGGAGGTAGGGAGGAAAGGAGGAAGGGAGGAAGAAAGGAAAGGAGGGAGGGAGGAAGGGAAGGAAAGGAGGGATGGAGGGAGGGAGTGAGGAAGGGAGGGAGGGAGCAAGGAAGGGAAGGAGGGTGTGAGGAAGGGAGGGAGGGAGGAAGGAAAGTCATAAATATCTCATGTGTTTAAACATAATGAGAGAAGGCGCACTTCCATTAGATTTTGGAGAGGAATTACAATTCGTATAAGGAAACCAAAAGGAAGGAAGAAAGCAAGAGAGGAAGAAAGGGGAAGGGGAGGAAGAGGGGGGAGGGAGAAAGGGGGAAAGGAACACAGAGGGAGGGAAGAAGGAAGGGAAGAAGGAAAAAGGGGGAGAGAATGAATATGAATATATTAATCCTGAAATCTCAGGAGAAAAAAAAGCTGTACAAGAATGAAAACGTAATCATAGTTCACTATACGGATTGGCTGTCGATAATAAATTGATCTTAATCCTGGATGTAACTAAAAATGGTCATAGAATTTGATTAAGATGATGGGAGGAAGGAAAACATATGTATATATTTGAGGGGAGAGGACCATGCTTATAAAATAGCTTCAAAAATGTCAATGCCACGAAGGAAAAAGGATGAGGGAGTGTCCCAGATTGAAAGTGACCAGAGAGACACAATAGCTAAATGTAAGCCATGATCCTGGATTGGATCCTGTACCAGAACTTTTTTTCCCCGAATCTCTCTAAAGGATTATTAGGACACTTTTATTATTACATTAAAAACTTACCAAAATTCTTTGTTATAGTTCCCTGAACCTTTCTGAGGCAAGAGTGTTTAGAACAGTGTTCTGGGTGTTGCTGGTGCTCCAGAAGCATTTGAATTGATTTGTTTTGGGGGTAAAACCAGTCCATGTTATGATTTCATCCATTTTTTTCTTTTTCATTTATAGTACCAAAAAAAAAAAAAAAGGATGCCTTTCCTTGAAGCATCAGAATTTACTATATTTTACTATATTAAAGCATTTGGAATTTTTATTACTTTAGCCATTGAGCTGGAAGAGGTTTTGGAGTTCATCAAGTCCAACTTTTCAATTTCACCTAAAAGGCTAAGTTAACCAGGTTAAAAAAAAAAAAAAAATAGTGCTATTGAGTCATTTCCGACTCATAGCGACCCCATAGGGTTTCCTAGGAGCACCTGGCGGACTTGAACTGCCGACCATTTGGTTAGCAGCAATAGCACTTTTACCTGATGGTTATTAGCTAATGGCAGAGACAGAACTAGGACCCAGTTTCAATTTCCTTATCACAGTTTTCTCTCTCAGAACTGGCCAGCTGTGTTCCTAAGCCTAAAATGGGCTTCGTTGTAGATTTCATCCCCGACTGTGTCAGTTAACTTTACTGTTTCTCATAACAATAGGCAGAATTTTTAATTCTAACTTCTATATCCTTACTTTTGGGGAAAAAAAAAAGTTATCTAAAAGAGAAAGTATAGAGTTGGAGAATAAATTTGGAGCATATTTTTAGTCTTTAGTTTACTGTATATTATCCTTTTATTTTTCATTTTAAAATGAACATGTAGCCCTTCCTTTCCCATTCGTTCTTTTTTTTAATTAAAAAAAAAAAATCTATTGAAGGTGGCTGAGAAGATGACCAGTGTGTGTGTGATCAGTGGAACTGGGGCTGAGGAGGTGTCCAACGTGATTGGGATTGAGAATCAGGCTGCCTTGGCCAAAGTGCTCAGGGCTGAGGAGGCAGCTAGCATGGTCCAGAGGTTGGTTACATACAGGAGGATTGAGTAAATAATAGATTCAGGTAATGGGAGCCAGACTTCTCACTACTGGAGAAGGGAGTTATAAATATGAAAAATGGGAAGGCTAGAATAAGCCATGTGGCATCAAATCAGTACTGGAGCTACCACTGTGAACTCATGATATTTGGTATCTACTTATTTTTCTATGGAGTCTGGTGGTGCAGTTTGAATCCACCTGCCACTCCTTGGAAACCCTATCAGGCAGTTCTACTCTGTCCCATATGAGTCGAAATTGACTCAATGGCAGTGGGTTTGGTTTTTTTGGTATATTTCTACCTATATATCTGGATCTCAGTGTGTGTTTGTGTGTGTGTATCATATATACATTTCCTAGCTTTCCAATCTCCTGTAAAAGGAACGAGGGCTCCTTGGGAGAAATGCCTGATTCTGGGACCAGGACAGGGAAAGTACAAGATGAACACTAAACCTTTTGTTATACCAGAAAGTAAAGAAGTACTCAAGGAATGATGAAGACATATCAAAAGGGAAGCACAGATGCCAGCTTGAAGGAGCTCCCACCAGCCAAATTCCGGGCAGTTTGAGCATCAAAACAAAAATATATTAATGGATTATAGCCCACTGAGTAAAATAGGAATCTATAAGTGATATAATTAAACAAATAGATAAATAATACTCTTCATCGTCCTTAGTAGGCAGCTTACTGATAACATCTAAATTGAAAAATTATAAAAATAGCAACATTGTATTTGAAAGGAGAAAATAACAAGAAAAAATAGCTAAGAGAGTTGTGATTTGCTTCTGAGGAAGATGAGCTGGTAATGACAATACTGGAGGTGGGAATGTTGCCTTTTCAAAAAATTTTGTTTCATTTTAAGCATTATAGAATGATTTCAGTTTTTAAAACTACATACATATTTTTATTTTGAAATAATTTCAGACTTGGAGAGAAGTTGCCAAATTACAAAGTACCTAGATTCCCCAATTGATACCATTTTACCACTTCTGCTTCCTTTGTGTGTAAAGTTGGAGACATATCTCATCACTCGTAAATAGCCCTGTTCATATTTTCTAAAAACAAGGACACTCCTCTACATTGCCAAAACACAAATATTCAAATCAGGAAACTGACGTTGATACAATACTGTAATCTATTCCATAGTTCCATTCACAATCCTCCAATTGTCCTAATAACAAACCATTTTGGCAAGTTTTTAAAGTGATAATGTGTAGGACATACTAACGGAAGATGTCAGAAAATAACCGTTATTTAAATTAGGGAGATACAGGCTATTTTTGATCACAAAAACATTTATAAAAAGAAAAGTATTTAGGCATGATTTGGACCATGGAGTAGAAAGCAATTCCAGTTGGGTTAACCAGACACACAAAAATGTAGAAGCAATAAATATATCACAACCAAAGTTCAGTGAAACAAATTATGCTATATACCCATGATACAATAAAGACTATTCATATGATAGAATACAATACAGTGATTAAAAATAATGTTTTAGAAGAATATATAGTAACTTGGAAAAAGGTTCACCATTATCTTAAGAGAAAACAGCAGATTATAAAACGGTTGTACAACCCAGATTCTATGTGCATATGGGGAGAGGGAGTGGGGAGGAAGAAAGAGAGAGAAAAAACAAATTTAGAAGCTCTCATGAATTGAACAGTGTCCCCCCAAAATACTGGTCAACTTGGCTAGGTCATGATCGCCAGTATTGTATGATTGTCCACCATTCTGTCATCTGATGGGATTTCCCTATGTGTTGTAAATCCTACCTCTATGCTATAGTGATAGTTATGTAAACTCAATTAATTATTAATCTACAACTTAAGCCAATATCTTCTGAGATATAAAAGAGAATTGAGCAGAGTGACAGGGGGACCTCACACCACCACAAAGGCAGCACTGGGAGCTGAACGTGTCCTTTGGACCTGAGGTTCCTGCATGAAGAAGATCTGAGACCAAGGGAAGATAGATGACAAGGACCTTCCTCTAGACGCAAAAGAAAGAGAAGGCCTTCCCCTAGAACTGGTGCTCTGAATTTGGACTTCTAGCCTCCTAGACTGTGAAAGAATAAATTTCTCTTTGTTAAAGCCATTCACTTGTGCTATTTCTGTTACAGCAGCACTAGATGACAAGACAGAAGCTATACATGAAAATATGAACAGAAGTTATTCCAGGCGTTAGGATTACTGTTAAATTTAATATTTTTCTATGTGCATGTCTATCTTCCAAATATTCTAAAATAAACACATTGTTTTTCAATCAGGGGGAAAAAATAAAGGTTAAATTTGATAGAGGCAAGAGTGTATACAATGTGTCCGGAGACAGTAAGAACCACTGTGATAAACCAAAATAATTGTCTAGGGCCACCTGGCAGAAGACCTTGGATTACATTTGATTTTTTTTTTTTTTCTTTTTCTTTTTCCTTAACTCACCAAAGTCGCAGAGTTAAATATAAAATTTAAAAAAATAAGTATGGAAAAACAAAAGACAAGAATCACATGATTTTATCAATTGATGCAGAAAAGGCATTTGACAAAGTTCAACACCCATTCATGATAAAAACTCTCAGCAAAATAGGAATAGAAGGAAAATTCCTCAACATAATAAAGGGCATCTATGCAAAGCCAACAGCCAACATCACCCTAAATGGAGACAGCCTGAAAACATTCCCACTGAGATCGGGAACCAGACAAGGATGCCCTTTATCACCACTCTTATTCAACATTGTGCTTGAAGTCCTAGCCAGAGCAATTAGGCTAGATAAAGAAATAAAGGGCATCCAGATTAGCAAGGAAGAAGTCAAAGTATCTCTATTTAAAGATGACATGATCTTACACACAGAAAACCCTAAGGAATCCTCCAGAAAACTACTGAAATTAATAGAAGAGTTCAGCAGAGTATCGGGATACAAGATAAACATACAAAAATCAGTTGGATTCCTCTACACCAACAAAAAGAACATCGAAGAGGAAATCACCAAATCAATGCCATTTACAGTAGCCCCCAAGAGGATCAAATACTTAGGAATAAATCTTATCAGAGATGTAAAAGACTTACACAAAGAAAACTACAGTACACTTCTGCAAGAAACAAAAAAATACTTACCTAAGTGAAAGAACATACCTTGCTCGTGGATAGGAACACTTAACATTATAAAAATGTCTATTCTACCAAAAGCGATCTATACATTTAATGCAATTCTGATCAAAATCCCAAGGACATTCTTTAATGAGATGGAGAAACAAATCACCAGTTCCATATGGCAGGGAAAGAGGCCCCGGATAAATAATGCATTACTGAGAAAGATGAACCAAGTGGGAGGCCTTACTTCACCTGATTTTAGAACCTATTATACTGCCACAGTAGTCAAAACAGCCTGGTACTGGTACAACAACAGATACATGGACCAATGGAACAGAATTGAGAATCCAGACATAAATCTACCCACATATGAGCAGTTGATACTTGACAAAGGCCCCAAAACAGTTAAATGGGGAAAAGACAGTCTTTTTAACAAATGGTGCTGGCATAACTGGATATCCAGCCGCCAAAAAAAGGAAACAAGACCCATACCTCACTCCATGCACAAAAACTAACTCAAAATGGATCAAAGACCTAAATATAAAATCTAAAATGATAAAGATCATGGAAGAAAAAATAGAGACAACGTTAGGAGCTCTAATACATGGCATAAACAGTATTCAAAACATAAAGAATGCAGAAGAAAAACTAGATAACTGGGAGCTCCTAAAAATCAAACACCTACGCTCATCCAAAGACTTCACCAAAAGAGTAAAAAGACTACCTACAGACTGGGAAAAAGTTTTTAGCTATGACATTTCTGATCAACGCCTGATCTCTAAAATCTACAGGACACTGCAAAAACTCAACTGCAAAAAGACAAATAACCCAATTAAAAAATGGGCAAAAGATATGAATAGACACGTCACTAAAGAAGACATTCAGGTAGCTAACAGATATATGTGGAAATGTCTACGATCATTAGCCATTAGAGAAATGCAGATCAAAACTACAATGAGATTTCATCTCACTCCAACAAGGCCAGAATTAATCCAAAAAACACAAAATAATAAATGTTGGAGAGGCTGTGGAGAAACTGGAACACTTATACACTGCTGGTGGGAATGTCAAATGGTACAACCACTTTGGAAATTGATCTGGCGCTTCCTTAAAAGGCTAGAAATAGAACTACCATACGATCCAGCAATCCCACCCCTTGAAATATATCCTAGAGAAATAAGAGCCTTTATACAAACAGATATATGCACACCCATGTTTATTGCAGCACTGTTTACAATAGCAAAAAGATGGAAGCAACCAAGGTGCCCATTCATGGTTGCATGGATAAATTATGATATATTCACACAATGGAATACTACGCATCGATAAAGAACAGTGACGAATCTGTGAAACATTTCATAACATGGAGGAACCTGGAAGGCATTATGCTGAGTGAAATTAGTCAGATACAAAAGGACAAATATTGTATAAGACCACTATTATAAGAACTTGAGAAATAGTTTAAACTGAGAAGAAAACATTCTTTTGTGGTTACGAGAGCAGGGAGGGAGGGAGGGTGGAGAGGGGCATTCACTAATTAGACAGTAGATAAGAACTATTTTAGGTGAAGGGAAAGACAGCACACAATACAGGGGAGGTCAGCACAATTGGACTAAACCAAAAGCAAAGAAGTTTCCTGAATAAACCGAATGCTTCGAAGGCCAGCATAGCAGGGGCAGGGGTCTGGGGACCATGGTTTCAGGGCACATCTAAGTCAACTGGCATAATAAAATCTATTAAGAAAACATTCTCCACCCCACTTTGAAGAGCGGCGTCTAGGGTCTTAAATGCTAGCAAGCAGCCATCTAAGATGCATCAATTGGTCTCAACCCACCTGGATCAAAGGAGAATGAAGAACGCCAAGGACACAAGGTGATTACGAGCCCAAAGACAGAAAGGGCCACATGAACCAGAGACTACATCATCCTGAGACCAGAAGAACTAGATGGTGCCTGGCTACAACTGATGGCTGTCCTGACAGGGAACACAACAGAGAACCACTGAGGAAGCAGGAGAGCAGTGGGATGCAGACCCCAAATTCTCATAAGACCAGACTTAACGGTCTGACTGAGACTGGAAGGACCCCGGTGGTCATGGCCCCCAGACCTTCTGTTGCCCCAGGACAGGAACCATTCCTGAAGCCAACTCTTCAGACATGGATCGGACTGGACAATGGGTTGGAGAGGGATGCTGGCGAGGAGTGAGCTTCTTGGATCAGGTGGACACTTGAGACTATGTTGGCATCTCCTGCCTGGAGGGGAGATGAAAGGGTAGAGGGGGTTAGAAGCTGGTGAAATGGACACGAAAAGAGAGTGCAGGGAGAGAGCGGGCTGTCTCATTAGGGGGAGAGTAATTGGGAGTGTGCAGCAAGGGGTATATGGGTTTTTGTGTGAGAGACTGACTTGATTGGTAAACTTTCACTTAAAGCACAATAAAAATTATAAAAAAAATATGTATGGAATCCTATAAAAATGA
Source organism: Elephas maximus indicus (assembly GCF_024166365.1). NCBI lineage: Eukaryota > Metazoa > Chordata > Mammalia > Proboscidea > Elephantidae > Elephas > Elephas maximus. Next base: position 141,686,211 of record NC_064821.1, read on the forward strand.
GACTGTCAAAGTAAAATATAGAATGTTAACAATGGAATACCAAACAGTCATTAGAAATCAGAATTTAGAGCTTCCAAATAAATGTGCAATCAGCCCATACAAAAACCTCTCTCAATAACCATCTCATATAAATAGTAGTTTTCCACCTTAAAAAATTAAAAAAGCTGACAAGTTTTAACTTCACAGGCTAGTGTACTTTAAATCTTACTGACATTGCATACAACCATGTGCTTTGGGGTTCTTTGTACTCACCCTCCTAACATGTCACAACCCACTCCTTTTACCACTCTTTTTACTAGATAATTTAGCATTCTATTTCTTCTGCTTAAAATGCACCCTTTTGTAGAGTGGGATAGAGCTGTATGAATTTACAAAGGCTCACGATTCCAATGAGTAGTGTGGTGTCATAAAAATATGCTTCAACATCTAGTGGAGGAAGAAAATTACAGGCTAAAATTTAGCAACATCCAAGATTTCAGTGGAAAGATTTAAATTACTATGAATCACTCAAAAACATTCTTAAAACTTCAGTAAAATGACTATCTAAAGTGTTTTGTATTCACTTCAAAAAAAAATATACTGATGATACTTAAAAGATTTACATTTGGATATGAATAACTAAGGAAAATAAGTGAGAAGATCCGAAAAAGTAATTAACCAAAAAATTCCATTTAACCTTTTGTATTTGATGCTTTTCAGGGGAATGGATCATTAAAATTTGTTCTTTCCAAAAAAAGGTCCACAATTATATGTGCTTTCTCTCTCCCTTTCTTCTTCCCTTTTTTTTTTTTTTCTTTCACTCATTCTTGACATTTGGATATATGTCTATTATCTTATGGCTTTTTCACAGTAAAAATACATCTTCTCATTTTTTCTTCAAGAGATTTAAAAAGTCAGAAAAATTATCTCTGTAATACCATTCTCATAGCTAATAAAGGGAAAACACACACACATACACACATAACCAAAAACAAAACAAAAAACCCTGGGATAGTTTCAGGTAGATACTGAATATGTGCAAGAGAAAAATAAGCACAACTTGTTGCTGGAAATCACTGGCTTTTATCCTTACTGTAAAACAACACAACCACTGGAAAAAAACAACTTAAGTAATTTTACTGAAACGACATTAGAATTGTGTTACCGCAATTGGAATTTATTGGCAAAGTTACTTTCAGAGTAACATTTTCTTGTAGTTACTCTTGGTTTACTATAAGCATTTCTGTACATACAAGCGTGTTGTTCTGTAGCTAGGTTGTTAGGTGTCATGAGTCGGTTCCAACTCATAGCAGCCCTATGTACAACTGAACAAAACACTGCCAAGTCCTGCGCCATCCTCATAATCCTTGCTATGTTTGAGCTTCTTGTTGCAGCCACTGTGTCAATCCATCTCACAGGTCTTCCTCTTTTTCATTGGCCCTCTACTTTACTAAGCATGATGTCCTTCTCCAGGGACTGACACCTCTTGATAAGATATCCAAAGTATGTAAGACGAAGTATCATCATCCTAGATTCTACGGAGCACTCTGGTTCTACTTCTTCCAAGACAGATTTGTACGTTCTTCTGGCAGTCCGTGGCATATTCACTATTCTTCGCCAACACCATAATTCAAACACATCAATTCTTCTTCAGTCTCCCCTATTTGTTGTCCAGCCTTCAAATATGACAAACAAACAAACAAACAAACAAAAAAACCCCAGGGCCGTCGAGTTGGCTCTGACTCATAGCGACTCTATAGGATGAGGTGACTGAAAATAGTGCGGTTTAGGTCAGACATACCTCAAAGTGACAACTTTGTTTTTTAATACTTTACAGAGGTTTTTTTTGCAGCAGATTTGCCCAATGCAACACGTTCCTTGATTTTTTGACTGCTGCTTCCATGGGCATTGACTGTGGATCCAAGTAAAATGAAACTCCTGTCAAATTCAATCTTTTCTCCATTTACAATTATGTTGTGTATTGGTCCAGTTGTGAAAATTTTTGTTTTCTTTATGTGGAGGTGTAACCCATACTGAAGGCTGTAGTCTTTGATTTTCATCAGTAAGTGCTTCAAGTCCTCTTCGCTTTCAGCAAGCAAGGTTGTGTCATGGGCTTATCGCGGGTTGTTAATAAGTCTTCCTCCAATCCTGATGCCTTATTCTTCTTCATATAGTCTGACTTTTTGGATTATGTGCTCAGCATACGGACTGAATAAATATGATGAAGGGATACAACCCTCACACATACATTTCCTAGTTTTAAACCACACAGTATCCCTTTGTTCTGTTCAAATGACTACCTCTTGCTCTTTGTACAGGTTCTGCATGAGCACAATGAAGTGTTCTAGAATTCCCATTCTTCGCAATGTTATCCATAATTTATCATAATCCACATAGTCAAATGCCTTTGCATAGTCAATGAAACAAAGGTAAACATCTTTCCGGTATTCTCTGCTTTAACACAAAATCTATCTGACATCAGCAATAATATCCCTTGTTCCACATCCTCTTCTGAATCTAGCTTGAATTTCTGGCAGTTTACTGTCAATGTACTGCTACAATCATTTTTTACTTATTTTCAGTAAAATTTTACTTGCCTGTGATATTACTGATACTGTTTGATAATTTCCACATTCAGTTGGATCACCTCTCTTGGTACTAGGCACAAATATGGATCTCTTCCAGTCAGTTGGCTAGCTAGCTCCCTTCCAAATTTCTTGGCATAGACGAGTTGAGCGCTTCCAGTGTTGCATCTATTTGCTGAAATATCTCATTTGATATTCTGTCAATTCCTGGAGCCTTGTTTTTGGCCAATGCCTTCAGTGCAGCTTGGGCTTCTTCCTTCGGTACCGCGGTTGAATGTCGACCAGTTCTTTTTGGTACAGTGACTCTGTGTATTCCTTCCATCTTACTTTGATGCTTCCTGTGTCATTCATTATTTTGCTCATAGAATCCTTCAATATTATAAATCAAGGCCTGAATTTTTTCTTTAGCTCTTTCAGCTTGAGAAATGCTAAGGTTATTCTTCTCCTTTGGTTTTTTAACTCCAGGTCTTTATACATTTCATTATAATACTTTGGCTTCTCGAGCTGCCCTTTGAAATCTTCTATTCAGCTCTTTTACTTCATTATTTCTTCCATTCACTTTAGCTACTCTACATTCAAGAATAAGTTTCAGGGTATCTTCTAAACATCCATTTTGATCTTTTCTTCCTTTTCTAATTTTTAGTGACCTTTTGCTTTCCCCATGTATGATATCCTTGATGTCATCCTAGAATTCATCATGCCTTTGGTCATTAGTGTTCAATGCATCAAATCTATTCTTGAGATGGTCTCTAAATTCAGGTGGGATATACTCAAGCTCATCCTTTGGCTCTCGTAGGCTTGTTCTAATTTTCTTCAGCTTCAACTTGAACTTGCATATGAGCAACTGATGGTCTATTGGCACATTCTGCCCCGGCCTTGTTCTGACTGATGACATTGAGCTTCTCCATCATCTCTTTCCACAGATGTAATCGATTTGATTCCTGTGTATTCCATCCACGGAAGTGCACATGTATAGTTGCCATTTATGTCATTGAAAAAGGTATTTGCAACAAATAAGTCATTAGTCTTGCAAAATTCTATCATGTGATCTCCAGCTTCATTTCTATCACCAAGTCAATATTTTCCAACTACCAATGCTTCTGTCTCCAACTTTCGCATTCCAATCATCAATAATTATCAATGCGTCCTGATTGCATGTCTGATCCATTTCAGACTTAGATGTTGGTAAAAAAATCTTTAGTTTCTTCATCTTTAGCATGAGTGGTTGGTGCATAAATTGATGTACTTGGTGTGTACACAGAAGTGTACTCATTGAAAATTTGTCAAACAAAGCAAGGATGAAGGAAGGAATCATGATTAAAATATTTCATCCTCATTTTCATTCATTCATTTCTTTTCAAGTTAACAATCAGCTCCAATAATTTCTGGAATTTTTTTTTCCTCCCTTCTTTAATGCTATTAGAAAGTTTCAAAAATTCTACTACTGAAGTAAATGGAATATATAGCTGAAATTTAAAACAATGACTCGTTAATATTTGAGTGCTCAGGAGATAAAAACCTAAAGAAACAGGTTAAAAGGTGAAATATGACCTCTCTAAGATATGTCTCTCCTTAATGTGTCTCTATAAAATGCTACTTAGGAACATCTCATAAATATAACATGAATTACTCTGATAATACTAAATCTCATCCACCATCTGTGCACAAACAGCTATTTTCTTTTTACAAGTAGAGGGGAAAAAAAATCAACGTGTGAAGTGTGATAAATCAGAATACTGGCATGAAAAGGCCATGCAAATAAAATAGCTGATGCACAAGAAACACGCACACCAAGAGACATCTGGTAAAAAGGCAACTTAAAGTGGAAGGAGCTTGAGAAACCATGTTGTTAAGAGGGATACTCATCTTGACAGGCCTAAATTTAGACTTACCAGCTGTGTTTTGGTTTACAAATCCTTCCAATCTGCCTGCTTATAATAATAATAAATGAGAAAGGCCTTCTGTGGAACGTAGTTGAAAAAGTGATTTGGCGGGGAGAGCTGACCTCTGTCATGTTTTATAAAGGAGTGTACAACACTTAACCTTGTTTAACAAATATTCACTCTGTCAAAAAAAAAAAAAATGTAGTATATTAAAAGGAAAAGTCTCCGTTGTCAGCAGAGCTAAATTTAATCCAAGTTTAGACATACACTAGCTGTGTGAACTTGGTCAAGTCACTTTTCTGAGGTTAAGTTTTCTCACTTGTAACCTCTCAGAAAGGTCGTATCTCACTCACCTTGGATAAGGAAGGATTATCAAGAGATTAAAGAAAGAAAATAAATGTCCATACATACTGGCTTCTTGATATGTGCCACACAGTATGCTGAAGACTTTATATGAATTATTGTATGTAAACCTCATTACAAACACATAGAGTATGTGTTGCATTTTTCCCTCTTTTTAACCAGACAGCAATGCTACTAAGTAGATATTCTTTTACCTCTGTTTTTAGATGAAAAAATAGAGAAGTTAAATCATTTGCTCTTAACTGGAGAATCAGGGTCTGACTTCCTAACTTCCAGTAACTCAAGGTTACATCAAGATATGCTACTGATCCTGGGTTCTGTCACTGAATTCACTTTCGCAGTTTTCCACAAGAGTAAATAGAAATCTAAAGCCAGAGCAGATCAATTTCTCTGGTCAATATACAGCTATGTAGTACACAAAACCTGGGGAAGAACAAGTAAATTCAAGGCAGCACTACTGGAAATTAGATAAAACTAGAAACAAAAGCATGGATAAACAATCAATGTCACAAAACAATTTGTACAGTAATTGTTTAATGAGAAGCTAATTTGCTCTGTAAATTTCACCTGAAACACAATAAAAAAACAAATAGAAGGGATAAATAAATTGTGGTATATGCATACAAAGGCGTATATACCACACAGAAGTAAAAATCAACTACAACTTCATGCAACAACATGGATTAATCTCATAAACCAATGTAGAAAAAAAAAGTTATAAAAGAATTCATATAGGATACTATCAATTTGGAAACACTGGTGGCCTAGTGTTTAAGTGCTACGGCTACTAACCACGAGGTCAGCAGTTCAAATCCACCAGGCGTTCCTTGGAAACTCTATGTGGCAGTTCTACTCTGTCCTATAGGGTCACTATGAGTCGGAATCAACTCAATGACAGTGGGTTTGGTTTTTTGGGGTACTATCAATTTAAAAAGTCTCAAAACATACAAAGTCCAAATATGCATAAATCCTTAAAGTATATTGCTTAGGGGTGCATATGTACAGTAAAATTTTATGTAAAGCAAAAAAAGAATAAACATAAAATTCAGATTATCAACTTCTTTTAAGCAAGAGAAAGATAATCCAGGGAGGAGTCTATAGAGGACATCAAAACTTTTGTTTACATATTGCTTCTTAAACTAAGTGCTGAGTACATGGATGTATATTTTATTATTGTTTATACCAGAAGTCTGCAGATTGTTCTGCAAAGGGCCAGACAGTAAGAGTTTGTACTCTATGGGCCATATGGTCTCTGTCACAACTACTCAACTCTGTCATTAAAGGGTGAAAGTAGCCACAAGCAATACATAGTGTATGGGAGTTGCTGCCTTCCAATAAAACCTTATTTACAAAAATTGGTGGCAAGCACATTTGGCTCACTGGTCATCGTTTGCCTGTTTCATCCTATGGATGCTACAGAGATAGCTGTTTAATACAGATACATAGACAGATGTAATATAAACACATATATTTATGTATATTCTTTTGTATGCATGAAACCATTCTATGATAAAGACATTTTTAAACTTTAAAAGGGTATATTCAAATAGGATAAGGATAAAGACTATTAAAATTTGTCCATTAATTTTCTTTTCACAATTTTCTTATGAAACTTAGAAGAAGTAAAAATAAAGTTTTCCTGAGGTGGGAGGTAAGTTCTACATTTTTATCATTTGTGTTTCTTTTAGGGGCTCCTTTTTACTCTGAACCACACACACACACTCACAATCATTGTTTTAATCACCTCTATTTTTTTATAAAGATTACTGCATATGAAAGCAAAGAAAAGTAAAGAACAACCAAAATGCTAAGGATGAAAGATTAGGTAGACCCATAAAACAAAATGAGACTAAAAGGGCACATGGGCCCAGGTGCAATGACTAGAAGGCAAGAGAAGTCAGGAAATTATAATAAGGAACCCAAGGTCAAGAAGGGGAAAGTGTTGACATGTCGTGGGTTTGGTAACCAATATCACAAAACAATATGTGTACTAACTGTTTAATGAGAAGCTAGTTTGTTCTGGAAACCTTCATCTAATGTACAATTTAAAAAAATAAAATGCTAAGGCAGAAAGGCAAGGCTCCTTCACTAATGAAGCGTGTCCTCTAACACACTGATGTGGTTCATATGTATGCCTCAACAATATGTTGTATTACTATATGCCAGAGATATAGAAAGCCATACATACATACTAACTCTATAAATGATAAAAGAAACAAACAAACCTGTTGCCATCAAGTCAATTTCAACTCATACAGACCCTATAGGACACAGCAGAACTGCCCCATAGGGTTTCCAAGGACAGCCTGGTAGATTCAAACTGCCAGCATTTTAGTTAGCAGTCGGATGCTTAACCACTGAGCCACCAGAGCTCCGTAAATGATAAAGACCTACTGAAACTGCCTTAAAACAACTTTGGGTACTGGATACACATGAAACACAGTATCAGCCAGCTACCCAACTGTGGATTCAGTGATGATTAACTGAAAGCAGAACAAGCCAAGAAAAATAATTATAGTAAACTGAACTTCTCAAGAGAATGAATACATGTCCTATGGACAGATAATACTGCAGACCCCACTCAGGAATATAATCAAAATGGTGTCTAAGGAGAGCAACAAGCTGACTGCGAGTTTAAGAGGCATGGATCCTGGCCTACAGTGAATTAAAACTACTCCCCTAAACCAAAGCTCTATCGTTGTCGATGCTATCCAGCAAAGGGGTTGAGTGGCCTTCATTATCTAGCTTCACCTATAAACTTATACGGCATTTCTGAACAGACTGAATATACACATATGTATCAGAAAAACTGGCAGATAAAACAACTATACCAACTATATTCTCATCTCCTAGTATTTCTAAATAAAGCCTGGCAGATACTATTATGTAATGATTCATTCAGTGGGGGAGGTATACCCGTAAGATAGCATTTAAGAAACAATATCAGAATTTTGGTATCACTCTCAACAGTAACTAGAAAACATATGCTTTAATTATTCCCAAATTAAAAGTAATCTATCTCCTACATGTCATCTCCATGGAGCCTCCTCTGCCACCATGGAAGTTTTTATCACATTTTCCATTCTTAACTAAGTGGTTCCGTGATTAGTCCTATCTCCTGTTCCCGTTAATTCTGACTCATGGCTATCCCATGTGTTACAGAGTAAAACTGCTCTGAAAAGTTTTCTTGGCTGTCATCTTTAGGGAAGCTACGGCACCACGGGGTAGATTCAAACTGTCAGTATTTAGGTTAGTATACCCAACAAAAAAAAAAAAAAAACAAAAAAATTTAGGTTAGTAGTTGAGTACAAACCTTTTATGCCACCCAGGGACCTTAGTCCCATCCAAACTACTAACATATTACCACAATAAAAAACGAAACCCATTGCCATTGAGTCAGTTCCAACTCATAGCGACCCTATAGGACAGAGCAGAAATGCCCCACAGGGTTTCCTAGGCTGTAATCTTTACAGCCTAGGAAACCCTGGTGGCGTAGTGGTTAAGTGCTATAGCTGCTAACCAAAGGCCTGGCAGTTCAAATCTGCCAGGCACTCCTTGGAAACTCTATGGGGCAGTTCTACTCTGTCCTATAGGGTTGCTATGAGTCAGAATCAACTCGATGGCACTGGGTTTGGTTTGGTTTGGTTTTTAATCTTTACAGGAGCAGATTTCCAGGTCTTTTCCCCTGTGGATTCCAACCGTGACCTTTCGGTAAGCAGCCAAGTGCTTAAGCACTGCACCACCAGGACTCCTCATTACCTCCGTTAAATAACTATAAACTCCTGAAAAAGAGGAACAAATATACTTTTGTGATCCTCTGAAGATGTCACTACAAATGAAAAATGGATGCTTATACGATAATAGCAAACACTGAGTCTTTCCTAAGTGTCACGAACTGATTCTCAGCACCACATATTTGTATTATTTCATTTAATCCTCTCAACAACCTGATCATCATCCCTGTTTTACAGATAATTAAACTTGTGACATAGAGATGACGACAATTATCTATTTGCACACAAAAAGCACCCAGTGTAATAGCAATTCCATTTCATTCAACAAATGTTGCTTGAAATGTCTACCATGTGCCTGGGGATACAACAGTGACCAAGGCTGCTCTCTTCAAGCTTATACTTTAGTTAGGAGGGTACAGATAATAAATAAGCAAACAAATAAACAAGATAATCCTGATATGAATAAGTATTAATAAAAAAGGGAATAAAGAACATTATGCTGATTGAAATAAGTCAATCACAAAAGGACAAATATTTTAAGATCTCACTTATATAAAATGACAAGAATAAGCTCGTATGGAGACCAAAGTTTATTACTGGTTACCAGGGACAGGAGGCAGAGGAAACCCATCGTTTAGGAAGCAGTGAGTTTCTGTTTATGGTGATGGGAAATTTAGCACTGATGGTAATAGTTGCACACGACATAATTAATGTAATTGATATCCCTAAATTGTTCACCAAAAAAAACATTGAACTAGCAAATGTTGTGTTACATATACATTTTTACAACAATAAAAAAAAAACAACAACAAAAGGAGGGGGGATAAGTTCTAGAGAGGGTTGCTGGAGTGAGGGATTAAGGCAGGGAAGAAGAATGCTTCTGATAGAGTGGTCAGGGAAGGCATCTTTAAAGAGGTAAAGTAAGGAGTCAGCCATCGAAAACACTGAGGGAAGACAACTACAGGCAGAGGGACCAAGAAGGCCCAAGATAGGAAAGGATATAGGTGGTAAAGACCAAAGAGGAGAACCAACAAAACTCATTTTGACATTTACTGTGATAGAATTCAAGTATTTACATTGTAACTGTATAGATTGTAAAAAAAAAAAAAGGAATGGGAGAGCTCCAGGATAAATGAATGTTGTAGCTGAAAATCCAAAAGTAAGAGATCTATTGCACAGCCAGATATTTTTAAGGATCTGTGTGGTCTTACTCTGACTACTTATGAACATTAGTCAATTGGAGGTTGTTAATTATGACTAATGCATTTCCATTCATCTCAGTTATGCTTGGGCTATTTCTTAACCAGTGGAAAATTCTGTTTTTTGTATTGAATATTCCATAGGAAAACAATGATCTTCCTTATTTGAAAAGTTTCAATATGACATTTGCCTGTAACTTTTCCACATAACCATAGTGGGAGATGGTACGACTGTCAACGATCCCTTGTCTCTCAGTGGGAGGATTACACATTCTCACCCATTGCCAGGTGACTTTCAGTGTCTCCTGTGGAAGGGGAATAGTGCCTCACTAATGGGTTTGACCAGTGACTGACTGGACAATGCATGTGTCTGGGGAAGATATGGGGGCCACTACTTGCTTCCATCTGTGCTCATGTTCTTTTTCCTTGCTACGAGAATGACATGTCCCAGTAAGAGGTGGCTCTAGTCAGTTTTGACTCCAAAATTAAGAAAACGTGGAGCAGCCCAGAGCAGAATTACTACTGAGCCACAGCTGACAAGCAAATGAGCAAAAAGTAAATCTTTGTCGTAGGTCAGCCAATGCAGTCATGAGGTGGTTTGTATTATAGCATAAACTAGTAAAGGCTAACAGAGATAACATTTGATTTTCAATTATACTACAAAATATATATATTATACATATGAAGTCCTGTGGCACAGTGGTTAAAAGCCATGGCTGCTAATCAAAAGGTCGGTAGTTGGAATCCACCAGCCACTCCTTGGAAATGCTACAGTGTAGTTCTACTTTGTCCTATAGGGTCACTATGAGTCAGAATCAGCTCGACAGCAACAGGTTTGGTTTTTTTTTTAATTATAGATATGTATGTATGTATATACATACAGCACTGGGTTTTTGGGTATGTATGTATATAACCTTAGACTTTTTTTCCCCAATTTTGAAGATTCATATACCAAGAGTATGCCATTCATTTTTGGCCACACATAATAAGGTTTTCACTTGAATTCGAAACAGAATTTTTATTCTTAATATTTCATTTTAAATGACTAAGTCCTCTGTGTTCCATTTTAAAATAAAAACTTTCTTATATAAAAAAAAGTGATTAAAAAATAATAACAATTACAACAAAAATGAACCTTGAAAACATTACACTAAATGAAAGAAACCAGGAACAAAAGGCCACGTATTGTATGGTTCCATTTTTATGAAATGTCCTGAAAAGGCAAATCTGTAGAGACAGAAAGGAATAGATTAGTGACTGCCTACAGCTGGGAGGGGCAACTGGGATTAACTGTAATTAGACATAGGGACCTTATTAGGGTGATGAAAATGTTCTAAATATGGATTATGGTGATGATTGAGTACAATTTAATAAATTTGCTAAAAAAAAACAAATTTTAAACCCCAAATGGGTGAATTTCCTGGTATGCATATTACACCTCAATAAAGTTGGCTAAAAGCAAGAAAAAAAAAAAGCATGTTGTATAAAAGCATTTCTGGAAGTCAAAACAACAATAATGATGAAATCCTTTCAGTTTCAACTCTAAAAGCTCTTGGTTTACCTTTCTGCTGTTTTGTCATAAATGTGCTCTGCTGATTTTTTTACGTCAGTATTTGCCTAATGGCTATGATTGCCTGACTATATCCTTTATCATTCATCCTACAGGTAGCACTGTGTTATCCAGCACGATGGATACAAAACATGTCAGAGTTAATCAAACACTGTTTAAAACAGACATCTTTTAAGCACATACTTTTCACTTGTTTATTGAAAAAAAAATTTTTTTTCTATTGAGAAAACTTAAAATATCTCTTTAAAGTAACTGTAATGTCTGTTTTAACTTTTAGTCTTACATCCTCTTTGGGAAGTGCAGGATATACCTAAACTAACACATAGAATAAATTGTAAACACTCTAAGAGTACCGCACCCTACGTGTATGTCAGTTTCTCTTACTGTGGGGGCTATTCAAATTTACCCAGCAACCACAAAGGCAAAAGATGAAGAAACTGAAGATTTTTACCAACTTCTGCAGTCTGAAATTGATCAAACATGCAATCAGGATGCACTGATAATTACTGGTGATTGGAATGCGAAAGTCAGAAATAAAGAAGAAGGATTGGTAGTTGGGAAGAACGACCCTGGTAACAGAAACAATGCTGGAGATTGCATGACTGAATTTTGCAAGACCAACAACTTCTTCATGGCAAATACCTTTTTTCACCAACATAAACGGGGACTATACACATGGACTTCAACAGATGGAATACACAGGAACCAAATTGACTACATCTGTGGAAAGATATGATGGAAAAGCTCAATATCATCAGTCAGAAACAAGGCCAGGGACTCACTGCAGATCAGATCATCAATTACTCATACGTAAGTTCAAGTTGAGACTGAAAAAAATTAGAACAAGTCCATGACAGCCAAAGTATGACCTTTAGTATATCCTATCTGAAGTTAGAGGCCATCTCAAGAATAGGTTTGACGCACTGAACACTAATGACTGAAGCCAGATGAGTTCTGGAATGACATCAAGGACATATACATGAAAAAAGCAAGAGGCCATTAAAAAGACAGGAGAGAAAGACAAGATGTCAGAAGAGACTCTGAAACTTGCTCTTGAACATCAAGTAGCTAAAGCAAAAGGAAAAAATATGAAATAAAAGAGCTGAACAGAAGATTTCAAACGGAAGCTCGAGAAGACAAAGTATTAAGATAACATGTGCAAAGACCTGGAGATAGAAAACCAAAAGGGAAGGACAAGCTCAGCATTTCTCAAGCTGAAAAAAATGAAGAAAAAAATTCAAGCCTCAAGCTGCAATACTGAATGATTCCACAGGGAAATATATTAAATGACACAGGAAGCATCAAAAGAAGATGGAAAGAACACAGAGTCGCTATAGCGTAAAAATTGGCCAACGTTCAACCATTTTAGGAGGTAACATATGATCAGGAACCCATAATACTGAAGGAAGAAGTCCGAACTGCACGGAAGGCATTGGGGGAAAACAAGGCTCTAGGAATTGATGGAACACCGATTAGATGTTTCAATAATCGGATGCAGCATGCTTACTCGTCTATACCAAGAAATCTGGAAGACAGCTACCTGGCCAACCAACTGGAAAAGATCCATATTTATGCCTATTCCCGAGAAAGGTGATCCATCTGAATGCAGAAATTATGGAACAATTTCATTAATATCACATGCAAGCAAAATTTTCCTGAAGATCATTTGAAAGCAGCTGCAGCAGTACCTCAACAGGGAAATGCCAGAAATTCAAGCTGGATTTAGAAGAGGACATGGAATCAGGGGTATCGTTGCTGATGTCAGATGGGTCCTGGCTGAAATCACAGAATACCAGAAAGATGTTTGTTTACCTGTGTTTTACTGGCTACACAAAGGTATTTGATTCTGTGGATCCTAACAAATCATGGATAATGTTTCAGAGAATGGGAATTTTGGAACACTGAATTGTGCTTATGAGGAATCTGTACATGGATCAAGAGGTAGTCTTTCAAACAGAACAAGGGGATACTGCGTGGTTTAAAGTCAGGAAAGGTGTGCATCAGGGCTATATCCTTTCACCATACCTCTTCAACCTGAGAGCAAATAATCCGAGAAACTGTACTATACGAAGAAAGGGGCATCGGGATTAGAGGAGACTCATTAACAACCTACATTATGCAGATGACACAACCTTGCTTGCTGAAACTGAAGAGGACTTGAAGCACTTACTGTTGAAGATCAAAGGCCACAACCTTCAGTATGGATTGCTCCTCAACATAAAGAAAGCAAAAATCCTCACAACTGGACCAATAAGCAACATCATGATAAACAGAGAAAAGACTGAGGTTGTAAAGGATTTCATTTTATTTGGACCCACAATCAACAGCCATGGAAGCAGCAGTGAAGAAATCAAAAAGATGCACTGCATTGGACAAATCAGCTGCAAAAGACCTCTTTAAGGTGTTTAAAAGCAAAGATGTCACCTTGAGGACTAAGGTGTGCCTGACCCAAGCTATGGTGTTTTCAACTGCCTCACAAGCATGTGAAACCTGGACAATGAAAAAGTAAGACTGAAGAAAAATTGACGCCTTTGAATTGTGGTGTTGGAGAAGAATATTGACTATACCATGGACTGCCAGAACGAACAAGTCTGTCTTGGAAGAAGTACAGCCAGAGTGATCCTTGGAAGTGAAGATGGTGAGACTATGTCTCATATATTTTGGACATGTTATCAGGAGGGATCAGTCCCTGGAGAAGGACATTATGCTTGGTAAGGTAGAAACTCAGTAAAAAAGAGGAAGACCGTCAATGAAATGGACTGACAGTGTGGCTGCAACAATGGGCTCAAGCATAACAACAGTTGTGAGGATGGCGCAGGACCGGGCAGTGTTTCATTCTGTTGTATAGGGTCACTATGAGTTGGAACCAACTCGACAGCACTTACCAACAACAACAAGAGCACTGCCACTTGTGAAACTGTAGCAGGCCATCAGCTTAGAGTTGTGCTACAGCATCCTATCTGGAATCCCAGGAATGCAAAAATGAAACTCCATCTTTAAACTCAAAGGAAACAAATATGCTTTTAAGAGTATATAAATTCAAGTACAGAATTTTTAAACAATATTTTCCCAAATCATTTGTAGTAATTTCCCCCACTGCCCCTGACCAATAAGTAAGTAAATATTATTGCTACATAAAACTGAACCTCTCTTGTAGGTTCCTATGGATTTTTCTTTTGGCTATACAACAACCGATCGTTTTCCAAATATAGTATTGAGTAAAGAGCCCTGGTGGTACAATGGTTAAGAACTTGGCTGCTAACCAAAAGGTTAGCAGTTCAAATCCACCAGCTGCTCCTTGGAAACCCTATGGGAGAGTTCTACTCTGTCCTATACGGTTTTTATGAGTTGGAATCAACTAGACAGTCACAGGCTTGGTTTTTGTTTATAGTTCCCTCTAGTGCTTGTCCCTTTTTGCACCTGCCTTTCTAACCTTGTGATCTCTGTAAGCTACCTAGTATTCATCACATTCCTTTCTTGCCAGAGTTGGTTTCCACTGCTTACAACCAAATTCCCTAAGACAGGTCCTATTAACCTGTAAGAATTCATTTTCCAATTAAAAGAAGATTCTTAAATGCTTCCCTTGGGTGTTTGATACTCTGTGTTTATTTCTTCTAATGCAATTTAAATAGGAGATATAGTGTAGAATTGAGGCTCAACATATCTGCATCATGCAGCAATAACATTTACTTACCATTGATTAAAAATGAATTTGTTTTAATTCTGTTTGGTTTAGTATCTGAAAGACCAATACAATACAAACTGAATTTATTAAAATTCAGATCACTGGCAAATTATCATGCTAATTGTGTCTATACCTATGGAAAAAGCCACAGGCCATGTCACTCATTAATGCATTTATTACATAAATATTCAGAGTTCCTATGCTCTCTATCTTCAAGGAGTTTAATCTACTCCCAGTGCCGTCGAGCTGTCTTCAAGGAGTTTAATCTACTCCCAGTGCCGTCGAGCTGATTCCAACTCATAGCGGCCCTATACGACAGAGCAGAACTGCCCCATAGAGTTTCCAAGGAGCACCTGGCGGATTCGAACTGCCGACCCTTTGGTTAGCAGCCACAGCACTTAACCACTACGCCACCAGGGTTTCCTTTAATCTACTAGAGGTAGACAATCATCAGGTTTTAGAGAAGAGAAATAAGTGCCTATTTATTCTGCAGAATGTATTCAGTATTACAAGACTCAAAACACTATTAAGGGGAGCACAGAGTGGGGTGCTGGACAGCTCTTGGGGAAGAGATACCTTCTCACAGAGCCACAAACATGAGAAAAGATTTTGTTTTGCTGATCCAGAACTAATTACACAGAAGTAGAAAAATACAGAGTAAGCTCAGGTAATAGCAAGTAGACTAACCTAGATCACTGCTTCTCTATGGGTGCTTTTCAAATTGCAAGGTATATACGAATCACCAGGGAATTCTGTTAAAATACAGATTCATTGGGTCTGAAGTGGGGT
Source organism: Elephas maximus indicus (assembly GCF_024166365.1). Classification (NCBI taxonomy): domain Eukaryota; kingdom Metazoa; phylum Chordata; class Mammalia; order Proboscidea; family Elephantidae; genus Elephas; species Elephas maximus. The sequence goes on from NC_064821.1 coordinate 141,701,998, forward strand.
GTGCGACTCTACATTTCTAAGAAGCTCCCAGGTGACACTAATGCAAGTGACTCATGGAACACACTGAACAGTAAGCTTCTAGAGGGGAGAAAGTGGTGAAGAAGAAGGCAGGAGAGCCAGGATACAGGCAGCTTGGTCACCAAGGACCTTCAACGGTAAAATGTGATGGTCTAATCACAACTTGGTGCTCTGGAAACATTAATTTGCTTGGAGCTGGTAGGACTGACGGAAGACGGGAAGAACAAAGATCTAATGAGACTACTGTAATGGTTCCCAGAGGCAACCACATAACTACTCTGTGTCAGTGGGAATGGAAAGAAGACACTGATTACAGAGACATGGAGAAGGTAAGAGTGATGGGGACTTTTCAAATATATAGATGGAAATGGAAAGAGAGTGAGAGGGATAAGTAGAAGGCAATATTAAGTATTTCATCCTGGATAACCATGACAAATTCTGACATCATTTGCAGAGAACTAAATGGAAAAGAAACAGGTTTGGGAAGAGAAATATAAAAAAAAAGGAATAAAAGAAGATAGCTCAGTCTGGGAATTGAGTTGGAGAGGTAAATAAGACCATCTAATTAAAAAAAAAAAATTTTTTTCTTTTTTTAATTAAAACTGTACAGTGCTCTTACAGTTAAAGTTTACTAAGTTAAAACTTCTTAATAGTGGAAAGGCAAAAGTTCAACTGTCACACCCTCTTTACTTCTGGGACAATTAGTCATTCAGCTTGCAACAGAACATTTTAGTGACAGTACTCACAAATGTACTGGGTAGTCCCTTTCATTTAGGACCTGCAATTAAAGCGCTGTTCCTTAAGCTGACTTAAAACTTGTCTCCAGGTATTTTTGACTCAGTGGTCCTAGTTTTGCCCTTCACAATCACATAAATTTAATCCACCTAGACCACAGCAACTTCACAAAGAGTTGTTAAAAGAACTAACATAACACCCAAGTCTTTACCAAATAAATCCACTTTTATTTATTTTTCTTGCTTCCCCAACCATTCTTCACAGGCCATGATTGCCAGAATGTATTATCATATCATCAGTGAAACTCCTTTGATTATTCTCCTTCATGGATATGTGGCAAGGCTGTTGCTACTTCAGTCCTCCCCCACCCACCCACCTCCTGTGCCAATGAAAGACAGTGCTAATAGAAGCAAGCTCTTCTACAAAAACCAGACAAGATTTCAGGCACCAAATGAACACAGCATTCCAAAGAATCAATAATGAGGCACTGGCATCAGTGGATGAGATAATATCCTTTTGCCATTTTCAGAGAGAGTACGGAATGCAATGGCAAAAATGATATGGGGAATTCAGATTACAGTACAACTAAAACTCCATATGACCTTGAAAACATAGTGTCTGTTAAGATTCAATACTATGTTAATTGTGTAATCTTTCAGTCAACCGAAAACCTCTAGGAATACTTGTACATAAAATACTCGTATACCAGGTGTCACAGATTGAATTGTGTCCCCCCAAAATATGTGTCAACTTGACTAGGCTATGATTGCCAGTATTGTGCGATTGTCCACCATTGTGTCATCTGATATGATTTTCCGGTGTTATAAATCCTACCCCCACGATGTGAATGAGGCAGGATTAGAGGCAGTTACCTTAATGAGGCAGGACTCAATCTACAGGATTAGGTTGTATTTTGAGTCAATCTCTTTTCAGATATAAAAGAGAGAATCAGTAGAGAGGAGCAGGACCTTCTATCACCAAGAAAGCAGAGCTGGGAGTGAAGTGTGTCCTTTGGGCCTGGAGTCCCTGTGCTGAAATGCTCCTAGACCATGGGAAGATTGATGACAAGGACTTTCCCCCAGAACCAACAGAAAGAGAATGCTTTCCCCTGGAGCTGGTGCCCTGAATTCAGATTTCTAGGCTTCTAGACTATAAGAGAATAAATTTCTTTTTGTTAAAGCCATCCACTTGTGGTATTTCTGTTGTGGCAGCACTACATAACGAAGCCACCAGGTCTCTCCAAATTTATTCTGAAGTTTTCTTATTTTAATTTTATTGTTGACCACATACACAAACTTATAAAGAAGAACCTGAGGATTTTTCTTCTTCTTTCCACTTGACTTACCTACTCTTCCTCCCCCAGGAAAGGAAACTTTTATATAAAAGAGTACTTAAACATAGAAGAAGGAGCCCCTAGGTAGCATATTTATGCACTCAGCTACTAACCAAATAAAACCAAAGCCAAACGCAGTGCCTTCGAGTCGATTCTGACTCATGGCGACCCTATAGGACAGAGTAGAACTGCCCCAAAGAGTTTCCAAGGAGCGCCTGGTGAATTCGAACTGCCTACCCTTTGGTTAGCAGCCGTAGCACTTAACCACTACATCACCAGGGTTTCTAACCAAAAGGCTGTTGGTTCAAGTCAGCCCAGAGGCACCTCAGAAGACAGGCCTGGCAATCTACTTCTGAATGATCACAGTCACTGAAAAACTATGGAGGGCAGTGCTACTCTGACACACATGGAGTCACAGTGAATCAGAATCAACTCCACAGCAACTGGGTAACATAGAAGAGCGCTATTATGGTACAGAGTAGAGCTTGCAGTGGGAAGAATATAAATAGGCCTAGATTAGCCCTACTTTCCTTTGTTTTCTTTTAAATTACCAAAAAGGTAAGAACCCATTGAGCCAGTATCAGGGTGCAGGCCTTGTGGAAAGGGGAATATGTGGCCTATCTGCATTCCTGCATGCTAGATTTTAAGTTGGGTAATTGAGAATAAATACGATGCACACCCACACATATGTACATAGTAGCTAATGGCTTTTTGCTACTACAAGTCTCTGAACCAAACCAAAAAACCTGTTGCCGTTGAGTCGATTCCGACTCATAGCGACCCTATAGGGCAGGGTAGAAGTGCCCTACACAGTTTCCAAGGAGCGCCTGGTGGATTCGAACCGCTGACCTTTTGGTTAGCAACCGTAGCTCTTAACCACTATGCTACCGGGGTTTCCACAAGTCTCTGAGTGCCTCAATATTCCTTGTTCCTGACTCTACCCACACTTCTATAAATAGTCCTGCCTTAGACTCTCTTCATGTAAACCATTGAAGAATTCTGAGTCTTATAAAGGCCGTGACTGCTACAGACACAAAACAGAAACTAAAGAGTGACTATTCAGAGAATGAGTCTGAAAAATTAATATGACCTCCAAAGTCTTCCCCCATGTATCTGATAAAATTGTTAAACAGTACATTATGTCTCTTCCACACTATGTTGAATTTCCACATTGGCAGCAATCCGATAGACATAGGAGCTGGATGTCTAAAGAACTATAATCTATTATTCATTCAGCAATAATCTTTTCCACAAAAATGAGTGATTCTTTCAAAAGCCTTGCTCAGATAAACAGTTTCTTTGTTATACTTCTGATCTACCATTAAGACAATCACAGTGTTCCATCATTCTTAAAAAACATGCTACCTTGTATTGATCATCTTTCCTTTTTTAAAAAGTGTTTATAAACAAAATATTAAATAATTCACTATATGATTTTGCTGGAGACTGAAACTAAGGCTATTGATCAGTAACTTCCATAAATTCCTTTTTGCCCATTAATTTAAATAATAAAAAAAAAAAAGAATTTATCTACTTCTGGTTTGGGGGCATTACTTGGGTGGTGCAAACAGTTAATGTGTTCTGCTGATAAATGAAGGGCTGGAGGTTCAAATCCTCCCAGAGGAGCCTTGGAAGAATGGTCAGGCAATCTACTTCCCAAAAATCAGCCATTGAAAACCCTGGGGAGCACAGTTCTACTTTGATATGCTTAGGGTTACTGAAGGTCAGAATCGACTCAATAGCAACTGAGTTGGGTTTGCGGGGGGAGGTTTGTTAGTTTTGGGGCACTACTCCTACATTCCATGATTTCTCAAAGATCACTAGCGGTGGTACGAATGATTATATCTGCAAGGTGCTTGATTACCTTAGATGATATATGTCTCACTTTATGGTCCTAAATACCCTGAAGAGGCCAACAGTGAGAGATATTTACTGACTGCCGGATAAGCATCTCAGTGCTTTATTGTGATCTAGTCACACACCTCTGGGGCCCTGGCAGTGCAGTGGTTAGGCCTTAGGCTATTAACCAAAAGGTTAGCAGTTCCAACCCACCAGCCACTCCTTGGAATTCTATGGGGCAGTTCTATTCTGTCTTAAAGGGTCGGAATCAAGTGGACGGCAATGGGTTTGGGTTTTTTGGTTTAGTCACGTATGCTATGTTTCTTCTACACATTACAGTATATAGTAAAAATAAAGGCAATTTATTTTATTTTTAAAATACTATTCTCCCCCCAAAAGGAGGTTTTTTTTTTTTTTTTCTTTAGACGTAGAGAAACTGGCCCCAGACAAAGTTTACTTACCAAGCTATATTATCCTGGCCTAGTTGTCCTAACACTGTTCTTAACAAGGATCTTTTCTTTTTCTTTTCGTACCACTAGTTTTGCCCTTTTACCTTCCAACATCCATGAATACCTATTCTTTTAAGCCAACTCAAGAGAACATCTTCTGCATTCTCAGTGGTGTCTTGAGATGTGGCATCATTTTTCTCCTCAGTGGATTATTTGAAAACTCAGAACAATACTTTGTTTTACTTTCCATCCCTATTGTTTATATTATCATTTAGAGTTTCTGTAATATCTGCCCACCTAGACTGCAGGGTTGTTATAGCAAAAAACAAATTTCATATTTCTTTCTTTCCAAAGAGCACCCAGCACAGTGCCTTACACAAAATTATTGAACATGTTATTTGCACGTACTTGTAGGAAGAAAAGGAATAATTTGTCTGAGTTCCTACTCTAAAATGTTGATCATCAAGAGGGGCAATAGGTACACATACACAAATAATATTGAGAATAAGGGGGCTACGAATGTGAATGTAAACTGAACACACAAGTAGTGAATCTCAAAGTTCTAAAGGGTGGAAACTGTACAATTCGTAACTGTTAGATACCATCCTAGGTAGGCTGGGCAATGGTACTGTACAACTGCACAATTCATAACTGTTAGATACCATCCTAGGTAGGCTGGGCAACGGTACTGTACAACTGTACAATCCATAACTGTTAGATACCATCCTAGGTAGGCTGGGCAATGGTACTGTATGACTGTACAATTCATAACTGTTAGATACTATCCTAGGTAGGCTGGGCTATGGTACTGTACGACTGTACAATTCATAACTGTTAGATACCATTCTAGGTAGGCTGGGCAATAGTACGGTACAACTGTACAATTCATAATTGTTAGATACCATCCCAGGTAGGCTGGGCAATGGTACTATACAACTGTACAATTCGTAACTGTTAGATACCATCCTAGGTAGGCTGGGCAATGGTACTGTACAACTGTACAATTCGTAACTGTTAGATCCTAGGTAGGCTGGGCAATGGTACTGTACAACTGTACAATTCGTATCTGTTAGATACCATCCTAGGTAGGCTGGGCAATGGTACTGTACCACTGTACAATTCATAATTGTTAGCTACCATCCTAGGTAGGCTGGACAATGGTGTTGTTCTACAGAGGAACAGGCTAGAAAGGGAGTAGTACCAAGAGTAGGGCAAATGCAGGGACTTCCTTAAATTTGGCTGTTGAACTATGGTAAATGGTAAAAAAAATTCGACTTAAGGAAATGTAAGCAGGCAGCTAAATTTAAAAAATTTCCAAATGTTCTTTCCAGACTTCAACCATTATTATATCTTTACCCTAATGCATGTGGTCAGTTTCTACAGAAGAGGTTCTTAACATTTTTCGCAGTATCTAACACATGTACTTAACACAACACTAATAAGCAGGGTGGATCCCAGTTGTATGAGCCTAAAGCTTACATAATTTGAAATGTATCCTTTTAAAAAGGTACAAAATTACAAATAAAAAATTAGGCGGAAAAGCCAATATTTACTTAGAATGAAAAAAAGACATTTCAACAAATGATTGGAGCCATGGAGATCCAGATTTCTGTCTTCTGAGATAGGTTTAGGCAACTGACCAGAAAGGCTTACTAAGAAATGCTTTTTACTACAACCTCTTATTCCCTTCCCACCTAAAACATCTACAACTCCCAGCAGCTCCCAACACTCCCACAAGCCTAAGCAAATGAACAGCTCTAAAGCTTAAATTTCATTGGCTTCACCTTTTTTTTTTCACCTTAGATCTGAAAACAGGGGCTCATTAAAACAGTGATACCTATGAGGAGGCTGGGGCTTAGGGAAAGAGAAACCATATGACAACTTTAAAACAGTCCCACATGGTTCTAATACACAGTTTCTACCTCAGGCCCCCTTCCCATATTGGAAGTTTCATAAGGCATAGCCATACACTAATAATGATGGTGCAGTGGTTAAGAGTTCAGCTGCTAACCAAAAGGTGAGCAGTTCGAATCCATCAGGCACTCCTTGGAAACCCTACAGGGCAGTTCTATCCTGTCCTATAGAGTCCCTATGAGTCAGAATCCACTCAACTGGCAACGTTTTTTTTTTTTTTCTTAATAGTATTTAGGAGATGTAAAGAAGAAAGGAGTACAGTAAATAGTCAGCCGACTGTCTTTGATCTGAACATGAAGTATACTAATATATGGAATAGAAAAAGGCAATGTTAACTTTTTATAACTGAACATAAAATAACTCCATTATTTTATAATTTCAATAACTTGAGAAGTCCAATAACCTTATCAAGAACACAAAACTGATATAACTGGTCCTACTGTTTCATTTAACCCTAAGAAAAAAATGAGTTTTACGTATTCCTCTTTGGGGTCAAGGTATGCATGTTCACTATCTAACTTCAGTCAGTTCATTCTCCCAGAATAAAGTAAGGGTTTAAGTAGGTTACTTTATCTAACACCCCAAGTGTTAGGTAACTATTGCCCAGGCGTCATAGTAATTAATACAATGTATTGATTTCAAGTGTATACTAGCAGTAACTTGAGAAATTAGAATGACATTCAACCGCCCCATAAGAAAGGTATTTTTTCCAAAACCTTTAGGAAACTTAAATCACCAGTCTACATACACCAAAAGTCTAAAACACACACCCCACGAGCCAATCCCTCCCTAACTCTAACACAAGCTAAGGTGACTTTCGGTCCTAGGTTTCCTGGACATGGGGAAAATGAAAGCTGTTGTCTGTAAACTGGGTGAACGTCTGAGAAATCCTTAGCTCCGCAGTGGAGAAGCTTCCTTTTGGACACACTGAACCGTTTTCTAGTGTTGAGAGAATTCTCTCACACTTAATTCCTACTGAACGTGGAGACTCTTCTCTGGTTTTACTCAAGTCTCAAATTCACAACTAGCCGCTCTAAATCGAGAGCAATTTCCCTAAACTCGGGTTATTTTTCTCCCTAAATTCAGGGCTGGCTGGCCGCGCCCAGAAAGAAAGGAAAAAAAAGAACTGGCAGGGGAGGGCACGGCGTCGAGTCACCCGCTCCCGAGCTCGGGCACTATCCTGAGGACGTGTCCCCGTCAGAGAAGAAAGAGAAAGTGTGTGGGGGGGGGGGAACACTACAACTTTGTAGGTGGCACTAAGCCACGGCTAGTCGAGCCGAAGGTCAAAGTGCGGAGGAGGGAGCGGCTGAGATTCAGGGCCCTACCCGGACGCAGCCCCGGGTGCGGCGACAGCTCCAGGCAGGGTCAAGCATCCCGAGGAGACCCCACCCACCTCCGCTCCGAGCCTCAGCTGTTAAGTGTCTTCTCCAAAATTGGGGGCTTTTTGGAAAGCATTACTCGGGCACCGTGGAGGCAACTCTCAGAGTTGACGTGGGAACTTTGCCGGGACGCGCCGCCGCCGCCCTCACCTTACTGAACACCTCCAGGTCGTCCTCGTCCTCGTCCAGATCCAGCACCTCCCCCTGCAGCAGGGCGGAGGAGCCACTGCTGCCCGAGACTGGGGCGCCGCTCCCCGGGCTCTCCGCGCCGGCGCCCCCAGCCGGGAGGCCGGAGGAGCGCGGCTGAGATGCCCGGCGCTCGCCCTCCATCCCGAGAGTGCGCGCCGGGCTGGCCGCCGCCGCCAGCCCAGCTCCCCCGAGCGTGCCCATTGGCTCCCTCGCATCCTGCGCCTCCCGGGCCGGCCCCGCTCCAGCCCCTCGCCCGCTGCGCAGACGCGGAACTGCTGGGACAGCTCCCCGCCCGGGAAGGGCTGCCGCGGGGCCCGGGGGCATCCCTATCTGGCCTGAGGCCTGCTGGAGACCAAGGAGTGGTCGGACTCCCGCTAGGGTGGGGAAAGGGACGGTAGTGTCCTGGAGGAAAGGTGGGGCTTGAAGGTAGGAGGCGGGCGTTCTCGCGCCGACCTGGCACTGAGGCCGCAAGAGAGGCTTTCCGCCGTGGACGAGGTCTGGGAAGAAGCGAAGGGGAGAACCGTCAACTTTAGGGGATCCACAGCCGCGCTGGAGGCAGCTGACCCATCCCGCAAAGAGGAAAAATCAATACTGTATTTTCATGATTGCTTCCTTTGGTTGTGATTTTCGAGTCGGTCTTTATTAAGACTAATGCAAAAATATGACACATGAAAACCTCTGTTTTATAATTGATTGTTGACCCAGTGACCGGACTGTGGTCATTTCACTGTCAGTCCAGGGAAATTGATATTTAAGAGCTATTTTCAGCCAGTTTCAAATGTATCTCTACTTCTGGAATTCTTCCTGAAGTTAATGACCAAGACTGTTTTTAAGAGCCAAGATCAAGATGGGGCTGTACATGGCTCCGTGAAATGATCTTTGATCTTTGCGTTGCCAGTGCAAAGCTGTAATTATTTAATTATTCACTGCTTATTTAAAAAAAAAAACTATATTTTAAAAATAATGGAAAATTGAATGCAAATTGATTGTTTTGTTGTTGTTGTTAACTATCTTCAGGTTTTGTTATTACTCCCCTCAAGCCCCACTTCTTTTGTTCAGTTGCCTAGCCTGGAAAGAATGTCTAAGAAGTTTGGCTATAGCCAGGGAGGAGGCTAAGTCAAACTTGATTTCTGAAGCTTCTCCTGCCAAAATATTTAGCCCAATGTTTACAATTTTTAGCTTTTATATATATATATGTAAAATTTATCACTTAAGGAAATAGAGAATTTCTGTGTTTCTGATTACAGGACAAGGTCTTTGTAATATACTCCCTCTTAACCATTTACACAGTGGGTACACCAATGGGCTCAAGCATAACAACTATCATGAGGATTGCACAGGACCAGGTGCAATCTGTTGTACATAGGGTCGCTGTTTTCTGACTGCCTGGCATCTAACAACAACAACCAGTATTCAAATGTACCTCCCATCCATGAGCTGCTCTTTGGACACCCTATGGGGCAGTTCTACTCTGCCCTGTAGGGTCGCTATGAGTTGGTAATGGCTGCATGGCAATGGGTTTTGGGGTTAATTTCAGTACATGTATCCACCTTTCCAGTCAGGCTGGTCTTGCTACTCCGTGAACATCCAACCTCATTTCTATGCTTTATGGCTCCTGTACCCAAAATATCATCTCCTGCCCATCATTTAAGAATTAACTATAGTCCCATTTTTTCAAGATAACTTTCCAAATGACACAGTTGGCTGCACCCAATTGAGCATTTGATTTTATTCCATCTTACAGATTATATTTGTTTCATAAATATGTCTTGTATTCCTTAGTAAACCATAAGATTTTTAGGTCAGGGATCACATTATGTATTTTTAAACCACATTATCAGATAAATTAATTCAAAGAGGCTCTCTTCTAAGGCCTATTAGGAATACAGGTTATTAAAGGACTTTATTTATTTTTTCCTCTCTAACTTGTTTTTTAACTCATTCTGGCTAATGATAGAGATTCAGGGTTTTCTAATTGCAAGCTGAACCAGGAAATTCTTAACGACACTGAGTGGGCTCACAAAATTGTCAGGAAGCATAGAGAGCAGGCTCAGAAAATGAACAGAATAAACCAAAGCTACATAGCTTGGATCACAGCCGTACCACAGAGCTGGTGGTGCAGACATTGCTGACACCATTGCTGAATGCTGGATGCCTGCACATCCTGCCTTAATACCGATGTCCCTGGACACCAGGTGCTGTCACTGAGCACTACCTCAGCTGCCTCTGAGGACCGCCCTTGGTATTACTCAAACAAAAATGTCCGCAGTCCTTTCTTTGTATTAATAGTTCTACCTTCAAAACCATCTGTAGTTATTGGAGAAATAATATCATAAAATTTTTTGGTTCAGAGCATATGCAACATCTTGTTAAAAAGCCCCACCCCCCCAATTTTTTTCCAGGAGGGTCTCCTGACAGTATAACGGAGCCTTCAATGTGCCTTCCCACCGTTCCTGAAGTCAGCTGTTTCTAGTAATGGGATTCATGATAAGACAAGCCACCCCACGCACACTGGCCAATGGCCTTACTTCTTTTGCTAGAAAATGATTTAATTGGTAAGAAAACGTGTTATGTGCAAAATATGAGAATAGAGCAGTAAGTCCATGGATGATGGTGTTGGGAGAAACTTGCTCAGCAGAAAAAGCACACCCAAAGTGTTTTTCCATTAAGGACAAATCATAGCACCCTCCACATTATGTGGCATTGGGAGCAACATAAGTAGTTGCTGCTGTGGCAAACTGAGCATTTAGCAATGGAAGTAGCCACTTCTTTAACAACACAAAAAAAGTTACAGTTGAGTCCGTTCTAACTCATAGTGACCCTATGGGACAGAGTAGAACTGCCCCATAAGGTTTCAAAGGAGCAGCTGGTGGATTCAAATTGCCGACCTTTTGGTTAGCAGCTGCAGTTCTTAACCACAGAGCCACCAGGCCTCCAACATTGTTGAGCCAACACAAAATATCCATCCCTGGCCCCCGGCTGCTGGGTCTGTGAGGCCATGGAATAAACACTGGAGTACCTCGGAAAGCCGTAGGATTAGCATCCACAGAACATGATTTCTTTTCCAATTTATTGTTAAGCATTTTCTCCAAAACTGGGGCTTTTTGGAAAGCATTTCCCTGGGCTACACATATGCTTTTGTTCTGGGACCATTTCAAAAGGTCCACCTGCATTTTCCCAAACCTCCTTAACACCAACATCTAACCTTGTTCTAAGTCCTATACAAAAACCAAACCTATTGCCATTGAGTTGATTCCGACTCATAAATTTCCATACAGTCAAACCATTATTCCTTGTCTTTGAAATGGCATTGGGTCATCACCTAGACTCTACCTCCTTTGAAACAAGTGGGCTTTGTTATGTATCACTGGGAGGATTTCCCTTGTCCACTGTCCTTTAAACTCACAGCAGTTCAGCTGTAGATGATTCCAGCATATGATAAAGAACCATGTGTAAACCACATTTGAATTTTTTTAGTCCTTACTTAACCGTTCAGATGGAACTCTATGAGATCATAGGCGTAGGCTTGCTGAGAGTGAGAGCCACATGTTTTTAGGACCACTTTTATGCGCACCATTTCTATCCAAGTGTGGTGTCCTGAAAACTCATCCAATCTTATGATTTTGTGTATACTATATCACCCAATTCATGATGTGCTTCTCAGGTCATATGGTCATCTTGATAGCCCATTCTCACCAATTTAAAACCAAACCAAACCCATTGCCATCGAGTCAATTCCAACTCATAGCTACCCTATAGGACAAAGTAGAACTGCCCCATAGACTTTCCAAGGAGCACCTGGTGGATTTGAACTGCTGACCTTTTGGTTAGTAGCTGTAGCACTTAACTACTACGCCACCAGGGTTTACTGCAGCAATTTAGTCATTGTCAAAACCTAGTAACAAGCCAGGGGCTGGTTTCTTAAATAGAGAAGAGGGTGTGTTTTGCTTTAAATATTTAGAGGCCTATTCTCAGTTTAGAAACCCTGGTGGCATAGTGGTTAAGTGCTACGGCTGCTAACCAAAAGGTCAGCAGTTTGAACCCACCAAGTGCTCCTTGGAAACTCTATGAGGCAGTTCTACTCTGTCCTATAGGGTCTCTATAAGTCGTAATCAACTCGACGGCACTGGGTTTTATTCTCAGTTTGATTCTCTTTCAGAATTTGTCACAGGTTTCAGAGAACATCCTTTTTTTCCACAGACAAATCAATAATGTTACCATTAATAGCTAATCAGTGCCTATTATGAGTCAGACACTATTATCAGTACTTTATGTAATTAACTCATTTAATCTTCAGGATCATTCTATGATGTAGATGTTATGATTCTCATCCTTATTTTACAGATGAGGAAACTGACGAACAGAAAGGTTTAGTAACTTACTTGAGGGCTTAACTTGCTCAGCTAGTTAGTGACAAACCTGGGATTTCAACCCAGGTAGTTTGGATCTGGAAGAGTCCTCGTGGCGCAGTGGTTACGCATTCTGCTGCTAACCAAAAGGTTAGTGGTTCGAACTCACCGACCACTCCAAAGGAGAAACATGTGGCAATCTGCTTCAATAAAGATTTACCAAAAAACCAAACCCATTGTCATCAAGTTTGTTCCAACTCATAGTGACCCTAAAGGACAGAGTGGAACTGCCCCATAGGGTTTCCAAGGCTGTAATCTTTACGAAAACAGACTGCCACATCTTTCTCCTGCAGAGCAGGTGGTGGGTTTGAACCACCAACCTTTCAGTTATTAGTCGAGTGCTTAACCACTATGCCACCAGAGCTCCTTCCATAAAGATTTACAGCCTTGGGAACCCTATGGGGCAGTTCTACTTTGTCCTGTAGGGTTACTATGAGTTGAAATCAAATGGATGGCTAGTCTTTTTTTTTTTTTAAGTTTGGATTCAGAGATCAGGTTGCTTTTAGGGTCTAAAAGAGATCATAAAATCAAGTAATAGAGTTGCTTGATTTGCAGCCTGGTTGAGTCATAGGGCTTTTATTTTCTCAGTCCACACTCACCAGTGACGTACTTTCAGGTGACCCAGTAAATGAATCAGAGTACAACATTAAATGTTATATATGTTGCCTTCAAAAAATAAATAAATAAATACAAATAGAAAAGAAGAATTATAAGGATATTGGAGGTTCTCAGTTCTTGGAACATAGCAGAACAGGTAAGTCTAAAATCTCCCCACTACAAAGTCTGACAAACTATAACAAGAATCTTTTAAATGCATGGTTGAGCTTGTAAGAAAGTAATTGACTTCCAAGGAAACCGAAAGAATGAGAGTGGTAAATATTTGAGCTGATACTCGGCCTGCCCCCGGGGTTGGGTGGTTTGGGTTGGCCTCAATAGTCTAAAGGTTTGAGTTTGAATTATCATGAAGGAATGATGAAGGTGTAAATTTGTAAAAATTGTCACTCAGTAACAAAATGCTTCTGAATCATTTTGTACTTCTATTTTGGAAAGAGACCTCCTGCGAAAAAATGGTAACCATGGGTCAGGAAGACACAATTCAAAAAACTAAGATTGTTCCTGGGTTAGTAATATGCTTGAGACCTCTGGCATAACAAACACAAAATCTCTCTTTCAACTCACTTTTAATAGAGTTTCTATAGATTGTTAAAAAATTATAAAACTTCAACATAAGCTTTACTCTGAGCAGTTATTCTATATGCATAAAAACAAACAAACCCATTGTTGTCAAGTCGGACTAGTAGTGATTCAATACAACAGAGTAAAACTGCCCCATAGGGTTTCCAAGGAGTGGCTGGTAGATTGGAACTGCTGACCTTTAGATTAGCAGCCCAGCTCTTAATCACCGCGCCACCAGGGCTCCCCATATGCATATAGGGAGACCATTTCGATTCCAGGACATCAAATGGCTCAAAGAAGCTAGGTACGATGAGGCTTATAAAGAGAAGAAGAGGGAGAAATATAGAATCAACCATTGGCTAATCTTAACGTGACTGGTTGAACCGTGCCTTCTTCCCTTTACTGAGATTAACTGACATCAGTTACTTCTGGCTTGGCTGCTAGTAATTTGACCTTCCACCCACCTTCAGCCATGAGACTTTTTAAGATTTAAATTAAGAGGGAATGGTTTGACAGTTATCTTTTTCAATAGGATGAGATAAATTTACTTTGCCGTAGAGCAGTTTCTGGCAGGCTTTTTATGGTTTTAATATTTGGCTTCTTGGATAAGAAAAGCCTTAAGATCAAAGTAGCATGTCTGTTATTGATGTTCCTATTCAACAAGATAAAGTCATACTGTAGATGAGATCACAATACAAAATTAAAAACATTCAAGGAAGCAATTTACCATGAGCCAGAATCACCATACAAAATTAATAGAAGGATGAGAGCCTCACAGGACTTTAAATAATCAAACAATACCTCAAAAGTATAAATAATTAAATAATAAAAAGTAGTAAAAATAACTACAGGGTACTATAAAAAAGAACTAAAAAGCTTAAAACTGAAAAATATAGTCATTGTGCCAGTTGTCTAATTATTGCCTCTCAGCTTCAAATTCACTTTTTGTGCTCGTTCTCTGATAATGGAGCTGGGCCTTATAAATATTTCTCCTTTGCTAACCAGCATAATATTAAGCCTTGTCCATGGTGGGCCTGGAGGGACACTGGAGGAGGAAGGGTTTTTTGTCTTCCTGTTTCTGGTATGCTATCTTACCAGGCTCCTGTGGAGAGCTTTTGCTCCATTATTCGGTTCCTACACAGTTTGTCCTGTGCAAGTCTCCTGCAGGGTGTAGCTTTTTACAGTTTTTGACCCACTGGCAAACTCAGGCAGCTGTGATGGCATAGTCCAGAGTCCCAGATATTGTGGGCCTGCCTTATAGTCCATGCTGTTGCATCCTGGAACATACCTTTTCATTGGTCCCAGGTATTCACACATACACCAAGGCCACTAGCTGCAAACCATCTCCCAACCTTTGTCCTGTTCAGGCACAGTAGTTAAGTGGTCAGCTGGTAATTGAAAGGCCAGCGGTTCAAACCCACCAGCAGCTCCACAGAAGAAAAGGCAATCTACTCTCGTAAAGATTACAGCCTAGAAAACCTTATAGTGCAGTTCTACTCTGTGCTATAGGATTGCTATGAGTCAAAATTGACTCGATGGTGCACAAAACAACGAGCCCAGAGCTGACCCAGCCCGAGATGGACATGGAAGTGTACTAGACACCTGAAGAGGAAGGCCCCTCAAGCTCCTAGCTCCAGCAGTATCCAACAGCCAGTAGCTTCTCCTGGCACCTAACAAGCTCTGAGGCTCAGCAGCTTCCAGAGGGTAGATTCTCAACAAGTCCCACCAATGAGGTAATCAATGACTTCTTTACCATCCAGCAAGCCAAGGTCATACTCTTTCCAATGAGTCTGAATCTCAGCTGTAGTAGGGAGAGGGCATTTCTCTGGATGCTTATTTCAGCACTAGGGTAATTCCCACTTCTTATATCTGCGGGTTTTTTTATATCTGCTATTCCTATATCTTTACAGTTACCTTTAACTCTCATTAGCCAATTCCCCTTTACTGCATTCCCCTGGTAATAACTATTTATATTAAACTTTCTCTATTCAAATGACTATGTGGTTTCTGTCTCCTGACTGGACCTAAACAACAAAGAATTGATACCAGGAATGGTCCCGGGAGACAGGAGATAGCCCTACCAAGATGGCCTCCTGGAAATCTCCTTACAACCAGTTGACTGAAGAGAAAAATCTTGTGCCTGATATGCCAGTACCACCCGAAAGTGGGCAGCTGCAGCACTACAGCCCCAGTCAGGAGTAACATGCAGGAAGTTCCCTCCCAATAGTCAGAACATCAAGTGTTACATTTGGTTGTCCACAATATCTAGAGTGAGAAATGGCTAGAAATACAGGTCTATGATTTATGGGCAGTCGCTAATGGTTTGGCTGGATGGTCAAGGACTTGGAAAGAACAATATTAGAAGATTGGTGAAAAGGAGCTTATGGGCAAAATGGACACAGACTGTGTCCCATGTGAATGCCTGCCAAAAGGCCACTATTGCAAAGGAGGCTCTTAATGATCAGGTGGACAAAATGTACTCTGTTAGATGTCAATCAGCATCACAGTCCTTGCTTAGTGGTCCTGTGAGCAAAGTAGCTGTGGTGGTAGAGATGGCAGAGATGAAACCTATGCATGGGTTTAATTGCATGGACTTTCCTTCGCTGAAGCTGACCTGGCCTGTTGAGTGCCTAATCATTCATCAGCACAGACCAACATTAAGCCTTCCGTATTGCATTATTTCTTGGGTTTGTGGGGGCTAAACCAACCATCTAGTGGCAGGCTAGTTACATAGGACATCTGCAGTGATGAAGTGGGCATTGCAATAGACACATTCTGGATATAAATTTACCTTCCCTGCCATCAATGCTACCACCATCCATGGACCCACAGAATTCACCATTATGGCATGTCTTGCAGCATTATATCTGATCAAGAAACTCATTTCACAGAATAGGAAGTGCAACGTGGGCCCTTGCCCATGGAATTGACTGATCTTACCACATATTCTGTAACCTGAATGTGGCCAGCTTAACTGAAGATAGACTAGCTTGCTAAAAATTCAGTTGTGATGCCAACTGGGAGACAACATCCTGAAATAATGGATTTTTGTTTTAGAGGATGCAGTATATACTCTGGATTCATTAAATGATGCTCTCACTCACATAGGTAGAAAATATGGAACCAGGAATCAAGGAGTGAAAGTGAGAGTGGTTCCTCTCACTGTTACACCTAATAATCCACCTGAAGAACTTTTGCTTTTTTCATCCCACCTCTTCTGGCCCAGCACTAACTTGTGTCTCTTTTGGTCGCAACTTATTGTCCAGAACTGGTCACATGGCTCTATCTAACTATAAAAAAAAAAAAAAAACCCATTGCCATTGAGTCAATTCCAACTCATAGCAACCCTATAGGACAGAGTAGAACTGCCCCATAGGGTTTCCAAGGAGTAGCTGGTGGATTCAAACTGCCAACCATTTGGTTAGCAGCAGAGCTCTTAATCACTGTGCCACCGAGTCTCCTACCTAACTATAGATGGTCAGGAAGTACCATAATCCCAGTAGGCAGATGTGCTGGTTAAGGTTATGTCATCTTGGCTGGGTCTTGATTCTCAGGCGTTTGCCAGTTATGTAATGATGTAGTTCTGCAGTTACATAATGATGTAATTTGGCAGTTATGTGATGATGTATTTATCCTACATTTTGTGATATAATACAATCAGCTCCATAATGTGATCTGATATGATCAGCCAATCAGTTGTAAGGGGAGTTTCCTTAGGAGCGTGGCCTATATCCAATATATATGGACATTCTGGCAAAGTGTGCTGGCTTTTGCTTGCTCTAGATGCTGCATCCAGCTCATCATTATCTGACCTCTGGTTCTTGGGACTTGAGCCAGCAGCCTGATGTATTGCCTTCCAACCCTGGGATTCGTTGGCTTTTATATAGCCTGTGAGCCAACAGCTTGCTGTCTTACTTGCTGATCTTGGATTCATCAGCTTCCACAACCCATGAACCAGTAGCCTGCTATCTGACCTGCCAATCTTGTGTTCATCAACTCCTGCAGCTATGTGAGTCAAATGAAGCCTCCAGCCTGACACCTGACCCAGACTTGGGACTTGCCAGCCTCTACAACCATGTGAGGCATTTCCTTGAGATAAATCTCTCTCTCTACTCTCTCTCTTCCTCTCTCTCTGTCTCTATATATATGCTTCACTGGTTTTGCGTCTCTAGAGAACCCAACCTAGGACAAGAGAGGTCAGAAATACTTGGTGAATAGTACAAATGACAGTTACACCCTATAACTGGTTAATTCCAGGTGATTAGCATGAAGCAAAGACAAGCTGATGGAAGGGCCATAATCACCAGCCTGTCATTAACCCCAATTATTCTGCTAGTTTACAGTTCTGTACATGAAATTACTTACCAGCTTAGAGAACTTGGGCAAATGTTTTATATTATTAGCTGCAGTTTTCTCATCTCCAAAGTGGGGATAACTAATAATATATACTTCAAAGTTTATGAGAATCAAAGAAGCTAATACATGAGAAATTATTTGTGAAGATCTAATTAAATCTTAATTGTTTTATTACTATAACTGTTAATCTATTAATTTAAGTAGTAGCATGTCATAGCCATATTTGATCCATAATTTCATTTGAACCCTCAACCAGTAATTTTTGGTTAGTTCCGGTAATGCAACATAAGGCTTTACAGCTTTGACTAGCATATGTGTTTTAAAAGGGTTTGCCTCACTATTAAGACACTAGCAATTTCAAGTCCTCTGTCATTTATAGGTAACACGGAAATAAGTAAATGCATTAGAATAATGAGGCAAAATTTTAAACATCAAAACTCAAAAGAACATGGAATATGCATGTAATTCTGTGACTGATGGTGGCCTGCTCTACTCTTAAATGGGGTGCAATGCTCCTACTATCAAAGGCAGAGACCAAGGAATGACCTTCATTAAAAATGGGAAGCAAATTTATTATACAGCATAACTTGAAATAAAGACAGGGTGAACTCTAGGCATAGTAAGGTAATTGTTTGATAAATATTACTTTATGAATTGGACGAATGAGTCAATTTAAAAACTGCTTAATATTGCCAAACTTGTTTTAAATTGTTGCTGTTTTTTAACTGAAAAGGAATGCTTAGGTGTTTCTAACAGCATCTCAGAACTACTATACTCTGTTTCTGTGGGTAGATCTATAGGATAGATTATAGCTATCATGGAATTTCACTCAGGTGGTGCCCAGTGTAATGGGAATTTATGTGCACTCCCTTTCATTTCTAGAACAAAAGTTCCTTGAAGATCTTCACTTTAAGAAAGCTTCACCATGAATTGTTTTAATAAATTATATGAGTTTGGTGATGGCTCTAAATGAAGAGGTTAATGGACATAAAGGAACCATGTTTTAGAAGTTAGACTCTCATACTTATTGTGTTTTTATTTTAATAACAGGCTTTTAGAGATATAATTCACATTACCATACAATTCACCCTTTTAAAGTGTACAATTCAGTGGGTTCTATTACATTCACAGAGTTGTCCAACAATCACGACAATCAATTATAAAACTTTTCCATCACTCCAAAAAGAAGCCCTATACCCATTAGCTGTCCCTCACCATTCACTCTCCCCACCCGCTGACCAACCAGCCCTAGCTGACTACTAATCTACTTTCTGTCTCTATAGATTTGCCTAATCTGGACACTTTATATTAATGGAATAATATAACACATTTCATATTAATGGAATTATACAATATATGGGTGGCTTTTTCAAAAAGAATAATGTTTTCAAAATTAATCCTTGTTACTGTATTTTTATGCAAATAACATGCTGGTATACTTTTTTTTTTTTGCCAACCGCAAAACCCCCTCGTACATTATTCCCCTAGCCACGCTGTGTGCGTTACATGTGTGAGTGCGTTATTTGTAAAAACATACCATATACCATGCATTAGTACTTCATTCCTTTTTATCACCAAATAATAGTCCATAATACGGATAGACCACAATTTCTTTATCCATTTATCAGTTAATGGACATTTGGATTGTTTCTGCTTTTTGACTACTGTAAACAATGTTTGTATTGACTTCCTAGGGCTGCCTTAACAAAATGTCACAAAGTAGGTGGCTTTAAAGAACAGAAGTCCAAATCAGGGTGTTAGCCATGTTGGTGCTTTTTGAGGGCTCTTGAGAAAGAAACTGTACCATGCCTCTCTCCTAGCTTCTCCTGGGTCCCAGTAATACTTGTCTTTCCTTGGCGTGCATCTTCCTCTGTAGTTACATAGCTGTATTTCCTGTCTGTGTCTGTCTCTGGGTCTCTTTTACAAAACACCACTCAGATGGGATTATAACCCACTCTTCTCTAGTAGGATCTCATGTTAACTGATAACATCTTCAAAGACCCTATTTCCAAACGAGGTCCCATTCAGAGGTACCAGGGTCAGGACTTAAGCGTGTATTTTGGGAGGATACAATGCAATCCATAACAATGTTGCTATAAACATTTGCTTACAAGTTTTTGCATGGACATATATTTTCATTTCTCTAGGGTATATACCTAGGATGGAAATTTCTGGGACATATAATAATTTTGATGGAAGCCCTGGTGGCATAGTGGTTAAGTGCTACAGCTACTAACTGAAAGGTCGACAGCTCTAATCCACCAGGCGCTCCTTGGAAACTCTATAGGGCAGTTCTACTCTGTCCTGTATGGTTGCTATGAGTCAAAATCGATTTGATGGCCACGGGTTTTTAAAATAATAATTCTGTTTAACATTTTGAGGAATTACCAGGCTGTTTTTTAAAGCAGCTGTACCAATCATTTACATTCCCTTCAGCAGTTTATGAGTGTCTCAATTTCTCCACATTTTTCCCAACCCTCGTTATTGTCTGTGTTTCTGATTATAATCATCTGTTATGTATTGAATATGTCCTCCAAAAATATGGGTTGTAAATCCTAACCCCTATTCTGCAGATGTAATCCCATTTGGGAATAGAGTTTTCTTTATTCTGTCCTATAGGGTCGCTATGAGTCAGAATTGACTGAGGGCACTGGGTTTATTATGTTAATGACGCCATATCAGTGTAAGGAGTGTTTTAAGCCAATCACTTTTGAGATATAAAAGGGACAGACCAGGCACAGAAGAAAGCAAGCACAGTTGGAGGAAGATAGATACCATATCACCTGAAGATTGTGAAAGAACCCAGAACAGAAGTCGAAAAGAGAAAAGGACCTTCTCCCAGAGATGAAAGAAAGAGAAAGCCTTCCCCTAGAGCCAGTACTCTGAACTTGGACTTCAAGCCTCCTAAAGTGTGAGAAAATAAATTTCTGCTCATTAAAGCCAGCCACATACGGTATTTCTGTTATAGCAGCACTAAGAAACTAAGACACCATCCTAGTGGGTATAAAGTGGTCTCTCATTGTGGTTTTGATTTGCATTTCCCCAATGACTAATGATTTTGAGCATCTTTTCATGTGCTTATTGTATAAGGTATGAAGAAATACCTATGCAGATCCTTTGCCTATTTTTTTATTTGTATTATTTGTCGTATTATTATAATGTTCTAGGAGTTCTTGTGAGATGCGTGATTTGGAAATATTGTCTCACATTCAGTGGATTGCCTTTTCACTTCATCATGATGTCCTTTGAAGCAAAAATATTTTTACCTTTTTTGTTGTTGTTGTTGTTAGGTGCTGTCAAGTCAGTTCCAACTCATAGCGACCCTATGCACAACAGAACGATACACTGCCCAGTCCTGAGCCATCCTTACAATCGTTGTTATGCTTATGCTCATTGTTGCAGTCACTGTGTCAATCCACCTCGTTGAGGGCCTTCCTCTTTTCCGCTGACCCTGTACGCTGCCAAGCATGATGTCCTTCTACAGGGACTGATCCCTCCTGACAATGTCTCCAAAGTATGTAAGACGCAGTCTCGCCATCCTTGCTTCTAAGGAGCATTCTGGCTGCACTTCTTCCAAGACAGATTTGTTCGTTCTTTTGGCAGTCCACGGTATATTCAATATTCTTCGCCAACACCACAATTCAAAGGCGCCAACTCTTCTTCGGTCTTCCTTATTCACTGTCCAGCTTTCACATGCATATGATGTGATTGAAAATACCATGGCTTGGGTCAGGTGCACCTTGGTCTTCAGGGTGACATCTTTGCTCTTCAACACTTTGAAGAGGTCCTTTGCAGCAGATTTGCCCAATGCAATGTGTTGTTTGATTTGTTGACTGCTGCTTCCATGGCTGTTGATTCTGGATCCGAGTAAAACGAAATCCTTGACAACTTCAATCTTTTCTCCATTTATTATGATGTTGCTTATTGGTCCAGTTGTGAGGATTTTTGTTTTCTTTATGTTGAGGTATAATCCATACCGAAGGCTGTGGTCTCTGGTCTTCATTAGGAAGTGCTTCAAGTCCTCTTCACTTTCAGCAAGCAAGGTTGTGTCATCTGCATAACACAGGTTGTTAGTGAGTCTTCCTCCAATCCTGATGCCCTGTTCTTCTTCATATAGTACAGCTTCTTGGATTATTTGTTCAGCCTACAGATTAAATAGTTATGGTGAAAGAATACAACCCTGCCACACACCTTTTCTGACTTTAAACCAATCAGCATCCCCTTGTTCTGTCTGAACAACTGCTTCTTGATCTATGTAAAGGTTCCTCATGAGCACAATTAAGTGTCCTGGAATTCCCATTCTTTGCAGTGTTATCCATAGTTTGTTATGATCCGCACAGTCGAATGCCTTTGTGTAGTCAATAAAACACAGGTAAACATCCTTCTAGTATTCTCTGCTTTCAGCCAGGATCCATCTGACATCAGCAATGATATCCCTGGTTCCACGTTCTCTTCTGAAACCAGCCTGAATTTCTGGCAGCTCCCTGTTGATATACTGCTGCAGCCATTTTTGGATGATCTTCAGCAAAATTTTGCTTGCATGTGATATCAATAATATTTTTCCATAATTTCCACATTCAGTTGGATCACCTTTCTTGGGAATAGGCACAAATATGGATCTCTTCCAGTCAGTTGACCAGGAAGCTGTCTTCCATATTTCTTGGCATAGACAAGTGAGCACCTCCAGCGCTGCATCTGTTTGTTGAAACATCTCAATTGATAAGCCATCAATTCCTGGAGCCTTGTTTTCTGCCAGTGCCTTCAGAGCAGCTTGGACTTATTCCTTCAGTGCCATCGATTCCAGATCATATGCTCTTGAAATAGTTGAATATCAACTAATTCTTTGTGGTATAACGACTCTGTAATCCTTCCATCTTCTTTTGATGCTTCCTGCGTCATTTAATATTTTCCCCGTGGAAGCATTCACTATTGCAACTCGAGGCTTGAATTTTTTCTTCAGTTCTTTCAGCTTGAGAAACACCAAGCATGTTCTTCCCTTTTGGTTTTCCATCTCCAGCTCTTTGCACATGTCACTATAATACTTTACTTTGTCTTTTCGAGAGGCCCTTTGAAATCTTCTGTTCAGTTCTTTCACTTCAGCATTGCTTCCTTTTGCTTTAGCTGCTCAACATTCATGAGCAAGTTTCAGAGTCTCCTCTGACATCCATCTTGGTCTTTTCTTTCTTTCCGTCTTTTCAGTGACCTCTTGCTTTCTTCATGGTTGATGTCCTTGATGTCATTCCACAACTCGTCTGGTCTTCGGTCACTAATGTTCTACACGTCAAATCTATTCTTGAGATGGTCTCTAAATTCAGGTGGAATATACTCAAAGTCATATTTTGGCTCTCGTGGGCTTGCTCTGATTTTCTTCAGTTTTAGCTTGAACTTGCATATGAGCAATTGATGGCCTTGTTCTGATTGATGATATTGAGCTTTTCCATCGTCTCTTTCCACAGATGTAGTCAATTTGATTTCTGTGTGTTCCATCTGGTGAGGTCCATGTGTATAGTTGCCTTTTATGTTGGTGAAAGAAGGTATTTGCAATGAAGAAGTCGTTGGTCTTGCAAAATTCTATCATTCGATCTCTGGCATTGTTTCTACCACCAAGGCCATATTTTCCAACTACTGGTCCTTCTTCTTTGTTTCCAACTTTTGCATTCCAATTGCCAGTAATTATCAATGCATCTTGATTGCATGTTTGATCAATTTCAGACTGCAGCAGCTGATAAAAGTCTTCTATTTCTTCATCTTTGGCCCTAGTGATTGGTGCATAAATTTGAATAGTAGTCATATTAACTGGTCTTCCTTGTAGGCATATGGATATTATCCTATCACTGACAGTGTTGTACTTCTGGATAGATCTTGAAATGTTCTTTTTGAGAATGAATGCAACACCATTCCTCTTCAAGTTGTCAATCCCAGCATAGTAGACTATATGATTGTCAGAATCAAAATGGTCAATACCAGTCCATTTCAAGTCACTAATGCCTAGGATATCAATGTTTATACGTCACATTTCATTTTTGACAATTTCCAATTTTCCTAGATTCATACTTTGTACATTTCCAAGTTCCGATTATTAATGGATGTTTGCAGCTGTTTCTTCTCATTTGGAGTCGTGCCACATCAGCAAATGAAGGTCCCGAAAGCTTTACTCCAACCACGTCATTAAGGTCGACTCTACTTTGAGGAGGCAGCTCTTCCCCAGTCATATTTTGAGTGCCTTCCTACCTGGGGGACTCATCTTCCAGCACTATATCAGACAATGTTCCGCTGCTATTCATAAGATTTTCACTGGCTAGTGCTTTTCAGAAGTAGACTGCCGGTCCTTCTTCCCAGGCTGTCTTAGTCTGGAAGCTCAGCTAAAGCCTGTCCTCCATGGGTGACCCTGCTGGTATCTGAATACCGGTGGCACAGCTTCCAGCATCACAGCAACACACAAGCCCCCACAGTATGACAAACTGACAGACACGTGGGGGATTTTTACTTTTGGTAAAGTATAATTTATTTATACATTTTCATTTATGCTGTAGATGCATTATCTAAGAAGGCTTCTACAAACCCAAGGTGTCTTAGTTACCTGGTGCTTCTAGAATAACAGGAATACCACAAAAAGATGGCTTTAACAAAGAGAAATGTATTTTCTCACAGTCTAGTAGACTAGAAGTCCAAATTCATGGCGTCAGCTTCAGGGGAAGGCCTTCTCTCTCTTTTGGCTCTGGAGGAAGATCCCTGTCATCAATCACCTGCTGGACTAGGAGCTTCACCTTGCAGGAACCCCAGGTTCAAAGGACACACTTTGCGCCTGGCACTGCTTTCTTGGTGGTATGAGGTCCCCCCTTTCTGCTTGCTTCCCTTTCCTTTTACCTCTTGTGAGAGAAAAGGTGGTGGAGGCCACACCCCAGGGAAACTCCCTTTACATTAGATCAGGGATGTGACCTTAGTAAGGGTGAAACAATCCCACCCTAATCCTTTTAACATAAAATTACAATCACAAAATGGAGGACAACCACACAATACTGGGAATCATGGCCTAACCAAGTTGACACGTATTTTTGGGGACACAATCCAATCCGTGATATAAGGTTACACTGATTTTCTTCCAAGAATCTTATGGTTTTAGTTCTACAATCCATTTTAAGTTTATCTGTATGTATTATGTGAGGTAGGCGTCCATCGTCATTCTTTTGTATGTGGATATAGCACCATTTTTTGTAGATACAGTTCTTTCCCTTTGAATTGTCTTAGTACCCATGTCAAAAATCAATTGACCATAAATATGAGGGTTTATTTAGGACCTCTCAGTTCTATCTATCTTATTTATCTATATGTTTGTCCTTATGCCATTTACCACACTGTTTTGATTAGCTTTGTAATATGTTTTTAAATTGGGACGTGTAAGTCTTCCAATTTTATTCTTTTTCAAGATTTTTTGGTTATTCTGGATTCCTTGCATTTCTGTGTGAATTTTAGGATGAGCTTTTCAATTCCTACAAAAAAGGCAGGTCAGATATTTATAGAGGTTTTACTAAATTTGTAGGTCAATTTAGAGAGTATTGCCATCTTAATAATATTAAGCCTTCTGTCCACAAACATAGGAACCATAACTGTAACCCAGTGCTGTTGAGTTGATACTCACTCATAGTGACCCTATAGGACAGAGTAGAACTGCCCCATAGATTTTCCAAGGAGTGCCTAGTGGATTCGAACTGCCATCCCTTTGGTTAGCAGCCATAGCACTTAACCACTATACCACCAGGGTTTCCAAACATAAGAAGCCTTTTCATTTACATAAATCTTCTTTAATTTCTTTCAACAGTGATGCGGTGCTACCAGTATGTCAAATACCAGCAGAGTCACACATGGTGTCAGGGTTCAGCAAAGCTTTCAGGCTAAGACAAACTAGGAAGAAAGGCCTGGAAATCTACTTCCAAAAATTAGCCAATGAAAACCTTATGGATCACAACATTGTCCAACTAGCTTGCTTTGGACACATCATCAGGAGGGCTTAATCACTGGAGGAGGACATATATTTGAAGTAGAGGGTCAGGAAGGGTGAGGGAGACCTTTGGTGAGCTGGACTGGAAGAATAGTCACAACAATGGACTCAAACATGCCAACAATCATGAGGATGACACAGGACTGGGCATTTTGTTCTGTTGAACATGAGGTTGCCATGAGTCAGATCAACTCAGTAACAGCTTTCTTATACCCTGCAACCATGCTTAACTCATTTATTAGTTCCAATATACCCTTTTAGTGGGTTCCTTAGAATTTTCTTGTTTACTAACCTAAAGTTTGGTGATTTGAGCCCACCCAGTGGCATTGTGAAAGAAAGGCCTGGCGATCTGCTTCTATAAAGGTTACAATTGAGAAAACTCTATGGAGCAGTTCTACTATGTAACACATGAGGTCACCATGAGTTGGAATCAACTCAGTGGCAATGGGTTTGGTTTGTTTTTTTTTTAAAGGATTTTCTAGATCATGTCATCTACAAATACTGTATTTTTATACAAATAACATGTGCCTTCTATGTTTGTTTGGCAACCACTCTCTCCCCAACCCCTGTGAGGTGTTTTGTAAGTGCCATTATGCCAAATTTTTCACATGTTGCTGTAAAAAAATTTAGGATAATGTGCTTGCAAAAGTATCTCACAAGGGGAGAAAGCTGTTGGCAAACATAGAAGGCGTGCATTATTTGTGTAAAAATACAATAGTTTTATTCATGTCTTTTCAATCTGGATGCCTATTATTTCATTTTCTTGCCTAATTGCCTTGTGTGGAATCTCTAGTTGAACACTGACTAGAAGTGGCTAGAGCAGACATCCTTTCTTTGTTCCTCATTTTAGGGTAAAAGCATTCAGTCTTCCACTAATAAATGTGGTGTTAGCTGTTGGATCCCTGGTGGCATAGTGGTTAAGAGCTTGGCTGCTAACCAAAAAGTTGACAGTTTAAATCCACCAGCCGCTTCTTGGAAACCCTATGGGGCAGTTCTACCCTGTCCTATAGGGTTGCCACAAGTTGGAATTGACTTGATGGCAACAGGTTTGGTGGGTTTGTCCTTTATCAGATTCAGGAAGTTCCCTTCTATTCATAGTTGGTTGAATGTTTTTATCATGAATGGGTTTTCTTAGGTACTTTTTCTTCATGTATTGAGACGATCAAGGGTTTTTGTTCTTTATTCTACTGATATGGTGTATCACAGTAATTCCTTTGTTTTCCTAGGATAAATCCAACTTGTTCCTGGTGTATATTCCTTTTTATATGCTTATGTGTTCAGTTTGCTAATATTTTGTTAAGGATTTTTGATCTATATTTACAAGAGATATTGGTCTGTAGTTTTCTATTCTTGGAATGCCTTTATATGGTTTTGCTATTGGGGTAACACTGACCTCAAAGAATGAATTGGAAAATATTCCCTCTTCTTCAGTTTTCTGGAAGAGGTTTTGAAGAATTGGAATTAATTCTTTTAAAAAAAATGTTTTATATAATTCACCGGTAAAGCCATCTGGGCCTGAGCCATCTTTATGAGAAGTTTTTAAATTAAAATTAAATCACTTTACTTGTTTTAGGTCTATTCAGATTTTCTATTTTTTCCTGAGGCAGTTTCACTAGTCAATTCACTAGTGAATTTCTAAGAATTTGTCCATTTCATCCAAGGAATCTAATTTGTTGACTCACATTATTTACAGCATTCCTTTATAATCATTTTTATTAAAGTTGGTCCCCTTTGCAGGGATAGTTTTTGAGGTTAGTGTTTGGTGTTTGTTCTGACTGCAGAAGGACTGTTCTTAATTGTTTCATTCCCTGGTTCTTCTTGGTAAACTAGCTTACCTATGGGTCAGTTTGTTGCTCCCATGATCCTACCAGCCTCATTTTAACTGCTTACCACCAAAAATCTCCACTGTTTTTGAGAATGTCTGTTGTTTTGAATAATCCCACACTCTGTTCCAAGTAAAGTGAATTCCTTTGGGGAGAATTTTAGAGTTCTCTGTTCTTAGGGCATGACTTTCTCCCTGGACAAAATCTCCAAGCCACTGCTCTGGAGCTGGAGTAGACTGATATTAGCCCACTTCTCTTGGAGTGACGTTCTGCTTTATGAGCAGGGTGCTGGGAAGAACTGGTAGCCTCTGGTCTTCTTAGCTTGCCTCTCACTATGTGAAACTTATTCTCAGTAGGTGAACTGGGGCAAGAATGCTCAGGACCCCATTATTCTTGGCCTGCATTCCTGAAGTAGAAACTCTGACCTATGAATGGGGGTTGGAGGAGAAAAAGACCCCTAACCCCTTATTCTCTTACCTGGAATTTAGTTCTGCCACACAGGGGTGGGGGAGAGTATAGAAACGCTGATAGCCTATCCCTCACTGGGAGATACTCTGCCCTTGACTATGACCTGGGGGAAAGGGAGCCCTATAGTCTTGGTGACCTGCACCCAATGTGGTACTTCCATCACCCCGAGCTAGGAGAGAGAGTAGAAAGGAAGTAGGTCATGGCTCAGGTGTCATAGACTCTCAGTGTTCCTACCAAGCTTTAGTAGATTTTCTTGAATAAATGATTTTTTATTTTCTATATGTCTTTAGGAAACCCTGGTAGTGTAGTAGTTAAGTGCTATAGCTGCTAACCAAAAGGTGAGTAGTTTGAATACACCAGGTGTTCCTTGGAAACTCTATGGGGCAGTTCTACTCTGTCCTGTAGGGTCACTATGAGTCCGAATTGACTCAACAGCAATAGGTTTTTTTTTATATGTCTTTAGGATAATTTCCAGAAACTTTAGGTTTTTTTTTTTTTTTTTAATTTTCACCATTTATGGTTATTTCACTTGGAAGCAGATCTGTGAAGCTCCTCATGCGGCCATTCCAGAAGTTGTCTCTAATGCTTATTTTCTGTAAATAACAAAAAAGCCTAAAAAACTACTTAGAGGAAGAGTAGTTTTCACACCTCTTTTTCTTATGTTGCAGAGTTTGGGAGCTAATTTTTTTTTAAATGTCTTTGGTTTTTGCTTATTAAAACTGCATTTCGGTTTCCAAATGGAACTTGTATAACAATTTTCTTAGTATCTGTAAGAGTCCCTGGGTGGCACAAATGGTTAAGCACTTATCTACTAGCTGAAAGACTGGTGGTTCAAACTCACCCAGAGGTACCCCAGGAGCAAGCCTGGCGATCTGCTTCCAAAAGGTCACAGCCTTGAAAACCCTATAAAGCAGTTCTACCCTGCATACATGGGGTCACCATGAATTGGAATCGACTCCACAGCAACTAACAGCAACGTAACAGTCGTCTTAGTATCTGCACTTGGTATCTAGGCTTTGACCTGGATAAATATTTCAAATGATCTACATTACATAATGTTTAAGAAAATTAAAGTGTTCTTGTTAAAAAAAAAAAAAACTCTAAAATTTCTACTTGATTGTAAATAATGATGTAGCAAAACAAATATATAAAAAGAGGTGAATAAGTAGATTAAAACATTTAAAACCTTCAGGAAAAAAAGAGCAAATGTACAGTGAATTATTAATATGCTCTGAGAGCAGAGGAAACAGTTGTGCTCATAAGTAATCAACACAAGTTTTAACCTTGACCTAACCTTTTGAAAAAATAATAGTTGTTATCATAGAATAAGACATTGCTCTAAACATTTTATGTAAAAGTTTAGTCTTGTAAGGTAGAACTTCTTTTGTTGGTTTTGTTTTTTAAAAAAGCTGACAAGAAGCATTTATATGAGAAGTCCTAGGTAAAAATATTTCTTATATCATTTGAATGGCTGTATCAAAAGAATTATTTTTAAGTGAAAATCCTGGTGAACTTACTCGAAGGCAAAGACCTTATATCGTCTTTCCCACGAATCTGAAGCATATCAGGCATATGCCATTTGGATGTAGCACGTGCTTGATAATGTCATCTACTTACTTCTCTATCACTTCTCTTAATTTTTGACACTTTTGGCCTCAGGTTCACAGTATTTCTCTCTACTCAAGACCCTACAGTCATCCTGAGTGAATCTCTTCATCATGATGACCTCTACGTTCCATATCTTCCTTATCTCAAAATGCCTCTTGACCACTTTAAGTCAGCCACTCATTCCTACTGTCAAAAAATATAAATAAATAAACTTTAAGCATATAGAAAGATTTTGAAACTCAAAAATTATAAAAATATAGATAAGAACCATAAGTTCCACTTTTCAAATTTTGTTATTGGAGTGTAATTTAGTAAAATTCCTTTAAGAAGCAATTTGATGGTATTTATCAAATGAAAATTGTATATATTTTTAACCCAGAGATGCCAGTTATTAGTGTCTTCCCTAGATAGAAACGTGGATGCTTATTACATTATTGCATTTTTGTAGTTGCAAAGAACTAGAAATAATTCAGATAGCCTTCTTCAGTGTTGCATTTTGTTAATCAGTTCACTCAACTTTCATCTTACCTTCTTCTGTTCTCATCGGGCAGTTCTGCTCTGTCCATAGGGTTGCTATGAGTCAGAAACGACTCGAAGGCATTGGGTGGGGTTCTTAAAGGTGGGGCCCTGGTGGCACAGTGGTTAAGAGCTACACCTGCTAACCAAAAGGTCAACAGTTTGAACCTACCATCCTCTCCTTGGAAATCCTGTGGGGCACTTCTACTCTGTCCTTTAGGGTCATTATGAGTTGGAACTGACTCGACGACAATGGGTTTGCTTTGTGGTTTATTCTTAGAGGTCTGGAAGCTAAAAACTTTGTTTCCCAGACACTGTTGCAACTAGGGTTCTGGGTACAAAATAGGATTGATGAATTGCATGCACTCATATGAAATGTGGAGGGCAAAAGTGAAGTGGCCACCATCTTCCTATTTTTATTTGGTTAATTTTGGAGGTAAGCGAAGTTGTAGAAATGTGTGGGAGTTTTGTTGTTGCTGTTGTTGTTTGATGGATTGTTTCCTGCAGCAGCAGCAGCATTCCTGAATCCACTCCCCAGCTTCCTGGGTGTTGAGAGGAAGTGTTGGTGGCATCTAACTTTGGTGTAGCTACAGCGGTGGCCTCAAAGGTAGTAGCTTCCTTAGTTGGTCGGCTAAATACAAAAAGCAAGTTGCTAGTTGTATAAACAACAAATATCTATTTACCTATCATCTTTTTTTTTTTCTGTCTACCTATTTAACTAAACATAAAAACCAGTAAGATATATTTTCTATGGGCACATATATATGTACATAAAACATACTTCAGAGTCTTATCTTGGTTTATCTTTGCAGAGAGGGAGAAGGTGGTATGGACAAAGGAGACTGGCTTTTTCAAAAATGTGTTAAAGAACTTTGGCTTTTCCTCTAATGTTTTATAGGAGAATGTTTTCCCTGTTTATAAAGAATTAATTTTTCAAAAGCTTCCCTGCCTTCAAAAACACTAATTCCTGACCACAATTTCTATTGTTCTAACATACTCTTTCAACTGCTCCCTCTATGACCATGCTTGTGTGTACCTGGGCTCCCATGGTATTGATCTCCCTACTTCTCCTTATGCAGCGCAGCTCAGATTTCAAGGTCCTTCATTCCTGTCATTCTGTTTCTAAGCCTCAAAACCCTTGCCCTTCTTTCTTTCTTTTGCAGGTGCCGATAAAGCCCCCAGCCTGGATAATTTGAACTATTCAGTTTCTCAGTGGTCACACTTGAGTAACTGAGTGCTCTGGAAGAGACAATCACCGAACAAGGCAGATTGTTATCAGTATAAATTCACAGTCACCCACCCCGACTGGGCCCTCACTGATGCTCAGCTTTTCTATTGTGTTTCTTTGTTCAACTCTCGTTCTTACTCCCTGCAACGACTATTTCAAACGTCCTCTGAAACTTGCTTGCCCAACCTCCCTCCTTACTCTCAGCAGGAGACTTTACATCCTATTTTATAAAGAAAATAGAAGCTTCCAATTATCAAATATATAGACCCATTCATTTCTTCTTACACGCAATCATTCTTCCCTCTCCTTAAAGTGGAATACTTGGCCTGCCTCTGCAGACCTGGAAGTTGGTGATTCTGGATACAACAATAGGAAATGTTGAACCCATTTTGGGACCACAGGAGAATTTATCCTGAAAACAAAACCAATGTTATGAAGTTGGCAGACCTGGAGATGGAAAATGCTTCAGTCTTTGATGACAGTACTAGATATTTTATCAATCAGATTTAGAGGTGTTCTTATCAGATACCCCATGGTTGTACAGTACAGCATGAAGTGATATGTGTCTTTATTGTTTGTTACTTGAATTACATTTTTTTCTATTAATTTACATCCCAAAGCCTTTTACATTCTGAAAAAACATCATGTCCAAGGGGATTTGAAAATGGCTATAACTTTTCACAGAGGGTTGCGGGGAGGGATCCATTGCCAGTATACTCTTACTTTGATGTGCAGCCCTTTGGGAACCTAGCTTATTGGGGAATGTGAGATGGGGTACCCCTGTTAGATTCTCCTATTATGTAAGACATGCACTTTCGTTCCTACTTCTGCAAGACTGGTTGGACTAAAATTCTACTTTTTAAAAAATTTTTTATTGTGAATTAAGTGAAAGTTTACATAGCAGATTAGTTTTTCATTAAACAGTTAATACACAAACTGTTTTGTGACATTCACTGCCAACCCAGCAATGTGTCAGCACTCCCTAAAATACTACTTTTCTGAATTGTCATATGCCTTCATGACAAAAACACATTTCATATCCTTTATATAATTAATGCAGTAATACTTTTTTTCTGGTAAAGGGGTTGACCTGAATAAATATCCTATTACTGGAAATAGGTGCTATAGCTTTTAAAATTTAAATCAGCTTTATTATAATATAATTTACATTTCATTAAATTCAGCAGATTTACACGTACAATTTGATGAGTTTTGACAATTGTATACAGTTGTATAACCACAACAAAAATTATGATATGGAGTATTTCCATTACTCAAGTCAGTTGTTAGTAGTCATTTGTCACGTATCAGCCTGAATTCACAAAGTTTGAGTTAAAATCTTAATAAGTTCTTCATACGCATATATTCTTTAAATCTATTATGTTTGTGAATACTTTGTAAACAAGTATTATTTATCTTTACCTCTTCTCTATGTGCTTTTAAGAACTGTGGAAATTTTGTGATTGTAAAAGTGAGAGAATGAAAAGGGCTGGTGTGTAAAGGGGCATCTTGAGTCCACTGATAAAGCTGGGTCCTTTAATGAATGAGTGAGCTTGCATTAACTGGAAGAGAAGACACATATCGGGATAGGAAGAGAGCCAACGTTATTGTGAGTTTGCTATGATAGATAGTTACATAAATAATTCCAGTTTGTGATCACAAAAACTCCATAAAGTAGATATTTTTAAATCCCCGTACTGGAGATGTGGCAGTATGTTTCCATAAAGATTACAGCCGTGTAAACCCTATGGGACAGTTCTACACTGTCCTATAGGGTGGCTATGTGTCTGAATCAACTTGATTGCCACAGGTCTGTGTGCGTATACGAGGTTATCCAGTGTAGCTGCCATCGAATTGATTCTGACTCATGGTGATCCCAAGTGTTTAAGAGTAGAACTGTGCTCCATAGGGTTTTCAGTGGCTGATATTTTGGAAGTAGATTGCCAGGCCTTTTTCCGAGGTGCCTCTGAGTGGACTTGCACAGTCAATCTTTCAGTTAGCAGCTGAGCGCTTAACAGTTCTTTACATGAAATTCCTTAGCAGCTTATATAGAGTCCTATACTGGTTCAAATCCTTCGAAACCGTACGGGGCATTGCATAGGGTCGCTATGAGTTGGAAACGACTCGATAGCACTACACTGGATTAGGAGTTAGGTAAATTACCCCTCAGGAGCTAGTAAATTGTAAAACTGGGATATGAATATAGATCTATTTTTTCTATTTCACATAACCTTCCAATGTATAGGAAGTAAAACAACAGTAAGTTCTTTAGTGATAGAAACTCTGCCCAAGGAACAACTGGGAATTTTTAATTATATATGTATGCATGTCTATCTTCATTCATTCCACAAATATGTATTCAGTGTTGTCATCGATTGAATTACGTCCCCCAAACACATCTGTCAACTTGGCTAGGCCATGATTCCCAGTATTGTATGACCATCCACCATTTTGTCATTTCATGAGATTTCCCTATGTGTTGTAAATCCTATCACTATGATGTAATGAGATGGATTAGCGGCAGCTATATTGATGAGATCTACAAGATTAGATAGTATCTTAAACCAGTCCCTTTTGAGATATAAAAGAGAGAAGCGAGCAGAGAGGTGGGGACCTCAAACCACCAAGAAAGCAGTGCCGGGAGCAGAGAACGTCCTTTGGACCTGAGGTTCCTGCCCTGAGATGGTCCCAGATTGAGGAATCACTGATGACAAGGACCTTCCTTCAGAGCCAACAGAGAGAGAAAGCCTTCCCCTGGAGCTGACACACTGAATTTGAGCTTCTAGCCTCCTAGAGTGTGAGAAAATAAGTTTCTCTTTTTTAAAGTCATCCACTTGTGGTATTTCTGTTAAAGCAGCACTAGATGACTAAGACAAGTGTATATTGGTCTTCAGTATAAAATGGTGAACAAAACAGACAGGAACCCTGCCCCCAAGGGGCTTGAACTTTAGACAGGGTTGTGGAATAGAGATAAATGGTACTAGGGGAATACACACAGAGGTAACCTGACCCACATATTTGGGGTCTGGGAAGACTTCTTGGAGGAAGGAGCATCTATGACGGACTTATGAGGCAAATAGGAGTTATGCAGGTAAAGTAAGTGAAGGGTACAGGTGGGGATAGAATTTCAGGAAGAGGGGACTGAATATGCAAAGTTTTAGAAATTAAAGAGCAGCATTCTCCAGGAATTTCCTAGGAAGATGTTGAGAGAAGAGGCTACAAAAGCATGTAGTCAAGTTAGGGGTATAAAAATAGATATCACTGTCATGAGTATGCCTTTGCATAGGTTGAGTCTCCTGGGATTGTGTTTGGATACATACCATCTACAGTGTTTGTTTTAAAAGTGTAGTTTAAAAAAGAGAGGAATTATTACTATCGTTATTTTAGGTATCAAGAAGTTCAAAGATAGGCATTCCAAATCTTAGGCAGCTTGTCTAAGTCAGATGCTCCTAGCTATCTCCTTGACCATGCTGTACTAAGGATTTTATCTTTTCCTCTCTCCTCTCTTATACATACTCTCCCTAGGTTACATCGTCATTTCAATGGCTTCAACTGTGTCCATATGTCAATAATTGTTAAACCTATATTTCTATTTTTCTTTCTCTTTAGCTTCAGATTAATAAATCTTACTGTATTCAGGATGCCTCCCCTTTCAGAGTTATCAAACTTAACATTTTTAAAGTTGAATTCATTATTTCCTTTCTCAACCATGGTTTTCTTCCTGTTTTCCCTATCATAGTGAATGGCATTGTTACCCACCTAATTACCTAAGTAAGCACGATCAGCACATTCTTTCCCTGTAGTCAAGCAACAGAAGAATCCAAGTCGTAATAAGATACGGCTGTACTGATTTACCACAATACATCACTGTCATAGAGTTGGAATCCTTTGCAATGTACCCTTTGTCCATTTTGGCAGATCAACATGGGTATCAGAAAGTGACTTTTGAAATTGGAAATGGATTAAAGGAAGGTAGAGATACGATTTGTTTAATAGTGTTAGGCTAAGTAAGATACCCTGATGTATCCATCTCATGATTTGATGGTCTTTCTGATGCAACTGGAAAGACTTGAAGACATTGGCTATAATCCCAACATTCCTCTCCACTGAAATGTAAAATATTTGAAATCCATTTGCTGAGACTTCATGTGCCCAGGAGTGTGCTTGGATAGTCATAGCCAATGTTTACTTCTCTCACTCAAGATTTGTTTTGTTTTGTTTTGTGACAAACATGTAATACTGCTGACACAGAGAACATTTCTGATGCTTTCAGTTGACCATGAATTGTGAAACTTTTGGTTTAATTCTTAAAAGACAGTCTGTTTTTCTCATTTCCAAGAGTTTTAATCTTTTAACGTTAAAAAAATTCCAAGTTCATAAAAGAGGTCCTTTTCAATCCAAACATTGACGCATAATAAATTGTTTCTACTTATGATGAATTCACTTTTTTTTCTTTTCTCATATTTTTTTTGGATTGAAAATTATAAAAGTTCTATATTGTGTAAGAACTAAAGTGAGATATTTTTCCAGAAATAAGCATTAAAGCTAAATTAAGTGCAAATGGTTAATGTGTTCAGCTGCTAACTGAAAGATTGGAGAGGTTCCAGACCACCCAGAGCAGCCTTGGAAGAAAGGCCTCGTGATCTACTTTTGAAAAATCAGCCATTGAAAACCTTGTGGAGCACAGTTTGTTACTCTGATACACATGAGATCACCATGAATCAGAATCAATTTGATGGCAACTGGTTTATGACTCTTCTTATTTCCTCCCTCACCAAAGCAATTATTACGTCCCTTTCTTTTCTCCTTAAATTTCCACCTCTGACAGCCTATCCTTCTTGTCACCTAAAAAAAAAAACTAGTAATTAGTCACACATTTCATCAAAAAACTTGAAACTATTGATGGGAACTTAATCATCTCCACACTGATGCCAACCTTCTTTGCTTGTTAAAGGGGTAGAAGTGTCCTACCTTTTATCAAAGACCAGTCTTTCCTCACATGCTTTTACTCCCAAGCCTTCTCCTTATCTCAATGGCTTTGACTTATCAGTCATGGCCCTTTCTTCCTGTATAATCAATTTTTCTTTCTTTTTCTATTGAAACTGGATCACCCCCCAAAGCATAAAACATGTTGTAGAAGCTCCTATCCTAAAAATTCAGCATCTGACCCCATGCCCCACTTCGGCTACTCTGCTCCCATTTAAGCCATATCAGTTCAATCACCTGTACATGCTGTCTCTATTTTCTCACCACTCATTCACATATCTGCCCTCTTCAGTGTGTCTTCTCCCCATTCAACTGCACTAAAATTAAATATAGTTGATGATTCCTTCATTCTTGATTCAGTCTCCTACCTTAAGACCCATGATATTTACCAATGACATTTTGGTTGTACGACATCCACTCCATTCCTCTCCATTAATGTAGTGGATGCGTAGTTTAGGTAGGATTGACCCCACCCCAGTTTTATGGGTAGGCCCTTATTGGTCTTATTGCCCTTGGCACAGTAATTGGCTCCATACTGAGAACTGAGCTGAGATCTAAGCCACTCTGGTCATGGCATTTCCCTGGTCGTGCTGGTGGAATTCTTCTCAACGATCCTTGGAAGATGTCATCTCCCCTTCTTGGAAGTAATAGAAGACACGTGTAGCCCTGTGTTCTGCTGACATCCATTTTGTGAAAAAAGGGAAAAAATTGGGGGGAAAAGCTATTAAGACAGGGAACAGAGGGGCCCCCAAATCTGCAATTCACATAAACAAATTAAAGTAACTAAGTAAAAGGAAAGGGTCCAGGGCACAGAAACAAAGCCATTCCCCAGAACAATGGGGCAGGGTATCAGAAAACAGGCCACAAACTTCCTTAATGTTGCCTTTCAGAAGCAGCCGAATGAAACCAGCCCCAGGGACATGCGCAAAACATCCACCTGTGACGGCTGTGTGACCTTCCATCAGAGGCAATGAGGGGCTGCAGCTGCAACCAGGGAATCGAACTCAGGGAGCGAGAGACTGTGCAGATGCAACACCCCATAACAAGTCCTGCTACAAATCCCAGAGGCCTCTGGGACAGGAGCCATCTTAGAAAGCTGCCATGCGTGCACCATAGTTAACATATCCCCACCTATGCCTATGAATAAACATGAATCTTTTCCCTCCCAAAAACTTTAAAAAAGTTTTTGTTCTGTGAGACTTGGTAGTGTTGCCTAGGCCCTCCTCGTCTCCGCTTGCAAGCCTCTTTCAATAAAGCTTTGCTTGTGTGGAAAACTCTCCATGCTTTACCTGCTCATTCTTGACCAGTGAGAGGCAAGAATCCTATTGATCTAAAGGCGTAGAGTCTCCGGCAACACTATCACATGGAAGGGGCAACAATAAAAGAACTTCAGCGAAACAGAATCAGAGTCCTGATAGACCCATACTCGAAGTTTTCTGTATCTCTGGGCTTTTAAGCTAGGTTTCCTCTTACTTTTTCTCTTACTTTTCCTGTGGGATGATGGGACAAGATGAAAGGCAGGGCTGCGGTGATCTCCTATTTCTCAGAGATGGGTTTTCTCACAGCAATCGATATAATTTATGCGTGTTTGTACAAGACAGTAGAAATGGGAAAGTAGCAAAAAAAAAAAAAAAATACTCTTGCCATACTTTATATGTCTTGATACATTTTCATTGGCCTTTAAGTTTTTAACAGGGAAAAACATGATCAAATTTATATTAAAAAAAGATTTCTTTGACTGCTATAGTGAGAATAGAGAGACTAAAGAGTGATGCAGGGACTCAAGTAAGGAGAACAGTCCAGGGAACAGATAGATAATGGTGACATTGTTTAGGGGATAGACATTTCTAATCTAAATGTTTGCCACAAGCAACAAGTCCTTAAATAATAAAAACCCTGATAACCTTTTCAATTGAACTCTGTTTCTATTTCTCCCCTGCTCTTATGCTGTAGCTACACTGGACTTCTTTCAATTCCTGACAATAACCAAGATTAATCATAAACTTAAAATATTGTTTCCTAAGTGAAATCTATTCTGAATGTTTTATACAAGTTAATCATTCCTGTTACCCGTTGTTCTCTATCATTTCACCCTGTTTGTTTTCTACACAGTTCTTACCAGAACTATGTAACTATTTAGTACTCTATTTGCTTCCTCATTTATATTCTTCTTTCCACAGTGGACCTTGGAGAGGAAGAGTTCATAGAGAAGGTGCCACATCTCTTTTGCTTAACACTTGTCTTAGTTATCTAGTGCTGCTATAACAGAAATTACTTGAACAAACAGAAATTTATTCCCTCTTAGTCTGGTAGGCTAGAAGTCCCAATTCAGGGCACCATATCCAGCAGAAGGCATTCTCACTCTGCTGGCTGTAGAGGAAGTTCCTTGTAATCAATCTTCCCCTGGTCTAGGAACTTCTCAGCACAGGGACACCGTGTCCAAAGGACGTACTATGCTCCTAGCAGTACTTTCTTGAGGGTATGAGGCCACCATGTCTCTCTGTTCACTTCTTTCTTTTATACTTGAAAAGAGACTGACTCAAGATACAACCTAATCTTGTAGATTGAGTCTTTACTCATTAACATAACAGCTTCTAATCCTGCCTCATTAACATCATGTTGTTGTTAGGTGCCATTGAGTTGGTTGGGACTCACAGCAACCCTATATACAACAGAACAAAACACTGCCTAGCCCTGTGCCGTCCTCATAATTGTTGTTATGCTTGAGCCCATTGTTGCAGTCACTGTGTCAATCCATCTTGTTGAAGGTCTTCCTCTTTTCCACTGACCCTCTACTTTACCAAGCATGATGTCCTTCTCAGGGCCTGGTCTCTCCTGATAACACGTCCAAAGTATGTGAGACATAGTCTCCCTATCCTTGATTCTAAGGAGCATTCTGTCTGTATTTCTTCCAAGACAGATTTGTCCATTGTTTTGGCAGTCCATGGTACATTCAGTATTCTTCGCCAACGCCATAATAAAAAATCATCAGTTCTTCTTTGGTCTTTCTTTTTCATTGCCCAGCTTTCTCATGCATATGAGGTGATTGAAAATATCATGGCTTGGGTCAGGCACACATTAGTCCTCAAAGTGACATCTTTGCTTTTCAACACTTTAAAGAAGTATTTTGCCCAATGCAATATACCATTTAATTTCTTGACTGCAGCTTCCATGGGCATTGATTGTGGATCCAAGTAAAATGAAATAGTTTACAACTTCAGCCTTTTCTCCATTTATCATGATGTTGCTTATAGGTCCTGTTGTGAGGATTTTAGTTGTGTTTATGGTGAGGTGCAATCCATACTGAAGGCTGTAGTCTTCGATCTTCATCAGTAAATGCTTGAAGTTCTCTGCACATTCCAGAAAGCAAAGTTGTGTCATCTGTATAACAGGTTGTTAATGAGTCTTCCTCCAATCATGGTACCACATTCTTCTTCAGATAGTCCAGCTTTTAGGATTATTTGCTTAGTTTACAAATTGAATAAGTATGGTGATAACCCTGGTACGCACATTTCCTGATTTTAAACCACGCAGTATCCCCTTGTTCTGTTGGAATGACTGCCTCTAGGTCTATGTACAGGTTCCTTATGAGCATAATTAGGTGTTCTGGGATTCCCATTCTTCAAAATGTTATCCATAATTTGCTATGGTTCACACAGTCAGATGCCTTTGCATAGTCAATAAAGCACAGGTAAACATCTTTCTGGTATTCTCTGCTTTCGGCCAGGATCCATCTGACATCAGCAATGATTTTGCTCATTCCACATCCTCTTCTTAATCCAGCTTGAATTTCTGGCAGTTACCTGTCAATGTATTGCTACAGCCACTTTTGAATGATCTTCAGCAAATTTTTTTTTTGTGTATGATATTAATGATATTGTTCCATAATTTCTGCATTTGGTGAGATCACCTTTCTTTGGAAAGAGCATAAATATGGATCTCTTCCAGGTAGCTGTCTTCTAAATTTCTTGGCATAGACGAGTGAACACCTCCAGCACCGCTTCTGTTTCTTGAAACATCTCATTTGGTATTTCATCAATTCCTGCAGCTTTGTTTTTTGCCAATGCCTTCAGTGCAGCTTGGACTTCTTCCTTCAGTACCATTGGTTCTTGATCATACGCTACCTCCTGAAATGGTTGAATGTTGACCAATTCGTTCAGGAACTATGACTGTGTATTTCTTCCATCTTCTTTTGATGCTTCCTGCGTAGCACGATATTTTGTGCATAGAATCCTTCAATATTGCAACTTGAGGCTTGAATTTTTTCTTCAGTTCTTTCAGCTTGAGAATGCTAAGCGTGTTTTTCCTTATTGGTTTTCTAACTCCAGGTCTTTGCACATTTCATTATAACCCTTTGTCTTTTCAAGCTGCCCTTTGAAATCTTCCGTTAAGTTCTTCTACTTCATTACTTCAGTCATTTTAGCTACATTCAAGAGCAAATTTCAGAGTCTTTCTGACATTTATTTTGGTCTTTTCTTTCTTCTGATATTTTTAGTGACCTTTTTCTTTCTTCATGTTTGATGTCATCCCATAACTTATCTGGTCTTCGGGCATTAGTGTTCAATGTGTCAAATCTATTCTTGAGATGATCTCCAATTAAGTTGCGATATACTCAAGTTCATACTTTTGCTCTTGAGGACTTGTTTTAATTTTTTTCAGCTTCAACTTGAACTTGTACATGAGCAATTGATGGTCTCCTCTGCATTCGATCCCTGGCCTTGTTCTGAGTGATGATATTGAGCTTTTCTATTACCTCTTTCTACCGATGTAGTCAATTTGATTCCTGTGTATTCCATCTTGTGAGCTCCATGTGTACAGTTAGTTGCCTTTTATGTTGATGGAAAAGGTATTTACAATGAATAAGTCATTGGTCTTGCAAAATTCTGCCATGCAATCTCCTGTGTTATTTTTATCACCAAACCCATATTTCCCAACTACCAATCCTTCCTCTTTCTTTCCAACTTTCGAATTCCAAGTACCAGTAACTATCAATGCATCTTGATTGCATATTTGATCAATTTCAGACTGCAGAAGTTGGTCAAAATCTTTAGTTTCCTCATCTTTGGCTGTGTAAATTTGAATAATAATCATATTTTCCTGATAGCATTGTACATCAGGATAAAAAAAAAAAATCAGGATAGATCTTATAATTTTTTGATAATGAATCTGACACCATTCCTCTTCAGAATTTGTCATTCCTGGCGTAGTAGACCATAAGACTGTCTGATTCAAAATACCAGTCCATTTCAGCTCACTAATGCCTAGGATATTGATGTTTATGCATTCATTTCATTTTTGATGATTTCTAATTTTCCTAGTTTCAGACTTTGTACATTCCACATTCTGATTATTAATGGATGTTTGCAGCTGTTTCTTCTCATTTTTAGTTGTGACATATCAGCAAATGAAGGTCCCGAAAGCTTGA
Source organism: Elephas maximus indicus (assembly GCF_024166365.1). Lineage (NCBI taxonomy): Eukaryota > Metazoa > Chordata > Mammalia > Proboscidea > Elephantidae > Elephas > Elephas maximus. The sequence goes on from NC_064821.1 coordinate 141,743,848, forward strand.
CTCTATCCATGTCATTAAAGTCAATTTTACTTTGAGGAGGCAGCCCTTCACCAGTCATATTTTAAGTGCCTTCCATCCTGAGGGACTCATCTTCTGGCACTATATCAGACAATGTTCCACTGCTATTCATAAGCTTTTCACTGGCCAGTTTTTTCAGAAATAGACCTCCAGGTCTTTCTTCCTAGTCTGTCTTAGTCTGGAAGCTCTGCTGAAAACTGTCCAACATGAGTGACCCTGCTGGTATTTGAGGTACCGGTGGTATAGCTTCCAGCATCACAGTAACACATACAGTAAGACACCAGAGTATGACAAACTGACAGATGTGTGTTGGAATGATTGAGTGTGGTTAATTTAAAGGAAATTTCTTTACAATTGTTATATTGTCTTTATGGTAGTGAATCAAAAACAATTTCTATTCAAGATATAAGTTCCATATCTCAGGTTGAATAGCCAAAATTTTGAGGTTTTTATCTATGCTTAATCTAGTTTTATTTGCACTTACGAGAGATCTCAGAATTGCTTGACTTACTTACCAGTGCTTCTTGATTTCTAATATCAAAATTTTCTTAAATTGCAATTTGGGAAGTTATTCAAGCTTTGAATTTTCCTTGATAAGAAGGCAAATTTAAAACTTAGGAATGTTATTTAATGCTTTGCTCGAGTTGGAATCAAGTGAAAGGGGATTTCAAAAAATCTCCATGGTAATAGTATGTTTTCAGTTGAAAGTAAGAGAAAACTCAATGAACACAGATAATCAATAAAGGGAATTGGTTAAATCTCATAACTGAAAAATTGAATGATTCTGACTCTAAGTAAAACAACAATTCTTGCCTAATTGGTCAGATGGCCATGAAATATAGTCAGTCATTATTATTGTTAGTTACCATTGAGTTGGCTCCAACTTCCAAATACCTTATGTACAACAAAACGAATCATTGCCTGGTCCTGTGCCGTCTTCACAATAATTATTACATTTGAGTCCATTGTTGTAGCTATTGTGCAGTTCCTTTCAACCTAAGGTGCTCTTCTTCCAAGACTATACCGAACAACATTCTATTGTGTTCCACAGGGTTTCCATTGGTCAGTTTTTGGAAGTGAATTTCCAGGCCTTTCTTCCTAGTCTATCTTAGTCTGGAAGCTCTGCTAAAACCTGTCCATCATGGGTGGACCCTGCTGACATTTGGAAATACTGTTGGCATAGCTTCCACCATCATAGCAACACAAGCCACCACAGTAAGACAAACTGACAAGACAGGTGGCTTATACTACCATCACACCTGTTACTGAATGATGAGTGGTCATATAATATGCCAAATTGCTAGCTATAAAATATGCACCATTTAGGGGGCCAAGATGGCGGACTAGGTAGACGCTACCTCGGATCCCTCTTGCAACAAAGACTCAGAATAACAAGTGAATCGATCACATACATGACAATCTACGAACCCTGAACAACAAACACAGATTTAGAGACAGAAAACGAACAAATACGGGGAAACAGCAACTGTTTTCGGATCCTGGAGCCAGGGTCCCAGTCAGCGGATTTTCTGGAAAAACTAGTTTCCCAGTGATGGCTCGGAGACAGCAGTCCACATCAAACCACATAAAGAAGCAGACCATGACAGCTTCTCCAACCCCCCAAACAAAAGAATCAAAATCTTTACCAAATGAAGATACAATCCTGGAATTATCAGATACAGAATATAAAAAACTAATTTACAGAATGCTTAAAGATATCACAAATGAAATTAGGATAAATGCAGAAAAAGCCAAGGAACACACTGATAAAACTGTTGAAGAACTCAAAAAGATTATTCAAGAACACAGTGGAAAAATTAATAAGTTGCAAGAATCCATAGAGAGACAGCATGCAGAAATCCAAAAGATTAACAGTAAAATTACAGAATTAGACAATGCAATAGGAAGTCAGAGGAGCAGACTCAAGCAATTAGAATGCAGACTGGGATATCTGGAGGACCAGGGAATTAACACCAACATAGCTGAAAAAAAATCAGATAAAAGAATTTAAAAAAATAAAGAAACCTTAAGAATCATGTGGGACTCTATCAAGAAGGATAACTCATATGTGATTGGAGTCCCAGAACAGGGAGGGAGGACAGAAAACACAGAGAAAATAGTTGAAGATCTGCTGACAGAAAACTTCCCTGACATCACGAAAGATGAAGGATATCTATCCAAGATGCTCATCGAATCCCATTTAAAATTGATCCAAAAAGAAAAACACCAAGACATATTATCATCAAACTTGCCAAAACCAAAGATAAAGAGAAAATTTTAAAAGCAGCCAGGGAGAAAAGAAAGGTTTCCTTCAAGGGAGAATCAATAAGAATAAGTTCAGACTACTCAGCAGAAACCATGCAGGCAAGAAGGGAATGGGACGACATATACAGAGCACTGAAGGAGAAAAACTGCCAGCCAAGGATCATATATCCAGCAAAACTCTCTCTGAAATACAAAAGCGAAATTAAGATATTTACAGATAAACACAAGTTTAGAGAATTTGCAAAAACCAAACCGAAGCTATAAGAAATACTAAAGGATATTGTTTGGTCAGAAAACCAATAATATCAGATACCAGCACAACACAAGGTCACAAAACAGAACATCCTGATATCAGCTCAAATAGGGAAATCACAAAAACAAATTAAAATTAATTAAAAAAGAAATGCTCATAACAGGGAACCACCGAAGTCAATATGAAAGATCACAATAAAGAAAAAGAGGGACTAAATACAGGTGGCATAGAACTGCCATATGGAGAGTGATACAAGGCGATATAGAACAATACAAGTTAGGTTTTTACTTAGAAAAATAGGGGTAAATAATAAGGTAACCACAAAGAGGTATAACAACTCCATAACTCAAGATAAAAGCCAAGAAAAACGTAAAGACTCAACAAACATAAAGTCAGACACTACAAAAATGAGGATCTCACAATTTACTAAGAAAAACGTCTCAGCACAAAAAAGTATGTGGAAAAATGAAACTGTCAACAACACACATAAAAAGGCATCAAAATGACAGCACTAAAAACTTATTTATCTATAATTACGCTGAATGTAAATGGACTAAATGCACCAATAAAGAGACAGAGTCCCGGACTGGATAAAGAAACATGATCCGTCTATATGCTGCCTACAAGAGACACACCTTAGACTTAGAGACACAAACAAACTAAAACTCAAAGGATGGAAAAAAATATCTCAAGCAAACAATAAGCAAAAAAGAAGAGGAGTAGCAATATTAATTTCTGACAAAATAGACTTTAGACTTAAATCCACCACAAAGGATAAAGAAGGACACTACATAATGATAAAAGGGACGATTGATCAGGAAGACATAACCATACTAAATATTTATGCTCCCAATGACAGGGCTGCAAGATACATAAATCAAATTTTAACAGAACTGAAAAGTGAGATAGACACCTCCACAATTATAGTAGGAGACTTCAACACACCACTTTTGGAGAAGGACAGGACATCCAGTAAGAAGCTCAATAGAGACACGGAAGACCTAATTACAACAATCAACCAACTTGACCTCATTGACTTATACAGAACTCTCCACCCAACTGCTGCAAAGTATACTTTTTTTTCTAGTGCACATGGAACATTCTCTAGAATAGACCACATACTAGGTCATAAAACAATCCTTTGCAGAATCCAAAACATCAAAATATTACAAAGCATCTTCTCAGACCACAAGGCAATAAAACTAGAAATCAATAACAGAAAAAACTAGGGAAAAGAAATCAAATACTTGGAAAATGAACAATACCCTGTTCAAAAAAGACTGGGTTATAGAAGACATCAAGGAGGAAATAAGGAAATTCATAGAATGCAACGAGAATGAAAATACTTCCTATCAAAATCTCTGGGACACAGCAAAAGCAGTGCTCAGAGGTCAATTTATATCGATAAATGCACACATACAAAAACAAGAAAGAGCCCAAACCAGAGAACTGTCCCTACAACTTGAACAAATAGAAAGTGAGCAACAAAAGAATCCATCAGGCACCAGAAGAAAACAAATAATAAAAATTAGAGCTGAACTAAATGAAATAGAGAACAGAAAAACAATTGAAAGAATTAACAAAGTCAAAAGCTGGTTCTTTGAAAAAATTAACAAAATTGATAAACTATTGGCCAGACTGACTAAAGAAATACAGGAAAGGAAACAAATAACCCGAATAAGAAACGAGAAGGGCCACATCACAACAGACCCAACTGAAATTAAAAGAATCATATCAGATTATTACGAAAAATTGTACTCTAACAAATTTGCAAACCTAGAAGAAATGGATGAATTCCTGGAAAAACACTACCTACATAAACTAACACAATCAGAAGTAGAACAACTAAATAGACCCATAACAAAAAAAGAGATTGAAACAGTAATCCAAAAACTGCCAACAAAAAAAAGCCCTGGCCCAGATGGCTTCACTGCAGAGTTGTACCAAACTTTGAGAGAAGAGTTAACACCACTACTACTAAAGGTATTTCGAAGCATAGAAAATGATGGAATACTACCCAGCTCGTTCTATGAAGCCACCACCTCCCTGATACCAAAACCAGGTAAAGACATTACAAAAAAAGAAAATTCCAGACCTATATCCCTCATGAACATAGATGCAAAAATCCTCAACAAAATTCTAGCCAAAAGAATTCAACAACATACCAAAAAAATAATTCACCACGATCAAGTGGGATTTATACCAGGTATGCAAGGCTGGTTTAATATCAGAAAAACCATTAATGTAATCCACCACATAAATACAACAAAAGACAAAAACCACATGATCTTATCAATTGATGCAGAAAAGGCATTTGACAAAGTCCAACACCGGTTTATGATAAAAACTCTTACCAAAATAGGAATTGAAGGAAAATTCCTCAACATAATAAAGGGCATCTATGCAAAGCCAACAGCCAACATCACTCTAAATGGAGAGAGCCTGAAAGCATTTCCCTTGAGAACGGGAACCAGACAAGGATGCCCTTTATCACCACTCTTATTCAACATCGTGCTAGAAGTCCTAGCCAGGGCAATTAGGCTAGACAAAGAAATAAATGGCATCATGATTGGCAAGGGGGAAGTAAAATTATCTCTATTTGCAGATGTCATGATCTTATACACAGAAAAACCTAAGGAATCCTCCAGAAAACTACTGAAACTAATAGAAGAGTTTGGCAGAGTCTCGGGTTACAAGATAAACATACAAAAATCACTTGGATTCCTCTACATCAACAAAAAGAACACCGAAGAGGAAATCACCAAATCAATACCATTCACAGTAGCCCCCAAGAAGATAAAATACTTAGGAATAAATCTTACCAAGGATGTAAAAGACCTATACAAAGAAAACTACAAAGCTCTACTACAAGAAATCCAAAAGGACATACTTAAGTGGAAAAACATACCTTGCTCATGGATAGGAAGACTTAACATAGTAAAAATGTCTATTCTACCAAAAGCCATCTATACATACAATGCACTTCCAATCCAAATTCCAATGTCATTTTTTAAGGTGATAGAGAAACAAATCACCAATTTCATATGGAAGGGAAAGAAGCCTAGGATAAGCAAAGCATTACTAAAAAAGAAGAAGAAAGTGGGAGGCTTCACTCTACCTGATTTCAGAAGCTATTATACAGCCACAGTAGTCAAAACAGCCTGGTACTGGTACAACAACAGGCACATAGACCAATGGAACAGAATTGAGAACCCAGATATAAATCCATCCACATATGAGCAGCTGATATTTGACAAAGGCCCAGTGTCAGTTAATTGGGGAAAAGAGAGTCTTTTTAACAAATGGTGCTGGCATAACTGGATATCCATTTGCAAAAAAGTGAAATAGGACCCATACGTCACACCATGCACAAAAACTAACTCCAAGTGGTTCAAAGACCTAAACATAAAGACTAAAACAATAAAGATCATGGAAGAAAAAATAGGGACAACCCTAGGAGCCCTAATACAAGGCATAAACAGAATACAAAACATTACCAAAAATGATGAAGAGAAACCAGATAACTGGGAGCTCCTAAAAATCAAACACCTATGCTCATCTAAAGACTTCACCAAAAGAGTAAAAAGACCACCTACAGATTGGGAAAGAATTTTCAGCTATGACATCTCCGACCAGTGCCTGATCTCTAAAATCTACATGATTCTGTCAAAACTCAACCACAAAAAGACAAACAAGCCAATCAAGAAGTGGGCAAAGGATATGAACACACACTTCACTAAAGAAGATATTCAGGCAACTAACAGATACATGAGAAAATGCTCTCCATCATTAGCCATTAGAGAAATGCAGATTAAATCTACAATGAGATTCCATCTCACACCAACAAGGCTGGCATTAATCCAAAAAACACACAATAATAAATGTTGGAGAGGCTGCGGAGAGATTGGAACTCTTATACACTGCTGGTGGGAATGTCAAATGGTAGAACCACTTTGAAAATCTATCTGGCGTTATCTTAAACAGTTAGAAATAGAACTACCATACAACCCAGAAATCCCACTCCTCGAAATATACCCTAGAGAAACAAGAGCCTTCACACAAACAGATATATGCACACCCATGTTTATTGCAGCTCTGTTTACAATAGCAAAAAGCTGGAAAAAACCAAGGTGTCCATCAATGGATGAATGGGCAAATAAATTGTGGTATATTCACACAATGGAATACTCTGCATCGATAAAGAACAGTGACGAATCTGTGAAACATTTCATGACATGGAGGAACCTGGAAGGCATTATGCTGAGCGAAATCAGTCAGAGGCAAAAGGAAAAATATTGTATAAGACCACTATTATAAGATCTTGAGAAATAGTATAAACTGAGAAGAACACATACTTTTGTGGTTATAAGAAGGGGAGGGAGGGAGGGAGGGAGAGGGTTTTTTACTGATTAATTAGCAGATAAGAACTGCTTTAGGTGAAGGGAAGGACAACACTCAATACATGGAAGGTCAGCTCAGCTGGACTGGACTGGACCAAAAGCAAAGAAGTTTGCGGGATAAACTGAATACTTCAAAGGTCAGCGGAGCAAGGGCGGGGGTTTGGGAACCATGGTTTAAGGGGACTTCTAAGTCAATTGGCAAAATAATTCTATTATGAAAACATTCTGCATCCCACTTTGAAATGTGGTGTCTGAGGTCTTAAAAGCTAACAAGCGGCCATCTAAGATGCATCAACTGGTCTCAACCCACCTGGAGCAAAGGAGAATGAAGAACACCAAGGTCACACGACAACTAAGAGCCCAAGAGACAGAAAGGGCCACATGAACCAGAGACCTACATTATCCTGAGACCAGAAGAACTAGTTGGTGCCCGGCCACAATCGATGACTGCCCTCACAGGGAGCACAATAGAGAACCCCTGAGGGAGCAGGAGATCAGTGGGATGTAGACCCCAAATTCTCATAAAAAGACCATACTTAATGGTCTGGCTGTGACTAGAGGAATCCTGGCGGTCATGGTCCCCAAACCTTCTGTTGGCACAGGACGGGAACCATCCCCGAAGACAATTCATCAGACATGAAAGGGACTGGACAGTTGGGTGGGAGAGAGATGCTGATGAAGAGTGAGCTAATTATATCAGGTGGACACTTGAGACTGTGCTGGCATCTCCTGTCTGGAGGGGGGATGGGAGGATAGAGAGAGTTGGAGGCTGGCAAAGTTTTCACGAAAAGGGAGACTGGAAGGGCTGACTCATCAGGGGGAGAGCAAGTGGGAGCAAGGAGTAAGATGTATATTAACTTATATGTGACAGACTGACTTGATTTGTAAACGTTCACTTGAAGCTCAATAAAAGTCAATAAAAAAAATGCACCATTTAAAATTTTTCTGAGGATGATCTTCAAAAGTCTTGAACTACAATTTTGTTAAATTAGCCCTATTTATGTTGAGTCAGCATGTTTGACAGACCAATGTTTCTTGAGTGGTCTTGAGGAAAAAAGATCCACAAAGGAATGGATTTTGGGACTGCAGAGTGGTTAGCCACATGGAGTTTGGAGGAATAAAGCACGGAATCCTGGCTCAGTCACAGACATATTACTTAAACAGTCTCTAAGCATTGCTTTTCTCATACCAGAAATGTGGCATATTAGAACTGGCCTTGTGGATTTGTGAGGACTAAATGAGATCGCATACCACGGTACAGAATACTTAATGGAATGCTGACTATGTGCCAGGCACTTCTCTGAGACCTTCAAGTATATTAACTTATTTAATCTTAGCAAGAATTAGATAGGTAGGTAGGTCATAGTATTGTCATCTAAGAAGTACGCTGAGGTAAGTAATTATATTATCTCCATTTTATAGATGAGGAAATTGAGGCACATAGAGGTTAAATAACTGCACAAGTCCACGTAGGTAGTAAGCAGCAGTCAGAATTTGAATTCGGGAACTCTGGATCCAAAGTCCATGCTTTTAATAAATGTGCTGTATTCCTTCTCACTTGGTCAATAAAGAATTGTATTTTATTTTATTAAACCGAGAATTCCTCCCACCCACATTTGATCACAAAACAGTTTATTTGTAATCCTCGTGAACATACTAACTTTAGAAAATGTTGCTGTTATAAATACCCTTGAGGAGGCGAAGAAGCAAAGGCAACCAGCTCAAAAATCAGGCCCCACTGCTTCTAAGACATAAAGCAGAGCCAGCCTCAGGGATAGCAGTAGCAAGAGTTCATAGCCATCTGGGTATAACAAGATCTTCAGAATCTCAATTGCTGTGACACTATCTTTTTGTGGACCCTTTAAAGTGTGTACATTTGTACTAGTTTTTTATTCAAGGTGGATCTCAATTTCAGATCTTTTGAGAGAATTATCTTTGGGACAGTTTGTCCCTTTCTAATATCAAGACACAGTCTCTTAATAACTAAATCAAAGGAGGATGAACTTCTTTATGTCAAACCTATTCTTCCTTAGGTACACTGTTTGCCTTGGGCATGAATCCCTGGTCTGTCTTAGTCTGGAAGTTCTGCTGAAATCTGTTCACCACGAGCAGGGCCAGATTAAGGCATGTGAGGACCCTAAACATTGATAACCTGAGTGGTACCCTCCTGATAAAATATAAATTTAATGTTCTGGTAAACATCCCTTGTTGCTTTCTTGGAAGTCAAATTTGGATACACACTCATTATTGCAAAATAGAAACATTTTGCACAATAAATAAATATTGAATTTTGTGTCCTCTTAATGAGGTCATCATATGAATGTGAATACCAGACAATGAATAAGGAAGACTGAAGAATTGATGCCTTTGAATTGTGGTGTTGGCGAAGAATATTGAATATACCATGGACTGCCAGAAGAAGAAACAAATCTGTCTTGGAAGAAGTACAGCCAGGATGCTCTTTAGAGGCAAGAATGGTGAGACTGCGTCTTACATACTTTGGACATGTTGTCAGGAGGGATCAGTCCCTGGAGAAGGACATCATGCTTGGCAAAGTACAGGGTCAGCAGAAAAGAGGAAGACCCTCAACGAGGTGGACTGACACAGTGGCTGCAACAATGAGCTCAAGCATAACAACGATTGTAAGGATGGCTCAGGACCTGGCAGTGTTTCGTTCTGTTGTGCTTAGGGCCACTATGAGTCAGGACCGACTCAATGGCACCTAACAGCAACAACAACAAACTAATGGGAGATCAGCATCTCAAATCCACCAGCTGCTCCTTAGGAACCCTATGGGGCAGTTCTACTCTGTCTTACAGTGTCACTATCATTTGGAATCGACTCGATGGCAACAAGTGGTTTTTATCTTTGGTTAGTGTGCCTAATACCTCATTTATTAGCATACATAGAGTAATATCAAGCACTGCATCTCAAGCAACAGACAATTAAAAACTAAACTCACTTGATACATAAATGAAAAATTTTCATGTTAGATAAATATTAACATTTCCAGTATTTTTGGATATTTGCTATGTTAGTATTAAATTATTGCCCATGTCAATATTATATTAAATGTGTACTCGACTGCATCTACCTGTATACTGTGTGCATGTTTAACTATTGTAAAGCTAAAATTATAAGTATTATTTCTTACAACACTTATGTCATAATTCTGTATGTAAATGCTATACAGTTAAAAAGTAACTTGATTGAATTCATTACAATGGTCAATTTACTAGACTTCCCTTGCTTTTGCACATCATCTGGGACTGGAGTTCCCATTGGTTGTTTACCAGGACATGCGCAAGAGCACACTCTTGTTTTTGTGTCATGGCAAAGAACGTTGTTGTCCCACCTGTTTGGAGTTGATGGATCAGCAGATGTGGATGTAAAAGACAGTTCTCTCAGAATGGATCAGGGCCCTGTTATCTATGAATGTAATCTGTTCTTGCCAAATAGCAGCTCATATTGGATCTAGTTGCATATTGGGTGAATGTGGTAAGAGTTAGACTTGACATCCCAGCCCCAACTCTTGTTTATTAGAAAGACATAGTGTACTTCCAAGAGATCCTCTGAGATAAGGAGTTTAAATCACAGGGGAGGGTCCATAGGAGATAGATGTCAATGAAGTTGTTGTAGTGGTAGCAGCCTCATAGCTTAAACAACCTTGCACATGGGTACCCTTGTGACCCTTCGTGACCTTTATTTCCGGCCAGCAGAGTCTCATGCACTGGAGCTGGTATCAGTATCATTCAGTGCCTTGCCAGTTCCTTTCCACTTTGGTGCTTACTTTTCCTTGTGTGCTGTCTACATGGCATCTATGGACCTTTGGTTTGGACAACCGGTGCCCCTGTTTTATTGATTCCCTAAGCGTGTGCTTACCTTGCTTATTGGTAATCCACCCCTGCCCTTAAGTGACCTGCTGTTATTTGAAGTACTGGTAGCATAGCCTCCAGAATGATAGCAACATGCAAGCCACCACAGTACAACAAACTGACAGACAGGTGGTGGCATCAGGATATAGATGGTATTTCAAAGGAAATTCAATATGCTCACCTAATGTGTAAAGAGTAGAGAAGAGATCTGAAGATTGAGCCTGTAAAACTCCAAAGCTTAGATTGGGCAGATGAGAGGAAACCAGCAAAAGATACTGAGAAACGGTAACCGGTGTGGTGGTGGTGGTGTAGTTAGGTGCCATCAGTCGGTACCGACTCATAGCTACCCTATGTACAACAGAAGGAAAAACTGTCCGGTCCTGCGCTATCCTCACAATCAGTGTGTTAGGAAATAATAAATTATTTAAAAACATTAATTTTCAAACACAGATACTCACTGTAGGGATAACTAATCACTGTACTTAAAATATGCAATATTTAATAATGGAATCAGTAGAAAAACAAGGTTTTAGGTTCTTAAAAATGAAAAAATTTATTCTCTGCCTGTATCTTTGCTTCTACAAAAGCAGAAACATGCTGATTGTTTTTGGAAAAGCTAATAAAAATGTGCTAAGTAATTTAAACAAAATTCTAGTAAGTCTTCCGGATAAACTACATTAAAATAAAAAAAAAAAATCGCAAGGGCTTCCAAATTCCCCTCTCTGGAGAGGCATTTGAGTTTCTCAAACTCTTTTGCTCAAGATGTCCACTGAGGAGACATATATGAGCAACTTCATGTGCTCGGGTTTAAATTCTGATTTTACCTAGAATTAGTATCACAAAGATAGTGGAAACAACAAAGAAAGCATAATTGTGATCCCATATGAAACCAATTTGGTTTGGATTGTCGCTTACAAGATGGCTGTATGTCTTTCATTTAAAGATAAAACATTAGAAATATTTCATCCCAGAAAATGAAAGTAGAATTGGATGCGTTTTGATGTTAGAGCGCTAGAAGAAGGTTTTTATGATTACTGATCAAAAGTGGGCACCATTTTCATCTTCTTTTAAGTTTCAGAGGTAATGTAATATGCATCCAAAGATAAATCACTGCCATCCACTCTACTCACATTCTTCTTAGTGTGTCATTTCCTTCTTTTTAGTTTTATAGCTGATGTGTACACCCAAATAGATACATACCAGAGTGGGACATTCTAAACGTTCTAAGATGCTTATTCAACTGCATTAACCTCTGTTTGTCTTTGAAGAAAATGCATTTCGTTTACTACCTATTGTGTTAATACATTCTGTGCTAGCATAAACGTAAGAATAAATATAGAACCACAAATAAATCAACACTTATTAGGAAAGGCATATAAATCTATGTTTTCCTTGTTAGGTGCCATCGAGGCAATTTTCATAGTGACCCCATGTGACAGAGTAGAACTGCTCCCATAGGGTTTTTCTAGGCTATAATCTTTACGGGAGCAGATTGCCAGGTCAGTCTCCCACAGAGCCAGTGGGTGGGTTCAAATCATCAACCTTTCAATTAGCTGCCAAGCACTTATCCACTGTGTCACTAAGGCTTCTTTATAATATGGTATAAAATATGAGGTTAGTAATATAATCTTAGCACTTACAAGCTCTATGGGGGACAGGAATTTTGCTAATATCTTAATCTCCTAGCACAATGCCTATTGCTCAATACATTTTTGTTGACTGCGTTATTAAGTAGTCTTGCACGATGACATTGGAGAAAGTTGTAATGGAAGTGTCAGCTGATTCTTGAGACAAGAGGGTGTTTTTGAAAAGTGGAGAAGGGAAGACTTGTGGAATCCACACAGAGAATAAAGCATGCACAAAGACACAGGGGTTTGCATAAGCAGGGCTTTGCGGGGGAGCTGTAATAGAGTATAGCGTAGGGTTCATGCACAATGGAAAGAGAAGGGAAAGTGGCCATGTTCAGCTTGTCAAAGGCCTAGAATGCTCCATTTGAAGAAGTTTTGACTAAATACTACAAAAAGTATAGAGATGTCAAAGTGTGTTTTAATAACATGGAAGTTTTCTGTTTATGTTCACCATGTTAACAAAAATGATAAAAAATTTTATAATAATTTTTGGTTCAAGTTGGTTGACTTAGTATACAAATTTGCATGCAAAGGAGTACATGAAGGGAGGATGTGGTTGTAGAAGAAAAGAAATCACTGACTTTTGACACCAAATATGTCGAAGAGCTGAAAAAGTCACGAAGCCTGTTTAAAATTAAAAGCAAGAGAGTTTTTATTGAGGTTAAAGAGCAAACATGGCCATAGAGCCATCGCCGGTGGAAACACTAAGCCAGGGGCTAAATGCTCTCTGCTAAGTGCTCCCAGGAGTAGGATTTTTACAGTGCCTTTTATACAGGTTTGGTTGATATTTCTAAAGCAATTACAGAATATGATTAATGTTGTGAAATATTTACAGAATGATGACAAATCCTGGTCATAAGGTTTTCACATATGATTACTGACAGGGACACATTCCATATAGGAACACATTTTTCTGGGGATGGTTTTAGCACAAACAATCTTAAGCAAAATGTGGTCTTATGTATGTACATCCTGAGAACAAAAGAATTTTAAGCGAAACATGGTTTTATTAGGTAGTTTCTGAGAACAAAAGCAATCTTAAGCAAATTACATCTTATCATATATTTCCTGGAACATTATCTCCTGGTTTAAGCATAATCATATTCATGCTACCCCCTTTTGTTACTTGTAAAGCTAGTACAGAGGTTAATTTTAAACACAGAATAAAAAGAGGAACAGAAATAAAATGGAGTTTTGGTCTACTCCTTTGTCAATTCCTTCAGTAATGCTAAGTGCCTTGAAATTTTGATTGCTCTTTGTCAATGTAGTTGAAAGTTTGTCCAATGGATAACTATACTAGTTGTCTCTCCACAATTCCTTCTTCTTCCTCTACTTCCTTCCTCACGTCTTTAAAAAATGAACCTGGAAGTCTAGAAATTAACTGTAGGCAAAAGACTGAGGTCTCTTCTCCAAAGAAATTAGAACTGCTAGGGAGAAATATGGGTGCTGGGACATTGCACTCCTTCTTCTCTCCAGCATGTGTATTCACCTTTCCTGATCTGAAGGCCAGCTCCCCACCTACTCATTATAATGTGAATATTAACAAACCGAACTCACAAATACAGAGCTCTAAAGTAAACATCCTATTCATGAGAGGTACTGTGCAGAAAAGAGTTAATTTGGTAGGTCTGAGACTACTATCTTTACAAAGGCTTGATTGAAAGGTTTACCATTTGCTGGAATCTGGGAACTTGGCCAGTTCTAGATAAAAGCCGTGGGCTCTAAGCCTCTATTAAGCTTCCCTGGTAGAGAATACTTTGCACACATTGTCCCAACCCATTGCTGAAGACATTAAATGCATCCTGTGCAACTCCAGAGGACTGTTGGAAGCTTGTATGTGGTTTGCTCCAGAATCCTCCCCATGCACCTTTTCCCTTTGCTGATTTTATTTGCATTCTTTTCTGTAATAAATTGTAATATGAGCACAACTCTATGTTGAACCCTGTGAGTCCTTCTAGTAAATCACTGGATCTGGGCATGAGCTCTTGACTCCTTAACACAGAAACCTAGCAGAAAAGAACAGGCCTACAAATATAATCCGTATCAGCTCTTTAGAAAAATCATCTGAATCTTCCATTTTTTTGGATAAATTCACTCAAAATGGATGAAGAAAAGGAGTAGCATAAAAGGGAAGGAGAAGACATAGTATAAAACAAGTCACCCAAGAAAAAAATATAGATAACCAGAGAAAATCAAGAAGGGATTTAAGAATAAAAATAATACAAAGCAAAAACTAATTAATACTTGTGAAATATTTTAGGATAGTTTATGCAAAAATTTTTGAAACAGGTATCTTAGGCTGGGTTCTGTGAAGAAGCAAAACCAGTGAAGCATATAAATATATATATAGAGAGAGAGATTTATATCAAGGAAATGGCTCATGCAGTTGTAGAGGCTGGAAAGTCCCAAATCCGTGGGTCAGGCTGGAGGCTTCTTCTGACTCATGTAGCCACTGGGGCTGGTGAACCCAAGATAGGCAGGTAAGACAGCATGCCTCTGGCTCACAGGCTGTGGACAAACTTAGAGACAAAGCATGCGAGACTTCAAAATAATTACAGGAAAAACAATAAGAGAGATTACATATTGAATCTGTTCACAGAGGTATTCCAGGTGTTGTGAACTGTTCTGGGAACATAGTTGGCCCTCAGTGAGTATTTATTGACTAGATGAATAAAACTAGAGATAAATAAAAAATAAATCTCCAAAAAATGTAACTGCTTTGGAATTAAGAAATACATCCCATAACATCTTTTTTTTTCCATTGATTCATGCATTTATTTATTTATTTTGTTGTGCTTTAGATAAAAGTTACTGAACAAATTAGTTTCTCATTAAACAATTAATTCATAAATGGTTTTGTGACATTGGTTGCCAACTCCGTGATGTGTCAACACTCTCCCCTTCTCGACTTTGGCTCCCCATTTCCATTCATCCAGCTTTCCTATCCCTTCCTGCCTTCTCGTCTTTGCTTTTAGGATGGTGTGCTCATTTAGTCTCATATATATGGTTGAACTGTGTGTGTTATTGTTTGTTACATAGGCTTCTAATCTTTGGCTGAAGGGTGAACTTCAGCAGTGACCTCGGTGCTGAGTTAAAGGGAATCTGGGGTTACGCAGGGTTTCCCAAGTCTTTGTCAGACCAGTAAGTACGGTCTTTTTTTGGTAAGTTTGAATTTTGTTCTACATTTTTCTCCCTCTCTGTCCAGGACCCTCTATTGTGATCCCTGTCAGAGCAGTTGGTGGTGGTAGCCAGGCACCATCTAGTTGTGCTGGACTCAGTCTAGTGGAGGCTGTCGAAGTTGTGGTCCATTAGTACTTTGGATTAATCTTTCTCTTGTGTCTTTGGTCCCTTGCTCCAGATGGGGTGGGACCAGTAGAGTACCTTAAATGGCCACTCACAAGCTTTTAAGATGCCATATGCTACTCACGAACAGTTGGATATACAACATTTTATTTATAAACTATATTACGACAATTGATCTAGACGTTACCTGAGACCATGGTCCCCAGAGCCTTCAGTCCTGTAACTCAGTTCCTCAGGGAGTTTGGATGCATCTATGAAGCTCTCATGCCTCTGCCTTGACCAAGTTGTGCTGACTTCCCCAGTATTGTTTACTGTCTTACCCTTGACCAAAGTTACCACTTACGTATTGTCTAACCTAGTGCCACTGAGTCGATTCTGACTCATAGCGGCCTATAGGACAGAGTAGAACTGCCCCATAGAGTTTCCAAGGAGCGCCTGGCAGATTTGAACTGCTGACCCTTTAGTTAGCAGCTGTAGCACTTAACCACTACACCACCAGGGTTTCCATATATTGTCTAGTTAGTGTTTTTCCCTCCCCGTCCCTTCCCTCTCTCATAACCATCAAATGTTGTTTCTTTCCATGTGTAAATCTTTTTATGACTTTTTATAGTAGTGATCTCATAGATTATTTTCACTTTTGTGATTGACTTATTTCACTCAGCATAGTGCCCTCTAGATTCACCATGTTGTGAGATGTTTCATGGATTCATCATTGTTCTTTATCATTGCATAATATCCCATTGTGTGTATGTACCGTAGTTTGTTTAGCCATTCATCTGTTGATGGACACTTAGGTTGTTTCCAACTTTTTGCTATTGTGGAAAATGCTGCAAAGAACACAGGTATGCATATGTCATTCATTTGACAGCTCTTATTTCTCTAGAATATATTCCTAGGAGTGGGATTTCTGAATCATATCGTATTTCTATTTCTAGCTTTTTAAGGAAGAGCTGTATCATTTTCCAAAATAGATGTACTATTTTGCATTCCTACCAGCAGTGAATAAGAGTTCCAATCTCCCCTCAACTTCTCCAACATTTGTTATTTTCTGTTTTTTTTTTTTGGTTAGTGCCAGTAATGTTGGGGTGAGGTGGTATCTCATTATAGTTTAGATTTGCATGTCTCTAATGGCTAGCTGGAGCAATTTCAATCTACCAGCTGCTCCTTGGAAAACCTATGGGGCAGTTCTACTTTAACCTATAGTGTTGCTATGAGTCGGAATCAACTTGAAGGCAACAAGTTTGGCTTTGGTTTAATGGCTACTGATTGCGAACATTTCCTCACTTGTCTGTTAGCCACCTGAATGTCTTCTTTGGTGAAGTGCACTCCGTAACATCTTTATAAATAAACTAGCAAACCATCTAGAAAAGCAATGAAAAAGGAATACATCACACCAAAGCCTATGGACCCAGTGAAATATGCAGCCAGATGAGTATGTTTGGCTTTCTTTACCTTCATCAGTAAAGAAGAGAGATGAACAACAAAACGGTTAAATACACATGTTAAGAAATTAGAAAGCTACAACAATACAAAAGTAGGAATAAGTAATTATAAAATAAAATCTGAAATATTGAAAAGGAAAAAGTTAAAGCAAATGCAAGAGCTACTTTTGTGAAAGACAAAATGAACTCCTCATAAGCGTAGTGAAGGAGAAGAGAACCAAAATATCAAAGATTAAAAATGAGAGAGGAGTCACAACTATAAATAAAAAGATTAAGATAATTATAAAAGGATATTGCATGAACTCTATGACCACATATTGGAGAAACTGCAGCAATCAGATAATGGAAAAATATAAATAACCAAAACTGACAAAAGAATACCAAACAAACTTAGAAGAAATGAAAAACTAGAGTAGACTGATTACATAAAATCTGAAAGTTGAATGAATAGCTACCAATGAAAGAGTCCACAGGGGAAACATACTCGTCTAACTCTGTTCCTTTCTGACACCTCAAGAAAATTAGTGTAAAAACAAAAAATAAATGAAAGGCTTTAACCTGCAAGGACAAAGCAAATTGGCAAGCATGTAACAAAAGACCAGACAGGAAGCCAAAAAAACCAAAAAACAAACCCAGTGCAGTCAAGTCGATTCCCACTCATAGCGACCCTACGGGACAGAGTAGAGCTGACCCACAGAGTTTCCAAGGAGAGCCTGCCAGATTCGAACTGCAGACCCGTTGGTTAGCAGCCCTAGCATTTAGCCGCTACAGCACCAGGGTTTCCAGACAGGAAGCCCGGAGGCATGAAATGAGACGGGGGAGTAGTAGCTGATTTAGCACATCAAAGAAAGCTAAAAAAGCAAGTCTCTTGGGGTTGGGGAAAATATGGGGGCCCAACCACAGGTCAACTAAATTCCACTTCAGACACCCAGAAATGTTCAGGAATTGGAGGCCGTAAGTACATTTGAGGAGATCTGGTTGTGCAGTGGTTAAGTGCTCCGCTGCTAACCAAGGTTAGCAGTTCCAACCCACCAGCCACTAAGCAGGAGAAAGACGTGGCAATCTGCTTCCATAAAGATTTACTGCCTTGGAAACCCTATGAGGCGGTTCTACTCTGCCCTGTAAAGTTGCTGTGAGTGGGAATCAACTAGATGGCAATCCGTAAGTACCTTTGACTGTAAATATATGGGCTGAAGGACACTTGGGTCCTCAGGTCCCTTTCCTTGTGCCCTGGAGCCAGGTACCTACCCTCCCCTACTGCAGAAGAAAATTAATCATACCCGCTATTATTGTGGATGCGGGTAAAAGCTACCCTCATAAATACCCATAGGTAGGTAAATTATTGCAGCAATTAATTCTCACAGCTCTTTTGGGAAGTAATTTCATAATATCTCTTAAGAGATAAAATATATGTATTAAAACTTTTTAAAATGATTTATATTCCTTAAAAATAAAAGAACCAGTATATAACAATTTTTATTTATATAATAGTTTTTTATTTATATAATAGTTTTTTATTTCTATAGTGACTACATTTTTATTTCTATAGTGACTAACCCTGAAAAGAATGTGAATGGCTACTTATATATAACTAGAGGAATACATTATAAAACACTCATACTGTGGAATGTGATGTAGGCAGTATAAGTAATGAATTTCTTTCATACATATTGACTTGGAAGGGTTTTCCAAAATATTGTTATGTCTATAGGTGACATATATTTATAGGCAAAAATATATTTATTTTGTAAAACCAAGATTTTTAAAATCTGTATTTGTGTATGCATATGTATTTACATGTAATCTTATAAATGTTTGGATATGGTCATATATGATCATGAAAAAAGTACAGAAGCTGTGAGTTAATTGTTAAATTATCTGGACATTGGGGTTTGTGGTTGGGAAAAAAACAAAAAGACCCCCGGCATGTATACTAATGTTGTCTTTATTCATTTATATAAAATTATATGTATGTGAATATGATGTATAAAGGAACCAAGAAAAGAAAATAAAAAAATTTAACGACTAAAAGAATTTACATAGGGTTTTTACTTGACTTGCGAAGAGGTAAGGGCTTTTTCTTTTTTCCCCTATAAGACAAACAGGAAGAAAACAAAGGTAGTTAAATCTATTAGGTAAGTTGTGAATTGAAGTAATACTCAATTATGGAAAGAGAACTAAATTTGAGAGACTTGGTGTTCATAACTTTATATTCTCAGTAAAGTCATCTAAAGAAAATTTGCAAATTTGGGGTGAATGATTAAAAAAAAAGGCTGCTTAGTTAGTTTGCTTCCAGTGGTTCACCTGGCCTGCAGGATGAGTAAGCACTGAAATTCAGTCTGAGTTTGACTCACCAGGCCCTCTGTTCTGATGTGACATCATTTTATAATTTACACAAAATACCATCTTGTTACTAAGCAATGCCTCTTGGGACTTCATTTTCCTGAAGGAGACGTCTTCTTCTAATTCCCTCAAAGGTGCTAAATGATCACAAAAAATGGTTATTGGATTTGGTTAGACTATCAAACTCACAGGACAAAATACGTTTAACTTTGGCACCATTTTTTTTTTTTTTTTAAGTTTCATGAGAGAATACAGGACAAGAAGTATAGCATGTGCGGAAACATCGTCTGGACCCACAATGAACCAGACACTATTTCCCATCCTCTAATCGTCTACCACCACTTGGAATATGCTTGATTGCAAGAGGTGAGACTGACCTGGGCACAGACCACTTGGCACTGTTTGATCCTCCCAGTTTCCATAGTCTTGAAGTTGCAAAGGGGTTTTCTCTAGCTAGTTCCCATTCTTTGGTGCAGCTGAAGTCCATAATAAAGATCACACAACAAACAATCTCAATAACAGGTAAAGCCAGCTCAGGACAACCCCAGAATATTACAAAGATCATAGCAACCCTACCAATATTTCTCACTTATCATCAGTTCCGTGGTATTCTTTGAGCAAGAATTTCAGTCCAAGGTCAACTTTCAGTTTAATTCTCGGGGTTGTTCCCAGAAGGCAGATAGACTACTCTTCTCCCTAACAGTGGTGCCTATCCTAATAAAAAAAAAAAAAAAAAATCCTAATAGCAAAGGAGAATTGGACTTTAGGGGAAGTGGAGTTAACAGACAGTAATACAGACATAAGAAAATGAGGCAGAACAGAAACCTCCGCAGGGTTTGGGATGGTTTGGGAGGTGGGGAGTAGCCAACCAGCATTCTGGGAGCATGCAGTCTCATTTTAGGCTGGGTTCAGGGAACTAAAGGTTCAGATTGATCTTAGGAGATGTGATTGGGGAAATGGTAGAAACAGCTTTGCAAATGCTGAGTAAAGATTTTAAAGTGTGTCCAATATAGAGCTGGGTATGTCATGCCAGAAATTTCTCCCGACAGAAGACTAAGGAGAGAAGAAGTGTGTAGGAAATGGAGCCAGCTGACTGGAGGTGAGGCAGGGCTTCTCCCATAAGCCTCAGTGTCCTGGGAGAGATAGCAAACTAGGCATCTAAAAGATCTGGTCAAAATATTCCAATGAGATGGCTAGTTGTCCTGTACCAGTTTTGGGGATGCGGACTAATTTAATTGCATAAGCTTTAGATTCTCGATCGGGAAAAGCAATGACAGTTTCCAGGCCTTGAAGATTCGTGGAGCAACACTATTTATCAGCTGAGCAGCTGTGTTGTTACTGGCTCAAGGAGGCAAAAAAAGAAGCTTAAAAGCACTTAGTTGGCTTGATGTAAAAGTCAACCAATTGGGCAGACAACGTGAACAAATGTTATTATTATGACAGTATTTTATTATCCTTATAAGATCAATTTTTAAAGTTTTTCACATCAACATATTCTAAATATGACCATTTCCATTGTAATTATTAAAAAAACTTTATGAAAATCATTTTTGTGACTTCCATTGTTATTTGATGCATTTGCTAGGCAGTCATTTATATTTCAAAAAGAGATTTTCCATAACTTTTTTTATAAGTGTTTTTAAAAATCTATTTAGACTGTAAAAACAGTGACTCATGTTATGCTTGATGTTATTTGTCAATTCAGTTGACAACTGAGTAGCTTTTGTTAAGTAATTGATGGTACTATAGAAATGGAAATATTGTGGAGGTATGGTGTGATATACGAGCCTTCATGGTACAGTTCAGATAGTGTGAGAGGAAGTAAAGTGGCTTTGCCTTTCATGAGTATTTATTAATGCGAGAAAGAATATTAAAGTGGTACAAATTCTAGCAAACGATAGTGTCAAAGCCATTGAAAAAATAATAGTAGTCTTTTCAATAGAATTTGCTTTGAACATGGGATCACATTTTAAATTAACAAAAGTCATCATTCGGAATAATTATGAAAGCTTACATATTCACTTCAGAAACTAATATGTAGTAATTTCCATTTTCCAGTGTTAGAAAGTTTTGATAACCACTTTAGTAAAGTTATTAAAACTTTCTAACACTGGAAAATGGAACCGCTTTAGTAAAGTTAGGAGCCCTGCTGGTGCAGTAGTTAGGTGTTTGGCTGCTAACCAAAAGTTCAGCAGTTCCAATCCACCAGCCACTCCCTGGAAACCCTGTGGGGCAGTTCTAATCTGTCCTATAAGGTTGCTATGAGACAGAACTGACTCAGCAGCAACGGGTGCGGGTTAGTAAAGTTAAGGAAATTTCAGTTGAGTGTTAGACTTCAACTGTTTCTATCAACTTTATTTTTAAAAAATTATTTTGTTTCACATTTCATAACATGGAGGAACCTGGAAGGCATTATGCTGAGTGAAATTAGTCAGAGGCAAAAGGACAAATATTGTATAAGACCACTATTATAAGATCTTGAGAAATAGTATAAACTGAGAAGAACACATACTTTTGTGGTTACGGGGTGGGGAGGGAGGGTGGGAGAGGGTTTTTTACTGATTAATTAGTAGATAAGAACTGCTTTAGGTGAAGGGAAGGACAATACTCAATACAGGGAAGGTCAGCTCAACTGGACTGGACCAAAAGCAAAGAAGTTTCCAGGATAAACTGAATGCTTCAAAGGTCAGCGGAGCAAGGGCGGGGGTTTGGGGACTATGGCTTAAGGGGACTTCTAAGTCAATTGGCAAAATAATTCTATTATGAAAACATTGTGCATCCCACTTTGAAATGTGGCTTCTGGGGTCTTAAATGCTAACAAGCGGCCATCTAAAGTGCATCAGTTGGTCTCAACCCACCTGGATCAAAGGACAATGAAGAACACCAAGGTCACACGATAACTCTGAGCCCAAGAGACAGAAAGGGCCACATGAACCAGAGACTTACATCATCCTGAGACCAGAAGAACTAGTTGGTGCCCAGCCACAACCAATGACTGCCCTCACAGGGAGCACAACAGAGAACCCCTGAGGGAGCAGGAGAATAGTGGGATGCAGACCCCAAATTCTCATAAAAAGACCTGACTTAATGGTCTGACTGAGACTAGAGGAATCCTGGTGGTCATGGTCCCCAAACCTTCTGTTGGACCAGGACAGGAACCACTCCCGAAGACTACTCGTCAGACATGGAAGGGACTGGACAATGGGTTGAAGAGAGATGCTGATGAAGAGTGAGCTATTTGTATCAGGTGGACACTTAGTGTTGGCATCTCTTGTCTGGAGGGGAGATGGGAGGGTAGAGAGGGTTAGAAACTGGCAAAATTGTCACGAAAGGAGAGACTGGAAGGGCTGACTCATTAAGGGGAGAGTAAGTGGGAGTATGGAGTAAGGTGTATATAAGCTTGTATGTGACAGGCTGACTTGATTTGTAAACGTTCACTTAAAGCTCAATAAAAATTATTAAAAAAAATTATTTTGTTTCAAAGTTACATTGATATGCAAATGATTATTCACTCCATTTTTAGTTCTAATATAAAAATTTCATTTATTCATTCAGACATTTAGGATGAAAATGTTCGTTTTCACAACTTTGTTAAAGAATACTTCTATATAGGAGACGTTAAAGTGTAATGATTCAATGTGTGGGCTCTGCATTCAGAGTGCCTGGTATAAAATTTTGGCTTTGCCCCTTACCAACCATGTGATAGTTCTTTAACATCTCCAAGCCCTAGTTTTTTCATCTCTAAATTGGAGATAACAATAGTTGTGAGAATTCAGTGACATAATCCCTGAAAAACACTTAGTAAAATGTGTTGCAAATATAAGTACCAAAGTATTCGTTATTACTGAAAAAGAGAATGACATGCTAAGGTTTACAGGGCTCCCCTTAAGCATGTTATTCCTTTTTGGCCTCAAAAGAGGTTAAGTCTACAGTGGAAGGCAAGGTGGTTTCTGGACAATACATTGGATCTTATATTACCAGTTGCCATTGTCAACTTCAACTCACGGTGACTCCATGTGTGTCAGAGTAGAGCCGTGCTCCATAGGGTTTTCAATGGTTGATTTTTTGGAAGTAGATTGCCAGGCCTTTCTTCCAAGGTACCTCTGAGTAGACTGGAAACTTCAAACTTTGTTTAGCAGTGGAGCTTATTAACTGTTTGCACCACCCAGGGACTCTTGGATCTTATTTCAGAGAATCTAAATTCTAATGGAATCTTTGTCTATTGTAAACTATATGACTTTGGGTGACCTATTTAAAACCTTAGTTTTTTCCAATTGTGAAACTACAAAAATAATATCTACACAGGTAATTTTACAGTGTTATTGAAAAAAGCAAAGTGAATAATATGTGTGAACCAGCAAGAATTTCGCCATTAATAAGGTTGAGTGTAATGGTCATTAATCTGTTCCCAATTGTATTCTTATCTGTGGATTAGAGCATTACTTCTCAAACTTTATTTTTTTTAAGCTGAAGAACTCTCTTTTCAAACAAAATCTTACAAAATTCTACTTAGAAGCAGAGTTGCTCAAAGTCACTGGTCACTTGATTAAAATTACCACAAACTGAGAAGCCTAAAACAACAGAAGTTTATTCTCTCCCAGTTCTGGAAGCTGTATAAGTCTGAAATCAAGGTGCTGGCAGGGCCGTGCTGCCACAGAAGGCTCTAGGGAAGAATCTTGCTTTGCCTCTTCCCAGCTCCTGGTAACTCCCGGCAATCCTTGGTGCTTCTTGGCTTGTAACTGTATCATTCCGATCTCTGCCTTTGTCTTCACAAGGCCTTCCTCCCTCTGGCATCTCTGTGTGCTCTCTTCTCTTCTTAAAGGGCACCAGTCATTGGATTTAGGGTCCCCCCTAATTGAACATGACCTCATCTTAACTAATTGCTTCTGGAAAGACCCTATATCCAAATAAGGTCACATTCTGAGATTCCAAGTAGACATGAACTATTCAACCAACTAGAGTATCTAAAACATTAAATTCCTAGAAATATAGTGAAATTATATATAATCTATATATACTTCTTCACAGTCTTCTATATAAAAAAAGATAGAAAACTAAAAAATGTCATTGCCTTTAGCCTTATACACTCTGTTCATTTTTGAAATCACTTACATCAGCACCTTTCCTTCCACTCCTTCCAATGAGGTGTTTTCATACATTTTTAACAGAGTTAGATTCTCTTCTCTACGGTGACTCTGAGTGGCACAAATGGTTAAGCGCTCAACTAGTAGCCAAAAGGCTCGCAGTTCAAACTCACCCAGAGACTCTTTGGAATGTAGGCCTGGTGATCTGCTTCCGAAAGGTCACAGCTTTGAAAACCCTATGGAGCAGTTCTGCTCTGAAACACGGGGGGTTACCATGAATCAGAATTGACTTGAAAGAAACTGACAACAACCACAGGTTCTCTTCTCACAATCTGCATTTTTTCCTGGGATTACCCCAAGCTCCTGAATGTTTTTTTTTTTTTAATTTTTGAGCACTAAAGTTCTATTTTGTGCTGTAAAGTTCTGTGGGTTTTTACAAATGTATAATGTCACTAATCTACCACTAAAGCATCATTCTGAATAGTTTCACAGCTCTAAAATATCCCCAGTTAAAAAAAAGTACGTCACTTATTTATCTCTCTCCCTCTCCACTTTAGCACCTGGCAACCACTGATCTTTTTTACTATCGGTTTTGCCTTTTTCAGAATATCATGCAGTTGGAATCATACAATATGTTGCTTTTCAGACTGGCTTCTTTCATTAGCAATATCATTTAAATTTCCTCCAAACCTTTTCACAATTCAATAGCTTATTTCTTTTTATTGCTGAATAATATTCCTTTGTATGGCTGTGCCACACTTTGTTAATTCATGCACCTATTAAAGAACACCTTGTTCACTTCCAGTTTTTGGTGGCTATAAATAAACCTATACAGATATCCACGAGTAGGCTTTTGTGTGAACATAACTTTTCAAATCAGTTGGGTAAATATCTAGGAATGCAATGACTGAATAGTGCTGTAAGCCTATGCCTTGATTCTTAGGAGACTACCAAGCTCTCTTCCAAAGTGGCTTTACTATTTTGCATTTCCATCAACAGTGAATAAGAAGTCCTGTTGCTCTGCACCTTCGTTAACATTTGGCCTTGTCACATTTTTGGATTTTAGTCATTCTAAAAGTTGTGTAGTGGTACCTCATTGTTTTAATTAATCACTACAAAAGGATATCACCTTTGATAAAGTAGAGGATTAGCAAAAATGAAGGAAACTTTAAATGAAATTGATTGACACGATAGCCACAATAAAGGACTTAGCATATCAACAATCATGAAGATGGCAGGCACAGAATCAGGCAATGTTTCATCCTCTTACGTATATAAGGTCACCATGAGTCAGAGCCAACTTGATGGTAACTAACAGCAACAACAATGACAAGTGATATTGAACATCATTAAACATGATTATTTGCCATCTGTATATCTTCTTTGGTGAGGTCTCTATTCTGATCTCTTTCCCATTTTGTAATTGGATTGTTTATTTTCTTATTTATTGAATGTGTGTTTTCTGAATATTTTTTCCCAGTCTGCAGCTTGCCTTTTTATTGTCTTAACAGTACCTTTTGGAAAGCGGAAGTTTTAAATTTTAACGAAGTTCAAATTGTCAATTTTTCTTTCATGGATTTTGGTTTTGGTTTTGTATCTAAAAACTCTTCACCAGACTCAAGGTCACCTATATTTTCTTCCATGTCATCTGCCAGAAGATTTAAGTTTTGCATTTTACATTTAGGTTTATGATCCACTTTAAGTCAATTTTTGTGAAAGTTGTATGGTCTCTGTTAAAATTCAGTTTTTTTTTTTTCTTTTTCTTTTTTGCATATGACATTGGTCCGTATGAAATCTGGGTCTTTTGAAAGTACCAACTCTTCTTCTTTTCTTAAATTTTTTTCTGCTGATTTCTTATTTTAAATTCTGTTGATTTTTGCTCTAAATTTTATTATTTCTTTTCTTCTGCTTGCTTTAGGCTTATATTACTCTCCTTTCTCTAGTTTCCCAAGGTGAAAGCTTAGATTATTGATTTTTGATTTCTTCTTTTCCATATGCATTTAACACCATAAATTTTCCTCTAGAAGTACCACTTTTGCTTTATCCCACAAACTTTGACAAATTGTATTTTCATTTACATCTAGTTTAAAATATTTTTTAATTTCTCTTGAGACTTCTTTAGTCATGCAGTACTTAGAAGTGTGTCAGCTAATCTCCAAATATTTTGGGATTTTCCAACCATCTTTCTATTTTTGATTTCTAGTTTAATTATGTTATGGCCTGAGATTATACTTTGCATGAGTTCTATTCTTTTAAAATTGTTAAAGTATATTTTATGGCCCAGAATTTAGTCTTCTTGATGAACCTTCCATGTGAGCTTGAGAAGAAAGTGTATTCTGCTATTTTTGGTTGAAGTATCCCATAAATGTCATTTAGATAAAGTGGAGTAATGGTGTTATTCAGTTGAAATATCCTTAATGATTTTTCTGCCTGCTTAATCTGTCAATTATTGAAAGAGGGACCTTGAAGTCAACAAATATAAATGTACTATCTCTGTGTATTAAACACTCCTATCAGTTTTTATCACACATATTTTGATGCTTTTTTGTTAAGTGTATACATGTTAAGGATTGTTGTGTCTTCTTGAAGAATTGACTTCTTTCTTACTATGCAATGCCCCTCTTTATTCCTGAAAATTTTTCTTGTTCTAAGGTCAAAAATCACATTGCTACTCCAGGTGTCTTAAATGTAAGAATGGTATGTCCTTCTCTATCCCCTTACTTTTAACCTACTTGTTCCTTTATAAGTATGGTAGGTTTCTTGTAAATAGTAGATAGTATATACTTGTGCCTTATATTTTCTATCCACTGTGTCTCTATATTTAATTGATATATTTAGATCATCTGCATATAAAGTGATTCCTGAAATGTTTGTAATGGTTTTCTGTTTGATACACTTGATATTTGTTTCTTTTTTTTAATTTTTGCCATCTCTGGTTTCAAAGATTTTGTATGATTCCATTTCTCTCCTTTTTTAATGTATTAGTTATACATATTTTAATTTTTTCTAAGTGATTGTTGTTGGTATTAAGTGCCATCAAGTCCATTCTAACTCATAGCAACCCTGTGTACAACAGAATGGAACACTGCTCGATCCTACACCATCCTCATAATCCTTGCTATGTTCGAGCCCATTGTGGCAGCCACTGTGTCAATCCATCTCACTGAGGATCTTCCTCTTTTGAGCTGACCTTCTACATTACCAAGCACAGAGTCCTTCTCTAGGGACTGGTCCTTCCTGAACATGTCCAAAGTAAGTGAGAGAAAGTCTGTCCCTTCTCACTTCTAAGGAGCATTCTGACTGTACTTCTTTGAAGACAGATTTGTTCGTTCTTCTGGCAGGTCATGGTAATTCAATATTATTCACCAACACCATAATTCAAATGCAACAATTCTTCTGTCTTATTCATTGTCCAGTTTTCTCGTAGTTATGAGGCAATTGAAAATACTATGGCTTGGGTCAGGTGCACCTTAGTCCTCAAGGTGACATGTTTAGTTTTTAAAACTTTAAAGAGGTCTTTTGCAGCAGATTTGCCCAATGCAATATGTTGTTTGATTTCTTGACTGCTGCTTTCATGGACGTTGATTGTGGATCCAAGTAAAACAAATTCTTGACAACTTCAATATTTTCTCCATTTGTCATGCATGATGTTGCTTATTGGTCCAGTTGTGAGGATTTTTGTTTTCTTTATGTCGAAGTGTAATCCATAGTGAAGTGTCACGAATTGAATTGTGCCATCCAAAAATATCTGTCAGTTTGGCTAAGTCATGATTCCTTTGTATGATTGTCTACCATTTTATCATCTGATGTGATTTCCCTATGGAAATCATTTGGTTTACTATGCTGGAAATGACAAATTGAAGAGGAATGACATCAATTCATTGTCAAAAAGAACATTTCAAGATCTATCCTGAAGTACAATACTGTCAGTGGCAGGATGATATCCATATACTTACAAGGAAGACCAGCTAATACAACTATTATTCAAATTTATGCACCAATCACTAATTCCAAAAGTAAAGAAATTGAAGATTTTTACCAACTTCTGCAGTCTTAAATCGATCAAACATGCAATCCAGATGCATTGATAATTACTGGTGATTGGAATGAGAAAGTTGGAAACAAAAAAGAAGGATCAGTAGCTGGAAAATATGGCCTTGGTGATAGAAACAATGCTGGATATGGCATGATAGAATTTTGAAAGTCTAGTAACTTATCCATTGCAAATACATTTTTTTCAACAACATAAGTGGTGACTATACATGTAGACCTCACCAGATGGAATACACAGGAATTGAATCAACTATATTGGTGGGAAGAGACAATGGAAAAGGTCAATATCATCAGCCAGAACAAGGCCAGGGGCCGACTGTGGAACAGACCAACAATTGCTCATATGCAAGTTCAAGTTGAAACCGAAGAAAATTAGAACAAGTCCACAAGAGCCAAAATACGACCTTGAGTATATCTCTCCAGAATTTAGATACCAAAAATAGATTTGACACATTGAACACTAATGACTAAAGACCAGATGAGTTGTGGAATGACATCAAAGACATCATATATGAAGAAAGCAAGAGATCATTAAAAAGACAGGAAACAAAGAAAAGACCAAAATGGATGTCAAGAGAGACTCTGAAACTTGCTCTTGAATGTAGAGTACTAAGCGAGCCAAAGAAGTGATGGAGTAAAAGAGCTAAACAGATTTCAAAGCAAGGAGACAATGTAAATTTTTATAATGAAATGTGCAAAGACCTGGTATTAGAAAATAAAAAGGGAAGAACACGGTCTAGGCATTTTTCAAGCTGAAAGAACCAAGGAAAAAATTCAAGCCTCAAGTTGCAATATTGAAGGATTTTATGTGTAAAATATTGAATGCAGAAAGCATCAGAAGAAGATGAGAGTGGATGAACCCTTGAAACTATTGCCCTGATATAATCTTTAAACCTTAAACCAAAAATAGTCCCTGAAGTTATCTTAAAACTGAACAATAGTTTAGCTTACCTAGTAAAAAAGGTGTGCCTTGAGCATATGCTCTTTTAAGAACTATCTATATGGGATGAAACTGACAACAGCAACTGAAAAGATTACATAGGAACCTTAGGGGCAGTGTGTTTATGTTAATGAGGGAGGAACATCTCAGAAAAGGAGGGTAAAAATGGTTGCACAACTAAAAGAAAGTTATCAGTGTCACTAAATTGTACATGTAGAAACTGTTCAATTGGTATATGTTTTGCTGTGTATATTCTCAACAACAAACTAAAATTTAGAGAAAAAAATCTTGCTATACTATTTAGAGGATACTGAGTTAATGGTGGAGGAATAAGTCAAAAAAGGATAGTGGAGTCATCATACCCAGGGGCCAAGATGACTGACTAGGTAGAAGCTACTGTGGATCCCTCTTACTACAAAGACTCTGAAAAGCAAGTGAATCGATCACAGACATGACAATCTATGAACCCTGACCATCAAACACAGATCTAAAGAGTTGACCTGAGTGACAGGGGAGTGGAAAGCTGAGCCCTGAAGCAGCGACTGCTGCTGGAACCGGCGTCCCACTCCACACTCCACAGCCTAGAGCCCTCGCAGTTCCCTGGTGCCGAGTGGTGGGGCTGATTGCGGCTTGCTGGGGTGGGGCAGGCATGGGACACAGCCCTAGCCCCTAGCCCCCAGGGGTAACCTTGGTAGAGACAGCCAGCGCAAGCAGGCTGCACACTGACATGGCTAATGAGACAATGAGCAACCACGGGAAGCCAGCGACTGTTTTTGGAGCCTGGAGCCAGTGTCCCACTCAGAAAACTTTGGCGCCGGGCTTTGGACGGGGCACAGGGGAGCTGAGCAAAGCTTCCTGAGATGGCGCAAGCACGGGATGCAGCCCTAGCCCCCTGAAGTGACCTCAGGGGAAGCCCAGCCAGCGCATGCAGGCAGTGCAACGATGCGGCTGACAGGAGGAGAAGTCACTGAGAGGCAGTGACTGGTTTTGGAGCCTGGAGGGCCGTGTCCCAGCAGGGGAACCTTGGCGCTGGGCTTTGGACTGGGAGCAGAGGAGCTGACCCTGGCTTCTGAGATGGCACAAGCACGGGACGCAGGCCTGACCCTCGGGGGCAATCTCGACCCAGCCATCGCATACAGGCTACACTCCGCCCCTTGGGAATCTCAGATAAAACAGTCATCACCAAGCAAGATAAGCAACTTTGTCTATATTGCTGGATGCTACTCTTTCCTATCTATCTGATCCCCCCCTCCCTGCCCAGGTGGCTTCATTAGCATTGGAATTTCCTGGGCCAGGAGTGAAGTGCTATAGGTTTTTGACTTTTTTTTTTCCTAAGCTGTTCTCCTGGCCTGAGAGAAGCAGCTACTAACAACCCAGGGTTGAAAAATCCTTCTCTGACTTCCAAAAACTGGAATAAAAATACAGAACCAGCTCCAGCCAAGCATATGAGATCCACAGTTTTTGGCTTTCACCCCTACAGGGAACCAGGTGGCTATTATAATGCAAAGGTAATTCTGATAGAGATCTGACTGTAATTGTTTTAGTGGATCACTGGAAAGACAAGTTTTCCAGGTCTGATATCTCTACCTATTAAACAAAGCCCTCACTGATCCACAACGGGAAACTGAGGGCTGAAGCTCCACCCAAACCACCTAGCCACCTGCCAAAGGGGTCTGAGGACACCGATGCCTACCAATCTTTATAGGTACAAGCATTGGGTGCCTAAGGTACAGCTACAGAGCACACCCACCAAAGTGCTTTAGGAATAGAGACACACCTACCTCACTGGCACGTGGGGGAAGCCTGTCAGCATCCTGCCCTCTCCCCCCCGGAGTGTGACCTCCTGCCACTACTAGAATCTGGTGCACACAACTATCACCACTACTCCTCTAAGTTAATAGGTGACAGCCTACACCACACACTTGGTGACCCAAAATCAGAACACCTAAGCTGATTCTATTCAAGAATAGTGAATGGACTCTTAGGCTTATATATCTGGTAACAGCCCAAACCAGCTGGTAATAGGACAAAAGTGATTCAAAGGTTACAATAATCAAGACAGCACAATCTAGTAGCCCATCTACGTATATTGAAAGAAAACTAAACAAGATAAGACTCAGTGAGCAAATATAAAATAAATCATTACAATATCTTATAGATGGCTTGGAGACAGCAGTCGATATCAAACCACATAAAGAAGCAGATCATGATTGCTTCTACAACTCCCCAAATTAAAGAATCAAAATCTTTCCCAAATGAAGATACAATCCTGGAATTGCCAGATGCAGAATATAAAAACCTGATATACAGAATGCTTCAAGACACCAGGGATGACCTCAGAAATGAAACAAGGCTATCTACAGAAAAAGCCAAGGAACACACTGATAAAGCAGTTGAAGAAATCAAAAAAATTATTCAAGAACATAGTGGAAAAATTAATAAGCTGCAAGAATCCATAGAGGGACAGCATTCAGAAATCCAAAAGATTAACAGTAAAATTACAGAATTAGAAAACGCAATAGGAAGTCAGAGGAGCAAAATCGAGCAATTGGAATGCAGAGTGGGGGAGCTGGAGGACAAGGGAATTGACACCAATACAGCTGGAAAAAAAACCAAACAGATAAAAGAATTTAAAAAAAAATGAAGAAACTCTCAGAATCATGTGGGACTCTATCAAGAAGAATAACTTGCGTGTGATTGGAGTCTCAGAACAAGGAGGGATAACAGAAGATACAGAGAGAATAGTTGAAGATCTGTTGGCAGAAAACTTCCCTGGCATCATGAAAGACGAAAGGATATCTATCCAAGATGCTCATCGAACCCCATATAAGATTGATCCAAAAAGAAAATCACCAAGGTATATTATCATCAGACTTGCCAAAACCAAAGATAAAGAGAAAAATTTAAAAGTACCCAGGGATAAAAGAAAGGTCTTCTACAAAGAAGAATCAATAAGAATAAGTTCAGACTACTCAGCAGAAACCATGCAGCCAAGAAGGCAATGCGATGACATATATAGAGCAGTGAAGGAGAAAAACTGCCAGCCAAGGATCATATATCCAGCGAAACACTCTCTCAAATATGAAGGTGAAATTAAAACATTTACAGATAAAAACAAGCTTAGAGAATTTGAAAAACCAAACCAAAGCTGCAAGAATTAATAAAGGAAATTGGTCAGAAAATCGATAATATCAGATACCAACGCAACACAAGGTCACAGAACAGAACATCCTGATATCAACGCAAATAGGGAAATCACAAAAACAAAATAAGATTAATTTTAAAAAGAAAAAAATGCTCAAAACAGGGAATCATTGAAGTCATTATGTAAAAGATTACAGTAATCAAAAAGAGGGACTAAATACAGGAGGCATAGATCTTCCGTATGGAGAGGAAAACAAGGTGATGTAGGACGATACAAGTTAGGTTTTTATGTAGAAAAAATAGGGCTAAATATTAAGGTAACCACAAAGAGGTATAACAATTCCATAATTCAAAATAAAAACCAAGAAAAACATGATGACTCAGCAAACATAAATTCAACTACTATGAAAATGAGGAACACACAATTTACAAAGAAAAACGTCTCAGCACAAAAAAGTAAGTGGAAAAATGAAATTGTCAACAACACGCATGAAAAGGCATCAAAATGACAGCACTAAACTCACCCTTATCTACAATTACGCTGAATGTAAATGGACTAAATGCACCAATAAAGAGACAGAGAGTCTCAGACTGGATAAAGAAACACGATCCGTCTATATGCTGCCTAAAAGAGACACACCTTAGACTTAGAGACACAAACAAACTAAAACTCAAAGGATGGAAAAAAATATATCAAGCAAACAACAAGCAAAAAAGAGCAGGAGGAGCAATATTAATTTCTGACAAAATAGACTTTAAAGTTAAATCCACCACAAAGGATAAAGAAGGACACTACATAATGATTAAAGGGACAATTGACCAGGAAGATATAATCATATTAAATATTTATGCACCAAATGACAGGGCTGCAAGAGACATAAAACAAACTTTAACAAAACTGAAAAGTGAGATAGACAGCTCCACAATTATAGTAGGAGACTTCAACACACCACTTTCAGAGAAGGACAGGACTTCCAGTAAGAAGCTCAATAGAGACACGGAAGACCTAATTGCTACAATCAACTAACTTGACCTCATAGAGTTATACAGAACACTCCACCCAACAGCTGCAAAGTAATTTTTTTTTTTCTAGTGCACATGGAAAATTCTCTAGAATAGATCACATATTAGGTCATAAAACAAACCTTTGCAGAATCCAAAACATCAAAATATTACAAAGCATCTTTTCAGACCACAAGGCCATAAAAGTGGAAATCAATAACAGAAAAGTCAGGGAAAAGAAATCAAATACTTGGAAACTGAACAATACCCTGCTCAAAAAAGACTGGGTTATAGAAATTCATAGAATGCAACGAGAATGAAAACACTTCCTATCAAAACCTCTGGGACACAGCAAAAGCAGGGCTCAGAGGCCAATTTATATCAATAAATGCACACATACATAAAGAAGAAAGAGCCAAAATCAGAGAACTGTCCCTACAACTTGAATAAATAGAAAGAGAGCAATAAAAGAATCTATCAGGCACCAGAAGAAAACAAATAATAAAAATTAGAGCTGAACTAAATGAATTAGAGAACAGAAAAACAATTGAAAGAATTAACAAAGCCAAAAGCTGGTTCTTTGAAAAAATTAACAAAATTGATAAACCATTGGCCAGACTGACTAAAGAAATACAGGAAAGGAAACTAATAGCCCAAATAAGAAATCAGATGGGCCGTATCACAACAGACCCAACTGAAATTAAAGAACTGTATCAGATTATTATGAAAAATTGTACTCTAAAAAATTTGCAAACTAGAAGAAATGGATGAATTCCTAGAAACACACTACCTACCTAAACTAACAAAATCAGAAGTAGAACAACTAAATAGACCCATAACAAAAAAGAGATTGGAAAGGTAATCAAAAAACTCTCAACAAAAAAAAGCCCTGGCCCAGACGGCTTCACTACAGAGTTCTACCAAACTTTCAGAGAAGAGTTAACACCACTACTACTAAAGGTATTTCAAAGCATAGAAAATGATGGAATACTACCTAACTCATTCTATGAAGCCAGCATATGCCTGATACCAAAACCAGGTAAAGACACCACAAAAAAAAGAAAATTACAGATCTATATCCCTCATGAACACAGATGCAAAAATCCTCAACAAAATTCTAGCCAATAGAATTCAACAACATATCAAAAAAATAATCCACCATGACCAAGTGGGATTTATACCAGGTATGCAAGGCTGGTTCAATATTAGAAAAACCATTAATGTAATCCACCGTGTAAATAAAACAAAAGACAAAAACCACATGATCTCATCAATTGATGCAGAAACTGCATTTGACAAAGTCCAACACCCATTCATGATAAAAACTGTCAGCAAAATAGGAATTGAAGGAAAATTCCTCAACATAATAAAGGGCATCTATACAAAGCCAACAGCCAAAATCACTCCAAATGGAGAGAGACTGAAAGCATTTCCCTTGAGAACAGGAAGCAGACAAGGATGCCATTTATCACCGCTCGTATTCAACATTGTCCTAGAGGTCCTAGCCAGAGAAATTAGGCTAGACAAAGAAATAAAGGGCATCAGGATTGGCAAAGAAGAAGTAAAATTATCTCTATTTGCAGATGACATGATCTTATACACAGAAAACCCTAAGGAATCCTCCAGAAAACTACTGAAAGTAACAGAAGAGTCCAGCAGAGTTTCATGTTACAAGATAAACATACAAAAATCACTTGGATTCCTCTACATCAACAAAAAGGACATCGAAGAGGAAATCACCAAATCAATACCATTCACAGTAGCCCCCAAGAAGATAAAATATTTAGGAATAAATCTTACCAAAGATGTAAAAGACCTATACAAAGAAAACTACAAAGTACTAGTGCAAGAAACTAAAAGGGACTTACATAAGTGGAAAAACATACCTTGGTCATGGATAGGAAGACTTAACATAGTAAAAATGTCTATTCTACCAAAAGCCATCTATACATACAATGCACTTCCGATCCAAATTCCAACGACATTTTTTAATGTGATGGAGAAACAAATCACCAACTTCATATGGAAGGGAAAGAAGCCCAGGATAAGTAAAGCATTACTGAAAAAGAAGAAGAAAGTGGGGGGTCCCACTTTACCTGATTTTAGAACATATTTTACAGCCGCCATAGTCAAAACAGCCTGGTACTGGTACAACAGCAGGCACATAGACCAATGGAACAGAATTAAGAACCCAGATATAAATCCATCCACATATGAACAGCTGATATTTGACAAAGGACCAGTGTCAGTTAATTGGGGAAAAGATAGTCTTTTTAACAAATGGTGCTGGCATAACTGGATATCCATTTGCAAAAAAATGAAACAGGACCTATACCTCACACCATGCACAAAAACTAACTCCAAGTGGATCAAAGACCTACACATAAAGACTAAAACAATTAAGATCATGGAAGAAAAAATAGGGACAACGTTAGGAGCGCTAATACAAGACATAAACAGAATACAAAACATTACTAAAAATGACGAAGAGAAACCAGATAACTGGGAGCTCCTAAAAATCAAACACCTATGCTCATCTAAAGACTTCACCAAAAGAGTAAAAAGGCCACCTACAAATTGGGAAAGAATTTTCAGCTATGACATCTCCGACCAGCACCTGATCTCTAAAATCTATATGATTCTGTTAAAAGTCAACCACAAAAAGACAAACAACCCAATCAAAAATTGGGCAAAGGATATGAACACACACTTCACTAAAGAAGATATTCAGGCAGCTAACAGATACATGAGGAAATGCTCTCCATCATTAGCCATTAGAGAAATGCAAATTGAGACTATGATGATATTCCATCTCACTGCAACAAGGCTGGCGTTAATCCAAAAAACACACAATAATAAATGTTGGAGAGGCTGTGGAGAGATTGGAACTCTTATACACTGCTGGTGGGAGTGTAAAATGGTACAACCACTTTGGAAATCTATCTGGTGTTTCCTTAAAAAGTTAGAAATAGAATTACCATACAACCCAGAAATCCCACTCCTTGAAATATATCCTAGAGAAGTTAAGAGCCTTTACATGAACGGATACATGCACACCCATGTTTATTGCAGCACTGTTTTCAATAGCAAAACGCTTGAAGCAACCAAGGTGTCCATCAATGGATGAAAGGGTAAATAAATTATGGTATATTCACACAATGGAATACTACGCATCGATAAAGAACAGTGACAAATCTGTGAAACATTTCATAACATGGAGGAACCTGGAAGGCATTATGCTGAGTGAAATTAGTCAGATGCAAAAGGACAAATATTGTATAAGACCACTATTATAAGATCTTGAGAAATGGTTTAAACTGATAAGAACACATTCTTTTGTCATTACGAGAGGGGGGAGGGTGGGAGAGGGTTAGTTACTGATTAGATAGTAGATAAGAACTACTTTAGGTGAAAGGAAGGACAACACTCAATACAGGGAAGGTCAGCTCAACTGGACTGGACCAAAAGCAAAGAAGTTTCCAGGATAAACTGAATGCTTCGAAGGTCAGCGGAGCAAGGGCGGGGGTTTGGGGACTATGGCTTCAGGGGACATCTAAGTCAATTGGCAAAATAAATTCTATTATGAAAACATTCTGCATCCCGCTTTGAAGTGTGATGGCCAGGGTCTTAAATGCTAACAAGTAGCATCAATTGGTCTCAGCCCACCTGGATCAAAGGAGAATGAAGAACACCAAGGTCGCAAGATAATTATGAGTCCAAGAGACAGAAAGGTCCACATGAACCAGAGACTTATATCATCCTGAGACCAGAAGAACTAGATGGTGCCCGGCCACAACCGATGACTGCCCTGACAGGGAGCACAACAGAGAACCCCTGAGGGAGCAGGAGAACATTGGGATGCAGACCCCAAATTCTCATAAAAAGACCAGACTTAATGGTCTGACTGAGACTAGAGGAATCCCGGTGGTCATGGTCCCCAAACCTTATGTTGGCCCAGGACAGGAACCATTCCTGAAGACAACTCATCTGACATGGATTGGACCGGGCAATGGGTTGGAGAGGGATGCTGATGAGGAGTGAGCTACTTGTATCAGGTGGACCCTTGAGACTGTGTTGGCATCTCCTCTCTAGAGGGGAGATGGGAGGGTAGAGAGGGTTAGAAACTGACAAAACGGTCAGAAGAGGAGAGACTGGAAGGAGGGAATGGGCTGACTCATTAGGGGGAGCGTAAATGGGAGTATGAAGTAAGGGGCATATAAGTTTATATGTGAGAGACTGACTTGATTTATAAACTTTGACTTAAAGCACGATAAAAATTATTTTTTAAAAAAGGATAGTGACAGTTGTTGCACAGGGTGAAGATCGTAATCAATGTCACTGAATTATGCAGATAAAAACTATTGAAGTGAAAAATGATTTGTTATATATATTTTACCATAATAATAATAATAATAAACAATTCCTGCTAAGAAAAAAAAAAAGAAAATGAGGGAATAAGGGAGTACACAGAGTCACTGTACTGAAAAGAATTGGTTGACATTCAACAGTTTCAGGAGCTAGCATATAATCAAGAATTGACAGTACTGAAAGAAGAAGTCCAAGCTGCACTGAAAGCATTTGTGAAAAACAAGACTCCAGGAATTGACAGAATACCAACTGAGATGTCTCATCAAATGGATGCAACGCTGGAAGTGCTCCATCTATGCCAAGAAATTTGGAAGACAGCTACCTGACCAACCAACCAACTGGAAGAGAACCTTATAGGTGTCTATTCCAAAGAAAGGTGATCCACCAGAATGTGGAAATTATCAAACAATATCATTAATGCCACACACAAGTAAAATTTTGCTGAAGATCATTCAAAAATTGTTGTAGCAATACATCTTCAGGGAACTGCCAGAAAATCAAGCTGGATTCACAAGAATGTGTGGAATTAGGGATGTCATTGCTGATGTCAGATGGATCTTGGCTGAATGCAGAAAGTACCAGAAAGATATTTACTTTGTTTTATTGACTATGCAAAGGCATTCGACTGTGTGCATCATAAAAAATTATGGATAAAAAAAAAAATTTTTTTTTTTTATGGATAGCATTGCAAAAAAATAGGAATTCCAGAACATTTAATTATGTTCATTCAGAACCTGTACACAGACAAAGAAGTTGTCATTCAAACAGAACAAGGAGATACTGTGTAGTTTAAAATCAGGAAAAGCGTGTGTTACGGGTATCCTTTCACCATACTTACTCAATCTGTACGCTCAACAAATAATCCAAGAAGGTGGACTATATGAAGAAGAATGCACCATCAGGATTGGATTGGTGGTTGCCCTAGAGAATACATTTCCAATGAATCTAAGGTTACTTTCAAATATCACTATACCTCTTCATGGTTAGCACAACTAACTTATAGCCGGGTGTTCTGAATTCTCCCTTTCTCTCTTATAATATTCCTGTCATTCATTTCATTATCAATATACTATAATCACCCAGTGCATTGTTACTATTATTACTTTGAATAAAAAATGATCCATTAGATAAATTAAGAATAAGAAAAATATAAGATTTTATTTTACTTTCTTTTGTTCTTTCTCTGACACTTTTCCTCTCTTTATGTAGATCCAAGTTTCTGACTTGTATCATTTTCCTTTTCTCTGAAGAACTTCTTTTAACATTTCCTGCAGAGAAGTTTTGGAAATGAATTCCCTCAGTTTTTATTTGTCTGGGAAAGTATTTATTCTTTTGAAGTATAATCTTTTGCCTGTAGAATTCTAGTTTGATGTTTTTGGTTTTATCTTTTAACACTTTAAATATTCTATTCTACTCTCTTCTTGCTTGAATGGTTTTTGATGAGAAGACTGATGTAATTCTTACTCTTATTTTTGTTATTCCTCTATAGGTAAGTACCTCCCAATCCTGGCTTCTTCCCAGGTTTTCTCTTTGTCTTCAATTTTCCATAGTTTGAATATGATATGCCCAGGTGCAGTTTTTTCAGAATCAATCCTACTTAGGCTTCTCTGAGCTTCTTGGGTTTGTGATTTAGTGTCTGTCATTAAATTTGGAAAATTCTTAGCCACTATTACTTCAAATATTCCTTCTTTCTTCTCTTTCTGGTATTCCAATTATACATACATTACAACTTTTGTGATTGTTCAACAGTTCTTGACTATTCTGCTTTGGTTTTTCATTCATTTTTTTCTGTTTTCATTTCAGTTCGGGGAAGTTTCTATTGACATATCTTCAAGTTCACTGGTTCTTTCCTATTGATGAGCTCATCAAAAGAATTCATTATTCTTTTTATAATTTTATTTTTTTAATTTCTAGCATTTACTTTCTATTCTGTCTCCCTGCTCACATTACCCATCTGTACTTGCATGTTTTCAATTAGCTTTCTATTAGTCATAGTTATTTTAAATTTTGTGTCTAATAATTCCAAACTTTGTGTCACACCTGAGCCTGATTCTGATGCTTTCTTTGCCTCTTCAGCTGTACTTTTTCTTGTCTTTTAGTTTGCCTTGTAATTTTTTTGTTGACAGTTCTACATCATATAGTGGACTATAGGATCTGAGGTATATAGACCCTTAGTGTGAGAGTTTTTGTTAATTTGGCTTATGTTGGTTTATGTTGGGCTGTGTT
This sequence comes from Elephas maximus indicus, assembly GCF_024166365.1. Classification (NCBI taxonomy): domain Eukaryota; kingdom Metazoa; phylum Chordata; class Mammalia; order Proboscidea; family Elephantidae; genus Elephas; species Elephas maximus. Next base: position 141,784,192 of record NC_064821.1, read on the forward strand.
CAATGTTAACTGTAGCTGTAGGTGACATGGACTTCAATTTTCTTTCATATGCTTATTTTTTTCCCACTTATTTTCTTTCCTAAGAAGGAATTCCCTAAGAATGGACTCTGTGCCTTGTAGCTCTTTTTGTTTTAATCCACTGTTTTTATATAGGAGTCCTAGTGACACTGTGGTAAAATGTGAAGGAGGGAAAGCATTCTATCTTTTTATGATTAAATCTCAGTCTCCGTAGGCCTGACTCCTACAGTTATGGTCTTCAGTATTTCTAGATTTTTGGTTTCTCCCCTAGATGAGACAGAATGGCTAGAGAGGGTTTTAATTGGCTAACTGATGTTTCTAAAGCATGATTAAGATCATGTAAAGTTTTTTGCCTTCTTGGGGAAGACTTTGTTATGGATAACGTCCTGGGTGTATTTCAAATGATTAATTTCCCTCTCCCCCTGTCAGAAAAAGGGGATTGTTCTTAGATATTTACCAGGAGAACCTAGTGGGTTTCCTGAACTTAATACCTACAGAAGTGTGGGGATCCCCCAGGAGTTTCTCACTCTCAATTTCCAGCAATTCATTAAGATTACCATTTAAGTGTTCCTACCAGTTTATGACTCCAGTGGTTTCTGCTCTAGGTAAACTGATCTCAGGTGTGACTCTCTGTATTTACCTGTCTCTCCATATTTCAGGGTGGCGGTTTGCCCTGTGATATCAGTTCTCTGATGGATGCCAAAAGTCTTTGGTTTTATTTTGTTCAGCATTTTGTCATTATAAGGATTGAAGTAACAACTCCCAATCTCCTTATAGGTCAGAGCTGAAACCCACAATCCTACTTATTTATTTATTATTCTATTTATCTTTCATCTGACAACCTTTTAAACTTTCACTCTATGCTCCATCTCATCTTATATGTCTTGTTTTATAAGTAACTTGTTTTCTTTAGTTTACTGAGAGTTTTATAAAGTTAATGCTTTATAAAATTATGCCCAAAATTAATTTCTATTTCTCACAGTAAATCTTTTTGTATCACTTATTCTTTCTATACTTGTTATTTCCCTGTGTTCTTCCTACATTCAATGATATTTCCATAGTTCTCATATTATTGCTTTTCTACTTCCAAACCAATTGAAACTCATTGCCAAAGAGTCGATTCTGACTCACAATGACCGTACAGGACAGAGTAGAACTGCCCCATAGGGTTTCCAAGGAGTGGCTGGTGGATTCGAATTGCTGACCTTTTGGCTTGTAGCCAAAGTCTTAACCACTACACCACCAGGGTTTTCTCAGAAGGTGGTACATTTAATATTCTTAAATTTCTTCAGTTTATGCAACTTCTCTTAGAAATCTCCTTTTAGATCTGAAAATGGGGGTTTTGTTATTCCTGTATTTTTATCCAACTAACGCACACCTTCTGCATTTGTCTGCTGGATGGACCCTCCCCCCACGAGCACTATGCTAATTTTTTTTTTTTACAACGATATGTGGAGGAGTGTTAGCATGGTGACGCTTGTGAGGGTGCCTCGCAGGGGGAAGGTGTGGCCAGCAAACAAATGCAGAAGGCATCTGTTTATTTGTGTAAAAAATATGGTAATTTTGTGATCTAGGTCTCCAGGAGGACCAGAGAGTGAGCTGGGGTCATAGGGAATCACATTACAATTAATTTTTGTTTCTTCTCTGATTTTTGTAACAAATTTTGTGGGATGCTACAATTGATATAGTTAGGCCTGCTCCATGTTGCCAGATTAGCTGAACATCTTTATTCCAGTGTTTACTAGATATGTGTTCTTCAAAATGCAGAGTATAACTCATCAATGGCTTATAAAATCAGTTTCGTTGTTTGCAGCTATTATTAAAAAATAAAACAAGACAGAATAGGAACTATCAAAGTGTTTTGCATGTAGTAAAGGCAATTATTGTTTTGTGAAGTTTTGCTTTAATCGTGGGCGTGTTCTGACTACAATGCATTGTTTACCATGGGTCATGGTTAAAAGGCTTGAAAAACACTGCCCCTGGCAAATATCACATTGAATAAGAACTCCATTGCCTGGGAATCTGCTGCTTCAGAGCTGCTGCTGCAACTGACTTATACTTTATGTTCACAACTCTCAGCGTCCAGAGGTAGCTGTTTTGGAATCTCGCCAGTAAGAAATACTTAAATGAGCTAAAATCAGAGCTTTTCCTCTAGGTGTCACTGCCTGCCCACTCTTCTAGCGCTCATCCATTTCTACTCGTGGAGTCCAGGAAGTCCTGTATTTACTTCCTGCAAGTATCTGGTTTTCAATGTTAACTTAGGTTTATTTCCATTTTTTGTCTCTTTTTCTAATGGACCCAGAAAGCTGCAATCAAACATGAACTTAAGATGCTTAATATAGTGTATATATTATATATCTTATCGTCAGTTCATCAAATAATATCAATCATTCTTATTTTTACTCTTTTCAAAATAGTGTAAAAATATGTTTTATTTCCTTAGATTTACTCCTTAAAAATCATTTTTTAAACTCCAAATGATTTTTAAAATACAAGCTCTTGTTATTCATTTCACGTTTTATGGTTTTACTAAAGGTGAGTGTGTGACATTAATATTTTATCACAGGTATAATATAAAGTGGGCAATCTGAGGGGCCATTGCATCTTGTTTTTCACTTAATTTGTTTTTAAAGTATTCCATATCAAAGCATAGAGATATAGATATAGATATACTTCATTCTTTTGCATTACTACAAAACATGTCAATGTTTGAGTGAACTGTAAGTTATTTAAGTACTGAAAGTCATCTATACAATCCAGCCTTTTGTACTAAAAACAATACTGCAATACATAAATAGGTACATATGCTATTAGATAGTTGTGCTAGTCCAAAAACCAAACCTGTTGCCATGGAGTTGATTTGACTCATAAAGACCCTATAGGACAGAGTAGAACTGGCCCTATAGGATTTTCTAGGCTGTAAATCTTTATGGAAGCAAACTGCCACATCTTTCTCCTGCGGAGCAGCTGGCGAGTTCGAACCGCTGACCATTCACTTAGCAGCTGAGTGCTTACACACTGCACTACTAGCGTACCTTAATTTTACTGGTAGACATGTACATATTTCTTGAAGGTAAACAACGAGATGAAGTGTATACGTTTCTAATTTTGATAGACTTTGCCAAATTGTTCTGCAAAGAGTTTATGCCAATTTACACTCCCTCTGGCAGTGTCCTAGGATACCTTTTCTCCATAACCTCTCCATCAGTGAATTTTCAAATATTTTCTTAAAATAATAGGTTAAGAAATTGTATAGCTTTTAAGTCAAATGTTTTTTTAAAACATATTTAAATGCCTAATATTTTTTGTTTTCTCAAAATTATTCTTTTACCCCTTTGTTGTTGCTGTTTTTTTTCTTTTTTCTTATTGCTTTGAAACACCGCTACATTTAGTTTTTTTTTTTGAAACACTGCTACATAGATGAAAAACACTAGCCATCACTTATGCACAATGTATTGCATTGTTCTTAGTTTCTGTCTTCTGACTTTATGTTTTTGTGCAGATATTTTCTTGCAGTGAAATTTAGTATTCTTTCCCTATCGTTATTGGGCTTTGTGTCTTACTTAGAAAGACATTTCTAATTAAGATTATTAAAAAAAAAAAATCTCATATGCCAGTTTAGAACTATCTTAGTTTTACTAAATCTTTGCAGGTTTCAAAGTTAATTTGATAAAAGAAATATGGTAATGGTTCATTTTTCCAGATAGTTGATCACTACTTTAATACCTTTTATTGGATAATCCATTTATTCCTACCTTTGGCATATGCATTTTTCTATCTGTAGAGTTTAACTGCTGTGGCTTTAAAATATCTGGTAGCATTAGTTTTTCTTTACTTCCTTTTTTGAAAATTCGCTAACTATTCCCACTAACTTTATTTTTTCATATAAATTTTAGAATCAGCTTACCTAGCTTCAAAATTTAGAGAGAATTCTCATCTTTGCAATATTGATTTCTCTTATCCAAAAATATGATAGTTCTTTGCATTTATTCAAGTCTTATTTGAATGTCTCTCAACAGCATTTTAAGGCTTTCATTATATAAATATACTGTCTTTCTTCTTAAGTCTTTCCTCAGTTGTACTGGTTTCTTAAGGCTGTGGTAATGAAGTGCTACAAATTGGGTGGCTTAATATAAGAATAGAAATTCATTGTCTCACAGTTCTGGAGGCTAGTGGTCCAAATTCAGGGTGCTGGCATAGCCATGATCGCTCTGACAGCTCTAGAGGAAGATTCTTTCTAGTCTCTTTCAGCTTCTCATAGTCCCATGTGTATTTTGTCTCCTAGATGCATTTTCACATGGTCGTTGCCCCTCTCTGTTTCCCTACGTCTCTTCTCTTTTATAGGACACCACTCTGATTGGATTAGGACCCAGCCTACTCTTGTATGATCTCATGTTAACTGGTAACATTTCATCAAAGATTCTATTTCCAAACAAGGTCACAAGTGCCAAGGCTTAGGCCTTCAACATAAATGCTTTGAAGACACAATTTAATCCATCACTTCTGATGTTTCATATCGAAGGTGGTTTTGTAAACACAGATTTTATTTTCATTATTTTTTTCTAACTGGCTGATGTTTCTATACAGAAATGCATTTAATTTTTATGTATCCAGCATACCTATTTGTGTCTAATAGCTGTACAATTTTTTCTCACTATTTCTAATAGCTGTACAATTTATTCTCTAAAAATTTTCAGGTACAATAATAGTATCTGCAACCAAAGATAATATTGCATTCTCCTTTTAAATTTTTATTCCTTTCATTTCTGTCTTTTGCTGCTTACCTTGGCTAGTTCTGCCTGAGTAATTGATGATAGCGACAATAATGAGCATTTGTCTTCTTTCTGGTTTTAATCTGAATGCTTTTATTGCTGCAACATTCCGCCTGATGTTAGCTTTTGGACTGATGTACACACACGTTCACTTTAAGGTTTTACATTATGTGTACAAGAACATATGTATACTTATTTATTTATTATTGTAGGGAGGCACCCCCCATTCCCAGTTTAATGAGGCTTTTTCTTTAAATGACTGCTTCAAATTTTATCTAGTGCTTTTTAGTCTACGAAGATAATTATCTCCTTCCCTCTACCCCACACACATTAAGATGGTAGATCATATTAAAAGATTGCTTTATATTAAATCATCCATCTATTCCTAGTGGCGGCCTATTTGATCATGATGAAATGTTCATTTAAACCTAAGAATTTTTTTTTGCATTAATGTCCAATGGTACTATTGGTCCTCACTTTTATTATCTTAGGCTGGCTTTGGACAATAACTAAAGGAAGTGTTTTCTCTCCCTGTATGCTATGAATGGAACTCTAGCTCACAGAGAAGTCTGGTAAACACTGTTTTTGTGTGACTCAATCTAGTCTGGATCCTTTGTTTCTCTTATGCTGGGGAAGGTTGACAGTCAGAGCCAGCTGGCCATGCATGGCTTCTCCTCCACCCTGTGTTCTGCTAGCTTGTTTCCGGTGAAGATGGTGCATCCTGGAATTTTTCTCAGTTAGTCTTGCCTCTCCTGTCTTTCTTGATATCCATTATATATTTTTAGAGTGTGTCTATGTGTATACTTTTTTAAGTGCAGACCCGTTATTTATTTTTGTGTCCTTGAATTACATTTTATTCCGTAATATTCCTTTTCATTTCTGTCTTTACCTTCACGTGTTCCTTACTTATGGTACATTGTAGAGGTACCTATTTGATTTTACTGAAGATATGAAGTATGTTTCTAAAATGTCCTTCTGTTTTCTGTATTAAATCATTTTCAAAGTTAATACTTTCTCCTAGTTTTCTTTTCCATAGTTCTTTTTTCCCTTGGCAGCAAAATGTTTTTCAAAGGCTTCCTATTGTTATTGTTGTTGTTCCTGTTTCTTCCTCATTACACCTTTGCAAATAGATTTATGCAAGTCTTATATTTACTGTCAGAAGACACATGGAATTTGTTTTATAGCCTCTTACATCCTACTTGTTCACTGAAAGATTTTACTTGCCTAGATCTTGACCTGGAAATTAGGCTGACATGCACATACAGCCTTTAGCTAAATTTCCGTTGCCAAGCAGGTGGAGGTTGGGCGTTATTTGGACAGCAGAGCTGGGAGCCTGTAACACTTGATGAGACTTTCCGTAGGAATGTCCTTAAAGCCACACACACAGACACACACAAACACACTATACACACATACACCCAGCATCCATGCTTGAAACTAAAGACTAAAAATAAATGTCACTTGAAAATTTTTTCCTAACAGCATTTTCTTTGGGGATTTTGTTTGTAAGAATAATCTAGTAATATGTATGCTCTACATCCTGAATCACAAAAGTATGAATAGCTAAAAGAAGGTATAAAAGACTTTGAATGACCTCTAGAGGCAGCACCTAACCTTTGGTTGCAAAGGCCACTCTTATCAGAACACCTGGTGTGCACACATAAATGTCAGTGTCCTTCCCTAGTCTTTACTCCTCTGCCACACCAATATCTAATTCTTTCCTTCCCTTTATTCTTTTAATGCACCAGCGTCTACTCTATTTTTATTTCCATTGGGAGATTAGTATTCCCAGGAAGCAAATGTTGGAAATAGTTGATGATGTATTGCATATTTTGTACTAGAATATGTAGCCATCTTGAGGGAAGTCCTCCTGATGGGGCAACAACAGGAAGAATCCTTGGAGAATGGGTGGTTGATGTACATGTAAACACACACACTAAAATATACAAAATAATTAGAGACATAATTTGGCCTTCAGTTACTAGCTTGTTCTTATTAAAATGAGGTTTTTTTCTTTTTCTGTTTGAGAATATGCTGTGCTACTGTAAGAAACATTCAGCGTTGAATAGAAAGTGTACATTATACTCGAGTAAATTATAATTCAGTTAAGTAAGTTCTTAGTTTTGTCTGAAAAGTCTAACAAAAATAATCTTAGCACATGTCCTACTTTTGTGTGAGTAGCTAAAATACTTCATTTAATCTGTTAATTTCACGTTTCTTTCCAATTAAACAGAGATGAAAACATTAAGCTAGATCATTGACAAATGATGAAGCAAAACTTAGAAATAATTGCACAGCACCTTAAACATATGACTTTACGTAAATGCTATGAGAAGCTGAAAACAATGAATAATCCATAAAAAGTATTGGATTTATATTTCCATTAAAAGCTATATTCTCTCAGGCTCTGAATATTCCATGAGCAATTCCATTAATCTTTTATTGATAGCAGACACGATATAAATAACCAATAAGATATGTAATATATAAATCACATAACAATGAGATTTTTAAAATTATATTTTTACTCACCTTTTCGTTTTCAAAAGTTACAGTAAGTGCAAAAGATAAAATATTTTTTCTCATAATATAGTTTTAGCTTAATGTATTTTTAAGATGAGCTTTCTCTGATCCATTATATATTATGCTTTCCACTGTTTTATATTGTCATCCAAAAGTAAAACAGGTAAGTATAAATTTTTAATAAGTGGGTTCTCTATAGCATGCTGGTCATTTCAGCATCTTCAGTTACTCTCTTTGATCCCTCCTTCTTCATGCCAAGCATTGTGGAGATGCTTATTTGGTTTTACTGAAGATGGATGCATTTTCTCCCTGGTCTCCCTTACTGGGATTCTTTTAATCACGATAGAAAGAAAATTCCTGTGGTCTGTTTATATAATGAGCTTGAGGGTGGAGATTGTTGGGTAGTTTTCAGACAGCAAAACTGAAATATTTGTACTTTCACAAATCTTTCTGGATTGTGGTGGTTGTGTTTCTTTCTGTTTCTATATTATAAATATTATCCATTTATTTACCTATGCAAATGCATACTACGAAAACTGTACTTTAGAGAACCAAGAGTGGACAGCTGCTAGTGTGAATTAAATTTTAAATGACCCGTAAATGATAGTCCTAAAATTAAAGTAATTCGAACATCAAAATAAAAATTACTTTAATTCTAAAAAGATTTTAGATTTGAGAATCTAAAGTACTGAGAGTTTAACTAGCATTCCAAGTTAAAAGAGAAACTCACTGTACAAAAAAAAAACATAGGTGAAAGGAAAATTCTAAAACTTTTTATAATAAAATATAGAATGATATCTTTGCAATCTTTTGAAGAAGGAAGACATTTATTAAAATAAGTATATCATGTGACTAAAATTACAGTGTCCGAGGCTAAAGTATATTTAAATCTTAACTGTTGTCTTAAACTTGATAATTGACTTCAGCTCTTTTTGCTTCAGTTTCCTCATCTGTAAAATGGAGAGAATAAACATAGCTACTTACTTCAAAGCATTGTTGCAAGGATAGAATTTGCTTAAATTATGTAAAACATTTAAGACAATGCCTGTTATTAAGTGGTCTGTGGGTTAGCTGGGGCCCGGACTGAGGGACGGTAGTTATCACGGACATGTTCTTATTGTGGTCAAGGGTGGAATTAGTCAAAGGGACAAGTGGAAACATGGGGATGCCTCTTAAGGCCTAGATACATTGTTACTCCTTCTCTTACACTTCAGGAAACCAAAAATCCAAAATCAAGGTGTCAGCAAAGTTGGTTCCTTCTGGAGGTAGGGAAAGAGATACCATGCCATGCTTCTGGTGTTTTCCAGCTATCGTTGGCATTCCTTGTCTTATAGGTGCCTCACCCCAATCTATGTTTTTATCTTCACATTGCCTTCTTCTCTGTGTCTCTCTGTGTCCTCTCGTCATCTTATAAGGACACTGACCATTGGATTGAGGGCCTACGCTAAATCCAGGGTGATTTTATCTCAAGTTCTTTAACTAATTACGTATGCAAAGACCTTATTTCCAAATAAAGTCACATTCCGAGGTTTCAGGCAGACATGAATTTTTGGGGAACACTTTTCAACCCTGCAGTCTTCCCCATGACCCCCCAAATTCATGTCCATTCCACGTGCAAAATATATACACCTCATTCCAAAGTTCTCAAAAGTCTTAACTGATTGGAGCATCAACACTATCATCTCATCTTAATATCATCAACCCCCAAATTCTCAAATCTCATTATCTAAGTCATTTAAACCAGGTATAGGTGAGACTCTCAGTGTGGTCTATCCTGAGGTAAAATTCCTTTCCATCTGTGAACCTGTTTAGCCTAAAAAAAAGATATTTGCTTCCAAAATCCAATGGTGGGATAGGCATAAGATACACATTCCTGTTCTGAAAAGGAGAAAATGGAAGGAATAAAGGGGTCACTTGTCCCGAGTAAGTTCTAAACCAAGGAGGGCAATTTTTATTAGGTTTCAAAGCCTGGGAATAATCTTTTGTGCCTGGCGGCTCTGCCCACTGGACCCATGGCTTCATCCTCTGGGCTCAGACCTCTGCCAGCCTCTGAGCCACCTGTGGCATCATTCTTTTTCAGTTGAATACCTCTATCAGGCCATTTTCTGCCTATGGAATTTTGGAAGTCTCATAGCCTTCCTTCATTTTACAGTGTCTCTGCCCCTTTCAGTCCAGACTAGTGCTATTTCTGCTGGTATAACATTCTCAACAAAAACTTGTTGATCTGTGAAATTCCTGGGGGCCTAAGTCATCAAACAAAAGGGTCCTCCACAGTTTTTTCTTCAATACCCCATCTCTACTCCTGGCTCCTGCTGAGATGGTTGGTTGGATCCGTGAGTCACATGCCAAATCTCTTCAGCAAAAAGTTGTCCAGGTACAATCTTGGTGTCCTTTCCAGAACATTCTTTCTCATTTTTTGCTACCAGGAAATGCTGAGAATTTTACAGGTCATCAAGTGCTGTTTCCTTTTTGCTTAACATTTCCTTTCTCAATTTACCTCTTTTCTCCTGCATTTTTTTTTTTTTCTCTTGCATTTTACTATAAACAGCAAGCATCAATCAGGCCATACCTTTCATACTTTGCTTGGCGATCTCTTCAGCTTAATATACAAGTTCATCGCATACAAGCTCTACTTTCCACCCAACAGTAGAACAAATTCAGGTAAGCTTTCTGCTACTTTATAACAAGGATTTCTTTCCTCAAGTGTTCAATATCATGTTTATTATTGCCTCCTAAGGCCTCACCAGAAGCACTTTTAATGTTCATGTTTCCACCAACATTCTATTTATCATAATATATGTATTCTCTAAGACAATTTTAAAAATTTTTATTTTTATAAGATGGTAGAAGTTTGCTTTACAGTTCTCACTTGTTTCAAAGTTGTCATGCAAATTACCTTTAACATCCGTATTTTCACTGACAGTATCTTCAAGGCAGTCTAGGCTTTTTCTAACATGTGCCTCTAAATTCTTCTAGCATCTACCCGTTATTCAATTCCAAAGCTACTTTTGCATTTTAGGTGTTTGTTACAGCAGCATGCCAATTCCTGCCATCAAAATCTGTATCAGTAATGTTCTCTGGAGAAACAGAGCTAGTAGGACTAAATGATGTATCATCTGTCTATTTACCTGTCTATCATTTATCTATCTATCTATCTATCTATCTATCTATCTATCTATCTATCATCTATCTATCTATCTATCTATCTATCTATCTATCTATCTATCTATCATCTATCTATCTATCTATCTATCTATCTATCTATCTATCTATCTATCTATCTATCATCTATCTATCTATCTACCTACTTACCTACCTATCTATCTATCATCTGTCATCTATTTACCTATCTATCATCTATCTATCTATCATCTATCTATTAATATATCCACTTAAAGGAACTGGCTTATGTAATTGTTGCAACTGGAAAGGCTGAAATCCATAAGTTGGAAACTCTTAGGCAGGAGCAGATGCTGCAGCCTTGAGGCAGAATTTCTTTTTCAGCAAGGAAACCTCAGTTTTGCTCTTAAACCCTTCCACTGAATGGATGAGACTTACCAACATTATCAATGTAGTTTTTCCTTAAAGTCTACTGATTGTAGAGTTAACCACATCCACAAAATACCTCTGCGATAGCACCTAAATTAGTGTTTGACTGATTAACTGAGTACTGTAACTTAGCCAAGGAGCCCTGGTGGTACAGTGGTTAAGCACTCGACTGCTAACCAAAAGGTTTGAGGTTCGAACCCCCCAGTCACTCTACAAGAGAAAGGTGTGGCAGGCTGCGTCCATAAGGACTAGAGTGATTAAGGACTACAGCCTTGGAAATGCTGTGGGGCAGTTTTACTCTGTCCTGTAGGGTCACTATGAGTCAGAATCGACTTGTTGGCTACGGGCTTGGCTTTTGGGTTTCTAACTTAGCTAAGCTGACACATAAAACTAATCATCACAGTACTGTACTCTTTTGATCATCATTGCTTTTTAATAAGATTTATTGTCTGGTAAGGCAATTTTCTTGAAAATTCTCATACATTATGAACTTTAGAATGATTTTGGTCAGTTCAAAAAATTCTATTAGGAATTACAACACAATGTAATTTAATTGCTTTAAATATACATACACAGAAGGGACACATAAATTTAGAAAGGACTGATATTTGAAAGATATTAGACCTAACACTGGAATATGGAATATTTCTGCATTTATTCAGGTTGTATTGTATGTATGTCAATACCATTTAATAGTTTTTTTCAGTAAGTAAAAAAAAAGTACTTTTCTTGTTAAAATAGTTGTATATAACATACACCATTTAATTATATTTTAATAGTTACTAAAATATTAAAATACTTTTTTCATTTATTCAAATATTTCATTGTCTTCTCTTATATAACTAATGAGCCCAATGATTAATTTCTTGAGGAATTGCCATATACTTATCAGTGACTATATCCATTTTCCAGAAGTCATAGACCAATTTATCAAGAATTTGAATTTATCAAGAGACTCAGATGTGCCTGCAATTTTATAAGCATTTTATGCATTATATTCATATGCAAAATAGTTAACATGTTAAATGTTAAACAACACAGAAATTTAAATTTGAATTATAAAGACAATATATATTAATGATCATAAACAATGACTACTTGTTAACTGTTAGCATTAACATATAACAAGTGTGATTTTTTTCCCCCATAAGATCACAAAACGCAAGTCAATTATTGGCTAGCACCATCAAAAGAAAACTACATCAGCTGAAGTTTGGCAAAACAGATCTAAACTTAGAAATAGTTATTTTAAAGCAATAATAATAAAAAAAGGAAACTCTGGTGGCGTAGTGGTTAAGTGCTACGGCTGCTAACCAAAGGGTCGGCGGTTCAAATCTGCCAGGCTCTCCTTGGAAACTCTACGGGGCAGTTCTACTCCGTCCTATAGGGTCACTGAGTCAGAATCCACTCGAGGGCACTGGGTGGGTGGGTTTAATAATAAAAATGGTCTACTAAAGCATTAAAAGACCTTAGTTTTTTCCTTTCTACGTGTCAGGAGCCCTGGTGGCATGGCAGTTAAGAGCTTGGCTACTAACCAAAAGGTTGGCAGTTCGAATCCACAAACTCCTCCTTGGAAATCCTGTCGGGCAGTTCTACTCTGTCCTGTAGGGTCACTACGAGTTGAAATTGACTCTATGACAATAGGTTTGGTATCCCTAAGTATAGGCAGGGAGAGGACATCTTCCAGATTAAGAGAAAGAGAACAGTTCTCTCAGCAGTATACTATTCTACCATGTAAATCGGCTTCAGGGGAAACAACAGCATGTGGAGAGCAGCAGTTCTTCTTTGTGTTCTGAGGCTTTTTTTTTTTTTTTTAGATGCAGGGATGGATTATCCAATAAGCAAGGTAAGCACGGGCTTACTTGTGCTTACTTTCTAATCTATAGTGAGTAATTTCACATTTTCTTACCACATCAAAGGTTCCGTTTATACGTATGGTTGGCATCCGTCTCTCTCCCAACCCCACAACACCTTCCTACTGAATCAAAGCCTCTTTTCAAATTTAAAATCCCTGACAGGGGTGGATGATGTGATTAAACCCATGTGAAATTATTCACTACAGATTAGTAAGTAAGCACAAATAAGCCCACGCTTACCTTGTTTATTGGATAATCCACCCTGTGTAGAAGTAAGTGTTAGGCAGTAATAACACAAAGGCTCAAGAGGAGAAATGAAAGTATACTGTTGTAAGGAATTTATACTTGAGATAACTTGGGAATAATATTATTTAAGGGTAGACTGTGATAAAGATATACCCCATAAATGCTAAATCAACCACTAAAATAACAAAGTATTATAGCTAATCAGTCAACAAGAAAGATAAAATGGAATTATAAAAAATACTAAATCCAAAAGGAGACAAAAAAGGAGAAAGAACAGATTGAACAAATAGGAAACAAATGCTACCAACATTCAAAATTAAGTGGCTACATTAAGAAAAAGTAGACTTCAGAGCAAAAAAGTATTACCAGCGATAAAGAAGTTCATTTAATAATGATAAAGGGGTCAATTCATCTAGAGGACACAACAATTCTAAGCATTTATGAAGCTATTAACTGATTTCGAAAGTAATGAAGCAGAAATTGCTAGAACTACAAGGAGAAACAGACAAATACGCAATTATAGTTGGAGATTTCATCATCCTTCTTGCAAAAATGATAATACAATGGAATATCTGAATAATGGAGTACAATACAATACTTAATAATGGCATAGAAAATGTAAACAACTCTGTCAACCAACTTGACCTAATTCTGGGACATTCTGCCCAACAACAGCAGAATACGCATTATTTTCAAGCGCACACATAGTATTTACCAGGATAGGCCATATTCTGAACAATAAAACAAGTCTCTGTAAAACAAATGGATTCAAATCATATAAGGTATGTTGTCTTACTACAATGGAAGTAATTACAAATCAAAAATAAAAAGATCTATGGAAAATTCCCAAGTATTTAGACACAAAATAATACAGAGCTAAATTGTCCATTGGTCAAAGAAGAAATAAAAAGACAAATTAGAAATAATTTTTATCTGAATGAAAACAAAAACATAACATGCCAAAGTTTGTGGGATGAAGCAAAGCAGTGCTTAGGGAAAATTCATGCCACAAAACATTTATACTAGAAAAGAAGGAATCTCAAATCAACGACCTCAGCTTCCACCTTAACAAACTAAAAAAAGAGGAACCAATAAAACCCAAAGTAAGCAAAAGAAAGGAAATAGTAAATATCAAGGTGGAAATCAACGAAATAGTAATGAGAACAAAATGCTTGTTATTTAAGATGATAAATAAGACTGATAAACCCCTATTCAGACCAATCAAGAAAAAAGTGAGAGAAGACACAAATTACCAACATCAGGAATAAGAGATGCCATAATTACAGTTTCTCCAGATACTAAAAGGATTATAAGGAAATTCTATAAAAATCATTGCAATAGTAAGTTCAACAGCCTAGGTGAAATGGACGAATTCCCTGAAAGAAACTCAGTAAGAAATATGAGATATGCACAAATGGAATAGCCCTGTATTTATTAAAGGAACTGAATTTGTAGTTAAAAATCTTCTCACAAAAAATTCAGTCAGTGAGTGAGGTTCACTGGTAAATTCTACCAAATATTTAAAGAAGAAATAATACCAACTATCCATCGATGGCAGGGGGTTTTGGTATACACCAACTTTTTCGAGAGTATTGAAGAAGACGAAATACATCCTAACTTACTCTATGAGTCTAGAATTACCATTACTAAAACCAGAAAAATTGGTTGCAAGAAAACTACATACCAATATTCCCATGAAAATCATTGCAAAAATATTAAGACAATTTTAGCAAATTAAACCCAGGAATATATATCATGAAAAGGTGGGGTTTATCTCAGTAATACAGGATTATTATTAGTAAATCAATTAGTGCAATTTACCAAATTAACAGATTAAAAATGATACATGTGATGCTGAAAAGGATTTGACAAAATTCAACATCCTTTCCCGAAAAAATAAAATCCTCAGCAAACTAAGAATAAAAGGAAATTTACTCAATTGGATAAAGGGTATCTTCAAAAATCCTGTAAATTATATCATACTTATTGGTTAAAGATTGAATTATTTCCTCCTAGAATTTGGAACAAGGCAAGGATATCTGCTGTCATCATTCCTATTAAGCATTTTTATGGAAATTCTAACCTGTGCAATAAAAATAATTGAATAAAAGCATCAGACTGGAATAGAGGAAATAAATCTGCCTATATCCACAGATGAAAGGTCATGTATGTAGATGGTACCATGAAGTGTATGGAAAATCTACTAGAATTAATAAATGAATTTAGCAAGGTTTCAGGATACCAGCTCAATGTGTAAAAATCAGTCTTACTTTATACACTAGCAATAAAAAATCAGAAATTAAGATTTTAAAATACCAATTACAATTGCATTAAAAAATGTGAAAGTGTGCAGTGAAACCCTGGTGGTATAGTGATTAAGTGCTACGGCTAACCAAAAGTTGGCAGTCCGAATCCTCCAGGCGCTCCTTGGAAACTCTATGGGGCAATTCTACTCCGTCCTATAGGGTCGCTATGAGTCGGAATCGACTCAACAGCACTGGGTTTGTTTTTTTTGGGTTTTTATAACAAATATATCTTAAGTTTTTTAAAAAGAAAACATAATAAAAGGAATGCAAAAGACAGAATCTCAAAGCTAAACTAAAACATTTTGTTCAGAACAGGCAAAAAAATCATTTTTATTTGGAAAATTGGAAAAAACAGAAATGCAGAAAAAGTCTGGAGAAAAGAAAGACCTAAAAATTCAAATGAGTTATGTATTTTGTGTTTGCAGTTTGCTGGTTTAGTATTTTAAAACACTATTTTTATCAAACCAAGAATCACATTGATTTATAATTAGAATTTGTAACTGCTTATTTTGAAATATTTTAAGAATTGCAGATTGCAACCAATGTCACAGAACAACTTGTGTATAAATTTTTGAATGAGAAACTAATTTGCACTGTAAAATTTCATCTAAAACACAATTAAAAAAAGTATTTCGGAAGTATCGCAAAAATAGCAGATTCTGACTCGTGGTGACATTCTCTGTTACAAAGTAGAAATGTGCTGCGACCTTTTAAAAACAGATCATGAGAACTTTCTTACGTGGCACCCCTGGGTCAGTTCGAACCACCAGCTTTTTGGTTAATACCTGAATATGTTCATAACCGTGGTTGTTGCTGTTGTTAGGTGCCGTCGAGTCAGTTCTGATTCATAGCGACCCTATGTACTACGGAATGAAACACTGCCTGGTCCTGCACCATGTTCATAATCGTTATGCTTGAGCACATTGTTGCAGCCACTGTGACAGTCCATCTCATTGAGGGTCTTCCTGTTTTTTGCTGATCCTGTGCTTTACCAAGCATGATCTCCTCCAGGGACTGATCCCGCTGGATAACATGTCCAAAGTATGTAAGATGTAGTCTCGCCATCCTTGCTTCTAAGGAGCATTTTCGTTGTGCTTCTTCAAGGGCAGATGTGTTTGTTATTTTGCCAGCCCATGGCATATTCAATCCTCTTCTCCAACACCACAATTCAAAGGTGTCAATTCTTCTTCAGTCTTCCTTATTCATTGTCCAGCTTTCGCATGTATATGATGTGAATAAAAATACTGTGGCTTAGGTCAGGTGCACCTTAGTCTTCAAGGCGACATCTTTGCTTTTCAATACTTTAAAGAGGTCTTTTGCAGCAGATTTGCCCAACAAAGTGCGTCTCTTGATTTCTTGACTGCTGCTTCCATGACTGTTGATTGTGGATCCAAGTAAAATGAAATTCTTGACAGCTTCAATCTTTTCTCTGTTTATCATGATGTTGCTTATTAGCCCAGCTGTGAGGAGTTTTGTTTTCTTTATGTTGAGGTACAATCCATACTGAAGGCTGTAGTCTTTCTTTAATCTTCAACAGTAAGTGCTTCAAGTCCTATTCACTTTCAGCAAGCAAGGTTGTGTCAACTACATAAAGCAAATTGTTAATGAGTCTTCCTCCGATTCTAATGCCCTGTTCTTCTTCATACAGTCCAGCTTCTCAGATTATTTGCTCAGCATACATACTGAATAGGTATGGCAAAAGGATACAACTCTGACGTACATCTTTCCTGACTTTGAACCACACAGTATCCCCTTATACTGTTCAAACGATTGCCTCTTGATCTATGTACAGGTTCCTCACGAGCACAATTAAGTGTCCTGGAATTCTCATTCTTCCCCATGTTATCCGTAATTTGTTACGAATACCAAAAAGTTGAATGCCTTTGCATAGTCAATAAAACAGAGTAAACATCTTTCTGGTATTCTCTGCTTTCAGCCATGTTCCATTTGACATCAGCAATGATATCCCTGGTTCCAGGTCCTCTGCTGAATCCTGCCTGAATTTCTGGCAGTTCCCTGTCATTATACCACTGCAGCTGCTTTTGAATGATCTTTAGCAAAATTTTACTTGCATATCCATGGTGCAATTATCAAAATGGTAAAATAGTATTTACTAAACTACAGACTTAATTTGGATTCCTCAGTTTTCCATTAATGTTCTTTTCTAGGACCCATACACCACATTGCATTTAGTCGTCATGTTTCCTTAGTCTCCTCCAATAAGGATAGTTCCTCAGTTGTTCTTTGTCTTTCATGACTGATACACATTTGAAGAGTGCTGCTCAGGTATTTTATAGAATGTCCCTCAATTTGAGTTTATTTGGTGTTTTCTCACAATTAGACTGACTTTAGGAATTTTGGGGAAGAATACCAAAAAGTAATGTATGCTTCTCATTAAATCATATTAAGTGGCCCATGTTATAAATAGGGGAAAAGATTGAAGTTGTCAAGGATTTTGTTTTACTTTGATCCATAATCAACACCCATGGAAACAGCAGTCAAGAAATCGAAAGACACATTGCATTGGGCAAATCTGCTGCAAAAGACCTCTTTAAAGTGTTGAAAAGTAAAGATGTCACTTTAAGGACTAAGGTGTACCTGATGCAAGCCATGGGGTTTTCAATTGCCTCCTATGCATGTGAAAGCTGCACGATGAATAAAGAAGACCTAAGAAGAATTGACACCTTTGAATTGTGGTGTTGGAGAAGAATATTGAATATACCAGGGACTGCCAAAAGAATGAACAAATCTGTCTCAGAAGAAGTACAACCAGAATGCTCCTTAGAAACAAGAATAAAGAGACTACATCTCATATATGTTGGACATGTTCTCAGGACGGACCAGTCCCTGGAGAAGGTCATTATGCTTGGTAAAGTGGAGGGTCAGCGAAAAAGAGAAAGACCCTCAATGAGATGGAATGACACAGTGGCTGCAACAAAACCAAAAGCCGGTTGCTGTCGAGTCAATTCTGACTCATAGTGACCCTATAGAACACAGTAGAACTCCCTCATAGAGTTCCAAGGAGCGCCTGGTGGATTCAAACTGCTGATCGTTTGGTTAGCAGCCTAGCTCTTAACCCATATGCCACCAGGGTTTCTGCTGCAACAATGAGCTTAAGCATAACAACAATTTTGAGGATGGTATAAGACCAGGCAGTGTTTCATTCTGTAGCACATAGGATTGCTATGAGTCAGAACCCACTCAATGGTACCTAACAACAACAACAACAACATGATATAAAAATGTCTCATTATGGTGATGTTAACTTTGAACTCTTGGTTAAAGATATGTTGCCAGGTTTCTTCACTGTAAATTGACTTTTTTTTCCTTTCCATACTCTATTTTCATATCCTATTTTTCATACTCATAACAATTACTAAATTTATCCCATGCTTATTTTTTTTAAGAGGAGGAGGATAGGAATTAGGCTTCACCTACTTGGCTGATAACCAAAAGGTCAGCAGTTTGAATCCACCAACAGCTCTTTGGAAACCCTAAGGTCACTATGAGTCGGAATCGACTTGATGGCAATGCGGTTACTGGAGAGAAGTATCAACGAATTTGTGAATGTATGTTAAAAAAAAAATCACGATAATTAGTCAAATTTAGGGGGAGCTATTTTGCGGATATGCAAATATCCTGTTTCTTCTCAAAGTTTCACCCACAAACTTTATTTATTTTTTATTGTGCTTTAAGTGAAAATTTAGAGCTGAAGTCAGTTTCTCATACAAAAATTTATACACGCATTGTTATGTGACCCTAGCTGCTCTCTCTGTAATGTGACAGCACACTCTTCCTTTCTGCCCTGGATATCCCACGTCCATTCAACCAGCTCCTGTTCCTTTCTGCCTTCCCATCTCGCCCCTGGACAGGAGCTGTCCATTTAGTCTTATGTATCTACTTGAACTAAGACACACACTCTTCAGGAGTATCATTTTATATCTTATAGTGCAGTCTAATCTTTGCCTGAAGAGTTGGCTTCAGGGATGGTTTTAGTTCTGGGTTAACAGAGAGTCTGGAGGCCATGTCTTCTGGGGTTCCTCCAGTCTCAGACTGTTAAGTTTGGACTTTTTACTAGAATTTGAGTTCAGCACCCCATTTTTCTCCTGCTCCCTCAGGGACTCTCTGTTGTATTTCCTTTCAGGATGGTCATTGGTGGTATCCAGGTACCATCTAGTTCTTCTGGTCTCAGGCTGATGGAGTCTCTGGTTTATGTGGTCCATTCTCTCTCTTATGCTCATATTTTCCTTGTGTTTTTGGTTTTCCTCATTCTCTGTTGCTCCGGGTGGGTTGGGACCAATTGATGCATCTTAAATGGCCACTTGCTAGCTTTTAAGACCTTAGACACCACTCACCACAGTGGGACGCTGAACATTTTCTTTCTTTTTTTAAGTTTCTTTACTTTATTTTTATTTTTTTTAGATAATTTTTATTGTGCTTTAAGTGAAAGTTTACAAATCAAGTCAGTCTGTCTCTCCCCCTAATGAGTCAGCCCACTCCCTCCTTCCAGTCTCTCCTTTCATGCTGGTTTTGTCAGTTCCTAACCCTCTCTACCCTCCCATCTCCCCTCCAGACAGGAGATGCCAACACAGTCTCAAGGGTCCACCTGATATAAATAGCTCACTCTTCATCAGCATCTTTCTCCAACCCATTGTCCATCCCCTTCCATGTCTGACGAGTTGTCTTCAGGAATGGCTCCTGTCCTGGGCGAACAGAAGGTTTGGGGACCATGACCGCTGGGATTCTTCTAGTCTTAGTCAGACCATTAAGTCTGGTCTTTTTATGAGAATTTGCGGTCTGTATCCCACTGTTCTCTGGCTCCCTCAGAGGTTCTCTGTTGTGCTCCCTGTCAGGGCAGTCATCGGTTGTGGCCGGCATCATCTAGTTCTTCTGGTCTCAGAATGATGTAAGCCTCTGGTTCATCTGGCCCTTTCTGTCTCTTGGGCTCATAGTTATTGTGTGACCTTGGTGATCTTCATTCTCCTTTGATCCAGGTGGGTTGAGACCAATTCATGCATCTTAGATGGCCACTTGTTTGCATTTAAGACCCCAGAAGCCACACTGCAAAGTGGGATGAAGAATGTTTTCATAATGGAATTATTTTGCCAATTGACTTAGAAGTTCCCTTAAGCCATAGTCCCCAAGCCCCCGTCCTTGCTCCGCTGACCTTCGAAGCATTCAGTTTATCCCGGAAACTTCTTTGCTTTTGGTCCAGTCCAGTTGAGCTGACCTTCCGTGTATTGAGTATTGTCCTTCCCTTCTCCTAAAGTAGTTCTTATCTACTAACTAATCAGTAAATAACCCTCTCCCACCCTCCCCCCTCTCGTAATGACAAAAGAATGTGTTCTTCTCAGTTTAAACCATTTCTCAAGATCTTATAATAGTGGTCTTATACAATATTTGTCCTTTTGCCCCTGACTAATTTCACTCAGCATAATGCCTTCCAGGTTCCTCCATGTTATGAAATGTTCCACAGATTCATCACTGTTCTTTATCGATGTGTAGTATTCCATTGTGTGAATATACCATAATTTATTTAACCATTCATCTGTTGATGGACTCCTTGGTTGCTCCCAGCTTTTTGCTATTGTAAACAGTGCTGCAATAAACATGGGTGTGCATATATCTGTTCTTGTAAAGGCTCTTATTTCTCTAGGATATATTCCGAGGAGTGGGATTTCTGGGTTGTATGGTAGTTCTATTTCTAACTTTTTAAGGAAATGCCAGGTAGATTTTCAAAGTGGTTCTACCATTTGACATTCCCACCAGCAGTGTATAAGAGTTCCAATCTCTCCACAGCCTCTCCAACATTTATTATTGTGTGTTTTTTGGATTAATGCCAGCCTTGTTGGAGTGAGGTGGAATCTCATCATAGTTTTAATTTGCATTTCTCTAATGGCTAATGATCGAGAGCATTTTCTCATGTATCTGTTAGCTGCCTGAATATCTTCTTTAGTCAAGTGTGTGTTCATATCCTTTGCCCAATTTTTGATTGGGTTGTTTGTCTTTTTCTGGTTGAGTTTTAACAGAATCATATAGATTTTAGAGATCAGGCACTGGTCGGAGATGTCATAGCTGAAAATTCTTTCCCAATCTGTAGGTGGTCTTTTTACTCTTTTGGTGAAGTCTTTGGATGAGAATAGGTGTTTGATTTTTAGGAGCTCCCAGTTATCTGGTTTCTCTTTGTCATTTTTAGTAATGTTTTGTATTCTGTTGATGCCTTGTATTAGGGCTCCTAATGTCCCTATTTTTTCTTCCATGATCTTTATCGTTTTAGTCTTTATGTTTAGGTCTTTGATCCACTTGGAGTTAGTTTTTGTGCATGGTGTGAGGTATGGGTCCTGTTTCATTTTTTTACAAATGGATATCCAGTTACGCCAGCACCATTTGTTAAAGAGACTATCTTTTCCCCAATTAACTGACACTGGGCCTTTGTCAAATATCAGCTGTTCATATGTGGATGGATTTATATCTGGGTTCTCAATTCTGTTTCATTGGTCTATGTGCCTGTTGTTGTACCAGTAGCAGGCTGTTTTGACTACTGTGCCTGTACAATATGTTCTAAAATCAGGTAGAGTGAGGCCTCCCACTTTCTTCTTCTTTTTCAGTAATGCTTTAGTTATCTGGGGCTTCTTTACCTTCCATATGAAGTTGGTGATTTGTTTCTCCATCACCTTAAAAAATGTCATTGGAATTTGGATCGGAAGTGCATTGTATGTATAGATGGCTTTTGGTAGAATAGACATTTTTACTATGTTAAGTCTTCCTATCCATGACCAAGGTATGTTTTTCCACTTATGTGGGTCCCTTTTAGTTTCTTGTGCTAGTACTTTATAGTTTTCTTTGTATAGGTCTTTTACATCTTTGGCAAGATTTATTCCTAAGTATTTCATCTTCTTGGGGGCTACTGTGAATGGTATTGATTTGGTGATTTCCTCTTCGATGTTCTTTTTGTTGATGTGGAGGAATCCAAGTTATTTTTGTATGTTTATCTTATAACCTGAGACTCTGCCGAACTCTTCTATTAGTTTCAGTAGTTTTCTGGAGGATTCCTTAGGGTTTTCTGTGTATAAGATCATGTCATCTGCAAATAGAGATACTTGTACTTCTTCCTTGCCAATCCGGATGCCCCTTATTTCTTTGTCTAGCCTAATTGCTCTGGCTAGGACCTCTAGCACAATGTCGAATACACAATGTCGATAAAGGGCATCCTTGTCTGCTTCCTGTTCTCAAGGGAAATGCTTTCAGGCTCTCTCCATTTAGAATGATGTTGGCTGTTGGCTTTGTATAGATGCCCTTTATTATGTTGAGGAATTTTCCTTCAATTCCTGTTTTGCTGAGTTTTTATCATGAATGGGTGTTGGACTTTGTCAAATGCCTTTTCTGCATCAATTGATAAGATCATGTGGTTTTTGTCTTTTGTTTTATTTATATGGTGGATTACATTAACGGTTTTTCTAATATTAAACCAGCCTTGCATAAAAAAAAAGCCTTGCATACCTGGTATAAATCCCACTTGGTCATGGTGGATTATTTTTTTTGATATGTTGTTGAATTCTATTGGCTAGAATTTCGTTGAGGATTTTTGCATCTATGTTCATGAGGGATATAGGTCTGTAATTTTCTTTTTTTGTGGAGTCTTTACCTGGTTTTGGTATCAGGGAGATGGTGGCTTCATAGAATGAGTTGGGTAGTATTCCGTCATTTTCTATGCTTTGGAATACCTTCAGAAGTAGTGATGTTAACTCTTCTCTGAAAGTTTGGTAGAACTCTGCAGTGAAGCCGTCCGGGCCAAGGCTTTTTTTGTTGGGAGTTTTTTTATTACCGTTTCAATCTCTTTTTTTGTTATGGGTCTATTTAGTTGTTCTACTTCTGAATGTGTTAGTTTAGGTAGGTAGTGTTTTTCCAGGAATTCATCCATTTCTTCTAGGTTTTCAAATTTGTTAGAGTACAGTTTTTCATAATAATCTGAAATGATTCTTTTAATTTCATTTGGTTCTGTTGTGATGTGGTCCTTCTCGTTTCTTATTCGGGTTATTTGTTTCCTTTCCTGTATTTCTTTAGTCAGTCTAGCCAATGGTTTATCAATTTTGTTAATTTTTTCAAAGAACCAGCTTTTGGCTTTGTTAATTCTTTCAATTGTTTTTCTGTTCTCTAATTCATTTAGTTCAGCTCTAATTTTTATTATTTGTTTTCTTCTGGTGCCTGATGGATTCTTTTGTTGCTCACTTTCTATTTATTCAAGTTGTAGGGACAGTTCTCTGATTTTGGGTCTTTCTTCTTTTTGTATGTGTGCATTTATCGATATAAATTGGCCTCTTAGCCCTGCTTTTGCTGTGTCCCAGAGGTTTTGATAGGAAGTATTTTCATTCTCGTTGCTTTCTATGAATTTCCTTATTCCCTCCTTGATGTCTTCTATAACCCAGTCTTTTTTCAGGAGGATATTGTTCATTTTCCAAGTATTTGATTTCTTTTCCCTAGTTTTTCTGTTATTGATTTCTAGTTTTATTGCCTTGTGGTCTGAGAAGATGCTTTGTAATATTTCGATGTTTTGTACTCTGCAAAGGTTTGTTTTATGACCTAATATGTGGTCTATTCTAGAGAATGTTCCATGTGCACTAGAAAAAAAAAGTATACTTTGCAGCAGTTGGGTGGAGAGTTCTGTATAAGTCAATGAGGTCAAGTTGGTTGATTGTTGTAATTAGGTCTTCCGTGTCTCTATTGAGCTTCTTACTGGATGTCCTGTCCTTCTCCGAAAGTGGTGTGTTGAAGTCTCCTACTATAATTGTGGAGGTATCTATCTCACTTTTCAATTCTGTTAAAATTTGATTTATGTATCTTGCAGCCCTGTCATTGGGTGCATAAATATTTAATATGGTTATGTCTTCCTGATCAATTGTCCCTTTTATCATTATGTAGTGTCCTTCTTTATCCTTTGTGGTGGATTTAAGTCTAAAGTCTATTTTGTCAGAAATTAATATTGCTACTCTTCTTCTTTTTTGCTTATTGTTTACTTGATATATGTTTTCCCATCCTTTGAGTTTTAGTTTGTTTGTGTCTCTAAGTCTAAGGTGTGTCTCTTGTAGGCAGCATATAAATGGATCGTGTTTCTTTATCCAGTCTGTGACTCTCTGTCTCTTTATTGGTGCATTTAGTCCATTTACATTCAGCGTAATTATAGATAAATAAGTTTTTAGTGCTGTCATTTTGATGCCTTTTTATGTGTGTTGTTGACAATTTCATTTTTCCGCATACTTTTTTGTGCTGAGACGTTTTTCTTAGTAAGTTGTGAGATCCTCATTTTCATAGTGTTTGACTTTATGTTAGTTGAGTCGTTATACGTTTTTCTTGGCTTTTATCTTGAGTTATGGAGTTGTTATACCTTTTTGTGGTTACCTTATTATTTACCTCTATTTTTCTAAGTAAAAACCTAACTTGTGTTGTTCTATATCGCCTTGTATCACTCTCCATATGGCAGTTCAATGTCTCCGGTATTTAGTCCCTCTTTTTGATTATTGTGATCTTTTACCTATTGACTTCCATGATTCCCTGTTATGTGTATTTTTTTTTTTTAATTAATCTTAATTTGTTTGTTTTTGTGATTTTCCTATTTGAGTTGATATCAGGACGTTCTGTTTTGTGTCCTTGTGTTGTGCTGGTATCTGATATTATTGGTTTTCTGACCAAACAATATCCTTCAGTATTTCTTGTAGCTTTGGTTTGGTTTTTGCAAATTCTCTAAACTTGTGTTTGTCTGTAAATATCTTAATTTGGCCTTCATATTTCAGAGAGAGTTTTGATATATGATATATGATCCTTGGCTGGCAGTTTTTCTCCTTCAGTGCTCTGTATATGTCGTCCCATTCCCTTCTTGCCTGCATGGTTTCTGCTGAGTAGTCTGAACTGATTCTTATTGATTGTCCCTTGAAGGAAACCTTTCTTTTCTCCCTCGCTGCTTTTAAAATTTTCTGTTTATCTTTGGTTTTGGCGAGTTTGATGATAATATGTCTTGGTGTTTTTCTTTTTGGATCAATCTTAAATGGGGTTCGATGAGCATCTTGGATAGATATCCTTTCGTCTTTCATGATGTCAGGGAAGTTTTGTGTCAGGAGTTCTTCAACTATTTTCTCTGTGTTTTCTGTCCCCCCTCCCTGTTCTGGGACTCCAATCACCCGCAGGTTATCCTTCTTGATAGAGTCCCACATGATTCTTAGGGTTTCTTCATTTTTTTTAATTCTTTTATCTGATTTTTTTTCAGCTATGTTGGTGTTGATTCCCTGTTCCTCCAGATGTCCCAGTCTGCATTTTAATTGCTCGAGTCTGCTCCTCTGACTTCCTATTGCGTTGTCTAATTCTGTAATTTTATTGTTAATCTTTTGGATTTCTACATGCTGTCTGTCTATGGATTCTTGCAACTTATTAATTTTTCCACTATGTTCTTGAATAATCTTTTTGAGTTCTTCAACAGTTTTATCAGTGTGTTCCTTGGCTTTTTCTGCAGTTTGCCTTATTTCATTTGTGATGTCTTGAAGCATTCTGTAAATTAGTTTTTTATATTCTGTATCTGATAATTCCAGGATTGTATCTTCATTTGGGAAAGATTTTGATTCTTTTGTTTGGGGGGTTGGAGAAGATGTCATGGTCTGTTTCTTTATGTGGTTTGCTATGGACTGCTGTCTCCGAGCCATCACTGGGAAACTAGTTTTTCCAGAAAATCCGCTAAAAAAAAAATGCAGTCAGATCCCTATCAGAGTTCTCCCTCAGGCTTAGGCTATTCGGATGTTAATGAAGCTGCCTGGGGAGGGTGGGGGAGGGAACAGAGAGATAGGAGAGTAGCACCTCAGAATATAGCCAGAGTTGCTTGTCTTGCTTGGAATGACTATTATATCTGAGATTCCCGCGGGGCGCGTCGCCTATGTATGCTGGCTGTGTCGAGATTGCCCCCGGGGGGTCACAGTCAGATCCTCTGCTTCAGGCCCCGTGCCCAGGGTCAAGGCTCCCCTGCTGGGATGGTGCACTCTCGACTCCAAAATCAGTCACTGCCTCCCGGGGACTTCTCGTCCCGCCAGCCGTGTTGCCGTGCCGCTCCCGCGAACCGGCTGGGCCCCCTCCCGGGGTTAGTTCAGGTGAGTGGAGCAGCTCCCCGTGCTTGTGCCGTGACTGAGTGTCCCAGCTGGGACGCTGCTCTCCCCACTCCAATACCAGTCGCTGCCTCCCGGGGACTTCTCCTACCGGCTGCTTCCCACGCCGCCCAAGCGAACCGGCTGGGCCCCTCCCGGGGTTAGTTCAGGGGGGTGGAGCCGCTCTCCGTGTTTATGCCGTACCTGCATTCAGTCCAAATCCCGGCGGGATGGTTCCCCGGCTGGGAAGCTGCTCTCCGCTTTCCAAGACTGGTCACTGCCTCCCGGGGACTTCTCCCACTGGCTGCGTCGCCACGCCGCCCGCGAGAACCGGCTGGGCCCCCTCCTGGTGTTAGTTCAGGGGAGTGGAGCAGCCCTCTGTGCTTGTGCCGTACCTGACTGGTACGCTGGCTCCAGGCTCTGAAAACAATCACTGCTTCCCCGTATTAGTTCGTTCTCCGTCTCTAAATCTGTGTTTGTTGTTCAGGGTTTGTAGATTGTTATGTATGTGATTGATTCACTTGTTTTTCCGTGTCTTTGTTGCAAGAGGGATCCGAGGTAGCGTCTGCCTAGTCTGCCATCTTGGCCCCGCCTCCTCCACTATGTTCTTGAATAATCTTTTTGATTTCTTCAACTTTATCAGTGTGTTCCTTGGCTTTTTCTGTAGATAGCCTTATTTCATTTCTGAGGTCATCCCTGATGTCTTGAAGTATTCTGTAAATTAGTTTTTTATATTCTGCACCTGGCAATTCCAGGATTGTATCTTCATTTGGGAAAGATTTTGATTCATTAATTTGGGGAGCTGTAGAAGCAATCATGGTCTGCTTCTTTATGTGGTCTGATATTGACTGCTGTCTTTGAGCCATCTATAAGATATTGTAATGATTTATTTTATATTTGCTCACTGGGTCTTATCTTGTTTTGTTTCAGTATACCCAGATGGGGTACTAGATTGTGCTGTCTTGATTGTTTTAGCCTTTGAATCACTTATGTCCTATTACCAGCTGGTTTGGGCTGTTACCAGATATATAAGCCTAAGAGTCCATTCACTATTCTTGAGTAGAATCTGATTTTGGGTCACCAAGTGTGTGGTGCAGACTGTCCCCTATCCACCAAGAGGAGTAGTCGTGCTAGTTGTGTGCACCAGATTCTAGTAGCACCAGGGGGTCACCCTCGGGGGGGGGCAGTATGCTGATAGGCTTCCCCCAGGTGCCAGTGAGGTAGGTGTGTCTCTATTCTTAAAGCACTTTGGTGGGTGGGCTCTGTAGCTGTACCTTAGGCACCCAATGGATGTACCTCTACAAATTGGTAGGTATCACCATCCTCAGACCCCTAAGGCAGGAAGCTAGGTGGTATGGGGGGAACTTCAGCCCTCAGTTTCCCGTTGTGGATCAGTGAGGGCTCTGTTGAATATGCAGAGTTATCAGACCTGGGAAACTTGTCTTTCCAGTAATCTGCTAAAACAGTTACAGTCAGATCCCTATCAGAATTTCCTTTGCATTATAATAGCCACCTTGTTCCCTGTAGGGATGAAAGCCCAAGACTGTGGATCTCATATGCTTGGCTGGAGATGGTTCTGTAATTTTACTCCAATTTTGGGGAGTCTGGGAAGGATTTTTGGTCCCTGGGTTTTTTGTATCGCTTCTCTCAGGCTAGGAGAATGGGTTAGGAAAAGACCTAAATAAATAAATAAATAAACCGAAGAGCACATCACTCTCTGGCTCAGGAAATTCCAATGTTAATGAAGCTGCCTGGGAGGGGGAGGGGAGGGATCAGATAGATAGGAAAGAGTAGCACCCTGGAATATAGACAAAGTTACTTATCTTGTTTGGTGATGACTGTTTTATCTGAGATTCCGGAGGGGTGTGTAGCCTGTGCACATTGGCTGGGTCCAGACTGTCCCAGAGGGTCAGGCCCTCATCCTTTGCTTGTGCTGTCTCAGAAGCCATGGTCAGTTCCTCCTCTCCCAGTTCAAAGTCCAGTGCCAAGGTTCCCTGGCCGTGACCCTGCACTCCAGGATCCAAAACCATTTGCTGCCTCCCGGTGACTTCTCCTGTCAGCTGCATCACTGCGCTGCCTGCGTGCACGGGCTGGGCTTCCCCCGAGGTCACTTCTGGGGGCTAGGGCTGTGTCCCGTGTTTGTGCTGTCTCAGGATGCCATGCTCAGCCCCCCCGCGTCCAGTCCAAAGCTCGGTGCCAAGGTTTTCTGACTGGGACGCTGGCTCCAGGCTCCAAAAACAGTCGTTGCTTCTCCATGGTTGCTCGTTCTCAGTCTCTGACACTCAGGTCAACTCTTTAGATCTGTGTTTGATGGTCAGGGTTCGTAAATTTTCATGTATGTGATTGACTCACTTGTTTTTCCGAGTCTTTGTTGCAAGAAGGATCCGATGTAACGTCTACCTAGTCAGCCATCTTGGGCCCGCAGAACATTTTCTTAATAAACTTTGTTACGCCAATTGACCTAGATATCCCCTGAAACCGTGGTCCCCAGACCTTCATCCCTGCTACTCTGTCACTTGAAGTGTTTGGTTGTATTCAGGAAACTTCTTAGCTTTTAGTTTAGTCCAGTTGTGCTGACTTACCCTGTATTGTGTGTTGTCCTTCCCTTCACCTAAGATAATTCTTGTCTACTATCTAGTTACTGAACACCCCTTTCCCTCCCTCCCTACCCTTGTAATTATCAAAGAATGTTTTCTTCTGTGTTTAAACATTTTCTTGAGTCCTTATAATAGTGGTCTTATACAATATTTTTCCTTTTGCCACTGACTAATTTCACTCAGCATAATGCCTTCCAGATTCATCCATGTTATCAGCTGTTTCAAAGATTCGTCATTGTTTTTTATCGTTGTGTAGTATCCCACTATAACCCACAAATGATGGTAGCAATTATTAACGTTATATTCTAATGGTGATTTTATATTCCCCTCATATCTTCTACATTTATTAATTGGAATTCTTCTAAAAGGAAAAATTGTCTCTTCTCACCTATTTATTTATTCAATCATTTGTTTATATAGTATGAACTCTTTGATATTTATTTATACTTTGGGTTATAATCCATTAGTATGTTTTTTATTTTGTTGTATAAATTATTCCAGCTTGGGTATTAGAGAATTTCTGGTTGGCATACCCCATCCATTTTCTTTCTTTCTTTCTTTTTTTTTTTGAGCACTTCTTTCCTTTGTGAGACACCATAAGATGCTTCAGACTCACCTTATTTTTTTCCCAGCCAGAGCCTAAATTCAACCACTTCACACAAAATTCTGGTTCCTTGTATTGAATAATGATGTTTAGAATTCAAAACCTAGGTGTTGGGTTTGTTCATTGCTTTTAGAGTACCATTGTTTTTAAGGCCCTCTAAGTAAACAAAGAAATGTAACTAACCCATGTATGTATATATATATATATATATATATATATATATATATATATAAAAATACATTATCTATATTTATATTCCTATCTTTCTGTCTCTCTTATCTGTCTGTCTATCTTCTGTTTATCTATTATAAAATTAGCATAGTTCATGCTGATATCTTCAAAGACACTAACCCAACACTACAAAATTCATTATAGCCTTATTTTTTAAGTCTTTTCCTAACAGTGAGATACCCAATTCTCATTATATACAATATATTTATTTATTTATTCAGCCCTATAGGGGAAATTCAGAGCCCAGGTGGTGCAATAGTTAAGCGTACTGGTGCTAACTGAAATGTCAGTGATTTTAACCCACAGCTGCTGTTTAAGAGAAAAGACCTGGTGATCTGCTTCCATAATGATTACAACCTAGGAATCCCTATGGGACAATTCTACTCTGTCCCATAGGGTCTCTATGAGTCAAAATTGATTTGACAGCACACAACAATAACAAAAAGATAGGGGAGACCTGGGTTCAATTCCAGGCTAATCCCCATCAAGTGCACCTGCCATTTATCTGTCAGTGGAGGCTTGAGGGTTTCTATGATGCTAAACAGAGTTCAGTAGAGCTCCCAGATTAAGACAGACTAAGAAAAAAGGTCTGGTGATCTACTTTCAAAAATCAACAAACACTCTATGGATCACAATGGTGCAATCCTGTCTTGTAGAGAGTCACTGTGAGTCAAGAGTGACTCAATGGCAGCTAACAACAGCAATTATGCATACAAAGTACTTTCAAATTTACTCACCCATTTCCCTGAGAAACTATTAGAGTGAAATGTTTGTGTACCATTCTTTTTGTCTTTAACCTCAAAATATCTAATTAAAGTACTGTTTTACAAAGTTACATAAGTCATCTCCTTTCTTTCCCACCTCCTTCAGTGTGGTTATGCCATACATTTGTAATAGTTAGATTCATATATCACAGTCTACATTCCATCTTGGGCTCCTCCCAACATTCTGGCTGGTTTTTTAAAAAAATTGCATGTAGTGTTGTGTATAGCTTTGTGTATGGGTTTTGACAAATATATACAGGCATGTATCACCCCTATACCACCGCAATACCATTCAGGCTGTTTCTAACACCTTCAAAATTTTCTCATTTGCCCATTTGTTATCTATTCTTCCCTCCACTCCATTCTCAGCAACCACTGACCTGTTTTCTGGCCCCACCCTCCAGATTCTGGGTGTTGGCCATGCCTTCTGAATTCTGGGTAGAGGCCCCTTGACCCAGAGCTTCACCTTTGCCTTCCAGGCCCACTGGGATGCAACTCTGCTGTCTTGGCTTTGTGCAGCCTTATTCTCATAGTCCATCTGAGTGGCAATCTCACCACCTTGGCCCTGGCAGGCCCCATTCTTTTGCCTCTTGGGCATGGCAGCTCTGCCCACTCAGCTTGTGCAGCAGCCTCATCCGCTGACACACCTTAATGTCAGCCCGACACTTCAGAACTGAGTTGGCAAAGATCCAACTCTTTGAAACCTAGGAAGCTGTAGCCCTACCCTTTGAAAATAAGAAGACCCAGCTTCCCATGCTCCTTCCAACAGTTCTGCTGATCTTCAAGCTGCTCCAGAGATGGTCTTTTTCTTTTCTTGGAGGGCAACAAGTGTAGTTCCTTTGGCTTGTTTCCTGCCTGTAGAATTCCATGAGAAAGACGGTTTTCTTTCCTTTCTCTGTCCCCTTTACTCTAAGCTGATGGGTTTTCTGATATGGTAGTTGGATAGATCCAACAGTCACAGGCTTAATCTCTTTAACAAAAAATTGTGTGGCCATGTTTTTGCTGAAAATTCTAGGACACATACCCTTAGTTTGTACAACAGAATTTTCCAAGTTTTTAAAGTTTTGTTTTCATTTTGCACAGTTCGTTTTTAAGTCCATCTCTTTCTGCTCACATTTTACCATAAGCAGCAAGGACAAACCATGTGGCCTCTTTCAGATCTTGCTTAGAAATCTCATCAGCTAGATATCCAAATTCATCACATACAAGTTCTACCTTCCACCAAACATTTGAACATAATTCAGACAATTTCTTTGCCACTGCATAAAGATCAACACCATTCCTCCTTGTCCAATCTCATGATAAACTTTTTTTCTAAAGCCTCACCAGAAGCACAATTAACGTGCACATTTCTAGCAACATTCTGTTGCCAGCACTGTAAGTATTCTCTAAGGTGATAGAAAACTTCTCTATAGCTCTCCTCACTTCCTTCTGAACCCTCACCAGAATTGCTTCTGACATCCATAATTCTACCAACTGTCTCTTCAAGGTGATCTAGACTTTTACTATTAAAAACAAAACAAAAAGCCATTGCTGTCGAGTCAATCCCAACATATAGTGACCCTATAGGACTGAGTAGAACTGCTCCATAGGATTTCCAAGGAGTGGGTGGATTTGAACTGGTTAGCAGCCATGCTCTTAACCACTGCACCACCACTATTTGGCACCTTAAATCTCTTCCAGCCTGTACCCATCACCCAATTCTAAAACCACCTCCAGATTTTTAGCTATCTGTTAGAGCAGCACTCCAATTCTTGGTACCAAATTCTATCTTAGTTATTTAGTTTTTTTTTATAACGAAAGTACCATAAATGGGTGGCTTTAACAAACAGAAATTTATTTTCTCACAGTTAGGAGACTATAAGTCTGAATTCAGGGTGCAGGCTTTAGGGTAAAGCTTTCTCTCTCTCAGCTCTGAAGGAAGGTCCTTGTCTCCTTGAGCTTCCGCTCCTAGGCAATATTCATGTGGCTTGGCATCTCTCTTCCCTCATCTTTGCTTCTTCAATCTTTTTTTTTTTTAATATCAAAAGAGTTTGATTTAAGGCACATCCTACACTAATCCTGACTCATTAACAGAACAAAGACAACTCATTCCCAAATGGGATAATAACCACAGGCATAGAGGTAGGATTTACAGCACATAATTGGGGGACACAATTCAATCCATAACAGGTATGAAATTTAGAAAAGACAGACCAAAAGGGTAAAGAATTGACATATATAGATTAGCTACTTAACAGCCATCACAATTCAGGGAAGATAGACACTGAATCTCAAGAAAATGAACAAGGTTTCTCTTGTAGACAGGAATGATTCATCATTTCTGTACATGACCAGAATGAAATTACCTACATGTGTCTGATTTCATTTTCTCCAAGCATACTATTGATTATCATTTGGCATTAGGTTCTGAAGTCAGAATGCTTAGGTTCTGTCTAGCCCCAACATTTAGTAGTTCAATGCAGGTTTCTTCATTTCTTTGAGCTCTACTTTCTTCATCTGTAAAACGAAGTTAAGAATAGTCCTTGTTTCATAGGATTGTTGTGAGAATGAAATAAGATAATGCAGGCAAATATGCTAAAGTGGACAACCAGTAAGTAAAATGGACATGGCAGGTATCTGGATTTCCAGTGTTCTTACTGGTACCCCAGCCTGGTATCCCTTTCAAGAATGCTCTCTTGCTGGATGAGAGGACCCTACCATCCAGAGGCTATTGATATACCAAAGGCACCAGGAACGTAGTGGAGCCGGAGATAGAGGGCACCTTCCACATGAGGAAATGAGCACTGGCAATTAGACATCTCTCATGGGTGCACCCACTTGTGCAGAAGACATCATCAGCCAAGAGTAGACTATAACAGTCCCAGTTAGTAAGACTCTTACCCCTTTTCTCCAATGTCTCTTCCCCTTTCCCAACCCCAGAGAAGCCGAAAGGAGGAGGCACATTGTGAGTACAGGAGGAATTAAAGCCTCCAGCACACTCACACTTCCTTTCCACTTGATATCTGGCAGGCACTGGCAGTGGGTAGAACATGAACACTGAAATACCTATGAGATAGAACCAACCAGATTTTTAATATCTAAAAATGAAGACATGGCCATGCATTCTGCCCAAGATGTCATAAGAGACCAAAAAGGAAAAGTAAACATAGAAATTATTGAAGAAAAAAAAAGGGAGGTTTTCATTTTTGCACTTTGCAGAAAACAAACTGCAATTTTTTTTTTTTTTTCCTTAACTAGGAACGGTGTTTTCCTAATTGGGAGCAGTTTATTATTTTTTTTTCCTTAACTTATTTTTTCATTTCAAAAAATATTTTATTTTTTCCACTATTTCGTACACCTGTTTCAACCCCAGAGGTAATTACTATCTTGAATTTCGTGTTTATGTTTCTTTGTGTAGCAGATACTGTCAGCGCCCTGCCTACATTCTTTTGGCACTCACCACTCTTGCAAATCAAAATGAAATCTTACTGCAAAGCATCTGCAAATCTCTGCCTAGGGGATTTCTGTGGAGTACACAAGGCAGGCTAGAGATTCCAGAGAACTTTATTATTATTATTATTACATACCTGTGTGTGTGTCTTTACTGTTTAGCTTTGTTGCTATTGTTAGGTGCCATCAACTCGATTTCAACACATAGCAACTCTGTGTACAACAGAATGAAACACTGCCCAGTCTGGTGCCATCATCACAATCATTGCTATGTTAGAACCCATTGTTGCAGCCACTGTGTCAAACCATCTCTTTGAGGGTTTTCTCTTTTTCACTCACTCTTTACTTTATCAAGCACGATGCCCTCCTCCAGGGTCTGATCCCTTCTGATAACATGTCCAAAGTACATAAGATAAAGTCTTATTGTCCTTGCTTCTAAGTAGCTTCCTGGCTGTACTTCTTCCAAGACAGATTCGTTTGTTCTTCTGGCAGTTCACGGTATATTCAATATTCTTTGTGAACACCATAATTCAAAAGCTTCAATTCTTCTTCAGTCTTCCTTATTCATTGTCCAGCTTTCACATGCATATGAGGCAGTTGAGAACACTATGGCTTGAGTCAGGCGCACCTTTGTCCTCAAAGTGACATATTTTCTTTTTAATACATTAAAGAAGTCTTTTACAGCAGATTTGCCCAATACAATACGTCCTTTGATTTCCTGTCTGCTGCTTCCATGGGCATTGATTGTGGATCCAAGAAAAATGAAATCCTTGACAACTTCAACCTTTTCTCCTTTTATCATGATGTTGCTTTTTGCTCCAGTTGTGAGGATTTTTATTTTCTTTATATTGAGGTGTAATCCATACTGAAGGTGGTAGACTTTGATCTTCATCAGTAAGTGCTTCAAGTCCTCTTCAATTTCAGCAAACAAGGTGGTGTCACCTGCCTATCACAGTTTGTTACTGAGTCTTCCTCCAATCTCATGTCATGTTCTTCTTGATTTATTTGCTCAACATACAGACTGAATAAATATGGTGAAAGGACACAACCCTGACGTACACCTTTCCTGATTTTAAACCACTCAGAATCCCCTTGTTCTGTTGGAACAACTGCCTCTTTGACTATGTACAGGTTCTGCATGAGCAAAATTAAGTGTTTTGCAATTCCCGTTCTTTGCAGTGTTATCCATAAGTTATTATGACCCACACAGTCGAAGCTTTTGCATAGTCAATAAAACACAGGTAAACATCTTTCTGGTATTCTCTGCTTTCAGCCAAAATTCATCTGACAGCAATGATATCCTTTGTTCCACATCCTCTTCTGAACTCTGCTTGAATTTTTGGCAAACCCCTGTCAATGTAGTGGTTCAGCAAAATTTTACTTATATGTGATACTAATGATGTCTTTCGATAATTTCCACATTCTGCTTGATCACCTTTTTTTTGGAATGGATCCCTTCCAGTCTGTTGGCCAGGTATCTTTCCACAGTTGCATTCTTTTGTGGAAACATCTCAGTTGGTATTCTCTCAATTCCTGGAGCCTTGTTTTTCTCCAATTCCTTCAGTGCATCTTGGGCTTCTTTCTTACCATTGGTTCTTGATCATATACTGCCTCCTGAAATGGTTGAAATGATGCCCAATTCTTTTTGGTACAGTGACTCTGTGTATTCCTTCCGTCTTCTTTTGGTGCTTCCTGCATCTTTCAGTATTTTGCCCATAGCATTCTTCGATATTGGAACTGGAGGCTTGAATTTTTTCTTCAGTTCTTTCAGCTTAAGAAATGCTGTGTTCTTCCCTTCTGGTTTTTTGACTCCAGGTCTTTGCATATATCATTATAAAATTTTACTTTGTCTCCTCGAGCTGCCCTTTGAAATCCGTTCAGTTCCTTTACCTCATCATTTCTTCCATTCATTTTAGCTACTCAACATTCAAAAGCAAGTTTCAGTGTCTCTTCTGACATCCATTTGGGTCTTTTCTTTCTTTTCTGTGTTTTCAATGACCTTTTGCTGTGTTCATGTATGATGTCTCTAATGGCATCCCACAACCCTTCTGGTCTTTGGTCATTGGTGTTCAATGCGTCAAATATATTTCTTAGATGATCTCTAAATTCAGGTGGGATATACTGAAAATTGTATTTTGGCTCTTATGGACTTATTTGATTTTTCTTCAACTTCAACTTGAAAAAAATGTCTATGTTGACTTATATTGTATTCACAAGACAATACTCATAACAGCAAAATAAATGAACTACTCAAAAACACAGATGAACTTTAAAAACATAATTTTGAATTAAAAAGAAGGTCCCAGGAAACTATAATGCATGATACAACAACAATGTACTCAAACATATCAAAGATCATGAAGCTGGCATGGGACCAGGGAACATTTCATTCTTTTATACCTAAGGTCACCATGAGTTGGAGTCAACTGGACAGGAACTATCAATAACAACAACGTCCTTTAAAGTTTTGAAGTTTTGTTTATAGAGGTACTATGTATTTTTTTTTTTTATGTATTTCTTAAAGTTATTCCTAGACAATCTATTTTTGTTATCACTTTGTGAATGTTGGAGCCCTGTCGGCTCAGTGGTTAAAAGCTTGGCTGCTAACCGTGAATGTCGGCTGTCCGAAATGACTAGCCACTCCTTGGAAACCCTATAGGGCAGTTCTCCACCCTATAGTGTTGCTGTGAATCAGAATTGACTTGATGGCAATGGGTTTTTTCCATTTTCTGAATGTTATCCTGTTAAAATTAACGTCTATTCAATTATTGTTGGTATAGGAAACCCAATTGTAATGATTAATTGTTGAATCTTTTAATTTTCCCAAGTGGGTGACTACATTATCTGTAAATAATGGCAATTTTATGTCTTACCTCCTAACTTTTGTATCATTTTTCTTTCTTTATAGCCTTTGCCAGAATTTCCAGTACTGTGTTAAACAGTAGTGGTGAGAATGAACTGTCTTGTTTTGTTCCCAGTCTTAAAAGGAATACATTAAAAATTTTCCCATTAGTTACAATATTTGGCACATATCTTTTACTGAGTTAAAAACAGTCTCCCTCTATTCCTAATTTGCTGAGGCCTTTTATGAAAAATAAGACTTTCTTTTTATCAAATGCCTTTCTAGCCTTGACTGTGAAAATTCCATATTTTTTTCTTTAGTATATAATGTAGTGAGTTACAACTGACAGATGAAATCCAATTTCTTTTATAATTACAGGAGTATTCACTGAATGTGAAAAGAGGAAAATGTGAGGCCTGGAGTTGCTGTAGCTCAGGCAAAGACCTTATATGAGAATGAAGCCAACACAAAAAGAAAGCAGAATTAAAATAAGAGATGAAGAGAACCAGGTCCCGGTATTATCGTGTCCTCTGTGGCATCACACTGCGCATGAACTCGCTACTCCTGCTAACGACTCATTGGGTAAGCCAGTAAATCCTTTGCTAAACCATTTGAGTGTGTTTTTCTGACACTTGATTTGAAAACATTGCTCATTAATTTAGGTCTAACTTTTTTATCAGATGGATACCAATGTCTTATGCTGTTTGTAAAATAGTTGTTTTTGTTTCATGATTTGAAATGCCTCCTTCGTTCTGACGTCAATTTCTAATTTGTATGATTCTGTTTCATAATACTAATACATTTCTTTGCCTGTGTTGTCTATTCCTATACCAATACTACTTTAAATTTTTGAATTTTCCATTGATTTTTAATTTTATTTATTTTTTAATTCTATTTTGAGCCAGTACATTTAAAACAGTATACATTAAACACTCCCTCCAATCCCCCAATCTCCAGCCATGGTGTTTTCCTCCCAGGACACGTGAAATACATTCTCAAGACTGAAATTTATCTACATGTAATCTCAAATTGTCTGTATTTAAAGATCTTATTTACTTTTGTCATATGTTATCAGTATCCAAGCAAATGTTCTTGGTGTACTTGAATGTAATTTAATTTTTCTCTACAATATTATTTCATTTACTATTTATTAATTTAACACATCTTTTGATGGTTTCTATTCAATAATATTTCCTTCTTTATATTTCATCTAAGATGTGAGATGTGTTCTGAGGGCTGACAGAATCATATTTCTAAATGGTTGCATTTGCCATGCGTGATGTTCAATGTTACATGCCAACTTGCCTAGGCCATGATTCCCAGTATTGTGTAATTGTCTTCCATTTTGTGATCTGATATAATTGTCCTCCATTTTGTGGTACTGTATATTTATGTGCTGTAAATCTTAAACTTCTACATGTTAATGAGTCAAGATTAGCGTGATATGTATCTTACCTTTATTAATGGTCTGAAGATATTATTCCATCTTTGTCTCATAAGCCCTACTCCCCAAGAAAACCATTATCTCTACCACCCCAATTTGATGCCATTGACCCAGTTGTGCCTGAAGCTGAGATATCCCCTGGGGCATTAATTGGGGCATCGCCCAAGGCAAATGCCTTACAAGACATTGCTGAATGTTCCCAGAATCCACTCCCACCACCTGTTTTTGTTTCTAGACCTATAACTAGACTTAAGTTCCAACAAACCCCAAAATGTGAAGTATAAAGTGTGACTCAGGAAGAGGTATTCTACACTTCAAAAGAACTGTTTGACTTTTCTAATATATACAAACAGAAACCTGGGGAATATGTGTGGTAATGACTATTAAGGGTGGAGGATAATGGTGCAAGGAACATAAGGTTGCATCAGTCTGAGTTTATTGATATGGGCCTACTAAGCACAGATTCTTCATTCAATGTTTCAGCGCGAGAGGTTAGAGAAGGATCTAATCATTTATTTGGTTGGTTCACTGAAGCATGGATTAAGCAGTAGCCTACACTAAATCAAATTGAAGTACCAGATCTGCATCTGTATACTGTAAAGGAAGGCATCCAAAGGCTTAGGGAAACTGGTGTGTTAGAGTAGATTTATGAGATTGGATCCATAGACCCAACCATGGACTGCCAAGAGGACACACCTTTTACTGCAGTGGTGAGGAACATATTTGTGAAGGGAGCCCCAGCATTCTTAAAGACTGCTGTGACTGCTATTTTATATAAGTCGGATTTGACAGTGGGAACTGTCCTAACTGAATTAAGACACCTAACTACAATAAGGCTGATTAGATCCCGGGGTGGTAAGGGCCAAGTGGCAACACTTAATTGATAAAGACAATGTGGGTGTGGTTACCATAATGGACAGCAGAATCAAAGCAGTAATCGGAATAGTCTGACTCATGTGGATTTAAGGCATTGGCTACTTAGTCATGGTGTCCCTAAGAGTGAAATGGTTGGGAAATCTACTAAATATTTACTTGATCTATACAAGCAGAATTCTAAATCAAGTGAATGGCAGTCTAACTCAAATCACCAGAATTGAGAGTCATGGCCCCTCAATCAATTCCCAGACTTCAGCTAGTTTACAAAACCCACAACCCTTTGAATGGTAGGGGAGGCCAGGTCCCTTTGAGGAAGGACCCCACTGCACTGCCAAAAATGTATACTGTTAACGTTTCTCCCAGCCTTTCCCAAAGGGATCTAAGGCCTTTTATGAGAGGAACTGTTCACTGGGGAAAAGGACATAATCAGACTTTTCTCAGGTTACTGGATACTGGCTCTGAACTGACACTAATTCCAGAAGACCCAAAATGTCACAATGGCCCACAAGTCAGAGTGGAGGCATAGGGATGTCAGGTTATTAATGGAGTTTTAGTTCAGGTATGGCTCACAATGGGTCCATTGTGTCCCTGAATCCACCCTGTAGTGATTTCCCCAGTTTCACAATGCATAAATGGAATAGATATACTCAGCAAATGGCAGAACCCCCACATTGGATCCCTAATATGTGGAATAAGGACTTACTGTAGGACAAGCCAGTGGAAGCCATTAGGACTGCCTTTACCTAGGAATATAGTAAACCAAAGGTAATACTACACTCATGGAGGGATTGCAGAGACTACTGCCACCATCAAGCACTTGAAGGATGCAGAGGTGGCGATTCTGACCATATCCTGATTTAACTCGCCTACTTAGCCTGTGCAAAAAACAGATGGCTCTTGGAGAATGACAGTGGATTATTGTCAATTTAATCAGGTGGAGACTCCAATTGCAGCTGCTTTTCCTGATGTGGTTTCACTACTTGAGCAAAATAATACATCTCCTGCTATCTTCTATACAGTTAATTATTTGGCTAATGCCTTTTTCTCCATACTTGTTCAGAAGAACCACCAGAAACAGTTTGCCTTCAGCTGGCAAGGCCATGAATACACTTTCACTGTCCTACCTCAGATGTATACCAACTCTTCAGTCCTATGTCATAATTTAGTCCACAGGGAACTTGATCAAACGTTTCCCTCTCTTAAAATGTTACTCTGGTGCATTATACTGATGACATTATGCGAATAGGACCTTGTGAAGAGGAAACGTCAGTGGCTCTGGATTTATTGATAAGACATTTGAATGCTAGTGGGTGGGAAATTAATCCCACAAAAATTCAGGCACTTTCTACCTCAGTGAAATTTCTAGAGTCCAGTGGTCTGGGGCATGTCAAGATAGTCTTTCTAAAGTGAAGGATAAATTGTAACATCTGGCCCATCCTACAACTAAAAAGGAGGCACAGTGTCTGGCACAATATCTCTTATTTGGGTGTGCTAATCTGGCCTATTTATCAAGTGACTCAAAAAGCTGCTAGTTTTCAGTGGCCCTGCAACAGGTTGAGACTGCCATGCAAGCTACCCTGCTACTTGGGCCATATGATCTTGCTGATCCAGTGGACCTATGGCCTCATGGTGAATTTCTTATGATCAATTGACTGAGGAAGGGAAAACTTGTGCCTCATTTACAAATGGTTCTATGCCATATGCGGGCACCACTCATAAAGGGACAGTGGCAGCACTGCAGCCTCTTTCTGGGACCTCCCTGTGAACAGTGGTGAAGGAAATCATCCCAATAGGCAGAACTTTGAACAGTGTACCTTGTTGTTCTCTTTGCTTAGAAGGAGAAATAGCCAGATGTGCTATTGTATACTGATTCATGGGCCAATGGTTTGGCTGGATGGTCAGGAAACTGAAAGGAGCATGATTGGAAAATTGGAGACAAGGAGGTGTTGGGAAGACGTACATGGATAGACCTGTATGAATGGAACAAAGAAGTGAAAATACTTGCGTCTCATGTGAATGATTACCAAAGGGTGGGATTGGCAGAGGAGTATTTTAACAGTTGAATGGAGAGGATGATGCGTTATGTGGAAACCAGTCATCCTCTTGCCCTAGCCACTCCTGTCATTGCCCAATGGGCTCATGAACAGAGTGGCAGTAGTGGAGTGGATGGAGATTATGCATGGGTTCAGCAACATGGACTTCCACTCACCAAGGCCAACTTGGATACAGCCACTGCTCAGTGCCCAATCTGCAAGTAGCATGGACTAATACTGAGTCCCTGATATGGCACCATTCCTCAAGGCAATCAGGTAGCAATCTGGTGGCAGGTTGATCACGTTGGACCACTTTCCTCATGGAAAATGCAGTGGTTTGTTCTTGCTGAGATAGACACTTACTTTGGATATGGATTTGCCTTCCCTGCACGAAATGCTTTTGCCAAAACTACCCTCTGTGGACTTACAGAATGCCTTATTCACTCTCACGGTATCTCACAAAGTATTGCATCATATAAAAGGACTCACTTCACAGCAAATGAAGTTTGGCAATGGGCCCATGCACATGAAATTCGCTGGTCTTACCATGTTCACCATCATCCTGAAGTAGCTGACTTGATAAAACAATGGAATGATCTTCTAAAGACTCTATTATTGCCCCAGGTAGGTGCCAATACTTTACAATGTTGGGACAGTGTTCTCCAAGAGACTGTATATACTCTAAATCAGCATCCAATATGTGATTTTTCCCACTGCCAGTGTTTGTGGGTCCAGGAATCAAGGGATGGAGATGGGAGTGGCACCACACACTATTACCCCTAGTGGCTCATTCACAAAATTTTTGCCTTCTGTCCTCATGACCTTATGCTCTGCAGGTCTAGAGGTCTTAGTTCCAAAGGGAGGAATGCTCCCACCTGGAGACACAACACTGATTCCATTGAACTGGAAGTTAAGAATGCCACCCAATCACTTTGGAGTCCTCATGCCTCTGGATCCACAGGCAAAGAAGGAAGTTACTGTATTGGCTGGTGTGATTCATCCTGATTATCAAGGGGAAATTGGATTGATATTACATAATGGAGGTAAAAAAGAGTTTGTCTGGAATACAGGAAATCCCTTGGGGGATCTCTTAGTACTACCATGCACTGTGATTAATGGAAAACTACAGCAACCCAATTCTGACATGAGTGCTTATGGCTCAGATCTTCAGGAATGAATGTTTGGACCACTCCGCCAGGAAAAGAACCATGACCACTTGAGGTGCTTGCTGAGGGTAAAGGGAATATGGAATGGGTGGTGGAAGAAGGTAGTTCTAAATATCAGTTATGACCATGTGACCTGTTGCAGAAATTAAGACTGTAATTGTTATGAGTATTTCTTCCTTGTTTTATTATACGTGTGTGTGTATGTATATATAGCAATTATTTTTGTTTTCTTCCCTCCCTTATAAAATATAAGATGTAAATGGGGCTAGTCCTTTTTTGGTTGTACACAGGCTAGTTGTATCATTTTAGGTTTAAGTATGACCTTCTAATTGTCTTTATTTAAACATTATATATATTTTTAAGGAGATGTGTACAAGTGCCAAGTTGACAAGGGGTGGACTGTCCCGGTTAATGTTACGTGTCAAGTTGGCTAGGCCATAATTCCCAGTATTGTGTAATTGTCCTCCATTTTGTGTTCTAATATAATTGTTCTCCACTTTGTGGTATTGTATAATTAAGTGTTGTAAATCCTAAACCTCTATATGTCCATGAGGCAGAATTAGTGTGGGGTGTATTTTACCTTTAGTAAGTGAATGACTAAAGTCAAGCCCTTACTAAAATCACACCCTTCCTCAAGTCTCACCCTTACTCAAGTCACCTCCTTGGTCAAGTAAGTGCAGTTTCCTTAAGGGTGTGGCATGCATCCAATATATATGAATACTCTGGCTAAGCTCTCTTTCACTCTAGATCCTGCATCTGGCACATCATCATCTGACCTCCAGTTCTTGAGACTTGAGCCAGCAGCCAGCAGTCTGATCTGATTCATTATCTTCTTCAGCCCTGTGGGCCAGCAGCCTGTCGTCTGACCTATTCTGTGTTCGGCAGATCCTGCAACCATGTGAGCTCACAGAAGTCTCTAGCCTGATGGCTGACCCATGTATTTGGGACTTGCCAGCCTCCACAACCATGTGAGCCTTTCCTTGAGATAAATCTCTTTATACACACATATGTGTGTGTGTGTATATATATATACATAAAAAAATACATATATATATATTTACTGGTTTTGGAAACCATGGTGGAGTAGCAGTTAAGAGCTCTGCCTGCTAATCAAAAAG
This sequence comes from Elephas maximus indicus, assembly GCF_024166365.1. Taxonomy (NCBI): domain Eukaryota; kingdom Metazoa; phylum Chordata; class Mammalia; order Proboscidea; family Elephantidae; genus Elephas; species Elephas maximus. Next base: position 141,827,689 of record NC_064821.1, read on the forward strand.
TTGGCAGTTTGAATTCACCAGGCGCTCCTTGGAAACCCTATGGGGCAGTTCTACTCTGTCTTATATGGTTGCTATGAGCCAGAATCAACTTAATGTCAAGAGGTTTTTTTTTTTTTTCTTCTGGTTTACTGGTTTTGCTTCTTTATAGAACCCAGTCTAAAATACTATGCATTCTTACTATGAACCTTTAATTTGAAGCATTATAAATGGCCTAGCTTTTAAGGTACATTTTATAATAGAAAAGTAATTAGGCTCTTTGAATGTTTGCCAGCATCTTCCTAGCAAAAGTGACAGCAACAACAGATAATTGAAATTCAAACATGCACTATGATGTAGCATATACTCTCCTGTGTTCTTCCATGAGGAATTGTTCAGAAAGAGCTAGCTTAAATTTTTACATTTTTTTGGAACTTATTTTAAAACACAAGTTTAAAACAATGTTTGTTAAAACAAAACCATTATCTCATTTCATCTCTCTCTTCATTGTCACCATTGTTGTTGTTAGCTTCCATCAAGTTGGCTCCAACTCATGGCAACCTTATATATAATAGAACAAAATGTTGCCTGGTCTTGTGCCATGTTCATGATTATTCACATGTTAGAGTCTGTTGTTGGAGTCACTGTGTATTTTGAGTGCCTTCCAAGCTAGGGGTTTCACCTTTCAGAACTATATCAGACAATATTCTGTTATGATCCGTACGGTTTTTATTGGCTAATATTTGGAAGTAGATTGCCAGACTTTTCTTCCTAGTCTATCTTAGTCTGGATGTTTTGCTGAAACTTGCCCACCAGGGGTAAACCTGATGGTATTTAAAAAGCCAGTGGTATAGCATCCAGCATCCAGCATCACAGTAAAATGCAAGCCACCACAATGCAGCAAAATGACAGGCAAGTGGTGGTAAAACCAAAAAACCAAAAACCAAACCAGTTGCCGTCGAGTTGATTCCAATTCACAGCAACCCTACAGAACAGAGTAGAACTGCCCCATAGTGTTTCCAAGGAGTGGCTGGTGGGTTCGAACTGCCTAGCTTTTGGTTAGCAGCCAAGCTCTTAACCACTGCACCACTAGCGCCTAATTAAAATTAGGAACAGTCATATTTACTGTGAATTCTCAGAGAATATTTAGTTATACATTGTTGCTATATTTGATAAAGAAAAAAAGAGCTTCAGAAAAATAACCATTTCTCTAGATAAAGACATATTGAGAGCTTCCTATCTGTCAGACGTGCTAAGTGTTGGGGAAAGGATAAATACCTCAGACTTAAAGTACATCATTGGTTGTGAGGAGACGAATAAAGAGGCAACAAAAGAGGAGGATAGCTGCTGTGATAAGATAGATTAGTGGCCAGCAAATTATTTCTGGAAAGGGCCAGATAATAAATATTTTGGGTTTTGTGGGCCACACAGTTTCTGTTGCAGCTAACTACCTAAGTCTGCTGCTGTGTGAAAGCAGCCATAGACACAATGTGAGTGAATGTGGCTGTATTCCAGTAAAATTTTATTTATGGACATGGACTTTTGAATTTCATATAATTCCCATTAGTTTCTTTTTTATTTATTTTTTAACATTTAAAAACATAAAATCAGAGGTGGGCCGAGATGGTAGAATAGTCAGATGTTTCCTGTGGTCCCTCGTACAACAAAGACCTGAAAAAACAAGTGAGTTGATTATGTATGACAATCTAGGAGCCCTGAACATCAAAGGCAAAGTTGAGGAATCAGACTGAGTGGCAGGGACAGGGAAAGACGGTTCAGAAGTGGCAAGGAGTTGCCAGACCTGACTTGGTGGGAACTGGCACCCAGAAGGCCAGGTCAGCTGGCACCAGCAGTGAGGCAAACAGTGGTGCTCAGGACGTGTTTTCCACGTGCAGAGAGACCAAGTGGTAGAGAGTCTACTTGAGCCTCCAGAACCAGTGAAAAGTGGCATTCAATTGATAAAAGATAAGTACATGTGTCTAACCTACCATTGGATTAAAAATATCCCTTTGGGAAAAACCTCTTTCCCATTTATCTGCTTCCTCCCTGCTTGGATCCAGTCTGGGCTGGTTTGAGCAATTGTCATATCCTCTGAGCCAAAAGTAGGAGCCTTTAAGGGCCCTGAGCCATTCTCCCAGCCTTGGAGAGGGAACAAATTAACAAACAGAAAAAAATAATCTGCCAGTTCCCCTAAGCTGGGAACTCAGGGCAGGCATGGCTCCTTTGCCTAGGCACAGGCATAAGGGGTCCATGGACTTTGAATGCGTTTCACACTTGCATAGCCCTGTGTGGGCCCATTTCAACAACATAGGCCCTCATTAGAAAGTACAACAGGGTATATAACCAAAGCGTAACTTCAGTGTATCAGCTATATGGTGGAGTAGAAGGCTTGTGACATTTGACACCACTCTATTAAGCAGGTTCCTCACCTACCCACATCAGGGGCCTGAAGACTGGTGGCTCTGCCCACACCACCTAGCCACCTGTGAGAATAAGTGGTCCAGGAATAAGTGGTGCCTCCCATTCCTTACTGCCAACAGCATTGGGTGTCCACTTCAGCTGCAAAACCTACCCTCCTATGCACTCTAGGGAACAGGGACATGCTTTTCTCCCAGACACTCAGGGGCAGCTGTCAGTCCCCTACCTTGCTCACTGCATGACCCCCTACTGCAGCCAGATACCTGTGCCTGCACTAATCACCCCTGCCTATTTAGGATTGTAGGTGAGAGCCTGCACCACACACTTGGTGACCAACTACCTGAACACCTGAGCTAAATCCATATGAAAAGTAAATGAACTCCTGGGCTCACATACCTAATAACAGATCTAACCCTCTGGTGACAGGGCGTTAGAGCTTCAAAGACACCAAAAATCAAAGTAGCTTACCCAAGCACCTTATTTGGGCATATCAAAACAAAACAAGAAGCTAGGATACACTAAGCAAACATAAAATAAATAAATATAATAACTTATTGATAGCTTGGAGACAATAGTCAGTATCACATCACATAAAAAGGCAGACCATGATGGCTTTAGCAAGCTCCCAAAAAAAGATTCAAGAAATCTTCCAGAGGAAGATAATTTCCTGGAATTACTGGAGGCAGAATACAAAAAATTAAAATACAGAACTCTTCAAAAGATCAGGAAGGAGATCAGGCAAAATGCAGAGCAAGCCAAGGAACACAGAGACAAAGCAATAGAGGAACTTAAGAAGATTATAGAAGAGCATAATGACAAATTTAACAGGCTGCAAGAATCCTTAGAGACACAGCAAATAGAAATCTAGAAGTTTAACAATAAAATTTCAGAATTAGACAGCTCAATAGGAAATCATAGGAGCAGAATTGAGGCAATGGAAGCCAGAATTAGCACAATTGAAGATAAAGCACTTGACACCAAATTATTTGAGGAAAAAATCAGATAAAAGAATTTTAAAAAATGAAGAAACCCTAAGAATTATGTGGAACTCTATCAAGAGGAATAACCTACAGGTGACTGGAGTACCAGAACAGATGGGGATAACAGAAAATACAGAGAGAATTGTTGAAGATTTGTTGGGAGAAAACTTGCCTGATATCATGAAAGATGAGAAGATAGCTATCCAAGATGCTCATCAAACCCGACAAAAGGTAGATCCCAAAAGAAAGACAACAAGACATACTATAATCAAACTTGCTGAAACCAAAGGTAAGAGAGAATTTTAAGAGTGTCTAGGGATAAACAAAAAGTCATCTACAAAGGAGAATCAATAAGACTGCACTTGGATTACTCAGCAGAAATCATGCAGGCAAGAAGGCAATGGGATGACGTATATAAAGCCTTGAAGGAAAAAATTTGCCAGCCCAGAATCACATATCCAGCAAAACTGTCTCTCAAATACTCTAACTTTGTCATCATATTTGAGAGACAGTTTTGCTGGATATGTGATTCTTGGTTGGCAATTCTTTTCCTTCAAGGCTTTAATTAGAGTATTTCCAGATGAACAGAAGTTTAGGGAGTTTGCAAAAACAAAATCAAAATTACAAGAAATACTAAAGGGAATCCTCTGGTTAGAAAATCAATAACACTGGATAAAACCTTAAGACTAGAACATAGGACAGAGCAACCAGATATCAACCCAGATAGGGAAGTCACAAAATAAATCAAAGGTAAAACACTGAAAATAGGGAAACAGAAAGGTCAATATGTAAAAGATGACAACATTAAAATAAAAAAGAGGGACAAAAAAAATGTAGTCATAGATCTTTCATATGAAGAGGAAGTCAAGACAATATAAAGACATAAAAGATTGTTTCAAACTTAGAAAAATAGGGGTAAATATTAAGGTAACCACAAAGGAAACTAACAATCCTACACATCAAAATAAAAAATAAACATAAAGACAGCAAACACAAAATCAACAACAATGAAAAAGATGAAAAGAAAATACATAAAGAAAAATGACTCAGCACAGAAAATGACAGCACTAAACTCATATGTATCAATAATTACACAGAATGTAGTAAATGGATTAAATGCACCAATAAAGAAACAGAAAGAGGTAGAATGGATAAACACAATCCGTCTATATGCTGCCTACAAAAGACACAACTTAGACTTAAAGACACAAACAAACTAAAACTCAACGGATGGAAACAAAACATATCAAGCAAACAATAATCCAAAAAGAACAGGAGTGGCAGTATTAATTTCTGATTACAAAGGATAAGGAAGGACACTATATAATGATTAAAGGGTCAATATACCAGGAGGGCAGAACCACAGTAAATATTTATGCACCAAATGACAGGGCCCAAAATACATAAAACAAGCTCTAACAGCACTGAAAAGAGAGAGAGACAGCTCCATGATAATAGTAGGAGAGTTCAACACACCACTTTCAGTAAAGGATGGAACATCCAGAAAGACGTTCAATAAGGATATGGAAGATCTAAATGACACAATTAACCAACTCAACCTCATAAACATGTACAGAACACTCCACCCAACAGCAGCCAAGTGTATTTTCTCTTCCAACGCACATGGAACATTCTTCAGAATAGATTACATTTTAGGCCATAAAGCAAGCCTTAGCAGAATTCAAAGCATCAAAAAATTACAAAGCATCTTTTCCAATCATAAAACCATTTAAAGTAGAAATGAATAACAGAAAAAGCAAGGAAAAAAATCAAACACATGGAAACTGAACAACATTTTGCTCAAAAACTACTGGGTTATAGAAGAAATTAAGGACAGAATAAAGAAACTCACAGAATAAAATGAGGATGAAAACACATCCTAACATATCCTTTGGTACACAGCAAAAGCAGAGCTCAGAGGTCAATTTATAGCAATAAATGCACACACGCAAAAAGAAGAATGGGCCAAAATCAAAACATTAACCCTACAACTGAAACAGAGACAGAGTAGCAAGAGAAGCCCTCAGGCACCAAAAGAAAGCAAATAATAAAAAATTAGAGCAGAATTAAATGAAATAGAGAATAGAAAAACAACTGAAAGACTTAACAAGACCAAGAGGTGGTAATTTGAAAAGATCAACAAAATCGATAAACCACTGGCAAAACTGACAAAAGAAAAACAGGACAGGAAGCAAATAACCCAAATATGGAATACCCCCAAACTCATTCTATGAAGCCTGCATAACTCTGATACCAAAACCAGGTAAAGTTACCACAAAAAAGAAAATTAGAGTCCAATATCCCTCATGAACATTGATGCAAAAATCCTGAACAAAATTCTAGCCAATAGAATTCAACAACATATCAAAAAAAGAATTCACCATGACCAAGTGGAATTCATACTGGGTATGCAGGCATGGTTCAACATTAGAAAAGCAATTAATGTAATCCATCACATACATAAAACAAAAGACAAGAACCACATGATCTTATCAACTGATGCAGAAAAGGCCTTTGTCAAACTCCAAAGCCCATTCGTGAAGAAAACCCTCAGCAAAATAGAAATAAAAGGGAAATTCCTCAACATAATAAAGCCTCAGCATAATACAAAGCCAACAGCGAACATCATCCTAAATGGAGAGAGCCTGAAAGCATTCCCCTTGAGAAAGGAAACCAGACAAGGATGCCCTTTATCACCACTCTTTTTCACCATTGTGCTGGAGGTCCCAGCCAGAGTAACTAGAAAAAGAAATAAAGGGCATCCAAATTGGTAAGGAAGAAGTAAAACTATCTGTATTTGCAGATTATAAGATTTTATACACAGAAAACCCCAAAGAATCCACAAGAAAACTACTGAAACTAATAGAAAGTTTCAGCTAAGTATTAGGATACCAGATAAACATACAAAAATCAGTTGGATTCCTCTACACCAATAAAGACAGCTTCAAAGAGGAAATCACCAAATCAATACCATTTACAATAGCCCCCAAAAAGATAAAATACTTACAGAATAAATCTAAGCAGAGACGTAAAAGACCTATACAAAGAAAACTACAAGACACTGTTGCAAGAAACCAAAAGAGACATACATAAGAGGAAAAGCATACCTTGCTCATGGATAGGAAGACTCAACATTGTGAAAGTGTTTACTCCACCTAGTGCAATCTACAGATACAATGTAAACCCAATCCAAATTCCAATGGGATTTTTTAATGATATGGAGAATCAAATCGCCACCTTCATATGGAAAGGGAAGAGGCCCTGGATAAGTAAAGCATTATTGAAGAAGAACAAAAACAAAGTGGGGGGGCCTCACACTACCTGATTTTAGAACCCATTATACCACCACAGTAGTCAAAACAGCCTGATACTGGTACAATGACAGACACATAGATCAACGGAACAGAATTGAGAACGCAGACTTAAATTCATTCACCTATAAGCAGCTGATATATATATATATATATTTTTTAATTTATTGTGCTTTAAGCAAAAGTTTACAAATCAAGTCAGTCTTTCATACAAAAATTATACACACCTTGCTATGTACTCCTAGCTGCTCTCGCCCTAATGAGACAGCACGTTCCTCCTCTCCATCTGCGTTCCCTGTGTCCATTCAACGAGTTCCTGTTCCCCTCTGCCTTCTCATCTTGCCTCCAGACAGAAGTTGCCCACATAGTCTCATGCATCCACTTGAGCCAAGAAGCTCACTCCTCACCGGCATCGTTTTCTATCTTATAGTTGAGTCCAATCCCTGTATGAAGAGTTGGCTTCAGGAATGGTTCCATTCTTGGACTAACAGAAGATCCGGGGACCATGACCTCTGGGGTCCCTGTAGTCTCAGTCAGACCATTAAGTCTGGCCTTTTTTAAGAAAATTTGAGGTCTGCATCCCACTGTTCTACTGCATCAGGGGTTCTGTATTGTGTTCCCTGTTAAGGCAGTCATTGGGGTAGCCATGAACCATCTAGTTCTTCTGGTCTCAGACTGATGGAATCTCTGGTTTATGTGGCCCTTTCTGTCTCTTGGGCTCATATTTACCTTATGTCTTTGGTGTTTTTCATTATCCTTTGCTCCAGGTGGGCTGAGACCAACTGATGCCTCTTAGATGGCTTGAGCACCTGACATTTGACAAAGGCTCAAAGTCTGTTAATTGGGGAAAAGACAGTCTCTAACAAATGGTGCTGGATGGGCTGAACTGGATATCTGTCTGCAAAAAAATGAAACAAGGCCCATACCTCACACCATGCACAAAACCTCACTCGAAATGGATGAAAGACCTAATATAAAATCTAAAATGATAAAGATCATGGGATAAAAAATAGGGACAACGCTAGGAGCCCTCATATATGGCATAAACAGAATACAAAACATTACTAACAATGCACAGACACTAGAAGATAAACTAGTTAACTGGGAGCTCCTAAATATCAAACACTTCAGCTCATCCAAAGACTTCATCAAAAGAGTAAAAAGACAACCTATAGACTGGTAAAACATTTTTGGCTACAACAAATCCGATCACTGTTTTATCTTAAATTCTACAAGACACTGCAAAACCTCAACAATAAAAAGAAAAAGAACCCAATTAAAAAATGGGCAAAGGATATGAACAGGTACTTCACCAAAGAAGACATTCAGGCGGGTAACAAATACATGAGGAAATGCTCACAATCATTAGCCATTAAAGAAATGCAAACCTAAACTACAGTGAGATACCATCTCACACCAACAAGGCTGGCATTAATCCAAAAAACACAAAATAATTAAATGTTGGAGAGGTTGTGGAGTCTGGAACACTTATACCCTTCTGATGGGAATGTAAAATGGTACAACCACTTTGGAAATCGATTTGGTACTTCCTTGAAAAGCTGGAAAGAAAACTACCGTGTGATCCAGCAATCTCACTCCTTGGAATATATCCTATAGAAATAAGAGTCCTCATACTAATAGATATATGCACACCCATGTTCATTGCAGTACTGTTCACAATAGCAAAAAGATGGAAACAACCTAGGTGCCCATCAACAGGTGAATGGACAAATTATGGTATATTCACACAATGGAATACTATGCAGCAATAAAGAACAACAATGAATCCACAAAACATCTCATAACACGGATGAATCTGGAAGGCATTTTGCTGAATGAAATTAGTCAGTTGCAAAAAGGACAAATATTGTATGGGACCACTATTATAAGAACTCAAGAAAAGGCTTAAACACAGAAGAAAACATTCTTTGATGTTTACTAGGGTGGGGAGGAAGAGAGGGCATTCACTAGTAGACAAGAATTACCTTAGGTGAAGGGAAGGGCAACACACGATATAGAGGAAGTCAGCACAATTGGACTAAACTAAAAGCTAAGAAGTTCCCTGAATACAACCAAACACTTTGAGGGATGGAGTAGCAGAGGCGAGGGTCTGGGGACCATGGTTTCAGGGGACATCTAAGTCAACTGGCATAACAAAATTTATTAAGAAAATATTCTGCATCCCTCTTTGGTGAGTGGCATCTGGGGTCTTAAAATCTAGCAAGCAGACATCTAAGATGCATCAATTGGTCCACCTGAAGCAAAGGAGAATGAAGTACACTAAAGACAAAAGGAAAATATGAGCCCAAGAGACAGAAAGGGCCACATAAACCAGACTCCAGCAGCCTGAGACTGGAAGAACTAGACAGTGCCAGGCTACCACCAATGACTTCCCTGACAGGGAATACAACAGAGAGTCCCTGACAGAGCAGGAGAAAAGTGGGGTGCAGAACTCAAATTTTAGTAAAAAGGCCAGAGTTATTAGTATTACTGTGACTGGAGGGACCCTAGAAGACATGGCCCCTGGACTCTCTGTTAACCCAAAACTAAAACCATCCCCGAAGCCAACTCTTCAGACAAAGCGTAGATTGGACTATAAGACATAAAATGATACTTGTGAAGAGTGTGTTTCTCAGCTCAAGTATATACATGAGATTAAATGGTCAGCTCCTGTCCAGAGGTGAGATGAGAAGGCAGAGAGGGACAGGGTCTGGTTGAATGATCATGGGAATACAGGGCAGAAAGGAGGAGTGTGAGGAGGGAGAGCAACTAGGGTCACATAACAACGTGTGTATGAATTTTTGTATGAGAAACTAACTTGAACTGTAAACTTTCATTTAAAGCACAATAAATAAATAAAAATGTAAAACCAAAAACTCGTTTCTGTCAAGTCAATTCTGACTCATAGTGATCTTACAGGACAGAGTAGAACTGGCCCATAGAGTTTCCGAGGAGCGGCTGGTGGATTCAAACTTCCAGGCTTTTAGTTGGCATCCGGAGCACTTAACCACTTCACCACCAGGGCTCCAAAAGTGTAAAATGCATTCTTAGCTCACAGGCTCTACAAAAACAGGCGATAGACTAGATTTAGCCCATGGACAGTTCATTCGGCTACCCCTGAGACAGAAAAGAGTCCAAGTTCCTGTGAGAAGTGATTGTAAGGGAAGCCTTCCTGAAGAAGAGTAATTCAGGTGAAAATAAGTGAAGAAAGAACATTCTAGGCAGAAAATGGCATGTGCAAATAAACAGGGCCACCACTTGCTGAGTACATGCTTTGTGCTATGCACTTTACAGAAATGATTTGGCTTACTCCTCCCATTAGCCTTACAAGATATTATTATATCTATTTTGCAGGGAAGACAATTGAAGCTTAAAAAAAGTTAAGCAACTTGCCATAAACACACAGATGTTAAGTACCAGAGTGGTGTATTGAAACCAGATGTAAATGATTCCATGCTCTTAAACACTGTGATACACTGTCCCATCAGATAGGTAGATATTTTGGAAACAGCAAATAGCATGACCAAGGCATTGAATGGATTTGATTTGGTGTAAGAAATGGGGCAAGAACAATGCTCTATTAATGACTTTGGAATTATCCTGAGGGTGAAGGAAGAACTATTATAGGATTTTAAGCAACAGAATGTGATGATCAAATCTGCATTTTAGAAAAATGATCCAGCAGTGTGGTGGAGGAAAACTCCAGGCCAGGAAATGCCTTCAATAGATATTTGTTAAAAAAAAAAAAAGGTGGGGGAGGGATGGATTAAAGAAACTATACATGGGATCCAGTTGGAAGCTACAGCAGTGATCTAGACAAGGGGAGATGAGGGTCTAAATGCAGACCAAAACTAAACAAACCCAGTGCCATCGAGTCGATTCTGACTCATAGCGACCCTATAGGACAGAGTAGAACTGCCCCAGAGAGTTTCCAAGGAGTGGCTGGCAGATTCAAACTGCCGACCTTTTGGTTAGCAGCTGTAGCACTTAACCACTATGCCACAAGTGATAGGCAAATGGGAGATAAGGTAACAGAAATATAGTGGTTCACAAACTTAATCCCATAGCGTTAATTACCGAGGTCCTTTTAAAAAAATTGCACAAGTTAAGCCTCATCTCTGGAGATTCTGATTCCTTAGGCCTAGGTGGAAACTAAGCATCTGCATTGGTTAAAGGTTTATGATTCTGATGTTAGCCAGGGTAGAGAAACACTGGGTTACAGAGATACTCAGGAGGCAGAATTGAGGATCAGGCAGACTAGGAATAAACAGGGGAGAAGATGAGTTTCATACTGAGCAACCTGCAACTGAGTCATTTTGAATGCCTTCTGATGGAGACACCTGATCGGCACCTGGGCAGAGTGGTCTTGAATTCAGGAGGGAGGGCTAGACAGGAGACAGAGACTGGGAAGTCAGCAATCACTTGAACAAAGAGAATCAAAACACAGTTTCTGTGAGTTAGGTATTCTTAAACATTGAATTCAAGATCAGAATGCCTCCAAGGGTAATCAGGCATTTGAACAGGGGCCTATTGTGCTTCTTTGTACCTTTAAAACACACCACTTTTCAACTTTGGGTTTTGTCCTTAATTAGGGTCAGCAAGGCTCTACACACCAGCATGGTGCCACGAAATAACCAGAAATGAGGCATTTTCTAATACCCTAGCCAAACAGGGAGTATAAAGTTGTTTGGATGGGGAAGTGTTGGCCAAGAGGAGATAACCAGCAGCAGCAATAACGCTCAGTGTGTATACTTGCTAATCAGCAGCACCCCGGGGGAGGCAGTTGCCACAATTAGCTTAACTTCAGCTTCGCAGAGCTTTGCAGAGCTTTGCAGAGGCTGAGTACAAAGGAGAACGGCTGCACATGTAGACAACTCGTACAGCATTTAACAGAAATAGTCCCTGCAATCAGTATGAATGAGAATGCTTGTGTTTTCTTTTCGCTAGAGAGAAAATATATATCCAACACTTATAAGGCTAACTGAAACTATTTTGACTAAGAAATGGAAAGCTACAGCACAGACAGGTTTGACAGTTTCTGTAGTTTGGATCTGTCATGAAATTCTTGATGCTGAGTCAGGTTAATAATAAGCTTTTGATAACTACCATGAAGAAACATCGTAGAAGTGCATTTTCATACATTTTTGCTCAAGGGCCATTATCTTGTAAATCAATGACTGATGGTATATAAAGGACTGAAGAGAGCCTTATTTATACAATTTCAACCCACTGAATTCCCCAAAGAATTTGAGATAGCTTACAATATTGTTAATATGCACATTTTTAAATAACTTTCAATTTTTATCCAGGTAATAGATGTACATAATTAAAAAAAATATGATAGCATTAAAAGGTCTATAATAAAAAGCCCCTATCTGCCTCTTCCCTCAGTCCTTCTCCCCAGAAACAATCATTTGTTCAATTCTTTCTAATTTTTTCCTGGTAATTGTAAATAATATGCTTATGCGGCTATTACTTGACTTAACTTTCTAATGTGTTATTGTGACTTCATTTTACATTAGTTCTCTTATCCCCCATTGTTCGTCCTTCCCCATCCTTCTAAAATAGTTGTTTCACAACATTTGATTAAATCACTAGTTGAGGTCTACCTCATTATGTCTATTCATTGTGGGTATTGTGGCAAACTAAGTTGGAATAATGGAGGGAGTTCAGTTCTTGTTTATGACAAAAGAATGATAGACTGAGATAGGGTGCGGATGAGGTGGTTGGAGGGAAAATTTGAAAAACTGAAAATCCGAGGTACAGGACTGATTATTTGTGTATTTTTTGAAATCTCCAAGAATCAAGACATGAGTCCTGTCAGAGAAAGTGACAGTGAACCAGGAGCTAAAATATCCAAAGAATGAAATTGAGTCTCCCATCTATGGGTTTATACATGACTGCAACATGGGGTGAGGGGGGGTAGTCGATGGGATACGTTAATACTATGAAATTCAAAACTGGGCATGTTCCCGGAGGAGGAAAGAAGGATAATCTGAAAGGGGTAATGAGGAACAAGGCAAATGCACAGGGCTGTGTGTCTTAGCTATTGAGTGTTTAAAAAAAAAAAAAATTTTTTTTTTTTTTTAAGTGGATGTCTTTAAAGAACGCAAATTTATTTTCTCATAGAGCAGGAGGTTAAAAGTCTGAATTTGGTGTGTAGATCTAGAGGGACAGAGTAAAACTACCCCATAGGGGTTCCGAGGCTATAATCTTTATAGGAGCAAACTGCCACATCTTTCTCCTGAGGATCAGCTGATGGGTTTGAACCACTGACCTTTCAGTTAGCGGTTGAGTACCTAACCACTGCACCAGCGGAGATACTTTTTATTGTGCTACCCTGAAACTGGAAATCCTGGTGGCGTAGTGGTTAAGTGCTATGGCTGCTAACCAAGAGGTCTGCAGTTTGAATCTGCCAGGCGCTCCTTGGAAACTCTCTGGGGCAGTTCTACTCTGTCCTATAGGGTAGCTATGAGAAGGAATCGACTTGAAGGCACTAGTTCTTTTTTGGTACCCAAAAACCAAAACCACTGCCATTGAGTCAATTCCAACTGGTAGCGACTGTATAGGGCTGAATAGAACTACCCCATAGAGTTTCCAAGGAGCGCCTGGTGAATTTCAGCTGCCAACATTTTTTTGGTTAGCAGCCATATTTCTTAACCACTACACCACTAGGGTTTACCCTTATTGTGCTAAGGCAGTAAAAATCTGGTGTTCTTTCTCCTTTTTCTATATCTCTACCTACTGGCTGAATGCAGACGATTATGTGGCACCAGAGAAGGGTAGCACCATAAGATAGAAAGAATGACCAAATGGAAAACAACCAGGCAATTGGAAATACACATTTTCTATTGCTTTAGGAGTAAACATTTACTGGGTTAAGCCACTGAAATTTTTGGTTTTGATGCTTATAGCAGATGGAATTTCCCCTAATGGAAACACTAAATATTGTTAAGTTGCTTTGCAAAATTGTTATAGCAATTTTTCATGTACCATTACTTTATTGGAATTCAATTTTCTCCACATCTCATGTAGAACTAATTGTTAAAATTGTTGCTAATATGTAAAGTGGGTTTAAAATGGCATCTTGTTGTTGCTGTTAGGTGCCACCAAGTTGGTTCCGACTCATACCAGCTCTGTGTACAGCAGAATGAAACACTGCCTGGTCCTGCACCATCCTCACAATCGTTGTTATGCTTGAGCCCATTGTTGCAGCCACTGTGACAATCCATATTGTTAAGGGTCTTCTTCTTAGCTGATCCTCTACTTTACCAACCATCATGTCCTTCATCAGGGACTAGTCCCTCCTGATAACATATCCAAAGTACGTGAGACAAAGTCTCATCATCCTCACTGCTAAGGAACATTCTGGCTGTACTTCTTCCAAGACAGATTTGTTCATCCTTTTGGCAGTCCACGGTACATTCAATAATTCAAAGGCATCAATTCTTCTTCAGTCTTCCTTATTCACTGTCCAGCTTTTGCATGTATATGAGACAACTGAAAACACCATGGCTTGGATCAGTCAAAAGTGACATCTTTGCTTTTTTAATGCTTTAAACAGGTATTTTGCAGCAGATTTGCCCAGTGCAAATCTGATTTGATTTCTTTTAATTTCTTGACTGCTGCTTGCATGGGTGTTGATTGTGGGTCCAAGTAAAATAAAACAATGTCAATCTTTTCTCTGTTTATCATGATGTTGTTTACTGGTCCAGTTGTGAGGATTTTTTTTTTTTTTATGTTGAGTTGTAATCCATACTGAAGGCTGTGGTCTTTGATCTTCATCAGTTAAATGCTTCAACTCCTCTTCACTTTCGGTAAGCAAGGTTGTGTCATTTGCATAACACAGATTGTTAATGAGTCTTCCTCCAATCCCGATTCCCCTTTCTTCTTCATATAGTCCAGTTTCTTGGATTATTTGCTCAGCAAACAGATTGAATAAGTATGGTGAAAGGATACAACCCTGATGCGCACCTTTCCTGCCTTGAAACCATGCAGTATCCCGTTGTTTTGTTCAAACAGCTGCCTCTTGATTTATGTACAGGTTCATCATGAGCACAGTAAAGTGTTTTGGGATTCCCATTCTTCGCAATGTTATCCATAATTTGTCATGACTCACACAGTCAAATGCCTTTGCATAGTCAATAAAACACAGGTAAACATATTTCTGGTATTCCCTGCTTTCAGCCAGGATCCATCTGACACCAGCAATGATATCCCTGGTTCCACGTCCTCTTCTGAATTTGGCTTGAATTTCTGTCAGTTCTCTGTTGATGTACTGCTGCAGCTGTTTTTGAAATGTCATCTTAATTTTGTTTTGCGATAAATCCAGGATTTATTTGGCCATTCCTAATTAATAATGACATTGATCATGTTTTCACATGTTTATTGGCCGTTTGTATTTCTCTAAGCATAATTAATATATGTGAATTACCTTGTTCTACCCTTTGATAGAGGAAACCCAGTGGTGCAGTGGTTAAGTGCTCAGCTGCTAACTGAAAGGTCAGTGGTCTGAACACACCAGCTGCTCCGAAGAAGAAAGATGTGGCAGTCTGCTTATGTAAGTATTACAGCCTTGGAAACCCTATGGGGCAGTTCTCCTCTGTCCTAGAGAGTCGCTATGAGTTGGAATCAATTTGATGGCAATGGGTACCCTTTGATATTTTATTTGGTTGTCTTTTCAAATTGATATGTACAGTTTCATTTGTTCATTCATTCATTCATTTGTTCACTTATACAAAATATATCTAGCACTCTTGCCATTACCAAGCATTATTTGTGGTATTAAAAAACCCATTGCTGTCGAGTTGATTCCAACTCATAGTGGCCCTATAGGTCAGAGTAGAACTGCCCCATAGAGTTTCCAAGGAGCACTGGTGGATTTGAACTGCCGACCTTTTGGTTAGCATTTAACCACTATGCCACCAGGGTTTCCGTTTGAGACGTTAGAAATATAGACATGATAAAAACACAAGTCCCTACTCTCACGGAGTTAATATTTTAGAAGAAATTCTTTAAAGAAATCATCTCATTTATCTATTTATCTACCTATCCATCACCTACCTTACTTTTTTGTTACAGGAGCTGGGATACCTTCCCCTACTCTGTTCCTTATAAAACATTATGGTGACTTTTGTTCCACACAAAATAATTATAAAAATTATCATGTCAAGTTTAATCAATTTTTCTTTTATAATTCAGTTTTCATTATCCTTGGTTAAGAAAGATTTTCTATCTCAGGTTCATAAAATTAATCTGATATTTTTTCCAATCATTTTAAAGTTTATTTCTTATGCTTAGGTTTTCAATCCAGCTGAAGATTATTTTTTTTTAGTATAGCATGAGGTGATGGTATGATTTCATTTATTTTTATATAGAGAAAGCCTACTGGGCCAATGCATTTAACAGAATATATTTTCTTAATTAATTTGAAATACACCATACGTCTTATACCAGGTTTCCAAAATGGTTGTGCCTGCTTCTACGTTCTCTCTTCTATTCCATTTATCTACCACAGCTATGCCAAAAAAACATTGTTTTAATGCCTTTAATTTTGTAGTGTATCTTAATATATGGTAGTTTCCTTTTCCAAGTTCTTTTTTCCAAAACTTTCCTATTTTGTGAAAATTTTAGAACGATTTTGTGAAATCCCTCAAAAAATCTTATTTGAATTTTTATTGGAATGGCATTGGATTTATAAATTAATTTGAATGACTTAACATCTTTACAGTATAGATCCTTTCCATTCATAGAAAAGTTTCTCTCAAGTTAAACAGATCTTTTATATCTTTTAGTAAAATTTTGTAACTTTCTTCATGACGTTTTTGTTATTTTTTCTTAGTTAATTTATAGTTTTGGTTGCTATTGAGTACATGCTCTTTATTTCTATTACTTATTCTATTTGGTTATTGCTAGTGTATTATAATGGTATGATTTCATATACACCTACTCCTCGTTTATTGACTATCTCGTTATCTGACATTTTGCACTTATGACAATAGTAAAAATCCTACTATCCAACTATTTTGTGCATTAATGAAATATACTTGGTAGTAACCAATGCTGAGGAGCGGGGTGAGAGTAACACTGGCTGTGATGCTTAAGGTTTTGCCAACTTGGGTAGGCCATGATTTTCAGTGACTTGGCTGTTAGTAATGATGTAATTTGACAGATATGTAATGTAGTCATCCTCCATTTTGTGATTTGATGTGGTCAGCCTCCATTTTCACATAATGTTGATTTTTGCATAACAACCTGGTCTATGCAACCTAACCATGTTGATAAGTGAGGACTGGGTGTATTTGTCTTATATCCAGAAATCTTGCTGAACTCATTAAGAGAGCCCATGGTTTGTATGTAATGATGACCTCATCTTTTTTTTTTTTTCTTAATCCTTATAATATTGTTTTCTTTATCCCGTTTTTACTGCATCTGTTAGGGCTACCAATGTGATATTGACTTGTATCAGTAATAATAAATATCTTTGTTTTATTTCTGATTTTAAGGGAAATGCTTCTGAAGTTTGACCAACAGGAATGATGCTGGCTGTATGTTTCTAAAGATGGGGTAATGTTCTCTTTTCCCAGTTTGTTAAGTATAGAAGATATTACTGGTTTCCCATTTGAATCCTCAGGCCTTACAATTTCTATACTCATCAGTGATATTTCCAGCTCCCAGAATATATACCTCTGTCCAAGGACTTTTACCTTTTCCTAGTCTTTATGACAGGCCAGAAGTGACAGACAAACACCCGAAAGCAGCCTTCTACCAATGACTGGTAAGAGTTGTTAGGTAAATATCCAGAACTCTTGCCTCTCAAATGGGCTAACTTTGAGATGTGTGCTCTATAATGCTTCCCAATTTCTTGGTAAAATTAAGTTCAAGTGGCCTACAGAGTAAAATTTTTTTTTATATCACTTATTGGCTTGTTTCCCTCTCTGTCTCATTTTCCCACTCCACTGCTTTTGCTTTCTGGGATTGTCTCCTAAACAAAATGCTGTACTTTAATCCTTGTCTCAGGCTCTGAGAGAGCCCAAACGAAGACACTAATGAATATCTACAGTTATAAAATCTGTCTTTCTGTAAAATAAAAGGTTTTGAATTTTATTTTTCATTCTGAATTTAAGGAGATGATCATGTTAATGTAGTAAATTGTATTGATATAATTTTTATCTTAAATTTTAATTTAGAGAATAGAGTTCCTTTTTTATAGTAAGATTTATTGCAGTTCAATTTACACATAACAAAGTTTATCCTTGTTTTGTATACCATTTTATGAAATGAATATTGATACTTACAGTCCTGTTACTACCACCATTGTAATCAAGATCTAGAACATTTCCATTATCCCCCAAAATTCCCTTGTGATCCTGGTTGTCAATCCTATCCCCTCTTTACAGCCCCTGACAATGACTGTTCTGTTTTCTATACCTATGTAGTAGCCTTTATCAGGTTGTCATATGAATTGTATAACAAAATACATAAACTTTTGAGTATGGTTTCTTTTACTGATCATAAGATTCATTTAAGAGTCATCCATGTTGTTGCATGTATCAATAGTTTCTTCCTTTTTATTACTCAGTAGGCTTCCATGGTGTGGATGTTCATCTGTTTAATTATCCCCCAGTTTATAGACATTTGAATTGTTTCACATTTTTGATGATTGTGAATAAAGTCACTATAAATATGCTTATCTAGATTTTCTTGTAGAAATATATTTTTGTATTTTCATCTAGTGCTGCTATAACAGAAGTATCACAAGTGGATGGCCTTAACAAACAGAATTTTAGTTTCTCTCAGTTTAGGAGGCTGGAAGTCCAAACTCAGAGCACTGGCTCTAGGGGGAGGCTTTCTGTCTCTGTAGGTTCTGGAGGAAGGTCCTTGTCTTTTTTGTTTCTGCTTCCTGGTTCCTTGGAGATTTCCATGTGTCTTAGCATCTATCCTACCCCATCTCTCCTCTGTTGGCTTGTTTAATTTCTTTTATATCTCAAAAGAGATTGTCTCAAGACATACCCTCATTAATCCTGCCTCATTAATATAACAAAGACATTCCATTCCCAAATGGGATTACTACCACAGGCGTAGAGATTAGGATTGACAACATATATTTTTGGGGGGACATAATTCAATTCATAACATATGGTTAGTGTATTTTTAATGTTATAAGAAATTTATAAACTGTTTCTAATTACTAATTTAATTTCTTTTATATATATGGTATCTCTTCTTTGAGGTAGTTTTGTTTGTGTCTTTCATTAAACATGTATATTTCATTTTTGTGAAATTTATTGGAAAAATCATTCGTAACATTCCCTCATATTTTTACTGTCTGTAGGATTTGTGGTGATGTCTTTATTTAATTCCCAGTATTTGTAATTTGTGACTTTTTACTTATTTAATTTTCCTGATAAATGTGGCTACAGGTGTAGCAATTTTATTGATGTTCTCAAAGAAGTAGCTTTTGGTTGCATTTATTTTCTCTACTGTATTTCAATTTCTTTGCTTTCCCACCTTTGGCTTGCTTTAGTTTTAATTCATTCTCTTTCCGTTTTCCTAAGGTGGGACTTCAGATCATTGATTTGGCTATTTATTCCTTTTCCATCATTTAATGCTATAAATTTTTTTCTAAGCATTTTTTTTTTGATGCATCCAAAACTTTTTGATCTGTTGTGTTCTCATTTTCACTCAATTCAGAATGTTTTCTAATTTCCATTGTGACTTTTCTTTGGCCCATTGATTATTTAGAAATGTGCCATTTCATTTCTAACATTAGGACTTTTCCATAATTTTTTTGGCTATTGATTTCTAACTAAATTTCATTATGGTCAGAGGATATACCTTATATGTTTTCAATTCTTTTAAATTTGTTGAGATTTGTTTTATGGTTCAATATGTTCTATTCTTGGTAAATGTCTGTGTGTATTTGAAAAAAAAAAATTGTACCCTGCTGTTATTGGGTGGAGTGTTCTATACTGTCAAATAGTTCAAGTTTCTTGATAATGTTTTTCAATTCTTCCACATACTTATTGATTTTCTGTATTAATGTTCTATCAGTTGTTGAGAAAGGTGTGTGAAGTCACCAACTATAATTGTGGATATGTCTATTTCTATTTTCAGTTCTGTTAGTTTTTGCTACATGTATTTGGAGCTCTGTTGTTAGGTGTATATATACATTTAGGATTGTTATATATTCTTAAACCTTTTATTATTACTAATGATAATTACTATTATGTAATGTCTCTCCTTATTTCTGATAATAATCCTTGTTTTAGAAGCCTACTTTGTGTGATACTGATATATCCAATCCATTTTTTTAATCAAATTTTGTCTTGCATGTCTTCTTTTTCCATTCTTTTATTTTTAACATATCTATGCCTTTATATTTAAAGTGGATTTTGCTTTCTTTTCTAAACCAATCTGATCATTTCTGTCTTTTAATTGGGTGCTTAAAGCATTTAAATATAATGATTGTTATTGTTAAATTGAAATCTAATATCCTGATGGGTTTTTTAAAAATAATTTTCCCACATGTTATTTCATCTTTTGTCCTCTTTTTTTAACTTGCTTGCTGCTTGGCTGAATATTTTATATAATTGTACTTTATCCCTACCATCATCTCATTAGTTATATTCTTTTTTTTTTTTTTCAAACTGGTTGTCTAGTGTTTACAACACACATCATTACTTTATCACAGTCTAGCTTCAAATATTATAATACCAATTCAAGTATCCTATAAGGAACTTATAATAGTGTACTTTCAATTCTTCTCTCCCATCCATTGTGCTATTATTGTCATTTTTTATCACAACTTCCTTTATAGCCTAATACATACTAATTTTTATCAAAATGTCCTCTGTGAGTGTTTGAAAGAAATGTGTTTGTTTCATAGGCATATTTATGCACACATATTTCAAGCTGTTTAATAATATTATTGTATTATTCACATCATTTATGTCTGCTGTTTTATGTTTTTAAAACATAGATAATTAGCTCTAAAACTGAATGTTTCAAGAATGTGTTTGAAGTCTGCAAGTAATAAAACGATGAAAGTATGGGCTATTCACTAGGCATAGTTACAATGATTTAAATGGAAAGTTCCTCACTATTTTTATTAATAATAAAAATCCTGGTATTCCAAATGGAAAAAAAAAATACTTTGGAAAGTTCAATTATATTGCTATTCTAAGGTCAAATGTAGGATATAATTTTATATTTATCCCTTCTGTGCTTGTTTCAACCTTTCTAGAATGATTAATATTGTCTGTGAAAAAAAGTATTCATTATCACTTTACTCGATATTTTTATCTACTCCTTTTGGAGGCTATCTGAATTGTACCCAAAGTAGGAATGCTAGATTATGGGGCAGAGAAGAATAACAGGGACCAAAGTATCCAGGTTTTTTTTGCTATTTCTCTACTACTCAAGATTTTCTTAATGCTCTCTTGGGAACATTGAAAGAGATCTCTCAGTCCCAAACAAATGGTCTACTAGTCACTTGAAGAAACAGGGTACAGGATGATGAGGGTGTCTACCAACCAGAGACTGGCTCTCTTAAGTTTTAAAGGTGTGTACTGCATTTTTACTCAAATAATGCATCTGTCTATGTTTGTTTGCCAACCCTTCCTTTCCACTCACAAAATATTTTCGTTCAGTGAGCTATGCTATTTTTCTACGGTAACGTAAAAAATACTGGCATAGCGGCGCTTGTGAAGATATCTCGCAGGGAAGGTGCAGTGGGCAAACAAACTTAGAAAGTACACATTAAAAAAAAAGTAAAAATATGGTAAATATATAAAGGGAACCCTGGTGGTGCGATGGTTAAAGCATTTGCCTACTAACCAAAAGGTTGGTGGTTCAAACCCACCAGCATCTCTGCAGGAGAAGAGACCTGGCAACCTGCTCTCATAAAGATTACAGCCCAGGAAACCCTATGGGGCAGTTCTACTCTGTCCTATAGCATTTCTATGAGTTAGAATTGATTTCATGACATACAATAACAACAGTGTGTTAAATCTCAGAGATATAATTTTGAAAAAAAATTTTTTTAATTAAAAAAAAAAGACTCAGAAATAAAAAGGGACACGGTTAGCTATGGGCATTAGACTGACACAGTAGAATTGTTTGAAACTATACCCAGTTTTATATATTCTACTTAAAGTTAAACCTTGGTGTTGTACTTTCAGTCTTCTACTATGGGTACAACAAATATTCATGATTAGGTTAGTGGGTGCTATATAAAACGAAATATGAAATATAGAAGAGGTTAGGAAATATAAAGATAGAATAGAAAAATGAGACAAGGAAAAACTAGTATATAGATATTCTAGCCATGGTACTGCCAAATTCCTGAGGTTGAGCTTCATGACAGCCAAAACACAATGGTAAACACTAATCTAAATTTTCCAGAAGGAAAACATGAACTAGTTCCTTAGAAAAAAGTTTTTCCTAATATTCAGGGAAATATGTGTTTTTCAAAAAAATGATCATAAAGTAGACACTTGTTGGAACAGGAATGAACAACACATCAATTTCCTTACAATAAATTTAGTAGTTGAACAGTTTCTATTTCCACGTCTCCATTCAGGTCTTTTTCAATTCACAACTCTAGGAAACATCATTTGCAATGTCTTTTGTATGAATGGCTCTCATTGACATTATTTAGGACTTTGCCCAACTATAAACACAGTCCCTGTACTGCATAAGCCAAACTCACAACACTGAATACAACTTAGTGAAAGGCATTCATCCAGAGGTAGAATGCTGTGATTCCTTTAAATAATTCCTTGCAGACAATGGTCCCAAAACCAAGAGCCATAGAAAGACCCAGAGTATCATGCATAGCAGTATAGTTTCTGCCTCCTCTAAGTGGTTCCACAATTTTAATAACCATGTGATCTTGAGCAAGTTAATTAACCTTTCTAAGCCCCAGTTTGCTCACATGTAATACAGAGATAATATTTAAATCTGCCTCATAAGGTAATTATAAGATTTAAATTAGAAAACTATATAAAACACCAAGCAAAATATAAAACTATTATTATTACTTTAGAATTGGGATAGTTCTTAGACTTCAGCATAAGAAGTCACTATATTTCAGGATGATAATGAAAATACAAATATTTAATTCCTTATATACTCTCCTGTATTGGTTTTAATAAAAGAAGAACCACTTAATAAAAATCAAATAAATGATTAACCCTTACAAAGGAAGTATAGGTAATGACTAACCCAGGCCAAAAATTTGTTCAGGGAAGGTCATCTGTAGTACAGTGGAAACTACTCTGGTGAAGAAATCAGAAGACCCAATTTCAAGTGCTGTCATTACAGTTAACTAGGTGTGCCTCCTTAATGGATGTAAGTTAATGTCTCTTCATTCATTTCTTCATTGTAGAACTAAGGGCTTAGAGTGGATGATTATTGAGGTCTCATCTGTTAATTCACCCTTTGTGATTCTTTGTATCTTGTTGGTGCTACTTTTTGACTGGTTCAAAACAATAGCATCAATAATTTTGGAATCCATCAAGGCCCAGAAGTCTGAAATTAGTGGAATATGTGGTAGGAAAGTTCCAGTGTATCAACAAATCAATACCTAACTGCCATTTTGCTGTCTTCAAAATGCAGGCCTTTATATTAACAGAATGATGCTCTATTTATTGGAAAGCAATCCAAGAAAGAGTTATTTAGAGAGAGATGCTCCAGGAAAGATAAGCAAGTCAAGTAAAAATACAAAGGGGACTTACAAAATTGATCGAAATCAGGAATCAAATTGACACTTGAATTTGAGCTAATATTTAGTTTCTTAGAAAAATTCCCTTGCAGGAAGAAAGCAATCGTTGAAAGGATATAAATTTGTAAGGTGCCTATAAGCATTAAAAAATATATGAAAAAAAAAGAAAAAATATTGAAATCCCTGAATCTCTCAGATTATGTTAGCAGAAGAAATTAAAGAACATAGATTGAGTAGGCTAATTATGTGCAACTGAAACCAGGGCTTCAAACCAGTTCAAACCGGTTCAACTGTGGCCGATGAAGTAAAACCTGAACAGATCCTTATTTTTACAATTTGGATGATTTGGAAAAGTAATTGGAATGGGAAAAATTACAGGTTGAAGCCCTGAATGAGAGACTTGGAAGAGGCATTGTGAGCCCTTTCAGGAGCCTAATGCCTGTGATTGGATTATTGCCAGGATTGTGGAGGGCGACACACATTGAAAGCATCTCAGCTGGCCATCTTTGAGCGAGGCAGCATTGTTTCTCACTCGGCTCAAAACCCAAGGGGCAAGAGATTTGGCTGCTGTGCAGTAGGTATGCTGCCCTTGTTTTCTAAGAGCAAGATTAAGTTTCTAGCAGGGCTTCGACCTGTAAGTTTCCATTCTGGTTACCACTCCAGTTACCCAAATTCTAAAAATTCAAGTCTGTTCTGGTGTCGCTTCCCTGGCCATGACTGAACGGGGAAGGACCTGTTGGGATCACTAATTGAAGCTGCCACACCTATATAGTTCTTTCGTTTGTTCCCCTTAACCCACTGTCATACAGTTAATTCCAACTCATAGCAACCGTACAGGGTAGAATAGAACTGCCCCATAGGTATTCCAAGGCTTTAATCTTTATGGGAGCAGACTGCCACATCTCTCTCCTGCAGAACGACTGGTGGGTTTGAACTGCCAAACTTTTGGCTAGCAGCTGAGTGCTTAACCACTGTGCCACCTTTGTTCCCCTTAGCCAGTCATATTGTTTCACATAATAATGAAAGTCCGAGTTGCATCAGTTGCTTTTTTCTTACTTACAAGCAAACAATATTATTAAAGTTGCTAATAGTCTCTTCCATATTTCATGAACAAACAAATTGTGCAGGTGTCCAATCAGAATAAAACAATCCCCGTAAACTAGGGCGAGCTCCGTGGGATTCCCTTATGCTATCTTGCCTCTGTGAGTCAGCTTTCTAAGCAATGAGTTCATATCTAAGTTCTGTTTGGATTTGGTGGTGCAAATGGTTAAGTACTCAACTACTAACCTAAATGTGGGAGATTTGAACCTATGCAGAGGCACCTCAGAAGAAAGTCCTGGCAATTCTTGGTGACCTGCTTCTAAAAGTCACAGCCTTGAACATCCTATGAACATAAAATGACCAGACTTTAAGGTCCAACAGAAACTGGAGGAACCCCGGAAGCCATAGGCCCCAGACGTTTTGTTAACCCAGAACTAAAACCATTTAGGAAGACCACTGTTCAGACAAAGATTAAACAGGACTATAAAACATAAAATAATACTTGTGAAGACTGTGCTTTTTCATTCAATCAAAAACACGAGACCAAATGGTCAGCTCCTATCTGGAGGCAGGATGAGAAGGCAGGAAGGGACAGGAACTGGTGAATGGACACAAGAACCCTTGGGTGGAAAGGGGGAGTATGCTGTTGCATTGTAGGGATTGCAGCTAGTGTCACGTAATTAATGTGTGTATAAATTTTTGTATGAAAAATGGACTTGACCTGTAAACTTTCACCTAAGGCATAAAAAAAGAAAGAAAACCCTACGGAGTACAGCTTTACTATGCGACACATGGGGTTGCCTTAAGTCGGAAACGACTTGGAGGCAACTGATTTGTTTTAGTTTTGGTATAAACCACAAAACAGTGGGAGGAGAGCATGGCCGCTTCCTTTCTGTTTTATTGTGGTGGATAGATATCGGATGTATGGGGAGCTGAAGAAAGAACAAAAAAAGAGCACATTTAACTGATGCTAAATATGGTATTTTCACTGATTCTGTTTCTAAATTCAGGATATTTGATTGCACCTTAGAGGAATTGTACTTTTTATTCTTTATCACAAAATTAGCTAGGGATCCAAAATAAAATTTGCTGTTTGTAGTTGGCTCAGTTCTCTGTAGATTTCAAATAGAAACATTGAAGCACTGAGGGGAATGGTGAATTGGCATTGATTTTGAGCAGAATTATCTAGTATGCTAGTGGGATGTTAGATAAACCTCTAGGAGTTTTATACTACCTTTTAAAATGACAAGGCTTCAAAATTTCTCCCACCTCCCTCAGAAAACCTGAAAACTCGAAATCAGTACTAATTGGTGTTAAGAACTCATTCAATTTGTATTATTAGATGAATTAAGTTTATTTTTTTACTTAGTCTTTAGTATATAAAGAAAAAAGTATACTGGTAAACAATAAGCTTCTTTCTGATTTAGGAAATTCTAATATAAATGTGATTGTATAGCTTGTTTCTATAGTTACCATTTTTATGATATTTTGATTCTGTATATCCTTTGTCAGTCAATATTTTTGAGAATTTTTTACGTCTTAAGTTTTGAAAGTCTGACAAATCTTAAGCCAAAAATGTTTGCCAGGTGAAATGCTCCCAAGTTCTCAATTTTTTGGCAAGATCTAAGAACATTTACTAAGACCCCTAGAGCTAGAAGTATTGATTTTTTAATGGGTACACTTTCCTCAAATGGAGTCCATCGCTTAAATCCAACATCCGTTCCTTTCTTGAAGGAGCAGTTTCTTATTTCCAAGTAATTACTGTTCTTTTTGCCACTTATAATGCTGTGTTTAAAAATCTATATATTCTCCTAAGAAAATTTAAAATTAGTCTTTCATGCCAGAAAGCAAAGAGGCAATTTGGCATTCATTATTAATAAGTTGTTATAATATTTACTCAAAACATAGAATTTTGAGCTCCATTCTACATTAAAAACCATACTGTAGATTCTCTGAAATCAGGTGGGCACATCTCCCAGATTGGGGTGGGCAGGGATACCAGTTTTGTCACTTTTTACAGATTCTTGCAAGAAGTTAGGGATTGCAGTGCCTGCCGAAAAAGAAAAATTTCTTTTTCTACTTTTACAAAAAAGAATAAAAGCTTCCTGAGAGCGAGGGAGTCATGGTAACCCTTTGATCATAAGTTCCAATCACTTTGCTGATCATATAACCACTAGACTATCTGCTAGTGACTGGTGATGTATGGTGACAGGGATAGAAGAGGACATTCTGTTATTGATTTGCAATAATTCTCTCACCTCAGGCAAGGTGAAGTTAAAAATTGTCTGATCTCTCTCATTTCTTCCTAGTTCTCTGAATAGGCCTAACTCATCTATCCATTTTGATACCTACCTCTTAAGATGGCCTTGCTTGTACACCTACTCTACCGGCCAGTCATTAATAATAATAACAAGAAACCCCTCTCATATTTTAGTAGTTCAAGGACAGTTTTCTCTGGCTCTGCACAGCCTGGGAAGAGTATCCTGCCAGAGAAAGTAGAGATGGAGAGGCATTGTGGAAACCACGAACAGCCCAATGGGTCTATAACATCAGAGGTTCTTATGAGAGATGAGGCTGAGGATTGAAGGAGGAGCCAGTGAAAGGAGGCCTTGTTAGGAGCCTTATATGCAGATTGCTGGGGGTCTTATATGGGTGACGTAAAATGTGGACTTGATTCTGAGAGCTGGGAAGCCATTGAGTGACACTAAGCAGAGAGTAACATATTAATGACTTTTTTGTTGTTATTTTAAGAAAGTTCAATCTGGAAGCTCTGTGAAGAAAATTTTAGAGCAGGAGAAGCTACAGGCCATCTGACCAGCTAGGAAACTCTTTCAGCAATTTATTTGAGAAACTTGAATACTCAACGAAGGCAGTAACTGAGGATTGATATAAACAGACAGTTTGGAAAGACTTTGAGAGAACAGCATAGGTAACATTTTTTGATGGATTGCTGTCGGGTTGATTCTGACTCATGGTGACCCCCATGTGTGTCAGACTAGAGCTGTGCTCCATAAGGTTTTTAATGGCTGATTTTTCGGAAGTAAATCACCAGGCCTTTCTTCCGAGGACTTTCGGTTAGCAGCCCACTTGCAAAAGGGACTCTTTGTTTGATTGGATATGAGGATATGGAAAAAAGGTGTTAAGGGTGACTACGGATTCTAACTTGGGCAAATGAATGGAATTTGAAGTCTGTTTATTTCTTTACCTTATATACTGACACTACAACTTTTCAAAGATTATTTAAGGTGGCTTACAAAGAATTCTATTTTTAAAAATATTAATAGCAATTTTTAAAAAGAATGAAAGGAGAAGGAATGAAATAAAAACAGGCAAATAAAAAATATGATATTATAACAAAATAAGATGCAACTGAGAAGTGATATGAATACACAAAATTATTTAATGAAGGTCTATAACTTGTTGAAAAGGTAGGTCACAAATCAGTTTAGCTCAAAGGTATTTAGTAGGCAAATCAACAAGAGAAACATATCAGTTACAAGATCCATTCCATGCTGCCTGGAAGGTAGCAACCAATCCACTGTTACAGAAACTCATCATCATTTCCGATTCTGCAAACAGGGAAATTTACATCTAGGAAGTAGTCCCATTCCCTGGAAGAGAAAACATGAAAGGAAGAGATTTTAGAGGGAAATAATGCTGAATTTTGTCTGAAATCGATGTTATCTTACACCCTCTCTAATTAAATGGATTTCTTATTTCTTCCAAACACTCCCTCCTTCCCGTCCAACACTTTGTAGCAAATAATTTCTGAGTATCTACAATGTGCTTTGCTAAAGCATTTTCTGTCACATAAATTGCTTTCCTCTTGTTCTGTTTTAATAGCCCTTCCCCTCCTTTACGGCTTGACTCATTTCCTAACTCTTAAGTGCAGTTGAATATGTAAGTAATCTACAGTGCATATTAACACTTTTGTGGGCTGCACTCCATAAAAAAAAAAAAAAAAAATTCATAGGTCTTAAATATTTTAAGTCTTCTTTCCTGTCCACTTGCTATCTCTACTACCCAAATCTTACAATCCAAGTTTTTTAAAGTGTGTGTTGGGTTTCACTAGTAGTACTTGAAATGATTTTAGGATATACATAAACATGGCCTTAAATAACATGGGGTCACATAGTGAGATAATGTCCCTCTTTCAATTCTTTCTAACACCTCCTGATTAATTCAAGAGGAAGGTCTTGATTTTGTATGTTTCTAAAGTTTTTATACTAATCTCCTTTAAATCAAATGATAGTAGATCTCCACTTAGAGTTATCTTGCAGTCAACAGTATCCAGCTAGACTTTGTTAATTTTTATTTCTTTTTTGTATTAAATTGTATTTTCAAAAAATAAGAGGTTTTTTTTTTTTTTTAATTTAGTGTAGTGAAACAATTTGATTTTAAAATAAATTTATTTTAGTTAGGAAGTGAATTGAGTGAATTAATTTAATGACAATATTAAGGAATGAGTATAGAAGGTTGCAAATGTGGAGAAAAAATGAAGATATTATACTTGTTCATGGATATGGTAAAAATCAGAAATTTAAGATGTAGATGACTAAATTTGGGAGACAAGCTTATGACCGTCACCAAGCCAAACCACTTGGCCTTCGGTAAATACACTTTTCTATTTCAGTCTTTTATGCCTTTCCTTGTGCTGGTAACTTACCTTGGAAATCTTCCCACCTCCCAGCTTTTTCCACATGATAATTTTTACTTATCCCTTGAGATTTAGAGTCTATGTCTCTTCCAATGTGAAACCTTCATATGTCTCCTATTACACCAAAGGAGCCCTGATGGCACAATGGTTAAGCTGCTAACTTAAAGGTTGACGGTTGGAACCCACCAACCACTCAGTGGGAGAAAAGACCTGGCATAAAGATTACAGCCTAGGAGAACTAATGGGGCAGTTCTACTCTGTCTTATAGGGTCACTACGAGTTGGAATCAATGTGATGGCAACCACAACAATGTTGTATCTCAAGGTCCCTAGGTGGCACAAACGGTTTGCACTTGACTATTAACCTAAAGGTTGGCAGATCAAATGCACCCAGTGGTATCATGAAAGAAAATCCTGGTGATCCATGAAAACTCTATAGAGCAGTCCTAGTCTGTAACACACAGGGTTGCCATGAATCAGAATTGATTTGACGGCAATGGGTTTGGTTTTGGGTTTATTGTATATCAAAAGAGTCCCTGGGTGTTAAAAATGGTTAAGTTTGACTAATAACCAAAACGCTGGTGGTTTGAACTCACCCAGAAGAAAGACCTGGCAATCTGCTTTTGAAAGGTTGCAGCCATGAAAACTCTGGAGCACAGTTCTACCCAGAAACATATGGGGTCACCATGAGTCAAAATCAACTCGAAGGAATTTTTTTTTTCAATTGCATCTGTGTTGGCATCTTGTATAAGCTATCACTTATTAAACTGCTGGGCAAGGATTTAAGTATCACAACTTCTGCTCATACTTCCAATTCCATTGCCAACCGCACTAGTAGAATAGCTCTGTCTTGATCTCAACCTAGTTTAATCACCTATGTCCAGGACAGTTTTTCCTATTTTACAAATATGACTGGGGCAGGGGAGGGGGATAAATTCTGAAGGTAGATGAAAGGGCAATGTATTGTAAGTCATTGGAAGTATTGGAAGTCAACTGGGCAGGCATCCCAAAATGTGTCTACTCTCTGTGTTCAGGCTTCAGTAATAGGCTGATGACCTTGGTAGTGCTCTAGTGTGCTGAGGTTGTCTAGCCATTATACCTTCTCTATGGTATTCTAGTAATTCGAAAGAAAAGATAAAACTACCCATTGCCCTCGAGTCAGTTCCGACTGATAGCAACCCTATAGAACAGAGTAGAACTACCCCATAGGTCTTCCGAGGAGCAGCTGGTGAATTCAAACTGCTTGGCTTTTGGTTAGCAGTCGTAGCTTTCAACCACTGTGCCATCAGGTCTCTGATAAAATTACACTGGGTCCACAAGCCTTGCAAAAAAAGACCCTGAAAAATTGTATAAATGTCACCTACCTGAAAAGTAATGCCTCCCTACTCCATGAGCCAGAGATTAATAATCTATACATAGAGTGAGACCTCACGTACCCAATTCTCTTGCACCTTTAAAAATGGCTTGCAGGAGGTGTCTGACCTCCTCTAAGTTTACTAGGGGCAAGGAGAATCAAGACCAACAACCCAAGGCTGATTCCTGTAAGGCAGAGATCAGACATCCCTCCTCTTTCCACTATCTTTACTAATTTTGATACCAACGTTTCCTCCCACAGGGTTTGATAATTCATTGCAATGGTCACACAGAACTCACAGTCAGTTATCATGAATATGGGGTTTACTAAGGAAGTAGCAGTTACAATTCAGACTCAGGAACACTCAGGATATAGGTGTTCCATCGGGACAGACTCTTCACAGCTGTGCTTGCAGGCACAACTCTCCCTGGCCCACGGCCTCTACCCAGAGGCACTCAGATTTCTCTCTCCATGGGCCAGGAGGCCCACCATGCTGTCTCCTGCTGTTGGGTCTCTGCTGTGGCTTCTCTACCATCTTCAGTGTTATAGATCTCTCTATCTCCCGGTTCCAGGAGCTTCTTAGTGCAGAGATCCTGGATCCAAAGAATATGCTGGCTCCAGGTTGTTCCTCCTTGGTGGTGGTAGGATCTTCTCTTTTCCTGCCTCTAGGGTGGCTCATTTCAAGGCCAGTGGAATGGCAAAACTGACCAATTCCTTTGGTGGCACAATTACCCTGTCTGCACGGCTCTGCCCAATCCCTTGTCTAGAGGATGGCTAGAAGGACCATATTAAGTAATTCATTACACCACAGGCCACCACCTGGCTTTTCTGGCCGTGGTTCTTTTATATTTGGAGGTAACTTCCCCCTCTCAATCATTTTACCAGTCCAAAACAGTCATTAACTATTAGTCTTTTAGTAGGGCAAAAAGCCATTCAGGTCTGTTGCAGGTATCCATCTGATTTGGCCAGGTTATCCAATAGTTAGCCTCCTCTTCACCCTTTGTGGCATCTGATTCTGGTCTCTGATAAGATTTAACTGAGAGAAGATTATTTTCTTGCTCTGAGCCTCACAAGGTATCAGCATAGCAAAATCTTTAGGGGATTTTAGGTTTGACTACTGTACTGGAGTCCAGCAATGCCTCCCCCTTAGACCACTCTTTTGTGGGTAAAGTTTCTACAGTTTTTACAATCACAATTAACCCTGTTAACAATCAACCCTCACAGCTGAATCATATAATCTTATCAGCCTCTTCCCCCCGACCCCGTCCCCAGACCCATCAGAAAAAGAGAAATCTATTCAGTGGGGATCCTTCATTGTCTCCTTCATTTAATATAAGCATACTAACCAAAGTGTGTAACCAGCCATTTCATGCCTTTATCTGCCCCCGTTGTAGATAGCCAATGTTTAAATTACTTGTCTTTTATCAAACCAGTATGCTAAGGAGACAAATATATTTCTTGGTCTTGCAGAATCTTCTGTTCAGTTTGGAACTTTGAGCATCTGCATCCATAAGCAGAGTCCAGTCTAGAGCAAGCTATCAAATTGTAGCAATCTATACCAGCTCATTGTGTCAAACATCATTCTCTTTATTCAGTTTGTTCTGGTAAGCTCATACACGGCCATCCAATCTAGTTCACAATGGGTAGCAGCCTTGGGCTCAAAGTTCACATACACCTCCTGACATTTCAGACAGCCCCTTCACGCTCTCTCATCCCTAGCCCCCTTGAGCTAAGTCAACAGATTCCACCTGTAAACTTCAGGAGTCCACACAACTCTTCTGACCAGCCAGCCCTTCCTCTCTCTCTCATCCCTAGACCCATGGGCTAGGTCAATGGATATCAGTGGAACATGTCCAAACTCAGCCCATCTCTTCATTGCTGCACTTTTTCCACTTCCACTCATGAGTGGACCCAGGTGGTCACCACAAGTGAGCAGACCAAGCTGACAGCTTCCTTTAACATGCAGTACTGAAAGAAGATTCCCTCCAATGGGCACTGACACTTCCTGCTTCAATGCATCCAACAACAAATTGCTTGCTCAGAATTCAAAAAGCAAAACACTTTTTTTCTTTCTCTGTAGGTCTTTCTTTTAAATGCAAATCTCCTGTTCTCTTAGCAGTTCTGGGTGGTTCTGCATATCTTTTCAAATGCAAATCTTAGGTTTTCAACCTAAGCCCCACTCTATACAAAGGGCTACTGCATTCAAACCAATAACCTGTGTTTCCCTCAGGCAAATTCTAGTTCCTCTTTTAGCATATCCAATCAAGTATTGGCTGAAGGTAGAGCTACACTCTCTGTAATCTATAATACCCAATATTCATTTCTACTATACATTTAGGTCTGTTTTACAGCCCTAGGCAGGAGAAACATTCAATATCTATAGTAATTCAACTAAACACATAATTCTAAACACATAACCCTTTTTAAAAAACATTCCAGTTGCACCTTCTCTTCTCCATGCTTTAACTATCTTCCCATTCATATGCATATGGTCTTGGGCCTCTGTCTGGGTGGACCCAGTAGGTCCTGGCCCTCTATCAATCATCCTGCTTATCTGGCCTGGCTTTCACTGCAGGTCATTCTGGTTGCAGCTTTTCAGCCATTACAGGTAAAAACAACCAAAGTTACCATTTAAGAATCAAAAGTTTCACTTCCCAAGCCCCTTTATTCTTTCTCTTACAAAGTTACTTGCTTTCATTAGTCTAGAGCCATTGCAAAGAATCATAAAATGGAGCACAGCCACACAACACTGGGAATCATGGCCCAGGCAAGTCAACACATAACCCCAACCATCACAGGTTCCTATACCTTATTTGTACATTCCCACTCAATCATTGCGTGCAAGTCACAAAGACTATGGCTAGAAGGGCCATATAAAATAATTCATTGCACTGCAGGCCACCCCCTGGGTCTTCTAGCCATTAACTCTTTCACACTTGAAGGATTAACTTCCCCCTCCCAATCATTTTGCCAGTCCAAAACAGTCATTAACAATTAGTCCTTCGGTAGGACAAAAGAGTCCTAAGGGCGAGGTTACTCAGATACCAGCTATTCAGTTCTGCTACAGGTGTCCATCTGATTTGGCCAGGTTCTCCAGTAGTTCATCCCCTCTAACTTCACGGCCAGTTAAATTCCAGATCTCTCAGGCATGACAGTGGAGGTATATTCTTGGTACAACTTAAACAGAAGATACCTGATTACTGGATCCTAAGTGCACTAGAAGGATGAGATAACATATAGGCACTGATTAAAAATCTTCATATTGAAAGTCAACCTTGCCCTATTTCCAGTAAAACAGGTGCCAGGCATATAGTCTCTTCTTTGAAGAAACTGAAAAGTCTAAGCATATAGTTCTCCCAATTTTGGAAAATGATGATAGTGGAATTGGCACTAAGTTAACAGTTGGTTTGCTGCCTGGTCATGCTGAGGTGAAGTCCACTGCCCTTGACCTACTCTGCTTTTGAGAGTCATACTCTTAAACATGAATGAGTAGCTAGGGCTCATCAGATATTTGTGGAAAACCTCCAAAGAAATGAAGGAAACTAAAATTGTCTTAGTTACTTAGTGGTACAGCAATACAAATATCACAAGTGGGTGGCTTTGAAGAACAGAAATTTATTTTCTCACTAACAGTCCAAATCAGGGTCTCAGCTGTGTCTATTTCTTCCTTGTTGGTAGCCCTAGGCATTCCTTAGCTCACTGATGTTCCTTGACTTGTAGAAGATCCTCACATGGTGTGTGTTTTTCCCCATGTGTGACTCTGTGTGTATTCTGGACTTTTTTTAATTCAGAAGTGATTAGGTTTAGGATCCAGACTACTTTGGTATGGTCTCATTAATATGATAATAACAACAACAACATCAAACCTATTTCCAAACTCAGTCATATGTACAGGTACAGGGTTTAGGATTTCAACACGTATTTTGTGGGGGACACAATTTGATCCATAGCATAAAAAAACAAAAAATAAAAATTCTGAGAAAATAGGGATGAAGCAGGAAAAGCTGGAAATTTAAAACAAGCAATTCAATACATTATATTATCATCATATAGAGAGAAGAAAATATTGTTTCCTTCAAAAAAGAACATGAAGCCATGAAAAAAATAGCAACCAGGAAACATGAGTGAGATAAACAAACCTAATTTTTAAAAGAAGTGCTGAGAGAAAACTGAGTAAATTTCCCAGAAAAACAAGAAGACAAAGAAATGGAATGTAGGAGGAAAAAAAGAGTCCTGGGTGGTTAGCCTGTCAACACTCTGACCAAAAGGAGCTCCAGAAAGGTAGACAAGAGAAACTGGGGAGTTGTGGTGGAGATTACTGAATGAATAATACAGGACAATTCTCCACAGGTAAAGATGGTAAATAGAGAGATTGAAAGTTATCGTTCAGAGTACAACAAAATGTCCTCAACAGTAGAGGAAAATGAATGTGGAACATACAGGAACTCTCTGCACTGTCTTTGCAACTTTTCAGCAAATCTAAAATTATTCTAAAATTAAAAAGTTGATTTTTATGAAATTATCTCACATGGAATATTTTATGAGTTGGAATCGACTCAACAGCAACAAGTTTGGTCTTTATTTTGGTTTTAAACTATTTTATGGAAAACTTCTGAGAATTTTAGAAGTAAAAGAAGACATAGAATCCAAAACAGCAGAACTAACACCGGAAAGGTCCTTGGATCTGAAGGGCACTGTTTCAATTTGATTGAGGTGATTTGAGAGCTCAGATTAGGAGATCGTCAGGAAAATGATGGAATTGTGAGTTTATACATTAGCTTGAGCATTTTGAAAATTATGATCAGGCACATCGTCTTCTATATAAATAAGAAAAAAATGAGGCAATATATAAAAAGTTAAGAAAATTGAAAGTGTTTTGCAATAAAAGAAATGCTATTATAGCTCCCTACATGACAATACTTACATAGTCATCATGAAATGTGTAGTAAATTAACTCTGTTGGAGAAGGGGAAGTGAGTGATGGTGTATCTATCGACTATAACAGGAAGTCTATTGATAATGGTGAAAATTGATAAAATTCAAGGCATAGTAATATTGTTTGTCTAAATAGGCAAAAATATGAGGAGAAAGAGCTAAACCTGGTGAAAATGCTTTACTCCATGGCACAAAACTGAATGGTAAAAAGACACTGGACAGTGATCTACATTTTTTTTAGTTAGAAGCCTATTAGAATTATTTTCTTTCATTTTTTTTTTTTTTTGATATATGTATGGCACTTTAATTAAAAATAGAGATGATATTCATGTATACTATTTTAGGGGAGAAGAGCAAAACTGGTTATAAGTATCACTATTTTCTCTTTTGAATATTGATTATTGATAGCATCAGAGCCATATTTCTGTGCCATATGTGAATTTTGAGTAGATACAATTTATAAATATATTGAAGAACACTTTGAAGTAAATTTCCAGAATTATTATTTTCTTCATTATATTTTTGCATTTCAACATCACTTATTTATTAATCTAACATACATTTATTGATCACATGCTATAGACCACGCATAGCACACAGTGCTTGAGATACATTAGTTAAAAAGTAAAAAAAAAGCAAAGGTTCCTACCTTCATGAAGTTTATATTACCAAGGCAGGAGACACAAAATGAACAAAATAAGTAAGTTATGTTAGGTGGTAAGAACTATGGATAAAAGCAAAGCAGAAAGACGGTAGAGGGCACACGGGGAAGGAGGTGTATCACAGTGGATTTAACAGAATCGCAGTTGACTTGTTCATTTCTTATGTCTTACCTGAAATGAATACTGAATAGTACCTGAATTCCTCCTCAAAGAAGAACATTTTAAAAGGAAAGTTTAAGAAAAGTGTTTATCACACAGTGTATGGAGAATAAACACTTAGTAGAAGTTAATTAAAATATTGCTATTCTCATCCCCACTCCTAAATCTGCTGTCTTAGAGGAAGCATTCTTTATGGAGGAACAAGAATGAACTTTGAAGCCAGAAACGTGGGATTCAAATCTGGGTTTGATATTGTAACAGGTGAGTAACTTTGGCAAATTACTTAACCTCCCTAAGGCTGATTTCTCAATTGTAAAATGAAAATACTAATTATCTGATAGCTGTGTGGTAAAGATGTATTAAGTATATGCAATATGTTGAGGACAGTGCTTGGTTCATAGTTGGAACTCAGTACTTTTTAAAAGTTCAGGTATTTATGCACTTTGGCACTGTATAAAACTCAGGCAATATTATTTTCTCCTAATGTACTTAATTTGTGCTTGATTTAATTCAAACTTCAACATTAATATGAAAATTTATATTAAGTTCTTAAATCACACCGGAGGCACTTCATCAATTTGATTTCTATCCATTTCAACATAATAATTACTCAATATTAAGGATTTAAAAAAATAACTGTGAATTTTTAGTTTGTTTGCAATGTTCTTTTTTTTTCTTCCTGTTTCTTCTCTTTCTCTCCTTCCCTTTCTCCAACTCACCCAGCTCTGTGCACTGCCACCACCCCTTCTGGAGGGGCTGTGCTGCACAGCTTTGTTGGAGAGTCACTGCACTGGGTTTGGTCTGCCATCACCGGCTGACTCTCTCACTGCCATTTTATTTATTGTTTTTGTTGTTGTTGTTATTGTTTCTTTTCTTGCTCTCTCTCCCTTCCTTCCTTTCCTTTCTCCCATCCACCCAGCCCTGTGTGCTGCCCCCAGCTTCTTGGTGAGTGGTGCCGTACTGCTTGGCTGGAGAGCCTCTGGCACATGGTATCCCCAGGTCTGTGCCACCCCCACAGGCTAGTTCCCTCAGGACCATATTTACAAATTTTCTTTATCTTTCCCCTTCTCCTTTTCCTTCTGCCTCTCACCTAGGCTGCCTCCACCCCTTCCTGATGGGCCATGCCATGCCAACCAGCAAGAGAGACATCAGCTCACAGCCACCCCAATTCTGCTCTTCACCAATGGCTGGCTCCCCCAACCACATTTTTTTTGTTTCTGTTGTTGTTATTATTATTTATTTACTTTTTTGTTTGTTTGATCATTGGTTTCTTCTTTTTCTTTCCCCTCTTTTCTTTTCTTTCTCCCTCCCACCAACCCCATGCACCACCTATGCCACT
Source organism: Elephas maximus indicus (assembly GCF_024166365.1). Lineage (NCBI taxonomy): Eukaryota > Metazoa > Chordata > Mammalia > Proboscidea > Elephantidae > Elephas > Elephas maximus. The sequence continues at coordinate 141,865,246 of NC_064821.1, forward strand.
TCTTGGTAGGCCAAGCACACCACTCAGCTAGACAGCCACTAGCACACAGCCTCAGTGGATCTACCCCACCCCCACCCACCAAATCCTACTGCACTGCCATATTATTTACTTTTTTTTTCCTTTTATTTTTTGGGTTTTTTTTGGGGGGGTTGTTTATCTCTCTTCTTTCACTCACTGACAGCTCTGCACATCACACCCTCTCATTTCCCCCCGTGGGATATAGGAATGAAAGTCTTTTAAGATCCTAACATCTATCTTTTAAGATCTTAACTGTGTGCCAAGTGCCACACCCCCAAGCATACTAACACAGCCCCCAGACTGCACCCTGCACCACTTCCCAGCCCTGCCCCATTGCCCCCAGTTCATGCCACAAACTACCTATCCCTACCCCTCACCCCCATTGGACCCACCCTACTGCACCATAGCTGAGTGACCAGCCCTGACCACCTAGACAAGGTGGTGAGAAGTATCATGCCCACAGGCAAGCAAACAATAATACACACCCAGCCCACCTGCCCAGACATAACCAAATAAAACAAAAAAGTAAGACAAAACAATAAAATCTACAATCAATAAACAAAGAAAATAATTCTTGAATGTCCCAGAGACAGCAGCCAGTATCAAAAAATATTTTTTAAAAAGCAGAGAGGATGGCTCCAGAAACTGATCAAAATAAAACAACGGATGACTTACTGCTAGAAGACAAGTCACTGGAGCTACTTAACAGGGAATTCAAAACTCTAATATTCACAGTTCTCCAACAGATGAAGGAAAATGCAGACAAAAATAAAGAAGAAATAGACAAAATCATGGAAGAAATCAGGAACATATTACAGAAACAAAATGTCAAAATAAACAACTAGAAATCATACAAAAACAGCAATTAGAAATCCAAAAGATAAACAACAAGATTTCAGAAATGGACAGTGCAATAAAAGGTTTTAGGAGCAAATTTGAAACAACTGGAAGTAGGATCAGTGAAATGGGAGAAAAGTCCTTTTTTACTACTTTGAGGAAAAATCAGAGAAAAAAATGAAGAAACCATGAGAATGATGTGGGATACAGTCAAAAGCAATGATTTGCGTGAGATTGGAATTCCAGAACAGGGGAAGAAAACAGAAAACACAGAGAAGATCATTGAAAATTTGCTGACAGAAAACTTCCCTAATGTCATGAAAGACAAAAATGTGGCTATTCAAGAAGCTCAGCAAACCCCGTATAAGTTAGACCCCAAAAGAAAAACTCCAAGACATCATAATCACACTTGCTGAAACCAAAGACAAAGAAAGAATCCTGAGAGCAGCTCTAGAAAAATGAAAAGTCACAAACAGAGGGAAAGCAGTAAGACTAAGCTCTGAGTACTCAGCAAAAACCATGCAGGCAAGAAGACCATGGGATGATATATATAAAATCTTGAAAGAAAGGAAAAAACAAAAAAAAAAAAACCTGGCAACCAAGAATAATATATCTTGCAAAAATCTTGCTCAAATATGATGGAGAAATTAGAACATTTCTATATAAACAGAAATTAAGGGAATGCATAAAAACCCACCCAAACTTACAAGAATTATTAAAGGGAGCACTTCGTTTAGAGAATCGACAAAAGACAACAACTTGAATCCAGCACATAAAAGCATCAACCAGATACAAACCTAGATAAAAAAAAAAAAAAAAAACTCAATGAAATTCTACCCATAGAACTCAGCATCATATAAAAAAATAATACATTATGATCAAGTAGGATTCATACCAGGTATGCAAAGATGGTTCAACATTGGAAAATCAATCAATGAAATCCACCATATAAATAAAAGAACAGAACCACATGATCATCTCAATCAATGCAGAAAAGGCATTTAATAAAGTCCAACACCCATTCCTGATAAAAACTCTCAATAAAATAGGTATAGAAGGGAAATTTCTCAACATAATAAAGGCTTCTATGCAAAACCAATGGCCAACATCATTCTTAATGAAGAGAGGCTGAAAACATTCCACTTGAGGAGAGGAACAAGACAAGGATGTCCTTTATCACCACTCTTATTTAGCATTCCATTGGCAGTCCTAGCTAGAGCAATAAGGCAAGAAACAGAAATAAAGGGGAATCTAAATTGGTAATGAAGAAGTTAAACTCTCCCTATTTGCAAATGATATGATACTATACATAGAAAATCCAAAATACTCCACGAACAACTACTAAAACTAATAGAAATATATAGCAGAGTAGCAGTATAAAAGATAAACATACAAATATCAATTGGATTCTTATATACTAATAAAGAGAAAAACGAAAAGGAAATCAGGAAAACAATACCATTTATAATAGCCCCTAAAAATATATACTTGGAATAAATCTAACCAGGGAAATAAAAGGCCAATATAAAGAAAACTGAAAAACACTACTGCAAGAAACCAAAAGAGACCTACATAAATGAAAAAATATACCATATTCATGGACAGGTAGACTTAACATTGTGAAAATGTCAATTCTACCCAAAGCAATCTACAAACACAATGCAATCTTGATCCAAATACCAACAACATTCTTTGAAGAGATGAAGAAACTAATCAGGAACTTTACATGGAAAGGGAAGAGGCCCCAGATAAATAAAGCACTATGAAGAAGAATAATAAAGTAGGAGGACTTGAGCTGCCTGACTTTGGAACCTACTATACAGCTATGGTACTGGTACAAAGACAGACACATTGACCAATGGAACAGAATTGAGAACCCAGATGTAAATCCATCCACCTATGGTCACCTGTTCTTCAACAAAGGTACAAAGTCCACCAAATGGGGCAAAAAGAGTCTTTTTAACAAATGGTGCTGGCAAAACTGGATATCCATCTGTAAAAAAATGAAACAAGATCGCTAACACCAAACAAAAAAATTAATTCAAAATGGATCAAAGACCTAAATATAAAACCAAAAACTATAAAGACCATAGAAGAAAATATGGGGTCAATGCTGAAGGCCCTAATACACAGCATTTACAGGATACAAACCATAACTAAAAATATACTAACACCAGAAGATAAGCTAGATAGCTGGGATCTTCTAAAATTTATACACTTATGTGCATCAAAAGACTTCACCAAAAGAGTAGAAAGAGAAACTACAGTTTGGAAGGAAACCCTGGTGTTGTAGTGGTTAAGAGCTATAGCTGTTAACCAAAAGGCCAGCAGTTTGAATCCACCAGGTGCTCCTTGGAAACCCTGTGGGGCAGTTCTACTCTGTCCTATAGTGTCACTATGAATTGGAATCAACTTGATGGCAACGGGTTACAGATTGGGAAAAAAAATTTGGCTGTGACAAGTCCAACAAAGGTCTAATCTCTAAAATCTACAGGAAAATACAACAAAAAGACAATTCACTTAAAAATGGGCAAAGAATATGAACAGACACTTCACCAAAGAAGACATTCAACTGGCTAACAGAAACATGAGCAGATGCTGGCGATCACTAACCATTAGAGAAAAGCAAATCAAAACCACAATGAGATACCATCTCATCCCAACGTTAGTGGCACGAATAATAAAAAAAAGAAAAACAGAAAATAACAAACATTGGAGAGGTTGAAGGGAGATTGGAACTCTTAGGCACTGCTGGTGGGAATTTAAAATGATATAACCATTTTGTAAAACAATATGGTGCTTCCTTAGAAATCTAGAAATAGAAATACCATATGATCCAGCCATCCTACTCCTAGGAGTATATTCTAGAGAAATAAGATCCATCACATGAATAGACATATGCACACCAATGTTCATTGCAGCATTGTTCACAATAGCAGAAATATGGAAACAACCTAGGTGCCCATCAACAGATGAATGGATAAGCTAATTATGGTACATACAAACAATGGAATACTATGCAACGATAAAGAACAATGATGCATCTATGGGGCATCTCACAACATGGATGAATCTGGAGGGCATTATGCTGAATGAAATGAGTCAATCATAAAAGGACAAATATTGTATGAAACTCATGAAAAAGTTTACACACAAAGAGAAACAATCTTTGATGGTAATGAGGGAGGGGAGAGGTGGAGAAGAAAAAACACTAACTAGATGGTAGATAGTAGTAACTTTGGTGAAGGGTAAGACAGTACACAATACTGGGGAAGCCAGCACAACTTTTCTAAGGCAAGGTCATGGAAGTTCCGTAAAAACCAAAAAAACCAAACCCACTGCCATTGAGTTGATTCTGGCTCATAGCGACCCTATAGGACAGAGTAGAACTGCCCCGTAGAGTTTCCAAGGAGCAACTGGCGGGTTTGAGCTGCCAACCTGCTGGTTAACAGCTGTAGCCACCAGGGTTTCCAGAAGCTCCATAGATACATCCAAACTCCCTGAGGGACCAAATTATTGGGTTGAGGGCCGTAGGGACTATAGTCCTGAGGAACATCTAGCTCAACTGGCATAACATAGTTCATAAAGAAAATTTTCTTCTTTGATGAGTAGCGTCTGGTATCTTAAAAGCTTGTGAGCAGCCATGTAAGATACTCCACTGGTCTCACCTTGTCTGGAGCAAGGGAGAATGAAGAAAACCAAAGACACAAGGGAAAGGTTAGTCCAAAGGACTAATGGGCCACAACTACCACAGCCTCCACCAGACTGAGTCCAGCACAACTAGATGGTGCCTAGCTACCAACACTGACTGCTCTGACAGGCATCACAACAGAGGGTCCCAGACAGAGCTGGGGAAAAATGTAGAACAAAATTCTAACTCACACACAAAAAGACCAGACTTACTGGTCTGTCAGAGACTGGAGAAAGTCCCAGAACATGGCCACTGGATCTCCTTATAGCTCAGTAATGAAGTCATTCCTGAGGTTCACCTTTCAGCCAAAGATTAGACAGGCCCATGAAACAAAAACGAGACTAAATGGGCACACCAGCTTAGGGGCAAGGATGAAAAGGTAGGAGGGTACTGGAAAGCGGGTAACGGGGAACCCAAGGTTGAGAAAGGGAGAGGGTTGAGATTCTGTGGAATTGGCAACCAATGTCACAGAACTATGTGTGAATTGTTTAATGAGGAACTAGTTTGCTCTGTAAACCTTCACCTAAAGTGCAATTTAAAAAAAGTTAAAAATGTGGCAATCATTAACATCAATAAATCTTTACTGAACACTTTGTATTGGATTCTTTGGTCCTGGAGATACTGGGTTTTATTTTGATCTTTATACTTTTCTTAAAAACAAGAACACACTAAATGAGGTCGCTAAGTCCTAGAAAAGAAGAGTGGCTGGTGGGGGGGTGTGGGGGGGAGGGAAACCTTTGCTATAAACAAACAAAATGCTCTTTGGGATTTCTATCTATTTGTGTGCTCATTCCTGTATCTGTTTTTTTAGACTCTTAACATTGTTTTTAGTTTGAAACCCAAGTAGTCCATGGAAAGTACAAAGCAGGAGGAACCTTAGATCTAATCATTCTTCAAACCAATCCTGTTAGTTTTGGCAGGGCCTACACACAGGGGGGTATCAGGACTGTGTGACGGTAATGGGAATACCACCATACTTTTCAGAGCGCCCAGACATCAGAGAAAGCAAGAAGCAATTGAGATGACAGGAAGTGAACATAGGAATAAGTGAAGGAAAGACAAAGTAAGAGAAGATCAATGGGAAGTGAGTGGACATTTGGGGTTTGAATCATGGTTCAGGAATTAAGACAGATAAAACCAAAGCTGAAAGAAAAAACATTCACCAGAGGTCAAAGGTGACAGACAGTAATGTCCATGAGAAGGATGAAGGACCATTGAGATAACATTGAGGAAGAATATAGGTAAGACCATTTTCTGTACCAAGCAGAAGTTTCATATACACTCAGAGCTAGCAAATTAACTAACTCAATAAATGTTAGTCAATTAATCAGTCCCAGGCATGGACAATCTAGTGTTTCTAAACATGAGAAGAGGATTAACTTGGATGAATCAGGATTGATGAAGGCTCCCATTTGAAGCCAGTAGTCCCTGCTCCTTCAGGATGGGACAGTTGGTTCTCCCCATCCTTACAATGTATTTCTTATTATTATCAATTAATATTTATGCAGCAGCCTCTACAAACTCTTCTACCAGAGAACGACGTCTTCAACCTTAATTTGTGTGGTCAAGTGTCATCATGGCTTTGCTATTCTCAGTAAGCACACAGATAGAAAGTTGATGTCGCATTTTTCAAAGAATTTCTACATTTTAAACATTCCGACGCTGAGCAAACCATGTTAGAATAACATAGCACTTGATTTGATACTTCTTATTGGCTGTTTTAATTTTTGCACCTCTGAACCAAATTTTTAACACATGAGAAGCTCTCTCCACTAATTTGCAACAAATACCTTACAAGAATGATAATTTATATTTCTCAAAAAATTAAATCCATGAGCTTTATTGAAGTTCGTCAGAGCAGTAATGTTAGAATTATGATCAATTCAGCCTCTTTGGAAAATACCCTTTTATTATCTCATGAAAATATTTCTGTTTTGAGTGTATAAAAATGCACCCTACATTGTGTTCATCAGGTTGAATGTGTATTTGCATCACTGGGACATTGGGCAGTTAACCTAATCCTTCTTTAGAAGATTGTTTTTTCTCAATACAATATTTTATTCCTACAGTTATGGAATTTAGGTCTTTGACATTTTAAAAATGATCAATAATGCGATATCATAATTTCTAATTAATTCCTTATGGCATCCATAAATTAACAGGTAAATTAGCAGCTGGTATTTATGTCAAATAATGGATTTCTATAATGTATAAAGGATTTGATTTTAACTTGCACTACTTTGAATTATGAAGGTCACCATTTTGTTTCCCCTGGAAAAAATAAATGTGAAAAAAACATTTTTCCCCCTTTTCCTCAAGGGGTTACTGAGTAAAGAGTACTGTGTCATTATGGGACAAATGGTCCAAATGCTCCAGATAGAGAAGAGTAAAATTATCAACTCTAGATAACTATGTAGTGTCACTATTTGTGTTAGAAGAGGATTTTCAATGAGACAGTATGCAATTTAACATGTACCAGTGAGCCTCCCATGTGGAGGTTGTTAATAAAAGTATTATTATTTAATTTTATTAAAATTATTAAACATTTTCTAAGATGAACTTTTGTCCCTCAGTTTTAAAAATGAAAATTGTTTCATGGTAAGGACTCTTCTATGATAATCTAGGAACTTTGGTGCTGAAGTTATTTAAAAGTTACTTCTTTTTAAAGCTTCTACTCAAATTTACTCAAATAAATGGAAATAACTTTGTCCCATATTTCAAGAGCTTAATGCTGTATGCACACCTATGCTTACTGCAACACTATTCGCAATAGCCAAAAGATGGAAACAGACTAAGTGACCATCAGTGAATGAATGGATAAACAAAATGTGGTACATATTGACAATGGAATACTATGCAGTCATAAAGAATGATCTAGTCCCCAAATATCCTGGAACTTGGATGAGCCTAGAGGACATTACACTGAGTGAAATAAGTCAATCATAAAAGGACAAATATTATATGATCTCGCTTTTATAAAATGACAAGAACAGCTATATATACAGAGACCAATGTCACTGGTGGTTACTGGGGGAGCAGAGGAGGATTCATTCTGTAGGGAGTAGTCACTTCTGATTCACTGTGCTGGAAAAGGTAGAACTGAATAAGGGAGAAGAATGCACAGCTTAACCAAGATAAGTGATGACATTAGGCTGTATACACACACACACACACACAAGATGTTTAGGTAAATGCCCTGTTATATATAATTTTGCAACAACAACTACCGAAATAAATGTGTGTATTTATATGCATACACATATATATGTGTATAAATATATATGTATGTATATATGTATTTATAAAACAAATAAAAGTCACAGAAACTGATACTTCTTAGACATAACCAATCATCTCATGAGATTAATTTTCTTGGTTTGAAGACTTCGGGTCATAGTCTTATGGAGCAACTTAGTCAATTGGCATAATATAGTTCATAAAGTTTATTTTCTACATCCTAGTCCAGTGAGTAGTATCTGGGGTCTTAAAAGCTTGCAAGCAGCCATCTAAAATACAACTATTGGTCTCTAGTTGTCTGGATCAAAAAAGAAAGAAGGAAATCCAAGACTCAGAGAAGGAATCTGTCTATAAGACTAACAGTCTGCATGAAACATGGCCTCCTCTACCCTGAGACCAGAAGAATTAGACAGTACCCGGCTACCACTACTGAACATTCTGATCAGGACCGCAATAGATGGATCCTGATAGAAAGGAAGAAAAATGTGGAACAGAACTTCAAATTTTCAAAAAATCCAGACTTACTAGACCCACTGAGACAGGAAGAATCCCTGAGACTATCACCCTGAGATATTCTTTAAGCCTTGAACCAAAACTATTCCCTCAAATTACCTTTTAGCCAAATAGCAGGTTAGCCCATAAAGTAATGAACATCACCCTTCAGTATTGTGCTCTTTTAAAAAGTCATCTGTATGAGACTAAATGATCAACAAATACTCTAAAGCATAGATGAGAACATTGGTGGGGCTATGAGACGAGGTTAATGAGAACAGAACAACTAAAATGGAAACAATGAGAATGTTGATACAATGTGAAGACTCTACCCAATATCACTGAACAATATATGTAATATATTGTTGAATGGGAACCTGTTTTGCAGGGCACACTTCCACCGAAAACAGAATAAATTATTATTATTTTTTTAAAACTTAATATTGTAATGATGTCAGCTTGGGACAAATTAATTTTCTTTGTTTTGCAATTCCAATCAATTCTTATTATTATTAAAACTTGGCAAAATGACCTGAAAGAATAAACATGTTATATCAGCCAAGACAATTTGAAAATGAATAGTAGTGACAAAGACTGTGTCCTACCTGATATTAAAACATATTTTAAGGTTATAGTCATTAAAACAGTGTGAAGTGGGTTCAGAAATAGATAAGTGGGGAAAAATGAAAATCCAGAAACACTCAAGTACAGCTTGCACATGGTTAACTCTATACCGGGCATGTTTTCAAGTATATCACAATATTAATTGATTTAATCTTCACCATAACTTTATGGCAAGGGTACTATTATTATTTAAGATGAAGTTTAAAAAAAAAAAAACCCTACTGCCGGTTGAATCGATTCTGACTCTTAGCGACCCTATCGGACAGAGTAGAACTGCCCCACAGTTTTCAAGAAGCTGCTGGTGGATTCTAACTGCTGACTTTTGGTTAGCAGCCAAGCTCTTAACCACTACACTTAACAAAACAAAACAAAACCGGTTGCTGTCAAGTCAATTCCAACTCACAGCGACCCTACAGGACAGAATAGAACTGCCTCATAGGGTTTCCAAGGAGTGCCTGGTGGATTTGAACCGCAGACTTTTTGGTTAGCAGCCATAGGTCTTAACCACTACACCACTAGAGTTTCCTGACTATGCCTAAAATAAATAAATAAATAAATATCTTGCCTGAAGGCACCCAACTAAGTTATGGAGAATGCATTTGTATCTAGGCAGTCTGATTCGAAAATCCATGCACTTAAACATTATGTTTAACAATTTCTGTGTATGTTAACCCCCATGCCTCTGTCAGTTTGTCATACTGTAGGGGCTTGCCTGTTGCTGTGATGCTGGAAGCTATGCCATTAGTATTCAAATACCAGCAGGGTCACCCAAGGCGGACAGGTTTCAGCTGAGCTTCCAGACTAAGACAGACAGGAAGAAGGACCTGACAGTCTACTTCTGTAAAGAATTATGCGGTGAGAACCTTATGAATAGCAGCATTGAACCAATTCAGGAGGTGACATATGATCAGGAACCGATGGTACTGAAGGAAGTCCAAACTATACTGAAGGCACTGGCGAAAAATAAGGCCCCAGGTATTGACGAAATACCAACTGAGATGCTTTGACAAATGGATGAAGCACTGGAAGTGCTCACTCATGCCAAGATATTTGGAAGACCTGGCCAACCGACTGGAAGAGATCCATACTTATGCCTATTCCCAAGAAAGGCGAACCAACTGAATGCAGAAATCATCAAACAATATCATTAATACCACACTCAAGAGAAATTCTGCTGAAGATCATTCAAAAACGGCTGCAGCAGTATATCGACAGGGAACTGCCAGAAATTCAAGCCAAATCCAGAAGAGGATGTGACATCATAGCTGATGTCAGATGGATCCTGGCTGAAAGCAGAGAATACCAGAAAGATACTTACCTGTGTTTTATTGACTATGCAAAGGCATTCGACTGTGTGGATCATAACAAATTATGGATAACATTGCAGAGAATGGGAATTCCAGAGCACTTAACTGTGCTCATAAGTAACCTGTACATAGATCAGGATCAGTCGTTCAAACAGATCAAGGGGATATGCGTGGTTTAAAGTCAGGAAAGGTGTGTGTCAGGGTTGTATCCTTTTACCATACCTATTCAGTCTGTATAAAAAAAAAAAAATTTTATACTGAGCAAATAATTCAAGAAGGTGGACTATATGAAGAAGAACATCAAGATCGGAGGAAGACTGATTAACAACCTGCATTATGCAGATGACACGAACTTGTTTGCTGAAAGTGTAGACGACTTGAAGTACTTACTGATGAAGATCGAAGAACACAGCCTTTAGTGTGGATTACATCTCAACATAAAGAAAACAAAAATCCTCACAACTGGACCAATAAGCAACATCATGATAAATGGAGAAAAGATTTAAGTTGTTAAGGATTTTATTTTACTTGAATCCACAATCAAAATCCATGGAAACAGCAGTCAAGAAATCAAAGGACACATTGCATTGGGCAAATTTGCTGCAAAAGACCTCTTCAAAGTGTTGAAAAGCAAAGATGTCACCTTGAAAGCTAAGGTGCACCTGACCCAAGTCATGGTGTTTTCAATTGCCTCATATGCATGCGAAAGGTGGGCTGTGAATAAAGAAGACCAAAGAAGAATCGATGCCTTTGAATTGTGGCGTTGGGGAAGAGTATTAAACATGTGGACTGCCACGGACTGCCAAAAGAATGAACAAATCTGTCCTGGAGGAAGTACAACCAGAATGCTCCTTAGAAGCAAGCATGTCAAGACTACTCCTCACATACTTTGGACGTGTTATCAGGAGGGATCAGTCCCTGGAGAAGGACATCATGCTTGGTAAACTAGAGGGTTAGGAAAAGAAAGGAAAACCCTCAACGAGATGGATTGACACAGTGGCTACAACAATGGACAGGTGCACAGCGGTGATTGTGAGGATGGCAGGGGACTGGGCAGTATTTCATTCTGTTGTACATAGGGTCGCTATGAGTCGGAACAGACTTGATGGCACCTAACAACAACATGTATGTTAAAAGGAGCCCTGGTGGAGCAAATGTTAAGTGCTCAGCTGCTAATCAAAATTTTGGCATTTTTCAAACCCACCAGTGGCCCCATGAGAGAAAAGATCTGGTGATCTGCTCCTGTAAAGATTTACAGCCTAGGAAACTCTATGGGGCAATTCTACTCTGTCCTATAGTGTTGCTATGAGTCGGAGAGACAAAATGGCAAACATCAACAATGTATGCTAAAGCAGAGGTCTTCAAAGTGTGATCCCTGAGACTCTTCCAAAGTCCTTAGGGTCAAAGCTATTTTTATAATAATGGTAAAGTATTATTTGTCTTTCCCACTCTCATTCTCTTAGAAGCATACAATGGTGTTTTTCAGAGGTTACATGGCATGAGACATCGCAACAGACTCAATGAGGGGGCAGATAGGAGAATTCAGCTGCTAGCTATTAATCCAGACACTAAAGATATTTTCAAAAATGCAAAACAAAGACATTCTTCTCACTATATTTTTACTTTGAAAAGTATAATTATTTTTCATCAAATATTATTTATATTAACATGCATTATCTATTTTTTAAATAAAATATTGTAAATATTTCTTAGTTTTAATTTCTAATACAGTAGATAAAGAGAGACATGATCCACATAAACAGAAGGTCTGTGGGGAACTCAGTAATATATGAGTGTAAAGGGGTTCTGATACCAAAATCCTTGGCAATAGTCCTGCTAAAGGAAACATTTCAAATCAAATGCCATAGGGAGGTTTATTGAACACACGGTGTTAGGTCAGTTGGTCATTCATTTTGAAAAGTAAAAATTATGCTCTTTCAAACATTCTACAAATTTCTAGTACAAATAGAAATTGGTAATTAATCTGTCTTTGGAGCATTCTGGCAACACACAGCAAAAGACTTAGAAACATGACTTTCTTTAAGCCATCAATTTCAAAGTTACCAATATATCTTGAAATAATGATTATTGTGATAAAATAATTTAATTAAGATAATACTAATTACTGCTTTCTTAATAAACTAAAAATACCTGATTATACAAAATAGGAAATTGATTAAGTAATTATGATAAAAAAGCTCCAAGCAGTCATTAGAATGATATCATCATACTATTTATCACTACAGAAACACTTCCCAATAAACTATTAACTGAAAAATTAGTATGTGTATTTGCAACCTAATATATATATACATATCTCACACATATATATGAATATACATAACATATGTGAGTGTATATATAACATATTTATATATATTATGGAATTTGGCTATTCTTTAGGTTGTTTTTGTCTGTATTTTTTAATTTGTCTGTTATACATTTCTTTCATGATAAAAGTATTTGACTTTAAAATTTTACTTATGACAGCACAATTATTCAACAGCGGAGACATGATTAAATTGTAGCACATCATGATATATTACAGAGCAATTAAACTGTTCAGAAAGAAGCATGAAACTAAATTCAATGAGTGGTGCTAGGCTGAATCCTGGAACAACAGAAAAGTAACAAAAACTGTTAAAAAGGACATTATTTGCAAAATGGAGGAAATATTAATTTAAACTGTTTATAAAAATGTTATCTGATAACATTATTGTACACATTAAATTTCTTAGGCATAAAAAACAGTTTGTAGTTATGTGGGGGATATTCTTGCTCTTAGGGGATATACGCTAAAGTATTTAAAAGTGTCAGTGATACCTGTCACTTTCAAATGGTTCTGAAAAAAGTGTGTATACATAGAAAAAAAGAAGAGGAAATGTGACAGAAAGTAACATAACGAGGAATAAATACAACTACTTCTCACTTTTCACCTATCTTGTTATCTGCCTATTTTGTGCATTAATGATATACTTCTTACATTAACAAACACCACGGTGTGAGGCAAGAGCAATGCTGGCTATGATGGTTCAGTCTATGTGCAGTTTGGCTGGACCATGATTCTCAGTGGTTTGGCAGTTATGTAATATGTAATATGGCAGATATGTAATGATGTAGTCATACTCCATTTTGGTTTAATGCCAATTTTTGTATAATAACCTGGTCTATGGAATCTAACCACAACAATAAGTGAGGAGTGGATATATGAATGAAGGGCACATGGTTGTTGATTATACTAGTATCAATCAAAAAAATACAATTGAAGTCTTTTCAAAATAAAATGTTTGGTAAGAGGGTAAATAACAACGCTAGGTTTTTAATGAGGAAGAGATACAGCTTATAAGCAGGATTAAAGAAAGGTCTGAGTAGGGCCTTCTTTTGAACATTCATTGTCCACAGCATGCTCATAAATGTATACATGCTGAGGAAAATAATGAAAAAGTTGTGATAACAAGAGGAAATATTTAAGTAACACTTAAAACAAGATTTATAGTATCAGCACTGCTATATAAAAATAACATATATACATAAAATAGACTGTTAGGAAATATACTAATCTGTTAACAGTGATTATCTTTGGGGGTTAGAGCAATGGATGATTTTTTATTCATTTCTTTATATTCTTTACATTCCATAATTTCTAAAATGATTACTGCTTTTCTAATGAGAAAGACATAACTCTGAAATTAAATTCATCATGCCACCTGGAGTCTTTCCACTCCTGATCCATACCTATTATATTTTATTGAAACAGGATTGTGGTAATTATTTTCCACCCTGTAGCCTATGAAAGCCTAATGGCCATAGCTGGGAAGGCACATTTACATGAACTCATCCAACAGTTTATGAAAGTTTATGTATAGTAAAAAGCCACCAAGTACAGTGAGTAGGCTGTACAGGGGAATTAGGCTAAATAAAATTTTTCTAAAAATTAAAAAAATACTTATTGGAAATGAATAGTCTCTCTCCCACTTGACATGAGCTAATTGAAGTCATTAATGCATCAAAAAAAAAGAAGAATATCAATTGTGATTGTTAAGGTTGTGTGTCAGCATGGCTGGGCCATGATTCTCAGTGGTTTGGCAGTTATGATGTAGTTTGGCAGTCATGTAATCACTTCCATGATGTGGTTACTTCTATGATGAGATTTGAAATAATGTGATCACCTCCATGTTGGGATCTGCTGTGGTTAGCCAATCAGGTGAAAGGGCATTTCATTGGGGGTGAGGCCAGCATCCAATATAAGTGTACTCTCTGGCAAGGCTCCCTTGTTTGGAATCCTGCAGCTGGCTCCTGTTTGTCTGACCTCTGGTTCTTGGGACTTGACCTAGCAGCTTACCTGCAGTCTTGCATGCTATTTTGGGATTTATAGGTCTTCACAGGCTGTGAGCAAGAGCCCTGCTGTCTGATGTGCTAATCTTGGGTTCTCCAGCCCTGTGACTTCATGAATCAGGGGAAGCCTCCAACCTGACCTATGGATTTGGGATGTTCCAGCCTCTACAACTTAGTGAGCCGTTTCCTTGATATAAATCTCTTTATATAGCTATTTATATACTTTACCGGTTTTGCTTCTCTAGAGAACCCAGCCTAAGACATCCATGTATGACAAAGGCCAGAAAGCAAAAGCAGCTCTGAGATGTGGATATGTAGTTGGAAAACTGAGGGATTGTGTCCCTTGCCATAGAAAGCTTTGTTCAGCTGAGACTATTCATGTGAAACACATAGAATTACTCATTTGATTATTAGGTGGTATAGAACTTCAAAAACTGAAAATCTGGACATGTTATCAGGAGAGACTAGTCCCTGGAGAAGGACATACGCTTGGTAGAGGGTCAGCAAAAAAGAGGAAGACCCTCACTGAGATGGATTCACACAGTGGTTGCAATAATGGGCTCAAGCATAACAATGATTGTGAGGGTGGCACAGGACGGGGCAGTGTTTCATTTTATTGTACATAGGGTCACTATGCGTTGAAGCTGACTTCATGGTACTTAACGACAACAAAACATAAGGCTTTGCAGTTGAACAGATCTGAGTTTTAGGTTCTAGTGTCGCCACTTACTATATATCGTTGAACAGACAGCTTAGCCTCTTTGGGGTCGATTTCAGTTACAACATAGTCACAATTCAGTACTTAGAATGTACATTTCTGGGTGGCATAAATGGTTAAGTGCTTGACTACTAGCTGAAAGGTTGGCAGTTCAAATCCACCCAGAGGCGATTGGCTTCCAAATAGTCACAGGTTTGAAAACCCTGTGGCAACTAACAACAACAACATGGAATGATCAAAACTTTGTGCTTGAGTTAGAATTAAAACTTCTCTTGCTTATTTTGTGCTATTGGTTGGAAGCTGGTGGTGGAAAAGGAAGGTGTCCAAGTTTCTTAGTGCTGCCGTAGCAAAAATTCTACAAGAGGGTGATTTTAAAGTATAGAAATTTATTTTCTCACAGTTCAGGAGGTTAGAATTCTGAATTCACAGCACTGGCTCTAGGGGAAGGCTCTCTGTCTGTCATCTCTGGGGGAAAATACTTGTTCCAGCTTCTGCAACCCCGACATTCCTAGGTTCCTTGACGATCTCCATGTGTCAACTATCTTTCTCCCATTTCTGCTTACTTGCTTCTCTCTGTCTAATCTGCTTTTGTTGTGTCTCAAAAGCCCTTAGGTTTAAGACACATCCTACACTGGTGTTGTCTCATAAACACAACAAAGAAAGCCTTATTCCTAAATGGAATTACATCCAAAGGTATCAAAACACCAAAACCAAACCCATTGCAGTCAATTGGATTCTCACTCATAGTGACCCTATAGGAGAGAGTAGAGCTGCCCCATAGCGTTTCCCAAGCTGTAATCTTTATGGAAGCAGAATGCCACATATCTCTCCCTCAAGGCACCTGGTAGGTTCAAACTGCCACCCCTTGGGTTAGCTGCCCAGTGCTTAACCGCTGCACCACCAGGGCTCCTTTCCACAGGTATATATAAAAAAAAAATCTGTTGCTTGTTGTCAAGTCAATTTTGACTCATAATGACCTTATAGGACACAGTAGAACTGTTCCACAGGATTTCTCCGGAGCTGCTGGTGAATTCAAAATGCTAACCTTTTGTTTAGCAGCTGAACTCTTAACCACTGCAGCACTAGGGCCCCACAGGTATGGGTTTAGTATTCCAGCACATATTTTAGGTGAGACACAATTCAACCCATAACAGAAGGCGTAGTGCTTCCGCTATCTATTTTCTCTGTACTTACTTCTTCCTCATTAGTTTTTTTTTTTTTTTTTTTTTTTTTTTTATCTCTGTCAGAATTGAAGCTGTAAAAGGAAGAACAGGTAAAGAGGATATAGGATTGTTCTTACCTGCCTGGTTAGCTTCATATTGTCTGTGCTTGGCATGTAGTTAAAGCTGGTGTACCTGAGTGAACCTCTAGAAGATTAAAGCTAACTGTCTTTTGGAGCATAAGCTATTCAGAGAATACTTGCCTGCCTTCAATTTTGGAATTCCCTTAACCCCAAAAAATGGACTTCTCTTCCTGATGGTTGATGGTCATCTTTTCCCATGCACTGGCATCTTGGAGTCCAACTCTCAACTATTTTGCTGAGATATTCTAACCCCTACAGAAGGCTTTATTGAATATGAACCTGGTTTACAACTTGTCATGCTCTGGACCTCAAAACTGGGTCACAGCATACCTTGCCTCAACAAATTTTGTTTTGTTAGGATAATTCCAATTTAGCATCAGCATCAATTTTATAGCATTCAGCCTTTCTTTAATTTTTTATATACCCTGGTAGGCGGCAAAGCTAGAATAAGCTTCTTTGGACAGGAAAACATCTGTATCTCTCAACAATAGGAAACAAATTTCAAAGATCTTCACGTGAATTTCTGGTTTGGGCCAAGGAGTAAAAGATACTGGATTTACCCTTCAACTTGAAACGACTAGAAATCAGGATAAAATAATAAGTAATTATTTTTAGACAATGGACATCAGGCAGCATATGATATAGTCATATCTGAGAAAGAAGAGTCAATAGAGGTGAGTGCTGCAACTGCCCCAGCCAACTTCCTGTAGAGAGTTTTCCAGTAGCACCACATGAAGGATGAAGGCAAGAATGGTCCAGCAGATCCTCTTATTTGAAAAGACAAGTAGGAGTCTAAGTTGGCTAAGGGAGCTAGAGTTCTCAAGACAGAATATAGCACAGGAAAGAGCTTCACAGAAAGCTATCCAGAGATCTGCAGAGGATCTACGTTGACAGGTGAGTTCTGATCAGCAAATGTGTATAAGGAAACGACCTGAGGATGAATAAAAAGGGAAAACAATTCCTGGGGCTACAGCAAGGCTAGAAATAATTTGAGTTTCTACCAGTCAGAGAGGTAAATTTTATTATTCAAGTTACATTGGGTAGAGTACTCAGAAGAATCAATACCCTCAGTGATGGTAAGATTAGTCAAGTTAGCCCTAAACCAAAGTCTGCTTTGGAACCACAAAACAAAGTTTTAAAGCAAGCCTTCAAAGGATCAATTTGTTTCCAAGTAACTCTACCCCAGAGCAAAGCTCAAAATATATAGAAATACTAGAATATCCAGCAACGACAAAATAAAATTTACAATGTTTGACGTCCAACCAAAAATTACCAGGCATATAAAGAAGCATCCTCACATGTCTGTCAGTTCATTGTACTGTGGGGGCTTGCATGTTGCTGTGATGCTGGAAGCTATACCACCGGTATTCAGATACGAGCAGGGTCACCCATGGAGGACAGGTTTCAGCGAGCTTCCAGACTAAGACAGACTAGGAAGAAGGACCTGGCAATCTACTTCTGAAAAGCATTAGCCAGTGAAGACCCTATAAATAGCAGCAGAACATTGTCTGATATAGTGCTGGAAGATGAGACCCCAGGTTGAAAGGCACTCAAAAGATGACTAGGGAAGAGCTGCCTCCTCAAAGTAGAGTCGACCTTAATGATGTGGATGGAGTAAAGCTTTCAGGACCTTCATTTGCTGATGTGGCAAGACTCAAAATGAGAAGAAAGAGCTGCAAACATCCATTAACAATCAGAACCTGGAATGTACGAAGTATGAATCTAGGAAAATTGGAAATCGTCAAAAATGAAATGGAGTGCGTAAACATCAATATCCTAGGCATTAGGGAGCTGAAATGGACTGGTATTGGCCGTTTTGAATCAGATAATCATATAGTCTACTATGCTGGGAATGACAACGTGAAGAGGAATGGTGTTGCATTCATTCTCAAAAAGAATGTTTCAAGATCTATCCTGAAGTAACAATGTTGTCAGTGATAGGTTAATATCCATATGGCTACAAGGAAGACCAGTTAATATGACTAATATTCAAATTTATGCACCAACTACTAGGGCCAAAGATAAAGAAACAGAAGATTTTTATCAGCTGCTGCAGTCTGAAATTGATCGAACATGCAATCAAGATGCATTGATAATTACTGGTGATTGGAATGCGAAAGTTGGAAACAAAGAAGAAGGATCAGTTGTTGGAAAATACAGCCTTGGTGATAGAAACAATGCCAGAGATAGAATGACAGAATTTTGCAAGACCAATGACTTCTTCATTGCAAATACCTTCTTTCATCAACATAAATGGCGACTATACACATGGACCTTGCCAGATGGAACACACAGAATTCAAATTGACTACGAAAAAAAAAAATGGAAAGAGATGATGGAAAAGCTCAATATCATCAGTCAGAACAAGGCCAGGGGTACAGACCATCAACTGCTAATATGCAAGTTCAAGCTGAAATTGAAGAAAATTAGAGCAAGTCCACGAGAGCCAAAATATGACCTTGAGTATATCCCACCTGAATTTAGAGACCATCTCAAGAATAGATTTGACACGTTGAGCACTAATGACCGAAGACCAGATAAGTTGTGGAATTACATCAAGGACGTCATACATGAAGAAAGCAAGAAGTCATTGAAAAGACAGGAAAGAAAGAAAAGACCAAGATGGATGTCAGAGGAGACTCTGAAACTTGTCAGGCAGCTAAAGCAAAAGGAAGAAATGATGAAGTAAAAGAACTGAAGGGATGATTTCAAAGGGTGGCTAGAGAAGACAAAGTAAAGTATTGTAATGACATGTGCAAAGAGCTGGAGATAGAAAACCAAAAAGGAAGAACACAGTATTTCTCAAGCTGAAAGAACTGAGGAAAAAATTCAAGCCTCGAGTTGCAATAGTGAAGGATTCTATGGGGAAAATATTAAACGATGCAGGAAGCATCAAAAGGAGATGGAAGGAATGCACAGAGTCATTATACCAAAAAGAATTAGTCGATATTCAAACTTTTCAAGAGATGGTGTATGATCAGGAACCGATGGTACTGAAGGAAGAAGTCCAAGCTGCTCTGAAGGCATTGACGAAAAACAAGTCTCCAGGAATTGATGGAATATCAATTGAGATGTTTCAATAAACAGATGCAGCGCTGGAGATGCTCACTCATCTGTGCCAAGAAATATGGAAGACAGCTTCCTGGTCAACTGACTGGAAGAGATCCATATTTATGCCTATTCCCAAGAAAGGTGATCCAATCGAATGTGGAAATTATAGAACAATATCATTAATATAACACGCAAGCAAAATTCTGCTGAAGATCATTCAAAAACGGCTGCAGCAGTATATCAACAGGGAACTGCCAGAAATTCCAGCTGGTTTCAGAAGAGGACATGGAACCAAGGATATCACTGCTGATGCCAGATGGATCCTGGCTGAAAGCAGAGAATACCAGAGAGATGTTTACCTGTGTTTCATTGACTATGCAAAGACATTCAACTGTGTGGATCATAACAAACTATGGATAACTTTGCTAAGAATGGGAATTCTAGAACTCTTAATTGTGCTCATGAGGAACCTTTACATAGATCAAGAGGCAGTTGTTTGGACAGAACATGGGGATACGGATTGGTTTAAAGTCAGGAAAGGTGTGCGTCAGGGTTGTATTCTTTCACCATACCTATTCAATCTGTATGCTGAGCAAATAACCTGAGAAGCTGGACTATATGAACAAGAATGGGGCATCAGGATTGGAGGAAGACTTATTAACAACCTGCATTATGCAGATGACACAACCTTGCTTGTTGAAAGTGAAGAGGACTTGAAGCACTTACTAATGAAGATTAAAGACCACAGCTTTTGTATGGGTTGTGCCTGAACATAAAGAAAACAAAAATCCTCACAACTGGACCAACGAGCAACATCATGATAAATGGAGAAAAGTTTGAAGTTGTTAAGGATTTCATTTTACTTAGATCCACAATCCACAGCCATGGAAGTAGGAGTCAACAAATCAGAAGATGCATTGCATTGGGCAAATCTGCTGCAAAGGACCTCTTCGAAGTGTTGAATGCCACCTTGAAGACTAAGGTGCGCCTGACCCAAGCCATGGTATTTTCAATCCCATGATATGCATGTGAAAGCTGGGCAATGAATAAGGAAGACCAAAGAAAAGCTGACACCTTTGAATTGTGGTGTTGGCGAAGAATACCGAATATACCATGGACTGCCAAAAGAACGAATAAATCTGTCTTGGAAAAAGTGCGGCCAGAATGCTCCTTAGAGGCAAGGATGGCGAGACTGCGTCTTACATACTTTGGACATGTTGTCAGGAGGGATCAGTCCCTGGAGAAGAACATCATGCTTGGCAGAGTACAGGGTCAGCGGAAAAGAGGAAGACCCTCAGTGAGGTGGATTGACACAGTGGCTGCAACAATGAGCTCAAACATAAACAACAATTGTAAGGATGGCTCAGGACCAGGCAGTGTTTCATTCTGTTGTGCATAGGGTCGCTATGAGTCGACTCGACAGCACAAAAACAACAACAATATACCAACAACATAGAAAAAAAAATAGAGAAGCAAAAAAATAAAAGTCACAATGGGAAGAAAAAACAATAGAAACCAATCCTGAAATGAAACAGATTATGGAATTAATTAAAAAAATATATATTAAAACAGTTGTTATAAGTATAGCCCATATGTTGAAGCAGGTGGAGGAATGATCAATCACATTAAGTAGATACATGGGAGATATAAAAAAGACCCAAATCAAACCTCTAGAGATGGAAAAATACAATTTCTGAAATAAAAAAACATTCAATAGCTAGACGAACTCACACTTCAAAGAGTGTGTGAAATGCCTCCATTTTTAGCACTGCAGATTTGGCACCATTTCAATTGTAAGAACAAGAGCAGACCAGTCACCCAAGCGAGGCACTGCTGTAGCTTTGAGATCAACTTGATGTTTTTTCAACTGAGTGATGTAAGCAAGATGGTGGAATAGGCAGCTCCAAGTTCATTTTCCTCCAAAGAAACATTGAAAAATAATCATGAAATGTCAGAATCAACTTTGTCAGGAAACTGGAAAAGAATTAAAGGTTTAGAGCAGCTAAGTGAACACTGAATCAAGAAAAAAGCGATTTAAAATTGGTAGAAAAGTTTTGTGACTTTATTTGCTAGTGCTCCTTTACCCCCAATTCCTCAGCAATCTTTAAGAGAACCACCTTCTATCCCAGTGTTGAATCCTGTTCTTGGTTCCAGAGGAAGCTTATTTGTAAATTATTGTATTTGTCTGTTCTAGCCTGTCTAATGCTACCTGAAGGACCGATGCAAGGTGCTTTTATTTGTTTTACAGAAATTGGACCTCTCTCAGGCTAGAACAGCAGCGTGCATTGCTTGAAAACACCACAAGGTAAACAATCAACCTATAACTACCAGGAGAAAAGAGTAAAGTTGAGACATAAAATAGGCCACCTAAGACTTTGGTAAAGTAGAAGGTCAGCAAAAAAGAGGAAGACCCTCAATGAGACAGATTGATGCAGTGGCTGCAACAATGGGCTCAAGCACAGAAACAATTGTGAGGATGGTGCCGGACCAGGCAATATTTCATTCTGTTGTACATAGGGTCGCTATGAGTCAGAACTAACTCAATGGCACCTACCTAACAACAGCAACAACAAGACCTGGAAAGAAAAGTTGTTGAAAGAGTCTTTATGGAAACCCTGTGGGGCAGTTCTACGGTGTCATATAGAGTTGCTATGAGTCAGAATCAACTCGGAGTTCACAACAACAACAAAATTATCATTTTATAGCACATGTTTAAGTATCATTATGACAAAAATAGCACAAAGTCCAAGAGGGAAGGATAACAGGAAGAGTACTGTTGTAAGGCTCTCACACTATGTACAAAATAACAGAATACTACTTTAATGCAGACTAGGCTAAGTTTTTTTTTTTTTTTTTAGGTTAAGTTAAGGTCCCTGGGTGGTATGCATGGTTTGTGCTCTACAACTAACTGAAAAGTTGGCAATTAAAATCTATCCAGCAATATCACAAAAGAAATGCCTGATGATCAATTTGTTTCCATAAGATTACAGCCATTGAAAACTCTGTAGAGCACAGTTCTACCCTGAAACATGTGAGTCACCATGAGTCAAAACTGACTTGGTAACAATGGGTTATAATAAATTAATGATCTTTACTATATACCTTGAGATGCTGGTGGCATGCTGGTTAAGTGTTTGACTGCTAACCAAAAGACTGGCAGTTTGAATCCACCAGCTGCTCCTTAGAAACCCTATAGAACAGTTCTACTCTGTCTTATAGGATTGCTGTGAGCAGAAATCGACTTGATGTCAATGGATTGTCTTTTTTTTTTTTTTTTGGTTTTATTATATACCTTAAACAACTATTGGGAAAAACTATACTTAAACAACTATTGGGAAAAACTATAAAAAAAAAAAACTAGTGCCATCGAGGCACTAGTTTTATAGGATTGCTGTGAGCAGAAATCGACTTGATGTCAATGGATTGTCTTTTTTTTTTTTTTTTTTTTGGTTTTATTATATACCTTAAACAACTATTGGGAAAAACTATACTTAAACAACTATTGGGAAAAACTATAGCTAATAAAAAATAAATAAGATAAAATGAAATCATAAAAAATACAGAATCTTAAAGAATAGAAAGAGAAAATGGAACAAAGAACAGATGGAATAACTAGAAAACATGTGGCAAGATGGTAGAGTCAAACCTAAGCATATCTGAAAAAAAATATCTGAAGGCACATTAAATCTCTAGGGTACAAAGACTCTAATTATAATACAGAAGTTGTTATATTAGTTAAAAGAAGCAAGAACCAATTATGTGTAGGCAATAAGGAACCCACTTTAAACATAAATTCACAAATACTTTCAAATTAAAAGGATGAAGACAGTTAACATTAATCTGAAGAAAGCTTGAATGACTATATTAGTATCAGAAGTTTTCTGAGTAAATAATATTACCATATCTAGATGTTCATTTCATAATGGTAAATGGATCAATTCATCAACAGGATATAACAATCTTATATGTTGTATTTAACAAGCTGTGAAGGAAACTATATGAAGCAAAACACATGAAGAGTTACAGGGAGAAATAAAAAAATTTACAACTACGTTGAGAAATTTCAACTTGTAGCTCTCAATAATTGATAGAATAAGTAGACAGAAAACCAATGTTATAGAAAACTTAATAATATCAACCAACTTGATCTATTGGAAATTTATTGCACATTACCCCTAAAAAAAAAAAAAGGTCATTATTTTCAAGTCCATGCGCAAGATTTATCAAGCTGGTCCAAACCCTATAGAATACAATAAGTCTCAATAAATTTAAAAGGATTCAAACTATTAAAAGTATGCTCTCTGACCACAATAACAGAAAGACGTATGAAAAATGCCCCAAATAGTTGGTAATTAAACATTATGCACTAAATAGTTCATGGGACAAAGAGAAATCAAAAGCGGAATTAGAAAGTATTTTGAACGGATTTAAAATGAAAATATAACATATCAAACTTGGTGGATTTCAATTAAAGCTATGCTTAGTGAGAAGTTTATTACACCAAATGCCTGTATTAGAAGAGAGATCTCACACATAATGACCAAGTTTGTTTTAATCTCAGGAATGCAGTTTTGTTTAAAAATTCAAAATAAATCAACATAATTTATCATATTAATAGAAAAACATTTGCAAAAAAATGTATTTAACACTATTTGATGCATATGGGTGTTAGCAAACTAGAAATAAAAGAAAGCTTCCTCAATCTGCTGAAGGGCATGCACAAATGATCGACAGTTAATAATGATGAACTTGAGGATGAAAGTCTAAACGATTTGCCTAAAATCAGCAACAAGAATGTACTCTCTCACCACTTCTATTCAGCATCATACTTGTGGTCCTAGCCAGTGCAATGCAGCAAGAAAAAGAACTTAAAGTCATCCAGACTAGAAAGAATGAAGTGAAACTCTCAATTTGCAGATGATATGATCATCTAATACAGAAAATTCAACTGAATCAACCAAAAAAAAAAAAAATGGTAGAGCTAATAAGTACGTTTAGCAACTGAAAGTTTCATACACTACTGGTCGAAATGTAAAATGATACAACCACTTTGGAAAACAGTTTGACGCTTTATTAATAATATAAAACATATCTACCATATGACTTAGGTATTCCACACCTAGGTGTTTTCCCAAGAGAAATGAAAGCATTTATCCACACAAAGACTTGTACAAAAATGTTCATAGAAACTTTATTTGTAATAAATAAAGAGTAAAACAACCTTAATGTCCATCATTACATTAATGGGTAAATAAATTGTGGTATATCAATACTTAACATGCTGCCGTTAAGCAACCAACTCATGATGGCCCCATATATGTCAGAGTAGAACTGTGCTCCAGGGTTTTCAGACGTAGAGTGCCAGGCCTTTCTTTCAACCTTTCGTTTAACAGCCAAGCTTGTTAATCAGTTGCTTCTCCCAAGAAGGTAATGACAACTGTAGTAAGTGAAAGGACCAGTAGTGACCGTTAAGATAGAAGAGGTAGGCATGGAGAAGATAATAGCCACTGTGGGTCTTCGAAAGGATTTTTATGCATGTAATGTAAGCTTTTGGAATGCTTTAAATGGGAGAAAAGCATGACATGATTTCTATTTTAAAACATCAGTACATTGTAGCTGTTGTATCATTTTGATAACAATAACGGATGCAGTTCGTTCAATTCCTTTGAGTTCAACAATTGGCTTCCTTCATTAAGTTGAGTGAAATGTACAGAATGTTTATAATTTGACATGTTCAGATGGTTGACATGGATGAAATATGAAAATCTAGAAATAATGATTTGATGTCCCTCATCTGTTCTCTGACAATCCTATACAAGGAATTAATTACCTCTCAAGTGAAAAATTTTATTACAACTCTGCCCAGTAGTTTCATTTCTGGAAATTTATAAAAAAGTGTAAAGGTTTTCTTTTGTGTATCCCTTAGAAAAGTCTTTAGACTAATTCAAAGACTTACAAGCAGTAATAATAGCTTACTGCCTTCCATTTGGCAGAATAACAAGAAAGTGATTATTTGGGGGAAGTTATTTCAGTATACTTAATTTTCCTTTATACTTTTACCTACCAGCTTACTAAGGAAAACCTGATAGTGTTTCTGTCCACCTCATTAAAGTGCTTAAAAGAAGTCAGAGAGAATTTAAAGTAAATCAGATAAAGGGTGTTAATGAAAAATTGAATATATTTTGCTACCCTTTATTTCCCACTTCCTTTTGTTGTCTCTTAAGAGATTATGGGTGAAACCAGGCTGTATTTCCTGCAGATGGATGCTAAAGCCCTACTGTCATAATGAGATAATGAGAAAAAAAGAAAACAACAACAAAAAACTAGATCCACATAGTGCAAAGAATGTCATCTGCATCATTTTTATTCAGTGTATATTAATAAGCACCTTTTCTATGGCAAACAGGAGTCTATGGGTGACATAAACACAATTCAGCACTTGACCACTAACAGCAAGTTTGGCAGCTAGAATCCACCCACAGGTGCCTTAGGAGAAAAGTCTGTCCATCTGCTTCCAAAGGTCACAGCCTGGACAACCCAATGAAGTACAGACAATTCTACTCTGCAAAACGTGTGGTTGGCATAAATTGAAATTGACTTGATGGCAACTGGTTTGTGTTTTTTTGTTTGTTTGTTTGTTTTATACGGCAAACATTGATCTAGATGTCAGCGATTCAACAGAAAAAATCTCTGCTTTTAAGGAACTTAAATTCTAGTGGGAGAGACAGGCAATAAAGAAATAAACACATATACAGCTCAAAAAACACCAAGCCAGTTGCCATCAAGTCAATTCCGACTCATAGTGACCATACAGGACATAGTAGAACTGGCCTGTAAGGTTTCCAAAGAGCAGCTGGCAGATTCGAACTGCCAACCTTTTGGTTAGCAGCTGAACTCTTAACCACTGTGCCACCAGGGCTGCATATATAGCTCAGGTGAGGATACATTCTATTAAATGTATGTAATAAAAGAAAGAAGGAGAGGTAGTGCTTCAGTGTGGTGGGAGGTATTTTATAGAATGGGTGGAGAAGAATTTTCTGAGGCGATGACATTTGAGTAGACCTGAAGAAAGCAAGGGAGGGAACTATGCAGGTTATCATAAAGAATAACATTCTAAGCTGAAAAAAACCCTCCAAATACAAAGGTCCTGACAAACATTCGTGGTTTGTGAGAGTAGCAGGAAGAAAATCTGTATAAATGGAGCAGGAAGAATGAGGTGAGTAGTTGAAGAAGTTATCAGATTGGAAGCAAATCATAGAGCACCAGAAAATTTCTTGGAAATTTACAGTGAGTGAGTTGGGATGCTATTGTAAGACTAAGCAGAAGACAGGCATGATCTGATTTAATTTTAAAAAAGATGACTCTGACAGATGAGTTGAGTTACTGTGGAGAACAAAGATAAAGGCAGAAAGACTTCCTGCGGGAATTTTGCATTAATCTAAAACAGACATGATGAAGGGATAGAAATGAGTTAACTATAACTGATTTCCTGAAATATTGGATGCAGGGTAGGAAAGAAAAAGTAGAGACAAGGATTAGTTCAAGGTTTTGGACTGAGCATCTACAGTAGTGTGGTAATAAATATCAACCTTGATAGAGAGGACTGTGAAAGAAACTGTTTTGGGAGTAAGCAATGAGAAGATCATTTGGACTTTAAGATCTTACAGACATCTGTTTTGGTTTGAATTAAGTACTCTTTAGACCAATTCACTCACCTTTTAAAGGTTGTACACCAAGGAATGACTTGCATTTCAATGATCTTGGAGCAGATCGCCATTACCTCTAAGCTCATTACAAACTGCGGCATCCTAGCAGCAGGTTATTCAGGGTTCTTCACATTACAGCAGACATGTCCCAACAGTGTCTATCCTAGTGATCACACCTCAAAACTTTTGCCTCCTTCCCTGGGGCTTCCCTAAAGATAACATGGTGTAGGATGCCGACTAATTCTTTTTGGTATAATGACTCTGTGTATTCCTTCCAGAGAATACCAGACGGATGTTTACCTGCATTTTACTGACTATGCAAAGGCATTTGACTATGTGAATCATAACAAATTATGGATAACATTGTGAAGAATGGGAATTCTAGAACACTTAATTGTTCTCATGAGGAAACTTTACATAGATCAAGAGGCCATTGCTCAAACAGAACAAGGGGCACTGCTTGGTTTAAAGTCAGGAAAGGTGTGTGTCAGAGTTGTATCCTTTCACCATACCTATTCAATCTGTATGCTGAGCAAATAACCCGAGAAGCTGGACTATATGAAGAAGAACTGCATATCAGGATTGGAGGAAGACTTATTAACAACCTGCATTATGCAGATGGCACAATCTTGCTTGCTGAAACTGAAGAGGACTTGAAACATTTACTAATGAAGATTGAAGACCACAGCCTTCAGTATGAATTGCACCTCAACATAAAGAAAACAAAAATCCTCACAACTGGACCAATGAGCAACATGATGATAAATGGAGAAAAGATTGAAGTTGTCAAGGATTTCATTTTACTTGGATCCACAATCAACAGCCACGGAAGCAGCAGTCAAGAAATCAAAGGACACATTGCATTGGGCAAATCTGCTGCAAAGGACCTCTTCAAAGTGTTGAAGAGCAAAGATGTCACCTTGAAGACTAAGGTGTGCCTGACCCAAGCCATGGTATTTTCAATCACATGATATGCATGTGAAAGCTGGACAGTGAATAAGGAAGACCAAAGTAGAACTGATGCCTTTGAATTGTGGTGTTGGGGAAGAATATTGGCTATGCCATGGACTGCCAAAAGAATGAACACATCTGTCTTGGAAGAAGTACATCCGGAATGCTCCTTAGAAGTAAGGATGGCGAGACTGCATCTTACATACTTTAGACATGTCGTCAGGAGGGATCAGTCCCTGGAGAAGGATATCATGCTTGGCAAAGTACAGGGTCAGCAGAAAGTAGGAAGACTCTCAGTGAGGTGGATTGACACAGTGGCTGCAACAATGAGCTCAAGCATAACAATGATTGTAAGGATGGCTCAGGACCAGGCAGTGTTTCGTTCTGTTGTACCTAGGGTTGCTATGAGTCGGAACTGACTCGACGGCACCTAAAGACAACAACAACAACAGGATGCTGAAGGCCTCACATATTGTTCACATATATGGTATCTGGAAGTGGGGATGGGAGGTTGATGGTCCATGAGTTGAATCTTTGACTAATGAGAGACAGGAATGAGTGAACACAATCTTCTCCCATTTTTTAAGAACAGGTGGTCCTGAAATGCAGTGGTATCCCAAAGGACTGAAAATTAGTAAAATTTTGAGGTAGTTAGCTCCATGATGTGTCCTTGTTTTGTTTTCCTTATTTCATTTTTTTTTTTTTAATCCCTGGTGTCTTATTCATCTAGTAGTGTTGCTATAACAGAAATAGCACAAGTGGATGGCTTTAATAAAGAGAAATTTATTTCCTCACAGTAAAGTAGGCTGAAAGTCCAAATTCAGGGCATCAGCTCCAGTGGAATGTTTTCTCTCTCTGTCAACTCAAGGAAAGCCTTTCTTGTCAATCTTCCCTTGGACTAGGAGCTTCTCTGCACAGGAACCCCAGGTCTAAAGGGTGCACTTTGCTCTCGGTCCTTCTTTCTTGGTGGTATGAGGTCCCCAACTCCCTGCTTGCTTCTCATTCCTTTTATTTCTTGTAAGATAAAAGATGGTACAGGCCACACCCCAGTGTGGCCACACCTCAGTGATGTGACCTTAGTAAGTATTACAATACCATCCTAATCCTCTTTAACATAAAATTACAACCACAAAATAGAGGACAATCACATAATACTGGGAATCATGGCCCAGCCAAATTGATACACACATTTTTGGGGGGAAATAATTCAGTCCATGGCACCAAGGATAGTATGCCATAACAAAATAATAGAATACAGGCTCCCTGTCTCAGGCTAAAACAACACCCAAGTGGAAATATCTAGTAGGCAACTGGTTAGACAAGTCTGGAGTTTAGGAAAGTAGTCTAGAGATACATATTTGGGAGATGGTAGCATTTTAATGGAATTTAAAGCTATGAGACTAGATGAGATCATATAGAAAATGAGTGTAAAGAAAAAGAATGAGGAATAAAAGTTGATACACTCCACTATTCAAAGTTTAGAATGAGGACAAACACAGCAAAGGAGTCTAAAGGGGAGTCATCAGTGAGGTAAAAAGAAAACCAAAAGTGTTTGGTATCCTGGAAGTCAGGCGAATAAAGTGTTGAGGCGGAAGTGATCAATTTTATCAAATCCTACTGAGGAAATTAATTATGTAGTAAGGAATGTAATTGTTAAAACAAATATAATGCCATATTTGAGGATAGCGAATTATTGAAAGTTTCCAGTCTTCTTGAGTATGAACTTTTTTTTTTTTTTTAACTGTGTCAACCCTGTCAAATCCTACTAGAAGCTGACTTAGATGAAGACTGACTTTTGACTATTATTTGTCAACATGGTGGTCATTTTGTTTCTGGCAATAGTTCATTTGTTTTGATGGTGGAACAAAAACCAGACTGGAGTGGGTTCGGGAGAGAATGAGAAGATTGGACATAGATTCAACTCTTTCAAAGCATTTTTCTGTCTGATGTCTCTGCATTCATTCCCTTGGCCACCATATCCAGTCTAAATACATTATATAAACCAACCCCTTATAACATCTACATATTGAAAATGCCCAATTACATATCTCTAAAAGAGACATTTCACCTTATCTCCAAAATCACAAATTCAAATACTTTCTTGACATCTCAACTTGGATTTCTAATAGATATCACAAATTTAACATGTTCAAAACAGATTCCTGAACTTCTTATCTGAGCCCCACAAAATCTTCTTTCTTAGTCTTCCATATCTCAGCTAATGGGCACTTCATTCTTTGAGGTTTTATATCCAAAAGTCTTAGAGCCATCCATGACCTCTCCCTCTCACACACATAACATTCAATTCGTCAGTAAATTCTGTGGTTGTACTCCACTTTTGAAGTACAACTACAGTCCTTCCATTGTTACTTTGCTTTTACTTATTGTCTTAGTTATCTAATGCTGCTATAACAGAAATATCACAAGTGGATGGCTTTAACAAAGGGAAATTTATTCTGTCACAGTTTAGTAGGCTACAAATTCAAATTCAGGGCATCAGCTCCAGGGGAAGCCTTTCTCTTCTCTTACAGCTCTGCAGGAAGTCCCTGTCATCAATCTTCCCTGGTCGAGGAGATTCTCAGCTCAGGGACCCAGATCCAAAGGGCACACTATGTTTCCAGTCCTTCTTTCTTGGTGGTATGAGGTCCCCTTGTCTCTCTGCTCACTTCTGTCTTTTATATCTCAAAAGAGATTGGCTTAAGACACAATCCAATCTTGTAGATTGATTCTCATCAACTTTGTTGTTGTTAGGTGTTGCTGAGTCAGTTCTAACTCATAGAGAACCTGTGTACCACAGAACAAAACACTGCCCAGTCCTGTGCCATGCTCATAATCGTTGTTATGCTTGAGCC
Organism: Elephas maximus indicus; assembly: GCF_024166365.1. Lineage (NCBI taxonomy): Eukaryota > Metazoa > Chordata > Mammalia > Proboscidea > Elephantidae > Elephas > Elephas maximus. Next base: position 141,896,368 of record NC_064821.1, read on the forward strand.
CATTGTTGCAGCCACTATGTCAGTCCATCTCATTGAGGGTCTTCCTCTTTTTTGCTGACCCTCTACTTTACCAAGCATCATGTCCTTCTCCAGGGACTGATCCCTCCTGAAAACATGACCAAAGTATGTAAGACACAGTCTTGCCATTCTTGCTTCTAAGGAGCATTCCAGTTGTACTTCTTCTAAGACATACTCATCAACATACCCAGGCCATTTCATTAACATAGAGATAGGATTTACAGCACATAGGAAAATCACATCAGGTGACAAAAATGGTGGACAATCACACAACACTTGGAATCATGGCCTAGCCAAGTTCACAGGTATTTTTGGGGGACTCAATTCAATCCATGACAGTTGCCATTGAGTCAGATCCAATTCGTGGCAACTTTATGTTAACAGAATGAAACATTGCCTGGTTCTGCACCATCCTCAAAATCATTGGGATGTTTGAGTTTATTGTTGCAACCATTGTGTCAATCCATCTCATGGAAGGTTTCCATTGTTTTTGTTGACCCTCCACTTTACCAAACATGATATCCTTTTCTAGCCATAGGTCTTTCCTGATGACATGTCCAAAGAAAGCAAGAAAAAGTCTCACCATCCTTACTTCTAAAGAGTATTCTGGCTGTATTTCCTCCAAGATAGATATGATCATTCTTCTGGCAGTCCGTGGTATAGTCTATATTCTTCTCCAATAACACAATTTAAATATGTCAGTTCTCTTAGAACTACCTTTTTCATTGTCTAGCTTTCACATATATGAGATGATTGAAAAGACCATGGCTTAGGTCAGGTACACATTAGTTACTGAAGTGATGTCTTTGCTTTTTAATACTTTAAAGAGGTCTTTTGCAGCATATTTTCTCAATGCAATACACTTTTATTTGTTGACTGCTGCTTCTATAGACATTGATTATTGATCCAAGTAGAATGAAATCATTGACAATTTCTTCACTATTTATCATGATGTTGTTTATTGGTACAATTGTGAGGATTTGCATTTTCTTTATATGTAGGCGTAATTCATATTGAAGCCTGTAGTTTTTGCCCTTCATCAGGCAGTACTTCAAACCATCTTCACTTTCCACAAGCAAAGTGGTGTCATCTGCTTATCACAGGTTGTTAAATGAGTCTTCCTCCAATCCTGATGCCCTGGTCCAAACCATCATCATCATCTTTTACCCGGATTATTGCAGTAGCCTTCTCTCTGGTTTCCCTTTATTCTTTTCCTCTTTCCCTTTTCCACCTGTTATGGATTGAGTTGTGTCCCCCAAAAATGTCTATCAACTTGGCTAGGCCATGATTCCCAGTATTGTGTGATTGTCCACCATTTTGTCATCCGATGTGATTTTCCTATGTGTTGTAAATCCTATCTCTATGATGTTAATGAGGCAGGATTAGAGGCAGTTATGTTAATGAGGCAGGGCTCTACAAGAGTATATTGTATCTTGAGTCAATTTATCTTGAAACGTAAAAGTGAGAAGTAAGCAGAGAGACAGGGGGATCTCATATCACCAAAAAAATAGTGCCAGAAGCAGAGTGCGCCCTGCTAGATTGTGAGAGAATAAGTTTCTCTTTGTTAAAGCCATCCACTTGCCATATTTCTGTTACAGCACCACTAGATAACTAAGATACCACCTTTGTAATTGTCCTAGGGTAAAATCACCACAAAGTTACAGTAAAGCAAGAAGAAAGATTTTATTTGGCCTATTTTTTATGTTCCAAGAGGCGCAAGTGGGAGACAAACAAGAATGCTGCCAGAGCTACGTCTTCCGGAGCCCAAGGGAATGTTACAGAATCATCAGTATATATTAACGTTACGAATGGATAAAATCATTGAAAACTCCACCTTTTCACAGACTGGGTAAAAACTGCTAAATCACTGTGATTCTACATTTTGAATTGTCTTTCTTAATAATCGTTGGTACCAGTTTCAGTAATGACAGGAGGGTCTTCGCTGGCCCAACAAATCTTACTATTTGCTAAATGCTAATAGAAAAATATAAGTGCAAAATATCTGGGTCTTTGGTGCTATGTTTAAGTATCTGTTTTTGTGAAAGTTCCCCTAAAAGATGTTTTCCCAAGAGTGTCCCAGCTATTGTCTTCGTACAGCTGGGCCCAGCTGATGTTTCCTTGTGCGTCCAGCTCCAGCTCCAGCTGGGTCACATTCTTTATACTCAAGAACAGGGAATAATGGCTCCAATTTTAACTCCAAAATCAAAATAGAGCAGTTAGGGATAACTTTTTGAAAAAATAACCATAGTCATGTCCCTTCTCTGCTCAGAGCTTGCTAATGATTCCCTATGTCAGAGCAAAAAGTCAAAGCCTATTCAGTGACTTACAAGGACACATTTTCTTACAACCCTCTCACTTGTGTAATTTCATCACCTGCTGCTTTCCTTCTAACTCACATTAATCTTCTGGCTATTTATTCGAAAGTCCTGGTACTCTGTCTTGGGGACTTTGCCCTTCTGCCAGATACCAAAAGGATCATTCCTTCATCTCCGTCAAGTCCTTGCCCAAATGTGGCCTTCTCTTTCAGGTCTACCTTAACCTCTCTGGAGCCCTGGAGGCAATGTGTTTAAGAGCTTGGCTGCTAACCAAAAGATAGGCAGTTTGAATCCAACAGCTGCTCCTTGGAAACCCTATGGGGCAATTCTACTCTGTCCTACAGGGTCGCTATGAATTGGAATGGACTCAGTGGCAATGTTTTGGTTTTTTTTTCCCCTAACCTTTCTACTTAAAATTGCAACTCCAAACCTGGGTCTTCCCAAAATAGATTGTAAATTCTTTGGACCAAGATTTTTTGTCTGATTTGTTCACTGTTATATCCCTGAAACCTAGAATACTGCCTGGTATAAGTACTCAAAAAGCATTTGTTAAATCAATAAAAATTATTATTCATACATCTGCCTGCATATATATTCATTTTTAATTTCTCAGGTAGAAGTTATTAGTAAAAAAATTTTTACTGATAGCATCCTTCACATCCTTCACATTGCAATCAAACTCTCTTGATCTACTAGCATCTTTAAAACTAATGTAATCTTTGCAATGATGACAAATGCTTGGTGTATATGTTTAAAGGTGCTTAGTCTTTTCCAGCGTATTAAAAAAAAAAAAGAAAGCCCTTATTGATGTAGAGAGTGAAAGATAAGGCAACACCAAGAGCAAGATAAAAAGAAACAGTTTAAAATGGAGGCATACTGGAACATTTGCTGATAGAGCACTGAATGTGTGTATGTTTAGATATAAATTACTTACTCAGAGCTATGTTGAGCAGCACGGCCCTTTTCTAAAGCTTCTTATACTTTCCCCAGATTACTGATGTGAAGCTTCTGTTTTATTGATGCTTATGGCAATAAGAAGTTTGGGCCCAGATTAATCTAACATCTCCTTTTTCCAGGAAATCCAATGAAAGCATGTTATCATTTATGAGGAATATCATATTTTTGCATTCAGATGAGAAAGAGAGCAAAGAAAATAAGCTTTTTACTGTGGGCATTGTGAGCCAGATTTCAACCTATCATTGTCAAAAAACACTTTCTTTCATTTTTTCACAAAACGTGTTATTTCCAAAAGACATGCTTTATTTTTCCTTAGAGATGTTCTGAAGCTTAGCACAGAAATACATGTTGTCAGTATGTGACTTAAAAATAAAACAACAAAAAAGTCCCTACCACATGTGAAAAAGAAAACCTAAGAAAATGTGTTGACCTGGATTTTTAGCTCATAGAATGACAATTTATTATTTTAAATATTTAAAAAAAATACATATTTTTAAATTGTTGTTTGAAGATTTGGAGAAAATTTTAAAACAGTCTGTAAAAAAAATATATAAAACTGTGGGTGGAAGATTGGCAAAACAACCTAGAATTTGAGATCAATGACCTTTATTGTTATTCTAGACTAAACATCAGGAGGAAAATAACCATTCATTAGATTTAACAATAGGCAGAAACCACAGCTGGCATGAAGCATGTTTCTCCCTTCTGCAAAGTCTTTAAGTAGTGCTTCAGATATGCTCAACAAGACAGACTGATTTACATTTCCTTATATTTCTTTTTCTTTCTTGGCTTTCACCAGAGTGTACTGTTGGGGCCATTTTTCCTTAAATTTTAATTTGTTTTCCAATGTATGAGCTCGTTTTTCTAGTTGAAGAAATGGAACACTGCCCACCACGCAATGAAAAATGAAGCTTTCAATCACGAATCCAAGTTATCGAGGAAAACAAATGACAATGTGTTTAATAGATTGCCGTATCCATATATGTTGATTGGCTAAATTTTTTAACATTTTAATCCTACTACTCTTTTACTGTTTTTTTCCAGTGATTCTTTTTTCTTTCTGCTTTTTGTTTGTTGCTCTGTAATTTTATCAAATATATATTTTTTTATCTTTTAGGGAGTATAAATTTGACATGCAAAGAGCATAAATACCTGAAACATTCAGAAAATTGAACTCTATCTCAGGAAAATGATTGGTCTAATTTAAAATGTGATTACTTAAATATATAAAGAGCTTATCATTCAAATAGCTACATTTTTAGGGTGTTTTTATGAATGGCTATATGTTGTATCAAATATATTCTGAATATTTCATGCATTTATTTAATAGTAAGATTTTTTTTTTAAACCTTGGCTCTAGCATATGAAAAATTATTTCTAGGTTATGTAAATATTAGCTCAAGTCATTTCTATGGAAATTCTAATTCTGGGCCAGATGAAGTAAGTACACTCTACTCTCTATCTTCCACTGAATGCAAATATAAACTCCCAGCAGAAGGCATGAAGCAGCTATCTGAGGACTAAAAAGTAAACTGTAGCAGGCAGATTTAGGAAACAGTCCAGAATTCGATGTACCATCAAACCAGGGGTGAATGTCTTTTTTTATCCGTCTAGTATCACCTGGCATGCACTCAAAGGGAATACGAAACCTAGAAGTGCCAACTAGGGAGGACAGGCACACTCTAATTTTTTGTTAAGAAACTGAAAGACTGGAAAGAGGATATTTTAGGCTGGGTTTTCTAAAGAGCCAAGATCAGTGAAGAGTGTATTGCCGTCTAGTCAATTCCAACTCATAGCAACCCTGTAGGACAGAGTAGAACCACCCCATAGGGTTTCCAAGGAGCAGCTGGTGGATTTGAACCTCCAACCTTTTGGTTAGTGGCTGAACACATAACCACTGCACCACCAGGACCATGACGGTGGATAGGGCAATGTATAAGTCCATGAATGGTAGTTTTGGGAGAAGCATTGTGTGCAGGGAAGGCAAATCTGTATCCAGAGTGATTGTCTATTCCAGTAAGAACAAAATGTTTCCCTTTTCATGATAGAAGTGGTCTAATGCAATCAACCTGCCACCAGGTTGCTGGCTGATCACTTCAAGGAATGGTGCCATATTGAGGACTCTGAGTTGGTCTCTGCTGCTGGCAGATTGGGCATTCAGCAGTGGCTGCAGACAAGTTGTCCTTGGTGACTGGAAGTCCATATTGCTTAGTCCATGCATAACTTCCATTCTTGCCACCACTGCCACTTTGTTATTGAGCCCATTGGGCAATGACAGGAGTGGCTGGAGAAATAGGATGAATGGTTTCCATAGAACTCACCATCGTATCCACTTGATTGTTAAAATCTTTCTCTGTTGAGGTCACCCTTTGGTGAGCATTCACTTGAGGCACAAATACCTTCACTTGTTTGGCCCATTCAAAGAGTTCTATCCACATACTTCTTCTCAATACCTAGTCTCCAACTTTCCAATCATGTTCCTTCCAAGTCCCTCACCGTCCAGCCAAACCATTGGCTGCAGCCCATGAATCAGTATACAATGGCACACCTGGCCATTTATCTTTCCAAGCAAAGTGAAAAACCAGATGAACTGCTCTAAGTTCTGCCCATTGACAGGATTCCTCTTCACCAGTGCCTTCAGAGAGGTTCCAGCAAGTGGCTGCAGTGCTGCCGCTGTCCACTTTCAAGTGATGCCTGCATATTATGCAGAACCATCCATAAACCAGGCATTAGTTTTCTCTTCCTCAGTCAACTGATCATAAGGAAATCCCCCACAAAACCATAGGTGCAGACTGGGAGAGGGCAGATAATGTGACAGGAGTGGAGACCATAGTATTTGGGCCACTTCTTCATGAACCTTCTTGTGCTTTCATGCCCTGCTCAGGCCAGCTCTCATACCTACCACTTCCATTTAATGATGGAGTGCTGCTGTTCACATCTGGCTTTATGGCTTTGTGGGTCAAACAACATCCAGTTCATAATGGGCAGCTCAAACTTCATGGTGACTTGGTGGCCAATGGTTAAGTGTTCAGTCTCTACTAAGGCCCAGTAACAAGCCAAAAGGTGTTTCTCAAAAGGAGAGTAGTTATCTGCAGAGGATGGCAGCACTGCACTCCAAAATCTTAAGGGTCTGTACTGTGATTCACCAATAAGGGCCTGCCAAAGATTCCAAACCACATTGCTATCTGCCACTGCCACTTCAAGCATCATTGGATCAGACAGATCATATGGCCCAAATGGCAGAGCTGCTTGCACAGCAGCCTGAACCTCTTGCAGAGCCTTCTCTTTTTCTGAGCTACACAGAACTAACAACTTTTTGAATTCCATGATAAATAGGCCAGAGTAGCATACCAAAATGAGGGATATGTTGCCTCCCAAATACAAAGAGGCACATTGGGCATTGTGCCTCCTTTTTATTTGTGGGAGAAAACAGATGCAGTATCTTATCCTTCACTTTGGAAGTAATATCTTGACGTGCCCCACACCACTGGACCCCTAGAAATTTCACTGAGGTGGAAGGCGCCTGAATTTTTGTGGGATTAATTTCCCATGATCTAGCATGCAAATGTTTTACAAATAAGTCCAGAGTCATCAACACTTCTTCCTTACTAGATCCAGTCAGCATAATGTCATCAAGTTAATGTACCAGTGTGATGTCTTGGGGAATGAAAAGGTGGTCAAGGTCCCTGTGGACTAAATTATGACATAGGGCTGGAGAGTTGATATATCCTTGAAGTAGGACAGTAAATGTATATTGCTGGTCTTGCCAGCTGAAGGCAAACTACTTCTGGAGGTCCTTCAAAACAGGTATGGAGAAAAAGACATTAGCCAGATCAATAGCTGCATACCAGGTACAAGAAGATGTATTAATTTGCTCAAATAATGAAACCACATCTGGAACAGCAGCTGCAATTGGAGTCACAACCTGGTTGTTTTCGATAATCCATTATCATTCTCCAAGATCCATCTCTTTTTGCACAGGCCAAATAAGCAAGTTGAATGGGGATGTGGTGAGAATCACCACCCCTGCAGCCTTCAAATCTTTGATGGATTTCTGCAATCCCCCTGGGAATGTGATATTGCTTTTAGTTTACTATTTTCCTAGTTAGGGGCAGTTATAATGGCTTCTACTTGGCTTTTACTACCCTAATATCCCTTACTCCACTTGTTAGGGATCCAGTGTGGGGGTTCTGCCAGTTGCTGAGTATATCTATTCCAATTATGCATTCTAGAACAGGGGAAATCACTACAGGATGGATTTGGGGACACAACGGACCCATTGTGAGCCAAACCTGAGCTAAGGCTCCATTAATAACCTGACCTCCATATGCCTCCGCTCTAACTAGTGGACCACAGTGACATTTTGGATCTCCTGGAATTAGTGTCAGTTCAGAACCTGTATCCAGTAATCCCAGAAAAGACTGATGATTTCCTTTTCCCTAGTGAACAGCCTCTATCATAAAAGGCTGTAGATCCTTTGGGAGAAAGATTAACAGCATATGTTTTTGGCAGTGCAGTGGGATCCTTTCTCAAGGGGACTCGACCTCCCCTTCTTTCAAGGTGTTGTGGGTCTGTAAACTGGTTGAAGCCTGGTAATTGATTGAGGGGCTGTGACTCTCTATTCTGGCGATCCAAGTTAGACTGCCATTCACTTGATATAGAATTCTGCTTGGACAGATTAAGAAAGTATGTGGTAGATTTCCCACCTATTTCACTCCTAGGGACACCATGACTAAGTAGCCAACACCATAATTCCATAGGAGTCAGGCTATTCTAATTATTGCTTTGGCTCTGCTGTCCATTACGGTAACCATGTCCACCTTAACTTTGTTGATCGAATGTTACCACTTAGCCCTTACCACCCTGGGGTCCAATCAGCCCCATCATAGTCAGGTGTCTGAATTCAGTTTGGGAAGTTCCCACTGTCAATCTGACTTACATAAAACACCAAACACAGCAGTCTTCAAAGATGCTGGGGTTCCCTTCACAAATTTGTTCCTCACCGTTGTGAAGATGTGTCCTCTGGGCACTCCATGTGTGGGTCTGTGGGTCTAACCTGATAAATTCACTCTAACATGTCATTTTCCCTATGCCTTTGGATGCCTTCTTCTACAGTATACCAAGGCAGGTCTGGCACCTCAACTTGATTTAGTGTGGGCCACTGCATAATTCCTGCTTTAGCGAAGCAACCAAATAAATTATTAGATCCTTTCCTAACCACATGAGCTATAACATGGAATGAAGAACCTGTGCTTAGTGGGCTCATATCAATAAACTCAGACTTATCCAACTTTATGTTCCTTGAACCATTATGTCATACCTTAATAGCCATTTCCACACATATTCCCCAGGTTTCTGTTTGTATATATTAGAAAGCTCAAGCAGTACTTTTGAAGTGTCATGCTTTGTACTTTAACTTTTGGGGATTTCTGGGACTTAAATCTAGTTATAAATGTAGAAGCAAAAATGGGTGTGGTGATGTGTTCCGAGAACATTCAGCAATGTCTTGTAAGGCATCTGCCTCAGGCAATGCTCCAGGCAATGACTCAGATGCCTCCCCAGAAGATGACTCTGACAAAGGCTCTTCAAACACAGCTGAGTTAATCTCATCATACAGGGATGGAATGGCTAGTGGTTTTACTGGAGAGGTGGCTTAGCAGACAAAGATAATCTCTTCAGATGGGAGTGAGAGGGCTGGTTCTGTTGGCAGGAGTGATTCAATACAATTTAGGGGTTCGGTGTCCCCAACTTCCTGATTATCTGCCTGTATGTCCCCAACCCAAGTTTCAGGATCCCATTTCTTCCCAGTCAATGCCCTCTCTTTAAATTCAGACACCATTTGATGTTGGGAATTCAACTGGCATTGTAATTCCACCACTTTTTAATATATGTAGATGTAATGTATATGACAACTACAGCATAAAGGGGTAAGTTTTGAAGTCCTTTATGGTGGTTAAGGCTCTACATTCTACTTGAAGTTATAAAATATTAATTGTAATAGATTTTAAAAACCTAAATATGCATGTTATAATTCTTGAGGCAATCATTTAAAATTATACAAAGATATGCAGTAATAAACTTAATAAGTTAAAAAATGGAATATGAAAAAATTTTAAATAATCCAAAATAAAGCAGGAAAAGCAGAAGCAGGAAGAAAAACAAGCAGAAAATGAATAATAAAATGGTATATCTAAATCCAAGCATATCAAAGCACATATCAATAGTTACATTATATGTAAATGGCTTAAGCATACCAATTAAAAAACAGATTTCTGGGTGACCAAATCCAATTTTAAAGGTTATGTACTGTATAATTCTATTTACATTGCATTCTGGGAAAGGCAAAACTACAACAATGGAAAACAGACCGCTGGTTGCTAGGGGTAGATGTGGGAGAAGGGTGTGATTATAAAGAGATAGCATGAGGGGTTTTTTGGGGATGATGGAACTGTTCTGTATCCTAATTGTGGTGGTAGTGGTGGTTACATAACTCTGGACATGTATTAAAATTCATGGAATTGCTCACAAAAAAAGGTCTACTTTACTAAACGTAGATTTAAAAATAAAGTAAATGTATCTATGTATTTAAGGCTTTTTGTATGTCAGGCACTGTCCTTTAAGACATGTTTTGTACAATCTTTACAACAATCTTATGAGGTTGATAGTATATTCTCTATTTTACAGGTGTTGAAGATTCTAAAGTTGAATGCCTTAATAAAGTTCAGTAAATGACTTAATAATGGTTAAACAGATATTCACACCAGAATATAACAAAGGTCTAACTCCAACACCTTATCCTCTAGGATATGATTCTTATTTGCTCAGAAGCAGTGGTCCAGGTCTAAAATTGAAAAAGTTAAAGAAAAAAAAAAAAGTTAATCTCACAAAAATTTGAAATCTGGTGTAAGTCCTAAAAACTAATGCCCGACATCCGGTGAAACTGGGAAGGCCTCAAATGGCCTAACCATGTTCCTTTCCTGATTTTGTTCCCATGGACAAGATCCCTTAGCCAGACAACCCTCCTTATCAATAGGACCAAGTGCAGTTTCTGCTTATCCCTAAGTAGCAGGTTTCAGTTTCCTGCTGGCCTGCAGAATTACTCAGACAAGCTAATCACATCCTCCCATGGGTACGAGGGGGCATCCCACCCTCTCGATTCTACAAAGCCTGCTTCCCACAGCCCCTGATTGTTCAGTATATTCCTGAGTTAACCCTCCATGTGGCACTGTGTGGTGCACGCACTCCTCTCCTTGGTTGTGAGTATATGTGACTAATAAACTGCTATCAAACTCATCTGTTTCAGTGTCTGTTGTCATGTGTTCTGCCATCCCCATAACCCTAAGGTGGGAATCCCTCCTATACCATGGGATAAATAGGAAGCAATTCAAACAAAAACAGAAAAACAAAGACATTATAACATAAGAAGTATGTTTTCCCCTAAATTAATTTTTGTTTATGTGTTTTGCTTCTCTTTGTTTAAAGATTAAGCATAGTTTCTATGAGATACTAGAACTGTAGGGAGTATCTCTTCTTTTGCTTAGTAAATATTTACTGAATCAATAGCAAAACATACTATGGACTATCATGGACCCAAAGGTGAATCAGATGGAGATCATATTCTCAAGGTGTTTACGATCTGCAATGAAAGTTAGAGCAAGTATATAGAAAATATTAAGTGTCTGTTCTGATTATATCTCTATGTGTAACAAATCATCCCCAAACTTAGAGGCTTTTAGTAACTTAAAAATTTGTTATTCTGTCACAATAATGTTTGCTGATGTCAGATAAGGGGTTTTGACTTCAGATCTCTGATGTGGCGTTAACCTGTTTTCAGCTGGACTGTAGATATCTGAAAGCCCAAGTGGACTAGATGAGCTTTGTTGCTAACCAAAAAGTCAGCAGTTTAAATCCACCAGCTGCTCCTTGGAAACCCCATGGGGCAATTCTACTCTGTCCTATGGGGTCGCTGTGAGCTGGAATCAACTTAACAATGGCAAAGGGTTTCACTCACATGGCTTACAACTGATGCTGGCTCTTGACAAGGATCTCAGCTGGGACTATCAACAGGAATACCTACACGTGGTCTCTCTATGTGGCTAGAGTCTCTCACAGCATAGCAACTGGGTTCCAAGTTGGAGTGTTGAAAAGCGAGTGTTCCAAAAGGCTCAGGAGGTAGTGTAAATGAGAGGGGGAGAGCTTGCATTCGGGAGGAGGAAGAGACAGGGAGTGGTGATATTCCTCAATAAGACAGTCCCTACCTAGTTAAACGTTAAGCCAAGGAAATGGTCCCTATAGGGGTCCCTAACTTGATAGACTCTCTCTCTGAGCAGCCCACTTGACACTATCTGGTCAAGTGTACTTTCACTATGAACCCTCTGCTAACTAATAAAGCCCCTTGCTTCTTGGCACTCTTTGTCTCAGTGTTTGAATTCTTTCCTACACTGAAGACAAGAGCCGAGGCTATTCTCTGGTAACGGTAGCTGCAAGATCACACAGAATCATTTATGCTATGGTCTATTGGTCAAAAACCTGAGGCAACCCAGATTCAAAGGGACGAGACTGAATAGGGTCATGAATATCAACAGTTGTGGCTCATTTTCAGACCTTTGTAAATATGAGTTGGACTCCACAGCAAAGGGTGTGCTACCATTGTCTGCCTTTTGGCCTCCAATTGTCCATATGAAAAATCTACGTATCCCCTCACCAATGACTTGCAAATTCTCCTTCCATTACCACATCAGGCTTAAGTTTGAAGTTTAGAAACTTGTCATTTAAATCGGGTCCAGGTGTACTGTAGTTTTGTTTGATCTTGTTGTATTGTGTCAAATTAATACCAATTCATAGTGACCCCATGTGACAGAGTAAAACTGCCCCAAAGTGTTTTCTTGGCTGTAACTTGTGGAAACAGGCTCTGTTTCCACAGGCTCTCTTATGGCAACAGACTGCCAAGTCTTTATCCCATGTTGGTGCTGGGTGGGTTCAAATTACCAATCTTTTGATTAATACCCGAGTGCTTAACCATTGTACTACAAGGGTTCCTTTCTGTTTGATCTTAAGACACATGAACTAAAGACATAAGTTACTACTCCTCCTCCCCCACATTCACAGGCAACATAAAATGGTGAGACAAGCATAAGATGACCACAATAGACTCTTTCGTTCAGAAAAGGGCGGGAGACAGAAGCATACAGCAGTCACTGCTTCATAGTAATTCTGAAACTGAGGCTTGTCACTAATTCCTTGATTAGGGTCTAATCGTGTTCTCTTGGGTGACTCCTGCTCTTTACTCTGAGTTACCCTTCATTTTTTATTAGAAAAGGACTGTGTTTGCAACTGAGAAAATTGTCAGCTTGCTTCTGGCTGTAAAAGTTTGGAGTCTTGATGACTCTCTTCATTCTGAACTATCTCTGTTCTTTTCCATCTGCCCTAAGGCATTTCTGCCAATACAATTTTCTTAAAACTATGAGATTTTTATGAATCTTATTGGGGTTCAGTTCATCCAAAAAACAAAAAAAAAACCTCACCTACAAATCTTTTTGGAATACTTTATTTTCTGCCGTAGGTTGAAAGAAGCATTGTAATTAAGAGCAATCCCCTTAAAACTCTTAGAAGCATTTTACAAATGGAGAAGACCTATGAGGCATTATGAGGCATGCCTTACTTTTTTTTTTTAATGTCTTTTAAAGATTCTTTCAGCCACACCCTTGATCTGTACTTCAATGGTACAATTTATTAGCAATGCCTTGGCTTTTACATGTGCGCTAAGGCATTTCTTACTTTGAGAATCTTTTTTTTTTTTGGTTGTAAAGACTGAGGATGAAAAACAGTTGTATTTTCTAACCCAGCAAGTCCTTTTTATTTCCTTTAAAATATGCTTGAAAACTGAAAAGGATTCTTTTTCGTTCATCTCTGTATAGCCATACCTTATCATAAGTAGCTAAAAAGGAGCCAGTTGGAATTTTCAGCATTATGCCTGGAAGTCTCCTTAGCCAAATACATCAATTCACTAGGTATATATTCTGCATTGTTGAAATTTTTGACAAAATCTTTGGCATTGAATAAAAATGTCACCTATTTTCCAGACTCCAGTAATAATTATCTCACTGCTTCACTGTCTCTTTAAGACACTTCCAGTTTTAACCTACCACCTAGTTCCAAAGCCAATAAAGCATTTTTTAAGTTTTTATTATGGCAGCCAAACTCTTTCAGGTATTGATTTCTGTTCTGGTTATCTATTACTACATAACAAGCTATTAGAAAAATTAGTGATTAAAACAACGATTTTATTTTGCTCATGGTATTGTTGATCAGGAATTATGAAAGTCCTAGGCTAGGCGGTTTGTCTCTGATCCACAGTTTATCACGGATATCACCTGAGTGGCTGAGGCTGGAAGACTTATTTCCAAGATAGTTTTACTCTCACGTGTACAATGCATTTTTTCTTCTGGCTTCCACAAGACCCAGGTGGAAGATCCAAGGTTTACTATGAACTAATTGGGTTTTTTTTAATCTCGAAAGCATCAATTCTGTCACGTTCTATTGGTCAGAAGTCACAGGGACAGCCAAGATTCAAGAGAAAGGGACTACATAAGGCTTTGAATACTGGGAGACATGGCTCACTGAGAAGCCAACTTTGAAGAGTAGCTACCACAATGTCGGAACAGAAGAAAGGTCTTAAAAGGATATTAGAGTATTACACATGACCTCACAGCAGCTGGGCTTGTGGAACATCAGAAACCAGAAATTAGAGTCAACATGAACCTGCTCAGCATTATTTTGAGACAGGAAAGAGATCAGACTGGCTAAATTAAAAAAAGGCTACATTTCAAGGTCCTGTGTGCTCGACCAGCTATACTTAAATCTAAACCTAAGTGTAGACCGCCATATAACTTTTACTGCTGGCACCCGAGAACTACTTGTAATCAACAAACTAGGTGCTTCAATAAGATAAGAGGCTACATTTCAAGGCCCTGTGTGCTTGACCAACTATAAGTTACTGATAATTCTCCTGAGTTGTTTTTCAAGGCCTCACCAGGTGCAGAGCATGCGCAACAAAGATCAACATGGCCTATGAATGACCTTCCGCATGGGACAAACAGGAACAGGGACTCCTCGCCAGGGCTTGAACCAAGATCCAGAGGCATCACGCATGTACAACACCCCAGAATAAGTCCTGTTCGACATCCCTGCAGCCTTTGTGACAGACTTTCATCTTGGTTCCAGCAACCTCTGCGAGGAAGTCCATCTTGAATTCTAACTGCACGCATTTGATTATCATAATCCCTCCCCTTCTCCTGGAAATCTTCATGCATCTAATGAATAAAGATAATACCTTTTTCCCGCTTAAAAACTTTGTTCAGTGATAGACTGGAGGCTTGTGTAGGTGGAAACCCCTCTCCCTCTCTCCCTCGTGAGCCTTTTACTTTCTTTCTGTCCCTGATAAACCTTTGTTCGTGTGGAACCTCTGAGCCTCTTCTGGTCATTCTTGGTCAGAAGAAGGTAAGAACCTAGGCAGGGCTTAGTTCCAAGCTGGGAAGCCTTGCCCTGTAACAGTCTTTCTCAACTCTGTTTTGTGAGCCAGCTTTCTCTGATCTACATGCATATGAAGGAGAGAAGATGAATGTTCAACAGCTCCCAATTTGCACAATCTCAGATCTAGTATACTCAGAGACTATCTTCTTTTTCTTTTATTCTTTATTCCAAATTTCCAAGAGCAAGGATCTGATTAGTCCAGCTGAGGTCAGCTGGTCACCTTTGGTCTGGTGAACTGTAGCAAAGAGACAGAGTCATATAACACACGTATGTAAGCTAGAAACCTATCATTAATGTTAGACAGGTGAGTTGGAAAGGGCTCAAAGAAAGAAGATAATTGTAAACTCCGAAGACACCTAAATGATATCTACTACATTGATCTGAGAAGTTTAGTTGAGAGAAAAATTATTTTCCACTTGAGGTAACAAGTGATATTTCTTGAGTATGGGAAGTACTTCAATAGGTAGAAAAGTAGAACCTATGCATATATACAGTTATTATTTAATTTCATCATTATAAGAATCCTATTTAATAGTATTATTTTTTCCATTCTTTGGTAAAGGAAAAGGAGACTTGTAGATGGGAAGCATTTTTTCTAAGAATATACAATTAATAACTGAGAGAATCAGAATTTTGTATATAACCAGTCCGCTCTTTCATTCCGTAGCATTTATGCTTTGTGCTTTAGGTACACAGATCAAATGGTCCTGTTCTTTCATACTTGGAATGAATTTCTTTCACTTTTTGCTAGATAACTTCAAATGAGCTTTTAAAATGTAGTAAATGGGTCATTTCACCTTTCAAATGAATGAATGAGTGAGTGAATAAAAGCCACAGTAAAAATCTAGCCATACAAATTGAAAAGACAAGGACTTAGCTTGACTCCTTTCTTCAGAACTCTAACATGAGATATGTATAAAAAAAAACAAAAAAACCAAACCCATTGCCATCGAGTCAATTCCGAGTCATAGCGATCTTATAAGACAGAGTGGAACTGCCCCATAGGGTTTCCAAGGAGTGCCTGGTGGATTCGAACTGCTGGCCTTTTGATTAGCAGGTGAACTCTTAACCCCTAAGCCATCAGGGTTTCCAAGATACATATAGAGGCTTAAAATAGTGCTATTCGAAACAGCATTAAAGCTCATTTTGCCCAACATTTCACCATAAAGAAACCCTTTGACTTGCAGAAATGAAATACCTTATTTGGCTATTCAGACTAGCCAAGGTTCTCTGCCTGGTTTGATCCTGTCAGTCTTTCTGAGTTTTTAAGTACCAAAATCAGTTGCCATCAAGTTGATTTCAACTCACAACGACCCCATGTGTGTCAGAGTAGAAGTGTGCTGCATAGGGATTTTACTGGTTTTTCAGTATTAGATTGCCAGACTTTTTTCTGACGTGCTTCTCTATGGTCAAACCTCCAACCTTTCAGTTAGCAACTGTTTGCACCACCCAGGGACTTCAACTTCTTAAGTATTATGTCTTAAGCCAAATTTCTGTAATTGAATTGATACTACTTACTGCCAGACTTGTCTGATGTTGACAGCTTTCTTCTTTTTCTTTTTTTTTTAATTATTATTTTACTTCAGATGAAGGTGTACAGAACTAACTAGCTTGTCATTAAACAGTAGTACATATATTATTTTACTACATTGGTTACCAACCCCACGAGCTATCAACACTCTCCCTTCTTGATCTTGGTCTCCCTATTACCAGATTTCCTGTCCCCTCCTGCTTTTTAGTCCTTGCCCCTGGGCTGGTGTGCCCCTTTAGTCTCGGTAATGTTGACAATCTTCTTGCCTGAACACCTACTTATTGACCACTAGGGAACTCCCATGGTGCTGTGGAAAGGACATGTACTTTGGAGTCATATAGACTTTTGTTTGAATCCTGAGCCTTCCCCTTACCAAAAATCAAACCAAACATATTGCTGTGGAGTCGATTTTGACTCATAGAAATCCTATAGGACAGAGCAGAACTGCCCCGTAGGTATCCCAAGGCTGTAATCTTTACAGAAGTAGGCTGCCACATCTTTTACCCATGGAGTGGCTGGTGAGTTTGAACCGCCAATCTTTCCGTTAGCAGCTGAGTCCTTTAACCATGATGCCACCAGGGTTCCTTTCCCCTTACTAGCCATTTAAAATTTTAAGTATGCTATAGAATCAAAATGTATCCTATGACTATGTACAACAAAGGAATTGACCTAGTTAGAGGGGTCAGGGAAGAATTTTCTTGAGAAAGGCATGATTAAACTAAAACATGAAAGAAAAAGTGAGAACGATATTGCCTCTAGCTATCACTCAGCATTGCTCCATTTCTGTTATTTCAAATATGAGCTTACATTTGGCCAAAGTCATATTACTTTCTAAAGGTACTATCTCTCATACCAAAGCTTTGTTCCTATTTCAAATTCCAGACCCTAAACTTTTTAATAGTCTTTTTGAATACCTTTCTCTTTCAGATTTCACTTGGCTGTCTACCTAAAATTGGCTTTTATGTGAACAATGCTCATGAATGCTCATGTTACATGCTAGAAGGCCCCAACATTTTGCTGTCAACCCTCATGTTCTACAGCCTGCTTATTTCCTCACAGTAAGTCACGTTCTGAATTAACTTTTTTTCATTTCTCTTATTTATCGTATTAGGCAAGGAATCACCAACGTATAGAATTCTGTCTGGCGCAAAGTATGTGGTCAGTAAATATTTGTTAAATCAATGAATAAATGATGAACAAATAAATGAATGGTCCAATGAATGTTCCCTCCTTATTTCAAACTTGGGCTTATTTCTTTCACAGAAGAAATTTTCGTGATTGGGAGTACGATAGATTTAAGACATCATATCTAGGCTTTTTTTTTTTCTTTTTTTTTAACCTTCATCTGTGAGACTAAATCTCTAGCACATTTATTATAGTATTTGTTCCTAGAAAACTTCTCTGCCACTCTCACTTTCAGCAGATGACTTTACTTTCTCTTTTGCTAAGATTCAAATGAGTTCCTCCAAATAGTTTTCTTTTCTACTTTCCCAGCCTCAACATTGTTTGAGCTATTCTCTTCAAATGAGTTGAAAAGATTAGTCAATTTGATATAATGACCTCAACTTTCATTCATTCATCAAACATTTATTTACTTACAAAAATATTTCAAGGGCCCTAGATCTAGGTCAAGGAGCCCTGGTGGCTCCGTGGTTAAACACTTGGCTGCTAACCGAAGGGTCGGTGGTTTGAACCTACCAGCTGCTCCGTGGGAGAAAGATGTAGTAGTCTGCTTCTGTAAAGATTCACAGCCTTGGAAGCTCTATGGGGCAGTTTTGTCTGTCCTGTAGGATCACTATTAGTCGGAATTGACTGTACAGCAACAGGTTTTTCATTTCTTTGTTTTAGGTCTTTGTTGTGTTTTAAGTGAAAGTTTACAAATCAAGTCAGTCTCTCACACAAAAATTTATACACACCTTGCTATATACTCCTAGTTTCTCTCCTTGTAATGAGAGCCCACACTCCTTCCCTCCACTCTCTATTCTCGTGTCCATTCGGCCAGCTTCTGGCCCCCTCTGCCCTCTCATTTCCCCTCCAGGGAGGAGATGCCAACATAATCTCATGTGTCTTCTTGATCCAAGAAGCCCATTCTTCACCACTATCATTTTCTATCCCATAGTCCAGTCCAATTCCTGTCTGAAGAATTGGCTTTGGGAATGGTTCCTATCTTGGGGTAACAGAAGGCCTGGGGACCATGACCTCCAGGGTCCTTCGAGTCTCAGTCAAACCATTAAGTCTGGTCTTTTTACTGGAATTTGAAGTTTGCATCCCACTGCTCTCCTGCTCCCTCAGGGGTTCTCTGTTGTGTTCCTTGTCAGGGCAGTCATCGCTTGTAGCTGGGCACCATCTAGTTCTTCTGGTCTCAGGCTGATGTAGTATCTGGTTTATGAGGCCCTTTCTGTCTCTTCGGCTCCTAATTACCTTGTGTCTTTTCTGTTCTTCGTTCTCCCTTGCTCCTGGTGGGTTGAGATCCATTGATGCATCTTAGATGGCCGCTTGCTAGTGTTTAAGACCCCATATGCCACTCTCCAAAGTGGGATGGAGAATGTTTTCTTAATAGATTTTGTAATGCCAATTGATTTAGATGTCCCCTGAAACCATGGTCCCCAAACCCCTGCCCTTGCTGTGCTACCCTTTAAAGCATTCAGTTTATTCAGGAAACTTCTTTGCTTTTGGTTTAGTCCAGTTGTGCTGACCTCTCCTGTATTGTGTGTTGTCTTTCCCTTCACCAAAAATAGTTCCTATCTACTATCTAATTAGTGAAAACTTTTCTCCCTCCCTCCCCCCCTCTCGTAACCAATGGTTTATCAATTTTGTTAATTTTTTCAGAGAACCAGCTTTTGGTTCTGTTAATTCTTTCAATTGTTTTCTGTTTTCTATATCATTTAGTTCAGCTCTAATTTTTATTATTTGCTTTCTTCTGGTGCTTGAGGGTTTCTTTTGTTGCTCTCTTTCTATTTGTTCAAATTGTAGGGATAATTCTTTGATTTTTGCCCTTTCTTCTTTTTGGATGTGTGCATTTATTGATATATAAGTTGGCCTCTGAGCACCGCTTTTGCTGTGTCCCAAAGGTTCTGATAGGAAGTGTTTTCATTTTCATTGGATTCTATGAATTTTTTTTTATTCCATCCTCAACGTCTTCTATAACCCAGTCATTTTTGAGCAGGGTATTGTTCAGTTTCCAAGTGTTTGATTGCTTTTCCCTGCTTTTTCTGTTACTGATTTCTACTTTTATGGCCCTGTGGTCAGAGAAGATGCTTTATAATATTTCAATGTTTTGGATTCTGCCAAGGCTTGCTTTATGACCTAATATGTGGTCTATTCTAGGGACTGTTCCATGTGCACTAGAAAAGAAAGTATACTTGGTTGCTGTTGGGTGGAGTGTTCTGTATATGTCTATGAGGTCAAGTTGATTGATTGTGGCATTTAGGTCTTCTGTGTCTTTATTGAGCTTCTTTCTGGATGTCCTGTCCTTCACTGAAAGTGGTGTGTTGAAGTCTCCTACTATAATTGTGGAATTGCTTATCTCACTTTTGAATGCTGATAGAGTTTGTTTTATGTATTTTTCAACCCTGCCATTGGGTGCATAAATATTTAATGTGGTTATATCCTCCTGGTGTATTGTCCCTTTAATCATTATATAGTGTCCTTCCTTATCCTTTGTGGTGGATTTAACTTTAACGTCTGTTTTGACAGAAATTAGTATTGCCTCTCCTGCTCTTTTTTGATTGTTGTTTACTTGATATTTTTTTTTCCATCCTTTGAGTTTTAGTTTGTTTGTGTCTCTAAGTCTAAGGTGTGTCTCTTTTAGGCAGCACGTAGATGGATTTTTTTTTTTAATACACTTTGCTACTCTCTGTCTCCTTATTGGTGCATTTAGTCCATTTACATTCAGCATAATTATAGATAGGTATGAATTTAATGTTTTCATTTTGATGTCTTTTTTTGTGTGTTGTTGATAGTTCCTTTTTCCCACTTAATTTTTTGTGCTGAGTAGTTTATCTTTACCTGTTGTCTTTTCCTCTTACTCATTGTTGTTGATTTTGTTTCTCTGAGCCTCTATTTTTTTCTTGTATTTTATTTTGATAAGTAGGATTGTTAGTCTACTTTGTGGTTACCTTAATATTTACCCCTATTTTTCTACATTTAAACAAAACTTTTATTTCTTTATATGGCCTTGTCTTCCTCTCCATATGAAAGATCTATGACTACACATCTTAGTTCTTCTTTATTGTTTTAATGTTATCTTCTTTTGCATAATTACATCACTGTTTCCCTGTTTTGAGTGTTTTTTTAATCTTGATTTATTTTTGTGATTTCCCTATCTGGGTTGTAATATGATTGCTCTGCCCAGTTTTCTAGTCTTGGGTTGATATCTGATATTGTTGATTTTCTAACCAAAGAGCTCCCTTAGTATTTCTTGTAGTTTTGGCTTGGTTTTTATGAATTCCCTAAACTTCTGTTTATCTGGAAATGTCCTAGTTCTGCCTTCATATTTGGGAGACAGTTTTGCTGGATATATGATTCTTGGCTGGCAATTATTTTCCTTCAATGCTTTGTATAAGTCATCCCATTGCCTTCTTGCTTGCAAGGTTTCTGCTGAGTCATCTGAGCTTATTCTTATTGGCTCTCCTTTGTAGGTGACTTTTTGTTTATGCCTAGCTGCTCTTAAAATTCTCTCTTTATCTTTGATTTTGGCAAGCTTGATTATAATATGTCTTGGTGACTTTCTTTTAAGATCTACCTTACGTGGAGTTCGATGAGCATCTTGGATAGATATCTTCTCATCTTTCACGATATCAAGGAAGTTTTCTCCCAACAAATCTTCAACAATTCTCTCTGTATTTTCTGTTATCCTTCCCTGTTCTGATACTCCAATCACTTATAGGTTATTTCTCTTGATAGAGTCCCACATGATTCTTGGGGTTTCTTCATTTTTTTTTAATTCTTTTATCTGATTTTTCTTCATATATATTAGTGCCAAGGGCTTTATCTTCAATCTCACCAATTCTGCCTTCCACTTGCTTAATTCTGCTCCTCTTACTTTCTACTGAGTAGTCTAATTCTGTAATTTTATTGTTAATCTGATTTTCTGATTACTGTCTCTCTGTGGATTCTTGCAGCTTATTAAATTTTTCATTATGCTCTTGAATAACCTTTTTTATGTCTTCAACTGCTTTATCTGTGTGTTTCTTTGTTTTTTCTGCATATTGCCTGGTCTCCTTCCTGATCTTCTTCCTGATGTCTTGAAGGATTCTGTATATTAATCTTTTATATTCTGCATCTGGTAATTCCAGGAAGGCACCTTTGTCCAGAAGATTCCTTGATTCTTTGCTTTGAATGCTGGTTGAAGTGATCATGGTCTGCTTCTTTATGTGATTTGATATTGACTGTTGTCTCCAAGCCACCTATAAGTTATTGTTTTAGTTTATTTTATGTTTGCTTACTGTACCCTAGCTTCTCGCTTTGTTTTGTTTTGATATGCCCAAATAGGTTGCTTAAATAAGCTAGCTTGATTATTTTCACCTTTGAAACTCTAACATCCCGTTACCAGATGGCTAGAGCTGTCCTCAAATATATCAGCCTAGGAGTCCTTTTACTTTTCCTGTATGGATTCAGCTCAGGTGCCTTGGTAGTTGGTCATCAAGTGTGTAGTACAGGCTCTGTCCTACAGTCTTAGAGGGGCAGGGGTGATTGGTGTAGGTGCCAGTGTCAGGTTGCAGGAGGGGGTCAAGCTCTGAACAAGACAGGGGGCTGACAACCATCCCTCAAGTGTCTGTGAGGAAAGCATGCCGCTGTTCCCTAGAGCACACAGATGGGTGCGTTCTGCAGATGGACCTTGGGCACTGAATGCTTTTGGTTGTAGGGACTGGGAGTAACCAGTAATCCTTGGACCCCTGTCATGGGTGGCTGGGTGACCTGAGTGGAGCCACCAGTCCTTAGGCCTGTGATGTGGATAGGTAGGGACCCTGTTTAATAGGCAAAGTGGTGACAAACATCAAACACCCACCTCTCCACCACACAGCTGAAACAGTTGCAGTCTGCCATCAAGGGCTTATTCTCTTGAAATAGGCACACACAGGTCCATGCGGGGGGGGAAGGTATTCAAAGTCCACGGACCATTTATGCCTGGACAGGAGCCACTTCTGTCCGAGCTCCCTAGGTTAGTGGAGCTGGCAGATTATCTTTTTCCCCAATTGTGAATTTATTCCTTCTCCAAGGCCAGGGAATGGCTCAGGGCTTGCAACAGGACCTATCTCAGGCCCAAGAAAATCGACAGCCACTGAAGCCAGCTTGGGGGCTGGGGGTACAGTAAAATATACCCAAGTACATAGCTTTTGCTGTGAGTGCCGTTCTTCTCTGGTTCCGGACGTGTGAGTAAGCTGTGCGGCTGGCTCCTTCTCCCTGAGGAAACTGCATCTGGAGCCCTCCCCCTGCCGCTTAGTCCATTTCTAACTTTGCTTTTGATGTTCAGGGCTCCTAGTTTGTCATAAATATAATCATTTCACTTGTTTTTTTGGTTCTTTGCTGTAAGAGGGTTCACCGGAAGCATCTGACTACTCTGCCATCTTGGCCCGGCCTCAGCAACAGGTTTTATACCTAGATCAGGTAGCCTTGGTGCTGAAATGTTAAGCACTTGGCTGCTAACTGAAAGGTTGGTGGTTCGAACACTTTAGTGACTCCACAGGAGAAAAGACCTGGTGATCTGCTCCCTTAAAGATTACAGCCTAAGAAATCCTGTGGGCATTTCTACTGCATCCTATATATAGGGTCACTATGAATCAGAACTGACTTGATGGCACACAACAACAACAGCAACTACATATCTAAGTCAAGGAGCCCTGGTGTCACAATGGGTAAGCATTTGGCTGCTAACCAAAAGGTCAGAGATTTGAACTTACCAGCAGCTCCATGGGAGAAAAAAACCTGGCAATCTGCTCCCATAAAGATTTACAGCCTTTCAAACATTATGGGGCAATTCTACCTTGTCTTATAAGGTCACTATGAGTTGGAATTGACTTGACTGCAAACAACTGCACAACAATATCTAGGTCAACACAGCTTGTCTCTGCCATTAAGAAGCTTGCAGAAGGCCTAAGTTCTGTGGTATTTGCATGTTCAAGAACTGCATGGTCTGTGTCTTTTCCTCTACATACACGTTTTTTTTATTTACTATGCCTTTTTTTTTGTATGCCTTAGTCCAAAAACAAACAAACCAACAAACCCATTGCCATGGAGTCCATTCCAATCATACCGACTCTGTAGGACAAGGTAGAATGGCCCCATAGAGTTTCCAAGGAGCGCCTGTTGGATTCAAACTGCTGACCTTTTTGGTTAGCAGTCATAGTTCTTAACCAGTATGCCACCAGGGTTTTCTGCCCTATTCCAAGACTGTCCAATAGAATCTTCTGTAATGATAAAAATGTTCTTTTTTGTACTATTCAATAGAATAGTGATCACCCAGATCTGGCTGCTGAGCATTTGATATCTAGCTAATGTAACTGAAGCTGAATTTTAAATTTGTTTAATATTGATTTATTAGATACATGTGAATTGCTACTGTATTGGACAATGCAATTCTAGCCACTCTTGTTTTTTTATCTGTTCTATTCATTCCTTTCATTTAGCAAGTTATTTTTCTTCTCCAGGCCTTTGCACATGCTGTTTTCTCTTTTTGGAGCACCTTATGTTCACCCCAGCATGCTCCACAAAACTGTTCACTTACTTATCTTCTTTTTGAGCTTGGCTCAAAAGGCCTCTTCCTTCTTTCTGACATTCTCATCTAAAGCAGGACCCTCCCCACTCCTGACTCCTTATATTTTCTATCTCTTCCCTTTGCTTGTTTCCTTCACAGCACTTATTAAACTAAAGGCCACCTTTCATTTATTTGCCTGTTTTCTTGTTTATGGCGTGTCTCCTCCATCAGGAAACTATGCATATCTTGTAAAACTTTGTGATTCCACAGACCAAAACAGTGCTTATTATACAGTAGCCATTTAATAATATACTTGAGCAATTGACCAAATGAATGGTAGCTGTAATTTTCTCATTTAAAAGTGTTGTGGGAGGACAGAAGTAGTGAACAAAATTTCTCTGGGACAGAAGCAGGGACAGGGTTCACTGGAGATTTTAATGGAAGTCACATTTGCGCTAAGTGGAAAAAATTGTGAAGACAATTCTAAGCAGAGAAACATCCTGTGCAAATGCAGAGAGGCATGAAAAGCATGACCTGTGTAGAAATAGTGAGAAATTACACGCAACTGAAGTGTTTTATCGTGTCTTTGCTTGAGATCACCCTTCCCTCCAGTCTCAGGAAAAAGAATCATTCCTTTTGGAGAAAAATTCTGCCACCCATGTTCTTAGTCTGTTACTTTTTTATTGCCTTGTGAAACACATTCCATAACTTATCCTCTCATATTTGATCAATTTCTTTATTTCCACTGACTTTCCCGTTTGCCTAAAGTATACGCTTGGGTAACATTCAAGGCTGGGGGAAAAATAAATAAATAAATAAAACCTTAAAAAATAAGAAAAGAACCTATCAAATCTATTGTCCCTTAAATTACTTATCCATATCACATTTTCTGCACACACTGTCTCTACTTGCTCACCTCTTTTGTCATGTCTTTTGTTTTACCCCTCCATCAAACTGGTTTCCTAAAAGCAGAACATCTCTGATTATTTCTGTGCCTTGCCTAAAAATGTTGAATAGCTTTTTGGTGTCAACTGGAAAAAAGGCAAACTTTTTTTTCTTTCAATTTTATTTATTTATTTTACTGTACTTTAGATGAAGGTTTACAGGACAAACTAGTTTCTCATCAGTTAGTACACACATTATTCTCTGACATTGGCTAACAGCCCCACAACATATCAACACTATCCCTTCTCAACCCTGGGTTCCCTATTACCAGTTTTCCTGTTCCCTCCTGCCTTCCAGTCCCTGCCCCAGGACTGGTGCACCCCTTTAATCTTGTTTTGTTCCATGAGCCTGTTCAATTTTTCACTGAAGGGTGAACCTCAGGAGTGACCTCATTACTGAGCTAAAAATGTGCCAGGGGGCCATACTCTCAGGGTTTTTCCAGTCTCTGTCAGGTCAACAAGTCTGGTCTTTCTTTTTGAGTAAGAATTTTGTTCTACGTTTTTCTCCAGCTCTGACCAGAGCCCTCTCTCATGATCCCTGTCAGAGCAGTCAGTGGCGATAGTCAGGCACCATCTCATTGTACTGGACTCAGTCTGGTGGAGGCCATGGTGGATGTGGTCCATTAGTTCTTTGTACTAATCTTTCTCCTGTATCTTTACTTTTCTTCATTCTTCCTTGCTCCCAAAGGGGTGAGACCAGTGGAGTATTCTAGATGGCTGCTCACAGGCTTTTAAGATCCCTGACGCTACTCACCAAAGTAGAATATAGAACATATTCTTTATAAACTATGTTATGCCAATTGGGTGAACTTTTAAGCTTTGAATGTAAGCCTCATTCCATTCCTGCACTGGCCCTAGCTTCATTTTTCAAGAGATTTTGCTATTACACCATAATGTAGCTGAAATGTTGTTGTTGTTAGGTGCCATCAAATTTTTTTTGACTCATAGAGACCCTATGTGACAGAGTAGAGCTCCTCCATAATGTTTTCTAGGTAGTAATCTTTACTGGTGAAGATCATCAGGCCCACTTGGTGGGTTCGAACTGTCAACCTTTACAGGATAGCAGCCAAGCAGTTAACTGTTGTGCCAGCAGAGCTCCTAATGTAGCTGAAATAGACTATTTAATAATATTCATTCCGGAATTGGTGAGCTTGGCCCGCACACCCTTTGAGAAGACTTCCCTGACCTTCCTTACTAAGCCCCTTAATGGCAGTGACTATATCCTTGCTTG
Organism: Elephas maximus indicus; assembly: GCF_024166365.1. Taxonomy (NCBI): domain Eukaryota; kingdom Metazoa; phylum Chordata; class Mammalia; order Proboscidea; family Elephantidae; genus Elephas; species Elephas maximus. The sequence goes on from NC_064821.1 coordinate 141,922,592, forward strand.
TCTTTGTATCTCCAATAAAGCATAAGGCCTGGCACTTAGTATGTTAAATGAGTGAAGATAAATTCTACTTAGAGCCTGAACTTTGATTCTGAGAGAAATTTCCTCTGTGCATGCCTAAATCTTGGAATTTATGAGCTCTTAATTTTTTTTTTTACTTTTTTAAGAGTATCACAGGTGAAAAGATGCCATTCAATGTATTTTCTGAATAAAAAATAAAAACCAGTTGCCTTGGAGTTGACTCCAACTCATGGTGACACCAGGTGTGCCAGCGTAGAACTACACTCCATAGGCTTTTCAATGGCTGATTTTTTTAAGTAGATTGCCAAGCCTTTCTTTTGAGGCACCTGTGTGTGGATTCAAACTTTTGATTTCAACCTTTTGGTTACTGTTTAACACATTGACCATTTGTACCACCCAAAAAACCACCCAAGGACCCCCTAAATGAAAATACGTAAGTAGTTTCTGCTTAAAAGAGTAAATAAACAAATGAGAAAAAAACTGCATATCCATCTTCAGTATGTTTTTTTCATATTAGTAGGGATTTTGCATTTCATTGCAGTGAACATCAGTAGAAAAAATAATCCAAGGCATCTTCCATATTTATAATTTAAATTTTATTTCAGATTTTCCTACTTTAATGAAAAAATATATAAGACATGGGATCTCTATGAGTCAAAAAATATATAAGGCTCATTTCTGTGTTAGGCATCAGGAAGAATGTAAGAAAATAGGATGTTAGCAAGGTGTATATAAAATTTTTTGTATGAGAGACTGACTTGATTTGTATACTTTCACTTATAGCACACTTTAAAAAAAGAAAATAGGATGTTAATTTCATGAAAGTTGTAGATTTTGATTTGGACTTGAAAGAAGCTGTATTCATGTAAAAGGGTGGTCAAACGGATTTTTGAATTTTAAAAGCATCTTTCTATAGCTCACCATAGTGTTGTTTTAGACCTTTAACCAAAAATTTATTACTCTCAATTGCTTTTTTTTTTTTTTTAATTAAAGTTAAATTTACCTTCAACCTCACTGGTACAAGAATCTTTCACATAGGTTACTGCTATTCCTTGATTTCTCTTTCTTATATTAAAAAAAAATTAATGACCCATTTATTATAGTTTCCCTGTATGAAAATTGCCCTCCTGGATTGCAGGCTGCTTTCTAGATCATTATTTTTATTTGTTTAGAAGGCCCTCCTTTCCCTACTGCTTACTTCCAATATTTCTTGAGTGTGTGTCCTCTGAAATACACTACCATTTGCTTATAATTATTGTTCATCATCTGCTGCAGAAGGATCCCATCCATCTTCCTCCACATACTGAAAGGATGTGCCAGGGAATTTTGAGTAGAGCAGACATTCTCTTTTTTGGCTCTTTCATATGGGAAAGTCATAAGTGGAATCGGAAGATTTATGACAATTTGGTTTAATCAACTGAAAAATGCTTTTTGAATACAGATTTACAGTGGAAAAAAATAATGGTAGATAAATAATGGTTGGTATAAAACTCTAAAGTAAATTTTTGTAATGGTTGCTATTGTTAGGTGCTGTCGAGTTGGTTCTGACTCATAGTGATCCTATGTACAACAGAATGAAATGCTGTCCAGTCCTGCACCATCCTCACAGCTGTTGTTATGCATGAGCCCAGTGTTGCAGCCACTGTGTCAATCCATCTTGTTGAGGATCTTCCTCTTTTTTGCTGAACCTATAATAGCAATAGTAACATAATAGTAATTCAATAGTTAAAGAAGAATCCCATCATTAAACTCTTATATCATGGATAACTGCTGTCTTAGCAAAAAAAAGTTAAGTTTTTAACTCTTTCTTCAGGCAATTAGACATCCTCATGCTGGAAGTCACTGCTACGGTTTTAGGAGCTGATACTGTCTTTAATGTCCGTAGGTGGCACAAATGGCCAAACACTTGGCTACCAACTAGAGGTTTGAACGTTTGAGTTCACTCAGGGGTACCTCAGAAAAAAAGACCTGGCAATCTACTTCCAAGAGATCACTGCCATGAAAACTCTACGGAGCACAGTTCTACTCTGAAACACATGGAGTTGCCATGGGTTTGAATAGACTCCATGACAACTGTTGGCTGTTCATCCTTGATGGTAGAAAATTCTGTGACTGGCAGCTAATCTAGAAAGTAGTCACATTTTATCTGAATCATCACTCTGCTTGTGTTTCTAAAATTTGAGGAGCAATACACGAGAAGTCCTGATGGAATTTCAGGTTAATATTTCTTGTTCTTTTCGTTTCCTCAGCAGAGAAATGGATAAAAATTTAACATAAGACTGCCTAATTAACATCTCAGCTTCAAAGTATAAACTATTGTTTTCATGTTTTATGGTCTTTTTCCCACTCCCTCCTTGTCCCAAGTCTCATCTGTCTTAGTGAACGTGGAGGTGGGTTAGAGTAGAGTGGGGGAGTTCAGGGAAACTAGGAAAGCTATTTAAGGAATTCAGTGAAAAGGAAGAAATTAATATTCACCTCTGACATTCAAAATAGATTATATAACAAGACAATTTTCTTGCAAACCAAGCTACTATCCTAAGGAAGCATTCTCTACATTCCCTTGATCTTCTTTAACTAATCACAATTTAAGCCTGGAGGGCTTCTCCAAATGTGTAGAGAAGATACCAATACCACCTATGGCAGCAAGGCCAAGGGATTTTCTATTAATATAGTAAAATCATACGGTGATGGAAAGAGATACAAGCAGATGGGAATGGTCAAATGTGCGGATTCCTACTTTTTCCTGCATGGACTTCAGCTCAGAGTGAATGTCGGTGTGTGTGTGTGTATGTGTGTGTGTGTGTGTGTGTGTGTAGGTTGGGACATGAGGAGGAGAAAAGTGATGGGAACAGAAAGATAAAGAAAAATCAATGCCGGGGAGAATGGGAAACTCTTGTCCTGACTCCCCATTTGGAACTCTAGGAGGTGGCCAGCTGGGAGTCCATCTAATACTAATATGATTTTTAGCTTTCATGAGCCACTTTCATTTTCTATGCATAAAGAAAGAACCAATAAGTATAAGACAATTTACCTGGACTGCTTGCCAGAGGGGGCATGTCTAAGGGATGAAGTGGCTCTTCAGGTGCTGAGATGGAGTTGTGAAGGTCAAACAACAGAGGACCTGAGATGACCTAAGGTCAGGCAATACCATAGAGTAAGGACCACTTCTCCCAGCGTGTAGAGAAGACACCACTAAGCTTTAGATTACTCCAGACCACCATTACAGACACAAATAGTGCCTGGTAAGCAGTGCACAGGTGCACAGGGTCATGGATTAAAGAAGCCTACAAACATCCTACCTAAAAACATCTTCACTTTTTTCATGAGGTTGCAATACCTACACATCATCTTGGAGTCTTGAGTTGGGAGCAGGTAGTTTTAGAGGGAAGAAATCTTAGAGACTGAGTAGTTTTGTTATTGTTTGTTTTTCCTAAAAAGAGCACATAATATGTAGTCAAAGAACATTTTACATTATCAGACTAGGCTAAGCTTAAGGAAGTAGATATCATCTACACTGTAGAATCAGTAACTTCGTAACTTCATTATGCACGCATGTATCAATACATACCTTCTCTTCACTTATTAACTATCTCATTATCTGACATCCTGCATTTACAACAATAGTAAAAAATCTACAATCTATCTATTTTGCACATTAACAACATATGTCTGGCAAAAATGAACACCAAATTTCAAGGCAAGAGTAACACTGGCTGTAATGGGTAAGGTTATGTATCAGCTTGGCTGGGCCATGATTCTCAGTGGTTTGGCAGTTATGTAATGATGCAATAATTCTACGTTTTGTGATCTGATGTAATCCTTCATTTTCGCATAACACCAATTTTTGCATAACCACCTGGTCTTCAGAATCTAACCATGTTGATAAGTAAGGAATGTGTGTATATACTATTTTATGTTCAAAGACTTTTCTTCTTAAAAAGATATGTGAAAATATTTGTAAAGAGAGTAGATGCAGTGCTATGGAACACATTTATATGGCCTTTCTAACCATTGTCTTGTAAGTTCTACCAAATGATTACGTGGGACTATGCAAATAAGGTGCTTGTGGACAACTTGCTGATAATGCAAATAAGGTTCATGGCACCCTTGTGGGTATGGGACCGTGCAAATAAGGTGTATGAAACCCTAATGAGGGGACCGGTCAGTTTTGCCATCCCACTAGGTTTAAAATGAGCCATCCTGTAGGCAGAAAGGGGGAACCTCACCGTCACAAAGAACAAGAGACAGGAGCAGAGCATGTCATTTGGACCCAGGGTCCCTGCTCTAAGAAACTTGTAGACCCAGGCGACAGACATAGGGAGTTGTAATATCAGAGATGACACAAGATGGCAAGAAGCATCATCAGAGAAAAGGCAGCAGCAGAAACAGAAGAGTGGCATGAGATGGCACAGTGGGCTGCCTGGCCCATGGAGCAAGGCCGTTATAGTGGGTTTGCCAACCCATGCAGTAAGAGAGCTGAGCTCGGCAGGAGGCTTTCTGGTGGAGTAGGGTGCACCCGGGCAATTATTGGTGGAGTTAAAGAGCTTTGTAATGCTTCCCTGAGCAGGGCAAAGGCCAGGCCAAGAGGCCAAGGGCCAGACAGAGGTCCACCTGTGGGCATGGCTGAGAAGAGGCTCTTTTGATTGAAGAGCAGTAGCATGAGTTGTTCCTGATCCTAAATTGTAACCTGTTACTTTCCTAGTAAACCCTGTAACTGTGAGTTATGGGGTTTATTATTCTCTGTGAGTTCTTTGTGGCCATTGAAATGAATTATTGAACCCAGGAGAGAAGTAGACAGTACCACGGGAGGGATGGCTGGTGTCAGAATTGGTAAAAAGTTTGGAGAAAGGAGGTATGTCTGACCCAACCTCATAGTGATCAGCCACAGGTTTGATGTTGTTGGTGATTCTTTCTCACCCTCATGAAGTTAGAGGAAATCAGACATCTCTGCCACACCATTTTTACAGTTGGTGTCAGAAGCAGGATCTGTTGCAATGGCTCCAGACTCATGGAAGCATGGGACTTTGTAAGAGAAAGAATGAAAGGACTTTTGATTCTCAAATGGTTACTTTGGTTTGTTACCTGTAGTGGCTGAAAGCAATATAGGAGATGTTATGCTGCAGCTAAAGGGAGAAAAAGTGCATCTGGAGTGGCTTGGGGTAAAAGTCAGGCTAATTAAACAAGATAATAGATAAGGAAGAGGTCAGGGTCTTCTGGTTCCACCCTGCTAGAAGCCCAAGGCCATATGCATATGAATGGCAAGAGAGTTAAGGTGTAGAGAAGAGAAGGTGGTACTGGAATGTTTTCAAAAGTGCTATGTGTTTATTTCAATGTATTATGGATATTGAATGTTTCTCCTACCTAGTGTTATAAAACAGACCTACATGCATGATGGAAATGAATATTAGGTATTACAGATACGGACAGCGTGTAACTCAACCTTTGTCCGGTACTTGATTGGGTATGCTAAAAAAGAAACTAGGATTTTCTCAAAAGAAACACAGACTGTTTCAAACAGCACTGGTTTGATAGTGACAAAGGCAGTTCAAACACTGTCTAAAATGGGGGAGATAAAGGTACGAAGTGGCTGGCTTATGTGCTTTTATAGATGTGCTTACACTCAAAATAAAGGGGGCAAGAGAGGATCCCCATTGATTAGTTTCCTCTTTTTCTGATGGGTCTGGGGAAAAAAGGGTGGGGAAAGATGCTGATGGGGTTATATGATTCAGTTATGAGTGTTAATTGTTAACAAGGCCAATTGTGTTTGTAAAAATTGTAATTGTAAAAGCCTTAAGTATTAAAGAGTGAACTAAGGAGGGAAGCACTGCTGAATTAGAGTAAAGTGGCCAAATCTAAAGTCTCTTAAAGGTTTTGCTATGCTGATACCACATGAGGCTCAGAGCAAGGGAATAATCTTATTTCGGGTAAATTTTACCAGGCATCAGAAAGGGTGAGGCTGAGATGACTTTTGGAGAACGTGACCAGATCAGATGAATACCTGCAGCAGACCTGAATTGTTGGTTACCTGAGTAACCTCGCCCTGAGGACCCTTTGCCCTACTGAAGGACTAATTGTTAATGACTGTTTTGGACTAGTAAAATGGTTGGCAGGAAGAAGTTATCCTCCAAATATGAAAGAACCATGGCTAGAAAAGCCAGGTAATCAATATGTAATATGTAATCAAAGTGACATTTTACATTAACAGACTAGGCTAAGTTTAAGGAGCTAGGTGTCACGTACATTGTAGAATCAGTTAAATTTTTTACTCCATTACACACATATGTATTGATTTATACATTATTTTATGTTCAAAGACTTTTCTTCTTAAAGAGTTATGTAAAAATATTTGCAAACTGGGTGGGTGCGGTGTGATGGATTGCTTTTATATGGTCTTTCTAGCCATGGTCTTGTAATTTCCACCAAATAATTGGGTGGAAATATGCAAATAAGTTTCTTGTGGTGCATCAAGGGGATTGGACAGCTCACTAATAATGCAAATAAGGTGCATGGCACACTTGTGGGAGTGGGACCATGCAAATAAGGTGTATGGAACCCTAATGAGGGAACTGGCCAATTTTGCCATCTCAGTAGGCTTAAAATGAGCCATCCCAGAGGTGGAAAGGGGGATCCTCACTACCACTAATGATAAGAAAAAGGAGCAGAGCACATCCTTTGGACCCAGGGTCCCTGTACTAAGAACCTCCTAGACCCAGAAGACAGAGAAAGAGAGAGAGCTGTAACACTGGAGATGGTGCAAGATGACAAGAAACAGCAGCTGATAAAAGGTGGCAGAAAAACCAGGATACTGGCATGAGATGGCTGCCTGAACCATGGAACAAGGTATTATAGTGGGTATGCTGACCCACAGAGTGAGAAGGCTGAGAGCCTTTGGGCAGGAGTCTTCCTGCTAGAGTGGGGTGCCCCTAGGGCACTTATTGGTGGAGCTAAAGAGTTTTGTAGCACTTGCCTGAGCATGGCAGAGGCTAGACCAAGAGGCTGAGGGCCAGAGAAAGGCCTGCCTGTTGGCATGGCTGAGAAGAGGCTGTCCTAATCGAAAAACTGTGTCCTGAGTCATTCCCATAACTGTGAGTATTGTCTGTGAGTTCTGTGTGGTCATTGCAATGAATTATTGAACCCAGCAGAGAAATAGGAAGTGCTGTGGGAGGGATGACTGGTGTCAGAATTGGTAAAAAGCTTGGAGAGAGGGAGTATGTCTGACCTCTACCTCATCTACCTCATAGCAGCCAGCCTCGGGTTGATGTTGATTCTCTTTCCCCTTCATGAAGTTAGAGGAGGTCAGACATCTCCACCGTGCCATTTTTACAGTGGGTAGAATGTTACCATCCAAATTAGAAGACTTTTGAGAAAGAAAAGAACACCATTAATAATTACTCCAGGACAACAGGCATAAACCAGTCTGCCCAAGCCTTTTTGGGACATACCCTAGAGAAAAAACTCTGCTTCAGAGGATAATTTTTCTATCATTGGGATGGAGAGAGGAAATGGACAAACATTTTAATGTAATATATCTTCTAGAAGGAATATTTCTTTGTGTCTAACCTAGATGGGCAGTTCTACTCTGTCCTATAGGGTCACTATAAGTCAGAATCAACTTGATAGCAACAGGGTTTTTTTTTTTTTTTTCAGCCTAGATAGGAGAATTTACACAAGTAAGAGTTAACTTGTTCTGTTTAAGAAAGAAACAGAAATTTGGTGGATGTAAGTAAAAACTGGAGTAAGGCAAGGAAGCACATAGTCAATCAAAAATTTTCAGTGGAAGGGTATGGTTAGTACTTTTTTACAATCATTAAAGTTGATATGAATTTTGAACTTCACTTAAACTGTGCTGCAATGTCATCTCTATCTATTTCCAGTATGCACAAACCGTTGTAAAATCAATAGTGTTCTGAGGGGTTTTCAGTTCTGGGAGTGAGATGAAGGAATCCAGGCATAGAAACTGTATACAGTGAGGGGCAAAGCTGAAGCAGCACAGAAAGGATTCAGGAAGCTCATGAACTAAGATCTCATAGAAATTGAAAATTCAGCAGAAGCAAGAAATTAGATAACAATGCAAACAGAAGAGCTATGAATGTAGGAGCTACCTTCATGTAGGTGTCAGTGGGCTTGTGTGGGTTTCCACTAGTAAGATGGGGGCTTAAGCAGACCTGCTAAAATATTCAAGAAAACGTTGTTCTCTTGAGGCTAGAAAACTAGAAATAACTAGGTTGCAGAAATCTAGGTTAAACACATTTTACACAATTAAAATTTCAGTGATCAGTCAATAGCATTTATTGAACTGTTATTCCAAGCAAACTGTTGTACTCTATTCAATGAAAGTCTTGAACTCACAAACTTAATTTGAAAATAAAAAAAATATTATGATAAAATAAATGCACATTAGTATTTTCCCATGATTATTAAATGCCCTTTCCTTCTCCAGTGTTAACTATCAGTATATAATACCAATTCTCTGCTGTCAATTTTTTTTTTTGCTGTTGTTATTATTAAAGCAACTATAGCTTACAGACAGTGGCATAGATTTATTCCTACTGGTTATTCAACGTTCATGAAATGCCTTCAGGTCCCTGTAGAAAATGCACTGAATAAGTATAAAATAGTAATAAAATAATAATATGCCCAAGGATAAACTGTGTTCCTATGTTTTCATACTGTGAACATCATGGGCTTTTTACAGCACAGGTTGTTTATAAATGAGGCCCCCAGCTGTGACTGAAAGACTCAGGCAGAAAAAGGGAGTAAACGGGGGATAATAATCCTGATTATAATAGGAGGCTGTTTCTATGGTGAACCAGGGTGAGTTACAGTTACATTCTCCTGAGGAGTACACTGCTCAGTCAGTAACTCCTACCAAGTACCATGTGGTAAATTACCTCTTTCCAGGTACTAAATGACACCTTGATGCCTGGAAAAAAATTAATGGGTGAGTGGTTTACTCTAAGAGCATTTTATTCCCTCTGGGTTCAACATAGGATTCTGTCCAATTAAGTTTTGGAGGGCAGCATTTGCCCTAGAAAGAGCAGTTTAAAGGTTTAGAGTTATCGAAGCAATATAAAAACTAGTCCCCGATGTATAATAAAGATAGGACTTCTCACCATGGGTAAGACTTTCATTATCAGCAGTTATTACATTTCCCTCAGTGGCCAAATGAAGGGAAAAGGAGAGTGGGGGCTACCATTAAAACATGAAATAGATTGACATCATATTTTTTACATTTATCTGCAGTCGACCGACTATCTCTTGATCTCTACTAAAACATGCCAAGTCACTTGTCACTATCACCCTATCACACACAATTCAAACACTGTTGCCACATCAGTTTAAATAAGAGTTGCTGTTTCTCTGAAAATAGATTTTCTTAGGTTAATAGATTGTATATTCATTGAAACAACATAGAATTCAAATGTGTAGGCTGGAGGCATTACGATTTCAAACTAAATTTGCTTAAAAAAATAAGAAGGTCAAAATGCCATTTTGTTCAGCTTTATCTAATTATTTCTCAAGCCCTGTTCTACAGTTGGTTAAATTAAATAAACAAAATTAAATTAATGAATTTTTGAGGAAGGTTTTCCTTAAAGAAACTGGTATTTTTGTGGTTAAACAAAATGGATATACTTTTTTACATAGTAAAAATGCTTAAAGCATTTTGGACTCTAGCATAAGTATAAATTATCAAGTAAATATTCTAGCAGTGAATATTTTAGGTTATCTTATTAGGTAATATTAACATTATCACATTTACAAACTACTTTTATTTTCTCAAAAACTTTGGATGCCCTACTCCAATATTTTTATTTCTCAAAAGACATCTATGAAATAGAAGATATAGATATTCTTTCTTTCTTTTTTTTTTTTTTTAAGCTGGGGCCTAGGGATGAAAGCCACTGAGGAGCTTTCTGTAACTTCAGTCTTCTACCCTACCCTTCCAAAACAGCTTTTTTCACAGTTGCCAGAGTACACTTCTAAAAAGGAAATCTGATCATGAAGTTTGTAGATATGGTTGGAAATAAATATAAATGTATTTTTTAATAAAATGATAACTGAGAAACAAATTTTTATAAACTGTAATTTTATTACCCAGTTAGACTGCTGAGCTCTGCCTCCTGTCACAGGCACCTAATAGCTAGCTGTGTAGTTAGCCTTCATCTGCAAGACGGGAGTAATAATCACACCACTCTTATGCCATTGTCATGAACACTAAGATGATTCAGAAAATTGAAAGCATTTAGCACACTGCCTAGCTCATGACAAGCCCTCAATAATTGTTAGGTATCATTATTATCTTATCATTATTGTCATTGTAATAATAATTATTTTAATTTGGAGACCAGTATTGGGCAATGTTGTGGAAAGTATAAGTGAAATAGAACACGTAATTCTCTCTATTTAAGGAAATTGCCTGTGATTAGGAAGATATTAACAAAATAAGGAGGAAACGACAGTATATTGTTAAATACAAGACAACTGACCCATTGCCATTGAGTCAATTCCAACTCATAGCAACCCTATAGGACACAGTAGTGCTGCCCCACAGAGTTTCCAAGGAGTGCCTGGTGGATTTGAACTGCCAGCCTTTTGGTTAACAGCCACAGTTCTTAACCACTACACCACCAGGGTTTCCAAAATACAAGATAAGGTGGTGCATATAATACTATGAGATACATAGGATAGTTTTATCAGGGTCAGAAAATCAATATCCAGTTATTTTTATCATTGATCATATCATCAAATCATATTAATTCATTCAACAAGCATGTACTTAAGTGCCTACCATGAGCCAGATACATTTGTTCAGATGTAGACAAAATGGCTTTGGTTCCTCTCAAGGAGCTTAATGACTAGTGGGAGAAACAGACATCCAGTAAATAACTACAAATAAATAAATAAATACCCCAAACCAAATCACTGCCATCGACTTGATTCCTAACAACCCTATAGGACAGAGTAGCACTGCCCCATAGAGTTTCCAAGGCCATAAATCTTTATGGAAGCAAACTGCCACATCTCTCTCCCATGGAGTAGCTGGTAGGTTCGAACTGCTGAACTTTTTGGTTAGCAGTCAAGCACTTTAACCCCTGTGCCACCAAGGCTCCCTAAAAAATAAATAAATAGGCTGGATTGGTGGGTTTTGGATTTTTTTTTTTTTTTAAGAAAAGCCTTAAAAAGGAAGTGACATATAAAATGAGATTTGAAGAATAAATTGAATTTGCCATGGGTAAGTGTCTAGGGAAGAAAGGCTCCAAGATGGAAGTGGGCTCTGTGATTTTGAAGAACTGAGAAGGCAATTGAACCTAAAATCCTACTTCAAGTTGCTTACTGTGAAATAAAAACCAAACCAACCAAACAAACAAAAAAACCCGTTGCTGTCGAGTGGATTCCAACTCATAGCCACTCTATAGGACAGAGTAGAATTGCCCCCATAGGATTTTCAGTGCTATAAATCTTTACGGAAGCAGACTGCAACATCTTTCTCCTGCTGAGTGGCTGGTAGGTTCAAGCTGCCAATCTTTCAGTTAACATTCGTGTGCTTAACCACTGTGTGGCCAGTTCAATTGGTCTTTTTTTTTTAAATCAGCTTTATTGAGATATAATTTACAACTTCTCCAATTATAAGTGTACATTATGACATATTTTAACAAAGGCTGTTTCATATATCCATGACTTTGCTACTATTGTTCACTTCAATACTATGTTTCTCTTTATTCCTAAATGTTTCTCTTCTATTCCCTCCTAAAACCCAAAACATATTCACACATTTCCCAAAACTCAACACTGAATTGTTTTAAAGAGTGAAGTGCCATGATGTAACTATCTGTCCACCTTCTTCACCTTGCCACGACAGTAGCAGCTCCAAGTAGGATGTGTCCATTCCACTCCAGTCTACATGGTGGAGGAGGTGGGACAGATAGTTATATCATGGCGCTTCATTGCTTAAAACAACTCAGTGTTGGGTCTTGAGAAATGTGAGTATATTTGGGTTTTAGGAAGCAGTAGAAAAGAGACATTCTGGGTAGAGTGAACAGTAGTAGCAAAGTTATGGATATATGGAAACAGTCTTTGTTAAAATACATCATAAAGTACAGTTATAATTGGAGATGTTATAATAAATTATATCTCAATAAAGCTGATTTAAAAAAAAAAAAAGACCATAAGACTTGGTGAATAGCAGGACAGTGGTTCCTTTCAAAAGAAGAGTGTCAGTGGTGTGTGGAGAGTCAAAAATATTGCAAAGGAATAAATGAGCAACATGGCAGCAGGAGCCTCTGAGCAGCACTTTTGTCAATAAAAGTGAGTTTACGCTGAGGCTTTGTTCACCTGCCCTATCCTTTTTCTGCCTCTTATATTCTGGTTGATCTTGCTTCTTTTGTTTCCATGAGGAATCCATTTGCAAAAAGCATTTTGTGGGATTGATAGATTTTACTGAATGCTTTTGTCTCTTAATATGGTGACCGTGAGCAACATTCAAGTCCAATTCTAATGAATTTCCCCTGGAAACTTTGTGCTACTTTCCCAATTCTGAGATAGATTTTCAGACCCTCCTTCTACTGTTATGATTTTTCTATGTTTTTTGAACCTTTGATTTGCCAACCTTAAGGCATTCACACCAGTAGGAAATGAGAGATCTCCTCAATTCTCTGTCTATGGCTAAAATGGAGTACACTTTCAGGACTGTTAAAACACATTTTGAGAAAAGGGATGCGTTTAGCTGTCTACCCTTCTCCTGGAATTAACTGTATATTAACTGAGTCTTTTCCCCCTTTTTATTCTATTTCCAAATGTACTCTTCGAAAATGGCTTCAAAGCCAGCTAAGAAACTGAACCCAAATTTCAAGGCATTTTCTTCATTTCTCCTACCCTTTAGTCTCACCCCAGGCCCTCTGGGATTCTGCCTCTTAAACTCCAAGAAACTTGAGGAATTATTTGAGAATATTACTTCTGAAATTCTTTGTCATAACTATACACTAAACCCAGGGGTAAAAATGGTGAATGAGTGCCTTATTTCTTGTTCTCTGCCTGACCACTGGACCATTCCTGAGTCCTCCAATCGGTTTTCATTTTCAAGGTATAACTGACCTTGCATTCAAACTGCCTCTTTGATCCTCCTGTTTTTCTCAACCATCCAGAACAGAAAAACTATGTACATGGCAAGCCTTTAATGAGAATACATGGAAAAAATCTTAGCAATCATGGCTTAAAAATGTGTGGATTCCTTCTTAAGAAATGTTGTTGTTAGGTGTCATCAAGTCAGTTCTGACTCGTAGCGACCACATGTACAACAGAACAAAACAGTGCCTGGTCCTGTGCCATCCTCACAATCGTCGTTATGCTTGAACCCATTGTTGCAGCCACTGTGTCAATCCCTCTCCTTGAGGATCTTCCTCTTTTTCACTGATCATCTACTTTACCAAGCATGACGTCCTTCTTCAGGAACTGGTCCCTTCTGACAACATGTCCAAGTATGTGAGACCAAGTCTAGCCATCCTTGCTTCTAATGAACACTGTGGCTGTACTTCTTTCACGACAGATTTCTTTACTCTTTTGGCAGTCCATGGTATAGTCAGTATTCTTCACCAACATCATAATTCAAATGCATCAGCCCTTCTTCCATCTTCCTAATTCATTGTTCAACTTTCCTTGCATTTGAGGTGACTGAATGTCACGGCTTGGGTCAGGTGCACCTTAGTCCTTAAAGTGACATCTCTGCTTTGTAAGACTTTAAAGAAGTCTTTTGCAGCAGATTTGCCCAGTGCAATGCATTATTTGATTTCTTGACTGCTGCTTCCATGGGCATTGATTGACGGTGGATCCAAGTGAAATGAAATCTTTTACAACTTCGATATTTTCTCCATTTATCATGATGTTGCTTATGGGTCTAGTTGTGAGGATTTTTGTTTTCTTTATGTTGAGGTGTAATCCATACTGAAGGCTGTGGTGTTTGATCTTCACCAGCAAGCGTTTCAAGTCCTCTTTGCTTTTCAGCAAGCAAGGTTGTGTCATTTGCATATCATGGGTTGTCAGTGAGCCTTCCTCCAATTCTGATTCTTCTTCATATAGTCTAGTTTCTCACATTATTTGCTCAGCATAGATACTGAATAAGTATGGTGAAAGGATACAATTCCTGATGCATACTTTTCCTGATTTATGCATATCCTCAATATGCTTTATATTTAAAAAATAAATTTCACATTAGAAACAGGGACCATAATCACAGCACTGTTTATCCATTTCCAAAAGATATATTGGAAGTATTAGGAAGCTAAGATCAGAATTTAATATGATCTGTAACTATTTTTCCTTAATAGCTTTGTTTGTAATGAACATTGACATAAATTTTCTGATAAATACAAGTTTGGGCTATTACCAAAAATCAAGTCATGCTCATTCCACGATTCTAGGGCATTAAGGTAGACTTTCTAAAAGGACTCTTGACCTTCTAGTATAAATGTACATTGCTCTAGGGATTGGCACAAATACAAAGCCCTAGAATGCTTTAGATATTATATATATATATATATTTTTTTAAATAAAATATCAACAAATACAAAACTTTTTTTTAATATAACTGATTCCATACTACAATGGGAGGAGCACTGGTGGCACGGTGGTTAAGCATTTGGCTGCTAACCAAAAGGTTGATGGTCCAAAACCACCAGCTGCTCCATGGATGAAATATATGGCAATCTGTTTCCATAAAGATTCCAGCCTTGGAAACCCTATTCTGTCCTATTGGGTCAGAATTGACTCAACAGCAATGGGTTTGATTTTTTTTTCTAGTACTTCAAGGAATCTACAGTCAAGAAAGTGAACGATAAAGGCAATTGAAGCAGTTTGACAAAGGCAGTAATTTTCATATAAATGCCACTTATGACAGAGACCATCACATCTTCCTAAAATGTGCTTAGTCACAGGATTGTTCAATAAAGTAACAGTCTCATGTTTTTCACTATAAAGGTGAATGTGCAGTGCTGTTATTTTTAACACTACTAAGCCTTAAAAAAAAAATTTTTTTTTTTTAAGCCTTGGCCATGTTTATAGCAGGTTAACCTTAACCTGAAATACAGCAACATGAATATTATATTCTTCATCTTCCTTTGTTTTTCTCTTTAGCCCATGCTATCTCTTAGCTGTTTATTAAGGCATTGATTGATTCAAAGATCGTATGCAACCCTTTTTCATAATTACTGATATATTTTCTTTATTTTCCTTCCAGGCTTAGATCTGTGCCTTTAGAATACAACTTCATCCTATTTTAGGTGGAAATAGAACTGTGACAAGATGGTTACAAATTTCTTTCTTATTTTCTTGACAAATGTAGTTTCTAGTATATGCAAATTTCTACTGTATCATTTTTGTTGTTGCTGTTGTTGTTGTTTTTGCTGTATTCCAGCTTTCCCCTCTATTTTTGTTTGAAAATTCTAACACAGAACTTTAGGCCAGAAAAAATTTTTTTTTCCCCTGAAAGCTGGAAGAAAATCATTTCAAGTTTCGAGACTGTGAAAATTGACTATGCCTGACTTTTTCCAAAATGACTCTCAATGCTTTTTGCCAGGCAGATTCTAGGACCAGTTAGTTTATGATCAAAACTTACAGATGGTACTTACAGAAGACTAGCCGGTAGGGCATATTTTGGGAATGTCAAGATCCAAAACTATAATTAAAGATTATTTTGGGAAAAGCCAGAGTCCCCATCACTAACTCCACAGGCGAGAAAAAAAAAAAAGAGGAAGAAATGATTTATGACAAAGTAATTGCTGAAAAAAAGTATTACAACCCAATATGTCATTTGAAAATAGTTGAATTTCTGGTCTTTTCGTTGTGGAACCTTAGCTTTCAAAGTGATGGTTAGGGTTATAGTGTATAATGCTGACTTTTCCTTAAGATCATAGGTTATTTCTCAGCTGTCATAGTCACACAACCTTCCTCCCTGTCACCAGTTACTGTAGCTCATCCCTGCTGGTTGATATCTTTAAGCCAAATCCTCATAATATTTAATCACCATGAGGTGGAGGTTACATGATGGTAAGTCAGTGATGAAATTTTTACCTCTTAACAACGTACAAGTGAAAATTTTATTCACTGGGGCAAGAGCAGAAAAATAATGAATATCTCTAGTTTCATTTCCATGCATCACTGCTTGTGGCAGTGAAATAAATACCAGGGTGAAGCAATAGAGTAGTTAAATGGGTGGGCTGGTGGTTTAAGAAAGAGAATTAATATCCCTGATTAAAATTGCATGTATCATTGCCAAGGGCTGTGAAAATATGTCAATTGCATGACTATGTCTGTTTCAGGGCCAGGAAAAGAACATTTAAAATTTAATCATAATTGCTCTCTTTTATTGGAAATAAACCAAAGTCCTTATTCTGACTGTTGCTTAACAGTAAATGAATTTCATGGATATCTTCTTTTAAAAATGATTGACTTTAATTATACATATGTTTTTCTGTAATAACTGATAAGTAGTTTTCCTACCTCTTCTTTATTTAGTATGGATGCAAACCGTGTCAACAAAATCAATCGTTCACATTTTTTTTTTCTAATTCTGTACATTGCGAGAAAAAACTATATTGCCGTAGGGTATTTGGTAAACCCTAGATTTAATAACTGGAGTTCAAGTTTATATTCCTTGATAATGATGATGAATTTACAATATCCTGTTGGTGGGAAAAATGGCAAAATATATTTCCAGTGTTATTTATGTATCAAAAATAGTTTTAGTTTATTTCTTTTTGTGCGTGTGACTAATAACCATCTAGAGCCTTAAATTGCCACATGTAAAATATTCACATGGCACACAACTTATTGGGGTAAATGAAAAACATGTGATAGTAAATTTGACTATCCATTTGGACTTAGGAGTGTGTCGCACTTTTACAGTAGCTACTGTAGAGTACACTCTGCAAAAATATCCCCAATTTTCATATTCCCTACATTTCAGAAATGCTGTTTTTCATCAAGCATTTGAAGTGAAAAAGTAGCCTTCCAAACAAAGACTAATTTGCAAGCTTGGAAGAGCTTTTTTTCAAGCAATTTAAAGCATACTGTTATTTTTCTGGGAATTCTTTTTAAATGAAGCCTGTTAATTCACCACAAAGAAAAACTCTCAAATGTAAAGCTTTTTAAGTATAATTTATTGGCTAGGGATGATCTAAGATAGACTGATTTTCTAGCTATCAGAAACAGCTAAATCACACACACACACACACACAATCTTTTTACCAGATTCTCATTCAATGTTATGCTGTCTGTACCTTTCCCCCTTGAAGGAGATGAGTACCAGTCTTTGCCTTGCTCAGAGTTGAGTACATGGGCAGCACTCAACAAATAATAAGTCATAATGACAAGTACCGAATCCAATATGAAACCATAGGGAGAAATTCAAGTGGTCCCAAAGGCCAGTGTTTTGAGTTAATTTCATTTGTAGAGGAGTGAAAATTCCAGATTTTTATGCTCGTGAAATCACTCAAATTATTCAATTCTATTTTTAACTTCTGGATGGCCTGAAGAGATTTTCACACTGAAGATTACAGTGATGGCTTCCACCAAGCTGAAAAACAAGCTTTAATGTGATGATCTACACAAGACCAAACTTGATGAGAAATATAGGGTGTTGCTATGGCAATTCTGTTTGTTGGAACTTTTCTCTTTTGGCTTCTCTCTGACATTACATTCTAAAAAGAATCATATGAAAAGGTGTGGTGGCTGTGAAGACAAATGGAAAGCCAAGAAGATGGAACTTTCTCACCTGACCTCCAAAAGAAAGAACATGGAGTCATCTTGTAATGCTACCCTAAAGTAGTCAGAGGACTGGCTGATGGGGTGTCATTCTGAGATCTCACTGAAAGCCTGAGGTCTATTTCTGTTTGGTTTAAGTGGAAAATTGGCAATGCCGGGGTTATGAGTGAAAATTCAATGTCAGGAAGGGTGCTAAGGCTAAACTGAAAGATGTTAAGCCTCTGGGTCCTGAAAGAACAAATATCTGTTTTGTTGTGGTGATGGTGTTTGCACTGTTTTGCTTTAGTAGAAGTTTGAGCTATTAACACCTCATTTAAATCTAGTTATTAGAAAGGGAGTTAATCTCAGGTTTGAATATCTCTGGTAGAGAAAGGAGATTCATTAATTTCCCTGTCATTTGTTTGAAGACAGACCTTTCTTACTGAGATTATAATTAACCCATGTGTTTATAACAACAACCTCAAGCATAATAGCATATCAGGCATTGTGTCAGTATTTTTTCCTGTTTAGTCTCACTTATAGTCTTCACAAATAACCCTATGAAGTAGATATTATTATCACCTTATTTTTCACATGAATAAATACTCAGAGAGAAAATGTAACTGGCCTATGGTCACTCATCTAGAAAGAAGGAAATCTGAGAGCTAAGCTTAGCATGAAGATCTTAATGGATGTGTCACTACGAAGTGCTATCAGTGCCAAAATTTGATGGGGAGGGGGATTCCTCAGAATTTATTAATGAGCAGGAGGGATTATATTTTTGCCATTACTGTAAAAGCATTTTTCTCCCCAAGTCTCCAAATGCAACCATTTAAATAAGACTAGATAGAGCATTTATCGGAGAATTTTGTGGTTTGGAAGAGCTAATTTTTGAATTTTAATTCAAGAATAACTATTTTTTGAGCTTTTCCCGTATACTCTAAGAATAAAAAGATGTATAAGACACCAGATCTTGCCCCAGAAAAATTTATCGTTCACAGGGGGACCTAATAAACAAAGTGGGACCCACCTAGACATAAGAGCATAAATATATTTAGCTGTAAGATGACCAGTTGCGGTGGAATCGACTCCGACTCAGGGCAACCCTAGTGTGTCAGTGTAAAACTGTGCTTCATAGGATTTTCAATGGCTAATTTTTGGGGAAGTAAATTGCCAAGACTTTCTTCTGACATGCTTCTGGGTGGACTTGAACTTCCAACCTTTTGGTTAGGATCTGAGTGAGTTAACCATTTGCTGAACTCCAGCTATAAAATAAAGACCATGAATTAGTGGCTGAATAGCTGATGTGTCCTTTAAACCAAAAAACTCATTACTATTGAGTCAATTCCAACTCATAGCGACCCTATAGGACAGAGTAGAACTGCCCCATACGGTTTCCAACAAGCACCTAGTGGAATCGACTGCCAGCCTTTTGGTTAGCAGCCATAGCTCTTAACCACTAAGCCACCAGGGTTTCCATTAGACATGCTTAATTTGATCCACTCAATGTGGTTTTGAAAATTTCTGTTATTAGATGACCACATTTAAAAATCTAGAAATTTTACACAAAATCTGAATCTTCAGCTTCTCCTTACAAAATATGACTATCTGTGAACACAGGGCTCATGTTCCCATTTGGCGACAGTTGGCTGGAACTGGTTTAAAGTTTCTGCTTTAGAAGTGGTATGTACTCTTTTAATGATGATGATGAATTTGTAATTTTCCATTGCTGGGAAAAATGGCCAAATGTATTTTTAGTATTATTTGTTATATGGTTTTAGTAAGTTTCCTTTTTTGTGACTAATAACTATCTAGAGCCTTAAATTGTAAATGTTCACCAAACAGACAACTTTTGGGGGGTAAATGAAGAATATGTGATAGGTTCTAGTTTTCCAGAGTCCCTAGCCCTTCTCTTTCCCCTACACTGAAGCCGTGTGACAATTGTCATTCATCATGAAGCTTGTGCTCTTGTTTTTCATATGCCCATTCATGTATGTCACTTTTCTGGTCTCTATAGGTTTTTGAAGGAGCCCTGGTGGCACAGTGGTTAAGAGTTTGGCTGCTAACCAATAGGTCAACAGTTCGAATCCACCAGCTGCTCCTTGGAAACCCTATGGGGCACTTCTATGCTGTTCTATCGAGGCACCATGTTTTCTTCTTTTTTTTTTTAATTGACTTTTGTGATTGTGACTTATGCTGTAAGGACAATAAAAAAGCATTTTAGATATATACTATTAGCAGGTGGGAACACAAAGCAAACTATCTAAATTCTACTACTCTCTATTTCTGCTTCTGTGATATCCTTTACAGCTAAAGAGATCTGAAATACAAATTGAAATTGCCCCTACTACTGAATTTTTCAGAGCTATGATTTATTGTACCTAAAACTGAAGGGCATGTAGGTTGTTGAGATCCCCAGGTGTGATGTGTAAACATTTGTAGATAAGCAGGCACAGTTTTTGAGCAGAGAAGATAACAGTTTGGGAGTGAGAGACGTTGAATTAGAGAAATAAAATGGAGTAGAGAGTGTGAGAAGGAGGGAGTAAGGACAGAGAGAGATAGCCAGGAAGTAGAAGACTTTTAGAGTTGTGGAGTTGTGGCTTCTCAAAATCTTAAGCAACACCTGGCCCTTTCAAGCCATTCATCTGGGAGCTCTGATGAAATCGGCTACGAACTTTCACATCTTGGCGCTTCCTTGTATCTCTGCCTGGAATGACTCCTTTTTCCAACTCACATTTCAACACCTGGTTAGAGAAGTTCGTTTTCTACAAAACTTTCCTGTTACCCCTTAAAGAAAGGAAGTATTTTTTTTCCTTTATGATGCTAACTTACATTGCATAGGCTTCATTTATTGGACTTATTTACATGCCTGTCTTCCCCCAAAAAAAAAATTTCTTTTTTTTTTTTTTTCTTCCCTAGTAGACTAAGAATTCTTCTTTTTTTTTTTTTTTAAACTTTGTGTCTCTGTCTCCCAGTAAGGGTCAGTCTGAAATATTTTATCAAACATTTCTTGACCTATTAACCTGATTACATAATCAAAAAACAATTACATTTCAGTCGGAATAGCTGACTTACTTATGTAATTATTAATTCAATTGATAAAAATTATGATAGCATTCTAAATTTATACGTGTGGGCATGTGTGTATGTGTGTGTGTATATATACAAAACTTGATGTATACACACACAGATATGTAGTTATTTGATCAGGTTATTCATCTGAGGTATGACATTAGATACTGCATCTGAGTGAAATTTAATTACATAATTAAATAAGCTTTTCATTTCATTTTAAAATTTCTCAAATATACCCCCTATTTGCTTTGTCCTCAAAGGTATTATGTTCTGTTGAAAAATGTCATCATTAAAATATTAATTAAGGAAACAATTGTATAGTGCCTGGAATATTTTCTTCACTTTATTGAAATATAATGCAGAAAAGGGCACATAAATGTATAGCTCAACGAATTTTCACACACCAAACACACCTGTGTAACAAGCTCCCAGGTCAACCAACATAGTACCAGCAGCTTCCAAAAGCCCCTCATTTCCACTAGTGCTCTTACGAGGCTAATCACATTCTAGACTACTAGAGCATAGATTAATTTTTGTCTGTTTTTGGTAATTAGAATGTTTAAAATGTTCATTTAAAATACTTGTTGCTTATGTAATGCATACATGATGACTACATAAAACAACTGCTATGTGCTGAACTCTGTAAGGTTACAAAAATAGGTAAGACATCGTCTTGACATTCCAGAAGCTTACAATCTTATAGAAGAGATAAAACATAACCAAATACCTATGGATAAAAAAAAAAAAAAATGGTAGTAAACAGATTCTAAGTGATATCGGGGGTTTTAGGAATGGGGGCCTTATCTGGCTTCATACAAAGTGTAGAATTGGTATTGACGCTACTGAAAATGTAGGATCTTAATAACAGGTTTCTTTCTGGCTAGTGACAACAGAGTGATTCATTTCTCTGCTATTGTGATTATTTTCTCTCATGGATGATGCAGACTTTCATAGTTTTCATTCTGATGGAAGTCTCTTAGACCACGTTGGAGACAGATTAAAAGAGAGAAGTCGGGCAGTGATCTTGATGGCAAAGCACCTATCTCGCTTTTCTTAGGTTACTCTCTGGAGGAAAAACTGTTAATTATCTGCAATAGTAATTAGTGGCCAGAAAAGTGGGGCAGAGGGCTGATTTTTAAAGGTACTCTTACACATGGATGAAAAGCCAGGTGGTAATTTTCTGTGGGCCACACACACAGATTGCCTGGCGTTGGGCTTCCAAGAAAAAGATTATAGTTTGCAGAGACAGGCAGAGTGGGACAGCAGTTGTCTCAGAAGCTAAACAGCCATCAGGAATTAGGACTGCAAGGGGGTTAATATGATACCCAATTTTTCAGAAATACTTTCTTTATGCTCCAGTGAAAAATCATCTTCCTTTGGATGCAGAGTGGGAATCACTCTGTTAACAGTGGTCTGCCCTAGAACCAGCTCTGACCCAAACTACTGGGTTTCATTACCAAAAGCCTTCTATTATAGGCTGGGTCTCATCAGCAATGCTTTCTACTGCAGGCTACCTACCTCTATAATTGACCATTCCCAGTGCTACTCTGGTACAAGACCAAGAAACCATTTGTTTGTCTTTTCTCTCATCATCACAGAGACACTTCCCCAAATAAAATTCTCTTTCCAAGAAACTTCAATTAGTTTGGAAGAAAAACTGCTCCCTCATGCATAATTAAAGGTCCCGAGGTTATGCCAGCAATGCATGATAATTCAAAGACGGTGAGATTTGGCTCTAACTGCGTGCATTTATTTGATTTCAAAAAAGCAATAGTCTGAATCACATCTAAACTCTGAAGAACTCCTGTTCCCAGAAGTCACGGTGGAGGAGCAGTCTGGTCAGGACGGACACTGTGTACTTTAGGATGAGCTTCCCTGGAGTCCAATAAGGAAAGGGCCATATGGAGATGAGCTCAAGCACTCAAGTAACATAATATGGTGACATTAACATAATGGCACACAGCGAACAAACCTCTTCTCCCTTGAGTCCTGGAAATGGATGCTCCCTTGGTGTGTAAGAGAAAGTGCTTCCTCTGCCCTTTTGGATAATCTTTCTCAGGACTTGCCTTAGGGTAGGGTTTCTTTCTGCAATCCAAAATTATGTGGACTCTTGTTCTGAGACTCATTTGAGGGATACAGACACAGTGTGACCTCAACTATGGAAAAAAAGGAAACAACTGTGTATTTACATATAGTTTTAGAGAAAATGATACACACACATACACATATATGCAGTATATAGTATCTACTATATGGAGCCCTGGTGGTGAAGTGGTTAAGAGCTCAGACTGCTAACCAAAAGGTCGGTAGTTTGAATCCACTAGTCACTCCTTGGAAACCCTATGGAGCAGCTATACTCTGTCCTGTAGGGTTGCTATGAGTTGGAACTGACTAGATGGCAGTGGGTTTGGGCTTGTTTATGTATATATAGATAGATGTATATATAGCTGTTTGTATACAATATGGAAGCCTTGGTGGCATAGTAGTTAAGTGCTATGGCTGCTAACCAAAAGGTTGGCAGTTCAAATCCTCTAGGCACCCCTTGGAAACCCTGTGGGGCAGTTCTACTCTGTCCAGAAGGATCGCTAGGAGCCAGAATTGACTCAACAGCAATGGGTATGGGTATGGGAATATAATATATATAATCTATAGAGAGGAACATATGTAATACATGGAGAGGGATAAAATTATATGTATATATATATATATATACATGTATATAACATAGAGAGAGGAATAAATTAAAATATAAGTAGTGGTTCTTCTTTCTAGGTTTGGGTTGTAGCAGCATCAATTTTCTTCTTTATCCTCATCTATAACTTTCTAGTTTTACACACCAAGCAATATAACTTCTTCAACCAGAAATAAAAATAAAATAGTTATTTTTTAAACCAAACTTATTAATTATGAAAGACTCTGATTTGAAATTTGGGTAGTGCTTGGTGCTATGAGTTCTTTTGGGCTCATAGTAAAATTACTAAAACCGTTCTGTCAAGATTGGGGTGGTCCCAAAGCAACAGACCAAGGTAAGAACTTCTCACTCTGTGCCCCCCAGCCTCTGGACAACTGCAGCAGGCTGAGTTTACACAGGTTGCCATGTGGGTTTACATGTGTTTCCTACTGGTCTTTGACTTCTTTGACAGAAACACATAGCCCTAGCAATGTACCTGGCACTAATGAATACATATTCATTGAATAAACAATTGTAGGGATAAATGAATTGACAGCATGCAAAAAATGATTGAATTTCCCAACAACCACTTGTGAGGTTTTCTTATGTTCTGCAACCTGCCCCCTAATTGTTTTAGTTACCACCATTTTTAATTCCAAACTTAAAAAAAAGAAAAAACAGATTCTAAGTGAGAATGCTTTTCGATATCTTTATTTTTTTCTCAGAAATATCTATCATTTATTTTTAAATGATAAAATAGTATTTTTACTACTTAAAACAGAAGTGTCTGGTAAAGTATTGAGTAATTTATGCTGTGGGAAAATGTGGGCTATTTGATTAAAAGTATAGATTAGATGGCAGAAATTATCCCTGAAACAAGCTATTTATCAAGCCAAGCCAGTCTGTCTTATGGAAACAAAATAGCCATGGTCAGTGTGAACAGAAAAAAAAAAAATAATAAAATATTACATTTGATCCTAAAATCTGACCTGGAACTAAGAGCCAATGATATAAAAACACACCAACTTTTAAACAAGGCATTATATTAGTGTTTTATACAGATAATTCAGTGATGAGGTCACTAAAGAGTAGAATAGAACAGATGGATTACTAAAAATAAGAAAAGCCCTATCATACTGACTAATTAGTATAGAATAACACATAAAGCTGTTCACTTTTGAAAGTTTATGTATCCAAATGCCTGTAGTAGGAGGTAGCATTACCAGTTATATATTAATATTTTAGGAAGAAAATACAACCAGGAAGAAGTAATTTGAGCAGCACAACAACATGTTATGAATATGTTAGTTTCTTTTTTTCATTTGCTTATTCTTTTTTTTAGGACGTGTTCATGGTAGTGATCTGATTTTAGAAAAAGTCTATGCCTTAAAAATAAATAAGGACCACTGCCTTTAAAGTTCATAAGATTCCTGATTACCCAGTGGCCAGGGTCTTGTAGAGATAGCAAGAATTTAGTTTGCCTATTTTGAGTTTTTTTTTTTTTTTTTTGAGTAGTATGGAAACCCTGATGGCATTGTGGTTAAGTGCTATGGCTGCTAACCAAAAGGTTGGCAGTTCAAATGCACCAGAAGCTCCTTGGAAACCCTATGGGGCAGTTCTACTCTGTCCTATAGGGTTGCTATGAGCCAGAATCAACTTAATGGCAACAGGTTTGGTTTTTTTCTTTTGGTGCTATGGCTGCTAACCAAAAGGCAGTTCAAATCCACCAGATGCTCCTTGGACTGGACTCGACGGCCGTGGGTTTGTTTTTGGGGGGTTTTATTTTGAGTATGGACTATCAGAATGTGCTACTTATTTGCTTTGTAGTATTTACCAGACTGACAGATATCTGGAAATAATTTCCTGAGAGAGTTGATATTTTCATAAAAATCGAACAAATTCCTTTTACCTTAAAATGTTGACCTCTACAGTGTTGGTCTCTACTTATTAAAATACCCATAGAAAATCGGAGGGGAAATCAACAGCGATGCCACAGATATTATTGTGTGTCTTAATTGTACATCCGCCCTACAAAGACTTTCATTAGGATTCTGTTCTTTAGGATTTATCACAAAATACCCTCATTCTTTAGGTAGGAATCTCTCAATTCTAGCACTAATCATATGAAAAATGAGCATGTACCTCTGTGTGACATGTCTATTATTGAGTTGAATTGTTATTTAAATCTTGCATTGCCATTTAATTTTTCATCTATGTATGTTTTATCTCTTCAACCGGATTGTAAGACTTGGAAGGTCATAGACCATGCATCACATTTTCTATCATGCGCACAGTGACTTTCATAGTCTTTAGTAGGCACTCAATAAATATTGATGAATGGGATAAGATTCAGCTGAAAATACCAAACCTGGCCCATGCCTATCAGCTGACAGTTCAATTCTATGACTTACAAATTTAATTTTGAGTGAGTACAGAGTAACTTATTCTGCAAAATGAAAAACTGCAGATTTGGAAAGAATCAATCTTCTTCTGGTGGCTTAAAATTCTAGAATTTCTGAAAGGCCTAAGTAATTTGCACCCTTCTACTACATTTTTTTTTTTTTTTACTACGTTAGCTTACATGTATTGTAATTAAAAACTCAGCATTTCCAATGAACATATCCTACAAATGTATTAAAGAGTAAGACATTTCTTCTTATGACAGGGTTTATACTACAGAGAATTAGGGAAATTTACATGTGAATTATGAACCAATCGATGTAAATTTTCTATCTCGAAAATCTGACAACTTCCTCATTTTGAGTTAATATTCAATAAAAATTGTATCTAGAGACAGATGGACTGTTTTACTTAATTTGTTTACATTACACTGTTAAAAGATAAAGGTAAAATTACATAAAATTAGAGAAGAGCTGAGTATTTTTTGTTTAATGAGAAAAAAAATAGTCTATTCCATATAAATGCTCAGACTTGCTAGATCTCCACATTACTTCAAATTGGCAAATGACTTTAAAAACTAAATATTTTCTCAATGCCAAGGAGGGCTACATAGGCAAAAATTACGAGATGTCAATATAGTATCATGCTGTAGTTTTCTAAGTCATCTATTATGCTATGTCATGTTAGGTATTCCATACCAGCAATACTTTAAACATCATGAACAGATAGGAAAAAATACCTTGTGTCAAATCAAAGGAAGGCAAGCTTAGTAACATCTGTTTTTACAGTATCACTTCAGCATTTTCAAATAAAATGATACAATTCTATATAAGATATAAAATTGGTATAAGACATTTATTTAGGGGACCTAGAATGTGAAACTAGAAATAGATACTTGAAAAATGAAAAAAAAGTTCTTCCTTTCCCTGAAACAAAAAGAACTTTAAAATAATATCCCACATTGAAGTAGTTTCAAAGCACAAGGTCAAGGGTTTGGGTATGTAAGTGCT
Organism: Elephas maximus indicus; assembly: GCF_024166365.1. Classification (NCBI taxonomy): domain Eukaryota; kingdom Metazoa; phylum Chordata; class Mammalia; order Proboscidea; family Elephantidae; genus Elephas; species Elephas maximus. The sequence continues at coordinate 141,949,499 of NC_064821.1, forward strand.
AATAGTTACTCAATTAATGTAAAAATTTACATATATTATACTGGGATTTAAAAAATAGCTTTTATATTTATTTTATGAAATATTGTAAAGCCTAACTTTTGCATATTTTCAGCAAATGTTGTATTTCCATATTTATTTTAGCTGAAAAATGTAGGGAATTAGCAAAATCATGAAAGAAATTATAGTGCCCATTATATAGTTCCAAGGTAATGGAAAATTTAATTTTGAAGAAAAGTTAAAGCTAAATGGCTTTAATAAAACAGAAATTTAGTACTCAAAATGCATGACATTTTATCCTTTTGTAAGAAAGATGAGCTACTAAAAATTTTTGTTTCAAAAGGAGTATCTTTTCCATACAAATGAACAATTTAGATACTAGAAAAATAACAAAGCTTTGGAAATAAGCCCCCAGAACCTCCCTATACACCCTTTGTTTTGTCGCTGTTGCCACTATTCATTTAGATTTAAGGGCTGGAATCCTGCTCAATAACCGTTCAGCACTACCTCCTTCCTCCTGACTGATATACATACACTGACTTCTACACTTCATAGTAATTTAGTTCTTTTCTTTTCTTCTTCTTTATGATCTTAAAAAGGGAAAATTATCTTAAAATTATTTTTCTTTCTGTAGGCACAAAAAAGTTCTCGTTTCTTCTGCTATTTTGGAAAAAAAATGAATCGAAATGATGGCCTGGATTAGAAATAATTATTTAAATTGCTTCAGTTTCAGGAAATTGAAAAAGACAAAGCATATTTTCATTTAATGCCATCTCATTTTAAATAAATTCCTTCAGGAATCTTGGCTACAACGCCTCTGACCAGTGTCCACTAGATGACACTGTTGTATAAGCACAATAATGAGTGGTAATGGCTTGACAATAACTTATCATAGATAGATGGATAGATAGATAGAGATATGTAGATATTGTCAGTGTCTCTTTTTAAAGATGAAATTAGCTTAACATTTTTAATTGAATATGGCTGAAAACTACAACTTCCTGTGATATTTAGGGTAAAGTTACTCTTAAAGGCTAAAATGTAGGAAAAAAGAAAAGAAGCATATCTCACAGCATTTATATTTTCATAACAGAAAAATCTTTACAAAACCTGTTTATTGCACAGTTAAAATAGATTTCATTATGGATTTTAAATTGTGTCATTTTAAGTCAAGAGAAAATGATTGCACTGACAATGTTAGTTTTCAAGTAGTGTTTTGTCAGTTATCTTTCTCTTTTTCTCCCTTCCGTAGGTTCCCCCTCCCTTCTTGCCTTATTATTTCTCTTTTCCTTCCCTTCTTAGTTCTGGATTGAAAGCCATGCCAGTGCAGTGCCAAAATGAGGAGAAGACTCAATTGTTTGAAGTTACCAGCCTCTGTGCCACATTGTTGCCATGCTAGGAAGCTTCAGCCTGAGAAAAAACACAGTGAAACAGACACAGTCATGAAGCATCTGTGTAGATGGACCCATACAAGGAAACCTTGACTACCTAGAATTGTAAACACATTTCTGGAGGTGAAGATTTTAATAGAAAAATCCTCTGTTGGGAGATACTCTGTAGATTACTGAGATTTTTCCTGATACTGGGATTCCTTTGTAATAATTCACTCTTACGTTGATGCTCAAAATCTCTGTTAAAATAAGCTTATTTGCTGTGGTTTCAGTTTGGTAAGAATGTTGAGGTAAAAACAATCATGCTCACTACTATACATTACCCACACTAATCTCATGGGTTTACCTGAAAATCTTGGAGGAGGAGCCAGGCCTAAATGGAAATTACTCAAAGTGCAAGTGGCTACCGAAGTGTTTTGCAGCATACAGCATTTTTCAGACATTGACAGTGACAGACATGTTACTTTTTTTTTTTTTAAAGCCAGGCATGCTAGAGCCAGAAAAGCAGCCTGTGAGATGCCCTGTACAACGCTGAGAAGGCTACTATATGCTATAGTATCTTCATCCCAGCAGAGCGTTCTGCACACCTCTGTTGCTGAGCTTCCACCAGTCTGTGTTTTGTGAACATGACTTACAAGGAAAACCACCAGATTGTGCTGTTATATCTATGACAAAGTATAGGAAAAAGTAGAAAGGGAATCCACATATTAAAATTGGTTTTCAAAGAGACGAACGTCACATTTTTACACATGAACACATCTTACTTAGTAAGTGGACAGTGGGAATTCTGATCAGGAGAACCACATGCATAATTAATTGCCTTTTCTTTCTCTTCAGTTTTCAAAGTCTGTGCTCTCTTGTCTTTTTTATTTGTTTGCTTGCTTTTTTTTCTTTTTGTTTTTTGCTTCTCTGTTTACTTCAAAAGGAAATTATTCTTTCTAACCTTTACTGAAAACGATAATGCTGTAAGTAAACACCCAAACCAAAACCAAACCCATTGCTGTCAAGTTGATTTTGACTCATAGGGACACCATAGACAGAGTAGTACAGAGTAGAACTTCCCTGTAGGGTTTTCAAGGCTGTAATCTTTATGGAAGCAGAATGCCACATCTTTCTCCCAAGGGGCAGCTCATGGGTTCGAATCACCAATCTTTGGTTAGCAGCGAAGCACTTAACCACCGTGCCACCAGGGCTCCTTGTTGTAGGTAGAAGGACTTTCATATGCAGCTCTTACACTCTGGGCATGTTATAGAATCTTGCTGAGCCTTAGACTTCCCAGTATATTATTCTACATATGTTATAATAAAGATCAAATAAGACATTTGTAAAGTACATGGCCAGTTATTAATATCCAGTAAAGGATATCCAGTAGGTGTGCAAAAAAATGCTACCTATAAAAAATTCCCTAGGGGGAAAAAAAAAGAGCCTTCAGGGGAGGTGGGTGTTCTGAAAGAATCAAATTCAGTGGTGAACCATAAAGAAATGTTGCTTCAGGTCTAGATAGAAAGGAAGGTCATAAAGACAGGAATAGAAAGAGATAGAAAGTATTATCAAGAGAGAAGAGAGTCTGGAAATAGTATTACAGAAAAACTGAGAATGAAAAAGGAATAATATTATGACAAGAGGAGTTACCATTTCTTGAATGAATGTTGCGTACTGTTGTGGTTGTTAGGTGCTGTCGAGTCGGTTCTGACTCATAGCGACCCTATGTACAACAGAACAAAACACTGCCTGGTCCTGCACCATCCTCACAGTCGTTGTTACGCTTGAGCTCATTGTTGTAGCCACTGTGTCAATCCTCCTTGTGGTTTGGGTCTTCCTCTTTTCTGCGGAACCTCTACTAGGCAGTTTTTATACATTGTCTCATTTAATTCTCACAGAACCCCTGAGGAGGTTTTACTGGTATATCCTTTTCTAGTGGAGTAAACTGAGGCTCATAGAGTTCACATATCAAGTTGAAATACACTCGGCTTTTAAGTGATAAAGCCTATTGAACTGCTGAAGCATTGTCCACTGCCGTTTTGCTACCAATTCCCCCACCGTTTTTCAGACAAAGCAAACAGGACTCCAGTGTCCACATTCCTGTCATCCCACACTGATAAATGTGGTGTTTGAAAAAAAAAAAAATTTGTAAGACGGGTTTCAACAATCAGAATGTATTTTCCTCTTGGAATAAGGCTTTTAATGTTGGCTAGTTATTCAACACAACTAATAAAAGTTGATTTAACTGACAATGTAGCTGATCTACAGTTTACAGAACCTGTATTCTATGCTCTTACAGATAGTCCTATAAAAACCAATACCTTCTTAATTCCAAGTTAGAAAGTTAAGGGCACACTGGTCTTCACCATAGCCGTAAGAAACTGCTTCTCTATCTTCATCCCAAGGGTAGATTTAATATGTATGAAGATGAACAGGAGGGATGAGTCTCCAAAAATGTTTAGGGAAGATTGTCATCATGCATTTCCAATTGTGAGTTGTTTGTAAGGTTGGTGACCATCTATGATGGAAAATGGATGTATTTTCAGAAGCTAAATATGTTTATAAGATTCCAAAGCTCACTTAAATGCATTAAAAAAAAAAAAAAAAAGCCAAACCTGTTGCCATCGAGTCGATTCTGACTCCTAGTGAACCTATAGAGCAGAGTAGAAGTGCCCCATAGGGTTTCCTAGGAGCAGCTGGTGGATTTGAACTGCCAACCTTTTGGTTAGCGGCCGAGTTCTTAACCACTGTACAACCAAGGCTCCAAAGCATAGACACATTTAAATATAGTCCCAATAATAGAGCAATTTCCCCACTGAGATCTAAATAATACCTGACTTGTCATTTGGGGCAAGGGGGGTGTCATTTTCCCCTTTCCTAGCACACCTAAATTTTCTGAATTTGTCTGAGATGTGAAATATGGATCTCTCACCATTGAATTATTCTAACAAGTTTAGTAAAAGTCAGCATGAATTCAGTACTTGTTTATAGATTGGATATCTTCCCCTCCAGTCTTGATACCAAACTTTGGATCTTAAATGTGTCCATTAGCATAGCTTAGCAGGCCTGGAGATGTGATGAGTCTTTTCATTAAGACTTTGTTGATTTCTGAGGCTTTATAGTGATGCCCTACATCGCTCTTTCCCTTTTGAGAGATCCTATGAGCATCTCCAGGTAATGGCTGAAACACTGGCATGCAGAACTCATCACTTATTCTTCATCCACTGCTCACTAACATGCAAGAGGGATAAACGCTAATTATTTACCTTTTAAATATTTGTTTCTGTCTCCAGACAATTGTCTCAGCAATTTAACCCTCTGCCTCCAATCTCCATCCTCTATTAACATTTTTCCATCCATTCTTCAGTATCCTTTCCTTCTGACACCACCTACAATCTCTGATCACTTATTTTTCTTAAAATACACACTTTTTTCCCTATCTAGCAAGGCACAAGGTGTAGCAAATGGTGGGTAGTTAAAATGATAAGGATAGTTGGGAAACTCTGAAAGATAGGGATTTGTTCCCAGGTGCCTATGGTTTTCTGATTATATTCACCTAAGATTGAAAATTGATAATTTAGTATGGTTTAGAGAATTTCTGGGTGGCCGAACCCAGGGATCAGATGTCGCCCAGGAAATTGTTGTCCTAGATGTAGGAGGGCTTTAACCACAGTTGTTACATGTGAATTCAGCCTATTAGGTATCTTTTCTATTCATCAAGGCATTTCTTAGGACTAGATTCCATGACTTTGACTTAGGTTAAGAAAGAATTCTCTATGTTTAGAGCAGGACTTTCAATGGCCTAATTATTCCTTAGGAACATTAAATGCATTCTTCCATCTCTTTGTTCAGATTGACATTATTGCATGACCTTTGCTGTCAAAGAATTCAGATTTTACACGGAGGAGAAATCCTTTATCCTAAGGATTTTGAAACAGAAGAAGGGTCCAAATCGTAAGCAATCCTACAGGGAAATCAGCATCTAGAGATTTCTATGTTCTCCAAAACTCTGGGTAACATGATTTCCTTAAAAATTAAAACACTTTAGAACCTAAAGCTTTTTCTTTCTCTTTTATGTACAAATTGCTGATTTCTGAATGGGCTAATTTAAAAATGAAGGGAATAGCTAGGAAGCTTATTTTCAATTAGCAGGTGTATGGGACCATAGATTGCTTTTTATTAAACTAGCATCATAGAAAGACAAGGTCAAATGCTGATCGTAGGGGTCATACCACCAGAAAAATAGATACAGCTATCTGTTTCTTACTAGACCTGGATAGCCAGATTTTTCAGAGCAAACACAGTGGCATATACATGGAATTTTCATGTCTCCTCAGTATATAAGTCAGGCATCTGACGAAGCATTCATTTAACATCCAAGGCTTGGTAACTGCATTCGGAGAATAGAAATACTATTATTTTGGAAGTTGTTCAGAGGATTAAGAGGCAATATGAAGAATGAAGAAGGCCTGGTGACACAGTGGTTAAGCATTCGGCTGCTAACCAAAAGGCTGGCAGTTTGAACCCAATAGATGCTCTGTGGGAGAAAGATGTGGCAGTCTGCTTCCATAAAGATTATAGCCTTGGAAACCCTATGGAGCAGTTCTACTCTGTCCTATACGGCCACTATGAGTCAGGATCAATTCGATAGCAATGGTTTTTTTTTTGGTTTATAAAGCACTGGAAGATGTTTTCTAAGGGCGAAGCACTAACAAATGCAGGGTATGGTTGTCCTTTTCATAACAGTGCATATATTCATGATAGAATCATGTTTAAAAGACAAAAGCAGAAACTGATCTTTAAGATACCCTTATAAATCATGAGTATTGACACTCAAGTAATTTATTTTACTATCCAAAGGGCGGCAATTATTTTTTTGTTTGGACGTGGACATCTAAGATTTGGTTTCCTTCTAAGAATAAATTTTCTAGCAACTAAAGGCATTCACCCCTGCAAGAAGCTGCCTTCTAAGTTAGAGCATCCCCATTATTAGATATGTTCTAGTACCATCATTAAAATGGTAGAAGCAGCCATCAGTTTGTTAAGGGTATGGTGGTGGAATTCCTCATCCAAAAAAGCGATCCTTGGGCATTTCTAGTCCTTCCCTTAACACCTACCTCCAACTAACTCACTATCTGCTTTACTCATTTATCTTGTTTATTGTCTGTCTTTCGCATTAACATGCAAGCGTCACGAGGGCGGTGCTTTCAGTCTATGTTGTACATCAGTGGATTTCCAGTTCTTAAAAATGTACTTAAAAAATTCAAGAGGTGGCATATGATCAGGAACCGGTGGTACTGAAGGAAGAAGTCCAAGCTGCTATGACAGCATTGGCAAAAAAACAAGTCTCCAGGAACTGGTGGAGTATCAACTGAGATGTTTCAACAAACAGATGCAGCGCTGGAGGTGTTCACTCGTCTATGCCAAGAAATATGGAAGACAGCTCCCTGGCCAACTGACTGGAAGAGATCTATGTTTATGCCTATCCCCAAGAAAGGTGATCCAACCGAATGTGGAAATTACAGAACAATATCATTAATATCACACACAAGCAAAATTTTGCTGAAGATCATTCAAAAATGGCTGCAGCAGTATATCGACCGGGAACTGCCAGAAATTCAGGCCGGTTTCAGAAGAGGACATGGAACCAGGGATATCATTGCTAATGTCAGATGGATCCTGGCTGAAAGCAGAGAATACCAGAAGGATGTTTACCTGTGTTTTATTGACTGTGCAAAGGCATTCAACTGTATGGATTATAACAAACTATGGATAACATTGCAAAGAATGGGAATTCCAGAACATTTGATTGTGCGCATGAGGAAACTTTACATAGATCAAGAGGCAGTTGTTTGTACAGAACAAGGGGATACTGAGTGGTTTAAAGTCAGGAAAGGTGTGCGTCAGGGTTGTATTCTTTCACCATACCTATTCAATCTGTATGCTGAGCAAATAACCCGAGAAGTTGGACTATATGAAGAAGAACGGGGTATCAGGATTGGAGGAAGACTCATTAACAGCCTGTGTTATGCAGATGACACAACCTTGCTTGCTGAAAGTGAAGAGGACTTGAAGCACTTGCTAATGAAGATCAAAGACTACAGCCTTTAGTATGGATTGCACCTCAACATAAAGAAAACAAAAATCCTCAGAACTGGACCAATGAGCAATATCATAATAAATGGAGAAAAGATTGAAGTTTTCAAGGATTTCATTTTACTTGGATCCAGAATCAACAGCCATGGAAGTAGCAGTCAACAAATCAAAAGACGCATTGCATTGGGTAAATCTGCTACAAAAGAGCTCTTCAAAGTGTTGAAGAGCAAAGACGTCACCCTGAAGACTTAAGGTGCTCCTGACCCAAGCCATGGTATTTTCAATCGTGTCATATGCAAGTGAAAGCTGTACAATGAATAAGGAAGACCAAAGAAGAATTGACGCCTTTGAATTGTGGTGTTGGTGAAGAATATTGAATATACCATTGACTGCCAAAAGAATGAATAAATCTGTCTTGGAAGAAGTACAGCCAGAATGCTCCTTAGAGACAAGGATGGTGAGGCTGCGTCTTACATGCTTTGGACATGTTGTCAGGAGGGATGAGTCCCTGGAGAAGGACATCATGCCTGGCAGAGTACAGGGTCAGCGGAAAAGAGGAAGACCCTCAACGAGGTGGATCGACACAGTGGCTGCAACAATGAGCTCAAGCATAACAACAGTTGTAAGGATGACTCAGGGCTGGGCAGTGCTTTGTTCTGTTGTGCATAGGGTCGCTGTGGGTCAGAACCGACTGGATGGCACCTAACAACAACAACAAAAATGTGCCTGCCACATAATTACATTTTTAGCATATGAAGGATCAGATGGAATGATCTCTAAGATTTCTTCTGATTTCCATATTCTCAGAAACTGTGAAAAAAGGTTGTGAATCCTATACATTAATAAACAGGTTACTGATTGTATAAAGAATATGCAAATCTTACACAGACAGTAGATCTCTACCTTCACTATCCTCACTGGATTTCTTTTATTCTTTTGAGCATTTGAGCATCAGCAGTGCTCATGTACTCTTGTTCCCAGAATTAAGGTCTAAAGAAACATATAAATTATATGAAAACAAAATAGCACACCACAGTATTTTGCTTCTGTTCTGACTATTCGAGTTTCATATAGAAAGAAAACAGAGACCCATTCATTTACCTAACAAATATTTACTCTGTGTTAGATAGTGGATAGCACCAAGGCGGGGGGGGAGGGGGGAGGGATCTGTTCTGGAAGAATTCACAGTTAGGAAGGGGGATACAGACAATGTTTAACCCTTTTATTTGTTCTTTTTCCCTGAGCCCCAGAATGGAAATGACAAGTACATTTAGAATTAGTTGTGTTTTAGAAAGTCCCACTCCCTCATAGATTTGCTAGCATGTTAGTAGTCTGATAAAGTAAACACTGGCTGTAAATACCTTCATAGAATTCTATTGACCCCAATAATGTGCCAAACATGGAAAAGATTGGAGTATCCTAAAACTCAAGAAGGTGAATAAGCTTGTTATTGGATAATTGTAACAGAGTGTGAGTGTTGCCCATCCATAAGTTGCAGTGCTAGTGAAATGGAGCCAAGTATCAGCTCTGATTCAGAAACTGGGGTAAGGAAAAATGTACCAGTCAGCATGCTGGCAAGAAACACCTAGCATCCTCAAATTGAGTTCTTGAGAAAGAGTCTTTTAAAGTGATTATTTGCCAGTATGTGGGCAAGTGTTAGGGAAACAAGATAGTGCAATACATTGTACATTATACTCCAGATAGTATGTTATACTCCAGACCTGAATGGAGTAAGGACAGGTAGAAACTACTAGAACCTGGGATGGAAAGAGCTGTTTGGAGAAGGCTGCCTAACAGGAGCTGTGATCTATACTTGAGAGATGCAGCTAACCCATGGCAACTCCACGGAAGAAGCTGGGAATGTAAAAACCACAGCCTTATTCTCCTCTTTATCTCTGATCCACTAATGATCTCATTGGCTGAACCCAAGCACAAAGCAGAAGGGAAGAAAGCTCATGGATGAAGACAATACAGGTCAGTCTCTGGTCACAGGGCAGGATGAAGAAGGACCAAGAGTCAATATCAAAGGGTAAACAAAAGATACCCAATGCAGAAGGCTTTGGAGGCAGGAGACACTTGAACTGGGCTTGAAGGCAGAGTAGGAGTACACTAACTAGGTTAACTAGGCCACTCCAGAGAGAAAGAACAATGTTTTGAAGTGTCTGAGGAGGTGAGGGGGATAGTTTTACGCAGGTTGGAAAACATAGACTTTATATATGTAGGAGATTCACTGAGCATGCCATGAGCTGAAAACAAAGAAACCAAAGAGAGTCAAAGGGGTCTCAAAATCTGGGAGCTCACTAGGCACTCTTACAATCTCCAGGTTTTAGGAGACTATTTGAAGGCCTTCAGTCAGATCCAGAGCAAGACTTTTAGTTTGCCGTAGTGTTATTTTTGTGGTATGATATGAAAACAGGAAGTGGTGGATCCTTAAACAAAATTTTTTTTTTTTTTTTTTTATGGGCTGAAGCTCCTTCTTTCTATGCCTATGTAGTTAATATACATAAAGGCTGTTACTGTTGTTGTATGCCGTTCAGTCTATTCTGATTCACAGCAACCCCATAGGGCAGAGTAGGACTGCCCCATAGGGTTTTCTAGGCTATAATCTTCATTGGCGCAGATTGCTAGCTCTTTTCTCCCATGCAGCTGCTGATGGGTTCAAGCCGCCAACCTTTTGGTTAGCAGCTGAGTGCTTAACCATTGTGCCACCAGGGCTCCTTAAGTGAAGGCTAGATAGTTTGAAACAAAAACCTTCAATCTCAAATCATTTAAGAGTATGAGGAGCTCTACTCCACTTGATAAGGAATTATTTCTTTGTTATATAACTAGCTTTGGAACTTTTAGTTCTTCTTGTTCTTATATATGTGATGTTATTAAAGAGCTGATTTATAAGTGTCACACTCTAGCCTACTTTGAGAAACAGCATGACCTGATAAACAGTGGTTTCCAAACTTTTAAAAAAGGAATTCCTACGTGTAAGTTCAATATGTAGAAAAGCTAAAAGCAAAGGAGTCCCCTGGCAGTCTAAATCTTCACTGTTAGGGAGAAAATTTTTTTTTACTTGCCCCAAAGCCCCGCAGCACCATTATGAACCCTTGAGTTCCTGTGGGCAACAGTTTGAAAATCACTGACCTCAATAATCGGGAATCACAAAAAGTGATACGACACCAGTTCAAACCTCAGTTTTCAATTAAATATTCCCCTTGGGATTGCCAGAAAGGCAAGGATACTAATTGAGGGCTGCAAAAACACTTGTATGGACCCAATCCCTCTTTTGCCCCAGCACTGATTCCCAGTGTGACTTTGGGCATGTCACTTAACCGCCTCCTGCTTTAGAGTTCTTTTCTGTGAAATGGGGTTGTTAATAGTTACCCTGTCCCCCTGCACCACAGCGTTGTTGGGAAGATTAATGAGTGACTGTTTTCAAAACTTAAAAAGACCCTTTGAAGAAAGGCGGTAGATAAGACAAAAAAACAATATATTTTATTCGATCTTAACCAGTAGATGCTCTGAGAGAGTCCAGAAACAAATACCTAAAACTCTAAGTGGATAGTGTCAGTTCCAATTTACTTCTTCACTTGGACTGAGGCGGTGCTATTAGATCCAGCCAAGGATATATACTACTGCTTTCTGGCGGCTGAATGTGTTAGAAGAAGTTGCAGAGAGAAGAGCAGTGACATTAGTAGATACGTTTAAGCCTCTGGGGACCAGAGAGATGAGGTGGAGCAAGTGAACCAGGGAGGGCAGAAGGAAAAAAATGCTAGCAGGACATAATTTTGAATACTGAGGACTACTGGAGCACTACTAGGAAGCAGAGTTAGTGATGTGAGTGTAAACCAAGAAGCCCACCCCATAGCCCCATTGCCATTGAGTCAATTGTGACTCATAATGACTCTACAGGACAGAGCAGAACTGCCCCATTGGGTTTCTGAGGCTGTAAATCTTGACAGAAGTAAGCTGCCACATCCCACAGGGTGGCTGGTGAGTTTTTGCAGAGCCTCTGTTTGTGGTCCTGCCTCTAACATTGTCCTGAAATAATTAGCCAGCAATCTTTCACTATTTTTATTTTCACTTGCAATGGACTTGGGGTCTGAGGTTCTGGGTTCACAATTTGCCCTCACCTATTCAGTTCTGGAAACCCTAGTAGCATAACGGGTAAGTAGTATGGCTGGTAATCAAAAGGTTGGCAGTTCAAATCCCGCCAGGTGCTCCTTGGAAACCCTCTGGGGCAGTTCCACTCTGTCCTATAGGTTCGCTAGGAATCACAATCGACTCCACGGCAACTTTTTTTTTTTTTTTTTAGGTGACTTGGAACAGGTAAGTTAAGTTCTTTGAGCCTCAATTTCTCAACATATAAAATGAGAATAACATATTTTTAAATAAGATAAAAGTGTATGACAGACCTTAGCATTATACCTGGCACAGATGAGGTATTTAGTAAGCATTTATTCAATAGATGAATGAATGAGTGAAAAAATAAATTGATGGCTCCTGAATGATAAGGCATACCCAATGGTGTCTGGGGAGGGTAGAGCCACTCATTCTTGCATTTCAGCTACAGAATGAGAAAACATTCTATCAAGGTATCCCTTACAAGATCAGCGTCAGTCTTCAAGTTGAATGACAGAACTAGAAAACATACAAGTTGCAAGTAGGAGGAGCCATGTAGCTTGAGCCTCTGTGTAGGCTTTCTCCTGTGTTGACACAACTTTCTATTTCTGTGTAAACTCAGGTTTGTTTACCTCAAGATTCAGTTTCCCGCATTATGTTGGCTTCATTGTTGCCGTTCTTTAAATTCTTTTTCACCAGACAAAGCAGAAAGTTTGGCTTTGAAGTCTCAGGAAGCTGCGTTGTCAGATACCACAGGAACCTAAGATACACGTGAAAGCAGGCATTAGAGATAGTAGAGATCAGAGGGCATTTCAAACACTGCAGGAGCGATTCAGATTCTCTTATTTAAAGGAGCTCTGATGCCAGAAAATTGTGTGTTGGGTTCTTCTGTGCAACCAGTTTGAATCATATTTGTGGTTGAATCTTAAGAGTTCTGATTTTAAATTCCTAGTTTCAGGAGGAAAAATATTTGCCGTTCTAGGATTCTTATTTAGCTGCCCTTCTGAATAAGTCATATACTTTGCTGTTCAACCATGTCTGTAATTTAGGATTTAGGAGGCAGGGGATAAAAAAAAAAAAAAAAAAGTTGCTGCATTTATTTTCCTTACCATCAGGAAAAAGTTATTGGAAACCTGGCATCAAGGAGTGCTGAAGGTCTAGTAGACGGTAAGCAAGTATTTTCAGAGTGATCTGCTGATTTAATGAATTGCTGTTCCACCTGTGAACCAATGATGCTCTTTTTCCAAGCAGCACATTTAAAGAAAGAAATGAGGTTAGCTGTGGGCAACTGTGCACTGGAATTTCTCTGACAACTGAGATTGGCAACTGAGAAGGAAGGTGGAGGAAAGAGACTCTCCTGGTTTATGTTTCCCTCTATGCAAAGTGATAAAGTTGAGGACGAGCAGACTTATTGAACTAAAACATTAAGTTGCCTGTGCAGGAAAATTGAAGGAAGCAAAATGCATAGTTGCCTCTCCCTAAAAGCCTTTTATGAGCTGGGGGGGGGAGTGGGGGTGGGGGTGGGGGAAGAAGTCTCTTGGTCAATTTTCCTTCCCTTGTAGAAACAGAATTCTCTCTTGGTGCTGCCCAAGTGACCTTTTTATTGTTATTTCAGCTACCCTAAGCATGTCGCCAGATGACAGTAATCACTAGTTAAGAAAAATATAAACATAAAAATTGAAATCAAATTTCATTACTTTTAAATAGACTACTTAGAGGAAATAATTCCATAGATCTCTCACCCATGAATTAAGTTTCTCAGTTAAAAAAACAAATACAAGTAATTTTTTTCTTTATTTGCATCACTGTACGGTATTCCATTTTAAGAATCAGAAGGGACTTGTCCTGCAGAACAGAAATCAAAACACACTGGTTTGAAGGGAATCAATGGTAGTGATTCAGCTCCAACTTCTTATGAAAAGTTATATCATATGATAATGTAGTTGTACTGCATATTCAATTTTGATACGTAACCTTTGAAATAAATTGGAATATTCTTTCCTGCTACTCTTGGCACACGCCGAATGATCATAAACAATAATCTCAGAAAGGTCACTTGCTAGATAAGCACTGCTCTCGGCAAGAAGTGAACAGGACTACTCAGAGATATTTTTCCCTTTCTCTGAGACTCTCAATTTATTCTTTCTTCCTTCTTGAAGCTCCCTACAATACAAATTTTCTTATACCATGCAGACTCACAGGATTTCTGGGATGCTTATTGTTTTTCTCTTCTTCTTATGCTTGACACTCTCTCTCTCTCTTTTTTTAAACTGAATTAGTTGATGGAAAGGAGGCCAAAAACAATTTTAAGTGGTGGTAGTGGTGGTTGTGGGCAGTTGTATTAAACCAAAAGCAAATTGGCTATTTTAAAGTAGATGGTCATTTGATTTCAACTTCTGTCTACACAAATTAATTTATATGAATAGACATGGCTAAAATAAGTATGCATATATGCTTTTGATGTTTCCTTTTTATGGAATTTGCTCATTTGCAAAATATATTTCTGGAACTTTACAACAAATCCCAAATGAGCTTAATATTGCTTTACCACAATAAGATCAGCAACTCATACAAAAGCTAAAACCTGTATTTTGTTAAAACTAAGCTCCAGTTACATCAGTCGTGTCTTTTACATTTATTCATCAGCAAAATAGCCCTAATCAATATTATTCTACTTGCAGACAATAAGTTCTTTCAGTATATGCCAATTTCATCTGCTGCCAAGTAATAAAGGAGCCTGTTCCCTTTACTAGGAGCCCTGGTCATGTAGTGGTTAAAGTACTTGGTTGCTAAGCAAAAGGTTGGCAGTTCGAACCCACCAACCACTCAGCAAGAGAAAGATGTGGCAGTCTGATTCCATAAAGATTTAGGGCCTTGGGGCAGTTCTAAGCTGCCTGTGGGCCAGTGGGATTGGTTTTGATTCCCCTTACCAGGTAATGGCATAGAAAAGGACCTCCTTGCCACAAACCTATCTAAAGACATTTATGTGGGTCACACCCATGATTTGATCAGCAGGAAGTCAATCTGGAAGTTGTTTGCAAATGTCAGGATAAAGCGTCAAGCAAAATCCCCACGAGAAGGATTCATTTGCGCTCCCAATTTTAGGCTCTTTCATTTGAAATCACTTTACATTTTTTAATCAAATAATGAGAATAGGTCATTTTCAAAACGCAATCAGTGAAATAAGCTTTTCCTGCTTTTGTATTTTGTACTTTCTTATAAAGAAAGGATATGAAGCATTTAAATAAGCATCCTTTCACCATCCTTAATCAATCTGTATGCTGAGTAAATAATTTTGGAAGCTAGGCTATATGAAGAAGAACATGGCATCAGGATTGGAGGAAGACTCATTAATAACCTTTGACGTGCAGATGGACGACACAACCTTGCTTGCAGAAAGCGAAGAGGACTGGAACCACTTAGTGATAAAGACCAAAGAGTACAGCCTCAGTATGGATTACACCTCAACATAAAGATAACAAAAAACCTCACAACTGGACCAATAAGCAATATCATGATAAACAGAGAAAATGTTGAAGTTGTCAAGGATTTCATTTTACTTGGATCCACAATCAACGCCCATGGAAACAGTAGTCAAGAAATCAAATGATGTATTGCACTGGGCAAATCTGCTGCAAAAGATCTCTTTGAAGTGTTGAAATGTAAAGATATCACTTTGAGGACTAAGATGCACCTGACCTAAGCCATGGTGTTTTTAGTTGCCTCATATGTATGAGAAAGCAGGACAAAGAATAAAGAGGATCAAAGAAGAATTGATGCCTTTGAATTATAGTGTTGGCAAAGAATATTGAATATACCATGAACTTCCAGAAGAACAAACAAATCTGTCTTGGAAGGAATACAGCCAGAGTGCTCCTTGGGAGCAAGGATGACTAGACTTCGTCTCACATACTTTGGACATATTTTCAGGGAGGGCCAGTCCCTGGAGAAGAACATCATGCTTGGTAAGGTAGAGGGTCAGCAAAAAAGAGGAAGACCCTAAATGAGATGGCTTGACACAGTGGTTGCAACAATGGGCTCAAGCATTGCAACACCTCTGAGAATGGTGCAGGACTGGGTGGTATTTTGCTCTGTTGTACATGGGGTCATTATGAGTCGGCACCAACTTGACAGCACCTAACAACAACAACAATACCAAAATCAGCATATTTATAATTTGAACTCACTATATGCCAGTATGCCAGGTTTTTATTTGTTTGTTTTTTCAGTGCTTGTATTTAAAGTCACTTTACTGGGATAGTATTGAGTCATTTAAGCAGTGATTCTTATTTTCTTCCTTTCGCTCTTTGAATATGAATTAAATACCAAAAATTTTCAAGTAAGAATGTATTGATTTGATTTCCAGTTAGGATTATGATGAAAAGATTTATAGAATTGATGTCCTTTGAACTGAGCCTTAGAATTGGAGTAGAGGTCAAGGAAAACTGATAGAGAATAATGCCATTCAAGTATGAGAGTCTTGGGAGAGGTGGTCAAGACAAGCTTCTCTTTATCTTATGCTAATAGATGTGTTTCATAAATTTCACAGTTTGTTACTACTAAGGCTGTTAAGGAGCCCTGGTGGCACAGCAGTTAAGTGTTCAGCTGCTGTCCAAAAAGTCAGCAGTTCGAATCCATCAGCCTCTCCTTGAAAACCCTATGGGGCAGTTCTCCTCTGTCCTATAGGGTTGCTGTGAGTTGGAATCGATTCGATGGCAATGTTTTTTGTTGTTGTTGTTTTAAGGCTGTTAAAGTGAACTCTTTGGAAACTGAAGAATCTTAGAAGATCTTTAAGATCTCATGTTTTCTTATCATTTAAAAGCGGAAGCTTATTATAGGGGGAACGCAGATGTTAGCTTGTGCATCTAGTGCTTAAAGTTATAAAATATGCATTTGGGTAAATCCAACACATGTAGTTAAAATGTAGATTTTACTGTCCGCTGAATCTTTTTCTTAGCTGCTGAAATGTTAGAAGAATGTGTATTTAAGAGAAATCCAATTGGAATTGATTTTAGGAAAAAGCTGAGCAATCATGGCCTCTAGTATGGCAAGACTGCAGTGATTAGAGCTCTTTCCCACAGAGCTTTCTCCTTTGTTAATGCGTAAAAGTTGGAGAATTTAATATATAGTCAAAATTGGTAGTTTATTTTTATGAACATAAGGGTGCAGTTATTTCTTTCAGTGGATAACTTTTATTTTGAAACCTAAGTAAGTACAAATTAAATGCCAATTTAACTCAAAATATAGTAATCTAAGGTAATTCACTTTGATGTAAAATACATATAGTGATGTACATCTTTGAGACAAATTATGGTGTTCATATATGGTGAAGTTGTCGTTGTTAGCTGCCATTGGGTTGGGCCCTGACTCATGGTGGCTTCAAGTGTTACAGAGTAGAACTGCTGTATAGGGTTTTCTTGGCTATAATCTTTACAAATTAGTTTGCCAGGCCTTTCTTCTACAGAACTGCTGGGTGGATTTGAAACGCCAATCTTTTACTTAGCAGCTGATTGTAAACTGCTTGTGCCACCCGGCATAGATGGACCTAATAAAAACTGGTCATGTTTTTAAGAAGAAGCAGAAGTTATAAATAAGTTTTTTTTTATGACATATCTTCCACTTACTCATTGTTTTAGGTTGTTTCCCTCTTTATTATGCTACTCCAGTTGTCTAGCACCTATAGGAATATATCTAGAAAATGTGACTTGAGTTTATGAGTTCTGTAAGAATTTGCATTTATCTTTGTCAAGAGGATAACTGAAGGCAATAGAGTTTCTGGGAATATTCTAACTAATCTAACTCACCATATTTTGTATTCTGAAAATCCCATCAACTAAAATTCAGTTATTATCATAAGAAGAAGGAAAAGAGCAGAAGTGTCCCTGAGGAGCAAAAAGGGAGGAATTAAAATAAAAAAAAGTGAATAGAACTAAATGAAGAAACCAAAATAGGAAGCTTCTGCATAATCTTCACCCACCTTGCTGCTTTCTTGCCAATAACCTCTGACCTCTACCTTCTGGAGATTCAATCCTGTTGTCAGGGAACACTTTGCTCTTCCAGAAGACCTAGAAACTTTTACCAAGTTGTCCTAAACCCAGCCAGCTTGCCATTCAGTGCGTGCATTCTGGCCACCTCATCTGCTACATGTAAGTAGCAGTCCCTAATGACTGTGGAATGTGGGTTTTTTTTCACACAAAAAATGTGCCTCTTAGTGCTAAGTAAAGCGAAAGAGACCCATTTTCTCAGACTGTTCACTTGAGAATGTGTTCGGCCAATCTCTGCCCCAGATGTCAGTGTGCAGATGCATATTTCAGACCTTCTTTTTCTGATTAACATGCAGCAGGAACACCTGTTTTGCTGTCTGGAGGAATCATATTAGAAATGACGATACACTTGCACAGTCAAATATTTGCCCTGTATTTAATAAGCAGAGCTCCTAGTGTTTGGGTGAACATCTTCCTATCAGTCCAAAGACATGTAACTGTACCCCTGAAATGACTTTAGTCCCATTTGGCAAACCATAATGACCATTTTTCTATAGCTGCCTTTCTCGGCAGGCAGTATTATACTTTCCACAGTGGTCACCCAGCATTTCTGTGTGTATGTCTGTGTGTGATGGGCTATTATTCTAAACCAATGCAAATCTCTCACTCTGGCAACAGGATAAGGCAGACGCCAGGCCTGATATTTCAGAATATCGCAAAAGACGGTCAGGCCATTGTCCCAGAGTATTACCTTTTATCAACATTTAAAAAATATTTAAAACCTTTATAGTTTGAAAATAAATTAGAAACCAGTAACTATACCAAACCAAAACCCAGTGCCAGCGAGTCAATTCCAACTCAAAGTGACCCCACAGGACAGAGTAGAACTGTCCCATAGAGTTTCCAAGGAGTGTCTGGTAGATTTGAACTGCTGACCCTTTGGTTAGCAGTCATAGCATTTAACCATGTGCCACCAGGGTTTCCAATAACTATAAACATGAAATAACACATCACTAAGAGCAAACAACCCAAAAAAAAGAAAAAAAAAAATTTCCTGTGTATTTGTTTAAAATTATGCCACTATTTAAAATGCAGCAAATGGCAATTATAAGAAGATTTAAAATTCTATTAAAAACATTTTTGAGAATGTATCAAACCTATGAAACTGTACAGATTGGAAAAATGAAATCTAAGAATGACTATCTCGTGGCTTGAATTAAATGACAGAATTTGAACAGTGTAATTCAGTATTTGCGATTGATATGCTTCTATGAACTGAGCTTTTGAACCTTTTAAAGTTCATCAAGCACTGCTCTCACTAGGCACTTCCAGAGATAAATCACATCCTTCTAAATTCTTTAGAATTGAGAACATTAGAATTAAACTCTATCAGTTTAGTAATAATTCTAAATGAGCCAGATTCCAGTCATTCATAACTAAAGTCGCCATTCCTCAGTGAGGAATCAGAATGGAAACTCTCAAATAAGACATTTGGGCTGTTAGAGAGAACAAAATTATAGAGTGGCCCTATCTTTTTTGCCTTTATCTGTCTAAATCAATTATACATTTGAATTGTGGTATTGTATTTCCAGGAAGCTTCATTGCTTTCTATTATCCTCATGACAAAAATAAACAATTCCTTTTGAAATCATAAAGAAAAATGCCTCCCACCGAGTTGATGTTGTGTGCTGCTATAAGCAAGAACATATGTGTAATAAAAAATGAGAAATTATGGATCAAATAATGATGTTGGAGCCACTTAAATAAACAATAGAGAGCATTTTGGATGAGTTCCAAATATCACCACTATTGTTTAATTTCAGCCTCAGCTATGCATCTGCCTAAAAAAAAAAAAATTTTTTCTAGGCTAGTGTCAAAGATAATAATCTCACCAGATAGGTATAAAACGCACAACTAAAATTACATAGCTCTATTATTCTGTTTATACGTAGTACTAAACCACTCTTTTCCAGCTGACCGATGCAACAGAGCATTTTGTCCACTGGGCTCCCTTGCAAATTCAGTGGGCTGATAACTACTTCCTTGTATATATTAGGTCATTTTGAACCAATGTAGAACATAAAGTAACTAGGAAGAGGCATGAATACGTTTGCTCTCTCTAATGAATCTGTTCTTTACATCTTGCGCTCTGCCTTTCACACACAATTATGGGCTTTTAAAGCAAGAGAGAGCCTTACTGGAAGTCACAAAATGCCAATTAAAAGAAATGGACAGAAGCTGAGTGCCAAATCAGTCATTCTGCGAAAAAGAGAAAGACAAAGAGAGTTATGCCTTTCAGTCCTCTTCATTGAAATATCTTCCGCCAGTCAACATGCGATAGAATCTTCAACTGGATGGAAACTTAGAAACTTACTCAGTCCAGAACCTGTCTGGAGCACGAAACCACTTATCAAAGGAAGTTTTCATGTACGATGCTAGTCAGAAACAGAGCGATAGCCAGAAAGTCTTATTGATTTGTGTTTCCTTAATGGAGATTAAAAGCAACAACAACAACAGCAAACAACAACATTGCCCAATTTATGTCTAAAGCGGAGGTAATTTAGAAAACTATGATTTGCCAGTGGGGAAAAAAAATATCATATTCTTCTGTTAAGTCATGGGTTTTAAGACAAAACTTTTGTCATTTATTTTCTTTGAACCCAAAGCATTGCCCTCTAAGTAGAGCTGAGCAGGATCTGCCTCTCCATCACTGACAGTTAATAATTAAATCAAACATTATATTCAGCAATAGAACACATGCATCAGCTTCTTTCAAATTGCATTTCCTTCCTGTTAGGTCCATTAGTGTAAACCAGACTGCCTTTAGAAACCCCCTCATTGCTGCTGTCTTTCAGCACAGTTCCTGAAATGGATAATGTGGTACATATTATGGGCAATTACACAGAACTCCCTAGCGATAGGGTTTTAGAGTTACAGAATGAAACAGCTGGAACTACAGAGCTATCAGCTAATCAGAGAAAAAGGAAATAGTTAAAAAAAAAAAAAAACTAGTCTGAACAAACCAAAAAATGGACTGAGTGAGAGGTTCTATAAAATCACTGTTCTTAGAGAAGTTACCAGTGCCTAGAAGAATCTCCAGGGCTCACGATATAAAACTGTGTAAATCTAAACACGCCATTTTTCTTTAGTTTATTTTGCCAAATCATTTACACTCATAGTGTAAAAGCCAATATCAAACAGCTAGCAAATTTGAGGTATTGAAAACAACGACATTTTCTCTTCAGCTATCAACGCAGTACTTCCATATTATTCATATTGTCAGAAATCTAGACTTCTTTTTCAATTTTATTTCCATGAAGACATATATGCTATTAGAGGATAAAGTTTTGAGTCACTAAATCAACTGCGGACATGATATTTTTATCTTGTTATGCTTGGGCTTATGTGTATAGGGTTCACGCCACAGATATAAGAAATTACATAGTATCTCGCCTCTTGGTTTGGGTACCACAGTTGGAGCACTTTGCTTGAAATATCAGACACAAACATTAAATATATAAAAATATATACCTAAGGGAAAAGTTTCGTATTCAAAGGGGATAATGCATATTGTTTCTTTCACAGTTTCAAGAAAGAAAGAAAGAAATACTAGGTTTTGATGGGGAAAATGTTGCTTCGTTTGGTTGTAAGCAAAGTGCAGTTTTTAGCTCGTACCAGTGAAGTGTTTTGAAATTTTTCAGTAAAATTACTTTATATCTTGAGAAATAATGGAACAATCTACACAGTAACTACTGTGAAATGAAACAAAAGTGTATACAATTTCAAACTTTAAATACAGCCACAGAGCTATTTTCAAATTTGTTACTAAAGTGTTCCACAAAAATATGAAGATATTAAAGGCAGAATGTTTGCACAACTCTTGGAGGAGGATTCTTTTTCTCTGTAAAGAAATTGATTACATAATCATAGCCAGATTTATGTGGCTACTTATATACTTTCATAAGGCTTCAGTAGCCAATATTTATTTCAGCAACAATAAAATGGCAGCAGGAAGAAGTTGGACATAAAACATGCTATCCAGTTTGATATCCTTAGCAGTTATTGTCTCCTACTTCCCTTAAGAACAGTGATTCTTTGTTGTTAGTTTTTTTTTTTTTTCCTTCCTTTCCAGTAAAAGCTTTGTTATGATAGAGTAGAAGGAGGGGAAAGAGAGATGTTAACAAGACAAAACGTTAAAGTCAAAGTAGACTATGTCTCCTCATTATAAAAAGTAATGTTCACTTTAACAGTAAAACCCTCATTTGTTTTTATTATTGAAGCTATATTGGTGACTGTACAATATAATAAGTAATTTTTTCTTAATACTGAAACCTATTCGTTATATAACAAGCAAAGTTCAGGGGATTTAATTGGAGGTTATGTTCTTGTATGTCCCTCCCTGTTTTTTCATAAAGAGAGAATTTCAGAGGGAGAGAAGGCCTACAAAAGATATGGGAAGTGAATGAGGAGAGAGAGAGAGAGAAACTAGGAACTGTTATTTAAAGACATTTCTCATTTCTTTTTATTTATTTCTGTCTGAACTTACACCAAGATAAAAAAGAAACAAACTTTTATCTGCCTATCAGTTCCTAATACTGAAAAATTCCAGAGCTATGTCTCTCATTTTCTATTTTTTTCTTTTCTATTTTTGCTTTTCACATTTTGATTTTGACAAAATAATAGCTCTCATAGCATGCTTAATTCCTGCTAGCTATTGACCTAAGCATTTTATAAATATTAACTGATTTAATCCTCCTAACCACACTGTGTTGTAGGTACTATTATGATCCTTGTTTTGTAGATGAGGAGACTAAATCGTGGGACTTACCTACCTGCCCAATTACACAGCTTCATTACATGGTGGAGCCGGTATCTGAAGCCAGGCAGTTGGAGTAAAGAGCCTGTGCTCTTAAATATTACAATATATTATCTTTGAAGACAAGCATGTTGCAGGCCTTAATGGTACATAAATTACCGGGTCTTGAGACCCAGATTTCCTCAGATATTATGACACTCTTCTTAACTGGGCCTGAGGGTGACTAAATACCAATAAATCAAGGCTCCACGTCAGGAACATACAAATTCATGCTTCTGCGATATCATTGGTCACTGCTGAAGAAGCCTGTAAGATTCTCATGTTTACCTTAGATCTACTTCCTACAAAGGGCAGAGACTGGACTGCTGATCCCACACAATGTTTACTTAATTGATTTGTTAATTTAAAATATTTTGCCTCATTCTAACAGTTATTCTCCAGAAGGCTTCATACTCTCAGCTGGAATGGCTTGAAAGCATCTGGGAAAATACTCTCCAACGAGCCAGTGAACATGAAATATAAAAAAGCTTCCTGGCTGATAAGGCAGCCTATCATGCATAAGAAATTAACTCCACATTCAGATCTCTTAAAGTTTATTAAACTTCACTCTTTACATATATGGAAACCCTGGTGGCATAGTGGTTAAGAGCTATGGCTGCTAACCAAAAGGTCGGCAGTTCAAATCCGCCAGATGCTCCTTGGAAACCCTATGGGGCAGTTTTACTTTGTCCTGTAGGGTCACTATGAGTTGGAATCCACTCAAAGGCAGTGGGTTTTTCTTTATATATATCTACAAATATAAAACTTGATCACATTTAGAAGTAGTATATATATTTTTTAACTTTAATTTTTTGTTTTTGTTGAGAATATACACAGCATAACATAATCCAATTCACAATTTCTATATGTGCAATTCAGTGACATTGAGTATATCCTTCAAGCTCTGCAATCATTCTCCCTCCCTTTTCCGAATTGTTCCTCCCCCATAACTTAAACTCACTGCCTCCCCAGTTTTCCATTTAATCTTTCAAGTTTTTTTGTCAGTTTGAACCCATATAGATAGTTCTTAAAACAGCATAGTGCTCAAGGCAGAAACTTTTTACCAGTTAAGTAAACTGTTGTTTGGTTTTAAGATGACTTCAGAGGATATTTTGGCTTAAGGTTTAAGGATTATATCAGGGCAGTAGTTTCAGGGTTTCATCCAGGTTCAATGGCTCCAGAAAGTCTGGATTTTGTGAAAATCTGAAATTCTGTTCTATGTTTTTTTCCCTTTTGATGTATTTTTAAATGAAAACATTAAAAGAAAATTTAGGAAAATATTTCTGTGACATTGGGGTGGATGAGCTTCTAAGGAAGCCAAGATTCTTAGTATTCACAAAGAACAAGATAAACATTCTTGAATACATCACATTTGAATATGTATGACAAAGATACCACAAACTAAAGAAAGAAAGAAAGGAAGAAAAAAAACAAGAGTATAGACTAGGAAAACATTTGGAATCCGTATGACATAGAAAAGATCAACATATATTGTTTTTGTTGTTAGGTGTCCTAGGTGTTGTTATGGCTCCGACTCATAACGACCCTATGTGCAGCAGAATGAAACACTGCTGGTCCTACGCCATCCTCACAATTGTTATCTTGAACTGCACTGCAGCTACTCTGTGAATATACATTAGCATACATAGGTGCTTCTTACATTGCAATTTTATTTCAAAGTATTACCTATCCTGGCATTTCTCAACCTTTATGTACATATAAATCAACTGGGAAGAGTGTCAAAATGAAGGTTGTGACTCAGCAGAGGTTGGGCCTGAAATTACACATGGACAACAAATTTAAGAAAGTACTCTTCATCTCATTATTAGTTGTAAAAAACAAATTATTAAGAAAATACCCATTTTTACCTACTATGCTTGCAAAAATAAAAAAGAGAGAAAATAAAACTTTTGCTCTGTGGAAGGTATTCCAGGTCATGATAGGTCAATGCTCCTGGTGTCTAGAAAAAAGCTATATAAAGTACATCTGATAGATGAGAAAAATAGAGGCCCAGAGAAGGTAGGTAATTTATCTAAGATCACACAGCTGCTAAGTGATAGAGCTGGGCTATGAAACCAGATATTTAGCATCTAGATCCTACTGTAACTATTAAAGTTTACTGTCTTTTAAACATGTGCTTATAATTTATGGGGTAGAAGTGATTTGATTAATTAATATAGTGAGCTCTGCTTTATTCAAATTTTACAAATAAGAGCTAAGTGGAATGCTTAAGGTCTATGATTACAGTGCAGATACTAAAATAAGTTCAAAGAACATTGACCTGCATGTACCTGCTCTAATTTATATACTGTCTGTTTGATGCCAAAGTACACTGATAAAAAGGTCATTGTAAATATGAAAAAAAGCTCTAAACATATAAGTTGTAAAATTCTACATCCTAATTTATATGCAACATAAAAATAAATCCCAGACAGATTAAAGAGTTAAGTATAAAAAGATATTAGGATAAAATGCAGGTATACTATCTGATTTCAGGATGGTGAAGTCCAAAAGTAAAGGGAGAAAACATGAAAAAGATTAAGGATTGATAGATAGACTGAAGTAAAAACAAAAACTTCTGTCTCAATAGTTTTTCCCGGTCAAATATTTTTTAATATAAACTGTATTTACTTTCTTGTAGATAGGCTCTTTATGTCCTTGGCTAACTTTTTTCCCCAGTAAATTATACATTTTTTAATTGATTAATAAGAGCACTTTATACCAATGGAATTAACCTTCTGTCAAACATATTGTAAATATTTTTTCCTCAATTCATCCTTTGCCTTTTTATTTTGTTCCTAATGTTTTGACATTGTTATTTTAATGCATCTTTTGAAAAAAAAGAGATAAATAATCCCTCTATCCAAGAAGAAATATAAATTGACAAAGAACATAAGAAAAAAGTTGAACATGACTGTTAATGAAATATACTTTTTAAAAATGAAATATTATTTTCTCCCATCAGACCAGGAGAATCCCCAAATAATTATAGTGTCCAGCAATGAAGCAAATTCAGTTACCTGTCAATTCATATACATTTCTAGGTGAAATATAAATTTGTACAATATTCATGGAACAAGTAAACAATTTGTATCAAGAACTTTAAAAAGTTCAATCTCGGAGACCTTTTCATCGCTGTGTTCAGAACACTGTTTTAGGCCCCAGGTTTACAAATGAACATGACTTTGTGTAGTCCCTCAATGAGTTTAGAAATTCCCAATAGTCAAGTGCTCAAGCAGGTGTAGCATCTGTAAACGGCAGAATAAACTATTCAAATAATCCTCTTACAAAAGCCAATTATAAATCCTGAATGACATAAAATAAAAATTGTTTCTTGAAAGTGTATATAGCTTTGAAAACATTGAGAAATAATTTTTTCAAAATCTAGATCTAAGAATATGATACAATCAGATAGGTAAATATGTATTCCAAGTCAAGCCTCTCTTGAATGTATTTGCCATTTGGACTAAACATTGTGAAACTGAGTTGGTAGTTTGCAACTTTCAATGACCTGGTCCATTTCTTGTAAGTTGTTGATGTAATGTGTGCAGAGTTATTCACAGTATTCCCTTATCCTTTTGACATCTGTGGGTTCTATAATGATATCCTCTATTTTATTTCTGATATTGGTAATTTGCTACCATGAGTCTGTCAGCTTGTCGTACTGTGGTGGCTTGCATGTTGCCGTGATACTGGAAACTTTGCCACCAGTATTTCAAATACCAGCAGGATCACCCTTGGTGGATAGGTTTCAGTGGAGCTCCCAGACTAAAGCAGACTAGGAAGTCTGACAGTCTACTTCTGAAAAAATTGGGCAGTGAAAACCTTATGAATAGCAGTGGAACATTGTCTGATACAGTGCCAGAAGATGAGCCCTTCAGGTTGAAAGGCATTCAAAAGATGACTGGGGAAGTATTGCCTCCTGAAAGTGGATTCGATCTTAATGATGTGGCTGGAGTCAAGCTTTTGGGACCTTCATTTGCTGATGTGTCATGACTCAAAATGAGAAGAAGCAGCTGCAAACATCCATTAATAATTGGAATGTGGAATGTACGAAGTATGAATGTAGGAAAATTGGAAGCCATCAAAAGTAAAACAGAATACATAAATATCGATATCCCAGATGTTAGTGAGCTGAAAAGGACTGGTACAGGACATTTTGAATCAGACAATTTTATGGTCTACTATGTTGGGAATGACAAACGGAAGAAGAATGGTGTTGTGTTCATCATCAAAGAGAACCTTTCAAGATCTATCCTGAAGTACAACACTGTCAGTGATAGGATAATATTCATACACCTACAAGAAAGATCAGTTAATACAACAATTATTCAAATTTACCCTGGCCCACGAACTGGTCCCAGATGGTGGGGCACGAGGGGTTGCAGTGGGGCCAGGGGCAGTTGCCCACCAGGTGGACTTGGGCAGCCCTTCAGGGGGGCCCAGCTGGCCTTGTGACTGTCATGGAGGCTCCTGTCCCAGCAGTGCAGCACGCGGGACAGTGAGGTAACTTTCACCTGGACGTCCTCCAGTGGCTGCTGCTGATGATCTCATGCAAGAGGCAGGTGGGGGCAAAGCTGGCCAGCATGTCCTTGAGCGTGTCCCCCAGCTGGTGGCCCAGGTTCTGGGTGTACAGCCACTGGCCCTCCTGCACCCACTGCCCAGTGAGGTGCCTGTTGTCCACGGTGAGCTGTGCCTCATCAAACAGTTCGCTGCCACAAACACTGAGCAGTGCAGGGTCAGGTAGATTTTGTAACTGAAGAAGCAGCTCCACTCCTCACACTCCTTGAATTGGCGCCGGCAGTGGTCTGGGACCACCCCTTTCCAGTACCTGATGCCTTGGCGGATGGCCTAGGTGGGTGCACAGGTGACAGTGTTGATGCAGTCCATGCAGCGGTACTGCTTGTTGTCCAGGAACCAGCCCGAGCCGGCCAGGCCTCGCACCTGGATGGCCACATAGCCCAGCTCCTCCAGCTGCTCTGCCACGCAGTCCTCGTTCAGCAGCAGGCCTGTGCCACAGGCACTGCTCCCTGCCAGCAGCAGCACCCTGGCCCTACTCAGCCCTTTGCCTAGGCCAAAAATGAGAAAATTGAAGATTTTTACCAACTTCTGCAGTCTGAAATAGATCAAACGTAATCAAGTTGCATTGATAATCATTAGTGACCAGAATGCAACAGTTGGAAAAGAGGAAGGATTGATAGTTGGAAAATATGACCTTGATGATAGAAATGATGCCAGAGATCGCATGATAGAGTTTTTCAGGATCAACAGTTTCTTCATTGCAATACCTTTTTTCGACATGAACAGTGACTATACACATGGACCTCGCCTGATGGAATATATAGGAATCAAATTGATTACATATGTGGAAAGAGATGATGAAAAAGCAAAAGGTCACAGTCAGAACAGACCATCAATCGCTCATATGCAAGTTCAAGTTGAAGCTGAAGAAAATTAGAACAATTCCATGACAGGAAATTCTGAGCTTGAGTATATCCCACCTGAATTTAGAGACCACCTAAAGAATAGATTTGATGCATTGAACACTAATGACTGAAGACCAGATGAGTTGTGGAATGATATCAAGGACATCATATATGAAGAAAGTGAGAGGTCATTTAAAAGACAGGAATGAAAGAAAAAACCAAAATAGATGTCAGAAGAGACTCTGAAAGTTGCTCTTAAACATACAGTAGATAGAGCTAAAGGGAGAAATGATGAAGTAAAAGAGCTG
Source organism: Elephas maximus indicus (assembly GCF_024166365.1). Lineage (NCBI taxonomy): Eukaryota > Metazoa > Chordata > Mammalia > Proboscidea > Elephantidae > Elephas > Elephas maximus. The sequence goes on from NC_064821.1 coordinate 141,977,648, forward strand.
AATGAAAGATTTCAAAGGGTAGCTCGAGAAGACAAAGTACTGTAATGAAATGCACAAAAACCTGGAGATAGAAAAACAAAAGGGAAGAGCATGCTCAGCATTTCTCAAGCTGAAAGAACTAAAGAAAACTTCAAGCCTCGAGTTGAAATGTTGAGGAATTCTATGAGAAAAATATTAAACGACACAGGAAGCATCAAAAGATGGAAGGAATACACAGAGTTGCTGTACCAAGAAGAATGGGTTGATGGTCAACCATTTTAGGAGGTAGCATATGATCAAGAACTGATGATACTCAAGGAAGAGGTCCAAGCTGCACTGAAGGCTTTGGTGAAAAACAAGGCTCCAGGAATTGATGGAATACCAATTGAGATCAATAAACAGATGCAGCACTGGAGGTGCTCACTCATATATGCCAAGAAATTTGGATGACAGCTATCTGGCCAACTGACTGGAAGAGATTCATATTTGTACCCATTCCAAAGAAAGGTGATCCAACACAATGCAGACATTATTGAACAATATCATTAATATCACACACAAGTAAAATTTTGCCAGAGACCATTCAAAAGCAGTTGCAGCAGTACATTGACAGAGAACTGCCAGAAATTCAAGACAGATTCAGAAGAGGACATGGAACAAAGGATATTATTGCTGATGTCAGATGGATCTGGCTGAAAGAAGAGAATACGGGAAAGATGTTTACCTGTGACTATGCAAAGGCATTCGACTGTGTGGAACATAACAAATTAAGGATAACATTGTGAAGAATGGGAATTAATTGTGCTGATGAGGAACCTGTACATAGACCAAGAGGCAGTTGTTTGAACAGAACAAAGGGGTACTGGGTGCTTTAAAACAAGGAAAGGTATGTGTCAGGGTTGTGTCTTTTACCATACTTCCTCAATCTGTATGCTGAACAAAGAACATGAGAAGCTGGACTATATGAAGAAAAATGCAGCATCAGGATTGAAGGAAGACTCACTAACAACTTGTGATATGCAGATGACACAACCTTGCTTGCTGAAAGTGAAGAGGACTTAAAGCACATGCTGATGAAGATCAAAGACCACAGCCTTCTATATAGATTACATCTCAACATAAAGGGAAAAAAAAAAAGATCAGCACAACTGGATCAATAAGTAACATCATGATAAACAGAGAAAAGACTGAAGTTGTCAAGGATTTCATTTTACTTGGATCTATAATCAACGACTATGGAAGCAGCAGTCAAGAAATCAAATGATACACTGCATTGGGCAAATCTGCTGGAAAAAACCTCTAAAGTATTGAAAAGCAAAGATGTCACTTTGAGGGCTAAGGCGCGCCTGACCCAAGCTGCAATGTTTTCAATCACCTTATGTGCATGTAAAAGCTGGACCGTGAATCAGAAAGACCAAAGAATTGATGTCTTTGAATTATGGTGTTGGCAAAAAATATCGTATATACCATAAACTGCCAGAAAAACAAACAAATCTGTCTTGGAAGAATTACAGCCAGAATGCTCATTAAAAGCAAGGATGGTGAGACTTATAAGTATGTTATTTAACTTTTAAGTATATGGAAATTTCTCTGATATATATATATGTTTAGTTTTTTTATGATCAGAGGATATATTTTGTATGATTTCTATTTGTAAAATTCATTAAGTTTTGTCTCATGACCTAAGATACTGTCTATCTTGTGAATGTCTCATGTTAGCTTTAAAAGAATGTGTGCATTTCACTGTACTTAGATTAAGTATTCTAAAAATATCTATGAGATCCCATTGGTTGGTTTCATGGATTGAATTGTGTCCCCCCAAAATATGTGTCAACTTGGTTAGGCCACGATTCCCAGTATTGTGTGCTTGTCCTCCATTTTGTGATTGATATAATTTTCCTGTATGTTGTGAATCCTAATCTTTGCCTGCACTTAACAAAGGAAGATTGGATTATGTTGAAGAGGTTTAGGGTGGGATAAAATACCCTTGCTCAGGTCACATCCCTGATCCAATATAAAGGAAGTTTCCCTAGCGTGTGGCCTGCACCACCTTTTGTCTTACAAGAGATAAAAGAAAGGGGAAACAAACAGAGAGAGGGGGACCTCATACCACCCAGAAAGCAGCACCAGGAACAAAGCTCGTCCTTTGGGCTCAGAATTCCTGCATGAAGAAGCTCCTAGTCCGGGGAAGATTGATAACAAGGACCTTCCTCCAGAGCTGACAAAGAAAGCCTTCCCCTGGAGCTGACACCCTGAATTTGAACTTCTAGCCTACTTGGCTGTGAGAGAATAAACTTCTGTTTGTTAAAGCCACCCACTTGTAGTATTTCTGTTATAGCAGTACTAGATGACTAAGGCAGTTGGTATTGTTGTTTAGTTCTTCAGTGTCCTCGTTGATTTTATGTGTGGTGGTTCAATTAATTATTGAGAGAGGGATGTTCAAGTCCCCAACTAAATTTATGGATTTGTCTATTTCTGCTTTCAGTTCTGCCAGTTTTTCATGTATTTTGAAATTGTTGTCAATGAATACACATTTAGTACTGTTATATCTTTTGATGATTTCACCATTTTATAGTTATATAATGTCTCCTTGGTAATTTTTTTTTTTTTGCTCTGAAGTCTATTTCATCTGATATTAATACAGCCACTCCAACTTTCTTTTGATTAGTGTTTGCATGAAATATCTTTTTCCATTCTTCTACTTTTAACCTATGTCACTATACTTGAAGTGTTTTTCACTTAGTACATATTTGAGTCATATTTTTATATCCAGTATGTCAAACTCATTTAATTATATGTTTAGACCATTTACATTTAATGTAATTGTAGATGGTCAACAGGCTGTCACCCTACACTCTCTGTGGTCACAGTATGCTCAGTGGGGAAAAGTAGGGATGACTTTGCTAGGGCAGAGCAGAGATGATGAATAGTCTTCACTCACTGTCTTTGTGACTACAGTATGTTTTGGGGAGGAATCAAAATGCAGGTGACCTTTTCATGGTAATCATATTAGTAGGACAAAAAAATGCTTTTGTCTTACAAGGCTGTACTTGTTCTGGTCTTTTGACTGGAAAGAGCAGATTTTCCTGGGGGCTTTTCTTTTTTTCAGTGGCATTTGGCCATATCAGATTTTGGGCTTGTTTCTAGCACCCAGGTCAGGATATATAGAGGGCAAATAAAACAGCAAACAAAAAAACAGGAAACTCATTACCAGTCTCTAGCCAGTCTGCCTTCTTCTCTTCACTTTTCAGAGTCTTCTGATAGTTATTATTTTGTTGAGAATGTTTGTTTTAATTACCAGGAGAAAGGGGATAGAATACAAATGTATTCCATATTGTCTAGAACCAGAAGTCTTCCTGAAGTCTTTTTTAAGTATTGTATTCAATTGAATTACACATGACCATAGTTAATATTTTAAATATTCCTTACACTAATAAATTGTTGAAAGCAATGAGCTTTATCAATTTATTAAAAATATTTTGCTTGAATGATATTCAAATAAGATTTAAATGATGTGATTGTTTTTGAAGAAAACTTCAAATCCTCATTTCATTGGCAAGAATATGAAATGAAGGGGATCTATGCATTGACATAAATGTTAGTGTCTAGAAAATTGAGTTTTAGGGAAAAGTTTTGGTGCTTATTTTATTGTTTATGTTCCAAGGAACTTTTTTTTTTTTTAAGAAAATTCACTAAAACTTTTTTTTTTATGTACCTATGCTCTTCATTTTTGATTTGACATTTGTTCCCAAATTGTTTGGGTGGTAATTCTGGTTGCATAGTTGATATGGCTCATTACAAGGTCTAGTTCCTATGTACGGTGTTCACGGCACATGCTGGATGCTCATTAAATGTTAAATATTTATGTATTTGATAATAGACTAATTGACTGGGTGCTTCTTTTATCACTGTTTATACCTCTATATTTTATTTCAAACTGCTTTTAATTCTTGACAAAATTTCGAGTTTCATTTTTTTTCATTTCATTTAATTAACATGTATTAAATGTCATATATCAACTCTATTTAGTACTCTGGTAGGTATAGTAAAACAAATAAAATAGAATCTCTTCACTCAAGAAGATTATAGTCTAATAAAGTGCAACAAATATGTGAACAAGAGATGCAAATATAGGGGTTTGTATAGAGTTTGGAGGAAAACGAAAAGTAGAAGTTGATTAATTCTACCGCAGAAGATGTAGGAAGCTGATAATCTGAAAAGATTTCATACTGGAGTGAAGAAATGGCTGATTCTGGAAGATGAGAAAATGTTGGTGGTGAAGACTGAGAATGCAGGGTGTTATGGGAGAGGAAGGCCTGACACTGCTTGACTTTAAGGTCTCATTATTTTCCACCTTCTGGTAGTGTCAGGGGAGATAGAGAAGAGGGGTTCATTATGGGATATGCCAAGGACACAAAAGCAATACGGGTTCAGACTAATTACATGTGAGCAAGAATGTAACAAAGAGGTTTCTTATATATTCTTCACTGCATTTAGGCTGCTTTGTGGTTGTGATACTGTTTCCCAAGATAAAAGATTATGTAAGGCAAGGCACATTTTTAAGGAGAAAGACAACAAAGTTAATTCTGAATAAACAGCCCCAAGATGTCCATTGAACATTCATATGTACACACCCATTACCCACTGTATATAAGTGTATTGAGCTCAAAGGAGAAATGTAGTCTTAAAATAATATATTTGGGGGTTACTGGATTAAATAACCCAGGGGAATGAGTAGAGTGAAAAGAGAAAAAGTCAAGGACAGCACCTTTGGAAATACGGTTTAGTTTTGGTGGGTATAAAAGGAGCAAGGAGGCAACAGAGAAGAAAAGCAAAGAGGCTGGAGGAGAGCCAGGTGTGAGTAGTGTCACTGAAACCCAAGGTGGTGAATTGTTAAAGAAGAAAGTAACTGTTAAAAGTGTCAAATGCAAAAGAACAGTCCAGGAGGATGAGGAATGCCTAAAATCCATTAGAATTTTCAATAGGCTCCATGTCAACGAACTCAAGCTGCTCTGGCTTGAAGTGTGAATGGGAGGTGAGAAAGTGGATACTGTGTCCATAGGCCCTTTTATCAAGAACCTTAGCTATCACGGAAAGGAGGCAGATATATAAAGAGAGTTTATGGCAAGTAGCCAGAAAGAAAGAATAGTTAAAAGTTCAGGAAAAAAAGATTGCTGATGGAGCAAGATCCTAGCAGACATAAAAACACACAAAGAGTGATTAGCCTTGAATAGGGTCATGTGAATCTCTGAACAAAGATGAAAAAAAGAAAAAAAAAAATCAGACCAGACATTCAAAAGAGCATTGGCTTTTTCAAAAACCATCTCTTTGAAATGTTCTAAAAATTATTACTATTTTGGCTCAGTTGTTTAAATGTTCTACGAATATCCATCTCTTGAATTAGCTCTCACAGACAAGTGGATTTAACACAAATGGACATGCACACACATTTTTTGTTTGTTTGTTTAAATGTAGGTACGATTTCTGGAAATGGCCAAAACTCTTTTTAAGTCATGTTGGATAAGTAAGGTAACCTGGTATATAACCTTTGGTGTAAAACAATGTTTTCTAGAATAAACTTATTAGCTGGCACAGATTCTGTAAAATGAGTCTCCAAATGTTTGTTATTAAAAAATTGGAATAAGTACATGACCTTTTTGACATGACAGTACTTTAGGTACTCATTCAGCAAAAATGTATAGAGATTCCATTGTGTGCCAGGCATTAAGCTAGAGAGTACTTTGATGAGCAGCATTCAATTGAACACACCCTGATACATTTATTATAAACTAGACTTGTATAGCAATCTGTGCTAACTTTATACAACCACATATACTGCTCTCACTGAGATCAGTAGAGGCAAAATTCGGCTCAAGTCTTTAACTCTTCTAATAATTGTATTTGTAATAATTCTGAAGCATTTGGAAGTGACTCTCACTGTCTCCATTTGCAATTATATATACTAGGAAAAGAATTCAGCTGAATAGAGGAAGTTCTGAAGTCTCACAATATACTGCTGAAGAAAGAATTCTGGATTCACTGAATTCAAAACAGTTTACATATCTGATGAGAAGTTTGAACACATTAACTACCCAAATAGAAAAGGGACTGGCATTAATACAACAGTAAATTTTCCCCCTGCTTTGTTATGTCTACGACAATGTTTCACTTTACTTTGTGCTTCAACTTTTATATTGTAGTTTCTCTAGTATAGTCAGGTGGTGAATCTACATTTTACACAATGCTTCCAGGTGATATTTATGCAGTGTAAAATTTGAGAACCACTGCTAAAACGGATTTGAAATTGCTGGACAAATGTTATAACAATTTTTTTGAATCCCCCTGAGATTATATGCTTTGATTTTGAAGAGTTCCTCCCAGGTGTACAGGTACGACTGGGACACAGGCAAGAAATACAGCCTAGCATCGTTGATTTTGCTTGAAACAGACTTGTGTTGGACCCCCGTGCACCTCTTTTAAGTTTTGTGTTTAAGAAAAAATGATTGAACTTCTCTGATCCTCAGTTTTCTCCCCTGTAAAATGGTGGCAATAACTACCTCATGAATTTATTGACAGGATAAAATGAGAATGTGAGTACCCTGAGCCTCTTTCTTCCCTCCATCTCTTCATTAATCCTGTATTCATTTCCCCACCCAGGGGTACAATCTCAAATGCCTTTAAAACAAAGCATATGGGTTATATAAATGAGCTAAACCGTTGGGGGTACAAAATAGAGGATTACAAAAGCTGAGGTGAATTAGAGAAAGCATACCCACAATTACAGACGTGCTAATTAAAAAAAAGAAGTCACTACATGTCAAAATCTATCTGCTGGTCAAATCACACACTGACAGTTTTCACCCTCTGCCTTAAGCTGGTGTAGACAGATCTCTTTTTATAAACCAAATGCTTTTGATGGTGTATTAGTTTCCTAGGGCTGTCATAATAATTTACTACAAACTGGGTGGCTTAAAACAACAGAAATGCACCCTCTCACAGTTCTGAAGCTAGAAGTCAGAAATCAAGATGTTGGCGGAGCCAGGCACTCCTTCCAAAGGCTTTAGGCAAGAACACTTCCTTGCCTCTCTTCCAGTGTCTGGTGAGTCCAGGCATTCCTTGGCCTTATTGCTCCAATCCACAACGTGTCTGTCAGTTTGTCATACTGTGGGGGCTTGCGTGTTGCTGTGATGCTGGAAGCTATGCCACTAGTATTCAGATACCAGCAGGGTCACCCATGGAGGACAGGTTTCAGCTGAGCTTCCAGACTAAGACAGGCTAGGAAGAAGGACCCAGCAGTCTACTTCTGAAAAGCATTAGCCAGCAAAAACCTTATGAATAGCAGCAGAACATTGGCTGATATAGTGCTGGAAGATGAGCCCCCCAGGTTGGAAGGCACTCAAAAGATGACTGGGGAAGAGCGGCCTCCTCAAAGTAGAGTTGACCTTAATGACGTAGTTGGAGTAAAACTTTCGGGACCTTCATATGCTGATGTGGCACAACTCAAAATGAGAAGAAATAGCTGAAAACATCCGTTAATAATCGGAATATGGAATGTACAAGGTATGAATCTAGGAAAATTGGAAATTGTCAAAAATGAAATGGAACTCATAAAGATCACTATCGTAGGCATTAGTGAGCTGAAGTGGACTGGTATTGGCCATTTTGAATCGGACAGTCGTATAGTCTACTATGCTGGGAATGACAACTCAAAGAGGAATGGTATTGCTTTCATCGTCAAAAAGAACATTTGAAGATCTATCCTGAACCACAATGCTGTCAGTGATAGGATAATATCCATATGCCTACAAGGAAGATCAGTTAATATGACTATTATTCAAATTTAAGCACCAACCACCAAAGCCAAAGATAAAGAAACATAAAATTTTTATCAGCTGCTGCAGCCTGAAATTGATCTAACATGCAATCAGGATGCATTGATAATTACTGGTGATGGGAATGCAAAAGTTGGAAACAAAGAAGAAAGATCAGTAGTTGGAAAATACAGCCTTGGTGACAGAAACAATGCCAGAGATTGCATGATAGAATTTACCAAGACAAATGACTGCTTCATTGCAAATACCTTCTTTCACCAACATAAATATTGACTATACACATGGACCTCACCAGACAGAACACATAGGAATCAAATTGACTACATCTGTGGAAAGAGACAATGGAAAAGTTCAATATCATCAGTCAGAACAAGGCCAGGGGCCGACCGTGGAACAGGCCATCAACTGCTCACATGGAAGTTCAAGCTGAAACTGAAGAAAATCAGAGCAAGTCCACGAGAGCCAAAATATGACCTTGAGTATATCCCACCTGAATTTAGAGACAACCTCAAGAATAGATACGACACACTGAACACTAGTGACCGAAGACCAGACAAGTTGTGGAATGACATCAGGGACATCATACATGAAGAAAGCAAGAGGTCATTGAAAAGACAAGAAAGAAAGAAAAGACCACGATGGATGTCAGACGAGACTCTGAAACTTGTCAAGCAGCTAAAGCAAAAGGAAGAAATAATGAAGTAAAAGAACTGAACAGGTGATTTCAAAGGGTAGCTCGAGAAGACAAAGTAAAGTATTATAATGACATGTGCAAAGAATAATGACATTTGCAAAGAGCTGGAGATAGAAAACCAAAAAAGGAAGAACACTCTCAGTGTTTCTCAAGCTGAAAGAACTGAGGAAAAAATTCAAGCCTTGAGTTGCAATAGTGAATGATTCTATGGGAAAATATTAAACGATGCAGGAGGCATCAAAAGAAGATAGAAGGAACACACAGAGTCATTATACCAAATATAATTTGTCAATGTTCAACCATTTCAAGAGGCAGCATATGATCAGGAACTGATGGTACTAAAGGAAGAAGTCCAAGCTGCTCTGAAGACATTGGAGAAAATACAAGGCTCCAGGAATTGATGGAATATCAGTTGAGATGTTTCAACAAACAGATGCAGCACTGGAGGTGCTCGCTCACCTATGCCAAGAAATATGGAAGACAGCTTCCTGGCCAACTGACTGGAAGAGATCCATATTTATGCCTATTCCCAAGAAAGGTGATCCAACCAAATGGAGAAATTATAGAACAATATATTAATATCACACGTGAGGAAAATTTTGCTGAAGATCATTCAAAAATGGCTGCAGCAGTATATCGACAGGAAACTGCCAGAAATTCAGGCTGGTTTCAGAAGATGACATGGAACTGGGGACATCATTGCTGATGTCAGATGGATCCTGGCTGAAAGCAGAGAATACCAGAAAGACGTTTACCTGTGTTTCATTGACTGTGCAAAGGCATTCGACTGTGTGGATCATAACAAGTTATGGATAACATTGAGAAGAATGGAAATTCCAGAATACTTAATTATACTCACAAGGAACCTTTACATAGATCAAGAGGCAGTTGTTCGGACAGAACAAGGGGATACCGAGTGGTTTAAAGTCAGGAAAGTTGTGCGTCAGGGTTGTATTCTTTCACCATACCTATTCAATCTGTATGCTGAGCAAATAATCCAAGAAACTGGACTATATGAAGAAGAACGGGGCATCAGCATTGGAGGAAGGCTCATTAACAACTTGCGTTAGGCAGATGACACAACCTTGCTTGCTGAAAGTGAAGAGGACTTGAAACACTTCCTAATGAAGATCAGAGACCACAGCCTTCAGTATGGGTTGCACCTCAACATAAAGACAACAAAAATCCTCACAACTGGACAAATAAGCAACATCATAATAATAAATGGAGAAAAGATTGAAGTTGCCAAGGATTTCATTTTACTTGGATCCACAATCAACAGCCATGGAAGCAGCAGTCAAGAAATCAAAGGACGCATTGCATTGGGCAAATCTGCTGCAAAGGGCCTCTTTAAAGTGCTGAAAAGCAAAGATGTTGCCTTGAAGACTAAGGTGCGCCGGACCCAAGCCATGGTATTTTCAACTGCATCATGAATGAGGAAGGCTGAAGAAGAATTGACGCCTTTGAATTGTGGTTTTGGTGAAGAATATTGAATATACCAGGGACTGCCAAGAGAATGAACACATTTGTCTTGGAAGAAGTGCAACCAGAATGCTCCTTAGAAGCAAGGATGGCGAGACTGCATCTTACATACTTTGGATACATTGTCAGGAGGGATCAGTCCCTGGAGAAGGACATCATGCTTGGCAAAGTACAGGGTCAGTGGAAAAGAGGAAGACCCTCAACAAGGTGGATTGACACAGTTGCGGCAACAGAGAGCTCAAGCATAACAATGATTGTAAGGATGGCTCAGGACCGGGCAGTGTTTTGTTCTGTTGTGCATAGGGTTGCTATGAGTCGGAACCGACTCGATAGCACCTAACAACAGCAACAACAATTTCTCCAATCTCTGTGCCTATTTTCATTGGCCTTTTGTTCTTTATCTGTGTCTCCTCCTCTTCCATCTCTTGTAAGGACACGTGTCATTAGATTTAGGCCCCCTCCTCCTAATGGAAACCTAGTGGAGTAGTGGTTAAGAGCTATGGGTGCTAACCAAAAGGTCAGCAGTTTGAGTCCACCAGATGGTCCTTGGAGAACCTATGGGGCAGTTCTACTCTGTCCTATGGGGTCTCTATGACAGGTTTGGTTTGGGGTTTTGTCCTCCTGGTAGTTCAGGATGATGTCATTTCAAGATCCTTAACTAATTACCCCATATAGATTCCCTCCCCCCCCAAATAAGGTAACATTTACATGTTCTGGGTATTAGGATGTAGATGTGTCTTTAAGGGGGCCACAGTTAACCAACTAGAGATGGAAATGCTTTTTCTTAATCATCCTGAACTTTAACTGAATAACCATAAATTTTATTCTCTTTCTCTTTTTTTCTCCTCAGGTATACTATAGAACAGGCCTCAGTAAGCTCTAGGGCACTTCTTCCTTTATATACGATTGCACTACAAATTGAAGCCTGTTAATTATTAAACTCAAACTTCCCACCTGCTTAAAAGTGAGGGAATAGAGGGAGCATACGAAAGCAATAGGACATGTCATGTCATCCCTCTGCCCTTGTCTAGTGGAACTTATTTTATTGTTTTCTAGAATCCAAAACAACGGAACTAATGAAGGAAACCTTATCTCTACAGTGAAGTAGAAAGAAGATCATTATTTGGTAACACCACATAAACCTGGGTTTTATATACAGCTTCATAACTTAACAGCTTTGCAACCTTCAATCAGCTGCTCACTCTCTGAGTTTCAATTCCCACACCTGCAATATAGACACAAGAGTTCCTTGTATTATTTTGAAAGTTAAAGAAAATAATGAGTAAAGCTCTTTGTACTACAAAAATACCTATCTCTGCCTTTTGAAGTTTGGCTTAGTGTTTAGCTGAAGTATTTAGCCTTTAGGTTCAATCTTAACTGAGTCAGTTCTAAACAAGGCAGCAAATACTTTAATTTTTTTTCCCTAAAGAAAGGGTTGGCTGGGCTGGTGGTGCCCAGTGCTGGGGCTTTGCACAGATGCGCAGTACGTCAGGGCTGCAGTTTCTTGGCATAAAGTCTAGGGACAAGAGAGAGCACTCTCTGGGAATTCTGAGTCAGTTGTGAAATAGGCAGCCTGAAGCTGAGTAATCAAATTCACATTAAGACAAGGTAATGGAGCGAAATCAAGGGACAAAATCAAGTTCTCACAATGCAAAGAGTGGGTGTGTAGAAAATTAGGGCAGAGATAAAATGGAAAGGCTAGAGAAATACTCTTGACAAAGCGGCACAGCCTTTTTCAGGGTTCCTGAGGTGAAGGTAGGATTTCTGTGTCTAGGAGCAGCCTGGAAGTAGGGTCAGACCCAGCAAACTAATATATAATTGGTACATAATTCAGGTTCAGAAAGCTATTCTCCATGGCTTTAGCCCAGATACCTTCCAGCCAGCCTGACTGGATATCTACTTGTCATCTACCTCTGGTCCTAAGCTATAGTCCCATGCCAAGGTATCTGCTAAACTTACAGCTCCAGCGAGCTTCTGCCTCATCCCAATGGATCTGCCATTTAAGATGCTGGCTTAATTCTCTTTCGTCTGGCCAAAGGCCATTGTCCCAGGCCCGCTTCATTGCTTCCAGTCACATTTTTTTCAGTCTTTATACATATCTGCTAATTAAGAAGCAAATGTTAATTGCTCTTTTTACACATTTCCTCTCCTCACTTTGGCCAACAAATGCCTTCAAGTGTATAGATTAACCCAGCCTAAATCTTCATCTCCTGATATTTGGATTTCTGAATTGTAATGTCTTCCATATGTCCCCAGCCTACCCTGTAAATTAACCTCCTAATCTCCTTCCCTGGAGCTGTGAATATTCCTATTAAGGGTATAGGGTTAAATTTATGGTGGCTGTCTTCTCCCTTCTAGTCCTACTTCTCTAATTCTGGGCTGTATTTGGAAGTTGATGATCTATTCTGACTTTTTAGTTTCCAAATTATCTTTCCTACGTATTTCAAAATGCATCAGGAAGAAGATTAAACATTGCTTAAATAAATATAGTTTTCCCTAAGGCCTATGTTAATTTTATACTGGTCTGGTCCTATCTCCTTGAAATACCAGAAACAAATCCAATTTTACTTAAACAGGAACAAATGTAGACAGCAGCTAATGGGTGTTACTTATTATATAGAAATTTATACAGTGTTACGTAATATGACACAAACCAGTGCAGACTGGGCAAGTGAGGGAGGAAGATCTAGAGTTAGTACCCACTTTCTAGGAACTTTGTAAGAACTCAGATTGCCAAATTGAAGACAAATTAAGGAGAGATAGTGTGGATTACAAAAGATTGACTTGATTTGTTGCAAGATTTGCCAGAGTTTTTAAAAGAGTCTATCACCTAAAATGTAAAATATCGTTTTGATTTACAAATGTCCGTATGTGTCTTTCAGCAATACAACAATTGCACAAAAAAAATAGTTCTTCTAAGACATTAAATGAGCCACTAATAGAGCCCATTGAGTATCAGATTCACAACTAAATTCAAATATCCCTAAAATATCCCAATTTCCTAGTCATACTGCATTAAATACTTTCAAAAGAGATTATTTGATATTTTTTTCTTTCATGTCTGCCCTAAAAACAAAACAAAACAAAACTCCAAACCCATTGCCTTCAACTCTACTCCAACTCATGGTGACCTCAGGTGTTACAAAGTACAGCTGCGCTCTGCGAGGTTTTGTTGGCTTTACAGAAGCAGATCACCAGGTCTCTCTTCTGCGGCATGGCTGAGTTGTTTCATGCTGCCATCCTTTAAGTTAGCAGTGTTTGCGCCACTCAGATTGTCTCTCAGTTCTTTATAATAGGTGAAAAAAATAATTGAAATACCCATGTGGAGAAAAATCTTAAAATGGCAGATTCCTAAAATAAATTTAAAAAATACAAACACACACAATCTTGCTTTGTTTTGTTTGAATTCCAGCTCGTGGCTAAGTTTTTGCTAGGACATATATTTTGGAATAAAGGCATATGAAACCAAGTAGAAACATCTGGAGACACAGATTTATAAAACGAAATTTATGATACCCAGTGTATTTTCACTTTAAATATATAGGCGTATAGATTTAAATTCTGATCCAGGTACAACAAAATTAAATCACTTTTGCTATGTGTTTTGCTATTGTCTATGAAAGAAAAACAAATCTCAGACACAGGAAAATGAATATATGGTTCAGAGCTGCATCCTAATGCACTTATTAAAAGGAGAAATTATTCATAATCTAAAGAACATTTGCAGTAATACTAAAATGGTTAGAATGTCAAATCAAGGTTGTGATTGATATAGATTTGCCTTTAGTAAATAACGCCTAAATAAGTATTTTATGTTCTTATTTCTGTGTTCTTAATTTGTTACATAGATATAGGAGAAGTCTTTGGATAAGAATTATAAGAAGGGGCTTTATTTCAAGATGGGTGTTGAAATGTGGATTTAGATTTTGCAAAAACTAACGTTGTGGAAATTAACTAGGATCAACATCTTGTTCTAGCCCATGGATCACATGTGTGTCACTTTCATGATTTAAAAAAAAAAAAAATTTGCATCTAAATGTTGATTCAAGAGGATGAAACTATTCATGCAAAAACAAGATTTTGAATCAGTGACTATAATTACAGTAGGCATATTTCTACATTATTTGTTTCTTCGAATGGGCTTCATCATATGTAGGTTTTGGGCACTAATTACTGCACGTTTTCTACAGGCTTTGTTAGTTTTAGACATGTTTGTTTTTAATTAAACGGCCCTGTTTAATTCATCCAAATAAACTTGCACCTGAAGAGCTAATACAATCTTATCACTGGTTGCAAATAATCTTCCATGTCTGTTTTTAAAGGTATGCTACCATGCTAGGCACACTAAGTAATTTCGGAGACTTTGAATTCCAGCATCACATAGTCAGATAAGCATGAATATTCTTTATATTCTTCCTATCTCGGGACAACCTTTCTACTAAGCAAGCACAGGATTATGTTTTTTCACATCATGCAATGGATTTCTCATCTGTTACCCTGTGTGATAGATGATATTTTCATGCCCATTATGCAGATGATTAGTAGGGGCACAGAGAGGTTAAGTAACTTACAGAGTTGGCAAGTAGCAGAGCTTCAGCATGGATTCCGACCTTTGAATACCTAGCACATACCCTCCATTGCTCCTACCAGGGGTCCTGAGTTCCACATGTAGATTCATTTGCACCAAATATTGCTCAGACAAATAAAGATATTGAATGAATTCATTTTGATGAATTTGATGGCATGAGCACCAGAGAACATACCTACCTCCAGACTCACTAAAAAGTGTCTCGGTTTACATACGGATAAATGTCTACGTAAGTAAAATTTCAAAATTCCAATCACGTTTTGAAACTACACGAGGAGCTTACTATTTAATTCAGCAAATACTTAATGAGCACCTATTATGTGCTAGAGGTGCTAAAACCTATATCTATCTATCTATCTATCTATCTATCTATCTATCTATCTATCTATCTATCTATCTATCTATCTATCTATCTATCTATCTATCTATCTATCTATATTTAGTATTTCCTATAGAAGTCCTTTTTTAAAGTAACTGTAGTGCTAAAGGAGATACGTAAATGGGCAGTAAGCACAATAAAAGGTGTTCAACATCATTAGTTGTCAGGAAAATGCAAAATAATGAGATAAGCTTCATATTTGCTAGAATTGAGATTTGACTGGTAGAAATGTTGGTGAGATTAGGAAGCAAAAAGGACTCTCATACATCCAATTACTTTGGAAAAAGACTTGCTAGTTTCTTGGAAAGTTGAAATTCACCTACTCTCTGGATAAGCAATTTTACTTCTAGGGTTCTACTCTAGAAAACTAAAAATATATATTCACAAAAGATTTGTACAAGAATGTTTTAACAATTTTATTTATAATAACTCAAACAAGGAAGCAACTCAAATGTCTATCAATAGGAGGCATATTCATATAATGGATTGTGGTTGTTGTTAAGTGCTGTAGGTTTGGCTCTGAGTCATAGCAACCCTATGTACAACAGAACAAAACACTGCCTGGTCCAGTGCCACCCTCACGATTGTTGTTATTCTTGAGCCCATTATTGCAGCCACTGTGTCAATCTATCTCATTGAGGGTCTTCCTCTTTTTCACTGACCCTCTACTTAACCAAGCATAATGTTCTTTTCCAGGGTCTGGTCCCTCCTGATAACATATCCAAAGTATCTGAGATGAAGTCATGCTATCCTCACTCCTAAGGAGCATTCTTGCTATACTTCTTCCAAGACAGATTTGTTCATTCTTCTGGCAGACCATGGTATATGCAATATTCTTCACCAATGCTGTAATTCAAACGCATCAAGTCTTCTTTGGTCTTCCTTATTCATTGTCCAGCTTTCACATGCATATGAGGTGATTGAAAACATCGTGACTTGGGTCAGCTGTATCTTGCTATAACATGACATCTTTGCTTTTCAACACTTTAAAGAAGTATTTTGCAGCGGATTTGCCCAATGCAACGTATCATTTAATTTCTTAACTGCTGCTTCCATGGGTATTGAGTGTGGATCCAAGTAAAATGAAATCCTTGACAAATACAATCTTTTCTCTGTTTATAATGATGTTGCTTGTTATCTGGTTGTGAGGATTTTTGTTTTCTTTATGTTGAGGTGCAATCCATACAGAAGGCTGTGGTCTTTGATCTTCGTCAGTAAGTGCTTCAAGTCCTCTTCACTTTCAACAAGCAAGGTTGTGTCATTTACATATCACAGGTTGTTAATGAGTCTTCCTACAATCCTGATGCCACGTTCTTCTGCATGTAGCCCAGTTTCTTAGATTATGTGCTCAGCATACAAATTGAATAAGTATGGTGAAATGATACAACCTTGATGCACACCTTTCCTGATTTTAAAGCACACAGTATCCCCTCGTTCGAGTCAAATGACGGCTTCTTGGTCTACGTACAGGTTCCTCATGAGCACAACTAATTCCCATTCTTCACAATGTTATCCTTAATTTGTTATGATCCACTCAGTTGAATGCCTTTGCATGCTCAATAAAACACAGGTAAACATCTTTCTGGTATTCTCTGCTTTCAGCCAGATGCATCTGACATTAGTAATGATATCCTTTGTTCCATGTCCTCTTCTGAATCCGGCTTGAGTTTCGGACAGTTTTCTGTCTATGTACTGCTGCAACTGCTTTTGAATGATCTTCAGCAAAATTTTCCTTGTGCGTGATATTAATGATATTTTTCAGTAATTTCCACTTCTGTTGGATCACCTTTCTTTGGAATGGGTACAAATATGAATCTCTTCCTGTCAGTTGGCCAGGTAGCTGTCTTCCAAATTTCCTGCATAGATGGGTGAGTGCTTCCAGTGCTGCATCTGTTTGTTGAAAGATCGCAATTGGTATTCCATCAATTCCTGGAGCCTTGTTTTTCACCAATGCCTTCGGTGCAGCTTGGACCTCTTCCTTCAGAACCATTGGTTCTTGATCATATGCTACCTTCTGAAAAGGTTGAATGTCAGCTAATTCCTTTTGGTACAGTGACTCTGTGTATTCCTTACATCTTCTTTTGATTGTTACTGTGTCATTTAATATCTTCCCGGTAGACCTCTTCAACATGGCAGCTCGAGGCTCGAATTTGTTCTTCAGTTCTTTCAGCTTGAGAAATGCTGAGTGCGTTCTTCTTTTTCGGTTTTTTATTTTCAGGTCTTTGCACATTTCATCATAATACTTTACTTTGTCTCCTCAAGCCACCCTTTGAAGTCTTCTGTTCAGCTCTTTTACTTCATCATTTCTTCCTTTTGCTTTAGCTACTGTACGTTCAAGAGCAAGTTTCAGAGTCTCTTCTGACACCCATTTTGGCCTTTCCTTTCTTTTAATGACCTACTGCTTTCTTCATGTATGATGTCCTTGTTGTTATTCCACAACTCATTTGATCTTCCATCATTAGTATTCAATCAGTCAAATCTATTCTTGAGATAATCTCTAAATCCAGGTGGCATTTACTCAAGGTCATTCTTTGACTCTCATGGATTTTTCTAATTTTCTTCAACTTCAACTTGAACTGGCATATGAGCAATTGGCCTATTCTGCAGTCAGCCTCTGGCCTTGTTCTGACTGATGATATTGAGCTTTTCCATTGCCTCTTTCCACAGATGTAGTCGATTCGATTCCTGTGTATACTATCTGATAGAGTCCACGTGTATAGTCACCATTTATGTTGTCGAAAAAAGGTGTTTGCAATGAAGAAGTCGTTAGTCTTGCAAATTCTATCATGCCATCCCTGGGGTAATTTCTATCACCAAGGCCATATTTTCTAACTGCCAATCCTTCTTCTTTGTTTCAACTTTTGCATTTCAATAGCCAGTAATTATCAGTGCATCTTCATTTCATGCTTGATCAATTTCAGACTGCAGAAGTTGGTAAAAATCTTCAGTTTCTTCATCTTCAGCCTTAATGGTTGGTGGGTAAATCTGAATGATAGTCGCATCCACTGGTGTTCCTTGTAGGGCTATGGATATTGCCCTACTCCTGAGAGCATTGTACTTCAGGATAGATCTTGAAATGTTCTTTTTGTAGGTGAACGTGACACCACTCCTCTTCAGTTTGTCATTCCCACATAGTAGGCCATATGATCGTCAGATTCAAAATGGCCAATACCAGTCCATCTCAGCTCACTAATGCCTAGGATATCCATCTTTATGCATTCCATTTTATTTTTGATGACTTCTAATTTTCCTAGATTTAATTAATAATTAATAATAATTCATTATTAATGAATGCTTGCAGCTGTTTCTTCTTATTTTGAGTCATGCCACATCAGCAAATGAAGATCCTAAAAGCTCGACTCCATCTACGTCTATTTTGAGGAGGCAGCTCCGGTCGTTTTTTAATGTCTTCCAACCTCAGGGGCTCATCTTCTAGCACTATATAAATATTCTGCTTCTATTCATAAGATTTTCATTGCCTTTTTTTTTTTCAGAAGTAGACTGCCAGGTCCTTCTTCCTAGTCTGTCTTAGTCTGGAAGCTCCACTGAAATCTGTCGGCCATAGGTGACCCTGCTGGTATTTGAAGTATTGGTGGTAAAATTTCCAGCCACCCATCATAGTCCGAAAAACTGACAGACATATGGTAGATACAGTGGATCACTACAGAGCAAAGAAAAGAATAAAACATTGATGACGCTCCGCAACACTGATGAATCTCAAAAACCTTTTACCCAACTAAAGAAGCCAGATACAAAAGAGTACATACTGTAAGATTCTAGTTACACGAAGGTCAGAACAGACAAAACTAATCTACAGGAATAAAAAAAAACAGAACAGTGCTTCATGTGACAGGGCGGAGGTAAGATGACTGCAAAAAACAACTTTCTGGGATGATGGAAATTCCCTATATCTTGTATATACTTGTGTGTGTGTGTTCATTACACAAACATATACATTTGTTATAAAATTTTTCACTTAAGATTTGATATTTCACTCTATGTAAATTTTGCTTCAATTTTTGAAAAATAATCCCTTTATAAAGAAAACAACCTTTTCAAAGGCAACTGTCACCTTTTTGTGTGTTCATATTAATTTTTGAAAATTAGCATTTGCTTAAAGTAAGGGGAACTGTATTAGTTTCCTCAGGCAGTCAGAATAAAATATCACTAACTGAATGGCTTATCAGAAGAGGAATTTATTGTCTGACAGTGCTGAAGCCTGGGTGTCAGAGATCAAGGTGTCAGTCATGCTGATTCCTTCTGAGACTTTGAGGGAGAATCTGTTCCATCTCTCTCTCTCTTAGCTTCTGGTAGGTCTCAGTGTTCTTGGCTTAAAGCTGGAGAGTCATATAGTATCCTTCTTCTGTCTATTTCTGTGTATCTTCTCTTCTATGAGGACACTAGTCATATAGATTAAAACCTACCGTCCTCAAGTATGACCTCATCTTAACCTAACTGATACCATTTTCAAAGACCCTATTTCCAAACAAGGTCACATTCACGTGTACAGGAATTAGGACTCCAACATACCTTTTGGGGAGGACACAATTCAATCCATAACAGGTTACCAACCAGACAAGTCTGACTGAGCTTTAAACAAGCTTGGATTTTTATTCCTCTATACTTGAAAGTTTGTTTTCCATATAGATTTCATTTATTCCTTTATGCTTTCATAAATTTCTACAAATGAGAAATAATCTATCCTCCACTGGAGTCTGTCGTATTCACAGCAAATTGGGAATAGCATGTGTTATGGACTGAGTTGTGTCCCCCCAATATATGTATTGTAAATACTATCATATACTTGTGGAACCCTGGCTGCACAGTGGCTAAGAATTTGGCTGCTAACCAAAAGATCAGCATTTTGAATTCACCAGCCATTTCTTAGAAACCCTATGGAGCAGTTCTACTCTGTTCTATAGGGCCACTGTGAGTCAGAATTGACTCTATGGCAGCAGGTTTTGTTTTCTGTTTGTTTGTTATACTTGTGGAAAGGAGCTCTAGTGGTGCAATGGTTAAGCGCTTAGCTGCTAACCAAAAAGGTTGGCAGTTAAAACCCACCAGTGGCTTCATGTGATAAAAGACCTGGTGATCTGCTCCCATAAAGATTTCAGCCTAGGCAAGTCTATGGGACAGTTCTTCTCTGTTATATAGGATCACTAGGAATCAGAATCGACTGGATGGCACACAATAACAGCAACATACTTGTGGATATAATCCCATTTGGGAATAGTGTTTTCTTTGTGATGATAACAAGGCCATAGAAGTGTAGCGTATGTTCTAAGCCAATTGCTTTTGAGATATAAAAAGAACAGATTAGGCACAGAAGCAAGGAGAATCAGGGAAGTTAGGCGCCACGTGAAGATCCCCAAGCATGTGAAGACCAGAAGCTGAAAGAGACAAGGATCTTCCCAGAGAGCTAACAGAGGCAGAGACCCTTCCCCCAGAGCCAGTGCCCTGAATTTGGACTTCTAGAAAATAAATTTCTGTTCATTAAAGCCACCCATTTGTGGTATTTCTGTTATAGCAGCACTACTAAACTAAAAGAGCATGTATTAAAAACTAGTGCAGGATATAAACTATGATTTCTAAAAACTGCTCCCAAATATTAAATTGTTACTTACCAACTCTTTCCAGGTATAATGAACACGAAAAAGACCCCTAGATCTTTGTGTGTCAACACTGTTATGTAAATGGATTGTTTACAACAAGCACAAATCTCCTAAGCACTGTGCAACATCAGGCTCAATCATGCAGGAGGCAAAGCAGGCGTCTGTGCCTGGCACCACAGTGTACTTTGCTGTGGCTTAAGTGGGCCTTACCCACACTTTTTGAGGAGGGGCATGTTAGTTTCCAGGAACATTCAATCCATGGCCTCTGTGTGGAGCCTGCCAAAAACACTGCAGTTGGTTGTGCCAATTGTGTTGGTGTTTTATGGCTCTGTTCATCTTTAATGATCTGTAGCCTCTCTTGCCATGCGAGCTCCTAAATCTTGGCTCTCTCCCAACTGCTGTATCGATCTGAAATTTGGCCAGCAAGCAAAATCCTTTGTTTGTTTAGGGGATTATTTTTATTATCTTTCCAGACAGGGGGGGCACAGGATAGGGTGGAGACTTCATAGAAATGAGGACATCCACTGCTCTGGTGGGACTCCTGAGAGCTTAAGACCTGTCCTCTGGTGCTATAAAGAACACTGTTCAAAGCTGTAAAGAGAATTCATATTTGCATTGTATTGATGGCAACAACAGCTTGTCAGGACCCCATCTGTCAGAGCAGAAGGTATTCTGCAGTTCAGAGTCAGGGCTCTGGGGCCCCTTTTTCTGGGTGATGTACTGCAAAACAGCAGACACAAGTTTATAGAGGGCCAGCTTTATATGTAGGTGGAGAAGTAGCTCTTTATATATTATCCCCTCAGTGGCTGGGGCCCAACCCAGGTCTTGCTTTATTCAAGCTCACTAGTGCTTTAAATCCTTTAAGCTTGTATTTCTAAATCTGAATGCCTTGGGTGCCTTAGTTATGCAAAATGACAAGAGTGATTTCTCAGAAAGGGGTGTGTGGTAAAATATTTTGTGAAAAGCTGGAAAAGAATATTCCCTTCTTAAAAATTCATAATTCATATGAATGCACTTAAGAGCTGTGAAAAATAGTCCGAAAAGAAGCTTATTTTCATTTCTTTAAACTAGCATTTCCCAAACTTCTTGACCATGGGGCTCCTTTTCACAGAGGCTTTCTTAAATACATCTAAGATTGAGATGTAAGATTTTTCCATTCAAAACCTTTTAGGAGATGAAGTATTGAATTAAATATACATTAAGGAATAAATGATTCACATCAGGCCTTTCTTGCGATTACCTGGGAGAAGGTTTTGATGGGACAGAGTGTGTCAGTGTGTGTGTTTGTGTATGTACGTTCCTGTGTATGTGCAGAGGGATAGATGTCCAGAAAATCTGTTCTCTAGGAAGCAGCTGCCCAGCTAACGTCTATATTTTCTAACTCCTCTTGTAGCTGAGTATGGCCATGTGATTAATATTTGCCAACAGGAAGTGAGCAGAATTGATGAAGGCAACTTCTGGTTGAGGCTTATACTACAGAAACAGATGACAACAAGGGCCTGGGGCATTACAGAGCCACAAAATAGAAAGATTTTGGACTCAAAATCAACAACTAGAGGATAATCATTTGCTAAAGAGGAACAGAAACCTGGACTATTATATGAATAAGAAATAAACTTCTATCGTGTTGATATATGTCTTAGGATTATTTGTTACTTTAGCTTCTTCTCATTAACCTTGTATTGGGGGCAGTGGTGAACAATGACATTTGGGAAGAGATTTAGAAAAGAATCATTTAAGAGACATCTGGAGGGTTTAGCAGTAAGTATCTCAAGAAAGGAGAAGCAGGGACTGGTGGTTCTATACTGAATTTTGTTTTCCGGACTATATCTAAGGGACTAAGAGCACAAGGGCTTGAGGTAAACAAATCCAGTTTCATTGTTTGATTTTGCCAGTTGCTAGGTTTGTGTTTTTCCCCTTTGACAAGTCTCAGTTTTTACATGGTAAAAAAAAAAATGGATAATGATTTTCAAATTACGTGATTATTTGGGGAATTAAATGAGAAGATATGCATAACATGTTTAGCACAGAGTCTAGCCAGAAACACCCATACAAAGTGGCAGTCATTAAGCCTAGTAACAAATATGTTATGTGTCGTCCTTTTGGGCACAAAGTATGATTTCATTTTGTTACCTCCTTTGAAATTAGGAGCTGCTTGTGATTTTCTTTGGAAAATGACACAGGCAAAAGTTTCAAAAGCCAGTACTCAATTTTCTTGTCCCCCTTTTCATACCTCAGCAATTGTGGGAGCAGGGACATGGATCTTTGTGATTTTCTTTGGAAAATGACACAGGCAAAAGTTTCAAAAGCCAGTACTCAATTTTCTTGTCCCCCTTTTCATACCTCAGCAATTGTGGGAGCAGGGACATGGATCCCCCTTTGACCCGGACCTTGAGTGAGGACAGCTGGAGCAGAGTGCCCAGCTGACATGCAGGGAACAAATAGTATGAGCGAAAAATAAACTATTGTAGTTAAACCACTGTAGCATAGTCTAGCCTTTACTCAATGATTCAGAAATTGGTTACCAGAATTGGAATTCTGCCACGACATGAACCTACATTACATTATTAGTTTATAGCCAGTGAAGAAACTGTAATTGCAGGCTGGAAAGATGGTGACCTATGTTATAAAGTGACAAAATATCTGATAAACATGTTGTCTGCAATAATTGGGAAGGCAAACAAGTATCTAATGAACTTGGAGTTCTAGGAGGAGAGATTGGAAAACAGAACGTCAGCATGTGTTAGAGTTACTCTTTGTTGAATTTGACAAGGTATTGTAAAAATGTGATAAGTGCAACAAAGAATTGACTGGTTTAAAAGCAGGATTGAAAGGGGTTAGAGATAGTTCAAAAATTCAGGGTCTTTATAGAGATGGAAATGGGGACAGTAGTGGTTCAGTGGTAGAATTTTTACTTTCTATGGGGGAAACATGTTCAATTCCCTGCCAATGCACCTCGTGTACAGCCCCCACCTTTCTGTCAGGGGAGACTTGAGTGTTGTTATGATGCCTAACAGCTTGCAGCAAAGCTTCCAGACTAAAACAGACTAGGAAGAAAGCCTTGGTGATCTGCTTCTAAAAATCTGCCAAAGAAAACCCTATATATCACAACAGGTGGAAACCCTGGCAGTTGGAATCCACCAGGTGCTCCTTGGAAACCCTATGGGGCAGTTCTACTCTGTCCTATAGGGTCGCTGTGAGTCAGAATCTACATAACAGCAACAGGTTTTTTTTTTTTTTCTTTTTTAATCACAACAATTTGATGCCCTGATTATGGGATGGCACAGGAACAGGCAGTGTTCTTTCTGTTGCGCATGGGGTAGCCATGAGTTGAGGACTGACTAGAGGACAGCTAACAACAACAATAACAACAACAATATCAATAAGAATAGAAAAGACAACTGTTTCTCAAGCCCAATGGTAAAAGATAATACTGGTAAGACTTTGGAGCAACAAAGACTTGTTAAAACTAAGCCTTATGAGGTGGATCAAATCAAGACTATGGTTCTTACACCAAATTGTTAAAATCCATGAATTAACCTCAGCGTAAATACCCAATTACAGTAGTGGTAACCAATAAATCCTTTTAATTAGAAAACATTGATTCAGAAAAGGAGATTAAAGGATACTATGTCCATGATTCTCCCACCAGAGCCTGATAAACTCAAGCTATTCAAAGAGACTGAGATATATGGTGCGGGTGCATGGAAAGCAAAGAAATGCATATAAATAATGACAATTATGATAAGAATGAAGCAATGGATGTTGCTCTTTGCAGACAGGTCTGGCTGTAATAAATATATAAAAAGTGTATATTTTTAGAAATTTGTACTCTCGAAAAGACCACCAGCCTAGATTAAAAGAAATTTTATTTGATTTATGATAGCTATTGACTTCCTAGCCTTCAAAGCATATTTTTTAACACCTACTCTAGATGAGACCAAGAAGGGTCATGGAGAAGGCAGAGCCAGAGACCACGGAGAACATTGAAAAGGGAACTCCTCCCAGAGATTGTACACTCAGGCCTAATTAGTCATCATTCTCCATTCTCAAGGCATTTGTTACATCTGTGGATAGGAATTTCAGAATTTCTGTGGACCAAGGTATGCCGTATGTCTTCTACTCTTCTGCTTTACAAATGGGAATGTTTATTACAATTATCCTGTGTTTGTTCCACCTCTAAATATTGGATGGAGGGACAGATAACTTTTCTTTTTATTTCGTAAATCTTGTGTCAATAGAGTCCACATCCAGCCCTGATACAGATGTACTGAGATACTGACCTTGAGCTCTATGCCTTGATTGGTTGGGATTTTTTAATCGTCTCCTTTGGGAGAGGTGAGTATGTCTTCTGTGGAATAAGGATAAGAAATCGAATATTTGCTGATCACAAGGTTGGATTGTGATAATCACTACAACTGTTAATGAATATGCTATTTCCCCTCTGTTTGGACACATGGTAAGAGCTTGGCTGCTAACCAAAAGGTCAGCAGTTCGAATCCACCAGTCACTCCTTGGAAACACTAGGGGGCAGTTCTACTCTGTCCTATAGGGTCACTATGAATTGGACTCAACTAAATGGCAACAGTTTGGAAGCTAAAGTATCTCAGAAATTTTTGACCTGAGGATGTCCTCATGACTTGCTTTGGCAAATAAAATGGGATCAGACAGGACTCAGAGTGTCAATTCCAAACAAAGATTAGAGAGCTGGCTCATAATTTGACAAATTTCTACCCTATACTACCTCTAGTTAAGAGGTTTTAGTTGATTACGAATTCAATAGGAGCCATCTATTGGATTCAACGACACGTTAAATCTGCAAGACCACTTGATGTGCTTTTGAGTTGGGGCAATAAACTCATGTTCCAGATCCAAACCAAGGTAGAGGCTGTGCAATGACTATCCCTTGTCTAGAAAACTGTTTTAAAATATGGCCTAAGCTCTGTAACAGAGATAATGACAAGAGCATGTTTAGGGAAGGATTGGGATTATATAGAATGTGTGATTCATGGGAATTATTAATAGTCATAAGAATTGAGAATATATGAATGATATTGAACCTGGAAATGAGAAAACATGGGGACAACTTTAGCTGTCTTAAAAGATTTGGATGTATTTCACATAAAAAACATATTTGTCTCATGCATGAGCCAAGAGAGCAGAACTTAAAGTTAATGAATGGTAGAGTTTTGGCTCAATATAAGCAATAATTTCCTAATAATTATAGTTATTTAACAATGGAATAGGATGCCTTATTGAGTAAATGTGTTTTTAAATACCAGAAATGTTTTTAAAAGATGCAAGATAATATATCAAGACTATTGTATAAGTTTTATTCACATAGTTGAGCTTAGACTACATGGTGTCAAGTATTTACAGGTGGGAGAATTTAAGATTTTATGACTCTTAAAAATAATTAAAAAAAGAGTTAAGGTAGTTCCATTGCCCCTCAGCCGAGGAACACCAGTAGCACACCTATATTTGACCGCAGTTGGACTTAGACTCATATCAATATTGACTTGTCAGGCATCTCAGTAAGAGGGTGTTAGAGAAGATTTATTTTAGGATTTGTCTGGGATTGAGTGATTTAGGGGAGATTTAAGGAACTGGGGTTTTGTACTGGATTAGATGCTAATAGTAGCACTGGGAAATGGGGTTCATTTGCCATCTAGTTGTTTCTGATGCATGGCGACCCCGTGTTTCAGAGTAGAATTGCCCTCCACAGGGTTTTCAAGGCTGTGATCTTTTCAGAAGCAGATTGCCATGCTTTTCATCAGTATTGCCTCTGAATGAGTTCAAACCCCCAACCATTTGGTTAGAAACCCAGCGTTTAACCATTTTTGGCATGCACGGACTTCTATGCTAAGAAGTGAGGCAATTCTATGATAAAGCATCTTAATAACTCTCCTTTAGAAGTTAAGACAAGTGGAGCAAGTCTAAGCTTTGATAGTGAGGCAGCAGATACTCATATTAGCCAAGACAGAAGAATATTTGGTCTATTTCTGTGGTATAGACAATGTTTGTGTTTTGTCTGTGTTCAGACATGAACATGCAGTGGGCATGTTTTTGTCTTGATCTATCACAGAGTGGTCTGATGTTGGTACTTTAGGAAGTTGTTTATGTTCAATAGGATAACATGGCAGCCTAGCTGTAGGTGCCGGAGTATTTGTCTCCCAACTCTCATACTGCCTGTGACACCATCTACAACAAGTGATGGATGCATCTTCTCCATAGCTTCAGCTCCTGCTCAACAGGCCTCCTGTGGTTTTAATTTCCATTGGGTAACCTAGGCTTCTCTTCTTCAGTAAAATTCTCAGGAGCAGGGGTTATGCTTAGTTTATCTATGCATTTCAAGAATATAATCTGTGTCTTAAATGAAGTAGGCACTAAAAAATATATGTGGATGTGATCTAAAGTCAAAGTCTACATTTTGTTGGCTTACTTGACCAGCTCCTTTTAGGTGGAGCCAAGGCAAATTTTGCAGGCTGTAGTATTTCTTATTGGTCAAATGATTTCTGAAAACTTTAAACGTTGAATAAGTCTGCACCTGTTAGATTCTTGATGTCAATTTCCAATTACTTCACAGACACACCTGCAAAACATGAATGAAGGAAGCAGAGAGGGTGATGGGCAATTGAATATGCAAATTGCATAATTAAACTTGTTGTGGCCCAGCTGGCACATGAAAATCTAGGCTTTTAACTACATCCACTTTCTTTAATGAAGAATCCTCTTAAATGGACTTTTCATATTGGTCAGTTGCTCCGTCATTTTTTTATATGCATCACGTCCCCATGAAGTGTGGCAGCTGTGAATCAGATTTCTCAAACACTGCTCAAAATTGTTGTGCATGCATAGAAGCCCATTTGTTTGCTTATTGCTTTATTTTTAAAAAATATTGTACATTTGCTCTTTTACAATTTTGAAAAAAAATATGAAAAAGATGTGTTTGTCAAAACCCCCACAGGTGTGTATAGTCAGAAAATCAATGTGCTACTTAGAAGTCCTCATAGATTAGTTATTTGTCTACACTCCCTACAGTTCTGGCTAGCTCAGTTGGTTAGTTCCTGGTGCTAAGGAGACCAACTAGATGGCTTTGATCAATTTTGAAGTAGAAAGCTTTGTTGAGACATTAAAAACTCAGTTTTAATGCCAGAGGTTATGAAAGACCAAATTCTACCCGTGTGGTGGACAACACAATGAGGGGCAAGAGAGAAGATTCTCAGTGCAAACCAGTCATTGTTTCTTGGAAAATTCCACTAAGAGTTAGTCTGGCTACAGGAGGATGGGCAGTGTTAACAGCCCTAGTGAGAACAACAATAATAATGGAATAGGATCACATATTTACTCACACTACAACCTAGAAGTGAAGAGAAATATGAACCTTTATTTCATCTCTCACTAATCTGAACTTCCTTCTGAGGACTCATTTGTTATCGAGAGAAGAAAAAGAACTTTTGGCCCTGTTTCAAAACTTAGTTTGATCTAGAATGTTATACTTTTTCTTTAAGTAATGCTCAGTCCAACTAAGAAAACAAGGTTTTGTTCCTTACAGTTTTAGGTCTTCTACCCTTCACCAAACTCCTCTTTAAAATGGAACCTAGGTAGAAAGCAGGGAATGATGAGGCTTAGGCAACATTGTGGCACAGGAAGAACAAGAGATCTCAACAGTGTCATCCACTCATTCTTGGGTCTCTGGGTTGCTGCCCCTTGTCTACCTGTTTGCTTATTATCCAGCTAGTACTAGCAAAAGAAGGTGATTCAGTGGCATCTCTTATCTCAGTTGCAGGGGTGTATTACCCAAAAAGCAAGGTAAGCACGTGCCTAGGGCATCAACAAAACTGGGGTACAAGTTGCCCAAAGCAAAGACCCATAGATGCCAAGCAGACAGAAAACAGGAGAAGTGAGCACTGCAGCAGAGGGGAACTGGCAGTGCACTAAATGAAATTGATAAATTGATACTAGTTCCAGAGCATGAGAATGTGCCAGCTGGAAATAAAATTCACACAGGGTCATGAGGGCACCCACGTGCAAGGTTGTTTAAGTTACGAGGCCCTACCACTTCAACACATTTGTTGTCAGCTGTCTCCTACAGTTTATTCCCATAGAATTGAAACTCCTTATCTCAGTGGGTCTCTTGGGTGTATACCATTTGCTTTCTAATAAACAAGAGGTAGAGGTGAGCTGTCAAGTCTAACTTTGCTACATTCACACAATATGCAACTCGATCCAGAATGAGTGGTTACTGGGCAAGGACAGGCTATATTAATAGGTAACAGATCTCTGATCCATTTTGAGAGAACCATCTTGTACATTCACGTCTGCTGATCCAGCAACTCTAGCCAGGAGTGCCAGCAATGCTCTCTGACATGATATAAACAACAAGGGTATGCTCTCGTGCATGTTCTGGCAAACAACCAACAGGACCTCCAATCCCAGATGATGTGCAAAAGCAAGGGAACTTGAGTAAGTTGACCATTGTAATGAGTTCGATCAATGCTTTTTATATTATGTTTGGCATACATTTGGATGCAATCTAGCATTTGCTATAATACTAACATGGGTAATAATTTAATATAATACTAACAGCAAACATCCAAAAATGCCAGAAATATTAATATTTATCTAACATGAAAAGCTTTAATTTGTGTATCAAGTGAGTTTTGTTTTTTATTTTCTGTTATATGGGACACAGTACTTGATATTACTCTCTATATGCTAGCAAACGACATATTAGGCACATTAAGAGGATGAAAAATTCAATATTTATCATGCAAAGTATGTTTCTGTATGTTTGTAACAATAAGTGTGTCTCCAAATTCATCCTCCAAGAAAGCAACAAAGTTTGTTTATTAAAAGATTACATTTATATTTACCAGAATATTTACGTATCTCCTTGTAAGGAAATTGAACAATTCCTCAAATAAATAAATAAATATTTAGATAATTGAAATTATACACATGTATTTTATTTTCCATTTTCCTGAAAAACTCCACAAAGAAATAAAAGGTACATTTTATAAATTTCATGTAGGATAATAATTATATTTTCCTTTCCATTTCAGACTGATCATGTATAACCTCACATTCGGTTCTCTCTCGGCCACATCAGTGGTACTATCATCACATGGCTCGTGACTTATCTGGTACTGTCCTGTGCAAAGCAAACCAAAAGGTGTGTTGAGATCGAGCATACCCTTGTATTTGTATCACACTCTTTACGATGACTGCCACCCCCATTGGGCACCAGCAATACTTCAATGAACTGTGAAGATGCATATCAAAGGATGGAATGTGACTTCTCAAGTTTTTAAGTATGATTTCAAGACAAAAACACTTACGGAGATAAGTGAATGACCCTCGAACAAACATCATATGACAAACAAATGAAGTTATTTCCGACTGCCTGTAAATACTATTTCTTTTGACAGTCTCAGATCTGAAGAACAAAAGTACATGTTCCAAATCCATTTTTTACCTGCTAATTTTCAAATATGAATTTTTGCATTAATGTTGAGATTAGAGTAGAAATTTTATTTATTTTCAACTATTCAAATTTATTTGCTACAGTAGAACCAAATTTATAAAGTGACTTAATTTTATCCAGGTAAAATGAAATGGCAACAGTTGAGTGCAAAAACAAAAGCTCACAGAAGATAAAAAGAAAAAGATTTGTGAATCCCTAAAACAATTCCAAAATTAACTTCCTTTTAAAATTGGAAGAGACTTTTTCTATTGAACACTCAAGTTTAACGAGTGTAAATCATTGTGCTAGCACTTCTAGTGCTGAAATCACTAGTAGTAATCCGAATACAACCAAATCTGTTCCAAATTCTGCCTCCATTCCTTTCTGTAGTAAAAAAAAAAATTAATAATGGTATAGAAAGTGAAATTATTTTAGAATCTGAAATTGTTGCATCTGCAGACTCCATAAATAACGGAAATACAGATTCTGCTTTGTGGAGTAATTTTTCTTCTAACGACGTAAATTATTGGATCAAAAGAAGGCCAAGTGATTGTCTACATCACAGTGGACCATTTGAAAATTCTTGTTGAAGATTTCTGAATGGGAAACAAACAAGGTTCTATAGACAGAATAAATTTTTAGGGTGCAAAACTAATGGTGAAAATTAAAAGAGGGAGTGACTACTATGTTCTCCATCAGTCAGCTCTGTATATTGTTTTGCTTGCAAATTGTTCAGTCCTAAATCATTTAATTCTCAATTTTCTACAGATGGATTTAATGATTGGCACAACTTGAATACGATCGATAAATAGGAAAACACTTCAATTCACAGAGGTCGTATATTGTATAATATGTGGAATATTCTTTTTGTAGAAAATGTGGTATGTAGTAAAAATCTTAGTACCCTGAATCCACTAAAAATTTTATAATCCAGGTTATTTCATTCCACTAAAATGGCATACACAACTTTTGTGTTCAATTGCTGATATTACAGTCCCATTTAAAAAGAAGTTACACCATGGATAGCTAAGACACACACCCATGCATACATTCTCTGTTGCCATTGAGTTGATTCCGACTCATAGCGATCCTATAGGACAGAGTAGAACTGCCCCATACAGTGTCTAAGGAACGGCTGGTAGATTCAAACTGCCCACCTTTTGGTTAGTAGCTGAGTTCTCAATCACTGCGCCACCAGGGATCCATACAAATATATATAAAAATATATATACATGTGTATGTATAACTTGGAAACCCTGGTGGCTATGTCTGCCAAGCAAAAAGTTGGCAGTTTGAATTCACCAGGTACTCCTTGGAAACTCTATGGGGCAATTCTACTCTGTCCTACAGGGTCGCTATGAGTTGGAATCTACACTACGGCAAGGGGTTTGGGGTTTTTTTGGTTTATGTATAACTCACATATCCCGTTTGAATGCAGGAGTAGGCAGAGGAGGAGCTCCCACAGATATCAGTGTTCAGGGCCCTCACATGCCTTAATCAGGCCTTACTTAACTGGGCACATGGCCCTCACTTACTCACTCAGCCCCTCCTCAGCTTTTGGACCACCTGAGTCTTTTTGTTTCCTCTTCCATTCAGGTTCCTTCATCAGGCGGAATAACCCCAGGCTCTGCTTTAGAGGCACCTGGCCTCTCCCTGTGGTATGCCCACTAGCTTTCAACTCGGAAGAGGCAGTGGAGAGTTCCGAGTCTTGTCTACACTATGGAATCCAGATCAAAAAAAAAAAAAAAAAAGATGTTGAAATTTTTCCTCAGCTTAACTACTTTTACCAAGTTTGTCTAGGTCTATCTGCACTCCTGATTGGTTGGGCCGTCTCACAGGGTCCCAGTAGCAAGAAAGAAAGCCTCCTTCCTCCCACACTACTTCTTCCTCTTGCCACTATCTCCCATGTCCACAGTGAGTAGACTTTCTTTTATTTTTTCTTTATTTCTGGATCTCCTCTATATTAAACTCAGCGTTTTGAACACTTAAACCTGTTATATTAAATGGGAACTGAAAAAAATTAGGAAAAAATTACTTCTCCATAATTCTTGACTTTCACATCTATTCCCCTTCCCCCCCCCACCCCCTTGGATAAATGGATTGATCTCAGAGGTAAGTAGTTTAAGAAAAAGATCGTTTGGCAGAGAAATTAAAATACATTTGTCTAATATTTGCAAAAATAATATGCTAGTTTCCTAACAAAATCATTTACTTATTAATCACTTATGTACTCAGCACTGTGCCCTTTAAATATCTATTATCTAATTCTTATAGCAATCAGGTGAAGTATTATGTTTATCCATTTTTCAGATGAGAAAACAGGCTCAGAAAGGCCATGTGATCTGCTCAAAGTTACACAACTGGGAAGCAGAAAGGCTAGGAGTATAGCCAGATCTGTCTGACTCCTATGCTGGGACTTCTAACTACAAAGATACACTTGATTATTATACTCTAATTTTATCTTCTTTTTTCAAAGGGCACCATATTATTCATAATATAAAAGAGTACACTTTTTATTTGAAATAGACACAACATAACATCTTTGCAGATGGTGACCTAGAATTGGTAAATATGTTGAGCCACACTATGGCAGTAATAAAGGTACAGAGGGAGCCATCAGGGTGTGGGAACATTTTCAGGACATCTGGGGCCCATCAGTATCAAATCATTTAACAGAGTGTGACAATTTAACATGGAGAGCTCTCAATTATCTACTTGCAAAGAAATAAATGATAAAGTATAAATCTTTAGCTTGTAAGCAAGCGAGTACACTTATGGGTTGCCTTTCCCAGTTCAGTATCACTAATTGGTGAGTGTTCAGAAAATTCACTCAAAATTTAACAGTTATCTGTGCACAGTATGAATTGGATACATATGTCACAAATAACGGATACCCTAAGCATACTGCAACAGTGTAGTCAAGCTGAACAGTAAGTAGGCCATCCACCAGGCTGGATTAATCATGCTATTGGCTTTTTAACACTTAAAACATGAACTCGGTTCAAGCTAAGTGCCCTAATACTTGACATTTTTATTGACTTTCTAATATTATGAAAAACACTAGGATTTGGAAGCCAGACAGATCTGGTTTGACTTTGCATTTGCTGTTTAACCTTGGGTATTTTCTAAACATCAGTTTTCTCATCAAGAAATGTGAACAGTAATGCCTACCATTCTTTTTTCTTTTTTTAACTGTGATTCAGGTGAAAGTTTACAGAGCAAATTAATTTCTCATTAAACAGTTAATACACAAGTTGTTCAGTGACGTTGGTGGACGACCCCTTGATTTATCAACACTTCCCCCTTTTGCACCCCAGATGACCTATTTCCATTCATCCAGTTTTCCTGTCGCTTCCTACCTACTCGTCTTTGCTTTTGGGTTGGTGTGCTCAGTAGTTTCCTTTACAAGCTTGAACTAGAAAACATGCCTCTTTTGTGTGTTATTTTTGGCCATATAGACCTGCCTAATCTTTGTCTGAAGGGTAAACCTCGGGAGTGACTTCAGTACTGAGTTAAAAGGTTGTCGGTGGGCTGTTCTCTTGTAGTTTCTCCAAACTGCAAGACTAGCAAGCCTGGTGTCTTTGTGTGTGTGTGTGTGTGTGTGTGTGAATTTGAATTTTGTTCTACATTTTTCTCCCACTCTTTTCAGGATCCTCTATTGTGATCCCTGCCAGAGCGGTTGGTGGTAGTAACCTGGCACAATCTGTTTGTTCTGGGCTCAGTCTGATGGAGGTTGTGGTAGTTGTTGTCTATTAGTCCTTTGGACTAATTTTCCCTTATGTCTTTGGTCTTCATCTGGGATGGGACCATCTGAAATGGGACCAGTAGGTCTCTTAGATGGCTGCTCACAGGCTTTTAAGACCCCAGTTGCTACTCGCCACAGTCAGATGTAGAATATTTTCTTCATAGACCATGCTATGCCAATTGAGCTAGATGTCCCCCAAGTCCATGGTCCCCAGCCCTCAGCCCTATTGCTCGGTCTCTCAGGGTGTTTGGATGTGTCTGTGAAGCTTCTAGAACTTTGTGTTAGTGAAGTTGTGCTGCCCAGTATTGTGTATTGTCTTATCCTTCATCAAAGTTACCACTTATCTACTATCTAAGTTAGTGTTTTTCCGTACCGACCCCTCCCCTCCCTCGTAGCCACCAAAGATCATCTCTTTCATTGTGGAAACCTTTTCATGTGTTTTTATAGTAGTGGTCTCATACAGTATTTGTCCTTTTGTGATTGACTTATTTCACTGAGCATAATGCCCTCCAGATTTATCCATGTTGTAAGATGTTTTGCAGAGTCATTATTCTTTATCACTGCATAGTATTCCATTGTGTGTATGTACCATAGTTTGTTTATCCATTCATCTGTTGATGGGCACTTATGTTGTTTCCATCTTTTTGCTGTTGTGATAATGCTGCAGTGAACATGGGTGTGCATATGTCTATATGTATGACAGCTCTTATATCTTTAGGGTATATTCCTACGAGTGGGATATATTCCTAGGACAGCTGGATTATATGGGATTTCTCTTTCTAGCTTTTTAAGGAAGCATCATATTGTTTTCCAAAACGGTTGTATCATTTTACATTCCCACCAGCAGTGCATAAGAGTTCCAGTCTCCCCCAACCTTTCCAACATTTGTTATTTTCTGTTTTGTTTTGATCTGTGCCGGTAATGTTGGGGTGAGATGGTATCTCATTATAGCTTGGTTTTGTATTTGGTCGCTATGAGTCAGAATCAACTCAACAGCAACGTGTTTAGTTTTTGGGGACTTAAATGGCCAGCGATCGCAAGCATTTCCTCATGTGCCTGTTAGCTGATTGAGTATCTTCTTAGGTGAAGTGTCTGTTCATATCCTTTGCGCATTTTTCAATTGGATTATTTGTCTTTTTGTTGTAGAGGTATTGGATTTTTCTGCAGGTTTTAGAGATTAGAGCTTTGTTGGATTTTTCATAGATAAAAAAATTTTTTTTTCCCATTCTGTAGGTTCTCTTTTTACTCTTCTGGTGAAATCTTTTGACGAGCATAAGTGTTTATTTTTTAGCTTATCTTCTGGTGTTTCCATATTGTAAAATATGGTTTGTACAGGGTTTATGTCATATATTAGGGCCCCTAGTGTTTTTTTTTAGTGTTGGTTCTGTTTTTTTTTTTTTTTTCGTGATCTTTGTAGTTTTTGGTTTTATATTTAGGTCTTTGATTCATTTTGAATCAGTTTTTGTATATGGTGTGAGGTATGGGTCCTGTTTAATTTTTTTACAGATGAACCTCCAGTTTTGCCAGCAGCATTTGTTAAAAAGACTGTCTTTTCCCCATTTAATGGGCTTCGGACCTTTGTCAAAGATCAGGTGGCCATAGATAAATGGATTTACATCTGGGTTTTCAATGCTGCTCCATTGGTCAATGAGTCTGTCATTGTACCAGTACAGGCTGTTTTGACTACCTTAGCTATATAGTAGGGTTGTGAGGTCAGGTAGTGCAAGTCCTCCTACTTTATTCTTTTTCTTCAATAGTACTTTGCTTATTTGGGGCCTCTTTCTTTTTGCATATAAAGTTAATGATTAGCTTTTCCATCTCATTAAAGAATGCTGTTGTTATTTGGATCAGGATTGCATTGTATTTGTAGATCATTTTGGGTGGAACTGACATTTTCACAATATTTAGTCTACCTGTCCATGAGCATTGTATGTTTTTCCATTTATGCAGCTCTCTTTTGGTTTCTTGAAGTAGTGTTTTGTAGTTATCTTTGTATAGGTCTTTTACATCCGTGGTTACATTTATTCCTAAGTATTTTATTTTTTTAGGGGCTATTATAAATGGTATTGCTTTCCGGATTTCCTTTTCGTAGTATAGGAATCCAACTGAGTTTCATACATTTATCTTGTATCCTGCAACTATGCTAAATCTTTCTATTCATTTCAGTAGTTTTCTTGTGGAGTCTTTAGGGTTCTCTGTGTATAGAATTATATCATCTGTGGCTAGGGATAATTTTACCTCTTCCGTTCCAATTTGGATACCCTTTATCTCTTTTTCTTGCCTTATTTCTCTAGCTAGGACTTCAGGCATGATGTTAAATAGGAGTGGTGCCTTGTTCTCATTTTCAGGGGGAATGCTTTCAGCCTCTCTATATTAAGAATGATGTTGGATGTTGGTTTTGTATGAATGCCCTTTATTATGTTGAGGAATTTCCCTTCTATTCCTATCTTATTGAGATTTTTTATCAGAAATGAATGTTAGACTTAATCGAATGCATTTTCTGTGTCAATTGAGATGCTCATTTCGTTCTTTTATTTTATCTATGTGGTGGAGTATGTTGATTCATTTTCTAATGTTGGGCCATCCTTGAATATCTGGCATTCATCCAACTTAGTCATGGTGCATTTTTTTTTTTTTTTTAATATGGGGCTAAATTCTATTGGCTACAATTTTGTTGAGAATATTTGCATCTATATTCATGAGAGATATTTGTCTGTAATTTTTGTTGTGCTGTCTTTGCCTGGTTTTGGTATCAGGGTTATGCTAGCTTCACAGAATGAATTCGGCAGTATCCCTTTGTTTTCTTTGTTCTGAGATAATTTGAGGAGTACTGGTGCAATCTCTTCTCCGAATGTTTGGTAGAATTCTCCAGTGAAGCCATCTGGGCCAGGGCTTTTTTGTTGTTGTTGGGAATTTTTGTTTTTAACCTTTCCAATCTCTTCTCTTGTTATACATCTATTCAGATTATCTACCTCAGTTTGTGTTAATTTATGTAGGTAGTGTGTTTCTAGAAATTTGTCCATTTCCTCTAGGTTTTCAAATTTGTTGGAGTACAGTTTTTCACAGTAATCTGTTATGATTCTTTTTATTTCAGTTGGGTCTGTTGTAATGTCTCTCATTTCATTCTTATTTGGGTTATTTGCGTCCTCTCCTGGTTTCTTTTGTCAATTTGGCCAATTGTTTATTTTGTTGATCCTTTCAAAAAACCAACTTTTGGTTCTGTTGATTCTTTCAATTGTTATTCTATTCTCTATTTCATTTACTTCTGCTCTGATCTTTATTATTTCCTTTCTTCTGGGGCTGTGGGATTCTTTTGCTGTTCTCTTTCTATTTGTTCAAGCTGTGTAGCTAATGTTTTGATTTTGTCCCTTTCTTCTTTTTTGATGGGTGCACCTATTGCTATTAATTGACCTCTTAGCACTGCCTTTGCTGTATCCTGTAGGTTTTGGTATGATCTCTTTTCATTCTCATTTGATTTTAGCAATTTTTGGTTCCACTTTTGATTTCTTCTGTTACTCAGTGTTTTTAAGCAGATGTTATTCAGTTTCCATCTATTAGCTTTTTTCTTTTGCTCTTCTTGTTATTAATTCCTACTTTCATGACATTGTGATCAGAGAAGATGCTTTGTATTATCTCAGTGTTTTGGATTTTGTTGAGGGTTGCTTTGTGGCCTAAGATGTGATCAATTCTGGAGAATGTTTCATGTGTTGGCAAAGATTGTGTACTTTGCTGCTGTTGGGTGGAGTGTTCTATATATGTCTATAAAGTCAGGTTGGTTGATTGTGGTCTTAAGATCTTCTATATCTTTGCTGAGTTTCCTTCTAGATGTTCCATCCTTCACTGAGAGTGATGTGTTGAAGTCTTCTATTATTATTGTAGAATTATCAATTTCTCTTTTCAGTACTGTTAGAGTTTGTTTTATGTATTTTGGAGCTCTGTCATTGGTGCATAGATATTTATTATGGTTATGACATCATGGTCGACTTTCCCTTTAATCATTATATAATGTCCTTCCTTGTCTTTTATGGTGCATCTTGCCTTAAAGTCTATTTTATCTGAGGTTAATATTGCCACTCCTCCTCTTTTTTTGGTTGGTGTTTGCTTGATATATTTTTCCATCCTTTGATTTTTAAAATATTTAAGTCTTTGTGCATAATGTGTGTCTCTTACAGAGAGCATATTGATGGGTCACTTAAAAAAAATCTTTAAAAAAAAGACAAAAAAAAAAAATCCATTCCGTCACTGTCTCTTTTTGAGTGCATTTAAACCATTTACGTGCAGTGTGATTATTGGTAGATTTGAGTTTATTGTTGTCATTTTGGAGTGTTTTTGTTTGTTTGTTTTTGTTGAGCTAACATTTTCTTTATTCCTCTTACTCTCCTGTGCTGAGTTCCTTCTGTTTGTGAAATTTCTTTTTGTTTCTTTTGTTATTGTAGATTTTGTGTTACTGAGACTTTGTTTTTCTTCTTTATTTTGATGAGTAGGTTTGTTAATTTTCTTTGTGGTTATATTGAAATTTACTTTTGTCTTCATATGTTTGAACCAGTCTTTTATTACTTAATATAGCCTTAACTTCCCCTCCATTTGAAAGTTCTATATCTACACTGTATATTCCCCCTTTTATTGTTCTGACATTTTTATCATTTACAGATCAACATCTCTAGTTCTCTGTTTTGAATCTTTTAGTTTTGCTGTATTCTTGAAAGTTCATTACCTAGATCAGTTTGGCTGATATTGACTTGTGTCCTAGATTCAGGTTTTTTGTCTGATGTTGTTGATTCTCTAACTGATGGACTGCTTTTAATAATTATAGTAAGTTTGATTTGGTTTTTACAAATTTCCTTAATTTCTGTTTATCTGGGAATGTTTTAATTTTGTCATCACATTTGAGAAGGAGGTTTGCAGGATATATTATACTTGGTTGGCAGTTTTTTTCTTTCAAGCTTTTATACGTATCCTCCCATTGCCTTCTTGCGTGCATGGTTTCTGCTGAATGATCAGAGTTTAGTCTTATCGTTTCCTCTTTGTATGGGGCTTTTCATTTTTCTTGAGCTGTTTTCAGGATTCTTTGTCTTCGGTTTTGGTGAGTGTGATTATGATATGTTTTGGTGAATTTCTTTTGGGGTCTATCCTATATGGGGTTTGTTGAACTTCTCTGATGGTCAGCTTTCCATCTTTCATGATATTAGGGAAGTTTTCTATCAGCAAATCTTCAATGATCCTCTCTGAGTTTTCCATTTTCTCCCCCTGTTCTGGAACTCCAATCACATGCAAATTTTTGTTCTTGATTCTTTCCCACGTCGCTCTTACCTTTTCTTCATTCTTTTCTCTGATTTTTTCTAAAACAAGGTGGCATCCATAGATTTATCTTCAATTTTGCTGATTCTTTCTCTCATTGTTTCAAATTTGCTCCTAAAGCCTTCTATTGCATTGTCCATTTCTGAAATTTTGTTGTTTATATTTTGGATTTCTAATTGGTATTTGTATGATTTCTGTTTATTTATTTTGAGATTGTGTTCTTGTATTATTTTCCTGAATTATTCTATTGCTTTTGGTTGGTTTTGTCTGTGTTTTCCATGATTTTCTCTGTGTTTTCCTTGGTCTCTTTCTTAGTCTCTTGCAGAGCCAAGAATATTAGACTTTTGATTTCCTTATCAGGTAGTTCCAGTGCATTTTTTTTCTGCTGGAAGGTCAGCTGGTGCTTTAATCTAGTCGCTTACTGGAACCATCTTTTTTTTTTTTTTCTGTGTGTTTTAACATTGTCTGCTGTCTCAGATACATTCAGATTCAGTTATTATTTTCTTTATTTATTGATTGTAGGCTTGTTTGTTTCATCCTGCTTTCTTGTTTCATTTGGTTTTGTCGGGGCATGCTTTGCTGCTTGCTCATCTGTGGGCACGATAGTTCTCACCACTTTGTCCTGGTGTGTAATGTTGGTCTCTCAGCTGTGGTGCAGCAGGGCAGGTTCTGCAGGAGGGGAAGGGGCAGAGGTGGATCATCTGTCTCTAGGGTGAACCAGGCCGGGGGCTAGAGTGGGTCTATGAGAGGGTCCAGGGAAGGGCTTGATGTCCAGGCTGGGTCCCCTGGGTGCTGTGGCAGGTATCTGGAGGGACCCAGAGCCAGCAGAAAGGGGCCTGGGGTCTGGACAGAGTCCTGTTAGGCCATGGGTGGCAATGGGAGGGGTCAAAGGCTAGTTGGAAGGGATCTGCCGTCTGAGATGCATCCCCTGGGTGCTGTAGTGGGCATTGGGAGGAGTCCAGAACCAGCGGGAAGGGGCCTGGGACCTGGGTTGAGTCCCCTCAGGGTGGCAGGCAGCAGTGGGAGGGGGTCTGGAGCTGGCAGGAAGGGACCTGAGCTCTGGTTTGGTCCCCCTTGGTGCTGTGTCGGGATGCAGGAGGGGTTCAAAGGCGGCAGGAAGGGTCCTAGGGTTCAGGCAGGATGTCCTTAGAGTTGTGGGCTGTGGCGGCAGGAGTCTGGAGCTAATGAGAAGAGGCCTGGGGTCTGGGTGGAGTCCCCTTGGTGCCACGGACAGTGGAGGGAGGGTTGCAAAGTTGGCATGAAGTGGACTGGGGTTTGGCTTGGGTCCCCTCAGGGCCACGGGCAGCAATGGGAGGAGTCCAGAGCCAGCAGAAAGGGGCCTGGAGTATGGCTTGGGTCCCCTGAGTGCCATGGTGGATGGTGGGAGGGGTACAGAGCTGGCAGAAAGGGGCCTGGGTTCCAGGCAGAGTGGCAGAGAGAGATAGAAAAGGGGTGACAGCAGGAGCAGAGGGGGCTCAAAGGAAGACAATAGGGTGGTTTGGTACTCTGGTTTCAGCCAGTCAGGATTACCAGCTATGGGGCAGTTATAGCCATTGCTCACCAGAGGGGTGGTTGTTTTAGGACCATACTTCTGTGGTTACCAGGTGAGAGACCGTGGGCTTTTCCTTGAGTTGCAGCCAACAAATGTGGTCTTATGTTTAGTCCTGGATATGCCTGTGCCATGCCTCTCTCTTCTATTGAGAATTCCATCCAAGTGCCTTTCTGTGTGTGGGATTGTTGACTTTATTCCAAGATAGCCATTTGGTCAGGAACCTCCACTCTATCTCTATTCCTTCCCCATTTTCTATTGGTTTCTTCTTCTTGGTGATTTCTAATCTATTACTTTATCCATTCATTTAAGGCTCAGGGTTCTAGGATTGACGTCTGTATCTATTTTACTTGGTTTTTTGGGTCTTTGTTGCAGTGCGATGGCTTAGTGTATCTAACTAGTCCACCATTTTGGCTCAACCTCCCTATGATCCTTAAAAGAATTCATGTAAGAATGAAAGGAGGGAATACTTCTAGTACGTCAACGTATAATATGTACTGATAAAATGGTAACTCTTACCATTATTACTGTTGTTGTTGTTAGGTCCCATTGAGCTGGTTCTGACTCCTAGTAATCCTATGTACAACAGAATGAAACACTACACAGTCTTGCACCATCCTTATGATCCTTGTTATGCTTGAGGCCATTATTGCAGCCACTGTGTCAATCCATTTCATTGAGGGTTTTCCTCATTTTGCTAACCCTTTGCCAAGCATGATGTCCTCCAGGGACTGATTCCCTCTGAACAACATGTCCAAAGTATGTGAGATGAAGTCTTGCCATCCTTGTTGCTAAGGAGCATTCTGGCTGTACTTCTTCCAAGACAGATTTGTTCATCCTTTTGGCAGTCCATGCTATATTCAATATTCTTCATCAGCACCACAACTCAAAGGGATCAAACCTCTTTCTGTCTTCCTTATCCATTGTCTAACTTTTGCATGCATATGAGGCGATTGAAAACACCATGACTTGGATCAGGTGCCCCTTAGTCCCTAAAGTGACATCTTTGCTTTTCAACATTTTGAAGAGGTCTTTTGCTGGAGATTTGCCTAATGCAATGCATCTTTTGATTTCTTGACTACTGCTTCTGTATGAGTTAATTGTGGATCCAAGCAAAATAAAATCCTTGACAACTTCAGTCTTTTCCATGTTCATCATGATAATGCTTTTTGGGCCAGTTGTGAGGATTTTTGTTTTCCTCATGTTGAGGTGTAAGCCATATTGAGGCTGTGGTCTTTGATCTTCATCAGTAAGTGTTTCAAGTCCTCTTCACTTTCAGCAAGCAAGGTTGTGTCATCTGCATAACGCAGGTTGTTAATGAGTTTTCCTCCAATCCTGATGCCCCGTTCTTCTTCATATAGCCCAATATCTTGAATTATTTGTTCAGCATACTGATTGAATAAATATTGTGAAAGGATACAACCCAAACACACAGCTTTCCTGACTTTAAACCACACAGTATTACCTTGTTTTGTTTGAATGACTGCTTCTTGATCTACATACAGGTGCTTTTGTTGTTGTTGTTGGGTGCCATCAAGTCAGTTCTGATTCATAGTGGCCCTGTATGCAACAGAACAAAACACTGCCTGGTTCTGTGCCATCTTCACAATCATTGTTATGCTTGAGCCCATTGTTGCAGCCACAGTGTCAGTCCATCTCATTGAGGGTCTTCTTCTTTTTCAGTGACCCTCTACTTTACCAAGTATGATGTCCTTCTCCAGAGATTGATTTGTGCTGACAATATCAACAAAGTAAGTGAGATGAGGTCTTGCCACCCTTGCTTCTAAGAAGCATTCTGGCTATACTTCTTCCAAGGCAGATTTATTTGTTCTTTTGGCAGTCCATGGTATATTCAATATTCTCCATCAACACCGTAATTCGAAGACGTCAATTCTTCTTCAGTTTTCCTTATTCATTGTCCAGCTTTCACATAGATATGAGGTGATTGAAAACACCATGGCTTGGGTGAGGAACATCTTAGCATTAAAGGTGATATCTTTACTTTTTAACACTTTAAAGAGGTCTTTTGCTGCAGATTTGCCCAGTGCAACAAGTCTTTTGATTTCTTGACTGCTACTTCCCTGGGTGTTGATTGTGGATCCAAGTGAAATGAAATCTTTGACAACTTCTATCTTTTCTCCATTTATCATGATGTTGCTTATTGGTCCGGTTGTGAGTTTTGTCTTCTTTATGGTGAGGTACAATCCATACTGAGGCTGTGGTCTTTGATCTTCATCAGTAAGTGCTTCAAGTCCTCTTCACTTTCAGCAAGCAAGGTTGTGATATCTGCATATCGCAAGTTGTTAATGAGTCTTCCTGTAATCTTTCTGCCCCATTTTTTATACAGTCTAGTTTATTGCATTATTTGCTCAGCATACAGACTGGATAAGTATGATGAAAGGATACAACACCAATGCATACCTTTCCTGACTTTAAATCACACAGTATCCCCTTGTTCCATTGGAACGACTATCTCTTGGTCTAAGTACAGGTTCCTTATGAGCACAATTAAGTGTTCTGGAATTCCCGTTCTTTGCAATGTTATTCATAATTTGTTATGATCCACACAGTCGAATGCCTTAAGCATAGTCAATAAAACACAGGTAAACACTTTTCTGATATTCTCTGCTTTCAACCTGATCCATCTGACACTGGCAATGATATCCTTTGTTCCACATCCTCTCTGAATCCAGCTTGAATTTCGGACAGTTCCTTGCGTACGTACTGATGCAGCTGCATTTGAATGATCTTCAGTAAAATTTTACTTGTGTGTGTTGATAATGATATTGTTCAATAATTTCCACATTCTGTTGGATCACATTTCTTTGGAAAGTGTACAAATATGGATCTCTTCCAATCAGTTGGTCAGGTAGCTGTTTTCCAAATTTCTTGGCATAGATGATTGACCACTTCCATTGTTGCATCCATTTGTTGAAACATCTCAATTGGTTTTCCATCAGTTCCTGGAGCCGTGTTTTTCGCCAGTGCCTTCAATACAGCTTGGACCTCTTCCTTCAGTACCATTGGTTCCTGATCATATGCTACCTCCCGAAGTTTTAACTACATTACTTCTCATTTTCTTAAAATTTATCTTGTTATCCTCTCACTTTCTTTTCCCATGCTTTGTCTCATCCTGCAGCTACTCTTCTTTGGTTTACATATACCACAGTATGAATACCTGGAAAACTTTTGCTCCCTGTTACAGCCCTTTTCTTACCAGGAAGCTGCAAACTCTGAAAACTTTTTTCTTCCAGCCCCCTGTTAAAAAAAAACTGAACAATTACATACTTCCATTTTTTAGTATTTTGATCATCTTAGGTTTCAAAAATAATTAAAGATAGAAAAAGATAAAGAAATATTAATTTTTAAATAAACTTTAAACTTTAGAACAGTTTTCGACCTACAGAGTGATTGTGAAGATAGTATGGAGAGTTCTCCTATACCCAACACCCAGTTTCCCCTACTATTAACATCTCACTAAGTATGTTACATTTTTCACAATTAATAAATCAGTACTGGTGTAGTATTATTAAGTAAAGACCATACTTTACTCAGATTTCCTATTTTTCCCTAATGCCCTTTTCCTTTTCTAGAATCCTGTCCAGGATATCACATTGCATTTAGTGGTCATGTCTCCTTATGAACTTCTTGGTTGTGACAGTTTCTCAGACTTTCCTTGTTTTTGATAATCTTGACTGTTTTGAGGATTAGTGATCAGGTATTTTGTAGAATATCCCTCAATTGGGATGTGTCTGTTTTTTTATCTCATGATTAGGCTTGGCAATGTGCATTTGGGAGGAAGACCATAGAGGCAAAGTGCCATTCTTATCACATCATTTCAAGGTTACAGTACCATCAATGTAGCTTATCATCGTGATGTTAACTTTGATCACCCGACTTAATGTAGAGTTCATAAGCTTTCTCCACTGAAAATTTACTCTTTTTCTCTACTTTTCCATACTGAACTCTTTGGAAGAAAGTCGCCATGTGAAGCCCAAACTTAAGCAGTGAGGACTTATGTTCTACCTCCTTAAAGACCGAGCTTCTACATAAGTTATTTGGAATTTTGCATGGGAGATGTCTGTAATATCTCCCCATTGAATAAATAAATGAATCCCCCATTTGTTTATTTATTCCATCTTTTTTTTATATCAGTATAGACTCATGGATACTTTACATTTTAGGTTTTAATTAAATACTATTTTATTTTCTTGCTCTAATTGTTCCAATTTTAGCCATTGGT
Organism: Elephas maximus indicus; assembly: GCF_024166365.1. Classification (NCBI taxonomy): domain Eukaryota; kingdom Metazoa; phylum Chordata; class Mammalia; order Proboscidea; family Elephantidae; genus Elephas; species Elephas maximus. The sequence goes on from NC_064821.1 coordinate 142,022,515, forward strand.
AGTGCTTTCAGTTGACTCCTGTATCCCTTTGACATATCTGAATCATTGTGATTTTTTTTTTTTTTTTTAGTACTTTCTTACTTTCTGTCACTACAACATACTCCAGGCTTATCTTGTATACTCCTGTCTCAGTGCTAGAATCAGCTATTTCTTTAAGGAGACTGCTTCCTTTTGTTGCAGAATGTTATAGAAAACAAGTTCTGGGTGTGAGGCACGTGCATTGTTACTGTATGTCATTACTTTCACGCCCTCTCAGCTAACAAAACAAAAAATATATTTCTGTATACTAACTTGTGTATATACACATATCTACAAATATTTCTGTTTGTAACCATCTGTATCTATATTAAGCTAAACACGAGTTCGTATGGATTTCTTTAACTTTTATCCATTACTACATGGATCATTCTAGCCTCCTCTCCTTGCTTGTTGTAACCTCTCACTCCTATGGTAAGAAACCTGTTTCCCAGCATCCATTATTCATTTACCTAACTGTTCAATTTCAGTATGCATGTGCAGCGGTTTCAGAATTGTTCACATATACTCAACCTCATTGAAAGACTTTATCAGAGTACAGCACTTATGTACAATTTCTCTTTCCTTTAGTCTTACAGACTCCACTCATTCCCAAAGTTACTTAGTTTAGCACCTTATTTCCTCACTCCCTTCAATTAGCTTGTTCCATACATTTGTAACACATTTGGATTTTATTTTCACAGTCTGAATTCCATCCTGGGATCCCCAATCTCCTAAATGATATTTCTTTACTGCATATATTAAGGTCACTCTTTGTGCTGTAAATTCCTATGGGTTTTGACAAATGCTCAACGTCTTGTAATAACCATTACAGTATCACAGAGAATAGTTTCACTGTCTGAAAAATCCCCTGTGCTTCACCTATTTAATTCTCCCTGTCCCACTCCAAACACTGGCAACCACTGATCTATTTATCCTCTCTACAGTTTTGCCTTTTCCAGAATATCACATAATTGGGACCATACATTATGTAGGTTTTTCAGAGTGGCTTTTTTTTTTTTTACTTAGTCATATGTGTTTAAGATTCATCCATGTCTCTTTAACCTTTGTTCTTATGGGTGAATAATATTCCATTGTAGTGTTGCAACACAGTTTGTTTATCCACTCACTTATTGAAGGACTTCTTGATTGCTTTCCAATTTTTGGTGATGATGAGGAAAGCTGTTATTACAATTATTGAGGTTTTTATGTAGACATGCATTTTCAAATCAGTTGTGTGTTAGAAGCGTGATTGTGAAATTGTTTGGTAAGATTATGTTTATTTTTGTAAGAAACTGCTAAATTATTTTCCAAAGTAGCCGTGTCATTTTGCATTTCCACCAGCAAAGAATGAGAGTCACTGTTGCTCCACATCTTTCAGCATCATGTTATCATCAGACGTTTTGGATTTTAACCATTCTAATAGATGCGTAGTGGTATCTCATTATTGTTTTTATTTGCATTTCTCTAATGACAAATGATGTTGAGTGTATTTTTGTATGCTTACTAGTTATACGCTTGTATCATTCTTTGGTGAGTCTGTTCAGATCATTTGCCTATTTTTTAATTGAATTTTTTGTTTCTATTTGTTGCATGTTAATGTTCTTTGTCTATTTGGATGCAAGTTCATTATTAGATGTGTATTTTGCAAATGTTTTCTACCAGTCTGTAGCTTGTTTTTTCATTCTCTTAACAGTGTATTTTAAGTAGCTGGGATTTCCCGTATGATGTTAAATAACAGTGACGAGAGAGGAAAACTTGCCTTGTTTCCAGTCTTGGAGGGAAACTATCCAGTTTCCCATTATTAAGTATGATGTTAGCTGTAGTGTTTTTGTTTGTCAGTTTGAGGTTTTTTTTTCGTAGATGTCATTTATCAAATTTAGGAGATTCTTCTCTATTCCTAATTCCCTGAGAGTTTTATGATGAGTGAATGTTGGAAGTTTGTCAAGTGTTTTTTTCTGTGTCAATTGCTATGATTATATGATGTTTCTTTTTGGTTTGTTGATGTGGTGGTTTACACTGATTTTTGAATGTTGAATTAGCCATGCATCCCTCAAATAAATTCTACTTGGTGATGGTGTATAATTATTTTTTTACATTGTTGTATTTGATTTGCTAAAATTTTGTTGAAGATTTTTGTGCCTATGTTCATGAGAGATGTGAGTCTGTAGCTTTCTGTTCTTGACAATGTTTTTACCTCATCTTGGTCTTAGTGTAATACTGGTTCATAAAATGAGTTAGGAAGTGATCCCTGTGCTTCTATTTTCTCAAAGCTATTTTGCTGAATTGGTATTATTTCTTCCTTAAATGTTTGGTAGAGTTCACCAGTGAAACCATCTGGGTTTTGTGGTTTACTTTTGGGAAGTTTATTAATTATTGCATCAATTTCTTTAAAAGATATCAGGCTCCTAAAGGTATCTGTTTCTCCATGTGAGTTTTGATAGTTTGTATCTTTCAAGGAACTTTCCCGTTTCATCTAAATTACCAAATCGTGGGCATGAAGTTTTGCATTGTATTCCTTTATTATTTTTTTACTTTCTATTGGATTAACAGTAATTACCACTTTTTCATTTATGATGTTGGTAATTTGTGCTCTCGCTCTCTCTTTTTAGTCGGCCTGGTTAGAACTTTATCAATTTTATTGATCTTTCCAAAGAACCAGCTTTTGATTTTATTGATTTCTCTATTGCTTTCCTGTTTTCAATTTCATTGGTTTCCGCTTTAATTTTTATTATTTCTTTTCCCATGCTTGCTTTAGGCTTAAATTGATCCTTTTTTCTCTAAGTGTCTCAGGTAAAAAACATAGGTTATTGGTATTAGATCTTTTTCGCTGTCTGATACAGCCGTTTAAAGGTATAAATGTAGCTCCAATCATTGCTTTCACTGCATCTCACAAATTTTGATAAGTTGTATTTTCATTTTAATTTAGTTCAAAATATTTTTATTTTCTCAGGAAACTTCTTCTTTAACCCATATGTTATTTTCTAAGTGTGCTGTTGAATCTCCACATACTTGGGGATTTTTCACATATCTTTCTGATACTGAATTGATTTTTAATTTAATTTCATTACTGAGAACATACTATGTATTAATTTCTACACATTTACATGTGTTAAGGTTTGTTTTAGGGCCCAGAATGAGTTCTTCCTTGGTGAATGCTCCACGTGAGCTTGAGAAGAAATGATATTTAGCTGTTGTTAAATGGAGTATTCTAAAAATTTTAATTGGATCAAGTTAATTGATAGTGCTGTTCAGGTCAACTACATCCACTTCTCAGAACCCAGGATGTGATGTGAAAATTGGTGTTATGCAAAAATAGAAGGTGACCACATTAGATCACAAAATATTATGTGGAATAAATATGTCTCTCTATTCATGAAAGTGTTACTGCCAGGCATACATCATTAATATGCAAAATAGGCATATAGTAGGGTTTTTTTTTACTATCGTTGTAAATTGAAGATGTCAGATAATGAGATAGTCAACAAAGGAGGAGTAGATGTATATTCTTATTGATTTTTCTGCCTGCTTAATTTCTCAATTACTGACAGGGAGATCTTGAAGTGTCCAACTATAATAGTGACTTTATCTATTTTTCCTTGTAGTTCTATCAGTTTTTGCTCCATGTATTTTGATGCTCTGTTGTTATGTGCATACACGCTTGGGTTTGTTATGTCCTCTTGGAAAACTGACCTGTGGTTAAAACACTCGGCTGCTCACTGGAAGCTTCAAACCACCAACTGTTCTGTGGAAGAAATATGTAGCAGTCTACTTCTGTAAAGATTTGCAGCCTTGGAAATCCTATGGGATCCTATAGGATCACTATGAGTTGGAATTAACTTGATGGCAATGAGATTTAGTTTTATTTTTTTAATCATTATGTAGTACCTCTCTTTGTTCCTGATAATTTTCCTTGTTTGAAGTCTCTTTGTTTAAAATTAATATGGCTACTTTGGCTTTCTTTGATTCGTGTTAGCATGGTACGTCTTTCTCCATTCTTTTACTTTTAACCTATTAGTTTTTATATATAAAATGAGTTTCTTGTGTAAAACATATTGTCAGATATTTTTGTTTTAATCCACTACAGCAATTTCTGTCTTTTAATTGGTGTATTTAAACTGTTTGACATTTAAAGTGAGTATCAATATATTCAGATGAATATCAACCGTGTTTGTAATTATTTTCCATTTTCACCAGGAGATTCTTTTTCTGCCTTGTCTGGTTTTAATTGAGAAGGTTTTATATAAATCCACTTTATCCCTTTTCTTGATATATTGATTGTATTCCTTTAAAAAAATTAATGATTATCCTAGAGTTTACAACACACATTTTAAACCAATTTAATCTGCTTTCGATCTGCTCTGCTTCATGTGTAGCTCAGTTATCCTTTAACAGAGCATTCCTGATTTGTCTCTCCTGGTCATTGTGATATTTGTGTCATTCATTTATGATATGATCACCCAACATATTACTACCATTTTTACTTAAAACAAATATCTTAAGTAAATTAAGAATAAAAACAATATATTTTACTTTGCCGGAATTTATTCCTTCTGTCATGTTCTTCCCTTCTTTAGGTAAATCCAAATTTCTGATCTATATGATTTTCCTTCTGCCTAAAGAAAATCTTTTAACATTTCTTGCAGGGAAAACTCAGTTCTCTGAGGGGTCTGAGAAAAATCATTGCTGTCCAGCATGTCCAGATTTTTCTTTTCATAAGGATAAGAGTGACAACTTCTAAGCTCTTCACACGTTGGAGCTAAAATCGGTAGTTTTGTTTAATTGATTTTTAAAAGAATTCTGGCCCTCAAAGGAATGTATGTTTTCATGATTGTGTTATGCTCATACCAAAAGATTAAAAAACAAATGGAAGTAAAGATGAAAATAATTCAACCAAAATTAGACTACTTAGTAATTTCTACTGTTAATATTTTTATGCATTTTCAGCATTTATGCATATACATATTTTATCTGAGTTTTCCTTCTATACTTATTTAATTTCCTAATTTTTTTCTTAATATTATAAAAATGAAGAGAAATTATTCATAAAAAGTATTCTAATGGATGGATAATATTCATCATGGGGATGTTCTTTAATTCAGTATGCCTTCCTTCCTATTAGTAGCTGCTAAATAGTTTTGTGTTTGTGTGTGTGTTATGTGTGTGTATGTGTACACACTTCATTGGATCTCAGGTGGTAAGAATCTATTTGATCTTACTCCTCAGCTCTTTGCATATTTTAGCATCTGTTCTTGCATGCCCTACTCCTCATTTTATTTCTTCCCATCTTCCATTACCTTCACCACCATTTCCATCAACTATAGGCCCTAAATATAATTTGTTTCATGTATATCCTTAAGCATGCAGGTACTCTTGTAACACATGACATGTTTTTGTTCATGCATCTTTCTAATGTACATAAATGGTATAATGTTGTAAAATTCCTAACAATTTTAACCCAGTGATTTTGAGTACTCTGCATGCTGTTGTCTGTACATCTAATCTGTCACTTCTACTGCTGGCAATATTCACCACACTGACACACTGATTTTACGTCTTCTCTCTACCACCGCAAACAACGCCGAAATGGGTATCTTCATGCATACCTACTTCCAGACCTTGGGAAGAGTTTTTCTGAACTATATACTCAAGAATGGGATTTCTGGGATAAAGGAAACATTCCTTCTTGCAGTAATACTGGTAAATACTAACATTTTGCTTTCCAGAATGGCTGTGCTAATTTACAATCCCATCAGCTGTTTATGAGAGTTCTTTTTGCCCCCTTCTATGTCACCTTAGTATCTGAGTTGCTGATTTTTCTCATTCTGATGAGTGTAAACTGATATTTTTTGTTGCTTTAATTTACATTCCTCGGATGACCAGTGAGTTTGAGCATCTTTTCATAATCAGGGGTACTTCCCCTTTTGTGTACTGCCTGTTCAGTTTCTGTGCACATTTTCTATGTGTTTCTTTTTTTTGGTAGTTTACAAAACATGTCCACAAATTACTGTATACTCGTCCCTTCAAGAGATGGAGTTTAATTCCTTTATACTTGAGTGTGGGTGGACTTCTTAAGAATAGTATATAGCAGAAATAATGGTGTGTCCAATTGTTGCTACCCATACCAGAGTCATTTTGTTCACATTATTACAGTTTCTTTCATACCATGGCATTTAATAGGATGAGTGCCCCAGTTTTTTCAAAGTTAATATTTGTGGATTCTTACTCTCCTACCTTTATTTTAGGATGAGTTTGTTTACTCTTCCACTAACACTAGTTTAAATTGGGTTTTCAAAGACGGAAATACCATCATTTTCTTAGTCACAAAGAAAGAGAAATTTGTTCAAAGTTCCACATTCTTTTTATTCCCTAATAAATACAATACTTGGAAACCCTGGTGGCATAGTGGTTATGTGCTACAACTGCTAACCAAAAGGTCGGTGGTTAAAATCCACCAGGTGCTCCTCGGAAACTCTGTGGGGCAGTTCTACTCTGTCCTATAAGGTTGCTATGAGTTGGAATTGACTCGACAGCAACGGGTTTGGTGTTCTGGTTTTGGCAAATAGAATACTCAAACAATGATTAACTATTACACAGAATACTTTCTCCTCTCTGCCCATAGATAGGACCTTCCTCTTTCCAAGGAATTTATAGCCGTAGCTGGCGTGAGTACAGACATTAGAAAAAAATGACTGATACCTACAACCAAGGCTCTGCCGTAAACTTCTGGACAACTATTTTAGCAAATGGGAGAATTTATGATTTTATTTGTTAATTTTTTTATAACTTTACTGGAGCAATTGGATGATAAAATCTATTCACAAAAATTCTTGATCCCAAAATCCTTAATCCATTACTATATCCTCTTAGAACTGAACAACAACAACAAAATAGAAGTTTTAGGTAGCAATTTCTTTAAAACTGAACAGGACTGTGAAAAAAGCAACGTTAAGCAAAGTACCTGCTTATATTCATTCTGCTCAGGGAAAACTTGCAGATCTTGTATAGAAAAAAGTACAGATTTTATACAGGGATTTTAATACTAACATCTTCTCTTAAAATTAAAAGAAAAAAATATAATTACATAGCAAGATTAAAGGGATTATTGGTCTGATTTGTTGATTTTTCTTTAAAAACATCCCATACATGGATAGTTGTTGTAGATCATTTGGAAAATTAAAATTACATAGAGTTTTTTTTTTTATCTTAATTGTTAAACGTATACAATATAAATTTAAAATAAGTCACTAAATCAAGCCTCACCTTGCTGACTTATTTTTGATAATTTTATTTATGAGAGCTGAAATTTCCCTGCTTTGTTTGAGCCAGTTTGGGATGGACCTTCTGTAATTTGCAATGTTAGGTATCCTAATTGATGCTGCATAATAGAAACCTTATGTTAGGTTAAGATTTTAACAGTAGACCCAAAATTTTCTGAACTGGTTGCTAAGCTTCATTTGAACCGTTTTTGCTTCTACGTACATTTAAAGTAATCCACATAGTTGTAAATAGCAAGAAGAAAATGACCCCTTAGGCTTATGGCTGCAACTGTTAGGTATAACCTATTGGGGGAAGCAAATAGATCATGGGGAGACAAGCATGTATAGCTGTAGCAGGAAAACCAAGTGAGGAAATTATTGCTCCAGATTTTTCAAAAGTAATAGGGATATTTTGTTCCACTATGTGGAGAAGCACAGCGTACAATATAATACATTTTACTGCAATTATTTGTATGATTATTATTTAAAATGCAGTGCAAGAAATCTCCCAGTAGCTGATAATGGTTTGAGATAAAGTGTTCTTTGTAAAGCAATTTCCACTATTTTCCATCTACACCAATTTAATGTATTCAGTTGTTTAAAATAGCTATTTTTATATTCAGTTAAATGCAATATTACAGTTCATATCATTTTCTTTTCACAGGAAAGTGACTCTGAATTTAAATCTGAAAATTTAAATGAAAAGAAAACAAGTGTAGTACTTTGATATGAAAAGATAGTAGAATAATAAATCTGTTCAATGGTTTAACTTGATCACTAATTGTTTCTGCAAATCAACTCAAGTTTGATAAAATTGATTGGTCAATTTAGTTAAAATATTTCAAGCTTGTTTTTTTTTTTTTGAAATCTTTCTTTTGTTTGACTAACTTTTACTTGTGTCTCAAGACTCAATCATCTAAGAGGTGACATCATTCAGGAGATCCTGGACCTGACCCTCTTATCCTTTTACTCTCAGTTTTCCCAAGATTTCCAAAAGCATCTTGTGCTTATCTCTGTTACTGCCCTTATAATAACAAGAGGTAACAGTTATTGAGTACCAGTCATGTGACACACACAACTTTTCACAGTCGTCATCTCACAAATTCTCAACAGCTCTGAAACGGTTTGGTTAGTGGTATTGCTTTGTCTGTTTAACAAATAAAGGTACTGATGCTCAACGAGTTAAATAATATACTCATAATAAGTTGCTTTATAAGTAACAAAGACACAGAAGTTATTATCAGAGTGACAAGAGAAGAACCATGGACAGCATTCAGTCTCAGAATTTAAGAGGAAAGAGAATTCCAAGGAGGAGGAGGTGGTCAAGAAAATCAAGACAAGAAGAACGATAGCTAAGAGAAAGCATTAATTAACTTTGTACAGTTTTTGTCTGGTGTGGGCAGAATCTAAATGGTGTTACAAAGAAGGAGTGTATAATAGTCAAGATTCACATTTGGAGTGTTTGATTTAAAAACTCATAATTTTTCCTTCACACTACTAGTTTGCAAACATTAGTGTGCTTAAGAAGCAGCTAGAGGACTTCCGGTGAATACCTTCAATGCAAGAGACCCAGGTTTGATTCCTGGCCGATGCACCGCAAGTACAGCCGCCACTCATCTGTCAGTGGAGGCTTGTATTGCTATGATGCTGAACAGGTTTCAGCTGAGCCTTCAGATTAAGACAGACTGGGAAGAAATGCTTGGAGATCTACTTCCAAAAAAAATCAGCCAGTAAAAACCCTATGGATCACAACAGTCTGATCCTGTTGTGCATGAGGTAGCCTTGAGTAGACGGTCAACTGGAAAGCAGCTAACAACAGCCAGCCTCACACAGAATCTCTAGAGTGAGTCTCTACATTTTTAAAAAAACGTTATCCCAGGTGACTCTGATGAAATTGCTGATGGAGTGCACTTTGGAAACCCCCTACTGTCATAGTAACTCCATCAGGGAATTTCTTGAAGGCAGGGACTTCCTTGTGATTTCAATAGTGAGCACAGTGCTGGATTCACAGTAAGACTTTAATGTGCTTCCCAGAGCTAGGCTACACTGTGGTTTGGAACAAGTAAGTGACTATAATTTGCAAATATGTGTCTTACATAGACACCATAATTTCCATAACCTCAAGCACCCTGTTGTTTGTGGTTTGAATTTTCATGCTGATTCTAAACGGTACCCTTTTTTGTTCTCAATTGAAATCTTGAAAAGGGATGCAGTGGTTTGGACCTTTGCCCTATAAATGTCTCCTTATTTCAAGGAGCCCTTGAGGAACAGTGGTTAAAGTGCTGGACTGCTAACCAAAAGGTTAGTGGTTTGAAACCACCAGCGGCTCTATGGGAGAAAGATGTGGCTGTGTGCTTCCATAAAGATTTACAGCATTGGAAACCCTACGGGGTCGGTATGAGCCAGAATCAACTGGACAGCAATGGGTGGGTTTTTTACTTATTTCAACCTGACACTGTTTTCATTGACTATTTTTTATTATAATTTATGAGCCTTAGAACATATAGGAAACTCTGGTGGTATAGTGGTTAAGAGCTATGGCTGCTAACCAAAATGTCAGCAGTTCAAATCCACCAGGCGCTCCTTGGAAACTCTATGGGGTGGGGAATTTTACTCTGTCCTATAGGGTCCCTATGAGATGGAAACAACTCGACAGCAATGAGTTTGAATTTTTGTTTTTTTTTTTGGTTTTTTAGAACATATAAGCTTATCTCTGCTCAACTCGTCTTCTTTTTACTAGCTCTCGTAATGTTTTTCTTATTCCAAAAATCATATATGCTTATTACTGAAAATTTGAAAAATTTAAATAAGTAAATAAATTTTGCTAATATTTCTACAAAAGACAGCATATTAATAGATATCCTTTCAGTCTTATATTTATAATTATATACATGCTTACATGTAGATTGGAAACCCTGGTGGCATAGTGGTTAAGTGCTATGGCTGCTATCCAAAGGGTTGGCAGTTCAAATCCACCAGGAACTCGTTGGAAACTCTATGGGGCAGTTCTACTCTGTCCTATAGGGTTGCTATAAGTTGGAATGGACTCGATGGCACTGGGGGTTTACATGTAGATTACGTTTGCAAAAAATATATGGTAACGTGTTAGAAGCTGGTGAAATGGACACAATAAGACAGAGTGGAGGGAGAGAGCGGGCTGTCTCACTAGGGGGAGAACAACTGGGAGTATGTAGCAAGGTGTATATAATTTTTTGTGTGAGAGACTGACTTGACGTGTAAACTTTCACTTAAAGCACAATAAAAAGTATAAAAATAAAAAAAATATAGTAACATATATACCATTTTGTGACCTACTTTTGAAATTAATTTTAAATCACTAATAATTTTTATATTACTAATTTTCTTTCAAACTGCATTTTAAACAGCCACATAGTATTTCAATGCATGTATATATCATTAACTCCTAATCATTTGCATTTCTTTGAATTTTCAGGCAGTGATAAGGACATTCTTATATTTAGGTCTTTGCACACATTTTTATTATTCCCTTAGCATACATTTCTGGAAGTAGAATTGCTAGCTCAAACATACATATACATCTGAGTCTTTTGCAAGATTACCATATAAAAAGTTTCACAATCTACATGCCACAAACCAGTGAATGAAAAGATCTGTTCTAGGACCCTCATGAACATTGCATTTTATTACTCTTAAGACTTTTGTCACTTTGATGTTGACAAACAACTCCAATGAATATTTTTACTTGATCATGAGGTAGCTGAATTATTTATTATTTAATTACATTTACTTTATTGCAAAATAATTCTGACGTCCCCTTTGCCAGACTGAACTACTAATTTCTCACCAGTTTATGACAAACTCAAAGAATGAGTATGGTACCTCTAGTTGAAGATTTAACATTATTTCCTGATTTCATCATATTTAAAAGTGCTCTACCCAGCGCTACTCTTCTATAGTGTGTGATGGTCTTGAGTTATGGTGAAAATTATTTAATTTTACTAATTAATAATTTAATAAAAAAATAAAGTGCTGATCTCAGTACCTGGCACGAAGTAAAAACAATAAATGGTAAAAAAAACAAAAACAAAAACTTCATTATTATATTAGGTAAACAATCCTTGAAGTGGGTTAGTGATAAGTAAAATAATCATCTAAACAACAGTTTTTAAATAAGAAAATATGAACATATTCTGGTACTTGTGCAGCTGAAATAAGATATGTGGATATGCTTTGAAACCTAGAAATTTCCATATAACTATATTTTGAACATATCATTATAATTAAAATAGTTTCAATCATTTGTTGAGTAGTTATTGGCCAGTGAGGCAGGTGCTGTTATTTCTGCACTTAGCAGAGGAAAAAAACTGAGGGAAGAAAAAAAATTTAAATTTGCCCAAGATCACATAGCTAGCAAATGATAGATCCAGGATTCAAACAGGGATAGGTATGACACAGAGCTCCAGCTCCCAAGACATGCCAGGAGACAGCACTGGAGGTCTCTGCAAAAGAGATGAGAACATCCATTCAATATCTGGGGCAGCAGTTCTAATCCTCTTTTGTTGGGGTTGGGGAGAGTGGTCGAGTACTATCTCAGTAATCTCATGAGAGCCATGGATGCTTTCTTCAGAATGGCTGAGGCTCATTTGTTTTCACTGTGACAAAATATGTTGTTGTTGTTAGGTGCCGTCGACTTGGTTCCAACTCATAGAGACCTTATGTACCGCAGAACAAAATACTGCCCTGTCGTGTGCCATCCTCACGATCTTTGTTATGCCTGAGCCCATTGTTGCAGCCACTGCGTCAATCCATCTCGTTGAGGGTCTTCCTCTTTTTCCCTGACCCTGTACTTTTCCAAGCATGATGTCCTTCTCCAGGGACTGATACCTCCTGACAACATGTCCAAAGTATGTAAGTCACACTCTCACCATCTTTGCTTCTAAGGAGCATTCTTGTTGTACTTCTTCCAAGACAGATTTATTTGTTTTTTTGGCAGTCCATGGCATATTCAATATTCTTCGCCAACACCACAATTCAAAGGCGTCATTTCTCCTTTGGTCTTCCTTATTCATTGTCCAGCTTTCACATGCATATGATGCAATTGAAAACACCATGGCTTGGGTCAGGTGCACCTTAGTCTTCACGGTGACACCTTTACTTTTCAACAATTTACAGAGGTCCTTTGCAGATTTACCCAATGCAACGCATCTTTTGATTTCTTGACTGCTGCTTCCATGGATGTTGATTGTGGATCCAAGTAAAAAGAAATCCTTGACTGATGACTTCAATCTTTTCCCCATTCATCATGATATTGCTTATTGGTCCAATTGTGAGGATTTTTGTTTTCTTTATGTTGAAGCATAATCCATACTGAAGGCTATGGTCTTTGATCTTCATCACTAAGTGTTTCAAGTCCTTTTCACTTTCAGCAAGCAAGGTTGTGCCACCTGAGTAAAGCAGGTTGTTAATGAGTCTCCCCCCAATCCTGATGCCCCATTCTTCTTCTTATAGTCCAGTTTCTTGGTTTATTTACTCAGCATAGAGAATGAATAGGTATGGTGAGATGAAACAACGCTGACACACACCTTTCCTGACTTTAAACCGTGCAGTATCTCCTTGTTCTGTCCAAACAACTGCCTCTTGATCTATGTCCAGGTTCCTCATGAGCACAATTAAGTGTTTTGGAATTCCCATTCTTTGTAATGCTATCCATAACTTGTTATGATTCACACAGTCAAATGCCTTTGCACAGTCAATAAAACACAGATAAACATCTTTCTGGTTTTCTCTGCTTTCAGCCAGGATCCATCTGACATCAGCAATGTTATCCCTCATTCCACGTCCTCTTCTGAATTCAGCCGGAATTTCTGGCAGTTCCCTGTCAATATACTCCTGCAGCTGCTTTTGAATGATCTTCAGCAAAATTTTACTTGCATGTGATATTAATGATATTGTTCAATAATTTACACATTTGTTTGGATCACCTTTCTTGGGAATAGGCATAAATATGGATCTCTTCTAGTTGGTTGGCCAGGAAGCTGTCTTCCATATTTCTTGGCATAGCAAGTGAGCACTGACAGCACTGCATCCATTTGTTGAAACATCTCAATTGATATTCCATCAATTCCTGGAGCCTTGTTTTTCACCAGTGCCTTCAGTGCATAAAATACAGGATGTGTGATATGTCACAATTTATCTCCTATCAAAGGGCATTTTTTGTTTGTTTCCATTTGTTTTTCTTTGTTTTGTTATTATCACTATGCTGGGAACATTTCAAGAATGTTTCCTGACATGCATTTGCAAGAATCTCTTATGGAAATTGCTTGGTAGTGCTTTGATCATTGAATTCTGGCCTTCCACGCAGATTTGTGTTCAACTCCTGGTCAACGCACCTGAAGTACAGCACCACTCCTTTGTCAGTAGAGGCTTGTGCGTTACTGTGGCGCTGAACAGATTTCGGACGAGCTTTCAGACTAATACAGATTAGGAAGAAAGGCCTTGCAGACTAAGTATGAAAACCAGCCTATAAAAACTGACTCTCTTCAGTCAATTTTGGAAAATTGCATTTTCTCCAGGAATTCTTACATTTTTTGTCTCATGAAGATGTTTGTTAAATAAAACATTTTCTCATTATTTTATCTTAACTGAAACTCTATTATGCCCTCTTATCTATTTCTACCTTCTCTATTTTTTGGCCAATCTTTCCAGAAATTTATTTTTATTAGCCTTTACACACTATCAAATTTTGGTAGTGTTGGTCATCTCTATTATACCTGTATTTTCTATCACACCAATTTCTGCTATTTACCGATTTCTTTCTTCTATTAACTGTGCCTTTTCTTTCTTTTCCTAACTTTAAAAGTTGATGCCTAACTTATTAATTTTCGGTCTTTCTTCTTTTCTAATAAAAGTAGTTAAGGCTATAGTTTTCCTCTAAGAATTGCTCCTTTGAAATGTAATTTTTTTTTTGCTTTTTTGTTATATTGCATTATAATATTTTATTTGTGTTTTAAACTTTCAAATATATAGTTTTATTAGTTTTCTTTTTGCTACTGAGTTTTAATTTAATTGCATTTTGGTCATAAACCCTGATTTGTGTGATACTGATTCTTTGAAAACTTGTGACGTATTTTCTGTCTAATACCAGATCATTTTTGTAAATGTTCCATATGTTTGGAATGGATGTCTATTCACCATTTGTTGAATTCAGCTTTGAATATCTTTATATAAGAAAATTCCATGAAGACAGGGATTTTTTTTTTTTTTTTCTCAGTTTGCTCATCACTGTATCTTCAGAACTTTAACCTGCATTCAGGCCTTACTAGGTATTCAACAAATATTTGTTGAAAAAGTGAGCAAATATTAGATCAAATTTATCAGTTGTTTTGTTTAAATCCTCTAGACATTTACAGATTTTTTTGAGAATTTATTAATTCTTGTAATTCTATCCATTTTTTGCTTTATAGATTTAAAAAACTATGTTAATAGGTACATATAACATTGGAATTATTATATGCATCAGGTAAATTGAAACTTTATCATTCAGTAAAAACTATAAATGCTTTATACCCTGAAAAGAACTTGCCAGCTCTTAAAAAAAACAATATCATCTTTTGAAATATTATTTTTCTAAAGTATCTTCTCTATTTTTTTGTTTGTTTTTTAGTTCTTTTTCTTTATGTTTTAGGTGAGACTCTTGTAACCTACATTTGGCTGATTTGTTTTTTGAACTACACCTTTTAAATGGACTGTTCAGTCTATTTTATCATTGATATATATATAGGTTCATTTCAACAGCTTCTGATGGCTTATTGTTCAGTATTTTAGCACTGTTGTGTGTCAGGGCTTCAAGCCTGTTCGATCTGGTTCAGTGAGAGCCAATGAAGGGAAATCTGAACAGAGTCGAATTTTTACAATTTGGGTGGTCTGGGGTGATAATCAGAATGGGAAAATTACGGGTGGAAGCCCTAAATAGGAAACTTGCAAAAGGCCTAATGAGCCCTTTCAGGAGCTTGACGCCTGAGACTGGATTATCTTCAGGCCTGTGGAGAGTGACACACATTCATTGTGGCAGGACCCGTCACCATCTTTGAGCAGGGCACCACTGTTTTCAACTCTCTTCAAAATCAGATGGCCAGGAGATTTGGTTGCTATGCAACACAAAGGGTGCCCTCATTTTCTAAGAAGGAGACTAGGTGTCTAGCAGGGCTTCCACCTGTAATTTTTCCCATTAAAAATTTGGACCTGTTCCGGTTTTACTTCCTGGGCCGTGACTGAGCTGAGAAGAACCGTTTCGAAGTCTTGGTGTGTGTGTGTATGTGTTTAAATACTACAAATTAGACTTTGTTTTTATTATTTTTGTACAGACATTTTTCAAATTTATATTTACCCACATGTTTATCATTTGTTTAGACTACATGTCTTTCTTTAACTCTGACCTTCTTTCTGGGATGATTTTTCTTCTTATTGAAGAGCACTCTGTAATTTCTTTAGTGGCAGTCTGTTAGTGATTAAGTTGAGAAAATCTATCTCAAACGACTTTTTCTTTTTTTCCATCCTGGGAATATTATTAATAGTTGACTGTTACTTTCTCTTAGCAAATTTAAGAGATTATTACACTGTTTTCTATTTCTATTTGTCCTCCAAAAAATTAGCATTATTATTTTTTAATGTAGTTCGTCTTTTTCTCTGATTGTATTTTAAGATCTTTCTCTTTGTTAATCTGTATTTTAACTCATAAGTGTCTAAGTATGATTTTTTATTATTATTTTGTTCTGTTTGCGATTTCTAAACTGATTATTTTTTAAATCTGAGGATTGCTGTGTTTAATTAATCATGGATTTTTTTTTTTTTTTCTGGTTACATGCAAAATTTTAAGATTTTTTTTTTTCTCTTATTCTCATTATTACCCCTTCTGGAAATCTGATGCACCTTTTCCTATCTCTTCTGTGTCTCTTGTGCTTGATTTTATATTTCCCATCTTGTCATCTCTCTTGGCCACAGTTTTGTGTAATTTCTTCATATCTCTCTTCTAGTTTACTAATCTATCCTTCTGCAAAGTCCAATCTGCTCTTTAAACCTGCAATTGGGTTTTTAATATCAGTTATGACTTTTTTCATTTCTATAAATTTGTTTTTTTCTTCAAAATTACCTTGTCATTTTGATAGCCTCTTGCTACTTGTTCATATTTGTAATTTGTTATTTTTGTCTTTAAACAAACTACTTCTGTTTGCTTTTTTCCAGGAGCTTTGAGGCACTACTAACCTTTGTCAACTTTAATTAAAATTCTCTACTGTGATTATTCAAATCATATAAATAACAAAGATTTAAGCTTTTAAACAGCAGATGGGCCTACTAAAGAACATTATTTCTCAGGGATATACTTTTTCCTCTTTCCTACTCAGAACCATTTGTCATTGAGTCAATGCCGACTCATAGAAACCCTATAGGACAGAATAGAACTGCCCCAAGGAAAAGGTGGTGGATTTGAACTGCTGACCTTTTGGTTAGCAGCCATAGCTCTTAATCACTGTGCCACCAGGGCACCAAAATTCTTTACTGTGAATATTCAAATTATACAAATAACTGAGATTCACGCTTTTAAACAGCTGATGGGTCTACTAAAGGATATGATTTCCTGGGGAGATACTTTTTGAAGTCCTGGTGGCACAGTGGTTAAGAGCTTGGCTGCTAACCAAAAGGTCAGCAGTTCAAATCCACCAGCGGCTCCTTGGAAACCCTATGGGACAGTACTCTGTCCTGTAGGGTCAGTATGAGTCAAAATCCACTCAACAGCAATGGTTTTTTTTGTTTGTTTGTTTATTCAGAACCAGTATTGAGAGGTATAAGCTTTCTTGATGTCTGCCTCTGAAGGGAAATGCTTCTCCACTGCCCCAGTTTATGCTTTCCCTGAACGTACAATTTTTCTGAGCCCTGGCTATGGTGGTGAGGGAGGTCTCTGATATGACTCCCAACCATCTGAAGGCCCAAGGCTTTCCACACATAGCCATTTAAACTGTGGTCTCTGCAAGTACTTCTGCAACTTTAATGTGTATATAAATCACCTAGATATCTTGTTAAAATGTTAAAAGACAAATTCTCATCAAGTAGATCTAGGGTGGAGCGCAAGATCTGCACCTCTAACAAGCTCTCAGGTGATGCTAATGCGGCTGGTTTAAGAACCAATTCTGTGTACTAAGGCTATGATTATCAGGGACTGCAGACCCCTTGGGTATTCAGCAGCTTTAGCACTGGCTTACCTCCAGGAATTTTTTTCCCCCACTTTTTTGCAGAACACAGATTTTCCTTAATTTCTTGCAACTTCAAATATTCATTTAAAAAGCTTCCTTATATATTATCTAGCATATTTCAGGGATTTTTATTATGAGGGTTTTAGTTTAGTATGTTGTGGGAAACAAAATTCTTCTCCAAATAAGCCAAGAAATTCTTGTAATCCTTGGTATCCATACATTCAAACCTGAAAATTATTCCACTAAGTATTATTTGTACACCACAAAATAAAACCCCCGAACCCACTGCTGTCGTGTTGATTCTGACTCATAGCAGCCCTGTAGGACCAGAGTAGAACTGCCCCATAGGGTTTCCAGAGAATGACTGGTAGATTCAAATTGCCAACCTTTTGGTTAGCAGTTGAGCTCTTAACCACTGAAATAACTTTGGTCAAACACTTTTTGTATGCAATAAAATTTTAGTATTTTTGTGGATTGATTTTGGTCATTTTAAGTGATTTAAATTAGATTTAATCCAAAAAAGAAACATGAAGAAATGAAACAAAGACGAATTGAACTTTTAGATAATTTATACAAGTGACAGATGAAAAATAGATCTCAGACAAACATGTTAGAAGCTCAAGGCTTAGCTGGTTTCTAAAACAGGATTGATTCTACCATCTCTCCATTGGTTTGTCATACTGTGGTGGCTTATATGTTGCTATTATGATTCTGAAAGCTGCCCCAGCTCTGCCAGTATTTCTCAAACCAGTAGGGTTACCCATGGTGTACAAGTTCCCGCAGACTTTCCAGACTCAGACAGACCAAGAAGAAAAGTCTGGCAATCTACTTTCAAAAATTAGCCAGTGAAAACCTTATAGTTCACAAAGGACTCAAGCATACCAGCGATCATCAAGATGGTGCAGGACTGGGCAGTGTTTCGTTCTGTTATACATAAGTTGTCATGAGTCAGAGCCTGCCAGATGGCAACTAACAACAATAAAACAGGGGTTATTAGAGGAGATTTACTGTATTTTTTTATCTCTCAATTTTAAAACTACAATTACCTCCTTTTATACCTTTTTGAAAATCTGAATTGCAACCATTTGATATATGTCTTATAAATGTTCAGATGACTTGAAAATACTCATCCAAACTCATTTTGTGTAATTTCATATTATGGATTAGATATTTGATATTGCAGAAAAATTGGTTTCTGGTAGTTTCATGCCAGAGAATTCTGCTAAAATCTTGCTCTCTAATTATTACAGTCCCACTGTAATGACAATTTTTTTTTTTTAAGTACTAAGAGGTTAAAAACTATGAATTTTTTGTTTAACTACCTTTTAAAGGAACCTTCCTCTTAAAGGTTACCCTAATCAAAATCTCAAAAATCCGCTCAAATCAACAGTGAAAAATTGGCATATCTAGTGCCATTTGGATTATAGAAGAGCTCCAGTTCAAACAAATAAATGCTAAAGAATTAAATATGGATATTACTTATGAAGTAATCATCTTTTTATTTTTACATGTAGTACAGGATGTCCATATATGCAAATTGAAAAGCACAGTGCATAGAAGCATATGTCAACAACAATGGATTTTTTAAAAAAAAGAAGAAATAATGTGCTCTTTTTTCACAAAGAATGGTACTCTGGAAAAGAAACATTTATACAAGAAATAAAGAAAGAAATTTAAATGAGCATAGGTTGTCTCAACTAAAATGTTCAAATAAAAATAAGCGAAACATAAAGCAGGATGGGCTAATAGTTGCAAAATAAGGTGAATGAGAGCTTTTTTTTTTTTTAAGCTATATCAAGGGAAATGATAAGAAAGATAATATATATACCACTAATGAATAAGCAGGGGCATAAAATAAATAAATTATTATGCTTAATGGCTAATGTCCTGAATTAAGGTAGAAATAATTTGGAGGAGTTGTATTGACACTGCTAAAAGGGTCATTGACAAAAGACATGTCAACAGATGTTGGGATAATTGAACATGTAGGAATTTTCAAAATTGGGTGCTGTAGAACCTGAGGATTCCCAAAAGAAATTATAATCTTCTCAGTTGACTTCCTTTAAAAAATTATTCTTAAACTTTCCAAAGAATATGACACGTATAAGTAGAATTAAAAGCAAAAACAAGACAGAAAATATGAACCTGACTTAAGAAGTGAGAGACGTGGTCCTGAGTATGGCTCCATGTAAGTCTGCTATAAGGTTAAATCTTGTATGTTATTTGAATTCTTTAAATGCCATAAGACATGTATGTTTTCAATGAATTTATAAAGCTCTTGGTGATGGTTTCTCTCTGTAATAATACTAAAGTTATAGATAGAACAGATGCCAGATTTTCCAATTCAGTGGTCCAAACTAGGAAAGCAAAGAATGCTTTATAAACTATGCAGGTCGTCTACTATTTCATCCATCCCTTTGTTCATACCCTTAAGTGAGGCTAAGTTAGACAGGTAACACCTATATTCTTTTTGAATAGACATAGAATCAAATCACATTTCCCTCAGGCACTATCTGATTAAAATGGCTCACACTGCATTCTGTGTTTTCTGCTAAGAAGCAAAGGAAATGGTGTTCATACACATCCACAAAATTGAAGACTCTAGAAATAATGTTTTAAAAGGCATTTATACAGCTTATACTCTAAAGATCTCATATAATAAAATTCAAAACAGTAAGTTATTAATAACCCATGTTCACATAACCTTATAAATAAGGCACTGTACTTTGAGAATCTTAAATCATTAATTTTTTTTTTTATGTCTGTGTTTTTTCTCTTATATGAACAGGTCTGCACTAGTCTGCATTAATTAAATTTAAGTAGGATTTCTGAGCCTGGATCATTATTAAGTCCGTGGCCCTGATTTAAATCTGCAGTAAAACATTTCTCCATTAAGTCTTGTGCTTTTGTGTCATATTTCATACACTAGTTGTCTCTTAATTAAATCCATGATGGTCCACCAACATAGACTATTAAAATAACTATACTTTGCACTTGACATATTTATGAGACAGAGTCATAAGACTATAGACTGATACTTGAACTACTCACTGAGAAATGCTAATAAGATTATGATGAAGGTTAGATTAGAACATTCCTCTCCTTTCTCTTCTCTTCTTTCTAGAGATTTATTTTTATAACTGCGGTTCGCTTCTACTTCAGATTCTGACTTTTTCCCCAGACCAAATGAAAGCTCTTTCATTGTAGAATAACTGTAAATTAATAGTCAGTGGAAACCTTGCAAAGTGCTAATTTATATCACATGATGTTAATATAAACACTGAGATACATTCTCTGAGTTTTTTGCTATATCGTATTCACAGCTGCAAGTAAATATGTTAATCTAGATATATTTTGCCAAGCCTTTAGGTGTTCAGAATGAAGACAATTTACAAGGACAGAAAAGAGAGAACAGCCCTGAGTGAGAAAGCAGTTAACTTTTAGATAGGGTGGAAGGAAGTCCACATATGTCAACCTTGGATATACTGAATTTTCAATCTGCCCGTCACAAAGAATAATGGTCTTTTCCTGTGTGAATTTTTAGAGAACTTATTGCAGCGTATGGTGAGAGAGTGTCCAATTAATTTTGCTTGCTTTCAGTGGCCTGATAGACACTTTGCTCTTTGTTTCATTCTCTTAGAAATATTTTTTGGTTGTTTGTTTGCCATGTAGAGAGTAGGTAGGGTCTTTAAGGAGGAGAAGTGTGCCTAAGAAATTGGTTAGTTTCAAGTTCCTGGAAGTTGTGTCAAGAAGTGTGGACAGAAACAACAGGTAGCCTCTCCATCAAATGATCTAACACAAACAGGCATTGACTAACATAACTATCGGGAGGAGTTCAAAGCCTTCACATCCATTTATCTGCTTCTTATTCATAACAGTAGACATTCTGCAGCTTTTAGGACTAGTACTATGCGATTCATTCAGCTCTATTTTTCTCGCAGAAGTGTTTTAAAGTACGATGAGTGAGAGTTTAATGTAAAATAAAATATAGTTTTATTCTTAGCCCTGGTCTGCCATGAAAAATCTAAGTGTAAAATAAATTCTAATGTCTTGTCAAGAATAGCAGCTACAGTCAGGCAGCTCCACTAAACACATTAAATCTAATAAAATCACCCTCACGTACTCCTGACACTAGTAGTAATTAAAATAACTTGTTTCAAAAAAATTGGTCCTATACATGAATACTTATTGGCAATTATTTCTTAGTTCTTCAAACCAAAGATAACATAATTTGATTCTCACACAATTTTCTTGTAAATGCCGTTCATATTGGGTTTTATATGCAGCTTAAGACTGTTAATTGCCATTTTGAGCCTCACAGTAAAATAGAGTTCAATATGTCGCTTTTCTCAAGCATAGAGAAATGTTTGAGAAATGCTTGTCTTAGTCTAATGAACTGTGAATAATTTACATCCAGAGTCCTATTTTTCAGTATAAGTGGTTCTGACTTTTCTTAAAGCTTGTAAAGCCTAATCAACGTGTTACATTGATCTGATTAAAGAAATCTGTGGCAAAAGAGAAAGCTGAATCCAAGGCTTCTTCAATGCTGTTTTGGTGTTGCTTTGTTTTTCTTAAGGCCACTTTTTCATTTGGATCTATTTTTCCTTTACCATTCCAGACAACCTATGGTAAACTAAGGCTTTTATTTTCCATGTTTGTGAGAAAATATTATCTGACAAAATATTTTCAAAATCTCCTACCTCCTGGCAGGCACATGCAATAACTTCCTGAATTTACGCAGACCTAGCTGTTCTGTCAGGGAAAAAAAGGAGCTGTTTCAGAGTGTGAACATTTTTGATTTCTGAAAGAATCACAAACATAAGATGTGATTTCAACTAGTTCTGAGCACATGTGTTTGGCAGAACTACGCCAAGGCGATCAAGACTGTGAATCTGGACTCAACATCAACCACTGAAAACAGCAGCTTTGTGTCACTAGCATGAGAAGGTGGTGCGGACATTTTATCTTGCACAGGAGCTTGGAAATGAAGTAAACTAATTTAATATCCACTTGCCCAAGGATCACTTTCTCTAAAAGGCATATTTTTAGAGGGACGTAGACATGTATCAGAGAATGTGTGAATCAAAAGGAATTTTAGAGACAATCTGATTTCACTCCTTATTTTGTAAAAGATGAAACTGAGCTCCAAAAAAATTAAGTGACACATTTATTGTTCCATAATCATGCAGCAGAATGATCAGTAACAGAACAAAGGGAAACCATGGTGTTAATTATTTAAAATTAGGAATGTGGGGAGGAGATGAGGGGAATATCTGGGAAAGGACCAACAAACAGATATTCTTTCTGAGTCCTTATCACAGTATGGCTGCCAGTTAAAGAGATCTCTGCATGAAACTATGTGCCTGCCAGCTATGTGATCTCTTCCTCCTCAATGTGAATGGCAAAGGACTTATACCAAAAACCAAACCCAAATCCACTGCCATTGAGTCAATTCCGACTCATAGCAACCCTATAGGACAGAGTAGAACTGCCCAATAGAGTTTCCAAAGAGCGCCTGGCAGATTCGAACTGCCAACCTCTTGGTTCACAGCCATAGCACTTAACCAAAGGACTTATATGAAGGGAAAAACAAAGAAAAGAAAATAGGAAATGATTTCTTTGCACTTCGAATCTAACCAATTTTGAAAGCTCATGAAGTTAAATGACAAAAAGGAATCGCACTGTATTTTGTATACATGGTTCTATATGTATCTATATGGAGCCCGAGTAACACAGTGGTTAAAGTGTTCAACTGCTAACTGAAAGGTCAGCAACTCGAATTCACCATATATATATATATATATAATGTTGAGTATATATATAAATACATAAAAACTTTTGCTTTCTTCATGTATGATGTCCTTGATGTCATTCCACAACTTGTATGGTCTTCCATCATTAGTGTTCAATGAGTCAAATCTATTCTTGAAATGGTCTCTAAATTCAGATGGGATATACTCAAGGTTGTGCTTTGGCTCTCAGGGGCTTGTTCTAATTGTCTTCAGTTTCGACTTGAGCTTGAGTATTCCACAATCAGCCCCTGGCTTTGTTCTAGCTGATGATATTGAGCTTTTCCATTGTCTTTCCAGAGATGTAGTTGATTTGATTCCTGTGTATTCCATCTGGCGAGGTCCATGTGTGTAGTCACCATTTATGTTGGTGAAAAAAGGTATTTGCAATAAAGTCATTGATTGTGCAAAATTCTAGCATGCGATCTCTGGTATCATTTCTATCACCACGGCCATATTTTCCAACTACCAATCCTTCTTCTTTGTCTCCAACTTTTGCATTCCAGTTACCAGTAATTATTAGTGCACACTGATTGCATGTTTGATCAATTTCAGACTGCAGAAGTTGGTAAAAGTCTTCAATTTCTTAACCTTCGGCCTTAGTAGTTGGTGCATAAGTTTGAATAATAGTCATATGGACAGGCTTTTCTTGTAGGCATATGGATATTATTCTATCATGGACAGCGTTGTACTTCAGGAAAGATGTTGAAATGTTCTTTTTGATGCTGAATGCAGTGTCATTCCTCTTCAATTGTCATTTACTACATAGTGGACTATATGATTGCCCAATTCAAACTGGCCTATGCCAGCCCATTTCAGCTCACTAATGCCTAGGATATCGATGTTTATGCATTCCATATCATGTTTGATGATTTCTAATTTTCCTAGATTCATACTTTGGACATTTCAAGTTTCAATTATTAATGGATGTTTGCAGCAAAACGGATGTCAGAAGAGACTCTGAAACTTGCTCTTGAATGCTGAGTAGCTAAAGTGAAAGGAAGAAATGAGGAAGTAAAGGAGCTGAACAGAAGATTTCAAAGGGCAGCTTGAGAAGACAAAGTATTATAATGACATGTGCAAAGACCTGGAGATAGAAAACCAAAAGGGAAGAACATACTCAGCACTTCACAAGCAGAAAGAACTGAAGAAAAAATTTAAGCCTCAAGTAGCAATACTGAAGAATTCTATGGGGAAAATATTAAATCACACAGGAAGCATCAAAAGAAGATGGGAGGAATACACACAGTCACTGTACCAAAAAGAATTGGCGGACATTCAACTATTTCAGCAGGTAGCATATGACCAAGAACCTATGGTACTGAAGAAAGGAGTCCAAGCTGCACTGAAGGCATTAGGGAAAAACAAGGCTCTAGGAGTTGACAGAATACCAGTTGAGATGTTTCAACAAACCGATACAGCACTGGAAGTGCTCACGTGTCTATGCCAAGAAATTTGGAAGACAGCTTCCTGGCCAACCAACGGGAAGAGATCCATGTTTGTGCCTATTCCCAAGAAAGGTGATCCAACTGAATGTGGAATTATTGAATAATATCATTAATATCATACACAAGTAAAATTTTGAAAAGATCATTTAAAAATGGCTGCAGTAGTATATCAACAGGGAACTGTCAAAAATTCTAACCAGTTTCAGAAGAGGATGTGGAACCAGGGATATCATAGCTGATGTCAGATGGATCCTGGATGAAGGCAGAGGATACCAGAAAGATGTTTGCCTGTGTTTTATTGATATTCAATTTTGTGGATCATAATAAATCATGGATAATATTGCAAAGGATGAGAATTCCAGAACACTTAATTGTGCTCATGAGAAACCTGTGCATAGAACAAGAGGCAGTCGTTTGAACAGAAGAAGGGGATACAGCGTGGTTTAAAGCTGTGTGCCAGTGTTTAACCATACCTATTCAATCTGTATGCTAAGCAAATAATCTGAGAAGCTGGACAATATGAAGAACAGGGTATCAGGATTAGAGGAAGGCTCATTAACAACTTGCATTATGCAGATGACACAACCTTGCTTGCTGAAAGTGAAGAGAACTTGAAGCACTTGACGAAGATCAAAGACCACAGCCTTCAATACAGATTGCACCTCGACATAAAGAAAACAAAAATCCTTACAAATGGAGCAATAAGCAAAGTCATGATAGATGGAGAAAAGATTGAAATTGTCAAGGATTTCATTTTACTTGGAGTCACAATCAACACCCATGGAAGTAGCAGTCAAGAAATCGAATGACTTATTGCATTGGGCAAATCTGCTAAAAAGGACTTCTTTAAAAGTTTGAGAAGCAAAGATATCACCTTGAAGACTAAGGTGCACCTGACCCAAGCCATGGTGTTTTCAATTGCCTCATATATGTGCAAAACTTGGATGATGAATAAGGAAGACCAAAGAAGAATTGACACCTTTGAACTGTGGTCTTGGTGAAAAATATTGACGATACCATGGACTGCCAAAAAAACAAACAAATCTGTCTTGAATGATGTACAATCAGAGTGCTCCTTGGAAGCAAGAATGGTGAGACTGTGTCTCATGTACTTTGGATGAGGGATCAGTACCTGGAGAATGACACCATGCTTGGTAATAAAGAGGGCCAGCAAAAAACAGGAAGACTTCAACGAGATGGATTGACACAGTGGCTGCAACAATGAGGTTAAGCATAGCAACAATTGTGAGGATGGCACAGGACCGGGCAGTATTTCATTCTGTGGTACACAGGGTCGCTATGAGCCGGTACTGGCGTGATGGCACCTAACAACAACAATACACACACACATATGTGTGTATATGTATATATGTAGTCTTAGTCATCTATCACTGCTAAAATAGAAATACCACAAGTGAATAGCTTTAGCAAACTAAGATAGGCTAAAAGTCCAAATTCAGGGTGTTAGCTCTAGGGGAAGCCTTTTTCTCTCTCTGCCAGCCATCTCATTAATCTTCCCCTGGACTAGGAGCTTCTCCACACGGGGGCTCCAAGTCCAAAGGACATGCTCTGCTCCTGGCACAGCCTTCTTGGTGGTATGAGGTCCTCGGCTCTGTTAGCTTCCCTTTCCTTTTATCTCTTGAAAGATAAAAGACGGTGCAGGCCACACCCCAGGGAAACTCCCTTTACATTGGATCAGGGATGTGACCTGGTAAGGGTGGTGTTACAATCCCGCCCTAATCCTTTTTAACATAAAATTACAATCACAAAATGAAGGACAACCATGGCCTAACCAAGTTGATACACACATATTTTGGGGGACACAATTCAATCCCTGACATATATATGTATGTATGTATGTAGTCCCTGGGAAACTCTGTGAATTAGAGCATGTTAGGAGAGTCTCAGGCAAAGCGAGCGTGTGAATACTATCCACCTAAAAAGGTTAAGGTATGGAGGTGGGGCCAAGATGGCCGACTAGGTAGAAGCTACCTCAGATCCCTCTTGCAACAAAGACTTGGAAAAACACGTGAACTGATCACATACATGGCAATCTACGAACCCTGACCATCAAACACAAATCTAAAGAGTTGACCTGAGTGACAGAGACTGAGAACGAACAACCTGGGGAAGCAGCGACTGTTTTCGGAGCCTGGAGCCAGCGTCCCAGTCAGGAAACCTTGGCGCCGGGCTTTGGACTGGGCACAGAGGAGCTGAGCACGGCATACTGAGACAGCACAAACACGGGACGCAGCCCTAGCCCCCAGAAGTGACCTCGGGGGAAGCCCAGCCAGTGCACACAGACAGCACAGTGACGCGGCTGACAGGAGGAGAAGTCACCAGGAGACAGTGACTGGCTTTGGAGCTGGGAGTGTGGAGTCCCAGCCGGGGAACCTTGGCGCTGGGCTTTGGACTGGGAGCAGAGGAACTAACCATGGCTTCTGAGACAGTGAAAGCAGGGGAGGCGGGCCTGACCCTCGGGGGCAATCTCTACCCAGCCAGTGCACACAGTCGACATGCCCCTTGGGAATCTCAGATAAAACAGTCATCCCAAGCAAGATAAGTAATTTTTTTTATATTCCGGGGTGCTACTCTCTCCTATTTATCTGAACCCTCCCCTCCCCTTCCCAGGCGGCTTCATTAACATTGGAATTTCCTGAGCCAGAGAGTGAAGTGCTCTGTGCTTTTTCTTTCTTTTTTGGTCTTTTCCTAACCCATTCTCCTGGCCTGAGAGAAGCAGCTACAAAAAACCCAGGGACCAAAAATCCTTCCTTTAACTGGACTAAAAATACAGAGCCAGCTCCAGCCAAACATATGCGATCCACAGTCTTGGGCTTTCATCCCTACAGGGAACAAGACAGCTATTATAATGCAAAGGCAATTCTGATAGGGATCTGACTGTAATTGTTTTAGCAGATTACTGGAAAGACAAGTTTCCCAGGTCTGATATCCCTGTGTATTCAACAGAGCCCTCACTGACCCACAACAGGGAACTGAGGGCTAAAGCTCCCCCCAGACCACCTAGCCTTCTGCCTTAGGGGTCTAAGGAGGGTGACACCTACCAATCTGTAGAGGTACTTGCATTGGGGGCCTAAGGTACAGCTGCAGAGCCCACCCACCAAAGTGCTTTAGGAATAGAGACACACCTACATCACTGGCACTTGGGGGAAGCCTGTCAGCATCCTGCCCCCCCCCAGCTGGAGTGTGAACCCCTGCTGCTACTAGAATCTGGTGCACACAACTATCACCACTACCTCTCTAGGTGGATAGGTGTCAGTCTGCACCACACACTTGATGACCCCAAATCAGACTCTACTCAGGAATAGTGAATGGACTCTTAGGCTTATATATCTGGTAACAGCCCAAACCAGCTGGTAATAGGACATAAGTGATTCAAGGGCTACAACAATCAAGACAGCGCAATCTAGTAGCCCATCTACATATATTGAAAGAAAACAAAACAAGATAAGACTCAGTGAGCAAATATAGAATAAATCACTACAATATCTTAGAGATGACTAGGAGACAGCGGTCGATATCAAACTACATAAAGAAACAGACAATGATTGCTTCTACAACTCCCCAAACTAAAGAATCAAAATCTTTCCCAAATGAAGATACAATCTTGGCATTGCCAGATGCAGAATATAAAAAAACTAATTTACAGAATGCTTCAAGACATCAGGGATAACCTCAGAAATGAAATAAAGCAATCTACAGAAAAAGCCAAGGAACACACTGATAAAGCAGTTGAAGAACTCAAGATTATTCAAGAACATAGTGAAAAAATTAATAAGTTGCAAGAATCCATAGAGAGACAGCATTCAGAAATCCAAAAGATTAACAGTAAAATTACAGAATTAGACAACTCAATAGGAAGTCAGAGAAGCAGAATTGAGCAATTGGAATGCAGGGTGGGGGATCTGGAGGACAAGGGAATTGACACCAATATCAACCAATATAGCTGGAAAAAAATCAGAAAAAAGAATTTAAAAAAATGAAGAAACCCTAAGAATCATGTGGGACTCCATCAAGAAGAATAACTTGTGTGTGATTGGAGTCCCAGAACAGGGAAGGATAACAGAAATTACACAGAGAATAGTTGAAGATCTGTTGGCAGAAAACTTCCCTGACATCATGAAAGATAAAAGGATATCTATCCAAGATGCTCATTGAACCCTATTTAAGACTGATCCAAAAAGAAAATCACCAAGACATATTATCATCAAACTTGCCAATACCAAAGATAAAGAGAAAATTTTAAAAGCAGCTGGGGATAAAAGAAAGGTCTCCTACAAAGGAGAATCAATAAAAATAAGTTCAGATTACTCAGCAGAAACCATGCAGTCAAGAAGGCAATGGGATGACACATATAGAGCACTGAAGGAGAAAAACTGCCAGCCAAGGATCATATATCCAGCAAAATTCTCTCTAAAATATGAAGGTAAAATTAAAACATTTACAGATAAACACAAGCTTAGAGAATTTGCAAAAACAAAACCAAAGCTACAAGAAATAGTAAAGGAAATTGTCAGAAAACCAATAATATCAGATACCAGCACAACACAAGGTCACAGAACAGAACATCCTGATATCAACTCAAATAGGGAAATCACAAAAACAAATTAAGATTAATTTTAAAAAGAAAAAAATGCTCAAAACAGGGAATCATTGAAGTCAATATGTAAAAGATCACAATAATCAAAAAGAGGGACTAAATACAGGAGGCATAGAACTGTCATATGGAGAGGGAAACAAGGCGATATAGGACAATACAAGTTAGGTTTTTACTTAGAAAAATAGGGGTAAATATTAAGGTAACCACAAAGAGGTATAACAACTCCATAACTCAAAATAAAAACCAAGAAAAACATAACGACTCAGCAAACATAAAGTCAACTATTATGAAAATGAAGAACACAACAGTTTACAAAGAAAAACATCTCAGCATAAAAAAGTAAGTGGAAAAATGAAATTGTCAACAACACACACAAAAAGGCATCAAAATGACAGCACTAAACACATAAATACATATCTATAATTACGCTGAATGTAAATGGACTAAATGCATCAATAAAGAGACAGAGAGTCTCAGACTGGATAAAGAAACATGATCCGTCTATATGCTGCCTACCAGAGACACACTTTAGACTTAGAGACACAAACAAACTAAAACTCAAAGGATGGAAAAAAATATATCAAGCAAACAACAAGCAAAAAAGAAGAGGAGTAGCAATATTAATTTCTGACAAAATAGACTTTAGACTTAAATCCACCACAAAGGATAAAGAAGGACACTACATAATGATTAAAGGGACAATTTTCCAGGAAGATATAACCATATTAAATATTTATGCACTCAATGACGGGCTGCAAGATACATAAAACAAACTTTAACAAAACTGAAAAGTGAGATAGACACCTCCACAATTATAGTAGGAGACTTCAACACCCCACTTTTGGAGAAGGGCAGGACTTCCAGTAAGAAGCTCAATAGAGACACAGAAGACCTAATTGCTACAATCAACCAACTTGACCTCATAGACTTATACAGAACACTCCACCCAACAGCTGCAAAGTATACTTTTTTTTCTAGTGCACATGGAACATTCTCTAGAATAGACCACATATTAGGTCATAAAACAAACCTTTGCAGAATCCAAAACATCAAAATATTGCAAAGCATCTTCTCAGACCACAAGGTCATAAAAGTGGAAATCAATAACAGAAAAATTAGGGAAAAGAAATCAAATACTTGGAAACTGAACAATACCCTGCTGAAAAAGACTGGGTTATAGAAGACATTAAGGATGGAATAAAGAAATTCATAGAATGCAACGAGAATGAAAACACTTCCTATCAAAACCTCTGGGACACAACAAAAGCAGTGCGCAGAGGTCAATTTATATCGATAAATGCACACATACATAAAGAAGAAAGAGCCTAAATCAGAGAACTGTCCCTACAACTTGAACAAATAGAAAGTGAGCAACAAAAGAATCTATCAGGCACCAGAAGAAAACAAATAATAAAAATTAGAGCTGAACTAAATGAATTAGAGAACAGAAAAACAATTGAAAGAATTAACAAAGCCAAAAGCTGGTTCTTTGAAAAAATTAACAAAATTGATAAACCATTGGCCGGACTGACTAAAGAAATACAGGAAAAGAAGCAAATAACCTGAATAAGAAACAAGATGGGCCACATCACAACAGACCCAACTGAAATTAAAAGAATCATAGCAGATTATTATGAAAAATTGTACTCTAACAAATTTGAAAACCTAGAAGAAATGGAGGAATTCCTAGAAAAACACTACCTACCTAAACTAACACAATCAGAAGTAGAACAACTAAACAGGCACATAACAAAAAAAGAGATTGAAACGGTAATCAAAAAACTCCCAACAAAAAAAAAGCCCTAGCCCGGATGGCTTTACTGCAGAGTTCTACCAAACTTTCAGAGAAGAGTTAACACCACTACTACTAAAGGTATTTCAAAGCATAGAAAATGACGGAATACTACCTAACTCATTCTATGAAGCCACCATGTCCCTGATACCAAAAGCAGGTAAAGACACCACAAAAAAAGAAAATTATAGACCTATATCCCTCATGAACATAGATGCAAAAATCCTCAACAAAATTCTAGCCAATAGAATTCAACAACATACCAAAAAAATAATCCACCATGACCAAGTGGGATTTATACCAGCTATGCAAGGCTGGTTTAATGTTAGAAGAACCGTTAATGTAATCCACCATATAAATAAAACAAAAGACAAAAACCACATGATCTCATCAATTGATGCAGAAAAGGCATTTGACAAAGTCCAACACCCATTCATGATAAAAACTCTCAGCAAAATAGGAATTGAAGGAAAACTCCTCAACATAATAAAGGGCATCTTATACAAAGCCAACAGCCAACATCACTCTAAATGGAGAGAGCCTGAAAGCATTTCCCCTGAGAACAGGAACCAGACAAGGATGCCCTTTATCACCGCTCTTATTCAACATTGTGCTAGAAGTCCTAGCCAGGGCAATTAGGCTAGACAAAGAAATAAAGGGCATCCGGATTGGCAAGGAAGAAGTATAATCATCTCTATTTGCAGATGACATGATCTTATACACAGAAAACCCTAAGGAATCCTCCAGAAAACTACTGAAACTAATAGAAGAGTTTGGCAGAGTCTCAGGTTATAAGATAAACATACAAAAATCACTTGGATTCCTCTACATCAACAAAACGAACATCAAAGAGGAAATCACCAAATCAATACCATTCACAGTAGCCCCCAAGAAGATAAAATACTTAGGAAAAAACCTTACCAAAGATGTAAAAGACTTATATAAAGAAAACTACAAAGTACTAGTGCAAGAAACTAAAAAGGACCTACATAAGTGGAAAAACATACCTTGCTCATGGTTACGAAGACTTAACATAGTAAAAATGTCTATTCTACCAAAAGCCATCTACACATACAATGCACTTCTGATCCAAATTCCAATGACACTTTTTAATGTGATGGAGAAACAAATCATCAACTTCATATGGAAGGGACAGAAGCCCTGGATAAGTAAAGCATTACTGAAAAAGAAGAAGAAAGTGGGAGGCCTCACTCTACCTGATTTTAGAACATATTATACAGCTACAGTAGTGAAAACAGCCTGGTATTGATACAACAGGCACATAGACCAATGGAACAGAATTGAGAACCCAGATATAAATCCATCCACATATGAGCAGCTGGTATTTGACAAAGGCCCAGTGTCAGTTAATTGGGGAAAAGATAGTCTTTTTAACAAATGGTGCTGGCATAACTGGATATCCATTTGCAAAAAAATGAAACAGGACCGATACCTCACAGCATGCACAAAAACTAACTCCAAGTGGATCAAAGACCTAAACATAAAGACTAAAACAATAAAGATCATGGAAGAAAAAATAGGGACAATGTTAGGAGCCCTAATACAAGGCATAAACAGAATACAAAATATTAACAAAAATGATGAAGAGAAACCAGATAACTGGGAGCTCCTAAAATCAAACACCTATGCTCATCTAAAGACTTCACCAAAAGAGTAAAAAGACCACCTACAGATTGGAAAAGAATTTTCAGCTATGACATCTCCGACCGGCGCCTGATCTCTAAAATCTATATGATTCTGCTAAAACTCAACCGCAAAAAGACAAACAACCTAATCAAAAAGTGGGCAAAGGGTATGAACACACACTTCACTAAAGAAGATATTCAGGCAGCTAACAGATACATGAGAAAATGCTCTTGATCATTAGCCATTAGAGAAATGCAAATCAAAACTATGATGAGATTCCATCTCACTCCAACAAGGCTGGCATTAATCCAAAAAACACAAAATAATAAATGTTGGAGAGGCTGCGGAGAGATTGGAACTCTTATACACTGCTGGTGGGAATGTAAAATGGTACAACCACTTTGGAAATCCATCTGGCGTTTCCTTAAAAAGTTAGAAATAGAACTACCATACAACCCAGAAATCCCACTCCTAGGAATATACCCTAGAGAAATAAGAGCCTTTACACGAACAGATGTATGCACACCCATGTTTATTGCAGCTCTGTTTATAATAGCAAAAATCTGGAAGCAACCAAGGTGTCCATCAATGGATGAATGGTTAAATAAATTATGGTATATTCACACAATGGAATACTACGCATCGATAAAGAACAGTGACGAATCTGTGAAACATTTCATAACATGGAGGAACCTGGAAGGCATTATGCTGAGTGAAATTAGTCAGAGGATAAAGGACAAATATTGTGTAAGACCGCTATTATAAGATCATGGGAAATAGTAAAAACTGAGAAGAACACATACTTTTGTGGTTATGAGGTGGGAGGGAAGGAGGGTGGGAGAGGGTTATTTACTGATTAGTTAGTAGATAAGAACTAGTTTAGGTGAAGGGAAGGACAATACTCAATACATGGAAGGTCAGCTCAACTGGACTGGACCAAAAGCAAAGAAGTTTCTGGGACAAACTGAATGCTTCAAAGGTCAGCGGAGCAAGGGCGGGGGTTTGGGGGCTATGGCTTAAGGGGACTTCTAAGTCAGTTGGCAAAATAATTCTATTATGAAAACATTCTGCATCCCACTTTGAAATGTGGCATCTGGGGTCTTAAATGCTAACAAGCGGCCATCTAAGATGCATCAATTGGTCTCAACCCACCTAGATCAAAGGAGAATGAAGAACACCAAGGTCACACGATAACTATGAGCCCAAGAGACAGAAAGGGCCACATGAACCAGAGACTTGCATCATCCTGAGACCAGAAGAACTACATGGTGCTCGGCCACAACCAATGTCTGCCCTGACAGGGAGCACAACAGAGAACCCCTGAGGGAGCAGGAGAACAGTGGGATGCAGACCCCAAATTCTCATAAAAAGACCAGGCTTAATGGTCTGACTGAGACTAGAGGAATCCCGGAGATCATGGTCCCCAAACCTTCTGTTGGCCCAGGACAGGAACCATTCCTGAAGACAACTCATCAGACATGGAAGGGAGTGGACAATGGGTTGGAGAGAGATGCTGACGAAGAGTGAGCTACTTGTATCAGGTGGACCCTGAGACTGTGTTGGCATCTCCTGTCTGGAGGGGAGATAGGAGGGTAAAGAGGGTTAGAAACCGGCTAAATCGTCACGAAAGGAGAGACCGGAAGGAAGGAGCTGGCTGACTCATTACGGGGAGAGTAAGTGGGAGTATGGAGTAAGGTGTATATAAGCTTATATGTGACAGACTGACTTGATATGTAAACTTTCAGTTAAAGCACAATAAAAATTATTAAAAAAAAATGGTTAAGGTATGGAAACTGAAATCTAGCCACTGTCAAGAAAGATGAAGGAAACAATGTTCTCAAGTTTGGCATTACGTGAACAACTAGAAGGTGAAGGTAGGTCACAGGAAAGCTAAATCCAATGTCTAGGATGAGAAGAATGAGGAGTTTATGATGACTTACATGTTATAGAAAATCAGGGTCTAAATAAAATGAGGAAAGTTTATGATCGTGGGCAGTAAACTTTTTCTGCAAAGGGCTAAAGGGTAAATATTTTGGGCTTTGAAGACAATGTGGTTTCTGTCATTACTACTCCACTCTGTTGTCTGTAGCATGGAGGCAGCCATAGAGGAGACATAAACAAATGGGCATAACTGTGTTCCAATAAAACTTTATTTACCAAAAGAGGCAACAGAGAAGATTTGGACCGTGGGCTATAATTTGTCTACACTTGTTCTAGGTAGGTAGATAGAAAAATAGTAAGTAGGTAGATAAATAGATTGATAAAATAGATGACAGATAGATACATGATATAGTCCACTGCTGTCGAGTTGATTCCAACTCATAGTGACCATATAGGACAGAGTAGAACTGCCCCAAGGTTTCCAAGGAGTGGCTGGTGGATTTGAACTGCTGACCTTTTGGTTAGCAGCCAAACATTTAACCACTGCACAATCAGGGCTCTGATACATAATATAGATATAGATATAGATATAATGTATTCCTCCATAAGCAATGTATCTACCTATTCTCAGGGATATATCTAAATATTCTCTGAAAATAATTGAGCCATGTAGGTTTCTAATAAAAAATAAAGAACATGTCTTTGCTCTAATATCTGGATCCTTTAGAAGATAAAGTTTAGATAATTCGTCGATTTTTGTCTGCCACATTTTAGTGTTCACACATCACTCAAGTCTATTAGATCTTGTATCTGGGCTGGATATTTGAATTCTTTTAGTTCACAACTACGTTATAGAGACATAGAAGGGAACTAGTGCCTTTCTACTGATTGATATTTTCCCAGGAGTTTAGAATTCCATCGAGTGGTGTTTTAAAGCCATCTGTTTCTCTTGCATAGCAAGTATTTTCATCATATTACCTTTTCAAATTTGGAAAAGAATACTAAATTGTTAAATGATGCCAAAAACACATTACCTTTATTCACCATCTTAGTTACTGGTACTTACGTTTTCAGTGATTTCTTTTCTGTCCTTCTCCCATTTCCCATCCATCAGCAAGTCCCTGACATCCGACATCACATCATCTCCTCTACTATTCTTATCTAAGTGGCCATCGTATCTTTTCTGGGCAAGTGGCATAACCTTCAGACAAGTCTTCCTGTTTCCAGTCTTGCCTTCCCTGTTAAGCACCTTCCACACACCCCAGGCAGCATACCTTTTAAAAATATAAACCAGATCATATCCCTCCTATGATTAAAACACTCACTTGGCTTCCCATTATAAAAAAAATAGAACAAAATCCATGATATGGACTGTGCTTTACTCTCTGATTTCATCTTTAGCATTCTCTCCTTTATTTGCTACACTTTAGCCAAACTGGATTTCTGATTTTTTCAATGCTGACATTGACACCAAGGCATTTAACTCGCTGTTCTGCTTAGAACTCACTTTCTCATATCTTGGTGTGAATAGTTCCGCTTCAATATTTAGGTCCCAGCTGAAACATCAAGTCATCACACGTCTTCTCTCTTATTTATTTATTTTCTTCATAGCACATTCATCAATGACTGAAAGTACTTTTTTACTTGTTCCTTTTTTGTCTCCACAACTAGAATAAAGGAACCATAAAGAAAAAGAATATGTCAGTGATACCTCTTACGGCATTCCAGGACTTCTGAAAGTGACTGACACATGGTAGATGCTCATTAAATACTTTTTAGAAGAATGAATGAATGAACCAGCATGAGACTTTTTCGTGTATCCTCTTATGTATTATTTTAAAACAGCCCTGTAATGTAGGTGGAATAAATATTGTCAGACAATAAAACAAGGTCTAAGAGGAGTTACATTGTTTTTCCACATGAATTGAGATACAAAATGGCAGAACTGCCACATTAACATCAACGTTTCACCTCTAAACCCAGTTTATTTATTTAACAAACTCTTATGTGTTCTTAGTTATGTATCAAGAACTATACTAAGCATTTCAAAAATATTAGCACTTTTAATATTTTTAATAATGGGCCATAAAATAACAATAATGTCTATCATCATTATTTTATAGGTGAGAAAACTGAGGCACAGAGCAGTTAAATAACTAAAAAATCTCACCAATACCAAGTGTTAGTGGTTAGATTTGAACCCAGGTGGTGCAGTGGTTAAGAGCTTGGCTGGTAACAAAAAAGTCAGCAGTTTGAATCCACCAGCCGCTCCTTGGAAACCCTAAGGGGTAGTTCTACTCTGTTGTTTACGGTCGTTATAAGTTGAAATTGACTCAACAGTAATGGGTTTATTAGGGCTTTAGAGTCCTTGTTCTTACCCAGTACATTATGCTGGTTTCTGTAACACACAGTCTATAACTGGGACTCTTAGGTTTGAAGAGTCATAAAGACTGTATTAGTTTCCTATTGCTGCTGTAACAAATTACCACAATCTTAGTGGTTTAAAACAATATAAATGTATACTCTTATAGAGATCAGAAGTCTGAAATTAGTCTTAAAGAATTAAAATGAAAGCATTGGCAGGGCTGCTTCCTTCTGGAGACTCCAGGGGAGAATCTGTTTGCTTGTCTTTTCTAGATTCTAGAGGCTACGTGTGTTCCTTGGCTGTGACCCCTTACTTCATCTTTAAAACCAGTAGCATGGCATCTTCTCTGTTTCTGCTTCCCTCTTCTTCTATTGTCACAAGGCCTTCTGATTCTGACTCGTCCTGTGTCCTTCTTATAAGGACTCCTGTGATTACCTCAGGCCCATCCAAATAACCCAGGGTAATCTCCCCATCTCAAGATCCTTTAACTCAATCATATCTGCAAGCCTATTTCACCATATAAGGTATCATGCACAGGTCCTAGGGATTAGGACTAGGAGATCTTTGTGGGGAGGACATTATTTAGCCTATCTCAAATAGTAACTACTCAACTGCTCAATATCAACTATCTTAACTACCTAACCAAGTATAAACGGAAGTGAATTACTAATATTGTTACTGTTCAAGTCTCCTAAGTAGGGCATACTCTTCTCCCTATTCTAAATTGCCTCCCACACCCATCCCCTGCTTCCTATTTTCAGCCTTCTCTATTTTCCCCCACAGTACTAACACCAGTGGCAACTATGCAAACTATGTATACTTTTTATATTTAATTTGTTTCTCCTCCACTAGAATGTAAACTCTGCAAAGGAAGTATTTTCATGGATTTGTTCGCTGACGTACCCCACCCTATGCCTAGAACAATATCTAGCACAGAATAGGCGCTCAATAATTTTTCTTGAAATAGCAAATACATGAATAAATATCAGCGCACAGATCAGACTCAGAGAGCAGAGTGAGGTTGATGGAATAATAGCTTTGTTCAACTTAGTATTTCATTAACTATTTAAAAAATATTTTACATGGATTATTTTATTACAATCATATGAGCTTATTATTGAAATCTTTGTGATGGGAAAGGACACAATCAAACAGATCAGGGACTAGAATAGTGTCTGGCACATAGTAGGCACTAAGTCAAATCTGATGAATAAATAAATGAATGGATCACAGATTTAGGCACAGACTAGTTAACTCTTTCCTCATGTTCATAGCTAAAAATCCAGCCTATGCTAATTGATTTTACCAGAACTCTAACAGCGTATTCTAATACTGTAGTTAAATATGTCTTCCATAGTGTTCGATTCTCATTGTATGCGTGTATACGTGTGTGTGTAAGGGAGAGAGAGAGAACCTTGGAATATCACTATAATGAAATGGAACTGTTTGTTCTCCCCTCCCCAAACAAATTTCAAATTACAATTTACTCTTAATTTTTAACACCACAACTTACCAGAATTAGCTTTCATGGAAGAAAATGAGGATTTGGAATCCAGTTACTTCATAGTAGGGCCTGGAACTATCAGTCACTGTTACAAGCAATATGGTTGAAGAGAGTACTGATTTCTTTGACCACAACATAGTCCAGGTAAATCTTCAAACTGATAGGTCACTGAAATGAGGATGAAGGCTGGAATGCATTGCAATTATCTACAAAACTGAAATCACACAGATCTCATTTAGTTGCAGTCATCTCAAGAGTTTTTTCTAGCTGTTTTATAAGTTCTACCACTTGTTCATCAGTTTGTCGTACTGTGGTCGGTTGCACATTGCTATGATGCTGGAAGTGATGCACCAGTATTTCAAATATCAGCAAGGCCATTCATGGCGGACAGGCTTCAGTGGATCTTCCAGGCTAAGGCAGACTATGAAGAAAGGCCTGGTGGTCTGCTTCCAAAAATTATCCAGTGAAAACCTTATTGATCACAATAGAATATTGTCTGACTCATTTTCTTCAGACACGTCATCAGGAAGAAAAAAATCACTGGGAGAGGGCATCATGTTTGGTGAAGTAGAGGGCCAGTGAGGGTGTGGGAGACCCTTGGTGAGATGAATTGGCACCATAATGGACTGAAGCATTCCAGCAATAGTGAGGATGACCCAAGTCCAGGCAACATTTTGTTCTGTTGTACATAAGTTTGCCATGAGTTGAAGTTGGCGTGATGGCAAGAATCTACTTTATAGTTTCTAATTCTGTCATTCTGTCAGTCATTCTGATATGACCAGAGAATTAATTTTGACCCATATCACTTCATTCACTCTTATGACTTACAAAACCTATTATATATGTACGTATATATGAATGCGTATGTATATATGTGCATATATATTATTGTCTGCGTTTAATTTTAGTACTTTCAGAGCATTCTAGATTGATTTAGGAAGACATAATTTGGAGAGTTAACTGGTCCGTCCTCTTCTGCACCACTCACACGGTTGTCTATTAGTAACTTGTATGATACACTCCTTGCATTTGAAAGTTCTCCTTAGTCCTAACTTAAACACCTATTTAAATACATTTCAATCTATTTTCTTTTGCTTTTAAAATGTTACTGTCTTCTGGGTACAGCAGCCCTTCTTCCATTTGAATTTACTAGATCACTTCATATTTTAAGTGTAGTACATACTCTTCTGAAATTGTCCTTTAAAAAGCAAGGATCCCAAATTTCCAGAAAGCTTTTTACGATTAATGTGAAATGGCTGTCTGCCAGCGTAGGAGCCTCAAAATGCTGCCTGTCAGAGAGCCAACCCGGCGGTTAGAAGTGCTGTGAATACTCCTGTGAATGCAGAATTCAAATTACCTTGTGCTATTGCACTGATGTGTCTTAATTTCAAATCAGATCAACTGTCAATTTTATTTGAATAAAACTCATCCTCACAGAGGCTGCAACCCCCTTTACTCCCCCATCCCTCCTTTATCTTTTTAAACTGCAACCACCACAAAGCTGGAGTTGTGAGGGTTTTGCCTGACTTTTTAAAAGTAAAAACTGAGTTGGCAGTGATGTTAAAATTTATTGGCCCACTTTGGTAAAAAAAATATATATATATATATATATATATATATATATATATATATATATATATACACAGATGGACTTATAATATTTCACTTTTATTCTCATTTTACATAGCTGGACTCCTGCTTAAGTAGGAGGTGTGGAAATTAATTATTTTCCTCCATGTGTACCATCCTCTTGTGGCTTCTGTCACCAATCAGCACATTGTGTGGTTTTATAACCAGAATTCTGCCTCCAAGCATGCCTCATTAAGTTGACCTTATCACCATCAAACTCTGTGATTGGCTAGTTTTAATCACGTGACTCAGCCTCCCTCGTCAGCATTGAGATAGGGCAAACTAGTCTCTCATTAGTTGCATTTATAAAGTGGTAGAGTTCAAAATAAACAAGAAAGCACATAAATTTCAAGCTGAAGGACCATAAAGGTCATGCAGTCCAACCTCTTCATTTGCACTGAAGAAAATCAGCCTGGAGAGTTTGAAACAATGGTATAGGATCCCCTGGGTAGTTCGAGGCAAGGCTGGTAGTTTGAGGCAAGGCAGGAGTTCAGTAATTCCATAAGCGGCAGCAAAGTAGACCCAGTATTAGGGAAAATATGCAGAAATCTAACCACGTCACTCCACAACTTAAAATCATTTTATGGTCTCTCTCCCATTGCCTTCAGAATAAAGCTTGAACTCTGGCATATATGTTCCTTCATGGTCTGCCTCATGACTTATCAGGTGCTTTGTTAACAGTTTCCCAAATATGCCGGGATCTAGCACAAATCTTTCTCCGTGTATTCTGTCTACCTGGACTTCTCTTTAGGCAGGGACAACCAGCTGATCGCACTGTCCTTCATAATCAGAACAAGCATCATTTTCTTTGGAAACATTTCCTAAGCCTCTGTGGGCAATTTAGGGACTCTTCTCTGTGCTTCTCCATAATACTTATTATGTGCACCTCTGCTACATCTCTCATAACACTCTATTATAGTTAAAGATTTTCTGGAATCTCCCAGTTGAATAAGAACACTTTGATCATAGAAAGTCTAACTAGTTCATTTCTGTATTCCCAGTGCCTAGCATGGTCTCTGCTTCCAAAAACTAGCCAATGAAAACTTCATAGATTACAACAGAACGTTTTGACTGGCCTGCTTTGGACATGTCATCAGGAGGAATCAATCCCTGAAGGAGGACATCATGTTTGGTGAAGTAGAAGGACATTGAGGGCAAGGGAAACCTTTAGAGAGATGGTTTGGTACAGTGGCTGCAACAATAAATTCAAGCATGCTGGCGAATGTGGTAATGATGCAGGATCCTGCAAGTTTCATTCTGTTGTACATAATAAGGTCACCAGGAGTCATAGTCTACTCCATGGCAGTTAACCTCAATAAATAACAACGACATGGTGTATTACCCTGGCAGGCAGGCAATAGAAGCTTGTTGAATGAAGGAAGGAAAATAGACATGTTTAATTGATGATCCCCTCTTACACTTTTCTCCTCCCTATTTTACCTTTTTTTTGCCGTGGAGTTGATTTCAACTCATAACGACTCCATAAGATGAATAGAACTGCCTCATAAAGTTTTCTAGGCTGTTTTCTTAATTGTTCTGTTGTACGTGGGATTCCTATGAGTGGGAAGCAACTTGACGACACCTAACAACAACAATCTTAACGGGGGCAGTCTGCCGGGTCTTTCTCCTGTTGAGTGAGTGGCTGGGTGGGTTCCAACCTAAAAACTTTCAGTTAGCAGTTAAATGCTTAACTGTTGTGCCACCAGGGCTCCTTCTATGCTTATAGCCCCCACTGTTTAAACATTTGCCAGGCTTCTACCATCATTTCCCTTTCTGGAAGATAAGCATGCGATTCCTAATAATAAAATAATTCCCAGCAACTCTTTAATTGCTTTTATTTTCAACTGTAATTCCCAAGGGCACACAAAAAAGACAAGGTCTATGCATCACGAAGTGAAGTGGGGATTTGGCAGTGCAACCATTAATTGGATCAATGTAGATAACTAACCCAAATAATCCCTGCAGTAGAGGAGCTAGTGCTCTCTGGCACTGTATTTTCTTTAAGAAACACGAAATATATGGAACTTATGTGGATATTTCAGATTGAGTTCACTTTTTAGGATGCTTAATAGATGAGATTGATGAGATGTGTGCTGAGCTTCCACTTCATTTTTTGTGTCCTTATTGTCTAAATAGTGAGAGTCTTTTTCTTGAAATATCATAACTGGGAAGAAGATACAAAATACATCTCAGATGGAAGGAGTTATGTGATGATACTGGGGTAGTGGGAAAGTAAGAACAAGGAAAAAGTTGGATTTAAAACTGACCAGCTTACCATGTGATAAGTCATGAAACCACAAATAATATTAAATTGTTTTTCTTAGCTAGTCAGATAAGTTACAGTGAAAATTTTACGTATGTAATATTCTTTTAAAAAGAGGGTAAAACTTTAGGCTATTTCCTGTCTATTAATTTCTAAAAATAGAAAATGATGTTAATGGATATATAGCAGAACTAAATATGGTTCCTCAGATAAGTAACTTAAATACATAGGTCTTTCTTTTGGATGGTCAGAGAAAATTTTAATTTATAATAATATTTTGAGATAACTGGTTAATGTTGCTAACCTATTATATGTGGTACTTTGTAATGCTTCATTCTCAGAATGATACAAATACTTAGAAAAAATGAGATACAAGAAGAGTAAGAATGTAAATATTACATAGATTATTTTTTAGTGAGAAAGTACATATCACAAATTGATAAAGAAAACTAGAAATTCCATTCTGCTGAGAAAGAATTATTTTTTTAAGAATAGACACAGGAGTGTATACGTTTTGTTTACCTGAAGAACCAAAAGCAAACTATAGCCTCAAGAAAAAGTGAAACACAAATATATCATGCAAAGTACTTTCTTGCATTTTCAAGGCGTTCATACTGTAGCAGCTTCTAGATTACCCACTTCTTTTCTCTTGATACGTTTGTGATATATCTTGCAAACAGATAAGATTGCAGGATTTTGTGAACACGTGATAATGATTTCTGTGCATGCAAAGAACAAGATGGCCAACCTGGACACAGAGCTTCTTCTGTGGATTGGGGCCCTCTAGCCAGTTTTTCATGAAAGCTCTTCTTCCTCCATGAAGTAGTCGTTAATGTTGTTGTTGTTGTGTGCCATTGAGTTGATTTTGACTCATAGCAACCCTATAGGACAGAGGAAGGCTGCCCCATAGGGTTTCTTAGGATGTAATTTTTATAGGAGCAGATCACCAGGTCTTTTTCCCTCAGAGCTACTGGTGGCTTTGAACCCCTGACCGTTCAGTTAGCAGCCCAGAACTTAGCCATTGTGCCTCAAGCAACCAGGGGTCTTACACACCCACTTCCCCCTTACTGACATGGTTAGGTTCCAAAGACCGGGCCATTATGTAAAATCGGTGTTATGTGAAAATGAAGGATGACTACATCAGATCACAAAATGGAAGATGACTACATCATCACATAACTGTCAAGGTACATCATTATATAACTGCCAAACTACTGAGAATCATGTTGCAGCCAAGTCGACACATAACCTTAATCATTGCAGCCAGCATTACTCTCACATTGCACCTCAGTGTTTGTTACTGCCAGACATATGTTGTTAATGAGCAAAATAGTCAGATCATAGATTTTTTACTATTGTTGTAAATAGGGGTGGATTAACCAGTAAGCAAGGTATGCATCAGGTTCCATTGAGCAAGGTATACATGAGCTCAATTTTGTTTATTTGCTAACCTATGGTAAGCAATTTCACATGGGTTTCACCACATCTTGGACATGGTGGGGGGCAGGTGGAATTGTGCACTGCAGATTGGTGGGAAGGTGCAACTCAGATTGTGTGTACCTTGCTCACTGAGATAGTCAATAAGTGAGGAGTAGGTGTACTCTTCTCATGGTTCTTCACAAGGCCTAGTAGTGTGTTTCCCATCCAACAGTCGACAATTGCTGGAGAGTGAACAATCAACAATTGCTGATATTCATGGTTAAAAGCATATTCATCCTGTCACCAAAATTTGGGTGAATTTTTCTACAGGACTTTTCTAAATTCACTCTGCATCAAGAAAAAACATGGTAAGAAGGGTACCCTGGGGGTATGAAATCAGGATAATCAGGATGGTCCAGTAATATTGTTGGCTGTAGACAAGTCACCATATTGTCGTGACTGGCAAATGAGATAAAACATAGCATCTCGTGTAAACAATCAAGGTGCCAGTTTCATGTATTATAATCATTAGTCATTTGGATCACCCTGTAATTTTCGATTCTTAGTATTTTCTTGCATATTTTCCTTTTACTATTCTTAAAATATGTTTTGTCTTTCTAAGAATGCTTCAGGGGTATAGAGATTTTTATTTTTCTTCCTCCTTTTCCACACTACCTACCAAGTTTCTATTCTGTAGCATTTCTTGATAAATTATAAACAGTCCAACAGGTATTATGGAAATTCACCAATATTTGGAGGCCATCTTACTCATGTTATTTATAGGCTTACCAACTTTCTTTATGCAGATACTTATGGTTGGCTGAAAGCAAAAAATACCATAAAGATGTTTACC
This sequence comes from Elephas maximus indicus, assembly GCF_024166365.1. NCBI lineage: Eukaryota > Metazoa > Chordata > Mammalia > Proboscidea > Elephantidae > Elephas > Elephas maximus. Next base: position 142,067,226 of record NC_064821.1, read on the forward strand.
TGTGTTTTATTGACTATGCAAAGGCATTTGACTGTGTGGGTCATAACAAATTATGGATAACATTGTGAAGAATGGGAATTCCAAAACACTTAATCATGCTTATGAGGAACCTGTACATAGACAAAGAGGCAGTCATTTGAACTGAACAAGGGGCTATTCAGTGGTTTAAAATCAGAAAAGGTGTGTGTCAGGGTTGTCTTCTTTCATCAAACTTATTCAGTTGGTGTGCTGAGCAAATAATCCAAGAAGCTGCACTATATGAAGAAGAATGGGGCATCAGGATTGCAGGGAGACTCATTAATAACCTACAATATACGAATGATACAACCTTCCTTGCTGAAAGCAAAGAAGACTTGAAGCACTTACTGATGAAGATCGAAGACTGCAGCCTTCAGTATGATTACACTTCAACATAAACAAAACAAAAATCCTCACAACTAGACCAATAAGCAACCCAAGGATAAATGGAGAAAATGCTGAAGTTGTCAAGGATTTCATTTTACTTTAATCAACACACTCAATGCCCATGGAAGCAGCGGTCAAGAAATTCAATGACATATTTCCTTGGGAAAATGTGCTGTAAAAGACCTCTTTAAAGTGTTAAACAGCAAGCTGTCACTTTGAGGACTAAGGTATATCTGACCCAAGCCATGGTATTTTCAATTGCCTTATATGCACACGCAAGTTGACAATGAATTAGGATGACTGAAGAATTTAAGCCTTTGAATTTTGGTGTTAGCAAAGAATTTCGAATATACCCTGGACCACCAGAAGAATGAACAAATTTTTTTTGGAAGAAGTACAGCCAGAATGCTCCTTAGAAGTGAGGATGGTTAGACTTTGTCTCAAGTACTTTGGACATTGTTATGGATTGAATTATGTCCCCCCAAAATGTGTCAACTTGGCTAGGCCATGATTCCCAGTATTGTATGATTGTCCACCATTCTGTCACCTGATGTGATTTTCTTATGTGTTGTAAATCCTTCCTCCATGATGTTAATGAGGCAGGATTAGAAGCAGTTATGTTAATGACTCAGGATTCAATCTATGAGATTAGGTTGTATCTTGAGTCAACTTCTTTTGAGATGTAAAAGAAAAAACATGTGGAGAGACAGGGGGATCTCATACAACCAAGAAGGAAGTGCCAGGAGCACAGCACCTCCATTAGACCTGGGGTCCCTGTGGTGAGAAGCTCCCAGACCAGGGGAAGATTGATGACAAGGACCTTCTCCCAGAGCCGACAGAGAAAGAAAGCCTTCCCCTAGAGCTGGCACCCTGAATCTGGACTTCCAGCCTCCTAAACTATAAAAGAATGAACTGTTTGTTAAAGCCATCCACTTGATGATTAGGACAGACATGTTATCAGGAGGAATCAGTCCCTAGAGAAGAACATCATGCTCGGTAAAGTAGAAGGTCAGAGAAAAAGAGGTTGACCCTAAATGAGATGAATTGACAAAGTGGCTGCAACAATGGGCTCAAACATAGCAAGGATTGGAAGGATGGCACCAGACTGGGCAGTGTTTTGTTCTGTTTCACATAGGGTCACTATGAGTTGGAATCGACTCCACAGCAACTAACAACAGCAACTACATGATAAACCTGGCCTAATTGCTCAATGACAAGATTTTATTCAACGAATCACTCAATAGAGCAGTCAGGTTTGCTATGAAAAGAATGAGCATTTACTGTTATAATAAAGGTTAGAATTGGACAGAATCATATCTATGAAGCATGCTAGTTAACATTACAAGAATTTCCACAAAATTTATTTTTTAGCTATGGTCATTGCTATTTCAGGTATCCTAATTCTAAGTCATCGTAATGTAATGAGCTATGTGATTTGTGCTGGGAAAAAAATCATTGCTTTATATCCTGTTGGGTGGAATAACCCAACTGTACCTGAGTTCTATGTTTCTACACGCTTTCAGCTTTTAGATGGCAATGGGTTTCTGTTTCTGCTAGCAACAGCGAAAGGCTTGGCCTCCAGAGTAAAAGCAGTATCATGTCAAAGAGGGAAATGGGCTTCGTTGTACCTGTGGTTTGATGTAATGGTTGTTAGGCATGGATCCACAGAGAGAAATTTCACAGAGCTCAGAGACATTCAACATCTGCCATAAGCCTTGACCCTATTCTACAGCAATGTCTACACGCTATGGGGGAACGTGTTATTGAAATATGTCTGATTCCAAGAACCATCACAGCTGTCACTGGGGCTTATTCTATCCACTGGCTGATATGCTTATCATAAAACCACAAACCTTATATTGATTCATGTTCAGTTCTTGACTGTGTTCCCATTATATAAAAAAGAGAAAATAAACGCTTGTAGCAGTTTCAGCTTGATGCTTTTTAGAATTGTGTTGGCTAGACAGCAAATCAAATACTCCTCTCCCCTTTTCCTTCCCCTTCCACTCTTCCATTTAAACAAACACACAAAATCAAATAAAGCATCAGATCACAGATCTTTGTGGTCACACTGTTAATGCTCAGAACTTGAAAATTGGACTTAGGCAACAGATGTGATTTTCAACTAGTAGAGATATGCAAATCAGCACATGCTCATAGGCTAGACCTAAAAAAAAAAAAAAGTCAGGTCTGACAGAAATTTTGCTCTTTGAAAGTAAGAACTTAAACAACATTGTCACTCCAAACTTCAGTATAATACTGTTCATATTTATGTTTATTAGATAGGTCATCATAAAGATGTAGAATGTGAAAGGCTAGAGAGACAATGAAAATATTTTTTCAATTTATTTACTAGGCTGATCACATCATCTAAGACAGTCTCTCAACGAAATAGCTTTCGGTATCCTCATGTCTCCACAGTCACTGGTAGTTCTCCTACAATCGCTATAATCGTATCACAGCCGTGAAGGACTGATTGTGATTCTTATGCACATTGCCACTTTAAGTGTAACTAGGAGGTATCGCCCACAATCACCTCACAAGTACCCTTGGCAATGTGTTATGTAATGGGATTAAACAAAGAAAACAATATATCACAACAACAAATTAGGTCAAAGCTGTTAGGCAAGGTGGTCCTTTGCCCCACCGCATCTGATTCCTAATAGTTAAGATATCCTTCACCTGCCACGCAGTGTCTAACAATGAAGGAAATGACCTGGTATTGAGATCTCTGAGGCTATTTAATGTACTGTTCTCTAGTATTCACACTCTTGTTTGTCCTGCTCCGAGAGATGTCACCTTGGACTATACATCCCAGATTTATGGGGTTTTAAAGGTCCCCAAGTGGTGCAAACAATTCGCACTCAGCTACTAAGCCAAAGGTTAGTAGTTTGGATTCACGCAGTGGTACCACAAAAGAAAGGTCTGGCGATGGGCTTTGGTTGAGATTACAGCCAAGAAAATCCTATGGAGCAGTTATACTCAGTAACGTATGGTGTCACCATGAGTTGGAATCGATTTGATGGAAATGGGTTTTAAACATGGCTTTAGATGTGCCCACTCTCTCTGTTCCTTAAACAGAGACCCTGGATGCAATACATATTTCACAAAGGGAAATGTGAACACCTGAATTCCCCATTCCATCCTCTTCTCTTCTTCTATAGGCCAATAGCTTGCTTACCATCTTGGTTTGGTCAGGCAGGGAATCATTTTTGACTTCTGGAGAGTCTCTTAAATTCACAAATCTCCATGTCTGATATTACTGTTATTTAACTCTAAGGACCAATTACCAGTTACTGCTGAACTATCAGCTCCCTCTTTTATAAAACCAAACCAGTTGCCATTAAATTAATTCTGACTCATAGCCATCCCACGCGTCAGAGTAAAACTGGCTCCATAGGATTTTTCAGTGGCTGATTTTTCAGAAGGAGATCATCAGGCCTTCCTTCCAAGGTGCCTCTGAGCGGACTTCAATCTCTAACATTTTGATTAGCAGCCCAGCATGTTAACCATTTGCACCACCCAGAGCCTTCTCCTCCTCTATGCCTATCTGTGTGTTTGCTTCATCTACACTTGCGAGTATTGGTTATTACGTCTCTTATGCTTCCACACTTAAGATTCTGTAAAATGTTATCAGAATCAGGGTTTAAAATGTTATTAGAGATCCACATTTTTTTTTTTTTTTTAATTGACTCCTCATGTCACAAACATGAGCAGGTTCTCTTGCTTGTACTAGGGCTCTTGAAACCTCATGAGATTCTCTGGGAGACCACAGTCTACATGTCCTGGGCTGATGACATTGTTTCCCTGAACTGTAACTTGGACTGTAAGCTTTGTTGATGTTGTTATGATAGCAATAGTTTCTTCTGCCCAACTCTTAGTTGAAATGCAAAAAATATCTTTTATGGGATTTATCTGTTCCATGGATTCTGGGAAGCATGGATTTCCCACTTCAGACTGCCACTGATCCACCACTAACTAGGAATGATCTGATATCCATTGTATGTGCTGAAGGCCCACGATTTCTAAGTTGCCTGTGTGACAGAATTATTAATGGAACCATAATAAAATTCTTATCTCAGATATCCCACCTCATATCTACTGAACTAGAATCTTGGTGGTGGCAGTGAGGGAAACAGTTCTCAGCTACTAAAAAAAGTTGGTAATGTTTTATTTGTTTATTTGTTTTTTAAGTAAAAAACTTCTATCTATAGTCAGCCCAACCCTAGTCCACTAATTTGCATTTGGGAACCACTGCTTAAACCTTACTTATTCTGTATGAAAGAAAAAGGGAAATTGTGCAGGACCAAAGTCAGTTCTTTGGTAAAGTCAAGGCAGCTTATCTCTGTGCATCCTTCTCATTTTATATGACTTCATTCTGTCATGAAGGGAGATTTGAAATATCTGACATGGATATACCAGATGATAATTATACCCATAAACTCACTTTGTGATTACTTTTCGACTAGTTCTTCAGACATAGGTATTAACAATCCATTTCCCTTTCCAAGTGTCAGAAGACTATTAACGCATTCTGAATGAATATTTACTGGAAACCCACTACATACCAGGCAACATAGGGGTGTTCTGCTTCTCTGATTGAACTCTGACTGATACGTCCATTATTCTGTGTAATTGATAATTATGTTACAGAATAATTTCAAAGCAAGAGATGTTGAAATATCAGAATTAAATATTGTGCAAAAGAAGTTGTTATAATTAGATAAGCAAAGCACTAAAAATCCATTTTATATCCATAAAAATAATTTCTTATAATAAATCTACTTGTTTTAACAGTGTCTATTGTAGTGAGATTATTTGTCTGACCCCAGATAAAAAGGGTATTGTCCCCTAAAGAATTCCATAGAGTTTGAGAGGTCACTCCAGCAGGGATGAACCACCCAGTAATATACAAGAAGAAACCAGCAGAGACTTTTGGAGGAAATGACCCCACCAGGAAAATAAGATGCCAATCTTATAAAGATACCAAAAACTCCTCCCTCTAAACTCTTGCCACTGGGCACAACCAGTGCTTGCCAGTCACAGGAGAAATTACTAAACCTGCATGCAGAATGCTACCCATGCATGTGATAAACATGTGGGAATGATACAACAGGGAGATGTTCCTAAGACCTGGATTTAAATGTAGCAAAAATGTACTACAGGTAGAGGGCCCTGGAAAGAATGGGAGAAAAATGTAGAACAACATTCAAATTCACAAAAAAGATCAGGCTTACCGGTCTGACTGAGGCTGGAGGAACCCCCAGGACTATGACCCCCAGACAGCCTTCTAACTCAGAACCGAAGCCACTCCTGCAGTTCTCCTTTCAAAGATTAAACAGGCGTATAAAACAAACGATAACACATGTGAGGAATGTGCTTCTTACCTCAATGGAGTATGCGAGACCAAATGGGTGACACCAGCACAAAAGCAAAGACAAGAAGGTGGGAAGGGACAGGAAAACTGGATGAATGGACACGGAGAACCAGGGGTGGAAAGAGGAAGTGTGCTGACACATTGCAGGGATTGCAATCAACGTCAAGAAACAATCTGTGTATAAATTTTTGAATGAGAAAGAAAAATGTACTAGGGGCATGGAAATATTCACCAACAGAGGGAGAAAGACATCTTTGGAGCCACAATTCTATTGGACAGGATCCCAACAACAGGAAAGAGGGCAGTGGGCCTCCTAGAATGGCAACACTATCTCGGTAGCAAGAATTATACCTCTGGTGCCTGCAGTTGCAAACCTTGCCGAAGTAGTCTGTCTTTGGAACAAGTTCATAATGGGGGACTTTAGATAGCTGTGACTATTTTGTTTGTATAATCTTTGTAGCTATTTCTCATTTTTTTACTAAAACTTCAGTACGTTGTTTCCAATATGGTTAAATTTTGTAATGGCTATAAGTTTCCTGGATCTTCTGAAGGAACAATTGCCCAGGTTTTTGAGTGAAGGAGTGATTCTGCCGAAAGGTACCCAAGTCCTTAGTTTGGCTTCCACCAGTGAAGGTCTTAGATCAGAGACTGAAGCCATCTTTATTTGACTACACATTCCCTGAGGGCAAGGACTGTGTCAAGACATTAATATGGATTGTAATGATAATTTTGTTTTGGAAGTAAAGATTTATGTCTTCAAAATGTCCTAATGTAATCAGAGACTGATTCATAAAATTAACACTGAAGACTATAATAATAAAATTGGGATTGTAGAGAAGCCTTAGAACTTGGAACATAATAAGAGAGAAGAGAGAGGAAATCAATATTCTACCATCATCCTAACTGATTTGACTCTTTACTGACCCCCCTTGATAGCATATTGAGCATAATCAGTGTTTGGTTCCAAGACAGTTTTTCTAGAACCTTGAATTGGAAGTTTTCTTTTCTCTTTGTTTCCATTATCCTTTTGTTTGAGAATTTATTCTCTTAATCCAAAATACTTTTATGGCCATCTTATCATTCTCCCTCCCTCTAGTTTCTCACATGGCCTCCACGATTAAACTTCTTAAAGTACCACTTGATAGGCTTTTAGATCTTCAGTGGCTTTTTCTGGATTACTGGAGCCTGGAATTTAAACATTCATGAACTCCTTTCTGATGTCTGCCTGAATCCTCTCTCCATCTAAAAGTGTTCTTTCTCTCTTTCGAATATTTTCTGTACCCCTCTAATGGCATCTGGTGCTATATTCCTTTTACTGTAGCAATTTCATTTCATAGCTTGTCTCTTGGACTCTACTGTTCTACCATTGATGGCAAGTCTGTGTCTGATTCATTTCTAGGTCCCCTTAGGCCCCTGGAAGAATGCCAAACACATAGAAGCATAATGCATTGCTCAGTGAATATTTGTAGAGTGAATCAATGAATAATCTCGGCACCCTAGAAATAGCACCAAAAATTTCAGATCATACAGGCAATGCAAGCTATACGTGACAGTCTTAGCCAAATGTATTTATCAAACACTTGGAATCTTATGCCCAAGATTTTACTGTGGCTCCAAAGTGTAATGGATTGTAAATCAAGATGTTGTCCCAGCTGGGTAGCCAAATATTAAACACCAACAAGCCAGCAAACCATTGTCTTGGTTATTTGATCCACGAAATGGGAATAATGTCAGCCTCATGTGCCTGTTGCCACGGTTGGTGGGGGCACGCTGTGTGAAAATGCTAAAAAAAAGTACATAGAACCATATAAACGTTAGGGTTATTGTCTTATTTTACAAATGCCAGTTATTGAATTGATTATTTGCTTGTCTGTTTCTCCCACATTTTTACATGTATAAATATATGAACAAATGAAAAACCAGGGAAAAAAATCTGCTTAAACAGTACCCAAACCAAATATTTTTAGTATTCTTTACTATGCTTCTAAATATTTAATAGATTATTAGTAGATGCAAACATAGAAGACACTATTTCACATTTGCATGTTAATTAAAATTCATGAATTATACATTATTTGCTGTGTGGAGGAGTAGAAACAGTATTCATTTTTTATGGCCATAAAAACTTAGATTGTCTCCTGAAGCACACATCAAATCCCCTTCTGTAATAGTGCCAGAAAGATCTGCAAGCTCTTTACAACCATCTCCAGTGAAATTAGATAGATTTGTTTGTGCCGCTTTGCAACACGCTGGTGTGAAAGTTCATTTTAAACAAAATAGTTTTAATAATGTCATTACTAATGTATATTTGGTCATCACTAAAAAATGGGGTTTTAATATGAATGTTTCATTTTAATAAACAGCAGAGGAAGTAAGTTGCCCTGAGTCAGCAGGAAGTGGTTATACACCAGAGAACAGACTGATTGTGTTAGATTCATCCAGAACACTGAACAGCCCAGAGACGGTCCAAGAATAAACAACTGGCTTTATTCAAATGATTAGGCTTACTGCAGCTCAATAGTGAGATTCACACATTCTCCTATTATTTCTTGACCTTGTGCCAAAAACTCCCACTTACAGTAATAATTAGAATTAGTGTTTCCAGTGCATGCCTCCATCTTCTTCGCAAACAGTGAAGAAATGTGGCGCTTCCAAACTACGCAGTTAATGAAAATTTTCTGTACACTGTTTGATTAATACAGCTTGGTTTTCTTAACTCTTTACCTTTACGCCCAAGTATATTTTCCTTATGTTGCTCAATCGCTACAAGTGCCATCGCTAGGACAGTCAATCCTATGATTTTGAAAAGAGCCAGTGTTTCTTTCTGCTTCTCATTAAATTCGGAAAAAAAAAAACCAAAAATGTTATTTTCCTGGTTAGAGCGTGTATGTAAAGCTGCCTTTGACTGCTGTCACTCCGGACCCTGTGCGTTTCTGATCTAGTAATGTGGAAAACTGTAAATATTTCAAATATGCCATCACAAATGCTGGCATTAGCATACAGTACAAATTAGTGTGCCTACTATTTTAATGAGAGGCAGAGTTCGTATGAAGGGTCTGGAAGGACCTATGAAATCTTGGTGGATGTGGATAAAATATTTCTGTCTGCATTGCCAGTCTGAACCCCTCACCAGACTTCTCTTTACACTCAGCACCGCCACGAAGGGAATGGCGAGAAGGGAGTCATGTCATATTTATGCGTTTAGTGATGCTTGTAGCACTACGGTTATTACCACTCACAGAAGCCTAACACATACATCCAAGGAGTTTACCCTTAGTTGGCAGGACCTAATGGGAAATCAAATAGAAATCGCAAGGTGTGAAAAACAAACAGGATAAAAATAATCAAAACCTAAAAAAAAAAAAAAAAAAGATTTAATACAATAAGTCTGATTGCTAAGCCAAGTGTGATCTGAATGCCTTATGAGAAGGAGCTCAGAACTGGAATCCTAAAACCTAGACCAGACTCCACCGCTTTGCCACTAACTGATTTCTCTGCATGGATGAGGCAACCAGTTGGAAGAAGGAGGGCACTCTGAATTTTAGTTTTCTTATTTATAAAGTTGGCAGAGTAAAATCCCTAGTTCTACTACCTCAGGCATTTGTCGTCATGAGCAAATGGACAGCACAAGTAGATTTTGGAAACTAAATGGCTACATGTTGATGAGTTCTTTGAGTTCATGGCAAGGTTCTGTGTGGTAAGTTGATCAGCCCACTCCACCAATTCAAGCCCTCCCAGGGCTTCATGTAGCACACCTGGTATCCAAGCTCCCCTTAAGTGTCCTACAAGCCCCTCCATGACCTGGGTATTGCTGCTCTTCCCCACACTGTCCAATATGTAAACAGCCACACTGGCCCAGGAATAGGCTCAGTCCGCATCTACCTCAGGGCCTTGTTGTATGCAGGACTCCGACTGGAATGCTCTTTAAGTGGCTGCCTCTGCTTTCTTCTGGTCAAGATAAATCTTACCTCTTCTACTGATTATGCTTGATAACCTAGCTAAAACATTTTTTTCCCACATTACTCTCAATCAAATCTATTGCTTTATCACAATCTGAAATTAACTGCCTCACTTACTTGTTTGCCTGTGTATTGGATGCCCGCACAGAATGTAGGCTTCCTAAGAGTAGGACCATTGTCTGCCATGTTCATTAAAGTCAGCCCCTAGAAAAGTGCCCGGCCCATAGCAGGGGGTAGATAATATTCCTTGACTGAATGAATGAATACTGCAGTTGGCAGCTCTCTGGGTGGGGCAGGTAGCAGGGAGGGTTCCACTGGTCTTTGAAGACCCTGACTACCTACCTTTTTGTACCATTCCAAATGTGTCCTGTATCCTGCTCTCTCTTCACCCCAGCTGCCCATGTGTCCCTACTGTATCTTCTCTCCCAAGATAAAAACAATAATAATGGTAATAATAACTGAGCACTAACATGTAGCTAGGAGCCCTGGTGGTGTAATGGTTAAGTGCTCAGCTGCTAACCGAAAGGTTGATGGTTCAAGTCCACCCATTGGCTCTGCAGGAGACAGACCTGGTGATCTGCTTCTATAAAGATTAGGGTCGCTATGAGTCCATAAAAACTACAGCCAAGAAAGCCCTATAGGGCAGTTCCACTCTAACACATGTGGTCTCCGTGAGTGGAAATGGACCTGACAGCACAAAACAACATGTAGCTACTTATTTTATACATATGATCTCGTTTACGTATTCGGAACGTTTTACTTCTGAGTAAATTGAGGATTAGCGAGATTAAATATTTTTTTGCATGTCTCACTGTGAGAAGCAGAGCTTGTCCTCAAATGCCTGTCTGTCTGCCTTCCATGCTCCTGCACCAGGAAGCATTCTCTTTACAGAAAAGTCCTTTCAGGAAGCGACTTATATCCTTGCTTCAACATAGCTTGGCAAAATTTATCTCTATCCTGGCCTCCTCTATCCCAGATTGATGGATTGATTGAGTTATTAGAGAAATGAATCAAATAGATCATGTTCATGTGGTTCCATCAAGATATAGTTTATAGGGAACCTTCTGAAGACAAAAAGATAATGAGGGGATATCCCAGAACAATGATCAGAATAATAGCTTACATTTATGGAGCAGAAATTACCTGTTCTGTACTTGAAGTTTTTGTCAACTCTATGAGAAGTATATTTTTTTATCCTAATTTTACAAATGAAGAAACTGAGGCAAGATGGAGTTTAATAAATTGCCCAAGGTCAAACAGCTAGCAAGTGGTAGAGCTGGGATTTGTAGTCACTAGTATGGGTTAGTATGGGTTAGTATGGTTATAGGAGCCCCGGTGACATAGTGGTTAAGAGCTTGGCTGCTAACCAAAAGGTCGGCAGTTCATATCCACCAACCACTCCTCGGAAATCCTATGGAGCCATTCAACTCTGTCCTATAGGGTTACTATGAGTCTGAATTGACTTGATGGCAACGGGTTCGGTTTTGGTTAGTATGATTACAAAGTCAGTGCGCTTGATCACTATGTTAAACCAATGAACCCGTGAGAAAGGTGAGGGCTAGTTATTTTGCCTAAATGTAAAATTTACCTTTAACAGCAACTCATTTTTCCCTGGAACATCTGGTCTAAGATCAGTTCTTAAATCATTTTCAATTTTTGGCATTATTACTTTCTGCTTTTGTCTTATGACTATTTTTAATATTAGGATGATAAAAAAAAAGTCTTGGATAAATAATCTATTTTTCATTTGATACAGATGAGCCATCAGCCAAGCAGTATCATTAATCACCTTAACTTATCTATCACTATCACTTTCCCTAGAATTGTTTTCTTTCTCTCTCGATTAAAAGCGTATGAAATAAAGCAATTGTTCCATAAGAAATCATGTAAAGAATTCACTGGCATTTTCAGTTTCTCTTTCAAATTTTTGTTGTGCTATGGCTCAGATCTCAATTCATGCAGGTTTTAGTTGGACACATAATTTCAGGAAACTATGGTAGCTTCAATGAGCAAGGATTTAGAAAAGGACTAGAAATTGTTGTACAAAGCCTCCTAAAGTACAGGCAGTTTTTTTGTTTGTTTGTTTTCTTTTACTTTTTAACTTTCATTTTATTGTAAAAAAAAAGTAAAATAAAATTTGCCTTTTAACAGTTTTTAAGTGTATAATTTAATGGCATTAATTACATTCACAATGTTGTGGAACAGGCAGTTTTAATGAGAGTTATTTCACTAGAAAGGAGATATCTTTTAAGAAAATTAAGCAAAGGGAAGAAAAAATATGACACTTAAAAATTTGTGGCTCAGGCATTTTAATAATTAACCACCAGATTTCCAGAAGATAAGGCAGAAAGCAAGTATGTCTTGAAGAAATTGCTCTCTGGAGAAAAAGGAAAAAAGGGATTTTGAGTTTGACAATACAACCTTGTACCAGCACCATTTTCTTCTCCTGCTGGCTCAAGGAGTTCTAAGTACCCTTCTGTAAATCATCATCTCACATCTATTTATTATCTTCCAGCTCACTGCACAATACTATCTGTTACACATGGATACCAGCAATAATACACAGGGGCCCCCGCCTAAGAGACAGCTAGCTCTATGCTCACCTGTGTTCTGAGTCTCATTCTGCAATGGGGGGGGGGGGCTCTTCTGCTCATGCTGTAACCACTACCATCAGCAATTAAAACAAAAGTGTTATGTTTCCAGAATTTACTCCTTCACACCTTACCCCTGCAACGTGATCTTAGCCACCCAGGCTCATATGTATATGGGAAGTGTTGGTCTGCCATAGAATAGCATAAAGTTGAAGGTGTGATTATTTTTGTCTTTCTGATAGTGTGGGTAATTCCAGATGACTTTGGTAGACTTATTACAAGATACTTGCATACACAGTAGCACCGTTTCTGTTTAGTGGAGAGCTAAAATGGAATGAATCTCACAGCCCTACCAGAATGCTACAAAAATGTTAGCTATGATTGCAGAAGAAGAAATCAGACTCTGTGGTTGATATATGCAACAAAAATTAAAAACCATAAATGTATGATATATTGTGGTGAATAACAACACAGGCAATAATCACCTGGAAAGTTTTTTTTTTCTTTTTTTTTTTAATGCAGATGCCAAGGGCCCATCCACCAGCAAATCTGATTCAGTTAGTCTGCAGTGTGGCCTGGGCACTTGTATTTCCTTTAAAGTTACTCAAACAATTCCAATTTGTAGACAGTATTGAGAACAACCAATATGGTGGAAAAAACTTCAGAGCAAAATTTTTGCTTTAGTACTAGCACAATTGATAACTAAAAAAAACTAGTTATGGGATTTTGGACAAATCCCGTATCTTTCCATTTCCTTGTAGTTTCACCCATCCTATGGCTATCATAGTGACTAAATAAAACCTTGTAAGTAAAATTTATCTTGATGAGCATAAAATGACTTAAAAAAAAAGAAATTATAGAAGTCAAAGAAACTTGAGGTCTACAGTCAATGCTGACATGACTTAGGCCTGGAATATTTGTCTGACATCAAGTATATCATTTTACATCTCTTAACCTTAGTTTCCTTACCTGTGAAATGGGAACAACGTATTTATCCTGCAGTAGGAAAAAGGGGTAAATAAATATCCCTGCTTATGGAAATGGGAGGGTTAAAGGATATTTTTAAGATGCATGTTCAGTATGCTTTAGTTTCTCCTTCTTCCAAGGTCTCTTTGAGGATCATAATGAGTTAATGCATGTGAGAACCCATTATAACTTATCATTCAGCTGTTATTCATCAGCTTCAAAATGAATATCGAACAAAATCATTAAGAAAAAAATGCCCTTTAAGGACCAAAAATTTGTGATTCTTAAAAAGAGAAAATTAGACAAACTTTTTATTGTGGGGAAACCCTGGTAGCACAGTGGTTAAGTGCTACAGCTGCTCACCAAAAGGTCGGCAGTTCGAATCCACCAGACACTCCTTGGACACTCTGTAGGACAGTTCTGCTCTGCCCTATAGGGATGCTAGGAGTTGGAATCGACTCGATGGCAACAGGTTTGGTTTTCCTTATTGTGTTGATTCTGTGTGTGTGTCTGTGTGAGTTTGTGTTAGTGTGTGTCAGTTTTAGAGAGCATTAATGGAAGAAAGTTTCCTGAGTTTTCTTAGCCTAGTACTCATCACGCTTCATGACTGTTCCCTTGGGAGGGCGTACAGGAGACTTCTGAAGAGGTTCCACACAAGAAGCCCCTTCCGTTCTGGAAGTGTAGATGCACTCTGATTTCTGCTGATTTTTACTCACCTTCCTAGTGCTGACATCAAACTGTGTGGTGACTATAGGCTGCTCACTCATAGGTCACTATGAGTCGGAATCTGCTCGTCCACAATGGGTTACAGGTGTAGGTAGGCTTCTCTCCAGAATAGGCTGTAGGGACCCAGCTCATGCTGCTGTCCTGTCTGACTCACTTAGAAACAGAGCTGCCAGCCCCCTCAAACAGTTGCTGTGGCCAAATTTCTGATGCTGGATTTGGGGGAGGGAAACACGTTTCTGAATTTGTAAGAGCATACAAGGAAAGCAAGAGGAAAATGCTGCGTTCTGTTAGTAGGTGTCTGGGCAGCTTCCCTGTCTAGTGTGGAATTCTTTAAACCTGCCCTCCCTACTGGCTGCTTTCCTTTAGAATATAAACATGCTCAGGTTTCTCTTATCTTGAAAGAAAAACAAAAACAACATAGAAATAAAAAATCCTTCCTTTCACCTCATTTTATTTTCTAGCCACATTGCTACAGCTCTTCTTGCATAATCAACCCACTTAAAGGTCTATCTACACCTGCTGCCTATATTCTATTTCTTTTCCTTCATTGCTGTTAGTTGTTGTTAGTTGCCTTCAAGTTGGTTCCAACTCATGGCACCCCATGTTTGCAGAGTAGAACTGCTATGCAGGGCTTTCAAAATGTGACCTTCATTTCTAAATCCCCTATAACCAGGCTTGTCTCTACCTTTGACCAAGTTAATGATGATCTCCTAGGTATTAATATTAAAATTTCAGTTCTTCCCTTATTTGATCTCACTGATTACCACTGCTCAGGGTTGGATTAACCAGTAAGCAAGGTACTCACAGGCTTACGGTAATCAAGGTATGCATGGGCTTAATTGTATTTACTTACTAATCTGTAGTACACAATTTCACATGAGTGGATGAAATTGTGCACTACAGATTAGTAAGTAGGTACAAGTAAGCCCATAAGTACCTTGCATATTGGGTAATCCGTCCCTGCCACTGCTCCTCTAGCTCCATTGACCACTCCCCTTATTTCAAACTTTTTCCTCCATGTGCTGGAAAACACAGATCGCTCCTAGTTTGTCTCGACCCTCTCAGCCATGTCTTCTGCTTCCTTCAGGCTCCTCTTCTGTCATCAAGTTCTTAAATATTGATTTCCCCAGGAATCCATCCCTTGACCTTTCTTTGGATCACTCCACATACTCTTTCTGAATGCACCCACCCACTTACTTGGCATCAGTTACTTCCCGTCTGAGATTCCCTAGAAAGCAGCCCAAGTAAGGCAAAGCTGTGAATGCTAGCTAAAACTTTCTTAGGGACTGTAATCTCAGAGTAGCAGGAATAAACAAAAAAGGAAAGTGGGTAAGGGAAAGGGTAGGAACAAATACAAGGGTGTAACTAGTGCAGCTTTGTGACAAATACAGCTTCAAAAAAGCGTGTATGAAATCAAATGTGTCAGAAAAGTTCGTGGAAGGGCAAGGGAGAAGAATATGTCCACTGGTTCCCCTCCTACATTTATCAAAGGTTGCTTCATGGGGCATCAACATTTCCACACGTCTGATTGTGCCATTCAGTCCCTTTGGGCAGTTGCCAGGTGAATATATTTTTTTTTTATGGCTACTGTAACAAATAATTAAAAACTCAGTTACTTTAACAGTGAAAATTCATCATTATAGTTCTGTAAGTTAGAAGTCCACCATTCATCTGTCAGTTTGTTGTACTGTGGTGGCTTGTGTGTTACTGTGATGCTGGAAGTTATGCCACTGGTATTTCAAATACCAGCAGGGCCACCAATGGTCGATAGGTTCCAGCAGAGCTTCCAGACCAAGACAGACTAGGAAAAAGGATCTGGTGATCTACTTCTAAAAAATTGGCCAGTGAAAACCTTATGAAAGCAGCAGAACATTATCTGGTATAGTGCCAGAAGATGAACCCTTCAGGTTGGAAGGCACTCAACATATGACTAGGGAAGAGATGCCTCCTCAAAGTAAAGTCAACCTTAATGATGTGGCTGGAGTCAAGCTTTCGGGACCCTCATCTGCTGATGTGGCATGACTCAAGAAAAAACATCTGCAAACATTCATTAATAATCAGAAGGTAGAATGTAAGACATAGGCATCTATGAAAATTGGAAGTTGTCACAGATGAAATGGAACATATGAAGATCAGTATCTTAGGTATTAGTAAGCTAAAATGAACAGGTATTAGCCATTTTGAATTAGACAATCATGTGGTCTACCTTGGAGGGAACGACGAATTGAAGAGGAATGGCATCACGTTCATCATCAAAAAGAACATTTCAAGATCTATCCTGAAGTTCAGTGCTTCAGTGATAGGATAATATCCACATATTTACAAGGAAGACCAGTTAATATGGCTATTATTTAAATTTACCCACCAACCACTAAGGCCAAAGATGAAGAAACTGAAGATTTTTACCAACTTCTTCAGTCTGAAATTGATCAAACATGCAATCAGGATGCATTGGTAATTACTGGTGATTGGAATGCAAAAGTTGGAAACAAAGAGAAGGATTGGTAGTTGGAAAACATACCCTTGGTGATAGAAATGATGCCAGAGATCGCGTGATAAGAACTTGCAAGACCAATGGCTTCTTCATTGCAAATACCTTTTCTCTCTGACATAAATGGCGACTATACACATGAACCTCACTTAATTGAATATGCAGGAATCAAATCAACTACATCTGTGGAAAGAGACTATGGAGAAGCTCAATATCATCAGTCAGAACAAGGCCAGGGGCTGACTGCAGAACAGACCGTCATCGCTTATATGCAAGTTCAAGTGAATATTAGAACAAGTCCAAGAGAGCCAAAGTATGACCTTGAGTATATCCCACCTAAATTTAGAGACCATCTCAAAAACAGATTTGATGCATTGAACACTAATCACTGAAGACCAGTTGAGTTGCAGGATGACATGAAGGACATCATACATGAAGAAAGCAAAAGGTCATTAAAAAGTCAGAAAGAAAAAGACCAAAATGGATATAGGAGGAGACTCTGAAACTTGCTCTTGAATATATAGTAGCTAAAGTGAAAGGAAGAAATGATCATGTAAAAGAGCTAAACAGAAGATTTCAAAGGACAACTTGAGAAAACAAAGTAAAGTATTATAATGAAATTTGTGCAAAGACCTGAAGTTAGAAAACTGAAAGGGAAGAACATGCTCAGCATTTGTCAAGCTGAAAAAACTGAAGAAAAAATTCAAGCCTCGAGTTGCAGTATTCAAGGTTTCTATTTTTATGGGCAAAATATTGAATGATGCAGGAAGCATCATAAGAAGATGGAAGAAACACATAGTCACTGTACCAAAAAGAACTGGTCAACATTCAACCATTTCAGGAGAGTAGCATGTACTCGAAAGCGATGGTACTGAAGAAAGAAATCCACACTCCACTGATGGCACTGGCAAAAAATCAAGGCTCCATGAACTGACAGAATACCAATTGAGATGTTTTAACAAACAGATACTAAGCTGGGAGTGCTCGCTAGTTTATCTCAAGAAATTTGGAAGACAGATACCTGGTCAACTGACTGGAAGAGATCCATATTTGTGCCCATTTCAATGAAAGCCAATCCAACAGAAGCAGGAAATTATTGAACAATATCTTTAATATGACATGCAAGTAAAAATTTTGTTGAAGATCATTCAAAAGTGTCTGCACCAGTACATTGACAGGGAAATGCCAGAAATTCAAGCTGAATTCAGAAGAGGACGTGGAACCAGGGATATCATTGCTGATGTCGGATGGATCTTGGCTGAAAGCAGAGAATACTAGAAAGATGTTTACCTGTGTTTTATTGATTATGCAAATGCATTGGACTGTGTGGATCATAACAAATTCTGGATAACCTTGTAGAATATGGGAATTCCAGAATACTTAATTGTGCTCATGTGGAACCTTTACATAGACCAAGAGGCAGTTGTTCAAATAGAACAAGGGGATTCTGAGTGTTTTAAAATCAGAAAAGGCATGATTCAGGGTTATATACTTTGCCGTACTTACTCCATCCTTATGCTGAGCAAATAATCCAAGAAGCCGGACTATACGAAGAAGAACAGGGCATCAGGACTGGAGGAAGACTCATCAACAACCTGCAAGATACAGATGACACAACCTTGGTTGCTGAAAGAGAAGACTTGAAACACTTGCTTGAAACAGTCTTCAGTATGGATTCTACTTTAATGTAAAACAAAAATTCTCACAAGTAGACCAATAAGCAACACCATGATAAAAAGAGAAGGTATTGAAGTTGTCAGGGGTTTCCTTTAACTAGGCTCCACAATCAACGCCCAAGGTTGCAGTAGTCAAGAAATAAAGTGATGTATTGCATTGGGCAAATCTGTTGCAAAAGACGTCTTTACAGTGTTAAAAAGCAAAGATGTCACTTTGAGGACTAAGGTGTGCCTGACCCAAGCCATGGTATTTTCAGTCTCCTCAGATGCATGTGAAAGCTGGCCAGTGAATAAGGAAAACTGATGAAGAATCGATGCCTTTGAATTATGATGTTGTTTGAAGAATACTGAATACCATGGAGTGTCAGAAGAATGAACAATTCTGCCTTGGAAGGTTGGAATCTGTCAAATCTGTCAAAAGGATGGAGTTCAAGTTCACCCAGAGGCCCCTCAGAAGAATGTCTGGTGATTTACTTCCTAAAAATCAGTCGTTGAAAACCATATGGAATATTTCTACTTTATCACACATAGGGTCATCATGAGTCAGAGTCGACTCGATGGCAAATGGTACTGGTGCTGGTACTATGTTGTACCAGGCACCTACCTAAGCCTATTAATCCTTACAACTATTTTACTCCAATATAGGTGAAGAAACTAAAGCACCAGGATAATATTTACAGTAAGCACCAGAGCTGAGATTTCATTCAGGCCCCCAAATCTGTACACAACATTCAATGCCATTCCTGCAGCCAGATGATATCGTGGGGAAAAGCACAAGGAAATATGGGTATCAGGAAACCTGGCTTCTAGTTCCTGTTTATCCTTATCAAGTTAGACACTTTGCTTTCGTCATTAGGACTCAGTTTCCCCACCTATAAAACTGGGGAGTTTAATTCTGATGAGTCGGAATCTATGGCAATTGGTTTTTGGTTTTGGGTTTATCACAAGTGTCAAAATGATCTTTGCAAGTGATTAGGAAAGGGAATCATTGTATATTTCTGACAGTCAAAAATGCTTTTGTAAAAGGTGGGGGGAAAAAAGGCATCTACTAGAGAAGTGACTGGGAAAGTGCAGGACTGCCCATCTCTGAGTAGGAATCCAAATAACTCTTTGTGTCTACTTTTCGTTGAATGCCCTGCCACTTTTTAACCCAGTTCATTACGGAAACAGTTTATAAAATTGCTGTTCATCCTTTGTTCAGCTCTCTTGGGTTTTTATCCTTTACTTCTTTAGCCAGTTAGATAAATAAACTTGCTTCCCATACTGCTCAGGCAGAATTCAGATGTCTGAACAAGCAGAGGGAAGCCACTTTGTAGCACATTTGTCTGAGCCCAGGGCCCCTCAGCTAAAGAAGATACTAAAGACGCTGTATCTCCAGGGATTCATGCAGGGAAAAAATATGATTCTAGGGGAAGCAGCCTTTGTCACACAGTATGCTTCTTCCCAATCACCCTGGGTGATGAGATAAATCATGGTTATAAATACTACACAGAGGTAAGGGTGAGTGCGTGTGTGCGTGTGTGTGTGTGCATGCGCACATGTGTGCATTTGGGGAAGAGAGAATTAAATGTTTGCATAAAAGAGTTCCTTTCTAGGTGACATATCTTAATTTTGTAGTGAACTAAAGGTCAGCAGTCCTGGCTTCAAACCCTGGCTCACAGTCCAGGGTCTGCTCCCGACTAGCTACCCAGTCTTCAATCAGCCTCCTCATCTCTCAGGGCTTTTGGTTCATTATCTTCAAAATGAGTAGCTGGACAAAAAATCTCTTAAGTTCCTTGTAGTTGTAACATTCTATAATTCTGATTTTTGCTAGAGCTCCAGAATTTGAATTTCTTCTCCTATCCCAGATATTGTCACAGAAGTCTATTTTGTTAAGTCAATTTCATACAGCTCAGAATTTCATCTACAATGAAAATAAAATATGAAAAAGAAAAAAAAAAGCTTTTCTTCTTTTCATCGAGTGTAAGGACGAGAAACTAGGCTGCAGCTGGTTTCCTTAGGTAAGCTGGGGTAAGCCCACATTACCCTGCCTTGGAACCCTCTTCTCTTGGGTCAGAACCAGGTAACCTTTGAAAGGAAGTCAACTGCCTCTCTACATTTCATCTGGGTTAGATTTGAGCAAAGAAAAAAAAAAAATTGCAACTAAAACCCAGAAAAGTTCTTTTTTTTTCTTTAGAAGTCAACAAATTACTATAACTGAAAGGCTGTTTGGACTCTGAATCAACTTTATTTCTTGTCTTTTTGCTCTTTTGAAAATAAAAAATCTCATTTCCAGCTCATAAAATAGCATTAGTTCTTATTATTCCATACCTTAGAAGTCAACTGGTAATTCATACAAATTAAATTAGCAACTGTGCATTTAACTTACTGATGTCAAACTATAGGATTCAGCAGTTTTTCTCTGATAACCTTTAAAACATATTAATTTAATCACTGATTTACATAGGGCTTTATTTTCCATGGCTATCGCTTCATTCTTCAAAGCAGAAATGCCCCGTGGTTTTTCAATTTGTATCCTAATCACCACAATATATTCCTCTTTTTCTTCCTTTTATATTGTCTTCTAAATTTGAGACTTCAATATTTGAAGAAATTGCACCAAGAAATCTCACGTGCTTTTCCATTTCTGTGAACCTTTAAAGGAATAAACAGAGAAAAATTATTCCATTGTAATAGGGGTGCTGCTTGCAAACAGTGGTTTTAAGATGATTCCATTCAAATGATTTTTTCTTTTTTTTCAAATCATGATACTTGGTCATTACAAAATTATTTTCACAAATCCACCTAAAGCTTCTAGTATCAATATGTCAGAATCCCTGAGAGCTACACCAATGAGGAATACTGGCGTTCCGAAAAGAACTTTACCTAAGGTGATTCTGATGAGGTATACTGTGTGACAAAAGCTGCTGTCTCCTCCCTAAATGCCTTCATGCTGACTCAGGACTGAGGAAATAAATTCTCTCCAGGCTCACCCCTCTCTATTGCTATTTCTAGGCCAGAGGACCCAAGAGATAATGGGGGTGATACTCAAACCAAACCCAACCCAGTGCCGTCGAGTCGATTCCGACTCATAGCGACCCTATAGGACAGAGTAGAACTGCCCCATAGAGGTTCCAAGGAGTGCCTGGCGGATTCGAACTGCCGACACTTTGGTTAGCAGCCGTAGCACTTAACCACTGCCACCAGCGTTCCCGGGGTGATACTAGAGCTCAGAAAAGTTAAGCATTGCTAGTCAGATAGAGGAGTCCTTGGTTATCGCAGTTAAGATGCTAGGCTGCTAATGGAAAGATTGGCGGTTCAAATCCACCCAGAGGTGCCTCAGAAGAAAGGTTTGGCAATCTACTTCAAAAAAAAAAAATCAGCCAGTGAAAATCCTATGGAACACAGTTCTACTCTGCCACACATTGGGTTGCCATGAGTTGGAACTGACTTAATGACAACTGGTTGATTAGTCAGAACTCCACCTTTTTTAGCTTCTTATAATTTTGTGAGCATCATAGCCATACGACTTTTATCTAGTTTACTCTGTGGCAAAAAACGAGACCCTCTTTCAAAATTTAAGATGGTTTTGGAGGTGTTTGTCTTGGCTAAAGCCAAAAAGCACTTTTGAACTATAGAGAGAAAATACAAATATGCTACATCTCCAAACTCGATTCACGAAAAGTGCTTATGACACAGGATGAAGAGAAGATGATGAAGCTCTAGGAGCAACCAATGTACTCACCAGAGGTGCACTGCTCCCAACAGCGGTGTGGGACATTTGGCTAAACCAAAGAGGCTGTTGACATGGGTGGGGGAAAATTTTGAGAAGAAACGAAAGTATGCTTAAAGCTTTATACCGGGCGGGCATAAATGCTACAGAAAAAGTGGGAAGAGGTTTGGCCAATTGAGTAGATATATCCACTTCGTAATTTGCCTTTTAAGTTAAACAGAAAGGACCCTGCCGGGGAATTCTTTGAGGGCTGCTCTGGGAAAACCTGTTTTGAATACAAAATGGAAGAACAAATATGACAACAAACAATGGTGAGGAGATTCAGTAGTCTACAGGAATGAAATTATACTCACAAAAGCCATTCTGTTTCAAGTTACCTTATTCTTTTGATGGCGTTGTATTTGTTATGTCTGAGCTTGCCATGTTTAAATTCTCTGACACTGAATCTGTAAGGTAAAAACATATGATGTGCCACAAATTTTATTCATAACGAGCTAAGATGTACTACAATGTAAACTACAACACATTTCATATACATTACTAAATTTTTTTTCATTTATGTGTTTTTTCTTATCAAATACAGTTTCTTACATACATGTTTACATTTTTGTCCATTGCTTATAAACAACGCCCTTATCTCTTCCTTAATGTTTCCTTTTGTTAAAGAGGCTCAGGTTGTATTTATTTCTTGATACCATGTGACACTGAAACCCAACTCAGTTTACCAAGCCTAAGCCTTCTTTTATGTAGTTCACTTTTTCTGGTTTGGTTGGTCTTCTGAATGAATGTTAGAAACCCTGCTTTTCATTTCCCATTTTCCAAATCAGCATTTTCAGTAGACTTTTATCCTTTCCTTTGTATGTCACACTCTCACATTTCCATTGTGATTAAACAGAGAAATGAAGGTTGTGACTGACTTAAGGTAACTAGAATCTATACTTCACGAGGAAAAGGTCTTTGTCTTGTTCTCCGCTCTCTCCTCAAGTGTCTAGAACAGTGCCTTGTCCAGAGTAGGCAGTCAATAAATATTTTTGAAAGAATTAATTATTAAAAGCTCTCTAAGGATGAATTGACCACGAATCTTCCAAGGCGAATTCAGCAATGGCTGAAGCCTAAATGGCCTGCACCAAGATAAACCTGCTGGGGTTTAACCCAGCAAAGCTGAAAGCATTCTAGTAAAGCCTAATCCAAGAAAAAACCTGGAGGTTAGAGTCAGTGTGAAGTATCATTTTTTCCCAAGAGTGTGGATCCAGTGCCAATTCTTAACCTCTTCCTGTATGTTCTTCCTGCTGTTATTATTAAACATATACCATTAATTTCTAAGGCATGACAACATAAGAGCTATGTCCCATGATTTCACCAAAAAAAAGTGAAGAAAAGAAAAATCTAAATAGCAACATCATGTCTTATTGTTGAACCAAGCAATGACTTTTAAAGTATTGCTGAAAAGGTAGAAAAATGTCAGTGAAAGGAAAAATATTTGTGAAAGGAATTAGAAGTCATTAACCCAGGTCATTATTTCAAGACTACACAGTAAGTTCTCAGACCAGGTGATCTGGATATTCATTCCACTGAAAAAATAATGTATGTATGAATTGAACTGGGTAACATCATTTAAAATGTATGTATATGTATGTCATGATAAACAGAGTATTTACTTTTTAAAGTTACATATTTTATCAATTACATGATAATGATATGGGTTATTAAAATATTTGCTTTATTGAAACTTTTTTCTTTTCAGTATGTGTGTGTGTTTACTTGAGGCTATTTAGCCTCTGGGTTGCCAGGCCTGGTCCATTTTGGATATATTTCTACGAGGTGGCAGTAGACTATTAAGGTAATTGACGCCGAAGTTTAAATTTAATACAAAGTACAAAGATATACTTTTATACAATTTATTTTTTAGATTCATACCATGGTCTAGCACCTAAGGTAACTGATTCACAAACATACACTCTTTCAGCCTCTACCTTTGACATTTCGTATAGCCTTGGGCAACTACCTCTGCAGTTTGTCTTTAGTGCCTTTATTTGGAGAATCTTCCTGCTAAGAAAATTCCAAGAGTCAAGTCAGAAGAGTTCTGTGGCAGGATTCTGGATGAAACCAGCACAACTAATTCTTGCTATAACAGAAAAGGTTTCTAAAACTTAAAGACTAAGTATAGCCTACCAGCTGTTCCACATGGGTCAGATTATTAGCAATCTCTCTATGGCTGGGGGCAAGGGGGAAAAAAAGGCTTCCTTTATGGGCACATATCCACACTTGAATCTCTAGTCATACTGTTGACTTTTCTATGATTACAGTATACAACTTTGAGCCAAGATAATATATGTTGGAGAAAGGCCATTGCCAAAACCCCATTCTGCACCACATGTTTCAGGGCATTCCAGATAACACAAAACATATTTTAGAAGAGTAAGGTACATGCTAATGTAAAAAAAAAAAAAGCAATTATAAAGTTTCACTGGGAATTATGTTTTAGAAATAGAGCAAATGCTATTGTCCTGTCTTAGAACTCCTACTCATCCTTCAAGACCCTGCTTTTGGCCCTAGCCCTTTTTCTAAGGCAAAAACCCTAGGAAGAAATAATAACTTCCTCTTTTGTGCTGCCCCTGTATTCTGCATTTTCAAGGATTATGGCCATTATATAGGTAGTTATTTACTGTCTTTCTTCCTTTCCACACTGGTGTTTCTTGAGGTTTGGGATTATATCATTCACTCATATTTGTGGTGTAATTTTTCTGAGCACATAGAAGCCACACAATGAATTTGACTGACTGCTTGAACATACCATAATTTCAGTTTTATCCTCAAGATCAAATCTTGTTTTCTTATAGATGGGCTGATGTTATAATCCAGGGGTCAGCAACCTTCATCTGTAAAAGGCCAGCTAATAAATATTTTAGAATTTGAGGGCCATATAGTCTCTGTTGCAACTACTCAACTCTGCCACTGTAATGCAAAAGCAGACATAAACAATACCTAAATGGATGAGTGTGACTGTGTTCCAATAATACTTCATTTATAAAAGTAGGCAGTGGGCTGGATTTGTAGTTTGTTAACTCCTGCTCTCGTCTATTCTCTCTCTACTCCTTTGCCCTTCCTCTTCTTTCTTCCTGCAATGAATTTCCCTATTACGACAGTGAGTTCCTCTCCTCATTCTCCATTCCTTTTCGATCTGATAAATTCCTTTTTAATATTAAGGTTGAGCTCAATTTGCACCTTCTTTGTGAAATATGCCTTGATCTCTTCAAGAAGCATAAGCCATTCTTTCTTTTGGGCTCCCAGTGTTCCTCCATTATAGGATTGATCACACTCATTGACATCGATTTGTGTAAATTCCTGACTTTACTTTTAGAATGTGAGCACCTGTTGTTCAGGAAGCAAGTCTTATTCATCTGTGTATCTCCATCACCTAAAATATGCCTGGCACACAGTAGGTATTCAATAAGTGCATATTGAATTGCTGGAAATCATTGATTACTACCTAGGATACAGAGCTCTTAGAAACAGGTTATAAGGCATGATCTATAATTTCAAATAGGAGTTATTTTTCTTGTATATTTCATATATTCTCAAAGTCAACAACTTGCTCATAATGTAACAAATTATGTCCTGAAGCAGCCAGCATTTCAGCCTCTTCTGTTAGAATACAAATCACATCCTTTCATTGAAAAATGTGCAACTGGGATAAAAGTGAATTCTAAGTCTGAAGGATAGCAATTAGCAAAATCAGTGTCTGGGGCACTGCCTGCATGTAATTGTACTCAGAGACTATTGCTTGTAACAAGTGCAGTAATATCTAGCACTTGCCTCGTTCAAGCTACTTTGTGCAAAATAATCCATTAGAGCAGACTTATAGAGCCAACAGCAACACACTACACCCCTAAGTCAACTGTGAGTTGTTACCTGTGCAGAATTTTACTACTCCAGATGGACTACATTTTGCAATGTCTTGCTTCCCACATCTACGCTTCTATCTATGAGAAGCAAAATGATACGCAAGGTTTACTTTCCTAGTCTGAAATGCTATTTTTCAGTATAGTCTAGCCTACCAAACTCAGGGCCCAAGAGTCTGTGACAAGGAGCTTAGCTTTTCCTTTCTATTAGTTTTGTCCTAGGTACTGAAGAGAAATTAGGGTACAACTCTGGTTGGGCCATCACTATGGAAATGGAATGGATTTTGAAAGCTCTGCTAAGTACTAGCAGTTTAGCACTGGCAGCAAAGATCTGGAAGAATCTTTCAGATCTGATTTAAGTCAACACCCATTTCTAAACTCTTCAGAAATGGTGCTTATTTCTAGCTTCCACTGTCACTTGCAATCAGATAACTCTTAATTTATATCTCTAGGCCTAATTACTCTTTGCTCAGCATATAGATTGAATAAATATGGTGAAAGGGTGTAACTCTGATACACACCTTTCCTGACTTTAAACCACGCAGTATCCGCTTGTTCTGTTCCAATGACTACCTCTTGATCTATGTACAGTTTCCTCATAAGCATTCGACTGTGTGGATCATAACAAATTATGGATAACATTGTGAAGAATGGGAAATCCAGAACACTGAATTGTGCTTGTGAGGAACCTGTACATATAAATAATCTGAGAAGGTAGACTATCTGAAGAAGAACAGGGCATCAAGATTAGAAGAAGACTCATTAACAACCTGTGATATGCAGATAACACAACCTTGCTTGGTGAGAGTGAAAAGGACTTGAAGCACTTACTGATGAATATCAAAGACTACAGCCTTCAGTATGGATTACACCTCAACATAAAGAAAACAAATCCTCACAAATGGACCAATAAGCAATATCATGATAATTGGAGGAAATATTGAAGTTGTCAAGGATTTCACTTTAGTTGGATCCACACTCAACGCCCATGAAAGCAGCAATCAAGAAATCAAATGACACATTGCATTGGACAAATCTACTGCAAAAGACCCTTTTAAAGTGTTAAAAAATGAAGATGTCACCTTGAGGACTAAGGTACACCTGACCCAAGCCATGGTGTTTTCGATCACCTCACATGCATGTGAAAGCTGAACAATGAGTAAGGAAGACAGAAGAAGAATTGACACCTTTGAGATATGGTGCTGGCAAAGAATTTTGAGTATGCTATGGACTCCCAAAAAAATGAACAAACCTGTCTTGGAAGAAGTACAGCCAGAATGCTCCTTAAAAGCAAGGATGGCAAGACTTTGTCTCACATACTTTGGACATGTTATCAGGAGGGACAAGTACCTGGAGAAGCACATCATGTTTTTAGAGTAGATGGTCAGTGAAAAAGGGAAGATCCTCAATGAGATGGATTGACACAGTGGCTGCAACAATGGGCTCAACCATAACAATGACTGCGAGGATGGCACGGGATGGAGCAGTGTTCCCTTCCATTGTACATAGGGTCACTATCAGTCAAAACAGACTCGACAGTACCTACCAACAACAACAATTACTCTTTCAGCACCAGACCCCCAATTTGGAGACTACCATAAAGAAACCAATCTGGAGCTGATTTAATCTCCTCTGCCAAAAGTCAGAACGCCTTTAAGATGTTCCTGGGGGAAAAAGGCCAATTCTGCCTCTTAAATTACAGACTAACTCTGTTGCTCACTAGGCAAAAAATACCTCTTATGGCCATTTCATTCCTTTGGAGACTTCATGTCTCTGTTAAGATAAGCCTACCATCCATCCAAGAGACAAGCACTATAGTATTTGTTAAATGTGGATTCTGGAGCCAGTTTGATTGGGCTAGGGCTACCAGATTAAATACTGACTGCACAGTTGTATTTAAATTTAGATAAGCAAAAAGTAACTTTTTTAGAATAAGTATGACCCAGATATTACATGTGACATACTTATGCTAAAAAATTCATTGTTTATCTGGAATTCAAATTTCACTCAGTGTCTCATATTTTTATTTGCTAAATTTGGCAGTCTTATATTGACTATCAGTGGTAAGGAAGAAGAGCTCTATCTTCCCATTGTGGGAAGACGATTCAACAAATCGCATGCCTAGATGTTAACCCATCGCTGCTCTTCCTGAACTTTGTATTCTGTGTGTATGTGTAGATATCTCCCTTTGCCTTCTGCTGGGCCTAAACATTCGGCACTTGTTCCAACCCAGTGCATGTGTCTAATACCAGGTTCTTCTCAATCTCTACTCTTTGACATATTTAACTTTTTATAACTGACTGCTACATAAAATAATAACTTTTGTAGCTGTAGGTATGCGCAAGGAAGTTACTGATACCCAGGAGTGGGAGTGGGTACTTTTTTCATCACCACCTGCTCACCAGGTTTCCTGACCCACTTTCGATCCCAGGGCTAAGTAGGAAAGTTGATGTATCTCAAATGGCAGCTCCTGGAACTTCTCCTAACTTTCAATAGGTTTTAATATCCCCTCTTCTGAACTATTAACTGTCACAATGTTATATTTACTCATCTTCTAAGTTGGTATATTATATTCTGCCACTAAATGATAAGCCTTTTGAAGGCAAGGATTGTGCTTTACTCATATTTGAATATATTTCATAGCACAAAGCCCTGGCTATAGCATTTGCTCAATAGATATGTAATAAACTGAATGTGTCTGTGTATGTGTGAGTCTACTCTATGAAGAGGTCTTCCTTTGTATTCTGATGGGTCTGTATGTGTGTATTTTTCAAATTGTGTGTGTGTATGTGCATATCCTGACTAGTTGGCAGTTTTCTTTTTATTGACTTGGAATTAATGTAACTTCTTTTCTAATGCTTGGAAAAAATGACACCAATGTGCCCAAGGTCCAGTTTGGTGTCCATGTTTCTTGGTGCCACTCTGGCTGCTTTTGTCACTGAGTGACTTGTGGCTCAGCACACTAATAGCTATGCAACAAAGCAGACTTAAAGCCAGACAAGAGATGGGTTCTTTAGAGAAAAATTCATAACAGTTGAGAAATTAGAAGCCCTCTCTCATTACTGTATTGCTCTCCTTTCATCTTTTGCCTTCTGATGCTTTCTTTTCATTTCCTCCTTGATGCTTTGAAAGTATTACCAGGCATTTTAATGAGATGTGGTTAGGTCCAGCCCTGGTCATTAATTAACCCCTTTCCCTCTGTCAGATTGAAAGCATTTTATGGCATTTCTAGCCTCTGGGACTTTAAGTGTAGAATTTAAGTAAAAAAGTGCATATCGCTCACACATTTTCTAGGATAAGCTGCTTTGAAATCAGCAGTGAAGAATTCCACTTAAGAAGTCAACCTCAGATAGATTCTGGCCATGGGGAAACAGAAAGAATAGAAAGATAGAGGTTCAAATACAAAGGCAATTTTTGGCTGGCTTATTATATTTATAGGAAGAAGTATGATGTAACTGAAAGAGAAGATGAAGCCAAGGGGAAGATTGTCACAGCAATCACCACAAGAAAAGAGAGACATATAGTTCCAAAGTCTCAAGTGAGGCAAGGATTGAAAACGTTAATCTCTAATCCTGCTCATCAGAAAGTGAATTTCACAAAGTGGGATGTAGAGTAGACAAAGATCAAGCACCCAATACAGAAATCCTATTTTTGCTCCAGAAATATAGGTTAAAACATTGATATGTTTGGCAAAAGTGTGCATGTGTTCTGGATCTCCACACCACTCAGAAATCATCCATCACGTGACATTTTGAAATGGGACAATTAGGCAGCTCAAAATGTCTGCAACATAAATTATACAACAAACAGAGCTGAGAGCCTCCATTTTAGCTTTAAAGGCTTGCTGGTTGTTTTCCTTTTCCTCCTTCAAATGGCTGTGCTTTCAAATGAATAGCACATTACTCTTTCCCGTAATGAAATCTTAAGAGCATTTCGCGACTACCTACAATTTTTTGTAGGTAATATTGAAATACTGAAAAAGTGAAGAGCCCAGTTGTCTTTATCTGCTCAAGACAAAACTCAGAAAGACAGAAGCCATCATACGAACAACTCCAACACCCATGTCCATACTCTAAGACCCTTCTCAGAAAGGTGACGGCTGAGGAAGGCTCCACAAAAGACCATAGACTAGACTGCTGGGCAGAATGTCTTCAAGCAGTGGGATGAGAAGCTTAACAATTCTCAAGGACCCAAAAGCCAAGGCGTCCCTAAATGGCACAACCACTCTACTGGGACGGCAACTCACTCTCACAGCAGCAGTAGCAGTGTCAGAGCTCTGGTGCCCCTGATGGTGATTTGGCCCCTGCTCACCTGTTCCACCCCTTCCTCCTTAGCCCCATGTGTTGGAATTGTGTTGATGTTGGGTTTCCTGGCTTCTATTTCCCCTTCCTATCATTACTCCCATTTTTTTTGGTGAGGAATTAACCTGTTTTTATTGGATGTATTCCAGTGGGACTGAAAGAGGTGCCCTTCCCAGACATGCCTTAACCAAGAAGCAGATACTTCACCTGAGCTTGACCAATCTATTAGTGGCATGAATGCATGGCACATGAATAAAAATGATGGTTGGAGTCATTCATCCCAGCAGCAGGCCTTGGTCATATTGTTTTCTAAGAGGTCATTTCCCCAATTTCAGCTTCACAGGCCTAGATAATATCCCAGTGGCTGCTCCACTCCCAAGCGTGGCTTCTAGACTTCCTATAGATTCTGGGAGCTTCTGATATATTTCAGGTTAATTCCCTTTTACTTAAGTTAGCCAGAATCAATTTATCCTGCTGCAACCAAAGAAATCTACTGGTAGGTTCAAGTTGATGGTAAGAAATTGCCAAGGCAGTGTTTACTGTACTTAGGGATATTGAGGAGAGTTTAGAGTGTGCGTGTGTGTGTGTGTATGTGTGTGGTAGAGAATGAGAGAGAGAGAGATAAAAAAATGGGTATGGGACATTTTCATGTGGCAGTTAGAGAAACTAGCATACAGAGGTGATTTAGGAAATTAAAATTGGAGCCATTATTTCCTGTCCTTGAGTATAAAGAATGTGACCCAGCTGGAGCTGGACTCATGACACTTACAAAGACATGTTACCTGGGGTCTGAGGTATACAAACAACAGCTAGGACAATATAAGACATCTTTTAGGGAAACTTTCACATAAACAAATCATAAACAGAGCACAAAAGACCCATATATTTTCCATTCTTATCTTTTTCTATTAGCATTTAGTAAATAGTAAGATTTGGTGGACCAAAGAAGATGTCACCACTGAAAACCAATGATTATTTAGAAAGACAATTCAAAATGTAGAATCACAGTGATTTAGCAGTTTTTAGCTGATCTGTGAAAAGGTGAAGCTTTCAATGGTTTTACCCATGAGTTGGAATCAACTCAATGGCGACGGGTTTGGTTTAGTTTTTAATGTTGACATATACTGATGATTCAGTAATATTCTTCAGATTCGGACAGAAATGGCTCTGGCAGCATTGTTGTTGGTTTTGTCACTTTTGCCTATTCTGTAATATTCCTTGGACTCGGGCAGACATGGCTCTGACAGTATACTTTTCCTTTTCCCACTGTTGCCTCTTTGAACATATGCTGAATAAAACCTTTCTTTTTGCTTTACTATAACTTTGTGGTGGTTTTATCTTTGTGGTGGAGAAAAAAAATTTTTTTTTTTTGGCTGTCATGTACTCTGGATTCTAGCTGCCTTTATACATTTGTATGTTTCCCCAGCAAATTATGAGGAAAAAAAATCAACAGAAATGTGTCCAGTCGTTTAATGTCTCTTCTTCTCTCTTTGAAACACTCCCAGGACGGCTAGCAGAATATTCGTGGTTCTTAACAAGGCAGAGAGTAGTAGTTACATAATCTAAAATAGCAGCTTGTTGTCTGCCACTAACTAAGACCAAAAACCCAAAAAAAAATTGCCATCGAGTCAATTCTGACTCATAGTGACCCTTTAGGACAGAATAGAACTGCTTCTTTGGGTTTCCAGGGAGCACCTGGTGGACTCGAACTGCCGACCTTTCAGTTAGCTGCCATAGCACTTAAACACTATGCCATCAGGGTTTCCAAATAAGACCAAGGAAGGCGAAATCTCATTAGTGTTAGTACTCTGTCTACATTCACCTGCATTTCAGAACTCTCTTCTTTATGCCTATCTCCCAAACATCTTCCCGGTTTGGAGAGTTGGGGCCCCAGTGGGGTGTGCTTTCATGAAACCTCTACTTTCACAAGGAAAATGGCTCCTTAACATCTTAGTTCTCCAGTCCTGGTGTAGAGTTTTCCAAGCCCCAACTATGAAAAATGAAAGAAAACGAAATTCTAATTTTAAACACCTTTCAATTGTTTTCTCCATATCTTCCTCTTTAATGGCTTGATCATAGAAATCTCTGGAAAAAGAACTTGCTAAAGAAGGAACATATTTAAGAACTCTAAATTCCTTTTAACTTTACCACCAATTGCTGTGTAACTCTGAGTGCTCAATAATTCCAAAAAATGAGAGTGCAAACATTAAAAACTTAAGTATAAGTTCTCTAATCTGGCATTGGATTACAATTCAAAGACAGCTTGAAAAACTCTTGCCCATCTTTGATTTAGAGTGGAAAATGGGAGGTGGGGAAGAGCTAACCATGAAAATATTTATGTGAAAATTGAACAAATCCCTGTGCAGTTAGCATTAAAAGACCACCTTATGATATAACCTTAATATAACTTCCAGAAACATATATAATTCCTTGGGAAATTTCATAGAAAATATTGGTTCTTTCCACTGAGCCACATTTCAATGTTTTCTGGTAGTGATTTCAAGGAAGAAAGTAAGTAACTCATTGCACTTCTAATCCCAAAATACATTCCCATGTTAGAGTTGGACATGTGAGTTATTTTAGTGCCGTTCTGAATTCTCCAACATGGAGAATGTGGGTGTAGTGTGTGTATATGTTGAATATAATAATTCAGTAATAATGACCTTAAATATATATGAACAAATGTGTATACATAAATTATATTTTTCTTAAAAAGAAATTTCTTCACCATCTCTCCTACCAAATATTTTTGTTTAATGTGTCTAGAGGTGCTGTAAACAGTCAATCTCCAGGGGATCTCTAACCCTTAACCTATATGAGATGTCAAGCAGACATTGGAATGAGGAAGAAGAAGGTCACTGAACATGGACAGAGAGGTGACCCCAGTGTAAATGACCTTTCCTCTGGCCATGGTTGGTAGTGGGAAACAAACTGCTGTGTTAACATAAGTGGCTACCCTATTAAGACAAAAGCACATTGCACTTAAAGGCACCTCATTTGGCAACAATGATTACTGTTTCAGAGGGAGAAGAAGGGAAATCACACAGTCAAAACATTTTCTATGATGTTCTCATAATTGTGATCAAGGAATGCATTTGGGACATTAATTACTCTCTTATTCAACCATTTTTGTTTGAAAGTTCTTAAAAATGAATCTCACTCCATGTTTACAAATGGTAGAAGCAAGAAAAAGAACACTTTATTCTCCTTTCAGAAATTCAAATTTATGCACACATGTGCACGCACACACACACACAACACATACACACACATTGCACCAAAGTTCTGATAAGAAATAAAAAGTCTTTTTCCTTGCGCTACTCCTTCTTCCTCCCCATTCCTTCTCTTCATTCTGCTCCTTTTTTTCACTTTCTTCTTCTTTTTCTTTGATTCACCTTCCATACCCAAATACAATTTAATTAACAAATAAGCATAAAGCTGGCAGTATAAATAAGAGGGCAGGACAACTTATAACAGATAAAATTAGAGTACTTGGTGAAAAACAGCAACCCCTGCACCAGCCTTGGGTATACTGTGTATATAGTGGATATTGTTGTTGTTGTTGTTGTGTGCTGTCACATGAATTCTGATTCATAGCAACCCTATAAGACAGTAGAACTGCCCCATAGCGTTTCCTAGGCTGTAATCTTTATGTGTCAATCCATCTGGTAGAGAGTCTTCCTCTTTTTCACTAACCGTGTACGTTGCCAATCATGATGGCTTTCTCCAGGGATTGGTCCTTCCTGTTAATATGTCCAAAGTAAATGAGATGAAGTCTGGCCATCCTCACTTCTAAAGAGAATTCTGGCTGTACTTCTTCCAAGACAGATCTGTTCACTCTTCAGGCAGCCCATGGTATATTCAATATTCTTCTCCAACACCATAATTCAAAGGCATCAATTTTTCTTTGATCTTCCTTATTCATTGTCCATCTTCACATGCATATGAGGTAATTGAACATACCACGGCTTGGGTCTAGAAAACTGATATCAAAAAGCATGTGCTCAGCATATGATTTATGATTGATCCATCCTATCAGTGGACCAGAAGAAAGACTAGTAGATTTATGGATTAAAAAAGAAGTTACATTATGAAGGTCAGAATTCAAGAAAATTGTATTTTAGGAAATCAATCTTTTCATTCATTCATTTGTTCATTCACTCATTTATTCAATTAAGAGCTATTGAACTTATTACATTCCCTTAAAAATATTTGATTCTGGAGTAGGATAGTGATGAAGAAACATTCCTCATCTGTAACAGAGTAAATTCTGGAGATTTACCATCACTGGTTGTATTAAGAGAGCTCTTAACTTCAAAAGTAAATCTTCAAGATGACCCCAAGAATTAGAAGCTGTGGGGTATATTATGAGGTAGTTACTAAAAGTTGACTGGGGACAGCCAGTCATAGGAGAGACACCGACCAACTCAAGAGAGTAGCAACTGGGAGATAGCAGCTCCCAACACAACAAAGCTTTCCCATGAGAGAAAGCTTGAGTATTAAACACAGCCCACGTCCAGAGAATATGAAGTCATCTTAGGACAATACTTTTCAAGAAAATATTTTGCTGCTCCCTACTCCAAAGCCATGTTAGAGGAGAGAACGTTGGAAGTGACAGTTAATGAGGTGGGACTGAGGTGACAGAAAAAGTGAGGAAGCCACCAGTACCCTCTTCTCAGAAGATCTGCAACCTACCTTAGCCAGTTCCAGATGGGGGAAGGAAGATTAAGATCGAAGAGTTAATTTATATATTGGACTAGAAACTTTCATTACTGAATTGAAACTGTGCTTGAAGAGACATTGTGGTTTTTAATAACCTAGAAATTACTGGAAAACTTAAGAGATTGCTTAAGTTTCTACCTTGTGGCAAGATGAGGTATACCTACACTGAGGCATTTAAATGATTACTGATAGAGAAAATTAAAAATTCTTTTTTGATTACTACCTATGAATTTTGCTTGTTTAACATTTCGTACATGAGCAATTGCTTCCTCCTAATGGATGAGATCTTTCTTTCTTGATTTCATCTTCCTACCTCTCAATTATCCCATACCATAGAAACCATGGCAATGCTTTTTTTCCATAATGAAAAAGCACTTCATTTTCACAGTTTATAGACTTACTACAGTGTTAGTTATTAAGCCACACAAAATTATGATCACCTGTGTGCACAGCCCCAGTGTACCTGGCCCACAATGTACCACTGGGGGTCAGCTCAGTCTTTTAGCCACAGCTAGGAAGACATCCTGGAACTTTTCCTTGAGCAAGAACTTCGAGCGAGTTTCTTGAAATGTTTCTTGAGCAAGAATTTTGTTTGACCTTCCTCCATATGCTCCTATTCAGTTTCATGGATTAGAATTAAGAAGAAGGAGAAGGAAGAGGAGGAGGAGGAAGAGAAGAAGGAGAAGAAGCATGATTTGTGTTTCTAACTCACCCTGTTATGAGTGATTAAAAAGGAATATAATGTATACATCTAGGATTGGGTACAAGTTAGGCTGCTTTGATATGACCCAAATCACAGTGATTTGAAAAAAATGCAAGTTTATTTCTGTTTCATTTAATAGTCTGAGTTTTAACAGTGTGGGTCTGATTGATGGTTCACTCCAGAGAGTTGGGGGCCAGGCTCCTTTTTTCTTATTGCTCTCCATCCTCAACTCGAGACTTCTATCTTGTGAACCAGCTCAGTCATAGTATTAAAATTCCAACTAATGGGGAGGGGAGAAGGAAAACAGAGGGAAGCTTTTTTCTCGTTAAGTGCAGGGTCAAAAGTTGCAAATATTTCTGTTCACATCCCATTGGCCAGAACCTAGTCACAGGGCCACAGCTAATTTAAAAGGAGTGAGAAAAGTGCTCAGCAAAAGTCCTACTAACATAAAGAAAGAAAACAACAGATAATGTGGGAACAACTAACAGTCTTTTGTACATTTATAAAGACTTTTAAGGCAAACTTTATTATAAAATTTCATTTCAAATAACATACATGACTTAGAATAGGTGCTCCAGAGACCAAAACCTGGTGTTTTGTTTGGGAGGTAAAAGGTGAGGGTTGTGGGAGTAAGAGAAAAATGGGAAGTGAGGCAAGAAAAAGCCAAAGCAATGTGATCTGATGTATCACTATGGCCATCTTCTCCCAAGGAGCTATGAAAAAACATAGCAATGACTCAACAGGTGTATTTCTTCATCAGGCAGGACCTCTCCATAAAATTGACAAGGAGAAACTGCATCTTGGAGCCGTTCCACAAATGGGAGAAAGGAAAGAAATATTATCTGCCTATTTCTTGCCCATTTTTTGTTTCCAAACAGTCAAGGTTTAACCCACTGGGAGCTAACTTCCCTGAACTTCTGAGTTGCAACATCTGGTGCCTTGTTGGTATTCAAGATCACATATACTGTGCTGTGATTTTTTGTTTTTTAATTCTAGTCTTAAAGTTGAGAACCAACTTGGTGCAGGTAAAGCAATAAAAAAAAAAAAAAAATTTTTTTTAAAGATGGGGAAAGAAAAAGGCAGCTGAAAAAGTCTAAGAAGGTGCACTATATCTGTAACTTACGTAATACATTAAGAAACCTAAACACTTAGTCACCACTTCTGATGTCTCCTTTCATGTGACATTAGAGTGACAGCCTTTGCCTTTTTTCCAGCCTTCTCACTTATTCATTTCCCTGGAAGGAGGCGTGGTTCATCTAATTGGTGAGTTTGGGTTAAGAAACTGCTCATATGTGGCTCAGCCCCTTCTCCACATTTTTTGTAACCTTCCTGCCTACAGACAGCATGTCTCTGAGCTGCTCGGTGCCATGAAGGGAAGCCTGCAGTTGTCTAATTCTGTGCATGGTGGGGATGTCAGCCTCATTTGACATTGGGTGTGAGCAGGTTTGTTCTTGCGTTGAACTTAAGCCACATTCTCCATTACCTACTTTATCAATAATAAAGCTAATGATTTTATTTTTACCTGCCTTCCTGTCTCTTCCAGAACTCTAGTGGATAAAAGGAAGTTGATCTATTAGCTCACCAACAATTCAAAAGAAAGAGTCATTTTCTCTATAAAGTGGCTCTTTACTGCAGTTTAAAAGGGGAGGAAATTATATGTGATCATTTTATTGTTATTGTTATCATAATAACTTATTGAGTGCATACTGGTATTTCAGGTACTAGTTTAAGTGCCTTATGAACAATATCTCATTTAATTCTTATAATAAACTTGATAGGTTTGCAGCTAAGCAAGCTGAGGGTTATTTCTAAAGATTTATTATTCATTCATTCAACATATATTACTGAATACCTACTATGTGCCAGTACTAAATGAAAAAGCAAGCAGGATCTACCCTCATATAGTACAATTTAGTTGAGAGACACACATTAGTTAATTATCCATATGAAGAAATGTAAAACTGTAACTGTAATTAGTACATAAAAGGGAGATACAGGGTGAAATAAGGGCAATAAGAAAACAGTGACTAAATGGGTTCTGAATCGTGAGTGAGACTTAATTAGGAGTGTGTGCATATTGCAGTTGGCTGCTGGGGAGGGGGTGGAAGCAGCAGGAGAGGGTAAAATTCCCAACAGAGGTAACAACATATGCAAAGGCCCTGTGGTTTAAGGAAGTAAGAAGAATACAAACGATACTTTAGGATGGTCAATATGGCTGAAGTGAGGAGAGTGAAAATGAAAATGAGTAGAGGTGAGGTTGAAGATGTGCAGGGGTCAGGCCGGGTAAGGAGTTTTAGGCTTATTAAGGCATCTTGGTTGTTACCATTGGTGTTAGCTGCCATTGAGTTACCCCCAAGCCATGGCAACCCTATGCACAATGAAACAAAATGCTGCTCAGTCCTGTGCCATCTACATGATTGGTTGCAGATTAAACCATTGTAATCCATAGGGTTTTCATTGGCTAATTTTCAGAAGTAAATCACTTGGCCTTTTTCCTAGTTTGCCTTAGTCTGAAACCTATTTAGCATTATAACAACAGGCAAGCTTTCAGCAAACGAGGGGCATTGACTGGGAATTGAACCCAGGTCCCCTGCAGGTAAGGCAAGAATTCAACCACTGAGCCAACACCACTGCCCAAAAGCGTATTTGTTTTATAGTAAAATTAATAGAAAGAGATTTTAAGGGTTTGTCTCAGTTACCTAGTGCTGCTATAACAGAAATAGCACAGGCAGATGGCTTTAACAAAGAGAAATTTATTTTCTCACAGACTAGTAGACTAACCCACCCAAACCCAGTGCTATCAAGTCGATTCTGTCTCATAGCGACCCTATAGGACAGAGTAGAACTGCCACATAGAGTTTCCAAGGAGCACCTGGCAGATTCGAACTGCCGACCCTTTGGTTAGCAGCCATAGCACTTAACCATTATGCCACCAGGGTTTCTAGTAGACTATAGTCCAAATTCAGGGCATCCGCTCCAGGGGAAGGCTTTCTCTCTCTGTCAGCTCTAGAGGAAGGCTCTTCTCATCAATCTTCCCCTGGACTAAGGAGCCTCTCCGAGAAGGAATCCCAGGTACAAAGGACACACTCTGCTTCTGGTGCTGCTTTCTTGGTGGTATGGGGTCCCCCTCTCTCTGCTCTCTTCCCTTTCTTTTTATCCCTTGTAAGATAAAAGGTAGTGCAGGCCACACCCCTGAGAAACTCCCTTTACATTGGATCAGGGATGTGACCTTAGTAAGAGTGTTAAAATCCCACCCTAATCCTCTTTAGCATAATCTAATCTTGCCTCATTAACCATAGGCAGAAGTTAGGAAAATTACATCAATCACAAAATGGAGGACCACCACACAATACTGGTAATCATGGCCTAACCAAGTTGTTACATATTTTGAGGGGACACAATTCAGTCCATGACAGAGGTTAAAACTTGTCAAAGGGTTTTAAATATGGAGTGATGCAATGATGCTTGCTTTGACTGCAATTTGGATAGGGGATCAGAGGGAAGTCTTATCAGTCAAGGAACTATTGTCAGCTGAGAGATGCTCATGAGTATAGTAAAAAGATGTGTACAAATTTGAAAATACCTAGGGGATAGGATGAATTAGACATGGGATGTGAAACAAGGTTTCAAGGATGGCACTTAGGTGTTAGGATAGCGTGACAGTTCAAAAATCAAGCAGCTGGAGTCTCTACTTAACCAGTCCTTACTCTTTCCATTACAAGATGATTAACCATAAACGCTTCTGCTCGTGACAGAGTTTCACTGACAAAGAGATAATCCGATAATCCGCTTGACCGTGTTTACAACAGATGTTTTCTCTTCTTCATATTTGCAATAAATGTCTACCCTTTAGAACCAAAACCAGAGCATTTTCCTTTAAGAATTTTCCAAAACACATGTTATTGGACTAGAATTCACTACAAAATTGTCCTGAGTCACAATTAGACACCTTGTCAAAATCATACACTTGCCCTGAGTTTTGGATCTATCTCTTCTTATGAAAATTAAATATTTATATGATAACCAGATATATCTGTGGACTTCATAGACAGAACCACTCAATGTGTCTGTATTTTCAAATATTTTGTAGGATTTTTTACATTGACCAAAGTTCCAGGGACTTATTAGTGCCTGTGCAAGGTAAGAAACAAAGGAAAGGTGTAGTTAGAAAAAGGCCATTTTTACTTGGGTTTGTCCTATTTTACATCTTCTTTTCTCACACTGTAGATTTCTAAGACAAATATAACTTTACCAAAATACCTATTGTGCTTTGCAGCTGTGAATGGACACTTTCCTAGTTATGGATTCACAGATATCATGTCTTAGCTTAGTTAACAAGGCTTTTTTTTTTTTTTTTCTTAAATGAAGCAGGATAGTTAAGTGAAAGTCCCTTAATTTGAGTGTGAATGCTCCATTCCAATTATGCTAGAAGAACCAAAGAAAAGAGTTGATTTCATTTTTTTTCTAAAGTTAAAAGTAGGCAGTACACTAAGAAATGAACATGGTACAGTGGCATCTGCAAATTGCACAACATTTTTATTTAGAGCTTAGGTCAAACGTGAAAAATTCTGAAGTATGGGATGAAAAAACAAAATGAATACAAAATTTATTAATATGTTAACAAGTAGATGGGCCAGACGTTAGCCAATGCATGTTTTGAATGCCTTAAGTTGAAAATGTTTAGAAAGTTGTCATCGGCACCATTTCTTTATAGGCAACAATGTGTTGTGCGAAGGGTGATACAATACATGAAAGTTGTGTATGACTACCATTACTTTTACTAGTATTCCTCTGATCTTGTTGATAAAGAAAATCATCATCTCTAAAGAGAATTTTACTATTTGAAAAATGGAAGCCTACAGGAGTCCTGATGGCATACTGGTTAAGAGCTCGGCTGCTAACCAAAAGTTCAGTAGTTTGAATCCACAGCCCACTCCTTGGAAACCCTGTGGGCAGTTCTACACTGTCCTATAGGGTTGCTATGAGTCAGAATCAACTTGACGGCACCTAGCAACAACAACAACAACATGGGAGCCCCTAGGTGGTGCAAACAACACACTTGGCTGCTAACTGAAAGGTTCGAGGCAGCTCAGAGGCACCTTATAAGAAAGCCTCGGTGATCTACTTCCGAAAAATCAGCCATTGAAAACCTTACGGAACACAGTTCTACTCTGACACACATAGGGTTGCCATGAGTCAGAATCAACTTTATGGCAACTGGTTTCTAGCCAGTTACTTAGTGCTGTCATCTGTATTGCTGACTAAGTCCTATTGGGTTAATTATTAGTAAGTTTAACTGACCAAGGACATTAGTCGAAATAAGCTGAGTTATGCTGGGAAAATATACTAAGAAACCTCAGTAAATTTACACAGCAAGCATATATTTCTCCCTGGTGCTATATGCACAATTTTGATTGGGAGTGGTAGGCAGGGGGCTACCAAGGGGCCAGGCTGACATTGGTGCAACCAGCTTGAGACACTGCTGTCTCAGCAAGTGGCTCCAGGGCCTGCTTCTAAGTACTTCAGACTCACATCACTTCCATGCCCAGCCATAACTCACCATCCAACACCAACCTAATTAGAAGAGATGCTGGGGAAAGTAGGGGGAGGGGGTACATGCATTATTTGGTAAGCACTATTGTATTGGTTACACTAAACTAGTCACCTTCATACAAGATTGATCAGATGGAAAACTTGGATTGCAAATGTTTACTTAATTTGAAAATGATTTCACGAAGAATGCGAATTTGTAGTCCAGTGCTAAATTGCGAAAGGAATGTTCTCAAGGATCAGCAGTAAAAGACATTCTGTCTTGGCTACAGTAGGGCTGTGATGGACATTGTTATTACCGAAGGTTGATGAATCAACCAAGATGATCTTGAAGAATAAAGAAAAAATGAAAACTAAATATATTATCTAGAGGGTCTTAGTTTCCTCATAAGGCATGTTGACTATGCATGATATCGTCTTCAGTTAGTAGCCGAGCTCTTAACTGTTGCGCCAGCAGGGCTCTTTAACCTTAATGCTGTATTACCATGGTATTTGGCAGTCTGAAAAAAAGAGGGAGAGTGCTGAACGCAGAGAACACTGGGAAACAAAGGGTGAGGGAGAAAGAATATTCTGCTTCTTATCTTTTTAAATTTGATGGCATTTGTCTATACCTGAATGAATGCAAAATATTTCTGTTTGTTTTACTTTTTACATTATTAGTAGAAATACAAATAATTAAATTAGTTGCAAAGCACGATAACAAGTATTTAACATACATTATATAATTTTGTATTCACATGTTATGATCCACTATATTATGACAAACTATGGCTTACAATGATATTTAACTTGCCAATGTCCATCAGCTCATAATCTGGGTTTCAGTCCAGGCTCATCTGAAACCAGAGGCCATCAATGAAGCCTTTCCTTTCAACCTTTACGTTTTTATTTTTTCCACATTTTTAAATATTTCCCTATCTGTATACCACACTCCACAGTCCCAACAGCACCAAAAAAAAAAAAAAAAAAATCAGAAACTGTAATGCAAATTAAACATGAGGGAGATAACCAGACTAGTAGGTTAGGAGTATAATGTTCTGGCCTAAATTTTCCCAGCTCAAATCTCATGGTAAAGTTTACGGGGATTTAGTAGGGAATTGAGACAAAGAATGAATGGAGGACATGAAGACCCCTGTATTTAATTTAGGCACCAAAGTGTGTCTTCCAAGTTACTAAACAAGTAGTTGAAATGCAGAAAAAGGCAACCTATTAGTTAAGAAGAAACGGCTGGGGATATACGATATCTACCTAAGATATCAATCCTGGGAAATTAAAAATATGTAAATCATCTTGGATTTGATATTATAGAGAAATTACCTAGCACTTACTCTTTTTTTTTCCCCCCAGTGTTGTCTGGACTTCCATACTTTCAAGCATTTGACTTTCTTTTTAAGTTTTCATGCAGATATTTATTGCATAAATTAAGCTCTACGGGACTGTATTTCATTTCATTCTCCTGTTTGTTCTTATCACATGCTATATTACACAGAGCATTTCAGCTGCATAATCAATTTCTGCTTGGATTCTTCTGAATATTACTTTAAAATTACTAAAACTGATTTACAGACATAACTGGAATCCTTCTCCTCACCCCCAAACCCCAACTCTAGCTCTCCTCAATTCTTGAACTTCAACATAAATAATAACCTTGACAAATATCATAGCATATATAATGGACAAAACCTAATGAAGATGGCAGAAACATTGTGGTCAGCGTACTTCATAATGCCTGGGAGTACAGCAAAATGTTTGGGAACCACTTCCTCCTCCCCCTCAAAAACGAAAACAAAACAAAAAAGCAGCAATTTTACAAGTAGGTTACAATTTTTATTGACCTCCATCCTGAGTCCAATATCTTTGTTCTGATGAGTGGAACTATTCCTTATAAAAGAAAATCTCTTCATGTCAGGAATCCCAGCTGCCTTGTTTTCCCCACCTAAGTTATGTGTAAAACATAAAGAAAATTCTTAGATCTGCTGGGATATAGGGTTGCTAGGGTGACTGTTAAAGAAAGTGAACCTGAAGACTATCAGAGATCAATAAGAAAAGGAAGGCACTGGGGGCTAAAGTTAGAAATATTAAATCTTTGGACAAGACCTTTTTCTCTAAAGCTTAGGGATCTAATTGGTTTTCTTGGTTTTATCATTCGGCAGTGGTTACCTAACACACAGACACCTCTTTTCAGATCATGCACCTGTTATCTCTTTTCTTTCTTTACACTTCTTCGAACAGACGTGAGATGAGTAAAAATTCATAACCAGAAAGAGGTGCTTCTTTTGGCAGTAATGCTCTAAACCTTCCATTATCCCATCACTGGTCCTAAGATTTCTCTTCTTCGCTTATTTCTTTTCCATTACTCCTTCAAGAGGAAGATAAATGCACCTAAGCATTAAACTAAAAATTACTCACACTTATCCATCTATCCCCACCTACATAAATAATAATGAACTGAAAACTAAAACATCATAACAATGTACTAAAAGTGTATTTTTAGCTCTATGCAGTAGTCCCATGTAGGAAGGAGGAAGAAAGGGCAAGAGACTGAGCACAAGGCATATTTACTGCTTTTAATCCTTGACCTAAAAGTAACACATACAAATTCCATTGATAAGAACTCATAACTTGGTCATACCTAGATACAAGGGAGTCTGGGAATTATAGTCACAGTTAGACAGTTGCATTTCAACAACAACACTATAGTACATAGTTCATAGTATAGATTCTATACCATGGCCCAAAAAACACAAATTCTGGTGAATAGCTGGCTACCTACAAAATTATTTGAATATTAACACCAATGTAATAGAACTAGTGTGCAATAAAGTCTATGGTATTATGCTACTGTTTGATTGCTTTATTTCTCTTGGTTGTATGCTTAATATGTGGACAGACAATGCTCTAGGTGTTGGAGATACAGTAGTGAATAAAACACACAACAATCACATCCTTCATGAGGCTTATATTTTAGTAAGGATAATCCAGAAACTAAGCAAAATCTATACTAAATTCTATAGTATAATTAAAGAAGATAAATGCCATGGAGAAAAACAAAGTGGGGGAAATAGATAGGAACCATGGGAAGTGACATTTCAATAGGATGGTCAGGGAGACTACTGAAAAGGCTGTATTTTAGTAGACCTGAAGGCGACTAAGGAACGAGCCTGTGATATCCAGGCAAGAGCATTTCAGGTAAAGTTAGAAGTACATCTGGCAGATACAAAGAGCAAGGAGGCTTGTGTAACTAGAGTGGAGTAAATAAGAGGGAGACTATTAGGAGATAAGGTTATGAAGGTAATGGAAGGAGGTTAGATCATAAGGTCTTACAGCCTAGTGAAAGGGCTTTGGCTTTCACTCTAGAGTAAATAGTTGATTTGAAGGTTTTGAGAAGAAAAGTGGGCTGACATGCCTTACATTTTAGCAAAATCACTCTGGCTACAGAGTGGAAAATAGACTAAAACAGGATAAGGGTAAAAGCCTGCAGACCAGTAGTTAGAAGGCTATTATAATAATTCAGGCAGGTGATAATGGGAGCTGAGACCAGGTTGTTAGCATAGGAAGTGGTGAGAAGTGGTGAGATTCTGG
This sequence comes from Elephas maximus indicus, assembly GCF_024166365.1. NCBI lineage: Eukaryota > Metazoa > Chordata > Mammalia > Proboscidea > Elephantidae > Elephas > Elephas maximus. The sequence goes on from NC_064821.1 coordinate 142,111,889, forward strand.
ACACATTTTAAAAGTAGCATCTGAAGGATTTGCTGAGAGATTAAATGTCGGCACGAGGGAAAGAGGAGAGTCAAAAATGGACCCTAAGGCTGTATTTCAATCAGATTGAACTGGGTGGATATAAAGAGTTCTGTTTTAAACATGTTGAATTGAGATGCTTATTAATCATTGAAGTGGAGATGTAGGCTAAGAAACCAAATAACAAAATCTGAAGTTCAGGGGGTACCAGCTGGAGATTTAAGTTTGGGAATTTCCAACCCTGTAGAAGGTAATTAAATACATGAAACTAGATAGAATCACCAAGTGAAGGAGTGTTGAAGGAGGAGATTTCAGGGCTAAGCAATGGAGCACACCAATATTAATGGGTTGGTTGAGAAGATATTTGACTTATCTCATTCTTCAAATCTGGAAGACTGAGAGTTGACTAAAGTTTCCAACATTATGTTGATAGCCCCATCATTGAAAAGGGTACTCAGAACAATTGGAGTTAAGAAAAATAAATGAATTATATGCATTTTTTTAATAAATGTGTAACTGTTTAGATATATACAATTTAATATAGAGACATATTTTCTTTGACTCTATTTCACTTAAGGAATTCAGAGTTCTGAAAAATTGTAATTTTTAATGGATTTAAATATCGATTCATTCTTTTAAATAGAAGCAGGGAGTTTTCCAATACCAGAAACTTGCCGTTAAATTAACTGGCAAATTTCCACAAGTTGGGGGTTATAGCACAGTCATTTTCTTTGATGTCATAATCTGAGTTGATTATGGCATAGGAAGAAATACAAGCATAAAATTACTGTCTGTGAAATTTAGTGGATTCTTGTTTAAAAACATCATGCTAGGAGTTCTATTAATTCAACCAACCAAGTTCTATCTTCTCCTAAATTCAGTATATCTCTCTAGACTTTGATTAATGGAAATTTAAGCCTTAGTGTCACAGTGGTTAAGAGCTCTGCTGCTAACCAGAAGGTCAGCAGTTCAAATCCCCCAGCCGCTCCTTGGAAACCCTATGGGGCAGTTCTACTCTGTCCTATAGGGTTGCCATGACTCAAAGGCGATGAGTTTGGTTTTGGTTTGAATGTCTATGTGGAAAATACTGTGGAAATTAAACCATGAACAAGAATACCCACGATCACAAAATAAAATGAAAAAAAAAAAAAAAAACTGGAAAGAGTATATAAAACTCAATGCCTCAAGTCAATTTCAACTTATAGTGACCTTATAGGACAGAGCAGAACTGTCCCACAAAGTTTCCAAGGCTGTAAACTTTATGGAAGCAGATTTTCAGGTCTTTCTCCCACAGAGTGGCTGGTGGGTTTGAACTGCTGATCTTTTGATTAGCAGCCAAGCACTTAACCATGGCACGACAAGGGCTCATAATGTTACGATAACAGCTACTACTTACATACTTCTTTCTGTATGTTAGGCACTGTTCTTAGCACTTTATATCTATTTAATATAATCTTCATAGTAATTCCACAAAGAAGATATGATTATAATTGGCATTTTACAGATGAAGAAACTCAGATCCAAAGATGTTCAGTAACCTGCCTAAGGTCTCACCCAAAAACCCAGGTTTCACAGCTAGTAAAAAATCAGGATTTATACCTAGACAGTCTTGCTCCCAACTCTCTGCTTTTATCCACTATGCTATGTTGCCTCTGATACATCATTATCCTCAGGTTTTTCATTATTTCATTTACTGCCCAATTATTATGCAATGCTTTCACCTATTTATTTGTATTTGTTATTAAACCAAAGGTTTTCTTGGAAGAGTCCTTGCTTTTTTATCACTCATTGCACAGGAAATAGGCCCAATGCCCATGATTTATTTACTTCATTCAGTCATTCAATTAAGAAAATACTGAATGTCTCGTTCATGTCAGAAATTAAATTAGGTGCTAGGCTTTCTTGGTGAAAAGAGTGAGAATGTTAGTCATGTATACTTGATTAGAATTTATGACGATCTATGATAAAGATCTCCACGAATGGGAGCAAAGGGAAGAGGGATCAGAGGAAGTTATTCCAGTCTTCATCTTAGAACAGGGAAAAGAATCAGTCAGTTGACGGAGGATGAAACACGAAGTACAAGCAGATGCAATGGTATGAGCAAAGATATGGAGGCATAAATCAATTGGAGAAATTCTAAGTAGTTCAGCTTTTACTCATAGTCAAGGGTCTGAGCATCTGCTAGGTGCCATACACTGTGCAAAACATCAGGAATTCAGTAAGGCATCAGACAGTCCTTATACTCAAAAAATTTATCATTGAGTCAGGGGTAACTTTCTAAAAGGACAAAGTGTCTTTTGGCGTAAATAGCAAGAGCTTTTGAATAGTCCCTGTTTGTTAATTTCAGCTTCCCATGAGTAGCAAAAATAGTCCTTGTTTAGGGGATATTCCCATTCCCACTCAGTGGTATTCCCATCATGAAGAGGAAACAGGGACTTATTTAACTTGCAGCGTCCTGTGTCTTGGCTACGGGGCTTTGATCTTATCCTAGTTGTCTGAGGAGATTTTGAAGGACTTAACTTTGGGACGGACATGAGATGCGAATGTTCCATGCTTTATTTGTTTTAATGTGCTGCTTCTTCAGCTATAATGTCTCTTTTTAAAACAAGAGTTTAAATCCTTCAAAATGAATATCAGAATCATAAAACAGTAAACCTCATATAGCAATTGACTATAAAGCAGAAGCTGAGATGTAAAATGATGAGAGAAAGATAAAATAAGTATATAAGTTACTCTTAACATCTGTACAGAATAAATTTAAAATACTAGAATTTCAGCTGCTGAGAATAACAATTGTGTTTGCTGGTCAGAGTCTGCTTTGGCCCATTTGAGAAAGGCATGTCAGTCATTCTTAATGGTCTCTGAAAAACGCTAACCAGGTCCTTGCCAAGACTCTCCTATAATAGTTACATGATAAGCCCCACTGTGTTTCACAGTAAATCAGGGAGTTCCACAGCTAAGTTCCACGATAAGCCTTGCTATATTGAACAGTAAATCATGGAATTCCTCAATAAAGTTACACACTAAAACTCCCTGGCTTATTTATTTATTTTTTTCTTTATGGTATGATTTCCCAGTGGTGGGTAAAGGTCAGCAAGATGGCTGCTCCTCACTTGTTTCTATTCAGCACTTCTGCATACGTGTTTCCAGAGAGTGTTCAAGTCCCTCTTATCTCACCTAGATCAATGGTGAATAGCAACCTTGAGAGAAACCCAGAAGATCTTAAAACTGGAGTCTGCATTGGTGAATGATGAGGGTACAAATGGAGGGTGCAGAAGGGGTGTGAGATGAGGACTCCACGAAAGAGTAGAAGCAAAAATTATGAAATCTTAATATACCACTTGCTTACAGTGAAATCAATGAAACTATAGGCAAGAGTAACATCCTCTAGTGATAATTTAATGATTTGTAAACTTTTATCTTATAGAGATGAAGTTGTATTTTCCTGAAGGCGTTATGAATATCATTTAAGGCATACGTGCAGATACCCAGTATTTTGTTCAACTACAGCAGGGTACTAATGGAGCCGGCGTCCAAAGAGTAATCCTAGGCTGCCTGCTCCCCCCAGCTTCTCCACGGGATACAGAGTAATCCACAGAAACAATCGACTATGCTACTCAGTAACAGGAAACATGAGGACCAACTTGAATCTATGGCTTAGTAAGGCCTTTTATCACAAGAGTCTGTGTACATACTGAGATAGATTTCATCCTGTTTGCTTATTCATAACTCACACTTACAAACATGGCAGCATAAAATAAATACAGCACCTTGAGATACGGAAATGGCATACCAGTGTACACCCAAGCTTTACTAAGTCTAAAATACAATTATCAATTTAAAAAAATAGATATTACATCTAACTTCTCAGAAAAGATTTGGAAGCAGAGTAATGCATTGGCTGCTTCTATTACTAAAACTTCATTCCTCTACAGAATAGCTTACAGTACATTTGTAAGTATACTATTATCATTAATAATTAAACTCAAGCTATGCTGGTTAAAATAAATAACCAAAGTACTTTCTGTACTTTAATAATCTTGTTTTGACTGTGGTTGTTCTGGATTTGTTGTTGTTGTTTGTTTTGTTGGATTCTTATTTGCTTAAGTGCTAATTCCCTCAAATTGGTAACCCACATTTTTTTTTTCTCTCAGCTATCAATTAAATGTAATAAGGACCTATTGTGTACACAAATGATCTTATGTAAAACACTATTAGTGTAGTAATATGAGAAAGAAATTTAACAGGAATTGCAAGCTGAATTTTAAGTACTTTCTATCTAGAAGGTATATGTGTATTTTTTCCCTATTATTTATCAACATGCCTCAAAAACCCAATTAATTTAAGTGCAGATTCTAAAGCTTATTTCTAAGCCTCAAAAAGCTGATATTGTATTTTACTTCCAGAATAGAAAATGTGTTTAGTTTCAATAATCCATATATGGAAAACATAGTGATCAGGAGACATACAAGAGCAAAAGTTTCAGCATTAATATTATATGTCTATGATTTGCTGATTAGATGAATGGATGGACAGGTGGAAAGATAGGCAGACAGACAGATAACGGACAGATGGATGGATGGATGCATGGATGGATGGATGGATAGGTACATTTGGAGCATATCAAAAACTGAAATAAAATATCTACCCCTTATTGAGCATTTAATGGGTCAAGGTCTGACCAATGTGCATTTTATATATATGATCTGTAACCCTTATAACTACATTTTGGCACCTTTTTGCACATGGTAAAACTGAGGTGCAGGGAAAATGAATAAGTTTCCCATGCTCACATAGCTAATAAGAATCAGAGCCAGGATTTAAACTTGGATTTATCTAGCTACAAAGCCTGTGCTTTTCCCCTATACTACACTTTCCATCAGATGTGAGGGAATGGCCCCATGATTTCCCTCTGAACAGATCAGATCTCTCTGAGACCCTGAAGGGCCTCTCATTGCCTGTTTGCCACCGAGACTAGTGGAACGACATGTTTACTCCCTTTCCTTTACACAATGGGTCAGTTCCTTCAAATTATAGGAGGGTGGAATTGGGGAGGGTTTATTTGGTGCTACTATTTAGCAGTTCTCCTCCAATCAAGGTGCTTATGGTGACTGAGAATAACAAAAAAGAAGGAGCAAATTTTATGATATTTCCTAATTTGGGGAAAGATTTTCTAGTTAAAGTATCCTGGGATTTTTTGTTTGTTTTTTGCATATGATTAGAGTGTTTAGCTTATGTACATTCAGATTCAGATAGTTTTCTTAATCATGTAGCTGGGGTGAGAATGTGGGAGGAAAGGCGAAATATGTAGAAATTGTTCCTTTAGAAATTCAAATGTTTAGGTACTGGATTGTTTACTTGTCCACATTCAAAGCAAATTTTTTCCTTGCATGCATCACTACTTCAAAAATAGCCACCATCAGGACACCCCTGGGACTGACCTGGAAGGCAATGCTTTTTTTTTTTTTTCAGGTCACTTAGCCATCCTTGGAACTTGGAAGAGAAGGCTAGTATGTCTTTTTTATTTTAAATCCAATTATTTTCTTCATTGCAAACTCATAAGCTTAGTGAAAGTTTCACAGCCTCTAATGTTATCTGTTACCAGGGAGTTGTTACACCACTTTCAAATCACAGCATTGCAACCAGAATCCTGTCTACCAGGCAGGGTAACATGAGGTGAAGGAAGGATCTGACCCTCTGCTTTTCCAACTACAGGAATTCAATCCCAGGAGCAGCAGTCGGTGGTCTCTGCTACAAAATGAGCAGTATTTCAAAGGATAGATTGTTTTATTAAGTATGTTGAAGAATTGTCTCTGCTAATGTTAATATTCCTTTTAATTGAAGAATACTGATGTCCCTTTATTCAAGAATATGGACCTGATGCTATTAGGAGATGGAAGAGGGGAGAGCAGGGAATGTCATCGCACTCATGCAAAGATTCTGGGCTTTGGTGCAGGAAGCAGAAAAAGGGACCGTTGTGTCTCTCTGTCAGGTGAGGGGATTACTGTTCCAAGTGAAAAGATAAGTACAGACAAGTACCTTTTTATGGCATTGTATGTGCACAATAAGGAGTCTTGGTGGTTCAGTGGTTAAGTGCTTGGCTGCTAATGGAAAGGTCAGCAGTTCAAATCCACCAGCCACTCCAGGGAGAAAGATGTGGTAATCTGCTTCTGAAAAGATTGTCGTTAAGCACCTTCAAGTTGGTTCCAACTCATAGAGACCCCTGTAGGACAGAGTAGAACTGCCCCATAGTGTTTCCAACAAGCGGCTGGTGGATTTGAACTGCCAACCTTTTAGCTAGCAGCCAAGCTTTTAACCACCACACAGCCTTGGAAACCCTATGGGCAGTTCTACTCTGCCCTATGGGGTTGCTATGAGTTGGAATTGACTTGACTGCAATGGCTTTGTTTGTTTGTTTTTGTTTTTTAATGTGTACAATACTGAATGTCCACAGGCAATCATATTTTCTGGTAGATATTCATTTCCCAGAATGCTTTTAGAAATATATTAGCCAGAATTTTTAAATGTTAAATTTTCCCTTCCAAACCAAACTAAGTCCTTGCACACAACTTCCATATTATTTGACCCAAAATATTAATTTTCATATGCCATCTTACTGCTTTAAAAAACTCTAATGACCTCTGTTTAATTAATGAGGTGCACTTCAGTCTGGCATTCAAAGCATTGTACACTCTGGCTCCAATCCGTACACGGATTTATATTTCACTTTGGGCTGCTCAAATAAATCCACTACAAGCAAATTAGTCTACTCACCGTCCCCTGGATAGTCCCAATTTTTCTCATCTCTGTGCTTTTGCTTATGCCATTTCTCCTCCTGATCTGTTCTTCCTCTTTGCTTCACTCCAGGTTGCAGAGACTCCTGAGAGCCTTGTTGAACTTGTTAGTTTGCAGTGAGTTCATCTACTTCTGAGCTTCTGTAGTACTTAATGTCTAGGACTCTACTCGGCTCCTTCCCACTTGCTGCTGTCTGTTGTTTATCTTTATGTAGAGGATTATTTCTCTTTCTCAGCTTTTTGTAAGCACTTTTCTGTCCAGGATCATCATTTTTTCTTTTTCTTTTTTTTAGCTTTGGAGAAGATGTTTTTCATGATGTGTTCTAGAAGCTAGACTGATGCATCCCTAAAGCTGCCAGTGGCCACATTCCCACACATCACCAAATAAATAAGGCTGGCTTACCATGGGAAAGACTGGAGCTGAAAGGAGACAAATAGGGATAAGAAGAAAGGAGAGAGGGAGAAAGAGCAAGAGAGAAAGAGACCTGACAATATTTTCTGAAATTCTGCTTTCAGTCATGTTTGAAGCGTGTTCAACCTTGGACTTCCCAGTTCATGAACCAACACATCTTTTTCTTTCTCAACTCGTTTAAGCTGATTCCTAGATCTAACAACAAAAAGAAAACTGGTTACTACAATGCTGGGATAGTTTTTGCTAATATGCCAGGGAAAATACTTTTTCTTACCTAATTTTGTAGATGACTGGGTGCTGAGGCAAATTTATAAAATAAAATTTATAAAATAAAGAAGCACCACCAGAGCCCCTATTGTTAAACAAGACCTTGAGAAAAATACACTCTACCTTCTGATTTTGCAGGTAAAGAAACTGAGCCACAGTAAACTGAAATGACTTGCATAAAAATGCACACCAATGAACATCAGGACTAAACTGAAGTTCAAGTTTTTTTCCACTACATTTAACAATTTTGTCAGTTTTTTTTTTTTTTTTTTTTCCTCCAGAATGAAGAAAGTTAGCAAGATATGGTACTGTGTACTGGGAAGCAGTTTATACTGGTGGGAAATCTATTGGACTTATAAGTCTGAGTTTGAATTGCAGGTCTGTCATTTCCTTAGGCAAGGTATTTAGCCTCGCCAAGCTTGAGTTTTCTTACACAGAAAATGAGGCTAATAATATATACCTTGCATACTTCAAATGATGATTTCTATAAAAGTACTTTGCAAACTCTACAGCACTATTTAAGAGCTATTTTAAAAATTATTCCCTGTCATCATAAATATGCTTTATTTTATTATTTTGTAAAATGAAAGCTTCCTAACTCATTTCGGGGACAGTTACCCCTTTATCCATTTAGGGTAATGGCCTTATATTTTGCAGTAACTGTTTCATCTTACTCTCAAACTGGGAAATACAGCCAAGCTAATAGCCATAGGGCATGTTTAATTCTAGATGCACATTTCAGGCTGGCACTATAAACACAATCTACAATTGATAGAACTTACCCACTTTTTCTGATTCATTTTCCTGAGGGCAGGGTTAGTTGACAAAATTCTTGTTTTCCAGAAACCCTACCACTCTGATTGAGACTTGAATTTTTTTAATTAAAAAAATCATTTTTATTGAATAATTTTCTACCATAATATCTACATAATAATTTTATGGATTGCACCGCAACATAAAGAAAACAAAAATCCTCACAACTGGACCAATAAACAACATCATGACAAATGGAGAAAATTTGAAGTTTTCAAGGACTTCATTTTACTTGTATCCACAATCAACACCCATGGAAGCAGCAGTCAAGCAACCAAACAACATATTGCATTGGGCAAATCTACTGCAAAAGACTTCTTTAAAGTGTTAAAAATCAAAGATGGCACCTTGAGGACTAAGGTGAGCCTGACCCAAGCCATGGTGTTTTCAATTGCCTCTTGTGCCTGTGAAAGCTGCACAACAAATAAGGACGATTAAAGAAGAATTGATACCTTTGAATTACGGTGTTGGTGAAGAGTAGTGGACATACCACGGAATGGCAGAAGAATGAACAAATTTGTCTCGGAAGAAGTACAGCCGGAATGCTCCTTAGAAGCAAGGATAGTAAGACTTCAATTCACATACTGTGAACGTGTTATCAGGAGGGACCAGTCCTCGGAGAAGGACATAATGCTTAGTAAATTAGAGAGTCAGCCAAAAAAAAAAAAAAGAAGACCTTCAACAAGTTGGATTGACACCATGGCTGCAACGAAGGGCTCAAGCATAAAAATGATTGTGAAGATGGCACAGGACTGGGCAGTGTTTTGTTCTGTTGTTCATAGGGTCGCTATGAGTTGGAACTGAATCGACAGCACCTAACAGCAACAACAACAACAACACAATTTTCCTGATAAGATTATCAGAAGGAGATTGGGCGTGAGCTGCTGACCTCAACTCCGTTGATAAATTTGTATCCATATATCTACAATGAGCTATAATTATATAAACTTTTAGGATGTATGGGGAAGGAAGGTAAATTTTATTATTGATTTTAAAGCTGATTGCCTTTGTCTACGATAGGTTATTCCTCCCCACCCCACTAATATCAGACTTGATCTTGTAACTTGCTCTGACCGATGAAACCTGATCAGAAGTGACATATGTCACTTTTACGCAGAAGCTTTAAGAGCCATCAGATGATTCTGCCATCTTTCTTTCTTCTTCTACCAGGTACTAACAATATCCCAGATGGAGGATGCACCTTCGGCCTGAATCCCAGAGTGAAGAGCCAAGCCAGCATTCAATGGATGTGTAACATTAATGTAAAAGAACATTCATTGGTATAAGCCTCTACATTTTGAGATCTTTTGTTACTGCAGTATAACATTGCCTAAGCTGACTGACACAGTGTGTGATCATATGTTAAATATACTGAACTGCTGATATTTCCTTTTTACACAAATAGATAAACTGAGTAGAAGAAAGATACCCACCTAAAGAAAAAGTAAAGAAATGCACCATAAAAAAACCACATTTTTTGTCAATAACTTCTTGTTGGTCCTTTTCTTTTTTCAGTTGGTTTTTAAAAGGATAAAATTAAAAGATTTTTAATGATTCTACGTAATATTTTACCACTTCCGGTCATAGCGAGTAAAGGTACCCAAATCTTGCTAAATTGAGGATTCTAATATCAATCCATAGCTGTTCTTTAAAGTGAAAAATAAATCACAATTATACAGTGGCCCTATTGACTTTTATTGTATTTTGACAGAAAGAGTAACTGAAATCGCCCTTTTGAATTCCCGACCGTAAATTGCTTCACTGAGTCATCTTTAGCCTCTCTTTGCCAGTACATTTTTATAATAGCACTTGCCCATCAAGAACTTCCTCTAAAGTTTTGCTCACCAAACAGCATGCAGATTCTAAGTGAAGGTAGATTTAAAATCCAATTTGAATTTTATCAATTTCATGTAGAAGCCTGGGCAATGCATATTGGATTTCACTATCGTCTGTTGTTTGTTTCTCATTAAAAGGCAAAAGATGAACATGTTTGCCCTTCTCCCAGAAGATAATTGCTTTAAAATACAAAGTATAAAGTTTTCCTCAAATGCCCTTGAAATTGTGCATCTCCGAGAAAATCCTCAAATCAAAATAGTAAGGCATATGTAGAGCAATTTCTAGTATAATCTAACTTATTTCTTAATTCTCTGACTAGTGCATAATATCAGCTCACCACAAACTATGCCTGGCTTATACAATTTAAGCATATTCAATTCTAATTTTTTTATAGATATATAAACAAAACCATTAAAGATGAAGCAGCAACCCTATGAGCTCCTTTGCTGCATTTATATCTTAAGAAACTGTGTCATTAGTTGCGAATTAAAAATGAGTTGTCAGGTTCCCTTAATAATTAATGTTGAAATGAACAACTGTTTCAAGTACAACACATTCCATTTATTGTTAAACAGCGTTATATTTACTGTAATTCCACCTTTCATCCTAATGTCAACCTCTAAATCTTTAATGCTTTAATCACACTTCTTTTTCTGATATCCCTTGTGAGTTCCTCAAACCAATGCCCACTCCTTTGTGATAAGGTGGGCATTTTATGCTGCAAGGGTTAGTCAGCAGCGATTGTTAATTATTAAGGAAAACAAAATGCAGCTTCTGGAAAATTGTGTTTGTTCCCAGCAGGGCATGTTACCTTTAATCTCTACTGACGCTGAGGCAAGGGAAATCATAAAAGGGAGATAATGCATTTCAAGAACATGGCCCCATAGAAAATTAAAGAATTTCCTCTAAAATTAATGAGCCTAATTACCAGATAATGTCTGCTTTTGCTTTTCAGTAAGTTATCCACCTTTCTGATAGAGAGCTGGAAAAGGGGGAAGGAACAAGGTGGAGCCCTAAGAAGCAGCTTGACTGTTGGTTGGGTGCAGCTAGGAGAGACAGAAAGAAAGTCAAGCTGTGTAATACACGGTTTCTATTTTCCCTGGAAGCTGATGGGTGGATGAAGGACTAATATTTGCTAAGAACGTGCTGTATGTGAAAGAGTATACTACTTAATGTGTAGTTCAATTCTGTCTCTTATCATATGTGGAAATTGGACCGTTACCTCACCTGTCTGAGTCTTAGTATCTTCACCTTTAGTACGGAATATTTTAAGTATTAGCTTGAGGTATTTTACACAAAGCTTTTACTGCAGTGCTTGAAAACAGAAACTCACTAAATACCACCAAATAGTCATTTAATCTCCACTAAAATTCTGAGAATTAGATACTATTACCTCCAGTGTAGAAACCCTGGTGGAACAGTGGTTAAGAATTCAGCTGCTAACCAAAAGGTCAGCAGTTCAAATCCACCAGGCACTCCTTAGAAACCCTATGGGGCAGTTCCAGTCTGTCCTATAGGGTCACCATAAGTCCGAATTGACTTGACGGCAATGGGTGGGTGTGGTATGGACTTCCAGTGTTATTACACTCCAAGGCCAAGCAGTGAGTGTGTGGAGGACAAAAACGTGAATTTGGGTCTATCTGGCTAGAAGAGTTAAACTGAGATTATGTTACTGAGATGTATAAAATGGACATTTCCCCCCAAGTGTAGATGAGTAGTAATAAGTGAATAAATATTCACCCTTCTTCCTCAATATGCAAATTTTGCTTCTAACTTAGCAATCGTAAAAAATAAAGTGAGAAAGATGGATATACAGCAATTTTAAGAATCGAGGGCTTTGGTGAACAGCTCTTCAAAGAAACCTGAATTCCTACATCCCTAAATTCCGGCTTAAACGATGCAGGAAGCATCAAAAGAAGAGGGAAGGAATACATGGTGTCACTATATCAAAAAGAATTGGTCGATGTTCAACCATTTCAGGAGGTAACATATGATCAGGAACTGATGGATGGTACTGAAGGAAGAAGTACAAGCTGCACCGAAGGCATTGGCAAAAAAACAAGGCTCTGGGAATTAGAAGAATACCAATTGAGATGTTTCAACAATTGTATACAGTGCTGGAAGTGCTCACTCGTCTATGCCAAGAAATTTGGAAGACAGCTACCTGACCAACTGACTGGGAGAGATCCATATTTATGCCTATTCCCAAGAAAGGTGATCCAACTAAATGTGGAAATTATCAAGCAATATCATTAGTATCACACACAAGCAAAATTTAGCTGAAGATCATTCAAAAGCAGCTGTAGTAGTATATCCACAAGGAACTGCCAGATATTCAAGCTAGATTCAGAAGAGAACGCAGAACCAGATATAACATTGCTGATGTAAGATGGATTCTGGCTGAAAGCACAGAATACAAAAAAAATGTTTACCTCTGTTTTATTGACTATGCTAAGGCATTCGACTGCATGGTTCATAACAAATTACAGATTACATTGTGGAGAATGGGAGTTCCAAAACACTTAATTGGCTCATGAGGAATCTGTACATGGATCAAGAAGAAGTTGTTTGAACAGAACAAGGTGATACTACATGGCTTAAAGTCAGGAAAGGTGTGTATCAGGGTTGTATTCTTTCACCATACCTATTCAATCTGTATGCTGAGCAAATAATCCAAGAAGCTGGGCTCTACGAATAAGAACAGGGCATCAGGATAGGAGGAAAACTCATTAACAACCTGCGTTATACAGATGACACAACCTTGCTTGCTGAAAGTGAAGAGGACTTGAAGCACTTACTGATGAATATCAAAGACCAGAGCCTTCAGTATGTATTACACCTCAACATAAAGAAAATAAAAATTCTCACAACTGGACCAATAAGCAACATCAGTACAAACAGAAAAAAGACTGAGTTTGTCAAGGATTTCTTTTTACTTGGACCCACAATCAACACCCATGGAAGCAGCAGTCAAGAAATCAAAAGATGCATTGAATTGGGCAAATCAGCTGCAAAAGACCTCTTTAAAGTGTTGAAAAGCAAGGATGTCAACTTGAGGACTAAAGTGTGCCTGACCCAAGCCATGGTGTTTTCAATCACCTCATATGCATGCAAAATCTGGACAATGAATAAGGCAGACCAAAGAAGAATTGACTCTTTTGCATTGTGGCGTTGGTGAAGAATATTGAATATACCAAGGCCTGCCAAAAGAAGGAACACATCTGTCTTGGAAGAAATACAACCAGAATGCTTCTTAAAAGCAAGGGTTGGAGAGACTACATCTCACATACTTTGGATATGTTATCGGGAGGGATCAGTCTTTGGAGAAGGACATCATGCTTGGTAAAGCAGAGAGTCATTGAAAAAAAGAAAGACCCTCAATGAGATGGATTGACACAGTGGCTCCAACAATGGGCTCAAGCATAGGAACAATTGTGAGGATAGTGCAGGACCAGGCAGTGTTTCAGTCTGTTGTGTGTAGGGTTGCTGTGAGTCAGAATCCATTCAACGGTACCTAACAACAACAAAAACAAATTCCTGCTTTGCATTGTTCCAACCCTTCAGTCTCATTCAGGGGTCAAAAGCTACAATTATCATCCTAAAAATCAATCTAGAGTAGCAAAAGTAGGGTAAGGGCAATTGTACCAAGCTTAAAAGAGCTTTAAGAGGCTTTCAGGGTTAACTGTACTTCATAGGGTTTCTGCAGAGAAGAGAATCTTATCTGGCCAGATTCCATGGGACCCTGGAATTAATAACAATTTCCAGAACAGTCCTAAAGTAAAAATTTCCAACCATTATTGGTTTATAAACCACTTTGAAAATGTGTTGAATCCTACAGATTTTCTGCAAAAAAAAATGCACATGAGTACTGAGGTTAAGAATCCTATATGAATTTTACTTTTGACCTAGTGTTTTTTAAGAGTTTAAAATCTAAGTTAGGCTCTTTGAAATGTAAACCCAAGACAGCTGTAAGCCAGAGCAAGTCTTTTTTTTATTATCTTCAGCCCAGAAGGCTTCCCCGGGGACTGGGGTTGGCCCTGATGTGCTCTGTGGTCTACAGCTAGCTGCTGAGTGATGACGACTGGGGGGCTGGGATGCTGAGAAGACAGTGCCTGCTCATAACTGGTGAATCAGTATCGACTGCCCTGGGATATATGGCCCAGCCTAATGGCAAAGATTCCACAGAAGCTGTACTCTTCAGCTTCTGACATATGCTGCACAGATGAATTACTACTAATAATGTATTATGCACATAATATATCTTATAAATAATTTTTCATTCAAGTGAGATTAAGTATACACAAAGGCATTTTATAAATTATAAAGCACTAGTTATAATTCCTAGAACTTTTTATTTCAAGAGCTCGACAGAGAAAAGAAAAGGAAATTAACATTTTCCATGATCTCATTTAATACTTATAGAAGCCCTCAATAATAACTCTATACTTAAGCAAATGCATGTGATAAATGTTCAAGAAAAAAAAATTCTCTCTAATCCCCGAAAAATGTTTACAAAACTTCTCCATAATGCAAAGAGTAAATAAATTGCAAAGGTTTGAAATTTGGGCAGAATATTCCTTAATGAAGATATTCTTTACAGACTGGATTGATGTGGTGCCAAGAAGGAAACAAATGCATTCAGCAGCTGCACTTTCTCCACTGTAGGAGAATGCTCCATAACGATCAGAACCTGTGTAACAGAACAGGTAACGGATAAAACCAAGATCTTCAGATTCGGACACACCTGGGTTCAAATCCCATTTCTAGCACTTACTAAGTGTGTGACCTTGGACAATTTACTTAATGCATCAGAACCTCATTTGCTTCATTAATAAAAGGGAAACATATCTCTAATAAGGCTGTTGTGTAGCTTAAATGAGAGATACAATTTAAGTGCTCAGAGTAGGTCTGGCATATTCTAAATAACCTGTGTATGGTATCATTTATTCTGTCCTTTATCATGTGTTTATTACTTGCCTTCTATGAGTCCATTTACTAATTGTTGAAATCCCAGGAGGACTGAAATAACTCTATATGATCAGTCTAATTTGTCTTTCTTAAGTTCTACCCCATTTTTCTGGAGCTTTATCCCCTTTGCTTGACTTCCATTTATATCACACATTTCTCCTTTCATTTCTCCAAACAGAGCAGCCTTTCTGCTCAGCACTGGGGGAAGCACAGATGAATAATGCAAGTGCCTTCCCTCATGGCCTCAGTATTCAGTGAGGCAGAGCAGAAAATGTCAGTGACCATTTTACATGGGTGCTGTGGGTACCCAGAAAAAGAGCAGAGAAGAGAGACAATTACCTTAGTGGGGGATGAAGAACTGGAAGAGTTAGACAAACACAGCAAAACATATCGTGTAGATGTGGGTTAAGCTGAGGCAAGACGGGTAGTCAGAGGGCAAAAGATGGAGGCATAATAAACCGAAAGAGCCTGGATTTTACCCTAAAGGAAATAAAAGAATTAATGATGTGGGAACGGAATTGGTGTGAGAGTAAGGGAACAGTCAAAGATGACTTCTAAGGGCGAGGCTAGAGTCACAGAGGATAGTGGTGCCAGGCGCTGAACTAGACAGAGATGGAAGAGCAGAATTAGGGAAAGTGAATGACTTCAGTTTGAAACACACTGAGTCAGAGGCTTTAATGGTATTTTTTATTTGTTTGTTTTGTTTTTTTCCATCTAGAAAAGGAGTTTGAGGTGTAGACCTATAACCAGAATAAAGGAGATACAGCATCATAATCATAAATGCATCATCATTGGCTGATGGGTTTAGCAGCCGAGCACAAGCTGTTTGCGCCACCCGAGGAAACTGTCCATACGACCTGTTCGAAACCATGCGAGACCACCTCTGCATGGAGGTCACCAGAGGCACAGACAACCAGAATAAGCAAGAGTCTAAAAAAAGGAAAAAAAAAAAATGTTACTGTTGGGTCACTTCCAACACATGGTGACTTTATATATTATAGAGTAGTATTTCTTCTTAGGGTTTTCTTGGATGTAATCTTTACAGAAGAAGATTGCAGGCCTTTTTTATTGGTCCCATTGTGTGACCGGATTACCCTATGTGCTGTAAATTCTAACCTCTATGATATTAATGACACAGGACTAGAGGCAGTTATATTAATGAAGCAGGGCTCAATTTACAGGATTAAGTTACATCATAAGTCAATCTCTTTTGAGATATAAAAGAGACACTGAAGCAGGGAGGAGAGAGACCTCATTACCACCAAGCAAGAAGATCCAAGAGTGGAGTGTGTCCTTTGCACCCAGGGTCTTGTGCCAACAAGCGTCTAGACCAGGAGGAGATTGATGACAAGGACGTTCCCCCAGACCCGTCAGAGAGAGAAAGCCTTCCCCTAGAGCTGGCACCATCAATTCAAAGTTCTAGCCTCCTAAACTGTGAGAAAATAGATTTTTGTTTGTTACAGCCATTCACTTGTGGTATTTTTGTTATAGCAGCACTAGAAAACTAAGACAGAATTTGGTACTGGGAGTGGGGTGCTGCTCTAACAGGTACCTACAATATGAAAACTGTTTTGGAATTGAGTGATGGGTAGGGGCTAGAAGAGTTTTAAAGTGCCTAATAATAAAAGCTTAGATTGCCTTGAATGGACTGTTGGTAGAATTATACACACCAACAACAATCCTGGTGAGGGCTCAGAAGGAAATGAGGAGAGCTGCAATGCTGGAAATGGTGAAGATGGTGAGAAGCAACAACAGAGAAACAGCAGCACCAGAACCAGGAGACCAGTGTGAGACGCCATGGGAGCTGGCCCATGGAGAGAGTTGAGTGCCTTCAGGCAGGAAGCTTGCTGGTGGAGTTGGGTGCCTGCAGCCACTTACCAGCAGAGCTAGGCTTACTGGGGAGAGCTGAGTACCTTCAGGCCAAGAGGCCAAGGAACCAGGGAGAAGAAGCTGAAGAGACAAAGAGCACAGGAAGCAGAGCTGCCCCAGTCTCAAATGGTGTGGCCATGACCTCTGGGATCTCAGAGAGTGGAACCAGGGCCTGCTGGGTTTTAAAGGGTGGGACCACACCTTCCTAGGTTTCAAAGAGCCAGATATTCACCAAATAGGTTCCAGATATTGGGGCCGCCATTCACAAGTGCCAAGGAAATGGGGCCAGATCCACTGCCCAAGGCTGAGGGGGTGGGGCTGCCATGCCCAAGGGACAAAAGAATGGGCCTGCTGGGGTCAAGGGGGTGGGGCTGCTACTCAGATGGACTAGGAGAATGGGGCCACCCAAAGCCAAAGGAGCATAATTACCATACCAGTGGTCCTGGAAGGTGGAGTTGAATCCCAGGGCCAAGGGGCCTCCAACCAGAATCCAGACAGCATGGCCAAAACCCTGAGTCTGGAGGGTAGGGCCTTTGCCTAGATAATCTCAGTAAACACAGAATTATTTTCAAGTCTCAAGAACTAATGTAAATTGTTCTCTTGGGCTTTGGGCTTGCTTGATGCCTGCTATCTCTTCTTTCTCTCCAATTACTCCCATTTGTAAGGGGAGATATCTACCTTGTGCCTATCCCACCATTGTACTTTGGAAGCAGATAACTTGTATTCTAAAAAAAAAAAAAAAACCCACTGCTGTCGAGTTGATTCCGACTCATAGAGACCCTATAGGACAGAGTAGAACTGCTCCATAGAGTTTCCCAGGAGCGCCTGGTGGATTCGAACTGCTGACCTCTTGGTTAGAAGCCATAGCACTTAACCACTATGCCACCAGGGTTTCCACTTGTATTCTAGATTCCACAAATGAAGAGGATTTTTTTTCAGAGGAAGAAATTTGCACTTGGAGTTGATTTAAGACATTTAGGATGATATGATGGGGGTGAATATGTTTTACATGTGGCAAGGACATGAATTTTTGTGAGCCAGAGGGTAGAATGTTATGCATTGAGTTGTGTTCTCCAAAAATGTGTGTTAACTTGGCTAGGCCATGATTCCCAGTATGTAGTTGTCCACCATTTTGTGATTTGATGTGATTATCTTACCTGTCGTAAAACCTAACCTCTATAGTGTGAATGTGGCAGGATTAGAGGCAGTTATGTTAATTAGGCAGGACTCAATCTACAAGATTAGGTTGTATCTTGAGTCAACCTCTTTTGAGATCTAAAAGAGAGAACCGAGCAGAGAGGCGAGGGACCTCACTACCATCAAGCAAGAAGAGTCAGAAGTGGAGGCATCCTTTGGACCCAGAGTGCCTCCTGCCCAGAAACCCCTAGACCAGGGGAAGCTTGATGACAAGGACCTTCTTTCAGTTTGGACAGACAGAGAAAGCCCTCCCCTGGAGCTGGCACCCTGAATTCAGACTTCTAGCCTCCTAAACTGTGAGAGAATAAATTTCTGTTTGTTAAAGCCGTCCACTTGTGGCATTTCTGTTATAGCATCACTAGATAACTAAGACAATTAGATTCAAATAGTAAGATAGAAGGCAGTTATTGGAAAATATACTTCACATCCGCACTCCAAGATATAGATAGCACTTAAATCACCTGATTTACATGCGAGATGTCTAACTAAGCTGAGCTATCACAGTGAAGGCAAAAGAACTGAACAGAACTCACAGAAATGGAGACAGTAACCTTAACAAGGTAATCTAGTCTGTCATGTCTGTTAGGCAGGACCACACCTAATTGAAGCCACAGAGCATTTCACTCAGAATGAAAATAAAAAAGGTTCTCATGTTCTGGAAGCCAAAGCAAGCCCCAGAGGACTTGTATTACACTGACCTCCTTCTCGATTTCTGTCTTTCCCTTGTCTCTTTACCATCTACAAGTTTTACACAATGATATTCTCTTTTCCTCCTCAAAGCTCTCTCTTTTGCCAATCCAGTCACGATAGTTTCTGGCAAAAACGTGTTCATCATTTTTAACACACCCAGTGTCACCTTTCAACCTCTCCCCCTCACCCCCCCACTGTCAGTCAACCACATTCCCAGAAGATATCCACTTTATGCAGAGTAGGATACTAAGAGCCAAACAAGAAAAGTGAAAAGAGGAATACTGGAGTTGATAACAATACGGAAACTTTACTTAGGCATACTTGTAATCCCCTCTGGTCCTCTGAATAAGTATTCCAAACTTACTGTTTGAACTGAGGTTCACCATGAGGTATATTTTTAAAAGTCTGTTTTTCCAGTGTGATCATGCCAGCTAGAATTACTTATTTCATTCCAGCTCAGAAGGAATCCACAGGATGCATAAAAATACATTAAGAAATATTTATAAGATGGCAAACAGGATCAAATGTATGGAAAAGAATAATACTGTGCATTGCTCATTACAAACATGATTATTTTGTGTATGTAATGGATGTGTTGTTTAAAGCACAGTGGGTTGTTTGAAGTTTAAAAGTTTGTTATGGATTGATTTATTCATGAAATGCTTTGTTTCTATGACAACTTTATTGGCTTGCCTGTGGTCTAAATACATATAGGCATGGCAGGAATTCCATGGTACAAAACAAATTACACACTCCCCCCTGAATCACTTGCTGCCTTTAGGGAGTATAGCAAAAGGATTTCCAACCAAGGCAGACCTCACCATACACAGAGCCAGCATTAGAGATCATACAATCAAGGGGAAAAGAGCTTTTTGAAAAAGAACAACTTAAAAGTCTCCGATGGCTTCTAACTCTGTAATATAAGGAAAGATGGAAATGAGCAATGAAATGTCCAACATAAGATAAGAGAAACACAACCTACTCACAATGCATGAGGTTTTTATTTAAGAAAAAACACTGATCAAAGACCCATATTTCCTGTTATAAATAATAGTGTTTGAAGGATACCATTAATATTCACAACAGTTGTGTAACTACAAAAGAAAACTGAGAATTGTTGTTTAGAGAAAATAATAATGGGCTTTGGAAGATAAAAGGAAAAGGTGGAAGAGAGAAAAAAGAGAGAAAGAAAGATACTTACTATGGACCAAGAATAATCAAGAAGGGAATAGACCTTAGTGATCCAGTAAAACAAAAGTCAGTGAAAAATTGCCTGAGGAGGCTTAGACTTTTGAAAGCTGGGGGGAGGGGGGGAGAGAAAAATCCAAATGATATTCCTCAGAAAAGCACACTCAGTTACATACAAAATGAAAATTTCAAATGAGGAAGATTATTAAGAATAAAATTGTTGCACTTCATAAACTCAAAGAATGTCATGCTATATAATGATAGTATTAAACATAGTAAGAATTTGAGTAAAAATATATATATGAAGCAAGCTGCATTTTTTCAAAATCACTATTTTGTATTATTGTAAAGTCTACTTCAAATTTTTTGTGTTTATTCTCATTTTCATAGACATATTTTGCACTGGTATATGTAGAAGGCTGATCTTGAGGTGGATAATGGCTTTGTGTTAGAATCAGTCCCTCTCTCAACTTCCCTGCTAACAGGCTGGGATTAGACAATCATGTGTCCACCATGTGACCCCATCGTTACAGCCACTGCAGATTAAGTCAGAGTTAAACATCTGACCCAGAGGAATCAATCCATTCACGCTTCAGCAACTAGTTTCTTTCAATAAATTGCATATTCAGAAAATAAGAGGGTGGGGAAGCACACAAAATGAAAGGTCATGTTAAGTGAGGTTTGGGACAACCATTATCAATAATGGTACAGCAATGACATTCTCTAGAGAGAAGTAAAAGTAATGGAGCAGATGCACCCAGAGAAGCTAGACCATGCAGACCTCTAAAGAGCTGAGAGGAAATGGAGAAAGTAGATGCCTCAGCTCATGATGGCTCCAGTTCCCAGTGAATTTATTTCTCTGACTATATGCCAGACCTTTCCAATACATTGTTTATTTGATCTAACTTGAGGGAATTTCTCTTCCACACAACTAAGGAGCCTTGATTCAATTGTATAATCTTATCGTGTCATTTCTAACCATGATTAATTCACCTTTTTAATTGAACTATGTTACTTGTGGAAAGCTTTATCGACTATTGCCATGTGTAGTTACAGGCTTCCGGAAGTAACCATGAAAAAGCACCAGAAGCATGTCCCAGAGATTATCAGTGCATTGCTAAATTGATTTCCTTGGTGGTCAAGTTGGCTTAAACAAAAACCACTGGTGAAATTTCAAACCAGTATAGGTGGCAGGGATCTCTGCGGCAGCAAAGCAATGCTGTATATACTTTATGTCTTATACAGGGCATAATAGTCTTTATTTGTTGCATTTGATAGTGTCCAGTTTAATGAACTTGGTAGATGAAATACCCTAAAACCCATCTTTTCCATAAAAAATAAAACTAAAAGACGTACATGCTTGTATTGTAAAGTTTACACAAATTGTACTTGTGTGACTGAACCAGGAATATATTCACATGCAATAACTGGATATTCCATATTTTACCTTAGGCTTCCACATGTTTACTGTGATACCATGAGGAGCTTACATATAAGAGTCCTATAAGACTGCCCTTATTCACAGTATTAGTAAATTACCACTTACTTGTCAGTATGTTTCTCTTGAATTCCAGCGTCTCCCAAATTTGAAAATAAATCAGTAAACATATTTATAAGTACATCCCATCAAAAACAGTTTCACAATTTGACTCACAAACACACAAAATGTAGACTGCCAGCTGAACTGAATTTTTCTTGGGAGAATTAAGGTGCTGTGATCATTCAATTATTCCTGCATTCTTGAACAAAGATTGCTTTAGGTCCTAGGTATGTGCATGCACCTTCTCTATCTTAGAGATTACCCACCAATGTGTGAGCCCAACAATAAGTAAGTAAATAAACAAGTCAATAAGGTACTGAGAAATGGTGATAAGTGCTACTTGGGAAACCAATGTGGGGCTGAGACAGGTAAAAATAGAGAGAGGAGAGAAATTGGCTACAATAGTTAGGGGAGTGATTTTTAAATTTTTAGAGTAAGAAGGCTGTAGCCATGGAAGTAAGGATATGGAGAGGGGAGAAGCATTCTAAAATAGAGGAGGACAAGAGGGTCACAAAAGATCTCGAGAAAAGAAAGGGCTTGGTATTTTTGAGAAATAATGATACAATAATATTTACAGCAAACATTGTTTTTAGTGTGTTATTTCCATCACATCATTTCACTGAGAAACCACTGTGGCTGGCACATGGAAATAGTCATCAAATAAATGGATTTTTAAAAGTAATGGTCTACAACCTGACTCATAGCACTTTACTTATCCATGTGATGTTAAACGTAGGATGGAGTAATAATATCAGAGAACTTGATATGTTATAACACCAAAACCAACCAAACCTATTGCCATCAAATGGATTCTGACTAATAGTAATCCTATAAGTTAGAGTAGAACTGTCTCATAGGCTTTCTAAGAAGCAGCTGGTGGACTCAAACTGCCCACCTTTTGGT
This sequence comes from Elephas maximus indicus, assembly GCF_024166365.1. Classification (NCBI taxonomy): domain Eukaryota; kingdom Metazoa; phylum Chordata; class Mammalia; order Proboscidea; family Elephantidae; genus Elephas; species Elephas maximus. Next base: position 142,134,384 of record NC_064821.1, read on the forward strand.
TAGCAGTCAAGCTCTTAACCACTGAGCTACCAGGGGTCCATGCTAGAACACAGTGGTCTTTAAAACCAGGACTGCATTATCGGTATCATCTAGGGTATTTTTTCAACATTCATATGTTGGTCTTACCCATGAGCTTCTGCTTTGTTCAGATTAGGATAGAGCTTTGGCATGTGAATAATGAAAAAGATACCAGGTTGATGTTGATAGGCACCCATGTTGTTTAAATAAAACCCACTGTTCTAAGTAATGAGTCTATTTTAAGATATATGTATGTATGTGTATAGAGCAAAGAAATTCATCCTGATAAAAGGTCACTGCTTTGCACAACTCCAGCCCTGCACAACTCCAGGGGGCACCATTCACATCGTATTCTTGTAATGCACTGGCCCTGCTAAATAAGCTAGATTTCTCCACAGAGGTCACTGGGATACAAAGTGGTTGTGCCCGACTTAATGTAAGCATGCTTACCTCTGAAGGTAAAAAAGAAAAGAGAAGAAAAGCTGAATCTCCTCGGAAGAGGTTCATACAGAATCCTTCTGGGGAACGTGTACCATGTGAACATTTTATCTCCATGCTTTAGTGCCTGAACCATTTTGCTAATTTGACATGGGAAGTGCTAATAAGATAAAAAGCTCAGGCGTCCTTATCCCATTAGCACTTCCTCTATAGTTTTTCTGACCCACATTCTGACCTGATCTCTCCCATATTCCCCATGGCTTGTATTGTACTGATTAAAACCTTCATCCTTTTGAAAAGATGCTGGGGAATTGTCTGGATTTAACTAAAATTTCCAGCTTAAATTACTGTGTGATTTTTAGCTGATCGGAACCCATTTAGCATAGACGGCAGTGGCCAAGTCAGGGGATAGGCGACGAAGTAGAGAAAGGATATAAACAGAAAGAGCCAGTTAATAGGCAATTAAGGCTTCATTGCCTTTCCACCACCACAAAGCTCCTTATCTAGACTCACAAACACAAGGAAGAAATCTAGCCAGCCAAAATTGCTGCGCTGTTTATTTTGCTTGGTCATTTCTGCATTTTTTGTTTGTTTTTTTCCAGATTAATCTGCACTCACTCAGAACCCATATTTTTCAAACTTCTACCCTCATCCATGACTGAAATTTTTAAGAAATGGATTTCTCTTTATTAGAAACATGCGACTTTATTTAAGAGAAAAATAATTAAGGGATACGGTTGTATTCATCCTATCACTTTAAGTGAAACACATAATCCCTTTTTTCTCTTCCCGCCAGGGTACAGAGTCAGGCTTCAGCTATTTCCTGTTTTAATTACCACAACCACTAACTTCTTGGCCTTTGTTTCCCATATTTCTTCCTTGTTTTGTTTAGATGATTACTGCCAAGTTAATTTCTTTCACGCTAGGGACCATTTCAGTGGCTTCCTTGGATCCTGACACAAACTTCTCTAGTGTTTATGCTCCAAGTTCTCACTGTCACCATCAAAGCTCCTTTCCTCTGTAGCTCCCTGCTTCCTGCCTCTCCACTCAACCAAGGCATTAGTCCCTTAACAGCCAATCTTTTCTTTCTTCCTAGTTTCCAATTTGATGGTATTTTATATAGCTAGGAAAGTCCCTGGGTGGTACAAAAGGTTAATGTTCTTGGCTGCTAGCCAAAAGGGTAGAGGTTCGAGTTCACCCATAAGTACCTCAAAAGACAGACCTGGTACACTACTTCTGAAAAATCAGTCACTGAAAACCCTACGAAGCATAGTTCTACTTTGACACCTGTGAGGTTGACAGAAGTCAGAATCAACTTGACGGCAACTGGTATATTTAGTAAGAAGACCTACCCATCTTGATTCTATTTGTCAAGTGAAGCAGAGTACCACAGAATAGGAGAACTAGAGACTATCTAGCATGAAAGCTCATTTTACAGTGGGCTAAACTGGGGCCCAGGAATTCAGGTAAGTATTCTACAGTCATACTGGTCAATAGCAGAGGTCAGGGTAGAATCTAGGTCTCCTAATTTTCTCTTAGGGCTCTTATTCTTCACCAGTGGTTCTCAACATTTCCAAGACTGAGGACCTCTTTTCGATGTTAGAATGTTTGAGAAGAGATTTTTGTTTAAAAATGGTAGCTTGAGGACATTTATTCATCAACTTTCCTCTAATAAAAGGTCATCTAAAATTGTTGTAAAAAATACACAGCTATAAATATATACTACCACAATTTGAGAGAAGAACCATCAGTGGATCAAAGAATTTCACCAAACGTTAGCAAACAGATTGTGGTTTGAGGAACAATAACTGATGAATTAAGGACAAACAAAATTACAGGCTAGAAAAGGGGTCTCTAAACATTTTTGATTAGGAGCCATATCAATAAGAATATTAACCAATAAGAATATCAGTGAGAATATGTATATGTATAGATACATATATGTCTCTGTTAATCAGTAGATTTTCTAAGTAATAACATTTTTTATTAAAAAAACACATATTAAAAGAAAAAACACCATTTTAAAATTGAGTAGCTCTGCATAATGTTTTGTTTATTTTTGCTTTTCTGCATAATGGAAATCACATTTTTCATTGTTGAGTAACTAAATGCTCAAAAGCCTAGTACGAAGGTGGGAATATTTCAAAATACATTTCTAATTTATTATTCAATAGTATCTAGAGCCAAAAAATCAAAAAAAAGTTGCGTCAAGCCAATTCCAACTCAGGGCGACCCTATGGGACAGAGTGCAACTGCTCCATAGGGTTTCCAAGGAGCGGGTGGTGGATTCAAACTGCTGGCCTTTTGGTTAGCAGCTGAACTCTTAACCACTGCATCACCAGGGCTCTAGTACCTGTATATATGTAAAAAATATATGTATGAAATATCATTTTTCAATATATAGATACTATGGATGATCAGACCTCTAACAATAACTCATTACTTCCCTGGGGTCAGAGGCCTATGCTTCAGGGATGACAACTGTAGACTATTCTGTCAATCTGTTAGAGAGTTTAATGACTGACTGCTTGAATCTAGTTAGGTTTAGAAAACACCAGAACTGTCAGATTGCTCTTGTCAAAACTTGATAACTCAGCTGAAGAAAACACCATCTCATTGTTGGCCCTAGTGTCAACAGAAGACTTACTTGGGCTACAGGAAATTTGAGTGTTTGAGGAAGAATGAAGAAGGAAAGGAGCCAGTGAACAGAGAGGTTAATTTGCCTATGAAAAAAAAAATAGCACTGAAAAATATTCCAGTGAATTTGAACAATGTAAAAGGTTTATTACGGTCATATTTAAGTGGCTGGGTTCAACTGGTACCAAGTCAGGTCCCAGTCCCATTTCCTACATAATACATTTGAGTATTTTACTAAATACATACAAATTTTGACATTTATGAGTAAAATAATATTTTTAGTTATTTAGGAATTTCAGAGTAATTTTTCCTGAATAAATTTGATAATTATCTTAATTTTCCATTTGGTTATAATAGATAATAGCCGACCTGTTCCAACTGTGAGGAACATGAAAAAATTTAGCAATCAGCTCTCCCAAGACAGTACGAGCCAGCCCCAGCAGCACCCCACTACTCTGGGTTCGTTGGGCAAAGCGAGTATGACCACTTCTACCTTTAAATGCCTTGAGGACTTCACTACAGCTCTGCTCACAGAATGACTACTTCACTTTCCATGGGAGCCTTGACAACTAATTTTAAATCATATTTATTTTTCAAAATTTTAGTGAGAAATTGAAGACAGTTTAATTAGACTTATGAAGAAGAGTAGATAATTTAGCACTACCTACAAAAGATGCATTGCATTGGGCAACTCTACTGCAAAAGACCTCTTTAAAATCTTGAAAAGCAAACATGCCACCTTGAAGACTAAGGTGCGCCTGACCCAAGCCATGTTTTCAATCGCCTCATATGCGTGCAAAAACTGGACAATGAATGAGGAAGACGGAAGAAGAATTGACGCCTTTGAACTGTGGTGTTGGTGAAGGATATTGAATATACCATGGACTGCCAAAGGAACAAACCAACCTGTCTTGGAAGAAGTACAGCAAGAATGATCCTTAGAAGCTAGGATGGCAAGACTTTGTCTCATGTACTTTGGACATGTTATCAGGAGGGATCAGTCCCTGGAGAAGGGCATCATGCTTGGTAAAGTAGACAGTTAGTGAAAAAGAGGAAAACCCTCAACGAGATGGATTGACACAGTGGCTGCAACAATGGGCTCAAGCATAACAACTATTTTGAGAATGGCACAGGACCAGACAGTGTTTCATTCTGTTGTACATAGGGTAGCTACGAGTCAGCACCTGACAGTAACAACAGTGGATGGCTGCCTGGTGGCACAGTGGTTAAAACGATTGACTGCTAACCAAAAGGTTGATTCACCAAAAGATTGGAAACCACCAGTGCTTCATGGGAGAAAGATGTGGCTGTCTGCTCCCACAGAAATTTCCAGCTGTGGAAACCCTATGAGGTTGCTCTGAGTTGGAATCAACTTGGTAGCGGTGGGTTTAGTTTGGTTTGGTTAAGTGGATTGCTGGAGCCCTGGTGGCACAGTGATTAAGCACTTGGCTGTTAACCGAAAGGTCGGCAGTTCAAACTCACCAGCCCCACCACAGAAGAAAGATGTGGAAGTCTACTTCTGTAAAGATTATAGCCTTGGAGACCCTATGGGGCAGTTCTACTCTGTCCTATAGGGTTGCTAGGAGTTGGAATGGACTCAATGGCAACAGGTTTTGGTTTGTTTAGTGGATGGCTCACTTACCTAATACTAGTTTATAAACTACTTGAGAACAGGGAATAAACTTACTCATCTTTGAACCCTTAATCCCTAGTACAGTACCTAGCATGCATAGGTCCTCAAGAGTTACTTGTGGAACTAAACTGAGCAGTATATCCGGTTTTCTGATTCTGGCCTGCTTAATTTAATATTCCTGTGTGCAATAAGGAAACCCTGGTGGCATAGTGGTTAAGAGCTACGGCTGCTAACCAAAAGGTCTGCAGTTCAAATCTACCAGCCGCTTCTTGGAAATTCTATGGGGCAATTCTAAGCTATAGGGTCACTATGAGTCAGAATCAACTCAACAGCAATGAGTTTGGTTTTTTGGTATCCGTAATAAAAAATGCTAAGATGTCATTACACTGATGCATTATTAAGATGTTAAAACAGTTGCTATAACTACCTTATAATGAAGGAGGAAACTCTTTGGCCCTTACGACCATGCTTGGACCAATTTTTATTGTGACCATTCTAAGCTATTGTGATCAGTGTGCCTAGGTGTGCTCCCTGTCCAGCAACTGTAAAATATGAATGCTGTACCCTCGATCTAAGCTCAAACTTGTACATGTATGTATTTGCTTTGGTATAGATGAAACTTTTGAAATCACATATAACTTTTTTCCACTTCTAACCTGCATTTTTTTTTTTTTTTAACCTGCACTGCATTCATTTTCCAACATATTGTCTAAAGTTGTCATAGGTTGGTGACAGGAAGATCATTTGACTAAAAAGCTTTTTTTTTTTTTCTTTCCATTAGTGGTCCCTTTAAAAGGCTTTGAAATTTGACACCGATTCACTGAAATGGTGTTTTAGTGAAATGCTGTTTTTCTTTAATCGTCTGTTTCTCTTCTAGATGTAACAATTTCTGCCTGTGGAGTCAACAGGGCTCAAATTGCAGTAGTTAGTTAATTGAAAGCTGTTTTCTCTTTGGAATCACTAAAATACCCTCCTCCCTAGAAAAATAAAACAACTCCCAAAACTCTCTTTGATATATTTACAATTAGTCATGTATTAAGTATAAATCTCTTTTTAAAAACAATTTCCCTTCCTTCCTTCCTTCCTTCCTTCCTTCCTTCCTTCCTTCCTTCCTTCCTTCCTTCCTTCCTTCCTTCCTTCCTTCCTTCCTTCCTTCCTTCCTTCCTTCCTTCCTTCCTCCCTCCCTCCCTCCCTCCCTCCCTTCCTTCCTTCCTTCCTTCCCTCCTTCCTTCCTTCCTCTCTTCTTCCCTCCCTCCCTCCCTTCCTTCCTTCCTTCCTTCCCTCCTTCCTTCCTTCCTCTCTTCTTCCCTCCCTCCCTTCCTTCCTTCTTTCCTTGCTTCCTTCCTCCCTTCTTCCCTCCCTTCCTTCCTTCTTTCCTTCCTTCCTTCCTCCCTTCTTCCCTCCCTCACTTCCCTCCTTCCTTCCATCCTCCCTTCTTCCTTCCTTCCTTCCTTCCTTCCTTCCTTCCTTCCTTCCTTCCTTCCTTCCTTCCTTCCTTCCTTCCTTCCTTCCTTCCTTCCTTCCTTCCTTCCTTCCTTCCTTCCTTCCTTCCTTCCTTCCTTCCTTCCTTCCTTTTTCCCTTCCTTTTACTTTTATTGTAACCATTTGCCCACATCTTGCTAGTATATACAGTATTATAAAGCTTTTTCTCAAACTGCTTCTAGAATACAGCAAGCCTATGAACCTGCCTTATTCTTCCTGCACCTCTGATAAGTTCATGCTTTGTTTTTAAAAATCTTTACAGCATTAATATAGGATTTTTTTTTTCTACTAGTGAAGGTGCATTTGTTTTCCCCACCACCTGGCAAGTTTTCAGTGGCAGAGCAATTCGCTCAATAATGAAAAATAGGGTTTCACTATGTATATCAGTCAAGATTCAATCAGAGAAGCAGAACTACTAGGATACATATGTATACACAGGAAACCCTGGTGGCATAGTGGTTAAGAGCTGCGTCTGCTAACCAAAAGGTCAGCAGTTCGAATCCACCAGGAGCTCCTTGGAAATCCTATGTGGCAGTTCTACTCTGTCCTATAGGGTCATTTGGAGTCAGAATCATCTCGACGGCACTGGGTTTTTAGGATTTGTTATAAGGATTTGACCTAATGCAATTGTGGAAGCTAGTTAAGCATTCATTGTAAGGCTGCTATTTCTGTGTCTGATGCTAGAGCTTGAGTAGGGCAGGCAGTCAGGGCAGGATAATGGATGTAACATAGGGATACCAAGAACAAACTGGTGACTGTTCTGACTGCCACAATAGAGGGCCCTGGACAGAGCGGGAGAAAAACGTAGAACAAAAAAATCAAATTCACAAAAAGGACTAGACTTGCTGGTCTGACAGAGACTGGAGGAGCCCCTGAGATTATGGCCTTAAGACCCCCCTCTGGCCTGAAACTGAAGCCATTCCCAGAGACCACCTTCTAGCCAAACAATAGGCAAGCACATAAAGCAAACCATGATACCCAAGAGGAATGTGCTTCTAAGAACAATTATAGATATCCAAAAGAGCAATATTTGCCCCAAAATCAAAGATGAGAAGGCAGAAAGGGGTAGAAAATCTGGATTAAGAGAAACAAGGAACCCAGGGTGGAAATGGAGAGAGTGCTGACACATTGTGGGAAATGAAATCAAGGCCACGAAACACTTTATGTACAAATGATCAAAAGGGAATCTAATTTGCTCTGTAAATTTTCACCTAATGCACAATAAAAAGAATTAGCTGGAACCCAAAAGCATGAGCTGAAACCCCACAAAAACAGCGAAGCCTATGTCATTCCTTCTCACCTCTGACTTTGGTGGTATGGGTGACCTGTAGAAGCCAGGGTCCTTCTTGTTCTGAACCTGACCCAGGAGTAGGAGAAGCTGGAGGAGCATCTAGAGGAAGCCTGAGTTGTTGTAGGCCCAGCTGTTCCCTCAGGCTTACAAGGTATTCACTCAGCAGGTCAGCAGCGATATGTATGTATAAGCTACAAAATGGCTACTGCTTTCTCTCTTGAAAGAATCTCTCTTGTGGCCAGATTTAACCAGAAAGAAACACACACACACACACACACACACACACACGGGAATTCTGGGAAATGTAATTCAGCCTCACCAAATCAACACATTACAAAGCCAACAGTTTGTATATGTTGTTCTTGAAATTGCCCTTTTCTTTGCTCCTACATCCAATCTAATGCAGATTCTGTCAATCTGACCTCCAAAATGTCTTTTGAATTCTTTTTTTTTTTTTGTCCCTTTCTATCTCTATTTCCACTTTCGGGAACAAACCACCATATTCTCTCACCTGGGCTCCTTACAACCAGTTGAATTGCTCTGCCTTAATTCACTCTTTCAGCCTTCCAAACATTACCAAAAAGCAGCCAGCAAAGAAGTTCATGCCTCTGCCCTTTTTAAAATCCATCAAATCTTCTCATTACCCTTAAAATAAAATCCAGATTCCGTGATTATCTAAAGCCCAATATGATCTTGCCCCAGCCTTGTCTCGAGTCCCTCTTCCCCCCTCTTACCGTACTCCAGCCACACCTATCTCCTTCCTCAAACCCTCCAAATGCAGTCTACCTCAGACCTTGGCATACAACTTTCTCTGTTTGGAAAGTTATTTCTTCATATTTTCTTTATTCTGGTTTCTTTAATCCTTCAGAAATTCCACATTCTTTTCCCCAAAAGTATTCTAAAATGGGTGTCCCCCATCAATACCCAAAGTTCATGGTACTGTGTCCTTTTGTTCCTGTTCATAACACTTATTACAATTTTTAATTACATAATTATGTGTATCCACTTGTTTACTGTCTCTCCCTGCCTTTCCCCACTAGGCTATACTCTTTTTTTTTAAGTACAAGGCTATAATTTTCTGTTCACTACTATATGCCCAGAATCTAGCTCAATCCCTGGAAGTAAGCAGCCAATAACTGTATGCCCCATGCTTGAATGAAGGTGACATTCCTGGATTGAATGCATGTTTACCAAAAAGTTTAATTTCCCAAGAAAGGAAAATAAATAAATAAAACCAGAGAAGATATATACTTGCAATTGTAATAGTAACAGCAGGGACTACTTCAGAGATTTATGCCATATCCATTAAATGGTAGGGTATGCAATCATTAAAATGATGATTTTGAAAATTATGTGGAATAGAGTAACTACTTATGATATAATGTTAAATTAAAAACCAGGGTAAAATATATTTACTCTGATTATAACCAGCTTCAAAGAGATACATGGGAAAATAATGGTAAGGAATTGCATCTATATGATTTTTTTTTTTTTTTTACCATATAAATGCATTTCCTTAACATTGCTTTATTGGGATCACAAGATTATGATGGCTTTCTTCCCTGTTTTCTAAATTGTGTCATTTAAAGGTAAAATAGAAACATCTAATGTTTTTATGTTTAATGTTATCTTCTAATTTACAGAATAGTTCCATAGATATTATTTTATATGATACTCAGGAATCCTTTAGGATAGCCAGACCTGTCTATGAAATCTTCATTTTATGATGAAGAAACTGAAGACCATAGAGATTGTTACTTGCTAAAGTCATGCAATGATACCAGGACTTCAAACGAGTTTGAAGCCCTTAATGATACTGGTAAAGCTGGTACTCAACCAAGCCAGACTCTTCTGATTGTAGCCCCAAAGCCCTTTTCACTTTATTTTACTGCCTTCTAGACAACAGCATATATTTGGGCAGTAGAACACTGAAAGCCATAGTCTAGTATAGGGGTGACAATCATGGCACAATTTCCCATCTCCACACCAGAGGAGAAACTGCTGATTGGTTGTTGCAATCTTTCCCGCTGAGCCAAAGTAACTTTAATATTTGTCCTAACACAAAACCCCAGCAGTCAGTACTGATGTGTTGCATTTTGACTATTGAGAGTTCAAGCCCATCTAAAAGAAAAATGCACACAAGAAATGCAACTGGACAGGGGGCTACGACTCAGGCCAAAAATCGTGTCAAATTTGTGGTGAATGGAAACCAGTACATTTGGTGACCAATAATGAGATAATGGAAATAATATTTTAACTGTACTAAAATACTAAAATGTAACTGTCAGGATGCACCAAGGAATGGCTAAAACAGTAGCGACTATAAGTTATAGTTGGGAAACATATGTGAAATATTACCTGCCATGTGTATTAAAATAGAGACAGGGCATGAAAACAAGAGATAAAAAGAAAATAAGTGTTTTAGTATATGGTGACATTCATGGAATAGAGAATTCCTTGTGATAATATGAAAAGCTTTATATGGATAGACTGGAATGTGACACATGCAAATAGGAAATAAGACAAAGGAAAGCAATTCCAGGTGAAGGAAATTTTACTTACCAAGGTGTAGAGGAAGAGTCCCTGGGTGGTGCAAACAGTTAACATACTCAGCTGTGGCAGTTGGATATTTGAGTCAACCTGAGGAACCTCAAAGGAAAGGTCTAGTAACCTGCCTCTGAAAAATCAGCCCTTGAAAGTCCTGTGGAGCACAGTTTTATTCCAATGCATGTGGGGTGGCCATGAGTCATAATCAACTTGGCAACAACTGTTTCTGTTTCTGTTTACGGTGTAGAGTGTAGACTCTACACTGTAAGATGATCTTAGAATAACAGTAGAACTCTAGGTCTTACAATCGGAGAATTTAAGACTGAAAAGCAATATCATGCGCTATGATTATAATTCTTGGTCCCACTCCCTCATATTATCAACAAGTCTGAAGATCAAGGAGATTACATTATTTGGGAAAACAAAAATCTTCCCGACTGGAGAAAAAAGCATCATCATGATAAACGAAGAAAATATTGAAGTCGCCAAGGATTTTGTTTTACTTGGATCCACAATCAATGCCCACGGAAGCAGCAGCTAAAAAATCAAATAACATATCGCATTGAGCAAATCTGTTGCAAAACACCTCTTACCTCTTTAAAGTGTTAAAAAGCAAAGATGTCACTTTGAGGACTAAGATGTACCTGACCTAAGTCATGGTATTTTTAGTTGCCTCATATGGATGTGAAAGCTGGACAATGAAAAAGAAAGAACAAAAAAGAATTGATGACTTTGAATTATGGTGTTGGCAAAGAATATTGAATATACCATGGACCGCCAGAAGAACAAACAAATGTGTCTTGGAGTAAGTACAGCCAGAATCCTCTTTAGAAGCGAGGATGGCGAGACTTCGTCTCACTTACTTTGGACATATTATCAGGAGGGGCCAATTGCTGGAGAAGGACATCATGCTTGTAAAGTAGAGGATCAGCAAAAAAGAGGAAGATCCTCAATGAGACAGGTTGATACAGTGGCTACAACAATGGACTCAAACAAGCAATGACTGTGAGGATGGTTTGAAACCAGGCAATGTTTTGTTCTGTTATACATAGGGTCACCATGAGTTGGTGCTGACAATATAGCACCTAACAACAACAACAATATTATTTGACCACTATTACACAGCCAGTTGGAAAATGAATAATTAATATAACCCAGGTCTCTTAATTCTCATTCTAATGCTTCTTCCACTCTCCCACATGACTTTCAGTTTAGCAGGATATGAAGAATGGATATTAGAAAATACTACAAATGTAGAAGCCAGACTTCTTAAGCAGGGAGTTTTGGACTTTGTTCTTGGAGTAATGGAGAACTATTGTATATTTTAAAAAAACATAGTTATGTGATGAAAATTGTATATTAACCAGAAAGTGAAGTGCTGAGTGTTAAGGATTAAAGAGAGCACTTTGAAGATTTTTCAATTGTCCAGGTCTGAATTAGTAAAGGCCTTAATAAATGTTGTTAACATGGGAAAAAGAGCAGATGCAATACAAAGAATACATCTACAGATCTTGGTAATTGGTTGCATATTTGAAACCAGAGGAAAGGAGAATTTCAATTAGCGTTCCACACACATACATTGTTGTGGTTAGGTGCCATCGAGCCGGTTCTGATTCATAGTGACCCCATATACAACAGAATGAAACACTGACTGGTCTTGTGCCATACTCACAATTGTTGTTACCCTGGAGCCTATGGTTGCAGCCACTGTGTCAATTCATCTCATTGAGGGTCTTCCTCATTTTCACTGACCCTCTACTCTTCCAAGCATAATGTTCTTCTCTAGGTACTGGTCCTTTCTGATAACATGTCTAAAGTATGTGAGATGAAGTCTTGCCATCCTTGCTTTCAAGGAGCATTCTGTACTTCTGGCTGTACTTCTTCCAAGACAGATTTGCTCGTTCTTCTGGCAGTCCATGGTATCTTCAATATTCTTCGGCAACACCATAATTCAAAGGTGTCAATTCTTCTTTGGCCTTCCCTATTCATTGTCCGGCTTTTGCACGCATATGAGGTGATTGAAAACATCATGGCTTGTGTCAAGGGCAATTAGTCCTAAAAGTGGCATCTTTGCTTTTAAACACTTTAAAGGGGTCTTTTACAGCAGATTTGCTCAATGCAATATGTCATTTGACTTCTTGACTGCTGCACCCATGGGTGTTGATTGTGTATTCAAGTAAGAGGAAATCCTTGACAACTTTAATCTTTTCTCTGTTTATTATGATGTTGCTTATTGGTCCAGTTGTGAGGATTTTTGTTTTCTTTATGTTGAGATGTAATTTATACTGAAGGCTGTGGTCTTTAATCTTCATCAGTAAGTGCTTCAAGTCCTCTTCACTTTCAGCAAGCAAGGTTGTGTCATCTGCATATCTCAGGCTTTTAATGAGTCTTCCTCCAATCCTGATGCTGGCTTCTTAGATTATATGTTCTGCATACAGATTGAATAAGTATGCTGAAAGGGCACAACCATGACACACAACTTTCCTGACTTTAAACAACACAGTATTCCCTTGTCCTCCTCAAGCAACTTCCTCTTGGCATAGGTACAGGTTCTGCATGAGCACAATTAAGTGTTCTGGAATTCCCATTCTTCAGAGTGTTACTCATAATTTGTTATGATCCACACAGTTCTTTCCACACAGTTGAATGCCTTTGCATAGTCAATAAAACACAGGTAAACATCTTTCTGGTATTCTCTGCTTTCAGCCAAGATCCATTCGACATCAGCAATGATATCCCTCCTTCCACATCCTTTTCTGAATCCAGCTTCAATTTCTGCCAGTTCCTTTTCAATGCATTGCTGTGACCACTTTTGAATGATCTTCAGCAAAATTTTATTCATGTGCAATATTAATGATATTGTTCAATAATTTCCACATTCTGTTGATCACCTTTCTTTGGAACGCACACAAATATGGATCTCTTCCAGTTGGTTGGCCAGGAAGCTGTCTTCCAAATTTCTTGACATAAACAAGTTATTGCCTCCAGTGTTGCATCCATTTGTTGAAACATCTCAATTGGTATTCCGTCCATTCCTGGCGCCTCGTTTTTTTTTCCATTCCCTTCAGTGTAACTTGGACTTCTTCCTTTAGTACCATCAGTTCTTAATCACATGCTACCTCTTGAAATGGTTGAATGTCGACCAGTTCTTTTGGGTACTAGCTATATAAAAAAAAAAAAAAAAAAAATTTTTTTTTTTTTTTATATTAACTGGCCTTCCTTATAGGTGTATGGGTATTATCCTATCACTGACAGTGTTGTACTTCTGGATAGATCATGAAATGTTTCTTTTGACAATGAATGTGATGCCATTCCTCTTCAGTTCTTCATTTCCAGCATAGTAGACTATAAGATTGTCTGATTCAATATGGCTAATAACACTCTGTTTCAGCTCACTAATGCCTAGGATATCGATCTTCATGTGGCCCATTTCATTTTTAACAACTTCCAATTTTCCTAGATTTTACTTCTTACATTCCATGTTCCAATTATTAAGAGATGTTTGAAGCTGTCTCCTCTCATTTTGAGTCATGACACCTCAGCAAATGAAGGTCCCGAAGGTTTTACTCCATTCACATCATTAAGGTCAACTCTACTTTGAGGAGCCAGCTCTACCCCAGTTGTATTTGAGTGCCTTCTAACCTGAGGGGCTCATCTTCCAGAAGTATACCAGACTAATTTCTACTTGCATATATAAGGTTTTCACTGGACATATTTTTCAGAAATAGACTGCCAGGTCCTTCTTCTTAATCTGTCTTAGTCTGGAAGCTACACTGAAACCTGTTCACCCTGGACAACCCTGCTGGTATTTGAAATACTGGCAGCAGAACTTCTAGCATCGCAGCAACGTGCAAAACACCACAGTAAGACAAACTGACAGACGCGTGAGGACAAAGTAACACACATATGTATATATGTATATATGTGTATGTATCTATACATATATGTGTATGTTGTCTGTGTATTGTTGTTGGGTGCCATCAAGAGAATTCCAACTCATAGTGACCCCATGTGACAGAGTAGAGCTTCTCCATAGGGTTTTCAAGTCTGCTACCTTTCATAAGCAGATTGTCAGGCCTGTCTTCTGAGGAACGTCTGGGTGAGTTGCAACTGGCAATCTTTCAGTTAGCAGCCAGTCAAACACTTAACCGTTGCTTCACCAGGTATATATATATATATATACATATATATACGTATGTATGTATGTAAGGGGTCAGAAGCAAAGGTCTATTTAGTAAGAATTGGCAGGAAGATGGTGAATTTGTGTTTTACATGTCTGATTGAGGTAAATCTGTGACACCCAAATGCAAACATCGGCAAACAAGAAATGTGGGACAATATTAAAAGAATATCAGAGTTGAAGGTAGGTTTGAAATGCAATATCTCTAAAGCAAAGTACAGAAAGACATTATCAGTAGACCACAGTGAGTACCTTGGGAGAAAAGTACTTTGGAGAATACGGGGGCTTCTAAGTAAAAAAGACAAGTGCTGTAAGCATTTGGGAGCACAATAAAAATTGATTTATTTTTCAGCACCTTACTGGGGTAGAGAAAACTATATTATTTTGAGGTAAAACTACAACATTAGAAGGCTCTGCTCTTCATACAGACATTTTACAACTCCAAATGTCTCTTCCATCTGTCACAAAAGTGGGTGGAACATACTGTACCATCTTAGAAATTTGAGGGCATTTATATAAAAAGTACTCGGGCAAACGGCAATTTCAATCACAAGTAGAAACATATGTAAAATTGTATAGTATTATAAGATGCTCAAGACTTTCCTTACAATTGGTTCACTAGAGCGGCAATCACAGTCTAAAAGAGGCAAAGGCGTTTCTGAGTCATATTTAAGGTAAAGGACATAAACCCTTTGTTGTGTTTTGATCCAGGGGAATGCAGAAGGAACTGGCAGTGAGAAGGGGGGAAGAGATCAAGCAAAGCTGTTTCAAGGGTGGAGGTTTTGAAACTGAGGAGGAAAAGCTAATTTACAGTTTTGCTCTTAGGTGTCGTAAGACAGAAGATACTGCAATTTCAGTAGGGTGGCTCAGGGAGACGGGGCCTCAATGGCTAGAAGATCCTTCTAGTCTCTCTCTTTACTTTCCCTAGTGATAGTGTAGTTGATAGACTTCTATTTCTTTCCTTAAACATAAAATTTATATTCCAAGGCTTTCAGCAGTGTAGAACTTACCTTCGGTTTCTAGTGTAATGCAGATCAATATATGTAAGGGGGAAAAAAAAAACAGAAAAAAAGAAATGTTCCTGTTTCTGGTAGATACTTCTTTTTGGTTCATATTTCATAATTTAGGTGTTACTTCTGCTTCTTTTTTCCTCTTAGACTCCTCTCGCATTCCTCTTAGAGCTATTTTTCTTACAAAAAAATAACTTAGAAACTTTGACCCACTTTTAAGTTCTCATTTTATTTTTCTCTAGAAACTAAAATTAGACATTTGGATTACTTTTTAATAAACACAAACATTCAAGAGTGTGGTTTGTACATGAGCAACAACTTCTGTTTGGTAATTGGCATTTTTCCCCTTTCTGGTGAATCACATTTGAACAGCTGAATTTAGAAATGCGTTACTAGAAACATTGCCAATCTTAATATGATGCTTTTAATTTTTTAGAAAAGCCACTGATTTAAAATAAGAAAGAAAAAGTCATGACAACTAAAAATGACACCGAGCTGGAAGAGCTAGAGTTGCCTCTCTTGCTCTTGAGCAGATAGTTAAACTGCAGTTGGATCACAGAGAGGCCTCAGTCACATCTTGATAAGCTCTAGATCCTAAAAGATGTTCCAAACGCATTCCCATTTATTTTTGATGGAACAATAGCTATACAAAAAAAAAAAAAGCTATACAGTAGGTATTAAATAAATATTTGTAGAATAAGATAAAGGAAGAAGGGAAACAATATATTTTATGTATTTTTTTTTAGTGGAAATAAACAAATATAATTTTCCTTTAAAAGACATAAAACTCAAAATATTAAAATGAAAGCTTTTCAGGTGCAAACTTTGCATTGGTATGTTTAGCTGCATTCCAAGTCCAGTGAGCTGCCAAATTCACTTATCTGTGTTTTAAAAAAAAAATCCTGTTGCCCTCAAGTTGACCCCAACTCACAGGAACTCTATAGAAGAGAGAAGAACTGCCCCATGAGGTTTCCAACTGCTGACCTTTTGTTTAGCAGCCAAGGTCTTAACCACTGTGCCAACAGTGTTAGCAAATGCACATTTTTAAAAGGAAAAATCCTACTTTTTTCTTTTTTTTTATTTCTGCTTTAAGTGAATGTTTACAAATCATTCAGTCTCTCTTACAAAAACATATACACGCCTTGCTATGTAACCCTAGCTGCTCTCCCCCTAATGTGACAGCACACTCCTCCTCTCCAATCTGTATTCCCCGGGCTCATTCAACCAGCTCCTGTCCCCCTCTGCCTTCTCATCTCACCTCCAGGCGGGAGCTGCCCACATAGTCTCATGTGTCTACTTGAGCCAAGAAGCTCAATTCTCGTCAGTACCATTTACTGTCTTGTAGTCCGGTCCACTCCCTGTCTGAAGAGTTGGCTTCAGGAATGCTTGCAGTCTTGGGCTAACAGAGGGTCCAGGAGCCAGGACCTCTGGGATTCCTCCAGTCTCAGTCAGACCATCAAATCTGGCATTTTTATGAGAATTTGAGATCTGCATGCCACTGTTCTCCTTCTCCATCAGGGATTCTCTGTTGTGTTCCTTGTCAGGGCAATCATCAGTAGTTGCCAGGTACCGTCTAGTTCTTCGGGTCTCAGGCTGATGTAGTCTCTGGTTTATACGGCCCTTTCTGTCTCCTGGGCTCATATTTACTTTGTGTCTTTGTTGTTCTTCATTCTCCTTTCCTCCGGGTGGGTTGAGACCAATTGATACATCTTAGGTGGCCACTTGCTGGTGTTGAAGACCCCAGACGTTGCTCTCCAAAGTGGGATGCAGAACATTTTCTTAATACATTTTATCACACCAATTGACATAGATGTCCCCTGAAACCATGGTCCCTGCTACTCTGGCCTTTGAAGCATTTGGTCATATTCAGGAAACTTCTTTGTTTTTGGTTTAGTTCCTCACCTTTTTTGATGTTTCCTCTGATTCATATTCTTCTCTTTAAAATGAGACCCTAGGCATTATTGAGTGAATGAGAGTTCCGTGGTGAATTAAAAAGCTGAACCTACCACTTCTGCCTTGTGATATAGCCAAAGCACCATAACATGCCATGTAACCACACAGCCACAACTGACCACAGAAGAACCTCATTTCTCAGTTCTGAAATGGTAGCAGGTAGCCCTTAGCTGAAACCAAGGGCTGAAATTAGCGTTACAATTGTGCCTTGACCTTGTGCCTACAAATATAAGAGGCAGTGACTGTGTGGAAGGGCTGTGAAAAGATATTTCTAGGGGCTTAAATTTGTTTGTAATAGTGTATAGGGGTTTATAAGCATGAAGAAAACATCGAGTCATGAGTATGGGTAAATTTTGTTTTGATGTTTTTTATGTATCTCTTTTTTTTTAACTAGGGAAAGGATTTTGCACATTATTTCCCTTTAGGTTACAGCTGTCTGTTTGGTTTCTAAAGCCAGGTTGGTGTCTGTTTCTCGTGTTTTGCCAGTTTATCACGACAGCAGTAGAATGAGCTTCCGTATTCTCACACTAGCAGGGTCTCACAAATCAGAGGACATTAAGTCCAGGAATCTTTTGTGCTGCCTATAAAATATAGACCTAGTATTTCAGCAACTGTGGAGCTGTCATCAGCAAGAGGGAGGCCTAGAAGGAAAAGGAATGAATATTCATACAACAAATGCTGCCTAGAGAAGTTGGGAAAATAACTGATAAACCAATATATTTGGCTGAGCTATTACACATGATTGAAAGAGAAAGACGTTAAAATATGGATGGGTGGAAGGCATTGCAGGAAGAACTAGTCACCAGATGGTAAGTATTTCTAAAGTTCTTTTTGTTCTTTGTATCTATGACTTAGAAAAATGGTTAAAGTGAAATGACCTCTGAGACGGATACTTTTTTAGGGGATTCTCATATAAAGAATAAGTTCACGTTGATGCCAAACAAAAGGCTAAGCAGCACATTTTTATTTCTTTTTATCTAAAGTATCAAATTCTTTAAAAATCGGGACATAGAGCTATTTCTATATAAAGTCCACTGCGTTTATTGTTTATGGAGTGAAATAGCACAATACAAAAAAGAGACATAAACCACAACTTTACCTGGTAATTCTAGAAGCTTGTTTCCCACAGGGAGTTTTGGGTCAGGCATTTTTAAATTAACTAACTGGGTCAAGGGAATGGTACCTTTATAGCCTGCTCTGGAAAAAATTCATCATAAACATGTTGGTGATGGTGTAATACACTTTCACTCAAAGCCACTAGGCCAAGTAACTAGATTGTGGAAGTTACATTATACTTGGGCCCAGAGTTCACAAGCAAGTGACACACTGTGGACCTTATTCCCCAGAGAGTTTGTCTCAACTCTGGTTCAATGTTAATTTATAATTATGGGCTTTAAGGTTCATATTGTGCCAGTTTAAGGGGATCAAGTCAAAACCAAAGATAGTCAATTTCTTTCTGAAATTAAAATAGTGAATAGTGTATGCGGTGCAGTAAATTGCTTGTATGTAGTCTTTCTAGCCCTGGTCTTCTAACTCTCCCAAAATGATTGAATGGGCCACAATCTTGCAAGTGATTAGGCAGTTTGCTACGCAAATTGAGTGACTTGCAGTCCACCAAGGAGATTGGTCAGTTCGTAGTTCTGGTGGGAAGACCATGCCTTCAAGCTTACAAGGAGTAGGCTTACCTAGAGGAGCCCTAGTGGTACAGCAGTTAAGCAATTGGCTGTTAACCGAAAGGTCCACAGTTCAAACCCACCAGCCACTCTGCGGGAGGAAGATGTGGCAGTCTGCTTCCATAAAAATTTACAACCTTGGAAATCCTATGGGGCAGTTCTATCTGTCTGATAGGGTCACTATGATCCCATAGCAATGGGTTTGTTTGTTTTTTCCTTTTTAGGTTTATATAAGGCACAATCCCGTAGAGGTTCAGGAGTCCCTCACTACCATCAAGAGAAGTCTGGAGCACAGCATGTCTTTTGGACCAAGGACCTGAGGTGCTTGTGATGAGAACCTCCTAGACCCAGAAGAAAGAATTGTAACACTGAAGACAGTGAAAAACTGCGAGACAGCAGCGGCTGCCTTGCCGGCCCATGGAGTAATAGCTGAGTGCCTTCAGGCCGGAGGCTTGCTAGTAGAGCTGAAAGAGTTGTAACATTTGCTTGTGCAGGGCAAAAGAGACCTGAGTGTGCCCACTGCAGAGACTGCATGTCTCCTCACACTCCACCAGTCATCCCATAGCATGGGCCTAGGTATCATGGCAGCAGAAGAGGCCTGCAAACCCAGGAAGCGTGGCAGGAGCAGGCAGCAGAGGTCAGCAAGTCCCAGTGACAGAGTAGAAGCCTTCGGAGCCATGCAGTCCCCCTAAGCAGCATGGTGTTAGTCAGCAACAGTGATAACTCAAAGACAGCATCTGACATCTGACCTGAACCATGTTTGCCTGCCCAGCGACGTAAGAATGGACGTAGGTAATTTGCGGAAGGATAAGCCTTTCCTTTTTTGAGAATCTGTTGTTATTATTTACTGTTTGCTTTCTATAAATAATTAATAATGGTTTTCGCTTTGCCAACATTGTGTAAGTGTCTCGTGTGTCTGGCTCCATCACAGGTGAATGTAGCCCCCATAGAATGGTTGATGCCCATGGGTGTATGTTCCATTCCTAGCAGTCTTATGGCTGCCTGCAAGTTGGAGGCACAGCCTGTCTGCATGTAAAAAATGTCATGTGTTTACACACAGAAAGACATGAGAATCTACAGCAGTGTGCACATTTTACATGGGCAAAGGTGGTCTGGTGGAATGAAAGAAGCTTGGGATCTTGTCACTGGGGTCTGTTCCTTCTTCTATGCACATTGGCCAGGGGTAGGGCCTGAAGCCTGTTACCTGAGAGTTCCACCCTGCTCAGCTCCTATAATCTGGAGACTTCATCCAACAATACATTGGGAGCACCGTTCAGTAGTGCTTGTTACCGGGATCAGGAAATTGCCTGCTGCCCCCGTCTTTTGTGCCTTGGGTTGTACAGAGCTTTACTTGTATGTGATCATGAAACTAACACTCATCATGTTGCTTTGGTCCATGTAACATCTTTTGCTAGACCTCTAACCTCTGGTAATCACATAAAACCATGCCCTTTTCTCAAGGCTGGCATTTGCTCCTGGTGTCCTTCAGGCACCACTGTGATACTGAGATCCGCCATGCAGCAGAAGCCTGCTGTGCCTGCGTTCACTCCTCAGGTTAGCCTCCTTTGGAGACCACCTTTGGCCTGAAATTTAAGTAAGTATACTATTGGCCTTGGACCTAATGACTTGAACAATTGGTCCCCAGATGGGCCTATCCTATGTTCAAAGTATTTTTAAGTTCTTACTGAGAAGCCAGTGTCAACACTCTCCATGCACTCACTTGGAACTCCCAAAATGTTTTGAAGTCAGAGTCAGCACAGTTATATTAAATTGTAAGTCAGTAGGACTAGGTTTTGATCCTGACCCTGTTACCAACTGTAGCAAGTTCCGTAAAGTTCTTTGGCTTCAATTTCCTCATCCATAGAAATGCTGAATTCCCAATGAGGTTCCTCCTCATTTCCAAAGTTCTTTGATTTTGTGATTACATACCAAAGGTTAAAAATAGCCATAAGAACTGAACAGTTAGGAAAGGATTTATTTAAGTAGATGTTCCCTGGAGGTGAACAGAAACACCAAAGGAGTTTCTTTTGAGTGTGTGCAGCCAAATAAACCCAAGCATGACCTGAAATTTCTAGAAACATGATTACAGACATCACTGCTCTTTGTATTTGAAGACAGTTGCTACTGACAGTGATTGCTATGTCTGTAGATGGGAAACTGGAAACACCTAAATGTGCTCAACAACCCTTTTCAAATACAGAAAGAATAACCTTATTTGCAGAGCTCATCACAGAAGGTAACTTTTGCTAACAATATGAACCACCTTTCCCTCCTATTACTGACCACCAAGTAAATCTCTCTGAAACTATTATTTGCAGCTTCCCAAAGCTACGATTAGAAATAGTTTTTTTTTTCCAGTAACTCCCAAAGTGATTTTAAAATATATTTTATTAGAGACGTTACATTGCTATTGTTATTAACAGCATTATCATCATTAGTATTCTACACATATTTTTAATCAGCTATAGTTTAAAACCTAAGTCGAAGGTTTAAGCCTAGCCAAAGAAGAGAATTGCTTAGAATATACCAGCTTCACAGATACTATCAAACAAAGCTGTTTATAAGATTTTGGAATATAGAAATTATCAAAATTCACATGAGTCCTCAGCTCTCCTGGAATTAGCCACAGTTCTTCGATTTTCATAGGTCCAAAAGCATTAAAATAATTTCAACTACTCTCTCTTTTATCCATTTCAATAGGGAAGGCACACCCACCAGTTAAGCCTCACTAACTCATTTAATCTTTCCATTAGCTGTCTTTTCCATTCCCATTGCCTTTGGGTTGATTCCGACTCATAGTGACGCTATAGGACAGAGTAGAACTGCCCCATACAGTTTCCAAGAAGTGCCTGGGGTATTCAAACTGCTGACCTTTTGGTTAGCAGCCATAGCTCTTAACCACTACTCCACCAATGTTAGCAATAAGGAAACTAAGACTGATAAGTTGAGGGATGTTCCTTAAGTCACACAGCTAAAAAATGGCAGAGTTCTGATTCTAGTGAAAGTCTACCTAAGCCAAAAAGTCTCAATTCTTTTTCTTACTCAGTTATGGAGTACTGGCACTGTGGTTAAGAGCTCGGCCGCTAACCAAGGTCATCAGTTCAAATCCACCAGTTGCCCCTTGGAAACCCTAAGGGGCAGTTCTACTCTACCCTATAGTCTTGCTATGACTTGGAATCAACTCAACGGCAACGGGTTTGGTTTTAGTTTACTCAATTATACCACCACCCATCTGTCAGTTTGTTGTGCTGTAGAGATTTACATGTTGCTATGATGCCAGATTTTTTTATGATGCCGGAAGCTATGCCACTGGTATTCAAATACCAGTAGTGTCACCCATGATGGACAAGTTTTAGTGGTACTTCCAGACTAAGACAGACAAGGAAAAGGGTCTGGCGTCTGCTCCTGTAAATTATCCAGTGAAAACCGTATGAATCACAGCAGAATATTGTCTGATATAGTGCTGAAAGATGAGCCCTCCAGTATGGAAAGAAACAATGGACTCAAGCATGCCAGCAATCATGAGGATGGTGCAAGACTGGGCAGTGTTTTAGTCTGTTGCACACGGGGTCACCATGAGTCAGAGCCGATGTGATGGCAACTAACAACAACTGATGATGCTGAGCATCTTTTCACCGTCTTGTTGGCCATTCGTGTCTCTTCTTTGGTGTAATTCCTATTCAATTCCTTTGCCCACTGGTATGAAGGGCTCACAGGAGAGTGGGATTAGTGAAGTATGGCTAATGGTAGAGATAAGACAGTGAATTGTTTCCTACCTTGAGAAACATGTCCAAAGCTGGCTCAGTATTAATAGCAATAATAATAATAATGAGAGCAAACACACATCATTTACCAAGTTTCAGATATTGTTTGTAGTGCTTCATAAAATTAACTAAATTTAATCCTCACAATACCTATGAGGTGGCCACTATTATTTCTATTTTTCAAATGAGATAATTGAAACTCACCCAAGCGACTTGACCAAAGCTTCACAAATAACAGGTGGGAGAGAGGGGATTTAAACACAGACAGACTGGGTCTGAAATCCACACTCAACTACAGCCCTACCAGAAAATGAAAATAGCTGAATAACCCTAGGGAAAGCAGCAGCCAACATTACTAAGAATACACACCTTGTCCTTAAGAGAAGAGGTGGGTCATTGTTTCTTATCTGCCTCTTCTGTCATTTTAGATTCTTTCACTTGAGCATATTAATGTATCCAAGCCTGGCTCATTGAAATCATCCTTCCTTTGACTCTGTAGTCTTATCCATTGTCCATTCTAGTTCTCTTTTTCTCAGAAGAGCCACAAAGTCCGCACTTCCTTCCAACTTATTATCTCTAAAACTGACTTCTCTCCCACCTTTGTGTTCACCAGTCCACAGAAAATTCTCTCCCATTGATGTTACCAATGCCTTAATAGCTGCCAAATTCCATGAACTCTTTTAAAAATTTTTTACTATGGAAAACCTTAAAAACATTCAAATGTAAAGAATAACATGATGTCTTCCCACTGCCAACATATGGTCAATCCTGTTTTGTCTATGACCTCATCTACTTCCCTAACCAGAGATTATTGTGAAGCAAAAATCTCATGCATAACATTTTCTCCATAACCAAAAACCAAACCAAACCCACTGCCGTTGAGTCGATTCCGACTCATAGTGACCCTGTATAACACACCACGTATATTACACAAGTGTCTGCTGGTTGCATTTTCAATGTCCCACCCTCTCATGATATGAGAGCAAAATCCAGAAACTGTGACAACCTAAGATAAAAATGAGCAGGGTTTAATTAAAAAATAAAAGGTAGAAGAATTTTGCAAATATATGTATACACACACACTTATATATGGAGCTCTGGTGGCTCAGTGAGTAAGCACTCAGCTGCTAACTGAAAGGTCTACAGTTCAAACCCACCAGCTGCTCCATAGGAGAAAAGACCTGGCCCAATGAGGCAGTTCTATCCTGTCCTATAGGGTTGCTATGAGTTGGAATTGACTCGATAGCACATAAAAACAACTATCCAACTATTGATATATATACAGCAAAATTTTCATGATCAAAACCTGCCATAGTGGGAGAGATGGACAGATCCTTTTCTACAATGTATGCCTTTACCCAACTGATGTGCCTTTACTGATGTTAAAAAAAAAAAAGCAAACACAAAAAAACAAAATAATTTGTAGGGTTGATATCTCCCATATGCTTCGTCTAAAGTGCCATTATGTATATTAGGTGCCCAGTAAATATCTGTGGATGATACTTGAGCACACAGGAAAATAATTTGATAATAGAAGTGCTTTCCATTTAGAACAATGAACTATTTCAAAGTATGTCACAATAGGAAGCTATTTCCTGGGTGTCCAATAGTTCCAGTTTGGCTGGGACTTTACCAGTTTTAACTCTGAACATCCCACATGCAAGGAAACCCCTAATTCCTGGGCAAATGACTAGGACAGTTGATCACCCTATACAGAAAAAGTGTATTTCTAAAATTATTTTTTTAAGGGTCAAAAATTTTTCTAGAAAGATGCCAGATTAGCAGATGAATATATCTTTTCTCTCTTCCAAGACCCAAAATGAGAAAAAAAAAATTTTTAACTAATAGTTTTTAAAGGTATCACCTTACATTATCAAAGAAAATCAACAAAGGTAGGAAAAATATTTCAAAAAAAAATTAGGAAACAGAAAGTAGAGGAAGATGTAATTTCTGCTTTTACAGCACAGAGGAAGTGCTAGCCAAGAAAGGCATCAAGGAGACTTGAGCAATGAACCCTTGAAAGCATCAGTACTTTGAGTCACCAGGTAAAGCACGGTAGTACTGAGGTGCTGCACTGAGACTGGGGAATTTATTAAAAGTTTATATACTGAACAATTGGATAGTAAGCCTTCTTCCTCATACCATGCAGCTTGGTGATAAGCATCCTTCCACAGAAGGGGCAGGTATATTCTCTAGATAAGTTGAACAAAGATATTCAGGACTTAGGGACACTAGACACAGTAGACCATCCAGTTGCTTTTGAGTTGATTCCCACTCGTGGTGACCCCATGTGTGTCAGAGTAGAACTGTGCTTCATGGAGTTTTTAATGACTGATCTTTCAGGATTAGATTGACAGGCCTTTATTCTCAGGTGTCTCTGGGTGGACTCCAACCTCCAACATTTTGGTTAGCAGCAAGCTAAGTGAAGAAAGGATCAAATGAAAGTCTGCACATTGACAGCAAAGACTTTTAGTATCACTTCCCCTACCACTTTCAAAAAAAAAAAAAAACCCAACAGCCTGTCCATCAAGCATCAGAATAGAATATTGATAATTTCTGGCATGTAGGGACTCAGAATATTTATCTCCCATATATCTTTTCTTAGAAAGCTACTAGGGTATATACACCAGAAAAACGAGGGAATAATCCAACATA
Organism: Elephas maximus indicus; assembly: GCF_024166365.1. Classification (NCBI taxonomy): domain Eukaryota; kingdom Metazoa; phylum Chordata; class Mammalia; order Proboscidea; family Elephantidae; genus Elephas; species Elephas maximus. The sequence goes on from NC_064821.1 coordinate 142,159,665, forward strand.
GTGGAAAACATGGGATCCAGATGTAGATTATGCAACACAGTATAAAGATAAAGGGAAGCTCTAGGATGTTAGCAATGCAGCAGGTCTAAAATTCAACCAATACAAATTAGAATTAAAAAAAAAATCAAGAAAAAATGAGATTGATAGATTTCTTTGAGCTTTTAGAAAAAATGTACATAAGTCAATAAATTTAAAATACTTAAATGTAGATTTGTAGATACCACACAAGTGAAAAAAAATAAGGCATTTATTATATATTTATAATACACAAAAGTGAAAAAATAAGGTATCAAGCACAGGAAAAAAATTAAATATATTTTTAATACATTACTCATTTCTGCAGTGAACAATATTTACACAGTCAAAATAATGTAAATGCTACTGTTTTAATAAAAAGTATTAAAGTGCAAACTATAGAAGATAGTAGGTGAAGTGGGACAGCTAAATCATTACCATAACAAGAAAACAACAGATGGTGTCTGAAAGTCATACATTAGCTATAATTGTGAACACAGAGTCCTTTATGGACCTTAGAGATATGAATTTTAAGAACCCAAGTATCTGAAGGAAGCTAAGCAGCCAAGTTGATTAGGAGAATATTTTAGGCAGAATGAGCCTGGCTGGTAGGGCCATGAGTAAGAGCAAATTTGATGTGGAGCCTGAGCTGCCCAGTTTGGGGTTAGAGTGGGGCTGTACAGAGGGTAAAATCTTGAAGGGCTTTGTCAAGCATGTTAAAGATTTTTTGTTTTAATCCTAAGAGAATTTAATGAGCACCCAGTAAATCGGTTGGTTGAGGAACCTTGAAGTTTCTCGAGGCAATTTCAGGGGGCATTAATGGATCAAAGGGAAGCCCTGGTGGCATAGTGGTTAAGTGCTACAGCTGCTAACCAAAAGGTCAGCAGTTCAAATCCAACGGGCAGTCCTTGGGAACTCTATGGGACAGTTCTACTCGGTCCTATAGGGTGACTATGAGTCAGAATTGACTCAATGGCAACAGATTTGTTTTGTTTTGTTTTTTGGTTTTTAATGAATCAAAACTCTTATCAAAATACCAAGAAGCTATTCGCCTTTTAAACTCTTGTTTCCTCACAATGTGTAGTGGAGTTATCCAGAGGGCAAATAAACTGTGACGATGCTATTTCTCTGATGAGTAATATGTGTATTCTAGACTTTTCTAAGGCAATAGTCTAAGCAAAAATATATGCATTTCTATGGATTAACTCTGTTATATGCTCTAACTAGCTACTTCTGTTTATACCTGCTATAACTTTTGTAACCTCATTATTATTCAACAAATTATTATTAGAATTCCTGATATTTTCCCCGCACTATGCAAAAATGCACAAAGAATTAAGAATATTTTTATGTCTTGATTTGCCGTAATATTTTTTAATTGAAAATTTTTCTAAATTGTTAAATTTTTCCAAAAATTTTAATATTTTAGATTTAAATAATATTTTATTCTAAATAAAATGAACTTAATTATAATATATATTTCAGGATGGATTATTGACTTTAAAAGGGAGATTAGAAGACTGGCTTTTTTAACCCACAGCTGTGTCATCTAGATCTGAAGATGCTGAAAAAGATGAAACTGACATATCAGAGAGTATTCTGACTCATAGAAGTGAGGAATCTACTCCAAAGGAACTGGGCAGAAATGAAAATATGACAAAAGCTATTTTTCCTTCAGCTTTATAGATGTTAAAAAATTTACCATTCAGTGTCTTACACACCAGAATATTTGAAGTAGTACTATGGTGCCAGTAAATATGTGGAGTCATTTAGAAACCAATCATTCAGTTTAAAGGAAAAGTAAATGCACATTTTAAAGGCAGAGCCAAGACAGCGGAATAGACAGACGCTTCCGTCAAGCCCTCTTTACAACAAAGACCTGAAAAAACAAGTGAAACTAGTATATTTATGACAAGCTGGGAGCTCTGAGCATCAAAGGCAAGCTTAGGCAACGAACTGAGGGGCAGGGGGAGGAAGAGGCTGTTCAGAAGTGGAGAAGAGTTACTGACCTGAATCACGGGGAGCCCTCGGGCACCATTCCTGGAGTGGTGGCAGTGGCAGCAGTGGACTGGTACTGCGTTCTGCGGCAGTTTCCTCAGGGAGAAGCAGCCAGCCACACAGCCCACTCACACCTCCAGAACCTGAGAAGAACGGTGTGCTCTCGGCAAAAGTGAAGTACTTGCGTATATTTTACCACAACCCACCCCCACCCCCAAACCAGCTTCAGCAGCTGAATCCCTGGGCTTGAGATAGACCCTGGTGAGCACCTAGAGCCATCCTCCCGGCCTTGGGGATGGAAAAAATTTGCAACTGGGGGGAGAAGATAATTTGCTAGCTCCATCAACCAGGGGAGCTCAGGAGAGAAGCCGCTCCTGTCCAGGCATAAACCGTCCATGGACCTTGAGCACCTTTCCCTTCTGCATGGACCTGTGCGGGCCTATTTCAGGAGAATAGGCCCTTTTTGGCAAACTCCAACCATTTCAGGTGTGCAGTGGAGAGGTGGGTGTTTGACATTTGACATTGCTTTGCCTATTAAACAAGGTCCTCAACTACCCACAACAGGGACCCAAGGACTGGTAGCTCCACTCAGGTCACCCAGCCACCCGCGACAAGGGTCCAAATAACTGGTACCTCCCAGTCTTTACAACCAAAGACTTTGGGTGCCCATGGTCCCTCTGCAAAACCCACCCACCAGCACGCTCTAGGGAACAGAGATGTATTTTCCTCAGAGACATGTGGGGGTCAGTTCTCAGCCCCCTGCCTTGTTCAGAGTGTGACACCCTGCTGCAATCAGATACTGGTATATACGCCAATCACCCCTGCCCCTCTAAGACTGTAGGACAGAACCTGTACCACACACTTGATATCAGCTACCTGGAAACCTGAAGTGAATTCATACAAGAAAACTGAATGGACTTCTAGAATGATATACCTGATAACAGCTCTAGCCAGCGGGGGACAGGCCACCAGAGCTCCAAAGGCAAAAATAATCAAGCTAGCTCACTCAAGCAACCCACAGGGGTATGCCAAAACATAAAAAAACAAGCAGCTATGACACAGTAAGCAAGCATAAACTAATACAATAACTTATAGATGGCTCGGAGACAACAGTCAATATCAAGTCACATAAAGAAACAGACCAAGATCACCTTAACAGGCTCTCAAAACAAAGAATCCAGGGATCTTCTAGATGAAAGTGCATTACAGGAATTACCAGAGGCAGAATACAAAAGTTTAATATACAGAACCCGTCAAGACATCAGGAAGAAAATGAGGTAATATGCAGAACAAGCCAAGGAACACACAGATAAAGCAACTGAAGAAATCAGAAAGGTTATTTAGGAACATAAGGAAAAGTTGAATAAGTTGGAAAAATCCATAGACAGAAAGCAATCAGAAATTCAGAAGATTAACAATAAAATTACAGAATTAGATAACTCAATAGAAAGTCAGAGGAGCAGAATTGAGCAAGTAGAAGCTAGAATTTCTGAACTCAAAGATAAATCACTTGGCACTAATATATTTGAAGAAAAATCAGGTAAAAGAATTTTAAAAAATGAAGAAAACTTAAGAATCATGTGGGACTCTATCAAGAGAAATAATCTACGAGTGATTGGAGTACCAGAACAGGGAGGGATAACAGAAAATACAGAGAAAATTGTTGAAGATTTGTTAGCAGAAAACTTCCCTCATATTGTGAAAGATGAGAAGATATCTATCCAAGATGCTCATCAAACTCCACATGAGGTAGATCTTAAAAGAAAGTCACCAAGACATATTATAATCAAGCTTGACAAAACCAAAGATAAAGAGACAATTATAAGAGCAGTGAGGGATAAAAGAAAAGTCACCTACAAAGGAGAACCAATAAGAACAAGCTCGGACTACGAGGCAGAAACCATGCAGGCAAGAAGGCAATGGGATGACATATTTAAAAAATTGAAGGAAAAAAATTGCCTGCCAAGAATCATATATCCATCAAAACTGTCTCTTAAATATGAAGGTGAAATTAAGACATTTCCAGATAAATACAAGTTGAGGAAATTCGTAAAAACCAAACCAAAACTACAAGAAATACTAAAGGGAGTTCTTTAGTTAGAAAATCAATAATATCAGGTATCAACCCAAGACTAGAACACTGGGCAGAGCAACCAGAAGCCAACCCAGACAGGAAAATCCAAAAAAACAAAGCAAGATTACAAACAGAAAAAAGAAAAAAAAAAAAGCCCAACACAGGATAACGGTGATATTATTATATAAAAGAAGACAACATTAAAATAATAAACAGGGACTAAGAAATGTAATCATACACCTTCCATATGGAGAGGAAGATATGGCAATACAAAGAAATAAAAGTTAGTTTTAAATTTAGAAACATAGGGGTAAATAATAAGGTAACCACAAAGGAGACAAACTATCCTACTCATCAAAATAAAATACAAGGGAGAAATACAGACTAAGCATAAACAAAATCAACAACAACAAATATAAGGAAAGGACAATATATAAAGAAAATCTACTCAGCACATAAAATCAAGTGGGAAAAAGAAACTGTCAACACACAAAAAAAGACATCAAAATGGTAGCACTAAATTCATAACCTATCCATAATCATCCTGAATATCAATGGACTAAATCCACCAATAAAGAGACAGAGAGTGGCAGAATGGATTAAAAAACAAGATCCATCTATATGCTGCCTACAAGAGACACACCTTAGACTTAGAGACACAAACAAAGTAAAACTGAAAGGATGGAAAAAAAATACATCAAGCAAACAACAATAAAAAAAGGGAGTGGAAATATTAATTTCTGACAAAATAGACTTTAAAGTTAAATCTACCACAAAGGATAAGGAAGAACACTATATAATGATTAAAGGGATAATACACCAAGAAGATATAATCATATTAAATATTCATGCACCCAATGACAGGGCTGCAAGATACATAAAACAAACTCTATCAGCATTGAAAAGTGAGATAGACGGCTCCACAATAATAGTAGGAGACTTCAACACACTGCTTTCGTGAAGGACAGGACATCCAGAAAGAAGCTCAATAAAGACACGGAAGATCTAAATGCCACAATCAACCACCTTGACCTCGTAGACATATACAGAACACTCCACGCAACAGCAACCAAGTATACTTTCTTTTTTAGTGCTTTCTTTGCTTTAGGTCATAAAGCAAGCCTTAGCAGAATCCAAAACATTGAAATATTAAAAAGCATCTTCTCTGACCATAAGGCTATAAAAGTGGAAATCAATAACAGGAAAAGCAGGGAAAAGTAATCAAACACTTGGAAACTGAACAATACCCTGCTCAAAAAAGACTGGATTACAGAAGACATTAAGGATGGAATAAAGAAATTCAGAGAATCCAATGAGAATGAAAACACTTCTTATCAGAACCTTTGGGACACATCGAAAGCAGTGCTCAGAGGCCAATTTATATCAATGCACACATCCAAAAAGAAGAAAGGGCCAAAATCAAAGAATTATCCCTACAACTTGAACAAATAGAAAGAGAGCAACAAAAGAAACCCACAGGCACCGGAAGATAACAAATAATAAAAATTAGAGTTGAACTAAATGAAATAGAAAACAGAAAAACAATCGAAAGAATTAACAAGACCAAAATCTGGTTTTTTGAAAAACTCAACAAAATTGGTAAACCACTGGCCAAACTGACAAAAGAAAAACAGGAGAGGAAGCAAATAACCCAAATAAGAAATGAGAGGTGCCATATTGCAACAGACCCAACTGAAATTAAAAGAATCATATCAGATTACTATGAAAAACTATACTCAAACAAATTTGAAAACCTAGAAGAAATGGATGAATTCCTAGAAACACACTACCTACCTAAACTAACACAAACAGAAGTAGAACAACTAAATAGACCCATAACAAAAGAAGAGATTGAAAAGGTAATCAAAAAACTCCCAACAATAAAAAGCCCTGGTCCAGACGGCTTCACTTCTCTGAAAGTTCTACTAAACTTTCAGAGAAGTGTTAACACCACTTCTACTAAAGGTATTTCAGAGCATAGAAAAGGACGGAATACTACCAAACTCATTCTATGAAGCCACCATATCCCTGATACCAAAACCAGGTAAAGATACCACAAGAAAAGAAAATTATAGACCTGTATCCCTCACGAATGTAGATGCAAAAATCCTCAACAAAATTCTAGCCAATAGAATTCAACAACATATCAAAAAAATAATTCACCATGACCAAGTGGAAATCATACCAGGTACGCAGGGATGGCTCAATATTAGAAAAACAATTAATGGAATCGACCACATAAATAAAACAAAAGACAAGAATCACATGATTTTATCAATTGATGCAGAAAAGGCATTTGACAAAGTTCAACACTCACTCATGATAAAAACTCTCAGCAAAATAGGAATAGAAGGAAAATTTCTCAACATAATAAAGGGCATTTATACAAAGCCAACAGCCAACATCATCCTAAATGGAGAGAGCCTGAAAACATTCCCGTTGAGATCGGGAACCAGACAAGGATGCTCTTTATCACCACTCTTATTCAACATTGTGCTGGAAGTCGTAGCCAGAGCAATTAGGCTAGACATAGAAATAAAGGGCATCCAGATTGGCAAGGAAGAAGTCAAAGTATCTCTATTTGCAGATGACATGATCTTATACACAGAAAACCCTAAGGAATCCTCCAGAAAACTACTGAAACTAATAGAAGAGTTCAGCAGAGTATCGGGATACAAGCTAAACATACAAAAATCAGTTGGATTCCTCTACACCAACAAAAAGAACATTGAAAACGAAATCACCAAATCAATGCCCCCAAGAAGATAAAATACTTAGGAATAAATCTTACCAGAGATGTAAAAGACTTATACAAAGAAAACTACAATACACTCCTGAAAGAAACCAAAAGAGACTTACATAAGTGGAAGAACATACCTTGCTCGTGGATAGGAAGACTTAACATTATAAAAATGTCTATTCTACCAAAAGCGATCTATACATTTAATGCAATTCTGATCCAAATCCCAAGGACATTCTTTAACGAGATGGAGAAACAAATCACCAGTTTCATATGGAAGGGACAGAGGCCCCGGATAAATAAGGCATTACTGAAAAAGAAGAACAAAGTGGGAGGCCTTACTTTACCTGATTTTAGAACCTATTATGCCACCACAGTAGTCAAAACAGCCTGGTACTGGTACAACAACAGATACATGGAACAATGGAACAGAATTGAGAATCCAGACATAAATCCATTCACATATGAACAGTTGATATTTGACAAAGGCCCAAAGTCAGTTAAATGGGGAAAAGACAGTCTTTTTAACAAATGGTGCTGGCATAACTGGATATCCATCTGCAAAAAAATGAAACAAGACCCATACGCACTCCATGCACAAAAACTAACTCAAAATGGATCAAAGACCTAAATATAAAATCTAAAACGATAAAGATCATGGAAGAAAAAATAAGGACAACTTTAGGAGCCTTAGTACATGGCATAAACAGTATACAAAACATTATAAAGAATGTAGAAGAAAAACTAGATAACTGGGAGCTCCTAAAAATCAAACACCTATGCTCATCCAAAGGCTTCACCAAAAGAGTAAAAAGACTACCTACAGACTGGGAAAAAGTTTTTAGCTATGACATTTCTGATCAGCACCTGATCTCTAAAATCTACATGACACTGCAAAAACTCAACCGCAAAAAGACAAATAACCCAATTAAAAAATGGGCAAAAGATATGAATAGACACTTCACTAAAGAAGACATTCAGGTAGCTAACAGATATATGAGGAAATGTTCACGATCATTAGCCTTAGAGAAATGCAAATCAAAACTACAATGAGATTTCATCTCACTCCAACAAGGCTGGCATTAATCCAAAAAACACAAAATAATAAATGTTGGAGAGGCTGTGAAAAGACTGGAACGCTTCACTGCTGATGGGAATGTCAAATGGTACAACAACTTTGGAAATCGATTTGGCGCTTCCTTAAAAAGCTAGAAATAGAACTACCATACGATCCAGCAATCCCACTCCTTGGAATATATCCTAGAGAAATAAGAGCCTTTACACGAACAGATATATGCACACCCATGTTTATTGCAGCACTGTTTACAATAGCAAAAAGATGGAAGCAACCAAGGTGCCCATCGACGGATGAATGGATAAATAAATTATGGTATATTCACACAATGGAATACTACGCTTCAATAAAGAACAGTGAGGAATCTGTGGAACATTTCATAACATGGAGGAACCTGGAAGGCATTATGCTGAGTGAAATTAGTCAGCTGCAAAAGGACAAATATTGTATAAGGCCACTATTATAAGATCTTGAGAAACAGTATAAACTGAGAAGAAATCATTCTTTTGTGGTTACGAGAAGGGGGAGGGAGGGAGGGTGGGAGAGCGGCATTCACTAATTAGACAGTAGATGAGAACTACTTTAGGTGAAGGGAAAGACAGCACACAATACAGGGGAGGTCAGCACAATTGGACTAAACCAAAACCAAAGAAGTTTCCTGAATAAACTGAATGCTTTGAAGGCCATTGTAGCAGGGGCAGGGGTCTGGGGACCATGGTTTCAGGGGACATCTTAGTCAATCGGCATAACAAAATCTATTAAGAAACCATTCTGCATCGCACTTCGAAGAGTGGCATCTGGGGTCTTAAATGCTAGCAAGCAGCCATCTAAGATGCATCAATTGGCCTCAGCCCACCTGGATCAAAGGAGAATGAACACCAAGAACACAAAGCAATTATGAGCCCGAGAGACAGAAATGGCCACATGAACCAGTGACGACATCATCCTGAGACCAGAAGAACTAGATGGTGCCTGGCTACAACCGATGACTGCCCTGACAGGGAACACAACAGAGAACCCCTGAGGGAGCAGGAGAGCAGTGGGACGCAGACCCCAAATTCTCATAAGACCAGACTTAATGGTCTGACTGAGACTAGTAGGACTCCAGTGGTCATGGCCCCCAGACCTTCTGGTGGCCCAGGATAGGAACCATTCCAGAAGCCAACTCTTCAGACATGGATTGGACTGGACAATGTGTTGGAGAGGGATGCAGGTGAGGTGGACACTTGAGACTATGTTGGCATCTCCTGCCTGGAGGGAAGATGAGAGGGTGGAGGGGGTTAGAAGCTGGTGAAATGGACACAAAAAGGGAGAGCGGAGGGAGAGAGTGGGCTGTCTTATTAGGGGGAGAGTAATTGGGAGTGTAGCGGGGTGTATATTGGTTTTTGTGTGAGAGACTGACTTGATTTGTAAACTTCGAGTTAAAGAACAATAAAAATTATTGAAAAAAAAAAAGTAAATGAACATTTTAAACATAGGCATGACGAACTCTTTAAAAGCCAGAAAGTGTTTACCACTTTTCATACTCGAAATGAAAACACCACTAAAGCACCTTACAGGTAACCTCATTACTTTATATTTTGCATTGAATGGAGACGTACACACACAAAATAGCTACAGTTGACATTGTTGCGTATCTGCTGGGTGAAAAGTCAGTAAAGGAAATCACAGCACTGTCAATTTCCAGCAATATGATAATTTGTTGAATTAAAGATTTAGCTGCAAATGTGAAGACTGAATTTATATCTCCTCTGTGGAATTAAATCTTTTGGCCTTACAAGTGAACTGATCCTCAGATGTGATTAGAGTGGTCTTGCTTGTATTGGTCCAGTGTCAAAAAAAAAAAAAAAAAAAAACCCAACCTGTTGCTATCTGTCGGTTCTGGCTCATAGCTACCATGTAGGACAGAGTAGAACTGCCCTACAGGGTTTTCAAGGTTGTAATCTTTACCGTAGCATACTGTCCCATCTTTCTCTCTCAGAGTGGCTGGTGGTTTGAATCATCGATCTTTCAGTTAGCAACCAAGCTCTTAGCTAATCATCAAAGATTTCTTTTATGTGGATACTTTGCTACAAATACAAATGGTACTGAAATATTCTAAGACTTGAATACTTTTTTAAATTTCTTGGCTTATTCTGAAGCAAGCTGCATTACCATTCACATTTGTTGAGCGAAAGTAATCATGAGGAAAACTGCTAGAACCTTCGTGTGAATCAAGGCTAACGCACCAAACTGCATCGTAGTCATTTTATCCTCCATGGGAGGGGGGCAACTTCACTTATTATGTTCTTGTTGAAGCAGTAAAAATGATCAGTTTTATTAAATCTCAACATTTGAGTAAACATCTTTTTAATATCCTGTTTATGAAATGAGAAGCAAAGCACTTCTGGTTCATATCAAAGTGTGATCGTAGCCTCAAGGCGAAGTACTTGTGCGATTGAGTTGCAAGCTGAACTATCTGCCTCTTTCACACAATACCATTTTTATTTGAAAGAAAGTTTTATGGACATAACTTTGGTATGTGGCAGCAGGCATTTTATCAAAAATGAATGAAGTGAGCAAGTTACTTCAAGAAAAAACACTGATAATATTGGTTGTCAATGATAAAATTGGAAATGCTGGTGATGTAGTGGTTAAGAGCTACGGCTGCCAACCAAAAGGTAGGCAGTTCGAATCTGCCAGGCGCTCCTTGGAAACCGTATGGGGCAGTTCTACTCTGTCCTTTAGGATCGTGATGAGTCGGAATCAATTCAAATGCAATAAGATGACAAAATCAGAGGTTTCACTACCATGAACTTGACAGCTTCTTAATACTTAAAGACTTTTATCGCGTGAATGATAATGGTATCGATGAACATGAATTTTTTATATTGTATTATCAAACATGTCACATTTTCCCAATGAACGAATAGTATAAAATCACACATGAGTATGAAGGTCCATTCAAAATGTTAGACAGAACAATGAATTTGAATGTAACAGTGTTCATTGATATATTTTCGGATTCCACAATACAACTAACCTTCAAGAAATATTCATTGAGTTGTGGTGTAGTATCAAAAAATAATATCTGAAAAGGCTATTAAATTCTCCTCCCTTTTAGACTGCTTATCTCTCAGAAGCTGGATTTTCTTCCTATGCTTCAACCAAACAGCATGCTGCAACTGATTGAATGAAGAATCAGATAGGAGAGTCCAGCTCTCTTCTATTAATCCAGGCATTAAAGGCGTTTGCAAAAATGTAAAACCATGCTGCTCTTGCCACTACTTGTTTTGAAAGTATTATTCGTTTTTATTTTAAAAAGCATTTTTATTTTAAAATGTGTGATGTGTTTATTATTTTTATTTTATTAAATATTTTCTTCAATTATTCCGTTTTAATTTCTAATACAGTAAGTATCTATAGATAGACCCACATAAGCAAAAGCTTTTGGGGCTCTCAATAATTTCAAGATTACGAAGGATTCTGGAGACTAAACAGTGTAAAGAACTACTGCCTTGCACTTTTTATGCTGGAGGATCATGACTAGATTCTCTAAAACTGAATGAGATTAACGGATACTCGTTAAGGGTCTCTCGCAGTATCCAGTTTTCAGATGATTGTAAATAGCGTAGTGCTGGTAGAGATTGAGAGTAGTGGAAAGATTTGAGAGATATTAAATGATAAATCTAGGACTTGGAGAAGGATTGGGTATGGATTGATAAGGGGTGCATGAGTGCAGAGGATATGGTGTCAAGGAACACTCCCATGTTTCTGATTTTTTGTAAGAGGATGAACTATTCCCAATCTAAGAAACACAGCAAGACAAAAAGAATGAGCAATGAGAAGAGAGATCATGATGTCTTGTCGAGTTTGAATTTACCCTGTTATAGTCAGCTACATTTTGTGCAGTTTCCCTATAATTGATACCAAACAATAATTTACCTGGGAAGGGTTTTGCCTTAACAGATCCAATAAAGAACGATTTATAAAAGATAAAACTATTTGAGCCCTGAGGCTAGGTGGAAAAATATGGTGGTTGGACTCCCTAACCATAGCACGTTTTCTCCTTAATGATGGGGTGATTGCATTTTTCATTGAACTGGTCCCCATAACTGCTGAGACTGGGCCCTTTTAAAATTGCTAAATTGTTTCCTTGGTGTAGTGCACTGGACTCTGGTGCTGAGATACCATGTGGGTGGGATAATCATCATGTTATCTTTAGTAATACGTTCTGTTACCATGACAAATCTAAAAAGTAATTGAAAATGTACATGGCTAGTAACTTTTCTTGAGTATTTTTTATATTCTACAAAATCTTTTAAATACAAACACACTTATGGTATTGCTGCATTATTATGGTCAGCAGCATCACTTTGCACCAAAAGGATAGCACAGGATTGTCACAAAACAGGGATGAGCTTTGAATCCATAGTATACATCTTCTTCTAACAGAGAATCTTTTGTTTATTCTGATAACAACCCCCCAACTTAATATTTATCTTAGGTGTCTGGATTAGCTCACTGACTTTCTGAAAATTATAAGCTAACTATTAAAGCATCCCACTTTAGCGAGAGGCAAAAGAGAAAGAAAGAAAGAAATTATGGGAGAACTAACAAATAGCCTGCTTAGTACATTCCAGACATCCATGGTGGGCAATTATATGTAAGAAGAATGAAAAAAGTAAATGGCAAATGCATTCTCCCTTAATTTCCAGGGACTGCTCTCCCCCTTGAAGCCCCCTGTGCGGATGTGTTTGTACACACACATGAGTTATAAGCAGGAACCTTTTTCATTAAGGGTGCAGTGTTTTTCATGCTAGTGCAGCACCTATCTATCTTCTTTCTGGCAGGGCTGTCTGCTTTTCAGTCAGCATCTGACTAAAGATCAATGAGAGAAAGCTTTTTGAAGGTGCTTTCAGGTCCTGCGGCAAGGGAGATGATCAGAAAGCTGCCATAGCTTCAGAGCCACTTGACAAATTAGGAACTATTTTGGTGCTCTATAAACTGCTGTCACATCAGTTACAAACACTAATTAGAGATACAATGCTCTGATAGTGAAAGTGTCCAGTGCATTAAATACCACTTTTGCTTATGGCAATTAGCTTATTCATTGACTTACACTTCATACTGTAAGATCATCAGAGATGAAAATGCATCATTATTAAAAAATTTATAAGGTAAATATGAACTAACTGGCAAATAGCTTTTTCCTGTTGCCCTTTGACTCTTCCACGTCTTATTTTTTCAATGCTTTTGTATACAAATTTTTTGCAGCCAGTTCTCATTTGTCTGGATAAAATGTCATACCTCATGATGGCCAATCATCCAGCATCAATTAACCCGACCCTGCACCCTGAGAGTGAGGTGTGTATGGAATACTGCCTCTGGTTTTTATAAAGCAATTAGCCATCGGGCCGGTAGAGGAAACAGCAGTCACAAACAAGTAGTATTTTATGCCCTCCAGTGCAGTTCCAGTGATGGGATATTATTGATGAATAGGCATTTAAAAAATCCATCATGTTGATTTTTGAAAAACAACTTTAAAGTTTTCTTAATGGCATTTCCATTTTGGTAGAAGGAGAAGTCTGCATTTGAAAAAATATCTAGCAATAACTGACAGAAGTGGTATGGTTTTAATGCAAGAAAAGAGTGGGAAAAAATGTCAGGGTTTGGGGGCTGATTATCTCTGAGTTCCAGGAATACTTCTTTTTTTTTTTTTTTTAACTTCACACGTGTGTGTGTGTGTGTGTGTACTTATGTTGGGAGGATATATTTGAAAACTTTCAAAGATGAAAATGTTTATGAAATGTATACCTCATCTATGATGAAGTTTTGAGATGGTATATGAAACATGGTTTTAAAGTACGCTTTGGTTTTTGGTTTCCAAAATAAATAAGCTAATCACTTTGGTCTCCCCTGACCCACCCAGTGCAGCCCCTAGTACAGTATCCTGCATACAGTTTTTCCAAAAATGTTTGTTGAGAAATAGACAGTTATGAAATAATTTAGTAATAATCTGAGTATCAAGTACAGACAACACGTACAAATTAACCCAAAAGTTAAAGCAAGGGATTCAGACTAAAGGGTAGCTTAATAAACAGACTCTGTAACACTACCTTATATGGATAAAGTTCAAGCAATTATTTTCAAAGTATTTTGTGTGTACTCATACCTTACAAAGAAGGAATTAAGACATCACTTTTCAATGCCTAAAAATCAAAGGTTTCTTAATCTTATGGAAACAAGCTCTGGGATCCAAATCTCTGTTCTCTTCCCACTTCAGTTTATATCAGGAAGGCAGCATACGGCGGAGGACAGCCGAAGCCCTGCAAGTCACCTCTGCAGAGATGGTTTCAATGGCAACACACTGAAACCCAGTCTAGAAAATGGATGCAATAATACTCAGCGCCTCTCTACTTCAAAGAGGGCTGGGAGGATTAAAGAGCTAGCGCTCCAAATTCAAATTCACATTTTCCTCCAAACCTCAGCAGAAGCCTTTGTAATCCCAACAGAGATGATCTGAGTGAGAAGTGCCATTAAGGAAATACAGCCCACTCAGAGGAGTTCCGGAGGGATTCAGAAGAGCTCTGGCAGAGGTTCCGGGCTAGGCGTAAACTCAGCCCAGCACTCTTAAAGCACGCTGAAATTCTCAGGTGAAAGGCACTACATGGGAACAAATCATTCTTAATTTAAGAGATAAATATGCCATATCCAGAAGTGATAATGAAGGGGCCGGAATAAATATAAGACTATAATGATTACGATCGTTTATCCCTAAATCTGGCTGAGTTGGTGACAGCTGGAAATATTGCAACAATTGTCTGCTCTTGCTATACAATGCTAGCAATGTTCAAGGTCTCTGGTGTTGCTCTGACTGTCAAGAAAACAATAGCTGACTGTGCAACCTGCAATGGGCAAACCCTCTTTCAACACCTATAGAAACATGCCTTAGCGACTAGGAAAAGCTGGTATGATTCTCCGACTGTGCACCTCCTCCGCCTGTTTCCTCAGCTACATATTCAAGAGGCAACTTGTGGGCACGATGCCGGGTCACTAGTGTTTAATGCCAGAAATCATACTATCTGCGTCTTTGTTAATGAAATCTGCAAGGAGAAAAGAGTTCCAACCTCCTTTTTGACAATTTTGCCAACTAATATTTTTTTAGGAAAATATTGTTTCCTCCTAATACAGGTATCTGTTTCAAGAGACACTTGCTGTAAAAGATTATACGTTTCACTAAGGTTGGAAAGTATAAAAATTATCTCTACCTGGAAGTGGGATTGACATTATGAATCTTCTAATATCACTTGTCTGAGATCATTTCTTTGTGTACTAACTGGAGCAATGCGGAAATGTATATTGGATGTGACTACAAAACACTGGTATTGGTTTTGATTTATAGCAATCTGCTAATCAATAGTTTGAATAAAGTTCACCTACTACTTTTGCAACCAGCTGCCATAGAGTCGATTCCTACTCATGGTGACCTCATGTCTGTGGGAGTAGAAAAATGCTCCACAGGGTTTTAATGGATGATTTTTTGGAAGTAGATTGCCAGGCCTTTCTTCAGAGGTGCTTCTGGGTAGACTCAAATCTCCAGCTGGAACCTCCAAACTTTTGGTTAGCACCTGAAGTGTGTTACCATTTTCTGGAGTCCCTGGCTGGTGCAAACAGTTAAACGCTTCAGTGGCTACCCGAATGTTTAGAGGGTCACCCAGAGGCACCCCAGAAGAAAGACCTGGCAATCTACTTCTGAAAAATCAGCCATTGGAAACCCTATAGAGCACAGTTCTACTCTCACACAAATGGACCCATGAGTTGGAATTCACTTTATAGCAATTGGTGGTTTTTACCATCTCTTAATTCATCCATTCTATATTCCTATTTTATTGTTATTCTTCATTCTTTTCCACAATCTTTGTTCCATGCCTTGGTGAAATACAGATACTCTATGTCTACAGCATTTTTATGCTTACAAATTTAGTCATCCTATCCAACAAAAATTTGTTGATTCTCATGTGGATTGTTTTCAAGTGGTTAATAATGTCTTGCACGTTCTCAGTGAATTACTTCTGAAAAAAAATATTTACTTATTTATTTGTTCACTTATACATTCTAGAATCTGCTGGGCATTGATGAAGTTGAGTTTAGGCCTGATAATGCAAATGGTCTTTATATAAAATGTTTCATTCATTTAAAGAATATACCCCCATATGCTATCAGTAAAAGTTATTGAATTAGAATAATATAATTTTTATACCCAGAAACATGTTGATTGTAACTTAATTTGAGTATGCTATATTTCCAAAGTGAAGACAAGACTTGGGTACACTAGGCCTCGTCCCTTCACTGGTTATCGTACACTGTTAGCAGAAATGCGTAGAAAGAGCACGGGCTTTGGAGCTAGAGTCTTGGGTTTGAATCTGTCTCTATCACCTGAGTGACTTTAGTTACTTAAATATTTGCATATGTCTTTTTAATTATTTTTGAATAGAGCTATTAAAGTGTCTCTCAGAGGTTTGCTTAGCATTAGTAAGTGTATTATATGTATATACATAAATTATATATATTTAATGTATTGTCGTATGCCATTGAGTTGATCCAGCTCATATTGACCCCACAAGAACGAGAACTGCCCATAGGGTTTTTTAGGCTATAATCTCTTCAGGAACAGTTCATCACGTCTTTTTTTCCATGGAGCCTCTGGTGGGTCCCAACTGCCAGCCATTTGGTTAGCGGTTGAGGGGTTAACTATTGTGCCACCAGGGTTCCTGTATATAGAGTATCAAATACAGTGCTTGACTCTGCAAGCTAGTTTTCGTCTACTTCACTCGTCCCTAAGTTTCTTTCATTCAATTTTAATAAATAAAAACCCATTGACATCAAGTCAATTCTGGCTCATAGTGACCATACAGGACAGAGCAGAGCTGCCCCATAGGGTTTCCAAGGAGCAGCTGGTGGATTCAAACTGCTGACCTTTTGGTTAGCAGCCATAGCTCTTAACCACTGCACCACCAGGGCTCCATTTTAATAAATAGTTCTTTATTACTGATAAAATATTAAGTCTTGATTAGAATTTTCATTCATCACTGCATTTGACTTAAAAAATGGACATGGCAAGGTTCACTAAGTGTTTATCAGACTCATTTGTGACCAAAATTGTGTATATATGTATGTGTGTATATAGATATATACTTTAGATACATCATAAAACCCATTACTGTCAAGTCGATTCTGACTTTGGCCCTATAGGACAGAGTATAACTGCCCCATGGGGTTTACAAGGAATGGGTGGTAGATTCAACTGCTGACCTTTTGGTTAGCAGCGAAAAGCTTAACCACTGTGCCACAAGGGCGTCAGATACATCATAGTTTCCCATTAACTTCCTTTCTTTAAAACAAACAAACAAAGCTTTCTTGATTTGGATAGTGACAGGAATCTCCAAATAACAACGTCCTTAAGGATAGAGAATTATATTTCTCTCTCATCCAAAGACAGCAGGTGGCCGTGCAGAGCTGTTCTGTGGCTCTGAGACTCAGGCTTCTTCTGCTTTCCACTCTGGTCCTAGCATCCATGGCCCCGGATGGAGGTGCAGCATCACATTCACATTCCAAGCATTAGGCCAGTAAGTGACAGACGCACCCTCAAGTGTTACCTTTCGTAATCCATCAAATATTTATTAAGCATCTACTATGAGTCAGACTCTATTCTTGGTTTTGGTGATACAACAGTAAGGAAAACAGATAAAAATATCTGCCCTATTGAAGCTTCCTTTAGAGAATTACACTATCATAAGGAAAATTCCCCAAAGCTGATACCTGGCACTTCTAGTCACGTCTCATCAGTCAGGACTTGATCCCATTGACACACCTGGATCCAAGGGAGGCTGGAAAATGTAGTTTCCTCTTTAGATAATATTCTACAGAAAATAAGGGAGAATAAGGCACAGAGGAAAAACTAGCATTCTCTGTTACAAAATCCATCATAAAAAAAGAAATGACTATTTCACTACTGATGCTATTTTTGGAGCCCTGGTGGGGCAGTGGTTAAGAGCTACAGCTGCCAAAAGGTCATCAGTTCGAATCCACCAGCCGCTCTTTGGAAACCCTATGGGGCAGTTCCACTCTGTCCTACAGGGTCACTATGAGTAAGAACGATTTGAGTGCAACGGGTTTGGTTTTTGTTTTGTTTTGTTTTTTATGTTATTTTTTTAAAAATGTGTTTGAGCAAGGAGCAACCTTGGAATTCATAATGGACCACACAACCAAAACGAGCACTCGAGATTTGTTTACATAAATAAATGCTGGTAGGTTTCTTTATAAATCCAGAATATTATAATGCATTTATACTTTTGAAATAAGTTGTCAAGATCAGGACAAATAAAATTTATTCAAAATAAAAAGAAAAATAATTAAGAAGAAAAAGAATCACTCACTAACCTGGAACTATTTCTTTGGCAATTAGGGGAATGAAGATAGATTGGTAACCTCCTAACTAAAGAGAACAGTTTACAGTGAATTAAAAAAAAAAAAAGTGTACAATTCTTAAAACATGAATTTTAAAGTAAATATAAGTCAACAGGCCCCCATGAATTAAGTTAATTTCTAATAGTTATGTGTCATTATATTGTATATAATATCCATTCCCTGAAAATAAAATCCATTTTCTGTTCTCTCCCCCCTTCCATCCCTGCCTTCTTCCCTTCCTCCCTCTCTCCCTTCTTTCCTCCCTTCCTTCTCCTTCCCTCCTTTCCTCCCTACCTTCCTCCCCTTTGTCCCCTTCCCTCACTGCCCCTCCTTTCCTCTCCTTTGTCTTCTGTCTGCAAATTTTCACTATAAATTTAAAGTAGCTGTCAAATATGAAGCTTTCAGTAGATTAAAGTCTGAGATAAGTTCTCCCTTCCCGAAGTCTGAGTGGCTTGGAGATTTTCTTTGGTAATTTTACCTAACCTTCCTTTATATAGCTTTCACCAGAATGGATGGAATATGTTGGAAATTCAGAAAACCAAAAACATGAAAAAATAAAGAAGCTTATTTCCCTCTTTTCTGAATAATTCAAATTTTAAAAGCTGACAGCCTGCCTCCACAATTCTGCAGGGTAATGTGGTGGAAAAAGTACTGGGCAAGCAGTTAGTTAGCGAGATATTTCAGTTAGCTTCTAGGTAGCTATATCACCCTGGGATATCACTTAACCTCTTTGAACCTCAGTTTCTGCATCTTCAAAATGATGGAGTTGGATATGATAACCATTATTATGGCTTATAATTCTAAAATTCTATTATTCTAATTCAATATCTTACTTGGAAATGTATTCTTTAATAAGGAACAATGTGTGCGTTAGAGAGAAGAGATATCCCAGTCATGGTACTGGATGCTATTACATTGAGAGTGACCAGACTCTCCATCCTTCCCATCACAGCTCTGTGCCCCTTGGAGCATTTTAACAATGAATCAACCCATCAGGCAGAGAAAAGTTCAGGCATGCCTTAGGATACAGAAAAGTGGCAATGACGCATTTATAAAGCAGGAAACTGACTTGGTAGCAGCATATAGATAATTCGCTGTATAAAATTTTCAGGCATCTTTATCTCTGTTTTAGAAAATAGTAGACATTTAACGCCAGGGTGTAGAATGTAAAGTAAATACCTTTTTAGGAAAGCTGAATTTTCAGCCCAGGAATTTAAGTTCAGGTGATCTTTCATTTTTCTTTCTCTTTTACTTCTGACAATAAGTTAGTGCTCCAAACAAACGAAGCTTAAGCTTAGGAATTTTAATTGCCCTTTCCACAATATAATGTACTATTTTATGTGTCCCTCGTAGTGCCTGGCATAGTTTATAATACATAATAAATATTAATAAAAAGTTGATAAACTGATAATCTCCCCAAAGTATTATTTTATTTGTTTTACATACTCGGTATCTTTGTATCTGACAATCAAAGCAATTAGGAAGAGGTGGTGTTCATCAATAACAAACCAAATATTTACTCACAAGTTGAGGTACTTAAAGTATTTCAGGATTTCAAAGACACACTTATAATAATCATTTGTTAAAGAAAGAAGAAAAGATTTATATTTTAGGTTTGAATTTGGGGAGCTGAGCAAAGCAGATTCATTGACCATAGCTTGAAAATCAAAACCAGAGAACCTGAGTGACTACCAAAAATTTTAAGACATTCATTCCTGATCGAAAATACTTTTAAAGCTGTGAATTGAATACTAATTTCTCAGTATAATAATGCCTATCTATTTCAAGCCAATAGCTGATATTGCATGTAAAAAGAAGTTAGTAATTCAAGAAGGATGCCACTATCAATACAAACATTTACTAGAGTCTAAAATTTCTCAACAATGCATGAATAAACAGAAATATAGATGAATTTTAACAATAGGAAATAATAAAAGAAAATCATTCCACATCCAAAAGATTTCATGGCTTAACTAGAAATAAACAAGGGAATTATCTGAAAAACGGCTAAGAGAAATTGGAGAATGCAGTGCAATGGGCAGAGACAGAGTAAATATACAAAATAATAATAGCTTTCTAGTACTCTGCACATAACCCATCAGGAAAATATAATGAACGTGTTACAGAACAACAGAACATAAAACACTTAAGGAAAATATTAAAATGTAGGGAAAACTTTTAGAACCAATGAGAAAAAAAAAATTGAGTCACATAAACACAATTTGAATAAATGCTGAAATTTGTGTTACTAAATGGAAAAGGCAGTTACTCGTGAAAAAATGTCACTCTTTCCCACATTAACTTACAGATTAAAGCAATTCCAGTCACAATCTCAATGTTTGATGTGGAACCTAATGAAATGATTTTAGAGTTCATCAAGGGAAAGCATGTTTAAAACTAGCCAGGACAAAAAATGATAGCCTTATGCATGGACGGAAGCTGGAGGAAGAGAAGCAGGGGAAGGAAGATGCAGTGCCAGATGTCCAGACACAGTCCAAAACTACAAGAATAAACATTGTGAGATGTTGACACACAGACAGAAAGTCCAAATAAGAAAATAGAGTAAGAAATCTTAAAAATAAAATCTAGCATATGAGATAAAATTAGAATATAAGAAAAGTTCATTTCTAATCAGTGAAAATGGAAAGATAGTTTAGCATATGATTCAGGGCTGTTGAATAATTATTGCAAGCCAAATTAAAAACAGGAATTCAGAGATATATAGCTCAAACGCTAGAGCAAAATCAATTCTAAATCACTTTAAGAGTTAAATGTAAAAGAAAAAAAAAAATCCCCCAAAAGACCTAGAGTAAAATTAAGTGGAATGTTCATTGATTTTTGGAGTGGGGAGAATTTTATAAATATAAAAGTAAGGACAAAAAAGACAGAAAAAAAAAAAGATGAATAGCTTTGACTCTTTGAATAAAAGATTAAAACTTCTCAGTGTTTAAAAGCATCAAAAACAAAATTAGACAAGCAAGTAATTTGTAACGTTTGGCAATTTGGAGATAATGATATACTTTCCAGATGAAGAATGCTTACAAATAAATATTTTAAATTTAGTTTCTTTAATTTTTTATTAAAACATTTAAATTTATAAGAAAATGTGGACAATTATATAAAAGACACCCATGTACTCACCATTCACCTATAAAAAAATGTTCTTTTTCTCACATTTGTTTCAGAATTCTTTTTTTGTCTGGTGTTGAGAAAAAAAATGTTAGAGATATAGTAAAAACTGCAATTCTTACAGCCCTTGCCACTTCTTCCCCAGAAGCAATCATTATCCTGAAGATAATATGTTATCATTCCCATTAATGTTTTTATACTTGTATCAATATGTATACATATCCAGAATCAATACATTTAGCATACTGTTTCAACTAATGTAAATGTTAAAATACTGTACATAATATTTTCGGCTTGATTCTTTTCACTAACAATTGTGATATTGAGTTATTCATATTGACACTCACCCATACCCAGTGCCATCAAGTCGATTCCGATTCATAGCAACCCTAAAGGGCAGAGAAGAGCTGCCCCACAGAGTTTCCAAGGAGCCCCTGGCGGATTCAAACTACCGCTCACAGATAGAGTTAAATAGTATCTATCATATTAGTAAAACGTGTTTATCTGTTTCGTGGCCACCCCACATAATTTTCAAGACTATGACCTTTTGGAAGCAGAATGAGGTGCCTCTGAATAGGTGTGAACCACCAGCCTTTCAGCAAGTAGTCAAGGACATAACCATTTCTCTACCAAGTAACAAGTTATTTTCACTTTCATACCATTACCTACAGGGATGCCATGAATAGTATTGGGCAATTATTCCTCTGCACTGAATTGAAATTGGTGACGTAGGACATGTGTAATTTCAGCTTTACTAGATATTTCCAACTTGTTTTCCAAAATGCTAATACAACCTACCCCACCAGCAACGTACAAGTTCAAATGTATGAATTCACACATCCTTTGCTATATATATATATATATATATATATATATATATATATATATATATATATATATATAAAGACTTGCTTTGGGCCTATAAAAACTAAAAAACTGAAACCCATTGTCACTGAGTTGATTCCGACTCACAGTGACTCTATAGGTAAAACTGCCCCATAGGGTATCCAAGGAGCGGCTGGTAGACTGGAACTGCCAACACTTTGGTTAGAAGCCGAGCTCTTAACTACTGAACCACATTTTGTGTGTGTGTGTGTGTGTGTGTGATTGTTTCCTGTGTGCTTAAATAGACTGAGCATTCTCTAATTTTTCGAAGATGTTCATATATGTCCATCAGATCAAATTTGTTTATTGTTTTGTCCAAGTTCTGTTCAAACTTAACAACTTTTTTGTGCTTCATTTATCAATTTCTGAGAGAGATGGGTTAAAATCTCTGACTTGGTGTTTTTCAATTCCACCTTGTAATGATATGACTTTTGGTTTTCTGTATTTGCGGTTGTATTGGTTGGCTGACTATGGGCTCAGTATCGTTGCATCTTTCTGATGACTGACCAGTTTCTCAGTGACCCATTTCTTTATTCTTATCTGAGAGCTTTGCCTCACATGTTTTGTTTTTCTTAGTGTTTGCCTTATAGATTTTTTCCCCCATTCTTTTACTTTCATTTCAGGCTTTCCAGTTATTACTTTTAAATTGTACCTTTTGTTAATAGCATATGGTTGGATACATGCATATACATACGTATCTACCAGTCTCTATATTTTAGATGGCACATTTCTTCTGTTTATATTAATGTGATTGCAAATATTTGTATTGATGCCTATCACATGATGCTGTGGTATTATTTTTATTGCTCATTCTATGCTACCACTCCCTGTTTGTTTTTTTTTCCCCCATTTCTTGGAATGATGACTTTCTTAAATATATATATATTTTCCCATTTTACTGGTATGGAAGTTTGTATTATATTTCTATTTTATAGGTCATTGCTCTTTAAATTTTTAACATGTGCATTGATGTGACTAAAGATAATCTCCTACTCTCCTCCAGACAATACAGGTCGTCCTCACTGCCATTTTATATGGCATTATCGTCTATAACTTAAATCTGCTTCAGTTTTTAACCACCTGAGTTCGTTATTATCATCACTATTATTGATTTTTATTGGTAATACTAATTTCGATTTACCTACCTGTTTATCAGTTCTTTGCTCACCATTCCCTCTTGATTTTTACTCTTTCCCTCTGGGCTCAATTTCTTTCTTAATGAAGAACACACTTTAAAATTCTTTCAGTAAGTGCCATGAGTGGTGTTTTCTACTCTGTCCTTTAGGGTTACTGTGAGTCAGAATGGACTCAATGGCAATGAATTCTGGGGGTTTTATGAGTGATATTTGGTCTTTGTTTCCCTAAAATGTCATTTTGAATGCATTCTCAAGGAATAGTTTAGTTCATTTTAGGCTGACAGTTATTTTCCAACTTAACACTTTGAAATTGTAACTCCTCTATGTTCCAACTTCTGTGGTTGATATGAAAGGTCTAATTTTAGTCTAGTAGTTGGGCCGTTGTAATTAATTTGCATTTTCTTTGGTGTTATTCATCTTACTGTGATATGTCTATGGATGGATTATTACTTGATTATTATTATTATTTTTCCTGGGACTTGTGCATCTTAGGTTTAGAGACACGTGACTTTTGTCAATTCTAGAAAATCCAGAGCCCCCCACCTCCCTTTTTTTTTTTTTCTTTCTTTCTCCTGGAACTCTTACTGTCATACGTCAAAATCTCTTTCATATTCTTTACCTCTTTGTCTTTCTGCTCTGCATATGGGCGTCCCCTATACCCCAACACCATATTTCTCTTGTGGTTTACTTGTTCTCTCACTCTTTGTTGATGTCTAATCTGCTTTTTAAATCAGCCAGTTTGCTAATTTTTTAATTGCAATAATGTTTCTCTGTCTTAGAATCTGTATTTGGTAAGTTGCAAAACTGTTGTTGCTGCTGTTTAAATTAATGTCTTGTCTTCTATAACTGACGTAACAATGTTAAGTACACTTTTTAAAAAAAATTACTGTGTTTTAGGTGAAAGTTTACAGCACAAATTAGTTTTTCATTCAAAAATTTATACTCATATCATTTTGCAACATTGATTGCAATCCCATAATGTGTCAGCACTCTCCCCTTTTCCCTTTCCACCCTGGGTTCTCCATCTCCATTCATCCAGTTTTTGGGCAAGTACTGTCCATTTGGCCTCCTATACTTGATTGAACTAAGAAGCACATCCTCACATGTGTTACTGTTTATTTTATAGGCCTGTCTAATCTTTGGCTAAAAGGTAGACTTCAGCAGTGGCTTCAGTTCTAAGTTAGCAGGGCATTTGGGGGCTGTAGTCTCAGGGTTCCTCCAGTCTCTGTCAGACCAGTAAGTTTAACTTTTTTGTGCGCTAGGATTTTGTTCCACGTTTTTTTGCTACTCTTTCCAGTGCCCTCTACCCATACTACATTTTGCTACATTTAAATCCAGGTCTCAGGGAGGCCTGCCTGTTGTATCATTACCAAATGCTTATCACTCCACGGGTAGCATTTTGCACGCAGGTTTAGTAATTTCTCCTGAGACTGGCAAGCATTGGTTGTGCCCAGTGGCAAGAGTAGAGAGAGGAGCTCTTTGTATCTTTATGAGATTGGCATTTTATTTTCCTGGTGGGGTCATTTCCTCCAAAAGTCACTGATTTCTTCTTGTGTGTTATGAGGTGGCTCACCCCTGCTGGAATGACCTCTCAAACTCTATGGGATTCTTTGGGGGACAGTACCCTTTTTATCTGGAGTCAGACAAATAATCTCATTATAATGACATTGTTAAAACAAATGGATTTATTATAAGAAATTATAATTAATGGCTGCTCACAAGTTTTTAAGACCCCAAATGCTCCTAATCAAGGTAGGATGTAGTACATTTTCTTTACAAACTATGTTATGCCAATTGACCTAGATGTCCCCTGAGACCATG
Organism: Elephas maximus indicus; assembly: GCF_024166365.1. NCBI lineage: Eukaryota > Metazoa > Chordata > Mammalia > Proboscidea > Elephantidae > Elephas > Elephas maximus. The sequence continues at coordinate 142,184,987 of NC_064821.1, forward strand.
GTTCTCAGTCCTCTGCCCCAGTAACTCATTCCCTCAAGGTTTTCGATGTGTCTAGGAAGACTTTACGGCTTTGTCTTGGTCAAGTCAGCAGACTTCCCCTACATCGTGTGTTGTCTTTCCCTCTTAACACTTACTTACTATCTAGTTAGTGATTTCTCGTTACTTACTACTACGTATTATCTAGTTAGTGATTTCCCCTTCACGTCCCTCCCCTACCTCATAACCATCAAATACTGTTTTGTGTGTGTGTGTAAACTTTTTCTTGGGTTTTTATAGTAGTGGTCTCATACAATATCTGTCCATTTGTGATTGATTTATTTCACTTAGCTTAATGCCCTCCAGATTCATCCATGTTGTGATATGTTTCATGGATTCATCATTGTTCTTTATCGTTGCACTTATTTTTTAGCCTCTTTAATACTATGCTCTATTATCTCAGATTTTGAAGACACTAATTTTCTTATTTATCTAAAGCCTGTTCACGGTAGATTGCTTCATCTACTGTTTTGTTTTGTTTCTTTTAAATATTAGCTTATCGTATGCAAAGCATGTTGTTATAATGGGAATCCTATGCATCGTGGTTTTTGTAGTGTTTCTCCAGAGAGTTTTGCATTTGATTCTAACAGACATCAAAGATATATCAGTGTCCACAGACCAATTTCTTTGTTTATTTCTTAGCATGAGATTTCTTGAAATACATAAACAGTGCAAAATTGGACTTCAAATTAATTGGAGACATAGGCCCTGGATTTTTAATTCTCAGAAGAGATGTTTTGTGCCATCCTGAATTAAGACAAAGACTAGCTTAATCATAACCATTTGCAAAAGGCCATTTCATGAGAGTTGGAAGTTGAGCTAGGTAGTAATACTGTATCCTGCACACCATTACCATCACATCTGGCCTGCCATAGCATTAGCTGATGTGGCCAATACTTTGCTTCTTAGCTACCACTTCGATTCTGGTTCGTGGGTTTCCTTTTCTTATGTGCTTGATAGGTTCTTTATTTAGCTCATTCTAGCTCTTTATTTATTTCATCCTGAATGTAAAAGCGAAGGTTGTCAAAAAAGGTACACCCATCTAGCTGATTCCGACTCATAGCGAACCTATAGGACAGAGTAGACCTGCACCATAGGGTTTCCAAGGAGCAGCTGGTGGATTTGAACTGCCCACCTTTTGGTTAGCAGCCAAATCCTTAAAAACTGTGCCACCAGGGCTCCAAAGCTAGTATTGTCAACTATTTTACAAAACTAGAAGCCTGAGACCTTACCAATTAAATAAGAAAATAGATAAAAGGTATTCATGGTAATTCACTAATAAAGAGTACAAATGGCTATTAAAAAATGAAAAAGTATGCAATCTCAATATTAACCAACTAAAGTCAACTTAAATGCCATCTGTTCACACACCAAAGGTAGCAAAGACCAAAAGGGATAGTAAAGTGTAAAGAACTGGGCATCCTTATATAGTGCACAGGAAACCCTGGTGGCATAGTGGTTAAGTGCTATGGCTGTTAACCAAAGGGTCGGCAGTTTGAATCCGCCAGGTGCTCCTTGGAAACTCTATGGGGCTGTTCTACTCTGTCCTGTAGGGTCGCTATGAGTCAGAATTGACTCGACGGCACTGGGATTGGTTTGGATTATATAGTGCACAATTTTTGAAGAATATTTTGGCTACCTATATTTATTTTTTAGGATGCTTAAAATATGAATACACTTATACTCAATTATTTCAGCTCTAGGATTTTTTTCCTAAAGAAATAATGAGATTTACTATAAAATTTTTCATTAGAATATTATTTGTGATACCATTAAGAAAATCTTTAAATGGCCAACTGTGAAGAACTGGTCAAATAATAAATCATGGTACAGCTAAATAATGGAGCAGCAAGCAGCTATTAAAAATAAAATTATGGAAAAGTGTTAAGTGAAAAAGCGGATATGTAAAACATCTATAGATATAATTTTTAAAAAGACTGGAAAGTTATACAAAAAAAAATGTTAACAATATGCATTTCGTAAAATGGATACGTTAGTTTTACAACAGTTTTCCAGTCATCCCCATAAGCTCATTTGAAGCCACACAGATTTCTCGTCAGTCTCTAGTAATATTCACTTTATTTGGCTGACTCTCCCTTCACAATCCTGTCAATGAGTCATCACAAGCAGGCATCATTTTATCCATTTTTACTGTCCAAATAATAGCTCATGATAGATGCTCAATAGAAGTATGTATAGATTAGCGAATAATTGTTTTGTTAAATAAATGGAGGAAAAGAATGATGCTATGGCTAACTTTCTATAAAATACTGATAACAATTGAAAAAATAAAATGAAATGAGTCATTGTATGAAAATGCACCACCAAAAGTGGATAAAATATTTCAGAAATTGATCTTTTTAAATAAATAATATTTTGAAATGCTATGGTGAACAGTATGCCTATGTTTTACATTTGCAGGCTTTTCCTTCTGTTTTTGTGGACTCGTGTTCCTTTATTTTGCGCTTCCCAGTTTGAAGCTACTATCACAGGCGTTGAGAATTACACACTTACAAACAATAAAATACCAAGACACCTAGAGCGAGATGCAGGGCAGAAAAACTGGCAGTGGAAGGGACTGGTGCTGACCGCCAGGCGGGATGGGGGCCTGCCAGGCCCAAGTAGCTCTCCCTACTGAGAGCAGCGTCGGTGCCACGGGCAGGGAGACCCTAGGATTCCATAAGATTCCAGTCACAGATGTTGAGCGCCAATCCCATTGCGGGGCTCTGGCCATCAAGCAGGGGATACCAGTACCAAAAGGTGGGGACGAGGGCCCAGGCAGGGTGGAGCAGAGGGAGACTACTCAAGTCCAGGAGGGCAGAGGAGGGTGCAGATGAGAGCTCTCCGGACAAGTGGAGGCAGAGCCCCTGGACTTGGGGCAACCTGCCTACCCCACCAGCAGGCAACTCGTGTATTGGCCATTAATGAAACCAGATTGAAAGAAAGCATTTTGACTTAGTTTAAGAAGAGTTTGGATTTATTAGTAATGTCCTGATACGTCATTCCTCTATAATCTGTTTCAACCAAAGAATTCAGCTGGATTACTTCTACTAATAGCTCTTGAGTTTTATGCTTTTTGAAACAACTCATGGAAGAAAGACAAGGAGCATTAGCGACACATTCAGTACTGTGCTTCCTTTCCCAGTCTCATTAAGCTCCATCATAAGTAGGTATCAAAAGGGGCTGTAAATGATCTCTGCTGAAGTGCTAACTCCATGTATAAAAAACAGTCTTAAAGCCAACCCAGTAAAACAAAAAAAAAAGAAGAAAGAAGAATTCTTAAGAAGGAAATTTTGTACTCTGTGTGTGACAACGGAAGCATTAGATATACGTAAAGGAAGTGCATTTGGCAAATCTGTTGCAAAAAAAAATAAAAACAATTTTTTTTTTTTTTTGCAAAAGACTTGTTTAAAAAGGAAAGGCATCACTTTGATGACTAAGATGCGCCTGACCTCAGCCCTGGTCTTTTTAATAGTCTCATACGCATGTAAAAGCTGGACAATGAAAAAGGAAGGCAGAAGAATTAATGCATTTCAACTGTGGTGCTGATGAAGAATATCGAATATACCATGAACTGCCAGAAGAATGAACGAATCAGTCTTCTAAGAAGTACAATTAAAATGTTCTTCAGGGGTGAGGATGGAGAGACTTGTCTTGCTTACTTTGAATACATCGTCAAGAAAGACTAAGTGATAGAAAACTGCATCATGTCTGGTAAACTAGAGGGTCAGTGAAAATGAAGGATTGACACAGGGGCTGCAGCAATGAGATGGATTGACACAGGGGCTGCAAAAATGGCTCAAACATAGCAATGATTGTGAGATGGCTCGGGACCTGGTAATGTCTCGGTCTGTTATACATAAGGTTGCCATGAGTCAGAGCCAACTCGAAGGCAACTAACAAGAACAACAAAGGGAGTGCAGTCTACTCTGTTATTTTAGAATGTCATCCTGCTCTAGAAGTCAGGCAAGTTATGTTGATATATGCTTGGTACAATATTGACCTCATACTTAAAAAAATAAATCAATGTTCAACAATATAGCACTAGGTAATTGTAAAGAAGAATAAGCTTGGGGATTTAAAAGACATGAATGACCTTGAAGAAAATGCAGAACTTTATTAGGGTTTCATATTAAGTTATCCCAAAGCTCTTTTAAGTATACTAGAGAACAAATCCATAAGGCAGCCCAAGTGTTACAATAATGTAAAGATAATTATAATAACAGAGCCTGGTATGAAATTCTGTTGTCTGGATGTTCCATATTTTTAATCAATCCCAAATATCTGATTTGGGGATTTAATACCAGAGATTGCTATCAATTTCTTCAGATTAGTACTCATTACAAAAATCATATTTCCATATGAGTTTTTCTTCCCTTCATAAAATCTTATCCCAAGACAGCTAAAATCCTTCTGAGAGCACAAACAGTCAAACTTGGGCTATAACACAGAGATAAAATGCTCTTTCTAGCAGCATTCATTAAGGTACTAGACAGAGCACAAAAAGCAGCAACAGGGAGCTTTCCCCTAAAAGCTTTTAATACAACTCTTTCCAAGACCCATTAAATCAACCTAGCACTAAAGCCTCTGGCCACCCCCATCTATTGATCCTCACCACTATGGAACCCCCTACTCTGTCTGACTACAGTCTGAGATAATTCATCCTGAAGAATAGTCCATAGAAAAGTCACTAGACAAAAACTGCATGTCAGTGTCCAAACCCTAAGTGAAGCAATTGTAGAGTGTCATCTGTATGTTCCTGAAAAGTCCCTGTGAATATAATTTTTTGTAAATCTCTTTCCCTTAATTTCCATTTTACTCACCCAAAGGGGTTCTATGTGGCTGCTCTAGAATATGTGTTTTAAGCCTTATTTATGCCTTAATCCTTATAAGAGCCATGATGAGAAAATTATTTCCATTTTGCAGTTGAAGGAAATGAGGCACAGAGGGCTTATGTAAACTGACAGAATCTCGAGGCAAGTGGCTTTCAAACAAGGCCACTGTTTGAAAAAGTCATATAGTGACTCTCTCTCTTAACTAACTTATATTTTAATTTTGGGGTGTCTTCCCATGTGCCAGGACCTGTGGCAGACATTGTTTAGTGAGAATGAACAAAGTGGACACAGTCCCTGTTTTCATGGTGCTTCCATCCCAGTGGGAGCAGAGATGTTTTCACAATTAAATGCAAAATAAGTTGCAAATTTGGATAATTACTATAAAGAGCAAAGCAGGTAAAAGGTATTTTCTGTACCGATAATAACTGCAAATCTTTTTATCTTCACATTTATTTGACAGATTTATATTATACTTTCAATAAGGAACACCATGAAAAGATGTCTGTCATTTTCTTGCTAATCAATGGAATGAGTCTTTGTCTTCTTCATTTGGATATGCCAAAGTTCTTCTAAGTTGATTATGCATTATCTGTAGGCTGACCATACATTCTGGATCATTCAGTCTCAGTTATGCCTCTGGTCTCAGTGTCCTTTCTAGTTTATCTGTTTGCGTTCTTAAAAGTGTCACCATTTGGGAAATAAATGTGTATGACTACTGTACTTATACAATATTTTAAATGTGCTTTGGAGAAAATGATGATGAGCTGAAACTGATAGTTGTGTCCTATATTCTGCTAGACTCTTCAGACATGTGATTTTGCTTCATTTTCACAAAACCTCAGTGAGGTAATAATTGCTATACACATTTTCCTGATGGAGAAATTGAGAGAGCAAGAAACATGCTCAAGGCCACACAGCGTATAAATGGTGTAATGGAGCTCTTAGTACAAACTCTTCTGCTTCAGGCTTTGATCATCACGCTGATCGTCTCTCTCTCTCCCCCAGCTCCTCTCTCTCTCTTTCTCTCTCCCTCTCACACAAACACAGTACAATAATTTCTATGAAATTAAGCCAGTAATTTCTCTTCCTTCTCAGGTTGTTGTTGTTAGGTGCTGTCAAGTCAGTTCAGACTCACAGTGACCTCATGTACAAAGAATGAAACACTGCCCGATTCTATGCCATTTCACAATCATTACTATGCTTAAGCTCGTTGTTGCAGCCACTGTGTCAGTCCCTCTCTTTGAGGGTTTTCTTCTTTTTCACTGACCCTGTGCTTTACCAAGCATGATGTCCTTCTCCAGGAACTGATGGATGCCTCATGATAACATGTCCAAAGTACATGAAACAAAGTCTTGCCATCCTCCCTTCTAAGGAGAATTCTGGCTGTACTTCTTCCAAGACAGATTTGTTCATTCTTCTGGCGGTCCATGGTATATTCAATATTCTTTACCAACACCGTAATTCAAAGCCATCAATTCTTCTTTGATCTTCGTTATTCATTGTCCAGCTTTCACATGCATATGAGTCGACTGAAAATACCGTGGCTTGGGTCAGTCACACCTAGTCCTCAAAGTGACATTTTTGCTTTTTAACATTTTAAAGAGTTCTTTTGTAACAGACTTGCCCAATGCAATATGTCATTTGATTTCTTGACTGCAGCTTCTGTGGGCGTTGATTGTGGATTCAAGTAAAATGAAATTCTTGGAAACTTAAATCTTTTCTCCATTTATCATGATGTTGTTTACTCATCTAGTTGTGAGGATATGTATTTTATATATATATATATTTTTTTTTAATGTTGAGGTGTAATCCATACTGAAGTCTATAGTCTTTGATCTTCATCAGCAAGTGCTTCAAGTACTCTTCACTTTCAGCAAGCAAAGTTCTGTCATCTGCATATCACAGGTTATTAATGAGTCTTCCTTTAATCTTGATGCCACATTCTTCTTCATATAGTCCAGCTTCTTGAATTTTTTGCTCACCATACAGATTGAATAAGTATGGTGACACGGTATAATTCTGACACACACTTTTCCTGACTTTAAACTACACTGTTTCCCCTTGTTCTGTTTGAATGACTGCCTCTTGGTCTATGTACAGGTCCCTCATGAACACAATTAAGTGTTCTGGAATTCCGATTCTTCACAATGTTATCCATAATATCTTATGATCCACACAGTGAAATGCCTTTGCATAGTCAATGAAACACAGGTAAACATCTTTATGGTATTGTCTGTTTTCAGCCAAGATCCATCTGACATCAGCAATGATATCCCTCGTTCCATAACCCCTTCTGAATCCATCTTGAATTTATGGCACTTTCCTGTTGATGTACTGCCGCAACTGTTTTTGAACTATCTTCAACAAAACTTTAGTTGGGTGTAATGTTAATGATACTGTTCCATAATTTCAGCATTCCATTGGATCACCTTTCTTTGGAATGGGCACAAATATGGATCACTTCCAGTCAGTTGGCCAGTAGGTGTCTTCCAAATTTCTTGGTGTAGATGAGTGAGCACTTCCAGCCTAGCATCCTTTTGTTGAAACATAGCAATTGGTATTCCATCAACTCCTTCTGCACCACCAGGGTTCCTATAAATGACTATAAGTACTCTGACACAGAAGTAGCAAGTGGCCCATTCTTTTTCTTTACCCCATGATTAATGGCCTTGGCTGGCAGAATTGAAAGAGAAATGACTTCCAGACATCATATAAAAACTATAAAGCTAATCCTCCTAAATGTCTACAGATATTGATTAAGTTGCTTTTTGGTGCCAGACGCTGCCAGAATACACTGAAGACAAGATAGCTGTAGTGTGCTATGTCTTTATAGGGTGTGCAGCCTGATAGAGGAGTCCAACCAAAACAAGTAAACAAAAATAAAATAAACATAAATGACTCTACAAGAAAAAATTCATTACTTTCAAGTCAATTCTGACACATAGTGACCCTATTAGACAGAGTAGAACTGCACCATAGGGTTTCCAAGGCTATAATCTTTACAGAAGTTGACAGCCACATTTTGCTTCCAGACAGCGGTTGGTGGGTTCGAACAGCCAACCTTTCAGTTAGCAGATGAGTGCTTAACCACTGGGCCATCAGGGCTTCTAAAAATGACTATACATACTGTAGAATTTATGAAAAACAGAGTCCAATAGCTTTTCACAGGCTCTCTTGTTCCAGTACACCAACATGCCAACTCCTCCCCATTTCAGAGAAATGTTCAAACACAAACTTAATAACATTTCTCTATTATTTAAAATTATTTGAGGGCTCCTTAAAATCATAAGCACAAGTCCAAATGATTCAAGTTGCTTTGTGATTTATCCTCTGCCTATGGAGCTCTTAGATCCATTTGACATTATAGGCAAAGGGCTTAGGGCCCATTATATTTTTTTTCATGACTTGAAAAATTGGGACCTGACAAAGAAATGACCCTGAAGTAAATGCTACAAAATCAAAATGAATAACTGATTAATTGTATGTCTACAGAGGTGCCATTATGTCAATTTAATTGATATTATATATTCGCATGTGTGGCTGTGTGTTTATATTTTTAAAAAGAAAACCTTAAATATGCTCTTGCACGCTCTCATCTTGTATGCCTGGATAATTCTTAGTCCTCATTTAAGATTTAGCTCAAAGATCTCTTCCTCTGATTCTTCCTAAAATTCAGGGCAGAGTTGGTTTAGTATACCTCTGGGCTCACATAAAGCCTTGTTTATATCTGTTGTCTACTATAATATTTATCATGTTGTTCTAATTGTTATATCGATCACTTTCATTCTTTATCACATATCCCTATCAGTAAAAGAATTTTGCACATGCACGCCCTATATTAATGTGGGTGTGTGTACTATACATGATGCAAACTTACCATTGTGCTAATATTTATGCACACTGTGTGTATACACATGTACACACAAAATATAATAGAAATTAAAAGGTAAGATAAAAATGGGAATAATATTGTAAAGTAGTTATTTGAGTCTATTTTCTTTTTATAGGTACAAAAACCTCAATTTTTCCAATTCTTATTAATATTTAGTAACCTATTTATGATGTTTGGAGTCCCTGGATGGTACAAACTGTTAACAAGCTTGGCTACTAACAAATATATTGGCAGTTTGAGTCGACTCAGAGGTGTCTCAGAAGAAAAGCCTGGTGATCTCTTTCCTAAAAATTAGTCACTGAAACCCATATGGAGTACAGTTTTACTCTGACTCTTATGAAGTCATCATGAGTGGGAATTCACTCAATGACAACTTTTCCTTTTTTGGTGATCATATTGTGATAAAATATACTTCTTTAATTTTTTCATTTTAATCTTGTTTTAAATCTTTGTGATGTTGCTGTTAGATGGCATTGAGTTGGTTTTGACTCTTAGCAACCTCATGTATAACAGAACAAAACACTACCTGATTTCGTGCCATTCTCACAATCGTTGCTCTGTTCGAGCCCACTGTTGTAGCCACTGTGTCAATCCATCTAGTTGAGGGTCTTCTTATTTTTAATTGATCCTATACTTTACCAAACACACTGTCCTTCTCCAGGAATTGGTCCCTCCTGGTAATATGTCCAAAGTAAGCAAGACAAAGCCTTGCCATCCTCCCTTCTAAGGAACATTCTGGCTGTACTTCTTCCAAGACAGCTTTGTTCATTCTTCTGGCAGTCCATGATATATTCAATATTCTTTGCCAACATGATCATTCAAATGTGTCAACTCTTCTTCAGACTTAATTTTTCAATGTCCAGCTTTTGCATGCATATGAGGCGATTGAAAATACCATGGGTTGGGTCAGGCACACCTTAGTCCTTCAAGAGACAAATTTCCTTTTTAACACTTTAAAGAGATCTTTTGCAGCAGATTTGTTCAAGGCAATAAAATACATTGATTTCTTGACTGTGCTTCCATGGGTGTTGATTGTGAACCCAAGTAAAATGAAATCCTCTACAACTTCAATCTTATCTCCGTTTATGATGACATTGCTTACTGGTTCACTTGTGAGGATTTTTGTTTTCTTTATGTTTAAGTGTAATCCATTCTGAAGACTGTAGTCTTTGATCTTCATCAGTAAGTGCTTCAAGTTTCAGCAAGCAAGATTGTCATCTGCATATAGCAGGTTGTTAATTAATCTTCCTGTAGTCCTGATTTCATATTCTTCACTTAGTCCACCTTCTCAGGAATATTTGTTCAACATACAAATTGAATAAGTATAATGAAAAAATACAACCCTGACACACACCATTTCCAATTTTAAACCATGCAGCATCCCCTTGTTTTGTCCGTACACTGCCTCTTGGTGTGTATCCAGGTTCTGCCTGAGCACAATGAAGTGTTCTGAAATTCCCATTCTTCACAATATTATACATAATTTGTTATGAACCGCATAGTCAAATGTCTTTGCATAGTCAATAAAACACAGGTAAACAACTTTCTGATACTCTCTGCTTTCAGACAACATCCATCTGACCTTAGCAATGATATCCCTCATCCCAAGTCCTCTTCTGAATCTGGCTTGAATTGCTGGCAGTTCCCTGTCGAAGTACAGCTGAAGCCTTTTTTTATCTCCAGCAACATTTTGCTTGCATGTGACAATAATATTGTCCAATAATTTCCACATTCCATTTGACCACCTTCCTATGGAATGGGCATGAATATGAATTTCTTCTAGTCTGTTGGCCAGGTAACTATCTTTCAATCTTTGTGATACCATGATTCAAATATATCATCCTGGATTCAGTATATTTTGACACTGGGCTTTAATGGCTGTCATAGTTGGAGTGAATGCTTATTAAATTACTGAAATTCAAAGATCCTGATACTCATTTCTCTTTTAGTTTTCTTTGTTTTTTAGCCAGAGGAGGGTGTAGGGCTATGGAATCCCAGTCGTGGAGGCTTAAGTTAATCATGCTTGTAAGTTCTTAACATGTTATCATTATCAATCATAGAGAGATCAAGGCTCATCTCTTGTTTTATTTATTTATCTCTTCCCTTTTATCCCCAAATCCTAATCCTATTCTTCTACTATTCCTCCAAAAGTAATAAATCAGTGCTTATCTTTTAGTGTTTTTATGTTCTTACAGAAGTGAGTTACTGTTTCATGTGCATGTATTTTTAATTTATATGGTTTTGGATTGTATATATCATTGTTTCTCACCCTTTAAGAATTATATTTTTCAGTTCCATTCATGTTGCTATTTTTACATTTAATTGTTTCTTGTAATTGCTGCATCATATTTCATTGTGTATATCCAAAACCTTTTTGTCTATCCACTTTCCCAGTAATGGCTATCATTTTGCTTCCAACTTACCGTCACCATAAATAAAAGTACAATGAACACTGTTGAGTATATCTTGTTAAAGGCTCATGTAAAGAATTTTGGCCAGTGGGTAAACATGATAATGTTCCCTCCATATTATGCAATTTCTTAAAAAATTTCAAGGAATTTTCCTTCATCCTTGATGTGAACCAACTGTTCTTGTGATTTAATGTTGCATTTTTAAATAGTTTAAAATAGGCTTCGAACTTATGGAAAATATTCATTTGGGATACTTGTAAATATGGTAGCAAATTCTGGTACAAAATTTTCTATTATAAGAGTATGAGAGTTTTTCTAGGTAACATCCTTTTATTAGCAAAAAAACTCGTAATGATGGAAATAGTTATAAGTATCTATTTTCAAAATGTTCTCTTCATTGCTTAAGTTTCTGATGTAAACCAATTACTTTCTTACTCATTTTTAAAAAGTCGCCTTTACATTTAAGAGAAAGAATGAGTGTATGTGCGTGTGTGTATGTGTGTGTGTTTAATATCTGCTAGATTGTATACTAAGGACAGCAACCAGTCATCTAGAAAGGTTTATCAAATTTGGGATATTTGCTCTTTGTAAAAGAAAATCATATAACATCTTCTTAAATTTGATAACTCTTTTTATTTCAAATTAATTTTCATTAAGATAAAAACTGCACCAGCTGGGCTTCACATATATAGTAGAATTCATGAAACGCATACAATAAAGTATATTTAATTATATAGCTACATGAGTTTTTATGTATGTATATAAGCATATAAGTCCACCCTGATCAAGACAGAGATCATTTCTAGTATCTCATACATTTCCATTTAATGAAATTTAACAACAGGCAAAACTAATTGATTTTGATAGAAGGCAATAGCTTTTTCAAGTATTGTATCACCAGATAATCAGTGAACTTCTACGTGATACAAAAGACTTCATGGCCACTCCCTGTATTACTACAATTTTTTTTTTTTTTTTTTTTTTACTATTTCCTTTAAGATAATTGTCTTAGTCATCTAGTGCTGCTATAACAGAAGTACCACAAGTGGATGGTTTTAACAAAGAGAAATTTATTCTTTCATAGTCTAGTAGGCTATGAGTCCAAATTAAGGGCTTCAGCTCCAGGGGAAGGCTTTCTCTCTCTCTTTTGGCTCTGGAGAAAGGTCTTTGTCATCAATCTTTCCCTGGTCTAGAAGCTTCCCTGTGCAGGAGCCCTGGGTCCAAAAGATGCACTCTGCTCCCCGTGCTGTTTTTTTGGTGGTATGAGGTCCCCCCTGTCTCTCTGCTCACTTCTCTCTTTTATATCTCAAAAGAGATTGGTTTAAGACACAACCTGGTCTTGTAGATTGAGTCCTACCTCACCAACATAACTGCTTCTAATCCTGCCTCATCAACATCATACAGGTAGGATCCACAACACATAGGAAAATCACATCAGATGGCAAATGGTGGACAATAACACAATACTCGGAATCATGGCCTAGCCAGGTTGACACATATTTTTGAGGGACACAATTCAATCCATGACAATAACATAATCCACAGATTTGCTAAACCTAGCACATGTAAATTCCAATGTATTAGAATAAAATTGACATGAATGAACAAACGAGGATGCTACTCTCAACTTTCCCTTAAGGGAAACTGGTACCTTAGTGACTTGTGACAATCTCACAAAAAGACCAAGGGATGGCACCAATGCCAAGTCCAATAAATGTAATATTTCTCTTAATTTTTAGATAAAACCATAGGTACAAATAGTTTTCCCAATCATAATTTCGTACAACCTGTGAGTATTCACTTTCAATTTTGGAGACCCCCCAATGTGTTTGTTCATTCCATTAGACTTTGAAGCACATTGAGAACAAAAGCTCTTATGGTTCATTGTCGTACCCCCAGTACTCCAATACCTAGCATGTTGTCTGGAGCCCAGCAGATAGGTCTTTATTGTTTTCAGAATGAATGAATGAATGAAAGAATGGAGTCAATCAATTAATAAATCAGTTAGCAAGTATAGAATGCTCAGGTTTCACAGCTTATTGGCATTAGTCAGACTCACATAGCCAAGAAGGATATGGTAAAGGAACCAACATTTCCCTGACATTATAAACATAAGAAAATCCCAGTAAGACTAAGACTGTAAAGAAGTCAGTCCTGACCCCTGACACTTCTCTTAAGTAGTAATCACTTGGGTGATTTTTACTTGCTTGTCTGTTTTTTAATGACTTTCACAAAAGATCAGATTTTCTACAATGTTCTTCTGCAACAGTGATTCCCAGGGAAGTGAGTTTCAGTATTAGGGTCAGGGATTAAGTTCATGCTCACCAGTTCTAACTACACACAATTCCATCATAGCAAATAATCACAACACTCTGAGTTAATTGACGATTTGCTGAATGTTTGGAACATGGTACAGGAGCTCTTCATCATAATGTCTCTTATGGGGTCCACTAACATAAGCAGAGAGGGGGTCCTTAAAGCTATTTGAACCTCAAAAGGGAAAACAGGAGCCACTTTTTAAAAAGTATTAATTTGAATAAGGGGTGAAATGCTTAAAATAGTACATAGATATATATATTTTTTAAAGTATGCAGCAAAATGATTAGTGAGATTTACTGTAGTCAGTAGATAAAAATTTGGGGGGGGGTGTGGTGGCCTGGAAAACAATTGTTACCTATAGAAATGAAGTTATATGTGTGTACTATAGGAAATCTTAATAACAAAATTAAGAGAAAAGAGGAATTATGCTTTGCCAACCTGGGAAGTTGGGAAGGAAGCTAAGCTAAGCGAATGAGTGCTATGTTAGCTGACAAAGTGTGCATTTAGTGTTTAGCCACCCCAGGCAAGTCTGTGAACCACAGGTGGCCTTTTAAAAGTATCCTTCGCCTGCAGCAATGATGATGGGGCTGGTATGGGGGAGGGAAGCAGGCATCCAAGAAATATACGGTGAGCTGTTGAATTGACTCGACGGCACTGGGTTTGGTTTGGTTGATTATCCACATTGACCTTGATGTCTCATGTCACAGATAATTCTAAAATCAAAATGGATTTAACCTATTGTCCTTGTACATAAATTTGAATATATGGCCTAGTCTGGGATTTTGAGTATTCCACAAACTTAAAATAACAAAGCGATATACTTATATGTTAAGAAGGCACCTGAAAAATTGTCTTCTTTTCCTTGCTCAGAACTCTTCTTACTCCTCGCTGATAAGAAAACATCATATTTAGTCTATGATAAACTTGCATTTTGTGGATGGTATACCTCTTGGCTTGGCAGCAGGTAACTAAGCTGCAGTTAGTCAGCATAAACCAAACATGGTATATGTTGTACCATCTTAAAAAAAATACACTTCTTTTACTCACACACACACAAAAAATGTACATACTTTATGTCCTTTACCCGACCTGATCTTTCTCATAATTTGCCCACTGGGAAGAGGTAGAGAGGGGAATCTAAATTTAAGTAAACTTTGTCTGATGCAATACTTTAAAGATAGGCAATACTCAAAATGTTTAGGATAAAACGCAGTCTTCTATAAACAATAGAGAGAATGAATAAAGCCAGAAGTTGGTTCTTTGAAAAGATCAATAAAATTGACAAACCTTTAACTAGACTGACAAAAAGAAAAGAAACATGCAAATAACCAAAATAAAAAAAGAAAAGTGACACATTACAACTGACCTAACAGAAATAAAGAGAATCATGACAGAACGTTATGAACAACTGCATAGCAACAACTGGATAACCTAGATAAAAAAAAAACTTAGAAGAACACAACCTATCTAAACTGACTCGAGAAGAAATAGGAAGATTCAACAGACCCATAACACATAGAAGAGATAGAATCAATGATTAAAAATCTCCCAATAACAAAAAAATTCTTGGGCAAGATGACTTTGCAGGGAAATTCTACCAAACATTTGGAGAAGAATTGATACCAGTACTGTTTAAACTGTTCCAAAAGATAAAGAAGGAAGGAATACTCCTTAATTCAATCTATGAACCAGACATAACCCTGACACCCAAATCAGACAAAGACACCACAAAAAAAGAAAACTACAGACCAGAGGAACTGGATGGTGCCCGGCTACAGACAAGGGCTGCCCTGACAGGGAACAAAACAGAGAACCCCTGGGGGAGCAGGAGAGCAGTGGGGTGCAGACCCTGAATTCTCATAAAAAGATCAGGCTTGGTGGTCTGACTGGGACTGGAGGGACTCCGGTGGTCATGGCCCCCCAGACCCTCTGTTGGCCCAGGACAGGAACCATTCTCTAAGTCAACTCTTCAGACAGGGATTGGACTGGACAATGGGTTGGAGAGGGATTCTGGTAATAAGTGAGTTTCTTGGATCAGGTGTACACTTGAGACTATGTTGGCATCTTCTGCCTGGAGGGGAGATGAGAGGGTGGAGGGGGTTAGAAGCTGGCAAAATGGACATGAAAAGGGAGAGTGGAGGGAGAGAGCAGGCTGTCTCATTAGGGGGAGAGTAATTGGGAGTGTGCAGCATGGTACATACGTAAGTTTTTGTGTGAGAGACTGACTTGATTTGTAGACTTTCACATAAAGCACAATAAAAATTATTAAAAAAAGAAAATTACAGGCCAATATCTCTTATGAATACAGATGCAAAAATCCTCAACAAAATACTAGTGAACAGAATCTAACAGCATATTAAAAGAGTCATACACCATGATTAAGTGGGATTTTTTTCCAGTAATGCAGGGATAGTTCAACATTAGAAGATCCATCAGTATCATATGCCATATCAATAGCACCAAGGAAAAGAACAACATGATTATTTCTATGGATGCAGAAAAAAACATTTGATCCAATACCTTTTCTTGATGAAAACCCTAAAGAAGATTGGAATAGAAAAGAAATTCCTCAATATGATTCAGGGCATATATGAAAAGCCAACAGCCAACATTATACTTAATGGAGAGAAACTGAGAGATTTCCCCTTGAAATCAGGAACAAAACAAGGGTGCCCACTCTCACCATTTATATTCAGTATTGTGTTAGAAGTCCTAGCCAGAGCAATAAGGCAAGAAAAAGAAATAAAATATATCCAGGTTGGAAAAGAAGAAGTAAAATTATCTCTATTTATAGAAGATATGAGCCTATGTATAGAAAATCCCAAAAAGTCCACTAGAAAACATCTAGAACTAATAGAGGAATTTAGCAAAGTTGCAGGGGACAAGGTCAACAAACAAAGATCAGTTAAGTTTCTATACACAAGCAATGAGAAATCTGAAAGGGAAAATAGGGAAACAATTCCATTTACAATAGCATCTAAGAGAATAAAATACCTAGGAATAAATCTAATTTGGGACATGAAGGACTTAGAAAATGAAAACTACAAAGAACTGTTGAAAAAGATTAAAGAAGACTTAAATAAGTGGAAAGATGTCCCATTTTCATGGATTGGAAGACTTAATATTGTTAAGACTTCAGTACAACCCAAAGTGGTCTACAGATTCAATGCACTCCCGATCAAAATTTCAACAGTCTTCTTTATAGAAACAGAAAAACCAATCCTCAACTTTATATGAAAAGGCAAGAGGCCTTGAATAGCTAAAACAATGCTGAAAGAAAAGAACAAAGCAGGAGGACTCACACTCCCTGATTTTAAAGCATACCATACAGCTACAGTACTCAAAACAGCCTCGTACTGGTGTAAAATAGGCACATAGACCAATGGAATAGACTTGAGAGTCCAGAAATAAACCCTCATATCTATGGTCAATAGATTTCTGACAAGGGTGCTAAGACCATTCTATGAAGAAAGAAGAGTGTCTTCAATAAATGGTGTTGGGAATATTGGATTTCCACATGCAGAAAAATGAAACAGAATCCATGCCTCACACCACACACAAAAACAAATTCAAAATGGACTAAGGACCTAAATGTGCAAACTAAAATCTTAGAATTCTTAGAAAAACAAGCAGGGGCAATGCCGTCAGTCCTAGGTCTAAACAATTGATTTCCTAATATAATAACAAAAGCACAAGCAGCAAAAGACAAAATAAATAAATGGGACCCCATAAAAATTAAAAGCTTTTGTTCATCAAAAGACTTTACCAAAAAAGTGAAAAGGCAAACTACCGACTGGGAGAATATCTTTGGAAACCATTTAACTAATAAGAGCCTAATAATCAAAATATATATAAAACTTCAACAACTTAACAATGAAAAGACAAATAACCCAATCATAAAATGGGCAAAGGACTTGAATAGACATTTCACCAAAAAGGACACGCACAGATCCAGAGAAATTGTAAGTTGTGCAGTGTCCCAGAGGTAATATGCAGTGTTTCAGGGCCTTAAGGTTTTCTGACCCTTTGCTCCAAAATTTCAGCTGTACCACAATAGCCACATAAGTAGGCGTTGTTTCCCATTTTTTCAAACAGATACTGGGAAGAATGATCATTGAATTCACTTTGAGGAATACTATTTACTTTATCATTTTTTTAAATGAGAATTATAATAAAAGATATATACCTAATAATGTCATCCACGTGTCTGTCAGTCTGGCATACTGTGGGGGCTTGTGTGTTGCTGTGATGCTGGAAGCTATGCCACCGGTATTCAGATACCAACAGGGTCACCCATGGAGGACAGGTTTTACCTGAGCTTCCAGAAAGACAGACTAGGAAGAAGGACCCGGCAGCCTACTTCTGAAAAGCATTGACCGGTGAAAACCCTATGGATAGCAGCAGAACATTGTCTGATACAGTGCTAGAAGATGAGCCCCCCAGGTTGGAAGGCACTCAAAAGATGACTGGGGAAGGGCTGCCTCCTCAAAGTGAAGTCGACCTTAATGATGTGGATGGAGTAAAGTTTTCGGGACCTTCATTTGCTGATGTGGAGTGTTTCCAAATGAGAAGAAGCAGCTGCAAACATCCATTAATAATCAGAACCTGGAATGTAAGAACTATGAATCTAGGAAAATTGGAAATCGTCAGAAATGAAATGGAACGCATAAACATTGATATCCTAGGCATTAGTAAGCTGAAATGGACTGGTATTGGCCATTTTGAATTGGACAATTATATAGTCTACTATGCTGGAAATGACGACTCAAAGAGGAATGATGTTGCATTCATCGTCAAAAAGAACATTTCAAGATCTATCCTGAAGTACAACACAGTCAGTGATAAGATAATATCCATACTCCTACAAGGAAGAGCAGTTAATATGACTATTATTCAAATTTACATGCCAACCACGAGGGCCATAGATGAAGAAATAGAAGATTTTTATCAGCTGCTGCAGTCTGAAATTGATCAAACATGCAATCAAGACACATTGATAATTACTGGCAATTAGAATGTGAAAGCTGGAAATGAAGAAGAAGGTTCAGTAGTTGAAAAATATGGTCTCAGTGATAGAAACAATCCTGGAGATTGAATAATAGAATTTTCAAGACCATTGACTTCTTCATTGCAAATACCTTCTTTCACCAACATAAACGGCGACTATACACATGGGCCTCACCAGATGGAACACACAGAAATCAAACTGACTACATCTGTGGAAAGAGACAATGGAAAAGCTCAATATCATCAGTCAGGACAAGGCCAGGGGCCGACTGTGGAACAGACCATCAATTGCTCACACGCAAGTTCAAGCCAAAACTGAAGAAAATCAGAGCAAGTCTATGAGAGCCAAAAAATGACCTTGAGCATATCTCACCTGAATTTAAAGACCATCTGAACAATAGATTTGATGCATTGAACACTAGTGACCGAAGACCAGACAAGTTGTGGAATGGTATCAAGGACATCATCCATGAAGAAAGCAAGAGGTCATTGAAAAACAGGAAAGAAAGAAAAGACCAAGATGGATGTCAGAGGAAACTCTGAAACTTGCTGTTGAACTTCGAGCAGCTAAAGCAAAAGGAAGACTCGATGAAGTAAAAGAACTGAACAGAAGATTTCAAAGGGCAGCTTGAGAAGACAAAGTGAAGTATTATAACGACATGTGCAAAGAACTGGAGATGGAAAACCAAAAGGGAAGAACACGCTCAGTGTTTCTCAAGCTGAAAGAACTGAAGAAAAAATTCAAGCCTCGAGTTGCAACGCTGAAGGATTCTATGGGGAAAATATTAAACGACACAGGAAGCATCAAAAGAAGATGGAAGGAATACACAGAGTCATTACACCAAAAAGAATTATTTGATGTTAAACCCTTTCAAGAGGTGGCATATGATCAGGAACCAATGGTACTGAAGAAAGAAGCCCAAGTTTCTCTGAAGGCACTGACGAAAAACCAGGCTCCAGGAATTGGTGGAATATCAATTGAGATGTTTCAATAAACAGATGCAGTGCTGGAGGTGCTCACTCATCTATGCCAAGAAATATGGAAGACAGCTTCCTGGTCAACTGACTGGAAGAGATCCATATTTATGCTTATTCCCAAGAAAGGTGATCCAACAGAATGTGGAAATTATAGAACAATATCATTAATATCACATGCAAGCAACATTTTGCTGAACATCATTCAAAAATGGCTGCAGCAGTATATCAACATGGAACTGCTAGAGATTCAGGCCAGTTTCAGAAGAGGACGTGGAACCAGGGATATCATTGCTGATGTCAGATGGATCCTGGCTGAAGGCAGAGAATACCAGAAGGATATTTACCTGTGTTTTATTGACTATGCAAAAGTATTCGACTGTGTGGATCGTAACAAATTATGGATAACATTGCGAAGAATGGGAATTCCAGAACACTTAATTGTGTTCATGAGGAACCTTTACATGGATCAAGAGGCTGTTGTTCAGACAGAACAAGGGGATACTGATTGCTTTAAAGTCAGGAAAGGTGTGCGTCAGGGTTGTATTCTTTCACCATACCTACTCAATCTGTATGCTGAGCAAATAATCCGAGAAGCTGGACTATATGAAGAAGAATGGGGCACCAGGATTGGAGGAAGACTCATTAACAGCCTGTGTTATGCAGATGACACAACCTTGCTTGCTGAAAGTGAAGAGGACTTGAAGCACTTACTAATGAAGATCAAAGACCGCAGCCTTCAGTGTGGATTGCACCTCAACATAAAGAAAACAAAAATCCTCACAACTGTTCCAATGAGCAACATCATGATAAATGGAGAAAAGACTGAAGTTGTAAGGATTTCATTTTACTTGGATCCACAATCAACAGCCATGGAAGCAGCAGTCAAGAAATCGAAAGGCGCATTGTATTGGGCAAATCTGCTGCAAAGGACCTCTTTAAAGTATTGAAGAGCAAAGATGTCAACCTGAAGAATAAGGTGCACCTGACCCAAGCCATGGTATTTTCAATTGCATCATATGCATGTGAAAGCTGGACAATGAATAAGGAAGATCGAAGAAGAATTGACGCCTTTGAATTGTGGTGTTGGCGAAGGATATTGAATATACCCTGGACTGACAAAAGAAAGAGCAAATCTGTCTAGGAAGAAGTACAACAAGAATGCTCCTTAGAAGCAAGCATGGCGAGACAGCATCTTACATACTTTGGACATGTTTTCAGGAGGAATCAGTCCCTGGAGAAGGACATCATGCTTGGCAGAGTACAGGGTCAGCGGAAAAGAGGAAGACCCTCAACGAGGTGGTTTGACACAGTGGCTGCAACAATGAGTTCAAGCATAACAATTGTAAGGATGGCTCAGGACCGGGCAGTGTTTCGTTCTGTTGTGCATAGGGTCACTATGAGTCGGAACTGACTCGCTGGCACCTAAGAACAACAGCAACAACCTAGTAATGTTCTACGAAGTGAAATAAAAAAGCAAAAAAGATACAACGAAGAGAGAAATAAAATATGCTAACCACAAAGGTTGTAGAGTTGCTGAGATTTTTTTTTAATTTGGTGTACATTTTCTTGACACCTAGAGGCACAGAAGGAAACATAATGGGTTTATATAATTTCCCTTTATATTCTAGAACCTCGATGGAAACATGACAAATTTGAAAGACTAGCTCTTTTCCATAACTAAATTCAAAAAATAATTTTTTACTTGTGAGCTTATAGAGGGCACTGTCTCAGAGTTCTCTCTCTCTCTCTCTCTCTCTCTGTGTGTGTGTGTGTGTGTGGAGAGAAAAGAAGAGAGATTTATTTTGAGGAATTGGTTTGTACGATTGTGGAGGCTGGCAAGTCCAAAATCTGTAGGTCAGGCTATAGGTTGGAAATTGTGGCAATCTTGTGTCCCAAATCAATAGATCGAGTGGTAAGGAAGAAAAAGGAATCCTGGTAGAATGTCTGTTTATAGTCTGGGGCAAGAATTCTCCTTCAGGAAACTCCCGCCTTTGCTCTTAAAGCCTTTGGCTGATTGGATGAGATCACCACGTTATGTGGAGTAATCAGCTTTATTTAAGGTCAACTGATTTAAATGCTAATCACATTTGAATACTTCATGGCAACGTCTGGACTCATGTTTGACCAAATGACAGCACATCATAGCCTAGCCAAGTTGGCACATAAAATTAACTATCACAGGGATGTTGAACAAAATAATAAACAACAACTTCAACATAAATTTTACAGAGAAAATAACTGGCAATGGAAATTTTTTATGATTTTTTTTTATAAAATACATCTGCATACAGAAGAAGGCATGTTATTGAATTATAGTTCACAGGAGGTAATTCTTATCGTGGCTAAGCTAATATATTTGATATTATCTTTAAGTGCTCTAACTTGACATGAGGTTAGAATTTAGAATGATTAGAGAAATGATTGTACAACATGTATCTTATGCCGTCAAAGACATTTTATCCATAATTACAGAAATAATACAATGCCCAATGAAAAAATAAAGCATGAAAACAGATTTTTTTTTTTTAATGGAAAGGGTGGAGATAACTGTGTACACATTGTTGTTGTGTATTTGTAGCTATTTTTCAATGCATAAAATACTTTTTTCTGTCCAAAAATGATACGATACTGTATATACTGTTTTTCTGTCTGATATTTTACTTGTCAATGTATCAGGGACACTACCGCAAATCAGTGACTTGGATCAGAATATGACTTTTTAATTTCAGTCTCATGTACACAGCTTTTTTGAATCATTTTTCTAATTTTAGATACTCAGGTTTAAAAATCTCTCCCCTAGTGTAAATAGCAAGGTATTCACTGACCATCACTGTACATATATCTTTGCACACATTACTGATAAATTGCTAGAAGCAGAATTGCTGTGTCAAAGTATTGGAACATTTTTAAATCTTTTGTCACATAGCGCCAAGTTGATCTCCCGATATTTATTCTCTCACCATCTAAGCCAGGCTTTTGACAGGAGCTGGATAGCAGACAATTTGAATTACACTCTCTGATGAGGACCACCATGAAGTACTACCACAATATTTGAAACAACCTTCCTCACTCTTTGTCCCAAGTTTGTAGGCAAGATTGGAAGCCCTGTGCTGAAGTCAGAAGGCTTGAGTTCTGGGCGGGGTATTATAATCTGACCTGTCTGTTTAATTGGTTGTTGTGAACATCAAATTAGATAATATATGTGAAACTTCTTTATAAATGTCATAGAACTTTGCAAGCATAAGGAATTGCTAATTTCAGAAGGATATCCTAAAAGCATTTACCTTGACCATAAATGAAAAAGGTGAAAGAGAATCCTCCTAAGGGAATGCTCATATTGCTGTTGTTGTTAGCTGCTGGCAAGTCAGTCCCGACTCATAGGGACCCTATGTACCACAGCACAAAACACTGCCCGGTACTGCATCATCCTCACAATCCTTGCTATGTATGAGATCATTGTTGCAGGTACTGTCAGTTCATCTCTTCGAGGTCTTCTTCTTTTTCCTTGACCCTCTACTTTACCAAGCATGATGTCCTCCTCCAGGGACAGATCCCTCCTGACAACATGTCCAAAGTATGTGAGACAAAGTCTCACCATCCTTGCTTTTGCAGAGCATTGTACTTCTTCCAAGACAGATTTGTTCGTTCTTTTGGCGGTCCGTAGTATATTCAATATTCTCTGCCAACACTAAAATTCAAAGACTTCAATACTTCTTCAGTCTTCCTTATTCATTGTCCTGCTTTCTCACGCATATGAGGCAATTGAAAACACCATAGCTTGCGTCAGGAGCACCTTCGTCCTTAAGATGACCTCTTTGCTTTTTAACACTTTAAAGAGGTCTTTTGCAGCCGATTTGCCAAATGCAATGAGTCTTGATTTCTTGACTGCTCCTTTCATGGGTGTTAATTGTGGATCTAAGTAAAATGAAGTCCTTGACAAACTCAGCGTTTTTTCTGTTTGTCATAATGTTGCTTATGGGTCCAGTTGTGAGAATTTTTGTTTTCTTTATGTTGAGGTGTAATCCATACTGCCGGCTATGGTCTTTGATCTTCATCAGTAAATACTTCAAGTCTTCTTCACTTTCAGCAAGCAAGGTGTGTCATCTGCATAACGCAGGTTGTTAATGAGTCTTCCTCCAATCCTGATGCCCAGTTCTTCTTCATAGAGTCCAGCTTCTCAGATTATTTGCTCAGCATCCAGATTGAGTAGGTGTGGTGAAAGGATACAACCCTGACGCACATCTGACTTTAAACCATGCAGCATTCCCTTGTTCTGTTCGAATGACTGCCTCTTGATCTATTTACAGATTGTTCATGAGCACAATTAAGTGTTCCAAAATTCCCATTCTTTGCATTCTTATCCATAATTTGTTATGATCCACACATTCGAATGCCTTAGCATAGTCAATAAAACACAAGTAAACATCTTTCTGGTATTCTCTGCTTTCAGCCAGGATACATCTGACATCAGCAATGATAATCCTGGTTCCACGTCCTTTTCTAAATCTGGCTTGAATTTCTGGCAGTTTCCTGCCGATATAATGCTGCAGCTGCTTTTGAATAATCTTTAGCAAAAAATTGCTTGCTTGTGATATTAATGATATTGTTCTATAATTTCTGGATTTGGTTGGACCACCTTTCTTGAGAATAGGCATAAATATGGATCTCTTCCAGTTGGTTGGCCAGGTAGCTGTCTTCCAAATTTTTTGTCATAGGCGAGTTAGCACTTCCAGCGCAGCATCCTTTTGTTGAAACATCTCAATTGGTATTCCGTCAATTCCTGGAGCCTTGTTTTTCACCAATACCTTCAGTGCAGCTTGACCTTCTTCCTTCAGTACCATGGATTCCTGATAATATGTTCCCTCCTGAAATGGTTAAACATCTACCAATTCTTTTTGGTATAGTGACTCTTCGTATTCCTTCCATCTTCTTTTGATGCCTCCTGCATAGTTTAATATTTTCCCCATAGACTCCTTCAGCATTGCAACTTGAGCCTTGAATTTTTTCTTCAGGTCTTTCAGTTTAAGAAATGCCAGGTGTGTTCTTCTCTTTTGGTTTTCTATCTCCAGGTCTTTGCACATGTCATTATAGTACTTTATTTTGACTTCTCAAGCTGCCCTTTGAAATCTTCTGTTCAGCTCTTTTACTTCATTTTTTCCTTTTGCTTTAGCCACTCTACATTCAAGAGGAAGTTTCAGGGTCTCTTCTGACATCCAATTAGGTCTTTTCTTTCTCTTCTGTCTTTTTGATGACCTCTTGCTTTCCTCATGTATGATGTCTTTGATGTTATTCCACAACTCGTCTGGTCTTCGGTCATTAGTGTTCAACATGTCAAATCTATTCTTGAGATGGACTCTAAATTCAGGTGGGATATACTCAAGGTCATGCTTTGGCTCTGGTGGACTTGTTCTAATTTTCTTCAGTTTCAACTTGCATATGAGCAATTGATGGTCTGTTCCATAGTCAGCCCTTGGCCTTGTTCGAACTGATGATATTGAACTTTTCCATCGTCTCTTTCCACAGATGTAGCCGGCTTGATTCCTGTGTATTCCATCTGGTGAGGTCCATGTGTATAGGTACTCTTTATGTTGGTGAAAAAAGGTATTTGCAGTGAAGAAGCCATTGGTCTTGCAAAGTTCAATCACGCAATTTCTGGTATCATTTCTATCACCAATGCCATATTTTCCAACTACCAATCTTTCTTCTTTGTTTCCAACTTTTACATTCCAATCACCAGTAATTATCAATGCATCCTGGTTGCAAATTCAAGCATTTTCAGACTGCAAAAGTTGGTAAATATCTTCAATTCCATCTTTGGCCTTAGTGGTTGGTGCATAAATTTGAATAATAGTCGTATTAACTGTAGGCGTATGGATATTATCCTATCACTGACAGTGTTGTACTTCAGGATAGATCTTGAAATTCTTCTTGATGATCAATGCAATGCCATTCCTTTTCAAGTTGTCATTCCAGGCATAGTAGATTATATGATTGTCAAATTCAGAATGGCCAGTACCAGTCCATTTCAGCTCATTAATGCCTGGGATATCCATCTTCATGTGTTCCATTTCATTTTTGAAGATTTCCAATTTTCCTAGATTCATACCTTGGACATCCCAAGATCCGATTATTAATGGACATTTGCAGTTGTTTCTTCTCATTTTGAGTTGTGCCACATCAGCAAATGAAGGTCCTGAAAGCTTGACTCCACCCACATCATGAAGGCTGACTCTACTTTGAGGAGGCAGCTTTTCCCCAGTCGTGCTTTCCAACCTTAGGGGCTCATCATCCGGCACTATATAAGACAATGTTCTGCTGCTTTTCATAAGCTTTTCACTGACCAATTCTTTTCAGAAGTAGACTGCCAGGTCCTTCTTCCTAGTCTGCCTTAGTCTGGATGCTCAACTGAAACCTGTCCGCCATGAATCAACCTGCTGGTACTCAAATACCAGTGGTGTATCTTCCAGCATCATGGCAACATGCAAGCCCCCACAGTAGGACAAACTGACAGACACATGAAGGGATGGGTTTTGACTCTCAGAATCTCTTGTGTCACTTTTTGCTTTACCTTTTAGGAAATATTTAAAGAAAAGTTAAAACACACTATTGAGAGGCTTCTAGTTGTATGTTGGTCTGGTAGTGATTTTCCCACACACCCCAGCCCAGGGACACCAGACTATCACAAGACAATACAAGAGAGACAAGGAATAGCTCTTTACCCTTTTCTGATACACAGAGGGAAATTGAGCTTAGTGTTCATGAAACACTACAAGTTTCTTGGCATTAAATGCTGTGCTTTGTATTATTTTAAATTACCTTAAATACAGAGTATATAAAAAAGTTACTAAAACTACTCACTGTATCTATTTGGACAGGATTATTACTCTCACTAATTCTACATCCATTCTCATCAAGTGAAATCACCATTATCATCACTGTCTTCTCTTGAAGCTGTTGCTTTCTTCCCTACCTGGTGGCACAGTGGTTAAGAACTCAGCTGTTAACCAAAAGTTCGGCAGTTCGAATCCACCAGTCACTCCTTGGAAACCATATGTGGCAGTTCTACTCTGTCCTATAGGGTCACTATGAGTCAGATTCAACTCGATGACAAGTTTGGTTTGTTTGTTTTTTAATAATATTATCAAACACGATCGCGTATTAGAATGATTTTTTTTCTATATAAATGACGGTGAATAGTCAAAATAGCAAAATATGTGACTATGAGGATGAAGTTTCCTGAACTTTAAACAGGAAATTCCCACGCCGACAATAATTCTGAATAGCCTTGCCTTAGTAAGTTGGTCAGAACATGAATATCATTTAATGTCATTTCTTTGGTGTCTATCCATTTGGCAGCGAGTGTCAAAGCATATTCCGCTTCTGACAAAATTTGACTCTTGGCATCAAAGAATTAATAGCATCGAGTTCAGGGCAGGAACAATTTATGCACCGATGCTTTTCCATGGAGTTTTCTCTTCCTGTTAAATCAACTGTTCACAAAAAAAAAAGTATTGCCTGCACTTGTCACATCACATGATTCTGTGCTCAGACAACCCCTGAAATTCATAGCAGTTTTCCAGTGTCACATACTGCATTTCACGCCAGCTGCAACTTTGGTACTTTTTTCCTCCAATATTTTAATGGGCAAACTTGAGTAATATATTTCCGAGTTTCAAACCCTTCAACACTGACAGTCCAAAACTCCTGAGGATACGAACTAATGCAAAAGATTCCAGCAGTGCTGAGCATCTTCAGCTCTGGTCTATCAGTGTCAGGTCCTCGAGCGCTTGAGAAATAATTTTACTTATTAAAACAGATTTTCCCTCAAAAATACTGTAGGAAAGACAAAACTCTCAGTGACCTCTCAGAAAATTATTGAATTGAGGAGAGAAGTCTGCGTAACTCTTCCATTTTAAAGTTTAGTGAAAGTGTAATTAATGGAGCAGGAAAGATTTGAATTATTGAACTGACCCTGCATCTTGGAACGATGTTGCAAACACATTGCTTCCCAGCATTACCTGCCTCTCAAAAATAAAGACAGACAATATCAACAGGTGGGTTTAAAGAATGTGGCATACATTTGCAGGTTTCTAGCCAATGTTTTAAAAAACCTTTATGATTCCTCCTCCCTCAAGTATTTATGCATCTTAAATTAAAACTGACCAGTCAGTGTAGTTGGTGTATAGTCTTCAACAGTGTTTGAAAACTCACTGCACACAGATGATTTTACTAATTTGATTTCAAAGAATGAGTTAGGATGGTGGTTAGAAGCTTCTGTTGAGTTAGAACAGACAAAAAACAGATACTTGCAAATTAATTAACCTGTGGCCCCTTGGTGATTTTTGAGCTCGGCTGCTAACCAAAAAGTCAGCAGTTCAAACCCACCAGCCTCTCCTTAGAAACCCTATGGGCAGTTCTACTCTGCCCCAGAG
Organism: Elephas maximus indicus; assembly: GCF_024166365.1. Lineage (NCBI taxonomy): Eukaryota > Metazoa > Chordata > Mammalia > Proboscidea > Elephantidae > Elephas > Elephas maximus. The sequence continues at coordinate 142,212,897 of NC_064821.1, forward strand.
GGCTGCAATGAGTCTGCAGTGACTCGACAGCAATGGGTTTGGTTTGGGTTTTTTGGCAGTGATTTTATAATTTTTTCAGAAACATTGCATAAGTCGATCACAACTCTTCATGAAAATATTTATTGAAGCAAAACCCTTTTAAAACATTTGTCACATTACTTATCCTTACGTGCACTTTCCATCACAGCATATCAATCAGCCTTCCTTTTGAGGTAGTAACTACTATTGAAAGTTAACACTGAGCCACATACAGTGTCTTAGAGGCGAATAGCACATGCACACACACAAAATTGATTTTTTGCCTCAATTTAAGGAAAATTTTCTATTTGAGAGTACATGTAAAGATAACACGCTGCCTTAAAGATTTGGTAAGTCCTTTCCTTTCTGAAAGTTGTTTAGAGTTCAGTGGAGAAGAGTGCAAAAATGCCTTGAAACAATCAAAAGAATACGAAAAGGAAAGCACAACACAGCAGGGCAAGCAAATTTCAAGTCGGCATACCACTCTTTAAAGGAAGGGGAATTCTGCAGGGAGACTGTCTAACAGGCAATCCACAGCTGGCATCGTTCCATAAGCCCCCGCCAATGACCCTCCTTCTGCTAAGCCTGACATCTCACCTAGGCCTGTAACTCTTCACAAATTACTGCACCTAGCACCTCTCCAAGGAGCCCAGGTGGTACAATGGTTAAGTGCTGGGCTCCTAACTGGAAGCTTGGTGGTTCAAACTCACGTGGCAGAAAGACCTGGCGATCTGCTGCCATAAACATTACAGCCTAGAAAACCATCTGGGGCAGTTTTATTCCATTATGTGAGGTCACCATGTGTTGAAAATTCATTTGATGGCACCTGGCAACAACACTACCTCTCACCTTTCTTGGGGAGATGAGATAATTAGTTTTAATTTACTCTAAGAAAGTTATCATAACAATGCATAGAGTTACTTATGATGAATTTCATTGCAGCATTGTTTACAATAGTCAAAATATGGACACAATTTAATTTTCACAAAGAGGAGTTTGGTTATAAAATGGTACGTTCGAGAAACAGAATAATACAACATAATATATTGCTGTAGAAGAACATTAAGTGACGTAGAAGGGTGTTCAAAATATCCTGAAAAAAGATTATCAAATAATACATACATAAATGTACATATAAGTTTAGAAGGATGCACATCAAATATTAAACATTATTATGGATAATAGAATTATGAATGACTTTCTTCTGTTTGTTTTGTAGTATTTTGTAAGTTATCTAAAATGAACGTGTCTCACTTTGTAAGGAGAAAGAAAATTTTTTAAAAGAGTTCACTAGGCCAGCCTTCCTGAAGAGCTTACACTATTAACCAACACAAAATATCAAGCTCTTCATAGCCAATTATGGTGTTGTTTGCACTAATTGTATTTTGACAGGGAATTTCTAAAAATGCAATTGCTTAAAGTGGGGAAATAAATCTCTAATTGAGAAATTTCTGACTCCTTGACCATCAGTTGGGGAAAATCTTTGAAAAGCAGCTCCAGGAACTTCTTCAAAGATGTTTCTTATGGCCAAATCTGGGTCATCAAGGTCCCTGAGTGGAGCAAACAGTTAAGCCCTGGGTTACTAACTAAGTGTTGGCAGTTTGAACTTATGCAGAGGCACCTTGGAAGAAAGGCCTGGTAATCTGTTTCCAGAAGATCACAGCCAGAAAAACCCTATGGAGGGCAGTTCTACTCTGAATCACATGGGGTTGCCACGAGTTGGAATCACCATAAGTTGGATCACCAGGCTTACCTGACGTTTAAACATCCTAAAGAAGGAAATTTGAAGCAAGGCTTTGGAACTGTGGTAAGGAAGTAAGTTGGCCAAGTGCAAGCAGATGGTACAATTGTAGACCTTTTTAAGATAGCAAACAGGCAGAATCAAAACAATCTTTTAGCCCAAAAAGAACACCCCTGCCTTTTAGTAAGCACAACAATCTTAAGTTTTATAACTATTCTGCTCCCTAATTGACTCATTATGTAACAAGTATACGCACACCCACTGCTGTCTAGTTCATTCTGACTTGTGGTGACCCCAAAGGGCAGAGTAGAACTGCCCCATAGAATTTCCAAGGTGGTAATCTTTACAGAAGCAGGATGCCACATCTTTCTCCTGCAGAGTGGCTGGTGGATTCGAACAGCCGACCTTCTGGTTAGCACCTGAGCTCTTTAGCCACTGCACTGCCAGGGCTCTGTGTTAAGTATAAAAACCAAACCAAACCAAACCTGTTGCCATTGGGTCAATTCCGATCCATAGCAAACCTGAAGGACAGAACAGGACTGCCCCACAGGAATACCAGTCAGCATCAGCTCCATGCTTAGGCAAAGAGTTATTGAAAATAGGGTGCCTTGATAAACTGCAAGTTTCTGAAAGTCTGAAAGAAAACAACGAAGAGGAAGCTAAGCTTCTTTGCAGAAGAACTGGATAGGAATTGGGATGGAGAGGGATAAAAAGGCAAAAAGCTGAGGAATAGTGGGCCAAAACTAAAGTACACAGCTGAAGCTTGAGTTGGTACACAAGGCCAAAAGTTTTTGGAAGAGGGAAGTTTACTCTTTAGTTATAAGCAGCATAAGCAGCAAGGATCTACAAGGTAAAGCCCCTTTTCACTGCCTTTGAAACCAGTGCTAAATACACCATAGCTAACTGCCGTATATGCTTTTAGCAAGGGAAGGGGAAGAACTGGCCTCATCTGATTCAGGGATGCGAAAGACATGAAAGAACAACTGCAGGAATGCAGCAGGAGCCTACAGCTCTGCTAAAGGTACATAGAAACAGAAATCAAAAGCCTGTAGAATTTCTAGACACCTTGGGGAATGCTTTAGAATTCCTACAGGATAAGGGATAGGGATTTTAGGAGATCTAAAAAAAAAAAAAAGATTTTTTTTTTTTTTTAATATCATATGTGGTGGTGTGGTACCTGGGTTAGAAAGAAAGAATTTTCTGTGTCTTCCATGTTTTACAAAGAAAGAAATGTATCCAATTCAATCAATCCAGTAGGCACTTGGCCAAGTGTAGGGTACAAAGGGTTTGTAAGCTACAAGCCCATCCCCAGGCAGTACTCAGTCATCAAAATTTATAGTATAATTTGTAAGTTGTTCATCAAATTGCAAAACATTAGAAACATTAAAAAATGTAATTATCAGTGGTCTTCTCATGGAAAATAGAAAGCTATAGCTACCACCTTGAAAAAGCTTCCAACCCTTCTGGCATTTAGTAAAGCACACACCTGCCTCTATAATGGCCATTATGTTGAGGAATAGCAGAAACACAAAGCCTAATAACAAGGGTAAATGTAAACAACAGAAGCTGAACTGTAGAAAAGCATGGATTTTTTCATGTGTCATGTACTGATCCTAATGAGATTCTCTCTGGGTCTCTGTACTTTAGTATATTAGGATCGTATTACACAATTTTCAGTTATTTATTTTACCACAAATTTTTGTCATTCCTGTATGCCACATTCACTATACCTTTATTTAATATTTTAATTTCAGTCAGTTTAAATCGAATCAATTTTTTTTTTACTTAGCTGTATCCTGAGCAGTAATATCTATGAAATCATGACTTTAATGTGTTAATTGCATTTTTCTAATACAATTAAAATAAATACATGACTATTAAAATAAAAATGTTCATCAATGTGCCATCTAATAAACCATATCACATGTCATCAGTGGCAATACACCATAGATATTAAGGGGGAGGACCCTGGAATCACAATACCTGTGTTCAAATCTCACCACCATGATTTATTACTATGTGACTTTGGATAACCATTTTGTGCCTCAGTTTCCTCATTTGTCATTGCTTTCTTGGTTTGTCATGAGAAATAAATGATTTAATATATGAAATGAATTTAGGACAAAGTAAGTCTTTTGAATAAAAAGCAAAGGACTAAGGTGCACCTGACCCAAACCATGGTATTTTCAATCATCTCATATGCATGTGAAAGCTAGGCAATGAATAGGGAAGACTGAAGAAGAATTGATGTCTTTGAATTATGGTGTCGGCAAAGAATATTGAATACACCATGGATTTCTGGAAGAATGAACAAATCCACCTTGGAATAAGTACAGCCAGAACATTCCTTAGAAGTGATGATGGTGACACTTCGTTTGACATACTTGGACATGTCATTAGGAGGGACTAGTCCCTGGAGAAGGATATCATGTTTGGCAAAGTAGAGAGTCAGCAGAAAAGAGGAAGGCCCTCAATGAAACGGATTGACACAGTGACTGCAACAATGGGCTTAAACATAGCAATGACCGTGACAATGACGCAGGTCCAGGCAGTGTTTCCCTCTGTTGTTCATGGGGTCACTATGAGTCTGAACTGACTCAACAGCACCTAACAACAACAACAAGTTTTTTGAAAAATGCCAGCTGGTATCAACCATTATTATACCACAAATTTGGAGTGTTTCAGGACCTGGAAACAACTAATACCCTCTCTTGAAGATATTATCTATTTACAACCAAGAAAAACATTGCCCAGAAAGAATCTGGGTTCTTTCACATATTCAATGAATGTGTTGAGACCCTGCCACCTGAAAGACTCCAACCCAGAAAGGAAAGCACTCGGGCACCACTCAGGAAAGTTCTAGTCTGGTAGGAAGGTCAGGAGACCACACATACCTTTGTCTGACTGCATCTACTCAAATGATGGAAGCTTCACCTATGGGTCCACTTCTCTGCAAGAGGTCATCAGACAGAAAGCTTCCTGTTCTCTTACTGATTTAAAAGGGAGAAAACACAAAGCTCACGACTTAACAAAATAACCTATTTAAGAACTCACAAGCTCACTCATAAGAAGAGGAAAACCTGAAATGCCAATCTTTTTGCTTATATCACCTTTTCTTGTTTGCTTATTTCTCTACTCACAGTTGCAATTGCTGGTGTAAATGCAGCATATTCCCTGCCTAAGGCCAAACTCCAAACGTGTTTGTGTTGGTAAACATCATGATTCACTGAGCCACTCAGACTCCAAAGTATAATTTTCTGAGTTTGAACATCAGGGCCTAAAAAAAACACAATAAAATGTAATCTCAAATCTCATTTGTATTTGAAAGTAATTGTACAGACTATGTATGTGACTGTACATTTCAGGCTTTGTGCAAAGGAGGCTAACTGCTAAGGTGAAGCCTTAGTCTGGAAATGTTATTTTCAGTATATCATTACTATTTGTTAACAGCATTCCTGGTTTTGAATAATCACAGGGGAAAACACACACACAAAAAACACTAAATCGTAGTATTCCAGCAAACTTGAAGAAGGGTGGAGAGCAACCAGCCTCTCATTACACTGCTGTTTCCCAACAGGCCCTTCAGGCACATGGAGGGTCATTGAATTTGAATGGGCGCTGTAACCATGCTGTTGTTTGTTTGTTTTTACTAAGTCATTTTGCCTATTCTATAACCTCCAGCCAACAGTCTGGTTTTTAAAACACTGCTTCGAATAGCCGAATTAAAAGGTATAAAACTCGACTATTTTGGGATACAGAAATAAGAAGTTTTCCTTTGCTGTGGGACTGCAATATAGTAATATTATTAAGTATATTATATATATATACACACATATATATACATATATATATATATTTATATATACACACACACACACATACTCTAAAACAAAGATGAGAATGTAAGGGGGCAGGGAAACTAGATTAATGGAAATAGAACAACCAGAACAATAGTAATGAGAATGTTCGCACACTACGAAGAAGGTAACCAATGTCACTGAACAACTTGTGTAGAAATTGCCGAATGGGAACCTAAACTGCTGTGTAAACCTTTACCAAAAACACAATCCAATATTATTAAAAAAGAAAACAAAACATATATATATATACATATATATGTATACACACACATATGTGTGTACGCACACATCTATGTATAAACCAAAAACCAAACTCACTGCAGTTGAGTCAATTCCGACTCATAGCAACCCTATAGGACAGAGTAGAACTGCCCCATAGGGTTTGCAAGGAGCACCTGGTGGGTTCGAATTGCCGACCTTTTTGTTAGCAGCCATTGCTCTTAACCACTATGCCAGCAGGGTTTCCATATATATGTATATATATATACATATACGTTGTTGTTAGGTGCCATCGAGTCAGTTCCAACTCAGCAACTTTACGTTCAACAGTACAAAACACTGCCCAGTCCTGCACCATCCTTAATCGTAGTTATGCTTAAGCCCATTGTTGCAGCCACTGTATCAATTCATCTCATTGAGGGTCTTCCTCTTTTTTCACTGACCCTCTACTTTACCAAGCATGATGTCTTTTTCCAGGGACTGATCCCTCCTGAAAACATGTTCAAAGTATGTGAGACGTAGTCTCACCATCCTTGCTTCTAAGGAGCATTCTGGTTATACTTCTTTCAAGACAGATTTATTTGCTCTTTTGGCAACCCATGGTATATTCAATATTCTTCACCAACACCACAATTCAAAGGCATCAATTCTTCTTCGGTCTTCCTTATTCATAGTCCACCTTTCATGTGCATAGACGGTGATTGAAGACAACATGGCTTGGGTCAGGCACACCTTAGTCTTCAAGGTGAGATCTTCGCTTTTCAACACTTTAAAAGAGGTCTTTTGCAGCAGATTTGCCCAATGGAATATGTCTTTTGATTTCTTGACTGCTGCTTCCGTGGCCGTTGATTGTGGATCCAAGTAAAATGAAATCCTCGACAATTTCAATCTTTCCCTTTTTTTCATGATGTTGCTTATTTTTCCAGTTGTGAGGGTTTTTGTTTTCCTTATGCTGAGGTATAATCCATACTGAAGGCTGTGATCTTTGGTCTTCATTGTTAAGTGCTTCAAGTCCTTTTCACTTTCAGTAAGCAATGTTGTGTAATCTGCATAAAGCAAGCTGTTAATAAATCGTCCTCCAATCCTGATCTCCGTTCTTCTTTATCTAGTCCAGCTTCTCAGATTATTTGCTCAGCATACAGACTTAATAGGCATGTTGAAAGGATACAATCATGATGCACATCTTTCCTGACTTTAAACCACGCAGTATCCTCTTATTCTCTTCTAACAGCTGCCTCTTGATCTATGTACAGATTCACGAGCACAATTAAGTGTTCTGGAATTCCCATTCTTCAAAATGTTATCTATAATTTGTTATGCTTCACACAGTCAAATGCCTTTGCATAGTCAAGAAAACACAGGCAAACACATTTCTGGTGTTCTCTGGCTTCAGCCAGGATCCATCTGACATCAACAATGATACCCCTGGTTCCACGTCCTCTTCTGAATCCAGCTTGAATTTGTAGCAGTTCCCTGCTGATATACTGCTGCAGCCACTTTTGAATGATCTTCAGTAAAATTTTACTTTTGTGCGATATTACTGATATTATTCGATAATTTCTGCATTAGGCAGGATCACTGTTCTTGGGAATAGGCATAAATAAGGATCTCTTCCAGTCGGTTGGCCAGGTAGCTGTCTTCTAAATTTCTTGGCATAGACGAGTATACATACATATGTATATATTTAAAAAAAAAAAAAAAAAACTTTGCTGTTGAGTCGATTCCATTTCATAGCAATCCTACAGGACAGAGTAGAACTTTCCCATAGGGTTTCCAAGGAGCACCTAGCGGATTTGAACTGCCAACCTTTTAGTTAGCAGCCATGGCTCTTAACCACTACATCACCAGGGTATATGTATTTATATATATACAAATATATAACCCACTGCCATTGAGTCGATTCTGACTCATAGCGACCCTATAGGACAGAGTAGAACTGCCCCATAGAGTTTCCAAGGAGCGCCTGACGGATTCGAACTGCCAACCTTTTGGTTAGCAGACGTAGAACTTAACCACTACACCACCAGGGTTTCCATGCACATATATAAAAACCCAGTGCAGTTGAGTCAGTTCTGACTCATAGTGACCCTATAGGACAAAGTAGAACTGCCCGATAGAGTTTCCAAGGAGAACCTGGATGATTCAAACTGCCAACCCTTTGGCTAGCAGCCATAGCACTTAACCACCAGGGTTTCCTACACATATATAAATGTACATATAATTATGCATTACATACATTATAAATAATTTGAACACCTTGCCAGAGTTGAAAAGACCCTGGAAGATGTCACATGTTCTGACCACTTCAGCCTCATCTTGTGCCCTCTTTTCCTTACCCCCTGCCCTCCAGCCAACCAGTGTTCGTGAAGTGCTTCAAAAATGATCATTTGTCTTTGTGGCATTTTAGAGACTTTCATACATGTGGTTCTCTCTATTGGGAAGGTACCCACCATTCCTCTCGCACTCTCTCTACCTGGCTACTTCCACCTCATTTTTGTTCAGAATCTAGCTTAAATATCAGCCCATCATTCATACATGCACTCATTCATTTATCAAGCTCATATTTATTGAACAAATGCTAAGTTCAGGAACTATGTTAAACCCCTGGGTATTTGAACAAAAGAAGTATGGCCCTACTTTGGTGTAGCTTTTAATCTGATGGGGAAGGCAAATAAATAATTACATAAACCCACATATAACACAATTTTGACAACGCAGTGCTATGAGAGAGAAAAATGAGGAGTCCCTAAGTGATGCAAGTACACTTGGCTGCTAACCAAAAGTTTGGAGGTTGAAGTCCACCTGGAAAGGTCTGGCAGTCTACTTCTGAAAATCAGCCATCTAAAACCCTGTGGAGCACAAGTCTACTCTGGCACTCAGGAAGTTGCCACGTGTCGAAGGTGACTCAGTGGCAACTGGTACTGGTAATTTAGATGCGCCTGTGGTTGGGTTTTTTTTGTGGTGAGGTTGGGGAGGAGGTTAAGGAAGGCCTCTAAAAAGTGACAGGTTAAGATCTGAAGATTTATTCCGACACTTGATAGTGGGAAGAGCTTTCCATGTCCTGGAAACAGCACAAAGGCCTGAACCTCCTTGATAAAGTCTGTGCTAATTTCATTTTCTCATAGCATTCTATTCTCCTTTGTAACATGAATAACAATAGTTATTAAGTAATTATTTATAAAATACTAGCCTCTTCACTAGACTATGATTTCAAAAGATCAGTAATAGTACCTACCTTGGTCTGTGCTCTCTTCCAAGCACTAAGCCCAGTGAGAGCCTGAACAATGGTGAGTACTTAACAAAGGGCAGTCAACAACGAATTGTGAATGAAGTAGACAGAGCAGATGGGCAGGGGAGGTTAGGATGAGAGGTGGTGCCTTGTTACTTTAAATCAACACTGAAGTTCTACTTAAGTAGGTGCAATGAAATTAACACTGCTCTGCCCATCTAAAAATTTTATACTAAAGTATGAGTGTTGGGGTTGGGGACGAGCATTATACTGAAGAGGAAAGCTCAGAGATGGAAATAGTCACTTATTCTGAACTGACATTCATGCTGTTACTACCATATAGCACAGTATCTGCCTGGCATGTAAGTAGGTGCTCAAATATTTGAATGATGATGAATGATAATGAACAAATAAAGACAGATATTGTTAACAGCTATGTTCAGTTATATAGATTCATTTATTCGGCCTACCATGTACCTTCAGTTTTGTTGGGTGGTAGGAATACACCGGTAAGCCCCAAAGAGCTCGCTGTACTGAAAAGGGTAATCAAAATTTACAAATACAGTAAGAGAAGTTCTGAAAATGCCATAACCACAGCTTACTATGTGGCTGTAATCAGAACACTTAGCTGACTCTACTGTGAGTAACAAAGTTTTTTCAAGAACTGGTGACAATTGCTCTGCTGTGTAGGACCAGCAAGAGTTACCCAGGTATACAAGCAAGGGAAGAGCATTCATCCTAGCTATTTGGAATTTTATCAGAAGATAATGAAGACAAAAAAATCGCTGGCCATTCTGCCTTTTCAGACCTACAGGAGTTACCTCCCGAAAATGATATGTTCTATTGAATTTTTTTAGGCAAAGTTATTCCGTACTGTTAGATTGCTGAATTATCTGTATTAAAAAGAAAGATGAAAAGCATAACTCGCTTGATAGATAATTGAAAGGAATGAATTGAAGATAGAAATGCATTCCTCAAAAGAAGGTAATTTTTTGCTTTTGTTTATACCTCCCGCCGCCCCCTCCTGTGGTCTGCGTTTTGCTTTAGACCTGAATGGTTTTGGGGAGGAGATCTGCTCACTGAAGAGAGTTTCTAAAATAACAACAGGAGCTTGAAATTTACTCATGTTAAATGCTAAAATTGTGGTGAATGTGGCAGAAATGATTCAATGTGACTGAGACCTGTTTGTTGTGAATTGCTAATTAGTATAATTGTTAACATTCAGAGAATTGCAAAGCAGGAAACCTTCAGCCTTGACTACTTATCATTCACATGACAGCACTAAATTAAAATAAAATAACACAGCCCCAGAATAAGTACCAAAATGTTCTATAAAATTTCTCAGGAACAATCTATTAAAGAACCATAGAAATTGTTCGGCAATGCAGATTGCCATTTTATTCCATTTCTACAAGATATTTTTAAGAAATTTCAGAGGAAGTGATTTGTAAAGAGGAACATCTACAAAGGACATATATTCAATTCCTCCCAGATCACAGTGCAAGAACATATCTTCAATATATGGCTTTTTTCCCAGCTCCCAAAAGTCTTTTATTAAATATAACGTTGAATCTCCTTTATTGCTCTCACAAAATCTGAGAATTGTATTCTGAAGGAATCAATACACATTCTAAGGAGAAGAAAATTCATGGAAATACCAAGGCATGTTGGATTATAAAGAATCTTTACTTACGTCTATTGGAAAAAAAAAAAAGCACATTTAAATGAAAAAAAAAAAAAATCCTTACACAAGTACTCTGAAACTGCTTTCTATCTGAGATTCAATTCAAAATTACTAACTAAAATTAACACTTATTCTTAAGCTGGTAATTGAACCAAACTCAGAGCAGAAGTCTGGTTTGGAACAGTAGTTTTAATTTAAATAAAAAAGTAAACTCAAATCAGTAATTTGTAGAAACTCTTAAGGAACTAAGCCCAAGAAAATAACTCTTCAGGTATGAAAAACAGCAGTTAATTAGGTTGGCACCATCCATATTTTACCTGTGCCCTAGGATACAAAAATAGACAAGAGGTTTTTAGAAATCTATATAAGATATAGTGAGACATATAAAAAAATAAGCTGACATGACTTCTAAAAAGCCTTTGACCACACATGTGCACATGTAGTATGCATTTTAATATCTATCTACCTACCTACCTACCTATCTATGAAGCCAGTTTCTACTGAGTTGATTCTGACTCATGGTGACCCCATGTGCGGCAGAGTAGAGTACCACTCCATAGGGTTTTCAATGGCTGTAATGTTATGGAAGTAGATCACCCGGCTTTTCTTCCATGATGCCACTGGGTAAATTTAAAACACCAACCTTTTGGTTAGTAGCCAAGCACAATGGCACACAAGTAACAATTTAGCTTCTAGAAACCTGGGGTAAGGCTTCATCTTATGTCAAAATAACTGAAAAACAATGTATATTAACATAGTAATTATACATTTTAAAGTTGATAAGGCTTTATTTCATTCATTCACTCATTCATTTGCTTATTCAACAATTTGAAGAGCTGCTGTATATGCCACACTGGGATGAATGCTAGAAACACAAAAGAATACAATATATTTTTCTGTTCTTGAGCTTCAAACTATCAGCTGACATTAAGGCACAGGACTGTTCAGATAATAATTAGAATTAGAAAGTAGAACTTTTGGATAATCACAAATGAACCAGAGATAATTAAATTTTAATAAATTAATAAATATTATTAATAATGATCCCAGATAAGGAAACAAGCCTCAGAGCAAAAGTCTTTGAGGGTTGTAGAGAAGGAGTTAGGCACAGCAATGAAAGAAGAGAAATCTGCTTGAAATCAAAAACACAAGCAATTCCCTCAGCTACATCTGGCAAAAAGCTTTATTGTTTTCTAATGCAGAAGAGGAAGTTAATACTAAGCCATTGTTTGTATTTATTATAAATTGTCATATAATATATATAGTTCTCGCTCTGTGTAGTATGGGTTTATCTATTCTCAATAAAACATACCATGGACTGCCAGAAGAACAAACAAATCTGTCTTGGAAGAAGTACAGCAAGAATGCTCCTTAGAAGCAAGGATGGCAAGACTTTTTCTCACTTACTTTAGACATGTTATCAGGCGAGACCAGTACCTGGAGAAGGACATCATGTTTGGTAAACAAGAGGGGCAGCAGCACAGAGGAAGACGCTCAATACAATGTAGTTAACATAGTGGCTGTAGTAATGAGCTCAAACATAGCAAGGATTGCAAGGGTGGTGCAGGACTGGGCAATGTTTCATTCTATTGTATATATGAGTCAGAACCAACTTGATGGCACCTCGTAACAGCAACAACTCCAGAAAATCCCAAATTAAAGAAACACTCCAGATGTTATTACATATGCCTGGCTTTCATTTGACCATTGTAGTCAAGCTTCTTGGGCCCAGAGCAAGCTTTTCTTGAAGGCTGATACTGTATTGGGATTATTTTTATGTGGGTAGTTGTTGTTATTGTGCACAATCACGTCAATTCCAAATCATAGTGATGCTATAGGACAGAGTAAAACTGCCCTATATGATTTCTGAGACTGTAGTCTTTACGAAAGCAAACTGTCAGGTCTTTTCTCCTGCAGAGATGCTGGTGGGTTAGAACTGCCAACCTTTTGGTTAGCAGCCCAGCATTTAACTATTGTGCAACCGGGGCTCTTACACACATTATTTCTAAATGTTTGGTTTACAATTTTATTATAATTTAGAGACTTATTCAATTCTGTTTATGGATTTCCTTGGAAGATTTGCTGTCTGGTCAGTAAGCTGTCTAAGCCACCCATGTGCCACATGTAATGCAGCAAAATGGCAAGCTAGGAACACTCCCAGGATCATTGCAACAGCCTTGGGAATATTTTAGGTTTTTCACACCTTCTTACTCCAATAGTATCACCATTTAGCTTTATTCAACCCCTATTTATTTGATTTTCAAACTCCAGCTTTCTTCAATTTGGTCTTAGCTATCATCATGCTTATGCTATTTTCATCCTTCCTTTGTTGTAAAGCCACAGTGTTAGTGTCACTGCCCATTGCCCTAGAAACAGGGATGAGAATTGTCATCACCTTCTACTCACTACGCCTGAGAAATCACTCATTACAGGAAGACAATTCAGAACTCTCAGAGTTGGCTTCTACCTGGTAGTATAATTAACCAAAACAAAGTCAGATACTCACCCTGAGTGAATGTCTTAACGTATGACTTTAATGTTTTCCTTATTCTTTTTTATCTATGGTGCCTAAAATTTCACTTTTCTGGGGGAAAAATACGTCTTTTACACTTTGCTGTATTTTCCATCTTTCTGTCCTTCTAAGCTGTGTCTTTCTACCTGTTGTTTGATTCACTAATTCTCTCTTTGGCTGAATCTATGTTGCTGCTTAAACTCTTCACTGAGTTTTTAAATTTTGGTTATTTTTTTTTTTAATTTCTATTTGTTTTTTCTTTTTTCAAATCTGATGTATTAGTATATACAGTTTCATTTTCCTGCTAGAATTTTCAAACTTGGATTTCTTTTTATTCTTATTCTGATACTTAATAATTTTAATCCATGTTTAATAGGTTTTTTTTTTTAATAGTCTAACATGGCAAGTTTTTACAGATGCACTTCTTTTGTCCCATGTATCTTCTAATTACCATGCATGGTGTTTTATTCTTTATGTGCCTATTCATCTTGATAAATGTAAATGCCTTATAATAGCAGCAGCCTAGCAGGAGTGACAGCAGATTTCTTTTTTGAAACAATGTAAGTCAAAAGACAATGGGTCAACATCTTCCAAATAATGAAAAAAAACTGTCAACATAAATTTTTTCCAAAAATTAAGATGAAATAATTGTCCATATATATAGAAGTTTAAGGAATGTATCACTAATGAATCTGCTCTGTAAGAAATGTTAAAGAAAATCCTACAGATAGGATGCAAATAATACCAGATGGAAACCTGGATTGAAGAGCACCAAAAATGGTACATATATAAAAAAAATATATAAAATATTTTTAATAAAATTCCTTTAAAATATAATTAACTGTTAAAACAAAAAGAATAAAAATGAATTGTGGGGTTTATAGCACATGCAAAAGTGAAATGTATCACATCAACAGCATAAAAACTGGTAGTAGAGAAATATAAGTATATTGTTGTAGAGTTCTTACACAGTGTGTGATGTTATATAATAATATGTGATGATACTAAAACTAAACTTTGTTGATGATAGATTGGGATAAATTAGAGCTATCACAAATAAGCAACATGGTTCAAAAGGAGTGATAAAAAGTTACAGATACAAAATCCAAAGAATACTTAAAAGGAGGAAAGAGGAACAAAGTACAAATGTAACAAACAGGAAGCAAATAAAAAGATGGCAGGTTTAATATTAACAAGATTACAAAAATATTTTATTCTTGCTGTACATACTGTAGTACAAGAAAACCCCTTCAAATATAAAGTCACAAATAGGTTAAATGTAAAAGTAAAAGGATGGAAAAATATAACTTTGCCAACACTAACCCAAAGAAAACCAGGGCGGCTATATTAATATCAGAAAAAGTATATTTCAAAGCAAATAAATATATTACCATAGATAATGAGAGCTGTTTCATAATGAAAAAAAGAAAGGGTTAATTCGTCAAGTGGATAGAATAATTCTAAAAGTTTATGCACTGAATAGCAGAGCTTTATATTACTTGAATCAAAACGGATTCAACTGCAAGGAGAAATAGATAAATTTACAATTACAGTCAAAGATTTACACGCCCCTCTCTCAACAACTGATAAAATAAGTAGGCAGAATATCAGTAAGAATACACATGAGTTGAAGAAAACTATCAACCAACTTGACCTAATTGATATTTATAGAGCACTCCACCCAGCAATGTCAGAATATACATTTTTTCAAGGACACATGGAACATTTACCAATAAATAATTTGAGAGTTTAGTAAGGTGTCTAAATATTGGATCAACTTATAAAAATTATGTTTCTATAGACCACATAAATATTTAGAAAATATAATTTTAAAAGATAATATTTATAATAAGTATACAGGAATAAATATATGCAAATAAGTGCATGGGAATAAATAATAAAAATAGCGTACTAGCCATAAAATATCAAATTTATGAAAAATTACTACAGAATACCTAAATATATAGAAAGAGATGATAAGAATGGATAGAAGAAGTCAATATTCTAAGATGTCATGTTTTGCCAGATTAACATGGTTTTAAAGCAATTTTAATCACAGTCCAAAGAGAATTTTTTAAGGAACTTGAAAAGCAGATATAAAAATTTATATAGAAAGGAAAAAGCCAATGGATAATCAGGATAGCCTTGAAGAAGAATAGGGTAAGGGTGAGGGATTGCCTTTTCAGATAATAATCAGAACTATCTAGTATTGACATGGAATGTGAGGAAGTAGAACAAGGGATATCATTGATGTCAGATGCATCTTGATCAAAAACAAAATACCAGAAAGATGTTTACTTGTGTTTTACTAACTATGGGAAGTCATTTGACTGTGTAGATCATAACAAATTATGGATAACATTATCAAGACTGGTATGATCATTAAGGTTGAGTGTCACCTTGGCTGGGCCATGATTCTCAGTGGTTTGATGTAGTTTGGCTGTTGTGTAATGATGTTACCACTTCCATGATGAGATCTGATATAATGTAATCAACTCCACAATGAGATCTACTATGAGTAGCCAGTTGGTTGAAAGGGAGTTCCCTTGGGGGTGAGGCCTGCATCCGATATATGTGGACTTTCTGGCAAGGTTCACTGGCTTTTGCTTTACTCTGGATTCTGCATTCAGCTCATCAGCATCTGACCTCCAGCTCTTGGGACTTAGACCAGCAGCCTGCTGTCTGAGCTGTGGATCTTAGGTTCATCAACCCCTGCAGCTACATGAGTAAGGAAAAGCCTCCAGCCTGACACCTGACTCACAGGCTTGGAACTTGTCAGTCTCTATGACTTGTGAGCCATTTCCTTGAGATATATGTGTGTGTGTGTGTGTGTGTGTGTGTATATATACATATATACATATATTTCACTAGTTTTGCTTCTCTAGAGAACCCAGCCTAAGACAACTGAGAATTCCAGAACATTTCATTGTGCTCATGTGGAACATGTACGTGGATGAAGGGGCAGTCATTTAAACAGAACAAAGGGATACTGCCTGATTTAGAACTGGAAAAGATGTGCAAGAGGGTTGTGTACTTCCACCATACTTATTCAGTCTGTATACTGAACAAATAATCTGAGAAGCTAGACAATATGAAGAATGGGACAACAAGACTGAAGGAGACTCATTAACAACTGTAATACGCAGATGACACAGCATTGGTTGCCAAAAACGAAGTGGACTTGAAGCACTTTACTGATGAAGGTAAAATACTACAGCCTATTTTTTTTTTTTTTATAGTATGGGTTACACCTGAATGTGAAGAAAACGAAAATCCTTACAACTAGACCTATAAAGAACTTCATGATAAATAAAGAAAAAATTGCAGTTGTCAATGATTTCAGCCTACTTGGATCAATAATCAACATCCATGGAAGCAACAGCCAAGAAATGAAACAACATATTATATTGGACAAATTTGCTACAAAAGGCTCCTTTAAAGTTTTAAAAAGCAAAGAAGTCATTTTGATGACTAAGGTGTGCCTGACCTAAGCCATGGTGTTTTCAAACTCCTGCCTCATATGCATGTGAAAGCTAGACAATAAGAAGGGAAGAAAAAAAGACAGTCTTAAAAGAAATACAACCAGAATCCTCCTTAGAAAAGAGGATGACAAGGCTTTGGCTTACCTACTTTGGACACATCAGCAGGAAAGATCAATTGCTAGAAAAAGACATCATGTCTGGTAGAGAGTCAGTGAAAATGAGGGAATCCCTCAACGAGATGAACTGATACACTAACCACAACAATGGACTCTAACGTATCAACAATCATGAAATGGCATAGGACCTGGAAACATTTCATTCTATTATACATAAGGTCGCCATGAGTCAGAGCTGACTTGACAGCAACTAACAATAACATCTAGTATTGGTGAAGCAGTAAGAGAAATTTCACTATTGATTGAGGCTGTAGTTCAGAAAGAGACTCATACGTATGAGCAAGCTCATTATATAAGAAAGTTGGCATGGCAGATTACTGAGAAAAGGGTAAGCTATTTAGCCCAGACGATAGGTTATCAATAAAAAAAGAACTGAAATAGGATTAATACTTCACATGAGAAATAAAATTCAATTCACAATGTGTTAAAAAATTAAATATAAAAGGCAAAATTTTTAAACTTAGTGAAAAAATATAGCATCATAGGTTTCACGTCTTAGGATAGGAAAGTAATTCTTAAACAAAACACAGCATTAAGTGTAGAGGAAAATATTAATAAATTTGAAGATTAAAAAATAAGTTGATTAACAAAAGCCTCCATAAAGAAAGGATGCTGATAAATGGGACCTCTTATAATAGGATTCTGAGTTAACACATTCTCTATAAAATGATTTGGCACTCTTTCACAAAATCTACACCCCAGCAATTCTACTCCTAAGAACTTTTGTACTTGTGCACATGGATAAATGTACAAAAATGTTCATAGTTGTGAAACTAGGAGCAAATCGAATGTTCAACCACAGAAGAAGGGATGGAAAAATCACATCATATTCACATATTGAAATATTATACATTCATGAAAAATAATGAACTGTAAGTACATGTAATGACATGGATGAATGAAAGAAAAGCATTTTTGAGTTTTACAAAGGTGGATCACATAACATGACACTATTTTTACAAAGCTCAAAAGCAAGAAAACTAAACAATATACTGTTCAGTGAAGTTTACATGTCTGATTTAAAAAAATTTAATAAAACAATAGAACGAAAAACATAAAATCTGAGCTAGAAGTTATTTTTGGGGAAGAGAAGATAGGCTAGGGAAGGAATATCCAGGTAGATGTAACACATTTGTTCATATTCTAGTTATGTTCACATATTTTCATGCTATTATTCTGCAACATAACCTATTTCTGGTTTTACATGCATTCTTTTGTGTGTTTTGAATATAAAATAAAACATTTTAAAGTCTAGTTTTCTCATTTTAAAATAATAATCAGCTGCAGAAAGGCTGATTAAGTTCACCCTCCAAACCCTTTTCTTCAGTCAAAACCAATCAATACCATCTCTCCTCAGTAACGCTTTCATTTTTCTCTGCTTCTCACTGAATCAATCTCATTCCCTTATCATCCTCCTTATAATATAAGCCGTAAAAATGGAAGTTGTGTTCAAGTAAGGTTGAGTGTTTTGGAAGAATTACTTTCTAAATTTTTCTTGTTATGTTAGTGTTAATATATCCCAGAACCAAGTGAGTTGTTTGAATAGAGGTACTGTTGCTGGCTCTTTTTAAGCACACAGTCAAAGCAATAATGCCTAGCAATTTATTTCCCATATGTATAATTTATTTTTATCACTTTATTTAGAACATGGCATTTATTTTTATCTTTCAGGGATCACGTAGCTAATTCATGAAAATCACCTTGAATTATATGTCTATCTCCAAACAGGGTAAGAATTTCATCCAAATTAAAGTACATCTACCCAACAACTAACTATCTCATCAATATAGAGCCGAGAGAGCATCTGGAACCTCATGTTCTAGTCCTGATTCCATCACTGAAAAGTGGCA
This sequence comes from Elephas maximus indicus, assembly GCF_024166365.1. NCBI lineage: Eukaryota > Metazoa > Chordata > Mammalia > Proboscidea > Elephantidae > Elephas > Elephas maximus. Next base: position 142,231,668 of record NC_064821.1, read on the forward strand.
TATCCTTATTCAAGTTAAGCTCATATTCACAAAATTTCAACATTCTCATCTATAAAACAAAAGGGTGGTGTAATCCTCCCTGAGATGAAATACTGAATTCAATTTCTAAAATAATATGAATTACTTAATGATATTTTATAAAAATGAAACGGAATAATCTTTATAGGGCACAAGGCTTAGGGCCCCACCCAAAGGAATTATTAATGGTATTGACATTAAATATTTGAGATATTAACTAAAATCTTATTCTGACTGCATTCCCTGTGCTACCATGTATCCGTTACCATGCCCCGTTCCTCATTTTAGTATCTTCTTAAGAAGAAAAATCTGAGGGAGAAAGCAGACACTGTTTAAACTATCTTATTGAATTGCTGAATGGTGATTAAATCTATACATTTGAAAAAAGGTACTTTAATTATTTTGAATTCTAAAAGTTTAACTTGATATAATAAGAGGTAAAGTGCAAAATTACACACGCACATACATGCACACACACAGAATAGAATGAGTAAAAATACATGATAATGTAAAATCTAGTTTTCTTTCCAAAAGAAAGCACGTAGTTAGAGGGGTGTGTGGGAAAAGGAAGAATTGGTAGAGAAGACCAAGTTCATGAAGTACATAAAACATAGGGGATGTCCCTTTGAGAGTCCCAAGCAATGGCTTTCTTGCCCTTGGTTAAAATAGGGTAGAAAGAGGAAAATAGAAGCTTCAATTTAGTGTGTGACCTCAGAGCAGAAAGAACATGTGCCTTGTTTTATCAATATTATGATAGTTATTATTATCTTTGTTGCAGTTGTCGTCGTAGAGCCCTTTTAGCCCATATGCCTTGGCCAATTTTAACTCAAAATTCATCTATTTAGAATTATACAGAATCTAATTCTGCTTAGGATATAGAAATCCTCAAACAATATCACTCCCACGTGAATAATGAGAAAAAAATCAGGAAGCTACAAAAGCATAATGTTTGAGGCCATCAAGGAGTAGGGGTGTCAAGGCAACCAGAAAACCTGAATATCAAAGAGAGATGAGCTTCTCCAAGAAGAGACAAGACACAAGAACTTCCTTGTCTATGGGAGAGCACAGGAGAAAGAGGCAGCCACCATATAAGTGGATATGAATAAACCACCTATATTTTTAAAAAATGTTAAACATCACATTTCAGCTAACATCTCAGTGTGGAATAGCCAGGGGCCCTAGACACAAGAAGAATTAATGCTCATTCATAAGTTCTTTTCCAATGGCCTCCATCAGGGGCTAATTAAAAAGATTGGGGGCAGAGAAGGGTAGGAAGAGAGCATTTCTTAGTAATGCAGACCTGCAAGAAATGAATGGAGGCTGCTGGGAAACAGTCACGAAGTCACACTTCCTTCCTCAGACCTTTCCTTTCATAAGAAAAAAGTCTTAAGCTTCTGGGGGAAGGGCAGTAAATCCTGTCATCCTGAAGATGACCAAGATGAAAAGGTTCATTACAGCTAGGAAATTAAAAGAAACACTTTCTGGGGGAAAGGAAGGCAACAATCATGGGCTTAATATCATATACTGATACAAGCAGATGTCTCTTAATTCTGAGGGAAGATGGGAAAATTCTGCCTGGAGCCAAACACAGATACAAGGCAGAGTTTGACTGCCATGGGGTGGATGGTCAGGAATGCTAAGAGAGTGCCACCCCCAATGCCCAGGTACAAAATACCTGCCTAAGACTGAGGTTGGACCAGGACAACAGTCAACTCCTCCACCTTTATCACGAACCTAACACTGAATAACAAGAAACAGCTAGCCTGCTGTTGGAGGAAGAAAAAGAGCATGGAGAGAGACTCCCTTAATGGCACAGATGTGAATGAATGACTGAAAGCTGAACGTGAGGGACAATCACTGTGAAATAAATTCTCCCCTCCTCCCAGGACCCACCCTAAGTACAAGGTAGTAGCACCCCACTGATAAAGGAATTTGATATTGCGGTCCACTGAATATAAAGACAGCAAGAATAAAACCCAAATCTAGTCTAACTACTGAATAGATTTTTTTTTTAATCTCCCAAACTAAAGGCCTGACAGAATAGATGTGCGTATCTCTTGCATAAATACTATTGATCTCCAAATCTCCTGTTATACACATGATTTTTAGAACTCAGTTTTTAAAAAAAGGTACACAAAAAAAGTAATTAGGAAAAATCATGGCCAAGGAATAAAGCAAACAAAGATTTAGACTGAGAGAAGCCCCAGATTGAAACGGTGAGACATTGACTTTAAAATAACAGCAATTAATATGTTGAATGACCTAGTGGAAAAGATGGACAACTTGAATAACTAGATAGAGAGTTTCAGCATGTAAATGGAAAACAAGAAAGATCAAATGGAAAAGCTAAAATAAATAGCATAATACCCAAGATGAATTATTCTTTAGGTGGCCTCATCAGTATATCTGACAAATATAAAGAATAAGTATACTTTAAGATAAATTAATAGAAATTATCCAAACTTAAACATAAAGAAAAAATAAAATAAAAAGAGACTATTTAAAAACTCTTGGACAATATTGAATGATTTAACCATAAATGAAATTGGAGTCCTAGGAGGAAAAGAAAGAGGTAGAAAAATCATGTGAAGAAATATAACCAAGATTTTCCTCAAATAATTAGAGATATCAAACCATAGTTGTAAAAATTTCAGAGAACCCTAGGCAAGATTAATATCTTTACTATGCAAGCCAGAGGTCAATGGGGTGACATCATTAAAGTACTGAAAAACAAAAACTTGTCAACCCAGAATTCTGTTCCGCACAAAATACCTTTCAAAAATGAAGGCAAAATAAAGACTTGCCCCATAATAATAAAACCGGAGGGAATTCATTGCCAACACAACTTCAGTGCAAAGTATGTTAGAGGAAAGTCTAAACATCCTAAATAAAAGGCAGAGATTTTCAAATTGGATAATAAAGAGAAATTCAAGTATAAGTTGTTTAAAAGAAAATTACTTTAAATATAAAGGCAAGGATAAGTAAAAAGTACAAAGATTTAAAAAATCATGCAAATACTAATCAAAAGAAAAAAGGAAAGCCTATATTACTATCAAACAAACTGAATTTAATAACATGGAATATTACTAGGAACAAAAAGGGACATTGCTTAATGATAAAGAGGTCAATCCACCAAGAAGACAAACCATTCCTAAATGTCGTGCGATAAAAAGCCAACAAACAAAATCATGGTATGTTTATATGCAAATCAATTGAAAATGGTACTTTTAGAGAGAACCATATATATGAATACAAATATAATGGCATAAAAATTAAGTACTTAGGGGTAAATTTGGCAAAAGTACAAGAATCGTATAATGAAACCTACAAAATACTGACTAGAGAAATCTAAGACCTAAATAAATGCACAGGTATCATGTTCATGTATCAGAAAACTCAATATTCTTAAGATTGTAGTTCTCTCTGATTTGGTCAGTAGATTCACTGAAATTCCAAACAAGACCCTAAACAGGCATTTTTTGTAGAAATCCACAAGCCTGGATGGAAAAAAAAAAAAAAAAGAAGGAAAAAGCACCTAGAATAGCAGAAGGAATTTTGAGAAAAAGATAAAGATGGAGGACTTAAAAAAAAAAAAAAAAGTTGCCATTGAGTTGATTCCAACTCATAGTGACCCTTGAGAACAGAGTAGAACAGCTCCAAAATGTTTCCAGGAAACCCTGGTGGTATAGCGGTTAAGAGCTAAAGCTCCTAACCAAAAAGTTGGCAGTTCAAATCCACCAGGCACTCCTTGGAAACTCTATGGGGCAGTTCTACGCCATCCTATGAGCTGGAATTGACTCAACGGTGAGTTTGTTTTTTTTGTTTTATAATGTTTCCAAAATTGTAATCTTTACAGAAGAGCCATGGTAGCGCAGTGGTTAGGTGTTCAGCTGCTAATCAAGAGGTCAGCAGTTCAAATCCACCAGCTGCTTCTTGGAAACCCTATGGAACAGTCCTACTCTGTCTTATAGGGTTGCTGTAAGTTGGAATCAATTTGATGGCAATGGGTTTGGTTTGGTTTTTTGGTTTAATCTTTACAGAAGCAGACTGCCACATCTTTCTCCCGCAGAGGGGCTAGTGGATTCACACCTCAAATTTTCGGTTAGCGGCCAAGCAGACAATGAAAATGAATGGAAAATTCAGAAATAGAACCATACATGTATTAGCCACTGATTTTTATCCAAGTTGCCAAGGTTATACAATAAATAAAAAATAGTTTTGTCAACAAGTAGTGCTAAAACAATTAGACACATTAAAAAAAAATTTAGAGTCATTTCTCACACTATAGTCACAGATTAACTCAAACTGGGTCACAGATTTCAAAGCAGAACACCAAATTTTAAAATAAAACATAAGATGAAATCTCTATGATCTTGGATTAGGCAAAGATAGGATGGAAAAACCACAATCCATAAAAAAAGTGATAAATTGGACATTATCAAAATTAAAAACTTCTATTCTTCAGAAGACATTACTACAAAAATGAAAAAGAAAACTACATACTAGGGAAAATGTTTGTAAAACACATATCTGATAAAGAAATTGTATCCAGAATGCATAAAGAACCTTCATAGCTTAAGAAGAAGAAAATAAACAGTCCAATTTAAAAAGCAGGCAAAAGATTTCAACAGACACTTTACTAGAGAGATGCTGATGACAAATAACCCATGAAAAAGTGTTCAGCATCCTTAGTCATTGTGAAAATGCAAAATAAATCCTCAGCGAGGTATCACAATGTATCTCTTAGCTAAAATAAAAAGCTGACAATACTAGGTGCAGTCAAATAACTAGAACTGTCATACATTGCTGTTGGGAATACAAAATGATACAACCACTTGGGAAACAATTGGGCAGTTGCTTTTAAATTTAGAAATACAGTTATGATATGACCCAAACCTTCTACTAGGTATTTATCCAAAAGAAAAACAACTTATGAACATACAAACCCTGTATGTAAATATTTATAGAACATAAAGTCACAAACTGTACTAGCAGAAATGACCAGATGTGGGCTCAGTTTAATGTTCATTGTCAATCAATCTCTTGTGAATTCTATTGTTCTAGCCTGGATAAAAATATTAAACAATATTAGGCCTTGGATTATCTGCTAAGGAAACTGATTCTTTAATGTAACAATTGCAATCATTTTTCATAAGTTTTTCCATAAAACTTTCAGTTGGGTATAAAGCTTTTCAACTCATGCATGTTATACCCATGGAATTCCCCTAGTAAATAAAAAAAATATAGGGAACCTGTTATCTTTGAGAATCTATAGATAGTATCATAAGCCCCACAGAGACATATCAATTAAGAAAAGAATTGGATCAGAGAAAGAAGACAGAAATCTATTTTTAAATAATTTACTATTTTACTAGCAATTTTATTAGAAATAAGTAGAAATTACTAGAAAATAAGTAGAAGATACACTTAAATAATAAAAATGAACACATTAAAAGTAATAATCACAATTTAATGTTTATTACATAACAATTTTTCAGTACTCATGGATGAATGAGTACAATCTAGAAGAGTGGGTTTTTTTTTCAAATGTAATTAAAATATGCATAGATGCATGCAAAGCATGGTAATTAGCCCCGGATTTAAGGGTTTCATGTAATATTACTCGAGGAGAATCTCTCATTCTTCTTTTCTCCATTTACTGGGTCCCAGTTTCTGTTGGATTTGACACAAAGAAAGTTGCATCTAACTGCACAGTGGGCAAAGTGAGTGTTCGCTTGTCTTTCTTTTGGTGACTGTGACTGTACCATGCAAAAAGAAACCTAAACTGACTGCCCTTATTCCAGGATCTAAATTAGGGCTAGTCTTGAATAGAAAGTTCCTGCTTTCTCCTCTTTGGCTTCCAGTATAGCTGCCCCCTAGCTCTATAATTGAGCTGCCCAATATGGTAGCCACTGGTTATATATATGGTTATTTAAATTTAAATGAATTACAGTAAAATAAAATTAAAACTTCAGTTTTTCAGTTGTGCTAGACTTATGCCAAGTACTTGATAGCCACAGGTGGTTACCAGCTACTGTACTGCATAGTACAGACTATGAAACTCTCCCATCATCACCGAAAGTCCTATTACTCAGCACCTATCTAAAGCCAATAAACCTCCCTCCCCATCTAAATGTACGCATTGCTGTCAAGTCCATTCTGATTCACTAGGACAGAGTAGAACTGCCTCATGGGATTTCCAAGGCTGTAAATCTTTACGGAAGCAGATTGCCTCATCTTCCCCCATGCCCACCTCCTTGGCAGAGGTTGGTGAGTTCCAACCACCAACATTTTAGATAGCAGGGTTTTGTTTTTAGAGCAGTTTAATCACTGTGCCACAAGGTCTCCTTCATCTAAATGTACCTACTTAAAATAACAATATTCTTTCTCAACTGCTATTGCTTTCCCCATTCCTACTTCTATACAATGCCTTTGTATTTTCGTTAAAATATTCACCATGGTATTTGACCGGAGGAAGTCAAGTGTTTGCCTCAGGAGATGTCTCCAGTCCTTCAAAGTTTTCCCTATCTGTAATGAATTTAAGGAGCTCTGGTGATGATGCAGTGATTAAAGCGCTGATTGAAAGGACAGCAGTTCGGACCCACCTCCGGAGAAGGATGTGGCAGTCCACATCCATAAAGATTACAGCCTTGGAAACCCCATGGCGCAGTTCTACTCTGTACTGGAGGGTCACTACGAGCCAGAAAGACTCTATGGCCGATGGGCTTGGTTTGGATAATGGATTTAGTTAGCACTGAATCATGACAGCCTTTCTAAAGTCGGTTCTCTTCTCTCTCCCTACTCTGTTACTTTCCAGAGCTCCACGCTAAGAAAATTATTATATTAAATGAGATGGGTCCCTACAACATCGTGGAATGCAACAAACAAAATTAATTTAAATTGCCCTACATAAAAGCAGTATCTAATGGATTGAATACTGGATGAGTCTTTGAGTAGAGAAATGATAAATGGTTTTCTATTTTAAGTTCAAGTTTGGTGTCTCATTGGCTGTCAAGGAGTTCTTTGTTGGGTTTGGTTTTATTTAACAACTTTATTAATGATCTGGAAAGAGGAGTAAACAAGTTCTTAATGAAACTCATTGACGAGGCGGACTGGGAAGTGTTACAAATGCAACTGATGACAAAGAAATTACCTAATGAGATGTGTAAGGCAGTGAACTATCGAAAAAATCACCCCAAATTATATGCCACTTCTTAAAATTAATGCTTAGTACTAAAGATGTCTAATCCAAAACAAGAGTGCACAATGCAGACATAAGACAAGAATTTCTGGCCTTGGCAATATTACATCCTACAATTTGCTTACAAAAGTGGATTCCACTCTTTCTGATTGAATTTGTATTATTTTCAGATATGTTGTTGTTATTAGGTGCTGTCAAGTCGACTTGTGACTCATAGCAATACATATGAGAGGGTAAAACTGCCCTATAGGGCTTTCTAGGTTGTATTCTTTACAGAAGCAGATCTCCAGGTTTTCCACCTGTGAAGCTGCTGGGTGGGTTTGAACTGACAGCCTTTTGGTTAACTGCCAAGTGTTTAAGCATTTTTTTGACTACGGCATGATCATCTTGAGAGGTCTGATTAATCAATAAGTAATAACTTGTAATTTTGACATTTTTTCATTAAAATGATGTGCTTCAAATATATGTTCAAAATGTAAATATAAATAGAAGCAGTGTCTATTCAATTCAGATTCCTTTATGAACTGTAGCATGTATTCAGAATACATATTTGGTTATAATCTTTACAAACTCTCCACTCATACACAAACTGCAGTTGAATGATGGTGAAGAACAAAAACAACTTACTGCCACATTTATATTATCATTACAAGTAAGAGATATTTTAATGCTCTGCAACCTACATTATTAGCCCCCACCCCTTCAAGTGTCACCTTGTTTTAATTCTTTTTAGAAAGTGGAAAATAATCAGTCTGCCACTGAATATTTCACCAATAGGTACTACCTTTGTTTTTTTTTTTTTTTTTAATTGTTCTTTAGGTAAAACTTTACATATCAAATCAGCTTCTCATTCAACAATTTATACACAAATTATTTTGTGACATTGGTCACAGTCCCTGCGATGTGTCAACACTGTCCCCTTCCACACCCCAATTCCCCATTTCCATCTGTCCATTTTTCCTGTCACTTCCTGCCTTCTGGTCTTTGCTTTTGGGCAGGTGGTGCAGTTTTAGTCTTTCCCTTATACATGATTGAATTAAGAAACACGTTCCTCATGTGTGTTACTGTTTGTTTTATGGCCATTGCCATCAAGTTCATTCTGACTCATAGCAACTCTACATGACAGAGTAGAACAGCCCCATGGGGTTTCTAAGGAGCAGATGGTGGATTCAAAATGCCGACCTTTTGGTTAAACACTGAGCTCTTAACCACTGCGTCACCAGGGCTCCTGTTTGTTTTATAGACCTGTCTAATCTTTGGCTAAAGGGTGAATTTCAGGAGTGGCTTCAGTACTGAGTTAAAAGGGTTCCAGGAACCATAGTCTTGGGAGTTTTTCCAGCCTCTATCAGAGCATTAAGTCTGCTTTGTGTTTGTGTGTGAATTTGAGTTTTGTTCTACATTTATCTACTGCTCTGTCCAGGGCCCTCTATTATGATCTCTGTCAGATTGGTTGTTGGTGGTAGCTGGGCACCATCCGGTTCTTCTGAACTCAGGCTGGTAGAGGCTGTGGTACTTGTGGTCATTTAGTCCTTGGGACTAATGTTTCCCTTGTGTCTTTGCTTTTCTTCATTCTCCTTTGTTCCAGACAGAATGGGACCAGTAGATGTGTCTTAGATGGCCACTTGCAAACTTTTAAGACCCCAGATGCTACTTACCAAAATTGGATTTAGAACATTTTCTTTACAAGCTTTGTTATGCCAATTGATCTAGATGTCCCCATGACCATGGTCCCCAGCCTTCAGTCCCAGTAACTCATTTCCTCAGGGCGTTAGATATGTCTATGAAGCAGCTTTGTCTTGGTCAGGTTGTGCTGACTTCCCCCATCTTGTGTAGGGTCTTTCCCTTCACCAAAGTTAACCGTTCTCTACTATCCAGTTAATGATTTCCACTTTTCAACCCTCCCCACCCTCTTAACCATCAAACATTGTGTCTTTCTGTGTGTAAATCTTTTCTTGAGATTTTATAATAGTGGTCTCATACGATATTTGCCCTTTTGTGATTGACTTATTTCACTCAGCATAATGCCCTCCAGATTCATCCATTTTGTGAGATATTTCACAGATTCATCATTGTTCTTTATTATTGCATAACATTCCATTGAGTTTACTCATTCGTCAGTTGATGGGCACTTAGGTTGTTCCCATCTTTTTATTATTGTGAATAATGCTGCAATGAACATGGGTGTACATGTGTCTATTCATGTGACAGCTCTTATTTCTCTAAGATACATTCCTCAGAATGGGATCGCTGGATCATATGGTAATTCTATTTCTACCTTTTTGAGGAAGTGACATATTGTTTTCCATAGTGGTTGTACCATTTTACATTCCCGCCATCAGTAAATAAAACTTCCGATCTCCCTATGACCTCTTCAACAATTGTTATTTTCTGTTTTTTTTTTTTTTTTTTTTTTGATGCCAGCAATGTTGGGATCTATCCTGAAGTACAACCATGTCAGTGACAGGATAATATCCATATGCCTACAAGGAAGACCAGTTAATACGACTATTATTCAAATTTATGGACCAATCGTAAGGCAAAAGATGAAGAAATTGAAGATTTTTACCAACTACTGCAGTCTGAAATTGATCAAAAATGTAAACAAGATGCATTGATAATTAGTGGTAATTTGGATGCAAAAGTTGGAAACAAGAAGGATTATTGCTATGCTGCCAGATGGCTGAAATGGGGGCTATGCATGGCCTAGAAAGAGCAGTAAACTAGGAGCTAAGAAAGCTTCAGCTGGTAATTACCGTAGGACTTTAGATCAATACCTCAATCTCTCCCTCCTTCGGTTTGCTCATCCACAAAATGGGGGTTTTAATTCCTATGCCACAGAGGATTTCGAATGAGACATTAAGGTGAGGCCTTGGTATCCGGTGGCATGGGGCTGGGCCAACTGACCTCCCCAGGTTCCTTGTTCTCTCTCTCTGAGAGGAATTCCTGGGGCCAAGGCCCTGGTTTCAGACCTAGAGACTCCAGGTGAAGCACATGTGTGTGTGCTCGGGACTCTGGGTCAGACCAAAAAAAAAACCAGACCCATTGCCGTTGAGTCAATTCTGACTCATAGCAACCCTAAGAGTAGAACTGCCCCACAGAGCTTCCAAGGAGCACAGTAGATGCTAAATTAATGTTTGGTTTTCTCCCTTCTCTCAGGCCACTGGCCAGATGCAGAAGGAGCCCCAAGTGGGAGTCAGGAAGCCCTGGTTCTAACAGTGGGTCTGGCCCCAACCCACTCTGACTTTGGCCTAGTTCCTTGCTCGACTGAGTCTTGGTTTCCTCATCTGTGCCCTGAGGAGTTAGGATGGCTTCCAACGGTCCCTCCTCCCCTGATAACTGTAAAACCTGTGACTGCCCTGTGAGGCCTGACCCATGCTCACCTTCTCAGCGATCACTGGAGGCTCCAGAGGCACTGACCACTTTAGTTCCTTGAATTTGCCAACTCCTTTCCACCCAAGGCCTTTGCACAAGTTTACCTACTTACCTCCAGCTCATCCTTATCGCTCTCAGCCCAGGCATCAGCTCCTGAACACTCCCCTCCACTACCATGATCAGGCCCTTGGCAATCCACTCCTATGGTGGCCCCGTCCTTCCTTTGTATACTTAACCACCTGTGCCTTTTATGTGTATGTGGTCTCTTGATTGATGTCTGCCATCCACCAGACGTGGACCTCACAAGATGGAATAAACAGGAATCAAATCAATTACATCTGTGGAAGGAGATAATGGAAAAGTTCAATATCATCACTCAGAACAAGGCAAGGGGCTGACTGTGGAACAGACCATCAACTGCTCATCTGCAAGCTGAAGTTGAAGTTGAAGAAAATTAGAACAAGTCCACAAGAGCCAAAGTATGACCTTGACTATATCTCAACTAAATTTAGAGACCATCCCAAGAATATATTTGATCCATTGGACACTAATGACCAAAGACCAGACAAGTTGTGGAATGACATCAAGGACATCACATATGAAGAAAGCAAGGGGTAGTTAAAAAGACAGGAAAGAAAGAAAAGACCAAACTGGATGTCAGAAGAGACTCTGAAAGTTACTCTTGAATGTAGAGTGCTAAAGCAAAAGGAAGAAATGATGAAGTAAAAGAGCTGAACAGAAGATTTCAAAAGATGACTCAAGAAGACAAAGTATTATAATGAAATGTGCAAAGACCTGGAGATAGAAAACCAAAAGGGAAGAACATGCTTGGAATTTCTCAAGCTGAAAGAACTGAAGAAAGAATTCAAGCCTCAAGTTGCAATATTAAAGGATTCTATGAGGAAAATATTAAAAAAAAAAAAAAAAAGCAGGAAGCATCAAAAGAAGATGAAAGAATTCAGAATCTCTGTACCACAAAGAAATGGTCATCACTCAACCATTTCAGTATTTGATCAAGAACCGATGGTACTGAAGGGAGAGGTCCAAGCTGCACTAAAGGCATTGGCAAAAAACAAGGCTCATCTATGCCAAGAAATTTGGAAAACAGCTACCGGCCAATGAATCAATAAAATCCATATTTATACCATTTCAAAGAAAGATGATGCAACAGAATGTGGAAATTATTAAACAATATCATTAATATCACACACAAATAAAATTTTGCTGAAGATCATTCAAAGCAGTAGCAGTAGTACATCAACAGGGAACTGCCAGAAACTCCAACCGGATTCAGAAAAGAACATGGATCTTGACTGAAAGCAGAGGATACCAGAAGGATGTTTACCTGTGTTTTATTGACTATGCAAAGCATTCAACTATGTGGATCATAACAAATTATGGATAACCTTGCTAAGTATGGGAATTCCAGAACACTTAACTGAACCTGTACTTAGACCAAGAGGTAGCCGTTTGAACAGAGCAAGGGGATACTGCATGGTTTAAAGTCAAGAAAGAGATGCATCAGGGTTGTATTCTTTTGCTATACTTATTCAACCTGTATGCTGAGCAAATAATCCGAGAAGCTGAACTACATGAAGAATGCAGCTTCAGGACTGGAGGAAGACTCATTAACAACCTTTGATATGCAGATGATATAACCTTGCTTGCTGAAAGTGAAGAGTTCTTGAAGTACCTACTGATGAAGGTCAAAGACCTCAGCCTTCAGTGTGGATTACACATCAACATAAAGAAAACAAAAATCCTTAAACAACTGGACCAATAAGCAACATCATGATAAGCGGAGAAAAGATTGAAGTTGCCGAGAATTTCATTTTACATGAATCCACAATCAATACCCATAGAGACAGCAGGCAAGAAATCAAACGACACATTGCATTGGATAAATCTGCTTCAAAAGACCTCTTTAAAGTGTTAAAAAGCAAAGATGTTACCTGAAGACTAAGGTATGCCTGACCAGGCCATGGTGTTTTCAATTGCCTCATTTGCATGTGAAAGCTGGACAATGAATAAGGAAGACCGAAGAAGAATTGATGCCTTTGAATTATGGTGTTGGTGAAGAATACGGACTGCCAGAATGAACAAATCTGTCTGGGAAGAAGTACAGCCAGATGCTCATTAGAAATAAGGATGGCAAAACTTCATCACACGTACTTTGGACATGTTATCAGGAGAGATCAGTCCCTGGAGATGGATATTATACTTGGTAAAGTAGAAGGTCTGTGAAAAAGAGAAAGATCCTCAACAAGATGGATTGACACAGTGGCTGCAACAACGGGCTCAAGCATAACGATTGTGAGGATGGGGCAGGACCAGGCAGCATTTTATTCTGTTGTACATAGGGTAGTTATGAGTCGGAACCAACTGGATGGCACCTAACGACAACAATGTCGGGGTGAGATGATTATTTTTAAGCAAGGTGTTATTCAATTTCCATGTATTTGATTTTTCATCCTTGCTATTCCTGTTATTGATTGCTACTTTTATGGCATTGTGATCAGAGTGAATGCTTTGTATTATTTCAAGGTTTTTTATTTTACTGAAAGTTACTTTGTTGCCTAAAATGTGGTCTATTCTGGAGACTGTTCCATGTGGGCTGGAAAAAAGAATATATACTTTTTTTGCTGTTGGATGGAGTGCCTTATATATGTCTATGAGATCCAATTTGTTGATTTTGGCCTTTATATCTTCTGTATCTCTGTTGAGCTCCTTTCCAGATGTTTTGTCCTTTACCGAAAGTGGTGTGTTGATGTCTCCTACTATTACTGTGGAACTATTTCTCTATTCGGTGCTGTTAGAGTTTGTTTTGCATATTTTGGGGCCCTGTTGTTGGGTGCACAGATATTTATTAAGTCTATGCCTTCTTGATGGATTGTCCTTTTAATCACTATTTTTTTTTTTTTTTTTTATAATGTCCTTCCTTGTCTTTTATTGTTCATTTTTGCCTTAAGGTCTCTTTTATCTGAGATTAGTATTGCCACTCCTGCCTTTCTATAGTTACCATTTGCTTGATATATTTTTTCCATTCTTTGAATTTTAATAAACTTATGTTTTTGTGTCTAAGATATCTCTCATGGAGACAGCATATTGATGGGTCATGTTTTTTATCCATTTTGCCACTCTCTGTCTCTTTATGGCCGTATTTAAACCATTTACATTTACATTACGATCTATGGGTACGAGTTTATTGCTGTCACATTGTTGGGCTTCTTTTGTGGTGCTGACATTTTCTTTGTTCCTCTTAACCCTCCTGTGCTGAGTTCCTTTTATTTGTGGATTTTCTTTTGTTATTGTAGATTTTGTGTTTACTGAATCTTTATGTTTTTTCTTATTTTTTTATTCTGATAAGTATGTTTGTTAACTTTCTTTGTGGTTACCTTGAAATTTATCCTTATCTTCCCAAGTTTGAAGCAGTCTTTTATTACTTAGTATCACCTTGACTTCCTTTCTATTTGAAAGATGTATACCTACACTGTTTATTCCCGTTTTATTATTTTGACTTTGTCCAATTTACAGAATGATGTCTCTATATTCCTGTTTTTAGTCTTATAGCTTATTATTACTATTATTATTGAGAGTTCTTTTATCTAGGTGATATCTGGCTGATGGTGTCCTGTGTCCTAGACTTTGGTTGTTGTCTGATATTGTTGGTTCTCTAACCAAAGGACTCCCTTTAATATTTTTTGTTTATTTAGCTTGCTTATTATGAATTCCCTTAATTTCTGTTTATCTGGACATGTCCTAATTTCGCCATTGTGTTTGACAGAGAGTTTTGCATGATATATTATTTTGAAGTGACAGGTTTCTTTTCAAGGTTTTATAAAATTCATCCCATTGTCTTCTTGCCTGCATATTTTCTGCTGAGTAATCATAGTTTAGTCTTATAGTTTCCCTTTTGTAAGTGACTTTTCATTTTTCTTCAGCTGCTCTCAGGATTCTTTTTTTGTCTTTGGTTTTGTAAGTGTGATTATGGTGTGTCCTGGTGACTTTCTTTTAGGGTCTATCCTATATGGAGTTCTTTGAGCTTGAATGGTCAGTTTTTCATCTTTCATCGTATTTGGGAAGTTTTCCGCTAGCAAATCTTCAACAATCTTCTCTGTGTTTTCCATTTTTCCCCGTTCTGGAATTTTGATCATGTGCAAATTTCTGCTTTTGATTGTGTCCTACCTAATTCTTAGGTTTTCTTCATTTTTCTTCACTCTTTTCTTTGATTTTTCCTCAAAGCAGTGTCCATTGATTTGTCTTCAATCTCACTGATTCTGTCTTCCATTGTTTCAAATCTGCTCCTAAGACTTTCTATTGAGATGTCCATTTCTGAAATTTTGTTATTTATCATTTACATTTCTAGTTGCTGTTTTGTATTAGTTCTGATTGTTTATTTGTTTTGACATTTTGTTTTTGTATTATTTTCTTGAATTCTATTGCTTTGTCTGTGTCTTCCTTGATTTTGGCTATGTTTTAATAGTTTTGTCTGTGTTTTTCATGTTTTTTTTTTCTTAGTTTTGTCTGTGTTTTCCTTGATCTCTTTCCTAATCTCTTAGAGAGCCCTAAATCTTAGTATTTTGAATTCCATACCAGATAATTCCATTGCCTTTTCTTCTACCAGAAGGTCATCTTATTCTTCACTTTGGTCAGTTGCTGGAGTCATCTTGTCCTGCTTATTTATATGTTTTGATATTGTCTGCTGTCTCCGAGACATTAAGATACTATTTTCTTTATTTATTGATTGCATATTCATTTGTTTTGTCCTGCTTTTTTGTTTTGTTTTGATATGTTATGGCAGACAGGCCAGGAGAGTTTTGCTGCTTGCTTGTCTGTGTGCAGGATAGTTCTCACCAACTTGTCTGAGAGGGCAGGGCAGCAGCAGGCAGAGTGAGCTCATTTTGATGTACACCAGTTTGTAGAGGATGTGGAAGGTGGACTGGGTAGGTGCTATCTGTCTCCTGATGTTGGTCCAGCAGTGTGGGAGCTTTCACAGCCCCTGACCAGATAGGCAGGGGTTTCAGGTGGGGAGTGGTGTGGACTCACTTCCCACTGTTCAGCAGCTGGTCAAGTCGTGGTGGGGTAATGCAGGCTTGGTGTGATAGTGGGCTTGAGCATCAGGGGTGCTCTGGCCACAGCAGCATGTTGGGGGCTGGTGGTAAGGGGGTGTAGCATATGGGGCTAGTGTTCTGTCTCCTGTTGGGAGCTTCATGAATTTGCCTTCCAGTACTCCCTGTCTAGGGTCATTGCTGACTATGATCCAAGATGGCAAAGTTGTGCCACTTTAGCTGGCAGGGCACCTCCACTCCATAGGTTTCTTTGTTCTCAGTTCTCCGTCAGTTTCTTCTTCCATTCAGTACTTGATCTAGTTCTTTATCTCTTCATTTGATGCTTAGGCTTCCAGGATCGACATTTGTATCTATTTTACTTAGTTTTTTGGGTCTTAGCTACAAAGAGACTTTATGATGTTTCTTCCCTATAGAACCATGTTGACTATGCCTCCCTTTGTATTTCTTGAACCTCCTCCCTGCTCACAAACGAGTTGTGGCCAACAACTCACTTTATTGCTGGCCACTCCCTGCCATAGCCCTAGTTATAAACCTTAGAAAATTCTTGCACATATTCATCAAGATCCATATATAAAAATGTTTATAGCATTATATCAAAAAATGGAAACAACTCAAACATTTACAGATAGATAGAACAGATAAATAAGTTATGATATGTGCCTAAACCAAACCACCCAAAACCACTGCCATCGAGTCAATTCTGACTCATAGTGGCCCTATAGGGCATAGTAGAACTTCCCCAGAGTTTCCAAGGCTGTAAATCTTTAAGGAAGCAGACTGCCACATCCTTCTCCTCCCACAAAGCAGCTGGTGAGTTCAAAACACCGACCTAGTGCTTTAACCACTGTG
Organism: Elephas maximus indicus; assembly: GCF_024166365.1. Taxonomy (NCBI): domain Eukaryota; kingdom Metazoa; phylum Chordata; class Mammalia; order Proboscidea; family Elephantidae; genus Elephas; species Elephas maximus. The sequence continues at coordinate 142,248,177 of NC_064821.1, forward strand.
CCACCAGGGCTTCTTTTGATATGTGCCTACAATGTAGTATTTACAATAATAAAAGATAATGAATTACAGCTGCATGTAACAACATGGATGAATCTCAGAAAAAGATTGAATTAAAAAACTAAGTCACAGAAAACTGGGTACAATATAATATCATTTCATATCATTTCCATAAAATTCAAAAACAAGAAAATGTAAATAATATATTTAAAAAACACATGCGTGATAAAACTTTTTTTAATTAGGAAATAATGTATGTAAAATTCAGGAAGATAGCTATGTTTTTAGAAACATAAAATTCAGAAATATAGAAAAGTGATAGAGCACACAAGAAGATAAAACACTATTGATCATATTCTGGGTCTTAAGATGGTTGATGATTCATATTGTGTCTTTATTTTCTGCTTTTCCTTCGGACTGAGGGCATTTATATGTAGATCCCTAGATGAAGATGCTGCTGACAATTCGCAAGTGTGTTTGAAAATGTAAAGGTAGAAAAAGCCATATATCCTTTACTGTCATGGCTCCTGCTTCTCACATCACCACCACACCATGGTAAAGGAAAATTTTATTGCTATAGACAGTTCCCACAAGAGTGTCACTCATAGAGTCTCTGGTATGCCTCTTTTTTAAAATAAATATTTTTTCTAATTTCTAAGCCATTGTTCAGTTTTATTTTTTCTTAATTTTATTCATTTATTTCGTTATTGTTGAGAAAATATACGCCAATTCAACAGTTTCTACATGTACAATTCAGTGACACTATTAGGTTCTTTGAGCTGTGCAACCATTCTCACCTTCCGTTTGTTTCTCCCCCTTTAACATAAACTCACTGCCCTCTAGGGTTCCTATGTAAGCTTTCAAGTTGATGGTGTCAATTTGATCCCACATAGATAGTTCTTAAAAGAGCACAATGCTCAGGGCAGACATTTGTTACTAGTTAAGTTAAACTATTGTTTGGTTTTAAGAAGAATTTAGACGATATTTTTCCTCTCAATTTTAAAGATTATCTCAGGGCAAGAATTCCAGGGGTTCATCCAGCCTCCATGGCTCCAGAAAGCCTGAAGTGCATGTGAATTTTAAATTCTGTTCTGCATTTTCCCTCTTTTGATCAGGATTTATCTATAGAATCTTTAATCAAAATATTCAGTAGTGGTAGCCAGGCATCGTCCAGTTCTTCTGATCTCATTGCAAAAGAGACAGTTGTTCATGGAAGCGATTAGCTACACATTCCATTTCCTCCTCCTATTTATGACTCTTCTTTTTCTGTTGCTTCAGGCAAAGAGAGACCAATTGTTGTGCCTTTGATGGCTGCTTGCAAGTTTTTAAGACCACAGGAGTTATGCAACAAGCTAAGAGGTAGAACAGAAGCACTAAATACATTATTATGATAACTGGGATGCCCATTTTTAGCATTCCTGAAAATGGCTTACCTTACAATATCTGTGTACTTTAAAATTATAGTGATTACCCGAACTCTTTTCTAATCTCTCAAGATCTATTTCTAAACTGATGAAGTGCTAGTACCTTTCAATTAAATGAAAAAATAAAAAGAGCGAATCTATGAATGAGGTATTCTTTAATAGGAGATCATTTACCTCAATTAGAATAGCCTGATGCAATTAAAAGGCATACACCATTTTAAAAGAGTGATGTAATTATATGGGAAGACATACATTAAGTATAAAAAAATTGTAATTAATTACACAGTTTGATTTTTAAATGCTAAGACAGCTGTTCATTCCTGGAAAAATGCACTTTTTTTCTTTGTGCTCTTATCATCATACAATTTACTGCTGCTTATGCTATAAACCCCAAAATACATTGTTATTATTTTGTTTCAGCAGTCAAGTTTTGTTTAAAAATTTTAAATGAGATAAAAATATATTAGTGATTTATAGTACTCTTCATTCTTATTTCTACCTAGTATCATTTTCCTTCTCTTTGAACATTTTTTGTTACCATTTCTTATAGTTCAGATCTTACAGTGATAAATTCTCTCAACTTCAGTTTTTCTGGTAGAGTATTTGGTTTTACTTTTGAAAGATATTTTTGCTAGGTGTAGAATTTTAGTTTGACAGTTTCCTTACATTATATTAAAGGCATCTCTCCATTATCTTCTTTCGTGCAGTTTCTGAAAAGATGCTTGTTTTCATCTTTCTTCTTCTGTATGTAATGTGTCTTTTTTCTCTAGCCACTTTTTAAGATTTTTTTCTTCACCATTGATTTTCAGTAATTGTTTTATGATGTGCATTGACATGATTTTATTCATGTTTCATCTCCTAGTGGTTTGTTGGACTTGCTAAGATATGTGCTTTGGTAGACAAAATAGTGGTGCCCTAAATACATCCTTGCCTATCCCCAGAAACTGAATGCTATGTTACATGGTAAGGTGGATTAAGGTTGCAGATGGAATTAAATATTTTATCAACTAATGCCGGGAATGGCAACTTGAAGAGGAATGGCATTGCATTCATTATCAAAAAGAACACTTCAGGATCTATACTGAAGTATAACACTGTCAGTGATAGGATAATATCCATATGCCTACAAGGAAGGCCAGTTGATGCAATCATTATTCAAATTTATGCACCAACCACTAAAGGCCAAAGATGAAGAAATTGAAGATTTTTAACAATTTTGCAGTCTGAAATTGATTGAACATGCAATCAGTGTCCATTGATAATTACTGGTGATTGAAATGCAAAAGTTGGAAACAAAGAAGAGTTGGAAAACATGGCCTTGGTGATAGAAACAACGCAGGAGATCACATGATAGAATTTTGCAAGACCAATGACTTCTTCATTGCAAATACCTTTGTTCACCAACATAAATGGTGACTATACACATGGACCTCACCAAATGAAATACATGGGAATCAAATTGACTACATCTCAAGGAAGAGAAAAAGGCCAGGGGCTGACGGCGGATCAGACCATCAATTGCTCATATGGAAGTTCAAATTGAAACTGAAGAAAATTAGAACAAGTCCATGAGAGCCAAAGTATGACCTTCAGTATATGCCACCTGAATTTAGAGACCATCTCAAGAATAGATATGACACACTGAACACTAATGACCAAAGGTCAGACAAATTGTGGAATGACATCAAGAACATCATACATGAAGAAAGCTAGAGGTCATTAAAAAGACAATAAAGAAAGAAAAGACCAAAATGGCTGTCAGAAGAGACTCTGAAACTTGCTTTTGAATGTCCAGTAGCTAAAGCAAAAGGAAGAAATGACGAAGTAGAAGAAGTCAACACAGAAGATTTCAAAGGGCAGCTTAAGAAGACAAAGTATTACAATGACTTGTGCAAAGAACTGGAGATAGAAAACCAAAATGGAAGAACACATTCAGCATTTCTCAAGTTGAAAGAACTGAAGAGAAAGTTTAAGCCTTGAGTTGCAATAGTGAAGGATTCCATGGGGAAAATATTAAATGACGCAGGAAGCATCAAAAGAAGATGGAAGGAATACACAGACTCATTATATTAAAAAGAATTGGTCAACATTCAACCATTTCAAGAGGTACCATGTGATCAGGAACTGATGGTACTAAAGGAAGAAGTCCGAACTGCACTAAAGGCATTGGGGAAAAACAAGGTTCCAGGAACTGACGGAATACCCATTGAGATGTTTCAACGAACGATGCAGCACTTGAAGTTTACGCAAGGAAATTTGGAAGACAGCTACCTGGCCAACTGACTGGAAGAAATCCATATTTATGTCTATTCCCAAAAAAGGCGATCCAACCAAATACGGGCATTATTGAACAATATTACTGATATCACATGTAAGTAAAATTTTGCTGAAGATCATTCAAAAGCGGCTGCAGCAGTATATCAACAGGAAACTGCCAGAAATTCAAGCCAGATTCAGAAAAGTTCACGGAAACAGATATCATTGCTGATATCAGATGGATCTTGGCTGAGAGCAGAGAATACCAGAAAGATGTTTACCTGTGTTTTATTGACTACGCAAAGGCATTCAACTGTGTGGATCATAACAAATTATGGATAACATTGCAAAGAATGCAAATTCCAGAACACTTAATTGCGTTCATGAGCAACGTGTGCATAGGTCAAGAGGCAGTTGTTCAGACAGAACAAGGGGATTCTGTGTAGTTTAAAGTCAGGAAAAGTGTGCATTACGGTTGTATCCTTTCACTGTACCTATTCAATCTGTATGTTGAGCAAATGATCCAAGAAGCTGGACTATATGCAGAAGAACAGGGCATCAGGATGGGTGTAAGACTCATTAACAACCTGCATTATGCAGATGACACAACCTTGCTTGCTGAAAATGAAGAGGACTTGAAGCACTGATTGAAGATCAAAGACCACAGCCTTCAGTATAGATTGCGCCTCAACATAAAGAAAAAAAAAAATCCTCACAACTGGACCAATCAGCAACATCATGATAAATGGAGAAAAGATTGAATTTGTCAAGGATTTCATTTTACTTGGATCCACAATCAATACCCATGGAAGCAGCAGTCAAGAAATCAAAAGACATACTGTATTCGGCAAATCTGCTGCAAAAGATCTCTTTAAAGTGTTGAAAAGCAAAAATGTCACCTTGAAGATGTGCCTGACCCAAGCCACGGTATTTTCAATCATATCATATTCATGTGAAGGCTGGATAAGGAATAAGGAAGACAGAAGAATTGACACTTTTGAATTGTGGTGGTGGTGAAGGGTATTGAATATACCATGTGCTGCCAAAAGAATGAACAAATCTGTCTAGGAAGACGTACAACCAGAATGCTCCTTAAAAGTAAGGATGGTGAGACTACTTCTCACGTATTTTGGACATGTTGTCAGGAGAGATCAGGCCCTGGAGAAGGATATCATGCATGGCAAAGTACAGGGTAAATGAAAAAGAGGAAGACACTCAACAAGATGGATTGACACAGTGGCTACAACAATGGGTTCAAACATAACAATGATTGTGGGCATGGTGCAGGACCGGGCAGTGCTTCCTTCTGTTTTACGTAGGGTCACCATGAGTCAGAACTGATTTGACAGCACCTAACAACAACGATCGTTATTAACAACAACGATTGGCTAATTTTGAGATGAGGAGATTATACTAGATTATCTGAGTGGCCCCCAATGTTATCACAAGTGTCCTTATAAGCGAAAGAGGGAGGCAGAAGACTTCTTGTCACAATGAAGCAATATGAGAAAGAATTGGAATGCAGGAATTCTCTAGAATCTGGAAAAAGCAAAAAGTTGGATTTTTCCTCTAGAATCTTCAAAAAGGAATGCATTCATGCCAGCACAGTGATTTTAGCCCAGTGAGACCCATTTCAATTTTCTCACCTTCAGAACTAGAAGATAATAAATTTCGTTGTTTTCAGTCACTAAGCTTTTTACAGTTCTTTAAAGGAGCAATACAAAACCAATACATGTGGGTTTAAATGTTTCATAAAACTTGGAAAATTTTTATTCATTGTTCCTTCAAATATTATTTCTGCCCCATCCCACTTCTCCTTTTGCAGTTCTAATTAATGCGTGTTAAATCACTTGATATCACAGAGGTCACCGATGCTCTGTTCTTATTTATTTAGTCTTTTTCTCTTTATGCTTCATTTTAGTTTCTCTGTTATTAATTCCATCCAGCATATTTTTCACTTTATGCATTATAAATCTAATTTAAGCCTTTTCTATATCTTCTGTTTTTCACCACATCATGCTCATATTTTCTCTACCTTTTGAACATATGGGGCATATTTATAATGTCTCTATCACTGTCTTTTTCTGCTAGTTCCATCATCTCTGAAATGTCCAAGTCTGTTTCTTTTGGTTGTTTCTTCTCTTGATTATGGGTCATATTTTCCTGTTACTTTGCATGTCTGGTAATTTTTTATTGGATCCCAAACATTGTTAATTTATCTTTTTAAAAGTTGCTGGATTTTGTTTTATTTCATAGTGTTAAATTCTTCCCTGGCGTGCAGTTAGTTAGAATTATTTGGGTCAATTCAAGGTCAGAGAATCCATTAGTTTATAAATAATTCAGCCCCATTACTAGGTGGAAAATATCCTGAATATTCTACACAAATTCCCATTAATCTGTCTTTATCAGTTTTTTTTCCACTTTGGCTGGTGGGAGCACGAACCATTCTCAATCATGTATGAGCTCCAGGAAATATTCTCCTTCATACTTACTGACATATTTTTCCCCAGCTTCAGAGAGTTTTCTCTCATAGATATGTAGGTCAGGACTTAGTTAAAAACTTGAGAGAATCCCTCTGCTTCTCCCTGGAGCTCTGCATCTATCTGTGCAGCACCCTACTCACTATAACCACTAATTCTAGTCATCTTGACCTCCCCAAATCCAGTCTCTGCCTTCTTAATTCAGATATACTTTAGGGCTCTGTTTGGGTTCCCCTTCTTGGACTACAATCTAAAAATTGTTTCTAGGCAGTAATCTGGTGCTATGATAGGGCTCAACTCATTTCTCTTCTCTTGGAGATCATAGCCTGGCACTGCCTTTCTTCCTATGTTTGAAAGCTGTTGTTTCATAGATTTTTTGGTTTTCTAGTTGTTCAAGGTGTGTCGGGGTTGGGGGCTGGTGGGGAGTAAATTCTAGCCCTGTTATTCCATCTTGACCAGAAGCAAATGTCTGTCCAGTTTATCTAATATTTTATATTTATTGGCATGAAGTTTTTCCTAATATCCCCTAATGATCTTATTAGTGTCTGTGTGATACATAATTATACTCCCTTTTCAGTTTTTTTTAATGCCAAGCTCCCAAAAGATTAGAAAGAAATCTTAGGGAGAAGTGAGTTTATGTTAATGGGGAAGGAACAACTCAGAAAAGGAGGGTGGGAATGGTTGCACAACTGGAAGAATATAATCAATGTCACTATTATACATGTAGAAACAGTTGAATTGCTGTATTTTTTGTTGTGCATATTCTCAAAAACAACAACATAATAAAATTTTAAAAAAGAGAGGAAAAAATATCAAGCTCCTTCTACACCTGGGTTTTGGTATACACTGCTCCCATTGTTTCAAACCATTCCCTGTCCCCAGTTCATACACATACACACCCCTTCTGTTTCACAAACATATTTCCTTTATTTTTGAGGGAGACATTAATGACCCTCGGTCTACCTAAGGTTTCCCTGGCCTGGGCCATCTTATGTTCCTGAGTGAGTATATAGTTGTCTGCCTGCCCTCAAGGCCTACCCCTTTTACTCCAGCTTTAGACTGTTATTGTTAGGTTCCATTGAATCCACTCTGACTCACAGTGATGTTATGTATAACAGAATGAAATGTTGCCCAGTCCTGTGCCATCTTCACAATCATTGGTATGTTTGATCCTGTTATTGCAGCCGCTGTGTCAATCCATCTCATTGAGGGTCTCCCTCCCTTTTGCTGACCCTCTACTTTAACAAGCATGGTGTCCTTCTCCAGGGACTGGTCCTTCCTTATGAGATGTCCAAATAAGCAAGATGAAGTCTCACCATCTTCACCTCTAAGGAGCATTCTGGCTGTACTTCCTCCAAAATGAATTTTTTAATTCAATATTCATCAATAACATCATAATTCAAATGTGTCAGTTCTTTGGCCTTTCTTTTTCATTGTTCAGATTTCATATGCAAATGAGACAACTGAAAATACCACGGCTTGGGTCAGGTGCACTTTAATCATCAAAGTGATATCTTTGTTTTTTAAGGTTTTAAAGAGATCTTTTGTTGCACATTTGGCTAAAACAATATGCCATTTGATTTCTTGACCGCTGCTTCCACGGGCTTTGATTGTTGATCTAGGTAGAATGAAATCCTTGACAACCAATTTGTCTACTATTTATCATGATGTTGTTTATGGGCCCAGTTGTGAGGATTTTTGTTTTCTTCCCATTCAAGCGTAATCCATTCTAAAGGCTGTAATCTTTTACCTTCATCAGTAAGTGCTTCATGTCATCTTCATTTTTGGCAAGCAAGATTGTGTCATCTGCATATCAAAGGCTGTTATTGAGCCTTCCCCCAATCCTGATGACACATTCTTCTTCATATAGTACACTTTCTTGGATTGTCTGATCGGCATACAGATTGAATAAGTAAAGTGAACAGATACAACCCTGACACATACCTTTTCCAATTTTGAACCATACACTATCCCCTTTTTCTTTAGACTAAGCCTCAAGAAATTACAAACGTCGTCTCTCTTTGACCACCATTGTATGCCAGCATGTAGTGCAGTACTTGGGACAGATCAGGTGTTCAATAAATATTTTATGAATGAATGAACACCTTAAAAATGGACTAAACAACCAAGATTTAGGTGAAGCCTTTCCCTCCTCTACCACTTACAAGCTATGTGACCTTGAGCGAATCATTTAACAGCTCTAAGCTTGACTTCCTCCTTTATAAATCATAATAATAATACCTAGATCAAAAAAATTATTGTAAGGATCATATGCAAGATAATACATAGAGAAGTAATTTCTACTCTAGGTATATGCTATATAAAGGTAAGCCTTTTTCTTTTCTTTCTTTAAATCATTAATGATGACCTTGGCATATATTAGATCATAGCATGTATTCTCTAAACTTGAAAGGAAAAAGGAAAAGAGATGGCACCTCATCAAGAACTGTGTGTTTCAAGGGGCAGTAGAATATCCATGCTCACAGAGCAAAAAGGGCAAGGCTTCCTTAAGTTTTAAAGTTTTCAACCAGTTCATCATTATTCACATTCTGACACCAAAACAAGTTTAACTGTGGCACAGTTCATAAGTGCAAAATATTTCATTTGTGGCTGGAATAAATGAGACCCATAATCTCATCAAATGTATATTCAGTAGAAATTCCACTCTGCCATCTGTGGGTTTTCACATACTTCAGTGTAACTCTGAATTTCTAACAGAAAACTCAGCTTTCAAGGACATTATCTGAATTTGTGACAGGATTGTAGGACACTTGCTGGAAAGGTAAAATAATGAACAAGTTTCTTTTTTTTTTTTCCCATCTATCTTGGAGATTCATCTGTGACAGACGTAATAGTGATAATAATTTAATCATAATTATGCTATTATGCCATATTATTGTGACAGTTAAGGTTATAATTTAATGTCACACCCTTTTAAATCAATAAAAGTTATTAATACATTAGAAATCTTTTACTAGTAAAGGTTTGCATGTAGCCAAGATTTTTTTTCTCTTGATGGTATGAAAATTGTATGCTCTGATAAAAAATAACCTCATGGTTTGAGTGACAAACTAGGGATCAAATTTAGATTCCAAACAGATAATAATTTTCAGAGGTCTTGGGTAATTCCCTTAAATTTTCTCCCATGGATGTTTCTCCCTCTCTCTGTGTCTCTTTCTCTCTTTGAAACACCTCTACACTAGTTCACCAAGGATGCTTATTTTTAAAATTTCCCTCACCAGTTATTTTATCTTTCCACATTTGCTCTTTTGACATTATCCTACTGTGCTCCCTTCATGTCCAGACAGGAGCTGAAGTGAAAGCATATATGGGCACGAGACACAGGTCTGGACAGAAAAAAGAAAAAGAAAGGGAAAGAAGCTATTGTGATCATGTTGGCAGCTTGCCAAGTCTCTACAATTTTGATATGATTTCCCCTGAGTCTGGCTAGAAAGATTGCTGGTGCCTTAGCCGTTCTAAATCCCATGTCAACCCCTCCTGAACAGTCTCCCTCTTCATTAGAGTACTGAGCCCTAGGTTTACAGACAGCACTATGGGTCAACTCAAGCTCTCCAAAGTAAATGAAAATACCAACTCAGCTTCTATTTGGCAAAATCAGTCACCTAGACCAGTGCTTCTCCAATTTTAATGTGCCTAGGAATCACCTGGTGATTCAGTTAAAACCCAAATTCTAACCGAGCATGTCTGCAGTGGGGGAAGAGATTCTGCATTTTTAAATAAGTATTTTTTCTCAGGTAATACTGATAGTACTGGCCCCTGGACCACACTGAGTAACAAGGACTGAGACTATTTTCTATACTCCTAATTGAAACCTCCTTCTTTCTACTTCTTCCAGTGTCTCACATTTTTATGACCTTGCTTAAATATATTATATATATATGTATATATTCAACTCAGAAAGAATTACAGAATTTATATGGAATTGAAAATATTATTATCCAAAAAGTATTTCTTTGGCTCTACAATTTTTCTAAGTCTTAGAAACCATGATATGGTTGAATACACACTGGCTGTGTATTTCTAGACCTGGATTTAAATTCTAGCCCTTAATATCCAGGCAATTTTAGGATAATTTAATCAATGTCCTGTCAGTCTTCTCATTCATAGAATGGAGATAATAACATCTACTTTATAGGATATTTGTGAAGCCTAAATAAAATAACAGAAAAATAGTTCCTGGCATATCATAAGTTTTTGATAAATGCTGGGAAGTAGTGATTAGATATATTCAGTTCAATGGAATTACTTAACGTTATATAAATTATTTTTACGTTGTAATTTAGTACGCTGAATATGTCAAAGTTTAAGCAAATGCTTTTTTAAAGAAAAAAAAGAGTCAAGGCGTTATTAACTGTTATATGCTTGGCAAAGAGTCTATTTTTAAATTTTGAATTTCGTTTGAGATAAATTATTTTGTATTATAAAGTGGCTGTGTGGCAGATTTTTTAATCAGCTTTCATTGCCTTTGAAATACATTTGTTAATTGGAAACAAAATAAGTGGCTTAAAATTTCTGTGGCTGCAGCAACTCTAGTTAATATTTCCTAAATGGTGCTTGAAAATAAATACGTTTGTATCAAAAAGTACTTGATAAGCAGCTAAACAGGAAGAAAAACACCCTCCCCCCCCAAATCGCCAGTGCGTCCAGACATATTGACGCATTGATAGAATGGTCTCTAGTAATTTGCCGCTAATCAGTTTTAAGAAATGGATGACAGCAAGGTATTTTTAAACTTTTTTTTTTGCAGCTGAGATGAGTTTGGATTATGTGCACCGACTCACCATTTAAATTCGCCTATATAACCTGGTAGGCTGTTGGTTCAGACGGTTCTTGACCTCAGGGATAACTGCTTGCCTTAGCTGAGGAAGCCAGCTTTTACTTCGGAGTGTGTTGTCTTTCAGCATCTCTGCCTTTTGACAACAATAAAACAGAAAGATTAGGAAAGCAAACCATGAGCTAGTGCAAGAAAAGTCACCTGGCTTTACCCAAACTGCTCATGCTAGTGAAGGAATGACAACCTCCTTTCCTAAGAAAAATCAAGGTAGACCTTGGGGAGCTTTTTAACACCCACCCCCCTGCACAGTTTGATTCACATTTTGAGGTGAGTAGCTCTGGTTTCTTATCAATGTCACAATTGTCTTTGCAATAAAAGACCGTCTGCGTTTCTTCCAATGCCTTAGATTCGGGGTGTGAAGATGTGCTCCTGGCAGGTGACTCCAGCTGTGTAAGGACGTGCCTGATGCAGAATTGATAAATTGTTAAATTAAATTAGTTTGGAGAACATATTCCTCCACAGTGGTGCTTTTTCTTTTCACTTTTCACAAATGAGAAAATAGAGCACTGTGAAGAGGTGGGCGTGTTTTCTAAGGTCTCCTCCAGTTGAAGAGAAACCAGATCCCAGGGATGAGGGCAGAGCTTTCAGCCTAATATTTCAGTGTATTTCCTCCATGGAACAATACTTCCTTTTCCTCTATTCTCCCTTCTAATAATTATTTCTTTCTCTCTCTTTTCTCTTTCCATTTCTCTCTGTGTATATACACACACGCACAATTTTATACATATACGTACATATGTATACATACATACATATGTATATATCATACTTGTATGTATATGTATGTATGTATGTGTGTATATATACATATATATGTATATATAAAAAATTGTGCATGGCATGTGTGTTTGTATACATAAAAATTCTTGTTCTCTCTCTCTCCCCACCCCCGAATCCTGGGTATGGGTAAAAATAAAGGAGTACATTTTATATCCATCAGATTAATTGACAGGGATTCCAACTTTGAAAGGGACTATTAAGCTTGATTTTCTTTTTAATGCTATCTTCTTTTGGCTCATGGCATAAGATAGAAAATAGCATTTTCAAAAGTTTCTATAATCTCCTATATGCTCACACACACACACACACACACACACACGAATCTGCTTTAAAATGTGCTCAACTCTTGATTATTCTACAAACTCATTGGAATCCACGGATAATTTTTTAAAATGTTATCTGATTCAATGGGTTTAACTTTCTCACTTCTCAAATTTTCATCAGCACTGCTCATAAGTAGCAAAATTCATTTGAGGTCTGATGGCTTTGATTACTCTCTGTCCTTTCTACAAATACTGAAATACCTCAAAGCAATATCCAGCAAAGGATAAGGAAAACAAAAGCTAAGTGTACTCAGATAATATGGGCATATCATATTTAGGCCCCAAATTAAAAATAAATGAGGTAATATATGCTTTGGGCTATGAATCAAATCAAAACATTGTTACATGATTATATACATATACATACACAAATACATTTACACTTATACACATGTACACATACATTATTATTATGTATCAATTTATTTCCTCTGCCAAGAATCACATTCTTTACACCATCGACCTGGAAAATCCTATATTTTCTTCAAGGTTTAGCTCAAATAAGGTCTTGTCTGTGAAGTCTGCCAAGATTTCACATGCAGAACTTTTTTTTTTAACATGTGTCTTGAAATTGTGATCTACCTATATATTTATTTCTGTTCCCCTTTACAATGTGAGTTGTTTAAAGGTAGGAGCGCATACACACATTTTCTCTCTCTCTTACACACATATACAAATGTATACGTATACAATGTAAATGGAAAAGTTTCAAACTGGAGGCACTCCTGTCAGACTTAATGACAGGGCCAACATGAATTCCCAGCAAGCAAAGGGTCAGGATGTAAACCGTTTGTTCACGGGTAGAATATGTCAAGATGTAAACAATTTGGTCCTGGGAAAACTGTGTTAGTGACTGCAATCATGTACAACTTATAGCACCACTCACCTAGGTGGTAACTCACACCCTTCTAGAAAGTGGCTGACTTTTACATTTCAAAGGGCTTCAAGCTGAAGTTGATCTTATCTATAATCAATTATTAATCCCCTATTTTCCTTTGATCTCCCTACATACAGACTTCTGTCTTCACTTGAAAGGTGGAGTGCTTATTTTTACCTAGCACTGCCCAGTTCGAGCTGCATTATTCCTCAATAAAACTCTTTTTCTTTCACTCCTAACAGAGTACAGGATTTTCTTCTTTGACAACAATATACATATTCCTAATTTTTTTCAATTTCTTATCTTTCTCAAAATTCCATGTATCAAAGAATAGCCAAACTGCTATAATTACCATTCATCAAATTCCTAATATTTTATGTCCATTTACAAATCCTCTCATGCCCAATTACATCCTAAAGCAAATGATGCCACTATCTATACGTGGAAGTATCTGTGTGTTTTGCATGGCAAATATGTGCACTCTTGAGCCTCCATACAACATCGGCAAAAGCAAACTGGGGCAAAAATAATACCATATATGTTTAAAGAGCCATAAACAAACTGAGCCTTATTAAGCCAGACTGTACATTAAAAAACAAACATGAACTGTGTGAAAGTATAGGTAATCTATACTCATTTTTTTACACAAGGACCTAAGTGTTATTTACCTAAGATGGGTGATACATCATGATTACTCTCTTTCTAGGAAATCACTATATGAAACAGTTCAATATCACAACAGGGACATTGCTGCTTTTGATGTGCATAATTTTAGGTAAAGTAATTGCTTCTAGTGACCCTCTCACTTTTGGGAGTGCACCATAGCATATTTTCAACAGGACATATTGTCTACAGCTGAAGTTGTGTTATTTCTACTTAAAAACAAGAATTTTCCCTGTTATGTGCACCAGCCATTTGAATCTTAAAAATTTGAAATGGTAAGCCATTTTGCATTCATAGTCACAAAAAATTGTTTATTATATTATTTATTTGTGTTTCTATATATTTTTGCTAGTGCTGACTGTAAGAAGAAATAATAATGCAACACCCCAGCTTTAAATTCAAGAAATGCAGGCAACGATTTCAGGTAGTTAGTCTTTCTTACAGACTAGTGTCTTTTGATACACTGAAAAAAACCTAGAGAAGCTGTTACGATGATAATGGAAGAACCTTATACATTTTCATTGACATCAAGTTGCCATTGACATCATGGAATTGACAAGGTAATGGTTTTCACACATACTTCCATTGACACCATTACATCAGAAGTGTCAGACACAATGGAAGTGTCTCCTACAAGATCTATTGGTATTAAAAAAGGAAGAAAAGTAAATGCAGAGAGCCATGATAGTATAGTATTGTGTCTCTTAACATTCCTAATTGTCCATAAATTCATATGATTTATAATAAGCTTCTGGCACAGACATCACCTTTTACACACACAAATTTGGGGAGGAGGAAAGGTGAGAAGATTAGAGATGATGGGTGACAAGGCTATTGTGATAGATGTAAAAATAAACTTTATCTGGAGCTAACATTTATAAAGTACAATGTACAATTGTTAAAACCAGGAACAGACTGCCGTAATAAGAAAATAGTCAAGGAACTCACACCAATTTGATATTTTAGGTTAATTGCTTTATTATTAATACAGAGAGGTTGAACATTAGTTCTGTATAATTAGACAGAAATTATGCAGTGTTTGGTCATTGTAGCAGAATTCTGCAGTTTGCTATATAACTTTGTGCTGAACCAATATAAAAAATAAAGAATTACAGCCTTTAACAAGAGACACATAGTTGGCATCAGAGCATAACTTGAAGAAGAAGCTGATATATGACAGATTTTCATTATTTCCGTGAGGTAAGTCAATGCGATCATATCTGCATTACAGAGTATTAATAAGATGCTAGGTGATATTTTCAGTGTAACTGGAAATACCTCCAGTATCCAGAGATTTAACTCGATTTCTTCTAATCTGTTAACACTTTAATCTTGGATTGCTAGTTTACTTTAACATCTTTAAATTAAAATTCTTTGGAAAAATTGATAGAACTGGATATCTTCTGTGACTTTAGTTAAAATTGTGCTTATCTAAACAATAAGCTTTAATCTCTATATACCTTAGAGCATTCTATGTTTCAGACAAGTGCCAGGCATTGGGACCAGAGAGATGACCCAGAGATGTGGCCTCTGTCCTGTAGATCTTTCATTTCTAGGGGAAAGACAGAGACTGAACAGCTAATCTCCCAATTGTTACTTAATTGCAGGACAGCTGAAAGCTACCTTAGAGAAATCGAGGTGATAAGAGATCATATAAAAAGGCGGACTTGAACTCGTCTTTGAGTCAGGGGAGGCTCGTTGGAGAAATGGCATTTGCTCTGAAAGTTGAAAAAAGAATAGGCTAGCAGACATGAGAGGGGACAAGGAAAGTGTTCAGAGTAGAAGGAGCAGTTCGTTTGAAAGAAATATGGGAGATCAGGGTGGCACTCTGTGTTCCTTTAAAAAAATGTGTTTATTTTCATTCTACAGATTTGAGTGAAATACATTTTTTTTTAAAGAAGGCTATGAAGAAAGGGCATCATCCATTTTCCCATCAATTGGCCACTGTGGCCAGCTCAGTGCATCTGTGAACTCTTCTGGGGGGGTGGGGGGAAAGGCTCTCATCAGGCTACCATCTTGACAGTTTTGATGTGGATTTCTCTCCCTCTCTCTGAATAGTTATGCTCAGGAGACCAATGAATTTAGTTTTTTTTTTTTTTTTTAAGGTAAATTTAATTTCTAGCTAGTCATCTTATTTAGATTTAAATTTATTTGTTCCTAAAATTTTCCATTGGGAAGGTGGCAAGTTATTCTTTCAAAAGTTGTATGTTTTAGGCTAGGCCTAAGCTAATGAACAAGACAAACATAATCCTGCCCTCCCAAAGCTTATCATCTATCAAAGAAATAAAATAAAACACAAAAGAGTACCCATATGTAAAACTGTGAATGATAAAATATTTTTAAAATATAAGTTAATAGTCTGGAGAATGTAAAGATTGGACAATTAATTCATACCACAAATCTACAATCTACAAACATTATACCAGGGGTTGGAAATATGAAGAAACATAACACATAGGGCCAGGGCCTCACAATTTCAAAACTAGATTTACTGTAATTCACCTAATGTTTATTGAGTCCCAACTGTGTAAAGCATTATAGTTCCATTAGTCTTCCCCTCGCCCAGCTTCACCTCTCTGGCCTCCTTGATGTTCCGTAAACATGGCAGGCACAGTCTCATCTCAGGGCTTCGTACTTGCTTCTTCTGTTCTTTGCACTGAAAAACAGAAAACAAAAAATCCATTGCTGTTGATTTGGACTCATAGTGACCCTATAGGACAGAGCAGAACTGCCTCATAGGGCTTCCAACAAGTGGCTGATGGATTTGAACTGCTGGCCTTTTCGTTAGCAGCCAAACGCTTAACCACTGCACCACCAAGGCTCCCATAAAATACTCCCTCACTTCCCTCATGTCTCTCTTGGATGTCACACTTTCAGTGAGAAGTCCTCTGACCACTTTATCTAAAACTTCACGACAACACCAATATCCCCATCTCCACTTCATACTTCAGTTTTCTCCATAGAAAGGCATCTTTACCATCTAACACGCTGTGCTAGTTTCCGAGGCCAGCTGTAACCAATTACAATAAACTGAGTGGTTTAAAACAACAGAAATTTATTCTCTCACAGTTCTGGGGGCCAGAAGCCCAAAATCAATCTGTTCCATGCCTTTCTCTTAGCTTCTGGTGTTGCCAGCAATCTTTGGCGTTCCTTGGCTTGTAGATGTATCACTTTAATCTCTGCGTCCATCGTCATCACATGATGTTCTCCTTGTGTGTCTGCTTCTTTTCCTCTTCTTATTAGGGCAAGTCATTGGATTTAGGGCTCACCCTAAATATGACCTCGTCTTAACTAATTATATCTGCAAAGACTCTATTTGTAAATAAGCACATTCGCAGGTACCAAAGGGTGGGGCTTCTACATATATTTGGGGAGGGGGTCACAATTCAACCCACGACATATGCTATGCATTTTACATATATATAGTATTTATTTTTTTTATTGTCTTTACCACTTGTAAGTTCCTAGAGATCAGCAACATGATGAGGTCATTAGAATTATTTTTATATATACAGAATACAGGGAATTATTAATTGATTTGGCAGCTTTATCGCTTGCTGGAGCTGATAATTCTTTTTTTTTTTTTAAACCTTATTAACCAGGGTAAATTAAGGCAAACCTAAGTAAATAACTAGCCATCAGAGAAAATGAGAATTTGTTAAATACGCAGAATAGCAACATCCATTTTTAAAAATAACTTTTTAATTTTTTCTTATTACAAAAGCAATCCATGTTCATTACAGGAAAAAAAAAAAAAGCAGAAACACTGATAACAAAATGAAGAAAATAAATACAAAACATATTCCCCAAACCCAACTATAACCATTATTAAAGTTTTAATAATTTCTATGCCAAAAATAGGATAATCATTTTTATACTACTTTTTAACAAACCGAATCAATATTCCACTTGCTCAGGTCTCTCTTGGGTGTGCTCTAACCTAATTCACACTAGCATACCTGATGTGACTTGGGGATTTCCTATTTATTCCACAGATGAACCCACTCAGTGTCCATCCTCACTAATGAATGAGTAACTTAAAAGTGTAGGGGAGTTAGCACCCCATAGGGAAAAACTAATTAGTGGGAGACAGAAGCCAGTGGATACATTCTTCCCTCTTTCTACTGACTCCCACATTACAGAGTCCAGAAACATAGTTTATATGGCTTCTTGAGGAGGGTTCGATCTCACAGATTCAGCAATCATTTTCACTTAGCCATGACTAGATCAATAATGCCTCCTCCTCCTCCTATTGGCTCGCCTTCCTTTCCTGCCTCACTTCCATTGTCCCTCACTTCTGTTTCCTGGCAGGGTTTCCATCCAGTTTGTTCAGGTTTGAACTCCTGCTGATAATTTGCATTTCTAACAAGTTCCCAGGTGAAGCTAATGCTGTAGTTAGGAACCAATTCTGAGAACCACTAGTAGAGCAGTGGTTCTCAACATTTATTATACATAAGAATCACCTGGGAATCTTGATAAACTGTAGATTCTGATTCAGTATATTTGGGGTAGAAACGCGAATTCTCAGGAGGAGTTCCAACTGGAATGAACCAGTTTGAAGCCCTGTTTCCTAGGATTGCACTCAATATAATAATAGCACACAACCACCTGCAAGGGGATTTGCTTCCTGGGGAACTCAGGTAAAGATATCTAATTTTTCCCTTCAAAATATATGCTAAAATACTTCCCTATAATTTTCAATTCTTCTATGCATTATGTAAATTCAAGAAGATCGTGGACCATGTTTATCTTCCATATTGCTTCATACTCAGTACCTAGAGTAGCACTGAACATAACTCAATGTGTTTATTCAGACCATAATTGGACATTCAGGCTGTTTCTACTTTATTTTAATATGCCCTGGTTATGCAGCAAAGTCTTGACAGAGACACATGATTCCACATTCTTAAAAGTGGTTTCTCTTGGTCAAAGGGGTCCTTACATGCCTTTAGGTATTTCTGCATGCATTTACTGCCCAGTGTGAATAAAAATTAAGACATTCTATTCATTTTCATCTGTCAGTGATTATTCTAGCAAACCAGGATATTTTCTTGACATTGGCAGAGGAAGAGGCATAACCTGTGTTTTCCTATTTCATCGTTTAAAAACCATGTGTGTGTGTGTGTTTATTGGGTTTTAGGGGAAGATTTACAGTGCAAATGAATTTTTCATTACAAAATTTACACACAAATCATTTTGTGACATTGGTTGCAATCCCCACAATGTGTCAGTACTCTCCCCCTTTCCCTTTTCACCATGGGTTCTGTGTGTCCATTTGTCCAGTTTTCCCATCCCTTCCTGCCTTCTCATCCTTGCTTTTGGGCAGATGTTGCCCATTTGCTCTTATATACTTGATTGAACTAAGAAGCACATGCCTTATTGTTTTATAGGCCTGTCTAATCTTTCCCTGAAAGGTGGACTTCGGGAGTGGCTTCAGTTCTGAGTTGGCAGGGTGTCCAGGGGTTACAGACTCAGGGGTTCCTCCGGTATGTGTTTTTAATGAATGGCAATGAGGGGCTGATGAGTAGGTTCAAGCAAGCAAATCTGGAAAAAAAAAAAATTAAACCTTAAAAATCCTTGCTGCCGAAAACAACTTTTTTTTTTTTTAAATAATAGGATCCCTTTGAAGGACAATACGCAATACAGGGAAAGTCAGCACAACTGGACTAAACCAAAAGCTAAGAAGTTTCCTAAATACAACCAAACATTTCAAGGTACAGAGGAGCAGGGGCGGGGGTCTGGGGACCATGGTTTCAGGGGGCATCTAGGTCAATTGGCATAACAAAAGGTATTAAGAAAATGTTCTGCATCCCACTTTGGTGAGTGGCATTTGGGGTCTTAATAGCTAGCAAGAAGCTATCTAAGATGCATCAATTGGTCCCAGCCCACCCAGAGCAAAGGAGAATGAAGAACACCAAAGACACTAAGGAAAATATAAGCCTAAGAGACAGAAAGAGCCACATAAACCAGAGACTCCATCAGCCTGACACCAGAACTAGATGGTGCCCAGCTACCACCAATGACCGCCCTAATAGAGAACACAACAGAGAGTCCCTGATGGAGCTGGAGAAACGTGGAGTGCAAAACTCAAATTCTAGTAAAAAGACAAGACTTAATGGTCTGACCGAGACTGTAGGGACCCCAGAAGACATGGCCCCTGGACTCTCTGTTAGCCCAAAACTAAAACTATTCCCAAAGCCAACTGTTCAGACAAACAGTAGACTGGACTATAAGACATAAAAAGATACTTGTGAAGAGTATGCTTCTCAGCTCAAGCAGATGTTGTTGTTGTTAGGTGCCGTCGAGTCAGTTCCGACTCATAGCTACTCTACGCACAACAGAACGAAACACTGCCAGGTCCTGAGCCATCCTTACAATTGTTGTTATGCTTGAGCTCATTGTTGCAGCCACTGTGTCAATCCACCTCGTTGAGGGTCTTCCTCTTTTCCACTGACCCTGTACTCTGCCAAGCATGATGTCCTTCTCCAGGGACTGATCCCTCCTGGCAACATGTCCAAAGTATGTAAGACGCAGTCCCGCCATCCTTGCATCTAAGGAGCATTCTGGTTGTATTTCTAAGTTAGATTTGTTCGTTCTTTTGGCAGCCCATGGAATAGTCAATATTCTTCACCAACACCACAATTCAAAGGTGCCAATTCTTCTTCGGTCTTCCTTATTCACTGTCCAGCTTTCATATGCTGGACAAGATACATGAGACTAAATGGGCAGGTCCTGTCCGGAGGTGAGATGAAAAGGCAGAAAGGGACATGAGCTGGTTGAATGGACATGGGAAATACAGGGTAGCAAGGAGGAGTGTGCTGTCACATTATAGGGAGAGAACTAGGATCACATAACAATTGCGTGTATAAATTTTTGTATGAGAAACTAACTTGAACTGTAAACTTTCACTTAAAGCACAAAAAAAATTATATATGTATAGGAAAAAATTACCTCAAAATAAAAAATAATAGGATCCCTTTCCCTGCTACCCCTCTCCGAACAGTAATTTACTTTTCCTGTCACAGAACATAACACCAAACAAATTACACATCTATTTGTGGCTCTAAGCTTAAAATGCTCAGTCCAATGTTTTTCACTATAAACCATAGGCAAAGTGATTCCAGGGTGTTATTTCTGATCGTAAAAGAAATCCTGGGAGCTCTTTACAATTATTCCTGCATGGATCAACGTGGCATAAAGCAGCAGCCCAGAGATCAGTATGAGACATATTCGAAGCTGAATCCATGCTGACAGAGAAATACTTTCCAGTCATCAAATACTTGAAGTACCTCATTTCCTATGAACTGGATTATCTCTTCATAAATTGTGGGCAACAGCTGAGTTTAGCCCCTGCCTTTGTTACCGAATGTGGCAAGCTGATCTGGGAGTAAGGGAGACAACAGAGTAATCGGTTTCAGAAACCAAAATATGCTTATTGTTTGGGAAACTAATCAGTCCATTCTCTGCATGAAAGGAAAAGCCACACTTAGAAACTTGTTCGCTGTGATGAGTTTGAACGCCCCATACCAAGCGTGGTATTAAAACTTTGCATTGGAATTTGGAAGATTGCTTTTTCTTAGTATCAAGTTAATTACTTGACAAATAAATTCAAATTGATAGATACCAGAAAGTCAGCCTAACAGCCTTTATCTCACTACTATATCAAAGCAATGTCAGTGAACGTCACTACAAATAGTTACTTAAGAAAAGGCAGGGAGTGGGGGAGAAGGAAGCTTTTCCTTTCTCTTGAAACCTTTTTTTGACTATCTCAAAAAGTTCTTCACAATGTGTGACAAACTTGCTTAAATAATATGTTTTCGTAGCCTCATTAAAAGTTTGACTTACATGGAAGGAGGGATTTTGTTGCTGATGTGACTAAGTTACGGATCTCAAGATGGGGGAATTAGCATGGATAATGCAATCACAAAGAGGCAGGAGGGTGAGTTAAAGGAAAAAAAAAAAAAAACAGCCAGTTTTCGTGAAGTTGACGGGGACTCATGATGACCTTCAGAGGTCAGTTGCCAGGCCTTTCTTCCAGGTAATCTGGGTGCCTTTCAGTTGGCACCTGTACACATTGAATGTTAGCACCACGCAGAGACCACCCAAGGGAGTCAGAGAAGGGGATGTGATGAGGGAGGCAGAGGTCAGAAAGAGTCAGAGATTTGAAGGTGCTATGGTTGGCCTTGAAGATGGAAGAAGGAGCCATGAGTAAAGGACTCAAGCAGCCTTGAGAAGTTGGAAAAGGCAAGGAAACAGACTCTCCCCCAGGACCTCCAGATACAGCCCAACCATGCCAACCCTTTTTCTGACCTCCAGGTCTACAGTAATATAATAAATTTGTAGTTTTAAGCCAGAAAAACCAAACTCAAACCTACTGCCGTCAAGTCAATTCCAACTCATAGTGACCCTGTAGGACAGAGCAGAACTGCCCCATAGGGTTTCCAAGGCTGTAAATCTTTATGGAAACAGACTGCCACATCTTTCTCCCATGAAGTGGCTGGTGGGTCCGAACTACTGACCTTTCAATTAGCAGCTGAGCACTTTAACCATTGTGCCACCAAGTCTCCTCTTGTTTTAAGTCACTAAAAAAAAAAAAAAAAGTTTTAATCAATCATGTGTCTTTTAATGAGAGCAAGAAAACCATATTTTTTGATGAAATTAAGAACACCAGGTATCCAAAAGAAGGGCCAGTGGGTACAGCAGGCTTCCTGGGCTAGATGTCAACGATACCCCCATCTATTGCAGAACCTGGGGCATCGAAATAAAACCATCATCACACAACATCAATGCATTGTTGCTTTAATAATCACTGTTTAAATTTCCCCTGGCATTTTAAAAAGCACGTATTAAAAAAGAAGAACATGCACAACCTAGGTTGTGCACGAATCCTGAGACCTCTCAAGTATAAGTGTGTCCCATTAGGTAATTTTTAGTTCCATGTCTACAGAGAGTAAGAAATTTGTGCTCAACCCCAGTCTATAAATTTCTGTGTGCCTATTGACATAATATGTAGATGTCCTTGGCCAGATAAAAAGACAGAAAGAAAGCTGCCTGTCTTCCTGCACAAGCCACAAAGCACTGCAAACCCTTTCAGAGACCTCTCTCTCTGTAATCAAAACAATTCTCCAAGGCCGAGCGATGGTCTGAAAAAAACTAAGATTAGGAAAGAAAAGGCAAAAGAATCAAACCGGCAGATTTTTGACCCACATTTGTTGAAATACATTTTCTTATACCTAAACAAACAAAAACAAAGTTTTGATAAACTGTGTTCAATGTGGCTTATTTAAAAAAAGAAAGAAAGAAAGACCTAATCATAGAATAAGCATTGCCAGGGGAACCAAAACTACAGCATTCATCACAAACTTGCTCTTTCCTTCATTTTTTAAAATGTAGACTTGCCCCTAACTTTTATATGTTAGACTGACAGATTTTATTCTTCTGGAAGCAATCCTGCCTTTTCTCATGATTTTAAGTACCTAGAGTCTGCTGGCATCCAGTAAGTGAACAACTGATGAATTTAAGGAGCCCTGGTGACTCAACAGTTAAGCGCTTGGCTGCTAATCCAATGGTTGGTGGTTCTAACCCACCCAGTGGGAGAAAGACCTGGAGATCTGCTTCCGTAAAGAGTACAGTCATGAAAACCACAGGGAGCAGTTCTACCCTGTCACATGGCATCACTAGGAACCAGAAACAACTTGGACAGCACCTAACAACAACGTACAGCAAATAGCGTCTTCAAGCACACTAGTTTTCAACTTACTTCAAAGGTCAACCAGCTGCATTAATTTCAACCTAAATTTAATTTTGAATTGAGAACGAAATTTGCCAAGGATAGAACTTGGACTTGATTCTTTAATGTCCAAGTCCTATTAGACTAAGCTTCAAAATGAGTTGCTGCCCTTTCTTTGGAAAACCAATTCCATCTGTATAGACTATTGGCATCATAAAAGAGATCATTGTCATATCATCAAAAGCTACCCTGTTTCCAGAATCATAAATGGTCTTCATTTCCTAAATCAATACACCTCTTACGCACATTTTTTTTAGGTGTCAATCGTACGTATTTACATTTAACAAATACTTAAGATTGTTCTGACACCATGGGGAGATGTATAAAGACAAATATCAAATACTGCACCATGTCATCAGTCAGTAGCACTACCGAATGAGCTTTTCAATACTAAGCTACATGATAACCAGTTTCTGCCAGACATAAAGTGGACTTGTATTCACTCAGCATTTCAGCACTTCTTTGGAACACAACCACTTTTTAGAATTACAAGGTTACTTAATTGAAAGTAGATTTTAAAATTATAGTAGTTGTTAAATACTAGGAGCTAAATTTTCACTTGTATGCTTAAAGCTGTTATTTGGAGCTGAATTGGGTAGGCAGTTTAACAAGCAATCGGAAACGTTTAAAATCACCAAGATCATTACCCAGTAAAATTAAAATCCCCAAACCAGAGGGTTTAGCATTGCATGGGAATTTGTGAGTGACACCAGCATCTCCATCAGGAGCACATCTGGATATGTAAGAATATTTGATACATTGTGCCCATCTGAGCCCTGGCGGCGCAGTGGTTAAGAGCTTAGCTGCTAACTAAGAAGTTGGCAGTTTGAATCCACTCCTTGGAAATCCTATGAGGCAGTTCTACTCTGTCCTATAGGGTGACTATGAGTTGGGATGGACTTGATGGCAATGGTTTTGGGTATTTTTTGGGGGAGGGGGTTGCCCATCTAAGGAGAACAAGCGCAGACCAGGAAGTCCCCAGCCTCTGGGAATTCATGCTTCCTGGGGCTGCAGGTATGGACTCCAGTTGCAGTATCAGAGAACTGTCAGTTCAGGGGAAACGCACTCTGCATGAGTGACTCTGTGATGTGTGCTCACATGCACATATGTGTGCAAATCCTATTTCCAAGACCTGTACCCTGGGGATAGGGTGGGAACAGGGGCAGAGTGTCAGATTACTGGTTCTAATGGTCCCGAATTGACAATGGTGAGCAAATAGCATGCTAGGATGTTGTGGTAGTCAGAATATTGCCCCCTCAAATATGTCCATGGCCTAATCTCCAGAACCTGTGACTCTGTTACTTTCCATGGCAGAAGAGACTTTACAGATGTGATTAATTTGAAGATATTGAGATGGGGAGATTATCTTGGATTATCTGAGTGGGCCCAATGTAACCACAAAAGTCCTTGTAACAGGGAGGCAGGAGGGTCAGAAACAGAGAAGATGTGACTGCAGAAGCCGAGGTTCCGGAGGAGAGAAGATGCTGTGCTGCTGACTTTCAGGATGCCCATGAGCCAAGGAATGCAGGCAACCTCTAGAAGGTGGAAAACTCAAGGAAGGGATTCTCCCCTAGAGCCTGCTGAAGGCATCAGCCCTGCCAACACCTTGATTTTAGATCAGGGAGGCTTCTGACTTCCAGAACTGTGAGATAATAAATTTGTGTGGTTTTAAGCCACTATGTCTGTAGGGATTTTTTTTTAAACAGCAGCAATAGGAAACTAACACACATGTTTAAAGAGAGGCAGTGTGCATTCAGTCAAGACACATTCACCCAGTGCCCACATGCTATGCATAATGGAAAGGGCATGGCCATTCACATCAGACAGGTTTGATGGTGAACATTGGACATGTAACTGAGCCTCTCAGAGCCTCCGTTTGCTCACTTGTAAAATGAGACTAATGATATCTACTGCACCTTGTTCTTATGAAAATTAAGTGAGATAATGGCCCTCAGCCTTTCTTTGCCTGTTTCTAGCTTGTTTAGCCTCAGATTTATTCTCCACCCAACCGCAATATATGTATGATCACCTGAAGACCACCATCACCACTCCCATCCAACCCACACCCCACACACACATCTACTACTGTCAAATCTGTTGATTAATTCCTGTTGTGCTCAGAAAAGAAAATCCAAACTCCTGAACCATGCTGAGAAGGTCATTTAGAATCTGAGCACTGTATATCTCTTCGGTGGCCCCTACACTCTATATTCCAGGAACATACAATTGCTTTACAGATTCCAAAACTTGGAATGTTTTCTCTTGCCTCCAAGTGGGTCTTATGCATTTTTCAAAATCCAGTTCAGATGAGGAAGTTTTGTAATCTTCCACCAGGGTCCAGTGGCCCACTTGTCCATTGGTCTATTGTAGCACTTATATACACTTGGCCGTGAGCACCTAGTGGGCTGAGACCACATTCCTCTGTGTCTTTCCTATGACCCTTAATGTGATGTCTAATGTCGTAAGAATGCAGTAAATGATGGATAAGTGAAATACATAACATTTAGTTATTCATATAAATGAAGAGTAGCAGTGGAGTGCACACACAGAGGATCTGACAGTTTAAAAAATCTATGTACTAGAAATGTAAAATAATAACAGTGATATTTATATGGCACTTCACAGTTTACTAAACACTTTTACATAAATCATATAATTTGATACTCTCAATAATGCAATATCACTTCAATTTATAGATAGAGAAGGTGAAACTCAAATAGGTTAATTCCAGATTTTCCTTTCTATTTGTCTGTTTTTATTATTAGACATTTAAAAAATTATTCTTATAAATACTATATCAGAAATTAGGCCCACAGCCTTAGCCACAATTTACTGTGCGGTGAAGACATTAAAAAGTTGTGAACTAGAGACCAAAGCACAGGGATCCTTGCCCTAGTTTGAAAAGCGAATTTTAGACAGAATCAAAATTGTCTACTGTTAAAACAAAAATCATATTAAGCCAATAATAGAAATTGACTGACATTTATTTAATACGCAATTTGCAAATCAGGGTAACATTTCCGCTAGGGACTGAAAAATGTTCCAAAGATGAAAAGAAGTTCCGAAATTCTTATACTCCATCTTATTGACATTGGCATGGAAACAGGGCCACAGCATAGTTTATACAATAACAATTTACCCTAAAACACAGCTCTAGTCTACGTTTCTGTTCCTCAAAGTTGGCTGCACATAAATAATTCTTTAAAAGAGCATGTCTAAGGCAAAGTGGTTTTTACTAGTTTAACTAGATCATTGTTTGACTCAAAGGTGACTTTTAGGAGACCATTTTCTTCAATGTTCAAGGTTTAAAAAGGCATCTAAGGGCAATGGCCTGGGTAGGTTGCCCTAACTCCATAAATCTGAATTCCAGGAGAATTAAAACTGTTTCTCACTGCCTAACAATGAGGTTCTCTAAGCCACTTATTTATTATAGAGTTAGCGTATCCCTTTGACAAAGGTTTGCTTGATTTTAAAACTTTTTGATCTCCAATAGCCATTATATTTGTGAATGAATGGAAAGTAAGGTGGTAGTTATAAGTTTTAAAATATTGCATGTTATTGGCTCTGAGCACTGAACTGTGTTGTCATCAGGAGCTGAGAAACATCTCTGAGTTATCTGAAAGCTGATGACATTTTGCATATGATTTTTTTTTTATTAGATATGAAGCTTTTTACGGGTCAAGAAAAAAATCCGCTATTTAACTACTGTCTTAGGCTGGGTTCTCTAGAGAAGCAAAACCAGTTAAGAGTATAAATATATAGAGAGAATGATTTATATCAAGGAAACTGCTTATGTGATTGTAGAGGTTGGAATGTCCCAAGTATATGGATCAGGATAGAACCCTTTCCCAATTCACAGAGCTGCAGAAGCTGGTGAACCCAAGATCAGCAGGTCGGTGAGCAGGGCTCCTGCTCACAAGCTAGGAAGGTTGAGGAACCCCAAGGTTGGCAGACAAGACCACAAGATTTCTCCTGATTCACATAGCTGCAGGGGCTGGTGAACCCAAGATGGACAGGTATGCTGCTAGCTCAAGTCCCCAGAACTGGAGGTCAGACAAGAGGCAACTGCTGGATCCAGAACAAGCCTAAAACCTTGGCTAGGCAAGTAGGAAGGAAGTAGGTGGTGGAGGGCAGAGAGATGAAGGCTGAGGGGGTGATGAGCCACCACAGGCCCCACCCCTGCTGGTACTACTCAGCAGATTCCATCATGGGGATGAACACATATCAAATTTCAACAGGGAAGTGATCACAACATTATACAACTGCCAAAACACTAAGAATCAGGGCCTAACCAAGTTGGCACACAATCTGAACCATCACAACTACGTTAGCACTGGCTTGTGTCTGTATTATGTCAAGCTAGGCATCTATAAATGTGCATTTTGGTGACATCACTGAATGATTCTCACATACCTGGATTCTATGAAGTAATGGTAAAATAACTGTAAAAGTTATGTTATTTGATAAATTGAATTCTAAACTTTATTCACCTTTCATCTATGAGTTTTTCCAAATAAGCTAATTTTAATATCATTACTATTTGTCTTTATGGAATACAAAGCAAAATAACACCAACACGCACATGCACACACACACACATACACAAACACTGAAATTTTATTAAAAATCTTACTGAGGAACTATTCAAAAGGAAAAATCTAGAAAAATAGTAATAGGGACACTTACAAGGAATAGAAGGAATAGTGTGATTTAAAGATGTGCACTATTGTTTACTTTTTTTAAACTTTAATATGGATCACTGTAGCTTTGCTACAAAGAGCAAAATCTCAGCAACAGTTCCTTGAGAAGTACAAGGAAACAGATTTTGGATCTCAAAACGGATGATCTCTGTCACAGCTATCTAGTGCTACTGTAACAAAAATACCACAAGTGGACGGCTTTAACAAAGAGAAGTTTATTCTCTCACAGCCCAGTAGGCTAGAAGTCCAAATTCAGGGTGCTGGCTCCAGGGGAAGACTTTTTCTCTCTGTCGGCTCTGGAGGAAGGTCCTTGTCATCAGTCTTCCCTTGGTCTGGGAACATCTTAGCGCAGGAAACTCAGGTCCAAAGGACAGGCTCTGCTCCTGGCACCACTTTCTTGGTGGTACAAGGTCCCCAGTCTCTGTTTGCTTCCCTTTCCTCTTATCTCTTGTAAGATAAAAGATGGTAAAGGCCACACCCCAGGGAAACTCCCTTTATATTGGATCTGGGATGTTACCTGAACCATAGGCAGAGATAATGATTTACAACACATAGGAAAATCACAAACTAGAGGACAACCACACAATGCTAGGACTCATGGCTTAACCAAGTTGACACATATTTTGGGGGACACAATTCAATCCATGACAATCTCTTAACTGTTTTTAAGATTCCTGCTCAGGTTAGGGATTAGAATTTATTACCCCTAAGAGAGTGGTGTGGTTTCCCAACTTGAATGTTCACTAGAATCACATGAGAAGCTTTGCAAAGAGAGAGATTCTGAGATTTTACTCCAGTTCTACTGAATCAGTCTTGCATTCTATGATTTACAGTTATTCTAGGTTTGGTCTATAGATTTATATTTAAAACATAAATCTATTAAAAACACCATTTTTTTTTTGTCTTTTACAAGTCACACGCAACAATCATTATTTAAAAAATCTTTTTGTCTGTTATATATTCCTTTTTTACTTAGCTGTAGTACATCTTTGAGTGTTTTTTTTTTCATATGTTGATACATAAAGGTTTTGAGTCCCTGCATATCTGGTATAATTCTTTTGCTGTCCTATTTAATTGAACTTTTGACTGAGTAGAGAATTCTGGTTTAAAATTTCCTTCTTTTTCCTCAGATCTCTGAAATCATTGTTCCACTGCCGTAGTGGCTAGGGTTATGACTAACCTAGTTCGTGTTTTTTTTTTTTTTTTAACATTTTATTGTGTTTTAGGTGAAAGTTTACACAGCAAATTAGATTTCCCTTCAACAATTCATACACAAATTGTTCCGTGATATTGGTTACAATCCCCGCAACATGTCAACACTCTCACCATTTCCACCCCACCTACCCCATTTCTATTCATTCAGTTTCCCTACTCCTCCTTGCCTTCTCTCTTTGCTTTAGGGTAAATGTTGACCATTTGGTCTCATATAGTTGACTGTTCAAAGGAGCACATTCCTGACGGGTGTTATTGTTTATTCTATAGGCCAATCTATTATTTGGCTGAAAGGTGACCTTCGGGAGTGGTTTTCAGTTTCAGATTAAAAATGCATCTTAGGGCAAATAATCTTGAGGGTTCCTTTAATCTCTACCAGTCCAGTAAGTCTGGTCTTTTTATGAATTTGAGTTTTGTTCTACATTTTTCTCTCACGTAATTCATGTTCTTTTGTAGGTAACCTGTTTTTATTTCTTCCCCTTTCCCCTGTGGAGACGTTTATAGCTTCTCATTTATCCATGGAATTCTGAAATTCTTCAGTATGTTCTAGATTTTATTTTAAACCTCATTCACCTTATGAACTGAAATTTATTTTATTTCTTTGATTATTTCTTTTCCATTGTATCTCTTTTTGTCATTCAAAGATTATATTATATAAATGCTGAACTGCCATATCCTTCTGCTATCTTAAATCTTCTCAGATATTGTCCATTTTTTTTTAAGGGTTCCTTGATTTCATTTTCTAAATCACTAGCCTTAGCTTTATTATCCTTTGTATTATCCAGTCTACCTATGAAATTTTAATTTTGGAAATTACATTTTTTAGTTGTTGCTGTTGTTAAGTTAGTTACATTAATTCTTATTCTCTGAGTGCTCCTTTTTCCTAGTAATCCATTCTTATTCAATAAATGAGATACTCTCACATTTCTCCTTGACACTCCTAATTAATATTTTTTGGAGTTCTCTTCTGTCCCTTGAATTTTCTGTGTTTCCCGTGGTGTCAGTTGTTCCATATTTTTCATTTTTGTCTTCTGTCATCATTGGTTTCCTCCACATTGGTGATCCTTGGTTATTTGCTTAAGGTTATGGGTTGATTAGTATAGTTGTTAATATGATCTCCTCTGCAAGTCTCTTATCTTAACAGGATATTCCCTCAAGTGGCAGGGCAGATAGCAAGTTCTGTGTAGGTTTTAAGGTATGTGAGTACATAATAGGCATGAAGACTGACGGCTGTCTTCTCCAACTGCCAGATAAGAAGGACTTTAGCAATGGAGGATTCTAGTCTATTTCTTTCCTGGGAAAAGCTGCCTTTCCTTCATATTTCACTCCATGTTTATTTGGAGATGCAGAGTTGCTTCAGCCTTGACTTCACTTGTTTCTTTCTCAAGTTCCTACCTATACAGAATTCTCACAAGCTAGTGGTTCACTTTCTTCAGGAAGAAAAAAAATCAAGAGCCACTATTCTCTGTGAGTGCCGTGAAGAGCGAGATGATGGTGCTGCTTGGGCCCAAACTTTCTAATTGCCACACAGCCCACTTTGGCTCTTTCTGCATTGACTCTAAACTTGGCATTTCTCTGGGGCTCCTTCCAGTAAGACTGATCTTATTCTATTTTGTGCCCATGGATCACTCTTCTCATCTTTCTTATCATTCTGCTTTCAGTCTTATAATGTTTCCTTTAAATTATTAAGCATTGTCTGTGCTCTTTGTCATTATCATTCTAATCAGATGTGTATATATTTTGTTTCATTTCATTGTATAGTAAAACCTGCTAAAACCAAAACTTGTGTAAGGCAGAAACTTGTCAGAGAAGAAAAATTCAAATATTTTCCACTAAAATAAGCAAGAGAAAAGTGGTAAGGCTGCATCCTGTCAAAAGCAGAAAATTTACAAGACCTGGAAAAACAAGGCAGCCTGTCGAGTTCCGGTTCTCACAGGTTTCACTACAGTTCGAGGGATAGGAGTGGTAGATCTACGTGTTCATTTTGTTATTTTTTACCTCAATTTTCTGTTCTTAAATGTCTTTTAGGTTGGATTGTGCCACAGTCTCACCTATTCAACCATTTAATTGGCTTCTTACTCTCTTCATTACTTTTCAGAAAAGACACAGACCAAAAAAAAAAAAAAGAAACAACTCCAAACCAAACCCACTGCCATCAAGTTAATTCCGACTCCTGGTGATTCTATAGGACAGTAGAACTGCCCCATAGGGTTTCCAAAGCTGTAAATCTTTACAGAAGCAGATTGTCACATCTTTCTCCACCAGAATGGCTTGTGGGTTCAAACCACCAACTTTTTGGTTAGCAGCTGAGTGCTTTAACCACTGTGCTACAAGGGCTCCTTAAAGGAACAAAAGGCTCCCTCAGTTATGCAGACCAATTCAGCCTTCTTTAGCCCCTATCCTCAGCACTGAGCACCATTTGCAGCTCCAAAGACTTTTTCAATCTCTGGTACACTTCAGTGAGTCATCTACTAGGGTTTTACCCCTCTTCTTGCATCACTACTTTCTACTAAGGGGAGAAGGTGACAGAGAGCTATAATTTCTCCACTGACAAAAGTTACACCATCTCTGTCAGAGGACAGACACAGCTACATGCAGTTTGAGTTTTAGATACCATTTTTCCTTCCTATCGCATTTTATTAAATTAAACAGAAAAAGCATATAGACAGCCTTATATACACGATGTGGGAAGAAGTGGTTTCAAAATCTAGAGGAAGAGAGATGCCATTTGACCCCTTCTTTCTTCATTATTCCCAACCCATGTACTCTGCACTCTTTAGCAACATAAGAGTATTCCAGTTCTCTTCTGACTAAAGAATTCAAAAAGGTCAGGGTGGTGAATGGTTGCTAAGCATTATTATCTCTTCCCTCTAATAAGTGTCCACTGGTCTTGTTTCTGACTTAAAAAAAAAAAAAAGAATGTTCTACACACCTTCTCAGTGAGTAGAAAACAGTAGTAATAAAGAAGCATTTTGGGAATGGTTACTCAAAATTATGGAAGTAGGGAAGTGGGCCACAGGGTGACAACTGGTTGAGTACATATTGGAATTATCTACTAGGGTAACAAAGAAAGTATTTTCCACTTTTTATTTAGAAAGCAACATAGGTTGGTCACTCACAGGGGAGAAAGGGCCATATTAACTGAAATAACTCATTGACTTGAACTACCAGGCTCAAACCCTTCGTTCCTGCTTGCTGTCCTGCCCTCTTTTTTTCCTTCTTCTCTGTTCCCTTTCTGCAATCCAGACATCTTAAATATTTATTGAGTATATACATACATATGTATTACATACACACATGTATCTGTGTGCATGTGTGCGTGTGTGTGTGAGTGTGTGTATATATATATATATACCAGAAAGGAGACTGGGTGGCACAAGAAGTTTGCTTTTGCTAAGGGCTGCTAACATAAAGGATGGTGATTTGAACCCATCCAGTGGCTCTTTGGAAAAAAGTCCTGGTGAACTGCTCCTGTAGAGATTACAGCAAAGAAAACCCTGTGGGGCAATGGGGCAGTTCTACGCTATAACACCTGGGGTCATCATGAGTCAGAATGGACTTGACAGCAATAATATCAGAAGGAGCCCCTGGGTGGTGCAAAAATTATTGTTCAATAATTTCCCCGTTTGACTGGATCACTTTTCTTTGGAATAGGCATAAATATGAATCTCTTCCAGTTGGTTGGCCAGGTAGGTGTCTTCCAGATTTCTTGACATAGATGAGTGAGCACTTCCAGTGCTGCATCCATTTGTTTAAACATTTCAATTGGTATTCTATCAATTCCTAGAGCCTTGTTTTTTTGCCAGTGCCTTCAGTGCAGCTTGGACCTCTTCCTTCAGTATCATCAGTACTTGATCATATGCTACCTCCTGAAATGGTTGAACATCAATCAAGTCTTTTTGGTACAGTGACTCTGGATATTTCTTCCAACAGTATAGTACATGGAAATGCCCAGGGTAGTAATGGGGCAAGAGTTGTTGAAGAGCACTGAAATGTTCACATTGAAGGAAGCAGAGTGAATGGGGGGTAATGGCACAGCAGACACCTGTAAGGTACAAAGAGATTGAGCTGTCAAGAGCCTCATATTCCATGCCTTGGAATATGTGCCATATTCTGAAAAAACAAAGGTTTATGAGCAAGGGCACAACATGATAAGATTTTATTTTAATGAAGGTAACTTTTGCAGGGGTATGGACGAGGGACTTGAAAAAGGTGGTAGATGCTGAGAAAATCAGTTTGGGAGAGTCTTTTATCAAGTGAGGAATTGAGCAAGACAAACCAGGGTAGTGTCAGTGTAGATGAAAAGGAGAACAATTTATAAATATTACTGAGATAGAAGCAACAGGTTTTAGTATTCAGATGACGTGAAGAATGAGAAAGGGGGAGAATTTGCTTTAACCTATGGCATGGGACCAATATTGTGTAACTTGTCCTTGAACATTGGCATTTCACTTCTTGGCGGAATCTATAAGGTTTCTTCACTGTGGCATGTATTCACCACTTCTCAAAAGAAACTATTTAGGTTCAGTCACCAGTTCTACAGTTTTTCCTTAGCCTTCTTGCCTGCAACCCTAAATAAATGCAGCAATATTTGAAATGTTGAATAAATAAATCCTTTGGGTCTTGAAGCTGAATTCCCAACATAATTGATTTCCCTCTTTGTGGGTTTGGAAATCTTCACTACTTGTGCCAAGCATGTAGATCATGAGCAGCAACCTGGCATTCCGGGGAAGTCAGTCTACGTCATCCAGGAAGATGGATTGGGATTCTTGGCTCGTTGACTCATAGTTGGAGTTTATGGGCCTCTTCATTGGTTGAGAAAACACAACTGGGCTTCCAGGGGCCAAAAAAGTCAGGAAGGACATGAAACTTCAACAATCTTATGAGGTCATGTAAGTGTTTATAGAAGGAGAAATGCAGAAAGATTAAGTATAGAAAAAGGTGAGGGACAAGTGAAAGAAAAGGAAATTTGAAGAGGTGGCAAAGTCAATCAAATAGTATGGGTAACCTCGTGAACAGCAGATTTACACTAAGCAAAATTAACAAAGGAATATTAATCACATATTGATCTCTCTAGTTATGTGCGAGTGATGCAAGGGAGTACAAAAGCAGTTGAAGATATGAGCCCTCCCACTACAGAAATTTACATTTTATTCTTTTCAGCATTTCCAGTCCCACTCATCTTCTCTCCTTTCTACAAATCCATTCAGAGTGCCATCAAAATACAGAACACCAAGAGAACGATTTAAAATGTTTTGTACTTGTCTTCCCCCGCACTCTGTATCCTATCGTTTAGATCTCTCATTAACACATATATGGACATGTATGCCTCTTTAAATGCATTTATCTTAGCTGTAAACTTTGTAAGAGTAGAGATTAAATAAAAATAAATGCCACCAACCCCTTTCTGAATGCCTAGCACAGTGCCCTGTGCGCAGTGAGATCTTAATAAATATTAATTGATGTTCACTTCTGACTGGGATGACTGCTAAATAACAGTTTTATAAGTGAACAATGGAGGCCTGCTTTGTGCCTTGCTATTTGGATCTCTGCAGCAGTAATACAACTTGGGTACTTATTTTAGCTCTGAACTTTTTCATTTAAGAGAAAGAAAAAATCGGAAAATGAACCCTGAGATCATTTTTTTTCCCCCTACTTCGTTGATCCTTGTAGAAAGCATCCCTGTTCCACTGCACTTTCTTTGACCTTCCATTTCATTGAAGTTATGCCTCTAGGAGATAATAGAAATACATTTACCAAGCATTGTTTACTCAATCATTCATTTCAAAGCATTATTTATTGTTGGTATCGTCAATTTATTTCAGTAGATATTTATTTAATGCTTACTATGTGCTTTTTTTTTTTTTTTTATGTGCCAGTCCATCAACTGGCTATCAGTTTGTCATACTATGGTACTATGGTGACTTGCATGTTGCTATGATGCTTAAAGCTGTGCCACTGGTACTGAAAATACCAGCAGGGTCGCCCATGGTAGATAGGTTTCAGTGGATCTTTCAGATTAAGACAGACTAGGAAAAACGGCATGGCAATCTACTTCTGAAAGTTAGCCAATGAAAACTCTATGGATCACAGAATATTGTCTGAAACTTAACCTCACTTTCTTTGGACATGTCATCAGGAGGGGCCAATCGCTGTAGAAGAACATCATGTTTGGTAAAGTGGAGGGCTGGCAAAGATGAGGGAAACCTTCAATGAGATGGACTGACACAATGCATGCAAAAATGGACTCAAACATACCAAATATCATGAAAATGGTACAGAAACTGGTGATATTTTAACACTTGAGTAGGAGCCAACTTGATGGCAACTAACAACAGCAATGTGTCAGTATTTTGTTATTGTAACGGAGAAACTGAAGATAAAACAGAGTCCGATTCCTAAAATTTCCGTGAGGAAGAAAAAAGACACATATAGGTACACAAAATAAAGTTAAATATCGATACTAAGTGCAGTGAAACAAAACAACAAATTACTTTTCCACGAAGATTGAATAGAATGTAGATTTCGCTGTGAGCAAATGAAAGCAAGAAGAATTCATAGACATGGTGGCATTTGCACAGAAGCACTGAATAAGTGGGGAAGGAGGTTACAGTGCTCTGGGAGGGTGGGATGGGCAGTGCATAAGTAAAAGCAAAGGAAAAGAAATGCAAAACATATAGCCTGCTCAAAAGGCCATGAGATCCCCTCTAGCCTGGGTGACTGGGAAGGTTTCGAAGGTAACAGTGACATGTTAATAAATGGGGGAGGCCAGGATAAAAGGTCTCCAAATGTTGACCTATTTTCAATTTTATTCCATTTAATCCCTTCATTCCCACATAATTTAATCAAATAATTCCAACCTCCCAGGAGAATTAAACTGTCCTTCCACTGTGAGACTCTTTCATTGGAAGTGCCTCTATTATAAAAGCTTTAGAGAAGAATGGAGCCATCAGTCTGCATGCTGTTTGGAGTCAGGCCGACTCTGCTCTATTTCTTACTATTTACTAGTTATGTGATATTGGACAAAGTACTTAATCTTGTTGAGTCTTATTTTCCTTATCTGTAAAATGAAAAAAAAAAAAACCTATTTCAAAAGTATGTTGTAAAGATTAAATTGAGTTATGTAATACATACAGGGGCAGTGGTGATTCAACGGTAGTATTCTCTTCTTCCATGAAGAAGACCCAGATTTGACTCCAGGCCAATGCATCTTAAATGCAGCCACCACCCATTTGTTATTAGAGGCTTGCCTGTTGCTATAATGCTAAACAGGCTTCGGTGGAGCTTCTAGGCTAAAACGGGCTAGGAAGAAAGACCTGCTGATCTACTTCTGAAAATCAGTCAGAGAAAACCCTGTAGAGCCAAAGATCTGATCTCCAATCATGGGGATGGCACAGGACATATTTAGCTCTATTGTGCATGAGTCAACAACACCACCAACATAAGATATAAAAAGTTCATAACCCAATGCCTAGCACACTTTCAATAAATGCTGGCTGCCATTGTTGGTACGACTGTTATTACCTATTTGTGGTCCTGGGAAAGCTACCCAACTTTGTATAACTTCATATACCCATTTCTTAGAGCGATTATCAAAATTAAGTGAGATAATATTTGAGCATCATTAGGTGCCCAATAAATTATGGTCATTTCCATTATCTTATTATAATTTCCTATGCAAGTCTGTTTTTCTTTATGAGAATGTTCTTCAGGAATTTTTTTATTATCTTGATATATGACATAATAACTACTCAATAAGTATTTGTTCAAAAACTTTCTATTATTGAGTGACTTCCATGCAAAACCCACTGTACTGGAGCCTAATGGATGCATACAGATAAATTAGAGCAGTTGTTGGCAAACTACAATTGACAGGCCAAATCTAGCATGCCACCTGCTTTTGTAAATAAAGTTTTATTAGAACATGCCCATGCCTATTTGTTATGTGTTATGTATTGTCTCCAGTTACTTTGGAAACCCTAGTGGTGTAGCGGTTAAGTGCTGCGGCTGCTAACCAGAAGGTCAGCAGTTCTAATTCACCAGGTGCTCCTTGGAAACTCTATGGGGCAGTTCTGCTCTGTCCTATAGGGTTGCTATGAGTCAGAATCAACTCGACAGCAATAAGTATGGTTACTTTTGCACTATAATGGCAGAGGTGAGTAGTTATGACAGAGACTGTATGATCCACAAAACTCAAACTATTTATCATATAGTCCTTTGCAAGAGTTTGCTGACCCCTGAGTTAGAGTATTCCTAACCCTAATAAGTTTTTGATCCAGCACACTGTACTAAGATCAGACATAAATATTCTAAGTCAGAGTATACATTCCATTAGAGCAGTGTATATGGATTTCAAGGAAGAAGATAACTGCTGATTGGTTAGGCTGATCATAAAAATAATTTATTATAACAGTAGCATCTGGAATTGCCCTTTCATAAAGCTAAGATTTATAAATAAAATTTATTCATTTGGCAACTATCTATTAACAATTTCCCATATGCCAAGCACTGTTCTAGTTGCTTGCAATTTGGCAATAAACAGAATAGACCAAGACCCTGCTTTCAAGAGGCTTACATTCTAGTGAGACAGGCAATATACAGAGAAACAACTGCATAATATAAGAGCAGTTGCTTTAAAGAAAAATGAAGCAAGGTAAAGAGATAAAAAAAAAAAGCACCATGGATATGATGGGTACTATTTTAGATAGGATGGTCAGGAAAAGTTTCTTTGAAGAGGTATTAACTTATCAGGGATATGAGCAAATAAGCCATGCATATATCTGGAGGGAGAGCATTCCAAGTGGAAGAAAAGTAGGTGAAAAGGCCCTGAGTCACAACTATGCCTGATGTGCTTGAGAAAACTAACTTACTGGTACTTACTATGTACCATGTATTGCTTGAGAAATCTTAAGTTTTAAAATATACATCTCATTTAATTCTCCCAGCAATGTTATGATATATGTAACATTATTATTCCTATTTTGCAAATGTAGAATAGTAGCCTAGAGAGATTAAGTAATTAACTCAAGTTCATAGAGTCTTTAAATGGCAGCTCTTGAGCCTACGTTCGTCTGGCTCCAAAGTGTATGCTCTAAATCACTTCAATATACTGCCTGGAAGAGCATCTAGAAATTTTACAGGTATTGGCACAGTTTCTAGACGGAGAAAGAGAAAGCACAAAGAAATGTATTTCTAAGGCATAGAGGGTGTTTAGATAATAAGTTTTCTAATTTGGCTTTGATATGGGCTTTGTATGGGACATTAAATAAGATAAAGCTCAATAAATAGTTTAGGGACACATTGTAGAGAGCCAGGCAGCCTAGGCAGAAAAGTGTGTTCTTAATTCAATCAGAAAAGGGAAGTCATTCAAGGATTTGGGCTAGGGGACTAAGTGGAGTAGTGCTTTGGGAAGGGCAATCTGGCAACAGTGAATGTGATGGATTTGTTCAAGGAAGTCTGGAGGCAATGGAACACACTCAGTATTTATTGTACTAACCCAAAACAGCTGCAATGAGGAATTGAACTGGGGTGGTAGCTGTAGGAATGGAAAGTAGAGGAATTATATGAGTTGAGATTCAGAGGCAGAAGCTATATGGCTTGACTACTGATTGGCATCAGGGAGATGAAGAATTCCAAGATGACTGTGAGGTTGTAAGGCTGAGAGAAGCATGATGCTGCCATAAATAGAAAAAAAAGGAAGAGGAACTGGTTTAGGAAAAATCTTGGGTTAGAATATGCAGTCATGATCTTCTGGGAAAAGAAGAGATTAATCAATGACCTAACAGATGGGACTAGAGGTGTGCAACTGAAAGTTGTCTGTAAAGAAGTGATGGCTGGTGCTAACTGAGATGATAAAATCATTGAGGCAGGATTGAGAAATAAAAACACAAAAGGCCTGAAATAAGAAAACTTTATGGCCAGTCTATGTTTAAAAGATAGAAGGGGCATTCTAGGCTATAATAATAATGGCTAACACTTATCAAGCATTTGCTATGCTCTAAAAATGAGTCATGGAGCCCTGGCGGTGCAATGGTTAAGTGCTTAGCTGCTAACCAAAAGGTTCGCAGTTCAAACCCACCAGCCTCTCGGTGGGAGAAAGATGTGGCAGTCAGCTTCCATAAAAATTGTTGTTGTTAGGTGCCATAGAGTTGGTTCCAACTCATAGTGACCTTACGTACAACAGAATGAAACACTGCCTGGTCCTCCACCATTCTCATAATTGTTGCTCTGTTTGAGCCCATTGTTGAAGCCACTGTGACAATCCGTCTTGTCTAGAGTCTTTCTCTTTTTCACTGACCTTCTGCTTTACCAAGAATAATGTCCTTCTCCAGGGACTGATCCCTCCTGATAACATGTACAAAAGTCTCGCAACCCTTGCTTCTGAGGAGCATTCTGGCTACTCTTCTTCCAAGACAGATTTGTTC
The DNA here is from genome assembly GCF_024166365.1 of Elephas maximus indicus. Taxonomy (NCBI): domain Eukaryota; kingdom Metazoa; phylum Chordata; class Mammalia; order Proboscidea; family Elephantidae; genus Elephas; species Elephas maximus. Next base: position 142,287,958 of record NC_064821.1, read on the forward strand.
ATTCTTCTGGCAGTCCACGGTATATTCAATATTCTTTGCTAACACCGTAATTCAAATGCATCAATTCTTATCTGGTCTTCCTTGCTAACTGTCCAACTTTCACATGCATATGAAGTGATTAAAAATATCATGGCTTGGGTTAGGCACACTTTAGTCCTCAAAGCAACATTACAGATTACATTTAAGATTACAGCCTTGAAAATCCTATGGGTCCGATCTACTCTGTCGCTATGAGTCAGAATCAACTTGGTGGCAGCAGGTTTCGTTTTTGTTTGTTTGTTTGAGCAAGGTTGAATAGATGATGTATTGAAAAATCAGTACTCAATATGTGAATCATGAAGCTATTTCATTCTTCCTGCCATTTTCTTTCAAACCTTCTGTAGGACCAGTTATTTCCCTGATCTTGGATGAAATCTCAGGTCAGTTCCATCACACTTCTGACCCCTTTTGGTTACAGCCTCATTCCAAGAATTAAAATGGCCAGTACTTTTTAATGTAATACGCTTATTCCAAATCTATATCCAAGTTAAGTCTCTTCCACCCTCTCCCAGCTAGGGTCTGTTTTAGGGCTGAAAGCTTAAGGGGATTATTGTGTTTGCTCTACCATCGCCTCTCTTAACTCTAGCAGTAAGAGTTTCAGACCCTTCTGGCTCCACCCCAGGGCAGTTGGAATTAGGACGGAAGCATACTGTCTTACTTGGTGTCAGGACTCTCCAGCCGCGAAACTTTCTAAGCTACTTTTGTAGGTTTTTCAGAGAACTTCCTCCTGGGAAGCCCTGACTAGAGCTCCTTGGATGTGAGCAATGCCGTTCTTCTGACTATACGCTAACCATTCTTGCCATCACCAGTTGCTGTATCGTACAGTTCACCTATAGTTTCTTCCTGCTAAGCCTTAAAATTAAGACTAAAGTCACTATGCCCTGAGCTGGAAGACCTTGGGAGTCTTTTTTAAAACTATACTGGGTCAGCCTTCTCCCAAGAACTACTTATCCCATAGGAAACTCATGCACCCTTGTGCTGCTTGCGTACAAGTGTAGCTTGCTCCCAGTGCTGCCTTCTTTCTCTTTGCTTTTCCATTGCAGGTCGAAACTCGAGAACACATTTCAAGCTCTAAGTAAGGTATCCTTGAAGCCCATTTCCCTTGAAGGAGAAGTTGAAACTTCATGACGCTCGAAAAACTCCACAACATTCTTACTCCTCCCTAACCTTTTCCATGACAGAAACTAGGGATGGGACAACTTTTTACATTTCTTGATTAGGTGGACTAGCTCTTTGATTTAGAGCATGGGGTAACTTCGTACTTTTAATATTGTTCTCAGTTTTTGGCACCTCAGCTAAAACAGAGACAGAAAGACTCCTATTTTGTTATCTTGTCAGATATAAAAGCATTGTAATTATTGATATTGGTAGCATCATCTGGAAGAGTTGTGGCATCCTGATTAAAAAGTACTTTTTGGCTTACTATGGCAAGACTCAGTGGAAACATCAATTTCTATTTTGATATCTTTAGCAACACCTTTGCCTCACACTTATTTTACCTCCTTGTTTCCAGTGGCTTCTGTTTTCATGTCACCTCCACCTTCTTTGCAGAAGAAAGATGTGGCAATCTGCTTCTGTAAAGATTTACAACCTTGGAGACCCTGTGGGGCAGTTCTACTCTCTTGGATATTGGCATCACTACTAGCTTCTTACCTACGGATAACACATTTTCTTAATAACCTCAAACCTATTGTACTCTTTGTAGCACTCAATTAAAGTACTTGCTTCCTTTGTGCACCAAGAAAAACTGAATCAGTTGGAAAAGACTTTCCATAAGTTCCCACCACTACATTACCTGCTCACCTACACGTGTGCCCAGACACTCTGCCTTTCCTGCTGCTACAAGAGTTGAAGTGTGCTCTAGGTCCAATCCTTCACCCCCTCAAGGATCCTGCTACAGCCAATTTTTTCAACTATCAAATATTTTTCTATTTCCACCAGCATACAGGCATCTCTTGAATCTACCATCATAAAAAACCACAAAAAGAAACCAACAAAACCCTGTTCTGAACCCATACCTCTTTCTAGCTACATTTCCATTTCTTTGTTTCCCTTTGTAATGAAACTCCTTAAAAGTTGCCTATACTCCTTGTTGCCAATTCCTTTCTTACCATTCTGCCTTGATTCCAGGGTTTTTCCCCTTCACTTTACTGAAACAACCCTTAACAAATCACCAAGGACCTCCAAGTTGCTACGTCCAATGGACAATTCTCAGCCTTTGTCTTACTTCATCAATCTGCAGCATTTGACAAAGCTGATTACTCCCTCTTTCTTGAACAGAGAATGGGAAGGGGACTTTCCACCCACAGCTCCTCAGACCCCTCTGCCTTGAATCTCCTCTTGACTTCACTGTCAACTCCTACTTACCTCCCTTGCTCGTTCCTTTTTTAACATTCTGGTCTTAAACGGTGAGAGGTCCTAGGGCTCTTTCTTGAACCTCTTCTCTATCCACACTCACTTCCTTTGTCATCATAACCAATCTCAGGGATATAAATCCACATAGTGATAACTCCCAACATTATACTTCTAGCCTGGATCTCTCCCTTGAACAACAGAGTCATATATTGAGCTGCCTACTTTACATCTCAACTAGGATGTCCACCAGGTATCTCAAACTCAACATGTCCAAAATAGAATTCCTGTTTTCCCTCCAAAACTTCCTCTTTCCATTGTCATACTCGCTTTAGTAAATGTAACTTATCCTGCCAGGTAGCTCAGGCTCAATACCCTGGAATCATCCTTGACCTCTCTTTTCCTGTAGAGGGGAGAGGCATCTTCTGCTTAACATCAGCACATATTCCTGGGCATTAAATGTTCTGCACACACAAAAAAAGAAAAATTAACCAGGAGCCCATTTCACATTATTTTAAGTGGGGAAAAAAAAAACAAAAACAAACATACAATGAGTTATATCCAACTCAAAATCCCCCCAAAATTTCTAAAGTGTACCTAAAGTACAGTAAAAGTTGTTAAGTTGTAAAATTCTTTATGACTTGCATGGAAAATAACATTAGAAAACCGCAGGCAAAAATTTACAATAAAAATCAGGGTATCTCCTATAACGAACTTACCACGTGAGATGGACACTTGCAGCTTGACAAAGGTTGAAAAAGAAGAAGGCAAGAAGATTCAAGCGGTCTGTTTGTCAGCTGCTCTGGAAGGTGATGTGCTGACAATTTGGGGTGATAAGTGGGCAATTCCAGGAAAATTATCAGACTCAGAGTAACTGATACAGATTCTCTGGCATTTTGGGTATTTGTTAAGGCCTTTGAACCAGTATGACTTGAAAAAAAATATTTGACATGTTTGGTAAAAAAAATGCAAAATCGAGTTTTGCTTACATTTTCATTGTTTTTGTCAATAGAGCTATAAGAGATGGGCCATATTAAAAAGTAAAGCTACTTGCCCTATCATCCTCATGTTTAAAGATAATGTTTACATTGCTTCTAAACATGATTCTGCAATGACTCTCAGCATCAGCAACATCTAAGATGCACATGCTCTCTTTCACATTTAGTTGTTATTACAATATTTACACATGACTCTGATGCTCTAGTAATTGTTTTGTGTTGCAAGTTGGGACCTTTTTCCTGCATATTATTTTGTTAAAACTGTTGTGTTGAGTTTTGGGGACATACATATTAATGTTTTCTACATTAGCATAGTCTTCAAAACGTACTGAAAAATTTGTGTGCACTATGAGATGTGGGTATTAAAAACCAAGAGGTGTTCTAATGGAAAATACTTACTTGGGAGATTTTCTATGGGATGTGCCTGTATATTCAAAATCCAACCACCCTTCCTCGTAACGTGACTACCAACCTTTTTCAAACATCCATTCCTTCTACCTGGGCTATCAGAATAGCCTTCTAGCTGATCTCCTTGCTTAGACCCCCGCCCCTCCTTCAGACCGTAATCAACACAGAAGCCCAAGTAAATGATCCTTTTAAAATGAAAGTCAAATCGTGTCACTCTTCTGCTCAAAATTCTACAATGAATCCCATTTACTCAGAGTAACAGCCCAAGTCCATAAAATGTCCAATGCCTTCTCTCCTAACACTTTGCCCCTCACTACTCTACTCTCATCCCACATTAGCTTCTTTGCTAGTCCTTGAATGGGCCAGCATATTCCTGACTCAGAGCCTCTGACTGGATTGATCTTCCCTGTACTACCCACAGGCTTTGCCCTCTCATTTCTCATTAAAAGGCTTCCCTCACATTCTATATTAAAAGTTTCCTCCCCCACACTCCGTTTCCTTTACTCTGTTTATTGGTTTTGAGAGTACTTATCATCTTCTGATGTATATAAAAGGAAACCAGATGAAATATCATCTCCAGTGGAACAGTTTCAAGAGTAAAAGGGGCCTACTCATAATTACATTGCAGTAACAGGTTCATTGTCCTCCTCTTTCCGTGAGATTATAAAGTCCGGGAGGGCAACAACGTTACTTGTCTTACTCATTGCTGTATGGCAAGATTCTAGAAGAGTCTGACACATAGGAGACACTTAGTAAATAAATATTCATTAAGTGGATGTATAAATCAATGAACAAATGAGCTGGTTTGATGTCTATTCTATTTAAAATAGAATGATGAAGAATGATCTGTGAATTTTTCCCCAGGGAGCATCCTTTCCTTTCCAGATGTCCATGCTTTCTATGGAGGAAATTCAATATGGGAGACTCTTCCCAGGAAACACAAAACTGGCAGTTTTTACACAAAATAAGGCTGTCAATCTTATTCTAATCTAGAGAAATCTAACTGAGACATCCTAATTTAGAATCCCCTTTGAAATGCTAACCCAATATATTTCCATTTTTTAAGTAGGTAAATTCAGAGTTTTGTGTTGCATGATTTAGTCAAGGAAAGTATAGTTTTCATGACACAATGTTATTTTTCAAATTCTTAGTCCTCTGGTTTAAGATCTAGTATATTACATACCACTAAAGTCGAATCCTTTACTCCACATCTCGGTTTCAGAACTGAAAATCATTTTATTTTCAGTGATCCGATGGCCTCCATCAAACAGCCACACAAAGCTATTTGCTCTTCTTTACGGTGCACAAAATCCTAACCTGTTCACTCTGAAAGCAATGACGAATGAAATTTACTAGATGGATACTAAATGACTATAGTTCAAATGAGATGGCCTTGTTTGTCTAGCATGTCCTCTTTGGGCATGTAAAAAATAGGACTAAGGTTCAAATAAAAAAAAAACCCACTGCCGAAGAGTCGATTCCGACTCATAGTGAGCCTAGGTATAATTATAATAGATTTAAAAAGAATCACTATACACTTTCACCTGGCCTGCATTTAAATTGAATATTTAATTCCTTGGGTAGTAGAAGTTCATTAACCTTAACTGGACTTTGTACAGTAATAAGCACAAATCATTGCTGTTTTCCCCTCTGATGCTTGCAGTATTTAAAACATAATAGGACATTTTTATAACCACAGACATTGAGAAAGACAGAACAACACAAGTAAACAAGAAAAATGATCCTAAATACATTATGATGTTATTCCATAAAAAGTTTTAATCTTAATAAAAGAAACATTTCAGCTGTATTGCATAGGCAACTATGCTTTTACTTCACTGTGAAACAAGCCTCAAGATTTATTATTGTGCATTTGTGCATGTAAGGCTCCTCAAGTCTTTGAGATGTCATTTCCAAAAAGAGTTTAAAGTACCAAACAGATGGAGTACGGCAAGGTGCATTCGTTTAAAAAATGCACGCAAATACATGTGAGCATCTGCCCCATTTTGTGGAAATCTTTCTGAAGCCCCATAAATCTTTTCTCTTTGTGTTCAATAGAATACATGTGAATTTTTGAAAATTCCACTTAGTAAAAAATAGCTTCTTAAAAAATGTTTAAAGAATTTTATGAGTCTCCCAATATTGTATAAAAATAATTGAAAAGATCATACCCCATTCATTAAATTTGAGGAAAAAAAGTTGGAGATATCTAATTTCAATAAAAAGTGATAATTAATATGAGATTACCACAATAAATAATTCAATTTCATATACATATAAACCATAACCATCTGTCTTTTGCAGTTTTCCTACTGCCTTAATGGTACAATTGCTCTTTTATTAAAGCCCATATCTTAGTTGTTTTCATTAATCTTTTTTTTTGTGTTACCACATCTAAGTATCCTAACTTGAAAATATTCGGTTGCAAGGAATAGAGACTCATGAAAGTTAACTTGGCTAGATCAGTAAAGAGGGTTGCCATAAAGAAACTCTAATATTTTTTCCTCCATAACTTCAACTTGCTTGAGATTCTGAATTGCTGGGATATTGACACTAATCTCAATGTTGTATGACCATTAGGCTAAGGATCTAAACAAAGTCTGACTAATGTTTCTATTTCTTTGTTCCAGTTCTTGAGAAAGAGAATCTGCTCCGTTGCTGGTCAAGCGGGCAGCCATTTTATTACTCAACCAGAGGTCACTGACAGTAATCACACAGAATATCAGGTTTCTCCTTACAGAGAGGGCAGTGAAGTTTAGATTCTCCAGAACATATTCTTAGAAATGGTCAAGGCAAATTAAACTAATATCTCCAAAATACTAGTGATGTTGAAAGAACAGTAATACTCCTATAAAATATTCCTATACAATATCTGTTTCACTTTTACAGGTAGCACCTTAACTTGGAACAGTGGTTGTCACACTTCTGTGATCCAGAACAAAAAATAATTACACAGGCATCCTCTACAATTTATAAGTTTTACATAATTATGTATAAATTCCATAATTTGGGCATAATTTAAATTATTTTCCTAAGAAGTACATTTTAATGCAAATATAAAATATGAATTTTTAAAGGGCAAAATAAAATTTTGATATCAATTGAAATTTATTATGTTCCTACACATCCATCCCTACATGTCTGTCAGTCTGTCGTACAGTGGAGACTTGTGTGTTGCGATGATGTTGGAACCTATGCCACCGGTATTCAGATACCAACAGGGTCACCCATGACGGCCAGGTTTCAGCTGAGCTTCCAGACTAAGCAGAGCAGAACCAAGGACCCAGCAGTCTACTGCTGAAAAGAATTACCCAGTGAAAACCTTAGGAATAGCAGCGGAACATTGTCTGATATAGTGCCAGAAGATGAGCCCCCAGGTTGAAGGCACTCAAAAGATGACTGGGGAGGAGCTGCCTCTTCAAAGTAGAGTCAACCTTAAAGTGGTAGATGGAGTCAAGCTTTCAGGACCTTCATTTGCTGATGTGGCATGACTCAAAATTAGAAGAAACAGCTGCAAACATCCATTAATAATTGGAATGAGGACTGTACAAAGTATGAATCTAGGAAAATTGGAAATTATCAAAAATAAAATGGGACACATAAACATTGCTATCCTAGGCATCAGTGAGCTGAAATGGACTGATATTGGCCATTTTGAATCAGATAATCATACAGTCTACCATGCCGGGGATGACAACTTGAAGAGAAATGGTTTTGCATTCATCGTCAAAAAGAACATTTCAAGATCAATCCTGAAGTACAATGCTGTCAGTGATACGATACTATCCATATGCCTACAAGGAAGACCAGTTAATACGACAATTATTCAAATTTACCTGCTAAACACTAAGTCCACAGATGAAGAAATTGAAGATTTTTTCAGCTTCTGCAGTCTGAAATGGATTGAACATGCAAACAGGATGCATTGATGATTACTGGTAATTGGAATGTGAAAGTTGGAATCAAAGAAGAAGGATTGGTAGCTGGAAAATATGGCCTTGGTGATAGAAATGATTCTGAAGACTGCAAGATTGAATTTTTTAAGACCAATCACTTCTTCATTGCAAAAGCCTTTTTTCACCAACATAAATGGCGACTATATACATGGACTTCACCAGATGGAATACGCAGGAATCAAATTGACAACATCTGTGGAAAGGGACGATGGAAAAGCTCAATATCATCAGTCGGAACAAGGCCAGGGGCTAACTGCAGAACAGACCATGAATTGCTCACATGCAAGTTCAAGTTGAAACGGCAGAAAATTAGGACAAGTCCACGAGAGCCAAAGTATGACTTTGAGTACATCCCACCGGAATTTAGAGACTATCTCAAGAATAGATCTGACGCGTTGAACACTGATGACCAAAGACCAGACGAGTTGTGAAATGACATCAAGGACATCATCTATGAAGAAAGCAAGAGGTCATTAAAAAGACAAGAAAGAAAGAAGACCATAATGGATGTCAGAAGAGACTCTGAAACTTGCTCTTGAAAGTCCAGTAGCTAAAGCAAAGGGAAGAAATGATGAAGTAAAAAAACTGAACACAGAAGATTTCAAAGGGAAGCTTGAGAAGACAAAGTATTATAATGACATTTGCAAAGAGCTGGAGACAGAAAACCAAAAGGGAAGAAGACATTCGGCATTTCTCAAACTGAAAGAACTGAAGAAAAAATTCAAGCCTCGAATTGTAATAGTGCAGGATTCCATGGGGAAAATATTAAATGACACGGGAAGCATCAAAACAAGATGGAAGGAATACACAGAGTCACTATACCAAAAAGAGTTGTGGATGTTCAACCATTTTAGGAGGTAAAATATGATCAGGAACTGATGGTATAGAATGAAGAAGTCCAAGCTGGACTGAAGGCACTGGGGAAAAACAAGCCTCCAAGAATTGTCAGAATACCAGTTGAGATCTTTCAACAAACAGATGCAGCAATGGAAGCACTCACTTGTTTATGCCAAGAAATTTGAAAGACAGCTACCTGGCCAACTGACTGGAAGAGATCCATATTCATGCCTATTTCCAAGAAAGCTGACCCAACCAAATATGGTAATTATCAAACACATCATTAATATCATATGCAAGCAAAATTTGGCTGAAGATCATTCAAAAGCAGCTGCAGCAGTGTATCAACAGGCAATTGCCAGAAATTCAGGCCTGATTTAGAAGAGGACATGGAACCAGCGATATCATTGCTGATGTCAAATGGATAATGGCTGAAAGCAGAGAATACCAGAAATATGTTTACTTGTGTTTTATTGACTATGCTAAGACATTCGACTGTGTGGATCATACCAAATTACGGATAACATTCAAAGAACAGGAATTCCAGAACACTCAATTGTGCTCATGAAGAATCTGTACATGAATCAAGAGGCAGCTGTTCAAACAGAATAAGGGATACTGCATGGCTTAAGTCAGGAAAGGTGTGCGTCAGGGTTGTAGCCTTTCATCGTACCTATTCAATCTGTATGCTGAGCAAATAATCCGAGAAACTGGACCATATAAAGAAGAATGGGGCATCAGGATTGGAGGAAGACTCATTAACAACCTGCGTTATGCAGACGACATAACCTTGCTTGCTGAAAGTGGAGAGGACTTGAAGCACTTACTGATGAAGATCAAAGACCACAGACTTCAGTATGGATTGCACCTCAACATAAAGAAAACAAAAATCCTTACAACTGGAACAATAAGCAACATCAAGATAAATGGAGAGGAGATCAAGGTTGTCAAGGATTTTATTTTACTTGGATCCACAATCAACAACCATGGAAGCAGCAGTCGAGAAATCAAACAACACACTGCATTGGGTAAATTGGCTGCAAAAGGCCTCTTTAAAGTGTTGAAAAGCAAGGATGTCACTTTGCGCCTGACCCAAGCCATGGTGTTTTCAGTCATCTCATATGCATGCAAAAGCTGGACAAGGAATAAGGAACCAAAGAATTGACATCTTTGAATTGTGCTGTTGGGGAAGAATATTGGATATATCATGCACCGCCAAAAGAACGAACAACTCTGTCTTGGAAGAAGTACAACCAGAATGCTCTTTAGAAACAAGGATGGTGAGACTAGGTCTCACATACTTTGGACATGTTGTCAGGAGGAATCAGTCCCTGGAGAAGGACATCATGTTTGGTAAAGTAGAAGGTCAGCAAAAAAGAGGAAGACCCTCAATGAGATGGATTGACACAGTGGCTGCAACAAAGCATTCAAGCATAAGAAAATTTGTTAGGATGGTGCAGGACTGAGCAGTGTTTCATTCTGTTGCGCATAGAGTCGCTATGATTCGGAACCGACTTAACAGCACCTAACAAAATGTGTTAAGCACAACCCTAAATGGTTTTCAAATATTAACTCACTTAATCCTCATAAGGTCCCTGTGAGAAAGGTACTATTATTAGTCCATAATACTGATAAAGAAATTAATGCACAGGAAGTAAATAATGTGCCCATGTTTATAGAGCTGGTAATGGCAGCGCCGAAATTTTACTTCAGGCACTATCATCATAATCACTACTCTGTGTTTCCTTTGAGAATTGTCTCCCTCAAGAGTCATAGTGACTCATCAGTATCACACCAATCCAAAATTCTCAAGTTCCTCCGAGACCCTTACCGATCATCTCTCCATAATCTAGGTTTCTTTTCTTCAGATTATACTTTATTTCACTGTCACTGTTCTTCACACAGGAGTCCCGGGGTGGTACAGTTAACACACTCAGCTGCTAACAGAAAGGTTTGAAGTGTGAATCCACCTCAGAAGAAAGGCCTGGCAATCTACTTCTAAAAGGTCACAGCCATTGAAAACCCTGTGGAACACTATTCTACTCTGACACGTGTGGGGTCGCCATGAGTCTGAACCAACTGGACAGCAGCCGGTAACTGGGAGCTGCTTACCCAGGCATTACCTCCTTCTCGTCTCATTAGAAGTGAGGATCTCCTACAACAGCCTTAAAGCAATTGGTGAGATCTCTGCTAGTCAAATGACTTCAGAGAAAGAAAAATTGTAAAAAATCCTCAAGCTGTAACTATAAACATGGAAAGGAGCCCGTGTGGGGTTAAATGCTTGGCTGCTAACCGAAAGGTCAGGGATTTGAACCCACCAGCCGCTGTGCGAGAGAGAAGACCTGATGACTTGTTCCCATTAAGATTACAGCCTAGGAACCCCGTGGGGCAGCTCTACTCTGTTCTATAGACTTTCTATGAGTTAGAATCAATACGACAGCGCACAACATAAACATGGAACATTTCATGGTGGATTGTTCTTGGTTTGTATTTTAAGAAGAAACACATTTGATAATACCCCAGGTAGCATCTATTCCACCTTTCCTGACTCTGTTGCTGTAGGGCAATTTAATGTGAGTAGCACAAGGAATTTTTTTTATTCTCTTTCTCTGTCAAAGAGGAGCTTGAAACTTCATGTGTGATGGGATGTCAAACTAATTATAATTTTATTTTCTTTACTTTTATAGTAGGAAATATGTCAGATAGCTTTGGAAGTGAATAGATGACGCAACAAAGGCCCCTATTTATGGGCAGAAGAGTGCTGGGAGTATGAGGTCCATATCTACTCTTTGACTTTATGCCATAACTCTTGCTTTTTATTCCTGACATTGTTTCTGTCTCCCTGTAAGCTCAGAGACTGAGTTGCTTTGAGGAGAATAACATATGTTGTTCTAAGTGCCTCTATGGTCATCTGTAGGGATTCAAGTCCTAGTCTGAAAAGGAGTTGGCAATGATTCCAAAGCTGAGTAACAAGTGCTCAACCTATTGGACTCACTTCCTAACATCTGAATTGGAGACAAATTGGTGCTTCTCCATTTGATCTCCCTACCGAGGGCAATGTTGAATACAATTATTTTCCCCATATCACAGACTCCACTTACTCTCATGCTGCCTGAAACCTGTTTTTATTTCCTCCATACACATTTTCATCTTTTCTACCTAATCCTGAAAAATCTAGCTTAGTTTCTCATCGAATATAACCCGTTATCTTGTAAGAACCTTGAGAGTGAGGCAAGAACTACTTCCTGGTGGTTCCTTAAGTAATTTTTATAGCTTTTCTCCCAAATGTTCTGGCTCTCTGAATCCTCCTTTGAGCAACCCTTATGCTACCCTTCATGACTTACGAAGCTAAGGAACACCTAAAAATTGTGGACTTCTTCAAAATATCAATTGATCTAAAGAGTCATTATCAGACTTCTCAAAGCTTACAGACTTTTTGAGTTTTTACCTAGCCTATGTAAATGGAATTGGGCTTCTCAGGTAAAAAAGGACTTTGGCTAATCTATGGAACGACAGAAGTCATGAAATTTCCTGCTCCTCCCTGAGGGAGATGGAGCCCCCTACTTGCATTTCAGAAAGATGAAGCACATTTTTGGAAAATAGAAACAAGGCGGGAGGGTTGGGAAACTGACAGCTTTAAGAGTTTGCCCATAGCTTTCAAGAACTCCCCACTGTTTCCCTATAGGAATTCAGCAGCAATGGAAATAGCCTGTGAATAGGCATTGGGCTCAGATCTTTGACTCTGCAAAGAGAGAGTCTAAAAAGGGTGGTCTCCAGATGCCAGACACAGCTTCAGGGAAAGTTGCCTTTGATATGTATATAACATGGGATGGTGAGAGAAATAATATGAAGTTCATCCTCCATTCCCTACTAACAGAACGCTACAATAAACAGTAAACAGAAAGTGAGTTTTCGTAGGCCCACAGGAAAGAAAGTGTCAGGACGTGATGCTCTGGCTGGTGGTAGAAACTGAAAGAAATAAAAGAAGGTGGCTGCAATTGAATGGAAACAATGGAAATATGTTCCCCTTCCCAAGGCAAACTTGTTAAGTTTTAAGAGAAAAAGAGCCATGAATTTAAAAGTGTCCAAAGCAAGTCCCCAAACATGTGAGTTGGCCAAATTCTGGAGCTTCTGTATGGGGTGCCAAAAATGTAGATCCCTGGGGACTGTAAAGAGTGAAACTTTAAAGCATTTCTGGCCGTAAGAACATTACAATGGTCAGGCTTCCCATACACGCAGCTAACTTATATTAACTTAAAGGAGACATGGTGGTACAGTGGTTAAGCACTTGGCTGCTAACGAAAAGGTGGGCAGTTCAAACCCACCAGCCACTCCAAGAGAGAAAGATGTGGCAGTCTGCTTCCATAAAGATTACAGCCTTAGAAATCCTATGCAGCAGTTCTATTTTGTCTTATAGGGTGGAGTCAGAATTAATTTGAGAGCAATGAGTTTGCTTTGGTTTGATTTTACATTAACTAACAGACTCTCTTTCACTTATTCAATAAACATTTATGTAATTGTTAATACTGAGAAGCCCTGTGCTAGCTGAGGACACGAAGGTGAAAAGATAGAACACTTGCCCTGTTCTCAAACATATTGTTCTGTAGGGAAACTAACATACAAAGGAGCAATTGTAAGATAAGGCAATTGTTCTAACAGTACAGGGAGACTGAGTAAATAGCTTGAGGGGGCAAGTCCAGCCTCACAGATGATAGAGTACTTGTATTCAGTCTTCAAATGTGTTCAGAAATTTTCTTACTTGGTAAGAAATGAGATTCTATTTTGGCCAAAGGGAAAATGTGTTCCAAAGCACAGAAGGATGAAGATTGTTTGGCCTATGCCGGGACATAGGACAAAGACTGGAATTCGGAGCTATTGAAAAAAAGGTAGAATAAACCTTTGACAGCGTGGAGGGAAGGAGTGTTTGTAAGTTTCTATTTCAACTAGAAAATGCATGCTGTTTTATGTTAATGAAAAGTTTTCATATAGATCTGTGGTTAAAAAAAAAAAACAAACTTTTGTGGTTCAGATGGCCTCAGTTCTCCAAATATTCTAAGCCATCAGTTTTTCAAGAAAATAATTAGCAGCGATAATGTGAAAAAATTCACTTGCATTGTTATACCTGTGAAAAAGTATGAAACGCTTTCTCAAGCACATACCCTGTTACTCGCGCAGAAATTATTTTATCCTGAAAATTTTCAAATGTACACAAAAGGAGAAAAGTATAATGACTCTCCACGTAACCATCAAGACTTTTCTCCATTTGATTCAGCTATTCATTTTAGCATTTTCATTTTCAGCTCTTTTACAGTATTGTAAAAGAGTTCAACAGAAGATTTCAAAGGGCTGCTCAAGAAGACAAAGTATTATAATGAAATGTGCATTTCTCCAGCTGAAAGAACTGAAGAAAAATTCAAGCCTCGAGTTGCAATATTGAAGGATTCTGTAGGCAAAATATTGAACAATGTAGGAAGCATCAAAAGAAGATGGAAGAAATAGAGTCACAGCACCAAAAAGAATTAGTCGACATTTAACCATGTCAGGAGGTAGCATACGATTAAGAACTAATGGTATTGAAGGAAGAACTCCAAGCTGTACTGAAGGCATTAGCAAAAAGCAAGGCTCCAGGAATTGGCGGAATACCAACTGAGATCTTTCAACAAAGGGATGCAGCACTGGAGGTGCTTACTCGTCTATGCCAAGAAATTTGGGAGACAGCTACCTGGCCAAATGAATAGAAGAGATTCATATTTTGCCCATTCAAAAGAAAGGTGATCCAACAGAATGCAGAAATTGTCAAACAATATCAGTAATATCATATGCAAGTAAAGTTTTGCTGAAGGTAATTCAAAAACTGTTGCAGCAGTACATCAACAGAGAACTGCCAGAAATTCAAGCCGGATTCAAAAGAGGATGTGGAATGAGGAATATCATTGCTGATGTCAGATGACTGAAAGCAGAGAATACCAGAAAGAGGTTTACCTATATTTGTTGACTTTGAGAAGGCATTTGACTGTGTGGATCATAACAACTTATGGATAACATTGTGAAGAATGGGAATTTTAATTGTACTCATGTAGAACCTGTAAATAGACCAAGAGACAGTCATTTGAACAGAACTAGGGGATACTGCTTGGTTTAAAATCAGGAAAGGTATGCATCAGGATTGTATCCTTTCACCATACTTATTCAATCTATATGCTGAGCAAATAATCTGAGAAACTGTACTATATGAAAAAGAACGGGGCATTCAGTATTGGAGAAAGACTCATTAGCAACCTGCGATATGTAGATGACACAACTTTGCTTGCTGAAAGTGACGAGGACTTGAAGCACTTATCGATGAAGACCGGAGACTACAGCCTTCCATATGGATTACACCTCAATATAAAGAAAACAAAAATCCTCGAGACTGGACCAATAAGCAGCATTGCTGCAAACAGAGAAAAGATTGAAGTTGTCAAGGATTTCATTTTACTTGAATCCATAATTGACGTCCATGGAAGCAGCAGTCAAGAAATCAAAAGACGTATTGCATTAGACAAATCTGCCGCAAAATGCCTCTTTAAAGTGTTAAAAAGCAAAGTCCTCACTTTGAGGACTAAGGTGCTCCTGACCCAAACCATGGTATTTTTCAATCGCCTAATATAAAAAAAAAAAAAAAAAAATTTTTTTTTTTTTAATATGCATACGAAAGCTGGACAATGAATAAGGAAGTCCAAAGGAGAACTGATGACTTTCAATTATGGTGTTGTTGAAGAATATTGAATATATTATGGACTGCCAGAAGAACTAATAAATCTATCTTGGAAGAAGTACAGTCAGATGTTCCTTACAGGTGAGGATGGCGAGACTTCATCTCACATACTTTGGACATATCAGGTGGGACCAGTCCCTGGAGAAGGACATGATGCTTGATAAAGTAGAGGGTCAGTTAAAAAGAGGAAGAGCCACGATGGGACGATTGACAAAGTGGCTGTAACAATGGGCTCAAATATAGATTGTGAGGATGGCGCAGGACTGGGCAGTGTTTCATTCCGTTGTGCGTGAGGTCACACACAAAGAGTTGGAACTGACTCATGGCACCTAACAATAACAACATTCATTTTATCTTTGCTGAAGTATTCTAAATTCCAGATCTCAATTTCTTTCATTCTTATATACCTCAGTGTCTCTTTTAAACAACATGAACATTTTCCTAAACAATGACAATGCTATTATCACACAAAAAATCAGTGATAACTCATGGTCAATCATCTAATATACTGCCCATAATCAAACTTCCCCTGATTGTCACAAAAAAAAAAAAAAAATTGCTCTTTTACATTAATTTTTCCTGAACCAAGATTCAAATAAGGTCCACATTTGGTTGTTTGGAAAAGAAGCACTCTCTTGTCTCCCATACCTGTTTTCCCAATATCATTCCTTTGTTACATTAACGGGGTTATTTGTCCAGTAGAATGGCTCATATTCTGGATTTATCTATACTTTTTAGGATGTTATTTAAGTTTCTATTTTTCTTTTTTTCTGTAACTGGAAGGTAACATAAGAGGCTTGTTTAAAAACAGAGTCAACATTTTTCTGGCAAGAGCAACCCATCAATAATCCTGTTCCTGAGGGGACCACAATGGCCAGTTCCTCCCAGACTAGGGCTGCTCATTGGTCCAGGTGTGGACAGCATGATCCCCCACTGTAAAGCCCTCCAACAACCACTCACCTAGTTGCTATTCCACTGAAGATCAGTGCCTCAAGTAAGCTATTATTTCACTGGGGGTTGCAAATTTATCATTTTAAAAATTTATTCCACATTTACTAACCAAACTTCTGTAGGAAAAAAGAAAAAATACCCTAAAATATAGTTAGTAAAGGTAGGATAATTTCTTTTTATTGCTGATTATCAGGATAAAGAGTTACTACTACCCAGTTTTTAAAAACAGAACCAACTTAATATTGCCCAGTAAGGAAAAAAATAAATATCTTTTAGGGAAACAGACAACACAAAAAAAAAGGAATCCCTAGGTGGTACAAACAGTTAAGGAGCTACAGTGCTAACTGAAAGGTTGGAGGTTCAAGTCCACTTAGAGATGCCTCAGAAGAAAGGCCTGGTGAGTTAATTTTGAAAAATCAGTCATTCAAAACCCCATAGAACACAATTCTACTCTGACACATATGGCATTGTCATGAATCAGAGTTGACTCAATTGCAATTGTTTTGCTTTTTAGTTTATTAACAGAGACAAGGGAACTTGAGGTTGTGTATACACCCTTTCTATGTGTCACATTCCTAAAGGTAAAGTTTACGTCTATTAAACTAACTTAGCCCATATATGGTAGAGTTCGATGTGGGAAAAAGCCATGAGTAAAAACCTAAACCATTTTATAGGCAAGATTTTGTCATTAGACTGCAGTATACTCCTAAGCAACACTTGATCATTCTCTCCCTTGAGACCTCTTATAGGTTTTTGATCACACGCTACCTCCTGAAATGGTTAAGCACCAACCAGTGCTTTTTGGTACAGTGACTCTATGTATTCCTTCCATTTTCTTTTGATGCTTCCTGCATCATTCAATATTTTGCCCACAGAAACCTTCAATATTGCAACTTGAGGTCTGAATTTTTTCTTAGTTCTTTCAGCTTGAGAAATGCCAAGGGTGTCCTCCATTTTTGGTTTTCTAACTTCAGGTCTTTGCACATTTCATTATAATACTTTACTTTGTCTTCTCCAGCCGCCCTTTGAATTGTTCTGTTCAGCTCTTTACTTCAGGATTTTCTCCACTTGCTTTAGCTACTCTACATTCAAGAGCAAGTTTCAGAGTTGCTTCTGACATCCATTTTGATCTTTTCTTTCTTTCTTGTCTTTTTAATAATCTTTCTTTTTTTTCTTCATGTATGATGTCCTTGATATCATCCCACAACTTGTCTGTCTGGCCTTCCATCATTAGTGTTCAATATGTCAAGTCTATTCTTGAGATGTTCTCCAAATTCAGGTACCATATACTCAAGGCCGTATTTTGGTTCTCATGGGGTTGTTTTAATTTTTTTCAGCTTCAGCTTAAACTTGCATATGAGCAATTGATGTCTGTTCTGCAGTTGACCCCTGGCCTTGTTCTGACTGATAATATTGAGCTTTTCCATCATCTCTTTCCACAGATGTAGTCGATTTGATTGCTGTGTTTCACATCCAGTGAGGTCCACAAGTATAGTCACTGTCTGTGTTGTTGAAAAAAAGGTATTTGCAAAGAATAAGTCATTGGTCTTGCAAAATTCTATCATGCAATCTGCAACATCATTTCTATCACCAAGGAATATTTTCCAACTACTGATCTTTCTATGCTTCCAGCTTTCATATTCCAGTCACCAAAAAACCCACTGCCGTCGAGTTGATTTTGACTCATAGCGACCCTATAGGACAGAGTAGAACTGCTCCATAGAGTTTCCAAGGAGCGCCTGGTGGATTTGAACTGCCAACTTCTTAGCAGCCGTAGCACTTAATCACTATCCCACCAGGGTTTCCTTTCCAATCACCAGTAATTATCAATGCATCTTGATTCCATATTTGATCAATTTAAGACTGTACAAGTTGGTAAAAATCTTCAATTTCATCTTTGACATTAGTGGCTGGTGCATAAATTTGAACATTAGTCATATTAACTGGTCTTTCTTGTAGACATATGGATATTATCCTGTCGAACTGACAGCATTGTACTTCAGGATAGATCTTGAAATGTGCTTTTTGTTGATGAATGTGACTCTATTTGTCTTCAATTTGTCATTCCTGGCATAGAAGACCTGCACTAAAGTCATTGGTGAAAAAAAGGCTCCAGGAATTGACAAAATACCAATTGAGATGTTTCAACAAGTGGATGTAGCACTGGAGGTGCTCACTAGTCTATGCTAAGAAATTCGCAAGCCTGATACCTGGTCAACTGACTGGAAGAGATCCATAATTGTGGCCATTCCAAAGAAAAGTGATCCAACAGAATGTGGAAATTACCAAATAATATTATTAATATTACAAGCAAGTAAAATTTTGCTGAAGATTATTCAAAAGCAGTTACAGCAGTACATCGATAGGGAACTGCCAAAATTTCAAGTCGGATTTAGAAAAGGAGGTAGAATAAGGGGATATCATTGCTGATGTCAGATGGATCTTGGTTGAAAGCAGGGAATACCAGAAAGATTTTTGCCTGTGTTTTATTGACTACAGAAAGGCATTTAAGCGTATGGATTATAATATATCATGGATATAATTATGAAGAATGTGAGTTCCAGAACACTTAATTGTGCTCTTGAGGAACCTGTACATAGTCCAACAGGCAGTCATTCAAATAGAATGAGTAGATACTGAGTGATTTAAAATCAGGGAAGGTGTGCCTCAGGGTTGTATCCTTCACCATACTTATTCAATCTGTATTCTGAGCAAATAATCCAAGAAGCTGGGCTACAGAAGAAGAACAGGGCATCGGGATTAGAGGAAGTCTCATTAACAACCTGTGATATGCAGGTGACACAACCTTGCTTCCTGACAAAAAAGAGGTTTTGAAACACTTACTGATGAAGATCAAAGAATACAGCCTTCAGTATGGATTGCACCCAACATAAAGAAAACAAAAATCCTCACAACTAGACCAATAAGCAATATCATGGTAAACAGAGAAAAGATTGAAGTTGTAAAGGATTTCATTTTACTTGGATCCACAATCAATGCCCATGGAAGCAGCAGGCAAGAAATCAAATGATGTATTGCATTAGACAAACCTACTGCAAAAGACCTCTTTAAAAATGTTCAAAAGCAAAGATGTCACTTTGAGGACTAAGGTGCATCTGACTCAAGCCGTGGTATTTTCAATTGTCTTATATGCATGTGAAAGCTGGACAATGAATAAGGAAGACCAAAGAAGAATTGAAGCCTTTGAATTATGTCGTTGGCAGAGAATATCGAACACACAGACTTCCTGAAGAGCGAACAAATCCATCTTGGAAGAAATACAGCCAGAACACTCATTAGAAGTGAGGATGGCTAGATTTCATCTCACAGACTTTGGACAGGTTGTCAGGGGGAACCAGTCCTTGGAAAAGGACATCACGCTTGGTAAAGTAGAGGCTCAGCAAAAAAGAAGGCCCTCAACTGGATGGGTTGACACAGTGGCTGCAATGATGGGCTCCAGCATAGCAACGATTGTAGGGATGGCACAGGACCGGGAAATGTTTCATTCTGTTGTACATAGGGTCTGTATGAGTCAGGACTCGCTTGACAGCACCTAACAACAAGAACTTTTATAATGATATGACTCTATAGAAGAAACCAGCCTCTGGTGAGGCTCCTGTTCACAGGAGCTTAGAAGATTTTTAAAAAGCCAGAAAATACACTGTTCCTTTCTATTCCTCAGCTGAAGAAATTGTGGAAAACATTAGTTTTAAATATACTTTATTTTTTAGAGCAGTTTTAATTGTACAGAAAAATTGGACAGAACGTACAGAGTTCACAAATACTCCCTCTTCTCCCTGCACTAAGTTTCTCCTGTTATTAGCACCTTGCATTAGGGTGGTACACATGTTATTACGGTTCACTTTTTGTGTTGTAGATATAGTGCTATAGGCTCTGACAAATGCGTAATGCCAGCTGTCCACCATTACAGTATTATTCTCAGTAGTTCTACTGCCCTTAAAATGTCCTGTGCTCCACCTAGTCACCCCTCAACGCTGACCCTCTGAGTCTTTGACAAACACTTACCTTTTTACATTCTTTACAGTTTTGCCAGAAAATATAAATTTTGGTAACAGATGTATTAGAATTTATAGCACATGCTCCATACTCAAAGAATCGGCACTGTTAATTTTTCACTCTAACCCAGAGAGTAGGAAGGTTGTCATACTTCGGGAAGGAGGCATTTGGGTGGTTTTATAGAATAGTTTGGGGACCATGCCTCAATTACATTTCCTCCAAATAGTATCATTAATCACTGGCATTCATAAGCTCCATTTCCACCACCCCACATACACACATACAAATCTACAAAAAATGAAAGCTGCAGTTTAAAGCAAGATCATAAATTTCGCCTCCAAAAGATAAGCAATTTCATCTAGGTACAAAATAGCTACAACTATTTTTTTTAATCCTGAATATTAATGTGTTGTGAAAAAAGCATGAACTCCACAAGCAGATGGATCATCAACAAGGGGATTAAACAGCCCTCAAAAGGCTCTCCAAAAAGCCATTAAAAATTGTCAAGAAATCAGAAAATTCCATAGTAAATGACCCAAATGACTTTGAGAGATGAAAAATAAGGAAGCAGAAATAGCGAAATAATAATAGTACTTGCTGCTTACATAATAGCTTTCTTGAGAGAATTCTGAAACACTTTCCAAACATTAATCCACTAATTTTTGTCATTAGTCTACACAACACTAAGGGGGCCTTTTCTATTATTTCTCACTGAGCACCTGGGGAAACTAAGGCTTAGAAAGACAAAGATGGTATGACTATAATAGATTTGTCCCTACTGTAGGAAAAAGCCAATGCTGGAATAGAATTCGCAGAGAGAATGCAATCTCATTTTCCATTCTAATATTACTATATGGCATTGATTCAAAGTTAATTTGATATGTTAGTAAAGAGGGCTGATATTAAAAATTATTATCAATAGCTATCTAAAACCTGAGAAATTCATTGATTTAGAAACAAGAATACCTAAAATGAAGAACTCCTGAGAATATATATTCCAGGTTTGGGAAAACAATTTTTAAAACAGAAAGATAAAGAATTGTATTCACACACACACACACACACACACAAACTGTTAAAGAACTATATTCCATCCTGCTCTAAAATGGCACTTGGGAAAACAGCTCAAAAAATAACAAATATAAAACAATTCCAAATGAGAAGTCACTGATTAAAATGAAGGACAAACCAGGTAACTAAAATTTTAGGAAGAAAGCACAGCCTTCTGGTAACGAATTCACAGCTTCTTTGACACAAACTCACAGTTTAATATTAACATCGAAGCAGTCAAGACTCACAAACTGCTGCTAATGGAAGTAAGGCAGGTAAGGAACTCTGCAGGGGAAAACAATATACACCAGCAGTAACAGGGGCAAAATTCAATTTGTAGTGGAAATTGCAGCAATACCAATGGACAGAACAACTGCAGAGTAAGGGAAAAAAGAATGTGCCTCCTACTGTTTGCAAAGAATGGCAGCTGAGAGAAAGAAAAACCTACATGGCTTTAATTCTCATTCCTGGGAGATAAATTTCTTTATTTCTTACAGAAAATATTATTTTTTTCATATATGAGAGTAATAAATACCATGAACTACATCCTGAGGAAAGTGACTAACTTTTGGTGTGAGGTTGGCTTTGTGGTGTGTGTGTGTGTGTGCACTGAGACGTGGGCACAGGAAGACGAGAAGAGAAGATGACGGATCTGATTATTCAACAGTCCAACTACGCTAGCACTTAAGACACCAAGAAAGCTAGGGTACCCAAAAAATGAGAAAAGATAAATTTCTGGAAGAATGTGATATATTTTAAAGAAGGAAAGAAGTTATCATCATGAGTCAATTCCAAGAATTGGTAAGCCTCATTATATTTATTTGGAGTTTGGTACTATTTTTATTTTGAATTCCATTGAAAATGTACCACAATCTTTGTAAATTAGGACCTCTGGAGGTCTACATCTTGGCCGTGAAGGCTAGTCAGAAATCAAGCTTTATCGTTAGAAGGGAAAAGCATCCGAGAACACTGGAGATTGTCCTCTGGTTGTGACAGCACCAATTCAGAAACCACTGTGCATGTGGACATGTACTGTACATCTCAGGGAGAATGCAGGTTAGTAAGGTCAAGCCTGGGGCTCTTATTCCAATGAGTTTGGGATTCCTTTTTTCCTTCTTCTTGTTTTACTTGGTGGGTGGGGGTAATATTTGCATAATTTGGGCCTGGAAGCATAGGTTCTTCTTTTTAATTTTACAGAACCCACATTAGCTTCTCTTTTCAGAGTATCATGGGCTCTGAAGCCAGACTGCCTGGTTCAACCACATACTAATGGATTGATAAGAAAATTTAAAAAAGATTAAAATAGATAATGTATATTCCTGTCTTAAAATGGTCCCTAGGCCAAATGCAGGTTCCATTCCCAGCCAATGCACCTCAAACACAGCTATCACCCTCTGTCATTGGAGGCCTGTGTGTTGTTTTAATGCTGAACTAGTTTTCAGTGGAGCTTCCAGTCTAAGGAAGACTAGGAAGAAAGGCCTAGCAATCTACTTCTAAAAATCAGCCAGTGAAAACTTTATGGATCCCGTTGTGGATGTTGTCATGAGTCAGCAATCAACAGGAAGGCAGCTAACAACAGTAATAGCTAATTTTAGGTAATTTCATACCACCAGCCACTCCTTGTAAACCCTATGGGGCAGTTCTACCCTGTCCTATAGGGTTGCTGTGAGTCAGAATCAACTCAACAGCAACGGTTTTGGGGTTTTTTTGGTTTAGATAAGTTGATTAGAGTCTATGCAACACCATTATGGCTACTCCTCACAAAAGTAATGGGAAAATATAAAAATATACAGCATAGTCACTCCTTGTAGTTGGAAATGGATTGCTAGTCAAAACTCTTCTTCATCCATATGAGACCAAATGGTCAACACTTACTCTAAACCAAAGACAAGAAGGCAAAGAGGCAGGGAAACTAGACTACTGGAAACAGAATAATCAGAATGAAAATAATGAGAAAGTTGACACACTATGTAAAATGTAACCAACGTAATTGAACAAACTGTAGAAATTGTTAAACGGGAACTTAATTTGTTGTGTAAACTTATACTGAAAACACAATAAAATATTATTTAAAAAAAAAAACTCTTCCATGATTATAGATAATGGCTTCAACATTTCAGGTGTCCTGCCCAGATAGCCTATGAAAGCTTTCATAAGGTTTGGAAACCCTGGTGGTGTAGTGGTTAAGAGGTACAGCTGCTAACCAAAAAGTCAGCAGTTTGAATCCACCAGGCACTCCTTGGAAACTCTATGGAGCAGTTCAACTCAGTACCATAGGGTTGCTATGAATCGGAATCGACTATGAGTCGGAATTGACTTGATGGCAATGGGTTTTTTGCTTATAGGTAGGATCTTTCGCCAGTACTTGCTTATGTCGCTTCAGAGGATTATCCTCGGGCACTGAGGAGAACCAGAAGTGCCCAGAGTTTAGCACTGCTGCTTCTAAGCACTTCCCTTCCCAATGGAATGACTGATGGGAGAGTTCAAACATCCAGCTCCTTTTGCCTTATAAAGGCAAACTCTCAAACTCTGTGGTGTAGCTTTTACTCCAGATCTCTTTGAAGGAGCAGGCTGAATAAACTATATGTGGCTTCTCCTCCGTCCCCATCCTTCTACCCAATACCTTAATGGCTTCTCCAGAGAGTACTTCCTTAAAATCACTTGTACCTCAATCCTCAGCTCTGGGTCTGCTTCAAGAAAAACCTGACCTAAGACAGCCTTAATTTGACATTATTTTGAGAGTAAAGTGTCAGGAGGGAACGGAGTAGAGAATATATATTCCACACTGGAAAAAGCAAAAGATTTCAGATTCTTCAGCAAGTAAAATTTTGTCTTCCACTCCTATTTCATGCAGTCACTTTCTTTTTTCTTCTAAAACTTCTTCCACCAGTGAACAAGTCGTGATGGGTGGAAGCTACAGAGTTAGCATATGTGGAGGCAATTTAATGGCAGAAAAAAGTTATATCTAAGCCCTTTCCCCCTTCTGGAACACTGATTTAACTGATCTGGGAGATACAGTGCTAAGGCAGAAAGTACATGGAGACAGAAATTAAATATAAAGTTTTGTCCTAAAGGAAGGGCTACGGGTCACATCAGAGAAACATGTCCAAATAATACACTTAATGGTGGGTTATGAGACAAGAACTCAAAGTCAAAGTCCAGAGCCATGATCAGTCACACCACCAGAGATTATGCGAGTAAATAACAATAATTTGCTAAAGTTAAACTGCAGGTGATCTGAAACAAAATTGAATCAAGACAGTTAGAGGATTTTTATATATCCCTTGCTCTATGTTGTTACAGGTATGTGAGATTTAAAAGACCTCCTCTCCAGAGTGGCACAAATCTAGGTTTTTTATCATGGTCACTTACCCAAACACGCTAGTATACTCTGTTGTGTCCCAGAGTTAGAATGTAGGGCATTGTGTCTGAACTTTTACCCTTAACTCTTTCTAATGCCCCCAGTGTAGGAGCTATCTGTGATGTGACTGACTTTCCATCTCAGATTGCCCGATTTTTTCTCTGAAGAGGATGGAGGCTGAGATCTCAGCAGTGAGATACGGGGTGGACATATTATACACTAAAGGAGTGGGGATGGAGTTTTAAAGAGACAGGGTTGATTATAGGCTACCTTCATCAAGTGGTTCTGGGTATCAGGGAGCAAGTATACACTGAGAAGAGAGCATGTTGTCATCATTCCCTCTCTCTCATGTCCTGAGGCAGACATATTATTTCTTATCAACTCCCTGCTCCAGCAGAGGTGTTATCCAAAGACGCTACTTAAATAGTCATTTATTCCTCAGCCTTAATCATTGGTCAAGGAAGCACTGGTGATGCTCAGGGCTGTTGTGGTACTGGGAAGTCAGGGAAATAGCAGAGTTGTAGGTACAGGTTCTGGGTGGAGATGTTAAACCGGTTGCTATCAGCCAATTCTTAATTAAATGGTTTGATGGGTGAACTAGCCATGTTAACCTTAAGGGTATTAGGCCAATACAGTGTCTTTCACAGTTTGACAACCAAAACCCACCGCCGCCGAGTCAATTCTGACTCTTAGCAACCCTAAAGGACAGAGTAGAACTGACCCCTAGATTTTCCAAGAAATCCCTGGTGGATTCGAGCTGCCAACCTTTTGGTTAGCAGTTGTAGCTCTTAATCACTCTGCCACCAGGATTAGCTTTTTGACAACAGCCCATAGTAATAAATAAATTTAAACCATGACCCAGTAAACACACATGTACCACAGTCACACATACACACACATAACTAGAATGAAAACCTTTGTTCACAAAACAAACTGTCTTTAGGCTCTGTATGCTGTTGTTAGCTGTCGTTGAGGTGACTAATTTAATTTACTGAGTTACTCATAATTTGAAAAACATTGCTCTACTTCCAGGTGATAAATTCCATCCTGGCATCATTGGTCTTGGGGAGAGATGAATGGTTGACAGATGGATGCAGAAGTGAAGAGAGTTGGCAGTATCTTCCCAAACTTAGATGCAAACTGAACCAAGGTCTGAGACAGACAGATAGTGTCTGAGATTGAGGATAATACTTGCAGCAGGCTTCAGGACACTCTAGGATGTACCTTTTGTGAACAGGGCATATAATTTTGAAAAGCCCTCCTGTGTCATGCTTGCCTCTCTCTGGCCTTTCTTGAGTCCCTTATCCCAAAAGTATCTTTCTATTTCATCATGTCCCTCAAGCAGCTATGAAATAACTTAGGTCTTCCTTAATGTATTCCAGGAATTACGGGATAGTAAAGGGCGGGTACTGTTAGGGCAGATAAAGATATAAGAACAAGATGTCAGTTCAGATGTGGGAAGGGAAATTTTTAAAAAAGGAAAGGTTTCTTAAATAACAATTCTTTTCTGTACTAGAAATTCTTGGTAGGTATTTTAGTTTAGAAAGTATCTTGTGGAAAAAAAGTTATAATTTATAGTGAGGAATTATTGTAACAACGGACCAAAAAAAGCGAGTAAATCACTTGGTTCCCACCATCTAGGAACCAGTTTGAAACTCTCATATCTAACCTAGCTCTTGTTTTAACGACAACCAAATCAATTAATGTACTTTTATCATTAATGACAGGACACAATGTGTTTCAAAACTCTCTTTTGAGTCTTTATTCCCCATACAATGACATATTACAGCAAGCTGCCATTATGGCCTTTTTCATCAATTATTTAAAATCAAAGAGCCATTAATTCATATATCTGCATCTGTAATAGTTTTATTTTAAAAGGTGGAGTATGAGAGAAAAACTGTCAATAAAATCATGGGACCTTTCAAGACTGATATGATTTGTATGGAATCATTGTGATTCTATTTAGAGTGCTGTGATCTGAGTGGCTGGGTATGAGAGGGTTGAATTATTCATGTTTTCCTGGTCAATATATATATATATATGTGGAAGTTCTTCCTTTTTAGGTTGCTTACATGTATTTCTGAGTCTGGTTCCTTTTGGAATGATTCAGAGTCCATCAGTAACAAGCCACATTCTCTGCACTTGGATACCAACAGAGGCTTAAAAATAGGAGCCATGTGCACAGAGCTTCTTGTGCCAACCAACAGATTCTATCTGCATCTGCTACATATGGATTGACAGGAGAGGGGCCAAGTATACGTTGGTGTGAAGCAGCTTGCTGCTTCTGTTTTGAGAAAAGCTCATCGTTGTACAAGTCCTGAACAAATTAGCCTTCCAATCACAATGCAAGGATATTGAAATGGGGTGAAAAACCTAGATGGTACCAGACAGTTCTTGCCAAATTAGTAGAAGATTAAAGAGGAAAAGAATATCATTTGAAGACTGATAATTAGTAAGATAGAAAGATGCAGGGGTATGTTCAAATATGTGACTGAATCTTGCATTTAAAAAAAAAAAAAAAACTTGTTGCCACCGGTTGGAAAATAGCTGAGGTCAAACGGGTACGAAATCTCATAGAACTCTGAGCTGTCCTCTGGTCAGAATCCAGAGAATTTCAGTTAAATCTTCAGTATCAAAGTTGTAAGGAAAGGTTTGGAAAATCTCTAGATCTAGAAGGCACTTATCAAAATTTATTGGGGTAAGAATTGACAAGCTAAAGGCAAATTCAATTGAATGCATAGTAAGACCTTAGTTATTATGAGGTGAAAGGTATGAAAGCGCTCTATAAAATATTAAATCACTTACAAATTTTACATCTAGTTGTTATTTAACTATACTATCAGAACAATGAACATAATGTTTTTATAACTATGTTCTTTTGCTAAAGAGATAAATCATTTTTCTAAGTGCATGACACAATTAAACACATTTATAAGTCAGAGGGTGTGTGGACAAAGCTCGTATTTTCCTACCTTCCCATGCCTCCTGAACAAATGGCAAAATTTGGTCTTCATGGAAATGAAAAGGGGGCAATAGTGGATAAGATCTGTACTCTGTCCAGCTTATTTATTTTTCTATGATTACCGTATATAATCTTTCATTTCATATCCTTAAGGCCTACATTTCTATACAAGGAGAACACAGGTTCTTAAGAACAGAGGCACTGGGATGCAGCTATCTACACACCTAGCCCACTTACTCAATCATTAACAACAACCACATCAAAATTATTGAGCACCTGCTCAGTGCCAGCCATTGAGCTAGGCACTGGGCCATCAATACTGCCTGTCCTTTCACAGCTTACAGACCGTGGGGCGGGGGGGGGGGGAGGGGAGCAGACAAGAAAACAGGACAATTGTCACAGAGCGTGGTGCTGAGACAGGAGAAGTATAGGGTACTTTGGAAGCGTGTTGGGGGACACCAAGTCTAGACTTTGGCAGTTAAGAGTGGCTTCCTGGAGGAAGGGGCTGAATTTAAAATTCCACACTCACGTATCCCGGAAAAAAACAGATAAGAAGGTGAAAAGGTGAGGCCATCTGAAAGAAGAGCAAGGAAGGCAGCTCCCAGTGTGGAATTCACAGGCATGTTTCTAGTTTGAGCTGGATTTAAGAACATCTGGTTTTCTGATTTGGGGTGGCGTTCATAAGAAGTCCCACATTTTTTTTCTTTTTCTTCTTCTTTTTTTTTTAACAATCCTAAAGGGATCAGTGGTAAAACTATGAAAGAATGTGGGGACCATGAGCCTTCTGTAAGCTCCAGGGATTTCAGGTCTAGTGTTCTCTATCTCTTCTGCCCCCAAAATGCATAACAACTCGTAATCTGAAACATTCCTTGCATTAATGCACAATTAAGGCAAGTAGCATACTTTATCACTCTTTTCTCCAGATAGAAAATTGTGTAATAATACTAATATTCATAATTAATAGCTAAGATACATGAAGTGTTTAATATGTACCAGACAGACACTAAACACTTATATTTATTTTTAACCCTAACAACAGTGCGCATAGGTCCTATTATTATCCCTATCTTACAGGGAAGGAACAAAGAGGTCACATAACTTTCTCAAGGCCACACATCAGCAGTTATGTTTCAGCCCCTGATTTGTATGACTCTTGAGCTGAGCTTCTGAACACTCTATTGTCTTCCTAAGCAATAGTAGTGTGTTGTTACTATTATTATCATCATTATTGTTAGGTGGGTTGCCATTTTATTACCCCATGATTCATTTTGCAAAGCTTATAAAGTTTTAATATTAATTAAAAAGACATGGGTAAAAACACTAATTAAAAAAAACATGGGAACCTCCCAATCTTTTGCATATTACCTCTTGGGAAAGTATCTAATGCTGCTGAGTAGAGGAAACACATACACACACAAAAAAAACTCTGTTGTCTGAGCTAGGAAGGATACATACTGTGGCCTTAGTTATTAATTAAATGTTTTAAAACATTATTTATCAGTGTGCTTTTTCACTGTCAGAATGCCTCAGGGCTCCGCACAGCAGGTCCTCCACAGCTTTCAGGGAAGAGCTGCCAAGAGTCTTTGCCCAATGTTCACCGCTATATTTGTTCATTCTATTACAATATATACTTTTGCTTCTCCTAGTGATTTCACTTCAATCTATGTAGTAAGTCATGCAAAAAAAAAAAAAAAAGAGAGAGACTTCAATGCAGCCACTAACAAAGAAATTGTGATTATGCGAATTGGAAATTTTCTCTTGTTCCTCAAAGAAAACAAAATATTTACATGCCTGTTTATTAAAATTTGGCCAAAGAAAAAACTGCAAGAAAGCCATTCCCTAGCCTCTGCACTTTCTCAGTGATTCAAGATTACAATTACATAATTCTATAATGGCGGGTGCCAGTAAAAATATGATGGTGTAAGTTAAAGTGAATATTAGCACGGGCACATAGTCTCTCAGCTCTCACTGAGTGTGTACATGTTTTAAAAGCAATTTTGAGATGCTGTTCACCTCTCAAGTGCCCGTATTTTTTTTCAACTTTACTCCTTTGTGTAGTTAGCATAGTAGGAAGTAAGAGAAATGTTGGGTTGGTCAGCTTGGAAAGTTGTAAACTAATGTATTATTAATGAAGTTTAACAGATAGAGTACATATTAAGCCCCACTATTCATGTGACCATGTCAGCAAAGAGAAGACAATCTGGCTTCTGCTCTTATGTCAGTCTAACTAATAACGAATTGAAGAACCTGAATTAAACAATTTGCAACCTGTCAAAACTTGGCAAGATCAAACACTTTGACTAAACTGAAAGTTTTGGGGGAAACTTATTATTACAATATTGCTAATAACTGAAAATTGAAAAAGAAAAAGAAACCATTTTCTTGATGGAGAATTCTAGATTAAGAGTATTCCATTATTAGGAACTTTCAAGCATGACATAAAAGGATAAGACTCCTGTGGACACATCCTTATCCTCTTAGCATCACATGATTTAAAAAAAAAAAAAAATTTTTTAATGCAGAAGACCTATATCAGCATTGAGTAGTATGAAAGCCAAGGAATGACTGGATAAACAAAAGTCCCAAATGGATGATGCGATTGATTAAAACTAAAGAACTTGACTGTAAATATGAAGATGCCCCGTATTACAGTTGGGGGAAGTCAAGACTCGACATTTCCATTTAACAGCCCATTGCCAAATGCATTGCCATCGAGTCAGTTTTGACCAAAAGTGACCCTATAGGACAGAGTAGAACTGCTCCATACGGTTTCCAAGGAGCAGCTGATAGATTCGAACAGCCAACCTTTTGGCTAGCAGCAGAATGCTTAGCCACTGCACCACCAGGCGTCCATTTCCATTTAATGAAGCTCTATCAAAACCATCAAAGAAAGCTAAGCTTAATGGAATGGATAGAGAAATTAAGGAGACTCAGAAGAGTTAGGAGTCACCTGAGTCTCTTCTCTGGAGCAGTGCGGCGGATGCCTACATTTATTTCATACCCTGTCTACATCCTTCCTGAAGATCAAGTACACAAAATGGGAATGGAATCACTTGAACCGTTGAGCTGAAGAACATGAAAGCGGGTCAAAGTGTACAAGAGATCCCAAATGCCCCCCAGTGACGTAATGAAAATATTCTTCTCCTTAAGTAGTAACTACCATGGTTAAGCACTTTCCAGGTTACTTTCACATACATTATGTGAATTTTACATCCCCACAACATTGCTAAAATAGACATCATTATGTACTTACCATATGACCAAGAAGAGAAGCAACTATAACTTTATGAAAGGATTCCTCAAGTAGTTAAACTAAAAGACTACCTACTATTTCCATCTGAGCCTAACCAATCTAAATTTAACTTTCCTTTTTCCTCACAATATTTTCCTATCAGGAAAAAAACCCAATTTCCAGTAGGCCCTTCCACTGGAAAATACGAGCTCACAACATGGAAGGCCATACTTAACATACATAGTAAGGGTTTTGTTCTTAAATGAAGTTTCCCACACAACTTGGTCTCTGTCAACAGGCCACAGAAAACAAAATAGTGTTAATTAAGTTTAAAAATGCTCTTTCCATTTTAAGACTAATTAGCATATAGCACTTTCATCAAGTTTATTGAAAAAATGTACTAGGAAATTAGCTTCTCCGAGCATTTCTATGCATGGCACAGAAAACCCCTTGCCTTATATCTCCCCAAATGCATTATACACATCTAATTTTTTGTTTCCTTATAGAAGAAACTTAGGATGCTTTAATTTCTATTGTCTCCATCTTCCATGTTATTGATGTCAGTATTTTAATTCTATTTTGTTTTCAAATTCCCTCAAATTAGTCATCATGCTATGGGGGTTTACCAGAATCATTCTGGCTGCTGTGTGGAGAATTAACTGTAAATCACTGGGAAGAGGCAATAAGGGTTGCAACACAAAGCTATGCAAAATCCCAGGTCAGAGATAATGGTGGCATAGACCAGGATGAAAACAGTAGAGGTGGTCAAACATAATTGGGTCTGACATGTATTTCAAGGGTTGAGCAAAAAGTTTTGCAAACTGGATATCTATCTATCTAGAAAGAGAGATTATGTAAGAAAGAAAGAAGCTGGGCATGACCCCAAGGTTTCTGAGTAGAAATTAACTGGACAGATGGAGTTAGTGAAGTAGGAAAGACTGAAAAGAATGGTGACAGTGAGGTAGACTGTGGCTGGGAATTTTGTGATGCCTCTGTTAGATATCTAAATAAAGTGTTGGAGATTTAATTTGGGAGTTTCCAGAATATAGGTGGAATTTAAAGCCATAAGTCTGGATGCCATTAATGGTGAACCAATGGTCAACTGCGGTGAATTAAAATTAAGAGAGATTAAAGAAGGATAATTGGATACAGCAATTAAAAACTCTGTCAAGGAGTTTTGTTACAAAGAGGGCAGTAGGTGGAGGGAATTTTAGAGTCAAGAAAAAATTATTTTCAATTAATTGGGAGATATAAAAACAAATTTTTATACTGATGAGCATGATTCAGTAGATAGGGAAAACCTGATGTTTCAAAAGTGAAGAGGAGAATTGAGTTGATAAAAGGAAATGGGCTCATGCATATGGAGGGGTTAGCCTTACATAGGAGCATGATCAGTTTACCTCAACAACAGGAGAGAAAAAGACTGTATCTGTACAGATGGTAAGTGAGTAAATGTAGTGGACAGAGCTTGTGCCTAATCTGCTCCCATTGTTTTCATTTTAAAAATTGAAAATCACCAGCTGAAAAACAAGAGGCAAAGCTCGAAGTTCAAGGAGGGTTGAGAAGATGTAAAATTGTCCTCCAGAAGATTGAGAGAATGAGTAACTGAGCAAATATTGTAGAATTTGCTGGACGCCATTTAAGACCCATTTGAGGTTAAAACTAAAAAAACTCATTGCTGCTGAGTTGATTCTGACTCATAGTGACCCTATAGGACAGAGCAGAACTGCCCCATAGTGTTTCCAAGGAGCCCCTGGTGTATTTGAGCTGCCAACCTTTTGGTTAGCAGCCATAGCTCTTAACTGGTATGTTGCCAGGGTTTCCTAGTTAGTGGTCATGAATTTGATGTGAAACCAGCTAGACAAAGGGGTCTTTGCTTAGCTGCAATCAGCTTCACAAGTGCAGAAGTTGTCAAGGAGATAGGTTTAGCCATGACTGGAGTTTTGCTAAAAGTGTACAATAAAACAATCAGATCATAAAACATAAGGATTACAGGAAAAGGACTGGATCTACTCTTCAATTATGTAACTTAGAATATGAAGGGTTACATTGAGAACATGATGGGGCTAAGAAGTAGTGCAATTGTGGTAAGATCAATAAAAAGAAAAAAAACTTTTTTTTTTTTTTTTAGGGTTAAATGATTCTTGAGGGTTCTGGCTGGGGTTGAATGATTCTTGAAGTTGGAGTATTAGAGGGGAAATAGGAGGTTGTAGTCAGAGAATCATTAAAATTGAAATTATGGAAGTATAACAGTTTTTATAATGAAAAGTCTAGGGCATAAGTGAGAAAATTGCTAATGTAAGGTGGAAGATAATTCTGTGGAAAAAGAAGCTGTTAAGGAAGAGATGCCAAAGTATTAAAATAATATACTCAATAACCAAGAGCTAAGAGTATTTTTTTTTTTTTAAGAGTATAGCAGTGTTGGAGAAAGAAGGTGAGAGACAGAGATATCTAGGAACTGAAATCTTCAGAGAATAATAGGTAACAGTCATTGATTGCTTACAGTGAGTCAGACATTAATCTTATACAAATACTGACTCTTAAACCGCATACAACCCTATAAGGTACTATTATTATCCTCATTTTTTCAAACAAAGACATTGGGGTGCAAACAACTTAGGTAATTCACTGAAAGTCACACATAGCTAATAGGTTGAACTCTTATTTGATCTCAAGCTGTCTAGATTGCTAATTATATTCTTAAACACTCTGCTACACTTCACAGAACAAGGGAGGAGTGACTCATGTATTGTGTTAGACTCGCAAAAGGGGTGGGAGCAGATGGAATATTTGATGACATGAGATATAAAACTGGGTATATTTAGGACTATGGGAGAAACATTGGTTTGTGTCAGTGAGCAGCAAGGAGCTCCTGCAGTTTGGGAGAGACAATCGACTGATGTCTGACTCCTGCCTGGAAAATTCAAAAGAGAGGAGTTGAGCAGCTAGCGGCTCTGAGAAGGAGTAAAGAAGAGGTCGCTAAATTCTCCCGACGTTTTTCAGAATAATGATGCCTAAATATCTCTCATGTATCAGATGATGTCCACATGCAGTAAGGGAGTTGATAGGAGGCTGACATATTGTATACCCTGTAGGACCACCCAAATGGGCTCCAGAAGGATTAAGATTAAGGATTAAGTTAAGATTAAGTTAAGCATTAAGGAGAGAGCATCACTCATTAATGCAGTTTCAAGTGAGTGGTCCCCACAGCTGAGGGTAGAGGTTAGCATTCTGATTAATCCACAAAGTACTCCAGGAAGGAAAGTGTGAGCTCTAAGTATCAGCTAGACACAGAGAGAGTGAAGGTGCCAAACAAGACACAACTTCTCTGTCCAGTTCCCTTTATCTTTCTTCCTCTCTCCAGATGCCTTCCCAGAACAGTGAAACCACAGAATGGGAGGTGGGAAAAAAGCCAACCACAATAGCTGCTTAAAATGTAGGTGTCTTAGTTGTCTAGTGCTACTATAACAGAAATACCACAAGTAGATGGCTTTAACAAACAGAAGTATATTCTCTCACAGTCCAGGAGGCTAAAACTTAGAATTCAGGGCTTCAGCTCCAGGGGAAGGCTTTCTCTCTCTTTTGGCTCTGGAGGAAGGTCCTTATCATCAATCTTTCCCTGGTCTAGCAGCTTCTCAGTGCAGGGACCCCAGGTCCAAAGGATGTGCTCTGCTTCTGGCACTGCTTTCTTGGTGGTATGAGGTCCTCCTGTCTTTCTGCTCACCTCTCTTTTATATCTCAAAAGAGATTGACTCAAGATACAACCAAATCTTGTAGATTGAATCCTGCCTCATTAACATAACTGCCTCTAATCCTGCCTCATTAACATCATAGAGGCAGGATTTACAACATATAGGAAAATCACATTAGATGATAAAATGGTGGACAATCACACAATACTTGGAATCGTGGCTAAGCCAAACTGACACACATTTCTGGGGAACACAATTCAATCCATAACAGCAGGCTGCCGACCTGCAGTGGACTTGAACTTTGAGTGAAAACTGAAGCGTTACTTATTTTATGGGAATGCAAATTCTTATTTATGATGTAACTTCAAGCGGCTTGAAGGATTTGTTATCCAAAATGAATCAGAATATACACTGAATAACTCAAATTTTCAACGAGGGTCAGAGGAAGAACTCTTACTGAAATATTGAAGACACAGGAAAAGAAAAACAAAAGGTGATACCTCATCATATCCTCTGAGTCCTGCTTGTCCTGTATGCTAGTTACTCTTGTTTCTCAGCTTCCACTTTTGCACCCTTACCATCCATCCTCTACCTAGTTACCAAAACACAGCATGACAAACTTAAAGCTAGCATGGACATGGCATTGCACTTAGAATATAGTTCAAACTGTTTTCCATAGCCCACAAGGCCATGTGTTGCTTAATCAATACTTACCTTTCAAACCTCATCCTCTACCACTCCTCTCCTCATTCACCTCTCTGTAGTCACATTAGTCATCTTTCCTTTCCTAGAACTTGTTTAAGTTCCTTCTCCCCTTATAACTTTGCACTTGTTGTTTCCCTCTGCCAGAAGTGTTCTGTCCTGAGATCTCCAGAGGGCTGGCTCTTCTTCATTTGGTCTCTGTTCAAAGGACAACTTCTCAGAGAGGAGATCCCTGACCATTCAGTCTAAAGAAGCCATCATTGCTAGGTATTTCCTCCTAGACCTCCCCTTTCATTTCCATCATAGTACAACCACTATTTGAAACAGTTTTATTCATTTATTTGTCTATTTGTTGCTTGCTTGTGCCTCTCCTCCAAATATACTGCAAAAATCCATAAAATCAGGGGCATTTTTATCTTTATTGCTATTGCATCTCTAGTACTAAAGCACAGCTTAACACATAGTTACTGTTGTCGTTAGCCACCATCGAGTTGGCTCCCGGCTCATGGCAATCCCATGCACAAGGAATGAAACTCTGCCCAGTCCTGTACCATCCCTGTGACCACTGCTGATTGGACAGTTGTGATCCCTAGGGTTTTCCTTGGCTGATTTTCAGAGGTACATCACCAGGCCTTTTGCTGTAGTCTGTCAGTCTAGAAGCTCCACTGAAACCTGTTTATCATCACAGCAACATGCAAGCCTCCACTGACAACAGGTGGTGGTTGTGCATGAGGTACCATTGGCTGAGAACTGAACCCAGTTCTCCCACATGGAAGGCAAGAATTCTGCCACTGAACCACCAATGCCTCATAGCAGGTCCTCAATAAACATTATGAAAAAATCTATGGATTTTAATTTTGAATGCGTTGTATTTTATTAATTATTTAATAATATTTAGAATGGAAAGTTTTTATTGAAGCAGAAAACTTCCCAAAGGGAGTTAGGAAGACGGTCAAAATTTGACATGTCAGTAAACTAATAAACCTGCTGACTTAAGGACTTCTGACCATGGGGCAGTTGAAACAAGCCTCCTCTGAACTGGTGTTTCGGTGGAAGGCAGATCAAAAGGACATGTACAGGGGAGGGAGACTGAGACAAAGAGGGTAGTGGAAGCAGTAGAGAGGAATAAAAAATTTCTTATTTAAATGTGTCTAAAACCAAAATTACATGAAAAAAATAAAAGTAGTTCTTTGAAAGACAGCCGACAAAATTAACAACTCAAGATATAATGCAGAAAAATGAAATAAAAGGAAAAAAAAATGGAGTTATAAAGTCTTTAAAAATGGTAAGAGTAAAATAATTTTAAAAAATAAATGAAGGAATAATCAAAAAAGGAACAAGAAATCCTGAAATCAAAAAAGCAAACAGTGAAACAAGAATTGATAAATACATATATTAGTTTTTTATTGCTGAGTAACAAATTATCACAAACTTAGTGACTATTATGGACTTAATTGTGGTCCCCAAAATTTTATGCTCAAGTACTAACCCCTGATGTGTGTGAACTTGACCTCGTATGGAAATAGGGTCTTTGAAGATGTTATCAGTTAACATGAGATCATATCAGAGTAGGGTAAGCCCTAATCCAATCTGAATGGTACTCTTATAAAAGAGGAGAAGAGACACAGAGAGGCACATCAAGGGAAGATGGCCATGTGAGGATGGAGTTATGCTGTAATTCACGTTAAGGAGCACCTGGATTACTGTCTTAGTTTTCCAGGGCTATCATAACAAAATACCACAAAGTGGGGGACTTTAAAGGACAGAAATTTATTTTCTCACAGTTTTGGAAGCTAGAATTCCAAATTCATGGTGTTGACTGGCTAGGCTATCTCTCTCTATCATATTAGAGTAGGGAGGGTCCTAGTCCAACCTGAGTGGTGTCCTTACAAAACAGGATAAGAGACACAGAGAAATACACAGAGGGTAGATGGTCATGTAAGGACAGCTGATGGCCACAGAATGCCTAAGTTTACCAGAAGCTGAGAGGGACAAGAAAAGATCTTCCCCTGGGGCCTACAGAGAGAACATTGCCATGCCAACAACAGTGAACAGAAAAATTAATAAAAATGTGCTTCAAAATGTAATTATTGATTGTAAAATGAGATTATTTTTAAGTTGTAAAACCATTGCACTAGATAACAATAGAAATATGAACCCACACGTATACATGTAGAATTGGATGAGCTATTCAAAGGTAAGTTATAGTGTGCTAAGATCTTTGTGGTGTGTTTAGGAGAAAGAGAGAGATACTGAATAAATTTAGAGTTCGTTAAACTTTTATATTTAACCATGCATGTAAAAGCAATTAAGAAAAATCTCCCTCAAAATAGAAATTGAACAAAAATCTTGCAAACCAGCAGAGGAAAGAAAAAGAAATTTAAGAAATTATTAATCCAAAAGAAGAAAAGTGGTATTTTCTTGTGAAGAAGAAATTACAAAATGAAGTGTTAGAAATAATTCCAAATTATGGTAATATTAACAATAAATATTAAGGTATCTTTAAAAGGGAATTCAAACCTCAAGCAAAAAACTCTCAGAGCAATAAAGAAGGATATAAATTAAAAATCCTGTTGCCATTGAGTCTATTCCTACTCATTGCTCCCTAAGATTTTCTTGGCTGTAATATTTATGGATGCATATCACCATGCCTTTCTCCCTGGTGCCACTGGTTGAGAGCAAATCATTTGAGCCACCGAGAAACCCTAAAAAAGGATATAACACCCAAGGAAAAGAAACCCACCCAGAACACAAAACCATGTCATAAAAATACAGCCTAAAAATGTCTACTTCAAAACCTGAGAGAATAACAAGGTGAAATTGATAATACCAAACTTACAATGATAGACTTTAATATACTAATATCATAAACTGTTAAATCAGACAGATTAAATAAACTAAGGAGTTCATCACAACAATGAGGCATGTCTATATCCTGTGTGCCCTGACATAGTGCACAGAGATGAGCACGTTACTTCTGGGGTTTTCTTGCTCAAAATGCATAGCCTGAATTTAACTGTACAAATATCAGACAAACATAAAATGAGAGACATTCCTCAAGATAACTGGCCAGAAGTCTTCAAAAGTTATAAGCTATAAACTGGTAGAAAATATCTGCAAATCATATATCTAACAAGATTCATATATATATTTTTTTACATATATATATATATATATCAAGTATATTTATATAGAGAACTAAGGAGCCCTGGTGGTGCAACAGTTAAGCACTCAACTGCTAACCAAAAGGTTGGCTGTTTGAACCCTGCCACTCTGGAGGAGAAAGATGTGGAGATCTGCTTCTGCAATGATTACAGCCTATAATAGAAACAGGGAACCTGGGGGTGGAGAAGGGGAGAATGCTGACACATCACGGGGTGGCAACCAACGTCACAAAACAATTTGTGTATTAACTGTATAATGAGAAACTAATTTGCTCTGTAAACTTTCACCTAAAGCTTAACAAACAAAAAAAAAAAAAAAAAAGAGAGAGAGACATTACAGCCTTGAAAACTCTATGGGGCAGTTCTTCTACCCTATCTTATATCAGAAAAGTTGATTTTTTTGGCCTGATATAAGACAAATTATACCACACAAATGCTATAATTTTTGTATAGAATATGAACTTTCGAAACGCAGCAATAAGAAAATCAAACGACCTAATAAAAAATGGGCAAAAAATTTGAACATACACTTCCCCAAAGAAGATAAATAGATGGCAAATACACACGTGAAAAGAAGTTTAACAGCTCAGTATCATCCCAATCCTTGAGAAAATACAAATTAAAACCAGAATGAGTTACCACGACCCAACAATTAGAATGGCTGAAGTTAAAAACATATATATGATAATACCCAGTGCTGACAAAGATGAGGAGTAACTGGAATTCTCATACATTGCAAAATCATAACATCCACTCTGGAAACAGTCTGGCAGATGCTTATAAAGTAAAACAAACACTTTTCCTAGGCATTTGCCCTAGAGAAATGAAAATATATATTCCCATGAAAACCTGTTCCACAATATTTATAGCAGCATAACCATCAAAAACTGGAAACAATCCAAATGTCTTTCAACGGGTTGATGGATAAACAAACTGGCATATCCATACAATGGAACACTATTCAGCAATAAAAAGAATATGCATGATACATTCAACAACATGGACGAGTCTCAAATACATTATGCTAAGTGAAAGAAACCTGACTCAAAATTTATGCTGTATGGTTCCATTTCTGTGACTTTCTGGAAAAGGCCGAACTATGAGGACAGAGAACAGATCACTGCTTGGCAGGGGTCAGGGGTCAAAGAAGAACCTCATGATGTGATGGAACTGTTCTGTATTTGCATTGTGGTGGTGGTCATGACTTTATGTCAAAGCTCACAAAACTGTTAACCAAAAGAAAGTAAATTGTACTTTCCGCACTTTAAATTTAAAAAAAAAAAAAAAAAAACTAGAGATGAACCAAAGATATAGTGTGAAAATCAAAACTAAATTTTAGAAGAAGAATGCATTGCAAAACATTTTTATTACATTGTGGTTCTGACAATTCAAATAGTCTAAACTCTGAAGTAAAGAAATTATAAATTTAATAAGATTAAAACTAAAACACTTGAACAACAAAACAAAATGTTAAAAGGCAAGGTACCTATTGAGGGAAGATAGTTGCAACATCTATAAACAAATATATAGGGTCGCTATGAGTCGGAATCAACTCGACGGCAGTAGGTATAAACAAATAAAGGATTCATATCCAAAATATATAAATAACTATATATAAATATAGTTAGGAAAAAGCAAAGAACCCAAAAGAAAAACAAAATTGAACAAAGGAAATGAATAGACTGTTCACAGAAAACAAAAGCAAAATGATCATGAATGTTAAAATACTAATCATCAGTTAAATAAAATTAAAAGCGAGACACTTTTTACAGCTATATAGCCTGCATAAGATATCTGAAAATATATTACTATAGATCGACCAATTGTGCAATTTAGCAATTCCAGTTTAGTATATACTCAAGAAAAACTCTGTCACATATGCACAATGATGTATGTATTCAACAATGAAATATTACAGTAGTTAAAATAAATGTTAGCGTTGGCTATATCAATATGAATAAAGCTGAAAACCGTAATACGTACTGAATGAATAAGCAAGCACTTACGTAAAGATGACATCACATACAGCAATTCTCTTGGAGAGACAGAGGGAGGAAGAGAGAGAATTGTTGTGGATAAACGCTCATGTAGACAGTATGAAATCATGAATTAGTGTGATACACATGTCAGGAAAACAGTTATTCTAGAGTTAAAGGAAAGGAACAATGGACAGCAGGGATACACAGAGGACTTTAAACGTTTCTGTAGTTTTTTTTTTTTTAATTTTGAAATAAATTTGGCAAAATGTTAAGATTTGTTAAAGTTGGATAGGAGATAAGCATTACAAAAAAAATAATATAATGAATATCAAAGAAAGAAATAACACACTGAGATAAATTTGTGTCCTGTTTCTAACGCTTTTTATCTTCTGCATTTAAAGTAAATCTAACCTTTGGGCCCGAGGCACAAAGTATAATTCCTGTACCCCAGCCAGTTTATAAGAACAGTTGGCATAAGGAAAGAAATTTAATTCTTAATCATTATCTTTTTAAGCTTTAATATTTAAAAAATTTTACGTATGGTTGGCAATCTCCAGAATCTATAAGTAAACAGAACATATACCACATATGTGGGGGATGACAAAAGTTTACTAATCGAGTAGCTGATTAAAAATTTGGAGGCTGCTCCACCAGGCTAGGGATTCTTCAGCTTTAGGGTATGTGTTTTATGTATAGCCTAAACCTAGAGGGTGTGTTTAACATGCAGTTCCCCAGATCCCATGATGGATACTTAAAATTAGTCACTTCTGAGTGAGGCCCTGAAATCTGCATTTTTCACAAGCACTTGAGATGATTATGAGTTAGGTGTCAAAGGACCACATTTGGAAAACAGCTTCCCTGGAACAATGCTCTCATACACAAGTATCACAAGTAAGGAGGTGGCAGCTTAATTTCTTTAAATGTCTGCAGTAGAGCAAGCCTTATACTTTCTATATGATTTCTCTGACAGTATGTCACACTGGGCCACCTATTTTCCATTTCCACTGACAGCAGAAGAAAAGGATATGGCTTTTAAGATAATTTCCAGAGAGATTTTTTTTTTTTTCCTTTTCTTATCCAGTGAAGAGAAATTTTGAATAGGAACTTCCTACTCTGTGTGTGCTCTTTTCAAATATGCCCTGTGCCCCAAGGTCGTGAGGCATAATCGTCATTTTCCTTACACCTTCTTCACTTGCAGACCGCTGTGAAATTATCTCAGTCAATCCTCAACAGTTTTGTGAGACAGGAATCCTCATGTCTGTTTATAGGTGTGAAAAGAGAGACCCTAGTAACAAAAGATAGAGCAAGAACTTCAACCCAAGTTGATCCAATCTCGATGGCTTTACACAACATGTTCCCTAACAATTTTCCACAGATATAGGTATGTGTAGGAAACCCTGGTGGCATAGTGGTTAAGCGCTATGGCTGTTAACCAAGAGGTCAGCAGTTCGAATCCATCAGGTGGTCCTTGGAAACTCTACGGGGCAGTTCTATTCTGTCCTATAGGGTCGCTATGAGTCAGAATCGACGTGACGGCAGTGAGTTTTTGGGTATAGATATGTGTGAGTGCTGTTGTTTAATTATCCCCAAGGAAGTCTGTGCAGTGTCAAAAGTCCACAA
Organism: Elephas maximus indicus; assembly: GCF_024166365.1. Lineage (NCBI taxonomy): Eukaryota > Metazoa > Chordata > Mammalia > Proboscidea > Elephantidae > Elephas > Elephas maximus. The sequence goes on from NC_064821.1 coordinate 142,330,038, forward strand.
AAATTCAAAATTCCTGTAGAAAAGGTTTTAGATGCATGGTTCCTTTTGGTCACTAGCTAATTTTAAAACTCTTGGACACGTCTGGGCGCAACACCTTTTGCATTCCAAAGCAGAACTAAGTTTATCGGGAAAGAGAGTCAAGATTTGGGGAACAAGACCTTTCTCTACATTTTCAAATAGCCTTCCCTGAATCAGCTGATTTCCTGGGTCTGATCTTCTTAAAGTTTGGCATCATTTGTGAGGTTATCCAGTCGTGCACTTTTGTGTTTTCACCACAGGGCCTCTGAAGAGCATATATATATGCTAGTTGTTGTTGTGTTCCATAGAGTTGTTTCTGATGCATAGCAATCCCATGTGACAGAGTAGCCAAGATTTCTTGGCCGTAATCTTTACAGAAACAGATCGCCAGGTTTTGTTCTGCTGCATCACCTGGTGAGTTTGAACCGCCACCAGGGCTCCCTATACATATACTTGTGAGACTCCAATTATCGCCGTATGGGAATTCTGGGAGGCAAAAATAAACGTGTATCATTGGGCATTATGGAGCTCTTAATGAACAGGTTTTAAAGCCTTTATAAAAGCCTTGCTAGATGGAATACTTTGGTAAATGCTGATGAGATTATGACAATCCACAATTTTAAAGAGTTTCTTTTAGAGTACTGGCCATGATGAGGTGGAAGAATATTCATCTAGAACGCAGAATCCCTGAATTCTTGACCCGCCATCACCTATGGCTGCTCTTGCCTAAGGGAATATTTTGGAGGGAAGAAATTCAAGCAAATACAGCTCCATGCCCTGTGGACTACTAAAATCTGGACTAAAAGCAGTCGTTCTTGATTGCTTTCTCCTATTCTCACTACATAAAATGGATCCTCCTAGGATCCAGGTTGAATATAATTATTCTCCTGTCTTGAATAAGATATAAATCAATTATATATATCTATGGAAACTCTGGTAGTGTGGTGGTTAAGTGCTACAGCTGCTAACCAAAAGGTCAGCAGTTCAAATCCACCAGGTGCTCCTTGAAAACTCTATGGGGCAGTCCTACTCTGTCCTTTAGGGTCGCTATGTATAAAGTATCCACACACACACATACACATACATATATATATGCAAGCAGTCCCTGGGTTAAGAACGAGATCTATTCCTCAGCCTTTCTTTCAGCCAAATTTGTAGGTAAATCAGAATGGGTGCATACAGTTCTTATTTAGCCTTACTGGAGTACAAGAAAAGGCTCGAAGCCTTTTCAGTGAGTTAAAAGCTGCACACACAGCAAGTGAAGGTGATTGTGATGAAGAATTTGTTGCCAGTAGGGCTTGGCTGGAAACCCTGGTGGTGTAGTGGTTAAGTGCTACCACTGCTAACCAAAAGGTTGGCAGTTTGAATCTGCCAGACAGTCCTTGGAAACTCTACCAGGCAGTTCTACTCTGTCCTATAGGGTCGCTATGAGTCGGAATCGACTCGACGGCACTGGGTTTAGGGGTTGGTTTAATTGTTTCAAAGTGAGGGCAAATTTACATAAAATTAAAGCCCTTTGGTGACCCAACTATTTTTTACACCTCTGAAGTTCTTTGGGAGTATACTTTTCCCACTGAAAGTATTTGCTGCTCTTCAGTGGGGACTTGTGTAATGGCAAAAGACAAAAGAAATGTTAGTTGAAGCAAAATACCTGGAGTATGAGGCTTATAAGTAAGGCAGTGCAACCAGGAAGTGTGATTGGATAAAAAAAATATGTCTTTTGGTTTTTGTACCCCTAGATAGCCCTGGTAAGCATATTAATGGTTTCCTGCATCATAGTTAGGGAGCCCTGGTGGTCTTGGTTTGAGTTCTTTGTGTGTAGACATATTTGGAAAACCAAAAATTTTTCCCATGTAACCTTATAGAAGGAACCCCACCATATTTTCAGCAACCAAGGTTCGTTGGTACAGATGGTCGCCCATCAATCAGCAGGCTTAAGAATGCAATAAGTTCAGTGGTAACCATGTAGTCCCACATAATATTTTTCAAAATCCCATTAACAAACTCATAGTGACCCTATAGGACAGACTAGAACTGCCCCATAGAGTTTCCAAGGAACAGCTGGTGGAGTCGAACTGCTACCCTTTTGGTTAGGAGCCAAACTCTTAACCACTGTACCACTGCATGACTCAGCATATTTCCATTAATAAAAACACATGGTATCAAAAAAAAAAAATAATACAAAGCAGAAAATAATACAGTTACCAAAAGATTTTAAAAACAAGGTGCAATTGTCTGTAAGTTGGACATTCATAACCAGAGAACTTACTCTCTCTATATATGTATGCATGCAATATATATCTCCCACTCATCTGTCACTTTGTCATACTGTGTTGGCATGCATGTCTCTGTGATGCTGGAAGCTATGTCGCTGCTATTGCAAATACCAGCAGGGTCACCAGTGGTAGATAGGTTTCAGCAGAGCTTCCAGACTAAGACAGACTAGGGAGAAGGACCTGACAGACTACTTCTGAAAAAATTGGCCAGTGAAAACTTTAGGAATAGCAGAAGAATACCGTGTGACGTAGCGTCAGAAGATGAGCCTCTCAGGTTGGAAGTCACTCAAAATATGACTGGGGAAGAGCACCCTCCCCAAAGTAGAGCTGAACTGATTAATGTGGTTGGAGTAAAGCTTTCAGGACCTTAATTTGCTGATGTGGCATGACTCGAAATGAAAAGAAACACCTATTGATAATCAGAATGCGTAATGTTCAAAGTACAAATCTTGGAAAATTGAAAGTCATAAAAAATGAAATGGAATGCATAAAGATCAATATCTCAGGTATTAGTGAACTGAAATGAACTGGTATTGGCCATCTTGATTCAGACAATCATGAGGTCTACTATGCCAGGAATGACAAATTGAAGAGGAATGGCATCTCTTTCATTGCAAAAAAAAAACATTTCAAGATCTATCCTGAAATACAATACTGTCAATGATAGGATAATATCCATGTGCTTACAAGAAAGACCATTTAATATGACTTGTTCAAATTTATGCACCAACCACTAATGCCAAAGATGAAGAAATTGAACATTTTTACCAACTTCTGCAGTCTGAAATTGATCTAACATGCAATCAAGATGCATTGATAATTACTGGTGATTGAAATGTGAAAGCTGAAAACAAAGAAAAAGGATCAATATGTGGAAAATATGATCTTAGTAATAGAAATGATGCCAGAGATCAAATCATAGAATTTTGCAAGACCAACAACTTACTCATTGCAAATACATTTTTTCAACAACGTAAATGGTGATTATACACATAGGCCTTGCCGGATGGAATCAAATTGACTACATCTGTGGAAAGAGACAATGGAGAAGCTCAAATATCAGTGGTCAGAACAAGGCCATGGGCCAACTGTGGAACATACCATCAATTAGTCATGTGCAGGTGAAGCTGAAGAAAATGAAAACAAGTCTGCGAGAACTAAAATATGACCTTGAGTATATCCCACCTGAATTTAGAGATTATCTCAAGAATAGATTTGACACTTTGAACACTAATGACCAAAGACCAGACAAGTTATGGGATGACATCAAAAACATCATACATAAAGGAAGCAAAAGGTCATTAAAAAGAAAGAAAGGATCAAAATGAATGTCAGAAGAGACTCTGAAACTTGTTTCTGAATGTACAGTGGCTGAAACAAATGAAAGAAATGATTGCATAAAAGAACTGGACAGAAGATTTCAAAGGGCATCTCAAGAAGAAGAAGTAAAGTATTGTAATGAAATATGCAAAGTTAGAAATCCAAAAGGGAGAACATGCTCAGAATTTCTCAAGCTGAAAGAACTGAAGTTCCAGCCTCAAGTTTCAATACTGAAGAATTCTATGGACAAAATATTGAATGATGCAGGAAGCACCAAAGGAAGATGGAAGGAATACAAGTCACTGTATGAAAAAGAACTGGCTGATATCCAACAATTTCAGTAGGTAGCATATGATCTAGCACCAACAGTACTGAAGGAAGAAGTCCAAGCTATACTGGAAAGCACTGCTTTTCTGAAAAAGCTCCAAGATTTGATGAAATACCAATGGAGATGTTTCAACAAAGGGATGCAACCTTGGAAGCACTTAATCATCTATGCCAAGAAATTTGGAAGACAGATACCTGGACAAACGACTCAAAGAGATCCATATTTGTCATTATGCAAAAGAAAGGTGATCCAGCAGAATGCAGAAATTATCAAACAACATCATTACTTTCACACTCAAGTAAAATTTTGCTGCAGATAATTCAAAAACAGTTGCAGTAGTACATCAACAGGAAAATGCCAGAAAATCAAGCCAAATTCAGAAGAGGACATACGATGAAGGATATCATTGCTGATGTCAGATAAATCTTGGCTAACAGTACAGTATAGTAGAAAGATGTTACCCTGTGTTTTATTGACTATGAAAAGATGTTCAATGGTGTGTATCATAACAAATGATGGATAACATTGCAAAAGAATGGGAATTTCAGTACACTTAATTGTGCACATGAGGAACCTATACATAGGCCAAGATGCAGTCATTCGAACAGAACAAGGGGATACTGTGCGGTTTAAAATCAAGAAAGGTGTACATCAGTGTTGTTTCATTTCACCATACTTATTCACTCTGTATGCTTAGCACATAATACCAGAAGATGGACTATATGAAGAACATGGCATCAGGATTGGAGGAGGATTCGTTAACAACCTGAGATATGCAGATGACACAACCTTACTTGCTAAAAGGCACAGGAACTTAAAGCACTTACTAAAGATGATGAAAGACTAGAGCCTTCAGTATAGATTACACCTCAACATAAAACAAAAATCCTCACTACTGAACCAATAAGCAACATCATGATTAACAGAAAATACTGAAGTTGTCAAGGATTTAATTTTACTTGGACTCACAATCAATGCCCATGGAAGCAACAGTCAAGAAATCAAATGATGTACTGCATTGGGCAAATCTGCTGCAAAAGACATCTTTAAAGCGTTTAAAAGCAAAGATGTCACTTTGAGGACTAAGGTGCACCTGATCCAAGCCATGGTATTTTCAATTGATTCATATGCATGTGAAAACTGGACAATAAATAAGACTGGCAGGGCCAAGATGGCTGACTAGGTAGAAGCTACCTCGGATCCCTCTTGCAACAAACACTCGGAAAAACAAGTGAATCGATCACATACAAGACAATCTACGAACCCTGACCATCAAACACATATCTAAAGAGTTGACCTGAGTGACAGGGGAGCGAAAAGCTGTGTCCTGAAGCAGCAACAGCCTCTGGAACCAGTGTCCCGCTCCCCAGCCTTGAGCCCTAGCGGTTCCCTAGTGCCAAGTGGCGGGGCTGATTGAGGCTTGCTCAGGCGGGGCAGGCACGGAACACAGCCCTAACCCCTAGCCCCCTGGGGTAACCTCGGTAGAGACTCAGCCAGCACAAGCAGCCTGCACACTGACGTGGCTAATGAGAGAATGAGCGACCACGAGGAAGCAGCGACTGTTTTCAGAACCTGGAGCCAGTGTCCCAGTCAGAAAACCTTGGCGCCGGGCTTTGGACTGGGCGCAGGGGAGCTGAGCACAGCTTCCTGAGATGGCACAAGCACAGGATGCAGCCCTAGCCCCCTGAAGTGACCGCGGAGGAAGCCCAGCCAGAGCATGCAGGCAGCACAATGACGCGGCTGACAGGAGAGGTCACCTGGAGGCAGCGAATGGTTTTGGAGCCTGCAGTGTGGTGTCCCAGCCGGGAACCTTGGCGCTGGACTTTGGACTAGGAGCAGAGGAGCTGACCACGGCTTCTGAGACAGCACAAGCACTGAAGAAGGCCTGATCCTCGGGGGAAATCTTGACCCAGCCAGCTCACACAGGCTACATGCCCCTCGGGAATCTCAGATAAAACAGACTCACCAAGCAAGATAAGTAACTTTGTCTATATTGCTGGGTGCTACTCTCTTCTATCTATCTGATCCCTCCCCTCCCTGCCCCAGGCGGCTTCATTAACATTGGAATTTCCTGGGCCAGGGAGTGAAGTGCTCTATGTTTTTTTTTTTTTTTCTTTTCTTTTCCTAACCCATTCTCCTGGCCTGAGATAAGCAGCTACTAAAAACCCAGGGACCAAAAATCCTTCCCTGACTTCCCTAAATTGGAATAAAAATACAGAACCAGCTCCAACCAAGCATATGAGACCCACAGTCTTGGGCTTTCATCCCTACAGGGAACAAGGTGGCTATTATAATGCAAAGGCAATTCTGATAGAGATCTGACTGTAATTGTTTTAGCAGAGCACTGGAAAGACAAGTTTCCCAGGTCTGATATCTCTACCTATTAAACAGAGCCCTCACTGATCCACAACAGAGAACTGAGGGCTGAGGATCCACCCAAACCACCTAGCCACCTGCCAAAGGGGTCTGAGGATATTGACACCTGCCAATCTTTAGAGGTACATGCATTGGGTACCTAAGGTACAGCTGCAGAGCCCACCCACCAAAGTGCTTTAGGAATAGAGACACACCTACCTCACTGGCACATAGGGGAAGGCTGTCAGCATCCTGCCCACCCCCAGAGTATGACCCCCTGCTGCTACTAGAATCTGGTGCACACAACTATCACCACTACTCCTCTAAGTTAATAGGTAACAGTCTATACCACACACTTGGTGGCCCAAAATCAGAACACCTAAACTGATTCTATTCAAGAATATTGAATGGCCTCTTGGGCTTATATATCTAGTAACAGCCCAAACAAGCTGGTAATAGGACATAAGGGATTCAAAGGCTACAACAATCAAGACAGTACAATCTAGTAGCCCATCTGCGCATACTGAAAGAAAACAAAACGAGATAAGACTCAGTGAGCAAATACAAAATAAATCATTACAATATCTTATAGATGGCTAGGAGATAGCAGTCGATATCACACCATATAAAGGACACCATGATTGCTTCTACAACTCCCCAAATTAAAGAATCAAAATCTTTCCCAAATGAAGATACAATCCTGGAATTGCCAGATGCAGAATATAAAAAACTAATTTACATTATGCTTCAAGACATCAGGAATGACCTCAGAAATGAAATAAGGCAATCTACAGAAAAAGCCAAGGAACACACTGATAAAGCAGTTGAAGAAATCAAAAAGATTATTCAAGAACATAGTGGAAAAATTAATAAGCTACAAGAATCCATAGAGAGACAGCATTCAGAAATCCAAAAGATTAACAGTAAAACTACAGAATTAGACAACTCAATGGGAAGTCAGATGAGTGGAATCGAGCAATTGGAATGCAGAGTGGGGGAGCTGGAGGATAAGGCAATTGACACCAATAGAGCTGAAGAAATATCAGATAAAACAATTTTTAAAAAATGAAGAAACCCTAAGAATCATGTGGAACTCTATCAAGAAGAATAACTTGCATGTGATTGGAGTCCCAGAACAGGGAGGGATAACAGAAAATACAGAGAGAATAGTTGAAGATGTGTTGCCAGAAAACTTCCCTGACATCATGAAAGACAAAAGGTTATCTATCCAAGATGCTCATCGAACCCCATGTAAGACTGATCCAAAAAGAAAATCACCAAGGCATATTATCATCAAACTTGCCAAACCAAAGATAAAGGGAAAATTTTAAAAGCAGCCAGGAATAAAATAAAAGTCTACTACAAAGGAGAATCAATAAGAATAAATTCAGACTACTCAGCAGAAACCATGCAGTCAAGAGGGCAATGGGATGACATATATAGAGCACTGAAGGAGAAAAACTGCCAACCAAGGATCATATATCCAGCAAAACTCTCTCTCAAATATGAAGGTGAAATTAAAACATTTATAGACATACACAAGCTTAGAGAATTTGCAGAAACCAATCCAAAGCTACAAGAATTACTAAAGGAAATTGTTTGGTCAGAAAATCAATAATATCAGATACCAAGACAACACAAGGTCACAGAACAGAACATCCTGATATCAACTCAAATAGGGAAATCATAAAAACAAATTAAGATTAATTAAAAAAAAAAAATGCTCAAAACAGAGAATCATTGAAGTCATTATGTAAAAGATCACAATAATCAAAAAGAGGGACTAAAAACAGGAGGCATAGATCTTCCATATGGAGAGGAAAACAAGGCGATATAGGATGATACAAGTTAGGTTTTTACATAGAAAAACAGGGGTAAATATTAAGGTAACCACAAAGAGGTCTAACAATCCCATAACACAAAATAAAAACCAAGAAAAACACGACTCAGCAAATATAAATTCAACTACTATGAAAATGAGGAACACACAATTTACAAAGAAAAACGTCTCAGCACAAAAAAGTAAGTGGAAAAATGAAATTGTCAACAACACACATAAAAAGGCAACAAAATGACAGCACTAAACTCATACTTATCCATAATTACGCTGAATGTAAATGGACTAAATGCACCAATAAAGAGACAGTCTCAGACTGGATAAAGAAACACGATCCATCTATATGCTGCCTACAAGAGACACACCTTAGACTTAAAGACACAAACAAACTAAAACTCAAAGGGTGGAAAAAAATATATCAAGCAAACAACAATCAAAAAAGAGCAGGAGTGGCAATATTAATTTCTGACAAGGTAGACTTTAAAGTTAAATCCACCACAAAGGATAAAGAAGGACACTACATAATGATTAAAGGGATAATTTTCCAGGAAGATATAACTATATTGAATATTTATGCTCCCAATGACAGGGCTGCAAGATACATAAAACAAACTTTAACAGAACTGAAAAGTGAGATACACACCTCCGTAATTATAATAGGAGACTTCAACACACCACTTTCGGAGAAGGATAGGACTTCCAGTAAGAAGCTCAATAGAGACATGGAAGACCTAATTGCTACAATCAACCAACTTGACCTCATTGACTTATACAGAACACTCCACCTAACAGCTGCAAAGTATACTTTTTTTCTAGTGCACATGGAACATTCTCTAAAATAGATCACATATTAGGTCATAAAACAAACCTTTCCAGAATCCAAAACATCGAAATATTACAAAGCATCATCTCAGACCACAAGGCCATAATAGTAGAAATCAATAAGAGAAAAATCAGGGAAAAGAAATCAAATACTTGGAAACTGAACAATACCCTCCTCAAAAAAGACTGGGTTATAGAAGACATTAAGGAGGGAATAAAGAAATTCACAGAATGCAACGAGAATGAAAACACTTCCTATCAAAACCTCTGGGACACAGCAAACGCAGGGCTCAGAGGTCAATTTATATCAATGAATGCACACATACATAAAGAAGAAAGAGCCAAAATCAGAGAACTGTCCCTACAACTTGAATAAATAGAAAGCGAGCAACAAAAGAATCCATTAGGCACCAGAAGAAAACAAATAATAAAAATTAGAGCTGAACTAAATGAATCAGAGAACAGAAAAACAATTGAAAGAATTAACAAAGCCAAAAGCTGGTTCTTTGAAAAAAATAACAAAATTGATAAACCATTGGCCAGACTGACTAAAGAAATACAGGAAAGGAAACAAATAACCTGAATAAGAAAAGAGATGGGCCATATCACAACAGACCCAACTGAAATTAAAAGAATCATATCAGATTATTATGAAAAATTGTACTCTAACAAATTTGCAAACCTGGAAGAAATGGATGAATTCCTAGAAAAACACTACCTACCTAAACTAACACAATCAAAACTAGAACAACTAAATAGACCCATAACAAAAAAAGAGATGGAAAAGGTAATCAAAAAACTCCCAAGAAAAAAAAGCCCTGGCCCAGACTGCTTCACTGCAGAGCTCTACCAAACTTTCTGAGAAGAGTTAACACCACTACTACTAAAGCTATTTCAAAGCACAGAAAATGACGGAACACTACGTAACTCATTCTATGAAGCCACCATATCCCTGATACCAAAACCAGGTAAAGACATCACAAAAAAAGAAAATTACAGACCTATATCCCTCATGAACATAGATGCAAAAATCCTCAACAAAATTCTAGCCAATAGACTACAACAACATATCAAAAAAATAATCCACCATGACCAAGTGGGATTTATACCAGGTATGCGAGGTTGGTTCAATATTAGAAAAACCATTAATGTAATCCACCATATAAATAAAACAAAAGACAAAAACCACATGATCTTATCAATTGAAGCAGAAAAGGCATTTGACAAAGTCCAACACCCATTCATGATAAAAACTCTCAGCAAAATGGGAACTGAAGGAAAATTCCTCAACGTAATAAAGGTCATCTATACAAAGCCAACAGCCAACATCATTCTAAATGGAGAGAGCCTGAAAGCATTTCCCTTGAGAACGGGAACCAGACAAAGATGCCCTTTATCACCGCTCTCATTTAGCATTGTGCTAGAGGTCCTAGCCAGAGCAATTAGGCTAGACAAAGAAATAAAGGGCATTCGGATTGGCAAGGAAGAAGTAAAATTATCTCTATTTGCAGATAACATGATCTTATACACAGAAAATCCTAAGAAATCCTCCAGAAAACTACTGAAACTAATAGGAGAGTTCGGCAGAGTTTCAGGTTCCAAGGTAAACATACAAAAATCACTTGGATTCCCTCACATCAACAAAAAGAACATCAAAGAGGAAATCACCAAATCAATACCATTCACAGTAGCCCCCAAGAAAATGAAATACTTAGGAATAAATCTTACCAAAGATGTAAAAGACCTATACAAAGAAAACTATAAAGTACTAGCACAAGAAACTAAAAGGGACCCACATAAGTGGAAAAACATACCTAGCTCATGGATAGGAAGACTTAGCATAGTAAAAATGTCTATTCTACCAAAAGCCATCTATACATACAATGCACTTCTGATCCAAATGCCAATGACATTTTTTAATGTGATGGAGAAACAAATCACCAACTTCATATGGAAGGGAACAAGCCCCAGATAACTAAAGCATTACTGAAAAAGAAGAAGAAAGTGGGAGGCCTCACTCTACCTGATTTTAGAACATATTATAGAGCCACAGTAGTCAAAACAGCCTGGTACTGGTACAACAACAGGCACATAGACCAATGAAACAGAACTGAGAACCCAGATATAAATCCATCCACATAAGAGCAGCTGATATTTGACAAAGGCCCAGTGTCAGTTAATTGCGGAAAAGATAGTCTTTTTAACAAATGGTGCTGGCATAACTGGATATCCATTTGCAAAAGAATGAAACAGGACCCATACCTCACACCATGCAGAAAAACTAACTCCAAGTGGATCAAAGACCTAAACATAAAGACTAAAACGATAAAGATCATGGAAGAAAAAATAGGGACAACGTTAGGAGCCCTAATACAAGGCATAAACAGAACACCAAACATTACTAAAAATGACAAAGAGAAACCAGATAACTGGGAGCTCCTAAAAATCAAACACCTATGCTTATCCAAAGACTTCACCAAAAGAGTAAAAAGACCACCTACAGACTGGGAAAAAATATTCAGCTATGACATCTCCGACCAGCACCTGATCTCTAAAATCTATATGATTCTGTCAAAACTCAACCACAAAAAGAAAAACAATCCAATTAAAAATTGGGCAAAGGATATGAATATGCACTTCACTAAAGAAGATATTCAGGCAGCTAACAGATACATGAGAAAATGCTCTAGATCATTAGCCATTAGAGAAATGCAAATTAAAACTATGATGAGATTCCATCTCACTCCAACAAGGCTGGCATTAATCCAAAAAACACAAAATAATAAATGTTGGAGAGGCTGCGGAGAGATTGGAACTCTTATACACTGCTGGTGGGAATGTCAAATGGTAGAACCACTTTGGAAATCTATCTGGCATTTCCTTAAAAAGTTAGAAATAGAACTACCATACAACCCAGAAATCCCACTCCTAGGAATATACCCTAGAGAAATAAGAGCCTTTACATGAACAGATATATGCACACTCATGTTTATTGCAGCACTGTTTACAATAGAAAAAAGCTGGAAGCAACCAAGGTGTCCATCAACGGATGAATAGTTAAATAAATTATGGTATATTCACACCATGGAATACTACGCATCGACAAAGAACAGTGATGAATCTGTGGAACATTTCATAACATGGAGGAACCTGGAAGGCATTATGCTGAGTGAAATTAGTCAGAGGCAAAAGGACAAATATTGTATAAGACCACTATTATAAGATCTTGAGAAACAGTTTAAACTGAGAAGAACACATTCTTTTGTGGTTACGAGAGGGGGAGGGAGGGAAAGTTGGAGAGGGTTATTTACTGATTAGATAGTAGATAAGGACTACTTTAGGTGAAGGGAAGGACAAGACTCAGTACAGGGAAGGTCAGGTCAACTGGACTGGACCAAAAGCAAAGAAGTTTCCTGGGTAAACTGAATGCTTCAAAGGTCCGCAGAGCAAGGGCGGGTGTTTGGGGACTATGGCTTCAGGGGACAGCTAAGTCAATTGGCAAAATAAATTCCATTAAGAAAACATTCTGCATCCCACTTTGAAGTGTGGCTTCTGGGGTCTTAAATGCTAACAAGCGGCTATCTAAGATGCATCAATTGGTCTCAACCCACCTGGATCAAAGGAGAATGAAGAATACCAAGGTTACAAGATAATTAGGAGCCCAAGAGACAGAAAGGGCCACATTAACAAGAGACTTACATCATCTGGAGACCAGAAGAACTAGATGGTGCCTGGCCACAACCGATGACTGCCCTGACAGGGAGCACAACAGAGAACCCCTGAGGGAGCAGGAGAACAGTGGGATGCAGACCCCAAATGCTCATAAAAAGACCAGACTTAATGGTCTGACTGAGACTAGAAGAATCCCCGCGGTCATGGTCCCCAAACGTTCTGTTGGCCCAGGATAGGAACCATTCCCGAAGACAACTCATCAGACATGGAATGGACTGGACAATGGGTTGGAGAGAGATGCTGATGAGGAGTGAGCTATTTGTATCAGGTGGACACTTGAGACTGTGTTCGCATCTCTTGTCTGAATGGGAGATGGGAGGGTAGAGAGAGTTAGAAACTGGCAAAACGGTCATGAAAGGAGAGACCGGAAGGTGGGAGCGGGGTGACTCATTAGGGGGAGAGTAAATGGGAGTATTTAGTAAGGTTTATATAAGCTTATATGTGAGAGACTGACTTGATTTGTAAACTTTCACTTAAAGCACAATAAAAATTATTAAAAAATATAAATAAAAAAGACTGAAGAAGAATCGATGCCTTTAAATTATGGAACTGGCAAAGAATACTGAATATATCACGGACTGCCAGAGAATGAACAAATCTGTCTTGGAAGAAGTGCAGCCAGAATGCTCCTCAGAAGCAAGGATGGTGAGACTTCATCTCACATACATTGGACATGTTATCAGGAGGGATCAGTCCCTGGAGAAGGACATCAAGCTTGGTCAGTGAAAAAGAGGAAGACCCTCAATGAGATGGATCGACACAATGTCTGCAACAATGGGCTGAAGGGTAGTAAAGATTGTGAGGATGGCACAGAACCAAACAGTGTTTTGTTCTGTTGTATATAGGGTCGTTATGAGTCAGAACTGAATCAATGGAACCTGACAAAAAAAACACATAAATGTATATATATATATATATATATACATATACATACATACAAATACATGTTTCTCAGCTCACTAGAGAAATCAGAGACACCTATCCAATAAAATTCGTTCTAAATGTCACATTAAATGCAAGAACTCTTTGGAGAAAACTGGAGTGCCCAACTTACATCCATCATCATATGCTCTTAAAGCTGTGGAATAAAGCTTAGAATTTATGGATTACATTGCCCTTAATAAAATAAGAGGAGAGCTGTCTGCTCAGAGATAGAATGTGACTCCATAATTTTATGGCCTTTGAGGGAAGGAAGTCTTGCTTTCACCATCAAGCATGTTGTTAAGTGCCATCAAGTCGATTCCGACCCACAACCAACCCTATGTACAACGGAACAAAACACTGCCCCGTCCTCCACCATCCTCACAATCCTTGTTATGCTTGGACCCATTGTTGCAGCCACTGTGTCAATCCATCTCATTGAAGATTTTCGTCTTTTTCACTGACCCTCTACTCTACCAAGCATGATGTCCTTCCCCAGGAACTGATCCCTCCTGATAATACGTCCAAAGTATGTGAGACATAGTTTCTCCATCCTTGTGTCTGAGGAGCATTCTGGTTGTACTTCTTCCAAGGCAGATTTGTTCGTTCTTTTGGCAGTCGATGGTATATTCAATATTCTTTGCCAACACCACATTTCAAAGGTGTCATCAAGCATACATGTACTTTTTTTTTCAAATGCCATATACATGATAAGACAATATTCTTTTCAAAAAGCTTAAATTCCTCTGAATCCCTTTTACTGAATTCCATGATATTATTGGATTTAACCATTGGGAGAGAAGTATCTATTGGCAAAGAAATATAGAGATTTAGAGCTAGGTCATTACGCTTTGTTTAAGCTTAGTGTTAAATATGAGCTCCTTCTGCAGAGAAATGCATTCAATTGATGTAACATATGCATCTTATGCGCCAGCAAAGAAAGTAAAGGCAGCAGAAAGAGTCAAAACGTGTTGTACCTGAGAGGAATAGCATCCATACACTTAGTTTGATAAGTGTATAAATTCTACTATCCACATTTTCTAATAGATTACTTATTTTAAAATAACCTTGATTGTTCATTAAGACTGGAAGAAGAGAAAAAACAAAGACAAAAGCAGAAAGTACTTTATATTTTATGGAAATGGCCTCAGTTGTCCAGGGAGTTATTTTTTGAGTGTAGTGAAAAGTAACCAATCTTAAAGATAGAAGTCCACTTGCCCTCCTGCCCCCATTCATGCATTTCTATGTATTATTCTGTATGTCTATCTCCCCTATTGAGTTACACGCTTCTTTGTGTGTAGGAACCACTTTATACTCTTCTGTATAGATGCAACATCACCTAGAGGAGTGATTTGTTAAAGCTTATGAAATACATTGTTAGACATAAATGCTTATTTTAAATTCACTAAATATAAAATAAAATGAGCCCCAATTGCTATGATATTTGAAGAACTATATAAAATGATCCCAGCAGATCAATTATTATTGGCAGTATCTATATTTATGAAACAAACAAAAAAAGAAATTCGAGCATGATATCCAGCCAAAATTACTCCTTAATGTATTTGTAGTCATAATTTGGGTTTATTTGGTAAGGCAAACATGATTTTTACTTGCCAGGGATATGACCACGTAGATGAATGTCAGTAAAGAGCTCTAGCTGGTAACCATATTTTGGTTGTTTTAGGCTGGTAAAGATCTGAATATCCTGGCTATTTATTTAAAATAGAGTTACTAATGCCATATAGTCAATGACAATTTTGCTTGTGTAAATGTATGTTAAAAAAAAAAAAGCTAAATTGTCAAATCATAAGTTGGAAACTTAAATCTTACTTCTACCACAAACCTGAAAGTACACTTATTACATACTGATGACCAAGTCAGTTCATATTATGTGGCAAATGGAAGTTGAAGGTTGTTGAAGTGAGAAACTGTAAGAGATGCTCTTCAAGTAATTAAAAACTACTTCTTTCTCAACGTCATTACAGATGTAGACCTGTGGAGTAGAGAAGACGTTCAACCTTTTCGATGTTTATGAAAGAAAGTTGTTGCCATTTCTTATAATCTAATCATGAGTTATGCACCATGTTGAATGTTTTATATAATATCTATTTCCTGTTGAATCTTCCCAATAATACCAAGAGATAATAACTATTATATACCATTTTATAGATGCAGAAACTGAAATTCAAAAGTTACATGAATAGCCTAAGGCCAAATAGTACATTGCGGATTTGACTCCAAGAGTTGAACACTTAAGCCTTTCAGGCAAGCCATAGTTACAGTTGTTTTCTTCTGAAATAAATGGGAAAAAAGGCAGAAAAATGAGATAAATTTAACAGGCAAAAGACTGAACACTTTAGATAATATAACACATGGAAACACTAGCAATGGTTTAGGTTATGAGTGCAGAAATTATAACAACTACAATAAAACCACAATATACCTCTGAATCCCCTGACATGGCTTGCACAGTCCCTATTTTAACATGGAGTACTAATTGGGTTTTTTTTTTTTTTTTTGGACTAAGTACTAGAAGGCCTTAAGGAAAGGATGTATCTTTTAATGTGAAGTTAAAACCCAAGTAAACCTATTATTGCTGATAATACCTGTCAGTTAGATTGGATTTTTTTTTTTTTAGTTTTGGGCTGATACATGAAGATAAGTAGCATTTAAAATCTGTTCGGTGGTGTGGGTTTCTTAAAGTAAAGAAAAGGAAAGTAAAATTCCCTAATCTGTACTCACTGAAAACTTATTCCTTTGTATTTACTCCTACAGATACCTAATGAATGCTTACATGTTCTTACTAGGCTTTTTCATTTGGTGTACTTTGCAGAAACCAACAATTGAAAAGAATACCCAGAGGAAGAAAAAATAAAAGAGGCAGTAAAGTCTACAGTTTCCTGTATTTTTAAACTTTAATGAATGTACATCCTGTAGGTGTAATATTTTTCCTCAATAAAAAGGAAAAGGTAACAAAAAGCATTTTGTTGTGCTCTTCACCATTTGTAATAATACAGTTTACTAGAGATTTCTCTACTTTCTTTTGATGATTTGTCAAATATAAGTTTCCTCAAGGAGTCTTGATGGCGCAGTGGTTAAGCACTCCTGCTGCTGACCAAAAGGTCAGTAGTTTGAACCCATCAGGTGCTCCACTAGAGAAAGATGTAGCAGTTCTACTTTGTCCTATAGGGTCACTATGAGTAGGAATCTACTTGATGGCAATGGATTATTAGCTTCCTCATACAATCTTTAGCCCTATTTCCTTGATGAAAAAAATTATTAAAATTGGCAGATCTTGGCCCTACTGAATTGAATTTCTTAATCCTTGAATTCACTTTTACATTTATTTGTAAACAAAGGATTTAGAGTGAATGCATTTCCTAGATTACTAGCAAACTGGCATGAACTATAATGACCAATGGATATCTAAATGTAGAAGGATTCTGTCTTGACCATTAACAAGGATCATTTAAGACTGGTCACTGGTTTCCTTTAAAAAGAGTGTTGTAATCAACAATGAATGTCCATTATGGAATTGAGAGGGAGGAATGTCAGCAGAAGAATATACCCATTTACACACAGGTGTTGAAGGATGAAGGGAAAGTGGGGTTATGCCTTAGAAGCTGTACTCATACACAGCACTAAGAGTAGATGAGATCGAAGGAGTCCACCCTATTCCAGTTTCAAACACAGTAATATAAACAGAAAATCTTTACCATTTTATAAAACATTAAAATTAATGATATAATCTAGATTTTTAAAAAATCACTTTGTTTGAAAAACACATCAATTTGATTGTTTTTAAAATTGGATGTTTATTCTATAATTTCCTCCTTGGTGATATCAATCAGTTTCATGGAATATCACTACCACTACTACTACTACCACCACTACTTCCTACTAATACTACTAGTATCACCACCATTACTGCTCCTTCTAATAAATTATATTATAGCAACCATTTGTTCATTTCTTATATAACTTTTATATCGAACAAGCACAACTCATAGAGTGCAATTACAAATAATTTTTTTTTTCTCCCACTATTCCCAATTCCCACCACTCATCTGTCATTTTCTCGTACTGTGGGGGCTTGCATGTTGCTGTGATACCGTAAGCTATGCCACTGAAATTTTAAATACCAGCCAGGTAACCCATGGTGGACAGATTTTAGCGGTGCTTCCAGACTAAGAAAGACTAGAAAGAAGGAAGTGGCAGTCTACTTCTGAAAAAATTAGCCAGTGAAAACCTTATGAATAGAAATGGAGCATTTTCTAACATAGTGGTAGAAAATGAGCACTTCAGGTTGGAAAGCACTCAAAATATCACTGGGGAAGAGCTGTCTCCTAAAAGTAGAGTCGGCCTTAACGATGGGGATGGAGTCAAGCTCTCAGGACCTTCACTTGCTGTTGTGGCACAACTCAAAATGAGAATAGCTGCAAACATCTATTAATAATCACGATGTGGAATGTGCAAAGTACGAACCTAGGAATATTGAAAAACATGAAAAATGAAATGGAATGCACAAATATTGATATCCTAGGCATTAGTGAGCAAAAATGGACTGGTACTGGCCATTTTGAACCAGACAGTCATAAGGTCTACTATGCCAGGAATGACAAATTGAAGAAGAATGGTATCTCATTAACCATAAAAAAAAAACATTTCAAGATCTATCCTGAAGTACAGCACTGTCAATGTTAGGATAATAACCATACACCTACAAGAAAGACCAGTTAATACAACCATTATTCAAATTCCTGCACCAACCACTAATGCCAAAGTTGAAGAAACTGAAGATTTTTATCAACTTCTGCAGTCTGAAATTGATCTAACATGAAATCAAGATGCATTGATAATTACTGGTGATTGGAATGCAAAACTTGGAAACAAAAAAAAAGGGATCATTAGTCGGAAAATACAGCACTGGTGATAAAAAGAAAGCCAAAGATGAAATGACAGAATTTTGCAAGGCCAACGACCCATTCATTGAAATACCTTTTTTCAACAACATAAGTAGTAACTATGCACATGGACCTTGTTGGATGGAATACATTGGAATCAAACCAACTAGATTTGTGGAAAGAGATGATGCAGAAGCTCAATATCATCAGTCAGAACAACGCCAGGGGCCAACTGCAGAACAGACCATCAGTTGCTCATATGTAAGTTCATGCTGAAGTTGAAAAAATTAAAACATGTCCACAAGAGCCAAAGTGTGACCTTGAGTACATCCCACCTGAATTTAGAGATTATCTCAAGAGTAGAGCTAACACATCAAACACTAATGAATGAAGAGCAGACACGTTATGGAATGACATCAAGGGCATCATACGTGAAGAAAACAAAAGGTCTTTAAAAAGATGGAAAACAAAGTTTTCCAAGGGCAGCTTGAGAAGACAAAGTAAATATTACAATGAAATGTGCAAAGATCTGGAGATAGAAAACCAAAAGGGAAGAAGACGCTCAGCATTAATCAAGCTGAAAGAACTGAAAAAAAAAAATTCTAACCTTGAGGTTCAATATTGAAAGGTTCTACAGGGAAAATATTGAATGATACAGAAAGCATCAAAAGAAGACGGAAGGAATACACACAGTCACTGTACAAAAAGAATTGGCCAATGTTCAGAAGGTAGCATATGATCAATAATCTACTGTACTGAAGGAAGAAGTCCAAGCTGCACTGAAGGCATTGGCAAAAACAAGACTCCAGGAATTGACTGAACACCAGTTGAGGTCTTTCAGCAAATAGTTGCAGCACTGGAGGTGCTTACTTGTCTATGCCAAGAAATTTGGAAGACAGCTACATGCCCAGCTGACTGGAACAGATCCATATTTGTGCCCATTCCAAAGAAAGCTCATCCAACAGTATGCAGAAGTTGCTGAAAATATCATTAATATCACACACAAGTAAAATTTTCCTGAAGATCATTCAAAAGGGGTTGCAGCGGTACATCAACAAAGAACAGCCAGAAATTCAAGCCAAATTAAAAAGAAAACGTGGAACAAGAGATGTCATTGCTGACATCTGATGAATCTTGGCTAAAAGCAGAGAATACTAGAAAAATATTTACCTGTGTTTTATTTACTATGCAAAGGCATTTGACTGTGTGGTTCATAACAAATTATGGGTAACATTGTGAAGAATGGGCATTCCAGAACACTTAATTGTGTTCATGAAGAACTTGTGCATAGACCAAGGAGCAGTCATTTGAACAGAACAAGGGAATACTACATGGTTTAAAATCAGGAAAGGCATGTGTCAGGATTATAAGCTTTCACCATACTTATTCAATCTCTATGCTGAGCAAATAATCCAAGAAGCTGGACTATAAGAAAAAGAACAGGCATCAGAATTGGGGCAAGACTCATTAACAACCTGTGATATGCAGATAACACAACCTTGCTTACTGAAAGAAATGGGAACTTGCAGCATTTACTAAAGAAGATGAAAGACTACAACCTTCAGTATGGATTACACCTCAACATAAAACAAAAATCCTCAAAACTGGACCAATAAGCAACATCACGATAAATGGAGAAAATATTGAAGTTGCCAAGGATTTAATTTTACTTGGATTCAGAATCAATGCCCATGAAAGCAGCAGTCAAGAAATCAAAGGATGAATTATATTGTGCAAATCTGCTGCAAAAGACCTCTTTAAAGTGTTAAAAAGCAAAAATGTCATTTTGGGGACTAATGTGCACCTGACCCAAGCCATGGTATTTTCAATCACCTCATATGCATGTGAAAACTGGAAAATGAATAAGGAAGACTGAAAAAGAATTGATGCCTTTGAATTATGGTGTTAGCAAAAAGTATTGAATATACTATGGACGGCCAGAGAATGAACAGATCTGTCTTGGAAGAAATACAGCCAGAATTCTCCTTAGAAGCAAGGATGGCAAGACTTTGTCTCATGCACTTTGGACATATTATCAGGAGTGACCAGTTCCTGGAGGAGGACATCACGCTTGGTAAAGTAGATGGTCAGTGAAAAAGAGGAAGAACCTCAAGGAGATGGATTGACACAGTAGCTGCAACTATAGAATCAAGCGTAACAATGACTGTGAGGATGGCAGAGGACTGGGTAGTGTTTTGTTCTGTTGTGCACGGGATCACTATGAGTCAGAACAGACTAGATAGCACCTAGCAACAACAACAACATTCCCAACTCAAATTTATTCTGTAGAACTAGTTCTTTGCCTACCTCTGTGTGAAACGTACAGAAAATCACATAGTTTCTCTGGTCACTACAGGATGATAAATTACTTTTTAAAAAATAATAATAAGGGAGGAGGTGGAGCCAACATGGTGCTACAGACAGAAGCACGATGCCATCCCTCTGCAGCAAAGACCTGAAAAATCAAGTGAAAGAGATACAAACATCAATCCTGGAACCCTAAGTAGCAAATGAAGGAAAAAAGAACTCGATCAAGCAACAATTGGAATAAGAAACTGAAAGAGAACAGAGAATGAAAGCTACACAGTGGAGGTTCCCTATCAGCTAATATGGACAGATTCGCCATCTTGGCTACAGCCTCCAAAGAATGCAGACAGGGAGTACGGGAAGAAAACTTCACGAAGCTCCCAATAGGAGACAGAGCACCCCGTAAACAAGGATACATGCTTTGCCACCTCCCACTCTTCCTCCTTCTACACGGCCTCTTCTCTCCCTTCATTCTTTTCCTTTCTCCCACCCAGTAGCCCCGTGTGCAATTCCCTTCCCATCTTGACAAGCTGTGATTTTTTTGGTTTGCTTTGTTCTTTTTTCTTTTTCTGTTTCTTCTCTCTCTCTCCTTTCCTTCCTTTTCTTTCTCCCACTCACCCAGCCCTGTGCACCACCCCCTTTCTGGAGGGACTGTGCTACATGGATCGGTTGGAGACTGCCGGGGTCTGCACTGCCATCACTGACTGGTTCCCTCAGCACCATTTTATTTATTTATTTATTATTTATTGTTTGTTTGGGGGGTTTCTTTTTTTTGTTATTATTTCTTCTCTCTCTCTCCCTTCCTCCCTTTCCTTTCTCCCATCCACCTAGCCCCATGCGCCACCCCCAACTTCTTGGTGGGCTGTACTATACCACTCAGCTGGAGAGCCTCTGGCACACAGCTTCCCTGGGTCTGCACCACTCCCACAGGCCGACTCCCTCAGCACCGTGTTTTTTATTTTTCTTTATGTTTCCCCTCCTCCTTTTCCTTCTCCCTCCCACGTAGGCTCTGTGCTGCCTCCACCCCTTCCTGACAGGCCATGCCATGCCGCTTAGTGTGAGAGAGATGAGCTTGATGTCACCCCAATTCAGCCCCACTCCCATGGCCAGTACCCCCATCACCATATTGCTAGAAGAAAAGGCACTGGAACTACCTGGTAAGAAATGTGAAACTCTAATATTCAATGTTCTGCAACAGATGAAGGAAAATGCAGACAAAATAATGAAAAAATAGACAAAATCTTGGAAAAGACAGACAAGACAATGGAAGAATCTAGGAAAATAATACAGGAACAAAATGTCAAAATAAATAAACAACTAGAAATCATACAAAAATACCAATTAGAAACAGAAAAGATAAACAACAAATTTCAGAAACAGACAGTGCAATAGAAGGTTTTAGGAGCAAATTTGAAACAATGGAAGACAGGATCAGAGAAATAGAAGATAAATTCTTAGATACCACTTTAAGGAAAAATCAAAGAAAAGAAAAATGAAGAAACTCTGAGAATCATGAGGAATAAAATCAAAAGCAAAAATGTGCATGTGGTCAGAGTTCCAGAACAGTGGGGGGAAACAGAAAACACATAGAGGATCAATGAAGATTTGCTGACAGAAGACTTCCTTAATACCATGAAAGGCAAAAAGCCAGTCATCCAAGAAGCTCAACGAACCCTATATAGGATAGACGCCAAAAGAAAAACACCAAAACATATAATAGTCACACTCGCTAAAACCAAAGACTAAGAAAGAATCCTGAGACCAGCTCAAGAAAAATGAAAAGTCACATACAAAGGAGAAACAATAAGACTAAACTCTGATTACTCAGCAGAAATCACGCAGGCAAGAAGGCAATGGAATGACATAAAATCTTGAAAGAAAAAAAAAAGCTGCCAAGAATAATATATCTGCAAAACTCCCTCTCAAATATGTGGCAAAAATTAGGACATTTGCAGATAAACAGAAATTAAGGATATATGTAAAAACCAAGCCAAACTTATAAGAATTATTAAAGGTAGCCCTTTGGTTAGAGAATCAACAACATCAGATAACCGAAATCAACACATAAGACACCATCAGCCAGATACCAACATAGATGGTGAACTCTCAAGGATAAAACAAAACTAAAAAATTTACAACGGGGAACCAGAGAGGTCAATCGGTGAATGACAATGTCAGAACAATAAAAGGGAATAAATGTTGTAAGTACAGAAATTTCAAATTGAAAGGAAGTCAAAGCATTATCAAGTAATAAAAGGTTAGTTTAAACTTAGGAAGACGGGTAAATTTCAAGGTAACCACAAAGAAAGTTAACAAACCTACTCATCAAAATAAAGAAGAAAAATAAAGTCTCAGTAAACACAAAATCTACAAAAAAGAAATGGAGTATAAAAAAAAAGAATTCAGCACAGAAGAGTAAGAGGAACAAAGAAAATGTCGGCATCTCAAAAAAAGCACTAAAAAATGACAGCAATAAACTCACACCTATCAATAATCACCAAATATAAGTGGCTTAAATGCACCAAAAAAGAGACACAAAGTGACAAAATGGATATTAAAAAAAAAAGGACCCATCAATATGCTGGCTATATGAGAAACACCTTAGAAACAAATTTATTAAAAATCAAAGAACAAAGAAAACCAATGTCACAAAATAATATGCGTATTAATTGTTTAATGAGAAACTAGTTTGCCCTGTAAACTTTCATCTAAAGTACAATAAAGAGAAAACATAAAAAAGAAGAATATGTTTTAGTTTTTGATTAACTTTTTGCTTAGGTTCTAGTAGAATCTCAGCGGAGCAGCAGAAGAGTTGCATAATTTGATAGGAACTTATGTCCAAAAATTATCTTTCTAATATTTCTATATTTTTTGAGTATCTGTTTTATGTCTCCATTTCTGATGTTTCTTTTTTTTTAATTCTTCTATTAAGTTTACTTGCCATTCATACTGCATTTTATCATCTGTGTTGAATTGCATCTACTTGTGACTTATGATCCCATGCCAGAATCAAAAGAGCAAAAGTAATTTAACAAACTTAAAAACATAGCCCATTTCACAACAGGGAGATCACTACATGTGTCTACTGGTGGCACTTTTATCAGGGGTGTGCACTTCATTGGTCTTTCACCATTAAAGTATAGATTTATTTATCACGCAGTTTTGAGATCTGTCCACCCATGTGAGTGGTTAGGCTTTCACTTGGAAGCACTTTTCAAAACATAGTACAAGAAGGAACCCAAGTATAGAGACTGGTATTGCTAAAGGGCTCGTTAAGGAACTGAATTTTTCAAAATGGGGTATTAAAGAAGATACTGTGCAAAGGGGAGCCTCAGAAGTCTGAGTGAGGGTTTTCTGCAAATCATTGACTAAGGACTGATGAGTCCTTAGCTGAGATCTAAGAAATGACCACACAAAACATAACAGAGAGTGGATGCTATGAAGTTAAGAGCTAAATGGAGATATGGATATTGTGCAGGACTGAGACATAATACAGTTTAGACCCATCAAGAGTGATGGGCATTCGGCTGACATACTAGAAGACTATGCCTAACGAACAAAAACCACACTGTAGAGTTGGGTCTATGCCTTAAGCCTAAGTAAAAAAATAGACCCATGTTAAGAAAGCCTGACAAGATCAAGAGTAAACCAAAACCAAATCCAGCGCCACTGAGTCAATGCCGACTCATAGCAACCCTATAGGACAGAGTAGAACTGCCCCATAGGGTTTCCAAGAAGCAGCTGGGTGGATTTGAACTGCCAACCTTTTGGTTAGCAGCCAAGTTGTTAACCACTGTGGCCACCAAGACTCCAGATCAAGAGTAACTGCCTGCCAGAATATTTAAAGGAAAATAATATAATGTAGTCTACCTCCAAAGAACTATTTACCATGACTAGCATATATTAAAAACTTAATAGACATGTGAAGCTGAAAAATGCCCCCACAAATCAAAAAGAAAAAAGTAGTCAATAAAAGCAAACTCAGAAGATGACTCAGATGTTGATATTCACAAACAAGGACTGTTATTGTTTGCCATCGAGTTGATTCCAATTCACAGGAACCCTACAGGACAGAGTAGAACCACCTCATAGGGCTTCATAGGCTGTAATCTTTATGGGAGCAAATTGCCAGGAATTTTCTCCCAGGAGCGAGTGGCTGGTGGGTTCAAACTTTCAATCTTTTGGTTACCAGTTAAGCATTCAAACATTGTGCCATCAGGACTTTAAAAGTACGATTTAAAATTACTAATATAAATATGTTCATGGTCTTAAAGGAAAAAATGAACATAGTGAGGAAACATCTCAGTAATATAAGCAGAGAAGTGAAACTATAAAAAAAAACAAATAGAAGTTCTAGAACTGAAAAGCACAATATCTGACATATACATATCACTTAACAGGCTTAAGAGCAGGTTGGACACTGTAAAATACGGTCACTGATTTTAAAACGGATTAAAATCACCTAATCTTAAAAGCAGATGGGGAAGATGAAAAACAAAATGAACAAAGGCTCAGTAACCTGTGGAAAAACGTAAATATATTTTATATTTATAAATATATGTAATCAGAGTCGAAAAGGGAAAGAAGAGAGAAGAAAAATAATGGGGTAGCAAAAAAAATTTTTGAAAAAACAATGACTAAAAAAACAAATCCAAAGAGTTCAGTGCACCCAAAATTGGGAAATCCCAAGAAAACCACACCTAGATGCATCACAGGAATCTGATAAAATCAAATATGAAGAGAAAAATAACAAAATCAGCCAGAGGAGAAAAAAAGGCTTATTATGTACAGACAAATAACGATAAGTACAATAGATGTCTTCCCATCAGAAATAATGGAGCCAAAAGTAAGGAAGTGATATATTTAAATTGTTGAAAGCAAACCAGATTTCCCTATCCAGTGAAAATATTCTTCATATATGTAGGATAAATAAAGACATTTCCAGATACACAAAAGCTGAAAATTTGTCTCCAAGAGATACGTGCTACAAGAAATGCTGAAGAAAGTCCTTCAGACTGAAGGGAAATGGTACAATGTGGAAAACTGAAGAAGGACTAAAAAGCACAGGAAATGATAAGTATATAGGTCATTATAAAAACACTTATTGCTGTTTAAAGTGAAAACAATATTTTATTGTGCAGTGATTAATGTGTGTAGAAGTAAAATATGTGACTACCATAATACTATGAATGACGGTAAATGAAATAGTCTACCATAAAGTTTTGACATTAACTGCAGTAACATTTGTTCTAACCACACTGTATTAAGTTAGGATGCATATTGTAATTCTTAGAGCAATTGCCCACTCATGACGGACCAAACAAACACCCCGGCCTCATTTAATAGCTTTTTCATTGCTCCACCGAGGACACAGTGTTTAGCCTACATAATTTTGACTGAGTTGGTACTTGGATATTGCATACTTCCAACCCGATGGCCTTGAAAGAAAAGCAGAGTAGAACTACGGTTTGTGTCTGGCAGTGGCAATCAGAGGAGAATTTTTTTTTTTTTTTTTCTTATTGAAAAAAAAAATCAAGCAAGAGAAAGGTTCACAAACGGAGCAGGAGGTTATTTACCAAGTAGTTCTTCAGCCACACATAATCTATATTTTGATGGTTTCATATTTTACAAGCCCCAAATAATACTTTAAAGTGCTTCCCTTTTTATCCATATCCTCATAGATCATTCTTGCCTCGAACTGCTAAAAGCAAAGGGGACAAACACAGCAGTCCTTTTTCGAAAACCTGACTTCTTTTTCTGGTCTGTGAAACAGAGGCATCACTAGGGAGATGCAGGGGGTTGCAGACCATATCAGGTGACACTGTCAGAGGAGGTGACACCAAAAAGACTGTCTATAAAAATATCCCTGTAGTTTAGTTATAACAATAAAAAACACTTTCATAAGCCCAGCTTCCACATATCAATATACCTCTAAGGCTCGAAGTCTGCGCTAATTTACTTTTGAGCCTTCTCATGTGCTCCTGTCAGAGCTGTCATTATTAGCCAGTTACAATGATGCTGAGAATCACATGGTTTCGTCTGCACGTGCGAAAGCACAGGCTGTTGTTTTTCTTGCTGCCGGTGTTTTATATAATCACTGATTTTTGCCAAATTTTCTGCTGTTTCAGCTACGATACTGTGGTAGGTAGTATTCGTGAACCTGTATCAATAATTTTTTTGAGAATGAAGTCCTAATTAAAGGACAAGAAGGAGTGATAGACGAGAATTACGATTTATGAGTAACGTTAGTACAAAAAACACTACTAAGGATTCTTTGTGGTCTGATACAGGAGGAGGATCATGGGAGGGGTGACCATGAGTTATCACACTGGGTGACACCAGCCCTAGTGACACTACTGCTGTGAGAGGCTGTGGACTTCTCTGGGCAGCCTTCACAAGTTGTAAGTGGGAATACAGTAAAGTGGTTAGGAGTCCAGGTTTGCCTTTGAGCCAGACTGTTCAGATTCTCACCAGCTATGTGGCAGTGAAGTAGTGCTAGCCTTGAAAAAATCAGTATGTACTTCACAGAGCTGATAGAAGGATTAAATTAGCTAACACTTTGTCAGAAGGAGAGAACACCATTCAATAGCTGCTCTAGAAAAGCTTGAATGTATTGCATCCTGAAGTAAGAAAGGTGTATGCTGGCCAGGCATAGACTCATTGAGCAAACCAAACTGATGAACTTTTATAGAATGCCTGAGAAATGCTTGATTTGAGGATATCTTAGTTTACTGAGGCTGGAGTTATTAACGTCACCCTGAAAGTGTGGTTTGTGTTCTAAGAGCATCAGCCTTAAAAGTGTGCTCATGGGAGTAAGTCCACCCCTGACTGGAAAACTTTGAAGGCAAGAGGCTGTCACTGATTGGCTGGCATTAGAAGTGAGTTAAATAAAACAGATTCTTTTAAATAAGTTTAAAACCAGTCCTACTGCTACCACGATTAAACTGTCAGTTTTTGTTCTGTTGTTCTTTCCCCCTAAGAGTCTGAGGAAGTGTTTGCCTTAACTTAGAACAAAGCCATGCACATGGTAAGCACTCGGTAGACCAATGAACATTAGCTACTATAATGAGCGAATTTTAACTTGTTTTGATTAACAATGAAGAGTTGGGGGAAATCAGTCCCCAGCACGTTTTTATTTCCAAGTCACACATTTCTAATTGGATAAGGTACAGAGAAAAAATTTAGGAGCTTGACTTACAGCCTCTTCCTTCATTCCAATACCTATAGTAGCCCAATACCTTGATATGTCTGTTGTTTTTCATGCAGAAGTTTATAGGTAGATGAATGGGCAGGAAGAGAGATGGAAAATTTGAATGAGTAAGCAGCAGCATGGATTACAACATATGATATCCTGTGTTTAAGTGGTATCTTCTGCATGTACTTGATGAAGAGAGCAGGGAGGTGATTTCCATTGGACGGTCTCCATGTATACCACGGTCATTCTAAACATGTCCGAATGAAAGCCAGAACCGAAACCTAAGATACACTGCAGATATGGCCGGAGGTATCGTCTGGATTTATACATGCAGTATTTACTCTTAATTTCATTCTATGAATCAGGTACAAATTGAGGCTTTCTTTTTCTTTTGCATTTACGATTTAATTTCATTTAAGAACGCTTATATAACCCTTTGTCGCATGCAAAGAGGAGAGCCAGATGGAGACAAATTTACCAAATTTCTATTATATTCCAAATTCCTTACGACCTCTTGTGCAAATAGAGCACTATTTCTTCTAGCTATTCTTTGTGCTCAAATATTGAAATGCACGCTATCAATCTCTTTCAATAGTTTTTCATTGTCACATAACCACTAAAATGTATATTAATATTTCCTTTTTTTCAGATAATAAAGTTAAAGTCATCCTGCTAATGTTGATCTTCTAATCAGTTACATAAACCTAAACAGAGTCCAGAATTTTTTCTCTTACTACTGTGAGAAAACCAATGCATTTCTTTTTTTTCCCCCTCTCCTCTCTGGGAGAGCATTCCTTGAAGTATTTCTTTTAAAAACTGCAGCTTTCGTATTGTTTTGCACAATAAGCTATTTATAAAATTACAATTTGCAATCACAGGATTTTAGCCACCAAAAAAAAAAAAATTTCAACAAGATTTTTAAAAAATAGAAATGCCTTGACTCTGCAATATAAGGCAGTTCTAAGTAATTTTTCCTCATTTACATATGTGTATGTGGTGAGTGATAATGAATGTCTAAGGTGATGAAACATAACTATGATGCAGTGAGGTGTTGTCAAGACTTTTTTTTTTTTATTTCCAATTAGTGTTTGGAGAGCTTTCACTACAATATCATCAGCTACAGGCCTATGTGAAGGCATTTTCACTGCTGACAAAACCAGGAAAATATCATGTCTTTCCAAGACTTTCAAAAAGTGAGAAATGTAACATTGCATACAGACTTTTTCAGGGTGGTAAATGACATTTTAAAAATTGGCTTTCATGCCATTGACTTTGCATTAAGTTTTATAGGTCATCGCTGATAGGTTACTTATCAGTAAGGTAATATTAATGAAAGAAACTGTATTTTTCTGTCCTAAATTAAACGTGTTTGTTTTGTTGACATCTTTAGAATTTGATGATTTTATAAATATTTTTTAGCTTGACTCTAATGGAAAGATAAGGAGTTGATGTCTAATAGGTCAAGAAGAAATGTCTTTGACTTCAGGAGAAACTAGATTTCATGTATCTGTTTTTTACGATTCAAACACTTGCCTATTGACAGACAATGACCAAATGTTCTAGACCACAAACTAGATCTTGAGAAAAAAATAAAAGCAAAATGTCTCTTGTTTACCAAGGGAATAATGACACAGCTACACATATACCAATATTTCCTCTTTACCCAACAATATAAAGTCAAATATAATAAAAATGGTTTGGGGGAAAATCGAATAATTCAGCAAAACATGTCATCTTAATTTCATTTAAAAAGTTGTCTTTCAATTTACAATCTGCAGTAATATATTGGACTCTATTTCTTTAATCTAAATATCTGAATTCTACCTAACCCTCTTCCCATCATCGTTACCTTTGCTATATTACTTAAATGTTGAATACTTACTTAAACAGCTCGCTATTTTTCAAGAATAAGATATGATTTTATATTCACTTGTACAAGTTAAAAATAGTGGCCTTGTTAGAATTTTAGATATAATTTTATAGACCTTTAAACTCAGTATTAATACTGAAGTGTGCATAGCACTGAGCTACATATAAACAAGATTCCCTGTTTCTCAGATAATACAGAATAAAAAGCAAGACTAGTCATATACCTATGAAATAGTTCATCAATGATACAAGGCAATATGTCCTTAATCACCAAATGGAGAGGTATATAACTCGTAAGAACTCGTAAGTACTATTGTCTAAGCAGGCCCAGGAACGGATTATCCAATAAGCAAGGTAAGCACGTGCTTAGGGCATCAACAAAACAGGGGCACCAGTTGTTCAAAACAAAAACCCATAGATGTCAAGCAGACAGGACACAAGGAAAGGCGAGCACCCCAGTGGAACGGAACTGGCAGGGCACTAAATGAAACTTATAGCAGCTCCAGCTTGTGAGAATGTGCCAGCTGGAAATAAAGGTCATACAGAGTCACAAGGGCACACACTCGCAAGGTTGTTTAAGCTGTGAGGCCACTACCACTTCGATAACTTCGTTGACATCTGTCTCCTACAGTCCCTTCCCATATAATTGAAACTCCTTATCTTGGAGTGTCTCTTTGGAGTATACTATTTCTTTCTAATAAAGAAGAGGTAGGGGTGGGCTGTTGGGTCTAACTCTTGCTACATTCCCCCAATGTGCAACTGGATCCAATATGAGCTGTTACTGGGCGAGGATGTATTATATTAACACATAACAGGTCTCTAATCCATTTTGAGATAACTGTCTTGTACATCCACTTCTGCTGATCCAATAATTCCAGCCAGTAGGGCTAGCAGTGTTCTTTGCCATGATACAAACATGAGAGTATGTTCTTGCGTACATTCTGGCAAACAACCAGTGGGAACTCCAGTCCCAGATGACGTGCAAGAGTGAAGGAACTCCGAAAAGTCAACCATTGCAATGAATTCAATCAAGATACTTTTTAACTGCAGAGAATTTATATACAGTTATGTTCTATGTTACGTAAACAATAATATTTATACCTTTAACTTTAAAATATGTTTGGCATACATGCAGACACAATCTAGCATACATTTAAAGTAATACTAACATGGTAATAATTTAATATAATACTAACATAGCAAATGTCCAAAAGTATTGGAAATCTTAATATTTATCTAACACGAAAGTTTTAATTTGTGTATCAAGTGAGTTTTGTTTTTTTATTGTTTGTTGCACAGGACACAGTGTTTGATATTACTCTATATATTCTAATAAATGAGGTATTAGATACATTAAGAGGACGTAAAATTCAATATTTATCACACAAAATATGTTTGTGTTTTGCAACAATATGTGTATTTCTAGGTTCATCTTCCAAGCAAAACATGGATATACCTGATGAAGAATGCATGAAGGCATCCAAGAAATTAGTGCAGGCTTATCCTGATGACTTAACAACAAACCTTTACAGAGAAGTGCAAAAATTTCATTCTTATATGAGAGCTAAGTTTACAGATTCAGGAAAGACAAATTTTACTCATATAGGCATGTATGATTACACAATAGAAGACAAAATACAATGCACACTTCCTAATGTTGAAATTGCTTTATGCATATTCCTAGCTTTAATGATTACAAATTGCACAACAGAATGTCCATTTTTGTCCCTAAAGAGACTCAAAAACCCTCAGCATATGACAAGGATTCAAGAAAGACTTGATTCATTATCCTTTATTATGTATGGCAGTAGATATTGTTTGGCAGCTTGTGATGAAATCATTGAAGATTTGTATGAGCAAAGAATAGAAAGAAATGTTTTTAATTATAACATGTTAGAGATGAAAGATCAATTTAAAAATATAGTAATTTGTTGTAATATTTGTTTTCTGATCATTAAGTTTTCTTTTATGATATCTTTTCATTTGTTCATTTATAATTATAGCATTTATTACAAAACAAGCATCAAAATGGATGTATGAGCCACTTAAAGCAAAATCGGTGAAAATCAATTTTTCATTGTGGGAGATCAACAGAATTTTTCAATGATTGTTGAAACACTAAGTTCATTAACTCATTTTCTTTATTGTAGAATATGTGGAATGTTCTTTTTGTAGAAAATGTAGTGTACAATAAAAATCTTATTTTTTTTAATCCACTAAAAATCTTATAATCAAGCTTGTCTCATCCCGCTAAAAGGGCATATGCCAATTTTGCAATTGCTAATATTACAGTCTCATTTAAAAAGAAATAACATCATGGATAGCTAAGACATGCACATATATGCATGTGTAGATATAACTTACATATCCTGTTTGAATGTGTGAGTAAGCAAAGGAGGGGGCACCACGGATTGTTAATGTTTAGGGCACTCACATGCCTTAATCTGGCCCTGAGCAGGCCAAAAAGGCGACAAGGCATAACAGAAAGGAAAGTGACGTGGTTGAAATCAGCGTTTTGCCACTAACTAGTTATCCCTTCTGGGATTTAATTTATTCTGAGTACAATATGCAGGTACATTTATATTGTGTTTAAGGCCCCTTTCAGCACCACAGATTGTCAATGTTTAGGGCACTCACAAAAATAAATAAATAAATAAATAAATAAAATTTTTTTTTTTCCAGCTCTTAGGTGGTAGATTAATTGGATCAGGTAGCTTGAGGAAGCTGTGTAAAGGAGTTAGAGTTTCACAATTAGTCCAAAGGACTAGGGGACCACATGAACCACAGCCTCTACTAGTCTGAGAACAGAACTAGACGGTTCCCAGCTACCACTACCAACCACTCTGACTGGGATCCCAGAGGTAGGTCCTGGACAGAGTGGAAGAAAATATAGAACAAAATTCAAATTCATAAATAAAACCTAAATTACTGGTCTGATAGCCCTGGTGGAACTCCAAGACTATGACCCTTAGACATCCTTTAAACTTGGAACTGAACCCACTTCCAGAGACCACATTATAGCCTAACAATAGACAGTCCTATAAAGTGAATGAAAACACCCAAGAGGAATGTGCACCTGAGAGCAATCAAGTATAAGAAACCAAAAGGGCACCATTTGCCCCAAAGCAAAGTGCAGACGGCAGGTAGAGGCAGGAAAGATGAGCAAATAAAAACAGGGAACCCAGATAGAAAGTGGGGAGAGTACTAACACATTGAGGGGATTGCAACCAATGTCAGGAAACAAATTATGTGTAAGTTGTTGTATGGGAAATGAACTTGCTCTGTAAACTTTAACCTAAATTACAATAAAGTGTAAAAAAGAAAAAAGCTGAGTTTCAGTTAGGCTATAAAAGTTGGGAAAGATTTGATCTGACAGAAGGAATAACAGAAAATGGGAAGATTGTGAGCAAAAACTCCAAATCACAGCAGAAAATGCCATGGCCAGGAGATAGTAAAAAGTTGGCAAAACTGAAAAACAAAAGGTGGGTAGATCCCCAAAAAAAATACAGTTGCCATCAAGTCAATTTCAATTCATGGCGACCCCAAAGGGTTTTCAATGCCTGATTTTTTTTTTTTAATAATTTTTATTGTGCCTTAAGTGAAGGTTTACCAATCAAGTCAGTCTCTCACATATAAACTTATATTCACTTTCCTACATACTCCCACTTACTCACCCCCAATGAGTCAGCCCGTTCCCTCCTTCCAGTCTCTCCTTTCATGACCGTTTTGCCAGTTTCTAACCCCCTCTACCCTCCCATCTCCCCTCCAGACAGGTGATGCCAATACAGTCTCAAGTGTCCACCTCATGCAAGTAGCTCACTCATCAGCATCTCTCTCCAACCCATTGTCCAGTCCAATCCATGTCTGATGAATTGTCAATGCCTGATTTTTTTAAAGTAAATTTTCAGGACTTTCCTCTAAGATGCTTCTGGGTGTATTCCAACCTCCAACCTTTCAGTTAGCAGCTGGGTGGGTTAACTTTTTGCAACACCCAAGGACTGATACAGAAAGGCTGTAATATGGAAGAACTTAAAGGCCACGCTGAACATTCAAACTTTATCCATTACGCAGTATAGAAGCATTTGAGATTTTTGAGCAGAGCAGTGATACAATCTTTATCTTAAGATTATTATTCATATGTAATGGGTTGTCTGAAGGGGAGGAAGGTCAGGATATAAGTGAAAAGACAATTGCTTTTGTCTGGATATGAAGGTCTGGAGTAGGACGACAGAAGGAGAATGGATAGGAAGCACTGCCATCAGAAAATATTTAAGAAACAATAGGCAGGGTCTGGTGATGGATTGGGAGTTTCTGAAGGAGAAGGAAGCATCAGAAATGCCTCCCCATTCCTTATTTTAGGTAACCGAAAGGAGAGTGATGACGTTGAAGGAAATGGGAAAAATCTGCACTGGGCAAGGGGCTGAAAGGTCAGGGGGATAGTCATCAAAAGATCATGAATCTTCATTAAGCTAACAGTCTCTGTCCCTATACAAGGTATCACTCTAAGAAGTGACTTGGAAAAGTTGAGCTACATTAGTTAGGAAGTAATTATGGAAATTCTGAGGAGTCTTGGCAGAGGTGCAAGGCCAAGCAAGGAATTATAACATTTTTAGCAAATCTCGGCTTACAGTTTGAAAAGCGTTCCTTATATTTCCCTTGAACCACCATAAGAAGTACTTTTCCAGTATAAAACTGCCTTTGGCAACAATTACACTGGTAAATTTCATTAATTTAAATCATTCTTACATGAACATTTTCACTGCAAAAAAGAATATCAAGCTAAAACTTGGCTCATAGCTGAACACTTACTCCATATAGCATGTATTTTGTCAAGCTAAAATAAATCTACATAATTAAGTTTACTAGCAACTTGTGCCATTATATTTTGTCAAAACCAAGAGGTGACATGCAATTAAACTTACTTGGCTTTATAACTTTTCCTGTTAAGATGGGTCTTTTAAACATGTCATTGGCAGCCCTTCTTGGGAGCAAGATTTTGATTTTGTAGATGCAAATACATACTTGAGAAAATGGTATTTGTTAGAACAGACTCTTATTATTTTGTCTTGCTGAGACTCAGTTTTTATCAGGTAGAATTTATCCAATATATGAGCATGAATGTAATTATGCTTTCTACTTGTGAAACTTCAATGGATCCCTTTACCAAAGGAAGCATCTTTCCTAGATACCTTGTCAGAATAAATTAACAAAATCTTAACATCTGTAACACAGCTATTAATCTAAATTTTCACATGGATGTCCCAAGGTATAAAATGAGACATGGAGACTTCCACAGGGAAGGGAGTATTCTCAGTCGGGACTTACTCGACTAAATAAAATGGGTCCTCGACCTCTTTCTCTGTCTTTTGTTTTCACCCAACTTGAGTAACGCAGCGTGAATACTCAATATTTAACTTGTGAATTGAAAAGTTCCCCGAGTTGCTTCTTCACTACTGCCCTGTTTTTACATCCCAGGACAAACTTTGGGTACAAAGAAGGTAAACAGATACTGAAGAAATACTTTCGAATAAAGGAATGAATATACATGCCTTTCTTCGAAGGTTGATCTTTCTATCCCAGCACTTGTGGAATGAGTACCTTAGCCCAAGAAAATAATTTTAGAAATTGAAGCATTTTTGACAACTTTGTAGGACTCTTGATGACTCCTGGTAGTTATTTCCATCTTTATATAGCGTGGTATCTGAATGTAGAATTTAATATCAACCTAGGCATCAAAGTACCTTTTTAGAAGTCTGATGCAACACCACCCAACACTTTCCACATTGCCCAATGGTTATAGATTGAATTGTGTCCTCCAAAATTGGGTCCTACGTTGAAGGCTAAAGGGTCTTTGGAAATAGGTGGATTTTTTTGTTGTGTTAATAAGGGCATACCAGAGTAGGGTGAATTCTAAGCCTAATCCTTTCTAAGTAATGTCTTACAAAAAAGGCAAAAGAGGCACAGACACACACAGGGGGAGATGCCATGTGACAAGAGAGGAAGATGCCTCTGTGAACAGCAAAGGAAGGTCAAGGATTGCCTGCAGCCATCAGAAACTAGAAGAGAGGCCACTGGGACCCTGATTTGACTTTTAGCCTCCAGAACTCTGAGAAAATAAACTTCCGTTCTTGAAAGCCACTCACCTGTGGTATTTGTTACAGCAGCACTTCGTAACTAAGACACCACCTATGACTAAATATTGACAAAATGGCTGAAACCAGCATGTAGGGCAAACCTTACTCAGTCTTATCCCTTACCTGCTAACTAGTTTCAACCTACTAAGTGTGAAACTCAGAAATATTTCAAGTGCAGGCAATGCTTGAGTGGATGGGTAAAGTGGGATTATTTGTGGTTTTACTGGAAGGAAGGCCTGATGACCTCCAAAGAGAAACAATGGATACAACCACTGAGCGGTTGGGGAAAGACTGCCACCATCTAGTGTCCTAGGCAGTGTTCCAAATGAGTGAGATTATTCTGGAGGGACAAAGGATTTGGGATTGGGCCTACAAAATTTTAAATGTGCACACTGGAATGCACTCATATTTGTCTTCTGGCACATACCCTCACCAACTCTTATGAAGTTCCCAAATCTGTGGGAAGGAAGAAATGCAAGGAGCTGAAAATGAAATGAGATAAAAAGCCATGCCTCTAAAGGTACAACACTTTCCAAAAATGAGCTGCTCCCACCTAGGAGCTGTGCAGGACAATATACTGGAATAAAAAAGGACATATCAGAACTTGTATTTATGCTTTTCATATAAAATACAAGAAAGACTATGTTTTAGTAAATTTATTATACATATGGATACTGAAACCCACACTATGGCCACATGTCACCAGCCTCATGTCTCATATGTTATGTCAGGTAGCCCAACATTTGTTAACTTTCAGCACATTGTGAATTGCTACATTTTAAAATGATTCACGGGCTGCATTGTCTTCTATGATGCACATTTACAATTATTTGAAATAAGATGGGAAGTGGATGTGAAAATCTTTCCTACTATATTTATGTATACTATGTATCTTGAGACAAAGTGTTAAAAGAGTTGTCAAAATTAAAGATTATTCATTTATATATTTATCTAAAATTTACCCACATCCATCTCTCCCCACCTCTCTATCCTCATGTATTTATCCACATCTATCTATCTCCCTCCTACTTATGTATCTGTGAAGGTGGTTCTAAATAATCTATCAGTGGCACACACTCAAAATGTTCGAAGACCACTGATATAAAAAACAAAGATCACAATCTCAACCCGACATGTAAGCTCATGGTATCCTTTCAAACAAATAGGTGGAGCACTTTTTCTCTACTTCAGGTTGATGACAGAACCAACTTTCAGGAAATTGTGATTTTAATACAGAGGGAGCAATATCCTCCTCCAGGAAAAACAAGAGAAATCACAGGACCTGGAAGTTATGCACTGAGTAGAGATTGATATCTTACGGATAAGACATCTCAAGGGTAAGATGGTGAGGACATGAGTACTGGGTGCCTATGCTGGTGGCTTCTAAAGTTAGAGATAATTATTTCATCCAAATAGTATTCATTTTGTGAGACACTGAAAGGTGAACATTGAAGATGATGCATCCCTACCCTCAAGTTGATCATGGTCAATTAAGTTCATTCATCTAAACATAATACTTTTACAACATTAAGATTATCTGTCTACTACTTTAAAACCGATATAAGAATGTAGAAATATAGTGATCATTCAGTTTGCCTTTTCCTTTACAAGGAAAAAAGATTACACGTACACAGAATGTGCTATTTTTGTCCCGGTGCTTGCAATTAGAAGCCTAAAACCTTCTCTCTTATGTCATTATTCAGAAAGCAAACATTAAAATTACAAAAAAAAATCATTATATAAATATTATATAAAATATTTGTTTATGTAAAATATTGAAATCTATATAAAGTATGATATAAATTATATAAATACATTTTTAAACACAAAGCTCAAGAACACCAAACATCAGCTCATAAAAGCAATCACTGCCTATGTTTAGTTTTTTTTAAGTTTTTTATTGTGTTTAGGTGAAAGTTTACAAACCAAATTAGTTTCCCATTTGATAGTTTGTACATAAAGTTGTTCTATCACATTGGTTGCATTCCCATACTGCCTATGTTTAATGTTATAAATACAGGGTTAAATTTCAATCTATATTTTAATATACTTTTGGTCCTCAAACCAAAATTTTAAAAGTTCTTGTAGGTAAAACACGCTTTTCCTTATACAGTTTATCTAAAGTAAATGAAACAACCATGTTTGACATTCAATTGAGAAAAAAATCAAAATGTCTTACATGTTTTGACTATTACTAGAGTACACTGAAATGTACTTTATAGTAGAAGCTTTAAGAGATACTGATCTAGCATAAAATATTTTAAAATCACTTCTTTGTTACACATTGAAAAAATTAGGGAATGATTTAAACATTCATAATGAAGGGTAAAAGCTATTGCAGGTGAAAGAGAGAAAGAAACAGAGAGAGAGAGAGGAAGGAAGAAAGGAAGCGGGGGAAGAAAGAAGAAAAGAGAAAGGCAGAAGGAAACAGAAAGAAAGGGAGAAACAAAGGGAGGAAAGAAGACATATACAGCCCATAGCACCATAATGGCAAACCTGAACTATGCCTGCTAACCAAAAGGTCAGCAGTTGGAATTCACCAACCACTCCTTGGAAACCCTATGGGGCAGTTTTCTACTCTGTTCTATAGGGTTACTATGAGTCAGAATCAACTTGACAGCAACGGGTCTCCCCGCCCCCCCGCCCCCCGCCCCCCGCCCCCCCCCCATAATGTATTAGGAAGGAATACCTAAGTCTAACATGTACTGAGCAATTTGTAAATGCCAAGCTCTGTGACAGAAACTTTCACCTAAAGCAATAATTTTTTCTTGACTATATCTCCACCCAAAAAACCAAACCCACTGCCACTGAGTCAATTTTGACTCTATGTCAGGGGTAGGAAAACTTTTTCTGTAATGAGCCAGATGGTAAATATTTTAGGTTTGTGGACTATACAGTTTTTGTTGCAACTACTCAACTTTGCCACTGAAGTGCAAAAACAGCCATACACAATATGTATGCAAATAGGTGTCTCTGTGTTCCAGTAAAACTTTATTGATGGTCTTTGAAATTACAATTTCTCATATCACAAAAGTTTTTTTTTTTTTTTTTTTTTTCCAACTACTGAATGATATAAAAACCAATCTTAGCTCTGAGGCCAAACAAATATATACATTGGGCCACATTTGGCCTCCAGGCCATAATTGCCCACCTCTTTTTCTATATTGTAGCTACTGTTTGGATTAAGAAATTTCTAAACTGTTTTGTGTCCCTGGGTGGCACAACTGTTTAAGCACTCAACTACTTGCCAAAAGGTTGATGGTTTGAATCCACCTAGAGGCACCTTGAAAGAAAGTTTTAGTGATCTGCTTCTGAAAGTACACAGCCTTGAAAATTCTATGGCGTTCTACTCTATACACCTGGGGTTGCCCTGAGTCAGAATCACCTCCGCAGCAACTGTTGTTTTTTTAAATTGTTTTATCAGATTGAAAAAAGGTTATCCTTCTGGATTTGAGTGAGTTACTGAGAAGCCTTATCAAGGGAATTTATCCCAAGAAGAAAAAAAAAAAGTTGAAGAGACAAGTTTGATCTACAGGCAGAGAGGGAATTTTGGTTTCCAAATGATATTTGCTTACATAGCTTTGCCTTGTAAGGCAATCTCCATGGACTTTTGTTGGAGTTCTCAGGAAGGGTTTCACTTTAAACTTTTAAAAGAGCTTTATTCCTCTAACAGCTCTATAAGGGATTGGAGTAGAAATAGCAGTGTTCCGCTGTCTACGAATATTACACAAAAAGGTGAAATAAGCATTCTCCTCCACTTACCACCAAATACCTCTAAAGCTTTGGGTCTTTAAGGACTCTAGAATAGCTGTGGAATTTTTGTTGCCCAGCAAACATAGCAGGCACAGTGGGTAGAGTGCAGAACAAAGATGGAAGGAGCAGAATAGAAAAGGAGAAGCAAAAGGAAAAGGTGCGGCTTATATGACAGAGACCACTGTGCTGCCATACAGGCACATAGGAAGACTCTCCGGAGAACAGGTCAGCCCTGAAGGTGTGGAAAGCGAAGAGGCCCTGGGGTTTTGACAGATTTCCTTCCTACATTCGTTGGCAGGTAAGGCCCTAACTGAGATAGGGTAAGAAGCAGCAAAATACGGCTCTTACTATTAAAATAATTCCATTTCCGAAAATGAAGAAAACCAAAGACACAAGGGAAATATTAGTCTAAAGGACTAATGGACCACAACTACCACAGCCCCCCTCAGACTGAGTCCAGCCAACTAGCTACTGCCCGGCTACCACCACCAACTGCTCGGACAGGGATCACAATAGAGGGTCCCAGACAGAGCTGGAGAAAAATGTAGAACAAAATTCTAACTCACAAAAAGAGACCAGACTTACTGGCCTGACAGAAACTGAAGAAACCTCAAGGGTATAGCCCCTGGACACCCTTTTAGCTCAATAATGAAGTCATTTCTGAGGTTCACCCTTCAGAAAAGATTAGACAGGCCCATAAAACAAAATGAGACTGAAGCAGCACACCAGCCCATGGACAAGGATGAGAAGGCAGGAGGGGACAGGAAAGTTGGTAATAGGGAACCTAACGTCAAGAAGGGAAGAGTGTTGACATGTTGTGGGGTTAGCAACCAATGTCACAAAACAATATGTGTATTAATTGTTTAATGAAAAACTCATTTGTTCTGTAAAGCTTCATCTGAAGTACAATAAAAATAAATAAAACAACAAAAATAATAATAATCCCATTTCTAATCCATGCTTCCCTAAAGAATCTGTGGTTATTCACTTGAGAGTCCTCACATAATTTAATCCTCACAATAATTTAATTTTATCTTGACAATAATCATGCGAGGAAGGTGTTGTTTCCCTTTTTGGCTTTAGCTAGATCTCATAGAAAGCAGGCCTGAGGAACATGGCAGCAGGTCTGAAGGAAATGCAACCCGCCTGACTTTTCTGTCCACTCTCCTACTTGGTTTGTTTTCTATAGGGATTTTGCATGTGTGGAACTGAGTTTATCTGCTCTAAGAAAATGTTTTTAGGAATTTGTACCTAGTTTAGTTGAGAAAGTGACAATCTAATAATCTGAATAAGTTGTTGAAGTCCTAATTATTATGGAAAGAACTTCTCAAGATAGATCTTAATCTTTATATAAAATTTTTTTAAATATGGTTTGGTAACTAAGCACTTACTTCCATTAATAAAAAAAAAAGTGGTATCTCTCAACACATTAATAATTGTACTTTACCATTCATTTCTGGAATTGATTTTATTGTGCCATCATCCCACATTACTTAGCAGCAAAGAAGGCAACCCTGCCATTGTAGAAGCTGTCACTCAAGGGGGACATTCATAAGCACAGCAAGGAAGAAAGGTTCCACAGAGTCATCAAAAAAAAAAAAAAAAAAAAATTGCTGAAGTTGTGGAAATCATTCAGAAATGCATCTTTGTCTTCCAGTGGATAAATTGTTTTTGATTCTACATAGCAGTTTTTAACTAAACCGCAGCCATAGGCAGAGCTTTCTAAATAGGGATGTGGTGAGAAGTTTCTGTCATGCCTGAGTCACTGAGGTAAAAAAAAAACTCTTATTGCTGTACACTTTACAGCAGTTTTCACTGCTGTTATTGTTGCAGTAATGCCCATGTTCACCCATCACATTTGATTCTTTATCTGAACTCAAGTGTCTAGATTTCAACAATGCCAAAAAAAAAAAAATTCTTGCAAGATAAAATAATGTGTGCTTACAGCAAATCTCAGGGCATTAGTGGCTCGGTGGTAAAATTCCTGCCTTCCTGCAGAAGATTCGGGTCCGATTTCTGGCTAAGCCATCTCATGTGCAGCCACCACCCATCTGTCCGTGGAGACTCGCGTGGTGCTGTGATGCCGAACAGGTTTCAGCAGAGTTTCCTGATGAAGATGAACTAGGAAGAAAGGCCTGGTGATCTACTTCTGAAAAATCAGCCAACGGAACCCTACAGATGACAGTGGCCCAATCTGCAACCAGTCACGCGGATGGCACAGGACCGGGCAGCATATGTTTCTGTCGAGCTTGCGGTCACCACAAGTTGGGGTCAGGCTTGATGGCAGTTAACAACAACTGCAAATCCACTACCTATGAAGGAGACCATTCGTGTTCGGAGATTCCAGTCTGATGGCCATTAAGAATGATCAGTGTTTTCTTTCCCCTAAAACCCACTGTGACACCCTCAAACTCTCTGAAATTGTGGTGAACCCAAATAATCATGGGATTACAAACCACTTCATCCAGAACAAATTTTCAATCAAAAAACACACCTAACATTAAGTTCCATCTCCAGCTGACTTTGTATTCCATTTTCTCCCTGCCTTCAGCTGGAAGCATTCACAAAGTATAATACTTCCCATGTTATGTGTTGCCAGGCAATCAGGGCAGAAATAATTAACACGAGAAAGTGGACTGCCAGTATCCTGCTGAATGACTCTGGAAAGAGTTCAAATATGACAAACATTCTTAGCTGTCCCTTCTGGGACACGTGCTCTGAAATAACAGTTTGAAAGGACAACTGCCAACTCCAGTTTCAAACAGTTTGACAGCACTACAGAATTTCATTCTAAAATCTGACTCGGTTTTTATTTAAAGGAGAATTCGTCTATGTCTCTCTGTGCCCATTCCTAAAAGAGTCCTTCCTGATCTCCTGCTGCCTCTGTTACAGTTCAACTGCCTAATGAAGCTAATCCTGAGCACTAAATCTTTCTACAAATGTGGAATTCACACTGAATTCACAGGGAGACCTGGGTCTGTGAAGTGACGAGCCTTGTGTCAGACAAGCCAAGGGGATCAAAGATTTTATTTTAATGCCCTACCTCACTTTCAATATAACCCTGCTTAAATAAAAACCAGGTTGGAAAGCCAATCAATTCAGTTAACACCTTCCCACAGAGAAATCTTCAAGCAGAAGTACCTGACATGGCAGGCGATGTTGTAGACATCTACACTTCTCAAGAATCCCAGTTGGATTCATTGCGGTGCAGGTCAACAAACACTTGTTGAGTACTTGCGAGGTTAGGGGGCTTGGTGGTGTGGTGTTTAAGAGCTCAGCTGCTAACCAAAAGGTTGGCAGTTCGAATTCACCAGCTGCTCCTTGGAAGCCTTATGGAGCAGTTCTACTCTGTCCCACAGGGTCGCTATGAGCAGGAATCTACTCAATGGCAATGGGTTTGTGAGGTTAAGTGCCCATGTTAAGAGCTAGAAACTATTACGAAGACACAATCCCAAATCTTGGGTAATATTTAATCTGGTGGGAGACACAGGGATGTAAACAGTTATACCAGGGCAATTTGGTAAGTGCTAAAATAGAAGTCTAGACAAGGTGGAGCAGACAGAGAGATCAGGCACTCTAAGGCTGACGTAGTTTCACAGATGCTCACACTGTAAGGGACCATGGTGACTCTCTGGCAGGACTCACTCCTAACACAGAATACCCCTGGTAAGTGACCACAGACCCTTAGCTTGAACATTTCAGGTTTGAAAACCTGGGCTCAAGTTCTGGTTCCTTTCAGTCATTCGATAAATATTTATTGAGATTCTATAAATAGAATCTTTTTGTGTGCTAGGCCTGGTAGATGAAATAAATCATACAGTCAGGCCCCTGACTTCATGAATAGAACTTACTATTTATTGTGAAAGGCAGATATTTACCAAATCATCTACCAAATCATCAAAAGTGTATTTATTGGAGGTTATGCAAGCAGAAGGACAGCTTTATGTTGCCTCATTCTTGCTGTGAATGTGGACATGTCCCCTTACTCCTTTTGGCTTCAATGTTTTATTTGTAACAAGAAGGAGTTGGAGAAGGCCATCTCTAAGGTCTCTTCCAACTCTAAAGATACTACAGTTTCTAGAGACAGGTAACCAGCTGCTCTGTGAGGAAGTCTGCTCTCTTTTGAAATTACTGAGCTCTTCTAACAGCTTGGGTATAATGGAAAGGGTATGTCCTTTTGAAATCCAACTGATCTGGTTTAAAATTGTAACATCACTTCTTAGTAGTGTGACCTGAGGAAAATTATGTAATCTCTCTGAAACTGAGTTTCTGCTATAAAGTATAAATGATTAAAAAAAAAAAAACTAAGTTTCGCCATGATGATAAAAAAGACCATATATGTAAAACAAGTATCAAAGTGTAACGGCTGGCATGTAAGTACAAAATTGCTGCTAGCTGTCCTCCCCCTTCATTTCCTTCCACTCAACCAACCTCTCTCTCTGTCTTTCTGTTTCTCTCTCTTTCTCTTTTCTCTCTCTCTTTCATGCACACACACAAACACACATTCATTTATTGTATTTAACATATATTGAAATTAGCGAACACTGACATTTATTGAATCCCTATTTATTTGCCAGGCATTGCGCTAGGTGATGGGAATACACTGAAGAACAAGACAATCACTCAGTGCCTGGCTTCATAACAGGAGTCTAAATTTTCTCTAGCTGTCAGTCCACTTTCTCAGGCAAAGCCCTCACGGAGCTGACCTGCTTATCTGGGGTGCTCCACACCTTGACTCTGAGCGACCTCCTCAGTGACCCTCAGCCATTTGCAGAAGCTGCCCACCAATGACTTGTCTGTGCTCCTCCTGTAGCTCTTGCCTAGAAGGGTCAGAAACTTCAGTAGTCAGTCCTACCTGGAAAAAAATATCAAATCAGCTCCTACTTCATGCAATGCGAAATAAATCTAGGCTTTGTTTTGTAACCTGATAACTTAAAATGGAATCTAACTGGACGAAGTCTCAATTCTTTGAAACCTTCCATGACGTGAGTCATCTCATTTTGAAGAC
Organism: Elephas maximus indicus; assembly: GCF_024166365.1. Taxonomy (NCBI): domain Eukaryota; kingdom Metazoa; phylum Chordata; class Mammalia; order Proboscidea; family Elephantidae; genus Elephas; species Elephas maximus. The sequence goes on from NC_064821.1 coordinate 142,374,820, forward strand.
TGGCAACTAAAACAGTTTGTCCCTCTCTGAAACTGAAAAAAAAAAAATTTGTCCCAGAACTTCTAATTTTCAAGTCCTTAGAGGGGCTCACATCTTCTCTTTAGTGTTCACCTTTGAAGTCTCTTTGCCCAAAGCCCCATTTGCTTAATTAGTTCCCAGACAAAAGTAAAGGAGTTGCCTTTTATCTTTCCTAGATCAGCTATTTTCAGTGATAGTATTCCTAATTTCCTGAAAGTTTCATAGTGAAAATATTTGTCCTGATGGGGTCTCTCGAGCCATTTTCAATTATGGAATGTATTTCTGACCTAAGATTTAACAGCTAAAATTCCTTCTTTCTGAAATAGCTAATGTTATGGGTCTGTTTCCTGGTTTTAGACTCTCAAAATTCTTCCTGGCTACCCGAAATCAATAAGTTATTTCAATTTAATGACTTGCTTCTTCTTTTTTTTTTTTTTTTTAAGAATTGTTATGTTGGATATGTTAGCTAACATTTGGCTCATGTTCTTTGGACTATACTGTTCCCATTGCTTGTGAATTAATAGACAGAGTTTGCTTCTTCACGCCCCTGTGGGCCAGACAATCAGTGAGCTGCACTGGTCAATGAGCCCTGATGAAGTGTGATCAGTAAGTTCTCTTATCACCATGGTAACTGGTATACTCCTTAGACATTGCCCTATCTTGGTACCTTGGGGAGAGGGCCTGATGACACATCACTACAATCTCCCTCTACATTTATCTTGTTGTTTGATTCACAGTCTTTGGGGATGTTGTTGTTTAACCAATTACAAATCCACAAAACAGTACACATCTACAATTCTACATCTTATTTGCAGTGATATCATAAGAAAATTTGTCAGATGTTTGATTAAAGTCAATGTCGCTGATGTCCAAATTATTATTTTGGTGATTTTAACAAAAAGAAAGGAAGTGGTTTCGCTGAATTGTTCTTTAAAACTTCAAGCTGAGACTTAGTGTTCTATCTTTTCCTAAGGGCTCACAAAACATTGGTTTAATTTATATCAGAGTTTTCAGTTTCTGGATGAATCTTGACATAAGACAGGCTTTCCTTGATTTGATTTTAAGCTTCTCTTTCTCTATTTTCCCTGGAATAATCAATACAGTTAGCTCATTTTCCAATTTCATATAGAAGCTGGTTTTCCATGTCAGTACCCACGTCAGTGGCTATCTTTGTGTCATATGGACCAATTAAATTTCTACCGAAATGATCTTAACTATTACGAGTCTTCATTCCAAACTTTTTAGAATCACAATCATTTGCAAAAGATTGTAGTAGATTGGTTGTAGGTTGTTTATTGGTTTACATGGAGGAGGGTACTAACTGGTTTTTAATTAACTAAACCAGTATGTTCCTTGCCTCCAAGCCATTGTCTCACAAATGATTAGCAGCTTCTCCAAACTATATCTGTTTCTGAGGCAGTGGCCTTACCCAGACTTTTTCTTAAAGGCATATCCCCGCTGGATGTTAAAACAGCCCACATGTCTTGGGAGCTCACATTTTGCATGCACGATAATGTAGGAAACGATATACTTCGCCAAGACTAATGGCTTATCTACTATAAGCCATAGATGGGCATTGGCAGGTTTTCAGCTTTCCACTCAACATTTTTGCAATTTAAGGCAGACTCTCAGCATCAGTTGAGTGCCCTTTTTGTAGCTTATTTTATCATTACACAGCACCATGTGATTTCATGTCACAGCCAAACAAAGTGAATAATGGCACTTTTGCATCATTATTAGCCACGAGCATAACTCAAATGTTTTGGGATGTCACTAGCCTATGGGTGGGTCCACAGAAGATTACAATAACAATGCCAAGTATGGTTGATTCATAATCCCAAATTTAGCCACCATCATCATAGTTAATTCTATGATTCTGGGGATGTTTCATGAATGTTAATGACATTAGTCCTCCCCCATGTTCCTTCACTATGGTCACTCTTGCCCCAAAGAGCCATTTTACTAGTGACAACAGCTCTGGTATTTTCTGTGGGAAACTTTTTCAGTATTATTTTTACCAAAAGCTTCCTAATGCTTCAAAACAACTGCAAAATTATAATGTTACTAAACAACACTGAATTATCTTCAGATCTCGTTTCAAGGGTGCCAACAGATACCTTACATTTTACCAATAGGTAAAGGCTCAGTTTCAGACCTTGCATGCAGAACGGTGCGAAAACCACCTCACTGGTCTCTGACTCACAAAAAAACTGCTGAAAAAAAACAACTCTTTAAGCATTCTCATTGCTCACATGCATATCAATCCAACTGAGGGAGTGGTCGTAGTCCAGAAATTCTTTAGACAAAATCTCATCTCATGTTCTTTCAGGGCATCCTGCTTAAATAAATGGGGAGTACTATTTAGCAAAAGAAAACAACAGAGAAGGTGGCGAAAGGGAATTCAGACTACCTTTTTTTTTTTTTTTTTTTTGCCCCAGCTAGGAGAAGGCAGCTTCCTTCCAAAAATAGTCATGGGATAGTGATGCTTGTGTCTGCTCTGAAGATAAGGGTCACAGCTGGAACCATTAGATGACTGTATCTCTGTTTAGTACAGGTCTGTTTCCTTACTCCTAATGAATCCTGGCTTTAGAATTGCAGGAATTCATCCAGCCAAAGAGAGGACTGCACTCATGTGTTATTTGCCCATAAGTGAATCACCTTCGATAGAGCCTAAATTCCATAATTTTCTATGATGAATGCTTGAGTGTTTTGTGAGTAGGCCTTGAAAATCAGGATATAATTTGGAAACATTGGTAAGGACCCTGTAAATGGCTGTTGTGTTACTAAGTACACATGTGTATACTTTAAGGCAATCTCAATTACAAAGAATGACATCTGTAGGATAAAGTGATGACTGGCAAAATGACAAACACCAAGGCTTGAATCATTCGGGATTACATTAGATATCTGAAATAGTGAATTTTCTAGAATAGGGTTGTAGAGGTTTCTATGAAATATAGCTTAGTGAAGTAGGGTAATTTTCTCACTATCACAGCATCTGCTGGCATTCATGCCCTTGTTTTTTAGAACAAGAGGATCAACAATCATATATCCTGGAATGTTTTGAGACTTGTTCTCATAAAAATGATGCCCTTTGTTCTCTGATCACTATTTAAATCAAAGACGCCAAGTCAAATGGCAACCAAACAGGGATAAACAAGGGAAAACAATAAGGAGTGGAAGACACTCTAGTGAACCTAAAATGGAATCCCGTTCACCTCTACTCTTTCTAAGGGATTAAAAAAAAAGGCTGCATGAATCCAAACAAATACATTTGCAGGCCAAAGCAGGCCACACCTCAAGGCTGCTACTAGCTACTTGGTGTCTTCCTATAATGCAGCCAGAGGCCCTGTGCCAAGATACAGAACTTGGCAAGCCTCACCACACCTGTTTGCAAGTTTTGATTTCAATTCATTCATACGTCCCTCCTCTGAATCAGAGACACTCCCTAAATAACAGGTTACAGTCATTAATTCACACCTGGGAGGTAGAATCCATGTTTTTTCCTATTTTCGTAAGACTGTTTTCAGAAAACGGTAAAAATAGTAATAGAATCAAATGAAATCCTTTATAAATAATGCGCAACTCAGGGTCATTTACCCTTTTTGATTTCAAATACGAGCTCCTTCATTCTGTATCTGGAGTCTCTGGGTGGCACAAATGGTTAAGCACTTGACTACCAGCCAAAAGGTTGGTAGTTCAAACCCACCTGGAGGTGCTTCAGAAGACAGGTCTGGCGATCCGCTTCCGAAAGGTCACAGCCTCGAAGACCCTATGGAGCAGTTCTACTCTACATATACAGGGTCGCCGTGAGTTGGAACAGACTCAATGGCAACTAACAACAACAACATTCTTTGTCTACTCAAAAATTCCAGTCACCGATAAATTAAGATGTCTAGATTGACCTTGTTCAGAAAATAAATAAAACTACAGATAATGCAGTTTGCTAGGAAGTGTTGGCTTCAGCTATTAAATGGAAACTTCAGCGGTCCTTTAAGATAGTAATAGAAAGTCAATGGTTGCCTTCTAACTGTTTTTAAAAAGCTGAAAAGGGTAAGGACTGTGTTAATGTACTGCCTAATTTGCACATTTCACAGATTTTAACTAGTTACTGTAGCTACTGCATGTTTAAATAAATACAGAGGGGGATGTACTCCAGGAATGTAGTTATTTGATTTCCCAAATAATATAAAATTCAGATATTGTTTTTCTATCTCAAAGTCAAGCCTCTTAGAAAGTAGTTAAGAATAATGAAATGGTTCAGATGGCAGGATGGATTTTCAAGAAATAAGTGAATCTACCATAAATATTCATAATCGTGTTAGTTTCACTTTTTAAACAATTTCCAAGATGTTAGCTTGCTACAGTGTAACTGCTGGTCAAATCAGAGACACAAAGGTTAGGTTATGTTCCTTCATTAATGATTTGGCTCAATGCACACAGCAGTATAATGTATTTTATGAGTGAGGGAAATGATATTGGTTTGAGAGGTCTCATGTAACAGTCATATCCTGTCCAAATATAATTTTGAAAACAATCAGAGCCATTACGGCTCATACAGAAAGAAAGATAAAGACAGATAGCTGTATATGGGTTTTTAATAAGTAATTCACCCGGGGTCTTGAAACATCAGATTGCCAAGTAATGCTATTAATGTATAAGCATGTCGGTAAAATCACATATTCCTTCCACTGGTTGGCTTTAGATATGTTTCCAATGCAAATATTGTATAAATGTATTGAATCCAAGTTATGCAAATCAAGAATATAATTCATCTTTCAAGAATTTTACTTCTTTCACATTTCAAGGAGCATTTTTCTGGCAACGGTCTACTGACTATTTATATCTAACATTTCCACTGGTGGAACTATGCATCTTTGGCTGAATATTGGTTATTGATGGTTTAACATATTGATCACCTCTCAGTCTTGGAGGTTAGTGTCTTGTGAAACTTCTTATCTGAGTTGCCCATGATAAAAATGTGTGGTAAGAGACTATGGGTATTATTGAATTTGTGTGTTTAGGGGAGAGGGGTGTCTTGACAAATGAGAATCCAAAACAAAGGCTTAAAAATAAAACATCACATAGCCAGAACACTTGACCGTCAATCACGTTTCTGGAGCAGATTTCAGAGACGCTCCTTCCATCTGGCCTGCTCTCCTCTCCTTTGCTCCCTAAGACACAGAGGATTTCTGGAATACAGCTTGTCCTCATCTTAACACCAGTGTTCCAATTTGGAACCTTAACGTGGCCATTTGCAGATTTAGCCTTGACTCAACATCTACTCTGAGCATTACCTTCAAACACAGAACAACTACACAGATTAATTCTCTACATGATTTGTGCACATACTTACCTTCCTCATGAAATAGTAAACGCCTTTGAAGGCTGTTCTCACTGTATTTATCTTTGCTACTTTGCCTTGCCCTGCCTCCACTTCATATGGTCTTTTGTTCATAGCTATATTAATCATAAAAAACCAAAACTAAACCCACTGCATAATATTTATTGAGTACTTTATTTTGTGGTAGGTACTATTCTAAGAACTTCACACGTATGTCACTAAATCCTTGCAATGACCCTTTGAAGTATCATTATTGCCCCGATTTCACAGAGGAACAGACCGAGGCACTGAAGTTACAGTCCCATAGTAAGTGGTAGAGCCAAGATTTGGCTCCAGCACCCTCACCTTCGCCAGTAAACCTAAGTGCACTCATGTCATTCTAAATATTGCTTGAATACATAATAATAATAATGGCTAAAATTTTATCCCTTTCCACGTGCCTGGGACTGTTCTGGAAACCCGGGTGGTGTAATGGTTAAGTACAACGGCTGCCAACCAAGAGGTCAGCAGTTTGAATCCGCCAGGCACTCCTTGGAAACTCTGTGGGGCAGTTCTACTCTGTCCAATAGGGTCGCTATGAGTCAGAATTGACTTGACGGCAGTGGGTTTGGTTTTGGGTTTGGGACTGTTCTAGGACATCTTTCTAATAATTGATAGAAGAGGCAGTATTGCATAGTGGTTAAGAGCTTTCTTCAGATACTGATGGCCTTGATTTCAGATCCCAGCTCCACCTCTAACTATTATGTGACCTTGGTTACTGCTAGTACTGTCCCATTTTGCAGATGAAGAAAGTGAGAAATCAAAGAGATAAGTTAGCATGGTCTAATCGTGATCAGAGGTTTAAATCCTCTTTACGATACCCTCCAAATACAAGTATTCAACCTGGAGCTTAACCCCTCACCTAGGAGGAACTCCCAACCCCTAGGAGTGGCATGTGAGGACTTTCAGAAGGTTCCTGCTTTTAATTTAACAGAAATGTCTTGTCTATAGCTTCTCTCCATTAATTCTAGTTCTACCCTACCAGGCATTTATTTGATATTCTAGCTCTACCCAATTAGGTATTTATTCAGTACCTGTTAGGTAGATGTTCAGATGTTTTCCTAATACTTGAAACCACCTTTTCTTCTCTTTTTCGTGGTATCATTCACGCTGTCTCTTTACCGACGATCACAGCATCAAGTTTTATGTGTTGGAAATGAAAATCCTAAAACCCTCAACTCAGCCTCTTGTCTAGACTCCATACCTTTGTCAAAAGCGCAGCAAAACTTAGCATAAATTTATAGTCTACTTCATGACTCTCCAGAATTTACTGATTTCTCTCATGGATGTTTATATTTCCAGGCTAAACATCCTTCTTTCTTCAACCACATTTATTTGGGGATCTGTTCTCTCCAGTGTATTCTATAAAAATAGTCTACTATTTACTAACCCTTGAATGACTTCCCCTTGTGTTTTTTTTCTGGCCCTGAAGTTCTCTCATCCTGAGTTCCCTCTGCCTCTGGCCACTATGCTTAGCCACATGTATTCTCTGAGTTTCTCATCTGATCTGCTCCTGACTGGGGTCTAAACTAAAACATGATTTCTACACTGGAAAAAGGTAGCAACTCTCTAATACTACTTCTGTGGGATCCTGGAACATTAATGTTGGTAGCAGAAGCTTAGAACATTTATAGTTTAACTATTTAGTTAAACAGATATAAAATATGACTTCAGCATGCAAAACTGGCCTTTTCAAAACAAAATTTTTTTTTTTTTCATAAATACCCATCAACTTTAAGAATGTTTGGCCACCTCAGTTATCTGAGATTGCTTGCCAGTACTTGAAATCACCCTTTTTTCTTCTCTTTTCCTCTGGCATCATACATTCTGTTTCCTTACCAACAATCACTTCGTCACTCCCACCCTCTTCCTCAGTCAGTTTCTCTTTAATTAATCTGCAGATTCCATTCCCTATGGTTTTTCCCATGATTAAATTTCAACTTACTCTATGCACTCACCATCAGTCAGTCATGCTAGCTGAAAATCTATCATCATAAATTCATTCTTTGGGATTTTGAAGGTTTCTCATTTTTCAAATGTACTTTACTCAGATGAAAGTTTTTCAGGGAGAGGCAGCTCCTAAAAAAATCGCAGCAACTATGAATGAGGCCATAAGACAAGGTATGATAACAACTTAAAAGAAAGGAAAAACAAATATGGCCTGCTTCACGTCTTGGCCTATGGCTCTGTTCACATCACAAAATAAACAAATAAATCTAAATGATAATACACTTCCACCCCTCCAACTGCATAGTCATTGCATCCTGATAAAATAACAACAGAAGGGATTCAACTGAAGATCTCTATCTCTTGACCCCTTACAGAAGAAGAGAAGAACGTAGTTATCAGAGATCTAGAAGGACTCCATGGATCCCAAGGATGGTACCAGAATTAGGCCTTGTTGTCTTGGCACCAGTGAGGAATTTTCTTGGGGCTGGGAGGCATAAGCAGGAAGGACAACATTAAAAGAAAACAGTGAAATTTAGCTTTCTGCTTAGGAAAGGAATAAGCACATAATTTGTTTATATATGCATATTTAAGACTAGGTTTAAATTTTTCAGCCATTCACTGTGACTGTGCAACAGTGAGATAGAGATCGATAGACGTGCTGCAATCTAAAGAAACCCCAAAGCAGGGACTACAAATGAAAAAGAGTCCTGTGATACATAGCATTTATGTATCACGTATTAACACTTTTCTCTTTTTCTTTTTGTTTTGTTTGTTTTGTTTTTACTGTGCTCTTGAGAGTGGATTATATGGTCCAAGGGAGGAGAAAATATCCACTCCAACATGTTATTTGTACTAGTCAAATTCTCTGTTGCAAAGAAAATTTCAAATTTGATCACAGCCTACAGAGAATTTCCAGCTTTGAAAGCTTGGTAGAAAGGGATAGGGGCAAAAAATGGAACTTGAGAAAAGTTATTTCAAAAAAAAATTATTTTATTTCAAAAATAATTAATACAGAAAATGAGCACGCATCCAGCCTCACCCATGTGTTTGTTTATCCACTCGTTCAGTCAATAACGATTTGTTGATTGCCTACACTGCGCCAAGCATTATACAAACATATCCATATTACAAGAAGCAAACATGGCCAAAGCTGTGCAATGTTATTCTTTAAAGTGCAGCTCAAACGCCACCTTTTTTTGGAAAGCCTTACAAACTCCCAAGATAATTTCATTGTCTTCTGGGATTCCATGGATTTCTATGTACTTAATAGAATACTTCCTATCATGTGCTTTAACTTACCATAAAGCCATACACTTAATAGACCTTTAATAAATGCTTACTCTGCAAAGGCATTTGACTGTGTGGATCATAACAAATTATGGATAACATTGGGAAGAAGGGGGATTCCAGAACACTAAATTGTGCTCATGAGGAACCTTTACATAGATCAAGAGGCAGTTGTTCGGACAGAACAAGGGGATACTGATCATCAGGAAAGGTGTGCGTCAGGGTTGTATCCTTTTACCATACTTATTCAATCTGTATGCTGGGCAAATAATCTGAGAAGCTGGACTATATGAAGAAGAATGGGGCATCAGGATTGGAGGAAGACTCATTAACAACCTGTGTTATGCAGATGACACAACCTTGCCTGCTGAAAATGAAAAGGACTTGAAGCACTTACTAATGAAGATCAAAGACCACAGCCTTCAGTATGGATTACACCTCAACATAAAGAAAACAAAAATCCTCACAACTGGACCAATAAGCATCATCATGATAAACAAAGACTGAAGTTGTCAAGGATTTTATTTTACTTGGATCCACAATCAACAGCCATGGAAGCAGTAGTCAAGAAATCAAAAGACATATTGCATTGGGCAAATCTGCTGCAAAAGACCTCTTTAAAGTGTTGAAAAGCAAAGATGTCGCCTTGAAGACTAAGGTGTGCCTGACCCAAGCCACGTTGTTTTCAATCGCCTTCTATGCACGTGAAAGGTGGACTATGAATAAGGAAGACTGAAGAAGAATTGACTCCTTTGAATTGTGGTGCTGGCGAAGAGTATTGAATATACCATGGACTGCCAAAAGAACGAACAAATCTGTCTTGGAAGAAGTACAGCCAGAATGCTCCTTAGAGGCAAGGATGGCAAGATTGTGTCTTAAATACTTTGGACATGTTTTCAGGAGGGATCAGTCCCTGGAGAGGGACATCATGCTTGGCAAAGTAGAGGGTCAGTGGAAAAGAGGAAGACCCTCAACCAGGTGGACTGACGCAGTGGCTGCAACAATGAGCTCAAGCATAACAACGATTTTAAGGATGGCTCAGGGCCAGGAAGTGTTTCCTTCTGTTGTGCATGGGGTCGCTATGAGTCAGAACAAACTCGACGGCACCGAACAACAACAACACTTTTGAACTGTTAGATCTTTCATCATAAACAGACATTAGAATAACAACAACAACAAAAACCTACTTATTTTACCAAATCATTGGAAGTTTGTGGAGAAATTTCTTAGGAAATAGTAATATAAAATTTTAAAGCAAAAATTTCTGCTGATTTTTTTTTCCTACATGAGAATGTACCTCCTAGGGAAAACACAATCATTTTTATATGTGTGTGTCTCACAGATGCTCTAAATTGTATACGCCTCCTCTGCTTTTTTTTTTTTTCCTCTGCTAGAGATATGGATGACGAAGGAGATGAGTCTCACAGGACACAGAGGACAAGGAGACACATGAATTTAAATGGGACCTGGACTGAAAAATGGTGGATACTACCAGTAAAATGAAACCCTGGTGGCATAGTGGTTAAGAGTTCGGCTGCTGACCAAAAGGTCAGCAGTTTGAATCCACCAGGTGCTCCTTGGAAACCCTGTGGGGCAGTTCTACTCTGTCCTATAGGGTCTCTATAAGTCGGAATCGACTTGACAGCAATGGGTTTGGGTTTTTTTTTTTTTTTTTTTTTGGTATTGGTAAAAAGAGAAACACAAAACACCTAATTTCCTCTCTCCTGGAGTTATCCATTAATTGTGCCAAGGTGAATAATAAACATTTACATAGTTAATGCATGTGGCCACTAACCAAAATGTTAGAGGTCCGAGTATACCAAGGGGTGCCTCGGGAGAAAGGCCTCACTATTAACGTCTGAAAAAAACAGCTTTTGAAAACCCTATGAGTGCATATCTACTCTGGCACACATGAGGTTGCCATAAAAAAAAAAAAAAAATTTCTTTTTTTTAAGTTGGGATCTAATCATGGCAACTGGAGAAGACTAGAGGATGACTTTAAAAGAATTGTGAAAATTGCAAAAAGTCCCACTCTACTCTTACCCTACTTCCATGTATTCAGGGTAACCACACAATGCAAAGACCAACTGTCCGCACATCCCCAGCATGAAGCGTATCCTGTAAGGCTGGCCAACTGTGGCTGACTATCGTGGTCATGAATTTACAATTTTCTTTAGATTCTACTGGCTTAAACTGTTCATGAAAAATGAACCTCCCTTTGCAATTTCCTCTGTTCCTTAATTTTCAGGATCTGTTTTTAAGTTTCAAGTATACTTATATTACCATAACAACAGACTTACAAAGCAAAAATTGACTTGTTTTCTTAACCAACATTATATTTTCAAGCAAAATATAGATAAGTTCTTTCAAGTTGTATAAGAAATTCTAGAACTTTTAAGAAGATTATAAGTGCCTGTAGTTATTGACATCAATGTAACAGTAAGGCTATAAGCACAAGCATAGAGACAAAAATACAACAGAGGTTTTATCATTGCATCTCCAAAATGTCCTTGGAAATTTGCTCATTTTACAGACTAACTGAAACACTTATCATTATAACTGCTTAGAGAGAAAGTCTAGCATGGAATCTAGCACAGACTTGGGAAGGAATGGGGCTAAATCTGGCATATTTTGAAATCCCATAGAAACGGTCCCTCATATTCAGCAAATGCTTCCTTTCGGTATAAGTTTTGGTTTGTTTTTCTTCCAACCAATTGATTCATTCTTCATATCACTGAACAATCTCTCTCTTTCACACACACACACACACAGAGTCACATACACAGAGTCAAACACACAGTCACTTAGTACACACACAGGTTTATTGAGAGTTTAACATCTTGTCCTATTAATTAATAAAATGCTGCTTCTTTGTATTGTTTATCACACTGGAGAGCAAAAATCACTATTTATGCCTTTAGATACATAATACTCATGGGAACTTCATCATAGTGCAAAGGATGGTGACATACTTGGAATACTGAACAGTATTTTCAGTAATTCATCTACCTAGACTACAAAGTATGGAACTTTGGAAATTGAAGACACAATTAATATCATTAAATCCAAACTTCTCATTTAAAGATTGGAAAATTGAGGCCCTTAAAGGTCATAGACCATGACTAAAGAGATATTATTTGATTATGTACTATAGAGAGAGTTAGGTTCTGCCATTTAGCATAGGATTACTGGCATGTCCTTGAGTCATCTCTTATGGTTGGCTCAGCCAAGGAGGGACTAATTTATGTGACTCTTTTTTTTAGCATCATATGAGTTATTCTATGGACTGGGTTAACACAGCTTTCAAATTGTGGTTCCTGGAGCAAGAAACCCCAAAATTATTATAGTGATATCACCACCAACACACACTAAGATCTACTCAGCTGTATTTGGGTTTGTGTTTGTGGAAAGTTGTAGAAGTAATTATTATTTGGGTTATTATCATCAACACATCTCAAAGAAGTTGTGTAGAAAACAGATCACTCACTAGGAGTCCATAGCTGTAAACATCATCCAGGCTTTTAATTTGTTGGATTTGGCCTGGGACCTTTCCTTATATTTCAAAAACTTTATTGTCATAAGTACAGTATGTGATCTTTTCCACTTTTCCAGTCCAGGTGAAGAGATGAGTGTGAAATATTCTAAACATGGTATAATTTTATAAAGAAAATAAAATGAACTATATTAACTACAAAATACAAATTCTGTTGTCGTTGTTAGGTATCATTGACTCAGTTCCAATTCACAGCGACTCTACGCACAACAGAACGAAACACTGCCTGGACCTGCACCATGCTCAAAATCGCTGCTATGCTTGAGCCCATTGTTGCAGCCACTGTGTCAATCCATCTCATTGAGGGTCTTCCTCTTTTTTGCTGACCCTCTACTTTGCCAAGCATGATGTCCTTCTCCAGGAACTGATCCCTCCTGATAACATGTCCAAAGTATGCGAGACGTAGTCTCGCCATCCTTGCTTTCATACTTCTTCCAAGACAGATCTGTTCGTTCTTTTGGCAATCCATGGTCTATTGAATAATCTTTGCCAACACCACAATGCAAAGGTGTCAATTCTTCTTCCATCTTCCTTATTCATCGTCCAGCTTTCGCAGGCATATGAGGCGATTGAAAACAACAGGGCTTGGGTCAGGCTCACCTTAGTCTTCAAGGTGACATCTTTGCTTTTCAACGCTTTAAAGAGGTCCTTTGCAGCAGATTTGCCCAACGTAACGCGTCTTTTGATTTCTTGACTGCTGCTTCCATGGCTGTTGATTGTGGATCCAAGTAAAATGAAATCCTTGACAACCTCAGTCTTCTCTCCGTTTACCATGATGTTGCTTATTGGTCATATAAAAGACAAATAATATATGAGCCTGGGAGAAGCTGGACAGGTGTCACCGGGATCTCAGGTTTAGGAGAAAAAAACCATTGCCTTAAAACAGGAAAATGGTTCAAAACCATGAACAGTTGTCCAGTTGCTGCTGCAACTGCTGAACCTTTCCTCTTCCCACCCCTCCCCCACAATGTGATTCTGCAGTTTGCAGTCTATTAGGTAGATTTTGCCTTGGTAGCCCCGTGAGAGACAAGCCCAACTCTCAAATATATATTAACTTTAAAGACATTCTGAAAAGCAATACATTAATCTTTTAGACATTTGTATGCTATCTTATATTCATCCCCATAATATTTTCTGTAATTGTCTAAAGAAAAAAGACAGATTGGCTGCATTACTAGAAGAATGTAACAATAGCACTAAAAAAAAAAAATTTTTTTTTTTTTTTTTAAGTAGAGACATTTGCCTATTCACAGACAAAGGGCACTCCTAACTGAAATAATTAAATAGTTCCTTATCTTTGTATTCACTCTGCAGGTTTTTGCTAGGAAGCATTTCAGAACATAAGCACTGAACACTTAATTGCAAGGTGAAAAATATTCAAATCCATTTGTTTAAACTGAAGAATATAGATCATATTTAGAAAAACCTATATCACCTTTCAGGAGCTTTTGAGAAACCACTCTGGCTTGCCTGCCGGCTGTGGCAGCAGCAGTGCAGATTACATCCATGACAGAGCTTGAACCTTGTAAGAAAGAGGAGATTTCAGGAATCTCAGGCCACATCCATAAATCTTGTGTGAAATTTGGCAACTAAATACAAACTAGCAGCTACGCTTTTTTCTATTGTAAAATGAATGACCTACATTATATATCTAAGTAACAAATACAGGATATATATGATCCTCTACATATATAGCTTCAATCACAGTAGCATTGTTATTTCAGTCAATACGTCTTTTGTCTCGGCATGTCTGGCTGTGCCAGGAAAAAAATAGGGTTATTGGACATAAGCCTTGTCAACAGAAAAATGACTGTCTTACAATTCTATGCTTCATGTATATTGTTACAATAAAGGCAACTTTTGGTTAACTCAACTAAATATACAATTTTAGTCTAATAATGCTAGATGTACATTTATTTTTCTTGCTAAATTTTTTTTTAAATATTCCCTTCATTTTAGAATAAAAAGGACAGCATACTTTCTTTCCAGTTTATTAATCTTTCTACCACAATTGAAAAAAAAAATGCTGAGGAGGCTGAGGGTTTTCTGCAAGCTTTAAAGTTTAGTATTAAATTTAAGATCATTTAAATACTGTCCAGTTTAGTGTCATTATTCCTCTGGCCCAGACAAGTTCTAGTGTCTTCAGAGTTACCCAATCTACCGTGGAAGTTGGGACAAGTCGGGACTGGAGTAAATATAGAAAGTCCACTCCAGAACAACGATTTTCCAAGAGCATCTTCCAGTTCCACATCTGTCTAAATATTCTTTGTGACCTTTGGGAGCAGAATCCAGTTGTCAGGTCCAGCTTCTGTTATGGCTCACTTTGAAATCTGCCTCCTCTACAAGAAAGCCTTGAACTGACGACTATTCTCCATTCCAACGGAAATTTCTTTTTAGAACACAGGGAGATTTTCCAATATTTCTGGAGAGTTGGTCTCAACCTGAAGTCCCAGAGAGTAAGGAAGAAATCACTTGGTTTAAATGAATGTGAACCTTTTCATTCAGTCATGCCACAACTGTGGCAACTTTGTGTCACCTTTGCACTTTGATGTTTTGCTCATGGGAACTGGTTAATTATAACTTCTGGCTTTCTTTCAAGCAGAGAGAGAGATTTGTGCATACTAAGAAGGATACAGCATCTTCTTTCTATGCTATATTGAGATAATGATAGTGATAGCTTATGTGTCTTATGTAAATGTTTCTAATTTTTCTATTTGATGAATAGAAAAACATCCAGTGTGGTAGTGGAGCAGTTTTGGCACCATTTTCTAGATGAGAAAACCAAGAACAAGTGAGGTTAGTTGTATTGGCCTAGGTTCATCAATTATCAGAACTAGAACTTGAACTCAATGCAAAAGAGGTATGCATTATGCACATTCTCTTACGTAATACCAAAAAACCAAACCCAGTGCTGTCGATTTGATTCCGACTCAAAGCAACCCTATAGAACAGAGTAGAACCGCCCCATAGAGTTTCCAAGGAGTGCCTGGTGGATTTGAACTGCCGACTCTTTGGTAAGCAGCCGTAGCACTTAACCGTTACGCCAACAGGGTTTTCATTCTTTTACATATGATCTATTATATACTGTGAAACTCACGGGACTGTGGTCAACTGTAGTCTCATACACTTGATTATATGCACATTTTTCATACAGAGAAATACTGAGTAAATATTCACGATGTGTGCCAATGTAACAATAGGAAAATGATAATAATTTAGTACTGGGACCTCTTAAACCTGCTAGCATGTGAATTACATAGCAGTAAACATAGATTTATTTCTGGATATTTGGAATATGGTGCTAGTGAGAACAAATACATAGGTTTGATTTCTCAGTTGGGCCAGTTGATGTAATTCAGGGAAAAGACATATTCCAGAGCCTCAGGCTGCATAACAATCCCAGCCACTCAATTTAAAGATATGAGACCAAAAGAGAATTTAAGTGAGAGAATACCATTAGCTCGGTAGAGAAATGGACAGAAGTCAGCCATCACACAGGCCAACTTCTAATTGTCAATTTCAGTGTTAACAATTATTTTCAAAATTATCTTTTGTTTTCTCTAGAAGTTTACTGATTACTTTGGCCTGAAGGTGTAGGAATAATACCATAGCACTACTTATGCATTTAAACATTTGTAAATTTCTGCTTCATTAATTTCAAGGTCCATGACTGATAGTGGTACCACCAAATTCACGGTTCATCTTTTTCTCAACGAAGGAGTATCAGAATTCCAAAGATGAAATATACCATGGCTTATAACTTGTTTCTTGAAAACTCACAGTTAAGTCTGACAATATCATAGATAAAAATATCTCAAAACGTAAAATTAATACTGGAAAATTTGGAAAGAAGAAAACACTCACTAATTCTTGACCTAATATTAATGTCTTAGTTTCTCATGAACTGCGATGCTTCATTTATTCCTTCACACCCTTCAGTTGCCTTATTCATGTTCTTGTTCCAAACCACTCTCACTCATATAGCTTTTGCAAACTCTCTTTCACTGGGTCCTGAAAGAATTTCCCAAGTAATAGAGAAACTGAGGCCCCATTTATGCATATAATATATAAACCATGAAGCTTAAGAAAATAAAATACTGAACATTGGAATTTTAGACCTTCTCCTATAACCTTCCGGATTTATGATTCACTTCTGGTCCTCCTATAGGAAACAAATCTAGTCATTCTTATACTCTGATTCATATAATTCCTCCTGCTGCTGGTCATCAAAGAATCTCAAATCTTTCCATCACCTACTTCACATGAACTTATAGGCTTCCTGCTATCTAGAATTAGAAGCCAATTTCTAAAATTCTGAGCATCTTCTGAATATGTCACTGTGCTTTGTGGAAATCTGTGCTCAGCTTAAGTGTACATTCAGGAAAACCTCCCTTTGTAACTGATATCCTTGACACCACAATCAAATGTCTAAATCCTCTATGCTCTGGGGATGACTGAGCTATCCAGAGAAAACTCCAGACACTGTCTTTACAAGAATTACTCTGAACTGATCAACCGGTAGTATCAAGTGAAACCAAAGAAAAGGAAATCAAAGTTTAAAAAAAAAAATGCCAACCACATATTTCAGCACTCTCAGAGTAATCTGTGCAATCTTTTAATATCCAAACTTGGCTGATTCTAATTTATGACCTTGTCATTCAGCTTCATTTTTGAAATAGAGAATTTATATGAAATGTTTTCTACTTAAAGAAGACTTGCCATCCTCAAAATAAAAATAGAAGTATTTCTTTTGGTTAGTAGATACATTTGCTTATTCATGAGAGCCAAATCTTCTTTTAAAGCATCACAGTAACATTCTCCAGTTTCCGTTCTAGAATAATGTTTGTTTTTTTCCCCTTTGACACCTCAGCACCATGGCTTTATGACACAACAGGGTATGCTTGTTTGGTGTGTTAATATCACAGTTTGAATGCAGTAAGCCATGAATTCAAAGGAGAGAAACTACAAAGGGCCAAAAAGTGTTTACTGGTTGAATAAAGCACATCCTGAAGTGGTAATTCAAGTTTATTTTGTCACTTTATTAATGATACTCATTATGTTACAGGGTATTATATTACA
Organism: Elephas maximus indicus; assembly: GCF_024166365.1. Lineage (NCBI taxonomy): Eukaryota > Metazoa > Chordata > Mammalia > Proboscidea > Elephantidae > Elephas > Elephas maximus. Next base: position 142,392,090 of record NC_064821.1, read on the forward strand.
TAAAAGGAATCATATGCCCCCAGCTGGATATGGATAATGTTGTAACTCCATCAAGGCACTCCAGCAATGCTGTAAACTACCTGTGCAAAGCTCGAATCACTTGTTTATTAGCAGTAGAACCCAGAATGAAATAACAGCTCTGATTTTATATACATTGGGGATACATTATATCCCACAAGATGTATTTATATCAATCAGGTATTCTAAATGAACACAATTAAGGTGAAATTGTGCAACAAAATAATCGATCACAGCCTTATAAAGAGAATTACCACACTTCCCTTTGGAGCCCCAAATCTCTTCCCAATACTGTCCATCAAAGAATCAGGAACACCAGAAAGGAAAGGAAACAAACGGGCCCTACCCAAGAGAGAGGTGAAGAGGAATTCTTCCCCCAAGTTAGCGATGGAAATGGCTGCTGGAGTTTACAATTTTCTATGCTGCTTGGAGAGAACACCCAGGAGTGTGCTGTGTCTCTGCATGCTCACTACCATACAGACGCAGAGGGGCTCTGTGCAGTGTGTCTTCACTCCCTTCTGGGGAGCAGGGACACCTTAACACTTGAAACTATGAAAATCTAGGACAGCTTTCCTGGGTCGAAAAATAGATCATAGGACACGTTAGCAAAGACTGAGAAATAACAGCAAAGTCTTCTTTTTAGTGGAAACCCTGGTGGCGTAGTGGTTAAGTGCTACGGCTGCTAACCAAATGGTCAGCAGTTCGAATCCGCCAGGTGCTCCTTGGAAACTCTATGGGGCAGTTCTACTCTGTTCTATAGGGTCGCTATGAGTCGGAATCGACTCGACGGCACTGGGTTTGGTTTTGGTTTGGTTCTTTTTAGTGTGGTCATGACCTGGGTTAATGCATGGAAAATAATGGAAATAAAAGCTAAGATGTATGGAATGCATACTATGTCCCACACTGAGCCAAGCGCCTTACGTGCATTCTCTTATTTGAGTACCCGTTGCCGTTGAGTCGATCCTGATTCATAGAGACCCTATAGGACAGAGCAGAACTGCCCCATACGGTTTCCAAAAAGCAGCTAGTTGATTCGAACTGTGAGTTTTTGGCTTGCAGCCGTATCTCTTAACCACTGAGCCACCAGGGCTCCACATTTATTAGACCTGTTTGATAGAAGAGAAAACTAAAGCTTTCGATGAGCCAGTAGCTTGACCAAGATTCCAGTGACTGTAAGCATTGGTCTGGTTTTCTAAGTCAGGTGGACTTCAAAACCATTGCACAGAACCACATACACAAAAGCAATGTGTGTGAATAGCATCTCCTCAACTTTTTCAGAATGGGCATTCACATCCAGAGAAGGCTGCTGAGCGCTTTCATACTCCTACTTATAAGCGTCCCCCTCATACTTGAATGGAAAGAAAAACTTATCATTACAACTGCGTTTTATCATGGTCCCAGTTCCCAAAATTCTTTATTCTTTGGAGAAACCACCCCATAAAATCACAAGATTGAAAACAAAGAAACAATCCCTCATAGCATCTTTCTAGGAGGTTCCTGAGGGGAAAGAATGGGTACTCTGGCTTGGGAAATGGAGATATCAGGTACAGGAATGAGATCCAAGTGGTTAGGTCAGTGATCTGTGCTGACATTTCTGGATTTGTAAGACAGATTAATTAAAAGAAACATAGTGTTCCACCCAAACATAGAATGGGTTAAAAAATGGGCTTTAAAATTTAAACCAGTGTTTTTTTTTTTTTAATAAACACTAGTAATGTGGCTTTAAGAATATTACTCAATATTTCCAAATCTCAGTTTCCTCATATGTAAATAATACCTATTTTTACAATATGTTTTATTAATATCACATAGCATAAGATCTTAACATAATTTGGGCATCCTTGGTACACATAAAGCGTGCAATTCTTTTAATAATTCAGATGGAAAGATGACTGTCACGGGGTGCCTTTTATGATCAATTCTTGTTTTATAAATGTCAGAGTTGTTTTTGCTATATTGCAAAGTGGTGATTCTAGTGAGGATTGCAAGGGTGAGGGTATAGTCCTTTAGACAATGAACAGGGTCTAAGCACAGGGCTGAGTTTGTTTTGATGTCCAACTTCTATGGGACAGAGAGTTAACTTTGACACTCTCTTGGTCTTGAGAAGACTAATAGTCAAGTCATCATAGTCTGGGCAGTGGGTTTTCTGTTGGCCATCACGTGGAGGGAGACCAGGAGCTTGAAAGAAAAGAAGTCACAGTAGAAGAAATTTAAAAAATAAAGCAATCCTGGAGACCAACCTATGTTTTTCTAAACTAGGCTATTTATATTGGTGCTGTCCAATAAAAATGTAATATGAGCTACATATGTAATTTTAAATTCTCTAGTTGCCACATTAAAAAAGGAGACGGAAATTAATTTCAAAAATATATTTTATTTAGCCTAATATATCCAAGGAACCCTAGTGGCACAGCAGTTAAGAGCTCAGCTGCGATCCAAAAGGTTGGCAATTCGAATCCACCAGCCACTTCGTGGAAACCCTTTGGGGTGGTTCTACTCTGTCCGATTGTCATGGACTGAATTGTATCCCCAAAAAATACCTGTCAACTTGGCTAGGTCATGATTCCCTTGTATGATTGTATGATTGTCTACCATCTTATCATCTGATGTGATTTCTCTATGTGTTATAAATCCTATAACTATGATGTAACAAGATGGATTAGTGGCAGTTATACTGATGAGGTTTATGAGATTGGGTAGTGTCTTAAGCCAATCTCTTTTGAGATATAAAAGAGGGAAGCAAGCAGAGATACATGGGACCTCATACCGCCAAGAAAGCAGCACCGGGAGCAAAGCGTGTCCTTCGGACCTGGGGTCCCTGCACCTGAGAAGCTACTCGACCAGGAGAAGATTGAGGACGAGGATCTTCCTCCAGAGCCAATAGAGACAGAAAGGCTTCCCTTGGAGCCAATACCCTGAATTTGGACTTTTAGCCTACTTTACTGTGAGGAAATAAATTTCTCTTTGTTACAGCCGTCCACTTGCGGTATTCCTGTTATAGCAGCACTAGATGACTAAGACACCTATAGAGTTGCTATAAATCAGAATCAACTCAATGGCAACAGATTTATTGTTGGGGTTTTTTTTTTTTTGTAATATACCCAAACTAGTATCCTTTATACATATATTACATATAAAAATGAGATACTGTTCATTCTTTTTTTATACTAGGTCTTTGAAATTGGTGTGTCTTTTGCGGTTACATCACATCTTATTTGGACTGGCCAACTTCCATGGGCTCAATAGTCACATGTGGCTAATGGTTACCACACTGGGCAGTGAAGATACAACTAATACATGCTTACTTTGTATCTACTTGCCAGTAGCCTCTAGTAAAAGCTAGTTGCATTGGCAGCCTTGGTAATAAGGTAAAATCACCCCCACCCATTCCCTTGTTTAGCGAGAGTATTACAAAGGAGGCAGTGTCCACAGACGCCAGCGGAATGGTATTAATATTCACACCCCAAAGGTAAGGTTAATCTCAAAGCAAAGAAGTTAGATCCCTGGACCACAAAACTCCTTTCTTCAGAGAATTCTCCTTCTGGCCTCTCCTGTATGTAAGGGAGAGTCTGAGTTTTACATTGCTTAAGCAAGGTACATTTTTACAGTATGCTATTCCATCTTGTGTAACCAAATAATGTGATTAATCTTCACACAGAGCTAATTACATGCCAAGTAATTTTATGCATGTTTTTGTTGGTCGTAGTTGTTGCCATGGAGTCAATTCCAACTCATGGTTACCCCATGTGTGCAGAGTAGAACTGCTCTATAGCATTTTTAAGGGCTGTGACCTTTCATAAGCAGATCACCAGGCCTTTCTTCCAAGGTACCTCTGAGTAGGTAGCAGTCAAGCACTTAACCATATGCATCACCCAGAGACTCCTCTTTTATGGATACACTGTATATATTAACTCAATATTATTTTATGGATAGTTTACAGACGAGGAAACAGGTACGGAGAGCTCAAGTAACTCTCCCCAGGTTGCAGAACTAGTGAGAGATAGACAAGGAAACTGAACCCAGGCAGTCTAGCTTTTAACCAGGGCTCTCCTGCCTCAGTGCCTTAGTCACATACCTGACCCCTGGCAAAGACAGCATCAACACCATCAGTGCATGTAGTTCTAGAATAAAAACCAGTTCTTCTGACCCTTAACCTGGGGCTCCAGCTCCTACTATGTGTAATAACTAAAATAAAACCTCAGGTTCTTCACTGCATCAGCACTTTTATAAACAACTCTTTCAGTTCATAAAGAACAGGCTTCCCAAACTGTTCTGCATATATTCAAGAACACAGCTGTTACATTCAGAAGATACTTGGCAGCTAATGAACACTTCCACAAAGGAATAAAGAAAAAATTGGCTGAGGTGAAATGCCTTTTGTTCATTTTCCACTTCAGTCTTTTTTATTGCATCTCTTACTCCTTTTCTATAATCATTTTCTTGAATGACTCTAAGCTTTTGGTGGAACCATTCCAAAAGTATGGAGACTCAAGAAATATCCTTGATCAAAATGTTTGGGGTACCCAGAATTGGACGAGAGGATAAGCTTGATCAATGAAGTTCTGAAAAAATTATAGGCATACCAGCCTATGACTATCCCATTTTTCCCTGCCCCTGCAAGATAGTCACCAATGAAAAGTTTGTGGGGGATGGGGGAGGACTGCAGAGAAAACAGCCTCTAAGAGTCGGAATCGACTCAACAGCAACGGGTTTGTCTTTTAGGTTTATCCAAACTTCAGGATTCCTAGTGCCTATTCAGTGCGACTTTTCCTCTCCAAGCTGTTCATGGAACTCAGTAAACGGAACCAGAGTGGACTTTACACTCAAAAAAATCTGATTTGAATCACTTCTCTATGACTTATTTACATTGTGGTTTCAGGCACCTCATTGAAACATTCTGAGGTTCAGTGTCTTCATCTGCTAAAAGTGGATAATAACACCTATCTCTCAGAGTTACTGCAAAAATCAAATGTGCATAAAATTTGTAGCATAGTGCCTGGCACATAATCACTGTTCTTAAATGATAACCATTATAAATATTTTAAGAAGAGTGGGGTGAAGCATCCCTCTTCCTAGAGATTGTTTGTGTCCAGGGTTGATATTTTTGCTATGTAACATTCAGGTACTGCACAGGCACCAACAAATCAGAACAGATGCAGACCTTCCAGTCAGCCCTCCTGGGGCATACCCACTGAATAATGCCTCTGCTGATATTATAGATGCAGCCGGACAGTAGAACGTGCATAATGAAAGTACAGAACCCATGTATCAGAGACAATGAAGTAAGTCTGTGGCTACTCGTGGTATTCTTCCACTCCTTCTTAAGGGGATGTAAAGTTCCTTTTTGTGGAGGCATAAAAGAAGTACTCTAAGGACACAGGAAACATTCTGCCCTATAGTCCCTTTCTAATCCCACAGGTTGTGCTAATTGCCTGACACAACCACACAGCCAAATAAGTATCTCTCCTCTTCAGGTCTTTGTGCCCATGAATTATGGCCAACTCTAGGGTAGACCTGTTAAGTCTCAGTGAACAGCCTACACAGGCCTGCCAACCACAACATTTATCTGATAAACATGAGGAGAAATGATAAAACAGAGAATTAGGGGTCATCACCCTTGCTTGAGCAAAAGCAAGAGCTGTGTCCTGCCCTCCGCTGCTTCAGTGAGTCATAGGAATAGAGTGACCATTGAGAGAACTGGATCCTCCCCGACCAAGTTGAGGAGGTGTGGGGGTGTTGGACCTCTTGCCTCACATCTGTAAGGCCTTCTCTAAGCAGGGTCACATAGGCCTGCTTGCTAATCCGTAGGAAGAAGAATTAAGCTCCAAGTCTTTTTCACAATAGATTTTGTTCAACTTTCAATTACCCAAGTTACTAAAATGGGTACATCAGCACATACAATGCAAAATATCCACACAGGGGCATGGAGGCTTGTTGATAAAATATTGAGAAATGAAATGGAGTAATATTACATTTATGTAAAAATTCCAGGGTGCAATGATCCCCCCTCTACTTTGCCTTGCTCCCTAAATAAATCAATTATAAAATCCCTTAATGTAAACCAGAGTAAAGGTATTAAAAAAAAAAAAACAAAACTCTGTTCTTCAGCAAACACTGATGAAGGACCATTTATAGATCAAGGAAAGAAATAAGACATGGATATGAAAACTTCATGGAGCACAGATCTACTCTGGCATACATGGTCTCGATGAGTTGGAATAGACTCCAGGACAACTGTTTTTGTTTGTTTTGTTTTTTTTAACGTTATTTAAGTTTACTGTTTATTGAAAGAAGTGGACGCCTATAAAAATAATCATAATCAGTCATTTTACGTACTATAAGGGATGCACCAGGCTAGGTTGTTTGGAAGAGTGGGAACTCTGACAAATATAACAGTGTAAGGAGTAGTCAAAGGAGGAAGAGCCACGAAAAAAAAAAAAAAAATTTAAGAAGGCACTCCTCAAGAACCACTCTCAGTAGATTACTTTGCCTTCTACTTCATCTAGAAAACTGAGATCATCCGCACACAAACTCACTGTTAGATCCACATAGACTTACCTGTCTTACTCCAACCTCAGGGGATGAGGCATACCATCTCCTGTCATGACTGAAGCTCTGAATTCTGCTCCCAGTCTCTCCTGCCTTCTCAGAAACAAATTTAAACCAATTCTCTCTTTTCTACTCAAACCTCTTTCCCAGCATTTTCCCACACCTTATGAACATGCTCATGTCTCTCACCTAATAAAAGCTCTCTCTCGACATTACGCATTCCTTTCTTCATCAATTTCCACCCAAATTATTCAAAAGTTTCATTTACACTGCCTACACCTTCTTTCATATCTCAACTCGCACCGGAAGCTACCTTCCTCCTTCACCACTTTATGGAGGACGCTATTATCAAGCTCACCAATGACTGCCTGTTATGGACTGAATTGTGTCGCCAAGAAATAGGTGTTGTAAATTCTAACCTCTATGCCTGTGGTTATAATACCATTTGGAAATGAACTGCCTTTGTTATGTTAATGAGGCAGGGTGTATCTTGAGTCAATCTCTTTGGAGAAATAAAAGAGACTAAACAAGTGAGTAGAAGCAAAGATGGAGGAAGAGCAAGAAAAGCCACATGGAGATCTCCAAGGGACCAGAAAACAATCTAAAGAGACAAGGACCTTCCCCAGAGACTACAAAAAGAGAAAGCCTTCCCCTAGAACCAATGCCCTGAATTTAGACTTCTAGCCTCCTAAACTGTGAGAAAATAAATTTCTGTTTGTTAAAGCCATCCAATTGTGGTATTTCTGTTATAGCAGCACTAGATAACTAAGACAGAATTTGGTACCAGAAGAGTGGGTAATGAGTAGAGGCTGGAAGAGTTTTAAGGTGTCTAGTTGTAAAAGCCTGGATTGCCTTGAAGAGACTTTTGGTAGAATTATGGACAGATGACAAAGGCAATTCTGGCGAGGGCTCAGAAGGCCATGAGGAGAGGTATAGAGAAAGTCTCTATTGTCTTAGAGAATATATATGGCGCCAGCAACAGAATGTTGCTAGAAATGTGGATGTTAAATGTGCTTCTGGGAAGGCTTTAAAAGAAAGTGATGAAAATGTAACTGAACGATGCAGGACCCCAATGCCGTGGAGTCGATTCCAACTCATAGTGACCCTATAGAACAGGGTAGAACTGCCCCATAGAGTTTCCAAGGAGCGCCTGACGGATTTGAACTGCCGACCCTTTGGTTATCAGCCGTAGCACTTAACCACTACGCCACCGCAGGAAGGGTGTTGTTTTTTATGCAGTGGCAAAGAACTTGTCTGAATTATGTTCAAATGTTTGATGGAAGGTAGAACTTGTAAGTAATAAACTTAGATATCTGGCTGAGAAGATTTCTAAGCAAGATCTTAAAGAGGTCACCTGGTTTCTCCTTGCTGCTTATAATAAAATGCAAGAAGAAAGAGATGAACTTAAAAATGAGCTGTGTAAAATGAAAACAGAACTTAAAGATTTGGAAAATTCTGTTGTTCAAACTAAAGACACATGTCCTAGAATGTTCACCAAGGATGTGGCTACACAATCTTTTGCTAAAGAGATTAAGCTGTGACTGATGGATCTAACCAACTACCACAGCAGAAAACCCATCAGCTTAGACTAAAGGGGACAGAGAAAAAATGAAAGGAAAGAACATTGTCTACCTCTTGGAATTCTACAGGCAGGAAACAGGCCAAAGGAACTACATCTGTTGTCCTCCAAGGAAAGAAAAGGGCCAACCCTGGGGCAGCTCAGAGATCAGCAGAACTGTTGAAAGGGGCATGGGAAGCAGGGCCTTCTCAGTTTCAAAGAGCAAGACCATGGTCTCCTGGATCTCAAAGGATAGGGCCACAGCCTCTAAGGTTTCAAAGAGTCAAATCTTCATCTCATTTCTGGAGGATGGGGCTACTGATAAGGTGTGCCAAGGGGATGGGGCCACCACCCAAAGCTGAAGGGATGGGCTGCCATGCCCAAGGTGCAGAAGAACAGGGCCTGTCAGGACTGAGGGGGTGGGGTCACTACTTAGATGGATTAGGAGAATGGGACCGTCCAAAGCCGAGGGAATAGATTTGCCATTTCAGTGGGCCTGGAAGGCAGAGCTGAAGAATCTAGAATCCAGAGGGGGTGGCTAACACCCAGAGTCTGGAGGGCAGAGCCATTGCCCAGATGGTCTCAGAGGACAATGGATTATTTCCATTTCTCACATTTGTAATGGAAATATTTACCTTGTGCCTGTTCTACCATTGTATTTTGAAAACTAAAAATTTGTAGTCTAGATTTCACAGTTCACAGATGAAGAGGAATTTGCCCAAGGATGCAATATACCTAAAGTCTCACCCATATTTGAATTAGATGATTCAGAAAATGAGATTTTGAGCTTGGAGTTGATCTAAGACTTTTCCAATGATGTGATGGAGTAAACGTGTTTGGCATGTGGCAATGACAGGAATTTTGGGGTGCCAAAGGATAAAATGTTATGGATTGAATTGTGTTCCCCCAAAATATGTGTTATAGATCCTAACCTTTATGCCTGAGGTTTTAATCCCATTTGAGAATGGATTGACTTTGTTATGTTAATGAGACAGGACTATTGTAGGTGTATGTTGAGTGGCTCTCTTCTGAGATATAGAAGACACTAAACAAGCCAGCAGAAATGGGGGAAGATTGACACCAAGCAAGGAGATCTCCAGGAACCAGTTAACAAGCTGAAGAGAGAAGAGCCTTCCCTCAGAGCTAACAGAGAAAGCAAGTCTTCCCTTAGAGCAGGTGCCCTGAATTCGGACTTCTAGCCTACTAAACTGTGACAAAGTAAATTTCTGTTTGTTAAAGCCATCCACTCATGGTATTTCTGTTATATCAGCACTCTAGATAACTAAGACACTGCCCAACTGCCAAATGCAACGGACTATTTACAATCAGTCTCCTATTAAATCTCTGATGCATTTGCCACTGTTTGGCCCATCCTTCTTGGAACTCTCTTCTCTTACTCTTTTAGTGTCTGTATCTTTAAAACTGTTGTGGTTCTCCTCACGCCTTTCTGATGGCCCCCTCTCAGTTTGCCTTCCTGGACTCCATTCTTCCATCTGCCATTTAAATGTTGATGTTCCCCAGGGTTTGGGCTGTGCTTCTAGCTGCCTAGCCTCCCCTTGCTCCTGCCTGTTTTCCAAATTCCAGGTTTCCAGTTGCATCTGTGAGCCATACAACACCTTTCAATAGCTACTTTTATTTTTGGACTAAATCAGCCAGAGTCAGTTTCTGTTGCTAGGAACTGAGAATGGAAAAGATCTGGCTTAACAGCAATTCTAGGGAAAAAGAACAGGAGATGTAGTCACTCATGGGCACAATATGAGTAAACTGGAGCTGCCACACAAGCAAATGAACAAAAAAGCAAACAAGTAAATTAGTGTCTCAGTAGACACACAGCATTCAGTTCAAGTAATATGATATTCCCATCATACTCTGCAGTGAAATTATGTGTCCAGTTTGAGGCATCTCTCTTAAAAACAAACAAAAAAATGCATTTAAAAAATCCTTATTAGACTCTACATTAAAATTATACTAGGCAGTGAAAACACAAAGATGAATAAGATCCCTGACATTGAGGAGTTCAGCTGGAAAGATAAATGTAAGTGTTGCAATAAAAGTATAAAAGCAGTGCTGACAGTACAAAGGAGGTGTAGCCAAAGCTGCCTTGAGGAGCAGGAATGGTAATATTTGGGCTGGGTATTGAGTGAAAAATAAGAGTTCACCAGGAGAAGAAGGAAAAGGTGGTCATTCTAGGCAGAATGAATGGCATTCTGAGGAGAGTGAGACGACAGATGGGGCTAGAGTTTAAGGCAGAGGGGACAAGATAAGAATAGAGATGAAGGGTGGTATCTCATCAAGAAGCCAGTCTACATGTCAAGCCCCACCTCTTTACAATCTGTATATCAAAAGGTATAGAAACCATACCTTATGGGGGTCAAATGAAGGATATGGCTTATTTTATCCTGAAAAGAAGCGTAAGGGACAAAAAATGTCTCCACATAATTGAAGAGCTGTCTTTTGAAAGTACTGGTATGAAAACCTTTTGCCTACATGTTTACACAAGTCCAAGAATAAATTACTAATTATTGGATCAGTTCCACCATGGAATGGAGATAAACTCAGCTGGCAATTAATATTCTCGCACATTACAAGAAGCATACCCTGTCACTGCCACCAGCACTGAATGACTATATTAGAACCAGTGATGTTACTGGTCCCAGATGCCAGATTGTGCTCTTACTACCACCTCCTGCAGGATAAACTCTTCACTGTTTTTTCTTCATGAGTCACTAACTTCAGATTCAAAGTCCTGGACAAATACATCTGCTTGGCCAAAACACTGTCATATACCTGCTTTTGAGCTCCTTGGGATCACTGCCCCAGGAGGCAAGTGTTTGGCCTTTTCAATGTCTGATTGGAGAAAAAACTACCTCCATTAGTTTAGACTCTGAGGGAAAAATATAAATGTGATTTACATTTGTGTCATGAATATTTGAACATAAAGTCACATTCTTCTATCAATTCCTATTGAGTAAATTTGTCCATCTTTTATGCTCAGTTTTAACCTTTTTAACTTTCTGTATCTTGTCCCAACATTTTAATTATCCCCTCAAGCTTTAAGCCATCCACAGATTTAATAAAAATGCCTATCCTACTGCAAGTTCCTGGCAAACTGTACAGGACTAGAATAAGAACAAAGTTCTGTGAAACACCAAGATAAAGATTTTCAAGTTTGAAGTTAATCTTAATGAACTCCCACTAAGAGAGTTGCTCAATTGACTATAAAGATACTTAAGTGTACTATTACCCAGGCTTAAGTTTTCTACCTTATTCCTTAGCAAAGTATCCAGAACTTTGCTGATATACTATCCGACTAAAGTTTAGATGCATTCTCTTGGCTTATCAGTATTCTCTTGGTTTATCAGGATAATAGAGCTATCAAAAAAAAAAAAAGAAACCATTTTAGCTTTTTTTTTTTTTCCTTATTGGTAAACCAAGGATTAAAAACAAGAATGGAAGGATGAGGAAATGGAAAGATGGGGAAATAGAAAACAAGAACAATACCATAGTAGCTTTTAGAGAACACTGACCTTGAAAGTGTTTGGCTAATCCACCAACAGATAAGCAAGAGATTATAGGATCAGATGAGCTAGCACCTTACCTAAATGGTGTAAAGTGCCATGAAAGAGGATGTGTCCAATATGAAGTATGGCTAGAAGCCCTGGAGCAAAATATTCACCAGAAATAAGTTGCCCCAAACTTACTGCTTTGAAAACCAAAAGGTGTCAACTAAATTCATAACTTCCGAGGGGAACCCAGAACTGCTGGCAAAAAGCCATATACCTTTAGACTCAGAATTTGTCCCAACCGGGGTCCCCTGCAGCTTCAGAACTGGCACACCAGGCAACGGCTCTGTAGCAAAAGGCTTTTTTGAGCTGCATTTTTTTCAGCAGTTAAATCTGAGCTGTAACATTTGGCAGGTTTCCCTGCTAACATTTGGCAATAATTGTTTATCAAATGCTAACAAGGAATGCTGCCAAATGTAACAGCTCCGACTGAACCATCTAAAATATAATATTGAGGCAAAAGTCTACAGACATGTGCTCAGTCCTTTCTGACTAATCCTAGAAATAGGATCTTGTGCCCTTGGTCGTCAGACCGTGCTGCACCACAGCAGGGAGGCACTAGGGACCAGATTCTCTTTCCTCTGCACAGTATATTATTTCCCTTGATTTCTAAGGGAGCTTGCGAGAGAAAGATGCCTGATAAACACAGAAATGGAAATTTACCACAGTCTAGAGACTACGTGCGTTATAATGTCCTCAGTTTCAATGCAAATTTGTGAAGCATCAGACAGCAAAACCAAAGCTGAATTACCTTTGATGGGCAAATTATTTTTCAATTATTCCAGTCCCCCTCACTGGTCCTTGTTATTCCCTTGAAGGTCTCATTCCTGTGCCCATTTGGTTCCTTTGTTCCAGTTCTTTGCATAATCTAGGTCTACCCTTCCCTGCCTTTGCTAATCCAAATCTTTAAAAGGTCTAACTCAAATTCCACCTTCGCAGTACTCTTTTCCTACATTCCTATGTTACTTGTAAAAAATCCATTGCCGTCAAGTCAGTTCCGACTCATAGCAACCCTACAGGACAGAGCAAAACTGTCCCACAGAGTTTCCAAGGGTGTCATCAGAAGAAGACTGTCGTCTTTCTCCTGCAGAACGCTGGTGGGTTAGAACCCTGGAACTTTTCGGTCAGCAGCAGATAAGCCACTTTGGTTTTAAACCTTGACTGCCTGAGGGCTTATTAGGCCCTCGATACTATGGTTACTAACATTGTTCTCTAGGCAGTTCATAGATTTTAAGCTTTACCCTCCTCAATCAGCCTGCTAACCCTTTGAGGGTAGGCTCTGTCTGCTTCAGTCTCACAAAATTTCTAACATGAGGTTGTAGAAAATTCTCTACTTAATGACTTTGTAGATAGACTCAGGGTATAAGTTAGAGAACAAACGCTTTTCAAGTGATTTAGAAGTGCTCATTTACATCCTGATATCTGATATGCTAACTCTAAAGTATGCTTAGCTATTCATCAAAATAGATCTTTTTAGAAACTTTCCCAGGTAATTTAAGCTTAAAAAAAAAAAAAACTAGTGCCAATTTAAGCTTATGTTTCCTAAATTTGGGTAGCTAGATGTATTTGAAGGGAATCAAACTGCTTTTCTTTAGAAGAATTCTATGATTCAATCTTTAAACATTCAATAATCTTTCATCGAGCTACAACTACACACTGCTTTGCTAGGCCTTTCCAATGCAAAAGCAGGGAAGACACATTTGCTACCCTACTCCTGTCCCCACAGAAAATATCGCTTACGATGCCAGAACATTATTGTAAAAACAAAGAGGAATTCAAAATTAATAGAAACAAATATATTCAATCTTTTTTTATCTTTATGTTTAAAGACAAAAATTTTTATTTAAGTCTCCGCTAAAGACTTTTAAGGCACCCTGGTGGCACAGTGGTTAAGCACTCAACTGCTGACCAAAAGGTCAGTGGTTTGAATCCACCAGCTGGTCAGCAGGAAAAAGATGTGGCAGTCTGCTTCCATAATGATTTACAGCCTTGGAAACCCTGCGGGGGAATTCTACTCGTCCTAAAAAAAAAAAAATGAGTCGGAATAGACAAAATGGCAACGGGTTTTTTGGCTTAAAGACTTTTAAGAATGTTTTGTACTTTATAGAAACACATACTTAGATCAGACATACACTCACACCATGGTACAACAAACCAAGATAGAAAGACAGCTGCTGTCGAGTTGACTGCAACTCAGCAGCCTTATATACAACCAAACAAAATGTCCGGTCCTGTACTGTGCTCAGAATCGCTGGCATGCTGGAGTCCATCGCTGTGGATCCCGTACCAACCCACATCTTGCCCTCACCCTTGTTACCCTCTGCTTCACCAAACACGATGTCCTCCTTCAGCAATTGATTCCTCCTGGTGACGCATCCAAAGTAAGCAACTCAGACAACATGCAAGCCACCACAGTGTAACAAACTGACAGGTGGTGGACAACAAACCAAAGACTTAGAAATGACTCCATGAGGGTAGAACACGTAAGAAAAGCAAAATCAAGGTTCCCACCTCTACTCTAAATCTGTGGCAAAAATATTTTCAAAGAGAACATTTTGGTGCTGCAGGAAAATCTGAAAATTACATGGATTCTAAGCTACTTAATAGCTGCGTTACTACATAATTTTGTTTAGTTCTCAGATATTCAGATCCCTTGTCTGTAAAAAAAAAAAAAGGAAGAATTCTTTCCATGATTTATGCGAAAGGCCTTTGCTAGATTCTCTCTCAGATTCTACCTATAATGAATACAATGAATCCATTATTTAAGAAACAAGACAACAAAATTTATAAGCAGTTAAGAGTCAACTAAGGACATGGAATAATAATTATTTAAATTCCATCTTTTTCACTTAAAATGTGTATTTTTGCACCAGGGTCTTAAATCATGCTCAGGGACAAAAGCAGAATCCCTTCATCTATGTAAAAAAGAGACAGAGCTAGAGTTTTCCTCATAATGTTCCAAAAGATTTCTAGATATGGGTCATACAGAGATGCCAGCCACACGGATGCCTGTCCTGTCCCCTCGCCAAGCTTACTCTCAGAATGAAATACCTAATATATAAATGGCAACCAAGCAGAAAAGTGAAGATTCACACAAAGATTTTCAGCCCAATAAAGCTACTAATGTGGGCAAGTCTGTTTGAATCAGTGCCAATATCAACGGATTCATAAACTTCTCAGGGCCTGGGCCTTCTTACAGGCTGTGTAGATCAAATCTTTTTAGTTCTCCACTAGGCTATGCTTTCCTCTCGAGCCTAACCAAGTCCACCTGATACTCAGGCTATGAGAAGCCATATTGCCCTTGCTGATTGATGAGGGTGGAGTTGGCGTTAGCCAGAAGACATTTGAGATTTTGCCTTTTTGCTATAAGAAGAGGCCACCACAGATGACTCAGGGCTTCAACTCAGAGGAGCACCTCTTCATTATTTTTCAACAGATGTCTTTGAGAAGCGTATTTTACTAGTTATGTTAGCCTCCTGTAAAACGTCTGAGAAAATTCAGAATAACAATGAAAAATGACTGTGTTCACAAAATCAAGTAAATTCAATAATATTTCTGACAGAATTGATTACAATAATGTCAAACGCCCCTCTCCACTCTCTTTGAAAGTTATTTCAAACATAAAGATAATGCAATATGTTGCCTGTCACTTGTAAATTGTGTGTTGAAAGTCTAAAGAGATAATTTAAAGATTCCTGGGTAGAACAACACACTTGCTTTACTTTATTTGTCAAAGAAATATATTAGTTAGGAACTTTCTCCTATGGAACTTGGAAACCCCAAGAGAGGTACAGACATTTAAATTACAATATGAGATTTCTTCAAGGGCCACAATTCCTGGATTGTAAAGGCTTCTTCCACATATGTGGGGGGGGGTAAGGGGTGAGAGGCGGTAAGCACAGATATTTAGTTTTTGGGGTTTTGTTTGTTTGTTTTTTGCTGTTATGGTGGTATAGCATAAGAGTATGGATTTTTAATGCTAAACACACCTGGGATCAAATCCTAATTCTATCACTCACTAGCTGTGTGATCTGAGAAAGTCACTTAACCTCTCTGAGTTCTTTTTTTTTCATTTGTAAAAGGGGACAATACTAATTACATCCATGGGTGTGTAAAGTAGATAAAATAACATAGTATACATAAATCATTTTCTTAGTATTCTAACATACACTAATTGTTCAATAAAGATAGCTATTATTAATGGACTTTGGGTGTTGATCATTTTGAATCGGACAATCATATGGTCTACTAAGCCGGGAATGACAATTTGAAGAGGAATGGCATTCCATTCATCATCAAAAAGAATATTTCAAGATCTATCCTGAAGTACAATGCTGTCAGTGATAGGATAATATTCATACGACTATAAGGAAGACCAATTAATATAACAATTATTCAAATTTACGCACCAACCACTAATGCCAAACATGAAGAAATTGAAGATTTTTACCAACTTCTACAGTCTGAAGTTGATCAAGCATGCAATCAGGATGCACTGATAATTACTGGTGATTAGAATGAAAAAGTTGGAAATAAGAAGAATTAGTAGCTGGAAAATATATCCTTGGTGATAGAAAAGATGCTAGAGATAGCATGATAGAATTTTGGAAGACCGACTTCTTCATTGCAAATACCTTCTTTCAACAACATAAACAGTGAGTATACCCATGGGCCTCACCAGATGGAATACTCAGGAATCAAATCGACTATATCTGTGGAAAGAGACGATGGAAAAGCTCCATATCATCAGTCAGAACAAGGCCAGGGGCCGACTGCAAATCAGACCATCAATTACTCATATGCAAGTTCAAGGTGAAATTGAAGAAAAGTAGAATAAGTCCATGAAAGCCAAAGTACAACCTTGAGTATATCCCACCTGAATTCTGACACCATCTCAAGAATAGATGTGATGCACTGAACACTAATGACGGAAGACCAGACGAGTTGTGGAATGATATCAAGGACATCATACATGAAGAAAGCAAGAGGTCATAAAAAAGACACGAGAGATAGAAAAGACCTAAATGGATGTCGGAAGAGACTCTGAAACTTGCTCTTGAACGTCAAGTAGCTAAAGCAAAAGGAAAAAATGATGAAGTAAAAGGGCTGAACAGAAGATTACAAATGGCAGTTTGAAAAGACAAAGTATTATGATGACATGTGCAAAGACTTAGAGATAGAAAACCAAAAGGGAAGAACACACTCAGCATTTCTCAAGCTGAAAAAAAAAAAGAATTAAAGAAAAAATTCAAGCCTGGATTTGCAATAGTGAAGGATTCTATTAATATTAAATATTAATATTAAACCACACAGGAAGCATCAAAGGAAGATGGAAAGAATACACAGAGTCACTATACCAAAAAGAATTGGTTGACATTCAGCCATTTCAGGAGGTAACGTATGATCGGAAACCAATGGTACTGGAGGAAGAAGTCCAAGCTGCTCAGAAGGCATTGGCGAAAAACAAGGCTCCAGGAACTGATAGAATACCAACTGAGATGTTTCAATAATTGGATGCAGTGCTGGAAGTGCTCATGCATCTACATCAAGAAGTCTGGAAAACAGCTACCTGGCCAACCGGCTGGGAGAAATCCATATTTATGCCTATTCCCAAGAAAGGCGATCCAACCAAATGTAGAAATTATCGAACAACATCATTAACATCACGTGCAAGAAAAATTTTGCTAAAGATCATTCAAAACCAGCTGCAGCAGTATATCGACAGGGAACTGCCAGAAATTCAAGCCAGATATAGAAGAGGATGTGGAACCAGGGAATATCACTGTTGATGTCAGATGGACCCTGGCTGAAAGTAGAGGATACCAGAAAGATGTCTGCCTATGTTTTACTGACTACACTAACACATTCAACTGTGTGGGCCATAACAAATTATGGATTACATTGGGGAGAATGGAAATTCCAGGACACTTAATTGTGTGCATGAGGAATCTATACACGGATCAAGAGGCAGTAGTTTGAAGAGAACAAGGGGATACTGCATGGTTTAAAGTCAGGAAAGGTGTGCATCAGGGTTGTATCCTTTCACCATCCCTATTCAAGCTGTATGCTGAGCAAATAATGCAAGAAGCTGGACTATATGAAGAAGAATGGGGCATCAGGATTGGAGGAAAACTCATTAACAACCTGTGTTATACAGATAACACAACCTTGCTTGCTGAAAGTGAAGAGGACTTGAAGCACTTACTGATGAAGATCAAAGACCACAGCCTTCAGTATATGTTACACCTCAACATAAAGAAAACAAAAATCCTCATGACTATACCAATAAGCAACATCATGGTAAATGGAGAAAAGATTGAAGTTGTCAAGAATTTCATTTTACTTGGATCCACAATCAACACCCATGGAAGCAGCACTCAAGAAATCAAAACACACATTGTATTGGGCAAATTGGCTGCAAAAGACCTCTCTAAAGTGTTGAAAAGCAACGATGTCACCTTGACTACTAAGGTGCTCCTGACCCAAGCCATGATATTCTCAATCACCTCATAGCATGAGAAAACTGGACAATGAGTAAGGAAGACCAAAGAAGAACTGACACCTTTGAATTGTGGTGTTGGCAAAGAATGTTGAGTATACCATGGACTGCCAAAAGAACAAACAAATCTGTTTTGGAAAAAGTACAACCAGAATGAGCCTTAGAAGCAAGGATGGCAAGACTATGTCTCACATACTTTGGATATATTATCAGGAGCAGTCAGTCACTGGGGAAGGAGATCTGGCTTGGTAAAGCTCAGGGTCAGCAAAAAAGAGGAAGACCCTCAACAAGATGGACTGATACAGTGGCTGCAACCACAGGCACAAGCATAGCAACAATTGTGAGGATGGGGCAGTTTTCAAGCAGTGTTTCATTCTATTGTGCATAGGGTCGCTATGAGTCAGAATCAACTCAATGGCACCTAACAACAACATTATTATTGAATGCACTAGTTGCTGTAACTGATATCCAGTATAGTCCTCTAAAGGGTCCCTGGGTAGTGCAAATGATTAACATCAAACTGAAAGGTTGGATGTTCAAGTACACCCAGAGGCACATTGGAAGAAAATCCTGGCAATGTACTTCCAAAAAATCAGCCACTGAAATCCCTGTGGAGCACAGTTCTACTCTGACACACATGGAATTGCCATGAATTGGAATCAACTCAACAGCAACTGGCTTTAGAGTTGTCTAGACATACTATGTCAGCTCTCTTTTCTACTTACCCCATTTGTTATTTTCATCTCATAATTACATAATACTTCTCACAGGTTGCAGCCTTTCCACACTGATTCCTCATAAAGCCTGGTATTATTATCTTGTTTGTGTATTGGCTTATGTACTTATCCCCATCATATGTAAACTCCACATGGGCATGCCTTGACCCTCACTGGATCCTCACAACCCAGCAAGTATCTGTCACACAGTAAGTGCTCAAAGCACAGCAGTTAAACAAATGAACACATTGTCATACTTTTTACACAGATGAATAAACTGAGGATTCAAATAATTAAACAAGTTTCTTAAAAATAAAGTTTATTTCCACTTGTAAATTGAGGAGTAAAGATTTGAACACTGGTCTTCAGCATCAGAGTTCAAGCTCCTTGCCCTACACCTTGCTGCTTTGTTGAACCTATGGCTGCATGTGGGAGAGCCTGAAAACCTGATACACATTTTCTTAACAATTTTTCAAAGCACACTTTCCCTCTATAATATTCTTAATGGAATATCAAAGGGGGAAACTTGTAAATCTCAGTTAGTGGAGTCCTTTTGAATACCAACCACTGACATTCAAGCAATTATGCAATTACTGCCGCTGGCGATCCAAAGGCCCAGCCTGCTTGTTGCCAATACTCCCATCTCCAGGGAATTTACCACCAGGGATAATAAAAACGAAAGTACAGGCAGTCCCAGGCTAGGAATGTCCAACTTATGTACAACCCATAGTTACAAACCAAGCCCTGTAAAGCCTACTGTATTAAAAATTCAAGGTATGTACAATGGTTAGTAGTAACAAACAGGGACTACTTTGTGACACATGTCAAAATATTATTATCACTGTACTGTTAGGTTAAAGATGTTTTAGAGTATCTGGAAGTGTTTCTTTAAGGTTTTATATGCATAGAAAGGTACACTATACGCTACATACGAACACAAACATTTGACTAACTGACATTAGATAGGAACTGTACCTGTCTTCATTTACATATAAATTCGACTTAAAGACAGACTTAGGAACGGAATTCATTCATAATCCAGGGAATGCCTGCAGTGAAATGGTCACGTTTAAGTGTCTGATGGTTAAATGTCACAATAATAGATTTCTAAAGCTTAATTTTTTTGTCAGGAGGTAATAGGGAATGTTCCTTGGGCAACAGTAGGGAACAGTTGGTAGTAAAGCTAATTTATGCCCGTGTATTTTGCTATCATCAATAAAAGGCTTTGCCTGGATCTGGCTGAGAAGGTATTTTATTGCTTAGCTCTTTCAGATACATCAAATTAGGCCTTTGTTTTAACAGTTCTGCTTCTGGGTAATAATAATACACATTCTGTAGTACTTAGCAATGCTTTTCACTGCTAGTACACATGATTATCTTGTTTGATATTCACAATATCTAAAGGTAATATCTTAGTCATCTAATGCTGCCATAACAGAAATACCACAAGTAGATGGTTTTAACAAACGGAAATTTATTCTCTCATAGTTTGAGAGGTTAGATGTCCAAATTCAGGGCACCAGCTCCAGGGGAATGCTTTCTCTTTCTGTCAGCTCTGGAGGAAGGTCTTTGTCATCAATCTTCCCCGGGTCTAGGAGCTTCTCAGCACAGGGACCCCAGGTCCAAAGGACACATTCTGCTTCCAGCTCTTCTTTCTTGGTGGTAAGAGGTCCTTCTCTCTCCTCACTTCTCTCTCCTTTTCTCTTGTAAGATAAAAGGTGATGCAGGCCACACCCCAGGAAGACTCCATTTACATTGATTGCATCAGGGCTGTGACTTGATTAAGGGTGTTGCATCCCACCCTAATCCCCTTTAACATGATCTAATCTTGCATTATCAACCACAGGAAGAGATTAGGATTTACACACATAGGAAAATTACATTAGATCACAAAATGGAGTGCAACAATACTGGGAATCATGGCCTACCAAAGTTGATACATATTTGGGGAGGGCACAATTCAATCCATGACAGGTAGGTAGAGGGAAGTATTTCCCCCATTTTCACACTGAGGACAGTGAAGCAGACAAAAGGCTAAGAGATTTCCACAAGAATCACACAGGCTGTGACTTAATCAGGACTGAGCCTGTTTCCTGACTCATGGTCCAGTGCTCCTACTCCAACCAACTCAAGTTTATACAAATAGGTTTGTTAAAACCCAAAACAAACTAGCAAACAAACCAGTGGCCGTGAAGTCAATAATTCCAACCCCATGTATGCAGAATAGAACTGTACTCCATAAGGTTTTCAAGCAGATGACCAGGTCTTTCTTCCTAGATGTCTCTGGGTGGGTTCAAACCACCAACCCTTCAGTTTGCACTCAAATACTTAACTCTTTGCACCTCCGAGGGACTCCTGTAGGTTTGTTAGCCCCATTTAAATTTTGACCTGGTTCCAAGCCTTTTCAAATACATCAAATATTTGGCATTCATCAAAGAGGAAGAAAACGGGACACAATGCTGAGTTTGCAATAGCTTCTTTTCTGCAGTAAATTTCACAGTTAATATCACTAGACAGGCCACTTAATATCCTCACCATGTTTATTTGGGAGTTTCAATTTTTCTCAGTTTTAATAAAATTCTATAGATTTTTTAAAAAGAAAAACACAATACTAAGAATACTTTGGGGCCGGTCTCCAAATCTGATTAGCATCCCCAGATGAATACTTGTACTTATTTCATAGCTCAGGCTTAACTGCATTTACCTTGTTCTCAGCCAGAGTGTCAACATCACTCAGGCTGCTGATGTGTGGGGTCCGCTGTGAAATCACCATGGACCCTCAGGGGACTGATTAGTATGACCTGCTATATATTAGGCAACCACAGCATTTTAACATCGACCAAATCTAAAAATAATTCCAAAGAAAACAGTTTCTTGGCTCTTTATTACTTAAATATAGGAGAGTATCTTAACTAAATATCTAGTTTTTCAGGTTATCTACAATTCATAATCAAAAAGACAACACGATATGTTTGTGAACTTAACAACCAAAATGCAATGGCTATGGATTATAAGTAACTTTATGACAAAGTAGGAGTTCTATTCAGAACCCTTTGTCCCATTCAAAACAGAACAGCGTGTATTAACAGAATACTTCCCTGCATTATCGATACTTCTCTAGGCACTATGGGGGAAACCTGGTGGCGCAGTGGTTAAGAGCTTGGCTGCTAACCAAAAGGTCAACAATTCGAATCCACCAGCTGCTCCTTGGAAACTCTATGCAGCAGTGCTACTCTGTTCTATAGGGTCGGTATCAGCAGGAGTCGACTCAATGGCAACAAGTTTGGTTTTCCTGGTTTATAGGCGGAAACAAGGAGCTCTGGTGGCACAACAGTTAAATGCTTGGCTGCTAACCAAAAGCTGGCAGTTCGAACCTACCCAGTGGCTTTTCAGGAGAAAGAAAGACCTGGAGATCTGCTTCTCTAAAGACTGTTGTTGTTCTTAGGTGCCATCACATCAGTTTTGACTCAGAGTGACCCTGTGTACAAGAGAATGAAACACTGCCTGGGTCTGCACCATCCTCACAATGGTTGTTATGCTTCAGCGTAACATGCTCGAGCATAACATGTCACTACATCAGTCCACCCCATTGAGGGTCTTCCTCTTTTTTGCTGATCCTCTGCTTTACCAAGCATGGTGTTCTTCTCCAGGAACTGGTCCCTCCTGATAACATGTCCAAAATACTGTGAGATGAAGTCTCACCATCCTAGCTTCCAAGGAGCACTATGGCTATATTTCTTCCAAGACAGACTTGTTAGTTTTTCTAGAAGTTCACGGCATATTCAATATTCTTTGCCAACACTGTAATTCAAAGGCAACAATTCTTCTTTGGTCTTCCTTATTCATTGTTCAGCTTTCATGCGCATACGAGGTAACAGAAAATATCATGGCTTGGGTCAAGCACACCTTAGTTTTCAAAGTGACATGTTTGCTTTTTAACACTTCAAAGAGGTCTTTTGCAGCAGATTTGCCCAATATAATATGCCATTTGATTTCCTGACTACTGCTTCTATGGGCATTCATTGCGGATCCAAGTAAAATGAAATCCTTAACAATGCCAATCTTTACTCCATTTATCATGATGTTGCTTATTCTGTACAGTACAGCCAAGAAAACCTGATGAGGCAGTTCTCTTCTGACACATGGAGTCACTATGAGTCAGAATCGACTAGATGGGACTCAACAACAACAACATGGGGGGAAATACAATTAAGGCGAAAATGCCTGTACTGAAGGAAGTTTTGGTGTCACTGGGGACAAAACATTGAAACACAAAGGGCACTCAGCACAATGTGCTCAAGCGTGTATCCATTTGGTCAGCTCTCTAGAGGGCTGCTTTGCCCCCCACCTCAGCATAGATGCTCAGTGTTTCAAGGCATCTTTTGTTATTAGATTTCACTCCTCCTGCCCCCAGACACCCTTTAAGAGAACCAGTGTGGTCCAGAGGGAAGATCCTGGGTTCTAGGATTGGACAGTTCTAAGTCTGAATCCTGGCTTTTCCACTTTACAGACTGAAGGATCCTGGGCAAGTTACTTAACCTCTCTGGGTGGTGCAGATGCTTAAGTCTTAACTACTAGTCAAAAGTTTGGTTCAAATCTACCCAGAGGCATCTCAGAAGAAAGGCCTAGCAATTTACTGCCGAAAGGTCCCACCCTGAAAACCCTTTGAGCTCAGTTCTACCCTGCTACTCACAGCATCACTGAATTGGAATCGACTTGACAGCAACCTCATCTTTAAAAACTGTTGCAAAGTTACATACAGGAAAGTGCCACAGTGTGATGTAGGCAAACCATAGGTGCCTGTTGAATGTTGATTTGCCTAATTTATTTTCTTATATCACTTTGTATTTCTGTATCAACAAATACCTTGCACTCTGTATTTATAGTTGCTGACCCTGATGTAAAATTGAGGACAAGAATGCTATTAGTTAGGCATCTACAAGAGTTAAAAGGCAATTTTAACCCAAGGCAAAAGCATGAATTACATCATTTCCAGATATGAATGTATGCCATTCAGTCAGGCTGGGCAATTATTGCAAAAGATCTTCTTTTGCAGAAGGACAGAACTCCACCAGAAAACAAATCCCCTTTAATGTTGCTCTTAGCCAAGAGCAGATGTCTGGCAATATGAAAACATAGTGGTTATTTTCACAAATGAGATCTTTCTTTCTGCCAGCAGCATTGCAAAGCTGACTCTGTCTCCTATCTGAGGCTCAAAGATTATTTTTCATGTAGTGTTTATAGCAGTATTCCTGCATTTGCATTCAAAGGCACTATGACCTCTTTAAGGAGCCCTGGTGCCACAGTAGTTAAGCACTCAGCTGCTAACCAAAAGGTGGGCAGTTCGAACCCACCAGCTGCTCTGCAGGAGAAAGATGTGGCAGTCTGCTTGCATAAAGGTTACAGCCTTGAAAACCCTATGGGGCAGTTCTACTCTGGCCTATAGGGTCTCTATGAGTTGGAATCACCGTGAAGGCAGTGGGTTTGGTGTTTTGGGGGGTTTACGACCTCCTTAAGCACACAGAGGCTCTTCTTCAATGTGCAGGTGCACAGACTCAGAATCCATTTCTCTTAAAAACCAGCAAGTCCCCAAATTCTACTCTTTTGGCAAGTCTAATTAGCCTTTGATTATTTGCACATTGGTGATTTCTTTTCTTCCCGCTGCCTCCCTTCCCTTTTTTTAAACTCCACAGTCTTATTCTACAAGTGTGAAACATATACTGAATTTGTCAGACCACTTCTCCTCCTGATGTTTCATGTCACCCTCTATTTAAAAGACGTTCCAATTTAGTTTTGCCCACTTGCTCCTTATGGTAGCTAAGGGTTATTTTATCTAGCATTGATTATACAGCAATTTCAGATACTTTATTAGTATACAGCATTCATTATTGCTTTTCTCATTGTTTTGCAGACCAAATTACCTACTGCCTGAGCTGGGAAAAACAGCTCAAAGGCAGCATCTCTGATTCACAACTTAGGGTATGGCTCAAGCAAGTTCATCAGCCTTCTTTTCAGGTATTGTCTGCCACTTCTCATAGACACAACGCAACTTTCTTGTTGTTGTCATTCTCCTTTCCCCAGAGTGGACCCAGACTTTGACACAGTTTGGTTTGTTTCGAGAAACAAAATAGCTATGGCAGAAACCAGGGAGCTCATGTTCTATGGATTTAATAGAAGGACTCAGATCATTTAGGCCACAAATGTAAAGAAAGCTGATATTAACCTAATCTTTAAGAAGAATTCATGCATTCAGACTGTGATGTTGGCAAAAAATATTGATGACACAGTGGACTGACAAAAGAATAAACAAATCAGTCTTAGGAAAAATACAACCAGAATATTCCTTAGAAGTAAGTGCTTATGGACATGACATTAGGAAAGATCAATTACTAGAATAGGTCATTATATACAGTAAAGTAGAAGGGTCAGTGAAAATGAGAGAAAGCCTCAATGAAATGGACCGACAGAATAGCCATAATAACGAACTGAAACATATCAACAATCATAAAGATGGCACGGGACCAGGCAACATTTTGTTCGGCTTTACTTAAGGACATCATGAACAACAATCCATACTGTATTTCAACTCAGATCCCCTCAATTTATAAATCTTGATTTATAAGCACCTTAGCCATTGCATTCCCTGTCCCAATTCCCACCTCTTCAATCTGCCACTGCCCAGTTTTGCTACTGCTAGGGGTGAAGTCGGACATTTTTGATTTTGAAAGATTCTGTGAGTTCCACCTTCAACAAAGGAAGAAAAATCTTAGAAAAGTGAAAATGGTCAGACTCTGAAGGTAGAGTTAATATGCCTAAGAAAGTATCACCTTTGTTTTAAAATATCTTCCCTAACAATGCACAAAAACATTCACTTCATGCGTCATACTGCCTGAAAGCCCAACATTCATTCATTCTACAATTGATATTGAAAGCTTAACACATGCCAGGTCCCATATAACCAAGCCAAACCAAACCTGTTGCCGTAGAGTCAGTTCCAACTCGTAGCAACGCTGTAGGACAGAGTAGAACTGCTCCATAGGATTTCCAAGGAATGGCTGGTGGATTCGAACTGTCAGTCTTTTGGTTAGCAGCCGTAGCGCACCATAGCTCTTAACCACTGCACCACCAGGTCCTATAGGTGGTACTCTTAAGCCTTCACAGATTAAATTAACTTGGAATAATAACCTCCTTTTTAAAAATGCAACTATTGGACCCCTGGCAGGGCTAAACAACTTCTCAGCCATTTAAACGTTGGTGTGAATTAGTTCAATCAGTACACTTCCTGCTAATTCCAGCTTAGATCCATGGTGCTGGTGTGAACTGAGGTTATGAAAAGGGGAGGTACATTAGGAATGCATGAAACTCTGAGAGGTAGGTTTGGCTTGGAATTTGGAGAAATATTAGAAAACAGGGAGAATACAGGTCTGAGTACTAGGAGAGGGGAAAAGGAAGGTGCAAATAAAGGAGGTAAAAGAATACCAAAGAAAAACTAGCAATTTAAACATTTTGTATAACTCAGTCTCAGAAAGGAAGAGAGAGAGAGAGAGAAAAATCTCCCCTTCTTTACCTGCACTACCATATGACCCTCTGTACTTAGAATCAAAATCATGATCTAGCATTTTGATGCCATAACTGAGTTCCTCTAGGGCCAGCTCAGATATCTAATCATTATTTAATTCATTCATCAAACATATATTATAAACTACTGATAACACTCTTTCTAAGGGAAAATGTCTTCTGACTTCCAAATAAACACATGCATATTCTTTGGAATCCAATCCATTTACTAGATAATCTCTGAAAAACAATTTTAACAAGATTTACTTGTTCACCACGTCACTTCACTAGGCCTATGAATGTATCAAGGCAAGATCAACAGCAAAGCATGAAGAACAATTAATTCATTTGTTACTTAGAGACCTTTGCACAGATTTTTAACCCTAAAGTCATACATAAGAGTCAAGTATGCCTGTCAGTGAAGGAGACTATGTTCAAATTTCTACCTATTACAGCTTTTTTGAATATTTATTTGACTAACAAGATGTTAAATTGGAAGTTTCACCTAAGATAACAAGATACCATAAATGAACACATTCCAAAGGAGCTGCCAGGCCATGTGCAGAATTGAAAAAGAAATAGTTGAAAAGAGGTTACATGACTTTTAAATATTCTCACCCACACCTAGGGTATAAAACTTTGATGACTGAAAAAGGATTTGTGAGGAGGGCCATTCTCTGAGTGCTATGAGTGGATGGGGGAAAGGATGAATTCCCCTCTTCTCCAGCCTAGAGTAAGGGGCTAAAATGTGTGCTCTGATATGTGTCACCTGGAGTTTGAGAGGTACAGGTGACTGTTACCTAAGGAATCTAAAGGGAAGAGTCTGTGCTTTCAATCTGAGGTGGCCAGCAGTGAAAGAGAGAGACATGGGCTACACTGGTGTGGCTACTGTCAAAACAAGGTCCGAGATTCCCAACAACAGACACAAATCATACCCAGGCAGTGGCACAAATCACACACAGGCAGTGGATGGAATGAATAATGCTTTACTCACGTAGAGCAAGGTCAGCATCAATAGTGGGCTTCAGTTCCCAATAGCCAGTGAGGCACTTCCTACAGCCAACGCGGGGCAGGTGTTCTGCACACACTCCTCTTGTGCTACAGGTGAAAGACGCCATTCCCTCCTCGCCTGGAACAGATATAGTAACAGGGTTGACCAAGTGCCATAGGACACCACACACATAAGCAGAACAAAGAGATACTCATTAGGCCCCAAATGCGGAAGGACTCTCCCTGATAAGAAACAAGAAGAAACCAGGACAGAGGGAGGCTCAGTTCCCCGTCTCCAGTATCAGGAAACATTCCAGGCCCAAGGCTTCTGATTAGGCAAGCTAGGTGAGATGCACAAGGTCACTTGACAGACCTGTCTTCCCAACAGCTACATTCTATTGTTTGTGTGGACAAGGATTCATGACAAGTGACCCAGGTGAGTGAAAGCCAACCTGGAGCCTATGAAATTTGGCTGAAGAAGACTGTCTTGAGGAGCAAGATAATCTGAACAGGGGTGGACCCATGAAGGACTGAGGAAGGAACAGCCAGGAAGAGAAAAATGTATCATCTGAGACCCAAACACCCACATCTTGGGAAGTGCAGTCAAAGGCTCTACAGAACCCAGCAAAAGCCCTTGAGAAAAGCCATATTTAAACCCCCAATGCCACCTTACAGTAGTAACAGCCCAGTAAGACCTTTCCAGTCCCTTTCTCTTTCTCTCATCCAGAACTTCAACCCTGGCAGCATCTAGCCACTAAAAAGGGAGGAGAGGGTAAGAGAGAAAGAGAGGAGAAGCCAAAGTACTGGTCTGCAACCAGCCCTCAGTGCTAACCAAGGAGCTCATCTCTGTGAATGAAGTTGAAGCTTTGATTATTACATGGAGCCCTAGGCATTTCTAATTATTCAATGGAGACTGTGTTTGTGACTTAAAGTGACTGTAGGGCTTTTTATTACCTAAGAGTGAACAGAAAATCCTTTGGACTGCATGAGTTTTTATTCAGGGTCAGAGAAGAAACTTCTCCCCGCTGAATAAATTTTATTAGAATAGTGGGAAACAAAATAAAGTTGCTTTTGATTACATCCCATGAGTCTTACTCATTGAACATATCAGTTATACTTACTTTTTAAGACACAGGGAATTGCTTAAGGGACTACATGATCATTCTTCTCAGTAACTTATAAACAGACTCTAATTCATAAATTTGCTAATGGTTCTTTCCTGTTAGGCATTAATAGGGAGAAAAAAATCTCTGTTTGGTCATTAGCTTTAATTTAAATATTGCCTTAGAGTTACAAGGAACATCTTGAGACAAGCAAATGGCTCTAGACTTTATTAAAACCACACTCCAATGAAACACTCTTGAAGTAGTGCCCTTTAGAAATGAATACTGGAAACATAATCTTATGAAATGCAATTCTTTCCAAATTTGTCCAACTCTGGTTGTCCTTTCTTTTCCCCCCAGCTCATTTTCATGATCTGCCTATTTTTCCCTCTCACCAAAAGTAATAATCCCATGGCACATGTTCAAAGCCAGTGGCCCTACAAACCTACTCTTTATTCTCTAATATTCATCTTCACCACACTGCCCCTAAAATGACTTATTTAATAAGTATTTCTTAAACAACAAGTATAGACGAGGTTCAGGGCTGTGCTACTAAAATGACTCGATCCTACCTTCCCAGGACTACCAATCTAGGAATGGAGCTAGGTAACTTGGGCGGTGGAAACAGCTAAGCACTTGACTACTAGTCAAAAGGTTGACGACTTGAACCCACCCAAAGGCTCTTTAGAAGACAGCCCTGGTAATATGTTTCTGAAGATCACAGTCTTGAAAACTCTATGGAGAAGCTCTACCCTACACACATGGATCACCATGTGTCAGAATCAACTTGATGGCAACTAACAACAACAGCTGAGACTAGAGAAAGGTATGATGTGAACAGAGAAGCAGAAATGATTAACTCCACTTGGAGAGGTCAAGGAAGCTGCCCAGAAGAGGGGGCAATTTGATCTGAGCCTTATCAGGCAAAGAGCAGATAGACAACATTTTAGAAAGAGGAAACAGCATTGTACGAATGGAAGGCAGTGAGAAAGAGCAGGGATTTTCAGGGGAAATGGACATACTTCAGTAAGTGATGCAGGCAAGAGGTGAGTCTGGAAGATGGACAGGGATCAGATGAGATTTCCTGTGTGGGTGGATTTCTTGGGTGGAGACTGTATCCCATACATGGTAAGGAACCAAGGTACTAGATCCCAGATTAGAAGAAGACAGAAATGAATGAAGGAAGCTATGACAACTTTCCATACATGAACAACACAGGTCTTTCACTCTTCCTGACTTATAAAATGTGCACATGATATCAAAGTAGCCAGGCATTTTAGTGATGCCACACAGAAGCATCCGCCTTAAGTCTAACTCAGAATATTTTTCTAGTTTCTGACTAAAATGCAAAAGAAGAAAATTAGGTTGATAAGCATTACACCTTAAGAAGAATAAGTTCTGAGGTGGGGCCAAGATGGCAGAATAGACAGACGCTTCTGGCAAGCCCTCTTAAAACAAAGACCCCAAAAAACAACTGAAACAATTATATTTATGACAAGCTAGGAGCCCTGAACATCAAAGGCAAAATTAGAAAATGGACTGAGCAGCAGGAGGAGGAAGAGACTGTTCAGAAACTGAGATGAGCTTCTGGACCTGAATTTCTGGAAGCCCTCCAGCACCATTCCTGGGAGACACTGTGGCGGGCTGGTACCAGCACACAGCTGCAGTTTCCTCAGGGAGAATCAGCCAGTTGCACAGACTACTCACACCTCTGCAACCAAAGAAGAGTGCTCTCAGCAAAAGCTAAGTACTTGGGTTTATTTTACCATGCCCCACCCCCCAAACCAAGCCAGCTTCAGTGGCTGTTGATTTCCATGGGCCTGAGATAGGCCCTGTTGAGCACCTAGAGCCATCCTACCTGTATTGGAGAAAGAATAAATTCACATCTGGGGGAAAAGATACTTCGTCAGCTCCACTAACCTGGGGAGCTCAGGAGATAAGGAGCTCCTGTCCAGGCATAAATGGTCTGTTGGCTTTGAATACCTTTCCACCCTGCATGGACCTGTGTAGGCCTATTTTAGGAGAATAGGTTCTTGTTGGCAGACTACAACTGGTTCAGCTGTGTGGTGGAGAGGTGGGTATTTGATGTTTGACACTGCTCTGCCTATTAAACAGGGTCCTTACCTACCCTCATCAGAGGCCTAAGGACTGGTGGTTCCATTCAGGTCACCCAGCCACCCACAACAGGGGTCCAAGGATAACTGGTAACTCCAATTTCTTACAAAAACTTTGGGTGTCCATGGTCTGTCTGCAGAACCCACCCACCTGTATACTCTAGGAAAGAGGGACGTGCTTTCCTCAGAGACACTTGAGGGATGATTCTCAGCCCCCTGCCTTGTTCAGAGTGTGACCCCCTGCTGCAACAAGATACAGGTACCTACACTAACCAAATCTGACCGTCTAAGACTATACGACAGAGCCTGTACCATACACTTGATGAGGAGCTACCTGGACACCTGAGCTGAATCTATACAAGAAAAGTGAATGGACTCCTAGTCTGAGATACCTAATAACAGCTCTAGCCACCTGGTGACAGGACATCAGAGCTTCAAAGTTGAAAATAATCAAGCTAGCTCACTCAAGCAACCCATTTGGGTATACCAAAACAAAATAAAGCAAGAAGCTAGGATACAGTGAGCAAACATAAAATAAACTAATACAATAACTTATAGATGGCTCAAAGACAAGAGTCAATACCAAATCCCATTAAGAAACAGACGATGATCGCTTCAACAAGCTCTCAAAACAAAGAATCAAGGGATCTTCTAGATGAAAGTGCCTTCCTGGATACTACCAGATGCAGAATACAAAAGATTAATATGCAGAACTTTTCAAGATATCAGGAAGGAGATTAGGTAATATGCAGAACATGTCAAGGAACACACGGATAAAGCAGTTGAAGAAATTAAAAAGGTTATTCAGAAACATAATGAAAAATTTAATAACCTGGAAGAATCCATAGACAGCAATCAGAAATTCAGAAGATTAACAATAAAATTACAGAACTAGACAACTCAATAGAAAGTCAGAGAAGAAGAATTGAGCAAGCAGAAGGAAGAATTGGTGAACTAGAAGATAAAGCACTTGGTCCTAATATATTTGAAGAAAAATCAGATAAAAGAATTTTAAAAAATGAAGAAACCTTAAGAATCGTGTGGGATTCTACCAAGAGAAATAACCTACGAGTACTGGAGTACCAGAACAGGGAGGGATAGCAGAAAATACAGATAGAATTGTTGAAGATTTGTTGGTAGAAAACTTCCCTGATATCGTAAAAGATGAGAAGATATCTATCCAAGATGCTCATCAAACACCACATAAAGTAGGTCTTAAAAGAAAGTCACCAAGACATATTATGATGAAACTTGCCAAAACCAAAGATAAAGAGAGACTTTTAAGAGCAGCTAGGGATAAACAAAAAGTCACCTAAAAAGGACAGTCAATAAGAATAAGCTTGGACTACTCAACAGAAACCAGGCACACAAGAAGGCAATGGGATGACTTACATAAAAAATTGAAGGAAAAAAACTGCCAGCCAAGAATCATATATCC
Organism: Elephas maximus indicus; assembly: GCF_024166365.1. Taxonomy (NCBI): domain Eukaryota; kingdom Metazoa; phylum Chordata; class Mammalia; order Proboscidea; family Elephantidae; genus Elephas; species Elephas maximus. The sequence goes on from NC_064821.1 coordinate 142,424,195, forward strand.
AGCAAAACTGTCTCTCAAATATGAAGGAGAAATTAGGACATTTCCAGATAAACTGAAATTTAGGGAATTCATAAAAACCAAACCAAAACTACAAGAAATACTAAAGGGAGTTCTTTGGTTAGAAGATCAATAATATCAGATATCAACCCAAGACTAGAACACTTGACAGAGCAATCAGATGCCAACCCAGGCAGGGAACTCACCAAAAGAAATCAAACTTAAAAAAACACTCAAAACAGGGAAACAGTGATGCTTTATGTAAAAGAAGACAACATTAAAACAATAAAGAGGGACTAAGATATGTAGTCATAGATCTTTCATATGGAGAAGAAGATAAGGCAATATAAAGAAATAAAAGTTAGGTTTAAATTTAGAAAAATAGGAGTAAATATTAAGGTAATCACAAAGGAGACAAACTATCCCACACATCAAAATAAAATACAAGATAAAAATAGAGACTCAGCAGAAACAAAATCAACAATGAATAAGAGGATAAGAAAATACATAAAGATAAACTACTCAGCACAAAAAATTAAGTGGGAAAAAGAAAGTGTTAATGACACACACAAAAAGACATCAAAACGACAGCACTGAATTCATACCTATCCATAATTATGCTGAATGTAAATGGACTAAATGCACCAATAAAGAGACAGAGTATTAGAATGGATAAAAAAACATGGTCTGTTTTATGCTGCCTACAAGAGACACACCTTAGAGACACAAACAAATTAAAACTCCAAGGATGGAAAAAAATACATAAAGCAACCAACAAACAAAAAAGATCAGGAGTGGCAACATTAATTTCTGAAAAAATAGGCTTTAAAATTAAATCCACCACAAAGGATAAGGAATGACACTATATAATGATTAAAGGGATAATATACCAGGAGGACATAACCATATTAAATATTTATGCACCCAATGACAGGGCTGCAAGATACATAAAAGAAACTCTAACAGCATTGAAAAGTGAGATAGACAACTCCACCATTACAGTAGGAGACCTCAACACACCACTTTCAGTAAAGGACAGAACATGCAGAAAGAAGCTCAGTAAAGACATGGAAGATTTAAATACCACAATCAACCAACTTGACCTCATAGACATATACAGAACGCTCCACCCAACAGCAGCCAAGTATACCTCCTTTTCTAGTGCACATGGAGCATTCTGTAGCATAGACCACATATTAGGTTATAAAGCAAGCCTTAGCAGAATCCAAAACATTGAAATATTACAAAGCATCTTCTCTGACCATAAGGCCATAAAAGTAGAAATCAATAACAGAAAGAACAAGGAAAAGAAATCAAATGCTTGGAAACTGAACAATACCCTGCTCAAAAAAGACTGGGTTATAGAAGACATTAAGGATGGAATAAAGAAATTCATAGAATCCAATAAAAATGAAAATACTTCCTATCAGAACCTTTGGGACACATGAAAGCAGTGCTCAGAGTTCAATTTATATCAATAAATACACACATCCAAAAAGAAGAAAGGGCCAAAATCAAAGAACTATCCCTAAACCTTGAACAAATAGAAAGAGAGCAACAAAAGAAACCCTCAGGCACCAGAAGAAAATAAATAAAAAATTAGAGCAGAATTAAATGAAATAGAAAACAGAAAACCAATTGAAAGAATTAACAAGACCAAAAGCTGGTTCTTCAAAAAAAATTAACAAAATTGATAAACCACTGGCCAATCTGACAAAAGAAAGGCAGGAGAGGAAGCAAATAACCCAAATAAGAAATGAGATGGCTGGTATTACATCAGACTCAACTGAAATTAAAAGAATCATATCAGATTACTATGAAAAATTCTTAACAAATTTGAAAACCTAGAAGAAATGGATGAATTCCTAGAAAAACACTACCTACCTAAACAAACACAACCAGAGGTAGAACAATTAAATAGACCCATAATAAAAGAAGAGATTGAAAAGGTAATCAAAAAACTCTCAACAAAAAAAAGCCCTGGCCCAGATGGCTTCACTGCAGAGTTCTACCAAACTTTCAGAGAAGAGTTATCACCACCACTACTAAAGGTATTTCAGAGAATAGAAAAGGATGGAATGCTCCCAAACTCATTCTATGAAGGCAGCATTTCCCTGATACCAAAACCAGGTAAAGGCACCACAAAAAAAGAAAATTACAGACCTATATCCCTCATGAACTTAGATGCAAAAATCCTCAACAAAATTCTAGCCAACAGGATTCAACAACATATCAAAAAATAATTCACCAAGACCAAGTGGGATTCACACCAGGTGTGCAGGGATGGTTCAACATTAGAAAAACAATTAATGTAATCCACCACATAAATAAAACAAAAGACAAGAATCACATGATTTTATCAATTGATGCAGAAAAGGCATTTGACAAAGTTCAACACCCATTCATGATAAAAACTCTCAGCAAAACTCAACAAAATAGGAATAGAAGGAAAATTCCTCAACATAATAAAGGGCATTTACACAAAGCCAGTAGCCAACATCACCCTAAATGGAGAGAGCCTGAAAGCATTCCCCTTGAGATCAGGACTGAGACAAGGATGCCCTCTATCACCACTCATATTCAACATTGTGCTGGAGGTCCTAGCCAGAGCAATTAGTCCAGATAAAGATATAAAGAGTATCCAGATTGGTAAGGAAGAAGTATCTCTATTTGCAGATGACATGATCTTATAAACAGAAAACCCTAAAGAATCCTCAAGAAAACTACTGAAACTAATAGAAGAGTTCGGCAGAGTATCAGGATACAAGATAAACATACGAAAATCACTTGGATTCCTCTACATCAATAAAACAAACATCAAAGAGGAAATCACCAAATCAACACCATTTACAGTAGCCCCCAAGAAGATAAAATACTTAGGAATAAATATTCCCAGAGATGTAAAAGACCTGCACAAAGAAAACTACAAGACACTACTGCAAGAAACCAAAAGAACATACATAAGTGGGAAAAACACACATTGCTCATGGATAGGAAGACTTAACATTGTGAAAACGTCTGTTCTACCAAAAGGGATATATAGATATAATGCAATTACGATTCAAATTCCAATGACGTTTTTTAATGAGATGGAGAAACAAATCACCAATTTCATATGGAAGGGAAAGAGGCCCTGGGTAAGTAATGCATTACTTAAAAAAAAAAAAAAAAAAAAGAACAAAGCGGGAGGGCTCACTCTACCTGATTTTAGAACCTATTATACCGCCATAGTAGTCAAAGCAGCCTGGTACTGGTACAACAGATACATAGACCAATGGAACAGAATTGAGAATCCAGACATAAAACCAGCCACATATGAGCAGCTGATATTTGAGAAAGGCCCAAAGTCAGTTAAATGGGGAAAAGATAGTCTTTTTAACAAATGGTGCTGGCATAACTGGATATTCATGTGCAAAAAAATGAAACAAGACCCATAGCTCACACCATGAACAAACGCTAATTCAAAATGGATCAAAGACCTAAATACAAAATCTAAAACCATCAAGATGATGGAAGAAAAAATAGGGACAATGTTAGAAGCCTTAATACATGGTATAAACAGTATACAAAACATTACTAAAAATGCAGAAGAGAAACTAGATAACTGGGAGCTCCTAAAAATCAAACTCATTCAAAATCTTCACCAAAAGAGTAAAAAGGTTACCTACAGATTGGGAAAAAGTTTTTAGCTATGACATTTGCAATCAGCACCTGATCTCTAAAATCTACAGGATACTGCAAAACTCAACTACAAAAAGACAACCCAATTAAAAAATGGGCAAAGGATATGAACAGACACTTCACTAAAGAAGACATTCAGGTAGCTAACAGAGGAAATGTTCATGATCATTAGCCATTAGAGAAATGCAAATCAAAACTACAATGAGATTCCATCTCACTCCAACAAGGCTGGCATTAATCCAAAAAATAATAAATGTTGGAGAGGTTGTGTAGAGACTGGAATACTTATACACTGCTGGTGGGAATGTAAAATGGTACAACCACTTTGGAAATCGATTTGTCACTTCCTTAAAAAGCTAGAAATAGAACTACCATATGATCCAGCAATCCCACTCCTTGGAATACATCCTAGTGAAATAAGAGCATTTACACAAACAGATATATGCACACCCATGTTCACTGTAGCACTGTTTACAATAGCAAAAAGATGGAAGCGACCAAGGTGCCCATCAACAGATGAGTGGATAAATAAATTATGGTATATTTACACATTGGAATACTATGCATCAATAAAGAACTGTGATGAATTGTGGAACATTTCACAGCATGAAAGAATCTGGAAGGCATTGTGCTGAGTGAAATTAGTCACTTGCAAAATGACAAATATTGTATAAGACCACTATTATAAGAACTCCAGAAATAGTTTAAACAGAGAAAAAAATATTTTTTGATGGTTACGAGAGTGGGGAGGGTGGGAAGGAGAGGGGTATTCACTAATTAGATAGTACATAAGAACCATTTTAGGTGAAGGGAAAGACAACACATAATACAGGAGAGGTCAGCACAACTGGGCTAAACCAAGAGCAAAGAAGTTTCCTGAATAAACTGACTCCTTCAAAGGCCAGCATAGCAGGGGTGGGGCTTTGGGGACCATGGTTCCGGGGGACATCTAAGTCAACTGGCATAATAAAATCTATTAAGAAAACATTCTGCATCCCACTTTGGAGAGTGGTGTCTGGGGTCTTAAACACCAGCAAGCGGCCATCTAAGATGCATCAATGGATCTCAACCAACCAGGAGCAAAGGAGAATGAAGAACACCAAAGACATAAGGTAATTAATTATAAGCCCAAGAGACAAAAATTATAAGCCCACATAAACCAGAGACTACATCAGCCTGAGACCAGAAGAACTAGATGGTGCCCGGCTACAACCAATGAATGCCCTGACAGGGAATAGAACAGACAACCCGTGAGGGAGCAGGAGAGCAGGGGGATGCAGACCCCAAATTCTCATAAAAAGACCAGACTTAATGGTCTGACTGAGACCTTCTGTTAGCCCAAGACAGGAACCATTCCCAAAGCCAACTCTTCATACAGGGATTGGACTGGACAATGGGGTAGAAAATGATAGTGGAGAAACTGAGCTTCTTGGATCAAGTAGACACATGAGACTATGTTGCTATCTCCTGTCTGGAGAGGAGGTATGAGGGCTGAGGGAGTCAGAAGCTGGCCAAACGGACACGAAAAGAGGGAATGGAGGGAAGGAGTGTGCTGTCTCATTAGGGGGAGAGCAATTAGGAGTATATAGCAAGGTATACATACATTTTTGCATGAGAGATTGACTTGATTTGTAAAGTTTCACTTAAAGCACAGTAATTTTTTTTTAAAGTCCTTAAAAGGTAACACTGTGTAATGCTTTATAGATCCCATGACACTGAGGCAAAGCACAAAATCAGAAATACTGAAATTCTGTACATGACAATCTGTTTAAAAATTTTAAGAAAGTTACATCCTATACTTGTGTCTCCTTGTGCTGTGTCTCCTTCAGTCTCGCGTCTCTTCCCACACCTCCTACATTTTGATATTGTGATTTGTACTTTCTTTATGTAATTCTTGTCAATAGATTCAAGATTATATCCTGCCCTGGATTACCAAATTTTCTATTCCTACACTCTACACTGTTGTTGTAACAACACACTGCCTACTCTTAAAGAAAGGATCAAAACACATGGTTTTACACGTTAAGGATAATATTCCAATTCTTTTATGAAACTTGTGAGAAGTCGCCAAAGAAAAACTGACAGAAAACAATTCGAGTTTTATTTCAAGATTTTCAAAATTGTGATTTTTGTTTATTTAAGAACACTAAGAGTTAAATTAAAATTGGTGAACGGTTTTGTCGTTACATACTTAGTATGATAAAATATTGAGTTTTTTGACACTGATGGACAAAAAAAAAAAAAAACCCACTGCCATCCAGTCAATTCCAACCCATAGCGGCCCTATAGGACGGAGTTGAACTGCCCCATAGAGTTTCCAAGGAGCCCCTGGTGGATTTGAACTGCTGATCCTTTGGTAACCCTGGTGGTGTAGCGGTTAAGAGTTTGCCTCCTAACCAAAGGCTGACAGTTTAAATCCACCAGGTGCTCCTTCAAAACCTTAGGGGACAATTCTACTCTGTCCTATAGGGTCGCTATGAGTCAGCATCCAACCGAGGGTAACAGGACCCTGATATAGGGGATATTTAAAAGATACTTTATTTTACAAGCCTTGAAGAATTCTTTTAAATAATAATCTTGTTTTTATAATTATTCTAAACAAAAAATTTATGTGACTCAGAACTGGATAGTTTATCTTAGTTTATTTCCAGACCATAGCACTTTTATGCTTATCCCCTCAGCATAAAATTTTGTTGCTACTCTTAGACAGCACTTTACCTATTTTAACACCTCATTATCATAATAATTGGCTGAATCTCTCCCTCAAAAAAATAAATAAGCATGATGAGGTCAGAAGCCATATCCACCTCATTCATCCCCCTTCTTCCTCACCTATACCAGACCTAATGCAAGATGGGTGCTCAATAAATATTTGGTGAATGAACAAATAGAAGAAAACTGATTATCAACTAGAAGTAACACACTGGTGTGTTGTGGATGAGTCAGAATACCCATGGAGTCATGACAACATGGAAAGGCAAATAATGCAGGCTTTAGATTCAAATAGAGCTGACATTTGAGTCAGGAATGTGCCATTATCAATTGCATAAACATAGGCAAATTAACCTGTGCATCAGTCTCATTACCTGCAAAAACAGAATAATAATATGAAATTCATGTGATTATTTTTAGTATTTAATCAAATACACTCATGAAGGCTTGGTTTGTTGTTGTGTCCCACCAAGTCAATTCCAAATCACAGCAACCTTGTAGGACAGAGTAGAACTGCCCTTCAGGGTTTCCAAGGCTGTACCATAAGAAGGATTGTGAGGACGGCACAGGACCAGACAGCGTTTTGCTCTGTTGTACATAGGGTCATTATGAGTCACTACAAGTCAGAACCGACTCGACGGCACCTAACAACAACAACCTTTACTGAAGTAGGCTGCCATATCTTTCTGCTGAGGTGCGGCTGGTGAGTTTCAACAGTCAACCTTTTGGTTAGCAGCCAAGCTCTTAACCACTACACCACTAGGTCTCCTTGCATATGGGTGTTGTTGTTGTTAGGTGCAGTTGAGTCAGTGCTGACTCACAATGGCCCTATGTACAACAGATTGAAACACTGTTCAGTCCTGCGCCATCTTCACAATCATTATTATGCACCTTAGTCTTCAAAGTGATACCTTTGCTTTTTAATACTTTAAAAAGGTCTTCTGCAGCAGATTTGTCCAATGCTGCTGCCTCCTTGGGTATTGATTGTGGATCCAGGTAAAATGAAATCCTTGACAACCTCAATCTTTTCTCCGTTTACCATGGTATTGCTTATTGGTCCAGTTGTGACGATTTTTGTTTTCTTTATGTTAGAGGCACAATTCATAATGAAGGCTGTGGTCTTTGATCTTCATCAGTAAGTGCTTCAAGTCCTTTTCCCTTTCAGCAGCAAGGTTGTGTCATCTGCATGATGCAGGTTGTTAATGAGTCTTCCTCCAATCCTGATGTCACATTCTTCTTCATATAGTCCAGTTTCTCAGGTTATTTGCTCAGCGTACAGATACAGATATAGCATACAGATTGAATAAGTATGGTGAAAAGATACAACCCTGAGGCACACCATTCCTAACTATAAATCATGCCAAAACCAAAAAAACCAAACCTGCTGCCGTCGAGTCAATTCTGACTCATAGCAATCCTACAGGACAGCGTTTCCAAGGAGCACCTGGCAGATTCAAACTGCTGACCCTTTGGTTAGCAGCCATAGCACTTAACCACTACGCCACCAGGTTTCTTTATAAGGGGATTTCCTTATAAGTATTCCCTTATTCTGTTTGAATAACCGCCTCTTGGTCTATGTACAGGTTCCCCATGAGCACAATTAAGTGTTTTGGAATTCCTATTCTTCGAAATGTTACCCATAATTTGTCACCATCCACACAATCGAACGCCTTTGCACAGTCAATAAAACACAGGTAAACATCTTTATGGTATTCTCTGCTTTCAGCCAAGATCCAGCTGCCATCAGTAACGATATCCCTGGTTTCACACCCTCTTCCACATCCAACTTGAATTTCAGGCAGTTCTCTGTTCATGTACTGCTGCAGCTGCTTTTGAACGATCTTCAGCAAAATTTTATTTGTGTGTGATATTAATGATACTGATCGATAATTTCTGCATTCTTTTGGATCATCTTTCTTTGAAATTAGTAGAAATATGGATCTCTTCCAGTCGAATGGCCAGGTAAATGTCTTCCAAATTTCTTGGCATACACGAGCTAGTACCTCCAGTGTTACATCCGTTTGTTGAAATATCTCAATTGTTATTCCATCAATTCCTGAAGCCTTGTTTTTTGTCAATGGCTTCAGTGCACCTTGGACTTCTTCCTTCAATACCATCAGCTCTTAATGACATGCCACCTCCTGAAATGTTTGAACTTTGACCAATTCTTTTTGGTTCAGTGACTCTGTGTATTCCTTCTGTCTGCTTCTGATGTGTCCTGCATCATTCGATATTTTGCCCATAGAATCCTTCAAAATTGCAACTTGAGGCTTCAAATTTTTCTTCGGTTCTTGCAGCTTGAGAAATGCTGAGCAAGTTCTTCCCTTTGGTTTTCTAACTCCACATCTTTGCTCATTTCATTATAGTATTTATTTTGTCTTCTCAAGCTCCCCTTTGAAATCTCTCATTCAGTTCTTTTACTTCACCATTTCTTCCATTCGCTTTAGCTATCCTATGTGCAAGAGCAAGTTTCAGAGTCTCTTCTGACATCTGTTTTGGCCTTTTGTTTCTTCTTTGTCTTTTCAATGACCTTTTGCTTTCTTTGCGTCCTTGATGTCTTCCCACAACTTGTTATTAGTGCTCAGTGCACCAAATCTATTCTTGACGTGGTCTCTAAATTCAGGTGGGATATACTCAAACTTGTATTTTGGCTCTCGTGGACTTGTTTTAATTTTCTTCAGCTTCAACTTGAATTTGCATATGAGCAACTGATGCTCTGTTCTGAAGTTGGCCCCTGGCCTTGTTCTGACTGATGATATTAAGCTTTTCCATCATCTCTTTCCACAGATGTAGTCGATTTGATTCCCACGTTTTCCATTTGGTGAGGTCCACATGTATAGTCTAAAAATTCTCAGCTAATCTACTTGTTTTTCTGTAGCCACAAAACAGAGAAATAGTTTAAAGGGATAAAGGAATGAGGGAAGAGGTTAAACATTTGTGTCACATAAATCTTGACATTAGTTATAAATATGAAAATGGGAATTCAAAAGTAAAATAAACTACCAGTATGTTTTCCCTATGTAAGCGATATAATTAGGATGACAGGGGATTTTGTTTTCTCTAACGTGGTCTCCCTAGAATCTGGAACAGTGTCTGCTACAGCATATGTGTACACTAAAGATGTGTGGAATGAATGTGATATTTGTGGAATTCAAATCCCACAAACCTTGCAAGGTAATGACTATTAATGCTGTTTTACAGATGAGGACACTGAAGCTCAGAGAAGCTATATAATTTGCCAAAATCACCATTAGTAAGTGGCAGAGACTGAGGCTGAATCCAGGCCCAGTGAAGGCAAAGCCAAAGGAAGGAAAAAGTGATAGTTACAAAGAAGTACTAAAGTATTATCTGAGAAAAAAATTGTAAACAATGTAATTGTCCCACAATAAGGAAGTATTTAAATAAAGAAATTTTTAAAATGATATATTAACTTCATCGAATATTATGGGTCCATTAAAATGAACATTATTGAGACTATGTAGTGATATGAGAAATTTACACATTGTTAAACATTTGCATCTAGATTATGATTATAAATTATTAAGATATACTTTTTTTAGGTTAGAAGAAATGCATGATTTTTCTTTTTATCTGATTTTTATGATTATAAAATTGTTTCTAAAACTTCTAAACATATATTCAAAAAATAGCAAAAAAGATATTTAAATATTTTATAAATATAATTATAACAAAATAACATAGTCTTCTGAATAATAATCATTTTTATTATACCCCTTAATTTTTGATGGGAAGAAAAAATGTTAAAATAATTTAACATAACCAATTTAAATTGCATATATGGTTACAGAAAATATTCTGTAGATATTGGTTTGAGGTTATGTGAATATAATTAACAACCTTAAAATAAATAGTAGGTCAGGCATTATCTAAGTCTTCAGTAAATAACCCCATTACTATGTAATAATTTCCTTTCACATCTAAAACAGCTTTTTTGCCTTCATGTTATCATTTAAACTATCTTTAATTTGGCATCATTTTCTTCAACCTTTAATGGAATCCACTGTAAAATGTAATACTTCCAAGAACATAAAATAGTGCTGCAGTTGCTATTTAACTTAATATTCCAAATTTTTTAAACTAACAAAAAACATTTAGTTATGTGGAAATTAATGATGATATCTGTTGTAAATCCACAATTTTATATGTATATCTCTGTTCATATTGTTGTTAAAAATATAGCAGAGTACAGATGGTGATAACAAAACTGATATTATCTGACATAAATATGTATTTGTCAGACAAATGTGCTATCTCACTCTGTACTCTATGAAATAGGGGGATAAACTACAGAGACTTTTAATCCAACCAGTGAATGTTATTTTAGAGTTATTAATCTCTGGTAGAGAATCAAAAAATTCAAATATTTAAGCAAGTTTGAAATCAGTATGCTTACATGTTCCAAAAAAGAATTCAGTAAAATTGGGTATAGTGCTACTTTTCCAGAACCTCCTTTTTAAAACACACAAAAATGCAGCAAACCCAAACACCCTAGACAACATCTGATTATGGTCAAGTAATGCAAACTTCACTATCTTCCTTGTTCTGTACTTAAATAATAGTGAAAAAGAAACATGGTAATAAAATATAGAAAGGATTTAATAACTATAATAAAGACCACCTTGCTCCATGAAGCATCCAGTATAAACAGGGTTCTAGAAAAAGGGATTTTTTCCACATCTCAAAGTCAATACCTTCTACCTATGCTCACTGTACTGACCGTCTCACCTGCTGAGAGACCTTGATAGTGCTTCCACATCTTCTTTCTCTTCAATGTTCCATTTCTACTTCCCCCTGGGCTCCTTTCCTTGTGGCTCCAAATATGCATGAGTCTTCCTCATTTAAAAAGCAAAAATTACTTCAGTTGACCTTTCTAACCTATTAATATATTCACTCCCACAAATGTCACAGAAATCACTTGCATTTTATTCTGGGTGAAGGAGACTAGTGAAATTGAGCAACATCTCATTCGTTAATATATTTAACACTGGGCAAGGCTGTGGATTTGTCATATTCTTTAAATGACTGCAGTAGCCTAGCAAAGTTTTTCCTTTCTTTGCCACTTGCCTCCTGGGAAGAACTCATCTGTTCTCATAACTTCTCCTCACTAATTCATTTTACAAACATTTAGAGCATGTTTATTGTATGCATGTCATTGTCCTAGGCACTGGGTTCACAAGTATAAATAAAGCAATGTTCATTTCATCAAGGAGCTAGGGAAAAGACAAGAAAACAGTTACAGAGGTATAGCTAGGACAGTGGGCCCAGCAGAGGAGAGCATGCTTCCTAGACAAGGAAACATCATGAATCATGACTTAAGTAGGAAATGGTCAGATGTTCAAATACACATATACACATGCATATATGTAACCATACACACACATATATGTATACATATTTGTTGCTGTCTAGTTGATTCTGGTTCATGACAACCCCATATGTTACAGAGTAGAACTGCTCCATAGTTTTCTTGGCTATAATCTTTAACTATCAGATCAAATAAAAACTTTGTGACCACACATTCTAATTAACTACATCTTGTTTGCCTTTATACATATTTGTGACGTCTTAATCTTATCTCTAAATTTACTCTTGCCTATGTTGGAGCTCTCTCACTTGATCTCTTCCATTCAAAATTCTACAAAGTTCTATCATACAACAAATCTCCTTCCTTCTTTCCTTTCTTCCTTCCTTCATACATTCATTTAGTTGGCAACTCTTAGGTTCAGGGGATTGACATTCCTTAACTGCTCACAGCTTTCCTTCCAACAGACAGATATTAAAAAAGTATATACAATTAGGTGTGTTCATTCTTATGATTAGGATGTACAAGGCTCTATGGGATTCCATAGTAATAGAAGTTAGCTGAGTTTAGCTGCCAAAGAAGGTCTTCCAGAGCAAGTAATTTTACACGGAGACCTGAAACTCAAAAATTTCTCAGATAAAAAGATAAAATTTTATTCTTGATTTCATTAAAACATATGAATAGTAAATCTTTCCACAGTGTTGTTATTATCATGTTTTAACATTTTAGATGATGTATAAGATAAAATTAGGAACTTCAGAGTAAATGTGAATTAAAGAACAAAAGGAGAACAAAGACTTGAAGTTGGTGGGGGATTTTTGAAAGAGTTGCTGTGGACAGTGAGAGGGGCAGTTGAAAGAGGGAAAGAGTAGATTTCTTGGGAGAGCTAAGGGTCCAGTTGAGATTACTCTCTGTGAATCTGTCCATTTGTGTGGTTTTCTCTGTGTTTGAAAAAGTGCACAGATGGGTTCATCCATAGTTGAGCTTGCTAGTAAGAGAAAAGGAAATTTTAATAGGGCAAGGGAGCATACTATTTGGTAAGAGACTGGTTGAAGCTTTGGACCAAAGAAAATAAGCTGAAAAGTGGGGAATAACGAATGAAGATCAGAGGAAGAGTAGCGGAGGAGAAAGGAAGCCAATGACACCACTGAGTGAATGAGCTGAAAAGATAAACATTAGGATAAAGATATTCATTTCTAGTTCTGACATATGGTGACCCCAATAATGTCAAGGTAGAACTGTCTCTATAGAATTTTCAATGGCTGATTTCTCAGAAGTAAATCTTCAGGCCTTTCTTCCGAGATCCCTCTGGGTAGATTTGAATCTCCAACACTCCTGTTAGCCACTGAGCATGATAATGGTTTACACCCCCTAATGACTCCAGGATAAAAAGGAGTGGATAGAAAATTTTCCTCAATTATACATCAGTCATAGTGAGTTTTCCATTCCTTAAATTTCTACAATTCTTATATTTCGTACTATAAAATCTTAACTTTGCTATTTCAGATTTCTTGCTACTCAGACTTTCATGGTTCAAAACCTGTTTCTACCACTTACTACCTGTGTGACATAGGATGAGCTCCTTAAATTTTTGTGCCTCAGTTACTTCATCTATTAAAAAGAAAATAACGGGGGCGGAGCCAAGATGGCGGACTAGGCAGACGCTACGTCGGATCCCTCTTACAACAAAGACACGGAAAAACAAGTGAATCGATCACATACATAACAATCTACGAACCCTGAACAACAAACACAGATTTAGAGACAGAGAACGAACTAATACGGGGAAGCAGCGATTGTTTCCAGAGCCTGGAGCCAGCGTACCAATCAGGTACGGCACAAGCACAGAGACCTGCTCCACCCTCCTGAACTAACCCCGGGAGGGGGACCAGCCGGTTCCACGGGCGGCGTGGGACGCAGCCGGTAGGAGAAGTCCCCGGGAGGCAGTGACTGGTCTTGGAGCAGAAAGAGCAGCATCCGAGCCGGGGAACCATCCCGCAGGGATTTGGACTGGACGCAGGTACGCCATAAACACGGAGAGTTGCTCCACCCCCCTGAACTAACCCCGGGAAGGGGACCAGCCAGGTCGCGCGGGCGGCGTGGGACGCAGCCAGTAGGAGAAGTCCCCGGGAGGCAGCTACTGGTATTGGAGCGGGGAGAACAGCGTCCCAGCTGGGACACTCGGTCACGGCACAAGCACGGGGACCTGCTCCACCCATCTGAACTAACCCCGGGAGGGGGCCCAATTGGCTCGTGGGGGCGGCACGGCCAAGCGGCTGGAGGGACGAGAAGTCCCCGGGAGGCAGCGACTGATTTTGGAGTCGAGAGTGCACCGTCCCAGTAGGGGAGCCTTGACGCTGGGCGTGGGGCTGGAAGCGGAGGATCTGACCGTGACTCCAGCGGGCCAGACCCCCCGGGGGCAATCTCCACACAGCCAGCACACATAGGCGACGCGCCCGCGGGAATCTCAGATATAATAGTCATTCCAAGCAAGACAAGCAACTCTGGCTATATTCTGAGGTGCCACTCTCCTATCTCTCTGTTCCCTCCCCCACCCTCCCCAGGCGGCTTCATTAACATCTGAATAGCCTGAGCCAGAGGGAGAACTCTGTTAGGGATCTGACTGCATTTTTTTTTTAGCGGATTTTCTGGAAAAACTAGTTTCCCAGTGATGGCTCCGAGACAACAATCCATATCAAACCACTTAAAGAAGCAGACCGTGACAGCTTCTCCAACCCCCCAAACAAAAGAATCAAAACCTTTCCCAAATGAAGATACAATCTTGGAATTATCAGATACAGACTATAAAAAACTAATTTACAGAATGCTTAATGATATCGAAAATGAAATTAGGATAACTGCAGAAAAAGCCAAGGAACACACTGATAAAACTGTTGAAGAACTCAAAAAGATTATTCAAGAACACAGTGGAAAAATTAATAAGTTGCAAGAATCCATAGAGAGACAACATGTAGAAATCCAAAAGATTAACAATAAAATAACAGAATTAGACAACGCACTAGGAAGTCAGAGGAGCAGACTCGAGCAATTAGAATGCAGACTGGGACATCTGGAGGACCAGGGAATCAATACCAACATAGCTGAAAAAAAGCGGATAAAAGAATTAAAAAAAATGAAGAAACCCTAAGAATTATGTGGGACTCTATCAAGAAGGATAACCTGCGGGTGATTGGAGTCCCAGAACAGGGAGGGGGGACAGAAAACACAGAGAAAATAGTTGAAGAACTCCTGACAGAAAACTTCCCTGACATCATGAAAGACGAAAGGATAGCTATCCAAGATGCTCATCGAACCCCATTTAAGATTGATACAAAAAGAAAAACACCAAGACATATTATCATCAAACTCACCAAAACCAAAGATAAACAGAAAATTTTAAAAGCAGCCAGGGAGAAAAGAAAGGTTTCCTTCAAGGGAGAATCAATAAGAATATGTTCTGACTACTCAGCAGAAACCATGCAGGCAAGAAGGGAATGGGACGACATATACAGAACACTGAAGGAGAAAAACTGCCAGCCAGGGATCATATATCCAGCAAAACTCTCTCTGAAATATGAAGGCGAAATTAAGATATTTACAGACAAACACAAGTTTAGAGAATTTGCAAAAACCAAACCAAAGCTACAAGAAATACTAAAGGATATTGTTTGGTCAGAGAACCAATAATATCAGATATCAGCACAACACAAGGTCACAAAACAGAACGTCCTGATATCAACTCAAATAGCGAAATCACAAAAACAAACAAATTAAGATTAATTAAAAAAAAAAAATACACATAACAGGGAATCATGGAAGTCAATAGGTAAAAGATCACAATAATCAAAAAGAGGGACTAAATACAGGAGACATTGAACTGCTATATGGAGAGTGATACAAGGCGATATAGAACAATACAAGTTAGGTTTTTACTTAGAAAAATAGGGGTAAATAATAAGGTAACCACAAAAAGGTATAACAACTCTATAACTCAAGATAAAAACCAAGAAAAACGTAACGACTCAACTAACATAAAGTCAAGCACTATGAAAATGAGGATCTCACAATTTACTAAGAAAAACGCCTCAGCACAAAAAAGTATGTGGAAAAATGAAATTGTCAACAACACACATAAAAAGGCATCAAAATGACAGCACTAAAAACTTATTTATCTATAATTACCCTGAATGTAAATGGACTAAATGCACCAATAAAGAGACAGAGAGTCACAGACTGGATAAAGAAACACGATCCATCTATATGCTGCCTACAAGAGACACACCTTAGACTTAGAGACACAAACAAACTAAAACTCAAAGGATGGAAAAAAATATATCAAGCAAACAATAAGCAAAAAAGAAGAGGAGTAGCAATATTAATTTCTGACAAAATAGATTTTAAACTTAAATCCACCACAAAGGATAAAGAAGGACACTATATAATGATAAAAGGGACAATTGATCAGGAAGACATAACCATATTAAATATTTACGCACCCAATGACAGGGCTGCAAGATACATAAATCAAATTTTAACAGAATTGAAAAACGAGATAGATACCTCCACAATTATAGTAGGAGACTTCAACACACCACTTTCGGAGAAGGACAGGACATCCAGTAAGAAGCTCAACAGAGACACGGAAGATCTAATTACAACAATCAACCAACTTGACCTCATTGACTTATACAGAACTCTCCACCCAACTGCTGCAAAATATACTTTTTTTTCTAGCGCACATGGAACATTCTCTAGAATAGACCACATATTAGGTCATAAAACAAACCTTTGCAGAGTCCAAAACATCGAAATATTACAAAGCATCTTCTCAGACCACAAGGCAATAAAACTAGAGATCAATAACAGAAAAACTGGGGAAAAGAAATCAAATACTTGGAAAATGAACAATACCCTCCTGAAAAAAGACTGGGTTATAGAAGACATCAAGGAGGGAATAAGGAAATTCATAGAAAGCAACGAGAATGAAAATACTTCCTATCCAAACCTCTGGGACACAGCAAAAGCAGTGCTCAGAGGCCAATTTATATCGATAAATGCACACATACAAAAAGAAGAAAGAGCCAAAATCAGAGAACTGTCCCTACAACTTGAACAAATAGAAAGTGAGCAACAAAAGAATCCATCAGGCACTAGAAGAAAACAAATAATAAAAATTAGAGCTGAACTAAATGAATTAGAGAACAGAAAAACAATCGAAAGAATTAACAAAGCCAAAAGCTGGTTCTTTGAAAAAATTAACAAAATTGATAAACCATTGGCTAGACTGACTAAAGAAATACAGGAAAGGAAACAAATAACTCGAATAAGAAATGAGAAGGACCACATCACAACAGAACCAAATGAAATTAAAAGAATCATTTCAGATTATTATGAAAAATTGTACTCTAACAAATTTGAAAACCTAGAAGAAATGGATGAATTCCTGGAAAAACACTACCTACCTAAACTAACACATTCAGAAGTAGAACAACTAAATAGACCCATAACAAAAAAAGAGATTGAAACGGTAATCAAAAAACTCCCAACAAAAAAAAGCCCTGGCCCGGACGGCTTCACTGCAGAGTTCTACCAAACTTTCAGAGAAGAGTTAACACCACTACTACTAAAGGTATTCCAAAGCATAGAAAATGACGGAATACTACCCAACTCATTCTATGAAGCCACCATCTCCCTGATACCAAAACCAGGTAAAGACATTACAAAAAAAGAAAATTATAGACCTATATCCCTCATGAACATTGATGCAAAAATCCTCAACAAAATTCTAGCCAATAGAATCCAACAACACATCAAAAAAATAATTCACCCTGATCAAGTGGGATTTATACCAGGTATGCAAGGCTGGTTTAATATCAGAAAAACCATTAATGTAATCCATCACATAAATAAAACAAAAGACAAAAACCACATGATCTTATCAACTGATGCAGAAAAGGCATTTGACAAAGTCCAACACCCATTCATGATAAAAACTCTTACCAAAATAGGAATTGAAGGAAAATTCCTCAACATAATAAAGGGCATCTATGCAAAGCCAACAGCCAATATCACTCTAAATGGAGAGAAGCTGAAAGCATTTCCCTTGAGAACAGGAACCAGACAAGGATGCCCTTTATCACCACTCTTATTCAACATCGTGTTGGAAGTCTTAGCCAGGGCAATTAGGCTAGACAAAGAAATAAAAGGTATCCAGATTGGCAAGGAAGAAGTAAAGTTATCACTATTTGCAGATGACATGATTATATACACAGAAAACCCTAAGGAATCCTCCAGAAAACTACTGAAACTAATAGAAGAGTTTGGCAGAGTCTCAGGTTATAAGATAAACATACAAAAATCACTTGGATTCCTCTACATCAACAAAAAGAACACCGAAGAGGAAATAACCAAATCAATACCATTCACAGTAGCCCCCAAGAAGATAAGATACTTAGGAATAAATCTTACCAAGGATGTAAAAGACCTATGCAAAGAAAACTACAAAGCTCTACTACAAGAAATTCAAAAGGACATACTTAAGTGGAAAAACATACCCTGCTCATGGATAGGAAGACTTAACATAGTAAAAATGTCTATTCTACCAAAAGCCATCTATACATTTAACGCACTTCCGATCCAAATTCCAATGTCATATTTTAAGGGGATAGAGAAACAAATCACCAATTTCATATGGAAGGGAAAGAAGCCCCGGATAAGCAAAGCACTACTGAAAAAGAAGAAGAAAGTGGGAGGCCTCACCTTACCTGACTTCAGAACCTATTATACAGCCACAGTAGTCAAAACAGCCTGGTATTGGTACAACAACAGACACATAGACCAATGGAACAGAATTGAGAACCCAGACATAGATCCATCCACGTATGAGCAGCTGATATTTGACAAAGGACCAGTGTCAATTAACGGGGGAAAAGATAGCCTTTTTAACAAATGGTGCTGGCATAACTGGATATCCATTTGCAAAAAAATGAAACAGGACCCATACCTCACACCATGCACAAAAACTAACTCCAAGTGGATCAAAGACCTAAACATAAAGACTAAAACGATAAAGATCATGGAAAAAAAAATTGGGACAACCCTAGGAGCCCTAATACAAGGTATAAACAGAATACAAAACATTACCAAAAATGATGAAGAGAAACCCGATAACTGGGAGCTCCTAAAAATCAAACACCTATGCTCATCTAAAGACTTCACCAAAAGGGTGAAAAGACCACCTACAGATTGGGAAAGAATTTTCAGCTATGACATCTCCGACCAGCGCCTGATCTCTAAAATCTACATGATTCTGTCAAAACTCAACCACAAAAAGACAAACAACCCAATCAAGAAGTGGGCAAAGGATATGAACACACATTTCACTAAAGAAGATATTCAGGCAGCCAACAGATACATGAGAAAATGCTCTCGATCATTAGCCATTAGAGAAATGCAAATTAAAACTACGATGAGATTCCATCTCACACCAGCAAGGCTGGCATTAATCCAAAAAACACAAATTAATAAATGTTGGAGAGGCTGCGGAGAGATTGGAACTCTCATACACTGCTGGTGGGAATGTAAAATGGTACAACCACTTTGGAAATCTATCTGGCGTTATCTTAAACAGTTAGAAATAGAACTACCATACAACCCAGAAATCCCACTCCTGGGAATATACCCTAGAGATACAAGAGCCTTCATACAAACAGATATATGCACACCCATGTTTATTGCAGCTCTGTTTACAATAGCAAAAAGCTGGAAGCAACCAAGGTGTCCATCAACGGATGAATGGGTAAATAAATTGTGGTATATTCACACAATGGAATACTACGCATCGATAAAGAACAGTGACGAATCTCTGAAACATTTCATAACATGGAGGAACCTGGAAGGCATTATGCTGAGCGAAATGAGTCAGAGGCAAAAGGACAAATATTGTATAAGACCACTATTATAAGATCTTGAGAAATAGTAAACCTGAGAAGAACACATACTTTTGTGGTTATGAGGGGGGGAGGGAGGGAGGGTGGGAGAGGGTTTTTTATTGATTAATCAGTAGATAAGAACTGCTTTAGGTGAAGGGAAAGACAACTCTCAATACATGGAAGGTCAGCTCAATTGGACTGGACCAAAAGCAAAGAAGTTTCCGGGATAAAATGAATGCTTCAAAGGTCAGCGGAGCAAGCGCGGGGGTCTGGGGAACATGGTTTGCGGGGACTTCTAAGTCAACTGGCAAAATAATTCTATTATGAAATCATTCTGCATCCCACTTTGAAATGTGGTGTCTGGGGTCTTAAATGCTAACAAGCGGCCATCTAAGATGCAGCAATTGGTCTCAACCCACCTGGAGCAAAGGAAAATGAAGAACACCAAGGCCACACGACAACTAAGAGCCCAAGAGACAGAAAGGGCCACATGAACCAGAGACCTACATCATCCTGAGACCGGAAGAACTAGTTGGTGCCCGGCCACAATAGATGACTGCCCTGACAGGGAGCACAGCAGAGGACCCCTGAGGGAGCAGGAGATCAGTGGGATGCAGACCCCAAATTCTCATAAAAAGACCAAACTTAATGGTCTGATTGAGACTGGAGGAATCCCGGCGGCCATGGTCCCCAGACCTTCTGTTGACACAAGACAGGAACCATCCCCGAAGACAACTCATCAGACATGAAAGGGACTGGTCAGCGGGTGGGAGAGAGATGCTGATGAAGAGTGAGCTAATTATATCAGGTGGACACTTGAGATTGTGTTGGCAACTCTTGTCTGGAGGGGGGATGGGAGGATAGAGAGAGAGGGAAGCAGGCAAAATTGTCAAGAAAGGAGAGACTGAAAGGGCTGACTCAAGAGGGGGAGAGTAAGTGAGAGTAGGGAGTGAGATATATGTAAACTTATATGTGATTGGATTTGTAAACGTTCACTTGAAGTTTAATAAAAGTTATTTAAAAAAAAAAATTTATAATGAAAAAAAAAAAAAGAAAAGAATGCCAAACCCATTGCCATCGAGTTGATTCTGACTCATGGAGGCCCGATACGAGAGCGTAGAACTGCCCCATAGGGTTTCCAAGGAGTGGCTGGTGGATTCAAACTGCTGACATTTTGGTTAGTAGTCAAGCTCTTAACCATACACCACTATATCACCTGCTTGTTATTGTTGTTATTTTCATTATTTTGAATCGAGGACACCATCAAAGAAAAAATGCTGCCAATTAATATATGAAAAAATGCTTTCTTATCATTGGTTGTAAGACAAGTTCTGATTTCAGAAACATAGTAATGTGAAAAAACATGCATCTTAAATTTGATTCTTATTGAATTAGTTTGTTCCTTCACCATGAAATCTAAGCCTTCTAAATTAATATTGTTAAGACCGGAAATATACTATAAAAAAAACAGTTCATTAATGTTCATTACCAACTCACAATCTTCCCAGAAGTTACTCTAAAACAAAGAGTAAAATAAATTTACTTTACTCTGAAATCAGCCCAAATTGTATTCACCCTGAAAGAAGCAGTAAGGTATGTTCATTTCTTCTTAAGATAATGCCTATCGATACATTCTTCTAGAAGAACAATTACTAGTTACAACATGTTATGTCTTCTTTACATGTATTTAACAATATCAGTTTATTGTACCTATTTATTTACGATCATTTATGAACACTCTGTGGAAAAAAATCTGGGATAATGAATCTAATGTCCCCTAATCAATAGACGGTGTATAATGGGGAAAAAAATAATATAGATTTGGAGTCAGACAAATTTATCTATATTCTTATTCCATCTCTAAATACTTTTTGCCTGTGTGAACTTACCTAAATTACTAACCTTCCAAACCTCAGTTTTCCCATTTTCAAAATGGATATAATCATACTACTTAGTAGAATTGTTCTGAGGATTACATGACATTTTACATGTCAAGCAGCTAAATATATTAGGCTTAACTGTTCGTTTCAACCACCTACATTGCTTTCTTCCCTAGGGTCCATAATAGTGTAAGGTTAAAATCACGATTCATGATGTGATTTCAAAACACGGGAATACTTAGAAGGTTGGACCTATTAAAATGCAGCTGCATGATTACTAAGATAATGCTCTCCTCCCTCTAAGTTATTTAGTCACTTTCTCAGTTCTCAATATGTATTAAAAACATTGTTTTCCTCCTTAGTTTTCAATTGATTATCTGGGAAAGGGCTGGTAATGCTTTCTGTGAATAATGCTACATATTGAATTGAGAACAAAACAACCGAAAACAGTCTGAAGCATTCCTAGTTGGCATCCAAATCAATTACAGATCATCATTGAACAGAAACCAAAACACAGACACTCACGAGAGAAACAATTTTGCCCTGACTTCTTCCTGAGAGAAATTTATATATACTTTTCAAACTATCCCATTGACCTGTGGTGAAAGAAAAAAAATTTTTTTTTTTTAATATCAATATTGCCATTCTTTTGAGTCAGAAAAGGTTGTCTGTTTGGTATGTAACAATAGGAGCTACCCACAGTAAAACAGAAATTAGATTTTCTGCCCCTTAATGAAGTATCCTTTGTGTAAAATATAGATGCAAGAGAATAGTGAGAACTTTTGGCATATCCACTGACACAGATTGCAAAGAAAAAAAAAGAGGCCATAAGTTTCTCCCACCACTATGTGCACGACCCTTTGCAACAGGACTTTGTTGTTCTTTCCATCAATTGGCAGAGTCTATTCCTTTGCCAGCTTATACATGGGCTGGCCTTGTGACTTGCCTTAATCAGTGGAACATGATGGGAGTCATGTCATGAGAGTTCCAAGTCTTTGCTTCAAGAAGCATTGCAGCATCCATTGTCACCCCTTTGGAAACCAAACAAAGTCATGTAAAGAAGCCCGTGCTAGCCTTTTTGACAAAGCAGCAAATAAGATGGTCATCTTAAGCCACTAATTTTTTTTTTCCCGAAAAGAATGGAATATTTTATTAATTTTCAACGAAGTTCTTCAGAAGATTAATGATAAAATCTTGATATATAAATTCAGAAATTACTACGTTGGGCCCAAAGAAAGCCCAAGCTATCTGAAGATGACTTGGCTTCTTTTATTCTGGTTCACCATCTACTTCTACAGGAGCATGGTTTGAATTCCATTTTTCAGAGTAATGATTAAACCAGGGAAGCTAGGAAAAAACCTTGGAGTTCCAGCTATGCAATGTTGTTTGTTGTTAGGTGCCGTGGAGTCAGTTCCAAGTCACAGCAACCCTGTCTACAACAGAACGAAACACTGCACAGTCGTGCACCATCCTCACAGCTGTTGTTATGTTTGAGCCCACTGTTGCAGCCACTGTGTCAATCCATCTCATCAAGGATCTTCCTCTTTTTTGCTGACCCTCACTTTACCAAGCATGATGTCCTTCTCCATACAATAACATCCTTAAATTCTCTACAGGCAATTTATCCTCCACCTTCTCACACAGTTGTCGAACAAGTTTCTAGCAGTGCCTTATTATTGCTATAAATTCATGTGCTTTTTTTTTTTCTTTCAGAGTCTCTCCTGAAAATGATTCCTTGGGAAAGAGAGATAAACCAGGTGCAAAGAAGTCCTAAATAGTTGTATAAATACATGGCTTCATTAAATTCCAGTCTACATATTCACTTTCACTTGTGAAATCAATGCAATCTAGATAAATAAGAACATCTGAATCCTTCAATCTAAATAAATGCCTCATAAAACAAAACAAACTGTTGCCACTGAGTCGATCCCAACTCCTAGAGACCTACAGGACAGGACAGAACTGCCCCATGGGGTTTCCAAGGAGCAGCTGGTGGATTTGAACTGCCAACATTTTGGTTAGCAGCCAAGCTCTTAACCACTGCACCACCAGGGCTCCACTGCCTCATACAAGGGAGCAAAATTCTGCAGCTGGAGTGGGAAAATCCATGGTCCTTATCTCTAAATTTGATTTTCCTCCAATAAACTTCAAACTGTTGTATTTGGGGGTATCTTATGTTTGAATAAACATATATTTTATGTTTGAATAAACATATATTTCATATACAGTTCCAGCTAATTGATGTTGCATAATTTTTTTGGTGAACTAGAAATTGAAACTAAACTCACATACATTTGACTTATATCATTGTCCTATAAAGATATCAGTTGGTGACTTCATGACCAGGTAGGTAGTTGGAAATGTAGTCTTTATACATATTTATGAAGATGCTGTTTCTCAGCAGTATGAAAATTCATCATTTTATGATAGAATCATCAGTACAGCTCCAGAGTAGTGGTCTCAGCTCCCCCAAGTCACTATAACAAGCGGCAACTTGTTATGCAGCGGTAGATAACTGATACACCCACCAAGAAGGAGTTGGTATATTTTAGTAAAAAAGCATACTGGAAAGGAAGATGGTCATATGGTTTTGATTCCTGGTTGCACCACAGATTAGCCATATGCAATTGGATAAACCTCTTAACCTCTGTAGACTACAATTCCCTCTTGGGCAAACAAAGTTTCATTGGACAATCTTTTAAGTCACTCGCTTATAAAGTTTATGCTTCTAAGTCACTGTTGTTGACAGCAGTTGTAGATCCAACTTAATCGAAGTTCTGGTTTTAGAATACTGGTTGTAACTGCCAGGAAAGCCCTGATTCTCACCTATTAAAGGAAAATGATACCTGTTACCTCTCTCAGAACAACGATTCTGCAAATAGTCTCAGAGAAGCTGCTATTTTTGGAGATGGTTTCTTTTTATAAGCTGAATAAATACAATACAATCGAGTAGTACTGATCTCTATGTACGAACCTAACAATAAAGACAAACCTAGAGAGTCTTTTAATCTTTTCCCTATTTGAGAACGAAATTATTTCTAAAAATCCTTAGTCATGACAATAAATTCTAACTGGAAGAATCTGTAGAAATACAGAAATATTTGATTGAAAATGCATCGTTTTCAGAGTTTCCACTTCCTAATGTTCTCATATTATCTTAGGTAGCAATAACTAAAAATGATATATAGTGCCTTATCCAAATTCTGACTCAACTGTAGTTGTTAATGAATCCACTTACTCTATAGCTTAACAAACATTAACCAGAGGTTTTGTATACATCATTTCTTGAATTAGCAAAATATTATAATAAACCTCAGGAAGCCCTTGTGGCATCAGTGAAAATGTCCTGTATCTACAGTCAGATGATCCACTGTTGAGTCCACGATCTGACTATTAGCTGTGTGACCCTGGACAAACCATTAACCTCTCTGAACTGCAGTTTCCTGCTCTATAAAAGAGGGATAATGACACCTGACCTGACTATTTCAAACAGCTATTGTGAGGCTCAAATGAGAGGTTTTTACAAATGCTCCATGGCCAATATCCAGCTACAGAAAGGAAAAGGAAAAGTGAGCGCCCACATAATTCTAAAATGAGTGCAATGCCTGAAAGTTGACTGTATGTCCATAATGCTGTAAAATTTTGGATAGAAATGATGAAACAGAGCTAGACTTTGTGTCTTCTTTTGTAATGAGCGTTTTCTTTTGTCAGTTCATATTCTTTCCCATTTTCTTTTTTTATTTTTTTTTTTTGCCCTTTTACTTTGTGTACCATGTGGCCTTCTCATTCATCTGCTCATCACCTCAACCAACAAACACTTACTAAGCACGCAGTGAACACCAAGGACACAGATGATCAGAATCGAGCACCTGGCCTGCGGAGCTCAGTCTAGTGGAAGCCAAGACATAGAAAACCGGCAAGAATGAAAAAATGGCCACGGTGATAAAGGAGCACCGATGAGGTACAACTATCTTTTTTGAGAGGCAGAGAAAGATGCCTTGAAAAGATCTCACAAAGGAACTGGCATTTGAGTTGTATCTTCAAGGATGGCACGTATTTTACCAGGCAGACAAAGGTCATCTGAAATAAATCGTAATATCACAGGGTATGTAATAATGATAAAAATAATAATATTAAGTTCTAACATATAGTCAAACATTTGCTATGTGTTAAAGAAGGAGTCTGGACTCTATTTTTTAAAGGGAAGAGGAGATATCTTTCATACTACATATTTCACATACCAAATACTCAATTTCTGATTTATTTACATAATCTTTTGGCAAATTAATGCCTCTAATTGATGCCTCTGTGCCATTGTGACCTCCAGTGACAATTTACCTCAAGGCTATGAATTTAGTAGTTTTAAATATGCAACCTTTAGTGTAAGCAGAAGAGAGAATAATTAACGATTAATTATTAACGAGTAGAAAGTTGTAATAATTTAACAATAATACATTTTAGATGGCTTGTCTTTCTGTTTATGAGGTGTTCAAGTCTAAAAAAAAATTGCAAATAAAATGCTAGCTATTAGAACCGTTAACAATTTAACTTGCTCTCTCTGCGGCATCAGAGAAAGGGTATTATTTATCACACTAAGTATATATTATAATCTTCTGTTGATAGTAAAAGATCAGAGATTACCTTGAATCAAACAGAATTATGATGCCATAACATTTTATCTTGTTACAGCTGATATCAATCACTAGAAGACAGTGAGCTGCAGGGCAGATTTTTCAGTCAATATCCCTGACATGTTCAAACATCTGAAATACAGCAACCAACTTCTTTGCGCTTTGGTTGTGAAAGAGAAAAAAGTAGCATAAATAAATACGTGGCTGATTGCTAATACCATACATGTTGCTAAATATCACTTGGTTTCTGAGCACCTAGCTAGGATTCTTACCTAGAAGTTCATCAAAGAAGAGAAAAGTGAGAGTCAAAGAGAAAGTAGAGCATTGTTTTAAGGGGAGAAACAAGAATGGTAACATCCTCGATAATAAGATTAGGGCAAAGACTTCTCCTGGTCTAAGTCTCTGGAGAAACATATATTCTCACTCTTTTATCAGAGAGCCGTACAAGGCCCTGACTGAAGTCACAAATCTCTCAAGCAAAGCCTCTTTCTCAGGAAGGGTCACAGCCTCTTTCCTGCATTTATCTTGAGTTATATCATGCACCTGTTCAAGGGGTAACCTGGGCCGACTTTTTCCTCTCTTCATGATTTTTTAATTGCAGAGGACTTTTCTTTCCTCCTCATTATGTTGGTGGCTTTGCATCCTAGAGAAAGATAGGACAGGGTCCTGGCATTTTTGCAACGTTCCGTGTGCACTCAACTTTTTTCAAATACGTCAGCTACGGAGAGGAGGGCATTTTAGCTGTAAAACCTTGTATTCGTCTTCACAGGCCAAGATTACAGTATGCTGATTCATGTCAAACACTCAGCACTGTATTCACTCCTTTGTCATGCGTGCCTCTTAATAGCTCTTCAAATGAATGACAGAACAAAAAGCTTTATTATAAAAGGTTATAGAGCTTGATTCTGAACCCCAAGTTTAATCTTTAATCTTTCCAAGGACTGACTGGGTATTAAAGTATTAAAAGATTTCAGGTTTGGAAATTCTTACATTATTTACATTAAAAAACAACAGTTGCTTACCCTGTGGATTGTAAAAGCATTTGCTTTTTTCTTCCTGTGGTGAGATGGTCACATACTACATCATAGAGAACGCAGAAAAACCTTCCAAAACTTGCAAAATTATTGGATGGGGACATTCACTTTTATGCAAACTATATGCATATTCATATAAAACAGTTCGAAAAAATGTACCAGGTATAATTAGCTTGTTTATGAATCTATTTGCTCTGCTATTAAGTAACAAATTTGTAGTAACCATGGCAACTGCAACATCACAAGAACAAATTCTATTTTTGTAATAATATGAGTACCTTTCTTAAAGCAACATTCTCAAATGCTACATTTTAAAATATTAAAAGAGGAGGCCTAAAAATACATCATTTCATTTTTTTTCATTAAATAAGGTCCCATTTTATATTCTGAGTTTATTTTAAATAAAAAAGCTGTTTGGGGTTTTTTGGCATGCTTGTGTGTGTATGTTTGCAAAAAAGAATATTTAAGAGTAAAGGGAAAAAATTGAAGATTAGGGGCTTAGTTAAGTTAACATATGTGGTTATAAGGTTAACTTTTTTTAATTTCATTATATTTGAAACAGTACAAATATATCAGTTTTCCAATTTTTTTAAATAAAAATGAAAGTCATACGTGGTTTTTCATTTAATTTTTATTTAAAATTCTTCTCCAATTTTCAACATTATATTTTATCAAAATCCAAATAATAACCTCTTTCTTCACTGTCAATTTGGGCAAGCTATGTTCTGCTTAAGGTCCAAAGGTAAAGCAAAAGTTTTGGACTTGATTGCTAACCTAAAGGTTGGTGGTTCAAACCTACCCCGTGATACCAAGGAAGACAGACCTGGCAAGCTGCTTCCATTAAGATTATAGTCAAGAAAACATTATGGAGTTACCCTGTAACACATGGGGTCGCCATGAGTTGGTACTGACTCGATGGCAACTAATAACAACATGTTTTGGCTAACACTTTGTTAAATTAATCAAACTATTATTTGTATGAGTTGGAA
This sequence comes from Elephas maximus indicus, assembly GCF_024166365.1. Classification (NCBI taxonomy): domain Eukaryota; kingdom Metazoa; phylum Chordata; class Mammalia; order Proboscidea; family Elephantidae; genus Elephas; species Elephas maximus. Next base: position 142,452,373 of record NC_064821.1, read on the forward strand.
CTGACTCAATGGTGCACAACAATACTTGTTGTAATCTAGGTGCCACCACTTCTAGGCATGCGATCTTGGGCTTTATATGTAACTTTCTTTAACTTCAGTTTTCTATCCTGTAAAATGAAGATAATAATAGTAATACCTGCATTATGGGATCACTGAGAAGGTAAAATTTGAAAATGCCAATATGGTGCACACACTTTTCAATTTTTTTTAATTACGACTCTATATTCAAGTGTGTTTTGTGACAAAAATCAGATCTAATCCTAAAATGAAAAAGTTGCAAATAATACAGACACTACAAATATCTGATTTCTGCATTTTCTCAAAGAGTAGGAGAGGAAAAATGGATGTCTTGGATATTGGGATGATAAAATTGAGAGAAAGGGTTGTGTAAAAACGTCCTTTGTCTTCTTTAAAAAAAAAAAATACTGGTCTGGGTTTGGACCCCAAATTCATTTCTTACTGAGTCTCATTTTCTCAACTGCATGTGAGATAATAATACCTACTTTCTCGGATTTTTTACATGAATAAAAATACTATAAAGCAGCTGTCATACTTTATGACACATAACTATTTGTCAAAAAGGCAGTGTGATGGTTAAGATTCTGTGTCAACATGCCTGAGCCATGATTCTCAGTGGTTTGGCAGTTACGGAATGATGTAATCTGGCAATTTTTCAATGATGTAGTTATCCTCCATTTTGTGATGTAATGTAATTATCTCCATGATGTGATCAGTTAATCAATTGTAAAGAGAGTTTCCCCAGTGGTGTGGCCTCCATCCAATATATATGGATGTTCCGCCAAAGCCTGCTGGCTTTTCCTGGCTCTGGATCATCTGACCTCCAGTTCTTGGGACTTGAGCCAGCGACTTGCCAGATTGCCTGCCAGTCTTGGTCAGCCTCTGCAGCCTATGAGCCAGCAGCTGCCATGTTATCTGCTGACCTTGGATTTGTCAGGCTCCTTAGACTGCAAGCCAGCAGCCTGCCATATGATCTGCTGATCTTGTGTTTATCAGCTACATGAGTCAGGAGAAGCTTCCAGCCTGACGCCTAACCCACAGGCTTGGGACTTGCTAGCCTCTACCCCTGTGTGAGACATTTTCTTGAGATAAATCTCCCTCTCTCTCTCTCTCTCTCTCTATGCATTTCACTGGTTTTGCTTCTCTAGAGAACCCAGCCTAAAACAGGTAGTTTATTTAATCCTCATCCTTCTTTTCTTAAAATCTTTTAGGCTTGGGGAAGTAAAGAGAGGGCTAAAGAGAAACTGAGCTGTTCAGTTACATTATATCAGACAAGTTTGGTTATTTAGTTGTATGCTCTGAACAGAAAAAAAAAAAAAAGAACCGAGAAGGAATTTCTCTGGACAGATTCTAGGAGACAGTGGTTGAGCCAGGATTCGACTGGCTTTCGAAGAGTGACCCAATGTGAGCTGAGATGGCAAAGCTACAGTCCTGAGACAGAGAAGTGGCTCACACCCAAACTGGAAGGTAGACAGTAAAAGCAAGTCCTAAAGAAAGGCCAGTGGTACTGAAGATTGAGCCTGACAAGGTAAAGGAGAGCCCAGAAAAGGTGAAATTAATATGAATCTGTAATCGTCCTCATCTGTCTATGTATTCAGCTCCATCATAACCATTCCTTAAAACACAGCCCCATTTCAGGCACTCCTGTTTCCCCTTACTCTTCTTTTTTTTTATATAGCACTCATCACATTTGAATGTGGTATACAGCTTGCTTGCTTATTGTACTTAGCATTTGTCTTCACATGACAGGAAGTAAACTTCAGAGATTTTTATCATTCTTTTTCACTACTGAATCCTCAGCATCCAAAAGACACTTAGAAAATATTTGCTAAATGAGTAAATCTTTGATATGGTGCTTGGCATACAGTAAGTATACAATAAAGATTATTATTACTGCTTTCATTGTATTCATTTTTCACAGATTAAAATTAAGGTCTTTGTGAGGGTTTTTATGGAAAAATGAATATCTACTTTATCCTCTTTAAGAAAAAAGAACCTAATTTTGGTTAGATTAATCATGAAAAAAATATTTGAACATAAATACTACCTCAGTCTTCTAAGAGACTATTATCTGTAACAGATTGATGACAAATCAATCTATTAGACTGTTTGATCAAAGAATTTAATTGCTAAATCTAATAATTATTCCCAATTATCCAAATGAACAGTAATTGCTAAGATAAGCCTCAAGTTTACCTGTTTTAGTGGGTTTCATATACATCCCCATCTCTTTAAGCTCTTTATTTGTAAAAATAAATAATTTGGAATTTTTTTTTTTATTCCTTCAACAATATAAGAACCCTAAAGCTGAGTTGCTTATGCTAAAGTAGGTACACACTTTAAGTGATTTGTTATTATTTAGAACTTTAAGAAGAAATTAATGATAATGGTGTGATTAGGTTTTATTTATCTCAGCCAATGCAGCAGAGATATAAATTTTCTCTAATCAAAGTCAATAACTGTCAGGCTGACCTGCCTTGTCTTACTTTCTGTGTGTATTTCGAAGGCATAGAAATGAGTCATTTCCTGAGGAATAACGTAGCTAGTGGTGTACTAAACAGGATTTACAATATTCCTAATGATAGAAAACATAGGCTATGAAAACAAAGGGAAAGGAGCATTGTATATATCACATAAAGAATTGGAAAAAGCGATTGCTTGGTAGGGCTCACTCCTAGTTGTTGGTGACACAGTCTGGTTCGAACTGTAGGGGAAGTGAAATGAGGGGGCCATGAACCAGTCTGTTTTATTTTAGGAGAGTCCTTACTGTAAATTTAGACAGAAAATTTCTTCTCCAGTTCCCTATATCAAACAGCATAAGGATGATCTGGCTAGTCATAGAACTAGTCTTATCTCAATTGTTTCAACCAAATTGTGCATAGGCTAGAAGGCATGTGTCATATCATGATAATTAAAAGTGATTTCATTTAGTTCTAAGAAAAATATTTCAAATGTATCATGTCTCCGCTTAATCTTTAGTCATTCATTCCTTCTAGAGAAAATATGTTAAGGTACATTTGAAAAATAATAGTACCTGTTGTATACAATTAGTAGGCTCAAAAATAATATTAACCAATGAATAAAAATCCAAGTGCAATGGGCATCATAGACAGGTAGAAAAATTGGTTTTAATACCTTCTCATGCTATGGCACAGACAGTCCTGCAAAATTTATTTTCCTTTTCTTCCACAATAACAGAGTCATAGCTAGCCCACCTACACTCTATTTCCTAGCCTCCCTTCACCCTTGCTGTTAGATGTGGCTTTGTGACTTTTCTTCTCCAACAGGATGTGAACAGAACTTATTGTAATAAATAAATGATGCTACTTCTAAGCCTGACCTATAAAGCTTCCCAAAACATCCCTACATATTGTTCCTTCTTTCTGATGAATAGGAATGATAATGATCTTAGATATCATGCATTTAAGATGGCTTAGTTGTTTTCAGCCTGGGTCCTTGAATGATATCCACCCTTTCAACAAATATATATTGAGTATTTCTTATGTGCTAGGCACTATATGAAGTCCCTGGGTGCTGAAAATGATTAAGCACTTGACTACTGGCTGAAAGGTTTGGCAGTTCAAACTCATCCAGAGGTACCTCAAAGGCAGGCCTGGTGATCTGCTTCTGAAAGGTCACATCTTGAAAACCCTATGGAGCAGTTTTACTCTGCACACATGGGGTTGTCATAAGTCGGAATCGACTCGAAAGCAAGCAATAACAAAAATTGGCAATATATGTTTCTAAAAATTATAAAACTTGACATATTAAATCAAAATGATGAAAATATTATTTCAATAAATTGAATCATGCCATCCAAAAAGTGATTTTGTAACATATGTAATGATGTGAGAAATGAGTATAATTTAAATAGAAAACTGCAAGACACAACACTGTCTGTATAGTATAATCCTAATTTTATCTGATGTTATAAGGGTTGGGTAGGCTCTCTCAAAACTCACTCCAATTTCTGCCAACTGCAGAAGGTAAAAAACTAAAAATGGCCTCTCTACAGCCCCTTGAAGCTGGGGCACCAGATGTGATTTGGATTCCCCTTTCATTTGGAAGGAAGTCTCATAGGGATAGAGGGAGAAAACCAGGGTGCAAAGCACCCATCCAAGTTGATGGTGTGGATCAGAGCAGTAGCACTGAGGTTGTAGAGCCAGGAGTCATAAGTAAAGTTTCTTTACTTTGCAGTTCCCTGACAGCATTTCTGAAAGCTTAGTCTAGAGGTTTTTCTTCAGTCTTCCAACAATTCTGCGATCTGCCTATATTCTCTAGTGAAGTATTTTGTGCTTAAACGAGCTAAAGTGATTTGTGTGTGTGTAGTTATTTCTTAATTCTTTGATTAAAGATTTCTTAAAACAATTTCTGAATCTAATCCATAAATTCTTGGCAACTATTATTTTGATTTTATACAAAAGGTTTATTCTCCTTAAGTATTTTAACACCAAATGTAATGTCTGGATGTTTCTGAAACTATTCTTTGACCATAGGCTGTTTTTATATCTCTATTTTGATAGTATGGAATCACTGAAATTTCTAACTTCTTCTGAAAGCTCTGTTACATACAATATTTATGTTCACAACATTAGCTACACTGCAAAAAGTGCAACTAAATGTTTTTTGAGTCTTTACAAAAACAATGACACAAATTCTATGCTCTGAAAATTGCGCTGGCATTGGATCCAGTGGGAAATCAGTTCAACACTCTAATTGCAAAAACTTTTTTTCTAAAAACAACATAATCCACTTTTTACAACCACATATTTAGATATTATATGTACATCGAGTTTTGCAATAAAACTTATTACTATTAAAAAGACATTTGTTATGCTAGATCATCAGTGGCCTCAATCTGAACTGACAATATGCTGACTTTCCTAGCATAAGTACAGGCAGACTTCTTAATTAACATTTATACCATGTTAATAAAATACTCTCTTGGCATTTTAGAATGAGAAATGCACAACTACATCTTCCTGTTGGAAACTGATAGGCCTTCAAAAAAAGTAAAATCATCATCATTATCACCATCATGGGTCAACTCTTTTTAGATAAAAAACAAAACTTCTGTACTACCTCTTCTTCCATACATTCTATGGTGAGTTTACAAGAACTGATAAATTAGGGAAGAAATATTATAATTCATGACATTATACAAAATATTGTTTAACCAGAATTGCATCTACTCAATGTACACTTATTAAAACTTTTTAAGTCATTTGTTAAATCATTGAATGTGTATTGATTGTCTAATTCGAACCAGTCATTTTGCCTGGTACTGGTCATACAATGGTAAGCTGTAGTTCGTGGAGCTAACAGACTAGACATAAGACAGAGCAAACACATGCAACAGAGAAACAGATATGTAATTGCAAGCACAGAACATGCAGCCAAGGTACTGCAGTAAAAGGTAGCCAGTCAGGGTCTACTTAGGGTGGTCAGGAGAGGCTCTCAGGGAAGACAGCATCCTAGCTAAGACTTGAAAGAGTAGGAAGCAATCATGTAAATATCAGAAGAAAAAATTCTCCCACTAAAGGAAATTGACCTTGTGAAAATCTTGTGGTAGAGACAAGCTAGCTTGGAGTATTTGATAAAAAGAGATGTTATGTTTTGAAATTATAACTATTTCTATATATAGAGAGAAATATATACACATATTTTTTTATATACATATATCACAATGAGTCAGAATCGACTCGAAGGCAGTGGATTTGGGTTTTTTTGGATATACTTACATACATATACATGTATACATTTACAGCCATATACACACACATAGCTATATATACATATATATGTATATATACACACACATACATATATAGCTATATACATACACATAGCATATACAAATACAGCTATATATGTATATATACACATATATCCCAACCCAAAACCCAGTGCTGTCAAGCCGATTCTAGTGACACATATACAGCTATGTAGAAATTGTTGCACATATAATATAAAATTTATGTTGTTATAATAAAATTGTCTTCAACTTCAAAACACTAAACCCCAGGCTATATAATCTGAAAATAAGTCATATAAACCAAAACCCAAACCAAACCCATTGCTGTCAAGTCTATTCTGACCCATAGTGACTCTACAGAACAGAGTAGAACTGTCCCATAGTGTTTCCAAGACTGCAATCTTTACCGAAGCAGACTGCCACATCTTTCTCCCGTGGGTTCAAACCGTTGACCTTTCAGTTAGTAGCCAAGCAATTAACCACTGCACCATCAGGGCTTAAGTCACATAGCCACTAACAAAAGTATCAAATTATGTAAAACAAAACCATAAAACAAGGAAGCAAGAAGAAAATTTGATTAAAGAAATGGTTATAGATCCAGATATTAAAAAGCAAAGTCAGAGGTAAATTTGAGGGAAATTATGGTCCTTGATCTCACTTTATCTGTTTGGGTTTGCTGAGATGAGCATCAGGGGACTTTTGGCTTCCTCCCAGAACTTCAGGATGAACTGTTAACCTAAGACCGTGTTCTCTTCCCCTAACCCTTTACAAATCACAACTGCATGACTGAGATAAAGAGGACTGCCATACTCTGTCATTATTATTTTTATCAAAAAAATACATAGCTGTAAAATGATTAACTATCTGATATAGTGCTGGAAGATAAGCCCCTCAGGCTGGAAGGCTCTCAAAATATGACTGGGGAAGAGCTGCCCCCTCAAAGTAGAACTGACCTTAATGACGAGGATGGAGTCAAGCTTTTGGGACCTTCATGTGCTGATGTGACACGATTCAAAATGACAAGGAACAGCTGCAAACAACTATTAATAATCACAATGTGTAAAGTACAAGGTCATCAAAATTAGAAGTGGTCAAAAATGAAACGGAATGCACAAAAATTGATATTCTAAGCATTAGTGAGCTGAAATGGACTGGTATTAACCATTTTGAATCAGACAATCATATGGTCTACTATGCCAAGAATTACAAATTGAAGAGGAATGGTGTCACGTTAATTGTCAAAAAGAACATTTCAGGATCTTTCCTGAAGTATAATGCTGTCAGTGATAGGACAACATCCATATGCCTACAAGGAAGACCAGTTAATACAACTATTATTCAAATATACATATCAACTATTAAACCAAAGATGAAGAAATTGAAGATTTTTATCAATTTCTGCAGTCTGAAATTGATCAAGCATGCAATCAAGGTGCATTGATAATCACTGGTGATTGGAATGCATAAGCTGGAAGCAAAGAAGGACCACTGTTTGGAAAATATGGCCTTGGTGATAGAAACAATACCAGAGATTGCACGACAGAATTTTGCAAGACCAATGACTTCTTCATTGCAAATCCCTTTCTTCATCAACATAAACAGCAACTATACACGTGGACCTCCCCCAATGGAATACACAGGAATCAAGTCAACTACACCTGTGTGAAGAGACAATGGGAAAGCACAATATCATCAGTCAGAACTAGGCCAGGAGCTGAATGCAGAACAATCAATTGCTCATATGCAAGTTCAAGTTGAAACTGAAGAAAATTAGAACAAATCAATGAGAGCCAAAGTACAACCTTGAGTATATCCCACTTGAATTTAGAGAACATCTCAAGAATAGATTTGACGCATTGAACGTGAATGACCAAAGTTCAGACAAACTGTGAAATGACATCAAGGACATCATATATGAAGAAAGTAAGAGGTCATTAAAGAAAGAAAAAAGACTAAGATGGATGTCAGAAGAGACTCTGGAACTTGCTCTTGAGAGTCGAGTAGTTAAAGGTAATGGAACAAATACTAAGTAAAAGCTGAACAGAAGATTTCAAAGGGCAGATCGAGAAGACAAAGTAAACTATTACAATGAAACATGCAAAGACCTGGATATAGAAAACCAAAAGGAAATAACATGCTCAGCATTTCTCAAGCTGAAAGAATTAAAGAAAAAATTCAAACCTCAACTTCCAATATTGAAGGATTCTATGGGGAAAATATTAAACAGCTCAGGAAGCATCAAAAGAAGATGGAAGGAATATACAGATTCACCATAGCAAAAAGAATTAGTCAACCTTCAACCATTTCAGGAGGTAGCATATAGTCAAGAACCAATGGTACTGAAAGGAGAGGTCCAAGCTGCACTGATGGCATTGGCAAAAAACAAAGCACCAGGAATTGACAGAATACCAATTGAGATGTTTCAACAAATAGGTGCAATACTGGAAATGCTCACTTATCTATGCCAAAAAATTTGGAAGACAGCTACCTGGGCAACCAACTGGAAGAGATCCATATTTGTACCCATTCCAAAGAAAGCTGATCCAACAGAATGTGGAAATTATCAAACAATATTATTAATATCACATGCAAGCAAAATTTTGCCAGAGATTATTCAAAAGTAGTTGCAGCAGTATGTTGACAGGGAACTCCCAGAAATTCAAGCCAGATTCAGAAGAGGACATGGAACCAGGGATATCACTGCTGATGTCAGATGGATCTTAGCTGAAGGCAGAGAATATCAGAAAGATGTTTACCTGTGTTTTATTGATTATGCAAATCATTCAACTATATGGATCATATCAAATTATCAATAATATTGCAAAGAATGGGAATTCCAGAACATTTAATTGTGCTCATGAGGAACCTGTACTTAGACCAAGAGGTAGTTGTTTGAACAGAATAAGAAAATACCGGCATGATTTAAAGTCAGGAAACATTTCCATCAGGGTTGTATCCTTTCACCATATTTATTCAATCTGTATGCTGAGCAAATAACCTAAGAAGCTGGACTATATGAAAAAGAATGGGCATCAAGATTGGAGGAAGTCTCATCAAAAACCTATGATATGCAAATGACACAACCTTGCTTACTGAAAGTGAAGAGGACTTAAAGCACTTACTGATGAAGATCAAAGACTACAGCCTTCAATACGGATTACACCTCAACACAAAGAAAACAAAAATCCTCATAACTGGAACAATAAACGACATCATCATAAACAGAGAAAATACTGTAGTTGTAAAGGATTTTATTTTACTTGGATCCACATGGGAGCAGCTGTCAAGAAATCAAAAGACATTTCATTTGGCAAATCTGCTGCAAAAGATCTCTTTAAAGTGTTATAAAGCAAAAATATTACTTTAAGGACTAAGGTGCACCTGACCCAAGCCATGGTGTTTTCAATCACCTCATATGCATGCGAAAGCTGGGCAATTAATAAGGAAGATGGAAGGACTGATGCCTTTGAATTATGGTGTTGGTGAAGAATATTGAATATACCATGGATTGCCAGATGAACAAACAAATCTGTCTTGGAAGAAGTATAGCCAGAATGCTCATTAGCTGCAAGGATGGCAAGACTTGTTCTCACATACTTTGGACATATTATCAGGAGGGACTAGACCCTGGAGAAGGACATCATGCTTGGTAGAGTGTCATCAAAAAAGAGGAAGACTCTTGTCTTAGGCTGGGTTCTCTAGAGAAGCAAAACCAGAGAAGTGTACAAATATATATAAAGGGAGATATATATAAAAAAAATGGCTCGTACAGTTGTAGAGGCTGGAATGTCCGAAGTCCATGGGTCAGATAGAGGCTTCTCCTGATTCACATAGCTGCACGGGCTGGTGAACACAAGATTGGCAGGTCAGAGAGCAGGGCTGTTGTTCACTGGCTGCAAAGATCAATGAATCCCAAGATTGGCAGGCAAGGTCGCAGGTAAGCTGCTAGCTCAAGTCTCAAGAACCAGAGGTCAGAAGAACAGGAGACAGCTGCAGGATCCAGCAGGAGCAAAGAGCTCCCAAGCCTTGCCAGAATGTCCGCTTACATTGGATGCAGGCCACATGCTCAAGGAAATTCCCTTTCAAGTGACTGGCTATTCACAGCAGATCCTATCATGGGGGTGATCACATATCACAAATAATCTCAACAGGGACATGATCACAATATTATATGATTGCCTAAACACTGAAGATCATGGCCCAGCCAAGCTGACACACAATCTTAACCATTGCAACCCTCAACAAGATGGACTCACACAGTGGCTGCAACAACAGGCTCAAGCACAACAATGATTGTGAGGATGACGCAGGACCGAGTAGTGTTTCGTTGCATTGTACACAGGGTCACTATGAGTCAGAATTGCCTCCATGGCACCTAACAACAATGACAACAAAACAGTTGAATAAGAATTAAATTTATTAGATGATGTCTAATTACAGAAAAATTTAAGAAGATACAAATAGACGTAATTAGATACTTTGCTCTCTAACATACTAATTTGGAACTGCTATCAATTACCACATAAACTAACCGCAACTGCCAGTATGACTTCCTCATGCCTACATGACTGCAATGTATTGCGTATGTCTGCCAAACTAATTCAACCCACCAATCTTACATTAAATTTACACTTGTCTCTTCCATCAGATCGACATCCTCTAGGAAAAAGATGATATTTATATTGGTATCCTTAAACCTAGACTATTGCTTAAAAATATTTTTGGGAATAATAAATGAAAATGGCTACATTTTATACTCCTTAGTCACTGATCTCACTGCTTAAGTTGTAGATAATTCCAAACAATATTAATTTAGTATGATTCCTCATCTCCTGATTTGAAAAAAACAAATATCTCAGATAGGCAAACTAGGTCATAAGGTCTCTAAATAGTTCTGGGCTTTGGTCCAGTTTAGCACCAAAAGCCCTTATGTTCACGGGAATCTTGGACACGTAGCTTCAAGAATCATTCCACTGCTTGTCTTTTTCCATAGTCAGCTAATAGTTTACTTTTCACATTTTTTTATATATTTTTTTCTTACCTACCCAACCTCTGAAAGAGATACATTAATTTTCTTTGTCAGAATATCTGTTGATCAAATAGTTCCCTCCTGGGGACTTGGCCAAGTGACCAAAGCTAGAATTTGAGTCTTAAGGAGTCAGTGGGCTCAGAATACTACTCTTCTTTGTCCAGACCAAACAGAAATGCCAAGTTCAAAGGCAGAAGGATGTTAATTGTGGCAGTCAGAATAATGGCCTCCCAAAAATGCCCCAGCTCCTTAACTGCGATATGACTACATTTTTACAAAAAAAATTCCTTAATGTGTATGCAAATATGTGTGTGTGGGTATATGTAGGCATGTAGAATTCACTTATTTATAATTATAGTTTATTTAATTAACATATTCTGAATACCTTTAGAGGAGAATGCAGTATCCAGCATTTTTTGCTATGGTGGAAATGTAAAAACTTTGTTGCATTTAATTGAATTGTGACAACATTTTTTTTCTACAACGGAAATGCCTGTCTCTATTTTATTGTGATAAAGTAATCCATTGTTTACTATACAAAATTAAGAAAATCACTTGTAGTCCCACCACCCACTTATAACCACAATGAATAAATTAATACAGGATTCTAGACAATTTTCTATGCAAATATACGTATTTTAATAAAGATAGTGTTGCACTATCAATCCTGTTCTGTCACTTTATTTTATAATTTAGGAATATGTCACCTGTGTAATTTGGGGGAGAGAGATGCATTAAGAGGATTTGTGACAAGTTTTGTTCTGTGTATCCAGTGTTATCTCTTCTTCAAGAAAATTTCCAGTACTATTGATGTGCTCAAAAAAAAAAAAAAACAATGTATTATAAAAGGCGTTCTCAGTTTCTGTAGTAAATCTTAATTTCTTCACACTATGTCCAAAGGGCCATATAGATCAACAAAGAGAGTAAGTAAAACCACTCATAACCCATGCCTACAGAATAACTAGAACACAAGAATACTACAAATTTCAAATTCTGTGTAATTTATGGAAATAAATACCAAATCTAGCAGAGCCAGAATCTGAGCCCATATAGACCAGAAATGTTACACATAAAGACAGGGAAGGCACATGAGCTTATAGGTATGGAGCACAGATAAAATAGCCTCCGCATAGAGAGTGCCCGACTTGACATGAGGAAATGCAAAAACAAGTCTGAGACATGCTACATCAGAGCACCAGTCACTGAGAAATCAAAAGGATAAGACCAGAAATAGCACTCTTGGGAGAGAACCACTTATAGAAGGAAAAGACAAGCTTACAAAGGATGTCACTGGGGACTTAAAAGTGAAAAAAAGAAAGAAAAAAGAAATGGAAATTAAAGATTCTACTCAAACAAAAGAGGATCACAAAATCAGAAGACTAATCCTCCCTTCTGCAAAAGAAAAAAAAAATGCCATCATTTAAAGAAAATAAATGTTACCATATTGAAAGAAAGAAATACTCGTAAATTAAACAGCCTAGTAAGCCACCTAAACTCATCCTCCTTTGTACACATCATACTTATGACTAGTCTAAAAACTCAAGCATGTTTTAAAAAAACAATAATGTCAGCATCCATATGAAACTACTATACAAAGAAAATAGAAAATATGAATCAAAATATTTCAGCTTATATTCTTTATTAAATGACAATAAATCAGAAGGAAACTGAACTAAATATCCTTCAGCAAGAATTTACAGATATTAAAAAATCTTAAGTCATAAATTAAAAACTTCAAAAAATAAGTGGACAAAAAATTTATAAAGATATGAAATGAAAATTGCCAAATTCAGAAAAGAAATTGTATTTTTAGAAAGATAAAAACCACCTTAGAAATAATGACTAAATTAAAAGATGCTCAAGGAACAGTAGATTGAACAATAACAAAAGAATATTTAAATGCAAAAATAGAGGTATGGGACAAAATCAAGAGCAAAAGTTTGTGCATGATCAGAGTTCCAGAACAGGGGAGGAAAATGGAAAACACAGAGAAGACTATTGAAGATTTGCTGTCAGAAAACTTCCCAAATATCATGAAAGATGAAAAGCTGACCATTCAAAACTCAACGAACCCCATGTAGGATAGGCATTGAAAGAAAGTTACCAAGACATCATAACTACACTTGCCAAAACTAAAGACAAAGAAAGAATCCTGAGAGCAGCTTGAGAAAAAGGAAAACTCACTTAGGAAGGGGGAACAATAAGACTAAACTGATTAATCATCAGAAACTATGTAGGCAAGAAAGCAATGGGATGACGTACATTAAAAAACAAAGGAAAAAAAACTGCCAACCGAGGATAATATATCCTGTAAAATCCTCTCTCAAATACAATGGTGAAATTATGACAGCTCCAGAAATTAAGGCAATTTATTTTAAAAAAAAAAAGGGGGGGGGACTATACACTGTAGATATAGAACTTTCAGATGGAGAGGAAATCAAATCAAATTATAAAAGACTGGTGCAAACTTAAGAAGATACGGGTAAATTCAAGGTAACCGCAAAATTAACAAACCTAGTCATCAAAACGTAAAAGAAGAAAAACATAAAGTCTCAGTAAACACAAAATCTATAATCATGAAAAAAAAAAATCTACAAACAAAAGGAACTCAGCACAGGAATGTAAGAGGAACAAAGAAAACTCAGTACCACAAAAAAAAAAAAAATCGTATGACAATAATAAACTCAAACCTACTGATAATCACACTGAATGTAAATGGATTAAATGCACCTATAAAGAGACAGACTGGCAGAATGGATAAAAAACCATGACCTATCAATATGCTGTCTAGAAGAGACACGCCTTAGACACAAAGATATAAATACATTAAAATCAAAGTATGACTTTCCTTTCGGTGCTGCGGCCAGAGCCATGAGTATGCTCAGGCTTCAGAAGAGGCTTGCCTCCAGTGACCTCCACTGTGGCAAGAAGAAGGTCTGGTTGGACCCCAATGAGACCAATGAAATTGCCAATGCCAACTCCCGTCAGCAAATCCGAAAACTGATCAAAGATGGCCTGATCATTCGCAAGCCTGTGACCGTCCATTCTCAGGCTCGATGCCGGAAAAATACCTTAGCCCACCGCAAGGGCAAGCATATGGGCATAGGTAAGCGAAAGGGTACTGCCAATGCTCGAATGCCCGAGAAGGTGACCTGGATGAGGAGGATGAGAATTCTGCACCAGCTGCTCAGGAGATACCATGACTCTAAGAAGATTGACCACCACATGTATCACAGCCTGTACCTGAAGGTGAAGGGGAATGTGTTTAAGAACAAGCAGATTCTCAGGGAACACATCCACAAGCTAAAGGCAGACAAGGCCCACAACAAGCTTCTGGCTGACCAGGCTGAGGCCCACAGGTCTAAGACCAAGGAAGCACGCAAGTGCCGTGAGGAGCGGCTCCAAGCCAAGAAAGAAGAGATCATCAAGACTGTCCAAGGGGGAGAAAACCAAGAAATAAAGCTGCTCCCCATCTCTTGTCTGTACATAATGGCTTTGGCAGTCACATAGATCAGTTGTTCAATAAAACAAGCCTTTATCTGCCTGCCTCTCAAAAAAAAATTAAAGTATGAAAAAAAACCATCCGGCAAACAGTAACCAAAAAAGGGCAGGAGTGGCAATACTAATCTCAATAAAATAGGCTTTAAGGCAAAATCAACCATAAAAGGCAAGGAAGGGCATTACATAATGATTAAAGGGACAATTCACCAAGAAGACACACCTTAATAAATATCTACACATACAACAACAGGGCTCCAAAATACATAAAACAAACTCTTAACAGCATGGAAAAGAGAAATAGACAGTTTCACGATAATAGTAGGACACTGCAACACACCACTCTCAGGAAAGGACAGAACATCTAGAAAGAAACTCAGCAGAGATACAGAAGATCTAAAGGCCAAAATCAACGAACTTGATCTCACAGACTTATATAGAACAATCCACCCAACAGCAGAAAAGTATACATTCTTTTCCAATGCACATGGAACATTCTCCAGAACAGACCACATCTCTGGCCACAAAGCAACACTCAATAAAAATCCAAAACATCAGAATAACACAAAGCAGTCTCTTTGATCACAATGCCATAAAAGTAAAAATCAATCACAGGAAGAGCAAGGGAAAAAATCGAATACATGGAAACTGAAAAACACCTCACTTAAAAACAACTGGGGAATAGAAGAAATTAAAGAGGGGGAAAAAAAATCCTAGAATCAAATACGAATGAAAACACATCAAACCAAAACTGGGACACAGCAAAGGCAGTGCTCAGAGACCAATTTAAAGCAATAAATACACACAAAAGAAGAAGAATGGGCCCAAATCAAAACATTAGCCCTACGACTTGAACAAACAGAAAATAAAAGCAAACAAAGCCCACAGGCATCAGACGAAAAGAAATATTAAAGATTAGAGCAGAAATAAATGAAATAGAGACCAGAAAAACAATAGAAAGAATCAACAAGACCAAAAGTTGTTTCAACAACAAAACGGACAAATTGTTGGCCAAACTGACAAAAGAAAAACAGGAGAGGATGCAAATAACCCAAATAAGAAATGAAACGGAGGGCATTACAACAGACCCAAATGAAATAAAAAGAATCATAACAGAATACTATGAAAAATTATACTCCAAATTGAGAACCTAGAGGAAATAGACAAATTTCTAGAAACAACCTACCTAAACTAACACAGCTGAGATAGAAAATCTTAACAGACTCATAACAAGAGAAGAGATTGAAGAGGTAATTAAAAAAAAACTCCCAACAACAAATCCCTGACCCAGACTGCTTCACTGGAGAATTCTACCAGACATTCAGAAAAGAGCTCACATTAGTACTACTCAGAATACTTTAGAGCACAGAAAAGGAAGGAATACTCCCAAATTCATTCTATAAAGCCAGCAATATCCTGATACCAAAACCAGGCAAAGACATCACAAAATAAAATTACAGACCAATATTTCTCATGAATATAGATGCTAAAACTCCAATCAAGGGAATTGAGCTTTGTATCAAAAAAATAGTAATACACCACAACCAAGTGGGACTCATACTAGGTACACAAGAATGGTTCAACCTTAGAAAATCAATGTAATCCACCACAGAAATAGAACAAAAGAAGAGAATCACATGATCATCTCAATCAATGCAGAAAAGGCATTCTATAAAGTCCAACACCCATTCCTGATAAAAAACTGTCAATAAAATAGGAAAAGAATTCCTCAACATAATAAACGGCATCTATACAAAGCCAACAGCTAATATCATTCTCAATGTAGAGAGGCTGAAAGCATTTCCCCTGTGAATGGGAACAAAACAAGGATGGCCTTTATCACCACTCCTACTTAACATGGTGCTATTTTTTTTTTTTTAGAAGTCCTAGCTAGAGTGTAATGCAAGTAAAAGAAATAAAGGGCATCCAAACTGGCAAGGAAGAAGTAAAACTACCCCTATTCACAGATGGTAAGATTCTATCACATAGAGAACCCCAAAGATTGTACAAGAAAACTACAGGAATGAATAGAAAGATTCAGCAGAGTAGTAGGATACAAAATCAACATACAAAAATTAGTTGGATTCCTATACATAAACAAAGAGAACTTTGAAAAGGAAATGAGGAAAAAAATATCATTTATAATAGCCCCTAAAAAGATAAAATATTTAGGAATAAATCTAACCAAAATCTAACTAAAAGACCTACAAAGAAAACTACAAAACACTATTGCAAGATACCAAAAGAGACCCTCATAAATGGAAAATCATACCTTGCTCACGGAAGTGAGGACTCAACATTGTGAAAATGTCAATTCTACCCAAAGTGATCTACAGATATAATGAAATCCCAATCCAAATACCAACAGCATTCTTTAACAAGATGGAAAAACTAATCACCAGGTTTATATGGAAAGGAAAGAGTCCCTGGATAAACAATGCATTATTGAAGAAAAAGAACAAAGTAGGAGGCCTTACACTACCTGGTCTCAGAACTGACTATACAGCCATGGTGTTCAGAACAGCTGGGTACTGGTACAATGACAGATACATAGACCAATGGAACAGAAACAAGAACCCATAAGTAAATCCATCCACCAATGGTTAGCTGATCTTTGACAAAAGAACAAAGTCCATTAAATTGGGAAAAGAGACAGTCTTTTAAAAAAAATGGTGCTGGCAAAATTGGATGTCCATCTGTAAAAAAAAAAAAAATTAAAGAGGACCCATACTTTACATCATACACAAAAACTAACTCAAAATGGATCAAAGGCCTAAATATAAACCCTAAAATGATAAAGATCACAGAAGAAAAACTAGGGACAACACTAGAGGCCTTAATACATGGCATAAACACAATACAAACTATAACTAAGAATGCACAAACACCAGTAGATAAGCTAGATAACTGGGAGCTCCTAAAAATTAAACACACTCATCAAAAGACTTCACCAAAAGAGTAAAAACGGAACCTGCAAACTAGGAAAAAAATTTTTTGGCTATGACATATCCAACAAGGGTCTAATCTCTAAAATCTATAGAATACTTTAACACCTCAACAACAAAAAGACAAATAATCCAGTCAAAAAACGCAAAGTTTATGAACAGGCACCTCACCAAAGAAAACTTTCAGGCAATGGTTAAATGCTACAGCTGCTAACCAAAGGTCCCCAGTTC
The DNA here is from genome assembly GCF_024166365.1 of Elephas maximus indicus. NCBI lineage: Eukaryota > Metazoa > Chordata > Mammalia > Proboscidea > Elephantidae > Elephas > Elephas maximus. The sequence goes on from NC_064821.1 coordinate 142,469,849, forward strand.
GAATCCACCAGCCGTTCCTTGGAAACCCTATGAGGCAGTTCTACTCTCTCCTACAGGGTCGTTATGAGTCAGAATCGACTCGATGGCAATGCATTTAAGGGACACATGAGGAAATACTCGCGATCATTAGCCATTACAGAAATACAAATCAAAACTACAATGAGATACCCTCTTACCTCGACGTTACTGGCACTAATCAAAAAAAAACAGAAAATAACAAATGTTGGAGAGGTCTCACAACATGGATGAATCTGGAGGACATTATGCTGAGTGAAATAAACCAATCACAAGAAGACAAATATTGTATGAGAACACTACTATAAAAATTCGTGAAAAGGTTTACACACACACAAAAAAAATCTTTGATAGTTATGAGGGAGAGGCGGGGTGGGGATGGAAAAACACTAAATGCACAATAGATAAGTGGTAACTTTGGTGAAGGGTAACACAGTACACAATATACCAGGGAAGGCAGCAGAACTTGTACAAGGCAAGGCCATGGAAGCTCCATAGACACATCCAAACTCCCTGAGGGACCGAATTACTGGGATGGGGGCTGCAGGGACCATGGTCTCTGGGAACACCTAGTTCAACTGACATAATATAGTTTTTAAAGAAAATGTTCTACATTCTACTTTGGTGAATAGCGTCTGGGGTCTTAAAAGCCTGTGAGTGGCCATCTAAGATACTCCACTGGTCTCACCCCAAGGGAGAATGAAGAAAACTAAAGACACAAGGGAAAGATTAGTCCAAAGGACTCATGGACCACAACTATCACGGTCCCCACCAGTCTGAGTCCAGTATAACTAGATGGTGCCTGGCTACCACCACAGACTGCTCTGTCAGGGATCACAATAGAGCTGGAGAAAAATGTAGAACAAAACTCTAATCCACAAAAAAAGGCCAGATTTACTGGCCTCACAGAGACTGGAGAAACTCCAAGAGTATGGTCCCTGCACACCCTTTTAGCTCAGTAATGACTTCAATCCTGAGGTTCACCCTTCAGCCAAAGATTAGACAGGCCAATAAAACAAAAGGAGACTAAAGGAGCACACCAGCCCAGGGGTAAGGGCTAGAAGCCAGGAGGGAACAGAAAAGTTGGTAATAGGAAACCCAAGGTCAAGAAGAGAGAGTGTTGACATTTCGTGGGGTTTTAACCAATGTCATAAAAAAAAAAAAAAATTGTACTGTTTATTGAGAAGCTACTTTGTTCTGTAAACCTTCATCTAAAATATGATATAAATAAATAAAAACCTATGGAGCACAGTTCTACTCTAAAGAACATGGGTCGCCATGAGTTGGAAAAAAAAGAAAAAACTCAAAATTGTACCTTTAGAAGGCAGAAAAATCTAATGAAAACACTAATAACCCACTAACCCACTGCTATCGAGTTGATTCTGACTCATAGCGACCCTATAGAACAGAGTAGAACTGCCCCATAGAGTTTCCAAGGAGCGCCTGGTGGATTTGAACTGCCGACCTCTTGGTTAGCAGCCATAGCACTTAACCACTATGCCACCAGGGTTTCTGAAAATATTAATAAGGCTGTACAAAATAATTTACAGGAAACACTGATTTTTACTCTTCTGGAATGAACAGTTCAAATTACAGAGTATTTTAAGAAAATATTTCTTATTCTTATTTCAAGGGTATTTCTTTTAGAGAAAATAAATCAGAGTGTTTTAAGGAAAAAAAAAAAAAAAAGAACATTTCAGTATCTACCCTGAAGTACAACACTGTCAATGGTAGGATAATATCCATATGCCTAGAGGAAAGACCAGTTAATACAACTATTATTCAAATTTATGCACCAACCACTAATGCCAAAGATGAAGAAATTGAACATTTTTACCAACTTCTGCAGTCTAAAATTGATCAAATGTAAAATCAAGATGCACTGATGATTACTGGTGATTGGAATGCGAAAGTTGAAAACAAAGAAGGATCAGTATGTGGAAAATATGGCCTTAGTGGCAGAAACCACACCAGAGATCACATGATAGAATTTTGCAAGACCAACAACTCATTCACCGGAAACAACCTTTTTCAACAGCACAAATGGTGAGTATACACATGGACCTCGCCAGATAGAGTACAGAGAAATCAAAGTGACTACATCTGTGGAAAGAGACGATGGAAGCTCAATACCATCAGTCAGAACAAGGCCAGGGGCCGGCAGTGAAACAGACCATCAACTGCTCTATATTTAAGTTCAACCCGAAGCTGAAGAAAGTTAAAACAAGTCCATAATACCCAAATCATGACCTTGAGTATATCCCACCTGAATTTAGAGACCAACCCAAGAATAAATTTGATGCATTGGACACTAATGACCAAAGATCAGATGAGTTGGTGGGACGACATCAAGAACATTGTACATGAAGAAAATCAAAGGTCATTAAAAAAAAAAAAAAAAACAGAAAAGAAAAAAAAAGAGGAAAATTGATGTCCGAACTGACTCTGAAACTTGCTCTTTAAGGTAGAGTGGCTAAAGCAAACGGCAGAAATGTTGAAATAAAAGAACTGAACAGAAGATTTCAAAGGGCAACTCGAGAAGACAAAGTATTATGATGAAATGTGCAAAGACCTGGAGTTGGAAAACCAAAAGGGAAGAACACACTTGGCATTTTCAAGGCGAAAGAACTTAAGAAAAAAATCAAGTCCCAAGCTACAATATTGAAGATTCTATGGGCAAAAAACTGAACGATTCAGGAAGCCTCAAAAGAAGATGAAAGGAATATACAGAGTCACTGAACAAAAAAAATTTGGTCGACGTTCAACTATTTCAGGAGGTAGCATATGATCAAGAACCAACAGTACTAAAGGAAGAAGTCCAAGCTGCACTGAAAAAAAAGGCACTAAAGGCACTGGTAAAAAACAACGCTCCAGGAACTGACATAACACCAACTGAGATGTTTCAACAAATGGATATAATGCTAGAAGTGCTCACTCATCTATGTCAAGAAATTTGAAAGACAGCTACCTGGCCAATCGACTGGAAAAGATCCACATTCGTGACTATTCCAAAGGATTGGCCATTCCAATGGACTGAACCAATGAAATGTGGAAATTATTGAACAATATCATTAATATCACAGGCAAGTAAAATTATACTAAACATAATTCAAAAACAGCTGCAGCAGTACATTGACAGGGAATTCAGAAGAGGATGTGGAATGAGGGATATCATTGCTGATGTCAGATGGATCCTGGCTGAAAGCAGAGAATACCAGAAAGATGTTTGTCTGTGTTTTAATGACTATGCAAAGGCATTCAAGTTTGTGGATGATAAAAAATTGTGGATAATTGCAAAGAATGGAAATTCCAGAACACTTAACTGTTCTCATGTGGGACCTGGACTTAGACCAAGAGGCAGTCGTTCAAACAGGACAACAGGATACTGTGTGGGTTAAAATCAGGAAAGATGTGTGTCAGGATTATACTCTTCAACCATACTTATTCAATCCATATGCTGAGCAAATAAGCCAAGAAGATGGACTATATGAAGAGGATTGGAAGCTGACTAGTTAACAACCTGCGATGTGTGGATGACGCAACCTTCCTTGCTGAAAGTGAAGGGGTCTTGAGGCACTTACTGATGAAGATCAAGACTACAGCCTTCAGTATGGATTACACTCCAATATAAAGAAAACAAAGTTCCTCATGACTGGACAAATAAGCGACATCATTATAAATGGAGAAAATATTGTGGTTGTCAAGGATTTCATTTTACTTGGATCCAGAATCAACACCCACGGAAGCAGCTGTCAAGAAATCAAATGACGTACTGTATCGGGCAAACCTGATGCAAAAGACCTCTTTAAAGTGTTGAAAAGCAAAGCTGTCACCTCGAGAACTAAAGTGCACCTGACCCAAGCCATGGTATTTTAAATTGCCCCATATGCATGTAAAAGCTGGGCAGTGAATAAGGAAGACTGAAGAATTGATGCCTTTGCATCATGGTGTTGGAGAAAAATATTGAATATACTATTGTCTGCCAGAAGAATGAACAAATCTGTCTTGGAAGAAGTACAGCCAGAATGCTCCTTAGAAGTGAGAATGGTAAGATTTCGTCTCACATACTTTGGACATGTTATCAGAAGGGACGAGGCCCTAAAGAAGGACATCATGCTTGGTAGAGGGTCAGTGAAAAAGCGGAAGACCCCCAACAAGACGGACTGACACAGTGGCTACAACAATGGGCTTAAACATAGTACATATTGTGAGATTGGACCAGGCAGTGTTTCATTCTGTTGTACATATGGTCACTGTGAGTCGGAACCAACCGGATGGCAACTAACAACACATAACAGCTATAAAACAGATAAACCATGACACATGCCACAATAGCAGCAGAGAAAGTACGATGTAATAGGAGAAAGTGATTTACTTCCAACTTTTGAGGGGGTGCTCAAGAACAGTGGCCAGAATAGCTTCATGGATGACGTAAAGTTTGGGACATGCTTGACATGAAAGAAGCATTTTTCCAAAGTATTGTGGGTAAAGTCCTTCAGTTGGAAAAAGCATAAAGCAAGGCTCAGAGGCTGGTAAATGCATGGGGTTTGAGAAGTCTTAAGTGAATTCAAGACACAGTCTATGGCAGTAAGTATCCATGCATTCATTCAAAAAATATTTATTGATCGCTTCTCAACCTTTTGGCTAAGATCAAGTATAGAAACTGTCCTTTCAGTTTAATATTTGATACGTCCACGTCTGATGACAATATATTAAATGGATTTTTGGAATTTGAAAATGGAATGGGAGCGTGCTTCATCCACCCCATTCATCAACCCGGTATTGCAGTACCGCCAAAAAGAAAAACAGTATTTATTGAGCACCTCCAGGATGTGCCTTGGTTGACATGCTTCAGGACTCTGAAAGTTTACCTTAGAAAATAAGGTGCTGTTGAAGGCTTTTAAGTTGTGTAAAATATGATGGTAGTCCCTCGGTGATAAAAATGCTTAACATTTTCAACTGCTAGCCAAAAGTTTGAAGGTTTGAGTTCACCCAAAGGTGCCTCAAAAGAAAGACCTAAGAGGAGGAATGTGCTGGCTCATTAAGGGGAGAGCACCGGGGAGCGCACAGCAGGGTATGTATGGCTTTTCGTATGAGAGACTGACTTGATTTGTAAACTTTCACTTAAAGTGCACTAAATAATTTTTTTAAAAAAGAACATGTGATCTGCTTCTGAAAAATCAACCATTGAGAACCCTGTGGAGCACAGTTCTACTCTGATAGACACTGGGTCGCCATGAGTCAGAACTGACTCAATGACAACTAAAAAAAAACCCAGTGCCATCGAGTCTATTCCGACTCATAGCGATCCCACAGGACAGAGTAGAACTGCCCCACAGAGTTTCCAAGGAGCACCTGGTGGATTTGAACTGCCAACCATCTGGTTGGCAGCTGCTACTTACGGGTTAATGTGATATTCGCACAGACAGTGACGTGGCATATGAGGACCTGTGTAGCACTGGATCTCATATACTGCCTCAACTTGTACATTTTTTATGCTCAACTAGGTGTATCTCTTACACCTGTGGCAACATGATTGCTGCGTTAAAAACTATTTTATTCCTGATAAAAACTCATGGCATTCTCTTACTTTACATTTACACGATTATCCCTAATGGGCACCCCAAGATTCCCTAGAACAGTCATATGGCTGACACACCATAGAAATATTAGAAGAATCAGCCCCAAGTTATATCACACTAAATATATAAATGAATACCGAATAAAGTAATCAATTGTTTTCCAAATAGCCAGATGTTAGTATAACATAGATTAATCACAGAGATAGATAAATGGCTCAATCATTTATTTTTTCTTCTGAACTCCTGGATATAAAATCAGCACAGTCCAAACGTTTCCCCAGGCTCCTGAAGCCTTTGCAATATGCCTGGCAATGACACCCACTTTATCTCATGCCACTCTGTCCCTTTGCTCACAGGGATGAGGATAGTATACTAATCAATAATAACGACTTTATCAGAAGTCAATGTGATTTTCTGGGTCTTCTGAAAAATACTGTATGTTTAGTTGCTTTTACATGATTTCAATTTGAAATCAACCTTTGAATGACTCTCCTTTGGCTGAACTGCTTTTAGTTTAGGCCTCATTTGATTTAGGCAGAAAAAGAAAATTTATGTACTGAAGGATAGAGCCAAATTTCCTGCACACAGAAGTAGAGATGTTACCCCATTCTTTCTGAGGACTAAAGTAATAAGATGCAAAAAACAAAAAAAAAGGATTGGGACTGGGGACACTTGTGTTCTGGCCTCAATTCTACCACATTCATTCATTCATTCATTGAATAAATATTTATTGAGCCATGTGCAGCTAAACAGCATGATAAATACCAACTTTGCCTCTTAAATCAAGACATGATTTAAAACCAAGCTCCACTTTTTACTAGATGGGTGACCTGAACAAGACATTCCGTCTTGGAAGTCTCAGTCCCTTCAGAGTCCCTCCATACGGGATTACTGGTAAGATGCAATGTGATGGCCTATGTTACACACTGAGCACAGTACCTGGCAGCACTGAGCAAAAACTGAAAAAACACTGACCATTTTGCCAGCATGGACGAAGGCTTGACTTTTGTTGTTGCTGTCTTTTTTTTTTTGGAAAATTTTCATTTATCCTTTGGGAAATTGATATATAAAATATTTTTTTGTTGTTAGGTGCCATAGAGTCGATTTCGATTCATAGCGACCCCACGTATGCAGAGTAGAACTGCACTCGGTAGGTTTTCAAGGCTGTGAAATTTCAGAAGTAGATCAACGAGCCTGTCTTCCCATGGGCCTCTGGGTGGGTTTGAACTGCCAACCTTTCAGCTAGTAGTCAAGCACTTAACCGTTTGTGCTACCCAGGGGACGTATAAAATATCTTAGGAGCACATTATTGAATATATTATATAAAACACTCTACAGGAATGAAGCCTCATATCTCCCTTGTAAGAATTATTACATGTTGGATAGTTCTGTGAAGAGTTAAAACAACACTTTATCCCGCATAAGCTTAGTAAAACCAAGTGGCATGAGGACCAATATCAAACTTTAAAAAAAAAATTTTTTTTCAGACAGAAAATCTGCGTCTATACAGTTCAGGCACATTTTACACATCAGTGGAAATTCCAATCAATATTTCTGAAACTTGTCGGCTGCCATAGATTTTCTTTATAGTTGGAATATTGTATCCAGTTAAATCATAAAACGTTTAAACAAGGAAACAGAAGTTGTGCTGGTATAAAAGCAAATAACAGCATTTTGAAACTCTGCAACTAGCCAAGGTCCCTAACCTTCAGCCATATCTAAATCTAGGGAAACGGATTTAGTTATCCTAAGTCCTATTTGAGTATATTTACATTCTATTCATCTCCTTGAAATCAAGCAAGTTGTATGTGTGAGCATTTATTTATTTTTATTTTAATCAACAAACAAGGATCATAGTAGCAATGATTTTATAAGCACTTCTTTAAAACATAAAATTTTGTACTCGCAAAGTGTACTTTTATTGTATACTTGGTCAGGACAAAGAAAAATGGTATTTTATTCTTTTGAGCTGAAGCTTTTTTATGATAACACTAAGGGGCTGTTCTCCCGATATCCTACTCATATCCATACCAACTGTTTCTGTCCCTCAAAGCAACTTCTTACATGAGTAGCATCTCTTGAACATAATATTTACCTGAACCTTAAAACGGAACACTAACTGTGAAAATATTCCCTTAACTTTAAAAAAGAAAAAATCTCAGATGTGTCATGACCCTAAGAGAAGATCGCATCTCACCCTGGATTTTAACTATTATTCTGAGATTCCACTTTTCAAAACAGGAAGCATTTCTACTTTGGCAACGTTCAAAGCAAATGACTTTATTTCAATTATATAAACAGAAATAAAAGAGATTCATGAACACCAGTACAACTGAGTGACAGCCGTTAACTACATTTTTGCTTTATGGAAAATCCTTTCTCTGACTTTTGTTTCATTAACACTATATCCTAATTATCTCCATTTTACTCTGCCATTAAATAACTTTATTTACTCAGAAATAGTACTGATTGCTGGGTTTTCAAGCTTTCACAAGGAGTTTCACAAGTAAGGAGAGTAGAGTCAAGAAAGGGGTTCCCGTGTACAGTTTGTGGGGATAGGTTTGAAATGATCACATTTCCTAAATGCCCTTGCAGATCAGACTTCAGCCAAATGTAGTACTCCATTACAAGGGACAGGGGAAAAAAAAAATTGAATGTTGGAGTTCAAATTCATATAATAATTAGAAGGGACATTTATTTCAAAATGTAGAGGACCTGACGGTAAGAAAATGACAGAAATTCAGCTCCACAGTGAATTATAAATGTCAAATTACTGGTATGCATGTAAAAAAGTATGTAGCTATTAGAAACCAGACTCTGCATTCACGCGCGCTGCTTCTGCCTTTATCAGCTTCTCATATTCCTCTAAGGTATTCTGTCACTCACTGTCAAATTTCCAGTGTAAGATTATAAGACATATGTCAGATCAGTGTCCAAAGCTTTCCAGGTTCTGGACACACCAGTGCAGTCCCATGTTTTACACAATATTAAGTATATTAAATGGAAAAAGCGGCTCAGTTATTAGAAGTCGGTTACAGAGTGTACTCTAGCATGTGATATCATCTACTCGGAAGAATGCAGAGTGCAGGGGAGGGGGAAGCCGCGTGGTTCTATATTGTGTTTGGACTCACGATGCTGTCAGAGTGTCAGCAGGATGAACAATGAAAAGGATGTTAACTAAATTTTGATGTGCGAGAACATGTGTTTAATTTGCAAGATGCTTTGTTTAATTAAAAGGTAAATACCATTTACAATTCCTCTTGCAGACAAATTTAGAGCAGCGACAACACCTACAGAGTGTTCAAATCGCCAGCAGAATTTCTTGGATGCATTTGATCAATTAAAAGGGTACACATCTGTGGAAAAAATAATTATTTTTTTCCATTTGTTTTCAAATAGAAACGGCTTTATTTTCGATACACAGATTGTTCCTCGAGTTTAATGCCTAGCTAAGTATGGATTTAAGGACACAAAAACGGTATTATTTGATGCAGTGCAGAGCAAATAAACCTCAAGGCTGAAAGCTTCTCTTGTCACTCAAGCCCCACCTCAAATGAGAATTTTTCTCTTTCTTTCTACTGAGGGTTCACTCCAAACGCAGTATGGTTCACAAAGACCTTTTCACCCCTCCAGAAGGATAACCTCAGTCACATCACTTAGGAGCGCCAACATAATTGTTTCATGAGCTCACTCCGACCTTCAGGCAGGGCAAAAAGATCTCAGATCTCATGTTTTCCTTTAGCTAAGATTTGTCACACTTTCAGTGATCATGGAGGGGGAGCGTGCTATCACTTCTTCGGCTGGCCTGCAAGCAGGAAAAGTTGAAGGCGACCCAGGCTTCTTTACTTATATCTTCTAATCTCGGTAATACCAGTAGGAGAGAGAACAATTCAACCATTTTCTCTGCAGCGCAACACTTCATGTAAATGCAGTTTGGTCTTGGTTACACTTGGAGGCAGGAAAAAGATCAGCAACTCTCCCAAGGATCCAACCTAATCATTTCCTTGGTTGATACCACCACATGACATCCCAAGATCCAGAAGGAGAAATTCTGCAAGAGTTTGTCATCCATTTACAAGGAATTGGATTAGGGTGGCCCCCGCTCTGGAAGAATCATATAGTAGTTTATTTTAACCAGTCCTGCCTACCGCATGACTGGAAGACCAAACGTGAAATAGCCAAACTATTATGGCTTCATTGGAACTCAGAACAAAATACTGATATATTGGCAGGAAAAAATACAAAGCAAACTTGAATGGGCTAATCAGACTTTTCCCCTTGTAACATCAGACAAGTCTCCTCTCCCCATTAACTAAAGTTCCACTAGTGTACTTGCCAAGAGGGAGCTTCATTTCAGTACCAAGTCAAATACAGTAAAATGCTGGAAAAAAAGTGACCCTCACCAGATGCAAATGTGGATATGAGACAATTGGTCATAGGTTCTTCTTGTCCAAACTCTGACGGGCTAAAGTTCTTATGTCAGGAGCAGCAGAGGTTTTAGGATGTTACTATATATTAATCATTTGATCGTGTTTTCAGTTCGATGTACATGTATGTATGTTTTGCTTGTAATGGCCAGTTCTATTTTCTGAAAAAATAATTTTATAAACCTCACAATATTTAAATGAAGGATTCTACAGGATTGAATTTTTGACACCCTCCCCTCCCCGATTATCCCATGGGGGAGGGGGCTTACTCTGTATCATATTCTAAAAGGAGGAAGTTGATCTAATCACAAAAACCAATTATAATAGACCCTGAGGCTTGTGCCTTAAACTTTTTCTGTAGTGTTCTCTTGGCCCTTTGGTTCATCAGCTAGGGCAATCTAATATACATTTGAAATTTTGTCACTTTTAACACCATCTTGTTGAATAGTTTCCTCTTTGATCTCTTTATTATTTCTTTATCCCAGCTCCTACACAAATCTCTGTTTTCTCCAAGGCATTTAATTCCCACACCACAGAAAGACTCTGGGAAAGAGTGATCCGTGATCTACGGACTCATAACCTGAGAACTCTACTTACATGGTTAAGGCTTGCTATGATTATTTCTAATTGCCCATCAGTAATTTCATCATTTAGCATTGAATTGCCCAAATTTCTTTAACAGGAAATATGAAAGAATATTATCATGTTTGTCTGTCTTGCAGAGTATAACACATTAGAGGTTTGTTCATTTGTTTTTTAAGGAAGACGCCTTTATAAAATGTCTTTACAATCACTGTTAAGACTGGCATGTGATTTTGTCCTGCTCTATCACCAGAATATAAATTTCAACAAATTAGGGCCTCTTCTGGAATATTTTATTTTTCCTTCTGTTGAATTCCTACTGCCCAGGAGAGTTGCCAAGTTCATGGGGAACCAAAATAGGTTGCTGTTGAGTGGATTCTGACTCACAGTGAACCTATAGAACAGAGAAGAACTGCCCCATATGGTTTCCAAGGCTGTAATCTTTACAGAAGCCGACTGCCACATCTTTCTCACGCAGAGCTGCTGGTGAATTCAAACCGCTGACCTTTCTGTTAGCAGCCGAGCTCTTAACCACTGTGCCCCCAGGGCTCCTAAGTTCAATAACTAGTCGTTGAATGAGTGACTGACTGAATCTGTGACACTCAAATAAGAGGGGACATGATGCTGTGGAGAATACATTGGCCTTAGGGCTTCTTCCTCTAAACTATCTGGGTGACCTTGACAATTCTGCATAATCTCTTGGGACATTAATTTACTCATCAGCAAAATAAAAGGGTTAAACTTGATAATTTCAAAAAGCTACTTCAGGTCTAAAATCTGTGGCAGTGTTTATGGTATAAACTCACTCAGAAAAACAAGCTTCATTATATAATAATTTGAAACGAATATTGATATTACAGGTTTTAATGAGAAAGAAAGGGAGAAAAATCCCAACTTGACATTAACAATCATATCCAACTTAATTAACCATTGGAAAAATCACAGATTCCCAACATGACAGGAGGCCATGTAGCCAAATAATTTGCACACAAATGATGGAGAAAGCTGAAACGTATGGGCTATAGTCCAATCAGTGATTCAAGGCACTTTGTCTGGCTTTTTCTGGTACTTTGAGCCCTACTGAATATAGAAGAACCCTAGAACCCTTTTACGAAACAGATTCTGTACCTGGAGCTAACTGTCCAACGCAGGGTAAATCAGCTCTACACAATATACTTCAGTCGTAAGTGTGAGTTAAAACGTGGATGCCAGTCAAAAATCTTTTGCCAATTAATATTGTATATTTTTTCCCGTTAAAAGGTTCACTCCAGAGGTTTGCTTTGGCATTGTTACTGTACCGTTCACAGCTGCAAAGAAGGAATATATGAATGGAGATGAAAAGCACCAAAACCTTGTTAGTATTAAACTCCTTTGTGAGCAAAAGCCAGCAGAAATGTAACGTGGAATGACTTTACTGGGGTAAGGTAGGATGGGTCTTGGAGGGTGGAAAAGATTAAAATTGTACTGAAGTATCTTTCAGATATCTTTTTAACTGCTTTTCAAGTAGAGCTGATGTAGTTATTTTAGGCTTTTGCCATTTTTATGTCATTTAATTCACCACTGAGAACAGCACTATTTCTACATTTGCATCATTTCGATATAAAACAAGCATTCACAATTACGGTGAAAGAAAGGTTCTTCACAGAAAAATAAGAGCTCTGAGATGTTCATGATTTACTGTCTAGCATTTTGAGAAAAAGTAAGGATCCTGTTTGCTTTGGGCAGTGTGGTTAAGTGGAAAGGACAGAGGAGCTAGAATCAGAAAATCTAATTCAAAGCCATGCCCGTTACTATGGTAGCTAACTGAATTCATGCTCTCCTTTTTCTCATCTGTGAAATGGGGATAGGGAATTGACAGTAAGCATTTCACAGACCAAACAGTCCCCTTTTATTAAATGCTTTCTTTCCAGAATTTTTGTTTGTTTGTTTCTATGGAAGGCTAAGACTCATACCTGATATATCAGTTTAGTTTATTATCCTAATCTGAATTCAATACAATAAGCAAGAATTCTCAAGGTATCTCTTCTACTGCCTGCTTTTTGATACTTTGCTTTTCTGCTTACCAGCTGTTGCCACCTTGGGCAAGTAAATTAACCTCTCCAAGCCTTAATTTCCCTTTCTGTAAGATGAGGAACTTTAATAGTACCTAGCACACAGGATTGCCATGGGAATTAAATGAGATGATGAAGGTAAAGGCTGCAGCATAGCACCTGGCAGTGAGTAAACACTCAATACATGTTGGTTATTACTACGATTGTTGTTATCCTCAGGAACTGTAACTCTCCATGGTCTGCTCAGATGTACTGGATCTATGTTATCACCCCATCTCTTTCTTAGGGGTCAAGACTCTGTAATTCATGTGAAAATATGCCATTTTAAATCTTAATTTTTTTTTTAATCTTGCCTACTATGTATTAGTTTCGGGGACAGTCAAAATCGCTTAGTTTCTTTGCCCAGAAGTGTGTGAAGAAGAAAGCAAATAGTACTGATCTCTTACTGGATTTATACTTATTGTTTACCTAAACTTATGAAGAAAAAAAAAATTTTTTTTAACTCTTGTTCTCCAAAGACAGTAAACATCCAGAGGCAACGACATTCCTGGAAGTCACAATAATAAGATACTCTGCCCATCTGTAACTCAAGGTTGCCTGAATAGAAACAAACATTGTGATTTTTAATAACCTTTACCTAAGACCAGAAAACCTGTCACTCAAAGCATATAGCCTATTTCAAGGTTAAGCTAATTTCAAACCGCCACACAGAAGTAACTCATGAATTGTCTGGATAAACAAAACAATCCCTTCACCAGTGGCCGAGTGGGGGAAGGGAGGGCACAGGAAACCCACCAGAAGTAGCTGAATTTCTCTCTCCTTTTTTTTTTTTTCAGAGTCTGAGGATGAAAACTCTTGGGCCCAGGCCAGGACCTGAGACTGAAGGTAGGACTCACGCCCAAGAAGGGAAGAGGGTTAAACTGAGGGGAATCCTTCCTTATCCCTTCTCTCCCAATCCACAGAATTATTGCTGCTTCCTACCATCCGGAATATTAGTAAATATTTCTTTCAACAATTAATGAAACGCTTCCAGAAACATGCACCTCAGTAGCCCTCTTCCAAGGCTGCTAAGTGTGGGTTTGGTTGTGAGTGGTGTGTGTGTGTGCGCGTATGTGCGTGTGTGTGTGATCGCGACGCCTGCATGAACGTGTTTTCACCAGCAGCCATGATTCCCCCCCCACCTTTGGCGGGGTGGGGGATGTTGTCTCTGGCAGACCTCAGCCCAGAGGACCTCGGCAGGGTCAGTCAGAAAGGGGCCAAGGAGAGGCTGGACCCACACTTACCTCTGAGCGTAGATGAGGTGAGAGTGGGTTTTGGCGCTTTGTTTGCTGTTAGTTTGGGGTTTTGTTTTGTTTTCTGTTTCTTTTAACAAGCCCCCAGAGCCAGGGACGCGGGAGGGCCGAGGGGAGTCCCGGTGGGACCGCACCCGCGGACGGAGGGGACGGCGAGCGGGTCCCCGCGCCTGCCGCGTCTGGCCAGCAGGGGGCTCCTTCGCTCTGCCTAAAGCGGCGCTTCCCCGGGCTCCGCCGGCTCAGCCGGCGCGGCGGGGACTAGGGAAGGGGCGGGGGATCTGAAGAGAGAAGGACCTGGGGAGGAAGGCGAGGGTTTGAAAGAGACCAGTAGAGATGAGCCACACAGTGGGTTTCGCCGAAAGCCCAAGGAGCCTTCCAAGAGCTTCCTAGACTTGACAAATTTGGAAGAGTCGGACGAGTTCCTGAACAGGGTCCGAACTTCCGCCTTACCCCACGACTCGCAGTCCCGCGGCGTCGCCTCGCTCGGGTCTCCGCCCAGGTCGATCTTGGCCCGGAGCGGGCAGCCTTCCTCGAGAGGGCGTTAGGAGGCGAGCCGAGGTCGCTGGCACCGGCTCTAGAGGACCGGAGAGCCCGCGCGGCCCAGGACTCGCGCGGGGAGAACCTTGACTCCCCCACGGCCTAGCCCCCGCGCCGACAGCGCTTTGCGCTCCTGGGGCTGCAAAGCGCAGGCCGACTTAGCCAGGAGAAGCAACGGCTTGTCTATTGGTGTCCTGTGTAACCACATCTTTGCTTTGTTTCCATTCCTCGATCTCAGATCCAGGGTGGAGGTTGAGTTTTCGCCCCCTTTCATTCCCAGAGGATAGCCAGGTGCGAGCCAGCGCAGACAGTCTGCGGCTGCAAAACTAGTGTCCGTGTGGCTAAAGCGATACCCTCGCGCGGCTCCGGGAGTTCCTTGCCTGGACTCGCCGCGCCCAGAGAGGCTTCCAAAAGGAGTGAACCGCACCGGAGGACCGACCCAAGGGCGACCGGCCATCCTCCTTGATGGCGCACAGGGCCTGGCGCCCTGCGTTCTTCACTTCGCCAAACCAGAGTTTAAAAGCCTGAGGCCGGCCTGCGGGAGCAGCCTCAGGTCGTCTTCCGGACCCTCGCTCCACTAAACAAAGCGAGTACTGGGACCTGCCTTTAGTTTGCTTCAGTCTGAGTGAGGAGACATTGTATCTTTCTAAGGAATCTGTCAGACCCAAGTTATTTTGATCTGCAGCGGTAGTGATGGCCTTGAATTTGAATAAAGTTACTGCCCACGGCATCCTCCCCCGAAGTCGCCTTACACCCACACACAGCCACTCCTACTCCCACTCCATTTGCATTTGAAAACCGCTGGAAACATAAGCTCTTTCAAGAGGAACTTACACACACACACACACACACACACACTCAGCACACCAAGTGGAAACTGAGTTGAGTCATAGGATGCATATGAATAGGATTGGATGGTCTTTCAATTTTTAGGATAAGAATGTTCAATAACCCAGGATTCCAGTAATAGCAGCATTACAAGATTTCTAGAACCCTGTTCAGATCATTTAGAAACAATTATAACAACACTGTCAATAGTAAGAGGTGGAGTATTGTATTTCTCAGGGCATCTGTGGGCAATCTGTTGGGTTGTACATGGAGAGAACTCAAAAAACATTTCCTTGATTCAGATACACAGGTCAAATGACACCATCCCTCACTTCTAGATGCTGAAGAAAAGCAACCCTGTCCATAGGCATTTGATAGGTATTTGAATCAAGATAATTGAAAATTTCTGGTTTAATGGCAATGTGCTTGTGTATACACAATTGTGTATAATCATATCACATATAAGGCACATGACTTTGAAGGGCGAGGTAGAATTTCTTTTCTTTGAAAATGTCCACTCAAGGACAGCTGGAAATGTCAGCTACAAGCAACCAGTCGCTATTCTGGCTACACTATGTTTGTGCAATTAATAACCCAGCAACCTAGCTCAAAGCCTTCTTTGCTTGGAGCAGAAATGTTTATGAATTGTAGACACAAGAATCTTAATTTGCAGACATAATGTGCACTTGAAATTTAACAATAATAAATTTTCAAATATAAGAAAACAGGATAGGCCATTAGGATTTTGTTATCATTCTTCTTCGTTAGTTTTTTTGTTTGTTTGTTTGTTTGTTTTAGTGTTGCTTAAAAGATGGCATAGTCATTTGAAATTTTTAAACTATGTGTCCATCCTGGAGGCTCTGGAGAAAGCATCAGTGGTCTTTCCTTGCCACTTTCCTTTATTCAGAGTGCCTTTTGTGAGCATTGCAAAATAGCTTTAGAATAGAAAATGCATTTCGTGTTTCTAGCCACTTTCACACAATGTTGAAATAACATTTCTAACATTTGACTGGGTAGAAATCTTACTGATTGATAATTTGTTATTAGAGTTGAGGATATTTTGCATAATGATGCACACTGCTCGATGAAATGTGTATTTAAATAATAGATACCATTTCACAAGGTTTTTAATGCCACAGCGTGAAGAGCCACATCACTGACTTCCAAAATATAGAAGAATATTCTCATAAGCGTTCTGAAATCATTCCCATAAACCTGCTCTACTTTCTAATACTGTGGAAAAGTTTATGTAATTTATTTTCCACTCTGTGAACAGTAAATTACTTCATTTTGGCAAGATTTCTTTTTTGGAAAAGTTGATTGTGGGAAAGGATGATGGGATGGCAGGAGCATGGGGGCTGAAATGATGTTTCATTTTAAAATCTAGAAAAACAGCGTAATTGTCCCCATCATATCAGCAGTAAGGAGAATCTGAAAGTGTGTGATTTGAATGCACTTCATGGAGTTTTCCAAGAGCACACTGACATCAACTAGTAAATTGCCCAGGATTATTCGTTTATTATTAAGAAATCATTCCAATTCTGTTGTACTTTCTCTGAATTCTGCTGGATCTTGTGACAAAGAGGATCCGGGAAGGTGGAGAAAACTAAAGTGCATCTAATTTCCGGCCAATATGGCGCTAGAGACGGAAGCACCACGCCCCCTCTCCACAGCAAAAACCCAAAAAACTAAGTAAAACAGAGGCAAACGTCAATCTTTGAACCCTAGCATCAAATGACTATCCCAAACCTAAAGAATTACAACAGGGAACCAGAGAGGTTAGTCTGTAAATGACGACAACATCAGAACAACAAAAGATGGAATAAACAGTGTAGATACGGAACTTTCTAATGCAGAGGAAAGCAAGGCGATACCAAGTAATGATAGACTGGTTCAAACCTGGAAAGATAAGGGTAAATTTCAAGGTAACCACAAAGAAACTTAACAAACCTACTCATGAGAATAAAGAAGGAAAACATATTAAGTGCATCAGATGCTTGTGTGTTACAAAAAAGTATGTGATATACTCCACCCAGCAAAGTTCTTAGAAGACTGAAACCATTTATCTTTAAAGCTCATTTTTCTGAATTTACTAGCTATCTCTAAATAAATAGTTTAAACCCTAATGAAAACAAATTGAAAGCTAAAAGTTTACTCTATTTAAATATTGGGAGAGACTAAAAATAATGGGACTGCCATAAATTTCCGGAGGACCTGGCCAAATCTTGCTTGCACTTTCAGCCTAACCTGCAGGGGGCAATAGCTTGACACGAATGACAACAAAGGCTGCTGAGCTATTATACGTGGATTTCTGACTATGACCCTGGAATGTTGTGTAGGATGGAAAGAGTGCTTAATTAATATATATTGAAACAAAAGACCAGGTAAGTTGTTTGATTTGTCTTCAGACTATATTTTTAGACTAATTTAATTCATGACTATTAAAGGATTTTTGTTTGTGTTTTTTTTTTTTTTTTCCTTAAAGAGATTATCAAAGTTTCAGGAGACACATTTAGTTATCTCAAGAATTATCCTAAACACTAATTGTTTACTATAGAATTTATGTAATTTATGTTCTCAAAAAAGGCAGCAGAATCAAAATAAACACAGTTTTCAGTGTTCAAATGGATGACAAAATCAGAAGAAATGTGGAATATTTAGATGTAGATAATAAAAGAATGTCACATATCTAGATAATAAACTCTGCATATTATTTTTTTAATCTTATAATCCCAAGGGACAGGGGGACAGTTGCCTTATTGTTTGCATTATATTTTCTTTAGGGATATAAAACATTAATTTAAAAAGAATGGTTTCTATTTAGATATCATGATGATAATTAGTAAGCGATCTGTCTTTAATCCTCATATATATATATTTTGTTACAGATGGAATAGAGTTTATTTACTATTGATAATCTACACTGACTTCCCCACCCCCTTGATAGCTTCACTCCCTCCCCCCACTCCTACATCTCCCCCATCAACTAATCAATAACGACTGGGTTGGACCAAAGGGGTTTTGGCTGGGAGGAATAATTGTAAAATTAAAAAATAAAAAAACAAAACCTTTCCCCATCTCCTTGCTGCAATCACATTTAACATTCATTATGTCAATTTTTGAGATACAAAATGCCTTGCCCAAAAGGCATCCTGATTTCAAGAAGTCGAAAGGGTACCTGGCATATTAAACAACGCTGAGTCAATCCTTCTGGAATTAACTGGGCTGAGTTTCTATATACTGTACATACTATGGATTTACTTTGATCACAGTAAGGAAAAAACGATAATAGATTTTTTCTTTTTTTTTTATAAGAATTGTTGCACAGAAGTGTTCTGTTTCTTTCATATGACAGTTTGATCTGATAAAAAACCTTTTAAAATATCCTCCCCACCCCCCACCAAGGATGGTTAAGATTTTTTTTTTTTTTTTTTTTTGCTTTAAGGAAAGAAGATGGGAACTGCTTACTTCAGGAAAGAAAATTTTATTCACCAACCCCCCCTCCTGTTCTACTAAACCATTTTAGTTGACATATGTTTGTTATCAGAGAGAGGTGCTGTGAACACACA
The DNA here is from genome assembly GCF_024166365.1 of Elephas maximus indicus. Lineage (NCBI taxonomy): Eukaryota > Metazoa > Chordata > Mammalia > Proboscidea > Elephantidae > Elephas > Elephas maximus. The sequence goes on from NC_064821.1 coordinate 142,488,732, forward strand.
GCCATTTTCTTAGCAGCTTTTTGACTGTATGTTACCATAGTCCCACAAGGCATTGGTCCTTTCCCATTGGGAAGTCATGAATAAGAGACTATGAAGCTTGCACGTCAGATCTTCCTCAATTAATCCACCATTAGCATGTTTGGGATCCACTACTGGATGGTTAACAGCAGCTTTTGTAACTGTACGCCGACCATACCCAATTATACTCTGCTAAAAATGAACTCTTTGCAGACCAACCCTCTCGGGCTGTCAGTGTTTTCCGTTTTCCTATTTTAACGTTTGTGTATAGTGGCAGGCGACAGATGGTGTAGATCAGATCGATTTGATTGCATTAGATGATTTTTTTTTTCCCTTCCCCACTCCTTTCTGGAAGCTCGCATCAGCTGAAGGCTATCGCCTGGGACTCCTCGGAAGCATGAGCAAGCCGCCACCACGCGAAGGCACTGGGGCACAGCCAGCGTGAGGAGCTGAGGTCCCTTCCCAGGGCTTGTTAACACTGTAACCCGGCACTCGGCGGAAAGCATCTCCCACTGCCCAGAGCCTACCTCACCGAACATCAGATGACTCCCAGGCTTCTACACACAGTTGGAGTCCCGCTGAAACCTGGATTTAGAGGGTAAGCACTTCAATCGAGATGGATTTGTGACAGTTACTTTGCTATACCGCAAGACAAATCTCAGCAAACGTAAAGGATGTGGGATATGTGGCAGAAGGAGACTGTTTACATCGATAAATGTGTTTCTTTTTGTCTGAGAATGAGAGTATTATTCAGTAAAGATGTGTATAGTCTTTTTCTATTGATTGTAAGAGTCTACAGCCACCCTCCTCCCGATTTTTTCCCTCTGTGGTGTTTCCCCCTTTCTACTTGAGAGGGAAGGAGAGAGGGAGGGAGGCAGCAAGGGGGGTGGGGGGAGAGAGAGATGCATTTCTGCTGTAGCTTAATTGGCTTATTTCCTCAAACCGATTGCTTTGTCGCGTTTCTTATGTATATTTGGCTGCAAATTACCAATCGTTTGACTGGTTTGGGTGTGGGAGTGTGGGGGACAGGGTGGGAAAGTAGTGGAAACTGGCAGACAGTCGCGGTGGCCTTGAGAGATAAAAAGGTGCTGAAAGCCCCCTGCCCGCAAAACACACCTCTAGTTATTGGGGCGGGAGAGAAATGTAGATTTTAATAAACATGGCTTGCAGGAGTCGATGAACAAAAGGTACTTAATGCGGACCTAAACCTCGGCTGATAGTGCTCCGCTAGCAGTATCTAAATATTCAAAAGCAAAGTGTAAGTTGATCAACAAACGCCCTGATGGTATTGGGCTTTTTCCCTTTTCTGTTTTTGTGTGGAAGGTGGAGAAGGGGGGAGGGTAGATGAGTGGGGGAAATCCGACAGCTTAAGGAGGTTTGAATTGAATATGCACCCAGCGGCAGTGGTCTCGTAGGAAATGGTGTTCTCGTAAGTCAGGCTGCCCCGCTGAAGCACGAGAGAGCTCTGGCTAGAGCTCAGAGCGTCAGTTCTGCTGCGAGTGCTGCCGGGAGTCAGCCCGGTTGAGCTGTCCACTCGTCCAGGTGCTGAAGCTGGTGGAACATTGGGTAGGTAGGAAAAGGGCTGGCACTGCTACATGGGTAGAAAGCAAGCATATAAACTGCGTGGTTCTAGTTTCTTAACGCGTGTGAGTGTTGGTCTCTGTGTGTGTGTGTGTGTGTTTTATTTCAACCGTGAGGAATCAAAACTAAAGGTGATTACTCGGAAAGCGTTGAAAAGCTGTGTGGGTATTTATGCTGTGATTCCTATGCCTCGTGTATTGCTGTGTATATATGTATATGTATGTTTGCGTGTATGTGTGTGCATGTGTGTGTGTACACACGCATACGTACATATATATGTAAATGTGGTGTGTGTGTCTTGACCATTCTTTTTAATTCAAAAGGAAGTTTCATTTACTAAATCAAAACCTATCTGTATAATGTGTTCCTTGTTTTCCTTTTAATGTTAGCTGAGATTTAAATTGAAGAGTTCAGGAGCAAATATATACTTTGTTCATAGACTACTGCATTACTTTCCCTAAGGGCTTTTGTTTCTAGGAGTTCAAGCTGAAGGGAACCTGTCAGCTTTCTGTGTTGTTGGTTGTAGCACCAGAGAAAAGGTCCACTTTATAGCTATGTTAGGTAATGGGTAGAACAAGTGCTTATTAATTTGTTTAATTGGCATCTGTCTTTTTGTAAAAGGTGCACTTAAGATCATCTGAAAATAATGTAAAATAGGCTAATAATTAGGTAATGCTGTTTTTCTTTTGAGTTATTTTAGGCATCAGAGATTATATGTTATAAATCCTAAAATTTATAATCCATAATACCTAGAATTCGTGTTGATTTTTCTATTTTTATAAGTAACAGGTCAGGAAACTGATGAGTTGATGTGCCTCAAGAACTGTTACATTAAAAAATAATAATAGTAAGCGCGAACACAACCTAAGTGCTTTAAATTGCAACCAGGTCAGTTAGAGATGAGTTGTGGTAGTGGGAGAGATCCTGTTATATAATTACTCCTTGATGAAAAGCTATTTGCACTTACATAATTTGAGGAATCATAATGTCTATTGCCATGTCCCTGTTCCCTCCCAGTTCCACTCACATGGATGTACTTTCATGTATTTGAGAGTAAAGGGGAAAGCAAATTGAGAACTTTCTAATGGACCTACAATATATCTTGGGTAGTGACGTTGCACTTGTCCATTCCATTTAGTGAACAATAAACGCTTATTATCAGAATATCCACTGCAGGGTCTTAAGACAAAGCTTTTCCAGTAAGAGCCATATTGATCATCAAAGAGTCACAACGATTCTGTTTCTAAAAGCCAAAATTAGTCACTTTGCAAATGAGTTTTTGTTGTTCCTTTTTCTTCTTAAAATAATTTTTATGAAGATAGAGCTTCAAAGGTTTTTCTGTAGAGATGTTCACAGCAGCTGCACAGAAATGCATTTACAGTGTATATTAAAAGGTGGGCTATGGAATCACACATTACATTATGATACTACAAAACGATGCCTAAATCGTAAGAACTCGACCAGCTTGTCAACTCAGTGAGTTCTGATACTATGGAAAATGGGTTTAATTATTCTGTGCTTTGAAGCTTTTTTTTTCTTTAAAAATCATTATGTTGTATAGCTCTAAGGCCTTCAAAGGAGAGATGCCTATTCTTGTAGATCTATAAGTATTTGATTTCAAGTAGTAAATTGAATGAGTGTTTATTTTCTGTGATCCTGGGCTTGAGAAAAAGCATTTCCAAAACACACTTCTGAAAATCTCACCCATGCATGACCCTATCTTTATTTGAGCCCCACTTCTTCCTAAAGCCGTCTAGGCAAATACATTTGTAATATTTGTATGCTTAACTATGCATGTCTTTTACAGGGCTCTCTCGCTGCCATGACGCTCAATCAAAGCGCCTAGAGTGGGCTGGCCGAGCCCAGAGGGGGTACGAAGCAGAGCAAGAACAGAGGAAGGCACTGAAAGCACCAGGTAAACTGAAGGTTACTTGTCATTCCTACTCTGTGCCCAAAGTGTCTTCCCATATCCTCCCTCTTCACTGGGAATAGAGCACCTCTCGTCTCCTTCTGTGTTAAGTGTTTGGTTTTGTGATTTGTCTTTCAGAACTGGAAATAGAGCAGCCATTTGGATTGGGGCAGGAAGCAGCCGAGCACAGCTTTGGATCTTTCTTTAGGGAAATCGAGTTATGGATTTATGGTCCCGGTCAAGCTCAGCCCAGCCCCAGCCAGGGGCGGGCTCAGCAGCAGGAGTTCTGGTGGCGGCGGCAGCAGTAGCAGCGGCAGCGGTAGCAGCGGCAGCAGCAGCTTGGTCCTCTGACTCTCTTCGGTGACGGGTATTCTTGGGTGGATAATACGGATTACGTTGTTATTGCTTAAGAATACGCGTAGTCGAGGAGAGTACCAGCGGCAGGCAGCCAGCGGCCGCCCCTCCCAGCCCACCAGCTGGCCTCTAAACGTCGTGGTTACCAAGGTAGCACTTTTTTGATCTTTTTCTCTCCTCGGGTGTTTTCGCTCTGGGTCGCGTGTTAGCTGATTAGTAGCCACATCCCACGAGAAAGGCTCTGTGCGCCACACTTCTGGTGACCCGGGCTGTAGAATGGGTGCGCGCAGGGGGGCGGGGGGCGAGGCGCAGGGGCGGGGGGCGAGGCGCAGGGGAGGGCCAAGCAAGGGAAGGGGGTCGGTACAGCCGAGCCTGCGGGGCGCTTCGGTGTCCCCACGGAGGTAGTCTCCTCTCCCCAGTGCGGTGCGACTGGAGGAGAGGCGCGGACTGGGCGATTCTCTAAAGTTATGAATGATTTTGAAAGGCCTTGAGCAGTTTGGCGGCGTCTCAAGTGAGGCGCTCGGCTCAGCAGGGGGTCGCTGGGGGGCGACCTCCGCAGAAAGGGCGTGTCCGTGGGCGAAGGTGCCCCCGCCAGCTGCGGAAGCTCGTGACTTCTCGAATCCCGGGCCCCGGGGCGGGGCCGGAGCCCCACCCCCGGCCGTGCCACTCCGCATCCAGACGTGAAGGCCTGGGCTAGGGAGGGGGCAGGGGCCTGGGTCCCCGAGGAACTTCCAGATTGGAAGTGTGGCGGGCCTCTCAGGAACCCATATTTTCTTTTCGGCTTCTCCACGGAGGGGTGGGGAAACAGGATGGGAACCGGATTGGTTGCGGTGTGGCACAGAACTGGAACCTTCTTGAGAGGAGTTGGGGCAGGCAGTGGCTGTTCAGACGTCCACTTTCTTTGGGACACCTCTTCAGCGCTAAGTTTTCCTAGCCTCTGCTCTTAGGATGAATTTCAAACACCAACAAAACCAAGGCACGTTTCCCCTCTCAGGTCTGCAGCGAAAAGACAGGAGGAAGAATGTGTTTCAAATATTAACGGACGATAAAACAATACGGATCTTCACCTAGCGAAGAGCAAACAACCGCCCACGGACCCCTTCAAGCACGCCCAGGAACAACCCGGGACAATCAGATGTGCAGGAGTTAAGATTCCCAAGATGGAGCTGAAAGAGATGATCGACGGTGGACCTCGCAGGCTGAGGCTCGAGCACCCAGCTCTCATGGGCAGCGGACCACGGAGCTCTGCAACTTGCTTTTCATTCTTGAGAAGCGCTAGGGTCTGCCCGCTGTTGGCGCTTCAAATGTGGGAGGAGAAAGCGCAGGGGACAAGAACGTGCCAGGCGCCCAGAATGCTCCACGAGCTGCGGCAGAAACCGCCTGGGACACCAGGACCACGTTTCCTCCTGGCGCGGTGACAGTGGGTTTTGCACGGGCCGCGAAGACTGAATTCTTGAGTAATCGAAGCTGCAGGAGAAAAAGAATTGTCAGCGTCAGGGAAGCCCTCTGGAGCGGCGCTCCCGGACCAGCTCTGAGCCCCGCCGAGCCCCAGATACTTTCCCCCCTGGAGGACGGGCCTTTTCCAGGCGCGACATACATCTGCTCCGTTTGGTTCTTGCCCACAAGGGCAGAACTGAACCCTGGAGATTTCGAGAGCGAAATGCCTCAAAGGAGGCAGGCACACTCACGCTATCGCATCTAGGGTCTAGCCTTTCTTCCAGAACTTAGGATTCTTAGTGAGGGGTGCTCAACGTTCCTCCTCTCCCATCCCTACCCCGCCCCACCCATGCCTGATCTCAAAATTACTCCAAGGGTATCTTTGGGAAGGTTGTCTTCAGAGAAGACAGGTGGGGCGCTTCTCTGTAAGCTCCCGGGGGGAGAGTCCATTTTAAGAATGAGTTGAAGCAAGAAAACACAGATGCTATCTTTGCACTTCATATTCTATCACTGTCAACAGAATATGTAACTACTGCTCTTCTTTCCTGCCTTGTTCCATGAATTACCTACCTTCTTTCTCTTGGGATCCTCCCACTGGGGATTAAGGGCTTTTACATCTTGGGTTTGTTATGTATTTAGCAAAATGCAATATCTGCTTGTGACATCGTTTTTATTGGGAAAGTAGAGAGAAGCTACATAATCTAGTACATAAGTAATCTATGAAAAGCTGAACTCAGGCTTGTTGGCTAAATAATAAGTGTACAAGGCTTGGAGATGGGGTTTGTGAAAATTGGAAGATGTAATACTCTGGCATTGGTTGAGAGAAAGAGGAAGAACTTTTGGAAAATAAGCTATTTCATCCAGTTCTTTGCCACTGGCACTTCAGCTTATGATTTCAATTGCTTCATAAATGAATAATCATAAGTTTTAGAATGTAATGATTGTAAATGCTAGATGAAATCTGAAGAAAACGTCTAGTCATGGTCAACAGAAAGCATTTTCATTTTCTTGGTTCGAGTGGTTTAAATACTTATCTCATTGCTTTCTTTCGTTTGCAGAATTATTTTCCTATAAAAGTTTCCATTAGGTGTCAGTCTGACTGAGCAGGTTCCTATTTAAGTTTGAAAAAAAAAAGTTTTATTGGACCAAGTCTTTTTAGATAAAGGGGAGGAAAAAAATCAAAACTTGATTAAATTGAAATTACTGCAGTTCATTTTTCTTGTTATAAGGCAGTTCTTTCTCAGAAAATAGAATTTTAAGCTATATCACCAGTAGCCAGTTATTGCTTTTGCACTATCAGTATCCATAACCAAGATTAAAGAAGTGCAAAGTTCTAGTTTGTACACTTCATGCTAGATCCAAGTGATACTAAGTAGTCACAATAGCAGGATTGTTTTTTTCAGTTGCGTCCAAATTTTAGAAGGCTAAAATTTAGAAAATTATTTTTCTGAAATTTGGTTAGCTTTACAAAGGTGACAGAACTTCTACCTGACAAAAGCATACGGATGCAGTGTAGACTATTCGTTTGACCGTAATACTTAGGGCAGCATGTAGGGAGAGGGAGGAAACTTAGCACTGTTGACCACTAATTATACTTCCATCAAGCCTGCCTAATGCTCAAATTTATATGAACACAGTATGGATGACAGATGGAAGATTTTAGGTTTTCCATTGAAATCTTATATTGTGTATGAACACTGGATTTTATACTGTGATATTCATTAATAGGTGTAAGAAACCTCATCTTGGTTGATGGTTTGCTACTGAATCCCAGATAAGGAGCTTGGTGGAAACTGCATTTTACAAGGAATTTGCTTATTTTGTTCTTTGTGTTGGTGCACCATGTTTTGATGGTTTTGCTTGAATAGAATGGCAGGGAATGGTGATATTTAGGGTTAATGAGCTGTTGAGAGTCATGACAATTTTTATGTGGATACAAAACATTATTGGACTGATGATTCTGACCAAGTATACTTTTTAATTAATAATTGTGTTCTGTAGCTAGTATCTCTCCCCGAGGCCACTGTTAGCCCTTGAATGATGTGGCTCTTGGTGTCAGAGCAGTGCCAATCTAGAACCAGAAAAGAGCTCCCAGTGAGTGTCCAGGCAAAGGAAAACAATGATGAAGTAATATTTTGATGGATGGAAAATTCCATAAACTACTGTATCATTCTGTCTTATTATATTACACATCAACAATGGTTAATTTTCAAATATAAAAATAGATAACCAAACTGAGAGGACAGGTGTACTGGGAATGATTTTGTGCCTTTATGGAGGACAGAGGAAACGGATGAGGGATGTAGAAGAGAACACAGTGTGAGAAAGACCGTTATAATTATTCACCATTTTTTTCATGACTGTACAGTTTCAGCTATCATTATATTACAAACATGACAGAATGGTGTTCTTACACCATTAGAGAGCAGTGTATTCTGTATTCTGCATATTAGACTTGCTATTTGAAAGTAAGTCTCCTTTGGAGATATTTTGAATAAAAATAAATACATTAAATGATGTCAAAATTCTTAAGAAAATTTTTATCATTGCATTTAGCTATTACTTTAAGTTACTGGTAGCTATACTCCTAAAACGGCACTGGGTTTCTGGGTATACCCCTGAAAACATAAATGCTAAATAGGTTTTAGGCCAGTAGTTTAATAGTACAGTTTATTTTAAAAATGTTTTGGGTTGTTTTTTGTTTTTTTTTCCCCTCCTTGGCACTTTTCCCTTAAATCATGACTTATAACTCTTGAATTTTAGTTTACAAAATATTGTATGTGAGTGTGTAAAATAAGCTTTTTAACTGATAAAACGTTGCAGTTCATCCAAAATTATATAAGCTTAAAAAAAAAGACATTATGAAATTTTAAGTTCCTTGAACTGTGTTGTTTTTGCTGATTAGTTTGTTGAATGGATCCTAATAGATCTCATACATCCTTAATGTTTGTATTGTTCAGATCAAAAATTTGTCACTATTTGAATATTTTGAGCTATGTTATATTCAGTTAATTACAGTGGGAGCTAAACATGACAGTCTGATCTTCAAAACCAAGGAGAAGTATCATAGTATCTATACAAATGTAAATATCGGACTTTCAATTGCTTTGTTTGTGGAAATATCTTTGATATTCAGTAGTAATCCACAATATCTGAAAATTTATATTCATGTCAGCCATAGCCAGAACCAAAAGTCTGTTTTTTTTTAATCACTAAGAATAAGGTATGAATTCTGGAACATTTAGTTCAAGGGTTTCTAAATAAGATTTGCTACATTTATTTCATTAGTTTCAAATCATCACTGAATCTCACCCAATTAAACTTCAAACTCAAAAGCACTTACATTGCTGTGATCAGTTCACTAATACTATTTTCCTAATTAAAATAAAGTTTATATCATATGTACTTCTTTTTATTAAGTTGGCAACTTATGTAACAATGGTGGCATAATAGCATACTTTGAAAGTAAGGTCTGTTTTGAAATTTGAAGAAAATGTGTGCTCTTAGAAAACACCTTTCCTAAAAATTCTTTCTATAGAAACGATAAAATTTAATTAAAATTGGTATTTCTTGCAATTAAAAATTTTGTATTCAACACCTGAGTAAGAATTGTTTGAAGTCAGTTTTTATCTCTGTTAGCAAGCGTGGTTGGCCACACTTTCAAGAGCTGATTTCAAACAAATCCAAAGAGCAACTAAAAGTTACTTAAGGCAGTTTCTACATAACTGCCAGATCCCGTTAACTTTGGGGCTCCAAGATGAATAAAGGAATGAATGCCATGTCTAATACTCTACCAGAGGCAGACATGGGGAAAAGTTATTTTCCTTGTGTAATGCAAATATATTAGGATAAGACTTACTGGCTTATTTAGATTTATTGGATTTAGAATGTTTACTTTATGGGTTCAGTTTTATACCCAATTTGTTTTCATAACTTATTTTAAATATGCTGTGAGGGTATTTACAAAGACACAGCAATTTAGAGAATTAAGGTAGTTATATGGAAAAACCTCAAATCTGTTTTTTTCCCCTCGATTATATGATTATTTAAGAGACGACAGTACACCTGTGGTGGAAAAAATTTTGGAATAAAAACTAGGATATCTGATGTTGAGTAACTGGCTCTGTTGTGAACTATGAGCATGAACTAGTCATATAGCTCTCCTGGTCCTCCTCACCTGTCTCATCCACAAAAAGGAGAGTTGGATTTAGATTTTCTCAAAGCCTTTCACCTCTTTAGGATTCTGTTTCAAAGAAAGCTGTTTTGTTTTTGTTTTTGTTTCTGACTGAGTTATACTTTTTATGTATAGTTAGTGTGCAAATTGATATCACAACTAAAGGAAGAAGCTTTGGAATCAAAGGTATTTACCAATATATTTCATCTTGATATCAAGCAGAAAGGAAATTGGTCCTCAAGATTTTGCCTTAAATTTTTAAAACACAACACATGAAAACACTTTTGTTATCACTTTTTCATCCTTCAATTTTTATCTGAAGCTTTAGTAGAAAAGAACAGCCCCCCCAAAATGATTTACTGATTCACCCTAATGTGGTATTGTGGGAGTGCATGAATGTGTATATTTGTACATGTGTAGTAAAATGGGTGTGAGACCCAGAACCACCGATCCGTCCTCATAAGCATTTCTGCCTAATGAGACCATATCATAGACAACTCTTATCAAAGTCATTGTATATGATTGTATTGGACAAAGAATAAACCTTTGCCTTTTCGAATGTTTATTCTGTGTGTAAATGTTTGTGGTATTAAATTTAATTACACTTTTTGGAGGAGTGGGGAAACTTAATACTTTTTATTCTGTTCAAAAAAAGAGATTAGTATTTGTCCAGGACATTAGACTCTAAAATAGCATAGCAAAGGGATAATAGACTTGTAAACACTTAGGTCACTGCTTGGCACATGGTAGGTGCTCAAAAAATATTTGTTCATTTAGTGAAAGCAATGGTATTTTTTGAGGATGCATGTTAATATAGAATTATATATGTTTCCATAATTTATGTCCTTTTTAAAGTAGCCATTATATAAAATGGCTGTTTGAGCTCTTTGAATTAAATTGAATTTAATGTTAACATAAATTCTAATTCTCAAATTTGTTTAATAAATTGGCTAAGATAGAAAATTTATTTTTCTCTGATTTTCAAATGTCTCTCTTAAATAATTGAAAGATCTCTGAGGATGTCACATACAAGTTGATGTTCCTTTTGGAACTGCAAGTGACTAATCTGCTATCAAAATGGAATCATTTTACTCCATGTGCATTTTGATGCAGAATATATTACCTGATTTTTTTTACTTAATATTAAAACTATAAATACTAGTAAGGATTCCTAAACATTTTAAGAAATAATAAGTGATAATTGGTACTTTATCCCATAGAGTAATAATATGATAAATATATTTTCAAATTTATGGACCTATAAATTTTTTTCACTACTTACTAGGAAGCCTTGGTGGCACAGTGGTTAAGCGCTCAGTTGCTAACCAAAAGGTCAATGGTTCAAACCCACCAGCCGCTCTGTGGGAGAAAGATGCCGCAGTCTGCCTCCATAAAGATTAGATTACAGCGTTGGAAATCCTACGGAGCAGGTCTGCTGTGTCCTGTAGGGTCCCTGTGACTGGAATCACTCGATGGCAATGGGCTTACTGGGAAAGCAGACTAAAGTATGATTTTATTTGAAAGATATGACTCTCCTGAATGTCCCAAGTAGAGTAAATATAAGTTGACCTTTTAACTACAAAAGAATATACCCATTCTCTAAAAATAAATATATTATGGTTTATCAGTTATCACTTTATTCAGATGATTTACGTAATAGGTCATCCATAGTTTAATGATGCACATGAAACATTATGTCTGTTTCAAACTCTGAGAATTGGTGCAATAAAAGTTTTACAAAGCTTTCAAAAGCAAACAATTTCAAATAAATATCTGGTGATCAGAGTGTGAAATTTGGGAGGCATTTGCTTACATTTTTATTAAAATATCTCTTGTTCCTCTCTGTTGCTGGATGCAGTGGTCCAAAAGACAAATTTGAGATTGTTTAATACTATATATTTTTTATATATTAGGACGGAGTCAAAATAAGAGGATTCTTTACCACAAACTAAACATTTTAAGAAATAGTAAGTAATAATTGGTACTTTATCCCGTAGAGTAACAATATGATAAATATATTTTCAAAGCTTTGGACCTATATGTTTTTTTTATTACTTACTAGGAAGCCTTGGTGGTGCAGTGGTTAAGCACTTAGTTGCTAACCAAAAGGTCAGTGGTTCAAACCCACCAGCCACTCTGTGGCTTTGTTAGTTGTGGATGCTATATTTATTAAGAATAGGATTGATTTTAAAATGTTGAGATGGTTTCACATTTAGGACCAATGATTTGTGCAGATAAAAACTGAATTTGACAAGAGACAAGGAACAATGATAGCAAGTAACTATATTAAGGATGTAGACTGCAGAGAGGAGTGTGCAGTTTTTGGTGACATATTAAAAAACGATAATGAAATTCTTGGTAGCCGCTATTATATTGACAGGCCTAATAGCTGGTACCAATACACATTGAAAAAAATAACAGTTTTAGAAAAGTTTAGAGGAGATCTTGTCCTTAAAGATAATGCCCTTGTCCCAATTGTGATAATCAGTTTCCAATATTGGTTTTATACAGTATATCTATATAGAAGGAATTCTTTCATAATATGAGATACGACTGTATTCAGAAGCTTCTGCTTTTGGTTAGGTAGAAATTTCCACTTTGGTATAGGACTGTGAATCAATTAAAACAGAAATACTGAGTAAAATGGGCCTAGCTTGTATGTAGAAAATTGAGAAAAGCAGAGAATCAGGATTATTCTCAAGTCAAAGGAAAGATAAATCAGTCAGAAAAGACAGACTTGTGAAAATTAAGCCAGAGAGGGGTTTATGATGTGGTTTAAAAGACAGGCATTTTTCTCTTGGAAAATATATATACCATATTTGAACCTGTGCTTTAAAAATAAACTAGCCTAAGGGAATTTAAGACTGGAATTAGCAACGTTTTCTGAGATAAAGTACAGATATTTATGCCTAAGAGTTTAGTTTTTTTCTGCAGGAGGGCTATTTGTTAATTTACCATGGTCAAGATATAGAAAGACTGACATGCTTGTTCTTCTTTGGCTTGGCCTTTGACTCCAAAGACATAGCATTTCCATTTGATCATTTGTTTTCTTTTGATGGAATCATTTTCCAGTCCATTAGCCACATAGAATACAAAATTTCATAAGCGTTTTAGATAAATTCATAGGAAATTTAGTTGTTACGATAATTTTTTTATTTCAGATCCAGTTTTCTTTTGGTATATGGCCCAACTCCCACATTTTTCTTACATGTGAAGTCCTCAGAACACAGAGAGAGTCTAAGTTACTGCTCACACAGACATCCAGAAAATATTTGGGTGTCCTAACTGAATGTTTTCTTCCTAACACACCAACACTAAAACTTCAACTTTGAAGTTTTTCTTACAACTTTACTCTTCTTGCTGTCTGATAATAATTCTTATAACCTTCTTACTATTCGGTAATTTTTCCCCTAAATTCTTGTAATTGTAACCTTTTTAAAGCTTGCTTATATTGTATATACAGATGTAAATATGTCAGTGGATTCGAAACGCCTACTAGTGTGTTACATATTTTCAAAATGTAGGAAAGTTTTACAGGCCAAATAAATATAAATGTATAAATAAATAAAAATCATAATTAAAGGAATAACCTGATCTTTAACAAATTGCAAATGTTTCAGGGAAATGAGGAAAATTTTAATCTCAATTAAATTTACATTTTAAAAGATCAAACCAATAAACTTCCAAATGAAAATATTGCCTAAAATAATTAGAATGAGAACTATTTGTAACACAGTATATTCAGTGGAAAATTAAAACTAAAATTAGGAAATGACACTGACCCCACGAAAGTCTCACAACAAAGAACAGAAATAAAATTGTGTTTTAATATATACTTTAAATTTTTATTTGCTCTTTTTTTTCCCCAGTTTTTAAATATTCAAAGCTATCTTGCTGAAAAAAAAAAAAGAAAAGCAGATTGGCTCTTGGATTAGTGTGGAATCAAAATACAATTCTCAATTTTACTAAAGCCTGGTTCACTTCTGTTCTATTTATGAAAATTGCATGGTGGTCAAGTCTGACACAGCTGGGTTACCTGTAATGCTAATCATTTAAGAGACTGAGAGTGATTTCTCACTGTGTGGTCACCCAACTTTTATACCTGAAAGACTCCTCCCACCATATCAGACCTCTATCACAGCAGTGAGAGTTCATAGAGAAAATGGTGTATCTTGGTTTTGTAACTCAACAAGATAGATGATATCTTTTTTGCCCATTTTATCTCATCGAAAGATTTTCCTTTGTAATTAGCAATACGCTCTAACTGTAAATAATTATACCCATTGTTATCCTCAGTTTTTAAAAATTAACTGCAGATGTAACTGTAAAATACATTAGATAGATAGCTGTAGATAGATTAAAATAACCCATTGCCATCGAGCAGATTCTGACTCATAGTGACCCTATAGGACAGAGTAGAACTGCATCCCATAGGGTTTCCAAGGAGGGGCTGATGGATTCAAACTGCCAACCTTTTTGGTTAGCAGCCAAGCTCTTAACCACTGCACCACCAGGGCTCCAATAGATATATATGTACGGTAGCAAAATTGGCAGTAAGAAGCCACACCTAAAATCATCAACATTTTGTCCAAGGAAAAATTTTTTATAGATTCACATAATTTAGTCAAGAAGAGGATGCTTTAAAATTTGTAAAGGAAAGATTTTAATCCTTCAACCAGCTAATTAAGCTTCTTCTGTACAACATACTGTTTTAAGTTAGCAGTAATTAATATAGCCAGCTTGGAACCTCAGGAAGCTAAAGCCAGCAAGTGCTTTTTGGTTCACTCATAGGATGCAGTTTGATTGCTGGCGCCAGTAAACAGGTTGGGAATTGTCAACATTGTAATTAGCAGCAAGTCTCTGGATTCTCAGCCTGCCAGACTAGTGGGCTGATGCTTGGAGCAATTGCCCCAGGGGGGAAAGGGAAAAACAAAGGAAGGGAATTTGAGCAACCTTGTGATACTCTGCCAGCATATGCCACTGGACCAGTGTTTTTCTTGGCAAGGGTCTATTTTAAGATATCTAGCAGTGGTTTCCACAAAATATGAAACTCACCATAGCAACCAAAATGGCAAGCGTCTCTAGGAGCCTTTCCTTGATTGGATATCAGGTCAAACTGTTCAAAGCTATATTGCTTATTTGCAGTATGCGCTGTACTGTGCACAATGTGGTTATTAATAGTATGATTAAAAGGGTTAAAATCTATTTTGGCAGCAATTCTGAAGTACTCTGCCGAAAAGCTGTCAAAGAATAAGGTTATGCAAATCTTATTAACCCTTCCTGGAGTATAAATAGAAAGGAAATGTCAGCCTTAATACCACCAAGAACCCAATCTTCAGTACTTCAATGATAATTTAAATGTAGTTTTCTTAATTCAAAGACATATGATTGTTGTGGGGAAAGGTTGTCATGTATTTCAAACCCAAACAGTATTTGCAGTGCGTCTAAGACTAGGACTACATTAATAAAGTTGGTGGATAATTTATAACTCAACTAAACAAAAATGAGACTAGCTTTTGAAGCCTACTCAATAAGGGTTTACATATATATATATATGTAAGTTTTCACTGATCTAATAGCAGAGTATGATCTGAAATTTAAAAAAAAAAATCATGTATATGTATTCTGAGTATTCCCAGGATAAGGCGAACCCACTCACCTTGTGGCAAAAGCACTATAACAAACACTTTTTAAGAAAGCAGCTCTGTAGTAAATTAATTTAACCTTCTAGTCCAAAAAGGTCAAGGTTGCGAAACATTGCTAAAATACATGTATTAATTTCTCCCAGATAAACGCTTGGAATCCAAATCCCCCCAAAAATAATGTCACTCTGTATCTTTGCCAAAATATGAGGAGGCAGCTTCAAAAAGATAAATAGAATGCAAGGAGACAAACAAAATAGCTTTCTTTACCGTAAAAAAAAAAAAAAAAAAAAAATTCTCAAATGGATCAATGTGCTATGTTAAGCAAGTGCCATGTGGCAGTTTCTGCAGGTGGATTATCAAAAGTGCACCAAAAAATGGCTGCGCAGACCTGGCACCCAGGTGTCTGGCATTGCACTTAGTGGACTCTTTTGTAGGGAGAAGGATTACTCATATTTGTTGGAGAGAGTACAGTTCTCTAATCCTCCTCCACAACAGAATCCATGTTGGAGTGAACGAGCAACACGATTCTTATCCACTCTCCTCTAGACTCTGAGGAATTCTCCACAATTATTATTTTCAGTGGAATTAGATGCCTACAGGTGGCCCCATAATGTGCCTCCAGGCATACAACCTGCTGTAAATTTTTAAGTTACATTAACTCAGCAGTATGTTGTCTTATAACGACAGTTCATTTCGTTTATGAGGAAAGGGAGAAGGAAGCAGAGAGGCAGCCTTTCGTGTTCTGCATCATTACGGTTCTTTTCCTCCCCTGTTCTTCCATCGAAGTTAGTAAAGGTTATTAGGCAGCAGTAGCGCTGCTGGTAGGTTAATGTGCTCCCCTTCTTGCAGAATCGGAAGGGAGGTCAGGACCACCTGCCTCCGCAGTGCTTCTCGGGGATTGGTAAATTGGGTGTCAATATTAAAAACAGATGCAGAGCAAGGGGATTTTTTTTTTCCTTTTTCCAAAGGGCCTTAAAATGACTTGTTATTGAAGTGTTTTCTCTTTAGTGACTTTCCATTTAGTGTTAGAAAAAATTAGTTCAGCCTTATCAAGACATGTGAGTTTATGGCGTTATTGCTGTCTGTCCCCTGTCGCACATCCTATATGCTATAATTGTTTTTTCCTGGGCTTTGGGGTTACTGATCAGTGAGAGGAGGGAACCCCTTCATAACTTTTTGGTCATTGAGTTTAATGGTTGTCTTTATTTATTTTGTACGGATGTGGTTATTACTGAATGCATGCAGTTAGTTCCACCTGTATATTTTAGGGTACGATTCTCAGAACAGATGACGAAACAAATATCTGAGCTAATATACTTTAAGGACAGAAATTAAATTAACATTTTAGGGGCAATACACAGGTCTGTTTAAGCCTCAGAAGTCATAGTTCTGGATTGTAAAGCTCCTTCTCACAGTCATAAACAGAACAAAATCTGACTCCCACCGCTTTAATCTCATTAAACCTGTAGCTTATACTACAGGTAACCGTGATGACTTGTATGTTTTAAATATATCTTCGATGTGAACAAATTCATATCGACATTATTAAAAAGTACAAAAGGAAACATTTTTTAAAATGTCGAAACATGTTTTTGTTGAAATGCCTGTAGCATAGTGGTTCAGGGCTTGGCTGCTAACCAAAAGGTAGGCAATTTGAACCCACCAGCCTCACCACAGGAGAAAGATGTGGCAGTTTGCTTCTGTAGATTTACAGCCTTGGAAACCCTGAGGCAGCTCTACTCTGTCCTGTAGGGTCGCTGTGAGTCAGAATCAACTCAATGGCAGTGGGTTTGGTTTGATTTTAAGGCCAATTTGACACTTAGCAAGTTATCTGCCTTAATCCAAGGACTCTTAGAGTGTCCCACCTTCCATTTTGCAGCAACTGATAAAATGTGCTATGATCAAGCAGCTCTTGTATATTCAAAAGTATAAATGAACAAATATTACGCACGTATTATTCATGGGATATGTTTAGATCTATCAACAAACATTTATTAACCACCTACTATATATCTGTAAAAGTCCTGGTGGCGCAGTGGCTAAGAGCTCAGGCTACTAACAGTTCGAATCCACCAGCTGCTCCTTGGAAATCCTATGGAGCAGTTCTGCTGTCCTGTAGGGTCACTATGAGTCAGAATCAACTTGACAGCAATGGGTGTGGTTTTTGGTATGTACTTCTAGGGTTGCTATGAGTCGGAATTGACTCAACGGCAATGAGTTTGGTTTTTTTGGTTAATGTATCTGTTACTCTGTAAAATGCTATTGTTACTGAGGAAAAATTAACAGACCTTGCCCTTGAAGCATTCATAGCCTCCAGGCTGCTCTCAGTTCTGTGGGGATATAACATAATGTAAAGAACATCCTCCTTCAAGGAGCTTACTCAGTTTTGGTTAATATCAAATATTAAATTATATGTAAGCAGTTGTTGCTACAAATGACTTTTATCATCTATATTCACCAGAAAATATTTACAAATCTCAGATATAACAATAATAAAAGTGCTTTCTAGAAATGGATTTACCTTTTATTTATTTATTGTCTTTGATTATAGGGACAGTCTTTCAGAACTGAATAGACCAAGGAAGCACCTCACAGAAAAAGGATAAAGTGCACATTTTTCATGTCAAAGCAAGTTACTCTATTACCATCTGTAAACTGTTATAGTACATATATAACTATGCATAATTATTTTATCTTAGAAAAAACTATAGTATACCTCCGATTATCAGAAAATATATTTTAGTAAGCTATAAAATGATAGTGCATACATAATTCCTAACTTCATTGATAATATTAGGTCCCAGGGTCAATAAATGTCTTTCAGGAAGCTGATGATAGCCTTCATTCAAGAAGGTGCTAAAAGAACTATGCTTTCCTTCAGAACAGTGGTTCTCAAAATGTGGTTCCCCAATCATTAGCCTCAGCATCATTTGGGAACTTGTTAAAATGCAAATTATCAGACCCCATAACAGGCGCACTGAATCAAAACCTCTGGAGGTGGGACCTCTCAATCTGTACTTTAAAAACAAGCTTTCCAAAGGATTCTGACGTACAATATATTTAAAAACTACTTCTTTCTTTTGATTAAAAAATCCACAATTAAAATCAGATTTTATGCAACATTGATTTATGTAATTTAGATTTACAGTTGTTATTCTTAATTATAACAGATATTTTTTATTAAAAATGATTACTTTACCTGACTGGCTGTTCTACAACATTGGGAAATATTTTAAACTCCCAAATATTCTACTTTGTTTTGAGTTCTGTTTATATAGAAACGGTGGACTTTTCTTTGATTTTAAATGTAGATTTTAATATTACTGCTATTACTAAAATCATAATAATTAGGGTAATATACTTAGTGGATTAAATTCTTCCAGAATTTAAATAATTCTTTGCATTTGAGTTAATAGTATTTTGGTAATTTTAACAGCTACTTGGGGCCCTGCTGCTACAGTGGTTAAGAGCTTGGCTGCGGACCAAAAGGTCAGCAGTTCAAATCCATCAGCCACTCCTTGGAAACCCTATGGGGCGGTTCTACTCTGTCATATAGGGTCACTATGAATCGGAATGGATGTGACAGCAATGGTTTCTTTAAAATAGCTACCCAAATTTTACTCTGATATTAAATTATGCCCTAGTTTAGAAACTGGGAGAATCAGCTTCATATTACAAAAGGCATAAAGCATTGAATTCGATCTTTAGTTCTTGGGGTGTGTGTGTGTGTGTGTGTGCGCGCGTGTGTGTGTGTTTGCCCCATAGATTTGTATTCAATTTTTCTTATTCCTTTATGACATAAAGAACTTAAATATTCTCTTGCGAAGTGTTAGGAAATTGCCCAGACAAAATGTTTTGAGCATTTACAAAATGTTCCAGTTTTAGAGTAGTTTCAAATAAATTTCCTAAATATTTTATTGAACCTATAATTAGAACAAATATTAGAACAAATATACTTAAAACATAGATGGTTATTTAGTGCTAAAAATGAATGTTTTTGGTTAAACAATTAGGCTCTACGAGCTTGTCAATTAGAGATTGTTTCACAGACTTATAATATGTTCTTAGTTTTTCAGACCACAGTGTTTTAGTCAAGCTTTCATGGAAATATTTGAAATTCAGAGACTAAAAAAAAAGCCAAGCCTGCTGCTGTCAAGTAGCTTCTGACTCATAGTGACCCTACAGGACAGAGTAGCACTGCCCCATAGAGTTTCCAAGGAGCACCTGGTGGAATTGAACTGCCAATCTTTTGATTAGCAGCCACAGCACTTAACCACTACACCACCAGGGTTTCCAATTCAGAGACCAGAATGTTAAAATGCAGTTTTAAAATGCAGTGAATTATTTCTTATTTAGTGCTTTAAATTAAAAAAAAATTTAAAAACAACTGTTAAAACTGTATGTGTCACTCTGGATTTAAGAACTACAATAGTCCTTTGATGCGTAAATGTTGGCTTTTGTGTCTAGCATAAAAAACAGTAATCTCAAACCAACTTGGACTCAACTCTGAAGTAACTGGTTGACAATGTAAATGCATTTTTTTCAGACTTTTCATTAATGAGACGTTGTGCTAGCTTGTGCCAAGATAAATTATAGGATGCCAGAGTATAAAAGGAAAAATGAATGATAATATTTCTTACTGAAGATGCAACTTAAAATACGTAAAGAGAAAAGATAATGACCTGAGCGTCAAAAATCACGTAAAGGAGAAGATGCGCAACATTAAATGATAAATTATGTGGTATCTTACCATATAGCTTTAACACATTAATGTGTCCGATAATATTCTGTTTACTCAAACATTTCTTTTTATAACTCTTAAAATACTTTCAGCTATAAGCATAAGACTGTAAACCCATTTGAGAATGTGATCTTCTTTCCTTTTCATAGCAGAGTTGAGTAACATTGTCCAAACTTGAACACCGAAATTAAGGGAGGGTCACAGTGTGGCACAATATATGCACGCCCCGTTCAGATAGAATGATTGACAAGAGATATGTAAGAAACCCAAGTTATTCTTATGCAGGGAAAAAGTCCATTATTTTGACAGTTAGCATTTTAAGATTAAGCACTTCAGCTTAACCAGAAAGGAAAATGAAATCATTTTAGTAGGTCTGTAGTTTGATGGATTTAGTTATTAAATTAAATAGACATCAATTTAAAAGTTGGTACTTTAAACCTTAAACAAAAGACTTTTGGCTGTAAAAAGAAAGTAAATTAGGTACAAGTATTTAGATTTAGACAGAAGAGATACTTAAAACCTAAAAATGTCAAAGAAAAGTTCATTTTTTTGACATTTTTAGGTTTTAAGTATCTCTTCTGTCTAAATCAGTTTATTATTGATCCTCTCTCTTAAATTGTATGGTGGATTCATACAATTGTATGGTATTCAATTATTAGCTTTTTGTATATCATCACATATTCTTTTTATATTTCAAATGTTATTTAAAACATCTTCATAAAGAAAAAAATCAGTCTAAAAACATTGGTTAATATCAGAAAGCCAATTGTGATCTTTCTTAATTTAGTATATACATTGGTTTTTTAGCCACATCTCCTTTTTTCTTATACTGCTGATAATCTCACCATTATGGCTTTATTGATAGCTGAAAAAGTTATCAGATGTGAGCTTATTAATTATCAATTTTAAAACATTAATGGCTTCACATCTCTCTTCTAGAAAGCTCAAAGTATTCTACAAAACTGATTTATTCACATTTCTTCACCATTTTATTCACAGACTGTTATATTACTTAGAAAGTTTTTCAACATGCCTATAAAAGCAGTTCTACAATAAAAGGGAATTTTAAGCAATTATTCAGCTTAAAAATGTGCTATTTTATAGTTGATGAATTGTAACACATTTTTTTTAATGTTGATTTTTAAATTTGTAGTAAATGAAGTTTCTCATTTATAAAAAATGAAATATTTCATCTATTTGTTATAAATTACCATTCAAAAATACATGGTGTATTTCATTACAAACTATTTCTAGAATTTTCATTTATACTAGGAAACTGCTGCAATTATATTATGACTATAAACCCATTTATTAAAGCTAAACTTAAAAATAATTTTAATTTTTAGATACTGGATGCTGGCATATGAATTCACAGCATTCCTGAATCCAGAAATATTTTGTCACTCCATAAACTCTCAAATAATGTATGTGTGTCTATACATGTACGTGTGTGTGTGTGTGTGTGTGTGTGTGTGTAATCTATTTTCTTTTGAAAAGAAAACTTGTAATGTTTGGCCATACAGAAAAAGATAATTAAATTGAGAAAAGAAATGCTAAGAAAATAAATATGAAAGCATACATTAGTCGGGTATTAAGTCCCGATATTAAAATTAGCATATTAAAATAGAGATTTTAGGTGCGACTTGCTTATTAAATCAAAGTATTTCTATTACCTTTCTTTTCTTTCATTTTTGATCTGTATTGAGTTTAGTGCCATGACTGGCTCACTAGTAAGTATCAGGCAAGATGATAATTCTAGCATTTGACTCAAATTACATGAAAATAGAATCCAAAAATGGCACAGTGTAACAAGGTCTATTTTCTTGGGCCAAAATGGATTGCTGTGCATTATAAATGATACTCCCTGATGTTTTCGTAATGATTCATGAAACTATGGGGCTGACATTTTAGTGCATAGACTTCCATAAAATGCCAATAAAGTGGGGAAACTAATTGCAAAGCATTTCTAAAAAAAAAAAAAAAAACTAGTGCATTTCTAGATGATGATAAAGGAAGGTATTCAAATCACTCGAACTATTTCCTACCACTAATGCTATTTTTAATACCTTAAAAAATTTATAAATACAACCATCCAAAATATTTTTAATAGCTAAATTAATGGGAATTAAATGCTACAAATCAGGGGTGAGCTATGATAAAAGGTCATCACATGATAATTAAACTTCTGTTTTTATGTCTGGCCAGAAAAAAGTAACTACTTATAAAAAGTCCAGTTTTCAGGGTGATTCAATATTTTAGCCTGATATAGAAACAATTATAAAATATAAAGGGTTGTCATTCGTATCCCTTTTGCAGCATGTTCTATTTTTCCTAAAACTAACTTTAAATTAAATTTGAAATTCTCTTCTGCTTTGTTAACTTTTATGCTTGTTTACCTCTGTTTCTTAACCTATTAAATGGGATCCCACAGGGATGTCGTATAAACTCATTAAATTTATTTAGACACATATAAAACTGTAAAATAGTATTTTATATAATTGTCACTTGTTAAGTGTATTGATTTATTTGAAAAATTAGAACTATTGTGTAAAAAAAAATTGTTTTCAATCAAGAGATAAAAATCCAGTGCGATGTAAGGGATTTTTACATCATTTCACAAAATGATATTTGGTACATGGTGGTTACTGTTTTCCTCTTCCTCTCTTTAACTTTATATGTTGTCATCAGCACAGAGAACACTTACGGTAAAAATCTGTAATTTTGTTTACAGAAATTTGTTCTGAAAAAATTACTTTTGTTTTGCTTTCTCTCTAATTTTTAGTAGGAGGGACGTTTATATAAATTTGTTTTTTATATCTTATTACACAAAATTACGTAAATTTAAGTGTGTTCAGAAAAGGCATTTCTTTTATTCTATTTTCTATATGCATAATAATTTGCTTTTTATGGCCAGACCCAAATGGCTCTAGAAATTAATTATTTGGGAAAAAATATATTAACTTTAACATTTATGTTCCTTTAGCAGTATATTTTTTCAGAAATGTTTATGTATTATTAAATGCTATACATACATATTTATATATTTGATTTACATTGATTTATAGTGATTACTGTGTATGCAATCTGTCTTTACTATGATTATTATAATTTTCCCCAAAGTATCTAATTTTAGCCAAAGAAGTAATCTGTCAATGTATACTTCTTGATACAGCAAATTTAAAATTTTATCTACAAATAGAGGTAGATGGAAGTCTACCTACATGGTGTTTAATATGGTCTCAATTTCTGTGAATTTCATGCTCATTTTTCCCCTCATCTCTTTTTTGCAAGTGACCACTTCATCATGTTTTAACTGTACGAGGATGAAAAATTCTGTAAGTGCACATCATCAGAGTAAAGTGAGGCATTTTGAGCTCCACTGTGCAAAATGAAAGCATGTTATTCACTGCAAAGAAGACTTCGAGTTCTGTTCTCCCATCATTTATACAAAGAGGCATTTCAGTTTCTGAAATAGGTTAAACAAAGGAAATTTGGAATGCCTGTCTCTTGAAATTGTGCAAAATTGTAATCCTGAGGCTTGAAGACCACTAAGTATCTTTGGCCATGCTCCATGCATGGATGGAGAATAATTTGTGATGGGCTAAACTATAAGTGTCAAAATACATGAGCATTAAAAAAAAGAAGAAGAAGCTGGTTTTGTGATGCCGCCAGCCACCAAGGGACTAGGTTAGCACACTGCAACTGATTTCCCAGTTATACAAAGCAGGGCACTTCTGCCTCTAGCCAAATTTGGAATTTCCTATTGAAGTCAAAACTAGGTTCATGCTGTTTTGAAAAGCCAGGAACAAAATAGGTTGTGATTAGGGAAGCACCATCTGTGGACTCACTCCTAATGGATCTAAATCCTCCAGTGCTCCTGGTCTTGATTTGACCTATAATGGAATCTCACACAGTGGAATGTCTCCTTTCAGTCCTCAGAGCTGATGGATTCTGGGTCCATGTGTAGGAAGAAAGACTATTTTTCTGGCTATCTCAAATGTCTTTGAATTGATGATAGAATTGTTTTCAGAGTTTAGTGCTGGAAGAGACTTCAGTGTCATTTGGTGCAATCCCTCTTATTTCAAGGATGAAAAACTGAGATTTAGAGATACTATTTTTTTTTTATAGCTTCCACTCATGATACAATAGTTTTTTTTCCAGTAAAATTCTACTAATAGTAAGGACTCCAAAGTCATGAATCGCATCTAGTTCAGCACATACATGGTCAACCTATCAAGCATTTCTCATTACCATCACCATTATTCTTATAAAAGTGATTACTGTTACAAAAATTTTTCCACTTCACAAAGGGTTTATCCCTAGTTTTCCCATTCTTTACTCAATTACTGGATAATAACCTTGTGAACCTTATTATTTATTTTATAAACTGATTTAATGCCTTTATTAGGAGCAAATGTTAAGAAGCAGATTTTGAATTCTTTTCTTCTTTATGAGATATAGAAGCTGACAAGACAGATCTATTTCCAGGCGTTACAGCCAATATCTGCATTAACATTAAAAATGACTGATTTTCACGTTTAGTGCAACTGCTCATTGACATTTAGATGCTAGCATGACCCCTCCTTTTCTGTATAAATCTGATTAAGGGGCTACTCCTGCCATCATTTTGCACACAAAAATTTGCGACAACAATCATATTTACAAAGGACCTCAGGGTTGAACGCTGAAAATACCTATTTATTACTGAGTCATCATGTAACTCCACATAAAATTGCAAATATGGTTCGAGGGACAATTTTCAGATTACCTACTTAAGTAGGATTAATTAACTCTAAACTGGGTGCTACCAGGTTCTGCCAAAGCAGTGCTGAGTTCTTCCAGGGTCAAGTGAGCTCTGCCCACTGAGCCATTGTCTTATATTTTGGAATGCTCTAAGATTACTCATGCCAGTAGCCCTGGCGGTGCAGTGGTTAAGAACTTGGCTACTAATCAAAAGGTTGGCAGTTTAAATCCACTAGCTGTTCCCTGGAAACCCTATGGGGCAGAATTGACTCAAGTGCAACGGGTTTATTTTTTTTTTTAATAGTAATGATTAACTATAAAAAAAACACTTATCACAAATAATAATCACAGTAGTCATAGCTACAAATTTACTGAATACCTGCCATGTGGCAGACATTGTGTATAGTATCTGTTATTTCTTATCATTTACTTCTGAAAATGATCTTATGTGTCAGCTACTACTATTAATGTATAAATAAGAAGGCCGAGTTTCACGGTGATTGTCATATGCCCAAAGTCACATGGCTTATAAGTGCAAGAGCTTGGGGCTGCATACTATTCTTTAATAGAACTGCATTCAGTTCTTCCCACGACACTTCCATTTCTGTGTCTTCTTAACACGCCACGAAGGTGAGTGATGCTTGAAAAGAACATCAGTTTGAGAATTAGTAGAATTGAGTTCTAGTCCGGATTCCACAACTATCTGGAATGTGAACTTGAGCCAACACTTCGCGTTTTCATCTCCCACAACTGTAGAATTAATGGATAGTACTAGCTTTTAACCTTCTGTGATTTTACTTACTCTCAGAGCAGCACTTTTTTTTTTTTTTGAGAAAGGAAATCGGAAAAAAAAAAAAAAAAAAACCTCTCACAGTAATAATACCATCGAACAGTATTTCTGTAGTGTTTCCTACATTCTCATCTGATTTCGTGGCTCCGACCACAGAACAAAATCCTCGCTGATGGAAAAGGAAGTCCATATTCTGACTGGATCAGTGAAGCATAGAGAAAGATAAGAAATGGACTTACTGTGGGTCAGACTTTTACAAAGTTTCAATTTAGCATCATGCGTTTATTATGCTACATATATAAAAAATTAAATGGATGCTATGAAGCAAGGTGAAAATATAGTACAAGAATAAAGGATATTTATAGTATGTGTGATGAAGCATAAAAATACATTTATATCCTTCAAAAAGCAAAATATTGAATATATTCATATGAACTACCTTAGGCTATATCAACAGTGTACTTAAATACTTAAACCATTTACATACAATTCATGTAAATGTATTGACTTAATCATAGCAGCTCTAGGGATATGTGATAAGCTGCGAAAATTGTCTATAAAAGATAAGTGAATGACCCTGTAAAATAGAATAAAAAGTAATTGTAGAAGACCAGCACTTTTAAGCACGTACATATATCTCTACGCTTTTGAAATGTTAACAGTTCCCTTTTATAGTTCTCACAGTGATGTCTCCACATCACATATATAGTTTCCTAAACATATTGTATTTTTCTTAGAGCATCAAACACCATTATGTCCTATGTCAATTTTGTAATATTTTGAGAGAACAAAATATGGTCTAGTAAGCTGACATACTTTCCTTCGTTGAAATATTCTTTTGTGTGTAAACTCTTTATAGATTTTTCTCACCATTTTCTTCTTTACTAAAGTTGAGAAAAATGTAAATGATGGCAAAGCGAAAAGAATTATTTCCTTCAGCAGTTATTACTCTGCGGTCTCTTGTATTGCTATTGCATAAATAGGGACCTAATTCTACAGTTTTTTGTGTCAGAATTAATAATACCTTCTATTGTATATGCAATATATTATGTAATTGTTTCCACATAACATGTAAGCACCCAGAATTTCTTCTTAGAATACATGGCATTGCACGAGCAAACTAATTGGTATCACTTCAGGCCATTGGGAATTAGTAGGAATTGTGGCCAAAAAAAAAAAAAAAAAGCACAGTTAAGTTTGATTTTATTCATTTATTCAACACATTTATTGAGCTTTTACTGTGGGTCAGGGAGGCACTGTGCAAGACACTGGATCAGTGCTGGTAAACAAGGTTGATAACTACGTTGAGCTTTACAGTATGACAAGAGAGACCAATAAAAAATTAAACCAATAAATACAAAAAATTTTACAAATTATGAAAAAAATTTTAGAGGAAATTAACATCTTGAAGAGTTAGAGATAAACTGAGGAAGATCATTTTTGGTAAGGTAGAAAGAGAGGGTCTCTCTGAGACCCTGAAAGGTAAGAGTGAAACCAGTGCTTGATGGAGAGTATTCCAAACCAAGACTATACCAACTGCACAGATGCTGAGACATATCAAAATATTTTAGGAATATTCTCTGTTTTGTCCTTCAGTTTCATTAATTAGCATGCTTCTCAGGAAAATCCCAACTGTCTGCACAAAGATTTGCTGAGGAGGTATCAAGATATTTTTGAAAATCTGTACTAATTTGAAAAATTTTAAAAATTACTCTGAAGAAACTTTAAGAAAGCTAAGAAGCTTTAAGAAAAGAGTGGGAATGGGTGAAAGTACTTAATACTTAAAATATTTTTCTTCACTGGATATTTTCCTTTTAGGAAACTGATAGCTCCTAAAGCAATACTCTGTGTGGATTCTCTGTGTTTGTAATAGCTTATGAGAAAGACTGATGAATTTTTATAGACTATAAAAATCACCTTGATAATTTTCTGTCCATAGAGTAATAACTGAATCTTATTTATTTCATCTTATTCACAATGAAATGCATTTGATTAGCAAGATAGATAGCATATTTGGGGGAGACAGAAAAACTAGAAATTGTTGAGAACATCTAAAAGTATTTTCATGTGACTCTTTTCAGAAAAAAAAATACATGGACTATCTCAAAAGTTGATTTACTAATGTATCCTATCATCTTATATTAGTATAAGATGGGAATTAATATAACATGGGTACTAAAGAGTGTGTTATATTATTTTGAAATATTTACATTGCACCATCAAAAAATAAATAACATTTCCTAACACGGTTACTGAGATATACTTTCATGAAAATGAATTTCAGTCAATTTTGCATAAAAACTCATGATAATAATGGCACAAAATATCTATATAACTCCAGAGCAAGTAACTGGAAAGTAAGGAAAAATCAGTTAAACTGGCTTTGTGTATATAATGTAAATATTTGTCTTTTTATGACTATTCTGAAATTTTCTTTGGCCCAACTATTCTTAATTGACAATTACAAGAACTAAATACAGCATTGAATTAGTGCACTGACTTTGCATTTTTCTATCAGCTGGTCATGCCACCAGATCTATAATAAATAAACTAAAACTATTACGTTCTGTGAAGCTTTAGCCAAGTTTTTGGAATAGGCACCACTCAGTCTTCAGATTATTTCTGACAATTATAATTCTTATTTAAATACAACTCTACAAGTACATAGATATCAGTTAAATGTCATTCTTTAATCAATTTTTAATTAAATTTAGAGCTTAATAGGAAGCAGACATCATTTCTGAGGTAGAAGTAGCACAATGCAAATCCACTTTGAAGGAGGTAAATTCTAAAGCATGCATTTTGCAAAAGTCAGGAAGCTTATAAATTAAAACATGCAACACTCTAACCTGAGTTTAAAGCTTGAAAGTCAAGCCTAGATTTTGGTCATATTCCAGAGATTATAAAATAAAGCTTCATCCAAGGAATGAAGAGACACCATGTAAGAATCATGGGCATCTTTTCTATATTTATATAATATTAAAAAAGAGAGAATACTTGATTAAGAGATATTTTACACAGGTATTACACAGATGAAGCACAATGAAAATTATATTCCAGTGTCAGTTAGGGTTTGCTCTCTAAGGATTTGAGACAGCTAGAAGTACTTCTATTTATACAACCAATGATGTCATTGAACATGCTTCAGTAAATCTTATGTGAAAAATAAAAGAAAACATATTTTTTATGTGCAGATAGCGATTCAGGAAAACAATATGAAGATGTTATCAATCTGAAACTCACCTGACAAAGTTAGAGGCCTTTCTGTGGTTTTGTATTTCCTTACGAATACCATATGGTACCCATCACATTTTATTGTAATTATTGGTTGAAATGTCTTCTTCTTTGTCACGAAGAGTTCCCTGTGTACACAGTGGCCCTCTCTAAATTCTCTTGTTATCTCTTCTGAATCTCCTGCAGGTACTCAATAACTGTGAAAAGACATAATACATGAATGAATAAGAAGAAAGAATGAGGAAATGCAACCTAAATAAAATTAAAATCAGCCAAGCATAAAATAGGAGTTGGTTAGAGACAGAGAAAGAACTTTTTTCCCAACTCATTTACAAAAACATGGAGAAATGGAGAATGTTGAAAAGATAAATTATAAAACTATAAGTGTGTGATGCTCCGAAATTCATTAAAGATTTGGCATGTTTTCATAGGGAGGTGGAAAAGGAAGTTGATTTGTCTCATTGTTCCAGAGAAATTTAATCTCATATGCTTTCTTATTTCAACAGTTGTCCTTCAAGGAACAAAGATGATCTGTATGTGAGGATGCTGTTTCCACTAAAATGTCATCTTAGCCAATATAGAAGGGTAAAAATAGAAATACTTTTGGATAACTAACACTGTAAGAGTAGCCATCTGCTTCTCAGAAAGATATGAATGTGTTTCTTATTTCTTTCTTCAAACTACTCCAAAAGACTTCATTCCTAAAATCTAAGATTATATTTTCCCAAATAAAATTTCTGATATTTTAGGGCCAAATAATTAACTTTTAAACACCTTGGGTGAACTTTAAATAATCCATCAAATGTTATTGATGGGTACTACATAGGAATGATCCAGCAGCCATCTGGAGACCCAATGGATGATCAAGCTACCACTTTCCAGACTGAGAAAGCAATCAAAATGAGGAAAATGAGAAGAGTACCACACCAGATGGTATTCCAGCTGAACTATACAAGTGTTGGTACACAGCAAATAGTGAATACTTGCACCACTTGTTCAAAACCATATGGACACAGAAAAATACATGCAGATATTTGAGGGACACCTATTTCTTAATAGAAAAAGGAGTGGAAAAGTTATAATACTAATAATTATTGTATTGACTGGTAGGAAGTTGTCAGCTTAAATTTTGCTCAATTCTCTGTTATCTTAAATAACTAACTTTGGAATTATGTTATAAAAATCATGTCCCAAGACTTAAAAAAAAAAAAAAAAATCTTTCATGAAATAATAGAATAAATATACTGCAGAGGATATATTGAAAAATACTGAGTTAATTTCAACCAAATTTATTTTTTCAGGTCAAAACTAATAAAAATGCAAATACTCAAAACTTTAGGTCTTACCTATTATTTCTTTGTAGTGTAAACCACACAATTTCTGCTATTCAGGTTCACAGTTTTTTTTTTTTTCCCCATTGAACAAAGCAACTTTAAAACAAAAACACATTTATTAAATGCCTATTTAGGATTATTTGGATCATAATATTAGGTTACACAGAATTTCTCCTACCATTTGAGAAAAATTCTAATCTACTAGCAGGTTATTAGAAAAAAAAAAGAAAATTGCTGTTGAGTCGATTCTAACCCATAGTGACCTTAGAGAACAGAGTAAAACTTCCCCATAGGATTTCCAAGGCTGTAATCTTTATGAAAGCAGACTGCCACATTGTCCTCCCACAAACCAGCTGGTGGGTTTGAACCACTAACCTTTTGGTTAGCAGCCGAGCACTTAACTACTGCACCACTAGGGCTTCTCTTAGTGGCTTATGGGTAGTCTTTTTTTTTTTTTTTTGGTCTGAGTAAAATATTACAGATGATTTATTTGATACTTATCACAAAAGAGACTTGAACAACCTCAGTCAAAGCAAGGGACTCTATAAGGATATATTCTTCCATGGTGTTGACCGCTGAAACATATGTCAGCACCAAGTTCACTAATTATGCACCCTCTGCAAATAGTGGGAAACTTAGCCAACATGATATTCCAATGTGGACTAAATATATACTTCAAGAGAAGAGATAGGTGCATGTTTTGGCTTTTCCTTATATATGTGAGTTACTTTTTTCTACTAAGAATTTTATTATGAAGCTGCCTGGAATGCTTACTGTAAATGATAAATACAGATAACTCCAAAGATAATTGAACCAATGAAACTGTTTAAGTCCATGCTAACTTTTGCAGAATCTCTTAGCATGTAATACTAAACTTACCTAGATTGGTGTAGAATACAAGCTAAAGAAAACAGGAGGCTTCCAGAGGTAGCTCTCAGAGATAACATCATAGAAACATGTATAAATGGTAGTTCAAATGCCATGCAAACAACTGAAGTTTCAGATTGAAATTTGCGGGGAAAAAAGAAGCTAGAAATAGATTCTCCTACAAACCTAATATCAACATTTCTTAAAATCAACACGCCAAACCAATTACAAGTAAAAGTTTCAAACTCCACAGACTTAAAATCTACCAGCTAATTTTTTTAATGTATTTTTAAACTGACAACACCACAATTCCAATGTCGTCATTATTTTATAATATTGAAATGCATAGAGCATTTCCTAGGTGCCAGGCACAGTGCTTACCTTACACAGATTATTTTATTTCATTCTCACAACCACTCTGTGAGCTAGGCATTATTTTTTCCATTTTTTGGCTAGGAAATGGGCACAGAGAGGTTTAGGGATTTTCTCAAGAGAAAACATTAGCAGGTATCAGATCGGGGCTCTAAAAAAAGCAATCTGACTGAAGAGCCCTTTTACAGCTTTATCACCATGCTAAACTCCTTCCTTTGGAATAATCTACCTAAAACTTTCTGGATATTTGTTATTTTTAAAAATGAAGAAAACTCACAACATTTAAAATGAGCAATACTTCTTTTTAATGGACAGAATTTGTTAGTGCTGATTTTGTTCCCTGAGGGTTTGGTAAAGATTAATATTCCAAGGGCTTCCAAAACATGTAAATCATTTTGCTAATTCGATGAAAGTTAGCGTTAGTGTTATTTTTACCTGTAAACTGATCAATACATTCCTAAGGTATTTTACCTTTCACATGTACTCTTTCTTTGTAGGAGAAATATTGATCTCGCTTAGGTCTATACAAATACCTCATTAAAAATCTGGAGAGCCTATTCGAGCAACAGAATCAGTTAAGCTTATGAAAAGTAATAATATTTGCAATCATGAGTATGTAAAAATTAAGACTTGGCTGCTCTAGGTTTAAATGGGTGAAGTTACTTATTGCAATATTCATTCTTCCATTTTACCTGGAAAGCTGAGTCCCAGCTATGAAGAAGAATGGCAGATATGGATTGGACTGAGTAAAATTAATATATCTATGCTAAATGCTAGTGAGATATTATTACTCTTGTGAACTGAAAAATTAACTTATAAGCTACAGCCATGAAGGAATATGCTGTTTCATGGAATTTACCTTATAAACTTGAAAAACTGAAAAAGAGGAAATGAATTTTATGTAATATGTAAAAATTTTAAAAGGAGATATCAGAGATATGGTGCACCCCACTTTTTGTCTTGTGACTTTGTGCGTATATTGGCAGTTGTCATTAATGAACACAATTAGGGCAGAGGTGTTAAACCTGATTACCGCCTGGTGACCTCATAGCCAATTCATTCTCGGCATGTATAGTTACATAATAGGCATGTTTATGGCCTATTCTTTCTCTCTGTCTCTCTTTCTTAAATTTCTATTATTCCTGGAAATGCATTCTCTAAGACCACATGGGGAGGAAATTCTTAAATGTTCTATGTTTATTATAATTAACAGTCCAATTTCCCTAACCTATGAAAACCTAAACACTGCTTCCCTGACCATGTTTTCTTCTACTCCTCTATTGTTAAGGTTAATAGAATTAGGCTGTTGGCGACATAAATAGTATACTTTAAATAATTCTAGATACCTATTTCCTTTAATGATTAACAAATAAACATCTTTATGATGCTTGACTGCTCTGCAAGGTGGCGTATAAATGCCAAGTATTTTCTGTTTACACTATTATTAAATAGTACAAATATACAGTCAACATCTGCTGGCTTCATGCAGATATATTTCTAAAAACTCTGAAATATATATTCAAATGTTGGATTTCTTAAATTTTCGTAATTATATGTTTTCCTAGTTAGAGTAATTCAAGTTCAATAACTGCTTCAGATTTCTAGGTTTTATTAAATTTTCCTTCCCTTCTGCTATATTGTTGATTTAAAATAACTGATCGATTACTTTTAATAATACAAGTTTTTTTTAAAAAAATAGCATTTGGGTATTTTTTTTTAAAGTGTGTGTACATTCTTAGCATATATTCTTATGATCATTATAGCTATATCATTTTTTGTGGAAAAAGATATATATTCTCCATGAAAATATTATTTAACCTAAAGTTATTCATGCTTTTGATATTCATGAGTTTGAAGTTCAGTAAACCTGTTGCTGTTGAGTAGATTTCCATTTATAGCAATCTTGTAGGACAGAGTAGAAATGCCCCGTAGGCTTTCCAAGGAGTGACTGGTAGATTCTAACTGCCAACCTTTCTGTTTAGCAGCTGAGCTCTTAACCACTGTGCCACCAGGGCTCTTGAAGTTTAGCAAACATGTAAAATATTTAAAATCAAATTATTTTTTGAAATATTTTAAAAAGTGCACTACCTATATTTCTAGGGTCAGGAAAATTGATCATTTTCCCTTTTCCCATAATGAAATAAAATAGCTGCCTTTTTTTGCCAATATGGGGTAATTAACTTCAAATGTGAAATGCATTCTATGCTATATTAATATTTAGCAGCAGTTCATAATAATTAGATCGCTTTTCTCTATAAATATAATCCAAATATTTGCTCATAGTCAAAGTTCAGCATATAAAGAGCATTTAGGCATTCAGCAAACCAAAAGTGAAGAACACACCCAGCATTTCTCAAGCTGAAAGAACTGAAGAAAAAATGAAGCCTAGAGTTGCAATAGTGAAGAATTCTATGGGCAAAATACTGGATAAAACAGAAAGCATCAAAAGAAGATGGAAGCGATACACAGAGTTACTGCAGCAAAAAGAATTGGTGGACTTTCAGTCATTTCAGGAGGTAGCATATGATCAAGAACAGATGGTACTGAAGGAAGAAGTCCAAGCTGTACTGAAGGCATTGGCGAAAAACAAGCCTCCAAGAATTGAGGGAATACCAATTGAGATGTTTTAACAAACAGATGCAGCACTGGAAGTACTCATTCATCTGTGCTTTCCACTGTATGGATGGTAACAAATTATGCACAATGTTGCAAAGAACGGGAATTTCAGAACTCTTAATTGTGCTCATGAGGAGCCTGTACTTAGACCAAGAGACAGTTGTTGGAACAGAACAAGGGATACTGAGTGGTTTAAAATCAGGAAAGGTGTGTGTCAGGGTTGTATCCTTTCACCACCCTTATTCATTCTGTATGCTGAGCAAATAATCTGAGAAGCTGGACTACATGAAGAAGAATGGGGCATCAGGACTGGAGGAAGATTCATTAGCAACCTGGATTATGCAGATGACACAACCTTGCTTGCTGAAAGTGAAGAGGACTTGAAACACTTACTGATGAAAATCAGACCACAGCCTTCAGTATGGAATGCACCTCAACATAAAGAAAATAAAAATCCTCACAACTAGACCAATAATCAACTTCATGATAAACGAAGAAAATATTGAAGCTGTCAAGGATTTCATTTTACTTGCATCCATAACCAAAAGCACATGGAAACAGCAGTCAAGAAATCAGACAAAGTATTGCATTGGGCAAGTCTGCTGCAAAAAACCTCTTTAAAGTGTTAAAACGCAAAGACATCACTTTAAGGACTAAGGTGCACCTAACCCAAGCCATGATGTTTTCAATCGCCTCATATACATGTGAACACTGGGCAGTGATTAAGGAAGACAGAAGAATTGACTCCTTTAGAATTACGGTGTTGGTGAAAAATACTGACTACACCATGGACTGCCAAAAGAACAAACAAGCCTGTCTTGGAAGAAATACAGCCAGAATGCTCTTTAGAAGTGAGGATGGCAAGACTTCATCTCTCATACTCTGGACATGTTATCAGAAGGAATCAGTCCCTGGAGAAGGACATCATGCTTGGTAAGGCAGAGGGTCAGCGAAAAAGAGGAAGACCCTCAACAAGATGGATTGACACAGTAGCTGTAGCAATGGACTCCTGCATAACAACAATCATAAGGATGACACAGGACTAGGCAGTGTTTTGTTCTGTTGTATATAAGGTTGCTATGAGTCAAACCGATTAGACGGCACCTAACATGTATAGATTATACCGTACTCTTATGTTGGAAAATATATATTTCTTGAGAATTTCAGGTGGAGTTACACCAACTTAGAAACAATTCTAAATGCGTTGGTTTGTGACATTGAGATTTATATTTTTATTATTACAGAATTAAGAAATCCAGGCAAAAATGTAAACTTTTGTGGAGTAGGGCTTCCATTCCAATCTTGACAAAAGAGATTATAGCCAGGAAAATACTGCAGGAATAATTTGCTGCATTAGCTCTTTCAAAATGTTTGATCTAGACGTTTTAATAAACTTTATTAGTTAACTTTTAACGCATAAGATTAACTCTTAATCCTACAAAAATGTAAGACTCCTGGTTTATTCAGGAAAGCTTTACAAAATTGATGGAGCAGTTACAGGACCAGGAATGGAGTGTGGAGAGTTTTAGTCACCTCCATTTTTCTTACTTCTATTCTCAAGGTCAGGATTATTTAATATATTTTTTACCCATGAGTCTATGATGTGTCGAAATAGTCACAGAGGCAAATTTGCCTCTTAAGCATGTTCATTTGTTGTTAACATTGATAGGCTTATTCAATCATTCATTCAACAAGAAAGTTTTGAGTGTCATTCACTCCGCTAGGCACTTGCAATCCACCTGCACACAAAGTTCATGCCCTCATCAGGGATTTAATGTGGACATTAAATAATAAACAAATAGTAATAACTAAAAAAAAAAGAACCCAGTGCTGTTGAGTCGATTCCTACTCATAACGACCCTATAGGACAGAGTAGAACTGCCCCATAGAGTTTCCAAGGAGCACCTGGTGGATTCAAACTGCCAACCCTTTGGTTAGCAGTCGTAGCACAAATAAAGCAGAGTGAGGATGTAGAGAGAAGAGGGGGCATGTGACAACTGAGCAGAGACCTGACTGAAATGAGAGAATGAACCATTTGACTTCCTGGAGGATGAGCATTCCAGGGTGAGAGGATAGCTAGTGCAAAGGCCCTAGGTGTGAACAGCTTGATGTGCTCGAGGATATCATGTGCCAAGTATTTTTTTTTCAACCTCCTGTCTTAGGACCTGCAGTCTTCCTCACCTGGAATTCACTTCCCTGCTTCTTTACCCTCCTGTTACTCATCTTTTAGGCTCAGCATGATCCGTAGCACATGTTCATGGAGTCCTCAAACCGAACCAAATACCCTTTGCCTCTTTCTCCCATAGCTATAGCAGAAACTTCTAGCTTATTATTTTTCACATACTGGCACTTTCTGTTCTTATGCCCATCTTCCTTACTTGACTATTAGTTCCCTCCCCAAAAGCATAGACTTTCTCTAATTAATTTTGACTTTTCCCAGGACCTACCACTGTGCTCAGAACTTATTTCACAACCCTCAATGAAGAAAGATAATATTTGGTTATAAAATAATTTTATGCAATCTATATTCTTTTCCTCAGATTATAACTGGAAAATCATAACTTCGGTCACATTCTCAGGCAAAGACACATAACTAGGCCCATTTTGGGAAGACGCTGTCATTGTGGCAGGCTCCTAGTCTTAAAAATCAGCATATTTTGGAAACTTATTTGTAAAAATTCTGAGGTGAGCTTAGGCAAAATGAAGTAAGCTTTCTCGTTTCTTTTTTTTTTTTTTTAATTGTGCTGTAAGTAAAAGTTTACAAATCAAGTCAGTCTCTCATACAAAAATTTGTATACACCTTGCTATATACTCCTAGTTGCTCTCCCCCTAATGAGACAGCACAACCCTTCTCTCCACCCTGTATTTCCGTGTCCATTCAGCCAGTTTCTGTCACCCTCTGCCTTCTCATCTCCCCTCCAGACAGGAGATGCCAACATTGTTTCATGTGTCTACTTGATCCAAGAAGCTCACTCCTCACCAGTATCATTTTCTGTCTTATACTCCAGTCCAATCTCTGTCTGAAGAGTTGGCTTTGGACATGGTTCCTGTCTTGGGCTAAGAGAAGATCTGGAATAGTAACTTCCAGGGCCCTTCTAGTCCCAGTCAGACCATTATGTCTGGTCTTTTTATGAGAATTTGTGGTCTGCATCCCACTGCTCTCTTGCTCCTTCAGGGATTCTCTGTTGTGTTCCCTGTCAGGGCAGTCATCAGTTAGTAGCCAGGCACCATTTAGTTCTTCTGGTCTCAGGCTATGTAGTCTCTGAATTATGTGGCCCTTTCTGTCTCGTGGGTTCATAATTACATTGTACTTTGGTGTTCATTCTCCTTTGCTCCAGGTGGGTTGAGACCCATTGATGCATCTTAGATGGCCACTTGCTAACGTTTAAGACCCCAAACACCACTCTCCAAAGTGGGATGCAGAATGTTTTCTTAATAGATTTTATTATGCCAATTGACCTACATGTTCCCTGAAACTGTGGTCCCCAAACTCCTGCTCCTACTACACTGGCCTTCGAAGCATTCAGTTTATTCAGGGAACTTCTTTACTTTTGGTTTAGTCCAGTTGTGCTGACCTCTCCTGTATTGTGTGTTGTCTTTCCCTTAACCTAAAATAGCTCTTGTGTACTATCTAATTAGTGAATACACCTCTCCTTCCCACCCTCCCCACTCTCGTAACCATCAAAGAATATTTTTTTCTCTGTTTAAACTATTTCTTGAGTTCTTATGATAGTGGTCTCATACAATATTTGTCCTTTTCCAGCTGACTAATTTCACTCAGTATAATGCCTTCCAGATTCCTCCATGTGTTTTTTGGATTAACGCCAGCCTTGTGGAAGTGAGATGGAATTTCGTTGTAGTTTTGATTTTCATTTCTCTAATGGCTAATGATCGTGAGCATTTCCTCACGTATCTGTTTGCTGCCTGAATGTCTTCTTTAGTGAAGTACCTGTTCATATCCTTTGCCCATCTTTTAACTGGGTTATTTGTCTTTTTAGTGTTGAGTTTTTGCAGTATCATGTAGATTTTAGAGATCAGATGCTGATCAGAAATGTCGTAGCTAAAAACTTTTTCCCAGTCTGTAGGTAATGTTTTAAGTAAGCTTTTTCTAATAAGACAATATATTAAAGACTTAATTCACTAGAAACCATGTTTTATATTGGAAGACCAAAAATGGCGGTATATGGCAAAAATGAAATTATTTTTAGGAGAATCAAAAGAATAGAGCTAATCCAGATTTTATTCTTGCATCATCAGATTCTCATAATTAGACCAATTATCAAACTAAGAATTAATTTTCATGGGTCTGCTATCTATATTATTTAACATTATAATGAGAAAACATATAAGAACACTGAGATCATTACAAGATCAATCAGTGGCCTACCGTTAAAATTCCTCTTATTGATGGCATAGACAAAATAAAATTATATGTATAATTTTTTTTTAATTTAAGCATATTTCAAAAAGGTATTTTATTTGCATGTTTGTTTTTTCCTTTTCAAACGTTATTGGGTCATCCTGAGTATTTTTTTTTCTTCTGAATACGAAATACATCTGATTGGATCATTTTGACGAAGTACTGCTTGGTAGGCCCAGAATCAAACCTAATGAAATAGTCATTGTACAAAAAAAAAAAGAACACTGTAATTCTTGGATTTTATACAAATTTATTCTTCGGAGTAGTTGCTGTTTTGTCATTTGCCAGTGTACTGTCAGCTCTCAACTGCACACTGATCCTGTGTGTATACTGAGTACTGCTGCCTCTCAACTTTTTCTTCCTTCCAGGTTAGTGTCCACCTTATCTCATCATCCCATTCTCCTAGTTGGGCATTTTTCTCCATCTCTTAACTTTTTTAGAAATTATTTGAATGCGTACCTTACCAGGCACTTTCATATGCACTAGGAATACCCGCAAAAGAAAAAAACATGGCCCTCAATAACCTGAAGTTCTAGTGATGGAGACAGGCACAGGAATAGATAATCTCAATACAAGTGGAAACTGTGCAGTAGCTTCCAGGAAAGGAATTCAACCCTCCTGGGCAAGGTTTTCTTGGAGAAAGTACCACATGAACTAAATCTGGAATGAATCCAGCACCTAGACAAAGAAGATCATTTAAGGGCAAAGAAATGGCATCAGCAAAGATACAGCAGAGTGAAAAGAAAAGTAGATAGTCAAAGAATCCTGTGACCAGACATTGTTCTTGTTAGCTGCCAGAGTCGATTTCAACTCATGGTGACCTTATGTACAACAGAATGAAATGTCGCCCAGTCCTGCATCATCTTCATAATCACCAATATGTTTGAGTCTATTGTCGCTGCTATTGTGTTAATCGGAAACCCTGGTGGTGTAGTGGTTAAGAGCTACAGACACTAACCAAAAGATCGGCAGTTCAAATCCACCAGGTGCTCCTTGGAAACTCTATGGGGCAGTTCTACTCTGTCTTCTAGGGTCGCTATGAGTCAGAATTGACTCAACGGCAATGGGTTTGGGTTTGGTTTGTTTTTGTGTCAATCTCTCTCACCTAGGGTCTCCCTAGCCCTCACTGGCCCTTTACTTCACCAAACATGATGTCCTTCTCTAGCAATTGATCCCTTCTTATGACATGCCCAAAACAAGCGAGTCAAACAATATTCTATGACCAAAGAGGTCTTTAAATCTGGAGAGAGAGGAGTATCTCTGGAAGGAACCTTGTAACACTGCTTTGCTTTTATCTCTGGATTTGGGACTAACAGAGGTAAAAGTAGGTACTCGATATTTTTCGTTTGACTAAAAGATTAAATTTACCTTCCTACCAAACTCAGTGCTGTCCATTGTTGAAAGATAAGAGAATCAGTATTAAAAGGTATGCCCAAAAGATGGTAGCCTCGAAATGTTCAATTTTTGAAACCTTGAATTTCCAAGTTTACGATCATGACAAGCAAGAAATGCTGGTGTAGGTGCCAGCCTATTTCAGTTGAGAAATCCTTTCACCAGAAGTGAGTCACTTTTGTTTTTGTCTCCTTAACAGAGTCTTTCTTCTTTGAAGATCATTTTCTTTTCACAGAGAAACCGCAGTTTACCATTCTAAGAGAGTTGCTTTGTATGCAGAGATAGTTAAAGAACAAACAAGTAGGTAGTCTTTGAGCTATGGATGTAAAGTGGCTGACTGGACTGGCTCGCTAAGTGACTCTAAAATATCAGATTTAGTAAACAAATAATTCAAAGTTTGAACTTCAAAAAAATTATTGTAGTTTTTATTATTGTTGTGTATATGATATATATATATATATATCACAACATTTGCCAATTCAACATTTTTCGGGTGTACAGTATAGTGATACCAATTGTATTAACCATGTTATGCAATCATCACCCATAATTGCTGCCTAATTTCCCATCATAATAAACAGAAACTCACTGCTTTCTAAACAATGACTCCCCTTTCCCCACTCCCTCCTGCCCCTGACAACAACTAATAAACTTTGGTCTCTATGCATTTGCCTAGTCTTGTTATTTCATGTAAGTGAGATCACACAATATTAATCTTTTTGTGATTGACTTATTTCACTGAATGTAATGTTTTCAAGGTTCATTTGTTATAACGCATATCAGGATTTCATTCCTTTGTATGTATATACCACATTTTGTTTATCCATTCATCTGATGATGGACATTTAGGTAGTTTTTACCTTTTGGTTATTGGGAATAGTGCTGCAGTGAACATGTGTCTATTTGTGTCGCTGCTTGCAAGTCTCTTGGGTATGTACCTCAGAACAGAATTGCTTGGTTGTATGATAGTTCTATGTGTAACTTTTTGAGGAACCACCACACTGTTTTCCACAGTGGCTGTATCATTTTGCATTTCTATCAGCCATGGATAAGGGTTTCAGTATCCCCACATCCTCATCAACATTTGTTGTCCAATTTTTTTTATCTTAGCCACCACATCTGAATGAAATGGTATCTTTTTGTGGTTTTGATTTGTGAATAGACTCTATGGCAACAGGTTTGGTTTTTTGTTTTTTAATGACCAGTGAGGACCCTAGGTGGCAAAAAATGGTTTGTTCTTGACTGCTAATCTAAAGGTTGGCAGTTGAAACCCATCCAGCAATATCACAGAAGATAGACCTGGCCATCTGCTTCTGTTAAAATTACTGTCAAGAAAACCCTATAGAGCAGTTCTACTCTGTAAT
Organism: Elephas maximus indicus; assembly: GCF_024166365.1. Taxonomy (NCBI): domain Eukaryota; kingdom Metazoa; phylum Chordata; class Mammalia; order Proboscidea; family Elephantidae; genus Elephas; species Elephas maximus. The sequence goes on from NC_064821.1 coordinate 142,529,723, forward strand.
ATGTGGAATTGCTGCGAGTCGGAATCAACTTGAAGGCAGCTAACAACAACAGCAAATGGCTAATTGAGTGTCTTTTCATGTGCTTGTTGGCTGTTTGTACATGTTCTTTAGTGAAATGTCTATTTAAGTCCTTTGTCCATGTTTTGGTTGGGTTGTCTTTTTTGTTGTCGTTGTTAAGTTGTAGAAGTTCTTTCTATATTCTGGTTATTAAACCCTTATCTGATCTATGGTTCCCAAAATTTTTCTACCATTCTATAGTTTATCTCTTCACTTTGTTGTTAAAAGTTTTTTGTTGGACTCTTTTTTACTATAAAGTCCAGTGTATCTATTTGTCTTTTGTTGCTAGTGCTTCTTGTGTCAAGTCTAAGAATCCATTGTTAAAAACTAGGTCTTGAGGCTATGCACCTGTTTTCTTTCAGGAATTTTATGATTTTATTTCTTACTTTTAGGTCTTTGATCCATTTTGAGTTAATTTTCGTATATGGTATGAGTTATAAATCTAGTTTCGTTCTTTTACATGTGATTATCCAGTTGTCCCAGCATCATTTATTAAAGACACTCTTCATTCCCCATTGCATGGATGTAGCACCCTTGTTAAAGATCATTTGGCATACATGTATGAGTTTATTTCTGAACTCTTAGTTGTATTCCTTTGGTTTATGTGTCTGTTTTTATACCAGTACCAGACAGTTTTGTGATCCAGTTGTTTTAAATTCATAAACTTTTGGGACAGCTCATGACTAGTCAAATTTCAAATGGTAAATTTATAACTGTTAAGGATCTACTATAATAAATCTCACATTTCCAGGGTCCTCCTAGATATTGTTTTTCTTGTTACCTACTTACCAGAGTTATTAAATCTCTCACCTTTAAGAACCCCTGAACCAGAAAGAAAGATCCTAAATTTGTCCCTGTCCTTTTGAGCTATCCTTGTTCATATTAAAATAAGCCTAAATATACTAAATATTAACATATACTAATATACTAAATATTAACATAAGCCTAAATATACTAAAACTTACTTAATTGCAGTACCTAAAGGTAAGTTTGCAGTATATGAAAGTGCTTTGGGAAAAAAATGAAGTGCTCTTATATTAGCAGGGCTGCTGAAAGACAAATGATATCAAAGAAATTTCAACTGGTGTTCTATGATAATTTGAGGAACTCAAAATCCTCCTAAGTTTCAAATCAATTATCTAATATGTACTCTGGTCTAAGATTCAGCAAAACCCCAGCAATAGAAACTTATTAGCCAACATAAACAATTAAAACATGATATAGTTAATTTTTTAAGAGGAAATTTCTTTCAAGGCCTTATAGACCTGTAAGGGTTTATAAGTACTATAAACACTAGACCATTTTAATAACATAATCATCATCATGCTTGGTAAAGTAGAGGGCCAGCGAAAAAGAGGAAGACCCACAATGAGATGGATTGACACAGTGGCTGCAACAATGGGCTTAAAGATAACGATTATGAGGATGGTACAGGACCATGTAGTGTTCTGTTCTGTTGTACGTATTGTCACATGAATCAGAATCGACTCGAAGGCATCTAACAACAAATCATCATCATCAACAGATAGAAAAGGCCAGAACAATAAGAATTGTAAAGTGTGACGAACTAAAATGTTTGCCAACTTATGTTTTGTTTGCTGATGTTATTGTTCCGAATTACAAAATGATACACAAATTTAAATACATCACTTCGGGCAACATCCATGTTCCCCAGGTTATGAATGGCCAACTTATGTACAACCTGTAGTTACAAACCAACCCCATAAACTAAATTCTAGGTACATTCAATGGTTCATAATAAGAAATGGGTGCTACTTTTGTGACATATATCAAAACATTTTTATTGTCATTATCATACTATTATGGCAAGAGATGTTTTAGTATATCTGGAAGTGTTTTTTTAATGTTTTTTAGGCATAGAAAGGTACGCTTTCTGACATCAGATAGAAACCGTAACTAGCTATTCCGACTTACGTGAAAATTCGACTTACAGACAGACCTAGGAGCAGACCTTGTTCATGATGTGGGGAATGCCTGTATATAATATGGTGTTCACACAGCATCCAGATCACATAACATCATATTTCACGGAATGTATCATGGACATTAAGTAATACACGGTTGTAATACAAATATAGAGAGAATAAAAAGAAAATTGATAGTCGTCTCTAACCCAACCCTCTGCCTTTCTTATTACTATTGTTGTTGCTATTTGCTGTCCCAGTCAGTTCTGACTCATAGCAATCCCATGCATGCAGAGTAGAACTGTGCTCCTTGGAGTTTTCAAAGCTGTGACCTTCAGGGATCATCACCAGGCCTATTTTGTGAAGTGCCTCTTTCTTAGAGGTAATGATAAGTAACCCACCCACCAAAAACATAAGTAATATAGTAGCATTTAATTTTGATGCCTTATCCATAGAAACAACACTAGGCTTCCAGATTTTATTCATGCACTTCCGAGAGTACCCAGGTTCCGTGCTGTTTCACTACAACCTGTAGAACTGGTTTGCCTTTGACCAGCAGGTTAAATTCAAGTCTTTTGTTTCACCATAGTCACACTGGATTGAATCCAAATGAGCAGAGGTTATTTCTCTACTTAACACCATTCCTTGGGAGCCATAGCAACCTCAGTGAATCCCTTGTAAGATATAGCTCTAGTCTATACTTTAGAAGTAGTGATTTCCTCTTGGTTCCCAACACATGATAAGCCCAGTGCCGTTGAGTCGATTCCGACTCATAGCTACCCTATAGGACAGAGTAGAACTGCCCATTAGAGTTTCCAAGGAGTGCCTGGCGGATTTGAACTGCCAACCCTTTGGTTAGCAGCTGTAGCACTTAACCACTATGCCACCAGGGTTTCGCAACACATGATACATTATTCAAAATAACAGCTTCCTATAAGGTCTTTGGGAAACCCTGGTGGTGTAGTGGTTAAGTTCTATGGCTGCTAACCAGAAGGCCAGCAGTTCGAATCCACCAGGCACTCCTTGGGAACTCTATGGGGCAGTTCTACTCTGTCCGATAGGGACACTGTGAGCTGGAATCGACTCGACGGCAACGGATTTTTTTTTTTTTTTTTTAAATAAGGTCTTTAAATTGCCATGTCAGTCTTCTAGACTAAGCGAGTTGCTACTTCCAGCAAGGAACAAGCCAGTATGGTGAATGAGTGAAGTGTGTCTGCTGGGGGCTGTGATGAACTGGAAAGTACATGTTCCACGTAAGGGGAACAGCTGATGTTCAATTCTAGCCAATTGTTACCACATAAAATGTGAGCCCAGTGTTCTCAGAGCTTCCAGTTTTTCAAGAGAATCTGGAAATCCAGAGATTTATATAAAACGCCAAATACCCTGATGTTTAAATACTGGCTTAAATTTTTAAAAAATATTATGCAGGCCAAACAGCACATTTATGGGCCAAATTCAGTCCACTGACAGCCAATTTGCAATCTCTGCTACCCATATATAATCACGATTTTGTTCTTTTTAGCCACTGATTAATTCATAATTCACATGTTCTCATTTTGGTCCAAATCTGTTCAGGGGTGGTCTCAATAATCTGGACCAACACATTGCCATTCTTGTCAGCTATTTGCCAATGTTGCTCTCAGTTTTAATGGTAAAAATAATTTCCTCTCCTTTCCCTGTGGAGACATGCCTTACTCTTAAATCCCAACCTCATTTAAATATTCAGATGCAATCTTGGTTGTGTAAATAAACCTTTAAAAACATAATGGAATGCAATGATTAAAAAAAAAGTCATGGGCACCATTCTTAAGATGCTTGCTGTCTGTCTTCGTCATCTAGTGCTGCCATAACAGAAATACCGTAAGTGGATGGCTTTAACAAAGAGAAATTTATTTTCTCAGTCTAGTAGGCTACAAGTTCAAATTCAGGGTGTCGGCTCCAGGGGAAGGCTTTCTCTCTCTGTCAGCTCTGGAGAAAAGTCTTTGTCCTCAATCTTCCCCTGGCCAAGGAACTTCTCAGGTATAGGCACCCTGTGTCCAAAGGACATGCTCTGCTCCTGGTGCTGCTTTCTTGGTGGTATGAGGTTCCCAGCTCTCTGCTTGCTTCTTTTTCCATTTATCTCTTAAGAGATAAAAGGTGGTGCAGGCCATACCCCAGGGAAACTCCCTTTACATTGGCTCAGGGAGGTGACCTGAGTAAGGGTGGTGCTACAATTCCACTCTAATCCTCTTAACATAAAATTACAATCACAAAATGGAGGACAGCCACACAATACTGGGAATCATAGCCTAACCAAGTTGATACACAGATTTTTGGGGGAACATAATTCAATCCATGACACTGTCCAACATGGAGAGAAATAAATGTATATTCCAGTAGGCTGAACATATCACTACCTTGTTTTTAGGTGCTGTGGAGTCGGTTCCAAAATAATGACCCTATGTATAATGGAAAGAAACAGTTCCCAGTCCTGCACCATCCTCATAGTCATTGCTGTGTTCGAGCCCATTGTTGCAGCCATTGTGTCAATCCATCTCATTGGGGGTCTTCCTCTTTCTCACTTACCTTCTACTTTACCAAGCATGATGTCTTTCTCCAGGGACTAGTCCCTCCTGATACAATGTCCAGAGTAAGAGATTGAAGTCTTGCCATCCTCACTTCAAAGGAGTATTTTTGCTATACCTCTTCCAACACAGATTTGTTATTCTTCTGGCAGTCCATGGTATATTCGATATTCTTCACCAGTACCGTAACTCAAATGCATTGATTCTTCTTCAGTCTTTCTTATTCATTGTGCAGCTTTCACATGCCTATGAGGCGAATGAAAATACCATGACTTGAGTCAGACACACCTTAGTCCTCAAAGTGACTTTTTTTTAAAACACTTTATAGAGGTCTTTTGCAGCATATTTGCCCAATGCAATACATTGTTTGATTTCTTGACTGCTGCTCCCATGGGCATTGATTGTGGATCCAAGTAAAATGAAGGCCTTGAGAGCTTCAGTATTTTTCCTGTTTATAATGATGATGCTTATTGATCGAATTGTGAGGATTTGGGGTTTTTTTGTTTGTTTTTGTTTTTTTTTCATGAAGAAAACAATTTATCACTACCGTAACCCAATTTTTAAAAAATGTGTTGATTGGAAACTGAAGAGCTGGGAGTTCCTTAAAGGCCACATCCAAGGGATAACTGAAGGCTGTCATTTGAAATGTGGCTTTTATTTAAAAACAAAAAGTTAAAGAATACCTCTTTATCAGATTATAGAAACAAAAATTTGACCTGGAAAAAAGGAATGCTTATCTTCAGATCAATACATTCTTCCATGTGTGTAGAAGGATTTCAGGGGATCCACAAACCTTCTGATATATGTTAAATTCAGAATGGATCTGCAAATGATATTTTTCTATTACTTTTACCGTATTCTCAAAGGGATTTGTGAACTAAAATACAATTTTTAAAACCAATGATTTTATGTGTCTAAAAACACGGACTACAAAGTTAGATTTTCATAGATGGTTAATCTGGGGCTAATTACAAATTTTTAAGCCTCAGTTTGATCATCTATAAAATAGGAATAAAATAGTATCTATCTCATTGTGTTGTAGTGAGAACAAATGAGATACACAACATAAAGAGAATAGCATAATGCCTGGCATATAGTAAGCACTTCATAAATGTTAGTTATTGCTGTTGCTGACATTCTTGTTGTTGATTAGAAAACTAAGGCCCATCTAGGAAAAATCAAAGAAATTGGTATACTATTATGTTTGTAAACAAAATGATGCACAAGTCCAGAAAGCAGAATGATAGTTCTTCCTGTATAAGTCAAGAAAGGCGTCAAAAGGACGCCTAGGTTTTGATGATAATGAAGATGTCTACCAAGATAAGAGATGGGAAAGCATCTTTCCAGGGAGTGAGAGGGAACAAGTATAAGTAAATTCATAGAGTGTTCAAAGGGAATGGAGAGCTCAGTTAGCGTTGAGAAGGGTGGCGCAACTGACTTAATTGGTTCCTGGAGGGTGAGAGGCAGGAAATGAGGTTGGAGAAGTTGGAGTTAAAATGTCCAGGTGAATTGTGATTTATAGGCAATGTGAAGTCAATGAAGATTTTAGAGAGAAGAATAACATGACCAGATTTTTGAAGTAAGTTAATTCTTATGATGTTGTACAAGATAAATTGAATTGAAAAGGTAAATAACGTTTGTTGTGTGTTTACCATATGCCAGGAACTGCACTAATCACTTTATAGTATTATTCTACCTAAACTTTTCAATAAATGTGAAATATACAGATTATTATCTTCATTTCATATATAAGAAAACTGAAGCTCAGAACAGTTAGCTGTCTGAGATCACATGACCAGTCTGTGGTGGACCTGTGCTTTTAATCATTTTTGAAAGATTCCAAAGCCCCTTAAATTTCTACTGCCGTATCTGGTAGACAGATCAAATATGAAACTGTTGCCATTCATCTAGATGAGAGATGACATAGATTCGAAATAACAAAGTGGTGATGAGGATTGATATTCACAAGCCATTTCTGTAACAGATTCAATATAAAAAAGGAAATAGAGAGCAAGAGTGAAGGACAACTCAGAGGTTAGGAAGTTGAAACAGTGTTAATACAAGTGGCAAAGATCAAGACAGAGAATCCAATAGATAAATAGAGATTTTGGGGGGATGTCTGCTATAACAGAAATACAATAAGTGAATGGCTTTAACAAACAGAAATTTATTCTCTCACGGCCTAGGAGGCTAGATGCCAGAATTTAGGGCACCAGTCTAAGGGAAGACTGTCTCTGTCACCTGTGGGGGAAAGTCGTTGTTATCAGTCTTCCCCCGTGTCTAGGAATTTCTCAGCACAGGGACCCTGAGCTCAAAGGATGCACTCCACTCCCAACTCTCCTTTCTTGGTAGTAGGAGGCCCCTCTCCTGTCTGCTCACTTTGCTCTTTTATATCTCAAAAGAGATTGACTCAAGATACAACCTAATCCTGTAGATTGAGTCTTACCTCATTAACATAACTGCCTATAATCCTACCACATTAACATTATAGAGGTTAGGATTTACAACACCTAGGATAATTACATCATATCGCAAATGGAGGACAACCGCACATTACTGGAAATCACAGCCTAGCCAAGTTGACACACATTTTTAGGGTACACAATTCAATCCATGACAGGGAGGAAAGAGCACTGGTACAGAGAGAATTTAATATATGACACATTGAGTTTAAAGCACCTAGAGGACATCCAAACAGAGATGTTCAATAAGGAACTAGAATGTCAAAGATGGTCAGGATGTAACTATGGTTGAAGTCCTGAGGACCAATGAGATTTCCCAGGCTGACTGTGTAGAGAAGTACTGATATCCTTCAGTTGGAATTATAAATTTTCATGCTTTCTTTGCTATTAGAGATCAAAGTCCTCAAGATGGTGCCCTTGTCATATGCATATTTGAATTCCCCAGAGATTTTCACGTAAGAGTACACATAATAAATACTTCATCAGTGTTCTCTGGGTGAGTGAGAAGCCTACCAAAATAGACTCTAAGGAGTGGGAAAGGGACCTAGAAATGAAATTGAGAAGGACTGGTTAGGAGATAGGAAGATAGAGAACCAGGAGAATGGAAGCCAAGGGAGAAGAGTATTTCAAGATGTAGAGAATGGTCCCATAGATTCAAGTGCTTCAGAACAATCAAGTAGGAAAGATCTCAAAAAACATCATTCGGTTTGACAGTAGGAGAACACTTAAAAATGTGTTTCAAGTTTAAACAGCCACCTAATCACTGGAATTTTAGAATGCATTCATTGGTGAGTTGGGAGTCAAACTGTATAAGGCAAGTTTCCAAACCTACAACTTAGCAACATAACTGGTAGTATAGATCTAGTATAACAGATTAACAGGCAATTAATTATGCTGGGTTTCATTACAAGTTTCTTAATTGAAACTGTTTCCTGCTGATAGGGCAGACTTAGTGTATATTAAAAGGAAAAAATGAAACCTAAGATGTTTCCACTGTGATTCTTTAACAATTAAAAACCCAATCACATACATATTATCTGAGAGTGCATTGCGTTGCAGAAATATTTCAAAATTTGTGTCAGTTGACATTTTCTCACACTGAAAAATACATTTAGAATACAAATATTTTTTCATGATGCTTTGAAAAAAAAAAAGCAGATGCCTTTGACCTATCTGTTTTTATGTTCCATTGCTTCCAATGCTTGTGTTTTTCCATGATGAGCAAATAGCTGTTTAAAAACTCGGTCTCATAGAAATCAGCCTATTGTTCCTGGAAAATGAAAGACTCATAAATATGCTCTACCTTTCTGTAATTCAAAGATTTTATATTTTTTATTCTTCCTCATCAGGTGGACTTTTTGGACAATAAACATTCAGGCATAGTCAATTATGTATGATATGAAACAACAACAACAAAAAAACCTGTATAGTGCTATTTTAATATTTCATTGGAATACTTTGAGAGAAAGACAATAAAATCTAATAAATAATTACATTTCAATACTACCATTTTATTGTTAAAAATAATGGTAGAAAACCAGGCATAATTTCTTCACAAAAATCAGGGTGGATTTTCTTCTAGGCACTGAATACATAGCAATGCTCCACAATTTTATTTAGATAATGTCTTAGGAAGTACAGAAATCAACAACCAAGATCCCCCCTGTTTTTACCCACAAAAGAATTTGACACCTCTGAATTACTGAGCAATCATTGATCAACAACTAGCATGGCCTCTTAACGTCCTTAATAGCTGACGGGAAGTATCGCTATAGGCTATAGAGTTAGGGATTTAAAAATGTCAAGCAACACTAATAATTCATGGATCCCAGGACCATAAAGCCAGCAGCATGTCAATAATAATGACACACTCTTTGGAAAACAGGTAAAATTAGCACACTTGTGTTTTAACTTAAGAAAATATTATAGAACTTTGGTAAAAGAAATCATTTTCTCCTGCATATGAGGTTGCTGATATGTGTTCTAGTTATTGCTGTACTTATTATGCCTTCTAGACATGTATTCCAAACACAAGGCTACTCATACTGTCAGTTGTCAAAGGGCCTGACATGGCATAATAGCAAAATGTGTAGGCAATAAAAAGAAATGCACAAAATAAATATCAATACCCAAGCAAGTCAAGTGTGCTAGACGATATGTGAGATTCCACATGCAGTAAACATGTAAGAAAAGAGATGACAGGATAATGAAGGACACCGTTAGGAGGTTACTCTTTTGTTAAAATAAAATTTGCTGAGCTTTGCTGTTTTTATTATTTTAACAGACTCTATTCTTAGAAGCCATGCTACAAGCTAGACTTCAATTCAGTGCTTTAACGTCTACCCAGCTCTTCAGATGCTGCCCCCTACCCCCCAACCCCGCCGCCATGGTCTTCATTTTTGAAAGAAGCTTTAAGAAAACAGTTGCATTTGAGGAGGAAGGGAGTACCGGACACAAGAGAAAAGAGAAATTGTGTTTTATTGAGCCACTTCTTTATTAGTACTTTGGGAACCAAAAAAAGTGACTACGGCTCTCAAATAAGTCTTCCTCAAAAAAAAAAAAAAAAATCTTTAGATCAATCTTTAATGAGAGAAAAAAAAAAGACATTCACCTAGATCTTGTTTATTGCACACAATTCTATATCTTTTCATAACTCATCAAGATACTCATGATTCTTAAATTTAGTATTTGAATTAAATGACCAAGAGCCTTGAATGACATTCACCAGCCCATTAAAAGATATATAGATCAAATTATATGGCATCGATGAAGTTTTTTGATATGATTTGTGACCCTTTAACTAATGACGTTCCCTCTAAAGTGACAAAATCACAACGAAACAAAAAAAGAGCACCTCATTACCCAGGAGCCTGCCATACATGATTTAAATCCTTCCCTCTGAGAGAGTAAGGGCTAGAATGCATACTGAGTAAACTGCTACTCAACTGGAAATGATTCTTTTTCGTGGAACTCCAAGACTCATTTCTGACTGGCCGTAATGAGAAAAACAAACGCCATCTGCAAATAATAATTATAATGTAATACTATTTAAGCTCCTGAAAAGAACATAAAATATGCATATAGAAGCTCTGAAGTTAATAAAAATATAATGCAGATTACTTCAAAGCATTTCACATTTATATTACTCAAACACTAATAAAATGAAACAATGTTAAAGCCGCTTTCTTAAGTCCTATTAAAAAATCTCGCAGCTGAATTCAGAATGGTTCAGCTCGCTTGGTTTAGGAAAATTGCATTTTACTGTTCTATTGATTTTTTTTTTTAGCAAATTTAAAACTGTCACTATCTGCTGATTCTGCTTATCTTTGAATTTAAAATGTCCATAGTATTTACATAGCATTGAAAAATTACTGTTTCAAGGTATTGTATTTTTAATGCAGCTCTCTTTTTGTGGCTTATATAGCTAGCCTGCTACCAAGAGGACACTTCGACGTCATCATTCTTTGTAGTATATAACATACAATGAAATCGTGTTTTTCTTTATTCAACAATGGTACATTGACTGAAAAATAAAATCATTTCTCATTTCCTTCCTTTTTTCCCCTTTTTAAAATGAGATGTATCTCGATTGTTTTGCATTTGTAGTTAAAAAAAAAAAAAAACTTAGAATTATTGGATAGTTCAAGACTTTAAAATTTATTTTCAAACAAGTTATTCATTAAAGGCCAGCCCTATCCATTATGCTTTAATTCTCTGTGATTTTGTAAACTGTTTATTCAGAAGACAGGCTTGGGGAATGTTTAAATATCTTGGTAAAAATTAATATGCATCAATCAATAGAAAAATCTGGTTTTGTTCTAACTCCTGTTGAATTTGATTATTTTTCTGACACAGACATTACCAAATGAAAGCTATAGATTAAGTTGCTAAGTATCCATTAAAAATGCAATAGCTATGTGTGATGAAACTCACATCACTGTAGCAAAAATGAAATTTTCGTTCTTCAAGAAAATTCATCATCACTGGAACTCGCAGCAGTGCAACCGTAGGGGTCTATAAGTAATTTTATTGTCATTGTGAAAACATCTATTATAGCGTTATTATTTAAACACATTTGAAGAATTTCTACTTTCCTGACACTTGAATTTAGCTAAACTTCATGGCATTTTGCCTACTGAATGAGTTTACTCTGGAAATGTTTAAAATTGTGTTAAACAGAATAAATGAAGTATCACTGGACTGTACACTAAGTAAATTTTGTTGTGTTTTGTTTTTAATGTGAAATCTTCAAGGCCACACTGCAGATGTGGATTTTCGACTTAGCTGTATCAGTTAAAGGAAAAGCAGGAACAAAGGGAAGGAAATCTGTATTTATTAAATGACTATCATTTATTTAGTCATTCAATGTTCTTTTCAACATGCATAGGACAATGTACTATCGTGTGGCTGGTGCTGAGCAAAGTACTTCATATACACTAACTCAATGCAATTCATTCATAAACATTTTGCACACCTATATTTATTCGATTAATAAGTACCGAATCAATGCCTCAGCTGTCGTTGTTGCCATGAACAAAAATCATCCCACAGAACGATGTGTCTGCCACAGACTTCTGTTACCTGAAATGGAGCAGTTACGTCTACTTCCAAGTTAGTCTTGTCCTAAAACCATTCTTCCAGTTTTGTCGTTTCCAGCTAGATGGCAATGTAACAAAACATAATAATTGTTAGTAGTCACCTTTAACAACTCTTAGACTTGAGTTTGGAACACCCTCAGTGAAACCAATAAACATCTGTTAGTTTCACAACATGACAGATTCAAGTCCTCCAATGTCAATGTCGTTTGTAAAAAGACAAACTATACGTTGAAAACATCTTCACCTGAAAAAAAATTAAATTTATAGTATATTTGATGAGTTTTAAAGGTGTTGTTTTGTATGATTTTTAAATTATTTCTTAATTACTATTTTCACACCTTCGTCAGGATTTTTAAAAACTTTCAACCTGGTTTAACACTTGACAAAAATGAAGTAACGGTGATTTTATTATACATTGAGCCAAGTGCCTGTATTACTACTAATAATTATATGAGCCAAGTTATCAAATATATCCCAGCTTGTCACCTGGGAGTAAGTGTTGGAATGTTCCAGTACGTGAGGAAAATCTGATAGTGTTTGTTGTGCACGCACTTTGTTTTGTGTAGCTTTTCTGAATTATTGTATAGAAACCTAAAAGAACATATTACAGTATCACTAATAATTAATTAGGAAATTATTTTGACATTTCTACCTTCAAATGAAAAACATAATAGTTTTCTTATTAGTCCATATATGGGCATATTGGCATCAGTGAATTAAATGGGTGAGTGGAGCCACATTTCTGAAATTAAATTTTGTGATTTAATCTGATCACACTTTAATGAAAGATCACGTAGATTAACTCCAAAGGATGCCAAAATAAATTAATTCAAATTGGTTATTGAACTTTAGAGAAAATCTTAGACTGACCAGGTTCATAGAAAAAGCAGTACTATAATTAACTGATAGTTCAAATCAAGAATGTGGAAAAAAATCAGTAAAGTCCATTTAAGAGTTAGAAAATATATTCAGTTAACACTTGATTTAAGAGACTGTTAAAAGAAGAGTCATAACTCACAAATGATATAATTTACATCAACTCAAAATATATAAAATGATTTAATAAAAATAGGACGCATTAATTGAAAGTGTTCTGAAAGTAATTTTATCATATTATTTGTTATTATTTATGCATGAGTGAAAGTTTCATGTGTGTGACACCTGAAATGTTTTTCTCTAGGCGTATCTTCAGAGGTCACTCACACGTAACCAGGTAATAAGTGAGATTGCACCACCTCTCCTCTTTTCCCCCCTCTAGGGAAACCCTGGTGGTGTAGTGGTTAAGAGCTATGGCTGCTAACCAAAAGTTTGGGAGTTTGAATCCACCAGGCGCTCCTTGGAAACCCTATGGGGCAGCACTACTCTGTTCTATGGGGTTGCTGTGAGTTGGAATTGACGTGACAGCAATGAGTTTGTTTGTTTCTGGTTTAAATGTTATAGAATAACAATAATGTATATTTCCTATATGTTTAATAATTTCTAGGCATTTTTACTATATTCATTTCAACTCACTGTTTGCAATAAAACTGTAAAATAGTGAATATGCTGGATAAGTTTAATCCATTTTATGTGTAATTATTGAGGATCACCAGAAATATTATACATATGTTGGAGACAATTGGCAAATAGTGTCACGTCCTCTGCCTTTCAAAATCTATTGTGTCCTGTAAAGATGATAATAATTCCATTGTTTATCTATTAGAAGCATGAAACAAAAAGAAGAATCAAGGGACATATATATTGAAACCAACAGGACTTCCTGGGACTTTTAAGAGAATGATAAACTTCAAATGTACTTTAGTAAGTTCCTCAGAAAAGATTTGACGTGGAACAGTCTTTTCTAAGTTGTTTCAAGCAGAAGCGTTGCCATTAAACAGTCTGAGACAAATGGTTACAGACCAGATATTTTTCTGTAATTGTGATCCAATTTCGTACTGGTCTTAAGGTCACAAAAGCTCAAAGGGCAGTCCTGACATATGATCTCAATCTCCAGCAGATGAGACCAGTCCTCTGAGTACACGTTACAATGAAACGATCTTCAAACTCGAAGTGATTATTATGGAAGTATGGGCAGGATAATGTGTCAGAAAGTATACAAAGAATTATTAATGAAGCAAGATGAACGTAAGAATCAATTGTTTTAAGTGTCATAGACTCCTGACATCATCCAGATGACGTACGACTTCTGTTAGACCACTTTTGTTTTTAAAAGCTTTTGATAAGAGATACAATTGGCCTGATCTATCATGAAGAGACAGACTCGAACAAGCCAGACTTTTTTTTTTTTTTTTTTTTGACTTCCCACTATTGGACACTATTTTCAAAGTTTAAGGGCTATAGAACAAGTGGAATAGCTTTCATTTTATACTTGTGTCAACACTACCCAATCGTGATTGTAGAACTGGTTATTCTTTAACTTGTCTTACACTCTAGGGACTCTCTGCCCTCTAAGACATAAAAAGAGAAAATGAAGTTGCATGGTAGTAGAGGAGATTAAAGCTACATATAACAGTTTCTAGACAGGAGAAATGGTTAAATTTTGAACACACTAAGGGAAACTGATAAATCTGTCTCTCTCTTTTTCTTTTTTCTCCATTTAACCTCTCTAGCACTTTTAAAGGCATTTATTCTAAAGTTAAACTGGTTGGCACGCTTTGTTCTGTTTTAGAGATTGTCCTTATTATGTCCAAGTTAGATGAGAAACATTATATTTTAAATGAAAACTTGAAAGACTTATAAAATAAATCAAGTAACATAGGCATGCCATCTTACTCTTTTCCCCCAAATCGTTAACAATTGCCTTATTTAAGTAGACTCACTCAAGAATTAAAGTTGCTACTTTGTACCCTAAACCTTTTGATTGAAAATTTCAGGCAAAAGGAAAAACCTAAATCAGTGTGAACAGGTTCACATTTGCTAATTGCATTTACCTGAGACATAAGCCTGAAATACCTTGCCTGTCATCATCAAGAACATTGGAACTCAACCTACCCTAGCTGAAAACTGAGATACAAAAATGCGGAAATATCTCTTGCAAAAATTTAGCCTAAGGGAAATGGGAGGAAAAAAAAAGCCAGTAACACGTAATATATTTTAAAGATACTCTTTCAAATCATGCATAGAGCTTCCTAACTGGTATGTGGATACAGTGTGTGCAAACAGGCTGCAGGTATACCAATAATAATGTTGGGTTTAGGCTGAGGCTGGGGCACTCCCCAGCTCCCAGGCTCAACTGAAAGAAGCCCTCTATTTTCACTCCTGTGTGCTATACAAGCAGCCTTAGTGGTGCAGTGGTTAAGAGCTCAGCTGCTAACCAAAAGGTCAGCAGTTTGAGTCCACCAGCCACTCCTTGGAACCCCTGTGGGGTGCTATACAAAAGTCCCTGGGGACTGCTAGCCAAAAGGTTGACAATTTAAACCCATCCAGAGGTGCCTTGCAAGAAAGACCTGGTAAACTGCTCCCAAAAGGTCACAGCCAAGGAAACCAGTAGCAGTTCTGCTCTACACAAATGAGGTCGCCATGAGTCAGAATTGACTCAAAGGCAACTGGTTTTTTGGTGCTATACAACACTATTTTCATTGAGTGCCATGATGTAAAAAAGTTTAAGAAGCCTTGCTATACAGTGTACGTGGGTGATGGTGTCATGTTAATGGTGAGAATTATCATAATTACGATGATAAATGCTTAAATGTGGAGCTCTTGAAATTCCCAACTGGAAGAGAGACCTCTTTTCTTTTTAATCTACCAGGTTTAAAAAGATAGTTGTGTTTGATCAAATCTTCAAAAAGATCCCATAAAAGAAACTATCGTGGCTGTTGTTAGGTGCCCTCAAGTTAGTTCTGACTCAGAGTGACCCTATGTACAACAGAGTGAATACTGCCCAGTCCTGTGCCAACTTCACTATCATTGTTATGTTTTAGCCCATTGTTGCAGCCATTGTGTCAATCCATCTCATTGAAGATCTTCCTCTTTTTCACGGACCCTCTACTTTACCAAGCATGGCACCCTTCTCTAGGGGCTGGTCCCTCCTGAAAACATGTCCAAAGGATGTGAGAAGTCTTGCTATCCTCAGTTCTAATGAGCATTCTGGCTGTACTTCTTCCAAGACAAATTTATTAATTCTTCTGGCAATCCATGGTATATTCAATATTCTTCACCAACAGCATAATTCAAATGCATCAACTCTTCTTTGGTCTTTTTTATTCACTGTCCATTTTTCATATGCATATGAGGTGATTGAGAATACCATGGCTTGGGTTAGGCACACATTAGTCCTCAAAACAAAGTCTTTGCTTTTTAACACTTTAAGGAGGTCTTTCGCAGCAGATTTGCCCAATGCAAGACATTGTTTGATTTCTCAACTGCTGCTTCTGTGGGTGTCTATCATGGATCCAAGCAAAATGAAATCCTTGACAACTTCAATATTTCTCTGTCTATGATGATATTGCTCATCGGTGCAGTTGTGAGGCTTTTTGTGTTCTTTATGTTGAGGTGTAACCCATACTGAAGGCTGTAGTCTTTGATCTTCATCTGTAAGTGCTTCAGGTCCTCTTCACTTTCAGCAAGCAAGATTGTGTCATCTGCTTAACACAGGTTGTTAATGAGTCTTCCTCCAATCCTCATGCCATGTTCTTCTTCATATAGTACAGCATCTTGAATTATTTGCTCAGCATACAGGTTGAAAATACTGGAAATAGGAAACTATTACATGGTTAAAATCTTGTACATTTGCAGCACTGTGACTAGTAACAATCTCCCTCACTCTAATAAATAAGAAAAAAAGACTATTTTGGTATTCTGGATTTCTATTTTCAAAAGTTATTTGCACCTCTCCATGGATATCTGTTGTTGTTTAAGTGCCTTTGAGACAGCTCCAACTCATAGCGACCCTGTAGGACAGAGTAGAACCACCCCATAGGGTTTCCAAGGAGTGGCTGGTGGATTTGAACTGCAGACCTTTTGGTTAGCAGCTGAGCTCTTAACCATTATGCTGCCAGGGCTCCCATGGATATTTAGGCCACTGCTAATAAATACTGTTTCTTTCCATGTTTTATTTTTGCAACTATAGGTACACGTGGAGTTTTAGGACAAAAAGTAAGTTAGTTTATTTGGTTTTCTGTGAAGCTTTTGTCTATGTAAGACTACTTCTAAATTTCTTAATTTCCATTTAGTGGCTTCTGAACTAATATTTTTTAACTTTGGAAATGTACTTAATGAAATCACCATAACATTCTTGGCCCTTGTTGAAAAATTTTCCATTTTCCAAAATATCCACTTGTAAAACTGTTTTGCTTATATATTTTTAAAAAGCCAAAACTCTTATGTTCCTTATCTTGTTTTCAGTTTCTTTATATGCAGAGTTTTACTTTTAAATATAACTTACAATAAGGTCTTTTATTGTCCTTAGATTTAATTTAGCAGCCATTGTTTTTAAAAGAATTCTCTTGTGAAAATGTAGCAACTTGATATGTATGTGTTATAATCTGTTCCTTTAAAAAGAGAGTAGTACTATATAGAAGCGAAGTACCAAAAGATCTAAGACTTGGCTACCATGGGGTTTAAAGAAAAAAAATGTAAATATATAGTGTTAGAAAACATGGCCTGTGTCAGGGCCACAATTTTAACTCCCCACATTTCAAAAAAAAAAAAAAAAAAGATTTAAATGTTCCAAAAAGTTGACAGTGTTTAAAAACATTTCTCTGTTACCATAAATATACATTTACAAATTGCCTCAGTTATCTCAAACCTCTGTTTCTTAACATCCTATAAAAATGCTTATAAATTACATAATAATTTTATTTTGGAGATATGAAGTACCAAGCACTGTGTTTTCTATCTCGTTTAATTTCACAAGATGTGATGTGTGGACCATTATTCCTATTTTACAGCTTAAGAAACTGAGTCTCAGGTAGGTTAGGGAACTTGTTCATGGCTTAACAGCTAGTTAGTGGATTTCAATTTCAGTGCATCTGATTCTAAGACCTACAATCTTTCCAAGGTCCCTGGGCGGCTTAAACTAAATGGTTTGCACTTGAATAGTAATCTAAAAACAGTTGGCAGACAAGAAAAGAGAGAGTGGTGGGAGAGAGCGGGCTGTCTGTCTTATTAGGGGGAGAGTAATTGAGAGCGTGTAGCAAGGTGTATATGGGTTTTTGTGAGAGAGATTGACTTGATTTGTAAACTTTCACTTAAAGCACAATAAAAATTATATATATATTAAAAAAAAAAACAGTTGGCAGTTCAAACCTACCTAGAGGTGGTGAGGAAGAAAGGAACGATGAGAATGGTGATCTGCTTCTGTAAAGATTACAGCCAAGAAAATTCTATGGAGACTTTCTACGCTGTAACACATGGGATAGCCATGAGTTGGAATTGATTTGATGGCAACAAGCATCCTTCACTTCACCACCTTCACTCCTTGATATATTTATAGGATTATCAAAGAGAGCTGAAAAATGTCGAGTGTGAAAGATAAAAATAAAAAAGTATAAGGTTTTTCCACTTAAAATGATGAGCAGTTAGTGGCCAGAGATTCAGAGATAGGCCAAGAGTGGACTTCTCAGTCAGGAATTTAAATGGATCCCATCAAGTGGGAAGTGGTGGCTGACAATCTGAGCCCGCCTGTTGTACCTTCAGAGGACTTTCAGAGTTTTTAGTCAGACTGAAAAACTTGGATGCTTATTTTTAACAAGGGCAATAATGGTTCTTTGGCGATGACTGTTTTCAGCTTACATAAGAACCTAGTGGCTATAAAAATAACTCTTCAAAACAGGAGCATTCTAGAGACAGGCATGGTTAAGTTGAGTGGAATCAGTTGAATGAAGACAGAGATGTCTGTATATTATGTCACTGCTATGTCCCCGACACCTAGAACTGTACCTAGCACATAGTACAGACTCAGAAAATAGCTGTTGAGTAAATAAATGAACATGGAGATTAAAGGAGAATTTCCCTCAGAATCCTGCAAGATTTGACTTAATTCTCTGGGCCTGTGTGTTCATGGTACTTGAGCCAGTAATTTGTCCCAAATCCCTCTTGTCTGCACTCAGGTGAACCTCAACTCACCTGCCTGTTCACAAGAATGAACTACGATCTCCACTAGAATCATGGAACTCTAAATTTTGTGGAAGGTGATTTAGGGCCCACTGGGTGCTCTCAGATCCCTTGAATAGCATTCTAGATAATAACCATTGCTCTAAGCGGTCTTTCCCAAATCTGTCTGAGTGTGAGAATCAATTAAAGCATTTATTTAAAAAAAAAAATAAAAAAAGATTCTTAAGATTTTTCTTTGGAAATTTTTATTCCAGAAATCTTTATTTCAAAAATACACATCAGGTAATTTTTATTAACATATTAACAGGCAAATGTGAGAATGCTTTTCTAAAGAATGCATCTCTAGCTCTATTAGAAACTTGTATGAACTAATTCACCTGCCCAAGCTTTGGCTTGAGTGGACTGCAACAGCCATGTGCATGTATTCAATCAGGTAACATGTATTCAACACTATTTAATGAACACCATACTTGAGACACTTAAGAGACAGAAATGAAAAGACAAGATGCTTTCTACCCTCCCAGAACTAACTCCAGGTAAAATGACTTTGGAAGGCAGATTCATTGTGGACTGAAGAGCAAGCACTGAAGAATTCTGAGCATGAGTGTGACATAATCAGATTCTGAGGATAGGAAAGATCACCTGAAAGTGATGGCAGGTATAGAGTGGGGTGGTGACACTTGACTTGTGTCAAGTAAGGAGTCAGAAAGCTGTTTCAGTGTCCCACTGAGAAAGGATGAGAATATGCACCAGGACAAAGGCAATCGAGATGGAGGAGGACTGCACTTAATTGCTTTTGTTCGATTTCAGCAAACAAGATCAGGCCAAGACAATCAGCCTGAAAACCATATTTATAAAAAAGATAATGTAATCAAGTATCCAACATTGATGTCATTTCCTTCACTCCTTCAAAAATATTAATCAAGCACTTATTATATATTTAGGCCTAGGCTGGAGATGCAAAGTTGTACACAATAAAGAAGACACTAGTCCTGCCCCCAGGGGTCCCATTCAGAAACAAAAGTCACATCTTGCATAGTCTACTGTAAATTATGGAATGGTTTCATGCATTTATTTACAGTCCATCTCTTTGAAAAGAGGAGATGGGTGTCAGAGAGATATTACTGGTCACAATAGACAGGAGAGACATACAACTACAACTGTAAAATTAAATCCATAAAATGCACAGAAGACTTCCAAGAATATTATTTACAAAACCCACGGTGCTGTGAATCAAACTTCTGTTTAAAATTGCGTTTCCGTATTACTCCATTTAAGCGTCTTACTTAATGAGATGTCTGGCAGGGAAGATTTGAGGAACATTTATCCCAAATGCCAGAACTCCACTTTGCTAAAACACTAGCAAGAAGCTTTGAAAGTGGAAACACATTTGCAAGACATCGTTGTCAGATTTTGCCTAAAGGAACATTGTGAATAGATAGTAAGAGTGCCATGAATCAGATTGTCAATGCCATGCTCATGCTATTGAGTTTCCACGAACACGTTTATGTTTCTAATTTTGCAGCTATTTCTCCATTTTAGGATTGAATTTCAATTTTCAAATGAGCTTCTTTTTTTTTTCAAATTTTAATTTCATGTAACCATTTATTCTACCATTTACCATATTCTCCCATTCACCCTACCCCTAGATAACATGCATATAAGAAATTAAACCAAATTAAATATTAGCGAATCCAACACAAAGCCAAGACAAATTTGCCTAGCAACAATCATAATGCATTTCAAAGTGAAAGAGAAAATATACATTGACTCCCAGTTTGGAGTATCCATTGAGCTACATGTTCGCTTGGTAACTCTACATATCGCTATGACAGATCTGACCACATTGTATTGGTGTTGTTTCCATTCTCATATTTTCTGCCTTTCTCTTTCTCGAGTATGTGTGTTTTGGGGGAATTTACCAAATCCTACTCACCTTTGTATATGGAGTAATCCCTGGCACACAGTAGGATCTCAATAATTCTATGATGGATGACTGATTGCCTGCCTAAGTGTCTTCCTATTTTGTGTTGGGCCTATGCTTTTTTATTTATATTAGGTATTCAGTTTTTGGATTGGCATAAAGCTTTACGTATTCATCTTGAAATTCTTCTTTCATGTTATGTATGAACTAAATTTTTTTTCATGAACTAAAATCCGTGAGTCTGAAAATACTGTATTAGATATTTTATTTCATTCTAAATAATGAACACATGCATTAATAGGTTCTTAAATTTATGAGTTTTTTAATATCTGAGCACTTGCATACTCCCAGAATATTTTTTCAAACAGGAAGGAAAAATTACCAGCTATGAGCTAGAAAACCTGTCATGGGGAAAAAAAAAGTAACTTGGAAGGTAAAAAGATAACAGTCACTGAGGCTTCCAGAAATATTAGAATTATTCAGTGATCCTTTACTAGTATTCATCCATTTGTGCAACTGCATTGCCTTCCTATATTCTCTGAACAGTAATTAGGTAAATAGTAAGCATTCTCATAATAAAAATAAAAAAGTTATTCTGCCCCTCAGAGAAAATAAACAATCTAACAAGCAGAAGAATACTAAGGAAAAGAATAGTCACGTCAGATCTAAAGGCAGAATGAGCATAAAAGAGGCAAATAACAGAATTAATTAAGATGTCAGAATGTAAATCAGTGAAAGACATAATTGTACTTTATAAATAAAACAATCGCCCAAGAAAACTTACATTGTCTTTGCATGTAATGTTGTCACTTATATACGAAGATGGTGCTATGATCCACCAGTAACAAATCTGAAAAAATTGCTTTGTTTTTGGAGTAGAAAAGGGTTGGCAATAAATTCATCCCTACTCTCCCATCTGTCCTCTTGTGAGCCACGGCATACGTTTGCAAGCTGAAGTCACAGGTGCACTCAACGAGCCTAAAACGAAACAAAACAAAAAATTCAGTGAGTGAAAAATCAGTCAGATTATAATTGGTGCATGGGAGACATTGAATGCCTAAACCTGACTTATAAGCACCAAGTTCTCACCAGCTAAGCTAAACTATCTGTATGATATCAAATAACGCATCTTTATTTAATCTGGTTTTTACCTTGATGAATTTCAGAAAGCTTCCCCAATTCTATACTGTAGGGCTTTCAGCGTGAGCATTATAAATATAATGCTGACATCCCTTGACACAACAACAGTGAGAAGATAAGAGGAAAATGCTTCATGATTTTCAACCTTTATTGGCAGAAAAACACGATCCACCTAATATTTTGAGTGGTGGGCTCACACAGGCCAGACCGAGCACTGGACTGGTGTCTCCATGAAATAAATAAGATGATTGGGAATCATTAGAGCTTTAACTGAATGTCTCTGGTGGAATGTTGTAAGAAGGTGTGTTTAAATACTGAAAGTGTGATCCAGATTTTGTAGCCAAGCATAAAGAGGAAGCACTGACACAGAGGCTACTCTGTGCCAGGTAATGCAGAATTCCTTTATTGTGTTTTGAACTTAATCCTAACAATAGAACTGTATGTAGATATTATCTTCACTTTCTAGATAACAAACTAAATCTTGGAGGAAAAAAAAAAAATTGTCCCATGCCAAAGATAGTGAAAGCTTCAGAATTTGGCTATAAAGCTTTATTCCAAAGTCTATGATCTTGTTTTATTTAAAATAAAGGTAATATAAATATAACCAAGCAACCTGGCGAGAATTCAGATCATTTGCATGGTTTATATGAACCAATGGGTGTAACTACTTGACCTAAAAAACTCAGCTGGAAGATCATGCCTTTTTGAATGTCTATAATTTGTGACCACAAGCTTTACAGACACAGGACATATTGACAGAAATTCACTATTTTCTCACTTATTTTAGATTTATCTTAAGTACTTGTAGACTGTCGGCATTCCTGGGTACTCACAGCATTCCAGTGATTCTAATGTTTAAAGAGCTGGTTATAACTCAGAACTAAACATCTGTTAGGCTAAAAATAGAAGCATTTCTGTCATTAATTAATCCAAGACTTAAAAAAAATGCCACTATCAGCATAGCTATCAAGACCCCTATAAAAATAGATAGCCCAGTACCCATTGTATTAAACTGAATGTTCCAAGCCCAATCAAGGCAATTCTCTTATCATTCTCTATGGCGTTTTCCCGTGTCAACAAACTTGGGAACATTATTTATAAGTTAGGAGCCAACCAAAAAAGAGTAAATCTATGTACATATATATATTCATACATACGTAGTTACAATCATTGATATACGTGTATATAAATGAATCACAGTGAAACATCATTTCAAAACATAATTGGAAGGTTAGCTTAAAGGCTCTTCCTCCACACTCCCATATCCTCCTATGAATTCTAATTATAGTACTTAACATGTTACGTTGTAATTGACTTTTTCCTTAACCAGAGTATAAACTTTGTAAGGGCAGCAACTGTCCTTTTTCCTCTATGACCCCAGTACATAGCACAGTTCTAGCATTCACTGATTAACCTATTGCCGTCAAGTTGATTCTGATTCACAGCGACCCTATAGGACAGAGTAGAAATGCCGGGTAGGGTTTCCAAGAAGTGGCTGATGGATTTGAACTACCAGCCATTTGGTTAGCAGACAAGCTCTTAATCATTGTGCCACCAGGGCTCCATTCACTGATTACTTCTCAAATAAACAACTGAACGGTGTAATGTAAAATATCAAATTACATAATAATATCATAGGTTATAATTCATATTTACATCCAGAAATGGATCTAATTTCACCCCACATACCCTTGAATGCTTGAAAATACACTTTTAGTTCATCCAGGCCCAAGTTTTGTAGAAGAAAGTTATTTTTAATCATGTATAGATGAAATAGAATTATTACTCAAAAGCAACAGGAGCCACCTATAGTGCCCATGACAGAAGCTGAAAGGAGTTGACTTTCCTTGAATTCTAAGCAATTGTTGCATGCTGATCCCTGGGTGATAATATAAAGCTGTTAAAGTTTGTATTTGAGATGACCTTCAACCTCCGTTTTTTGAATTTCTTTGACCTTTTGCCTCTGTTCCCAGGCATCCACAGCTTTGTGATGTGCTCTGACTGTCAAAACTCTGATGTGGAAAGTTTAAGCTTTGCCTCCACTTTGCCTCTGCCACTTGGCAACTGTTTTGGATGTGAGTTAATTTCTCTGACAGTTTCCTCTCTGTCAATTTGAAATAATAATGATATTCATCTGAGAGGAATGGTGTGGGCCTGTGTGAAAAGATACAAGTGAAAATGCTCTATAAACTATAAAGCATTAAACAGATGTTGGTGTTACTTAACAGCCTTAAAACTAGGGAATTTGTAAGGTCTCTAATGCCCTCAAGTATCCATAACCCAACTATTTCTCCCCTATTCAAATTCCCATTTTCAGTGTAATTGTTGGAATAAAACGCAATTTGGTTATCGCATAAATGTATTCACTTTAAGATAAAAGGCCTAATAAATATAAAACCACTTTTGCATGTTGCTATTTTTATAGAGGGCATTGTGAATCCAGTTATTCTGGAAGCTATATGGGGCAAGTCCTTCCATCTAATCCAACTGCTAATCTCTACGGTAAGGAACAAGGGGGGTCAGAAATGTGGTATCCCAGAAAGAAAAAGCTATTCATCTCAATTTTAAAACTCTAACATATAAAGGATAGCAGTTTAATTTCTTGAAACTTGCTCATCGAGAAGTTTAATTAAGAGAAACCAAGACACTGAAATAGTTTCGTATCAAATCTATAAAGTAGTGGTTCTTAACTACCAGAAGACTTATGTTTCCATAGTGGTTGTTAAAATTGTATTTATAAAAGAAACCAAGCGTAACCATTTTAGCAATTCTAGAAAGGAATACTCTACGAGGTAAAATTAAAATGAGGGAAAATGAGACCATTTATAATGGATCATTATGACTCTGAATAACGATGATTATTGGTTCTGCTTAATAAAACTGTCATCTAACACAAAATAGATATTAAGCTAAATTACATTAGATTATCATTCTATCATGCTAGAAAATTCAACACAAAGCTTTTTAAAAGTAGCCACAAAAAAAAAACAGACCCAATATTAACCTTTTCTACCTTGTCCTAAATAGCCTTAATTTAGGAAGAATCCCAAATAAGAGTAAAAAAAAAAAAGAAAATGTTTTATGCTGAAAATGTCTGCTTTTTACTAACGAAAATGACCAATATTTATTATTTACATATTTTTAAAAGCAATGTGGCTTTGACATGCTACTTGGTCAGACCAAAATCAGCCCTTCTCAATCTTTTCTCCTGTTATTCAGCTTTTGCTCCTTCCTTCTGAAGCTCTTCTTTCTTGCTGGTCATCACTCTCCTCTCTGAGTAAATAATGTAGAGGAACCTTTGGTTTATCTGTATATCACTACCGTTTCAAATTCTGATTACGCAAAGACAGTGTTTCTCTCAAAGCATTCTTCTTGGACTCCTGGCATCAAACCATACATGGTGTGACATGCAGATTTCACTATCTTTCCCCAGATTTACTGAATCAGACTCTCTGGGCTAGGTCTGGGACTCTGCATTTTAGTGTTTTCACAAGACTTTTCTTATTATCTCTTGTTTGAGAATCATCACAATTGAAATCCTGATTAACTGGTAAAGAAAACCTATCAATGCTGAGGAATACCACCCTAAATGTAACAGTTGATATATATTTAATACATCACTCAAAACATTTATTGAGCATTTACTATTTGCCAGGCTCTTAACTTCTTTTTTTTTTTTTTTTTAACTAGGCACTAGGGCTAATAAGATAATAAGATGCCCTTTCTCTCTTGCATCTTATAGGCTAACCATTGGAGCTTCTTCTCTAGAATTAATACCTCAGTATTACAGCATTATCTCTGCAAAACAAAAGAGAATGATGAATTCCTTGCTCCCATGAGTATAAATCAAAAAGATTTCCAATCAAATCAAATAATATAGTCATTGAAATTAAAAAAAAAAAGAAGAAGAGAAAGTATATGAAGAGACACTGATGAACAGAAAACACATGAATAGGAAGATTGAGGCAGGCTAAATGGAGCAGAGAGAGAGAAAGAAAAGTATTAAAAGAAAATTAAGAAACAAGGAGAAAAGAAATGAGAAGCTCTGACTTTTGCCTAATACAAATTCCTGGAAAAAATAATGGTGTTCTTAAGAAAGAGGAAATATTTGAAATGATGGCTGAAAATTTTCCTGAATTAAAGAAAGAAATGAGTCCTCATGTGGAAAATTTAGATAAGCAAAATAAAATAACTCATACCTAGTCACATTGTCATAGAATTGCTATCATTAAGGAAAAACAGAAAATGGTGGGACCAAGCAGGGTTAAAAGACAGTTTATTTACAAACTAACCATGAGACTGATGGCAGACTTCTCATCACCATCAGGAGAGACAAGAGGAGAGTGGAATAATAACGTCCAAGTAAGTGCCCAGGGGTTAAAAGCAAAACTCAAAATAGTTAAGTTAAACATTCAAGACAGAGAGTAAAATAAAGATATTTAAAGACGTGCAGTGACTCGGTGTTTTCTACCGTCACTTGAAAAAAAATACCAAAGGATATGTTTCACTAAGAAAAATAAAAAGTGAATAAATAAATCCAGAAAGAAAGACTAGATGCAGGAAGAAACAGAGAACAAACAAAATGTATTGTTAAGTGTAAATCAGCTTCGGATATAAATGGTCATAATATTATAAACATGTGTATTTATTGCTTAGGTAAATCCATAATTAAATTGTAGATACATGCAAATCTTTTTTTAATAAGAGATTTATAGAAATAGGTTGTCAACAAGAAATTTTATCTTATAGCTTAAATTAATTTTGAAAGGATATCAAGAGATATTTGAGTTAACATTAAGTGTGCAATGAAAATCAGTTTCTTTTCCTTCTGTATTATCAATTTAATAATTTAAACCTTATTGACATGAAAATAGATTTTGTTTTTCCAATTTACTTTTTGTTTTGTTTCAAGCTACAGTTCATTTGGCAATCTAGTTTCGAATATGTAAAATAGGTCAAACGTGTAATGGTGAATGATTTCTCTTTAGAAAGAATAAAGACCCCTGTATTAAAGTCTATTTCAGTTATCAGTACACAGAGCCTGGATTTTCAAGTATAGACATCGAGAACTATTCTACAGTAATATTGACAGGAGAAGCAGCCGTTTGTGACAGAAAAAACATGTGACTTGTTTATTATATAATTTAGGAGTCTTCCTGTGGAGTTGGCTAGGTATATCGTAGATCAATAACTCTCATTTATATTGTAGCTACACTTAAAAAACATTATACGGCCTTTCAACTTCTTCACTGCTTAGTAGTGTTGAGTTTTCCACTGAAGGAAAGAAGGACAACTTATGAGTAATATAATGCTTGGGAAAATCAAGAAGGTAAATCCTTTCTTCCTTCCTAAGAGATTTTGGGCCTATTTTGCAAGAGTGTCTTCAAAAGGACCACTAGGAAAAAAAGATATGACCTTTCATATTTAAGGAGACATTCAAAGGATGAATCTATAATAATTTCAATTCAGTGTTTAATTTAAAATAATGTGTGTTATTATGGACAGCAATAAATTGTTAATGCCCAGCTAAAAGCTATCAAACAACTAGTCAATACACTCACCCGAAAAAAAAAAAAGTTATTGAATTCATTGAAAAATGATTTATCAAATCATTTTGGTGTGAATAATGCTCTTTGAATCATGTGTGTGTGTGTGTGTGTGTTTGGACTGTGAAAATAGACTACTGATTGATTAAAGTTTTCAGTTCTGCTAATTGCTACAGAAATACACCTTTTTTTCTTTCACTCTTTTTCTTAGATTGTGTTTCCATGTAATTAAGAAAATGATCCCTTTGTTTCTTTCTCCACATCTAATAAGTGAGCTCTTCTCTCAGACTCTCTAATCGTGTGTGCTTGATAAGCAACCCTCCGGTTGTGCCACCACGACTTCCATTCCTGAGTACAGGTTGTAATTATGAAGCAGGAGGGCGGGAGTGTCCTTTTTACCAAATATATTGCAGTATTTTTGGCTTCTTTTTTTCTGTACAATTAAAAATAAACTTGAAAGAAATTCACAAAAAGCACCAACACAATTAAAAGAAAAATTATTATAAAAAGACACAAACAGAGTGAAGCCAAGATGGCTGACTAGGTAGAAGCTACCTCGGATCCCTCTTGCAACAAAGACTCGGAAAATCAAGTGAATCGATCACATACATGACAATCTACAAACCCTCATCATCAAATACAGATCTAAAGAGTTTTACTGAGTGACAGAGACTCAGCCAGCACAAGCAGGCAGCACACTGATGCGGCTAACGAGAGAAGGAACAACTACGGGGAAGTAGCGACTGTTTTCAGAGCCTGGAGCCAGCTTCCCAGTCAGGAAACCTTGGTGCTGGGCTTTGGACTGGGCGCAGGGGAGCTGAGCACGGCATCCTGAGATGGCCCGAATGAGGGATGTAGCCCTAGCCCCCAGAAGTGACCTCGGGGAAAGCCCAGCCAGTGCATGCAGGCAGCGCAGCGACACAGCTGACAGGAGGAGAAGTCACCAGGAGGCAGCGACTGGTTTTGGAGCCTGGAGTGAGGCATCCCAGCTGGGGAACCTTGGCGCTGGGCTTTGGACTGGGAGTGGAAGAGCTGACCACGGTTTCTGAGACAGCACAAGCACAGGAAACGGGCCTGACCCTCGGGGGCAATCTCAACCCAGCCAGCGCACACAGGCTACACGCCCCTCAGGAATCTCAGATAAAACAGTCATCACCAAGCAAGATAAGTAACTTTGTCTATATTCCTGGGTACTACTCTTTCCTATCTATCTGATCCCTCCCCTCCCCTTCCCAGGCGGCTTCATTAATATTGGAATTTCATGGGCCAGACAGTGAAGTAATCTGCGGGGTTTTCTTGTTTTTTTTTTTTTTTTTTTGTCTTTTCCTAACCCATTCTCTTGGCCTGAAAGAAGCAGCTACAAAAAACCCAGGGACCAAAAACCCTTCCCTGACTTCCCTTAATTGGAATAAAAATACAGAACGAGCTCCAGCCAAGCATATGAGACCCACAGTCTTTGGCTTTCATCCCTACAGGGAACAAGATGGCTATTATAATGCAAAAACCAATTCTGAAAGTGATCTGACTGTAATTGTTTTAGCAGATTACTGGAAAGACAAGTTTCCCAGGTCTGATATCTCTACCTATTAAACAGAGCCCTCACTGACACACAATGGGGAACTGAGGGCTAAAGCTCCACCCAAACCACCTAGCCTCCTGCCATAGGGGTCTGAGGACAGTGACATCTACCAATCTGTAGCGGTACATGCATCGGGTGCCTAAGGTACAGCTGCAGAGCTCACCCACCAAAGTGCTTTAGGAATAGAGATACACCTACCTCACTGGCATTGGGTGCCTAAGGTAAAGCTGCAGAGCCCACCCACCAAAGTGATTTAGGAATAGAGACACACCTACCTCACTGGCACTTGGGGGAAGCCTGTCAGCATCCTGCCCCCCCCCGGAGCGTGACCCCCTGCTGCTACTAGAATCTGTTGCATACAACTATCACCACTACTCCTCTAAGTGAATAGGTGACAGTCTACATCACACACTTGGTGACCCAAAATCAGATTCTACTCAAGAATAGTGAATAGACACTTAGGCTTATATATCTGGTACCAGCCCAAACCAGCTGGTAATAGGACATAAGTGATTCAAAGGCTGCAACAATCAAAACAGCACAATCTAGCAGCCCATCTACATATATTGAAAGAAAACAAAACAAGATAAGACTCAGTGAGCAAATACAAAATAAATCTTTACAATGTCTTATAGATGGCTCGGAGACAGCAGTCAATATCAAACCACATAAAGAAGCAGACCATGATTGCTTCTACAACTCCCCAAATTAAAGAATCAAAATCTTTCCCAAATGAAGATACAATCCTGGAATTGCCAGATGCAGAATATAAAAAACTAATTTACATTATGCTTCAAGACATCAGGAATGACCTCAGAAATGAAATAAGGCAATCTATAGAAAAAGCCAAGGAACACACTGATAAAGCAGTTGAAGAACTCAAAAAGATTATTCAAGAACATAGGGGAAAAATTAATAAGTTGCAAGAATCCATAGAGAGACAGCATTCAGAAATCCAAAAGATTAACAGTAAAATTACAGAATTAGACAACTCAATGGGAAGTCAGAGGAGCAGAATTGAGCAATTAGAATGCAGAGTGGGGGAGGTGGAGGACAAGGGAATTGACACCAATATAGCTGAAGAAAAATCAGATAAAAGAATTAAAAAAAATGAAGAAACCCTAAGAATCACGTGGGACTCTATCAAGAAGAATAACTTGCATGTGATTGTAGTTCCAGAACAGGGAGGGAATAACAGAAAATACAGAGAGAATAGTTGAAGATCTGTTGGCAGAAAACTTCCCTGACATCATGAAAGACAAAAGGATATCTATCCAAGATGTTCATTCAACCCCATAAATTTTGATCCAAAAAGAAAATCACCAAGACATATTATCATCAAACTTGCCAAAACCAAAGATAAAGACAAAATTTGAAAAGCAGCCAGGGATAAAAGAAAGGTCTCCTACAAAGGAGAATCAATAAGAATAAGTTCAGACTACTCAGCAGAAATCATGCAGGCAAGAGGGCAATGGGATGACATATACAGAGCACTGAAGGAGAAAAACTGCCAGCCAAGGATCATTTATCCAGCAAAACTCTCTCTCAAATATGAAGGTGAAATTAAAACATTTACAAGTAAACACAAGCTTAGAGAATTTGCAAAAACCAAACCAAAGCTACAAGAATTACTACAGGAAATTATTTGGTCAGAAAATCAATAATATCAGATACGAACACAACACAAGGTCACAGAACAGAACATCCTGATATCAACTCAAATAGGGAAATCACAAAAACAAATTAAGATTAATTTTTTTAAAAATGCTCAAAACAGGGAATCATTGTCATTATGTAAAACATCACAATAATCAAAAACAGGGACTAAATACAGGAGGCATAGATCTTCCATATGGAGAGGAAAACAAGGCGATATAGGATGATACAAGTTAGGTTTTTACATAGAAAAGTAGGGGTAAATATTAAGTTAACCACAAAGAGCTCTAACAATTTCATAATTCAAAATAAAAACCAAGGAAAATCACGACTCAGCAAACATAAATTCAACTACTATGAAAATGAGGAACACGCAATTTACAAAGAAAAACGTCTCAGCACAAAAAAGTAAGTGGAAAAATGAAATTGTCAACAACACACAAAAAGGCATTAAAATGACAGCACTAAACTCATAACCCGGTGCCGTGAAGTCAATTACTTATCTATAATTACGCTGAATGTAAATGGACTAAATGCACCAATTAAGAGACAGAGAGTCACAGACTGGATAAAGAAACATGATCCGTCTATATGCTGCCTATAAGAGACACACCTTAGACTTAGAGACACAAACAAACTAAAACTCAAAGGATGGAAAAAAATATATCAAGCAAACAACAATCAAAAAAGAGCAGGAGTAGCAATATTAATTTCTGAAAAAATAGACTTTAAAGTTAAATCCACCACAAAGGATAAAGAAGGACACTACATAATGATTAAAGGGACAATTGACCAGGAAGATATAACCATATTAAATATTTATGTACCCAATGACAGGGCTGCAAGATACATAAAACAAACTTTAACAGAACTGAAAAGTGAGATAGACACCTCCACAATTATAGTAGGAGACTTCAACACACCACTTTTGGAGAAGGACAGGACATCCAGTAAGAAGCTCAATAGAGACACGGAAGACCTAATTACTACAGTCAACCAACTTGACCTCATAGACTTATACAGAACACTCCACCCAACAACTACAAAGTATACTTTTTTTTTCTGGTGCATATGGAACATTCTCTAGAATAGATCACATATTAGGTCATAAAACAAACCTTTGCAGAATCCAAAACATCAAAATATTACAAAGCATCTTCTCAGACCACAAGGCCATAAAAGTAGGAATCAATAACAGAAAAATCAGGGAAAAGAAATCAAATACTTTGTAAGTGAACAATACCCTGCTCAAAAAAGACTGGGTTATAGAAGACATTAAGGAGGGAATAAAGAAATTCATAGAATGCAACGAGAATGAAAACACTTCCTATCAAAACCTCTGGGACACAGCAAAAACAGTCCTCAGAAGTCAATTTATATAGATAAATGCACACATACGTAAAAAGAAAGAGCCAAAATCAGAGAACTGTCCCTACCACTTGAACAAATAGAAAGTGAGCAACAAAAGATTCCATCAGGCATCAGAAGAAAACAAATAATAAAAATTAAAGCTGAACTAAATGAATTAGAGAACAGAAAAACAATTGAAAGAATTAACAAAGCCAAAAGCTGGTTCTTTGAAAAAATTAACAAAATTGATAAACCATTGGCCAGACTGACTAAACAAATACAGGAAAGGAAACAAATAACCCGAATAAGAAATGAGATGGGCCATGTCACAACAGACCCAACTGAAATTAAAAGAATCATATCAGATTACTACGAAAAATTGTACTCTAACAAATTTGCAAACCTAGAAGAAATGGATGAATTCCTAGAAAAACACTACCTACCTAAACTAACACAATCAGAAGTAGAACAACTAAATAGACCCATAATAAAAAAAGAGATTGAAACGGTAATCAAAAAACTCCCAACAAAAAACAGCCCTGGCCCGGACGGCTTCACTGCAGAGTTCTACCAAACTTTCAGAGAAGAGTTAACACCACTATTACTAAAGGTATTTCAAAGCATAGAAAATGCTGGAATACTACCTAACTCATTCTATGAAGCCACCATACCCCTGATACCAAAACCAGGTAAAGGCACCACAAAAAAAGAAAATTACATACCTATGTCCCTCATGAACATAGATGCAAAAATCCTCAACAAAATTCTAAAAATTCTAGCCAATAGAATTCAACAACATACCAAAAAAACAATCCACCACGACCAAGTGGGATTTATATCAGGTATGCAAGGTTGGTTTAATATTAGAAAAACCATTAATGTAATCCACCATATAAATAAAACAAAAGACAAAAACCACATGGTCTTATCAATTGATGCAGAAAAGGCATCTGACAAAGTCCAACACCCATTCATGATAAAAACTCTCAGCAAAATAGGAATTGAAGGAAAATTCCTCAACATAATAAAGGGCGTCTTTTCTATACGAAGCCAACAGCCAACATCATTCTAAATAGAGAGAGCCTGAAAGCATTTCCCTTGAGAACGGGAACCAGACAAGGATGCCCTTTATCACCGCTCTTATTCAACATTGTACTAGAGGTCCTAGCCAGAGCAATTAGGCTAGGCAAAGAAATAAAGGGCATCTGGATTGGCAAGGAAGAAGTAAAATTATCTCTATTTGCAGATGACATGATCTTATACACAGAAAACCCTAAGGAATCCTCAAGAAAACTACTGAAACTAATAGAAGAGTTCGGCAGAGTCTCAGGTTCCAAAATAAACACACAAAATCACTTGGATTCCTCTACATCAATAAAAAGAACATCAAAGAGGAAATCACCAAATCAACACCATTCACAGTAGCCCCCAAGAAGATAAAATATTTAGGAATAAATCTTACCAAAGATGTAAAAGACCTATACAAAGAAAACTACAAAGTACTAGTGCAAGAAACTAAAAGGGACCTACATAAGTGGAAAAACATACCTTGCTCATGGATAGGAAGACTTAACACAGTAAAAATGTCTATTCTACCAAAAGCCGTCTATACGTACAGTGCACTTCCGATCCAAATTCCAATGACATTTTTTAATGTGATGGAGAAACAAATCACCAACTTCATATGGAAGGGAAAGAAGCCCCGGATAAGTAAAGCATTACTGAAAAAGAAGAAGAAAGTGGGAGGCCTCACTCTACCTGATTTTAGAACATATTATACAGCCACAGTAGTCAAAACAGCCTGGTACTGGTACAAGAACAGGCACATAGACCAATGGAACGGAATTGAGAACCCAGAAACAAACCTATCCACATATGAGCAGCTGATATTTGACAAAGGCCCAGTGTCAGTTAATTGGGGAAAAGATAGTCTCTTTAACAAATGGTGCTGGCATAACTGGATATCCATTTGCAAAAAAATGAAACTGGACCCATACCTCACACCATGCACAAAAACTAACTCCAAGTGGATCAAAGACCTAAACATAAAGACTAAAACAATAAAGATCATGGAAGAAAAAATAGGGACAATATTAGGAGCCCTAATACAAGGCATAAACAGAATACAAAACATTACCAAAAATGACGACGAGAAACCAGATAACTGGGAGCTCCTAAAAATCAAACACCTATGCTCATCTAAAGACTTCATCAAAAGAGTAAAAAGACCACCTACAGATTGAGAAAAAATTTTCAGCTATGACATCTCCGACCAGCGCCTGATCTCTAAAAGCTATTAAAAAAAAAATTAGGTTCTGTTAAAACTCAACCACAAAAAGACAAACAAGCCAATCAAAAAGTGGGCAAAGGATATGAACACACACTTCACTAAAGAAGATATTCAGGCAGCTAACAGATATATGAGAAAATGCTCTAGATCATTAACCATTAGAGAAATGCAAATTAAAACTATGATGAGATTCCATCTCACTCCAACAAGGCTGGCTTGAATCCAAAAAACACAAAATAATAAATGTTGGAGAGGCTGTGGAGAGATTGGAACTCTTATACACTGCTGGTGGGAATGTAAAATGGTACAACCACTTTGGAAATCTATCTGGCATTTCCTTGAATAGTTAGAAATAGAACTACCATACAACCCAGAAATCCCACTCCTCCGAATATACCCTAGAGAAATAAGAGCCTTTACATAAACAGATATAGGCACACCCATGTTTATTGCAGCACTGTTTACAATAGCAAAAAGCTGGAAGCAACCAAGGTGTCCATCAACGGAGGAATGGTTAAATAAATTGTGGTATATTCGCACAATGGAATATTACGCATCGATAAAGGACAGTGACGAATCTGTGACACATTTCATAACATGGAGGAACCTGGAAGGCATTATGCTGAGTGAAATTAGTCAGATGCAAAAGGACAAATATTGTATAAGGCCACTATTATAAGATCTTGAGAAATAGTATAAACTGAGAAGAACACATTCTTTTGTGGTTACGAGATGGGGGAAGGAGGGTGGGAGAGGGTTATTTACTGATTAGTTAGTAGATAAGAACTACTTTAGGTGAAGGGAAGGACAATACTCAATACAGGTCAGCTCAACTGGGCTGGACCAAAAGCAAAGAAGTTTCCAGGATAAACTGAATGCTTCAAAGGTCAGTGGAGCATGGGTGGGGGTTTGGGGACTATGGCTTAAGGGGACTTCTAAGTCAATTGGCAAAATAAATTCTATTATGAAAACATTCTGCATCCCACTTTGAAGTGTGGCGTCTGGGGTCTTAAATGCTAACAAGCGGCCATCTAAGATGCATCAATTGGTCTCAATCCACCTGGATCAAGGGAGAATGAAGAACACCAAGGTCACACGATAACTGTGAGCCCAAGAGACAGAAAGGGCCACATGAACTAGAGACTTACATCATCCTGAGACCAGAAGAACTAGATGGTGCCTGGCCACAACTGATGACTGCCCTGACAGGGAACACAACAGAGAACCCCTGAGGGTGCAGGAGAACAGTGGGATGCAGACCCCAAATTCTCATAAAAAGACCAGACTTAATGGTCTGACTAAGACTAGAAGAATCCCAGCGGTCACAGTCCCCAAACCTTCTGTTGGCCCAGGATAGGAACCATTTCCCAAAGACAACTCATCAGACATGGAAGGGACTGGACAATGGGTTGGAGGGAGATGCTGATGAAGAGTGAGCTACTTGTATCAGGTGGACACTTGAGACTGTGTTCGCATCTCCTGTCTGGAGGGGAGATGGGAGCGTAGAGAGGGCTAGAAACTGGCAAAACGGTCATGAAAGGAGAGGCTGGAAGGAGGGAACAGGCTGACTCATTAGGGGGAAAGTAAATGGGAGCATGTAGTAAAGTGTATATAAGCTTATATGTGACAGACTGACTTGATTTGTAAACTTTTGCTTGAAGTACAATAAAAATTATTAAAAAAAAAAAAATGTACGAGACCAAGTGGGCAACTCTTGCCCAAAAGCAAGTCAAGAAGGCAGGAAAGGACAGCAACTGGACGATTGGACACAGAGAACCCGAGGTGGAAATGGGGAACGTGCTGTCACATTGTGGGGATTGCAAACAATGTCACAAAGCAATATGTGTATAAATTTTTGAATGAGAAATTAACTTGAACTGTAAACTTTGACCTAAAGCACAATAAAAAAAACAAAAAAAAAGACACAAAACATACCATACACAAAATACTCAAAAACAATACCTAACCCATAAAAATGAAAACAGATTAGTACAGATATTGCGACCATATATAGTCCTTGCAGTAATTCAAACACATTAAGCCCTCTAATGTATCTAAAATAATCTATGATAAAGGAAAGAAGTTGAAGGAAAGAAAGAGAAAATGATCGTGGGAAATTT
The DNA here is from genome assembly GCF_024166365.1 of Elephas maximus indicus. NCBI lineage: Eukaryota > Metazoa > Chordata > Mammalia > Proboscidea > Elephantidae > Elephas > Elephas maximus. The sequence goes on from NC_064821.1 coordinate 142,565,987, forward strand.
TAATGTGTCATAATTTTTTGTGGCAGTAAGAGGATGAATGAAAAAAGAATTATTGAGAAATGTTGGAAGAAAATTAGGGAGCATGAAATAGCTAAGAATGCGAACAGGTAAAGGAGCCCATTGTGATGAGTGAGGTAGGAGGGAAGGCACAGAGCGAGAAAGAAAGAGGGAGAGAGCAACACACTGGGTGGTGCAAGGATTCACAAGCAGCCTGCTAGCCTAAAGTTGGTGGTTGAGTGAACTCAGAGTTGCCTCTGAAGAAAGGCCTGGCAATGTACTTCTGAAAAATCAGCCATCAAAATGCCTATGGAGAACAGTTCTACTCTGACACACATGGGACTGTCATGAGTAGGAATCAACTCAATGGGCAACGGATTTGGTTATATATGTATGCGAGCCCTGGTGGTACAGTGGTTAGGAGTTTGGCTGCTAAGCAAAAGGCCGGCAGTTCGAATTCACTGGCCGCTACTTGAAAACTCTATGGGGCAGTTTTACTCTGTCCTATAGGATCTCTATGAGTTGGAATTGACTGGAGGGCAATGGGTTTGGTTATATTTATATGTGTGTGTGTGTGTATACATATGTGTATATATATATATGATCGCTATGAGTTGGAATTGACTGGACGGCAATGGGTTTGTTTATATATATGTGTGTGTGTGTGTGTGTGTTTTGTATTGTTTCAATTCATGAAACCTGGACATTTCCAATTTTTTAAAAATTAGTAATTAGTATAACTAAACCAAAAACCCACTACAGGACAGAGTAAAACTGCCCCATAGAGTTTCCGAGGAGCGCCTGGTGGATTTGAACGGCTGACCTCTTGGTTAGCAGCTGTAGCACTTAACCACTACGCCACCAGGGTGTCCAATGATGGGTATAAATCTTAAAAATCCATTTTCTTCAGCTTTGAAAACAATGTTGTTTACAATGTTACCACCTCCATGTTAAACCTTGCAGTATTGGTTTTAATATGAACCTAAGATGGTGATTTTTCATAGCCATATTTTAAAAAGAAAACTTCAGATGCTATAATCAATTGGTTAATTACTTACCCTTATTTGCTTGCAGAAGCTATTAGGGCAACAAGCCAGAATACAGGAAGCCTGGAAAGTATTATAAATGCATTAATAAGAAGGATTCTGTATAAACTAAAAACTTTTACCACCTACAGAGGGCCTACATATCCTAGGCACTTTATATTTGTTCTGTAAATTTATGCACACATTGAAAAAAAGAGAGAGAGAGAAAAGAGGAAATGTTAAGCATCATGGATTTAAATTAACCAAAAAGTTGCCAGTTCAAATCCACCAGGCGCTCCTTGAAAACTGTATGGGGCAGTTCTACTCTGTCCTCTAGGGTTGCTATGAGTCGGAATCAACTCAGCAGCAACAAGTTTGTTTTTTGTTTTTTTTAATAAGGAAGACTTTCTTGTAATATGAATCATTAATCTCTAAAAGATGCTTATTTTAGGTGATTTAAGAATGGCCCCTTATAGACAAAGGATTTTGAACATGTTAACCTTTTTAGGTTAATTTCAACCCGAAAATAATGCAGCTGACATGTTTTATTAAGTAACTGATTTTCCAAATAATAACTATGGTTAAACTCAGCAAATTAAAAAAAAAAAAAAAACTGTTTATAATCCTTTTTATTCTCACAGTCAGTATAGCACTTTGTCAAACTGAAACCATATACAGCACTCATCATGGATTAAGATGGCTTTTCTTTGTAATAACTCTGCAGTAGTTTACTTACATAAAACTCTAATTTCTAATTTAACGTATTTTTGAAGCATTTATTTTTCTTATCATATATAAAACCAAAAAACCAAACCCATTGCTGTCAAGTTGATTCTGACTCACAGCGACCCTATAGGACAGAGAACTGCCCCCATAGAGTTTCCGAGGAGCGCCTGGAGGATTCAAACTGCCGACCTTTTTAGTTAGCAGTTGAAGCACTTAACCACTACGCCACCAGGGTTTCCTATCATATATATAAAAAAAAAAAAATCAAATATAAGAACCCTAAAATAAGGACTAGGATACACTAAGCTGGGCAACAGTGAAAGGTTGTGCAAGTTGCTCACTATACAACCCCTGAGGAGCCAATCACCTTGTGGACTATGCAGATTTAAAAATTTATTACACCAATTTTCTGGCAGATGGCATTAATGTGCCTTGTTCTAATAAAATTAGTTTGTTATGACAAATTTCCTATAGATGTACATAAAGTGTCTTAAGGAAGGGTACCTTTTCCAAATTTCACAAAGTTGCTACATAAACTAGTGGCTGATGGCCCTGGTAGGTCACCTTGCCCAGTGCCTGTCACATAGAAAACGCCAGAGAAAGGCTCACAAATTTGCGGAAATTAATTTGAGTAAAAAATAGCTTAATAACAGCAACTAGAAAACCCTGGTGGCATAGTGGTTAAGAGCTACGGCTGCTAACCAAAAGGTTGGCAGTTCCATTCCACCAGGGGGTCCTTGGAAACTGTGTGGGGCAGTTCTATCTGTCCTATAGGGTCGCTATGAGTCAGAATCAACTCAACGGCAAGGGTTTTTTTTTTGGTTACCAAACTTTACAGAGCTTTTACATGTAGTCTTATGTGCAGTATGTAAATAATTTGTTTTAACTATTTAATAATTGTATAACTAAATAAATCCACTGAATGGAAACAAGGGTTCTAGTTAAGTTCAACCTGATTGCTTTAATAATGTTGTTGTTAGGTGCTATCAAGTTGGTTCCCACTCACAGAGACCCTATGTACAACAGAATGAAACACTGTTTGGTCCTGCTCCATCCTCATAATCATTGCCATGCCTGAGCAGACACTGTGTCAATCCATCTCCTTGAGGATCTTCCTCTTTTTCACTGACCCTCTACTTTACCAAGCATGATTTCCTTCTCCAGAGACTGGACTCCCCTGATAATATGTCCAAAGTACGTAAGACAAGGTCTCGCCATCCTCCCTTCTAATGAGCATTTTGGCTGTCCTTCTTCCAAGACAGATTTGTTCATTTTTCTGGCGTTCTGTGGTGTATTCAATATTCACCAACACCACGATTCAAATGCATCAGTATCAGTTCTTTTCCAGTCTTCCCTATTCATTGTCCAACTTTCATATGCATGCAAGGAGATTGAAAATATCATGGCTTGGGTCAGGCCCATTTTAGGCTTCAAAGTGACAGGTTTACTTTTTAACACTTTAAAGAGTTCTTTAGCAGCAGATTTCCCTAATACAATACGTCATTTGATTTCCTGACTGCTACTTCCATGGGCGTTGATTAAGAATCCAAGCAAAATGAAAGCCTTGACAACTTCAGTCTTTACTACATTTATCCTGATGTTGCTTATTGGTCCAGTTGTAAGGATTTTTGTTTTTAGGCTGAGGTGCAATCCACACTGAAGGCTGTAGTGTTCAATCTTCATCAGTAAGTGCTTCAAGTCCTCTTTGCTTTCAGCAAGCAAGGTTGTCTCATCTGCATGATGCAGGTTGTTAATGAGCCTTCCTCCAATCCTGATGCTACATTCTTCCTCATATAGTCCAGCTTTTTGGATTATTTGCTCAGTATACAGATTGAATACGTATGATGAAAGATAAAAATGTGACGCAAAGCTTCCCTGATTTTAAACAGCTCAATATCCTCTCGTTCTGTTTGAATGACTGCCTCTTGGTCTATGTACAGGTTCTGCATGAGCACAATTAAGTGTTCTTGAGAATTCAAGAATTCTCACTCTTCACAATGTTATTCATAATTTGTTGTGGTCCACACAGTCAAATGCCTTGCATAGTAGATAAAACACAGGTAAACATCTTTCCAGTATTCTCTGCTTTCAGCCAGGATCCATCTGACATCAGCAATGATATCCCTCCTTCCACATCCTTCTTGGAGCTGGCTTGAATTTCTGGCAGTTCCCTGTAGATATAGTGCTGCAACCGTTTTTTAATTATCTTCAGCAAAATTTTACTTGTATGTGATACTAATGCTATCATTCGATAATTTCCTCATTCTTTTGAATCACCTTTCTCTAGAATGGGCACAAATATGGATCTCTTCTAGTCATTTGGCCAGGCAACTGTCTTCCAAATTTTTCCACATAGACGAATGAGCTCTTCTAGTGCTGCATCCCTTTGTTGAAACATCTCAGTTGGTATTCCATCAATTCTTGGAGTCTTGTTTTCCACTAATGCCTTCAGTACAGCTTAGACTTCTTCCTTCAGTACCATTGCTTCTTGATCATATGCTACGTCCTGAAATGATTGGATATCGACTGACAAATGTTTTTTGGTAGTGACTCTGTGTAATCCTTCCATTTTCTTTTGATGCTTCCTGCGCCATTCAGTATTTTGCCCATTTTTCTTTTAAATAAATGTTCATCTTATTAAGTAGCATTGTAATGATAAATATGTAATGTTTGAAGAAAAACGAAACTCTGAAAAAAAAAGTGTTGCTGTTTTTTGTTTTGTTTTTTAGCTGATTACCTAAAGGATGATGGAAAGTAAAAGAATAATTATTCACAAAGAGCAATGTCTGAAATCTTTGTGTAAGCTTTTTCCTTCATCAATTTGCTACGTAACTGAAAAGGATTTTGAAGAGTCTGGCAGAATTAGCCTAAGTACAGTTAGAGCTGCAGTGACCTAAACAGGAAGCTGCGCACTTCCCAACTGCTGGCGATCTCTGAAACAGACTCCAAGGCTCCCTCTTTGCACCAATAGACAGGAGCGACTTAACCCTAAAAAAGTCAAATTCATAAGACGCCCTTTCACTGCTAGCAGGATTGCAATGATATCGTTGGAACTCAAGGCTTGAATTTTTTCTTCAGTTCTTTAGCTTGAGAGATGCGGAGCACGTTCTTTTGATTTTCTAACTCCAGGTGTTTGCACATTTCATTACGATACTTTGCCTCTAGCCGCCCTTTGAAATCTTCTATTCCGCTTTTACTTTATCATTCCTTCCTTTCACTTTAGCTACTCTGCATTCATTTAGAGAAAGTTTCAGAGTCTTTTCTGAAATCCATTTTGGTCTTTTTTTTTCTTTCCTGTCTTTTTAATGACCTTTTGTTTTCTTCATGTGTGATGTCCTGGATATCATCCTACAACTCATCTGGTCCTCAGTCATTAGTGTGTAATGTGACAAATCTATTCTCGAGATGGTCTCTAAATTCAGGTGGGATATACTCAAGCTTGTATTTTGGCTCTTGTGGACTTGTTTTAACTCTTCGACTTCAACTCAAACTTGTATATGAGCAACTGATGGTCTATTCCGCAGTTGGCCCCTGGCCTTGTTCTGAATTATGATATTGAGCTTTTCCATTGTCTCTTTCCATAGATGTAGTCAATTTGATTCCTGTGTACTGCATCTTTCAAGGCCCACGTGTATAGTCACTGTTTATATTGTCGAAAAAGGTATTTGCGATAAATAGGTCTTTGGTCTTTCAAAATCCTATCATGCAATCTCTAGTGTTGTTTCTGTCACCAAGGCCATATTTTCCAACTACTGATCCTTCCTTCTTTTATTTCCAACTTTTGCATTCCAATCACCAGTAATTATCAATGCATCTTGATTGCATATTTGATCAACTTCAGAATGCAGAAGTTGGTAAAAATCTTTAAAGTCTTCATCTTTGGCATTAAGGGTTGGTGCATAAATTTGAATAACAGTCACATTAACCGATCTTCCGTGTAGGTGTATAGATATTATCTTATTGCTGATAGCATTATACTTCAGGATAGATCTTGAAATTTTTTTTGACAGTGAATGTGATGCCTTTCCACTTCAATTTGCCATTCCCATCATAGTAGGGCATATGACTGTCTGATTCAAAGGGGCTAATTTCCAGTCCATTTCAGCTCACTACTGCTTAGGATATTGATTTTTAAGCAGTCCATTTAATTTTTAACAACTTCCAATTTTCCTTGATTCATACATTCAATGTTCTAATTGTTAATGGATGTTTGCAGCTGTTTTTTCTCATTTGGAGTCATGCCACATCAGCAAATGAAAGTTCTGAAAGCTTTACTCCATCCATGTCATTAAGGTTGACTCTACTCTGAGGAGGCAGCTCCTCCCCAGTCGTATTTTGAGTGCCTTCCAACCTGAGAGGTTCATCCTCTGGCACTAGATCAGACAATGTTGCACTGCTATCTATAAAGTTTTCACTGCCAATTTTTTTTTTTTTTTTAAGAAGTAGATTGCTACGTTCTTCTTCCCAGTCTGTCTTAGTCTGGAAGCTCTGATGAAACCTGTCCACCATGGGTGATCCTGCTGGTATTTGAAATTCCAGTGACATAGCTTCCAGCGTCACAGCAACATGCAAGCCATCACATTACCACAAACTGATAGACGAGTGATGGGCTTTAATAATAAGGCAGATCAATACTCTGAAGATATTTTAGGCCTACTTTTGCCATTTATAGTAATGGAAATCTTGGTTAAATATAAATTTCATCCTTAACTCGAATTTTCAGCCATAGTAAATTTCTGAAGTCATTAAGAACAGTTTGCCATTAACTGTGTAGAGTATTTAATAATTCATTGGATCACTATAAGAAAATTGAGACTTTTAAGACAGCAAACTCCCCACATAGCAAGACCTCTTACTAATAATAGATTAAGAGGGCAAGATGACTATGTAAATAATCAAATAAAAAAAAATAAGTTACATTTTTCTCTCACAGAGAAGTGGTCCTGATTCTATGAGGCACAAGTATGGAAATGTAGGGGTGTGGATCAATACTACGTGGGAAGGAAGGAGAGCCAGGATCAGCTTCAAAGTGAAGGTAACGTCTGAAAGGAGTCTTAAAAAATGTGTTTTTTTTCCAGCAAGACAAGACGAGAGAGGTCAGATTAATTAGAGGCAGAGGTATGAATAATCATTAAACATCTGATCTATTCCAAAAATTTCTTGTTCTTCTGCCCCCGACAACACACAGTGCCTCATTCTATTTTAGCGTTCATCACGTTACATTGAAATATTTTTGCATTTGGTTCCCTCTTAGACTATTAGCATCTTCAGGTCAGAACCAATACTTAGCACAAAATTTGGTGTCTTTTCTGTTTATTGAATTAGACTGAGCTCAGGCCTTGCCTCGTTCAGCACACCAACTATAATCTCCTCTTCTACATTCCCATAGTATTTTGGCATATTTCTCGTAAAGTACTCACCACCTTGGATTCAATTATCTATTAAGGTGTTCATCTCATTTATTAGACTGTGAGACACATGAGGGCAGAAACTAAGTTCTATTTATCTTTGGACTGTCGGTATCTTGCCTGGCCCTGAGTAGGGTCCCCCACCCCCCCTTTTTTTTTTAATGAACTAGCAGAAGGTATTTCAGTATTACTAGAAATAAGTCCACTTTAAGTAGGAGTGAGAGTGGAACAGACCAAAAAAACATAAGGCTGGAAAGAAATGGGGTATTTCATTGTTGGGGTTAATTGATTAATAAGTAGAAGCTCAGAGTGACTCCCAGATCTAGTGTGATTATAACGTTCACCAGAAACAATAAATTGGGGAGATAATAATGAATTGGAACATTTATGGAACATTTAGGTATCCAGTAGAGTTGAATATGTAAGTCTGCAGCTCAAGAAATCTGGAGCAAAGCAATCTGGCCATTGTAAGAGGCAATACAGGACAATAACAAACAACTGTAAAGCACTATCTAAATGCCAGGTATTGTTCTAAGTAAATTACATACATTAGCCCGCTTAATACTTAGGTTAACCCTAGGAGACAGGCGTAACTGTGCCTGCTTTATAAGTTAGAAACTGAGGTACAGATTTGTTAAATGGTTTACTTCAAGTCACACAGCTCCTAAGTGGCAGAGCCAAACAGGACTGAAACAGAGAGTCTCCTTCTAAAACCCACACTCAGTATAAATCCACTGTAGGGCACCAGATTGACAGTACTTCCTCTGTCACCTACGAGTTATGTGACTTTGGTTATATTACTCACCTGTTCTGTGCCTCAGTTTTTTCATCTGGAAAATTAGGAAATAGTATCTGTCTCAGAATGGTGATTAGCATATAGTACAGCTTGATCGATGTTAAGTTATTATTTTTTGTTAGCCTGTTGATGAATGCTGAAACCATGGGGGTAAAGGAGATTGCCAGGGTGAATGCAGGGAATAACAAAACAAGAGGATTCTTGATCCTTGAAGGGATGGTTAGATAGAGAGGAGTCAACCATGGAGATTGTGAGATCATCCCAGTGAGAAAACTGAGGCTTCCATACTTGGGCTCAGGACAGAATCTGGGAAGTATGGTCTAATGCCATTGGAGAGCTCCACTTGTCTGCAGAAAGCACTACTCAGTGCTGTTGTTGTTATAAAGTGCGGAAAAGTTGCTTCTGATTCATGGGGACCCTATGTACAACAGAATGGAACACTGCCTGGTCCAGTGTCATCCTCACAATCACAGTTATGCTTGAGCCCATCGTTGCAGCCACTGTGTCAATCCATCTTGTTGAGAGTCTTCCTCTTTTTCACTGACCCTCTACTTTACCAAGCATGATGTCCTTCTCCAGAGACTGGCCCCTCCTGATAACATGTCCAAAGTACCTAAGATGAAGTCTTGCCATCCTTACTTCTAGGGAGCATTCTGGCTGTATTTCCTCAAAGACAGATTTGTTCATTCTTCTGGAAGTCCATGGTATATTCAATATTTTCCAACATCATGTTTCAAAGGTATCAATTCTTCTTCTGTCTTCCTTATTCATTGTCCAGCTTTCCCATGGATATGAGGAAATTGAAAATACCATGGTTTGGGTGAGGTGCACCTTAGTCCTCAAGGTAACGCCTTTGCTTTTTAACACTTTAAAGAGGTCTTTTGCAGCAGATTGGCCCAATGCATTATGTCGTTTGATTTCTTGACTGCTGCTTGCATTGGCGTTAATTGTGGATCCAAGTAAAATGAAATCCTTGAAAACTTCAATATTTTCTCCATTTATAATGATGTTGCTTATTTGTCCTGTTGTGAGAAATTTTGTTTTCTTATATTGAGGTACAATCCATGATGAAGGCTGTGGTCTTTGATCTTTATCATTAAGTGCTTCAAGTCCTCTTTGCTTTCAATAAGCAAGGTTGTGTCATCTGCATTTGGTAGGTAGCTAGTGAGTCTTCCTCCAATCCTGAAGCCACATTTTTCTTCGTATAGTCCACATTCTCAGATTATTTGCTCAGCATACAGATTGAATAAGTATGGTGAAAGGATACAACCCTGATGCATACCTTTCCTGAGTTTAAACCACTCAGTATCCTCTTGTTCTGCTTGAATGACTGACTGCCTTTTGGTCTATGTACAGGTTCTTCACGAATACAATTAAGTGTTTTGGAATTCCCATTCTTCTCAATGTTAACTATAATTTGTTATGGTCCACACCGTTGAATGCCTTTGCATAGTAGGTAAAACACAGGTAAACATCTTCCTGGTATTCTCTGCTTTCAGCCAAGATCCATCTGACATTAACAACGATGTCCTTCTTTCCACATCGTCTTTTGAATCCGGCTTGAATTTCTGGCAGTTCCCTGTTGATGTATTGCTGCAACTGCTTTTTAATTATCTTCAGCAAAATTTTAGTTGTGTGTGATATTAATGATATTGTTTGATAATTTGCACATTCTGTTGAATCATCTTTCTTTAGAATGGGCACAAATATGGATCTCTTCCCGTCGATTGTCCAGGTAGCAGTCTTCTAAATTTCTTGGCATAGATGAGTGAGTTAGTTCCTCCGGTGCTGCATCTGTTTGTTGAAACATCTCAGTTGGTATTCCGTCAATTCCTGAAGCCTGTTTTTCACCAATGCCTTAAGTGCAGCTTGGACTTCTTACTTCCATACCGTTGGTTCTTGATCATATGCTACCTCCTGAAATGGTTAAATGTCAACCAATTAAAAGTCAGCAGTGACTCTGTGTATTCCTTCCACATTCATTTGATGCTTCCTGTGTTGTTCAATATTTTCCCTATAAAATCCTTCAATAGTGCAACTCGAGGCTTGATTTTTTTTTTCAGTCTTTCAGCTTGAGAACTGCCGAGTGTGTTCTTCCATTTTGGTTTTCTTACTCCAGGTGTTAGCACATTTCATTTTAATACCTTACTTTGTCTTCTCCAACTGCCCTTTGAAATCTTCTGTTCAGCTCTTTGACATCATCATTTCTTTCTTTCACTTTATCTATTCTCCGTTCAAGAACAAGTTTCAGAGCCTTTTCTGACACCCATTTTATTCTTTTCTTTCTTTCCTGTTTTTTTTTTTATTACTTTTTTTTCTTCATGCATGATATCCTTGCTAATGGGATGAAATGGGAGGGTATATGCCAAATTAAAAGCCTGGTAGGACATCCGAGTATAAGGTTACTCTAAAGGAGTGGAGCAAAGAAGAATGAAAAGAATTAAGCTTAGATGGTAGGAGACAAAGCTTGGAGAAGTTTTTTGTGAAGGTGGCAGGGGCTTTATAAGATGCCTGTGGCCTTAGGGATTGCCCAGAGGACAGCTATTAAAGACAGTAATCTTAAATCAACTGAGTTTGAATAGAAGAGTCAACATGAATTAGAAGGAAAAAAGAAGCAGCAGCATCACAGAAGCCAAGGGAGGAAAAAATGTTGCAAAGTATACGGGTTCCTGGGAGGTTTAGGTGTGATCTCGTTCTTCCCAGTGTCCCAACTCAGCTAACTTCTGCAACAGCTCTGTGAAGTAGGCACTTTATTTATCCTTATATTTTATAGTTTATGAAAATTAGACAACAGGAATAGTTTGCCTAGAGTTACACAGCTAGTGAATGTGAGAGTCGGGATTTGAATCCAGGAAGTTTGGCTCCAAAGTCCATGCTTATAACCACTCCATTAAATTTTCCTTATTCCTGTCTGCTTTACTCTTTCGAAATCAACTTGACGGCAACGGGTTTGGTTTTTGGATTTTTGGCTCACTGTACTACTTCCTTTCCACGTTTCTGAAGAGAGACAGTCTCCTTTTATCAAATCCTGTCTATCTCATTCACCCCTAACCAGCTAAGATGTGGGAGTGGCACATTTTTAGTTTTTAAAGAAATTCCCTCTCAAATATTTACCTATACTCTGAGTCTTCTGCTCCCCTGAAGGCCTCAGGTTTTTTTGTTATAAATTTCCAAAAAAAGAAAGAAAAAAATGTTTTTCACTTTTACCTCTATATTATCTTGAAATATTGACAATTTTGGAGGAGAACTACCAATTAAACTGGTTAATATTTTAAAAACTAGTGAATAGTTTGCTGAGTCAGCACTGGTGATATTAAAAACAGTTATTTGCTGTCTAAAGCAAGAAGAGTTAGTTAATAAATGCCCATTCGCTGTTTGGTCACATCTAAAATATGAAAGTGTTTTGAAATACATGTAAGATCTATATTTAAACAGAGAACAAGGTAAAATAATGGGAACATCAAAAACTCAAAAATAATTAAGTCATTTAGGCCCTTTCCCTCAATAAGCGCAACGTGATGCTCTTTTAAGCTTAGTAAGAGGATTCAAAGCCCATAATGAGCTTGAAGGTCTTATAAGAGTCTTGGTGACTCCAAAGATAATATTATTCATAATCACATAAGATGTACTAAGGATCAATAAACTCTAGAACTGAAAATAGCTTGATTTGGAATCATGTCTATGAGAATTAAATTGCAATTGTAAACACCCAAAACACAATTGAATATTAACATTGGTTAAATGAATAGATAACTGGATGAGTAGAATAAAAGGCCCAGACATAAATTATGATGGTTTACTTTCTGGTTCTTCAGCATATTCTTTTGAATACTCTAACCTCAGATAATTGCCTATACATTTTAAAAGCCTATCTTTCTAGTTTTCTTTTCTGTGCATATTTTCCATTAAGTGTAAATCTGTGAAGTATCAAATTCTGATGTATAGAGACAGTGAAAGGATTCATTTGGGTGGTTTTGATTGTTGAGGTAAATATAGTACATGAAAATTGATCTTAAACTCAATTCAAAATTCAAATTTTCCCAGCCTACACTTTCTCTCCAGCTCAAAAGTTTTTAACCTCAGGTGTACTTTAAATTATCAGGGGAACATTTAAAAATAATGTTCGCTGAATCCTACCCAGGACAATTAAATCAGAATCTCTAGAGGTGGAGCATTAGTGTTTTTCAAAAATCTTCCCAGAGATTCCAATGTGTATCTAGGGCTGAAAACCACCAACTCAGTCTTTTTGTTAGCCTTGTTCTTAGGAGAATTTTGCTTCTAGGGTGGGATTTCAGAATCTCAGGGACAAAGAGACTGTGGGTAGAAGCCACTTCATTCATTTATTCATTTACCATGAAAGCATAGGTTGAGATCCTAGAACTTTTAAAATGTTGTATGAAAGTCTAGAGCACACAAAGACAAATAATATAAAATTCTAGTTCTCAAGAATGTTACGGTTTATACTGAGAGAGAAAAGAAAGGTAAAATGTATCTTAAAAGATGCCCCCCCCCAAAAAAGTTTGAAAACACATTTTGCCAAATAGTAGAGGTTATTGAAATTTAAAAAAAGTAAATTAGAATTCTCATTATAAGACACTGAAAGTTTTTGAACGTTGTCAGGGTTATGTTTTACGAGAAGTAAATGGATATAGAGAGTCAAGTTATACCATTAGTTTAATATTTTAAATCAAAATTAAATGAGAGACTAATAATAACTAATGAAAATTAAGGCAACAGGTGTTAAGAATAATCTTGGGGCTGAATCCACATAATGTGCAGTTATAGATTGAATTGTGTCCCCCCAAAATGTGTATCAACTCGGCTAGGCCATGATTTCCAATATTTAGTGGTTCACCATTTTGTGGTCTGATGTGATTATGCTATGTGTTGTAAACCCTAACCTCTAGGTTAATGAGGCAGGATTAGAGGCAGTTATGTCAATGAGGCAGGACTCAATCTACAGGATTAGGTTGTATCATGAGTCAGTCTCTTATGAAATATAAAACAGAGAATCCAGTAGAGAGGAAGGGGACTTCATGCCACCAAGAATGAAGAGCCAGGAGGGGAGTGCATCCTTTGGACCTGGGAAGCTCCTAGACCAGGGGAAGATTGATGTCAAGGACCTTCTCCCAGAGCCATAAGAGAGAGAAAGCCTTTCCCTAATGCTGGCGCCGTTACTTCTGACTTCTAGCTTCCTAGACTGTGAAAGAATAAATTTCTGTTTGTTAAAGCCATCCACTTGTGGTATTTCTGTTACAGCAGAGCTAGATAACTGCGACACTAACTTAAGGCTTGTGGAGAGGGGGCTGGGGTGGAAAGTCAAACATAATTCTAATAGTTCAAGTTTGTTTTTCAGGATTATGGTCCTGCTATCCAAAGGAAACTCTGATGGCGTAGTGAGTGGTTAAGTGCTATGGCTGCTAACCAAAAGTTCAGCAGTTCAAATCTACCAGGTGCTCCTTGGAAACTCTATGGGGCAGTTCTACTCTGTCCTATACACACTATGAGTCAAAATTGACTTGATGGCAATGTTTTTGTTTTTTTTTTTTAATCCAAGGAATAGGAAAGTTTGTGGAGAGAAGAGAGATATGCTTTTGGACGTGCTGGGTTGGAGGTGCTGGTGGAATATCAGGTTGATGTCCTGCAGGCAGCGTGGAGTGAGAGATGCAGATTTGGGGGAAAGTCTCATAAAGATGAAAGTAGAGACAGAAAAGAGCTGCTGTGTGGAGAAGATTAGGAAAAGAAACACAGAAAGCTGATTCTTAGGAAATACCTGAATTTAAGGACAAAAAGGAGGGATCAAGTCAGAAAAATGGTCAGAGTTAGGAGAGCCAGGGTCAAGGAAGCTAAGGGAAATAAGTTTTAAGATGGGGGTGATCAATAATGTCATAAACTGAAAAGAAATTCACAGTGAAAACTTAGAAAAGGTCATGAGTTTATAACTGGAGTGTTGCTATCTTTAACAGAAAAGTTTAGATACAGTGAATCCAGCTGAAAGAGGTTGAGGAGTGACTAAGTGGTGAGCAGCAAGGCTGTGAATATTGACCAGTCTTCAAAGAAACATTCTTAAAAGAGATAACTAAAAAGTGTTAGAGCAGTAGGGCTTAAAAAAAATTTTTTTTTGAATGGTAGAAACAAATTGAATTGATTCTTTGTGGAGGAGTTTGTGGAAGGAGGGACTAAATGAGGAAAAAAAAAAAAAGGTAGAAGGAAAAGCTAGCTAGCTGACTGAAAAATCGTTCAAGGACCATGGTCTTCTTACCACATCTTTTCCCTAAAGAGTCCTCAGCTGTCACCAACTAGTATAGCTTGATTAACATTGAACTTTGGTTGGACAGGAAATTCACAGAAAATGAAATAAGGCTGATATGATAGGCAATTTAGTCTGGTATTTTATATGAATCTGCTAAGAAGTAATAAAAAAACCTAAATATTCTAACAATTCAAATATAAATAAGTACAAACACAATGTAAAGAAAGCAAAAATATAAATTCATAAAATATGAATATTAAAGATTACTCTCATATAAACTATCCATAAATAATATTAATAAAAATAATGTATCATTAAAATAAATAACTAGGTAAAATGAAGAAAATTTAATTAGTTAAGAAAATTGAAAGTGAAATAATATGCTTTGCTTTCGTAAAATTTGCGCTCTTAAGAAGCAAAGCTTTGCTGAAACCATTTGGCTATAATTTTTCTAACTGCTCAACAAGCTCTCTCCAACTCTACGTTGGTCAGGGAAATGCTGTAGAGGAAGCTATAAACTATTTCTAAATATTTTCGTCTGATTCCTTTATCATTAAATAATCCTACTTCTGGTTTGATAATTTGGAAGAGATCTTTTTTATTACTTTTTTTTCATCAACTGCAGTTTTTCTAATTTTGCAGTTTCTATTTCTATTTTGTTTGAACATTTCCAATTTATCTTTATCTTCTTTAGTTTCATTGTGTGTACTTGGAGATCTCTCTGCAGAGTTACCTCTCTCTGTTTCAGTACTATCATATTCATATACCACCGGAGTGAGATTATTCTTGCAGTAGAAATTTGCAGTACCAAAATATGTTTGCTCACTACGCCAGGCAGTGACCTCTTCAGAATTGAAGACAGTTTAGTGGTTTGTCTTTTTGTATAGATTAAAGAATTAGATTACTGATTTTGATCTTACAATGTAAAAGATTTCAGAATAAAAAAAATATTGAAATAATATTATGCAACCAGAAATAATAGTATGTTAGTATCTCAAGTTAGTACTCTATATTTGAATGCTGAAATCCCAAAAACCAGTGTTGAAATCACTAAATTGCATTATTAGCAATATCATAGTATTTATGTCTTAAAATAATACCACTCATACTGGGTGGACATTCCTAAAGAGGAACTGTGTGTTCAGTGGTCCAAATTTACATAATGCTCTGCCATATTCTATAATTTAAATAGTCATGCGCTGCATAATCTCCATTCCAGCAACTTGATCCCATTTAAGTCAGTGGTCTCGTAGGGTGTCTTTTTTTTTTTTTTTAAGGGGGAAGCAGCCCTCGTTTTATTTCCCCCTAACCAAAACGTCGGCAGTTCAAATCCACCGGCCGCTCCTTGGAAACCCCATGGGGCGGTTCTACTCTGTCCTATAGGGTCTCTATGAGTGGAACCGACTGGAAGGCACCTAACAAAGACAATAGTTTTAAAGATCCCAGACCCCCAACTTGAACAAGCAACGGGGCTCCAGGGCACATCCCAATCCCAGCAGAGCCTGCTCTTCTCCTTTCCCCTGCCCCTGGCTTCAAACGCTGGCGCAGCAGCGGTGCAGCCGATCACTTCAAGTACAGGGCAGTGCCTGCCTCCGCTCCTCTGCTCCTGCTACAGGTGCTGACGGGGACGCAGCCCGGGCTGGGGGCCTCTCGGGCTCAGGCTCTGGGCAGCTGCAGCGGCAGCTGCGTGTGATCAGGAAGTGGCCACACCAACCGGGCAGCAGCAGCCAGGGCTGCCACCACCGGCCACGCTCCCAGCACGCGCACACCTACTTCCCACCCGGTCCCAGTGACTACCACTCCGTGTACCCCAAGTGCCCCTTGCCCTGCGTCCAGACGTGTGCAAAGTACCGATCCAGCTGCCGGCACAGCCACTGCCTGGCTCCCGGCTGAACACCGGCGGGTCTCCTGTATCCAGCGGATATAGTTCTGGGGCTTTGTCCGATGAGTTCCCATGAGGTTTTTTTTTTTTTTTTTTTTTTTTTATTAACTTTTATTAAGCTTCAAGTGAACGTTTACAAATCCAATCAGTCTGTCACATATAAGTTTACATACATCTCACTCCCTACTCCCACTTGCTCTCCCCCTCTTGAGTCAGCCCTTTCAGTCTCTCCTTTTGTGACAATTTTGCCGGCTTCCCCCTCTCTCTATCCTCCCATCCCCCCTCCAGACAAGAGTTGCCAACAGAATCTCCAGTGTCCACCTGATACAATTAGCTCACTCTTCATCAGCGTCTCTCTCCCCCCCGCTGACCAGTCCCTTTCATGCCTGATGAGTTGTCTTCGGGGATGGTTCCTGTCTTGTGCCAACAGAAGGTCTGGGGACCATGGCCGCCGGGATTCCTCTAGTCTCAGTCAGACCATAAAGTTTGGTCTTTTTATGAGAATTTGGGGTCTGTATCCCACTGATCTCCTGCTCCCTCAGGGGTCCTCTGTTGTGCTCCCTGTCAGGGCAGTCATCGATTGTGGCTGGGCACCAACTAGTTCTTCTGGTCTCAGGATGATGTAGGTCTCTGGTTCATGTGGCCCTTTCTGTCTCTTGGGCTCTTAGTTGTCGTGTGGCCTTGGTGTTCTTCATTTTCCTTTGCTCCAGGTGGGTTGAGACCAATTGATGCATCTTAGATGGCCGCTTGTTAGCATTTAAGATCCCAGACGCCACATTTCTAAGTGGGATGCAGAATGATTTCATAATAGAATTATTTTGCCAATTGACTTAGAATTCCCCGCAAACCATGTTCCCCAGACCCCCGCCCTTGCTCCGCTGACCTTTGAAGCCTTCATTTTATCCTGGAAACTTCTTTGCTTTTGGTCCAGTCCAATTGAGCTGACCTTCCATGTATTGAGTGTCATCTTTCCCTTCACCTAAAGCATTTCTTATCTACTGATTAATCAATAAAAAACCCTCTCCCACCCTCTCTCCCTCCCCCCCTCGTAACCACAAAAGTATGTGTTCTTCTCAGGTTTACTATTACTCAAGATCTTATAAAAGTGGTCTTATACAATATTTGTCCTTTTGCCTCTGACTAATTTCGCTCAGCATAATGCCTTCCAGGTTCCTCCATGTTATGAAATGTTTCAGAGATTCGTCACTGTTCTTTATCGATGCATAGTATTCCATTGTGTGAATATACCACAATTTATTTACCCATTCATCCGTTGATGGACACCTTGGTTGCTTCCAACTTTTTGCTATTGTAAACAGAGCTGCAATAAACATGGGTGTGCATATATCTGTTTGTATGAAGGCTCTTGTATCTCTAGGGTATATTCCCAGGAGTGGGATTTCTGGGTTGTATGGTAGTTCTATTTCTAACTGTTTAAGATAACGCCAGATAGATTTCCAAAGTGGTTGTACCATTTTACATTCCCACCAGCAGTGTATGAGAGTTCCAATCTCTCCGCAGCCTCTCCAACATTTATTATTTTGTGTTTTTTGGATTAATGCCAGCCTTGCTGGTGTGAGATGGAATCTCATCGTAGTTTTAATTCGCATTTCTCTAATGGCTAATGATCTTGAGCATTTTCTCATGTATCTGTTGGCTGCCTGAATATCGTCTTTAGTGAAATGTGTGTTCATATCCTTTGCCCACTTTTTGATTGGGTTGTTTGTCTTTTTGTGGTTGAGTTTTGACAGAATCATGTAGATTTTAGAGATCAGGTGCTGGTCTGAGATGTCATAGCTGAAAATTCTTTCCCAGTCTGTAGGTGGTCTTTTTACTCTTTTGGTGAAATCTTTAGATGAGCATAGGTGTTTGATTTTTAGGAGCTCCCAGTTATCTGGTTTCTCTTTGTCATTTTTGGTAATGTTTTGTATTCTGTTTATGCCTTGTATTAGGGCTCCTAGGGTTGTCCCAATTTTTTCTTCCATGATCTTTATTGTTTTAGTCTTTATGTTTAGGTCTTTGATCCACTTGGAGTTAGTTTTTGTGCATGGTGTAAGGTATGGGTCCTGTTTCATTTTTTTGCAAATGAATATCCAGTTATGCCAGCACCATTTGTTAAAAAGGCTATCTTTTGCCCAATTAATTGGCACTGGTCCTTTGTCATCCCATGAGGTTTTAATATAATAGTCTTTACAGGGTTGGTTCATAACTACGGATTGTAAAGGAGTGCCTGTATGATGTTGGCACAAATTCCTAATCTTATAACATCCTATTCTCCCAGAATGTATTGTGGACACTAAGCGACGCCTGGCTGTATTATGACCCTCTTGTGAAATAATAAACTGCTAGGGTTATAAAGTTGCTCATTAGGAGAAGCAGTTCTGTCATTTAGTTTTTCTGTTCTTTGCATTAGATTGAGACACCAGATGGTCACAGAAAGTATACCAATAGTTTAAAAATTGTGTTTTTCTTTGAATTGTTTGAGATTTTCAAAAATTATCATTTAATGTATTGTGTTTGATTTATTGATAGTGGTAAACTTAAAGTAAACATATTTATTATGGAAATGTTTACTATATACTAATAAAAATATTCTAATTACTCTGTTTACATGTATTTATGTATGTATATGTATAGAAAGAGCTTAAAAACAATGAACTATAAAAACTTATTTCTGCTAAACCTGTTACAACTTTTCGAAGGCCATTCCTTTGTGTATTAAGACTGATAATAATCTGGGAAGGTGAGCAACTACCATCACAAGCCTTGTTTGACTATCAGAAACTGCTGTTTAGAGAATTATTATTTGACCATAAAGATTTGATCATTATTACTTAATTGGTTAGGCCATACCACAATTAGAATCTTCTAATCCACTGCCTCTCAAAATATCTATAGTATAGAAGCAGTTTTGGTCCTAATCTGTCACCAATCATTATGCTTTTAATAATATAATATAAATGAGTTACTAGAAAAATGAACCAAATTATACAAAACACAAGCCCAAATTATTTTTATTAGGTTCAGCTGTTATCAAATTACTTTAGTAAATAGCTATTTAAAAATAATGATAATAAATAAATAAAACCAAACCCACTGCTGTTGAGTCAATTCCAACTCATAGCAACCCTATAGGACAGAGTAGAACTGCCCCATAGAGTTTCCAAGGAGTGCCTGGCGGATTCAAACTGCCCACCTTTTAGTTAGCAGCCGTAGCACTTAACCACTGCACCACCAGGGTTTATAGGAATTCCTAAATGCTTATCCGTAATGTGTTTATCTTTTCGGATGGGTAACAAACAGTACGTGGACCAGCTCCAGTCCCTGGACCACACTTTGAGTATTGTCTGTGTCGGTCATGACATATCCCTTCTGAGAGAATTAGACTCATCCAGAACGTCTGCTGTCTAAGTGGCCGTGTTTACTCGCAAGCGACCTCTGCCCTTCACCATTTACAGCCAATTCGACAGAGACCAAAGGGAAGTCTATCCAGCAAACTGTGAACTGTGTGGCCATGCTTGAAAAGATGAGTTGGGCCTGCAGTTTTTTGACTCTGGGTTTAGAAATAAACACGGAAAGGATTTTCTATGATATGCTAAGGTTTTGTACATGCTTAATTTATGAGATAGCAGGAACTCTGAGTAAGCTATGAAAGCTAGATGGGGACAGGGCAGAAAGAGGATGGTGTACAACGTAGCTGAGCCATATTAATAGTGAACACTGAGGATTCAAAACTGCCGTTGGTGAAGTACGTAGAGCGATAGTAACTCTAGAATTACATTGCAACTGTAATATCCCTTGGCCCCAGACATGAAAGAGCTTTTTTTATTTTTTACTTTTTTGATGTCCTGAGATACGGATTTTATACTTCTTACAATGTGCACATGTATCCTAGCTGCTATAAATGGTCTCTGATTTATTCAAAGAATTTAGCTTAACCGAGACATAGTTGCATGCTTTTCTCATCATCTCAAGCTTATTTCAGAAACGATAAATGCCATGTTTGAAAAACAAGTTTTTGGCATCCACAACTTCAATTGACTTTGTGTTTGCAATGAGATTATAAGTCAAATTGGTTAGCCTGGTGGAACTACCTATTTGCTACCAAATACCTATCTCCTACATACCTATTTATCTACCTTTCTATTTCTTTGTTTCCAACTTACTCTCAAAAATATTGATTACAACAGTTTTTACAGTAAGCATTGTCTGATTTTGCTCAAAGATGGAATACCTTAAAATTTTTACCAGAATTATGCAGAGCAGAATTTCAAATTCTCATGGAATCCAGATTTTCTGGAGCCATGGAGCTGGATAAACCCCCCAAACTATTGCCCTGAGATAATCTTGAAACTTTAAACCAAAAATATCCCCTGATGTCTTCTTAAAACCAAACAATAGTTGAGCTTAACTAGTAATGCCTTGAGCATTGTGCTCTTTTAAGTCTATCTATATGGAATCAAATTGACAACAGTGAACTTTATGGGGCAGTGAGTTTATGTTAACAAGGGAGGAACAACTCAGAAAAGGAGGGTGAGAATGGTTGCACCATTCGAAGAAAGTAATCAATGTCACTGAATTTTACATGTAGAAACTGTTGGATTGGTGTATGTTCTGCTGTGTATATTCTCAACAACAAAAAATAAAATAAAATAAATTATAAAAAAAAATGCATACCAAACCATCCCAATAATGGATGACCTTCTGCAACTCACCTGCTCTTTGTATGTTCTCCAGTTTATATGACTTTAGAAGTAAACCTCTCCCTCTACTGGACCAGACACGTGCTTTTAATTTGATCTAATGCAGACATATATCATGTGCTAATGGTCTCTGGAATCACCCCAGAAATCAAGGCTGCAGGTATGAAATTTTGTTCACGATGATTCTCAAAACATGTTTTATCGCTTTGATGTGTTTTAAAATGAAAAATGATTAAATTGCTTTGAAATTTTTAGGGGTATTAAAACAGTATGTTCACTTTCTAATGAAGAAGCACCTTTTAATATAAAAACAGAAGCATAATTTACTTTTTTCTTCTGTAAATTCTACATTTTAAATTACTGATAAATTAAATGATTTTTTGTCAGAAATTATCAGTGTAAGACCTTTGACTAAAACAAGCTGCTTGTAATCTTACTGAGGCAATACAATAGGTCATAGAAATGAGAGAAAATGGGTTTGAATCACAGGAGAGAAAGGATGTTGAATGGATCTGTAAAACACTTTATGTTGTGGTATCAGCTGATTAATAGCAGTGATTCTCAGAAGGGTTCCAATATAATGCTTTTTAAAAGCTAGAGATTAGTGAAACCATGGTGAACAGCACAGCAACACTTCTGGCAAAGAAAAAGGGTCAGGGCTGGCAAAACGTGGCAGGTGTCAAAATAAAAGGTTAGGCTCTGTGCCTGGGGACCCATCTGTCGGATAAAAGTATGATAAGGCAATTAATGTATTTATTTATATTGCTCATGACAAGTCGCGTATTCCGTAAAAACAATCAATTTAAACATTTGCAACAGTTCTCTAGAAATTAGAAAAAAATATATAAAAATAAAATAATCAAGATAAAAGGAGAAGGTCTAATAAGGAGATGAGTTGTTTATATAAGCATTAAGTTAGCCTTGATGATTCATGTAGTCTACATTGGAAGGTTAAAACTATTAATTATAACATCTTGCCAATATAGAGATTGTATCAGGGGTCCAAAACATTGACGTTTATATTGCAAGATAATTTTGGTAGCATTCTTCAGAAGTTCAGCTTACTTTATTTTCATTATGGAAAATTTAGTAATTATAAAAATAAAACCCAGATAAATTATGAGTAAGTAGAAATTTAGAAATCCAAGCTATGTGTTTTGCATTTGCTTTAAATGTTTTGTTCACAACCTTGTCATTATTAGAGCTTTCATTTTCACTTTGTGACTAATCCTGACTCCTCTTTAATTTATTTATTATTTATTGAGCTTTCTCACGACTTCTGCTTTGCAATCTGCTTAAACTAGAGTATGTTTCAGCTTTCATATTCATCCGTGATTCATTTTTTTCACAGATAAAATAAATTATCATAACTTCTAAAATGTCATGTTATTTTACCAGTCAATAAAAATCTATCCCAGGATTGAGAGAAATGAGATTTACTGCAGTCCAAAATTTTATGCAAAAACTGACCCCCTGCCCCAAATATTTACCGTGGAATAAAATGAAGGTAAAAATTCTCAATTTTCCTGTTTTAATAAATGAAGCTCATACCTTATGGTAACACCAAAATTTGAAGAGAAACAAGATGTAAGTCTACTGTATAACATGCTACACAGAAGAAAAATTCAAGTTCTTTAATTGTAGATAATATGACTATATTATTGACAAACTGCATTTTCTGTTTGTTGAGTGATTAAATTTAACACGTAAAATGGTTGAAATAATAAAGAGAACCATTTGACTTTGGGAAAAACTGAGGTAGTACAGTCAATAGATAATTTTCTTCATGTTGAAGCAGGATTTATGGCATCGTTACAATTTTCCATCTACTAGGGTAGGTGAATATTGGTTAAACTTTGTGCTAATGATCTTCCCCACCCCTCAGGATCCCTTTTTGGCCCCTAACTTTATTACAGTAGTCAGCTGCCTTTTACTGGTTGTATGCAACTTGACTTTTTATAGTACAACAGCAATGTTGGGGTAAGAATTAAGGAAGGAAAAGTAAAATAAAAAAACACAAAACACAAACTTTATTATATGTTCCATTTAGTAGCCTGGTACTTGATTTACAAATTATGCTTGAAGTTTAATTATAATTAGCCACTATTTAAAATCAAATTAACCCATGGCTTCATTTCCTGATTCAGAGTTCCATATTGTTCCTGTTGCCGGTTTTATTTCATTTGAACCTCAATCTTCTAAATAAGCTCTGTTTCCTATCTGTTTATTTTCATTTGTCTGGTTGTACTTGGAAATGGGTCAGGCAAAAACAATTCCTTATTCACTATTCTGTACACTCTTCATTTCAAAACTCTAGGATATGCTAATTAATAAAAACAATAAGAAAATCAAGACACCACTCAATTGTGCCATGGAGCCGCCAAAATGATACATCAAACAAAAGGTAAGACTTCTTTTTTACTTCTTGACAGCAAGATTTATTATAAGCCAGCGATTTATGACATATATTCTATCCTTATATGGATAGAAAATATAAATTGCACTCATTTTATAAAAAGAAGAATCAACTAAATTTCTACTTTTATTTTTCTGCAGAAGTACAAGAGAACAATTTTGCTGGGTATCCACTCATCACACTGCAGCCATCTGAAGGAATGATGAAGATTGTGATGAGTTTCCAAACTCTCACTCGCTCTGGCAGAGTGCAAGTCTGCACTATCTGTCATCACAGGTATGCTTAATAAATTTCCCTTAACCAATCAGGTGTAGGTTCATACCAAATTGCAAAGCTATATTCTTTATTTTCTTAAACTGAACATACATAAGATTATTTGGGAAAAAATGATTTTCTCATTTGTCCTTCTTTCAAACTATGATAATAGGTAAATGGTATTCATGAAAACCTAATCATTTTGACAAACGATGCAAATTGTTAGTGTAGAATCTCTTAAATGAAGAATCTACTCAAGTACAATTTTATTTCATGTTGTGAAAAAGTGCTAACATTTTTAAAAGTTCCTTTGTTTCCAAGTTCTTAAGATGTTCTTCCCATCAGACATCAAAAAGTGTTTTATATCAGCATCGAATAACTTTGGATCTCGTACATTCGGAAGGTATCATTGCTACCCCATCTCAGACTCTCCATATTTGTTTCTTCTATAGTCCCTGTCATTTTTTGTGTCGTTTTTTAAGTTGACCAAGCACTTAGACAACATGAGGTAAGTACCACTATTATCCCTATTTACAAATAAAGAAACTCAGGTAAAGAAAGTTTAAATTGGAAGTTTTAAAATCTGACCAGCCTTATTTCATTCATTGAACTTCTATCTATCCACTTACTTGAGCAAACCAGAAATGCCAGAAAGTTGAACTACAGAGTGAAAATATGAAGGAAAAAAAATCGTTGCCTTTAAGTCGATTCCGATTCATAGCGACCCTATAGGACAGAGTAGAATTGCCCCATAGAGTTTCCAAAGAGTGCCTGGCGGATTTGAACTGCTGACCTTTTGGTTAGCAGACATAGCTCTTAACCGCTACACCACCAGGGTTTCTGAAAATGTGATAGCTATGCCAAATGTTTAAAAAAAAAGAAAATGAAATAAGGCAGCATTCTAAAAGATCAAAGGGATTCCTTGGGGGTAAGCATAAGGATGGAAAGATGGAATGTGTCAGTGGAAAATAAATAAGGTTAGCTAACAAAAGCTGTAAAAGCTTAAGATAAAAATGGAAAGGGAAGAAGGATGGAAATTGGAATGAAAGAAGTATAAAAGTTTTTTCTCGGCCTATAAAGTCTTATTATTTGCGTAAGTCTGAGGAAACATACCCTGTATTAGCTTCCAAAATAGGAGAGGCATCTATGATTTAAAGATATTACTAGGATTCATGATTTTTATAATTTGTCAGATGAATAGCTGAATAGGTTATTATGTTGGGAAGGCATTATTACATAATGATTTAGAGGATGGATTTTTTAGACAACCAGGAGCTCGAAATCCAGCTCTCCTACTTCCTATCATGTTGGTGACCTTGGTGGAGGTGTCCCAAAGTCACCTCCATTATTATGGCTCACAACAGCTGATCACGTGCATCTCTTCACAACTCCACGTTCATATCATTTTGGTAGTTTGAAAGCAGCCAAGATGAGAGAATTTACACCCTAGAAATTGGCAAAATATAAATCAAGGCTTTAGTCCCCAAGAGCCAGTATACCCACACACCAGTGGGCCTTGGGCAAGTTTCCTAACTTTTTTGAGCTTCACATTTCTCGTCTGGGGGAAAAAAAATGACAGCTCCTCATAGAATTCTGTAGAGCTTTCAATGACGATATATTTCACATGATGCCTGGTACCTAGTAAACATCAATAATGGCAGCACTCTAGTAATTCAAGGCAATCTATTACACAGACCATCGACCAGTTTTGCTTTTTTAACAAACTAGAAAGCATTTCAATCAGTTCATCAAAATTCCAGGGGAGGAGGATTTGTACAAATTATTTTACTGACTTTACAGTAGAAATCATTTCCCCTATATATTACTAGATTTTTGTAGAGTAGAAAAACAATTACTAATACTTGTGTAGTAAATTTCTTCTGTATACTTCATTTAGAAAAACTTCTCTATTTATGTTTCCTGCAGTAACTCATGTATATAGAAGCTCAAGAGCATCTCCTGGGGTTTTATCCCACTTCCTTGAGTTAGATTAAATTCATGGTTTCAGTTCTTCTAAACTTCTTAGTAAGTTAATCGAGGATGATGCTGGCTATACACCCTACTGTTCAGAATGCTTAAATAGAAAATACTGAGCCAGAGGCCACTCTATCAAGATGACAGGCAGTATATGTACCTGGAAACTTTAAAGGTAGGAAATAAGGAATTTAAGAACAGATTAAATAGTCTCTAGATAACCCTCCTTAGTTGCCTAGCTGTTAAAAATTCATCTACATAGTCCTCGATATGGCCGACTTACTCTTAAGATCCTTGTTTCATTTCTCTGGTCTTGGGATATAATCCTTTATAATACTTTAAAAGTTATAAATATACATTTTTCTTCTACCGTTCACAGAGTATGAAGATCACAAAAATATATATTTTTAAATTCATTTAAGTAATTCCATAGTAAGGAAAGAAACAAAAATAGTTGTTATTTTAAGCCCGCCTTCAGCAATCTACAACCCAGGGGCTAAATTATAGTTCATCACATGTTTTTGAAAATAAAGTTTTGTTGGAACACAGTCACACTCATTTGTTTACATATTGTGTATGGCTGCTTTCACATTACAATGTCAGAGTTGAATATTGCAACGAAGACTGTATGACCTGCTGTAAAAATGGCTTGGGGGGGGGGGTGATGTCTGACCTTCTCAAACTTTACAAGGGGAAAGGAGAATCAAGATCAATAGCCCAAGGCTGATTCCTATGAGACGGAGGTCAGACATGCCTCATCTCTCTGCCATCTTTACCAATTCTGACAACAAACCGTCCCTCCCACAGTACTCTCTACTTCTCTGCTGGGTTCAATAATTCATTGCAATAGCCATGCAGAACTCACAGACAACACTCACAATTATGGAGTTTATTAGGGAAGTAACAGTTACAATTCAGGCTCAGAAATTCTTAGGATACAGTTCTTCCATCAGGACAATCTCTTCCCATCTGTGCTGGTGGGCATCCCTCTCCCTGGCCATAGGCCTCTGCCCAAAGGCACTCAGCTTTCTCTTTCTGTGGGCTGGGAAACCCACTGTGCTATCTCCTGCTGCCAGGTCTTTGCTGCTGGGTCTCTGCCACCACTTCTCACTGCCTTCAGTGGTACAGCTCTCTTTCTCTGTCTCCTGGTTCCAGGAGCTTCTCAGTGCAGGGATCCCAGGTCCAAAGGACATGCTGGCTCCTGGCTATTCTTCCTTGGTGGTGGTGGGATGCTCTCTCTTTCCCACCCCTGGGATGGCTCGTTTCAAGCCCAGCAGGATGGCAAAACTGACCAGTCCCTTCGGTAGGCCACAATTACCCTTTCACACACTCTCGCCTAATCACTTGGGTGGGAGTTAGAGGACCATGGTGAGAAAGGCCACTCAAAAGTGATCCATTGCACTGCACCTGCAAAGCCTAAAATATTTGTTATCTGTCACTTTACAGAAAGAATTTTGGAGTGGTTTTCTAAGCAGCAATAGATAATTGCTACAGACTTATTTTCAAAGAGGGACTATGCCTCATTTCTTATTAACTGAATAAATTCCTGTTCTTGTAAAAGATAAATACATATTCTTTTTTCAGGGTTAATAATCTCTTCTATGGTAACAGTGAGTGGGTTTTTTTATGGTAAAAGCAACACCATTCAGCTTGTGTTTCTAAAGTACAGTTGTGTAGAAGGTTAGCTATACACGAACATTTGTTCTTCCCTTTTTCCATAGAAATACAATTGGAACTGGCATGTAGCCACTCAGGGATCACATTTCTGAGCCCCGCCCTCACTTACGAGTGGCCATGAGACTAAATTTTCACTTGTGAAATGTGAATGGAAGAGATGCTTGCATTTCTTGGGCTTTCACTGTATTCTTGTTCCCCTTCCCACTAAGCGGACCTATGGCAGCCTGGTTTACCATGAAGACAAGAATGTCCCAGAGAATATAGAGCACACAATGAAAGGAACCTTGGTCCCTGAAAAACCATGAAGAGCAGAGCCTCCCCCAGTTTCAACACTCACCTGGGACTGTTGACAGGGAGAAAGATCAACTTGTTTCTTTTTAAGCCACTGATTAACTGTTGGGTGTCAGTCTTTACAGTCTTAGACTAACTAATGCAATAGTTTAATGCAGTGTACAAAAATGGTTGTTGGTACAAAAATTATTGTTGAACTCGGGTCAAAAACTCTGAGGTTCTTTGAAAAATTTTGCCCCAATTTTCTGAGTTGGCCAGAGGCTAATCACTTGCAGTCACTGTGATTCCGTTTTCCTACATAGAAATACACAATTCCACAGAGATGAAGCAGTGATTTTGAAGCCTGAACGTTCTAATTCTAACCTCTACCAAGTAAGAGGACCACCTAACTGGTAGTTGCCCTAGGCACGTGTCATTTTAGTGCCAAGAAATATTTATATACCAATATAGTGCCTTAGGTAATGTAATGGGAAAATAATCAAGGTGAGTTTTTGGCACTTGGACAGAAAGGGAAGAGTTCTCCTTAGAAAAGACACACTATACAAACACCATTTTGAGGCAATTAGAAGAAAAATTGGGAAGAGGATTTCAGCTACATTCTGAATATATATTCTATGATGATAGCCAATAAATCTCAAACTTTAGTGTCTATAAAGGGAGATTTTTATGCATGTAAATGCCCCCCCCTTCTCCAAAGGTAACGCTTTAGTAGGATTAGGGTAGATACCTATAACATTCATATTTAGATGTTACCCTATGTGATTCTGAGATACGGGGTCAGTGACCCTTCTTTAAGAAACACCCATAGCAGAAGTTAAATTCTAGAATAGTGTTCAGATAGTAAGATTCACTTCCAGGAAGTGCGGAAATCTAAATGTGGCCAATAAAGCCTGGAGCAAAAGAGCTAAATCAGGGTTTCAAAATACATTTTTTTTTAAAAAAATCAGGGTTTCTAGTTAAAAAAAAAACATTTTGTTGAAAAACTAATATGGAGAATTTCCCAAATACAAAAATGAAAACTAGTCCATTTTGCCTCTGAAGTTCCTATTCAGTCTTCAACGTCCAGTTTAAAAGTAACTTCCTTTGGAAAGACAAGATGAGGTGCCCCTGTTAGATGCTCTCACCATACTCCATAATTTCTGAATCAGAGCACGTATCACATGTGCTGTTAGGTCCTGTCAAGTTGGTTCTGACTCATAGTGACCCTCTAGGAAAGAGTGGAACTGCCCCATAGGGTTTCCAAGGAGCAGCTTGCAGATTTGAACTGCTGACCTTTTGGTTAGCAGCCAAGCTCTTAACCACTGAGCTAACAGGGCTCCAAGTATCACATAGATTTCAGTTATCTAATTATCTTCCCTGCTGGAGTGTATTACTGTATAAGGAAAGAAATTGAGTCTTTCTTGCTCATCAAAGTATCCCCAGAGCTTATTAGAAGCCAGAGATATAGCACATATTTTGTAAATAATTGTTGAAGGAATGAATATCTAAATGGAAAATAGGTGGTTGATTTTACCAACATAAAAAATGGACTTGAACAGTAATAAGGCAAGGTGGAAACTGCCCAAAGGGTGTCCTTATGTCAAGGAGGTAGTGATTTAAGCAATGTAGAACCACCATGGGTATATGCAGAAGATAATGTTTGACCATGTCCCCTGAAGGGCATTCTCGAAAGAGTAGTAGATTTTAGTGAGGGCCAAATATTGGAGCTAAAAACATTTATCCAGATCAATCTTCCTACAAGGACTATTCGCAGCTTCCAGGAAAGGATATCTGTGGGACTTTGGGGCATTTTGTTTTCTGTTCTACGATTCAATTACTGTGGTTTTTCTTCTATGTTATTAAATATTCTTTTAAGTAACACTGAAGAACTGGTATTTAGATGCTCCAGCTATGAGGGAAATGATCTTCCAGGATATTAGGATAAAAATTTGAGCAAATAAAAGTAGGGCTAATATGAAATACAATCCCTCTCTCCGTGATTGTGTCTCTGACAGAAGCTGTTTAAAATTTAAGCAAAATGTATCATTTACCAGCTTGAAAATTTGGTTTTAGGGGTTCTGTAGAGAGAAGAACCAGTTTTTAAAAGAGAAAAAAAAAAAATCAAGGTTAATAACACATTGAAGGGGAAAATGGGAAGAGATTGTGAAAAAGGTACAATGAAGCCACAAAGGGTAAGAGCCAGGCCTAGCAAGCAGCTAACCACCTGCACAAACTGGGAAAAGTCACTTAACCTCTCTCTACCTGGATCTCATTAGTAAAATTAGGAGGCAGGATGAAATAATTTATAAGGTTGCTATTAGCTTTAAAATTTTTATGAGATCAGAGCCTTTAAAAGCACAGTGTCTTCAGCAGAAAACGCCACTGTGATTTTTATTTTTTTCTAATATTCCTTTTACCTGTAATGGAAACGGGTTAAAAATAATAGGTCTAATGTTCAAAAACCCATTAAATATTTACTGGTTACTCTCTTGATAACCATTCTGATTCAATACTTAGTATGTATAAATCATCAGTATTTTCAAAATTCAAAAAAGATGCACAGCAAGGGATTTTATAGCTTCTGTGATAGCTTTAAACTAAAGTGTTTGTGTTTTCTTTTTTGCTTATCATTTGTCAGTGAGCCTAAGTACCTAAGCATATTATTATACATGCATGCTAAGTGTTTAGTTTATCATTATAACTTTCCCCTTGAATTCTAAATTGTGTAATATAGATAATTTAACTTTTCTAGGGTTCCTCTGTTTACTTTAAAAATGTTAGTGTCCAGGTAACAAAAAATAAAAAAGAAACTTCTCCAAGCCATGTGGTATGCTAATACTGAAAAGAAAACAATTATTATTTCCCTTGAGGGGAATGTAATTAAAGATAAAGGGGAGATAGGTATGGAATGCTGACATTTGTTTATATACATATAATATGATAATATCATTTTAGAATTCTGTGCATTTTTCTTAGTGTACTTAATTCTGTGTCCCCGCTAGTATTTTTGCTTTTTTTTAATAAAAAATTATCACTTATTTTTCTTCTTAATAGTGTATTGCCATCTTTTTTCTTTTGTAATTTCCTTAAGTATTCATAGGATAGCTCTCTGTACTAGCTATTGTACAGTAAATATTTATTGATTGATTAACCTTTTCGAAGCTGCTTCCACCATCTCTTTCCCATTCTGACTGGGGCAGATACCAACAGTAACCTACCCGAAGAGCCTTTCCATACTTGTGGGAATGAGCATGTGATACAATAGTGGCCAGGCAGATGCAAGACAACATCTTCCAGGAAGATGTTTCCATACTCCTCAAGAGGAGATATCGGGAAGAGATGCTGTTCTTCCCACTTTTGAACAATTTTGTGCAAAGCTACCTGAAGCTGTTATAGCCATTTTACAAGGTGATGGAGAGTAGCAAATGTGCTGAGGGTGGCACAAAAGAGAAATGGAAAGAACTGGAATTTTGTTGAAACTCATGGGCACCTGAAATAACCAACTCTATACCGCATTACCTCTACGAAGGAATTTAATACATTTTCCTTATTGTTTAGACCACTTTTAATTGGGTCTTCTATTACTTGCAGCTAACACTGATAAAATCCTCATTTCTTTATTTCCAATTTCCAGACATGTAAACACAATCTTCTTATAGAGGCTGACTGGTCCAAAATCATTAGATACGAGTAAAATAGCTTACGAACATCATGTTTCCTTTGAGATATAAACTGGTCACTTATATTACCACTACCCCAACCACGTAATAAGAATGATAACATCTTAAAATTACTGAACACTTACAATGAAAAGGACCTTGCGCTAAGCACTTTACATGTATTATTTTATTTAATTTTCACAACAAACCTCTAAATTGAGGTTTATTTTTAAAATAGGGACACAATGGGAAAGAGGTAATAAGTAATCTGCCAAGACCCCACAGCTAATAAGTGAATAAAATTAAGGTCTGTTTGGAACCAGCTATTAATCGTTACATTGTCTTTTAATGTGTCTGTAAGGTCCGTGGGTGGCACAAATGGTTTGCAGTCGATTACTAAACTAAAATTTGGCAGTTCAAACTCACACGGCAGCAACTCAGAAGGAAGTCCTGCCTGGCGATCTTCTGTAAAGATGACGGTCAAGAAAACCCTATAGAGCACTTCTACCCTGTAACACATGGGGTTGCCGTAAATCAGAATTGACTAGATGACAACAGATTTTTTCGTTTCTTTGTTTAATTTGTGTATATATTTGAGATAAAGCCTATATATAATCCTTTCACTGCATGTGACATTAAAATGAACAAACTAGCATATCATCTTGGTGTTCTCTAAGCTTATTACTTACATCTTAGTTCTGTGCACTGGATACGTTAATAGTTTACAGGTATGAGAGTGGGACTATATAGCACTATATATAAACCAAATCGGTTGCCATAGAGTCTGTTCTTATTCATGGAAACCCCATGAGTGTCAGAGCAGAGCTGTGCTCTATATGGTTTAAATGGTTGATTTTTTGAAAGTAGGTCAGCAGGACTTTCTTCCAAGGTGGTGCCTCTGGTGGACTTGAACCACCAACATATTGGTTAGCAGCCAAATGAGTCAACTGTTTGCACCATCCAGGGACTTCACTATATAACATAGGAGCCCTGGTGGCACAGTGGTGAAAAGCTCACCTGCTAACAAAAATCACCAGGCAGTTCGAATCCACCAGACATTCTTTGGAAACCTTATGGGGCACTATATATAATATAATATAAGAAAAAAAAAAAACTTTTTTATATATACTTTTTTATATAGCATATGGTAATTTAAGGAAGAATGTTTAAGTGACATCCAGCAATGCCAGCATTTCTCTACACTGAGAAATTTATCTTACGTGTTCACTGGTAGTTTCAAAGCCATTAATTAGATAAAAATGCTAAACTTCCCTCAGTATATTATATAAACCAACTCTATTGAAAAAAAAGTGCATTGGAAAGCAGATCATTAAGTCAAAGCAGAGTTTTATGTGGTTAAAAATTACAGTTTCCTTGACTCTCACAATTTAGGAGACTAAGAATAGTAGAATATGATAACTAGACCAAATTCAAGATCAACAGTGGATAAAACTTGGTAGTAGAATTGTTAAAACTCATTGTCCTAAATAATTTTATCAGTAACTAACAAAATACCTGTTTGGTCTTCCTTATTCATTGTCTAGCTTTCGCTTGCCTATGAGGATTTGAAAAATAACATGGTTTGGGTGAGACGCACCTTAGTCCTCAAGGTACTTCTTTGCTTTTTAACACTTTAAAGAGGTCTTTTGCAGCAGATTGGCCCAATGCATTATGTCATTTGATTTCTTGACTGCTGTTTCCACGGGCATTGACTGTGGATTCAAGTAAAATGAAATCCTTGACAACTTCAATATTTTCTCCGTTTGTTATGATGTTCTTTATTGATCCAGTTGTGAGGATTTTTGTTTTATGTTGAGGTGTAATTATACTGAAGTCTGTAGTGTTTGATCTTTATCAGTAAGTGCTTCAAATCCTCTTCACTTTCAGCAAGTAAGGTTGTGTCATCAAAATATTGGAGGCTGTCAATGAGTCTTCCTCCAATGCTGATGTGTCCTTCTTCTTCATATAAGTCCAGATTCTCAGATTATTTGCTCAGCATACAGATTGAATAAGTATGGTGAAAGGATACAACCCTGATGCACACCCTTCCTGATTTTAAACCACTCAGTATCCCCTTTATCTGTTCAAACAACTGCTTCTTGAACTATGTACACGTCCTTCATGAGCACAATCAAGTGTTCTGGAATTCAAATTCTTCACAATGTTGTCCATAATTTTTTATGCTGCACACAGCCAAATGCCTTTGCATAGTGAATAAAACAAAGGCAGACATCTTTCTGGGATTCTCTCCTTTCAGCCAAGATTCATCTGACATCAGCAACGATATCCCTCATCCCACATCCTTTTCTGAATTTGGCCTGAATTTCTGACAGTTCTCTGCTGGTGTACAGCTGCAACTGTTTTTGGATTATCTTCAGTATAATTTTACTTGCATGTGATATTAATGATATTGTTCAATAATTTCCGTGTTCTGTTGGATCACCTTTTTTAGAATGGGCACAAACATGGATCTCTTCCAGTTGATTGGCCAGGTAGCAGTCTTTCAAATTTCTTGGCATAGATGAGTGAGGGCTTCCAGCATTGCATCTGTTTGTTGAAACATCTCAATTAACATACCCTCAATTCCTGGAGCCTTGTTTTTCACCAAGGACTGAACTTCTTCCTTCAGTACCACTGGTTCTTGATCATATGCTGCCTCCTAAAACGGTTGAACGTCGACCAATTCTTTTTGGTACAGTGGTCCTGTATTCCTTCCATCTTCTTTTGATGTTTCCTATGTTGTTTAATATTTTGTCCATAGAATCCTTCACTATTGTAACTCAAGGCTTGAATTTTTTTCTCAGTTCTTTCAGCTTGAGAAATGCTGAGCATGTTCTCCCCTTTTGGTTTTCTAATTCCAGGTCTTTGCACATTTCATTATAATACTTTACTTTGGCTTCCTGAGTTGCCCTTTGAAATCTGTTCAGCTCTTTTGCTTCATCATTCCTTCCTTTCACTTTAGCTACTCTACATTCAAGAGCAAGTCTGAGAGTCTCTTCTGACATCCATTTTTGGCTTTATTTCCTTTTCTATCTTTTTAATGATGTTTTGCTTTCTTCATATATGATGTCCATGATGTCGTCCCACAACTCATCTGATCTTTGGTCATTAGTGATCAATACATCAAATCTGTTCTTGAGATGGTCTCCAAATTCATGAGGGATATACTCAAGATTGTGTTTTGGCTATCCTGAACTTGTTTTAATTTTCTTCAGCTTTAACTTGAACTTGCGTGTGAGCAATTGATGGTTTGTTGGGCAGTCAGCCTGAGCCTTGTTCTGACTGATGATATTGAGCTTCTCCATCGTCTTTCCACAAATGTAGTCAATTTGAGTCCTGTGTATTCCATCTGGCAAGGTCCATGTGATAGTTGCTATTTATGTCATGGAAAAAAGATATTTCCAATGAATAAATTGTTGGTCTTAAAAAATTCTATCATGTGATCTCCAGTGTTATTTCTATCACCAAGGCCATATTTTCCAACTACTGATCTTTCTTTGTTTCCAACTTTCCCATTCCAGTCACCAGTAATTGTCAATGCATCTTGATTGTATGTTTGATCAATTTCAGGCTACAGGAGTTGATATAAATCTTCAATTTTTTCATCTTTGGCATTTGTAGTCGGTGTGTAAATTTGAATAATAGTCATAGTAACAGGTCTTCCTTCTAGGCGTATGGATATTATCCTATCACTGACTGTGTTGTATTTCAGGATAGATACTGAAACGTTCTTTTTGACGATGAATGAGACGCTGTTCCACTTCAATTTGTCATTCCCAGTGTAGTAGACCATATGATTGTCCAATTCAAAATGGTCGGTACCAGTCCATTTCAGCTCACTAATGCCTAGGATATCCATCTTCAAGCATTCCATTTCATTTTTGGCAACCTTCAGTTTTCTTGGATTCATACTTTGTACATTCCACATTTGGATTATTAATTATTTGCAGCTGTTTCTTCTCATTTTGGGTCATGCCACATCCACAACTGAAGTTCTCAAAAGCATGACTCTACTAATGTCATTAAGGCTGACCTACTTTGAGGAGGCAACTCCAACCCAATCTTATTTTGAGTGCCTTCCGATATGAAGGGCTCATCTTCTGGCCCTGTATCCACTTTTCCACTGCTGTGCATAAGGTTTTCACTGGCAATTTTTTTTTTTTTTTCAGAAGTAGGTCACCAGGTCCTTCTACTGCCGGAAGAAAGAACAAATCTATCTTGGAAGAAGTATAGCCAGAGTGCTCCTTAGAAGCAAGGATGGTGAGACTTCATCTCATGTACTTCAAACATGTTAGCAGGAGGGACCAGTAGCTGTAGAAGGACATCACGCTTGGTAAAGTAGATGATAGTGAAAAAGAGGAAGGCCCTCAAGGAGATCAATGGACACAGTGGCTGCAATGGTGGGCTCAAACAAAGCAAAGATTGTGAGAATGGTGCAGAACCAAGCAGTATTCTGTTCTTCGTATATAGAGGTTGCTGTGAGTCAGAACTGACTCAATGGCACCTAACAACACCAGCAACAGTGGAATACCTTGCTTTACTCAACAGACGTGCTCTGTAAAATTTATGTGTAAACCAATTTTGTGTATTATTTTATTATGTAATATTTGATATGTAGAAAATAATATATCAACTTACATAAAAGTCATGAAGCACAAAATAAAACAATCATAAAACTACTAGCCAGCTCAAGATTTAGAACAATATCACTGAGGCTGTTTCTTCCAAGTTCCATCCCCCTGACAACCTCCAAAAGGTAAATAAAATTCTGAATATTGGATTTACTGTTCCTTTGCTTTATAAGGAAACCCTGGTGGCATAGTGGTTAAGTGCTATGGCTGCTAACCAAGAGGCCAGTAGTTTGAATCTGCCAGGTGCTCCTTGGAAACTCTATTGGGCAGTTCTACCCTGTCCTATAGGTTCGCTATGAGCCGGAATCGACTCGACGGCAATGGGTTTTTTGGTTTGCTTTATAAATAATTTCTTCCACAAATGTATTTGTTTCTAGGTTTTGAACTTCATAAACATGGCGCTATGGTGTATGTGATCTTCTGGAACTTGCTTTTCGCACCCAGTGACATTTCTTAGATTCACCCATATGGTCTTATATAGATTTTATTTGTTAATTTTCATTGCTACTGGGTGACTACGCAACAGTTTTTCAATCCAGTCGTCTGTCAAAGAATCTACTGGGTTTTTTTCCTTGTTTTTTTGTTATTGCTATTACAAACATATTACTTATGCATTCACATTATCTACTTTTTCCCAAATTTCTTTGTTTAATATCTCAATAATTGAAAGTAGTGTATAGAAGTCTGTCACTATGAACAGGGATTTGTCACTTAGTTTTTATGGTTCTTGCTGTTTTTGCTGTGTATATTTCGAGAATATTTTATTAGATGCACACAACTTAAGAATCATTACATTTTCCTGGTGATTTAAAAAATTATGTATTTATCCATTGTATTTCTAATTATTAATGTCTATTTATTATTTGGAACCCTGGTGATACAGTGGTAAAGCATTTGGTTGCTAACAAAAGGTCCACAGTTTGAATCCACCAGCCATCCTTTGGAAACCCTATGGGGCAGGTCTACTCTGTTCTGTAGTATCGCTATGAGTCAGAATCAACTTGACAGTCCATGTCTTACACAAGGTTCACTACAAAACAGAACTTGAGGCAAAGCTTATTTGTTAAATATTTCTTGGGGTGCAATCCCAGAGAAGCAGAAGTGAGGGAAAAATTGAGGCCAAGAAGGGATATGTTGTTGAACTGGCCACAGGTTTTCATCACAGTCGATTGCTAATTCTTGCAGAAAGTCTTTGGGTAGGCTTTATAAACTCCTGGAACTAGAAATAGTCTATCGAAGGAAAGGGAAACAACTTATTTGCTGACTCCTTCTTGTTTCTTATCATTTATTGGTTAATGTCTGTCCTATGGAATCTTGTTGTTGTTAGTTGCCATCAAGGTGACAGCAATTGATGGTGACCATGTCTATAACAGGACAAACATTGCCCAGCCCTGTGCCATCTTCATGGTCATTGGTATGTTTGAGTCCATTGTTGCAACCATCCTGTCAATCCATTTCGTTCAGAGTATTCCTTGCTTTCACTGGCCCTCCCCTTTAACAAGCTCGATGTCCTTCTCCAAGAATCAGTCCCTCCTAATGAGTCATTCAAAGTCTCAGACAATATCCTCTGATCCATAGAGTTTTCACTGACTAATTTTTGAAGTAGATCACCAGGCCTTTCTTCCTAGTCAGTTTTAGTCTGGAAGCTCCACTGAAACCTGTCCACCATGAGTGTCCCTGCTGGTATTTGAAATACCAGTGGCACAGCTTTTAGCATCACAGCAACACACAAGCCAACATAGTTCGATAACTGGCAGAGGGATGGTGTTATGCAATATTAACTCCATGAATTTCTGCGCTGTGTTAGTTGGCCCCTCCAGGTATGTGCTAGGGAACCCGGAACATCTAATTGTCCAACACAGCCAACATGCAGATACAGGGTCATCTTCATGTTGGTTGTACAGTGTATGGAGGTCCTTGGTTCGTGGTAATGGAGGTGGCAGTGCCAGTGACAGTGTCCAAGGCTTCAAAATTGTGGAAGGTGTGAGGCTTTGCTAAAGCTGCTCTCGTTCCACACTATTGCCTGCAGGGCAAGTGGCTATGACCTGGAGATGTGATTTCATGCAGGGCTCAGGTAGGCACAAAGTGAGTCCATTACAAACTGTCCCTTGCACCACTTAGATCTGCTTGCACTCAATCTAATTGCCTTCGCATTTTCACCGAGACCTGAAGTATAAGTTCAATCTTTTTAGAAGATGGCCAGTTGAAGATTAAAGATACTTACAGAATATCAGCAAATCAAATCTGCACTCTTCACTGCAGTAGCTGGTCCAGGGATGTAATTAATTACAGAATTTAGGTCATAAAAAGTGCAGAGAGAAAGTAATGTAAACTCAGAGAGAAGAGAAGACAGCATCATGCTAGGTCTAGAATATTTAAATTTTGTAAGGATTCAGAAATTATGTCGTTTCCCGTTTTTCCTTATTTTTTTTTCATTTTTATCCATTGTCCCACAAACCAGATGTCAAAAGTTTTCTCCTTATTGTAGAATAGATCTTTTTTAACATTTACCCCTGCATGAATGCTGATAGAATGCAAAATATATTTTTTAACCTCTCCTAAACGCAACAAGAAAGTATTTTTTGTATAATGTATTTTTTAAAATTGATTCTATTTATGGGTAGTACATGCAGCAAAATGCCAGTTAGATAATAAACTTTCTTACAGCTGTACTTGAAGCTCTGAGAGGGTTGTGGATTAAGTTATACTTGTTGAAAAAATGTAAAAAGCAAAACAAAAAAAAGTTTTTCTAGATCCAATGCAGAATATACAGTTAATACAACAATTACTTTGAAATATTAACCAAAAAAAAAAAAAGTTTTTCAGATACAACTCAATGGGTTGGAACTCAATTTGGAAAAGATAAAGGAAGCTACATGTATTTTAAAACAGGCTTGGTGGAAGGGAGATGGGGATAGCATTGTATGTCAAGAAGGTATGCACCTATGTAGAAATCCTCAAACTTTGGAAAGAAACTGTGGGAATGGGAAAAAAGAAGTAAAACAACTGTAGGAATTTGTAAAGTATTTGGACGACTCTTTCCTGATAAACATTACAGGACTAACACAAAGGAAAGCGAGTGTTAAAGAGAGACTTCACCCCACCTAAACTTTCTCCCAAAGCAGAGTACCTGAAACCTGTTAATTATATTAATACCAGATATGTGCCCAAAAGAATGCCAGGAAAGCAGTAAGATTTGCTCTATCTAGAATTAATTTCCATCAAAGAAGGAAAAATTATTGGTGGTACAAAAGCAATAGGACTGCTAGAAAATAGTGGCTATGTAGGAAGATTCTTCTCTTGTCTGCTTGTTTCACTGCCCTGTTTCACTAACTCCTGGAAACCCTGTTGCCATAGTGGTTAAGAGCTATGGCTGCTAACCAAAAGGTTGGTAGTTCGAATCCACCAGATGCTCTTTGGAAACCCTATGGGGCAGCTCTGTTCTGTCCTACAGGGTTGCTATGAGTTGGAATCAACTAGATAGCAATGGGTTTGGTTTTTTGGTCACTGACTCCTTATCTTTTTCATCCACAGAAAAGGAGGGACTCTTATTCCTGGACCGACTTCTGGGAAATAGGCCAGATCATAGGAGTAGGGTGAAACTCATTCACAGACTAAAGAATACAGAGTAGAGAAAGATTAGAAAGTCAGGATTGAAGGGCAAACCTGGGGGCAAGCCAAACAAATAATTTGTCAGTACATCCATCCAAGGAAGATGGGCTGAGATGCTGAAGCTGGGATTAAGGCTATAGGCCAGGAGCCTATGACCTAGCTGGAGAGGCTTTTGAGAGCATTGCTGCAGTCACTGTCATGGGGGGATTTACCTTAATCCTAAAGATGCTGGCCAGTTGAAGATGAATGGATAAACAAACTATGGTACATACACAGAATGGAGTATTATGGGGCGATAAAGAACAATGATGAATCTGCAAAGCATCTCATAACACGGATGAATCTGCAGGGCATTATACTTAGTGAAATAAGTCAATCACAAAAGGACAAATATTGTACTAGACTACTACTGTAAAAACTCATGAAAAGATTTATAAACAAAAAGAAACAATCTTTTATGATTATGAGGGAGGGGAGGGGTGGGGATGGAAAAACACTACATAGACAATAGGTAAGTGGTAACTGGTAAAGAATAAGACAGTACACAAAACTGGGGAAGCCAGCACAGCTTATACAAGGCAAGGTCATGGAAGCACTATGGACACATCCAAACTCTCTGAGGGACCGAATTGCTGGGCTGAGGGCTGTGGAGACCATGGTCTTAGGGAACATCTAGCTCAATTGGCATGACATAGTTTATTAAGGATGTATTCTACATTCTACTTTGGTGAGTAGCATCTGGGGCCTTAAAAGCCTGTGAGAGGCCATCTAAGGTACTTCACTGGTCTCACCCCTTCGGGAGCAAGGGAGAATAAAAAAAAACTAAAGATACAAGCGAAAGATTAGGACTAATGAACCACATCTACCACGGCCTCCACCAGACTGAGTCCAGTACAACTGGATGGTGCCCGGCTACCACCACTGACTGCTCTGACGGGGATCACAATAGAGGGTCCCAGACAGAGCTGGAGAAAAATGTAGAACAAAATTCTAACTCACAAAAAAAGACCAGACTTACTGGTCTGACAAGAGACTGGAGAAACCCTGAGAGTATGGCCCCCGGAAAACTTTTTATCTCAGTAATGAAGTCACAACAGAAGGTTCACCCTTCAGCCAAGGATTAGACAAGCCCATAAAACAAAACAAGACTAAAGGGGCACAACAACCCAGGGGCAAGGACTAGAAGCAGGGTGGGGGGGGTGGGGAGAAAGAACCCAAGGGAACACAATAGGGAAGCCGAGGTCGAGAAGGGAGAGTGTTGACATGTAAGGGGTTGTTAACCAATGTCATGAAACAATATATGTCCTAACTGTTTAATGAGAAACTAGTTTGTTCTGTAAATAAATAAGTAAAAGATACTGGCCAGTTGATACACTACACAACACTTCGATTGGATATGTTTCAGGCTTTCATTTTTGTCCTTTCATATCAATAAGGAAACCCTGGTAGCATAGCGGTTAAGTGCTACGGCTGCTAACCAAAGGGATGGCAGTTCAAGTCTGCCAGGAACTCCTTGGAAACTCTACGGGGCAGTTCTACTCTGTCCTACAGGGTCGCTATGAGTCGGAATTGACTCGACAGCACTGGGTTTTTGGTTTGGTTATATCAATAAACCCATTCCGATGACTTTCCCTGTTTATGCATGCTGATGACTCTCAAATCTTTATTTAAAAAACCCATTGCCGTTGAGTTGATTCTGACTCATAGCAACCCTGTATGACAGAGTAGAACTGCCCCATAGCATTTCCGAGGAGCAGCTGGTGGATTCTAACTGCTGACCTTGTGTTTAACAGCCAATCTTTTAACCATTATAGCCTCATTATTTCTTCTGACTCTAGGTCATGTTTCCATTTGAGCATCTCACAAGCAACTTAGAGTGAAACTCTCTAAAGCTGTGGTTATCATCATAAAGTGCAAACCCCCTCCTCTTCTTCTTGCTTGGTAAAGTATAAAAAAAAAAGTATAGGATCATAGAAAAAGAAGAAGACTCTCAGCAAGATGGATTGACACAGTGGCTGCAACAATGAGCTCAAGCAGAACAACCATTGTGAGGGTGGAGTAGGACCAGGCAGTGTTTCGTTCTGTTGTACACAGGGTCGCTATGAGTCGAAACCAACCGGATGACACCTAACAACAACAAACACCTCTCAGGTGCTTCTTTATTTCTGCTGTTCTCAGGCTTATTGTATGTTCATTAATATTTGCCTCCAACCTTAATCTTTCTACTGTACTATCCATATAACTATTCACATCAGTGTTTAATTTCTAAGATACCAACATAATTAGATCAAATCCTGTATGAAAAGTTTTGAGGATTTATCATTTTCTTTAACTGAGGGTCAAAAATCATTTATGTAAGTAGCATGGATAAAATTTATGTGAAAAAATAAAACAGTTGAGAACATAAATTAATCTTATGAATGGTAATGAACGACTAGCCAGAGAGATGCGAAATACATTTTCAAATAACTAGTATTAAAACAATAGTATATTAAACAAAATTAGAAATATACAGCTGTAGAATGTAAAAAAACCTTTTATAGAAAAATTTATTAAATTAAAATATGTGTTCAAGCAGCAGAGAAGAAAAGATTATGGATAAGTGCTATAATAATTGCTATTTAGCAATTATATAACATCAATTTAAATTCACATAATACACAAAGTAAATTGTATAAGAATTAAGTATTTAAAGTTTATAGGAAATGGTATATTATAAAATCTTAGTATAAGTATCTAAGGAATACATTTATTTGCCATTTTTAGGTAATCTTTTGACTGACATTTATTTGCCATTTTTAGGCAATCTTTTGACTGACATAGCACATACAAAAAGGACAAATCATACATCTGCATTTTGATAAATTTTCAGGAATTAAACATGCATGTTATTAACACATGTTTTTTCTTTAGTGAATACATGTACTCCATTCTGTCATGTGTCCCCTCTTACGGTGTTGTACAGAATAGTTTCATTGCCTTAAAATACCCCCTGAGGCTTCATTTTTTCAAACCTTCTCTCTCCTAGAAACCCTGGCAACCACTGGTCTGTCTACCAACTCTACAGCTTTGTTTTTTCCAGAATGTATTAATGGAATCATATAGTACATAGATCTTTCAAACAATTTTTTTTTTCACTTAATAATATGCATTTAAGTTCCCTCAGTATTTTTGCATGGCTTCATAGCTCATTCCTTTTTATCACTGAATAGTATTCCATTGCATGTAATCATTTACTTACTGAAAGAAATCATGGTTGCCTCCGGTTTTTGTAATTCTGAATAGAACTGCTATAAACATTTGTGTGCAGGTTTCTTTCAGCTTTCTCTTTTAAAATGGTTTAATGTTTTTATTGAGATACAATTCACATACCAGAAAATTCACCCTTTTAAAGTATGTAATTCAATGGTTTTTAGTATAGCCTTAGGATTGCACAATAATCCCCACAATTTCCAAACCATTTTCATCACCCAAAAACGAAACCCCTTATCATTAGCAATTACTTTGTGTTTCCTCCTTCCCCAAGACCCTGGCAACCACTAATTCAATTCTGTCTCTATGGCTTTTATTCTGAACATTTCATATAAATGAAATCATGCAACATGTGGTCTTTTGTGACTGGATTCTTTCATATAATGTTTTCAAAGTTCATTCTTCTTTATGGCTGAATAATATTCCATTGTATGAATATACTACATTTTGTTCCTCCATTC
Organism: Elephas maximus indicus; assembly: GCF_024166365.1. Taxonomy (NCBI): domain Eukaryota; kingdom Metazoa; phylum Chordata; class Mammalia; order Proboscidea; family Elephantidae; genus Elephas; species Elephas maximus. Next base: position 142,608,984 of record NC_064821.1, read on the forward strand.
ATCAGTTGTTGGACATTTGGGTTATTTCTACTTTTTGCCTATTAAGAATAATGCTTGTATGAGCATTCATATACAAGTTTTTGTGTGAACATAAGTTTTCAATTCTCTTAGGTATATACCTCAGAGTGGAATTGCAGGGTAATAAGGTGTGCCTACATGCAGTTGGAATCAACTCGATTACAATGGGTTTGATTTGGTTTTTGTACAACAGTTGTCCAAAGTAGCCATACCAATTTACATTCTCATTAGGACTGCATGAAGGTTTAGGTGCACCATATCCTCATCAACACTAGTATTATCCGTACTTTTATTTTAGCCATTCTGGTGGGCGAGAAGTGGTATGGCAATCTGGTTTTATTTGCATTAACCTAATAATAAGTGAAATAGAGCACTTTTATCACATTCACTGGCCATTTGGATATACTCTTTAGAGAAGTGTCTGCTCAAGTTCTTTGACTATTTTTCTGTTGGACTGTCTGCCTTTTTCTCACTGACTCGAAAGTGTTCTTCATATATTCTAGATAATAGTCTTTTGTCAGGTACATATGTTTTAATATCTTATACCACTGTGTCTTGGTTTTGACTTTCTAAATATTGTTTTTGATCAGCAAACTGTCTTCATTCTAATGTAGTAAAGCTTAATGATTAATTCTAATGTTGCCAGATGATCATATTTTTTCCTTAATATAAAGTTAGTGTTTTATGTGTCGTGTTTAATTGTTTCTCTTCCAAGGAAAAATTCCACTATGCTTCCTTCTTAATCTTTTTTGTTTTAGCTTTCATATTTTAATCTACAATCCTTCCTAATTTATTTTTGTGAATGGCACGAAGTAGTTGTCAAAATATATGGATATTTAAGGGATTCAGTACTATTTATTTCCCACTGCTCTACAGTGTCATCTTTTCCATGTATGAAGGGGACACCTAGATGTTGGTCTGTTTCTGGATTTTCATATGTTACTTTGTTTCATTTGTCTATTCTAGTGCCAATAACACATTATCTTAATTTCAGCAGTGTGTCAACAAGGCATAATAATTGGTAATGTAAGTTCTTCAGCTTTGTTCTTCTACAAGATTGCCTTGATTGTTCTTGAACATTTTCATTTCTATACAAATTTTGGAATCAGCTTATCAATTTTCACCAGAAAAAACCAGTGGGATTTTGACTGGCAATGATGAATGTATAGATAAATTCGGGGAGAAAGGCATCTTATATATATTATAACTTCCAATTTATGAACGTGTTAAATATCTTTCCACTTATTTAACATTTTTTAAAATTTCAACAAAGTTTTATACTTTCTAATGTACAGAGTCTGCACAAATTTTTTTAGACTTACTTCTGGATTTTTTGGTTGTATTCTATTGTAAAGTTGTCTTTTAAAATTCTGTTTTCTATTTTGTGTTGCTAGAATATAGATGTACAGTTGAAGTTTGTATATCGACCTTGTATTCAGTGACCTTGCTAAATTCACTTGCGAATTTTAATAATTTGTCTAAATATTATTTTGGATTTTCTATATATGTGATCATACAATTTGTAAATAATGACAGTTTTGCTTCTTCCTTTATACATTTTTTTCTTGCACTTTTTAACTGACTGGAACCTTCAATACAACATTAAATAGAGTTGTAACAGCAGACACCTTTTTTCTATTCCCAATGCCTGAAGAAAAATGTCAACAATTTACCATTAGCTATGATGGTTTTGTTTTGTTTTTATGATGTTTGTAGATCAGTTTGAGGGAGAACCCATATGTTCCTAGCTTACCAAATTTTTTTTTCGTGAATTATATTGAATTTTATTTGATGCCATTTTCTTTATCTATTGATATAATCTTGTGTTTTCTCTGCTAAAGTCAATTATATTGATTGATTTTGACTGTAAAAAAAACAATTACAATTCATGGAATAAAACTGACCCACTTTACTGTATCACTGTACTTGGTTTGCTAATATTTTGTTTAGGACTTTTTTCAACTATGTTCATGAAAGAACTTGGTCTGTAATTTTAATTTCTTATGATCTTATTGTCAGGTTTTGGCATCAAGATTGTGTTGGCATCTTAAAACAAATGGGAATTATTTTCTCTTTTTTTAAACATCCGGAAGGTTTTGTGTATGATTGGTGTTATTTCTTTCTAAATATTTGTGTGCTGCTGAAGGCAACTTGACCACAATGTTTCTTTGTGGAAATTTTTGAATAATTTTTTAATCAATTTTTAGAATAGATACAGAATTATTAAACTTTCTTTTTATTATTCCAACTAATTTGGTAAGTTGTACTTTTTAAGGAATTTGTGCATTTCATCTAAATTGACAAATGTATTTGTGTAAAGTCATTCAAGATATCTTTTATTATCTCTAATATCAGTAGAACCTGTATTGATGTCTTCTTTTCATTCCCGATATTGGTAAGTTGGTTTTCTCTCTTTTTTAACTGGATCGGCCTCATGGGGGGTGGGGAGGATAGCAATTTTATTATTAAAAAAAAACTCACATTTTGTTGAATTTTCTCTGTTGTGTTTCTGCTCTCTATTTAATTGATTTCTGCTCTTGTCTTTATTATCTCATTCTTCCTACTTTTGCGTGTTTAGTTGTTCCTTTTCCTAGCTTCCCAAGATTGAAATTCAGATATTATTAGCCCTTTTTTCTAATACAAGAATTTAAGGTTATACACATATCTCTGAAGAACACTGCTTTATCTGCATCACAAAAGTTTTGATACGTTGTATTTTTGTTATCGTTTAGTTCATAATATTCTCAATTTACATCATAATTTTTTTCAGTCATGAATTATTGAAAAGTACATTTCTTAATTTTCAAAAAGCTGTGGGTTCTCTAGTTATTTCATTATTATTTTATGGGTGAATGCAGCTATGGTCTGGACATATACTCTATATTGCTCTATTCTTTGAAATTTGTTATGGTTGACTTTTGGTACATATGTATTCAACATGTATTTGAAGAGAGTGTGTATTCTGTCCTAATTGGATGTGCTATTTGATTTATATCAAGTTGTTTGTTAATAGTGCTGTTTGGATCTTCTAGGTTCTTACATTTTCTTTCTTCTGCTTGTTCTATCTGCTATGAATAGTGGTTAATTAAATCCTCTCACTATGGTTTGTTTATTTCTTTTTTTACTTTTGTCTACTTTTACACTTTCAATAGTTAGGTAGATAGATACTACTGGTTGTATACAAATTTATTATTGCATATATTCCTGGTAGTTTGATTTTTAATTGGTATGAAATATATTTATTTTTCTCTAGATATTCCTCTAGCCTTAAAAAATAGTTTGTCTTATATTGATGTAATACCTAGCTTTCTTTGAGTAGTATTTTCATGGTATATCTTTTCCCATACTTTTACATTCATTCCTTCTATGGCCTTGTATTTATGGTGTACCTGTAAAAGGCAACATAGTCATGTTTTCTTTTTTAGTCTTTTGATTGGAATATTTAATCTCTTTACATTTAATATAATACTAATGAGGGGTTGATAGCTACCATCTTACTATTTGTTTTCTTTATAACCTACCTGTTTTATATTTGTTATGTCTTTTCTTGGAAACCCTGGTGCCTAGTGGCTGCTAACCATAAAGTTCAGCAGTTTGAATTCACCAGGTGCTCCTTGGAAACCCTATGGGCAGTTATACTCTGTGCTATCAAGTTGCTATGAGTCAGAATCGACTCGATGGCAACACGTGTGGTGAGTGTTATGTCTTTTCGTATCTTCTTTAGGATTAAGCAAGTTTTTTTTTCTCTTTTTTTACTATTATATTTTTCTCTTAGTTTGTTAGTTTTACATTTTGTGCGTGCGTTTAGCATAGTAATTAAAACATGCATGTGGGATGGTAAATTAGTATTTTTCACTTCCCAGGTAGTGCAAAGATCTAGAAATGGTTTAACTCAATTTGTCCCACTTACTCCTTTTGTGTTACTATTATGATGCATTTTGATTCTATATACATTGCAAGGCCCATAAGACATTTGTATCGTTGTTACTTAATATCAATGTTCATTTATATTTATCCTTCCCACTGTTGTTCACTCCTTTCTTTGTTTTTTTTCCCCACTATAATATAATTTTCTTTCTGCCTAATGACCTGTCTTTACTATTTATTTTACTGTAACTATGCTAGAAAATTGTATCAGGATTTATTTGACAGAAACATTTTGTTTACTCTTTATTTTTAGAAGATATTTTCTCTAAAAATAGAATTCCCTTTTAATAGAGTATAATTTGATTGTCTCTGGTTTCATTGTTTCTTCTAAGAATGAACCTTCAATCTTATTATATATCTTTTAAAGGTAAGGTGCCTATTACTTTGGCTGCTTTTATAACTTCCTTTTTTTCTTTGGATTTAAGCAGCTTACTATTTTGTGCCTGGGAATGATTTGCTAGTATATACACACTGCTGGACTCTGTAGTTGAACTCTTCCACAGGTTTTTGAAAATGTGGTCATTATGTAATCAAACAGTGTTTTTGCTTCGTTCTGTCTCTGCTCTACTTCTGGGACCCAACTACATGTATATTATGTCTTTTCACTATATCCTACATTTCTCTCTATTCTTTTCTGTATTTTCCTTTTTGTTCTGTGATTCAGCTTGCATGTTTTCATTAACTCATTTTACAGTGTGGTAATCCTCTGTTTCCCTGTGTCTAATCTGCTCTTTGGAGCCCTGGTAGAGCAGTAGTTAAGAGCTTGGCTGCTAACCAAAAGGTCGGCAGTTCAAATCTACCAGCTGCTCCTTGTAAACCCTATGAGGCAGTTCTACCCTGTCCTACAGGGTCATTTATAAGTCGGAATCCACTTGATGGCAATGGGTTTGGAATCCGTTATTAGGCACAATTAAGTTTTTAATTTCTAGCATTTTATTTTTTAGCTCTAAAGGTTTCATTTGTTTATTTTTACATATGCTAATTTGCTGGTAGAATTCTCAATATTTTTATGTCTTATCTCCAACTTTTTCTTTTTTTATTTTGATATATGAATCATATTTACTTCAAAGTACTTATCTGCTAACTTCCAATATATTCATCATTTGTGGGTCTGTTTTTTTGTAAATTTTTTATTATGTTTTTTAATTCATGCAGTCGTTTTTTGCATGTCTAGTAATTTATAATTTACTGTTTGACTTTCAGGCTGTTTTTGATACTGACAATCCATATGATATCATCTTCTGTAAGATAGATGCTAGGTAGGTAGAGAGTTTAATTTAATTAGGGATGAGTCAAGACTGGTTGCAATTTTGGTGTTATTTTGTCTACTTCCCATTTACATCTGTTCCAGTCAGTGGCATCATTAGTGGGATGCGGGGGGGTGCAGACCACAATGGGTGACACTATCAGACACCAAAATGACTGTCTATAAATTTTTTATGTGGTGTTTCAGCAGAAATTTATTATTTTTTTATAAAAATATCCCTGTAGTTAGTTACAACAACAAAAACATTTTTCGTAAACCCAGCTTACATCAACATAACTACAAGGCTAATACTGTATGCTAATTTACTTTTTGAACCTTCTGGGTTTTTTTAATGTGCTTCAGTCAGAGCTGTTATTATTAACCAATTACAATGACTCTTCAAATCACAAGGTTTCATCTGCATGTGCTACAAGCACGCACTGTTGTTTTTGTTGCTGCCAGTGTTTTTATAGTCCCTGATTTAACTACAATATTACGGTAGTTAGTGTTTGTGAACCTGTATCAATAACTTTTTTGAGAATGAAGTAGTCATTGAAGGAGAAGAAGGAGAATATATGGGAATTACGATTTATGAGTAACATTAGCTCAAAAAACAGTACTAATGATTCTGTATGGCCTGGTATGGGAAGAGGCCCATGGGGGGAGTGGGTGACACCATGAGTTACTGTACTGGGTGACACCAACTCTAGTGACACCACTGGTTCCAGTGTATTCCTACACTACTTTCAAACTAGAGCTTAGTTTGTTCACTGGAGCTTTTCCTGGTAGGTGCTGAACAATAATCTTTGTCTACTCAACTTGAAAAGATGGTCAAAAACTCTAATGTGTTTTTCAGAGGCTTTATGCTTAGTTGTCACCTGTGAAGCTCCCGAATTTGGCAAATATCCTCTGAAGAAAACTTGGCGTGTATCAGGGTCAGCATTCTCCCCCTCCCTTCTCACTGGGATTCTAGCCAGACAGGCCTCAAATGTCTTCCACCCTGGGAGCCCACTGAATCTCTGCTGCTTTCTCCGTCCCTGAGTAGTGGCCTATTGCATGAAGAAAGCCTGGATACTCAGACATTATCCTGAGTCTAAACTGGCAAATATAATATACATATATATTACATAAAAACTTCACAAAAATTGATGAATAAAACATTGGTACCTCAGTAGCTAGATGGGTAAAGTTTATAAAAGTGTTAATGAGGAGGTAGATTTAATAAATACCTAAAAAATGCTAAATTGATCAGTTTATCAAAAATGAAAAAATATTTTGCCTGTGAAATTAGTCCTAGTAACCTGTGAAGCACCGGTAGGTATCACATTCCAAGGACTGTACCCTGATCCTTAGTCCCAGTTGTTAAACGTATTTTGCTTGAAGCTGAAAAGCAATGTCTTCAAACTCATCTGTCTAACCACAAGAATTGCCTCCATCTTGCAATTCCTGCTATTGTGTTCCAGTCTACCAGCTCACACTTATATTATGTTGTTGTCAGACCAAATCAAGCCTGAGTTTGCCGTATCTCCTTCAACCAAAATTTGATTTGCTCACCAATTTCTTAGTGTCCACTGTATAATTGAGTTCTCTTAGTTCTTTCCCTCCCCATTCCTGACTTTTGCCCCTCTCTATTCTAAAGCCCTACCCTTCTTAATACTTAAGTACATATGTGTTATAATAATACCCACTGTTTGTGAAGCAGTGGTGAACTAGCAATTTCAAACATTTATAGTGTCAGAGCAAACTAGTAAACTATGTTAGGAAAGCACAGAAATAGAATGAAAGCAACTAAATGTTCAAAAATGAGAGAATTGTTAAGGAAAATCACTTATACGTACTATTTAATATGGCTTACAAAAATATTTAGAACATCATGGAATCAAATGAATACATACAGAAATAAAACAAAATAAATAGAAGCAAAGATAAGGTTAGTACCAAAAAAAAAGATGCTATAGAATTTTGAGCTGGCCTTTGCTTTCAAGCTTCCTGCCAGCCAAAGAGGAGAGAGAAGCATAGTCAATTATGATACTCACAAGTGTCTTTAAGACAAAAACAAATCGATCTATCGGGACCAATACAGCTTTTCCTGAGACCAGAGAAAGATTCTGCCATAGGTGGGTTTCATCACATTCATATGCAGTAGTTTTCAACCAATTTTTTTTCCAACACCAAACTCCTTTTTCAAAAGAAGTCTAACACAGATCTCTAATATTTAAAAGAGTAAAACTGACAAAATGGAGTTGCTCGACTATAATGAATTGGGGATGATTTTGTTGACAAAGAGGTCTTAGAAACAACAGAAATGTACAAAAACAGTAGAAGGAACATGAGCTTTTAGGTTGGACAGATTGATGTAGACACCAATTCATCCATCTACTGTGCCAGGCTGAGCAAATTACTAACCTCTTTAAATCTGTTTCCTGAGATTTTTTAGATGTAGTAATCCTGTGTCATAGGATTAAAAAAAAAAACCACAAAAACCCAGTGCCGTCGAGTTGATTCCTACTCATAGGATTATGAAGTTTAAATAAATGAGATAATGAGATAAAATATGTAAAACAACTGCTAGATAGAATGTGCTAGATAAATATTGATTTCTTTCCTTCTCTGCTTTTAGTGATTCACATTTTCTACATCTGCTTGAGTTGATTTTGTTTTTATAACAGATTTATATATTAATTATTTGTAGATAAGAGTTTTGTGGCTCAGGGCCTATTAACTAATTAATTAATAATTAAGGTCCAGGTAGTTGTGCCAGGTGTTCTGAAAGGCACTGTATACTGTATGCTGGTATACTTTTATAATTTTAAATCTTCCTTCATGTCTGCAGTTTTATTCTTTAATCACATTAAGCACTTATATCTTTTTTTTTTTTATTGACTTGCGCTGTCTGCAGTTTATCTCATTTAATGATCTTTTCAAAGTGCCAGTGCTTAAATTTATTTATCATTCAACTGGCTTTTTTTCTCATTTATAAATTATTAATCTATAATTTTATCTTTATTAGTTCTTCCCTGCCTTTCTTATACTCATTTTAAAGAATTATTTCTAACTTCTTGACTTGGATGATTAATTCATTTATTTTCATTCTTTTTTGTTTAATACAAAATCATTTGAGCATTAAATTTTCTTCTGAGTATAAGTTTGGCATCAGCCCACCAATTTTAAACATTCTATAATTATAGTTCTGATTTCAATTTTTATCTGAGTAAAGACAGTTGTTCTCCCTTAGAGTGGCAGAAACCACTAGTTGCTGAGACACAATGATATCCCATTCTTATATGATAATGTATTTCTTAGCTGAGCGCGTGGCCACCCACTTAAAGATCACTAGTTACCAACCTCTCTTTAGCCAGACATTTTCAAGCAACTAAGTTATGGAATGATGAAGTGATGCAAGCTCTTATTCTTAAAGGAAAAGAGTGTGTCTTCCTCTTCTCAATGCCTAAAATGCATTCATGAATGAAGGAGGAAGGGAAGCAGCTAATTGTGGAAACACAGGGTTGACAGATTGAAATGCGTGGAGATGGAAGGAGCCTGGGTCCCTGACATCAAGAAGCTACCATATCTACCCTAATGGTTTATGACAGAATTGTAAGAAAGACATAAACTTCTATCTTATTTAAGGACTATTATTTTGAATCTCTGAATCAGTAGCTGTAAGTTTATCATAACTGATACAGTAAATAATTCTGAGTTTTATTACATTCTTATCAAAGAACAAAAAATGTATAATTTCTACCTAGTGTATGTTAAGATGTCTTAGTTGCCTAATAAACGGCCAATTTTTATAACTATCCTTCATAGTCTTTATTAATATTCAAAGCTATATAATCATGTGTGTGTATAAGTTTTGCATGTATTTATATTTACATGTTATTCAATCAGCCTAACTAATTTTACTACCGCTTTTGAAATATGCTCTGTTAAGGACTTCTTCTCTGGAATATTAACAAGTTCATCTCAAAATAAAAAACTTTAATGGTCTCTGTATGCTCTGCTCCTTGTTTTTATTGTAGTGGTTAATAACACAGGCTCTGGACTAAGTTGTTTTTATACTATCTCTTCCAATTTACAAGCTTTGTGAATATGGGCAAATTATTTCATCTCACTTTCCCTCAGATCTCATGTCAGTGAAATAGAGAAAATAATAGAACCTACCTCATATAATTATGATGAGGATTGTAAGAGTGAATATATGTTAAACACTTAAAACAGTACCTGGCAGAGAGTAAGCATTTTTTTTTATATCTAGCTATTGATACATTACATTACATTGCATTACATTACATAACATACTTTGGAAGTAATGCAGTAATAGAATCTGCTTAATATTGTTTACCCAAACATTTCCTAAACTTGTTTGAGATTGGGATACTTCGATCACAGCATTTTTGTTACCTAGAACAAGGAAGGGGTGAGGTTGGGGAGATATGTTCCATGGAATATTGATTTGGAAAATATTGAGCTAGATTACTCATATCCAGTACATATTGAAAATTCTCCACCTTAGCATGAGCTACACGGATACAATTTAGGACTGTGAACCCCTTGAAAAGGATATTTTATGTGAATAGGTATGTGTACATATTTCTGGGAAAAGGATCCATGAAGTTTATATTATTCTCAAATTCCTCCATATGTATTTTATGCTTAATCGAAACATCAGAGATTGAAATCAGCGTAAGTCTTCTATTACTATTTTGTTGCAAATTCCCTTTTGTGTATCTAATAGCATTTGGCATATTTTAAAATAGTACCATTTTCTCCAAAACAATTAGCATTCATACCTTCATTGTAAACTATTTCCTTTATCAATAGAAAATGGCCTTCCTTGTCCTAGTTAACACTAATAATGCTAATATTGCAACTCCTGTGCTATTATTTTTGGGTTTTTTTTTTTTTTTTTTGCTATTATATTCCAGGCACTGTCCTAAATGCTTGTTGTTAGATGCCATCAAGTCCATTCTGACTCATAGCTACTCTATGTACTATGAATGAAACGCTGCCCAGTCCTGTACCACCCTCACAATAATAATGCTTGAGCCCATCGTTGTAGCCACTGTGATAATCCATCTCATTGAGGGTCTTCCTCTTTTATTTGATGACTTTATCCCATTTGGAAACCCTGGTAGCATAGCTGTTAAGTGCTCCAGCTGCTAATCAAAAGGTTGGCAGTTCTAATCCACTGGGCACTCCTTGGAAACTCTATGGGGGCAGTTCTACTCTGTCCTGTAGGGTGACTATGAGTGGGAATCAACTCAAGGGCAGTGTGTTTGGTTTTTTTTTTTTTAATCCCATTTACATTTTTTACTATATTTGGCATATTCTGTTCTTCATGTAGTATTGTTTTTTATCTTCTTTTTGTTTTCTGCCTTTTAATATATAAATAATAATTCCTTTGCCTTTACATTTTATAATGTCACAAGGTATGGATCTTGTTTTTAATTCTATTAATGGTGAAATTTAGTATTTTCAATATTGTTTCACAATGTATCCTTTAAAATTCTCATTTAATGAAAATGTTCAGTTTTTAATCACCCCTTTTTAACATAAACCTTGGTGACTTAGTAGTTAAAGAGTTTGGCTACTAACCAAAAGGTCAACAGTTTGAGTCCACCACGCACTCCTTGGAAACCCTATGGGGCAGTTCTACTCTGTCCTATAGGTTCACTCTGAGTCAGAATCAGCTTTACAGCAAGGGTTTGGTTTTTTGGTTTAACATAAGAAGTTCTCCAAATTTTTGACCATCGTCTTCTTTCTTCCCAGTTTTATTAAAATAATAGGAATTTTATCAACAGATTACATTTATCATTTTTCAATTTTTTGACATTTTAATCCATTTTTACTATATTTACAATTATTTAGACATCTCTGTTTTGAATGGTTTAGTGCTGACCCCTTATCTTTTTATATTTTTCCCAGTCTTGAGTTCTTTGTGCTGATTTTTCTTCCAGTCAAGTTGAATACATATTCATTTATGACCCTTAAAATGTCGGAGAGAATTCTACGTTTGAATTATTTTTGTTAATTTTAAGTAAATTATTTTGGTATAGTGGATGAGAAAAAAACTTTTACAGTAAGATCAATACCCATGAGCCGCTCTTTGAGAGAAATATGTGCAGTCTGCTTCCGTAAAGATTTACAGCCTTGGAAATCCTATAGGGCAGTTCTACTCTGCCCTATAGGGTTGCTATGAGTTGGAATCAACCTGATGGCAGTGGATTTGGTTTTTCTGGGTTTTAGTTTCTAATATCTTTATTTCTTTTATCTGTCCTAACATCTATTTCATTACATTTTTATTTCAGTCTCTGTAACACCATCCCCCTGTTGCTTTCCCTTCTTTCTGTTTCCATTTTTTTCTGTTATTGCCCTACTTCAGATTCTGAATGCCTATCTGGATTATTATAGTAACTTTCTAACTTGTCTTCACATCTTCATTTCTGTCATTGTTATCCACCAGAGTTTCTTTCCTAAAAACCAGCATCTCATCATGTCATTCCAGGATTTAAGTGTTTAAGGACTTTTGGTAGTTTTAAAGGTTCATTTAATCCAATTCATACCCCTAACTCCAACATTTGGAACCCTCCATTACTATAGTCAACCTACTTTTTTAGACTTTTTATCCCACTATACTCGCAGTAGGCTCAGTTCTTCTGCATCACTGGGTAGCTCCATCTTCTTGCTGCATCTTTCTAATGTTAGTGCCTTTACCGTTTCCTCTGTGTGAAATCTTAGCCTATTAAATGCCTACTTCTTCTTCCCCAAACTTAGTCTCTCCACATTTCACACTCCCATGCTATTTGGTTTTAACACTTCTCACATTCCACCTCGTATCACAGCTAAATATAGCACTTGTTGTTTGTTACATGTGAAAACAGTGGACGATACATGGTCTTACTGTCTTTCTGTTGGTGTCTCCTGGGTTTCTAGTGAGACTATAAAACTTAAGATAGAAATTATGTCCAATGATTCTCTGTCTTTTTAGCATTTGATATAGCATTGTATACACATAAATATTAGATTATTAATAAATACTTGTTGAAGGTGAGATCAGATAAGTGTAGTGATAGATCAGAACAAAAGCTGAAGTTTCTGCCCCTTCTTTCAGATGCAAATCTCTTTTGGAAATATCTAAGTTGTTTCTCTGGTTCTACTTAGCAGCATCTTTTAAACTGAAACTCAATCATACACGTCAAAACGTGTGGATTTTCTGTTTCCCTGATTCTGTAATTTTCTTGTCCAATGAATAATAAAAAGTATTTTCACACTTGTGGTTAGTTCATGGCTGTCCTTATTTCTACCCCTATTCATCTTTGATCCTCTTTCTCACCTCCCAACTCTAGGCTTGCCTTAAGCATTTCTTCTCCTATACAGTGGAAGACTTTCCATAATGCATGTAACCCTTTAACTGATTTTGAATATCTAAGAAAGTTTTCTCATGTAATACATAGACAACTTGGGACATTGCAGTTCCTACTCAGCCACAGAAAGGATTAGGTATTTTTCCACTTGTGAATACATACACAACACTAACCCACACATATGCCCACCCACACATGCAAAGGTAACTCATTTTAGCACAATTTCTTATGCCACCTAGGAAATTCTTCCCTTCCATTTGAGTGGATATAGTTTAAGAAATACCCTACTAAGTATTTAATATCTAGGAACTCTCTTTTATTGCTTAGGTTTCATATTAAAAAAGCACATATTTAAGAGGCTTTATAAAAAAAGATCAAAGCATTTTATAGACAATGAATTACCTTCAATACTTCCTAGAAATCAGATATCATTTATGTACTAGAAATAGAAATATCTAGCCAAAATGCTATAAATCACAAACCACTTCATAATATCATCAAAAATGGCACTTCTCTCTGTGCCTAATGCATCCAGATAGAAAGATAAAGTAAAAACCATCATTTTTCATCCAAGTTCAAATAAGCAGCATGCCTAGCAGATTTATAACTAATGGGCATATTTGCATTTAAAATTAAATGAAAAAAAATATTAACACCTACTGTGTGCCAAGTACTATGCTTTAGAATATGAGATTTCTGAGCAAAAAGATACCAACATTTTCCATTTTCATTTTTAAGAGAGTACTTTACTGGGAAAATGTAATCAATAATTTGTCTCTCAACCTCAGAACAATTAAGTTGTCCCTGTTTCCAAATACCCAATTGGAGAATATCCAACTTTCCTATGTCTCTATTGTATTATGAATAGTGTTTCTAGCTCACTAATTTTGCTGCTAATCAAACACTAAAAAGAGATTCTTTATACTTTCAGATATGCTTTGAAAAAAAGCTCTCCCAACATATGCACGAGGGAATTATAAGTTCATTAGTATACAGGTTTTCAAATCTTAGATTCATGGTTCATTATGTTACCTTAGAGATAAAAATATAATTTAACACTTATATGACAGTAAAAAGAATTAGAATTAGCATCTGATTATGAGTTTTAATTTTGAAATTAATCTAAAGGCATCTCTAATTTAAATATTTCAAATCAAAAACCACCTTTAGTATTTTATTCCAAACAATACTTAAAACCTAAATTACAACAATTTAGAGTAATGCATTCTAGAAACATGCAATATATCCTGATTTTAGGAGAGTTTTAATATTTTATAATATAGATTTTAATGCATACAAACTTAAATTTTAAAAACATTTACTGTGTTTTTAAACTGTACATTTTAAAAACATTTATCATGCTTCTTATTTGACTCACTCTTTATTCAATTACAGTTTGTGGCTACTTATTTCAATGGAAAATGAATTACCTACAATTCAGTGATATGACATACAGCTATAAATCACAGAAGCTCATATCACATCAATTCGGGCTGCAGGAAATGCTTTGCATTATTATTATAATTCACCAAATCCTAAATTAGCTCTGGGACCAATCCAAGAAATTTAAATAAATATAAAGCCCTCTAAAAATCTTTACTTGATTTGAAAAAAGACCCCACTATTTGTATAACACTGTATAGAATAGAACATCTAGGCTGTGTGCTAGAAAAATCCTACCCCAGCTCATCCTAGTAAAAATATCAATCGGAACAGATGTCAAGGTCCTGCTTTTCCAGCACTATATTTTGGCCTGTAACTGAATACTAGTCAGAGGGTCTGCCCATAGTATTTGTGTGTAAACAAATTCTTTGGTTATGAAGTTTACAAAGATAATAAATTCCATGAAAACATTAGTCTCCTAGGTCCTGGGACACTCTCTGTACAACTGCAAATAATGATATGAAGAGCACTGATATAGAATACTCTAAGATATTGGGACTGACTTGAAATTTGGGGAAGATTTTTTTTCTTTCCTTTTTCATCCTGACTCAATTATTCCTTTAGTTCTTAGCTGGCTTTTTTTTTTTTTTATTATTATTATCTTAAAGATCTTTTCTCCTCATAAGAAGACACTTTCACATTTATTTTGGTGTTACTTAAATATCTAAGGAAATGCTCTGCTATTTATGGAAAATCATGTCCAGAACCATGAATCAAAAAGAGAAAAATACATATATGCATATAGACACACAGTGAAAGTGCTAAGGAAAATCCTTATAAACAACATTATTCTAGAATGTCAAAGGTTATGCGTGTAAGGACTGTCTATCTATGTAGGGTATCATGGAAGAGCTGAGAAGGATCATCAAAGTTATGTGATCAAAGATTTTGATTTTTGGCCAAGAAAATGCAGAAAATTCTTTCTAACTCAATGTTATTTTGACCTCGTATGGAAGTAACTTGGCTAATCTGTATGAGAAAGGTAGGTAGTTATTGCTATAACCAAAACCAAACCAAACCCCTTGCCATTGATTCCAACTCATCGTGGCTCTACAGGACAGAATAGAACTGCCTCATAGGGTTTCCAAGGCTGTAATTTTACAGAAGCAGGCTGCCACATCTTTCTCCCGTGGAGCTGCTGGTGGGTTTGAACAACTAACTCTTCCATTAACAGCCTAGCACGTAACCACTGCACTACCAGAGCTCCTAATTACTGCTATAAATGCCACCACTTTATGTACCTGTTTTGGATTGGATAAAATAAATTAAAAAAAAAAAAAACCTGTTTTGAAAACTGGACAAAGCTGCTGAAGATACTGAATGTCAGTAAGGCTTTTTAATGATTTTTTTAAAAATTTCTCCCTCTTCTACTTTGTCCAGGAAATTGCTAACAAATTAAAAATTCTGAACCATAGGCTAACCATGTAATCTCCTTGCTAAATTACTTTTGGGTAATGTCTTTAAAATCCTTTTCACCCATCCAGTGTGACCGTCCACCAAGTAAACCATCAAATATTGCTGAATTCTTTATGTACTATTCTTAACATGGCAACTTCCCTTCTGCCACCATGCCTCTGAATATGTCACAGCTCATTTATAATGTCTGTCTTGTTCTTTTATGCCTGGCTCATCCCAATTCTTTCCTTCCTATCAGTTCCTGATACCAAAGTGTGTTGCCTCTTTCTTGCTTAGACAGCTCCAAATTTTTCTCTTGCCTGAATTACTACAATAATTGGAAATTATACCTTGAAGGGCTGCATTTGATGATACAGGCAATACCCTGTAAATTGATGGAGTCTAAAGTTCATTTATAAGTTACTTATTAAAAGTCGAGAATTCATTTCCCCACGAAAAATAATAAATATGATAGCTAATATTGCATGTAATTTTTGGATAATCTGAAGTGAGGCTGAAATATATTACTGATAAAAATATAATTTCCTGCAAATCAATGAAAAGATGCATACCATGCTCCAGCTCAAAACTGCAAGTGGGACAGATGTCACTCCTCCATGCTCTATTCTTTGTAGTTCCTAGATAATCTATGTCGTGCTGGATAGATAGTAAAAAAAAATAGGTTGTGGTTATTTAAGGACCCCTGGTGGTGCAGTGGAAACCCTGGTGGCATAGCGGTTAAGAGCTACAGCTGCTAACCAAAAGGTCAGCAGTTCAAATCCACCAGGCATTCCTTGGAAACTCTATGGGGCAGTTCTACTCTGTCCTATAGGACCGCTATGATTTGGATTGACTCAACGGCATTGGTTTTGGTTTTGCTTGGTGCACAGTGGTTAAGCAGTTTGAACCCACCAGCTGCTCTATGGGGGAAAGATGTGGCAGTTGGCTTCTGTAGAGATTACAGCCTTGGAAATCCTGTGGGGCAGTTCTACCCTGTTCCATAGGGTCACTGAGTCAGAATTGACTTGAAGGCAAGGGGTTTGTTTGTTTTGCTGGTTATTTGTTTGCTATAAAACTAAGCAGCTCCAAATCAACTGGATTAAAATACCTATTTTATTTGCTGACAATTTTGAAGTCTGGACTGTAATCAGCTGAGTGATTCTTCTGCTGGTATTACTGCAGGTCACTTGCATAGTTCAGCTTCAAGTCATCTGTGGATAGCAGAGAGATTAAGAGGGCTAGGCTTCTTGCTCTTTCCATGTGGTCTCAGGGCCTCTTATTCCCCTTGTTGCCTCTCCGCACGGTTTCTTCAACAGCATAGCTGGGCTTCTGACCTAGAGACCGAAGGCTTATATGAGTGCAAAAGTGGAAGCTGCCAGACTTTTTTTTTTGGGCCCAGGACAAGAACCACTCCCGAAGACAGCTCATCAGACATGGAAGGGACTGGACAATGGGTTGGAGAGAGATGCTGATAAAGAGTAAGCTACTTGTATCAGGTGGACACTTGAGACTGTGTTGGCATCTCCTGTCTGGAGGGGAGATAGGAGGGTAGACACGGTTGGAAGCTGACAAAATTGTCACGAAAGGAGAGGACTGGAAGGGCTGATTCATTAGGGGGAGAGTAAGTGGGAGTATGGAGTAAGGTGTATATAAGCTTATACGTGACAGACTGAATTGATTTGTAAACATTCACTTAAAGTTCAATAAAAATTATTAAAAAAAAAAAAAGTGAAAGCTGCCAGACTTTTTAAAGCTTAAGTCTGGAATTGGCACAGTATCACTTCTCCCACATTCTTTTGGTTAAGCACATGACTGGCTAAGCCCAGATTCAAAGGGAAAGGATTGTACAAGAGCATGAATACCAGGAGACTGGTTTATTGAGGGCCACCCAAGAGACTACCACAGGTCTTACTACTTGTTGAGTTGACTGTTAGCAATACAGAACAATATATTCTAGCCTTTAATTGCTAGAGGAAAAAAAAATGAACTTAGCATTTTGGTAACATGCAGAATTCAAGTTAATGGAAATTAAATGCTTTAGAATGTATGGAGTGTGGTGTGGCTATTCTTTCGACAACGTTCCAAGTAACCACAATTTAAGCTATAATTCCCACCAATTGGAGTTAAGTTGAGGAATTTTCACTTTTTTCTATATTAATTCTTGTTTTACAACTCTGAATAATACTTTAGAATTATATCCCACATAACTTTGAATAAACTTCGGAAGAACTGGCTTTTTTACCTACCCAAATATGTTATTTGATATTGGCTTCAATTTGATAATTATGTGTGACTGACCTCAGACAACAATTCAATAGCATCGAATAGGAAAAAAAAGTCAATGCATCCTAAGTAATGAGGTTGCCAGGTTAATTTTTTAAGCTACCACAACTCTTTTTTTTTTTTTTAACTATAATACAAATCTTAGTCCTAGCAACTTATAATGTATAACTTCAGAGAAAAGCAGCAACTTGAATACACCCTTCAAATTACACCCTCTTCATATCTTTATAGGAAACAACAACAGTAAAAAAGTTGTGCTGGTTAGCATCCTTTGATGGCTAAGACCAGATACTAACTTAGGTAATCTAAATAATGATAAACAAAACAAAACAAACCCAGGGCTGTCAAGTCAATTCCAACTCATAGCAATCCTATAGGACAGAGTAGAATTGTCCCATGGAGTTTCCAAGGAGCTCCTGGCAGATTCGAACTGCCAACCCTTTGGTTAGCAGCCGTAGCTCTTAACCACTATTCTACCAGGGTTTCCCTAAATAATGATAAAAAAATAGGTAGTCAAAATGAAGATACAAAATATAGGTAAGGAAAAATAAGTATTTCATGGGACCTAGGGGTTGTCGTATAGAACTGTAACATATACAGGTCTAGAGATGATAGTGCAGTGGTTAAGAGCTATGGCTGCAAACCAAAATGTCGGCAGTTCAAATCCACCAGCCACTCCTTGGAAACCCTGTGGAGCAGTTCTACTCTGTCCTATAGAATTGACTTACGGCAACAGGTTTGGCTTTTTTTTTTTTGGAGGCGGGGAGATGATTTAAGACTGAAGAAAGGTCTAGGAAGGAAAGTTTATCTCCACTCAGCCTGAGAAAGTTGTCAGTTCCTCACCATTTCTTTTCCATATTTGCTTTTGTTACTCTTGCAATTTTCCAACTCCACCATTTACCTTTTCTATTATCCGGTTTCCTCTTTCTCATACCTTTGGCCATTATGTTGTCTAAAATTCTTACTGACATAGGATATGAGACATTTCTTAATTGTGCAAGGCTTTTCTACACACTGCACACTGTGATCATCCTTGGGCGTTAGACACTAAATGCCTGTAGCACACTCTTATGAGTTGAATTGTGTCCCCAAAAATATGCGTGGTAAACCCTAATCCCTATACCTGTGGAGCAGCCCTGCTGGCAAAGTGGTTAAGAGCTTGGCTGCTAACTGAGAGGTCAGCAGTTAGAGTCCACAAGCTGCTCCTTGGAAACCCTAGGGGGCAGTTCTACTATGAGTCAGAATTGATTCAAGGACATCAGGTTAGGTTTGGTTTATACCTGTGGTTACCACTCCATAGGGGGATGTTTTTTCTTTACGTTAATTAAATAGTATTAGTGTAGGGTAGTTCTTAAATCAATCTCTTTGAGATATAAAAGGGCAGATGAAGCAAGAAACCAGAGAAGCACTAACAGAAGGCAACATACATGCCACATGATGGCCAAAGAACCGAGGAAGAGAAGCTGAAAAGAGACAAGGACTTTCCTCCAGAATGGATATAGACAGAAAGAGCCTTCCAGTAGAGCCGGCACCCTGAATTTGGGCTTCTAGCCTCCCAAACTGTGAGAAAATAAATTTGTATTTGTTAAAGTCATCCACTTGTGATATTTCTGTTACGGCAGCACTAGATAATGAAGACACACACAATGGTCATTCTGACAACTGAAAGTACACAAACACTTTTCTACCCTCCCTTAGAGGAGGGTATCTCTCCTCCTCACACTCTGGCAAGAACTACATAGGCCAATGGGACCTTTGCTGTCCACAGCCTCTGTTCGTTCACCTCCGCTCTAGCTAACAGTTAACTGTCATTTTGTGTAACAGATTGGAGTTCTTCCACAAATCTTGGTTGTGATTTGTCATATTTATTTGATTGAGTGAAAATAAAGACCATATTTTTAACATACAGTCCAGTATTTGTGTTGAGGAGCCCTGGTAGCACAGTGGTTAAGCACTCAGCTGTTAACTAAAAGGTCAAACCCACAAGCCGCTCCACTGGAGAAAGATGTTGACAGTCTGCTTCCATAAAGATTACAACCTTAGAAACCTCACGGGGCAGTTCTACTCTGTCCCCTAAGTTCGCTGAGTTGGAACTCACTAGATGGCAATAGGCTTGGTTTTCTTATTTACCAAACTGATTTATAAATCTATGTTCATATAAAAATCAGCACACAGAGCACATGAGAAGATGCTCAGCATCATTAGTCATCAGGGAAATGCAAATTAAAGGTACAATAAGATACCACTTATACCATTATGGGTATAATAAAAAAGGTGGACGATAAGAAGTGTTGGTGAGGATATAGAGAAATTGGACCCTTCATATACTTACTGCTTGTAGGGATGCGAAGTAGTGCAGTCACTGTGGAAAACATGGCAGTTCCCCCAAAGATTAAACATAGTGTTACAATATAACCCAGTAACTCCACTCCTAGGTATACACTTAAGAGAATTGAAGACTCAAATGGAAAACTCACTAAAAACTTGTAAATGAATATGCATAGTAGCATTATTCATAACAGTCAAAAGTGGAAATAATGCAAATGTCAGTAAACTGATGAATAGATAAACAATGTGTGCCATAAAATGTAATATTATTCAGGCATTAAAAGGAATGAAATAATGATACATTACATAACACTGATGAACCTTGAAAACATTATGCTAATTGAATGAAGCCAGACACAAATGGCCACATATTATATGACTCCTTTTATATAAAATGACTAGAATAGGCAAATCCATGGAAACAAAAAAATAGATTAGCTGTTTCTAGGAGGTTGGAGAGGACAGAATGGGGAGTGACTGCTAATAGATGCAGGGTTTCATTTTGGGTGCCGCAAGCGTTCTGGAATTAGATAGTGGTGACAGTTGCACGACCTTGTGTATACACTAAAACCACCAAGTTACATACTTTAAAAGAGTCAATTTTATGATATGTGAACTATACCTTGATGAAACATTTTAAATTAAATAAACCCAGAAAGCTAAAAAAAAAAAAAAAATACTGCACATGAATATTTATAGCAGCTTCATTCATAATTGCCCAAAACTGGAACCAACCAAGATGTTTTGCAGTAAATGAATAGACAAACTACATACAATGGAATACTATTTAGGGACAGTACGAGCTATCAAGCTATACAGAAACATGGATGAGTTTTAGATGGCTATTGGTAAGTGAAACAAACCTATCTGGAAGGCTACTTACTGCATGGTTCAATTTATATGACATTCAGAAAGCAAAACTATAGAATTGGTTAACAGATGGAGAGTTGCAAGGGGTTCAAGGAGAGGGGAAAGTTGAATAGATGAAGAACAGAGGACTTTTTAGGGTGATGAAACTACTATGTATGATACTTTAACAATGGGTACGTAACAGTATGCATTTGTCAAAACCCATAGAAATTTACAGCACAAAGGGTAAACCTTAATGTATGTAAATTCAAATAAAATGATTTAGGAGGTCAGGGGGTCTCAGGATGGAATTCAGAATGCAACATAAAAATCTAACTGTATTGCAAATGGATGAAATAACCTCTCTGAAAGGGATAGGGGTGAAAATGTGCTGACCCAATCAACTTTCAAAATGAGTGGAGTCTGTAAAACTAAAGGCAAAGGGAACTATACATAAGCGTTGTAGTGTAGTTGAAAAAGTTGCTTCCCATGGGGGTGTGGATTAACAATTCTGAAATCACTGGACATGTATAAGGGAATTGAACAATTAAGTAAATGGATGGAAGATGGTGGGAGTCAGGTTTCTGTCACTGCTGGGAGGTTATCTAAAAGCAAGGGTAGAAGGCTAGAATGATCCATACAGTAATGGATTATAGTTGGTGACATCAGTATGACCTCATTTTTATCTTAATATAAATATAGATGGTTACATATAAAAATATTTATAGATATGTATCCACTCAACAGCCATGGGTTTCTTATATATACACGAGTTAGTACACATACACATATCTTCTTGCTGAGAAAGTCTAGAAACAATGATGTCTCAGTTGCAAAAAAAAAAAACCTACCTAGCGCACAGATCTGGTTTCTAATACCATTATCCCATAAAAGGAAGCAGGGCTCCATGGAGAAATAGTTGATTCTATAACTGCGGCAGGAAATATATGAGATGAATGTGGAGTATCATCATGTAGTGCCAGAAAGTAAGGAAATGCAGAAAACAAAACACAATGATGGGGGCATGTCAAAGGGGACAAAGGAGCCAGCTGAAAGAGCTTCCAATGGCCAATGCCATTTTAGCAACAAAATAAAGTAGTATTGGATCATATCTCAAAGCATAAAATAAATATCCATGAGTCTCTACGGATAAAAATAATTGAATAAATAAATAAATGGGGAAGAATAGACAAATATTCCATGCAGAATAATTCCAAATAATTTATGTAGCTAAGCCACCCTCAGGGAGGTGAAGCATAGCTCCCTATCCATTAGGTGTAGGGTGCACAGAGTAAATTCCTTCCAAAGAGTATGGAAAGAGTGGAAAAAAGAGTAATTTCAAAGTGGAGGAACCTCACAAACACTATCTCAGCCAGGTGATCAAGGTTAACACAACTGTGATAAGTCATGTTGACTGCATGTACCTTTGATAGGATGTGATGAAGATAGCACCTTGCCTCTTATAATTTTCCTCCCTGAAGTCTATCACCCAGTCTAATCATGAGAAAATCCTTAAACAAATTCCAATTGTGGGATGTCTAATAAATACCTGACTAAACCAAAAAGAAACAAACAAAACAAAAAAACAAACCTACTGCAATTGAGTCGATTCTGACTCGTAAAACCAAAAAACCAAACTCATTGCTGTCGAGTCCATTCCAACTCATAGTGACCCTATAGGACAGAGTAGAACTGCCCCATAAAGTTTCCAGAGAGTGCTTGGTGGGTTTGAACTTGCAACCTTTTGGTTAGCAGCCATAGCTCTTAACCACTACACCACCAGGGTTTCCTTCTGACTCATAGTGACCCTTTTAAGACAGAGCAGAACTGCCCCACAGGGTTTCCAAGAGTGCAATCTTTACAGGAGCAGCCTGCCACATCTTTCTGAAGTGGAGCAGATGGTGGGTCTGACCCGCCAAACTTTCGGCTAGCGGCCAAACACTTTAACCACTGCACCACCAGGGCTCCTTAATACCTGACCAGTACTCCTTAAAACTGTCGTCATAAAAATCAAGGACAATCTGAGAAACTACCACACCAAGAGGACCGTAAAAAGATATGATGACTAAATATAATGTCGTATACTGGATGGGCTCCTGGAACAGTAAAAAGAAACTAGGTACAAACAATAAAAATAATAATGATAGTATTATTAAACGATAATAATAATGATTGATATTGGCTTATTAATTTGACAGATGTGCCATACTAATGAAAGATGTTAATAATAGGGGAAAATGGATGTGAGGTATATGGGAACGCTCTGTATTATCTCCACAACTCTTCTGTAAATCTAAAACTGTTCTAAAATTTTAAAAAAGTATTAAAAGAATAAAATAAAAAATGCTATCTATAGACCATACAATGCCACTATTATGCTTTGATCTTCTACCGTTTGCTCCATCTGTTTTTTCCAGAATTCCTGCTCAGGCAGCACAGTAGCTTTGGTGGCTGTGGCTTCAGTGGAAGGTCAAAGTCCTATGTGCCTGGCTCAACAAGTGAAAGACACTTGCCAAGATCCCTAAAACAGTGGCACTAAGTGCCGAGTCCTTTCAGGGACCCGTGGCGCCTTTCCCTTCCAAGGTCTTACAGCTTAGGAAAACCTCTGTTCTCTGGAAGCTGCACTCCCTTCTTCCTTTCCACTCCTTCCCATTTCCCACTCAGGGCTGAGGACCAAATATCACTCCCGCCCCACCTTCCAAAAAATAAGGCCTTCACTATAATTGCCCCTTTCTCTCTTATAATGTCGATTTTATATCTCAAGAAGAAGTGCTTAATGGGCCAAAAGAAAACCATCAAAATGACAAAATAATCTATTTACCTATTATTGTTTGATGGGCAGGAGGATTGAAAAATGGCTTATGCCTTAGAAACACATGGGTAGGGCTTCCTTCCCAGGAACGAGATGGAGGCCGGGAAGTAACAGCACTCACAACTAGTGAGTCACCTTCCCGCAATGACAGGTAAAGTGTTCCATCTAAAGCAACAAGGCAAAAAGTAAATGAACAATGAACCCCTCTCCTACAACCACCAAATCTAAAAATGCATAAAAAAATTTCATACCTAGGAACACCTAAATCTCAAAGTAAAATTCCAAGGTTAAGAATATGACTGGACCACATACTATTAGCGTAGAATTTTGGCTCCAGAATCCCAAATACGTAAACGCTGGGCCATCAGGTACTATTAGAGGACATAGTTACATGGCACCTCACACACAATAAACCACCCATGAGGACTTGGTCAGCAGCATTCTGGATTTGATAATTTCTCACAGGAAGGGCTTATATGCTTGGCAAGCAGCGTGATTTCTTCCAATGCAAAAAAAAGAAAAAAATGTATATATAGAAAAACATGAAACATCGTATTTTGATAAATTGATATGTATATTTCATCTCATTTATTTCCTTTGCCTTTCCTCTATTCCATCAGTGGCATGATAGCCTCAGGTGAGGGTTGTTACAACAATGCATAAGTAAAAAAGAGTCTAATTATACCTTTTCATTTCAAAAGCTAAGGTTCAGGAGCAAGGTTATCTACATCGTGAGGTTTGAGAGACTGTGTGATCAATTTCTACACTCTCCATCTTTCCAATCAAGGATGAAAACTTAGTTACTTGTGAATCTCTGAGAAAAGAACCCAAGGCCTGTCTGTTTTATAATCTCTTGCCCTCATTCCATCCCTGACAAACACTCAATGGGACTGGAAGAGCAGCTTAACATATCCTGTGTGTGGCAGAGATTGAGACTGAGACTGAGAGAGAACAGGATGCTTTGGAAGCCTTGTTTTCAGGAAAGAGAGGCATACTGTACTTATGCATGTGAACCAGTGAACAGAAGGAATAATACTCATCTCATCAGGAGCCTTGGTGGTGCAGTGGTTAAGAGTTACAGCTCCTAACCCAAAGATCGGCAGATGGAATCCATCAGTTGCTTCTTGGAAACCCCATGGGGCAGTTCTACTCTGTCCTATAGGGTCGCAGTCAGGATCGACTGGATGGGAACAGAGTTTTTTTTTTTTTTTTTAACATCAGCTATCACATTTTTTTTTTTTCTATCACACACGGAATTGGCAATGACTGAGCACTAGGCCCCCCACTGTCCTTACTGATGTCGTCATTTTGCCAAGCCCCTAGAATTTAAGCTCACTTCTAATTTAAAAAAAAAAAAAAATTTTTTTTTTTTTTTTCTAATTTAAAGGGAGAAGAAGCCACACGGCTGAGACTTTATTTTTGACATTTGGCTAAGGATTCAAAATAGAAATTATGTTCTGTTATAGTATAAATTAAGTTATATTTCTTGTTTACCTAAATCCAAAGTCTGCAGTTAGTAACTGTCACATTTTTATCAAACCAAAAATCCAAACCAAACCACTTGCCAACAAGTCAATTCTGACTCACAGTGACCCTATAGGACAGAGCACAACTGCCCCATAGTGTTTCCAAGGAGGGGCTGGTATGCCCGAACAGCTGACTTTTTGGTTAACCACTGTGTCACCTGGGTTCCCCATTTTTATCAATGCTGGAAGAGATAGAAGAATGCCCTAGACAAACTTGGCAGAACCTCTGTTCAAAATAAAACTGAAGGAATTATACTGAAGGAAGAAATTGAGGATGATTAGCTGTATAAAATACGTGTGACAGATATTCCCTGTTCTTCCGTACGTTTTCAGGCCTCTTGCAATTAAACCCAAAAACCCAGTGCTGTCGAGTCAATTCCGACTCATAGCGACCCTATAGGACAGAGTAGGACTGCCCCATAGAGTTTCCAAGGATCGTCTGGCAGGGTGATATAACTTGCTCTGGCCTTTGGACTATGAGTGGAAGTGACATGTGGTGTTGCTGGTTTAAGTGCTTAATTGCTAAGGTAAGACCTTCCCACATCTTCCTCTTGATGCGGTGACTAAGGAGGCCACATATTCCAGAAGGTGCAATGAGAAGAAGGTGGAATCTCTGCAAGCCTGGGTCCTTGAGTGACTCTGTGGAGCAAAAGTTCCCTGTCGACCCCCATGGAATATGTAGCATGAGCAACACATAAACCTTTATAGTATTAAGACAATGACATTTCTTGGGCAGTTTGGTATTGCGGTGTAACATTGCCTATAATTACTAATACATTACTCAAGTTTTATAATAATATGAATCTACTAAAAATCATATTTTGGATTAAGTAAAAAAAAATCAGATTAAAGATCAAAGGATAAAGATAATTCCAATTGCGTAAAAACAAGTGTGCATATCGTCAGAGATTAAAACGCTGGTGGTGAAAGCATGAGTATTAAATATTTTCTTCCTTTCTTTTTTGTATTTTACATTTTCCTTATCACTTATCCAGAAAAAATAAAAGGTGATTTAAAGAACTATCACATAGCTCTCAAAACTTTACTATTAGAAAACTCTTAAGTGCATTGTATACATTCTTAGGTATTGTGATAGGAGGTATCACAAATTTCAGATTAAAACTAAGGTTTGCAGGGGTCATAAACTTCCAAATTTCTCTGACTTAACCTTATAGTTTTATCAGAATATAAATTCAAAGCTGTAAGTATTTATTGAGCACCTACTCAGTGCCCAATAATGTTTTACATGTCATCAAAGACAAAAAGGAAATATGGAAGTCAGCTACTAGATTATTATACTCAAAAAGCTTACCCAAAGATAAAGACTTAAACAAGCAAGAAAAACCATACAATAGCATAGAAACACAGCTCTCCTTCGTTATCCCATTTCATGTGTTAAATAAAGTGCTGAGTTAAATGCACGGGCATAGTGTTTTCTTAGAACCTCAGGCTAGGTCTTCAAATGCCTAAATAGAAGGATAAAATCCCAGAATGTTAAGATTTCAAAAGACTGTATGTAATGCTGGTTAACAAAATAGATTGTGGAGTTGGAAATATCTGGGTTCACCCTGAAACTCTGACATTTCTGGTAGTGTGACGTAAGGCAAGACACTTAAATTCCTGAAGGCCCAGTTTCTTCTACTTTTGTTGTTGTTAGTTGTTAGTCGTTTTCAGGTCAATTCAGACTCATGGTGGCCCCACCTGTGCAGAGCAGAACTGCTACGGACGGTTTTCAAGGCTGTGACCTTTTGGAAGCAGATCACCAGGTTTTACTTCTGAGGCATCTCTGGGAGGGTTTGAACTGCCAATCTTTTGGTTAGTAGTCCAGTGCTTAACTATTTGCGCCACCTAGGGACATCTTTCCTTTACCGTGAAATGAGCATAATAATCTCTCCGAAGATTGCTTTAAGCATTTCAATGTGATAATGTACATAAAGCACTTAATGCAGTGCGTGGCAGAAAGCAACCTTTCAATATATGAACCATTTTTATTCCTGAGCCCTACCATGTAATTTTACTCATGGGGGAAAAAAAAACTACAAAAAAGTTCAAGATTTGGATAATAGCCCAAAATCTTAAGGCTAAATTAATTCATAGTATACTTGAAAAAATAGTATTAAATGTACCAAGTACCTAACAAACATATAAAACTAATATATATGGAAAAACGGACTATGAAAGATAATTGCCACCTGATTTTCCAAAGATGGATTCTCAGAATGCACCTTTTCATATCACCCCACACCTGGCAACAGATCAAGAGTTCCTTCCATCCACTTTCTCTTCCATCCATTTTGTCATACCAAGTGGATAGGGATTTCCTGGGTTACAAAGTTTTATTTCACTCTTCATGGTTTAGGGCACGTAGCTAGGCAGTGACAAACAACAGAAACCAGAGCTATAAGTTGTCAGAAGGTGGTGCTTCTTGGATGAGCAACTAGGTGAGATTTTGGGGTGAGGATCAGGATATGAATCCATGGAATGGGCTAATTAATTGAAGTGGAAGCTGGGGAAGGGGGAAATGAAGAGAAAGTATGCGGGCGAATAACTTCTTGAAGTTCTACCACCCACAATAGCTTTCTACTACTATTATTATTACCTATTATTCCTTCCAGCAAGGAGCCCTGATGGGTTATGCTTGGGGCAATGAAAGTACTGCCCTAACTTTGTCCTGATTAATCCATCTATTCTCCTCTAGGATTGTCAACAAGGTGGCAGTTGAGAATAACAGGAAGAGTTGTTTTATGACAAATGAACCTGACCACAAAGAAGTGAGCTTGAGAGAACTATACCGTTTGTATGTGCTGCAAACAACCATCTTCAGCCAGTAAAGGCACCCAACTGTGCCAGACTCAAGCTGATGACCTTGAGTTGAAAGGTTCTATTATCACATTTCTCATCACCAGGGCTCTCCATGTTTACTGAACTCTTTTCCTTAATATTCTACAGTGTGTTTATTTTCATGGCTATAAAGTCATACTCAGATTTGCAATGATATTTACTAGTATATTGCAGAGTATTTTAACTGATGTTAGTTCAAATCAATTTTAGAGAAACTTTCCAGCCAAGGGAATTGCAAGCTAGCTGGTTGACATTGGAGGTCAAATACTCCAGGGTATGGGTCTCAAATCACTTAATTCTTCACAGCAAATTAGAAATGGAACTCCAGCTGGTGCTAAAGAATAAGACAGACTTGCTGTATAAGGACAAGCTGCTGCTTGGATTTCTAGTCTTTTTATTCCTAAAATAAAAAATATGAGACTCAATTTTCCCCCTAATCTCATTCTTTCAGAGTAAAAGCTTTCTTAACAACAGCAAAATCTGGCCACCTGATTTCAATACATAAATCTTGCCAAGGTATAAAAATAAAATATGATTTAAACAGCAACCTGCAATCTCCTGTTGACAACCAGCTGTGCCTCCTATTAGTATTAATGGAAGTTACACAGGCATAATAAGAAGGAGGGGAAAAATGCCACCTTATGCTTTCTGCACACCTTAACATTTTTATAGCAAGTCTGATTACAAGGGTTTACTTGAGCGGCAATTAAACACTGATTGATTACTAAGTACAATTTGTATTCTAGGCAACATGCAAATGGCAATGAAATTCTCGGGTAGGAAATGGAATAAATTCTTCTGACATCGGAGAGAGAATCACGTTTTTCAAGCAAAAAATGTTTTCTTATGTGAAGAAAAGAAGTTCACTCTAATTTTTTGAATAACATATTTTTATCCTAAGACGATAAGCCTTGATTTGGTTTTAGAAAGAATAAATGGTGTGATTTTTTTTATTTTTATTGTGCTTTAGATGAAGGTTTACGGAGAAAACAACTTTCTCGTTAAACAATTAACACACATATTGTTTTGTGACGTCGGTTGCTAATCCCAAGACTTGTCGACACTCTCCCCTTCTTGACCCTTCGTTCCCCATTACCAGCTTTCCCGTCCCCACCTGCCTTCTTATCCCTGCCCCGGGGCTAAATGCTTTGATTTTTGCAAATTGTACTTCCTACTTCACCTTTAGACTACTGCTTTCTTTCCATGATGACAAACTGTATAAATAAAGAGATAGTATTAGTTACAAATACACTGACTTTGCCTATAGTCATGACTGTAAACAATATTTTTTGTCATCAGATTGTGGCATTATGGAAGTAGTGTCTACTTCTAAATTGAAAGTAAAGTGAAAAATTGATTTATTAAATGTCCATCATGTGCCAGACACTATTCTAGATGCAGGGAGTACAACAGAGAATAAGAAAACAGTCCTTGACTCACAGTACTCATGACACAGATGAAGCTGACAATAAACACGTATATGAAAACAGACACAATGTCAGTGCATATGCAGGGAAGAAAAAATGATCAGGAGATAATATGGGTGTGCCTATGCATGTATGTGTGTGTGTGTGTTTAAGAGAAATTGTCAGAGAGAGAACACAAAGCCTTTGCTTTTTGTGCTCGCTGTTCCCTGTGCCTGGAATAGCTTATCCAAGATTGATCATTGAATGGCTGCCTGCTCTGTGTCATTTTGGTATCAACCCAGAACTTGGTATGTTGGAAAAATAGTAAGGCCAGAGTGGCTGAAGAAACATGAGCTGGAGTAGAATGGCAAGGAGATGAGATTAGAGGTAGGGAGGGAGGTTCAGATCATGTTGGGCCTTGTAGACCATGCTAAGAATGTGGCTCTTTAATTTTAATGAGCAATCATTGATAAGTTTTGAACAAGGGAGTATTATTACTTATTTATGTTTTCAACCATCTGGTTCCTATATGTGTGCCAAGGGATGTATTATAAATTTGACCTACTTCGATATCAGCAATATTCCTGATAAACTATCTGATACAGCACTGTTTTCACTTTTTGATAACTGAATGTAAATGAGAAGATGCAGTTAATAATCTTATAATCAGATGTGTTTAAAACTAAAGCCAGAAACTGGGTCCACTTCAAGATATTTTTATCACAAATGGTCAGGAAAGGTGGAAGAAAAAAAGTGTTACGATGTCTATAAAAACAAAAAATTAGAAAGGATCACTTGAGATCAGCTGCCTACAGCTTGCCTTTTTAGGGCTGGAATAAGTGATTGTTTATATTCTTTGTGTAGATTTACAGGTATAAAGACTTCATATGTTCCTTAGTTTTTGTCATTGTTGTTAGCTGCTGTCAAGTAGTCTCATCCATGCTAATATTTTATCACTCTGACATAGAGAGGTTTTTTTAAAATATATATGGTGATATACACATCCAATTAAACTCTCTCGTGCTTTATTAAACTCTCCCTGATCTGATGTCAAAGTAGAAAACAACTGCTCATTACTCTTATAAAAAATCTAGTTAAAAAGAATAGTTTATTCAAACTTAGCAAGTTTTATCTTCCCTAGGATAAATGATTGCAACTTCTTTAATCTTTTCTCTACTTCTATCACTTCAATTTTTTTTCCTGTTCTCAAAACAATCTACTTTAAAGTTATTACTTGCTTTTTGTACAATATGTCACGTGAGTTGTTTAGAAATGTGTGTTCCATGTTTAACAATTTAACATAGTTCAAATGAAGGGAGAAAGATGACAGTATTCAACACATGTTTTTGTGGAAATCTGTTAGAGTTATCACATAGGTATGGGCTTCACTATACGTGTTATATATGTATTGATATATGTATACAGAGAGAAGCCCTGGTGGTGCAGTGGTTAATCGCTTGGCTGCTAACTGAAAGGCTGGCAGTTGGAACCTACCAGCCACTCTGTGAGAGAAAGATGTGGCAGTCCGCTTTTGTAAAGTTTACAGCCTCAGCAACCTTATGGGGCAGTTCTACTCTTTCCTATAGTGTCGCTATGAGTTGAAATTGACTCAGCACCAATGGGTTATGTGTATATATATACATATATATTAAGTGATATATATATACTTAAGTCGTGTGTATGTCTATATATATATATATATATATATATATATATATCACTTAACCACTGCACCACCAGGACTCCATATATATATACACACATACATATTGTACACACACATTCATTTCTCATTGTAGCACATAAAAAACTGACATAAATATGACCATTTCCCCAACATCGGAATTACTGTAGGTCATAGACATAGTATGGATAGATAGATCCTGCTGTAGGGAAACATGTTGTTAAATGTTATCTTGTTGATTCCTTCTCATAGTGACCCCATGTGACAGAGTAGAATTGCCTCATAGGATTTCCTGGGTTGAAATCTTTATGGAAGCAGATCTCCAGGTTTTTCTACAGCATACCACTGGGGGGGTTTGAACCACCAAACTTTTGGTTAACAGCCAAGTGCTTAATTGTTTGCCCCACCAGGCCTTCTTGTAGGGAAACATAAGGCTCCTGTTACTCTATCTGATGGCATAATAGTCAAATGGGAGGTGTATTAAAGGAAAGGATCCTGAGCAAGAATCCATCATCTGTGGCCCATCAATCTTGTTAACCTCACTAAGCCTCAGTTTTCATTATTTTGTGATAATTTAAATTAGAAATGTAGAGTCTAACACACTGCCTAGCAAAATAGGAACTAAAAAAGTTAGCATCTTTTTCCCTAAAGAAAAATAAAATTCACTGCATAAATTACACTGACTTCAAAACACCCAAAAAAGAATATCACCTGTGAATAATGAGCTTCTTTAAAAAAAAAAACAAGATAAAGTGCATGATACCAAGGGATCAAAAACTACTCTAAAGCAAGGATGAGAAGGTAAGGGGACAGAGAAACTAGAGTACTGGAAATGGTACAACCAGAAGGGAATGAATGAGAATAATAACATATTGTGAAAAATGTAACCAATATCACTGAATAATTTGTGTAGAAATTGTTAAACGGGAACCTAATTTCCTGTGTAAACTCTCACTTTAAACACAAAATATTTTTTAAAAAATAAGTAGCCTATTATAATAGTCATTTCATCTAAAACAAACACACAAAAATCACAAATTTTTAATGTTTTAAGAAGTCCTCCAAAAAGAAATCAGGTATTAGAAAATCTATTAAAATGTGTCTGTTTCTCTATCTTTAAATTCAAATTCTTGCCGTGATTAAACAAAAAATTATATGTGTAATATCCTGGGCATATAAAGTCAGCTGTTTTTATTAGCTCTAGGTGAAATTAAAGAGCTAGGCACTGGAGTTTTAGGTGAAATTAATGATTAAGCATGCATGGTTCATCAGAGGACGCGACACAACGATCAATGATAGTTAAGGCTCGTACAGATGGGAAGGTGGCTCTGTCCATATATTCTCGTCATTCATTATCGGCTACAACAAGTGTGGGCCAGGAAAATCTTTCCCTACAACAATAGTGGATGCCAAGATCCTAACCGCTCAGTACAATCTCTCAGAAAGAAACATTTGGTGGCCTTTAAATAGAAAGTATGATGCCAAAAGAATGCTTTTGGTTCCACATTTTTAATCTCCAAATTGCAAACAGTTATGCTGAAAAATGCTTCTCGACTGAAAGATGTATTCTTTTCTTCAGGGGGCCAAAGTCAATTCCAAAATATGTTAACGTTATTCTATCCTAAAGGTGGTGCTGCAGAGGACAAGAAATATCATAAGGTCCTGAAGAAACAAACTTCTGTGTGTGCGTGACACAGATGGTGGGAATAAATTATGAGACTTGATTAAAAAAAAAAAAGCAGTTCAATTTACTCAGTTTTAAAATCTATTTGGATATTTATCAAAGATCACATTGTGAAATGTATTTGTGCTACTTGGAGGAGTCATGCTAATCAACAACCCCTAGCCCCCCAATAAAAATAGCAATGAAGAAGAAAAAAACTACAGGGAGCACTTTAAATTGAAGTCTAAAACAGGATGGACCAGTTGAATTTACTGGTTCAGTAATGACTCATCTTGAGCAAAAGTGTACTGAGTGGTAGATTCTTAGAGCTTGCCAATAATGGTTTGTCTTGCAATTTAAATCCTAAATTTTAAATTCTTGGTTTTAAAAGGATTTCCTGCCAAGAAGATGATTTGATAAATACTATTGCATTTAATTATTAAAGTCTTTTAAAAGATTACATTTAAAGCTGCATACCACACTAAGTTAAAGCTTTTATCTATATTCAGCAGGTAGTCGTTAAACAAACTGAGGTACTTCAGCATAATACTAAATTCACCTTTCATCTCCCCCACCTCCCCAACAAAGATGGGAACAAAACTCAAATTTCCTCTTGGCTTTCTAATCTCAAAAATCAAACAAATAACAGTTGCATAGAAACTTCAAATGAGATGACTTTAACAGTATCTGCTTCGTTTAATGCAACTTGTAAATTCGTAACTAGGTTGTAGCCCTGATGGTATTAACAATATTTTGCCAAGTTGTGTCAAGATTTAAAAATTCTGAGAAGAAAACTACTAGATGAAATCAGTGAACACTTTTCCTGTTAAAACAACATTAACTGCAAAAAACCTAATATTTTTTCTTCATTGAATAAAATATAAGTTTCCATGACTGGCAAGAATGAAAAGACAAAAATATAGGATACTAAATATATTTTGCAGGGACTAGAATTTCACCACTAACTATAATTTCACAAACATTTTTCTCTCTTTTTTTAAAAGTCTGCTGGACAGAAAAAAAGAAAGGTGAATACATTACAAAAGCATCTAAAGCTCTTTGTTCACAGACATACCAGAAGAAAATCAGTTGTATAAACACGAGTCAACTGTCAAAATCTCCCTTAACAATTACCAATATAATATTAATATGTCATTTACATAATAAAAATTTTTTACTATGCATTTATAGCATAGATGCAACAATATCATATATTGGTATAAGTATGTGTGTATATGTGTGTGCCACACATACAATGGCACAAACATGTAATATATCAGTTCCTCTAAAAATGTTCAAGTACTTCAGGTATGGTTATTCTGCCTAAGATACACTCTACCAAATCATCTTTCCCTTGCACTCTGCAAATCAGATGCAAATTAAAAACATGCATATTTGATAACATTTTCAATATATAGAGAAGAGACTATCAGGATCTTTGAAAAAACAAAACTAATGAAACTCTTTGAATATGTTCAAGACAAAAAATAAATGGAAAATAGTTTCAAATTTATTGAAAATACTATAGATATTTTGCAGGGATTATTGTGATTATCGGAAACTCTGGTGGCGTAGTGGTAAGTGCTACGGCTGCTAACCAAAGGGTTGGCAGTTTGAATCTGCCAGGTGCTCCTTAGAAACTCTATGGCGCAGTTCTACTCTGTCCTATAGGGTCACTATGAGTTGGAATCGACTCAACGGCACTTGGTTTGGTTTTTTGGTATTGTGATTATCTAATATTGTTGAGCTACTAAGACAAGAAGGAGAACAGGAAACATGTTTCAGAGTAAGCTCCTAGCTTAGTGTTTTTCTGATTGACATACATGGTAAACTTCAATTTTTATACATCAAAAGACGCACTGGGGTGGGTACCGTTCAGGAAGTGCACAAACATGTTGACTTTTAATCCACTAGTTCTTTCAGTCAGCAAATATTTAGAACACAGCTCTTTGCTGTGTACAGCATGTAAGCTGAGGGATTCAGAGATGAATAAGACATAGTGCTTGCCCTTGAACAATTCTCTTTTGTGGGTGAGCACACCAAGCCAGTTGCTGTCGAGTCAATTCTGACTCATAGCAACTCTACAGGCCAAAGTAGAAACTGCACCATAGGGTTTGCAATGAGTGGATGGTGGAGTTGAACCACCAATCTTTTGGTTAGCAGCCAAGCTCTTAACCTCTATGCCACCAGAGCTCCTTATGCATGAGACAAATCCATAAATGTTCAATAAATAAAAAAATGTTCAATATTAAGTTCTAGTATGGAAGCTTGAAAAAATGGTAAAGGATTGCAACCTATTAGATGTTTCATGCATTCATAAAATATATTTATTGAGCACCTGCAATATGCCAGGCACTGGTCCAGACACTGGGGATACGGCAGGGAACAAAACAGAAAAACAACCCCGCTCATGTGAATCCTACCTTCCAGTCCGAGGAGGCAGAAATAAACAAACACATAATTAAAACAAATAGAACATGAGCTTGTAGTAAGTGATATGGAGAAAAATAAAGCAAGGAAGGGGGCACAATGAATGTGCGAAATGAAAGTTGCACTTTAAAATGTGGTGGCCAAAGAAGGCCTTGAGGAGGTGACATTTAAGCAAATGCTTGAAGCCATTGAGGGCTGCCCGTCAGGCCATCTGGTGCAGTATCATTGCAGGCAGAGGGAACAACAAATGGAAAAACCTGTATGGTGATGGCATGAACAAGAACAGCAAGTCTTAGGGGGAGAGAAGCAACAAGTAGCTAGATTACATATGCCTTGTAGATAGGTCACGTATAGGACAGAGTAGAACTGCCCCATAGGGTTTCCAAGGAGCAGCTGGTGGATTTGAACTGCTGCCTTTTTTTTTTTTTTTTTTTTGTAGCCCATCTTCAACCACTGCACCACCAGGGCTCCTCCCCAAAAGATTACAGCTTAGGAAACTGTATGGGCAGCTTTACTCTGTTCTATATAGGGTTGCTATGAGTCAGAGTTTACTTGGTGCAATGTTTTTTGTTTTTTTTTAATAGAATTGTTATGAGTCAGAATCGACTCGATGACACACAACAACAACATCAATCTTTATGCGGGCAGATGGCCCAGTCTTTTCTCCCTGGGAGTAGCAGGGTAGGTTTGAACCACCGACCTTTTGGTTAGCTACCAAGCACTTAACCACTCACCAAGGTACCTCTGGAGCCCCAGTGGCTCAGTGGTTAAGAGCTACAGCTTCTAACCATAAGGGTCAGCAGTTTGAATCCACCAGCCGCTTCTTGAAAACTCTGTGGGGCGGTATAGGCCACTATGAGTTGGAATTGACTCCACTGGTAATGGGGCTTTTCATGATACCTCTATTATTTTTCAGTGGGCCTAGCACATAGTGGGCACACAATTATTTGTCATGTAAATGAGTGGTGAACAAATATAGTGGGAAAAAAATTTTTTTTTTTACCTCAAAATATGTAAGATATTGAAATGGTGAGAATATTTCATCTGATTCAATTTTTGAGGATTACTAAGTAGGCACACTTTACATGCAGTATATTCTATGAGTTAAATAATATCCAGTGTTGATAATGCAGCTTAGTTCCCCTGGGAAGCAGAATCTGAGATAGAAATGTGCAAGCAGGGAGTTCACTGGGATGTGCAGTATGGATGAAGGCCTGTAGGAAAAATGGAAATGAAGCAGTATGGACAAAGGGAGAAGTTGAATTTATTGCGTTCACAACAAATGTCTGAGATGAGCCCTCCAGGGGCCTCTGAAGTTGTAATGCTCCTGCAAAGCTGTCTTGAATTGAAGCTAGGGCTCGGCTTCTATGCCTCCACATCAACCAGTTATTGGATGTCTCATACCCTTGGGAGGGGCATGGACG
The DNA here is from genome assembly GCF_024166365.1 of Elephas maximus indicus. NCBI lineage: Eukaryota > Metazoa > Chordata > Mammalia > Proboscidea > Elephantidae > Elephas > Elephas maximus. Next base: position 142,645,626 of record NC_064821.1, read on the forward strand.
TTTAGTTAGATGGCTGTCTTCTGCCAGGGGCAATTTCCAGAGAGAGATTCACAGAGAACTAACTCTTAGCCACCAACACTCCCAGCAACTAGGGAAATGAGTGCCTCAATCTTGAATAGGTTGAGCCATGGGGTGGGTATCTGAGAGACTCAGCACAGAATTCACTACAGATGACCAGGGGAACAATAAATAATTTATTGAAGGTTCCCACTCAGTCTCAGATATAAATGAACTTGTAACTATGAAACAGTAAAATTGCAGCAAGAAAATAAATAGACAGCTTTAAATGCCAGATGCTGAAACTGTTTTTGACTTTTTGATGGTGAGAGATAAGCAACAAGCTTGAGGAGAAGGCTTCTAAGTAATGAGGGAAATTCTTTCAGGAAATACTGATTCCGGAGGATATTTTTTCACCGCTTTCAGTCAGAGAAGTCTATAAACCTCCAACTCCAACCACATTGTACCCAAAAGCTTTCATAGTCAATGATACCTTAACGGAATTTTTTTCCAGAGGGTGAGCATTACAGAATTATATCTTTAAATTTTTAATATTTTACGAACATTGTATGGCATTTTGCAATTTGTAAAATACTGTTGCATACATTCTGACATTTGGTTCTCACAATAGCCCCATTCAGTTAAACTGAAAAAAAGAAAAAAAAAAAAAACCCGTTGCCATCCATTTGACTCATAGTGGCCCATAGGACAGAGTAGAACTGCCCATAGGGTTTCCAAGGAGTGGCTGGTAGATTCGAACTGCTGACCTTTTGATTTAGTAACCAAACGCTTAACCGCTGCTCCACCGGGGTCCCTCAGTTAAGCTACTTACTCAAAATCACTAATGGCAATTGTGTTTTTCAGCTAATAGCTTAAGGTTTGTGACCACAGAGATAATGTCTTTCTTATCCACTAAACCCGTTGCCCACCGTATTGTCCATTGAGGTATCATTTATGCTTATCACAGTGCCTGAAATTTTACCCTTGCCATTGAGTCAATTCTGACTCATAGCTACCCTATAGGACAGAGTAGAACTTCCCCACAGGGTTTACAAGGAGTAGCTGGTGGATTCCACCTTTGGTTAGCAGACGAGCTCTTAACCACCAAACAATAAAAAAAAACAAACCTATTGTCATCGAGTCAATTCTGACTCATAGTGACCCTACAGGACAGAGTTAGAACTGCCCCACAGGTTTTCCAAGGAGCGCCTGGTGGATTCAAACTGTTTCCCACCAAACAATAAAAAACATAGCACTCAATAAATAATTGTGGAACAAATCTTGAGAGGGAGTTTTAGTTTCTCCATGTTATCTGTGGAAACCCTGGTGGCGTAGTGGTTAAGTGCTACAGCTGCTAACCAAAGGGTTGGTAGTTCAAATCTGCCCAGCACTTCTTGGAAACTCAATGGGGCTGTTCTACTCTGTCCTATAGGGTCGCTATAAGTCAGAACCGACTCGACGGCAATGGGTTTGTTTTTTTTTGGCTTTATGTTATCTGTGCTTCTTTGCATTTCATGGAATTTACATAATATATACTTACATAATGGTATTAAAGGAAGAAGTCTAAGCTGCACTGAAGGCATTGGCAAAAAAACAAGGCTTCAGGAACTGAAGGATACAAATTGAGATGTATCAACGAAAGGATGCAAGGCAGGAAGCGCCCACTCCATCTATGCCAAGAAATTTGGAAGACCGCTACCTGGCCAACTGACTGGGAGAAACCCATATACGTGCTCATTCCAAAGAAAGTGATCCAACAGAATGCAGAAAGCTGTATGCTGAGCCAATGATCCAATAAGCTGGGCTCTATGAAGAAGAACATAGCATTAGGGTTGGAGGAAGATTCATTAACAACCTGAGATATGCAGATGACACAGCATTGCTTGCTAAAATTTAAGGTGACGTGAAGCACTTACTGATGAAGATCAAAGACTGCAGACTGCAGTCTGGATTACACCTGGACATAAAGAAAGCAAAAATCCTCACATCTGGACCAATAAGCAACATCATGATAAACAGAGAAAAGACTGAAGTTATCGAGGATTTCGTTTTCCTTGGATTCACAATCAACACACGTGGAAGCAGCAGTCAAGAAACAAATGACACATTGCATTGGGCAAATCTGCTGCAAAAGACTTCTTTAAAATGTTAAAAAGCAAAGATGTCAGTCACTTTGAGGACTAAGGTGTGCCTAACCCAAGCGATGGTATTTTCAATCACCTCATAAAATTCAGTCACCTCATATGCATGCAAAAAGCCAGGCAATGAATAAAGAAGCCCGAAGAAGAATTGATGGCTTTAAATGGTGGTGTTGGCAAAGAATATTGAGTGTACCATAGGCTGACAGAAGAATGAACGAATCTGTCTTTGAAGTACAGCCAGAACACTCCTTAGAAGCAAGGATGATGAGACTTTGTTTTATGTACTTTTGACATGTTATCAGGAGGGACTAGTCCCTGGAGCAGAACATCATGCTTGGTAAAGTTGAGGGTCCAAAAAAGAGAGGAAGACCCTCAAGGAGACAGATTGACATAGTGGCTGCAAAGATGGGCTCAAACATCGCAATGATAGGATGGCACAGGACCTGGCAGTGTTTTGTTCTGTTTTACATAGGGTCGCTATGAGTCAGAATCTACTTGATGGCACTTAATAAAAACTACAACAACATAATATATATGCTTATATGTAGCATTCACATGTATATGTACATATACAGGATATATAGCATATTTAAATGAGTAAATCATATTTAGTTTATTCTATAAAATATTACCAGACATAAAACTGATGATCTTTTTTAATAGGAATACTGGAAATATTCGAACCCAAAAGATTGTTTGTCCTTATCTTCTTGGTCAGTTTGGATAGGTATTAAGTTGGGCCTAGAAAATCAGATGAGCAAAATCATAGGTCTCATGATCAAAGTCTTTGACTTGTTGGGGGAAATTTGCCTAGGCAAGGAGTTAAGTGTCTGTAAAAAATTTTTTACTTAATGCTAGGCTACAGGGGGAAAAATGAAGGCATATGGAAATGTGAATTTTTATTGTGTTTCTAAATTTGTGCTATTGAATAACTTTTCAACTGTAAAATTAAAGATGACTCATAGGCCTTGCTTTTGACTATGGTAATATTCATTTGAGTAACGTTAATGATTAGGCTGAGATGCATTTTGGTAAATTGGCACACTATTAGATGAGCTATCTCTCCAAAGCCTACAAAAAATTAATGTGGAACACCTGATATTTGACTATGCTTCCAGATGGAGGGACAGCTTGACAAATGCCATCATAATTTACAACTTTTAAAAAGTGTGGTGTGAATGCATTTGTGGTAAGCTTTGAACAGCTTGGATTATTTACAGGTACAACTGTGTTTAATGTGGAATTTCAATGAATTTAAAATATTACTAGATTCAATCATTGATCACAGAATATAGGTGTGGCATTTGAGCGGTATGATTAGATGCCTTAACTAAATATCTTAGAACAAGAATGCATCTGTTTGGTGAGATTGGGGGAGGGAAGGTGGTAAAATAGCATTTGAATTTTAGATTTGATTGTTGACCGTCACTGATGAAATGCTCATCTTTGCTAAGACAGCATATTTTTTACTTATCCTCTATAGTGGTTTGGAAGAATAATAATCAAAGAAAATAAATATGGAACCAAACGCCCAACCCTTAAGGCTAAATTGGAAGTATGGATTACTAACCGATAAAAGATTTGTATTATAGTGAAACCTGCAAAAGCACAAAAGTCTATGTCCCTGAAGGTTAGGAAATCGAACACTGAACCTTACTGATAAAATTGGAGAAAGAATGGTGATAGTGTATATCTAAGAGTGTATAAATAACTGGGAAGGGAGCTTTGAAGGTGGGTAAGATACGGTTATAGACAGATGAAATAGTTCATTAAGAGGCATTTTGAAAATTGAAACATTATTCCATGAAAAGGGAAGTAGTTGACATGACAGATTTTAATTAGATATTCACTGAGATATTATGATTTATTTCTCAGCAAGAAGTGGAGCACTGAGAAGAATACATGGTAAAGTGAACTAAAATGAACTGCTTAGGGCATCAGGCAACTCGGTATCTACTGTGTTCATTTACTGAGTATTCTTGGTCTCCTACATTTCAGTTAGGAGTTGGGTATCCAGGAAAGAAACAAGCCAGACATGGGCTATCTCTTCCTGAAGCTTATGTTCTAAATGAGACATATTAAGCAAGCCGCTCTCAAATAAATAAACAAATAATATTTGATAAGGTTATAAATAAGGGATAAAAAAGGCCTCAAGAAAGAGAACAACAGAGACAGGGTGGATCTAATTTAGTTGATGGTAGAGGTGGGGTAGGTAAGGCTTCTCTGAGATCTAAACAAGCGGAAGGTAGAAAAGAGTGTCCTGTGTGGTGGGCATGGAGCAAAGTGAGAAAAGTGGTTGGACTATGGAAAGATTGCTTTGTGGTTGAAATGTAATGAGTGAGGGTGAGAGTGACCCTCAATGAGGCTGGAGGGGGAGGAGGGGTAGGTTGTTCAGAGGTCACTCTAATGAATTTGTATTTTATTCTGACAGCAGTGGCAACCACTGAAGGATTTATCTTGGAGTTAGGGGTGTGGCGGAATGAAACAATTAATAGTTTTTAAAGCTCAGTCTAGAGTGGAGAGGGGCAAGAGTAGAAGCTGGAATACCAGTGGCTTGGACCTTGATGAATGCAGTGAAGAGAAGAAAGGAAGAAAGATTCAAGATTTTTTTAGGGGGTTGAAACCTGAGAGCTTGAGAACAGATTAAATGTGGGTGGCAGTTCAAAGCCACCAGCCACTCCTTGGAAACGCTATGGGGAGGCAGTTCTACTCTGTCCTACATGATCACTATGAGTCAGAATTGACTCGACAGCAACAAGTTTGGGGTTTTTTTTCGTTGTTGTTATTTTTGGTAGGATAATTCCAAATTTTCTATTTAACTTTCTAATTTCTCTTAAAACTACTACTTGATTAAAGAAAAATGTATACATTTGCTAGTGTTAGGTTCTGGAAGATAACGGGATAGCTTGTTCAGAGAGGCCTTCTGCAAACACCCAATGTGGTGAGCACCCATACTAAAACACCGCTTGCCACCTAGTCGATTCCAACTCATGGAGGCCCCATGTGTTTCAGAGTAGAACTGCACTCTATAGGTTTTTCAATGGCTGTGATCTTTTGGAAGCATATAACCAAGCCTTTCTTCAGAGGCACCTTTGTGAGGATTCTAACTGCCAACCTTTTGATTAATAGCAGCGCCCTTAAGTATTTTTGCCACCCAGGTACTCCATGCCCCAGTTATTCTGTCATATTCTTTTTTTATATTTTAAGCAGGGCTCACAGTCTCTTGTTATTTTGTTTACTTGTATACTTTGGGTATCAGCTTTGTAAGAGTGATGTGTATTCTCGAAGACTATATCTAGAGAATGTAACCCAGTGTCTGGCCCATTAAAGATTCTCACTAAATATTTGCTGAATGAAATAATGAATGAACTAATGAAAGAATAACAATGAAGAGGAAATGTTTGACTTCAGACGATGATAATCTAGCCTAGAGGATTAAGAAAGGTGATAAAAGGCCTTAATAACAGTAAGTAGAAAGTGTTATGGATGAAGAGAGAAGGCTGCATCTAACTTGGGGTGAGAGGAGCCTGGAGGTCTGGAGTCCAGATAGCCTCACAAGTAAGGTGAATATTTTCTGGATTGGGACCATCATCTCTCAGTGAAATTATTCCCCTTTTACCCAGCAAGCTCTAGAGCAAAAACATAAAGAAAACCAAACCCATTGCTGTCAAGTCAATTCTGACTCATAGTGATCCTATAAGAAAGGGTAGAACTGCCGCATAGGGTTTCCAAGGAGCACCTGGTGAATTCAAACTGCTGACCTTTTGGTTAGCAGCCGAGCTAGCTCTTAACCATTATGCCACCAGGGCTCCAAACTTAAAGAACAACTTTTGAAGAGGGCTTCACATACCTGAATAATAGCTTTTATTAAGTGCCATTACAAACAATCGTCCTGCAAAGATACAACCTTGAGTTTGTAGTACCCAGAGCACTAACTACATGCTGCTTCTAGCTGTAGACATTTGAGCTCACCTCTCTCTCCTCTCCTGGACTGTAAATTCTTGGAAGACTCCTGATTTTACATCCTGCACAGTATCTAGCCAATGCCCTGACTTCATTTTTATTGGATGGATGAAAGAACATCTACTACTTCACCCCTGAGTAGTTCCTGAAGGCAGTTGCCAGCAAGACAATGTTTCTGCAAATTGTGGGCTTTATTTTGGTGTGCTGATGGTTTTTACCTCTAAAGGTTCCCTGGGTGGTGCAAACAGTTCAGCTCTTAATTACTAACTGAAAATTTGGCAGTTTTAACCCACGCAGAGGCGCCTCAGAAGACAGGACTGGTAATCTGCTGCCAAAAGGTTACAGCCTTGAAAACTCTGTGGAGCAGTTCTACTCTGGATACTTGGGGTCGCCATGATTTGAGGATGACTCCATGACAACAAACAACAACAACAATTTGACTTAAAAGTGTTTTGCTGTGCTATAATTTTATTTGTAAAAGCAGTTGGAGTGCAAGATGACCATGGGCGCAAAACGGTTGAAAACCTGGTGAAGAAAATGATGTAGAAATGAAATATCTTTCATAGAAACGCCTCCACACCCTTCCTCTACCACTCACCACCTTCCCTGAGATCTTCTCTTACTCTTAAAGTGAGGAAAATAAGCCTTCACTACACTATATTTTTCAAGCTAAAAAACTGAAGAACAATTTGAGCCTTGAGGTGCAATTTTGAAGGACTCTTCTTTGTGCAAAATATTGAACAACACAGGAAGTTAAGAAGTACACAGATTCACTGTACCAAAAGGAATTGGTCAACATCCAGCCATTTCGGGAAGTAGCACATGATCAAGAACCGATCAAGAACAAATCGAAGGAAGAAGTCCAAGTGACAGTGAAGGCATCGGTGAAAAACAAGGCTCCAGGAACTGAATGGAATGCCAGTTGAAATGTTTCAACAAATGAATGTTGTGCTGGAGGTGCTCACTGGTCTATGCCAAGAAATTTGGAAGACAGCTACCTGGTCAACTGACAAGAAGGGATCCATATTTGTGCCTATTCCAGAGTGAGGTGATCCAACAGACTGTGGAAATTACCAAATATATCATTAATATCACACAAGAGTAAAATTTTGCTGAAGATAATTCAAAAAACAGTTGCAGCAGTACATCAAGAGGGAACTGCCAGGAATTCAAGCTTGATTCAGAAGAGGTCACAGAACAAGGGATATCATTGCTGATGTCAGATGGACCTTGGCTGAAAGCAGAGAATATCATAAAGATGTTTACTTGCATTTTATTGACTACGCAAAGGCATTAGGCTGGGCGGATCATAACAAATTATGGGTAACATTGTGAGTAATGGGAATTCCAGAACACTTAATTGTGCTCAGAAGGAACCTGTACCTAGACTACAGGCAATCATTCAAACAGAACAAGGGCATATCGCGTGGTTTAAAATCAGGAAAGGTGTGCGTCAAGGCTGTATCCTTTCACCATATTTACTCAATCTGTATGCTGAGCAATTAATCCGAGAAGCTGGATTATATAAAGAAGAATGGGGCATCAGGATTGGAGGAGGATTCATTAACAACCCTCGCTATGCAGATGACACAATCTTGCTTGCCCCAAAGGAAGCGGACTTAAAGAATTTACTGATGAGACCAAAGGCTATACAGCCTTCAATACAAATTACTCCTCGACATAAAGAAAACAAAAATCCTCAAAACTGGACCAATAAGCAACATCATGATAAATGGAGAAAAGATTGAAGTTGTCAAGGATTTCGTTTTACTTGAATCCACCATTAATGCCCGTGGAAGCGGCAGTCAAGAAATCAAACGACATACTGTGTTGGGCAAATCTGCTGCAAAAGACCGCTGTAAAGTGTTGAAAAGCAATGATGACACTTTGAGGATTAAGCTGGGCTTGACCCAAGCCATAATACTTTCAATTGCCTCATACGCGTGCAAAAGCGAGACAAATGAATAAGGAAGATCAAAGAAGAATTGATGCCTTTCAATTACGGTGTTGGCGAAGAATATTGACTATACCATGGATTGCCAGAAGGACGAACAAATCTGTCTTAGAAGAAATACAGCCAGAATTCTCCTTGGAAGCCAGGGTAGCGAGACTTTGTCTGACTACTTTAGACATGTCATCAGGAAGGACCAGTCCCTGCAGAGGAACATCATGCTTGGTAAGGTAGAGAGTCAGCGAAAAAGAGGAAGGCCCTTAAAGAAATGGATTGACACATGGGCTGCAACAATGGGCTCAAACATAGCAATGATTGTGAGGATGGCGCAGGACCAGGGCAGTGTTTCCTTCTGTTATACACAGAGTCGGAACCTTGTAGATGGCACCTAACAACAATAACAATATTATATTTTATGTACAAAGTGTATTTATTTACTTCCAAATTGTTATTTATGACATATATACTTGTTTTCATTGTTCACTTGAAATCTTTTTCTGTTGGTGAAAAATGGATTGGAATACACCATATTTTCCCCCATTTAAATTAATGAAAATATATTTTCCTTGAAAGGTTTATGACAGAGTAGCAAGGTATTCAGGAACAAACGAACAGCATTAACCCTAGGGATTCCTCACATCTGGGCCGCGCGGACCCAGCTCAGCCTTCCGCGGCTCTAACAGCAAAAGCCAGGCCCCGGGGCGAGCGCTCTAGGCCAGCTTTCCTTCTAACTGCAGGAGGAAAACACGCTGCGAGGCTCGGGATGAGGGTGGGAGGGGCGACGGGAGGCCTGGCTCCGTCCCCCGCTGCTCCGCGCTCGGCGGGCGCCGGAACCGCAGGTTAGAGCGCGCAGCCCCGCCTGGGGGTGTCGCCGCCAGGCTGCCGCCCCGCCCCCGCGCCACCGCCCCCGCTTTCCCATTTCTACTCCAGTTCCGGGAAGGAGCTTTCACTTCGGTTCCTGGCTGGAGGACGCAGGTGGCGTCTGGCTCTCGGAGACTCCAGAGAGTAGGCACTGCCATGGCCCCTGTGCTTAGCAAGGACGCGGCTGACATCGAGGTACCGATTGCGCGCCGGCTCGCCTGGGACGGGAGGGGGACCCCGCTGGTCTGTGCCGGGGAGGCCGCCTCCGGCCAGGGAAAGAGTCGGAGACGCGGGAAAGTTTGCCCCAGTAGGAGATCTGCGGAGCTAGGGTCCCTGTGGAAAGGCGGGGAGAGAAGTGGAGGACTTCCCGGGGACTGCAAGGGGCTGCTCTTTGGGTTGAGACCTGTCTGATTACTTCGGAGGGGGTTTACGGAAACCTATCTTGTCACTTGCCCGGAGCGGTGGTGACTGAAGAAGCACACGAGTTCGAGAGGAGGACTCTGGAGGATAAGAACGCCCATTTCTCACCCAATCTACCCCCGCGCCGCCTTGCTCGCCCCGTATATGTTGTTTGGGAACACCTGTCCTCTGCCCTTACCTCCAATACTGCCGAATCCTCCTGTTTGTAAAGGTGGAGTATAGAAATTAAAGGAGATCTGTGTGTTAGCTGTAGCTTTCATTCCCCGCTAGCCCTAGGAATTGCTCGTGAAATAATTTAACCTAGGGAAGACTGTAGCAAAGTATTGAGAACACGGAAAATGCAGTGCAGTCAGAAAAACATAATAAACTGTGTATTTCTCTCCTACCAACAGTTTGTAATTCCCTCTTGCACTCTGTTTCTGTAAAAATGGCATCCGTCTTACCCGAAATAGAATGACCATTTTCCTTTGAGTTCTCTCTGGTACCTTTAATGTATGTGATGAGAAGCATTTGGTGATGAACAGTGATTTTAGACATACTAAACCAATGTCAGCACGTCTGAGCTAAGACTAATTGCTTTTTAGTTTTTTGTTTGTGTTTTCAGACTCCTACTCTGGTGGAAGGAATGTATGCTTTCTTTAGAGACAACGGAATTTTCCCTTCTTGGGTCTTTTTGGTGGCTTAAGTACAAGTTTAACAACCACCTGTTTGCTGAATAGCTGCGTTTGCCATGTTTTGTTCCTGCCTTGATTGAGGGAACTTCGTACCCTGTTTGGGGGAAGGTAGTAGTATTTTCTGCAGACTCCATACATGGTTTGAAAAACTCACTTTAGCAACAACAGCCCAAGTCTTAGCACGTGGTCATCTCTACTGAAACTTACGGTTTCTCTTGATTGTAGTTTACTTGTTGATTTTGATCAACATGATGTATTTAACCCACTGATAATTCATGTGTGGGCAGGGTAAAATATATTTTTCTTTTCCCATATTTGCATATTTGGCTCTTAGCCCTTGTGGCTTTGATTTAAACAAATCGTTTACTGAGCGTGGAATGGGGGGTGGCTTTTGGCCCTTGTAATTTCTCAAAATGATTTGTTTTCTGCCTAAATTCTTTCTCTCTCTGTATCTCTTTTGCAGTTATCTTTGAAATCAGTACTTACCCACATTGCACTGAGAAAGACCCAATGAAACACTAAATGACCAGTTTAATTTCATGTGCTGTTTTTCATCCAAAACCATTTATGACTCACACTTCACTCAGCTCAGTCTGACTTTATTTTGTGTGGCCAGTCTGCCTCATACTGTAATCTAGAAGAACGATATTCACACTTTTCAGGTTTTTTGTATTTCACATATGCAACACACTTTAGTCAGCAACATCTTTCATCACACATAGTATCTTACATTTCTCTCAAAGTAGTACAATGGTTCATGAGCTAAAATACCGTGAAATTAATCATTAAAATATAATGCAGTGAGAAAAAATGCATTAAGCCTAGAGAAACACACTCAAGCATAGATATCTCACTCGATCCTATTGACTCACCAAGGTTCATTTTTGTGTTGAAGAATCAGAATAAGTTACGAAAGCTTGGTTTTCTGTCAAATTGTAATGCATGTATTAGATTTGCCTTCCTTGAGCAAATCCATTAAAACCATTGTCTCGAGATTGATCTGATTGTGACAGTTGCTTTAGCCTCAGATACATAGAGAAGTAAGTCATCTTTTAAAAAATGTATTGGTATGAAACAGAGTACATATTCACATGGTCAGTGTGAAAAGAACAGAAGATGGTCGTGACAGCCCAGTATAGTAGTGATTTGATTTTCCCCACGAGCTACAGAGCCTCAGGTTTTAGTGAAGCTTCCAAACATGTGTCTTTGTTTCTGGGGGAAAGAAAAAAGTTATTGAGATAAACAAAGTTGCCTTGTGGTGGGCTCGCTTCTTAATTGCTAGCCTCAACCCAGTATCACTTCAGGGTGTGAAGGGTTGGGAGCGTGGAAAATTATCAGAAGGCCACCAGACCTCAAAGCTGGAATACCCCTGGCCTGGAAGATATGCATAGCAAGAAAGTGTTACTTGGTCATAGAACCTAGTGCACAGAAATTGTTGTCACTGAAGTAATGGTAGAAGTGCATGGGAAGTAGAAAGTGTTTTGGTTTTTTTTTTCAGATTTGTTTTGTTTCCCCTAGACACATGAATGTGGTTCAGAGCCTGGCCTATGGAGCTCATTGCTTGGGGTTGAGGTCTACCTCTCCTCCTTTTTTAGCTATGGGATCTTGGGCAAGTTACCTAGCTTCTTTGAGCCTCAGCTGCATAATTTGTTAAGTAAGGAAACTAATAGTAGTAAGATAATAAACATGCCACAAGTTGACAGCGTCTTGTCAGGAAAAAGGACAAACATTAAAAAACAAAGGTATAGAAAAAATACATTATCGGGACAATCACTGACATTGGAATAATTAGTACTCTAAAGTTCATTAATGGTGGCTACATGCTTTGAAAAGTGATTTTAATTTTGTGGGTTTGCTCTTTATAGACAGTTTGAATTTTTTCGGGGGTGACTTTGTATACAGACTTTTCAAAGGAGGTGAGTATAGGATATTGGACACGTTCCTTGTCCTCAGCAGGAACTTTACGGAACTTCTTTATTTAGTTTGAAGTGATACCTGGTATAATGTCCACATCTGCATATTTGAAAGCAAGTAAAAATCGTTTCAAAAGAGTTCACTTTTGTTCAATATGTTGTTCCCCTCCATTAACATGGATAATTTGAGACTAGACTATAAAACTAAATAAACTATATAACTAAAGGAAAATGTATGCAGCTGCTGCGAGCTTTTAACTATTTGACTACTGATAATTTTGATAAATATTTACAGTCAAATTGCTGCCTACACGCTGTTGCTCCCACAATCACGAGCCAAAGCCCATCCCTTGAATTATTAATTAGTGAGTATTCAGGAGCCATAAACTCATTTAAAGTTTATTCTGAACAAAAAAGGGATTCATTCATTCTGTTGTCCACTCAGTCATAATGAGTTTCTAGTCACATAGAACGTGGTTTATGAGTTACTGATAGTATGGTTTCTATTTATTTCAGAAGATAATTGAGAATTTTCTATATTAAGAAAGCAAGATAATAAAATACCAAATCTGGAAAACTGGGCTACAATAGAAATGACATGAAGAAAATGAATTTTAAGGAGAATTTTGAAGGAAAAAAAAAAGCCTGGGTTATGACTTGGCAGAGATGACAGAAGATATTGCTGGGGGGCACCCTTTATATAACTGCTATTGCCTCTGGGGAGGGAGGACGGTCACGCATCCAAAGAAAAATAATTAAGCTTTGTAGAAGCCAAAGAAGATATCTATCAATAAATCAATATAGGCATAGACATAGTCATGTAGTTTTTTTTTTTAGGTGAGTTATAAGTAATAGTTCTTTTTTTTCTCCTTTTATTGATTGGGCACCACAGATCTTGTGGAAATGCTATCTTCGTTTGCTAAGGCTTTCAAAGCCTTATATTTAAAATTAAAAAAAAAAAATTTGTGTTCTAGGTGAAAGTTTTCAGTGCAAATTAGTTTCTCATTCAAAAATTTATACACAGATTGTTTCGTGACATTGGTTGCAATCTCCGCAATGTGTCAGTGCTCTCCCCCTTTGCACCTTGGGTTCTCTATGTCCGTTCATCCAGTTTTTCCATCCCTTCCTGGCTTCTCGTCTTCGCTTTTAGGCGTGTGTTGCCCATTTGGTTTCCTATGCTTGATTGAACTAAGAAGGACATTCCTCACTTGTGCTATTGTTTATTTATAGGCCTGTCTAATCTTTGGTTGAAAGGTGGACTTCGGGAGTGGCTTCAGTTCTGAGTTAGCAGTGTGTCTGGGAGCCATAGTCTCTGGGGTTCTTCCAGCCTTTGTCAGACCAGCAAATCTAGTCTTTTTTTGTGAAACTGAATTTTGTTCCACATTTTTCTCCAAACCTGTCTGGGATGAAACCTGTTTTAAGAGTTTGAGTTGTTGAAAATGTGCTTGTCTTACGTTCTTTAAGCTGTTCTCTATACAATGAGTCGTTTTAAAAGGGTCTCTCCGTTCTAAGGAGTTTAGCTGGGCAGTAGAAATGTGTCAGATGATTTAAAGATTGATTTCAGTATTGCTCCTTGTGGTTTTAAGGTAATACACATTTTTTTGTAGTTAAACATGTTCACATGTATTTTGGTTACAGTCTTTTTTTAACTTTACCTCTTGCACATGAATTCAGCTGACTACTTTTAGTAATTAAAAATTGTGAGATCAATGACTAATGATGAATCTGTCACTAGGGAAGCTTCAGATTGGATCTGCTTAATCTTAATCGTATTAGATAGTGTTTCCTGATTGCTTAATTGTAAAAACGTACCAATTCAGTACTCTTCTTTCCTATATTCTGGAGGAAAGATCCACTTCTAGAAAGCTGAGCATTAATAATAAGAAATTAATAAGAATGCTAAGATCTAAAGTCAAACACGAAAATAACTGGATGATTTTTTAAGCAACCATGTCTGTCCTTAATTGTTTGAATGCATCATTTTACCAAACTATAAACAGGCAAGTCCCTGGGTGGTGCAAATGGCTAAGCATTCAGCTACTAACTGAAAGATTGGAGGTTTGAGTCCACTCAAAGGCCTATTGGAAGAAAAAGGCCTGGTGATCTACTTTTGAAAGATCACAGCCATTGAAAACCCGGTGGGGCACAGTTCTGCTCTGACACACATAGGACTGCCATTGGTTGGACAGCAGCTGGTTTGGTTTTTATAAACAGGCAACAACACAAGGGCTAAGAACCAGACCTTCCAGTAATGTAGACAGGTCTGATCACCATGGGAGAGTTCTAGTAATTAGCACAAACTTAAGTTACAAAAATTAGAAGCACTAAAACCAAAAAGCATTGAGATTGAAAAAAGTTAAGTCATAAAATTTTCTGACAGAAAATTTGAAAAGAATTTTCTATAATCTAGGCTTCAACATGGAGCCTTGGTGGCCTAATGGTTAAAGAGCTCAGCCTCTAACCAAAAGGTCAGCAGTTCAAATTCACCCTCTGTTCCTTGGAAACACTATGGGGCAGTTCTACTCTGTCCTACAGGGTCTCTGTGAGTTGGAACTGACTAAACGGCACCTAAAAACAACAAGGTTTCAACATAGCTGAAGAGGGGATTATAAAAGTAGGACCTGCCACTTTATTTTTTCTGCCTCTTGGCTGTATGGACACAATGACAAATACGTAGCAGAAGCCTTCAGTCCTTAAAACTGTGAAGAAAAATATTTTTTCATTTAATTAAAATACATTTAATAAGACATTCCAAAGATTATAAGTTTATCTATAACTGGGAGTTTGATTTTCAAGTGGGACATGTTTACCTTCTGGATGTGATTTCCTGTTAATCCTCTATATCAAGACTGAAGGTTTTTTTTGGCCTCAAACATCAGCAGTGTGGTTGTTCACAGGTATCTTGGAGCCAGTTATACTATCGAGATAATTCTTAATAGGATTATGTCTTTCCTGTGGTTTGTAATTATTTTTTCTTCCATTGCTTTTAATGAAAATGTTACACTAGTTGATACAAAACATTTGCATGTAACTCAGCATTTTAACTTTTAGACTTTCCACCACAGATATCCATTTATCAATGTTAGAAAATAAATTATTTTGTATGAGTTTATTTATTTTGGGTTTCAAAAAAATCAAGTGTCCTCGCGTGGTTAGTGGGGGAAAAAAAACAAAGACAAACAACAACAACAAAACACTGGATTAAAACAGACCTGGGTTCAAATCCAGGCTCTTATTATTTTTTTCTGTGTATGATTGTGGATAAATTATTTCCTGGACTGCCATGTCTTCCTCTGTTAATTGTTAATTTTATTGATTTCATACAAGAGCTGTAAGGACTAATTGGAGTTATGTATATAAAATGCCTCAGACAGTATCTGTCCCATAAAATACATGCTTTTAAAATTGTAGTAGTTATTTTAACTACTATTATTATTACATTTATCATATATACTCTGTAAATGTCAGTTGGCTGGCATTTTGTTCAACTCCAAGAATTAACTGGTGGTATTGAAGTCTGTTAAAATCTGTGAGGGAGTGGAGAGTCAATTAAGTTAAAAGAATCATGAGAGGCTTATTATAAATTCATAAATGCTGCAGATATGTGTTATGAGAAAGTTACTGAATTCCATTTGTCAATATTACAGGTGATATGGGAGAGTTTCTGAAATACAAGGAAAATTAAAGAGACCCATTTCATTTTACACTTTATTTCTATTTAAAAATATATTCTTAATATTCACTGTATTGCCAGCCCTCTGAGTTAAGCTGTGGGGAATTCTAAGGAGGTATCTGGCATCAGCTTTGTTCACACAGGATTCTATGCGTCTAATACAAAAAGAAACAAGATTTAAATCCAGAGCTGACCCCCAACCTTTACTGTTTTACTGTAATGTACATAGAGGTTGATTTTTCAGTGTTTCTTTGCATATTTTAGATCAGGGCCAACGCATGGGTGAAAATTATTTCTTGGCATTCTCATTGGTATTTAGAAAGGATTTGATATTGCTCTTTTCTAAAAAAAAAGTCCGTACACAGTTATTAAAAAGAAAAAGAAATTTCCAGATACTGCTTTGTACTAACTAGACTAAGCTTCTCTTCTCCCTAAGTAAATATATTATCTTCAAAGAAAGTTTTTTTTTCTGGACTTCAAAGCATCTCCGAACACACTTCATTTGTTTATGAATTACTTTTTAACTCCGAGGACGGAGGGAGCTGAAGATCAACCTATTTTGCATCAGAAAAAGGTCAAGGGTGCCCTTTCTGAAAGATGACTCACATATGAAACTTTTTTTCCTAGGTTGCAATAATCTTACTTGTTTAAGAATTTCAGCCTGGTTGCGTAATAGCGTTCCCGCTATCCTCTACCTCCACCATAATAATTAAA
Source organism: Elephas maximus indicus (assembly GCF_024166365.1). NCBI lineage: Eukaryota > Metazoa > Chordata > Mammalia > Proboscidea > Elephantidae > Elephas > Elephas maximus. The sequence continues at coordinate 142,661,933 of NC_064821.1, forward strand.
GAGACAGTCTGTGTCCCTGCCTCCCAGGTGCTTGGAAATTGATATTATGAGTGCTTATGATTGTCCCCTTGAGACACTCCTGACTGGGCCACTTTGAAGAAAAATCTCTTCATCAATAATGAAGCCCTGAGGGCCACTTCTCAGGGGACCCACTCAAAATTACATGTCAACTCCGGGCCTGATTTATACAGATGGCGCTTCTGCTGAGACCCTGACGGTACCTCCTGCCTCCATATTTTATCTCCAACTATGTTCCCCCTGCCACACACACTTTCACTTCTCTCCCTAAACTTCATCCCCCAATGTTAAACTCATTTTACCTATCCAGGATTGATACATCTGAACTAGATATTTTTGTTTCATCATTGTGAAATCTTTTAAGAGCGCTATGTCTAACGTGAGGACCATGTGAAAAGCTTCGGCAAAACAATAGAAGAGAATGTGTATTTAATGTTAAATCAAATAAATATCCTGAGATTGTTGGGGAAATATAATTAAAAACAAAATCTACTCCCAAACAAGAAAACCTCTCCTCAAAAAAAAAAAAAAAAAGGAGAAAGACAAATTTTATTATTTAATAAGCATTAAATTAGAATGTGATGCATCATAGCTAAGAGGGAGTTTGCGAAGACTGGAAAAAATCTTACCCTATACATCCCTGAGCCTGAGTGAATATAACCTATTATGTTCATGCTTTCAACATACAGTTGCTAATTTTCTAGTATCCTTTTTGGCAGGATACTTAAGGTTATGCTAATCTCCTTCCAGGAAACTGGGAGGTAGGGGAGGATTACCTGAATTAAAAAAAAAAGTGACTGCCTGGCCCTTGAGTTAACACCTTAGATTTACATACTTTTCAAAGAGTTACCTAAAATGATTCTGAAAGAATAAGGCAGCAGGGGAGCCTCTTCCCTTATTTTCTGTTCCCAAGAAAATTGCATTACAGTAGGGGAAAGGTAAGGTCCCTAGGTGGTATGTGTGGTTTGTGTTTGACAAGTAAACTAAAGGTTGGAGGTTTGAACGCACCCAGTGACACGACAGAAGAAAGACCTGGAGCTCTGGTTACATAAGCCGTGAAAACCCTATGGAGCAGTTCTACTCTGTAACACACGGAGTTGCTGTGAATTAGAATCTACTCAACGGCAAAGGCTTTGGTTTAGGATTGTGAGAGGAAAGATAGGCAGTAAGAAATGCACAGTAATTCAGGTAACACATGTGTTGGTAAAAATAAACCAGGATAATGTGATGTTGAATGACTTGTAGGGCACCCTTTGTATGTGGCAGTTAAAGAAGGCTTCTCTCTGGAGGTAACATTTGAACCGAGACTTAAAAGGCCATAAGCAGTCTACCAGGGCTTTTGAGGAAGAAAGGGAGCAAATCAAAGAGTTGGGATTGAGCTTAGTTTTTGGGACAACTGACAAAAAAATAACAGGTGCGTGAGTGTGTGCGGGGGTAGGGGAGGAACGAATAAAAGTGTTGCATTTGATGACATTAAGTTTGAAATACCGGTGGCATACTAGTGGCATAGCTTCCAGCATCACAACAACACACAAGCCCCCACAGGACAACAAACTGACACACACGTGGGAGTCACCCATGAAGGACAGGTTTCAGCTGAGCTTCAAGACTAAGACAGACTAGGAAGAAGGACCCAGCAGTCTACTTCTGAAAAGCATTAGCCAGTGAAAACCTTATCAATAGCAGTGGAACATTGTCTGATATAGTGCTGGAAGATGAGCCCCCCAGGTTGGAAGGCACTCAGAAGATGACTGGGGAAGAGCTGCCTCCTCAAAGTACAGTCGACCTTAATAACGTGGATGGAGTAAAACTTTCAGGACCTTCATTTGCTGATGTGGCATGACTCAAAATGAGAAGAAACAGTTGCAGACATCTGTTAAAAATTGGAACCTGGAATGTACAAAGTATGAATCTAGAAAAATTGGAAACCGTCAAAAATGAAATGGAATGCATAAACATTGATATCCTAGGCATTAGTGAGCTGAAATGGACTGGTATTGGCCATTTTGAATTGGACAATCATATTTTTTTTTTTTTATAGTCTACTGTGCTGGGAATGACAACTCAAAGAGGAACGGTGTTGCAGTCATCGTCAGAATGTTTCAAGATCTATCCTGAAGTACAATGCTGTCAGTGATAGGATAATATCCATACACCTACAAGGAAGACCAGTTAATACAACTATTATTCAAATTTATGCACCAACCACTAGGGTCAAAGATGAAGAAATAGAAGATTTTTTATCAGCTGCTGCAGACTGAAATGGATCGAACATGCAATCAAGGTGCATTGATAATTACTGGCGATTGGAATGTGAAAGTTGGAAACAGAGAAGAAGGATCAGTAGTTGGAAAATATGACCTTGGTGATACAAACAATGCTGGAGATCGAATGATAGAATTTTGCAAGACCAACGACTTCTTCATTGCAAATACCTTCTTTCACCAACATAAATGGTGACTACGCACATGGACCTCGCCAGATGAAACACACAGAAATCAAATTGACTACATCTGTGGAAAGAGACGATGGAAAAGCTCAATATCATTAGTTAGAACAAGGCCAGGGGACCTCAGTGGAAAAGACCATCAATTGCTCATACGCAAGTTCAAGCTGAAACTGAAGAAAATCAGAGCAAGTCCACAAGAGCCAAAATATGACCTTGAGTACATCCCACCTGAATTTAGAGACCATCTGAAGAATACATTTGCCGCATTGAATGCTAGTGACCGAAGACCAGATGAGTTGTGGAATGACATCAAGGACATCATCCATGAAGAAAGCAAGAGGTCATTGAAAAGACAGGAAAGAAAGAAAAGACGAAAATGGATGTCAGAGGAGACTCTGAAACTTGCTGTCGAACGTCAAGCAGCTAAAGGAAAAGGAAGAATTGATGAAGTAAAAGAACTGAACAGAAGATTTCAAAGAGCGTCTCGAGAAGACAAAGTATTATAATGACATGTGCAAAGAGCTGGAGATGGAAAACCAAAAGGGAAGAACACGCTTGGCGTTTCTCAAGCTGAAAGAACTGAAGAAAAAATTGAGGCCTCGAGTTGTAATAATGAAGGGTTCTATGGGGAAAATATTAAATGATGCAGGCAGCATCAAAAGAAGATAGAAGGAATACACAGAATCATTATACCAAAAAGAATGAGTCAGTGTTCAACCATTTCAAGAGGTGGCATATGATCAGGAACTGATGATACTGAAGTCCAAGCTGCTCTGAAGGCATTGGCGAAAAACAAGGCTTCAGGAATTGAAGGAATATCAGTTGAGGTGTTTCAACAAACAGATGCAGCGCTGGAGGTGCTCACTCGTCTATGCCAAGAAATGTGGGAAACAGCTTCCTGGCCAACTGACTAGAAGAGGTCCAAATTTATGCCTATTCCCAAGAAAGGTGATCTAACCTAATGTGGAAATGATAGAACAATATCATTAATATCACACGCAAGCAAAATTTTGCTGAAGATCATTCAAAAACGGCTGCAGTAGTATATTGACAGGGAATTGCCAGAAATTCAGGCCAGTTTCAGAAGAGGACATGGAATGGGGGATATCATTATTGATGTCAGATGGATCCTGGCTGAAAGCAGAGAATACCAGAAGGATGCTTACCTGTGTCTTATTGACTATGCAAAGACATTCGACTGTGTGGATCATAACAAATTATGAATAACATTGCAAAGAATGAGAATTCCAGAAGCCTTAATTGTGCTCATGAGGAGGCTTTATGTAGACCGAGAGGCAGTTATTTGGACAGAACAAGGGGATACTGATTGGTTTAAAGTCAGGAAAGTTGTGCGTCAGGGTTGTATTCTTTCACCATACCTATTCAACATGTATGCTGAGCAAATAATCTGAGAACCTGGACTATATGAAGAAGAACAGGGCATCAGGATTGGAGGAAGACTCATTAACAACCTGCGTTATGCAGATGACACAACCTTTCTTGCTGAAAGTGAAGAGGACTTGAAGCAATTACTAATGAAGATCAAAGACCACAGCCTTCAGTATGGATTGCACCTCAACATGAAGAAATAAAAATCCTCACACCTTGACCAATGAGCAACATCGTGATAAATGGAGGAACGACTGAATTTGTCAAGGATTTCATTTTACTTGGATCCACAATCAACAGCCATGGAAGCAGCAGTCAAGAGATCAAAAGATGCATTGCATTGGGTAAATCTGCTGCAAAGGACCTCTTTAAAGTGTTCAAGAGCAAAGATGTCACCTTGGAGACTAAGGTGCGCCTGACCCAAGCCATGGTATTTTCAATTGCATCATATGCGTGTGAAAGCTAGACACTGAATGAGGAAGACTGAAGAAGAATTGACACCTTTGAATTGTGGTGTTGGGGAAGAATATTGAATATACCATGGACTGCCAAAAGAACGAACAAATCTGTCTTAGAAGAAGTACAACCAGAATGCTCTTTAGAAGCAAGGATGGTGAGACTGCGTTTTACATACCTTGGACATGTTGTCAGGAGGGATCAGTCCCTGGGGAAGGACATCATGCTTGGCAAAGTACAGGGTCAGCGGAAAAGAGGAAGATCCTCAACAAGGTGGATTGACACAGTGGCTGCAACAATGAGCTCAAGCAGAACAACGATTGTAAGGATGGCTCAGGACTGGGCAGTGTTTCGTTCTGTTGTGCATAGGGTTGCTATGAGTTGGAACCGACTCGATGGCACCTAACAACAACAACAACCTGGGTTGACATCTTATTGCTCTGTCCAGTGTTCTAGTCTTGCACTGATATCTGATATTATTGATTTTCTAACAAGAGAACTCCCTTAATTATTTCTTGTAGTTTTGGTTTGGTTTTTACGAATTCCCTAAACTTTTGTTTGTCTGGAAATGTCCTAGTTTTGCCTTTATATTTGAGAGACAGTTTCGCTGAATATATGATTCTCGGCTGCCAATTTTTTTTCCTTCAATGCTTTATATAATTCACCCCATTGCCTTCTTGCCTGTATGGTTTCTGCTGAGTAGTCCCAGCTTATTCTTATTGAGTCTTCTTTGTAGGTGACTTATCGTTTATCCCTAGGTCCTCTTAAAATTCTCTCTTTATCTTTGGTTTTGGCAAGTTTGATTATAATATGTGACTTTCTTTTAACGTTTACCTTATGTGGAGTTTGATGATCATCTTGGATAGATAATGTTTCGCAATATCAGGGAAATTTCCTGCCAACAAATCTCTTGGTATTTTCTGTTATACCTCCCTGTTCTGGTACTCCAATCACTCATAGGTTATTTCTCTTGATAGAGTTTCTTAGGGTTTCTTCATTTTTTTAAATTATTTCATCTGATTTTTCTTCAAATATATTGGTGCCAAGTGCTTTATCTTCAGTCTCACCAATTCTACCTTCCACTTGCTCAATTCTGCTCCTCTGACTTTATTGAGTTGTCTACTTCTGTAATTTTATTGTTAATCTTCTGAATTTCTGATTCCTGTCTCTCTATGGATTCTTTTAGCTTATTAAATTTTTCATTATGTTCTTGAATATCCTTTGAATTTCTTCAGCTGCTTTATCTGTGTGTTCCTTGGCTTGTTCTGCGTATTGCCTGATCTCCTTCCTGATGTCTTGAAGAGTTTTGTATATTAATCTTCTGTATTTTGCATCTGGTAGTTCTAGGAAAGTGCTTTCATCCAGAAAATCCTTTGATTCTTTGTTTTGAGAGCTTGTTGAAGGGATCATTATCTGCTTCTTTATGTGATTTGATATTGACTGTTGTCTCTAAGCCATCTATAAGTTATTAGTTTATTTTATGTTTGCTTACCTATCCTAGCTTCTTGATTTGTTTTGTTTTGATATGACCAAATAAGTTGCTTCAGTGAGGTAGCTTGATTATTTTTGCCTTTGAAGCCCTAACGTCCCGTCATCAGATGGCTAGAGCTAGTATCAGGTGTATGAGCCTAGGAGTCCATTCACTTTTTTTTTATGGATTCGGCTCAGGTGTCCAGGTAGTTGGTCATCAGATGTGTGGTGCCGGCTCTGTCCTGCAGAGGTGATTGATGTAGGTACTGGTATTTGGTTGTAGCAGGTGGTAATGCTCTGAATGAGGCAGGGTGCTGACAACCATCCCCCGTGTCTGTGAGGAAATGCATCCCAGTTCCCTAGAGCACACAGGTGGGTGGGTTCAGCAGACAGACTGTGGGCACCCAATGCTTTTGGTTGTAAGGACTGGGAGGTACCATTTTTCCTTGGACCCCAGTCACGGGTGGCTGGGTGACTTGAGTGGAGCCCCCAGTCCTTAGGCCCCTGATATGGGTAGGTGAGGGCCCTGTTTAATAGGCAAAGCGCTATCAAACATTAAACACCCACCTCTCCACCGCAGAGCTGAAACAGTTGCAGTTTGCTAAGAAGGGCCTCTTCTCTTGAAATAGGCCTACACAGGTCCATGCAGGGGGAAAGGCATTCAAAGTCCACAGACTGTTTATACCTGGACTGGAGCTGCTTCTGTTTTGAGCTCCACAGGTTAGTGGAGCTGGCAGATTATCTTTTCCACAATTGTGAATTTATTCCTTCTCCAATGCTGGGAAAGTGGCTCAGGGCACGCAGCAGGGCGTATCTCAGGCCCAGGGAAATCGACAGCTGCTGAAGCCAGCTTGGGGGTGGGGGAGAGGTAAAATATACAGAAGTACTTAGCTTTTACTGAGAGTGCCATTCTTCTCTGGTTCCGGAGGTGTAAATAGGCTGTGCAGCTGGCTGTTTCTCCCTGAGAAAGATGTGGCTGAATGCTACCAGCAGCCTGCCGCAGTCATTCCCAGGAATGGTGCCTGAGGGTTCCAAGCAATTCAGGTCCGGCAACTCCTCTCTGCTTCTGAACCGTCTCTCACTCCCATTGCTACTCAGTCTGTTTTCTGACATTGCCTTTGATGTTCAGGGCTCCTAGGTTGTCATAAATATAATCGTTTCACTTGTTTTTTTGGTTCTTTGTTGTTAGAGGGTTCACCGGAAGCATATGACTACTCCACCATCTTGGCCCCACCTCCAAGGTTAAGTGCTTTGGTTAAAGCTGATGGAAAACTAGAAACTAAAACCTGTGAATATGAGCTCTGTTTTACATTGCTGTTTTTTTAGGCATTAAAATACATGACATGAAAGTTAGGTATCAAAGAAGTATAGAACTGCAAAGCCTTTCAAAAGTTACCTCATTATTTTCCAACTGTATACATTCCCAAAATTTCTCAATAAGATCTCTACTATTGATTCCTCAAGGAGTCTTTCACATGTGTCAATAAGAGCAAGGTATGAATGGCTGCTAATCTACAAACCAGGTGGCTGCAGTGGGGCAAGTGGATGAGACATCATCAGTCAATTCTCAACATGTCAGCTGAACAGTCTTGCCCTTTGCCAGGTGATCATGACCTCTGACAGGATGGAATCTTTATTCGTTAAGGAAATTGTATATACACTGTAAACTATCAGAGCCAGAACTCTAGGAGACTGCCTACTTTTTCTGGATCTCCCAAGTTTTCTGCCTTTGAGAGAATGTAGTCTTACCATTTTTCCGTAGCTCGTTTTAGTGGAAAATATTTGAGTTTTCCTTTCCCAACAGGTTCCTGTCTTACACAAATTCTGGCTTTTGCAGATTTTATTGTGTATGTATATTTACATGTATGTTATCGTTAGGTGCTGTCGAGTCAATTCCGACTCATAGTGGCCCTATACACAACAGAATGAAACACTACCCAGTCCTGCACCATCCTCACAATTGTTGCTGTGCTTGAGCCCATTATTGCAGCCACTGTGTCATTCCGTCTCATTGAGGGTCTTCTTTTTTGATGACCCTCCACTTTATGAAACATGATGCTTCTCCAGTGAATGATCCCTCCCGATAGCACATCCAAAGTATGTGAGACTTAATGTACTTCTTCCAAGACAGATCTCTTTGTTCCTTTGGCAGTCCATGGTCTATCCAGTATTCTTTGCCAACACCAGAAATCAAAGGTGTCAATTCTTTTTCGGTCTGCCTTATTCGTTGTTCAGTTTTTGCATGTATATGAGGTGATTGAAAACACCATTGCTTGGGTCAGGTGTACCTTAGTCCTCAGGGAGACATCTTTGCTTTTCAACAATTTAGAGAGCACTTTTGCAGCAGATTGCTCACCACAGTAAGTCGTTTGATTTCTTGACTGCTGCTTCTATAGGTGTTGGTTGTGGATCCAAATAAAATGAAATCCTTGACAAACTCAGTCTTTTCTCCGCATGTCATGATTTTGGCTATTGGTCCAGTTGTGAGGATTTTTGTTGTCTTTATGTTGATGTGTAATCCATACTGAAGGTTGCAGTCTTTGACCTTCATCAGTAAGTGCTTCAAGTCCTCTTCACTTTTAGCAAGCAAGGTTGTGCCATCTGCCTAATATGGGTTGTTAATGAGTCTTCCTCCTATCCTGATGCCCCATTCTTCTTTATGTAGTCCAGCTTCTCGACTTATTTGCTCAGCATACTAATTGAATAGGTATGATGAAAGAATATAACCCTGACGCACACCTTTTCTGACTTTAAACAATGCAGTATCCCCTTGTTCTGTTCAAATGACTGCCTCTTGATCCATGTACAGATTCCTCACTAGCATAATTAAGTGTTCCAAAATTCTTATTCTCCTCATTGTTACCCATAATTTATTATTATCCACACAGATGCCTTAGCATAGTCAATAAAACACAGGTAAACATCTTTCTGGTATTCACTGCTTTCAGCCAGTATCCATCTGATATCACCAATGATATCGGTGGTTCCATGTCTATGAATCTGGCTTGAATTTCTGGCAGTTCCCTGTCTGCTGAAGCCACCTTTGAATGATCTTCAGCAAAATTTTGCTTGCATATGATATTAATGATATTGTTCGATGATTTCTTTATTTGGTTGGATCACCTTTCTTGGGAAGAGGCATAAATATGGATCTCTTCCAGTTGGTTGGCCTGGTAACTGTCTTCCAATTTTTTTTGCATAGCCAAGTGAACACTTCCAGCGCTGCATCTGTTTGTCAAAGGATCTCAACTGGTATTCTGTCAATTCCTAGAGCCTTGTTTTTTTGCCCGTGCCTTCAGTGCAGCTTGATCTTCTTCATTCAGTAGTATCAATTCCTGATCATATGTTACCTCCTGAAATGTTTGAACGTTGACCAATTCTTTTCGGTATAGTGACTGTATTTCTTCCATCTCCTTTTGATATTATCTGCGTCCTTTAATATTTTCCTTGTACAATCCTTCAGTATTGCAACTTGAGGCTTGAATTTTTTCTTCAGTTCTTTCAGCTTGAGAAATGCTTGAGTGTGCTCTTACCTTTTGGTTTTCTGTCTGCAGATCTTTGCACATGTCATCATAATACTTTACTTTGTCTTCTCTGGCCATCCTTTGGTATCTTGTGTTCAGCTCCTATACTTCATCATTTTTTCCTTTTGCTTTACACACTTGACATTAAATAGCAAGTTTCAGAGTCTCTACTGACATCCATTTAAGTCTTTTCTTTCTCTCCTGTCTTTTTGAGGACCTCTTGCTTTCTTCATGAGTGATGTCCGTGATGTCATTCCACAGCTTGTCTGGTCTCCAGTCATTAGTATTCAACACTTCAAATCTGTTCTTGAGGTGGTCTCTAAATTCAGGTGTGATATACTCACGGTCGTACTTTGTTTCTCGTGGACTTATTCTAATTTTTTTCAGTTTCAACTTGAACTTGCATAACAGATGATCTGATCTGAAGTCAGCCCCTGGCCTTCTGCCTGATGATATTGAGCTTTTCAATCATCTCATCTCCTTCCACAGATACAGTCATTTTGATTCCTGTGTATTCTATCTGGTGAGGTCCATGTGTATAGTCACCATTTATGTTGGTGAAAAAATACTTGCAATGAAGAAGTTGTTGGTCTTGCAAAATTCAAGCATGTGATCTCCAGCATCATTTCTATCAGCAAGGCCATATTTTCCAACTACCAATCCTTCTTCTTTGTTGCCAGCTTTTGTATTGCAATCACTAGTAAATATGAGTGCATTCTAGTTGCATGTTCAATCAATTTCAGACTGCAGAAGTTGGTAAAATTCTTCAATTTTTCATCTTTGGTCTTGGTGGTTGATGAGTAAATTTGAATAATAGCCTTATTAACTGGTCTTCCTTGTAGCCGTATGGATATTGTCCTATCACTGACAGCTTTGTACTTCAGGATAGATCTTGAAATATTCTTTTCGTTGATGAACGCACCATCATTCCTCTTCAAATTGACATTCCTGGCATAGTAGACCACATGATCATCCAATTCAAAATTACCAATACCAGTCCATTTCAGCCCAGTAATGCCTAGGATATTGATGTTTATGCATTCCATTTCATTTTTGACGATTTCTAATTTTCCTAGATTCATACTTTGTACATTCCAGGCTCTGATTATTTATGGATGTTTGAAGCTGTTTCTTCTCATTTTGAGTCATACCACATCAGCAGATGAAGGTCCCAAAAGCTTGTCTCCATCCATGTCATTAAGGTTGACTCTACTTTGAGGAGGCAGCTCTTCCCCAGTCGAATTTTGAGTGCCTTCCAATCTGATGGGCTCATCTTCCAGCACCATATCAGACAATGTTCCGTTGCTATTCATAAGGTTTTCACTGGCTAATTCTTTTCAGAAGTAGACTTCTGGGTCCTTCTTCCTAGTCTGTCTTAGTCTGGACGTTCAGCTGAAATCTGTTCACCATGGCTGACCCTGCTGCTATGTGAACCGGTGGCATATCTTCCAGTGTCAGAGCAACACACAAGCCCCCACAGAACGATAAACTGACAGATATGTGGGGGATTTACATATATACATATGTATATATGAAATATCTTTAAATATATATGCATTTAGATATGTATTACAGAACTGTTAATAACTGGAATCCTTGACTGACTGAAGGACTTTTGTATTTCACATTCTACTTAATAGTGATAAAGATGCCGCTTCCAAGACAACCAGTTCATATTTGAGGATTTTAAAAAAAGTAATTACAAGGGTATGATCTAAGGTTAATTTATATTTGCCTAACCCTTGCCCTTTTGCATCTTTAGTCCTGTACAATTTTGAATTAATTATGCTACAGTGCCAAATACAGAGATGCAGAGATGCATATTGTATAATTATAATTTAGAGAGATTTTCAACCACAGGGTTTAAAACAGTGTTTAAAAAATAATCCAGGAATCTATATAATGATTTCATTTATTGATTTTAAAGTAGCATAGTTGCATAAAAATCTATTGTTTTAAAATAAACATAGCATTTGGAGTTTGATAACTTTTATTTGTTTCCTGGGAAAATTAAATTAGATTGTCTAGTTATTTAAGTGCTCATGCCATTACTCAAGAGCAGTAAAGAAAAAAAAAAAAAAAAAGAAAGAAAAGAAAGGAAAACAAATCCATTACCGTCGAATCAATTCTGACTCGTAGTGACCTTGTAGGACAGAATAGAACTGCCCCACAGGTTTCTAAGGAGCTGCTGATGAATTTGAACTGTCAACCTTTTGGTTAGCAGCCTAGGTCTTAACCTTTACGCCAGCAGGGTGGTACCTTTTAATGCCCATGGGAACCACTTTGGATTGCTATGGAACTTTGAGTATGACTCTTTTCTGTTGTGATGAAGATATTGTCACTCTGAAATAGTATAATTACCTTGCCATTCAGTGGATTCTGTGGAATAATCTCTGCAGTATACCATTGTTTTAATAATGGTATCTTCAAATGTAATTCCGTTTTGTTAATATAATGCCTGCACAGAATAAAATATAAAGAAAGAAAGATTTTTATGGAAAAAACTGTGGTGCCCTTTACTATTCTAGTGACATGCTGGTAAGGTTTAACAACTTTTTAGACGTGGGAGAAGGAGGGAGCCCTCATTTGTAGTGTTTGTTGAATGCCGTGGAGTAAAAATATCCACCGTGGCTGATTTTAAGCCTTAAGAACAGGTTTTTCCACCCCCTCCTCCCCTCTCTCAGAGCCCTGGTGTGACACAGTGGTTAAGAGGTCACCTGCTAACCAACAGGTTGGCAGTTCGAATCCACCAGCCGCTCTGTGGAAACCCTATGGGGCAGTTTTACTCTGTCATCACTATGAGTTGAAATTGACTTGATGGCAGTGGGTTTGGTTCGGCTTCCCCTCTTTCTAAATTCCTTTTCCAGTAGGCAACACATTGAACTGTTTCTGTTTTTAATCCATCTGCTGGTAAGTTTTAAATTTTTTATTCATCTTTTAAATTTGAACACTTGTCTTTGGCCACTTGCCTGGCAGTCTTGGAATATACAGTGTTTTTTTAAAAAGGACACCTGAAGTTTAAATCAGGATTTTAAAACACAGTAGATATTTGGGTTTTGAGGTTCCTTTTCTACATTTTAAACTATAAAATGACCACATAATGGACTTGAAAGCTAAAAAGATGAATTGTAAACTAGTATCAAGAAAAGATTTCTAATTAATGATTTTTAAAAGATACTAAATGGTTTTTCTATATTAATACGTAATTCAATTAATAATCTTAGGATATTTCCTCAGCCTGGTGCCTATTAGGTTTTGATTTGCCCATTTCAAGGTTCTGGTTTTGGCAAAAACTCTACTTTGGAATTGATGGGGGGATTGACTTATGAATTGTGAGACACACCATTTTTATATGTATATACATCTAAAATTGTGAAATGCTTCATCTAGCTTCATAACCCGTGTTTTTACTGGTTTAAATTTGATTTCCACTGCTCGTCTGTCAGTTTGGAGTACTGTGGTGGCTTGTGTGTTGGCATGATGCTGGAAGCTATGCCACTGGTATTTCAAATATCAGCAGGGTCACCCATGGTGAACAGGTTTCAGCAGAGCTTCCAGACTAAGCAGACTAGGAAGAAGGGCCTGGTGATCTACTTCTAAAAAAATTGGCCAGTGAAAATCTTATAAATACCAGTGGATCATTGTCTGATATAGTGCTGGAAGATGAGCCCATCAGGTTGGATGGCATTAAAAAGACAACTGAGGAAGAGCTGCCCCCTCAAAGTAGAGTTGATCTTAGTGGCATAGGTGGAGTAAAGCTTTTGGGACCGTCCTTTGTTGATATGGCACGACTCAAAGTTAGAAAAAACAACTGCAAACATCCATTAATAATCGGAGTGTAGAATAAATGAAGTAAAAATCAAGGAAAATTGCAAGTCACCAAAGATGAAAAGGAATGCATAAACATCAATAGGCATCAGTGAGCTAAAGTGGACTGGTGTTACCCATTTTGAATCGGACCATCATAGTATTTCCTATGCCGGAAACGACAAATTGAAGAGGAATGGCGTTACATGAATTGTCAAAAAGAGCATTTCAAGACCTGTTCTGAAGTACAGCACTGTTAGTGATAGGATAATATCTATATGCCTATAAGAAAAAAAAAAAAAAATTTTTTATGCCTATAAGGAAGACCACTTAATATGACTGTTCTTCAAATTTACGCATCAACCACTAAGCCCAAAGATGAAGAAGTTAAAGATTTTTACCAGCTTCTGCAGTCTGAAAATGATCACATGCTATCAAGATGCAATGATAATTACTGGTTATGGGAATGCAAAATTTGGAAACGAATGATCAATAATTGGAAAATATGGACTTAATGAGAGACACAATGCTATATACCACATGATGGAATTTTGCAAGACCAAATGACTTAATTGCAAATACATTTTTCAACAACATAAACAGCAGCTGTACATACAGGTGGACCTCGCCAGATGGAATGCCAAAACCAAAAACCAAACCCGTTGCTGTTGAGTTGATTCCAACTCAAAGCGACCCTATAGGACGGAGTAGAACTGCCCTATAGGGTTTCCAAGGAGTGGCTGGTGGATTCCAACTGCCAACCTTTTGTTTAGGAGCCATAGCTCTTAATCACTGTGACACCAGGGCTCCCTATGTGGAAAGAGATGATGGAGAAGCTCAATATCATCAGTCAGAACAAGGTGAGGGCAGGCTGAGGAACAGATTAGATCATCAAATGTTCATATGCATTTTCTACATGGAGCTGAAGAAAATTAAAAGAAGTCCACAAGAACCAAAATACAACCTTGAGTATATCCCACCTGAGTTTAGAGACTATCTCAAAAATAGATTTGAGGCATTGAACAATAATGACTGAAGACCAGATGAGCTGTGGGATGACATCAAGGAGATCATAAATGAAGAAAGCAAAAGGTTATTGAAAAGACGGGAAAAAATGAAAAGACCTAAATCAATGTCAGAAGAGACTGAAGATTGCTCTTGAACGGAGTAGCTAAAGTGAATGGAAGAAATGATGAAGTAAAAGAGCTGAAGAGAAGATTTCAAGTGACAGCTTGAGAAGACAAAGTAAAGTGTTATAAGGAAATGAAGAAGAAATTCAAGCCTCGAGTTGCAATATTGAAGGTTTCTATGTGCAAAATGGGAAACTCTGGTGGTGTAGTGGTTAAGTGCTATAGCTGTTAACGAAGAGGTTGGCAGTTCAAATCTGCCAGGTGCTCCTTGGAAACTCTATGGGGCAGTTCTATTCTGTCCTGCAGGGTCACTGTGGGTTGGAATCTACTCGACAGCAGTGGGTTTGCTTTTTTTTTTGATTTATGAGCAAAATATGAAATGACCCAGAAAGCATTAAAAGAAAATTGAAAGAATACACAGAGTCACTGTACCAAAAAGAATTGGTCTGTGTTCAACTATTTCAGGAGGTAGCACATGATCAAGAACCAATGATTTGAAGGAAGAAGTCCAAGCTGCATGTAAGGCATTGGTGGAAAAAAGGCTCCAGGAATAGAGGGAATACCAATTGAGATGTTTCAACAAATGCATGCAACACTGAAAACTGTCACTTGTCTATGCCAAGAAATTTGGGAGACAGCTACCTGGCCAACCAGCTGGAAGAGATCCATATACATGCCCATTCCAAAAAAGATGACCCAGTGGAATGCGAAAATTACCAAACAGTATCATTAATATCACATGCAAGTAAATTCTGCTGAAGATCATTCGAAAGCAGTTGCAGCAGTACATCAATAGGGAACTGCCGGAAATTCAAGCCGGATTCCAAAGAGGACATGGAGTGAGGGATATCATTGCTGATGTCAGATGGATCATAGCTTTAAGCAGAGAATAGCAGAAATATGTTTACCTGTGTTTTTTTGACTATGCAAAGACATTCGACTGTGTGGATCATAACAAATTATGGACAACATTGCAAAGTATGAGAATTTGAGAACACTTAATCGTGCTCGTTCGGAAACTATGCATTGGCCAAGAGGCAGTCATTTGAACAGAAGAAGGGCTTACTGTGAGGTTTAAAGGCAGCAAAGGTGTGGGCCAGGGTTGTATCTGTTCACCATACTTATTCAGTCTGTATGCTGAGTAGATAATCTGAGAAACTGGACTCTTCGATGAAGAAGGTGGCATAAGGATTCAGGGAAGGCTCGTTAACAACCTGTGATATGTAGAGGAAGAAACCCTGCTTGCCGAAAGTGGAGAGAACGCAAAGTACTTAACTGATGAAGATCAAAGACTGCAGCCTTCAGTGTGGATTACACCTCACAACTGGACCAATAAGCAACATCATGATAAATGGAGAAAAGATTGAAGTTGCCAAGGATTTTATTTTCCTTGGATTTGCAATCAATGCCCATGGAAGCAGCAGTCAAGAACTCAAAGGACATATTGTATTGGGCAAATCTGCTGCAAAAGACCTCTTTAAATTGTTAATAAGAAAAGATGTCACTTTGAGAACTAATGTGCACCTGACCCAAGCCATGGTGTTTTCAGTTGCCTCATATGCATGCAATAGCTGGACAATGAATGAGGAAGAACAAAGAGTTGACGCATTTGGATTGTGGTGTTGGCGAAGAATCTTGAATATACCTTATTCTTCCAGAAGAATGAACAAATCTGTCTTGGAAGAAGTATAGCCAGAATGCTCCGTAGAAGCAAGGATGGCAAGACTTTTTGTCTCAAGTATTTTGGACATGTTATCAGTAGGGAAGAGTTCCTGGAGAAGAAGATCATGCTTGGTAAAGTAGAGGGTCAGTGAAAAAGAGGAAGACCCTCAACGAGATGCATTGACACAGTGGCTGCAACAGTGGGCTCAAACATAGCAGTGATTGTAAGGATGACTGTCATGGATTGAATTGTGTTCCCCGAAAATATCTTTCAACTTGGCTAGGTCATGATTCCAGTACTGTGTGTTTGTCTGCCTTTTTGTCATGCAATATGATTTCCCTATGGGTTGTAAATCCTGTTGCTACGATGTAATGAGATGGATTACTGGCAGTTATATTGATGAGATCTACAAGATTAGATAGTATCTTAAGCCAATCTCTTTTGAGATATAAAAAAGAGAAGCAAGCAGAGAGACATGGGGACCTCATACCCCTACGAAAGCAGTGCTGGGAGCAGAGCACGTCCTTTGGACCTGAGGTTCCTGCGCAGAAAAGCTCCTAGACAAGGGGAAGACCGACAGGGACCTTCCTCTAGAGTTGACAGAGAGAAGAAAGCCTTCCCCTGGAGCTGGCGCCTTGAATTTGGATTTTTAGCCTACTTGACTGAGAGAATAAATTTCTCTTTGTTAAAGCCACCCACTTGTGGTATTTCTGTTACAGCAGCACTAGATGCCTAAGACCAAATTTGGTACTGAGTGTGGGGTGCTACTTTAATAATGGATACCTAAAATGTGGAATCATTTTGAAACTGTGCATAGACAGAGGGCTGAGGGGTGTCCACTCCGAATCCAGAGAGTGTGGCCAATACCTAGAGCCTGGAAGGCTGGACCATTGTGTAAATTGTCTCGGAGAACAGAAGATTATTTGCAAAGGCTTGAGGGCTAATGTAATGTGTTCTGCTTACTTGCTCGGTGGCCTGTTATGCCTTCTTTCCCTCCAATTTCTCCCATTTGTAATGGAAATATCTACCTTTTGGCTGTTGCACCATTGTAATTTGGAATAAGAATACTTGTATACTAGATTTCACAGTTGAAGAATTATTCTTGAATTTTGGACTTCGAGTTTATTTAAGACTTTTGCTATGATATGATGTCAAGGACATGAATTTTTGGGGGGCTAGAGGGTGAAATGTCATGGATTGAATTGTGTCCCCCTAAAATATCTGTCAACTTGGCTAGATCATGATTCCTAGTATTGTATGATTGTCTACCATTTTGTCATCTGATTTGATTTCCCTATGTGTTTTAAATCCTATCACTATGACGTAATGATCTGTCAGTTTGTTGTACTGAGGGGGCTTGCCCATTGCTGTGATGCTGGAGGCTATGCTGCTGGTATTCAGATTTTAGTAGGGTCACCCATGGCAGACAGGTTTCAGCTGAGGTTCCAGACTAGGAAGAAGGACCTGGCAGTCTACTTCTGAAAAGAATTAGCCAGTGAAAACCTTACGAATAGCCTCAGAACATTGTCTGATGTGGTACCAGAAGTTGACCCCTCAGGTTGGAAGATGACTGGGGTAGAGCTGCCTCCTCAAAGTAGAGTTGACCTTAGTGATGTGGATGGAGTAGAGCTTTCAGGATCTTCATCTGCTGATGTGGCACTACTCAAAATGAGAAGAAACAGCTACAAACATCCATTAATAATTGGAACATGGAATGTACTAAGTATGAATTTAGGAAAATTGAAAATTGTCAAAAATGAAATGGAATGCATAAATATGGATATCCTAGGCATTAGTGAGCTGAAATGGACTGGTATTGGCCACTTTTGAATCCAGTTATCATATAGTCTACTATGTTGGGAATGACAACTGGGAGAGGAATGGTGTTGCATTCATTGTCAGAAAGAACGTTTTGAGATCTATCCTGAAGTACAGAGCTGTCAGTGATAGGATAATATCCATACACCTACGGGGAAGACTAGTTAATATGACTATTATTCAAATTTAGGCACCAACCACTAAGGCCAAAGATGAAGAAATTGAAGATTTTTATCAGCTTCTGCATTCTGAAACTGATTGAACATGCAATCAGGTTACTTTGATAATTACTGGTGATTGGAATTTGAAAGTTGGAAACAAAGAAGAAGGATAACTAGTTGGAAAATATGGCCTTGGAGATAGAAACAATGCTGAAAATCGAATGATAGCATTTTGCAAGATGAACGACTTCATTGCAAATATCTTTTTCCACCAACATAAATGGCAACTACACACATGGACCTTGCCGGGTGGAATATACAGGAATCAAATCGACTACATCTGTGGAAAGAGACGATGGAAAAGCTCAATATCATCAGTCAGAACAAGGCCAGTGGCAGACTGGAACAGACCATCAGTTGCTCATATGCAAGTTCAAGCTGAAACTGAAGAAAATCAGAGCAAATCCATGAAAACCAAAATACGACCTTGAGTATATCCAACTTGAATTTAGAGACCATCTCAAGAATAGATTTCATGCATTGAACACTAGTGACTGAAGAGCAGATGAGTTGTGGAATGATATCAAGGACATCATCCATAAAGAAAGCAAGAGGTCATTGAAAAGACAGGAAAGAAAGAAAAGACCAAGATGGATATCAGAGGAGACTGTGAAACTTGCTCTCGAATGTCGATCAGCTAAAGCAAAAGGAAGAAATGATGAAGTAAAAGAACTGAGCAGAAGATTTCAAAGGTCGTCTCGAGAAGACAAATTAACGTGTTATAATGACATATGCAAAGAGCTGGAGATAGAAGACCAAAAGGGAAGAACACGCTAGGAGTTTCTCAAGCTGAAAGAACTGAAGAAAAAATTCAAGCCTTGAGTTGCAATAGCGAAGGATTCTATGGGGAAAATATTAAAGAACACAGGGAGTATCAAAAGTAGGTGGAAATAAAACACAGAGTCATTATACCAAAAAGGATTAGTCGACGTTCACCCATATCAAGAGGCAGCATATGCTGCGGAACCCGTGGTACTGAAGCAAGAATATCAATCTTCACTGAAGGCATTGGTGAAAAACAGGGCTCCAGGAATTAACGGAATATCAATTGAGGTGTTTGAACAAACGGATGCAGCGCTGGAAGTGCTCACTCGTCTATGCCAAGAAATTTGAAGACAGCTACCAGGAAACCCTGGTGGCATAGTGGTTAAGTGTTATGGCTGCTAACCAAAGGTTCAGCAGTTCAAATTCACCAGGTGCTTCTTGGAAACTCTATGGGGCAGTTCTACTCTGTCCTATGGGGTCGCTGTGAGTCGGAATCGATTCGACAGCACTGGGTTTGGTTTTTTTGGTTTGACCTGGCGAACCGACTGGAATAGATCCATATTCATGCCTATTTTCAAGAAAGGTGATCCACCCAAATGTGAAGATTATTGAACAATATCAGTAATATCACACGCAAGCAAAATTTTGCTGAAGATCATTCAAAAGTGGCCACAGCAGTGTATTGACAGGAACTGTCAGAAATTCTGGCAAGATTCAAAAGTCGTGGAACCGGGAATATCATTGCTGATGTCAGATGGATCCTGACTGAAAGCAGAGACTACCAGAAGGATGTTTACCTGTGTTTTATTGACTATACAAAAGCATTCGACTGTGTGGATCATAACAAATTATGGATAACATTGCAAAGAATGGGACTTCCAGAACACTTAATTGTGCTCATGAGGAACCTGTACAAAGACCAAGAGGCAGTTGTTTGGACAGAACAAGGGGATACCGAGTGGTTTGAAGTCAGGAGAGGTGTGCATCAGGGCTGTCTCCTTTACCATACTTATTCAATCTGTATGCTGAGCAAATAATCCTGGAAACTGGACTGTATGAAGAAGAATGGGGCATCAGGTTTGGAGGAAGACTCATTAATAACCTGTGTTATGCAGATGACACAACCTTGCTTGCTGAAAGTGAAGAAGACTTAAGTACTTACTGATGAAGATCAAAGACCAAAGCCTTCAGTGTGGATTACACCTCAACATAAAGAAAACAAAACCCCTCACAACTGGACCAATAAGCCATATCATGATTAAGCAGAGAAAAGACTGAAGTTGTCAGTCAAGGATTTCATTTTACATGGATCCACAATCAACACCCATGGAAGCAGCAGTCAAGAAATCAAAAGACACATTGCATTGGCAAATCTGCTGCAAAGGACCTCTTTAAGTTGTTGAAAAGCAACGATATTGCCTTGAAGACTAAGGTGTGCCTGACTCAGCCGTAGTATTTTCAGTCGTATCATATGCATGTGAAAACTGGACGATGAGTAAGGAAAACCGAAGAATTGACACCTTTGAATAGTAGTGTTGACGAAGAATATTGAATATACCACAGACTGCCAAAAGAACAAACAAACGTATCTTGGAAGAAATACAACCAGAATACTTCTTGCTAGCAAGGATGGTGAGGTTGCGTCTTACATACTTTGGATATGTTGTCAGGAGGGATCAGTCCCTAGAGAAGGACATCATGCTTGGTAAAGTACAGGGTTAGCGGAAAAGAGGAAGATTCAACGAGATGGATTGACTCAGTGGGTGCAACAGTGGGCCGAAGCATAGCAACGATTGTAAGGATGGTGCAGGACCGGGCAGTGTTTCGTTCTGTGGTACATAGGGTCGCTATGAGTCGGAACCGATTTGATGGCACCTAACGACGACAACAACAACATAACATAATGAGATGGATTAGTGGCAGTTATATTGATGAGATCTTCAAGATCAGATAGTGTCTTAAGCCAATCTCTTTTGAGATATAAAAGAGAGAGGGGCAAAGAGAGAGACATAGGGACTTCATTCCATCAAGAAAGCAGTATTGGGAGCAAAACATACCCTTTAGACCTGAGGTTCCTGGTCAGAGAAGCTCCTAAACCATGGGAAGATTGATGACAAGGACCTTCCTCCAGAGTCAACAGAGAAAAGGAAGCCTTTCCCTGGAGTTGGCTCCCTGAATTTGGACTTCTAGCCTACTTTACTGTGAGAGAATAAATTTCTCTTTGTTAAAGCCACCCCATTGTGGTATGTCTGTTATAGCAGCATTAGATGCCTAAGACCCTGGTGCAGGACGGGGCAGTGTTTTGTTCTGTTGTACATAGGATTGCTATGAGTTGGAATTTACTGGACGGCACCTAACAACAACAACATTAAATTTCATTTTAATTGAAACTCCTACTTTTTCCAATAAAAATATATTATGTTAAATGTAATATACTTCAATGCAAACACAATCTGAGATTTTGCATTCTCTGTGATATTTTTAAACTCTGATTGTTTCCAGTCCTTTAATATTTATTTCACTTCATAGTAAATATTACAAGAGATGTACTAATAGTTTAGCCTTTGCTTACTTAAATCTTAACAAGCATGTAAGTAGCATGGAATGTTGCTCACATTTGACCCTGTTATGGAATTACATAGCAAATTTGTTAATTTTCATTACAGAAAGTCTTCCATTAAGTAAAATTCTCTTCTGTGCCAGTAACCTTGATTTCAACTTTATATCTACCATGCATTGGAATTTTTTTTTTTTTACCTTTGAATATGTTTAAGTACCAGGAAGGTTTTTTGAAAGTATAGACCTATACAGTGATGGGAAGCACCTTTTTGTAAACACCTGGAAGGCATTACAGTTATTTAGATTGAAACGGAGAATAATAGTTGATTGTTTCCTAGTTGGATACCGCATTAAAGCAAAGTCTTAAAAGGTTCTTTTTAGCATACTTCTTTTACGAAATAGTCTGTAGATAAAGTAATTAATCTCATCTAATTCTACTAGTTTGATGAAATTATTACTTATTACATAGCAGCATAACTTAGCTTAAAACTTATTTTCAGGGTGAGTCTGCAAAATGACAGCTCAAGTTTAAGAAGCTTTGTATTGCAAGTGACGGTGATAATTTACTCATTTTTGAGATATAGAGGGATTTCAGTGGCAATGGAAGTCCCTTAATGCTTAAAGAATTATTTTAAATATAGGGGTGATGTAATCTTTCCTCTGAGGTGAAAAATCTGGTTTTATCCAATAAACCTGAAACATGTAGTAATAGGGTCATAACCAGACCAGACCGGACTGGTTGCTGTCGAGTCGATTCCAAGTCATAGTGACCCTGTAGGAAGAGTAGATCTGCTCTGTCAGCATTCAAAGGAGTGGCTGGTGGATTTGAACTGCTGACCTTTTGGTTAGTAGCCAAGCTCTTAACTACTGTGCCACCAGGGCTCCAGTAGGGTCATAAAAAAACAAAATATAAAATGGTGACTAATTAAAAATAATGAGTGCATCATTGTAGTAATACTTTTGTATTAATGTGTTGATGTGAGGTAGTCAGGCAACTTGGTACAAATCTTAACTCTTTTTTTGAGTTGGGTTGTTCTTTCACCACACTAGGTCTTAGTTTATCCATCTGTAAAGGGAGGTCCCTGTGGTTCTAACATTCTAAGGAGGTGCAATTCAAGTCATTCACGAACCTCCTTTATATCATGCCCTACACAAGGTATGGAGTCCCAGGGTGATATAGAAAGTTAACACGCTTGGCTGCTGATGCTAATTATAAGATTGGGGGTTCTAGTCTACCCAGAAAAGCATCAGAAGAAAGGCCTGGCAATCTATTTCTGAAAGAGCAGCCACTGCAAATCCTATGGAGCACAGTTCTACTCTGACCCACGTGGGATTGCTGTGAGTCAGAACTGGCTTAATGGTAATGACTTTTGTTTTGTTTTTGGTATACAAGGTATGGGGGATATAGAGATGAGTAATAGCCAATCATTATACAGCACTCCAAGGCTAGTAGCACAGACAAGCACATAACAGGAAATTTTAGACAGTGTGTATTTAAATCAGTATACATGAATTTGAGGGTCTAATAATATATGTAAAAACATTTTATAAATTAAACATAGAAATTCTATTAGAATGGAAGTAGTGCTACTTGGTATTTGAGTTTTGAACCATGTTTTTGGTACCAGATCACATGTGATCTTGTCACAATTAAGGAAAAATCTTAGTTTTTCTGATAAGATGCTTGGACTTAATTCAGATCTAACAATTGAAAGGTGTGCATGCAACATTTCACTTTTTTTTTTTTAGCCTTTATGTCAGTTCATAAGATGACATTAGTATTCAGTTAATACTCATATGCCGAAAAGGAACTGAACATGTTTTCCCAAGCAAATTCTCTATCCTAACTTTTATTTTCTGTGGTTACTATTCCCTTGAAATCAGAAATTATTGACACGAGAGGTATAATTATTCTTCTGCCTTTTTACAACGTGCGTTCATTAAGTCCTGCTAACAGTATCTCTGAGATTTGCCTTTTTTCTCTTCATTTCAGTCAGCATCAGATAACCATCATGTACCAGGCTGTTTGCTAGATGTTGTGGTTAGCAGAGAGAGATTAGACTTTTCTTTAAGTGTGATTTATTTCTGGTCTTATTTATACTATTTACAGAGTTATCTGCCCCAGTGCAAAACTGATTTCAATATTTTCAGTGAATGTACAACATTGAAAATAAATGAGTTACATACATTGAGTTACATACATTGAAAATAAATATGAATCTAATGTTAACGCTGCCCGTCTAGTAATTTTAGAGTAGCGATTAACAGTGTAGGATCTGTCTCTTCCTGGCAAGTTGCTCAAACTCATCATGATTTTGTTGCCTTATCTATAAAAAAAAAAAAATTAATTATCTATAGACAGGCAATAATAATACTAACGGCATCATCAGATTTTTGTGAGAATCAACATGAAACACACTTTGAATAGCACCTGGAACACTGTAATACCACATTCAACAACAGCTATTTTAAACAGTCATTTGACATAAGAACATTAGAAAAATGTCTCCGTAATTTTTTCAAAATAAAAGACATTATAAAATCATGAAGAAAAGGAGTTAAACTGTCTTCTTGTTTAAAATCTGTATTAGACTGAGAACAAGTGCTAAAATTTAGAGAGAGAATATTGATAGAGACTAGGTGTTTTGTGTGGTGTATCTTGGTGTGTTATTTACCACTGCCTGGTTAAAAACCAACCAACCAACCTATTGCCATTGATTCAATTCCAAACCATAGTGGTCCTAGAGAGCAGAGTAGAATTCCCCCATAGGGTTTCCAAGGAGCAGCTGGTGGATTTGAACTGCTGACCTTTTGGTTAGCAGCTGTAACTCTTAATCACAGCACCACCAGAGCTCTAAGGAAGCCCTCCTACTGCTTGGTAATGAAAAACCGAGCTTGTTGCCGTTGAGTCGATTCTGATTCATAGAGACCCTACAGGACAAAGTAGAACTGCCTCATAGGGTTCCCATGGGGCACCTGGTAGATTTGAACTGCCGACCTTTTGGTTAGCAGCTGTAGAGGGGTTTAACAGCCAGGTTGGGAGTGAGGATTTGGGGGAGGGAGTTGTATGCATGGGCTGGTTATGAAAGGCTTCAGAAAACAGTTTACAAGAAAATAGTGGGTAAACTTTTATTTACATCATTGTGCAATATTGTAAAAAATTTATGTCAGTTAAAATGGAGAAACTTATTAGCAGTCAATCAATGGAGATTAAAATGAATCATTTCTTTCGTGGCTGGCAAAACAAAATTTCCATTGATCATTTTTTGAAATGAGTAATTTCTGGTTTAGGATTTTTGACGTCCTGATGGATTTCAAGAAAAATGCTAACTTATGCTGATGTGATTTCCCATTTGTCTTTTAAGTACATAAGCCAAATGCTTTTATTTTGAAGTTTATATATACCCCGAGTAAACTTTAAAATAAAATATACCCCGAGTACCTCAGTGACACAAACTGTAAAGAAGTCTAGAGATACGTAATCCAGGACATGTAGCACCTTCTTGTTGTCAACAGGTTTCCATCTTTCCACTCTGATATTCTCTTGTCCAACTCGTTAAGTTGGAAGCTAGAACTTCTAAAGGGGACAGAAGTATGCACTCCTCCCTTTAGCCTTTCCAAAAGACCTACACTTCTCCCTGCATCTTATTGGCTGGTACTTAGTTGAATGGCCTCTCCTAGGAGTAAGAAAGACTGGAAATTATAGCCTTTTGCAGAGAACCATGCCTCCCAAAATGTAATAGAGGTTTGCCAATAAGAAGAGTTGAGTGGATGGTGACAAAAGGAAATAGCAGACTCTGCCACAGACGTTTGTTAAACTGATTCCAGAGGCCCACTCTCAGGGAATTAGTAGATCCATGTCCTCTTCCAGTAGTGTTTTATAGGACGAACTTAATTTCCCCTGCAACAGTGTGTGGCAACATGTGCAATGTGTGGCCGAGGAGGGAAGCTCACCTCCTTGGTGAGCCTTGATGTCCAGTTCGTATTAGGGGTCAGTCATGAATGCTTACAGTGCCTGTATAACCTCAGTTTCTCAAGTTCTAGACCCCTAGAGAGAGAGTAGATATTCTCCATTAACCACATTGTTAACATAAATTATCTAGTCTAACTGGTACACTGTGGCCCAAGGCCTCAGGCATACAGAAACACTCATCAGACAGAACACTCCCAGCTTGGTTCCCAGAAGTAGGCCAAGGGCCACTTCTGAAAAAAGGCCTTAGTTGGGAATGTACAGGATTCGCGTGACTCATGCCTGCTGAGGTGTCATTTTCCTACAAATGTTTCCACTTGAACAATAAAAAACCAAACAAAACATATGAAACAATTGTTTTCGTGACACCGGTCATCAGGCAATGAAAAGTGATTCCTGAGAGATGGAAAACAAACGAGGAGAGCCATAAGATTGCCTCAGCTTACTGTCTTGAGAGTTTACAGGCTGCAGCTCAGGGAGAATGACCTCACGTAGAGCCTGGTGGATTCCTTCTGTTGAGGAGACAGAGCTGAGTCTGGGGAGACCAAGGCAGCTAGTTTGTAGAAAAGAATAACAGATGTGATTGCTGCTTAGAGTGAAACGTGGAGGCCAGCAGAGGGGCCCCTTTGAGTATTCCACACAGGAATGATTGATGCATGCATATAGGAAAACTAACACTGTGTAAAGAACTATTTGAGAGAATTAGAAATCACAATACCTGGCACTCACACTGGTCTAGATATAATGCCTGTTCCCACCAGCTTGACTGGAAAACTTCAGATTCATAGAACATTAGATATTTAGAGTAAACCCTTTACTGTTGAGTTGATTCTGACTCATAACAACCTTATAGCACAGAGTAGAACTGTCCCATAGGTTTTCCAAGGTAGTAATCTTTTGGAAGCAAACTGTCACATCTTTCTTGTGTGGAGTGGCTGGTGGGTTAGAATCACCAACCTTTCAGTTAGCAAATGAGCGCTTAACCACTGTGCCACCAGGGCTCCTAAAAAAAAAAAAAATTAGCTGTAGACCAAATGCTGATCGAGTTCCACCTCCCAAACCTTAAAAAACAAGACCTGTAAGGACCAAACTATTCTCTAGTAACCCAACTGTGTCCTAAAACCAAACTCAAAAATTTTCATACCAATACAAAAACATCCAGCATCCAACAAGGTAAAATTCATGAATTCTGGCATTCAATTAAAGATTACCTGGCATAAAGAAGACATAGGAAAATATGACCCCTAATGAGGATAAAAATCAGTAAACTGAAATAAACCTAGATCTGACACATATGTTAGAATTAGAGAAAGGTATTAAAAGAGTATAATTGCATTCTATATGTTAAAAAAAGTTAAGTAGCAACATGGAGGATGGAAGACCCAACCCGATTTCTGGAAATGGAAGCTACAACATCTGGTGAAAATTATACTGAATGGGGTTAAAGGTAGAGTAGACATTGCAGGAGGAAAAAGAAAAAATGTACTTGAAAAAACTACCTAAAATAAAACACAGAGAGAGAAAAAAGTGAGGAGTCTCTGTGAGCTGTGGGATAACTTCAAGTGGCCTAATATACATGTAAATGGAAATCCCTAAAGAGAGGAGAGGTGGAGGGTGTGAGGACAAAAATAATATTTGAAGAAATAAACCCATAGATCCCAGAAGCTCAATGAAGCCCAAGCAGAAGAAACATAGAAAACGATACCAAGGCATATCATAATGAAAATGCTCAAAACTGATGATAAAGGGAAAATCTCCAAAGCAACCAGAAACACTCTAGTAGAAAGGAACAATGTGTGTCAACAAAGTTAGGGACAGCAACAGATTTCTTATTGGAAGCAGTGCAGGAGAGAAGACCACAGAGCAAAGTATGTGAAATACTGGAAAGGAATCTTGTCAATCTAGAATTCTATATCCGATAAAATTAGCTTTCAAAAATCAAGGTGAAATAAAACTTGTTCACGTGTAGAAAAGATAACAGAAGTTATCACCAGCAGGCCTACGCTCTAAGAAATGTTAAAGGAAGTCAAGTCCTTCAGGAAGAAGGAAAATGCTAACACCTAGAAATATAGATCTGTATAAAAAAAATACCCCAGCAACAGTAAGTACATGGGTTAATATATGATGTTTACTTATTTCAGTCTCATTAAAAGCTAATTGACTGTATAAGTAAAATACAAAATGACAATATAGTGTGGATCTTATAACCGATGTAAAAGTAAAATACAGTACGGATAAATCTTGAAAACATTATGCTAGATGAAAGAAGACCGTCATAAAAGACCACATGTTGTTTGATCCTATTTATGTGAAATGTCCAAAATTGACACATGTATTGAGACAGAGGAGCCCTGGTGACGCAGTGGTTAAGAGCTCGGCTGCTAACCAAAAGGTCAGCATTTAGAATCCACCAGCTGCTCCTTGGAAACCATATGGGGCAGTTCTCCTATGTCCTATATATTAAATGTGAGTTGGAATCAACCCAACAGCAATTACTTTTTTTTTTTTTTTGGGTTACAGAAGATTTGAACTATAATTGCTATTTATAGGACAAACGACCTAACAATGGTAGAATACACATTTTTTTTAAGTGCACATATAGTGTGTACAAAGATAGACCATATTCTGGTCCATAAAACAAGTCTCAATAAGTTTAAATGACTTAAGTCACACAATGCACTCTGACCCCAGTGGAGATAAATTGGAAGTTAATAGCAGAAAGATATTTGGAAGACTTCAAATATTTGGAAACTAAATCAGACACTTTTACATAAGTCATGGGTCAAAAAGTAAACTAAAGATGACATTAGAAAGTATTTTGACCTGAGTGAAAATGAAAATACAACATATCAGAATTTGTAGAGTGCTGGTACTGTCATTGAAGTGGAAGGATGGGTTGCTTCAAGAGGGAGTTAAGTGGGAGCTGTAATCTAAGATCAGGCCAGAGGAATACTGGTCCAAGTCTCATTAGAGACTTGACTACAGCATTCTCAGTAGTGACAAGAACAGAAACTGATTATAGTGAAGACTCAGTGGGTGGCTGAACATTTCTTTATCTTAAATTGAGCAGTTGTGTACATTCCTCTGTGAAATGTTCGTGCCCTTTGCCCATTTGTCTCATTAAATTTTCATGTTTTCTTACCAGTTTGAGATTTATATGTGTATATGTATATACTTTTTAATATATGCATGTACACATATACATATGTACATACATATATATAAAAGACTAATCCTATGTCCTATTTTCTTAATGCATTTGACTGATCCAGTTTAATGCGTATTTCAAACAGGATTCCAGAATTAGAATGGGAAATAAAATGAACATCCATCTCCAAAGTCCATTCCTGCTCTAATATACTAAATCTGAGATAACCAAAGAAGATGCAAAGAGTTAATTTTATTCATCCCTGGAAGGAAGCCAGATTAGCTCAAAACTAAACCAGTTGTCATTGAGCCTTTCTGACTCAAAGCAACCCTGTAGGACAGATTAGAACTGCCCCATAGGGTTTCCAAGAAGCAGGTGGTAGATTTGAACTGCTAACCTTTTGATTAACAGCCTGAGTTCTTAACCACTGCACTACCAGGGCTCCAGATTAGGTGAAAAAACAAAACAAAAAAAACAAACCCATTGCCGTCAAGTCGATTCTGACTCATAGTGACCCTGTAGGACAGAATAGAACCACCCCGTAGAGTTCCCAAGGAGCACCTGGTGGATTCGAACTGCTGGCCTTTTGGTTAGCAGCTGTAGCACTTAACCCACTATGCCACCAGGGTTTCCAGATTAGGTCAAGTAGTATTTAATTACAATTGAAGATGAGTAGAAGAGGCATTAAATTTTTTTATCTTGTTTTAGGTTTACAATAAAGCTAGTTTAAACAAAATATTTGTGCCCCTCAGTTGAAATAGCTTGGTCATAATGTGTTAAAGAACCAGGGTATTTTTATGTGATTTCATACTGCATACTTTGTTTTTTTGTACTAGCTAATACTACTTTTTAATGGAAAAGACACCATTACAAGGGGCATTAAGAATCTAGGATGTCACTTACTAATTAACAGAACAAAAGTGGTTACTGGTCTGCAGAGACTGGAGGGGCCCCTGAGAATATGGCCTCCAGACACGCTTCTAGTTCAGAACTGAAGCCACTCCCAAAGACCACCTTTCAGCCAACAATTAGACAGCCTATAAAACAGGTAACAAATGTGAGGAACGTGCTTCTTAGTTCAATCAAGTATAGGAAATCTAATGGGCAACACCTGTCTAAAAGCAAAGGCAGTAAGGCCAGAAGGACAGGAGACTTGGACTGATGGACTCCGGGAACCTGAGGTGGAAAGGGAAAGGGGGAGAGTGCTGACACATTGTGGGGATTGCACTGATGTCACAAAACAATTTCTGTATAAATATTTGAATGGAAATCAATCTGCACTGTAAATTTTCACCTGAAACACAATAAAATCAAGCAAACAAATAAGAATAAAAGTGGCTTAGTACTAATTAGATACATGAATTTCATATTAATTAAAATAGTTATTTAATATGTTAAATTTCATATTTTCAGAGAAGTTACCTCATATTTTAAATATAGATTCGATTTCTTTTCCTTTAAACTTGTCATGCTACCAAGAGTATTTCTCTGTATCAGTAAATATCCTCTTATGAATTTAAATAAATATATATTATTCTACTGTAGATAAAAGAAAATTTAACTTTTCTCTTTCTTCTGGGTGTTTAGGTGCTCTACAGCTTTTCATTTTTATAAATAATAAATCATCTTTTAAGGAAGATTTTTAAAAGGATCTTTTTTTAAAATTTTTAAAAGTTGCAATAGGAATATATATATATTTAAATACATATCCTTCAAATCTAGCCTTTTCTAGACTTACCTATTGGGCTCTCGTAGTACCTGTGCATTACTCTCTAAATATACCTAAGCCAAAAAAACCAAACCCATTGCCATTGAGTTGATTCCGACTTACAATGACCCTGTAGGACAGAGCAGAACTGCCTGATAGGGTTTCCAGGGTGTGATTTTTAGGGAAGTAGACAGCCACATCTTTTCCCGCGGAGCTGCTGGTGTATTCAAAGTACCACCCTTTCAGTGAGCAGCCAAGGACTTTAACCACTGTGCTACCAGGACTATCTTTTTAAACATACAATCCATTGCCTTCGGGTCGCTTCCAATGCATACCGACCCTATAGAACAGAGTAGAACTGTTTCATAGGGTTTCCAAGGAGTGGCTGGTGGATTCGAAGTGCCAAACTTTTGGTAAGCAGCCAAGCTCTTAAACCCTGTGCCAAAAACCTGTTGCCGCTGAGTCGATTACGACTCATAGCAACCCTAAAGGACAGAGTAAAACTGTCCCATAGGGTTTCTGAGGAGCGCCTGGTGGATCTGAACTGCCCACCTTTTGGTTAGCAGCAATAGCTCTTAACCACTATACCACCAGGGTTTCCAACTGGGGCATTTATGAACATACTGGGCTCTTTATTTTTACTGTTCCTTGTCTTTCTTTAGTGGTCCGTACCTTCTTTCCTTGCAGGAATCCTGTCTTTCATATTTTAGAAGATGTCTGTGTTGTGCCATAAAATCCAAAATTTTAACCTGAACATTTTAAGGTTGAGTAACAAGTAATTCATTTGTTTTCTTGCCAGAACATGTTGCTGACGTTATAGTACAAGGTTCAGTTCAAAATATTTATTTCATTGCTGCTTCAGCAAGTGAATCACCTGATTGAACTTTCAGATGAAAGTGAGCAAAACATTGACCTTCCATTTTGGAGTAGTTAATTATTATATGGCTTAAAATCTTTTTAACTGCTGACAAATACTGAATGGTGTTCCTTTTCCCCTCGAAAACAGAATGAACACTAAGGAGAAACAGAATTCTGTTTGTTCTGCTAACATTTACAGAATATTAATTTTTTTTTTTTCTCTCCAGTAGTGGGAATTTGTTGCTGTTCTTTTAGCCTGTTTAGAAATTTTCTCATTAACGTTTTTTTTTTTTTGCATATTTTCTCTGATAAAGTATTATGCTTGGTTTTGAGGGCAGAAAGATGCATAAGGTATATCCTTACTTTTAAGGGTTTTCCTGGCCAGTTTGATGGGAGAGGGCATGTATGTTAATAGTTCCTAAATACCATATGCTGTGTCAAATGAATGACAGTGGTAGTGAGTTCTCTAGAAGAGCATGAATGCAATCTAACATAGAAGGATGGAAAGTTCTTCCTATATTTCAGAGGAAATGGTTCTCAGTTAGATCTTAAAGAAAAGTTGGTATTTAGACTAACATAAAACTGCTGGATCCTAGCCATGAGCAAAGGCATGGAAGTAGCATTGCACATAGATTCCAAAAACGACAAATAGGCTGGAGCAAAGGTGTTCGGAGGGGTAGATGGGTCTCAGACTGAACGGCAAAGTAATGATTTTTATTAATATGTATAATAGGAGCCACGTATGTGTGCCTATACACATTTACATATGTATGGAGCCAGACTTGAGGTAAATAGTTCTGTTAGAAGACTACTGTTATTTTATGATCCAGGCTTATTGCAATAAGAATCTGAATAGGTTGGAGAAATAAGGAATACAGAGGACAGGCTAGCCATGAGTGACACTGACTGGCATGTATAGGCTTAAGAACAAAGAAGTAGTAGTTATTGTTTTTTTTTGTGCTGTCCAGTTGATTTGACTCATAGCGACCCACTATGACAGAGTAGAACTGCCGTATAGGGTTTCCTAGACTGAAATCTTTACAGGAGCAGATCACCAGATCTTTTCTCCTACAAAACTGCTGATGGATTTGAACATTTGACCTTCCAGTTAGCAGCCAAGATCTTAACCCTTGTGCCAACAGGGCTTCTTAGATGACCATAGCATGAAGCCCAGTTAATTGGAGAAGTGGTGGTATTACTGACAGAAGTTAAGAAGAGTTAAAAGTTTTGGGGAAAAAGGCAATACATTGTTTTTTGATGTGAAGAAATTGAGATCATGATGGAACATGCAAGTGAGATATTTGGCATCCAGTTGAAAGTGGATGATGGTGGATTTAGGCAGAGATCTCGGAGTTTGGAATATAGATATAAAGCTCGTTTGCAGGAAAGTAATCATTAATGCAGAGGGAGAAGAGTAGAGGGGCATACGGTAGCGGTCCAAGAATTGATTCGGCAGGTAGCTCCCCTCACTGTGATCAAGAAGGAAACTGGAAGTCATCAAAGGAAAGGTAGTGATAGGAAGAGCTGCCTTAGTACCACGGTATAAAAGAAACCAAAGTAGAGGAGTGTCTGGATTGAAAGGTGAATCAACAGCATTGAATACTGCATAAAAATCATGGGAGTCGAGAATGAAACTAAGGCTTATATAGCATAAGCAGACTGCCGCACCTTTCTCCCGCAAAGCTGCTGGTGGGTAAGAACTGCTGACCTTTCCATTCGCAGCTGAATGCTTTAACCGCTGTGCCACCTGGGCTCCTAATAATAACACAAATGGTTTTAAATGTTGTATTTTCTTGATTTTAAATAGTCCAATTCCCCTGCTCACCATATACTTCTTGCCCCACTCTTATCCTTAAAAGATAATCTTTCATTTTAATAAATCCAAAAGAATAAATCTTTTGATAATGTTTATTCTTATTACTAATGTGAATCATTTGCTAGTGCAGATATGTTTCCTCTTAGCTGTTAACCATATGGATTTAGGCCAACTAGTCAATCTTGGATTTATTATGATCTTTGTGAACCTGAAAATCATGCTACTTGCTCTATTTATTTAATTAAGAAGAAAAATCTAAACTCAGCCCATGTTCTGTTTTCTTCTTTCCCCTCAAGTCATATTTTCCAGCTTTCCTATTTGCTGGCCGGAATTGCTTTGTTTTTAGCATGCTGGTGTGAATTTACTCAATCTTAAACTAAGATGACCCTTGGCCTTGTAAACACGGCTCTGTTGTAAACCAGTGGATCTTGTACACAAAAGCCGATAGCTTAAGGGTAAATCATAACAGTACTTAAAAAGTCTCTCTAAGGCCCATTTTACTTTGGGCCAAGTAATTGCTGTAAAGCAAGTTTTGAGGTACAATGACGAATGTTTACTGAATGAAAAAAAAATGTGTAAATTCTAGAATACAAATTTTCCTAATTATCCAGCGAAGTGGTGACTTTTTCTTGGTAATATAATAATCCAAATCAATTCTCTCCCTTTATAATTTTGTCTTAGGTTTCTTTATGTAGATTTATACGTATACTTTGGTATAGACATTCTGTCCTATTTTAATACGAATTTTTGTAGTTTTGCCTTTTTCTAATACTGATTTTAATTTAAATATATAAACCATGAATGCTTTGCAAACTTTATATTAAATAATAAACAGTTTATAATCGAAGTAGTGAAATGCTTAAATAAAAATAGCTGTAATATAAGTTCTCATCTTTTTAATATTTTTGATACCACTTTATTAAGTGTTTGCGTGTGATACTTGAAAAACTTGCTGAAATGAACATTTTTAAACAGTAACATGAATTATTAATGTTTTATCATTCAAATGGTTAAAAGAATAAAAGGAGATAATTAATGGCTAGTGTTAATTTTTCTTCTTAATAAAAGTGTAGAATCAATTTGGTACCATTTACAATCTTAAGTTAAAGCCATCTTTTAAGTCAATGCCCAGTAGGAACAGCATTTGAACAGTTCTGCAAACAGTAGAATCTTCTCCACGTCTAAGTCAGAATAAGTTACCACCTTTAGCATGCTGTGCTATTTATGAGTCGGAATCAATTCGAGGGCAATGGGCTGGGAGCCCAGGTGGCACAGCGGCTAAGCAGTTGGCTGCCAACTGGCAGGTCAGTGATTTAAACCTACCAGTCTCTCCACGGAAGAAAGATGTGGCAGTCTGCTCCTATAAAGATGACAGCCTTGGAAACCCTGGGGGCAGTTCTGCCTTGTCCTATCTAGGGTCACTATGAGTCAGAATTGACTGGATAGCAATGATGTTAAGAATTGTGAGGCTAATACCAGATGTGCAAGTCGTGGTTCCTGTATTTGACTTCTCAATCTATTGTGAAAGACAGTAAAAAGACAATTGTTTCAGTTAGAGTACAGCTAGGTGCCTGCTGTGTGGTGCGTCTTCTATAAGTGGGCGAGGGCCAAATACTGGGCCTCACGAAGCCAGCAAAAGCGTCATGTAGCAGATATTAGCTGGTTGAATAGGAGCGACATGATCGATGTGATGTTTTCAGTTGCGGAAACTATTTTATTTGTGTTAACTGTTCAGTAGGAATGAATCAAATCATTCAGGCAATATGACTAGCCTTCTGAAAGGGTTCATTCATTCCCAGTTGATGAGTTTTTTGATGTTTTATAAATTCATCATTTTTTGATTGACCTGTCTTCCTTGAGAAGGAGCTGCAATGAGAATTCATCTAAACATGTTGGTACCAAAGGTCTATGAGTTACATACAGTTTATGTGTTATAAAATAATACCTGCATTGCTATATGTATAGATGTAGTGGGTTTTTAAAATCTGCACTTGAATTTCATGATCTCTTACACTGTCACATTAATTCTTGAAGAGCATATTGCATTTTCAGGCAGTCTGCCTTTGAAATTGCAGGGCTTAGGGGCAAAGATAGGTTCAGGGACCCGTTACTCAGCAAATGATTTGGTTTCATCTGAGATGCATCTCTATTTTTAGCATGTTCTTATTTAGAATTACCTTTTCACCTTGTTGTCTTCCATTTTTTTTCTATCTTACTGTACTTTGTGAAATGATCCCTGTGGTATGTATTCAGAATGGATAGTACAAGAACATGAATGTCTATTGGCTGACTGGAGTCTGATATAAACTTCTGCCACATACTCACTGCTAACGTGCAGTAACTACTTACTGTGTGCATCATTTTAGATGGTTTTATGCGTTATCTGATTTAACCATCCTAACAATTATTCTGAGTAGGTAATATTACTAATCACCATTTTATAGTGAAGAAGTAGAGGGATTGAGAAGTTAAACCATCTGCAAACGTAGTAGAGTTCAGATCTAAGTCCACATTTAACCTCATATGCTATGCATCCTGTTTAGTGAATATGTGAAAGTTGAAAGATTTAAGACAATCAGAGGCTTCTTCCTTCAGTAGGTAGTTGTTGACAACAGTGAGCTAGCCACTGTGGCAAGTTGGCCTTCATATAGTGCTAGTAAGATGAAAAAAAAAAAAAGGGAGATAAGTTACTTAGGGAGGTGGTCCAACCTAAGGGTAGAGAAACCTGTGCCCAGAAAAAGAATGGAAGGGTATTAAAAACAAACAAAAAACAAAGGAAACGTGAGAGCCCTTGACCAGGACTGATATTACAAGGTTTTTAGACCTTGAAATGCAAAGCAAAGCTGCATTCTGTCTACTTCTGCTCCGCACCCAGCAGAAAGGTGGCCATTCCAGTTCTGAGCCTATTCAAGAACGAAAGGCACCTTTTGTAAATTCCTAAGACACTTAGTTAAAATCGTCCTGCAGTATGACTAATGATAGACATAAAGAAGTGTAGGAGGGATGGTTAGCTGTGATTGGGTCTTGTAAGCAACAGACTGTTAAGTAAGTACTGGAAAATTCGGTTCTTCTTTGATCAATGTTAAATTGTTGCCTGGATGAAGCAACAAATATTGATCAAAGGGATTAATCAGTAGGTGCTTCTATTTTCCTGTTAGTTCAGAATTTTTATTGAGGAAAAAATGATAGCAAATATGTTCTGTTGAAATCAAGGCATTTGTACCCAAGTTTTATGATAAAAAGGAGCCCTGGTGATGCAGTGGTTAAACGTTTGGCTGCTACATGGAAGTCCGGTGGTTCAAATCCACCAGCCACTCCACAGGAGAAAGACATGGCAGTTTGCTTCCATAAAGATAGCCTTGGAAACCCTTTGGGGTGATTCTACTCTGTTTCTATAGGGGTGCTATGAGTTGGAATCTACTCGATGGCAATAGTTTTTTCTTTTAATGATAAAATGAGAAAGCAGAAACCAGCTACTGTTAAGTCGACTATGACTCACTGTGACTCCTTGTGTGTTACAGTAGAACTGTGCTCCATGGGGTTTTCAGTAGCAGGTTTTTTGGAAGTAGAGTGCCAGGCCTTCTCCCGAAGCACCACTGGGTACACTTGAACTGTCCATCTTTTAGTTAGCAGCTGACTATGTTAACTATTTGCACCCCCTGAGGATGCCAAAAAGAGAAAAACTTTTTTTTTTTTTTTTTTTACGTGATGTTGAGGGCAAGGAGGAGGCAACTGATAGATGACTCAGGGTAAGCCATCCAAGACAACATTTAAGCGCAATTAAAATAAGACAAAACTTAATGCATCAACTTAAGCTTTTAGATGTAGGTCTAAAATTTCAGTATATAGATATCATTTTAATGGCTCAGAATTATAGTAGATAATAGCCAGTATTGATTTGGAAACAATTTGTTTATAATTTAAAATGTAAAGAGTAAAGGAAGCTAAATAAATGGTGCATTATGTTTGAATAATCAATATTGTGATATAAAAAAAAAAAAAAACATATTTTAGGAAGAGGACATGTTGGTCAAGTTACTTCCTGCAATTGGAATTTAAGCTCTCAAATAAAACAGAAGTTCCCAGTATTTTGGGGCTAAGATTTAGGGTTTTTATTTGTGGAGAGGGCCTGTGATTATAGTAAATATGGGCTCCCCTCCATGCTTTTTGCGGTAATATGGGAAAACTCTCCTCAAATGGAGAATTATAGTTTGTATGTTGCAGCATACCAACTGCTTCCTAGAATATTGTTTACAAAGCAGTAACAACATATAACTGATTTGATCTCACATACCCTTGGCTCTGGATGATAGTCTATCATTGCTAATACTAAATAAAATTAGTGCAGTTAAATTTTCTAAAATTCTGGCTTTCTTTCTGAAGAATCACCAGTATGTCTTTATTTTGTTACTAAAAACGATTGGGGAAGCCAAAGGCCAAATTCATTGGATGAGAGAAAATCTCCCTCTCTAAGTAATGTACTCTACATCAGAAGGGGTTAACAGGCCTGTTAAGGTGCTCAATTTATCCACAGAGTAGACCCTGTGACCCTGTTAGGACCTGACTTTGGTCATTTCTTAGGAAGAGTGCAATTTAGAACTATCCTTTATTATTCTTCCAGCTGCTTAGATATTGATGATATTGACTTTTAGTTTTAAAAAGTCTTGCTTTGGAAAATTGTTTTTAACAGCTCTCAACCACTCATGTCCTGTCTTTTTATTTTATATCACTTTTCATTTGGGATATTATTAAGTCAAATCCTTGGTAACCATTCTCTGCAATCCAATTTATTTTTTACCCAAGATCCATTGAATTCAACTCCATGCCTTTTTGCAAAAGGTTAACCCAATATTTCATGTTATGTTATACTTTCTACTTAGGCTATGTGAAGGAAAAGTTACTGTGATAAACATCCAGTAAATTGCATTCAGAATGTTTATTCTCAAAAGTTACATTACTATGCCGACATAGATAAACATAATCATTGGTCACAATATGAATTGTGGAAGTGAAAACTAAAATAAAATGCAGTTTTCTTTCTTGCATGTTACCCAGTGTGTTTGATTTAAATGTTGGCAGAATAACTACCTTTTAAAAATGCCACCTTTTTATTTATCAGTTTTAATTAATATATGAGATTGGTAATAGTTCAAGGTTAAATATTTAAATATTTTCAAATTTTTTTCTATAAAAATGAGATTACCTGGATTTTCTAATATTGGTTCTTGTTATTGGGTTGCTTTGGCATTATTTCATCATAAGGAGGAAACCATTTAAAAGTTATAGCTTCATATTGTATTTGTTGTCCAGTGGATACAAAAATCCAACTTGGCATATTACAGGAATATCATGACTGCCTCATATAGAAATTACAAAAAAGAATCTTATATCATTTATGTTGGGCTAATAAAGCAAGTCCCAGTAATGTTTATTAGAGTGAATATAGTATATTGCTAAATCTACTGGATGTCAAATAGTGATTATTTTTTGGCAACAGTTTTAGTGAGATATAACTCACATCCCATACAATTTAGCCATACAAAATGTAGACTTCAATGGATTTTAGTGTATTTACAGAGCTGGGCAACCATCACCACAATTACATTTACATTTACAATTACATTTAGAACATTTTCATCACTCCAAAAAGAAACCACATACCCCTTAATAGTCTTAGTAGTGGCTCTTCATTTTATCCAAACCCCCCAATCCTAGGCAACCACTAATCTGTTTTCTGTAGCTGTAGATTTGTCTGTTCTGGACATTTCATACAAATGAAGACTTCAATACATGATCTTTTGTGGCGGGCTTCTTTCCCTTAGAGTGATGCTATCAAGATTCATCTATGTTGTAGAACATATCAGTACTTCATTCCTTTTTATTTATCCTTTCGTTGGTTGATGGACATTTGGGTTGTTTCTGCTTTTGGGTATTATGAATAATGCTTCTGTGCACACTCATGTCCATGTTTTTGCATGGACAAACGTTTTAATGCCTATTGAGTATATTCCTAGGAGTGGAATTGCTGCGTCATATGGTAGCTATGGAAACCCTGGTGGTATAGTGGTTAAGAGGTCAGCAGTTCACATCCACCAGGCACTCCTTGGAAACTCTGTGAGGGCAGTTCTACTCTGTCCTATGGGGTCGCTATGAGTCGAACTTGACTCGATGGCAATGGGTTTTGTTCCTGTTGGGTTTATGGTAACTATAAGGAGCCCTGGTGGTTTAGCGGTCAAAGCGCTTGGCTGATAACCACAGCAGTTATAAAGGTTTTCCCTTCTATGTTGTACATCACATTTCATTATAAAATTCTTCTTCGGATGAATTTGAAAATAGCTGAACACTCAGAAAAACACTTCAGATTACTGAACCACCTTGAACTTACTTGCTTGTTCAGAACGTTGAGATAATAGTTGCTATTTGTAAGTAAAGTTAGAAGATGCATGTGAAGGCACTTCGTAAACCCTAAAACTTAAAATGGGAGGTATTGTTATTACCAGTTTAAATCAAATGCAGAGTGAAGTTCTCTTTT
The DNA here is from genome assembly GCF_024166365.1 of Elephas maximus indicus. NCBI lineage: Eukaryota > Metazoa > Chordata > Mammalia > Proboscidea > Elephantidae > Elephas > Elephas maximus. The sequence continues at coordinate 142,701,234 of NC_064821.1, forward strand.
CTGATTTTATTCTTATCTAAGAACATTGAGTGTAAAATTTATCAAAGAGAACCATTTACTGTAGTTTGTATGATTTTTAAATCCTTCCTGTAGTCATTAATATTCTAGCTAATTTTATAAGTAGGTTTATTAATTTTAAAAAATTACTAGCAAACAATTACTTTAGGTAAGTTTACTTTATTGTAGAATTGCTATAGTAGAAGAGGAAAAACAGTATATTTCTAATAATATAATAATTTATTTCATCTATTCATTACTTTGGTCGTTTTAATAGTTCTTTGTGAATCTCAGTGAAGACTCATTTTCAGAGGAACATGACTCTTTAATTTTCACAGGATCATAGAATCCAGATTTAGAAGGCGATCATGGAGTTTGTCAAACCTAGTAGGAATTTCATTCTCTAGATCTTTGCAGGTTCTTATTCAACCCTGCATGAACAAGTCGTAGAGAATTACTGTCGCACATAGCCTCTGATTTCTTTTTGAGTCCAATTTAATTGTTAATGTTTTATAGTTTAGAAAGCATGTTGTATCACACACTTCATTTATTCTTCACTATATAGTCTCCTGATACTCGTGTTTACCATTTTGCACGTGGGGAAGCCGAACCCTGTGCCGTCGAGTCAATTCCGACTCATAGCGACCCTATAGGGCAGAGTAGAACTGCCCCAAAGAGTTTCCAAGGAGCTCCTGGCGGATTCGAACTGCCGACCCTGTGGTTAGCAGCCGTAGCACTTAACTACTACACCACCAGGGTTTCCAAGTTATAGGACAAGTAGCAGTTAAAATTCGATGTACAATTTTTGAACCATTTATTTTAAGGCATGAGCATCTGCCACATACTAGGTGCTACATATCCGAGACTCAGAGATTTAAACAGTTATCCCTCAGCTCAAGATATTTTTAGGAGGGAAGAAAGATTCATAAAGTGGCAGTTGCTGTTTAGTTTGGTATGTCTGAGTAGAGATAAGTTTGGGTGGTCTAGAACAGAAAAGACTAATCTGGATTAGACAGGGAAGCCTTCCTGTCCGATCTAAAATGAATGAATGCAGTAAAGTCGGCTAGTGTGAGTTCTAACAAAATCTCAGCTGCCACTCATTTATTTGTATCTAAATCCAAATTTTAAAAAATCCAGATTAACCTTCTTTAATTTCTACAGGCCTCTTCTATGTGAAAGCTCTTCAATTATTGAGAACTTTTCTGTGTTTCTTCTAAATCTCCTTTCCCTGGGTTTTTCTTCAGCTGTTACACATGCTTCTTTTCAACATGTGAAGGTTGTTAAAAAATATTTGTAAAAGAATGTTCATTGAATTAAATTGAAGCATTTATAATTTTGATTCCTCTACTCTGGTCAAATTACAGTTGTTGTTATTTTGGTTCACGTTTATTTGTATCCTTGTGTTCCTCAGAGAATTAATTTTTGCTATGAACTGATTCTGACAAATGTGGAAAACATAATAGGAATTATTTCACTCATATTTTGTCTTGTATAACTCATTAATGTATTCTAAGGTAACTATTTGAAGAGTCTTGCCATAATTTGGACTTTGAGCTTTTCATAATTCATACCCTATATTGAGCTATTTTTTATTTAAAATTTTTAGGAGTAAAAATAACTTGGTCCTTCTTACCTTTTACATATGAATTTTTTTTTGCATTTCCGCATACTGGACTTATTATTTTTAACCAAGTACAGATTTTCACACTTGTCTTAGCAAACACCATTTTGCTAATTTTAGGTTATTATTCTAATTCGTTTTCATCACATGTAGTCTTTTTTTTTTTTTCCCCTGTAATGTAGCATAAAAGTTGCCCTCTCAGCTCAGCCTGTCTTTGTGGGAGGGATCTTAAAATGTAAATAAAATGTTGACTTTAAGAGAAAATGCTAATATATTTACATAAGCATTTTTTATACTGTCTTCAGAGCATCCTGGCTTTAAATCCTCGAACACAGACTCATGCAACTCTGCGTTCTACTGCCGCCAAAAAATTAGACAAGAAGCATTGGAAAAGAAACCCTGATAAGAACTGCTTTGTAAGTACCACTGAGATGTGATTTCCTGCTGAAAATTATCGTTTCTCACATTGTAAGACAAAATTTTACATATACGTAGAAATACAATTAAATATGAACTACAGCTGTGATTTTTAAAATACTTTATATTTGAATAATCTCAAAAGTGTGTTTAACTTTACTGTTTTAAAAAATACATTCTGAAACACTTAAACATCATTTAAGTTCAGTGCAGTGACGGTTTTTTCCTTAAAATCTGTGAAATTTCCCTTACAGTTGTTTTATATAATAACACAGTGATACGGAGGAGTTCCAACATTTCTTGTATACTCCAACTGAAAAAGGGTATAAAAACCTAAAAAACCAAACCCATTGCCATTGAGTAGATTCCGACTCATAGCGACCCTACAGGACGGAGTACAAGTGCCCCGTAGGGTTTCCAAGGCTGTAAATCTTTATAGAAACAGGTTGCCACATATTTCTCCGGAGGAGTGGCTGGTGGGTTCGATCTGTCGACCTTTTGGTTAGCACCCATGTGCTTAACCACTGCGCCACCAGGGCTCCTCAAAGAAGGGTATACTAGTATTTAAACCATTTGAAAAACTATGTTTTTGAGGGAACAGATGCATTTTCAGATATGAATCTCGAATATTTCCAGGTGAGACTCAGGAGCAAAAGAGTGTTTCTCTGAGATTACAGATTCCAAGAACCTTATTAAACTGGGCCCATGAGGTGATTACAGAGCTAGGATTGTGAGGCCGTAAGTGGTTAAAAGTACAACCTTGAAGGCAATATTAAAATGCCATTTAGGGGTACATAAACCTTTAATTTTGGAAAGCAATTTTTTTCATGTATTTTACCTGATTTTCCCAAACACACCTATCTAGGGAGACAATTAGTAGTTGTAGGTTATTTGACATTGGCTCTTTTGGTACTTTGGATGTGCTGTACTGTACAGTTTTATGATCTTAGTTTATTTTTATGTATTTCTCACTTCTTCTCCACATTATGAACTCTTTCAGGATGGGAAGGAACTGTGAGTGTGAGTGTATGTGTGTGTCTATATGCATGTGTATTTGCTTGTTTATTTTTTTATTTTTCTGTCACTAACCACCCAGCAAAGTTTTTTGAATGAAACAAGGAAACACAGAAAAACAGGATGACTTGAGAAGATTGCTTAGCCATTTAGTAGCAGACTTAGTCTGGGAATTCAGTTTTCCTTGCTCCAGTTTCGTGAGCTTTGCTTTCTATGATACTTCTAGTAGAGCTCTCAGAAGGACACCTGTGTGGTCTTAATTAGATTAAGGAATAGACAGACTGTAAGCCATGACTGCCTATCATGATGTGAACAATTGAATGGCATTAAAAGGAGGATCATATAATTTTCAAACTTAGAAAGCTCTTACAGATTACCAAGCCTAAATCTCTCATTTTAAGGGTCTGAGAACTATAATCCAGAGAAATTAGGTAATTTTTTCCCTAAGGTCTCTCATTTATATATAGTCAAACTGTTGTATGGCCAGAGTTTTATTTAGAAAAGAAACTCTGTTATAATTGTTATTTTAAGGAAATTGGTATTTCAATTCTATAGTATACTCCTGTAAATTGTTTCTTATTATGTTTCTTATAATTGGCAAAGATGCAGTAAAATGGACATTTTTTCCTACATTATCCAGCAAATGTACCTGTAAATTGTTTCTTATTTTATTATGTTTCTTATAATTGGCGAAGATGCAGTAAGATGGACATTTTTCTACATTATCCAGCAAATGTACGTTGACCCAAATTCTTAGAGAAGCAGTTTGACAACATCTTTGATAATATTCATGAATACCTTTAGAATGGATTAAACGTACTTAGTAATTTACCTTCCAATAATCTATGTTATGGAAGAAATCAGGACCGTAGATAAAGAATAAAATAGAAAGAGAATAATCCTAGCATTATTCAGTAGAGGAAAATATGGGGGAAATCCATTGAAATCCAGCCTACAGTGAACCTCAACGTAATCATATCATTTAAAAAATCAACTCAAAATGGATCGTGGACTTTAAGTGTAAAAATTAATACTTTTAGAAAAAAATAGGAGAAAATCTTTGAGATCTAGGGCTAGGCAAAGAGTTTCTAGACTTGACACCAAAAGCATGACCTGGGAAAGAAAAAGAAGATAAATTGATGTTCATTTAAATTAAAAGCTTTTGTTCTGAGAAAGAACCTCTTAAAAGGATAAAAAGACAAGCAACAATGTGGGAGGAAATATTTCCAACTAGGAATAGTATCTAGAACATATTAAGACCTCTCAAAGCTCACAGTAAGAAACAAAGAAAGAACAACAAGAAAATCCAGTCAGAAAATGGGCAAAAGATATCTAAGACATTTTACCAAAGGAGACATACAGATGTCAAATAAGCAAATGAGAAGACGTTCAACATCAGTAGACATTAGGGGAATGCAAATTAAAACCACAGTGAGCTATTACTACACACCTATCAGAATGGTGAAAATTAAAAAAAAAAAAAATAGTGACAGTATCAAATGCTGGCGAGGATGTAGAGAAACTGGGTCATTTATACATTGCTTGTGGGAACAGAAAATAGTACAGCTACTGGGGGAAACCGTTTGGAAGCTTTTTGAAAAAACTAAATATGTGACTATCATCTGGACCAACAATTGCACAGTGAGGCATTTATTCCAGAAGACTTTTCTTCACAAAAATACCTATACAAGAATGTTTATATCACCTTTATTTGTAATAGCCAAACATTAGAAACAGCCCAGATGTCAATCAATGGGTGAATGGTTAAATAAATTGTGGTATATCCGTACTATGGAATATTGTTATTGTTGGGTACTGTTGGGTCAATTCTGACTCATAGCGACCCCATATGACAGAGTAGAATTGCCCCATAGGATTTTCTTGGCTGTAATCTTTATGGAACCAGATGGCCAGGTCTCTCTCCCATGGAACCCCTGGGTGGGTTTGAACTGCCAATCTTTCTGATAGTGGCCAAGGACTAACCTGTTAGGTCACCAGGTCTCCTTACCATGGAATAGTCCTTGACAATAAAAAAGAATGAACTATTGATAAATACTACAACATGGATAATCTACAGGTTAATTATGCTGAGTGAAAAAAGACAATCCTAAAGGTTACATACTCCACGATTCCATTTATATAACATTGTAGAAATGATAAAATTACAGAAATGGAGAACAGATTAATGATTACCAGAGGTTAAGGAGGGTGTTTGGGCAGGAGGGAAGTGAGTGTGCCTGTTCAAGGGTAAAAGGGAAACACGAGGGAGCCTTATGGTGAGGGAAATGTTCTGTATTGATTGTATGAATATTAATATCCTGGTTGTGGTATTGTACTATAGTTTTGCAAGATGTAACCATTGGGCAAAACTGGTGGGATTTCTCTATATTATTTCTTACAAATGCATATCGGTCTACAGTTATTTCAAATCAAAAAAGTTAAATTTAAAAAATATCAAGGGGCCTTGGATAATAAGATTGAAAATATAAATGCTTATAATGTCTAGAGGCTGAAAATAAAAATTCATTGTAAAAAAAATTTCTGTTATTTGAATTAGAATTTTGATGTGCATAGTCTTGAGTAATACCTATATTTGCAATGAATTCTGAGGCTTTTCTAATCAAACTTCTTATCTGATATAAAAATTCCTCTGAGTACAAATGGTCAATCTGTATTTGCTTGAAAATACCAATGGCAAGAAGCTCAGGGGCATGCTTAAGGTGAGGTAGACACCAGCACTATGTTAGAGATGGAGTTTTGTGAAACCTAATATCGTGTAATGTGCTAATTGAGTAATTAACCCTCAACCTAAAATGTGCTCTTTGATGTAAGATAAAAGCCTTAAAGGTGGTCGAAGGACAACCCTGTTTGATGGAACCTGAAAATGTAAGAAATGGGGCTTTGCCTTAGGTAATAGGGAGAAAGTAGGACAGGGGAATGAATGCATGGTTAGAGGTAGGGCTTTAGGGGACCAAGGGAAATTGCAATATTTCACTGAAGAATGAGCTTAGTTTCCGTGGTTCATCATTTTAATCATTCTTTTGCGTACAGCCTGACTAAATAAAATTAACTACCAGAGCTGACTGTGACTGCGAAAAACACACAACCAAGATGACTGATCTCACTTTAAGTTCATGACCTGTAACTACAAGGTAAGGAGCTCTGGTCGCATAATGGTTAAGTGGTTAGCTACTAGCCTCAAGTTCAAAAGTTTGAGCCCACCCAGCATCTCTGCAGGAGAAAAGATTTGACAATCTGCTCCCATGATACCCTTTGGGGGGCAGTTCTACTTTCTCAAATAGGGTTGCTGTGACTCAGAATCGACTAGATGGCACACAACAAAAACCATCTCGAGGCCCCTAGGTGGCACAAGTGGTTTGCCCTTAACTACTAACCTAAAAGTTAGTGGTTTGAACCCACTGATCGAAAAAAAAGGCTTGGTGATTTCTTCTGTTAAACTTACAGCCAAGAAAACTCTATGGAGCAGTTGTACTCTGTAACACAGGGGGTCGCCAAGAGCCGAAATCGATTCCATGGCAACCAACAACAACAATCTTATATCAGCCAAAGAGGTACATTTTTAACCAACTCCCTGACCACCAGTGTAAAGGTTTTATTTATTTTTATTTTATTTTTTTTAAAACTGTATTGCTTTGGTTTAAATTTCTCCTGTTTTTATTGGATTCACATAATCACCGACTTATCATTCTTTGCATATCTACACCACTGTTGTGAGTTGGGTTTCTTTGAAGCCCCAGAGAAGTTTTTCATGAGCCGTTGTTTATTCTTCCTCTGCCCTTGCCTTTGTTTCTTCTTTCCATTCCTTAGGTGCTTGAAGCACCTCATGTACCAGGCACTGAAATGAACGCTACTCAAAGATATACAAAATTTGCAAGATGAGTAGTCAAAAATTATCAAAATAATAAAAATTTGGTTTTAATAAACAAATCATAGGCTTCTTAGAAAATAGGCGTCAATTTGACCCTAAAATTTACATTAAGAATAGCAATTGTGAAATTTTTGTCCAGCAGTTTCTTCACTTGGCAATTGAATACCCTTCTAATACTAATTGGAAATTCTGAATTCAGTAGGGGATTTAACTGGAAAATGTTTTCATGCTGGCTAATGAAGCATGAAGCAGTCATTTCCAGTATCTTTTAAGCAGGTATTCCATAACTGCTGTTTATTTTTGCCATTTCTGAACCATCCTAATTACATAAATATTTTGCACTCATTTTTCCATTAGCAATTTCTGAAGACCAGAAAATGTTACAAATCAGAAAACTTATCCTAAGTGAAACTAAAAAAGAACAATTAAAGACAATTATTAGATATGCTTTTAAGAATTTTAGCTAATTTGTTCTAAAGCATGACACATAATAAGTGCCCACGGTAATAAGATAAAAATAAAATAAACCATAGTGTACATTTAAAATTTGCTACCTGCATTCAGATTTCTAAGTGCTTTTTATGAAGTAATTCATTTAAGCCTCAGAACCACCTTATGGAGTACATACTATATTTTATCTCCATCCAGAATGACGAAACTGTGACAAGGGGAAGCTTAACAAACTTGTCTGTGGTCCCACAACTAAATGGTGGAAGTAGAGGTTGAACCCATGCAATCTGGCAGTAGGGCCCTTAAATCTGATTTTTAATAAGTAAATTAAAAGAGATGATTGACTTTTTCTTGTTGACAACAAAAGTTATTAAGTAACATACAAAAAAAAAAAATACAGGTTTTGATAAAACATTTTTTTTCCTTGTGTGAGCCTCAGAGTCTCAGTCACTAGTTTGTTTCAGCATTTATTGCCTGTTTGAAATGGACAAAACATCTTGCCACTTAGCACAGTGGAATGAAGATTAATAAGATATAGGCCTTGCCAAGAAGTTCTTATATTCTTTTGAAGAAGACAGAACTGTAATAATAGAACTCTTTCAAAAGAAAGACCATGAAGAAGTTTTAATTATCAACATGAGTCAGTCATATTTGCCTGTAGCCGAATGAGTCTAACTTTTATATGGAAGATGCATTTAAGGGGGAAGATGGGAAGCAGTGACTCTGATATTGGTGTAGAAGGCTCAAGAGAAATGATCAAGAATGGGATGGGGGTATATAGGAGAAAGGAAGAACTTGGCATGAATATATTTAGAGGGCAAAATAAATATGAAATGGAAGTTGTCTTTATATGTGTATTTATTTACAGGATATTTTGAGGGGAAATAAATTTTGTTTTGAATCTTTTGAGTTTTTTGTGAAACATTCTGTTTTAATATAAAAAATTTATAACTTAGTAAATGGGCCAGGAATAGGGATGATGATTTTTCAATCATCAGAGTTTATATGGTTAATTAAAAGTCTGTGGGTGGAGTTACCCAGGAATTATGTGGAGAATGGGAAGAGGGCGGAGGTTAGACCTTTGGGGTTGGGCAGGGATTAGGGATTAGAGATGATATCCACTTAATTAATAAAGTTACTTACTGCTCATTAATCTCATTCAGCAATGGAAGGATGATTCACTCTTGCTTGGTTACTCAGCTCCTTGGCTCTCTTAAACCAATGCAGAATGAAGGGCCCGATATTGATTGGTACATCAGAAATTTCCAATACAGAGTCCTATTTTGAAACTCCACAACTAAATGAACTTTTGACCAGATTCACAGTGATAAAGCAATCCCTGTTCTACCCTTTCCCCTCCTTACACCTTATTTTAAACAACTTCTCAAGCTTGAGCTTGCTTTCTTGATTGATTGCTGACAATAGCTTTCTTCCAAAAATAGATTCAATGCCTGAAAGTTTTTGAGAAAACGTATAGCCAAGACCAAGATTCTTTGCAACTTAATGCCTCCTTCAATAGGTGCAAATGTAGTTTGTGTAGAGAATACAAATATCGAACTAGAAACTCAGGCGTACAGGAGATATAACCTCTTTTATTTCCTTATAACTGAACTTAATTTCTATTTTGGGCCTCTCTGATAGTGGAAGCTCAGTCTCTATCACTTTCAGAAGTCTTTTTTTTCCATTGCCCCTCTCTTGGTGGCAAGGTGTGATAGGCGAGGTGTCCTCAATCTGTTAGTAGTGTCATGGGAGCTGCAGTCATCCTTCATTCTTATTCACAGGCCTCTTCAGGTCCCCCCACCTCTCTGCTACTTTGAAGCCACTCTTGAGCACATGACAACCCCATTCTGATGTTTCACTTAGCACTGAGGCTCAGGAAACTTCATGGTTCAATTACTTCCCTAAGGGGTCCATCTAGTTAGTGAGGAATAGATTCTCTGTCTTGTAATCTTCACACACTTGGCTAGTATTTTCCAGCCCCTGTGTCTAGAAGTCCTGATGGCACAGTGTTTAAGCACTCAGCTGCTAACTGAAAGGTCAGTGGTTCTAACCCACTCCGTGGGAGAAAGATGAGGCAGTCTGCTTCCGTAAAGATTGCAGCCTTGGAAACCCTATGAGGCAGTTCTGCTGTGTCCTATAGGGCCGTTATGAGTTGGAATCAACTTGATAGTAGTAGATTTTGTTTGAGTTTGGTGTCCAGCCTGGGGACTGGGCACAGATTTCTTTCTCAAGGATCTACCAGTATCTCTGGGTCTTTCCCTTCCATTTTGATCCATTTCCTGTCTCTGCATGCTTTAAATATTTAGTGTGGTTGGGGTGGTGGGGGGAGGGGGTGTAGAAAGGATTTATCTGATCAGATATTTCCTTTTAAATCCACTGTCAGCCACCAAGTTCTTTCAGTTTCCCTGAAAACTTGACTTCCTGAAACCCAAAGCACAGGAGAAGCTCCCGTTGTTTGTCTGCTTTCTGCAGTTACATCCTTTCCTTGAAGGAATAAAAATCTAGTGGCCTACCTGCCAAATGTGGGTAATCTGCAAGGGGGAAAGTAGGAGTTATATCAAAACTACCCTTACCCCATAAAGTCCAAATTTGAATTTGGACTTAACAGGATTGATGATTAACTCCCATCCTCAGTCCAGGCAATTCTTAAAAGGGGTTGCAGTGGAGGTAGGATAAATTCCCATAAAGGCTTAGGAGAAACTGTGGAAAGGAGAGTGAGAACAGGCAAGGCCACAGCAACCCCATGTTGGAAAGCTTGGACAGCATACACATGACCCTGATAGTGAGTGCTTCCTTAAACTTTACACCAAAATAGAGGCATCATCACTCACCTCCTGAAAACAGTTGCCATGCAAAGGGCTTTCACTGTCTTGGAGGTACCAGACAGTATCAGGATACAGGCATGATCCCATGGGTGTTTAAACTTAGGCAGCAACAGCTGCCACATGGCAGCAAACTGCAGTAGGGATGAGGATGGATTTGATGGCACAGGTGGCCTCAGAACTCCTGGATAGCTGGCTGCATGGGCTTCCCTGGTCATTCATCACATTAACTTTGCAATAACACTACTGTACATTATACAGTATATTATAGAATTTTTTGGAACTGTTTATCAGGTACGGATTTACTGTTTGTATTTTAGGTATATCCTCCTGCATTTGTTAAGAGGATTGTAATGAAATCCAAAAAAGTTTTAAAAGAAATATATTTTATGTGATCTTTATTGGACAACCTCTTCTTCACTTTTAACAAGTTTTATTCCCTGAGAAGTTACCACTACATAAATTTAGTAACTAATTGTGTGTGTGTGTGTATGCACACGCATGCACACATATGTGCACGTGTGCATGGTGGGATAGACATTAACTAGAAGAATCTACTTAATCCATTAAAGAAAAAGTAATGTTAAAATTTCAATAGAGAGAAACATTTACAGTGTATATACTCTGAAATGAAGCTGCTTAAAAATATCTGTTATCAGAGTATAAAACCATAAATTAATTAGGGTAGGTATAGTGATACAGACCTTGGCTTGTGGTAATTTAGACGTATGTAGACCTCGTAATTTTGAGGTTGGAGTGGAATCTTCCATAATATGAATTCTGACATATAACCAACCAGTACTTGAGCAGCAACAGACTGCTTACGGGAAGACATTGCTGGTAGAAGTTTTGGAGCCTAGCTGTAGGTTTCAGAAAGGGAACTTTTGGCAATCTCAATTATACTTTTCTTCATAATTGCGTTTACTGCCTTAGTGTCATAAAACCAAAAAAAACCCAAACCCATTGTCGTCCAGTTGATTCCGACTCATAGCGACCCTATAGGACAGAGCAGAGCTGTCCCATAGGGTTTCCAAGGTGGAGTTGAACTGCTGATCTTTTGGTTAGCAGCCAAACTCTTAACCACTATGCCACCAGGGTTTCCACAGCGTCATAAAAAAACAGTGGCATCAGTACTCAGTAAATAATGATTAGTCAAATGAAATATTCATTGAGCTCCGGTGTGTGTCAGAGATTGTTACAAGTGCTGAGAATACAGTCACGAACAAAGTCTTTCTTCTTATGGAGCTTACATTCTGATGGATTAGGATAATTATTGTTATTTTATTAATTTTATGATTATTATGCCCATTTTATAGATGAGAAATAAGAAGCTTGGAGAAAATAAGTGAATTACTCAGTGCCACATAGAATTAATACTGCTAACTCTACAAATAGTCTATACAGACCTAAAAATTTAGCTGGATTTTCTTTTGAAAATATTTCTTGGTAAATCTTACCTACTAACATCCAACTGGATTTCTTCTTTAAGGATACAACGTATGCCCTGAATCAGTAAAAAAATATGTTCCGTGTATGTATGAAATAGGACTTCTGAACAGCATCTCATGAATTTTATTGGACATATTCAATTATTGGAGATGGATTACTTCCTATAGTAATGCACCCTCTTAGAGAATTAATTTATTGTGTCAAACTTTTCCTAATTTATGTAACACGATGGCAGATGAGTTGGATCCGTGGTAGTGAAGTGATTATGAATTCAGGCTACTAACTTAAAGGTCAGCAGTTTGAATTCACGACCTGCTTCTTGGAAACCCTGTGGGGAAGCTCTACTCTGTCCTATAGGTTTGCTCTGAGTCGGAATCAACTCGACGGCGCCTAACAACAACTACAGATGAGTTATTCCATCTAATTTTAAGATCGATATGGTCTAAATTTTAAAAATAAAAAAATTTGGGATGGTCTAAATATCTTTAAACCTGAATTGTACAAATCCATTAATCACCAAATGTATATGGAAGACCTAATGTGTGCCAACCACTGTGATAAGGATGGAGGTGAGGACAGAAACTGTTGTTACCCTGATAGCTTACAGGCAACAAGCATGCACTCACAATCCAGCATTGTCAGTAGAGACTGCTGTGGGAGTCGTAGCTGAAATACCTAGCCTGGTCTGAAGATGCAAGATTGGCGTCCCCGAGGAAGCAGAATTTGCGTTGCCATTGTAAAATAGAAGTTAGAGATGAATGAGGTAAGGACGAGGAAAAGGGATCCCATCAGAGCAGATAACATGTGTCAGAAGGACCTGAGATGAGGGAGCATATTATGCTTAAGGTACTGAAACAGTTTCAGTACTGTGAGGCCAGAGTGTGGACCCAAAAAACTAAAAACCAAAACATTGCCGAAGAGTTGATTCCAACTCATAGAGACCCTGTAGGACAGAGAAGGAAACCCTGGTGGCATAGTGTTAAGAGCTTGGGTGCTAACCAAAAGGCTGGCAGTTTGAATCCCACCAGGCGCTCCTCGGAAACCCTGTGAGGCAGTTCTACTCTGCCGTATAGGGTCACTATGAGTCGGAATCGACTTGATGGCAGTGGGTATAGGACAGAGTAGAACTGCCCCATAGGATTTCCAAAGAGCGCCTGGTGAATTTGAACTGCCGACCTTTTGGTTAGCAGCTGAACTCTTAACTACCACACCACCAGGGTTTCCGGAGTGTGGACCGTGGGGGAAAAGTGGCAACAGATGAGGCTGCGCAGACCAGCAAGGAGGTATAAGAGTAAAATGATAATGATGATGATAATTCCATTTATTGAAAAGTTCTATATTCTGATCATCCCATTAAGAGAAGTACATGTTATCTCATTAATAAGAAAACACAATCTTTTCTACATGTTGTAGTTTTGAGTTCTGCCATCTATTAGATCCTTTCTTTGAAAGTATGTGGTTTGTTTGTACTTCATTCCACCATATAGAGGAGTTTGTCAGAGATTTATTCTCCAGGAAGATATATGTAATAAAATGGTAATTGACTAGAACGAAGAAAAGTGTTAACTCTTGATTGCCTGAGGGTGTTACAAGAAAGCTTTGCTTTAATTATTTATTTCAGTTGATCACAACTTTCTGTGACCATGTGACACACAAATTAAACTCATTTGTAATTGTCAGCCATCAGCCCTGTTACTTGTATTCTGCTTTTTCTAGTTTAAAACTTTTATAATAGTTAAGCGATGGCGGTTTTTGAGCCAAATTTATTGTTAATTAGAATGGAATGTGGCTATCTAGTCAGTGTTTAAGTTGAAGGGGCAAAAACTTTATCTTAAAATTGTTGTGTTTCAATGGGCTTTATTTGCAAAAGAAGGAAAGCTTTCCCTTTAGAGTTCCTTTCCTTTGAATTTGGATTTGTGTGGAAGAATGTAAGCTCCAGAGATGGACTGCTTGGCATTAAATACTGCTTCTGTCGTTTAGTTAGTAGCTGTGTGACCTTGGGTAAGTTACTGAATGGCTTCCTGATACCATTCCCTCATTTGTAGAATAGGGATAATAATGTTTTACTTGATAGAGTTATTGTTGGGATTAAAATGAGTCGATATGGATGGTATACTTAAAACAGTGCTTGGCATATACATATACATTTATAATGTTTATAATTTTATAAATATTATTGCTTATCATTATCAGCATTGATGTATTGAATGCCCCCAGGTCTGTTTCTGTTACTGCATATTATAGGCCCATCACGACGGTGGAAACAGCAGAGTGAATAAATATGGAAAGAACATCTAGGAGTAATGAACAGGAAGATATTAAGGACAGTAATGAAAAACAGCATTTCCTCTATTGCCCAGGAATTGCCTGCAAATTGTTTGTGTGTGTATATGTGAGAGAGAGAAAGAACAGGACACCTGACCACGGCCTAATATGCATAAAACTTGAATGAATTGTCTTTCTGGACATTTTTTGCCCCAACTCTCCCCTTTCTCCAAGTAACCTCGACTCGACAATGCCCTATTCCTGCCCAGTTTCATCATAGGCTAGAGCTCTGCATTGTCACGGGGCCTTACCCTGGCTCATGCAGCCTTGTGTGAGCTCTCGTAGAGTACTAAATGCTATCCTGAAAGGTATCCCCTCTCTTGGAATGGCCCCAAAGTGAAACATTTAATCTCAGTGGTTGATAAGAAAATTTCCATTGGAGAAGAAGTTGTTCATATAGATTACATATTAGTCCAAGAATACCGAAAAGGAAACCAAAACACCTGGAACCAAACTGATTTGATTTTGTTTATATAGAATTTCTTTGCGTAGTCATAAATATTAAGTCAGAGTTGTACCATCTATTGTAGGTCAATAAATACTATGTAATAAAGCAGATGTGTGTTAAGACTATGCCTATAAAAACAGAATATGTATATTAAATATATTAATGAAGCATATTACTGTATTTGCAAATAAGAAATATCCTTGCATATGGGAAAATAGAGTGCTCTGAACAAAAGAAATCAGCTAAATTGTCTTTAGAGCCTAATGGTATATTTTACCTTTGTAAAACGTTTCTTTGGTGCTCATAGCAAATAAATATGCACGTTTTGCTGTCCCCCCCCCATGGGTGTACAATGGCAGCTGTCTTTCTAATCGCTCCCCTATTCAAACACTAATCTGTGGAACCCACGTAGAATGCTAGTCGCCTGAATAGGTAGACAATGGCAGCAGCGTTTTTAATCACAGTCCTATTCAAACACTAATCGGAGTGATGATTAAGGGACATTAGAGGGAGCACTTTGACATCTGATCCTTTGAACTGACGTCTGTGCAGGCTGCACTCCACAGAGCTCATCTTGGCCAGACTGATTTCCTTAAATAAAGTGCCGTGATTTCCAATGTAGGAAATATTACATTAGAGCCTATTGAAATGATTAGGAATTGAGGAGTTTTTCTTTTAGTGAGGATTTGGTGTATGCAGTATACTCAAAACATGGAAAACATTAATACTGCATGCATTACTGAGTATCAGGGACCATTGAGAAATAGCATGAAAAAGATTGTCCTGTAGTCATGTACTTAAAATTGAAAATGAGCAGAAGTGCAGAACTCTTCTGTCATAGTCTTTAGGTATTGAAGTTTATGAATTTTAAAATATTTGGATTTTCATACTGCGCAATCAAGGTCTGAACATCTTAACTGCAGTACATTCTTTTTTTTTTGTTTTCTTTAAAACCCAGGTATTTTCAGTGTTACCTATCTTGAATTGCTTTGATAGAAAATAAGTTTTATGCCCTATCTTCATGGTTACGATTTCGTTTAATAGTCTTTAGTCAAAATGGAATCTTTCCTTTTCTCTCAGAATTTCCAGTATCCAGATTTTGCTAACATGTTTCTCCAGAACATCCACGTGATTGATTCTGAAAACAAAGCTATTCACCAGTTGCAGATTACGTCAGTGGTTGAAATTTTACCATCAATATTTGATGGTAGAGAACTAAATATCTATGAATTAAATAGTCATGCACGTGTCTCTCTTTCTCTCTATCTGTAATGTACAGCCTCTCAGGGTTTAGTCTCCTGAATTTATTATGTTTTTTAGGTACAGAATCTTTTTCTGTAAGAGCCAGGTGTTTATGATAAATTTTGGGATAAACATGACTACAGTGGATACTTCTGAGAGGAGTATCTGTCCTCCACATCAACCGTTTCATATTTGTGGACCCTGGAAGCTGTGTTTGTACCATCTGACTCTGACTCTGATTCTGGAGATCTGAATCTGATTGACAAAAGTGACCCAGACAGGGAAAGTCAGATGCTCTCCCAGAAATCTGGGGTGCAAAAGATTCTATTTCATTCGGAGGTGGCTTTTCTAGCAGAAAAAAAATGAAAGTTTGTGCTGTGGGGTGGCCATTTTCCACTGGCCATATATACTGAAAAGCAGAGAAAGCCAGTCTAAAGAGAGAGAAGACAGAGGCAGACCAGACAAAGAGGCTTCCTGGGTTACTCATGGCTTTACATGGCGAGAGAGTTTTATAACTTTGTGTTCTGTGAGATAGTCTTGTATCCAAATATAGTCTCCTTTTTGACTTAAAACATCTACAGTTGGTTGCAGATACAGGCAAAGAATCCTAACAAAACAGTGGCATGTGTCAAGTTCTAATGACTTAGAAAATGGTATTTTATTTTTAAGGAATATATTAATATTGCATTTAAGTAGGAAAAGAAGACCAGAGCATGGATGTTTAAGTTTTATTTTTATATTATGTGAGGCAGTAGGATGTGATGTGATCAGCTCCCATTAAGAGGCTGACTGCCTGGGCTCGAATAATGTCTCTGCATTTACTAGCTTAAACTTGGGCATGTTTCTTCAGCTCTGTCAGTTATAGTGGCACAATGGTTAAGTGCTCAGCTGCTAACCAAAAGGAGCCCACCCAGCTGCTCTGAGGGAGAAAGACCTGGTGATCTGTTTCCATAAAGATTACAGCCTAGAAAACCCTATGGGGCAGTTGTATTCTGTCAGATGGGGCCGCTAGGAGTAGAAAATCCATTGGATGGCACCCAGCAACAACAACATCAGCTAGATCCAGGATTCCTCACTGTGAAATGGAAATAATAACAATTATACAAATCTAATAAAATTATTTTGAGGGTTGAGTGAAATGATGGATTTCGAAAGGGTTTGATACAAGCTTTGGTACATGGTAAATGCTCATTAAATGTTATTTACTTGTTATTTCATTTTTAAGTAAATATGGGGAAGTGACTCATGGTTTGAATGATGAAGCATTTACCTAAGATTTCTTCAAAGAATATTGCCTCTCTTAGTAATAAAATTCAGGTAGTCCCCGACTAATGATGTATTCAAGTTATGACAAACTGCACTTATGACTGTCCTTTTTTTATGATTTATTTACTTTTTTAATGTATGCATGTATATATGTATTAGGAGCCCTGGTGGTGCAGTGTTTAAGTGTTCATCTGCGAACCAAAAGGTCGGCAGCTTGAATTCACCACCTGCTCCTTTGAAACGATGAACCATATTCCACAGCAATGGCTCTGGTTTAGTTTTTTTTAATGTATGTATTAAAATATATCCGTTAGTTTATATGTAACGTTTCCAATCCCCAAAGACAAATAAAGATCAGATTTATAAAGATATTGATACAAAAAGCAATAATAATGAAAACTCAAAAAATAAAAAGAGATATTTGACTTATGTCAGAACCGACTTAAGACAAAGTCCTTGGAACGGTACCCCATCATAAGCCGGGGACTACCTGTACACAGTTGGTACATACTGGGTAAAGTGCTACTTCATTTATTTATCCTAAATGTGACTTCTTTCAGATATCATATACTTTTAATTTCAATATTTGATATTTATTTGGTATACAAATCTAGGTTGATATATCCATATCTCGTTCACAGTTTAGTAAACCTTTATCGTAAACCCAGACAGTCTGTTAGAGAAATACAACATATTCAGATATATTTTTAGTTTGCTTCCATTTGACTTGAAGCAATTGTAGTTGGTTACTTTGTATCTCTTCTGTTTTTTTTAACCCTGAGCTGAAACAAGAATATGGGTAGTATTTATGGTATGACTTTAACCCTAATATCTTCCATCCTATTGGTTCATCCTGTTTCTGTCAATTTATTTTTAGGTTTTGTTACATTTTCATTTAAACTGCTTTTTTATGTTTTTGAGAATTTAAATTAATCTCTTTCTCTTTTTTCAGTGCTACTTTCTGGCTTTAAAGTCAGCAGCTCTGTAAACTACAAATCAAGAAGCAGTCTACCCAAATCATTTGCCTCATAGCACTGCCTAAGAAAGTTCTGCAGTGTTGCTGTTTTTCTTCAACGTATTTGGAATAACTTTTCTATCATTTTTTAAGTTGTAGCCATTTCTAGCTTTAATAACAAAGATTTAAAAGAGAGGATAAAAGGGAGGGGGGTCAACAGGTCTAGCAAGGAGGACAAAGGTTTTACTATAAAATATGCTTGGTATGGTTGGGAGGCAGAGTGCAAATAGACAATTCACATCGGAAGGTGGGATTCACTGCCAAGAGCAATACAAGAAAAGTTTGAAAAGAAGGGTGGTGAAGGAAATGCCTAGAAAAGAAGACTGGATCCAGACTGTAAAAGTGAAAATTAAATTCGCTTTAGGGAGTTTAAATCCTCTTTATGTAGTAAAGACATGATTTTGGCTATGAAAGTGACATCATAAAAGTAATCCCTTAAGATTAATGAGTAAACTTTAGTGTTCCAATTTGGAACCGGCTTTGTAGAGGGGTCAGTAAAAGTGGAAACTATGGGAATAGAAAGAATAGATATAGTAGAAAGAATGGACGACACTGTTGGTAGGAAAGACGTAGAAATAATCAAAATTTCTTTCATCATTCACTGACATATTCATTATATATCAGTAGGGCTACGAGGATAAATCCATATTCTTATTAGGGGAAACAGACAGCAATGGGAGGAAGTATTAAAATATGGTGAATACCACCTATGGTGCCAGCTTGGCTCTTAGTTCCCCAACTGTCCATGGTTCCGGACAAATAGTAAACCCTCAGTAATTGGTAGTGGTTATTTTTGTCTTGATGATTTTGTTCTTGTTATTGTTTCCATTATTGCTTTTCTTATTATGGACATTTAATAGGAGGTCACTTCCTTCTAGTTCCTGGGATATTGTACATTCCGTGGTTCTGTTTGCACACAAGTGCTTCCAGGCGGGGTTGAAAAAGGAACAAGTGGAAGAGAAGGTAGCTTTACTCTGACTCAGAAACAGACCCAAGGAGCTCATCAGGCCCCAAACTTTGAAATTATTCATACGTCTCCATGTATGCTAGATTTAGGCTTTGTCAGACATACTAAGCTTTATTAGGTTGAACATGAAACCTTTTCTTAAAAATTTACACTGCTAGGGATTCTTTTGAATACATCTATTTATACTCCATACATTATTCCTTTTTGCTAGGGTTATCATACACCTTCTTGGAGAACAGATCATGTCACACTTTCTCCAGCACTGAAATATTGTTTGCTTTTTAATGAGTGTCATTGTAGTATCCTGGTTTTAATCTTTTGCATAGGGAAATATTATGAATCAACTGAACAAGAATTTAATCTCCAAAAGACAGAAATTAATGGAAATGGTGGCATTTCAGGGTTTTTTTTTTAATTCATTCAGCAAACTGGGATGATTATTAAAAGATGAAGTATAAAGAAGATTAAAAAAACACGAACAGATTTTAAGATAAATTCTAGAATATTGAAAAACTCTAAAATGTTAAATAAATTCTAGAACATTGGAAAATGGTCAGTATTCAAAAAATTTTTATTGAGTAAATGACTGGTTAATTAAAGGACTGTGTCCTCTGCCAGGAGAGAAAAGAATGGTTTCACCAAGGAGGTGGTGGTTAATTTGAATCTTGAAGATGCAGCAGAACTTTACCAGGTCAGTGCCCCAGAGGAAGGGAAGGAGCAGAGGAAGGGGGAGGAGGAGGGGAAGGGCGAAAGGAGGCAATACAGGCAGAAGAACCATTATGTAAAACCTCATGGGTTTGTAAAACAGTATTGTATTTTCAAAACCAAACCCATTGCCATCAAGTCAATTCCAACTCATAGTGACCCTATAGGACAGAGTAGAACTGCCCCCATAGGATTTCTAAGGAGGGGCTGGTAGATTTGAACTGCCAACCTTTTCGTTAGCAGGGTTTCAAATTCTCAAGGAACTACAAATAATATGGTATTACTAGAATGTTGTTATTGTGTGCTTTCAATATAAACTCATAGTGACTCTATATGACAGAGTAGAATTGCCTCATAGGGTTTCCTAGGCTTTAAAACTTCACAGGAGCAGATTGCCAAGTTTTTTCTCCTGCAGAGTGTCTGGTGGGTTCAAACCACAGACCTTTTGGTTAGCAGCCGAGCGCTTAACCATCGTGTCATCAGGGCTCCTGTATTACTATAATAGATGGGATAAGATCATGAAAGCCTTTCAGTGTTCTATTATTAAATAAACACCCCTCTTAAAGAATAAATTAAACAACTCTTAGCTTAATCTTTATAACATTTCAGTGATGTAAATACCAGAGTAAATTCCTTGTACAAGTCACGTAGCTAGTAAGTGAAATATTAACATCTGGGGATGAAATTGGACATCTGTATACCTTTAGCAGGCTTCAGAATACATAAAAATACATTTACATTTTCACAAGAAAAAATTAAAAGTTTGAGATATCTTTGTACTCAGCTTAAACAAGGCAGGGAGTATTGCTTTGTTTACCCATTTGTTATTTGATGTTTTCACTATCAAGATATAATCAGGCAAGTTTTACTGTTATTGTTAGGTGCCGTCAAGTCGGTTCTGACTCATGGTGACCCTATTTACGACAGAACGAAAGACTGGCTGGTCCTGTACCATCTTCACAGTAGTTGTTATGCTTGAGCCTGTTGTTGTAGCCACTGTGTCAATCCATCTCGTTGAGGGTCTTCCTCTTTTTTGCTGACCTTCTATTTTAACTGAGCATGATGTCCTTCTCCAGGGAATAATCCTTCCTTATATATGTTCAAAGTATGTGAGATGAACTGTCACCATCCTTGCTTCTAAGGAGCATTCTGGCTGTACTTCTTCTAAGACAGATTTGTTTGTTCTTTTGGCAGTCCATATGATGTTCAGTATTCTTTGCCAACACTGTAACTTAAAGACATCAGTTCTTCGGTCCTCCCTTATTTGTTGCCCAGCTTTTGCATGCGTACGAGGCAATTGGAAACACCATGGCTTGGGTCAGGTGCACCTTAATCTTCAAGGTGACATGTTTGCTTTATAACACTTTAAAGAGATCTTTTGCAGCAGGTTTGCACAATGCAGTGTGTCTTTGAATTTCTTGACTCTTGCTTCCATGGGTGTTGATTGTGGATCCAAGTAAAATGAAATCCTTAACAACTTCAATGTTTTCTTCTTTTATCATGATGTTTTTTTACTTTTTGGTCCAGTTGTGAGGATTTTTGCTTTCATTATGTTGAGGTGTAATCCATACTGAAGGGTGTAGTCTTTGATCTTCATTAATAAGTGCTTTAAGTCTTCTTCACTTTTAATAAGCAAGGTTGTGTCATCGGCGTAATGTAGGTTGTTAATGAGTCTTCCTCCAATCCTGATGCCCTGTTCTTCATATAGTCCAGCTTCGCTGATTATTTGCTCAACATATAGGCTGAATAAGTATGGTGAAAGGATGCAATCCTGACATACCTTTCCTGACTTAAAACTACATGGGATTCCCTTGTTCTGTTCAAACAACTATCTCTGGGTACACGTTCCTCATGGGCACAATTAAGTGATCTAGAGTTCCCATTCTTCACAAAATCTGTTATGATCCATGCAGTTGAATGCCTTTGCATAGTCAATAAAACACAGGTAAACATCTTTTTGGTATTTTCTGCTTTTATCCAGGATCCATCTGACATCAGCAGTGATATACCTGGTTCCACGTACTCTTCTGAATCTGGCTTGAATTTCTGATAGTTCCCTGTTGATGTACTGCTGCAGTCGTTTTTGTTTTACCGGATTTGCCCAAAACTCAAAATACTTTTTTTAAAGAAACCTTATTTTCAACAAAGTGTTGTAAATACACTCACCAGCTTGATATATTTGACTGAAAATTGTTCCTAAGAATTAGTTTATGTTAAAAGAAAGAAAATGTAAAGGGATCTCGAAGCACACCTCAAAGCAGCAGTGTTATGTATTGTCACATGAAGCAACAGCTTAAAGCAAATAATATTTTTTAGTCCAAAAATTGAAAGAAAATAAGAAAAAGATATTTTAATAGTGAGAATCAACATCTAGAAAACTACACATGAAAGATCAGTAAAATTCTCTGTAAATAGTAATAATGCTGGTGAAAGAAAATATTTTTTTTTCCTTCTGAGGCTTGCATCACATTTGAGCCTTCTAATTGTTCTTTAGGTCTCCCATTCTGTTAGTTAACACAATGTGGGCATCAGTAAGAACCGAGACAGAATACCAAGAAAACCAGAAAACCAAACCCGTTACTGTTGAGTCGATTCTGACTCACAGCAACCCTGTAGGACAGAGTAGAACTGCCCCACAGAGTTTCCGAGGAACTCCTGGTGGATCCAAACTGCTGCCTTTTTAGTTAGCAGCTGTAGGACTTAACCACTACACCGCCAGGGTTTCTACTCTAAAAAATCATTTAAAAAATACCATACATGTAATATTAAGATAGCAATTTCAGTTTGCATTTATAGAACGTCTTTCTCTAAGGAACTTAAAACCTCTCATGACATTCATCTTGTCTACTTGTTGAAATATTTCTATGGTAGGTATTGTTTTCTTGTTTGGGGGGGCAATAAAAAAACTTCAGCAGTTTTGCTAACAATCACTATATTTACTTTTAATAGTCAAATAAGTCTCAGTAAATGGCAACTTCATTGATTAAGTTCCTTGGACTGAAAACATTGGATCCTTGATGTCTCGTTTTCTCGTACACATTATGTACAGTCTATCCGTACATTCACTTTGTCTCCAAAATATGTACAAAATAAGACAACTTTTCACCTGCACTTCACGGGAGCTTCATTTACGCCATGGTCTTTATGAATGGTTTCTCTTTGAGTTGTGTATACAACCTGTGCACAACCATACATGGTCTTCCCGGCTACTACCCTTGCTTGGATTTCTGCAGACAGGACTGCTTTGAACATTTGTTTGACTCAGGTAAGAGTAAAAACAGAGGACTATATATCAGATATCTAAATATTTATGAGGTATAAAGTAAGGCAGAGATGTGTTAAATAACAATATGTTCTACTATGCTACTTTAACAAATACATATTAATAATAATGAAATTAAAAATATGGTTTTTTTTACACGTCTGTTAATGTTGATGGATGGTGATGCCTGGGTGAATAATAACCAAATGCACCAAACCAAAAAACCAAACCCGTTGCTGTTGAGTTGATTTTGACTCATAGCAACCCTATAGGACAGAGTAGAACTGCCCCACTGGGTTCCCAAAGACCAGCTGGTGGATTTGAACTGCTGACCTTTCTGGTTAGCATCCAAGCGCTTAACCACTGCATAGTTTATAAATTTTTGTATATTTATATTATGAAATTTATTTTTTATTTCAGCAGAATCACAATGTTGCAATAATCAGAATTGTCATATAATTTGTTCTAGTGACAGTAGTGATTGAAAAGATAAAATATAAGATGTAACTTATTCAGAATCCACAAAACTTAAGCACATTTTCAGTAGAAATTCAAATGAAAGTACATATTTAAAATTTTCTAATGAAAATAATTTTTATACAGTTAAAATACTTTTAATTAAAATATTCAAGTGATCTTAAATTGATATAAGAAAAAAGCAATACTAGAAGTAAAATATGTAATGAACTGGTGATTATTAATAAATATCAAAATTGTAAATGACTAAATAAAGCTGGAATTTGTACTTAACTTTTTGCAATGTTATCAAGTGTTAACATTCTTAGAAAAACAAGTCTATTTAAATCTTAGGTTTAATTTTTACCTGTATGCCAGTGTAAAGAATCATGTTTCACACTTTTTATATATGTATATACATACAAATTTTAATAATAGCATCGATTGTTTAGTATTATAGTTTGTTCTTTGGTTGCCATGTGTAAGCATTGTAAATATTGAAATAATATGTGTTTCTGGAAACATGAATTAGAAGATGAAAAGAAGTAAGACAATAGACTCTGGATATTGCTCGAAAATGATACAAGATGTATTGCGTTTATGTTATCTCCAAGGAAGGATTTTCGTTAATTCAATTAAAGGCTCTGCAGCTGAAATCCCCCTTCACTCCAAAGCAGTTTTTGCCTCATATGTCAGCAGTGGCATAACCCACAGTGTCTCCTATTATTTTCCCTCTTTGAAGACATAGAATAGAAATGTAGTGAAGTATTTCTTGCAGTCCGAATGGTGTTGGTTCTAAGAATGATTGTTTAGAGTTGTGGTAGAGTTCAGACCTAAGTTAGCTCTGAGCATCAGTTTCAGAATGACAGAGGCAGGGATTTGTTATAAATTTATTATGTTTGTTTGAGATACGGAGGTTCTCCAAGTTGTTCCCCTCTTGCCGACATCCAAGAGGAATATTGAATTTCGGTATTCTCCTGCTGGTCTCCCTACTTCTCCCTTTGTCCTCAGACATATGTGTATGTGTGTTTGTGTGTATGTATGTGTGTGTATATAAATATGTATATAAAACATGATTATTTTTGAAACATAAAATGGATGTCTTCCCATCTCACTCAGAATCAAATCCATATCCCATACGGAGTACAAGCCCCTGCACCATCTCCTGCTGCCTCTCTGACCCCAGCTTCTGTTGTTCTCCCAGTGGCCTGTCCTGTTCCAGCCTTCTTGATTTTGCGGAAACATGTCTACAGCCTTCTGCCTTAAAGCATTTGCACTAGCTTTTCTCCTGCCTTAGAATATTCTTCTTCCAAATATCTGCATAGCACACCTTTAATTTCTTCAGATCTCTGCTCATATGCCATCTAATTGTCAAGATCTTTCCTGACACCCAGTGTGATACAGCAACATCTCCTATCCCAGCATTCTGTATCACCCCTAACCACATTTTATCTTTCTCTATAACATTTATTATCATCTACATGGTTTTTATTTACTGCCTCTCTCCCTCTCTGGAATGCAAGTTTTATGAGGGCTGGAGCTCAGTCCATTTTGTTCACAGCTATATCCTCAGGGCCTAGAACAATTCTGGCACGTAGTAGATGTGAGAATGAATAAAACAAAGATTCTAGAGACTAGACCATGCAGCTATCTCAAATCTAATTAATGGGGGTAAAAAAAGATACAGTCACACAAGTATACAAACTGAGGTCAAATTTAAAATTTTAAAAAAAAATTAGTTTGTATTTCTCTTCGTTTGTTTCTGTGAACACTGATAAACCCTTGTTGTATCATTTTAAGGTAGATTGGAAATGGGAAACTTTTAGACCAGAGTGGATGCAATAAAGAAGCCTGTGGTAAAATGCCTGCTTTTGCCTTTGAGGACATCATCTAAGAATACCTTTTCGTGAGAAAAATGATTCTCAAGTTCTATAAGTAAACAATAGAATACAGCCATCATCCTGACTTTTGAGAAAAAAAGGGCTATTTTAGGTTATAAGGAGAACAGTATCAGATAACTTACTTCTTAGAACTATTATGAGAAAAAAATTTTATTATGAATTCTTCTGTGTAAAGGATTTGAGGGGAGCATATAATACTGTCTCTGTGATGCCCAAATGCAACCAGTAGTAATGTTCAGTACTCTGATGCACTTAAGGCTTGGGAATTTGATAAAATCATGAGATTCTTGGGAACATAATTTGTAATTTTGTTTATAGTTTAAAATTTCACAAGCAAAATCATCTAGGTAATGAGTACCACTGACTTCACTGTAAAGATATACAAGCCCTTCCATCATTACAAATTGAGGAATCTTTTGGTGCAGCGCTTTCCAGTCTTTTTTTTTTTTAACATCATGGCACACGTAGAAATTGATAATATTTGTATGCCACTCTGGGGCACCTGGGTGTATTCGTAGGTGTCTATCTGGGGGGTGGTTAAGTGCCACGGCAGCTAACCCAAGGGCTGGCAGTTCAAATCCGCCAGGTGCTCCTTGGAAACTCTATGGGGCAGTTCTACTCTGTCCTATAGGACCGCTATGAGTTGGTCACTATGAGTCGGAATCGACTCGACGGCACGGGGTTTGGTTTTGGTTTTTATCTAGGGGATGAATGAATTAGTTACATATAATGATGCATATAAACAAAAATGTTTATATGTAAGTAAATATATAATTAAACAGAAATCAAATGCATATGTATACAGTGATACAGAAAAATCAAACACAGAGGGAAGATATTTAATATTTTATTTAAAAAAACTTTCAAATAGGCTCTTTTCTAAATTATTGAAATCAGGAGGTTATCAGATGGATCTATACAAATAATGTTCAAATGTAGTTTTAAGGATTATACGTTTTGAATAGGTATAAAAATAACTCAATTTTATAATCACTATAAGAAATACAGGAGCTCTGGTGGCACAGTGGTTAAGTGCCCAGCTACTAACACAAAGGTTGGGTATTCAAACACACTCAGCAGCTCTGAGAGGGAAAGACCTTGCAATCTGCTTCTGTGAAGATTACAGCCCAGAAAACCCCATGGGGCAGTTCTCCTCTGTCAGTTGGGGTCGCTATGTATCAAAATCAACGACACACAACAGCAACAACATAAATGTTATCACTTCACATCCATCATTATCCCCTGTCATAGCTCTCATACATTCACAGAAAACCAGTTGACATGCTCCATTTTAGAAGTCATGCTTCGAGGTTACAACATGTATGATTATTCTGCATGTGCCCTCCTGTGGCATCTTAACAACTGAACCGAAATTTTCTTCACTACTAGATGCTTAGGGGAATGAATGGAAAATACAAATTTATTTTACATGCATTTTTGGAACTACTCTTGAGGATTCATTCCAATCTTATGTAAGAGAGTTTTCTGTCTTTTGTGGCCATGTAACTGAGTGGATTTCCATCACTTTTATTATGACATCAGAGAAAAATTTATAAAATAGTAGCTCCTCCTTGGGAACTCTATGGGACAGTTCTACTCTGTCCTACAGGGTCGCTATGAGTCGGAATCGACTCAATGGCACTGGGTTTGGTTTGGTTTTTGGTTTTCCTTGGGAAAGAATTGTGTTTTAGTCAGTTTTGCTTCGCCTGTGTGTATTTGGAGTCCTGGTGGCATAGTGGTTAAGAGCTCAGCTGATAACCAAAAGGTCGACAATTCAAATGCACCAGCAGCTCCTTGGAAACCCTGTGGGAAAGTTCTCTCCTGTCCTATAGAGTCACTATGAGTCAGAACTGACCCGATAGCACCTAACAACAACATGTCTATATAGATGCCTTATACCTCAACAGCTTAATGAATAATAATAATAAACTGGATAGGGTCCTGTGTGCCATATTTTTACTCAAATAATATGTGCCTTTGATGTTTGTTTGCCAACTACTCCGTCCTCCCTCGAGATATTTTCATAGGTGTGCTGTGGTAATTGTTTTGACAGCAACATTTAAAAAAAATTGGCACAGTGGCACATCTGAAAATACCTCATGGGAGGAGGAAGCAGTCAGCAAACAAATATAGAAGGGGTGTGTTATTTGCATAATAATATGGTATGCCAAGTTTAAGTGTGTGTCAGTGTCAATATTTTTCATTATTTTAGGTACTTGTTTACATTAGGTTGCTCTTAAAATCCTGGGGGTTTAGGCAGAGTTATGTAAGGTGTGCTTAGACCAGAATAGCTGCAGCTCAAATAAAGGCTCCCTGATTTGCCCATAGGTCCCTGGGTGGCACAACAGTTTGTCATTGGCTGCTAACCTAAAGTTTGGTGCTTTGAACCCACCCAGTGGTGCCATGGAAGAAAGGCCTGGTGATCCCCTTCTATAAAGGCTACAGCCAAGAAAACCCTGTGGAACAGTTCTGATCTGTAACATGGGATCGCCGTGAGCTGGAATTGACTTCAAGGCAAGGCCTTTGGTTTGTGCGTATACAGTTCTCCGAATTACACATTTGCAAATGTAATTGGCATTTAATTGTGAAAGAAATTTAAAATAAGAGTGCCAACTACTATGTTGTAATATTTCCAAGTATTTTTACTTTCTATTCTAATTTTAAAAGTAAAAATAACGTACTTATATTTCACTTGGTATAGGTGTATTTCTAGGTCACATTTGCAAAAAAATCGAAATATAACAAGAAATCTAATGTTTTTGACTCTTAAGCACGTTTGAGATCTGTCTCTTAAATACAGGTTACATACAACATGAACAAAATGTATTGTTAATTTTAGTAATTGTTAACTTTTCAACAAATATTTACTGGCTATATATTGTGAAAAGAATGGAACCGTGTAGATAACCAGAGGATGAACAACAAAGTAGAATGGTAGTGATAGAAATTCTATTGTAATTTTCCATTACATAAATTAATGATTACCCAGTAATCAATACATAATGGATTTTAAGTCTCAGTGTTTTATAACCTTTGAAATAAATGATTTTCAAATATCCCCAGAAATATTTCAGTATTTCACAAGCTTTGTTATTAGGATAGCCAAAAACCCAGAGTAGATACAAGCTTGAGTACACCTGTGGTGAGAAAAATTAAATGCATTTTGTGTGGTTGGGTGAACAAGCTTACACTGCTTGTTAAAGCTGTTTATTTTTCTTTTCCTTTCAAATCCACATAATAGGCAAGCAAATCTTTCTCCCAGCCAACCAGTGTACGTAAGTAATCTTATGCTGTTTGATTCTCAAAGCTCCTGGTAAAAATGGCCAAAAGGTTGTGGAAGAAGCTAACATGTAAAGCACAATACTCAGGTTTTCTCTACACCTCTGCAGCAATGTTTCCTCTTCCACATACAAACATATTGCCTAGGTCTGTTGCTTTAAAAAACTGGATACATTATATATTACAACTAGAGGCAGTGACTGTGTAAAAAACTTTATCTCCTGCCCTAGTCCAGAATCAGGCCTGAGGAACGCTGTCCATTATTTGAAAATACCAAGATCTCATATCTTTCTTACTCCTAAGCCCACCCCATGGGGTTTCCACCTCTTCTGCTCTATTGAAACTGCTCTTATTAAAGTAACAAGTGGCATTTTGTGGCTAAATCTATCGAACATATTTCCAGCAATTTCCTTGGTAGAACTTCCTGTGTAAGTTGACACTGTGGATGCCTTCCGTCTTGGAGCAGTCTTCCTTTCAGAATGCCTTTTCTAGTCCCTAAATCCTCACTGGATTTTTTTTTTTTTTTTTTAAATCCTCATTGGAAACTCTGGTGGTGCAGTGGTTAAGAGCTACGGCTGCTAACCAAAAGGTCAGCAGTTCAAAACTATCAGCCACTCCTTGGAAACCCTATGGGCAATTTTAGTGTCCTATAGCGTCACTGTGAGTTGAAACTGACTGGACAAAAAAAAAAAAAAAAAAAAAGCAGTGCGTTATTCGCTGATTACCAGCTGTTTCTCCCTTCTCCTCAATTTTTGTCTGATGACTCTCAAAATTTTTCTCCTGTCTAGGTCTCTCCACTGAGTTCTGGATCCATTGTATGTAACTGCCTATTGGATATCTCTACCATGGATATGATAAACACATTAATTGCAAAAAAAAAATCCCCCCCAAATCAATTCCAGTTCTCTGTATGGTATAGCATCTCTATCTAAGCAGTCATCATTTGACTCAGGACAGAGTCTAATCTCTCTCTATGCAAATACATTCAGTAAATCTAATCCCTTGCTTGTCCTTCAGGTTCTGGCCAAGGTTCATAGTGTCTGGAAAACCTCTGATTACTCTCCCCCTCCCTAGTACTCTTGAGACTCCCTCCTTCCCTCCCTCTCTCCTTCCTGTGTCTGGTACTGCCATAAGCATTTGGACTACAACATTGAATAAAACAGACACAAATCTTTGCTTCATGGAACTCACATTTTAGTCAAGGAACACAGGAAAAAAAACTTTATAAATAAGTAAATTATGCTATTTTAAAATATTACTGGACTAACATTGTTTATTTATTCGTCTCTTTTCCCAATGATACTGTAAGTTTCTTTACCTACTAAGTGCCTGGAATTTTATTAGGTGCGTTTTCTTGGGTGTCTAAAAAGAATTTATTGAATCTAGAATCTGCCTTTCCCACTAATTCCTGAGTGCTTTTTTTAAATTAGCCTGGTATGTATCCCTGTATTCAGAAGTCTTATACAGATTTGCTTTAGGCTAATGGCATGTTCCCCCCACGTGTCTGTCAATTTGTCCTACCATGGGGACTTGCATGTTGCTGTGATGCTGGAAGCTATGCCACCGGTATTCAGATACCAGCAGGGTCACCCATAGAGGACAGATTTCAGCTGAGCTTCAAGACTAAGACAGACTGGAAGAAGGACCCTGCAGTCTACTTCTGAAAAGTATTAGCCAGTGAAAACCTTATGAATAGCAGCAGAACATTGTCTGATATAGTGCTGGAAGATGAGCCCCTCAGGTTGGAAGGCACTCAAAAGATGACCGGGGAAGAGCTGTCTCCTCAAAGTACAGTCGACCTTAATGATGTGGATGGAGTAAAGCTTTCGGGACCTTCATTTGCTGATGTGGCATGACTCGAAATGAGAAGAAACAGCTGCAAACATCCATTAATAATCAGAACCTGGAATATACGAAGTATGAATCTAGGAAAATTGGAAATTGTCAAAAATGAAATGGAATGCACAAACATCGATATCCTAGGCATTAGTGAGCTGAAATGGACTGGTATTGGCCATTTTGAATCAGACAATCATATAGTCTACTATGCTGGGAATGACAACTTGAAGAGGAATGGTGTTGCATTCATCATCAAAAAGAAAATTTCAAGATCTATCCTGAAGTACAACGCAGTCAGTGGTAGGATAATATCCATACGCCTACAAGGAAAATCAGTTAATATGACTATTATTAAAATTTATGCACCAACCACTGGGGCCAAAGATGAAGAAATAGAAGATTTTTATCAGCTGTTGCAGTCTGAAATTGATCGAATATGCAATCAAGATGCATTGATAATTACTGGCGATTGGAATGCAAAAGTTGGAAACAAAGAAGGATCAGTAGTTGGAAAATATGGCCTTGGTGATAGAAACAATGCCAGAGATCAAATGATAGAATTTTGCAAGAACAATGACTTCTTCATTGCAAATACTGCCTTTCACCAACATAAACGGCAACTATACACATGGACCTCACCAGATGGAACACACAGAAATCAAATTGACTACATATGTGGAAAGAGATGATGGAAAAGCTCAATATCATCAGTCAGAACAAGGCCAGGGGCCGACTGTGGAACAGACCATCAATTGCGCATAATGAAATTCAAGCTGAAACTGAAGAAAATCAGAGCAGGTCCACGAGAGCCAAAAAATGACCTTGAGTATATCCCACCTGAATTGAAAGACCATCTGAAGAATAGATTTGATGCATTGAACACTAGTGACTGAAGACCAGACAAGTTGTGGAATGACATCAAGGACATCATACATGAAGAAACCAAGAGGGCATTGGAAAGACAGGAAAGAAAAGACCAAGATGGATGTCGGAGAAGACTCTGAAACTTGCTCTCTAATGTCGAACAGCTAAAGCAAAAGGAAGAATTGAAGTAAAAGAACTGAACAGAAGATTTCAAAGGGCATCTCGAGAAGACAAAGTAAAGTATTATAACAACATGTGCAAAGAGCTGGAGATGGAAAACCGAAACGGAAGAAAATGCTCAGCGTTTCTCAATCTGAAAGAACTGAAGGAAAAATTCAAGCCTTGATTTGCAATAGTGAAGGATTCCATGGGGAAAATATTAAAGGACGCTGGAAGCATCAAAAGAAGATGGAAGGAGCACACAGAGTCATTATACCAAAAAGAATTAGTTGATGTTCAACCATTTCAAGAGATGGCATATGATCAGGAACGGATGGTACTGAAGGAAGAAGTCCAAGCTGCTCTGAAGGCTTTGGCAAAAAACAGGGCTCCAGGAACTGATGGAATATCAATTGAGAGGTTTCAACAAACAGATGCAGTGCTGGCGGTGCTCACTCATCTATGCCAAGAAATATGGAAGACAGCTTCCTGGCCAACTGACTGGAAGAGATCCATATTTATGCCTATTCACAAGAAAGGTGATCCAACCAAATGTGGCAATTATGGAACAATATCATTAATATCACACACAAGCAAAAGTTTGCTGAAGATCATTCAAAAATGGCTGCAGCAGTATATCGACAGGGAACTGTCAGAAATTCAAGCCGGTTTCAGAAGAGGATGTGGAACCAGGGATATCATTGCTGATGTCAGATGGATCCTGGCTGAAAGCAGAGAATAACAGAAGGATGTTTACCTGTGCTTTGTTGACTATGCAAAGGCATTCAACTGTGTGGATCATAACAAATGACGAATAACATTGCAAAGAATGGGAGTTCCAGAACACTTAATTGTGCTTGTGAGGAACCTTTACATAGATCAAGAGGTGATTGTTTGGACAGAACAAGGGGGTACTGATTGCTTTAAAGTCAGGAAAGTTGTGCGTCAGGGTTGTATTCTTTCACCATACCTATTCAATCTGTATGCTGAGCAAATAATGCGAGAAGCTGGACTATATGAAGAAGAATGGGGCATCAGGATTGGAGGGGGACTCACTAACAACCTGTGTTAGCAGATGACACAGCCTTGCTTGCTGAAAGTGAAGACGTCTTGAAGCACTTACTAATGAAGATCAGAGATCACAGCCTTCAGTATGGATTACACCTCAACATAAAGAAAACAAAAATCGTCACAACTGGACCAGTGAGCATCATCATGATAAATGGAGGAACGACTGAATTTGTCGAGGATTTTATTTTACTTGGATCCACAATCAACAGCCATGGAAGCAGCAGTCAAGAAATCAAAAGACGCATTGCATTGGGCAAATCTGTTGCAAAGGACCTCTTCAAAGTGTTGAAGAGCAAAGATGTCACCGTGAAGACTAAGGTGCACCTGACCCAAGCCATGGTATTTTCAATCGCATCATATGCATGTGAAAGCTGGGCAATGAATAAGGAAGACCGAAGAAGAATGGATGCCTTCGAATCGTGGTGTTGGCGAAGAATATTGAATATACCATGGACTGCCAAAAGAACGAACAAATCTGTCTTGGAAAAAGCACAGCCATTATGCTCTTTAGAGGCAAGGATGGCGAGACTGTGTCTTACATACTTTGGACATGTTGTCATGAGGGATCAGTCCCTGGAGAAGGACATCATGGCTGGCAGAGTACAGGGTCAGCGGAAAAGAGGAAGACCCTCAACGAGTTGGATTGATACAGTGGCTGCAACAATGAGCTCAAGCATAACAAAGATTGTTAGGATGGCTTCGGACCTGGCAGTGTTTCGTTCTGTTGTGCATAGGGTCGCTATGGGTCGGAACCGACTCAACGGCACCTAACAACAACAACAATGGCATGTTCATGCTTGACTATGGCTCTCAAGAAAAGTTCCCTCTGAACAGATCTAGATTATTGGGTTATATGCATTAATTATTTTGTTTGTGTTCCAATTTGGGGATTTACTTTTACCTTCTTAATTGTTCTACAGAAACTTAATATATGTAATTGTATGTAGCATTAAAACTTAGTTACATCGAATTGCTTATCAGGCTGTATGCTTCTAGAAGAGTCTGTTGTTAGTTACAGTAAGGAAGGCAGAATTTAACTGATTCATGGCTAGTACATATGGATTTTTTCATTAATTTAAAGGGATGAATGATACTATAATATGCATATGTGACTATTTAATTGTCCTTTTCTAAAAAACATCATATTTGGTAAAGTAGAAGGTCTACAAAAAAGAGGAAGACTCTCGGTGAGATGGATTAACACAGTGGCTGTAACAGTGGGCTCAAAGATAGGGTTTTAAGGGTGGCACAGGACCTTCAACCTTTCATTTATGCATGAGGTTGCTGTAAGTTGGAGCCGACTCGATGGCATCTAATAAGAACAACACATCTTTACCATTACAGACAATGCTACTGTGAGCCTCCTTGTGTGTACCTTCTTATGTGCATATCTGCATATTTCCATAGGATATCTTCCTGGAAGTGGAATTGCTAGTTAAAACAATGAATACTGACAGCTTTTACTTCAGAAAGGGTTTTCCAATTTATACCTCCCCAATAGTGTTAATAACTGTTCTTTCCCTTCCTTCTATGCAGACAGTTTATATGTATGTACATACATATCTATACACACACATATTTATGCATGTATTTAATTTTTTCATAATCCCCTATCATATGGAGTTTTTGCAGGGAGGCTGCCCCTGAACCTGTAGCTGACAGGTTCTGTTCCTAACCTTAATGCCTTCATAGCATAAGGCATTACACTTTATCCTAATTAGTAATGTT
Organism: Elephas maximus indicus; assembly: GCF_024166365.1. Classification (NCBI taxonomy): domain Eukaryota; kingdom Metazoa; phylum Chordata; class Mammalia; order Proboscidea; family Elephantidae; genus Elephas; species Elephas maximus. Next base: position 142,735,420 of record NC_064821.1, read on the forward strand.
ATTATTGCCTTTTACCTTTTTACTGTCATTTTTTTTTTTGCTTTATAATATAATAACTTCCTTCAATTAAATACATCATTAATATTAAAAAAATAGCTATAGCTTAGGTCTTGAGTATGGTATTTTTAGTTGTATTTGTGAGTCGGTTTTTTTCTGCAATTTTATCTAATAGATGTTTAAAAGTGGTTTGGTGCTTTTGCACAAATGGTCATATTCTGTGCTGTTGTTATGTTTGTTATCATTTTCTCATGCTGATTATTGTGAGAAACTGTATAGAACAGCTTATTTGAATTGGCTGAAATATAGTTTTTAAATTGGTATTACATTAGGTTATTTTTTTTTAATGTTCATAGGACAATTGAAAGTAAAGTGTATTCCCTTATCACCAGATTTCGTGTTTGCCATGTATCTGTTAATTTGAACTTATTAGTTGTATTGTTTAAATAAGACTATCAGGTCTCCTTTTAAATAAGGCTGAACACATGGTCAGTATTATTTAGGTAGAGATGATAAACAACAGAAAACAAACAAAATTTAAAAAATTTTAGGTACTGTAAATATACTGTAGGCGCCCTGATAGCACAATGGTTAGGTGCTCAGCTGCTAACTAAAATGTTTGCAGTTCAAACCCATCCAGTGGCTGTACAGGAGAAGGATCTAGTGATCTCCTTTTACAGCCTAGAAAACCCTATGAGGCAGTTCTACTTTGTCACATGGAGTCACTATGAGTTGAAATTGACTTGAAGGCACCTAACAACAACAAGAAATATACTGTGGTGAATATATTATAAAGATAGAGGGAAACAAGAGGAAACGACTGAGCAGATAATTTAGGTTGGACGGTCTCTGAGGAGGTGATATTTAAGCCAAGCCTTCATACCTTTGTGGCTCTTTTATTTTTGCTTATTTAATGTATTTTTGTCCATATCTTTATCTTTTAAGTCAATTTCTCAGTTTGTTTTTTGTTTGTTTTTCCTAAGTAGTATATGTTTGGATTTGAATATATCTGAAGTTAAAAAACTTTATCTATTGTTGAGTGAAGATCATTTTAATAACTTATGGTGATAAATGGTAAATTTGTTTTTTGTCAAGTTTTAGGTGGCTTCTATGTATGGGTTTGATTTTAAATCTTTTCACTGTTTTTTTTACCTTTCGTTACATGTATTATGCATTATTGAATCTTCTGCAGTGATTTGGTAGGAAAATTCCTTTTTTTTCCTTTTGTAATAGTGATTATCTTTAATAGTTTAATAACTATATTTAAACTGACATTGTTCTAATTTTGAATTTTCTAATTTTGAGAGCCAATAATTAAATATTAATAAGGACTTCAGCACCTTTACTTCTATCTGTGAATATTTGGGCTGTTTTGAATATTTTAATATTATGGCAAACTCATTTTATTTATTTTTATACATTTCTTATGTGTACAAGTGCAAAAGAATCTCTGGATTTATAGGGGCTGCAAATTAACAACATTGCAAGATAAATGCCAAATTGTTTATGCCACTTGTACAGCAATATTTTAGGAATTCTGTTACTTCACATTTTCTCCAACAATTTTTTGTTGTCTTTGTCTTATTGATATTTAAAAGTTTTTTATATATTATAAATATTATGAAAGATTTTAATTTGTTATTGCATTTTATTTTTATATAAGCTCCCTTTCCCCTCCCCAACCCATTTTAGCTGCGTTTAATCTCAAAAGACCTATGCATATTAAAAAAAAATTATCCTCATCTCTTTTTGAAATCCTTTTCTTTTACATTATAGCTTTTCATTGTTTGAAAAGAGAACTCATATTTTCTATGTTAAATGTTTTTAGAGTAATGTTTTCTTCCCAATTATCCATATAATATGATTTTTTCTGGGTGGGGCTAGAATTGTTTTATATATCTTTTTGGTTTCAGCGTTGTAGGTCAAAGACCTGACCATCTGCTCCTGGAAAAATTTCAGCCTAGAAAACTATGCGGCAGTTCTACTCTGCCCTATAGGGTCGCATTGAGTCAAAATCAACTCGAGGGCACACAGCAACAACAACAACAACAACAGCATCCTCTTACAAAGAACTGTCTATCCATGACTTTTCTTCGCTCACAGGCTTTATGTCTGTTATTTCAGTTGTGACTTTCACTTTCTGGTTTGCCGTTTGTTTGGAATGACTATTATCCATTAAGAATGCCTGTGGTTATAATATGTCCTGCACTTACTGGGGGAACCCTGGTAGTATAGTAGTTAGGAGTTCAGCTGCTAACCGAAAGTTCGGCAGTTGAATCCACCAGACGTTCCTTGAAAACCCTATGGGGCAGTTCTACTCTGTCCTTATGGGGTAGCTATGAGTTGGAATTGACTCGATGGCAAGGGGTTTGATACTAGAGGAAGAGCCCTGGTGGCTCCGTGGATGAGTGCTTGGCTGCTAACTGAAAGGTCAGTGGTTTGAACCCACCAGCGGCTCTGTGGGAGAAAGATGTGACAATCAGCTTCTGTAAAGACTATAGCCTTGGAAACCCTATAGGGTAGTTCTGCTGTCTTACAGGGTCTCCATGAATCAGAATTGACTCGATGGTACACGGCAGTAACAACATACTTTACTGGAATTTATATATTTAAATTATTATTTTGTGTATAATTACTTTCCTTGTGTTGGTTTCCATTATAGATACACGTTTTATTTCATTGTTGTAGAAGAGCTTTTAACATCTTATTTCCCGCATTAAGTTTATTTTCTTTCATACGTTCAACTGAAAATACTTCTATGTCTCTTTATAGTTGTTCTAGCACTAAATAGGATATTTTAAAATGTGTTCTCATAAAAATATTTAGGGTTTCTACTGTCTCCCATAATTATGAAAATCTAAGGCTAGCCTATTTAATCCATCAGAGAAGAAATATGGGGGAAAAAAGATCAAATTGTTGTAAATAGTTACTGGTATTCATAAATGCTGTTTTTATCTCTGTTTGATAATGAGTAGATAAACAGCAAAAGAAAGGTTTTTTGTTTTTTTTTTTTTTGTACCAGTTACTAAAAAGATGAAAAAAATCCACACTGCTTTTCTATGTTGAAAAGAGAGGTGGTGTTGCTAGGCAACATGACACTACCATAGAGAGTATTTTCTTTTAATTAATTTATTTTTTGGTTAAGGAGAGTGCTGCTTGGAGTCAGTTTGAGTAATAGACAAACAGATACAGATCTTAAGGCAGAAGCAATAAAACAAAGATAACAAAAAATAAAACAGTTCAAATTTTCAATAACAAACAAGCAAACAATCTATAAAGGGGAGAATGACTAAAAAAAAAAACAACAGAAAATAAACAGTAGAGAGAAAGCTAGTAACAAATAGGAAACACAGAGATAAAAGAGAACAGCTATAAAACATTGTATATTCAGATAACTATAACACAGCTTGTTATATTTAATCAAAATTAAGAACTACTGCCATGTAATATTTGTTAAATATATTCTACATTTGGGATTAAGGATTTCATGTATATATTCAGTAAGTGTTTATTATGACTACTATAAGAATTGTTTTGACAGTAGTTTAAATTTGGTAGTATTTAATTGAAGTAATAGTAATATCTATATTTTTCCCCAAGGGCCTGCATGTTTAGGTATTTTAATTTTTCTAAATTTAGGTAAGCATAACACTCTTCATAACTAGAATAAATTCAGTTCTAAGTATATGGAAATAACCTTTTGAGTTTCAAATGTCTTGATTCTAAGACTAACCATGTAAAAATCTTTTAGGGGGGACTTGATAAATAGTGGAAACCTTGGTGGCGTAGTGGTTAAGTGCTACAGCTGTCAACTAAAAAGTCGGCAGTTCGAATCCACTACGTGCTTCTTGGAAACCCGATGGGCCAGTTCTACTCTGTCCTATAGGGCCGCTGAGTCGGAATTGACGTGACAGCAGTGAGTTTGGTTTGGTGATAAATAGTAGAAAACAGAAGTGTTATCTTTACATTCTCTAAAAAATGTAGAAGGAAAACAATTTACTCATGAAATTCACTTTGAATAAGTTATATTTTAAAAATACTAGTCAAAGAATAATCTTACCAAGTTCCTGTAATCACTTAAATAATAGCCATAAAACAAATAAAAAAATAGAAAATTATTTTAGAAGAAAGATAAAAAAATACTTCCTGTGTTTCTGGATTGTTTTAGTGGACTTGTTAACAGTAAAAATACTGTAATTACTTATAGGTAGAATAAGCTGGAAGCAATGAGTTTATGAGTCACATTTATGTAATCTACAATTATAATACATTATCCTGTGGTAATCCTATCAAGCTTCCATTTGAGCCATTGTATAATCAGTTAATAGTAAAAGACTTAAAAGAGAAAAAAAATTATTTTTGAAGAAAGAAAAAAGCATCTTGCTATGATTTGGGATCTGTAAAAGCCGACTTATTAGAAGGCGGAATCAACTAGGAAGGCGACTCATTGCTGTTTTCTGGCAATGTGGTGAGAAGACAAAATCCAGTGCTTGCTATAGAGACCTTATTGTTAATTGAGGATGTGCTGGTGAGGAAAATCCTTTGGGAGAGAGGATTCTTGGGGAGAATTCTAGACTACGGGGAAGAACAGGGCATCTCCTCAGGAACTGATCCCAGCGACCCCTCTGTAACATTGAATTATTGCAGGAGGATGAGATAGCCTCAGAGGACTGGAGCTTGGGCCAGCACCTCCCCATCATATAGTAGGGTTGAACCAAAAAAAGATTCCAAGCATCTGACAGTGCAAGGAATGCCAGGACAAGCTTAGTTTTGCTCTTATGGAGGGCCTGTTTTGACAGGATGGAACTGGTGTGATGGAGGGGCCCTGCTCCTGTGGTTCTGACCCTGGCTGGGGAGGCGGGAGGGTAGTGGCATCTGGTACACACTGGAGATGAGACATTGCATCCCCACTCCATCACAGCCTGGTGTTCTGAGTGAGGACTCAGAGATCTGGTCACCCAGAGCATCTGTGGTGGTCCTCTCGGCTCTGCCAGGTGCCCCACCCAGAACATCAGGGATGCTAGGATACTTTCCGAAACATTAAAATTCTTAATAATCTGTCTGTTAAGTAAGTATTTTATGTTCTTAACTTACCAAGGTATCTCACAGCCAGCAGAGACCTCAACCTATTATCTGAGTTTTTCTCTGCTAGGATATAAGCTGGTTTTGATAATAGCCAGTGATTTTTTTTCCCCCCCTGGAAGATTTTTGGCTTGTATTTTATAGGAGCCCTTCTCTTCACATTCTTGGATGATCTTTTCATCTCCTTTGGAAAGTTTCTCCTTTGCCTTTATGGAGTAAATTTACTCTAAATTGGGTATTTGGTGAAAACACATTTTTCATTACCTTGTAGGACTGGAAATTTGCATGAGCACTTTTGCCTCTCTCCCTTTATAACTATTTTTTGTAATTGCAATGATGCTTTCTCAGTTTGGGTATTTTTGATAAGATCTTTAAGTATATCAGTTTTTTTGTCTTCAGTTATGTTAGTGAATTTTTTTTTTTTTTTTTATAGTGAGTTTTTAAATAAGTAACTCAGCCACATCAATCAACTTCTTCAAAATGGCTTTTGATTTGTCTTCCAGGGTGACTCCATTTTCTCATGTATTCTTTGTATCCAGTTCCAGGCTCCCACCATCCAGGTTGTCTTCTTGAAGAGCAGCAGCCCAGTCTCTCTTCTTTCACTAGTGTTGACCCAGAGGCTTGGTCTGACTTTACCTTTTGGAACTTGTTTCATACATACTTTAGAGTTTTCTAGCGTTTTATTCGGTGTAGTAAATTTGCTTCTCCTCTCTTTTCCATTCTTTAGCTTCTTCTGAAAGCATTTTTTACTTCCCTGAAGATCGAATTTTTATCCAAAGCATCTTTTAGTGCTGTCTGAAGTTGTTCTTCATTCTTCTGATGTTTTCTGAAGGCTGTTTTTGTTGCAGCTATATGAAATTGATTGTGTTTTGATGCATCTTCTGAGGACTGAATCTTTCTTCTAACCCCAGTTGCCAGTTTAACTTGTTATAAACATTCAGATTTCTCTTCTTTCAGCTCTTTTCTGAAGGTCTCTATTATAAGCCAAAATAAAGAATTGGAGCTTTCCAGCACTTTATTAAAGGCTTCTAGTTGTTGTATTTCTAATAATTTGTTCTTGAGTCTGGTTCTACTATAGATGGTTCAAGATCTCCAAAGTCTTTTTGAATGGGATAATCTCATAAATTTGTTATCTTTCTTTCAGAATGACAATAATTCTACTGACCCCTTCTTTGTCCCTACTTGCATAGTAGGTTTTAATAATTAAAAATCATACTATGATTGTCAATATTCCCATCTCCTAAGGGGCCAAGAGCCCCCTAGCAGCACTGCCATCTCCTGTCATAGCATGTCCAGGACCAGTTTGTCAAAGAGCATCACAGCCATCAGTGGACCTTCCATGGCCCCTGAGGCCAGTGCTGAGGTTGCCAGGACACTTGTCTGCCACAGGAGACTAATGAGCATTTTGCCCAGAACCAAATAAGTACCTAGCAATCAGGAGACACCTCAGTGGAAGTGAGGGAGGGGGACTAAGAACAGTAGAATAGAGCCGCCCAAACTCTGTCACATCCTGACACACAGAAACCATAATAATATCATGTGACCCCAGGGGATATGCTTGAGGCTCTGGAGTCAGAGGTGATGGCCTGGGGCTCTGGTTACTCTAGGTGCCGCCTTGCTGTCCTGAGGACTCAGGGGATCCAGTCTTGTCATACCCATAATCCATTCAGGGGTTCTCTCTTAGGAAGCTTAGCTGTGTTGGATTATAGCTCCTACCTTGGGCACTGTTCCTCCTTCCCTTCAATAAACTTCTCATTCTGTGACCATAGAGAACTCATCCTACTCATAAAAAACACAAGAGGCTCCTGACTCAGTGCCCTCTTTTGTCTATGTCCGGCCGGTCTTGAATGTTCCTGTGCAGGCAGTGTGAGAGGGGGCTACGAATGACTCTTCTAACAGCTGTTGTAGAGCCAAGTTCCTACTCGTGGTGACCCCGTGTGTGTCAGAGTAGAAATGTGCTCCATAGAATCTTCAAGGGCTGACTTTTTTGGACGTAGATGACCAGGACTTTCTTCTGAGGTGCCTCTGGGTGGATTCAAACCTCCAGCCTTTGTGGTTAGCAGCTGAGCAGTTTAATCGTTTGTACCATATCCAGGGACTCCATGCCAAGGGTTTAAACTTTCTTCACTAATTTCATCTTTAAAAAAAGCTAAGGAAGAAGTAGGCAATGGAATTTTTAAAGTCTTCGTATATCAAGGATGTGCAGTCCAACTGTAAACCCAGAAATCATGATTTTTTAAACTCTCAGTGTGGTAAAATGTGTGGTGATACAGAAAGGCCTTTTGGGTGCTGATGTTCACAGTCTTAATCTTCGGGGTATTAGATACTGAATGGAAGTCTCTTGTGGTAGGAGTGTTCGACTACCCGAGCTCCTCTTCAGTTGGAGGCTGGTGTGAGCGTATGTGTATATCTATCTGTCTATAGATATATAGATATATCGCTAGCTAGTATTGATTATCAGGTAGATTGGAGAATATGCAGTGTATTAAATAAACTTTAAAAAATTAATGTATGCTATTAAACAGACTATTTTATGGAAGCCTAAGCATCTGGAAAAATATCTGTGGATATAGATCTTTTTATGAATTTCTCTATAAAAAAGGAATTTAACACTTGTGGGGTGATCCTTTACCTCCCCCCGCTTTGCTACAGAAGTTATTTGTATAGAGGCTAGAAAAATCAGGAAAACAAAGAAAAATAATTAACTATTGTAAATGTCTTCCATTTAATGTGCACATTCTCTAGTTAATACCAATGGTATCTCCTTTTTATTCTGGATATTCCCCAATATAATCAACACTCAAATGTGTGAGCAACAGATAGGAAGATGAGGGAAAACCAAATTTCAATTTCATTGCAATTAGAAATATCTTTTCATCTTGATTATTTCTTAAGTGTAGTTTTTTTGTTATGAATTTTTTCCTAAGGACAAGACAGATATGCTTCCATTTGGGCTGGTTTATTGGTATATCTTTCTTTTAGGATAGTTTCATAAAGCAAAACATTTCCTGGAAAATGGAAGAACATTTTATTTATACTAAGTACTCAGTCTTAGAAAGATGCATGACTTGTGTGTATTATTTTATGAACTCTTTTTATGTGATAATGTTATTCATGTCTACCTCCTAATAAAAGTGTTATCCCACATATAATTGAAAGTGATGTGTAAAAACAGTTTGAAAGGAAAATTTAATGTTAAATAATTATAGCTGTCAATTTATTTAAATCATTTAGTAGAATTTACTAAAAAAAAATTTATTTGGATAATGTTCTAGTTATAGATTCTAGGCCAGGTATAGTGTAGCATGTATCATATTTGGATAGGAAAAAAATCAACCTTGAGATTGTGCTCATAGTGGTTCATCTAGTTCAAAAACTTCTGTATGATGGTACCCAAACAGTTTACTGAGTCAAGATTTTGCAAGACTGAGCATAACTAAATTAACATAGACGTTTCTGAAGAGTTTATTTAAGTATATATCAATCATTAATTAGTTCAGTAAACAGATATTGAACACCTACTATGGACCAAGCACTGGGTTACACACCAGGAATTTAAATAGGGAAGAAAGACCGTTCCTACCCTCAGCATGTTTAGTAGAGTGAAGTAGAGAGATGTGTCATTAGAGGACTACAATGCAGCAAGAGAAATGATCTGAGAGATGCCCAGTTGACACTTTGATGAGATCATTAACCCAGATGGGATTAGTGAGTGTCAGGGAGACTTCTTCTTGGAAGTGATATTAAGATTCACAGACTGTATTGTGGGGTTTGGATATTGACAGCCAATTGGTTCTCACTAGTCAAGTGGTGAAGTATTACTGAGGGAAATATATCTGAGTCTTGATAAAATAACTTCTAGGGTGCTCGTTTTTTTTTTTTTTTAGGGTGCTCGTGTGTTCATTTATGATGAATAGAGAGAGAGAGAGGGAAAAAAATCTCTATGTGCGAGAATACTTGAATTGCCGTAAGCTTAATTTTCTGCCTGTGTTTGAGCCATGTGGGGTACCGAATCATCATCAGAAGTATGTTCTTGATTTAATGTGAGAAGTCATCACCACTGAGAGGGAAAATCCATGGAAAGCCAAATCACAATCAGAAGGTTGCTATGTGAGCATCAGATCAGTTGAATTTGAAAAAAATTATTAGAAAGTTGGCATTATACAAAGGCAGTTCACAGTAGAGATAACCATTTTTTTAAGCGCAAATATTCAGTACTCATTGGCTGCAATGCCACTTTCACAATTTGGATTACATCATAAATAAAATAATAATTATTATGATAGATTCCATATGTTAAAATCATCCTATGATCTCTATTTTAAAGATGGGGAAGCTGAGGCTAAGAAAATCACTAGCTTTGTGTTTTGGGGGGGGGTTATTTAAACTTCTGGGCCTCATTTTCCTTTTCTATAAAATGAAGATGATAATGGTATATGCCAATAATACTTAGATGTATTGATACTATTGCTAATATGTTGATGTCCCCTGTCTGACATGTAATATGCACTGCTTAAGCCATAATACCAGAACCAAAACCAAACCTTCTGCTGTTGAGTCAATTCTGACTCACTTATTAAATGTTGTTGCAACTAAGAGAAATCAGAAAACAGATTAAAACAGAATTGCAGAACTAGTTTTTTATTTAAAAAAAATTTTAGAGCTAGTTTTTAATGTAGGAATTTCTGATTTTAAAAATTCAGGTAATGACTTTAGGTACCTAAAATTCCCTGTGCTAGGCCTTGAATGTTTACTATAACTGGCATAATTTCCATTTAATTTTCTCATTCAGTCATTTTGTTTTCTCCAGACATCATATGATTGCACTTCTTGACGAATTCAAAGATGCAAACTTTAATAACTTCTTTATTTTTTATGGTCCTGGCTCCCCTGAACTAAACATGAGCACACACACACACATAAACACACCATTCTTATTTATAGTGCTTTACAATTTACAGAACACTTTTCAAAAATCACTCATTCACCCAACCCTACTCCCTTTTTTGGGGAGGGGGGCTGCTGTCACCATTAACCAGGATGGAGATTACAAATAGTAAGCATGATGTGGTTTGGTATATGCAGAGTTTATGGGCCTTATGTGAATATTTGGACTAGGGGTTGGGAATTTTATGTATAATAGTAGTTTTTTTTTTTTTTTTTTTAGTATAGATAACATGAATATTTAAAAAAGACTACATAGGAAAAGTTCATATTCAAAAGTTGCATATTTAAATTGTACTTGCTTTTACCTTAATATCCTTTATAGCATATGCCTTTCGAGTATTTTATCTTTGTTTGACCTTGTAACTTTAAATGTGGTATTTACACTTAAACCCACTGCTGTCACGTAGATTCTGACTCTTGTAGAAGAAAGTAGAACTGCCTTGTAGGGTTTCCAAGGAGCATCTGGTGGATTCAAACTTCTGACCTTTTGATTAGCAGCTGTAGCTGTTAATGACTGTGCCATTACGGTTCCACTTACACTTAGGTGATTTAATATATCTTATTTTAGATGAATGGAATAATGAGTAATATTCACATAGTTTAAAAATAATGAGGATTTTGATCTGACCTCATCATAACTAACACTTTCCACTAGTTTTAAAAAATAAGAATATTAAAGTAAGAGCAACTGAAATGACGTATAGGAATTAGGTAAACAATAATTTCTAAAATTATAACTTGTTAGAGCCGTATTATAGTTTATAAAAATCTAAATTCAAGTGTTCTTTCATATATATAGATATATGTATATCTATATATATTATCTCTTTGAGCATCATTGCTTTGTTAAGTTATAAAACACTAAAGTATATTTCAGTTATGAAAGGTGTTAGTTAAAGTTATGTCCTCCTCTGTGCTTTCCATAAAATGTGTTCTTTTTTTATTACATTAACAATTTAAGGAAAAAAAAAGAGCATAGAAGTTAGAATTTTCCCCTTTTCATCAAAGAATCATGGGAGATACTATGTCACATTCCAGAAAAGAACATGCGTTTAAAAAAAATCATTGTCAACTTGATTTTTAATGTATCATTTATGGGGAACAGATGGAGGAGTTACAATTATAAGCAATGAAATACAAAAATCACCTAGCCTGATGGTTTTTAGTAGGCAATTTGCATGATCAAATTAAATTGGAAAAAATAGGACACTTAATTCTATAGATGACAGTGGTTTCATTTTTCCTGTAATCTCATGTATCCCTATTTTTCTTGATTGCGCAGTTCCCTCATGTTATTCCTCTTCTCATTTTTTTTCTCCGATTTAGTTGCTCCAGCATTCTGGAGCTGACTATTTAGAGATTTAAACCAGATTCTAGTGCTGGAAATCCATTTATGTTACAGGATTCACATGAAATAAAAGAACTATTGAATTAAAGCACAAAATAGTTCACTAAGAGGCATTGTGGAAGTGAATAATGTCCGAATAAAAAGTAGTAGACTTTATTTCCATAACTAAGAATTTAGTTAAACATACCTTAATTTACTTCCTTAATTAATATCTACTTTTTTTTTTTTAAAGTTAAGTAGCATAGAATTCTGGAAATTTAACCTGGATTTTACCATTAGTAAGAGAGGTACAAAATATTCTATACCAGTTGTAATCATGCATGACTTTAATCAGATATTTGGAGACCTATTTCAATTGCCTGCAGTGTTAGCTATTCAAATATTCTGTAAGATTCCCTTATAACTCGAGAACCAGATGACTCATTTCCCTTAGACAGCTCAGCTTGTGCAATTTTAGCTGTGGAGAACGAGCTGCCCATTACTCTTTATCACCGTTCTCTGTTGAATGTGTTTGCTCTTTCTTCCTTTCCATTGCTTGTGTTTGTTTATCTAATTTGGATTATTAGCATGCCATAATGGTCTATAATTTTTTCCCCTCAGTCATTTACTTCTCAAGCAGGAAATTTCTTAGTGCTCCTGAGGACAACAACAACGGGTGATTTTTTTTTTTTAAATTCACAAAGTTAAAAGTTTGGAAGAGATTCATATCTTTAAGAAAAGATTTAGTCAAGTGTTGACTCATAATATTTACCCATATTTTTTATTGTAAATATGCAAAAATGATATAGAACCCATCTTGGCGATAAATGCCAAACAGGGTAATCCTTAAATTAATGAAGTTTGATCTTTAATTTTTAATATAAGTATTATAGTATTTTACAAATTATGAAAGATAATTTGATTCTTGTTTGTGTAGTCTTTAGAATGTGGTGCACCTCTAAACCCAGTTACGAAAGTTCAAATCTAGGCTCTGTCCATTTCTACTCAGAGGAGGCAAGTCCTTTAACCTCTGTACCTCAGTTTCCTTATTTGAAAAAGTGAATATAACAGTACTTTTAGGCCTACTTTAAGGTTTAAAAGAATTGAGACATATAAAGCACTTACAGCAATGCCTGTTACAGAGCAAATACTCAGGAAGAGTTAGCTATTAAAGGATTATTAATAGTGTAGAGAATTTGAAAATACAGATAGAATACGGAAGAATAGAATCACTTGAAATGCCGTCACACAGAAATAACAGTCACTAACATTGTGAAGTGTGTTTTTTCATTGTTATTTTATGCTTAGATATGTTTTTATTTAAAAGTGGTATCATAGTATTTTTTTTTTAGTATACATCTTAGTTTTTTTAATGTATGCTGAATTTATTTTAATACCTCTTAGTTTGTAACATTGTTTCATTCTCTTAATATAATATGAAAATTTTTCATGAAGTCACATATCGTACTATACATTATTTAAATGACATTATAGTATTACAGTAATATACGGTAGTCTATGTAATCCCCGTGAGCTAAGCATATTTTAATTTTTTTTTCTGCTATAAACAGTGTCTCTGCAGATATTCTTGTAATGGTCATCATTTTATTCACTTTAGATTATTTCAAGATATATAAAAATGTCTCTATAGTTCAATTATAATTTAAAGCAATCTGTAAGTGATCCCATTTCAAGTATTTGGAAATACATGACCTCCTTAAGATACACGGAAGTCTTTAATCTTTCTGCATTGTTTTCTTCTGAAAACCCTTAGGATTTTATTAGAGTTTTTCAAAACAAGTATATACTTGAGATGCTGACCAGAAATGACATATGTTATAGAGGGAAATGCTACTTGCCATTGTTAATTATACAACATAGCTCTTTTTTTTTTTTTTAATAACTGACACAGTAACACTGATTCATATCCAATTAAGCATTAACTGTTTAATTTAGTCATTTCATGTATTCACAAATTTACGGTAGTATTTTAAAAGTAGGATTTAAATATGTGTCATATCCATGTATATTTAAAATGTTCATGTAATAATGATGCTTGACTTTTATATGCTATATACACATAACAAAAACTTTTAGCATGTCAGGCTATGAGTTGGTACCGAATCGATGGCAATGGGTTTTTATTTTTACCACCCTAATAAAAAAATATAAATCCTTGTCTCAGCCCAGCCTCCTGTCTCCTCTAAAGTTGTAATTTTCACATCCTTTTAAAGGAACTATCTTGGAATTGTTTAATTTAACTCAACATGACATTTTATAATGATGTCATTTTTGCTAGTTGCCATTGAATTGGCACCGACCGATTCATGGCGACCTTATGTATAACAGAATGAACCTGGTCCTCTGCCATCTTCATGATCATTGGCACAGTTGAGTCTAATGTCGTGACTGTTGTGTCAGTCCATCTCATTGAGGGTTTCCCTCGTTTTCACTGACCCTCTACTTTACCAACCATGATGTCCTTTTCTAGTGATTGATCTTACTTGATGATGTCATCCTTGCTTCTAAGGAGCATTTTGTTTGTATTTCTTCTAAGACTGATTGGTTTGTTCTTCTGGTAGTACATAGAATATTCAGCATATTTTTTTTGCCAATGCCACAGTTTAAATGAATCAATTATTCTTCTGTCTTCCTTTTTCATTGTTCAGCATTTGCTTACATATGAGGCAGTTGAAAGAAAAAACCAAGGCTTGGGTCAGGCACACCTTAGTCATCAAAGTGTGACGTCTTTTCTTTCTGAAACATTAAAGAGGTCTTTTGCTACAGATTTTCCCAAATCAACAAATTGTTTTTTTGACTGCTGCTTCCATGGACGCTGTTTATTGATCCAAGTAGAATGGAGTCATTGACAGCTTCAAGTTCTTCATTTATTATGGTGCTGTTTATGGGCCTGTTTGTGAGGTGAATAGTCACTGAAGATCTTTAAAAAGTTTTAAACTAATATGGTATTTTTCCATTGTTAACAAGAAAGGTGTGTTAAAGTTTTCCATTGATAGCAAATATTTTTTTATATTTTAAACGCTGTTTTCTTCTCAGTTTCCTATTGTTGTATCTTTGTGGATTTTACCTTTTACCACATCAGTCATAAAAATGTATAAAACAGTCCTGTCTTTCGTATTTGCCTGGCTCGTCCCTTATTTTTAAATGCTGTTATTTGATATAGGGATAATCTTGTATATAACAGAGAGGGACTTTTTGTTATTTTTGAGTCTGAGAATCTTTGTGTTTTAATAGTGAACTTTACCCATTTTACATTTACGTTTAGTTATACATTTGGACTTGCATTCGTACACTACCTTAGCCCCATCTCCCTCCCTTCTGCCCCATCTTCCATGGACCTGTGGTGTTTCCTGTCTCTCTCCCTCCCTCCGTTTTCTTTCCTCCTTTCCTTTCTTTCTTCTTCCTTTCTTCTTGCTGATATTTTCATTTTTTTCTCTTGACTACTAAGTCATATGCTATATTTTGATTCTATAAGTATTTCATATTAATTTTTTAACGTATTTGCATGTATTGACTTCTCTTCCAGTCAATAAATACCAGAGTCAATAAATAGAGTCAGGCTCTATTGAGTCCCTTCATTAAGCTGATAAATTTGGCTTGTTTTTATTTTGTTTGTAACAATCCTTTCTGCTTTTTTGTTAGAATAAATTGTGTTTGAAAGCAGTTTTCTTATTTATTTACTTATCAGTGCTATGAAACCTCTTGAAAAAATAATTTAAAATATTTATACTAAGCTTCATATGTATGTTGAAGACAATCATATCACCCTTTGTCTAAGTTTCTTACACTTTTGTTGCCTGTTTATATCTATTTTTATACCATATCTTCCTTATACTTGAGAAGTAGAAATAAATGGTGTTTGTGTTTGAATAATAGTTTGAGAATTGTTGTAGAGATTAGCTTCTTAGTTTTCTCTAACTGCTGTATTCCAAAGTATTTTGTTGTTCCTGGGAGGAAAATCATTTATTTTGAGGAAAAATATAAAGTTCTGTTCTAATGTATTGTGTGATATAGCACAGTCCTACGTTCTTAGAAGGTAGCTGGAAATAAAGATTGATTCTTAAGTGACAGATCTGAACGTGAGATTTGAGGGTGAATAACTTAGTGATAGCTGGGGCAGCCACTCTCCCACCTCTTGTTTCTCCTTATTCAATTTCTAAAGCCATTAGTTAATTTATCTATGGTGCTATTTTTTAAAGATGACTACATTTCTTGATGAATATGTCTGTTATAGAAGCACATAGTGAACTAATAATGAATAACAATAATAATGAAGTTAAAAAAATTAGTAAACTAGTAACTGAACTCTTTTTTAATTTTTATTTATTTTGATTTTTTATAAAATTTTTTTATCGTGCTTTAAGTGAAAATTTACAAATCGAGTCAGTCTCTCATACAAACATTTATATAAACCACCTTGCTATATACTCCTAATTGCTCTCCCCCTAATGAGACAGCCTGCTCCTTCCCTCTACTCTCTCTTTTCATGTCCATTCCACCAGCTTCTAACTCCTTCTGTCTCTCATCTCCCCTCCAGATAGGAGGTGCCAACATAGCCTCAAGTGTCTACTTGATCCCAGAAGCTCGTTCTTCACCAAGGAGCTGAACTCTTAACTACTGTACCACCAGGGCTCCAAACAAGGGGCCAAAACCAAAACCCAAACCCATCGTCATCGAGTTGAACTGCTGACCTTTTTGTTAGCAGCCGAGCTCTTAACCACTATACCACCAGGGCTCCAAACAAAGAGTAGTTATTAAAAAATAGAAAATAAAGTATACTTTGATTTTTTGTTTTTTCCTGCTTTTAAGACCAAGCCAAAACCAAACCCATGGCTGTCCAGTCTATTCCAACTCATAGCGACCCTCTAGGATAGAGTAGAACAGCCACCTAGGGTTTCCGAGGAGTGGTTGGTGGATTCATACTGCTGACCTTTTCATTAATAGCCATAGCTCTTAACCGCCACACCACCAGGACTCTGTTTTTAAGACAGTGATGTTAAATAACTGTTTTCCTGTAAAGTCTTCATATTGTAATTCAAATGAATTCCAAACTTGCCCAGGATCTATGTAATGCGGACCCTGTCCACCTTTCCAATTTTTCCTTCTAGCACTATATACCTTATATACCTTATTTCACTCTACACTAGGCTTGCTGACTTCATGCCTTTGGAATTAGTGAAGTTTATAGATATCTCAGGGTCTTTCCAGTCCCTCTTCCCTGTCTCACCAGCATAGAAAGCCTTGCCTAACTGTGCTGTTTATGTCAAGTACCATTTCCTCCTCACTCTCTATCGTATTACCTTCTTTTTTTTTCTCCATAGCATTTAACACTATCTGAAATTATCATATAACATTGAATGCTGATATTTTAAGTTTGTATGTTTACCCTGTGGAAACCCTGGTGATGCAGTAGTTTTATTAGTTCTTGGCTGCTAATGAAAGGTTGCCAGTTCAGATCCACCAACTGCTGGGGAGAAAGATGTGGCAGCCTGCTTCTGTAAAGATTACAGCGTTGTAAACCCTATGGGGCAGTTCTACTTTGTCCTGTAGGTTTGCTGTGAGTCAGAATCGAACAGAATAGATTTTTTTTTTTTTATGTTTATCATATTTTAAAAAAGCTTTTTAAATATATTTGAATCTATTTTATATTATTTACGTAATATATAACATTTATGGAGCCCTGGTGGCATAGCGATTAAGAGCTCAGCTGCTTACCAAAAGGTCAGCAGTTTGAATCCACCAAGCCACTCCTTGGAAACCCTATGGGGCAGTTCTGCTCTGTCCTGTAGGGTCACAATGAATTGGAATCAATTTGACGGCAGTGGGTTTGGTTTTTATAACATTTATATTACATAATAAATATATATGTGTAATGTTTTAATATATTTTTGTGTTTAATGTATTTTTATAAGTATGTTTTTTATCGTTTCTGTGCCCCATCAAAATGTAAGCTGTATGAGGGCGGGGGGGGCGGGGGGCAGAGTATTAGCATAAGCTCAAAAAATATTTTTAATGAAATAATGTTTTCTAGTAAACCCATACAGATCAAATTTCCATGAGTTATTTATGTATAAATAATTACAGAGTATCTATTTCAGAGTATCAGTCAATTAATGAGGATCTTACTTTTTAAAGAAAGGAACATGGCTATCATTTAATCTAGCTATATCAAACAAGGTTAATTTGAATGTATTCTATGAATTTAAAAAATACAATCAATTTTGTAATTCCTGCGTGACCAGGGAAATAAAAGTCCTCATATAGCCAATATTGCATTGGTCATTGAGGGTTGTTCAGAAGGGCTCTATAGACAATAGATTTGGGCCAGATTAAATGGGATTATGCAAACCACTAGATAATGGCACATGGGTACTTTTTAAACCGTCATTTGTCTTAAAATTGTATATGGTGTTACATGGAATCAGATTATCCTAAGAAAACTTATGGTGAAACCCTGCTGACTATACTGAGGGAAATATATGTTTTCCATGTGAGAAAATAGCTTCTGTCACTGAATCTTTATATTATAGTGAGTGTAAGTGTCATTTTAATGCCTAAGAACACCTAGATTAGGGTGGAGAGCAGGATTTATTGATATTGTGAAGAATCGTAGAGCAGTTTTTTTTTTTTTTAACGCTTAAAAAAGGTTAAATATGTAATATAAGTTGCCCAGTTTTGAGGTCCATTAGTAAGAAGGGGGGTGGAGAGCTTGAAGGGGATTCTTGAGAAAGGCAAGTGTATAAATTGAGAGTTTAAAAACAAATCAGAATGACAAAGAAAGGCTAAAGGATGGGATTGTTCAGACTTGAGACTAGAAGAGTGGGGAGTTAATAACAGTTTTCAAGGATAAAGAGTTCTTACAAAAGAAAGATGACTAGCTGTTTTCCATCTTGACTGAGAACAGAACAAGAAGATAGAATTTAACAAATATTTGTTGAGGAGCTTCATTGAGTGCATAACAAGAGGGTGGGAAGCATAGGGACGTTAGATTAGAACGTTAGATTAAACCTCTCCTTGAGAGGTTTTGAGTTTTGTTTCTGGAGATGTTTCAAACAAAATAGATTTTCACTTCATAGCTTTATCAATAGGCAGTAGCGTCAATTCAATTCAAAAAAACATTTATTGCTTTCTTAAGGTCCTTCCAGTTCAATGATGACAGCAATCTGTCAGTGATTATAGAGTGATGAGCCCATCTTATAGCACAAGGCATTTAAGATAATAATAACCATCATCATATTAATTATAATAGTTTAGTCAAACTAGTAAAAAGAATAAAGGTAAAGGGTATTCATAGTATCCTTCCCTAGAGAATTAGGCAAAGCATGTTTCAATATGAATTATAGGAAGCATTAAGATATTTGGACTATTCAAATATATTAACATAGATGTCTTATGATAGGAATAAATGAATAATATGTTAATGAAGAGGAAATCATCTTGAGTTACAACGTAATATAATTTTCCCTAGAAAAATATCTGTTTGAAAATTAAGCTCTAGAAGAATTTTCCTGTTTGCAATGTTATCATATATATTGACAATTTAATTTTATTATAGTAGTTATTTTATTGGTGATTAAAGTCAACATTTAATTATTTTAATAATAATAGCAAGACATTTATCCAGATTATCAAATTAGAGTATGTAATATATTTTTATATAACTTCATATATTACTAACATTGCTGTATGCTGGTCATATTTACCTGCGAAGCTGGTCACCTTTTATGGATTGTATCAATATGGCAGTGTTTATCAAACCTTCACACTGAAATCCCACTAATGGTAAAGAAGGAACCCCTGCACACCTACGGAGGGCCTGGGACTTTAGCTCACCAGGGGGAATGCCCATCAAGTCTTTACTGCATTTAATTTTAATATTAATGCAAATCTTGTATTTTACATATAATATATAGTTTTTATTCATTCATTAAACACCAGGTATGTTTTTTTTTTGTGTGTGTGTGTCAGACACTGTTTAAAGCACTGAGGACATAGCAGCAAACAAAATAGAGGAGAATTCAAGCTCTCGGGGAGATTGCATTCCCTTTTGATTAAAGACGATAAGCAAAATAAATAAATACTCTATGGAGTTAGTATAAGATTTGTCAGTTTTGATATTAAAATGATATTTGAATGACTTATGCCCAGAAACAGATTTTTTTCCTACTATTCCTATTGGGTTAATGGTGGGATGCTTTTTCAATGATACTATCAATTTCAGGAACTGGTTTAAATTAGAAAGTACTTATATCACTTATTCATTTCAGCAATGAGGCGATTATTGTTCTTTCTTTAGCCTTCACTGTATTTGGAGATTGAATACAATCATGTGGGGTGGGAGGCCATCCGTTTCCTTTTTCACCGCTTAAATAGTACATCCAGATGGTCTTTAACGGGAGAGCCAGAAAATCAAGTCAAGGAGGGACCGCAGCACAGCATTTGCAGGCGGTAATGGTGGAAGTTTTCATAAGTATTTTTTTGGTGACAAGTTAAATCACTTGTGGTTTATGGCGGGAAGGAAGGGTCACTAAATCTTCACACTTCTCTTGTCTCTGTGATAATCTCGTGAGAGGATAAGTTCCCAGACTAAAGATGACTGATAATGCCATTAATTTAGAAAGTGGTACTGTAATTTTCGCCACATGTAAACTAAGCCTTGCAATCTACATGAGCAACTGTCTTCATCCACTTCTCAAATTTCATTTTCATTGCAGCATTTTGGTCACATACCGTAAATATACTATTTTCCTTATAATTTTTTATGAGTCATGTCTAAGCTTGTAGAATATCGAAGTAGTCCAAATTTGCAATTCTCTATAGTAGGGGGCTGGGTTTGGTTTTGGGGATAGCAGGGGAAGCAATTTGTTGATTTACCTGATTTCACTTTTTAATCTCTGACAAAACATCTTTTGTCTTTTTTCCTTCATGAAGAAAAATTCTCTAACTGGTACTTTTTCTCCAGTGAAATGCAGCAGAGCACATTCCTATCTATTTCATTAACTTTGTCTAAAAAGAAAATTATCTTAATATACTTTTGATCATTTTTAGCAATAAAATTTGACAGTTTTTCCACTTATACCATTTGTAAGCTTTACCACTTGTACTGAGAAAAAGGTGGCAAATTCTTGGCAACAAGGGGTAGTTTGAGGAGAAGTGATAGCTAGCTCCTGGAGCACCCAGGAAGTGGCCTGGCTGGAGCACCCAGGAAGTGGCCTGGCTGATGCTTTGAATCCTCTTCTGCTTCTGTTTTTCATGGATTCGGCATTGTCTGTGCACCTGATTCTTCACTTTTTCCAATTAATAACATGCTTGTTTAAAAATTGAAAGACATAAATGAAAAGAAACACATATGCTACTGACAGGTTTTTCATTGATTGTTTTAACTCTAACTAGGAAAATTAACACATTACCCCAAATACCTGTATTTTAAATAGGGTGAAATGGTGAACATGGCAAAAATCAGCAAGTTCTTGATATCCATCCTAGAAAAAATGAATTTGTTTTACCTTCATTCTCCACCAGTTATTCAGGTATTGTATGAATGTATTAAATTGCATCGACGGCAATGAGTTATGAGTAGTATAAATAAACAGCCTGATTTTTCTGCCTGAATGCTTCTTTTTAGTCCAAAGCAGACCCAACCAAAGTATTACAGTATACAGCTTCAAAATTTACTCCTATTTCATTAGCAAAAGAGGGGAGGGGTTCTCTTTACTTTGGTTTTTCCTTATAGATTTTTTTTTTTTAACACTTACTGTGCTATTTTCAATCCTTTATTTTGTTTGTTTTCTAAACTAAATTTTTAATGCTACAAATTTTCCTCTGAAAATCCATGTTAGCTTTACCTAATAGATTGTGAAGCCATTCCTTTGTATTGTTCTTAATATACTTTAAAAACAAACCTTAATCTAACATATGTGTGGCGAAACTTAAAATAAACAAAATCAGAAGGAAAATGATCGCCTGAGAATCTAACAAATGACAAAGAAAAATGATTAAAGGATGTGCACAGACAATATGTAAAGGAGAAAATATAAGCAGACAGTAAATATATGAAAAGGTGTTCAGCTTCATTAGTAGTCACAAAATTATAATACGGTTTTCAAATTAAAATTGGCAAATATGTAGACTATTAATATCCAGCACTAGCAATGTTTCTGGTATCTAAGCATTTTCATACATTGCTAGTGGAATGTGAATTGCGATAAACATTTGGTGAATTCTCTAGTAATGTGTATTAAAATGAAAAAAAAAAAAAAATCCTGAAATTTCCACCTTGAAGAATTTATCCCACAATAAGAAAATCACCATCAGACATGTAGAAGGTATATAAAAACTGAAAAAAACAAACCTGTTGCCGTTGAGTTGATTCTGACTCATAGCGACCCTATAGGACAGAGTGGAGCTGCTCCATAAAGGTTCCAAGGAGTAGCTGGTGGATTTGAATTGCCGATCTTCTGGTTAGTAGCCAAGCTCCTAAGTACCACGTTACCATGGCTCCAAAAAGTGTATATTACATCGTTATTTGTAATAGCAAAATGCTAGGAAAACAAAACTATATTTCATTTACTAATTATTGAATAATATGTGAAATTTTAAGCAGTTATTAGAATTTTAGATCCATATCTATTAACCTGAGGTGATATCCACATACCATGTTATCTGAAAAAAAAATTAACCCATTTTTAAAAAAGTGGACCCCTTTGAAAGACAACTATGAGAACATACACACGCTCATGTACATACACACAGAAATGTCACTAAATAAAACATGTAAACATATGTTTGTGTGGGGTTGGAGAACTTTAGAAAAATAGTAACTGTGCTTTAAGTGGCTAGCTCAGTGGTTTGGATTTAGCTGTAAGGTGGAGAGTAGGACATTATTAATTTTATATAACTTTGTATTTTTTACACAGGCATGTATCACTTTTGTAATTAAACATTAAAATTTTGACATTAAAAATTAAACTTAAAAATTGCTAATACATTTATAATATGCATAATTTTCAATTTTTTTTATATTGGGAAGTGTATTGTGGAAGGAAAGAAGGTTAATGGTGTCTTTATTACTACACATTTTCTTTTTATAATTTATTTTTGTTGTTGTTGAGAATATACAGGGCAGAACATATACCAATTCAGCAACTTCTACATGTACAATCCAGTGACATTTGATTACATTTTTTGAGTTGTGCAACCATTCTTACTCTCCTTTTCTGAGTTGTTTCTCCCTCATTAACATAAACACACTGCCTCTTAAATTTCCTGTCTGATCTTTCGAGTTCCTGTTGTCAATTTGATTCCATATAGATAGATTCTAAAAGAGCTCAGTGCTCAAGGCAGACCTTCTTTACTAGTTAAGCTAAACTGTTGTTTGGTTTTGTGAAGACTTCAGGGAATATTTTTAGTTTAAGGTTTAAAGATTATTTCAGAGCAATTGTTTCAGGGGTTCATCCAGCCTGTATGGCTTCAGAAAGTCTGGATTCCGTGAGCATTTGAAATTCTGTTTTGCATTTCATTTTTGCTGAGTATTCTTCTATAGAATCTTTGATCCAAACATTCAGTAATGGTAGCTGGGCCCCACCCAGTTCTTCTGTTCTCCTGGCAAAGGAGATATTTGTTCATGGAGGCAGTTGGCCTCACATTCTGTTTCCGACTCTCCTTCTTCCTCTTTTGCTCCAGGTGAATAGAGACCAATTGCTGTACCTTGAATGAGCCCTTGTAAGCTTCTAAGACCCCAGGCGCTATGCAAAGAAGTAGGAGGTAGAACAGAAACGCTGAACACATTATCAGTCCAGTTAGCTGAGATATACCATGAAACCATGACCCAAAATCTCCAGACAAAGGAGCCATATCCCGGTAGGTATTTGATTGTACATAAGCCATAAGCAGCCTCGGCAGCACCTTTTTTTTTTTTTTTTTTTTTGTAAATACATCTTTCACACAACTTTTGCCAATTCCAACTTTTTACAGGTGTACAACGTGTTGAAAGCCTTTTCATTATTTGACTGTGTACCCCTTCCCTTAATCACCGGTATTTTTTCATCATTGTAAACTGAATCTCAGTATTCCATAAGCAGTAATCCACCTTCCCACCCTCTTTCCTCTCGTTCATGGTAACCACTAAGAAACATTGGTCTCTTAAGAAATAGGCAGATAGCAATTGCCTGTTCTTTCTTTTTATAACAGTGGGGTCATACAGTAGTTGTTCTTTTGTGATTGACTTATTTCACTCAATATTATGTCTTCAAGCTCCATCTATATTGTAGCATGTATCAAGACTGCATTTCTCTTACTGCCTGAATAGTATTCCATTGTATGTATGTACTGCATTTTGTTTCTCCACTCATCCATTGATGAGCATTTAGGTTGTTTCCATCATCTCACTATTGTGAATAGTACTAAAGCCTTGAAAAAAAAAAAAAACTGATTGTAGGGAAAAAAAATGATGTATTTTGTAGGAGACAATTTTGTTTGTTGGTTGGCTTAACTAAAGAGAAGAGAAACCTGGTTTCTAAGGTTACAAACTTCTTATTTAGAAAATTGATTCATGAGTACCTGCTAAGATCAGTTTCTTTTTCCTATGCACCAATGGTATGCTTGATGGACTAGCATTGGTCCTGTTCATTTGACGTGACTACAGAGTTTATAATATTAAGTATATTAGGAAACACCTAAGTTCCATATTTTGTAGGTACTTAATGCAGAAAATCCTTTTCCATCATGAAATTCTTGAAAATAACACAATTTTGGATAACTTAGGTAATCTGACTGTATTGAGCATAGTTGGCAGGCAGAAATTCACAACTTTTTTTCCAGAATAATTTTAAATGAAACTAATGCTCCAGGAAAATGTACCCTATTTTTCATTTGTCTTTGAGTAGTCATAGCTTGGAGCAACTTAACCTTGCTTGTACATCTGCACAGTTGGAGAAGTTACAGTATTGAAGTATTCAGAGAAGAGGAATTTTTATCTTTAGTAATTCTGAAATGCTTGATATCAGGAGAAATAGACCAACCAAAATGCTGATGTCTAATTCCATTTTTTGGTCCAATCTGCTCAATCAGAAAAAATCAAAATGCAGTGTAATTTTTTATTCTTGAATGAGAGTGAGAATATTTACTTTTCATTTAAAACCTTCTTAAAGTCAAATTTTTATACACAAAGCTAGATGGAAAATTGTGTATTAACAGATGATAAGTACATGCTTGATACTTCATGCAGCTGCCTTTTATGTGTCACTGGTATTGAAATAAAAATTATGTCCCAGAAGTTCTACTCAAATCTCTACCTCTATGTGCCTACTATCTGGCATTTTAGAGTTTTATGTAATCCTTATTTAAAAAAAAAAAAAAAGTTCGTTATCACTTTTAACTGTTTGGTTTCTTATTAAGATGGAGGGTTAATGAAAACTGGGTTTATACTTTCCGTATTGATCTACTTATTACTGATGCCTAAGATTTTAGAACTGATAATCTGTTATTATTGTGAGAAATATGAATTATTTAATCAGCTCTAAACTTTTGAAATAACTGGTGTTTTAGAAGCCAGAAACAGAAATTATAATAGGAGTTTAGACTATAATATATTGCTGCAAGGATAATTATTAAGGGAAAACACAGCTGACATTTTCTGATTTATGCACACAATCAGAGATGGAGTCCAAGGACTGTGACATAATTATCTTCATGCTAACAATTTTTGTAAATCTCTTGACAGAATTTTAGCTAATTTTAAAATGCCTTTTGAAGATTAGCACTTAAAATTGTTGGGGAAAATAGCACAATTTATTAGCAAGGGTATAATTGTAAACCTTCTAAATACTCATTGTGAATATCGTTTAGACAGTAACTCCTGCTTTAGCAGCTGGTATATAAGACACCAGTTTATGGAGTCTTGAAACAACAGAGTGGAATCTAATTAAAGATGATTACATGCCAAAGAAAAATTATTAAAAACAGACTAATAGACAATTGTTATGAATTTAGAAGTCTCTGCCAACGTCTCTTTTTGATACAAATTCATGTAAGTAACTGTCAAGTAAAAGCCTTTATTCCTCCAAAACCAAAAGGATATTAAAAGGCTTTATCTTTTATGACTTAAAAATGATTGCTTTCCTGCATTTTAACTTAACACAAGAACTTAAATGATTCTATTAATCTTTCCTCACATATTTAAATCACAAGTGTTCTTTTAAAGATAAATGATTAGAAATATTATTTTAAGGTTTTTTTGGTAACTGTCTAGTACCAATCATTCCATAACTGTGTATAGGGGAACCCTAGAGATTTTTTTTTTCTTGTCATAAAAATCAGATTATTAATTTAGGTACTGTTGATTGAGGCTTACACTGACTTGGTTTGCATATTTTTCTTTGCAGTGCACATTTAAGATCTGTGATGTATTAAAAATTGTTAATTTTCTGAAACAAGATAATTCAGATAACATAGAATGATACATAACCAGTTGTTAATTATTTAAAAAAGATTTTTTTAAAGTAGTGGTTCTTTCCACAAAAGGCTTCACGACTCAGCATTTACCTGGTGTCTAACTTTACATCATACGTACTCTATATGGTGTTGTTATACTATATCAGGCATTGAATTACAGTCATGTGGTCTAAGTAGACTTTTCAGATTTTGAGCAAATTAAACATACATGAAAAATGTTCAGCACAAAGAAGAAATGAATTTTCTATGTAATTAGTAAAAGTGCACGAACAAGCCTGTTGGGTTCTGTAAAGGAGACATTTGATTAACATTAAATTTTGCTGAAGATCATTCAAAAATGGCTGCAGCAGTATATTGACAGGGAACTGCCAGAAATTCAGGCCAGTTTCAGAAGAGGACGTGGAACCAGGAATATCATTGCTGATGCCAGATGGATCCTGGCTGAAAGCAGAGAATACCAGAAGGATGTTTACCTGTGTTTTATTGACCATGCAAAGGCAGTCGACTGTGTGGATCATAACAAACTATGGATAGCATTGCGAAGAATGGGAATTTCAGAACCCTTAATTTTGCTCATGAGGAGTCTTTATGTACTGCCGAGAGGCAGTTGTTCAGACAGAACAAGGGGATACTGATTGGTTTAGTCAGGAGAGGTGTGTGTCAGGGTTGTATTCTTTCACCATACCTATTCAATCTGTATGCTGAGCAAATAATCCAAGAAGCTGGACTATATGAAGAATGAGGCATCAGGATTGGAGGAAGGCTCATTAACAGCCTGCATTATGCAGAAGACACAACCTTGTTTGCTGAAAGTGAAAAGGACTTGAAGATCAGAGACCACAGCCTTCAGTATGGATTGCACCTCAACATAAAGAAAACAAAAATCCTCACAACTGGACCAATGAGTAACATCATGATAAATGGAGAAAAGATTGAATTTGTCAAGGATTTCATTTTGCTTGGATCCACAATCAACAGCCATGGAAGCAGCAGTCAAGAAATCAAAAGACACATTGCATTGGGTAAATCTGCTGCAAAGGACCTCTTTAAAGAGTTCAAGAGCAAAGATATCATCTTGAAGACTAAGGTGCGCTTGACCCAAGCCATGGTATTTTCAGTTGCATCATATGCATGTGAAAGCTGGGCAATGAATGAGGAAGACCAAAGAAGAATTGACGCCTTTGAATTGTGGTGTTGGGGAAGAATATTGAATATACCCAAAAGAACGGACAAATCTGTCTTAGAAGAAGTACAACCAGAATGCTCCTTAGAAGCAAGGATGGCAAGACTGCGTTTTACATACCTCGGACATGTTGTCATGAGGGATCAGTTCCTGGAGAAGGACATCATGCTTGGCAAAGTACAGGGTCAGCAGAAAAGAGGAAGACCCTCAACGAGGTGGATTGACACAGTGGCTGCAACAATGAGCTCAAGCATAACAACGATTGTAAGGATGGCACAGGACTGGGCAGTGCTTCATTTTGTTGTGCATAGGGTCGCTATGACTTGGAACTGACTCGACAGCACCTAACAAGAACAAGTGGGTAATATTCTGAAAATTAATCCTGTGTATGAAAACCTGAATTATACAAAATTCACTTGGAGTGTAGAGAAATACTACAGATGCCAGAGTAGTAGCAACAGAATTACTTGACTTTGCCTCCCCTTACCCCTGACTGTAAAGTTTCCCTCATCTCCTTAGACTCAACCTATTCTAGTAAGAGTTGCTTCAGAGAAAGACTCAGGGAAATTAGTTTCAAATTTAAGGCCTCAGATTACATCAGATTTCTTACCTTGATAAATTTAAGAGCCTATTTATAGAACAGCTCTGTGTCTATGGTTTTCATAGGGTGGTGATTTAGTGGAGATCTATTTTTTTTTTTTTTTAATTGCTGTTAGTAAAAACTATTAGTAAATATTTTCTTTTAATCTTCCATATGACAAAGGCTGTTGGGTCATGTGGTTGATGATCATTTTAATATAGATTGTTCAGTTCTCGTATTGGTCCTTCTCTATGGTAACAAATTAACTGATGTATTAAGTGGTCAGGACAGTGAATTTATTAGTGCTAAGAAAACTAATATACTGTTTTGGTAGAAATTGGCTTACATTGACTTGGTTTGATTCACTTTTTGGTAAAAGTGAATTCCTAAGAATGTTCTACCTGGAGGTTTGTTTTTTGAGAATTTTTGATCTTGTTGGAGTTGGGTTTTTCCAGTTGGCCTTATCTTGCCTGTTGTTGTATGTCATCGAGTTGATTACTACTCATAGTGACCCCATATGATGGAGTAGAACTGCTCTATAAGGTTTTGTCAGCTGTAATCTTTATGGGAGCAGACTGTCACATCTTTTTCCCCTGGAGCCATTGGATATGTTTGAACTGCCAGCCTTTCAGGTAGCAGCTGAGATGCTTAACTGTTGGGCAACCAGGTCAGGGGGCTCAGAATATCTAACAAAAGGGCTTTTGGAGGTACCTGAATCCCCTCATTCCTTTGATGATCGTAGCAAGGAACCACCACCAGGGGGCTAGCCTGTGCTATTAACCTGTGGTCTGCACCCACCCTGGTGCTATAGTAGTGCATGCACAAGCAAGTTTAGGAGACTAATAGGATCTTCGAAGCTTCCATCCCTTTCCTCGCTTTATCTCCAACTTCCACTCAACATGAGTGGGTGAGTTTGACATGTAGGTTTTGCCACTTGTGAGACTGCTGGGAAGTAACTGGGAATTGAAGCCAAGTCTTGAGAAAATGATGCCAGTGTTGATTATGATTCATAATATTTCATCTGCTCATCCTTTTTTTATTTTTACCAGATAGATTATATAAACACCATCAATTTCTGGTATTTTTGGGTTATTTTTTTGTTTGTTTGCTTTTTTCTTTTTTTAATTTTAGCCATTTGTTAATGTTGAGCTGGAACTCACTGCTTTCTTGCTATGTGTGACTTGCAGATATATATATATATATATATTTTTTTTTTTTTCACCAAGATAAGCATTTGATTATGATTGATGAGTATATATAGGAAGAATCATCTTAAAGAGTTTGGGAGATGCAGCTGGCAGAGCAAGACTTGTTTGGGTTTATTTTATCAAACTATCCGCCAGGATACCTTATAGGAGAAAATGAGTTATAAAGACCAATAAAGTCAATGTCTGTCCAAGCCAACTAGTATCACTGATGTCTGTGAAATGCAAGCATACTCTATGCAATTTTTTTGAAGCTAAGATTTTAAGAGCTTCTGATTCCTTTAGTTCAGAGCCTGTGCTCATCAAGCAACTTTGATGTTTATTTGCCATTCTGTACTGAATGTTAGTTTTAATGGTTATATCATCTTGATAGTCTGGACCATGTAACAGTTTCATATAATAAATGAGTGCATTTGCACTCTAGTTTTTTACATTTTTTCCTATTAACTTGGTTAATGTGAGACAGAATGTGAGAGGCAGACTCATCATCACTGGGTTGACAAAACTAATTTTCTTGGTTTGCAAGTTGGAAAATCAAATTTGGACCACAATGTAGTCATGAGGCTAAATCTACAATGGTGGGCCTGGAAGAAGGATAGCCACTATCTTCACTGACTTAATTTTGTACCTCTAATTTGAAGCTAGCACCAGATTCATGTTTGTTTTTTAATTTTATTGTATTTTTGGTGAAAGTTTACATAGCAAATTAAGTTACCATTTAACAATTTCTGTATGTATCGTTCTGTTGTACATAGGGTCTCTATGAGCTGGAGCCGACTAGATGGCACCTAACAACAACACACGTATTTTTCAGTGACATTGGTTACCTTTTTCCCAATGTGTCAGCATTCTCATTATTTCCATCTGGTTTTTCTGTTCCATTAATCTAGCTTCCCTGCCCACCCCGCTTACCTTCCTATCTTTGCTTTAGGGTAAATATTGACTCTTTGATCTCATAGATGATTATTCAAAGAAGCATAGTACTCATGGGTCATATTGTTTATTTTATGAACCAGTCTGTTATTTGGCTGACAGATGATCTCTGGGAGTAGCTTCTGTTCCAAGTTTAAAGGGTGTCACAGGGTGATAGTTTCAGGGGACCCTCTAGTCTCTACCAGTCCGGTAAGTTTGGCCTTTTTTAGGAATTTGGGGGTTTTTTCTACATTTTTCATCTATTCTATCCAGAACTATCTATTGTGTTCCTGGTCAGAATTGTTGTTAGTGGTAGCTGGGCACCATCTAGTTCTTCAGGTCTCAGGGTAGATGAGGCCGTGGTTCATGTGGGCTATTGCAGGTATTTTATTTTTTGAGTCTTTGGTTTCCTTGTTTGTCTTTTGTTCTGGACGAGTAGAGACCAATAGGTGTTAAATGTCCATGAAAGTTCCTAGAATAATCATTCAACAAAACTTTATTGATAAAATACTATGTGGAAATATAGTAGTAAATAAACAACATTTTGTCTTCATAGAACTTAGAGTCAGTATTTTAAAAAAAATACTGTAACACGTAGTATAATGTCCAGTACAATAAATGCTATGAACAATGGTAAAGTAGGGTAATAGGACAGAGAGTGAAGAAGTTTTCTCTTTTAGAGGCAGTATCCAGGGAAGTCATTTCTACAGATGTGATATTTGAACAGAGATCTGAATAAGAGGAGGGAGCAAGCCATGTGACCATTCAGGGTGAACAATTCAGGTGGAGGGAATAGCAAGTGCCAGGTTCTGAGGAGACAGGGTGCTTTTGTGTACAAGGAACAGCAAAGAGGCCCTGTGACTGGAGCAAATTATGTAGAGTAAGCCTGCCCTGGTTGACATAGTATATTCTCATTTAAATTGCTTTTTGAAAGGCTGCCCCATTATTTTTCAGATTAAGTTAATAAATTAACAATGACTTCCAAGTAGCAAATATTAAGATTTGCATGGTAATTTGAGGTTGGCAGTGCCTGGTGCTAGTACTCAACAATATTTGTCAAATTAATGCTGCAGTGTTTCACTTGATTATCATGTAAGGTATGAAAAGATAAGCATATCTGTGTAGTTAATTTTGAGTAGAAATTAAGATTAAAGAGCAAATACTTAAACTTGAATTTTGTTGACTCCCCTAAGTTTTTTTTTTTTTAACCTAAGATACAGAACATAATGAACAACAGTTTTTTTAACCTAAGATATAGGACATAATGAACAACAGTTGGGGTTCTATAGCAGAAATGTTTTTATTTTTGAGAAAGTACTAAAATATCACTTAATTCTTACCATGGACGAGAGTTGAAATATTAAAGTATTTACAAGGTAGGCAAACTAAAGTCCAATTTGATTTAGACTGTCGTTTTTAGGTGCCCTTGATTCTCTCTCAACTCATAGTGATCCCATATGACAGAGTAGAGCTGCCCCATAGGGTTTTTTAGTCTGTAATCCTTGTAGGAGCAGATTGCCAGGTGTTTCTTCTGTGGAGCCCCTGGGTGGTTTGAACTGCCAACCTTCTGATTAGCAGCCAAATGCTTAACTGTTGAGCTGCCAGGGCTTCTTTTGATTTAGACTTTCGACCTGGAAATGGGATTTATTCTATCCTTTTGAAAATGTATAATGATATTTGAATAATGATGTCTTGTTTAAAAGATATTTTCAGATACGTAACCTCATTTAATTTAATCCTCGCAACAATAGATTGAGGGGGTTATTATTTTATCATCTTCATTGATATTCTTATTTTTTGAGGGAGTATTTTCAGATTCACATGTTAAGCGTTTTCCTAAGATAACATAAGCAGTTTAGTTGCAGCAATGAAACTCAAAAAATAGGTTTTCTATTTCTACAACTCCCGCCTCTTCTGCTATATTATATCTCATTTCATTGTGACTTATTTAAGATTCTCCTAGACAGGGCCTGATTGTAAGCTGCCCACCATTAGTGAAATGACATTAGCTAAATATGATTATGTCTTAATGTTCCCTGAAAGGATTAGACTAGTTAAGACACACCAAAGGGAAAAGCAATTATCTATTGAAATATGAATCTCTTGATTAGAACTGGAAATTGTATACTGGTGTTAGAATGTTCATCTGGTCTTTTAAAAAATATGAGTATAGTAATTATTTCTTACTTGACTCTGTAAGAAACTTCAGCAGGTCTAGTTTTGAGATATTTTTGTCAAGTGCCAAAATGAAAATATAATTTTTAGAGTAACCTAGACCTTAGGAATTCCTGACTACATTAGGAGCTAATTCATCTGTGTTATCTTTTCCAAATCTACCTTACTGCCTAAAAAGAAACCTTAATTTAGTCAATGCTAAATTGCCTTAAACTTACAGTGATATAACTTGAAGTGTGCTTTTGTTACCTAGTAATTCTGAGACATAAATTGTAGTTGCCATGTCATTAACTCTTCCTACAACCTTAATAATATTCTTCAGTTTTTAAAATGTGAAATTTGTCAGTGGATCTATAAAAATGGTGGCCTCCTTGGTGATAATTCCCTAAGCGTCTTTTAAAATATAATATGCCTCAAGTTTCCAACCATCTGAAATTTGTAATGAGTCACTAATACATGGATGGCACTGAATCTCCCACTGGACTTGGGACATACTTACTTGCCTTATAGTAATTACCTTATTGAATTGACATTTTTTTTGTTTTCATTATTATCTCTCACATTAAAACTATGAGCATCTCGAAAACAAGGATTTTCTTTTTATCTTGCTATCCTCAGTGACTAGGATAGCATCTGGCATTTAAAAACACCAAAAAACCAAACCCATTGCTGTTGAGTCGATTCTGACTCTGAGTGACTTTACTGGACAGAGCAGAACTGCCCCATAGGGTTTCCATGGAGTGGCTGGTAGATTCGAACTGCTGACCTTTTGGTTAGCAGCCAAACGTTTAACCAGTGTTCCACCAGAGATCCATCTGGCATCTAGTAGGTTCTAAATAAATATCGAATGAATAAAAGAGTGAATGATTGACTCTCATTTCTAGTCTGGGAACAGGGCTGACTTTACATCATACTTTTATTAGTAATTTGAGTGTTTGAACTGAAGATGCTTCATTATCATACACCAATAGAAATTTGACACCTATTTGTAACCCATGCTCCTCAAGGTACTTGGACAACTGATTTTTTTCATAACTTTCATTCCTACGTTGTTTAGGTCCATTGCAAAATTACTTTTCCTGATATTAAAATTTGATGGGCATAGATATTGGGCCATATATGGGCTTAGGGGAGCCATTGACCCACCGAAATTGTATATAACCCAAACAATCCAGTGCCGTTGAGTCGATTTGGTATATATGTGCATATGTGTTTTTTGTGAATATTTAATTTTTAAGAGGAAAGAATTATGGTTTTCATTATATTCTCAAAGGGACCTTATTACCAAACAATTAAGAATCCTTTCCCTTTTTTTCATAAAGTCCACATTTATTGCACTTGATTATTCATAAGAATCATCTGGAAAACATGAAAAATGCGTATTTGTTAGCTTCACACCATAAAATCTGATTCTTTAGGATTGAGGTCAGGTTCATGGATTCTCTTCCTCTTCCTCCTTTCTCTTCTCTTCCTCTTCCACCAGTTATTGAAAACCTTCTATTTGCTCAATGTGTTAGGTGATTTACATGTATTATTTCATTTAATCCTGCTGACAGCCCTAGAAGGTAAGTATATTTCACTTAGCAGAAACTAAGTAGCTTGCCCAAGGACACGTAACTAAAACCAAAAACAAAACCCATTGCTGTCGAGTTGATCTGACTCATACAGACCCTATAGAACAGAGTAGAACTCTCCATAGGCTGTAAATCTTTACAGAAGCAGACTGCCACGTCTTTTTCCCATGGAGAGGCTGGTGAGTTTGAAATGACAACCTTTTAGTTAGTGGCCTTGCACTTTAACCACTGCACCACCAGGGCTCTTTGAGGACATATAACTAGTAGACAATAAAGCTGAAGTTTGAAGCTTTAGCCAATTCTGCCACCTTAGTCTTTTTTTTTTTTTAATAGACTTAATTTTTAGAGCAGTTTTAAATTTACAGAAAAATTGTGCTGAAAGTTTAGAGTTCCCACATGCCTACCCTTCCCACACTCTTTTTCTTGTTATTACTGTCTTGCAGTTCTATGGTATATTTGTTACAATTATTAAACCAATATCAATAAAGCCCATAGCTTTATCTTAGGGTTCACAATTTGTGTTTTTAGTTCCATGGGATTTGACAAATGCATAATGTAAAGTGTTCACCGTTAACCAGCCAGCTGACATAGAGTTCATTCCAACTCTTGGTTACCTGATGTGTGCCAGAATAGAACTGTGCTCCGTAGGGTTTCCATTGGATGAGTTTTCCAAAGTAGGTCACCAGGCCTTTCTTTTGAGGTGCATCTAGGTGGACTTGAACCTCTAACCTTTCGGTTAGCAGCCAGATGCATTAACTGTTTGTACCACCTGGGGCTCCTGTCCACCATAGCAATATCATGTAAAATATTTTCCCTGCCCTAAAAATGCCCTGTGCCCAATCTATATTCATCCTTCCTCCCCCTTCCTCTTGATATTTTCACTGTCTCTTCTATGTTTTTGCCTTTTCTAGAATGTCTTATACTTGGAATCATATAGCATGTAGAAATTTCAAATTGGGTTCTTTCAGTTAGCAATATGCATTTCAGTTTCCTCCACGCCCTTTTGTAGCTTGATAGGCCATTTCTTTATATTGCTGAGTGATACACCACTGTATGGATGTACTGGTTTGAATATCGATTTACCTATTGAAGGGCATGCTGCTTGTAGTTTTTGTTAATTATGAATAAAGCTGCTATAAACATTCATGTGCAGGTTTTCAGGTGGACATACATTTTCATTTCATTTAGGTAGATAACTTGGAGTGCAATTGCTAGCATGTATGTATGGTAAGCCTTTGTTGAGCTTTGTAAGAAACTGCCAGATTGTCCTTCCAAGTGGCTGTACCATTTTTCATTCCCATCGGCAGTGAAGGAGATTTCCTGTGGCTCCATATCCTCGCCAGCATTTGGTGTCAGTGTTTTTGGATTTCATGCATTCCCACAGGTGTGCAGTGATATATTATTGTTTTAATTTGCAATTCCCTAATGACATGTTGAGTGTCTTTTCATGTGCTTATTTGCTTCTCTGTATCTTCTTTGGTGAGGTCTCTGTTCAGATCTTTTGCCCTTTTGTAATTGGGTTGTTTGTTTTCTTATTGTTGAGTTTTGAGAGTTCTTTTGTATTGGGCACACAAGTCCTTTGTCAGATATGTGTTCTGTAAATATTCTCTCCCAGTCTGCGTCTTTTCATTTCATTCTTCTAACCTGAATTTTTATTATCTTTTTTTCTTGGTCTAGAAATTTTGACTCACTTGAAAAACAGATCTAGAAGTAATAAAGTCATGCACATCTCTTCTACAGGAGAAATAATTCTTCTCTTGGTTCTATTTTCTCACTAGATTTTTAGCAAACTAAGGTATTGTCTTATCTTTGTATCCCTAGTGCTTAGTATGATGCCTAAAATGTAGCAGATTTTCAAAAAATTTGTGTGAGTTGACATTTAATTGATTAGCTTGAACTTTTATTAGTAATTCTGAAACTTAGGTTCTGGTAGCTATGTCATTAACTCTCTGTGGCCTTAATAATATAGAGTTCAGTTTCCTCATTTATTACTATTAGTTTTCAAATTTATTATATTTAGATTACTAC
This sequence comes from Elephas maximus indicus, assembly GCF_024166365.1. Taxonomy (NCBI): domain Eukaryota; kingdom Metazoa; phylum Chordata; class Mammalia; order Proboscidea; family Elephantidae; genus Elephas; species Elephas maximus. Next base: position 142,770,902 of record NC_064821.1, read on the forward strand.
ATAAATTTCATACCCAAACTATTTTGTTTCATATTTCATAAAAGAAATGCATATATAAAGTCCTGTAGAAACATCAGTGTATTCTTTCATTTAATAATATAATTTTCTGACTTTTTTTTGCTTCTTTCCAGTTACATCCAACATATGAATCAGTGAATGTTTTGCTGTTATGTCACGTAGTGTAAGCAAAGATAGCTCAGTGATCTTGCTTAAATTTTTCAGCATTGAGAAATCTCATGTGTTATTTTGCTTTCATGCTGCTGCTGATATGCTACCCATTTGCTGTATTATACTTTTATACAGTCCTTAACACAGATGAGCTATAAAATATTATAAAATCTATCGCAATTGAAACTCTAGACCTCCCCTTAACCCATGGGGATTCATTTGGCAGGAGGCCACCAAAACCAGTTCTTTTGATGCTTAGTTTCCAGTTTCAACTTTAATTGCTGCCAAAATCTGAACACTTGGGAATTTAATTGCTCATTATATTTGTCACGGTGGTGTCACAGACCCAAATAAAGACTGTTGCATTCAAAATATTGTGGGTATTAATTTGGCCTAAATGTGTGTATATTGCATTTCTTATTTTTCTACATCATAAAATATGGCAAATGCAGACAGAAGTAAGAATTCTGCATAGGGTGCAGCTACTGAGCTCGTGCCCCACGTCTCTGCTAGTAAAATGTTGTACATCCAGTCTAGCACTTATATTTAAGTATGATCTCTAGAAGAAGATCTTAATTGAGAGCATTATTATATTTACTCTGTTTAGTTTACTGTTTAGAAGCAGTCTTGTGTAGGGTTTGATTCTCGCTCTGGGACCAGACTGAAAAACCAGAAACCAGTTGCCATTGAATTGGTTCTAACTTATGGCAACCCCGTAAGTAGAGTAGAACTGTACTCCACAGAGTTTTCAATTGCTGATTTTTCAAAAGGAGATCAACAGGCCTTTCTCCCAAGATGCTTCTGGGTAAACTTGAACCACCTACCTTTCCACAACCTTTTGATTAGCAGTGAAGTAGATGTGCCATCTATGGACTCCCTGGGACCAGACTGTTGTTGTTAGATGCTGTCAAGTTGGTTCTGACTCATAGCGACCCTACATACAACAGAATGAAACACTTCCTGGTCCTGCACCATCCTCACTATCGTTGTTATGCTTGAGCCCATTGTTGCAGCCACAGTGTCAGTCTATCTTGTTGAGGGTTTTCCTCTGTTTCACTGACCCTCCACTTTACCAGGTATGATATCCTTCTCAGGTCCCTCCTGAGAGCATGTCCAAAACCTCACTATCTTTGCTTCTAAACAGCATTCTGGCTGTACGCCCTCTAAGTCAGATGTGTTCTTTTTTCTGGCAGTCCATGGTATATTCATTATGCTTCACCAACACCATAATTCAGAGGCATCAATTCTTCTTTGGTCTTCCTTACTCATTGTCCAGCTTTCACATGGGTATGAGGCTATTGACAATACTATGGCTTAGGTCAGGTGCACCTTAGTCCTCAAAGTGACATCTTTGCTTTTTAATACCAGTCTACTTGTGTTTAAATCTCTGCTTTATCCCTTACTAGCTATTTGTCTTTGGACAAATTATCTTAATCTCTCTGTGTCTGTTTCTTCATTTGTAAAAAATGAATATTGGTTGTATATATCTTAGGATTTTTGAGCGTATTAAATGGGTAAAATTCTAGAAGAGTGCCTAACACATAGTAAGGCCTCAGTGTTAGCCACTTTTACTATAATTCATCCTTACATACTGCAAAACCATAAAGTATACCACAATTGCTGATAAAGATATACCAACATTTTACTAATGGGAATAATCTTTGTCTGTTATAGCAATTTGAATGTTTAGTCAATGTCAAATTCTGTACCTTTCATGTCATTCAGTTTTTCCTGTGGATTTCCACTTGTCTTCCTTCTAGGTGTCTAGGTTGCTGACCTGCTTCTTGTTCCAGTGCTTTATTACTAATCATTAATTTTTCTTGTTGTTATGCTTATTAACCTGTATAGTAGTTTATTCATTCAGTCTCTCTCTTTGTCCCCTTTACCTTTTGTTTACCCTTTTTACCCTGTCTTTCCCTTCCTTCTTTCCTACAAGAACACCCGCCACCTTGCTTCTGCTGTGAAGGGTACAGCTTTCTCATGTGATGATGTTGGTCAAAGGAAATTAAAAGGAACTTGAAGGGTAGGAAATGTGAATCACCACCACAGACGAGGTAATGTTTTAGAATTGTTGGAAACTATATTATGGAAGTAACTCTCCAATTCTTATCTATATGTCTGAAATTACATTCTGGGATAGTCCTACACTAATGGAATCTCCTAGCATGGATAACGTATTAATATATTTGTCGATGACAAATAAGTTTGTCATTTTTCTCAGATCCATACCTATGTGAGGTGGACTGAGAACAGACTTTGACAGGAGGTCACTGGCTCCGTTTTACCTACCAAAAAAGCTACCGTCGTCAAGTCAATTCCAACTCGTAGTGACCCTATAGGAGAGAGTAGAACTGGTCCATAAGGTTTCCAAGGCTGTAAATCTTTATGGAAGCAGGTTGCCACATCTTTCTCCTGAGGAGTGGCTGGTGTGTCCAAACTGGTGACCTTATGGTTAGCAGCCTAGCGCTTTAACCACTGCACTGCCAGGGCTCCTGTTTTACCTACTGGTGTATCTAATTTTAGGGAAATGTTACTGATGGTAATCATGATGATGAAGCCTTTTTGTCCCTTACCCAGTGGATCTATGATGTTTAATTTTATTTATGGATGGAATGAACAGTAATAAGGATATTACTTGCTTGAGATGTTCATCCCATATGGCAAAAGACTAATATTTGTCTGATTTAGAAATCAAGCTATAAGTCATATATCTCTTTTTTGGTACTTTTATATCTTGTTCTTGAACAATAGAAATCTTAGGCTTGATTTCCATTTTAGGACCCAGAAATAATTTTGGTCAAGGTAACAACTGAACTATTTAAATGCTTACAGTGCTTATTTTTCCTTATTGTTCTATTCTGCTTCTTGAAGAAGACTCAAGGAGTATAAAACAAAATATTGGTTCTTTTTCTGTTATTCAACCTTATGCTCATTTCAGGTTCTCACTTCACCTGATGGTAGAATATGTAATTGTAGTTACCTCTAGATGAAGTCAGGAGCCCTGACGGACCAGTGCTTAAGAGTTCTGCTGCTAATCAGAAGGTCGGCAGTTCAAATCCCCCAGCCGCTCTTTGGACACCCTATGGGGCAGACCTACTGTGTGCTACGGGGTTGCTGTGAGTCAAAACCGACTTGATGGCAACAGGAAGATAAAGTCACCACTGAAGTTGAGGTGTCTTCTCATTAAAATGGAAGAACTCCTTCAGGTGTCCGGAGCTTACTCTCAAATGACTCTGAGAAATTTGACTTCTCCCAGTTCCTAGAGCCACAGTAAGCTCGGAGGGGCTACTTCAGGGTGCCTTTGTCCAACTGTTCCCTCTCCTGTATTCAACAGAATGTTTTTATCTTTTCTTGCTATGGTTAGAAAAGCTCTGAAGTAATCTTCCAACTCTATAATTTATCTAGGGCTAGGCCTTAAGAAAATCAAAATCTAATAATAATTGTATTTATTCCTCCTTTAAGGTCTTTATTAACTTACTTTCCTACAGTAATGGAGGCCAGGATGGTGTTTAAAATTGTAGTGGGTTTGGCAAGGAGGAAGAGGTGATGAGAGGTTTCTGGAACCAAAAGGGAAAAAAAAAAAAAAAAAAATTGCATGTATTCTTTCTTTATACTATCAATCTACCACATTGTGATAGCTATAAAAGGATGGAAATGCATTATTATAGTAATATCCAGGCCAGTTTGAGATTCCTCCTGCCATCTGTATAATTTTTAAAAATATATATCTGAAAAGTAAAGGGTGCTCAAAAATGCTGTTTTTAAAAGGTTTCCTATACACATATTTTAATGTAAAATAACTTTTCCAAAATCTGTCACATTAACATTCATTTTTTGAATGATTTATTCAGTATAAGAAATATAAGCTTATATTTATTTATTTATTAGTATTTTAATACCGTTTTTCCCAAGGGACTTGAAGCACAAATATTGGGATGAAAAGAGATCTTTGTGGATTCCATCTGTGTTTGCTTTTGAGTCCAAGCTACTGTGTTGTACTGTTGTAGTAGGCTGCATTAAATCTTTGCTATCTGTGACCTTCTTTTCCATGGGTATTATTGCTGTAGTCTAGGGAGTAACTTTAAATGGCTGAACTAGATCTTAAAATTCCCTTTTAATTACAGTAGTGCAATTATCAGTCTCTCCTTGGTATTAACAATTAAATCACACATTCCCCGTTAGCAGTGTGAGTCTTAAAGACAGTACCCTAACTCAAAACAATTGTTTTTAAATAAAAAGATTCAGATATAGTGATTTTGTTAATCCTTGTTGGTAAATGCAAAGTTTCCAAAGTTTTCTTAGAAACCAACCAAACAAACAAAATAGAAATATCCTGTAAGATGCACAGATTTATTCTTATTAAATGACTCCCTGTAGGAAAGCAATATAAATATATATCTCATATTATCTGTCTGTCTGACTATCTATCTCTAGCTCTTTGTCTGTATTGAAGATTTATGAAAAATATACTCATGCCAATTATACAGAAACATCTATTCCCACATCTGATTTGTTAACTATCTGTGGGGAAACATCATTATAGATGCTGTTGTGTATATGAGTCGAAATCAACTCGACGGCAACAGGTTTGGTTTTTTTTTTTTTTGGCTGTATAGAGTGGCAGTAATCTAAACTTTGAAAAAATAGATTATGAAGCTTTCTTTCACTTTGAGGTCTAAATGCAACACTCTTAGCACTGATTACCTAAATCGATGGGGTTTGATCTATGGCACACACTTACTGGAAAGTTAGTATAATTATAATACATGACTGTAGAGACAATATACATCATTTTTCATTGATGGTTAAATTATTTTTAAAAATAGAAGGAGATTTGGTGTCAGAAACTCTGAATATTAGCTATAACACTAACAATAGTAACCACACCCTTTGAATGCATTTTAGGTGAAAATAATTTGAGTTCTATGACAAATTGGTTGGAATGAATAATCCCAGCCAATGAATTTTTTTCTTTCTTAAGACTTTTAAAGCTTAGTATTAAGTTACATGTTGAGTGTTGCAAGTAACTGTAGGTAATTTTATTACCTGGCTTTATTTTCTTTTATTAATTTATATCCCCCCAATTCCATTCTCTGGATATGCAAAAGTAAGGAAAACACTTGGCAATTTAAAACATATTTTTGGACAATTTGAAATATGAAAACTTTCCTGAACTCATTGCCAAATAAGCAGAGAAAACAAATCTTAATTAGTGAAATATCTATTTAATGGAAAAAAAAAACAAACCTAAGATATCTTGTGAAAGTCATCTTTTAAAAAAATTTCTATTGTTAACATATGTTGTATTCTATTTTATAAAAACAAACAATTAAAAATAGAAAATACAAATATTTTTGGAAACATAACAAAGAAATATGGACAATGAAGAATATAAAGAATTCCCGTAATTCTGCCCACTCATAGCCAGAGTCGTAACACGTTGTTACATATTTTATATGATGTTAATGTTAAACCACAATTGCATATGGATTTTTCTGCAGTGAAAAATTAACATAAACTCAAAACTTAAAATTTGGGAAATGACAAAAACAAAAAAGGAAAAAGAAACTCCATTGCTTTTTCAACATTCTGAGAAAGCCTGAATGAATACTTTATTTCTAGTCATTGTTGGTTTTGCTTGTTTGTTTTCCATAATTTTAATCATATCATATAATATATGCAATTTTATACTGTCTCTTAAAAAATTACATGCTGTCATACACATATTGGCTTGTTAAAAATCTGCTTAAACAGCATTTGTGCTGAATGTATAACATCTTTTATGTTGGAAGTGCTCTATTTAACCATTCCCCTATTATTGAAAACTTAGGATTTTTTTTCCATTCTTGCAGTGAATATCTTTGAGCACAAAATTCTTCATAAAAATATTCAAAAGAGCACTACAATCTGTAAACTGGTATATAGATCTAAAATGTAAAATTTATATTTGTCCTTTGGTCTTTCTATCTGACTGCCAGTATTAAGTCAAAACAGATAGGAAAACTATTTTCTAGTCCCACCCTCTAAGTGAATTTAATTTTTATTGCAGCAGTATTGGAAAAGTGTTCTTCAAAGGCCCACCTAATCCAAATAATTTAGTTGCTCATCTTTGCAGTTGTAATTGTACAAATGTCGTCCTTTAAAATGCTTCACTATAGAAAAAAATATTTTATAATTTAATTAATGAAGTGTAAGAAGCGTATTAGGATAAGTTAAATCAGTTCCAGGAGCTGGATCTTTAGGACAAAATTCTAGTAAGTAATAATAAAAACAACAGCTGTTAGCTAACATTTACTGTTTATTATGTCAGGCACTTTGATGTGCTTTATTTTTATTCTTTAATTGTAACTATAGTGTCATGCAATTGGATTATGATTTCTTAACCAGGATTCAAACTCTCCTTTTCAAACTTATAATGTAATTACATACAGAAAAACACACAAATCCTAAGTCCTATTCAATTCTATGAATTTCCACAAAGTAAATTAAGCAGTATCCCCAGAAAATCCCCTTGTGCTGCTATACTTACTAACCCCCAACTTCCATCATTATAGATTATATTTTATTAAATAAATCTTCATTGAGTTATAATTTACATATCATAAAGTTCACCATTTTAAAATGTGTAATTCAGTGGCATTTAGTATATTCACAAAATTAGGCATCAGTTCAACCAACCAACCAACCCACTGCTGTCGAGTTGATTCAGACTCATAGCAACCCTATAGGACAGAGTAGAACTGCCCTGTAGAGTTTCCAAGGAGTGCCTGGTGGATTCGAACTGCCGACCTTTTAGTTAGCAGCTGTAGCACTTAACCACTACGCCACCAGGGTTTCCAGGCATCAGTTATTGCTATCTAAGTCCAGAATGTTTGCATCACCCCCCAAAGAAACCCATAATCATTACCAATTATTCCCATATCAACTTCCCCTCAGTACTCTAAACACTAATCTGCTTTTTGTCTATATGGATTTGCCTATTCTAGGCATTTCATATAAATGGAATCACACAGCATAGCCTTTTGTGTCCGTCTTCTTTCACTTAGCATAATGTTTTTAAAAGGTTTATCATGTTGTAGCAGGTATCAGAACTTCATTTCTTTTTATGGCTGAATAATATTCCATTGTATGGGTGTACCACATTTGTTTATCCATTTTTACCATTTGATGGATATTTGGCTCTTTCCTACTCTTTGGCTGTTGTGAATAATGCTGCTATGAATATTTCTGTTCATGTTTTTTTGTGGACATGTTTTCAGTTATTTTGGGCATATACCTAGCAGTGAAATTTCTGGGTCATATCATAACTCCATGTTAACATTATAAAGAACTGACAAACTCTTTTCCAAAGTGGGTGCATTGTTTTACATTCCCACCAGCAATGCATAAGGGCTCTGCAAGTTCTCTACATCCTTGCTGACGCTTTATATTCTCATCTTTTGATTATAGCTATCGTAATGGACATGAAGTGGTTTTTTATTGTGGCTTTTATTTGCATTATTCTGATGGCTAACAATTTGAGTATCTTTATGTGCTTATTGGTTATTTTTTATCTTCTTTACTGTCTGTTGATATCCTTTGCCCATTTTTAAATTGAATTTTGAGGTGCAAGAGTTCTTTATACATTTGAGATACAATTCTTTTTTTAGGTATGACATTTTCTACTATCCTGTGGGTTGCCTTTTCATTTTCTTATTGGTATCCTTTGAATTATAAAAGCTTTTAATTTTGATGAAGTCCAATTTATCTATTTTTTTTTTCTTTTGTTTGTGGTTTTGGTATCATGTTAAGAAACCCTTGCCAAATCTAAGGTCAGAAAGATTTACTCCCATATTTTCTTCTAAGAGTTGTATAGTTTTAGCTCTTACATTTAGATTTGATCTGTTTGGAATGAATTTTTGTATACTGTGCATACTGTGCATCCCGTGCTCAATGCAGACCTTTTCCTGTTAAGCTAAATTATTTTTTGGTTTTGTGACAACTTCAGGGGTACTTTTGGTTTAAGGTATAAAGATTATTTTGGGGCAGTAGTTTAAAGGGTTCATCCAGGCTCCATGACTCCAGAAAATCTGGATTCCATGAGAATTTGAAATTCTGGTCTGCATTTTTCTCCTTTTGATCAAGATTATTCTATAGAATCGTTGATGGAAATGTTCAGTAATGGTAGTGAGGCACCACTCACTTCTTCTGGTCTCATGGCACAGGGGGCAGTTGTTCATGGAGGCTCTTAGCCTCACATTTCATTTTCTCATCCTATTCCTAACTCTCCTTTTTCTGTGGCTCCAGGTAAATAGAGACCAATTCTTGCATCTTTTTGGCCCCTTGCAAACATTTAAGACACCAGGCACTACACAACGAACTAGGAGGTAGAACAGAAACAATACACAAGATATTAGGCCTATTAAGTGGGACACTCTTGTTAAATTTATTCCTATTTTATTCTTTTAGAGGCTGTTGTAAATGGAATTTATAAAATTTTCCTTTTAAATTATTCATTGTAGTTTTGCCTATTTTCGAATTTCATATAAATGCAATAATTATAGCTGTGTGCTTTTTATGTGTATAACTTCTTTTGTTTGGTGTTATAACTGTGAAGTACATCCTTGTTGCTACATGTAGGTATAGCTTGGTACTTCTCGTTGCTTTGTAGTTTTCCATTTTATGAATTTATCACTATTTATTTATATGTATTATCTTGATGTATATTTGGCTCGTATCAACTTTAAGGCTAATTAGAATAGTGCTGAAGTGAATATTCTTGAACATAGCCTTTTTTTTTTTTTTTTAAATCAGCATGCATTTGCCTTGATTGTATTCCTAGGTGTATTCTTTTTGTATATCTTTGGGTGTATTCCTAGGAATTGCCAAGTCTTAAGGTTTATCCAAATGTTCAACATTTTTATATACTGCCAAGCAGCTTTCCAAAGTGGACGTACCAATTTACACTTCCACCAGCAGTGTATGAGAGCTCCAGATGCCTAATATACTAAAAAAGCAATTATGGTCTTTTTCATTTTTGGCATTTTTGAGTGTGTAATTATTATTATTTTTTTTAATCATACTTCATTATACTATTTATTTGCATTTTCCTGATGACTAATGAAGTTGAGCATTTTTTTTTTTTGGATATTCTCCTTTATATGGTGTTATATAAAAAAGTGTTTTGCCCATTTTCTATTGGCTTGTCTATCTTTTTCATATTAATTTGCAGAAGTATTTTATTTATAACCCATTGCCGTCGAGTCGACTCCAATTCATAGCAACCCTATAGGACAGAGTAGAACTGCCCCATAGTGTTTCCAGGGAGTGGCTGGTGGATTCAAACTGCCAACCTTTTGGTTAGCAGCCGATTGCTTAACCACTGCACCACCAGGGCTCCACTGTTTATTATGGATATAAGTAAGTTAACGTAATACTGGCTCATGTGTAGCAAATAAACTAGTGGAACAAAATAGACTGCAGAAACAGACCCTTGCAAATGCTGTGACTTCATTTGTGAAGAAGATTTTTCTGCATTGGTCTTCTCAATAAGCCGTGCTGATTTAATTAATTGATTACCTATATAGTGTGATCACGTATCTTATACCATGCAGAAATATCTGTCCCAGGTGGATTTAGACCTAAATGGGAAATGTAAAATAATAAAGCTTCCTGAAGAAAAGTTAGAATAATATTTTCATACCCTTGAGGGAGACAAAGATTCCTTAAACAGAACACAGAAAGTACTAATGTAAATGAAAATAGTTGATAAATTGGGACTCATTAAAATAAAAAAAATTTCTCTTCATGTGAAGACACTACTGAGAAAGTGTAAAGATAAGACTTAGAGCAGAAAAAATATTTGCAGTGGCTACATCCAACAGAGGAGTTTTATTCAGAATTCAATTTTTAAAAAAATGTTCATTTTGGTAATAAAGATTTTTATTATATAAGCATATCCATAACTATGTTCACAGGATCATTGCCTTCATTCAGCTGGAAAAAAAAAAAAAAAAAGAAGAAGGTAGAAATAGCAGTTTTTATATCAGTATATTTTTCAATTAAGTAATTCTTTTCAACCGGTTGTCGAGGAGTCGATAGCGACCCTGTAGGACAGAGTATATAACTGCCCCTGCATTAGGGTTTCCAATGCTGTAATCTTTACAAAGGAAGGCAAGTAATTCCTGCATATCTATAAATTAATCCAAACTCTCTAATTTTCTAAAATCCAACATACTTTTTCACAATTTGAACATATTAATATAGAACACATTAATACTTAAGATATTTAGTTTTTATTTGTTGAATTTATTAAAACACTAAATCTAGTTGTTTTATTACCTAAATATCACTAAATTCTATAAAAATCTAATGCACCAAAAGATTCATGGAGGTACATTTTTTTAGTCTATATTTAATACCATATATTATGTACTCAAGGCTTATTAAGGCCATGTAAAACTAAGTCTCTTTTAAATATAGGATTATATTTATAACTGTAGTAAAATTTAAAAAATAGTCTTAGAAAATTCAATGCAGTACTGCTTTTATCAGAAAATAGTGTTTAAATTGTTGATGGCATATTAACTCACCCTTAATTTTGTTTTTAATTTTCTTTTTGAAGAACCTAATCTAAAATTTCTTTTAATTTTAAGAATTGGGTTTATTTTCAAATAAATATATGTGCAGTTTGAAACATCATGCATACAACTGTAGTTGCTTAAAGATCTGATTATAAAATTATGATTCCATGATTTTGCCACTTCTGTTATATTACACCTGGACTTTATCTTTTGTTCTTGGTAAATATCGATTTATTTAGAACTAGATATTCATCATAAAAGTGTGGTTTAAAGCTTACTTTATTAACTTCCTTTCTTGAAATTCAGTTGGGTTGATACACTTGACATTATTTTAGAGTACTAATTTTTATTCTGTAAAACTCTAGAAGTTGTATAATCTTTTGTAATACTTATTTCTTCTATTTCCCCATTTGGAAAAATTGACAAAAAGGCTTCCATGACAGCTGTATCATAAGACATTTTTATTTTGTTACTGCTGAGTTCACACTGTCAATTTTAATGAATCCTACCCAATTAAAGTGCTGTGCATATTTTTCATGAGTCCATAATCAATATAATCAATTATATTTTTACAGAACCATATAGATATAATTTTATCACAGGATGTTGGAGGGCTAATGCAGTTTTTTTTAACGTATTGCAGAATTGTGAGAAGCTAGAGAATAATTTTGATGACATCAAGCACACGACTCTTGGTGAGCGAGGGGCTCTCCGAGAAGCAATGAGGTAAGTCTGGGTCACCATAGCAACAGTCACAGATGTGGTAAAGAAAAAGTCATTCTTCATTATTGGGGGAACAAATGAGTTCATTGCCACCATTCAGCTCTGTTCTCTAAGGTATTAATTTGTCAGTGGAGAGACTTCCCTTGAGGCTGTACTTTGGTTTGGAAGCTGCATAAATGTTAAGCCTCAGTGCACAGTAAAAAATGTAAATGTTTAATTTGTTACTTAAAATGCTTAAGGGGTGTCTTGTTTTATATTTATACTAAACTGTGTGATTGAATGAAAATATTGTTCATCTAAATTCTGCCTGTATATAAAAGAAATAAACATTGTACTGTGGTGGTTTAACTGAGTAGTATTTCCTCTTAATTAATATTTAATTAAAAAAGAGGTACTTAAAATTTCATCTTCTATTAGATTTATAGCATTATATTACAGTGTATTTTAAATGTGATTTACATTTTTAGACTATTATAAAGCATGTAGATTTACCATTTTTAAATACAGTAGTTTTAAATGCATCTGACACTTTTTTGAACATTACTATTTCTGAATGTTTCTCTGAAATCTCTCCAAACTTAATGACTTTTTAATAACTTTTAGTGATGCAAACTTTAAATTTGTTTAAATAGAATTAAAAAAGGCTTTTGATTACACATTCAAAATGCATCAGGAATAAAACTTATCATCTTTAGAGCTAGAAAACAACAACAAATGATATTATTCGTGACAGCTCTGACCTTGATAATTTTTGATGTCTTTGGTATAATTTCCTATATCTTTGTGAAGAACTAGTATATTTACCTTTATTTAGTCCTTGAAACTAGAATTGATTTTTAAAATATATTTTCTTCCACCTTAATGCCCATTTTTTAGGATCTTAAATCAAGGAAGGCTTAAAAAAAAAAAGGAAAGATAAACCAAAGAGGCCTCCTAGAAGAATCATTTAGACATAATTTTGTTGTTGCTAGCACACAGTTACCATATACCTTAGTTTAGAAGCTGCTCTCATTTAGTAACCTCCCTTTTACCATGCAAGCAGCAGGGGAAAGTAATTAAATTTAATAGAAGCTGCCCTCATTTTGAAGCCACTTCTATTTAAAACCACAGGGGGAGGTAATTAAATTTAATGGAAACAGTAGCTTCTACACAAAGATACATGGTACTTCTGTATAGATGATTATGATGTCACAAAAAGAGGAATAATATATTAGTAGTACAGAGGAATTACCAGCTGGAGCAAGTGAGCCTATTTTATTGTTAATGTCTTTACTAAAAAAAAAGAGGGAAAAATAAAACTGAGTACACAATAGAGAATTTGTATCTATACAAAAGGTAATCAAATGTTCTCAGAAAGTCGAGGCTATTGGAAACAGTAGTAAGTTAAAAAATAAAGTATAAACTGTATTGTGTAAAAGGCCAATGCAGAAATTATGAATGAACTCCTTTTTTTCAATATAGTCTTTATACTCTATCTAAGATAAACTACCCCAGTTGTAAATTGAGTGGCTAGTATTTTTGGTGTGTACTGATTATATTGATTTTGAATATATTAAAATTGCATAAAAATATTTAGTAAGCTGTAGTTATTCTAAGTAGTTTTATATCTATTCATTTTGAAGTAAACACACAGACACTCAGGAAGACAAAGAGAATGCCAACTCCTTGAGCTTTGAATAAAAGAACTGAAGGCCAAAAACACAAAGAATTGTAAAGAGGCAATGTGAATGAAGATGAATGTGAGTAAGGGAAATATAATGAACAAGGAAGGGACATATAATCAGAATGGGAAATTTGACATCAAGAAAAAACACATTTAATTAGGGGAGAATTATGTATGAAGACCTTATTAAATTCAGCCAAATTTTGTAATCCTTACCATTTTAGAACATACCAGCATCTCCTGCTTTTAAAACAGAGATGAACTAGTGAGTAAAACAAGTATTACCTGGCTACAGTAACCTTTCGGCTGCTCACGATATGAGATAAAACAGTAGTCTAAATAATGTAACTCAGCATTTAACTATCTGGCTGTGAAATGTACTTTGTAAACATAGGTAGCATATTATTTACATCACACACATACATATATAAATATAAGCATATATCTGTACATATATAATTGCTATGTTTGGATTTATTAAATACCATTAAATAATTTAGTAGCTAATAGCATTCAACAATTTAGTACGCTTTAGAAATTTTAAATCATTGTACGATTGAACTCATCTTTTACAGATAATATTATGGAAACAAAAACTTAAAATATAATGTGACTAATGAGATAAGATGAGCATGCATGAAGGGAACTATGGAGATGATAAGAAATTTGATCTAGGCTTTGAAGGATGGACTGTTTTGCAGGTAGAGAGAATGATATAAAGCAAAAAGCATGAAGGCCTGAAGGTGCAAGATGCTTTCTAGGAAGAGCAAATGGTTTAATGTGATGAAAACCAAGATTTTTGAATGTATGTGTCTCCACAAAACTCACACAGGCATATTTTCTATCAGTAATATCTCTCATTATATACCATGTATCCCTGGATAGATATGGAGCGGTGTGAAACCGATGGGGACAGTGGGTGCCAATTCAGAGTTTCAGAGTGGGGTAGGGGCAGTGGGAGATATAGGTATGAATAATTTGCCAAAAGCCTCAGTTAGTACAGGGGCTGATCTCGGGATGCTGACTGGAAATGTGTTTGTTGACATATTCTGGAAGCCAGTTACATAGAGTATATCATGTCATGATAGTGACTTTAAATTATTTTAGGGAGTCGTTGCCATTTTTAAAAAAGGAAGTGACAGGATTAAACCCATGCGCTATAAAGATAATCTGATAGTTCTGTAGAGTTTGACTAAAAGAAGAAGGTACAATGTAGAAATGGGTACAATCATTTTTTACGTAAAAACCCTGATTGGATTTCTGTAATATGGTAAGTAATGGGGTTACAGATAAAAATGAGACACAGTTCTTGTCCTCAAGGAGCAAATAGTCTAGGGGAAGACAAAGATAAAAAAATCAATTGCTTGACCTGAAGGCCCAGAGCATCAGTACTAGGGTCTTTTGTCTGGCCCCAGACTTTTCATGACAGCTTTTTTCTTGGTCCACTGGCATGGCACAGCTTGGCTAAGGGAGCATTATTCCCTCCTCTGATCAGCTTCACCACTGCAGCCCTCTTACTTTCTCCAGTAGAGTGAGATGGGATTGTAATACGGTATGCCCGAGATGAAAAGGATGGAGGCACTTCTGCTCAGTGTTCTGTCTGTGGCCTGTAGAGACCTCTAGAGCAGCACTGTCCCGTAGAATTTTCTGCAATAATAGAAATGTTCTATATCTGCGGTGTCAGCATTAGAGCCACTAGTCATATGTGGCTATTGAGCCCTTCAACTATGGCTAGTACAACTGAATAACTGAATTTTTAAATTTTATTTAAGTTTAGATAGCTGCATGTAGTCCGGGCCTACGTTTTGGATGGCAACACTCTTGAAGGATGCCCCGCTCATGAGTTTTTGTGTTGCTGAAGTGAGACTCAGCTGTCCGTCTTTGATGAAGCACTCGTCAGTGGAGAGGCTAGCATGAGGCTAAATCACATTCATTCATACTGTAGTCTGTATCACACACATACATCATGCTCTCTCTTAGAAAATGGTAGGTCTATAGTATAATAATGGATGCAAAACCAGAATTAGCAAGTATGAGTTGATATGGAGAACACAAAGTGACCATTATTCACTAAAGGCACGATTAATATCTAAAAGTCCCAAGAGAATTAAAAACAACACCCTAAGAATTAATAAGAACATTTGGTAATATGGTCAATTTCAAGGTAAATGTTAAAGTTCATGAGGTGTTCTATATGTTACCTACAGCCAGTTAGTGGTTGTAATTGATAGTAGTAACAAAAATCATATAACATGGATAACTTTAATGAGAAATATATATCACCTAAATAAGTAAAGGTGCCCTGGTGGCATAGTGCTTAGGAGTTTGGCCACTAACCAAAAGGTCAGCAGTTCAAATCCACCAGCTGCTCCTCAGAAATCCCTATGGGGCAGTTCTACTCTGTCTTATAGGGTCACTATGAGTTAAAATCAACTCAACAACAATGGGTTTGGTTTTTTTTTGGTTAAATAAGTAAAGGGGCCTTACTGGTGCTGTGGTTAAGAGCTTGTCTGATTATCAGAAAGGCTGGCAGTTTGAATCCACCAGCTGCTCCTTGGAAACCCTATGGGGCTGTTCTACTCTGTCCTGTAGGGTTGCTGTGAGTTGGAATTGTCTCAGTGGTACTGGGGTTATTTCAAAAAGTAAAATTTTAAAACTTTAATTAGAAATTGAAATGAATCATAAATGAAGAGTGTTAAACTGTATAGTCAAACTGTATTTGGAAAACATGCAACTTTTCTAAAATCAATTCATAATTAAATATTTTACACAAGAATCTTAAGGGGTTTGTGGGTACAAAGAAGTCAGAGATTGATAGAGCAGGTCTGTTTTTCTTTAAAAATAGCTAATTGGAAGAACATACAATATTTTCTCAGGAAAAGCAACACATGCTGTATCAGATATTGAGACCTGTAAGTTTAAGCTTACTAGTGTGGAGAATACAGTATAAAATTATCATTAAAAATTGTGATGCTGCCAGAAGAAATACATTGGCAGAGCAGTAAGATGGAATCAGTAGTGGCAAAGCAGATCCTATGAAGTTTTTGTATGATAAAGTACACCAAATCATCCAGGGCATATTGAATCACTCTGCAGATCGTACAAGAGACAGTTATTTTCCTGTTTAGGGAGGAAAACAAACCCCCCCATCCCCCACCCCCCCCAAAAAAAACACTGTATATTCTCACCTCAAATAGGCCAAGGGAAATTTTAGGCATACTAAAGTGCTAAATGAAATAAAGGAAACAACCAAAGTCCAGTAGGTTATGGAAATGACTGTCTCTTTGAAGTATGGTTGACGAAGGAGATGACAAACTGAAAAGCAGTTGAAGAAATTACTAAGCTTTTATTACATGAAAAATGTTTCTGTACATCAAAAAATACCACAAAACTAAAAGAACATTAAACCTACTACCCACTGCCTTCAAGTCAATTCCGATTCATAATGACCCTATAGGACAGAGTAGAACTGCCCCATAGAGTTTCCAAGGCTGTAGCCTTTATGAAAGCAGACTGCCACATCTTTTACCCGAGGAGCAGCTGGTAGGTTTGAACCGCCAACCTTTTGGTTAGCAGCCCAGCGCTTAACCATTGTGCCACCAGGGCTCCTTAAAAGCACATTTGTGTACTATATTTGCCATGAGTGTGACAGGTTAGAATAAATACGGAACTTGATGGATAATTGGGAAGAGTATGATTAAGAAACCCTTAAACATATTCAACTCTGATGGCAAACAATAAAAATCTATGTAATGTCAAAGAGATACTAATTTCTTGCCTTTCAATATTACTACAATTGAGTGAGTAGGTTTTTGAGTGCTAGAGATGGACTGGTAAGGCAGCCATTCTCACCTTCTTCGAGCTCATGAGGAGTGGAAATTAGGGTAGCATTCTAGGAAAGAAGCTTGCCAAAATGTACTAAGAGCCTTAAACATTCATACCTTTTTTTTTCATATTAATTTAACTTCTAAAATATATATTATGTGGAAGCCATAGAAATTACGGGCAGTCTGAACATGTTTCTCACACTGTGAGATGTATAACGGTAAACAGATTGCATAGAACTTAATTGTGGGCTATTAAGGGAACAAATAAGGAAATGAAGGTATGATTTATATATATATATACACACACACATAGTGTATGATAAATTATGACATTCAATTCTATCCGGACATTAAAGTGATCTCTAACATGGTGTTTTTAGTGAAATAAGAATCTTCTTGTTTTGTTCAGTGAAAATTACCAAGAAACAGAATTTTATGTAGAACATGACCTCAACTGAATATAAAGAATGTAGAGAAATAAAGGGATGCAATAGCTTCTACATCTGGATGGCAGGCTTACAGATACTTTTTCAGTTCTTCTAAATTTTCTATGATGGGGCATATTATAAATGATTAAAAAATAATGAAGAAATGGTAAAAATGAAAAGAAGAAAATAGGAAATAATACTAGGATAAGTGGTAAGAATCAGGTTTGGGACTCCAAATGTGATTTTAGGTACAGCAGTCTTTTTTGGTCTTATTTTTGTAAAATATAGTTTAAAATTTCTTAATATGAGGAATGAGGAGAACGTAGGAAAGAATGCTTTGTAATTTATGAAACATTAATAAAATCAAGATACAAAATACTTGATTGTATACATTATTTTCATTTAATGGTGTATTGTGCTTATTTCAAATAATTTACCTATATGATACATAATTAATGGAATTGACCAAAAAACTTTAGTGTAGTCTTAGAATGCAGAATACCAGCAAATATCTCATGTCTAATTTACAGGGTTGCTATGAGTTGGAACCAGTTCAGTGGCACCTAACAACAGAACTTACATAAGCTCGTTGTAGTGCCGTGGCTGTGTGGAAATCTTGTACAGGATTTTTGTAAATGATAACATAAGAAAAAAAAAAAAAAACTAAGGACAGGAAAAAATTTCAAGCATCAATTCTCTGGTCTATAGTATAACAGTGAATTTACAGGTAAAATTTTCAACTTCTTTTCATTATTTCTCCTTACTTCTGGCAATTCAACCCTGTGATCATGCTAAGGTGATCTGATTTCTTTATTATCATATAGAAAATTATAAACATGAAAAGAAAAGACAGGCCCGTTTTTAACATTGTACCTCTTTGCCATCTATTCAGTTCCTGAGGCAGTAAGTAGTGGGCATAGTGGGTATAAGGAATTAGAAAGTATTTGGCTGGAATAACTTCATAAAAGGGGTGTCAAAAAGAAGATGCACATACAAAGTATAGTTAACTAAGGAAAAAAAATGCTGTAAGTAGCGTTTTGACAGTGACTTAATACACAAAGAGATAGATTGGTAAGATTTAGGGATATACCTCTACGGAGAGAATATAAATTGCATTTTTTAGAGGGCAAACGTTGTCAATGTTAGTATTTTATTTGTAGAGCCAAGCCTATGCAGTGAGAACTGGTATGTTCAGATTATTATTATAGACGGGAACTACCAGAACAGAAAGTCTCAGAAATGTGTTCTTTTTTGCCTGGCTTTGTCACGTGTTAGGAATTTTGTCACTAGATGGCGATGTTGAGTTGCAAAGTTTACGTTGGCTGGCTTTTTTTCTGGTGTGCGTAACGGCAATTGCAGGTGCACCATAAGCCCTATCGTTTGCACAGGGTTCAGAACTGGGGTATAACTACGTAAAAGTGGAGAGTAGTTTCTCAGAGATACAAGATATTCCAAATAGTATTTGAGTCAAAGGGTTAAAACTGCTTTAATGTGCCTGTTCCTTTACTTTAGATTTGTAGCCTCATAGAAGTGGAAGGAATGTAAGTGACATGTTAAACGTTTCCTCGAGAGATGGGGTCCGAGGAGATTCAGAGACGTTCCAAAGAGATACTCTTCAGTTGTTCCTTTCTAGGTGTATAAGCTTAAAGTACATCTTTAATTTCACCCCCCTGTTATTATCCCTCTGTTATTATCTGGAGGTACTGAGCTGCTTACCATCTCATCTGAGGGCTGTCTTGCTCCTGGTAACTGGATATTGTTTTATCTATTTTTTGCTGTAGTTTTTAAGCTCTGTTTATGTCGTTGCTGAGCATAATGATTAAACTACACTGATATTTCTTTAACTGACACTTCCAAGTGAACTGGAGTAGAAGACTATCGCTATGAATAGTCTTG
Source organism: Elephas maximus indicus (assembly GCF_024166365.1). Lineage (NCBI taxonomy): Eukaryota > Metazoa > Chordata > Mammalia > Proboscidea > Elephantidae > Elephas > Elephas maximus. The sequence goes on from NC_064821.1 coordinate 142,790,169, forward strand.
TCCAAAATTACTTAAGGCTTAAGGATAAGAATATTATTTTGCCACTTAACCATGTTCTTGCAGATAAGTTTGTGTGTGCATGTGTGATATGTGTATATGTTTGCATGTGTGCTTGTGTGTATGTGTATATGTAATATACATAAAGTCCCACCTTCCTAGTCAGGGAAAACTTGCAGCTTAACCCTAATTTGGAGTTCCCTTTGCTTTTCAGATATATCTGTTAGGATTACAAAGATTCATGTACAAGGAGGCTCATTGAATTTCTTTTAAAATACTAAAAAAGGGGTCAGGGGAAGGTAACTTAAATAACACTATTGAATGGATTAAGTAGTCGAGGAAATACATATAAGGTTATATGCTATGACAAGTGGGCCTTGCATTAAAGAAGAATATAAAATAATATAAACAGTGAAAATATCAACAAAATACTTTAAAATACTTTTAGTGGAATCAGCAGGTTTTTTAATAGCATGGAATTAAGTACAATTTTTTTTTTAATCCTAACATGTTGTATAATGATATCAGTCATTACAGATGATTTAACATTCTTCATATTTTTTTGTTTTCAAAAATAAACAAATTACATTTGTAATAACAAATACCCTGTCTGTCTGTCTGTCTGTCTCTGTGTGTGTGTATTTTAACTGCATGAAAGATTTGACCCGGGAAATTGGATTCAGAAGCAATGTATTAGCTCTTCTCTATTTTAATCAAATTTCTTGATCCTATCTTAATTACATTTCCCCAAGTTTTTTTTCACTAAATGGATCAGCAAGAATCTTCTCAAAGCTCTCCATTCCCCAAATTGGCAGAGTACATGAGTATTCTTTTGTTTTCTATGCAGAGGAAAACATTTTGTCTTTATCCTTTCTATTACAGAGAGACACGTATTCTACCATGCTCATAGTTGACTCCTTGATTTGGTTTATGCCACCTAACACATGAATAGGACAGCCAGACTGAATATTTTTGGAATATCTCTTCAAATCTAAAGACAAAAGCACACCATCACATTTTCTAGATAATGATGGTACAGCTGTTCTAATAGTATCATTGGGATGCAGCTCAGAAAATGTGGGTTTGGCATTCAGAAAATAACTACATGAAAATGTAAATAATTAATTGTGTGTAATTATTTAATTAGGTTATTAATTTTGTATAATGTGAATATATGTATGCATTTCCATACATATTATATACACACACATTTGGTATCATCTGTTTACCAAGTAAAGTTAGGAATGTAACTTTCATTCTCTCATGCTCGGTGTGAGTGAAAGCAGGATTTGGCATTCAGGTTCAGAGGGCCCAAAGATAATTTAATTTTCTGCCATTCATGGGGAAGGGAAGAAAAGTTTTATATTGACTCTTGCTAATGTTTAATAAAACCAAATATATGCTTAGCATAATACTTCTGGATTATTTATGGATTTCATAGAAATTGGCATATATGAATTTAGAACTATCTTAATTTAGACTCTTTCCCTCTGCTTTAAACTTTAATTAGAACTTGATCATGAAAATATTGATTACATAATTATCAATTATAAACTCTGTGAAATAGCAGCACGAATGAAACTAGGCATAGGTTAATTCAATTATTTATTTATAAATGCATTATCATATTCATTAATCTAAGCATTCATTTATTTAGCCTGGTGCCTGCTAGGTACTAAAAAACTAGGCAATGTTTATTTAAAAGCAGTTATTTGCAGAAAAGAATCAAATTAATGTTGCAAATGCCACTTTTATGATAATTGGATACATTTAGAATGATAAAACCGAAAAAGCAAATATTATTGTACTACCATTGGTATATGGGATGTTTCTATTTAAAACAATAACAACAACATGCATAAAAACCACTAATCCCAGGTCAGAAAAAAATACTGCATTTTCCCCATGGTACCAGAAGATTGTATATTAAAGGACAGAGAGGAAGGGATTCAGCTTTTATTTTGCTATCAAGGAAGAGTGCAGAGCTAAGTCATTACTCTAGGATGCTTATCATTTAGATACAGACTTTGAATGAGCAGCTAATAGCTAAAATTATTTAGGAGATAAAAATTGGTACTGTGAGGATTAGCTTTAATTTTAAGTATCCATAATTGAAGTGCCACATTATGATTTTAATGTTATGATAATCTTGTTAACAAGCTGTTGTGTATATACTATCATATTTTAATGTATTGCAAAGCTTAAGTAAACCGTAAAGTAAATTGCTTTTTGAATCAGTCTTTTACAAGTGGAAAATTAGTGGTTTACATGTGTTGAATACGTATTTTGTAATTATATTTGGCGTTTTCTACAATAGCTTAAGAAGAATAATAGAATAGATTTATCTATAATATATTATTGTTTATAAGTACATTGGCATATTTTGTTATTGCCTGTTCTAATTCATTTGGGCTCATTCCACAATGTACTAGCTAATTCTATTTTTTTCCCCCCTATACTAGTCTTATCTTGTGGAAGATAGACAATGACATTTCCTTATGATATTTCTTGAATACCAGCATATTATATTCTACAGACAATTAATATTTTACTTACCTAGTATTTCTACAGGTTGTTATGATATGTACTAAGTTCTATCTATTTGAACTGTTTTTGCTTATTTTGTCCTGGGCCCGGGGGCAGAGGTGGGGAGGAGTGTTCCATTCTGAAGAGTTTTAAAGGCAACTAGTAAATTAGATTCACTTTTTCTGAATTTGTTTCTTCAGTTGCCCAAGTATGGTAATTTAATAGTCTAAAGTAGGAGTTTTCAAACTTTTAATGTAAGAGGCCAGCTTTCCAGGCAAAACAGTCTCTGTAGAAACTACTCCATTGTGCTGGTATATTGGGAAAGTATCCCTGAACAGTACGTTAATAAATAGGTATAGCCATGTTCCAATACAATTTTATTTACAAAAATAGGTAGCGGACTGGACTTGGATTGACTACTATTACATCTTTTAATCCCTAGCCAAAATACCAAAACCAAACCCCTTGCTGTCGAGCTGATTTCGACTCACAGTGACCATAAGACAGAGTAGAATGCCCTGTAGTTTCCAAGGAGTGGCTGATGGTTTCGAATTGCCGACATTTTGGTTAGCAGGCAAACGCTTAACCACTGCCCCATATAGGCGTCAGTTATACCACATACCAGCTCCTTCACTAGTCTTTCCACCTGAATAAGTGGCAGTAGGAAACCCTGGTGGCGTAGTGGTTAATTGCTACGGCTGCTAACCAAAGGGTCGGCAGTTTGAATCCGCCTTGCGCTCCTTGGAGACTCTATGGGGCAGTTCTACTCTGTCCTATAGGGTCGCTATGAGTTCGACTCGACGGCACTGGGTGCTGGGTAAGTGGCAGTAACATCGGCTTTGTTATTCAAGGCAGAAACCTAGAATTTCTGTCAAACCTATATCTAATCTGATAGAAAGTTCTGTAAAAAAAACTCCAGCACAGAAATATGCCTGGAATCTGTCCAATTCTCACCTTCCCTTCCTCTACCCTTTTTAAAACTACTGTCTCTTAGCTCTCATCTTGACTGCTGATTTCCTGTCTTGCACTGTTGCCCTGAAATACATTTTTCACAGAACATGCAGAAAATCCAAACTGGGACATTTCTCTCCAATAGCTCTCCATTTCCCTTAGAATAAAAAACAAATTCCCCACCCTTACCTTGTCTTGCAAGATCCTTTGTGATCTTCCCCTGGCTTCCTCATCATCTGTGTTTTGAACCCCTTTCAGACTAGCTCATAAAGGTCTGGCCAAGCTGGCCATCTTTCTGTCCCTTAAACATACCGAGCTTGAATCTCTGTGCACGCCTTTCTCTCTGCCTCCACCTAGTACTTCCAGTGCTTTGCTGCTTTTTACCACTCCACTCCCAGCTTCAGTGTCACCTTCTCAAAGAGGGATCAGTAAAAATTTGATGCCTAAAGATTGAATGAAAGAGGTAAAAGTAATTTAGGTCAGAGAACATGGCACAAAATTGGAGGAGCCAGAATTTGAACTCAGGATTATTTGAGCTCATACTTATTTCATTTGCACCTCTTACTACTTAGCAGAAATTATTAGTTTTGCTTTTATTTCAAATCTAGGGCATGGGAAATAAATATCATGTCAATATTTTTACTGACGTATTAGAGAAAAGATAGCATATTAATGGAATAAAACTCTATAGATATGTCATCAAACAGAATACATATATTTAAGTTACATGCCTCCCATTTATGAGACTTAAATAATGTTTTCATTATTATAAAAAATTTTGGGTTCATTTTGTCCTCTTTTCCAAGGAGCCTAAGAAACTTACTACATTTCCTAACTTTTGACCCTACGGCTCTCTTATTTTAAGAGCCATTATTTTGCCTGGAAAGGATGCCTGGTGGCAGAGTGGCTAAAAGCTTGGTTGCTAACCAAAAGGTTGACACTTGGAATGCACCAGACACTCTGTGGGTGAAAGACGTGGAAGTCTGCCTCCGTAAAAATGACAGCCTTGGAAACCCTATGGGGCAGCTCTACTCTGTCCTATAGTGTTGCTATGAGTTGGAATCGACTCGACAGCAGTGAGTTTGGTTTTGGTATTTTGGCTAGAGATTAAAAGAAGTGATAGTAGTCATTTTATTTACAGATCTTCTATAACATCAACTTTTAGTAGGAATAGGTGTTTGTTACTGGACCACAGAGGTAGTACTTTTAGTTGATATCTGTGCTGTGTTTACAAACCAGTTATCTTGCCAGTAGGTTCCATTATCTTTCAGGAGTATTTGGAGTAAACTTTTTTTTTTCTTTTAGATGGGGAAGAAAAATGATTTACAATAAGGTTAAATTACTTTCTGGTATTATATTTGTCATTGTCATATTTTTCCTTCATATTTCATTTCTTCCTTCATCCTCTTGGATGTTGTTTATAATTTCATATTCTGTGAGGGACTATTGCCCGAGACATTTCTCACCCAGAGGTAGGAATTGGGTTGAAATTTAAACAGCTTGCTTGAAAAAGCTGTTTGGGGAATCAGACTTTAATTCTTTTTATAGTGAAAAAGGATAAGAATTTTTTTCCATTGGAAAAATTACTAATGATGCAGAATAATAAATAAATCTTTACATATGAGTATAATATATAATTTAAGAATCACTGGATAGCCAGTTTGAGCCAGTCATTACTATTAATTACACCCTGAGAGTTTTTGCTTAATTAGACCAGTCCACTAAAATGGGCATCTGTTATTTGATATTTATACAAGATTTGTCCTACAATTTACATTTATTCAGGATTATTCTGCTCATCTGAAATTTTAAGGGAATTGCTTTTTCTTTCAGTATTTCTACCAAAATGTCTGTCTGTTTCTACAGAGCAAGATAAATAGTTTTGTTACATATATTTCTATAGGTGCTGTAGTTATTACAGAAAAGGTATCTTAACTAATCAAAATGAATATATACTATTTGCAATCTATAACTGTGTTACCAAACTAAACAGTTCTAGACGTGTCTAACTTATTACATGCCTCTGATGGCTAATGTTTTCCTCTCCTTATTTATAACAGCAACTATATTTTAAAAATGATGATATGTAGAAATAAGATATTTAAACAGTCAGTTAAGGGCCATGAATAAATCCCTTTGAAGAAAGTTTTGTATTTTATCTTCTCCTAAGTATATAACGTAGTGTACTAACTGGACTTAACAAAATTCAGGCTGTTGTCTCACTGTTACGGTGCTCAGAGTTTAAAATGAGGTTTGGGGAAAAAAACTCAGAAAACACATAAAGATATACACACACGCATAATGTATTTGGCACACGCACACGTACACACACACTCCTTATAGCATAATTTAAATTGAGTATCTTTCAATATCTTTTCTCTCATTCCAGTTTTGTCTCTAGTGCAACAGGAAGTGGTTATAGTCATCATATATGTGTACTAACAACAAAATTTGGCAAATATTTTTCTATTCTTGATTATTTAATGCAGTTCAAATATGGGGTCTGCTAAATAACAAGCACAGGTGGGGTGCTGGAGTGTAAGAATGCACAGCCCTCAGTCTCTAATTTCAGACTTTATTGTCTAGGTGGTTTTCCCAGTGAAAAAGTGATCAGCGGTTAGTTATTTTTAAAATCACTGTTGTTGTTGGGTGCTGTGGAGTTGGTTCCGACTCAGCAGCCCTACATAAAACAGAAGGAAGCACTACCTGTTCTTGCACCATCCTCACAATCATTGCTATGTTTGAGCCCGCTATTGTAGCCACTGTTGTCAGTCCATCTTATTGGGGGTCTTCCTCTTTTTCACTGACCCTCACTTTAAAAAAAAAAAAAAAAAATTTTTTTTTTTTTTTCACTTTACCAACCGTGATGTCCTTCCCCTAAGACTGGTCCCTCCTGATAACATGTCCCAGTCTCACCACTCTCACTTATAAGGAACATTCTGGCTGTACTTCTTCCAAGGCAGATTTGTTTGTTCTTATGGCAGTCTGTGGTATATTCAATATTCTTTGCCATCACCATAATTCGAAGGCATCAATTCTTCTTTGTTCTTCCACCTTCGTGTGCATATGAGGCCATTGAAAATACCATGGCTTGGGTCAGTCACACCTTAGTCCTTAAAAAAAAAACTTTGCTTTTTAATACTTTGAAGAAGTCTTTCACAGTCGGTTTTCCCAGTGCAATAGATCACTTGATTTCTTCACTGCTGCTTCCCTGGGTGCTGATTGTGGATCCAAGTTAAATGAAATCCTTGACAACTTCAGTCTTTTCTTCGTTTATCATGATGTTGGTTATTGATCCAATTGTGAGGGGTTTTGTTTTCTTTACATTGGGGCGTAGTTCCATACTGAAGGTTGTAATCTTTGATCTTCATCAGTAAGTGCTTCAAGTTCTTTTCACTGGTATTTATTTAGTCTGAGAGAGTGTTGTTTGAATATGCAACAGTAATTTGAGACTTGTCAATAATCTGTCAGTTCTGACATTTTTTGCTTCAAGCATTTTGAATCTCTGTTCTATGGTACAAACACGTTTTATGGTTCTTATGTTATGAGTGCTAGGTTTTCTTGATTAATTGGCCATTTGATCATTAAAAAATGTCCCTGTTTATATGTATGATATGAATATAGCCACCCCAGCTTTCACATAATTCCAGTTTCCGTGATGTATCTTTTTACATTAAAAAAAATATGTATATTTTCAGTCTTTCTGAATGTCTTCCAGACAGCATAAGTTGGGTCTTTCATTTTTTTCCTTATTTGACAATCTATGCCTTTTATTTCTGTCAACTTATATTTAATCGCTTATGTTATGATTCCATTTAGATATATAATTTTTGTTGTTCATTTTCTATTTGTCCCATCTGTTTTCTGTTCCTTCGTTCATCCATGGGTTGATTTGGATATTGTTAGAATTTCATTTTAATTCTTCTATTGCTTTTTAAAAATATATCTTTTTAGAAAAATGGTTGCTGTAGAAATTACAGTCTGCACCCCTGCCACCCTTTATTTCACTGTCTGAATCATAAGAAACCTGCAACAGTATGGTCCCATTGACACCGTACCCTCTGGCCTCATACAATTGTTTCTTTATATACCCAGCAAAAATATTTTATGAATACCACCATACTTATAACTTTTGTTTCAGTCATATGTCTTTAATGAAATTGGAAAATAATCTTTTATCTTTACTCAGATATTTGCATTTCTGGTGGTCTTCATTCTCCCTCTGTAGATCTGAATTTCTATCCAGTATCATTTCCCTTTGCTGAAGAACTTCTTTTAGCATTTCTTATACTGTAGATAGACTCCTGGTGGCACAGTGGTTAAGACCTTGGCTGCCAAACAAAAGGTTGGCAATTCAAATCCACCAGCTACTCCTTAGAAATCCTTTGGGGGCATCTCTGCTCTGTCCTGTAGGGTTGCTATGAGTCAGGATCAACTCGATGGCAACAGGTTTGTTTTTTGGTATACTGCAGATAAAACACTGTTTTCATCTAGCTGAAAATATCTTCATTGTGTTTTTATATTTAAAAGATATTTTTACTGGATTTGGAAGCCTAGGTGGAGAGTTAAATGTATTTTTTCCTTTTAGCAGTGTAAAGTTTTTCTATTGTCTGGTGCCCTTCATTGTTTCTGATGAGAAATCAGCAATCATCTGAATCATTGTTCCTGTAAATGGACTTTGTCTTTTCTCTACCAACTTTCAAATCTTTCTCCTTATCTTTGGCTTATGTCAGTTTAACTATGATGCTACCGCAAGTGATTTTTTGTTTTTTTTTTCCCCAGCTAGGTCTCTCTAGTCTTCGTGGGACTGTAAGTTGCTGTTCGCACCAAATTTATTATTTAAAATATTAATTATAGTTTTTTTTTTTTTTTAAATTCCTTGTCTTCTAACCCAAATACCTGAATCATTTGTGATCTGGCATCTGTTGTCTGCCTTTTCACTTGAATCTTACTCATATTTTCTTGCCACTTTACATGACTGGTATTATCGGGGGTAGTCACCACAATCCAATAAGAAATTGAACTGGATTGGAGTTTGGTTGCAATTTCAGGATGTCATAGACCACCTCTAGTCCACTGTGTACCTAGGGTATGAAAGACTCAGCCTAAAAGGACTACAGACATTCCAATATTGCTCTTAAGAGGTTCTAGTTCAGTTCTTTGGGATCCCACTCCCCACAGTTTCAAAATCTGGCAAGCATCTCGAGAAGTCAGGTGGTGTACTTGAGGCAGTCTTTGCTTCCTAAGTACTGAAAAATGGTGGAAGCATCCTTTCTGCTTTTGAGAAGCTCTTATCTTCATTCTTTAGTCTCCCGCACACCACTAGAATTCAGCATTGTCCAGTAGGGAAAACAGGCATGTGTTTGCCTGCTAATTTTCCGACACTCCACCCCCACGCCCATGACCACAACAATGTTTTGCTGATTTCTCCTCAGCTAACATTGAAAAAGTTTTTACCTTTCAAGAACTTCAGTTTGTCTAATTCTCCTTGCTGCCTCAGATTTCTGGTATCTCTAAAAAAATATAATGTTTGCTATTTATCTAGCTTTTTATACTTTTTGACAGCGGGAGCATTGACTGGCCTGCTGAGACCTACTACATTTTGCCTAGAAATCGAAGTCCCTTTCAGTGTCTACCCTGAGATACTGCTTTGGTAAATAAAATTATGTATCAATTAAAATATAAGCAATGACATTACTATACATTAAAAGACAAACTATTTTCAAATGATTACATTTTATTTCAAACAGAATATTTTTTCTACTTTTTTTTTTTTTTTAAATTCTCTCTAAAATAGAGGCATGTGGGGTTTCATCCCTGACCCTTCTTTCACTCTGCATTCATGACTTTGGTGATCTTATCTACTTCTTTTGCCTTATCCACAACCCATAACCCACTGTTTCCTAAGTCTGTACTATCTGCCTGATCACCTTCTTGAACCCTGTCCCCACGATTCTAAATGCTTACTCAACATTTAAATGTTTTTCAGGAACTTCAGACTCAACATCTCAAAAACAAAATTTATTTGTTTTATCTTTCAATTGGTCTCCCATATTCCCTGGGCTTGAATTTTGGCTCTGTTACTAGGACTTACTGCAATTTGTAGTAAGCCCCTTAACCTCTATTTTCCAAAACATTTTTTAGTTCCTATTTTATTTGAATGAATCAAAATATAGTTAGATCATTGCTTCTTTTAACAAAATATTTTATTAAATATCAAATTAATATTTTTTCATATTTCAAAGCCAAAACAATATATATTTAAGCCTTACCATATGTAAATGAACCTCTGCATTGATAAAATTAGTTATTAATTGGTCAAGTTAAACAGAAAACAAAGATAATTTGGTCCTACGAATTCAGTTCAGCGCTGCAAAGTGTAGGTTTACAAATGCAAAGAAACAAAGCTAAATTAGTTTTAATTGAGTTTTTACTTGACCGCTTAAGCACTTACCTTTCCTAAGGTGTCTGGTTTTATAGCAACTTGTTATCTTCTAATTTTTTAAATTCCCCCTTCTTTTCTCAGGAGAGAGCTCTGTATCATTGAGTATGTTACACCTGGGTGAACACAATCAAATGACTTTGACTTTGCTGTAGGAGGGTAAATATCAACGAGATTCTGTAGGTATAGATAATACCAAAAATACATTGCTGGATGTGTCTAATTAAAATTTTATGGAATAGATGCATTCATTTATTGTCCTTAATGAATTTGTATAACATCTGAAAGTCTTTGAATGCTCACATAAATGGTAAATTTTAGGACAGATTTTAGGCCATAATACTCATTGATGTAATTTGCATGATTGTTTAGTTCCTTTCTTTTTTTTTCTTGTGTTACTGTTATATTCACAAGTGTTTCTATTCCTGAAGAAAATCTGTGTGTGTTTTTATGTGAAGTAAAATCTTTTGGTGTCCCTATAGTCTCATCCTCAGTAAGCACTCATAGTATGTAAAGGACAGGTGTTATTTATCTATAGCTCCAAATTAGATGTTATTTCCCATTATATGGAAACGCTGGTGGTGTAGTGGTTAAGTGCAATAGCTGCTAACCAAAAAGGTTGGCAGTTCGAATCCACCAGGTGCTCCTTGGAAACTCTATGGGGCAATTCTATTCTGTCCTATAGGGTCACTATGAGCCGGAATCGACTCGATGGCAACAGGTTTGGTTTTTGTTTTTTTCCCATTATATAGGGTCTCTTTTCTTTTTTAAATATGTGTATTAAAACGAGAAGCTAGGTTAAGAAAAATAGCATTTAACATATTAACACATTTTGTTTTTTCTACATAGATTGTGATTAAGACATTTCATTACTCATACGAAATGAAATTTCATTGCTATTCAGCATTTTTGGGTATTCAGCAGAATTGTTTATGAAGCTCCTCCAACTTAAAAAGCATCTAAATTAATTTTATTACTTCATTGCCAAAATAATTTCATTAACTTGTTTTCACCTTAAAAATGGTATTAACATGTGGATACAGATAGAAATCAATTGGAATTTCCAAGTGCTTTCTGTTCATCACTTTTAATTCTTCTATGATGATATTAGTATTTTTGGAAATGTTATTTACTTTGACGAATATAACCATGGAACACATGGTGCTATATAAGCACATTGGAATATAGACCTAAATTACAGTCTAGAGAAAGAAATTTCAAGACTTCTTTGTATACAGAGACTTTGATTTTCAGCCACATTTCATTTACTGGTATACCCTGGAGGTGTAGTGGTTGAGAGGTATGGCTACTAACAAAAAGGTCAGCAGTTCGAATCTACCAGCCGTTTCTTGGAAACCCTATGGGGCAGTTCTACTCTGTCCTGTAGGGTTGCTTTGAGTCGGAATTGATTCAATGGCAGTGAGTTTGGTTTGGTTTTGGTTTTGTTTAATAATTAAAGGGTGGAGAGGAGCAATATGTTTGAATAGTAACATATATGCATTTAATTTTTTTTAATTTGAAAAAGATGTATTATTCAAAACACTTATCATTTCCCTTCTTTTGTAAAATCCTCTTTTATGAAAATTTGGATGTAAGTGTGTTGCCCATATTTCCTTTGTCAGTATATGTATATTCAGTCATGTTATCAGGAGCATTCATCATTATGAGTAGTTCTAAAACACTTTTCTATTCATGTCTTTTACATTTTCTCCTGTCATACTCTTTTTACCCTTGATGTAAAATAATAATTCAGAAACCCTTATGTTGTGTGTACAGGAAGCACGCAAAACGACAAGATTGTTATAGTAACTCAGTGATATATTACAAAGAAGAGTATTTCCTGTAGGGTAGTCCAATTACCAAATAGTAAAACAGGAACAAAACACAATGAAGTGTTTTTTCTATTTGTTTCAGTAAGTTTAGCACAGCAGGGATGTGGCATTCTTCCTGGCTGGTGCATCAGATCTGCAGTTTGAAATGTAACTGCAAATGGGAGTTATTTTAAAGACATTATATATAAGCTAATAACCTTAGCCATATAAATGAGATAATTATACAGCATTTAATATATTTAATTTGCCTTTATTGTAATAATTTCATAACTTCAAATTGAGAAAATAATATATTCATTTAAAAAGTTTAATAAACTTGTATGTTGAAGACATGTAAGACTAAACTTTGAATCATTTAAATTCTGCCTTTGCCAGTATCGGTTTTTTTTTGCAGGTGTCTGTTTATCTGACTGCTTCTTGTTAAGTGAGTTCAGTTTAAGGAAAAAAAAAAAAGTGTCATTCTTGTTATGAATTAATAACAACAACTAAAAACAAACAAACACAGATGTAGGATCTAATAGAGCATTTGAAAATAACTTAAAATTATTTTAGGGTCACATGGTGACTACAGCTTGAGGAAAAATATGCATTATAAGGATTTATGAAAATTTAAAACATGTTATTTTTTTAGTGAGTCTTGTACTACCCATTGTTTTGTGTTGCTGCCTATTCTGAGTGTGGGTTAAGGATGTTTAGTAGGTAAAAGAAGAAAAAAATGAGGACTTAGGTAGAAACATCTGTAGAATCTAGGGTAGTAAGCATGTATAGGCAGTTATATTTATCTTTAAAGGTAAGAGGTCCAGGTTTCAGAAGGATCAGTCAGGACAAGAAAGAAAAGTAGGAGAGCGAGGGCACCTACACTCTTCAGAGAAAGATTAGATAGGACTGTAAAACACAAAATAATACACATGAGGAGTGTGCTTCTTAGTTCAATCAGATACATGAGACCAAATGGGTGGCTTCTGTCTGGAGGCAGGATTAGAAGGCAGAAAGGGACAGGAACTGTCAAATGGACACAGGGAGCCTGGGGAGCAGGAACTGGCCACATGGACACAGGGAACCCCGGGTGGAAACAGGGAGTGTGCTGTCACATTATAGAGATTACAACCAATGTCACAAAACAATATGTGCATCAATTTTTGTATGCAAAATTAATTTGAGCTGTAAACTTTCACCTAAAGCACAATTAAAAAAAAAGAAAAAGTCACTAAAGTCAGGCCTCAGACAGTGGGTCTTGAAAAGACATATTCAGGAGTCTTCATAACAGAATTATCTGAGGGATAGATCTAGGGTAACAGCTGGACAAAGGGTACTGGGAGCAGTATTGACTGCTTCTGACTCAGTGGCCCCTTGTATATTGTATAAACCTAAAGTTCTCACTGGAGCCGAGATGGCCTTGAACCTATGTGAGAACATCTGTAGCAGTTCCTGATAGTATGGGGGAAGGAGCCCTGGTTGCACCAGCCTGCCAAGACTTACAACCTTGGAGACCCTAAGAGGCATTTCTACTCTGTCCTGTAGGGTCACTATGAGTTGGAATCGATTCAACGGCAATGGGCATGGGTTGGGTACGGTCTGCAGATGTGGAGACTATAAGATAAGTTCAAACAGAAACTTTTAGTCTTGCCCTCTGACATCTTGGAAATTCTTATTCAGGCAGAAGAAAGATTTGTCTTAATTAAGGCTCATGTTCATATGTTCATAATTAAATAGTTTAAAAAACCTGAAAGAATTCAGTGAGAGCCAACTGTCGAAATTGTGCTGTATCCAACTACAAATTTATCTGGAAGGCGTTTCACTGCCAAGCTTTTCGAATATTTAGTATGAACAGCGTGACTCCATGTCTTTATCTCCCAATCGTACCTCAACCCACTACAATCTGGCTTCTTTGCATCTCTTTTTGTATTAGGCATAGTGCCTTTTACAAGGTAGAAAACTCAGTTGACATATTGATGCATTTTAATTTGATTTATTTAGATATTTATCATTTATATCTTCCCTACTTCTATAAGGAATTAAAAGGAGATTTTTTGAATTTTGTTTGCATAAAAATAAGACATTGATAGTCAAATAATAAATAGTATTTATCACTTACAGCAAAGTAAACCATTTAGAAAAAGAGTACAGAAATGAATGAATGGCAGAAAATTCCATAAGGAAGAAAAGAAGGCACACTGTAAAAGGTTTCACAGAACGAAGGGAAAATAGGAAAATATAACAGAAAAATAAGGCCTTTGCATTTGCTGTTCCCTCTGCCCCTAAGGGAACATGCATTCCTTGTTTTCTCGTCGGTTCTTTCAGATGTTTCCTTCTCAGTGGTCTGTTCCTGGAAACCGTACAAAATTGCAACTCAACTTACACCATTAATGTTTCTTAGTCCTCCTTCCTAATTTATTTCTTGAGAAAATATAACTAGCTAATATATCTTACTTGTTTACTGTCAGCGTATCTCTCCCAATAGAATGTAAATTCTTTGAGGGTAGGAAGTTTTGTGTTTGTTCATTGCCTATCCCCAACATGTGAAACTGTTTCTAAGAGATGACAGGTATTCAGTAAGTATTTGTTGAGTGAATTAATAAATTTAATAATTATATTCCATAGGCAATTTGTTACATACGTCCAAAGCTAAGGAAAGAAATGGACTGGAGTGTTAAGATCTGACATTGCTGGATAAATAGATGGTAAATATGGAGATGTGACTGAAGCCATGGAAATGAGTGTAAAGTAAGACATGCAGAACCTTGAAGAACTTCAATATGTAACAATTATTTAAGAAAAGAATGGGGGGTGGGAGGGACACAGGAGACAGTGGAATGGCCAGATAGGTAGTAGGAAAAATGCAGTGAAAGAAGAGAGTGTTTTAAGATGGAGGGAGTAACCAACCATATCAAGTGCCTCTGAAGGATCAAATAAAAGGAGATTTGAAAGATTATTTTCGTGATTCAATGGCATGGATATAATTAGTGACATAAACTATTTCCATGTAGAAGTAGAAGCAAAATCCAGATTGGAATAGGCTATGGGATGAATTAATTAACTAAAGGAAATGGAAAAAGTCATTATAAAAACAAACTTTTTAAAACTTTTTGGCTGTGCGGAGAATGAAGGAGGTGTAGGATTTAGGGAGGAATGTCACTGGAATCACCAAAAATAATTAAATGCTAATAAGTAGGTTCCAGAAAATAAAGGGAGAAGAGATGAAAATTGAAAGCTTGTAACTTTAGAGAAGATAGGAGGAGACAGAATCCAGTTTGCATGTATGGGGATTCCTCTTTAGTAGGAGGCGGGGCAGAAGCACCATTGTGTCGGGGAGGAAGAAAAAATAGTGACAGTTACAAATAGGCTTAGACAGTTGGTGGCAACACCGTTAAGGCTCACCACCTGAAGACTCTGTTTTGTCACAAACATTTAATGGAAGGTTATCTGCTGATGGTGAAGGAGATGGACTAGGAATGACTTGGAAATCACAAGATGAAGAACATTTTAAATGGTGGCTCTGGAATTGGAAGAATGGGAAGCTGATCAAAGGAGTGTTCCATTGCTGTGGAGTGTTGAAGGCTCAGTTAATTGGTGGCAGTGATTTGTCACAATGCTGGTTTTCTATGTGCATATGCTTTTCTCTGTGAACATCAATGTGTTTTTTTTCATAATTGAATTTTTTAAAGAAAGGTGTGATGGAAAAACTGAGGAATAAGGCAGGTAAGGCATCTTCATAAAAGGTTATTTGAGGTGATTAAAATGGAGTTGAAGCTGATTAAAGAGGGAAATTAAAATTGGAATGAACTAAATGGATAAAGAAAAACTGGAGGAATAATAATACACATGGCTGTAATTTATTGATTACTTAGTATTTGCGAATCACTTTTCTAAATACCCTATATATGTTTACTAGTTTAATTCTTGTGACAGTCATGGGGGATAGGTATTATTATTACCTCAATTTAAGGTTTTCTTATTACCTTAATTTTACAGTAAAAAGAACCAAGATACCTAGATTTGCATAGGTAATAAATGGCACATTTTGAGTGTGAACTCTTGATAGGCTAATTCTGGTGTTTCCACTTTAATCACTTTGCCTCAGAGAGTGTGCCAAACTTCTTGAAGACCGTGAAGATTAGTTCTAACAGGGGTATTCAGCAAGGTAGATGAGAGATTAGAGATTTGAATCAAAGCATGAGATGTTAGAATTAGTAAATTCAGAAGCAACACTCTTTAAGGTCACAGTGATGTTCTGGTCTTGGCAATGTGAACTTTTTCCCCCTCTGATCTCCTCCAGTGGAACAGTTCAACACTGCAGGTATAAAATACTTCCGTTACACTTACTGAAGATTATCTTTTTTCAGTGTATCATTTTTGAAACACAAGAGTTTTGATAAGACATCGAGACCCTAGTAATTTTGTTATGGATTTTTAAGAAAATAGATTAAAGTATTCTCAGTGAAAACTACATGGGAGAGGATCTTGAGGTAACAATCTCAAGAAATGGATCAGACTGCGATAAAGACCAAAATCACAGAGTAGTAGTACATGTTTATTTCAGGTTGTGATGGATCACATAGTTTGTACTTCACCTTTGTTATTTCAGACAACTAGCATGGATTTTCGGAAGGTGATTTCTTTCATTTTTTTTTTTCTTCCAGGATGAGAACTTATTCATGCAGGTCTATCTTTGTCTCTAGCAATTACTATCATATATGCAGTAACTTCCTTGAAATTTTGCTGATCACGTAAATCAAGGCCACATTAGCTTGTGAGGCTAGGATAATCACTAATGTTTCCTGAGAAGTACTAAAATGTACTCAAATGAAAAAAACTTCCTGGGAACCCATTTTTCTTAATAACATCAGAAACCCCTCCTATGCAGTGTCAGCCATATTATGAAATAGATCATTTAGACTTAGCCTCTCAACCCAGCCAAAATGAAGCACCTTTTAATCTCCATGACTCTTAATGAGTTTTTTTTTTTTAAGCTATGTTTTGTTCATTAGTGGCTTGCTGTTGAATGTCTAGTTGTCACAAGAGTTAAGTGAGCAAATATATATAACAGAATGTCCTTTTGTTGCATATCTGGTACCCCATATTCTGACTGAATATATGTGGAAATATCAAATAAAAAATATTTCTCAGAGCCACTGCTTGGGTTTGAACCATCAACCTTTTAGTTAGCAGACAAGTGCCTAACTCTTTGTGCCACCAGGGCTTCTATATAGGGTAGGCTGTTGTTATATGCCATGGAGTCGATTCCGACTCATAGCAACCCTATAGGACAGAGTAGAACTGCCTCATAGGGTTTCCTAGCCTGTAATCTTTATGGGAGCAGATTGCTGCGTCTTTTCTCCTGCGGAGCTGCTAGTAGGTTTGGACCATCAACCTTTTGGTTAGCAGCTGAGCACTTAACCATTGCACCACAGAGCTCCTTGTATGTTATACAGAAGTTAATATATGAAATACTTTACCATTTATGTTCTAGTTTTTATACCAGGAACATAATTGCTCAAGTATTTTTTAAAACAATAAAGTACTTTTTCTACTTTTTGAAAAAATCTTGCTCATTTTACAAGGTAAAATGCCAAATTCCTTAAAATCAGTCATCGTTGAACAGCATGATGTTTTTCTAATACAAAGTGATGCAACTTGCATAAGCAAATCAAACTTACAAACTCACTATTTCATTTTTTATTTTAGTCAAAACTAATTCCTCCTGTTTTCTTCCCTATTTTTGCTGATGCCGTAACCATTTTCTCAGTCATAAAAGCATTTATTCAGTGAATTTTTTGCCACTGTTATAATCAATCAAGACTTCACAAAAAGCCTATTATGATAGTGCCCAACTTCTAGTTTCTTTTTCATGAAATATCACTGGCTAAAAAAAAAAAAGCATTGCATGAAACTGTCTGTGCCTCCATGTTGTTTTCTATGGGCTAAGGGTCATTTGGCATAACACAGTTCATAAAGAAAATGTTCTGCATCTTACTTTAGTGAGTAGCATCTGGGGTCTTAAAAGCTGGTGAGCAACTATCTAAGATACATCTGTTGGTCCCATTTCATCTGGAGCAAAGGAGAATGAAGAAAACAAAAGACAGGGAAAATATTAGCACAAAGGACTAAAGGACCACATGAGTCAGAACTTCTACCAGGCTGAGCCCGGAAGAACTAGATGTGCCCAGCTACCACCACCGACTGTTTTAACAGGGATCACAACAGAGACTTCTGGACAGAGTGGGAGAAAAATGTAGGCCAAAATTCAAATTTAATGAAAAAAGACCAGGCTTACTAGTCTGACAGAGACTAGAGGAACCCCTGAGACGATAGCCCTCGGACACTCTGCTAACTCAGAATTGAAGCCACTCCTGAAGCCCACTTTTCATACAAAGGTTAGATAAGCCTATGAAACTAACAATAACACATGTGAAGAACATGTTTTTTAGTTGAATCAAATACACAAGACCAAATAGGCAACTTCTGTGCAAAAGCAAGGCAAGACAGCAGAAAAGGACAGGAAAACTGGACAAATGGACACTGGTAACCCGGGGTGGAAACGGAGAGAGTGCTGTCACATTGTGGGGATTATAACCAACGTCACAAAACAATATGTGTGTAAATTTTTGAATGAGAAAAAAAAAAGCTTATTGTAAATCCTAAGATGCAGTCATGTCTCTAGGTATTGTTTGATCATTTCAGAATTATAAATAGATTAAAAAGAAAAAGATTTATTCTATAGGATTCATATTTCCTTTCTGAATAAGGTCAAAATAGTGCCAGTCTCATGATGGTTGGTTTAACACAGGCACACATATTAATCTAAAAGTCTGTCCAGCTAATTCTTTAACATTCTGAGCCTGTATTCAACCTTGCTGGTATTGTGAAAGATGGATGGAATTGGTGAACTGGAGAAACTGGCCTCAGCCACTGGGTTGTGAGACCATCCAAAGCTCATGATACATGACCTTCTTAAATACACACTTCTCATTCAGGATTTCTGATGATTTCATACAGTTAAGCTCTTCCATTTTAATGTGCACTCTCTTGAAAATTCTATGCCAGAAAGAAAAAGTGCAAATTTAAGTTACTCTCCTTTTGGCCAAATGTTCAACTTTTCCTTCTGTGACTTTGCAGGTAGCAGAGTGTACATGTAACAGATCTTCCTTTGTGAATGAATTTCCTTAAGCAAAATTGTTTAAAAATTTGTCTGGTATCTTTGTTTATACCTCAGGGTTGCCTGGCTATCAGCTACATGCATGATTTCCATTGAAGCGTGCAAGTAGGTGTATATATATATTTGTATGACTTCTAATAGCATAGTTATAATTTCAAGGAAGGAAAGAGAAAAAAGAGCAGGAGGAATATATTACATTTTTATACTTTTTCTTTGCAATTTTATTTTTTTAAAGATAAGGCTCTGTTGGTAAATATAAGTGGGTAATTTGATCATTACTTGCTATTCATTGAAACTGCGTCAGTCAATAGGTAGTGGACGGTGAGCAGAGAGAACTCTTGGTCAGCCATGTAGTTTTCCCAGGGCTGATTGCTGTGCTATGTGTGTTCAGATAGAAGCTTTTCCCTGTATAATCAGCTTGCTGCTGCCCATTTTACTGCCAAACATTCCTTCTCTATGGTAGCATAATACAGTTACCAAGGGAACAGCTTATGGCCAACACATACAGTATTGCCACAAATTAATTTCACAGTTAGTGGGTGGGTATCGGGATATAGGGTGATAACAGTAACGTGAGCTACTGTGAAATTACCATTGTTCCCATGGAGTTACAGTGTAATTATTACTTTTGTGGTAACTATGCAAATAATTCACATCGCTGCTCCTGATGCTTGCTCTCTCTTTTTCCCTTTTCTCTGTCTCTCCCTTTTTCTTTCTATAGTTCCTTCTTTCTTGTTTCAGAATCTCCCCGACATGTTTTCACACATAACAGTGTTTATATATATATATATATATATATATATATATATATATATAATATTTAAAAGGGTTTGTTTGAAGTGTGGTGAAGGCATGTATGTAAGTCATGTGCATAATTAAGATGTTCACAAAAATATACAAGGACTAAAAAGTAGATTTTCCTAGTGTATTGAGCAGATACATTCAATTTTTGATCAATGTGGAATGAGAAATTCTAATTTTATTGGATGAAGGAATTGGTTTAATCAGTGATTAAAATCACTAATCAGTGATTAAAAACACTGGAGAAAAATGAATGAGTACCTACCTTCCTTAATTAGCTGTGTGACTTAAGAAAAACAACTCAATACTTCCATCTGAAAAAAGGGGTTAATAATAATATCTGTATAACAGAATCGGAATGCACGTTAGAGGACATATGTGTTAAACTGAATCTTAAACTATACAGCTCAGATTTTAAGGCATTACCATTATTAGCATGCTTTTTCATGGGGGCATCTGTTGATGAAAACCTATCCTTGTTAAAAGCCAAACCCACTGACAGAGTGGATTCCGACTCATAGTGACGCTGTAATACAGAGTAGAATTGCTCCATAGGGTTTCCAGGCTCTAAATCTTTACAGGAGCACACTGCTACATCTTTCTCCCATAGAGTGACTGGTGGGTTTGAACCACTGGCCTTTTGGTTAGCAGCCCAGTGCTTAACCACTGCACCACCAGGGCTCCTCTGTTCTTGTTAGGAGGAGAAAATCTACAAGTCTTCAAAATAATAATAATAATAATAACACAGGGAAAGAGCAGTTTTTATGGCATTTTATCAGAATAAGAAATAGTATTTCATTATATCTAGGGCACAGCAAAATGAGACATGTGATCATTATAATATCCTAACTGTAATTTTTAATAATGAAATTCCCTAGAGAATGAAACTAATATTTAATATTATCTTTATTGATCACATATATGTTAAAATAAAATTAAGTATTGCAATATAATATAGTATGTATAAATATGTAAGATGTGCTCATTAAGAAGCCCTGGTGGGGCAGTGGTTAAGTGCTTGGCTGCTAACTGAAAGGTTGGTAACCTGTGGGGCAATTCTACTCTATCCCATAGGGTTGGTATGTGCTGGAATTGACTCTGCAGCAACAGGTTTTGGATGATATGCTCATTATTAAACAAAAAAGCCCTACAGTAGGGAATGTGAAATTTTATTGCGTACTATGTTACAAAGTGAAATTGTTAAGATATAGGTAAGAGTATACAAATGAAAGTTAAATTTATGTAGGAATGTTTGGTCTGATGATTTGCTTTAACCTACACTATAGTTTTTATTTTTGATTCTACCTTTGTTTGCTTTTAGGTATATATTATATATTGTATTAGCAAGATCTTTATATGACTTACAGTTAACATTTCCACTAAATGTTCGATAGTGGAGTACATATTTATTTCTTACACCAACAGTATAAATTATACATAGAAAATTGATGCATGATGAAATAAAATAAAGCAGTCTTTTTTTTTTCTTTTTCTTTTAGAATGAGAGAATGAATGAATGAATTTTCGTGGCTGCAGACTGCCTCTAGTTACTGAATATTTTCTTAGGAAAAATAGGAAATAAAAAATAGATCTTCCTCAATATTTTTTCTGCTATTTTGAAGTTACCCACCACTGGTAACTTTAAATGAAGTAATATGACTTTAATTGAGCTTTCTTCTCATCCCATTAATCACCACTATTTCCTTATATTACTTTAATGTCACTGGTGCCGTGATACTGTTGAGCCTCAGTTTTATTATCTGAGAGTGAGGATGATGATGGTGGATGGTTGTGGAGATTGAGGGAGGAAATATGTTTAAAGTATTTAGCACAAGGTCTGATGCAGACTAAAGAACCCAGTAGTGATTTCTTTCTCCTTTTTCTCTCTAGGAGATGGGCAAGGTTATATAACTAAGTGGGAATCGGGGAAGTGCCAGTGATTAAGGTCTTCTCATAGTACATACTGTCTTTCCATGTGTCTAGTGGGAATGCAACGAAGTTGTTAATTGACATACCTTTGCTCTATACTGCATTATTATTATGCAGCATAGAGGTTAGCAGAAGGGAGGTTCTTTCTGAAATAGTTATTAAAAAGCACTGAACTCCTCTCAGAGAAAACAGATATTTATATTCGTAGTTTTTTTTTTTGAAATCAGCTTTTTAAGCCCAAAATATTATGAATGCTGTGCTTCCTAGAGCAATATAGGATTAGGACTTTTTTTTTTTTTTGAGTCTTCTCTCATTTCTACCTTTCTCTCTCCTTCCTTATCTTTTCTCCACAACTTAACAACAACAAAAGATCTAATAGCATTTCGATGTAGCTAATTATTTCAGTGCACACAATTTTTAGTGATCAGAATACCTTTAGACAGGTCTACAGGAATGTTTGTTTCTTGTCCACATGTGGGATACTGAGGGGATGAGTTAACTTAGTCTCTTTATAAGCATTTAATATCTTTTCAGGAAAGAATGGAAATTTTGAAGTAGGTTAAAGAACTGTACCTGGAGTCAATTAATTCATGAGCAGACCACCTTGTAGTAAGCAGACACGTTTTCCTTGGAAGCTGTCTGCTGTACTGCAAATGCAAATTTCTCATTCCTTCAAAAATGTTTAGCATAGCTATGCTGGAAATACATGCTAGACCATAAAACTTGTTACAGTACTGGTAATGCTACAGTTGTAAAACCAGATTATTGTAGTTTCTAAGTTAAGTAGAGGTTTCAGTGCTGTAAAGGATGTTTTCCCTCCTGAATCATAAAATGAGTCTAGTAGTTCTTAGCTGGGGGAGGGGGTATTATTACCCCTCAGGGGCCATTTGGTGATGTGTGGAGGCATTTTTGGTTGTCACAATGATGGGTGGGTGCTCCTGGCCTTTGATAGGAGGGTCTCAGAGATAACTAGACATCTCACACTGCTCTGGGAACCATTGCACATAAAAGGAGAATTGTTCCTTATAAAATGTGAGTCATGCCTCTCGAAAAACCATGGGTAATCCTGATACATATGGAGAGTAATCAGTATTTATTTATATTGTATATTCAGTTTTGATGTAGACATACTTTGAATGAACCAACTGCCTGCTTCCTGACTGAATGTATAAACATTAACAGAGAAGCTGTAAACTCAATAGAGACAGTAGCTAATCTATTCATAAAATATATTTAAATAGTTTAGTAGCTAATTTGAAACCTATTTTTCTGTCATAACTTATACTATGTGATAATTGTATGTAATAATTTACTCATGCCTACAAGTTTGATGAAATTATCCCCCCCCAATTGAATATTTTGAACACAGTAGAATGTCTTCACTAGTAATTCCACTTTTTCTGATATAGGGGACCTTATGTGGGCATAGTCTTTTGAAGAAATCTAGAGAAGAGTAAAGAAGAGATGTAACAAGAGTTACAAATAATATCCAAATGAGAGGATAACAGAAAAGAACCACACCGTTCTTACTTTTCCAACATGTTATTTTCCACATTTTGCAGAAAAATAGAACGTATTCAGACAATTTCTCTGAAACAAATGTCAAAAAAGTAAGAGAACCATATAAATCACATTGTTGCAGAATATTCTGTGCCCTCCGTGGGAACACTGCATCTTTGTTTGAAATGCATAAATTCTGTAGAAAACCAGTTCTCTCCAGAGTGTCCTGATGCAGAACCCCTCAGGGCTTTGTACTATCCTTTTCAATATGTTTAAGAAAGAACTTTCAGAAGCCAAAATACTAGTACCATTGCTGTCCTTCTTATGCAAGAACAGTGACCTCTTCCAGCAGCAACTTTCTGAACTACCTGTTCAAAAAAAGTGTAATCCTAACGTCTGCTGGATCCATGAATAGTGTCTGTTTTGAGCCTAGACTAATTTTGAGACAGAATTTATCACTTTTCGCCATCTTAAGAAACAGTTCACTCTCAGAAATTATTAGTAAACAGTGCAGAAATGAGTGAGGATTTTCTGAGGGAGGTGGATGAAGGGTTGACAGCACATGTCCCATCTCCTGGTTTATGTTAATCCTCATTAGTCTTTTCTTTTCCCCAGAGCTGCCCCCACCCCACACCCCAATGTGCTGCCAGTATGGTTCTTCTCTGCCTTTTGCCTGCAGTTACGTCCTTGCAACCTACAAGGCCACCCTCCTTTATTTTCTAATCCCACCCATCTCTATGTCTATCAGAGATTTAATGTCGTATATAAATTCATCTTTTTATATTAAAGCTTTCTTTCTAACTAGCTGAGATCAGCTGTACTCGGAGACTGAGCGTGTTGATTTGGGATATGGAGTTAAGTGATTTAGGGACAGACGGTCCTGTGGGAGGTATATCTGAGAGGACATATTTATGACATACTTAATTTTGTTATTCAAGCATTGTTCTTCTGCAGAAATGAGAAAATTGTGAAATAACAAAATGAACTCAGGCCAGCATGAGAACCCATGGGCTAGGAAAGAAGTGTGGAAGGTGAGAGGAAAGTGGAGAAAAAGAGAGAAAGACTATTTTAAATTGTGCTTATTATCTATAGCAAATTTTCTAGGGGTGGAAATTTAAAAAAATTCATAGTGAGGAACTACTTTCCCAGAAATTAAACTACGAGAATTTACTGTGTAGGTATTTGTATCTTAGTGCTCAATAATAAGCATGTGAATAATGACTTATCATTCAGTTTTACAAAAGAAAGAACTAATGTTCAGTGATTGATGTTCCCAGCACAGTCAAAAGCTATATCATTAAACCATATCTAGCATTTCTGAGGAAGGTTCAATTTGTATGGTCCAGTTATATTAGTTTCTGAAAATGTAATACGGATAGACTTTTCAAACGTTTAATATTGGAAAGTTAGTAGATTAATTATGGTATCTTAAATTGGGCTGTTAAGTGAACCGTTGCCTGATTCTGGATTACTATGAATTCATTATGAAATGAGAGTACTACTGTGTACCTCCAATGCAGGTCATTTCTTGTGTTGATTAAGGTGAGTCATATTCAGCCACAAGATTTTCAGCCAAACTTGGGAATAGGACTTGAGTTTTTCCTTTTGCATTATGCTTCAGTACTGAAAATTTAGGAGCGTTAACATTTTGTGTTTTACTAGTTCATTATCTTTGGGAAAATAAGACTAGATTCTAAAGGCATCTGTACTCAGTGATCACTTTTTCCATACTGTACATCAGTTATCTATTGCTGCATCATAAAACATCTCAAAAATTTGTATCTTAAAACAACAATTTATTATTTCTCACAGTTGTGTTATCTGGCTGGATTCAGCTGAATAGTTCTTTTGTTAGTCTTGCATATGCTCACTCATGAGATTGCAGTCATAAGAAAGCTCTGCCAGGTCTGGAACGACCAAGATGGTCTCATGCACATGGTTGGCAGTTGGTGCTGGCTTTTGGCTAAGGTGCCTTCGTTTTGTCTTCCATGGCCTCATCCTGCAGTAGGCTAAACCAGCATCCTACAGCATGGCAGCTGGGTTTCAAGAGAGCAAAAATGGAAGCTGCCACTTAGAGATTCAGAACTGCTACGGCATCACTTCTGCCACCATTTTGGTCCTAGCAAGTCACAAAAGTAGGCTAGGTTCCAGGGGAGAAAAAACAGATTCTTTCTTAATGGGAGAAGCACTATGCACATACAGGCATGGGAGAGATTGTTGGCGCTCACTTTGCAGACAATCTGTATTAATAACTAAGAAATTGTCACATTGTGATTATTATCACAGCTGCCTATTTTTCCTCTACAGCATCATTTTCCTGTTGTTAGGTGCTGTCAAGCAGATTTTGACTCATAGCGACCCATACGACAGAGTAGAACCGCCACCTAAGGTTTTCTAGGCTGTAATCTTCACGGGAGCAAATCGTCAGGTCTTTCTCTCGTGGAGCCACTGAGTGCGTTTGAACTGCTTCCCTTTTGGTTAGCAGCCAAGTGCTTAACTGCTGTGCTGCTGTGGCTCCTTCTGATTTTCCTTGGGGAAGTCTTATTATTAAACTTTGTCTTGCAGATGTGTGTAGTAGGTGACTAGTGAAGGTCAATTGCATGTGTGAACTCTGCAGATGCTAGAATATCAATGCTTATACATAGTTATACTTTAACACTTACATGTAAATATCTTCTACTCTTCAGAAAAGAACATTTTGAGAATTATTAACTCTACAGGCTATCCTTGGGTTATCAATATCTGCTTTATGGACAATTCGTACTTAAGAACACACTGCTATAAGGCCTATTAAATACAATGGTTCATAGTAATGAACGCACGAGCTACTTTGTGAACTCATGAAATCATCGCGTGGTTTGGAAGTGTTATTAAGTGTTTTATGTGCATAGAAAGGTAAAATATATACTACATACTAAGACCAACATTTGACTGACTGACGTTAAATAAGAACTGTATGTACCTGTTCCAATTTACTTATGAAGTCTTCTTAAAGACAGACTTAGGAACGGACCTCGTTCATAACCTGGGGACTGCCTGTATTTTAAAAAGCCTTCTTTTATTTGCCACGGTTTTACTTAACGCAACTTTTGCTTGTTCAAAATTTCCCCTAAGACTTATCTTTAAAAAAAAAAAAAAAAGTGGGAGACGTCATAAAAATTGCAGAAGGATCATTATCTTGAATTTTGTATCTTAGACTTGTAGTCTTTGCCAGCAATTGTTCTTTAAAATGTTTGCTACTTCTCTGCCTAAGGGTAAGTTGATTCTGGTAAATAGACCTCTTTCTTCTTCCTTATGTGTTGCAGACTAGCAGGGGACCCTGGCCATGGATGACTGCCACTGTTCTAAATTCAGACTAGAAATGCAGGTTGACAATTTAAGCCAGCAGTTATGATACAGCACCTTGAAACTTCTTTTTTTCTAAAATGTCGTCATTATGATCTAATTCACTGTTGAGAATGAAAGTTGCACTTATTCCATTTTACTTTAGACATAGATACAATTATGGCTTATTAAGTTATGCTTTCAAATATTTTTACTGCCTATGTGAAGTACCCCACTGTGAAATACAAGGGGAAACTTATTTCTTCCTGAATTTAGGTATTATTTGTGTGCATATATAACTTGAAATTTTAGTAGTCTTTTCTGTAATTGAACAGAATGTTCAATTTTCTTATTACTGTTGTATGGAGAATAGAAGGTTGCATGAATATTTTAAGGACTGTTCTTAGTTCACAGTGACCTGTGTATTTTTCCCTCAATGCCAGGGAAATAAAGCATAAAATATGAAGCAGTGATTAACTAGTCCAAAAGTTAGAAACTTCCAAGCAAAAAGAGAACTATTTACACAGTTTTCTGCCTCAGTAGTTATGCTAACATTAGCTTTTTAGATTCCACCTAAATTCTTGGAGGTACATAGTGTAGCAAACTTCCCCTTTCCTAATGTTAGCTATTTTTAAATCCAAGAAAATAAGTGAAAACTGCTTGTTACCAAGATATTGTAAGTTAACTCATTGACCTCAGAACGTGTAAATTAGTATCGTCCCTCAGAAATCACAGTCTTCAGTCTAAAAAGAGTGCTCCTCCTTAGGTATAAACTTCAAGTATCTATTCTGTTTCATTCAGAGGCCTAATAAAATGACTAACCCTAATATCTCCTCAGGTAGGTCCCTGATCTTGTGTGTGAGCACATTTCCAGGCTGAGGAGGATGAATATTTAATGGATGTTCCCTTGGTATAAAATAAGATAATCTCTGACAGATGGTGGTTTTAAATGAGAACATTACAATAATTCAGAGTGGACTGAGCACATTTTATCTCAGTGCTTTATTAAAAAAAAAAAAAATCATTTACAAGGGTGATGTCTTTTGTGTAGAAATGAAGGCTAATTACAAGTCCAAAATGTCCACGTTTT
The DNA here is from genome assembly GCF_024166365.1 of Elephas maximus indicus. Taxonomy (NCBI): domain Eukaryota; kingdom Metazoa; phylum Chordata; class Mammalia; order Proboscidea; family Elephantidae; genus Elephas; species Elephas maximus. The sequence continues at coordinate 142,817,717 of NC_064821.1, forward strand.
CAGATACCATCCTAATTTTTTTGCATCAGTATATTAGGCGAGGACTTGACATTCATTAGAAATATCATTAAAATTTTTTTAGGCACCAATCATCAAGTTTGTTAGGATTGGTCAGATGATGGTTACTAATAAACATTTTTTTTTAAAAGAAAGACTTTTTATTTTAATTGCCTTTGTTCCTTTTAGAATAAAAATTTAAAATGTCATTCCTCCTCTATAATTGTCTTAAATGGAATATTTTGAGAAAGATGTTCAGTTCTTTTTTTTTTATTTTTTAATTTGACTAACGCATATCGTTGACCTACGATTTAAAGGGCAAATTGGGCACACATCATTTCAGTCAGGAGGCAGTGGCCTACAAGGAAAGGTCATCTTTCTTTCGACTAGCATAAAGATCTGTTAATAAACTCGGGGGGTGTCTGATGTCCTTGAAACTCACTGCATATTTAGGCGCTTGTCATGTTTAGAGAACTGCTCTAAAAACATATGGCATGTAAGTCTGTTGATGGATGAGTGTCAGTGCCTAAATGAAAGCACTGAACCACAAATGTGTGTTTCAATAGTTACTTTCCTCCACTTGTGAAATACTACTCTAAGTATATATCTAAATTGAATAATATGCACAGCATAAAACAGTGGTCCAAACTGGTCCTAGGATACTTGTAGAGGGAATATGTGTGTTGTGTATTATCTCTATTGCGCTTACTCAAAAAGATACATTTCACTGTTCTCATAGTGAGAAAAAGACTTTTAAAGTATGTTGAATGTTACTAAAATGACCAATGAAATATGTATTTTTAACCGGTTAAATGTTTCATGGACTCCATGGCTTTTGAAGCTTTTTGGAAAGGCAAATATATTTTTGCTGCGCTGCTGTGTTTTATTTTCTCTCTAGAAATTGAACTCTGAGTTTGCTATATTCTCATTTAATGATTTACTAAACAGCAAATTATGACCCTAATTCTCATGAAAGAGCAAAAACTTAATACATTTCTTTGTGTTTATTAAAATCAGAAGACCATGAAACTATAAATATTATCTTTTACAAATAGTTGATTGCCTTTCTTACTTGTAGGCACAGTTGTGTATTATTTCCCTACATAAAAGTAACCAGCACAGGAATTGTTTTCCCAGCTCCTGTTTACTGTTAAAATTCATCTGGACAGACTTCTTTTTAATCCATTGACTACCATTGTTAATGTGTACTTAATACCACAAAAAAAGCTGACATCAAGAAGAAGTTGCTGTAGATAGTCAGAATCACAGCCTCATGATGACGTCACTGTGCATAACATGTCAGTCTGATAGAATGAATCCCTCATGAATCTTTTCCTGGCAGGAGTTAGAAAGGACATTTTGAGAGCGAAGCAAAAGGAGAGTATTTGAACACAGGCCATCAAAGAAAGAGAGTACTTCCTAATGCTTTTATAGTAGGAAACATCTGTTTTTTCCTTCCTCGATGAATCAATAGTCTATTATATTAAATGAGAAGGAGCTCTGGTGACGCAGTGCTTAAGCACTTGACCACTAACCGAAATTTTGACAGTTTGCACCTATAAGCCTCCCCAGGAGAGAAAGATATGGCAATCTCATTCCCTAAAAATGACAGTCTTGGAAACCCTATGGGACAGTTCTGCTCTGTTCTATAGTGCTGCTAGGAGTTGGAATCGTCTCTACAGCAGTGGGTCTATTAAACGAGAAAAAACCCAGAACACATTGTATACTTCATTCCCATAGGAAGATGTTTTGTATTATGAACTGCATATATTTTACATCTTTCTTGAAACACTTGGAGACTTATTTTCTCTTATTCCTATGTGCTTCGCCTGTAATGAAATACTTTGTGTATTCCGTAGAGTTTTTTTGCCATAGAGCATTGTGAGATGGACCTGAGCTAAGACTCCATTAACAACCTGATTCCATACACCCCCACTCTGACTGGAGGGCCACAGTAATGTTTTGGGTGTCCTGGAATTAGTGTCATTTCAGAACCAGTGTCCAATAATTCCCCCAAAATCTGATTATTTCCTTTCCCCTAATGAACAGTCACTCTTGTAAGAGACTGTAGATCCCTTTGGGGAAGACTGGGAGAAAGATTAACTGTATAAATTTTGGTGGTGCAGTGGGGTCCTTCCTCACAGAGGAAGGGGTTGTGGGTCTATAAACTGGCTCAAGTTTGGGAATTGGTTGAGGAGTCATGGCTGTCTATCTTGGTGATTCAAGTTATACTGCCGTTCACTTGACCTAGAATTCTTCTGCTTGTACATAGCAAGTAAATATTTACTAGATTTCCCATCTGTTTCACTCCTAGGGACACTGTGACTAAGTAGCCAATGTCATAAGTCCATATGGGTCAGACTATTTTGATTACTGCTTTGACTCTGCTGTCCATTATGATAACCATGCCCACCTTGTCTTTGTCAGTTAAGTGCTGTCACTTGGCCCCTGCCACTACAGGGTCCCATCTGCCCCATTGTAGTTTGCTGTTGTTGTTGTCATTAGCTGCCGTTGAGCCAGTTCCGACTCATAACAACCCTATGTAAAACAGAACAAAACACTGCCCGGTCCTGCACCATCCTCACAATAGTTGTTATGTTTGAGCCCATTGTTGCAGCCATTGTGTCAATACATCTCATCAAGGGTCTTCCTCATTTTTGCTGACCCTCTGTTTTACCAAGTGTGATGTCCTTCTACAGGGACTGTTGCCTTCTGATAACATGTCCAAAGTATGTGAGATGAAGTCTCACCATTCTCGCTTCCAACAAACACTCTGGCTGTATTTCTCCCAGGACAGACTCATTTGTTCTTCTGGCAGCCCTTGGTATATTCAGTATTCTTTGTCAACACCATAATTAAAAGGCATCAATTCTTCTTCAGTCTTCCTTATTCATTGACCAGCTTTCACATGCATGTGAGGTGATTGAAAATATCACGGCTTGGGTCAGTTGCACCTTAGTCCTCAAAGTGACATCTTTGCTTTTCAACTCTTTAAAGAGGTCTTTTACAGCAGATTTGCCCAGCGCAATACATTGTTTGATTTCCTGACTGCTGCTTACATGATCATTGATTGTGGATCCAAGTAAAATGAAATCCTTGACAATGTCAATCTTTTCTCCATTTTATTGGTGCAGTTGTGAGGATTTTTGTTTTCTTTATGTCGAGATGTAATCCATACTGAAGGCTGTGATCTTTGATCCTTCTCGGTATTTCAAGTCTTCTTCAGTTTCAGCAAGGAAGGTTGTGCCACCTGCATAACTCAGGTTGTTAATGAGTCTTTCTGCAATCATCATGCCCCATTCTTCTTTATATAGTTTGGCTTCTCAGATTATTTGCTCACTATGCAGACCGAACAAGTATGGTGAAATGATGCAACCCTGACACAAAACTTTCTTGATTGTAAACCATGCAGTATACCCTTGCCCTATTTAAATGACTGCCTCTCGGTCTGTATACAGTTTTCACATGAGCACAATAAAGTGTTCTGGAATTCACATTCTTCGCCATGTTATCTGTAATTGTTAGGTGCCTTAATTCATTTAGGTCAGTTCCCACTGTCAAATTTGTGTTACATAAAATAGCTGTCATAGTAATCTTCAAGGATGCTGAGACTCCTTTCACCAATGTGTTCCTCACAGTTTTGGTAAAAGGTGTGTCCTCTGGGCACTCTGTAGTTGGGTTTGTGGGTCCAAACTGATAAATCCGCTATATCATGCCACTTTCCCTACATCTTTGGATACCTCTTTCTAGACTATACTAAGGCAGGTCTGGCACTGCAGCTTGGTTTAGTGTAGGCCACTTCTTAACCCATACTTCAGTGAACCAACCAAATAAACTATTAGGTCCTTTTCTAACCTCTCGAGCTGAAACATGGAATGAAGGATCTGTGCTTTAGGGACCATGTCAGTAAACTCAGACTGGTCCAACTCTATGTTCCTTGCATCATTATTCCACACTTTTAATAGCCATTTCCACACATACTCCTCAGGTTTCTGTTTGTATGTATTAGAAAAGTTAAGCAGTTCTTTTGAAGTGTAGTATACCTCTTCCTGGGTCACATTTTGTACTTCACCTTTTGAGGCTTGCTGGAACTTAAGTCTAGTTATAGGTCTAGAAGCAAAAATGGGTGGCGAGGGTGAGTCCTGGGAACATTCAGCAATGTCTTGTAAGGAATCTGCCTCAGGTGATGCCCCAGACAACACCCCAGTCACCATCTCAGACAAAGACTCTCAGACAAAGCTGGGTTAATCTCATCATATGGGGGTGGAAGTGATAATGGTTTTCCTGGGGAGGGTGGCTTAGCAGATAAAGATAGAATAATCTCTTCAGATGGTAGGGGTGGTGCTGTTGGCAGGAGTGATTCAATGGAATTTAGGGTTCTAAAGTCCCCATCTTCCTGATCGTCTGCCCAAATGTTCCATCCCACGTTTCAGGATCCCGTTTCTTCCCAGTCAATGCCCTCACTTTAACTTCAGACTCCATTCAATGTTGAAAATTCAATTGATGTTGTAATTCAGCCACTCTTAGGGTAAGACTCTGTGTTTGGCTTTTGGCAGTATTAACTCTGTTACTACAAGAAATAAGACTTTCTTTCAGGGCAGAAGCAGCAATTTTCAGGTCTTTTATGCAACACTTGAGCTGTGACTCTGAAGCTCTGATCTCGTGTCTTTCTTTTACCACTTTGTCTAGTGGAAGTAGGACCAACCAGCCAACTTCCTTATACTTCTTATTCTGATATAATTGTAGAAAAGTATCCAATATGCAATCACCCAGAGCCTTGTTACTTGCAAATACTTGATCTATGCATTGTAATATGTTGCGTATTTTTATTGCCACCTCACACCATGCGTTAGCAATGCCCTCTTTACTGCTGGAGGCAATGTCAGCAATACCTTTAAGACTAGTCAGATTTGAGAACCAATTTAGAAAACTCATCCTTAAAATTTTGTTTCTCTAGAACCACTCTTGGTACCAGATGCCTTAGGCTGGGTTCTTAAGAGAAGCAAAACCACTGAAGTGTGTGTGTGTGTGTGTGTGTGTGTGTGTGTGTATATATATATATGAATGAAGATATAGAGAGATGTTTATCTCATGGAAATGGTTCACACGGTTGTCCTAAATCTGTGGGCTAGACATCAGGCTGGAAGCTTCTCATTCACGTGGTTGCAGATGCTGATGAACCCACAGTCAACAGGTTAGATGGTAGGCTGTTGGCTCATGGGGCTGTGAAAGCTGGGGAATCCCCAGATTGGCAGGTCAGATGCCAGGCAGCTGGGTCACAGGCTGCAGAAGTTGGCATATCCCAGAATCAGCAGATCAGATGACCGGCTGAAGTCCCAAGAACTGGAGGTCAGATGATTACAAGCCAGATGCAGGATCCAGAGTGAGAGAGTTTTGCCAGACCATTCATAAATATTGGATGCAGGCCACATCCTCAAGGAAACTCCCCTTACTTGAGCAAGGTGGTGACTTGAGTAAGGCGGTAACTTGAATAAGGGTGTAACTTGAGCAAGGCTGTGACTTGAATTCCACTCTTTAGAAAGGGCATGACTCAAGGTACACCCCACACTAATTCTGCCTTATTAGCATGTAGAAGTTTACAATTTAAAACACATAATTATACAATACCACAGAATGGAAGACAAATATGCGATACTGAAAATCATGGCCTAGCGAAGTTGACACATAACATTAATCATCATAGGATGAAAGCTGAGAAATCGGTTTTATTTACAATGTTAAGAGTAATAAAAGAAGAAAAAAGAATAAGTGAAAAAAAAGAGGTAATGATCAACGGGGAATTGAGATGCCCCTAGTTTTGCTTTTACTTAGTATTCCTCCTGTATTGAACATTCTTCATCTCTTTGGAATAGAAATTCAAATGAGGTCAAGTACTACATATCAGATTGGTTATACCATAAAATAAAAACCAAACCTGTTGCTGTCGAGTCAGTTCCCACTCATAGCAACCCTACAGGAGAAAGTAGAACTGCCTCATATGGTTTCCAAGGAGCCACTGGTGGATTCGTACTGCTGACCTTTTGGTTGCCTGCCAAATGCTTAACCACTGCACCCCAGGACTCTTGGTTATACTACAGTGTGATTCATATATCTTACAAATGCTTACTACAAGAAAGGCAAGAGGATAATACTGTCAGGTATAGTGGCAGTTCTTCTCCTTAACCTCAAGGTATGTTTAACGTTTCCACTCTGAACTTGTGTCACTTGAGATACCATATATTGTCATGGGGATCAAAATTACATTAGAAGTATGACGGATTGTGGGAAAAAATTGATGCTTCCTGTTAACACCATACGGGATCAGGTCTGGGATTTTGGCTAAAGTACTGACCATAATTAAGAGAAGAATGGCTTTCCACTGCACAAGTTATCATCGGAATCTATCCCTTTCTGTCTTTCCTAGTTTTATGACCTTCCAGTTAATGAAGGTGGATTCTTCATTACAGTATGTGGATTCTTCCTTCATTTAGAAACTCAATCCTGGGGTAGCAACCCCTGCCCCCGCCCCGCCCCCCCGGCACGTGCACCCAGTAAAGCAAGCACATCTGATTTCCTATGGTCTAAAGTAGCTTGTATAAAAATATTATTTTTAAATAAGGTGGTCAATACTTAGCCAGATTTGTGAACACATAAAATACCAGCAACTAATAATTCTGTTTTATATTTTTGTTACCAATAGTTATTGTTTGAAAACCACCAAGAGATTTTTTGTGAACTTGGTTGTATATAATTATTCCATATTTAGAATGTAAGCTTTGCCATTTCTGAAATACAACTGGAAATGTATTGATTTGTTCATTTTTATACACCTGCATAAAAACATTCACTGAGCACATACTATATAACTTATACAGGGAATTTTTAGTTACATGCAGCCATCTTTCCAATTTTGCTAAACATGTCTTTGACAGCTGGGGTCTTGTTTAGGGCAACATATACGTGTGTGTGTGTGTCTGCATATATGTTTTTTTTTTTCAACAAATTCTGAAAAAGAATGATTTGTATCAAGACCCTGAATCATATCATATGTGTTCTCCACTGAGTATGATATCTACTGATGGTGTGAAAGAGATCACTGAGTCCCGTTAAGCATCTGTTATGAAACTCTGTGCTTCAATTTCCTAATAGCTTCATAATGATACAAATTGCTTGCTTCTCTTCTAAGTAAAGCCTAAAAATTATCAGTGACTTTAACAAGTCAATTCTCACATACCTATGCCCAGGATAACACATCTTAATGTGATTAATCAACACTGCACAATATTTTATCAAGAATAACGTGATATACCATTTTCAAATGCCTACAACTTTATAAACATTATTTTAATGTAATGACCAAAACATTCATGAGAAATGGGCACCTCTACACCCATACTACAGATGAAAAGGCTGAGCCTCAGAGGAGTTGGGAAACGTGTCTAAGATCATAAGGAAAGTGGGACTGCCATATTTCTGACTGACTGATTTATGTTTGTGTCCGATCCATATTGGATTCAAGTCCCTTACTCCCTGACAGTGTTTCTAAACAGAAAAATCAAATGCTGAAACACATTCTTTTGCATATGGCATAAACGAAAGCATAAGGAACAGAAAGACAGAATTTAAGTTGTTGAGGTAGGAAGCTCAGAGACTATATTCTGTTTTCTCTCTTCCTCATCCTCTCACACTAATAGGTGCACATTTAAACGACTGGAAACAAAGAAGGATGCCACTTCCCTTACTGCCAGTTTCAGACAGTTACAGAACCCACTTCTGTAATCCTCACTTCTCTACAGATCGTTTTACTTCATCCTTCTTTTTAAACTCATCATATCATTTCCTTTTGTGGCAACAGATAGCTGCTATGGTTAACAGTACAAAGGATGGCAGTCACTGCAGCCTGGCTTGCCTCATGTGACCTGAGAGGTCCTCATGACCAGCAGCTACCTCTCTCCTGGATAATGGACGATGAAACCTACCACGATCAGCTCTTGATTATCTGAAGGTAGAACACCTGCACTGAGAATTACCCACTGCCTGAGACACTGCCTTACACACTTTTTTTCCCACCCTACAAGGTACACTTGTAATTTCATTCAGTTGCCTATTTACATTTTAAAAACTTCCAACAAAAGCACAGAAGACAAAAGTGACATGAAACCAAGACCAGCTAGGGAAAAGGACTACTCAGAAACAGGCTACAGGCTACAAATTCATGGCTATTATTGGACATATACACACCCTATCCTTCAGGATTAATCAAATGTCTTAAATTATTTATAAAGAGTAAACTGTTTTCCTTTGTTACATTTGGAAAGCTCAATAAACCGTCAAAATCTCTCTGCATTTGTCCACATGTATGAAGGCTGAGAAAATATCCCCTGCACATCAGCTGGCGGCACCATCAGGGTGTTGCTACGCTTCTTTGTGATTCAAAAATATAAAATGGAAGCCAACATAATAAAGGCACAATCCTAGAGAAGTGTGCAATGATCTGACAGAAACTGGTGAATTCTAAGACTGTGAGGTAAGGGTGGGAGTAGAGAGAAGCACAAATGTTAGCCTTTATATTCCCTCTGTTACCCATCTCTCAAATGTGTACTTCCAACTTCATACAGAGCCAAGACTGTTGAACATAAAAACACACAACAGAAAACTTTGATTTTTGACAAACTAATTCTTTGAATGATCATAGCTATAAACGATTGGCCTCTTCTAGAATATAAAGAACTCCATTGCTCAGTTTTGCATGGTTATATGTTGTATATGTTGCCCTAAACAAGACCCCAGCTGTCAAAGACATGTTTAGCGAAATTGGAAAGATGGCTGCATGTAACTAAAAATTCCCTGTATAAGTTATATAGTATGTGCTCAGTGAATGTTTTTATGCAGGTGTATAAAAATGAACAAATCAATACATTTCCAGTTGTATTTCAGAAATGGCAAAGCTTACATTCTAAATATGGAATAATTATATACAACCAAGTTCACAAAAAATCTCTTGGTGGTTTTCAAACAATAACTATTGGTAACAAAAATATAAAACAGAATTATTAGTTGCTGATATTTTATGTGTTCACAAATCTGACTATAACGTATTTGAAATTATTATGTTAATTTCCCACATTGGATAGAAATAGAAGTCTATAACAGAGATATAGATGGAGGCTTAGCTATAGCAGCACAGCTAGGACTACTATATCATGAATAATACAGCTTGTTTTCTCCGATTTTTGTGGCCGTGTACTCCAAGAAGATTGCTCCATTAAAGTGTTTTGAGAGATAGTTAGCCATGCTGTAGTCACTGTCATTCTTGACATTATCAAGCCGCTTGAATTACTGACCTTCTATTTCTTCATTCTAGTGTTATGTTAAATGAATATATAATCATGTTTTCATTTTTCTTTACCTTTAATTGTATTCTCTTAAATATTTGGTATTGTGTTTACCTGAGATAGCATCAAGCATCTTAGTTTTCTTTATATGTCAGTGAAATTATTCTGAAAATTGAGCGACCAAATACTTAATGCTGCACGTATAAAGATCCACGCAATACAATTTATAGCAATTCCACATTTGCAGTTTGACAAGTTACATGTTTCCATCTGGCTTCCTTTCAGTTAAAAGAAGGGACAGAATGAGATTTTGTGGAGTACTACTTGCTTGGTGGAACTTAGAATATACCTCCTTCTGAGTTGACAGCTGTTGCAGTGTGTTCAAGAAGTATCCATGATTTCTTCCCTGTGGCGTCACCAGGTGCTGCAGTGCCTGGAGGAGTTAAATGTGGCACTAACTTTTACAGATGTCACCATTGTTATCCACATGTAAGAACTCACTTGATTAAAACTTTGGGCAAACAGTAAATCAGTAATTAAACTAAGCAATATGCTATTGTGCACAAATCCTTTTCATTATTATTATTTTTATTCCTTTGCATATAAAGTTTAAATAAAAATGGAAAACTTTAGTACATTGTTCTTTTTCCTCAAGACTGCAATGTTAAAATAAGTCTTTTTTCTGCCCTTTATTTGTACACGAGCTTCTAACTTTTTTCTATTCATAATTTAATCTTTACTGAGAAGTTCATTGAAATTTTGTCTCTATAATTCTGTTTAGTTCAAAAAGTGTTTATGGTGATTATAAAAGTACAGTACAATAAAATAATACTGTTTTTCCTCAATTCTAAGAAATCATTGATTTAAAAACTGCTTTTTGAGGACCAAATTATTATGTCAAATATAGTGGAATTATAAAATATAACCTGATTTCAGCAGTTTTATTAAAATCAAGAAAATGTAGAAATAAAGTTATACACCCACTCCTCACTTATCGACATGGTTAGGGTCCAAAGACCAGGTTATTAAGTGAAAATCAGTGTTATGCAAAAATGGAGTATGACCACATCAGACCACAAAACGGGGGATGACTGCCTTATTACGTCATTATATAATTGCCAAACCTCTGACAGTCATGGACCAGCCAAGCTGACATATAACCTTAACTATCACAGCCTTTTTTATTTTTATCACAGCCAGCGTTACTCATACCTCGCACCTTGGTGTTCGTTACTGCCAGGCTTACGTCGTTAAGGTGCAGGATAGTTGGATAGTAGATTTTTTTACTATTATTGTAAATGCAAAATGTCAGATAATGAGATCGTCAATAGGTGAGGAGTAGGTAGCCGTTACATATCAGGCATTTAAAAGTAAGTAGCCCTGGCAATGTACTATTGAAAATCAGCCAGTGAAAACCTCATGGCTCGCGATGGTCCAAAGTTGCGGTCACCATAATTTTGGGGCCAACCTGACTGTAGCTAACGACAAAAACAATAAAAGTGAATATCTGTAATTATTATCTCTAATCATTATAATTGTGCCAAGAAGGTACTTTTAGCTTTAGTTTATATATGGCAAATCTGTAGTTTATCCTAGAGATGATGTAATTAATCAGGGCCTTACAGCTACTAAAAGCTGGAAGTGGATCTGGTTGTTCAGCTTTCAAATTTCATACTCTTCACGATACCAAGTATATACCTAAAAATGTAAATAAATAATGCTGTCAGGCTCAACTGAAATTGAGACAGAAAAATAAGATGCTTCCAGGAGTGATAGTTGTGCACAATATGTGTGCAGTGACTTCTTGTATACCCCATAAAGAGGAATCATAAATTGTCTATGTAAGTACTTCAGCAGCTAATGCAAAAAGGAAAACGGAACTCATTACAAACATGAATCATTGAATCCATACAGAAGAACAAACTAGCTGCTGGGTAAAAGCTCCACATTTCCGGATTCAATATAATTCTACTCGGGACACTCAAAGAGGGTTCTATGTAGGTAGGGCAGACTTTAATTCGGCTTACTATAAATGTCACACAATAATGAATGTATTCACTGACATAGCTAAGGTGCACAGGCTTTTCTTAATTTTTTTTTTTTAAGTGACTCCTTTTCCCTGTACTTCCCTCTAATCTAAGGCATTGCAATTTTAAAATACTTCCTGTGTGTTCAAAATTATAGACCCAATAAGGGGCAGATGCTTTGAATGTATCTTCTAAAATTATAACTGGAAAATACAAAACTTTAGGTACATCGACAGCATGTCATCAGTTATATCCGGGATTCTTGGATATAAAAACCCTCACAGAATATCATCAAATCATTGTTGTTCAAAATCTACAAATATTTTCTAAAATACAGTGTTTTTGGCTGCTTTTATTGTAGTTAATAAACTTTTGCTGCAATTTCAGATATTTGTTTACATTGTGGTCGTATTCTGGGTGAAGGTTTATTTTTTGAACAGAATTTTCTGAAAATTAAGATATAAAAAGGATTGTCATAAGGTGGCAGTATGTTTCAATGATAACCATCAATAGAGAGGGCTTGTTGTTCCTTAGCCTGTGTTGAGCTGTGCGTTATAATTCACTTATACTTAAGGTGGTTTTAAGGAAAATTGAGCAGCTATTTTTTAGGGAGTATGTGGGGAAACTTAAAATACTGTTCTGTTGATTTTTACTATTGCTAACTCAACAGACTGTTAGATAACAGATTTACTAACTAGTCACAGCTACAGAAAGGAAAACCTTTTCAAAAGAAAACCTTTTCTTTCCCCTATATATACCTAAATACAACAACATAGCAATGAAAAAGAATGCCTTATATTTTGTGGTCATTGGCACATGGTAGTGAGAATTTATAAGTGGGTTAACATGTTTTAAGAAATAAATTTTAGGTTTCTGCCTTTTAAATTTGAGGCATAATAATTATAGTTTTCATTTTGATTGCATCAAATACAGGAGGTTTTGGACATGATTTAATAAACAACCTGAGTCTGTGGACAAGTTATAGAATTTAAGCTTTTTAATGAAATGGACTAAGTTGAATTTATATATTCCCACTCCTCAGCTCTGTGGTCTTGAGCCAGTTTCTTATTATAAAAGAGTCAGACACACAATCTAATAATAAAGGTTTTAGGCATTATTTTCTTATTAATAAGTTGTGGATAATAATAATGTTTCTTAAACCAGGCTGTTGGAAAAAATTCGATGATGTTTACAGGCATGTTTACTAAATTTTGAGATGTTTTGTTAAGTAATATTATAACCAATGAAAATATTTTCTTTTTTAAATTTCTAGGTATATTCTGATGTGACCTTACTTTGAGAGAAAAATTTAAGGGTGGTCATGTTTGTCACATTTTTATTATTATTCGACACCTAATTGTTACGCAACCACGCAGTTTAGCTAGAACAACAATAAATGCAGCAATGGTTGTCTTGTTCATCGTTGATCAGATACATATCATTTTTTACTCCTTACAAATGTTACGGGTGTCGAGGAGGTTACTAGGACATAGGGGACATACTCTCTGTCGTTAAGCACATTACCATTTGGCTAGACAAAAGAAAACTGGACAAGAAATTTTAAGACCTGTGCTCTAGCCTCAGTTCTGCTGTTAATTAGCTTTGAAATTTTGAATAAGTCTCTTCAGTCCTGTTCCCTCGTTTGTACACTGAACTCAAAATCACTGAGGTTCCTTCTGACACTCCTACTCTGAGAATATTTCATACCACGAATTTGAACATAATTAAGCACTAAGTTTCACACTAGTGAATGAATGTGTGATATATGTTCAAATCAGAAATTAGTGTGGGTTTAGGTATTTGAAATATTTTTGGCACTTTTTGCAAAGAACAGATCTATAGCTGCTCATAGGCAAAAGGAAAGTTTCAAAAGGAAAGCGATAAAAACAGACATGTTGTTGTTGTTAGGTTCCATCGAGTCAGTTCCAACTCATAGTGACCCTGTGTATATCAGAACAAAACACTGCCTGGTCTTGCGCTATCCTCACAATCATTATGCTTAGGCCCATCGTTGCAGCTGCCGTGTCAATCCAACTTGTTGAGGGTTTTCCTCTTTTTCACTGGTCTTCTGCTTTACCAAGCATGGTATCTTTTTCCTGATAACATGTCCAAAGTCTGTGAGACATAGTCTTGCCATCCTTGCTTCTAAGAAGCATTCTGGTCGTACTTCTCCCAAGGCAGATTTGTTCATTCTTCTGGCAGTCTATGGTATACTCAGTGTTGTTCTCCAACACCACAATTCAAAGTCGTCAATTCTTCTTTAGTCTTCTTTATTCATTGCATATAAGGGCATTCAAAACACCATGGCTTGAGTCATTGGCGCCTTAGTCTTCAAGATGACATCTTTGCATTTCAACACTTTAAAGAGGTCTTTTGCAGCATATACAACACTAAAAAAGCCTAATACATTTTAATTTGAAAATATTTTTAATGTTTTAAATAATTTGTGTGAAAAAAATTAGTCATTTGGGATTTTTACTGCCACCTGGTGTGTCGCAAATAATGAATACCCAGGAAAGAAAAGACATCAAATAAATAATTATCAATTGCATTTGTTAGTAGTTTAAAAAAAAGCCAAAAACCAAACCCAGTGCCATCGAGTCGATTCCGACTCATAGCGACCCTGTAGGACAGAGTAGAACTGCCCCATAGAGTTTCCGAGGAGCGCCTGGAGGATTCGAACTGCCGACCTCTTGGTTAGCAGCCGTAGTGCTTAACCACTATGCCACCAGGGTTTCAGTTAGTAGTTTAGCCATGGTAAATAGTGTCCACATTTTTTATGGCATTTTAGATAACTTCAATTAACCCCTTGTTAGAGGATATAATATTTGTGAAAAAACTTGAGTACTGCTCTAATTAAAATTTACATTTTTTCAGCTTTCATGAGGTCTCAGGAAACCCTGGTGGTGGAGCGGTTGAGTTTGGCTGCTAACCTAAGGGTCAGCAGTTTGAATCCACCAGGTGCTGTTTGGAAACCCTATGGGGCAGTTCTACTCTCCTACAGGGTCAGTATGAGTCAGAATCGACTCGACGGCAACAGGTTTGATTTTTGCTGTTCATGAATTCTCAAGAAGATATATTTTAAAAAAGCTTAACCTTACAACAATGACAACTAAGTCAGACATACAGTCTAAAAAAAGTATTTAGAGAAATATATAATAAGTATACATCAAAAGGAGTTCCAGTGATAAAATGTTTACCTGGGTTTCATATTTTTCTTGCTCCCCAGATTTATGTCATAAAGCAGAAAAATGTGAGAGACTGAGAAGGAACGATGCGTCATTGCTCTCTGCCTCTGACCTGGAGACCTCACACTTCTGTTAATGAGGAAGCCTAGTATTAGTTCTTATGTACACTTATGGAATTTCTGTGTGAAATAGGGGACGCTTGTACTGGTCGCCACCGCAGCTCCCTTTTCCTGCATATAGGCAGATCTTGAAAATCCTAGAAAACAACTGGACAGGAAATGTGGAGATACTAATCAGGTCTAGAAACCTTCCTGGAAGGATAGCCCCATAAATAGAGCTTTGTAGGTCACGTGAAACATGAACGGAGAGAGCAATGCCTGTAACTACTATCCACTATCTCTTAGATGCTGGAGCATGCTGGGATGGAGGGGAGGGTGGGGGGAGAGAGAATAATGAGACTTTAAAAATGGAGATACACCCACCTTAGCAGAATTTTTATGACCTCATCTCAGCACATGAAGGCATGACTTGTATGAAAAAGTGGTAGAATATAGGCCAAGATAAGACAAGGGAAGAAGTAAGACAGAACTGCTTAGAATCTGAAAACATTGAATAAACCCCACATTGAAGGCAATAATGGGTAGAATCAGGGCTAAATAAAATAAAATCAGTGTTAAGAAGAAGAAATTTCATCAGCTTTTTAAAATGCTGATGAAAATGATAAAATTGAAAATAATATGAGGCAAAATGAATTACGTGAAGGACAAAGCAATGAGCTACTATGTGAGTTTAGTAATTCACTCAAAACGTATTTTATTCTAGCTGTGCTGGACATCATTCAGTTCTCCTGGAATACAGTAACGAACAAGGCAAGCATTGTAACTTAACTGCCTTCATGGAGCTGATACCCTATGGGAGGGTACAGATTATAAATATGGGCAAATAGGACTATAGAATATATTAGAGAATGTTAAAGACTTTGAGGAAAATCAAGGCAGAGTAAGGGAATGAAAAGTAGTGGTGAAGAAATAGTTGTACCCCAAACAAAAAGAAAAAATGAATAGAAACAGTAAACAAAGATATAAGAGAAGAATGTTTCCTTGACCTGATGCAATCCCTGTATATATAGCTTGAAATGGTTCCTTTTACCAATTCACTATTGTCTTATCAAATTAAATCAGTTCCTGACATTTTTCTTTTTAATTATCTCCCTAATTTTCTACAAGTACATATTCTGCTTTTAATTTTTCTAGTTATTCTGTTTGTGTTTTATTTAAAGACTTAAACTAGCGTATTTTCTCATAGTCAGTTAAGAGTAAAATTACGTATTTTGACTCTGGTTCAAGTAAATTAGCACATACTTATTTTCCTAACTCCATGCTCATTCTTCATTATTGTATCCTGGGGTTATACATGCAGATTATCATTATTACATTACTCTGTTTAGATTATCATTATTACATTACTCTGTTTACATTATATCTGTTCTTTCAAGCCAAAAGGTTGGCACTTCAGATCCACTCACAGGTACCTTGGAAGACAGGCCTGGATATTTGTTTCTGGAAGGTCACAGCTTTGAAAACCCTATGAAACAGTTCTACTGTGCACACATGGGGATGCCATAAATCTGAATGGACTGGACAGCAGCTAACAACAGCACATTCACTTGTACAATTCTGTGGGGTGGTCGCTATCACTTGGAATAAACTTGATGGCAACTTTTTTTTTTTTTTTTTTTAACATTTCACAGTACTGTAAAACCTGCAAAAGCCAGAACCGGTTTAAGGCATAAACCCGTCAGAGAAGGAAAACTGAAATATTTTTCACTAAAACGAGTGATAGAAAAGTGGTAAGACTGTACCCTGTCAAAGGCAGAAAACTTGCAAGACCAAGAAAAACAAGGCAGTTCTGTCAAGTTCCTGCTCTCATAGGCTTCACTGTATATTGTGTTTTGTGTGCTCATAGGCATTAAAGGAAAACAGAAATTTGTGCACCAAAAGTCTCTATGTGGCAAGACATTAAGAGTGATTTTGGTTATAGCTGATAACATTTTTCTTTGTGCTTTTCTGTGTTTTACAATGAACTATAAAAACATGTAGCTTTTAGGATTAAGAACACTAATGGAAGTTTTAAAATTTCAAAGTACTTGTATTTATATGTTTTATTTATTTCCTAATGTCTTGTGAAAATAAGCTCAGAGGAAATAATGTTCATAATCAAAAGCATGAATTCTGGAATTAAACTGCCTGCATTCACATTTTAGTTCTTACTGCTCAGTTGCCCCATCTGTTAAATGAGGTAATGATGATGTTCACATCAGAGGATTGGTGTAGACATACAAGGTGCCCTATTAAAGAATTTAACAGAGTACCTGGTGCATAATAAGAATTCAGTGTATATTCTAGAGTAGGACCACTGTTTGAGATAGAATAAAATCTCTTAATTTCCTTCCTTTGGGATCTGGAGAAAGTTAGTCAAACTGATGTCAAACTTCTTAGCCAGCTAATTAATTAGATTAGTGGTTTTTGACTCTCAGGAGTGGAATGTTCACTCTCCAAGTGAGCCTCTTTCAGAGGTCATGAGACAGTCATGTGCACAGAGCTCCTTTATTCAGAGATCATCTATTTACTTCAGAAAATCCATCCTTCATCTTTTCCTGTGTCTGTAGTAGAAGAAATATTTCTGTGTTAGTTCTCTAGTGCTGCTGTAACAGAAATACCACAAGTGGATGTCTTTAACAAAGAGAAATTTATTTTCTCACAGTAAAGTAGACTAAAAGTCCAAATTCAGGGCATCAGCTGCAGGCAAAGGCTTTCTCTCTCTGTCGGCCTTCTCATCAATTTTCCCCAGAACTAGGAGCTTCTGCGTGCAGGGACCCCAGTCCAAAGGATGTGCTCTGCTCCCGGCATTGCTGTTTTGGTGGTATGAGGTCACCCTGTCTCTCTGTTCCTTCTGTCTATTACAGCTCCAAAGAGATTGCCTCAGGACACAATCCAATCTTGTAGGTTGTGTCCTGCTTCAGCAACACAACTGCCGCCCATCCCCCCTCATTAACATTACAGAGGCAGGATTTATAACATATAGGAAAATCACACAATACCAGGAGTCATGGCCCAACCAAATTGATAGACATTTGGGGGGATATAATTCAGTCCATGACATTATCCTTTCAAAATTTAGTAATTTAACTGTGCTTTCAATTAAACCAATTTATCTTCACTAAGATTTGTTCCCTCAGAGATATACACTACACACACACACACACACACACATATATGCAATACCAAAAAAAAAAAAACCCAAACCCACTGCCATGAAGTCAATTCTGACTCATGGCGACCCCATAGGACAGAGTAGAACTACCCCATATGGTTTCCAAGGAGCACCTGGTGGATTCTAACCAATGACCTTTTGGTTGACAGTTGTAGCTCTTAACCACTATGCCACCAGAGTTACCATGTGTGTGTATAAACATATAAATATGAAGCCCTGGTGGGCTTCTAACTGCTGCTAATGAAAAGCTTGGCAGTTCAGATCCATCAGCCACTCCTTAGAAACCTTATGGGGCCGTTCTGCTCTGTCCTTCAGGGTCACTATAGGTTAGAATCGACCTGAAGAGAACAGGTTTTGTTTATATAAAATCCTAATATATATATATATATATATATACATAAAATATAGGCTTTGTTTTGAGTTTTGGTTTGTTGTTGTTGTCATCCTCAATTCCTGTTTCTCCTCTGCTTACCAATTCTCTTCCATTCACAAGCATGTGCTTTAGCTAGACATTGCTGTCCTTCCCTACTTACTGTCTTATTTATCTTCTTCCTTTTACAAGCAACATTATTTTCAACAAATCTGCATGTAAAGACCTTGCATCTACTTCCTCATCAAATGCTTACTTCTTAACACCGAAATTATACTTTTGCATTAAAAATGTTTTATTGAAATTATAGTCCCAAATATCACCATGTTGTTGTTGTTGTTGTATGGTGCCGTCAAGTCCGTTTTGACTCATAGTGACCCTATGCACAATAGAACGAAACACTGCCTGGTCCTGAGCCATCCTTAACAATCGTTGTTATGCTTGAGCTCATTGTTGCAGCCACTGTGTCAATCCATCTCCTTGAGGGTCTTCCTCTTTTCCGCTGACCCTGTGCTCTAACAAGCATGATGTCCTTCTCCAGGGACTGATCCCTCCTGACAGCATGTCCAAAGTATGTAAGACGCAGTCTTGCCATCCTTGCCTTTGAGGAGCATTCTGGCTGTACGTCTTCTAAGACAGATTTGTTCATTCTTTTGGCAGTCCATGGCATATTCAATATTCTTTGCCAACACCACAATTCAAAGGCGTCATTTCTTCTTCGGTCTTCCTTACTCATTGTCCAGCTTTCACATGCATATGATACAATTGAAAATACCATAGCTTGGGTCAGGTGCACCTTAGTCTTTAGGGTGACATCTTTGCTCTTCAACACTTTGAAGAGGTCCTTTGCAGCAGATTTACCCAATGCAATGTGTCTTTTGATTTCTTGACTGCTCCTTCCATGGCTGTTGATTGTGGATCCAAGTAAAATGAAATCCTTGACAACTTCAATCTTTTCTCCGTTTATGATGATGTTGCTCATTGGTCCAGTTGTGAGGGTTTTTGTTTTCTTTATGTTGAGGTGCAATCCGTACTGAGGGCTGTGGTCTTTGATCTTCATTAGTAAGTGCTTCAAGTCCTCTTCAGGGGCTGACTGTGGAACAGACCATCAATTGCTCATATGCAAGTTCAAGCTGAAGCTGAAGAAAATCAGAACAAGTCCACGAGAGTCAAAATATGACCTTGAGTGTGCCATGCCTGAATTTGAAGACCATCTGAAGAATAGATTTGATGCATTGAACGCTAGTGACCGCAGACCAGATGAGTTGTGGAATGACATCAAGGACATCATCCGTGGAGAAAGCAAGAGGTCACTGAAAAGAGAGGAAAAGAAGAAAAGACCAAGATGGATGTCAGAGGACACTCTGAAACTTGCTCTTGAGCGTCGAGCAGCTAAAGCAAAAGGAAGAATTGATGAAGCAAAAGAACTGAACAGAAAATTTCAAAGGGCTTCTCGAGAAGACAAAGTAAAGTATTATAATGACGTGCAAAGAGCTGGAGATGGAAAACCAAAAGGGAAGAACACGCTCGGTGTTTCTCAAACTGAAAGAGCTGAAGAAAAAATTCAAGCCTCGAGTTGCAATAGTGAAGGATTCCATGGGGAAAATATTAAAAAAAGCAGGAAGCATCAAAAGAAGATGGAAGGAATACACGGAGTCATTATACCAAAATGAATTAGTTGATGTTCAAACATTTTAAGAGATGGCATATGATCAGGGACCGATGGTACTGAAGGGAGAAGTCCAAGCTGCTCTGAAGGCATTGGCGAAAAACAAGGCTTCAGGAATTGATGGAATATCAATTGAGATGTTTCAACAATCAGATGCATTGCTGGAGGTGCTCACTCGTCTATGCCAAGAAATATGGAAGACAGCTTCCCAGCCAACTGACTGGAAAAGATCATATTTATGCCTATTCCCAAGAAAGGTGATCCAACCGAATGTGGAAATTATAGAACAATATCACTAATATTTACACACAAGCAAAATTTTGCTGAAGATCATTCAAAAACGGCTGCAGCAGTATATCAACAGGGAACTGCCAGAAATTCAGGCTGGTTTCAGAAGAGGTTGTGGAACCAGGGATATCACTGCTGATGTCAGATTGATCCTGGCTGAAAGCAGAGAATACCAGAAGGATGCTTACCTGTGTTTTATTGACTATGCAAAGGCATTCGACCGTGTGGATCATAACAAACTATGGATAACATTGCGAAGAATGAGAATTCTGGAACACTTAATTGTGCTCATGAGGAATCTTTACATAGATCAAGAGGCAGTTTTTTGGACAGAACTAGGGGATACTGATTGGTTTAAAGTCAGGAAAGGTGTGCATCAGGGTTGTATTCTTTCACCATACCTATTTAATCCGTATGCTGAGCAACTAATGCGAGAAGCTGGACTATATGAAGAAGAATGTGGCATCAGGGTTGGAGGAAGACTGATTAACAACCTGCGTTATGCAAATGACACAACCTTGGTTGCTGTAAGTGAAGAGGACTTGAAGCACTTACTAATGAAGATCAAAAATCACCGTAGAATTCTCCAAATTCAACTGTCTTCTTTATAGCTCTCTGTGGGGAGAAGATGGAATACTGATGGGGTTAACCATGAGCAACATGAGTAACTAATTCATCCCCTCTTAAGAGGGAGGAAAAAAAAAATTTTTTTTTTTTTTGAGAGGGGAGTGCAATTTCTGAGTTCTCTGAGATCAGGCATGTTTAAGCCTTGTCCACTGCTCTGTTCCTGGGACCTTGTACGGTGCCTGGGAACATGGTGAACAATGAAGAAATATTTATTGAGTAAAGCAGGTTGTTGAGTAGCAAAGTTGAGAAGTTCTCTTATTTACTCTATTTTCTCCGTATACTCTGACAAGAATGAGGAAATGTGGGATGATATTAAGAGAGGTGTGACAGTTTGGAAGAACATCTTTGGACAGAAAGATTCAGAAAACAATAATACATAAGTACTTAGCATTTATTTTTGTTATAACAGGATAAACAGTAGAAGAAAGAAGGTATAAAAATGACTTTTATTTTTCTATTTGATTTTATAGGCTTTTCCCTTTATTAATGAAATCCAAATAAATTGGATATAAGAAAGCAGATAATAATTTATAATATCACTAAGTATTTTTGTGATACAAAAGAAATGCACAGTTCTTAAAATGGTTAGGTTATGTCATCAAGCACATGAGTTGTCTAATTTAAAACAGCAGTGGCTTTCCTTTCTTTATCCGTTAAATATGAACTTTAGTAGTATTACTTAATAATAATATTTATTATTATTATTTAAAAGCCTTTAGAGGTAATGTACTGCCTGGCTATCATATTGATAAGGTAAATCAGAGACATTCTTAATCTCCAAATATGGGATGTATAATTCTAAAGGAAATGAATGTATTTACTTAACTGTTTTTAATCACATGTAAGGAAATATGATTTCATGTAAAGTTTTTTTTTATGGTTTTAATTACCTTGCTTTAGAATTTGTACTTTTGTATATAGTATAGTGCTTTGCAGACAAATGTAACTTTTGCATCACAATTTATTATATTTTATGTTTCTCTGATTATTTCATTCCCCTTCACTCATTCAAAGTAAGTTTGTGTGTAATGTGTATATTTGTTTGCATATTTGCGTATCTTTATAGGATATATTCCTAGAATTGAATTCCTAGGTAAAAAAGCAGGAGTGTTTTTTTAAATGGAAATGTCAAATAGTTCTTTAAAATTTATATAACAACTAACAGTATACTAAAGTGTCCATGGAAACCTTGGTGGCATAGTGATTAAGTGTTATGGCTGCTAACCAAGAGGTCAGCAGTTCACATCCGCCAGGCACTTCTTGGAAACCCTATGGGGCAGTTTTACTCTGTCCTATAGGGTCACTCTGAGTTGGATTCAACTTGACGGCAGTGGGTTTTGGTTTTGGTTTGGTGTATTTTCCATTTATGTTCCAATACTGAACATCTTCCATTTTAATGTTTGCTGATCTAATGTGGAAAGACTTACATATTGCTTTAATTTTAGTTTTCTGATTATTAGTAAAATTAAGCATTTTTAAAATATGTTTGTTGGCTACTTGTATTTTTCTTATAAATTGCCAATTTATAGTATTTAGTGTATTATTGTCTATTATATAGATATACACACATATACATCCTAAATGTGTGTGTGCATGTATGTCATAATTTAAGATAATGAATACAATAATTATAATAATTTAAGATATTGAAGGAACTAAGAATGCAGGAAATATCTTAAATGAGACATGTCCAGAAAATAAATTGTTGCAAAGAGATTTTAGATGACAAATTCACCGTTTTTTTTAATGATATCTCCTATGTATGATCTAACATTTGTAGGGATTTATTTGCAAGAGTATTTTGAAGTCTGCCAGTTTAAAAGAAAAACTTATTTTTGTGTTATCTAGCCAGCCCATACAAAGCCTATATCAAAAAACTTTCATGCAAATATAGTGTGTTTTCTAGCCATGCACAACAGCATGTTTTTATGTAAGGTGGTAGCCACTACAATTATTTTTATATTCCAGTGAATGTTTTCTCATTCATATGCACACCACTAACTTTGCAAGTATGCATGTGTTTTCATATCCTAATTTGGAACATTTTGGTAGTCATAGAAAAAGTACATGTAAAAGTTTTTGTTATTGAATTAGTTTATTGAAAAACGTAGTTTATGAACTTAAATCATAATATTTTGCCATTTCCTAATAGTGAAAATCAACATACACACTCACATGTCATATTCCTATATAGTGGTCAAATTGGTGTTTGTATTAAGTAATATACCCACTAAAAAAAACCCACTGCCGTTGAGTAGATTCCGACTCATAGCGACCCTATAGAACAGAGTAGAACTGCCCCATAGAGTTTCCAAGGAGCGCCTGGTGGATTTGAACTGCCAACCTCTTTTTTAGCAGCCATAGCACTTAACCACTATGCCAGCAGGGTTTTCTTATTAAGTAATAGACTTCTATTAATCTACTGCAATGTAGAGCCATACTGAAACTAATCTTCATATAAATCAAATGAAACATGAGATCTCTGAGCTCAGGCAGTGTGCAGTTTAGTTGTGGAAGACTGGCATGCATGTATTGATGAGCAGTGATCACTTGCCTTTACAGTTCCTGACTCTCAAAATGCTCTTTCCTCAGATCTTCTTCCACTGTTGGTGTTTTTATTATTGTTCAGCTTTGGTTCAATACCTCCTCCTCATGGAGCCCACACTCCCTAATCTAAAGTGTCCCTGCCCTATAAAGCAATTGCCATGGTTTTTGTTTTTGTTGTTTCACAGTAGTTATCACTTACTGAAATCATTTTGATCATTAATTTTTTTATGGGTTTATTCATATGACCTCCCCCTACCTCCACTCCCACTCCAAACGGGAGTTCCAAAGTAGAGGGATGGTAACTTCTTTCTGATGTTTCTTTTTTTAAAATTTAATTCCCTTAGACAATGTGTCCTTTCTAATTTATGAACAATATAGTGTTTGCATATCTTAATCTATTGTGGCATGTAGAAAGAATAATATGTTGCAGAAATTTTAAAATACATGCATTAATTTTAAGAGATAAGAAATATTTTTACACTAAGTTCATATTTAATTTTGAAGGATGGTTTGAGATCTTGCCATACATGTTGAGAATATTAAATAACACCGTTTTACTAATCTAAAAAAATGGAGCAGTTTAGCATTCACAAATAATCACATATTTGTTTAAGAGGAAGAAGTCAAATGGCCTTTTCTAACTTAAATGTATAATGAAGATTATCCCATGCTTCAAAAATGTGAAACATGGGATTGTTTTCAAGGTAAGGAAACTTTCCAGGAGCTCGTTGAAAATTACTGTTCTATTTTTTTTTTGGATAATTGTTCCCAGCTCTAGTATTCTTTGGACATGAAAATAAGTATACCAAGGAGTGCCTTCTTTTTTTCCAAAATGTCCTTTTCCTTCCAGCAGAATACTGCTGCTAAATGGAATCAAGGCAAACCCAGCAGTTTCCAGATAGTTTATAAGAATCTGAGACATTCTCTCAATAGAAAGATGAAGAGTTATAGAAATGCCTCATCTAAGTTATACTTTAATAATTGCTTTCCTTTGTGTAATTTCGTATAAAAAAACTGGATAGGTTTCATTTTTAAAATCTAATACTCTTTTTCTTTTGGGGAAATTATATGATCATATCATAGTTAATATTATAAATAACATTTTACTTCCCATGTCTTTTCTTGGTATAATTTGATGAATAATATTTATTGTATTTTAAAATTGTATAGAATTTATTTGGCTGTATTTGAAAGAGTTCTCATTTAATCTTCCCTTATATGATCTGATGTGGACTTTTCCTCATTTGGAAAAGATAACATTTTGAAACTAACATTTGTGATTTTGGGAGTCCTGCATGCATAAAAAGCAGTTTTTACTTACAGCAAAAATGTTAAGCATTTTTATCCATCTTGTAGCAGAAATTTAGCTCTTGTAATTGAATTATTCCAATTTTCGCATGACAATAACTGTTCGACTATCTGAATTACAAAGAAAATGACTAAGTTTGGAATGCGAAAAGATACTTGAAAATTTTGCATTATCGTCTCAGATCTTAATGCATCTTCTAAAATGGCAATGAAAAGCATGAGTGAATTTCTTTTCCCATCAATCTGTGATGTGTATGAAATTCTTGCCTATAGAATAATGTTTGGCATTACTTGCACAAAAAAGAGCATTTAGAGCCAGCTAACATTGAAATAAATTCTGATAAGAGCACATTTAGGACAAGCGGCTGTTTCCTTATTCCCCAGCCTGTGCCCTCGTTATCATGAAATATTTTATTATTAAGTTTAATACACATAAACAAACAGAAAATGTTAGAAAAAAATAGATTATATGTCTTCCAGGAGAAAATTTTAGAACTCTTTGAACCTAAGAGGCCACTTCTGAAGAAATTCCATAATTAGGCAAAGATGCATGTACATATTTGAGAGCATATTTCTGAGATTTCAAAAACTTCTGAGGAACTAGTTGCTCTTTTTCTGAGTAATCTTCTTGTTAAATTGGACATTGTAAATTTAATCATGACAACATTAAAGTAAAAAGTCAGACACATAGTGTTTTTTCTCTTAACTACATCAAATTTCATTCTTTTCTTGAGATGAAAGGCTCTAAAATGATCTTCTGCTTCTGGCTTTATTTAAACAAGGGACTGTTGAAATTACTTCTTCCACATTGCCCGTTGCTATGAGTTGATTCTGACTCATAGTGACCCTGTAGGACAGAGTAGAACTGCCCCATAGTGGTTCCAAGGATATAATCTTTACAGAATCAGACTTGTCATTGTCTTTCTCCAGTGCATCAGCTGATGGGTACAAATCACTGACCTTTTAGTTAACAGCCGACCGACTGCTTAATTACCCCACCACCAGGACACCTTGAAATTACTTCTAAATATTGTTAAATTTTTGTTGTTATTTAGTCTACAGTTGAGATTTGTAGGGAATCATTGCACGTGTCAGCTATTTCTGCATAAGAAGTCATTCCCCAACTCAGTGGCTTAAAACAATAAGTGTTTCTTATTGCTCATAAATATACTAATGCATCTGCTATCAGGGCTGAATTGGTAGGCAGCTCTGCAAGTCTTGGTTAAACACTTTAGCATGTTTGTGGGTTGGCTGGCTGTACGGTGATCTAGGATGGCCTTGGCTTCAACAGCTGGGCTCTCCTCCGTGTGGTCTGTCACCCTTCATCACTCTAGTTAGGGATTTCTTATGTTCCCTAGATGCCTCTTCCAGTTCTGGCATTATGTTAATTCCAGGGTGTTATAAACTACAGAAAGTTCTGATGTGGCTCCTCAGAAGCAGCTGTAAAAAGGGGGGGAAATGGAAGGTGCTTGGAGTTACTGGTTAATAGTATTTATGAAATCACTGTGGAAAAATGTTACCAGGTTCCCTAAAACCCAAAAGCATGGAATGTTCCTTGATTAATTCCTGGGAATGGGTTTCCAGTTCATTGTTCTGCTGCGCCCTAGACTCTGTCCTCTCTAATATCCTTCCTTGTCCACTGCTTTCTTTGGCTACTTCTGAAGAAACGGTCCATTGTGGCACCTGAGCAGTCCTCTTAGACTTATTCCTGCCCTTATGAGATTGGAGGCCCAGGGGACTTACTGCAATTTGAACAATTTCAGTTCCTTTTATTACAGGTTGGTGGTTCTTTTACCTATGCAACTTACTGTAAACCTTTGTGGGCTTTCTATGTGTCTGCGTCTAATCTGTGCCCTTCTGCAAAAGCCACAGCCATATTGTTTCAAGAAATTCCCTTCTTTATAGATTTAACCTCTGCTATTTTTTAATTTGGCTTCTATGAGACCACATCCTTAAGATTCTAGAAGGCTTTTTCTCCCCTCACTGGGTACTACTTCACTCTTTGATAGCTCTCAGCAAAGGGTTTTCTGGTCAAGTCTTTAATTGACCCGAGCTCTCAGGTACCATTTTACTTTGAGATGTTTTTACCAGCTGGGAAGACTAGAGATGAAAGGCAATTTTATTTTCCAGTTTATCAACCCTTGGCCTCTCTGTGTTGTTGTTAGTTGCTGTCAAGTGAATTCTGACTCAGGGCAACCCGATGTGTGCAGTATAGAACTGCTCCATAGGATTTTCAAGGCTGTGGCCTTTCAGGAGCAAATCACCAGGCCTTTCTTCCTGTAGGTGAGTTCGAACCAACAACCTTTGGGCTAGTAATTGAGTACTTAAACGTCTGTGCCACCCAGGGACTCCAAGTCTCTCTATATTCCCTCTAAAATCTGCTTGCAAATGGACAAGTGCTTTTTTGATTCTCTCTCTACCAACATGCCTTATTGCATGCAGTAACCCAGCTGGCATTCTGAATCTATCGCCTGGGCATTATCTTGGCAAGGTCTGTTAGTTCATTAGAATATTATCTTGCTTTCAATTTACCACAGGCAGAAATTTAACATTTGCTGCTACATAACACAGGTCAGCATTTTCCAGCTCCCATAATAATTTTTTCACTTTTCCCAGCTTTCACTAATAGTTTATTTGCGCTTTTTCTAGCTTTTATGACAGTTAGCCAACCACCTTATCCTAAAAGTAAGCACCACATATTTAGGTTTTTTTATATAGTAGTATACTTCTAAATATATTTTTGCTATCAATTCACTGCTTAACAAACCATTCCCAACTCAGTGCATATATTATTGTTCGTGAGTCTTCGGTCAGATGGATAGTTTTGCAGTTCTGGGTTAGGTTCAGCTCATCTCTGCCAGTTTTCTGATCTGTTGTCAGTACGTAGTCAGGACTACAGCTCTAACCACTCTCCTACTCATGTTCCAAGCCCATCTGGGAGATGAGAGCTGTCTAGTAGAGATAGAATTTGGAATTCCTTGGTGGATACGTGGTATTGACTGTCACTGCTTCTGTGCTTTACAGCAGTTCTTTGTCCTTTCTCAGCTTGCATCTGAACAGCTCACATGTCGTGGCTTAGTGTAATGGCCAGAGGGCATAGTGGCCCTGAGGTGGTGCATCAGCTTGTCTATAGCCTTTGCACGAGCAGATGTGTCAAACCTAAATTTTGGAGAACACTGCTAAGGTATGATTCTTAAATAACCCAGCATAAATACCCAAACAATGAAACATAAGCTGCAAAGCAGTTCATTCCCACAACCTCTTTAAACACCCCCAGAATCACTTTATGACAATGACATACACTTAAAAATAAAGGCAGCCGATCCCAACAGAGTGAAGGTCGGAGAACATTAAAACCTGTGACTGAATGGTAGGAAGGCCAAGGCATTTAGACTTCTATGCTTTAGAAAGGATGGATACTTTGAATGTTTTGGAACAGGACAAGGATATTATGATATAAATATTTAAAGATGATTAGCTTGGTAGTAATTGGTAGCGAATGGAAGAAGCAAAAAATTGGCTCACACAGAAATTAAAGTATTCTTAAGCCACATCTCATTTATTTATTTGTGCATTCATTCACAGAACACTTGGTGAATGTGTAAACTGTCGGACACTGAGCAAGGAATGAGAGATGCAACCTGAGTTGAACTTAATATTACTTGAAAAGATTTTCAGTCTACTAGGAGAACTATATAATAAACCTATAAAGTAAATCTGATATATAAAATATGGGAAAGATATTCATAAGTTAGCATCTTAGGCCAAAAAAGTACTACAAATACTTATCCTTAAAAAAGCAATCATTCATAGAATTTTATAACTTTTGGGAAGTGGGAGTTAATAATGAATAAAGTTAGTTTACCTTTTTTCCATGCGAACTATGAAAACTTAAAATTGGACAAATAGCTGTAAAACAGTAAAGTTAGAATTTTATTCTTTAGCTTGGAACTGAAAAACAAATGTTACAAATTATATAGTATTATTAATTTGAACATGTACTGTGCCCTTTGTGCTAAAACAAAAAAGATCACTTACTGTTTTAATCTAAATCAGAATCCCGTTTTAAGTGTTTCGAAATTGCAAAAGAATTTTTGGGTAGGAAGTGGGCAAGGAAGTAAGGAGCTCTGTCTTGGGAAGACGGAGCTGTTTTACCTCATACTATGTTTTAATATTCTAATGTTAGAATTTTATGTATCTAAACCCATTATACCTGTTGTCATTGAATTGATTACGACTCATAGTGACCCTATAGGACAGAGTAGAACTGTCCCATATGGTTTCCACGGAGCACTTGGTCGATTTGAACTGCCAACCTTTTGGTTAGCAGTTGTAGCTCTTTACTATGCCACCAGGGTTTCCTTGTGTATCTAAGTGTAGAATAAATACCTTGTAAATTAAAAATTTTTTTTTTACTCTCCATTTCTAAATTTTCTGTTTTCTCATATTCTCCTATCTTTACTCTTCCTTCTTTTTTTTATTGTCACTTTTTATATTATATTCAATATTTACCCATTTCATTTCCTTTTTATTCTGTTCTTTTTATTCTATATCCTTCTTCTTTCTCTACTCTGTCACCTCTTCCTTCCAACTCCTTATCCTCCTCCCCCATTTCTTATGCTTTCTCTTACCTCAAAATATTCTGTTAGCAGAGCTCTCTTATTATTTTTGAATATGGTGATAATATCTTACTTTATGCTCATTCTAAATTAATAAAATATGTAGCAGCTTTTAGTGCAAACAATTATGAACTGACTAGGAAAAAAACGTAGAATCCTTGAGGGTGTTTTCACACACAATAAATGCATGCTAATCAGGCTGGTATGAAGCTTTAGTCTGGAAGAAAAATAAGGTTCATAATAGATGTTTGGATGAATATTAAAAATCTTAATATCCTGTTTGGATTTTTAAGTCCTCATTTCAAGTTCCTTGGCATAAATCAAAGCAATCAAATTAATAAATCAAAATAATTCAAAAGATGCATTAGTTTTTCATATGATGCATTGCCATATTGCTATGCAAAAGACCATTTGGAATTATTTTTTTGATTTAACCATTTGAAAACTGACAGGGTTATTCAAGTCAGTTCAGCAAATTTGAGCTCCTACAGTGTGTTAGAAACTAGACTAGGGAACAAGGATACAGTATTGAATGAGAAAGTCAAGATCCATTTTCTTTATTGATAGATGGGTTCAGAGAAGGGATAGATCAGCTCTGGTGGAGATAGTAAAGGAAGATTCTGCAGGAGGTAGGATGAGTGTGTTTCCACCAAGAAGAAAAAAGATGAAAGGAATGATTAGAGCAGAACCAAAGTGAGGTGAAAAGTATAAAGATAAATTAAGAAGGCTGTATTGTGCAGTTTGAAAAAAACGTTGGTTGCATGCAGGGCAAAGAGTGGAAGGTCGATTAGACTGTGGCTATGTTAACTTGTTCATCTTATATTTATGAAGACCTTACTATTACATGGATACTGTGGTGGATATATATGAAAACCCTGGTGGCATAGTGGTTAAGATCTATGTCTGCTAACCAAAAGGTCGACAGTTCAAATCCACCAGGTGCTCCTTGGAATCTCTATGGGGCAGTTCTACTCTATCCTATAAGGTCGCTATGAGTCGGAATCAACTTGATAGCAATCTTTTTTGTTGTTGTTGTGGTAGATACAGAGTGATACAGAAAGGCATGAAAGGATTTCCCAGACTAATACGGGGAGACAGATGAGTAAATACATGAGTTTAACCAAATATTATAGGAACAGAGAAGGCTAAGGCACAAAGGCAGTACTGATCATTTCTTTGGTTAATCAGGTCTGTTAGAGAATGCCTTTCTTGCCAGGGGTTAACGAGGATGGGGAAATAACATGTGTTGAACACTCATTACTGCGCAAGCACTTTGCTATATTCTGTAGATACTTAATGTCATTTATTCCTCACAATAACTTTATGAACTAGGGTTTTTTTTTTTTTTTAATTTCATTTATGCAGAATAAGAAAGTGTGGCTCACAGCAGTTGTGATTTGACCCCATGTGATGGAGTTGGACTGCCTTATAGGGTTTTCCAGGCTGTAAACTCTACAGGAGCGGATCACTAGGTCTTCCTGCCATGGAGCTTCTGGGTAGGTTCGGTTAGTAGGCATGTGCACACAGGGCTCCTTATACATCCATGGTTGGATATATGAATATCTTCTGCCCAGCTGTATGTTTACTCTGTAAAGTCAGAGTTCACATTTTATTCGTCTTTGAAACCCTGGTGCTTCCTATGGTGTTTGTCACATGGTAGATATTTAGGAGGAGTCCCTGGGTGGTGCACGTGGTTAAGTGCTCAACTGCTAATGAAAAGGCTGACGGTTTGAACCCACCCTGATGTGCTTTAGAAGACAGGCCTGGTGATGTGCTTCCTTAAAAACTTTATGGGGTAGTTCTACTTTATGCACATGGAGTTGTCATGAGTCAGAATCTACTGTACGACTACTAACAACAGCTGATATTTAGAAAATGTGTAATAAATGAATATTTAGTTGTTAAAATGATGACTAAGGTGCCCTGGTAGTTCAGTGGTTAAGGGCTCAGCTGTCAACTGAAAGGTTGGTAGTTCGAACCAACCAGCTGCTTCATAGGAGAAAGATGTGATAATCTGCTTCTGTAAAGGTTACAACCTTGTAAACAGTATGGGCAATTCTTCTCTGTCCTGTAGGGTCATTGTGAATCAAAATTGATGTGATGACAATGGATTTGGTATTTTTGTTTTAAAACAATGAATTAAGATTAGAAGCATGCCTTTTTAAATAGCATCTCAGTTTAGAAATGTGAGATTAATACAAAAATATGTATATTGAAGATCTAGAAGATAGCAATATAATGTAAAATCAGTTTGTCTTAAAGTATTTCTCTAAAACAAGACACAGTTAAAAAATATACGTAAAGGTTCCCAAACAATCTTCAACAAAATTACAGTTCATTATTTGTCTACTAGGAAAAGGGCATCAATCTTAGTTTAGAAAAATCTGTTTTCCATTGATGACTAGGAGGGGAAGGAAATATCAAAGATCATTTTAGATAAGAAGCTATATGGATAAATTTGTTGGATTACCTATGGGTAGATTAGTGTAATATTAAAAGCCAAGTGGAACAACCTAAATGCCCATCAACAGATGAATGGATAAGCAAAATGTGGTACATATGTACAGTGGAAAAAAACTATAAAAAGACAAGAAAAGACAAATGGATAGAGACCAAAATTTCTTAGTAGTTACCAGGAGCAGGATGAAGGTGGAGAAGGGGGCTTAGGTATATGGTGGTGGAAAAATCGCATTAAAATTAGAGGTGCATTCTCAAGGGGAATGGTTTCAGTCTCTCTCTGTTTAGAATGATGTTGGCTGTTGGCTTTGTATAAATGCCCTTTATTAGAATTTCCCTTCTATTCCTATTTTGCTGAGAGTTTTTTTTTTTTTTTATCAGGAATGGGTGTTGGACTTTGTCAAATGCCTATTCTTCATCAATTGGTAAGATCATGTAGTTTTTTTGTTTTTTATTTATGTGGTAAGTTACGTTGATTGACTTTCTAATGTTAAACCATCCTGCATATCTGGTATGAATCCACTTGGCCATGATGTACTATTTTTTTGATATGCTATTGAATTCTGTTGGCTAGAATTTTGTTGAGAATTTTTGGGTCTATGTCCATGAGAGATGTTGGTCTGTAGTTTTTTTTTTTTTTCAGGTCCCTGCTAGCTTTGGTATCGGGGCGTTTTGTGTGTGTGTGTGGTGTCTTTGCTAGCTTTGGTATCAGGGTTATGCTGGCTTCATGGAATGAGTTTAGGAGTATTCTTTCCTTTTCTACACTCAGAAATAGCTTGAGTAGTATACGTGTTAGCTCTTCTCTGAAAGTTTGGTAGAATTCTCCAGTGAAACTGTCTGGGCTGGGGCTTTTTTTTTGTTGTTGGAAGTTTTTTCATTACCTCTTCAATCTCTTCTTTTGCTACAGGTCTGTTTAGTTTTTCTACCTCAGTTTGTGTTAGTTTATGTAGGTAGTGTGTTTCTAAAGAAAGTTTTCCATTTCCTCTAGTTTTTCAAATTTGTTGGAGTATGGTTTTTCATAGTAATTTGTTATAATTCTTTTTATTTCAGTTGTGTCTATTGTGATGTCACCATCTCATTTCTTATTCGGGTTATTTGATTCCTTTCCTATATTTCTTTTGTAAGTTTGGCCAGTAATTTGTCAATTTTGTTGATCTTATCAAAGAACCAACTTTTGGTTTTGTTGATTCTTTCAATTGTCTTTCTGTTCTCTATTTCATTTATTTCTGATCTAATCTTTATTATTTCCTTTCTGCTGGTGCCTAATGGCTTCTTTTGCTGCTCTCTTTCTGTTTGTTCAAGTTGTAGGGTTAATGTTTTGATTTTGGCCCTTTCTTCTTCTTGACTGTGCACAGTTATTGCTATAAATTGCCCTCTAAGCACTGCTTTTGCTTTGTCCAAAAGGTTTTGGTAAGATGTGTTTTCATTGTCATTTAATTCTATGAATTTTTAATTCCATTATTGATTTCTTCTATTACCCAGTAGTTTTAAAGCAAGGTAGTGTCCCATTTCCAAGTATTTGATTTTTTTTTTTCTTCAATGCTGTTTCTGTTATGGGTTTCTACATTTACGGCATTATAATTAGAGAAGATTCTTTGTATTATTTCAATGTTTTGGATTTTGTTAAGGCTTGCTTTGTGGTGCAAAATGTGGTCTGGCAGCTAACAGATACGTGAAGAAATGCTCAGGATCATTAGCCATTAGAGAAATGCAAATGAAAACTACAGTGAGATTCCATCTCACTCCAACAAGGCTGGCATTAATCCAAAAAACACAAAATAATAAATGTTAGAGAGGCTGTGGAGAGACTAGAACACTTATACACTGCTGGTGGGAAGGTAAAATGGTAGAACTACTTTGGAAATCAATTTGGTGCTTCCTTAAAAAGCTAGAAATAGAACTACCATATGATCCAGCAATCCCACTCCTTGGATTATATCCTAGAGAAATAAAAGCCTTCACACAAATAGATATATGCACATCCATGTTCATTGCAGCACTATTTACAGTAGCAAAAAAGTGGAAATAACCTAGGCTCCCATCAACGGATGAATGGATAAACAAATTATGGTATATTCACACCATGGAATACTATGCATTGATAAAGAACAATGATGAATCTGTGAAACGTCCCATAACATAGATAAATCTGAAAGGCATTATGCTGAGTGAAATTAGTCAGTCACAAAAGGACAAATATTGTATGAGACCACTATTATAAGAACTCAAGAAAAGGTTTAAACACAGAAGAAAACATTCTTCTGTGTTTGGGGTGGGGAGGGAGGGAGAGGAGTATTCACTAACTAGATAGTAGATAAGAATTATTTTAGGCGAAGGGAAGGACAACACACAATACAGGGGAAGTCAGCACAACTGGATTAAACCAAAAGTTAAGAAGTTTCCTGAATACAACCAAATGCTTCGAGGAACAGAGTAGCAGGGGCAGGGGTCTGGAGACCATGGTTTCAGGGGACATCTAGGTCAATTGGTGTAACAAAGTGTATTAAGAAAATGTTCTATATCCCAGTGTGGCGAGTGGGCATCTGGTGTCTTAACAGCTAGCCAGCCATATAAGGCATATCAATTGGTCCCAACCTACCTGGAGCAAAAGAGAGTGAAGAAGAACAAAGACACAAGGAAAATAAGCTCCCAAGAGACAGAAAGGGCCACATAAGCCAGAGACTCCATCAGCCTGAGACTGGAAGAACTAGATGATGCCCAGCTACCACCAATGACCACCCTGACAGGGAACACAACAGAGATTTCCTGATGGAGCAGGGGAAAAGTGGGGTGCAAAACTCGAATTCTCATAAAAAGGCCAGACTTAATGGTCTGACTGAGACTGAAGGGTCCCAGAGGACATGGCCCCCATACTCTCTCTTAGCCCAAAACTAAAACCATTCCCAAAGCCAACTCTTCAGACAAAGATTAGATTGGATTATAAGACATGAAATGATACTGGTGAGGGGTGTGCTTTTTAGCTCAAGTAGACACCTGAGAATAAGTGGACAGCTCCTGTCCGAAGGTGTGATGAGAAGGCAGAGGAGGACAGGAGCTGGTTGATTGGACACGGAAAATACAAGGTGGAGAGAAAGAATGTGCTGTCACATTATAGGAAGAGCAGCTAGGGTCACATAACTATGTGTGTTTAAGTTTTTGTATGAGAAACTGATGTGAACTGTAAACTTTCACTTAAAGCAAAATTGAAAAAAAAATATGATCTGTTCTGGAGAATGTTCCATGTGCTGTGGAAAAAAAAAAAATGTATACTTTTCTGCTTTTGGGTGGAATGTTCTGTATGTGTCCATGAGGTTGAGTTGGTTGATTGTGGCCTTTAGATCTTCTGTATCATTATTGAGAATGAGAACCAGACAAGGATGCCCTTTATCACCACTCTTATTCAACATTGTGCTGGAAGTCCTAGCTAGAGCAATAAAACAAGAAAAAGAAGGGTATCCAAATTGGTATGGTAGTGGTAAAACCATCCCTATTTGTGATGACAGGATCTTATACACAGAAAACTCCAAAGAATCCACAAGAAAGCTACGGGAACTAATGGAAGATTTCAGCAAAGAAGCAGAGTACAAGATTACCATACAAAAATCAGTTGGATTCCTCTACACCAACAGACAGAACTTCAAAAAGTAAATCACCAAATCAATACCATTTACAATGACCCCCAAGAAGATAAAGTACTTAGGAATAAATCTAATCAGGGATGTAAAAGACGTATACAAAGAAAACTACACAAAACTACTGCTAGAAACCAAAAGAGACCTACATAAGAGAACAAACATACCATGTTCATGGATAGGAAGGCTCAACATTGTGAAAATATCAGCTCTACCAAAAGCGATCTACAGATTCAATGCAATACTGATCCAGATTCTAACAGCATTCTTTAATGAGATGGAGAAACAAATAACAGCATTCTTTAATGAGATGGAGAAACAAATCAACTTTATATGGAAAGGAAAGGGAAGAAGGCCCACATAAATAAAGCATTACTGAAGAAGAACAAAGTGATTTTAGAACCTACTATACAGCCATGGTAGTCTAAACTGCCTGGTACTGGTACAAGAACAGACACATAGACCAATGGATCAGATTTGGGAACTCAGACATAAATCCATCCACTATGCGCAGCTGATATTTGACAAAGGGCCAAACTCTGTTAAATGGAAAAAAGACAGTCTCTTTAGCAAATGGTGCAGTTAGTTATAACTGGATGTCCATATGTAAAAAAAAAAAAAGAAACAAGATCCATACCTTACACCATACACAAAACCTAACTGAAATTAGATCAAAGACCTAAATATAAAATCTAAAACAATAAAGATCATGGAAGAAAAAATAGGGGCAATACTAGGGGCCCTAATATACAACAAAAATTGGATAAAAACCATAACTAAATGCACAAACACCAAAAGAGAAACTAGATAACGGGGAGCTCCTAGAAATCAAACACTTGCGCTCATCAGAAGACTTCATCAGAAGAGTAAAAAGACAACCTAAAGACTGGGGAAAAAGTTTTGACTACGACATAGCCGACAAGGATCTCAACTCTAAATTCTAGAAGATACTGTTACACCTCGAAAACGAAAAGATAAATAACCCAATTAAAAAGTGGGCCCAGGACATGAACTGACACTTTATCAAAGAAGACATTCAGCTGGCTAACAGACATAGGAGAAAATGTTCACGATTATTAGCCATTAGAGAAATGAAATCCAAACTATGTTGAGATACCATCTCACTCTGACAATACTGGCACTAATACAAAAAAACACAAAATCACAAATGGTGGAGAGGTCGTGGGGGAGATTGGAACTCTTATGCACTGCTGATAAAAATATAGAATGGTACAACCATGTATGGTGCTTCCTTAAAAAGCTAGAAATAGAAATACCGTATGATCCAGCAATCCCACTCCTAGGAGTATACCCTAGAGAAATAAGAGCTGTCACAGGAATAGACATGTGCACACTCGTGTTCATTACACCAGTGTTCACAATAGCAAAAAGTTAGAAACAACCTAAACGCCTATCAACAGATGAATGGATAAATTACAGTACATTAAAAAAAAAAAAATTATATATACACAATTAAATATTATGCAATGATAAAGACTCATGATGAATCTGTGAAACATCTCACAACATGAATGAATCTGGAGGACATTATCTGAGTGAAATAGATCAGTCACAAAAGGACAAATATGGTATGAAACTACTATAACAACTCAAGAAAAGGGTTACACACAGAAAAAAATTCTTTGATGGTTACAAGGGAGAGGAGCAATCACTAATTAGATAGTAGGCAAGTGTCAACTTAGGTAAAGGGAAGGACAGTCCACAATATAAGGGAAGTCAACACAACTGGACCAAAGTAAAAGCATAGAAGTTTCCTAGACACATCCCAGTGTTTTGAGGGACCAAGTAGCTGGGGCTGGGGGCTGTGGACCATAGTCTTGGGGGACATATAGGTCAATTGGCATAGCATAGTTCATAAAGAAAATGTTCTGCACCTCACTTTGGTGAGTAGCATGTGGGGTCTAGAAAGCCTACCTGCAGCCATCAAAGATACATCTTTTGGTCCCATCCTACCTGGAGTAAAGGAGAATGAAGAAAATCAAAGACACTAGGAAAATACTAGCCCAAAGGACTAAAGAACCACATGAACCAGAGACTCCACCAGCCTGAGACCACAAGAACCGAATGGTGCCTGGGAACCATTAATGACGGCCCTGACAGGGATCACAACAGATAGTCTGTCCTGAACAGCGTGGGAGAAGAATATAGAACAGAATTCAAAGTTACAAAAAAAAAAAAAGACCAGACTTAATGGTCTGACAGACTGGAGAAACCCCTGAAACTGTGTCCCGCGGATACTCTGCTAAACCAGAACTGAAGCCGTTTCCCAAACTCACGTTTCAGACAAAGATTAGACAGAAGTATAAAACAAAAAATAACACATGTGAGGAACATGCTTCTTCGTTCAATCAAATATACGAGACCAAATGGGCAACTACTGTCCAAAAGCAAGATGAGAAGGCAGGAAGGGACAGCAACTGGACAAATGACAAAAGGAACATGGGGTGAAAAGCAAAAGTGTGCTGTCGAGTTGTGGGGATTGCAACCAATGTCTCAAAACAATCAGTATATAGATTTTTGAATGAGAAGTTGATTTGAGCTGTAACCTTTCACTTAAAGCACAATAATAAAAAAAAGTACGGTTGTACTGTACATTAATGTAATTGATGTCAATAAGTTGTACACCCGTAAAAAGTTAAATTGTCAGAAGTTCTGTGATAGGTATATTTACAATGATTTTTTTGAAAAAAGGAAGCTACTCAGGCTGAAATACCTTATGGCTTTTGTTTACTTGGTTTGGAGGGTTAGGGCCATTGTTTCATGGGACATTCCAGTTAATGGACCTAATAAAGTGCTTCTCTTCTACATACTAGTTCATCACATAGTGCCTGGGGGTCTTACAAGTTTGCAAGTGGCCATTCAAGATACAATTGGCCTCTATTCACCTGGAGTAACAGAGGAAAAAAGAGTTGGGAATAGGAGGAGGAAATGGAACGTGTAGCCAGTTGACTCTATGAACAACTGCCTCCTTCGTCATGAGGTCAGAAGAACTGGATGGTGCCTGCCTACCATTACTGAACATTTTGATGCAAGATTCTGTAACAGAATCCCAATCAACAGGCGGGAAATTCAGAACAAATTTTAAATTCTTAAGTAATCTAGATTTTGTGGAGCTGTAGAGGCTGGAGGAATCTCTGAAACTATTACCCTGAGATAATCTTTAAAACTTAAGCTAAAAATATCCCCTGAAGTCCTTGCAAAACCAATCATTTTGCTTAACTTGTAAAGAATGTCTGCATTGAAAATTGTGCTCTTTTAAGATCTATCTATATAGGAGTAAGTTGACAACAGCAACTCGAAAAATTAAATAGATAACTTAGGGGGCAGTGAGTGTATGTTAAAGTAGTATGAACAGCTTGGAAAAGGTGAGAATAGTTGCGCAACTTGAAGAATGTCATCAATGTCACCGAATTTTACATGTGGAAACTGTTGGTACAGGTTCTGCTTAGGGTATTCTCAACCACAGTAAAAATAAACTGTATATATATGTATATAAAATATACATGGAGGCCCTGTTGGCGCAGTGATTAAGAGCTACGTCTACTAACTAAAAAGGTCAGCAGTTTGAATTCACCAGGCGCTCCTTGAACTCTATGGAGCAATTCTACTCTGTCCCGTAGGGTCTCTATGAATCAGAATTGACTTGATTGCGATGGATTTTTTTGGTTATACTTATATATATGAAGCCATGTGAGCAGTCAAGACTCTAAAGTCAGGATTTTAGCAAGTTTAAGAAGCATAGACCAGAAGTAGGCAGGGAGACAAGACAACAGGGTTGAAAATTCAGACCTAATTTTTAGTCAAAAGATCCTTTGAAGTTTTGGGTGTTAGGGAAATTTAGTAAAATATTTCTGAATACCAACCCAACATAGGTTCTAATCAGTGGGACGTCGGTAGTGCCTGCAGCAGTTAAGCAAAACGCAATCGAAAAGATAGTTATGTTCCAGGTGAAATGTTGGTTTAATAGATATGAACACCATCACCACTAGAATTTCTAAAAGAATAAATGTGTCTTGAGTAGTTACTGTGTGCTTAGCACTTGATGTACATTAAAAACGAATCATGTTTCTTAGATCTTCATTTCTGGAAGGAGAAATGTTAGATTGCTTACCCCAGCCCCACAGCTTCCAAATAGGAGTGAAAATTTAAACCCAGAATTCGGGTTCCAAAACCATTTGGGCTATATTTTCTAGAAAGAGGTTTTATGTTTCCTGTGCAGCAGGCCAAAATGATATGATGTGGATAGATATAAACGTATTTGCTGGCTGTAGTGTAGGCAGAGAAGGTCAGTACCTGACACTCAGAAATGGACTTAAACAGATCTCTTAAAGTCTTCATCTACAACTTGACCAGTCAGTGTGCCAGGAAATGCAGTGTAGAGAAACTGGGTACATCCTCATCACTGTATGTAGCCAGATGCCTTGGACCAGATCTGGGCTGTCAAATATTTTACCATTTTTACTGCTGTGGGTTGGATTTCTTTCAAGTTCCTCACATTCTTTTTGAAATACAGATTTCAAAACTGCTAATGAAATTTTAGTAGAGATTTAACTGTTAGGTTCAAACTGTGTTCAACTTACTAAACAATTTACTTTTCTCATTTAAAGAAAATGTTCAAAGTTTAAAATTCTGATGCTTATCAACTTTCCCAACAATTGAAAACTGAATGTGTTTCTTCTTATCCTATTTACTGTCATAATCTCATAACATTTGTGAACACCCGAGACCATGGCCCTTTTGTGTTAGAAGGAACTTTAGAGATCACCACATTTACAGATCAGGAAACTGAGGTCTACTCAGGTTAAATGATTTGTTCTGGGTCATATAGTTTGTTTCAACAGAATAGGAACCAGAAAGCATTCTTTGTCCAGTGCTCTTTCCATGCACAGTGGCATGATTAGGTTCTCAAATTTGTCTTCCCCTGAGAGTTTATTTTTAGGTATCTATGACTACCTCATGACTGAATCATTTTGTGATGGACAGATGTCCATAAATGAGGTAATGAATCAGGGGCAGACATTCCTTTTTCTTAGGCAGTGTGTATTACGGAAATTCAGTAGTGCAGCCAAAAGAAATGGCTAATGCATTTATGGGTATTCATTTGGTAATGCTGTGTGGAAAATGGTGATCTTTTTTTTTTTTCCTAAGGAGATAATACAATTTACATCCCTTTGTGAAACCTGCTAAATATTATAAATACTTCCTCTGGAAGGAGATGTATGTAAAATGCTTGAGTTTCAAACATGTTGTATCATAAATGAAAACCCTGCTGGCGTCATGGTTAAAAGCTATGTCTGTTAACCAAAAGGTCAACAGTTCAAATCCACCAGATGCTCCTTGGAAACCCTATGGGGGCAGTTCTACTCTGTCGTATAGGGTTGCTATGAGTTGGAACTGACTCGATGGCAATGGGTTTAGTTTTTTTTTTTTCTTAATATGGTAAATAGTGTATATACTGTATTTAATACCAAATTATAATGCTAAATTGATTTTAAATATATGAAAAGTGGAAAGTCTTAACAAGGCAAGAATATTCCTGTTGGTAGTAATGGAAAATAAATTACCTTCTACAATTCTTTGTTTTCCCAAGATAATAGTAATACAAATTCCCCAAAACCAAGCAATTACATAGTCTTTTAAAAAAATTATTCATTAATACAGCGGACATTTGTTGAGCATGTGATATGGTTGCTGCTGAAAATGCAAGACTAAATCAGGCTGTCCCGTTGCCCTAGTCGGCTACCTCTCCTTCACTCCCTGCTCCTCCTTCTTTCAAGGCCCCCAACATGCTGAGCCTCGGCAATCTCACCTGCCTCCTACATTCTTTTCACCCCAGATAACTCCTGTTCATCCTTGAGATTCGGGGTGACTTCTCTGACCCTTTGATCTCTCTACTCTATGCTATCGTAATTTTATCTTAGTCTATAATGTTTGTGTTTCTTTAGCCTTAAGCTACAGAAAAGACCTGTGCCTGTATTGCTTGTCATTGTTTTCCCACTGCCTTGCATGTTAACAGGCACTCAAAACATATTTGTTGAGTGAATGCATGTCCTCCCAGGACCATCAAGCTATTTGAAGATACATTAGCTTAAAAAATAATTATAGTACAGTGGTTAAGAGCTATAGCTGCTAACCAAAAGATAGGCAGTTCAGATCCACCAGATGCTCCTGGGGGAGGTTCTACTCTGTCCTGTAGGTTCGCTATGAGTCGGAATCGACTCGATGGCAACAGGTTTTTTTTTTTTTGTACAAAATGTGGGAACGTACTGAAGGGATTGAAAAACCTTCAAGGAGAGAGAGTGGGTAGTTGAGGAAGGTTTATTAAGAGAAGATGCAGTCTGTGCTGCATTCTGAAGGATGCTCAAGAACTTCCAGATGAGAAGGGTGAATGAAGACTCGAGCATTTTGTATGGATGGAAAAGTAAAAGCAAAGGCAGGGAAATTGAAAGAAGATAGTGTGTTTAACTTAAAATACTGCTTTTGTATTAGCATTACCAAAATCAATATTGTACTGTCATCTTACATATAGAACCTTAACAACACCTCTTCAATAAAAAAGGATTTACGCACCCACTATGCTTAGAGAACAGATTAATATCTTCCTAGCTTGCAAGGCAATTTCCTCTCAGTGGGATTGTTCTGAAAAGTTCAGCTTGAAAAAATACCAAGAAGTGAGCGGGTGAAACATTTTACAGCTTGAATGAAAAGGTAGGACATGAGACAAATTTCTTCTTTAAAATTATTTTTTAAAATAAGTTTCTCTTTTTCTACCAGTTTAAATAGATAATTTAGATGTTCCATCATATAAAATACATTCATGTATTGGAAAAAAATATTCATTTTAGATGTGGGAAGTAAAGGGGACTAAAATTATACCTCTACCAGAGAGCTTACCTTGACAAAATGAGATTCACTTGGCTCTTCCCTGCTTTCACCAGCCTATGTTTCAATACCCCTTTTTATTCTTGGCATGTAA
Organism: Elephas maximus indicus; assembly: GCF_024166365.1. Classification (NCBI taxonomy): domain Eukaryota; kingdom Metazoa; phylum Chordata; class Mammalia; order Proboscidea; family Elephantidae; genus Elephas; species Elephas maximus. Next base: position 142,860,051 of record NC_064821.1, read on the forward strand.
ATATGCCCGTACTATCACTACCCAAATACAGAATTGACTACTGAAGGAGTCCCATCCAAAGCCATTAATGAACTAAAGAAGTAATTTGGGGAAACAAGATAATGATTGCCAGGTAATTGCTAAATGTGACTCATCATGCTAGCACGGTACGTGGGAACATTAAGTTTGACTTTGTGGTATTGACTGCTGCTTTTATTATAAAGCTTATGAATTTACCTGGCACTTACGTCTTGCATATTTTCTTCCTTATGGTCTCTGATGGATACATATTTTATTTTTATTCAGAATGATACTACCTCACTTTTCTATTCCCCAAAGGTTAAGATATTGTTCAAAATGTTTTCTAGTTAGTATTTATTCAGCAGCTGCCATGAGCATGGCATCTTTGTTGGTTTTTTAAAATAATTATTTCATTTAACTTTCACAGCAACCTATGCGGTAGGATGGACACCCAACTCAGCAACATGTCTGGGGATTACGTGATACAAGGGAGATGAAATGTAGTTCCTTCTGGGTTTTTGAACTGAGAGTAAGGAAACTTGAGTTCTAATCTCGTTCTGTCTCAAACCAGCTGTGTGACCCTTCTCTTCTCCAGAGGAAATGACAGAGTCCAAGCAATTACTGAAAAGTCCTGTCTAGCTCTAACATTCTATGATAATATCCTAGGTCCAAGTGAGTTCAACTCCGGTGGGACCCAGTACAATGGTTATCTGTCTGATATGGTCAACAGAGCTTCAATCTCCTCGGTAATCATTATTTTAAATTAGTTTTCACCATAACATTGTACTTGGTTATGGAAAAACAGTCCTCAGTTCCTCCAATGGATTCTTCGTTGTTTCTAGAAAATTATACAATGATTTTCAAGAATGATTTACATTATCGAGCATCCACTGTATGCCACATTCAACGTTTCTCAAGCTGAGAGAACCAAAGATAAAATTCAAGCCTCGAGTTGCAATATTGAAGACTTCTATGAGCAAAATATTGAAAGACAGAGGAAGCATCAAAGGAAGATGAGAGGAATACACAGAGTGACTGTGCCAAAAAGAATTGGTTGACTTCAGCCATTTCAGGAGGTAGCAAATGATGAAGAACTGACGGTACTGAAGAAAAGTGTCTGTGCTGCACTGAAGGCAACAGCAGAAAAACAAGGCTCCAGGAACTGAAGGAATACAACTGAGGTGTTTCAACAAATGAATGCAGTGCTGGAAGTGCTCACTGGCCTTCCAAGAAACTTGGAAGACAGCTACCTGGTCAACCAACTGGAAGAGATCCATATGTATGCCTATTCCAAAGAAAGGTGATCCAACCAAATGCAGAAACTCTCAAACAGTATCATTATCACAGACAAGTAAATTTTTGCTGAAGATCATTCAAAAGGGGGTGCAGCAGTACACTGACAGGGAACTGCTAGAAATTCAAGCTGGATTCAGAAGAGGACGTGGAAGGAAGGATATCATTACTGATGTCAGATGAATCTTGGCTGAAAGCAGAGAATACCAGAAAGATGTTTACTTGTGTTTTATTGACTATGCAAAGGCATTCAACTGTGTGGATCATAAAAAAATGATAACTTTGTGAGGAATGGGAATTCTGGAACAGTTAATTATGCTTATGAGGAGCCTGTATAAAGACCAAGAGATAGTCATTACTGACATAAATGACAGAATAAGGGGATACTATGTTGTTTAAAGTCAGGAAACATGTGTCAGGGTTGTATCCTTTCACCATACTTATTCAATCTGTATGCTGAGCAGATAATCCAAGAAGCTGGAATATATGAAGAAAAACACAGCATCAGGATTGGAGGATGACTCATTAACAACCTGTGATTTGCAGATGACACAACCTTGCTTGCTGAATGTGAAGAGGACTTGAAGCACTTGCTGATGAGGATCAAAGACTACAGCCTTCTGTATGGATTATACCTCAACATGATAAAAACAAACAAACAAAAAATCTCACAACTGGACCAGTTAGTAACATCATGATAGAGAAAAGTTTGAATTTGTTAAGGATTTCATTTTACTTGAATCCACAATCCATGCCCATGAAATCAGTGGTCAAGAAATCACATGACATATTTCATTGGACAAATCTGCTGCAGAAGAACTCTTTAAAGTGTTAAACAACAAAGATGTCACCTTGAGGACTAAGGTGCACCTGATATAAACCATCATATTTTCACTTGCTTCCTATGCATGTGAAATATGGACAATGAATAAGAAAGACCAAAGAGGAATTGATGACTTTGAATTATGGTTTTGGCGAAGAATATTGAATATACCATGAACTGCCATGAGAATGACAAATCTGCCTTGGAAGAATTGTAGCCGGAATGCTGCTTAAAAACAAGGATTGTGAGACTTTGTCTCACTTACTTGGGACATGTTATCAGGAGGGACCAGTCTCTGGAGGAGGACATCATGCTTGGTATGAAAAAGAGGAAGACCCTGAATGAGATGGATTTGCACGGTGGCTACAACAATGGGCTCGAGCATAACAACAATTGTGAGGATGTAGGACCTGGCGGTGTTTTAGTCTGTTGTGAATGGGGTCACTATGAGTTGGAACTGACTCCAGGACACCTACCATCTATATGCCAAAAAAAAAAGCAGTGGCTAAATGTTTTACATTTGTTTGTTTATTTCATCCTCATTATAAACGTATGATTCTAGACTGCAGCAATTTAGATGAGGAAACTGGGGCACAAATACTTTAATTTTCCCACGGTTACCAAGCTAATAAGTGATAGAGCTTGTTTTGAATCTAAAGCCCATTGACCTACATTTCCTCTTATGGTACCTAATGAATTGTGTACAGATAAATGAATCGCCTTTAAAGAAGAGATGATTGGTAGAAGTAGCTGGGTAGAGAACTCTGTGCCACTTTCAGAACAATAGTAACAAAAGCTTCCAGTATGTCACATTCTGTATCTTCCACAAACCGTGTATTACTCAACCTTTCAGGACACACATGCACACACACAGTTACCCCCTGAAGAAACATATGCACACCATATTCCTTCAGTCAACAAATGATAATTGAACAGTCCCTAGGTCTTTTTTTTTTTTTTTCTAGGTCTTTAGCATTGAAAATATAAGAGTGAACAGATGGATGTGCCTCTTAACTCTGGGCATATATATACTGTCTGCATCTCTGATCTCTTCATAACCACATTGCCACATCAACTGAGCATGTGTGATTATTTCACTGATTCCTCCACTGTGAACTTCTTGAGGGCAGAACCTGTGCCATTCACCTTAGTATCTCTTGGTATCTCTAGTACCTAGCAAAATCTTCAGAGAATTATAAGTGCTCTATAGATGTTTCTTAACTGAAGGAAGGAGAGTATGAACAAAGGAAAAATGTGCTAAGATTCCATAGACCATAAACACATTTTTCTATTACCTTTACTCAATTCTTTCAACTTTCTTAAATTTAGCAGTGGATATGATATATCATAAAAATTTTTTTTTTTTTTTTATGATATACTGTCATAGCATTTTCAGTGTTCTAATGCATTTTATTAGAATACGGTCAATGGAATTTTCCATTTTTACAAAAGTAGTATTATTTGCCCTTTGCCTTTTTCTTCTGTTTTTAGAACTTAAATCATATTAAGCTGTAAGCAGCTAACTTCGATGACTGTTCAAGATGTTACTTGTGAACATTGTGTACTTTGACTTTTAGGTTAATTTAAAAAAAAATCTTCTGCTAATAATCAGATCTTCTTTATTTAACAAGCAATGTCATTACTTGAAATATTGGTCCAAATTAAGGTATGAGTTAAATTTATGTATTCATATCTATTTGTCTCCCATCTTCATTTCTGGAAATTTCTATATGGTCTTCATGCACAAGGTCAGTATTTACTCATAAGCACTAAATTTCTAATGGACAGAAATAGTGTCTAAGTCACTTCATACCAAGCCTTGTATGATGTAATAGTGGCCTCTACAACTGCAGTTTTACTGAGGACAATTTTGGTCTTAGCTACTTTTTTGGCACAATATTTAATGTTCCAAAGATTGTAGTTACATAATTAGTTTAGGCTTGGTCATGATTACAGATGCTAAGTATTTTTTTTATCTGTTATGACTCATTTTTGTGATATTTCCACAGATTATTTTTAATTGCCTTTATTTTGTCTGTGTAGTGGTTCTACTGGAAAGATGTTGGTGATTTCAGTAGGCAATTCACATATGAGAAAATGCTTGTTAAATGATAACCTGATCTACAAGTATTATTGCTGGGCTCCTCCTAAGTAAATGAAGAGTATTCATTAGCTTGCTTTTTAAAACTTTATATATATACATAGTTTTAAACCATTATACTATATATATATATACACACATATATAGTATGGTAATGATTTTGACATACATGGCTTTAATATAGTGTATCAGGTAATTTTCTCAAGCACTGTGAGGATACATGCTATGAGAACTAGGCAGAAATGCAATTGTGGTATTCAGAGGCTGTGTTTTGAGACACTTCAGACCTGGATAAGAATCCTGAATCTGGCTTCTTCAGACTGTGAGGCCAGCCACTGATGTCATCATACACACTATAAAAATTTTAGGACAAAGTAGAAATGGCAGAGAAAAATCGGCAACGACAGACCCTTAGGAGATTTTTATTGACTTATTTTGATGATCACTAAACCAAAAAAAAAAAAAAAAATAACAAAAACAAACCTGTTGCTCTTGAGTCGATTCTGACTCATAATGACCCTATAGGACAGAGTAGAACTGCCCCATGGAATTTCTAAGGAGCACCTGGTGGATTCAAACTGTTGACATTTTGGTTAGCAGCAGCAGCACTTAACTACTACGTAACCAGAGTTTCCATTTTGATCACTAGTATTGTAGAAATAGGCAATATGATATTTCAAACCTAAATCAGTGAAGAAAACTTTGTGCCTCAGTGTCTTTATCTTTAAAATAATAATAATAATAATAATAGTATCTGCTTTACTGGGTTCTTAGCAAAAATATAACAATTTAATATTTATATCTACTTTAATTGAGCAATTATGAAAATTAAATTAATATTTGTGGGGCACATAGAATGGTGCTAGCACATTGCAAGTCCTCCAGAAATGTTTGTGAAATATGTTAAACGGAATAGAAATATTTTTCATTATAAGTTGTACTTTACATAAGGTTGAAGAGCAATTATAAAAAATTAAATTTTTTCCCAAACATTAAAAGTAGTAATTATAGTATTCCCAAAATTCTGGCTGACTTTTTCATCCCGTTTCATATTAATCTGTTTCCAACTTGACCACACCAAGAGCAAAGAGACCCAACTATTTTCTCACAGGAGGAGGGGCTTTAGAAGAGAGACCAGTAAAGTGAATCAGCTGTTGCAGTCCTATGTGATAGTTGCTTTGAGAGATCAGAGTGACAAGAGCCAAGCAGCACGAGGAGAGACACCTGAGCCGTGTTCTAAAGCAAGTTTGCAGTGTAGCTCTTCAGGAAGGGGAAGGGCAAGGGCATACTGGAATGCAAAAATGTTGGAAATGCCTTGACCTGCTCCTGGAACTGCAAGCAGAGTCAGACAGACATTACAGCTGGAGCTGTGGAATGAAAGAGGGAAGAGCCAAGGTTTCAAAGTCATTGTGTGCCAATAGGAGGAATTTACATTTTACACTGCATGCTGGAGGCTTTTAATCAGGAGAATGTCATCATCAGACACTTGTTTTAAAAAGATCATCATGGCTGCTTAAAATACTAAAAAAAAAAAAAAATGTGCTGAATAAATTTTTCTTTTAGTTGAAATACTCTACATAGATGTAGCCAAGTAAAGAGAACGACAATTTACATTTTAAAATATCTGTTTTTTTTGTGTGTGTTTTTAACTCTGAAAAAAAAAGGGCAAGTGGCATCAGTTTTATGGCGTAAAACTTGTATGAACTGTAAATCAGTAGTTCCTAGTTCCAAAAGGTAGAAAATCCAAATCTTGCTATTGCCTTCCAAATGCATTCTTTCAACCTGTAAAATAATTGCAATCACTTTTGCACTTGTTAGGTGGAAAAAAAAAGTTAGACTGAAAGCTTTATTGAAAGCTTTTTACACTAAGTAAGGTCCAGTATTTTTTTTCTCGCCGCCTTCCAAATAAGTTGTGGTAAATTCTTTTCCCCCACCAGCACAGGATTTAGATTAGTAGTTTTTTAATAAATAATTTTGTGTTGAGTTATTCCCACTGCTCTGTAATATCGAAGCTAAGAATTGGATAAATTTATTTGTTTCTAAATTTGTTTTGGGGGAATGTGCTGACTTGTAATTTCAAGCCCAAGTATTTTCTTCCATTGCTGTTTTAAAACTTAGTAAGCTCTTCCAGCACTGTGCTGTCACTCCTTTTCTTTACCAGATGTAACTCTTTGTTCTGTTTGCCTAGTCAGCCACCACTTGCTCAGAAGTCTATTTCACTGTGGTCATCCTATAACTAGATTCTTTGTAAAACTTTGGGAGGCTTTTGAGAAAGGAAAAGAGCATCATGGGTTTGCTTTTGCCTGGTCAATTCATATGACCAGTGCAAAAAATGCAAATTACAGGAGTTAATGTGATGTTAAACTAGACCCTGAGCAGTGGAAACCATTACAACACTCGGCTGCTAACAGAAAGGTTGGCAGTATGAGTTCACCCAGAGGCTCCTTGAAGGAAAGGCCTGGCTGGCTATCTACTTCTGAAAAATCTGCCATTGAAAACCCAATGGAACACATTTTTACTCTGACACACAGGGTGGCCTCGTGAGTCAGAATCAACTCCTTGGAAACTGGTTAGTTTTAATGTGATTTTTGTCAACAACTAATATCTTTTTCTTATTTTGTTAAATTACATGAATTATACTTGCTCATTACAAAAAAATTTAACAGTATAGCATTATATAAAGTAAAAATTCTCTCCCTAATCTTAGTCCGTACAGCCCTTAATTGTGTTTATATATTTACACAAATATTTTTTCGTAATCAACATGTCCCATAAATCTAGGAATTATAGCAAGAAATATTATTTTATTTATGGACTAAATTCTTTGATTTTGTTTCTCTTTTTTGTGTTAAAAAGAAACCAGATGCAAGTTTTTATGTCAGTTTGTGCCAAATGCCATTGAGGTAATTCCGACTTATGGTGACTCCATGTGTTGTAGAGTAGAACTGTGCTCTGTAGGGTTTTCATGGCTGTGACCATTCAGAAGCAGATCTCCAGGCCTTTCTTCTGAGGTGCCTCTGGTTGGCTTTGAACAGCTAATCCTTCTGTTAAGTAACCAAGTAATTAACCGTTTATACCACCCTGGGACTCCATGTCAATATTACTATTATATTATCCATGGATTCACCTACAAATAAGTCCTGAAATATAGTACTTCTTTGGTTTGTAAATTTGCTGAAAATTTTTCTCTCAGAGCATCTATGACTAATATATATTACTTATTTGTTACCCTTCCTAAAGGGGCTTTGATGACATTAAGATAAACGTACAACAGGTGTTTCAAAATTTCTAAAGATAATTTGCATAGCACATGGAATGGCTACAAAAAATAATGCCTCTTTTCTAAGAAGCCTGGAAGGATTCTCGATATAAATCAAAGAGTTTATGATACAACTGGGGAAATAGTCCAGGTGAAATAAGATTATTGTGTAGTAGCGAAGCTATAATAAAACTTGTCAGTACTGTCACCCAGTTCCCTCTAAGGTCTGCAGAGGATCAAAAGTATATTGAGCACCATGTAATGGCTGTCTGGAATGGGAAGGGAGCCACCACTGTGCTGAGCAACAATGTGCTGGTTTGAAAAAAGACTTACATATGGCTTGTTGCCATTACATTAAAATTGTAGGTTGGGCAACAAAATGTACTATCCAGTCTGGACTTTTGAAAATGGCTTTATCCTAACTAAAAGTTTAACTCATCTTTACTATGGATGTATGTGGTGGCATGTATATAAACTTAATCAAACTTAAAGGGCATACAAAATAGAGATATTTCCTTAATTTTGAACAGTTACCTAATGAAAGATCATATTTGTATGTAGATAGCATACTTTGTCAGGGGAAAGTGCTTTCAGAATTTATTATCATCTCGCCAGCTTGCAGTGATAGAAAAGGAAGGGAGAAATATGCCTAACATGGACATTTAGAATACAGAAGAGTGAGGAGATAATGTCTGTTGACAGTGGAACAGGAATGAAGTAAAAACCTCTTTTATCACACATATTTTCATATTTACCAGTTGCACCCTTTAGATAATTGCTCAATCACAATACCTCCGTAATGATGATCAGTTTACTTTTAATTAGAATATAGCCATTTTCAAAAGTACAAACCTTACATTACAATGTATAGTTCAGCCTACCATTTAATTTAATGATTGTTAGGGGAAGAATATTTTTGCATCATAGCTTAGTAAGAAGAAACAACCAGAGCCTTGAGAAGAAAAAAACTCCATATAAATAGCATGGCATTACTGAGACTGATATTTTTCATTGTTTTGATTCCTGAGGAAGTACAATGACCAACCCAAGAATTTTCCATAAACGTGTGTGAGCACCTGTATATACATGTACCTCAACTACTATCCCATAGGCACTGAACTCCCTTGCCATTGAATTGATTCCGACTCTTAGCAACCCATAGCGCTGCCCCATAGAGTTTCCAAGGAGTGGCTAGTGGGTTTGAACTACTGACCTTTTGGTTACCAGCCGAGCTCTTAATTACTGCGCCAGCAGTGCTCCTCCTAGTGGATGGCATTAGGCAATACAGTTTCTTTTCCCCTCATTCCTTTCATTCATTCATTCATTCATTTCACACTGTTGGATGCTAAAATGTACGTGATGCAGTGGTAGCTGCTATGTGGAATACAGAAAACAAAAACAAAAAAAACAAGTGTGCATCCAGAATTTGCTAACAATATTAAGCTGTAGTTATACTCATTTTCACATGGTCAGGTGCTACTTGTCCTTCAATACTCAGCTTAAATGTCTCAGTCTAGGAAGGTGTCTCTGATTTTCCTGAGATGGGGATATCTTCCTTTTTATGAAATCCAGTAAGGGGGAAATGAACACTTGAAGCATCGTTTTATGTTTATCAGATGTCTACTATGTTTAATGCTTGTAAGTAATTGTAAACCATTATACTTTGTGTCATTACTGATCCACTTGACATTAAAGAAAACAGTACCTTACTTTTAGAGCTTTTTATAATTACAGAGAATGCCTGTTTAGTGACTTGAGAAGTACATACTAATTAGAATAAATATATAATCTTTTAAAATTCTCACAACAAACCCACGAAGTACACATTATTATGCCTGTTTGCATATGAGCAAACTGATGACCACAGAGGTTGGGTAACTTGCCTAAAGTCTTAAAAAATGGTAAAGTCGGGATTTAAATATGGGTAATCAAGCACCAGAGCCTGTGCTCTTAACCTCTAAGCTATGGTTCCTGAGTGAATATATTTAAAGACTTCGGACAAGCAAGCACATTTGAGCACTTAATTAGTAGTAGCATACACGTAAGCCTGGGTACATGCACGTACGCTCTACACATATACACACAGCCACACACACTATGTCTGTGTATATATGTCTTATACATATATGCTATGTATTATTCGACCTGTTTACATTGGCTGCCTAGTACTGCCAGATCTTAAAAGGAACCCTGAGCTAGTTACATGGCTTATAATATTTATTACTGCAAGACAGGGCAACTCTTTATCTTCCTCTTGAATCAAACCATTTTCCTCAATCCTTTTAAATACTCTCAATCCCCACCATCTCTAAAGTGAGTAAAGAATGGCCTCCTAAGAGAATGTTGCCAACAAGATCACCATCCCTCCGGGACAAAACAGAGCTTCTATCTTCGGTATTCTCTGGTTTTTTGATTAAAGTGTATCTCTAGGGTAGCTGCAGGTGACAGGGATCAAATTATATCAGAGGCTTTAGTACCCAGACTTCTACTGGGCATAAAATCATTTAGTAAGTATTTTTATTTGTTCTGTATTTATTGACTTTACTGTAACTGTTTCTGTATTATGGAGATATTAAAAAAAACTGGTTTATACTTAATTTTTAATTACTTCTAATAGTCAAACTACAATAACCTACTTTTATTCTATTTCAATAATTCATTTTATGAGCAATTATCTTGTACTCTGTTAAATAAATTCATAACAGAGAAATCAGGAGTGGGAACATCTTTCTTCACTGCGCTAGCCTACAGTGATATCACTCTCCCCTGTAATTCTCAGTACCACTCATTCAACAATTAAAGCTATTTTCTTTTTGGTGTTTTGGTCATTGTTTGATATTGCTGTTTAGATTTTGTTTTATTATTTAATATTTCTGTTTTTAATATCTTAAGGCCCCCGTAGGTTCTAAATGCTTTCAGGACTGACTTCACTTCCTTTAAACAGGCTCTGGTCTCTTTTAATACCTACTTATTTCTGTGGGGTAGCTATGAGCCAGAATCAGCTCCACGGCAATGGGTATTTCTGTGTTCATGATGTGTGTGCATTTTCTTCCAGTGAATCTTCCCTCGGTTAACGCACACCACTTCTATCACATCCTTCTTGTTCCACCTCCATACATTCACATCTTATCTTCTTTTTCCAAATCCCCTTGAGAGTAAGAAAGATAAAAATGTAAGTTTGTGAGTAGCATCCTTCAGGTTCTTATTCATGAAGATATTCTCTCTGTCCAGAAAAAAGGACAATATGTTTGTTTAAACATTTTCATAAGGTGATATGTGCCAAGTTTATATGAAGATATTTTATTTGTTTGTAGGACAACAATATGTAGATGAGTTTCTGTCTACCTGTGCTGTGGAGGTTTTTGTTGTACGCTTAATTTTTAAAAATGAGAATATGCTGTCATGGATTGAATTGTGTCCCCCCAAAATATGTGTCAACTTGGTTAAGCCATGATTTCCAGTATTGTGTGGTTGTCCTCCATTTTGTGACTGATATAATTTTCCTGTATGTTGTGAATCCTAATCTCTGCCTGTGGTTAATGAGGTGAGATTGGATTATGTTGAAGAAGAATAGGTTGGGATGTAACACCCTTGCTCAGGCCACACCCCTGATCCAATGTAACAGAAATTTCCCTGGGGTGTGGCCTCAACTACCATTTGTCTTGCAAGAGATGAAATGAAAGGGAAGTGAGCAGCAAGTGGGGGGGGCCTCATACCACCAAGAAAGCAGCACCGGGAGCAGAATGTTTGCTCTGGACCTGAGAAGCTCCTAGTCCAGGGGAAGATTGATGAGAAGGACCTTCCTCCAGAGCCGACAGAGAGAGAAAGCCTTCCCCTGGAGCTGAAGCCTTAAATTTAGACTTGTAGCCTACTAGACTGTGACAGAATAAATTTCTCCTTGTTAAAGCCATCCATTTCTGGTATTTCTGTTATAGCAGCACTAGATAACCAAGACATATGCTAATAACAGAATGTTTCCAGCAGAAACTGCTAAACAAAAGTTTTTTAAAAGTTGTAATAAAATTAAATTCCTAGTAATAGCATATTAATTATAGTAAAATAAGTGCTGTGAGGTGGAAAGGGTAATGGACTGAGTTAGAAAAACTTACCATTAGCATTGAGTCCTGAGTGCTGCAAATGGTTAATGTGCTATGCTGCTAGCCAAAAGGTTGGAGCTTCAGGTCCACCCAGGGATTCTTTGGAAAAAAGACCTGGTGACCTACTTACAAAAAATCAGCCATTGAAAACACTAGGGAGCACAGTTGTACTCTCACACACATGGGTCACTATGAGTCAGAGTCGACTCCACAGTACCTGATACTGTTCAAAGAACATAGGGCAAGTTACTTCCTTCTCTTCTCTGAATCATAGTGCTCTGTAACTTCTGTTGTTGTTGTTAGGTGCCATCCAGTTGGTTCCGACTCATAACAACCCCATGTACAACAGAAAGAAATACCGCCTGGTTCTGTGCCATCCTCACAATTGTTGCTGTGCCTGAGCCCATTGTTGTAGCCACTGTGTCAGTCCATCTCATCGAGGGTCTTTCTCTCTTTCCCTGACCCTCTACCTTACTGACCATGATATCTTTCTTCAGGGATTGGTCCCTCCGGATAACGTGTTCAAAGTACTTGAGACAAAGTCTCCCCGTTCTGACTTCCACAGAGCACTCTGGCTGTACAGCTTCCAAAACAGACTGGTTAGTTCTTCTGGTAGTTCATGGTATATTCGATATTCTTTGACAACACTGTAATTGAAAGGCATCAATTCTTCTTTGGTCTTCCTTATTCACTCTTCAGTTTTCTCATGCATCTGAGACTATTGAAAATGCCACGGCTTGGGTCAGGTGCACATTAGTCCTCAAGGTGACATCTTTAAAGAGGCCTTTTGCAGCGGATTTGCCCAATGCAATCTGTCATTTGATTTGTCAAGTGCTGCTTACGTGGGCATTGATTGTGGATCTAAGTAAAATGAAATGCTTGACAACTTCAGTATTTTCTGTGTTTATCGTGATGTTGCTTATTGGTCCAGCTGTGAGGATTTTTGTTTTCCTTATGTTAAGGTATAATCCATATTGAAGGCTGTGGTGTTTGGTCTTCATCAGTAAGTGCTTCAAGTCCTGTTCACTTTGAGCAAGCAAGATTGTGTCATCCGCATATCACAGGTTGTTAAAGTGTCTTCCTCCAACCCTGATGGAGCCTTCTTCTTCATATACTCCATTTTCTCAGATTATTTGCTCAGCATGCAGATTGAATAAGTATGGTGAAAAGATACAACACTGATGCACACCTTTTCTGATTTTAAACCACGAAGTACCCCTTGTTTAGTTTGAATGACTGCCTCTTGGTTTATGTACAGGTTCTTCATGAGCACAATTAAGTGTTGTGGAATTCCTATTCTTTGCAATGTTACCCATAATGTGTTATGATCCACACAGTTGAATGCCTTTGCATAGTCAATAATATACAAGTAAACACCATTCTGGTATTGTCTGCTTTCAGCCAAGATCCACCTGACATCAGCAGTAATGTCCCTCCTTCCAAGTCCTCTTCAGAATCTGGCTTGATTTTCTGGCAGCTCCCTAAAACCCTAACCTTTTGATCTTGACTTAGGAAGCTTCATGAGCAAACAGTCAAAATTATTTTTACTTTTTTCCTTAAGCTAAAATTAGATTCTGTCTTAGTTATCTAGTGCTGTTATAACAGAAATACCACAAGTGGATGGCTTTAACAAAGACTCATGTATTTTCTCACTGTCTAGGAAACTAGGAGTTAGAATTCAGGGTGCCAGCTCCAGGGGAAGGCTTTCTGTCTCTGTTGGCTCTGGGGGGAAGGTCCTTCTCATTAGTCTTACCCATTTGAAGAGCTTCTCAGCACAGGGACCTCGGGTCCAAAGCATGCGCTTTTTTCACGGCTCTTGTTTTTTGGTGGTATGAAGTTCCCCTGCCTCTCTGCTCCCTTCTCTGTTTTATATCTCAAAACAAATGGATTTAAGACACAACCTAATCTTGTAGATTGAGTCCTGTCTCATTAACATAGCTGCCTCTAATCCTCTCATTAACATCACAGAGGTAGGATTTACAACACTGAGGAAAATCACATCAGGTGACAAAATGATAGACAATCACAGGATACTAGGAATCACAGCCCAGTCCACTTGACACATTTTGGGGGGACACAATTCAATCCATGACAAACTCCAAAAGAAATGATACTGTAGCATTTTTTCTAGATAAGATTTAAAATACTTCTTTCTCAGCCCTAAATTTACTCTGACAAGAAGGCATCACGGTTTCCAAAAGATGTGGTTAGTAGAAAACTACCTTTTGAAATTTCTAACTTGTCTTTATATGTGGATAGAATAGTCCTGAGTGCAAGATATTAAATGTGTTCTAGTAGTTTCTCTCAGTTGCTGTCCAGGCAAGGACCAGTAACATGAAATTTGCCTTCCAAAATGGAGGGTGCTGAGAGACTAAAGAAAGAGATGGGCAACTCCAGTGTGAAAGCAAAGGAGTTTATTAGGGAGACTTACATATGAGGCCAAGTCTTGGGTGGCTGCAGAACCAGAGCAGATCTGAGGACCCCACAGTGGGAGGGCAGAGGTTTTATAGTGGTGGGGGCAGTGGCTACAGGGCAGGGGCTTACATCAGAATGACTCAAAAAACGGTAGTAGACTAGTGGAACACATGAGGGCACTCATGTTAGGCTTCACAGAGCCTTTTTCCCCTTCGATCTATCCCTTGAGGCTAGCTCCTAACATCTGGCACATTCCTTACCCTTCTTGTGCTGCAGCATGAGAGACCCCATTCCCTTCCTGTTGGTAGCAGTTATAGAAGCAGGGTTGGTCAGGTACCGTATGGTGCTTGTGCATGTGCAAGAAACAGAGAAAGCTACTGGGTTCCCAGAACGGGGAGAAGCCTTCGCTAATAAGGAGAAGGAACTGGGAGAAACTAAGTGACCCAATTACCAGCCTCCTTATCAGAGAATGTTCTGGGCCCAAGGCCTTTACTTAAGCAGCCTGAGTGAGAGGTGTAGAGGCATACTATTCGCCAAACAGATTCCTTAGCCATTGTGTACATTATGCTTCTGGGAGATTACTGGAACCTCAATGCTCTCATCTCCATGTTGGGGGTAAAAGCAGACTACCAAATTTTAAGAATTTTTTATATAGAGAGATCAAGTATGAGTATTTAAGTTCCACCATTTAATTCAAAATATGGAAGCAAGTGTAACACACATTTTTTTTAGCTATTGCCATGTGAGAAAACCAGTAATTATCAGACATATACTAAAGAAAGATTGTAGTGAAGTTTTTTACCTATGTTTTATTCCCAGACCAATGATCATCATCATCCAACCAAATATTTTGAGCATTGGTTGTATAAATTGTGTTGTTCTTCTAAATTTTGCATTTATTGGCCTGTTTGAAGCACCACATGCTAACAGAAATTTATAGAAGATAAATAGCTCTCTCTATATATTATGTTTTAGTATTAACTTTTAAGTCCAAATATCAAAACCTTAAAACATGAACATCATTGGTGTGGGTAGAAGGCAGAATGGTGAACAACATTAAAAATTCAGTTACTTTTAATGATTGTTGCCACAGCTTTCCAACTCTGCAGAATATAGAAGCTGGGCCAAAATGCATATTAGAAATATTCAAAGTCAGTTCCAAATACCCTTAAGCCAATAACAACCTGTGGTGCAGTCTGAGAACCAGAGTCAGAAAGTCTGCAGGAAGAGCTTTTAATGTTCGATTGAGAGAAGTGAAGAGGTGTAAATATCCAGCGAATTATTGGAAGCTGTAGGTGACTCTTGACTCTTTATTAGGATGAGAGCATGAAATTAGTTCCATCATGTTTTATAGATAACAGCCATCTTTCTTAGGCCCTTTTATAATGAAAGTGTTTGGAGACAAGGAAAGACAACTGTGGAACTCAGACATCTGTTTGACACTTCTAACTTCCATTTCTGGGTTTGACACTCTTTCCTTTCGACCTGATACTGCCCAGTTTCCAAAAGGAATATTGCATAACTGGGGAAGGGTATTAGGCTCTATAGTTGCCTATACTGATGCTTACAGGACAAGGAAGGTAGGGCCTATACCAATCTGGTACATCTCAGTTAGATCTTTCAAATGTAGGTGCTGTGCAGCAAAGATCTAAGAAAATACAATATTAATGTTGGGTAAATATTTTAATTTTTCAATGAATGTATCAACTTGTTCAATTAGATTATCTGTATCTGTGTAGCTAGCTAGGTACCTAATATCATACATAGACTGATAGAACAATGCTGATTTGATTGAACCAAAGTCTAGCAAAGCTGAAGAAGATGAAACATGACATTTTAAGGTTTTCAAATAGATTCGTGTGATTTTTTTTTTTTTAGCTCAGAAGTAAATTAATTTAGTCATTTAAACTCATGAAGTAGACAATTTTCTAACAAGCATAGGTTACAATTATAATCCCTGGGGGTGCTGACCAATAAAAGAAGTGGACATCTGTTCTCAGATGTGTGAAGAAAAAAAAGGCCACTTATTTAACTACTCACTAGTATTTTCTGGTGTCACACTATGGAGTAAAACTGCCCAGCCTCACTGACATTTGGGGAAAGGAGTCATATCTCTTCTTCCCTAGAGAAAAGCCCTGAATAAATGTTTCCTTTAATAGTTTTTGTCCCTTAAATAGAGGTACTAAAGTTTTCATACATTTTTATGGTCATGTTGAATCACAAAATGTTAACATTTATTAAGGATTCCATGTTTTGCTTTTAATGAGACCCACTGTTATGCTCTCTATTAAATACGGAAATGAAAAAAAAAAAGTTTATCAGTAGTAAAATATCTCAGATGTTTCTTTGCTCTAAAAAATTTAATCTACTCTTAGAACTAATGTAATTATTTGGGGATTAAAAATATTATATAATTGTTTATCTTAATTTTTTGCCTCTTACAATTTATTGAAAAATATCTGCATAATAACAGAGTAACTTTAAAAAGGGAATTAAATGAAGATAAAAACAAGTGTAATTTAAATGTTGCTTCTAAGGAAAAATTTATGTAGAACTGTGGTTTACAATAATTGTTGACATATTCCCCTAAGTACTGTGTCTGTGATTTTTCATGGTATCAGTCATTTAAAGCAATTTAGGTAATAACATTCTGACATGCATTTCTGCTATTTTATTTACACCATTTGCCTACATCATTGTAATGCAGTACCTTTCTGATTTGGTACAGAAAATGTACTCTGTAATATCTATTATGACATGGTCAAAGGATAATTTATTGTCAAATAGAAAAATAGGTCAACACTAATGTCACTGGATGATCAACCCCCCCAAGTTTAATAAAACATCTCACCGGTATGCATTCCAGTGCAGTGGTTGATATTTTATTAGGACTACCTGGCTATAGCAGTAGTGTAATTACTGAGCTGTCAGAGTGATAAGTGGGATTAATGGCAGCCTGATGCACTTTAGTCTGCAGAGCGCTTAGAGAATTGCAAGATGGTATTATTATCAGAGCCTGCCCATTCTGGCATATTCATGGCACCAAAGAAAAAAAGAATGCTACAATTCAGGTTTGCGTTGCCCTGCCTCATTAACATCTGACATTTCCAACAGCTGTTATTTGTGAACTAGCTCAATAATAGAAGGAGAATTATTTGGTAAGGAGGTTTAATAACCACAAGTAAAAATCCTTACATTGTCAGTGCGGTTAAGTGAATCTGTTTATGTTGAATTTAAGATTTTTCTGGAAGAGAAAGATACACTGTGCATTAATTTGTTTCATTCAAACCTGCCGACATTATAACTTTATTTTTTTATTGCCTTATTTTTCAAGTTAGATGTTAGGGGCAACCAGAATCTATAGGGTAACAAATAAGCATATTTGTTGCTATTTATTCCTATGGAAAGGCAGGTATTTTTAAACTGTAGAAATGACTATTTTTTTTTGTTAATAAATTAGAAAATATTCAAGATGGAACATTATTTGCTCAATTTTTAGTGATTTTGATTTTATCACATAATAGGAAATCCTTTCAAATTATCATTAATGCTTAACATATATGTATACATGAGAGGTAACATATGTTAAGTAGCACCTCATTTTAGCATTAAGGACCAAACAGACCATATATTTAATGTTCTTTTGCATTGTTTTGAGCTGTAGTCTATAAATATTACTTAAAAATTCAGTGACAGTTTTTCAGGGGGAAAAAAAAAGTAAGTGTAGCAAGATAGGAATTCAACCAAATGATAGATGTGAATCTAACAATGGCATTTAGAGAAGTGATAGGGCAGAGGTTTAATGACTACATTTCAGAAAGGACAATTGATTATGAAAAGCCTTCGGTACTCATTGTGTAAAATTTAATTTAGAGAGAAGGCTAAGGGCACAAACCAGAGAAAAGAG
Source organism: Elephas maximus indicus (assembly GCF_024166365.1). Lineage (NCBI taxonomy): Eukaryota > Metazoa > Chordata > Mammalia > Proboscidea > Elephantidae > Elephas > Elephas maximus. The sequence continues at coordinate 142,877,946 of NC_064821.1, forward strand.
ATCAAATTTAAAAACAAGATATTAATTAGGTACTGAGAAATTGGTCCAGGCAATGAGGAGGCCTCTTCCACTCACAAAAGAATGTACAAGGAGATCAGTATTATTTTCTTGAAGGAAACGAACCAAAGTCTTTGCACATGGAAGTAGATAGAAAATGAGCTAGCTAGTCACCTTTGTTGCTGAACAACGTAGGATTCATTTGCAATGAAAGTCTTGGAGAAATTGTGGTCTCGTGACAGATGTGACAGTATTATATCTTTTTAAGTTATATCCCTCCAGCCTAATTTCTCTCTATTCCTACTTTTGCTTTGTATTCTAGCCAGACCAAATTGCCTTTGTTCATCTATCCTGTCATGCTCTTTTCTTTCTCAGCCTTGGCACATGCTGTTTCTATTCCTGGGGTATTCTTGTGACTGACCCTGCACCCCAGCTCCTATCTTCCTTTTCTTTCTTAATGACCATTTGTTCTTTGAACTTCTGTTTAAGTATTCCTTCTCCCAAGCAGCCTTTCCTGACTCTCTCCCTCCAAAACTAATGTTCATATGTGCTCCCTTAGCATGCTGTATTTCACCCAAATTCACATTGACTAAACTGCAGTTATCTTTCATATGTCTGTACTTCCTCCAAATTACAAGTTCCCATGAGAGAAAGACCACAATAGGAGAAGGACTATGTGTTTTCAGATCCCAGAGTCTGTCATGTATCAAAGACTCATTAAATACTTGTTAAATGAATGAAAACATGAAGAAGCATGATAAGCTAATATACAAATAAAGGAAGACTAGCCAGTGGCTTTAGCTTTCCCGAAGTAGTAATTATAGATATGTTGTTCTCACAATGAGGTTCCAGCCATGTGTATCAGAATCACTCTGTGGTCTTTTTTTTCTTTTCTTCCCAGAATGCAAATCTTCAGGCCTGTAACTCAGACTTACTTGGAACTTGTCTGTGAACTCTGTGCCACTTATCAAGTTCTCTGGGCGGTTTTATTAAATAATTTAACTATGATGAGACTAGAATGCAATGAATTTATTTGGAGAGCAACATCTGTAGAGGAGTGAAGGAAGCAGGACTGGGTAGACTGTGACATATCTACAGCATAAGCCTCTGGATTCCTGAAGACTTGTTCTTTAAAGGCAGGCATCTGAACTGGTTTCTAACCTCCCTCATTGACCTGTAATTCCATGCCATCTGTCACTGGAAAGGGGACATGACCTTGAATGAACCCGTTCTCTTCAGCTGAGGGAACAGCAGCTGGGGGAATAAATGTTTTGGTCCTGAAGTGAGTGGGTTTGGATTAAGCATTGTGGTGTCTACTACACAGCCCAGTTGCCATGTGAATTATATGTAGGTGGAAAGACTTCAGAAAATTGGAGGGGGAGAGAGCAAGAAAGGATGTTACAAGTGGTCAATGAAGAAGTTTAATCTTTGTATTCGTATAACAGTTATGGTCATCAAGGCATACAAATTTTTATCATAAAAGATGGTATAGTCTAGGTATTGTCAGAGTATTCAGGGATCAAAACAAGAATGATAAAGTAAATGAGTCAGTGTTGTTGTTGTTAGCTGCCATCCAGTTGGTTTCTACTCACAGTGACCCCATGTGGCAGAGCAGAACTGCCCCACAGGGTTTTCTAGGCTGTAATCTTTATGGGAGCAGATTGCCAGGTCTTTCTCCCACAGAGCCGCTGGATGGGTTAGAACCGCCAACCATTCAGTTAACAGCTGAGCACTTAACCATTGCGCCACCAGGGCTTCCTGAAATGTCTTAAATAAGTATGATCCACTTAAAATCTAGAAGGAACACTGAAAAGAAGGGCAGTTTTTAGCCAGAGTGGTGTTGTTTTATGCATCTCAGGAGATACACAAAAGGCGAAATACAGATACTAATAGATTTACTTTATTGCTTTAAAAAATGTATCTAAAAATAGTATAATTTTATTCTTATTAGACAGTTACTCTGAATGGGTATAAGGTAGAGATTATAGAGAGTATTTTCTTGGTTACATTATTATTTCCTTAACCCAATTATTTTATTCCCTAGATGCTTGAAATGTGCAGATGCTCCCTGTCAGAAGAGCTGCCCAACTAATCTGGACATCAAATCGTTCATCACAAGTATTGCAAACAAGGTAAATTCAGATTTTAGCTCTGCAAATGGAAGTTAAAAACAGCATTTGAAATTTATGTCTTATTACCTGTGATTAAAATGTAAAGCTTGTATTAGTAAATTTGGTTATCAATTTAAAATAAAATTTCAATAAGCATTTGAAAATGTGGAACATTTTTTAATTATGACCTACCAAGTTATGATGTTATTAGGATGAAAATGTTGTTAATTGTATTAAAAATTACTTATGTTGAAATAAGTGATTTTTTTTAAACAAGGGATTCCCTGAATCAATTTACTCTAGCTTAAGTTTGCTAAATGCCTGTAGATAAGAACTGTCATTGATGATCAAACACATTTCAAATTTGTGAAATATATTTGCTTTGGAAATAAGTCTGGCACATTGAGACACATCAAGGGAATAGACCTTTTCTATTTACTGAAATTTATTTAAGATTTGGGTAAGTCTGGTAGTTATAGCTAAAAATACGTACACAAAAAACAGAAAACAGACTTTTATGAACATGCGTAGAACAAAAGGGAATTTTGACCTTTAGATTTTTTTTAACCAATGTAATCCTTAGTCTAATTTTTTGAGTGATAGAATAATTAACTAATAGTATCTAAATTTTGTGACAGGAGCACTGAGAGCTCTTGGGCAAGTATCTTATAGTAATGAGCAAAAGCTGAAGAAGTTTTCCTCTAAGGATGTAGAGAATCCTTTTCATAAAGTTTAACACTAATGTTCTGAAATGTTGCAAAGGTACCTGTAAACAACCAGCTACCTTTTTAGATATAAAGATTGTATTCCCATGTGTTGATTATTATATGTAAATATATGTATATACAATTAAATATAAAACCAAATCAAACCCATTGCCACTGAGTTGATTCTGATTCATAGTGACCCTATAGGACAGAGCAGAATGGTCCCACAGGGTTCCCAAGGCTGTAAATCTTTGTGGAAGTAGACTGCCACATCTTTCTTCTACGGAGCAGCTAGGGGATTCGAATCACTGACCTTTTGATTAGCAGCTGAGTGCTTAACCACTGCACCACCAGGACACCTCTTAAATAAATGTACATATTGTTGTTGTTATTGTGTACCATCCAGTCGATTCCGACTCATAGCGACCCTGTGGGACAGCGTAGAACTGCCTCATAGAGTTTCCAAAGAGTGGCTGGTGGATTTGAACTGCCAACCTTTTGGTTATCAGCCTGAGCTCTTAACCACTGTGCCACCAGGGTTACAAGTATACATACAAGTAGATGTATGTAAAACATTATGTATATTTAGAGAGAGAGAGAGAAAGAGAGAAATGATAAGCAGAATTATGTAGCTATAGGACTTTAAAAGTGGTAGAATGATGACATTAATCTGAGTGGTCAGATTGATTAGGACTTGAAGTCTGAACCCAGGAACAATTACTACCTCTTCACTAATAAAGGAAAATATCATCTTTTTTTGTAAGGTTGTATAATAAACTGAATAGTATTTGTTTGTGGAAATGGCTAACATATAGTAATTGTGCAACAAGTATTTTTTTGATGTCGGATCATTGATTTTCCTACTCATTCATTACGGTAAATACTATGTAAGTGATTGCTCTTGCTGCTGCTATTATTTATTGGACACCTTATATCTGCCAGACACAGTGCCAGGCACTGGGTAAAAGAGGTCCCTGCTATGACCCTCTGCCTTTCAGAAGTTCATAATCTATGAGCAAAGATAGACACATAAAACAAAACAACAAAAAAAGCCTAACTACATTTCAATATGGTAAGTGCTGCAGTCCATGCAATTCATGAAGAAGAAGAGTATTCAGCATGAGAAGAGGCAGGGATATGGGAGAGGACATGGTGGTTTGTGGAATTCTAATGAGTTCATTATGGCTAGAATAGAGTGTAACTTCATGAAGAAGAGTGGTGGGAAAAACAAAGGGCAAATAGTTCAGAATAGGTTGTGAAAATATTTGAATACCATACTGAATGGTATTCTGGGAAGATGATTGCTGGGAAGGTATGTCATTTATGAACTTTACAGCATCCTGATCATCTTTCATCACTGGACTTTTGTCTAATTTGTAAAAAAAACTTAGGAGAGACTTATATGAAATCTTATATGTTTAATTATGACCTCATCTAAAAAGGAATACAGCAAAATACCCAGATTTTGAAGTCACTGAGTGTTTTGGCTAAAAATGTATTGCTCCTGATACCCAGTGTATTGCTCCTGATACCAAACATGAGGAGATATGAAAACTAGGATGGAGCATCTTGGAATATCCACGCTAGCTAAATTTTCCGTGCCTAGCTAACTCAGTTGGTAAAGCACAAGACTCTTAATCTCAGGGTCATGGGCTTGTGCCTCACCGTGGGTGTTCCTTTGGAGCCGTGGTGGCATAGTGGTTAAGAGCTCAGCTGATGACCAGAAAACCTAGGTGTTACCTAAATATTCAATATTTACTTTGGAATTCTAATTAGTATACACTTGATTCATGTTAGGTCTACCGAAGTTTAAATAATAAAGGGAGAAGGGAGAGAAATAATATTCTTTGAAAAGTTTATAAAAAGCCTAATAATTAAACTCAGAACCATCTGTATTGTAAGAAAGCCTCTTTCTCTGAAAAGTTTCATATTCTTTACTGTCTAATGCAGCATTACACTTAGGTATTTATTGAAACGGATTTCCATATATTTAGTGATATTACATTGAAAATATAACCTTTTGTCAGACATTTAAGAAACTTTTATAAGCAGTGTTTTTGTTGAAGAATCACTTTAGCAATCATAAAAAGGTCATAAATTCTTTTTTTTTTAAAGCCTGCAGCTTTTTGGATATTTACTGGCTGTGTACAATGTAGGCTGTGCCACATTGCTCTGGTGGTGGACCTCAACTCAGGATGGGGATTCTTTCCAGGTTGAGAGGGTAATTGAATCGCCAGATGAAATGAGACTTGCACCTCTTTGAGAAAAAGATGTCACTTGTGTTGCATTGTGTTAGGCTTCTGTGATTTCAGTGGAGTTTAGGCCAATACTTCCATTCTTTATTTTCTTACAAACTGAATTACAACTCTAGTTTCCAAAGGTACGCTCAGTTCTATTGTATCTCCTCAGTCAGTTTTTCTCTATTTTGTTTGTGCAGGCTGTTGTTTGCAATTGTGTCTCTCAATTGGAAGTACACATTTCAGATTCATCAAACTGTGAACGCTAGGTTTTATTTCTTGATAGTTTTCCTCTTAAAAAACACTACTTTAGATAATAATGCATGAAGTCAATCTATAAATGTGGGGGGGAGGTACCTGTGTTTTCAAAGTGTTACTTGATTTCATGATCCTTATTTCAAGTAGTAAAGATACTTTGTCTTTTCTAAAATATTACATTAAATTGTAAAGCACTGACTTTTCCACTAATGTGAACAATTTTGTGTGGTTTTTATGTATGGATAAATAAATTTAATAATACACATTAGAGAAAAGCTGGCTAAATGATTCTATATAAAATGAAAGGTTTTTCTTTATGAAAGGACCCTATAAAATGTAATTGGAAGTCAAAAGTACAAAACAAAGTCTAACCAGCACAATTTATTGACACAATTGCCATAATATCTGTGTTTCAAAAGCAACAAAACGGGAGTTTTCATGATATATGTGTATATATGTCATACTAGTGTTGCAGCACACACACAGTGACTATACACGTGGACCTAACCGGGTGGAAAACACAGGAATCAAATCGACTACATTTGTGGAAAGAGAAGATGGAGAAGCTGGATATCATCAGTCAAAACAAGGCCAAGGGCTGAATGTGGAACAGATCATTAGCGGATTATATTGTTCGTGTTGAAGATGAAAAAAATAAAAACAAGTCCACAAGAGCCAAAAGTATGACCTTGAGTATAGCCCACCTGAATTTAGAGAGCATCTCAAGAATAGATTTGACACGCCGAACACTAATGACCTAAGATGAGACGAGTTGTGGGAAGACGTTAAGGACATCATACCTGAAGAAAGCAAAAGGTCGTTAAAAAGACAGAACAGAAAGAAAAGATCAAAATGAATGTCGGAGGAGACTCTGAGAGTTCTTCTTGACCATAGAGTAGCCAAAGTGAAAGGAAGAAATGATGAAGTAAAGAAGCCAAACAGGAGATTTCAGAGTGGCTTGAGAAGACAAAGTAAGGTATTATGATGAACTGTGAAAAGAACCAGAGTTAGAAAACCAAGAGGGAAGAACATGCTCAGTGTCTTAGATATTTACTGCTGTTATAACAGAAATACCACAAGTGGATGGCTTTAACAAAGGGAAATTTATTTCCTTAGAGTAAAGTAGGCTAAAATTCCAAACTTGGAGCATCAGCTCCAGAGGAAGGCTTTTTTTGTTGGCTCTGGGGGAAGGTCATTGTCATCAGTCTTCCCCTGGACTAGGAGCTTCTCTCCACAGGAACCCTAGGTCCAGAGGACACGCTTTGCTTTTGGTGTTGCTTTCTTGGTGGTACGAGGACCCTTTGTTTCTCTGCTCGCTTCTCTGTTTTATATCCCAATGGAAACTGTTTCTAGACACAATCCAATCTTGTAGATTAAGTCCTGCCTCAGTAACACAACTGCCACCCATCTCTCCTCATTAACATCATAGGAAAATCACATCAGATGACAAAATGGTGGACCATCACACATCACTGGGAATCATGGCCCAGCCAAATCGATAAACACATTTTTTGCGGGGACACCATTCAGTCCATGACAGGTGCATTCAGGATGGCATTTCTGAAGCTGAAAGAACTAAAGAAAAAATTCAAGCCTTGAGTTGCAGTATTGGAGGATTCTGTGAGCAAAATATTGAATGACACCAGAAACATCAAAAGCAGGTGAAAGGAATACAGAGGCACTGTAGCAACAAGAATTAGTTGACTTTCAACCATTTCAGGAGGCAGCTTAAGATCAAGAACTTATGGTCCGGAAGGAAGAAGTCCAAGCTGCACTGAAGACAGTAGTGAAAAACAAGGCTCCAGGAATTGATGGAATACTAATTGAAATATTTCATCAAACGGATCTAACTACGGAAGTGCTCACTTGTCTATGACAAACAATTTGGAAGTTGGCTACCTGGCCATCTGACTGGAAGATATCCATATTTGTGCCCATTCCAAAGAAGTGATCCAACAGAATATAGAAATTATTGAACAGTGTCATTCATATCACAGGTAAGTAAAATGAAGGTAATTCAAGAATGGTTGTGGAATGGCACTGCGGGAAATTCAAGCTAGATTCAGAAGAGGACGCGAAAGGAGGGATATTATTGCTGATGTCAGATGGATCTTGGCTGAAGGCAGAGAATACCTGGAAGATGTTTACCTGTGTTTTGTAGACTATGCATAGGCATTGGACTGTGTTGGTCATAACAAATTGTGTATAACTTTGCAAAGAATGGGTATTCCACATAATTGTGCTCATAAGGAACCTGTACATAGACCAAGAAACAGTCGTTTGAACAGAACAAGGGGGTACTGCATGGTTTAAAGTCAGGAAAGATGTGTGTCAAGGTCCTTGTGTCATAGATCAAGGCACTCTAATTACTTCCCTTCCCATCTTATAAGATGGTATTTACTGTATATTAATTTCATTTATTTTAAAACTTGAAAGGATAGTTTTATTAATATTTATTTAATACTGGATTAGCTTTATTCACATCTTTGCGTGTTTCTTTTTCTCTTTTTCTTCCTTGAAATTTCCACCTAAGAGCAGTTATTTGTTGCTGTATGAAACAAATACTTTAGAATTTTATTCAGTAAAGGTTTGTGTTTAACAAATTCTTCTCATTTCTTAACAGTTTTATTTTTCTTAATTAAATTTTTTTTTTTTTTTTTGCTTTAGATGAAGATTTACAGAGCAAATTACTTTCTCATTAAACAGTTAATACACATACTGTTTTGTGACATTAGTTGCCCAATCCCACAGTATGTCAACAATCTCCCTTTCTTGACCTTGGTTTCCTCTTTACCAGCTTTCCTGTCCCCTCCTGCCTTCTAGTCCTTGTCTCTGGGCTGGTGTGCTCATCTGGTCTCGTTTTGTTTTATGGGCCTGTCTAATCTTTGGCTGAAGGGTGAAACTCAGGTGTGACTTCATTACTGAGCTAAAAGGTTGTCTGGGGATTTCTCTAGTCTCTATCAGACCAGTAAGTCTGGTCTTTTTTGTGTGTGTTAGAATTTTGTTCTACATTTTTCTCCAGCCCTGTCCGGAACCCCCTGTTGTGATCCCTATCAGAGAAGCAAGTGGTGGTAGCCCGGCACCAACTAATTGTGCTGGACTCAGTCTGGTGGAGGCTGTGGTAGTTGTGGTCCATGAGTCCTTTGAACTAATCTTTCCCTTGTGTCATTGGTTTTCTTCATTCTCCCTTGCTCTTGATTGCCTCAAGACAGAATCCAATCTTGGAGATTGAGTCCTGCCTCATTAACACAACTGCCCCCTGTCTCACCTCATTAACATCATAGATTTAGAATTTATAACACACAGGAAAATCATATCAGATGACAAAATGGTGGACAATCACACAATACTGGGAATCATAGCCTAGCCAAATTGATACACATATTTTTGGGGGACACAATTCAGTCCATGACAGATGCATTCAAGATGACTTTAAAAAAAAAAAAAAAACCTGTAATATTATTTTAGATTTTCTTAAGGAGAGTCATAGCAAATAACTAGTTCTCAATAAGTGGAAAGTGCAATAAATATTTAAGAACTAATTGGTAGTCTAGATTGAGAAACACTTTGAAAAATAAGACTAAAAAGGACTTTCCATGTCAGAAATTTAAAGTCACTGTAAGATACTTGGAAGCCCTATGGGCCAGCTCTACTCTTCTCCTATAGGGTCGCTATGAGTCAGAATAGACTAGATGGCAATGAGCTTATTATTATTATTTTTTTTTAAATAAGAACTACAATCTCATGTAATGTCTGTCTTATTTCTGTTTTATAATATATGTATTTGGGCCTTTAAAAGTTTACAATTTTACTTTTAATCACAGCCAATACAGTGTATAATGATAATTATTTCTCTTTGCATTTGCTCCAATAAATGAGCATTTAGTTCTGAAAAGTCTTCTGTAACTCAAACAATTGTTAGTCAATTTATTGCAATGCATAGGCAATATAAAATTTAAAAGTAATGTTGTTGTTAACATTCTGTTGAGTTGATTCCGACTCATAGCAACTCTATATGTACAACAGAGTGAAATACTACCTGGTCCTGCATCATCCTCACAATTGCTGCTATGTTTAAATGTTTAATGTTAGTATAACTAAATGAGAAGAGATTTTCATTGGGTATCCTAAGGCACATTTATATGAAACAAATACCACCACACTGTTTGTGATTATGTAAATGCATAAATACATTTAAACATGTCTTTGTCATTTACAAAACAAAATTATTTTTAAAACTGACTAATAATATATAATCTATATATGTACATATGTAAATTAAACTGGAATCACAATTTTTTCTCCAGTAATCTCAAAAAAATCTGCATGAGTAAATATAAGGAATACTTGATAGAATATTTTTCTAATAAGTAAACATTTAATATAACACAATCTAGATCAAAGGAATTTTAATCTGAACTAGCTATCTCATTTTGTAGAAAATAAATTTGAAACCCAATGAGGTTAAGTGGTTTTTCCCACATCACATAGCCACTTGAGAGAGTAACTGAATTTTCTAGAATTCTTGTCGAGAGTGATTTTTTTCTGCATCACACTATGCTATCTATATGAACAAAGTGTGGATATTATAAGTCATTACTAAAGTGTGAAGTGCTCAATAAGTAACACTTTTGCTATCATGACAGAATTTTTTTTAAAGTATTATAAACATCTTAAACAGTGGGTAAAAATTATAATAGTCTTCATCTTAATAAAATTTGGTTTTAGTTTTTGCAAACCACTTGGCAAAATTGAAGAATTTTAAATGAATTATTACAATCAATACTAATTATAATTTTGAAAGTAGTGATGGGTTTAAATTAATGTACTTGGCATGGAGACTCTTTTGAGAAAGCTTTTTGTACCCACTTTAAAGGGGTAGCTGACAGCTGGTTTCACATACCATAATATGGTGACACACTATAGTACACACCACGACACGCTGTCAATTAAGGAATCACTCATATTCTTGTCAATGAAGAGCAAACCCTCACAAAATAGTCTTTTTTTTTTTTTTTTTCATGGAAGAAAATAGAGGCGTGGAATTACGTTCTAGCTGTAACAGCATAAAAAATGTTAGGAAGTAATTCTGTCTTTATTAAGTAATCATCTTATGTATAATAACCCAGTATATATAATAAGTTCAAAAAACAGTCCCTGAGTTTGTTGTTGTTTCAAATCTTGTTTGGGGTAAGATGATTTGGGGTGAGATTATTTAAGCTGTTTCTTACCTTCATTTCATAAATTTCTTATTACATGTATTTGTTATTGAGGACATTGAATTATTTTATGAATTGGCTACAAACTTGATTGACTTGAATCTTTATATTTTTTTCAACAAATAATAATAAAAAAAAGAACAACAAGAAACTCCACAGTTTTTCTCTATGGCCAAATACTAGCATCCAGCCTAGTTTAAATTACATCGGAGATGGTATAATTAAATGCCAGTTATTTGATGGGTAGCCTGTAGCATGTGTGATGCAGCTTAGTATAACGTCCTTTAGAACAGGGGTGATACCTAAAGGGCAATACTACGTCCAGATACTAAACTTCTACTTTAAATTTCTAGATACCCGATACCCTTTTAACAGTGTATGGTGTGTGTGTGTTAGACAAAAAAAGTTAATAGAATCATATTTAAGCACTAATTCTCCTTACCTTTAAAAGTGTATAAAACTTAGTTGAGTAGTAAGGAAAAATAATCTCAGTGAAAAATCAAATTCATCACAATATAATAATTAGAAAAAAGGCTCTCAGCATTTTTATGGAATATATGAATAGAGGCTCTGATAACATTAATCTTGACTTTTCAGTAGTTTCTCAAGTGAAAACTTTATATGCCTTCAACATGTGAGATGTTTATAAATGATACTTTCAGAATTCTACCATTGCCCCCCCCTTTTTTTTTTAGCTCTAGCATTCATTAGCTCTAGCATCTTTGTTCCTATATTTACACTGATATTTAGATGTAGACAGAATCCTATCTCCTTGCTTACAGGAAGTAAAGTATATCATGAATTAGGGTAAATTATTTTATACAACCTTTAGCATACACTAAATAAAATAATTCTGCATTCTGTTCTTTCTTCTTTCATGTTGATTAATAACCCACTAAGAATAAAAAGATTGTGTCTCTGCAAATTTCTTACAAATATCTATTGTTCTTTTGATTATTTTCTCTGGATGACATGGGTTTTTTTTTTTTTTTTTAATTCAACTTTAGATGAAGGTTTACAGAACAAACTAGCTTCTCATTAAACACTTACTATGCATATTGTTTTATGACATTAGTTAACAACCCCATGACATATCAACACTCTCCATTCTTGACCTCGGGTTCCCTTTTACCAGCCTTCCTGTCCCCTCCTGCCTTCTACCCCTTACCCCTGGGCTGGTGTGCTCCTTTAGTCTCCTTTTGTTTTATGGGCCTGTCTAATCTTGGATGCAGGGTGAACCTCAGGAGAGAGACTTCATTACTGAGCTAAAAGGGTATCTGGGGGCCATACACTTGGAATTTCTCTAGTCTCTGTCAGACAGGTAAGTCTGTTCTTTTTTTGTGAGTTAGAATTTTGTTCTGCATTTTTCTCCAGCTCTGTCCGGGACCCTCTATTGTGAACCTATCAGAGCAGTCAGTGGTGGTAACTGGGCACCAGCTAGTCATACTGAACTCAGTCTGGTGGAGGCCATGGTAGTTGTGGTCCCTTTGTCCTTTGGACTAATCTTCATGCTTGTATCCTTAGCTTTCTTCATCCTCCCTTGTTCCCGAAGGGGTGAGACCAGTAGAGTATCTTACATGGCCACTCACAGGCTTTTAAGACCCCAGACGCTACTCACCAAAGTAGAATGTAGAACATTTTCTTTACAAACTATGTTATGCCACTTGAGCTAGATGTTCCCAGACGCCTTGGTCCTGATGTGGGGTTTTTAACTCTAACATCAGATATTCACATTATTTATTTTACTTGGTCATTTAAAAACTATGATGCAGTTTGTTTGTTTATTTATTTATTTGTTTGTTTATTTATTTATTTATTTATGTCTCTTCTAGAAATGTTTGTTTTTGATGTTAAAATATAACTGGTAATTAATAATTATTTAGTATTATACTGTACTACAATGAGATGGATTGACACAGTGGCTGCAATGATGGGCTCAGACATAGCACCGATTGTGAGGATGGCGCAGGACTGGGCATGTTTTGTTCTGTTGTACATAGGATTGGTACAATTTGAACCGACTTGAGGGCACGTAACAACAACCTGCTTATAGGCAAGGCATGTGGATAAGACTTGGTCTTCAATCTCAAGGAAATAAAACTTAATGAAAGACACAAATCAGAAAAAAAAATATAGAACTATCATATATGTGTATATGTTAACAAATACAATGATCAAAAGGGTATGGTACAATGAAAGAATATCCTTGCTTTGTGTTCTAGTTCAAAAATGACAGAAATAGTGATAAATCTATGCGGAGTAAATATGCTTTGGACAGTGATATATGAAAAGGGGAACCCTGGTAGTGCAGTGGTTAAGAGCTCAGGTTGCTAACCAAAATGTCGACTGTTTGAATCCACCAACCGCTCCTTGGAAACCCCATGGAGCAGTTCTACTCTGTCCTATAGGGTCGCTATGAGTAGGAACCTACCGGAAGGCAACAGGTTGGTTGATTTGCTTTTGCATATGAAAAGGTTGAGTTTTGATGCAGATGGGAGCTCTATTCCATTTAAACAGAACTGTCAAGGGGCAGCAATACTGATTCTTCATATCTGGTGTTTACTAAACAACCTTTCACGTAGTAGATGTGCAATAAATATTTAATGGGCAATAAATTGAATGCATGTATACACATACACTAAATTACCTTCAGTGACTCATGTGGAAAATTGTAAGTTTTTTATTATTGCCTTTTTTATTCTACTGCCTAAAGTGAGTATTGTTTAAAAAGCTTAAAATCGTAAACTCTTAGAATTAACATTTTTTACAAAAGCTTTTTAGGCAGAATAAGCCTCCTGGATGGAGACTTACCTTTATTAAATTAAATCTGTTCTATGCTACACAGTACACTAGGCATCTTATCTGTACTACATTTAAAAAAGGTACATAATGTAAATATAACTAATGGTGAAGGAATTATGATCTCCATTTCTCAGATGATAAAACAGAGGCTAGGAGAAATGACATTTTTTTCCCTTGTCATATTGCTTGTGTATGGTAGAATCAGGATTCAAAGCCAGGGACTTTTTGACTCCAAAGCCCTGTGTGTGGGTGGGGGGTGGGGGGTGGGAGGTGGGGGTGTGCGGTGGGGTGTGCCCTTGTGCGTGCATATGTGTGTATGTATTTTCTAGTGTAGCCTCTCAGAGTCACATAAGATTTATTTTCATATACGTTTAGGTTTTAGTGAGGCTAGTTAAATTCATAATTCTAAAAATCTAATCATATTGTATAAAACTGATTTAAAATTGAGTATATCTCACTTATGGAGAGAGGATTTTTCAGAAATAAAATAAGCCAAACCTATTCTGTCCCTACTTGTCCCTGCAAGAATGTGAGCACCATGAGGGTAGGAGTTTTTATGTGTTCGGTTCATAGTCTATCCCCAGTCTCCTTTGTTAAATGTCGGAAGGCCTGTAGATGTTTACTGAGGGATGGTGGCGATCTCACAGAAGAAATGCCCTTTATGCCTATGATTTCTGTATGTGCTACTAAAGACATTTTCTACTCAACTAATGTACGTCAGTACCCTCACCATTACATAGATCCATCCTGAAATACATGTAATGTTAATTTACCCTTCTCATACACGCAAAGTTATTGAAGTTTAGCCCATTTTAAAATGCAACAGATTGGAGTTTATCTTGGAAGGGCGCTTCCATCTGTGAAAACTGTCATTGGAAGAAGGAAGAACACTTTAAAATAAATCCACCAGCTGTATTGATAATCTTACAGTGATATGCAGGCCTGAATATGATAGGACTGTTTGTTAAATCAGTTATACCATATGACAGGATGGCTGGCTTGTCAGTTTTTCATGTTTCTTGATAATGACTTAAAATCATTACGTTGCAGGCGGAATGACACTAATGCAGTCTGAAACTGTAAACTTAAAATGAAAAGCAAAAAATAAAAGTTAAAGTGATTTTAAAAATATTAACTCACCTAAATGGCACGCACTGTGCATAAGAACACTCTTTAAAAACCTCAATGAGTAACAAGGAGTTTAACACCTGCACAATATCAGTAAGTTCATGGGTTGGAGAACAGTCAGTGGTTACACTTTTGTGTTGATATGAAAATAACAAACATCTCACACAGCATTTTTGTCATTCAGATTTTTAAAGTACTTATGCTTTATGTAAAGAATCTCTGTATCCGTGAGATTCCTCCTAACATCAATCCCATTTTGTACCCCTCTCACATAGCCCTGTACATTTTTCTTCACATGATAAAGAACTAAAATGCTTGTGACTGATTGAATAACAAGAAGAAAACCAGTTGAAGTGCTGTGTATTTTCTAGAAGGAGACTACTGGGGTGTCTATAAAGTACCCTTCTAAATTTAAATTCTCTAACCTTTGAGAAAGGTTGAAGAGCTCACAGAATAGGAGGCAAGCCTCTTGTTTAGAAGGAGGACTCAAAAAATCTTCCCACTCACTATAAAAGAGAAAAAATTGATATTGGTCTTGGCATCCTCTCTGGGAAGAGGTGAGGAGGTGTTCCTTTTCTGATAGGTTTCTGAATGTCTTTGACTGAGTACCCAGATCCCTAAACGGTGGAGTCATCTAACATTTGTTGGAGGTGGATTGCAAAGGTGAGTTCTGAATCATTGCTCAATGTTGGCTCAGCCCTTTTTTCAAAACCCTGTTTCTATGTACTGTGATACTTGCTCATGCTTTCCTTTTTTTTTCTAGGCATCATAGTGTCTTCTCCTTTATACTCCTTATTTTTCCACATTACTTTATGAGAATTTCCTCGTTGTCTATACAGTGATCTTCCTAGTTATTCCGTAAACACTGGCAGCCTTCTATTAAAAAGCATTAATGTGCTCCTTTTTTATTACTTATAGTATTAAATACTAAACTCTTAGCTGGGCAGTCAAGATTTTTCATACTTTGGTCCAAGCACACTTTTTCTAATCACCTTTTTCTAAGTGAATGAACTGCTTATTTAGTCCCATCAGTACAGAATGGATCCTATGCCCTTCTCTCCAGTCTCTTAGTCCTGTCATATCCAGAATTATTTTGACTGCTACCCATTTAAAGTGGATGCTAAATACCTTAGCCTCAAATATTTCTTACTCTGATTCTATTTTGATGTCAGGGAGTAAATAACATTTTTTAATGCATGTAATGCTTTTAAATTTGTTGTTGTTAGTTGCCATCGAGTCGATTCCGACTCATGGTGACTCAGTGTGTGAAGAGCAGAACTGCTCCATACGGTTTTGAAGACTGTGACCTTTTGGAAGCAGATCACCATGCCTCAGTTTTGAGGTACCTCTGGGTGGGTTCAGAGCCCTGGTGGTGCAGTGGTTAAGAGCTTGGCTACTAACCAAAAGGCCGGCAGTTGGAATCTACCAGCTGCTCCTTGGGAACCCTTACGGGGCAGTTCTGCCCAGTCCTATAGGGTCCCTGTGAGTTGGCATTGACTTGACAGCAATGGGTATATGTATTACATGGTAGATTTGAACTGCCAACCTTTTGGCTAGTAGTCTAGTGCTTGGCTTTTTGCACCACCCAGGGACTCTGTGCTTTCAATTTAAGAAACATTAAATAAATCCTTGTTAATTAATTTTTTGTATTCCTGATCCTCCTACAATTTTACTGATAGATCAAGCCCTGATAGTTTGATAGCTATGGCAAATCATGAGCCATAAGTGTAATTTAACTCTTTTATTTGTTGTGTGTATTGGAAAATGTATCCCTTTCTCCTCTTCTGTCATCATTTTATATGTAATCTTGAAACTCAATTTAGAGCTCCTTAAACAACTCATGAGGAGCCCTGATGGCACAATGGTTAAAGTACTCAGGTGCTAACTGAAAGATCAGAGATTCTAACTCACCAGTGGCTCCATGAGAGAAAGACCTAGCGATATACGATATACTTCTGTAAAGATTATAGCCTAGGAAACCGTGTGGGGTAGTTCTGCTCTATCACAGGGGCTGGCTATGAGTAGGAGTCGACTCAATGGCATACAACAAAAACAAAACAATCCATACTCTTATAGAAAGATTTTTAGGTATTTAAATTAGATTATATTTTTTCCTGTACTTTTTTTTTCAAATATTCTTTAAACGTGGCTGACAGTTGAGAGTTTTCCAGAATATTTTTATATTAGAAGATATTTCTAATTATGCAATAGATTTTTCAGTCTGTGAGTCAGTCAGTAAATACTTGTTAATCAGTCTTGTTGAATGTTCCTGAGATGTCAAGTAACGGGAGGCAAGAATACTGACCAGTGCCTGAGGTTTTCTCCAGTAGTGGTTAACTGCTGAGTTGCAGCTGCTGAGTGAAATGATCAGTGTGCTTAGAGGAACCAAGGCTGTTTGCCTAGAAATGGAGCAATTAATTTTAAGTTAGTAGTCTTTTATCATGGCCACTATTAAGTAAAATTATACAAAACTGGAAAATAAGGCCAAGGGGATCACTATGACCTTTCGTTGTCATACTAAAGTATTGTTTAAAGGGACACCTAAGTGTTATCTAATTTTGGAGAGAATGAAACATTGGTTGATTTTACTGTTTAATACTAATTAAAAGCTCAGACTCGGTAAAGTTGCATGTTAACTGGAAGATTTGTGTCCAGCAGAGATGCATATTACATCTGTTTGATAGAAAAGATACTCCTAAAACTGTTTTATTTTTCTCTTAGACGTTATCCAGTTTTACATTTAATCCAGAAATCTTATAAAAATATTGCTTTATTATATTGCCTATATAATTCCTAGTGCCTCAAATTAGTTTTAAAAATATATAATAGATTTATTGAGTTATAATTCATATTCCATATAATTCACCTATGAGATATATACAATTTTTGTGTTGAGTATATTTGCAGAATTGCAACCATCGCCACAATCAATTTGAGAACATTTGTATCAGTCCAAAAAGAAATCCTTATATCCTACCAGACACTCAGCCCTATGTAACCACTAATCTACTTCGAGTCTCTATAGTTTTGCCTATTCTGGGCATTTTATATAAATGGATTCATATACTATGTGGTCTTTGTGAGTGGCTTCTTTGACTAATATGATGTTTTCATGGTTCATATTGTAGCAAGTGTCAGTGCTTCATTCCATTTTATTGCTGAATAATATCCCATTATGTGAATATACCACATTTTATTTAGTCATTCCTTAGTTGATGGGCATTTGGGCTATTATGAATAGTTGTATGTTGGTATTATGAAAAATCCTGCTATAAACATTACTATACAAATTTTGCATGGATATGTTTTTGTATCTCTTGGGTGTACAACTAGAAGTGGAATTGCTGGGCCATATGGGACTATTTTTAACCTTTTAAGGAACTGTCAAAATGTTTTCCAAAGTGCCTGCATCATTTTCCATTCCCATCAGCAGTGTATGAGGTTTCTAGTTGCTCCACATCCTTATCATCAGTTTTTATTGTCTTTGTTTTTTTAGTAGTTATCCTAGTGGGTATGAAGTGGTATCTCATTGTGGTTTTAGTGTGTTTTTCTCTGATGCCGAATGACATTGACCATCTTTTGCTGTGCTTCTTGGCCATTTGTGTATCTTCTTTGGAAAAAGTCTATTTTGTTTTTTTGCCCGTTTTTGATCTGGGTTGTCTTTTCATTATTGAGATGTAATAGTTCTTTCTGTATTCTGGTCCTTTATCAAATATATGATTTGCAAATGTTTTCTCCCATTCTGTGGGCTGTCTTTTTATTTTCTTGATGGTGTCCTTTGAAGCACAAAGCTTTTATTTTATTTTTTAGATAAATGTTTACAGCACAAATTAGTTTCTCATTCAAAAATTTATACACAAATTGTTTTGTGACATTGATTGCAATCTCCCTGTCTTAGTTGTCTAGTGCTGCTATAACAGAAATACCACAAGTGGATGGCTTTAACAAAGAGAAATTTATTTCTTCATAGTAAAGTAGGCTAAAAGTCCCAAATTCGGTGTGTCGGCTCCAGGGGAAGGCTTTCTCTCCCTCTCGGCCCTCTCATCAGTCTTCCCCTGGACTAAGCGCTTTTCTGCACAGGGACCCCGGGTCCAAAGGATGTGTTCTGCTCCAGGTACTGCTCTCTTGGTGGTATGAGGCCCCTGTCTTTGCTTACTTTCCTTTCTTTCTATTTCTTGGGAGAGAAAATGTGGTGCAGGCCATACCCCAGAGAAACTCCCTTTACATCGGCTCAGGAATGTGACCTAGGTAAGGGTGTTCTGATCCTACCCTAATCCTCTTTAACATAAAATTATAATCACAAAATGGAGTACAACCACATAATATTGGAAATCATGATCCAGCCAAATTGATATGCAAATTTTGGGGGGCATAATTCAATCCCTGACACCCCCCAATGAGACAACACTCATCCTTTCCACCCTGGATTCTCTGCATTCATTTGTTCAGCTTTCCTGTCCCTTCCTGCCTTCTTATCTTGCTTTTGGGCAGGAGTTGCCAGTTTGGTCTCATATAATTGACTGAACTAAGAAGCACATTTGTCACATGTGTTCCTGTTTATTTTATAGCCCTGACTAATATTTGTCTGAAAAGTGGGCTTTGGTAGTGGTTTCAGTTCTGAGTTAGGGGCTGTAGTCTCGGGGGTTCCTCCAGTCTCTGTCGGACCAGTAAGTTTGGTATTTTTTTGTGAATTTAAATTTTGGTCTACATTTTTCTCCTACTTTGTGCAGGACTCTGCTGTAATCCCTGTCAGAGTGGTTGATGGTGGTAGCTGGGCACCGTCTAGTTCTTCTGGGCTCAGGCTTATGAAGGCTGTGGTTCATGTGGTCCTTTAGTCCTTTGGGCTAATATTTTCCTGGTGTCTTTGGTTTTCTTCATTCTCCTTTCCTCCAGATGGTATGAGACCAATAGATGTATCTTAGATGGCAGGTCACAAGCTTTTAAGACCTCAGATGCTACTCTACAAAATAGGATGTAGAACATTTTTTGAACTATATTATGCCAATTGATCTAGATGTCCCCTGAGACTATGGTCCCAGACCCTCAGCCCCAACAGCTGGGTCCTTCAGGGTGTTTGGTTGTATCTAAGGAGCTTCTATGACTTTGCCTTGGCCACTTTGCTCTAACTTCCCTTTCATTTTATGTTGTCTTTTTCCTTCACTGAAAAGGCACTTGTCTAATATCTAGTCATTTCTTCTCCCCAACCCTCCCCTCCCTCATAACCATCAAAGATTGTTTTTTTTCTGCGTGAAAACCTTTTCTTGAGTTTTTACAATAGTGTTCTCATATAATATTTGTCCTTTTTTGATTGACGTATTTCACTGAGCACAATGCCTTCCAAATTCATCCACGTTGTGAGATGTTTCACTGCTTTATCATTGTTCTTTATCATTGTGTAGTCTTCCATTGTGTGTATGTACCATAGTTTGTTTATCCATTCGTCTGCTGATGGGCATGTAGGTTGTTTCCATCTTTTTGCTATTGTGACCAATGCTGCAATGAACGTGGGTGTGGATATGTTTATTTGTGTGACAACTCTTATTTCTTTGGGATGTATTTCTAGCAGTGGTGTTGCTGGATCATATGGTATTACTATTTCTAGCTTTTAAAGGAGGTGTACCATAAGGTTTTTCATAATGGCTGTACCATTTTACATTCCCGCCACAGTGCATAAGAGTTCCAATCTCTGTGCAACCTCTCCAACATTTTTTATTTTATTTTATTTTGTCTTTTTAGTCCAGTAATGTAGAGTGAGATGGTATCTCATTGTAGTTGTGATTTGCATTTCTGTAATGGATAATGACCACCCGCGTTTCCTCGTGTGTCTGTTAGCTGCCTGAATGTCTTCTTTGGTGACGTGTCTGTTCATGTCCATTGCCCATTTTTTATTTGGATTATTTGTCTTTTTATTGTTGAGGTTTTGAAGTTTTCAATAGGTTTTAGAGATTAGACCAAAAGCTTTTAGCTTTCCTGAGTCTAATTTTTTCTATTTTTTCTTTTGTCGTTTATGATTTTAGTGGCATACCTGATAAACTATTGCCTAATCCAAGCTCATGAAGATTTACTCCTGTGTTATCTCCTAAGAGTTTTATAGTTTCAGTTTTACATTTAGAACTTTGATCTATTTTGACTTAATTTTTGTATGCCAAAAATATTATTTGAGATATGAAAGTCTTCAGTGATGAAAAGGAATTACCCAGGCAAAAAACTGTGTGTCTGTTGGGTATTTAGTGGAGAGGGGGTTGTTTGGGCTAGTTTGTACATGTGTTAATCTTTTGCTCTTCACTCTCACCCAGAAGGTTCTGGGAAGAGGGGTGAAGTCAGGTAGAGACACTTTCAGGCAGAGACATGAAACAGCATAAACAAAGGCACAAAACAACTCATTAGAGAGTTTTCTAAGATGTTCTGTAATAGTATGAACTTGGGGAAGGTAGTGACTGGTGAGAGACTTGTGGAAGCCTGGTCCAGAAGTGCCTGTATGATGAGCTTGGTCTGCATCCTCTAGAAGATTTGTATGTTAAAATCCTTTTTCTAAAATTAATTAATTGTTCATTTATGAGTACACCATA
The DNA here is from genome assembly GCF_024166365.1 of Elephas maximus indicus. Lineage (NCBI taxonomy): Eukaryota > Metazoa > Chordata > Mammalia > Proboscidea > Elephantidae > Elephas > Elephas maximus. Next base: position 142,898,974 of record NC_064821.1, read on the forward strand.
TATTGAGTAATTCCTATATAAGTGTTAGGTGCTCTGCTAAGTGTTTGTTAATAGGTCCTGATGGTAAACAGTATGGTAACATATGTATTTTCTATATATCTTGATCTCTAATCCAATTACTTATTAAAAGGTTTAATGTGTTGGTCATAATTTGAATGTTTAAGGTATAGTACTATATAACAAAATTTTATTTTATTTTATTTATGCAGAATTATTATGGAGCTGCTAAGATGATTTTTTCTGACAACCCACTTGGTCTGACTTGTGGAATGGTATGTCCAACCTCTGACCTTTGTGTAGGTGGATGCAATTTATATGCTACTGAAGAGGGACCAATTAATATTGGTGGATTACAGCAGTTTGCTACCGAGGTATGAAGCTATATTCATGCTTCTTCCCCCCCCCGCCCCCTTAAGCACAATGATGTTAAAGTAATTTTAATCCCTCATGCTTTGTTGATACCCAGCATTTTTAGTGTGACACACAGCTAATATGTAAGTGTTTTTTGGAAGAAGCAGTATTTTTATTTATTGACTTGGCGATAAGAATGGAGTTTTATAAAACCATATGTCAAATTAATTGCAACCCTGGAAGGTTTTAAAATACTTTGACTGAAAGTTATATAAAAGAGAGGATCTAAAAATACAACTTTGACTTTACACTGCAGTGTGGCAAGGGGGCCTCATTATGAAAAGGCTGTATTGCTTAACTGATTCTCTTCCCTATAACTCTATTTAATCTTTATACTGTGACATAATAAATAATCAGCAGTTTGTTGTATTCTCTGAGTTAAAAGCTAAGGAATTTTCAAAAACTCTGAAACTGAATAAAATTTTTTAACACCAAAAAATTTTCAAATTTTGTGGACTTATAGAATAGTGCTGCAGTAGAAAATGGTCTGTTATTTGAATACACATTTCTAATGAAAAATATGAAAGTGTGTTTTCACTATTTATTCCATAATCTTTGGTCATGGCCTTCTCTTTTGTGAATCCTTTGTAAGTGACTTTGATTTGCTGGGGCATCCTTGTGCTCTCTTGGGTCTCCTGATTGGGGTCAGTTACCAGGTCAATTCCCATGCATCATTTAAATGATCAGCTTATGCGGAGGCTACAGTAAGATTTTGTGATCCTTAGGGGCCAGTTGGCTAGAAGGCCGAATGAAATACCTGTCAACACTAGATTTTTAGTTAATGACTTCCCTATGTGGTTTTGTCAACTTAAACACAGCACGCTCTTTCCTTTTAGGACCTGTCTCAAAAGATCCCTCAAGCTTAAGTCTCACTTCGCTTTTATTAATAAATCAGGGTTATTCCCTTCCTGTTTTCTGACAGGTTAATTCTAAGGAAAGGCTCCTGGGAATGAGAAAATAGAAACAATTTGAGGTTGCGAGTTGTTGCAATAAATTCTTGGATTTAATTTCATTTCTTACTAAATTCAAAATTGCGTTAGGCTTACCTCACCAGTGCAAAGTATGGTCTTTACAACCTGAGAAAATCCTTAGTTGATTGAGAAGATTCACTTGAATTCCTTCCCATCTTTCTTTCGGGAACCAGAACCTCTTCATTAAACCAGGGCAAGTTTGCACAACATGGAGTAAGTCAAATGTCAGACAATATGTGCATGAAACAACAAAACATTTCAAAACTAAATTAGTTAAAATATTGTTAGTTTGTCATTGACCTGAACTTAAGAGAGAGTGAGAAAGAGAGGACATCATCCCTCTGGGAATTCTGTCTTGGTTTTTATGAAATTCTTACCATCCCTTCCAGAGCGGAGTCTATGTGTGTCTTTGAGGCAGAGCTTCAAATGTACCTTAACTGCTCTATAGAATTCATTACGAACTTAACTAAAATTTGAGTGTCCACCGTAAGTGTCCCCTAATGAGTTAAGCATAGGTTAGGACTGCAATAAATACATTTAAGTTAATCAGATGATTTAGAGTGAGAATGTGTCTTTCTTTTCCATTCCAATTGCGGTTTGTATATCTGTGGCTTCGAATATACCTGTCATCATAAATGAAAATCTCCTAGTGAAACTACTTAGAAAAGCTTTCCATTCATTTTTCTTTGTTTTAGGTTGACCACTTAGGGTGAGTCATTTAAGAAAGTCTTATATTCCCTGGGTGTGCTTTACCTAAATTTACCCATAGCTCAAAGTTGTCATGAAGATAAAACATGAGCTGCATATTAATTGGCTACAAGTGGGAAAAAAAGTATAAAGTGCAAATATTATTATGTTCTCAAACTACTATTGACATGAATATTTAAGGTGAAGTACAGCTTGATGCAAATAATTTTTTTTAGATTGTTTTAGAAAACAGTGATTGATTTTTGACCTTTAAAGGAAAAGAAATCTATTTTTCAACCAAATTAAGCAAAGGTTAGGGAAGTAGACTAAAATAGTATGATATTTTTCTAAATTGGTTTTCCTATAATTTATAAGTGAATTTTAAAATACCGACTCAGTAGTCTGCCATTATTGATTAGGTCCATCCCATATATTTCTCCTCCGTTTGAACATGGGCATGTGATTTGGAGAAAATCTGAGAATGAATCACACAAAGAACAGCTGCAGTAGAATCAGACCAGCTGCTTTTTTTGTCCTATGTTGTCATTACTATTCAACCCTTTGCCATTCCCACATCTGCAGTGCAATGACTGTGGCCCTGCATCAGGCACTTTTGTGTGCCCCTGGGACAAACAGGCTGCGAGGGTGATTCTGATTCTGTATAGGAGGCAATTTTTCCTAGTTCCATTAGGTGTAACAATATTGCTTCAATAAAATTACTTGGAAACAATACTTTGGTGTAGATTTTGTTATCTCATGAGGGTGTTTAAATTTCTAAGAACAAATAAAACCCTTAAAACTTTTACTTTGAGATGTGTTTGAGTATTTAACTGAATCTTTAAGAAATCATATATTCATTACATGTAACATACAAACAAGATTTTATTGCCTTTCAAATTGAAATAATGAATTGTTGGAAAAGAGAATGAGATGCCAGTGCATCTTTGTACCCATTGCCTAAAGCTGGGGGAAAAAAAAAAATTAAATAGAATATTAGCTGCATGTCAAATCAATTCTCTTCTACTAATATTAAAGTGTTATGGAGGCAAAATAAAGAAATTAAAACTTAAAGGTTCAGAAGTTAACTTTAAATGCCAGAGTGAATGAGAGTTTGGGGATTGTTACTTAAAATTATTGCTTCCATTCTGGATTTTTAAGAATATACTAGATTATGAAATTGGGATCTAAGTATGTTATTTGTTTTCACAATAACAACTATGAGAATATCTTTTTTAATGCCTAATCAGTATGCTGTATTTGAAGCAAAAATGTTTTATTAAAAGTGTTTATTGAAATATTTTTATTTAAGAATAAAAATGACATCTCAAATCAGATGCTTCACTGAGAATAGATTTACTTTTCAGATTTATTTTTCTTTAAAGTATCTCTTAGCAGGGTTTTTTGTTTTTTTAAATGTCACCTCTCATTTGATATTAACCATTTCTTGTCCTACTAGTTTATCTACTTGCATTGAAGCAAGACTTTTCCATGCAATTGCGAAAATTTGTTTTTATTTCATTTGCTTTTATTAAACATATATTACAGGTAAAACTGAAGGCCTTCATCTTACCTTCTCCAGTAAAGCACTCATCCAATCTATCATTGTACTAATAGGGATTTCTCCAATGAATGTTGAAATTTGGAAGCCTTTTCTTAGGTTTACTCGTCATTCAGCTGGTACACTTTGCCTTTTTGGTTTTTTGCCCACTATTGGTTATATAGTGTAATGGAGCGCTCTAGTTCTGTAAGGCATATCCGCTGCATGTTGTATGTGGGTATGTGTTTTCAGTATGGAAAGCCAGTTAACCCAGTGTCATTTATTGTAGGGTCTGTCATTTCCACGCTGATTTGACTTGCCCTAATTCAAGTTTTTTTTTTTTTTTTAATTTGTTATAGCAAGGTTTTATATATGGATTCTTTTGTTTTGGGTAAGGCTTTTTCTTCTGTTGATCTGTTTGTGTAAACATGCATTAATACAAACTGCCTTAATGACTATAGCTTTGTAACATATTTTGGATCTTTTTACTCTTGAACTGCCCCCCCCCCCCCCGATTTTATTGACTCTCCCTGGGCCTTTGTAATATGAAATTTTTTTTTTTAAGGGTGAAAGAAATAATATACAATATTATTCTAATGGATTATAAACATTTATTTCTGTATTTTATTGTGAGTAGATACAATTCAAACTAAGTTGAAAAAGGCTTATAATCTAATAAAAATATACAGTTAAATAGTTCAAACAGCCAGGTATTAGGACTACATTAAGGTACATTTAACACTTATTTAAATTACATCAGTGTTAATATTTTGTTTAAACATTAAATAATTTGAAGAATTGTGTATGAAGGGATACGCTTACCCAAGTTAGCTTGTGTTATTTTTAATAGAACAAATCTTATTTCTACCATATCTTCACCTTATTGGAGTCCCTTAAAAGCCTTAAAGTCTTGCCTTTTAAAAGTATGTTTAAGAATAATATACAAATTGTGTATCCCAACAAACAATGGAGAATCGCAGGTCCTCTCTCAAATAATGTATTTCTGTGATGAGGTGACGCAGTGGTTAAACTGATTGCTAACTGAAAGGTTGGTGGTTCAAAACCACCAGTGGCTCCATGGAAGAAAGATGTGGCAGTCTGCTGCCATAGAGATTTATGGCCTTGGAAACTCTACCAGGTCGCTGTGAATCAGAATTGACTCGATGGCAGTCGGTTTGATTTATTTGGGTGCTAGACCCCATCTACCAAATAAAAAAATGAAGACAATAAAAAAATAAATAAAGTGCAAATTTTGAATTAAAACCAGTTATGAAAAAACGATGAATATTTTTACATAAACTGAAATGTGAGATTCATTATACTCTCTGTGTATGCCGTGCCGATTATTTCATAAGTAAGATTATCAAATGACAGAGATACTTTGGACAGTGAAAGCAGACATTATTAATAATTATTCCAGTGCAGTAGGCAAAATCTAGGACTGTTCTAGGCAGACTGGCATTTATGAACCCCCAGTGTGATAAGTTCTTTCTAGGTAAGGATTCAATCAATCAAAGAAACATTGGCTGGTCATTGATTAGAATTAAGTGTTGTAGACTGTTTCTAACCTACAAATCCTGAGAGACAGTTTCTCAGGAAATAATAAAAGCCAATACCTGAAATTTTGTAGTGACATAAGCATTCACAGTAGCGTCCTGGGACGAATAATCCAATCTTCATTAATTTTTGTCATTTGGTTTTGGAGGTGATTAAACCTTGGTACAAAGGAAAGGATCAGGTAGGAGTAAAAAAGTAGTTATAATATGCTACACTTGTATAGCACTTACATGCTTTTTTGTAATATCTCACTTCTAAATGTTGATGAAACACCCTTTAGGCATGTAAACTAGAAAATTACTTTCTAATTTTGGACATGAGAAAACCAAAAATCAAGGTGATTAAAAAGGATTGCACAAATTTTTTTTTTTTTAGAAACATTAAACAAACTCTTGTTGCCCTGCACTGTGTTTCATATTTTACTTCCAGATTCATCCTCAAAATAGCCCCTCAGGCAAGTGTTATCATCTCTTTTATGTAGGAGAAACAGGAGGCTCAGTGAAATTAATAAACTTCCACAAGCTCATATCTAGTAAGGGGGACATATATAATACAATGCTAGTGCTCTAATTTCTATTACTCCATGAACTTTCACTTGTCCCAGATAATGTTATTAGGCAGTGGCATAAACTCAAGGTAAGCTCAGGTTTTTGGACTCCAAGTGCACTGCAGTATCTCTTACACTTTGTTGGCTCAGTCACTGTAACTCACAGCCCTTTGGTTTTCTGTTAGATATGAAGCAACTGTGTAAAAATAAGTTATGTAAGACCAACACATATGGCTTAGTAGCTTCTTGACTTATGCATGCTACCAAAGGGCTTTTATTATTATTTTTTTTTTCTTTAATACCTGTAGAGGTATTATTCTATATTCAGAAGTAAATTCACATTTTGTGGAGCCTGAGGTTATACAATTTTGGGTCCCTTCCAAGAAAAATTATACAAAAATACTAATACAAAATTTTAACTAAGGCTGTGCAGTGAGAAACTCAAGATTAAGTTTTTACTGAGAATTTAACTTTAATTTGTAAAGCCTAAACCTGAGTTTGTGATAGCTGGCATACAAGTAAATTTAAGAATAAGTTTAGATCATTTATGATACAGTTTAGCAAGCTGGTTAATAAGCTCTGTAAGTGTGCCTAATATAGAACTAAGATAAATTACTGTGATAATGAGTAATAACCAATATTTATGACTAATACCATTTGCAGGTTACTAATAAGTTTTTTTTTTTTTTAAGTAGTATGGTTTAGAGAATCATTGTCAGATTAATGATACCTTATAATTGCCATATTGTCCCAAACTTGTAGCATCTTTGAATAAAATTTCCCTCTATTTACTCCTATTTAAGGAACCCCCTGGTGGCGCAGTGGTTAAGAACTCCACTGCTAACCAAAAAGGTTGGCAGTTTGAGTCCACCAGCTGCTCTTTGGAAATCCTATGGGGCAGTTCTACGCTGCCTATAGGGTCGCTATGAGTCAGAATTGACTCCATGGCAGCGGGTTTGGTTTTTGGACTCCTGTTTAAGACATCAGTACTATCAATACTTTGTGAAGATGGTTTTCTTCCTGAGTGGGGGAACACTTAGTTATTTCTGAGAGAAATAAGATATACATGAACAACATATATATAAAGCTGTAATTTGTATCCTGGTGAGATGTCGCTCCCTGGGATGCAAATGCAAATAATATCCGTTAAGGCTTAATTTGTGTCTCTCCTTTTAGTCTCAAAGTACTGATTAGTAGAAAGGAATAATGTCTTGATAGATTTCACTAAATATCTGCCATTCTTCTCCAAAATCTTTAGAAATCTATTAAATATGATCAGTGCTGGTACGATGATAGTAAAACTGTATGACTGAATGAATTGCTAGGTGATTTTCATCACAATATTTTAGTTTGCTTAAAGTTATATGTTAGTATGTAGAGTTTTAAAACATAAAAATAAGCTATAGAAATTTGAAGCAATGATTTTGAAATTTACCAAAAGTGCATGGTTGTAAAGATTATTTGTTATTAACCCCGCTAAAAAACCTCGCTACTGTTGAGTCAATTCTGACTCAGAGTGACCCTGTAGGACAGGATAGAACTGCCCTATAGGGTTCCAAGGAGCGCCTGGTGGATTTGAACTGCCAACTTTTTGGTTAGCAGCTGTAGCTTTTAACCACTAAGCCACCAGCATTTCCTGTTTATTAGTGTTTGTTTTTCTAAATTTGATTTTTTTTTTTAAGTCTAAATATATACATTTTGTGGACAACTTACAGTTTAGGAGAATGGGCTTTTATTGGCTTGAGTGTTATCAATTTAAAAATATGTATAATGTATATTAGTGTAAAGCAATGTCATTATATCAACGTGAGTCACTCATAAAATGCAGGACTCCAGTTCATAATGATCTTGTGAGTTAAAATTTAGACCACTCATTTTTCTCAAAACACAAATAATGTTAAAGGAAATATAATAAACACAAAATAAGATTTAATAGCTACATGAAAAAATACAATAAACACCTTTTTTGGACCAGAAATGGTATAGAAAAACCAAAAACCAAACATGTTGCCATTAAGTCAATTCCGACTCATAGTGACCCTATAGGTCGGAGTAGAACTGCCCTGTAGGATTTCCAAGGAGCTGCTGGAGGATTCAAACTGCTGATCTTCTGGTTAGCAGCTGAGCTCGTCATCACTATGCCACCAGGGCTCCAGAAATCGTATAGAAACATTTAACTATAAGCAGAGGAGTTGGGCCACCCCTCTGGTAGTCTCTGGAACCATAAATAGAGACTGCTTGGAAGTTGGACTGCTATGGGGTAACCAGTATCAAAACATTAAGCATGATGGGGGATTAGACTCACGTACCTTTGCTAGAAAGTTGATAAAAGTAGGTGCAACTACTATACAGGACCGCGGCTTTTAAAAAACTGCAAAAAGGATCTGAGACAGCTGTGCAGCCAGTGATATGGTCATGTGCCTAGGGGCACAGGGACTATCTTCTATTGTATCTCTGCTTTCTCTTCATTACCTGATTGGTGAGCTTCCAGTAAAAGACCCAGTCTGCTGTGGAAGAGAGCATGACCAGTAGTGCTGGGTGGATGCCACCATCTACCTGCTAGGAAGCAAGAGGGTAAATGCGAGGAGAGAAATATCACTCGGAATAAACCAAAAACAGAAAGTTTAAAACTATATTAGGGAATCTAATGCTATCAGTGAAAATCAAAAAACTCAACTGATAGGAGATGAATTTATCTTGATGAAATGAATCATACCATAGTCAGGACTTTAAAAATAAATGACTGTAAAATAATAATATTCGTAAGTAGAAGATAAAATTATGAAAGAAAAAAAGGTGAGTTTGATATGAAAAATATACAATTGGAAAAATTGACTGAAATGAAAACATCAATAGAAAATTTGAGATTGGATATAGTCACAGATATAATTGATGAACTAAAAAATAGACCTGAGAAATTCATCCACAATGCAGTAAATAGATATAAAGAATTGAAAAGAATAATAGAAAAGATAAGAAGCTTGGAAGACTCAAATATGTGTACTAAAGGAGCTCTTGATACAGCAAAAGAAACATCACCCTAACAGCAATGCTTCAAAGCAATTATGACAGGTAATTTTTCAGAAGAAAGGAAAACTGTAAGTCCTTCCCCTGGACACATGGGTGAAATACTGAGGATAAAGAGAGAAAGAGAAAATGGATTATTTTAAAACCAAATGACAGTTAGACTGACCCCAGTATCAATAAATGTCAGAAGCCAAGAGCACAATTTTTTTAAAGGGCTAATAATATATATGGGTTAAACTTACCGATTAGAGCATGTGACTATCAGTATTGATTAAAAACAGATACTCCAGAGAGTTATGTTTGATGTTTTATATGTTTCATATGATGTTTAGAAGAGAAAGCCCTTAAGAGAACATTGAAAATGAGGTGGTGGAAAAAAGTATCCTATGCAAACACTAACATTAAGAAAGTTAGTGTAGTGATATTAATATTTAACAAATAGAATTTTACAGGGAAAGCTTTAAGAAAAATAAAGAGAAAAATGAGTAATGACAAAACCGATCACTTAAAAGATGTAACATTCATAAATTTGTATATATATTACAATATAGCCTTACATAAAATTAGTAAGGCTTATTTGAATAAGGTTTATTAGATTGATTTAATAAATCTGTAAAGATCCCTACACCCAACTAATATAGAGTGAATGCATTCTTTTCAGGCACTTGTGGGACATCATAAACAGTTGACTATCCAGTTGCCATTGAGTCAGTTCCAACTCATGGTGATTCCACGTGTGTCAGAGTAGAACTGTGCACCATAGAGTTTTCAGTGGCAGATTCTCCCAGGCCAGGTCTTTCTTACAAGGCATCCCTGAGTGAGCTCAAGCTTCCAGCCTTTTGGTTAGCAGCCGAGTGTGTCAACCATTTGGACTACCCAGGGAGTATATATATATATATATAGTTATATGAATATGTATATATATTCCCAAACCATTACAAATAGACTGTTTTCTCTACAGCAAAACTAAATTAGAAACCATGAATAAAAATATAGCCCAAATGAAAACAATAACAAAAAAACATATGTTTGGGGTAGGGAGGAAACACATTTGTAACTCAGGAGTTAAAGAGGATGTAACAATAGGTAATATTTAAACCTGAACGACCACAACTTCCAAGGACATGTAGTGAGAATCAGCCAATAAAACTTTTACCTGATAATTTCTAATGTTAAATGTGTATAACAGAAAAAAAAAAAAAGTTTATGTATAAATAAGTGAAATCTTTCCCACAAGGAGCTGGGGGGGGGGGAGGTGGGGAGAGGAGAAGGGAGAGAGTGGTATTAGTGCTAAATAGTAAAAAAAGCAGAAGAAAGGGAATGAGAATAACAGACCAATGAAATAGAGCATAAAAACAAAACTAGGGATGATCAACAAAACAGAAAGGTGACTCTTTAAAAATAGCTTAGTAGATGATTTTCTGGCATATAACATAATAAGCAGTATATTTTAATTATCGCTGCCTTCTAATTACTGCTGTTTTATTTATTAATCAATTTTTAAATAGCATTGGCTCCATAATTAATCATTACCACTGTTTCTAGAAAAAATTATATTAATACAGAAAGAGACAATTATATTTTTGGTCAAAAATCTTGATGACTTCGTTTCTTATGTGATATAAAGTAACATTTCAATTTGTAGTTAAAAAATTGGTTGCCTGGCACCTGTCATCTTTAGTTTCCAACTCCTACATTAAACACATATCTGAGTGACTAAGCAGGCATTAGGCAGTGTCTGGGTGCCAAGTGTACAGTAGGGAATAGGATGGGAATGATCCTAGCCCCCAGAGAACTTAACTGCCTGTGAAAAAGCGGATTAAAGAAGCAAATTCAATGAAGTGCTGAGAGAGGGAACTGGGACTATACTTTGGGAACCTTTCACTAGGAAACCTAACAGGTAGCCTGCCAGAGAAGGCGAGCTGAGAAAGTGAAACTTCAACTGAGACCTGAAAGATGCTCTTCAAGTCAAGCAAAGCTAGGCGTAAGAGAGTATTCAAGGCAGAGGGAATGGCATGAGCAAACCCTGTATTGCTTGGTTTGAGCCTGAATGTGATTTTTGATCCGTAGTTGCTCATAACCAAAATATAAGCACCTATGTTTTATGATGACATTTGGTCAATTTAAACCGTTTGACTCAATTGCAGCCTCAAATCTCAATTGTATCTCAATATAATCATAATAAGACTATGAACTATAATGTAAGAATGATGATTTATGTATTAGTTTCTTTATACAATGAGCAGTCATTACCTACCTTTGAAGACTGCTAAGATTGGAGATACAAATGTTAAGCATCTAGAGGAGTGTCTGGTACAGAGAATGTGTTAATCACAGGAACTTATCATCATTGATTCTTTTAGTCCTCACAATAAATTTCTGAAGTAATTATTTTCTGATTTTAGGATTGATATTCAGAGAGGTGAAGTCCTTGCCAAGATAATGCAGGTTTTTTTTTTTTTTTTTTGGTTGTTGTTTGTTTTTAAGATCTGGTTCAGTTGTCATCTTCTTAAAAAGTTTGGTTCCCTTCTGGGTAGGATTTTTTCTCATGTGCTCTGAGAGCACTATATTTGGAAATGAACCCAGCATGTAATATATTGCACTGTAATAATCTTTGTATATGTAAGATGTATTAATATTCTCTCCCAGGCAGCTCTTAGTGGGAGAGTCCATGTTCATCTACGTGCTTACTCATGTGTAACACACAGAAGGCACATAAAGATGTTTACTAAACTGAGGTGGAAATTGAATCCCAATCTAGTGCCGTCAAGTCGATTCCGACTCATAGCGACCCTATAGGACAGAGTAGAACTGCCCCATAAAGTTTCTATTGAATAAAAAAAATAGCAGAGAATATTCTGATTTCAAATTACACTGTATTTTTACCATGTCAGAGATAGCTGAGAACAATGTCTACATTAAAACCAAACCTGTTGCCGTCAAGTCGATATCGACTCATAGCGATCCTGTAGAACAGAGTAGAACTGCCCCATAAGGTTTCCAAGGAGCAGCTGGTGGATTCGAACTGCTTACCTTTTGGTTAGCAGCCAAACACACAACCATTCCACCACCAGGGTTCCAGTGTCTACATTAGTAATATGAAAATAATGAAACAAAATCTTTAAGAATTATTAATACATTAATAATTATGATAACCGAAAATTTTCCATGACATGAGGTTTCCCCCACTTCTGTTGCATTTGAATCACAGGCCCCACTTTTGCTGTCCTTTGTTTAATTGTGGTGAAAAGAACTGTTTGTCAGGTAGCCTGTTTCTTTTCAAAGGATGAGTGCAGTATGTGAACTCAGGATTTCTTTTGACTTCTTTTACAAAAGAAAGCAAGTTGCAAAGAAAATTACATATAAGGGTCATCCTAAAAGGCATCTATTTTGAGAGAACTTACTTTTGGAGCCATAAAATAGCAATCTTTTTGCATTCAAGCATTTAAAAGGCAACCAGACTGTCATTCTACTTATTAAATAACCCAAAGAAACTGAAACCAGCAAAATGAAAACTACTGTATTATTTTTATTAACATTTCTCATAGACTTATAGTGATGGAATAAAATCTATTTAGAAATTACCAGCATTTGTTTTTTACTCTTTACTGAATTCAAGTTAAATATTTGCCAGATACATTTCACTTGTGAGATATGCAGAATGCAACCCTCCTTTTACAATTAATCCCTCAACTAGTGAGGATAGTATTGAAACATATCCGGAATTTCCAAGAATGTTTATTTGTCATGATTTTCCTATAGTTTATTTTTGTTACAGCTTGGCCAATAAGGACAGAGTAGTTGGGCAAGAATTATAGCTACCAAGCATTCATGCTTATTTCCATTATGTACTATTTTAGAAAGTAAGAGGGATTAAAATGAGAATGGATTACCCTCAAATTAGGATTACTAAATATTCTTGTATTTACCATGTTACACCTTTTTTCATTTCCATAGCACTATGAAAGGATTAAGCAAACTGTTTTTGCCTCCAAAATGTTAGAAGACTTGGGGGAAATTCTACGGCCCTTCTCTGTTTCTCAGTCATTCCCTTCAAGATAATGTTAAAATGATGAGGATAATGCTGGGTAAGTCAATTTGAAGTGATGAAAGAAATGTACTTTCCAGAGGAGTGAAAGGTCAGACTTCCAAGGTGATTATGCAAGGAACTCTAAGCTCCTCAAGAAGAATATTCACTTACAAATAACTGTCCTTCAGTATCACTGAGAAAGAACTGTGTTTCCTTGATGATGGTTATACATTTGTTGAAGCATACCACGGAGCTCAGGAATTTTTAAATTCAGCAAGATCTTGTTGGGAACCTATTGTGTGCTAGGTACTTTACTGTGCCCTGGGATTGCTGTTGCTGGTTTCCAATTCAAAGCAACCTCGTGTGACAGAGTAGAACTGCCCTCGTAGGGTTTTCTAGACTGCAATCTATGGAAGCAAATTGCCAGGTCTTTGTCTGACAGAACCACTTGGTGGGTTTGAACCACCAACATGTTGGTTAGCAGCCCAATACATAATCATTTGCTCCATCCGGGCTCCTTGCAGTGGGATTACAAATAAGGAAGAAAAACCTTCTAAATAGTTCCTAACCCATTGGGTAATTCAGACTGTAAGCTATGTTATAAAATTAAAAGAAACAAACAAAAAAAGTAAAACCTCTTACAAAGGACCCCCCCAAAAAAAAAAACCAACCCCTTTGCCGTCAAGTTCATTCAACTCATAGTGACCCTATAGGACAGAGTAGAACTGCATTACAGAGTCTCCAAGGAATGGCTGATGGATTTGAACTACTATCGTTTTGGTTAGCAGCTGCCAGGACCGAAACCCCATAAAAACCAAACTTGTTGCCCTCGAGTGGATTTTGATCCATAGTGACCCTTAAGTACAGAGTAGAATGGCCCCACAGAGTTTCCAAGGAGTGCATGGTGGATCCTAACTGCTGACCTTTTGGTTAGCAGACGTAGCTCTTAAACTTTGCCACCAGGACCTCAAACCCAAAAAACCAAACCCAGTGCGGTCGAGTCGATTCCGACTCAGCAACCCTATAGAACAGAGTAGAACTGCCCCATAGAGTTTCCAGGGAGCACCTGGCAGATTCAAACTGCCAACCCTTTCGTTAGCAGCTGTAGCACTTAAGCACTACGCCACCAGAGTTTCCCACCAGGACCTAGCAGATAATAAATGCTCAGATTTTGGTAGCTGTGTGTTATTCGAACAGCAGTGAATGTGGTAAGCAGCTAGACCGTTTTGTAATTGTTTTTTACAACACCATACCGTTACATTGTGGGACTCTGTACATGTTTGTTAAATAACTATTGAATAAAAGCAAAATAATTTAAAATAGTACAAGTAGGGAAGGGAGCACATTAAAATAGATAAAAATGTAAAATATTTTGATTTGTTATAAGATCATGGTCCTCTTAATGCAGCTTACTACCTTAATTTCTCAGGTGTCAGGATAGCATGGCAGGAAGCCAGATGGTATAGTGTTTTTCAAACACTTCACAGTCAATTGTTGGTTTGTAAAATTAATTTAATAGGAATAACAACAAGCTTTTGTTGTTGATAGATTGACTAGAATATATAAAAGTATATATGTTTTAGAAAAGATAAGTTCATGTAATAACTTTTTCAGCATATATTTCCTATTGAAATTGGATAGGTATATAATGAATTTCCTTTTCAAAATCACTGTAAAAATTTGACAATGAAAGTGTTTAAGAGTTGAGGCGCTGGAATCAAATAGCCTGGGACAAAATCCTTAGTGTATGAATTTTGGCACAGCTTCCCCATCTAAGGAATGGAAACAGTAATGGTACTCCCTAGATGGCTACTTTGTAGATTGAATGAGATCATCTGCATAGAGACTTAGCATAATGTCTGCCACATAGTATGTGTTCAGTGAGTATCGCCCTTCTTATTATTGCTGGGAAAATGCACGTTAAGTATACCTTCCAAGCGTGTTTAAATGCTCGAATCACTCTTGTGATATTGGTTAACCAATTTGTTTCCTTTATTACATTGTTTTGGCACTTCAACCTTCAGCTTCGAAAAAAAGTCAAATCTTAGAAAATTAATCAGTGGGCTGACACAGCTGAATTTTGTTTTTAAAAAAGGAGGGTTTTCTCACCTAAAGAGCTAAATTGTCTTGGATTAAATTTTTGTTATATTATGAAACAACAGTGAACTATATTTCAAGAAAATTGATTAGGAAATGTTCCCTTGATATTATAAGTAACTGGACCTAGTATAATTTTTATTTATAATTTGTACTTTTAAGTTACATTTATGTGAAAACTTATCTAGTTTAAAAAAGAAATGAAAAAAAAGTCTTTTATTCCTATTTATTTTTGGACATTGTTAACTCTTAGAGATTTACTTTAATGTATTAAGTTTTGAGACAAAATTAATGCATGCTCTTTTCTCAATAGTATAAATTACCATTTTCACTAACATATCTGTGTGTTAGCAGCCTGATGAAAAATATCACATGACTCATATTTTAAACATAGTTCTGTATTTACTTTATTAGATATTATCTCCTTTCCTTCATAAAATGGCAATTTTAAATGTGGAAATGATTTCATTTCTCATAGATTTATAGTGTAAGTAGATGCATATCCAGGTACACTTCTTCCCCCTGCCCACACACACTCACATAATGTTTATGGAATGATCTATTTTACTTCTGGGGAAATTTTTTTTTTTTTTTTTCAACTTGTCAGAATCAGGCTATGTTCATGGACTTATATTGTATATATGTGAAGTTAACATGTGTATTTTAATTGAAAAGGAGTTGAATACTGTGGCTTCAAAAAACATATAGGGCCATTTATTCCTCCAATTTTCAGAAAGTTGGAAAGTGTAGGTGATGTTTCTCAAAGTTTGAAATTTAATGATGGCAGTATCTCAGAGGTTTAAAAAAAAAATTAGATGGGTCTTGTTATGGGTTGAATTGTGTCCCCCCAAAACATGTCAACTTGGCTAGGCCATGATTCCCAGTATTGTGTGATTGCCCATCATTTTGTCATCTGATATGATTTTCCTATGTGTTGTAAACCGTGCCTCTGTGTTGTTAATAAGGCAGGATTAGAGGCGATTATGTTAATGAGGCAAGATTCAATCTACAAGATTAGATTGTTTCTTAAGTCAGTCTCTTGGGATATAAAAGAGAGGAGGGAGCAGAGAGACAGGGAGACCTCATACCACCAAGAAAACAGTACTAGGAGCAGAGCATGTCCTTTGGACTCAAGGTTCCTGTGTAGAGAAGCCCCCAAACCAGGAGCTGGCACCTAGAGTTCAGACTTGTAGCTCCGTAGGCTATGAAAGAATAAATTTCTGTTTGTTAAAGCCGTCCACTTATATTTCTGTTATAGCAGCACTAGATAACTAAGACAGGCCCTCATACATTGCCTAAATCCAAAAGTGTGCTGAAACTAGCTTGTACCAGCTCTTGAGAGTTAATTGTTAAATTTTCAGGGATTTTGGGAGCTGTTTGTTGAACATAGCCTTTATGAAAAATTAAATTATGTGAATGTGCAATGAAATAAATTCTATTGGAAATAAATGTGACAAATACTAAAAACTCATCACTTCTTATTTACTTGATTTTTTCCATTAACTGGTCCTTGGAAACTCTATGGGGCAGTTCTACTCTGTCCTATAGGGTCATTATGAGTTGGAATCCACTCATTGGCAACGGGTTTAGGTTTTTTTTGGTCAACGATGGAAATGTTCTATTGCATGTTAGCCAATAGCCACATGTAGCACTTGAAATATGGCTAGTGCTACAGAGGAGCTGAACCCTTAGCTTTATTTACTTTTTTAATTTATTTAAATTTCAGTTTGAGTAGTTATATATGGATAGTGGCTACCATGTTGGACAGTACAAGGTTAGATAGATTTGGTCCATTGGAATTTGTATACTAGGTGAACTGAGAAATAACATTTGGTACCTGGTCAGGTGCTTTTCCAAAGTGTTTTACACGTGTGTTAACTCATTTAATTCTCATAGTAGCTCTATGAGATAGACAGTATTAACCCTACTTTAAGGTTGAGGATATTGAAGTATAGTAATGTTAGTGAAACTTGTTCAGTATCACACACTGTAAAAATGATGGCAGGCAAGCCTCATCTCCGAGTAGTCTAGTTCCAAAGCCAAACCTCTTAAATATATATTACCTTTTGTGGTAAAAGTTGCAAAAGTGTTGTTCAAATATACAACTACCAAGATGGTTCCAATCTTCTATAAAAATAAGTGGGATAATATCCTGCAATTAAAAAAAAATGTAAAAAAAGAACAAAACAGATAAAGAATAATATCAATTCATAGATTATTGCATTGAGCAGATTTGTGAATCAACTCGACAGCACTGGGGTTTTGAGCAGCTCATAAATATGCAACCTAAAGTTGTCCAGGTCAGGGGTAACTATTCACATACTAATACATGCACATGGTGCCATCATGAGTAGAGGAATGTATTCACTTTATTCCTTCCAATCTCCTGAGAACTTCCAACTCCGTAGGTTTTCTAGGAGGGATTCTGTAAATATTTTTGGAGTTCAATATTTAAATTTTCACTTGTTTTAAAGGGCAATCAAAGAATTAATTTAAAAATAATTAAAATGTCCTTAGATGAAAATGTGTCCATATTGTATATTATTGGGTAATTTCTACTTCATTTGCATGTCATTGGCTAGAATTTATGTCAGATATGTTCAGTATCTCAAAAAGAAACTATTTCTTGCTTTTGAGTGAATATTACAAGGCAAACATTTCACAAATCCAGTTCTATATGGTTGTCACAACTTACCTTCAGCTTATAAGCTTTTCAGCCTGTAAATTCCATAAATAACCACATTGAATTCTCCTGGATTGTATTAGATGTCAGCAATAAATAATGTTTTTAAAAAACTACTGTAAGTTTTATGCTTCTGAAGTTTGTTAAAATACAGTGTTATTTTATAAATGCTAGTAAGTTTTTTTTCCCAGTATTATGTACTGTCCCATCCCTCACCAAAGTTAGCACTTATCTACTGTCCTTTAAGTGTTCCTCCATCCCCACCCCTCCCCAATGCTAGTAAATTTTAACATGGTAAAGTGACGTTTCTAATTACCTGTTTGCATGAGCATGAAAAAACTAGCATTTATTTAATCCCTAAAGGAAATTAGCTATAGCTCTCCCTGATCATGTTAAATATATGTTTTAAATATTCATTTATGAAAAGTATGCAAAAGAGTTTATAACAATTTTGTTTTGGGAAGATATAATAAATAGATTTCAAGTGCATTGTAATTAATTATTAAGTAAGGTAGTTCATTAATTTAGAATTTGCACTAATTAGCTCCCTTTTCAGGTTGCTTAGAAATAAAAGGTACAAATATATGTCGATTCAAAGATAGCATGAGGGAAAATCTGTACTAGTTGGATAGTACAGGGAACAGCAGCAACATACATCTGTAATTTGTGAAACCCGACATTTGGGTGAAAATAAGAAATGATTATATTATTAATTTAAATGAAACTCTTCATTAATTTATATGTGTAAACATGTATATAATATAAAAATACTGGAAATTTAAAGACGTGTCTGCTCTTAAATATTTTATAGTTGGGTAATGAAACAGATACGTAAACCAGTGGAATGTGATAAAGTATTTAGACAAGATAAGGACAAAATGCAAAGGGAGCATTTATGAAGGCCATTTTGTAAGGGCTGAGAAATAAGCTCTTGTAATACCTGTTGAAGGAGCCCTGGTGTCACACTGATTAAGTGCTCGGCTGCTAACTGAAAGGTTGGTGGTTTGAACCTACCAGCGGCTCTTAGGGAGAAAGATGTGGCAGTCTGCTTCTGTAAAGATTACAGCCTTGGAAACCCTATGGGGCAGTTCTACTCTATCTTACAGGGTCACTGTGAGTTGGAATCAACTAACAGCAACTGGTGGTGATGTTGAATACTTGTTCATAATACTTGGCTTCAAGTTTTAAGTAAAATAATGTTTGTTTTTATATATTTTGAATAACAAGCTTTATTAAAGTAGTTGGTGGTATTTGTGGGGTGATTTCAAGGAAGCATAAAAGTCTGTCTCCCCCATACCTCATTCCCAAGAAGAACTTCCATCTATATCTCTTGATTTTTCCCTGGGATTCCACACAGATTTTACTGTTCTACCTATTAAAAGCAAATAACACTGTGAGGTAACCCATTAGATGTTAGAAATAATTTATGCTAGGCTTTAGTATGAATTTGTAAGCCAATTCTATTCATAGTCAAGTTTTGATGGAAGGAGAAAAATGTTGGTTTGATTTTTCTTTGGGTTCTGTCTGTTTCTCTTTGTATGTAACTGCAATTATATATGACTTTGTAATTAGGTGAAACTGTATAGGCTTATAATTGTAAAATATTGCTGGTAGTTGCCCTTTTTATTATTATGAATTGTTCTTCTTTAACTTTAGTAATGCATCTTGCCTTAAAGTCTAATACGTCTGATAATGATATACATATACCAGCTTTCTTTTAGTTTTTTTTTTTTTATATCAGCTTTGTTTTAGTTAGTGTTTACATGGCATAAATTTTTCTACCTTTTAACTTTACATATTTCTGTGTCCTGACATTTTAAGGTGTGTCTTTTTTACAGTGTTTGTCTTTTAATTGAAGTTTTAGTACACTTATATTTAATGTAATTATTGCTATATTTTAAGTTTATATTCATCATCTTACTGTGTGTTTTCTGGTTCTCCCCCCCCCCCCCCGGTCATTTAATATAATTTTCTGACTTTTGGATTAATGAAGTATGCATTTTTATTCCACTCACCTCCCCAACACACACACACCTTAGCTAGTTGTATATTCTTTTACTATTATTGTGGAGGTATAACATATAACCTAAACTGAATAGCCTAATATGCATTAGTATTCTTACCCCTTCCTATTTAAACTCCCATGCCTTTTGTCATGCATTTTAGCTTTCATTTATCTTAAACCTTGCATGACATTATTATTATTGTTACTTTATACAGTCAATATTAATTTATATTTACCCACAAGTTTATAATTATCAGTCCTATTTTTTGGGTTATTCCTTACTGTATTTCTGTGTTTCTGTCTGAGATAATTTGCATTCTTCCTGAAGAAGTTCCTTTAGTGTTGTTTTATACTTGTTTTTGTTGCTAATTCTGCAAATATATTTCACCTTCCATTCCAGGGACATTTTTCCTTCTGAATAGAATTGTAGAAGGTATTTTCTTGCAGTTCTTAAAAAATATCATTTCATTGTCCCAAGTCAGTAGCAGAGGTAACTCAAGGATGGGTTGATTATCTTCCTCTAGTTTGCCCCGCTTATAACTATAAAAAAAAAAAAAATAGCCCTCAAGAAGTCCTAGCTATATCCTGGAGGTGTTTATGAGGGCTCCTTCTTCTTTAGCCACTCCTTTTTTTATACTCTAGTTTTTGTTTTCTCTGGACCATTAGAGTTTAGAAAGCTCTCTTCTGCTTTACAGCAGGTTTCCATTTAGATTCTTAGACTTTTGTGCTGTGTAGCTTGAGAATTAAGCTCATTTCTCTGTATTTTCTTCAGCTCCGTGTTCCTGGCCTCTTCCATTTCCTAAACCCCAAGTCTCTAGGCTTAGAGGATTGGCAGTATCTCTCTTGTTGTCTCTTCTGAGCTTTGACCTTCTTAAAGATTCTTAGCTCTTTCTTCCTCTACTAAGTGGAAAATGCCCTCAGGGGAAAAGTGACTCCTAAACTATCATCTCATTGCTGCTCTTCTCTCTGAGATCTTGGTCTCTAAAGTCTGACTTGCTTCAGTAGCTCTCCAGTGCTTCAAACAGATTTTTCAGATTTTATCCTTGAAAGCCAATCTATCATAACCAAAAGTCAACAAATTGTTTACTGAATGTCTACCATGCACCAAGAATGGTTCTAACTGCTGGTAATACAATGGTAAGGCGTATTTAAAGAAATACCAAAACATATATGTGTGTGTTTATATATACGACTCATTCCTTGACTCGAGCTAATGTTCTACTGCCTAAAATGGAAAAATGAAACATAAACAGGTAAATCTGCAGTGGTTATGTTAGAGGTAGACCAAGTATGCCTTGGGAGCTCAGAGAAGGAGCAGAGCACATAACCTCGCATGGAGGTGGGAGTCAGGAAGGTGAGTCAGGAATGCTTCCTAGAGGAGGTCTCAACATAGAAAGTAATTTCCAAGATTAAGAATGAGCTAGTCAGGTGTAAGTCATCATCTCCTTGACTCAGCAGAGCCTCTAACTATGTCACATTATTATTGATAATTTATTATTTATTACTATTGTAAAACACTAATGAGTTTGAAACTTATTAAAAATATGTTTTGAGTGTGCAAAAGGTAGTCTTAAAATTTTAACAATGGCAATTGATTTCTCCATAGGTGTTCAAAGCAATGAATATCCCACAAATCAGAAATCCTTCTCTGCCTCCCCCAGAAAAAATGCCTGAAGCCTATTCTGCAAAGATTGCTCTTTTTGGTGGTGGGCCTGCAAGTATAAGTTGTGCTTCCTTTTTGGCTCGATTAGGCTACTCTGACATCACTATATTTGAAAAACAAGAATATGTTGGTGGTTTAAGGTAATAACTACATTTATATTTATAGTAACAAAAATGATGGGGTAAAACAATTATGAATATTATTGGTTCATTATCATATAGAAACTTCAAGCTCACAGATGGTATTTTAAATGTTCTTTTTCCAAATGTTCAAATTTTGATTACATTACTCACTTAAATTTTCCAGTTGGCTTGAAGCAATATTTATTTAAAAATTTCTCTGCCTAATTCTATGAATTCAAGATGAATCTCAGTAAAATATTTTATGGCTACCAATTTAGGAAAAATTGTTTTATCCCTGTGAATCTTTGCTTTAATGAAGATATATCTAAAAATCATGGAAATTAGTGATGGGGAAAAGCAACTTCTATAGAATATTAGACTATTCATTTTTTCTTGCACAGTTCCTGCTCATATATTTTCTGCTTATAATCTCCTAAATCTTGCATGTGATTGTAAGTATGTCAGAGTCTACTGAAAATGTACTGTTGTAATATATGTTTATGGAGTGTTTGTCCCATTAATACCTTGTTAATATTTGATATTAATCAGCACCATTATTTTAAGGAAGGATTCAGTCTCATAGTCATTTTATTCACATGACAATTTATATATGAAATGGAAAATATTCACTTTATATCAGTGACTTTCAGATATTTGAGTCAAGCTTAGCAAATAGGTGGAGTTTGGTGTTTTTTAAAATAAGTGAGACTCTTATGATCACAGAGAAATAAAACTTATTATGAGTAGGGAGTGGATATTGCTTAAAGCATTCAATGTAAAAATAAGAAATAATTTGAATGAATGATATTGCTCAATTTGTTATTTTCCCTAAGCGTGCCATCTTGCATAAGAAAAAGTATGTACAACCATTTGGCCTAACTCTCGCTATATTTAGAATTTAAATTTGTGATTGCTACTGAACCATTCTTTAAGCAATGTATTTATCATATTTAGTCTTCACGGAATAAATTTAATGAAATTATAACTGTAATTTGTGCTTACATTTTTTACATTTTTCTGGCACCTCTAAATATTTGTTAATAAATGTATAAACTTCAATATTGGCCAAATGAAAATATGCTAAACCCAGGATAAGCTATCATTAATATATAACTTCAGCAGACTCATCAGGCAAACATATCACATAGTAGGAAGACCTTTTGGAGAAAATATGATGATTAAATAAAGCTGAAGAGTAAGTAACCTGATTGTCAAGAATTAATTATTTTTCTGTATTGATATTTCGCCACTAGGAGTTTTACATATATTTTATTTATTTGTTTTCCTGGGTAGCGAAATACCCAATACGTTATTTTGCTGGATTTAGACTATCTCTTTTAATGGTATTTTACCTCAGCTTTATTAATTAGGAAAAACAATCTATTAACAACATGTGTATAAGCATTGTACATTTTTTCCAATTATACACATCAGTGAATATGTGCACTAATTTCAAAAGTATGAACTGAATTGTGTGCCCTGAAAAAATAGAAAAGAAAATCTTTGCCCCTTTAATTGCCTTTTCACAAGAAGACTAAAATGGAAATAGCCCTGTTTGGGAATTATTCTCTGTTGGTAGGTGATTATTATGACTGTTAGCACCTCTATCACTTTTTAAACTCAAATGCAAACTAGACACCTAAATCATATAATTTGGCACAAAACTCGTGCCTTTATATATTTGCTGAACATTTTCTAATAGGACAGATAATGCCTGGATTAATGACCAAACTTTCCTTTTTGTCTTTTTTACTTATTTTCTTTCCTTAGCCTTTGACTCTTCCTAGTATCTAGCGACAATATGAAGCATTTAATTCTCCCTTGGATCATCCCATGGTAGAGACATTCTGCGTTGCTGTTATTAAAAAACAAACAAACAAACAAACAAACAAACAAACGCGTTACCATCGAGTCGATTCTGACTCCTAGTGACCCTGTAGGGCAGAGTAGAACTGCCCCATGCGGTTTCCAAGGCTGTAAATCTTTACAGAAGCAGACAGCCACATCTTTCTCCTATGAAGTGGCTGATGGGTTCCAACCGCCGGCCGTTCAGTTATCAGGAAAGCACTTATCCATGGCGCCACCAGGGCTCCTTGTCACTGTTACAGGATTATAAAAACTGACACTGAAATTTGAGCAGAATTATAGCCACAAAACTTTTTTGTTAATTTATTTTCTCACTTACAGATGTCTCTCATTCTCTTGTATCTCCAAAGTAGCTAAAAAAGATTACATTAGTTTTGTATTTGAAATCAATTGCTTAAAGAGGTAATGTCAAGTTTTACCATTCCTTCTCCTTGCACCCATACGGATTCTTTTATCACAGGTGAATGAGTATAACAACCATTTAAAAAAAAAAAACCATTGGAGTTGTTAAAATATACCCAGAACTTAATCCCTATTGTACTGAATACAATTGATTTGATTATTTCTGATGCTGCAACAAATTCATAAAATAATCAGTTTTCCTTCTTCCTACTGTGGTTTCTTTTTTTTAGGACATGAGTCTAAAACAGTTAAAAGGGCTTGAAATTATAATAAGAAAGATAAAGATAGTGTTAAGTATGCATGCACATATGTATTTTCTGATTTTGTCTTTTTCTTCTTATGGAAAATTAATATATATGAACTATGAAATATTTATTGGGATAGTCAGGGCAATATTGCCCTTTGCTTTAGCTATTAAAAATGTTACAGTTTTTTCATTATGCATGTGGATTGACAATAAAGGGAAACGAGGTCTAGTTGAAATAGCTATAAAAAAAATAGCAGTAGAAAATGTTTTGAAAACGTATGTGGTGCAACACACACATTCACAAAATCTGGTAACTTTAAAATAATGAATGAAAGTAAAGCTATATCAAAGTACGAGAATTGCAGCTTTAAAAAAATGGAAAGGAGTTGTCATAGGTAAATTCCACTTACCTGAAAGAAGCATGAACATACAAGAAAGATTTCTGTTATATGTCCCCCACTCCACTGAGTAACTGAGTGATTTTTGATTGCCACTAAGAAGACTTTATTTTAAAACCTTAGATTGTTAACAGGGCACAGACAGAAGAAGAAAAATGCCTTCATAAGCCAAACAAACCTGCAAAGTGATCTTTCGTATCAAATTCCATCTTATGTCTTTTATCTGTTTTCTTATCAAATAGTCTTGAGGGGTAATCTCATTTAGTTTCCTGGTTTAATTACACCTCCCCTGGTAATTACTTAAAAGAATAATATCTGTCCTGAAATTCTCTTTGTCCTGATCAACAGACTCATACGTATAAACCCTATCTATCTTTTCTTCATAAAGTTCACAACACCAGTATTGTTCCTGTTTCTGAGTTTGCCATATCACAGGTGGAATCACCCAGAAATATGGGAATTATCTGAACTACTCTCAATTTCCTGGTGATTATATTTTCTGGTAGAGCCCTGGTGGTGCAGTAGTTAAGAGCTCAGCTGCTAACCAAAAGGTTGGCAGTTTGAATCTACCAGGCACTCCTTGGAAACCTTATGGGGCTGTTCCACTCTGTCCTGTAGGGTCACTATGAGTCAGAATCTACTCTGTGGCAATGGGGGTTTGGTTTTATTTTGTTTATATTTTGGGAATACTTCTAAAAATGTCTTCTTATCCTTCCATCTCCATTGTCCTTAATGTCTCACTTCCTGCACTGCTGCAATACCTTCCAAATGGTTCTCTTGACTTCCTGACTTGTCCTTTTCAAATCCTTTCTCCTCATGGTTTTCAGATCTGATAATATCACTGTTTTGCTTGAAATCTTTCAATATTTCTCCATAATTTAAGAGATAAAAGGTGTGGCATGGCACAGGAGGCCCTCCATGACCTAACATCTACCTGTCTTTTCTCTTTCATTCATTCCTTGTGTAAGTATTTGTTGATCACCTACTGTATGTACCTCAGGCACTAGAGCTACAACAGTGAACATTCTAGCAGTGAGAAGACAGACAGTAAACAAAGAAAGAGAAAATATGTTAAGTAATGATAAGTGCAACGAAGGAGTTTAGTGGCATATGTAGGATATTTGATGCCTGGAGTGGATAATACTTGTCTTCTAGTCTGAACTATAAAATTATTTCTACTAAGAATCATGTAGTATAAATGATAATTAGCTTTTTATTCATTCTTACGAAACAAAACATTGACAATTAAAGCAAAAATAATTTCATTATCAAAGATATTGTTCACATTGTTGCTCCTATTGATCCTGCAAAGTGACAGAATTGAAGTAATTCATTCATTTCCTAATTTAAACAATCAAGTCTTTAAACAATGGAATACACCTACTCCTCATTTATCAGCTATCTCATTATCCGACGTTTCCCACTTACGACAATAGTAAAAATTCTACTATCCTACTATTTTGCGTATTAAGCAGGAAGCCCCAAGCCTTGGTAACTTGCCAGGTCTGCAGGGCAGAGGAGACTCCTGGATCACAAAGGGCTTACAGGGGTGGAAGGGGAGCCCTGCAGGTAACTCTGCAAGGGAAGCTCTGGTCCAGCATAGGAGGAAGGTGGAGTGGTTAAGCTGTGGGCCCTCCAGTCACACAGCAGGGCTTTCTCCAGGTTTGTCTCCTCCAAGCCTCCACCACAGAGGAGTAATACATAACTGGACTTGTCACAGTGATGAGCACATCAGTAAATCATAACTGTTATTGTTTTCATGATCATATTTTCTAAATAAAATCGGACAAATGAATGGTCTGAAAACAGAAAAAAAAAAAAATCCTCCATTTTAACATAATGCCAACTTTTGCATAACAACCTGGTCTTTGGAAGCATGTCTGTAAGTGATCAGTGGGTGCAGTATTACAGGGGTGGAGACGTATACTGTTGGCAGGGAGTTGACGTGAGAAATGTCTATAGCTGAACCAGTGTGTATTAGGGATCACTGTTTAACTGAGATTTTTCAGATTAACTTCCCTGTAGAACTTAATGCTTATTAAAGAATGGGTAATAAGAATGGGATAATTTCAACCTTCCACATATATACCTATATATTACATAAAAAGTACTATAGTATAGTACATATACTATATGTTGTTGTTAATTGCCATTGAGTCAGTTCTAACTCATAGTGACCCCGTGTATAAAAGAATGAACATCTGCACAGTCGTGGGCCATCTTCACAATTATTGCTGTTTGAACCCCTTATGGAAGCCACCGTGTCAGTCCATTTCGTTGAGGGTCTTCCTTTTTTTTTTCACTGACCTTCTGCTTTACTGCATATACTATATACTCTACATTCAGTAACTGTAAGTGTTATTTAGAATTTAGACCCACAGTTACCTTATTGAATTTAAAAGTGTCGGAATTGCTTTCGATCAATTTGCTATTCATTATCTGTTCTCCATGGGTTGTAATATATTTATTTCTACATCGGCTTCTTCTGTAGCTTTTGTTATAGTTGAAAGTTGCCACTGAGTTGGCTCTGACTCATGGCAAACTTATATATATAACAGAAGGAAACGTTGCCCACATAATATTTTGCCATGCAACTAAAAATTTGAATATCCTCGGGCACACATTATGTGATATGCAAAATATCCCTGTAAGAGATACTTATTCCTTTAATACTGATCAATAAAGACACGTTGCATTTTTTAAGACAGGTCTTTTTTTTTTTTTTTTTCTCAAATGCTTCTTTCTTTTTGTTTTAGTACATCTGAAATCCCTCAATTCCGGCTGCCGTATGATGTTGTGGATTTTGAAATTGAGCTTATGAAGGACCTTGGTGTAAAGGTAAATACTGCTCAAAGGAAAAGAGTAAGCTCTAAAGACCAACAGCAAAATGTCATGCATTTTGAGAAAGAACAATTAAAAGCTACACCAGGCAGAAGCAGAAAGATGCTTCCCCTTGCTTAGGGCATTTGTCTGTCTAGTGTCTGAATGCCACTAGCCTGGAAAAGGGCAATCAATAGTTCTCATCTGGCACGCCTGCATGTGATTAATTGTCTGTAAGAAACAAATTCCTAAATTGCTTTAGGGGTTCAGTGCAGCTAATAGGAGGATTTGGTTTCTTTAATCATGTTTTTTGCATGCAAATTGTGCACACTCTGAAATATTCACATTTCACAATTTGGAGTGTGGCTTCTTACAGTGGTTTATTTTTACTTATGATGTGTATCATATTAGTGATGGTAATGTGATAACCCTCTCTCAACATAAGCGCTAAGTGACTGGGGTAAAAACAACAGCTTTGTGTTATTGTTTTGTGAACTAAATATTGTGTTGTTTGTTTTAAGATAGTTGAAAAGTTGATGCATTGTGTTTTTAATATGTAACTGTTAGATGCTGCCATTTTCAATTAATTACGAATATACCCTGGCAGTTCACTTGCACATGTTGTTATTGTTGTTTCAAAAATGTTAGTTTTCCTTAGAGATATAGCACAATAGCTTAGCAAAGTACTATGATTTACATAATATATTCTGTAAGTAAATGCAACAGATATTTTGAAAAGTGATTAAGGAACTACTCTTGGCTCTTGCATTTAGCCAATAAAGATTAAAATTAATTAATAAAATGAGAAACACTCAAAACAATGTTTCTGTTATTTTGCCCTTCTAAATAATTTTATTTGGCAATGACGGGGTGATGAAACATGTAAACATAATCACTAAACAAAAAGTGTGAAAGCAAGAACACGGTACAGGTGGTCCCCAATTTACAACACGGTTCCATTCAGGAGACTCTGCTGTAAATTGGTTCTGACATAATTTGAAAACCTCTTATATATTTATTTTTTTTTAAGTTTTCATTATTATTGTCTTTTATTATCAATAAATTTATTTTTATAAATCGGATCTTTATTTGTCTTTGCGGGTTGGAAACATTACATATGAACTTACAGATATATTTTAATACATGCATAAAAAATACACAGATCATAAAAATTTACCCAGATGATGAAGAAGAGTTGGATAACACTGGCATTTTGTCCATTGCAGTAATTACTCCACTTGTGGAAGGTTCTGGATCATTTGGATTATCCCTGGGAATGAGAATAGCATTTCTAGTCAGAAAACTAGTTACAGTTGTCTGTATGGTCCTTTTCTTTTTTTCTTCCTATATTTTGAGGGTAACATTTCACTCCTCCCTGAATCTGCCTGTTGACGTTAGCAGAGAAATCAGCGTTTGGGTTCATGTTTTCAAGCAACTGAGGTCCCCAATTTAGTTTAGAAAAAACACCCGAGAATGATAATATAAGCAAATTATGAGCTGCAGCATTGTATGTACTACATATTATTAACAATAAGATGTACATTTGAAAAAAAGAGGGTCGTAAGTGCAGTTTGCTGTAACTCAAATACATCGTAAATCGGCGACTATCTGTATGGTTGTGCATAACTTTATGAAAAGCCAACCATCAAAAATGCAATGTTCAACATAAATAATTTAGGGGGGATTATTTGCTTTACAAAAATGTATTTTGAAAATTTATTTAAATGTCTTTTATTTTTAATATAAATTGTAACCTAAATGCCTTTAAATAAGAAAATGCTTATTTATTAAGACTTTGAACTAATAAATTAGGGGTTACTACCAATTGGAAAGGAATCAGAAATTAATTTTACAAATTTTTGAATTTATTATGTAAGTAATTGCAAAGATGCATTTAATTTTCACAGTATATTGAATACATTGCATAAATTAAAACATGCTCATAATTCTTATATGAAAAGTCATCAAGATATAATAGCAGTCAATGTAATGAGTGCAAGAAAATATGTATTTTAGTTGTAATCATGCTACACTCTTACTTTATATTCATATAACCTTGGCAAAGTAAATTAATGCTCCTAACCTTGGTCTGTTTAAAAGTGAAAATATGCTGCTAACATCTGTATAAAATATACACGTATCTGTTTATATATGCATAGAGTATCTCTGGAAAGTTATAAGAATCTCATAGCACTGATTACCTCTGGAAATGTGTGAGAAAGACATCATTTTGTACATTTTGAATTCTGAACCCTATGATTTTATTACATTATTGAGAAAAAATTAAAACCTAAGATAATGAGGAGGTTAATAATAATGTCTTGCCCACTTCTCGTGGTGTTTGAAGATGCAAAGGAGATAAAATATTCAAACTTGCTTTGTGAACCATAAATCACTATCTGAGGAGATGCAGCAATGAGATTCCTCTTCAGTTCTGGAATTCCTTGCATCTGTTCACGAGACACTTGCAGCATTTATGATCTTTCAACTTTTGTAAAATAGAAGATATGTTTTAAAAATGTTCCATACAGTTGTTACCTCCTTTCCCTCATCATCCACATTCTTCTTATAATTGGCTTCTGTTTGCCCTAAGTTATATACAACTGACATTATATATTTTAAAAAACAAAAAAAAAACAAACCAATTGCCATCAAGTCAGTTCAGACTCATAGCGACCCTGTAGGACAGAGTAGAGCTGCCCCATAGCGTTTCCAAGGAGCAGCTGATGGATTCGAACTGCTGACCTTTTTGTTTGCAGCCTAGCTCTTAACCACTGTGCCACCAGGGCTCCATATATTTTAAACTCAACAATAATTTCCTGAAAAGAAAACTGTTTGACCCCTGTCACTCTTCCTCCTTCCCTCTCCTTCTTGCCTCCCTTTACTTCCCTCCCACACTCTCCTTTTTCCTCTCCATCTTCCACTTCCTCTGTCTGTCTTTCCTTTCATGGTCTACCATTATCTTGTTTATCCTCCTATTCTTCTGTTTTTTTTTTTTTTTAATAGTTTTGTTTTATTTATTCAATAAATAATTATGCGGTTTACTTTTGCCATGTAGTATGCTGAGGACTAGTCTAGCACCATCATTTCTTTTCAAACTCCACGGTATTCTTAGTAGTTTAATGAGCATATCATTCAAATAACATAAACTCATCATATCTAAAACTGAATTTTATTTATCATCTTACCTCCCAGTTATCTCCTTTAGATGAATTTATTGTTGAATAATTTTTTTTCTTATCCATCTAATAACCTTATGGGGTCCCATGTGGTTAAGCGCTGAACAATTACCTCTTAACTGAAAGGTTAGTGTTTGAAACACACCTATAGATGCCTTGGCAGTAAGGCCTGGTGATCTGCTTCCAAAATGTCACAGCTTTGAAAACCCTATGAAGCACAGTTCTGCTTTGCCCACACAGGATCCCAGTGAGTCAGATCAACTCGACAGCAACCAAGAACAAACTTACAGATTAGTTCTTTTTCTAAGATTTATTTTCTATTGATTCTTCATGAATTTTTTATGTCAAATATCATAAGAATATAATGAAAATGTTATTTACTATTTGTACTTTTCATATATTTTTTCTTACCCTATTTCATTGACTGGAATCTCTAGTGTGTTATAAAACAGCGATGATACATGGCCTTTTTTTCTTGTCTCTAAGGTAGAATTTTTAATCAGATCAAGTACTTTATTTTTCTAGTCTTAATTACAAAAATTTTTAGTTTTTTACAAAAAATTAATGAAGAAGAGGTGCTAAATTTTTCCAACTGCCCTTTCTTAAAACTTTGTTTTTATTATTAGCTGCTATTGTAGATTTGGCCCTCAACTCATGGCAACCCCATTTAAAAAAGGATTGGACCACTGTGATCCATAGGGTTTTCACTGGCCGATTTTTCTAGACGTAGATCTCAAGGCCTTTCTTCCTAATCGGTCTTAGTCTGGTAACTGCACAGAAACCTGTTCAGCATCCCAGAAACAGGCAACTCTTCTTTAAAATGGGTGCATTTTAAAACATAGTTGCTGTTAATATGTTGGATTTCTGGAATATGTCTAGTTTGCATCGTATTTTATTGTATTTGCACATATAGAACTAGATTTGTTTTCTCAATGGTTTAAAAATTTTTCTTTGATATTCACTTATTTATACAATGAATATTAAGACTGGAAATTTAATAGTGATTAAGTGAAGTATTGACTTATTTTAGAGTTTGTTGCTGCTCTTGTAGAGTGTCAAATCTACTGAAAGCCTAATTTTGTTTTATTATTATTATTATTTTCTCTTATCTTTATGAGTTTTGTGTAATAGAAATATTCTAGCTTTATAAAAATACACATGCAATTACATTATTTTATTGTTCGCAAGAATATTGTCATGAGACTTACCTTTCTACTAAATTTGAAAAATTTATTCTTCTGACTTCAAAGCCTTTTTATGAGAGACAGAACTTGACAAACTTTTTTTCTTCATTTTTTCCATGGTTATTGGTCTTTTCCATTTACTTTAGTTTCACTTCAATTTGGCCAGTATGTATTTTCTACAAAAATCTTCCATTTCATTGAGACTTTTGAAATTATTAGCCTATATTTTTTTATTTAAATATGCTATTCCTTAATAAAAAATAAATCTCACCTTACCTGTGATTATGTTTTCTTTCATATTTTTTAAAGTTATACATTGTGTTTACTCTTTTTTGCTTGATAATACTAGGTACTGGTTTCTTTACTTTTTTTTTTTTCTTGGTAATACTAGATAGTAGTTTCTCTAATTAATGTAGTCTTGGTTCTTTTTTTTTTTTTTTAAAGAACCAACTCTCAGAGTTTTATGTCTTTTTATTCAGTAATTTCTGACTTCATTTTTATTGTTTCCTCCTGCTATCTTTACCTTATTTGTTATTCTTTTTTAACAACTCTTGAGTTGCATACTTATTTAATTTTCATTTTTCCAGATAGAATAATGAAGGCATTGGAAATTATTAATTCCTCTCTGAATAAACCATGTCAGCATCCATAAGTTTTTGTTATTTTATTATTGCTATTTTTCTTTGAGTAATTGTAACTTTGTTTTTCCTTTTACACCAGAGTTGTTTCTGCATTCTTTATTTAGTTTTGTATCTCCTTTAATTGGTACATGGATTTTAAAAGTAGAATTTCCTTTTCTTTTTAACATGGTGCCTTTTTTTTTTTCATTTTCAATTGCTTGTTTCAAAAATCATTTTCTTGATTTTTAAGTGCAAAAAAAACACACATCTAATATTCATTACTGGTTTTGGAAGTAACTCATTTGTACAAATTAGTTTTTTAAAAATTTCTTTAGTGGCATGATCTTTTGTTTCAAAATGTTTTCACAGGTCTTGTATCTCATTTTGTTTAATTTTTTATTTTTTGCCATCCTTGAACAAAGGGAAGTATATCAAGCCTAGTATTTTTTCAAAAAGAGAATTAGAGAATTTTTCTTAGATCTGTTTCCTATCTACCTTGATTTTTCTTAAAACCATTTTTTACTTTTTGAATGCTGACTATACCAGTTAGCTCAGTGGATCAGCTTTTGAGGAGTCTGAGGAAAGCACCATGGTTGTGCGTGATGCCCCCTACGGGATGTGGATTCTTCTGTTTCCTTCCTGTCTTGGCTTTTGCATAGGGTCCAGCTTTCAGAATGTAGTTTTTTAATTTGATTGGTCTTTATTTCATGGGCCCACCTTGCCAGCATCTGCTCCTTCTTGCTATTATTATTCATGGTGGCAAGGAAGTATATTTCTGACACCTGCTTAAATCAGTTGCCATCAAGTCGATTCTGAGTCATGGCGACCCCATGTGTGTCAGAATAGAACTCTGCTCTGTGGGGTTTTCGATGGCCGATTGTTCAGACATAGATTTTCAGGCCTTTCTTCTGAGTTGCCTTTGGTGGACTCAGACCTCCAACCGTTTGGTCAGCAGGTGAATGTGTTAACCATTTGCACTACCCATTGTGTATTTGATTATATATTGAGTCAGGAACTGGATCTCATTTGTCACTTTATTGTTTAAAGAGCCCAGCATAGTTTATTGAACATATTAAGCAAGCTGTGAAAGTTTATTAACCTAATTTTAATTACACTGACTTTGTTCCTGCTACTTCATTAAAAAGCAAAAATGCATTTAATTCTTAAATCTGTTAGTGTTGTGTATATTATACAATTTGGAGTGTATGTAAGCCCATGTATTAAAAGAAAAGAATTGTCTCGTATACAAATATTAGTCCAAAGGACTAATGGACCGCAACTACCATGGCCTCCACCATTCTGAGTCCAATACAACTAGATGGTGTCTGGCTACCACCACTGACTGCTCTGACACAGATCACAATAGAGGGTTGCAGACAGAGCTGGAGAAAAATGTGGAACAAAATCCGAACTCACAAAAAAAGACCAGACTTACTGGCTTGACAAACACTGGAGAAACCTCGAGAGTATGGCTCCCAGACACCCTTTTAGCTCAGTAATGAAGTCATTCCCAAAGTTCACCTTTCAGCCAAAAATTAGACAGGCCCATAAAACAGAACAAGACTAAAGAGGCAAGGACTAGAACAGCCCAGGGGCAAGGACTAGAAGGCAGGAGGAGACAGAAAATCTGGTAATAGGGAAGGCAAAGTGGAGAAGGGAGAGTGTCAGCATGTCGTGGAGCTGTTAACCAATGTCATAAAACAATATGTGTACTAACTAACTGTTTAATGAGAAGCTAGTTTGTTCTGTAAACCTTCATCTAAAGTACAGTTAAAAGAAAAAGGTCTCATATATGCATACACACACACTCATAGAGAGTTAGTTTTGACTCTTTCAGTTCTTTTTGATGTTAAAGATTAAAGTTTTAATTAAGAAAATATGTTAAAACATACTATTTAAAATGTTATTTCTTATAGATAATTTGTGGTAAAAGCCTCTCAGTGAATGAAATGACTCTTAATACTTTGAAAGAGGAAGGCTACAAAGCTGCTTTCATTGGAATTGGTGAGTAGTTTACATTTAAATATTTTTATCTGTACTATTATTTTTTTTTTTTTATTTTGTGACAATACAAGAAGAATGCCTGTCTTCATTGTCAGGACCGGAGTTGTATCTGTTTACGCACTGGTAGACAGATAAGAGTGGCCAAAGAAACTGAATTTCTGTTTTAGACCTAGATGTGTTGCCCCCTGATTATGGATAGACTTTGGTAAGACAGTTCTTATCTCACATTCTCTCAGTACATCATCATCGCCAGTGACATTCTGTAGGAGGCAAAATGTTTTCCATTCATGCCACAGAAGCA
The DNA here is from genome assembly GCF_024166365.1 of Elephas maximus indicus. Taxonomy (NCBI): domain Eukaryota; kingdom Metazoa; phylum Chordata; class Mammalia; order Proboscidea; family Elephantidae; genus Elephas; species Elephas maximus. The sequence continues at coordinate 142,933,332 of NC_064821.1, forward strand.
AAGACACTGGTCTCAGAGATGTCTAGATGCTGTAGCTTTCTCATTATTTATAACAATTTGACTAAATGATGATAAAGGACAGAGTTGGGTTTTTTTTTTTTTTCCTTTTTATGCAATTTTTGGTCAAATTTTTTCTACAGGCTTCTCATATTAAATTGAATTTTAAAGACATTCATTCACACTTGTGAAAGTCACACAGTGGATATCTGCTAAGGTTCTTAATGTTTCTTATAGTTCCATATTTTGCCTAAATATCCCAACAGAGGTTGAATTTTCTAAAAATTTCTTTCGACTTACTTTTTACTGAGACCAAGAGAGAGAGAAAGAAACATACAAACAGTTGGTTTAATTTGATTTTTGAAGAATTTTATATTCTTTCTCTATTATGATTATACTATGGAGAATTATGGAAACTGTTGCTGTTGTTGTTAGGTGTTGTCGAGTTGGTTCTGACTCATAGCAACCCTATGCACAACAGAATGAAATGGTGCCCGGTCCTGCACCATCCTTAAAATTGTTGTTATGCTTGAGCCCATCGTTGCAGCCACTGTGTCAGTCCACTTCGTTCAGGGTCTTCCTCTTTTCTGCTGACCTTGTACTTTACCAAGCATGATGTCCTTCTCCAAGGACTGATCCCTCCTGACAACATGTCCAAAGTATGTAAGACGCAGTCTCGCCATCCTTGCTTCTAAGGAGCATTCTGGTTGTACTTCTTCCAAGACAGATTTGTTCGTTCTTCTGGCAGTCCATGGTATATTCAATATTCATCACCAACACCACAATTCAAAGGCATCCATTCTTCTTCATTCTTCCTTATTCATTGTCCAGCTTTCACATGCATATGATGCGATTGAAAATACCATGGCTTGGGTCAGGCGCTCCTTAGTCTTCAAGGTGATATATTTGCTCTTCAACACTTTAAGGAGGTCCTTTGCAGCAGATTTACCCAATGCGACGCATCTTTTAATTTTTTGACTGCTGCTTCCAAGGCTGTTGATTGTGGATCCAAGTAAAATGAAATCCTTGACAACTTCAATCTTTTCTCCATTTATCGTTATGTTGCTCATTGCTCCAGTTGTGAGGATTTTTGTTTTCTTTATGTTGAGGTGCAATCCATACTGAAGGCCGTGGTCTTTGATCTTCATTAGTAAGTGCTTCAAGTCCTCTTCACTTCCAGCAAGCAAGGTTGTGTCATCTGCATAACGCAGGTTGTTAATGAGTCTTCTTTTAATCCTGATGCCCCGTTCTTCTTCATATAGTCCAGCTTCTCTTATTATTTGTTCAGCATACAGATTGAATAGGTATGGTGAAAGAATACAACCCTTTCCTGACTTTAAACCATGCAGTGTCCCCTTGTTCTGTCCAAACAACTGCCTCTTGATCTATGTAAATGTTCCTCATGAGCACAATTAAGTGTTCTGAAATTCCCATTCTTTGCAATGTTATCCGTAATTTGTTATGATCCACACAGTCGAATGCCTTTGTATAGTCAATAAAACAGAGGTAAACATCCTTCTGGTGGTCTCTGCTTCCACCCAGGATCCATCTGACATCAGCAATGATATCCCTGGTTCCACGTCCTCTTCTGAAACCAGTCTGAATTTCTAGCAGTTCCCCGTCGATATACTGCTGCAGCTGTTTTTGAATGATCTTCAGCAGAATTTTACTTGCATGTGATATTAATGATATTATTCTATAATTTCCATATTTGGTTGGGTCATCTTTCTTGGAAATAGGCATAAACATGAATCTCTTCCGGTCAGTTGGCCAGGAAGCTGTCTTCCATATTTCTTGGCATAGACGAGTGAGCACCTCCAGCAATGCAACTGTTTGTTGAAACATCTCAATTGATATTCCATCGATTGCTGGAGCCTTGTTTTTCGCCAATGCCTTCAGAGTGGCTTGGACTTCTTCCTTCAGTACCATCGGTTCCTGATCATATGCCACCTCTGGAAATGGTTGAACATCACTAATTCTTTTTGGTATAATGACTCTGTATTTCTTCCAACTTCTTTTGATGCTTCCTGGGTCATTTAATATTTTCCCCATAGAATCCTTCACTATTGCAACTCAAGGCTTGGATTTTTTCTTCAGTTCTTTCAGCTTGAGAAGCACCGAGCGTGTTCTTCCCTTTTGGTTTTCCATTTCCAGCTCTTTGCACATGTCATTATAATACTTTACTTTGTCTTCTCAAGCCGCCCTTTGAAACCTTCTGTTTAGTTCTTTTACTTCATCAAATCTTCCTTTTGCTTTAGCTGGCTGACGTTCGAGAGCAAGTTTCAGAGTCTCCTCCAACATCCATCTTTCTTTCTTTCCTGTCTTTTCAATGACTTCTTGCTTTCTTCATGTATGATGTCCTTCCACAACTCATCCGGTCTTTGGCCATCGGTGTTCAATGCATCAAATCTATTCTTCAGATGGTCTCTTAATTCAGGTGGGATATACTAAAGGTCATATTTTGACTCTCGTGGACTTGCTCTGATTTTCTTCCGTTTCACCTTGAATTGCATATGAGCAATTTATGGCTGTTCCACAGTCAGCCCCTGGCCTTGATCTGACTGATGATATTGAGCTTTTCCATCATCTCTTTCCACAGATGTAGTCAATTTGATTTTTGTGTGTTGCATCTGGCAAGGCCCATGTATATAGTTGCCATTTATGTTGGTGAAAGAAGGTATTTACAGTGAAGAAGTTGTTGGTATTGCAAAATTCTATCATTCGATCTCCGGCATTGTTTCTATCACCAAGGCCATATTTTCTAACTACCAATACTTCTTCTTTGTTTCCAACTTTCACATTAAAATCACCAGTAACTATCAATGCATCTTGATTGCATGTTCGATCCATTTCAGAATGCAGAAGCTGATAAAAATCTTCTATTTCTTCATCTTTGGCCCTAGTGGCTGGTGCATATATTTGAATAATAGTCGTATTAACTGGTCTTCCTTATAAGCGTATGGATATTATGCTATCACTGACAGCATTGTACTTCAGGATAGATCTTGAAATGTTCTTTTTGACAATGCATGCATCGCCATTCCTCTCCAAGTTGTCACCCCAGCATAGTAGACTATATGATTTTCCGATTCAAAATGGCCAATACCAGTCCATTTCAGTTCACTAATGCCTAGGATATCGATGTTTATGTGTTCCATTTCATTTTTGACGATTTCTAATTTTCCTAGATTGATACTTCATACATTCCAGGTTCCAATTATTAATGGATATTTGCAGCTGTTTCTTCTCATTTTGAGTCGTGCCAAATCAGCAAGTAAAGGTCCCAAAAGCTTTACTCCATCCACATCATTAAGGTCGACTCTACTTTGAGGAGGCAGCTCTTCCCCAGTCATCTTTTGAGTGCCTTCCAACCTGGGGGGCTCATCTTCCAGCACTATATCAGACAGTGTTCCACTGCTATTCATAAGGTTTTCACTGGCTAATGCTTTTCAGAAGTAGACTGCAAGGTCCTTCTTCCTAGTCTGCCTTAGTCTGGAAGCTCAGCTGAAACCTGTCCTCCATGGGTGACCCTGCTGGTATCTGAATACCTGTGGCATAGCTTCCAGTATCCCAGCAAGATGCAAGCCCCCACAGTACGACAAACTGACAGACACATGGGGGATTATGCAAACTAAATATGTTCAATTATTAGTGATTTTTACTAAAGTTTTATTTTAAATCTTTTTTTTTTATGCCATGTTTTTTCACTTATGGCATACTGATTCAAAGACTAATCCCGAATTTTTTATATGAGTTTTGGATTTTGAGATATATGATCTGGTAATATAAGCCACCTATAATGTGAGTGACACTCTGGTGCTAACCATCTGTGGAATGACAGTATACCAATGAGAACTAAATAGTTTGTTGCAAGCGCCTTTGTAATAGGGATCCCTGCTGGTGCAGTGGTTAAAACATTTGACTGCTAACCAGAAAAGTCAGTGGCTCAAAACCACCAGTGGTTCCATGGAAGAAAAATGTGGCAGCCTGCCTTAGTAAAGATTTACAGCCTTGGAAACCCTGGGGCGGGGGTCACTGTTAGTCATAATGGTCTCCACGGCACTGGGTTTGGTTTGGCTTTTCAACAGAGTTACATGGGAAACCTCTGGGTTTTCCAAATATGACACAGAACAACCAGAACAAATCCATTGGGGCTCCCTATCACACAGGAAAGTCATAATCATGCTTCCACCATTATCTCACATTAAAAAAGGAAAAAAATGGCAAAAGTTTATAAAACTAACACATCTAGGAAGTATTATCCTATGCAGCAATGAGGCTCCAGCTTCAGTTGGCTGAGCCTCATGCATTTCAGATGGAACCACCTCAATGCTAAATGCATTAGACCAGGATAACTACCTAAGAGATTCAGAGGCATAAAAAGTGGCTAGTATACCTTTAAACCAATTAATAAAATCAACATAGGTCCCTCCTCATGTTTTTTACTTTGTCTCTTCTGCACTTCACACTCCTTGAATATGAGTATCTAACTAGTAAACCTACATAGAGATGAAAACTGGGTGACATTTGTTCTGGACTTCGCTATTTCATTTCAGTTCTAGGGTGAAATCATCAGAAGTACTTCTTAGCCAACTAAAGTTTTCTCATCAGAATTCAATGTACTCTCTTATTAGATAATTGCTACCAAGTTTAAGACCATCTCTAACATTCCCTTTATATAAATGAAACATTACTGAGAAAAGAATACATTTTGCACTGTCTTTTAGCTCCTCAATGTCTGTATTCAATCTCCTTCCTTTCAGAAACTTGGAAGTGCCATTACCATCAGTATTTCATTTAAGTTTTTTTTTTTTTATCATGGCATTTTTTTTTTTTTTTTATCATGGCATATACCAAGAATAGGAAGGAGAAAAGGTCTGATATTTTCCCTAGGTTCCACTTTTAGAGCTTCTGTACTTGACTTTCATTTACATTCTTAGCATCATATTTTGTTGAGAATTTAACCTAAGGAAGGAAGGAAGGATCTATCAAGTATATCCTACTAATGTTGGAAATATTAGATCAGTGATTTCCTGTTACTCTCAGCAATCAGATGATCAAAAATGCTTTGTCAATAATATATGGAAAAAATGTAATCGGTCAATAGGGTCTGAAGTCTTGGTGATGTTATCAAATAGCTGTTTGTAATTCATCTGCGTGCTTTCTTACAGGAGATGTACAAAGAGTCCAAGTACTGAAGATATAGGTGCCAAATAAATAACCAATACATTGCAATATCTCCAAATTAATTGCCTAAGGAGCAAGTTATTTCAAAATTTGGAATTATTGAAAGGTTTATCACTCTGAATGGTTGTAGCTTTAAGAGACGTTCTCCATTGCAAGAGTCAATAATGTTTTAGCTTTTTTCTTTTATTTTGTTAAGATTCTTTACGTATGCTATTTGATAATATTACACTTGTTCACAATACAGTCGTCTCCATTTGACTCTGCACTGAGGTGTTAATACAGCATTTAAAATGTGGAATCCTTTCATATGTGGCTGTGCATTTTCCTGCTGAGAAGTGAATCTTTTGACATTTTGGTGTAGTGATGTGAGGGATGCAGTTATGTTCCATTTCAGTATTTTGCAGGAAATATATACAAGAAAGTTTCATCTTGTCAAATAAATAAATAAGCTTCAGTCTGTAGGAGACAAGTAGCCTTATCCTCCAGGAAATGTTTATTTGACACTCTTTGATAGCTGATTTGGGAATTTATGACCTTTCTGTTACCATATTAACTTGGGCAACCTCACATCCTTCCATGCTTTTGCCAATTATTCATGTTTCTATATTGTAAATAAGCTTTACTCACTTAACTACTCTTTTCTCATGCAGTTTGGAGGTATAAATGTTGGAATATGAATTCTGTATTATTTAGGATACAGGTTTGGCTGCTTTAATAAAAGAAAACAATAGAAGCTTAAACAAGATTTGTTTAGTTTTCTCTCACGTTGCAGTGTGCACCATCCACAACACCTGACTTCCATTATTTAGGCAATAGGTTGTCAACATGTCCACATTTCCAACCAACAGAAGTGGGGAAAGAAGGAGGGGAGCATCTTTCCTTATAAGTTCATGACGCAGCAGTTTCACATATCACTTGTCTTTTGCTTATTATCTAGACCCTGGTCATACAAACATACTTAACAGCAAAGGATACTGGGAAATGTAGTATTTAGCTGGGCGGATATATCCTGGTTAAACTTCTATTGCTATAGAGTGAACAGATAACAGATATGGACTACGGAAACAAAGTCTTTGCCGTAAGTCGAAATCATCATTGGTATGTGAGGCACAGGGCTCCTTATGAAAGATATCAGTAAAGCACTTAGTAGCAAAGAAGACAATCTTGTGGCTTAATGAGTGTATGCTGATTAGGTAAGTTGCTTAATAAAATGGATATGCCTTCTCTTTCTTTTGTTGGGAATGCCATGGTTATAGATCTTCTGTATTTATAGCAACTCTCTCATTCTATGCTTATCTAAAGTGAAAGAAATTGTCTTTATTATTTATTAAATATGAATTATTAAGGACAATTCAGTAAACCCATGGTATTAATATATGTTTTCCTATTCATGATTTTAATATTGTATGTGATATTATTGGTGTAAACGTCCCTCAGTTTTAGATTTTTTCCCTAACTATTGCTGACAGAGTTCATTTAGGGAATTATCTCAGAGTATAAAAAATAATTGTGATTCTTAAAGAGTTATTCTCTTTACCCATGAACAGTTTAGTTTCTTGGTAGTACGAGTAAAATCCTGTGTCTTAGTCAAAAATGGATTGAATTGTCTTTGAAATAATTAGAATTTATTTTTAAGACTCTAAAATTTTGGTATTTTTACTGAAATAAAATCACCTGCACAGCATGGTACTGTCAATGTTCAGAAATAGAGTTAGAATATTCTTCAAAAAGTCTTTCAAAGTACTGGATGGCTGCCTTTGGTTGGTATAGAAATCAATAAGAAGGGTCACAGCCATCACTTTTTTTTATTTTACAAAAATGAACAGAACAGAATAGAATAAAAATATCCAAATGTGTTGCACATGGTTAGGATAAGTATCACTTTGTGAAAATACTTTTTCAGTTGTGTGTGTGTGTGTGTTTCTGGTGTATGTACTTGCACATACACACTGAGTTATATGTAAAATGTATTTTGTAAATACACCTTAGTAGTCAAAAAAGTTTGAAAACCACTGCTCTACATTGTAAGGATCTTGAGGCATTAATCTTCCTTTTCCTATATTATGCTCAGCAGCTGTCAATACATATCTGTTAAGTGAATTAAGCAATTATTGAATGACTGACAATGTGCCAGTCACTGTGCTAAGAATTAAAAATATAAAGAAATTTGAATTCAGTTTTTAAATTTTTAACTTGGTTTTAAGTCAAGTCAGGTAAATCGTAAGAGATTCAATCAGGACAGCCATATTTCACAATTCAGGTGGTAGGACATGGTGGGGATTGGCTGGACATGTATATACATAGGTACATATTTTTTATTTATTGTTATTTGGGTGTTTATATTCTACAGCCAGGTTTAAGAACCATGGTTCTAGATGACTACATAACTTGGCCCTTAGTCTTTGCTTCAGAGGAGGCCGTTTTCCTTTCCCTTTCTGACTGGCCATCAGTGATAGTTTCCCTCTTCTATTCTCACAAAGCATGGCAGTGTTGAAAAGGTCTAACAAGCATGCAAGGGAAAGAACAACTACTAAGACATCATGAGATACCTGATAAAACTTTACATATTCTTCTAATAAGGTTTTTTTTTTTCTCACCTGAATTTTAGGGGAAACAGTAAAATCTATTATTACCATCACAGCAGACACTGTGTAGCAGGGACTACAGGAGTATATTATAAACAGGAATAGTCACTATTTCAACACAGAATGCTTTACTTGTGTCTGCCCTCAAAATTTCTCTTCATTTCTTGCTATTTTTACTTGCCTCCCTATCAGAATACTGCTACAGCCTCTTAACCAGTCTGCTAGGCCACCATTATCCACACACAAGAAGAAATTGTGATCTTTCCACAGTTGGATCTGATCATATCATTCCCTGCTCAGAACCCTCCCGTTATTATTTCCTTTAAGATAAAGTAAAACGTTCTTAAAATAGCTTTCATTGCTCTTCATGATATGGTCTTGGTTTAGGTCTCTAGCTACTTCACCCATCAAATTGTATGTTTCAACCTTTTTGAACTGTTTTCAGTTTCTCCTCTTCTCTGAATCATTGGGCACGTTGCCTCCTGGGCCTAGAAGTGTTCCTTTTTTTTACTATAATTCAGTTCAAATCTGCCAGGTGCTCCTTGGAAACTCTATGGCGCAGTTCTACTCTGTCCTATAGGGTCGCTATGAGTCGGAATCGACTCGATGGCAGTGGGTTTTTTATTATAATTCTTAGATTAGATATCTTTTTTTTTTTTTTTTAAACCTCATGCAGGTCTTTATACTTGGAATTATCCACTCTCCAACTACATTCCTTTTTTTTCCCCCCAGGAGGAATTTAATCTGCATGAGAGGTATAGTAAAGAACATTGACACATTATCAAAGACCTTCCAAATAGATATACTTTTTTTTAAATGAACTTTAGATGAAGGCTTACAAACAAACTAGTTTCTCATCAGTTAGTACACACATTGTTGTATGATGTTGGTTAACAACCTCACGTGTCAACACTCTCTGTTCTCAACCGTGGGTTCCCTATTACCAGCTTTCCTGTTCCCTCCTGCCTTCCAGTCCCTACCCCAGGGCTGGTGCACCCATTTAGTCTTGTTTTGTTCCATGGGCCTTCCACCTTCATTCTTTAACCCAGATTAATAAAACCCTTTCCCACTCTATGCCCCATTATGTTCTTGTTTCCTTTCCGGATGTCCAAACTGGACTTTATACTTTATTATAGTAGTTACTTTCCTGTATTGTAACTGACAGATTACATGTTTGTTTTCATCATTAGAAGCTAAGCTCTTGGAGGCTGGAGATTCTGCCTGTCTTATTCATTGAGAGATCTTCAGTGTTAGCAACACCTTGGCACATAGGAGGAACTCTATAAATATTTTTTAATTATAGTTTATTTTTAATGCACCTGTTTTGTATTTTCTGAAATAAATTTATAGGATGTTAAAAAAATACTGGCAATTTTGGGGTGGTGTAACATTGACCAAACCCAGAGGAAATAAATTTTACATTATTAAATGTTAGCATTACATTATTAGGGAGTCCTGGTGGTACAGTGGTTAAAGCACGCAGAAGCTAACCAGAAGGTTGGAAGTTCAAACCCACCAGCTGCTCTATGGGAGAAAGATGTGACAGTATGCTTCCGTAAAGATTTACAGCCTTGGAAACCTTATGTGGCAGTTCTATTCTGTCCTGTAATGTCCCTATGAGTCGGAACCGACTGGGTGGCATTGGGTTTGGGTTTACAGCTTATTACGTTATTAATGAAATAAGCAAGTAAGAGTAGTGATCGTGGTCATGATTTTGGTAGTAGTAGCTGTAATAGCGAAAATGTTCCATGCTTGATTCTGAATATGACCTATCCCATTAACTTTTAAAATGACTCTTTAAGTAGATATTATTAACTCTATAGATAAGAAAATTAAGACTAAGAAATGTTAAAGACAACTTGTAATTGGCAACCAAAACATAGAATGAGTTTTTTAGAGACAATAGGAAAAATTTAAGAAGTGCAAATATCCATACTTCAACATAAAAGACTACTAGACACAGTGACTGAAAGCCAATATATTAGCTGATAACACCTGCTTATACTTTGGCATATGCTTAAAATTCATGAACATGGTAACTCTATGAATTAGTCTATGTTTAGCCTCACTTTCTCATTGTTGGATCCCTGGTAGCACAGTTGGTTAAAAGCTAAGCTGCTAACCAAAAGGCCAGCAGTTCGAATCCACCAGCTGCTCCTTGAAACCCTTATTAGGCAGTTTTACTTTGTTCTATAGGGTCACTGTGAATTCGAATTAACTTGAGTGGAATGGGGCTACAGGTTTTCATCATTATCACCAGTTGATTTTTTCAGTTACCACCAGAAAAGAATTTTTTTTTTAATGTGAAGATTCTCAAATATTGTAGCAGCTGAAGAAGAGACCATTACAATTAACAAAATCCATTGAGAGAATGTGGTATTAAATTTGCTACAGTGTGGTCTTTAGTTAAATCTCTTGTGCCTTCTTACAGCCAGAATTGTTGTCTGTTAAAGTTATTCTTAATTAGCTTCTCAATCAGAATTTCTAAATTGTACACAATCATATGTATTTTCTATTTATCTAGAAGAAAATGCAATAAGGTTTTCATATCATCCTCTTTACTTCTGTCCCCAGATGAAAACTGAAGTTGTTTAGTCAATATTCTAAGTAGATTATCTTAAAATAATAAACCTGATTTAATTGTAAGCAAAATAAAAGTCATGAATATTTTGCCAATCCACTATTTATTTATTTATTATTTGTATTATTGTTTAATCTAGTGTCTCTTGTAAGTACTCAGGTATAATTATAGATGGCTTCCAAGAATTGGGAAATGATGGAAATAGAATTCCAGCTGAGAGTTCATTAAATCATCACTTAATGAGTTCAAGCAAAGCCCCCAGAAGGAGATGAAATAGATGTAGGGCAATTTTTCTTTGACCACATTAACATATCTAAAGAAAATACATGTTAATCCATGGAAGCAGGTGGTAGGAGCCGGGAACCTTTAGAAGTATGGAGGGAAAGAAGCCTTGAGAAAGTACTGGCAGTGTCTCTATAAAGGCATATTAATCAATAGACCTGGAGTTCTTTGAGCTCATATCATGGGGTGCACAGGCAATTCAATTTTAAGAACCTTAAAATATTCTACTCTGATTCCAAGTTCATTGTAGCTGGCAATGATTCTGAAATAATTTGATTACAGAAGAAGACAAGGCTAATTATCCTGATAAGAGTATTCCTGGTCCCTCTGATGGTTATCTTTGTGGCTCTAAATCATTCTGCTTCTTCTGCTAATTGTTAGGTGCCCTTGAGTCTACTCTAATATGAATAACTCTCCCCTGAGGTAACACTTCTTATAAACAAGCCATCAACATCTCAAATATTTTTTGTGCTTCGGTGCTTTCAGAATAAATCAAACTTGCATAGTACGGCTTTGAATAAAGCTCCAATAAACCAAAACCAAAGCCATTGCCATTGAGTTGATTCTGACCCATACAGACCCTATAGGACAGAACAGAACTGCCCCATAGGGCTTCTAAGGAGCGCCTGGTGGATTTGAACTGCCAATCTTTTGGTTAGGAGCCATAGCTGTTAACCACTATGCCACCAGAGTTTCAAAGCTCCCATAGCTGCCCACATTTACCTTGCTAGCCTTAAATCTTTATAGCCCTCTCCTGCCACCAAATAACTAACCATTCTTCAGACTTAACCTGCACTCTTCTGCTATTATATCTTGGCTCATCCTCTTTCCTTAATTAGGAAAGTTTTTAATCTGTCTTCACAGGCTAAAGTCAGTACTTTTTTTTTATAATGTTTATCTCAAATGCGACTATCTTTATAAGTTCGTACTAATCCAGCTGAGACCAATATTTATTCTGTGTTCATATATAACAAAATATTTTATAACCCATTTATACAAATAAATATGGTTTCCCTTTTATTTTAGGTCTTGTTTATGTATATCTTGCCTCCCGCTCCCCTGTACGCAATATTAAGAACTTATGAGAGTATGGGTTAGTTTTTCTTTATCTTTGCATTTCACCATTTCAGCATATTTCTTGACACATAGCACAACCTCAGTAAAATATTTGAAGTCAAATAATTGGAAGAAGAAAAACAAGGAAAGAAATAAAAAGCAATGTAATAACGAGAATTTTTAAAACTATTTTTGATCATTTAGCCATTTTAAATTTGTGGATTTTTCCAAGCATACTCTTTTATTCTTTTTGGAAAAATGAAAAGACATGTTCATTGTTTCTCAAGACAATGAATTTCAAATTGTAAATGTTATATTTAATAAAATTTTTATATTTATGCCCTACTAATAATTAAAACAAATCAACTCGAGGGCACTGGGTGGGTACTATGTTAAGTGTTACATTACTATGTTGAACATTATGTATTTTCTTTGAGGACTGTTGATCAATTTTTAGTGATAATGTTATTTGCTTGAAAGTATTAAGTATTTTATAATTAAAATGATATCAGAAAATCTTTAAAATTTTTTTTTTCTGCTGATAGCAATCCCTGGAATATTTGTAGATGCTCAAAAAAAATCTATTGGATCAATAAAATAATTAAAGCATATCTATATCTTCCATATTACAGTCAAATAGAACACAATGCCTTCAGTGGAAGGCTTATTTTTACATATACTGTTGTCCATGTTATTTTAATTAAAAAAAAAACTTATAAGAAAGTGTAAATTATATTAAAATATTGAACACTTTTATCTTCTTTTGATTTAATTGGATGGAGACATTGAGGCATTTCTATTTGCCTTCAAGCAAATAATGCTGTTGTTAAAATTGACTAACAGTGCTCGAAGGAAATACCTAACGTTCAACACAGCGATGTAATACTTAACATAATAATAAGGCATAAATACAAAAATTCTGTTAGCTACAACAATTTCATAGAATGAAATATAAATGTAATAGATGAATCTATGTATACTGTGTGAATATGCATGTGTGTGTGTGCACACAAACACACATATATATATATATATACATACACAAACACGTAATTTATCATTTATGGCAGTTGCCTAAGTTAAGAAAAAAAAACTTTTTTCTTTTGATCCTTTTCATTGTTTAAGAACTGATTTTTAGTAGTTTCCAAAGGGCTTAATTAACTCTGAAAAATCATTTGATAGGAAAGTTGGAAAATTATTGACCTAACTTAAATATTTTATTTTCACCTATTGCTTATGACTATTGGTACTTTTTTTTGTGAGAGAAAATGATCTATTGGACCTACATATACTACAGGCATCATGATTTTTTTGTTTGTTTTTTCAATGTGTAATCACCCTGTACATCTGTATTGTCCTTTAGAGGTAAGATATCACTCATTTCTAATTCCCATTCCTAATATATGATGTTGAAGGATCAACTTTAGAATAACACCGAGGCAGTGGATATTATCATAGAGGAATTAAGGAATATCACCGTATAACCACTTCTCCCAATTCAATGATGTTGCATCTAGAATTCAAGACTGTGTTGAACAGATACATAAGGTACGGCAGTGACTTTCAAGGGGAAATATTACTGGGTAGCCTTTTTCATGCCACAGTTCTGCTTTCTCACCCCTTTTAGAATCATTATCATGCTAAATTTGATTTTAAAAAAAGGAAGAGCAATGCACTTAAAGAAAGACTGGTGAGAAAAGCATGAGAAATGGTTTGAAATTGGAAGAGGTCCCTGTGAGTTGCCGGAGGCTAGGTATATTTCTATGTATACATGCTTTAGATTTCTTTCTAGAAATAATGTTTCCAAAGAATGGAAATGTGAAACTTTGTGGACTAATTTCTTATCTATCACTTATTTACTCTTTTTACAGGACAGACCACACTATTTTTGGCTAGTGTGATTAGATTAAGCCAAAAATACCAAACCCATTTCCAGTGGAATCTATTTCGACTCCAGGTGACCCCGCAGGTTTTCCAAGGCTGTGCTTTTTCCTGAAGTGGACTGCCACATCTTTTCCCCACAGAGCAGATGACGGGTTTGATTCTCCAACCTTTCATTTAGCAGCCGAGCACTTAACCACTGTACCAACAGGGCTCCTTAGGATTAGTTTCGATGGACTAATATTCTTCTTTTTCGTTCACCTTTAAGTACTTTCTTTGACATTAAATGCTTAAAAGTGTTATTTTCTAAAGCAAAACCATTACTTTAAGAGGAGACTTCATTAAGGCATTTTATTTTAATTTAAGCCACAAATCTATCTTGGAGGCAGTTCAACTGAGACTTATCTGCTCAGTTTTCCTCCAGATCTTGTCTTTGCATTGTTTAGGGAACATCCTGCACAGTCATTTTCCAAATTCCTCAAGGCTTTACTATGTAGTCCAAATTTATTTATATGAATAAATAGAAATCTTTGGGGATAACCTCGTTTGGTTATATTGTTTTATTCCAATTTCTTAAAGTCATGTTTCTTAGTAATATTATTTAAGTTATATCAGCAATTTAACATATCGAAAAAAACAATTTTGAAATAATGATTAATTTATGATATCTCAAATAACACAGTATATTTATTGTGGACATTTACAAAAAAAGTTTTTTAAACAAAGTTTTGATTTATTTATTACCTTCAAAAATATAAGGAATCTTTATGTGTGTTCTCATCTTCTGATTAACCATGCACTGCCACCTGGTGTGCAGATGGAAAGAACGTTACACATCAGAAGCTCTGTTCACACCCACCCCCCAACACACAAACTTACATGGCAGAAAGGTAGCAGATGTTCATTTTGCTTGTGTTACTGAAGTAAAATGTGCATCCAACTCTTAATTCGTAAGTTAAATTTGGAGGACAAGATACAGCTATTTGGGCTAATCAGTCCAAAATTATATTAATACATCCAATTTTGAGGAAAACAGGCATATTTAATTGGAAAATTATCTCCTTGAATCTTTAAGTTCTTATTTTGTGTTCCTTCCCTTTTTATTATGTACTTGATGATTTTGTTGTTGAGCCTTAATGTCTATATTTCACTGATATATTTATCAGTGCTATAAAAACATATTTAAAAATTGACTGTACTGAATTCTCTGGTTAAGTTTCTTTCGTACTAGGTAGAAATATCCTTTCTTTTGTCTTTTATCAAGACCATGTCATAGTCACATGCTTTCCCGTTGTTATTCCTTTTACTGTTAATTAAACTCTTACCATATGCTTAACACCATGCTAGGGATTACAGATTTCAAAATAATTAAAATAGCTTTTAGTTTATCTAGAAAAAACAGTAAAACAGTTTTAATCCAATTAATAAATAAGACAATGTTGTAGATATAAATACAATAAATATTGTGACTGAATTTCAGGGGGTATTGGCTAAGTTCTTTGCATAAATTGTTAGTCATTTTTTATTGGCATTGTTAGTGTTGCCATTTCACAGGTAAGTAAGCAGCATCTAAGAGATGTTAAGTAACTTTCCCAAGTGCTAAAAAACAAAACCCAAACCCACTGTCATCGAGTTGATTCCTACTCATAGTGACCCTATAGGACAGAGTAGAACTGCTCCTTAGGGTTTCCAAGCGGTACCTGGCAGATTTGAACTGCCAGCCTCTTGGTTAGCAGCCATAGCACTTAACCACTATGCCACCAGGGTTCCCAAGTGTTAAAACCAGGCGTTAAACTTTGATCTGTCTAAAGCCAAAGCCTTATTTCTTAATCAATACACTAAGTTTCCATTGCTTATATAATGATTTTTAATTTACTTTTTTTAATTTGCATTCTGCCAGTGAACAACAGAAATTTGCAGTGATCATAGAGAGATAATAAGTGTTAAAATATATAAATTAAGTGTAGAATTAATCAACAGATGAATTAGCAAATAAGAATCTCTGTCAGTAAAAATGAAATTGTATGCAAGCCTAACCTGGAGTATATGCCAAAGAGATGAGGAAGGAGGGAGGGCTAAATTCAGTAGGAAGACCAGCTTGGAAGGGGCAGAGAAGAATATTAAAAGACAAAACTTAAATATTCTATATTTGAGTTTTTAAGTAGTTAAAAAATTTAAATGAGGAATCGGCAAAATGTTTTAATAAATAGTAAATATTTTAGGTTTTGCAGGTCATCTGTTCTCTGTTATAACTACTGAACTTTCTGCTTTTACAGTCTCAAAAAAAAAAAAAAAAGCACCCATAGAAAGTATATATAGGTGAATAAGTATGGCTATGTGCCAATAATACTTTATTAAAAAAAAAAAAAAAAAACACAGGTATAGGGCCATATTTGCCCAGTGGACTCTGGACTAATGAATTACTCAAGAACATTGCTTGTATTTTCTTATAGCTTTGAGCAAAAGAAATATTTTAAGTGGAAATTTACGTGCAATATAAATCCAGTTAACTTTTGTGTAATATCAACCTAAATTGTTTTGAGAGTACGCACCTGTTCATAGCATACCTTTAAGGACCCTAATATAGGACTTGCAGTAGCAAAAATATATCCATCACTAATTATTTTGTACTAGCATTTTTAACTATACGGATTTAGATAGATCCTCACCTTCCAGTGTTCACTGAAGTACCCAGATTCCTCTCATCTTAGTTACTATTTTAGTCAATAACATTTTTGAAAGGTGTACCTAAAAATATACTTTTCCCGATACTATATGCTAATTAAAAAAAAATTACTAAAGTAAGAAAACTTGCTATTTTTGTTTATTTCTCAGGTGTATATAGTCAGTAAATAAGTACATACTTGATTTTACAATCAAAGAAAAACAAAAACATCGACAAGTTAAAATCATAGAAGGAGTAAGTGAGAACTGAAATTAGTCAGTTTTCTATAATGTGATTGACAGTTCTGAAGAGACATCTTAGAAATTGTGATTAATGTTGGGTTAGGTTTTCTCATCAGTTTTTGATAAGTTAAGAAAAAAGGAAACATGTACATACACACACACACACAAATCTTCTTTACTTCTAGGCTAGGACTTGATCTATATAACCTCCATAACTCTCCTTTTGAGGTTTTCCTTAGTTTTAAAGATAATGAGATTAGGTAGAAATGTATTCTCTTGTGCCACATGGTAGATCAAAACATGTTTCAGTTCAATATATGTTTGACTTAGCTATAAAGATAAATTCAGGACCAATTGATTCAAGTTTTGGTTTTATGTTATTTAAAGTGGATTCAAGTTTACCTTTATGTTAGTTAGAAAAATGCAAAATAAAAGAAGCTATGTAAACAAGAATGCAAAACAGAGTTAATGCTGAAAAATCCTATTGCCATTTTTTGGGAAATATGATCATTTACAATATTAATATTTATTTGTAATGACTAAGTTATGGACATTTTGAGAACTATTCTGATATAGCTATATAAATAGTTTTGTATGTGTGTATGTTTCTTCTATGATTGACTCTGGAAGTCTTTGGCTAATAGTATATTATAGGGAAAGTTAATGTTACATGTTTATTTACTAATTTTTTCTCCGTCTAATGTATTTTTTGGTAGCTTTTATATGATCAGAATTTCTAGTGGGAAAGTTTAGCACTATAATATGAGATCATACGGGGCCTTGAGAAGACTGAATATGAGTCTTTAGTGACTGGTTCAACTGTGGTTTCCTATTAGAGTGTTTCTGATTGAAACGTGTTAAAATTTTAGCAGCAAAGAGATCTTATATTTCTTTACAACTGGTTTTCACTACATTTAAGGATGTTTTTGTTTTTCCAGCTATGTATCTAGTTCTCACTGTTTATGAAACCATCCCTCTTCATTCCTGCATTTTTAAAAAATTCTCAGCCTTTAGCCTTTTTGTAACTTACAGACATCTTTCTGAGCAATGGAAATGTGAGGGTGATAGAATGTGGTAAGAGTAAAACTTGTAAAGTAACATAATCTTAACTCTCTGGCACTTTGTCCTCTGGAAGGAGGGTCAGAAAGCAGTTAGAAGTCAGAAGGAAGCAAAATTCCCTTATAGATTTTAGCAGTTTTCAAACTACGACGACCTTTAAGAACAGGAAGCAATATAAGGCAGGGATTAAGAAAGCCTACATATTTTTTAAAATGCTCCTTGAAAAATCCAGAGTTTATCAGCTATTCTTCAATTCTAACTTAGATCACTGAAGAAATTTCAAGTTGTGTGTTTAATGTATTAAAAACATTAAACATCCTTCATTCTCATAACTTCTATAATGCTAAAGCTTTCACTCCCATTGTCATCTGTTATTTTATTCACTTATTCATTCAGTATATATCATGTTCCTGATATATGATTAGTAAATATACCTTTGCTAACAAGAAGCTTACAGTTTTGAAGGGAGACAGGCATGCAAACATTTTCTGATTTGTCCTCTAGGTAACTATTGCTTTCTTCCACACAATATGGATCTGGTGTTACAGCATCTAACACATGTCATTCACTTACTTGTTTGAGTTTCTATTTATTCATCCTAGACTATAAACCTTTGTAGGAAAAGAACAGGTCAGGGGACTGGTGGTGGTTGGAGGATGAGTAGGACACCCAGGTGTAGACAATATAATGTGCGATGGCTCCATATCGGTGCTGGAGCTTTCAGTGCCAGGAGCACTGAAAAATACAGGAGTACTGAGAAATACTGCCAAGTGTTTACATAGGGCCAGATTCTGGAGCCTTTGCATGGCACAGTAATGAGTTTAGTTAGTTCAGTAAATTAATATTTATCTTTTATTGTGAAAGATGAAGGATTTTGACACAAGAGGTGAAAGATTGGAAAGATTGATTTGATGGCACTATGGGAATGAATTGGGGAAGAGCAAGACCAGATACTGATAGATTTTACATTGTGGCTATTACAGTAATTCAGGTAAGAGAAAATGGAGGACCCAAAGAGAGGTTGTGAGGGCTGAGAATAGGGAACAAATACATGGAAATAGAATAGGCAATTCTTAGTGCCCAATTAGATATAATCAGTGGAGGATAGGAGTAGAAAGGAGCAAGGCAGGGTGAGGATCTAAGAAATAGGTACAAGTCCAGGATGTCTTCATAACTTTTTTTTTTTTTTGACCAATTAGATGGTTCGAGGTGACAATTTACCGATAGAATAAAATAGGGGAAGAGTATGAGTTCTAATCTAACCTCTTACGTATAAAATTCTTGGTGGAAAAATCCAGTAAGTCCTGACTCTACTTGATTAGATCTGGAAATCAGATGAGAAGTGTGGGCAGGGGAGGAGAGATTGGGACCCATTAGCTGCATGCTGTAACAGAAGCAGCAGGAGCCTTGAAGCCAATTTGGTCAGTATTCCATCGTCATGATTGTTGGGAGGAATAGAAAGAATATGAAATAACCTTTTCACTGAAATTAACCTATCATTGGATTCAAATAAATAACAGATGTTAATATTATCAGCGTATAGATGTTATGTGAACCCTTGGCATTGATGAGATTGCTTATTTGGTCTTCTTCATAATCACTTCATGCAGCATGAGAAAACTAAGGCCTGGTGAAATTGTGTGACTGCACATGCTCATAGTGTGATACTCAAACAGACTGGAAAGAATATGATCTAATACAATATCTAGGGATATTCATAGTGTTTATTTTTGGTTTTGTTATTGTCCCCACCCTTCTTTTGACCATAGCATATATTAGATAACTCTGTGATTAGAGAGAGCTTTTGTGATAATAGAGAAAAAGCAAAGTTAGCCCATATGCAGCTGGTTGATGTACAGAGCCAGTACTCTCGGACACCATTGAATCTGGTTATTATTTGCTATGGAGTTGACTTGGAAATGCTAGATATTTGTTGTAAGTAGGTTTTGAAAAACTAATCACATGAAAATATACCTTTTAAAAGAAAATTTGGCACGTTATGTACAGTTAGAAAAGTGATAAATTGGGAAAGGACATTTTTTACTTTATAAAAAAATTATCTTGAGGTCCTTAAAAAAGCAAATTTCCTTAAGAAGATAAAAAATTTTAGTCAAGTGTTTTATCTCAGGTTTAAGTTTACCCTCTTCACAGGAATTTGCAATAATCAGTTGGATTACGACTCTACTTGATACTATTACTACACATACAATGAAATGAAAATCAAATAAACAGATCTTTTTAAACATTGATAATTGTTGCTATGCTACATGCAGCCCCTCACCCACCACAACATGGTAACTTTTTAGAATCCTGGGAACACATATAAGAGTATTAATCAATGGAATTCATTAAAAGTGTTTAATTTTTTTAATGCACTAATTTTAATTTTTTATCAAAAAAGAAAAAAAAAAGAATTCAGCAAAAAAAAACTTACACTGCTTATTAGGACCAGTGGCAGCAACAATGGGCTCAAGCATAAAAACCATTATGAGGATGGTACAGGACCAGGCCAAATTGACACATATTTTGGGGGGGACCCAATTCAATCCATAACGATTGGCTAGGAATTAGTACAGCATGGGAGTAGGTGGGAAGAAAGAGATAGGGAGAGGGGAGATAGGAGAGAAGAGACAGCGAGAGAGCAAAAGAATCTTAACTTACTAAGAACACAGGACAAAAGATGTTAAGTGAGAGAAGAAATTGCATAGTAAAGTACAGAAATATAGATAAGTAAAGGACATTAAGTTGTTACTTAACTAATTTGGCATTTATGATAGTTCTTATAATTGGCTTACTTTTGTGGGATGGAAGGAAGCAAAGAATAAAATAAAGCATTTTACTATAACATAGGGAACCAGGGAACAAGAAGAAAGGATACTTGAACATTAGTTTTATTTTTATTTGTAATTAAAACAAGCATAATATCTTTTGAATGCCTTACAATGAAATTAACTAGTTATCAAATGAGTTTTCTAGGAAACCTATAAAATTACTGCCCTTTCAAGCATGTAAAAATTAAAGCAATGAGCAAAACTAATTTCATCATGTGTAAGTTATTCTCAAGTTGTAACTAATTGGTTTGAAAAGGGTTAATTCTATCAGGTCATTAAAGTAAATTATTATGACAACTATACTCTCTGATAAAATACAGGAACAGTAGCACTTTAGCGTATTATTAGTCCTTAACAATAGATTGCATTTCGCTTAAGTATACTGATGAGATCTGCCACAACCCCATTATAGAATATCCCTATTAGAAAAAGGAAGGTATATTGTAAATTAGAAGTTGAAGACAAATTAATCCTTATATATGTTATATTACCAGAGCTGTGTAGGATGGCTTGTGTGAAAATACAATGCTCAAAAATAAATAAATAACCCATTGCTGTTGAGTCGATTCCAACTCATAACAACCCTATAGGACAAAGTAGAACCACCCCCTAGTGCTCCCAAGGAGCGATCGGTGTATTCCAGCTGCCGACCATTTGGTTAGCAGCCTGAGCGGGGCCCAACTCATGTATGAAAAAAAAAAAAAAAATTTTTTTTTTTTTTTTTTATGAGTGAGGTATAAATGGAAGAGATGAAGGTGAATGAAAAGAAAAAAAAAATATGCAAAATTCAATGAGGAGCAACCTAATTTAGGATTTATATAAAAAAAATTTGAGTTCATACTATGTGTATGTATTTTGCTTTTAAACATTCTATGTCAACAGCATAGCATTTTGTGGTTGAAAAAAATAACAAGTTGGAAAATCTTATTTGCTGCTTTGAAGAATGAGTTAATTCTTTTTTAGCTAAGCCTTTAGGCGAAACTTTAGTCCCAGAAAAAAGTGAGCTCTGATTTCTGCCAAGGACTTAATTACCCATATGTTAAAGAACAATAGTTCAATATATGTAGTATGGAAAATAGTCCTCATTATGGATTGATCTTTTTAATTATAGCTCTTCAGAGCAGTACAGATAGCCAGAGAATTTCCATCAGTGAGTATGTAGGGCAGATACCACCAACATACCATGTAAAAATGATCATTGGAACCTTTCCTCCAAATCTTCATAATACTACCGTATAGGCAGCCCATTTGGATTTATTTAATTATATCAATTTTATATATTCCTTCTATAAACATTTACCTGATCTGTATTATGTACAGATCATGTTAGCGCTCAGTGATGGGAAAAATATTTTTCTTGCCTTCATGGAGATCAAAATCTTACTGGGGACAAAGTAACATAATTACAACATAATGCAGTAATGAATGCAGTGATTGAGAGACAGCCAGAGTTTTTCAGGCATGCAGAATGGGAATAGCTAACATTATCTGGGCGAATTTAAGTGTGAGAGTGTGTATTGAGGTGGGGAAAGGAGATACGGAAGAATTTCTAGAGGGGCTGACTTCTTTACTGAGTTGAAAGGTAGATTAAGAAAAGAAGTTGGAATGAGGAAATTATTCCTGGCAGTGGGTTCAAGAGAGCTGGTTTTCAGTGAATTAGTGTTATAAATCCTGAATAGTTTAGTGTTGCTAAGGAGCCCTGGTGGCACAGTGGTTAGGCACTTAGCTGCTAACCGAAAGGTCGGCGGTTTGAACTCACCAGCTGCTCCACAGAAGAAATATGTGGCAGTCTGCTTCCATAATGATTACAGCCTTGGAAACCCTATGAGGCAGTTCTCTCTTCCATCCTACAGGATCACCATAGTCAGAATCAAAGCGATGGCAATGGGTTGGTTAGTGTTGCTAGAGTCTGTCAGTTTCTGATTGTTAAATCATTAGGTTGGAGAGTTAGGCAAGGACCAGATCATAGAGGGCCTGTATAGCATGCTAAGGAATTGAGTTTTATTCTACTGAATATGAAAAGTGTTGAAGGCTGTAAACAGGATAGTCTCTGGTAAGATATGATTTTTAAAGTGATAAAACCAGATATGTGGAGATAAGCTGAGCAGCTATTAATCAGTCCAGGGGAATGGTGCCTGGAGCTTGAACTTGGGTAAAGGATTAAGTAATTAATATTTAGATCTAAATATTTAGGTCTTTTTCCCTCATAGTTTAAAATCAGGAATCTTGATGAGAACGTTCAAAAATAAACAGCCACTTTTTTTTTTTAATAAGTAGCTATTAAAATTACACAGTCTTTTACCTCTAAGTTCTCGTGACTTACTGCTTTCAATGCTATATTAATCTCTATGTGTATAGAATCAGACCTAACATTATCATAAAAGTCAAAATCATTGCACTGTTTTTCTACCAAATCAAGCTGTATCATCCCAGCAGTGGTGTAATTGGAACGATATGCTTTGACTGGGCTTTGCAGATTATGGAAGATTATTCCTATAATTGGTTTTCTATGTATTTTTTTTTTAATTTATCTTCTTGAATATTAAGGCCCATTAGGAAAAGTATATTTATATATAACCAAACAAAATGTTTTCTTAACCTTATTCTTGTGGATTATATGACAGGAAATTGCTGTTACTATCTGTAGAATAAAACTAATACAATCTTATGATTAGAGACAAGCAACTAAAAAATGTTGAATTTCTGTAGGTATGTTCTTATAGGTAGCTTGCAAAGATCAGTTGGCTTCAAAAATTTTTAAATCTTCAAGTGAAATTCAAAAAAAGAAAGCATAAGCTGCTACCTTCTTTAATAATTATTCAGGAATAATTCTAATTAATGAATTTTTATGATTAGATAATCTGGAGAATGGTCTCTGATAAGAATTTATGAAACAACTGGTCTTCAATATTTCTTACTAGCTATGTAATAGATGGTGCCCTGATGGCACAGTGGTTAAGACTTCTCTTGCTAACCACAAGGTCCGCAGTTTGAATCCACTGGCTGCTCCTTGGAAACCCTATGGGGCAGTTGTACTGAGTCCTGTAGGGTCACTATGAGTCAGGATCAACTTGATGGCAACAGGTGTGTAATAAATATATTTCTAATTGGAATATAATATTGATACTAACTTATCAGTTTTCTGATGCAATGAGTAAGAGGAAAAAATGTAGTATAAACAGTGATTTTTCTGGGAAACTATTAGGGAATCATCTTTTATCGGATGTAGAAGATGGATGGTAATTTATTTAAGATAATGTATTTAAAATAAAACCAGTTGATTAATCAGTGAAAGGCAATAGGATGTGTTGTCACTGATTGACAGTAGGTCCTTCAACACTGCCAAAAAATAATTTGGTTTTACATTGAACATATAAAACATTGACGACTTTTAAATTCACAAGAGTGAGGCAACTGATGGGCAAGACTGTCTATGTCCTAATTTGGAAATTTAACTCAAAAATACATATTATAACGATTCTTAGAATTTTTAGTATATTAATATCTGGGGAAAGCCATAGCTAATGTGGTTTGCTCAAGGTCTTGGTTACTGGTGCAGTAATTGAACAATGACAGTGCCAAAAAATGTAATTCTTTTACAAGTTTAAGAAATTGCAATTGGATTTAGAATCAAGCTCAAGTTCAATCTTAAAATATACATGAAACGGGGAAAAAAAAACACCCAGGAATATATTGCATGGTTTTATTCAGTCTTTTGAAGAAAAAAAAAAAGAGGGAGAGAGAACTCCCCAAGTATTAACATAAAGCAAAGTATGTTTCCAATGGAAATTCTTACATTTAAAATTAGATCATTGAGATTTCCATTTTAAAATGTCAGACTAAATAAAAGTGTATCCTGAATTGCCACTAAAATCAAAGCAACAGGATTTTTTAAATGACAAAAACTCAAAAAAGAACAATAAGAGAGGAAGGAACAATGTTAGAGTCTCTAAAGCCGGTGGATGTATGAGATCAGACTGAGCAGACCCTAGAAAACTGCACGTGGAGCTAGACTCAGGAAGTAACATGATGTGCATTACTGAATCCAGTTCAGGTTTCAAGATCAGATAACATCATATAGCTGTGGAAATAAGAGTGAAGGAAAGGTGAAAACTCACGGATCTGGGGAAAGTCTCATAAATAGGTAGACCCCTTTGCTGCCTCCTCCTCCTGGAATAATTCGTTGTTGTTTGTTGCCATTGAATGGAATCCAACTCATGGCGACCCTGTATGTTCAGAGTAGAACTTTTTCCAGGATTTCCATGGCTGTGACCTTTTGGAAGTAGATTGCCAGGCCTGTTTTCTGAGGTACCTCTAGGTGGGTTCCAACTGATCAAGTTTTGGCTAATAGTTCAGTGCTTAACCATTTTCTCCAAGAGTCTGAGAAAGCTGTTATTCAGTGAAGAACAGTGTCCAGAATGGAGGATTCAAGGCAGAAGGGTACCCTGTTGAAAAGGAGGGATTCAGTGGATATCTGTGTGCTACAAGCTGTGGACTGTATTCTCCCTCCTCTCACAGGGCCCTCAAAGAAGCTGCTAAGGAGATAGAATATGGCAGTTGGTCATAGTTGTTTGTTGCTTAAGATACATTGTTATGAATTGTAAGGAAATCAATAACTACTAGTAAATGGTGCATTTAGATTTGTAATAAAAATGAAAATAATGATGAAGTCAGGACACAAGAGATTGCTATTTTGAAAACACCCTTTGATCTTCTAAGTCCTCATTCTTGCAGAAGAGATGGTGGTGTTTAATAAGTTATTTTTCATTAAAAAATTAAAGAGTAAAGTATGTCCTTTTTAGTTTCGTAGGCATACTAATCCCCGTTTCAGCCACATTTTCCCCCCAAAAGAATGATAGCTGGATGACTCAAAAGAAATACTTAAGGCAATATTCCTATTAATCAGCTTCCTATACGAGACAACATGAGTTCATTGAAATTTATATTGAATGTATACAATACTTAGAGTTTTTGTTCCCCAGAGGGGAAAGAATGCCAGTGCTTTGTATACTGTTGTGTGTGTGTGTGTGTGTGTGTGTGTGTGTGATACTCATTTGATTGCTTCTGCTGTAATATGAAAAGGACTGTTTTAAAATATCTTAAACTTTTATTATTAAGTCCCCAAAGTTTTATTTTCCTTCTCCAAGCTGAATTTTAGAAATCAACTTGTTTAACTAAAAACAAGACCTATGAAACTCCATGAGAGATCACCTCTATCATTTTGGAGCTGGGATGGCTGGATGTGTTTCAGCAAGCAGCACTGAAAGTAACTTACAAAAGGCATCTTCTGAGCGCTGAAGCAGCCGTCACAAATGTCTCGCTCTGTTTGAGGATTAACAGAGTAGTGGAGCTGAGCCTCATATAATGTTCTAGCCTCCTAGGAAAAAGAGAAGAGTACTTTTTGTGAAAAAGCTGTGCATTTGTTTTAAAATCAAATCTGTGACACTTGATGTGGGATCATGAAGGATTTTGTTTATTTTCAAAATGCTGCATTCCAAAATTAATTGTCCAGATTTTCTCCTTTGCAAATGTATGTGTTCCAGCATATCCGTGTATAGTCAAGCAGGTCCCAACAGATAGAATATCCCTTTTGTGGCAGCCCATATTTGACTTTGATGGATTATTTTTCAAGTTATCTTTATTATTTAAATGCTATTGATTTGGCATTTAATAGTATTTGTTTTTATTTCTTTTGGTAAAAGATCTTTCTGATATATAGGGCAGTGTAGTCTGAAGTTATTCTTGCTAAAGGTATGTATTTACCACCAAGGTCAAGTAATATGTTAGATTTTGTACAGAAAGATATGAAATAATATATCCTGCATACTCTTGGTAATTGTATGGAAATATATGCAAAAGCTAGACAATAAATAAGGAAGACTGAAGAAGAATTGGTGCATTTGAATTATGGTGTTGGCTAAGAATATTGACCATACCCTGGATTTACAGAAAAATGAACAAATCTGTCTTGGAAGAAGTACAGCTAGAATGCTCCTTAGAAGCAAGGATGTCAAGACTTCGTCTCGCGTACTTTGGACATGTTGTCAGGAGGAATCCGCCCCTGGAGAAGGTCATCATGCTTGGTAAAGTGGAGGGGCAGTGAAGGAGAGGAATACCCTCACTGAGATGGATTGACACAGAGGCTGCAACAATGGGCTTCAGCATGATTGTGAGGACAGCACAGGTCAGGGCAGTGCTTCTTTCTGTTGCACATAGGGTCGCTATGAGTTAGAACAATCTGGATGGCACCTAATTACAATAACAACAGAATTTTTTGAATATGAAGGGACCTCATAAAGACATTTTATATTTTTG
Organism: Elephas maximus indicus; assembly: GCF_024166365.1. Taxonomy (NCBI): domain Eukaryota; kingdom Metazoa; phylum Chordata; class Mammalia; order Proboscidea; family Elephantidae; genus Elephas; species Elephas maximus. The sequence continues at coordinate 142,960,013 of NC_064821.1, forward strand.
TAAAATCACTTTTGAACATTGTCTATAATATTGCTCAGCAATTTTTATATGTTTCATAAAACTCCTCATAGAATTTCATTGTAAGAAAATAGTTTGTCTCTCCTGATGAATTGGTAAATTTAAATTTTCAGATAGTGATACCTGTTTAAGTTATAATGATTTCATTTCAGCTCCATTTTCAGGAAGCTCAGGGCTAATTTTAGTGTTCAATCATTGTTATTATCCATCTTTTATACTAAGTCTTTCAAATGCATTTTGGAAGCAGAATATATAATACAGCCACATATTCTGTAGCCTATTTGGCTCTACACAAATTTCTCAATGACATTTCTACTTATCCCACTGGTTTTTGAGATTGTTGGGTTAGGTGAGATAAGATGAGGTTTATAAGCCATAGATGACAAACCTCGATAAGTTATTGTACACCAATGTAGAGCAAACAGGATATTGATCACTGCTAAACTTTAAGTTAAGGGTGAAATTGAGGTCTGATTCTGATTTCTTGAAAACACTTTTCACACTATATCTACAATTTCACAATTAAGGAGTTATTTAGCATAAGGATAACACTTATACTTAGTTAAATGTATGTTTTTCTGGAAAGAATAAATTTTTAGCATTATCACTCATGTAAAACCTAGTACAAAAGTATTTCAGATCCTTTCCGCAAGGAGATGAAAGAAGAAGGCTGGGAGAATGGATACAGAAAGAATAAAGGAGGCATTGATCTACTGAAAGTATAAGGACAAGAAAATATGAAGGTAAAATAAGAAATTGAAATTCTGACTATTAAAGACAGGTTTTACCCATTTCCATTATTTTATTCAATTATTTGCCTTACTTTTTTTTTATTTTAATTTTTATTGTGCTTTAAGTGAAAGTTTACAAATCAAGTCAGTCTGTCACATGTAAGCTTACATACACCTTACTCCATACTCCCACTTACTCTCCGCCTAATGAGTTAGCCCGCTCCCTTCTTCCAGTCTCTCCTTTCGTGACAGTTTAGCCAGTTTCTAACCCTCTCTACCCTCCCATCTCCCCTCCAGACAGGAGATGCCAACACAGTCTCAAGTGTCCACCTGATACAAGTAGCTCACTCTTCATCAGCTTCTCTCTCCAACCCATTGTCCAGTCCCTTCCATGTCTGACAAGTTGTCTTCGGGAATGGTTCCTGTCCTGGGCCAACAGAAGGTTTGGGGACCATGACCGCCAGGATTCTTCTAGTCTCAGTCAGACCATTAAGTCTGGTCTTTTTATGAGAATTTGGGGTCTGCATCCCACTGTTCTTCTGCTACCTCAGGGGTTCTCTGTTGTGCTCCCTGTCAAGGCAGTCATCTCTTGTGGCCGGGCACCATCTAGTTCTTCTGGTCTCAGGATGATGTAAGTCTCTGGTTCATGTGGCCCTTTCTGTCTCTTGGGCTCATAGTTATCATGTGACCATGGTGTTCTTCATTCTCCATTGATCCAGGTGGGTTGAGACCAATTGCTGCATCTTAGATGGCTGCTTGTTAGCATTTAAGACCCCAGACGCCACACTTCAAAGTGGGATGCAGAATGTTTTCATAATAGAATTATTTTGCCAATTGACTTAGAAGTCCCCTTAAGCCAGAGTCCCCAAACCCTCGCCCTTGCTCTGCTGACCTTCTAAGCATTCAGTTTATCCTGGAAGTTTCTTTGCTTTTCCTTCAGTCCAGTTGAGCTGACCTTCCGTGTATTGAGTATTGTCCTTCCCTTCACCTAAAGTAGTTCTTATCTATTAACTAATCAGTAAAAAACCCTCTCCCACCCTCCCTCCCTCCCCCCCTCGTAACCACAAAAGTATGTGTTCTTCTCAGTTTATACTATTTCTCAAGATCTTATAATAGTGGTCTTATACAATATTTGTTTTTTTGCCTCTGACTAATTTTACTCAGCATAATGCCTTCCAGGTTCCTCCATGTTATGAAATGTTTCACAGATTCGTCACTGTTCTTTATCTATGTGTAGTATTCCATTGTGTAAATATACCATAATTTATTTACCCATTCATCCATTGATGGACACCTTGGTTGCTTCCAGCTTTTTGCTATTGTAGACAGAGCTGCAATAAACATGGGTGTTATTTGCCTTACTTTTAAAAATTGTTATTATTCCATGGACTACAGTGGTCATTGGGAATTTGATAATGGGTTTAAGCATTTAAGCATACTCCCTTCCTTGACGGGCTCACGGTTTTATAAGAAAAAAACAAAATAGTGTACTAAGGTACAAAGGGATAAAAGAGACAATATGTAATGACCTCCCAGAAGGCTGAGTCTTAAAATTGGCAGAGTGAGAATTTGTTAGAGAAGCTGAAGCAAGTCCAGTGCTGGCAGATAGATGATGTCCAACATAACACAGAGATGTGAAAAAACAAGGAAAATTTTGAAAATTTTGACAAATATGATACAGCATATGCCTAGGGTGTATGTAGCGGGTGAGAGAAGTAGGGCTTGAGGTAGGGGATGAATCAGTTGTTGAGGTAAAGGAGTTTATGGAGTAGGGATTTATCCTTGATCCAGTGGAGAGACATCTGCATTTCTGGATTGATGTGATGGGGGTGCTACCTTATACCGACCATGCTTAACAGTGTCACCATACAAAAAATTGCAGTGGCACTGTTCCTCTCCCTTCTCTCCTCAAATTAATACTGTATAAGATTAGTTGAGACCAGAGTGAAATTATGGTGTATTTTTCAGATGTTTTTTCTTAATGACTTTGAATCCCTCAGTTCTTGATCTGAAAAATTCCCTTGCAGAAATTTGAATAATTTTTATTGTAAATTTACTTGGATGCAGGCCATATTGATATGTACAACTCTTAGTATCATACCTTAATGAGAAGAGGGTTTATGAATAATCTTCATTGATATCAATTCATAATGATGAAACCAAATATAAAATATTTCCTTTGTGTGCAATTGTTTGATAATTTCTAGTTCATTAATTCATTGTCAGGTCTAGTATTAAAGTGATTGTTTGCTGTAAGTCCTAATAGTTCAGGATTTGTTGGTCAAAGTCAAAGAGTAACATGAGACTGTTATTTTGGATAGAAAATGAAAGTGATTGCTGAAGTTATTTTTTTCAATGTTTATATTTTCCAAGCAGTAAAGAAATCCAGTTGACATCAAATGGCTATTCTTTGGGTCATACGGAAACCCTGGTTGCGCAGTGGTTAAGTGCCACTACTGCTAACCAAAAAGTCGGCTGTTGGAGTCCACAGGCGCTCCTTAGAAACTCTGTGGAGAAAAGTTCTACTCTGTCCTGTAGGGTCGCCATGAGTCGGAATTAACTTGACAACAATGGGTTTGTTTTTTTTTAGGTCATAAAGATGTTTATAGGATGACTCTAGTGAATCATGACCCCTAAGATCATCTGTGAATTGTTATATTACAACTTGATCCATTTTTTTGTAATATATTTTCCTAGAGTGGAGAAAAAATGAGAGAGAACATTTCACAGTTTTGTGTAACTTTGTTTCATTTTCTTTTTACGGACTTAAAAATTAATGTAGGTAGCCAAATCACCCTGCATTGCCTTCTGAAATTATTTTAATAACTTAAAACCCAGTGCCTTTGAGTCGATTCCGACTCATAATAACTTAAGGTGAATTTAAAAAAGAAAAGAAATTTGGTGCGTTAGATGTATTCATGGAAATACTGCTTACATTATAAATTTCTTATTTTCATGGACCTATTTTTAATTTTAAATGGAAGTTGTAACTGCATTTACTGGGCATTTTAGAATAACATTTTGATTTAGCTCAGGGTAAAGCAAGATGGAATTCAAAAAATGTAATAACCATTTAGGATTTTTGGCCGTAAAATCTATTATACCGTAGGAGGTTTCACATTTCTAAAATGCAAGCAGCAAATACTGTAGGGTCAGGGACTAACCAGTGAATGAAAGTCAGAACTCAAAATGAAGTGGCTTTCCTGTTTAACACTGGGCACTGATAGAAACTGATAATGTTTGATTAATGAATGGCAGACTTGAAGCGGGTGAAAACATCTGCAAGAAGTGATTTATTATTTCAAAGGTATTGGAAGCTTGTGGTATCTTGCAGATTTAAGTATGTGTGCCTGAATAAAATAAATGAGATGCAACATGTGAAAAATGAAAACACATTACTTGTAAAGGATGTGTCACAAGCAGGGTATTTTTGTTCAAGTACACTTTGTCATGGGGATTTGTAATGCTGTTCTGAATACAAATCGTTTAACTGGTTCATAAAATCGCCTCAGTTGGAATTCTTGCATCTATCATCCATGACATAAATGAGGGTTAAACTTAATGTGCTGTAACATCCCTTAAATGTTCAAATTTTGTATCATATGCAACTATTAAAATTGCACATATGTTTTATGTAAAAAAGATGAATAAATTGTAGACATTTAAAACAACAGTTCCCAAACAGTAACAAGGTTTGAGGTCTTAATTGAACAATTGTCATATACTCAGAGCTAAGGCTTTTCACTGCAACTCTTATGGCTGGAGATTTGAATAATCTATCATTTATGATTGAACAATTCTTAGTTATGTGATATGTTATATGATAAATAATGTAATGAAGGGAATGGTACCATTTTAAGTACTGCTATTCCAACTTTAATGTGTATGTGTATGTATGTCTGTATACAAACACACATACACATTGAATTGCTCATTGTTGCTTACGTAAAAATCGTACTTTTTCTGTAAGTGTAATTACCTTATATTTCACATAGCCTAGATAATTATATACCAAAAATGAGATAAGACTTAAAATTCCTTCAAAGTACCATTAACCTGATAGTAGTTATAATGGGTTATAGTCAGTGGGAACAATGTGACAATAAACGTGGGACAACCTGGACACTTATGCCATCAGAATTACTAATTTCTTCTTTTATGGTTTATGAGATATATCTCCTTGTTTAAATTGCCCCTAAAAGGCAAATTTTACAAAGTTGGATGTTACGACTCTAAACCAGTTATTCTTCAGATCAGAAGGATTTAGGAAAACAATCACCAGCAGCAGTCAAGAAATCAAATGATGTATTGCATTGAGCAAATCTGCTGCAAAGTACCTCTTTAAAGTGTTAAAAAGATGTCACTTTGAGGACTAAAGTGTGCCTGACCCAAGCCATGGTATTTTCAGTCGCCTCATATACATGCGAAAGCTGGGCAATGAATAAGGAAGACCAAAGAAGAATTGATGCCTTTGAATTATGGTGCTAGTGAAGAATATTGAATATACCATGAACTGCAAAAAGAATGAATAAATCTGTCTTGGACAGATCTTTACAGCCAGAATGCTCCTTAGAAGTGAGGATGGCAAGGCTTAGTCTCATGTACTTTGGACATGTTATTAGGAGGGGCCAGGGCCTAGAGAAGGACATCATGCTTGTTAAAGTAGAGGGGTAGCGAAAAACAGGAAGAGCTTCAAGAGGATGAACTGACGCAGTTGCTGCAACAATGGGCTGAAACGTAGCAACGATCATGAGGATGGCACAGAATTGGGCAGTGCTCAGGGTTGGTATGAACTGACTCGCTGGCAACTAACAACAACAATCACCATAACAAGCAAACTAAATGTTATGAAAGAAAAAAAAAAAGTTGTTTTTTTTTTTAATTTTGAATCTTTATAACTGCATATTTTAGAGGTTCTTTATAGATTGCAAACTGAATTGGGACAAGTTGTATGCATCCCTTTTGAGTATAGTAGGCTTAGAGTGGACCCTTGAACTTGGTTCTCCATGTATGTTTTGTTAAATGATTGAATAAATGAAGAGATTAGAAAAGGAACTATCATCCACAGCAGTTGTGCTCATTCATTTATGCAGATGACACAACCTTGTTTGCTAGAAGTGAAGAGGACTTGAAGCACTTACTAATGAAGATCAAAGACCATAGCCTTCAATACAGATTACACTTCAACATAAAGAAAACAAAAATTCTCACAACTCGAATGATAAGCAACATCATGATAAACGGAGAAAAGATTGAAGTTGTCAAGTATTTCATTTTACTTGAATCCACAGTCAACACCCATGGAAGCAGCAGTCAAGAAGTAAAAATACACATTGCATTGGGAAAATCTGCTGCAAAGGAGATTTAAAGTGTTGAAAAGCAAAGATGTCACCTTGAAGACGAAGGTGCGCCTGACCCAAGCCATGGTATTTTCAATCGCATCATACGCATGTGAAAGCTGGACAGTGAATAAGGAAGACCAAAGAAGAATTGCAGCTTTTGAATTGTGGTGTTGGCGAAGAATATTGAATATACCATGGACAGCCCAAAGAATGAACAAATCTGTCTTGGAAGAAGTACAACCAGAATGCTCCTTAGAAGCAAGGATGGCGAGACTACGTCTTATATACCTTGGACATGTTGTCATGAGGGATCAGTCCCTGGAGAAGGACATCATGCTTGGTAAAGTACAGGGTCAGCGGAAAAGAACAAGACCCTCAACAAAATAGATTGACACCGTGGCTGCAACAATGAGCTCAAGCATAACAAGGACTGTAAGGATGGCACAGGATCGGGCAGTATTTCGTTCTGTCGTGCATAGTGTCGCTATGAGTCGGAACTGACTCGATGGCAACTAACAACAACAATGTACTCATTCATTTTATAGCATATTGAGGACCTGCTCAATGCCAGGCACTGGTCTTGTGTAGAAATATAATGAACAGAACAGACATGGTTCCTGCTCGGGAGAAACTCTCAGGCTAGTGGGAAACATATTAAATATATCACACAACCACTTAATGAAACTTTTTGAAAAGTGATACAAAGAAGGAAAAAAGTAAGGGGTTTTGAGGCTGTGTTCCAGGGAACCTTTCCTGGGTTTAGGAGACAAGGGAGGGATTTTGAAAGCTGAGTTTGAAGAGAGGAAGGAGGCAAGGGGCAGGAGATGGTGGATAGATAGGTTGGGGAGTGAAAGGGTGGGTGGCAATGGGTTTGTAGGCTGTGTGTAGGAAAGAGTAGAGGTGGGAAAACTAGTCAGGAGATTTTAGAAAATGATTCTTAATGAGAGCACCAAGATGATGACCTGGATTCTGCTCTGTTTAGGAATACAAATCTCTATTATTATCTCTCAACCTTTCCTGTTTCCCAGTTTCTCTGTTCTCCTCCAGGAGTGGTCACGGCCTCACCATTACTTCTTGGTTCCGCCTTGTTTCTCTTTCTTACACTTAACTTAGAACTACGAAATTGACTCAACAGACACAGGTTTGGTTTTTGGTTTTTGAATCTACCATTTAAATTAAAGACAGTGGTACTTGTCTGGCAATAAGATGATTTTAATAGGATTTCTTTTTATTTTCAAAAATTTGAAACCACTGAATTGACTCTGCTAAATTGTAATAACGATCTTTTTATTACCACTTAGTAATAAATGATCATTTGCATTATGAGCAAATTTAAACTCATTAATTGATATTTCCAGCCACAGAATTATTCAAAATAGGAAGAGAAGCATCAAATTTTAAGTAAATTTTCATGTGTAGAGGGATCATAACAAGAACAAGAAAAATGAAGAACATTTAATAATGAATTCATAGAAAGAATGTCTATAAGTTTCTTGTTTTCTAAAAATTTCTAACCCCTCCCTCGGGAGCATTTTCCTCCTCTTTTATGCTATCATATAAATTCAGTTTTTAAGTACAAATAAGCACGATCATCTTCTTAAGAGCTCCTCATCTAGCTGAAAGTCTTCATTAAATTGGCTTTTAATATTTACTTCTTCAGGCTGAATAATTGCAGTTCCAATTAATTAAAAACTGAAAGTTGTACCTCAAACTGCAATATATAGGAAAACAGGAAAATATAAACCTTCTAGATTTAGAAGTTTCTTAGAACTCCTTGCTAAGATGTCAAATATTAATGTAGCCTAATATCCTTAACATCAAAGAACATGTTGAGATATGCTCTCCTTCCTAATTATGTAGATATAATATATGTAAAACAAAATTAAGATTGAGGGCATACTTACTAGAAGTCTAATAAGAATTCAGAATACATATAGACACTGATTCCTGGTACTCTTTGTATTTAAACTGCCCTGTAACCCTGGGTAAGTCACACTCTTCTTGGATTCTGTTATCCTAAATGTAAGGTTGTTGATATGATGATGGAAAAAAAAAAAAAAGGCACATGTGGAAGAACTTTGATAATTAGGCATCAATCTATAACCCTTTGAAATATTAATTGTTGCTATAGAACGTGATACTCAGTCTTCATCTCTCATCAAACTGAATACCGTTTCAGGCTCCTTTAAATGTCATAAGCTGAATTTATATTCTTAATTAAATCCTTCAAGGAAAACTTGAACATCAACAGGTAACCCTTTAAGATTATCATTCCCTAGGTTTTGCACACCGTTAATCCAGTATAGTGGGGATACTTTTTAGGCTAGCTATGGGAATAGACATTACTGCTTTGGTAATTTATATAACTAGGAGCTAATTGTTATTATCGGGAGATATTCATAAGAGATACTCAGTAGAGCTTCTGTCCTTGGAAAGGACCCAGAGTAACAAAGGAATTTTATAATAGTAGAATTTTATCATAAAGTATGAGGAAAAGGATACATGGAAAAGCATAGCTCTGTGAACGTTGGAGGAAATAGTTTAGAAAGTGATTCCTAACAAAGATTATTAAATAGCTATTTAAATAGTCATATCCCCGCATGCACACACATACAAAGCTGTCATTTCACAACAATAACTTGAATAAAAACAGTATTGGAATTTGAAGCACCAAATAATCATATTCTTCCCCCTACAGTTATGAGATATTTGTGAAATTAATCCAAGAAGTATCCAATAGAGTTAAGAAGAACTTCGTTAGTGCTGGTACGTCTTGTACTCATTGCCAAAATTGAGCTTCATACTCAACCCTTGTCTTTCTAAATTAAACTGACTTATCTTACTAACTCAGAGGCAGGACAGCTGGAGAACCAACCCCTACCCTGCTGAGTTTTGCAGAAGGAGAGAGATTATATGCAGCCTATGTACCAGAAGGTTCAAGGTAGAACAAACACGAAAGAGAAAGAGTCTAGGTGAGCAATAGTTTTAACGCATTAATCACAGCCAGATACGGATCAACTGATGGCATGCTGTTGCTATCTTATTCATCAGAAAAATCACTTCTTTCACAGGGAGGAAGTTAGGTGTGAGTGGAAAGAAAGTACTTGTTCTTCTCCTAATACTTCTTTATAAGAACAAATATAGGTAGGAACTCTAATTTCATGTGCCTAGAAGAAGGTTAAGAAAGGGAAATCTCTGTTTTGGGGTGGGGCAGAGAATTAACTAATAGGTCACAGCCTACTCAGCAGGGGTCAGGGAAAGGCAGCCCACTTTTCTTACTCCTGCGTTGTGATATGATAGGGGTAAATGGAAAACATCTCTCTTCCCCGCCTCTGTGCTATGTGTCACTTCATTTTAGCTCTGACCTTTATGTCTTCTAGTCAAGAGATTGTATTCTTTTTTCATAGAATGGGCAACAAAATAACATTTTTTTCTCTGAGTGATTAAAATTGTTTTATTTCAGTAAATGTAACTGAAGGGCCACATATTTTAGGGAGTAATAGACAAAAAAGGAGGAGAAGTATGCAGTGTTTGGACATGCTGCAGAGTACAAGAAGCTGGACAGAGATGTAGACTGGAAATGGGAGACAAGGTAGTGAAAATGGTGCTTAAGGATTAATTTGGTAACTGTGTTCAGGATAGATGGAAAAGAGAGAAGCCAGAGTTATTAGTATCCATGTGGTAGTGGTTATGTGCTGTCGAGTCAGCTCTGACTCATAGTGACCCTGTATGACAGAGTAGAATTGCCCCATAGGGTTCCCTAAGCTGTCATCTTTTTAGGAGCAGATCGCCGGTTCTTTTCTCCAACAGAGCTGCTGGTGGGTTTAAACTACCGACCTTTTGCTTAGCAGCTGAATGCTTAACTTTTGTCCACTGGTGTTCCTTATTAGTACCCATAGAATCATACAATATTACACACACACACACACACACACACCCCAGTTGCTTTAGAGTTGTCTTTGACTTGTGATGACTCCATGTGTGTCAAAATAAAAGTGTGCTCCATAGCATTTTCCATGGCTGCTTTTTTGGAAGCAGATCACTAAGACTTTCTTCTGAGGCAACTCTGGGTAGATGCAAACGGCCTAACTTTTGGTTAGCAGCCAAGTATATTGACTGTTTTTAACCATCCAGGTATAGATAGACAGATAGACAGGAGAGAGGTTATATGCTATAAGCCAGTCAAATGACAGTAAGGCCCAGAAGACTTAAAAACATATTGAAAGTTGTAGATCAAGAAAGACGAGATGAAGTAATAAGATACAAAACTAAATATCAAGAAAGATCTACTTTAAACAGATAATGTATGCAAGTAGAAGACTATGAAATTGACCAATCAGGATGGATGATCAGGGCCAATAGTTTTTTTTAAGGGATATTTATGTTGGAAAGTGTGTCAATTTCCTATTGCTACATAACAAACCACCCCAAAACTTAGTGACTTGAAGTAGTCAGCACGTATTTTCTCACAGTTCTGTAGATTAGCATTTTGCTATGAGCTGAGCCAGGCAGTCTACAGTATGTCAGCTGCTCTTACATACATTTGTGTCAGTTGATGGGTTGTTTGGGTCCTGGTTGGCCGAGGATAGCCTCTATTAAGTGTCTCAGCTGGGACATTGGAGCTCTCTGTCTACATGGTCCCCCTTTTCACATAGTTATGTCATCCTCAAGGAGGCTAGCCTAGGCTTGTTCACAAAGTGGGCTTATTCTAAGAGAGAAAAATACAACCTTCAAGACCTCTTGAAGCCAAGACTTGGAAGTCACACAATGTTCATTTTGCCTCATTATCTTGGTCATAGCAATTCACAGGGAAATCCCAGATTCACAGAGAGGGAATAGATTTTACCTCTTACTGGAAGGAACAGCAAAGTCATCTGCAAAAAGGCATGCATACAGGGATGGGAGTTATACTCATGGCCATCTTTGCAAACAATCCTTAAAGTGCAAAGACAGTGCATTATATCTGGGACTAAGGAAAAAATAAAATTTTGGGGGTGGTTTCTAATATAGATGGATATTCCTACAGATCTATAGAGGGTCTCATTTTGAATGAAATGAGGTAGCAGTAGTTGTATGCTTGTACATATTTTCAAAGATCTTGTATGCTAAGTGATGATGATTAAAAACTCTGGCACCATAGTGCCTGGGTTTAAAAAAACTTCTGTTGTTGATCAAGTTGCTTAATGACTTTACTTCGGTCTTCTAAACTCTAAGTCTGAAAAATAATCCAATCTGCCCCATAGGATCATTGAAAGAATTAATGATTTGGTATAAATAAAATACTTAGAATAGTGTCTGGCATAAAAGAAATGCTTAGCATGTGTTAGTTCTTATTATAATTTCCCAGTTTCAATAGTGGATAAAACTGTGTGTCTTTATGATATAAATTATGTCATCTCTAATTCTAATTCCACTTCTGCCTGCTTTCTCTTTTTATTTATACAAGTATTTTCTTTCAATAGTTATGATCTAAATGTCATCCTCAAAACAATTTTAGCCATTATCATACAACAGAAAATAAAAATTTATGCCCCAAGTATCTGGCTGCCTATCAGATTTATGCCATAGTGTCTATCGAGTTGATCCACAGATACCAAAATGCCTGTAAGTCCCAGATAGTGAATTCCTTTTCCGATTATGTTAGCACAGTCTACATGAATAGGCTCACTTTCACTTTAGTTTTAGATCATAAAGATTATTAGATCATTAAGGCCCATAATGCCTTAGACATCACCTTAAACCCCAGACTGTTTTCTGTAGTCCTATTATCTAATAGTCACCGCACTGGGTGCCACAAACAGCTAAGCACTTTGGCTGTTAACTGAAAGGTTAGTGATTTGAATGCACCTAGAAGCACGTTGGAAGAAAGCCCCAGTGACCCACTTTGTAAAGATCACAGCCATTGAAAATCCTGTGGAGCACAATTCTTCTCGGAAACACTAGGGGTTGCTTGCCATGAGTCAGAATTGACTCAAGGGCGACTGATACTATCTATAGTAAGGTTTTCTGAATGATGGCTGTTGCTTGACTGATTCCAGAATGTCATTGTCTTAGTTTCTTAGTACTGCTATAACAGAAATATTGTGGGTGAGTGATTTTAATGAACAGAAATTTATTTTCTCCCAGTTTAGGAGGCTAGAAGTCTGAATTCAGGGTTCTGGTTCTAGGGGAAAGCTTTTTCTCCCTGGCAGTTCTGGGGGAAGGTCCTTATCTCTTTTCAACTTCTGTTTCTAGGTTCCTTGGTGATCTTCATGTGGTTTCCTTGCTTCTCTGCTTAATTTGTTCTTTTTTATGTCACAAAAGTGATTGACATAAGAACACATCCTACGTTGATAAGGCCTCATTAACATAACAAGGAAAACTCTGTTCCCAAGTAGGATTGCAATCACAAGTGTAGGGGTTACGACTTACAACACTTATTTTTGGGCTATATCATTCAGTCCATAATAGTCACTCACTGCCAAGATTCTTTACCCCTGTGTCTACCAGACCAAAAATATACCTATAGCCTCAAACCATCACTTAGTAATTCCTACACTTAAATCCAAACCTGATGTCTAATTATGGTTCCTTTTAACAATAAATTTTTATGTTTCTATAAAGCTATAAACCAAAACCAAACCAAATCTGTTGCCGTCAAGTTGATTCCAACTCGTAGCAACCCTACAGGACAGAGTAGAATTGCTCCATAGAGTTCCCAAGGAGCAGCTGGTGGATTCCAACTGCCGACCTTTTGTTTAGCAGCCAAGCTATATATATATAAAAAAATAGTCAAGGTAAAAGATAATAAAAATCTGATTTGGTAGTAGCAGCAGGAATGATGATGTGAAGATGAATAAACAGAAGGGGCAGAGGTGAATTAGCAATAATTGGCAAGATACCAGATATATAAATTGTGAAAAAATAGAGGCTATTCTGAGGTCAGATGACTTTTGGTTTTGATAAATCCTTACTGGGGAACCTTTTGGTTATAATTGACAGTTAAATAACAGCCCTGGTAGTACAGTGGTTAGGTGTTTGGCTGCTATCCGAAAAGTAGGTGGCTCTAACCCACCAGCCGCTCTGTGGGAGGAAGATATGACAGTCAGCTTCTGTAAAGATTACAACCTAGAAAACCCTATGAGGCAGATCTACTCTGTCCAGTATAGTCACTATGAGTAGAAATTGACTCAACGGGAGCGGATTTGTTAGTTTTTTTTTTTTTTTATTTGGCAGTTAAATGACTTCAATATTTTATTAAGAAAAACTAAGTATAGAATAATTTTGTGTATTGTCACTGTTGGAAGAAGTTACATAATTATATGCAGATACTATTTAGATTGAGTATGGTCTGATAATAAGTTTAAGTAGTTTCAGATAATCTTTCTTTGGTTTATTCAGAGCGATTATCAAGATATAGCATAGTTGGATGAAATTATACTCAGTGTGGTTACACATGTAATGTGTAAATTTCCTCTTCAAAAACATATTATCTAATTTTAGTAAAAATCCATCGCTAAATAAGTACATACATATTAGAACAGAAGCTCAATGTTGTACTTTTTTGTTGTTTTCGTCATGGTATTCCAGAGATTTTGCCTCTCATTTCTCATCAGATAAATATTTGGACTCTGAACCTACCAAAAAACAAAACAAAACAAAAACAAAATCCACTGTTGTCAAGTCAATTCCAACTCATGGCAACCCTGTAGGATACAGTAGAACTGCCCCATTGGGTTCCAAGGCTGTAAAATATTTATGGAAGCAGATTACCACATCTTTCTCCTGCAGAGCAGCTGTGGATTTAAACCACTGACCTCTTGGTTGACAGCAGGGTGCTTTAACCACTGCACCACCAGGGCTCCCTTCTGTACCTACAAAGCCCACCAAACATAATATTTACTTAGAACAAAATGTATAACCTCATGTTAAAAAAAAAAAAAAAAAATGTATGGAACTTAATATTTTTTATTTTTGAAAGGGCACCACAATTGTTTAAATTTATCTTTTCTGGTAAGTTTGTTCACATATTCCTCAATGTAAACAATAACAATATCAAAAACATTCAAATCTCATGTTTTCAGTAAAATCAGAAATAATAACTGGTATAATCCAAAGTAATTTAGGATTTGTCAAGAGTTGCTGAAATCAGACAAAAGCTGTTGAATAGAAAGTGAAAATAAGTGTAACAGAGTCTTGGGGAAGCTCAGAAGTGGCAGATCTCAGAATGCACTACCCTTGCTCTTCTTTGCATTAATGATTGTGGGGCCTTTGCTGAGCAATGCTGATAGAAAAAAGAAAAAAAAAAAAAAAACAATTCTGTACTTGATCCTGTTCAGAAAAACAGAGTATGCATAGCTACATGAGGAATTTGAAATAATAAACCATATTTTTAGGAGACAGTCTGATTGGCAATAAAAAGAACGTTTGGATTCGGTATCTTGGAAGGCTATCTTACCTTTCTACTCCTCACTACAATAGCATCTGCAAGAATATTCTACAAATAAATTTTTTTTTAAGGTGGCTTATTGTCAAGTAATGAAGTATTGCTATAAAAAATATTTAAAAAATTGTGGGAAAAGACAGCTAAATTTACCAATAGGTTATGGGCACTCATCAGAAATGCACTGCAATTGAGCATATAAAAAAATAATGAAAAAGCATTTTGTCATTTATTTATAACAAGAAAAACTTAAAAATGCATCATCACTATGAGTAAAAACCTAAAAACCACAAAGCATAAATGTCAGAACTAAGAGAAAATAGGAGGAAATGGAAAATGAATTGGCAGAACACAATAAAGATGTAGATAAAAATAATATAAGCACTGAAATAAAGGCAACTTGGAAGGAGCATAAGAATGAATAGAAGTTGCATAATCCTGTAATGAACATTTAAGGAGAAAAGTGGAGGAAAAAAAATGATACAGATAACAAATATTCAAAAAGATAGAGGGAGAAAATAATAACTATGGGAAATGGTCAATGAAGATCCAACATACACATTATTGGAGTCCTTCAGAAAGAAAGCTCTCCTTCACCAATGGAACAGAACATTTGAAACTATAAATTGGGAAAACTTTTTCTGAAATAAAGGAGATTTGAAATTATATTCTTGTAGGATGTGCCAGAAAAATCTGACCTGAAATACTCAAGATGTAAAAAATATCCTAGGAAAATTATTGGATTTAAAAGAAAAAAAAAATTGGGGAGCATTTAATGAAAAATATTAGGCCATATTTAAGAGAAAAAATATTAGACTAGCTTGAGATTTCTCTACAGCATCATTGTAGAACAGATGGCAGTAATGCAACAGCTACAAGATAGTCAAAGACAAACATAAAAACCAAAACAAACCCATTGCTATTGAGGTGATTGTGACTCATAGCAACCCTATGAGACAGGATAGAACTGCCCAGTAGTTTCCAGGGAGCACCTGGTGGAT
Organism: Elephas maximus indicus; assembly: GCF_024166365.1. NCBI lineage: Eukaryota > Metazoa > Chordata > Mammalia > Proboscidea > Elephantidae > Elephas > Elephas maximus. The sequence continues at coordinate 142,975,527 of NC_064821.1, forward strand.
TTGAACTGCCAACCTTTTAGTTAGCAGCTGTAGCTCTTAACCACTGTGCCACCAGGATTTCCAGTCAAAGACAGCATGACCTAAATATTTTATATTCTGCAAAACTTTCTTTCAAGTGGAAAGTCTGCAAACAAGCAATTTAGAACATGTAAGAATTCAGGAAGAATTGTTCCCAGGATATCTTTATTTTATTTCTTTTTTTCTTCTTTATTGTGATTTAGATGAAGTTTTACAGAACAAATCAATTTCTCATTAAACAGTTAATACACATATTGTTTTGTGACATTGGTTGCCAACCCCATGACTTACCAACACCCTCCCCTTCTTGACTTCGAGTTCTCCATTATCAGCTTTCTTGCCCCCACCTGCCTTCTTTTCCTTTCCCCTGGGCTGGGTGTGCCCCTTTAGTCTCCTTTTGTTTTATGTGCCTGTCTAATCTTTTGGCTGAAGGGTGAACCTCAGGAGTGAGTTCATTACTGAGTTGTGTGTCTGGGGGCCATACTCTTGGGGTTTCTTCAGTCTCTGTCAGACCAGTAAGCCTCGTCTTTTTTTGTGTATGTGAGTTAGAATATTGTTCTACATTTTTGTCCCGCTCTTTTGGGGACTGTCTTATTGTGATCCCTGTCAGAGCAGTCCGTGGTGGTGGCTGGGCACTATCTAGTTGCTCTGGACTCCGTCTGAGTAAGGCTGTGGTAGTTGTTTTCCATTAGTCCTTTGGACTAATCTTTCCCTTGCGTTTTTGGTTTTCTTCATTCTCCCTTGCTCCAGATGGGGTGAGATTAGTGGAGTACCTTAGATGGCCATGCATAAGCTCGTAAGACCCCAGATGCTACTCACCAGAGTAGGATGTAGAACATTTTCTTTACAAACTGTTATTTCAATTGAGCTGTATGTCCACCAAGACCATGATTTCCAGCCCTCAGCCCAGTAATTCAGTCCCTCCAGGAATTTGGATGTGTCTGTGAAACCTCCATGACCTTGCCTTGGTCAAGTTGTACTGCCTTTGCCAGTATTGCCCTCTACCAAAGCTACCACTTATCTATTGTCTAGTTAGTATTTTTCCTTCCCTGCCCTTTCTGTCCCTGGTAACCATCAAAGATTTTTTTTTTTTTCCTGTGTGTAAACCTTTTCAAGAGTTTTTATAATAGTGGCCTCATACGATATTTGTCCTTTCCTGATTGACTTATTTCCTTCAGGCTAGTGCCCTCTAGATTCATCCATGTTGTGAGATGTTTCACAACTTCATTGTTCTTTATTGTTGTGTAGTATTCCATTGTGTGCATGTACCATGGTTTGTTTATCCATTCATCTATTGATGGGCATTTAGGTAGTTTCCATCTTTTTGCTATTGTGAACAGTGCTGCAATGAACATGGATGTGCATATATCTATTCACATGACGGCTCTTATTTCTCTAGGATATAATTCTAGGGGTGGGGTCCTTGGATCATATGGTACTTCTATTTCTAGCTTTTTAAGGAAGTGCCATATCATTTTCCATAATAGTTGTACCATTTTACATTCCCACCAGCAATGCTTAAGAATTCCAATCTCTCCGCAGCATCTCCAGCATTTCTTTTCAGTTTTTTTTGATTCATGCCCGTAGTGTTGGGGTGAGATGGTATCTCGTTGTGGTTTTGACTTGCATTTCTCTAATGACTAGTGATTTTGAGCATTTCCTCATGTGACTGTTAGCTGCCTGAATGTCTTCTTTGATGAAGTGCCTAGAACATCTTTCTTGATGAGCTTATTAGAAAACAAACTTCGGTCTATCAGAGAAAATGCTAGAGATTGAGGCAAAAGGACTATCGGTGAGCACTAAATATGTATCATTGAAGAATTAAGTCTAAAATGAATGTGGCAGTTATATGGTGAGAGAACAAAATGTATATGATACATTCTTTGATAATACTTATAATAAATTGTAAAATAACAGAAATGGGGAGAAGTGTATAATAACATGGAGTGCTGAAGTTCAATTATTGCTTTATCTTTAATACCTAGGAGTACATTAAAAACTGAACAAATAATATAAGTATAAGCATATTTAACAGTTTAATGATAAAAGATAAGAAACAAAATTATATTGACTAAATATCAGTAGTGGAGAATGGGAGTTGGAGGGCAGAATTGTATCTTATCTTTTTAAAATAATACTAAAAAAAAAAAACCCCGAAAATCAAACCCATTGCCATCAAATGGATTCTGACTCAGCGACCTTAAACACCAGCATAGAACTGCCTCTACAGGATTTCCAAGGAGCAGCTGGGGCATTTGAACTGCCCACCTTTTGGTTGCAACCAAGCTCTTAACCACTGCACCACCAGGGATCCTAATACAAAGAAGGCCACTTTGTAATACTAAAGCCTGAAAATCACAATGAAAATATACTAGTCACGAAAATCTATGCACCAATACCAGCAGATTTTACAAAACCATAATTACAGTAGCTTCTAAGAAAAATAGGCATAAACAGACATGCTACTAGTAGGAAACTTCATTCACCACTCTCAATCAATGCAATGAAATTAACAAAGAGTAGGAGTCAGAAGACCTAAATAACATAATCATTAATGAATTGCTCAAACATATAAACAAAAAATTGTACACTGAAAATCAAGGAATATACCCTCCTTTTAAGCACTCATAAAATGTTAGAAATGACTATGGAACTACAAAGAAAAAACCAGTATATTTTCAAAAATAGCTGTAATACTGATTATATTGCAACATTATATTGAATCTGATTCACTGATCATAATAAAGTAAAATAAACGATGAGGTCAGCGTTATAGATTGAATTGTGTCCCTCAAACATGTGTTGTCAAGCCTAATCCATATACCTGTGGATGTAACCCATTTGAGAATAGGGTTTTTCTTTGCCATGTTAATGAGGCCGTATGTATGTAGGGTTTCTCTTAAACCAATCACTTTTGAGATATAAAAGAGTAGATTAGGCACAGAAGAAGGCAGATGGGGAAGATCGACGCTATCTGAAGTCCAGGTAGGCAGACCAGTCTATAAGCCCAGGAATCCCAAGGATGGCTGGCTAGACAAGCTCAGACAAGGCTTTTCCTCTAGAGAGAACAGAAAGCCCTCCCTAGAGCCAGTACCTTGAATTAGGACTTAGAGCCTCCTAAACCGTGAGAAATAATTTTGTGTTCATTAAAGCCACCCACTTGTGGTATTTTTGTTACAGCAGCTCAAAGATACTGATACAGTCTGTAAACAAAAAACACCACAAATTGAGAAATATAGGGGAGAGAGTTCCTTTAAACCACTTATAGATCTTAGAGAAAATACAACTTAAATAACAGCATCCTCAAAAAAGTTAACGAAAACTTTATATGTAATTTTTTATTACATAATTATATTGCAAAAATTATATATATGTGTATATATGTAAATAAGAACAAAAAATATTTAAAATTCTAATTCAGAAAGTTAGAATAAAAACAATAAAATCAGACAAAAGAGGAAAAAAGTAAGACAAACCCAGAAATTAATGAGTTAGAAAACAAGAAAGCAGAACTAGTAAGTAAATCTAATAGCTTGTTCTTTGGGTGTGAAAAACAAATAGTTAACCTAATTAGGAAAATTGGGGAAAAAAATGAGAAAGCATAACTATTACAAGTAACTATGAATAATGGGAGGAATTAAATGAATTATAAAATATTCTTTATAAAATTAAGGCAAATAAATTAGAAATGGATAATTATTTAGGAAAAAAAAAGTTTGCTACACTTAACAAAGGGAGAATCTTAAAAGAGGAAACAGAAAAACATGTCACAGAGTTTTACTCTCAAAAGTCTGAGGCCCAGAAATTTTTATAGGAAAGCAAATAATTCCAATGAGACTTAAAGCCCTGGTAAAATAAGAAAAAATTACTAAAGTTTTTCTTATAAAGTGTTCATAACTTTTATGTCTGAATTTGACAAAATTTACATATCTCCCCCAAAATGAAAAAAAAAAAAGACCAATCTCACCAATCTCTCTTAGTCGTACTAATATAAGAATCTTGAATAAAATTTTAGCAAGTAGACTCCAACAACACATAAAAATAATAATATACAGAAAAAGTGAGGTTTATTATAGAATATAAGGATGGTTCAACATTAGGAGGTCTATTGATATATTAGTGAGTCCTAGGAAATTTTGATAATTTCTAAAGATGTTGGAAATTCAGTTGACAAAATTCAATAGTTGTTCCTGATTTTAAAAAAAAAGATATAAGTAGGATTGGATGGATACATTCTTAACATAAAATATATTTATCCTAACCCCAAATCTAACATTTAATGGAGACAGAGTATCCTCATTCACAGTAAAATCAGGACTCAAACAAAGATCTGTAATCACCATCATTATTTAATATTTATTGGGTGCAAAGAAAGAAATTAGAGATATAAGGATTGTATTGGTTGAGGAAAAAATATATAATTTGCAGATGAATACCAAAGAGATAAACTGATAAACTTCCACAAAAAATAAAAACAATTCAGTGAAATTGGAATTCAAAACTAGTCTACAGAGATTAGGTTGAATAATTCCCCCCCGTCCCCAAATTCATGTCCATTCACAACTTCAGACTATAACCTTATTTGAAATAGGGTCTTGGCAAATGTGATTAGTTGAGTTCCTACTGGATTAGGGTAGGCCTTAAAACCAGTGACAGCTCTGCTTGTAAAAAGGCCATGTGAAGACAGACACACAGGGAAGAATACCGTGTAAAGATGGAGGCAGAGATTGAAGTGATACAGCTACAAGTTAAGAACTCCAAGGATTGCCCGGAGCCACCACAAGCTAGGAACAGGCAGGGAAGAATCCTCTTCTGGAAATTCAAAAGGAGCATGGCCCTGCTGATACCTGGATTTCAGTCTTTCAGCCTTTAGAACTGCAAGAGGGTAAATATCTATGTTTTTAACCCACTCAGTTTGTCTTGGTTAGTTAAGACAGCCCTAAGCAACTCATACAGAGATCAATAGCTTTTATTAATACAAACGATAATCCATTAGAAGACATAGTGGAAGAAAAGACCATATTTATAACAACAAAAGCTAAAGTACATTGGAATAAACCTAACATGTCATTAAGCCTCATCAATTAAAATAATATGGTATTAGATCGTGAAAAGACAGATCACCAGAACAGATCAGACAATCCTTAAATAGATACAAAAGCCTACAGGAACTTAATATATGTAAAATGTGGCGTTCTTAATCAGTGTGGAAAAGATGACTTGTTCATTACTTGATAACAATATAACTGGGGTACCCTCTGTCGTAAGGCCAGATCCATGCTTCACATTATGCACTACTGTTGTTGGGTGCCTTCAAGTCAATCCTGACTCACAGTGACCCTACAGGACAGAGTAGAAGTGCCCTATAGGGTTTCGTAGGCTAAAATCTTGACAGGAAGAGATTTTTTTCCACCAGGTCTTTTTACCCACAAAGCAGCCAGCAGGTTCGAACCGCTGACCTTTTGGTTAGCAGCTGAGCGCTTAACCACTGTGCCACATATGCGCCTCATATTATGCACTATGTAAGGTAAAATACAAGATTTCCCAGAAAAGGAAATATAAAAATGATCCTTAAAGAGTTGAAAAGATACTAAACTTCACTCATAATAAAAGAAATGCAAATTAACATTCCACTGAGGTACCATTTTATCTGTCAGTCTGGCAGATTGTTGATGAGGCTGTAAGGAAACAGACACTCTAATACAATGCTTTTGTTAAACCATCAATTCCACTTCTGGGAAATTATTTTACAGATTTGAACACATAGGAAATGAGGTTTCTACAAGTTTATTAACTGCAGTATTGGTTGTAGTAGCAAAGTAATAGAAACCTAAATGTCCATCAAGAGATACTAGGTAGTAACTAATACATAAATTATGGTTTATTCATACAGTAGAATACTATGAAGTGTTAAAAAAAAAAAATGAAGGAGATTTTTAGGTACCAATGGGGAAATATCTCTGAGGTGAATTAGAAAATTGAAAAAGTTGGTTTAAAACAGCGTATGTGGTCATATGTGTAAAAAGGAAATATGAAGACAGAAGTAGGAATAGACTCATATTTACTTGTGTATGCATAAAAATTTATATAAACAAAACTGTATAAAAAATTTAAAAGAGTGGAGACAACAGTGAGGGAAGACTTTACAATATAACTTTCTATATTTTATCTTTGAACTATGAGAACGTACTACATATTGTAAAATGTAATTTTAAAATATTGCCCTTAAAAACATTGTAAGATTCATTTTCTAGTGTATTACTGTTGTTGTTGTTAGTAGCTGTCAAGTCGTTTCCAACTCACAATGACCCTGTGTACAACAGAACGAAACATTGCCCAGTCCTGTGTCACCCTCACAATCTTTACTAAGTTTTTAACTCATTATTGTGGACACTGTGTCAATCCATCTCCTTGAGGGTCTTCCTCTATGTCGATGACCCTCTTCTTTACCAAGCATGATGTCCTTCTCCAGGCACTGGTGCCTGCTGATAACATGTCCAAAGTACGTGAGAGGAAGTCTCACCGTCCATACTTCTAAGGAGCACTCTGGCCATACTACTTCTTTCAAGACAGATTTGTTCATTCTTCTGACAGTCCATGGTGTAGTGTATTCAGTGTTCTTTGCCGACACTGTAATTCAGAGACATCAATTCTTCTTCAGTCTTCCACATTCTAGTGTATTAAAAAATTAAATACGCACAGATATTTGCAAGATATAATAGCTGATAACTAAGGGTCCAAAAACAATGTGAAGAATTTTTAAGGTGACCTTTTAATAGTTATATAAAATCACAGATTTTAAAAGAAAATTCTTTGAAATAGAAGAAGTTGAAATTTTCTAGTACAAGTCTCTCATTTTACAGACACGTAGGGGCTTAGTAAATACTACTCAAATATGTTTGCTTTTGTGTTCTCAGTGATAGGCTTCTTTGAAAAGAATCACTGCAGCTAGCTTAAGTAGAGATTGATTCACAATAAAGATGGAATGAAATATTGCCAGGTGTTGTGGGAAATGGAAAACTAGTAGAAGTAAAGTTCTTCATCCCTTGGTGGTCAAAAAATCTTTTGTATCTAGTTCGTCTCTTTTTGTTCCTGTCTCCATTACTTTGGTTTTTTCTGTAAACTTATGTGAGGTTATTGTACATGTCTCCAAATGTAGTCCTCAACCATACAGTGAATTTCAACCAGAAGGAACATTTGGTATACAGAGCTGTGAGTTCAAACTAAGCAGTACTGTATGTGTTTCATGTTCCACCATTTGCCAGGCAGCAGTTATACCCTTCTTCCAAGAAAGACAGGGATGCTAGAACTCCCATTTCAAGAGAAAGAGGAAGAGTGTAGCATGAGTTTTATAATAAACATTTTAGACTAGAATGTCCATGTTGGGATCTGTCTCAGCTGAGCTTCCAAACTAAGACAGACTAGGAAGAAGGACCCAGCAGCCTACTTCTGAAAAGAATTAGCCAGTGAAAACCTTATAAATAGCAGCGGAACACTGTCTGATATAGTGCAGGAAGATAAGCCCACTGGGTCGGCAGGCACTCAAAAGACAACTGGGGAAGAGCTGCCTCCTCAAAGTAGAGTTCACCTTAAATACATGGATGGAATCACGCTTTCAGGACCTTCATTTGCTGATGTGGCATGACCCAAAATGAGAAGAAACAGCTGCAAACATCCATTATTAATCAGAACGTGGAATGTAAGAAGTATCAAAAAAAAAAAAAACCCAGTGCCGTCGAGTCGATTCTGACTTACAGCGACCCTATAGGACAGAGTAGAACTGCCCCATAGAGTTTCCAGGGAACGCCTGGTAGATTCGAACTGCCATCCCTTTAGGTTAGCAGCTGTAGCACTTAACCACTACACCACCAGGGTTTCCGTACGAAGTATAAGTTTAGGAAAATTGCAAATCATCAACAATGAAATGGAACATATAAACATCAGTACTCTAGGTGTTAGTGAACTGAAGTGGACTGGTATTGGCCATTTTGAATTGGACAATCATATGGTCTACTATGCCAGGAATGATAACTTGAAGAGGAATGGTGTTGCATTCATAGTCAAAAAGAACATTTCAAGATCTATCCTGAAGTACTACTACAAGGAAGACCAGTTAATACAATTGTTATTCAAATTTACACACCAGCCACTAAGGCCAAAGATGAAGGAATTTAAGATTTTCACCAACTTCTGCAGTCTGAAATTGATCGAACATGCAGTCAGGATGCATTGATAATTACTGGCGATTGGAATGCAAAAGATGGAAACAAGAAGGATCGGTAGCTGGAAAATATCACCTTGGTGAAAGAAACGATACTGGAGATCGAAGGGTAGAATTCTGCAAGACCAATGACTTGTTCATTGCAAATACCTTTTTTCACCAACATAAATGGCGACCATACACATGGACCTCGCCAGATGAAATACACAGGAATCAAATCAACTACATTTGTGGAAAGAGACAATGGAAAAGCTCAATATCATCAGTCAGAACAAGTTCAGGGGCCAACTGTGGAATAGACCATTAATTTCTCATATGCAAGTTCAAGCTGAAACTGAAGAAGATTAGAACAAGTCCATAAGAGGCAAGGTATGACCTTGAGTATATCTTACCTGAATTTAGAGTCCATCTCAAAAACAGATTTGACACATTGAGCACTAATGACTGAAGACCAGACGAGTTTTGGAATGACGTCAAGGACATCATATGTGAAGAAAGCAAGAGGTCATTAAAAAGACAGGAAAGAAAGAAAAGATGCAAATGGATGTCAGAAGAGAATCTGAAACTTGGTCTTGAACGTCAAACACCTAAAGCAAAAGGAAGAAATGATGAAGTAAAAGAACTGAACAGAAGATTTCAAAGGGCACAGTCAACACCCATGAAAGCAACAGTCAAGAAATCAAAAGACACAGTGCATTGGGCAAATCTGCTGCAAAGGACCTCTTTAAAGTGTTGAAATCAAAGATGTCACCTTGAAGACTAAGGTGTGCCTGACTCAAGCAATGGTATTTTTAATCTCATCATATGCATACTAAAACTGAACAATGAATAAGGAAGACCGAAGGAGAATTGAAGCCTTTAAATTGTGGTGTTGGCAAAGAATATTGAATATACCATGAACTGCCAAAATATTGAACAAATCTGTCTTGGAAGAAGTACAACCAGAATGCTCCTTATAAGCAAGGATGGCAAGACTGTGTCTTATATACTTTGGACATGTTGCCAGGAGGGATCAGTCCCTGGATAAGGACATTATGCTTGGTGAAGTAGAGGGACAGCCAAAAACAGGAATACCCTCAACAGGATGGATTGACACCGTGGCTGCAACAATGGGCTCAAGCATAACAATTGTGAGCATGGCGTAGGACCAAGAAGTGTTTCGTGTGGTACATAGGGTCGCTATGAGTCAGAACTGACTTGATGCACCTAACAACAACATTTAGAGAGAGAGGATTCTTCAAGCCATGTCACTGTTCATTGCTATTGAGTTGATTCTGAGTCACGGCAACCCCATACATGCAGTATAAAACTGCTCCACAGGGTTTGCAAGGCAGTGACCTTTCAGAAGATCACCAGTCCTGTCTCCCGAGGTGCCTCTCGATGTATGAGAACCACCGATGTTTTGGCTAGTAGTCAAAGTTTAACTGTTGTGACATCTAGGAATGCCCCCTGAAAATCATAGCAGACGACTGTAAGCAATTTATTTTAAGTAAATTTCTGATCTTAGAGCCTCAAGCAGCAGGGTCAGATATGAGTCATGTTTTTGTTCTATCTCTGTATTGGCCTCTGTGACTTTTCAATAAAAGTGACTATCTTATTTACCCAGGGAAAATTTCCATGATGTATGACCTGTGTAAAGGAGCAGAAACCTCATGGCTGTGAAAATTGTGGCAAATGCACGTTTGCCCTAAGTTTTTCACACGTGCCAGGGAACCCCTCACACTGTTAGGTCATGGTATGGTTATGGCACTGCTCCAATTACAGATGCAGAAAATCCTCTAATAAGAAATAAATACCTAAATAAAAGTGTTTCTGCAAGAAGCTAAACGCAATAAAAAAAATCTGAAATGTGACAAGTGGACTTGGGACATGCTCTAGTTTCTCCTTAGGAATGTTTTCAAAAAGCAAGTCAGAGAACTTTATATTCTGCAATTTAATATATAAGTTAACTTCATTTGTTACATGTTTAAATAATTTTTATGAGTTGTCAGTTATATATGCAGACTAGGTAGGTGGGTAGATACATAGATGGGTGGATGGATGGATTGGATGGTTGGATGGATGGATGGATGGATGGGTGGGTGGGTGGGTGGGTGGGTGGATGGATGGATGGATGGATGGATGGATGGATGGATGGATGGTTGGATGGATGGACGGACGGACGGACGGATGGATGGATTCTCTGATGACTGACTTTGAGTTGCTTTTATTTTGATAGTTAACTCCTTTTTTATAATGTGGTAAAAATACAGTTTTCCCCATTTGTTTCAATTAAGTTGAGTAGAATAAGGGACAGCTTTCACATGACTGGCATGGTAGTTAAGAGCTCAGCTGCTAACCAGAAGGTCGGCAGTTCAAATACACCAGCCACACCTTGGAAACCTTATAAGGCAGTTCTACTCTGTCCAGCAGGTTCGCTATAAGTCGGAATTGACTCAATGGCAATGGGTTTGGTTTGTTCTTGTCGGTTGACGTTACTGTTGACCTTACCAGTGTCACTCAAAAACCATGTTGACTTGAATAGGAAGAATAGGAATGTGATGCATCCTATATTGATGCATGTGTATATTTGAGGATCTAACGTGGTCATCGTCTTTTAAATAGATCATAAACCTACGGTAGGCATCTTAATTATTCTTAATGAGATAATTGGAATCAATGTTATATCTGAAAATCTTATTTCTTTGATAACTAATGTTAGAGATTGAATTGTGGCCCCCAAAATATGTGTTGTAAATCCTAACCCCAGTACCTGTGGTTATAATCCCATTTGGAAATGAGTTTTCTTTGTTATGATAATGAGGTAATACTAGTGTAGGTTGTGTCCTAAGTCTTTCTCCGTTGAGATATAAAAGAGCAGAAGAAGCAAGCAAGCGCAAACGGAGGGAAAGATACACACTGCATGATCGCCAAGAAACTAGGAATAGAAGCTGGAAAGAGGCAAGGATCTTTCTCCAGAGCCAACAGAAAGAGAAAGCCTTCCCCTAGAGCTGGCACCCTGAATTTGGACTTCTAGCCTCCTGAACTGTGAGAAAATAAATTTCTGTTTCTGAAAGCCACACACTTGTGGTGTTTCTCTTATCGCAGCTCTAGATAACTAAGACACCCACCAACTATATGGAATTAAATGCCTACACTCAACACACACATATAAGCTAAAGGACATGACTTCACAAATTATTTGTAAGACTGATTTTTTTTTTTTTTTTTAGCTTTTCGTACTTTAGATGGTTTATAGAACCAGCTAGTTTCTCATTAAACAGTTAGGACACATATTGTTTTATGACATTGGTTAACAACCTCACATGTCAACACTCTGCCTTCTCGACCTTAGGTTCCCTATTACTAGCTTTCCTGCCCCCTCCTGCCTTCTAATCTTTGCGCCTGTGCTGATGTGCCCCTTTAGTCTCCTTTTGTTTTATGGGCCTGTCTAATCTTTGGCGGAAGGGTGAACTTTGGGAGTGACTTCATTACTAAGCTAAAAGCATGTCTGAAGGCCATACTCTTGGGGTTTCTCCAGTCTCTGTCAGGCCAGCAAGTCTGGTCTTTCTTTTTGAGTTAGAATTTTGTTCTACATTTTTCTTCAGCTCTGTCCGGGACCCTATATTGTGATCTCTGTCAGAGCAGTCAGTGGTGGTAGCTGGGCACCATCTAGTTTACTGGACTAAGTGTAGTGGAGGCTGTGGTAGATGTGGTCCATTAGTCCTTTGGACTAATCTTTTCCTCGTATCTTTAGTTTTCTTCATTCTCCCTTGCTCTGGAGGGGGTGAGACCAGTGAAGTATCTTAAATGGCCACTCACAGGTTTTAAGACCCCAGACCCTACTCACCAAAGTAGAATGTAGAACATTTTCTTTATAAACTATGTTATTCCAGTTGAGCTAGATGTTCCCTGAGACCATGGTCCCCTTAGCCCTCAGCGCAGCAGTTGGGCCCCTCATGGGGTTTAGATGTGCCCATGGAGCTTCCATAACCTTGCCTTGGGCAAGTTGTGCTGGCTTCCCTAGTATTGTGTACTGTCTTACCCTTCACCAAAGTCACCACTTATCTATTGCCTATTGAGTGTTTTTCCGTCCCCACCTCTTATTTTTAACGAAACCATTGATTATAACAATACCATTGATTATTTGATATTGCACATCATTTTAATAAGCATTAGAAAGGGAGATTTTTTTAACACTTGCAGAAAATCCAACTGTTTCTTTTCTGCAGTTTTCAAAATGCACAATGGTTGGAATTTCTATTTTCTAAAATTTGTGTTATAAATAAGAAGGTGGGATGTGATGAAGCAACAAAACTTAAAATAGCAATTAATAGTGAGTGAAGTACAGGAATTTTCTTTAGTGTTTGAGCCTTGGGGTAGTAGATACCAGAAGGAAATAGAAACTTATTTTTCAATTCAGTACACATATGCACTTATTTTACAATAATGGCATTATCAATAAAGTATAAGGAATAAGCATTTAAGTTTTTGTATGTACCAGTTATAGATAATGCCTTTTAAGTCATTGTAGCAGTCTTAAAAATATGAAGACTTATTGTCATTTTATAAATGGAGAGATCAAGGTGAAATTATTTAACAACCTTATTTAAATCACACAATTAGTAAAGGGGAAGAGATGGTCCATCATAAGCCAATGTCCACATTCTTTCTGCCTCATCTGCTTCCTGCAAACATACTTTGTGTTACTACAGTGGCAGTTGGGTAACACAATCCAAGAACTGTTCTCTGGAGAAGAATATGCTTAAAGGTTCAAGAGTATGTTTTGACCCCATTATGATATCATCTTCTAATATGAAGGTTTTTCCTCATACAGTATTAGGAAATTTAAACTTAATTCTTGAATTTTCTTAGCAATTTAGCCCATGTCATCAATAATAAAGACTTGATAAGCTTGTGGATGGCCTTGTATTGGAAGTCAGCTTCTCTCAGATGACTTAGCAATCTTCTGAAAGTTCCCGTGCCTACAAAAACATCTGTCTTACTCTGTGGTAGGCATAGCTTCCTATGCCACAGTTTTCTATGAAAGAAGAATGGGTGTATAATTGAAAGGCCCCTCTCTTCCCCAAATCCTGACATACTGGACTGGAAGTCAGTGGAAGGTATGTGCATTTTATAACAGTTATTCATGTGATTCCTATCCGTAACCCTGCGCCTTCCAGCTGAAAACTACTGTTTCTAGACTTGAATTCCAAAGAAGAGCAAGCAGCACTTTTCTTTGGAACACCATTAATTCTCAGTGTTAAACGAGTTACAAGTGCTTAGAGTAAGCACCCACCTAAGGGTTATGAGTCATGAAGTGAGTTCAGAGAGCTGATGCTGGGCACTTAAAAAGTGTTGCATTTACGAGTACATTACAGATAAAGGGGAACTTGTTAGCAGAGCCACTTAATTTTCCTTTTCTATACTCCATGCTCCCAGAATGATCCTTTTCATAGATATTCACAAAATCCATCAGTGATTTTAGTGTGTCCTTAAAGTGTTGAATAGAATATAAAGCAGAAATATATACAGAAGTAACAAGAACATTAATTGCAAAACATAGTACCCAAAACCAACCCAGTGCCTTCGAGTCGAATAGTGGTTACCTTTCTTAAAACATCTTTTGACTACCCCACCATTATAGAATGTCATCGTTCTTCATGGATCCAAGTCCCAGATACTCTTCTTTTTGGCTTGCTCTTCCCTTACCTTTTCTCTTTTTTCCTGACCTTTATTTTTTATTTTTATCTCAGATCCCAAATAAAATCCTTTCCTAGTCTTAGGCAAAGTTCTTTGCCTTTTTTTCTGGGAACTTGCCAACCTCAGGACACTTTGTGTGAACAGTGCTGGCATTGTGTATCCTGGTAGGTCTACCATCCGTGCCATGGGCCTTCTTACTGACCCTTATTAGGTGTGTTAAGACGTTTTACAGGAGAGATAATGCCCTTACCAAGAGGTGTTCTCATGCCTCTTGTTAAGATAATTAACCAGTTACCAGTTTCTGTCTAGTCTCTCCTGACTCATAGTTGCCCTAGATGTGTCAGAGTAGAACTGAGCTCCATAGGCTTTTCCACAGCTGATTTTTCAGAAGCAGTCTTCCAAGCTTTTCTTCCCATGTACTTCTGGTGGAATCAAACCGCCAACACTTTGGTTAGCACCCGCCAGGAGTAAGAAAATACTACTTGTTATACAAGTCATAGAGTTGAGACTTTACTGGGAAGTCTTTGTGTAGAAAAATAGCATTAGAAAAACAGTGTTAACTTATTTGAGAGCAGTTGAGATGCTGAATTAGAGCAAGCAGAAGTTTGTGGATGGTGGTAATAATAATGATAACGGTATGTGTTTTCACATGTCTGTGTCCCCCTGAAAATAATTAATGTTAATAAGTAATGCTAAAAGTATTATTGTCAGCTACTAAGAATCGTAGCGAATTTACATAAATTGTCACATAGTTCCATATGGTAAGTTTTTTAAATCTATGGTTTATTTATAGGGAACATGCAATCGAAAAGGTCTGCCCAAGGTCTCACAGTTGTACTTGGTAAAATCAAGATTCATCCCAGGTCTATATGACTCTCATCCATGCCAGGATTGAAGGAAAGGCAAATAGAAAAAAGAGATGAAGGTAATCCATGTTTTGACTCAACTGATACTATGAGTTTGATTGGTTGGAGTAAGGACATGGAAATAGAGCAAGCCAAGGATGATGCTAAGGGAGTGTGTCTTACTGCTGTATTTTTATTTTTGCTGTTGTTGTTGTTTTGTTTTGTTTTTTGACAGAAAACGGTGATGGTCAGATGAAAAACTAATTTGTAGGAAAGATAGCAATTTCAACTTTATGTATGATGAGTTGAGCTAATTGTAAACAGTATCTTTCCGTTCTAAATACAATTTGTCACAGATTTCTTAGTGAATCCTATTTATACAGTATAGATGCTGATGACGCTCAAGTTTTAGCAGACACATCCCTTGTCCCTGAGGAATTCCAGGCCAGTTGAGTAAAGACGATATCCATATATTTAATAGCTAGAAAATAATTTCAAGGCAATTTGTAAACAAATTCATTGTTTGGGTAAGAATCCTGGTAGTCTTAAACTGGAGTTGCTAAGTTCTTTACCCAGAATCCCTTAGAGGAACTGAAGAAGTGATAAGAAGTATTACTGCCTTGCACCCCAGCAGCTTCACCCTGGCCACCTCTAGGCCTCCAGTGTGCAGATATCCTACCCTAAGGAGGGGAAACTAACCAAGGAAGAGTTCCATGTGTCACACAGACAGACCCTGGAAGCAGCCTCAGGCCCTTTTGGGCAGGAAACTCCACAGCACTAAATGGAAGGAGGAAACCCTTGTGGTGTTGTGGTTAAGTGCTATGGCTGCTGACCAAAAGGTCGGCAGTTAGAATCCACCAGGTGGTCCTTGGAAACCCTGTGGGGCAGTTCTGCTCTGCCCTATAGAGTTGCTATGAATTGGAATTGACTCTACAGCAATGGATTTTTTGGTTTTAAATGGAAGGAATGAACTTATGGGCTCAAAGTAGTCACATATCCTTACCCCTTACTGCAATTCTTTACTCAGTGGGGGATAGCCAAAGAAGATCCAGAGCTGCGTCTTCTGAAGGCCAGAGTTTTCTGAAGTCTAGATCCAGGGACCCAGGTAGCTTGGCTATAAGAGTGGTACCACTCTAGCTTCTCACCTCTGAGACATCACTTTCCTCAGTGGCAACTCTTCTTGTGCTTTGTGTCTCTTAACTTTTTTGAACACTCCATCTAAGTAAGGAGAGCTTGGACTGAACACACTTTGCCTTTGTTTGTTTGCATTTTAAGCCCTTTATCTCTAGCTATAGATCGAAAGGCTTTGTCTGCAGTTAAAGGAATTGTAACTAGATGGATGAGATTAGTTTTGGTCCTCAGGGGTTTCTTTTTGTCCCTAATATTCTGCTATTGTCAGTTGTACTATGCGCAGGCAGGAATAGGCTTTGTTTTGACAATATTCTATAAGCCTTGTGGAGACAAGAGTGCCTATTGTGGCTAGCAGTGGTAAATACTGTAACATGCACATCTACTGCTTTTTCAAATAGTGCTTCTCTGAGTATCTTTCCATTTCATCCTATGGAACTTCTAATAGTCATCAGGTGTAATCTTTCATATCTTCTACCTAATTGTTCGTGATTTTTATCTCTGCTCCATGATCTGCCTTCTGGATAAATTCTGTAGTATCATCTTTAATTACCTCTTTGATATCTCCAGAGTAAGAATTATCTTTTCAGCTATTTTTAATTTTTCTATTTCCATTGTTTTCTTCAAATTTATTTGTATCTAATTTTCTTCTTTTTGTGTAATAATTTGATGCTTTTTAAAAAGAAATACCAGTGCTTCATTTTCCGTTTTGAGCATCTGAGACGTGCTTATGTTTTGTGAATTCAGGACTCACATATTTATTTAGTTGATTTTCTTTGCATTTAAATTCTTTACATGACTAGTTTTTCAAGCTTATTTTGTGTTTACTTTTCTCTCTCTTCCCATCTGTAGTCTCACCTCCCTCTTTAGTGGTTTTGCAGTTTCTCCACCTGGTTCTCCAGGCCTCTAATCCTGAATCAGGTTTTAATAATGTGTTTGGGACTTCTTCCTGCTGTGATTTTTGGTGGCTCGTGTATTGGTTTGATAATAGTAAAGATAGGCTGTGTCTAAGCCTTCCTAGCCATTCTAGACCCACATTTTTAAATAAAATCATAACTCCAATCAGTGCGTTGGTAAATTTTTGTCACTTTTCTCCAGAAGGTTACTCCTGTCCTAAATGTAGGCTTACTATCAGTCCCCTTTTAATTACAGGCCCTTCAGTATTGCCCTCTACTTTACATTTCTATCTGGTTTTGGTCCAAGTTTACCTTATCTTGGAGCCTGGCTATATCTTTTTGGTTTTCTTTTTTCCTCAAGGAGATGGGTTGGCACAGTCAGTGGCTGCGGCAACGAGCTCATACATAGCCAAGGTTTTAAGGATGGCACGGGACCATCAGTGTTTTGTTCCATTGTACATAGGATCGCTATGAGTCAGCCGACTCAATGGCACCTTACAAGTCAATCAAAAGCACGTAATCAGCAAGAAAACAATAGAAGTTTGTGTGGCTTGAGCTAATTTAGTAGAGTTAAAAAAGAATACCTCACCATTTGGAATTAGAGTTGCTTGTGCTTTTGAAACCTGGAAAGTTTTCAGGGATATTTTTCTTAGTAATGTTCATGTTTTCTATATCCTTAGGCCAAGCTAAGATTAACCAACAACTGCAGAAATGTTGACTTCTCTGAAACAATTGTGTGCATTTTCACCTTAAAAAAATAGCCGAGTCATAAACCTTAGGATATAGTTTACACAAATGAAAGTGATGAAGCCTGTGAGTATATTAGAAATGCCGAGACCACCGTTTTGAGTAATGGCAGTGAACAGTCATTTCAATAAAGAACGTACCACTCAATATCTGTATCAGTTGAATTTTTAAAAGTCCCAAGCAGGACTGGGAACACTATTTGACCTAAAAGCTTTCTACTGAGAATCAAAACATCAAGCATCATTGGTGAACAGCAATGTACATGTATCATTAATATTCCAAGATAGACTTTTTTTTTTTACAAGTTGTGTGCTTTAGAATATTTCGTGAACCTTGTTCATGTCCAGTTTTGGCCAACTTTGGAAGTATATCCGTAGGGTGTGACTAATTATCTTTACAAGTATTTATCATTAACTAAACTTTTTTAAACCTTACAGGAGACAGCAAGATTGTTTACTTAAGCAGTATAATTCTGGGGCTGGTAGATAGCTCTAGAACACAAGATTACATTGCCAGGATGGCACTATTTATTAAGCTATGATAACGCTAATGTTCCTCTTTGATGTATAGCATGTGCGACTTCAGCTGAACTTGTAGAGAGCCTTAAGGATGTTTCACTGAACATTTAGTATGGCAGCCAGCCAGAATACATTTAGCCTAAGCCCAGATGACGGGCTAGTAATGAGGTAGTGATTGATGACCATGGCTTCCTTATGAAAACCTGCTTGATATGCTGGGGGGGAAATGCATTGCCAGCTCTTTTCATTTCACTTCCTTTTATGTTAGTTATTTTTACTGTGGAAGAAGTTACATTGGCTTGTGCTTATGCACTCTTGGCGTCACTTTTAGATTACAATCGAGCGGTGGTATGGAATTTTAGAAGTCCAGCCCTATGGCTATATTTATGTATAATTCAAATCTCAATTTCAAAGAGGCCTTTAAAAATCATTTTAAAAAACTTTAACTGTGTTATCCATAAACTCTAATATTTTTATTATGCATTGTTCTAATATTATGGTTTCTCTGCTTTCTTTACCCCTCCCCCCCTTGGTATAATAAAGTTCCCCCTACAAGTTCCTCTTCCCACCCCCCCAACTTTAAACAATAGGTATTTGTCCAAAATTGCTAAATGTATTTCCAGAAAATTCTATTTTCAACTCTCCTTACATTTTAG
Organism: Elephas maximus indicus; assembly: GCF_024166365.1. Lineage (NCBI taxonomy): Eukaryota > Metazoa > Chordata > Mammalia > Proboscidea > Elephantidae > Elephas > Elephas maximus. Next base: position 142,994,238 of record NC_064821.1, read on the forward strand.
TCATGTGTATGTGTCTTTTTTTCTGAATAAAACAGAGACAATTTATTAATTCATATCTATTTTTATTTACGAAACACCTTTGACTTAGTTCTAAATGTAACATTTCTCTGAAGCACCTTTTCGTGTATGTGTGTGTATGTCCATCTCTTTATAGCATCATGCATTTGCTCCCTTATTCTTTGTCAACATATAAATCATTTATCAGATTGGTTTCACGTAAGTGCTTATGATTGCAAAATGCCACTTGCTAGAATGACCACTTTGGTTGCCTGCTGACCTGGGACAATGTGGAGCAAGGCCCAAGGCTGACATTTCACCCTTAATAAATCTTGCTTGTTGAAATGCCATCAACAAATGGAGTTTGCTGAGATTGACAAAAGAAAATATTCTTTAAGGCAACTGGATCGTGGCCGGCTGGGCTTTCAATTTTGTCAACCAGAAGAGGTTTATATCCTTTTGTGCCTTGCAGCCATCACTCTTTTGAGCTTAGAGTGACCAAACAGAATGCCCAGATCTCCTGATCCCAATCCCATCATTGGGGCAGTTCAGACAATGACAGTTTGAAGTGACTGGGAAATCCTGCTGGAAACCCCATGACCCATGTTAGGTGTGGTATCAGCAAAACTGAACACTAGTAAGCTTGCTCCCAGAAGCCTGTTACATATTTACTTTTTTTTTTTTCTTTCTATTTCAACTACCTCCATTTCATCAGTTATTTAAGTTATTAGAGAACCCAGGATGAAACAAATTGATACAAGAGGAATATTAGTGTCCCATTGAGGTTTAGCTTATTTTTTGAAGCCTTTGATACTTCCTATTGACAGGCGCTGTAAAGGGCAGGAAGTTGTATTACCACTGTAATCCTTTGGTCTGCTTCCCCTCAAAAAATAGTAGCAAAATCAGTGTTGTACCAAAGTGGAAGCCTTATACCTTCCTATTATAGAACTTATCTTTTATTAATAAGTTGCTTACCACTATTACCACCAAACCACACTTTCTTACTGGAGATAAAGAAACTTATTATTTACTGGGAAAAGTTTCTGGTAGCAAAAACTTGACCTGAAATGAATTATTTACAAGTTTAGAAGAAAGACTTGCTAAGTCAATGCTACAGCTGAGAAATAAGCCAACACTTTCTCCAAAACAGCTTGAAGCTGACAAAACACTAAGCTCCAAGGTCCTAGAGAAGCAGCAGTTCAGGGTCTTGTTAGCTTCAAGCTGCAGGAGAGACAACACTGGCAGAATGCTCAAAGGAAAGAACAAGCCCCCCAAGAGGAAGATGTGAAGGGAGCTAGAAATAGAATGACTGAGAAGCCATGGAGATGGTGAGGCATATAAAGTACTTAAAGGAATTTAGGAAGTAACAAAAACAAGGAGGGAAAATGGAAAATGAAATCAAACAAGTGTACAGAAAACTTAATAGAACAAAATATGAAAAAAATTGTGAAGTAACAACATTATATTTGTGTTACATTTATATAGTACTCTGTAGCATATTTGCATTATTTTATTACTTTCTCACAGCCCTGCAGTATAGATTTTGTTGCCCCCATTTTATATGCAAATAATAAAATTAAAATATTTGAGTAGATCACAGTGTTTTCTAGTTCCTAATTTCAAAAACCCATTCAAAGAACTCGCTGACTATGTTCGTACAGGACAAAGGTGTTAACATGTTACATAAATTTTTGTCCTTAAGGGAAGTGGGGCTCCATTTTACACAGCATTATCAGTTAAGGCCTGAGGAGAGTTATTTGAGTAATTGAAATTATGTTAGGGCGTCAGCCATGCGGAGATCTGGCTTACCCCATTTGATAAAATATGATTGTATCAAACCAAGTAAGAGGGTAGTAGGAGATGACAGTGGAGAGGCAAAGTTCAAAGAAATACGGTAATGCCTCTGTGGCAACTTTCAAGTAATGAATGATACCCTCTGAGTTCCCCAGGTCCCTGGTTCCTTGTCTGGGATCTCTCTGAGGCACATAGGAACCAAGCTCTCATTCAAAGTGTTAATGTATTCGATACACCCACCCAGTGCTTGATAACACACCTGTTATTTGCTTTCTCTGTCTCACTTCTCCATTCCACAACAGGTTTTTTTTTTCCTGGGATCATCTCCCAAATAAACTACTTACACTAAATTTCCTGCCTCAGGCACTGCTTCTGGAATAACCAAGTGGTAAGAAGTTGTCAGATTCAGTTTGTAATTTAAAGGCAGGCCTGATAGGTTTTACTGATAGATTAAATACGAGGTGGGAGGAAGAAAATGGAGAAATCAAAGATATTAGTGATTTGCTTTTTTTTTTTTTAAAGAAAAAAGGAATTGTAATAACATCTGATATCTGTGAGAACTTACTAATTGCTTGGCACTCCTCTAAGCCTATTATAGGTGATAAATAAGTTATCCCTGTTGTTGTTAGGTGCCTTCAAGGCCCTTCTGATTCACAGTGACCCTATCTACAACAGAAGGAAACACTGCCCCGTCCTACACCACCCTAACAATTGTTGCTGTATTTGAGCCCCTTGTTGCAACCACTGCATCAATCTGTCTCATTGAGGGTCTTGCTCTTTTTCACTGAAACTCTGTTTTACCAAGCATAATGTCCATTTCCAGGAACTGGTCCCTCCTAATAACATGTCTGAAGTATGTGAGACGAAGTCTCGCCATCCTTGCTTCTAAGGGGCATTCTGGCTGTACTTCTTGCAAGACAGATTTGTTCATTCTTCTGGCAGTCCATGGTATATTCAATATTCTTTATCAACACTGTAATTCAGAGGCATCAGTTCTTTTTTGACCTTCTTTATTCATTGTCCAGCTTTCACATGCATGTGAGACAATTGAAAATACCATGGCTTGGGCTAGCTGCACCTTGGTCCTCAAAGTGAAATCTTTGCTTTTTAACACTTTGAAGAGGTCTTTTGCAGCAGATTTATCCAACGCAATATGTCCTTTGATTTCTTGACATCTGCTTCCGTGGGTGTTGATTGTGTTATCCCTAAATCCCTGATGTTGTGATTCCCAGTTGAAAATTCATCCCACATCCTTCAGTTAGCATATAGAGAGGCTGCGATTTGAACCCAGGTGTCTAGTTTGAAAGTTTGAGCGTGTAACCATTACACTATTTCACACATGCAGTACATGGGCCATAAAAGAACATAGTCATACATTAGTATTTACTAGTTCTACTTGCATATAATGAAGTGGTAGCCCTAAATGTTTCTTCTCACCATTTTCTTTTGCACGCATGTACGCATAAATGTATAGAGCATTTTGTAAATCTAAGTAGGCTTTAAGGAGTCCTGCTGGCACAGTGGTTAACTGCTCAGCTAACAGAAAGGTTGGCAGTTCCAACCCACCAGATGGTCCACAGGGGAAAGATGTGGCAGCCTGTTTTCTCCAAGGCTGGTTTTACACTTATTATGAGGCAGTTCTAGTCTGTCCTATAGGGGTGCTATGAGTTGTAATTAGCTTGCAGCAATGGGTTTGGTTTTTTTGGTAAGTAGGATTTGGTTGTCATTTCACAAATCATGGCTTCTCTTATCTCATAGAAATTATGAAGAGGCATTATTATTATCATTATTGTTATTATTGGCAAGATTTCCAAGTGGTACTGAACTTCCATAATTAGTAACTGGTTTTTTGATACAATTGTTTGAGAAGATTACTGTTTGCTTGATTACAGGACCTGAAACAGCAGGCAAAACATACATAATGCCAAAGGCATCTTCTCTTATTACTAGCTGATTTAACAAATGACAATTTAACTGTTAATATTTTAAATATTTTCTCTTTGTCATAAACAATAAGAGAATCACTGTGCAAAATTGGTGGTATTTAAGGAAGGATATATATTGTCCAAAGTTTCAGTTGCTTTGAAATCAAGGTGTAGGAAGGAGTGATGAGGGCACACAGGGGGTGAGCTAAATGAGAACGTGGAACTGGGTTCTTAAAGCAAAAAAATTCACCTGGATTTAGAGTATAGATTGAGGATATTGCAGAGCTGGGGGATTAGGATGAGTAAACCCAGTAAGCTAATGGGGATTTGGTCCATGGAAGTGGTCAAGGTTTTAAAGACAAGCAGCGGTAGTACTAGTAATGTCAGACGGCAATCTGTTGACAATACTCAATTTTTCTAGGTCATCTAAGCTTGAGATATATTTCACTTAGAGAGAATAAGCATTCTTCAGAGCAGTACTTTCTATCAAAATCAGGGTGAAGATTGGAGGAGCTTCCAAAGTTGCTGGCCCTGTGGCAGACTGGTGTCCTAGTGCAGTGTCATAACAAATAAGGTGAAAGGGTCATGAGTTCCTGAGAAACTGGAGAACTGGAGGGCGACTAGAAAGAAAACCAAAACATAGGAGTTGCTAGTGGCTGCCTTTCTCATGCTGTTGATGTAGAGTAAACAAGGGAGGATTAGTAGGGCAATAGTAGCTCACCTACTTGGAAGAAATGAAGGGATAGAGGGGCAACCTTTAACACTGGTCTTTCTACCTCCAGTTGTTGCCTTTATACTCTGTCCATTTCATGATATCCTGGAAACTGCTTGCCTCACTGAGGGACCGTTCCCTATTTCTGCCTAGTCTACATCATTTGTCTGCTTAGTTTGGCAGGCTCCAGTGGATTCATGGTAGTTTTCACGGCTGATTGGTGGAACTATTCTTCATTTTTTATGTTAGTCAAGCAATGTCTATGTTAATTGGTTCATGGTGCAGACACATGCATAGATTTATCTCTGTGTTGTTTTTAATATTTTTCTTACCTCTTTTCTTTTACCAACAGTTCTTTAGTATGTTAAGATCTATTTCCTGATTTAGTTCTCTAAATTCGTCATGATTATCTTAATTTTCATATACATCTACAAAATGGTAATAGTCAATCAAAGCTAAAGTGCAATTATCTCTAGTTCCATACATTGAAAAAAAAATTCCGGTACATTAGTCTGAATCTAAGAAACTCTGTTAAACATTACTTCAGATGCATAGATCATAATAAAGTATATAAGCCATAGAGTATTGGAGATTGCATTCTAGTTGTGGATTTGCCACAGACAAACTGCGTCCTTGAACGAATCTCCTAACCATTCTGGTTCCAGGTTTTCCTTATTTATAAAACAAGGTTTTCAAATTGGTGAGCTCTGTGACTGATTAACATTAACTTTCTGTGGCTCTCTGATTCATTACATAATAATCCTCATGTTGCGCAAGGAAGCCTGGTGGTGCAAAGATTAAGCACTCAGCTGGTAACGAAAAGGTTGACAGTTCAGACTCACCCAGCAGCTCCGTGGAAGAAAGACCTGGCAATCTGCTCCCATAAAGATTGCAGCCTGTAAATCCCAATAGGGCCGTTTCACTCTGTCACATGCAGTCGCTATAAGTTGAAAATTGGCTCGGTTGTACCTAACAACAACAATAATGTTGCATACTCCTTTAATTAAATGATATTCACACAGCAATAACAACATTTCTGTCACTTTTTAATTATATTGGTTTTGAAGAACAGAATTAATGTCTTCTTGGTATCTGGCTTTCTTGTCTCTGTAACCCAGGGTTTAGCCAGGTTAGGTTTCTCTCACTGCTTTTTTGTAATTCTAAATTTTAGAATAGATTTTAAAATAATTTTTCCTTTGGTCCTTGATATTCTTTGTCATGAACTTTAGTGGCATCCACATTTTCATAAAATTGCACTGTTTGAAATGAAGCAAACAAGAATGCGCGTCTAAACTCCCAACACTGATCTCAACCCTTTTCTACATTCAGTGATACATATGTATATTTTTTATTCATCCCACTTTTAATGAATAGAATAAAGACAATGAATACAGAATTCTTGAATCTTTTAAGTTTAATGATAGAGAAGGATACAGTTCCTACTTTGATCGATAAGAACACTCTCCCCTCCCAAGCTGTGAGAACCTAGATTTGTAAAGTCTTTTTCAAAATTTCTGTGAGATCATTCGTCTATTCATGAATGAATATTCATCAAGCCGTTATTGGATCTTACTATTTTTGACATTATACTAAATACAGATAAAAACAAAGCCATAGGACTGCTCTGAAACACCTGGCAGTCAGCTAAAGGAGAAAGACAATAAAAATACCTATCATTCATTATGAGTCAGAATCGACTAGACGGCAGTTTTTCTCATGCAGTAGGGATACACAGTCCCATAGGAGAAGCCTGGGAAGACTTCTTAGCGAGACAGTACCTGAGAGTGGACTGGAAGAATAGCAGAGGTTAGAGGTAGTTTGAAATTTCAAAAAGAAAGGAAAGGGAGGGAGGTTAAGTGGGAGTGTTAACCAGGTAGAGGGAACAGCATGGGTAAAAGTAAAAAGGCATGCAAGTGTGGAATCAGAGATGATTACAGGAGGCCAGATCAGGTAGGCTTGGTAGGTCATGCAACGGGATTTGATTTTCATGCAGGAGACAATGCAATGATTTACAGGATTTTAGGGGAGCCCTGGTGGTGCATTGGTTAAGTGCATGGATGCTAACAGAAAGGGCGGCAGTTCAAACCCACCAGCTGCTCCATGGGAGAAAGACGTGGCAGTCCGATTCTGTAAAAATTACAGCCTTGGGGCAGTCCTACTTTGTCTTGTAGGGTCACTATGAGTCAAAATTGACTCAGTGGCAGTGCGTTTGGTTTCGACTTTAAGGTCCCTGAGTGGTGCCAACGATTTACACTCTACTACTAACTTAAAAGTTGGTGGTTCAGTGGGATCCTCATGAATTAGAATCCACTAAATAGATGGCAATTGTTTTTGTTTGTTTGTTTTAGGCAGATTTACATTTTAGAAAGATGACTTTGGCTGCATTTTGATAGAGTTGGGTCAGTGAAACTGGAGGAAAAACAAATTCTAAGATGTGCTTTATTAATTTATGTAAAACTTTACCCAAGCATCTTGATTTTGTTCCTTCTTTAGGGAACTAAAATGAACTTTTAAGGATTTCGTAGGAGGTTTTCTCTTTTATATTCATGTTTCTAGAAATTATTATAGTTCTTAAATTGGTATGTTAACATTTACTTACAAAAATGTCATTAAACCGGAAAGACAGTGTTGTAAGTGAAGGTGTATAGGCTTTGAGTCCAAATGCCCAATCTGTTGCCTAGTAGGTGCTGTACCTTGGAAAGGTATTTCAAACTTTTTAAGGTGCAGTTTCCTCTTAAATAAACTAAGAGTAATAATATTCCTTTCATAGCGATGTTTTGGGAGTTGAATGTAAGTTACCTAGAAATTACCTGGCACATAATGTATATTTCAAGAAATATAAGTCCTCTCCACCCTCTTCCCTTTCAGTGTCTTTTCATTTCAGTAATTGCCAAGCTAATACAGAGGGAAGACCCTAAGACTTTATCCTTGGCACTTGCGCAAGTCAGGCAAGTAATATCAACTAGTATCAGTTTAGGGTTATTTTAGAAGACTGTTGTGTATGTTGGGAAATGTGTGCACCGCACTGGGTAACTGTAGAGTGAAGTAGGAATATGAGTGAACATATTAACTCATTCTGGGTTAGGCAGAGTTTTTTTTTTTTTTGGAGGAGTTTAGAAGTCACTGCTTACTTCTCTTGTCACTTAAAGTAACCAATTATTGTCCTATCAGAAGTATTCACTTCCAAATTAAATCAGGTTTAAAATCTCCTTAAACCAAATTACTTGGAGTAGCTGGATATTTGCATGAAACTTCCCATTACTTTCCTAATTGTTTTCTCATTTATGTTAGTGTCATTGACATTTAAAAATAATTACAACTTTTACTAAAGAATAAAATATTTTCTTTCCGATGAAGCGTTTCAACAAACAATGATTAAGCACTAACAAAATGCAAGAGACTCTGGATTTGGCATGGTGGGAAATACAAATTCATTCATTCATCAAATATTTTTTGATTTCCCACTATGTTCCAAACATTATCGATAAGAGTGACAAATAAGAAAGAAGTAGTCTCTGATGTCACTTCGCTCATAGTCTACTAGGTACAGGAGTCAAGAAGACAAGCTTCCTTTTCACTGAATTTTGAGATGACCCAAAAAAAGCTATGACTTATTCCTGTTGAGGGATTCATCATCTGCCATCTCCACATAAACTCCCTTTTCCATCTTCTCAGTCATTTTCAGTGACACCACAGTTATTGTACTAGTTTGTAAAACTTTAAAATTGAGACTTATTGTTTTATCTCCATCCTGGATATCATTTACACTCAATCTGCACTTGTTTTATATCCATTTTTTTCCTCTATTGCCTCTGCTACTACTCTAATCCAGGTATGTATAGATGACTCTTAAAGACAGCATGTTTATCTCAGAGTTTCTTCTTTTGCTGCAACCTTCCAAATAGAATTTTTTTTCTCGACAGCTATTTACATTATATTTTCATTATATTATGACCTTAATCAAACCCTCCTCATCAAGATGTTTCTATTGCCTATGGCTAACTCTTTGAGGCCTTGGTAACATCTGAATATCCTGTGATTCCAAACTTATGTCTTATTATTCTGCAATGGACAATCTCTGCTCTAGACAGGGCATGTTTCTCACTTTCCATACTAGATCGATCATCTTTAACATTTCGCTCTAGACCCATATGGGAGGTCACGTGTCCTCTCCTCCGTCGGGGAATATCGCCAGCAATCACTACTGACTCTCATTTGCCACCTGGCATCTGCTTTCTCCATCTTGCTTGACTTCTTTTGAACACCTTTCAATTTGTACCTGGTTCTCAACCCTCCGCCCTATAGACTTTGGTCTTGATTTTTGAGACAGACCCTTTGTTTCTTGAGCCAATGTCTTTGAACTAACTCTGTTAAGCTCAACCTAGCCCAGCTTGATGAAAGCCAGAATTACCAGAGTTCCATCTCATTAGATCTACCTTAAGTCTTTGCTTAAGTTTTGTCCTTCACCAATGTACTGTTCTCTCTCAGCTTCACCTACACAAATCCAGTTTTATATAAACACCATCTTTTTCATGGACCTCTTCAAATCTTGTCAATTTGCCTTTCATCTGCACTTCTACCATACTTTCTACTGCATAATTTAACTTTTAATTATATGTGTTGTTGTATTGTTCATTCACGCTTCATGCAACTTAGTCTTTTCTTTCTATTGAAATTAGAGAGATTATATATATGTTAGAAAACAAAAGACATACCAAGAATAAGGAGAAATTTTCAAAGCTATAAGTTCTGGGTAAGAAACTTAGCTGCTGGGTTGTTGATGCTGGTATTCATTAATAAAAATAAAACCAGTGGCTTAATTCTAGCTTCTATTCTGTTGATTAAAAATGAGTAAAGATCGAAAGCAAAGTAAATTATTTTTTCAGATTTCTCATGTGACATTCCGAACAATTAAGTACAAAAATATGCTTAATTCAAATTTCACATAGTTAGCTTGTTATCTCTGTATTTACCACATACTAAAGGCAACTGAATCAAACAGAACACTGCATTTCATCCTGCCAACAAATGTGTCCATTTTGATCATAAATTGGAAGTTGTCAGCTTGATATAAATGAGATACTTGAGTATAATTTGGCTCAAATTGTTTAAAGTAAGAATAATTTTATTAGTCATCTGCAGCAATCCTAAAGGAAATGAAAATATGACTGCTTAATTGATTTGAAACCAGTCAATTGCATTTCTATAGAACATTAAACCAATTGCTGTCGAGTTGATTCAGACTCATAACCACCCTATAGGACAGAGTAGAACTGCCCCATAGGGTTTCCAAGGCTGTAATCTTTACAGAAGCACATGGATACATCTTCCTCCTGAGAAACAGGGGTGGGTTCAAAACACCGACCTCTCAGTTAGTAGCCGAGCACTTCACCACTGAACCATCATGGCTCCTTGGTAGGATAGAACACTGTTGTTGTTAGGTGCCATCCACTTGGTTCTGACTCATAGCAACCCCATGTACCACAGAAGGAACCAATGTCCAGTCCTGTGCCATCCTCACAGTTGTTGTTATTCTTGAGAGCCCATTGTTGGAGCCACTGTGTTGATCCGTCTCATTGAGGACCTTCTTTTTTGCTGACCCTTTACTTTACCAGGCATGATATCCCTCTCCAGGGACTGGTACCTCCTAATAACATGTCCGAAGTATGTGAGACGGAGCCTCACCGTTCTTTCTTCTCAGGAGCATTCTGGTTGTATTTCTTACGGAACAGATTTTTCATTTTCTGGCAATCCACGGTATATTCAATATACTTCGCTAATGCCACGATTCGAAGGCATCAGTTCTTTGATCTTCTTTATTCATTGTCCAGCTTTCACATGCATATGAGGTGATTGAAAACACCACAGCTAGGGTCAGGTGTACCTTACTCCTTAAAGGGACATCTTTGCTTTTTAATACTTTGAAAAGGTCTTTTGCAGCAGAATTGCCCAATTCAATGCGTCGGTTGATTTCTTGACTGCTGCTTCCTTAGGTTTTGCAAATTACCAATTTGTAAGAAACAAAATAATAAAACTTTGATAAAGTTTGTAATCCTTTTAACAACCCAGTGATGCAATATATAGGTCCCAGTTACAGTCTGGAGTATAGCACACACCAAATATAAATAAAATACGGATAATGAAAAATAAGGAAGACAAAATATCCTCATCAGTATTGCTTACTGGAACTGGCAGAACTGAGATGCACAACTTCATCCTCTGATTTTTTGAAGTCCATTATTTTTTCTTCAATATTATACTGCTGTATATGATCTGATCTTTTTACTTGACAAAAACTAAGCACTAAGCTATGAACAAGGCGCCCTGTGCTCCAGCTTGAACTGCGCCCCTTGTAGCTCAGTGATGGTGCCATGCTTGAAAGCTGTGGTTCTGAAGCCTGGAGATTCATAGCCTACATTTATTTCTGAATTATGGCCACCTGCATTCAAATTCTGCATGATATATAGCCGTGACCTCTGGAGGTATAATCCTAGAATCCTGACAGTTTCCAAACTGTACTTGTTGCTGGTCTGCAATGAGATAAGTGTGCAACAGGTGAGTGAGTGTTTATTGAGTGTTTAGAAACCTTTATTGCAATTTAACAAAACAATTAAATGTCCGATAAATCAAATAATAAAATACCAGTGCTTGTACTGGCATGCCTATTATTTTTTTCCAGTTCATGTGTCTAGTAATTCAATTTCAAGTATTTTTTTTAAATAATTTTTATTGTGCTTTAAGTGAAAGTTTACAAATCAAGTCAGTCTGTCACATATAAGCTTATATACACCTTACTACATACTCCCATTTACTCTCCCCCTAATGAGTCAGCCTGTTCCCTGGTTCCAGTCTCTCCTTTCGTGACCATTTTGCCAGTTTCTAACCCTCTCTTACCCTCCCATCTCCCCTCCAGACAGGAGATGCCAACACAGTCTCAAGTGTCCACCTGATACAAGTAGCTCACTCTTCATCAGCATCTCTCTCCAGCCCATTGTCCAGTCCCTTCCATGTCTGATGAGTAGTCTTCAGGAATGGTTCCTGTCCTGGGCCAACAGAAGGTTTGGGGACCACGACCGCCAGGATTCTTCTAGTCTCAGTCAGACTATTAAGTCTGGTCTTTTTATGAGAATTTGGGGTCTGCATCCCACTTTTCTCCTGCTCCCTCAGGAGTTCTCTGTTGTGTTCCCTGTCAGGGCAGTCATCGGTTGTGGTTGGGCACCATCTAGTTCTTCTGGTCTCAGAATGATGTAAGTCTCTGGTTCATGTGGCCCTTTCTGTCTCTTGGGCTCATAGTTATCGTGTGACCTTGGTGTTCTTCATTCTCCTTTGATCCAGATGGGTTGAGACTCAAGTATTTTTATAAAAAATATATATATCAACTTTTTTGTAATGGGTTAGTATTAAAAAAAAAAAATGTTCATTTACACAGATAATTTGAGAAGGACGTATCTAAAACAGTTCTAAGGCAGTGCTTTATTTCTACATCAGTAAAATGTTCAAAAAGCATAGCAGGGCATTGACTTTTATTTATTTATTATTATTTTTCTTTCATTTATTTATTTTCTTGTACTTTAGATGAAAGTTTAAAGAACAAACTACCTTCTCATTAAACAGTTGGTACACGTATTGTTTTATGATATGATATGAAATTCACATAACAAAGTAACCATTTTAAATTGAACCATTTAGTGGCACTTAGTACATCTACAATGCTCTGTAACCACCAGCTCTTTCTAGTTCTATAATAATTCCATCATTACAATGTAAAACCTCTCACCCATTAAGCAGATTTGCCCATTCCCCATCCGCTCAGCCTCTGGAACCATCAATCTGCATTCTGTCTCTATGGAGTTACTATTCTGTCTATTTCATGTAAATGAAATCATGCAGTATGTGACCTTCTGAGTCTGTCTTCTTTTACTTAGCGTAATATTTCTATGGTTCACCCACATTGTGGCATGTGTCAGTACTTCATTCCTTTTTATGGCTAACTAACATTTCATAGCGTGCATATATCACAATTTGTATACCTTTTCATCCATTGATGGACATTTGGACTATTTCCACATTTTGGCTCTTAAGGACAGTGCTGCTATAAACATGCATGTCCATGTACTTGTTGAAGTACCTGTTTTCAATTTCTTACATATATACGTAGGAGTGAAACTATGGGATCAATGTGGTAATTTTATGTTTAACTTTTTTGAGGAACTGCCCAACTGTTTTGCACTGCAACTGTACCATTTTACATTCACAGTGTGTGAAAATTCCAGTTTCTCCACATCCTTGAGAAGGTTTTTTTTTTTAAGTCATCTTGGTAGATGTTAAATGGTATTTCATTTTGGTTCTGATTTATATTTCCCTAATGACTATCTAGGAAACCCTGGTGGCGTAGTGGTTAAGTGCTACGGCTGGGAACCAAGAGGTCGGCAGTTCGAATCCACCAGGTGTTCCTTGGAAACTCTATGGGGCAGTTCTACTCTGTCCTATAGGGAATCGATTCAATGGCAGTGAGTTTGGGTTTTTTTTTGAATGAGTATATAAGGGTCGACTTGACGGCACTGGGTTATATAAGGGCAAGCTTCTTTTCAAGTCTGCCTTTTTTTATTAGATTTTTTTTTTGTATGTGTCTTTTTGATGTTGAGGCATAAGAGTTTTTTTTATGTTTTCTGGATACTACAGCCTTACCAGATGTATAATATACAAATATTCTCTCTTATTCTGTAGGTTGGTTTTGTTTGTTTGTTTACTTTCTTGGTAGTGTTCTTTGAAGCACAATTTTTTAAATTTTAATTTTAATAAAGTCCAATTGATTTAATTTTTCTTATATGTTTGCTGTCATTGATTCAACCCTTTGTTTTCTGAAGGTCGTGAATATTCAGCCTTATGTTTTCTTCTAAGAGTTTTTTTTTTTTTTTTTAATTGTACTTCAGGTGAAGGTTTACAGAACAAACTAACTTCTTATTAAACATTAGTACAACTATTGTTTTATTACATTGGTTAACAACACCATGACATGACAACACTCTCTCTTCTCGATCTTGGGTTCCCTATTACGAGCTTTCATGTCCCCTCCTGCCTTCTAGTCCTTGCCTCTCGGCTGGTGTGCCTGTTTTGTCTCGTTTTGTTTTATGGGCCTGTCTAATCTTTGGCTAAAGGGTGAACCTTGGGAGTGACTTCATCACTGAGCTGAAAGGGTGTCTGGGGGCCATACTCTTGGGGTTTCTCCAGTCTCTGACAGGCCAGCCTGGTCTTTTTTTGTGAGTTTAGAATTTTGCTCTACATTTTTCTTCAGCTCTGTCTGGGACCCTCTATTGTGACCCATGTCAGAGCAGTCAGTGGTGGTAGCTGCATACCATCTAGTTGTACTGGACTCAGTCTGGCGGAAGCCATGGTAGTTGTGGTCCATTAGTCCTTTGAAATAATCTTTCCCTTGTGTCTTTAGTTTTCTTCATTCTCTCTTGCTTCCGAAGGAGTGAGACTAGGGGAGTATCATAGATGGCCACTCACTGGCTTTTAAGGCCCCAGACGCTACTCACCAAAGTAGAATGTAGAACATTTTCTTTATAAACAATATTATGCCAATTGAGCTAGATGTTGCCTAAGACCATGGTTCCCACAGCCCTCAGCCCAGTAATTCGGTCCCTCAGGGATTTTGGATGTATCTGTGAAGCTTTCCTGACCTTGTCTTGTGCAAGTTGTGCTGGATTCCACAGTATTGTGTACTGTCTTACCCTTCACCAAAGTTACAGCTTACCTATTGTCTGTTAAGTGTTTTTCCATCTTCAACCCTCCCCTCCCTTGTAACTATCAAAAATTGTTTATTTTTGTGTGTAAACCTTTTCCTGAGCTTTTATAGTAGTGGTCTCATACAATATTTGTCCTTTTGTGGTTGTCTTATTTCACTCTGCATAATGCCTTCCAGATTCATCCACATTGTGAGATGCTTCAAACACTAATCATTGTTCTTTATCGTTGGTTAGTACTCCACTGTGTGTATGTACCATAGTTTGTTTATCCATTCATCCATCGATAGGCATCTAGGTTGTTTCCAAATTTTTGCTATTGTGAACAGTGCTGCAGTGAACATGGGTGTGCATATGTGTATTCACGTGATGGCTTTTATTTCTCTAGGATATATTCCTAGGAGTGGGATTGGTGGATCATCTCGTATTTCTAACTTTCTAAGGAAGCGCAGTATCATTTTCCAAAACGGTTGTACCATTTTGCATTCCCACCAGCAGTGCATAAGAGTTTCAGTCTCCCCGCAGCTTCTCCAACATTTATTTTCTGTTTTTTTGATTCGTGCCAATAATGCTGGGGTAAGATGGTATCTCATTGTGGTTTTGATTTGTATTTCTCTAATGGCTAGTGATCTCAAGCCTTTCTTCATAGGTCTGTTAGCCGCTTGAGTGTCTTCTTTGGTGAAGTGTCTGTTCATTTCCTTTTCCTATTTTTTTAATTGGAATATTTGTCTTTTTGTTGTAGAGGTGTTGGATTTTCCTATGGATTTTAGAGATCAGACCTTTGTCTGATTCGTAATAGCCAAAACTTTTTTTTTCCCTGGTCTGTTTGTTCTCTTTTTACTCTTTTGGTGAAGTTTTTTGATGAGCATAAGTGTTTAATTTTTAGAAGATCCCAGTTATCTGGCCTATCTTCTGGAGTTTGTATGTTGTTGGTTGTGGTTTGTATCCTGTTAATGTCATGTCTTAGGCCCTCTAACGCTGATCCTGTTTTTCTTCTATGATCTTTACAGTTTTTGCTTTTATATTTAAGTCTTTGATCTATTTTGAATTAATTTTTGTGTATGGTGTGAGGTATGGGTCCTGTTTCACTTTTTTGCAGATAGACATCCAGTTTTACCAGCACCATTTGTTAAAAATACTGTGTTTTCGCCATTTGATGGACTCTGGGCCCTTGTCAAAGATCAGGTGAGGGTAGGTGAATGGATTTATTTCTGGGTTCTCAATTCTGTTGTATTGGTCAGTGTGTCTGTCACTGTACCAGTACCAGGCTGTTTTGACTACCATAGCTGTACAGGAGCTTCTGAGGTCATAGTGTGAGTGTTCCTACTCTATTCTTCTTCTTCAATAGTGTTTTACTTCTTTGGGTCCTCTTCCCTTTTCATATAAAGTTAATGGTTAGTTTTTCCATCTCTTTAAAGAATGTTGTTGCTGTTTCCTTAGGGATTGTGTTGTATTTTTAGATTGTTTTGGGTAGAATTTTCAGTTTCACAGTGAGTCTACCATGATTGTGGTATGTTTTTCCATTTATGTAGATCTCTTTTGGTTTCTTGCAGCAGTGTTTTGTAGTTTTTTTTTTTTTTTTTTAAATAGGTCTTTTACATCCTTGGTTAGATTTATTCTAACATATTTTATTTTCTTAGGAGGTATATGAAATGGTATTGTTTTCCTAATTTCCTTATCATCATTCTCTTTATTGATGTGTAGGAATCTACCTGATTTTTATATGTTTATCGTGTATCCTGCTACTCTGCTGGATCTTTCTCTTACTTCCAGTAGTTTTCTTATGGATTCTTTTGGGTTTTTATGTATAGTATCATCCAAAAAAAAAAAAAAGAAATTGCCATCAAGTTAATTCTAACTCATAGAGACCCTATAGAACAGAGTAGAACTGCCCCATAGAGGTTTCGAGGAGTGCCTGGTGGATTTCAACTGCTGACCTTTTGGTTAACAACAGTATCTCTTAACCATTGATGCCACCAGAGTTTCCATAGTATCGTATCATCCACAAATAGGGGCAGCTTTACTTCTTCATTACCAATTTGGATGCCCCTTATTTCTTTTTTGCCTTACCGCTCTAGCTAGGACTTCCAGCACAATGTTAAATAGGAGTGATGATAAAGGGCACCCTTATCTTGTTCCTGCTCTCAAGGGGAATGTTTTCAGCTCCTCTCCATTAAGAATGTTGGCTGTTGGTTTTGTATAGATGCCCTGTATTATGTTGAGGAATTTCTGTTCTATACTTATTTTATGGAGCGTTTTTGTCAGGAAATGTATGTTGGACTTTGTTGACTGCCTTTTCTGCCTCGATTGAGATGATCGTGTGATTCATTTACTTACCTGGTGGATTATGTTGATTTTCTAATGTTGAACCATCCTTGCATTCCTCGTATGAATCCTATTGATCGTGGTGTATTATTTTTTGGGGAGTTATTTACATCCTCTCCTGTTTTTCTTTTGTTAATTTGGCTGGTGGTTTTTCAATTTTGTTGTTCCTTTCAAAGAACCAACTTTTGATTTTGTTGATTATTTTTTTTCTGTTCTCTAGTTCATTTATTTCTGCTCTAATCTTTATTATTTTCTTTCTTCTGGTGTCTGTGGGCTTCTTTTGCTGTTCTCTTTCTGTTTGTTTAGTTCTGTTGCTAATGTTTTTACTTTGTCCCTTTTTTCTGTTTTGATGTGTGCATCTATTGCTATAAATTGACCTCTGAGCACTACCTTTGCTGTGTCCCATAGGTTTTGGTGTGATATGTTTCCATTCTCATTTGATTCTAGGAAATTTTTTATTCCATCTTTGATTTCTTCTGTTACCTGGTGGTTTTTAAGGAGGTGTTATTCAGTTTCCATGTAATTGATTTTTTTTTTTTTTCTTTGCTCTTTCTGTTGTTAATTTCTACTTCTGTGGCATTGTGGTCAGAGACGATATTTTACATTATCTCAGTGTTTTGGATTTTGTTGAGAGTTTCTCTGTGGCCTAAGGTGTGGTCTATTCTTGAGAACATTCCCTGTGTACTGGAAAAGAATGTGTACTTTGCAGCTATTGGGTGGAGTGGTCAATATGAGTTAGAGTTGGCTGATTATGGCCTTTAGGTTTTCTGTACCTTTGCTGAGTTTCTTTCTAGATGTTCTGTCCTTTACTGACAATAGTATGTTGAAGTCTCCTACTATTATTGTGAAACTGTCCATTTCTCTTTTCAGTGTTTTAGAGTTTGCTTTATGTATCCTGGAGCCCTGTCATTGAGTGTGTACATGTTTATATGGTTATATCTTCATGATGGATTGTCCCTTTAATCATTATATCATTGGTGGATTTTGTTTTAAAGCCTATTTTATCTGAAATTAGTATTGCCACTCCTGCTTTTTTTGGTAGCTGATTTTTTTTTCCATCCTTTAATTTTTAGCAAATTTACATATTTTTTTCTAAGGTGTATCTCTTGTAGACAGCATATTGATGGAGCCTGTTTTTTAACCCATTCTGTCACTCTCTGTCTTTTTATGGGTGCATTTAGGCCATTAACGTATAGTGTGAATATTGATAGGTGTGAATTTATTGCTGTGATTTTGTAGTACTTTTTTTGTGGTGTTCACATTTTTCTTGTTCCTCTTACTCTCCTGTGCTGAATTACTTTTGTTTGTGGATTTTTTTTCATTTCTTTTGTTTTTGTAGATTTTATTTTTACTGAGACTTAATGTTTTTCTTCTTTATTTTGATGAGTACATCTGTTAGCTTTCATTTTATTTACCTTGAAATTTACCCTCATCTTCCTAGCTTCGAACTAGTCTTTTATTATTTGGTATTGCAGTGCCTCTCTCTCCATTAGAAAGTTCTGTATCTACCATGTTTATTCCCTCTTTCATTCTTCTGACGTTGTCGTCATTTACAGATGAACCTCTCTGGTTCCTTGTTGTAAATCTTTTAGTTTTAAATAATGCTTGGGAGTTTATTTTTTAGGTTGGTATCTAGCTGGTACAATCTTGCATCCTAGATTCAGGCTGTCATCTGATGTGGTTTGTTCTCAATCTGAAGGACTCCCTTTAATAATTCTTGTAAGTTTTGTTTGGTTTTTACATATTCCCTTAATTTCTGTTTATCTAGTAATGTCCTAATTTTACCATCATATTTGAACAAGAGTTTTGCAGGATATTTTATTCTTGGTTGGCATTTTTTTTTTTTCTTTCAAGGATTTGTACCTGTCATCCCATTGCCTTCTTGCCTGCATAGTTTATGCCGAGTAATTGGAGTTTAGTCTTATTGTTTCCCCTCTGTATGTGACTTTTGGGTTTTTCTGAGCTGCTCTCAGGATTCTTTCTTTGTCTTTGTTTTTATTGAGTGTGATTGTGATATGCCTTGGTGATTGTCTTTTGTGGTGTATCCTATATGGGGTTTGTTGAGCTTCATGGAAGGTTAACTTTTCATCTTTCAGGATATTAGGGAAGTTTTTTGTCAGCAAATCTTCAATGATCCTCTCTGTTTTCCATTTTCTCCCACTGTTCTGGAACTGAGATCACTCATAAATTTTGGTTTTGATTGTATGCCACATCGTTCTCTGGGTTTCATCATTTTTCTTCATTCTTTTTTCTGATTTTTCCTCAAAGTGGTATTCAAGTATTTATCTTCAGTTTCACTGAGTCTGTCTTTCATTTTTTTTCAAACCTGCTTCTCAGGCCTTCTATGATAATGTCCATTTCTGAAATCTTGTTGTTTATCTTTTGGATTTCTAATTGTTGCTTTTGTATGATTTTATTGTGAATTCATTTTGATATTTTTTCCTGCACTGTTTTCCTAAGTTCTTCCATTGTTTTGTCTATATTCTCCATGATTTTGTCTGCCTTTTCTGTGACTTTATCTACTTTTTCCTCATTTTTGCCTGCTTTTTGCTTCAACTCTTAGATAGCTCTGAATATTGGAGATTTGAATTCCCTATCAGGTAACTCCATTGCCTTTACTTCTACTGGGAAGTTGTCTGGTATTTTATTTTGGATGCCTACTGGAACTATCCTGTCCTTTTTTGAAAATATGTTTTGATATTGTCTGCTGTCTTCAGGACATTCAGTAGTCATTGCCTTCATTTATTGATTTGTTTGTTTCGTCCTGCTTTTTTATTTGGTTATGTATGAGCAGGTGGGCTGTGTGTTCTTTGTTTTTTGCTTATCTGTGGGCACAATATTTTTCACCTCCTTGTCTAATGGGCATGGCCAGTCACTAAGCTGTGGTGCAGGAGGACAGGTCCAGCCGAAGAGGATGGGCTGAGATGGGTTATTTGTGGCATGTACTGGGGCCAACAGTATGGGCTGTGGATCAGTTCAGGGCAGGTTCCATTAGGCCATGCTTGTGCTGCTCAGGGGTGCAGTGTTCTGTGCACCGTGCAGATAGGCAGGAGGGAAGGGGGAGCTTGTGATGTGTGGAGCTAAGTTGGGTATGGTAAAGACGAGAGAGAAACAGGAGACAAAAAAAAAAAAAAAAAAAAAAGTGCTGAGGGAGCCTATCTTTGGAGTGGAGAGACAAGAAACTGAGAAATGAAGAAAAACAAAAAGGAAGAAAAGAGAGAGAAAAATGTATAAATGGAAAATAATAATAATAAAAAAATGCCACTAGAGATCCCACTGGCAACTGGGGAAATGGCTCCCAGGCTTTGGGACACATCCCTTCTAGAAGGGGCAGAGATGGCACATAGTGCCAGGTATTTGGGAGTCAGGAAAAGAAGGAAAATAGAGATGAAAAACTGAGAAATGGAGAAAAACAAAAGGAAAAAGAGAAAAGAAAAAAATAAATAAAAGAAAAATGAAATGCCCCTAGTGATACCACCGATGACTGAGAAAGTAGCTCTCAGGACTTAGGGCACAGCCCGTCTAGAAGGGGTATAGATGGCACATGGCACCAGATATTCAGGAGACAGGAAAAGAAGGGAAGTACAGAGAGATGAAAAACTGAGAAATGAAGCAAAACAAAAGGGAAAAAAGAAAAATAATAACGAAAGTAAAAATAAAATAATAAAATACAAAAAGAAATGCCCCCAGGATCCCACCACAGCAGCTGTGCAGACCAAGGATGTGGCTCCCAAGCTGCACAGTACAGCCACACCAGAGGGGCAGAGATGGCGCTCAGTGTCAGGTATTCAGAAGACAGGAAAAAAAGGTAAGTAGAGAGAGATGAGAAACTGAGAAATGAAGAAAAACAAAAAGAAAAAAAAAGATCCCAGGGATCCCATTAGCATGATGACATCGACCAGTGAAGAGTTTCCCAGCCAAGTGGTGCTTCACAGCTTGTCGAGAAGAAGCAAAGATGGCACATGCAGCCAGGTGTTTGAGTGATAGGAGCAGGAGGAGATGAGGGACAGGGAAGAAGCTGACAGGGAAGAAGCTAAATAAAGCAACACTAGCAAAAAAAAGATATGGTGCTGAGAGAGCTTGCCAGTGTGGGTGGGGTGAATCCAAGTGGCAAGTAGCTGGTGCTTCCCGGCCAAGTGAACACAGCCTACTGGAAAGTGGTGGAGTCTGAGCAGGGGGAAGAAGGTTGGGAAGTGGGAAAGCGTGTATCACTGGTTACCAGATGCTCCATCTCCTGCTGGGAGCTCCGTGAAGCTGCTTTCCTGTAATCCCTCTCCACCAGTCTCCAACAGGAGTCCAAGATGGTGAATCTGTGCTGCGTTAACTGAGAAGGGACCTCCACTCTGTATCTCTCCTCACTCTCTGTTCTCTGTTAGTTTCTTATTCCATTTTGTGGCTGATTGAGTTTTTTTTTGTTTTTTTTATCTCTTCATGTAATGCATAGGGTTCCAGGATTGACGTTTGTCTCTGTTTTACTTAGTTTTTCAGGTCTTTGCTGTGGAAGGACGGTGTGGTGCTTCTGTCTATAGTGGCATGTTGGCTCTGCCTCCTTTTTTTTTTTTTTCTTTTACTTTAGATGAAGTTTTACAGAACAGACTAGTTTCTCATTGAACGGTTAGTAAATGTATTGTTTTATGACATTGGATAACAACCCTATGCCATGTCAGCACTCTACCTTCTCAAACTTGGGTTCCCTATTACCAGGTTTCCTGACCCCTCCTGCCTTCTAGCCGTTGCCCCAGGGCTGGCATGCCCCTTTAGTCTCATTTCGTTTTATGGGCCTGTCCAGTCTTTGGCTCTTCTAAGAGTTTTATGGTCTTTGCTCTTATGATTTGATTATTGATCCAATTTGTGTTAAGTTTTGTATATGCTGTGAGATAGGGGTCTAACGTCATTCTTTTGCTTATGGATATTCAGTTGTCCCAGCACCATTTGTTGAAGAGACTGTTCTTTCTATATGAAATGCTCTTTTCACCTTTGTTGAAAATTAATTAGTCATACATTTATGAGCTTATTTTTTGGCTCTCAATTCAGTTCTCTTGGTCCCTATGTGTGTCCTTATGCCAATAACTCACTGTTTTGACTACTGTAGCATTTTAATGAGTTTTGAAATTGGAAAGTGTGAGCCCTTCAATTTTGTTCTTTTTAAGATTGTCTTGGCTATTTTGAACCCCTTGAAATTCAATGGGAATTTGAGGATTAGCTTTCCATTTCTATTAAAGGAGGTCATTGGAGTTCCGATAGGGATTACATTGAATCTGTAGAATGCTTTGGTTATTATTGACATCTTTACAATATTAAGTCTTTCAATGTGTATACAAAATCTCTTCATTTATTTACTTTTTTAAAAAATTTCTTTCAGAAATATTTTGTAGTTTTCAATGTGTAAATCTTTCACCTAATTGGTTAAATGTATACTGATTTTTGTGTGTTGATCTTTTACCCTGTAGTTTTGCTGAAGGGCAGTGACTTTTAGCGGTGACAGTATTCAAAAAGATCTTTTGTCCCATATTAAAATATGTATATATATTTCTCCCTCTACCTGCCCGTTTGGTTTCTAATGCAGTTATGAGACCTATAGCAGGTTTGATTGTAGTATGACCCAAGTATTGGGGACCCAAAGGGCAAACTGAGAGAGCTTTCCTAGAGAAAGAAGTCTGAGACTCTTCCCTTCCTTTTCAGCTTGATACTTTTCCTTTCTTTTCTATAAAACTTAATCCATATTTCATAGTGAGAACTGATAGTTAATCGTCCTTATCAAATTTTAATGCACATAGAAATCACTCAGAGATCTGACCTCAGATCTGACTCAATTAGTCTACGGTTGCATCTGAGTTTCTGCATTTCAGACAAGCTCCAGCATGATGCAGATTCTGCAGAGTTGTACACGTTGCTTGAAAAAGCTAGAATTTAACAAGTCTTATTTCTCAGGTACGCTCTCCTAACTAGTGCCTGACAGAAGATCTCCTCCTCAAAGATAGAATATCCCTGAAAATACTCTGCAGTTCTCCCTATGTCATGAAAAAAAAAAAACATGAGAGATGTTTTATTCTCCGTCTGACTTCATTTTCAATACAGATGTTTTCCAGTGGGCAGAGAGACCACCAAAAGCCAAAGATCCAGCAAAGCTAAGGATCTAGGAACTCCATTGTAAACTTAACCCTGAACCCATTGCTATCGAGTCGATTCCAACTGATAGCGACCCTACAAGACAGCAGAACTGCCCCATAGAGTTTCCAAGGAGCACCTGGTGGATTCAAACTGCCAACCTCTTGGTTAGCAGCCGTAGCACTTACCCACTGTGCCACCAGGGTTTCCACTGTAAACTTAAACTCATTTAAGGCTAACTAATTTTCCTGGTAACTTACAAATGTGAATAGAACAGGCTGACTAGTCAGACATAGCCACCATTTCCTATTGTTTTGTAACCCTGGTTAAAAAAAAAAAAAAAATGTTTGCCTGAAAGCCATTTCCCATTGCCAACTAATTTTATTTTAGTGTGGATTGTTTTAGTGCCCTTGTACAGAAGTTTTTTTCAAAACTGACTTCTGCTGAGCCAAGGTCTAGTGTTTCTGATGAAAAGCGTAGGGGTAGTAAATGTGTTCGTTGTGTTGTTTTTCTTCATATTTAAGCCCCATCTTAATATATAGAAATTGGGTCATCTTAGAAACAAAGAAAACGTTTTCTTAGTCCTTATTAATTTTAGAACAACTCTCTTCTCTGATAAACAGGAATTTTAATGCCATAGTGGAATATTCATTCTTTAGCCTATTCTTTGTCCACAGAATTAACAAACGACCTTTGAAAATTATAATTATTAAGTTTAATATTGTACGAATCATTCTTCTAGGAGATATAGGTATGTATATATATGTACATATATATTCATTCGCCTAGGAGATATATGTATATTTTTTCTTTTTTTGTATAAGCCAATTCTCTGTTGTTTTGTGTGTGTGTGTGTGTTATCACAGTTATCTAAGCACGTAAGTAATTTGAGCTGATATGTGAGTAGAGAAAGCTATTAGTATTTGAGATTCTTAGATTTATAATATCAGCATGCTTGGAAATCTTGGCTTTAGTATAATATCCAAATTGTTCATATGAATAATTAAGTGAACAAATAGTAAGTATCTAGAGTCTCTGAATTGTCCCTCTGGTTTCTGAATGCTAATCCTGTCTGTCTCAAAAAGATAGTATTTTGAATAAGAATTTTCTTCTTGATTTAGAATAATTTTCAAACTCTTTATCCTAAAATTACATTTGGATCCTTGGATATTAGAAAAAAATGGATGATTTATTCACATTTGCTAATGTAGGAAAATCTTTCTTTTATGTTCCTGAGAAAAATGTGTAAGTAAATGGAAACTAAGAACAAAGAAAAACTGTATTTATCCATCCTTCATAGGACTAATACTTATTGAATACTTACTGTGTACTAAAAAAGCAGAGAGAATTCAGGGGCGAGCAAGGCAGGGGGCTTGTCCTTAAACATTTCACAGACAAAAAATAAATTAATTATTAGATTATACTGTAAAGACCAATAGCCACTGGGTGTAATGGTGGTAAAGAGAACAAATGCAGAGTAGGAATCCATTATCTCAGTTTCAGGGAGGGGGTGACAATGGTTTGTAAATCTTCTTAGAGGTCTAAATTTATCATTTGCTTCTTAAAGATGAGGTAAGAGGTGGGCAGGTAAATGAGGGAGGAAGGGGAATTTCAATCAGAGAGAATCAATAATGCATGGAGCAATGAGAGGGAATGTTTTGTTCAGAGCACAAAATGAATTCAAATTGGTCTACCGAAAATGAAGTGTAATTGTTAAAGGATAAATGAAACTAGGGTTCAAATAATGAAGGGGCTTATATCCCTTGGTAAGGAGTTAAAAACCGAGTAGTCCCTAATTAGAGATATGCTGAATTTACAGTTTTAGGTAAATTACTCTGCCAGCTTGGTAGGAAAAAATTCCAACAGAGGAAGACAGAAGCCAGAAGATTAGTTTAGGAGGTTATTTTTGTCAGCCAGGATAGAAATAGTAGTGGTTAAGAGCTCAACTGCTAACCAAAGGTCGTCAGTTCGAATCCACCAGCCACTCCTTGGAAACTCTGTGGAGCAGCTCTACTCTGTCCTATAAGGTCACTATGAGTCAGAACTAACTTGATGGCACCTAACAACAACAACAAAGATAGAAATGATAAAGGCCTGAACTATGGCAGTGAGACTGAGAAGGCTGCCTTGTGAGACTGTTAAATAGAAAGAATAAGATTTGGTGATTTAGTAGAAATGAGCTTTGATGGAGGGAGACATTTGTAAGATGATTCTAAATTTTCTGATTTAGCAATCTAGATAAAAAAGTTGGTGTTTATATCACGCTAGTTTTTTATGTGAAGACAAGCATCAAATCAGCTTTGGTTAGCATAGATGCCCAGCACCCAGCATGGTATCTGGCTCATAGTAGGTGCCTAACGAATGTATTTTAGACTAATGATAATATTATCATTCAGAAAGAGGGAATGTGGGAGCAAGAGCACATCTGGGGAGGAAGACGAAGGGTCTAATTTTGGACATGTTCAATTCGATGTGTTGCTAGGCTAACTGGTAGGAAATGTTCAGTAAATAGGATTGGTGAGGTTTTTTTTTTTTTCCCCCCCGACAAGAATCATTTCTTTGTCACCTTTTTATTCACTGGAGTAGTTTTATGTAGGTCTCAAAATGTGTGTTAACTTGAATCAATTTTAGCAACAATATTGAAGCAGTTTTGCAGAGTTTAGTAGTCTGGACTAGTTACTTTAGGCATGTATGAAAAATTGAAATGACCCTAGATTTTTTTAAGTGCTGAAATTTTGTAGGATTAATAAGGCAGCAGTAATATACAACTGTAAATTGTGTAAAGGATATGACTTTTGAGTAAGATGATCTCTATCTAAGTCTTAGGTTTGCCATTAACTGTGTTTTAGGAACGAAGTGTTGTAAATTTTTTTAGGTTTCCGTTTTCTCAATAGGAAAATGAGACAGTGCGATTTGATAATATTCACGGTCTCTTCAGCCTGAAACATTACATAATCATGCATTTTCACGTTTAAACTTTATTTAAGAAAAAAATGAGAGTATTGATTATTTTGGTAAGTAGTTAAGATGCTTTTATTCTTAATGAAATGCCAAAACCAAAACATCCACTGCCCTTGAGTCGATTCTGACTCACAGCGATCCTGTAGGACAGAGTAAAACTGCCGCATAGGGCTTCCAAGGCTGTAATCTTCATGGAAGCTGACTGCTGCGTCTTTCTCCCGCCTCCGGCCTTTCAGTTAGCAACTGAGTGCTTTAACCATTGTGCCACCAGGGCCCCATTAATGAAATGCTGTGGACTAAATATTAACTGGGTTCAAACTTCAGTTCTGTCACTAATTGGCTATGTAGTTGTGGACAAGTCAAGCTCCTTCTAGGGGCAAGTCATCCTTGAAGTGCCTTTTATATCTATTTTCCTCTAATTTTACAAATAGTATTTATGTTTAATTTTACTCTGTCAAATTTATGCAGATAATCCCCATACCGTGTAACAAATGTAATACATTGTCACCTTCGTTAAGGTGACTCTTGATGTACTGAAAACACAGAGAGTGGATATTTAGATTATCCAGCAGAAACATTGGTGTTAGGTCGACTCCTCAAGTCCCAGGCCACTAGTCCCTGTAGTGTCCTAACACCTTGCATACACCTTTGTAATTAATCCCTTTGTAAATGAAATCTCCTGGAGTTGCCTTAATGTAAGTGTCACATCAATTTCCTGTAGGGACCGTGTTTGGTACACCTAGTTATATATATATATTTTTAAATGATATCAGTTTTAAAGATCTTCCTTGTTAAAATTATATGTTAAGTTTTAAATCACTGTATTCCAATACCACAAGTGGAACTATAGTCGATGCTGTATACAATTTTCAGTTCCATATGAGATACTGTCAGGATTACAAGTAAGATTCAGCCCTCTTTGGCTCCCCAAGATCCAGATAATAAGATAAAAAGATGATGTAAGAGGAACAAAGCGAAGGAAATTATGATGTGCCGTGTCTGCACAAAGGAAAATAACATGGTACAACTGCCGCTTACATAGTGCGTGTAGTTTCTGATCCTGTATCTTTTTCCTCTGTATGTTCCAGGAATCTTATTTCATTCTCTTTTTTATTGTGCCTTGTTTATTGTTGGTGTTTATTGACATATAATGATGCTCACCATTATTTATTTGTCATATTTCTGTGTCATGTCCTTTGTGCATAAAAATCTATAAATTTGAATTCACTTTATTAATACATGTTGATATTTATAACCTAACTCCCTCCTGGTGATGCAGTGATTAAGAGCTACGGCTGCCAACCAAAATGTTGGCAGTTCGAATCCACCAATCACTCCCCAGAAACCTTATAAAGGACAGTTCTACTCTGTCCTGTAGGGTCGCTATTAGTCAGAATCAACTCGACAGCGACGGCTTTTATTAATACATGTTGATGTTTATAACCTGTCTCCAAATATAACTTGAAGTAGGAAATACATATTAAACACATGGATACATTTGTACAATTACTGGCAGATCAGGCATTGGGAACCAGTGTTTTGGAAAGCCTCACCAGCACAAATCAGCCCTCCCCCACCATTCATCGCTGGATCTCTCGTCCAGCGCCTGGCAAGCGCCTCATTCCTTTCTTGACTTGCTACTCAGTGGAAAACATTGATCATATTTGTGTTAGGTTATTCAATGAGAAATAGTGTATAATCTAAATTTCTAGATATATCATGTAAATGCTGCCTAACTTTCTATGATTGCAACTACCCAGTAGTTTATCAAAGTCAGATGAAGAGGATTGTTTTAACAGAGGATGGATAATGATAAATGATTTATTAAAGGTTTTAGTGACCTGCACATTCTTTCTTTATGATTTTCAGAGAGGTGAGATTGATTTCGATGAGTTCACTGCAAAAAGAGTTTACCCTCTTTTATTAATAAAGTGCAAAATATTTTCCTGGAAAGAAGGTTTTCAGACATAAACTCTATCTACTGTTGACAACTTTATGCTTTGATAAAATGGTTTGTTTGTATAAATAGACTCTGTGTTAAATTAGTATAGGATTTAAACAACTTTAGATAGATAACCTTTCCTTGCTCAGAAGAAAAAGTCCGTATCATATCAAAGCTGCTTAAAAAATGCTGAAGAACAAGAGGGAGGGAGGGAGGAGGGAAAGGAGAATGAAGAAGAAAGAGTAGGACAAGGGAGAGGAGCAAGAGGAGGGGAAAGGGAAGGGAGAGAAGGCAGCAGCAGAAGTGATGAAAGGGAGGGAAAGAGGAAGGGAGAGAAAAAATGTCTGCCTAATGGAATCGACTCGACGGCACTGGGTTTAACTTTTTTATTCTACTATTTCAAATTTTAATGTAATAATGAAAATGTTATTCATAATATTCACTCTAGCTTATCCAATAACCTACATTTAGCCATAAGAAAATGTCAAAATTAGAAACAAGACTCTTAATGGATAAACATTCGCAGTGTTGGTTTGGGCCTCATTGCCTCAGCATTTCAGAGAAGCACGTGGTCACAGAAAGGAAGCTTGAGATAAATTAAAACACTTGTTTAGCGTCGGGGGTAGGGTGGAAGGAGGAGGTAGAAAAAAACAAACCCTAGTGCTAGGACAAAATTTGTCCTGGGGGTTTTAGAAGACATTTTTCCATATAATCATTAAAGCTTAAATTAAAGATATATTAAAACCAAAATTAAAGATATAATTTGCTGCTTAATAAATGATATATGTTTTATAACTTCATTAAGGATGCTACCTTCCGTAATGGTTGTGAACCATGAGGTTTTCAGTGAGGTGCGTATTAACTGCAGAGATAATAATGCTTCTATATGTTAATCATTTTAAATGAAAAACACTTGAGCTGTTTTCCAGCCACATGGGAGTAATCATTTACATCCTTAAAGGCTTATTTTACCATTAACCCCTTCATTTGAGTAAAGTGAATAGCCTTATGTAAAGCATTAATTCTTTTTACATTAGTGCTAATAGCAACTATTTTAGACCCACTGGTGTGAGAGGATTAAAAGCCACAACATTAGGCAAGCATCAACGTTTCTGCGATTAATCCTTGTTAAAGCAACCTAGTGGGAACGTGTAACTTGATTTTCTGTTTACTGATCAGATGCTTCTTGTTTCTCTTATCATGTGAAATCACACTCCACAGAGACAATATTCTATCGCATTAAGATGCTAAATTAAAAACAAAACAAACACAAGGAAAGCTACACAATCCTAAATTGGTCTGTTTTGCCTTTCTACTTTTAATACCACCTGATACAAATGCAAGTTGTAGGAGAGGACCTGTGGAAGTAGGTTATACCCTAAATATTTGGCCTTATGTTCCAGGTTAGAGACGAGGCACTCATAATTCTAGTCAAAAACTGATGCTTAAAGGTAATGTTAACAGTGAAGCTGTGGGAATATTTACTTCTCTTTGAAGAGGTTCAAGGAGTCAGTAAGAAATAGACGCACTCTGGAATTTCATTTTGAAAAGAAATGATAACATTTCTATGTTTTTTCATTCCTGTATTATTCCCACCCTTACCCCACGCAAACTTGCTGCCATGTTTGCACAGACAATATTTCCTAGCCTCTCATCCTCATACCAGCTTTACTTTGGATAGATCCCAGAAGCGATATTCAAGTATTTAATAACCAGCAAAACATCGGCACAAATCCATTAGCAAGTACCTTGGCTATAGACAACTTGATGGTCAACAACTTGAATGTTACCTGGCTAACACTTAGTCCGTCTAAGTGGTTGATCTATCCCTGATTTGTCTGGATGTCTTTAACCACCTTGGATGATGGCAGTCAATGGATCCTTAGTGACTTCTGTTCTCAAAGAAGTTTAGCAGAGAGTGGAAGGCAAGTTAGGAAAGGAAGGAAACCATTCTGCCAGAAGCAGCTATGCCTACTGATTCTTGAGTAGTTATTCAGCTGTTAGCAGGACCCAGATAAGTCAATTATTGTCTTACTTATTGCTAAAGCTAGACTATATATATTATGACCAAATACTTCTAAAACATACACACATGCACACACCCACAATACTCACAGATCTTGCTTATGTATCTGTAGATGTGAGTGTTTATGCATACATGTGTATACACATTCACTTGCATAATTTTTCCACAGCTTGACACATGAGTTGGGCCTCTCAAAGTCTGTATAAGTTGGTTACTTGAAATGTATAGTAAATTTTTTGTCAGCTTTTTTTTTTTTAGTATGGTACTTTTAAGATATCTAGAAGAGATATTCTTAGTTCCTTAAAAACTTCCCTGAGCCAGCCAGTGTGCAAGAGTGACTGCTTTGTTGTGTGCTGAATTCTGCTCTCTCTCCCGTTTCGTGCCCTCTTGTCAGTCTGTGCCAGCTCTGGACTCTAAAAGTTATGTTTCTCCACCTGGTTCTCTGTGCCATCTACTTGGCACACTGCAATTAGACTTATCTTTCTTCTTACCACTTGGCTAGGTCAGATATTCACCAATTTCTTTCCCACTTTTAGATGCTGGCACACTTCTGGTTTCTTTCTAATTATTCCTATAGACTTAGCATTGCATTACCTATGGTAAAAAATGGAAAAGCTTGTACTATCCCCATCATAGCACAGCTCATTAAAATTGATCAGCTTTGAATGTACATGCAAAAAGAAAGAGTCCATTACTAATTCGCTTCTATTGGCTGTGGCAGAGTTGTTGTTCTTAAAATAAAAATGACAAAATGATTCCCACTTCTATGTAGTTCTTGTTTTCAGAGACTTTACAAAACTATTAATTTTTTAAGGGCTAATTAAGTGTTTCAATATTAAATGATAAAATAAACCATCCCCGCCTGATAAACAGCACCATACCCTGCCTTACTGGCTTTTGAGTATCAGTTGACTACCATTGCCAACTTCAAGCATTTTGCACTGTGAACCTGTCAATTAATGAGCAGAGATAGACCAGCTCTTATATATACATTCTTTACATTTTCACAGGACACAGGTTCTGTATTGGAGGAAACAGGACAAATTTACTTTTTGTCAGGAATGCATGTAAAAATGTGCTACTTGTTATCATATTTCTATATTTTTAGTCCAGTAACATTTTACCTTTACTTATAAATTTGTCCTCTGAGCTGCTACCTGGTTGACTCGCCTTTAATTCTTCTCTGACCCAAAATACAACATACAGCTGTCTGTCCACCCATCCATCCATCTGTCCATCCGCCCGTCTGTCCATCCATCCAGTTCTTTATTCCTAAATTCGATAAACATTTACTGACTGTCCACTATATATAACTGATGTTATGAGAGGCTCTTTACGTAATCAATTTAGTATGATCTGCATGGCAGTCCTCCAAGATTAATATTAGTATCCTAATTTTGCAAATGAGAAGGCTGGTTCCCAGGAGTCAGACAACTTGTCAAGGTCAGATTGCTAAGAGTGTTCTCCTATTCATTTTTGTTTCCTCAACGCACTTGCAACATAAAGAGAGCCTAATGTTTCTGAATGAATGAATGAACCAGAATACATTTTACTATAGCTAACATGTGTAGTGCTAAGTATCACAAACATTTCAAGGTTTTGACTATATTCTCTCATTTAATATCACCAAAACTCTTAACAAGGTAGGTGCTATTAATGATCTTACATACATTTAACAGACCAGGAACCTACAGTAAAAGGCAGTTGAGTAACTTGCTCAAGATTGTACAGCTGGGAAGTAACAGCATCAGGAACCAACTCAAGTCGTGGCCTTGGAGCCCATAGCCTTTACCACGTTTCTCTATTTTTTGTCTAGCACTAGCACAGTACATGGTGTGACATAAATGCTCAAAAAATGCTTGCTGCAATGATGACAGTGATAATGTGAAATTGGAAATTTTGCCTCAGTATTGAGAAAAATATTCAATAGAAGAAATAGAGAATTTTTAAATTCCTAGATTGCATGGATTGACTCAGTAAACTTTTAGGACACATAGTAACAAATTTAACAATAAAACATTTTATATTTTGTCTTTATAGAAAAACAAGAAAATATACCTTTTCGTATAAATGCATCATCATATATATGTATGTGTATATATAGAAATATGGCTATGGTTATTGATACAGATATAAAGCTAATATTTAAACTGGTAATGTCTTTTTTCTTTCTCACATCAAAACAATTTGCATTTTAAAGCCAAAAAATTACAGCGGTGTGTCTAGATGTATGCAGTTTGGAAACAGCTAATCATGATTTTAGTAATTAATGCATTCTTTAATGGCTTAAAAGTAAAAAATATTCACATGATGAAGTTCGGCCAAAAAAAAAAAAAAACCCCTGTAATCTTTCTAAAGAGATGTAAAACAGAAAAATTGATGCCACTTTAAATCGTGTGACAATAGAGCAAACCAGTACGGAGTGTATTTTTCTGTAGTCACTTGATCATCTGTCCGCAAAGACAGCTTTGCTTTTTAACCCATTGTGTATGCTTTTTGCAGTATTTAGTTCTGTCGATAAAGGACCCTGGAAACAGTGAGGGTAATGAGAAGGAATGATAGTTTATATGTATTCTTTCCTGGAATGCCAGTTGAATTAAAGCTTTCATTCCCTTTGCAAACATACAAATCTATAATCTCCTTTCAAGATGAATCCAGAATCAGGAGTCTGTATTCTTTTCTTCTTGGTCAGGAGATTAAAATTGATCACAGACCACACAAGGGAGCCGGCTCTAGTATTACAGCTCAATGTGGTTAACGAGGACAGCGCTTGCCTTCTGTTCTCCTTAACCGTGCACTTACAGGTTACAAATATTATTGATTCCAGGGGTCATCTGAGGCGGTAGGGAGGTTGTGTGACTTGACAATATTTTGGTTTTTTTAAGGGATAAGAGCAATGAGCTCTGGTAGCAACTGGGGCAGGTATAGTTTAAATTTGACAAATGAAGATTTATACTTTTCTGAGCTGGCACAATCCTTCATGTAGAAATAATGAATGAAAATTTGATAGTTGATTTAACATAGGTCAAATGACTCGCAGTGAAAGAGGGAAAATAACGCTTTAATTATTACCCTTTCATGATAGGTTTGTCATTATAGATCTGTGCTTTAAACAAATGAATAGCGCTTAGAAGATCTTTTTACAAGACATCATTTAAATTTAAGTAGGCATGGTTTACCTAAAATCATTTGCAAATGTAGTGTAGGTGGGGTGATATGTGAGTAATTACCTGCTAATCTTTACAGCGGGCTTTTTTCTTTCTTGTGAATAAAACTGATACATTAGCATTCAGCAAATTTAAGGCACCATAGACCATTGTATGCTAAATTTTCAAAGACTAGATTAAGGCTCTTTTTTAGCTAGTAATAAAGTAATAATGTAATAAAATGTTAATAAAGACCATATACCGCCCTAAAATATATTTTATGGAATGGTGGAAGAAACACTTCATTGAAGAGTTCTAAATGGGTTAAATCTGTTTTTGCCACTTACTAGTTGTGAGATTTTAGAAAGCTTCTTTTATTGCCCTGAATGTCAGTTTGCTGATCTGTAAATGGTCATAATATTTAGCCCATAGAGTAACTGAGGGTTCAGATGTATAAGGAATACTTTAAAGTGATAAAATACTATATTAATGTAAACTTTTAAAATATTTATTATATTTTATATATTATATTACTTATACAGGTTGAGCCTGTATTTAAGACAGTTGGTGGCGAAATCTCCTGAACTATATCACTCTCTATAATTTTTTATATAATATATTGACAAGGTACCAAATTAAGGTTGCAAAAGAGCCTGGATTGTGTGGAGGTAATTTAAAACCAATTAGTCCCCGGGTGATGCAAATGGCTAAGCACTAGGCTACTAACTGAAAGGTTGGTGGTTCAAATCCACCCAGAGGCCTGGCAAAAGGTTGCAGCCGTTAAAAACTCTACGGAGCAGGGAGAAACGGATGGGGTTGCCAGAAGTCAGAATTGACTCAACAGCACCTGGTTTGGTGTTGGTCTTGAACTGGGTTAAATTGCAGACATTGGCCTTATCGTACCATGCTCTGAGAAGTAGAACTCAAATCCTCTGACCTTAGAATATGACTTTTTTCAAAATATGAAATTATTTGCAGTTGGAAAACTCACGGGCCTAAAACAATATCTCAGAGTAGAAACAACCTATTCAGAAACTGGAAAAAAAAAAAAAATCAAATTATTAAGTGCTCAGTTAATTAAACTAAAACACATTTGGGATACAATTCATTATTTTAATTTTTTTTTTTAATATGGGATTTTTATTAATACTGTCAGTATGTATGTTCTATACATTATGGTTAGAGTGGCTCAAGTTCTTTTGAATATAATTTAATTTGTGAATTTCCATATATTGTACAGCATTTAGGGAACTTAAATAATTACCAAAGAGCAACTCAGAATTTCAACTTTATCTTCCTGATTAATCCATCATCTGCCATTACTATGATTTCTTCCCTTAGAAGTGCGAAAATGGAAGACTAAACAGTTTGCCTATGTAACATGCTCCAATTATAATGAAAAATAATTTTAATAATTTTTTATATAATTTCTTATGCCTGTATGTTGTTGTTAGTTGCCATTGAGTCGGCTCTGACTCACCACCACCTTAGGTATAACAGAACAAGATGTGGCCTGGCCCTGTGCAATCTTTATGATCGTTGGTATGCTTGATGCCATTGTTTCTGCTGTTGTGTCATTCCATCTCATTGAGAGCTTCCCTCATTTTCACTGACCCTCTGTCAACCATGATGTCCTTTTCTAGTGATTGGTCTTTCCAAAGTAAGCAAATCTAATCTTGTCATCTTTACTTCCAGGGAGCGTTCCAGTATGTCTGTATAGTGCTTCGTAATTGACAGAGGCATCAAAATGGCTCTGACGGGGGTGTTTTAAAAGTTTGCATTTTACGGGTCAAGAAACTAAGACCCAGGGAGGCTAATTTGCTGTATATCACACAGCTATTAAATGAGGGAACTGAGAACAAACTTGGGTGTCCCTATCTTGGCCATACATTTCTGTCGCCATTAGCACTCCTTTCTAGGAGTCTTTATGTGGTTTTACTCTCAGAGGTTAAAAAAAAAAAAAAAATAGTTGCAGGGAACCACACACGTAACTGTGTCCTTTTGCAGGATTTCCAAACCCATTAGAGGGGAAAAACACCTTTCTTATTCAAAGCTTCAGTTTTGGTGGATTTTATTAAGAGTGTAGAAGAAGCCCGTATAAAGGTGGTTTTCAATCAAACAAATATATAAGTTATATCTATCTTGTATGATCCACTCAGAATTTAATTAATATGGAATTGCCATTATTGACTAATTCATACTTCTTAAGAAAGTGCTCTAGTTTGAATATATTATTCATTTACACTAGTTCCTGGGAAGGCATTTGACATATTTCCCCTCTAGCAAAATCCTTCTGGCCTTACCACAAGAATACCCAGTGTATCAGTATATGGTTTATCCCCTTTTCCCTTCTGATTTGCTTCATTTAAATTGGTTCTCATAATTGTAATGCATGTATTTGTTTTATTTGTTCTGTTCTTTTGCTTTTGTTCTCTTTTATATTCTCTTAATAAATCTCCATTTTGCTAAATTATTTTTAACATTAATTGTAGGTCACTGGCCTTGTACTGTACTTAAAAATCAAGAAAGATGAGTTCTAAAATTGAAAGTACTCTTTTAAACACCTGTTTCTTGTGGTGTATATTTTTATACACTGGATAATTCTTTTTAATTTTGTCTCTAATTTTCTTCTGCAGACAAGGATTTTGAAATTACACGTCTCTTCCCTTGGCTTCCAACATACCACTCTCTCCTACCTGTCTTCCTAACTCTGATCCCTCTTCATTTTCAGCCCTTGGCCTTGTTTCCCATTTACTGTTTGCACTCTCCATTTATTATCTCATTAACATCCATGGCTTCAAGTATCATCCCTTTGCTGAAAATTTCCAAACCTGTTTGTCCAGATCAGATTTCTCTTACGAGCTTCACAGTTGTACTTCCTTCCACCTGTTTATTACCTACAGGACACCTCTCATGGATGTCCCATATCCCCTTAAATAGGTTCAAAATAAAACAACATCATTTTCCTAGAATTTGCTCCCCTTTCTTTCTACTGGACCACTAGCGATGTATCGACGACAGCAGAAACTCATCTTTGACTCTACCTTTCTCTTTATTCCCTACAGCCACTGTGTACCAAATCTTATGTATTGAATGCCAGCATATTTTGGGGATATGTTTTTATTTTTCTGCATTCCTGCTGTCATACATTAGTGGGAGCTCCAGTTATTCCCATTAAAGTTGTTCTAGTAGGAGAACAGAGAGAAAACATACCTCTAGGGAATCTGAAGGCATAGTTTAAATACCATGTGTAGAGTTTTTTTGAAATACTAACATTTCATTAACAATTTGCATTTTATTCTTTAATATATCTGTATTTTCCTTAATATAAATATATTTTAAATTACTTATTTATTTTATTCTATTTTATTTTTTTGTCTGATTGTTGCCTAAGGAAGCTAAGCTGTGTTTATACTGAGACTGGACATCTCTGCAATGCCATGTTAGTGGAGGTTACTAGTAACCCAGTTTGAGAAGCATTGGTTAGCTTTTCCTTTCTTATCTGAATTTATGCAGCATCCTCTTACTTGATCTATCTCCTTTCAGTCTTTCTTGTTGTCTGGTGCCTTCAAGTGGGCTCTGACTCATAGCAATCCCATGCACAACAGAATGAAACACTGCCGGGTCCTGTGCCACCCTCACAATCATTGCTATGCTTGAGCCCATTGTTGCAGTCACTGTGTCAGTCCATGTTGTTGAGGGTCTTCCTCTCTCTTGCTGACCCTCTACTTTACCAAGCATAATGTCCGTCTCCAGGGCCTGGTCCCTCCTGATAACATGTCAATGTACGTGAGATGAAGTCTTGCCATCCTCACTTCTCAAGAGCATTCTGGCTGTACTTCCAAGACAGACTTGTTCATTTTTCTGGCAGTCCATGGTATATTCAACATTCTTCACCAACACTATAATTTAAAGGCATCG
This sequence comes from Elephas maximus indicus, assembly GCF_024166365.1. Taxonomy (NCBI): domain Eukaryota; kingdom Metazoa; phylum Chordata; class Mammalia; order Proboscidea; family Elephantidae; genus Elephas; species Elephas maximus. The sequence continues at coordinate 143,030,841 of NC_064821.1, forward strand.
ACTCTTCTTCAGTCTTCCATATTCATTGTCCAGCTTTGTATGCATACATATAAGATAGTTGAAAATACCATGTCTTGGACCAGGGACACCTTAGTCCTTCAAATCAGTTCTACCCGCCACTACCAATTTGTTCATGCTAAAATTGAAACTAATTATGTAATTTTCCTGCACTGTGTCCTTAGTGTAAAATCTAAGCTCCTTTGTGTGACTTGCATGGCCCTTCATGTTCTGGTCTTGCCTGTCAAGTTTCAAATTTTGCTAGTCCACCTCTTCTCTGATCCACTCTCATGACCACACTCTAGTTCTGTCAGACTGAACTCTTACCCTTTCACACCTTTATACCTGCTAGTTATTTTTCTTCGTTTTTGAAATCTATTCATCTTCCAAGAGTCAACTTGAAAGTATCATCGTATCCAGTCCAAAATGCTCTTTGTAGGTAATCCTGTAACAGCCTCTGGATCCCTCTGTCATAGCACTTACCTTGCTGTCTTCTAGGTTTCTGATTACAAGTCCTTCTCCCCCACTAGATTGGAAGCTATTCATTCTTGTATCCCCAAGATCTAAAATGTCTAGCATACAATAAGCACTAAATAAATATTTAATGAATAAATGGATAAATGTATAAAGCATGGAAAATTTCTATTTCCAACTGATCTTAATTACAATTCTTAAAAAAAAACAAATGAAAACATAACTTGTATCCAAATCCAGAATTTGAACATAATAGTCTATGTTTTGCTTATTTGTTTCTTTTTTTTTCTTTTTATGTAGAAAAATTTTGGAGACTGGGTGTGTAATGAATATATCATGTACCTGTCAAGTTTTGTATCATTCATTACAATTATTTCTGGAAATGTCAGCTGGCACTAAGTTTAAAATGTAGCTGTAGTGTTTGTTATTGTGTTTTATATTAAATATCAGGGAAGACACAAGTATGCTAATTATCAGATTTAAAAGTTTAAAATACATAAAAGCAGAGTTGGTTTATTAGCACTTACCATATGCTAGGCACTGTGCTAAGCAATTATCATATTATTATTGAGATATATTATCTCAGTTAATTTCCCTGCAAAGGAGGTTATATAGATAAAGAAATTGAGACTTGCAATTTAAATAACTGATTATGCAAGATTACATAACCAATATATAGTAGACTAGTGATGGGAATGTAGTTACGTCTCACGTCAAAAACCTTTGCTTTCCCCACTACACTAGGCCTAACGTACTTAGAAATTCATGTGTAAACTCAAACGCAAAACCCAGTGCTGTCGAGTCGATTTCGACTCATAGCGACCCTATAGGACAGAGTAGAACTGCCGCATAGAGTTTCCAAGGAGCGCCTGGTGGATTTGAACTGCCGACCCTTTGGTTAGCAGCCGTAGCACTTAACCACTACACCACCAGGGTTTCCATGTATAAACTAGTATTCATGAATGATGTGAAGTGTTTGGCAGCTTTGGATAACTTCTTTGCATTTTGACATTTATGACTACACTCTATCCACTTGAAATGGTATTTTGGTATATGGTACAATATAATTTGTTGTTGTTAGGTATAGTCAAGTCGGTTCCAACTCATAGGGACTCTATAAGACAGAGTAGAACTGGCAGTTTCCATACAGTTTCCAGGTAGCTGCTGGTGTATTTGAACTGCCTACCTTTTGGTTAACAGCCAAGCTCTTAACCACTATGCCACCAGGGTTCCAGTTTAACCTTAGCATCAACAAATGGGATTCTTTGACCATTTTCGTGTCACAGGCTCCTTAGAGAATGCAGTGAAAGTTATGGACCCTTTGCTCACATACACAATAAAATATTTGGTAGTGTTGAATTCCGTGGAAAAAACCAGGCAAGGTTCAGAGCTCAGTTTCTAGAAAATCTATCTGTTTTTTGAATGAACAACCTAAGAGACAAGGAGATCAAACCACATGTTTCTGGAATTCTTGTCTATGTCCCTCTTCAGGACTGTTCTTTGTAAAGTGATTGTCTTGTGGAATTTTCCAAATTTCTAGAAGAGTACTCACTTCAAGTCTTACTAGCAACACATCAGCAATGCTAAATACATTCCATGCATGTTTAAGCATCATAATAATATAATATTTTTCTTACGTTACACATATCTCTTGCAAATATCAGTTGAAAAGTATTTTCTTGGTGAATTTGTAAAATCACAGTAATGATTTAGAGCAAGGCAAAACACTTTGCACAGAAATTTATCAAAGTATTAGATGAAATGCGTAATTGAAATGAAATGGCATAGAATTGTGACTATTACCCTAAGATAAAAGAATTATATGGTAGCATGACCAATATCTATGCTTGAAAATTATATATATATTTTTTATGAAATTAAGCCATTTTGACAGTATGGAGCTATATTATCCTGCTTGTCTACATACTAGTTCTACAAGGAGATACAGTTTTGCACTCTTCTCATTTTAAAAATGAGGAAACAGGCTTAAAGTTTAATGACCTGGGCTAGGACTTACGCTACTTGGTAACAGAGTCATGACTCCATTAGAGGGCTTCTGATTTCGAATTGAGTGTTGTTAGGTGCCGTCAAGTCAGTTCTGACTCATAGCAACAAAAGTCTGCCCGTTCCTGTGCCATCCTCACAATCCTTGCTATGTTTGAGTCCATTGTTGCAGACACTGTGTCAATACATTTCATTGAGGGTCTTCCTATTTTCACTGACCCCCTGCTTTACCAAGCATTATGTCTTTCTCCAGAGACTGGTCCCTCCTGATAACAAAAAAAAAAAAAAAAAAAAAAAGCTCTCCATTATTTCACAATCAAGCCTGGAAAGAGTCGTATAGATGTAGAAAACAAATTCCATAGGCTGAGAGAGTCATCAAGAGCATTTGATGCATGGTCTTTATTTTAAAGCTTACTACTTGCTTCCTTAGGCTTGTATTGTTTCACTTTGCAGAGCTCTGAAGGCCAGAGCATACTTAAGTAATTCAAAGTGATTCTTAGCTTTCATTTCAGTTTGACCCTAACTCTTGCGCTCTGTTCAACCTCTTTTTATTCTAATACTGTAAGAAAGATGAGTTTGGTGCTGAAGGATACAGTTTAAATACATTATCTAAATGTATGATATGTTAAAAATTATTGCATAAAATTTTTGATATACAGAGCACTCTAGTCTCACAATATGCTTCTAAATTTACTATGACAATTACAAATAACGAGGTTACCAGTGCCTGTATTTAAGAATTTATTTGAATTAAAAAAAAAAAAAAAAAGTAGGAGTACATAAGAAAAAAAAAATAGGTTTCTGAAAGTAACTAATTCAATGCAGTGAATGTGTGATACATTTACTGGTGATTAACACATTAGTAATACTTTTGAGATTACATATTTAAAGGGGCCTTCTCCCTTCTGCAGAATTTTTTTTTTTTTTTTCTCCCTTCTGCAGAATGTGTGTTTATGGTGGCAGCTTTAATGTTGCCTCCTGCTGTGCAGTTCAATAGAGTATGTTTTTAGGTGGTTGGTTGAGGGTTTTTTTTCCTTCTGTATGTCGATGGAGATAAGTGTTTTAATTACTTTTTTAATATCTGTGCTTTTGTATTTTTCTCCCCTTTTCCCTTTTATTTCCTGCTGTTGAGATTACTGCCTCATCTCCACAGCAGGTGGCTGTTGCAAATTTGTTTTCTTTGTAAGGCTGGTGGATTTATTTTGTATTATAACTGTTCCTTTTTAGTATTTTATTATTAATGATTTCTTTACTTTGGGATATAGTATACTTACATAGTCCTAAATAGTAATTTCCTAACACCATCTCAGAACTCCAGTCATTACGAAGAAGAAGGAAAAAAGAAAAAGGAAAAAAAAAAAAAGACCCTTTGCCTGAGGCATATTGTTTGAGCTTTGTCCGCACCCTTACTTTACAATGTGGGGATTAAATTATAAGGGAATTGTTTTATAACAAAAGCCAACTGAGAAAAAGAAAGGGAGAATAGAGAAAGAGAAATAAAGAAGATGACAAGGCTCCAGAGACAAAGCACACTTTAATAACTAATACCAAAAATCAAAAAAATCAAAGGGGTAGGTAAAATTTTTGAGAAATAAGAAATTTTATTAATATGTCTTTTCAAGAAAAGATATTTTAAACTAAACCTTATGTTTACATTGAATTTTAATTATTAAAATAACTTCTGCTAGTGCTAGGAAAATTAGAATATTGGAAAAGTATACGGAACAAATATTGTACCTTTTTTTGTCCAAAGATTTTGTTACTTTGGTTACTTTGGTTCTTTTTTATGTTTTATATAGAAAAGACAAATGATGAGATGGATCTAAGTGTAGAAATTCTTTGTCAAGAGAGTGAAATACACCCAAGGATATTTTATTCATCTTTGAGTCTGGGGGCATTATTTTCTTAATCAAGATAAAATCTTTTTATGTATTTTCCATGTGTACACAGAAAGTAAAAATTGTGATACCAAAAATGCATAGTGAGCCATATTCGTATTTTGTTATATAAAAATTATGAATTTTCTATTACTTTAAAAAAGACTCTAGAAGAGTTTTAACTACTCAGATTCAATTTATTCCATGTGTTTGTACTTGTTAATACATTGCTTTGTTATTATGTTCATATCATTTCTCACTTGGACATGCTCTAAATTGGAGTATAGTAAGTAGTAGGTCCTAATATGACGTCATTATATGAACTGACCTCAGTGGTGTAATAGAATTGGTACATACATGTTACATGAAATCATAAAATTTAGCTGAAATACATTTGTAATTTCAACTCTATAGGAATTATCATCTTTGATTATTTATTTTCTTCTCCAGTGATTTTAAAATTATATTGTTTTATAAATTAAAAAAGGAGTGCTCAGTACTATACTTGGTTCTGGCCTCCATCATTGTTATACATTGTTTATGTACAGACAAAGATCAGGATTTGAGATGGTAACTCCATTCATAAAATTCAACAGAAAAGAAGCTTCATCTTGTTATGCTCTAAGCAATTATGTGATACACACAATTAATGTGTATGGTCACATTGAGAAAGAGACTAGACAGCAGTTATACCAAACAGATGTTTAATGGGGATTTGAAAAATCAATGAAATGAATAATGTTGTGATGCATGATGATCTAATTTCATATGTGCTATATTGAATCACTTCATTCTTTTTGAATTCGGTCTGAATGCTCAGAACTAAACACATTTACAGCGGGGAGTGGGGAAGATGATGGGACGAGTTTTTACAGAGAAAAGAATCACAATAGGGCATCATTGAGCTGTTCTCTTTCTAATCAGTATATAGATTGCAGAATGATAACCCATCTGACATTATTGTCTCTTAGAAAAGTAAGGTGTAAATCCTTTGAGTAATATAAATGATCTTTAAGTGACAGATAAAAAAAAAATTATAAACCATTATGAATTATAGGGTACTTAGTCCCTTGAAAGGAATATTTTCTTTCCATATTGTAATCCCAACTGCTTGATCTTAATATATAAATAATTCCTCTTTTCAAATACCTATATACATGCACAAATAGATAGATATATTTATTATATACATACATTCACACATGATATATATAGCCATCTAAATGGTTTCTTACGAGTAGTTGCAATGTCTTGTTTGCTATGAATTTATCATGTAAGTTTTTACTATCCATAGTTTTTATACTTTATACTTATACTGATTTGTATTTGAAATCATTTTACATTTACCAGCTTGAATTTATTTATTTATTTATTTTCTAATTTTCAGAACAACGCTTTACAGCAGGAAGGAATGTCTTTATTGTAAAAATCAAGAAATTAGAGAACTATAGTATTAAGCAATTTTATCCAAGTACAGCTAGGAAGTGGAAACAATGAGGCTTGAATTTAGTTCGCCAGACTCCTAGATTAATGCTCTCTGAGGCACAGGTTTACTCTTATGGATACAATTTGAATTAAACGTTAAAAAAAACACAAGTTGCCATTGAGTTGACTCCAACTCATGGCAATCCCATGTGTGTCAGAGTAAAACTGTGCTTCACAGGATTTTCAATGACTGATTTTTCAAAAGTAGATCACTAGGCCTTTCTTCTGAGGTGTCTCTGGGTGATTAAGACCTGGGTGTTATATTCCTGGTCTTGAAGCACATGTGGTTTCAGTCCATGGTAGTCTGTAGAGTGAATGGGGTTGGAAGAATACCCTCGTCTGGCCACAACCTGTCATTCTAACTGAAGACGCTGCCACTCATAGACTGTGATACCCATGTGACTGTCACTGACCATTGAACTATGCAATAAAATTAGTTATGTGTATCATGGATTAGGTATTTAATTTATATCTACATAAATGTATTATATTAAATCAAACAAAGATTCGGCATATATTCGAAAAGACAAAAGTTGAGAAGCGGACAAGCATGCTGCCAGAGCTAATATCTTTCCAAGTTCAAGGAAATATTACAGAGTAAGCAAGAATCGGAAAATGGACAACCACATTCCACAGCCATGTCTGCTGGAGTCCAAGGAACATTATTATAGAATAAACAAGAATGGGAAAATGGACAAGCATACTGCCAGAGTCATGTCTGCCCGAGTCCAGAGAATATTACAGAACAGACAGCAGTGGAAAAATGAATAAGCATGCTGCCACAGCCATGTCTGCCCGAGTCCAAGGAAGGTTACAGAGTCATCAGAATATATTAACATTATAAATGGGCAAAACCACTGAAAACTTCACCTTTTCACAGATTGGCTAGAAACTGTCATCCTACATTTTCAATTGTCTTTCTTAAAGATTGTTGGTATTTCAGTAACTGACAGACAGGAAGGTTTTCATTGGCCCAACAAATTTCTATTCACTATATGTTAATATAAAAAGGTAAGAGTAGAAAGTCTTTTGTCTTCTGGCTTATGTGAAAGGTTCCCTAAAAGATACTTTCCAAGATTATTCTTTCTACTGTCTTCATACCTCAGAGCCCAGTTGATGTGTTCTTGTGAGTCTTGTTGAGCTCTTGTGAGTCTAACTCCAGCTGGGTCACATTCTCTATGCTCAAGGACAGGGAATAATGACTCCAATATTATTTCCTAAATCAACTTTCATAACAGAAAACAATGTGTGGCTTGAAAGAACAGAAATTTACTTTCTTACACTTCTGGTCGCTAAAAGTCCAAATCAGGGTCTCTCCTGTGTCAATTCCTTCACTGCCAGTAGCTCTAAACATTCCTTGGTTCCTTGGCGTTGCTTGGCTTGTAGAAAATCCTAGCATGGAGTCTGTCTTTCTCTTGTGTGTGTCTGTCTATTCTGGTCTTTTATAACTCACAAGTAATGAGTTGTAACATCCACCCCACCCTAGTATGATCTTATTAACATAACAAAAGAAAAAACCTTATTTCCAAACAGGATCAATTCTGCAGGTACAGGGGTTGGGATTGCTGGACAGAAAGAGTAATTTACTTGCTGAAGGTCATAATATCTAGTAAGTGCTAGAATTTTAATGCAGAAAGTTGCACTTCAGAAGCTTTATTCTTATCCAGTGTACTCTATTGAGAAATAATTGGAGAAATAAGTAAATTGGCATAAAAATACTTTAAAAAGATTTAATGAACAAACATAAAGAAAAAAAAAATTGTTGGATAAACTACTTTGCTTTTACAAACCCATGGATAGAAGTTAGGCAGTCCAGTGCCCTTCAGTGAGAACTTGTTTAATGAATTCATATTCAATCCACATATTTTAATCCTCTTCTTAAAGCAGCATCATTCCCCAAATCAGGGTTAGAAAATGAGGACTAAGATAATACAATATAATTTCTTCTTTGGGAAGAAAGTGAAATTTCAGACAAAAAAGTACTTTGGAAAGTAAAAAACTTAGAATATTTGCCATGAGCTGCATGTTGCTGTTCTCAGTCAGTAAAGCTAAGAGTAGTGACACCAGGAAACCCTGGTAGCGTAGTGGTTAAGAGCTACAACTGCTAACCAAAAGGTCTGCAGTTGAAATCAACCAGGCACTCCTTGGAAACTCTATGGGCCAGTTTTGCTCTGTTCTATATATGGTCACCGTGAGTCAAAATCGACTCGATGGCAAAGGGCTTTTTTTTTTTTTTTTTAGTGACACCAAGCCCATAACACAATCAGTAGTATTGTATTTGTCTGTTAAAATCTTTCTAAAAAAGAAAAAAAAATGTGGGAAATAAGTATTGATTTATCTGTAGGGAGAGGTCAGTGTACTAGAGCTTTGCCCTTTTCTGTAAGTCACTTCCTTTGGCCAGGTACCTGAGGCAGTTCCATAGTGCTCTGTGCTGTTCTCTCCACTTGTGTGGGATTTCTGAGGCTACCTTCAATGGCAGGTGTGTCTGCTGTTCATCTTTCCCATGACAGCTTAGCTGCCATTCAAACGGTTGCCTTCAAGAACAAAAGGTGTTTCACAAATGATTGCTCAGTCCAATTAACACAGAATAAGTGACCCAGTGAAAAAACCCAGACAAATTATAGAATATAAGTAATTCATAAATACACCTTATCATAGCTATGGAGACTCAACCTTAAAAGCTTACTCCTCTTGAGTTATGTACTAGATGATAACATCTAATGAACTATTTAATATCTTGTTAATGTTATTTGCAGTCCTGCAAAACTTAGTAGAAGCCCAAGGAAAGAGTTTACTATAGCTACTGTTGCTATTGATTGTATAGTTGTTCCAGAGGGAGGTGCTTTGAAAACAAAGCAGGGATACATATTTCAAAGAATATCAAATATTGAGAAATAACCAGCAGATACCCAAGAGGAATGCACTTAAGAAGGAATACATTTCAGAAAGGAATTGTACTAAAGAAAATAATCACAAAACAAAGATGCAGTCTAGAGAAGCAGCCACCATGGATATCGGGATCACTCTTTTTCCTACCACCAGATTGAAATCTTGCCACAGACACGTTCTGTGCTATATACACATCTTTATCTTAACAATGAAATTTGATACATATGAGCTGAATGATTAGATAAACCAAAAAAATCCCATTGCCTTTGAGTCAATTCCGACTCATAGTGATTATATAGGACAGAGTAGAACTGCCCTATAAGGTTTCCAAGGAGTGGCTGGTAGATTTGAACTGCTCACCTTTTGGTTAGCAGCCAAATGCTTAACCACTGCACCACCCAAAAATCCCCTGCCTTCGAGTCGATTCCAACTCATAACAACCCTATAGGGCAGAGTAGAACTGCCCCATAGAGTTTCCGGGGAGCACCTGGTGGATTCGAACTGCTCACCTTTTGGTTAGCAGCCATAGCACTTAACCACTACGCCACCAGGGTTTCCACTGCACCACCAGGGCCCCTTAATTTAGATAAAAAAATTATAGCACTTGTTAAATAGCATCACATTATAGCAAGCCTTAATTATAACCATATACATGAAAAAAAAGCAGCATTTTGAAGTTAAAAGCACAGAACCTACAGGCTGTCTAGAAATTGGCAATGTCGCTTACTTGTTCTGTGACCTTTAGGAAAGTTACTTAATCTCTATGTGTCTCAGTTTCCTCTCATCTAAAATGGAGATCATAATAACATAACTTGTCTCTCAGGATTGTTGCGAGAATTAAATGAGTTAACATATACAAATCACCTACCAATATGCCATGTAATTAGAACAGTTCATATAATATTATAAATAATTGATAAGTGCTAACTTGAATTTTCTGCAATACAGTCTTGTAAAGTTTATTTTCTTTTCAGAGAACTTGAAAATTATCATTTTCAATAGTTATTAAGGACATTTTCTTCTGATAAATAAATTTTGAAATGCAAAAAAAAAACAGTAATTTTTTTCTAGGGGAACAAAGAAAGTACATAAAATAAAAAAAAGTATACTGACATCTAAATAGACAAAGAACACTTGCGTATGCTACAATGAGATGTTGCATTTGTCACATCTTTGCCAATTCCTCTTTATTCATAAACTCCCTTCTTCTCACTGAAAGGTGAATTAACAAATCATTTCTGTGTCATTTTGAAATCATTCTGGTATAGACACATACTTTATTTATTAATATGCCACCTACTCTCAGAGAAATCTTTCTTTGATAGATGGGTATTTGCAAGTTTCATTTTCTTTTTTATTTCACTTAAGGTTGCCTCATTTTTCTTTTTTTGTAGCACTTTGTTTAAATTTACTAAGGTTTAATACTTTACTTTGATTTAAGCTTTATTTTTTCTTTGCCTTAGGTTTTAAAGTTTGAAAGAATTGATAAACTACAGAATAAATAAATGTATCTTAATAAAAAAAAATTTTTTTTAACAGCTAATGTTTATTGAGCATTTATTATGTGCCAGGTCTCGATGCTGTTATGTGTATGTATACGTATGTATATAAAATCTCTTTTAGACCTCACATCTATGAAGAAAGTGTAATTATTATCCCTACTTTATCAATGAAATAGTGGAAGGTCAGAGAAAGTAAGGAACTGTGTCAGTCAGGGAAACAATCAGTAGGATAAGATACATATATAGAGAGAGGGAGGGAGAAGAGGAGAAAGAGAGACAGGTTTATTTATTTCAAGGATTTGCTTACATGATTGTGGACACTGGCAAGTCTGGAATTTGTAGGGTAGGCTAGCAGGCTGGAAACTCTCAGGCAGGAGCTGATGTTGCAGTCTTGAGGCAGAATTTCTTCTTCCTTAGGGTAACCTAAGTTTTGCTTTAAGACCTTTCAACTGATTGGATGAGGATTACTCACTGCTTCATAAGCCACATGTGCAAAAGAGCTTCATAGCAACACCCAGGTTAGTCATTGAATAAGTGGGTGCTGTAGCCACTTTGGGACCCTTGTGGCACAGCAGTTAAGAACTTGGCTGCTCACCAAAAGGTCAGCAGTTTGAATCTACCAGCCGCCCTTTGGAAACCTCATGGGCAGTTCTGCTCTGTCCTATAGGGCCGTTATGAGTCAGAATCAACTCGATGGAAACCGGTTTGGTTTTTGGTTTTGGTAGCCTAGCTAAAGTAGACATGTTGCCGGGTGAAAACCCCGGGCTTTGCTCTGCGTGACTGGTTACAGCCAATAAACAAGATGCCGAGGTGGGAGAACAGAAAGATGCCTTTATTTTGTTGTACACTGAAAGGAGCAGTCAGGGGTGTTGCCTCCAAGACTTCTTGCAGGCAGCTTGGGGAGGTGGGCTTTTACAGAGGGCAGAGGAGTAAATTGAAATTCATCATGAATGTTCAGAATTGACCTTCACGCAGGCACTCAGAGCTTGGGGATGACTGTGCGTTTTTTTAGAACAAGGGTTCAATCCTCAGGATGGAGGAAGAGGTTGATTTTCTTTCGTTGAGATGTTGAGTCTCTGCCCAGAGGTGGTTTGAGGCCATCTATGGCCTGTTGTGTGGTTATCTTGTCAGGGATGATTTTAGAAGAATGTGGAGCTTATTCTGCTTGGTGTAGGAGGATAAGCCAGAGCAGTTGTCTCTCAGAAAGGTTGGGCTCTGAGGCTGCCTGCCTCAGACACATAAAGATAACCATCACAGAAACTTAAACAAGATCACAGAGCTGGTCAATGGGGAAGGAAGGACTCATACCATAGCCTGTCTGAAGAAAAAGTCCCTACTTTAACTACCACACAGCATCATATTTAGCAGAGGATAGGGTACAGTTGGGCCAGCCTACTGAAGGGTCCGTAGGAAAGCTTCTAATGCAGTGTACTCGGGCACAAGGTGTAACGTATTACTCATGTGAGTGGAAGGACTTTATGGGCTCAGACCTTGAAACTCTAAATGTGTACGTGACTTGGGGTGTGGCTATGTGGGCCGTATGCTTAACGTAATCCATGATCCAAGTGCTGGCTCATTTTTCTTCTCCTTTAACAGCCATAGGTCAGATCATCTAACTAGTGCCCTTTTGAACATTTCCAGGAAGAATTTGACCCAGTAAATACTAAATTGGCTATAGAGATAAGTGCAAAGTGGGTAGAAGCACAGGGAACTCAGTTGACCTTGTCAGTGTCTTGCTCCAAGTGAAAAAAAGAAAATTAAATTTTACCAAAGCATTTTTCTTGTGAAAATCTCTGTGGTTATGGTGGTGTGTGTTAGTAACAGTACTTTGCACTTCTTTAAACCCGTTGCCCTTAAGGTGATTCTGACTCACAGCGACCCTATTGGACAGAGTAGAACTGGCCCACAGGGTTTCTAAGGCTGTCATTTTTAGAGAAGCAGGTTGACACATCTTTCTCCCATGGAACGTGGGTGAGTTCTAGCCATCGACCTTTCAGTTAGCAGTTAGCAGTTAGTGCTTTACCACTGTGCACCAAGGCTCCTTCTATACTTCTTCACATAGTGGTTATTTTAGTGGTGAGTTTATAGAAAATAATTATGTAAGTAAAGCATTCTCTCTGCCTTAGTATGGCAAATAGTGAAAAAGTAGAGATTAGGAGTTAGTAAAGGTAGAATTTTAGACTACTGCAAGTAGCTGTGGCACTCTTCCTAACCACCATTTACATTCTCTGTGCCTTGTTTTTGATCTGCCTTACAGATTTTTGTTTATTATATCCAAAACTGGATAGCACTTCAGATTGTTTGTGGTCATGTTAAGCAAGAAAATGAATTGCTATAGAACATAGGCCATCTTTATCATATAGTAATATGAGAGGGGACACTAGAGCCCTTATTTAAATCTAGATATGTAAAGTATGCATATGTTGGTTTGACTAATCAAGTGTAGGTAAAATTGTAGTCATCCTTTAATAGATTTCAAGGAAAGCCATTTTGACAGTAGGTTTTATAGTATACATTCATCTATTTTCATGAATTCCCTTTCTAACCACACATTTATATGATGGTTTACATGTTTCCAATATACCTAAGAATATTTCTCTCTGTCAAAAAATGAACATATAGTCTTACGCCTGTTTAATTTATAGAGAAGCCAAGGTAAGGCAAGTTAAGTGACTTGCCTAACCTCTTTAGATAATTAGGATAATTAAAAAAAAATGAAAGATCTTAAGCAAAGAGTAAATTCCTTTGGAGTGGGGGATGGAGGGCTGCTGGGTAGGGAAGAAAAATGTTTAGTGTAATATGAAGAGACAGCAGGGGTTTGTTGCTGGTTACACACTCAACCTACAAGCATCTTCAGCTTTGACCTCAGGCGTGGCGTCTACCTTGCCTCACATGACAAAAGTCATCCGTGAGCCACATTTATTATTTATTTGTCCACAAGCAGCTACCCATTGCTCTCCATTTAACTATAAAACAAACTCCCACCTCTCTAGAATGACTCATTGGAAAATGAGTTTGGAGAGTAAATAAAATTAAACTATACATTTCCCCCTGTGTTTATAGAATTGAGATGAATTATTTCTCTACTTTCCTATGTTGAGGTGGTTACTATGAGATCTGTTCTATTTTTAATTTGGGAAAAAAAAATATTAATCTGCTATTCATTTGCTTTTCAAAATTTTGTAATTCTTTCCTAATGATGTAGGAATGCATGTTTGTTATAGAAAATTTGGAAAATAAGGTAATAATAAAAAAATGGAGTATCCACATTTTCAGTACCCCAGATGTAATCACTGTTCAGATTGTATAGTTTATATATTTTTATATAAAATTTGAGTCATGCTATACAAACTGTTTTGTATCTTGCTAGTTCATGTAACACTATGTTTTTTTGTTTTTAACTACAGTCTAAGACCACACTTTTCAAATACTGGTTTTAATGGCTGTATTTCGTTTTGATTTGTTTTTTTAGTAGAACTCATTTAATCATTCTGTGGACGTTTAGATATTCTCCTTATTTTATTTATTGCAGTGTTTGTTTTAATACAGTAGGAATCATATCTCTTTGTTTTAATTTGCAATTCTTTAATTACTAATGGATTTAAGATGGTATTTTTTTCTCTCAACTTATATTATCTTTTGTTTATGTTTCTTATTGCTAGTATGCTCCTTATTGATATTTTAGAAACTTCTTCACATAGTAATTTTATTAAAAAGAAAATCTATTTTTCTGGTTAATCATTTACTTCCTATAATAATTTTGAAATGAAGAAGTAGCTGAATTTTTCTGGTAAAATACGACATTGACTTTTCTTTGAGTTTTTCCTTCCACACCTTTTTTTCTTAGAATGATCTTTCACGTTCAGGAATTAGATATACATCAAAATTTTCTTTTATTTTTTTTATGACTTCAATCTGTCTGACACTTTTCCTCTATGATATGAAGAAATAATATATTTGATATCTGTGTATTATATACATATATGTTTCTGTGTATATAAATATGTGCATGCATATATGATTCATCAAGTGTGTGTGGTCACATACTAAAGGTATTTCTCCTTTACATTGTGTTTTTTTTTTTTCTGTTCATTTTCCTATAGTTTTTTTTTTTCCTGCCAGAGGTTTATTTTAATGATTACAACTTTCTACTTTGTTTTAATATCCAGTATGATAAGTTCTTCTTCCTACTAATGATATTTTATAAACATTTTATTACTTAGGTCTGCCAGAAGCAAATAAAGACCGCATCTTTGAAGGCCTGACGCAGGACCAGGGATTTTACACATCCAAAGACTTTTTGCCACTTGTAGCTAAAGGCAGTAAACCAGGTATAACATATTGTTTTTTATTCTTAAGACCACCTGTGTTGTTGCATGTGTTATAAATTATATTGGATACAAGCTCAATAGGATGTTGTTCAGATCTCAAACTGATTCCTTAAATAACACCCAAGGAAAGTAAAAAAATCCTGATATGACATTTTGCCAGAATCATTCTTCCAATCTAATGTCATCATAATGTTCACTGTATTATATGTATTAAAAATTGTTTCAATGTAAGACAGCCCATAACAAACACTGGAAAATACTCTTAAGAGAAATGGAAGGAGCTTTGGTTTGGGAGCTATTTTTTTCTTCTTCTTCTAGTTGTCGTATAAACATAGGTTACACAACATTTGCCAATTCAACATTTTTCACTTAGTGTGAAACCATCACCAGCATCCATTGCCATACCTATAAACAGAAACTCGATGCTAGCTAAATAAATATTTCTCTCTTTCCCCTTGCCTCCTTCCCCTGGTAACTAGAACCACTGTTAAACTCTGATCTCTATACATTTACCTGAATGTTTAATATTAGTGAAATCGTACCATATCCTCTTTTGGTGGTTGATTTATTTACTCAGCGTAGTATCACCAACGTTGTAGCATGTATCAGGACTTACTGGGAAAACATAACATATCTTAAATGATTTATGGCCATGCAGGCAGAAAGATTCAAGGTCTGTAACTGAACTGTAATTTTATGAACTTAACCCAAAACACCTGGTATAAAGCCTGTGTAGTAGTATTTCATACACCCTAAGAAGAAGAACCTAGAGCCATGCTATGGCTTGGCCAAAGTTTTGGTCTTAGTGATGAAGAAGCTGTAATATTTTCTCAGAAACACAATGATCTAAATCCTTTAAACATATATTTTCATAGAAGTCTGAGCTTCAGATATTGCAACATCTAATTACACGTGGAAGACCTATGGCATACATTTTTCTCCCCAAATTTAAAAGCTAAGGAACTTTCTGTATTAGATCATTCTGCTGAAGTTTAAAGCTAAAGGTGTATACCATCTCTCCTTTCCTCATTCCAGGAAAACTGGGTGCTTGGTACTGAAGAAGATCATAGTCCACAGTCCGTAGAGCACGCACTTGAGAATCACAGGGTGGCAACTGTATAATCCACAGTACAAATCCTCCCAAGCAAAATGATTACATTTATGGAGATTATAGGTTTATTCGATCCATGGCTCTATTTCAATAATTATAGTAATTTATCTTATCAGCACTTTTATTTAAATTGATGATTGAGCACTATCTAGTATATAGAAAACTTCTTCATTTTATTTTTTTTCTATAAGACTCATGATAATGGATATCAAATCTTTATATGGGTGGACACTCAGAAAGCCATATTTCTTTCATTGCCTAATTTTGCAAATAAAACCCGGGAAAACCAGTAACATGGAGAAAGTTTTATTTTACCTATTATGAGAAAATAATTCTCAAAAATTCTTCAGTGATACGCAGTTAATTATTCAGTATTTAAATTTGCAAAGATTGCTATACTATATAAACACAGCTACATGTTAGAAATTTTACAAGATAATATGTAAATGAAGTATTGAATGAATGACGGCAGATCATTAACCTAGAAAATAAGGATCACAAATTTAATGATGCCTAGTTAAAAATACATATCACAGTGTTAACCAAGAGAGTTTTAATTGGTTGATTCCAGTTTGTTGTGACCTAAACTCTTCAAAATGTGTTGTAGTGATCCTTCTGGAAGGAAAAAAGGAGGCAGTGCTGCTAAAGGTACTGACTATGAAATTACATATATGAGCATATTTTTAAAATGGGAATAAAACTGTCTTTCAATGAAGCAGAATAATTTGATAGTGACACTCCATCCTCGAAAACTGCAAGATGCAATTTTACACTGCTTTGAGTACAAGTATCTTTTGAGCTGTCATGCAGAAATGGTTTCTCTACTTGAAAATGGGGTTTTCCTTTCATCATTCAGGAATGTGCGCCTGTCACTCTCCATTGCCATCGATACGGGGAGCAGTGATTGTACTTGGAGCTGGAGACACTGCCTTTGACTGTGCAACATCCGCTTTACGTTGTGGAGCCTGCCGCGTGTTCATCGTCTTCAGAAAAGGCTTTGTTAATATAAGAGCTGTCCCAGAGGAGGTAAAATGGAACCATCGGAAAGTAGGGAGTTGTAATGCAGCAGATTTTAGGAGATGAAACTATTAATGTACAGCCCCCCAGTTTAAATCATTAGACTGTTCGTGAGCTAATGCAAATTTTAAAATTTCATAATTGTCTAATTCAGGCATTCAAAGTAAAAAATATATATATGTACATACACACACATATATATATAAATAATGATTTGACTAAAATGAGAAATTTATCTTTGTCAATATAGGAGTGCTTCTTGTTCTCTGTCCTATAGGGTCGCTATGAGTCGGGAATCGACTCCAAGGTACTGGGTTTTTTTTTTTTTTTTTGCCTTGTTCTCTGTGTTAATACGTTTTAAATATATTCTAATTCAACTAGTAGCATTGTAATGCACTAAGTTTTCTATATCCTGAACAATAGGCACTCTTCTTGAAATGTATGGAGATTAGGGGAAGTGGTAGTTAGAGACATTCAGGATTTTGCATAAATCATGTTTACAATCTGCATTCACATATATGCACCTTGGTCATACTTACAGTCAATTCATCTGCTGTTGTGAAGCAAATAGAATGAGGAGATTGCCTTGTGCTTTTAAAGAAGAGATCCAGTGGAAGCGCTATTCAAAACTAATAATTGGTTAACTTACTAAAAATGACATCAGATTTAAAATCATTTTATTCTTATAAGTGGCCAGTGACTAGACCTGTGTGAGGCATCAGCTGGCTACGTGTCCCAACGACTCTTCAAATTGTAGTGCTGTTACAGATGGATAAAGTCTTACAAAGGGTATTAATTCTGAGAATGAGAACCAAACATTTTTATACAAAGATAAATTACTCATGCTATCTAAATCAGTATCATGAATCCGATTTCACTTTAGAATGCCTGAATGTATTTGGAATCTCTCTGCTAGGCAAGAATTATAACGCTGTAGTCAATTTTTTTTTTTTAGTCAGTAGGTGATTTGTCACATGATAGTCACCATATTACAGGTTAATCTTACTAAAAAATCAGAGTCACCACTGGTTCATGGCTAGCTTTCAAAATGTTAACTTCATTTTCTAGGCTTTTCTTCATCCAGTCTACCCTCTTTATGCACACCCCCCCCCCGCCCCGCCCCCAGCAGCCAAATCCAAAGTAGAGATGTCTTACAATCACGGGAGCTTTTTTTTTTTTCTTTCTGGAGAGCTGTCTCAGGTATCAATTATTGCAATCAAGTCATATTACACATAAAAAAGGAAACAACCATCGTGGAGTTAAGCAACTTATCTATGATTGTAGCTTCAGGAAGGAGGACAGGAGCTATACTTTACTCATTTTTGTACCTATTTGCATAGCACAAACAAAAACACAAACCTGTTGCTGTCCAACTCATAGCAACCCTACAGGACAGGGTAGTACTGCCCCATAGGGTTTCCAAGAAACACCCTGGTAGATTCGAACTGTTGACTTTTTGGTTAGCAGCTGTAACTCTTAACCACTATGCTACCAGGGCTTCCTTGCATAGCACAGGGCCAGGGAAATAAGTAAGTACTTGAAAAATATGCTTTGAATGAAATATTTTAAATCTTGTTTTGTGTCCAAAAGCTGAGAAGTTTTCATTACAAAAGTGTGATGCTTGAAGTTTGGAAGGGGAGGATACCCCTGAGTGAAAATTTCAGTTTACTTCATACTTTGTGTTATTGTCACATTATGTAAGCATTACCGAGGATAACTAGAAATACATGGTGACTATTTCTTCTGTCTGAAGCAGAACACATACACAAATGAGACCAGATAATTATTTGAGAAGCTAGAGATAGACATCCATATATTTATTTATTTACATACAACAAAACGTATCGCTGCCCATTCCTGCGCCATCCTCACGATCGTTAATGTGTTTGCGCCCATTGTTGGAGCCACTGTGTCAGTCCATCTCATTGAGGGTTTCCTCATTTTCACTGACCCTCTACCTTACTGAGCATGATGTCCTTCTCCAGGGACTGGTCCCTTCTGATAACACTTCCAAAATATATGAGACAAAGTCTCCCCCATCCTCACTTCTAAGGAGTATTCTGGCTGTACTTATTCTAGGACAGATTTGTTTGTTCTTCTGGCAGTCCATGGAATATTCCGTATTCTTTGCCAACACCATAATTCAAGGGAGCAATTCTTCTTTGACTTTCCTTACTCACTGTCCAGCTTTCGCATGCATATGAGGTGACTGAAAATACCATGGCTTGGGTCGGGTGCCCAAGGTGACATCTTTGCTTTTTAACACGTTCAGAGGTTTTTTTCCACAAGATTTCCCCAAAGCGATATGTTGTTTGATATTTTGACTTCTGGTTCCATGGGCACTGATTATGGATCCAAGTAAAATGAAATCCTTGACAACTTCAATATTTTCTCCATTTATCATTATGTTGCTTATTGGTCCAGATGTGAGGATTTTTGTTTTAATCAACCTAAATTTATTGAGCACGTATTATGTGCTACCAGGCATTTTCTGGGCAATTTGTACATAGCAGTCAGTGAACAAATCAGATAGAAATTCTATCCTCATGGAGCTTGAACCTAGTGAGGGAAGACACCCAGGAAACAAATTTAAAAAATCTTCACATAAATAGTATATTGAAGAGTAATTAGTGCTATGGAGAAAAAATAATTAATAAAGGAGTATAAGGGGTTTGTGGAGGGATGTTATGGAAAAGGGAATAGGGAAGGCCTCTCTGTTGGGACTGTTTTGAGCATAGAGGTAAAGAAGTTGAGGGAAAGCAGGCATCTGAGGGAGAAACATTTTAGTATAAGGCAAATGCATTCACCTGTGATTAAGGGAAGGCTTTTGGTTTTCTAGTAATAGGCAAAAAGTCAGTTTGGTGGGCCAGAGTAAGAAAGGGCAGTGGGTGGCCTTTATTATACCTTCGGCTTTTACTCTGAGTGGAAGAGGGAACCACTGGACTATTTTGAGCAGAAAACAAGTTCTGACATAAATTTTAGAAGGACCACTCTGTTGAGAATAGACTATAGGGATGTAGGGTCAGAAACAGGGAGACTGTTGTTGTTACTGTTGTTAGGTGCTGTCGATTTTGATTCATAGTGACCACATGTGACAGACTAGAACTACCCCATAGGTTTTCCTAGGCTGTAGTCTTTACAGAAGCAGATCAACAGTTCTTTCCCCCAGGGAGCCACTAGATGGAATTGAATCACAATCCTTTCGGCTAGCAGCCGAGTACTTAACTGTTGTGTCTTCAGGGCTGGGAGACTAATCAGGGGCTAATTGAAAGACTAAACTCTTGGCAATGTGACTGGATTGTGGGAAGGCAAGAATCAGAGTTTAGGTGTAGCGTAGTTAGAAAGCCAGAGCTCAATTGGCTCAACTTGGTTACCAAAGTGTTGAGAGAAAGCCCTGGGTCCATGGGGCAACAGGTCAAATGCTTATGGTAGAGCTTAGTATAACTCAAGTGGATCTGGGGCTTAATTAAAACTAGAAGAATCAGTGTTTGGACATTTTTTTATTATTAACTTACAAGAAACCTCATTTTTTATGTTGGTGTTGAATCTACTTAAATATGTGATCTATGAGACCAGGGACCATGGTCATCTCTCTTGGTCACTTTTGTCTTCTCCCTGCTAGCACAATGAATGCTACATATAGTGTCCAGCAAATAATTGTGGAATGAATGTTTTCTGGGGTGAATCAACAACCAGGGCTTCCACCATTAAAGAGAGCTAATACCTTTCAAGTTAGATAAATGTTATAGCAGTAGGCCTTTGAAGGCCAATCTGATAATTTTAGGCAAAATTCCTCGGAACAAGAGGAGAAGTAATAAGTAAAACATTATCAGAGTGTGGCCAATGCTTATGCTTCTTTACGATTGGGGAATTCTATCATTTGTTGAGATTCCAGTGTTAGCCTCTCTTGGCCATCACTTGGTTTTGTGCATACCAAAAGAAGGCCCATGCCATTGCAGTGCTAACATTCATGAAACTGGAAAGGCAGGAAGTGGAGACCCAATATCATGAATCTACTTGAAAATACAAGTTTGTGAGATTTTGTCTTAGGCCGTATTTTTACCCATATAAAGTATGCCGTATCATACCCCATTCCTTCACATTTGTCATATTCATTCTATGCTTTCTACCTTCAACACATACTTCGATCATACTTCGTTTCTTTAGAATTCAATGAAGATTCAGGAGCAGGATCTTTTAGAGATTTTCTCACATATATGCATTGTTTACAGGTCTTGGACGCTTGGGTGGAATTTGGGAATAACATGATTTTCTGTTTAGTAAAGTGCCTCAGCATTAGGACTTTATTCTTACTTGGAGGGTCATATTTGCCTCACAACTGATGAAAACTATAGTAGACAGACAAGTAGACAGATGAAAAATAAAGAAAAACAAACCAAACAAGAGAATGACGTTAAGGTTTGAGTAGTTTACTTTGTTCCTGTCAGCCTAGTTCCTAGACGTTTTCAGAGTTAATTGGGGAAGAAAATATAGAACAAGATAAAGTTCTCTTACCCTTTAGTGATGTACATGAATTACTACAGAGATCAGTTACATTAAACATGGGATTATTTGAAACTATGTATGTTATATGGTTAAAAACCAAGAACAATATAATTGGATCCAGAAATTTTTTTTTTTTTATAAAGCTAGGAGATACCGCCCAATGGATTTTGCATATCCCATTTCTCTAATGAAATGGTTCTTAAAATTTAGTGTGTATTAAAATCTCCTAGAAGACTTCTCAGGGAGCCCTGATGGTGCAGTGTTTAAGTTCTCAGCTGCTAACTGAAACGTTGCCAGTTCAAACCCACCAGGCCCTCCACAGGAGAAAGATGCTTCCATAAAGATTACAGCCTTGGAAACCTAATAGGGCAGTTCTCCTCTGCCCTATAGGGACGTTATGGGTTGGAATCAACTCCACGGGAGGGGATTTCATTCCTTTCTTTTTTGTAGAGGACTTCTTAAACACAGATTGCTGGACCCTAGCCCCAAAGTTTCTGGTTCAGTAGATCTGTGGTGGACCGGAGAATTTGCATTTTTAACAAGTTCCCAGGTGGTGGTGAGGCTGCTGGTCAACTTTTGTCTTGTACCATCAACATAGTTTCCAGCTGTTTAATTAGAGCCACAGTAGTATGCTGTTTGGGGGCACTTTCCATTTCAGTTAAGAAAGCATTAAAGGATATAGGTTTGATGAAACAAAGATACGAAGGCATCATCAGCATATTGATGTAGCTCTGATTCCAAATGTCTTTCTGGCTCCCTTGAGGCCTCCCAGGCATGCTAAATAGGATGCTACTGACAAACTAGCACTTCTCAGCCATGGGTCCTTAGGGAAGCCAGCCAATCACTCAGCACTATCCTCAACGAAAATGAGGGAAAATCTGTTAATAATTCCCTCCAGTACTTTCTGCAAGTTTAAATAGGTTAGATTAAATTTCACAGGATAACAGAATCCCCCAAAATGCTGGTATTAAAAGCTGTTGACAGATCAGATAGAACTGCAAGAATGCTTTAGGCAGTTGGGAATCCCTAAAAGGAGGCATGAAGGTCAGAACTCAACAGACCCACTTGAGTTGATAAATATAAAGAATAAGGTTGGGGAAGGACTTTGTAGAAAGGTATGGTACGAAATTATTTTAATAGCACGATCGTATACAGAAGGAATACTTCAATAGCCTATTGTTCACATAGTCGATTTTCCAATAACATCAAAACATAATAGCCCCATAATTCTCATATATTTTAAATAGTGTCCCTTTGGTAATCTCTAGTGTCTCTTGAGGGTGCCGAGGTAGTGCCATGGTTAATTGCTCAACTGCTAACAGAAAGGTCAGCAGTTCGAACCCACCCAGTGGCTCCATGGGAGAAAAGACCTGGTGATCTGCTCCCATAAAGATTACAGCCTAGGAAACTCTATGGGGCAGATCTACTCTGTCCTACAGGGTCACTGGGAGTCAAAATTGACTCGATGACACACAATAACATTTTTATCAAGTACCAGATTGTCTGGTCTGTTAGTTCCAAATTTCTTTATCTGTTACTGCAACTCAAAAATAATACGTTTTTATATGAATAACTGTGCATTTTAGTTGAGTCCTTCTGGTACTGCTGAGTATATCCCCTAATAGTTCACTCAGGTGGCATGACTGGTAGGCTTTTTCTCAGGCATTTTTAATATCAAATAATCGTGTTAAAGCTACATCCATAGATACTTTTATCATCCATATCTTGCTGGCTAAACATGTGTTTTTCTACAAGTAGCTGATGTTTTCTAGTTTTTGTTTAATTACTAGAAACATTAACCTGGGACTATTTTTAGAATATAATCTCTAGAAACTGACACATTTAATTTTACATAGTAAGGGTGATGCTTATAGCAGCTCTTCAACATTTGGCACGTGCACCTCATTTGTTTTGGCATTTTTCATGGAAAGTAATCAAAGACTTGTTATCCTGATTGGTGATACAAAGGTACCCAAACACAAGAAAATAAATATATGTGCACAGTTGCCCCAGGTACACAATGTTCATTTATGGTAGTTAGGGACTTCCCTGGTACTAAAATAGTTAAGTACACCTTTAGTGGTTTCTGATGACATAAGAATCGCATTCCAAGGGTCTGTACATGTTTATGTTTTTGGAAGGCGTGAAAATTCAGTATAGTATGAGAAAGTAGAATGAAGTAGTCAAAAAGGAATTAACCAAAAGTTATAGCACTTGGTTCTAAGTTATATATTCTAGACTTCTTTACACCCACCTATAAAATTGCTATTGTGTCTGTATGCTTTTTAAGGTTTCTTACGCTCCCCAAATTCTATATATTTTTTTTTGACATTAAAAGAGAATGATGTATGATTGATATAGAATCTGGTCAGGAAGGCTCTCTCTTCTCATGAAATGACAGCAACTCCGTGCAGAAAATGTTGGCAATATCTGTACACATTACACTTGAAACAGGCTGCAATTAATGTATCCCCAGTCAGTTGGTGAGGCAAAATCTGCTGCATTCAAGAAATGGATATCAAAGAAGCTGACAGGTGTAGTTGTCAGAATTCAACACTACATGTGATAATTCAGATGGTGAGTAAAAAAAAATAGCCAGAAACCAGCAAGCCTATGCCTATTCAAGATTATATATTTTAAAAGCTCAAGCATATTAAAAAATTCCAAAGGGGATTGTTGCATTATATTAACTGGAAATATCTGTAGAGCTGAACTCTATATACCTAAAGATTTACCAATCTTTCATATACATTATATGTACGTATGTGTGTGTGTATCTAGATAGATAGATATAGTACACACACAGATATATAAATACATTCATACATACAGATTCATTGGCTATGAACATTTTAAACTGCTATATCATTGTCAAGCCTTATTAAATATCTCTAAGTTGGTCTTACTCTTTGTGAAATAGAATTCCTTTTCCCATTAATAGGATTTGTCTTAGCTTTACAACGTCCACTTTTCTTGTCTTATAAAATTAAGATTTTAAAAATTAATGGCTATTTATAATTTATAAAATACACATATTTGTTACACATACAATACAATTCATAAACAAAAAATGAAAAACACACATGAATTGATTTAAAAACAAACAGTTGCTATGCTTTTTAAAAGTGATTTTTTTTTTTCCTTTAAAAAGGTGAACTCATCCTGCAAGGTCATCACCCAAATATCATTTTTTATTTGAGGCCTCCCTTGGTTCCCTTCCAAATTGACCTCTTACTTCTTTGTGCTCCTATAGCTCTTTATGCTTCCTGCTATTATAGCATTTATCAATAGGGTAGTTATGACTTTATTTCCATCTCACCAATTAAAACGCAAGCTTCTTTAAGTGGATTGGGTCATTTAACTTTGTATCTGACTCAAAATATAGGATTACGCGTGATCCATGATGTGTGTTGAATTAACCAACATCTTATATCTTAAAAAAAAAAACCCATCGAAGGACTTGGGAAACCTTGTAGGAAGGCTTTAGATTAATATGAAATATTAAATATATATATTTGTTCATAAATATGTATGTATATTCTTTTATGTATATATACCTCATTTTTTTCTGATAGCTTTTAAATAGGTATTGTATTTTTTAATTTAAATGTTAAGAATTGTCATTTTATCACATTGTAGTATCAACCTGGAGCCCTGGTGGCACAGTGGTTAAGAACGCAGGCTGGTAACAAAAAGGTCAGCAATTCGAATCTACCAGCCACTTCTTGGAAACTCTATGGGGCAGTTTTACTCTATCCTTTAGGGTTGTTATTAGTTGGAGTTGACTCAATGGTCGTGGGTTAATATCAACCTAACATTAAAAATATATTGAAAAATGTTAATAATCCATGGTCTTTAGTTTCTTAAAAGATTGCCAAAAATAAGAATTAAAAAAAAAGTGTATATGTATATATAACCAAGCATTGTATAAAAAGTAAAAATTAAATAGTCATCAGTCTCAGAAAGGATTAGCAGGTTGCAGAATAATTCAGAGAATCCTAATTTGTATGGATTTGTGTAAAGGGACATTTCAAGATTGAAGAGCGTACTGCAAAAGTGCCAAAGTATGAAGGGGATCATTTTGCAGGATCCAACAGCAGCCAGTTGTGCTTGACTGTAGCAAAACCTAAGATGAGAAGTAATAAGAGCTAGTCAGATTTAAGAAAATGGCATGTCAGTCATAAATGAGTAATATTTAAAAATACCTTTTTCTTATTAGAAGAGGTGTATTTTATGAAAGCCGTGCGATGGCATTAAGCCTCTAAGTTATTTCATGCACTTCCGGTTGTTACAGCTCAGTAGCGACGTAATGAAATTAGTAAATTCCGTTTAAGGGAATCTGTATTTATATAATGTGTTGTGTAACTCTAATCTGGAGATATGTTTATTTACATTCAAGATTCTTCAATTTTGAAAAGATGGAAGTGAAAAGACCATGAATGAAGTCTGTAAAAAAAAAAAAAAAAAACGAACCCGGTGCCGTCGAGTCGATTCAGACTCATAGAGACCCTATAGGACAGAGTAGAACTGCCCCACAGAGTTTCCAAGGGAGCACCTGGTGGATTCAAACTGCCGACCTTCTGGTTAGCAGACATAGCTCTTAGCTACTATACCACCACGGTTTCTAAAAGAAGGACCCTCAATTTGTGGCTTACTCAAACTCTATTACCTGAGTGAAAGAATAATTACAAAATCAGCCTGTATATACCAGAGACAATAAACATATCAGAATTGTTTTGCACTCCACCACTCAGTGTGAACTGTATAAATCAAAACTTAACAAAATATTTTCAAGAACGATTGAGATAAACTAAGGAATCAGAGAGCAAATGTGTATAGGTACAATTTGCTGCCTCTTTCTGGAACTCCATTACCCTTCTTCATCTCCTTGGTAACCAGAAGATTGAGTTGTGAAATCAGACTCACCTGAAATCGAGATCTCACTTTGTATCAAGATTTATTAATAGTTTCAGTGATACAAAAAAATGCAAAGTGTCAGGTTATCAAGGAGAAATCAACACAGCTTTCGAAGTCACTTCTTTTTGCAATAAGATGTGTTTTAACCCAGATTAAGATATGAAGTCTCTAATTAATGTGAATAACTCTATCGCTTACAGAAAGGAAGCTCTTTGAGCTAGGAAACATCTCCAGTTTATGCTCAGCTTATGTGATTTTTTCCCAGGGAGCCATGCTCCATAAACCCATGGTTGTCAGGTTTGTTTACCATAGCAATCCTAGACAGAACAGATGTATCTTGCTAAAAGCATTCCATAGATAAGGCTCTCCTACTTGTAACTACCAATAGTTTGTTTGCCAGTAACAGGTTTACAAGAAGTTTTGACAAAGTTAATTCTTTCTTTCTTCAGCTATTCCTCCCTACACCTTTACACCTTTCCTCCCCAAAGGGAAAGAATGGATTGTATGCTAGCTGCTGACTCTTTCTTTCTCATTAACTAATTTCTACTTGCCATTAGGTGCCATCAAGTCAGTTCTGACTCACAGCATCCCTGTGTGTACAACAGAAGGAAACACTGCCCAGTCCTGCACCATCAAGCTTAACAATGATTGTGAGGATGTCACAAGACCGGGCAGTGTTTCGTTCTGTTGTGTATAGGGTCGCCATGAGTCAGAACCAATTTGATGACACCTAATAACAACAACAACATTTGCCATTCAAGATTAGTTTCTGTGGTATCTTTTCCAGGCAGACCTTTACGAATGAATGAAGCTATTACTGTGTAAGTACATCTCATAATGTTTGTGGTACACCTCATAATTTTACACTGATGAAATGAAAGGTAGAACTGGCCAGGATTGTCACTGACCAAAGCAGACTAACAAACAAGACTAATAGAAAAATGTCAAAAATGACGCTTCTTAGGTTTTTCTGTTTGACTCATAGCAACCCTACAGGACAAAATAGAATTGTCCCATAGGACTTCCAAGGAGTAGCAGGTGGATTTGAACTGCCGACCTTCTGGTTAGCAGCTGAACTTTTAAACACTACGCCACCAGGGCTCCAAACCTGTTAAATATCTAGCTATTAGAGGATAATCTTTACAAAGTATACTGTTTCTTCATATTGCTTCTCAAATTTTGTATATTAGAAATTATTCCGGAATTTAATATATGCTGGTTTTGAGTTCTGCTCATTATAGTTTATAACCTATGCTCACTTTGACTATATGCAATCTAAAAATGAGTTGACATCATGCTTTTAATTATAGTAAATTAAGTTGTTTCATAATTTCCACAGTATGATGCCTGTAATATTAATCAGACCAAATCATCACATTACATAAAGTTAATCATTAAAATGATGATCATTATTGCATGCTATGGTGTGCTATTTTTATTTCACTCAGCGTCAACCACATACCTTTCCTGAATGTGGAGGTGAAAAATCAAAGCTAAGTTTTTTTTTTTTTTTCCACTTTCCTCATACTGTATGAAAAGAAAGTGACAATTTGATTTATTGAACATTAAAAGTGGAACCTTACAGCTGCTTACTGTTTTATTCCTTTGAGTCATTAGTGGTAGAGTTAGGGACAAGAGAGGTTTACATGTTTGCTTAATGTACCAGTTGTCTCTAATGAGAGCAGTATCCATCAACAAATAAGCATTTATGCCATGAACAGAAGTATTTATACACCAGACTCACAGAGTGGCTGATCACAGAGTGGCTGATCATTAGTGAGCATTAATGAACACTAGGTGTTAAAAGCACTAACACTGATGTGTATGAATAATTTATAACAGAGGGTTGGCTGATTTGAACAGTAAAATATTAAGACCCACTATGTGAGGTTAGATCACTGATCAATCTGGCCCATCCTTTTCTGATCACAGCTTAGAAGACAACTGAAAAGAAACACTACTTGCTCCTTGATTTCAACCTCACAACATAGGGATGATCTGGTTAGGTAGCGTTCTTCTGAGTGCACCTTATTACTTAGCTTTGGAATGGGCATTTAATAGCCATTTGCTCAATAGACTACTAGTTTGTTGTCTTTTCATTAATTTGAATAATTCTTTGGGTTTTCATTTAATTTATTATTCATCCTGTCAAACAAAACTTTGTCAAAGGCCTACTGTTGACCAATCCTTTTGATAGACACAGACAGTGCTGAAATTCGCCTGATGCTCCTCTGTGTGGTCTATTGGCTGGTGCCTATTCTGATTTGCTGGGCATCTCTCTGAATGTTCATTTACTTGCATTCATAAATTGTGAAATATTTGAATTGTTAAATAATACTGACAGTTACTCCATGGGACACTGGAGATAGATAAAAGAGATATTCTTTCTGTACCTAAAGAGTTTTATGAAGTTTAAAAACCAAATCCATTGACTCATGGTGACCCTGTATACAGAGAAGAACTGCCCCACATGGTTTCCAAGGAGTGGCTGGTGGATTCAAACTGCCAGTCTTTTGATTAGCAGCCAATCTTTTAAGCACTGTGCCAACAGGGCTCCGTTGTGAAGTTTACTGCCTGG
Organism: Elephas maximus indicus; assembly: GCF_024166365.1. Taxonomy (NCBI): domain Eukaryota; kingdom Metazoa; phylum Chordata; class Mammalia; order Proboscidea; family Elephantidae; genus Elephas; species Elephas maximus. The sequence goes on from NC_064821.1 coordinate 143,059,529, forward strand.
ATAAATTTAATTTTTAAATTCTATTTTAATTTTCTACTTTTACATCTTGAGATGATATGTCCCATGTCATTCCTAGCCACTTTGTGAAGTAGCACTTCTTTTGTTTTAAACTTACTCTTTCTCTAAATTCAAGGGGTTTCCATTACCTCATTTACAATATTCTGCTTATAGCCTATCACTTGGTTCCTGTATTCCATGACATTATGGAACTTCTAAACATACTCATACTGAAAAGGTTGGATCTCCTCTGCCCACCGAGGGCAGACTTTATTCAGCCACCTCCTTGACCTTTAATTTGCTGTTAACTAGATCTTTTCCTGTTCCAAGGTTCAGTAACTAAAACCATACAAAGTCTCATTTTTTTAATTCCTATAATTGCTGTCCTTGGGCATAATGGAAACCACAAAGTATTTGGTTTCAGCCAGATCAGGATGTTATGTAAGATTTGTCATCTCTTAATATGTGGCTTTGGTTTCTTTGAGCCTCAGTTTGTCTTCTGTAAGTAAAAAGTAATACTGCTTTCCACATAGTTTTTTGTAAGGCAAGCAAGCCTAGGGCTGGGTGTTAAATCTGTAAATATGATAAAGCTTAGTGTGCTGTTGCGTTTTAGAGGAAGAGCAGAGAGAAAAAATTGGTTTGGAGCTAAATACTTTTTTAAAAATTTTAAAAATATAGGTGTCAGAATACATCTGTGTGAGGATTAAAATGAGTTATATGTAAAGCACTACCTTAGTTTCTTAGTGCTGCTATAACAGAAATACCACGTTTGGGTGGCTCTAACACGAAATTTATTTTGTCACAGTTAAGGAGGCTAGAAGTTTGAATTTAGAGCAGTGGCTCCAGTGAAAGGTTTCTCTCTCTTTTGGCTCTAGGGGAAGGTTTTTGTCTCTCTTCAGCTTCCACTTCTCCCTTCCTTGGAGATCTTCGTGTGTCTTGGCATCTATTTTCTCCCATGTGTGCTTGCTTGCTTCTGTGCCTGACCTGCTTCTTTTGTATCTCAAAAGTTATTGGCTTGAAACACGCCCTACATTGATATGGCCTCATTAAAATAACATCCACAGGAAATAGGGATTAGCATTTACAACACATATTTTTGGTGGATACAATTTAAGCCATAACAAGCACTTAGAAGAATACCTGGTATATAAATATTATTATTGCCTTGTTATACAGATTTCTTAAATACTGAAAGTAAATCCCTATCTTGTCCACAAATAGTTCAAGGACATTTCATTTGATATATTGCTGTACTTACCATGTATTCTCATTTTCCTAATATATCTCTTGTTTACAAGATACTTCTTGTCATCTCAGTTCCTTTTTTCTAGTATAATATTAATACTTTCCAGATAGATAGATAGATGTAGATATATAAATATATATTCAAATGACATGTCTTCCTCCACTATGAAATGGAAAGTCTAACTGTTTAATAGCAAAATAGCCAGAAGTAGTGATTTATGTCATAGCTCCCAGTGGTGTAACCCTATATGTTTTAGAGAGTAAAGAACAACTCTAAAGTTTCAAAAGTAGAAATTCACATTAACCTCTGTGGGGGCCAGAACTCATACCACCTGAGTTTTGTGCAGTGTTAGATAGTTGAGGAGAATACATAAGTATTAAAATGTGAGTGTCATGGATTGAATTATGTCCCCCCAAAAATGTGTGTATCAATTTGACTGGGTCATGATTCTCAGTATTATGTGGTTGTCCTCCATTTTGTGACTGTAATTTTATGTTAAAGGAGGACTAAGGTGTGATTGTAATACCCTTACTAAGGTCATATCCCTGATCCATTGTAAAGGCAGTTTCCCTGGTGTGTGTCCTGCACCACCATTTATCTTACAAGAGATGAAAGGAAAGGGAAGCAAGTAGAGAGTGGGGGACCTCATACCACCAAGAAAGCAGTACTGACAACAGAACATGTCCTTTGGACCCAGGATCCCTGTGTGGAAAGCTCCTAGTCCAGGGGAAGATTGATGAAAGAAAGCCTTCTCCTGGAGCTGACGCCCTGAATTTGGACTTTTAGCCTCCTTTACTCTGAAGAAATAAATTTCTCTTTGTTAAAGCCATCCACTTGTGATATTCTGTTATAGTAGCAATAGGTGACCAAGACAGTGAGTTATCAACAGTGGTGCATATAGAAAATTAGGATGAGCTGAGAATATGTTAAGACACATTTTCTTTACATTTATAACTGTACATAGTTTTGGGGCTTTTAAAAGCCAAATCCATGGTAATTTATCAGCCATGAAAGAATATGATTACAGGATGCTCAGATATTAAGTCACTGGTAATTTTTATTTAAAATTTTTAAAAGTCTGAGTAGTAGTCTAAATTTAATTCTAAATGTGCCAAAAACGATAAGGCATTATCTATGTATAATGATAAATACTAATTAAGTACTAACAGGCAAGAGAAGCAGAAAGGGACAGAGCAGATCCTAAATGCATTAGTAAGGCATGTTCCCAATATATGTGGCATAGTTCAAAATTTATTTCTGCCTTCCATAGAAAACAGTGCTGTTATAAATACGCATCATGTATTGATTTATTCTCATCATAAACATTTGGCATTGTTATTCAATCAAGTGTGGCATTATCATTAAAATTTAGCATCACTTGACATTTGTGAAACACAATAAGCTGGTTTATATTGATGAGTCATAAGGTGCTACATTACGCACACGTGACAAAAGTGATATAGAAAACATATCTTAGGTACTGAATCTGGATTTATTTGGTAAGTCGAATTTTTCAAGGAATAGTTTGCCCTCCAGAAATCACACTTTTTTATTTTGTAGAAAATTAAAGCGGAGTCTAAGGTTTGTTTTTGGCCTTTCTGTATTTTATCCTTTGTTATTGGGCCACTTTTCTATTGAAATCACAATCCCACTGCTAAATAATGTTGAATAATTGGAGAATTCTTGGGGGCGGGGGAGTAAATTCACAGAATAGCAACTGCAAATAAATAGCATTTATTTGTTCCTTTTATATGTTAGGCCCAGCTTTAGGCCTTTGACATTTTTGAATTGCCTTAAATAACACTATAGACCAATTAATTAGGTATTGTTATTCCCATTTTGGAGGAAAGACCTGGTGATCTACTTCCAGAAAACAGCCAATGAAAATCCAGTGGATCACAACGGTCCAATCCTGTTGTGTGTAGGGTTCCCATGAGTGGGAGGCTGACATGATGGCAGCTAATAACAACATCCTCATTTTACATATGAGGAGGCTAAGTTTCACACGCATTTAGTGACTATCCCAAATAAGCAGCAGAAGCAGGTTTCAAACGTGATCCTGTTCAACTCCCCCATAATCTCCCTGTCTAAACAGAGAATAGTTCTAGATCCACCGTTTTATGTCCTTTCTAGCAACAATATCCCACTTATCCATTATTTTGTATATTGCTAAAACCAAAAGGGAAGAACACACTAGGTGTTTCTCAAGCTGAAAGAACTGAAGAAAAAATTAAAGCCTTGAGTTGCAGTAGTGAAGGATTCTATAGGGAAAATATTAAACAACTCAGGAAGCATCAAAAGAAGATGGAAGGAATACACAGAGTCATTACACCAAAAAGAATTAGTCGATGTTCAACCATTTCAAGAGATGGCATATGATCAGGAGCCGATGGTACTGAAGGAAGAAGTCCAAGCTGCTCTGAAGGCATTGGTGAAAAACAAGGCTCCAGGAATTGATGAAATATCAATTGAGATGTTTCAACAATCAGATGCATTGCTGGAGGTGCTCACTCGTCTATGCCAAGAAATATGGAAGACAGCTTCCTGGCCAACCGACTGGAAGAGATCCATATTTATGCCTATTTCCAAGAAAGGTGATCCAACCAAATGTGGAAATTACAGAACAATATCATTAATATCACACCCAAGCAAAATTTTGCTGAAGATCATTCAAAAGCAGCTGCAGCAGTATATCAACAGGAACTGCCAGAAATTCAGGCTGGTTTCAGAAGAGGACGTGGAACCAGGGATATCGTTGCTGATGTCAGATGGATCCTGGCTGAAAGCAGAGAATACCAGAAGGATGTTTACCTGTGTTTTATTGACTATGCAAAGGTATTCGACTGTGTGGATCATAACAAATTATGAATAATATTGCAAAGAATGGGAATTCCAGAGCACTTAATTGTGCTCATGAGGAACCTTTACATAGATCGAGAGGCAGTTGTTCGGACAGAACAAGGGGTTACTGATTGGTTTAAAGTCAGAAAAGGTGTGCATCAGGGTTGTATTCTTTCACCATGCCTATTCAATCTATATACTGAGCAAATAATCCAAGAAGCTGGACTATATGAAGAAGAACGGGGCATCAGGTTTGGAGGAAGACTCATTAATGACCTGTGTTATGCAGATGACAAAACCTTGCTTGCTGAAAGTGAAGAGGACTTGAAGCACTTACTAATGGAGATCAAAGACCACAGCCTTCAGTATGGATTGCACCTCAACACAAAGAAAACAAAAATCCTCACAACTGGACCAATGAGCAACATCATGATGAATGTAGAAAAGATTGAAGTTGTCAAGGATTTCATTTTACTTGGATCCACAAAAACAGCCATGGAAGCAGCAGTCAAGAAATGAAAAGACGCGTTGCACTGGGTAAATCTGCTGCAAATGACCTCTTTAAAGTGTTGAAGACCAAAGATGTCACCTTGAAGACTAAGGTGTGCCTGACCCAAGCCATGGTATTTTCAATCGCATCATATGCGTGGGAAAGCTGGACAAGGAATAAGGAAGATGGAAGAAGAATTGACGCCTTTGAATTATGGTGTTTGCAAAGAATATTGAATATACCATGGACTGCCAAAAGAACGAACAAATCTGTCTTGAAAGAAGTACAACCAGAATGCTCCTTAGAAGCAAGGATGGCGAGACTGCGTCTTACATACTTTGGACATGTTGTCAGGAAGGATCAGTCCCTGGAGAAGAACATCATGCTTGGCAGAGCACAGGGTCTGTGGAAAAGAGGAAGACCCTCAACGAGGTGGATTGACACAGTGGCTGCAACAATGAGCTCAAGCATAACAATGATTGTAAGGATGGCCCAGGACTGGGCAGTGTTTCGTTCTGTTGTGTATAGGGTCGCTATGAGTTGGTACCAATTCGACGGCACCTGACAACAACAATAACAACAATCTCTTAAATGTATATTGAAGAGGAAAATATGGTATAATAAGTGTTTATTTGGTCCAATTTTTAATCCTTTTAAGGCAGTATTTTAAAAAAGTATCATAAGTAAGACATATTTACTTATGTCTTGTTTATGAGAAGTTATAACATAGACCAGTGTTTCTCAACTTCTTTTTCTCGTTATTGTCCCTCTAGGGAGCAATTTAGATATTATTTTTCTTAATTGCCACCCCCCTATGATTTTTAATACCACATATATTCTGTATATCTATTTATGTACTGTGGCTCTTTGGAGGACCATAATCATTGCATTATCTAAGACATTTTCTTCCACCAAGAACTAAGTTCAGTATCCTTCCTCCCACCAATTGGGGTAAATACTCTTCCCATTGAAAATGCATGGTATCAACCAACCAAATTTACAGCCAGTCAGCTGAAGTCTAACATGGCAGTGGTTCACAAAGTGTTGTCCCTGCATCATCAACATTGCATAACCTGGGAATTTGTTAGAAATGCAGATCATTCGGACCCTCCTCACACTGTGTTGAATTAGAAGCTCTGAGGGTGAGCTCATGTAATCTGTGTTTTAACAAGCCCTACCAATGATTCGGAAACCCTGGTAGCATAGTGGTGGTAAGTGCTACGGCTGCTAACCAAAGAGTCGGCAGTTCGAATCCACCAGGCGCTCCTCGGAAACTCTGTGGGGCAGTTCTACTCCATCCTATAGAGTCACTATGAGTCAGAATCGACTCGACGGCACTCGATTTGGTTTGGTACCAATGATTCTGATACATTTTGAAGTTATGGATAAAATGCTGAGAAATTACTCTGTGGTTTGATTATAACATTGAGAAAGTTAAACTTTATGTCTCAGATTTTTCACCTTGATGTGGCCTAGTGTGTTTGAAACCCCCCATTATAAAAGCAACACATACATATCTTCCTCAACCCCACTTGTTAGGGAATCTCTACTGAGAATCCAGCCTGGCTGCCACAGGGGAGGGAAGAAACAAGAGTAGACAACTCCCAACCTCTTCAGTAGGACATTTAAAATTATTTGTGTGTTTAAAAAAAAAATCTTTGTAATATTTGCCATTTCAACATTTTTTTACGTGTATAGTTGAGTGACATTATTTACATTTATTATGTTATGCATCCATCACCATCTGTTTCCAGATATTTCCATCATCCTTAAGAGAAACTCGTAAGCCATGACTCCCTCTTTTCCCTCTCGCCTCTGATAACCTTTAAAAAACATTGGTTTCTATGCTGTCATGAGCTTCTGAGGAGTAAGTCTGTGACTCCTGGCAGCCCTGTGCACAGTGGAATGAAGCACTGTCCTGTTCTGCACCATACCCATGATTGGTTGTGAATCGGACCATTATTATCCACAGGGTTTTCTTTGGTTAATTTTCAGAAGTAGAGCATAAGGCCTTTCTTCCTGTTCTGTCTTCAACTGGAAGCTCTGCTGAAACCTTTTCATCATCTTAGAAACACGGAAGCCTCCACTGACAGACAGATGGTGGCACATGAAGTGCATTGGCCAGGAATAAACCCAACTCTCGAAAGGCAAGAATCGTAACACTGAGCCATCACTGCCCTCATTTAGTCTCTGTACATTTGCTGGGAACCCTGGTGGCAGAGCGGTTAAGGGTTCACCTGCTAACCAAAAGGTCAGCAGTTTGAATCTATCAGGTGTTCCTTGGAAACCCTATGGGGCAGTTCTTCTCTGTTCTGTAGGGTCACTATGAGTTGGAATCGACTCAATGGCAATGGATTTGGGTTGGTTTATACTTTTACATTTGCTTATACTAGATTTTTAATGTAGGTGGGATCATACAATAGTTCTTTTTGACTCATTTTTTTTCACTCAGCATAATGTTTTTATGGCTCATCTATGTTGTGGCATGGATCAGGACTTCCTTTCTCTTTATAGTTGATTAAATTCCATTGTATGTATATACCACATTTTGTTTATGCAGTCATCTGTTGATTGTTAGGGTTGTTTCCACCTTTTGGCTATTGTGAATAGTTGTACAAGATCATTGCAGTGATCATTGTTGTACAAGAATCTCTTTGTTTTCTTGCTTTCAATTCTTTTGGGTATATATCTAGGAGTGGAATTGCTGGGTCATATGGTAATTCTATGTTTAATGTTTAGAGGATCTTCTAAACTATTTTTGGTAGTGTCTGTGCCATTTTACATTCACACCAGCACTTGATGAGTAATCCAATTTCTCCACATCCTTGCCAGCACCTTTTTTTTTTTTTGGTTTTTTGATGACAGCCATCCTAGTGGGGCAAAGTGGTATGTCACTGTGGCTTTGATTTGTATCTCCCTAATGACACTTTTATATTTAAAAAAAAAAAAAAATAGCCTACTAGTCTGAGGTATTTGCATTAGCGTTACATTGACAAAGGTTTCCCGCAAATCAGTGAGTGGTAAAATAAGCAAATAAGTAAACAACATTCTGTCTTGAGGGGTATCCGGTAATGGATATTAAAACAAACATCCTATTATTAGTAGTAAAATAAACAAAAACCAGGAGGAATAAATTATGTAGGAGATGTGGGAGGACTAGGAATATATCAGGAGGAATGTGCTTGTTTCTCCTTCTTAAAATTTTTGTTTACAATATTTGATTCTTTGCTTTTTACAAAAGGAAGAATACTTTTTTGTATTGTTTTGATTTGTTTTACTGTCTTAGTTTCACAGAGTTTCTCCAGCTTTCTTTTCTCCTACTTACCATTCTAATTGTGTACTTGGACAGATTGGCTCGCCTACTTTATTGACTTTTTTCCAGCTTAAATAGATGCAGCCAAGTAATAAACGGATGTATTTATTTTCATATGTGGCGTGATCCAGAAGAGAACTTTAATTTACAGAAATGAGAACATAAAAAGATAAGATTACAATAGCCACAAATCTCAACTAACCATAGGGAATGAAATGCCCCAAACTTGAGAAATATCTTGTGATGCCATGATTATAAACTTCCACATCACAACTCCAATCTTCAAGACCCCCTCCAAGTCAGTGATTTATAGAATGTAAATAGCTAATAACTGAATCTCAGAAAGCTTCATGTTGATCTAAGTATCATAAGCTTTAGCATGTATAGTTGAATTAAAAATCAAATACTATATGGAGAAGAAATACTTGCAACTTTTTTTTTTCTGTTCTTTTTTGTTAGATGGAGCTTGCTAAGGAAGAAAAGTGTGAATTTTTGCCTTTTCTCTCCCCGCGCAAGGTTGTAGTAAAAGGTGGGAGAATTGTTGCTATGCAATTTGTTCGGACAGAGCAAGATGAAACTGGAAAATGGAATGAAGACGACGATCAGATAGTCCATCTGAAAGCCGATGTGGTCATCAGTGCCTTTGGCTCAGTGCTGAGTGATCCTAAAGGTAGAGTGCTTGGAAGCTGAAATGTGTTATGCAATTGTCTGTTATTTTAGTGCCATAATGGTTTCCAGCTTTCAGGGAATTGTTTTTCACTATAACATTCATTTCTCTCTCCTAGTATGGAATGCAAGCTATCTGGATTTAAAAAAGGCTTAGAGATGGTATTTAATGCTTATGCGGAATTATTGTTAAAGTGGTGAGAGTTGAAAAGAACATCAATCTCTTTTAAGTTGATAATCAAAATACAGATCCTATTTTATAGTAATGTTTGCCTTGTTTTCAATGTAAGAACAGTTTTTCTCCACCTAGAATAGAGCAAGAAGATATGGGAGAGAAGTTGCAATAGTCAGTCTTCAATGATTCAGACTGTAAGGATCTAATGAGTAGGCAAAAGCAAAAGTCACGTGTTCTACTTTCCCCCTTCCAAACCGTCATTCCAAACATCAAAATATCCAATTTGAAAGTTTGAAATCCTGTCATTTCACCTGGATGGTATAAATGAACATACTAAGGAAGAACTAAAGGCTTTTAAGGAGACAGTGAGAGAAGGTTTTAGATAGCGTTTAAGTTAATATTAAGTCAATCAAGACTACTTTGTGTTGTTATACTTTTCCCGTACAGAGTTTTCGTGGCCCATTGTAGACACAATTTCAGGTACCTAGGTGCCTTCATCTTGCACATTCTTTATCATTGAATTCACACTGGCTATTAACTGTTTTATTTACTGAGAAGAAAAAAAAAAACTAAGACAATTCTCCAAGTCAGAGTTTCATTAAGAACAATAATAAAAACATCTAAATGACAGTTCTTACCTGTGATTTCCTAATATATCCATGCGAAAATATATTTTGTGTCTGAAATAGGAAGATGTGCACACTGATGTATATTTTTATACAACAGATGAGTAAAAACTTCAGCCACTCATCAGGATACTTTATCTGCAGGACATCAAACATCTTGGTATTTGGAAACACCCAGATGTTTAATGTCATCAAGATAAATGTTTTCAAATAGCTGGATGATGGCTTGAATTTGTCACTTTTCATCTAGATGTTTATGTGATATGTAGACACAGTCATGGTGCAGTTTGTTTGTTCATTAATTGGCTTCAGAAAAAAAATAATGTGTAAATTGCATTTTATTATCTTAAAAAAATCATATTTTTCTTCTTACTCTGCACATCATCAAAAATTGGGTAAAACGTGGAATCTTATTTAACTAGCAGTTCTGTTGATGATTTGATTATGAAAGATAATTTAGGTTGCCCATCTAAATTTATGTTCCTCAACTAACAGCCCTAATATTAGGAAAAAATGTATCTTTTCCTAAGCAAACCTAAGTATATGCTACTCGGAAGATCATAAAAAGCAGCTTTTGCAATCTGCGATGCGATTTTGGTAGACTTATGCTAGGGTTGTGTGTGCGTGTGCATGTGTGTGTTTGTATCTGTGAAGAGTGAGAAGTTTAGCTTAGTATTTAAAGTATGCAGTAAAAGAAAATGTTCTTTATTTGGCATACCTATTCCAGAATTTGTATACCTTATTCCAGAATTAACTTGTGTATTTTTCTTCCAGTGTTCCACATCTACTGCCACTTGTGTATATTTAGCGAAGTCAAGGAAAAAAATGGTTCTTCACTACATTTTTTTTTTCTCCCCCTCTGATTTGAAATAAAAAATCTCCTGGAAAAATTATCCCTGAATAGAATTAGCTGTCTAAACCTCCCCCCCACCCCCAAACAAACAAACAAACACATTGCCTTTGATTCCGGCTCAGGACAGAGTAGAGTAGAGCTGCCCCAGAGGGTTTTCAAGGCTAGAGCAGACCGCCACATCTTTCTCCCACAGAGCAGCTGGTGGATTTGAACTGCCAACCATTCCAGTTAGCTGAAGAGTGCTTAACCACTGAGCCACCAGGTTTCCTTCCTGCTGTACCAGGACCCTTCGGTGTTTACATTAATAAGGAGTTACTTTCCAAGTGAGGGGGTGCTGCAAAAGTTGCAATGCTAAATGGCATCCATGCCTCTACTTCCATCCAAATATTTTCGGCACAGTTTTTGAATGAAAAACATTAAGGAAAAAGGTGGGAAGAGGGGAATCAGTATTTATTAGAAGTTGTTCAAGAGGAGCTTACCCAAATAGCATTTAATACCTCGAAATAATAATTGCCAAGTCAGAAACTTCCGTGTGTATACACATATTTCTGGTGTGATGAAAATCAGTTTACAGAAATCACTGTGTGCATTTGGGTAAAAGAAAAAGATTCATGTTCTTTCTTTCATTAGGCTGCCCTGCATCTTGTCCCATCCTAATACCGACAGGATGTTCTAACGCATTTATCTGCAACTTTTCTCTGAAGCTGCCAAGTTCTATCTCCACCTTTCTACTTCCTTCCTCCCAGCCTCACTTTGCATAGGCTCCAATGAACTGTATGGCAAATGCAGTGACGGCTTTTCAGTCCTTATTCTCTTTTCTGCATTTGACAATGTTAAGTATTTTTTCCTGTTTGAAATGCTCTCCTCCAAGACACTTAACCTTTCTGTGCCTCAGCTTCTTTATCTATAATAAAACAAGCATAAGAATACCTTTTCTCCCTACCTCTCAGGACTGTTGTCAGAATTAAAATGAAATAATGTGAAAGTGCTTTGGAGACAAAACTGGAACACATTATTATTGTTTATGACATGCCATTTCCTTCCTGTTCCCTTTAACTATTCCTTTTCCAAGCTGATTTTCTTCTTCTAGCTTATTAGTTCTTAGTACTTTCCAAAGTTCAGACTGCCATTTTCTCTGCTTTATATGTTTATTACCACAGTGAACCAATTGTCTCATTCATTCATTCATCTATTCATACACATTCATTCCCACTAGAAATATTTAATGGGCTTTTCTGTGTCCAGTAGCGACTGGACTTACAGTAAGCACTATTTCATTTCTGTACAAATGACCCTGAAATCTGTTTCTCTACTCCCCATATCTCTAAAGACTTTTTATCCCACATTTATGTTCATGCGTGTGACAAACATTTCCTGAGCACCCAGTAGGTGCAAGGTGCCAGATTATATTCAAGAGAGTGCACAGATGATGGAAACGTTCCTTGCACTAAAAAACTTCACCAGCTAGGAGTGAAGGCCCACCAAACCAAACCCACTGCCGTAGAGCCGATTCTGACTCATAGGAGTGAAGGCAGAACTGTAAAAAACAGTTTTATTAGAAAATGAAGAATCCTTTAAGAGAGAGATGCACAAACTACGAGTCACCTCATCGTAGATAACCCTAAAACACATCTCTTTTCAACTTCCCTGTTATTGTAAATGGTACAAGAGTTGTGCCCAGCACCATACTTCAAAATGTTTTCCTAGAGTCAAATATCTAATTCCAATTTTTCTTTTTATTAAATTCACTAGTATTACTCTATATTATAGAATGAAGCTCCTAGTCTTATACTATGTACCCAGCTTTATCTTCCTCTGTTCCCTCTTGTTTTCTTTCTCCTAATATCTAGAACAGGGTGAATCCTGTAGTGGTAACTCAGAAAGTCCTTGGTGAATGCATTATATAAGTATACTCTGAAGGATTCAAGAAATGAAATAAATTTTAGAGAGCACATACAAAATACAGTGATAGTTTACAATTTCAGCAGTATCTGGTTACAATACTATTCTAAATGAAAATACATTGAGTCTCAAGTATATACTTAATATGCATCTGATAAGGTAATCTAAGTTGGGAAATTTGACGAAAATTAAATTTTTAATCTTAGGTCTTTTCTTCAGTATATTGCATGACTTTTGCAAGGCCCATAATTTATAATGGAGAATGTAAAATAACTTTATTTAGTATTAAGTACCCAGTAAAACAAAAAAAAAAAAAAACAAATCTGTTGCCATCGAATCGATTCTGACTCATAGCAACCCTGTAGGACAGAGTAGATTTGCCCCACAGGATTTTCAAGGAGTAGCTGGTGGTTTCAAACTGCCTACCTATTGGTTAGCAGCCAACCTCCTAACCACTGCACCACCAGGGCTCCATGTACCCAATAGCTCTGTAGTAAATATTTCCTGTTGTAAAATGATCAGTGCCTCAACAATTTATAAAAAGGATAAGTATATCAAACTTTTAAAAATAAATTTGTATAATATCTTTGGATTACAGGTTGTGATTATTATATTACTACTAAGGCTAATAATGATTATAAGCAATCAGCATCGCTTTACCTAATTCTCCTCAATTTTTATGCTTATTTTTGTTATTTGTAGATTGGAACAGTGGGTGAGAAATAGTAGCAAAAAACTATGTATTCAACATAGCTGTGCATAAAACATATGTGTGCTTATTATGAGCACAATTTAATTGAATTCTTCATTGACTACTATCCCAAATTCTAAAAACCATGGTGTCCACTTTCTAATTCAATTAAGTTAATAAAGCCTTACCCTTATTTAATATATTTCTTATGACACATTCAAAGCAGTTCCACCTTTTAAAATATGTCATTCATTCCCTCTAGGTAGATTTAGGGGCCCTGGTGGTGCAGTGGTTAAGTGTTTGGCTGCCAACCAGTTTGAATCCACCTTGGAAACCCTGTGGGGCAGTGCTACACTGTCCTATAGGGTTGCTATGAGTTGGAATCGACTTGATGGCAATGAGTTTTTTTTTTTTTTTAGGTTGTTTTAATAGGTTGCCAGTACTTAACCACAAAATACCTTTAACTGGCATTTGTACTTCACAAATATTCCCAGTCACTGAGGGGGGGAAAAACACCAAAATCTTCTGCTAAACACCAAAATCAATGTTTATCAAATTGAATGGAATTTTTCCTATATTTGTTTCTTTAAACGAGGTCGGGCTTCAGAGACTTCTTGCTTATTTTATAGTTTATCCTCTCCTCCTGCTTGGAACCAAAGTGCCAGTTTTCAGGGTATACATGTCTTTTCTGTTAGTTTTGAATTCATGAGGAAAGCTCTTCCTCCTTAAACATTATCACTGACTTCACAGCACATAATAAGTTTTAGATGTTGTTGTTATTGTTTTTATTATATAAAATCCTATCTTAATAATTAAATTGACTTACATTGCATCTTATGATGCTGTGACTATAGTATAGGAGTTAAAAATCAGGACTTTATAAGGAGCCCTACGGGGCTTGAAGCAAGTGAAACAGCTCTCACATCTATGGTGTTTAAAATTGAGAAAACGTTTAAGATATTTATTTAATCTTATTTGTAGATTAAAAAAAAAAATTCACACTTTCTAACTCTCATGTATTCGGGAAATAATTTATTATTTGTTCTAAATCTTTTCACGCCCATGAAAAGAATTTTCTTACAACTCATTTTTAGTTAGTAGTAACCTCCATTTTGGCTTTCCACAAATCAAGTAGAGAACAAAGTATTTTTAAATAATTTCGTATTTTTTCTCTTAAAAAAGGAAACAACGAAACACATTTGAGGATACAAGTTTGTGGTTTTAAGTGCTTGAAAATGACTTAACTAATATTAAACCTATGTTTTTTGGGGGAAGAATTAGAATGAATGATGACAATAAAGAGGACTAAGCTTAGGCTCCACAGCACCACTCAGCAAAGCAAACAGCATGGTGGCTGGGCTGTGTGGGCTTGACCAGGGAATGCACGTCCCTCCTCCTAGTTCTCTTTCTGCTCATGCCACAGGGGGCCAGAAATACAAAGCTCAGATATTTCTGAATCTGTACTGGAACCCCCAAACCCCAACTCCTTTGATAGCATTAATTGAAATTAGTTCCATAAGGTAGTGTTTGGTTAAAAAAAAAAAAAAAGGTGTTAAAATTGTTTATCAGTACCTCTTATTAGAAGACTTTCAGAAAACTTTTTCAAAGCCTCATGGGGTAAAGCAAGCATTCTGTCAATACCAGCTTCAAATGTTGCTTTGAGTCTATTGCTTCCATACTGAGAAAAGATGCAGACCATGGGTTAATTTGCCTTGTTCTGGCCTGATTCGGAACGAGAAATTGCCATTTAGGCAAGAAATAGCATACATAAGACCCTAACAACACAGGGGATTCCGGAATTTTTCAAATGTGTCCATTTTTTTTCCTAATTATTTAGGTGTTGGAAAAGCCAAGAAAATATATTTTATTTTTAAGGTGGGCAAGAGATAAGATGATGCTTAGTAATAATAGTTACATTTACCTGTGCTTTAAAAAAAAAAAAGTAACCACTATCTTCATTTGTTTTACTCATTATTACAGTTTTTCTTTTTTGATAAGGAGACCTGGTGGTACAGTGGTTGGCTGCTAACCAAAAGGTTCTTGGTTAGTACCTACTGGCCACTTTCCCAGAGAAAAATTTGGCAGGCTGCTTCCATAAAGATTGTTGTTGTTGTTAGGTGTCGTCGAGTTGGTTCCGATTTATAGTGACCCCTGTACAACAGAACAAAACACTGCCCGATCCTGTGACATGCTCACAATCATTGCTGTGTTCGAACCCATTGTTGCAGCCACTGTGTCAATCCATCTCATTGAGGGTCTTCCTCTTTTTTGCTGACCCTCTACTTTACCAAGCATGATGTCCTTCTCCAGGGACTGTTTCCTTCTTATAACATGTCCAAAGCCTTGGAAACCCTATTGGGCAGTTCCGCTCTATCCTTTTCAGTCACTATGAGTCAGAATTGACTTGACGGCACACAGCAACAACTTATATTTGATAATTCTCTAACAGAAGGGAAAACAATAATATATTTTAATAACCTCCTGTTATTTTTGTTACCAGTAGGTAACAATAAAACATCTTCTCCAGAAGTTACTGGTGGCACTTAGAAATTCAGCAAAATTTTCTTTGAACAAATGTCCACTTTTTGTGCCCTTCAGCTTGGATTAATTCCTCTTCTATATTATGAAAAATAAAGGGGAAGGGAAAGTAATGAAATATAAAGCTGAGAAACTACCATACTTGGTCAGATTATTCCTGCTGTTTGCATTTCCTATAAACAGAAATATTTGCCATGAAGTTTCAAAGAACAGATTAAAGAATACTTCACTTTATTGCTCAGTAGAAGATAGCTTTGATTGGTAGTCAAAACTTTAGAGGCAGGAGCTTACTAAGATTAATGTAACTAGGAATGGATGAGATAGATTGAGAAATTAAATGGTCAATTCAGCATAGCATACGGATATGTTACAATATAATAATTTGCATTGGGGTTGTCCTAATTTTCATTTCCAAATGGTGCTAGGAGAAATCATATATTCTTGCCCCCTAATTTTACAGATTTATTTAATAATTTCTGATGGCTTGCTATTCTAGACACTGAGCTAGGTTCTAGGGATGAAAGGCAAAAGCAAACCTTGCCTCAAGGAATGCCCAACTTAATAAGGAAGACTCACAATTATGATAAATTATGCTGGGAAAAGTTCAGAGTGCTAGGGAAACACAGAGCATAGAGTCTGAGGGGTTCAGGGAAAACTTCTAGAGGAAGTGGGTTGAAAGCTGAAGTCTGAGTGATATGTAGGAGTTTCCAGGTAGGATGGGGGTGGAAGGGAGAGAACTTCAGGGAGATGATGTAGTTTGCTCAACTCTACACTACTGGATTAACTAATCATTTTATAATTACTTGAAAAATAAACAATTATGTCTTTGGAAAGTTGTCATCAACCTACTTATTTCATGCATATTCTCATCTACGAACACAAAAGTCAGTGTTTTCTATTTTTATCTCTAAGATACCCAACCCCAGACCCAGTGCCGTCGAGTTGATTCCGACTCATAGAGAACTTTTTATTTTGTGATTTCTACTATTCCTTCTCTTCATTCAGTGAACATTTGTTGATATTTTAGGCAGTGTCCAAGCACTAGGGATATAAACAGGAGTAAATACAGTCTTTGTCCTTCAAGGGCTCAAAGGCTAATGGGAGCAACACACATGCAAATACAGTAGTAATGTACTAATTCCGGATCATATTTAAACTGGGTTTAAGAGCTTGAATAGGAGTTCTCTGCCAGAAGGAATGTCATACACAAAGTATATGGTTTCATGTGGCCAGACAATGGTAAGAAATTCCGTTTAGCTGGAATGAGTGGTATGCGGTAATATGTGGGTGAGAAGTGGGGAGAGAGAAGATGGCAAGGAATGTGGCTACAAATTTATGTGGAGTCAGGGACTATATATGCCAAGCTAGGGATTTCAGATTTATCCTGTAGACATGCAGGTGACAAATGGAGAATTTCTGACATGGACAAAATCTTTATTTTTAACGAGGTAACTGATAGATGTTGAATCTTCCATACTGCCTAGGTTTTGAACCATTTGTAATATTCTTCAAATACCTGGAAGTTAGAAACCAAGGAATTACTTTTTCGGGTGCTTCATATCAGTGTTTTCTAATATTGAATGACTGAATTAGGCAAACCCACTGTCATGGGTTGAATTATGCCCCCCCAAAAATGTGTGTATCAGTTGGGCTGGGCCGTGATTCCTGGTATTGTGTAATTTCCCTCTATGTTGTAAATCCTACCTCTGTGATGTTAATGAGGGAGGATGGGCTGCAGTTGTGTAAGTGGGGCAGGACTCAATTTACAAGATTAGATTGTGTCTTGAGGCAATCTCTGGAGATATAAAAGAGAGAAGGAAGCAGAGAGACAGGGGGACCTTATACCACCTAGAAAGCAGTGCTGGGAGCAGAGTGTATCCTTTGGACCCAGGGTCCCTGTGCAAAGAAGCTCCTAGTCTGAGGGAACATTGATGAGAAAGTCTTCCCCTGGAATGTATGCTCTGAATTTGGACTTTTAACCTACTTTGCTGTGAGAAAATAAACTTCTCTTTGTTAAAGCCATCCATTTGTGGTATTTCTGTTATGGCAGCACTAGATTACTGAAATACCCACCCAATCACAGGATATGATCCAACAAGTTAGGACCCCTGTGGAAGGCTACCCCCAGTAAGATTTTTAGTATGAAGGAAGAGAGAACTGGTGCTCAAGTGAAAAACACCCAAGTTGTAGGCATCGCAAGGCTAGACCTGGCATGTCTGTATTCTTCTGTAATCACTAATCTGAATAACTAAGTTCATATTTTTAGAGAGACACCGTGAGTATTATGCTAGTGATTGTTCCTCATATGGAAGCATCATTAGTGTAGAAGAAGCATTCCACAATGGCAGTAATGTTAAAAAAAGATGGTCTGGAATTAAGACAGATTACTCTCTGGAGCCCTGGTGACAAGGTGATTAAGACTGCAAACCAAAAGTTTGGCAGTTTGAATCCACCAGCCGCTCCTTGGAAACCCTATGGGGCAGTTCTACTCTATCCTATAGGGTGGCTATGAGTCAGAATTGACTTGATGGCACACAACAACGGCAACGACAACAATCTCTGGGTAGTGCAAATGGTTAATATGCTCTGCTGCTAAGCAAAAGGTTGGCAGTTCTAGTCCATCCTGGTGGTTTACTTCCAAAATACCAGCCATTGAAAACCATATGGAGCATAGTTCTACTGTGACCTGCATAAGATCTCCGGAAGCTGTAGTCGACTGGATGGCAACTGGAAAGTATCAATGAGTCCAGTTAAAAGGTGGTTTTCAGCAGTTTAAATGACTACTGATTAAGGCCTAGATTAAGGCAGAGGAGGTAGGAATACAGAAGACAATTCAGAGTCAAGATATATTTCTTAAGTAAAATAGTCTGAGGATTTGGTCATTTGTTTAGTAAAGAGGCTGAACGTAGAGTACGTAGCTTGGATGTAGCTCAGCTGTTCATAACGCTGGTAGAATGCAGCAGGTAGAATAGATCTCAGTGAAATGGTAATCATTTCACTTGAATTTGCTAATCCCTCAATAACTAGAAACAGGAGACTAGAATTCAGAATCATTGAAAACAAAGATTGAGAATCATTACATATTATTTCTGTCTTTCCACTGTCATATCCCAGTACCTAGAATAGTGGCTATTCACTGATTGAATTATTGAATGAAAGCTATTATATTGTGGCCCATAGTTCAGAAAACAACTTCTTAAAAGTATGAGAAAAGATTATATGCACCATTTCTCCTGGCAATCCATAAGCATCCAACCTACCATAATATCAAAAGGAACAAGTCATCTTTTATTACTGCCTATTTTCAGATGGTAAATATCTCGTGGATGATAAGACATCAAGGACTGTTTTATTCCATAGTTCTGCCCTTTACCCCTTTTTACTAATATGTGTTGTTCCTTATTCTGCCATTTTGTTTTATGGTGCTTGAATAATATAGCCTTGATATTTTTTGTAATGATTGACTCAATGATAAGAATGAACCATTTGTAGTCTTCCCTGGGCATTACTTTGTTTTTACCTATATTTTGGATACGAAGCATTTTTAGGACTCCAGTATTAATAGTGTATACACTTTCTTTAAAAAATCATCCTTGTTATCCGAAAGTTTTTTTTCTGGCTGAATATATTGTTTTCCTATCATAAAATATACTGCGCAGCAAGAGGATAAAGTGGTGGAGTCTAAGGCAAGTACTGGCATTTCTGCAGAACAGCCACACAAAATAATGAAATCCTTGCACGATTTTTCTTTGGAGTTATTTTAAAAGAGTGGAAGGTGATGGGGAAGAGAGGTCAAACTGATAACAGTCTTGGAAGTGATTTGGAATCAACGTCACTTCACTTACAACTGCCTGAGACATCTATTTGAGGCATAACATGATATTTCTGTAATTATTTTACTTCCCTCTAATAACTGCACAGGAATAGGTTTGTTTCCCCAGTGAATAGCTCTGTTCAGAGCCTTTCCTTATCTTTATTTTCCAGGTTTCACTAGTGGTTGATATCATATGCATTCTTACAGGGAGACAGTGGGTAAATCAGTTGTTTTCCATCAAATCAAAGATTGCATACAAAAAGTAGGGCAGTGGCAGGTAACAAGTTTTGTTGAGGAAAAAAGGTGGAAAAATGGAAAAATAGCCTAATTGTTTCAGAGAACAAAACTCATAAAAGGTGGGCAATATTATTCAATATATAGTGAGTGTAATAGATGCCCTGGGCTTTATTGATCATGACCTGTTATGTTTGTCTTTTAAATACTGTTAGATTTTAGTATAATAAAATTTCTTCTGAAACCTAATAATCTTGTGAAATATTAAACTGTATTAGGCTGCTTTGAGATATAAAATCAAAATGTAAAATTATAAAATAATGATAGACATTATGCACTAATGCCCTTAGTAAAATGTATTTGGTATTGCAGGTTCGGATTACTGTTGTTAATTGCCTTGCATTTATGTTCTTGGCTCAAGGCACCATAGAAAAAGAATAGCATACCAATTTAAGATAATTTTCTGGTTAAATTAGACATTGACCTAAATAAATGTAAGTGGATATTGTATAAATTGGAGAATTATATTGAATATTACTTAATGTCTATACACCATGTATGGAAGCTACACAAATCAAATGTAATATGCTCATGTACTTTATTAGGTTTTCTAGGTATGCTGACATCGCTGAAGTAGAAAACTAGTACCAAGTTTAACATCCATTCATTCAGGGGCCCTGCCCAAGTTGTTAACGTTATCAAATGTTAACCTTTCTTTCCATGACAGCCATAATCATAATAAATCACAAATACAAAGTTTTGTTTTTTAAGTGTTTTCAAGGGACTTTTATTTATATTACCACTTTTTCATATAAATATATGAAAGCATGCCAAGCATAATATGTGATATGCATTCAGTAAATGTCCAGAGATTTTCCAAACCCTCTGCAAAGTGTGTTGACAGTTCACTTGGTTTAACGTGGCCCAGTTCTTTCCCCTAGGCTTCGACAGACACTGCTGCCAAAAGAACTGCTGAATAGCCAGCATCGTCGCAGTACTGTCTACTTTAAAACTTAAAATGATTCTCTCCTGATGGTGGGATTAAAATCAAATGCCTCAATTTCACTTTGAAAGCCTTCTAATATGCCCCTCTTCATACTTGTGGGATCTCACTTCCCACTCTTTCATTCTGTATGCATCGAGGGTACGTGATTGTGTGTTAGGTTCTCCGGGGACACACAAATAATGCATCGTCCCTGCCTACAGGCGTTGGCAGTCTAATAGAGGAGGAAAAACACATGTAACCTAAGATTCCAATAAGTATCAAAAGTTTACGCGGTTACTGTAACACACAGGATTGAGAGATGACTTCAAGCTGGAAGAATGAGAAAAGGTTTTATGGAGGCAGTGGATTGGGCAGGAATTGATTAGGGACAAGGGAAAACACATTCCATTCAGAGTGAACAGACTTGGTAGATGCATGGAGTAGTTCCTTTGGCTAGATCATAGTATATACAACAAGAAATGGTAGATTAAAAGTGGAAAACATGTAATTCATGAAATGTTTTTTAGTGTTAGGCTTAGGTAGCTGAATTTTATCCAGAGTTGGTGGGTACTGGAGATCTAAGGGGCGAGTGGATTAATTACGTTCCTCCCACACACATAGAAAACAAGTAATTAAATACCATTCTTCTGTTTGGTTCCTACTCCTTTCCTGTTTCACTCTTAGTATCTTATATTTTCTGCATTTTGACAATATGACTGCAGGGTAGGTTATTCATATCTTAATTCAAAGTAGCCAGCACAGTTCCTAGTTCAATAAGTGTTCACTGAGTAAATGAATGGATGACAGATGGGTACAAGCTTGGATTAAAAAAATAAATAAATGACTGCTTTTTTCTAAATGTCTCCATCGAAAATTCACAGTATGGCCAAGAGCATATGAAAGTGGTATTTATGACAAGTATCATGTGAAGGCCAGGTAAATGCCCTCTGTTAAAGTTGGTCAGATGGCAGATATCTTCTCCTGCTTAGAGGATAGCCTCCTAATTGGTCACCCTGCTTTACTCTTGCTCCCATATAATCTTACCAGAATCAGCTTTGTGAACATAAATCAAATCTGTTCACTCCTTGTTCCAAACCTTCCAGTGGCTTCCTATGTTATTTAAAATAAAATCCTTCCCTCAGTTTACAATGCCCTCCATGATCTGACCCCCGCCCCCGACACTTCAGGCCTTTTCTTTTCCCATCTTTCTTGCTTTCCTTCACCCAGAAGACCTCCCTTCTGTCCCTCAAGGGTATCAACCTCATAACCTCCTTAAGACGTCTGCAACTATTTCCTCTGCCTGGGTTGACCTGCCTCTGAGTCTTCACAGGCGGCCTCACTCTTATCCTTTATGTCTCAGCTGTGATGACATCTCATCGAAGAGGCCGTCTAGGACACCCACTGGGCTCTCATAGGATCTAATGCACCCCTTCCGCTTCTCATGCCCCTTCACCTTATAACTCTCTCTTTCTTGTTACCTGCTTCATAGCCGTTTTCATTATCATCTAATTCATTTACTTGTTCATATGTTTTTTCTATCTCCTGCCAGGTGAAATGTATGCCTGACATGGATAGATATATGTGGTTTACTGCAGTGCCTACAGCAGAATTTAGTTTATGGTGGACAATAAATAAGATCCCTAGGTGGTGCAAATGGTTGGTACTCTACTGCTAACTTAAAGGTTCTAACCTACCCAGAGGTACCATGGAAGAAAAGACCAAGCGGTTTGCTTCCATAAAGCTTATAGCCAAGAAAACCCTATGTAGCCGTTCTATTCTGTGACACGTGGAGCCGTCATGAGTGTGAATCGACATTACATCAGCTAACAACAACAGACAATAAATATTTGTTGATTCAACGAATGAATGAAAGTTTGTCTTAGTCATCTAGTGCTGCTATATCAAAAATATCGCAAGTGGATGGCTTTAACAAAGAGAAGTTTATTCTCTGACAGTACAGTAGGCTAGAAGTCCAAATTCAGGGTGCCAGCTCCAGGGGAAGGCTTTCTCTGTCAACTCTGGAGGATGGTCCTTGTCATTAGTCTTCTCTTGGTATAGGAGCATGTCAGCACAGGAACCTCAGGTCTAGAGGACACACTCTGCTTCCTGGCCTTCTTCTTCCCAGCCTGCTTCTCAGTGGCCTCCAGATCTCTTGTATTTGACCATTCTTGAAATTCGCTTTTAACTTGGCATGTGTGGCTCAGAAATACCTTGATTCTCCTATAACTCTGATGATTTCTCGTTTAGCTTTATTTTAGGTTGCTCTTGCTGCCACTTTAAAGATAAGTGGTTAACTTTATTGTCACCTATATTTGAATTCTTTTTTCACGGACTTTTCCTGTTCTTATAACTATATTTAACCCCAAGAGCCGGATTCCTGAGCTCTAAGTGTGTATCCCAAATGCCTGTGAAGACACTAGGCATTCCCTGTGATTTACGGTTAGTTCAAATCCTAGGGTTGTGTCCTGAACAACTTATCTGAGCCTCAGTTTCCTCATCTATAAAACTGAGATCATATCTGTTCTGTAAGGCTCTAATGAGACAATATCTACACAGTGCCTAGCACAAAGCCAGCCACATGGGAAGTACTCAATGAAGGTTTGTCATCATAATCTCTATGAACCCCATTGATGTAGTCTTTGCCAATACCAGATATTTCTTGACTGCAAGATAATACGACTAGTGCTGTATGTAAAGAAGCTATATTTTCTGAATCATGCATTTAGTTATGTACTAAAATTGTTTAAACAAAATTCTACTCTGTATTTTAAGTTTGCATTGAAGTGCCTACTGTCGATTGACAAGGGAAAAAAAAAGTCAGAAGATGGATATCAAAAAATAACATTAATGAGCTGCTAAAGCTAAAATTACAGGAACTTATGAAATTGGTTAAACATAAAAACCATTAAACTGTTTACTGAAGCTTCACAGATATACTGCAGCTAATGAGCATTTCTGCTATTTAAATAAGCCCAAATTGAACACACATTACATGGATACATAATTAGTCATGGCAGTCAAACACACATAGACTTACTTTTAAAGCTCTATTTAGGAACTCTTTTCCATTTGATTTATTTTGTTAATTAAAATATTTTTCAGTATTCACTTATATTTTAATAATATTGTTTTCACAAGTTGTATACTTTACCATTGGCTTCCTATTTGTTTTTATTTATGCTTTAAATGTAGCAAATGGTGATCTAATATTAAACATTTCTTAACTCCTTTCTATAGTGGTTTATATCATTTCATGGCATCATTGGCCATTTTAGAAGTTTCTTTCACTGAGCAGTATACATAAAATATTATATCATTTTTATTTTTCAATTTTTCATAATTATCAAGAAGTATTATACACCCAAAAGCGCATAGAATTATGATGATTATGGTCCAAATCAGATTAAAGGATGATCTATGCCTTCAAGGAATTTATAGTCTTAAGTAGATGGTGTCATTGAATATAAATAAGTAAATCAAAGTGCACCATTTGGGAATCCAACAGAGTATTCAAAAACAATCCCCATATTTTTTTCTTCAAGGGCACTGACCCCTTTGAGGATATCTCTTCCAGATAAAATGAAGTCAAATCTTCAAGGAGTTTAGAGTCTTAAATAGATGGAATTATTGCAGGAAAAAAAAAAAGCAAATTAAGATGAAGTGCTTGGACCATTTTAATTCTGAATTTATTATTTGGTCAGTTTAGGAAATGGGAAATAAACTCCCAGTAGAATGCTAGTAAAACAAAAGAAGTGTACACTAGCATACATACTTCCTATTGAACTGGGGGAAGCCTAAGTTTATCCTGAGGATGGAGGGGGCAAAAATCTGATTTGTCTTTTCACACAGCCTGAATTCTACAAATTATCCCAATTACAAATTATCTAACCATAGCAGTAGAGAAACCAAATAGTTAAATCAATTAAAAGAAATGAACCATGTGCCTATTCTGTGCCCTAGTCAGAGTGTTTGCCACTGTAGGAGCTTTTTATAATTTTTTACCCCCCAAAGGTAAATTTTGGTAGCCTTTTCACAAGGAGCTATCTAGTTGTGGAAGTAAGACCAGTAAGAAAAATAAGCATTTAAGACAGGATAATATGAGTGCTGAATAAATGGAGGAGATTACTGTTACATTTTTCAACTGGATGACATTTATTGAGATACTACTGTATGCCATGAATATACCATGGACTGCCAAAGGAATGAACAAATCTGTCTTAGAGGAAGTGTGGCCAGAATGCTCCTTAGAAGTAAGGATGGCAAGACTGCATCTTACATACTTTGGACATGTTGTGAGGAGGGATCAATCCCTGGAGAAGGACATCATTCTTGGTAAAGTACAGGGTCAGTGGAAAACAGGAACACCCTCAATGAGATGGACTGACACAGTGGCTCCAACAATGGGCTCAAGTATAATGATTGTAAGGATGGCACAGGACCTTGCAGTGTTTTGTTGTGTGTTACATAGGGTCGCTGTGAGTCTCAGAACCAACTCAACGGCATGTAACAACAACAACTACGTGCCAATTATTGTGCCAAATACTGGGGAAGGAGCTGACTCAGGTTAAGTAGTGTTAGAGGCAAAGCAAATAATTGAATTAAAGTCACAGAGTTGCTTAATTAGATTTTTTAGAAAAAAAAAAAAAATTTTTTTTTTTTTTTTTTTTTAGAAGGTATGTCAGGATAATAAGGAGTGAACCGGAAACCCTGGTGCTGTAGTCCTTAAGAGATACGACTGTTAACCAAAAGGTTGGCAGTTCAAATTCACCTGGTGCTCCTCGGAAACGCTGTTGGCAGTTCTACTCTGTCTTATAGGGTTGCTATGAGTAGGAATCCACTCAACGGCTTCGGGTTTGGTTTTTTTGGTCAGCTTTAATAGGAAGGAAAAATAAAAGGTTTGGAAGAGATGATTTAAAGGCTAAATTAGTAAAAAGAAAAAAAAAAAACCGTTGTGTTGGTCTTAATAGGCAAGACTAGAATACTTTGATGTCCTTTCAGCTCCCACTTGCTTCATTTCAGTTACGCCCATAGTCCTCAGTGGTGAAGCTTTGAGAGACTGCTCTTGGCCCATTCACCCTGGCTTTCTCTTGCTATTACACCAAGAATCAGAGGCAAGGAGGGCTTTAGAGTCAGAAATGACTGGATTCAAATATCGTCTCTGCCAGCTCTTAACTATGTTTAGGATGATAATACCTTAAAGAGTTGTTCCGTTGTCGAAACGAGATGTTGTGTGGAAATATCCAGCATTATACTTGTCACATACAAGGGATCAGTGAATACTGGTTGTGTTTCTTTACATTCATTGGATGAATATGATATGTATGGAGTACAAGAACTAAATTGGAGCTAGTTTCCATTGGATAAGGTGGCGGAATATGGTGACTGACTGTATGCTGAGACAATCTGAGAGAGAACCTTCAAATATTATGCCAAGACTTTTAGGCTCTCTTTCTGGGTCAGTTGAGAAGTGGGAATAGGAAAAGGTAGCAATGAAAATTAAAAAGTGATCTTGCAGACAGGAAGGCAGGCAGGGAGAAAAGGAGAAAAGTAGAAAAGTGTTATATCATGGAAGGCAAGAGAAGAGATTTCTGTGAGAAAGAAATGGTCATTTGTTGGATGTTGCTGAGAGATAATTGAGGGCATGCTGCAATAAGGGTAAGGTGAGCAAGGCTCCTCCCTGTACTCATTCTGCCCTGAGAGTGAAAGGTCTCCTTAAATTTTGGTCCTTAGATGCCGTACTCACCTCACCCTAGTCCTAGTCCTGGCCCTGAAACAGGAGTCGCTGAGTTAGCAAACTGTAGATAACTAATCATCTTAATGAAAACAGCTTTAATGATGCTTTGGGAGGCAAATGAGAATCTGGAATAATTTAAAAATAGGAAAATACTGTACATGTTTGAGTGCTTATTGGAAACATCTAGTGAGAGGGAGTGACTGAGAATAGAGAAGATAGAGGATATGACCTAGGAAGTAAATCCCTACCAGAGGAGGAAATAATTGTAGGTCTATGTGCAGGGACTGGCCACTGATAAGAGGAGGCATAATTATTTAATAGGAAGGAAAAAAAAGCAAGCTCACTAATAAAAAGTAAATGGTGAGGACCTAGTTGGGAGATCCAAAGGAAGTTTATGAAATGGCTTTTGGATGCAGTGATTTGGAAGGGGCAGTAGATCATCCAGGTTGGAATCTCTGGTAAAACCAAACCAAAAACCCACTGCCATCGAGTCGATTCCGACTCATAGCGACCCTATAGGACAGAGTAGAACTGCCCCACAGAGTTTCCAAGGAGCGCCTGGCGAATTCGAACTGCCAATCCTTTGGTTAGCAGCCGTAGCACTTAACCACTATGCCACCAGGGTTTCTGAATCTCTGGTAGGCAGCCTGAAATGTCAGAAGAAAATTCAGAGCCAAAGGTAGAGTTTGAGGTAATTCTCATAGGGGTGAGGTTGTAGGGACAGGATGACTGTAATTTCTGACGGAGTGTAGTAGACTGATTATTTCAGAGCCAGAAAGAGGAGGACAAGGCAGTGAGGAGGAACTGGAGCCCCCAAAGAACAGTTCAAGATAAGGATAAGGAAAGCCTGGATAGGGTAGTCTTTTGTAAATGAAGGGAGATATTTTCAGAATGAATGGTGATTCAACTACTGAATGCAACAGAAAGACAAAAGGAAGGAGGACTGAGATTCCAGAATTTGGTGACCAAGGAGATCCTACTGTCCTTAGAGGAACAGACTGTGGGCGGATATTTGTTGATTAAAAACTAGGTGGTCAGTGCAAACTACCCTAAGATCTTAAGGTAAGGGAATATGTAGACTAGCAGTGAAAAAACAGAACTATGTCAAAAGCTTCTTGATATGCCATTCTGCGATAAAGATAAGTACTTCAAAACTTCAATCTCTACGAAAGGTGAAAAAGCCAAAAACCAAACCCAGTGCTGTCGAGTCGATTCTGACTCATAGCGACCCTATAGGACAGAGTAGAACTGCCCTGTAGAGTTTCCAAGGAGTACCTGGTGGATTCGAACTGCCCACCTTTTGGTTAGCAGCCATAGCACTTAACCACTACACCACCAGGGTTTCCATGAAAGGTGAAATAACATAATAAATGCAAATGGTAATAAATTTTTAAATAAAACCCAACTGTGATAGTATGGGAAACCCTGGTGGTGTAGTGATTAAGAGCTACGGCTGCTAACTAAAAGGTCTGCAGTTCGAATCCACCGGGTGCTCCTTGGAAACCTTATGGGGCAGTTCTACCCTGTCTTATAGGGTAGGCATGAGTTGGAATCAATTTGACGACAATGGTTTTGGTTTCTGGGGATGATAGCATTGATTTATTCATTTATCCATGTTCTAATGTCAAAATCAAAATTTTTCAAAAAAGTAGGTGAGAAAACAGGAAATGAGAGGGCAAAGCAAGAAATACAATATGCTAAAGAGAGTTGGTTTTCACTGGCTAATTCTTTCCAGAAGTAGACACCCAGGTCCTTCTTCCTAGGCTGTCTTAGTCTAGAAGCTTAGCTGAAACCTGTCCTCCGTGGGCAACCCTGCTGGTATCTGAATACCAGTGTCATAGCTTCCAACATCACAGCAACATACAAGCCCCCAAAGTACAACAAACTGACAGACACGTGGGGGAAGTCCAAGCTGCACCGAAGGCACTGGCAAAAAACAAGGCTCCAGGAATTGATGGAATATCAATTGAGATGTTTCAGCAACTGCATGCAGCGCTGGAAGTACTCACTCATCTATGTCAAGAAATATGGAAGACAGCTTCCTGGCCAACTGACTGGAAGAGATCCATTTTTATGCCTACTCCCAAGAAAGGTGATCCAACCGAATGTGGAAATTTTTGAACAATAGCATTGATATCACATGCAAGATATAAAGATCATTTAAAAGCGGCTACCTGGTGGTGTAGTGGCTAAGTGCTACGGCTGCTAACCAAGAGGTTAGCAGTTCAAATCCACCAGGCGCTCCTTGGAAACCCTATGGGACAATTCTACTCTGTCCTATAGGGTCGCTATGAGTCGGAATCGACTCGACGGCAGTGGGAGTGGGTATCAACAGGGAACTGTCAGAAATTCAGGCCAGATTCAGAAGACAACGTAGAACCAGGTATATCATTGCTGATGTCAGGTGGATCCCGGCTGAAAGCAGAGAATACCAGAAGGATGTTTACCTGTGTTTTACTGACTTTGCAAAAGCGTTTGACTCTGTGGATCATAACAAATTATGGATAACATTGGGAAGAATGGGAATTCCAGAATACATAATTGTGCTCATGAGGGACCTGTACAGAGATCAAGAGACAATTGTTCAGACAGAACAAGGGGATAATGAGTGGTTTAAAGTCAGGAAAGGTGTGTGTAAGCGTTGTTTTCTTTCACCATACCTGTTCAATCTGTGTGCTGAGCAAATAATCTGAAAATCTGGACTACTTGAAGAAGTGAAGAAGAACCAGGCATCAGGATTGGAGGTAGACTCATTAACAACCTGCTTTATGCAGATAACACAACCTTGCTTGCTGTAAGTGAAGAGGACTTGAAGCACTTACTAATGAGGATTGAAGACCACAGCCTTCAGTATGGATTACAACTCACCATAAAGAAAACAAAAAATCCTCTCAACTGGACCAGTAAGCAACATCATGATAAACGGAGAAAAGATTTAAGTTGTCAAGGATTTCATTTTACTTGGATCTGTAAGGGAGAGAGAGCTTGCACTTGGGAAAGAAAGAGAGGAAATGATCTCTACAGGGGTCCCTGACTTGGCAGTTAAATGTTAACAGGGGAAGAGGGAGGGGGAGAGCTTGCACTCCAGAAAGAGAAAGAGGAAATAGTCTCTACAGGGGTCCCCGACTTGGCAGTTAAACATTAACAGGAGGAGGTAGGAGAAAAGGGTATAAAGCCCTAAGAAAACGACTTTGTACAGGGCACTCAGACTCTCTCTGTCTGAGTAGCCTGCTTGACACTCCCTGGTCAAGTGTGCTTTTGCTACTAACCCTCTGCTAGCTAACAAACCTCTGCTTGCTTTGCACTATTTGTCTCAGTGTTTGAATTCTTTCCTACACCGAAGACAAGAGCTGAGGGCATTTTCTCTGCTAAAAGATCCACAATCAACACCCATGGAAGCTGTTGTTGTTGTTCTTGTTAGGTGCCGTTGAGTTGGTTCCAACTCATAGTGACCCTACGCACAACAGAACGGAACACTGCCCAGTCCTGCGCCATCCTTACAATCGTTGTTATGCTTGAGCTCATTGTTGCAGCCACTGTGTCAATCCACTTCGTTGAGGGTCTTCCTCTTTTCCGCTGACCCTGTACTCTGCTGAGCATGATGTCCTTCTCCAGGGACTGATCCTTCCTGACAACATGTCCAAGGTATGTAAGACACAGTCTCGCCATCCTTGCCTCTAAGGAGCATTTTGGCCACACTTCTTCCAACACAGAATTGTTCGTTCTTTTGGCAGTCCACGGTATAGTCAATATTCTTTGCTAACACCACAATTCAAAGGCGTCAACTCTTCTTCGGTCTTCTTTATTCATTGTCCAGCTTTCACATGCATAGGATGCGATTGAAAATACCATGGCTTGGGTCAGGTGCACCTTAGTCTTCAGGGTGACATCTTTACTCTTCAACACTTTGAAGAGGTCCTTTGCAGCAGATTTACCCAATGCAGTGAGTCTTTTGATTTCTTGACTGCTGCTTCCATGGCTGTTGATTGTGGATCCAAGTAAAATGAAATCCTTGACAACTTCGATCTTTTCTCCGTTTATGATGATGTTGCTCATTGGTCCAGTTGTGAGGATTTTTGTTTTCTTTATGTTGAGGTGTAGTCCATACTGAAGGCTGTGGTCTTTGATCTTCATTAGTAAGTGCTTCAAGTCCTCTTCACATTCAGCAAGCAAGGTTGTATCATCTGCATAATGCAGGTTGTTAATGAGTCTTCCTCCAATCATGATGCCCTGTTCTTCTTCATGTAGTCCAGCTTCTCGTATTATTTGTTCAGCAAACAGATTAAATAGGTATGGTGAAAGAATACTACCCTGACACACACCTTTTCTGACTTTAAACCAATCAGTAACCCCTTGTTCTGTCCGAACAACTGCCTCTTGATCCATGTAAAGGTTCCTCATGAGCACAATTAAGTGTTCTGGAATTCCCATTCTTCTCAGTGTTATCCATAGTTTGTTATGATCCATACAGTCAAATGCCTTTGCATAATCAATAAAGCCATGGAAGCAGCAGTCAAGAAATCAAATGATGCCTAGCATTGGGCAAATCTGCTGCAAAGGACCTCTCTAAAGTGTCAAAAGCAAAGCTGTCACCTTGAAGACTAAGGTGTGCTTGACCCAAGCCATGGTATTTTCAATTGCATCATAGGCCTGTGAAAGCTGGACAATGAATAAGGAAGACAGAAGAAGAATTGATGCCTTTGAAATGTGGTGTTGGCGAAGAATATTGTATATACCATGGACTGCCAAAAGAATGAACAAATCTGTCCTAGAGGAAGCACAAACAGAATGCTCCTTAGAAGCAAGTATGGTGAGACTGGATCTTACATACTTTGAACAGGTTGTCAGAAGGGATCAGTCCCTGGAGAAGGACATCATGCTTGGTAAAGTACTGGGCCAGTGGAAGAGAAAGACCCTCAATGAGATGGATTGACACAGTGGCTGAAACAATGGGCTCAAGCACAACAAGGATTGTAAGGATGGCGCAGGACCAGGCAGTGCTGTGCATGGGGTTGGTATATGTCAGAACCGACTGGGCGGCACCTAACAACAACAACAAAGAGAGTTGGAGATGATAATTGAAGTCTTGGGAATAGGAAGACCTGCACTCAAGGGTACTTTTCGAGAGTTTTACAGAAGGAAATGGTGAATCTTCATTGTGGTCTTCATTGTGTTTATAGGATAGCATAGTGATTAAAATACTTAGAAGCAGAAGGGAAATGTGAAGCAAAAGCTCGTACCATACGGACTTAATTCTTAGTTGAAGGCATTCTCTGATTCTGTCTCTTCCTTACTCCAGATTATTCTATTTAAACATAACTGTGATATCCCAGCCCTGTAATTAGAATTTATTTGATCTTGCTGAGATTTTGCTTTCAGCTCTGAGTTACTCAGATTACTGCCTCAGCTTTTGTTTCATTGTGCTTTGGTTCCATTGGGTAATAGGTTATGTAAAATTAAACAACAAGCACATAGATGAATTCATCTGTTTTCAAGATATTTTATTATAAATGTTGAAAATATCTTCCCCCCCCATTGTTTTTTAACACTTCAGACTCTCCGAAGAATATGACTAATCCTCCTTCATTATGATTTCTGTTGTATTGTTTTATTGTTTATGGAGAATTAATTTATATTTATGTACTAAAATATAACATTCTTGACATCTTTTTATAAATACTGAGAAATATACTTGTCATGTGCGTGTGGGTTTCTCTTCTACATATATGACAGCACAGCTACATCAGTTTAATTGACCTTGGCAATCTGCATCTGCTGGTGATGTGTCCCTGAGGGACGGTTTCTGCAATTTTAAGCTGTGGCTTATTGAAGAATTTGTGTCACAATACAATTAAGTCTATATATATAAAAAAAAAAATTGTGCATAACATTAAATCGACTAAAAGTTCTTATTTCAAAACCATTTCTTGTTATGAAGCTACCTCAGAGTGTCTTTGTTTTTTAAATAAGCTCATTTCATCATAGTAGTAATTAAAGCAGAAAATTAACATAAATCTTGAATGTTTGGTATGAATTAAGGATGTTTTAGTTCTTTTTAAAGACTGCATAAAATTCTAGGCATCGTATTGTTTAACACGTTTCTCTCCCACTTGCAGCATAATATAGACTGTAAATAAGCACATTTGGGGGGTTCTCTTTCAAGTTCTTTTTCTGTTCAACTATGAAGCCACTGACAATATGCCACAGTCTCCATCAAGATGCAGTGTCAGGAAAATCAGTGGGAAAACTGTATAACCATAACACGAAGTCCCTTTCTCCCTTTATTTTGTGAACAATAAATTAAAAAAAAATACAATTCATATGTTAATATTCATTTGACACTTCATAGGAAATGGCAAGCAATTATTTGGTTTGCAAATGTAAATATGCATTTTTCATCCACTTATGCTTCCATACTTTCCAAGCTGGTTAAAGGCAGAACAGAAGATACGCTTTGGAGATTTATTTCATGGTGTTCTAAGTTAAATATACTAGCAGAGATATAAGAGAGCTGTAAGGAGTTTATACAAGGACAGTACCCTATGAGGAGGATGAAAGCCTTCCACATCAGAAGCAGCTAAAAAATGAACTCCTTCATGGCAAGTTATGAATAAAATCCACAAGAATTTTTGTTTTCACTGAAATCTTGGTTTTAGTTCTAAGATAAATACTTTGGAGTTTAAAATATATGGTTAAATTATGAATTGACCGTATTTTAAAACCCTCCAAAAAAACCAAACCCATTGCCATCAAGTAGATTCTGATTGATAGCAACCCTATATTTTAAGAGAGTAAAATTATGGAACATATTTCGGTCCAAAATAAGTTTGAAAAAAGTTTCCCGTATATATATATGGGAACCCTGGTGGTGTAGTGGTTAAGTGCTACGGTTGCTAACCTAAAGGTCGGCAGTTCAAATCTACCAGGTGCTCCTTGGAAACTCTAAGGGGCAGTTCTAGTCTGTCCTATACGGTCACTATGAGTCAGAATCGACAGCAACAGGTTTGTTTATATATATAGTTGCTCTTATTAGATGTCGTCGAGTTGGTTCTGACTCATAGTGACCCTGTGTGCAGCGGAACGAAACGCTGCCCAGTCCTGCACCATCTTCACAGTCAATGTTGTGCTTGAGCCCATTGTTGCAGCCACTATGTCAATCCATCTTGCTGAGGGTCTTCCTCTTTTTCGCTGACTCTCTACTTTACCAAGAATGGTGTCCTTCTCCAGGGACTGGTTCCCCATAATAACATGTCCAAAGTACATAAGATGAAGTCTCGCCATCCTTGCTTCTGTGGAGCACTCTGGTTGTATTTTTTGAAAGACAGATTTGTTCATTCTTCTGGCAGTCCATGGTGTAGTCAATATTCTTTGCCAACACCATAATTAAAATGCATCAGTGCTTCTTCGATCATCCTAATTCATTGTCCAGCTTTTGCATGAGGGCATTGAAAACACCAAGGTTTGCGTCAGGCGCACCTTAGCCCTTAAAGTGACTTCTTTGCTTTTTAACACTTTAAAGAGGTCTTTTGCAGCAGATTTGCGCAGTGCAATGCCTCGTCTGATTTCTTGACTGCTGCTTCCATGAGTGTTGATTGTGAATCAAAGTAAAAAGAAATCCCTGACAACTTCAATCTTTTCTCTGTTTATCATGATGTTACTTATTGGTCCAGTCATGAGGATTTTTATATTTTTTTATGCTAAGGTGTAATCCATACTGAAGGCTGCAGTCTTTGATCATCATCAATAAATACTTCAAGTCCTCTTCATTTTCAGCAAGCAATGTTGTGTCATCTGTTTATTGCAGGCTGTTAATATACACAAACACATATATACGTATATATGTATATATATACTTAAATAAACTCTATTGTGCCTATAGAAGCAGATCCTAACCCCTTGATGCTTAAGTTGTGATGTTGTGATGAATAGTCAGTCATTCACGCACTGGATGCTTGGGGCCATTTTTGAAGAACATTCCTAAGTTACTGTAGCATTTCTTATATTCATATTAGTTGTCCATGTTCTAGTTTTCCAGTGATTTATCATAATCAGTTGCTTGGTTATAGCCTTACCATTACCGGCTTGAATCTTCATTGCATTTTCATATTTATTTCTGGGAAGAAACTATAAATGTGTTAAACTTGAAGTTCTCCAGAAAGAGAAGTGGAAAAATTGAGTAGAGAATTTTCAAAAGGAGGCTGAGATAATTTTTAATATGAAAGATCCCTAAATATTTTAGAATATAGTATCAAAGGGTTGTTTGATTATTAGAAATTTTAGTTGGATATTACAACTGATAAAGATAATTTAAACATTTGATGTTCAGGTCTAGGATAACAAATTAAACATTAAGAAAATTGTAAATTTAAAAAAAAGTACATAATTACATATGAATGTGTAGTGACATATAATAACTCAATGTGTGTACACTGGAAATCCTTTCGTCCTGTGAATAGTGCTTTTGAATTCACAAATAAGTATTTCTAGGGCTACACATGATGTTGATGCTAAATATATATTTTTTAATGCAGAAGTTGCTTCCTAAATTTATAGTAATTTCTCCTATTTATTGAGGTACTTGAAAGCACTCTAATATTAAAGGGAATTATACTGTATATATTTTTGCATCTAATAAGAAATCATAAAGCATATTTCTCAAGAACATCAATTTAATTCAGCAAGTATTTATCCAGAACCTACTGTGTGTACTTAAGGGTACATTCTGGCTTTGTGAGTTCTTAAGCTTATATAATTAGAGGGCTCCTATTTAAGGTGAAAAAAAATATATATATGTATATATATATATATATATCTTCAAACCAAACCTGTTGCCCCTGTTGCCACTGAGTCAGTTTTGACTCACAGCAACCCTATCAGACAGAATAGAACTGCCCCACAGGGTTTCCAAGGAGCGCCTGGTGGATTCAAACTGCTGATCTTTTGGTTAGCAGCCCTAGCTCTCTCTCTCTTTCTCTATTTAAAAATTACGTACAGGGTCTTAAAAGAGGCCCATGAAAGTGAGGGCTCCTGAAACGTCAATAAAGTCACAGTATATACGTCTTTGACTGTAATAGATGCCATGGAGAATCAAAGATAACCTACTTTGTGCAAGCTTACTTTGCACAAGCTTAACGCTTAGGAATTTTCCTGTGAAAAACAAGATAAACATATAAAAGGGCTTGGATCTTTTAGTGAAATAATTTTGAATTCTTTCTCATTTAAACATTGTTTATTTCAGGTCTCTATATTGGGCAAAGTTAGATCAAATATTTGAGCAAATAAGGTTATTTCTTATACAATATAATTATTTTTTACCCCTTGTCTATATACATAATGCTTGTTATGTAAACCATTCAGTGATGGTATGTTACAGTTGCCATTATTAAAACAGGTTGAATTGAGCATTGCGTTCACTATTGACTGGCTTGCAACTCAAGCAGCTGTCAGCAGCTGGTGGTGATGATCTATTATGCAATGGGGAACAAACGATAAAGGCCTCTTTTCATGTGACCTTTAAAGACATGAGAAAAGCCTTCTCAAAATGCCATTCTGCATTGAAAATAATTGCATGAATATTTAATTTCAGCCTCTATGAAAGGTGAAATAACGTAATAAACACAAACAGTAGCAAATTTATAAATAAAACCTGAGTATGATAGTGGTGATCTATCTGCTCATTCATTTATCTGTCAATCGAATTGAGTGTTTCCTGTGCCCCAGGCACTGTGATATGCTGTGCGGTACAGTGGTGAGCATCACGGACATGTTCCTGTTCTCGAGGACCTACAACCTTGTGAGGAAAGCATGATCAACAGTAGTCTCTTAGCCGTTTTCTATAGTTCTTATATTCTTTAACTAAAAAGCTAAATGTATATACCTAAGCTAATTTTTGTGTCTTTTTTTTTTTTTAATTCTTGTTCAGAAGAAAATGGTTTTAGATGACAGAATAACAGTTTGTACACTTGGGTTATTTTATGGTTTACTTGATTCTTTAATCTGTTCAAAACTAACTTTTCTGTGTCAGGATCTCCCAAGCTCTTTTCCTTTAAGTTGTCATTTCTCTTTTGAATTGAAATCTAGAGAGTTCCCTTAGTTTGTCCTCAGGTGCTGTATTTATAAACCATGGCATAATACCTCAAGAAAACATTGGGCTGTAATCTTTATCCTAAACACTGGTTCACTTGATTCATCATATAGGGTGCCCTATACATTTCTTCATTTCTTGTGTTTATCAACTCTTTCTCTAATCTACATCTTTTTATTGCTTCCAAATCTGAGGATCATGTTTCCAGTCAAAATTTCCTGTATGTACTGCCAGTCCTCAATATTTTCAGATTCTATATTTGTGAATTTGCATATTTATTAAAATTTATTTATAACCCCAAAATAAATACACTGTTTTGTGGTCATCCTTAGGTATGTGCACAGTGGCAACAAATTTGTATTGCCTAACACACACGTTCCCAGCTAAGGCCGAACAAGGCAAAGCTCTGCCTTCTTGCTTCAGCGCTCATACCATATAGACAGGTGTCCTTTTCACAATCTATTTTAATGCCATGTTTTTTGCATTTTTGTGCTTTTTGTTGGCGATTTTATTTGAATTGGCTGCTAAGTACATCTACTCCTCACTTACGGACATGGTTAGGTTCCAAGACTAGATCATTATGAGGAAATTAGCATTATGTGAAAATGGATTTTCAGTTGGTAATAAGGAGTTTAATACATATTATATGGATGTCAGGTACACTGCAATTCATGCTGGCACCTGAAAATGAGATATTTCTATGAACATGCAATCATTGTGAGAAATGCAACTTCCAAATAACACACAAGAACACAGAAACATACTTTTACAAGGCTCACCTTGATGTACAAAAGCCAAAGGAGACAAAAATTTTGCACAGTCACACCTCCAAGATACGGCATCTCATACAATACTCTGTGAAAACAGTAATTTGTAGCCCACACTCATTTCTTGCATCTCAGTTATATAGGTCCCAGCCTGCTGGCAGCACATACTATAAGTGGGTCAATAGCTTCCCAATAAACCTGAAAGGTGGAAAATGTTGGCAGTGCTATATGTTCCACTGGTCATGAAAGGGTATTGTTAGATGTACATCGTTAATGCACAAAATAGTCAAATAGCAATTGTAAATGTGAAATGTCAGATAATGAGGTAATCAATAAGTGAGCAGTAGGTGCATAGTGTTGAAGTGCTGTCTAGTGTTCCTAAGTGCAAGAAGACTGTGATGTGCCTTACATAGTAAATATGTGTGTTAGATAAGCTTCATTTGGGCATTAGTTATAATGCTGTTGGCCACGAGTTCAGTGTTAATGAATCAATAATATATATTGAATAACTTATCTTTAAACAGTAACACACTTAATAAGATTATATATTGAGCAGTTGATGGAAATGTTGTGACCAGAGGCTCACAGGAACCTAACCCTGTATTTTCCCTAGAAGCTATGGCTTAAATGGCTTAGTATATGCTAATTTGTTGTGATGACTTTAGAGAACAAAACTACCATGAATAAGAAGAATGAACTGTATTTTTTTTTTTTTTTAAGGAATTCAACCTCTCCTTTTTCCATGACACTTTTAAACTCACTGGAACTCAGCATATTTTTTTTTTTTTTAATTTTTTTTTTAAATTTTTATTAAGCTTCAAGTGAACATTTACCATTCCAATCAGTCTGTCACATGTAGGTTTACATACATCTTACTCCCTTCTCCCACTTGCTCTCCCCCTATTGAGTCAGCCCTTACAGTCTCTCGTTTCGTGCCAATTTTACCTTCTTCCCTCTTTCTCTATCTTCCCATCCCCCCTCCAGTCAAGAGTTGCCAACACACTCTCCCGTGTCCACCTGATTTAATTAGCTCACTCTTCATCAGTATCTCTCTCCCCCCCACTGACCAGTCCTTTTCATGCCTGATGATTTGTCTTCGGGGATGGTTCCTGTCCTGTGCCATCAGAAGTTCTGGGGAGCATTGTCTCTGGGATTCCTCTCGTCGCAATCATACCATTAGGTGTGGTCTTTTAATGAGAATTTGGGGTCTGCATCCCATTGGTCTTCCGCTCCCTCAGGAGTTGTCTGTTGTGTTCCCTGACAGGGCAGACATCGATTGTGGAACTCAGCATATTTGACAAATAATTTAAAAATTCATTTACAAAGTATTTTCCACAAGATACTAATCGTAGTATTTGCATATGTTGATATTTACAAAACAAATAAAGCAAAAATTGGCTATATTCCTCAGTCCATTAAATTCTTTAATACTTAATGAAATAATTTGATGAAAGTGTAGAAGACTTTGTCTTGTATTGTTCTATAAAACATTTTGTTATGGAAAGAATAGATTGACCATTGAACCAAATCCATGATATAACTTAGACCTGTGACACACAAGGAGCAAGTCTGGGATCATACAAGGAATAACAGATTTGGGGAAAATATAAATAAATAAAATTTGGAAAATACATTTTATATGTATTTAAGGAAGTATAATTTCCTTCTTCATGGGTCCATACTTCTTACACAGAAATTTCAGGTCCGAAACATTGGCTGAACCCGTGGTATTTAATTGTATATGTAAAGTGCATTTCAAGGGAGTTGGCTAAATGAATACACTTTGTGCTGTTAATGCAGATATTTCATTAACTTTCCATTTTTATGGTTCATTAAAAGCGGTTGCTTGAATCCCTAGAATAGTAATTAAATCATAATTTTTCTTAATTTTCAAACTATTATTATGTGATATACAGATTAGTCATTGTCTGTTGTCTTCCTTTTTTTTTTTTTCAGTAAAAGAAGCCTTGAGTCCTATAAAGTTTAACAAATGGGATCTCCCAGAAGTAGATCCAGAAACTATGCAAACCAGCGAACCATGGGTATTTGCAGGTGGCGATATTGTTGGTATGGCTAACACTACAGTGGAATCGGTGAATGACGGAAAGCAGGCTTCTTGGCACATTCATAAATACATACAGGTAGGAATTTGCTGTCAATTTTCACTTAATTTTTTCCATAGAATAAGTACTTTTTCATTCATTTTTGCTATATACCCATATGAGCATTTCTATTCTAATATATATGTGTGTGTGTGTATGTGTAAGCATATGTATATGTATGTATATATACAGAATATCTCATATACATATTTACCTGGGTAAAATAAAAATTGTGGAATGGATAGTAGAACTGTTTAGTTGATTGAGAATTCATTATGCATTTTTACCAGTGAAATGACATGAAGTTCTTGGTCCTGCTCTATTCAAAATATTCATCAATGGCTTAAAGACATAAATGACACATTTGTCAAATCCAGATGGTACATAATATGATAGGAGATAGAACCAGTATTCATAATGATCTTATCCATTTCCCAAATTCTATGCGCCTTAGTGGAGAGAGGAAACCCTGGTGGCATAGTGGTTAAGTGCTATGGCTGCTAACGAAGAGCTCGGCAGTTCGAATCCTCTAGGCACTCCTTGGAAACTTCTATGGGGCAGTTCTACTCTGTTCTATAGGGTCGCTATGAGTCGGAACCGACTTGACGGCAGTGGGTTTGGTTTTTTGGTATTTTTTTAGTGGAGAGAAAATAAATATTTTTATGATTTTAGTTGTACTTTTTATAAAAGTTACTTCATTTTATAATACCAGTGCAAAATGTAAGAATTATAAAATTTAAAGTTAGTCATATGCTGGTACAGTGGCTGCGTAATCTAATGAGAAGAAAACCATAAATACTAGATCTCTGTGTTATTAGTTATTGACTAATTGCTCTGTTTTCTTCTGGCTCTATAATTTAATTATAAGTAGGTACAGTGATGTTTACATGGAATAACTCAGGAAAAGTTTGCTTTTGTTAATAAAATTTGTATCCTTTCTTTCCTTTTCAGGAAAGGCTCTCACAACATGCCTTTCTGCTGTCCTTCTTTTGGCTTCGTTCGTTTGTTTTCCCTAAGCTAACAAGATTTGCTTTGTCTTTGATGTTTCCTTGAATATTTTCTTCCTCTTTGCCACACCATTTAGTTTATTGTAGTTGTCCCCCTGCTGTTTTTATAATTTATGCTGGACCTTTTATCCACTAGGTGGAACCTGAGCTTGGTACTAATTGGATCATGTTTCATTATGCTCAATTTGCCTCACCCCTGGCATTTTTCAGTAGGGGGCCTTGAGATTTGGGGGTCTGAGCTAGAGCATGGGAGCCCTGGTGGTGCAGTGGTTAAGAGCTACGGCTGCTAACCAAAAGGTTGGCAGTTCGAATCTACAAGCCCCTCCTTGGAAACTGTATGGAGCAAACTCTGTCCTATAGGGTCGCTATGAACTGGAATTCTTTCAACGCAAGGAGTTTTTTTTGGTATCGGTTTGGGCCAGAGTATGATGTCCCAGCAATTTAGGGCTCTAGGGATGGGCGTAACCAGCCTGTGGGCTTTGCATAGAGACAAAGATGTGATTTAGGAAGCAGTATTTTGAGAAGATATCAAATCTAAAATTAAAAGAAATTTTTTAATTAATCATAAATCAAAGAGACAAGGCTATGCAAAGAAGGAAAAAACGAATGCAGTTTTAACATACAGAAGCCTGGGAACCAAGAGGAGACATCAGAGATGCAGAGGGAGCAGTTCAAGACAGCTCTTGGTGGACAGTCTCCTTCTTTGGCTCCTTTCGTTCTTTCTGTCCCCAAACCTGTCTATCAGCCTGTATTCTTATTTTACACTTGTTTTCATCGCGTTGTCAAGTCTCCCAGAGGCACCTTCTGCATAACTCCCTAATCTATATCTCCAGTAGGACTCTCTCTTTCATGATCCAGCTGTCCACTGGACAGCCTTGCACGAAGGTCTTACTCGTGCTTCAAATTCAGGGCTTTTAAACCAAACATGGACTCCCAAACCTCTTCTCCCTCCAATATCCAATACCTCCTATTCCCAACTACAAACCCCATAAATTAGTGGCCCCGAGCTTCTATACTACTCAGACTGATACAGTTTTCAAATTCAACTTGGGACCCAAAATAAGACTGACTGACAGCTTCTTATATTAGGAACAGCATTAAAACCATCGAAACACGAAACTATAATATTTACTAATGTATATCAACAGGACTTTTTTTTTTATTAACTTTTATTGAGCTTCAAGTGAACGTTTACAAATCAAGTCAGTCTGTCACATATAAGTTAATATACATCTTACTCCTTACTCTCACTTGCTCTCCCCCTAATGAGTCAGCCCTTCCAGTCTCTCCTTTCGTGAAAACTTTGCCAGCCTCCAACTCTCTCTATCCTTCCATCCCCCCTCCAGACAGGAGATGCCAACACAGTCTCAAGTGTCCACTTGATATAACTAGCTCACTCTTCATCAGCATCTCTCTCCACCCACTGTCCAGTCCCTTTCATGTCTGATGAATTGTCTTCGGGGATGGTTCCCATCCTGTGCCAACAGAAGGTTTGGGGACCATGACCGCCGGGATTCCTCTAGTCACAGCCAGACCATTAAGTATGGTCTTTTTATGAGAATTTGGGGTCTACATCCCACTGATCTCCTGCTCCCTCAGGGGTTCTCTGTTGTGCTCCCTGTGAGGGCAGTCATCGATTGTGGCCGGGCACCAACTAGTTCTTCTGGTCTCAGGATGATGTAGGTCTCTGGTTCATGTGGCTCTTTCTGTCTCTTGGGCTCTTAGTTGTCGTGTGACCTTGGTGTTCTTCATTCTCCTTTGATCCAGGTGGGTTAAGACCAATTGATGCATCTTAGATGGCCGCTTGTTAGCATTTAAGACCCCAGACGCCACATTTCAAAGTGGGTTGCAGAATGTTTTCATAATAGAATTATTTTGCCAATTGACTTAGAAGTCCCCTTAAACCATGGTTCCCAAACCCCTGCCCTTGCTCCGCTGACCTTTGAAGTATTCAGTTTATCCCAGAAACTTCTTTGCTTTTGGTCCAGTCCAGTCCAGTTGAGCTGACCTTCCCTGTATTGAGTGTTGTCCTTCCCTTCACCTAAAGCAGTTCTTATCTGCTAATTAATCAGTAAAAAACCCTCTCCCTCGCTCCCTCCCTCCCCGCCTCGTAACCACAAAAGTATGTGTTCTTCTCAGTTTATACTATTTCTCAAGATCTTATAATAGTGGTCTTATACAATATTTGTCCTTTTGCCTCTGACTCATTTCGCTCAGCATAATGCCTTCCAGATTCCTCCATGTTATGAAATGTTTCACAGATTCGTCACTGTTCTTTATCGATGCGTAGTATTCCATTGTGTGAATATACCACAATTTATTTACCCATTCATCCGTTGATGGACACCTTGGTTGCTTCCAGCTTTTTGCTATTGTAAACAGAGCTGCAATAAACATGAGTGTGCATATATTCAACAGGACTTTTTATGAGAAAAAATACGAAGGACATTGTCTCAGAGTAAGTGATACTTCTCAGTGAAGCACAGTTGAAAGATTTACCCTGGTGTGTGCTCAAGCATGTGTGTGTGTGCATGTACGCACACACACATTTTTCTCATGATAAAACAGCACTGATATACACACCTATATTCACAAACTAAGTTTTGTTTTATTACTTCATTTCTCTTGTATGTGTCTGGTCAATTCTACATCTGTAAAAACTTCTTCATACACTTATTTCAGTTTATTATTTTTCTTGTTGGGTTACAACTTTTGGTTGACCATCTATCTCACTTACCAGTCTGTCAGCTTCTTGAAGACATGAAAGTAGAATTGAGAGATAATAGGCTACTGTGCTAGGCCACTGGAAACCCAGGATGTGAATTTGGTTTGCAGGAGTAAGAATGGTGGAAGGAGCTAGATGCTGAAGTGAACTGAAAAGTTTATATTGAACACGGTTCAGTAGGGTATAGCTTGTTTTTAATTTTTTTCTAAATATTTAAATCAACTCTTGTTGTGGTTGTTCTTAGGTGCCGTCGAGTCGGTAACTCATAGCGACCCTACGCACAGCAGAATGAAACACTGCCCGGTCGTGCACCATCCTTACCATCGTTGTTATGCTTGAGCTCATTGTTGCAGCCACTGTGTCAATCCACCTCATTGAGGGTCTTCCTCTTTTCCACTGACCCTGTACTCTGCAAAGCATGATGTCCTTCTCCAGGGACTCATCCCTCCTGACAACGTGTCCAAAGTATGTAAAACACAGTCTTGCCATCCTTGCCTCTAAGGAGCATTTTGGCCGCACTTCTTCCAAGACAGATTTGTTGGTTCTTTTGGCAATCCATGGTATATTAAATATTCTTTGCCAACACCACAATTCAAAGGAGTCGACTATTCTTCGGTCTTCCTTATTCATTGTCCAGCTTTCACACGCATATGATGCGATCGAAAATACCACGGCTTGGGTCGGGCCCACCTTAGTCTTCAGGGTGACATCTTAACTCTTCAACACTTTGAAGAGGTCCTTTGCAGCAGATTTGCCCAATGCAATGCGTCTTTTGATTTCTTGACTGCTGCTTCCATGGCTGTTGATTGTGGATCCAAGTAAAATGAAATCCTTGACAACTTCAATCTTTTCTCCGTTTATGGTGATGTTGCTCGTTGGTCCAGTTGTGAGGATTTTTGTTTTCTTTATGTTGAGGTGTAGTCCATACTGAATGCTGTGGTCTTTGATCTTCATTAGTAAGTGCTTCAAGTCCTTCACTTTCAGCAAGCAAGGTTGTGTCATCTGCATAATGCAGGTTGGTAATGAGTTTTCCTCTAATCTTGATGCCCCGTTCTTCTTCATGTAGTCCAGCTTCTCGTATTATTTGTTCAGCATACAGATTAAATAGGCATGGTGAAAGAATACAACCCTGATGCACACCTTTCCTGACTTTAAACCAATCGGTATCCCCTTGTTCTGTCCGAACAACTGCCTCTTGATCCATGTAAAGGTTCCTCCTGAGCACAATTAAGTGTTCTGGGATTCCCATTCTTCTCAGTGTTATCCATAGTTTGTTATGATCCACACAGTCGAATGCCTTTGCATAGTCAATAAAGCATAGGTAAACATCCTTCTGGTATTCTCTGCTTTCAGCCAGGATCCATCTGACATCAGCAATGATATCCCTGGTTCCACGTCCTCTTCTGAAACCAGCCTGAATTTCTGGCAGTTCCCTGTCGATATACTGCTACAGCTGCTTTTGAATGATCTTCAGCAAAATTTTGCATGCATGTGATATTAATGATATTGTTCTTTAATTTCCACATTCCGTTGGATCAGCTTTCTTGGGAATAGGCTTAATGGATCTCTTCCAGTCAGTTGGCCA
Organism: Elephas maximus indicus; assembly: GCF_024166365.1. Lineage (NCBI taxonomy): Eukaryota > Metazoa > Chordata > Mammalia > Proboscidea > Elephantidae > Elephas > Elephas maximus. The sequence continues at coordinate 143,103,904 of NC_064821.1, forward strand.
GGAAGCTGTCTTCCATATTTCTTGACATAAACAAGTGACCACCTCCAGCGCTGCATCTGTTTGTTGAAACATCTCAATTGATATTCCGTCAATTCCTGGAGCCTTGTTTTTCACCCATGCCTTCAGAGCAGCTTGGACTTCTTCCTTCAGTACCATCGGTTCCTGATCATATGCCACTTCTTGAAATGGTTGAATGTCGACTAATTCTTTTTGGTATAAAGACTCTGTGTATTCCTCACATCTTCTTTTGATGCTTCCTGCGTCATTTAATATTTTCCCCATGGAATCCTTCACTATTGCAACTCAAGGCTTGAATTTTTTCTTCAGTTCTTTCAGCTTGAGAAACACCGAGCGTGTTCTTCCCTTCTGGTTTTCCATCTCCAGCTCTTTTCACATGTCATTATAATACCTTTTGCTGTGTCTTCTCGAGAAGCCCTTTGAAATCTTCTGTTCGGTTCTTTTACTTCATCAATTCTTCCTTTTGCTTTAGCTGCTCAACGCTCAAGAGCAAGTTTCAGAGTAATCTCTGACAGCCATCCTGGTCTTTTTTTTCTTTCCTGTCTTTTCAGTGACTTCTTGCTTTCTTCATGAATGATGTCCTTGACGTCATTCCAGAACTCGTCTGGTCTGCGGTCACTAGCGTTCAATGCGTCAAATCTATTCCTCAGGTGGTCTCTAAATTCAGGTGGGATATACTCAAGCTCATATTTTGGTTCTTGTGGACTTGCTCTGGTTTTCTTCAGTTTCAGCTTGAACTTGCGTATGAGCAATTGATGGTCTGTTCCACAGTCGGCCCCTGGCCTTGTTCCGACTGATAATATTAAACATTTCCATCGTCTCTTTCTACAGATGTAGTCAATTTGATTTCTGTGTGTTCCGTCTGGCGAGGTCCATGTGTATAGTCGCCGTTTATGTTGGTGAAAGAAGGTATTTGCAATGAAGAAGTCGTTGGCCTTGCAATATTCTATCATTCGATCTCTGGCATTGTTTCTATCACCAAGGCCATATTTTCCAACTACTGATCCTTCTTCTTTGTTTCCAACTTTCACATTCCAATCACCAGTAATTATCAATGCATCTTGATTGCATGTTCGATCAATTTCAGACTGTAGCAGCTGATAAAAATCTTCTATTTCTTCATCTTTGGCCCTAGTGGTTGGTGTGTAAATTTGAATAATAGTCGTATTAACTGGTCTTCCTTGTAGGCGTATGGATATTATCCTACCACTCACAGCATTGTACTTCAGGATAGATCTTGAAACGTTGTTTTTGACGATGAATGCAACACCATTGCTCTTCGAGTTGTCATTCCCAGCATAGTAGACTATATGATTGTCGGATTCAGAATGGCCAATACCAGTCCATTTCAGCTCACTAATGCCTCGGATATTGATGTTTATGCATTCCATTTCATTTTTGACGATTTCCAATTTTCCTAGATTCATACTTCGTACATTCCAGGTTCCAATTATTAATAGATGTTTGCAGCTTTTTCATCTCATTTTGAGTCGTGCCACATCAGCAATTGAAGGTTCCGGAAGTTTTACTGCATCCGTGTCATTAATGTCGACTCTACTTTGAGGAGGCAGCTCTTCCCCAGTCATCTTTTGAGTGCCTTCCACCCTGGAGGGCTCATCTTCCAGCAATATATCAATGTTCCCCTGCTATTCATAAGTTTTTCACTGGCTAATGCTTTTCAGAAGTAGACTGCCAGGTCCTTCTTCCTAGTCCGTCTTAGTCTGGAAGCTCAGTTGAAACCTGTCCTCCATGGTTGACCCTGCTGGTATCTGAATACGGGTGGCATAGCTTCCAGCATCACAGCAACACACAAGTCCCCACAGTACTAGAAACTGACAGACACATGGGGGAAATCAACTCTTAGCTTCTAAAATATATTACATAGGATATATTTAACTATATTATATGATTATTGTGGTTTTGCAGTGTTTCACAGTTATTCAATAGATTCTTGATGCCTTTTTCTTTTTTACTTCATTTTTGTTTTTTTTCCTTCTCTCAATCTAATAAATGTGTACGAAGAAAAAATGAGTGATCATTTTACTTAGGTTTTACTCATGGAAGGAGAGAAACAGACCTTTAGGTATAAGGAATCAACACACACACACACATGCTTTAAAAACTTTTTTTTTGCTAGGAATGATAGTGTTTGAAACATAAAATAAAGAAACAAATTGTGGCCATAAGAGTTTCAAATTTGGCAGATAGATTCAGACTTGTCAAAGTGTTGAATTGCATTTTAAAAGCTGAGTAGAGATGGAACATAGGTAAAATCTCTGTCAAGCAAAATCAACACTTCCAACTTTCTGCCAGAGTGTTGGATGTGAAGTGATAAGCAATGATACAACTAGGAAGCAACATATGGACAAAGTTTGGGCAAAGTACATCCAGAATGCTTCTTAGAATCCAGGATGGTAAGACTTTGTCCTGTATACTTTGAACATGTTATCAGTAAGGACCAGTTCCTGGAGAAGGACAAAAGAACATCATGCTTGGTAAAGGACAGGGTCAGCAAAAAAGAGAAAGACCCTCAAGGAGGTGGATTGACACAGTGGTTCCAACAATGGGCTCAAACAGCAACGATGGTGAGGATGGCATAGGACTGAGCAGTGTTTTCTTCTCTTATACATAGGGTCGTTATGAGCTGGAATCAACTCAGTGGCCCCTAACAACACAACAACATGGACAAAGTGGAATTTTTCTCCCTCTGCACTGTATTCCTCTACACTCGACAGCACTGAGTTTTTTTGGTTTTTTTTTTTTACACTGTATTCCCTTATTTCTGGCCTCCAAGTTCTGGTCTTCATGATCTTTTAAAATTGACTCCATTTCCTCCCCTCTCAAATCCAATACTCCTGCACTACTGCCAAAATCATCTTTCTAGAATTCCAGTTTGATCCCAGTTTTCTCGTTTAAAGCTCTTCAGCGGCTTCTCTTTGCACTCAAAATCAAGCTCAAACTCCTTAGCCTGTCATGCCCATCGAATTTCCTCAACATGCCCACATTTCTTCTGAATATGGATCTTTTTCTTCTATTCCACCCTTTTCATCTAGCTGGATTTTTCTTGTCCTTCCATTTTTGCCTCCTCCTCCTCCTCGTCCAGGGAGTTGGTGATATGTTCCTCCCAGGTTTTTTTTAGCACGTTAAGTTTACTTGATGGGGGCCTGCTTACTGGTCTTTCTCTACATAAGCTGGTGACTATGCTTGTTTATTGTTGTAGCCTCAAAATGAATGAGTGTATTGTTCTTTTAAATAGAGAAAAATCACTGAATGAGATTTTCTGTTTTAAAAGAATTTAAAGAGATGTTAACAGCACTAAAAGGCTTGTTACATGCTAAGTTCATTAGCATTGTAAATAGTGTTTTGTTACAAATGTAGTATTTTTTGAGCAAAACGTCTATGATGTATAACATATATTCATCAATGAAGTTTATAATACCTTGTCTTATATTTTGCATTAGTTTGTGGGGAAAATATAACACTAGATACCAAAAAAAACAAACCAAACCCAGTGCCATCGAGTCGATTGTGACTCATAGCAACCCTATAGGACAGGGTGGAACTGCCCCCTAGAGTTCCCAAGGTGTACCTGGCAGATTCGAACTCCCGACCGTTTTGTTAGCAGCCATAGCACTTAGCCACTATGTCACCATGGTTTCCAACAGTATACTTTAAAAAATGATTTACCATAGGATGAAATAATACATGCCATCACTGTGATTGCAAATTTAGAATTTCTTTGTAATTTACATCTTCAAATGTGGTTATTTAAATAAAGATATTCATATTGGGATTTCAGTAACTCCCACAGTTTTGTGGAGAGAGCTTCACTTATATTTCATTAGTTGATTTGATTAATTACCACTGATTGAGTACCAGCTGTTTTGCTCAACACTGGAATTTGGGAGGGTACCAAAACAAGTAAACGAGGAGAGGTATAACATAGCAGTTAAGAATTTGAGCTCTGAATTAAATAGACGTGATTTCAAACCCATTTCCAGTACTTTCAGACTGTTTGACCTTGGAAAAGTTATTTCATCTCTCCAGGATGTGGTTTTTCTCAAGGGCAAATATACAACTTATTAACAAGTAAAAAAAAAAAAAATTAACAAGTAGGCAGTGATAATTAAGAATTCCTACCCCATTGTGTTGCTGGGAAGATTATGTAAGAGAATTTATGGAAAACTGTTAGTACAGAGCCTGCCCTATCAATATTTGTTGTTTTCATTGTTGTGGATAACTAGAAATCTTTTTTTCTGGGTTGTTAAAAAAGATGAGAAAATAAGAGATTTGAATGTAAACACAAAGTATAGATTTTTAACAAATGAAGATGGAAATGGGCTGTTTCAGGTAAGTATTCTCAGTCATTTACTCATCTGGTATCTATGCATCCATCCATCTATCCATGAAGGCATCCACACAAGGGTTCATTCATTCATTCATTCTAAGTGAAACTTTCAATAAACAAGGTATTAAAAGATAACACTAATCATGGGTTTATAATTAAAACAGTAAAAGTTGCCATTAAGAATCCTTTAGTAAGAGAGTCAGTTGTGTAAACATTAATTTAACACAGTATAATAATTGCTATAATTAAAAATGTAAAGGTACAAATGTACCATGGAGGAGATAATGATTGATTGTGTCTGGATGTGGGTATCAGGTATGGAATTAGCAAAGGCTTCACAAAAATCAAAGTACAAATAAAGAGGGAGGATAAGAAAAATTGGAAAAACTCCGAGTAATTTGATTTTGCTAGAATATGAAGAGAGCTGCTGGGTAAGATTTTATAGGTTGTTCAGTGCACAAGGAATACCCAGGCAAGGGCACCAGCTGGCTGAAATCCAGACCAAGCTCCACTCACCAAACAATGGTGTCTTTTGTTGTGCTGCTTCCATTCAAAGCAAGGAGTGCCTTCCTTGAATTTCCACAAGGGTGCTTTCTGCTGCTTCCTGAGCCTCGCACCTGTGCAAGGGCTTCTTTTTATTTCATGAAAGGCACAGTTTGGGCTAGTGGTGACCCTGAACTTGGAGAAATTACAGGAAAAGTAGGAGAAAAGGTCTGTAATTTTTTTTCCATTAGAACACGATATACCTTAAAATACTCAGCTCAGAATTTTAATTTGGGGTATGTAACAGGCATGTGGTTTTTTTAATGGGGTAGGCATGTGGTAGGGATTGTTTGCATATTCAAGTGATAGTGAAGGTCACTTTTCATCATCTCCTTCTGTAAGATCCAATTTTCAACATCTCCCTCCTTAAGAGCCATTATTTCAAAATATTAAAATAATACTTACTCTCCTTTTATTCCTTGAATGAGAGAGCCAATATTTTATATTAATTTGTACTGCTGCAATCACTTTTGCATAATTTTCAGCATAGTTTTACTTGTGTGTGACATTAATGATATTGTTGGGTAATTTCTGTGTTCTGTTGGATCACCTTTCTTTGAATGGACACAAATATGGACCTCTTCCAGTCAGTTGGCCAGATAGCTGTCCTCCAGATTTTTTGGCATAAACGAGTGCTGTATCCTCCAGTGCTGTATCCGTTTGTCGAAATACCTCAGTTGGTATTCTGTCAATTCCTGGAGCCTTGTTTTTGCCAGTGCCTTGAGTGCAGCTTGAACTTCTTCCTTCAGTACCATTGGTTCTTGATTATATGCTGTCTCCTGAAATGGCTGAAGGTAGACCAATTGTTTTTGGTACAGTGACTCTGTGTATTCCTTCCATCTTCTTTTGATGCTTCCTGCGTCATTCAATATTTATACGTTAGAATTTAAAGAATATATAATAATGCATGAGAACTTTGCCTAGTGAGTTCCTCTGTAGTTTGAAACTGAAACTGGAAGTTTGTGATTAAAGGAAGAATTCTGTGTATAACTTAAAAAATAACTTAGTTCTGGTTAAAAATACACTTAACCAGAATGATGAAGTGGGCAGAAAAGTTCTAAGAGTATTATCACGCCACATCTTTCATGTTCCAGGGAAAGAAAATAGAGGGAAAATTAGCTGTATGATTAAATATTCAAATTTAATTGTTAATTGAGGACAAAAATAAAGCATTTTAATTATATAGGTAAATCAAGAACATTCATTAGAGGTATAAATTGGTTAAATTTAGAACATGCATTTAAAAACACAGAAGTAAAAAAAAGTCTTTATCCTGTGGAACCAATCAATAATTAGTTGGCTAATCAAAAAAAATTTTTTTTTTTTTTAAATCTGTTAAAGTGGGGAATTGTGTAAAAGGATATATATGTACTTTGAGCATTACATTTTAAAGTATGTAGATGTTCTTTCTGTTTTTGTTATTATTTTAATGCAGAGCCAAGGCCTTTTTTGAGTTGAATGATTAGAGTTTTATGTTGCTTGCCTACATTTACCTCTTACATATTGTCTACAATTTCTAGTTTTGTTTTTAAAAGTACAGCAAGAACTTCAAGACACGTGCAAATCAATTTTCTTTTTATGGTTTCCCGCAATCATTGTAGTTGTTTTACCCACACCTAATTTGACAACAGTTTATTTTTCGTAACTCACTTTTATCATTGTTGTTATTTGTTGTTAGGTGCCATTGAATTGGCTCTGACTCATGGTGACCCTAGGTACAACAGAATGAAACACTGCCCAGTCCGGCAACATCCTCAAATTGTTGTTATGTTTGAGCCCGCTGTTGCAGCCACTGTGTCAATCCATCTCATTGAAGATATCATTCATTTGAAAATATTATCATATCATTTAAGAATATTCAACTTAGCTTTTATAGAATCAACCCTCTTTTCTCATTTGTATAACTCGTTAATTTACATAATAATAATTTATGTTTACAACGAACAAGAACAGGGTTAGGAATACGCAACTGACCCTGGATAAGCACACAACTGAATGGTGGCAGTGGAAAGGCCACAGACCCCCAAGAATTCTCTGCTGGTTTTAAAGATTCAGCACTCCTTGAATATCATCTTACATCATGTTGCAGAAGAAAAGGAGAAGAAAAGGAGAGGGACCGTTAGGTACGACTTGGTTAAAATAACCTGTAAGAGACCTGGAATCTTTCTTTTCAAAATCACCAAAGAGAAGGCTTAATTTAAATGTTATTAGTTTAGAAAAACACAGATCGTTCAGAAAATTAAGCATGTACTTTGTTCCAGTACTAGCGCAGGAATAAATTTGGTTGCAAAAAAGTAGAGAGAAAAAAAGGCTATATAATATCTCACCATGCCATGTCCTCCTACTGAGAACAAGCTGAGAGAGAGAATACAGGCTAATTCTTTTAAATTCTAATCCCAGGTCAGAAGCTTAGTTTCCCTATAGTTGTCATGGTAGCTCTGAAAAGACAATTCTATAAACATGGTACTTCTTGTCGAATAGAGTCGGTTTAAATGTATGAAAATTATATGCTGAAATACCACTGTTTTGGATATGTTGTTAAAATGATCCTTGGGTCACATCATTATCCTGTGATTCAGAAATATGTATAAAATTCACTATCCCTTAGATGCAATGTTCGTAAACTGCAGTACTTACTACTAGTAGAGGAAGGGGTCGACTATATTTATATGTTGTTGCTATGAAAGTAGTTGTAATGGTAGAAAGATAAGTATTGAGAGACAAAAGAAAAGATAAATAGTAGGTAGGAAGGTAAATAGTAAAAGCATATAAAAAAAATAGGGGTAGAAATTTATATAAATTCAGATGTAGGTATAGAAAAGGAAAAGGAAAAGGAGACCTGCTTTCTTCCAGATGGAATTCATTCTATGAAAATTAAACCTTATGAGAAAATGCAAAGGATAAGAAAGGAGACCTTGGGACATTAAACATAAAAAAATAAAAATAGCAATGTGGTGCAGTATGTTTATAAGTGACTTGAAGAGGGTTACAGAATACTGTTTTCTGACAGCCAGTATTTGAGGTCAACCTTCAATAATAACAACACAAAATAATAATTTTTTTCATGACTGGTTTAATTTCAATGTTTCCATTATATACATCACTTTGCCTGTATGCATGTTCCCAAATGATTTTTTTTCTTACTCAAACTTCATCCTTTATTAAAATAAGTTCTATTCCTGTAAGAAGCATACATGGTAAGGTGACTAATACCATTTGGATTTTTCCGTTTTTGAATCTACATTATTCTTTCTAATTTGTCAGTGCCCCGTGAAAGTAGTTTTTGTGGCAGAATTGCTACGGAGCCTATCCACAACACACACATAAGTATTCTGACATCGTACTAGGTCGAAAGTGACTTTTTTTAACCCTGTAAGCTCATGGAACATAGGTATCTTTTCAGTTTTAGCTTTACAATGTTTTCCAGCTCAACAGTGAAGCTTGTATTTTTAGGAAGGTTATAATGAAGCTTTCTAACAGTTAGTGTGGCTGTAGTCAGTTGTATGTGGTATATGAATATATTTTGGAATAAGATGTTTGTAAAATTCTTCAAAACTCTCATGGATTCCTTGTACTGATGACCTACTTTTCTACTGCTTGAGGTTTTTGTGTATTTTCTTCTGCTTCGATTGAGGCACCAAAAAAAAAAAAAAAAAAAAAAAATCACTAGTTGTGGAGAGAACTCGGTATCTCAGGGGACTGGTAATGAGATACAGAGCCTTTAACCTCTTAGTGACTAGTTCAAATCTGCCCCAGGTCAAGAGTGACAGAAAGTCGTTACCATCTGATGGCAGTTCAATAGGCTATGTGGAATGAATTTGTGTTTTCAGCACCTAGTGAAGGCAGTTTGTGTTACAGAGCCACACAGAGTGAGTACAAACTGGTAGTTGTGATTTAAGTTTGAAGATAAAGGAGAAGTCCAGTTGTTACTAAAGTATTCCATCTGCTTCGAGGGAGCTAAGACTCCTTTTGGTGGATTTGTTGGTAGAACAGCTAGTAGTTAAGCTAGTGTTCTGCCTTTCTTGGCTTGTGATTTGAAGCCATGAGATGTACATCCCTTAGAATCTCTCTGTCATTGTTGGTAATAAGGTAGAATTCAGCATCGCTAAATTGAGTTTTAAAAAGTGATTGCAAAGCCAGATGATGGTTAATTTGTTATGGAATGTTACATCATTCATGTCTACTATTTCTTCAATGCCCTTCTGCATATGTTTTTTAAATGTTTTTTTTTCTTCTTGTTAATCATTTTATTAATTTCATCTACATTTGGGCATATGACTGAACATTTATGGTGGTCTGTTCAGTCTTTCACTTGAGAAATTCTAGGTTATCAACAAGAACAGACAATTGGAAGGACACTTTGAAGATGGGGAGTTTGAAATTGAGCACAGTGCAAAAGGATTGGTGCTATAAAAGCTGATTGAAATAAGCCCATTTATATCAATAACTGAAATCTCTCACCTGCCGTTTTTAGGGTTTGAGATTACGTAAGGGATTTTGGCTTTTGAATATCTTTGGTGAACAGTCAGTTAATTAAAACTTTTTGATATGAGAACTCTTTAAAAGGATTACCTAAAGAGGAAAAAAAAAAAAAAAAAGACATGTTTATACCTGAGAGGTTTACAAAATCACAACCTTTTCCTAATAATTGAATCTTTACTATTTTATTTTATACAGGTCTCAATGATTTTCTACAGCAGTCTATACTCTTGGGTTGTAAGAATTTGAAAGCATTTTCTAATAATTTTTTGATGTGAAAATAAAACTCAAAAGATGGTAAAAACATTGTCTCGTGAGAGATTTCTGCTCTGAACGAAGATGAACATTTGCTAAAATTGTAACAGTCAGAGATTAAAAAAAAACAAACTTATAAGAACTTATCCATATCCAAGGCACTCTGTAACTTAAAAGACCTTCAGTGCCAACTTTGAATAACAAGACACTTGTTATCATTATCACTGCTTAAAATTTTACTTAATTCCAACATCTTCAAAGGCACTTTGCCCAAAAATATACCAGTGGTTTCTCCAGTATCTGAAGAACTATGATTTGAGAATTAGAAATTTAAATTGCACGGGCCTAATATTAGAGTATTTCCGTTACCCTTTGCAGGTTTTGAGGCAGCTTATTCGACCTTACAGTCTCACCAGGAAGCTAATGGGAAAGCCTTGCAGCAATCTTCACAGGAAAGTTTCCAAATGTCAAGTGTCATCTTTCCAGCTGTTAGATGAATGGGTAGCCAAGAGGCATTTATTTGGGTGTGCAGCCCCTGTGAAATCTGGGTGAGGCAGGAGAAAAGGCTATAATTTGGTGGCTAGTTTACCAGCATTGGTACAGTTGCTAATCTCTAGCCAGGCAAATACTTCATTTTGTTGTTTAATGATTGACAGCCAACTTCAGTGTTCTTGTACCAAGAAAATGAAAATGCCTTAAAAAAAAAAGAAAAAAGCTTCATTGATAGTGTTGTAGTAATTTTTGAATCCTTAACAGCTTCAGATAAAAACAATCCAGTCAGATGCTCTGGCTTCTTCTCTAAATCCTTCACCAATGGGAGGAGGTAAAGCTTTTCAAGCGACAACTGTATTAAACTCTTGAGACCCTATCGAAAAAGTGTCCTTCAGTTTAAGATATATTACAAGTTCTTTAATTCCTATGTTAAGGGAAGATTGATATAAATCATTGGCCACTGTCAGGTTGAAAAACAATGAATATCAATAAAAAGGTAGTTTTAAATCATAATGGATTCAGCTGCAGACAGTGATAGCTTCCAAAAAATAGTATTGAAATATGTCATGGCTAAATGCTGTTTCCATGCCAGGATCATAGCACTGTGATGACTTAAGCCCAATTTCTCACTGGGAAACTGGCCCTTTACTGAATTAGAATCAGAAGTGCATGTGATCTCCTTTTATTCCTTGAAATGGAAAATAAGTAAAGTCAAATGTGCTTAGAGTTACTGAAAAGATGAAGTCCATTTCAACTGCTTATCAATACACATACAATACACTATATAGTATTCTCTGTAGAACTGGCCTCCTTGATGGTACATTCAGGTTAATTTGTGGCATGTTCCCTGGCTAATATTTTTAAATTATTATACATCTGAGACCTGACACTTTTTCTGTTAAAACTTCTTTTTGTAATAATGTGCAGCTTTTGGTGTATGAAGGGAGATTTATATTTTATAACACCTTTATATGTTGTAAAAGGAAATCAAGGAAAAAATGAAAAATGAGCCAATACCTAATGGAGCTATCAAAACAAAACTATTGAGATGGTGATAGGGGAAGAAAATACCATGACTAATAAGTAATTTTAATGCCTTTTATTGACTTTGTATAGGGTTCCAAACCTTTATTAAATGGGAGCGTTTGACCTGAAAAGTAATTTAAAATGAAATTGTCTCCATAAAGGCAGAATATTTCCTTACCAATACAGCAGTAGATTGCTACTTCAGGCAGAGATAGCTCAAGATTAGAATGAGTAGAAAAATAACTCAGAAAAATCTGATCCATGCCATATGAAACCTGACCTCAGTGTGTTTTGCTAGGGTATGAAAGGAATTAGTCACTGCAGTGTCTTTGGTCCAAATAGGCTATATTGTTGTTGTGTGCTGTCAAGTTGATTCTGACTCATAGCGACCCTGTAGGATGTAATAGTAGAATTGCCCCATAGGGTTTCCTAGGCTGTAATCTTTACAGATCACCAGGTCTTTTCTCCTACAGAGCTGCTGTTGGGTTCGAGCCACCAATCTTTTGGTTAGCAGCCAAGTGCCTAACCGTTGCATCACCAGGAGTCCTTAAATAGGCTATAAAACCAAATAAAAAAACCACCACAGTCGAGTAGATTTTGACTCATAGTGACCCTATTGGATAAAGCAGAACTACCCCGTAGAGTTTCCAAGGAGCTGCTGGTGGATTCAAACTGCCGACCTTTTGGTTAGTAGCTGTAGCTCTTAACTACTATGCTGCCGGGGTTCCAAAAAAGGCTATAGGTTTTATGAAATTCATGACAAATCTCATATGCCCTGAGGCGGCTAATGATGCTATCACAGTACAATGGAAAGCCGAAAACCTTTAGTTTGGTGGTACACATCCAAATGCAAACTAACCCAATTGCAAATTTTGATCAGAATTGTGTTCCCCTATATTCAGTGATTTAGTTAAATTGAGTCTTACACAAGTTGTAAAGGATCAGATTGGAAAATATCTGGATACATGTGGTGAAATGGAAGCCTAAAAGTCAAGAGGCCTGGGTTCAAGTTCTGGCTTAATTAAGCATTAAGGGGCATTTGGGAATGTCGTATTACCTTTATAATTAGGCTATCTCAATTATGGCTGTAAAACAACACAGTGTAGTCGGAGGTGGAATTCTCAGCTCAAGCACTTAGCAATTTTTTTTTTTTTTTTTTGAATTTCAAATGTGTTAGAGTCTTGCTGTTTTTATCCACAGAAGGGACAGAACTATTAAAAAAAAAAAAAAAAACTTTGTATAATTCTAAAAGCTCCAAAATATGTAAAATACAGAATTTGATTTATTGAATACCTATTATGGGTTAATTGTCTTTTCAGGGACCTAGCATTCACATTATACTCAAAATTACCTCTGGTTTAAGCATTTTCCTCATTTTACAAGTTAGAACACCTATGCTGAAGTTGCTTAAGGTGGATATGGCTCTCGTGATCATTTGATTCAACTACTTAACATATTGGTTATGAAGCTGAGAAGAGACTTTAACTGAATAAACTCAATTAGCAGGGTAATTCACTCGAGAGAATACAACAATAATAAAACTATCTGAAAGGGCTTTAAAATACATGTGTAAATAATCCTGTAGTGGCTTGTGTGTTGCTACCATGTTGGAAGTTATGCCACTAATATTTCAAATACCATCAGGGTCACCCATGATGGAGAGGTTTCAGCATTTTCCAGACTGAGATAGACTGGGATAAAGTCCTAGTGATCTATTTCTGAAAATCGGCTAGTGAAAACCCTATGGATCATGAGAGAATATTGTCTGATATAGTGCTGGAGGATGAGCCCACTTGCTGGACGACCTACACAATAGCCACAACAATGAACTCAGATATACCAATGATCATGAAGATGGTGCAAGACAGGGCAGTGTTTCATTCTCTTATACATAAGGACACCATGAGCTGGAGCCAACTCAAGGGCAACTAACAACAACAGGAGAACGTCAAAGAGATAAAGACAGGAATAACATATGTGAAACTGGTCAGGAGAAATGTAATGCCTTTCTTAAGGTCTTGAAACTAGGTAATAGCAATACATGGACTAGAACCCAAGTTATACAATTGCCTAACCTAGTGTTCTTTTCAATAACTATCTTCGTTTTCCTTGTGGTATTCACTTTGATTGGACTCAGAGCAGGTGGAAGGGAGAACACATAGGTAAGTCCTTGCGAGTCATCAGGACTATAGAGATGAGAGCAATGATATTTGACATATGTAATTTATGCAACCAGTTCTCAATCACCTTACTTTATTTTTAGACCCCATCCTATGTATTGTATGCTCTCTATATGCCAGGTAGTATCCCATGGGAGCGTAGCCTCCAATTTGATTTTTTGTCAGTTTTGTTCACTGTGGTATCTCTGGTGCTTAGAAGAGTACATACTTCATAGTGGGTGATTAGTTATTAAAATGCCTGCCTTATAGTGGACACTTGTTAAATGTTGTTGAGAAATTGAATATGCTAAGAAAATGTTTTAGCTTATGGGCACATGAGCTTTAAAAAGCAATATTTACAAGTTTACTTGGCTCATTGGTAATGGATATCACCTTAGGTTTCTAAAAGATCTGGGATTTGCTGATGGGGTAGCATTTACATGAAAACAGAAGGATGCCAGTTCGTGCTGGTGCTTTACACCTTCCAATCATCCTTCACAATCGTTGTCATTGTTCTTATTTTAAAGATTAGAAAATGAACTTTAAAGAGGCCTAACTGACCTGTTCAGAGTAACAAAGCTGCCAAGTGACCTCTGAGCTACTACCCTCATTTTCTCCTTGTATGCTATCCCCACTCCAGCCTATTCCCAAAAGTTCTCCTCCCAGAAGTACGAGGGTTAATAGGTTACCGGAAAAACAGGTATTGGCTGGTAGGTTGTTGACTTACAATTTTGAACTTTTTATTCCAAGTCTTAATATTTAACATCACTGCTGTCACCTTTCTTAAATGTCAGCTCCTTTTATTTACCCTCAGCACTCTCACCTTGAGCATACTGGCTCCTTTGTGTTACATGGATTTGCTGTCAGGCACCACCCTGTGCTGGCCACCAGGCTTTTCTTACTCTAGTCATTGACATCTTGTTAGCGGTGTCACCACCTTTGCCCCTGGGTCTGTGAATACGGCAATTGTTACTTTCTTGATTGACACTTTTGAAAATTCATCAACATGTTATTTATTATATTTTTGGAACTCCTAGCTAACTTACAAGCCATTTTTTAAAGTTAATTCACTATTTTATCCTTTGAGCAGACCCTTTGGATTGTTTGAAATAAGGTCTCTAAGTAATAGCCTATGTGTTATTTCCTTAACTTTGTATATTACAATCAGTAGAATGTAAAAGAAACCAATGCTATTGCTGTAGTTCAGTTGATAAGCAAATTGAACCATTAATTTCAAAGACATAAAGATTAAACCAAGAAGTTGTTGATATTTGCATGACTGCTCTGTTCACCTCGTTCTAAAATCTGTTCCGATCAAAGAAGCCTTCCATGGCCACCCATACAAACTGTTCCTGCCCCCAGCGACCCGGCTCCCTAACTTATATACTCTGTATTCTATTTCTGAGAAGTTACTTAAACTCACACACACACATACACACACACACACACATATGCATTGTTGTCTGTCTCCTTCCTGCCCCACCATCACCCTGTAACATGAGATCCATGAGACTAGAAAATGTGCTTTGGTTATTTCTCTGCTCTTAGCACCTGGACACAATGCCTGCCGTATAGTAGACACTCAATAAATACTGTGGAAACATTGAATGTGCTTGGGAAACATAGGTCATAGGGCACATGGTTTAGGGAACAGATTTTACAAGTTGACTAGTCTCACTGGTGATACTACCTTAGGTTGCTAAAATAGTTGGTACTTGGTGATGGGAGTAGAGTTTACATGGAAACAGAAACATGACAAAGAGCATGCCAGGAAGAGAGAATAGGAACTGCAAACACCCAGGGAAAGAGTGGATTGGAGCAGAAGGCAAGGAGAGCAGAGAGACCAGTAAGATATTTTCCTGGTAAGAGATAGTGATAGCAATGAGAATGGATAGAAGTGAATGAAATCATATATTTTAGAGATAAAATCATTAGATTTGCTGGTGGAATAGAAATGGGAAATGAGAGAAGAGATATCAAGAATTGTACGTAGATATTTTGGCTTAAACTGGATGGGTGATAGTATCATAAAACAAATGGGGAAAACTGGGTGAGGAATAGTTTTTTGTTGTTGCGATGGAAGAAATTTCTGTATGATACTACCTTAATTTGCTAAAGAGTTGATAGCTGGAGGTGCCGTTAGAGTTTAGATGGAGAAAAAGGTCACATGGATTTGAGTTAATTTCATTTAATTTTCTAGCCTTACTCTGTGCTCAGGTTACAGATATTATGGTCAATGGTCAATGTGAATATAGTCCTTTAAATAAGGGAATAAAATAGGATCATTGTTTTTTAGAAAATTTTCTATAGCCTCATATCTTTTCTAAAATTTTCATTACAAGTAATAATTCCTCAAAATGGAGAAATGGAATCTGATTTTGTGATATAATTGTAATCACTATACCTAGGTCTTTCTACTTTAAAAGCAGTTAATCCAAATTAATTTTTACTTTGTAAGTTTTTTTCTCCCTCAATAGATATTTCTTCAAAGTGCATAGTAACTGAGCTTGAGTTAATTAATACATTAATCCAGCCTATGAGTTAATCTAGCCATAAGTAGCTACACAATGTTATTTATTCTTTGCCTTAAAATAATCTTAGAATGGATGCTCTAGAGCAGCTGCACCCCAAGATAGAGGCCATTCTATTTATATCACAGTGAAAGATAAATAAAATGAGCGAGTGAAAGCTCTTTGATGATTTTAAATTGGATGGGACATAGTGGTATTTTCTTTTTTTAATCAAATATAACACTACTGATAGTCTTCCATTTAATAGCACTTTTTTAAAAAAAATTTAATTCTAGTAAAGTAAATTAGGAAAAAATACAATTGGGATAATAATTATGATGCAAATTCATTTTCCCCAATAACCTAACCATTATCCATGCAGATTTATCTGCCTATATTTCTGTAACCCAACCAGTTATAGTAGAATACCAGCAGTAAAGAGTAATAGTATAAAAACAATAGACCATTGTAGTTTAATATTGTATTTGTTTTTATTTCCATTCTCAAATGAAAGGTGCTGTGATTGATTTTTTAATAATACCTGGATGGCATATACTTTTGATTTTATTTTTCATAATTGATTTTTCAGTGTGTGTTTATCTCTATGATGTGTGTGTATTCAGTCAGCGTGCGTGTGTGTATTCAGTCAAATCATCATGAATAACTTTCAGGCCAGTTTCCTATTTTGAGGATATTAATACTTTAGAAAAATAATGTTTATGTAGATGGGGGCAGCTTGATATAATGCAGTAAGTGCAAGTGTGAATTCGGGTCTTACTGTACAATTTATTAGTCGCTTACCTTAATTTCTTTGAGACTGCCTGTCCTCATCTGCAATAGGAGAGTAATATGCCTAACATAAAGAGTTGTGATCATGAAGAGAGAAGTAGAAAACACCTATCACTGGGTCTAGCATAGTATTGTTTGAAAATAGACGATGCTTATACGCCTACCTTGATGATTTTGAAAATAAAGCAAGTATCTTATTTTTGTAGTAGTCCTTGGTATTTGCACAACATATTGATATTTGTCAATGCTGATATTTTATAAACAGATAAAGAGCCATAGCAGTACTTTTTGGAGTATCTGCCCAGATTACAACAACACTTCATTCTTTTGAACAGGTCCCCAGTAGCCATTTATTTGAATAAGGTTGACATATAACACAACTGAGCCAAGCCAGAATGCCTCACATGTGAATTAGGAATTAGGAAGAGCGTTCACATGGCTAGAGGACTGGTTCTCAACTGATGCACAGTGCAATCGCTTGAGGAATTAAAACAAAAGCAAAAAACCAAAAAAAGCTAATGCTTGAGCCCCACTCTCAATGATTCTGATGTAATTGGTATGGAGTCTGGCCTAGATGTTACAGTTTTTAAAACTTTAAACATGTTTCTAAAATGATTGGGCTGAAAAATAAAATATCAACTTTAATGGTATATGTGGGCGGGGTAGGGTAAGCATTCTGGATAAAGGAGCAGAGGAAGCCAGTTGATGGAGAGAGAATAAAACAGATGTATATGGAAGAGTAGAGATGTATCTTATGGCTTGCCGCAAGGGTTTCTGGCCCTCCTGAGGCTCAGCTGCATTCCCGCTTGAGTTTCATGAGATCCTTTTGTACTCTCACAGTAATCATCTGATGCTAGTTTCTGTTACTTGCCACCAAAGGAGTGCATTCTAAGCCACTAGTCAAAAATCAGGAGGAAAGAAAAAAATACTTTATGTTAGGCTGGTCCTTGGAAAAATTGTGAGGTTGCTAAAATTTTCATGTCACTTTATATAATTGAATTATAGAATGTACATACATATCCGTATCTTTATCTGTATAGGTACATTTACGGAGTAACTTAATTGCCCTGAGGAGTTACTTACCTTTACCACTAGATGGCTCTTTTGAGAGCTGTTCCTACCTTCAGTGGTCTTCCAGAGGTTAGAGTTGAACGTTACTCTACGTTGGAATCATAGACATTTTATATATCTGGAGAAAAGCTTATGATTATTTCATTTAAACTCATTGTCATCTTACTGGGAACTGATGTAAAAAGAGGTTAAGTATCTAAGGTCATTAGTATGTTATATTCAATGTATATTATAAGGATCTTTCTGCCAAGTCTTTTGCTAGGTGTTGATATTAAATAGGAGACACATACATGTAACCAAACAAGTGCAAAGTGTGATGAGGGAATAACTTTGTTTGTGGGGAGCCAGGGAAGTTTCCTAGTGGAAATGACACCATGGCTGACTATTGAAGTATTAGTTGGAATTCTCAAAGCAGACACACCAGCAGGAACAAAATTTTCAGACCAAAAAAAAGTCAACAGGCATAGATATGTTAATGAGATTGTCTTGTTTGAGAAATTATAAGTGATTTAATGAACTGAAGAATAAGATGTTGTGAAGAAGTGTAGGAGATGAGTTTAGCTAAACAGGAGGAGTGGGAGACAAGCCAGATCACAATTGGGATTATATAATGCTAAAGAGTTTATGTGTTAATCTGTGGGTAGTAATGTGCTTTGAAGGGATTTGCAGATAGAAATGAAATGAGAAAATTTAAGTGTAAGCCATATAAATTTGAGAACTCTCATGGTCTATAGTTGTGGAGTTGATTTTTAAAATTTGGATGGAAAGTGACTAAAATCTTTAATCTCCTCAAAACAAAAAAAAAAAAGAAAAGAAAAGGCCAAGGTGGAGGGGGCAAATTTTTTAAAAAGTCATCCTCATGCATTTGTCTTGTGTCTCACATGTCTGACAATGGCTTCTAAAAAATAAATATTACTTTTTATCTTTACACTCTAAAAGTCTGCTGGACATCAAGTCTTACCTTTAGTCTGTTTTTACAACTCCTTCCTTCTCTGATGCTCTTCATTCCTTCTCTCAGGTATTACCTTACGCTTTTTTGCTTCTGTGACTTTCTTTCAGTTTTTCCATTATGTATATTTTGAACAACCTGAAAAGGCCTGCTAATGTCCAGATTATAAGATCATCTCTGCTTTAGAAAGGGAAGGGAAGGGGCGAAACTGCATGTACCTAAAACTGAAGTTCTTGTATTGAACCCTTTCAACTATGGTAACAGATTCCTCAATTTCAGAGCATATAGGTAAATGAGATACCCAGCTGTGCTGGTTAAGGTTGTGTGTCAGTTTGGCTGGGCTGTGATTCTCAGTGGTTTGGCAGTTATACTGTAGTTTGGCAGCTATGTAATGATGTAATCACCTCTGTAATGAAAACATATATAATGTAATCACCTCCATGATGAGATTTGTTATGAACAGCCAGTCAGTTGAAAGAGAGTTTTCTTGGGGGTGTGGCCTGCATCCAATTTAGGTGGACTTGCTGGCAAAGCTCTCTGGCATTTGCTCACTCTGGATCCTGCAGCTGGCTCCTGTCTATCTGACCTCCATTTCTGGGATATTGAGCTAGCAGTGTACCTGTGGATCTTGGGATTTGTCAGCCTCCACAGCCTGTGAGCCAGAGTCCTGCTGTCTTACCTGCCAATCTTGGGTTTACGAGTCAATAGAAGCCTCCAGCCTGACTTACGGACATGGGACTTTATAGCCTCTACAGCTGCATGAGCCATTTCCTTGAAATAAATCTCTCTCTATATATATTTATATGCTTAACAGGTTTTGTTTCTCTAGAGAAACCAGCCTAAGACACCAACAGAGGACAACTAAGATATTTTGTATTAAAAATTGCTGTAAAGAAAAGATTGTTTAGCTGGGCAGGGGAGGGGAAGCAATTTGGAAAGTATATAGTAGTTCTTTAAAAAATATTTGAGGGTTGCCATATGGAAAAGTGACTTTATTTATCTATATCTTTACTGAGGGCCAAAATACCTTCAAGAGTAAGGATTATATATATATTTTTTTCTAATTCCAGTGGTGATAGTAATTGGTCACTGCCCTCAAGGAGCTTATGTTCTAGTTGAAGAAATGGATAAGTAAATCAAAATGTAAAGTCCAATATGATGAATACTGAGGTAGAGGCATATTTTAAATTGCAGTGTAGCAGAGAGAAGAGTCACCTACATCAAACCAGGTCATGGAGGTTTGTAATGAAACTTCTCAGGAAATGTATGCTTGTATGAGTTGAAATTAGAAGAATGATTAAGAGTTTAAGGGATTAAAAAGTCTTGGAGTTGTATTTTAGGCAAGTGGAAATGTATAAGAGAATATATGACATGTGTAACAATTTGATAACCTATCTGTAATTTTAATTTTGTGGTTGATTGGGTCGATACCTTTATTTATTTTTTTCTGTATTTAAGTTCTAGGTTAGCAGGACCTTGTCTGCTTTGTTCACCTCTGTATTTGAAAATAAATACTTGCTGAATAAATAAATGAATGAAATCTGTTCCATATGAATGTTAAGAAATGAATCTTGCTAGGTATTTTGAAGTCCTAGTGGTGCAGTGGTTAAGAACTCAGCTGCTAACCCAAGGGTTGGCAGTTTGAATCTCAATGGGGCATTTCTACTCCGACCTATAGGGTCGCTATGAGTCAGAATCAACTTGAGGGCAATGAGTTTGGGTTTTGAGGTATAGTGGCACAACATTATTGCAGCAACCAGTATATGACATGCAAAGGAATTTGAACTTTGTTTCCTGAAAGATATGGAAAAGTTTTAAGCATGCTGGTGCTTAAACATATAACCAGATATTTTCAATATAATGAATAAATTTAAAGAATTTTATTTTTGTATGCCTTAGGGGTGAACCAGTTAAAATATTTTATCTTTTTTGACCAGATAGCCCTTCAGAATGGGGAATTTTTGAGTAAATGAAAAAGAAATATATGGAATGTCAAAGATACAGAAGCAGGGAAGCACAAAATATTTTTGAGGAGGAATGATTGAAACCTTTTACTTCTGAGGGGTAGCTTATGGACATTAGCCAACAAGACAGAAAAAAATATGTATATATCTATTTTGGCTTTGTCATTAACTGAGTAACTTGTGTTCACTTAACCTCCTTTGCCTTAGTTTCCTCTTTGTAAAATAAAGCTTTGAAGGTGCATCAACCCTTTGATCGTTCTAGTTCTAAGTATTTTTATCTCTCTGAATAATAATAAATATACCTGAAAAGACTGACTAGGACAATCAGTGGAGGACACTAAAGAGCAGGCTCTTTACCTTGGTCTTCACTTAACAGGCTTTAAAGTTTCACTTAAAATTTTTTTTTAACTATATCTTTGATTTTATTTATCTCATATGAATTATGTTCATTATCACATATATAAAGAATATAATAAGCAAACATTTAAAAATCAAAAGTCATCTAACATCCCAAATCTGAGAGATAACTCTGGTGTTTAACCTTCATGACAGATTGATGAGTCTGTTTACTGAAAACGTTGGACTTACATAAAATGTTAACCCACTTTTTTCACTTAGTACATGATATACATTCTTTCACATCTGTACATTTTTTTCTTCTGTGTCATTCCGAATGGAGGCATAGCATTCCTTTTTACAGTTGTGTCATTATGGAACTAATCCCCCTTGTTCAACATTCAGGTTGTTTTTCGCGCCTGTTATTGACTAGCACTATTGGATGACTGGAAAAAATAGTATTGTCAGAAACTGAAAACCTGGACAGTGATTCTTTTCCGGGGAATATGATGAGGCACATTTTGGATGGATCGATCTGAAGGAACAACACAGCATCCATTTCCAAAGGGTCTTAAAACCTGTTGGAAATCTGAATGTAGAGGATGAGATTAGGATTTGGGAGGAATTAATTCTGTGGTGAGAACTGAAGTTTGAGATGTGGGAGTTTCCTGAGCAAGGGTTCAGAGAGGGTATAGGCTTTTAAAGCTCAAAAAAGGAAATGTATGTTAGGGTGTGGGTATGTTATGAGGTTGAACGGACCAGGTCGTTGTAGCACTACCTTATGGCACAAAGACAAAACAAAAATTGCCCCGTGTGTGCTCAGTATGAAGACTGCCTATTCCAAGCGAAGCTTTTAGGTTATTTCCATACACACACACATATATATACATCGGTACCTAGCATTTTTGTCAATAAAAGAAAAAAATATTTTATAAGAAGCTGTATTTCTCCTTTTAAAGAGTTCTCTCTGTGTGTATTTATTTCTTGTTGTTTGATTTGCTTCTTTTGGTTTGTTCTTTTTGATTGTGTTAAAGCTTGAAGAAAATCTTACAAAGTTTGTCCTTATCATTTCCTTTCTAAGTATTAAGGTAGAAGCCTCCGTCAGATCTCCAGAGCAATGCTTAGTTTTTTTGAAACTACACAAATTAGGAAATGCTAGTTGAACTATAAATACGTATCTGCCTTCTCCATCCTTGGGTTGTTGCCTAATGCTATATATAGTTACAGTTATGAACAAACTAAAATTCAGCTCTAAAGGTGAAGGAAAGTAGATATTTCAAGACAAAACCATAAAATGAGAAGAAAGCATATTGTGTCATTCCAAATATGGGGCTGTGTATATTTCTGCTATCAGTATTAGGCAGAAGCTTGCCCAATATTGTTTACAAGAGTCCTCAAATCGGAAAGGTGTATCTTTATTTTTCCCAGTATTAATCAACTCCTGCTGCCAGGAAATTCTTCCTTAAAGTAAGCTAAAGCTTGCTTGATTCAATTTAAATCATGATTACACAGAGCTAAGAAAATACCGTTGAGGGTGGTTTCTCTTCCACACCCATTGTAAGTATCCACGTGAATACACACACTGCCCCCCTACCCCCAACACAGGCACATCAAATTACAGGTCTCAAATTATCCCCCATTTCCCTACCTTATACATGATAGCTTTTGTTTTTGTTGGTAATCATTTTAATAGTATCTCAGTCCTGTGTGAGGACAGGAGAAATTATGTTCACAACAGCACTGACCAATATTTAGAAATGTGCTCCGAAGCCCAGGATACCCCTGGCAGAAGGTGTCTACCATAACTGAAGCCCAGACGCCATCAGGCACTTTTTCGCAGGTACCAGAGACACATTAGTCTTTCAATTGACAGATTTGATGCCTTTTTACATATTAAGTGTATTTTGCTTTGCATTATAAATGGTGGAGGGCCAGAAACAATTTCTATGCAAGTCGTGGCAATCTTTATCTACACAGGACACACTCCTGTAAAATTAAAGTTCTGCTCAAATAACTTTTTTTTCTGAGTGATGAGTCACAAGAGAAAGAATTTCTTACTTTTGAATTAACGCATATCCATTCAGTAACCACTGTGACTGAAAAAATTCATCCTTTTTATATTTTCCAGTATTATTTGTCTTTCAGAGATAAATAGAGAGAGGAAGGGAGGGAGGGAGGGGGAGCGGGAAGGAAACATTGGAGAGAAGGAAGGAGGGAGGGGAAGATCTTTACAAATGAAAGGCCTGATGAGATCTTTAATAACATTTAGCAAGCACCTACTATGCTTCTGTGTGCTGTGCACTTTGCATGAGAGTTTTCATTTAATCTCTCCAATAATCCTGTGAGCAGCATGGTGACAGTGACCATTTAAGAAAGGAACATGTAGAGTTTTGAGTGGCAGTTGAAGGTCTTGACACTAAATGTTTGGTACCTGGTTGGTTCCTGGAAAAAAAAAAAAAAAAACAAAACCATCTCTCATGCACCTGAGTACATTACCCACTTTCCAAATTAGATGTGCCCGTGTGGTTTATACTCTCATGCATTTTCCAGTGTCTCTATGAGGTAGAAATTAGGCAACGAGTATTCCTGCTGCCACACTGAGAACTGCTGAGGAGAAAAGACAAGGACATGTCAAGTGGCTTGCCTTAGATCATATAAACAGTAGTGAGATTACTGGAAATTGAATTTAGGCCTCCTGACTTGCCGTTGTCCATGTCTCTGAGCTCTAAAGACGTTTCCACGAATTAAGTACAAAGGGTTAATGGAAGCTAGGAGGTAAATTGTAAAATTATTCCCTCTCGTGTTTGAATCTCTTGTGTTTGTATGTTTTAAACAGATGTTTTCGTTGGTTTATTTAATTGATTTTACTTCTGCTAACACTCTCCATACTGCCTTTTAGATCAGAAAAGGATGATATTATATGAATTTGGTTCACTGCTGACTTGTTGCCAGGTTTCATCATTGTAAACAGACCGATTTAATCTATATTGATTCAAACGCTGTGTTGAAGCGATTTTTATAAGAGATTATATGGACAAATCAGATGTGATGCAAGAGCAATTATTGGCTGTTTGTGTTTTGCAGTCACAATATGGAGCTTCGGTTTCTGCCAAACCTGAACTACCCCTCTTTTGCACTCCTATTGATCTGGTGGACATTAGCGTGGAAATGGCTGGAATGAAGTTTACAAATCCTTTTGGTCTTGCTAGTGCAACTCCAGCTACCAGTGCATCTATGATTCGAAGAGCGTTTGAAGCTGGATGGGGTTTCGCTGTGACCAAAACTTTCTCCCTTGATAAGGTAAGAAAATATTTTTAAAGTCATCTTTACATGCCTATCATGCACTTTAATTAGGGAATGCATACTATACTGGAAAGATTTTTTTGACCAAGAAATGATAGTTATTAAACTATTTGACTACACTGGAAAGACAAATGAGCACTTTATACACAAATGCCTGTTTGAGATCTTTTTAACATTTAGCAAGCACGTACTGTGGTTCAGAGTGCCATGTACTTTATATAAGTGTTTTCATTGGATCCTCCCAATAATCCTGTCAGATACCACCATTACAGTGATTATTTAAAAAAAAAAAAAAAAGTAAATTTACAGTTTTGTATGTTAGTTGAAGATTTTGAGATTAACAATTTGGACCTGTTTGCTTCCTGAAAAAAGAAACTCCCCTCATGCACACGAGTACATTATTCAGACATAAGTTTTTTTCCTTTCTTTCCATGCCTTCTGTCCCATGGCAGAAGAGGAGCATATATTTCTCATTGTATATGGTTTCAAGAGTGTCACAAACATAAATATTACAAAAGTGACTATTTCATTTAATAATTGCAACCCCATGAATTCCTATTTTGATGTTCTTTTTTTGTGATTTTGGGATGTGTGTGAATGAAGACGCTTGAACTCAGAGAGACAGTGGATTTGTTTTGCATAAAATTCTGTGATCTAACTCATGTCAAAAGGAATCTTTCAGTGTAATTTGTTGGTGCTGGTTATGAATAGGTTTCTTTTTGAACTTTTGAATGCAGAAACTTTCTCCAAAATACATATACCTTGGGAGTCATGTGGCATTGTGACTTTGTACTCACACCAGAAGTGGACACACTAAGTAGAAAATGAAGTCTATATTGAAGTTGAGATTCATTCATTCTTTAAAGTACACAATGCATATACATTCTTTAAAGTACACAATGCATATACAAAATATTTTCACAGAAGCAAGTGCATGTTTTCAAAGATTCCATTCTTAAAGGATTTTGAATTAGAAAAGAACAGCAGAATTAAGCATTCTTAGACCCTTTACTGATAACATTTTAAATGCTAAACCTATTGATGTATTTAGTACTAACCGGTAGTTAGTAA
This sequence comes from Elephas maximus indicus, assembly GCF_024166365.1. Classification (NCBI taxonomy): domain Eukaryota; kingdom Metazoa; phylum Chordata; class Mammalia; order Proboscidea; family Elephantidae; genus Elephas; species Elephas maximus. The sequence goes on from NC_064821.1 coordinate 143,129,217, forward strand.
TAATTAATGTATAAGAATGTATGAATTTAGTGGCTAAGAAAAGGGTGTCATTATTTAAATCAGCCTAATCCTTAGGCAAAGAAAATACTAGAGAACAAACACGCCCCATTAAGCACTTTCCTTCTTTCTTTCTCCTCTTACTAGGATCAATAGCCGGCATTATTATGGCTAAAACATTATGGCTGTCTTACTCTGACAGCCTTCCAGGATGCTACATGTAAGAGTGGTGAAGAAAAATCTAGAGACTCCTCATGAGTGTGGAAGCCACTGCATGAAAAAAAATCAGATTTTTAAGTAGCCAAGTAAAGGGATGTTATTCCTTTCAAATAATTAGGCTAAAATTAAAAAAAAAAAAAAAAAAAACTTCCATTAAACAAAGTGCAAAAATGAATAGAGAATACTGGCTTCCGCTTTAGAATACCATGAGTCAATTGTTTACAACCTGTGTAGAATTTTGGTGGTGTATTTGCCTTTGTTTCAATTCATCCTGTGAAGCTGTAATCAGATGGTTAATCTGTTGGGGGAAAACTGAGTCTCAGATAGTATTTAAAGACTATGTATTTGTTGTTCTATTTTAAAAATTTATATGTAAACAGTTTTAGGTGGCTAATGGGGGACATGTGAAGAATCGTAGCCAAAAAATAAAAGTGCTTGCTTTGAATTTGCTGTTTCTTGGCTTGTGAAAATTGAATTCTGATTAATCAGAGACTTCTATCTTTACTCTGTTGGTGACATGCACTGATTTGTGATGCTGTCTCTTTCAGCAGCCTAGGAGTAGTTCCTTTTATTAGGATCACCAGCAGAAAGAAATGTGGAAGCTAACTTCCCTTCCTTCTAAACCCCCAATTTGAATTTAATCTATCAATTCCGAAGTCTGTGGTGCTGGTTCAAAAGGAGAGTTATGAACAAATGCAAATTAAATTTGGCACATGAAACCTAATGACCAGGGCGTGGTGGGGGGGGGGAGTTAGGACCCTAGTTTACTTTCTTTGATGATGGGTACGACAAAATATTTGTACAGAGACTATTTTAAACATATTTGTGCAGACTGTAACGACAAATATAATGGTGCCACCTTGAGCTTATATAATGCTACTTTCTATACAAGATTTAGCAAAATATTCAGTTTGCGTCCACTTTTTTGTTCTGCTTTGCTTTCTTATACTGTGATTGAATCTGTTGTGAATATATGTCTTAGGAGCTGTGTGCTTTCTTATTGATGAAATGCTGTAGCATACAACTCAATAATATGAGCACACATTACTGAGTTTTCTCACATTTTATTAAAATATTATATGTACTATATATTTGTGTAACATTATAGCACACAAATTTAGATTAGTCTTATTATAATTTATTATGCCAATTCAAAAAGCTACTTAAAATGCATTAAAATTCAGAATCTTGACATTTGAAATTTGGATGTTCTTGATATGACAAAGGTTATTCTATGGAGTTTTGTTATCATATGAAATATTAATATTTCAAAATACAGTTTTGATGAAGCACAATTTGCCGAGCCTGCATATGATAAAGAAATTAAACGCTTGCCAAGGGAGTTCAGTAAAAATTAGAGCCCTGCCTGAACATCTGCTGGAAATTTTATTATCCTGTCCTACTGACAGTGTGGCTCCCTCGTTGTTTTTCTAGATTGACAGCTGAATATTGCACTGATTTCTGCAGCAAATTTGTTTAGGTGAACTTTGTTTCCTTTTTTTTTTTTTCCTATTTCCAGAGTTCAGAACATGCTTTTGATTTTCATCCTGTATTTTTTTATACTCTTGACATTTGTAGATGCCAGATTGAGGTCTAATATGCTGTAGCAACGATAGACCATTGACTTACAGTGAAATGCCAGTTGATATCTCAGTAAACAGAAATATTATTATTCTTTACTGTGCAGTTTGTATAAAAGCTGTATGTGCTTTCTTTAGGGAGCCAAATGATCAGATTTTTAATGTCAAAAATAAAAAGATCTGTGTTTCCTTCTGTGTTAAATAACATCAAAGATGGATTTTATTAACTATATTCTTCCTCCCAAAATCATTCTTTCCAAGAATGTCCCAAAATACCTAGATTGCTTTTCTTGAGTTTAAGTTTTATAAAAATGATAAAATAATGTTTAAAATATAATTATAAAAATTATGTTTCTATATAAATATATTTTGAGTTCAAGTTTAAATTTTAAGAAGTCAAGGATAAATCAACCTGCCAAGATTAAAGTAAAGCTAAATGATCAAAACAAATTGGATAAATGCTCTTTTAACTGGGAATATTAGAAATGGTTTGGACTTGACATAGAATAACCTCTTGACCTGTGTTCGCAAAATATTGGTAGGAAATAGGTGTAAAAAAAAAAATTATTTTCACTAGCTGTCTCCATGAATTTTGTCCTCACGGGGAAATATGATTTATATACTACAAGTGGATAGAACCTAATGCAATTTGCATATATCTTTATCGTTATACAGATTGATAAACTAACAAGAAAGTGTTTATTACTATCCTGAATCAAATTCAAACTTTAGCAACAGTTCACTTCGTTTATAAGGTATATACAGGAATTGGAGTAAACTCGTGATTGATTCTTAATTAGAAAATACGTTGAATGTACATGCTTTGTCTTAATAAGTATCAGATGTTGAGTAAATAGGTCCCTCTCAACATAAGATTCTGAAAAACTAAAAATTGGGAAATATTTAAGATTCTTCATTATTTCTTTGGAACCAAAGTAGTGATTGTAGCTGTTTTCATAAAATGTAACCTTATACCACATAGCAGAATGCTTACTGTATAGAAGAGATCCGATAAATATTCTATAAATGTTTGTTGGATAAATAAATGAATAAATCGATTTTTTAGCAGCAGCATATTGAGTTTTTGTTTTTCAGCTACATGAACAGGCAGTTACAAAAAATTGACCATTCTGAGGACTGATCTCAATCAAAGGTGAAAAGGCCAATTTTAAATTTTCATATTGTCTGTTTTAGAACATGTATACATGTCTAATAATGAAAATGTCAGTGGGATTTCTCAATGTGTTTTAACACTTAAGTTGTTTCCTAAACCTTTAAAATACAGAGAAGTTTTGATAAAAAAGAGTAAAAATCACACAATATTAAGAAGGGACATAGAAATCATCTGGCCCAACTATCTAGGTACATATGTCAATAGTCTTGATAGAAGAAAGGTAACCTGTTCTTGAATGTTTCCCATTAAAAGGAGTATGCTAGATCCTTAAGGCAGCTTGCTATAGCTATGTTGTTACTTGCTATCAAGTTGACTGCAACCCATGGCAACCCCATGTACAACAGAACCAAGTGTTGCCCACTCATGCCTCATCTTCACAAACTTTGGTATGCTTGAGTCCATCATTGCTGCCACTGTGTATTTTGAGTGCCTTCCGACCTAGGGGGCTCATCTGCCAGCACTATACAGAACAATATTCTATTGTGATCCATAGAGTTTCACTGAATGATTTTCTGAAATAGATCATCAAGCCTCTCTTCCTAGTCAGCCTTAGTTTGGAAACTTTACCGAAACCTGCCTACCATGGCTGGCACTCCTGATATTTGAAATACTGGCTGCAGAGCTTCCAGCATGATAGCAACGTGCAAGCCACTACAGTACGACAAACTGATAGATAAGTGGTGGGCTCTAGCTATGGAAGGATCTAATTTTATAAACCCCGAAATCTACTTTCTCATAAGTTCCATCCATGTTTTCTAGTTCTGCTCTCTGAGACACCATGGAATATGTTAGTACAACTTATTACCATAAAGAAATTATTGATTTTAAAGTAGGTTCTTTTTTATTTTGTCTTGTTTTTCCAAGTAAATATATACCCTAGAGAAAGGCTAACAAATATGAAGAGGCAGTGCAATGTAGATAAAAGAGCTGTAGCCTGGGATCCTCTGTACAAAACTATTTCTAAATCATTATCTTGGGCATGGTGTTTAATATTGTAGGTTGTTGTTGTTTTCATCATCATTATTATTCATATTATTGTCATTGGAGTTAGGTGCTATCAAGCCAATTTCGACTCATAGCAACCCCATGTGACAAAGTAGAACTATCCTATAGGGTTTTCTAGGCTGTAATCTTTACAGGAGCAGATCGCCAGGTCTTTCTCTTGCAAAGCCACTGGATGGGTTTGAGCCACTAACCTTTTGATTAGCAAAGGAGCACTTAACCATTGTACCACCAGGGTTCCTTATTCATATTATTAACAGCTGTTTATTGAGTACTTAGAATTTATAGACATCACTAAGTGTTTTTAATCAAGCAAATACAAGGTCAGTTCAGATTCAAGAAGTAAGGAAATGCCATCATTTATTAATGAGAGGAATAGCAAAATCATAGTTCAAAAGGGTATGCTTACAATATGGAACATGATTGCAGCCATCTTTGAAAATGGTCTATCTAGCCTGCCTTCTGATCACTGTGATTCACATCCCTCCCATATGCAAAATGTAACCACCCCTTTTCAAGATACCGAAAATGTCATCCAGCATGACATTAGGCTCTGTCCATGACCTTGTGATCTTCATCAACTTCAAATGTATATGAGGCTCCTTGGATGCGGCTTCTCTTTATCCAGAAATCTATGAAACAGAAAGACAAGTTATCTTCCCCTATAGACCCAGTTGCTGCTGAGTTAATTTCAACTCATGGTGAGCCCATGAGTGAGTAGAACTATGCTCCATAAGGTTTTCAATGGCTGATTTTTTAGAAGTAGGCCTTTCTTCCAAGGTGCATTGGGTTGACTCAAACCACCAACCTTTCAGTTAGTATCCAAGGTGTGTTAACCACTTGCACCAACCAAGACCCCATACATCCATGAGGAAACGATATGGGCAAGATCACCATGATATATATATATATATATATATATATATATATATATATATCTCATAGAAGTCACTGGTCCATAGCAATTTTGAAATTTATTTAAGCACATGTTGTTGGGGTCCTCTATAGGGCAGGATACATTCCTTGATTGAGATTAGGGTATGTTCCTTGATTAAGCTCTAATTCTTCCTGTCAGTGGTTCCTGCTCCCTGGCAGGTTGTTTGTACCTGCCATTGGCTCTGCTCCCTGGGCCCTTGGTACTATGAGATTTATTTTTTTAGAAATGACTCATTGAGTAGTCTTTCCAACCTGTGCCTACCCATAGAGTGTTAGAACCCTTATCCTCATTTTCATTTTGAATTATCTCTTTTAGTTCTAGTCAGCAGTGATGTCATTACAAAACTCTCTTTAAAACTTTGTGAATCTATTAAGAGCTGACTCCATGCCCTAAAGATACATCTATAATTCTTTTTGAGACAGATATTTCTCCACTTTGGGTCCTGCTGCTTGCACTGTGGATTCTTAGAATCCTTACTGTCTACCTGAGAGAATCTGCTAGGCTCTGCTTCAAATCTTTCTAATGCCTTAATAAAGTGGCTTACAGCAACACTCTTGGTTTGATCTTTAACCTGAAGTCATGTCTCACTTTGAGAATAGCTTTTTACATCTGGGAGAGACTGTGTATAAGGAACAGTTTTATTTTTCAACTCAGCAAGTTCTGGGCATTCTTTAATTTGCTGTAAATTTTTCTTAAATAGATGCTTCTTTATTTCTTCTTTCTCTTCCATTACCTTATTATTCATTGATAGAAACACTCAACTGATACTTTCAGCATTCTGTCCAGAAATTTCCTTAGATCTTCAAATGCATTGGGTATGTTTTCTATATTCCAAATTATCACCAGCAACATTCTTGCCAGTTGTTCTGCCATTACATAATACAGGCTCAGGGCGGGTTAACCACTAAGCAAAGTACGTACTGGCTTACAGTAAACCAGTACCCATGGATTTCATTGTGTTTACTTACTAATCTGTAGTGCACAATTTCACATGGGTTTCACATCTCTGATGTGGTGATAAACAGATGAAATTGTGCACTACAGTTTAGGAAGTAAGCAGAAGTAAGCCTGTGCATATGTTGCTTATTGGGTGATCCATCCCCGTAACAGACTGCTCTTTTCCCAGCCTCCAATGACAATTTTCACACTGCATTTCAAGCCTCCACTGAAATTTGTCCACCATTTTTCCAACCTTTGCTAACAGCCTATTCTCAGCTTTTTAAGCTTCCACCTGCCTCTCATTCCCAAAGTGAATGGCCCATGCTTTAGGATTTTGCAATGTTAGCAAACGTAACTGATTTCTGTACTATCTTTCTACTGCTGCACATCAAAAAAAAAAAATTTTTTTTTTACAAACTACCCAACAATTTGATGGCTTAAAACAACAACCAGTAATCGTCTCTTGATTCTGTATGTTGGCAATCTAGTCAGGTCTCATCTGGGTTAACTTACCTTTGCTCCATGTGGTATTGGCTGGCCTCACTCATGTCTTTGCAATCAACTGACAGACTGCTTAGTGCCTGGCTGTTCTTGATGGCTTCATTCGCATGACTAGGTCCTCAGATGAGATGACGGGGCCTGTCTCTCTCTATGTGGTCTCATCTTCAAGGAGGCTACATTACTCTAGTTCACAAGGTGGTGGTGTTCTAAAAAGGCAAGAGGGGAAATTACAAGGCCTCTTGAAGCCTAGGCTTATAAATCACACAACATGATTTCGGTGGTTAGAGCAAGTCCCAAAAAACCCATCGCTGTCGAGTCAGTTTACAAGGCCGTACACAGAAATATTTCCTCCCATCAAAAGACTTTAATTCACTACACCAGGATTTGAATCAAGGTCTAACTGGAACAGGCTGCTCAGCCATGTCTTGAACAGTACCTGTGGTATATATTTCCCTTCTGTATCCTGTCTCTGTCTCCAAGTATGATTTTGGTGTTAGCTCCTCTAAAAGTTAAAAGTTAACCAATGTTTCCCCTAAGACCATGGAAAAATAAGTGCTATCCATCTAAGGCTGTCAAACAGGACGATGGTCACCAGGATGGCACCAGTTACCCCCTGGGCTGATGGGATAATGGCAGGAAAAGATTAACATGTTTGAGATGTGACCACCAAAACCACACAGAAAGAGAACGAACGTTCCACAAGTTCCTAAAACTCAGATCCCCTTTTCCCTATAAAACTCCAGCTGGCCTCCAGTTTCTCAAGACAGATAGGTTTAGGAGGAGATCATTCCCCTCTGTCTCCATACAATGATATATAATAAAGCTCTCGCTACCCACCTCACCCCTGTCTCAAGAATTGGCTGTTTGTAACAGGTGGCTCTAACTTGCAAAACTGTGGTAACATAACCTATTGCTGTCGAGTCCTTTCCAACTCATAGCGACCCTACAGAACAGAGTAGAACTGGCCCATAAGGCTTCCAAGGAGCAGCTGGTGGTTTCGAAATGCCGACCTTTTGGTTAGCAGTCAAACACTTCACCACTGTGCCACCAGAGCTCCGAACTAAGGTCTATTTGATTGCAAATTCAGGCTCCTCAGATTCATGCTCCTTTAGAATTTATCCTCTCTGGGCCTCATTATTTTATATTTGAAATGAGGGCACTTTGGCTGCATCAGTGTTCTGCAGAGACCAGGAGTTTAGCTGAGCAGGTGTACTGAGGACCCTTCACCCTGTGCTTCAAGCAGAGCGGCAACTTTGCTTTTATTTCTCTTGAGGTTCTATGTATACTTTTATTACGAGAGAGTGAGAGATATACACTGTCAGTGAGAGAGGGAGAGATACAGAGAAAGAGAGGCAGACTGAGGGAGACAGAGAATGCTTATTAGTACTCTTTAAAAAAAAAAAATTGAACAAATGGATTGAGCCCAATTATCTTTAAGTCCATTTTTTTTCTGAAAATCCTCTACTTCTGTGAATCTATTATCATCACATACCAATCTTCTTCCATACTATTTTCCCCAATCCATGCTGGCCACCTTTCTAGTTTTCCAACATGGCAGGCACCCTCCTATCTTAGGGCCATTTGGCTTGATGTTTACTCTGCCTGGAATGCTCTGCCCTCAGATCTTTACATAATGGGTTCTTGCTTCTCATTCAGTTCTCAGATCAAAAGTTACCCCCTCAGAGGAGCCTTTGCTGACCACACAAAGTCTCTGAGCCACATGACCCTGGTTGTTTTTTTCTTCACTGTACTTATTGCCATATGAACTCACCATGTTCTTGATCATTTATTTGTTTACTCATTCATTTTCTTTTAGCCTCTTGAAGGTAAGTGCAATAAAAAGACGAATGTTGTGTCTCTTGCTCACTATCGTCTACCCAGTGCCAAGAACAATGTCTGGCAGATAGGACGGACTCAATACATACTTGTTAGATGAATGAATAATTAGAGGGTTCTAATTTGAATCACAATTCCACATGACAGCTCTTCAGTTACTTGGAGACAGCTCTCATGTCCTATCCACAGCCTTTTCTTTTTTCTTTCTAAATAGTCCTGTTTTCCTTCACATAATAAGGTTTGCAGACATTTTACCATGTAGGTTGTCTGCTCTCCCATGTGAATTTCAAGAAACTTTTTTCAATCCACATTATCTTAATTGAGAGGAAGTTGCCTGCATTTGTACAAATTGTTAGCACATATCAACCAGATGAGTATTCAGGAATAACACTGTCAGGACTATAAATGCTAAAAATAATATTTAGAGTTGTTAAGACAAATTTCACAAATACATTACATAGTAATATTTTAGAGCCTGCCTAATTCTCTTTGGATTACAGTAGAGAACATCACAATTTACTTTTGTAATTTGCTTTGGAAGGCCTTATCAAAAACAGAGATTGGGAATTTTTAAAACATTAAATCAAACTGATTTATTTTGTTACTATTAAGAGTTTCTATATCACCTTGTCATGAAAGACTGTGGAATAATAAATGAACACCAGTCCAGTGCATTGTTTTCACTGCTATACTTCTAGCTCCAAAATTGTGTACATAACGAATTATGATTTTTTATGCGATTTTTTTTATTGTTTTCCTGATATATACCTAGTATAAAACTAAAGAGTTATAATTATCTAAATAAATTCAATGTAAACATCTCATCTGGAGGACTTTTAACATGCTAAAATCACAAATGATTTCTGTGTAGTAATAGTTTGATTGTCTTCGGGTTAAATTTTTTAATTGTTTAGATTTCTTTTATTGAAATTTATAAAATTGATACATTGTCAAATGACTTTATTTAAAGGATACAGTTTGAATGTGATAGTCCTATGGGAGATTCCATCTAAGTGTTCAGTTTGGGACTATTTAGCTAGCTCTTCTATAAAACAACGTGGATATCTTCAAGAACATAAGAATGTGTGCATGCTTGTACACGCATTTGTGTGTATGCTTGCAATATTGAAGCTAAATCTTGCAAGTTAGAATCTAACAAATACACCATTATCTGTCCCTGAAGTTCTAAATTGATGACAGTTTGTAACCATGCCATGTATGCCAGACTTTGCTTATTGAATACAATAAGCAAATACACAGATTAGTGTGTATATTTGCTATTAAGTAGAAATCATTTAATTGTAGCCAAATTATTATTTTTTGAACAAGTAGAACATTGAAGCTCTTTAAACTGCCCCAATGTTTTTTTACATTCTATTTCACAATTTGGGCTAGATGACTATGAAATAGACTAATCAATTTCCCAATGTAATTACGTCTTCACCTCTTTTCCGTTTCAGGCTGTGATTTCACACTTGTTAATTAGTTAATCATTTTAGTAGAGTGGACAAGGTGAGACTCAAATAGACTTTTTAATAATATAAATTGTCATGTATAATTTTGATCTGGGCTAGCCTGTAAAACTTTTCTTATAACAAAAATACCTCTTATTCAGATCCTTTTTTTTTTTTTTTAAGCATCTGGTATTAAGGTTAATGGAAAATTCTCATAATTATGGCTTAATGGAAATTTCTTTAAGTAAAATCCTGCTGTTTGAGAAACTGATTTTACCCTTACTCTGTCTTGCATAATTTTTTTTTTTGGAGATTTTAAATTCAACTAGCTAATAATCTCTATATTCCAAATAGGGAGTTGTTTTAACATAGGGTGCACTGAATGTTTGTTTCTGGTAGTGGAATCATTTGGAAAAAGATGGGCTGGTTACACGACTTGTCACAGAATTGTACATGCAGAAATTGTTGAATTGCTGTGTGCTTTGTTGTGTACCTTTTCACCACAATTAAAAAAAAAACAAAACTCCACATTCTGGATCTGTTAAAATGATGAAGTCTTTGGTTGAAACTTAACATGAGTTAAGTTCCATATTACTTTCCTTGGCTCTGCATTTTATGTGTCTTTAACAACATTCCAGTCATTATTAAGTAAGAATATTCTTTATCCTTCTTAAAACATTAAATATAAAACCCAATCATTACTGTGACCTCAATGCTCAACATATTTACGACATTTCAAATTGGGCAACTGAGAGCTTGACATAACTAACGCCATGATGAACCTATATAAGTTTTCCTCCTTCCTCTGCCAGCCTCCTCCTTCCCATACCTCTGTTAAAGACTTTGGGCCTAATATTAATGATTTTGTTCTTTGTTTTAATCTGATACAAACAATTTTGTTCTGTCCCACCACCTGTGACTTACAACCCCCCACAGGAAAATCAGAGCCCAGGTAGGTGTCTGATATATATCTCTTTAGTCTGATAAAGAGTCTTTTGCCACTATCTTGTAATGAATTACTCCTCTTGACCATATGTCCGGCCAGGTAACTACAAAGACATTTCTAATCCTGTAAGAGTCTATATAAGCTCTAATGTAAAATTACTCTTTGGGACTCCATAGAGACAGCCTGTGTCACTGCCAGATTCCTGATGATGTATACATCTCCTCAATAAACCTTCTCTCTCTTTCTGACATGGAGTATGTCTCATTGGCTCGACTGCTCCAGGGCAAAGACCCTAACTGGGTAACATTACTGTATTATCCTTCTTAAAAAAATTAAATATAAAACCCAATAATTACTGTATGGTCAACTTTTTAATCAAAGGCTTGTAGGTACATTGGCTATTTTGTTGCAAGACTTACTAAGTTTTAGTAAAATTGTAGTTCCTGTTATTCTACTTTTTCTTACATAATTTACAATGTGCTTCATACTCGGTCACCACTACTTTGAAATAATGTGTCATTAGATGCACAAGGAAGGTATTGGTGTTTTAAAGGAGTGTTCACTCAGGCTGCCCTTTCACACACAGTTACCTTTTCTTACCCTACTTCACCATCTGCTTCTTTTACTTCAGTGAAGTCTGATTGCTGCCCTTTCATCCTGCTCTGCAGTTCATTTGCATCTTTTTACACAATATCCCATATGTTTGTAACCGTTTCTCACTTCTCTCCTGGCAAACCCTCTCCTTCTATTAAAATTTAAATTTACCTAAAACTGTAATCAAATAAAGTGCCACTTTTAAGTAGGTGGACAGACTGGGTGTATCCCGAGAGTTCTTGCTAATGTCCTTTATTTATTTTCTTTTTTATCTCATTTTCTCAACACAAATTTATAAGGCCCTGACAATGTAGTGTGTGTGTGTGTGTACATACATATGCGAAAATGGTTTACCTGAAAAACTGAAATTCTAGTTCAGAATGTATTTATATACCAAAAGGCAGGAGATGACTGAATGTTGACGTGAAACAGTAAGGACACTTAAGACTAAAAGGGCACTTAATAAGGTGTATTTTTCTTATTTATTTATTTTTTTTCAAGTGAGAAAAATGACTTCACCTTTGAGCCGGGTCTGTACTCTAAGTAGCAGAGATAACATGTGGACATCCAGGATCATGAGGGTGCTAAACATATTTAAAAGATTTAGAATAACGCAGCATAAAATGACAGCTGCGTAGAGACTGTGGGAAAGGCCTGACCTGTAAGGCTAAGAATTTAAATGTGATTGTGTGGAGACAACAGGGAACCTGAAGAGGTTTTAAGTGGGGAAATTACATAATTCAATTTGGAGGTCACTGTTAATCATAATATAAATCTTATTCACCATTTCAGCAATAATTTCTACTTTTCCCCTCATGCAACTCTCTTTTTTGATTAAACCAGTCTGGACTTTTTGACTTTTGCTTGTGTCGTCTATACCTTAATTTGGCCATTCCTCGTTCATAGGAAGACATCTCCTCCTATTCAAATATAAAAATCCAAACCATCTTTCAAGGCAGTGATGATCCTAGTGATGGCTATCTTCTCTTCATTCTCTGAGCTTTTGTACGATTTATGATCCATACTATTCAGCTGACACTTATAAAATTGAATAGGTTCTTTATGTGGTGTGCGTGTGTGTGTGTGTGTGTGCATGCCTGTGTGTGTCTATTTTCCCTGCCTGGATGCTAGCCTCTGGAATGCAGGTCCTGTGACCTTCAGGCAGTGCCAGGTAAAATGCCTTGCAAATGGAGGAGCCAGCAAGTGCCTATTGACTAGCCCCCTGGTCTAATCAGCAGGACAGTTTGGTTTTGGAATGTAATACACTGCTCAGCATATTATAAATGTTAGATTAGTAAATAATATTAACCATTAAAGACTAGTTTTACTTTACAGGATAAATATAACTTTGGGTAGTATTTTCTAGGAGACATACATTCTTTTAAGCTAACTCCTTTTTCTCCTGAGTGATTGTACGGGTGCTTTTATGGGTTCTTCTGAATCTCTGTTCATAGCTTACTTCCAATGCAACCTATGAACCCTTTGAGTACCTCAGTTTTTCTCTAATGAGACTTGTTTGTCTTTCCAGAAGTCCTTATTAAACAGAGTTTCAACTGACCTCACTATGCCTTATTTTATATGGGTCCTTTAACTGGTCCACAGGAAAATCTTGCTTATCCTTTAACCAATCCTAGGACTGCAGACTGGTTCCGTGGGGTTACATCTCTTTTAGCTCATCTTCCAGCAGCAAACAACTCAGTATCCACCCTTTGGACATGTCGAGCAGGAGTGGGCCCTGTCCATTGTGTACCACCCTTTCAAAAGGAAAAATTGAGGGGAAACAATCACGTGTTCTGAGGAGTCTTTTTGCAGCCCCTCCCCTGGGATTTGAGGTAACAGTGGGACTCTTAACACATCGTTAGCACCTGACAAAGAGATCATTTTATAATCTCCAGCAACCCTGTCTTTTTCTTCTTTTTTGTACTCTTATTGGCGTTGAAGTGCGTAAGAGTTCCCTGAAAAAATTTTTGTCATCTACTTGGACATTTCTGCAAGGGGAACATTTTACTTTTGTGACTGATTTCTGTTTCCCTTAAAGTCTCAGCCAAAATTTACATTTCAGTGTATTACATTATTAAAATCTATGTTGAATTTTAATTACTGACAATGTTAATTTCATGAAAACATATTATGGAAAAAAAAATCCTTAAATTTTATAAAATCTCTTTCATACTGATTTTTTTTTTTTTTATATCATGTGCATTTTTTACATGACAGCAGGATTGTTTTACTCCAGATCTTGCAAGAAACAGATACCAAGATGTGGTTGAGGATTTTATTAGGTGAAATGTGTATGAGAAAAAATGTGGAGAGAATCAGGATGGCTGGGAGAGTTGTAAGATAGAATTGTTAAGTCTGGCTTCAAGTGAAGCAGAGAAGGAAGGAAGATAGGGTGGAAGCAACCTAGACCGCCTTGCAGTCTAAGTAAGTTTCAGCAAAACCATCAGAGGGTCTCTCAGGAGTGGGCCTGCCTCGTATTCAGGCCCTGCTCAGCCATTGGCTGGGAGCAACCCTTGGGAAGCGTGGCCATGGTACAAATGCAGGAATGAATTTCAGAGTGCAACAGCTGGGGCCCTTAGTCAGTGACATTCCCTTTTTTTGGAGCTCTGTGAGATTGCTACAAGGCTATTTGAATCTTCAAGTATAAAAAATAAATGGAATCTTCAAGTATATAAAAAAAAATTACCCAGCCTAAAATAGGCTGCAACGTGTGGTATATGATTTTTAAAGAGGTGAAATATTTGCAAATATTTGCATTGTATTTTGAAATCTTTTGATCAGTATAAGGATAAATAGTATGGCCCCAAACATAAATGAAATGTATGCTAAGATTCTCTTGTTAAGTGTTATAGCACAGAAGTGTTGCTTGTGTTCAAAAGATTGGAGGGGTGAAATATACCCTAAATTTTTAAGTTATGGGTTTTAGAGGCAATTATGCTAATTATTATTTAAGTGTTTTAATTTTCTCCCTTTGTTTTGAGAAAAGCGTTGAGGGTCATCTCTTTCTTCCATAATGTGACTCAACAATTTACTTCTTTCAACCTCAGCATGTTAGCTTGTAAAAAAAAAAGACTATAATAACTACTTTGCTTTTCTAACAGTATTCTAGTGATGCTCAAATTTAATTTAAAAAATAAATAAAAGATGTAAAAAAATTATTTGTAACATGTAAAAATGATTTGTAACATGTAAAACACCATGTAAGTAAAAATTATTGTTACCATACTTCGAATGATGAACTAAAACACTAAATAGTTACATGATTATTTATTAAATTGTAGAAAATTGCTGTAATTGTGCTGTCTCATAAGGACTCATCCCCACTAGTACCACCCATATCCAGGCCCTCATTATTTCTTCCTGGATTCTGTACCAGCATCTACCTAAAAGAGCCTTCATGCTTCCTCACTTGCCCTACGTTCCCTGCTTCACCCAGCAGCCAGAATTGCCTCCTACAACTTAAATCAGATCATATCCCTCCTTTACGTAAAACATTTCAGTGGCTTTCTTTAGCCCTTAAAATCCAAATCCTTGTACAAATCACTTTATTGTACGGCTCCTGTCTGTCTCAAACCTCATCTCTTTCTACTTTGCCTTGAGCGAAGTAGGCATCAGCCACACTGGGCTCTCTAGCTTCCTCCAACAAGTCAGCCTCATTCTTACCTATGGCTTTTCACTAACTGTTCTTCTTGCCTGGAATTTTCTGGGCCTTAAAGTCAGAAAAGAAGAAAGAGAAAACTGTTGCTAATGGGAAAGTTGAAATACTACAGAAATAATTCTGTTGTCTTAGGTAGTTTATATTTATTGTAGTTTGTCAGTATATTGGAATATCAGAAAATTCAGGTGATGCTTACCCAACTAAACAGTAAAGGAGTGGTCACAAATTCTTCCTTTTTGTTCTTTTCCATTAACAGAAGATTTTATGACTTTTAAATCATTCAGCAGAAAGTATCCTTCTATTATTTTTGAAGAGAAAGAAGGGTTGTTTTTCCTTATAGCTGTTGGGATCTCATTAGTTACCAATCAGTAAATCCCCGGAAAATGGAAAGTGTTTTATAGGGGTAAGAAATTAGACTGCAAAGAGCAGTGGGTGTTTCGTGACATACACATGGGCTGAGAGGAAAACATTAAAAAAAAAAAAAAAAAAAACTTTTTCGTGTAAAATTCATACATGTAAATGTCCAGTTGTGATTCCTGGTTCCTGGACCTCATTGTAGTTCACTGAAAGAAAACTAGAAAATGCTTGCCGGCCCTAGAGCACCTTCCATCAGTGTGTGTGGGATTTGTGTCTGTAATTGCTTTTAATGTTAATGGGATTTAATCGTGTAAGTCTCCTACACACAGTCAGAAAATTTACTCAAATCACTATGGGCATAGCCGATCATGGAACCTAATTCATACTAAATGGAATTTAAAGCGTTTTACATTTAAAATATGAAATAAAACATATTAAAAAGTTGGCTCTATAGTCATTTTTGGAGCAGGTACCTAAAGTGTTTTTAATATTTGACTTCCTGTATTCAAAAGTGAGAGAGAAGTTTAAAAACAGTTCAGTAATTGGATAGGCTAAGAATTGATTTTTTTCCTTTGTTATATAATATTACTCACTTCACCCAGAACCATGTCGTACAGGTTTGAGAGTGCTAGAAACATGGTCGCTGTTATGTATTGGAATGTGCAGAGAAGGAAAGGCTGTCACAGCAGTCAATAAGATCTGAGAGGTGTTGACTAATTGCCTGCTAATTACACAGTAAATTGTCTAATTAAGCTGATGGTTAATTAGGGTACGCTTGCACAGCAGTCTTGTGGAATTTGTGTCTGATGTCTGGGAAGCAGCTTGTGTAATTGGCAAACTGGTAAGGACTGGCAGAGAACAAGACTGGAAAGCTCCCTGCCAGTGGATGACAGAATAAGGATTTAGTGGAAACAAAAGGGTTGTCATTTTTATACTGAAGGTTTTGTTTGAGTTCTGCAGCGATTGTGTAGTGAGCAATTGAGAAACACAACTGAGGCCTAAATTACGTGATTAAAAGGAGGCTTAAAATGTGTTTCAGAATGTGAAATATGCTGCTTGCTTGCCATGTTTCACCTCTGATAGGCTATATCACATCGTATTAATGTACACATATGTTTTTACAGTTCCTCCTTTTAACATATGTTATTTGGTGTTCATGTGGAAAAAGATATGATGATCCCATGCCTCTAAGGCAAAAATGCCTTTTTTATGAAAATATGAGAACATAACAAGTATGACTAATTAGAGGACATCTGAAATAAGAACTTTGAGTTCATTATTTAATTGATAACTTATGCATTACCTTGAATTATAAAATCATGAAACATAAGTAGACATAAGTTTGGGTAATATTTTAAATAAACAAAAATTATATTTGTAATAGGATAATTTTACTTTTAGCATTTACGCAATTTTACTGTGTAACTGATTTTTGCTTATAAGTTAGTAAAATGTAAGAACAGAATATTTCAATACCCCATTACATTTATTTCATTTCTGAGGAGATGTGATCGATGCTTGATGAACTAACTACATGAAGAATATGAGTGCTTTTAAAATATAAGATCTAGGAGCCCTGGTGGCACAGTGGTTAAGTGCTACAGCTGTTAACCAAAAGGTCAGCAGTTTGAATCCATCAGCTGCTCCTTGGAAATCCTATGGGGCAGCTCTACTCTCCCCTATAGGGTCGCTGTGAGTTAGAATTGAGTCAGGGTCGCTGTGAGTTAGAATTGAGTTGATGGCAGCGGGTTTGATTTTTTTTTTTTCATATGTTAGTGTTTTGTTGTTCTTTATAGCTAAGCAAGTTCATCTTTTCATTTCAAAAAGTAATCTATGGTTGAAATATAAACACGAGCATTTACCACATAAATAAACTATAGTTTATGAACGAAGTTCAGTACACACACGTCTGGGCTTTATAAGAGACCCAAACAAAAATGATCACCTCCATTTTGCCACCCCGTTCCCAACTCTTCTTTGAGGATTTTGAAATAAAATTTTGAATAGAACATTAGGTTGTAGTTGAAATAAAGGGCCACGAGTGCACAGTGAATCTTGGATTGATTTACACTTTTGTAATAAATTAATAAATAAATAATAAAGCTTGAGAACATTATAAGTATTTTAAAACTAGATTTCTAAAAGATGAGAAGGCCTGAATTAAACTACAATATCAAACTTTTTTTTTTTATTGGAAGGGTATGTATATTTTTTGTTCCGACCTTGCTCCACAGGGAATTTGAAGTTATAAATATATATTTTCAAGATAGGTAGAGAAATACACAAAATATACTCTCTAAAATGTTTTTGAAGTAGGATTAACCTTGGAGATATATCCATGGTAACTGAAAATATTTACTGTTCTAACTCAAAGATGTTTTTCAACCTATTCCAGAGAAGTATTTTAAAATAATAAATCACAGATATAAAAATAGATGTAAAATATTATTCAAGAATGAAGAAAACAGTATTCATTCCATTTGGAGTCTTAGGTTATAAAGAAATTATGCAAGATAGCAGCAAAGTGAATTTACCAAAGGAATACAAGGCTAAACATTGAAATTGCTTATTTAAAGATATATCCCCTGAGAGAGAAAAATGAGATAGAGGTCAGTGTTGTAACTCCAGCCATTCTACATTTTGAGCCACTCAATTTTTCATTTTATTCCTCATGGAGATAATAGAAAAAGCCTATTCATTATAAGTGATAAAAGATTTTCATTAAAAAAAAAAAGTCAAATAGATCTGTTTACCATTTTAAAGTTTTAAAAAAGAATTTTTACAAACCTTCAATAAAAACCCCTGCTTTGTATTTACATATAAATTTCAGTGTGGTTTTCTGTTAAGTCAAAACCTAGAGGATTTCCATTAATTTGTAGCCATTGCAAGAACAAATTCTATATATTGCGAGTCCATGTATTCATCTGTTGAGAACTTTGTCCTTTAAACATAATATATAAAAAATATATCTACACGTCTAATAACACATTCCTTTTTAATCCCTTGGAAAAAATGATTCCTATAATTAAAAAATTTCAGAGCAAAAGAATACACTATTTAGCAGCCCTAGCCATCAACCTAACTTCTAGTATTCTTGTAATGGTTTTGTATTATAACTCACATATCATAAAATTCACCTTTTTATAAAGTGTAAGATTCAGTATTTTTAGTATATTCACAGTTATGCAACCATCATCATTTTTTAATCATTAACAGAATGGAAACCCTGGTTAAGTACTATGGCTGCTAACCAAAAGGTCAGCAGCTCAACTCTACCGGGTGCACCTTGGAAACTCTATGGGGCAGTTCTACTCTGTCCTATAGGGTCACCATGAGTCGGCTTCGACGAGATGCTAATTTTTTTTTTTTTTTAATGGTAACTCTATATTTAACTTTTTGAGGAACTGCCAAATTGTTTTCCAAAATGGCTGCACAAGTTGGATTCGCACCAGCAGTGTACAAGAGTTTCAATTTCTTCACATACTCGCCAACAATTATCAGTCTTTTGAATTACAGGCAACCTGATGGTATAAAGGCACCTGGGTGGTGCAAACAGTTTAGCACTTGGTTACTGACTAAAAGGTTGGCAGTGTGAATCCACTCAGAAGTACCTCAGAAGAGAGGCCTAGGGATCTACTTCTGAAAAATGTCATAGCCATTGAAAACCCTATGAAGCACAGTTCTACTCTGACACCCCTGGGGCCTCTGTGAGTCTGAATCAACTGGACAACAACTGTTGATTTTTGTTTTTTTTATTTAATGGATGTGAAGCGACATCTTGTTGTGGTTTTTACTTCTAGCATTCCTGACAATTAGAATAGTAAAAATATGAAGGCCTAATAGTGGTCTTAATATTCTTCATAATATATCACTGTGACAGCTAATTAGCAGTTAAAGGAGCTGTTTTTATCTCCTCTCTTGTTCTAGAGAATGTGGTCATCAGGGACAGATTGACTCAGTTCTATTGAAGGTGTGACCTAATAGCATGTCTAAAGATACAGTCTGGGTGATAGAGGCAACTTCTAAAGAATAGCTGGTTAATACAGGCTTCTGACCTTTGAGAGAATCTGTTACTGGATGGTGTATAGTCAAAGAGTAATCACCTATTGTTTGGTTATTTATAGAGTTAAAGAAAATAAATAAATGTTCCAAGCTAAATTTTGAGGAAAACAAACAAACCCAAAAACAAAACCTTGAACTAGAATTCTAAAGAGATACTCTAAAGCGTAAAGAAAAATCTGGAATAAAGCTTATTACTCTAGGAATGTGTCTTAGTTTCTTGGTGCTGCTATAACAGATATCCCACAAGTGAGTAGCTTTAACAGCAGAAATGTATTTTCTCACAGTTCAGGAGGCTAGAAGACTCAGGGCACTGGGTCTAGGGGAAGGCTTTCTCTCTCTGTCAGCTCTAGGGAGAAGACCCTTGTCTCTTTGCAGCTTCTGTTCCTTAGTTTCTTGGCAATTTTCATGTGATGTGTCATCTGTTTTCTCCCACTTGTGTTTTCTTGCTACTGTGCCTGTTCTGCTCCTTTTTATATCTCAGAAGTGATTGGTGTAAGATACACCCTACACTAATGTGACCTCATTAACATAACAAAGATAACTCTATTCCCAAATGGAATTACATCCTCAGGTATTTTTATTGTTGTTGTTAATTGCCATCAAGTAGAATCTGAGTCTCAGAGACCCCACATGTGCCAGGTAGAACTGCTCAATAGGAATTTCAAGGCAAGGACCTTTTGGAAGCAGTTGCCAGGCCTGCCTTCCAAGCTGCTTCTGGGTGAGTTCAAACTGCTAACATTTTGGCTAGTAGACGAGCCATTTGCGCCACCCCCAACCACATGTATAGGGGTTAGGATTTACAGTACATGCTTTAGGAGGGCACAATTCAATCCATAAGAGTGTCTGAATCAGTTGTCCCTTCCTAGTCACTGCTGCCCTACTGTGTTATTTTAGCATTCTAAATCCTGCTGCTGAGACTGAGAGCTAAAAAGACCTACCTTAGCTCTAACTCTAGTCTAAGAGCTCCCATTTGCAGATGAGGAGACTAAGTCCTAAATTAATTAATTGATCAAGTTTATTTAGATGGTGATTGTATACTCTGAAGCCATGACTTGACCCTCAGCAGAGTGTTCTTTATGGTATATTAACCCTCTGTACTTCTTTGTAGGAGCCCTGGTAGTGCAGTGGTTAAGCATTGGGTTGCTAATTGAAAGATCGGCAGTTCAAACCCATCATCCGCTCTGCAGGAGAAAGATGTGGCAGTCTGCTTCCATAAAGACTGAAAAACTAAAACAGTTGTCTTCGAGCTGATTCCCACTCAAAGCAGCCCTATAAGACAGAGTAGAACTGCCTCCATCAGATTTCCAAGGAGTGGCTTGGTGGCTGCTGGATTCCAACTGCCGACCTTTTGGTTAGCTGCCAAATGCTTAACCACTGCACCACCAGGGCTCCTCCAAAAAGATTATAGCCTTGGAAACTCTATGGGACAGTTCTACTCTGTTCTATAGGTTCACTATGAGTCGTAGTTGACTCCACGGCAATGGGTTTGGTACTTCTTTATTTATTTTATGGATCATGCATTGTACAACTCTAAGAGTCCTGGCCCTAAGAGAACTTAAAATCTAATGGTAAGATGCACAGTGCGTAGCCAATTTGCATACTGTGTAAAATATGCTGTGAGAGCAATAGAAGCAAGGTAGAAACAAATACAGAGGAAAACTAGACCAAGTTGGGGGTGAGGAATATATTAGGAGAAAAAAAGATAACCACTAGAGTACCTATTGGAAGAACAGGGAACTCACTGCATATGGTAGCATATGCAAAGTCTGAGAGAAAGCCCAGTAGTAATAGGAGTTTAGTTTCACGAAAAGCGTGGTGTAGTGAGAATAGGAGAGTTAGACAGGAGCCAGATAATAAAGGGCCTTTCTTGCCCATCAAGAAGAGTTTGGATTTTATTTTAAAGGTTCGTTAATGGACTTTAGGCAAAAAAAAGGACAGGACAAGATCAGATGTGCATTTTAGGATGGTAAAAGTGGAGGAAGACAATATATTTATTCCACAAATATTTATGACATACTACTCTATTTCCAAGCACAGAGCTTGGGCGCTGAGGATAGAGTGGTGCAGAGTACGGCCAGGCCCTAACTTCATGGGACTTCCAGGTACAATACGCTATGGAAGAAATGATTTGGGCCCAAGGTTGTAGCTGGAGCAGAGTGAACCTATTTGCAGTGTATAAAGGAGACCAAGGTGGTAGTCTCAGTGCTGATTGTACAAGGCTAGCAATGGGGAGGAAAGGGACAGGAATGACTCTGGGCTCTCTGTTGATGTTTTTTCCATTCACAAAGAAAGAATATAGGAGAAAAAGGTGGCTACTATGTTCTGTCCCAATCACTGATGCAGGGCTTTACAATATTAAAAGAAAACTGTCATTGGACACTTTCATTCTCCCACTATAATTACTTCAAATATTTGGAAGGCAAGGTCAGTGTAATAGAGGAACTGCAGTTATTAAAATTGAACTGAAAATGTTAATAATTTTTTCAGATGAGATACAGGTACTCATGTAGCATTCTAAAATTCAAACTCAGTATTATTATTCTAAAATTAGACCTGTGACTAACATCTAAAGGGGAAAAGTTGAATAACGGAACATGATGTTAAATCAATATGATTAATTAACTTGATATAAATAACTTGAGTATTGTTATGTTTATCT
Source organism: Elephas maximus indicus (assembly GCF_024166365.1). NCBI lineage: Eukaryota > Metazoa > Chordata > Mammalia > Proboscidea > Elephantidae > Elephas > Elephas maximus. Next base: position 143,151,132 of record NC_064821.1, read on the forward strand.
GTAAATCATCTATCATGGTACCAGCTGTAAAAGAAAAGCTTAATAATAGTGATAATAATGTGTGTCATCCTCCCACCCAGCAGGGGTGTCACGACAAATTGTTAAACTGTCTTGCAGCACTTCACAGATCCAAATACTAATGCAATAATAATATAATCAATAATAATAAAATCCACAATGGAACAAATAATTTCAGTGCAACTTGGAAAGGTAGATTTATTAAAGCATTGAGCTCACATGTGAATAAACTGCCAAAACAGAACTCTTCATTCATTTAAGTCTACGTTTATGTTTGTGACTTTTAACTGTCGAATCAAGGCTAGCGGGGGCACCGAGACAGACAGCATAATTTACTAAGATGTGAAAACTGATCTGTTTCTTTCCTCTGTCCTGTCTTTTCTCTCTCTTTCTCACTTTCTCTAGCAAAGGAAGCCTTGACTATTCACATAGAATCAATTACGAAATCCAGAACAGGAATCAAATACACATCCTCCATCTGAAGGTCTGTTGTTGTTCAAAGCCTCATTTATCTTCACCCAGGACATTGTGCAAGCCTTCTAAGAACTCTGCTTTCCATAGTCTCTCCTAATACAAATTAATGTACTTATTTTTAACCAAATTTATCTGCATAAAGCACATTCAGACATGCCTCTTCCCTGGTTACCAGTGGGACAAAGTTCATATTCCATACTGTGTCATTATAAGGCCCTCCATTGTCTCAACCCAACTTTGTCTTAGCCTAAATTTTTTTCACCACCACTTCTCAAAAAGAAGGTTCACTAACAAAAGCCTGGTTTTTAAGTGGAAGTGCCCCCTTTCTAACCTTACAACCAAATACTCTGTTAAGCTATTTAGTTCATGGACCATATTAGTGCACATGGATTTGCTCCTTATTCAAGCAAAACCTGTGGAAGGGCACTCTCTATTTTCCCTGAAGGTGTCCTGTGCTTTCCTGCCTCAGCGCTTGCTCATGCAGTGTGCTTCCCTCTGTCACGCCCCCCAACCCAATACCTCACCTGTCAGGAACACAGTGTACCCTCAGGAGTCAGCTGAGATGTGACTACCTCTTTAGAAAGCTTTCTCTTCCTGATAAATGATATTCCCATAAACCTTTGGATCTCTTCGACCACTACATGCTGTAAGAGGAAGAAGACACAACTCACAAGGGGATTGCAACTATGCCATTATCACAGGGTGTAGCCTTGGAAAATGAAGAGGGCAAACCAAGTATCAATCAGCATCTTTTTGTCCTGTTGTTAGCTGCTGTTGAGTCATTTTTGACTCATAACGACCGTATGAAACACTGCCCGGGCCTGTGCCACCTTCACAACCATGCCAAATTTTAATCAAGACATTTTTATTTTTCCTTAGAATTTTCTGTGTACTGACTCCATCTCCCTCTGAGAAATGAGCATTTTTGTGTTTATTGAGTTTATAGTATGTCAAGCATTCTGAAAGTCACATCTTTTACATTTTCTCTTTAAGCACTGACAGCTCTCTATGGTAGATCTCAAAATCCCCACTGCATGGATAAATGAGGCTTAACCATTTTTGAGACCCAGATCTTTTTTTTTTTAATTTTTATTGTGCTTTACGTGAAAGTTTGCAAATCAAGCCAGTCTCTCATACAAAAATTTATATACACCTTGCTATATACTCCTAATTGCTCTCCCCCAATGAGACCACACACTCCTTCTCTCCGCTCTCTATTCTCACATCCGTTTGACCAGCTTCTGACCTACTCTGCTCTCTCATCTCCCCTCCAGACAGAAGATGCCAACGTAGTCTCACGTGTCTACTTGATCCAAGAAGCTCATTCTTCACCAGTATCATTTTCTATCCCATTGTCCAGTCCAACCCCTGTCTGAAGAGTTGGCGTTAGGGATGGCACCTGTCTTGGGCTCACAGAAGGCCTGGGGACCATGACCTCTGGGGTCCTTCTAGTCTCAGTCAGAGCATTAAGTCTGGTCTCTTTATGAGAATTTGGGGTCTGCATCCCACTGCTCTCCTGCTCCCTCAGGGGTTCTCTGTTGTGCTCCCTATCAGGGCAGCCATCGGTTGTAGCTGGGCACCATCTAGCTCTTCTGGTCTCAGACTGATGCAGTCTCTGGTTTATGTGGACCTTTCCGTCTCTTGGGCTAGTAATTACCTTGTGTCTTTGGTGTTCTTCATTCTCCTTTGATCCAGGTGGGTTGAGACCCATTGATGCATCTTAGATGGCTGCTCGCTAGTGTTTAAGACCCCAGATGCCATTCTCCAAAGTGGGATGCAGAATGTTTTCTTAATAGATTTTATTATGCCAATTGACTTAGATGTCCCCTGAAACCATGGTCCCAAGACCCCCGACCCTGGCCTTCAAAGCATTCAGTTTATTCAAGAAACTTCTTTGCTTTTAGTTTAGTCCAGTTGTGCTGACCTCCCCTGTATTGTGTGTTGTCTTTCCCTTCACCTAAAATAATTATTTTCTCCTATCTAATTAGTGAAAACCCCTCTCCCTCCCTCCCTCTCTCTGCATTCTCATAACCATCAAAGAATATTTTCTTCTCTGTTTAAACTGTTTCTCCAGTTATTATAATAGTGGTCTTATACAATATTTGTCCTTTTGCAACTGACTAATTTCACTCAGCATAATGCCTTCTAGATTCCTCCATGTTATGAAAGGTTTCATGGATTCATCATTGTTCTTTATCGATGAGTAGTATTCCATTGTGTGAGTGTACCATAATTTATTTATCCATTCATCTGTTGATGGGCAACTTGGTTGCTTTCATGTTTTTGCTATTGTAAACAATGCTGCAGTGAACATGAGTGTGCATATATCTGTTCGTGCAAAAGCCCTTATTTTTCTAGGATATATTGCAAGGAGTGGGATTGCTGGATCGTATGGTAAATATATTTCTAGTTTTTGAAGGAAGCGCCAAATCGATTTCCAAAGTGGATGTACCATTTTACGTTCCCACCACCAGTGTTTAAGTGTTTCAGTCTCTCCACAACCCCTCCAACATTTATTATTTTGTGTTTTTGGATTAATGCCAGCCTTGTTGCAGTGAGATGGAATCTCATTGTAGTTTCGATTTGCATTTCTCTAATGGCTAATGATCGTGAGCATTTCCTCAGGTATCTCTTAGCTCCCTGAATGACTTCTTTAGTGAAGCGCCTGATCATATCCTTTGACCATTTTTTTAATTGAGTTTTTTTGTCTTTTTGTAGTTGAGTTTTTGCAGTATCGTGTAGATTTTAGAGATCAGGTGCTGATCAGAAATGTTATAGCTAAAAACTTTTTCCCAGTCCGTAGGTAACCCTTTTACTCTTTTGGTGAAGTCTTTAGATGAGCATAGGTGTTTGATTTTTAGAAGCTCCCAGTTATCTAGTTACTTTCTGCATTGTTAGTAGTGTTTTTTATACTGGTTATGCCATATATTAGGGCTCCTAGCATTGTCCGTATTTTTTCTTCCATGATTTTTATCATTTTAGATTTTATATTTAGGTCTTTGATCCATTTTGTGTTAGTTTTTTGTGCATGGTGTGAGGTATGGGTCTTGTTTCATTTTTCTGCAGATGGATATCCAGTTATGCCAGCACCATTTGTTGAATAGACTGTATTTTCCCCATTTAACTGACTTTGGACCTTTGAGAAATATCAGCTGCGCATATGTGGATGGATTTATGTCTGGATTTTCAATTCTGTTCCATTGGTCTATGTATCTGTTATCGTACCAGTACCAGGCTGTTTAGACTGCTGTGGCGGTATAATAGGTTCTAAATTCAGGTAGAGTAAGGCTTCCCACTTTGTTCTTTTTCAGTAATTCCTTATTTGTCCGGAGCCTCTTTCTCTTCCATATGAAGTTGGTGATTTGTTTCTCCATCTCATTAAAAATATCGGAATTTGGATAGGAATTGCATTTTATCTATGTATTGCTTTTGGTAGACTAGACATTTGTATAATGCTAAGTCTTCCTATCCGTAAGCAAGGTATGTTTTTCGACTTTTGGTTTCTTGCAGTAGTGTCTTTTAGGGTTCTTCGTATAAGTCTTTTACATCTCTTGTAAGATTTATTCCTAAGTATTTTACCTTATTAGGGGCTACTGTAAATGGTGTTGATTTGGTGATTTCCTCCTCGATGTTCTTTTTGTTGGTGTAGAGGAATCCAACTGATTTTTGATGTTTATCTTGTATTCTGATACTCTGCTGAACTCTTCTATTAGTTTCAGTAGTTTCTTGGGGATTCTTTAGGGTTTTCTGTGTATAAGATCATGTCATCTGCAAATAGAGATACTTTTATTTCTTCCTTACCTGGCTGGATTCCCTTTATTTCTTTACCTAGAGTAATTGCCCTGGCTAGGACCTCCAGCACAATGTTGAATAACAGTGGTGATAAAGGGGATTCTTGTCTGGTTCCAGATCTCCAGGGGAATGCTTTCAGACTCTCTCCAGTTAGGGTTATGTTGGCCGTTGGCTTTGTATAAATGCCGTTTATTATGTTGAGGAATTTTCCTTCTATTCCTATTTTGCTGAGTTTTTATCATGAACGGGTGTTGAACTTTGTCAAATGCCTTTTCTACATCAATTGATAAAATCATATGGTTCTTGTCTTTTATTTATCTGATGAATTACATTAATTGTTTTTCTAATGTTCAACCATCCCTGCATGGGTATGAATCCCACTTGGTTGTGGTGAATTATTTATTTATTTTTTTGATATGTTTTTTAATTCTTTTGGCTAGAATTTTGTTGAGGATTTTCACATCTAAGTTCACGAGGGATCCAAAAAACCAAACCCGTTGCCGTCCAGTCAATTCTGACTCAGAGGGACATAGGTCTGTAATTTGCATTTTTGTGGTGTCTTTACCAGGTTTTGGTGTCAAGGATATGCTGGCTTCATAGAATGTGTTTGGGAGTATTCTGTCCTTTTCTATGCTCTGAAATACCTTTAGTAGTAGTGGTGTTAACTCCTCTGAAAGTTTGGTAGAACTCTGCAGTGAAGCTGTCCAGGCCAGGGCTTTTTTTTTTTGTTGGGAGTTTTTTCATTACCGTTTCAATCTCTTCTTTTGTTATGGGACTATTTAGTTGTTCTACCTCTGTTTGTGTTAGTTTAGGTAGGTAGTGTGTCTAGGAATTCATCCATTTTTTCTAGGTTTTCAAATTTGTTAGAGTACAGTTTTTCATAATAATTCCATATGATTCTTTTAATTTCATTTGGTTCTGTTGTAATATTGCACATCTCATTTCTCATTTGGGTTATTTGCTTCCTCTCCTATTTTTCTTTTGTTAGTTTGGCCAGTGGTTTTTCAATTTTGTTAATTTTTTCAAAGAACCAGCTTTTGGTCTTGTTAATTGTTTCAATTGTTTTTCTATATTCTATTTCTTTCAATTCTACTCTATTTTTTATTAATTGCTTTCTTCTGGAGCCTGATTTGTTGCTCTCTATCTGTTCAAGTTGTAGGGATAATTCTTTGATTTTGCCCCTTTCTTCTTTTTGGATGTGTGCATTTGTTGATATAAAATGACCTCTGAGCACTGCTTTTGCTGTGTCCCAAAGGTTCTGATAGGAAGTGTTTTCATTCTCATCGGATTCCATGAATTTCTTTATTTCATCCTTAATGTCTTCTATGACCCAGGTGTTTTTGAGCAAGGCATTGTTCAGTTTCCAAGCGTTTTATTGCTTTTCCCTGCGTTTTCTGTTATTGATTTCTACTTTTATGGCCTTATGGTTAGAGAAGATGCTTTGTAATATTTCAATGTTTTGGATTCTGCTAAGGCTTGCTTTATGACCTAATACATGGTCTATTCTAGAGAATGTTCCATATGCTCTAGAAAAGAAAATATACTTGGCTGCTGTTGGGTGGAGTGTTCTGTATATGTCTATGAGGTACAGTTGGCATTTAGATCTTCTGTCTTTTTTGAGCTTTCTGGATGTTGTATCCTTAACCAAAGTGGTGTGTTGAAGTCTCCTACTATTATTGTGGAGCTGTCTATCTCACTTTTCAACGCTGTTTGAGTTTGTTTTATGTATCTTGCAGCCCTGTCGTTGGTTGTATAATAATTTCATATGGTTATATCCTCCTGGTATATTCTTCCTTTAATGATTATATAGTGTCTTTCCTTATCCTTTGTTGTGGATTTAAGTTTAAAGCCTATTTTGTTGGAAATTAATACTGCCACTCCTGCTCTTTTTTGATTGATGTTTGCTTGATGCATTTATTTCCATCCTTTCAGCTTTAGTTTGTTTGTGTCTCTAAGTCTAAGATGTGTCTCTTGTAGGCAGCATACAGATGGATTGTGTTTTTTAATCTATTCTGCCACTCTCTGTCTCTTTATTGGTGCATTTAGTCTATTTACATTCAGCATAATTATAGACAGGTATGAGTTTAGTGCCGTCATTTTGTTGTCTTTTTCTGTGGGTTGTTGACAGTTTCTTTTTCCCACTTAATTTTTTGTGCTGAATAGTTTATCTTTGTATATTGTCTTTTCCTCTTATTTGTTGTTGATTTTGTTTCTGGTAAGTCTCTATTTTTTTCTTGTATTTTATTTTTATGAGTAGGATAGTTAGTCTCCTTTATGGTTACCTTAATATTTACCCCTATTTTTCTAAGTTTAAACCTAACTTTTATTTTCTTGTATCACCTTGTCTTCGTCTCCATATGGAAGATCTATGACTACATTTCTTAGTCCCTCTTTATTGTTTTAATGTTGTGGTCTTTTACATAATAATTTTGCTGTTTCATTTTTCGAGCATTTTTTTATCTTGATTTATTTTTGTCATTTACCTGTCTCAGTTGACCTCTGATTGCTCTGTCGAGTATTCTAGTCTTGGGTTGATAACCTGCTATTATTGATCTTCTAACCAAAGAACTCCCTTTATTATTTCTTATAGTTTTGTTTTGGTTTTTATGAATTCCCTAAGCTTCTATTTATCTGGAAATTTCCTAATTTCACATTCATATTTAAGAGACAGTTTTGCTGGATATATGATTCCTCACTGGCATTTTTTTTTCCTTCAATGCTTTATATAAGTCATCCCGTTGCCTTCTTGCCTGCATGGTTTCTGCCGAGTAGTCCCAGCTTATTTTTATTGACTCTCCTTTGTAGGTGACTTTTCGTTTATCTCTAGCTGCTCTTAAAATTCTCTTTTTATTTTTGGTTTTGGCAAGTTTGATTGTAATATGTCATGGTGACTTTCTTCTTTTAACACCTGCCTTATGTGGAGCTCGATGAGCATCTTGGATAGATATCTTCTCATCTTTTATGATATGAGGGAAGTTTTCTGCCAAAAAATCTTCAACAATTCTATCTGTATTTTCTGTTTTCCCTCCCTGTTCTGGTACTCCAGTCACTTGTAGGTTACTCCTCTTGATAGAGCACCACATGATTCTTAAAGTTTCTTCATTTTTTAAATTCTTTTTCTGATTTTTCTTCAGATATATTGGTTCCAAATGCTTTATCTTCAAGCTCACCAGTTCTGCCTTCCACTTATTCAATTCTGCTCCTCTGACTTTCTACGGAGTTGTCTACTTCTGTAATTTTATTGTTAATCTTCTGAATTTCTGATTGCTGTCTGTGGATTCTTGAAGCTTATTAAATTTTTCATTATGTTCCTGAATAACCTTTTTTATTTCTTCATCTACTTTATCTGTGTGTTCCTTGGTTTGTTCTGCATGTTGCCTTTTTTCCTTCCTGATGTCTTGAAGGGTTCTGTATATTAATTTTTTGTTTTCTGCATCTGGTAATTCCAGGAAGGCACTTTCATCTAAACGATCCCTTGATTCTTTGTTTTGAGAGCTTGTTGAAGTGATCATGGTCTGTTTCTTTATGTGATTTGATATTGACTATTTTCTCCAAGTCATCTATAAGTTATGGTATTCGTTTATGTTATGTTTGCTTACTGTATCACAGTTTCTTGCTTTGTTTTGTTCTGATAAGCCCAAATGGGTTGCTTGAGTGAGCTAGGTTGATTATTCTCACCTTTGAAGCTCTGACATCCTGTCACTAGGTAGCTAGAGCTGTTATCAGGTATATCAGTCTAGGAGTCCATTCAGTTTTCTTGTATGTATTCAGCTCAGGTGTCCAGGTTGCTGATCATCAAGTATTTAGTACTGGCTCTGTCCTACAGTCTTAGAGGGGCAGCATCATTGGCATAGGTATCTCTACCTGGATGCAGCAGGGAGTTATTCTCTGAACAAGGCAGGGGGCTACGAATCATCCCCTGATTGTCTCTGAGGAAAGCACATCCCTGTTCCCTAGACTGTACAGGTATGTGGGTTCTCCAGACCTACCATGGGCACCCAAAGTTTTTGTTTGTAGGGACTGGGAGGTACCAGTTATCCTTGGACCCCTGTTGTGGGTGGCTGGGTGACCTGAGTAGAATCACCAGTCCTGAGGGCCCTTGATGTGGGTAGGTGAGGACCCTATTTATTAGGCAAAGTGGTGTCAAACATCAAACACCCACCTCTCTACTACACAGCTGAAACAGCTGTAGTCTGCCAACAAGGTCCTATTCTCCTGAAATAGGCCCACACAGGTCCATGCAGAGGGGAAATTTACTCAAAGTCCACGGACCTTTTATGCCGGGACAGGAGCTGCTTCTGTCCTGAGCTCCCCAGGTTAGTGAAGCTGGAAAGTTATCTTTATATCTAACTGAGAATTTATCCCTTCTTCAAGGCTGGAGGATGACTCTGGGCACTCAACAGAGTGTATCTCAGGCCCAGGGAAATCAACAGCTGCTGAACCTATCTTGGGAGTGGGGGGGTGGGCACGGTAAAATACACTCAAGTACATAGCTTTTGTCGAGTGCGCCATCCTTCTCTGGTTCTGGAGGTGTGAGTGTGCTGTGCAGCTGGCTGCTTCTCCCTGAGGGAACTGCGTCCGAACACTACTGCCAGCCCGCTGCAGCCGCTCCTGGGAATGGTGCCTGAGGGTTCCCGGTGATTCAGGTCTGGCAGCTCCTCTCTGCTTCTGAACCGTCAGCCCCTCCCCACCACTCAGTCTGTTTTCTAACTTTGCCTTTGATGTTCAGGGCTCCTAGGTTGTCATAAATATAATCAGTTCATTTGTTTTGGGGGGTCTTTGTTGTAAGAGGGCTCTCAGGAAGCGTCTGGCCATCCCGCCGTCTTGGCTCTGCCTCCTCTGATCCCCCTATTTTTTATGTTCTCCACATAAAGTTCCTTGAGCTCTACAGGGGCACAGCAAAGGCTGGTTTTCCCTCAGGTATCTCATGTTAAGATTATTTTTATTCTTCTAGATGAAAATAGGATATGATTTATAACATGCTGGTTGTTGTCACTAGCTGCTGTCGAGTTGCCCCTCGAATAATGGCAACTCCATGCATAATGGAACAAAACTCTTTCTGGTCCTATGCTATCCATATGAGCAGTTGCAGATTGAACCATTTTCATTGATTTTTGGAAGTGGGTTGCCAGGCCTTTCTTACTAGTCCATCTTAGTCTGGAATCTGTGCTTAAACCTGTTTAACATCATAGCAACACACAAGCATCCACTGAGGGAAGGGGGTTGGCTGCATATAAGGTGCATTGGCCAGGAATTGAACTCAGGTCCCTCACATGGGAGGTGAGAATTGTACCACTGCACCACCATTGGCCCCATTTACAATATAATAGAAACTGATAAATAACATTTTCCTGTCATAATTTAGTTACAGTAGAATTTGGGTCACTGTAGGTTTTGGGGAAAGAAGTGAGATACTCATTATGGGATTTACTATAGGCCTCTTTTTATCTATCTTATTTTATGACACAACCTTTTTCACTTATGAGCCCCACTGCTCAGGTAATCATGTTTGGCTATTCATGGCTATCATTGTTTTGTTGGCTTTTTCTCTCTGGCACTTCTTCGAGTAAGTTGTGATCCCATGGATCACAATTCCATGTTCTTGGACAAAAAATGACTCTACCTTGACATTCATGAAGCTTTACTAGCGAGGCTGTGTATTAAAAAAAAAAAAAAAAAAATTTGTGTATTAAAAAAAGGGCAGATTCAAAGACAGGACCCCTATAGGGAAGGTAATTATCCTGGACTCACACCTTTATTTCTTACATTTTTAAACACCACACATAAATTCTAGATGCAATGAAAAAGTTTCTTCTGAACTGAACTCCTCTGGAATCTGGATTATTGAGGCCTTCTTCATTGCTTATGCTTTAGTACAGTGGTATGAATATGAAAACCTTTAGTTCTAGGGGATTATCTTCTCCCCAGTGCCCTGGGCAATATTTTGAAGGTGTCCCAACATTATAGATTATGCAGAAATAATACAACCTACTTGGTATTACATTCTGTATTCATATTTACTATAAAATGTCTTGCTACAGCACATTCCTTAACTTCCTATAGAGAAAGATATAATGTACAACAGAGAAGTGCATTTTTTAGAGATGCTAAAATGAAAGTTGTTGATTTTAAAAGACATTTTGTCACAGATGAGTGAGGGAGAAAGAGATCAAACCTGCGAGTCTAGCCAATCCGAGGTTTCATTCATGCATATCTTCTGCTTAGTGCTTTCCCCTTTGGTATCATTAGCATTTTCATTTCAAAAAATGACAGTCTGCAGTGGAAGCAGTAAAAATGTTCAACCTGTGGTTTAAATTATTGATTTTTTAGAATATTGAAGCAGTATTTCAAATGGATTTTGTTAGAGATACCTCTGAGTGGGGGGTTTCAAAGGTAATTTGATATCCAAAAGCCTGTATATTTCAAAGAGTTTTCATTCTTTGAATTTCTTTAGACTTTGGTTGATTGGATAAAAATGTTTATTGTCTTCAGGTTCATGAGTAGCAGATCATTGCTGCTTGAACTTGAAACATTTTGCAGACTGTGCTCTTAGTGATTTATGATATATGCTCAGACTATGATCGACTGACAAAATAAATCTTCATTTGGAAACTAAAGCTGATTTCAGAACAAAGGAAAAGATACTATGATTTGCATGTATAGGAAGTCAATAGTCCAACTGATAAGTAATTTATTTTAATAAAGCATGCTAGGTGTGGTTCTATTAAGAAGGATTTTAATGAAGCTCCTCAAGTTGTCTTATGATAATAGGGAATAGTGCGGCTACAGAGGTTTTCTTTAAAGTCTTTTAAAGTCTCTCACCACAGTCAACACTCGCATATGAACAGAAAATGTTTTGACAAGAAGTAGGATTACTGACTGCTGTGTGTATGCTGTGCAGGTAGTTTGCTATTCCCAGCATGTTTCTACTTATGGAAAAAAGCTACTTAAAAAAATTACGTTATATCAAAATGGCTTGATCTGCAACTGCAGCCCTGTGGAAGTCAATGAGGGCTTAGAGTGCAAATTTATGACTGTATCGAGCTTAATACGTGGAGTTGCATCATGTTTTGTGATGTTAAATAGCACACAGCACAGGGATGACACAAATTTGAAATAAAACATGATATCCCCCCTTGACAAGTAGAATTGAATTAAAAATACAATATCAGAAGTGATTTGAGACATTTGGACATAAAAGGGAAATCTGCCACTGAATACACGAGATGTATTCATAATAAGCCCTGTTAATGTGGCAATGGTTAAGCACTCAGCTGCTAACTGAAGGGTTGGTGGTTTGGACCCACCCCACGGGCTGCAGGAGAAAAGACCTGGTGATCTGCTCCTGTAAAGATTTCAACCTGGGAAACTCTATGGGGCAATTCTACTCTGTCGTGTGTGGTTGCTATGAGTTGGAGTCGACTTGATGGCACACAACATCAACAATGTTTGAATTAGCTTTAAAATGTCTTCCCAGTGATGGTGCTGCCGTGAATGTCGATTGGGTAATCTGCTGATGAGGCTACTTTCACAGGGTGGGGGAGGGGGTGTTTAATCTTAGGGTATGTAAAACTCTAGGAGCAGGCCCTATGATGGAGCCCTCCTTCCTCTAAACATTATCTGATGCACAATATGATTGAAACTACATATATATTATACAATTTATTGTCTGATTTCATCTTTCTGACAGGTCTTGGAGATAGCAATTTTAAATCTTTTTATATTGCTTTATAATATTCTCATTAAGGAAACTGAGACCCAGAGAAGTTAAGTCAACTATTCAAGGTCACCCAACTATTAAATGGTAAAACCAAAGTTCTTACTCATGTTTATCTAGTCGAAAAATTTATGCATTTCTGCTACACAATAGTGTCTCTCCTTGTTCATTGAAAGTGTCACTTTAAAGTGGGCATCAAAAGTAGCTTAACGAGAGAATGAAAACCTAGAAGAGTAAGTGAGACTTCAGAGTTATATAGCACATGTGGCATTTAATTCTCTTTTCGTTTCAATGGTTACAGCCACTCGTATTCACTCCCTTCCTCAATCAATTAGGTGTTTCCCTGGGTTAAAAGAACCTTGTGTGATTATTATCTCCAGACCCTGTGAGTGAATTAACTCTCTGAATCCTCACATCAACTCTGTACACTAATATATCATTATTAATCCCATATATAAGATGAGGAAATGAGACACAGAATGGTTGCTTCAGTAACACCACTGATGAGTGGTAGAGCAGATGAGATATTATCTATCATGAGCAGTTGTTGGAAATATTCAATGAGAAGAAGGAGAGGAAGAAGAAGAAAACAGTAAGGGAGATGACAGCTTATGCAGCACTCATTATGCAACTTTTATGCACTTTCTCATGTCATTTTTTCCAACAGCACTATGAGGTAAAGGTGCTGTAATTATCATCACTTTATTGGGAGGAAGTGGAGTCACAGAAGGGTTAGTGATTTGCCCAACCAATATTATACAGTGAATACAATTCTTGGTACCTAATAAGTGCTCAAAAAAAAAAAAAAAAAGGTAAATATTAGTATTAAGGGGCATATTTGCAACAGGAATCACATATTCCTTAAATGAATGAACTAATAAATAAAGCCCAACTTGCAATTTACTAACTATGAGACTTTGTGCAAGTCATTTAAACTCTCTAAGTTGGTTTTCTCATTTGTGAAATTCTTATAATAAAATATTAATAACTTTAAGTTACTCAGTTCATCCATGTGTCAAGTACTCTTCTAGGGCATTGTAAGTATTCAACAAAGAATAACTAACATTGTTAATGTATTTTGCCATCCTTGGTATAGTCACAGAAGACTGCCAAGACTACCAGTAACCTCCTGTGAAGCCTGGGTGGGAGCTGGAATAAGTCTACCACATGTCATTGTAGCGGGAAGAGAGACCCAGGATATTCTGAGAGTTACTGAGCGAACACTTCCCTACAGTTGCTGTACTAAATTCGTCTAGTTCTTAGAACTAGACTTTTGCCGTGATTCCAAGGAAGGAACTTGAGGCCTGATCTTAAACCCAGTTTTCTTAGTTAATGGTGCACTTGCTAAAAACTCAGCAATTCCTTGAAAATACTTTTTTTTCTCACAATAACTACACCTAGAAATGGAGTCCTTGATATGAGCAAGTGTAAATGGTTTAACAAATCTGTGGACTGTCTTCTCGACTAAGTTGAAACAGTGGTAACATCTAGTTGTAGCTTCCGTTTTTCAGACTTTACCACCTGTAGGCTTATTGCCAGTTTGTGGTTAACTTCTGAAATAGTAATTAAATGTACAGAGGTCACAAATATTCCTTGCTTTAAATATATTGGAGCTCTGGTGGCTTAGTGGTTTAGAGCTATGGTGAGGTATGACTGCTAACCAAAAGGCTAGCAGTTCGAATCTACCACCCACTCCTTGGAAACCCTATGGGACAGCTCTACTCTGTCCTGTAGGGACACTATGAGTCAGAATCAACTTGATGGCAAGGGGTTTGGTTTTTCTCTCTTTTTTTTAAAGATAGGTACAAGGAGCCCAGGGGCACAGTAGTTAAGCACTTAGCTGCTAATGAACCAAAAGGTTGGCGGTTAGAACCCACTGCCGCTCCCTGGAAGAAAGGTGTGGTAGTCTGCTTCTGTAAAGATATACAGCCTTGGAAGCCCTATCTGGCAGTTCTGTTCTGTTCTATAGGATCTGTTTGAGTTGGAATCGACTCCCTGGCAATGGGTGAAGGACGCAGACCAAGATACCAAGTAATAGAACCTACTTTTAAAATCTGAAAGTACTACAGGAATTTAGCATTATACTTATAATAACTTTCAGACCTTACCTGAAAATAATGTGGGTATTCATGTCCTATTAAAAACTTTTAATTACAGAAAATTTCAAAATATACCCATCCCCCCAACAGAGAACCCCTGAGGGTGCAGGAGATCAGTAGGATGCAGACCCCAAATTCTCATAAAAAGACCAGACTTAATGGTCTGAGACTAGAGGAATCCCAGTGGTCATTGTCCCCAAACCTTCTGTTGGCCCAGGACAGGAACCATTCCCGAAGACAACTCATCAGACATGGAAGGGACTGGACAATGGGTAGGAGAGAGATGCTGATGAAGAGTGAGCTACTTGTATCAGGTGGACACTTGAGACTGTGTTGGCATCTCCTGTCTGGAGGTGAGATGGGAGGGTAGAGAGGGTTAGAAACTGGCAAAATTGTCACGAAATGAGAGACTGAAAGGGCTGACTCCTTAGGGGGAGAATAAGTCGGAGTATGGAGTAAGGTGTATATAAGCTTATATGTGACAGACTGACTTGATTTGTAAACATTCACTTAAAGCTCAATAAAAATTATTAAAAAAAAAAATATATATATATATACACCCGTCCCCCAACTTCAACAATTATAAATTCATGGCTAACCTTACCCATCCACATACCCAACTCCAGATTATTTTAAAATATGAGTCATTATATGATTTAATTGGTCTATATTAACATATATCTCTTAAAGATAGAGACAATTTTAAAAAGACAACAACAGAATAACAGCTAAAAGAGTCAACAGTAATTCCGTAATATTGTCAAATATCTAGACAGTGTTTATGATTACTATATAGTTTTTTTTTTTTTTTTTTTAGTTTGTTTGTTTGAATCAGTGTGTCCAAGGAAGAGCCGGATACGTAAACTGGTTGACAGTTCTTCTCTAACTCTTTTGGATTTTTCTTTGCAATTTTGTGTTAAAAAACTCCAGCTAGTCTGATAGAATTTTTCTCAGCCTGAAATTTGTTGGTTGTCACTGTAAGCTGTCATTTAAAAAGTTCCTTTTTTTTTTTTTTTTTTCCTGCTCAGAAGAACCCAGACACAAAAGAGTACATACTGGATGATTCTATTTAAAAAAAAAGCAAAACTCATCTAAGGCGATAGAAATCAGAACCATGGTTGCCTGTAGGGGTGGGTATTGACTAGAGACCTTTTTGGGATGATGGAAAAGTTCTAGGTCTTGACTGAAGTGGCTGTTACATGGATGCATACATTTATTAAGATATAGACATAAGATCTTTGCTTATATATAAAATTTACCTCAATAAAAAAAATTAATATTTGCTTTAAAAATGTCTGACACCTGAATTTTTTGTAAATTGATGGATATGATATGGATTCTTTTTTTTTTTGCAAGACTGCTTCATAGGTGGGAGCCCTGGTGGTATAGTGGTTAAGAGCTTGGCTGCTAACCGGAAGGTCGGCAGTTCAAATCCACTGGCCGCTCCTTGGGAAACCTATGGGGCAGTTCTACTCTGTCCTATAGGAGTGCTGTGAGTCAGAACCCACCTGAGGGAACCTAACAACAACACATCATAGGTAGTCTTTATACTTCTATCAGGATGTATAAAATGCCTGATTTTCTCTACTGATGATATTCATAATTGACCATTAATTATCTAGGGTGACCATATATTCCAATGATTCCTAGTTTATGTATGTTTTTCCAGGGTCTCAAAAGTGCCCTCAATTTTAGTATCATTACACGTAGATTTTTTCTTTTTTTGTGCCCCCCCCCCGCCACCATTTCAAGATGAATTGACATTAGTAGGGGCAACACCTCAACAGAAACGCCTTCCCCTCTCTTGTCTGGCTGCCTTAGTCAGGCGCCTTTCGTATTTGTGGCACCTCCAGAATGTCATTCTGCACCCTGTCTCGTGCCCTGTGGGACTTTGCACCCGGAAGCAACTGGCCACATCTATACCTCCCACCCCCATGCCTCTGTGTGGCACTTTCCTCACATATTAGATAGAATTCTAAAAAGAGAAATTTCCCGTCATCAACTATTTGACTACACTTAGGTAGACTTCATATAAGAGAAGCAAGATACGTGCTTTTTTTTTTTTTTCCATTTTATCTACCACCTTCCAAATCACTCCGATATTCTTTTATGTTTTGACAGTTTCCTAGTTTATAATAAAATAAGTTGTTTTAGGATCTTAAAAAATACAATATTGGCTCTAGGGCTGCCCTTAGCTGCTGGATTGATCATTGTTTCTAGGCCTTTTTAGTAGACAGAGATAGGAAATATTAATTTTTAAGAAAACAAATCATGAAACTGATAATTCCAATTCAAATTCAGGACTACATTATTTTTCTTTCATCTCATCAATTTTACATCTGTATTTTTTTTTATCCCATACTACACACATCAGTACCAGAATAACATTACTAGCATTACCCATTTTTTACTGAAAACATTTTAATTTTTTTTTGGTTTTGTTTTACTTTGTTTGCCATTATCTTTGTCCCAATAGAAATATACAAAGTATCTCTGATGTATAGCACCTGTCTGTGTGGTTATGCCACTGGCTGTTACACATTTAAGTTCATATGTTTAATTTTACATTTGATTTTGAGAAATTGCTTTTTGTAAATTTAATTTTGTTTTAAATTATGAAAAATATTTGCCTGGTTCCATAGTCAAATCTATAAAGCAACACATATTCAAAGAAATCTAGCTTCTATTCCTGCTCTTCCATCTTTTCTTTCCCTACCTTATAGGTAACAAGTTTTTTAGTTTTTGTTTTTTTTACCTTATAGGTAACGAGTTTTTTGTTTGTTTTTTAATATTATTTATTCTTCCATTGCTTTCAATATATAAAATCAGAATGTACATTTCTATTCCACCTTTTTTTTGTCAAATAGAGCAAAGTATACATTATTTTTCTACCTTGCTTTTTTCAGTTTTTAAATTTTATTTTTAATTTTAAAATTATTGCAGATTCATATGCAATTGTAAGAAATAATATGGAAAGAACCATGTACATTTCACCCAGTTTTTCCCAGTGGTAACATCTTGGAAAACTATACTACAAGAGCACAACCTAAATATTAGCATTGCTAGAATGCATCAAGCATATTCAGATTTTCCAGTATTACTTTGACTCATGTATGTGTGTGTGTGTGTGTGTGTGTGTGTGTGTGTTCTGTGCAATTTTTTCACATATTTAGGTTCATGTATCCACCACCATAGTCAAGGTATAGAGCAGTTCCATCATCAAAAGTTTCCTCACACTGTCCTTTTATAACCACATCTACTTCCATCTCCTCCCTGCCCCCACATCCATAACCCTAGGCAACCACTAATCTATTTTCCACCTCTATAATTTTGTCATTTCAAGAATTTTGTTACATGGACTCATACAGTATGTAAACTTTTGGGATTGGGTTTCTTTTTTCCAATTCAGGATAATTCCCTTGAGATGCATTTATATTGTCCCATAAATCAATATTTGGTACTTTTCTTTGAAGAGTCCTGGCAGCGTAGTGTTTAAGCTTGGCTGCTAATCGAAAGGTTGGTGGTTCAAACCAATAAGTTGCCATACGTATTGTGAGCAAATAACCTGAGAAGCTGTACTATATGAGGAAGAACTCGCATCAGGATTGGAAGAAGACTCTTTTAACAACCTACAGTATGCAGATGATACACCTTGCTTGCTATCATGGGTTGTATTGTGTCCCCCAAAAATATCTGTCAATTTGGCTAGTTCATGACTCCTAGTACTGTGTGATTGTCCACCATTTTGTCATCTGATGTGATTTTTCTATGTGTTGTAAATTCTGTCTCAATGATGTTGATGAGGTGGGGTTAGCAGCGGTTATCCTAATAAAGCAGGAGTCAATATACAAGATTAGGTTGTGTTTTAAGCCAGTCTCTTTTGAGACATAAAAGAAAGATGCAAGCAGAGAGATATGGGGACCTCATACCACCAAAGAACAAGAGCCAGGAAAATAGTGCCTCATCTGGACCCCTGGTCCCTGCTCTGAGAAACACCTCAACTGGGGAAGATTGATGGCAAGGAACTTTCCCCAGAGATGACAGAGGGAGAGAGGCTTCCCCTGGAGCTGGCACCCTGAATTCAGACTTCTAGCCTCCTAGGCTGTGAGAGAATGAATTTTTCTTTGTTAAAGCTATTCACTTATGGTATTTCTGTTATAGCAGCATTAGATAACTAAGACACTTGATGAAAGTGAAGAGGACTTGAAGCACTTATTGATGAAGATCAAAGACCACAGCCTTCAGTATGGATTACACTTCAACATAAAGAAAACAAAAATCCTCACAACTGGACCAATAAGCAACATCATGATAAATGCAGAAAAGACTGAAGTTGTCAAGGATTTCATTTTACTTGGATCCACAATTAACACCCATGAAAGCAGCAGTCAAGAATCAATGTATTGTATTAGGCAAATCTGCTACCAAAAAAACCGCTTTAAAGAGTTAAAAAGCAAGGGCTAAGGTGGGCCTGACCCAAGCCATGATATTTTCAATCACTTCATGTGCATGAGAAAGCTGAACAATGAATAAAGAAGACCGAAGAACTGATGCCTTTGGATTACGCTGTTGGCGAAGATTACTGAATATACCATCGACTGCCAAAAGAATGAGCAAATCTGTCTTGGAAGAAGTACAACTAGAATGCTCCTTAGAAACAAGGATGGTGAGACTTCGTCTCACGTACTTTGGGCATGTTATCAGGAGGGACCAGTCAGTCCCTGGAGAAGGACAGCATGCTTTGTAAATTAGAGGGTCATCAAAAAAAAAGAAACCCCTCAAAGAGATAGATTGAGACAGTGGCTGCAAAAATGGGCTCAAACAAAGCAGTGTTCGTGAGGATGGCCCAGGACCAGACAGTGTTTCATTCTGTCGCACACAGGGTTGCCATGAGTCAGAGCCTCCTCAACAGCACCTAAAAATGACTGTATTCTATGGTATGGATGCACCACGGTTTGTTTAATCATTCACCTGTCGAAGGACATCTGTTTATGAATCAGAATCAACTTGATGGCAGTGAGATTTGGTTTTTTTTTTTTTTAAGAAAACTGCTACGGAGTTTGTGTACACTTTTTAGGTGAACATGAATTTGTATTTCTCTGTCATAAGTATGCAGAGCACATTGACTTGTCGTATGGTAAGTATATTAAAAAAAAAAAAGTATATATTTAATTTTATTTAAAAAATGCCAAACTGTTTTCCTAAGTAGTTGTTCCATTTTACATTCCCAACAGCAATGTATAAAAGACCCAATTTCCCTGCACCCTTGCCAGCATTTGATATTGTCAGTTTTTTTTTTTTAATTCTAGCCATTCTGATAGCTGTGTAGTAATATCTCATTGCTGTTGCAGCATGCATTTTCCTAATGGCAAATGAAGTGAAACACCTTTTCCTTTGTTTATTTGCCACCTGTATATCTTCTTCATGGAGCCCTGATGGAGCAGTGGTTAAAGTGCTCAGCTGCTAACCAAAAGGTCAGTGGTTTGAACCCACCAGCTGCTCTGCAAGAGAAAGATGTGGTAGTCAGCTTCCATAAAGATTTACAGCTTTTGAAATCCTGTGGGGCAGTTCTACTGTGCCCTATACTGTTGCTATGAGTCAGAATTGACTCATTGGCAGTGAGTTTGGTTTTTTTGTTGTTGTTGTTTTTGTTTGTTTTTACATCTTCTTCAGTGAAAGTTTCTCCATATGGCTTTTTTAAAAATTTAAGTATTAGAAGTCATTCTGGAAACCCAGGTGGCTTAGTGGTTAAGTGCTACAGCTGCTAACAAAAAGGTCAGCAGTTCAAATCCACCAGGTGCTCCTTGGAAACTCTTATGGGGCAATTCTACCCTGTCCTACAGGGTTGCTATGAGTCAGAATTGACTTGATGACCACAGGTTTAGAAGTCATTCTATAAGAGGATTTAGATATATTTTCCCGCCTTTGTTTCTACTACTATATAATTTTCCAGTGTATGGATATACCATAACTGAAAAAAAATCAAATGTAATCAATTTAGTGCAAAACTTGGTCATCTTTATTTTGAGGCAGTTCAATAAATAGATATTCTAATAAGTAAATTAAGTTCTAGAAAATTAGTATCAGTTTTTACTTTTAATTTCTTAGAAACTGTGTAAATATGGCTTAAAGGTATAGATAAAATGATTCTTAGAGACCTTATCCCTCAAATGTTCTTATTTTATTTAATTTTTAAATAATTAGTTCTATCACCCCTTTATTTTTTACTCATTAATTAGTGATTCTTATTTTAACAAGACTAGTAACATTTCAAAAGTAATAAAACAGGTTATTTACAGAGTGAAAGTCTGTCATGCATATACTTTTCCAACCACCAAACCAAACCCCTTACCATCGAGTCAATTAAGACTCATAGTGAACCTATAGGATAGGGTAGAGCTGCCCCATATGGTTTTCAAGGCTGTAATCTTTACGGAAAAAATTTTTTTCTTTAATCTTTAGGGAAGCAGAGTGCCATATCTTTCTCCCCCGGAGCAGCTGGTGGGTATGAACCACCAACCTTTTGGTTAGCGGCTAAGCACTTTTGCCACTGTGCTACTAGGCCTCTGCATATAATTTTAGACATAGTTTATAAATAAAAATAAAAAAAAACCCTTTATTTAGTTCTAGGATTTTTCAGTAAATTGGTATTTAAAAAAAAATGATAATTAAGAATAATAATTATGCTCCCAATAAAAATATCCTAATCTCTTTTGAATGTTAGAAATTCTGAATTAATCTTAAATTCGCATAAAGAATTGATTTGGATAAGACCAACAGTGGCTTATCTTCCTGTTATATGCAGAATGTATACATACAGGGTTTTAAATTAGTGGGATGATTCTGTAACAGGCATGGAGTGAGTAACATTCTTTTGTGACATTACATTTCATACTGATTTAGATGATATAAAGAATATTCTCCCAATGTATGATCCTCATAGCCTAATCTGTATTATGTTTCCAGTCATAGATTGGAACATAAAATTCATGAGTAATTTATCATAAAGTTTGGTAAACCCCAAGTTTCAAAAAAAGTGTGTCTGTTATTTCACAATAAGGCACTATAGTAGAAATGAAAAATCTATTATTCCCATCACTCTTTAAATTGAGGACTAAAATAATGTGTTAATACAAATTCTGTGATGATATGCATTACATTACATATATATTACTATATTACATCTTTACAGTTATCTAACCATATACTTTCTAAATTTTCAAAGAAACATTTTCTAGTTTTAAAAATTAATGGTTACCCGAAAGACAAAGTAAAGCTCTTCATTTGCTGATATGACATGGCTTAAAATAAGAAGAAACAGCTGCAAACATCCATTAATAATTGGAATGTGAAATGTACAAATATGAATCAAGGAAAATTGGAAGTTGTCAAAAATGAAATGGAATGCTTGAAGATCAGTATCCTAGGCATTAAAAATGAGCTGAAATGGACTAGTATTGGCCATTTTGAATTGGAAAACCATACGGCCTTCCATGCCTGGAATGATAAATTGATGAGGAATGGTGTTGCATTTATCATCAAAAAGAACATTTCAAGATTTTTTTTTTTTTTATCCTGAAGTACACCATTGTCAGTGATAGGATAATATCTATACACCTACAAAGAAGACCAGTTAATAGGACTATTACTCAAATTTATGCACCAACTACTAAGGCCAAAGATGAAGAAATTGATGATTTTTACCAACTTCTACAGTCTGAAATTGATCAAACATTCAATCAAGGTGCACTGATAATTACTGGTGATTGGAATTTGAAAGATGGAAACAAGGAAGAAGGATTGGTAGTTGGAAACTATGGCCCTGGTGATAGGACATGGGAGATCATGTGATAGAATTTTGGAAGACCAAGGACTTACTCATTGCAAATACCTTTTTCAACAACATAAATGGTGACTTACATGTTGACCTAACCAAATGGAATACACAGGAATCAAAACTACTATATCTGTAAAAAGTGAAGATGGAGAAGCTTAGTATCATCGTTTAGAACAAGGCCAGGGGCTGACTGTGGAACAGACCATCAATTGTTTGTACACAAATTCAAGTTGAAGCTGAAGAAAATTAAAACAAGTCCCTGAGAGCCAACATAGAGACCTTGAGTATATCCCATCTGCATTTAAAGACCATCTCAAGAATAGATTTGATGCATTGAGCACTAATGACTGAAGACAAGATGAGTTGTGGAATGACATCAAGAATATCATACATGAAGAAAGCAAAAAGTCATTAAAAAAAAAAAAAAACAGGAAAGAAAAGACCAACATGGATGTCATAAAAGGCTCTGAAACTTACTCTTGAATGTAGAGTAGTGAATGGAAGAAACAATGAAGTAAAGGAGCTGAACAGAAGATTTCAAAGTGTGGCTCAAGAAAACATAGTAAAGTATTATAATGAAATGTGCAAAGACCTGGAGTTAGAAAACCAAAAGGGAAGAACACGCTTTGCATTTCTCAATCTGAAAGAACTGAAGAAAAAATCTGAGCCTTCAGTTACAAAATCAAAGGATTCTATAGGGTCCCTATGAGTTGGAATAGACTGGACGGCAATGAATTTGTTTGTTTTTAATGCACAAAATATTGGACAATGCAGAAAGCATCAAAAGAAGATGAAAGGAATACACAGAGTCACTGTACATAGAAGAGTTGGTCAACGTCCAACCATTTCAGGAGATAGCATCTGATCAAGAACCAACGGTATTGAAGTAAGAAGTCTAAGCTGCACTAAAGACATTGGAGAAAAAAAAGACTCCAGGAATTGATTGACTACCAGGTGAGATGTTTCAACAAATGGATGCAGCTTGATGGCACCTAACAACGACAAGAATAGACAATAGTAAAATTATAACTTGCCTTTTTTAAATCACTAATTGTCACATTATCTGAATAATTGGAACTGTACCTGAGTACCAAAAACTACTAAACTAGGTACAATTTATTAACTTTCTGCTAAGCATTGAAGGTTAATCATACATGCTAATCTCCTAATCTCTGTAACATTTCAATATCCCAATAAAAGTCCATAAAAATTGTTTTTGGTTATAAAACATTTACATATTTACAATGACAGCAAACATATCATGAGATAAAACAATAACAGACAAAATATACTAACATGTTATAAAAAAAATAGGAAGGGAAAATGTTAATGAACTAGTTGTAAGTCACTTAGCCTACTAAAGAGATCTGAAATTTCATTGCCTCCCTAGGGATAGATAAAAATAGAAGCAAGACAACCCTAGCCATAGAAGCTTGAAAAGAATCAGCAAGTGTATTCCTTAAGTGGAAACTGAAAGATAAACAAATTTACTTGAAAAAGAACCACGTAAAAGTAGAAATTGAAATATGTGAAACTGAATTAAAAAAAAAGAAAACCTAAATTAAATGGCTAAAGAAAAAAAATAGTGACCTGGACAATAGATCTGAAGAAAGGAGATGGAAAATATGAATGCAATGTTTAAAGACTCGGGGAGTAGAATAAGTTCTAAACTATAGTCTTTCAGAGTTCAAGGAAAAAGACAAATAGGGAACAGCCAATATTTGAAGAGAGAGTACCTTAGTATATTCAGAAATATTGAAAGACCCAGTTTATAGATCTGAGAAGCTCAGCGAATCTCAAACAAAATAAATGGATAGGGACTCCTATCTAGATGCATTACAGTGAAATTGTAGACGATCAAAGACAGAGAAGACCTTGAAATTAACCAAAGAGTAAGAGAGATAACTTAAGTAAAGTCTCAAACATAAAAGAAAGACCATAATTATAAAATATAAACAAATGAAGTCCTAGTTAACAGAGTAAATACAGGGGGTAGAAAAATAACAAATAATCATAGCAGAGAAATAACAAAAGATACCAACTCCATGAAATAAAAATACTGTAGTATTAAAATGGAACAAATAAAAAAAAAGTACTAGAAGTTAAACTATGATAAATACCCAGTGCTGTCGAGTCGATTCTGACTCATAGCGACTCTATAGGACAGAGTAGAACTGCCCCATAGAGTTTCCAAGGAGCTCCTGGCAGATTCGAACTGCTGACCCTTTGGTTAGCAGCTGTAGCACTTAACCACTACACCACCAGAGTTTCCTAAACTAGGATAGCAGAAAGTAAATATGTATTAAAAGAGTTGGAAGATAATGTAGATCCTACAAGATTCCAGACAGAAAATGAGCAAGTTAGGTATAAAGAAAGGGGCACCTGCAAAGTAACACAGGAAGGTAGAAGACAATGCCTTTGGAATTCCAAGGAAAATGTTTTCCGGTGTTGAATTCTGCACCAACCAGCGTATCAATCAGATATAAAGGGTGGACAAATACATTTTCCTTCCTTGAGCCCTTTCTCAGGAAGCTACTGGGGAACATGCTACGTCAAATCTAGTAGATGAGGGGATCCAAAACTGGATTGAGGTGAGATTGCAAAGAGAAATTTCAGAATCACAGTTCTGCAGTAGGCTTTAAGGGAAGCCAAGGGCCTCTGGGAGTAATTTTTCAAGGAAACATGAAAATCATCAGTTACCTGACAGGTTTGATCTGGTAGGAAATCAGCTTAAGAGTCAGTTTATGGAGCTACCATAGCGTGTGGGAAGACTCAACATGTGATTCAGGAAAAGCCAAGTAAATGAAGAGAATTCATCCTGCAGTGGGAGTTAGGGTGGGGAAAAGTAGTACAAAAAAGGAATAGAGACAGTAGAACACTGATTCTGCACTGATCTATAATTACAGTCACAAACATAAAAACATTGATTGTACATTTAACTGAAAATGTGTTAAAATATGTTGGGAGGTTAGAGGAAAATATAACAGAGCTAAAATCTCTTCTTCCATGGTAGGAAGCTGGGGGAGAAAGGCAGGGCTGGGAGGTGTACTTTATCTGCAGAAAGATAACTGATCTATTCTCCTTAGCAAATCAACACAGAAATATGGACTTTCCCTTCGTTTACTACTCACATTATGAGAACTAAATTTGCTATTTTTGATTGTCGATATAATCATAAAAATAAACTTTTGTTATCACTCATGAAACTGGTCTGTACATACCCTTTAGGTAGCCAAACCAGTTCTTCAGTCATCTACACCTGAATCTGACTGAGCCCTTGCTTGGGGGAGTGGGAGGAGGGATGGTGTGGAAGTTAAGTATACATTTGCTATTAGAGTACTCACACGGAAACAGCATCTTTGCCTGAAATTCTTCACCCTAAATAATCTAATGATGTCAGTCAATACTTACAGAATTGTAGCAATCTTAAACTCTAATGGAGAAAGAAAAATACAGGTGTCTATGATGTGTGCATTGATTTTAGCAGTTCATCCTAAGTGGAAAATGTAATTGAATATGTGTTCAGGTGGATAACACCGTTTTAAAGGAGGAATGAGACTAAGACAGTTTAATGCAGTGGGAAGAACTGGATACATCCACATATTAAATAACTGTACAGCTCACTGATTGACAGTAACTCCTTACATCTAGCATTTTATACATCCCCATAAGACCTCACTCTCAACAACAGCACTGTGCTTCTTCAATTGTTGTCAAGTTGATACGTAATATACCTTTTGTAACCTTTAATGTGATAGTTTTTTCCTTTTTTTCCCCGCTTCTGTACAGGCAAAGGTAATGTGCCTACTTGAGTGAAAGCAATGTTAGGAAAAAAAAAAAAATTCCGTGCAATGATGATTTGGAGCCCTGGTGGCACAGTGGTTAAGAGCTCGGCTGCTAACCAAGAGGTTGGCAGCTCGAATCCACCAGCTGCTCCTTGGAAACCCTATGGGGCAGTTCTACTCTGTCCTAAAGGGCCTCTGTGAGTCAAAAATCAACTCAACGGCAATGTGTTTGTTTTATTAGTTCTTTAAGGAACCCTCGTGTCACAATGGGTAAAGCGCTTGGCTGCCAACCTAAGGTTGGAAGTTCAAACTTACCAGCTGCTCTGTGGGAGAAAAGACCTGACGATCTGCTCCTGTAAAGATTACGACCTAGAAAACGCTATGGGCAGTTCTGCTCTGTCTTTATAGAGTTGAGATGAGTCAGAATCAACTAGAGGGCACACAGCTACTTTAGTTCTTTATATCCTTCTGTAGGAATATGTGTGTATCTGAATATATCTACGTGTTTGAATGTGAACACATACACACAGAGAGAAGACAAGGTAGAGATCATATAGATTCCTAAAAGGTACTAGTATTTTAAAATCTTTCTATGTTAGATGACAAAAATAACGGTCAAATGCAGGCAGCAGTTAGTGAAATGAAACATTATAGTAAGGGGAACCAGGACTTTTCATTGTAAGAAATAGTTTTAACTTTATCAAGTTTTTAAAGTTTCGGTGAATTAGTTTTATTAACACATGTGGTTTTATTTATTGTCCTTCTGACAGTAAAAATGTAGGCTCCATGAAGAGAAGTACTTTGTCGGCGTTGTTCACTTTTTTTAATAGTTGCATAATTCCCCATAGTACTGATTAGACACAGCATCATTGATTCAACCATTTCTTTCTTGAGGTACCTTTGGATTTTAAAGATTTTTGTCACTATGTTTGATGGCCTGTATGATTATTTTCTTAGTCTACATTCCCAAAACTCGGATTACTGATTCAAAAGTATATATGCTTTTAATTTTTTAAAAACACTGAAGATTAATTTCAGAAAAGGTCTAACAGTTCACACACCTACTAATGTAAGGGAACAGTCCATCCTGCCCACCATACACCCCAATACTGCAAGTTACTAGTGTTTTAAAATTTTTCCATTATCTGGGCAAAAAAAAAAAAAAAATGGTATCACATGGTTCTCAGGTACATTTTGTCATTTCTCATGTGGTTGAGCCTCTTTTCACATTCTTATTCATATTTCTCTTATACATTTTATTTCATTTTCTTTAAAGTAATTGTGCACATCCTTTTTTTTTTTTTTTTTTGACTTATCTTCCCATTGGATTATTTAACCCTAACATTTTGAGGAGTAGTTTTGTAATAAAAACAAGCAAAAAGAATAGAGGGTAGTAATCTTTATTAGTTTTTTCATATTTTCTTTTAACCTGACTTTTTATAACTTTTGAAAACTAAATTTTGCTTTTGGCAAAATAATTTGTACATACGGTTAAACATCAAAAAAATACTAAAAATATTTGATGAAATTCTGCTGTTCTGCACCACTTTTTCACACCCTCCTTTCTTGCACTTGCAAGGCAACTACTTTCAATTCTTACCATTTTTAGATTTTTAAATCTAAACTTCTGAATAATGTGCTTATGCTGCAATTTCTTGATTTTTTTCCTTATTTAAGCATTTCCTATTAACTTCCTATTGTATTTCCTGAGTAATCTCAATTATCAATGTTTATATTTCTATGTCTACGTAACTATTGTTCATTATTGACATAGGTGGTATGCAATGATTGTTTCCCTTGTCTTACAAATATTTATAATTGCCCCTAAAAAAAAACTTTATTTTTATATACCTATAAATTTTTCTATGTATTTTGCCTCATCTTTTACATGTGTATAAATAATTTTTCCACACATATTTTTTTTTTTTTTTATTAAGAAGTTATTTTTTTTTTTTTTTATAA
Organism: Elephas maximus indicus; assembly: GCF_024166365.1. Taxonomy (NCBI): domain Eukaryota; kingdom Metazoa; phylum Chordata; class Mammalia; order Proboscidea; family Elephantidae; genus Elephas; species Elephas maximus. The sequence goes on from NC_064821.1 coordinate 143,178,816, forward strand.
TAACTTTTATTAAGCTTCAAGTGAACGTTTACAAATCCAATCAGTCTGTCACATATAAGTTTACATACATCTCACTCCCTACTCCCACTTACTCTCCCCGTCTTGAGTCAGCCCTTTCAGTCTCTCCTTTCTTGACAATTTTGCCGGCTTCCCTCTCTCTCTATCCTCCCATCCCCCCTCCAGACAAGAGTTGCCAACACAATCTCAAGTGTACACCTGATATAATTAGCTCACTCTTCATCAGCGTCTCTCTCCCACCCGCTGACCAGTCCCTTTCATGTCTGATGAGTTGTCTTCAGGGATGGTTCCTGTCCTGTGTCAACAGAAGGTCTGGAGAGCATGACCGCCGGGATTCCTCCAGTCTCACTCAGACCATTAAGTTTGGTCTTCTTATGAGAATTTGGGGTCTGCATCCCACTGCTCTCCTGCTCCCTCAGGGGTCCTCTGCTGAGCTCCCTGTCAGGGCAGTCATCGATTGTGGCCGGGCACCAACTAGTTCTTCTGGTCTCAGGATGATGTAGGTCTCTGGTTCATGTGGCCCTTTCTGTCTCTTGGGCTCTTAGTTGTCATGTGGGCTTGGTGTTCTTCATTTTCCTTTGCTCCAGGTGGGTTGAGACCAATTGCTGCATCTTAGATGGCTGCTTGTTAGCATTTAAGACCCCAGACGCCACATTTCAAAGTGGGATGCAGAATGATTTCATAATAGAATTATTTTGCCAATTGACTTAGAAGTCCCCGCAAACCATGTTCCCCAGACCCCCGCGCTTGCTCCGCTGAGCTTTGAAGCATTCATTTTATCCCGGAAACTTCTTTGCTTTTGGTCCAGTCCAATTGAGCTGACCTTCCATGTATTGAGTGTTGTCTTTCCCTTCACCTAAAGCAGTTCTTATCTACTGATTAATCAATAAAAAAACCCTCTCCCACCCTCCCTCCCTCCCCCCCTCGTAACCACAAAAGTATGTGTTCTTCTCAGGTTTACTATTTCTCAAGATCTTATAATAGTGGTCTTATACAATATTTGTCCTTTTGCCTCTGACTCATTTCGCTCAGCATAATGCCTTCCAGGTTCCTCCATGTTATGAAATGTTTCAGAGATTCGTCACTGTTCTTTATCGATGCGTAGTATTCCATTGTGTGAATATACCACAATTTATTTACCCATTCATCCGTTGATGGACACCTTGGTTGCTTCCAACTTTTTGCTATTGTAAACAGAGCTGCAATAAACATGGGTGTGCATATATCTGTTTGTACGAAGGCTCTTGTATCTCTAGGGTATATTCCGAGGAGTGGGATTTCTGGGTTGTATGGTAGTTCTATTTCTAACTGTTTAAGATAACGCCAGATAGATTTCCAAAGTGGTTGTACCATTTTACATTCCCACCAGCAGTGTATGAGAGTTCCAATCTCTCCGCAGCCTCTCCAACATTTATTATTTTGTGTTTTTTGGATTAATGCCAGCCTTGCTGGTGTGAGATGGAATCTCATCGTAGTTTTAATTTGCATTTCTCTAATGGCTAATGATCGAGAGCATTTTCTCATGTATCTGTTGGCTGCCTGAATATCTTCTTTAGAGAAATGTGTGTTCATATCCTTTGCCCACTTCTTGATTGGGTTGTTTGTCTTTTTGTGGTTGAGTTTTGACAGAATCATGTAGATTTTAGAGATCAGGCGCTGGTCGGAGATGTCATAGCTGAAAATTCTTTCCCAATCTGTAGGTGGTCTTTTTACTCTTTTGGTGAAGTCTTTAGATGAGCATAGGTGTTTGATTTTTAGGAGCTCCCAGTTATCGGGTTTCTCTTCATCATTTTTGGTAATGTTTTGTATTCTGTTTATACCTTGTATTAGGGCTCCTAGGGTTGTCCCAATTTTTTCTTCCATGATCTTTATCGTTTTAGTCTTTATGTTTAGGTCTTTGATCCACTTGGAGTTAGTTTTTGTGCATGGTGTGAGGTATGGGTCCTGTTTCATTTTTTTGCAAATGGATATCCAGTTATGCCAGCACCATTTGTTAAAAAGGCTGTCTTTTCCCCAGTTAATTGACACTGGTCCTTTGTCAAATATCAGCTGCTCATACGTGGATGGATCTATGTCTGGGTTCTCGATTCTGTTCCATTGGTCTATGTGTCTGTTGTTGTACCAATACCAGGCTGTTTTGACTACTGTGGCTGTATAATAGGTTCTGAAGTCAGGTAAGGTGAGGCCTCCCACTTTCTTCTTCTTTTTCAGTAGTGCTTTGCTTATCCGGGGCTTCTTTCCCTTCCATATGAAATTGGTCATTTGTTTCTCTATCCCCTTAAAATATGACATTGGAATTTGGATCGGAAGTGCGTTAAATGTATAGATGGCTTTTGGTAGAATAGAGATTTTTACTATGTTAAGTCTTCCTATCCATGAGCAAGGTATGTTTTTCCACTTAAGTATGTCCTTTTGAATTTCTTGTAGTAGAGCTTTGTAGTTTTCTTTGTATAGGTCTTTTACATCCTTGGTAAGATTTATTCCTAAGTATCTTATCTTCTTGGGGGCTACTGTGAATGGTATTGATTTGGTTATTTCCTCTTCGGTGTTCTTTTTGTTGATGTAGAGGAATCCAAGTGATTTTTGTATGTTTATTTTATAACCTGAGACTCTGCCAAACTCTTCTATTAGTTTCAGTAGTTTTCTGGAGGATTCCTTAGGGTTTTCTGTGTATATAATCATGTCATCTGCAAATAGTGATAACTTTACTTCTTCCTTGCCAATCCGGATACCTTTTATTTCTTTGTCTAGCCTGATTGCCCTGGCTAAGACTTCCAACACGATGTTGAATAAGAGCGGTGATAAAGGGCATCCTTGTCTGGTTCCCGTTCTCAAGGGAAATGCTTTCAGGTTCTCTCCATTTAGAGTGATATTGGCTGTTGGCTTTGCATAGATGCCCTTTATTATGTTGAGGAATTTTCCTTCAATTCCTATTTTGGTAAGAGTTTTTATCATGAATGGGTGTTGGACTTTGTCAAATGCCTTTTCTGCATCAATTGATAAGATCATGTGGTTTTTGTCTTTTGTTTTATTTATGTGATGGATTACATTAATGGTTTTTCTGATATTAAACCAGCCTTGCATACCTGGTATAAATCCCACTTGATCAGGGTGAATTATTTTTTTGATGTGTTGTTGGATTCTATTGGCTAGAATTTTGTTGAGGATTTTTGCATCAATGTTCATGAGGGATATAGGTCTATAATTTTCTTTTTTTGTAATGTCTTTACCTGGTTTTGGTATCAGGGAGATGGTGGCTTCATAGAATGAGTTGGGTAGTATTCCGTCATTTTCTATGCTTTGGAATACCTTTAGTAGTAGTGGTGTTAACTCTTCTCTGAAAATTTGGTAGAACTCTGCAGTGAAGCCGTCCGGGCCAGGACTTTTTTTTGTTGGGAGTTTTTTGATTACCGTTTCAATCTCTTTTTTTGTTATGGGTCTATTTAGTTGTTCTGCTTCTGAATGTGTTAGTTTAGGTAGGTAGTGTTTTTCAAGGAATTCATCTATTTCTTCTAGGTTTTCAAATTTGTTAGAGTACAATTTTTCATAATAATCTGAAATGATTCTTTTAATTTCATTTGGTTCTGTTGTGATGTGGTCCTTCTCATTTCTTATTCGGGTTATTTGTTTCCTTTCCTGTATTTCTTTAGTCAGTCTAGCCAATGGTTTATCAATTTTGTTAATTTTTTCAAAGAACCAGCTTTTGGCTTTGTTAATTCTTTCAATTGTTTTTCTGTTCTCTAATTCATTTAGTTCAGCTCTAATTTTTATTATTTGTTTTCTTCTGGTGCCTGATGGATTCTTTTGTTGCTCACTTTCTATTTGTTCAAGTTGTAGGGACAGTTCTCTGATTTTGGCTCTTTCTTCTTTTTGTATGTGTGCATTTATTGATATAAATTGGCCTCTGAGCACTGCTTTTGCTGTGTCCCAGAGGTTTTGATAGGAAGTATTTTCATTCTCGTTGCTTTCTATGAATTTCCTTATTCCCTCCTTGATGTCTTCTATAACCCAGTCTTTTTTCAGGAGGGTATTGTTCATTTTCCAAGTATTTGATTTCTTTTCCCTCGTTCTTCTGTTATTGATCTCTAGTTTTATTGCCTTGTGGTCTGAGAAGATGCTTTGTAATATTTCGATGTTTTGGACTCTGCAAAGGTTTGTTTTATGACCTAATATGTGGTCTATTCTAGAGAATGTTCCATGTGCGCTAGAAAAAAAAGTATATTTTGCAGCAGTTGGGTGGAGAGTTCTGTATAAGTCAATGAGGTCAAGTTGGTTGATTGTTGTAATTAGATCTTCCGTGTCTCTGTTGAGCTTCTTACTGGATGTCCTGTCCTTCTCCGAAAGGGGTGTGTTGAAGTCTCCTACTATAATTGTGGAGGTATCTATCTCGCTTTTCAGTTCTGTTAAAATTTGATTTATATATCTTGCAGCCCTGTCATTGGGTGCGTAAATATTTAATATGGTTATGTCTTCCTGATCAATTGTACCTTTTATCATTATATAGTGTCCTTCTTTATCCTTTGTGGTGGATTTAAGTCTAAAGTCTATTTTGTCAGAAATTAATATTGCTACTCCTCTTCTTTTTTGCTTATTGTTTGCTTGATATACTTTTTTCCATCCTTTGAGTTTTAGTTTGTTTGTGTCTCTAAGTCTAAGGTGTGTCTCTTGTAGGCAGCATATAGATGGATCGTGTTTCTTTATCCAGTCTGTGACTCTCTGTCTCTTTATTGGTGCATTTAGTCCATTTACATTCAGGGTAATTATAGATAAATAAGTTTTTAGTGCTGTCATTTTGATGCCTTTTTATGTGTGTTGTTGACAATTTCATTTTTCCACATACTTTTTTGTGCTGAGGCGTTTTTCTTAGTAAATTGTGAGATCCTCACTTTCATAGTGTTTGACTTTATGTTAGTTGAGTCGTTACGTTTTTCTTGGTTTTTGTCTTGAGTTATAGAGTTGTTATACCTTTTTGTGGTTACCTCATTATATACCCCTATTTTTCTAAGTAAAAACCTAACTTGTATTGTTCTATATCGCCTTGTATCACTCTCCATATGGCAGTTCAATGCCTCCTGTATTTAGTCCCTCTTTTTGATTATTGTGATTTTTTACCTATTGACTTCCATGATTCCCTGTTATGTGTATTTTTTTTTTAATTAATCTTAATTTGTTTGTTTTTGTGATTTCCCTATTTGAGTTGATATCAGGACGTTCTGTTTTGTGACCTTGTGTTGTGCTGATATCTGATATTATTGGTTCTCTGACCAAACAATATCCTTTAGTATTTCTTGTAGCTTTGGTTTGGTTTTTGCAAATTCTCTAAACTTGTGTTTGTCTGTAAATATCTTAATTTCGCCTTCATATTTCAGAGAGAGTTTTGCTGGATATATGATCCTTGGTTGGCAGTTTTTCTCCTTCAGTGTTCTGTATATGTCGTCCCATTCCCTTCTTGCCTGCATGGTTTCTGCTGAGTAGTCAGAACATATTCTTATTGATTCTCCCTTGAAAGAAACCTTTCTTTTCTCCCTGGCTGCTTTTAAAATTTTCTGTTTATCTTTGGTTTTGGTGAGTTTGATGATAATATGTCTTGGTGTTTTTCTTTTTGGATCAATCTTAAATGGGGTTCGATGAGCATCTTGGATAGATATCCTTTCGTCTTTCATGATGTCAGGGAAGTTTTCTGTCAGAAGTTCTTCAACTATTTTCTCTGTGTTTTCTGTCCCCCCTCCCTGTTCTGGGACTCCAATCACCCGCAGGTTATCCTTCTTGATAGAGTCCCACATAATTCTTAGGGTTTCTTTATTTTTTTTAATTCTTTTATCTGATTTTTTTTCAGCTATGTTGGTGTTGATTCCCTGGTCCTCCAGATGTCCCAGTCTGCATTCTAATTGCTCGAGTCTGCTCCTCTGACTTCCTAGTGTGTTGTCTAATTCTGTTATTTTATTGTTAATCTTTTGGATTTCTACATGTTGTCTCTCTATGGATTCTTGCAACTTATTAATTTTTCCAGTATGTTCTTGAATAATCTTTTTGAGTTCTTCAACAGTTTTATCAGTGTGTTCCTTGGCTTTTTCTGCAGATATCCTAATTTCATTTGTGATATCATTAAGCATTCTGTAAATTAGTTTTTTATATTCTGTATCTGATAATTCCAAAATTGTATCTTCATTTGGGAAAGATTTTGATTCTTTTGTTTGGGGAGTTGGAGAAGCTGTCACGGTCTGCTTCTTTAAGTGGTTTGATATGGATTGTTGTCTCCGAGCCATCACTGGGAAACTAGTTTTTCCAGAAAATCCGCTAAAAAAAAACTGCAGTCAGATCCCTATCAGAGTTCTCCCTCTGGCTCAGGCTATTCAGATGTTAATGAAGCCGCCTGGGGAGGGTGGGGGAGGGAACAGAGAGATAGGAGAGTAGCACCTCAGAATATAGCCAGAGTTGCTTGTCTTGCTTGGAATGACTATTATATCTGAGATTCCCGCGGGCGCGTCGCCTATGTGTGCTGTCTGTGTGGAGATTGCCCCCGGGGGGTCTGGCCCGCTGGAGTCACGGTCAGATCCTCCGCTTCCAGCCCCACGCCCAGCGTCAAGGCTCCCCTACTGGGACGGTGCACTCTCGACTCCAAAATCAATCGCTGCCTCCCGGGGACTTCTCGTCCCTCCAGCCGCGTGGTCGTGCCGCCCCCGTGAACCAGGTGGGCCCCCTCCCGGGGTTAGTTCAGATTGGTGGAGTAGCTCCCCGTGCTTGGGCCGCGACCGAGTGTCCCGGCTGGAACGCTGTTCTCCCCGCTCCAATACCAGTCGCTGCCTCCCGGGGACTTCTCCTACCGGCTGCGTCCCACGCCGCCCGCGCGACCCGGATGGTCACCTTCCCGGGGTTAGTTCAGGGGGTGGAGCAACTCTCCGTGTTTATGGCGTACCTGCGTGCAGTCCAAATCCCTGTGGGACGGTTCCCCGGCTCGGATGCTGCTCTTTCTGCTCCAAGATCAGTCACTGCCTCCCCGGGACTTCTCCTAACGGCTGCGTCCCACGCCGCCCGTGGAACCGGCTAGTCCCCCTCCCGGGGTTAGTTCAGGGGGGTGGAGCAGGTCTCTGTGCTTGTGCCGTACCTGACTGGTACGCTGGCTCCAGGCTCTGGAAACAATCGCTGCTTCCCCGTATTAGTTCGTTCTCCGTCTCTAAATCTGTGTTTGTTGTTCAGGGTTCGTAGATTGTTATGTATGTGATCGATTCACTTGTTTTTCCGTGTCTTTGTTGTAAGAGGGATCCGAGGTAGCGTCTGCCTAGTCCGCCATCTTGGCTCCGCCTCCCACACATATTTTTGAAGATTCTATTAATTCAATTCTATTTTCTGGAGACCGACCTCCCCTGTTCCAATCTAATCTTGTTGCATTTCTAAGTCCTCAAATTACTGTATACTACTCTCCCTGAGGGGCCCTGGTGGCGCAGTGGTTAAGAGCTCAGCTGGTAACCAAAAGGTCAGAAGTTCCCTTCCACCAGAACTGCCTATGGGGCAGTTCTGCTCTGGCCTGTAGAGACCCTATGAGTCAAAATCAACTCTATGGCAACGGGTTTGGTTTGGTTTTGTGGCAGCTTTGGAGCCCTGGTGACACAGTATGGGTAATATGTATTCCCCCATTGAATGAATATTATAGCCTAATTATATGACAGATTCGCAAACATCACGTCCACGTAAATCATACTATTTAAATTACAGATTTTTATATGTGTTAATTTTATGAAGATAAAGTGTTGCCTTTTTATTCTTTTTCTTACATCATTTCCTTGGCCATTTGCAATACTATATTTTTCAGGCAAAATTCAGGGTCGTTTTTATAATTGCAAAAGTCAACCATAGGGGTTTTTTTTTTTTTTTGAGACTGCATTATGATTTATAGAATCTGTATAAGAAAAAGGACATCAAAGATTTGACTATATTACATGTCTTATCCAGATTAAATAAAAAATAAGGAAAATATTCACTATGCCAAAATTATATGTCTATATAAATTTTCTACATTATATTCTGCCATGATGCTTGGTACCTAAATACAAGTAACATTTATGTATTTATCACTCATGTTAGGTTTATTTTTTATTGATCGTAATGGATGATAATTTCTGCACAGTAAGTATCCTATAAATCGTTATTGAATCAAGGAATGAATATGTTAAAAAAAATATCTAAAATACAGGTGTTTTATTAAGGGTAATGGTGTATTGTAAGTTTTTTTAAAGATAGGTGATTTAATATCTAAACTCACTAACCAATTTCAGATATCTACAAGTTATTACAGATCATCTTCAAAAGTATAAAATATGAAATATGCCTGACAACTCCTGATCTAATTATAAATATATCTTTGGTATCAGCATTTGCATTTCATTGTGCTAATGTCCATATTTACATTGCTCTTCTTTAGAATGTTGTATTATAGATTTCAACTGTCATTTCAATAACCTATTATGAGTATTTAAACCTATTAAAAGTGCAATATCTTAGTGCTTTGAGGAAAAGTTTATCCCCCTTTCTTCTCCTTAGGCTATTTTGGTTAATACAGTTTGGGTAAAGGTAGGCTTTTTATGATCAAATTCCTAAAAGATAGTGTTTATTGGAAATAGATAATCACACAAATACAAAATATCAGTTGGAAAGGAACTTAGAGGCCACAATCTCAATATCAATTAGTGCCCTAGCCAATATATATATATATTACTCTTATTTTGACTGCAACAACTGAAATCAAAGTGAAAAGTATAAGGTGATGTCCACATAACCCAAAGACAAGAATGCAGCTTGCCTAAGGAACAAAGTATAATTAAAGTTTAAAACATTTCTGGACTGTTTCTGAAGTTACTAGCCCCTCGGCCTATCAAAAGTTGTGTGGTAAAGGGTGTGGGGTAGGAAATGGGCAGTGGTCCCTGTAACCAAGTGGGTGAAGAAAAGACAAGACAATTCTTGGGAAAGGAGTGCTGGGTAGATTATCTCTTAGGTGTCTACTACACTATTCTCAAAGCACTCCTAGTACAGGAACTCTCTCAAGACAGATGATTGCCTTTTTGGATAGCTTTGGATGTTAAAAAGTGCAATCGAAATGCTTTTGAGTAGTTTCTAATTATTGTGCAGGTTATCCCATCTTATGGTGATAAGATCCTAAACCCACTCTATATGACTGTCGACACATGATAGTAACTTTTTAAAGTCTTTTTCAAGCTAAATATTCTTACTTCTTTCACATATTGCTCACATGCATGACGTTAAGTCCCTTTCCCCTTTTTCTCATTTTCTTCTGAAAGTATTCTAATTTTCCCCAAAACAGGAGGCAGTACTATGAATAACTACAAAGTGAAGCGATCGCATCCCTTTTCCTTATTTACAACTTTACACTATTGTATTCACTAGTTTTTGGCGTAGCTCATTTTCTTCTTTTGACTCATACTGAATACAAGCTCTGTAACATTTTATTAAGCATTGAGGCCAAGAAATTGTGCCTTCCCTATCTTGTATTTGTGTATTTGGAATTTTAGACCCCAAATCTAATTACCTACTATATATTATTGTGTTACACTAAGCCTGTCACTCTGGTTCATCAACATTGCTTTGGATTTTTATTCTGTAACCAATATATTTGGTCTCCCTCCCTGATCCTTGCTTTTTTTTTTTAAACTCTTTCCTGGGTTGCCCACCTTGGTTTTATGACCTTAAAAAAAAAAAAAAAAAAAAACCTGTTGCCATTGAGTAGATTCCGACTCATAACGATCCTATAGGACAGAGTAGAACTGCCTCATAGGGTTTCCAACCTGTTGGTTAGCAGCAGAACGCTCAACTTCCTGCACCACCACAGCTCCAATCTTTATACAGACCCCTATAAAATATAATGAAGATAAAGACAGTGTGGTTTGCAACTTTTTAGGGAATTTTATTACTCTCAATATACACACTTGCATCAGTGAGGTAGGCTTCTCAAGCTCTGTTCTTGTATTAAGTTTTCATAAAAGGATATATGGCCTAGATGTCTTCCACATTGTAGCACTCACAATCTCTTTCCAGTCAGCTTCTTTCCCTTTACCAGAACAAGCCATGTGGCATGTTGTCAGGAGAACTAATTCAGAAATCTTATAATCTTCTTGTGGGTTCATCTGCATCAGTAATGTATGCAGCCTGAGAAAATTAGCACTTGGAAGCCCTCTTCAACATCAGAGTTCTTCCAGTATGTTGGTGGCAGGTTTACTATTCAGAGCTGTGTTTATCCCGTGCAACACCTAACATCAGTTCACCAAAGATAAGGTACACACCAATATTGCGTTGCTGGATTTTCAAGAATGTTAATGCACAGAAACCATGAAATACTAATAAACATTCATATTGTGCCACACACTGATAGAAGACCTTACATGTTTTTACTTTAATGCTTAATAGCTCTTTGTGATGTTATCGTTAACACTTTTTATCTTACCAATGAGGAAAGTGAGGTAGAAAGAGGTTATTACTTGTCCAGGTGACATTGTTAGTGTGACGACAGGTCTAGATGTGAACCCAGGTAGTTTCACTTTATTCTTTTTAACCAGTACACCGTGCTGCCTCTTCATATTGAAAACTGCCCCCAAAAGTGCATGGGATATGAATGAGATAGGTTTAGTATAATTAATATTGACTGTGTTTCATAATCTGGTCTCTGAGTCTAATCTGTCTACCTTCATCTAATTTCTCTCAGTAGCATTAGCACATTTAATAAATATGATTACCTTATGTCTATATCTGTATCCATATATAGCTATCCATTGGTTGTTTATAGAAAATGATACCCACGACCTGACTGAGGGCAGAGCCCTTTTGTATAATGTTGGAAAGCCTTTTATGCAAATAATTGTTCATTTGTTTAAGTATTTTTCTAGTCCGTACCTCCGTCTTATCTCAGTGAAAATTCAGATACCTTGCTTGCTGTGGTTCAGGTACCCCACATGTGGATCAACCACATTTCTTTATATATTAGATTTGTAACCATTTCAAAAAAGAAATCAAATTACTTAGAAATTACTCCCATTACAAAATTGATCCAAGACATTGTAACCCAATTATAAGATCATAATACGGTGCTATGGTTAGTATCTACAGCCTAAGTTGTGAACTTTTGTAGAATTTAATTTTGTTATAGAAAGAGAAACATCAATATGCTAATCACTGAATTTTAACATTCTCTCTATACCCAGCTTTAAACAGGGTTGATAATTACTACTGTATTTTCACTAACTACCAGAAATTCCGTAATAATAATACTATTAAAAAAGAAAATCAACCACAACCCAAAAGGCCTCTGAGGAAATAGTGGCATTTTATTTATCTGTCTTTTGTCTTTTCAATTTTAGCTTCCCTTAGGGCTATTTTAGCAGACAAGTTGTACTTCTGTAGGCCTGCAGAGTATAAATTACTCATTCTTTAGCCTTTGGTAATCAGAACCACGAGGTTTTATTACATTTAGATTTATCAGATAAAAGGCTTCTGGAGATATATGATGTTTGTGTGACCTTCACCTAAATTTGAAAATAATTATTTGTAGTACTATCAAACATTACTGATGTTAGCACTGCATTTTGTTCTTAATGAGAGTGATATATTAAAAGGCAGTTCCTTTATACCAGTTTTTGCAAAAACAATTCCTACTGATAAGCATTAGCACTGACTATCCACAGAGGGTCATATGGGCCACGGAGCCAGCTCTGACTAATTTTGGAGTTTCCCAAAACCTCCAAAGGCTCCATAGTTTTCTAAAAATATTTTGAATGGTCTTCCTCTATAAATTTATTTAGGGAATCAGTTGTTATCTATCAAGTAACTTTATTTTTTACAGCTGCTTGTCAAGAAGTTTAAATGCCTTATGCCCATGTAGTAGGAGTGGTAGCTAGAGCATCCAGCACCAAGAGCCACCTATTGTTGCTATGTGTCCTCCAGACAATTCTGACTCATAGCGATCCTGTAAGACAGAGTAGAACTACCCCCATAGGGTTTTCAAGGCTGTAATCTTCATAGGAGCAGAAAGCCAAGTCTTTTCTCTCATGGAGCTGCTGGTGTGTTCGAACCTCCGACCTTTCCATTAGCAGCCAAGTGCTTAACCATTGTGCCACCGGGGCTACTTACTATCCACCTATTTCCCTAAAATTATAAGTGTCCTCTAAATTCCCAAGGAGCCCTGGTGGTACAATGGTTAAAGCAGCCAGCTGCTAACTGAAAGATCAGTAGTTCTAATCTGCCGGCAGCTCCAGAGGAGAAAGATGTGGCGGTCTGCTTCTGTAAAGATTTAAAAAGCCCATTGCCATCAAGTGAATTCCAACTCATAGGGACCCTATAGGACAGTAGAACTGCTCCGTAGTTTTTTCAAGGAGTGGCTGGTGGATTCAAACCGCCAACCTTTTGTTTAGCAGCCTGAGCTCTTAACCACTGCACCACCAGGGTTCCCCATAAAGATTACAGCCTTGGAAACCCTCTGAGACAGTTCTACTCTGTCCTATAGGGCCACTGTCAGAATCGACTCAATGGCAACTGGTTTGGTTTTGGTTTTCTAAATTTCCTGCTAAATCTTAAGAAAGAGAACCACCTTTAATTAATCATTCACCCTCCACCCTTGAGACTTAGTAGGAAAATCAAAATGGTGTTTTTAACTCAACCTCTTTAGTCATTCTTGGCTTTTCTCTTTAATCTGCCCCTTCACATGTGAGAAAAATGGTCTGGAAACTACAGCCCATGGGTCAACCCTGGCTTCCTGCCTGTTTTTGTACATCTCATGAGCTGAAAATATTTTCACATTTTTTTAAATGCTTGAGAAGAAAATCAAAAGAGGAATAATATTTTTGATACATGAAAATTGTATGAAATTCAAATTTCAGTGTCTATAAATAAAGTTTCATTGAAGCAAAGCTACACTCATTTAAGTTTTGTCTACGGCTGCTTTCCTGTGACAGTGACAGAGTTGAGTAGTTGTGAGAGAGATCATTTAGTCTGCAACCCCTAAAATATTTATTATCAACTCTTTACAGTAGAAGTTGCTCTGGACAATCTTCCTGCCCTTTCTAAGGCAGATTTTTAGACTTCTTTTTGGACATGTTCCTCTTTTTGCACCCTGGATAGGTATTTTCCAGTGCTTTCCTGTCTGTTGTAGGTTCAGAGATTTCTAAAGCATTGGAATAAGGTAAGAAAGTGTGCCCATTTTTCTGATTTCTACTTTTGTGAATGTTTCATTTGGGAATGCATGCTAAAAGTTTGTCTTTATTCATAAGATAGTACACAGAAACTTTTGGCGATCACTGCCCTATACGATAGCATACTATACTGTACAATACAATAGTATACAATAGTAATGTCCTGTTGTTGTTTGGTGCCCTCAAGTCAGTTCCAATTCATAGCGACCCTATGTACAACAGAACAAAACACTGCCCAGTCCTGCACCATCCTCACAATTGTTATACTTGAGCCCATTGTTGCAGCCACTGTGTCAGTCCATCTTGTTGAGGGTCTTCCTCTTTTTCACTGACCCTCTACTTTACCAAGCATGATGTCCTTCTCCAGGGATTATCCCTCCTGATAACGTGTTTGAAGTATGCATAGTCTTGCCATCCTTGCTTCTAAGGAGCATTCTGGCTATACTTCTTCCAAGACAGATATGTTCGTTCTTTTGGTAGTCCATGATATATTCAGTATTCTTCGACAACACTACAATTTGAAGTCATCAATTCTTTGGTCTTCCTAGCCTGTCTTAGTCTGGAAGCTCAGCTGAAGCCTGTCTACCATGGGTGACCCTGCTGGTATTTGAAATACTGGTGGCATAGCTTCCAGTATCACAGCAACAGGTAAAACCCCCACAGTAGGACGAACCAACAGATGGAGGAGTAGTCTCCTACAGGAAAAAAAGTTTCAGAGCCTAATAAGTTTGTGAAATTAAGACAGAGAACAGAGGGCCCCCCAAATTTGTAAACAAAGTAACAAGAAATGAGTCAGGGCACAGAAACAAAGCCATTCCCCAGGACAATGGGGCACAGTATCAGAAAATAGCCCGCAAACTTCTTTAAAGTTGTCTTTCAGAAGCAGCTGGATAAAACCAGCCCCAGGGACAGGCGCAGAATGTCCACCTGTGTCTGCCGTGTGACCTTCCACCAGGGGCAGAGAGGGGCTGCAGTAGCAGCTGGGAGACTGCCGTGCACAGGTGCAACGCCCCATAATAAGTCCAGCTACGAATCCCAGAGGCCTCCGGGACAGGATCCATCTTGGAAAGCTGCTGCACATACACCTTAGTTAACATATCCCCGCCTGTGCCTATGAATAAACATGAATCTTTTTCCACCCAAGAGCCTTTTTTAAAAGCCCGGGCCAGTCTTTTGTTCTGTGAGATGGGGGTATGCGTTGCTTCTCCCTTGCAAGCCTCTTCAATAAAGCTTTGCTCGTGTAGAAAATTCTGCGTGCTTTACCTGCTCATTCTTGACCAGTGAGAGGCAAGAACTTTTTTCCGGTAACAAAATCAATGGTTATAGAAAGTTAGGTGGGTTTCTAGTGCTGTTATCTCAAGGCCTTTGATATGCTTATGTACATTGTGAATCACCAAAGGGAGGATATGTGTTTAGTGCTTATCCAAGATGGTTTGATCCCCAAACTCCTCATCCATCCCCAAGGTCTCTTCTCTATGAAGCAAATACTTTGTCATTCCAATTTATTTTTTCTACAATAATAACTGGTGGTCCTGGTAATTAAAATAGCTTCATTTCTTAAATGAATCTTTCCAAGCACTTGTTCTTAAGGTAATCATGTGACTCAAAAATTGAGACTTTTTTAATTATATCACATTAGATATCCAAAGTGCAAAACAGGGCCCTGTTACGAATAACCTTCTGAAGTTCAGAATTACAGGTTTTTTTGTTTGCTTGCTTATTTTTGTTTTATTTTTCTTTTCATTTATAAAATCTTCCTTACAAAGCCATATTGATCACCTTTTAGATGTCACATGATTAGTTCTTATAAACTATGAAATAAAACTTGAAAAAAATTTAGAGGATACTGACAAGTTTTTCAAATGTCCTTCAGTTTACTTGTTTGCATTTCCTCAAAGAGACTGGTGCAAAGCTGTATGGAGTTTAGAATAGCTTTGAAAGCATTTATTGTTCCAAGGCTAATTTTAACCTTGTGATAAAGATGGCTTTTTGTATTCAGTTGAATGTGATATCCAGTAATTGTTTGTCAAGGCTAAGTGCTGTAGGACATAGTACATTTTTTAAGTGGTGTTTTGTAATTATAATACAAGCATCTTTATGGCCTACTATCTGAAAGAATGCTATTGCGTAGGGGTGTTAGAATTATGAGAAAACAGACTTTAAACTTTATTATTTTAATTATTAAATCTCATGGCTGCTTAATTCACATTGGGGGAGTTTGACTTTGTATATTTTCTCAAATGAATGATTTTGCTTTAGCTAAGGGTTTCAAAACTTGTTGGCATAAATAATTTTTTTTTTTTTGTCCTTCATAAAGCACCCTCCGTTTTTAGTCAGTTTCAGTATTGGTAGGGAGGACTCCTCAAGATAGCCAAAGCACAGTGTATATATTACCTGAAGTAATTTTAATACAAGTTTGAGATTACCGCTAAATAATGAATTTGTATCATAGGCAAAAACAGTTTCATGTCCACTCTGAAATATTTCTGTGTTACATATTTCTTACTTACATAGATGAGTAATTTTTTGCTACTCTAATCAATGGGCAGTAGCCCCGACGGCTACTAACCAATAGAACTGTGGTTTGAACCCTCCAGCCATTCCATGGGAGAAAGATGTAGCACCCTGCTTCGATAAAGATTTATAGCCTTGGAAACCCTGTGGGGCAGTTCTACTCTGTTCTATAGGGTCGCTATGAGTTGGGATCGACTCGGTGGAAGTGGGTATGGTTTTTTTCTTTTTTGGGGGGGATAATCAATGGGCACATAAAGGGATGCTAGGGGTCATGACATCCAGCCCTACGGTTTTGTCATGGGAATGACTGTAATCAGTATTCTTTCTAACAGATCACTCAGGGCTACATATCTGTGGAGACAGTAATGTAAAATCAGAAGGTACCAACCCTAGAGCTATACACTGCTGACTCCAGAAATACTGCCACTTCCTGTTCCGCATCAGATCTTTTCTTTTTCTCGCTTGATTTTTTTTTTTTTTTACATTTCTTTTACTGTGAAATATAGCACACCTACAAATGAGTATATAGAATGTAAATATACAATTTAAGAAACAACAAGAACATCGTAATACCGACTTCACAGGATAAAAAACAGAACCTAAGATATTCCTGTGCCTTTCAGTCCCTTACGTGTTCCTCTGTTTTTCCTTGCTTTTATATATTGTTTACCACATATGTATTCCTAAACAGTAGACAGTTTACTTGGGGCCCTGGCTTGCACAAATAACTAAGCACTAGACTACTGACCAAAAGGCTGGCTGTTCAAACCCACCCAGAGGCTCCTTGGAAGACAGTCCTGGTGACCTGCTTCCTAAAGGTCACAGCCTTGAAAATCCTATGGAGCAGTTCTACTCTGTGCACATGGGGTTGCTACGAGTTGGGATAAACTTCATGGCAACTAATAACAACACCAACAGACTATTTCATCACCATTCGTTTTGTTTTATCCTCATTCTTGAATTATAATTTTGCAGAATATGGCATTATTAGTTGACCTTTCTTCTTTAAAGAAATTCTTCTGCTCTCTTTGGATTTCCATTATCACTGCCAAGAAATTAGATGTCAATCTTTCATTTGTAAGTAGTCTTTCTTTCCTCTGGTTACTTTTTAAACCTTCTCTTTGTTTTGAAGAGCTTTATTTACTACAGAAGCCCTGGTGGTGCAGTGGTTAAGAGCTCAGTTGCTAACCAAAAGATCAGCACTTGGAATCTACCAGCTGCTCCTTGGAAACCCTATGGGGCAGTTCTGCTCTGTCCTGTAGGATGGCTATGAGTTGGAATTGACTCAATGGTAACAGGCATTTTTTTTTTTTTAATTTTTGAATTTGTTTGTGTCCCTGAATCTGAGGATGGGTGTCTCTCATTAATTCTATTAAATTCTCTGACAATACCTATTGAAATAATTTCTTTTCTTGAGTTTTGGCATTATCTTCTTGAGAGCTCCAATTAGATTTCTCCTTTAAATTCTCATTCTGTCCTCCATATCTTTTAACCTCCCTACCATGTTTTACATCTCATTTGTCTGTGCTACCTTTCAGGTAATTTTCCCAGATGTATCATCCAGTTGACTAATTCTCTTCAGCTATGTCTAATATCTTGTTTAACTTACACTATTAGAGTTTTTTTTTTTTCTTTTCTTCCTGTTATTATATATTAGAAATTCCATCTGGTTATATTGTAGATCTACACAGTAAATTTTGAATTTATTTTTCTTGATTATACATTCAAGCCCCTCTTTTATTTTTTAAACACATTAAGCATTCATTTTATATTCTGTACCTGATAATCCCAGTATATGCATGTTTCAGAGTTCTTCAGAGAAACAGAGCCAATTATATGTATATCTAATATCTTTATATGTCTGAATATACTGTATTTTTACTCAAATAACAAATGCCTTCTGTGTTTGCCTGGCATGCCCTCCCCTGCGAGGCACCCTTACAAGCGCCAATATGCCAATCTTCTTCCAGATGTTGCTATTAAAAAAAAAAAAATTAGCATAACAATTTTATAAAAATATGTTGTGGGGGGGGGATGACCAGCAAACAAATGCAGAAGGCGTGTGATATTTGTGTAACAATACAGTATATATAAGTATTGCCTTAGTTTCTTTGTGCTGCTATAACAGAAATACCACAAGTGGGTGGCTTTAAAAAATAGAAATTTTCTCAATTTCAGGGGCTAGAAGTCTGAATTAGGGCACCAGCTGTAGGGGAAGGCCCTCTCTCTGTTGGCTCTGGGAAAAGATCTTTATCTGTTTCTATAACCCCAGCTACTGCAGATAAGGTTTAGGACACACACTATACTGATATGACTTCATTAACATAATAAAGAAAACCTTATTCCCAAATGGAATTATATTCACAAGTATAGGGTTTAAAAAAAAAAAAATTTTTTTTTTTTTTATAGATAGAGATATAGCTACATATGTGTATATATATATATAAAATGAGCTTTTTTAATGAGCTCTGGTTGTGCAATTGTTAAGTGCTTGGCTGCTAACAGAAAGGTTGGTAGTTTGAACCCACCAGCCACTCCCAGGGACAAAAGACCTGGCAATCTTTTTCCATAAAGATCACAGCCCAGGAAACCCTACGAGGCAGTTCTACTCTGTTCTTTAGGGTCACTATGAGTCAGAATGGATTCAACAGCACCCAGTAACCATATATATATATATATTTATACAAAGAGAAAGGAGGGAGAAAGGATGGAGGAGGAAAGAGAGGGAGAGAAAAGAGAAAGAAAAAGAAGGATATTGATTTTAAGAAAACAGATCAAGTGATTCTGGGATACGGGCAAATCCAAGGTCTACTGGACAGGTTGACAGGCTGGAAATTCAGAAAACAGTTGATGTTGCAGTTTTGCATCTGAAATCTGTAGGACAGGCCAACAAGATAGAAACTCAGGCAGAATTTTTATGTTACAGCCTTGAGGCAGAACTCCTTTTTTCCAGAAACCTGTTTTTGTTCTTAATGCCTTCAACTGACTGGATGAAGCTCATGCACATTATCGAGGGTAATCTCTTTTAAAGTCAGCTAATTGTAAATGTCAATCACTTCTACAAAATACCTTCACAGTAACATCCAGACTAGTGTTTGACCACATACCTGGGCACCATAGGCTATCCAAGTTGACATACAATTAACCCTCACACTGCATTTTTTGTGGATTTGATTTTGTAACTTTTTTTTACTACCGACTCTCACTTTGATATCTTGTTTTCTTTCTTTCTTTTTTTTTTCCTATTGTTAGCTCATGTTCCTTGGAAATTTGTCTATGAGAATTTTTTGCGACCTGGGTCAAAGTGTATTCCTCCAGAGAGAATTTGAGATTGCTTCTATTACATACCTAAGAACACCATGACCAGGAGCCACTTTTAAATCAAAGTTTTAATTTAAGGATTTGGTGCACACACGTTTGAAGTGTTAGAAGAAACTGATATTTTCTTTCATCTGTAATTAAGACTGAAATGGATACATACCCCACCATTGACCTCTAGTTGTTTTCTAGTTCACAAATTGGTATTACCACTTTTTTTTTTTTTTTTTTGGTCCAGCTCAATGTGGAAGTTTCCAGTCTACCTGCGATTATGAAGGTCCCTGGCTTTGTTGCTGTCTCAAGTGTTTATAAGCCAGCAGAACCTATTCTCTAGGGCACCAGGTATTGGCAGAAACCTTGGGGACAAATACTACCATACAGCCAGCTAATGTTCCCTTGTGGATCTGTGCTTTGCTGTTTTTTCTGATCTCTGAAAAATTTCCTTACTTTAATACCAATACAGTCATGCCATCTTTTTTTTTGTTTGTTTGTTTCATATCCTGTCTGATATTTTTATAAATGGTATATTGGGAGTGGTTTCCTCTTAGTATCTTGTTCATCATATTGCAGAAATGGAAAACTCCCCTCTGATTCTTTTAGGTACTCATTTACTTAAATAATAACCATTTCCTTTTCAGTGCCTTCTTAAGCAGGATCAGGGGATTTATATAAGTTTTATAAAAAGTGAAATTAAAAAAAATGTATATATCATTTTCAATGAAAATTCTGCTCTAATACTTGAAGATGCTTAATTATTAGAACTGACTCATGCTTACACCTTCACAGCTGCTATTTTGGTCCTTAAAAGATTTCTTCAAAGCATATCACATGATCATCTTATAAGCAGGCCAACAGAAATTTCTAAGTTAATTACAGTTTGGCAGAGTGTATCCAAAACCTCTTATCTGAACAGTGAACCCAATAATTTAATCAGCCTGTCTGTTGATTAATCATGTTCTAATCCATCTGATATCAGCGCTGAGAAAGCTCTTCATCTGTTTCTTGTAAAACTTATCGCTGTGAGTGCACAGCTGCTCTGAGCTATTGGTATTAATAACTTGAATAGGAGACAGAACACAATGGATTCTCGAAGTCTGCAGAAAAAAAGTTCGAACTCCTTAAAACAGTCATTCAAAGCACTCTACAATCTGCCCCTACTCGTTGCAATTTTGGGATTTTCATTTCTCTTACTTTCCCAGCTTCATCCCATGTGCTAGTTAGAGCCAGTAGCTTGAGCTTTCATGACTTCTTTTTTTTCGGTTTTGAGTTTGTACTATGTTGTTTCACTTGATATCCCACAGCATGTCTGCAACATAGTGATAATTACTCAGTTTAACAGAAGAGAGCAAAGAGAAAAAGCAATCACCTTTTAGTGTCTGTATTACTAAGTTATGAGCACTTTATAAAAAGGACAAGAGGAAAAACAAAGGGCTAAAGAGAACTGTTTTTTAGTATTTTACCAGTCACACATATGTTGAATTCAGAAAGTTATGCTCCATATTTCTGCATTCTGAGTAAGACAGCAGTTTCTTGAGCCATTTGACACTATCCAGGAAGTAAGGGAGGGTTGGCTCAGGTTGAGCTCTGAAGTTATGTGGGTAAAATTCCTTCTTTGTTCTTCAGTCTAGAAGCCAGTGTATTGTTTTTGCTGTTAGTTTGTTGTTTCTTCCCTACTTCTCCTATCTCACCCTGCTTATATAAGGTCTCTATTCAGCCAGTTTATCCAGCCCATGACTGAGATTGTGAGATACTATTTTGTGTTTGTAGTCTTCATCATCCCAATGCCTTGAAATTTCAGGATTCCCAGCATAGTCTAAAACATGAGGATTCCAAACGGTTGTTAGAACTCTGATTTTGCAAAGTTATGGGCCACAGAATGGGAAATGGATTATCATGGCTGAGCCAACACTATGGAAAAACAAAAACAAAACGAGAGTTTCCATTTCATTAGTAATTATTTTTGTTTTACAGTCATTTTCTTAGTTATTTGTACTTTATCTGTGTCCATATCATGTTTTCTTCTAAGCTCTCTAAGGTGGACCTACATAGATGAATTCTGGTCTAGTAGACTTCTCCCAGAATATCTGCCCAGTTCTCAATCACTTCATGTTTGTTTACATGAGTGGGCCATCTAGCATCTATGTGAATCCTAATTACCATATTTTTACACATGTAACACACATTATAGATAGATAGATAGATAGATAGATAGATAGATAGATAGATAGATAGATAGATAGATAGATAGATAGATAGATAGATAGATGATAGATAGATAGATAGATAGATAGATAGATAGATAGATAGATAGATAGATAGATAGATAGATAGATAGATAGATAAACATATCCAACTGTGCAACCTCCTTGCACATTATTTTCCTAGGCACACTATGTGTGTTATTTATGTAAGCATGGTTTTTTGTTGTTGTTATTTATGTGGGTGCATTATTTGTGAAAAATATGGTAATACTACCCTATTGGACATATTTCATTAGACCAGGGATCTAGTTAAACCAAATTAAGCTCATAGGAGTTTCTACTACCACGGGTTAAAATTGGGATGCAGAAATTATCAGTTTTTTGGGTCACTGTACCTGTAATTTACAAATCTGGGACCATTCAGGGGCTGTGTTCCATTATGTGAACTAAGACAGAGGCAGCCATTTGTAAAAAGAGAGAAAAATGAAGCAGAAATGTAAACAGAAGCAAAGAGAAGAAACAGAGAAGCATTCCTGACTGAGCTGAAGCTGCATTTCCTTCCTTGTGTATGTGAAACATTACTTACTCTTAAAGCAAATACACCCCACCACGCCCACTTTTTTTTTTCTTTTTGGTAACTTGTTCAAGTTGATTTCTCTTTCTTGCAATTAACTTCAGCCCTAATCATTATGTCAAATATTAAGAGGCCACTAACATTATTACTACTATTTCTATCACATTAATACACCCAGATTCTAGTCTAATCTCTAATTCTAACTAGCTGTGCAACCATGAACAAGTCACTTTAATTTCTCGAAGCCTCTGTTGTATTATTAACAGAATACTGATGGAGTTGTGAAAATCAAATGAGACAACGTATATGAAATATCCATGCTATAAAACCTAAATTATTATTGTTTCTGCAACTTACAATTCTGCAACTTCTTTGGTAACTTATTTTGTATTTCTAGGATAACATTTCTACTCTGTTGACCGTTTTCCGTTTTTTCCATGTGAATAGACAGATTTAAAGCTCTTGATTGCAAATGGATAAATTCTGTAGGTGGTGAGTCGTCAGTAATTCAGGTTTTAAGTGCTATCTTTGTGTAAGACAGATGAAAAAATTGATATATTGAGAACAAATACTCCTCCTATCCATTTCCACAAAACAGCCAACTAGATATTATCCTGGCCATTATAAAGTTTATTTTTGGGAAGAATCAAATATTAATATATTTAGCTCATGAAGAAAATAAAACGTTAGAGCGTTCTTTCATAACAGCAGAGTTGTACTGGAAACTGGGCCACTGTTGAATTTATTTTACTTTTTGCTATTCCCAGGATAGCAGTATGCTAGATTCATAATGATAGAATCATATTATGTAAGAGGATGTATGTTGTTAGACTTGTTTGCAAAATGATTCTCTTTTATGGGATAATGTATAGCTAAATCCTACTTATATAGAAAGTCATAGATTTTGGAAGACAATTTGTTCTGAAATGCGTTTCAGTATTGAACTTCTAGGCTATGAAGCCAAAATAGTTAAAAGATGTCTGACAAAACAAAACAAAAAATCATGCAAAATCTTGGAACTTAAAAAAAGAACAAATATCCCTAAGATTTTGGTTTTCAGGTACACTGATAAAACTTTCTCTATTACTTATAACAAGATGTATTATAGTATCATTTATCTCATTGAACAAATTTCTCATTCTACCATATGCTTCTGCAGTTCAGAAATAGACTTTTTAAAAGCATATGTCACTAGTCCTTTTAAAAACCCCTTTGCTCCCTCATCCCTAACTTCCTCCCCACCATCTACTTACCACAATCCTAAATTATATTTAGTCATTCACTTATTTATATTTATAATTTTACCACATAGCTTTATATCACTAAACAATAGATTGTTTTATTTTGTTTGTTTTAGGTGTGATATTCTATGTTTTATTCTACAGATTGCTGTTCTCACTCAATATAGTGTTTCTAAAATCCATTTATGATGGTCTCTGTAGCTATGTTTTACTTTGCAAACTTTACTTTTTGTTTTCATGCAATTTTGTTGGATCCCAATTATTTTTCTTGTCTCCTATCAAGACATCTCTGCAAAATTTCCTTTTTCTATCCATTGAGGCCATTGTGGGTATCTTAATCCAGTAGTAACCATGGAAACACTACAGCATTTTAAGATTAGAGAGGGCTTGTAAATGAACTTTAAAAAAACAAGTGTGATCAACCTATTTACCATTTAAATCTCTTTAGTAATGCTGAAACACCATTATCATTATTTCAAATGTTAAAAGGTCACTAACATTCAATTTTATTATGGTAGTAAGAATACCACATAAAGCAGAGGTATCAGCTAACACTTCCTTACCTATAAACATCTATTTTTATAAAAATTCTGAATATTGTTAATGCATAGGTGATTAGATCTATGGTAATTCATTTTCTTTATTATATAGATGAACTCTTAAGTATCCTAACTATTCTTGAATATGTTTATTTTGTTATGTTAACTCTCTTAAGCAATACTAATATGATTTAAAAAAGATAGCTATTAAATATTAAAGCAAAATATTTTCTTATAAAATCATACTCAAATTCTATTCCCAGGTCAAAAGATTTAGTAAGTTATTGCCCAATTATTAGAGTTCTAAATTCTAATAATATAACCAAGGATAATAGGTTCCAAGTTTTCATTCATCTTTCACTTAATTTAAAAATTTCAAAAAGCCTTAAGTCAGCAGAGAAGGATTTGGGTAAAGTAGTAGCAAACACGACTGACTTTGGGAAAGAAAACTGAGAATAAAATTTGTATTACTGCTTTATCACTGGGTACCTATATTGGAATTTTGACATTTGAAATAGTCTGAATTTTTTCATTGTCATGATGGTAACAAGTATGTCACTGATAATTGACAAGTTCTACACAGTAAAAAAAAAATAAAAAAAAAGTAGCTGTCTGTAATTTGAGCAGTTACAAGGATCTTTTCTCTTTGCCTGAGTTAAGGAAAGAAAACTGACCTGTTTTAAGAAACATTCCCTATCATAAAGTACATAAAAGAGTAAACATTTTCTATCAAAAAGTAGATGAAATTTCCCTTTGATTTCCCATGTGTTTCTTGTTTATTTTCTTGGTTAAGGAGTCAGTTGATAATTCTCCCATGGAGTGTTTACAGTTTAACACAGGATTATGGAAGACAAAAAAAAAAAAAAAAAAACTCCAACATTGAAAAGAAACTTAACTCATAATACAGAAAGGATAAATCTCTGATGGTAGAGTTTTACATTTTAAGGTATCACTAAAATAAAGACCTGTTGCCATCGAGTTGATTTTGACTCATAACAACCCTATAGGACACAATAGAACTGCCCCATAGGGTTTTGAAGGCTGTAACCTTTACGGAAGCAGACTGCCACATCTTCCTCCCATGGAACTGCTGATGGCTTTGAACCGCCGACCTTTGTTTAACAGCCTAGTACTTAACCACTGAAGCACCAGGGCTCCTTTTCTTAACTATTCTTCCAATTAAATCTTGTCATCTTAATGACCTTTTGGCTGTTGTGGGTCCCTGGCCTAATTTTTATTAGAAGAGTTTCTGTAAATATCATATGGCTTACAATTCCTGGGCAATGGGGGTATTTCCATATTCAATATAGGTGCAACTCCCTTCTGTGTCTTTTTTATTTCATTATATTAAGAAGTGACACACCAAAGACACAGGGAAAATATTAGCCCAAGAGACAGAAGGTTCACATAAACTAGAGACTCCACTAGCCTGAGAGCAGGAGAACTAGATGGTGCCTGGCTACCACCAGTGTCCGCCCTGAGAGGGAGTACAACTGAGAGTCCCAGATGGAGTGGTAGAAAAGTGCGGAGCAGAACTCAAATTCACATAAAAAGACGAGACTTAATGATCTGACAGAGATGGAGGCACCCCTGAAACTAGATTGTGTAACAAGGTTTCACAATAGCAAATCAGAGTAAGGCTGGCAATGTTACACATGGTTACAATAGAAGCAGAATGACTTAATTAGTAAAAAATTAACCAGCATGATTCCTATAAGTAAAAATGTACATATTTAAGGAGGCTTATTGTAACATTTATACCATTTATTTTATAATATACTAATTCGAATGTAAAAGTGAATGTAAATTACTAGAAATTAACATGCAATGTGAAGAAAAGTCCTTTTATCCTCTGCAACTGTAGCATTTGGCAGATTCAGGAATAAATAATCTTTTGTGGCAAGGGTATGCCTTATCAAACATATGCAGATCAGCACTAATTAATGCTAATTAAGGTTTCCTGTCTATCTAGTTGGAAAAACGTCCAAATGTTATGAAATCCAGTTAGTATGCCTATTACACTAATTGTTTTATATGGGGTGGTTCTTAATTAAAATATGTAAATTGACCTTAATTGCTATATACTAATGGGGGTTCATGTTATCTCACTAAAAGTGACAAGATGGTGAGGAGGGGTACTTAAATGACTAATTCTGATAAATCCTTAACTAAATGACCTTTACTCAAAATTAATTTTAATTGGAAGTTGGCAGAAGAAACATTTTCCTTCTTTGTTTCTTTTTAGTTTTAAGTAATATAAGAATGTAAATCTTTGTTAATAAAGCTTTAGAAGCGGTTGTGGATTGTTAATTACACTTAACAAGCAAGTTAATTTTACTGTTTACTGTTTATAGTTATAAGGAAGTTATTGATATTCTCATTTGTGCCTTGGGAAAAGTGACTTTCTTCTCATTGAATATGAATTTACAGTTACAGTGCTATAGGTAATTTGACACAGTTACTTTGTTAAAGTGTGTGTTAAAGTTTGATGAGCCAGCAGAACTAATATCTGGCTGATTTACATTGGAATTAGTTTTTAGGAATATATATATACACACATATATATATATTTTACAAACATTAACTCTTATTGAAGTTAAAATGTAATTATACATAGATTTAATAGAGTGAAATAATATTTTTACATTTTACCTATCATGTTTTTATTTATTACTTAATTGCAAACAAATTAAAATGTTTATGCTCAAAACCAGTGTAAATGAATTTAAATACTGTTATTTTTTCACTATGCTAAACCTAAAATTACAAAAAGTAATTTAGCTAAAGTAACAAATATTTTATTTTACTCTTTTATTTGGAAGTAGTTTATGTTCAACTGTAATCTAAAATCAATTAAAAACTTATTCTATAAAAGTATGAGAAGGGATTCAGTGTAAAATATTGTCCTACGGAAATGAGCGTATAATAAAGATCGTAGTTTTTTCTTTGTCAAATGGAGACCTAATGTCTTTATTCTTTATCAGGACATTGTGACCAATGTTTCACCCAGAATCATCCGGGGGACCACCTCTGGCCCCATGTATGGCCCTGGACAAAGCTCCTTCCTGAATATTGAGCTCATCAGTGAGAAAACGGCTGCATATTGGTGTCAAAGTGTCACCGAACTAAAGGCTGAATTTCCAGACAATGTAAGTATGATTTAACGTCTAAAACAAGAGAATTGGCGTAAGTTGGTGAATGTTTATTTAAACATCCAATTCATAGGCTTATAAATATTAATGTGTATAATATATTTTATTAAAGAATCTGCCAGTTGCTTTGCTGATGCATAGAAGATAAAAAAAAAAAAAGAAAGAAAGAAAAGCTCAAGAGCTCATAAAAATCCATACAATGCCAGGCTTTGTTATAAATGGGTGCCATGTAGATGGAAGAAGTATCTACATAAGCAGAAGGAAAGAAATGAAATACTCATTTTATTGAGTTGTTTTTCACCATAGTACGTGGTTAGTATTTATGAAGGTGATGACCTCAGGAAGAAATTGCAGGCTATAAATCATTTTAAATATAAACCTGAGGCAGAATATCTTCTGATAGATTTTATTTATTTTTCAGTAGGAAATAATTTACCAAATAATTGTAACACTTTTATTCTAAATGAGTCAAATATCATTTAGAAAATCTTATTTTAATTTTTATATTTAAAGAACCATGTACAAATATTACAGTAAAATCAGGCTTGTTGTTGTTAGGTGCCGTGAAGTCAATTTAGACTCACAGCAACCCCAGTGACAGACTGGAATTCATTTCTTTGTCCATTTTTATGTTGCTGCCCTGGTGGTGCAGTGGTTAAGCACTCAGCTGCTAACTGAAAGGTTGGCAGCTCAAACCCACCAGCTGCTCTTCGGGAGAAAGATGTGGTAATTTGTTTTTGTAAAGATTATAACCTTGGAAACCATACAGGGCACAGAAGTTCTACTCTGTCATACAGGGTTGCTATGAGTCGGAATCGACTCAACGGCAATGAGTTTGTTCTTGGTTTGGGCGCAGGTAATGTACGATGAAGCCAGAATTTAAACTTGAAATTTGCTTTTAGCATCTATCCTCTTGTTTAGTAACAGTAGTCTCTAGTATACCTGCCTATGGCGCAATATCATTTCAGGCCCTTAAAAATTCAGTATTTTTCATACAACGTCAGAACCGTGTGCAATATAATTTCTCAAATATTACGTCAGTAGTATTTACATAAGCTAATTTTGGGGGGGTAATGTGTCTTAAAAAAAAAAAAAAAAACTCTTTTCCTGAAACTAACTTCCACCAATGGCTTGTCTTCAGCACTTGAGCAGAAGTAAGATGTTATAATAATGACTAAGAAGTAACAGTAAATGGATAAGAAACCTGAGATGAAATTTTTGCTTTGTGATAGCACAGTCAAACAGAAAGAAGAGACACATTTAAATGTTTTTTCAATATTTCTGGCAACAGTTTTCCTCTACAATGCTTACCTTTTTCTTCTGAGAAAACAATGCGTGCTTTTCTTATTAGTAATGTCTTCCTCATTTAGATTATACTCATTTTCCTTTTCTGTATCCTTTGAATTAATTTCTAACATTTTTACTCCCTATGTAAGGCCGCTGTGAGTCGGAATTGACAGCGCACAATAAAAACAGCATATCAAAGATAACATTTTAAATACAATTAAAATAGCCTTCCCATTTGAACTTATAGAAATGGTGTGTGTGCACCTAGCTATTGCCATGCTGAGAGTGGAATATCCCCTACTGTTTTGGAATTACTTTGATGCCAAACCCAATGAGCTGAAGGAAAGAAAGTGACCCTTCATTTTCTGAGTTTAATTATCACTCTCACTGGAGTTTTCCCACATCATTCTCAAGTGTGTGACTGCCACCTTTAATGACAAAAAAAAAATGACAGGGATTGGATAATTCAACCAACTGTGGCAGCTTCTAAGCAAGGGCCAACTTTTCTGAAAAAGAAATTGTGCTGGGGAGACATATAGGTCAGCTAATTTCAGCAGCCAGTGTCTGAGTTTCAGAGAAGGTACACACACCAGATGAACATGAACCAGAGGGATTTAGGTGAGACAGCTGGAAGAACTTGAATATAAAGGCAACAAGTCCATCTAAAATATACTGTGAAGACTTGTTTAGGTATTACAGTAATACTAGGTACATGCTAAGCTCACACTAGACTTCTGCTTGCCTTTCAAGGTTCCCTTTTATCTGTGAATTAAACTCGGCACACTGATCACTGTAGTGAGAATTGATTACTAACGGAGAGTTTTTTGTTCCTCAGCTGAGATTTTGCAATGCTTATTATGAAATGTAGTGTATAATTAGGGCTTACAGAAATCAATTTTAAGTGAATCCTTTCATTCTCACTGCAAAAGCATTGCAAATCATATATTTCAGGCTTGGAAAAAAAGTTACCAAAAAATACATGCTCTAATTTGTCTGAATGCACTGAATTACCAAGCAGAGACTGACATTTTCTATTATTTGTGGAAACTAAAGTAAGAGTGAGGCGAAAGAGATTCTGTAGTGAATCAACTTGTGAAGATAGAAAAGGGAATGATGGCTTTGTTAGAGAAATTCATAAAGGAAGAACAATTGATATGTAAATATACTTGTTACAATACACCTTGGTTTTCTGCTGGAACCTTTTCTTAGTTAATTACTGAGAGATCAGCATTACACACAGCAAGTTCAAAATGACTCCAAAGAAGTTTATCTTCATCAACGCTCCTGAAGGTCCTTTCCTGACAAGTAGCCTGTAAATGCAGGGCACTTAACCTTTATTTTGTTTTTGGTAGCCATGGACCCCTTTGGTACATTGGTGAAGATTAAGGTCCACTTTTCAGAGTAATGCTTTTAACTGCATTAAAATAAATAAATAAGATTACAAAGGATCCCCATTATATTAAAATGACATTTTCAAAATATTTTTTAAAAATACGTGACATACCCACCCCGTCTGGAGCAAGGGGAAGTGGAGAAAACCAAAGACACAAGGGGAAGATTAGTCCAAAGGACTAATGGAACACAGCTACCACAGCCTCTCCCAGACTGAGTCCAGCACAACTAGATGGTCCCTGGCTACGACCACTGACTGCTCTGACAGGGATCACAACAGAGAGTCCCAGATACAGCTGGAGAAAAATGTAGAAGAAAATTCAGACTCACAAAAAAGACCAGACTTACTGGTCTGACAGAAACTGGAGAAACCCCTAGAGTACGGCCCCCAGAAACCCTTATACCTTAGTACTGAAGTCACTCCTGATGTTCACCTTTCAGTCAAAGATTAGACAGGCCTATAAAACAAACAATAATGCACATACCTTAACCATGTATATGAGACTAAACAGGCACACCAGGCCAGGGGCGAGGACCAGAAGGCAGGAGGTGACAGGAAAGCTGAATTAATAAAAATGGGGAAAAAAAAAAAAAATACATGACATAATAATATGTGTTCCCCCACATGTCTGTCAGTTTGTCGTACTGTGGGGGCTTGTGTGTTGCTGTGATGCTGGAAGCCATGCTACCGGTATTCAGATAACAGCAGGGTCACCATGGAGGACAGGTTTCAGCTGAGCTTCCAGACTAAGACAGACTAGGAAGAAGGACCCAGCAGTCTACTACATCTTACATACTTCGGACAGGTTGTCAGGAGGGATCAGTCCCTGGAGAAGGACATCATGCTTGGCAGAGTACAGGGTCAGTGGAAAAGAGGAAGACCCTCAACGAGGTGGATTGACACAGTGGCTGCAATAATGACCTCAAGCGTAACAACGATGGTAAGGATGGCTTAGGACCGGGCAGTGTTTCATTCTGTTGTGCATAGGGCCGCTATGAGTCAGTACCAACTTGAGGGCACCCAACAACAACAGCAATAACAATAATATGTGTTACTCTTTAAAATAAGGCATTAAATGACACAATCTAGCCACAGGTCTCATACTACTACTACTGTAATTTTGATGTATTGGTGAACATAAATGATACCTTGAGTTATCTGCAACAATTGTACAGAGATTTCTGTTTGTGCAAAGTTATAGGTACTGGTAATGCTACTGTTGTTTGTTGCAGTCTTAATTGAGGAAATCTAAATGTTCGTGGGAATAAAGAGGGAATTTAGTGAAAATAAAGAATTATTATTTTTTCCCCACCCAACTTCATGGATACTCTGTATTCTATCAAGGGGTTTATGGACCTCAGATTAAGAACCAGTATCCAGTGACTTAATGATGATTGTACATAAAAATCTCCTGGAGAGCTTAAAAAGTATCATTTTGGCCCTGGTGGCACAGTGGTTAAGCGCTCAGCTGCTAACTGAAAGATCAACAGTTAGAAGCCATCATCTATTCCACAGGAGAAAGATGTTGTAGTCTGCTTCCTGTAGAGCAGCTTTACTGTCATGGGGTTGCTCTGAATTGGAATTGACTTGACAGCAATGGGTTTAGTTTTTGGTTTTTATGACTCAGCCCTGCAAAAGACCTCTTTAAAGCTTTTAAAAGCAAAGATGTCACCTCGAGGGCTAAGGTGCACCTGATCTAAGTCATGGTATTTTCAATCATCTCATATGCTTGCAAAATCTGGACAATGACTAAGGAAGACCAAATAAGAATTGATGCCTTCGAATAATGGTGTTGGCAAAGAATATTGAATATACATGGACTGCCAGAAGAATGAACACATCTGTCTTGGGAGAAGTACAGCCAGAATGCTCCTTTGAAGTGAGGATGGAGAGACTTTGTCGCATTTACTTTGAACATTATCGGGGGACCACCAGTCTTTGGAAAAGGACATCACGCTTGGTAAACTAGAGAGTCAACAAAAAAGAGAAAGACCCTCGATAAGATAGATTGACACAGTGGCTGCAACAATGGGCTCAAGTTCTGTTGTATACAGGGTCGCTATGAGCCAGAGCTTGACTCGACATCATCTAACAACAATATGTGTATTTAATTATATAAGTATGTATGTGTATATGTATAGATGCACATATTGTGTGTTTTTTTTTTTATAAAGCTGGTCAGTTGATTGTACTGCATATAGGACTAGCGTTATTCATGACCCGTGACATATATCATTAAATATTTGTAAAAACCCCGTGTTAGAAGTGTTTACTGTGAGCCTTTCATATGTGCCAGGCTCTTTGATAAGGGTTTTATTTTATCAGTGAAAGAGAAATTTTCCGCATTTTATAGATGTGGAAACTGATGGCACTAGGACTGGAAATCTTTCCATTATGCCTTGAAGAGGTATTCCATTTAAGCCTAGGGAGCCTGAGGAATTAAGAAGACACGTTATTCCTATCCTAGCATAGGGTCGCTGTGAATCATTTCGATGGCACACAACAATAACAACAATCCTCTCATACCCACTCAGATCAGCTAATTATATGGAGCAGTCTTAAGACTTTTTAAATAGAAAAAAAAAAATCTTGATATTTGAAAAAGAAGTTCTGTCATTAACCAACCAGCATTTTGTCCTTAGTGTTGGTGCATTCTCTCTTTGCATTAATACAGCTGCCTAAGAAAGCCCTGATGGCACAATGGTTAAACACTCGGCTGCTAACCAAAAGGTCAACAGTTCGAACGCACTAGTGACTCCTTGGGAGAAAAGACCTGATGATCTATTCATGTCAAGGTGACAACCTAGAAAACCTTATAGGTCAGTTTGACTCAATAGCACCTAACAGCAATATAGAAAACAAGGCCAGTGACTCGATTTGGACTTTGGTTTGAACTGTAACATAGCCTTTTCTTCAGTTCTTCATTCAAAAAGAAGCGAAACTGAAGAACTAATTCAGATCTTAAGGTATCTGCAAGTGCACAGAATATTTTCTGCATTTTCCCTGCATGTACATTACCCTTTAACCTTCGTTACACTCTCAACAGAGTGTATAGCAAAGTCCCATTCATTAGAAATAGGGAGATATTTGTTATTTACTCTCCTGCTTAAAAGAATAAAATTTAATAACAGATTCAACTATTATATATTTGTTTTCAGATCAGCAGTGATTGGTATAGGTAGGTAGTTTATCTTTCTTATTACAGAACTTGTAGAACACAAGAATTATCTTAGTTCTGTCTTCATAGCCCGAAGTGGATATTCGCAAACAGAAATTTAAGAGATTTCTTGTAGAGGAGGGACTCCTTTGCTCCCTCTGGAAATTTTTGGGCTTGTCAGATCCCTGTTTCTGTCAATTTCTACATGTACACATGCTGATTTTTTTTCAATACATTCAGATACTGCTGGAGCGGGTATTAAAAGGAGGGCTAGGATCCCTCCCAGGGATGTGTTCCCTTTTTACACCAAACCTTAAGTAGTGGTTTTCTGATATCACTCATGAATTCATGGATATTTGTCTTCTAGCCTCCCTTTTTTGCCCCAAACCAGGGCAAATCGTAATTCAGATCATCCAGTGACATTCTTTTATTGCTTTTTAAAAAAACTTATCTAGTTTACAAATAAATAAATAAAATATATCAGAACAGTAGTGGAAATGTAGAACGAAAGTGTGGGTGGTAAAAAAACAGTCAATGCCAGGTATGGTAACAGATCTCTCTTTTCCTACTCTCAGAGGTTTCTCATGAAGATTAAATGTGATAACATATATATAATGTGTCTGACATGTTGACTTGTTGCTGTCGTTAGGTGCTGCTGAGTCATAGTGACCTGTGTACAACAGATCGAAACACTGCCTGGTCCTGCGCCATCCTCACAATTGTTATGCTTGAGCCCATTGTTGCAGCCACTGTGTCAATCCATCTCCTTGAGGGTCTTCCTCTTTTTTGCTGACCCTCTACCAAGCATGATGTCCTTCTCCAGGGACTGATCCCTCCTGATAACATGTCCAAAGTATGTGAGACGTAGTCTTGCCATCCTTGCTTTTAAGGAGCATTCTAGTTGTACTTCTTCCAAGACAGATTTTTTCATTCTCTTGGCAGTCCGTGATATATTCAATATCCTTTGCCAACACCACAATTCAAAGGTATCAGTTCTTTTTTGGTCTTCTTTATTCATTGTCCAGCTTCTGCATGCTTATGCTTATGAGGTGATAGAAAACACCATGGCTTGGGTCAGGCGCACCTTAGCCTTCAAGGTGATATCTTTGCCTTTTAACACTTTAAAGAGGTCTTTTGCAGCAGATTTGCCCAGTGCAATGCATCCTTTGATTTCTTGACTTCTGCTTCCATTGGTGTTGATTGTGGATCCAAGTAAAATGAAATCTTTGACAACTTCAATCTTTTCTCTGTTTACCCTGATGTTGCCAATTGATCCAGTTGTGGGGAGTTTTGTTTTCTAGGATATGGTAAATGCTCAAAACATAGCTGTTTCTATTGCATGAAGCCCTGGGGGCATAGTGGTTAAGCGTTCAGCTGTTAAGCAAACATTGGCAGTTCAAATCCACCAGCTGTTCCTTGGAAATCCTATGGGGTAGTTCTACTCTGTCCTATAGGATCGCTTTGAGTTGGAATCGACCTGACAGCAACGGGTTTGGGTTTTTTTGATTTTGGTTCTCTATTGCTGTGCTTATTTAATTTTTAGTTATAATCATAATCCAGATGCAGTTTTGTATGCTTTATTTTAGTTAAGATTATATAACAAGTAGATTTGTATTGCTGTATAATCATCATAATTATCATTTAATGCTTGTATAATGTTTTATTAAATTGTCTTGCCATAACTTACCTAACCATTCTGTTCTTTTGGCTTTTTTGTTTGTTTGTTTCTGATTGTTCTCTACTATAAATTATATTGCTTAGAAAACATTTAAGCATGTTGCTTTTATTCCTACTTTATAATAATTTTTTTCTCTACAGTGTTTTAGGAGATGGGATTTGGTGAGTATCTTAGTTATCTAGTGCTGCTATATCAGAAATACCACAAGCAGATGGCTTTAACAAACAGAAGCTTATTTTCTTACATTTTAGGAGACTAGAAGTCCAAAATCAGAGCACCAGCTCTAGAGCAAGGCTTTCTTTCTCTGTTGGCTCTGGAAGAAGGTCCTTGTCTCTTCAGCTTCTCCTTCCTGGGTCCTTGGCAATCTCAATGTGTCTTGGTATCTATCTTACTCCATTCCTGCCTGTTAAGTTGTGTTTAATCTCTTTTATATCTCAAAAGAGATTGACTCAAGATACATTCTACACTAACCATGCCTTATTGACGTAACAGAGACAACCCATTTCCAAATGAGATTATATCCACAGACACAGAGGTTTTTTTTTTTTTTTTTTTTTTGAGGTTAGGATTTACAACACATATTTTGGGGGGGACAAATTCAATCCATAGCAGTGAGTTAACAGTAGCAGCATGTTTATGGCTCTTGCAATATATTGCCCAATTGATTTTGAAAGCATTTCAGTTAACGTTCTACATAAAAGACATTACTTAAGATATAATGACATATTAAGAAATTAAAGATTAGCTCACTAAATATGCATTTTAGTGACTTTTCTGAATTCAAATTCATTATACATTCATATTGAGCCCTGGTGGCATGGTGGTTAAGAGCTACAGCTGCTAACCAAAAGATCAGCATTTTGAATCCATCAGCCACTACTTGGAAACCCTATTCATCAGTTCTGCTCCGTCCTATAGGATCGCTATGAGTTAGAATCAACTCGACAGCAAAAGGTTCAGTTTTTTGTATATATCATATAGCACCTGAGGTCTTCTGACTCCTTGTCTAATGTTTTATTCATTGTATTTCTCTGCTTTAATATCATTCATTCATTTGACTTCAGTATCCCATAAAAACAAAACTTATGTAATGACAGTTATTTTCTTGGTATGAGCATAAAAACAAAGAAAAAATAATGTGTTTAACTCCACAAAACAAAGACATCCAAAATACATTGAAGCACATGACATAGCTTACAATCCTGTGGATTATTTCTGACGCCATGTTGTCAGATATTTTCTTGGAATAGAATAGTGCTGCTTTGTGAAAAATAGCTTTAGTTTCAACCTACACTCGATTGATGGTGACTTATGTACCCTTCCAACCGAAACAACATATAAAGCATGCAAAATACATAAAAAATCAGTTTTCAATACCCTGAACATCAGGCAACATAGGGTAGTAGATAGAAATGGCTGTTGCTTCAGTTTATTGCCTTTAGAAAGTTTCCACGCCACAAACTGGGGAGAGGAACCTAGTTAGAACTCAGAATACTCCCTGAGTTGAGGAAACAGAGCTGAGTCCAGAGAGATCAGGGTGGCTAGCGTTCACAAAGCAGAGTACTGGAAAATAAAGTGCTGAATACAGAGAGAGCTCTAGAGATGCATGGAGGGTCACCCTTGAGTATTCAGTAGAGGACAGATCAGCTCATGTATGTAGTAAACTACCAGAGATTGAAGAAAGAACTGTTGTAGAGGATTAGAGGGAACAGTACCCTGTGCTCCTACAGGTCTAAGAATAGTGACTCTTCCTGCCAGCCAGACTAGAAACCCTATGACCCACAGGCATTTGGTAGAGTACGTAGAAGACTCTTGAGTCGGTTTTGGGGAATAACTAGCCCTAAACTGAGCACTGCTTTGATTGTGCCTACCGAATCTTAAAAGCAAGACTTCAAATGATCAAAGTGTTTCCAAGTAACTTAACTATGACCCCAAACAAAATACAAGAATATTTATGGAAACACTGAAATACCCAGAACCAAATAAGGTAAAATCGCAATGGCTAACATCCAATAAAAAATTACCTGACACATAAAGAAGCAGTAAATGTGACTAATATTAAGGAGAAATATCAACCAAGTAAAACTGACTCAGAGCTTGCATAAATGTTAGACAAAGATATTTAAAACATTATTATATTTATATTCCATATATTCAAAATGCTAAGTTAAGACATGAAAGATAAATGAAAGATCCAAATGAAAGTTCTACAAATGAAAACTACAATGTATAAAATGAAAATACACTAGAATAATATGTATAAAATATAATGCATCATGACTTCTCCTTTTTGTAATTTGTTAAGCTGCCTTTTGTGTAAGAATATTGCTTCTCCAATTTGGAAGTATAAAATCTAACACACTTAAACATGTTAAAAGAAGTAGAGAATCCTGGGGTTGGCAATGATGCGCTGAATTTCAATTATCTCTTGGTTTAAACTATCTCATGAGAGAGGCAATGGACACAATTCATAAATTCCATATGTTTGCTATACAAGCTGACCATGTCAAAAAATGAAAATAAAGTCTATCCTGAAGCAGCTGAAGAGGTTTATTGTTTTGGGCGGGCTCACTTAATGCCAACTTGGTGATTATATCAGTGATGCAGTGTTTAAGAGATGTGGCTGCTGGCCAAAAGGTTGGCAGTTCAAATCCACCAGTGGCTCTTGAAAACCCTACGGGGCAGTTCTACTCTGTCCTGGAGGGTAGCTATGAGTCTGAATTGACTCTATGACAACAGATTTGGTTTGGTTTTGGTTTATATCAATAAATACTCTCTGTTTTTATGGAAAACTCAACTTCTAAGCAATTATCTTAAGGGTTTGGATACAGAAAGAAAGAAAAGTTTAAATAAAAACTGAAACAATGCTTTCGCCCTCAAGCCGCTAAAATGTATCTTTTTTATCCTGAAACCAAAAATTTCAAAATAATTCAGAGTTGTTGTGATCCCATGTGTTTTGATCTTGAAAGTCCTGTTTAATCCGTTAGTTTAAAAACAATCTTAGAATAAGCACCACTGTTTTATGAAGAGGATAAAAAGTAGGAGATAATATAAAGATAGTTTTCACATAAGATAATACAATTATATGTCTTTCATTACCTTTGTTGCAAAGTATTTATCCTACTTTACTTTTTGGTTTCATGATGACAACCTTTTTCCCCTTCCAGCCTCCTTTATTTTACCACTAGACATTTTATTCTTTTACATTGTAGCCTACAGAGAATAGTCTTCAGAGATTTATGTTTCATGTCATTGTTGTTGTTAGGTGCCCTTGAGTCAGTTCCCACTCGTAGAGACCTTATGCATAACAGAATGAAACACTGCCTGGACCTGTGCCATCCTCACGATTGTTATGTTTGAGCCCTTTGTTGCAGCTGTGTCAATCCATCTCATCGAGGGCCTTCCTCTTTTTCACTGACCCTCTACCTTACTAAGCCTGATGACTGGTCCCTCCTGATAACATATATAAAGTACGTGAGATGAAGTCTTGACATCCTCGATTCCAAGGATCACTCTGGCTGCACTTCTTCCAAGACAGACTTGTTCTTTCTTCTGGTAGTCCATGGTATATTAATTATTCCTCACCAACACCATAATTCTTCTTTTATCTTCCTTTTTCATTTCCTAGCTATCACGTGCACAAGAGGCTATTGAAAATATCATGGCTTGGGTCAGGCACACCTTAGTCCTGAAAATGACATCTTCGCTTTTCAACACTTTAAAGAGGTCTTTTGCAGCAGATTTGCCCAAGGCAATGTGTCATTTGATTTCTTGATTGCTGCTTCCATGTGTGTTGATTGCAGATCCAGGTAAAATGAAATCCTTGACAATGTCAATCTTTTCTCTGTTTATAATAATGTAGCTTATTGGCCCAGTTGTGAGGATTTTTGTCTGCTTCATGTTGAGGTGTAATCCATACTGAAGGCTATATAGTCTTTGATCTTCATCAGTAAGTGCTAAAGAGAATGTTAAGAAATGATGAATAAAAAATGCTGACCAGAAGTTTTCAAAGGAAGGTTTAAGAAGACAGAGTAAAGTATTGTAATGAAATGTGCAGAGACCTAGAGTTAGAAAACCGAAAGGGAAGAACAAGCTTGGCATTTGTCAAGCTGAAAGAACTGAAGAAAAAATTCAAGCCTTGGATTGAAATTTTGAAGGATTCTATAGGAAAAATATTGAATGATGCAGGAAGCATCAAAATAAGATGGCAGGAATATGCAGAGTCACTGTACCAAAAGAATTTGTCAATGTTCAACCATTTCAGGTGGTAGCATATGATCAAGAACTGATGGTATTGAAGGAAGAACTCCAATATGCACTGAAGGCATTGGCGAAAAACAAGGCTTCAGGAACTGACAGAGTATTAATTGAGACATTTCAACAAACGATGCAGTGCTGGAGGTGATCACTGGCCTGTGCTAAGAAATTTAGAAGATGGCTACTTGGCCAACTGACTAGAAGAGATCCATATTTGTGCCCATTCCAAAGAATGGTGATCCAACAGAATGTGGAAATTGTCGAACAATATCATTAATATCACACATAGGTAAAATTTTGCTGAAGATAAATAAAAAATACAAGGAACTGCCATAAAGTCAAGCCAGATTCAGAAGAGGATGTGGAATAAGGGATATCATTGCTGATGTCCGATGGATCTTGGCTGAAATCAGAGAACACAAGAAAGATGTTTACCTGTGTTTTTTTGACTTTGCAAAGGCATTAGACTGAGTGAATCATAACAAATTATGGATAACATTGCAAAGAATGGGAATTCCAGAATACTAAATTGTGCTTGTGCAGAACCTGTGCATAAATCAAGAGGCAGTCGTTCGAATAGAACAAGGGAATACTACATGGTTTAAAATCAGGAAAGGTGTGTGTCAGAGTTGCACCCTTTCACCATACTTATTCAATCTGTATGCTGAGCAAAAATTTTCTGAGAAGATGGACTTTGTGAAGAAGAATGGGCATCAGGGCTGTTGGGTGACTCATTGACAACCTGAGATATGCAGATGACACAGACCTGAAGTACTTATTGATGAAGATCAAAAACTTAAGTTTTATACGGAACTAATTTTTTAGTTTCCCCTTAGATCTTCTAAGACATTTACTTAAAAGTATTCTTTATTCTTTAAGATAGTTTTAAAAATAAAAACTAAGTGTTGCTTTAAGGGCTTGTCTACTGTATTTTAATAACTTACTTTTCCTTTTTTTTAATCAGTATATATGGCTTGATAATTCAGTTTAAGCAGAATTTAAGGCTATCTCCGACCCACAAGGATGAGACAATTAACTATTTTTGAGTAAACCATTTAAAAAGAGACTGGCCCAAGGGACATCAGACTAATAATTAAATCATCAGGCAAAGCAAACAGTCTTAAAATATTACTAGTAATATATGCTTTAATACCAAAAAAATCCAATGCTATGGAGGTGATTCCAACTCATAGTGATCCTATAAGACAGTAGAACTTTCCCACAGGGTTTCCAAGGCTATAATCTTTACGGAAACAGACTGCCAGGTCTTTCTCCTAGGAAGTGGCTGATGGGTTCGAACTGCTGGACTTTCATTTAGCAGCCAAGTGCTTAACTATTGCAGCACCAGGGCTTTTTTTTAATATACTTTAACAGAACCATTAAACTGGTGTACTATGAACCCTTTACATTACTCAAAATTCTCCTCTGTGGGATGTGTCTTCTTTTTATGATCCAAAGTTATGAAAATATATATTAGCATGCATGGTATTTTCAGAGAAATATATATACTGATATTGGCAGCTTCCAGTTGTCCATTGTAATCACAGATAAGGAAGAACAAATGAATGAAATTCATCAGGAAAGAAGTTATCGTATTTTTCACAGACCTTTCTACCTTTCTACCAGTGTGCATTTCATAACCATGTTAGAGGGAAAAGGGAAGCCAGCTAGCCAGAAGAAAAGAGAGAAAGAGAGATGGGGAGGGAAGGGAGGAAGGAAAAGAGGGAGGGAAGAAGATGGGAAAGAAGGAAAATGAGTACTTTGTCAGTAAGACTTTCCAAAGGGAAGCCCCTGATTCTTAGGGGAAGTGGAAAAAGACAAAAAAATGACAAAGGAGTGAGTTTTAGTAATTTAATACACAATAATTTCTTAATTTTATATAGACATTTTCAGTACACAAATATGTATTTGTGTCGTTCTCACAACAACCTTGTAAGGAAAGTATGAGTATCCCCTTTTCACAGTAAGCAACTGAGATTCACATAATATAAATGAATTTCCCAAGGGTGTTTCTCAGCCTGTAGGTGATAGGACTTAGCATTGATAATAGAAGGACTGACCACATAGCCTCACTCTTCTGCTAAAGCCCAGCATCAGAGTATTTAGAAATGTCCATGCATCCTTCGCTTTTTTCTTTTCTCCATGATTTTCTTCCCCTTCTGGTGGAGGTGCTAATAAGCAGAGAAATGAGGAAAGGTAATCAGCCAGAGGGAAGAGAAGAATCCGAGACCTAGATAATTCACAAACTGGAAAATGAGCTCCTGACTAATCAAGTCTCAATTGTAAATAGGATAGAAAGAATTTATGCATCCCTGATACCGGCCTGAATAGCATTTGTACCCAACTGAAGGAAAGTATTTGTGAATTTCACACTTAGCTATTTTTTATCCCTTTGAGAACCTTTTCCTGAACTAATTATCCGTTGTGTACATGAAGCAAAGAAATGACTTATCACTAAAGTCATTTTTTGAGGTGGATATTTCACTTTGCATGTTGCTAAAATGCCTAGAGCATTAATAAGGAATGAGTTAACTTTTATTAATACAGCCTCTTTGGGGAGTTTCTGATATATGTATATATATATATATATATTTCATACTGATCACCCAAAGGGAAATTTTCTGTAATATTTTATTCATACAAAATTTAGGGAAGTAACTAGATTGACTAATCTTTCCATACTAAATAATTTAATTTAAATTTGTGCTGCTTTTTGCATTTTTTTTCATAATGTGTTTTTTAAACCAAAAAAAAAAAAAAAAACTCAAAAACCATTGCTGTCAGGTCAATTCTGACTCATAACAACCATATAGGACAGAGTAGACCTGCCCATAGGGTATCCAAGGCTGTAATCCTGTGGAAGCAGATTGCCACATCTTTCTCCCATGGAGTGGGTGATGAGTTCAAACTACAGACCTTTCAGTTAGCAGCCAAGCACTTAACCAGTCCACCACCAGGGCTCCTTATGAGAAATGTGTCTTTTAAAACCTCTCAAATTAAAATGATCAGTGACTGTTTTGTGCCTGATTTAGTTTCAATTGTAAATTTAGTTATGGTCCTTGGGCAACAAGGTTGAGGGAGGTCTTAATGTAGGAAATGAACATTTACAGGCTGGAAAATTTATAGGTGTAACACATTGTTAAATGGATTAATTGGAAGCAGTGTAGAAATCAACATGAGCAATGATAC
Source organism: Elephas maximus indicus (assembly GCF_024166365.1). Taxonomy (NCBI): domain Eukaryota; kingdom Metazoa; phylum Chordata; class Mammalia; order Proboscidea; family Elephantidae; genus Elephas; species Elephas maximus. The sequence goes on from NC_064821.1 coordinate 143,220,524, forward strand.
AAAGCTTCATGTAATAATTACTATTGTTACCTAGACTATAATTATACCTCAAATTCTTTCCGATTGATAAACACACTCATACCTGCTATTCAGCACTGGCATTTTCAGTATGTGTTCCCAGGAAACCTAGGAACCCTCAGTGTGTCCTCAGGGCTGCGCAGTGGTCCTGAAGGGAGGCTCAGTGGTTATAGTTCCAGCCTGAGCAGGTCTTCTTCCATCTGCCTTTAAGTAAGACTGTTTGAAAAGAAAATTCTACTGCTGTAAAGTTTGAGAAACCATATTGTAGATGATTCTAACTTTAATAGCATTGAGGTTTTAAGAGCTCATGTGTTAGGCAGTAATTTTTGAGCTCAACTGAAGCTCCTGTATGATGATATTTACCCTTTAGAATATTGAGGAAGCAAGTAAAATTCTTTTAAAGTAATAATTAATAATTTGTGACTTTAAAATATTTTGCTAGTCACAAAGGAATTTATATAAAATCTACTGCTTGTTATCAACATCTTTCACCATTTATCAGATCCATAGTATGTTCCTAATAGTGTTCTAGGTGCAGGTCTTAAAAGACTGGCCACTAAAATCCTGCTTCCATTGTATAATTATTTTTCTGTGATAATTTTAAGGAACTTTTTTTTTCTGAAGCCATCTAGCATCCATCCCTTTCCTACGAGCACCCAGATTTTCTTTGGGATAGTTACTTTCTTGCAATTGGTGGAAACTTGATGAGATGGCAAATCCAGGTGACTAACCCTTCCACTGAGGAGCACTGGTGGGACAAACAGTTAAGCGCTCAACTGCTAGCTGGCAGGTTGGCGGTTCAAGGCCACCAGTGGCTCCATGGGAAAAAAGACCTGGTGATCTGCTCCCATAAAGATTACAGCCTAGGAAACCCTATGGGACAGTTCTACTCCATCATATAGGGTCCATATGAGTTGGAATCAACTCAGTGACACGCAATAACACCCTTCCACCGCATAAGTCAATGGGGTTTTTGAAGGTGCGTTAGGCAAGATCTTTCCACACACCAGGGAGTAAGCAAGTGAATTGAGGTCAACCCATCAGATGCTCTGCCCTGAGACTTTGACTCTTGAATAAGTATGAAAGGATGGAGAAGAGATTGAGAATTCATCTGGCACCACAGTGGCACACTGATCATTCAGAACCTACTCTAGAATCATTCATAGTTTCTGTTACCTAAACCTCCAGAAGTGCCTTGGTTTATACCATTTCCAGGCCTGGTTCTTCAGCATTCTTGGTGACCTGTGAATTCCAATATGCTTTCATTAAGTCCCTCTTGCTGAAGTTAGCCAGAGTTAATTTCTCTGATTTACAACCAAAGAACACAACTGACGTTGTGAAATGAAAAGAAAAGAAAAAAAAAAAATTGGTCTCATAGGTAATGTGGGATTCTTCTCACAGGTATCTAAGTCAAATTTGACTTCTTTCTTTCATACTTTTGATTCCTTTTTAGTAGCTGCAAGTGAGCGTCTATAGGCTAGGATGCTCAGCTGACCCTTAATTTTGACAATATACAGACACCTTTCTTACTCTTCCTTTGTCTTTTCTAGAGTCTTTGCTTGGGACTTAATTGTACTTATATTCAACCGGGACAGTGACATCACTAGAGCTAGTGTTACCCAAGGCAGTAATTCATGGTGTCACTCCTCCTCATGAACTTTCTCCCAAACTAAACTGTATAGAATCCTTAGTAATGTTTATTATCAATTTTAATCATATAATGTGTGATAAATATAGTTGTAAATATAATACTTCTTAAATTAAATGAACACTAACAAGAAAATTGTTTTGTAAAATCTTTATGCATTGGATTACAACATTATTAGTTACATTTTAGTAACTAAGTGGAAGCCTTTTTTGATCTTTTTTCTTTTCCTTGAATACTACTTAATTTTCAAAAAAGTTATTGATATAGGTTCACAAGTGCTAATTACCACAAAATTGTAGCCAAAACACAGAAAATTTGACAAAATCAGTGACTACAAAGACATCGGCATCAACAAAAAACAACACGGCACGCTAATAGCACATGTAGATGAAACCACGTGATTTGAAGCAACATTATAATTCAGTAATAATGACTGCTGTGACACGAGTGCATTAAACTAAAAACCAAACCTTTTGCTGTCTAGCTGCTTCTGACTCATGGTGACCCCACAGGACAGAGTAGAACTGCCCCATAGGGTTTCCAAGGAGCGCCTAGTGGATTCAAACTGCCGACCTTTTGGTTAGCAGCCGCAGATCTTAACCACTACGCTATCAGTGTTTCCAGAAGCACGTTAGAAGGTTCAAAAGTAAATTATCATAGTTTTAACCTTGTAGATATATTGATACGTGTAAGCGGAGCTTACAAAAATGTTTTTGTTGTTACAACTAACTACAGGAATATTTTTATTAAAAAAATAATAAATACTTTCTGAAACACTGCACAAAAATTTTGTAGACAGTCATTTTGGTGTCACTCCCTCTGACAGTGTCACCCGATGTGGTCCACACCCCTGAGTACCCTCCTAGTGTCCCCACTGAATCAAAGCATGAAGTAGATTAACCTTTGTTTACTGCCATTATTAGAAATTGAGAAGTAAAGAATGAATCTGATTTTTATAAACGTACAGTGTCTATAAAACTGCCATTACACATTACACATGTTCACTAAAATGTTTTGCCCGTCCTTGCAATAATGTATAGACTATTTTGTATTTGCTTTTTCCTTCCTTGAACAGCATCCTTATACTCTCTTTTCTATCAAGGATAGAATTTTATGGTGTTAATATCTGAGATGTGTTCCAGTCAGATGACCGTCAGCATTATTCAGGAATACTGATTTACTTGTAGTTCTCTCCAGTATCCTATATTCTTCCATGGTTCTGTGAGTTTGTTCAGGCTTTTTCCTTGACCGAAATGCCCTCCCCAATGCTGGCTTCTCAAACGAATAAAATCCTTTCTAATTTTTTCATTACCCTAATCTAATTACCCTGAACCACTTTGTTACAGTATACATTCTATTGTTCCTCCCCCAAATGAAAGAATACATTCCTAAAATTATGCCTAATAGGATAATTCTAGAAAATGAACTTGCGTTGTTATCAGGAGGATAAATGGGCTAAGGGGACTGAGATTTCAAATAAAACTAAAAGCCCTGACAAATACACATTATTTTACTTTTACTGAAATAAAACAGCAAATTTAGCATACCAAGTAAAGAGATTATTGGTAACATTTTATCTTTATTAAACTAGTAGCCATGAGTATTATTTAATATATTCCATTTTATAATTGCTTGTGCCTCAGAGACTCTTATAAATGGGATTTGTTTTCTTGCAGATAATATATGTACTAAAGAGCCATTGTTCTGGTCCACAAAATTCAATGTTTTAATGTTTGTTTTATGACTCAGAGTTTTGCCTAATATCCTGCTAAAACTTTGTAAGGCCTTTGCAATTCAAACTCAAGCTACCAAGATAGAGACAATATGGTTAGATTAACCAAAAAAAAAAAAAAAAAAAACCCAGTGCCGTTGAGTCGATTCCGACTCACAGTGACCCTATAGGACAGAGTAGAACTGCCCCATAGAGTTTCCAAGGAGTGCCTGGCGGATTCAAACTGCTGACCCTTTGGTTAGCAGCCATAGCACTTAACCACTACGCCACCAGGGTTTCCATGGTTAGATTGTGACTTTGAAATTCAGGCAGAAGACTTCTGCTTCTATTTAAGATATAAAAAGCCAAAAGAGATTACCACTCCCACCCTAGGAGCCAGAACAAGTCACCTAAGATACAAAATCAGATGTTTGTTTGTTTGTTTTTAATGTATCAGAGATCTGAGAATGCAAAGTAAACTAAATGAGCCAGTTTTCAGAAAGGGACAGGCTTCTTCTAGGAGAAAAGACACCACTGACTGCTTTGATCCCTAGAAGAATGTGAGAGAGAAGGAATTCACCGCAGAGAAACTAGTTAAAGTTTTAAAGAACTTTTAATGGCCATGTTTATAATGGTGTGATGGATTAGAATCCCGAGGAACTCCAGGCACAAAGCATGTCCGCCCACACCAACCAAATCTTTCCCATGGAATTTCATGGAGTAGCTAGCCAAAGTTTAGCATGAAGACAGTTGTGGAAGATCCTCCCTAAGGCAAACAGACCCTTCTTCAATTAAAAGGCAGCAGCCAGAGGAAGTCTGGGACTAGGAAAGGGAGCCTAGAGGAATCACTCCTAAACATTGTTCTTCAAGACTCTTTTGAAGGCAGAGCAGATATTCTGAAGTCCAGAGAGCCTAGTGTGGGACAAGCGAACAAAGAGAACTCCCCAGTAACCCAAAAAGCTGGCAGCTGGGCTGTAAACCCCCAAGAAATATCTCATAGTTTGGAGAGTTGGTGGATGGACTAATAAGAATAAAGAGACTCTTGAGTGGTGCTGGAACTCAAATCCCAAATCCTGCTGAAGGGAAAGTTCTGATCCTTCTCTCAAAACATTCAAAGCCCTTAGAGAACAGAACTGAATCTGCCTAAAGCAACAATAAAGCCCAGACTCATTAACTGTAGATTTGAGTGGTTCAACCTTACCCCCAACCTCACACACACATTTGTTGTTTTTGCGTGTTTTGGAGCTGATTCTGACTCATAGGAACCCTATAGGACAGAGTAGAAATGTCCCATAGGGTTTTCAAAGAAGCAGGTTACCACATCTTTCTTCCATGGAGCAGCTGGTGGTTTTGAACCACCAACCTTTTGATTAGCAGCCAAGCGCTTATCACTGTGCCACCAGGACTCCTTATAAAAGTAGAAATGGAAAATCCTATATGAGAAAGGAAGAATTTGAAGGACAGATTTAAGGGAGACTTAGACCTAGCAAAGTAAAGGATCAGTTGACTTTAAAACAGAGTAAGAGGAATTACCCAAACTGAAACATCAAAGAGATAAAAAGAGTGAAAAAAAAATGCCACCTTGTCCAAGATCTGCGGAACAATATCAAATGCTCTAATATTCATGTAATTGAAATCTTATAAAGAAATGAGAGAAGGATTGGGGCAAAGTTATTACTTTAAATAGTGCCATCTCAAAATGGCCTTCCTTGAACATCTTCCCTATCGCAAATAGCAAGGAGTTCTGCTGGAGCTACAGTTAAGCACCGGACTGCTAACCAAAAGGTTGGCTGTTCAAACCCACCCAGCAGCTCTGTGGGAGAAAGATCTGGTAATCTTCTCTGGTAAGGATTGTTGTTGCTGTGTCCCTTCGAGTTCATTCTGACTCACAGTGACACTATAGGACAGAGTAGAACTGCCTCATAGGGTTTCCAAGGCTGTAATCTTTACTGAAGCAGACTGCTACATGTTTCTCCCACGAAGTGACAGGTGGTGTTACTGCATTTTCATGAGTTAGAGCCGCCTGCCTCAAACAGCCACTTCTTGAGACAGGGGTAAGCTGGGTAGCCAGAGCTTTGTTATATATCGGTATATGGAGACAGAGGGGAATGATCTCCTCCTAAAGCTGTCTGTCTCAAGAAACTGGAGGCCATCTGGGGTTTTATACGGAAAAGGGGACATGGGTTTTAGGAACTTGTGGAATGTGCATTCTCTTTCTGTGTGGTTTCGATGGTCACCTCTCAAACATGTTGATCTTTTCCTGCCATTATCCCATCAGCCCAGGGGGTGACTGGGTGCCATCCTGGTGAGCATCATCCTGTTTTGACAGGCTTGGATAGATATCACTTGTTTTTCCATGGTCAGGGGAAACATCTGGAAACCCTGGTGGTGTGGTGGTTAAGTGGTAGTGCTGCTAACCAAAAGGTCGGCAGTTCGAATCCACCAGGTGCTCCTTAGAAACTCTATGGGGCAGTGTTACTCGGTCCTATAGGGTCACTATGAGTCAGAATCAACTCGACAGGCATGGAATGGGTTTTAGGGGAAACATTGGTTAGCTTTTAACTTTTAGAGGAGCTAACAGCAAAACCATACTTAGAGACAGAGACAGGCCAAGGAAGGGGAAAAAAAAAGGTGCAGATACTGTTCAAGATATGGCTGAGCAGTCTGTTCCAGTGGTTAGCAGCTGGACACTTAACCATTGTGCCACCTGAGATTTTCTGTAAAGATTATAGTCTAGAAAACCCTATGAGGAACTTCTACTCTGTTACATGGAGTCACTATAAGTCAAAATTGATTCAGTGGTACCCAACAGCAACAACGTACTAAACCTTATTCACTCTCAGTCATCACATTGCTGGGCTTAAGTGCAGTAGTACTCATTACAATCTAAATTATTATTATTATTTTTTTATTTTACCAATATTTACCGAGCATCTACTAAGTGCCAGACACTATTTTAGGAACTACACAGACACAGTCTCTATTTTCATGAAACTTCTTCTCTAAAAGTAAGTTCCAGAAAGGTTGTTGTTGTTGTTGGGTGTCAAGTCAATTCTGACTCAGCCACCCTAGAGGACATTTTATACTTTTTCTCATTTAATCTGAATCTACAACTCATCGTATGGTGTCTGCTCAAAAAATGCAGATTGGGGGGTGAGGATTGTCCTAGATGTCAATTATAAGGCCCTGTTTTATTTTGTCTCTCCAAAGATTGTCTGGTGAAAATGTCTAAGCCTTTTCTATTGTCTATTATTTTTCTGACTTTTTTCTCTACTTTTTCATTTTTAATTCTCAAAAGCATGGACTCAAATACAGTTAAAAACATTTTACAAATACAAAAATGTGGATAGATGTAAACTAGAATTTTGATAAGAGGAACCAGATGTCAGAGAAGAATAATCATACTTCTGTTAGTGCACACATCACTTTATGCTTAATCATTTGCAAATAAGCTTCTGTTCACAGCAGTCTCTGGTGTTCCCAGGGCAAGCCTAGTGTCAGAACAATTCACCTACTTCTCTTTCATATATATATCATAACAGCTTTTTAAATTTTATTTGGAAGTGGACATTTCTTAAAATATTCAGTAATCTATAACAATTGGTTACATGAAGAAAGCAAAAGGTCATTAAAAAGACAGGAAAGAAAGAAAAGACCAAAATGGATGTCAAAAGAGACTCTGAAACTTGAACATAGAGAGTAGCTAAAGTGAATGGAAGAAATCATGACATGAAAGAACTAAACAGAAGATTTCAAAGGACGGCTAGAGAAGACAAAGTAAAGTATTATAATGAAATGTGCTAAGACCAGGAGTTAGAAAACCAAAAGGGAAGAACATGCTCAGCATTTCTCCAGCTGAAAGAACTGAAGAAAAAATTCAAGCCTCAAGTTGCAATATTGATATGAGTTGGAATCAACTCTATGGCAGTGGGTTCAGTTTTATGGGCAAAATGTTAAACGACTCAGGAAACATCAAAAGAACATGGAAGGAATACAGAGTAACAGTACCAAAAAGAGTTGGTCGATGTTCAGCCATTTCAGCGTGTAGGATATGAATCAAGAACCAATGATACTGAAGGAAGAAGTACAGGCTGCACTGAAGGCATCGCTGAAAAACAAGACTTCAGCATTGACAGAATACCAATTGAGATGTTTCAACAAATGCAATGCTGGAAGCATCACTTGTCTATGCCAGCAAATTTGGAAGACAGCTACTTGGACAACTGACTAGAAGAAACCCATATTTGTGCCCATCCCCAAAAAAGGTGATGCGACAGAATGCAGAAATTACCAAGCAATATTATTAATATCACACAAGAAAATTTTGCCTAAGATAATTCAGAAACGGTTGCAGCCAGAAATTAAAGCTGGATTCGAAAGAAGACACTGTCTTGGGATGAATTTTGTACCCCCCCCAAATTTGTGTCATCTTGGCTAGGCCATGATTCCCAGTGTGGTGTGGTTGTTCTCCATTTTCTTATCTGATTAGCCATGATTTTGTGATTTGTTGTAAATCCTAGCCTCTGTGCCCGTAGTTATGGTCTCATTTGGCAGTGATCTGTCCGTTATGTTAATAAGGCATGATTTGGTCATATTAAAGATTATTAGGTAATGTTTGTTATGTTAATGAGGCAGAATTAGGTTGGGATATATCACCCTTACCCAGGTCACAGCCCTGATCTGATTTAAGAGGACTTTCCCTGGGTTGTGGCCTGCATCAGATTTTAACTTTCTAGAAATAAAAGGATAGAGAAGTGAGCAGAGAGGAGAGACCTCCTACCCCCAAGAAGGAGAACCAGGAATGGAACACGTTCCTTGGAACCAGGGCCCCTGTGCTGAGAACCTCATAGACGCAGGACAAGATTGATGCCAAGACATATGAATATCTCCAATGGATGCTGTGCTCACAGATTTTGAAAGGCAGCAAGGATCTCCCCCCAGGAGTCAACAGAGAGAGAAAGCCTTCCCCCTAAAACTGGCACCCTGAATTCAGACTTCTAGCCCCCTAAACTGTGAGAGAATGAACTTCTGTTTGTTAAAGTCATCCAGTATATAACTATATATATGTATATAACTAAGACAGAGATGGAACAAGGAATATCATTGCTGATACCAGATGGATCTTGGCTGAAAGCAGAGAATACGAGAAAGATGTTTACCTGTGTTTTATTGACTATGCAAAAGCATTCGACAAATTATGGATAACATTGAGAAGAACGGGAATTTCAAAACAATTGTGCTCATGCAGAACCTGTATGTAGATCAAGAGGCAGTCATTTGAACAGAACAAGGGGATACTGAGTGGCTTAAAATCAGGAAAGGCATGCATCAGGGTTGTATCCTTTCACCATACTTATTTAGTCTGTATGCTGAGCAAATAATGTGAGAAGCTGAACTATATGAAAAAGAACGGGGCATCAGGATTGGAGGAGGACTCATTAACAATCTGCTATATGCAGATGACACAACCTTGCTTGCTGAAAGGGAAGAGGACTTAAAGCACTTACTGATGTAGATCAAAGACTGCAGCCCTTCAGTATGGATTACCTCAACATAAAGAAAACAAAAATCCTCACAACTGGGCCAATAAGAAACATAATGATGAATGGAGAAAATATTGAAGTTGTCAAGGATTTCATTTTACCTGGACCCACAATCAATGTCCATGGAAGCAGCAGTCAAGAAATCAAATGGCATATTGCATTGTGCAAATATGCTGCAAAAGACCTCTTTAAAGTGTTGAAAAGCAGAGATGTCACCCTGAGGGCTAAGGCACGCCTGACCCTACCCGTGGTATTTTCAATAGCCTCATATGCATGTGAAAGCTGGACGATGAATAAGGAAGACTGAAGAATTGATGTCTTTGAATTATTAGGTTGGTGAAGAACATTGAGTATAATAGCATGGCCTGCCAGAAGAACAAAAAAACCTGCCTTGAAAGAGGAACAACCAAAATGTTTCTTAGAAGGGAAGATGGTGAAACTTTGTCTTATATACTTTGGGCATGTTTTCAGAAGGGACCAGACCTTGGAGAACGACATCATGCTAGGTGAAGTAGAGGGTCAGCATGAAAGAGGTAGACATCTATGAGAAGGATTTGCACAGTGGCTACGACAATGGGCTCAAACATAGCAATGATTTTGAGGATGGTGCAGGACTGGGCAGTGTTTTGTTATGTTTTACATAGGGTTGCAGTCATAGATTGAACTGTGTTTCCCAAGAACATGTGTATCTATTTGGCTAGGCCATGATTCCCAGTATGGTGTGATTGTCTACCATTTTGTTATCTGATGTCATTTTCCTATGTAAATCCTAATTTCTGCCTGTGGTTAATAAGGCAAAATTATATTATGTTAAGGAGGATTAGGGTGGAATGTAACACCCTTGCTCAGGTTGCATCCCTGATCCAATGTAAGGGGAATTTCCCAGGGGTGTGCTCTGCACCACCTTTTATCTTACAAGAGATAAAAGAAGAGGGAAATGAGAAGAGAATGGGGACCTCATACTACCAAGAAAGTAGCACCAGGAGCAGAGTGTATCCTTTGGACCCAGGGTTCCTACACGGAGAAGCTCCTAGTCGAGGGGAAGATTGAAGACAAAGACCTTCCTCCAGAGCCAACAGAGAAAGTCTTGTCCTGGAACTGACACCCTGAATTTGGACTACTAGCCTACTAGACTGTGAGAAAATAAATTCCTCTTTGTTAAGGCCATCTGCTTGTGGTATTTCTGTTACAGGAGCGCTAGATGACTAAGATAGTTGTGATGAGTCAGAATTGACTCAAGGGCACCAAACAATAACAACATAAAAATAGTCATATAAATAAAGGGCACAGGCATAAAGGGATTTTTGTATGTTTATTTTTTAAAGACAAGTGTCTAAATTTATTTATTTGTTATTATTCTTATTTAAAATGTCCTCTAGGCCCTGTTTTTTAGGTTTCTAGGCCATGTTAGCTGAATTTCCAAGAAAGAGATGATCAAATCTGTTAGAATCCATCATGACTGATTATATAGAATATATCAATCAGACACTAGAATTCTTCAAGTGTATGATTCTGTTCTCATAGGTTTAATTCCGGAACTTCTATACTTCTCAAATTTTTGAAACATGTTTTGATTTAGTAACAGTCATCACTGGAACAGCCTTCTAGTCTTAGAGGGAAATTCGATATAGGAGATAAAATTAGATCTGCCATTTTTTGCAATCTTAATAAGCATAATTGAATGTTTAATAATAGAGTCATTGAATGGCAGACAATCATTGAATCACTGGTTATCAAACATCATCTGATTCAATGTGTTTATTTATTAAAGAAATAACTGAGGGTTGGAGTGTTGGTCTCAATGTTGGGTTTTGCAAACGATTGTTTGGTTTGCCCACATTTATGAAGTGCATCATGCCTCTTTTCCTAAATATATTTGTTCATCACCAACCTCTTTCTTTTCCCAATAAAACACACTAAAGAGAATAGTATTAAATTTCAGGAGCATATGCTTTAGGATTATGTGTTGCTAATACCTATTAGTCCAGGTATCATGATTAAATGATGACTAAATTTATTTGTAATAACTATAGTGTCCATTGCCATGTTGAGTAATAGACATGCATTATCACTAATCTTTATCATAGTTTTAAACAGGAGATATTATTATCCTTGCTTTGCAAATGTGAAGACTAATCCTAAAAAATAAAAAATTAATATAACCAAAATGAAAGAGCTAAAAAGTAGCAAATTCAGTGTCATAGATTGAATTATGTTCCCTCAAAAATATGTGTATTGGCTTGGTTAGACCATGATTGCCAGTATTCTGTGGTTGTCCTCCATTTTGAGATTGTAATTTTATGTTAGGATTAGGGTGGGATTGTAATACCCTTACCAGGTCACATTCCTGATCCAATGTAAAGGGAGTTTTCCTGGGGTGTGGCCTTGCACTACCTTTTGTCTCTCAAGACATAAAAGGAAAAGGAACTGAGCAGAGAGTTGGGGACCTCATACCACCAAGAAAAGCAGCACCAAGAACAGATCGCATCCTTTGGACAGGGCGTCCCTGTACCTGAGAAGCTTCTTGACCAAGGGAAGATTGAAGACAAGGACCTTCCTCCAGAGCTCACAAAGAGAGAAAGCCTTCCTCTGGAGCCAGTGTCCTGAATTTGGACTTTTAGCCTACTTTGCTGTGAGAAAATAAACTTCTCTTTGTTAAAGCTGTCCACTTATGGTGTTTCCATTAGAGCAGCAGTAGATGACACACACAGTCAGTAACTGCACTCCCCAAATTTTTGACTGTCTCCAGTGTATAACACAGTTATCTGTAGCAACATCTATGTAACCATAGCTCCTGATCAAGAGGAGAAGGACAGGAAGGAAGAGAAGGAGGAGAAAATGGAGGAGGAGGAAAAGAAAGAAATTACAGACCACTATGATAAATATACATATTTTTCTATTTAGGGTTAAGAGAGACAAATTTATACAAGTTTATTCCTTATGTATAAACATATTTACAAATCTGTTGTTTTATTTACTTAAAATTTAGGAACCATAAAAGCTGATTAGGTAAAATATGAAACCAAATTGTGCAAAGTAAAGTAGGTTATAAAGCACAGCAGCCTTTCCAATCTCTAATTTATACACACACAAGGAGAAAATACTGTGCAGAGGTATTGTCCTATTCAGCAAAAAAATAACTTTTCATCAACTCAAATTTACCAAGATGTATATTATGTTATGGGGGCCTGGTGGTGCAGTTGTTAAGAACTGTGGCTGCTAACCAAAAGGTCGGCGTTTCAAATTCACCAGCCACACCTTGGAAACCCTATGGGGCAGTTCTACTCTGTCCTATAGGGTTGCTATGAGTTGGAATCGACTCAAATGGCAATGGGTTTGGTTTGGGTTTTGGTACCCAATACTAACAAAACAAATGGCCATTTGCTCAATCCAGCTTAATACTACAGTTTAGTCATAATGATAACCACATTTTGAAAAGAAACATTTATTTACATGTGTATCGGCAAACTTAAGAAAAACCTGCACACACTCAAAAAATGAAATTAAGGACTTGTTAAATTTTGAACTTGTTCATTTTTAAATTGTATGAATCACTTACCTGGTGAGAGATGCTATCAAGTCACTTTTTAAAAAGCATGAAGCAGATTTGCTGTTTTGTTTTGTTTTTCTTGGCTAGTTGACTGGATTTCTCAGTCTTAGCTGCCTGCTAGCAGAAGATCCCTTGTTACAGCTGAATTCACACCACACCAGATCCCATTAATCTGTTATGACTCTTGGGGACCCCATATGTTGCAGAGTAGAACTGCGCTCCATAGAGTTTTGAAGGGTATAACGTTTTTGGAAACAGATTGCCAGGGCTTTCTTCTGAGGTACCTCTGAGTGGGTTCAAAGCACTAACTTTTCAGTTAATAGTTGAATGCTTAACTGTTTGTACTACCTGGGGGATTCCTACTGCCAAATAATGGGCTCAAAATCTGAAACTTCCCTATGTGAGCAAAACCTACTGCCTTCCTACCTTTTCTGCATCCATCTTATTAATTTTCTCTGCAGAATCTGGCACATTGCAATCACTCAAATATTTGTTGACTGTTAACCCATTTCCATTGACTTGATTCTAACTTACAGCCACTGTATAGGATACAGTAGAACTGCCGCATAGGTTTTCTAAGGCTATAAATCTTTACAAAAGCAGACTGTCACATCTTTCTTCCATGGAGTGGCTGGTGGGCTTAAACTGCCAAACTCTTGGTTAATAGCCAAGCGCTTAACCACTGAACTACCAGGCCTTCTTTGTTGACAATTAACTTTTAAAGTTTTTTTTTGTTATTTATTTTCAAAATAGATTCAAGGAAGCAATTGATATATTAAAGAGCCTGCAGTTTGGGGGTGGGGGGCATGGGGATAAATCATAGACTATAAGTTAATATATGAATAAATAATAAACTAAGAGTTGGGAGAACCAGAGTCTCTCTCAGCTTTATTTCCAACTATACGAACTTGGGCAAGTCGTAATCTCGTTCATAAACAAAAAGAATAGGTGAGGTTAACACTGCCCTAAAGATACTACTCGTCTGACAATGGTGTGATTAAGTAGATCTTTCACTGAGTCTGAAGAATCACTTTTATATGCAATGAACATACAACTTTCATTGCAATGGTATTTGTTGCAGTGGATATTGAACAGTAGAAGAAAAAGCTTTTACATTTTAAGTGAACCATGAGTACTTAGTCATTTTTTTTTTTTAGGCATCTTTGAAATGCACATAAGAGAAGCCAGTGGGATCTCATGCTCAGAAAATATATGAGATCACTCCAGAGGTGAATACACACTATTTTCTATTCCCTACTCCATTTTAGTCATATGTAATGAAATGGTTTGTTGGTAGCAACATAGAAAATCTCTGAGAATTTTTGTATGCTGAAGTTCTTTGACTATTGGCTGGTGGGTAAAGGGGCAGGATTAATATCTATTTCTGGGGGAAAATTTTTTTTTTGAGACAGAGGTACATTTTCAGGCAGAGATTTTTTTTTTTTTTTTTTGCTTTTTGCTTCATTGGGCAAGAAAGCTTTATCTTGTTCTGTGAGGTTAACTGTGGGAACAGACCACTGCTGGGAGCTGGGGAACACAGACAGACAGAGGAAGCAGGACAACGCTCTGTTAGTTTCCCAGCTAGACAGGTCACATTGCTCTTGGGGCATCAAGATGAGGGTAAGAGTTTTAAATCAGCTGTGAAATTATTTTGGTACCTAGTGTAGAGTGAAGGATTGGGGTTATGTTTTCTTAGTAATTTCCTAGAATAGACAAACAGGAGTTTTGTATTATAACCTCTATGTGATGAAGGCATAGATCTTTGGGCACACAGAAATATCAGTCATTTGGCCACGTAGAAATAAAAAATTTTTTTTTTTTTTTTTTATTTCTACGTGGCCAAATGACTGATGATTATCTCGAGAGCCAAAATAAACCTACTCCTACGTAGAAATAGGAGTAGGTTTATTTTGACTCTCGAGATAATCATCACGGGTGCAAAGAAATCAAGGAGGTCATTTTCTCTGATCCATGAGACTTCCAGTATCAGAGAGTTTACCTTTAGATGGATATACCAACAAATAGATAATTAGGTTTTAAAACAAATAAACCACAACCAACAACAACAAAAAGATAAATCTAGTTTCACCTAAATAATTAATGACATCAACTAATTTAGCATCTCTTCTTATTTTTTCATTTAAGGAGTCCTGTGTCACTGGTGAAGGTTACCCGCTGGTGAAGGTTAATCTCCTCTAATCACTTATCAGCAGATAGTATTTAACTTTCTTTCCTGGAACACCTTTCTTCTACTTACTTTGCCCTCTGGAAACTGTATTTTCTCACCAGATGTCTCCTGATAACCTCAGTATTTTCCTAGACTATTTCATTCACCTCTTTGACTTAACTAAAACATGTATTTGCCCTGAAAAAGAGAAATGTTTCATAAAACTCTCTCAAACAGGATTTTCTCCTTTTCCATTCTCCCTCCCACCCCACTTTGTATCTACACCTCTATTTTTAAGCCCATAAATACAGCCAGCACTCTCCGAGCTTCCCATTGCCACTACTAGGCATTTAGTCAACCATCCCTTTTCATTGAGCCATATCCATCAGACTATGCCACATTCTTCCTAGCCTATGGCCCCATGGGTCCTTACTCTGAATTCTCTTCTCATCTTACTCCTCACCCCCTCTCCCAATATTGATGGCATATCACTTTTAATCTTTGTTTGCAAACAACTGCTATCGTCCTCAGCAACTTTCAATCCAACAGTTATGGCTTTTGTTACTGTGTCTTTACTTTTTATCCTACAATTACTTTTGCCATCTTGTTTCACTAACTGTCTTCCACAGACACCTCCTGGTATTGTTTTCCTGAAGAACTATGCTGTACTGTTTTGAATACTGAAACCCTAGAATCTAAACAATAGCCCAAGCCTTCTGTTTCTCCCACCGCATGTGCTCTGTGACGTCTCCATCTGTGACTTCCTGCCTCTTAAATCTTTTCCGTTTTAACTCTCAGCACCCTCCTGGTTCTACAACAGTTCTTTTCCAGCTTGTATTCCATACACACTAACTTTAAATTAATGTGCTTATTTTAATTTTGGAAAATATTGAAAATAAGAGAACAAATACCTTTGTGTGCATTATCTAGTACTGACAAATGTTAAGATTTTGTTATGTTTGTTTTGCTAGGTGCTTTGATTATACCTGTAAAGAATTTAGAAGATGCAGGTTAATTTTCATATTGGAATCTGGTAATGGCCAGTTACGAATTCTTACTTGTTTGAGTTTGTACATTGTGTAATTTAGCCTTCAATAAGATAGCTTTCTAAAAGAGATTTTGTTCCCTGTGGGCATAAGAATCTAGATGATAATCTTCAAGGGGTGTCTGCTTGCTCCCATATTAACATCAGTGTCTGGAGAAGGTGAACACTCTTTACGTTGATCTCATAAAGGCCACAGGATAATTTTTTAAATATTACTGCACTCAGGCTCTGGGATGAGTGTTATAGAGAATTTAATTTTGCAATTTGTATGATAAATATTAAATGAGACATGTTGTTGTTGTTAGGTGCTGTTGAGTCGGTTCTGACTCATAGTGACCCTATATACCACAGAATGAAACACTGCCATCCTTACAATTGTTGTTATGCTTGAGCCCATTTTTGCAGCTACTGTGTCAATCCATCTTGTTGAGAGTCTTCCTTTTTTCCGCTGACCCTGTGCTTTACAAGAATCATGTCCTTCTCTAGGAACTGACCCCTCCTGGCAACATGTCCAAAGTATGTCAGACGCAGTCTCGCCATCCTTGCTTCTAAGAAGCATTCTGGCTGTACTTCTTCCAAGACATATTTTTATGTTCTTTTGGCAGCCCATGGTATATTCAGTATTGAAAGTTGGAAACAAAAAAGAAGGATCAGTAGTTGGAAAATATGGCCTCGGCATTAGAAACAATGCCAGAGATCACATGATAGAATTTTGCAAGGAACGACTTCTTCATTGCAAATACCTTCATTCACCAACATAAACAGCGACTATACACATACACATGGACCTCGCCAGATGGAACACACAGGAATCAAATCGACTACATCTGTGGAAAGAGATGATGGAAAAGCTCAATATCATCAGTCAGAACAAGGCCAGGGGTCCGCTGTGGAACAGACCACCAATTGCTCATATGCAAGTTCAAGTGGTAACTGAAAAAAATCAAAGCAAGTCCACGAGAGCCAAAATACAACCTTAAGTATATTCCACCTGAATTTAGAGACCATCTCAAGAATAGATTTGATGCATTGAACACTAATGGCCAAAGACCAGACGAGTTGTAGAATGACATCAAGGACATCATCCATGAAGAAAGCAAGCGGTCATTGAAGAGACAGGAAAGAAAGAAAAGACCAAGGTGGATGTCAGAGGATATTCTGAAACTTGCTCATGAACGTTGAGCAGCTAAAGCAAAAGGAAGAAATGATGAAGTAAAAGAACTGAACAGAATATTTCAAAGGGTGGCTCGAGAAGACAAAGTATTATAATGACATGTGCAAAGAGCTGGAGATAGAAAACCAAAAGGGAAGAACATGCTCGGCATTTCTCAAGCTGAAAGAACTGAAGAAAAAATTCAAGCCTCAAGTTGCAATAGGATTCTATGGGGAAAATATTAAATAATGCGGGAAGAATCAATAGAAGATGGAAGGAATACACGGTCACTAGACAAAAAGAAATAGTTGATCTTCAACCATTTCAAGAGGTAGCATATGAACAGGAACCAGTGGTGCTAAAGGAAGAAGTCCAAGCTGTACTGAAGGCATTGGCGAAAAACAAGACTCCAGGAACTGACGGAATATCAATTGAGATGTTTTGACAAATGGATGCAGCGCTGGAAGTACTCATCTATGCCAAGAAATTTGGAAGATGGCTACCTGGCCAATAGACTGGAAGAGATCCATATTTATGCCTATTCCCAAGAAAGGTGACCCAACTGAATGTGGAAATTATCCATCAATATCATTAATATCACGTGCAAGCAAAGTTTTGCTGAAGATCATTGAAAAGCGGCTGCAGCAGTGTATGAACAGGAAACTGCCAGAAATTCAGGCCAGATTCAGAAGAGGATGTGGAACCAGGGATCAATGACACATAGCGAGTACTATATTTTCATTTCTCCTTACTAAAGTTCTGGTGATAATCTTTAACTAGCAAAATCAAAGGTTCCTTCTTTCTTATTCTAGCGACTCTTGTTTTCCACTCTCTGTTTTTCTCACTTATCTGAACAGCATCTCTATGTTTACTTTGACAGTAGTATTCTGATGACCACTCAGAGTTGTCTTGTCTGCTTGTGTGGTGATACAGACATTTCCAGCATGGTTTCCCATCTAGCAGTATCAGTGTAAACTACCTCAGCGGTAGTTCACGAGCTTTTCCACGTAACCACTGACCACCCATTATCATAGGGACTGCTTTTCCTCATGCTATTTCATCTGAAGAGTATGAAGAGCTCTCAAGATACAGTTTTTATTAATTTTATGAACAGCTCTGGAAGTGTTTGGCTATTGTCTTTGGTTTTTACTGGAATTATGCCTTGTTACCACCCATAAATAAAAATAAATAGATATTATTATATAATGAAGAAGCTCTACAGAAGAAGACAGACAGATATGAGATAGTCTTAAAGAAGTGCAAATTTTGAAATCAGGAAGATTAGTTATTTCTTGTCATTTTTCTGGTTTTGTTGTGGGCTTATTGGCAGGATTTTACAATCACAGGCTAATAGAAAGATAAGCGACAATATTAACTTTTTTATTTTAAAATTAAAAATTAAGAAGCTCTTCAGTGTGAAATGGCTAAAAAGAGAAAAGGACTGGAAAGTAAAGGACACATTAAGCTGGAACCTGGAGTGACAATGCTGTGTTGCATTGCAGCGATTCTACAATGTGTCACAGGGTTGGTGATTTAATTGCCTGAATGCATGATTTGGTGAGTCAGTTTAGACTACAGCAAACTGGACCTGTCACTGAAATCACAATGGGTAAAAATGGACCTATTCAATCTGTCTCTCAATGCCCCAAATTCTTCCTGGTTGTAAATTAGAGCTTCTGGACAATGCATTAACTCATTCAGGTCACCAGGGTACTATGTCAGCTCTGTGTTCACAATTGCCCATGACCAATTCTGCACTCTCCGCAGCAGGAGGGGTCCAGTGTCATTTTGTACTCTCTTCTTTAGGCTAATATTAAGTCTGAAAGGGAAGGGACAAAAGAAGTGTCTGCTTTCATTTCCCCCACCCCTGCTTAGCCATTTTTATACCCCTTCTTCCACTTGGCCAGACTACGAACCAGACAGAAAATGAGCTTAGAGGCTATGTGGTTACTCATAGGCTTCAATCAAATCAAGAATGCGGTGCTATTCAATTCCATCCTCAAGTCAAAGGAAGTGGGCATAAAGACAGAATGGGAACGCTGGAGTGTTTTCTAGATCATCCTGAGTAAAATTATCACAATATGGTTTCTCTTGCTAGGACCAGTATTTTAATGTGGCTACCATCTGCCTCTTGGACAACATCTCCTTCTACTTCCTGCTCAGTCACTACCATCCAGCAACACTCATCTTCCTTTAATTATTTAGACTCACTTCTATTTAGGTGTAGTTTTCACTGGGAAATGAGACCTGACATTATGCCTAGTTTTCACTGCCTCTGAGCCTTGATATATGATACTCTCTTTCCTTGAATTGGGTCATTCTTCACCTAAGAAATTCCAGCTCATCTGTTAGATTTCAACTTACCTGTCACTTCTCCAGGGAGGCATTCCCTGACATGGTGATCTATGTTAGGCTCTCCATCATTATTATTATTATTATTGGAGTGGTACCTGTTTGCAGCCATCATCACGATTTATGCTCATACACCATTTTGTTATGTTTGTTGAATGTTTCTCTTTCTCACTAGACTGTAATCTTGAGGTATGCTGACATAACACCTGCTTTCTTGGATACTGGATACCTAGAACCTAGTACAATTTCTGGCATGGAATAGGTGTTCAGTGAAGGAAGTACCAGACCCCACCACTCTGTCAAGTGCTTAGATTTTCCATGTTACTATAGCAAAAAGAGGATCTATTTTGACTTGCAAGGTATGGGGGAATGCCACTGACCCACTGGCATTCTTGATGGAGGAAATAAGTGAGACTACTCAAAGCCAGATCAGAAAAATAAATTTTAATAGTTTGTTGTAATTTAACACCCTCCCCACACACTTTCAGCTTGCTGCATTCATGTTCTTCTCCAAGTTCAGCCTATTACAATACCTAGTTAGTAGTAGACAAGTTATCAGAGGAAGTCTGCAAATATGACCTTAACCTCTAATTCAAAGTCTTTTGCCCTCTAAGGCCTTATCCAGTGACTTCCATGGTCCCTTAATAAGCACTAAACAGTCAAATTGTGACACCATCTTCACTTTAATTTTAAAATTCTCCCTAACCAATGTATTATTTTGTTTGAGATGGTATGCATTTTCTAAACTCCAATTGCTCACATATTCAAGTACTGGTACCTATATAAATATTTGACGGCAATCGGTTTTTGTATGTAAATATTAAAGGAACCCTAGTGACACAATGGTTAAGCTCTTGGCTGCTGTCTTAGTTATCTAGTGCTGTTGTAACAGAAATACCACAAGTAGATGGCTTTTACAAACAGAAATTTATTATGTCACGGTTGAGGAGGCTAGAAGTGTAGATTCAGGGCGCTAATTCTAGGTGGAGCCTTTCTCACCCTGACAGTTCTGGGGGAAGATCCTTGTCTGTGGGCCCAGTGTTTCCTGGAAATCTTCATGTGTCTTGGCATCAGTCTTACCCTGGGACTAGGAGGTTCTCAGCTCAGGGACCCTGGATCCCAAGCATGCGCTATGCTCCAGGCTCTTCTTTCTTGGTGGTAGTGAGGATCCTCTCCTCTCTGCTTGCTCCTCTCTCCTTTTGTCTCTTGTAAGTAAAAGCTGTGACTCAAGCAAGGGGTGACTGGAGTAAGACAGTGACTTGGGTAAGGGTGGTGACTTAAGTAAGGTGGTGACTTGAGTCACATCCTTTAGAAAGGGTGAGACTCAAGATATACCCCACCCTAATCCCTCCTCAAGGAGGTTTACAACACATCAATTGGAGGATATTTATATAATATCACAAAGTGGAGGATAATTACATCAGATCACAAATGGTAGATAACCACATAATTCTGGGACTCATGGCCTAGCCAAGTAGACACATATTTTGAGGGGACACAATTCAATCCAGACAGCTGCTAACCAGAAGGTCAGTGGTTCAAACCTACCCTGTGGCTCCACAGAAGAAGAAACCTGGCAATGTGCTCCTATAAAGATTACAGCCTAGGAAACCCTATGGGGCAGTTCTACTCTGTTCTTTAGGGTCATTATGAATCAGAGTTGACTCAACAGCACACAACAACAACATGTAAATATTAAAATGAAATAACGTAAAAATACTTTTGTTGTCAGTTTTTTGTTTTGTTTTTAGTTTATTCATAATACCACTTACAATTAATATTTAAGTTAATTACACAGCCCTTGCTTCCCCAGAGAATAACGAAGGAGTGGGGATGAGTATCAATTTCAGGGGTATTTGACTCAGAAGCAGCACCTGGGATTAATACAGAATTTCTCTCCCCACATCCCCCGCCTCCCCCCAATCCCCCTCTTCCTCCTGTTCTCTCTCTCTCTGCCTTTGTCTTCAGGGGCTGGGCTTTACATGTCTTAGATTAATTCATTCTTATCATTTCAGGGTGTCACCTCTGCCAGAGGTTTTCTCTTCTTCTGTTCTTGGAAACATTCTTCCTATTGTTGCAGCTGTGGGGTCTTCAAAGCTGAGGGAGATTTTTCCACCAGAGATAACCGTCTTTCGGACCCTCAGACTGTTGTCTTGTTGTTTGAATGGTGTGTATCCATTTCAGTTATTGAAGATTTCAGTAATTTTCCTTGGCACTGAGACAAAGGATCTGTGTCTATTCAGACCACAGCAATGGTCCTTATTAGTAAGCGGTTTGTGCCCCAAAGTAAGGTACATGTATTTTTCCAAAAAATATTTATTATCACCTGTTATGTGCTAGGCACTCTTATGTGCTGTGGCTTAGGCAAGAAGTAAGAATGGACCAAGAAAAAAAAAAATACCCTTGTGGTTCTTAGTCACTCAGAGATTTGGAAAGCTGCTTGTTTCCTTTCTTTGCTGAGAAATTACTTAAACCTGATATCCTCAGGGATCTAGTGTCAGGCCCCAAACCTTTTCTCATTTCTCCAGGGAGATCTAATGGGTTTTCCAAGAGTCACTCAGAGACTCTTGGAAATAGGATCCTTGGTGGCCTGCTATGATACATAAGCATTCTGGAGCTAACAAAATCAATGGTTAACCTTTATTTAGCCCTATTTGCCAGACATCATGTTAATGGCTCTGCAAATATTAATTCCTTTTAGTCTCCCAACAACTTTAAGAGGACGGCACTATTATTACACCCAGTTTAAAGCTAAGAAATGCGGGGAAATTAAGGTACTTTAATAAGTACACACAGAAAGTTAGTGAATTTGCCAGGACTCATACCTAAGCCACCTGACATCAGAGTCTGTGCTTGATACTGAGAAGAAAAATGAATAAAGCAAACAAAAAAATAACCCCTGCTCTCAAGTTGTTCACAATCTAAAGAGGGAGAAAAACAAGTGAACAGGTTCAGACAGTTATGTTCAAGTGAGAAGTATACGGTGTCATGTAGGAGTAGAGAGGACAGCGTGACCAACTCTGCCACAAGGAGAGTTGGTTAAGAAAAGCTTCCTAGAGGAGGTGACTCTTGGGTGATATCTTGAATGACCACGTTCACCAGGTTGACAAAGGAGGAGCTGGCATTGCTGGAAGAGAAATGCAGTCACATACAAATATGAGAAAGTGTTTCACAACTAGCAACTGCAATGGCTCAATGCTACTACTTGAGTGCCAAGTATCAATGGAAGAATAGCAACAATGATGCTTAGAGAGAAGCCAGACCACAGGGGTCCAATTTTGAAGGACCATTTGTGCTAGCCTAAGAGTTATAGTTTTATCCTGGAGAGGTGGAGAACTACTGAGAGATTTTATGCAGAAAAATTATACAATCTGAGTTGCATTTTGGAAAGATCCTGGAATGGCTTTCAAGAAAATTGATGGAAGGAGAACAAGAATGGAGATAATAAAATCAGTTAGCAAAAGAGCATGTTATAGTTCAGAAACCAAAACTGGTCTAGGTGATAAATGAAGACAACCTGAACCGTGGCAAAAGTAATAGATGTGGAAAAGGTAATTAGTTTTAGAGTGTGTTAATAGTTGGAATTATCAGAGATGGTAACTATTCAAGTACCACATTACATGAACGAGAGGCTGATAAGAGGATAAGATGTATTGCATAAAGGGTGAAAAGACTTTAGAATCATTCTAAGTTCTGATTTAAGCAAGTATGTGGCTCCATTCACTAAGACAGAGTATAGCAGGAGATGTAGATTTGGGAAGGGAGATGATGAGTTTTTTGGGGCAATATCCATGGTGGATTATCCAGGAGGCATTGGAACAAGAGCAGTCAAGGGATCTCATGACAAGTAGGCCTCATTTCTTTGGAATGTCATTGTCTAGGTGGGAGGTAAGAGTTCAAAAAACAGATGAAACTTTCAAGAGCCTTTTTAGAGCTTCTTCCACCTTGAACTCCCTTTTCCCTTTTTTTACTCCTTATGAACTGACCATATCATAGCTTTTTGGCTTCAGCCAAAACCTATGTCCTATTAATGCAATCAAATCCTACCAGCAACCTAAGACATCAAAACACCTTGGTAATATAGCTGTGCAACTAAACTTTTTTCTTGCTTTCTGCTTGTTTTTATAATTTATTTTTTTTTCCTGCTGAGATGTTCATTGTTTTCTACTACTGTATATTTGATTGATATATTTATGTTTAATTTTTACTTTTCTTGTCATATTTTCTCATGGGAAAATGCTCAATACTTTTAATATAAAGAATCATCTTATATCCATCTGAATTACAACTAGAGACAATTTTAATGCCAAACAACAAATGCTAAGCTGTGGTGTTTTGCAGAAAGCTAGCTAAACCAAATAGCTGGATAAATATGTTCTATCCATTCCTACATCTCTAAGTAATTATTAATACTTCATTCATCTAAAGTCTCAGAAATGTATTTAATCTATGTTGTGTGAAGGAAAAAAAAGAAGAAAATTTGTTAAATTATTTACTAACCCCTTCCACAATACGTGTGTGTGTGTGTATAAAGGGATTATAGATCAGTAATGTCAAGATATTCTGCATAGCTGCTTTATCAAAATAAGGAATCTTTTTATTAAGGCATCCCAGAAAGGGTAGATTTATGGATTGAAGGGAGTATGTTTAATATGTCCATATCAATCTAGATTGACAGTTCTCACAGACCTGAATTTCCCCAGAGAGACAGTGTTAGTGGTGTCAGTGGATGGCATCATTTACTTCAGTGTTCCATTATTAAATTGATAACAAGATAATTCCTCTGCTTCTCAGAGACATGACAGGGTTTACAATGGTTAACACTCTTATTGCATGGGATTTGATGTTGCAGGTAGTTTTTAATAAGGAGCATATTTGTATTTCAATATTGAAAAAAATGAAGTGAAAACAACATAGTAAAATGAAATCAAAATCAGACATACTGAGCAATGCAGTATGGCTATTTAAAGAACATACTGCTGACCATGTGTAGCTTTGTTGAAGAGATGTACTTCCTATATTTCCTTCAACCATTCAGCAAAGAAAATTCTGCTTAGAGGCATGTAATGTGTTGTGTTATTTGCAAAAATTGAAATCTACATATTTGGTTTAGTATTTGAATGTGAGAAATATACGACAATTTTAGATACTATAGGGATATAACTAACAATAAAGCAGAGCAATTAGCTAATATTTATTGAATGCTTTGTGTTCATCATTTTGAAATGTAGGTGTAGAAATAAAGATGGCAATGTGGTTAGAAATAGCAATAGAAACAGATAAAGAGACAAATTAATAGAAATTCTTTGCAAATTTCAATTCAGCAATATAAACCAAAAAACCGAACCTGTTGCTGTCGAGTCAGTTCTGACTCATAGCAACCCTATCAATAGTATAAAAAATATGTTATTAATCCCATATTACAGGTAAGGAGACTGAATCAAGAGATTATGAAAATTATCCAGGCTCCACAGCTAGTAAATGTGGAGGGCCATCTCATTTCACTACATCACTTGGCCTCCCCCGTAGGGTATAGGGAAGCATGCTCCTTGTCAGAGGTCAAACAGCTAGAAAAGAGGGGAGGTAGGCTTCAAATCTCACTATTTCTGACTCCAGATCTTTCCATATACTCGTTAGAAAATTGGAACTAATTAATATCTTTGTAATTACATTATAAATCGGTTGTCCTCAAGTTAATTCTGACTCATAGTGACCCCATGTGTATTACAGTTATCTGTGCTCTGTAAGGAAACCCTGGTGGCATAGTGGTTAAGTGCTACGGCTGCTAACCAAAAGGTTGGCAGTTCGGATCCGCCAGATGCTCCTTGGAAACTCTATGGATCAGTTCTACTCTGTCCTATAGGGTTACTATGAGTCAGAATTGACTCGACGGCAGTGGGTTTGTTTTTTTTTTTTTGGGGGGGGTCTTCCCTAAGGTTTCCAATGGCTGATTTTCCAGAAGCAGATCACCAGGTCTTTCTTCCGAGGTGCCTGTGGGTTGACTGAAACCTCCAACCTTTTGGTTAGCAGCCTCTAACATGTTATCCATTTGCACCACCCAGGGACTCTGGCTATATTATATTTGCAGGTGTGTGCTGAGATCCAGTGTTAGGAAAATATGAGTCAATAAGAAATCTTTTGGGCTGGAGATGAATCCAAAAACTAACTAAAGTGGGATTTGGGGGAATTCTCTGAGTTAATGATAGCCCAGAGGGAGTGGGAAATGATCCTGTCATCCACTGATGAGTGATATGAAGGAAACACCTTCACATTTGTTTAAAATTGGGTTATATTTCTCAGGAGCTTTATAGACCGTGGATCCTCAGTGATTTCTAGGTAGAATGTTTTCTATTTCATGAAGAGTAATGTGAAGTTTTCATACCACAGGCAATGCCAACTGCTGACTACTGCAGAAGTACTTCAAGAGAAGTGCTTTGGCAGTGGCTTCAAGGTATTCCAGGATCCATTTCTAATGGAAAGATGTAATATACATAGGAGCTGAAATAATAATAGAGTTTTCAAAGTTAAAAATGAGGGGAGCCCAAAGATTTTATGTCTAATGGATAAAGCAAATCAAAGAGCAAAGCATTTTCTCAATCAGTGATTCTGGAAGGATCTAACACCATGTACAATTAAACCAAACAAAAACCAAGCTAGGCAGTAGGAATGCTTCAGGACTGTTTGCTTTTATGAAGCTTAGTAAGATATAGGTTGTGGACTGGATCACTTTGCAGAAGGGAAACCAAATTAAAGCTCTACATGAACCATTGACAAGACAGTAAGTTTCTGCACCACATTACATGAACGAGAGGCTGATTCATGTGAATTTAGTCCTTGCACATAAATGGAATGACACAATTTGAAGTCCTCTCAGAGCTATAAGAAATCAGATTGCTTTTTTTGTAAAGCATCCTATATTGTGACATGTTTTTCAGCCCCTCAACAAAAAGAGTTTTACTACCAAATTCTAACAAATGAGAACTGAAAGTCAATGGTTCTTAAGCATCAGTATTATTGGATTGCTCTTGCTGTACTGATCATTTCCTTCATCTTTTTGACAATAAGACAAATGATATTGAATACTTACCATTCTTACTAATCGAGATTACAGCTAATATATGTAAAACACTATACATGAGAAAATAAAACATATAAGAAAGAGTTCCTACCATCCAAAAGGTACAAACTCTTTGGGCAGATAGGACTAATAGATGTAATGCATATACTTTGTAGTTAGAAAGATTTAATTCTTAGAAATTTTATAGCTACAGCATATCCAACTGAGGATAAAGCAACCCCTTTCACAAATAAATAAGAGGGCAATAAAAAATGGGGGTGGGGCAGGGTAATTAAACACTATTAAAGTGGGAGTATTTTTAGAAGGTAAATATCTTACACTGCTAGTTAATGAGCCAACTTAATTTTCCACTCTGGGTCTCTCTGCTGCACATCAGAGAAGTGACACCATGAATTAGACACTCTGCCTAAACCACTAACTAACTTTCAGTGAAAGCTTTCCTGGGGTTTCTTAGAAACCCTAAGTGTAAGACAGGGATAACATCCCATATAATGAACTTCATAACATCTACACATTATTTGCTATTAATGGTATTTTGATCTAGTGAACCCTTTACTGAAAATCACTTATACACTCAACCAAGGCTGGTAACCAACAGAGAGAAAGACTAATTGCAATAAATTACAGTTTAAAAAGAAGGGTTTTGCCTAGACTGGACAAGAGTTTCAAGTTAAATTTGTATACTAGCATTTTTCTTTCCAGCTTCTAGAATTTTTAACTTTTTAATTTATTTTTGCTGAGTAATTGGGCTCATAGGTAGCTATTTCAGAATGGAGTTTTTGGATGTAGTTGGTTGAGGGAATAGTGTGCATGTATAAATGTGTGTATATATTCTATAGTTTATATATTATATGTACATACACATATGTATATGCAGCAGTAAGTCTGCCTGGCTTTTATGAATAATTTCTGCCTAGAAATAATACTCCAACGCATTAAAATATATTAAAAGAAGAAGGAAAGGGAATTGCTTAGCCTGATTCAGAAGGCATACTAAGAGTAGCTTGAGGGGCAAGAGAGATATGCTATTTTTTTTTTTACTATTACTGTGAATTCTTCCTAAAGAAATAGTAAAAGCCATCACTCTGAACATAAACTGAAGGAAACACTCAAAGCTATATTGTAGCAAACAGATCTTTACTAGGGAGAAGATGGATTGGGTGACCCATGGGGTCTACTACATTTGTATCTCTTTTTCTTACTATCTATTCTTCATTTAACCCTTTTGTCTCAAAAAGGAAGAGCATAGCACCAAATCAAGCTTCTACTCAGTCTTTACAATCTGTATTCATTCTTTTATTTAGTAAAAATGTAAGAGGTTTTTGTTTCGCTTTCATACTTTTTGTTCAAAATTTACAAGGCCAGGGACTATTTGCCCTTTGTTTTTGGTAGCTGAAAAACGTAGCATATGGTAAACCTTTTCACTGAATAGGCATTCATGATCATGCGTGTGAAAATGCATTAGAAGAATTTATGAGACATTTGGGGACACGGGCTGCATCTGAGACTGAAATCCTCATCACAAGCTTTTATGTGTTCTTCTACAAAGTCTTGTTTGGGGAACACACTTCTCTTTTCCTTCATTAAATGGTTGTTAGATCAGTCGGAGTTGGTTGCAAATAATTCAAAAGGTCTTAGCCAGATTTTGTCTTTTAAGTCAAGTCATTCTAGAGGCTTTCTTTGTCTTATTCTCAGTAATTAAAACAATTAGTTCTATAGGTCTCATAATGTTCTTTGACAGAAAGCTTTTGATGACCCCAAATTACAATCTTATGCCTTCTCCCCAACTCTTAATTGTGTATTTTTTTATAATAATTCCTAAAATAAGTGTATGCCTGTAGGTTTATTTTTTTTAAACAAACTTTCAAGTTGGCAAATCTCATGTAGGAACAAAGATGTATAATCTCCTCTAATTTGAGAGGACTACAAACCCTAGCCATACAATTACTTCATTTGGAAAGGCTACTTTTCTCCTATTTGTTTTGAAAGTTTCAAAGATCATGTAATTATGTGTGGGAGAATGGAGAGAACATATTACAAAACAAACACCGTATTGTTGTTCCTTGAAAACAACGTTGATACCAACATCTGTGCTTCATGAGCAAGCAGAAAAGTATGAACAATGAGAAAAAGGCACATTTAAGAGAAGGAAATACTCCCCCATCCCCAAGCTTTCAATACATTATTGTGAATAGGCATACAATTTTAAACTCTGAGAAGACCCTTCAAAGTTTGCTTTGCATTAGAACTGCTAATGCATTAATTATAGTTTTATTCAAATGTGACGTTAGTCCAGCAGTTGAAATAGCTAATATTCACATTAGAAAAATTTTATCAAATGACTAATTAGAGCAAAGAAATTTGGGGATTTTTTAACCAATGTGCTTAATGAGGTATATACCCTTTGCATGCATTATAAATATTGTTTCTTATGCATTATCTTTGAAGTATGAAAGTACGGCTTGAATACCATTTCTTGATTTTAATTAGGTTACATTGCCTTTTGAGTATCTTCATTGAACAGGTAATGTGAATTTAACAAGGTCTTTGTTGTACACTCTGTTTTATTTTTATAGTATGCAAATAAGGAACAAATGCCAGCACAGTCATTATGCTGTATAAAGTTTATACCGGAAAAGTTCCAATCACTTTGAAAAAGGTCCTGTCATTATTCCTATTGTAAATCACTATACTAAGCTTCTGTGAAGAAACATTTTGAACTGAAATTTGTAATATAGATGAAACTCTAAGATGTTTACAAAATGGGGGAAACATCATTGGTTGATTCCTAAGTAAGAACAGTGTACTAAGGCGAGAAAATCACTTATCAATATTCAGTGATACAATAAATGTTTTATTAGTTAAGTGAAATTAATCATTATCCCAAAAAGTGAGGAGTGTTAGCAGTTTGTTTCTATTGCAGTTTGCTGAAGTGCCAGTTGTTGGCACATGTGGCAGCTTAAAATGGTGGTGGGAGCACATGAGTACAAACATGGAAATAGCTTGAGAAAGGCCTGACTGAAGTGAGGGAGGTTATGGTGGTGCCTGTTGGGGGAGAGGGGAAAGCAGAAAAGCAGTGAAGATGGGTTAATTTGTGCAAGAAGAGTACATATGATCATTCATCTAGCTTTCACTGAGCTCTTTCTCTGTGCCTCAATCAGGGCTGGGAGCTGAAGATGTAGTGCTCAAAGAGATGGTCGCTTGGGACAGAAAAGGCAATGAATGAATAACTACAGAAGTGCCGTAGGATAAAGAGAGGTTCAGAGGAAATCCTCATGTCTCATGCAAAGCATGGGGAGAAAGAGAAGCTTCCAGCTTTGTGGTTTAGAATGCATGCACTTTAGACCTCTCAGCTAAAGGGCATAATTCCTAACTCCCACCCTAGTCTCCCTCCCTTCCTCTTCCAATATTGGAGCCAACCCAACACTCTACTGTCTGCCTCATGTGGCATCCATTTTCAGCAGAGGTCTTGAGCTATCCAGATCACTGAAGCACACATGTCAGGGGCTCACAGTTCTTAGAATTTTTTCTAAATGCAAAATGTCTGGGTATGATTCTGATGTTATCATAGATAGTAAGTAGGAAAAAAAAAATCAATCTCAACTCTGCTAAAACAATGTAAACCAAGATGTGTAATTTAGCAAAAAACCAAAACCAAACCCACTGCCGTCGAGTCGATTCTAACTCATAGCGACCCTACAGGACAGAGTAGAACTCCCCTATAGAGTTTCCAAGGAGCACCTGGTGGCTTTGAACTGCGGGCCTTTTGATTAGCAGCCATAGCTCTCAACCACTATGCCACCAGGGTTTCCAATTTAGCAAAATGGTGTTCTAAATGTTGGTAAATTTCCTAGCATTTTAGCTAAATCTAAAAATAATTTTTAAAATCTATGAAATGTGCATCTAGTCTTAAAGTGTGATTTGTGGATCCACCTCTTTTTTATTCAACTGCATTAATTTACAACTATGATATGCCCACAGTCTGACACTACAGAAAGATCAAGCAAGCATATGAGGATGATGCATTCTACTTTTTTCTAATGACACATTTTTAAAAGTCTTCTCGGTGGATGTTTAAACCCAAAGTACTCCACTATTTCAAAATGTCATTGTTAGCAATCTAACTAAATTGTAGAAAATGGCTAATCTGAATATGACATTATTCTCTTCATCATAAAAATAATCATTAAATTTCATTGAAAAATATTTAATATCAAATATATAATACCATCTAACTTTTAGAACAATCCTTAGGGAATAAGTGTGGCAGATCACATTATTCCCATTTTATAGATGAGGTAGCTGATGCAGGAAAACATTTAAATGACATGTCAATTATTAATTCCAGAAGTACTTATAGGACATCTGCTACATACCAGTGCTGTTCTATGTCCAAAACAAAGATTCTTTCTCTAGCAGAGCTTACATTCCAACTGGGGGGAAGAAACACAATAAGTTTATTAAATAAGAAAATGATATGATAGAAAGTGCCTTGGCAAAGAAAATAGAGCTAGGGAAGAGTGGTTTGCAGTTTTAAGTAGAATGTCACAATGAGACAATGATATTCCATCAAAGACTTGAAGGAGGTGTGGGAGAGTGCCACGTGGATGTCTAGGGAAGACTATACAAGGTAGAGGAGGAGCCAGGGCAGTCTCTCAGGTGGGAAGGTGCACAGTGTGCTCCACAGTGAGCTGAGTTTAAGACTTCACTTACAACTTCTGCAAGGTAATAGGGTATAGTTGGAAAAGTGTAAACTGTGTTTTTTAAAAAATTCTTGACTTCTTAAAAGCATTTCACTCAACAAATATCTATTGCATCTCAACTATTATTTATTTAATCATTCAACATATACTATCTTAAATATTATCTGAGTTCCTTATGTGTAATAGGCACATTAGTAAAAGGGTAGGCAAGTCCCAGGGATATGTGCCGAGATGTAAGACTTAGCCACTGTACTGTAGGAGCATATCACCCAGTCCCTAAGACACACTACCACTAACTTACACAGCAAGATTACCTAATTGAACGTGCATTAAACATGTAATCAGAGTTAATGAGAACAAAAGAGACACATCTCATGAAATAATTACAATAACACTTAGTATTTACATAAAAGTGTCATTTGGGAATTTAAACTCCTTACAGAAAATGTTTCAGTAATCTTTACAACACCTATGCACCATATGGATGGTATTGGAAGAAATGCCTCAACTATTCAATGTAGTGCATCATTCCATGTAATTATTGTGAGAGTTTTCATTATTTTTGACCTCTTTTTAAAAATTCCTATGTTAAATTTTAACAGTATATTAATTATTAGCTTTATTAATTTAGAAAAGTATTTTTTTAAATGAATAGTTGTTGTAGCATCTGGATAGACAAGTTTAAAAGTGGAATATATATATATGTCATAATATATTTTAAGTCAGTCTCTTTATATAGCATTGAAAAGCTGTGTCCCTGAGTGAACCATATCAATACAAGCAACATATCATGACCTTTTAAATGAAAACAAAGGAAATCTCATACATAGGTTTTCTGTTGGAAATGGACCTCTTTTTTTGAGTACAGTAAATTGAAATCTCATGAATTCAGTTGACTCACTGCAGCCACAGTGAATTGTCAACAGTGATAGAACAACAACCCAAATCCAATTGGACATTACAGATTAAAATCATGCTATGAAAACAGCAAGTGGCTTATAGGTATGAAAATGTGTGGTAGTCACAACAGCTTCATATATGTACTTTCTGTCCATGTTTTCAGCAAGTCCTATAGTCTTTGTAAGGACAGACTCAGAATAAAAAAAAAAAAATGGTAAAAAAACATGAAGCCATCCATCCTTTAACAGACAGGTATTAAATGTGCATTAGGTGCTAGGCAATGCTGAGCCAGGTGATAAGAAACCAAAAGTGAATAAAAATAAGCATGTTATCCCATTGAGTGGAGTAGAAGATGGTGACATAAATAAGCGTAGATCTGAGATGCAGTATGACAGTACCTGGAGTAGAGGTAGGTGTGCCATGGTGATTCACTGGGTCTGAGATCATTGAGGATAGTAAGATTGAGGTTAGTTGTAAGTTAGACCTTGAAGAGTGGATAGTGGATATACTGCCATAAGGAGTAAGGCAGTGCTAAAGAAAAAGGACCAGCGTGGGGGAAAGAATGGAAACCTAAATAGTCCATTGGGTGGGCAGTATATATAGGGAGTTCAGGTTGGTATATTCAGATAAGAGGCAGCAAGGTTAAGAAGGGTCAGCACCACCCTATCTTCATCCCTTAACATAAGTGGCCAGGAGACAGTGAATCATCTCACTGGGTCTTGCTCGCTTGTTCTTTCCATTGACTTTATGATTTCCTAGGCAGTTCCATCTTCCTGTCTAACTTAGGTGGTATTTGTGGAACTACAGTGAAATAATCCATTGGCCAAGAGCATAGAAATAAGGTTAGCCTGTGGGAATGGAAGTAATAAGAATTGAAACACATTGAATAAAATTCATCATCTGTAGTAGTAAATCCACAGTGTTTCCTATAGGTGTATGATTAAAGAACACAGAAAAATGACTCAGAGCAAAAATATTATAGCCAGACAGATCTAACTTTGAATTTACTCTTTATTAGCTGTGCAACCATGAACAGTTATTTAACCTCTTGAAATAAGTTTTTTTGTTTTGTTTTGTTTTTGCCTTTCATTTGTTTTTTCCAATCTGTAAAATGAAACTGATAATATCTACTTCGTAGTGTTCTAAGGAGTAGAAATAATGCATTGGAAATGTTTAACATAGTATTTGGCACATGCACGTATGCATTATGTGATAGCTCTATTATTTTTATTGTACTTATTAAAAGATGTATACATTTGTTTTTGCTATGTAACAAGATATCCCAAAACTTAGGGGATTGAAACATCCATGAATTTAGTTCATGATTATAAATGTTAGCGATTTGGCATGGGCTAAACTGTGTGGTTCTTTGGTTTCAGCTGGTCTTACTCTCTCCGTGGTCAGCTTTCAGGTGGGCTGGTGGCTAGCTGGTCTAGGATGGTCTCAGCTGTAATGTTTTATCTCTGTTCCATGTGGTCTCTCCTCCTTCAAGTAGGTTATGCCAGCATGTTCACATGGCTAGGCAAGATTTCAAGAGACTAAGCAGAAGAATACAAGACTTCTTCAAGCCTTGGCTTGGCACGGGCATGACATCACTTCTGCTATATTCTGTTAATTAAAATAAGACATAAAGTCAGCCAAGATTCAAGGGGTGGGAGGGGTGTTAAACTCCTTCCCTTGATGGGAGTAACTGCACAGTTACATTGGAAAGGATCTTGGATTCAGGGACGTGAACACTTGTGACCATTTTTAAAAAAATAATCTACCATAAGAGGGTTGAGGACTCAAAACTCCAATCAACTAGAGCCTCTAATGTAAACTGAAGGGAGAGGAAATCAATATGGTATAGTCTTAATGTAGTACAGAGGAACTTGGAATCAAAAGACCTGAGCTTAATTCCTGCCTCTGCTATTGATTAATTTGAACCTGGTAAAATAAATTAACTGTATTTAAGTTTTGGGATGTCTTGTAACATAGCAAAAACAAAAGTATACCTCTTTTAATAAGTACAATAAAAATAATAGAGCTATCACATAATGTGTACATTATCGAAATTCAAGTTTATTGAGAGGAATGAGATAATGTATGTGAAATTTGTATTAAAGTGTAAATATAGAAAGAAATATGAGATTATTCTTTGACATAATGTGTACTTTATAAAATTTAAAGATTTCTTCACTTACCCTGTACTACCTATGTGTCTTTCTCATTCTTTTTCTTAGAGAATGAAAATTTACATCTGTTTAGATACTGGAATTGGTAATAAAAATGTGTATGTCTTGGAATTCCTTTTCTTATCTACCTATTTTCATTTTTTTTTTTTTGAGGCAAATATTTATTGAGGTCTAATTACTTACAAGGTACAATGCAAGGTGCTAGAGAGGTATAGAGATGAAAAATATGGGCCTTGACTCAAAAAAATTTTTAGTTGTCTTTTAAAAAACATGTAAACAACCATTAAATACAATATAATAAGTGTTATGATAGAGAACTGCAAAGGATACTGTGGGATATCAAAGGAGAGTTGCCTGACACAGCAAGGAGAGCACTGGGGATCAGGGAGAACTTTCTAGAAAAGGTAATGTCCAAAGGAAACCCATTGCTGTTGAGTTGATTCCCACTTATAGGGGCCCTATAGGATAGACTAGAACTGCCCCATAGGGTTTCCAAGGAGCACCTGGTAGGTTCAAACTGCTGATCTTTTGGTTAAAAAGAGTAGGAACTTACTGGACAGAGTGTTACAAAATGCAAACCCAAATGCTGTACTGGACAAAAAAAAAAAACAAAAAAACAAACCTGTTGGAATCTAGTGGATTCCAACTCATAGTGACCCTGTAGGACAAAGTAAAACTATCCCATATGCAAATCCAAATGCTCTGGTGATTAAAAGCCTTTGTTTTAGCCCTTTGCCTGAATAAAAAAAAAAAAAAAAAAATTTGTTTTTTCTAAACTTTGCATCAAACCCCATTGCCCATGAAGTGCGACCATCCTTCTTTTCCCCCAAAGTCAGTCAAGTTCAACTACTTGAGATTGCAGCATACTGTTTTATGCTCAAATGCCTCTACCCCTGTTGCTTGCTCCATCTGAAGTACACTTCCCCCCCTTTCTTTATAATCAATTTCTAATAAATACCCACTTATGACTTAAGAATCTGCTTAAGAGTCACTTTTCTGTGGTGCCTCCACTGATTCACAAGGGTACCAATGATCACTCTTTTCTTTCTTCTCTCACTATATCCTGGTTAGTAGAACCATAATTATTTTCATATCAATTTACATATGTCTCTTTTATTATGCCATATGCTCCTAGAGCACAGGGACCATTCCATATCCTTCCAGACAAAAGGAATAAACATATGGTCAAGAGAATGCCAAATGCATGTTACATTCATGAAGCAAAGTAACTCAATGTGGTTGGAGAAAAAGTTGCACCATGGACTTGTATAGCATGTTAAACAGTTGAGTTTTATCCTGAAATTGGATTTTAAGCAGAAGTGTGCTATGATCAGGTTTGTCATTTTAGAAGATTCTTTCTGACAGATAGCATAGGCCGAAGTCAGAGATAGGGAGACTAAATAGGAAGCTACTGCAGTTATCTAGAGGAGCAATGGAGAGGGTCTTAACTTAGTCATGGCGAAGAGCCAGGATTGCTTACAAGAGGCATTTGGGAAGCAGATTAGAGCGTTACTTCTCAAGCTTTCCTTCACATAAGAATCATTTCATATAAATTAATTCAGAATCCTTCAGTTTTTTTTTTTTTTTCTTCCAGTTATTCAGGTGATTTTAATGCTCAGCCAAGTGTGAGAAATGGTAGACTGGAGAGTACTTGGTGAATCCTTGCATGTGAGCAATGAGAAAGAGGTGAAGAAAGGAAATCTGCTTCTAGTTTTCTAACTTGGGACAAAAGGGTAGAGTGTAAGCATATTTAGGGTGAAGAATAAGCAAATTTAGTTAGTTAGGTGCTGTTGAGTTGGTTCCGACTCATAGTGACCCTATGCACAAGAGAACGAAATACTGCCCGATCCTGTGCCATCTTCACAATTGTTACTGTGTTTGAGCCCATTGTTGCAGCCACCGTGTCAATCTGTCTCGTTGAGGGGCTTCTTCTCTTTCACTGATCTACTTTATCAAGCATGATGTCCTTCTCCAGGGACTGCTCCCTCCTGATAACATGTCTAAAGTACATGAGATGAAGTTTCTCCATCCTCTCTTCTCAGGAGCATTCTGGCTGTTCTTCTTCCAAGACAGATTTGTTCATTCTTCCAACAGTCCATGGAATATTCAATATTCTTTGCCAATACCATAATTCAAGTACATCAATTCTTCAATCTTCCTTATTAATTGTACAGCTTTCATGTGTGTATGAGGTTGATTGAAAATACCATGGTTTAGGTCAGGTGTACCTTAGTCCTCAAAGTGGCATCTTTGCTTTTTAACACTTTAAAAAGATCTGCAGCAGATTTGCCCAATGCAACACATCACTTATTTCCTGAGTGCTGCTTCCATGGGTATCGATTGTGGGTCCAAGTAAAATGATATCCTTGACAATTTCAGTATTTTCTCCATTTATCATTATGTTGCTTATTGGCCCAGTTGTGAAGATTTTTGTTTTCTTTATGCTGAGGTGTGATCCAAACTGAAGGCTGTGGTCTTGGATCTTCATCAATAAGTGCTTCAAGTCCCCTTCACTTTTCAGCAAGCAAGGTTGTGTCATCTGCATATCGCAGGTTGTTAATTAGTTTTTCTGAAATCCTGATACTGCATTCTTCTTCATATAGTCCAGCTTCTCGGGTTATTTGCTCAGCATACAGATTGAATACGTATGGTGAAAATATACTACCCTGTGTTTTATTGACTTTGCAAAGCATTCAAACTGTATGGATGATAACAAATTATGCATAACATTGAGAAGAATGAGAATTCCAGATCACTTAATTGTTCTCATGTAGAACCTGCATGTAGACAAAAAACAATTGTTCAAACAGAAAAATGGGTACTATGTGGTTTAAAGTCAGGAAAGGTGTGCGTCAGGGTTGTCTCCTTTCAGCATACTTATTCCGTCTGTATACTGAGCAAATAATTCAAAAAAGCCAACCTAGGTTGGAGAAATTTAAATGTGGTTTTGAGCAAACTGAATTTAGATGTTAGAACATAGTTAGAGAGGCAGTTCTTAGATTTAGGAGAAAGATGTACGTTGGAAGCACATGTAGTATTTTTTGAAATCATTGTGAATATGTCCAAAGAATGTGTATGAATTGAGAAAAAAGAGGACCATAAATAGACCCTGGAGCATCAACAAATAAGCGACAAAGGTAGCAGAGTTTGAGAAGAAAAAACAAAAATAGGAAGAAGTAGGAAAAAGCAGTATCTACAAAGCTCATTTGGAAAAGGGTTTCAAGAAGCTGGAGGTGGTTAGCAGCCTTAAGTGCTGAAGAGAGTTCTAGTAAAGATTAAAGATTAGGGCTGAAAAACATCCAATATATTTGGCAAGATCACGGTGACCTCAGGGAGATCAGTTACTAGGTACAGTGCAGGCAAAAATCAGATAAAAATATATGAAGAAGTGATCAAAAGGGGAGGAAAAAGCAGCAGTTACTGAAGTCACTGGGGTAGTTGCTTTGTTGCTGTTCCACATGAAAATATCTCTGCTTTTTAACGAAAGCTATTAACTTTATGATTTTTCTGTACTGAGGATAGTCATATAAGTAAGACATTTGTTGGCCCCAAAATTAAAGAAGAAAATGATGAATTTTAGAATAATATAAAAAGACAATTTATAAGAATACTCTTCTCATTTACAGCCATTACATAAGTAATTGTGCAAATACACTTTAAAAAGTTTATCAATTTCACTTTTAATGTTGAGGAAGAATATTTCAATACTAAAGTTCCTGACAGACTGGGAATTTCTAGCTAAGGTCTAGGCCTAATCTCTCCTTATCCAAAGTGACTCCGTCTTAGATAAATGCAGCTTCTGTCATATAACACGACTTGTCACTTCTGTAAAATTTTCCACTATGCCCTTTAACTTAGAAAATAAGCAATTGTACAGGAAAATGTGGTTAAAACTAGCCAGTGCTAAAGGAAGACAAACTTCAGTTTGCACAGGTGTTAAACGTGTGACTTTAAGTGTCTAAGCCAATTCTAAGAAGACATCCCCCCTTAAACCCCTTCCCCCATACTTGTAATTTCCCAAACCTTTGTTCTAACTAACCCAACTTATAGTTCTGTATCAAAACTCTTTTTCTCTCCTTAAGCATTAGAATACTTAGCATTTCTACTTACAGTCATCCTATTCCTTCAACAAACTCTTTGCTTTTATATTTCCACAGAACTCACTATCATAATACTAAAGTAACTCAGTTTAACAGACTACAGATGTCTAGAAGCCAGAGAACATGTGGTTTTAGTGGTCAGCTAAATCCTTTACCTGCAACTTTGTAAATGTTAACCAATCAAATTGTTTCAGCTGTACTCTACTGTTGGTGGCTTTTTCCTTTGTAAGCCTCTGTATCGCTGCAGCCCCCTCAAGCACTTTGTTCAGATTATTCTGACACCACGTTTTCCCATTTTGCAGAATGCTTTTTTGCTGTAATAAAACTCTTTGTTTTTAAATTTAAACAGACTCGTGGTTATTCCACTACAACAATGTCACGCTCTCAATGCGTACATTTCAAGAAAATTGCACCAATCTCAGTTTAATTATATTGGTATGAAGGCATACAGCATACTTAAAATATGAATGTTGTACAGTTAATTAATATTTAATGAACGTATTTTGTTAGTTTAAATGTCTTTGAAGATCACATGTCTCACGCTATTTTTTTCTCCTTCGTATAATCCCAGTAGGATTAGGAATGGTTTTGTTAAATTGTTCAACAAAACAGCACTCGGCTACTTGTAATTTACAGTTGTTCACCTTTGTCACTTTGCAGTTTTTCCCTACTAAAAAATTTAAGTTGTCTCGAAGCTGAATTGTTCACTAGATTTCAAATGTAGTTCACAACATGGTTACAGAATACTGAAACAGTGGTGTCAATGTGTGTTTTAAGCATATTCGACTTTAAGTAAATGGGAATCTGATGAGATGGCCTGCTTAGAACCAATTAGAGATTTTATGTTACCCTTTTTTTTTTATCTTAATATCTGATGTGCAAACTTTACTATAATTCACGCTGAAAAACTACTTAATTAAATAATTTTATTGGTTTCATAAGGAAATGGAATTACCTAAATAAAACAATTTGACTATGAATTTTGATTCTTTAAAAGTTTTTTGGAATAACAAGGGAAGCAATTTAACACTAATTTTGTGCAGAGTGAGCGTCCATTTATTGTTTTTGTCCTTTTAGGTGTTTTTCAGGAAGAAACGATGCACAAAATTTGGTTCAAAATGATTATAGTTGGTATTTTATGTTTTAGTATTTTAATGTCTCACAGAAATTAGATGTTTACAAAGAGTTTACCTTTTCTTAAGTTATATTCATTAGTTAAGATGAAAGTCAAAACTATGTAAAACCCCAATTTAAAAGTATTTCTACAAAGCAGAATTTAATGTAAGAATGTTTTGTCATGGAGCACATCAAAAACATTTTATTCGTTCCTCTCTCCTCATACTTCTAAACCCTTGTCCCTACCCCTCTTTACTCTCAGCTATAGGCCTCACCTCCTACTTTGTAAAGCAAATTTAAACACCAGGAAAGATTGTTTTGCCTTTTCCACACCAGATCTATAAACTCAATGCCTCCATCTAATTTTTCTCTCTCTACTCCTTCCTCACACCTCATTAAACTGTAGGCAATACATCTGCCTCTATCAAAGGCCACTTCTCTACTGGTGCTCTGGATTCATTATCAACTCTTGCCTTCTCAACAGTTTCTTTCTTTTTTACAGTTCATTTCTACCAGCATGAAAACATGCTCTGATGTCATTCATTTAAAAAAAAAAAAAAGCTCTTACTAGACCTCCCACGAACCCTTACCTGACTCATTTCTGTTTTAGCTAGCCCAACATCAGTTTTAGAGATTTGTGTATCACCTCTCTCCACTTAATCTTCTTTTCACTCTTCAGCTTGTTCCAGCCTGCCTTCCAGTCACCACTGCTTCATTGAAACTCCTCTTGTCAAGGTTACAGTGGTTTCTCTAATGCTAAATCCAATGGACACTTAACCAGCTCTCTTCTTACACAAACTCTCAGAAGCATTTATCACAGTTGACCGTTCCTAACTTTTTGGAACACTTTCTGCTCTTGGCTTCTTGTGGCTCCAGGTCAGTCCTAGGCCCTACCTTTTTCTCTGTCTTACCCCCTTCCTGTTGCAATGCTTTCTAGCCAGGTATTTTTAAGTACCAACTATATAATGAAGTCTCTTAATTTTACACCTTCATCCCTAACCTGTTTAGTGAATACTAGACTCATGTATCCAGTGGCACAATTAATGACTTCACTAATGAGATGCTTAGTAGACATGTTATATTTAATGTATTAAAACTGAAACTTTTACTATTCTTTAGTTTCTTCACTAGGCTTTGCTCTATCTCAATATCTTGTCTAACTTTCACCCAGTAGTTCAAGCCAATAACCTAGGCATCATCCTTACTTTTTCTTTTCTCTCACCCTATGAATCTAGCCATTCGCCGGTCCTGTCGATTTTAGGTCAGAACTATCCACTTCTCTGCATCTCCATGGAAACTATGCAAGCCATATTTTTGTAACCTAACTGGACTTCTGGAAACTCTGGTGGCATAGTCGTTTAGAGCTATGGCTGCTAACCAAAAGGTTGGCAGTTGGAATCCCCCAGGTGCTCCTTGGAAACCCTATTGGGCAGTTCTACTCTGTCCTATAGGGTTGCTATGAGTTGGAATTGACTCAGCTGCAATGGGTTTGGTTTTAACTGGTCTCCTTGCTTACAGACTTAACCCTCTCAATCCATTCCTTACGAAGTAGTCAGAAGGACAGTTTGAAAATGTAAATCAGATGATTTCACCACCCTCCTTTAAAATTTTCAGCGGCTTCCCATCACTCTTACACGGATCATAGATACCAGAAATATTACCACTACCTGCTTCTCTGATACTGTTCTTGCCCTGTCACTAAGGGAGTATCTGCACAGGCCTTTTCTTTTTCTTGAACATACCATGCTCACTCCCACCCCAGAGCCTTTGAATGTATGGTTTCCTGGCCCTCAAATGCTTGCTTTCCCCCCACTCCATTCTTCAGTGTGAGGTGCCTTCATATCTTTCAGTTCTTAGCTCAGGAAAACCTTTACTGTATTCTCCATCATGTTCTCCTGTATTCTGACCTGAAAGTGGTTATATGCATTTATTTATTTATGTGTTATAATCATTTTCCTACCTAAAATGTAAGTTTTAGGAGGCCAGAGAGTTTTTCTGTTTTGTCACCACTTCTCAGGTAGAACAGTTACTGGCATTTACTAGTTGCTCAAGAAATATTGGTTGATATTAGTGCAGGAACAAAGACTAGGTCATGTCATTTATTCTTTCGTTATTTCATAACCACAGTAACTACTCAGTTTGCAATTAATTAACTGACATTATTTGAATTTCCCACCAAAACAAACAAACAAACAAAAACAAACCCATTGCCATCAAGTCGATTCCAACTCATAGCGACCCTACAGGACAGAGTAGAACTGCCCCATAGAGTTTTCAAGAAGCGCTTGGTGGATTTGAACTGCCAACTCTTTGGTTAATGGCAATAACACTTAACGACTAGGCAGACTAAGTTAAAAAATTGTGTAGCATTTGGCTTTTATGTATCAATACATTCAACATGAGCCATAAAAATTGAAGCACTAGAAAAGACATAAGTTAAGTAAAGTGTAGATATAAGGAAAGGTGCTTTGAAGAATATATTTTACTTGTTATTCATTTGTAGTAATATTGTATGATGCTTCCCAATTTAAAAATACCCATCAACTCTCTTTTCATCAGAAAAAAACAAATAAAACAACATTTTTTCTCTCTTGCTTGATTAAAAACCGAGCACAGTGAAACACTGAAGGGCTTTCTAATCATCAAAGAAAGATTAAATTATGTCTAATGCCCTTTTAGTGTTAATATCTGGTAGCCTGACTCTGAAAAATCCTGATCTCTTTCAATAAAGACTACATTGATTTTTTGGTCCTCTTCATTCCTCTGAAATAGAATACACCCTGTATTTTTACAAACCATCCATTAGTTGTAGATAAGAATATTTGGGCTATTTAGATCACTGGTCTAATATAGCATTTTTAAAATGATATAGAAGTTGTTTGTTTCTTTCAATTTACTTGACTATTTAAAAATAGGATGTTATTTCAAAAGTGGCGATTTTAGTTTCTTACATAGTAATCGTCAAGACTGTGTTAAGTGATTGAAACCACAGTATAACTTGAATTTTCTTAAGCCAAAAGTCATGTTCATTCATTCACTCATTTGTATGTACAGGCATGTCAGCGATGTACTTGGGCCTCTCCCCCTCTTGCATCTCTGCTTTTTTGTCTCTGCTTTACTCATTCCTAGTGCAGCTAGCTTTTGGGGAAAGGGGCTAAGTGAGGAGTCAGTGGCCACCACAACTCTGGACACACTTTGTTCCCACTTGGGACCAGGAAGGAAAAGAGCTTTTGCTTTCTGGCTCTAGTGAGAGGCTTCGATGAGAGCAGAGTAGTGAATCAATATGATAAGCCCAATCTGGGATACTTACCCACATTTTTGGGTGAGAACTTATTTTTTTCAGAAGGCAGTGAAAGGAAAACAGGATAGTTGTTAATTGCTCAGAGAACACAACTAAAACCTACCCCTGTTTAACACAATATGTCTCTCCCACCTGTGGTCACCCCTCCCCATTGAGTTGTTATCTACTACAGAGTTGACTCTGACTCATAGCGACCCTATAGGAAAAGGAGCAGCTGGTGGGTCCGAACTGCCGACCTTTCGGTTTGCAGCCAAGTGCTTAACCCCATTGAGAGACTTCCAAAATTATGTCCATACACAGCATCCACAGGCATTTGACGACACTGATGTGCTCAACATCCAGGAAAATTCTCTTGGATATTTATTTCTCTTCATCAAGCCCACCTGTAGCTTCCAATGGTCCTCAGCAACCCATAGGCCAAATGATGATTTCAATCAGCCCCGGCACAATCAATATACATTTGAAGCAAAACAGCTTTATTAAAATCAAAAGTGCCATTTAGAAAAGAGGAACCATGCTAGTCACTAGCGGCGAGCATCTATCATATTCTGCCGTCAGTGCTAATAAGTCTTGCTTCCCTGGCAGTGCATGTCTTTGGTCAGCCCCTCTACAGAGCTGGATTCTGCCCACTAGAAGGACCTTCCCTGTTGTCCTCCGTGGCACCTGAGAGGGGCATGGGAGAGGAGGATGCTATGCTGTGGCTGTACGGATTTAGCAGCCCCTTTTTAAAAAATTTTTTTTTTTTTTTAATATTTATAGGAGCAC
The DNA here is from genome assembly GCF_024166365.1 of Elephas maximus indicus. NCBI lineage: Eukaryota > Metazoa > Chordata > Mammalia > Proboscidea > Elephantidae > Elephas > Elephas maximus. The sequence goes on from NC_064821.1 coordinate 143,263,848, forward strand.
TGGTGGTGCAGTGGTTAAGAGTTCAGTGGCTAACTAAAAGTTAGCAATTCAAATCCACCAGCCGCTCCTTGTAAACACTATGGGGCACTTCTACTTTGTCCTATAAGGTTGTTATAAGTCAAAATCGACTCAACAGCAACAGGTTTGGTTTTTTGGTTTGGTCATATTTGTATGCGGATGTGAATTAGAGGATTCTGCCATGCTTGGAGGAGTTTTGGCTTTGTTGTAAGTAATAAAACTATCTAAACACCTGGTTATCTTACCTGCCAGTTTCACCACAGGAGAACACTATGAACTAGTAACTAACTAATGGCTAAGTGTTTTTTTCAGTCTTGATACTTGGGTCTGACTCTGCTCTTAAAATTCTAGAAACAAATTCAAGAACTCTACCCATTCCCTTGGAAACCCTGGTGGTGTAGTTGTTAAGTGCTACGGCTGATAACCAAGAGGTCGGCAGTTCAAATCTGCCAGGCACTCCTTGGAAACTCTATAGGGCAGTTCTATTCTGTCCTGTAGGGTCGCTATGAGTCGGAATCGACTCAACAGCAATGGGTTTGGTTTGGTTTGGTTTACTCATTCCCTAAATACTCAGATTAACAGGTTTTTTTTTTTTTTAATACCTCTGCCTTGAGGCAACTGAAGCCTATAGGAATCCCTCACCCACCCTCAGGCTTCATTCTAGTTGTTTTTTCTTTAAAATTCCTTTCAAATTATCTTTTTTCTATGCAAGGGGACTCACCAGGGCGTATTTGGTTTAGTGCTAGCAGATCAATGTTCTTTTTTGCTCCTAGATACTCCCTCTAGTCCAGTTTCTAAGTGGAGAATTAAAAAAAATAAAACCATTGCCATGGAGTGAATTCCACTTGATAGTAACGATACAGGACAGAGTGTAACTGTGCCAGTGGAGAATGGGGCAGAATACTCAGTATTATAATTCAGTGAAGGACACTGACCCTGAAGATCTGGGATCACTTGGCCAGGACAGAAACTTCCTCCTGTCTAAGCTGCGTAATTCCCTTGGTGACCTTTTTCTGGTTTTGGACTGGTCAACTTTAATGTGCCTTTTCACTTTCTTTTAGCCTTTAGAAAAAAGGCCAAAGAACATTCTTATTTTTTTTTTCTTTCCAAATTATCAAAAGCTGCAGTTTCGATGATTGAGTCCTACACTCAACAAATAATAATTAGGCACTCTTAATTTTCCTCCTCTGTTACTCATCGAAGGTCCTTGTGTGGCACAAATAGTTCTCACTGGGCTACTAACCTAAATAGGAAGAAGGACCTGGCGGTCTACTTCTGAAAAAATTGGCCAATGAAAAATTTATGAATAGCAGTGGAACTTTGAAATAGTGCCCAAAGATAAGCCCCTCAGGTTGGAAGGCACTCAGATACGACTGGGGAAGAGCTACCTCCTCAAAGTAGAGTGGACCTTAATGACATGGGTGGAGTCAAGCTTTCAGAACCTTTGTTTCTTGATGTGGCAAGACTCAAAATGAGAAAAAAGAAACAGCTGCAAACATCCATTAATAATTGGAATGTGAAATGTACAAAATACGAATCAAGGAAAATTTGCAGTTTTTAAAAATGAGGTGGAACACTTGAAGATCGATACCTAGGCATTAGTGAGCTGAAATGGACTGCTATTGGCCATTTTGAGTCAGATAATCATAAAGGCTACTCTGCCAGGAATGCCAAATGAAAGAGACATGGAGTTGCATTCATTGTCGAAAAGAACATTTCAAGATCTATCCTGAAGTACAGTGCTGTCAGTCATAGGTTAATATCCCTACTCCTACAAGGAAGACCAGTTAATATGACTATTATTCAAATTTATACACCAACCACCACGGCCAAAGATGAAGAAATTGAAGATTTCTATTAGCTGCTGCAGTCTGAAATTCATTGAACATGCAATCAGGATGCATTGATAAATACTGGTGATTGGACTGTGAAAGTTGGAAACAAAGGAGAAGGATTGGTAGTTGGAAAATATGCCCTTGGTGACAGAAACAATGTTGGAGATCAAATGACAGAATTTTGCAAGACCAACGACTTCTTCATTGCAAATACCTTCTTTCACCAACATAAATGGCAGCTATACACATGGACCTCACCAGATGGAACACACAGAAATCAAATTGACTACATCTCTGGAATGAGACAGTGGAAAAGCTCAATATCATCAGTCAGAACAAGGCCAGGGGCTGACTGTGGAGCAGAACATCAATTGCTCATATGCAAGTTTAAGTTGACGCTGAAGAAAATTAGAACAAGTCCACAAGAGCCAAAATACAACCTTGAGTATATCCCATCCGAATTTAGAGACCATCTCAAGAATAGATTTCAATCATTGAACATTAGTGACCAAAGACCAGATGAGTTGTGGAAGGACATCATACATGAAGAAAGCAAGAGGTCATTGAAAAGACAGGAAAGAAAGAAAAGACCAAGACGGATGTTAGAGGAGACTCTGAAACTTGCTCTCGAACGTCAAGCCTCTGAAGCAAAAGGGAGAAATGATGAAGCAATAGAACTGAACAGAAGATTTCAAAGGGCAGCTCAAGAAGAAAAAGTAAAGTATTATAGTGACATGTGCGAAGAGCTGAAGATAGAAAACCGAAAGGGAGGAACACGCTCGGCATTTCTCAAGCTGAAAGAACTGAAGAAAAAATTCAAGCCTCGAGTTGCAATAGTGAAGGATTGTATGGGGAAAATAATAAAAGATGCAGCAAGCATTAAAAGAAGATGGAAGGAATATACAGAGTCATTATACCAAAAAGAATTAGTCAACGTTCAACCATTTCAAGAGGTAGCATATGATCAGGAGCTGATGGTACTGAAGGAAGAGGTCCAAGCTGCTGTGAAGGCATTGGTGAAAAACAAGGCTCCAGGAATTGATGGAATATCAATTGAGATGTTTCAACAAACGGATGCAGTGCTGGAGGTGCTCACTCGTCTTTGCCAAGAAATATGGAAGACAGTTTCCTGGCCAACTGACTGGAAGAGATCCATATTTATGCCTATTCCCAAGAAAGGTGACCCAACTGAATGTGGAGATTATAGAACAATATCATTAATATCACACACAAGCAAAATTTTGCTGAAGATTATTCAAAAACAGCTGCAGCTGTATATTGAGAAGGAACTGCCAGAAATTCAGGCCAGTTTCAGAAGAGAATGTAGAACCAGGGATATCATTGCTGGTGTCAGCTGGATCCTGGCTGAAAGCAGAGAATACCAGAAGGATGTTTACCTGTGTTTTATTGACTATGTAAAGGCATTCAACTGTGTGGATCATAACAAACTATGGATAAGGTTGGGAAGAATGGAAATTCCAGAACACTTAATTGTGCTCATGAGGAACCTGTACATAGATCGAGAGGCAGTTATTCGGACAGAACAAGGGGATGCTGATTGGTTTAAAGTCAGGAAAGGTGTGTGTCAGGGTTGTATTCTTTCACCATACCTATTCAATATGTATGCTGAGCAAATAATCTGAGGAACTGGACTATATGAAGAAGAACAGGGCATCAGGATTGGAGGAAGACTTATTAACAACCTACATTATGCAGATGACACAACCTTGTTTGGTGAAAGTGAAAAGGACTTGAAGCACTTACTAATGAAGATCAAAGACCACAGCCTTTAGTATGGATTGCACCTCAACATAAAGAAAACAAAAATCCTTAAAATTGGACCACTGAGCAACATCATGATAAATGGAGAGAAGATTGAGGTTGTCAAGGATTTCATTTTACTTGGATACACAATCAACACCCATGCAAGCATCAGTCAAATCAAATGACGCATTGCACTGGGCAGATCTGCTGCAAAGGACCTTTTTAAAGTGTCGAAAAATAAAAATGTCACATTGAAGACTAAAGTGCACCTGACCCAAACCATGATATTTTCAATCGCATCCTATGCATGTGAGAGCTGGACAATGAATAAAGAAGACCAAAGAAGAACTGACGCCTTTGAATTGTGGTGTTGACGAAGAATATTGGATATACCGCGGACTGCCAAAAGAATGAACAAATCTGTCTTAGAAGAAGTACAACCAGTATGCTCCTTAGAATCAAGGATGGCGAGACTGCATCTTACATACTTTGGACATGTTGTCAGGAGGGATCAATCCCTGGAGAAGGACATCGTGCTTGGCAGAGTACAGGGTCAGTGGAAAAGAGGAAGACCCTCAACGAGGTGGATTGACACAGTGGCTGCAACAATGAGCTCAAGCATGTCAATGACTGTGGGGATGGCACTGGACTGGGCAGTGTTTCACTAGGAGTCGGAACTGACTCGACGGCAGCTAATAACATCAACAACAATGTTCTGAAGTGTTCTCAGTCACTCAGATCTCTTGATTTCTTTCTCTTAATTGTGCTCACTAGTTGGCCAGTCCTGACATCCTAACTGTTGACCTCTCTTTTCCATCATGAAGATCAACATCTTAGTTAAATATTAATCTTCACTCTCTACTCTAAAGAGTAGATCACTCTTCACTTTAACTCATATAATAATTATTTGGCAGCAGGTTTCACTAATAGCTTACTTTTTTCTTTTCTAATCCATGACACTCATTTCTGCTTAATCTTAAAACAGTGAGCTAATGAAGTAATTGCTCCCCCTTCCCCCCTCTCGATTCCTAGGTAACCGCATTCATTTATTCCTGCATTCATTTCTTTATTCAGTTTTTACAATGTGCCAAGCACTCTGCTAGTTATTGTATATAAAATGGTGAATGATGCAGGATAGCCTCAGGTGCTATGGAGATTATAACCAAACATTGAAGACATGCTGCTCTTCCTGGTTTTCAGTACTCTCCCCAATATGATGACAACATACGAAGTTTTCTACGTGGTATTTTCCAAGCATGTCATGGTGTTCAGTTGCTATAGTGGCATGTGTGTATCCAGACTTGGGTCCAGCATCTTTAGAGGCCTAACTTGTAAAGTGCCCTGAGATGTGTCTAGAATAATACCTGGAACATAGTAGATGTTTAACAATATTGATTAAAAGTCTGGGTGGTGGGGCTGGAGTCAGAGCAAAGAAGGTGAGAAACAAGAAAGGGAGCCCAAGTGACAGGCCTCAGTGGCTGTGTTCTCCCTTTTCTTCAAACTCTCAAGGCCATTATGTATTATATTCATGTGTTTTCCCATGAGGACTTTGTCCTTCATTCTCCTAGAAATAGGAGCTACTTAGAGCAAGGTAAACTCACAAAAGAATATCAATAAGCACAAAGAACAGCCTTGTGAATGTATATTATTTACTTTGATAGTTGTAAAACTTTTAAAAAATTTTTATTTTTGCCCTTGAAAGATGATATGCATAGCCCATTTTACCTCTTTTTCTCTGATGCAGAAATAACTAATAATGATTAGTTATAAACCTGAGGTTACAATTGTAACTGTTTGTTTGATGTTAGCCTTAAAATATTTTATCTCTCAGTATGATAACTTATTTTATCTTAGGAATATAACTAGAATTATTATCAATAACTGTTCCACAATATATCTTTGTTTTCTTCTGGACATACTTCGAAAAGCTGTGTGTGGTGAGAATGTGGTAGCTTTTAGTGGATCCTACCACTAGATTCTGTGACTTTAAGTATAGAACAAACTCTGTGTGCCTTAATGTCATAGTCTTTAAATGGTACTTTTTATTGTTATCATGCAATGCTGGAAGTAGTCACTCATCTATCCCAAGAAATTTGGAAGGTACCTACCCGGTACTGACTAGAAGAGATTCATATGTGTACCTATTCCAAAGAAAAATGATCCAACAGAATGCAGAAATTATCGAACAATATCAGTCATGTTACACGCAAGCAAAATTTTGCTGAAGATAATGAAAAAATGGTTGCAGCAGTATATCGAAAGAGAACTTCAGAAATCCAAGCTGTATTCAGAAGAGAATGTCAAAGGAGGGATATCACTGCTGATGTCAGATGGATCTTGGCTGAAAGCAGAGAATACCAGAAAGATGTTCACCTACATTTAAGAGACTACGCAAGGGCGTTTGACTGTGTGGATCATGACAAATTATGGATAACATTACAAAGAATGGGGTTTCCAGAACACTTAATTATGCTCATGCAGAACCTATACATGTGTAATCGAACTGTTCCAGGTCTGCTTTGCTTGGCCATAGAGACATGAAATGGGTGAAAGGGAAAGAAGGAGCTTTATTTGGTTGGCCAAGCAAAGGAGCACACCAGGACTTGTGTTGCCAAGATAGCTCCCAGATCAATACCCCAAGGGGTATATTTGGGTGAATTAAATTGAGCCTGGGGTCTTCAGGAACGCCTTGAGGTGGGACCCGCTTGCTGATTGATTGGTGTGGCCCGAAAAGGTGTCCTGGGGCAGTTCGGTTTTTCTGCGCTCGCTCAGTCTAAAAGGGGGTTAGGTCTCTCAAACTGGACCTTAGGCTAGGATCCCTGGCTTCTGAAAGTCTTCCCCCAATCTTGGGCCACTAAAGTTTGGTTCCAACCAATGGAAGAAGAGTTCTGGGGTCACCCAGGGGACAGAGTCAATGGTTCTGCACACGTCAGTCAGGCCAAATCTAGCTTTTGCCAGTTTCAGTAGGTCCTGCAACCCCAGTCTCCTATTTTCCTCAACTTGGCCGGAGACAGGAAGCATACCTAAATAAGGAGTTAGTTTAAAGACTGGGAGTTAGTTCCTATATCACAGAAGGTGGCAGACACAGTACTTTGCCTATTCAAGACGTGGGCAGGCTGCCGGTCTCACATAGATCAAGAGGCTGTCATTGAAACAGAACAAAGGATACTCTGTGGTTTAAAATTGGATAAGTTGTGTGGCAGGGTTGTATTCTTTCACCTTCCTTATTCGTTATCTATGCTGAGCAAATAATCTGAGAAGCTGGACTATATGAAAAAGAACGTGGCATCAGGATTGGAGATAACTCATTAACAACCTGCAGTGCGCAGATGACACACAACCTTGCTTGCTGAAAGTGAAGTGGACTTGAAGCACTTGTTGATGAAGATCAAAGACTACAGCCTTCAGAATGGATTACAGTTTAACATAAAGAAAATAAAAATTCTCACAATTGGACCAATAAGCAATGCCATGATAAACAGAGAAAAGATTGAAGTTGTTGAGGATTTCATTTTACTTGGATCCACAGTTAACGCCCATGGAAGCACAGTCAAGAAATCAAACAACACATTGCCTTGGGCACATGTGCTGCAAATGACCTCTTTAAAGTGTTCAAAAGCAAAGATGTTACCTTGAGGACTAAGGTGCCCCTTACCTAAGTCATGGTATTTTCTATCGCCTCATAAACAGACAGCAAATAAGGAAGACCAAAGAAAAATTGATTCCTTTAAATTATGGCTGGCAAAGAATATTGAATGGACTGCCAGAAGGAAGAAAAAATTTATCTTGGAAGAAGTACAGCCAGAAGGCTCTTTAGAAGCGAGGATTGCGAGCCTTCGTCTCACGTACTTTAGACGTATTATCAGGAGGGATCAGTCCCTGGAGGAGGACATCATGCTTGGTAAAGTAGAGGGTCAGCAAAAATAAGAAGACCCTTAACAAGATGAATTGACATAGTGGCTGCAACAATGGGATCAAGTATATTAACGATTGCAAGGATGGCACAGGACAGGGCAGTATTTTGTTCTGTTGTACCCAGGGTCACTATGAGTCAGAACTGACTGGAGGGCACCTAACAACAACAATAAAAATAAAAAATAATTATTGATATGTGCTTAGTTTGGGCCAGTAGAACATTGAGAAACTGCTTTAATTCTCCTGAAAACTAGATTTCTGGGCTCCATGGAGTTGGGATGACCCACCTAGGCCAATTGCCCTAGGTGTCCTTTTGAACCTTGAGTATTCAGCCTTGAAGAAACTGGTTTCCTAAAGTCACCTTTATGTCAGACAAAAGCCTGGTAAGCAGCTCAATAATACTATTTTGTCTTAGGCATTGGGCCCTTTTAAAGAATTATCTATGTGCCATCATTTTTTTTTTTTTTTAACCAAAAACACCTTTATTTTAGCCTTCAAGCAGTAAATTCTTTACTTTTTTCCCCAAGATAATCATGCTTAACTTACAAAAATTGACATTTACAATACATCTTCAAAGCATTTCCCTTTAACGGGAAACAATGTTATAGAATCTCAAGAATAAAAAGTTAAAAAGAATTAATTTTGTTGCCGTTATAAGACAAAAGAGAAGCTAGCATAAGTCAAGAAAATTCACTCATACTTCAGATCCTTCTCCTCCAGGAACCAGCATTATTATATTACTTCCATTTAGCAAAATCCGATCTAATTTAGTAATCCTTCTTCCTTCTGGTGTGACTTCAAACTCAGTGACGTCTTCCAGTGCCATATTGACAGAGCCATCGAAACCTAGAAGCATGCCAACAATTTACTTATCATTCTCATCACAATGTGAATTCTCTATCCTTTGCACTTGTCCACAAGCTTTAGTGGCAGCAGCTGCAATGGGTTGCTGGCAGTGTTAGCTGCCACGTTTATGCCGGAAGTGCTCTGCCATCATTTCTGAGGAACAGAAATCCAAGATCAAACTAGAAACTGTGTTTTAGTGTAAATTGTTATTATATAAACCCTGTTCTGGCCCTGTTTATTTCTATGATAGTGTTGATGGAGTGGAGTATACTAGTCTCTGGAAGAATTTTTGACTCTCTAGTCAAAATGTTGCTGTGAGGTGGAATCAACTCGATGGCAACAGGTTTGGTTTTTCTATTTAATCAAACTGTGAAGGAGCCCTGGTGGCACAATGGTCAAGGGCTCGGTGGCTAACCAAAAGGTCTTTGGTCGAACCCACCAGCCCCTCCTCAGGAGAAAGATGCGACAGTCTTTTTCTGTAAAGATTACAGTCTTGGAAACATGGGGCAATTCTACCCTGCCCTATAGGATTGCTATGAGTCGGAATCGAACTGGATGGCAATGGGTTTGATTTAACGGATTTGTCAAAGTGTAACTCTGATTTACAAATTGTATATTCAATAAACTTCAATCAATTTCTGTTATTGGCTTAATATGGCTTTTATTTTAACAATCCAGACCAGACCCATTGCCGCCGAGTTGATTCTGATTCATAGCTACCCTATAGGGTAGAGTAGAACTGCCCCATAGGGTTTCCAAAGAGCCACCTGGTGGATTTGAACTGCCAACCTTTTGGTTAGCAGCCATAGCTCTTTACCACTACACCACCATAGTTCCCAACACAGTGGTTAAAATCACAAAATCTCTAGTCAAACTAGTCTGAGTCCTGGCTGTGCTCCTTATTACGTATGACATTAACATCTCAGTGCCTCAGCATCCTCATCTATAAAGTAGGAAGAATAATGATTAAATAAGTTAATAAAATAACTTAAAACAGAACCTAGCAAACTGTAAAAGCTGCATGTCTTGTTAGTTGCCGTTGAATTGATTCCGACTCATGCAACCCTATGTGTGCAGAGTACAACTGCTCCATAGGGTTTTCAAGGCTGTGATGTTTCAGAAACAGATTGCCAGGTTGTCTTCTGAAGCATCAGTGAGTGAGTTTGAACTGCCAACCTATCGACTAGTAGATGAGCACTTAACTGTTTGTGCCACAGAGGGACGTCATATAAGTCTTGGCAATCTATTATTACTTTTCTCAGTAGGTAGTAGTTGTATCTGTATTATATCAATGAGAAAACTAAGTACCTGGCCCAGGGTTATACAGTGGGTGGTAAATCAAAGTTCTAACCTGGGCATCCTTCACGTGTCTGTCAGCTTGTTGTACCATGGGGGCTTGTGTGTTGCTGTGGTGCTGGAAGCTATGCCACCAGTATTCAGATAGCAACAGGATCACCCATGGCAGACAGGTTTCAGCTGAGTTTTCAGATGAAGATGAAACTGTGGAACAGACCATCAACTACTCATATGCAAGTTGCAGTTGAAACTGAAGAAAATTCGAACAAGTCGGCAAGAGCCAAAGTAAGACCTGGAGTATATCCCATCTGAATTTAGAGACCATCTCAAGAATAGATTTTGCACACTGAACACTAATGACTGAAGACCAGACGAGTTCTGGAATGACACCAAGGACATCATACATGAAGAAAGCAAGAGGCCACTGAACAGATGGGAAAGAAAGAAAAGGCCAAAATGGATGTCAGAAGAGACTCTGAAACTTGCTATTGAACATTGAGCAGCTAAAGCAAAAGGAAGAAATGATGAAGTAAAAGAACTGAACAGAAGATTTTAAAGGGCGGCTCTAGAAGACAAAGTATTATAATGACATGTGCAAAGAGCTAGAGATAGAAAACCAAAAGGAAAGAACATGCTTAGCATTTCTTAACCTGAAGAAAAAATTCAAGCCTCAAGTTGCAATAGTGAAGGATTCTATGTGGAAAATATTAAGCAACACAGGAAGCATAAAAAGAAGATGGAAGGAATACAGGGGGTCATTATACCAAAAAGAATTGATTGATGTTCAACCATTTCAAGAGGTAGCATATGATCGGGAACTGATGGTATTGAAGGAAGAAGTTCAACCTGCACTGAAGGCGTTGGTGAAAAACAAGCCTCCAGGAATTGATGGAATATCAATTGAGATGTTTCAATAAATGGATGCTGCACTGGAAGTGCTCACTCGTCTATGGTCTATGCCAAGAAATTTGGAAGACAGCTACCTGGCCAACTCAATGCAAGAGACCCATATTTGTGCCTATTATCAAGAAAGGTGATCCAACCGAATGTGGAAATTATCAAACAATATCATTAATATCATATGCAAGCAAAATTTTGCTGAAGATCATTCAAAAGTAGCTGCAGCACTGTATCAAGAGGGAACTGCCAGAAATTCAGGCTGGATTCAGAAGAGGATGTGAAACCAGGGATATCATTGTTGATGTCAGATGGATCCTGGCTGAAAGAACACCAGAAGGATGTTATCTATGTTCTATTGACTATGCAAAGGCATTTGACTGTGTGAATCGTAACAAATTATGGATAACATTGTGAAGAATGAGAATTTCAGAACACTTAATTGTGCTTATGAGGAACCTATACATAGATCAAGAGGCAGTTATTCAGACAGAAGGGGATACTACATGGTTTAAAGTCAGGAAGGTGTGTGTCAGGGTTGTATCCTTTCACTATACCTATTCAATCTGTATGCTGAGCAAATAATACGAGAAGCTGAACTATGTGAAAAAGAACAGGGCATCAGGATTGGAGGAAGACTTATTAACAACCTGTGTTATGCAGATGACACAACCTGGCTTGCTGAAAGTGAAGAGGACTAGATGCACTTACTTATAAAGATCAAAGACCACAGCCTTCAACATAAAGAAGACAAAAATCCTCACAACTGGATCAATTAAGGAACATCATGAGAAATGGAGAAAAGATTGAAGTTGTCAAGGAGTTCATTTTGCTTGGATCCACAATCAACAGCCATGGAAGCAGCAGTCGAGAAGTCAAAAGATGCATTGCATTGGGCAAATCTGCTGCAAAGGACCTCTTCAAAGTGTTGAAAAGCAAAGATGTCACCTTGAAGACTAAGGTGCTCCTGACCCAAGCCATGGTATTTTCAGTCACATCATATGCATGTGAAAGCTGGACAATGAATAAGGAAGACCGAAGAAGAGTTGACTCCTTTGAATGGTGGTGTTGGTGAAGAATAATGATTATACCATGGACTGCCAAAAGAATGAATAAATCTGTCTTGGAAGAAGTACAACCAGAATGCTCCTTAGAAGCACGAATGGCATGACTGTGTCTTACATACTTTGGACATGTCATCAGGTGGGATCAGTCCCTGGAGGAGGTCACCATGCTTGGTAAAGTACAGGGTCAGTGAAAAAGAGGAAGACCCGCAACAAGATAAACTGACACAGTGGCTGCAACGATGAGCTCAAGCGAAACAATGATTGTGAGCGTGGCACAGGATGAGGCAGCATTCCGTTCTGTGGTACATAGTGTCACTATGATTCAGAACTGACTTGCCGGCACCTAACAACAACAACCTGGGCATTCTAGGGCTTTAGAGCTGGTACTAGTTATTACTACTCTATATAGCCACCAGTGTCGGGTTACTGTAAAATGATAGTTAAATAATCAGTATTAAATACAACTTAAAACTATAGTGTACTATTAAAATGTAAGGTATTATCATCCATAGTATAATAAGCTATGACTGAATGAGACACTGATTTATTTCTCTTCCATATTTGAAACTTTTTGTTATACCAGCAATTATAAACATGTCTATGGAACTGTATAATTTAGATAACCCTGTATACATACACAAATGCATGTGATTCTCACTACAGCTTCCTGAGAATGACAAAGTCAGTATTATTATCTCCATTTTAAAAAGGAGAAAGAAACTCGTTGCCGTCAAGTCGATTTCAACTCATAGCAACACTATAGGACAGAGTAGAACTGCCCCAGAGTTTCCAAGGAGCAGCTGGTGAATTTAAACTGCCACCTTTTGGTTAGCAGCTCTTAACCACTGTACCGCCGGGTCCCCAAAAGAAGAAACTGGAGGATCAAAAAAGGTCAATAATAAGCTCAATAATCAAAGGTAGTAAATGAGAAAATCTCTAACATAAGGCTGAAACCCAAACCTGTTCCTCTGTTTCACTATAATACCTTGCTTGCTCTTTTCTAATGATTTATCTTTCAACAGTTTGAACTCTAAATTTTATAATATAGCTTACCTTTTATGTATGTAAATATTAATATATCTTCTTTCTTTTTACAATAGCACAATTCCTTGAACTTATTTCCTTTATTTATTTATTTTTTTTTCTTTTTAAAGATCGTGATTGCTAGCATCATGTGCAGTTACAACAAAAATGACTGGATGGAGCTCTCCAAAATGGCTGAGGTAATGTTTCCTTTAGTACATATTCATTTTATTTCCTCTCTCCTATTTTTATTAGTTTTAAATAAAGAGCTGCCATGAAAAATAATGCAGTAGAAGTAAAATTGAATTGAAAAATGGTAACTTAAAACATTTCTATTATAATTTGTTTACCCTGTGTTTTCATTAAAAGGATGGAAATGTAAATTTAAAAGGAATCTCTTCTGTAAAAGTGGTCCCTTGGATTTCACACAGTACCTAAAAATCCTTTATTCTCTGAATCTGTATACTCTTTATTTGCATTTTAAGCAAACTGTATATTATGATGAATGCCATGATAAAATTTAATTCTACCTTTGAGAGTCTAACTTGATCTTACCTTGCCTTAAGGCAAACTAGTTTGACAGTGAGAGGAGAAATTTTGAATATAAAACTCTTGAATATTTAAAATATAAAAGGTTCATTTAATACTATTCTAGTTTGAATACAGACATGCATAAAATGTCAAGACAGAATGCTCCTGAATGGAACACTAGTCAGCAGGTTTTCTATAATTTAAATTGAATCTTGCACAAATGCAAGCAACTAATCATATGCCTCAAATTTTTACTTCAAAATAGAAAAAATACATACTTAAAACTGTACATTTATGTCCATCATGTTGTCATGGCAAATACTCTAGACAGCCTTAGCTGGGGTTTCTTGAAAACATCTCCAAAATATTGAAGACTAAATCTGGCAATACTTATGATCTAATTGACTCTACATTATAAAATATTATATAAAAAAAATTTTTTTAATAATATTATAAAGCTTTCCATAATGTTCAAAAATGTTTATTGTACATTTTATTTGGTTCTCTTACAACTGTGAGGGAAAAAAATTACTTCTGGGCTTAGGGGGGTGAAATTAAACATGCTCAGTAATTGGCTCCGTGATCTCTGGTGCTGCGTCCATTTTATACATGTATTTACCTAATTGACCATGAAATCTTCCACAGAGTCCGTGCTTGGCATGAGCTTTGCCAATTTTCAGCTGACTGTGATGAATGACTTTATCACGCTGCTTGCTTCCTTGCTTTTTCATAAGGATAAAATACTTTTAAAAATTATTTCCTGAAGTAATGGGCATTAATTTTTAAATAAGTGCATTTACGTCTAAAAAGTCAAAAGCCTCTAATTATAAAATACTAGCCAACTAAAAGACATTTTTCACAGTCCATATGTATTTCTTTAATTGTAGCTTTATTTAATAACACATGTGATTAGAGCCCTGGGCTGCTATGTGAAAGGTCAGTGGTTGGAACTCACCAGCTGCTTCCTGGGAGAAAGATGTGGCAGTCTGCTTCTTTAAAGATTTACAGTCTTGGAAACCCTATGGGGCAGTTCTACTTTTGTCCTCTAGGGTCGCTATGAGTTGGAATTGACTCCATGGCAATGGGTTTGGTGTTTTGGTTAAGCACTGTAGCAAAAAAAAATTTTAAATGAAGAAACAAAAGGAAAAGGTGTGCCTTCCATTCAGTTAAAACAGTCTGTGAAATCTCTCCACAGGAGATCAATCCATACATAAAGAAGGTCAAGTATAAAATAAAAAATATATATATAAAATAGATGGTATGAATTCAAAAAAATCTTCTCTATAATCTTAAGACTGGACCAGCCTGGTGGCATCACATGAAGGAAATACCTGTAGGCCTTCACGTCCCCTGGAAGGCAGTGTTAGGCAGTGTGGTTCCGTTACAGCTCACTGTGGTAAGCACCCAAGAAAGCTTTGTAGAGTTGGTATTTGGTTTTATTTTTATGAAAATATGCTTCAAAACAGATTAAAACACATTTCTTTGTGATGGAAAAAAAACCCAAAAAACCAAACCCATTGACGATTCTGACTCATGGCAACCCCATGTAGTCACAGAGAAGAACTTTCCATAGGGTTTTCTTGGCTGTAATCTTTATGAAGTCAGAGCGCCATGCCTTTCTTCTGTGGCACTGCTGGTGCGTTTGAACCACCAAGCTTTAGGTTAATAGTTGAGCACAAGCCTTTTATACCACCTGGGAACCTTTTACAATGGAACGGCCTACCTAAAAATGAACAAAAACAAAACTATTCAAGGCAAAGTTAGTATTCCACTTAAAATGTACATTTCTTTGGGGAATGGTGATAATAAGATG
Source organism: Elephas maximus indicus (assembly GCF_024166365.1). Taxonomy (NCBI): domain Eukaryota; kingdom Metazoa; phylum Chordata; class Mammalia; order Proboscidea; family Elephantidae; genus Elephas; species Elephas maximus. The sequence continues at coordinate 143,278,853 of NC_064821.1, forward strand.
TGAGAAATTAGAGATATCACACCAGCAACTCTAGCATACAAATATTTTTAAGTTCAGCAAATGACTTGATATCATGATGTGTATAATTTAGATTCATTAGTCCTGATAGCAGATTTATTCTTGAGTTATATAATAGAAAGTTGAAGAAACCTGCTACTGGCTTTTTACTATTATACCTGAAAACAGAAATGACACATGTACAACAGCAGAACAGATCCAGTTGTTCAAGAACATGAACAGAGCAGTCCCCCCTCAAATCCTCACAGTAACCTGCTGTTTTAGTCATCTAATGCTACTATAACAGAAATACCTCAGGTGGATGGCTTTAACAAAGAGAAATTTATTCTCTCACAGTCTAGTAGGCTACAAGTCCAAATTCAGGGAGCCAGCTCCAGGGAACGGCTTTCTCTCTCTCTCGGCTCTGGAGGAAGGACCTTGTCATGAATCTTCTCTGGTTCTAGGAGCTTCTCTGCACAGGGAGCCCAGGTCCAAATGATGAACTCTACTCCTGGTGCTGCTTTCTTGGTGGTATGAGGTCCATCTGTCTCTCTGCTAGCTTCTCTCTTTTATATCTCAAAAGTGATTGGTTTAAATTGTAGATTAATCTTGTAGATTGAGTTTACATGACTACTGCTAATCCCATCTCATCAACATCATGGAGACAAGGATTTACAACACATAAGGAAATCACATCAGATGACAAAATGGTGGAGAATCACACCACACTGGGAATCATTACCTAGCCAAGTTGAGAGACATTTTGGGGGGATGCAGTTCAATCCATGGCACCTTCCTTGCCCTGACCTGCTCAATGACATTAGGAGTGCGTTGACCAGGAAGAAAAACAAAGGAAGGGAGAGGTAGAGAAAGGAGAATAGAAAGAGTAAGAGCTTTGTCACCTAGTTTTGTCATGCATATTGTACATGGGGTTACATTTGGTACCCTTTTTTTTTTTTAATTGTGCTTTAGGTGTTGCTACCCTAGTTTCTCTGAAAGTTTTTATAAAATGATTCAGAGAGTTTTAGAAACTGTACCATTACCAATGCTCCAAGAGTTATTCAGAATAGTTTTCTCTTGTTTGTCTTTTACTTTTCTTTTTCCCCTAGAAGTATAGGTAAGGTAATGCAAAGTGAGTTACCATAATTCTTTTCAAATTAAGACAGAGGAAGGACAAGTTGGAAGAGATGATAGATCAGATAGATAGACAGTCAGAAATTACTTACATAGTATTTACTATATTTCAGTCACAGTTTTGAAAACCTTGGTGGTGTAGTGGTTATATGCTATGGTTGCTAACGAAGAGGCCAGCAGTTCAAATCCACCAGGCAATCGTTGGAAACTCTATGGGCCAGTTCTACTCTGTCCTATAGGGTCACTATGAATTGGAATCAACACGACAGCAATGGGTTTGGGTTTTTTTGTTTTTTTAGTCACAGTTTTAAGTCATTTACTTAAATTTATTTAGACTTTACAACAACAAACCTGTGAGTTAGTACCATTGTTTTCCATTTTTTAAAACATGAGATAACTGAGACAAAAAGTTGCTAAATAATGTGCCCAAGTTTATACAGCCAGTATGTGGTAAAGGTAGAATTCCAACCCATTAAATCTGGCTCCAGAGCCCATGCTGTTAACACATACACACTACATCATATAGGTAAATGAATGATAAATAGATAATATACAAAATTAGAAACAGCAATATTTTCTATTTCACTGCCTTAACCAAGCTGCTTTATTTCACAATCATTTAGGTGAGATAGAATAAACTCTTGGCTAAATGATTAAAAAACTTGTAACTAACAGGAATCAGAATGCATGCCCACTTTCAGTTAATTTAACATTTCACGCTAATTCAGCAATTAAAGCTTTTTGAATGGTTATAGTTGCTTGGAAATGGAATTAACTGCCCTTTTTTTTTGAACATTTTTATGTGGTTTGGGTGAAAATTTTACAGAGCAAATTAGTTTCTCATTCAACAATTTCTACACATTTTGTTTCATGACATTGGTTGCAGTCCCCTCAATTTGACAGCACTCTCTTCCCTTCCTGCCTGGGTTCCTGATTCCATTTGCCTATCTTTCCTGCCCCTCTGGCCTTCTGAACTTTGTTTTTGGGCAAATGCTCCCTGTTTGGTCTCATGTGGAGAACGTTCTCATGGGTGTTACCGTTCACTTAGATAGCCTGTCTATTGTTTGGCTGAAAGCTGATCTCTGGGAGTGGGTTCACTTCCAGGTTTGAAGGGTGTCTTTAGCTGCCTTTTAAGGTGGTGTGCCTCCTGAGATGGGAATATTCACGCAGAGGCCAAATGAATGTTCCCAATCTCTTGACGTACCTTGAGCCGGATTATATCAGCTTTTGAGGCTTAGATGCCCATTTCAGAGGCTTTTCCAGGTGTGTTTGGTGGGTGTTTATAATGTATAATTTTGGGAAATTTTTAATAATCAAATCACTGAAAAACATATTGGAGAGGAGTTTTAAAATGTTTTAATTTTTTACTTCAAGTTTAGAAGCTTTAGGGTTGCCAAGTTGTTTCGTCTTTCTTAATACACTATACCAACTCCAGCCATGGAATAAGTAATTTCTAATAAATTATAATATTGGCCATGAACTCAGTTTCTGGATTCAAAATTCTTGAGTTTGAGACCTTACTCTCATTTACAACTTGTGGAACCTTGGGCAAGTCACTTTAACTCTTTGTGCCTCAGTTTTATCATTTGTAAAATGGGAATAATACTATTTCTTACCTCATAGAATTCTGAGGATTAAAGAAGAGAAAACGTATAAAGGACCTAGTAAAGTGCCTGACATGTTTTAAGTGCTCGATAAGTATTAGTTACTATTATCTATTAAAATAACTAATTATAAGTTTGCACTTGCATTTTATGAAATATATGTGTCTATTTGTAAGCCCTGGTAGTGCAGTGGTTAAGCACTCAGCTGCAAACCAAAACGTTGGTGTTTCAGACCCACCAGCCAGCCACTCCACATGAGAAAGATGTGGCAGTCGACTTCCATAAAGATTTACAGCCCTGCAAACCCTGTGAAGCAGCTCTACTCTGTCCTATAGGGTGGCTATGAGTTGCAATTGATTCAACAGCAACAGGTTTTTGTTTTTTTTAATTTGTAAGGTAAATTTATGAACAAGTACCACCTAAAGCTTATTTAATACAAAATGTTGAATTGATTTGCTACTGATTGCTGCATTTCAGCTAAATAAAGAAACCTAAAGGAAATATTTGAAGTAAATAATAAATAATGTGTATCATTGCAGTTTACAATCTTATAATTAAGCTGATTATTATCACATAACCTGGTTTTGAGACAGCTTGCATTATATATAGTTTACACATGAGGAGAAGGAGACAAAGACAACCCAAAGCACCTCAAATTCCTTAGCAGACCTAGGATTGGAACTCCGAATCAGCAGGTTGTGCTTTGCTAATGCTCACTGCCAAAGCAACAGGAGAAAATAGCATGATATATGGTAATTTTCAAATAACATGAAGCATTTTAAAATTGAATTAGGGAAGCAAAAGCCGTAATGAGATGATGTTAGAAAACAGGCTGAATGATCAAATGATCTTTCACGAATGTGCAGAAGAAAAAGTAGACTCACTAATGAATAAAGATGGGTAAGAAAGTCACCTGAGAAATAGCTAATTTGAGATCGTAAGTTTGTTGAGATCCTACTTAAAATTCATTAGGCAGGAAAAAATCAGCTAAAATCTTGAACAGTTAGGAAGAAAGGAGAAACGTTGAAGAAATAGCTGTTGGCCTAAAGAAAGGGCTGGAAGGTTAAGGAAAAAAGTGAACTTTTTAAAAAAGCCTTTTATAATGTGATAAACCAAACCCATTGCTGTTGAGTTGATTCTGACTCTTAGGGACCCTAAAGGACAGAGTAGAACTGCCCCATAGGGTTCTCAAGGAGTGGCTGGTGGATTCAAACTGCTGACTTTTTGTTTAGCAGCCAAACCCTTAACCACTGCACCACCAGGGCCCCAGTAATGTAAATAGGCACATTATATTATGGAAACTGATTGAAGCTTTTAGCATGTGCTGTAGAGAAACTTTCTCCAAACCCTTCTGCAACAAAGAGATATTTATTGTGACATAACAGAAAACAAAATGAGAAATGGGTTGCAAGCACTCAGGCCATAAACCAGACCAAATTCCAAAGAAGTGCAATCTGTAAGTGCCTTTTATACAATTTTGACAGGTACTGATTCATTGCAAATAAATTACTTGCAGTCTATGATAGGTTACAACAAAGACAAAGAACTAATATCATAATTGGGTGGCCTTTTCTTGTTTTTCTTTGCTAACAATGAGTCTCTTGACTCAGGGTCCTGGGTCTGTCATGTGATGGTTGTTTTTATTTGTTATGTGGGCCATGTATGATATTGGATAGATCTTTAACTTGATTCCTGGCGTAAATTGTTATTTAGTTTTGGTAGCGCACCTTCTGTCCATTGAACCGGTTAGAGCACTTTGTGCCACTTCTTTGATGTAGTTTTCTATTGTTTCAGGCTTTTCAGAATCTGACAAATAAGTTGGCCTTTTGTGATTAGGCCTATGGTGGTTGGGTTAACCCTTTATCAACAGCATTGGAGAACTTTTAGAATTGGGTAAAAGAGTATAAATTTGAATGGTTTAGTTTATTCCCCATCCTTCAAATTACTATATTAAACTATAAAAAGTGTTTTGCTTATTGTTAAAGTTTTTCATAAAGGGCTCCCCAAGGATTCTGAGATTCTCCAAGGATCCAATAATACTTAGAATGAACTACTTTGTTCATTTTTTAAGGATCTTTTGTAAACAAACAGTAAGTTAAATTAAAAGAATTTTTTTTAATGATTAAAGTAAGGCAAAACTATCTGTTCATGTTTCTTAGTATGGTATCTTTTTGAATACAATAAAATTGATTTTCAGCTAAAAACATTTTAATTTTTACTCTTATTCATTCTAGCTAGCCTACTTCATTTTTCTTTGCACAGCTACCCCAGCACCAATTATCCGGGATTAGTAAGAGTTGTTTCTGTAAAATATAGACACTGTCTAGGGCAGAATAAATGTAGTGTCAAACAGACCTGAGTAAAAATCTCTACTCTGTCACTTATTAATCAGTCTTGTCATTTAACCTCCGTATGCTTTGGTTTCCTTATCTGTAAAATTGGTGTCATTAATTCCATAAGGATTATGAGAATTAGAGATAAAAAATATAAAGCACTTAGAGCAGTGTATGGCACCTTTCAAACATTCAATAAATATTAGAGACTGTTGTTGATGTTATACATCCCTTCAGTTGAGAGAATCAGAATGTATCTCTCAAGATAACCGTGATGCAGAAAGCAGAATAAAGTCTGACAAACATGACCTTTGTTGAATTATCAATGGTGAAAGTGTGCCAGAATACAAATAAAGGTTTGCCTTTTCTTTCATTTTTCTCTCCATATCTTAAAGCACTCTGGAGCAGATGCCCTGGAGTTAAATTTATCATGTCCACATGGCATGGGAGAAAGAGGAATGGGCCTGGCTTGTGGACAGGTAAGAACCTTTACTGCTGCCCCCATGTTTGTTTATGTGACATGACAGGCTCCTGCCTGAATGGTTTACTATACATTAGCAAGGAGACAGGTGGATCAGATGACTGGTTTGAGACTCTCAGGTCTGCATTGTTTAAATATTTACTGCTTAAAAAGTGGAAAATGAGAGAAGCTGAAATTACAGCAACTGTTTAGTTTTACTGAGGAAAATATCACATTATGTGCTTGACAGGAAGTAATATCATAACAAAGAGTTTTTTAAAGTGCTGAAGCAGAATTGGCTGATTTCGAATGCAGCGTTCTTTATTCATTCCTGATGCTGATCCAGTTTCCCTGGAGCAATACACTGTACAAAATGCATTGTTCGTGGTGATTTTGTGGTAAATGGGGCACAGCACAAATTGCATTTTACATTGTTTAGCATATGATCATTATTCCCTACCTGTGTTTGGGGAGTTGCAAAAAGACTTTGATGCTATTTTTATTTTTGGATACAATAAGTGGAAACTTCATGCTAAAATACTTTAAAAAACCTAATGCATAAAATGTGAAAAATATGTTAATTTGTCAAAAATACTAGATTTTTATGTAACTAGTTAGTGTTGTATGTGATGTAAAAGCTTAACGTTAAAAAGGTAAGTGTTTTGCATTTAATTTATCTTTCCTACGCCAGATGAAAATGGTGTGAATGAAATGATACAAAATGTAATTTATGATAGATTTTCTAGTCCCGGAAAGTTTGCTTGTACCTGCGCATATGGCACAGGGCCTTGAACATAGTAGGTGCCCAGGTTTTTTTTCTTCTTCTTCTTCTTTGAAGTCATTGTCTTGGTGTGAATTAAACTCAGTGGCACTTAATTTGGGAGGACAATAATTTCTGCTTAGTCAAATGAACATAGGTTGCTATTTTCATATTTGCATTCAGGGAGAATTGTAAAGTGCCTTGTAAATATTTAATTAACATTCAGAATAGATTCGTGAATTAGGAAGATACCATTCTTATGTAGCAGCAAAAGGGAAAAAGGTATATTCTCTTCTACTCACAAGCCACCCAGAAGATCAGTATGTGTGGTAACAGAACTAAGCCTTGAAATTACTCTGTGTAGGAAGTGGGGGGAGGGAATCAGTAAATGGAATCATTGACTTTTAAGAGTTAAGTGATTAGATATTAGTAGGTACGTTGAGATGTGTAACTTGATTGAAAGGAGGAAGGCTCCTAAAAGGATACAGGGAGCAAAGGGCCTGAGGTGTAATACCCTCTTCCCAGCTTGAGTGGAAGTTCACCCTGTACCCCTTTCACAGTCTCTGAAACTCAGAACCAAAATACTTTTCAGTTATACAAATTAAAACAGCTATTGAAAATTTGAATCTATTGACTGCTTACTTAGAAAAGGATGCATTTTAATATTCCTTTAGGAAGCTTCCTTTGAATTGTATTTTTATAATTTATATATTTGAACAATAAAGCTAACATAATCATTTTGCTCCAATATTTTTTAAAATGATCACTCTGCCTCAAGATACATGAATGTTCAGTATTTTAAATGACGGGAAGAAAGAATATTTGTGGGTTAAAAAAATGTTTTACTATAACTGATTATTTGGAGTGAGCACAAATACATCTGGGGCATGTTTGTCTTTTCCTCTATTTTCTCTTTCTCTTTCTCTGTCCCCTGTCTGCATTGCTTTTTCTTCCTCCTTCCATAAGGTTCAGAGTCCTGAACGCTTGTGAATTGGTGGGATGGGGAATTTGTACTCAGCCTTGGGGCATTGAGGAGCCATTTCAGTTCCTCTTTCCCATCACAATGTGACATTTTATTCCTTTTGTTAAAAGCCCTCTCCGTGCAAGCAAGAGCTCTTTGCATTGCCAGAGCCTAATAAATGCTTATTTATGAATGAAAGAAACTGACATTAGTTAGACAGAATTTAACCCTTTAGTTATCACATTTTTATTTTTTCATTTTTTTGCAGCATGTGTTTTCAGTATTGGAATGCATGCTTACTAACTGAGTGTTTTTAAACTTTTGCTTGGTAGTATTGACTTTGAGAAATATGATCTGGTAATGCAAACCACCAAAAAGGCATGTGGCACTACCGATTTGTGGTATGACAATATACCAGTAAGAACTAAATAGAGAATTTATTGCGGGCACTTTTCCATTAGGTTACATGGGGAACCTCTGGTTTTCCAAATATGACACAGAAAAAAACAAAATAACCCCAACAGGGCTCCCTGACTATCACATAGAAAAGCCATAATTCTGCTTGCAAGCCTTATCTCACAGAAATAAAGGAAAAAAAGGCAAAAGCTTACAAACCTAACACATCCAGGAAGCATCACGTAATAGAATGCTCAGTCTATACAACAATGAGGTTCCAGCTCAGGTCTGCTGAACTTCATGCTTTTCAAAAGGGACCCTGGGATAATGTACTACCTATGAGTTCCAGAGGCATAAAAAGTGGCTGATATACCCTTAAACCCATAGTAACTAAAGGGATGTTAGTACAATGTACTTTTCTCTCTGAACACTAGTTTTCCCCCCTTATCTAAATATTTTCTCACAAATATTGAATACATGAAAAATACTGCCTTTGTACCTAAGTGATCATTTTTGTAGAATCAGCAGAAATTAGCCGTGTGTGTGTGTGTGTGTTTATTGTGTGTGTGTGTTTATTTCTAATCTCTTTCTAAATGTTTCCATACCAAAAAAAAAAAAAAAACCCAGCTGCCATTGAGAAGATTCCAACTCATAGTGACCCTAAAGGACAGAATAGAGCTGCCCCTTAGGGTTTCCAAGGAGCACCTGGAGGATCCAAACTGCTGACCTTTTGGTTAGCAGCCGTAGCTCCTAACCTCTACGCCACCAGGGTTTCCTAATGTTTCCAAGATAGGCTAAAATTATATAAAATTTATGAACAAGGGAAGGCCATAACTTCTACTCTACAACATAAAAAACAAACAAAAAACCCAAACCTGTTGCCATCGTGTTGATTTTAACTCATGGTGACCCCACATTTGTCAGACTACAATTGTTCCATAGGGCTTTCAATGACTATGATTTACTCTAGTAGATAGCCAGGACTTTTTCCACAGAGCTGCAGGGTAGATTCAAACCACCAATCTTTTGATTAGTAGCTGAGCACAAACTGCACCACCCAAGGACCACTACAACATAAAGACATCATATTTACATATAGAATTTATAAAAATAAAGTCCCAAGCTGATCTTCGAAATTTGAATTGTGTATTTCCTGCAAAGTGAAACTTCAAACAAAATCTTAAACCTTATTGTTTCAAGGCAATTTCATTCTGTTTTCTTTTTGTCAACCGTCTGTGTCACCTTGATTAAGCCACTTACTCTCCTGAACCATCAGTTTCCATCTCTAAAATATAGGGTTTAAACTAGAAGACGTTTAAACCCCTTTTCAGCTTTAATATTCTGTGATCTTAACATTATAATTTAGCAGGCTAATATGTTATTTTCAAACTATCTGTAACCAGCATTGATAACAGAAAATTACTAAAGAAATAAACAGTAAAGCATATTTTGCTACTCTTTTTAAAAAACATTTTAGCATTTTCCCTGACATACATAGGAGTAGGAGTTACTGTTTACTTATGTGATTCCTAATTGCTTTTACATCAATATATGCTGCTTAATTTTTGGAATATTTGACTTTATTGACAAATGAATTTCTACGTAGCTATTGTTCAAATACGTCTTTGACTGGTTTAATAGACTTCTTTTACTTAGCGTGGCCCAGACAGAACCCTTGACCTTTCATACGCCAAGCCTACTCTTCAATCAGATTTTATCGTTTTAGCTAATGGTACCCCCAGTAACCTTGATGTTCAAACAAAGGTGAAAATATGCTCCAGTTTTGGTTATAACCATTTGAAAGAGTCAGAGTTATATTACCACATTTGAAATATATATAAATATATACATATATATATGTATATTTATACTAATCTTCCTTCTCAGAATAAACCTCTGAATTAATTTTTATCTCATTTAACAGATTTTTTTAAAAAGCTTAGACTTATTTGTCCCAGTTCACAAAGCTGGTCTGCCTATTAACCTGAATATAAGGAATGTAAAAATAATTTTTATTTTTACCTAGGATAAACCAGAAAAAACAAAACAAAACACCAAACCCACTGATTGCTGTTGAGTCAATTCCAACACATAGTGACCATAAACAACAGAGTAGAACCGCCGCATAGTTTCCAAGGAAAAGCTGTTGGATTCAAACTGGCGACGTTTTGGTTATCAGCCAAGCTCTTTACTGCACCACTAGGGTTCCTTCTACCTAGGATCCAAAAAAACCAAACCTGTTGCCATGGAGTTGATTCCGACTCAGCAACCCCATAGGACGGAGTAAAACTGCCCCATAGGGTTTCCAAGGAGCATCTGGTGGATTCAAACTGATGACCTTCTGGTTAGCAGCCCAACTCTTAACTGCTGCACCACGAATGTTTCCATACCTGGGGTAGTTCCTAGCAAGTATCTATTCCAATATTAGTGTCGAATATTATTATTAACAACAGCAACAAAAAAATGCAGCATTAGGTTCACTGACATTCTTTGTAGTTCTGAAATTCTGTTTCTCTAAACATAAAAACATAAGCAAAACCTGAACCTACTACCAAGGTGTGCTGTCTCGTAGGAACAGGGGACCTTCTTTGATACCTTAACATTGAGGTTTAAAGTTGTTTACATGCAATCTCTGTAAACCATTTCCAACATATTTTATAGACATAACTGAACTGTAATAAATTCTATTAAATCTTATCTAAAATGGCACTTCTTTAATGTACTTTGTTCTTCCTAAATGCTAAGTGTTCTTACAGCACTGACTAAATAACCCTCATTTGTCCTTTTATAATTATACTGAAGCTTTTTGTTTTCACCCTGCAGACCCTTCTAAACCATGATCAGACTCTGGCTGTGGCTGAGTAGACTTCAAAAAGCTTTTTGTTATTGTTGTTGATTGGTTTTGTTCTTTTTTTTTTTAATTTGAAATTACTACCAATATTTTAAAAATAGGTCGATTTGACAGAAAAAGCCTACTCTCACTTTTCTTGGAATAATGGGATGATATGGCCACACTTGACCTACATTCCCATGTAGGAATAAGAAACTAAGGCTTAATAAGGTTTCTAAAACACTGTGCCTGGTCCATGTAAAGAGTCAGCAAACATTTGAACAGGAATTGGTGTTCATTCTCATACACAGATTGGATCAGAATGTGTCTTTTCTGATTCAACCTTTAAAACCAACCCAGTATTTTTACAGACTCTCTGAGTTCCTGACATTGAAGTGCTCTGAGCTGCCTTCTTCAGCCAGCAGTGGCTTTACTTCTTTAAACCTACCATTAGCTACCAAAGGAAAAATAGCTGGTAAGGTAGGTTGGGTGGTGATATGGGATAAGATGCCTTGTCTTGTTTTTGGCTCCTATTTTATCATCTACATGGCAAGAAAGAAGAGTAAAAGACAGTTCCACAAAGTTTCTCAATACTAGTCACTTAATCCTCTTCATCTGATTTTTCTTTTTCTGTCATTAGAAACTACATAATTTTTTTTTTTAAACTTTGTCCGTTTTTTCACACAAGGTCTTTGCCTTGAGTCAATGATGTGGCATAGTATAGTATAGAATTTTTGGACTGACAGGAGCCTGAAATATTGTCCAATTTAATCCCCTTATTTACAGAAGAGGAACTGGGGACAGAGAAAATGCCCAGTTTGCCTTAGCCTAAGGTAGCGAGCATCACTAACTAGCAAGGCCCACGGCTTAGTGTCCCAGTCACTGACTCTGTCTGTTGCTCTGTCCAGTATTTCCTACAGTGTCATTTGGGTATATCCAAATCTCTGGTCAACTGAATAAGCCAGTACAATCTCATGTGTACTTCTGAGTTTGTACCTTCGTGCTGTGTTTGTACCTTTGTGCAGGCTACTATTCCTTCTGCCTGAAATTCATACATTCTTAACTGAAATTATCCAACTATATATCATCTGTCTAGTTCTATTTCCAATGGCATCTAATTCATAAATTGGGTATGTCTTATCAATCAACCAAACTTTCTATGAAAAGGGAGAATATACTATATGTGAAAGGATTTAAATGTGGAAACTATGCAATACTCTCACTTGAAATTGAGAGATTGGCACCCTGGTGGCACAGTGGTTAAGTGTTTGCCTGCTAACCAAAAGATCGGCAGTTCAAATCCACCAACCACTCCTTGCAAACCATATGGAGCAGTTCTACTCTGTCCTATGGGGTTTCTATCAGTTGGAATCGATTTGACAGCAATGGATTTGGTTTGGTTTAAGGACTAAAACACAAATTTGGATTTCTTTACATAATAGTTCTAAGAGGCTACAGAACTGTTGTGTTTCTGGTCCATCTAGGACTCCCTTTGTTCCGTGCTTTGGATGCCTTCATCCTAGTGTGACTGCTAAGTAGTTCAGAGCTATTTCAGTACAGATTTTTGTTTTTCTGAGAGAAAATTTCAAAATGAGTTATTTGGAGAGAAGAATGCCCTTCTCTTCATAGGCAGAACAAGTGCCTGGGATAAAGATGGCGAGTCTACTGTTATCACCTGGTATATCTTGCTACCTCACAACCCTCTTCCCTTTATTTACACACATTCTATGCATAGAATTTTTAAACACTGGAATGTTCAATTCAAACAGTCTTAATATTTGTTTTATTGTCAGGAAATAGATATACAGCCAAGAAAGAACAAAAGTGTTTAAAAGTGGTAAATCTTAAAATGTTCAGCTGTCTTAAAGGATTATTGACTACAGTTAGGACCACCCAAAATGGCACTTTGATAGATCCCTCATGATCTGTTCTGTGTTCAAATTTAATTTATACTGTGTATGTTTATTTAAAAAAAAAGGAAGGAAGGGAAGGAAGGGAACGGAAGGGAAGGGAAGGGAAGGGAGGGGAAGGGAGGGGAAGGGAGGGGAAGGGAGGGGAAGGGAGGGGAAGGGAGGGGAAGGGAGGGGAAGGGAGGGGAAGGGAGGGGAAGGGAGGGGAAGGGAGGGGAAGGGAGGGGAAGGGAAGGGAAGGGAAGGGAAGGGAAGGGAAGGGAAGGGAAGGGAAGGGAAGGGAAGGGAAGAAGGGAGGGAGGGAGGGAGGGAGGGAGGGAGGGAGGGAGGGAGGAAGGAAGGAAGGAAGGAAGGAAGGAAGGAAGGAAGGAAGGAAGGAAGGAAGGAAGGAAGGAAGGAAGGAAGGAAGGAAGGAAGGAAGGAAGGAAGGAAGGAAGGAAGGAAGGAAGGAAGGAAGGAAGAGAAAGGTTTTGTGGCTGTTACAATGTGCCAAAATTATTCCTAAGACATTAGCCACAAACTATTACCCTTGCCGAAGAACAGATACCTATCATTAGGAAAAGAATCTAAAACTTAGTGTGGGACCGCATTGCCCAGATGTGCTGGTATTTTCCCTTCCTCCAGCATCTGCGTTAACAGAACTTTTATCTCACATGCAGTATCACTGTCCAGAGTGATGACCACATCCCTCCTTGGATCACATCCCTGTCAGATGTCTGCGTAGGGAACAACCTAAAGATACTTCTTATAAGGCCAAAACAGCTGACAGGTCATAGTAATTCCTATATTTCCCAGAGGGGTGAAAGTTCTAGCGATCTCAGGAGTATGAGAAATCGAAGTAACTCAATTGTTAGGGAAAGGAACTTGTGAGCCCCACCAGCAGTAAAATGCAGCAAGTTGAAGTCACAGTTGCCTTTCTGGAATCTCTTTGAGGATCTAAAGTGAGGATCACGGCTGAGTAAAAGGTAAAAGATGGACGTTTACCCTTCGATAATGCTCATGATGTATGTGCCCATGAGGCCTCCTATGTTTCAAGTTGATTTCTCTCACTTCTCTTGGCTCCAATCCCTGTTAGATATACTAGTGGTAAAGTGCTACCTTGTTCTCAATAGTGTGTTTATTCATGTTAATCAGCATAGGAAATTCTTGGGTAGTGTAAATGGTTAATGCTCTTTCTTGGCTGCTAATGGAAAGGTGGAGGTTCGAGTCTACCCAGAGTCACCCCAGAAGCAAGGTCTAGAGATCTACTTCCAAAAAATCAGCCATTGAAAACCCTATGGAACACAGTCATTCTATGATACACATGGTCTCGCCATGAGTTGGAGTCAACTTGACAGTAACTGCTTAAATCAGCATGGATGTACATAAGCTTGTGCTAGAGAGCTGAAACGTGAGGTCTGTGAGCTGAGTGGATAAATATAGGAAAGGTGAGGTTAGTTTCAGTGGGTTGGGCCTGTGAGACATCAAATGTACAGATTTAGAAATCATTGCATTGTAAAATATCATAGTTCCATGAAGAGACATGAGAAATGGCTGTGTGGTATATGTTTTGCAAAGATGACTAAAATCTGATATTACCTATAAACATTTGATTTATCCTATTCTCTTTTATTTTTCTTGTGGCAGCGTAATTTTAGAAGTGCTTTAAAATGAACTATCAACTTGTTTATGAGACAAAAGTATCACTAATCAAAAAGAAATATTTGCTTTTTATTGTATTACTCAACTTTTTATTTGATTTTAATTCTCAGCCATTTACACAGACATGGGTGCTTGCATAAGTAGATAACTACAGGAGATCGGTAAGAAGCATTTATATAACAGCCAACATTTTGCCTAAAGCTGATTCTCTGAGTTCTCCATTTTAGTTATTAATGTTGGTTAATGATATAAAAATGATTGCTTTCTTTTAAAAATTATACATTTTTAGTAGAAAGTAATACCATTTAAATCTAACTGAAATATCACTTTTAGGTGGGGAGTATTATTGTGTTTATCTAGGACAGCAATTGTGTGACAGTCAAAAAAATATGTAGTAACAAATAGGTGGACTTCCTGGTGAATGGTTACAAGAAAAACATACAAATATATACTTTTTAAGTTTCATATGGTTTTTATTATGTTCATTATTTGTTATATTCCAGAAATAAAGTACTAATTTTGTTGTTGTTGTTAGGTGTCATCAAGTCAGTTCCGACTCATAGCAACCCTACATACAACAGCATGAAACACTCCCTGACCCTTCGCCATCCTCACAATTGTTTTAATGTTTGAGCTTATTGTTGCAGCCACTGTGTCAATCCATCTCTTTGAGGGTCTTCCTCTTTTCGACGACCCTGTACTCTACCAAGCATGATGTTCTTCTCCAGGAACTGGTCCTTCCTAATAACGTGTCCAAAGTATGTGGGATGAAGTCTCACCATCCTCACTTCCAATAAGCACTAATGGCATTTCAAATGTTTTAAAAAAAATCACCCTCAAATGATAGTTGTTAATACCACCTTGAGCTTGGGAATTATAATAAAGCTTTTGATATGCTTGTTGACTACAGGATAAAAAATAAACTAAATATACCTTTGACCTAAAGAGAAAGAGGTGAGGGCGACATGGAGAAGCTATGATTACAGTTTATGAAATCATAGTGCGTTTGAATAGCATGTCACATCAGGATTAGCAGCACAGAGTACAGACATGGTGGGAAACCAAGATTACTAAAATATGAATATTGGCAACTTAATTTAGGGTGCAGTTACAGGACCCAACTAGCCTAGTACATTTGGAAGAACTGATGGACAAGACTAAGTCATGCATCAGAAGCCATCATGCATATTAGGATAAAAGCAAGACAGTAGACCAGAAAACTAACAAGCACTCAAGAGCTAAGAGGCACGTGGGCAACAGAGTTCAAGATAAGGCTAGAAAGAGGCTCATGAATAAGAGAAATCATGGGAAGGGATAAGAGGCACCAATCTCAAGAAAACCTTAAAATTCAGGCAACTTTCTATCTCAGTGGGAAAGTTTTTATACACTTCCTGCTGGGGTAGAACCAATCTTTTAAAGTGCAGTCAATTTAGGGTTTCCAGCTGGGAGTAGGTAAGCCATGTAAGGACGGAAGAACGTGGATTTGCCTGACCAAAGAAGGAAATATTGGGGGCAATAAATAAATAAATAAATCCAGGAAAGTAGATATAACCGTGACATTTACAACGTAGGAGCATTGATTAAAGATTGAAGCCTACATGGCTTTTGTCACCATTGTTAGGCAGCTGTATTCTCAGAGAACTATTAGGACCGCCCCCCAGTCAAATACAAGGTGGTGCTTAATGGGAATCACAGATTCTACACAGACATAAAATCTGTCTTGGTATTGATTGCACTGTCAATATCTTACTGACGATCAAGTTTTGTAGCTAATATTGTTTTTTCCTCACCAAAAGTAATAATATATTAAGCAGCAATATGATTAATAAATATATACTCTACAGAAAGATGATATTTAATGAGGAATTAATTTAAAGCAAGAATTACCATTTTAGCCACTTTGAGATGTCTTGAACGTCTTTGGTTCTTTCCTCGTGTTATTTGCTATTTGTTTTTTTCTAGGGTTGATAGTTTGAGTGTTCATCCTCCTCCCCATAGCTGTTGCTACTGGAATGTTCAGTTTTTAAAGGCCTTATAAAAGAATAAATAAATAAAGTGAGATGGGAGAACAAGAAAAAAGCTATGCAAATAGTTGATGCTTGTGGAAAAAAACTAGTGAATGAATGTCAAAGGCTAAATTTCCTTAAATTTTTTTTTTTTTTTAGCAATTTAAAATTGGTGTGGTGAATGGAAATGTATTAAATCCAATTTAAATATATTAAATGCAATTTAAAACTTGTAAAAAGAAGTCTTTCTAGATCAAGTTGCACATTCAGATTCAGTTGCTGAGTATTCACGTCTCATTAGAAGAGGATATAGATTTTTCTCTCATATTTGTAAAATTTCTCTATATAATGAACAGAAATATTTGTTGATAGTTTTTCTCTGCTATTTTTTTTTCTTTGTCTATACCTGAAACTCCATGACAGCGTGGCATGTTTACCACTCCTGTATTTACTGTAACCGTGTTTTGCCTGATAGGAGAGAACTTGATATATGAAGGAATGATAGGATTCCCTTCGCTTCTGTTGTCTATTTTTATTTTTCTTCTGTTCCCTCTTGGTTCTGCTTCTAACTTTTTTCCCTCAGTCTCAAACTTAAAGAATAGCTTTTTTATTTAGGAGAAATAGATTCTAGAAACTCCATGAATATTTATTATACTCCCAATTCTTCAAATATGTCTCTCTCATTTATTCAACCATATTTAGATTGTCTATCATATACCAAGAATTGTGTGAAACCCTGAAATGATGATGATGATTTTACAATAATGAACAAAAATAGGCATGTTCTCTGTCCTCATGGGCCTTTTCATTTTGTAAAGTAGGCAGATAAATTGTAACTGAGATAGTAGCCATGAAGGAGTGCTCCATGATACTTGAAGAGCATGTAATGTGAGATTTCAGGCCTACTCTGAGGGATCAAGGAAGGGTTATCTGAGGAAGTGCTGTTTGAGCTGATAACAAAAATATTTATAAGAATTTTAAGAAGTGAAGTAGTTAGGATAGTTTACAGAATTCCAGGCAGTGGAAGCAGCTGTGCAAAAGCCTTGTGGTTGAAACGAGGCATATTCAAGGGCAAAAATGAAGAACATGTGTAGAGCATGGAAGCAGTAGTGTGTGGCACAAGATGACATTGGAGAGGAAAGTACAGGTCAGGCTACATAAGGCCTCATAGGACAAGCCATATAAAGCATTTTTATCTTATCCAAACAACAGTGGAAATCTACTAAATCTACTAAAAGATTTTCTCTTTCAGAGAATGAATTAGAGGACCATGAGAATGGACTTGAAAAGGCCACCTGTGATTCCCTTGCAGTAACTGAGGTGAAAATAATATTAGTTTGTAGCTTAGATTAGGGAAGTAATGGTAGAGATAGATAGAAGTAGACATGCCAAAGATAAGTAGATTCAACAGCATTTAGGGATGGATTGGATATTGGTGCTGAGGAAGAAACAAGTGGCAAGACAAATCTTTGTTTTATGCCTTGTGTAGATAGAGGAATTCTGGTATTATAAACTAAGACAGATGCATTAGTTTATAACCAGATGGGGTAAAGTCGGAGTTGACTCCAGGATTATCTGGATCCTTTTTTTTTTTTAGGAAAGCAAATAATTTGTTCAGTATTCCCACAGTCTCTAGCTTTTTTTTTTTTTTTCTCTCTATTTCATGGAATGATGGACGACTCGTATTCACCTACAATAGATAAGTGTTCTATATCCATCGAATAACCTATCCATGGTTCCAAATTACGTATCCAGAAGATCTTCACCTTTCTATCTCTGGACCATCCATTGATTTCCGTGATTCTGGTACTTTTAGTATACTCTTTTCACCCCCACTCGGAATCTCTTACTGAAAGCCGTCTTTTAAATGGAGCCACCCTTATTTTAAACAATTTAAAACATACTAAAACAAACAACAAAAAAAAAAACCCCAAAAAACCAACCCAGTGCCATTGAGTAGATTCCGACTCATAGCGACCCTATAAAACAGAGCAGAGCTGCCCCGTAGAGTTTCCAAGGAGCGCCTGGAGGATTTGAACTGCAGCCGTAGCACTTAACCACTACACCACCAGGGTTTCCAAAACATACTAGATATCCATTAAATCCTATAGATATGATAGATTTAGTATAAATAAAATGAAGCACAAATCCCCAGTTGATAGTAAAATTAAGGAACTGTGTTTTCTGAGGTGGCTGCAGTGAAAGTATATTTTGTATAATATAGATATATCCCAAGATAATACATTCATAAAGAGTTTTTATGAAGGATAGAAATTGTGTTAATTCAGTCAGTGCCCATATTATTCTAAGCATTATGCTAGGTATTTCTATATGGGATCACATTTACCCCTTAACCAGCTCTGAGGAAGAAGATAGGACATCTTCCATATTATAGATGAAGAAACAGAGGCTAGAATGACTTAAAAAAAAAAAAATTAGGCCCCATTGAATCCCCAGGTATTAATGTCACTTATAGATGAAGAAACAGAGGCTAGAATGACTTAAAAAAAAAAAAAAATTAGGCCCCATTGAATCCCCAGGTATTAATGTCACTCTGGCATATGGTAGGTAAATGATTTTTTTAGACAGATTAATGAAGGTATGAATGGGTAGTGATTGAATGAATGAGTAAATGGATGAATTCAACTTTTCAAGCAAAATCTCTTCGTGCCGTTGGCGATAAGAGGATACTAAAAAGGACAGTTTGTGAATCTGACCGAGCAAAGCACTTCTTGATTTTTTTTTTTTTAAGATGGGAGTTTACATACCAAAATCATCTCAGACAATTTCAATACCTTCTTCTGATTTTTTTGTTATTTTTTCACCTCAATTATATTGAGCTTCACGTGTCTGATTTCTCCAATTTGTTTCTTAAATTCATTCTAATATGTTTGTCTGGAGATAGATACTGCTCATGTGTACATATTATTCATATTTCCCTGTGCCCTGGACAGGAGTCTGTCTTCTTTTAATACCTTTCGCTTTTGGAACTCAATAATCATTTTTTGTTTAAGAATGAGCATTTTTTTTTACCTGTTACTGTAGAAGTTTGGAGAGTGAAGGCTGTCTGTCACAAGGACTGAATGTGACTTTTTGTTACCAACCTGTTATCCTATATAAACAAGCTCTTTACCTAGAGATGAAGGAAGAAACTTCTCTGCCCTGCCTGGCCCCCAGTAGGACAAGGGTTCGTGATTTTCAGTGGTTTCAATGCCCAACCTCAAATGGGATTACTTTGGGACTAGACAATGTTCCCAAATGTCCCCTCATGCATTGCTTGAGAATAGGTAGAATAATAGCTGGCACCTGCCATGCTCTTACTGTTTGCCAGGCTCTGATCTGAGGGCTAACTCAGTGAATCTTCACAGCAACTCTGCGATGTGTTTACTATTATTCCATTTTATAGATGGGGGTCTCAGAGACAGAAAGAGTAAGTAAACTGGCAGGGTCACAGGCAAGTAAGTGACCGCGCTGGGATCCAAACCCTGGTGCTTCTAATCCTCAGGCAACATTGCCTCTCAAAAAGGAATGTTATAGAAGTAATTCCTGACTGCTCCAACTAAGAAATTATTGGTACACTCTCTGTTTGCAGACAGTGCTATCTGTGAAAATAGTGAAAGTTCCTCTATATAAATAATACTGAAAAGGCCAGCTTCCTGAAAATGACTGGTAAAAACGATTTGAATGATCTCTATTTTTACATGATGTAATTTTTTTGTAGACAAATTCATTTCTAAAGAGAAACCGTAGCATTATTTAAAATCTCCAAATAGAATTAAAATATAATGCCATTTTCCACTCAACAGTGTTAGTTGTCAAGGTCCGTTTTTATTAAAAATTCACTTTTTATTCTATAAATTTGATATCACCCCTCCCATAAAGGAGGCAACACGTGGTATCAGGCAGTAAGAAACTACACCTGATAAAAAAAAAAAATAGATCGCGAATATTTGGGAGAAGCTTGAAGGTGGAGACAGGAGGGGGATGATGGCACAGAGGTGCCCTGAGAGTTAATTCACCCTCTCTTCCAATAGCTGGGAAGACTAAATATGCAGAGCCATCCAGCCCAGTAAGTGTAGTGCTGTTCTGCCCTCGCTTCCATTTCCCAGCTCTACCCATCTACAAAGTGTAGATCATTAAGCCATCTAGGCGGTGGGGAGTATTTTCATATAGCTGTTGCCCTTTATAGCAGCCTGGCAGCCAGTGACCATAATAAATTATGCACCGCTCTGTGAGACTGTGACACAGTGCTCCAGAGGAACAGCAGGGGTGTTAGAAAATCCATTATTTGAAATTTTTGTTTCTTTTCCTTACTAGCTTCCATGCTGCTCTTTTCCTGTCATCTTGTTGCTTTTTTTCCTATCTATTGTTTTGAGGGTTTTGTGTCTGACAGTTCTTTTCTACTGCAGGTTTTGTCCTTTTTGTTACCTTGTTTCTGCCTGTGCGGGCTCCCCCACCTCTCTTTCTTGGTCTTGTGTGTTCTGGGCTTCATTCTCCTTTTCTGTCATGCCGTCGTTTGCCTTACTTTTCTTTCTTGTTCTGCCTTATTGTCTCATATAATGCAAAAAAGAACAAAAAGAAAACAAATTCTCTTTTTGTCTGCATTCTTTCACATGGTGTTATGTAGTTGTCATTTTCCCTTCAGGATAAGTGCATTCTAATGTGTGTATTATTCATTTTGGTTTCAAGAACCCCAAACACATGTCCGGAGCAGTGCCAAGGCTGATGCAATTAAAAAAAAAAAAAAAAACAACCAGTAGAAGGGTTCTTTGAGAAGAGTGCAGACCCATTTCTTCTTTGTTGATTAGTTCACAGAGAATCTGTACATTTTAGTTAATAATTTCAAATTATTTAATATTTTCCTCTTTTTTCCAAGAGTAACTCTATTCCAAATTGTTGATTGTTTTGACATGATCCTTTGCACATGCACTTAGATGCTTATGTCTTATTCCAGTTATATTTCTTATTATTTTTCCATTGGTGAATACAGCCTGAAAAGATAGTTCCAGTAGGTAGAAAATATACTGATTTAATCCAATGCTCCACTTAGGAATTGAGCAACTATTGTGGCAGGCATCCTGGACATGTTGGGAATGGTGGAACCTATTAGTTTTGTTCTACTTTTTGTTCTCTTTAGTTGGTCATACTCCTTGTCTCATGTCTTTCCTCTTTTTGTGGACACCTGACATTGTTCCCGTCCTGGCCTTTCCACTATCTTTTCCTTGATACCTTTCAACCTAGCACTTCTACTTCTTGTTTAAACTTATTTAAGAAGTATTTCTAATTTTTCTGCTTAATTTCACTGCATCAGATTAGAAACTAAAATATCTCTGGCAGTGAATATCCAAGAATGTGCCAGATTTTTCATCCCATTATTGTGTTGAAGTTCAAAACAGACAAAAACAAAAAAAGTCACTCTGGTGTGGTGGTAGATTTTTGTAATATTTACAGTAGCTAAGTTTAAATGTATAAATATGTAGACCATCAATTGTTCAATATTTTTTTTAAGCTTATGCTGAAGCTGAAGAAAATTAAAAGTCTACAAGAACCAAAATACAACCTTGAGTATATCCCATCTGAATTTGGCGATTATCTCAAGAATAGATTTGATGCATTGAACACTAATGACTGAAGTCCAGACAAGTTGTGGAATAACATGAAGGACATCATACATGGAGAAAGCAAAAGGTCATTAAAAATACAGGAAAGAAAGAAAAGACCAAAATGAAGTCAGAAGAGCCTCTGAAGCTTTCTTCTAAATGTAGAGTAGCTACAATGAATGGAAAAAATGATGAAGTAAAAAAAATCTGAACAGAAGATTTTAAAGAGCAGCTCAAGAAGTCAAAGTATTATAATGAAATATGCAAAGCCCTGGAGTTAGAAAGCCAAAAGGGAAGCATTCATTTGGCATTTCTCAAGCTGAAAGAACTGAAGAAAAATTCAAGTCTCTAGTTGCAATTTTGAAGGATTCAATGGGCAAAATATCGACTGACCTAGTACGCATCCAAAGCAGCATCCAAAGACTTTGGTATGGAGTCACTGTACCAAAAAGAACTGGTTGAAGTTCAACCATTTCAGGAGGTAGCTTATGATCAAGAACTGATGGTGATGAAAGAAGGAGTTCAAGCTGTTCTGAAGGCATTGGTGAAAAACAAGGCTCCAGGAATTGATGGAACACCTATTGAAATGTTTCAACGAACGGATACAGCACTGGAAGTGCTCACTCATCTATGCTGAGAAGTTTGGAAAACAGCTACTTGGTCAACCAGCTGGAAGAGATCCATAGTGATGCCCATTCCAAAGGAAGGTGATCCAACAGAATGTGGAAATTATCAAACAATATCATTAATATCACAAGCGAGTAAAATTTTACTGAAGATAGTTCAAAAATGGTTGCAGCAGTACATCGACAGGGATCTGCCAGAAAGTCAAGCCAGTTTCAGAAGAGGACTTGAAACAAAGGATATCATTGCTGATGTCAGATGGATCATTGTTGATGTCAGATGGCTGAAAGCAGAGTATACAAGAAAGATGTTTGTTTACTTACGTTTTACTATGCAAAAGCATTTAACTGTGTTGATCATAAAAAAAAGTATGGACAGCATTGCAAAGAATGGAAATTCCAGAATGCTTAATTGTACTCATGTGAAACCTGTATGTAGACCAAGAGGCAATTGATCTAACAGCATAAGGAGATACTGTGTGGTTTAAATCAGGAAAGATGTGAGTCAGGTTTATACTCTTCTACTGACTATGCAAAGGCATTCAACTGTGTGGATCATAACAAATTATTGATAACGTTGCGAAGAATGGGATTTCCAGAACACTTAACTGTGCTCACGAGGAATGTTTACATAGATCGAGAGGCAGTTGTTCAGACAGAACAAGGGGATACTGATTGGTTTAAAGTCAGGAAAGGTGTGCATCAGGGTTGTGTTCTTTCACCATACCTATTCAATCTGTATGCTGACCAAATAATACGAGAAGCTGGGCTATATGAAGAAGAAGAGGACATCAGGATTGGAGGAAGACTCATTAACAACCTGCGTTATGCAGATGACACAACCTTGCTTGCTGAAAGTGAAGAGGACTTGAAGTACTTACTAATGAAGATTGGAGACCACAGCCTTCAGTATGGATTGCACATCAACATAAAGAAAGCAAAAATCCTCACATCTGGACCAATGAGCAACATCATGATAAACGGAGAAAAGATTGAATTTGTCAAGGAGTTCATTTTACTTGGATCCACAATCAACAGCCATGGAAGCAGCAGTCAAGAAATCAAAAGACGCATTGCATTGGGTAAATCTGCTGCAAAGGACCTCTTTAAAGTGTTGGAGACCAAAGATGTCACCTTGAAGACTAAGGTGTGCCTGACCCAAGCCATGATATTTTCAATCTCATCATATGCATGTGAAAGCTGGACAATGAATAAGGAAGACCAAAGAAGAATTGACATGTTTGAATTGTGGTGTCGGTGAAGAATATTAAATATACCATGGACTGCCAAAAGAATGAACAAATCTGTCTTGGAAGAAGTACAACCAGAATGCTTCTTAGAAGCAAGGATGGTGAGACTGCATCTTACATACTTTGGACATGTTATCAGGAGAGATCAGTCCCTGGAGGGGGACATCATGCTTGGCAGAGTACAGGGTCAGTGGAAAAGAGGAAGACCCTCAACGAGGTGGATTGACACAGTGGCTGCAACAATGAGCTCAAACATAACAATGATTGTAAGGATGGCTCAGGACTGGGCAGTGTTTTGTTCTGTTGTGCATAGGGTCAGAACCGACTTGACGGCACCTAACAACAACAACATGTTAAGCAAATAATTGAGAAGCTGGACTATATGAAGAAGAATGTGGCATCAGGACTGGTGGAAAACTCATTAACAGCCTGTGTGATACAAATGACATAACCTTGCTTTCTGAAAGTGAAGAGGAGTTAAAAGCTCTTCACTATGAAAGTCTAAGACTACAGCCTTCACTATGGATTACACCTTAACATAAAGAAAACAAATATCCTCATAACTGGACCAGTAAGCAACACCATGATAAATGGAGAAAAGACTAAAGTTGTCAAGGATTTCAGATGAATCCACAATCAATGCATGGAAGCAGCAGTGAAGAAATCAAATGACACATTGCATTGGACAAATCTGTTGCAAAAGACCTCTTTAAAGTGTTTAAAAACAGAAATGTCACTTTGAGGACCAAGTTGTGCCTGACTCAAGCCATGATATTTTCAATTGCCTCGTGTGCACATGGAAGACAAGAGAAGAATTGATGACTTTGAATTATTGTGTTGGTGAAGAATATTGAATATACCATAACTTCCAGAAGAATGAACAAGTCTGTCTTGGAAGAAATATAGCCAGAGTGCTCCTTGGAAGCAAGGATGGTGAGACTTTGTGTCAAGTACTTTGGACATGTTATCAGTTGGGACCAGTCCCTGGATAAAGACATCATGCTTGGTAAGGTAGAGGGTCAGCAAAAAAGAGGAAGTCCCTCAACAAGATGGATTGACATGGTGGATGCAACAGTAGATTCAAACATAGCAATGATCGTAAGGATGCTGCAGGACCAAGCAATGTTTTGTTCTATTGTATATAGGGTCATTATGAGTCAGAAGAGACTCAATAGCACCTAACAACAACAATATGTATGCTTATTAAGTATTGGGAATTTAAATAAAAATCTATAATTAAACTCTCCATCAACAAGTTTTTTTTTTTTTTTCCTTGAAGTATTTAGGATTTTGCCCCTTGGAAATGTTTTTCTTTTAACTTTCACTTGCCTACTTATTTTCTCTTTTTGTAAACTTACTTTCTGTTAATCCTGTTTGTCTTGAATCACCTTAGATTTTCTGTTTTTTTTTTTTTCTGTACTCTACTTTCTCATTTTCCTTTACTTTGTTGTATTCTAGGGTTATTTATCTATTTTTGTTGTAGTTATTTTATGTAAGAATTGGCATAATAGTTCAAAAAGGTGAGTTTACTGCTTTTAACCACTTAAATGGTTTCTCTCTCTACTGATTTCCTTTACATTTTTATTTCCCTACTCTTCCTCAAATATTCACGCCTCCAGTTAAGAATTTCTGTTTATTATTTCTTTTTCTCTTTTCTTGCCACTTGGTTGAACTCAATACTGTAACTTTTTCCTGTCTGAGGTATATTTTAAAAAGAGACACCAGCCTTTTAATATCATTTTTCACCATGTCCTGAGAACAACCTTTTTCTGCATTCACTAATTGGCCTTTGAGAGTAAACTCTCAGATTTGTACTATAGTTCATTTTAAGCACCCATGAGAATATGTCAGTTGCCCTGTCAGCTTCCAGATACGGTAAATTGCTCACGTAAGACTCACATGTATTTCATGTTTCCAGTTTTTAATTATTTCCTTCTCAGTTGTGCAAAGAGATGAGGAAGAGACAAAAAGAGCTATGAAGATAATTATAAAAGTGAAAGAGAGATAATAGACTGAAAGTAAATAAGTAAATGTCATAAGTAGGATACTTGCATCCTGAAAGCATGTCACAGGGAAAATATTTGTGATGACAGAATAAAAGAAGAGAAATTCAGAAAACCTCCCACGGATTTGTTCCTAAAGGCCAGGGCTTCATGTTGCCGAATCCACCAAATAAAGCTGGTTTTATACTAAACTAAATCAAACCAAACCAAATCCATTGCTGTCGAGTTAATTCTGACTCATAGCAAGCCTATAGAACAGAGTAGAACTGTCCCATAGAGTTTCCAATGAGCAGCTGAGCTCTTAACCGCTATACCACTGGGGGTCCATTTTTATAATAAATGCACTCAATTCACCCTATAGAGTTTCATTACTAAATGGATGTGCCTTGATGAAACATTGCTCCTATTTTACATGCCTTTTAAATGAGGCAGTAATTTTTGAAAGTGCACAGTGTCAGTCTCTTCTGAATCTCCTGTTTCATTGTTATCAGCCAGATTCCACTTATAAACACTTGGCAAATGATCACATTTTAAAGTCAGTAGATAAAACAACATAGAACAATTAGCTCATATGTGTGTTTTCCTAATTAATGAATTCCTTTTAATTTTGATTTTTTCCTATATTTGTGACCTAGAGTATCATTAATAATTGAAACTCAATGCTGGCTTGCCTTCACTAGTGCCAATATTAATAAAACTGCCTTCTTAAAAAAAATAGTAAGCTATTATTTATCAATTAATCAGCTGCTAATGGAAAGTTTGGCAGTTGGAGCCCATCTAGTGGCTCTGTGGGAGCAAACACCTGGCCCTCTCCTCCCATGAAAATTACAGCCTGGGAAACCCTATGGGGCAGTTCTGCTTTGTCATTTGGGGTTGCTATGAGTCAAAATCTACTCGAAGGTACCAGTTAATCACTGGTAACTGTACCCTCAACCTTTAGACCACTGTAAATTTGTCAAATAGGATACCTGTCTACAAAGTTGCCCTTTTTTGTGTATGGATGAGTAAATATGTAAATGTTAAGAGCAACCCATATTCCAGTATAAAATGTGAACGTAGAAATAGCTAAAGTAGGTAAGCTTGAAGGCTAGATCATAAATAAATACTTGGTTGTATAAACAGTGCTGCACGTCAGATTAACAAACTATTTAACTAGGGCATCTTGGATTAAAGTTTAAAACTTGAATATTTAATCCTTTCTTTCTCATCGCCTAGAATTGTAATACCAGCCGATATTATAGTAAAATTTACACTTATTTAGTTAAAAGGAGATTTCAGTTTTCCAGCGGCTTCCTTTCTTTATCTTGGTAGCCTTTCCTTGTCACTCTTACCCCTCTTTCTTTTCCAGCCTTCAAGAAGAGTGGTTTCCAGGTACAGGGCTGTTGTTTTTGTTAGGTACCTTCTAGTGGTTTTTGACTCATAGCAACCCCAAATGACGGAGTAGAACTGCTCCATAGAGTTTCTTAGGCTGTAATCTTTATGGGAGCAGAAGGCCAGGTCTTTTCTCCTACAGAGCCACTGGATGGGCTCAAACTGCCAACCTTTCTGTTATCCATTGAGTGCTTAGCCCTGGTGCCACCAGGATATCTTGGTACTAGGGTAAGTCCTACTAAATGAGAAGAAAAAGAATATTCTCATCATTCATTTTGAGAACAGAGTTCTTTCATCTCATTGATTAAAAAAAAAAATCTTTCATAATTTATTTTATTTTATTCTTTATTCCTGTCATCCACCACTAACCTGTCAGTTCATCATACTGTGGGGGCTTGTGTGTTGCTGTGATGCTGGAAGCTATGCCACCAGTATTTCAAGTACCAGCAGGTTCACTCATGGTGAACAGGGTTCAGTTAACTTCCAGACTAAGACAAACTAGGAAGAAGAACCTGGCAGTTCTACATCTAAAAAAATTGACTGGCAAAAACCTGATGAATAGCAGCAGAACATTGTTTGATACATAGGATTGCTAAGAGCTGGAATCAACTCAAGGACACCTAACAAAATTTCTGTAATTATATATGTGTGTTTGTGTGTGTGTATGTATGTATGTAGATAGAGAGATGATAGATTAGATGGATAGATGGACAGATGGACAGATAGATGATAGATAGATGATTAGATAGATGATTGATAGATAGATGGGTAGATAGATGATAGATTAGATAGATGATAGATAGATGGATAGATAGATAGATGATAGATAGATGATAGATAGATAGATAGATAGATAGATAGATAGATAGATAGATAGATAGATAGATAGATAGATAGATAGATAGATAGATAGATAGATAGATGATAGATAGATGATAGATAGATGATAGATAGATGATAGATAGATAGATAGATAGATAGATAGATAGATAGATAGATAGATAGATAGATAGATAGATAGATAGATAGATAGATGATAGATAGATAGATAGATAGATAGATAGATAGATAGATAGATAGATAGATAGATAGATAGATAGATAGATAGATAGATAGATAGATAGATAGATAGATAGATAGATGATAGATGGATGTTGTTTATTTAGCTTTTTTCTGTTTGGGAACTTCTTTTCACACGAGTCAGTTTTAAGGCCACCCCATGGGTTTTTATTCTTTTAGAATCATCGGTACCGATCCTCCCATCACCTTTTTGTTAAGAACTTGTATCACTGGCAAACATTGTTAATAATACAGAGCTCCATTCTATGACCATTTATATGCCAGGAAATGTGTCAGCACTTTAGGTGGATAATTTTTTTTTTAACTCTCTAAACAATCTTCTGAGCTTGTGCTACTATTATCCCTACTTTGCAGATAAAGAAACAGGGATAGAAAGGTCAGGCAACTTGTCCAAAATCTTGCAGCCAGAAAAGGGCCAGGCCAGGGGTCAGAACCAGGCTCCTTGATCACAGGCCTGGACACTTAACGACTACCCCATAACGCCTCTGTAACTAGTTTTCTTTTTTAGTGTGCTAATATGTGACTTTCTCATTGTATTTGTCTTCGTTATTAATTACGATGACAGCTTAGAGACCTGAAGTAGGATTTCACTTATAGGGGGGATTTGATTCCTATTGTATTAACATCTCGATCAATATTCTGTTTGTCATACGTTCTTAAATCTCTTTTTGTCCACTAACTGCATGAGACAGTGTCACACAGGAAAACAGCTGTATTCTGGGGGCTACCTGTAATGTTCAACAAAATTTTAGTCCTAAGAAAGAAGTGGGAATTGCAGAGTTACAGGCTGGGGAGCCATAGTAACATGATCATAATCCTTCATTGTGTGTGTATTTCCATTAAAAGAAAAAAAATTTTTTTTTTTTCTTTCTACACCCTAAACACTCTAAGGAAACCCTGGTGGCATAGTGGTTAAGTGCTATGGCTGCTAACCAAAGGGTCAGCAGTTGGAATCCGCCAGGTGCTCCTTGGAAGCTCTGTGGGGCAGTCCTACTCTGTCCTATAGGGTCACTATGAGTCGGAATCGACTCGACGGCACTGGGTTTGGTTTTTTTGTTTTCTTTAAACACTCTCTAAGGGAAAGGAACCCTGGAAGCACAACAGTTAAGCACCCGACTGCTAACTGATATGTTGGCAGTTTGAACCTACTGTTATAGTCATCTAGTGCTGCTATAACAGAAATACCACAAGTGGATGGCTTTAAAAAAAAAAAGAGAAATTTATTTTCTCACAGTCTAAACCCACTGCCGCCGAGTAGATTCCGACTCATAGTGACCCTATAGGGCAGAGTAGAACTGCCCTGTAGAGTTTCCAAGGAGCTCCTGGTGGGTTCAAAGCGCCGACCTTTTGGTTAGCAGCTGTAGCACTTAACCACTATGCCACCAGGGCTGCCTCTCACAGTCGAGTAGGCTACAAATCCAAGTTGATGGCGTCAGCTCCAGGAGAAGGCTTTCTCTCTCTATCGGCTCTGGAAGAAGGCCCTTGTCCTCAATCTTCCCCTGGGGAGGAGCTCCTCGGGCACAGGAACCCTGGGTCCAAAGGACACGCTCTGCTTCTGGTGCTGCTTTCTTGGTGGTATGAGGTCCCCAACTCTCTGCTTGCTTCCCTTTCTTCTATCTCTTGAGAGATAAAAGGTGGTGTAGCCCATACCCCAGGGAAACTCCCTTTACCTTGGATGAAGGAGGTGACCTGAATAAGGGTGGTGTTAGAATCCGAACCTAATCCTCTCAACATAAAATTACAATCACTAAATGGAGGACAACCACACAATACTGGGAATGATGGCCTAACCAAGTTGACACATATTTTTGTGGGGATACAATTCAATCCATGGCACCTACCCAGCGGTTCTGCAGGAGGAAGTCCTAGTGATCTGCTTCCATGAAGAATACAGCCAAGAAAACCGTATAGAGCAGTTTTACTCTTGTCACGTGGAGTCACTATAAATTGAAATTGACTCAGTGTCTCACAACAAGGGCAAGGGCTACATTGCATTCTTTTTCATACCCTTCACAGTGCCTTCTACATAGATATTTTCCAAATAATAGGCCCTCCTTCTCAGGACCTTCTGCTGTTCAGTGCTCATGCTGTAACAGATGTTTTTCCTTACAGTTTGGGAGAGAGGAAGGCAAAGAATTGCCCTTCCTTCCATGGAGGCCAAATGGAGACATCTCAGAGTCTTTCCCACGTGGTCCATTTTGCAAGAACTTCATTCGGTTTTTATTTTCTTCAAACACTGGAATTGGGTACAAAAAAGGAAACAGGATGTATAACTTGGCTAAGGAGTTAACTGTTTATTTTGCAAAATCCAACAATCTTAGCTACTTGAAAAGGTTTTGTAGAATATTTAATAAATGTTCCCAAAGAGCTTATGTTCTTCTTTTGAATTACAGTTCAACAACGTTTAATCCCTTGTTATTGCTTTGTCACACTTTTAATTGAATTATTCAAAACATGAAACAAAGAAAGGAATTGTAGGTAGCTCAGTAATATGAACAGAATTACCAGAGTGCTGAGAATTATTAAAGAGGACATTATGTTTGTTAATCGGGCATTTAATTTTGCTTCTGTTTGTTGATGAGAAACATCCTCTTGGAGAGGATTTTCTCAGAAATCTTAATTGTAACAACACCTTCTCAGCATCCATGAACGTACTGTACAAGCCAAAGCTGTTTGAAACCTAATTAGTCAAAAAGATTCTTTAATTTCCATTTTAACTGTAGGATGGCTGACCAGGATTCCAGCCAGATTTGTCCTTAGTGCACAGGAAGAAGCAGACTGTCCAAAATGGCCTTAAAAAACAGAAAATAATGGAGGCAAGATTGCAAACTATTATAGACTACAGCAAGAAGAGGGAACACTCCCTCAACTCATTTTATGAGGCTGGCATGCCCTACATATTAAAAGGTCAGTGTGAGAAAGAATACTACAGACCAATCTTACTCATGAACCTAGTTGCAAAATACCAAACAAAATATTCACACATTGAATCCAACAATTAAAAGAAAAAAAAAAAAAAGATTCCTAAAACAAGGAAGAAAAAGCACAAAAATGGTAAATATAACATGGGCTTATCTCAGTAAAGCAAGGTTGGTTTAACAGAAAAAAAAAATGAGTTACTCAAATCATCACATTAACAAGCTAAAGGAGAAAAATCATATGATCATCTTGAGATGATAAAATTCATTTAATTTTGCTTCTGTTTGGTGATTGGTAACATCCTCTGGAAAAGGATTTTCTCAAAAACTTTAATTGTAACATGGAGTTAATAATACTATTCACCTCATAGAGTTATAGTGAAGATTAAAATATATGTAATATATTTAGAACAATGGAGCCTGTTTGTACACATAATTGCAACTGAGGTACCCATTAGTTTTCTTCTTGCTGTTTTCCAATTGTCAGTTAAAAGACACTTTCTTACATCCTAGTCATCACGATCCAGTGTAGGATATGAGTTAGGAGGGGAAACTAATTGAGCAAGCCTGCTTTGATTCAATTTTTGTTTGAGTTTTCAAAATGAACTTTTGCTTGGTGAAAGGATTTCAGCCTTTTCTTACCTTTGTTTTGTTTTGAGTGAAGTTCAAAAACCACAGTTGTGTCTGAACATTTAAAGGTATGGGAAAGTGTTGAGCCTGTATTGTTGAGTGAAGAGAAGCAATGACAAAACCGAATGGACAGCATGTGTCTACATCTTCGTAGAGACTACTCAAAGCATATGTGCCAAAAATATCTCTTGGTGGGTAGAAATACGGACAGTTTTCATCTTCTTTTTACCTGTAAGTCTTTTCTAAATGAGCATGCATCATTAGTGTAGGCAGGGAAAAAAGAAAAAAAAAAAGATGTGTATATATATATATATATATACATTACAACCCAGCTGGTCGGCATGGAAATGCTAACTAAATCAACACAGATATTAAATGTTTCACCAGTTGGATTGGCAAAGTGGCGAACTTCAGTGGTATTACAGGTGTGGGTATGAGGAAGTAAGCATTTCATGTTATGTTGGTGGGAAAGTAAAATTGTGCCACCCTTTGGGAAAGTATTTTGCAATATTTAATTAAATTTCAGGGCATATGCTTTTGGACATAGCAATACAGTTCTAGGATCTATCCTATAAAAATTATAAACATGGATAAGGTAGTTCAGTGCAGCACTGTTAGTAATACTGCAAACAACTTAAATGTCTGTCTTTAAGAGAATGGTTGAGTAAATTATGGTACATCCCTACACTGGATATTCTGCCACTATTAAAAAGAATGAAGTAGGTATACATGTCTTAATTGGGGAAAAAAATGAAAAACAAATAGGTCTTATAATATCAATGTGTTTGGTGTGTATATATGTAGAGAGTACAAGCAATTCAAATTTTTGTTAAATAGTAATATGTGAGTATATATATGGATTGACA
Source organism: Elephas maximus indicus (assembly GCF_024166365.1). Lineage (NCBI taxonomy): Eukaryota > Metazoa > Chordata > Mammalia > Proboscidea > Elephantidae > Elephas > Elephas maximus. Next base: position 143,311,226 of record NC_064821.1, read on the forward strand.
CAGTGGCTACAACAGTGGGCTCAAGCATAACAACAATTGTGAGGATGGTGCAGGACCTGGGATTGTTTCCTTCTGTTACACATAGATAGGGTCACTATGAGCCGGAACTGAATTGACGGCGCCTAACTTTTTTATCAACAACACAACAACAACGTATAAAGATAGGATAAAAAATGAAAGTACACACCAGTGCTCACAGCGGTTAGAACCTCTGGGGATGAAAAGAGGGAAATTTCATTTATTTTATGTCATTGTCTGTATAAGAACCATTGTTCGTTCTTCTATGTTTAAAAATGAAATCCCAGTAAGTCAGATTTTAAAAGGATATTTTTTATGTTTGAGTGCACAAGCTGTGACTCAGTAGTTAAAATAATTTTATTATCACTATTGTGGGGCAGTTTGACTCTGCCATATAGGGTCTCTACAAGCCAGAATCAACTCCAGGGTGTAGAGCAACATCGTTACCTTAAGAGCTGTGAAATGCTATTGCGTGTCACTAACCAGGTCCAATGTTGGTCTGTCTATTTATAGAGTAAACTATTTGGATTCATATTGTCCCACTTTAAAATTCCTTTGAACGATTACTAACAAGTAGAGGTTAACATTTGAGAACGAGCCCCCCCCAGCAAAAAAAAACCCAAACCGGCTGCCATTGATCTGATTCTGACTCATAGCAAGGCTGTAGGACAGAGCAGAACTCTCCCATAGGGTTTCCAAGGAGTGGCTGGTAGATTCGAACTACTGACCTTTTTGTTAGCAGCCGAGCTTTTAACCACTGTTCCATCAGGTCCCCAACACTTGAAAGGATTCTTATAATTTTTTAGAAATAGTGATCAATAATAAATTATCCTAAATTCATTTACTTGACATAAAAAAAAAATAGGGTTTCTTTTTATGAAAAAAAAGGGTAGTTTCCATCTAATGAGAAGTATAATTTGATAAAGTCCTCTATAAATATCGAATGATGATGTATTAAAAAAAATATATCAAATGATGATGTATTAATCAATAATAATTAAAATTGTTGTAGGTTTTCAAAATAAGATGCTAGTTCAAAAAGTTTTGCAGTGGACATAACATATGAAACTTTGTTTGCTGTTTAATAATAGGATAAATAGGTAGTAAATCGTGATATAAATATAAGTTGAAGTAAAGACTTGAGGACTTTGTTTAATTTGCCATTGCTTTTGTGAAGATTTACGATTTCTTACCAGTTATTTTTTGCGTATTTATTATAGTAAAGGGACTTTGTTCTCTCCTGCCTGCCCACAAGAGAAAGCCATTTGTAGCTTCAGCCCTCATATATTAAAGAAGTTGTATGCTTTCCTTTAAAATTTCTCAGGGAAGACATAAACCTAATCACATCTTTCTCCCCTCTAGCTGGTAACCTCTGCATGAACTAAAGGGTTGAAATATTGTTTAATCATGCTACATACCACTTTTTACAGTTATGAGAAACATTATTTTGTGGCAGTAGAAGCAACAAAACAAAATGTTTTTACCCTGTACAAGGAGACATATTTTAAAATTATTTATTATCTTAAATGGCATGATTTCTTATGAAACTACATTTTTCCTTTTCTGTATTTCAAATATTTCTTTTGGAGAAAGGCACATTTTAAAAATGATGATAATATATATGTGTAATCTTGGGAACATAGACCCTCGTAGTGATTTGTGACTCAGAGAGAAACAACGTGCTAATTTCAGTTGGCAATCTTTACTTGATTCCTTCAGACCAAACTCAACTATTATTAACCTTTGTTTGTGACAATTGAAGAGAATAATGGTTGAATTTGGGGCCTGTAATGTCACATTGAAATCAATAGCTGTAAATGGTAGTTGCCACAGTTCTAACTGATCTGTCACATTCAAACAAAGGAAGGCCTTTCTCAGTTCGTAGAAGATAGCTGAGACAATTAAACACACACACACACATGCTCGCACACACAAGAAGCTCAGAAGAACTTTATAACATTAAGGATATGTACTGATTTGTAGTATTTTTCCAAGTTCAGTTTTTGTTTTTGTTTTTGTTTTTTTTGCGTGTTTGTTTTAACACTTTTCTTAAAATACCTGAAATTGTAAGTCAAGTACAGGAGATGCAGCAGACTTCAAAAACTGGGCTTTGTCATAAAAATAAATTGAATTGTCCTTCTTAGAGTGGTGGTGATAGTAAGAGGTGGTGGGGGGGAGCTAAAGATAAGCCCTTTTATGAGCTGGCAAGGGCAGTAATTGCAAACAACTCAAACCCTTGGAGCCAGAGTGCTCTCACTCTGCATGCTACTGACAACCCTCTTATCAGGTCTTCAACCCCCAACACAAATCCGTCTTTCAGACTTCTGCACATTCATCAGTGTAAAACTTTCAGTACTCAGTTTTGACCTTGTCTTTACCTTTTTTATTTCTCTGGATGTAAGTTTAGGGACTCCCATTTATATCTCTATACATGATTTCGATAAGCATATTTTCCCTCTGGACTTAATATTCGTTACAATTGGCTGGACATTGATTAATTCCATTAAGTCTACTTCTGGTTCACATTGTTAAGCTGTATGAAGACATAAGAATGTTTCAGTGCTATATCAGAAAGAAAAAAAAAAAAAAAAACTTTGGTAATTTTTTCCCTAGCTGATAATAACATGTCTCCAAGTTTTATTAAGGCATAATATGAAAATTCTTGCCATCCTTTGAAAAATTGAATTAGTTGTTCTTGGAAGTAGAAAGTAGAAAGATACAAGAATGTAAGAGATTAAAAAGAGGAAAGTAGACAAGATCATATTTTTAACATGCCTTAAGCTAAAGTACTATTTTTTTTCTCAGCTTATAATTTTGTAAGATGATTTTTTAGACTTAACATTTTCCAAAATTATTAGTTTAAGGACTCCATGACTTTTTTAAAAAGCTATACTTCTCCGAAATAAATCCATTTACTCCAGAGAAGCATAATTACCATTTTTAATGGGTCTTTTTCTCATTTGTTTCTTCACATTGGAATATGATAGCCTAAACTTTGTGAAATCAGATAGCTGGGACAAAAATCAGTAGTATGCTTGTAAACTAAAAAACACATCCCTGATTTGTAGCATTTGCTGATTTCTGTGGTATAAATATTCCTACTCTGGCCAATTTTAACCTACCAACCTGATGTCACTGAACATGGAGTAGGCACTGCACAGAACTGAAATAGTTAGACTTCCTCTGTGAAAGACCTTTAGTCCCTGGGTGGTGCAGTAATTAATGCACTTGGCTGCTAACTGAAAAGTTAGAGATTCAAGTCCACCCAGAGGGACCTCGGAAGAAAAACCTGCCAATCTACTTCCAAAAAATCAGCCATCAAAAACCCTGTGGAGCAGAGTTCCACTGTGACACGCATAGGAGGGAAGAGGAGGGGAAGGGAGGGCACAGGGAAGGAAGGAGAAAAACTTTGTATTAGTTGGTCCTTTTTGTTTGACAATATAAAAGGAAAATTGGAACTAGCATAAGCCAAATAAAGGGAATTACTGACTCAAAGACGAATCCATAGGGTCGCTATGAGTTGGAACGGCACCTAACGACAAGACCAATCCATAGGAATGATACGAGGGCTGACTTAAGACAAAACTGGATATAAGGAGCTGATGCCACAACACCCTCTCCATCTATTAAACTAATTCCTCTCTGTAACTCTGCTTTAGTCTTGCTTCTTGTGGATATCAGCAGTGGATGCAAGGGTGAGATAGGTTTTCACTTGATGATTAATATATAGATATGCTGGATATGAGTTAAAGAATCCAGGGTATACAACAGCTATTTTGCAGAAACTGGCAAGGTGTTGTTTTTGTGCCAACTGTATGTTCCATGGGTATATGAGAAAAATGCATGGGATGTGCATGTTACACAATTCCACAATTTCATCTACTAAATCAAGCTTATTAATTTCTTCATTCTAATTACCTACACCCTTGCTTATTTTCATGTTATGCCTTAATAAACCTTGGAGACATGTTATTATCAGCTAGAGAAAAAATTACCAAAGTTTTTTTTCTTTCTGATATAGCACTGAAATATTTGATCAGTCAAAATCTCAAAGAGGTCTATTAAAATGCCTCACTACCCTTGTGGTTTTATATAGTTCCTTATTTGTTTCCCAGAGCTATAAGCCGTATGCCACTGGCTATCTTATTTGATATATAGTTTATGGATATAGTTTCGGGAATCATCATTATATAATATCACTCAGTGTCTTAAGGCTTTTGGCCTTAAATTTCATTTGTACCTTAATATTGCTACTCCTGCATTCCAGTTTCTTCTTCTTTTTTTTTTTTTTTCTTTTTTACTATTTTATGTGATACTTTTAACCTATTCTGGATGTCATTTTATTTTGATAGGGAATTCAGCCTATTCACACATACAGTGTTAATTGATCTATTTGCTTTGTTATCTCATATTATTGTGTGTTTACTGTTTACTTTTTTTTTCATTTTTCCACTGTTAATTTGAAACTTACATTCTTACACTGTTCATAGTGATATGTAAACCAGTATTTCTCTATTACCATAAACCCAAACCTACTCTCGCGGAGTTGATTCGAACTCATAGCGACCCCATAAGGTTTTTGAGGCTTTAAATCTCTGAAGAAGCAGACTGTCACATCTTTCTCCCTCGGAGCTGCTGGTGGTTTCAAACTGCCAGTCTTTCAGTGAGCAGCAGCCAGTCGCTTTAACCACTGGGCAAGTTTAATGCCGCCAAGGACCTCACTAGGATGTCTGCCTGCCCATTTTACCCATCTGAACACCTTCTCCTTCCTTCTACTTCTCTTAGAGACTTTTAGATTTCTTCCTTCATTATTCCCTTTCTTTTATTCCCTCCACAATTCCTGGGGTTTGCTGAGAAGTTGAAAAATTTTAGTTATGTATTTGTATTAAACTTTTCTTTACAAGGTATATTTTAAGAACTCTATCTTATAAATTCTATTCCAATCTTAATTATGGAATTATCATAGAAATTAAAACATATTCGTCAACACTGTTTGTTGTACTGCTCTTTCCTCTTCTTGGAAAGAAGAGATTTCTTTCTGATGGAATTTTTGTGACCCTGAGAGTGCTTCCACAGGCATTTTCTTAAAATATCAGTACATGGGTGACATATTTCCTGAAACCCTTGAATGTCGAAACCCATTGCACGTTTTACTTAGCAATTGATTATTATAATGGCTGGTATAAAGATTCTCAGATCACAGTCCTTTTCTTTTAATAGCATAGTCAGATAATCTTTCTTTTGTAAGAAAACTATTTTTTGTTCTGTGAAGAAGAAAGGTTTTTTGTTTTTTTTTTTTTTCCCATTAATATTGGAGGTCACACATTTCCCGTGATTATGTCTAGGTGTGTGGCTTTTCGTAAAATTAATCCTGTCTGAGTCTTAGTGTTATGGATTGAATTATGTCCCCCCAAAATATAAGTGTTGTAAATCCTAACTTCTATGCCTGTGGTTATAATCCCATTTGGGAATGGGTTGTCATTGATATGTTAATGAGACAGGATTAGTTTAGGCTGTGTTTTAAGTCAATCCCTTTTGAGATATAAAAGAGATTAAAGAAGCAAGCTAGGAAGCAGAGATGGGGAAAGAGAGATGTCAAGCTACATGCAGATCTCCCAGGAGCAGATGCTCAAAGAGACAAGAATTTTTCTCCAAAGCCGACAGAGAAAGAAAGCTTTCCCCTAGTGACGGCACCCTGAATTCAGACTTCTAGCCACCTACACTGTGAGAAAATAAATTTGTTAAAGCCATCCACTTGTGGTATTTCTATAATAGCAACACTAGATAACTAAGACAGAATTTGGTACCAGAAGAATGGGGTACTACTGCTCTAACAGATACCTAAAATGTGAAAGCTGTTTTGGAATTGGGTAATGGGTAGAGGCTGGAAGAGTTTTAAGGTGTCTAATAGTAAAAGCCTAGATTGCCTTGAAGAGACTATTGGTAGAATTATGGATGTCAAAGGCAGCTCTGGTGAGGGCTCAGAAGGAAGTGAGGAGAGCTGTAGAGAAAGTCTCTATCCTCAGAGAATACATATAGCTCCAGCAACAGAATGTTGCCAGAAATGTGGACATTAAATGTGCTTCTGGTGAGGCTTTAAAAGAAAATGATGACCATGTGATTGGACAGTGAAGGAAGGTCGATGCTTTTTATGTAGTGTCTAATAACTCATTTGAATTATGTTGAAATGTTTGGTAGAAGGCAGAACTTGTAAGTGATGAACTTGGATACTGGCTGAGGAGATGTCTAAGCAAGACCTTAAAGGGGCTGCATAGTTTCTCTGTGCTGCTTATAGTAAAATGCTAGAGGAAATAGATGGACTTACAAATAAACTGTATAAAATGAAGACAAAACTTAAAAGATTTGGGAAATTCTGTGTACAAACTAAGGACACGTATCCTAGAATTTTCACCAAGGATGTGGCTACACAATTTTTGTTGAAGAAATTAAGCCTGTGACTGATGGATCTAACCAACTACCACAGCAGAAAACCTATCAGCTTAGACCAATTGGGACAGAGAAAGGATGAAACAAAAGAAAACTATCTGCCCTTGGAATTCTATAGGCAGGAAACAGGCCAAAGAAGCTACATCTGTTGTCCTCCAAGAAAAGCAACTCGAGTAGATAAGCAGAACTGTTGGAAGGAGCATAGGAAGCAGGGCTACCTCCATTTCAAAGGGTGGAACCATGGCCTGCTGGGCTTCCAAGAGTGGAACCGTGGCTTCCTAGGTTTCAAAGAGACAGATCTTCACCATCTGGGTTCCGGAGGTATGCCACGGGGATGGGACCACCATCCAAAGCTGAGGGGGCGATGCTGCCGTGGCCAAGGGGCAGAAGAATGGGGCCTGCTAGGGCCGAGGGTGTGTAGTTGCCACCCAGATGGACTAAGAGAATGGGACCGCCCAAAGCTGAGGGAGCAAAGTTGCTGTCTCAGGGGGTCTGGGATGCAAAGCTATTGCCCAGGGCTGAGCGGTTTCCATTTAAAATCCGGAGAGTGCGGTCAGGAGCTTGGCTGCTGACCAAAAGACAGTTTGAATCTACCAGCTGCTCCTTGGAAGCCCTATGGGAGAGCTCTACTCTGTCCTTTAGGGTTGCTGTGAGTCGGAATCGACTCAATGGTAACGAGTTTGGTTTTTTAGAGCTAATGTGATGTATTCTGCTGGGTTTTGGTCTTGCTTGGTGCCTGTTATCCCTTCTTTCCCTCCAGTTTCTTCCGTTTGTAATGGAAATGTCTACCTTGTGCCTGTTCTACCACGTGCCTGCTCTACCATTACATTTTGGAGGAAGATAGCGTGTATTCTAGATTTCACAGATTGTCAGATGAAGAAGAATTTTGTCCCAGAATGGATTATGCCTAACATCTCACCCATATTTGTTTTAGATGATTCAGAAGATGAGATCTTGAGCTTGGAGTAGATTTAAGACTTTTGGGATGATGTGATAGGGCGAATAAGTTTTATATGTGGCAAGGACATGAATTTTTGGGAGCTGGAGGGTAGAATGTTGTGGATTGAATTGTGTCCCCCCAAATAAAAATGTGTTGTAAATCCTAAACTCTATGCCTGTGGTTATAATCCCATTTGGGATTGAGTTGTCTTTGACATGTTAATGAGAAGAGAGATGTCAAGCTAAGTGAAGATCTCCCAGGAGCAGAAGCTCAAAGAGACAAGGACTTTCCTCCAGAGTTGACAGAGAGAGAAAGCCTTCCCCTAGAGCTGGCACCCTGAATTTGGACTTCTAGTCTTCCAAATGTGAGAAAATAAATTTATGTTTGTTAAAGCCATCTACTTGTGGTATTTCTGTTATAGCAGTGCTAGATAACTAAGACATTTAAGGAGTCCATTCAGTAAAAAGGCACAAATCATTTTCCAATGCAGGATACTTTTATTCTGTTTTTTCCTTGATTATCACTTATATTCCATGCTCACTTTTTCCCCATCTAGAACTCCTCTTCTTGGCATATGGTCACCTGAATCTTCCTCTGAGTTTCTTATTTTATCACTATTTTCCAATTTTTTCTTTCATTTGATCAGACAACTAATTCAGTTCTCAGCAGTGGCTACTCTTGCTCAATCCCTCTTTTTAATTTTAGAACTCTGGAAACCATTATTGTTAGTATAAGTAATTTTGTTTTTATTTTCTAATTCCATCTCCTTGAGAATACTCATTATACTTAATATTCTCCTCTATCTAGTTCATTAGTTCTTCCTTTATAGTAGCTACGTATTCAGCTTGACCTCTCTCCCACAAAATACAGAGTCCATGAAATAGGTAGTAATTTTTTTTTTTTTTTGACTTCTCTGTAATACTGGTTTTGTCCACACAAGAACAGTCCAGGATATGATGGTCTCTTGAACAATGGTAAACTAGAAGGTTGTGAATAATATGGTGGTTTTATCTACTGGGCTAGTAATACGCACTGGCATACCTGAATTCCTCCATAGAGAATGGTTTGAGACCAGGTCCCAGGACTCGGTGCAAGTGGTAGAAACTCAGTTCACTCCAAATATGCATAATTAGAGCAGTTTATACCAGACACGTACACCCCTCCCCCCAGGGCTAGGCAGGATTAGGCAGCTTCCCAATGTACAGTGTGCAACGTTGATAGTTGTGCTCTTCTGTGCATGATTGGAGCTCCAATGACCCTCTCCAGAAGCTGAGGAATCTGCTATATTAACTTCAGACCCTGCTGGGACCTCTGCTCTTCTCCCATCCCTTACTGTAGGTGTTAAGTTACCCTGGCAACTAGCCATTTTCCCAGAACCTGTTTTCAACACTTTTGGTATTGTCACCAAGTACAAAACTTTTATCTTAAGCAAATTTTTCATTTTCAACTTTATTTTGTTTGGATTATGTCTACCCAGTCTAATTTTTCTAATGTCTCAATAAAAATATCTTTGGGATTAAAATGGCAGGTCAAAATAATAACTTGCTGCCTCACCTGCAAAATTCTGTAATGTATGGACTATGTAATAGCAGACATATTTACAAAACAACAATGGAGAAACTACCCCGTTTAGAAAAAGATAAGGAGAGAACCCAGATGCAGTTGTCAATGGTACTAGTGTAGACTACATTCTGCTTGACAGGTCTAGTGGTAACACACTTCCCATCAATTAAAGTAAGCGTTTTGTTTATCCAGTATGACTGCTACAAGTTCAGGTTCCACTGCTGAAGGACAGCCATTGCTAAGAGCTGACATGGCAATGCCTTTTAGCATAATTAAAGAGCACTAAGTTTTTTTTTTTTTTAAGTTGTTAAGTAATTACATGCCACTCTGCCAGACTTACAGTTTCTCTGGCAATACTTTAAAATCCTAGTCAGACCTGTAGTGATATAATTTGGCACACTTTCTTAGCTGGAACCCAATTCCAAAAAAATGTGTTGAGTCACAGTTCTTCATGTTAGACCTGCCTTAGTGGTTTCTTAGCAAAAGCCTTAGCGCATCAGCTAAGAAATCTTTTTAAGGTTTTCTACCTTAGAGCAGTGGAAGACTGTAGGAATCTGTCCTGGGAGGCTGAACCAAATGGGGCACATTTATACTGCATAGTTGGGCTTGTGTGGGGTGGAGGAGGGGTAGGATGGAAGTAATGAATACATTTGAACAGTAAGTACAGTAAAAAAAAAAAAAAAAAGTAGGAGGTATTTATTAGACTCCTGAGGATTTCTGCTTCCTCATTGCTCTGGCATTCCTGAGAATATTTATTTCTAGTTAAAGAGCCCCTGGGTAGTACAAATAGTTAATACACTCAACTGTAAAAGGTTGGAAATTCGAGTCTACCCAGAGGTGCCTAGGAAGGTGATTTACTTTTGTAAAATCAACCATTGAAAACTGTATGGAGCACAGTTTTACTCTGACACACATGGGGTCACCATGAGTCAGAATGGGATCAATTTCATAGCAACTGGTTGTGCTCTACTTTAACCCTAGTGTCAGATAGAAGAGCCTTTCCAAGACAAGCCTCCTTTCTCATGTGGTTGCTCCCGGCCTCATCAGCTTCTTATAATATCTTGCTCTGTCTCCATCTTTCATATTTTTAATTTTTCTCTCTTCGTGATCCCTTTTCATTCTCCTACAAAAATCCTCCAAGAAAAACCTCTCTTCAGTCTCATAACCCTCTCAATACTCCTGTCCATGTTTTTTTCAACCCTCTGTCACCAATCATCTAGAAAACTCTCTGTGCTTCCTCATCACTGGTACCCTCCGAACTCCTTCTGTCTTTTCTCCTATTTTAGTAAAAAAAACTACTAGAAATGTCACCAACATTTTTAAAAATAATATTTTATTGTGTTTTGGTGAAAGTTTATAGCACAAGTTATGTTCCCATTTGACAATTTCCACACAAATTGTTCAGTGACATTAGTTACACTTATCACAATGTGTCAGCATTGTCTTTAATTGTGTTCTGTTTGTTACTCTAGTTTCCCTTCCCCCTTATCTCCTCATCTTTGCTTTTGAGAAATTGTTGACCTTTTTGTCTTATACTGATGATTTTTAAGTAGGGAACTGATCTTACAGGTAATATCCATTATTTTGTATATCACTCTAATATTTCATTAATAGGGGATCTCGGGATAGACTTGGCTCTAGGTTTAAAGAGCATCTTAGGGCGACAGACTCAGGGGGTCCTCGATTCTGTACCTTTATGGTCTGTCTGGCTTTTTTTTTTTTTAATAAAAATTTGAGTTCTGTTCCATATTTTTCTCCCATTCCATCCAGGACCAGCTATTGTAGCACCAATCAGAATGGTCAATGTTGGTATCTGGGCACCATCTAGTTCTTCTGGTCTCAGGGTAGATGAGATTGTGGCTCCTGTAGACTTATTTCTTCTCTTTGCTTTTGGTTACCTTCTTACTGTTTTGCTCCTGGCAAGCCAAGACCTGTGTCTTAAATGGCCACTCACAAGCTTTTAAGACCCCAGACACTACTCACTTCACTGTGATGCAGATCATGATTTTTGTGAACTATGTTGTGCCAATTGACTGTGTTGTCCCACTGGACTGTGGTTCTACATCTTCAGACCCATTGTTGGAAGGTGTTTGGTTATATCTGAGGAGTTTCCACATTTGTGTCTTCAGTGAATATATGTGTCTGCACCCATATATTTGTATTTATAGATACCTATACTTCTTGTATGCTGAGCAAATAATCCAAGAAGCTGGACTATATGAAGAAGAACAGGGCATCAGGACTGAAGGAAGACTCATTATCAAACTGCATTATGCAGATGGCACAACCTTGCTTGCTGAAAGTGAAGAGGACTTGAAGCTCTTACTGAGGAAGGTCAAAGACCATAGCCTTCAGTATGAGTTATAGTTCAACATAAAGAAAACAAAAATCCTCACAACTGGACCAATAAGCAACATTATGGTAAACGGAGAAAAGATTGAAGTTGTCAAGGATTTCATTTTACTTAGATCCACAATCAATACCCATGGAAGCAGCAGCCAAGAAATGAAAAGATGCATTGAGTTGGGTAAATCTGTTGCAAAGGACCTCTTTAAAGTGTTGAAAAGCAAAGATGTCACCTTGAAGACTAAGGTGCGCCTGACCCAAGCCACGGTATTTTCAATCATATCATATGGATGTGAAAGCTGGACAATGAATAAGGAAGACTGAAGAAGAATTGATGCCTTTGAATTGTAGTGCTGGAAAAGAAGATTGAAGATACCATGAACTGCCAAAAGAACAAACAAATCTGTCTTGGAATAAGAACAACCAGAATGCTCCTTAGAAGCAAGGATGGTAAGATTGTATCTTACATACTTTGGATATGTTATCAGGAGGGATCAGTCCCTGGAGAAGGACATCATGCTTGGTAAAGTACAGGGTCAGCAGAAAAGAGGAATACCCTTAATGAGATGGACTGACACAGTGACTGCAACAGTGGGCTCAAGCATAACAATGATTGCGAGGATGGCACAGACCGGGCAGTGTTTCCTTCTGTGGTACATAGGGTCGCTATGAGTCAGACCCGACTCTATGGCACCTAACAGCAACAACAACATAGATACTTCTATCTGTTCTCACCTATGTGCACATCTGCAGCTACCCGTATTCCAGTTTGCATATACCCGTCCATATGTGCTCAAACGCTTGTTATTACTTTGGTTGTGCTGTGCTTACTACATCCACAATCGCTACCACTTTTCCCATTGCCAAAAATAACTAGTCTCTACTGTACAAAATGTAACTCTCTCCATTCTCCTCTCTTCCTGGTAACCACCAATGAACATTGGTTTCCCTATATTTATCTATTCTTGTCTTCTTGAGGGATCATACGACATTTGCCCTTGTATGCTTATTTCACTAAGCGTTATGCCCTCCAGGCCCACCCATGTTAAAATATGTTTTGTGGACTCATCATTGTTCTTGTTTGTGTCATTATTTTTAGGTTTCAAGGGTATATACCTAGGAGTGGGATTGCTGGATCATAGAGTAGTTCTATTTCTACTTTTTTGAGAAAGTGCCACACCATTGTTCATAGTGGTTGTACCATTTTAATGTCCTATGAGCAATGGATAAGGGTTCTAGTTTCCCCACATCCTGTCCAAAATTTGTTGTTGTCTGTTTTGTTTTTTTGTTTGTTTTATCGGTGCCAATTTAACTGGGGTAAGATGTTTTTTTTTTTTTTTTTTTTTTTAAGATGGTATCTCATTGTAGTTTTGATTTGTGTTTCTGTAATGGCTAATGATTGTGAACATTTTTCATATGTTTTTTGGCTGTTTGGGTGTCCTCTTTGATGAAGGTTATGTTCATGTCCTTTGTGATTGGGTTGTCTTTTTGTTGTTGAGTTGCTGCAGTTTTCTACAGATTTTAGAGATTAGATCCTTATTGGACAAATTGTTTCTGAAGATTCTTTCCCCAGTCTGTAGGTTGTCTGTTTACTCTTTTAATCAAATCTTTTGATAAGCATAAGTTTTTAATTTTTAAGAGGTTCCATTTTTCTGTTTCCTAGTCTTCTATATCATACATTTGTTGTAAGGTTTGTTATCCTATTTTTATAAAAGTTTAGGTCCCATAGTTTTCTTTCTATGTTGTCTTCCAGGAATTTTATGGTTTTAAATTTAACATTTAGGAGTATGATCCATCTTGAGTTAGTTTTTCTATATGGTGTGAGGTAGGGATCTGTTTCATTTTCCGTGGGTGGATATCCAGTTTTTCCAGTACTATTTATTAAAGAGACTGTTTCTGCTCCAATGACTGGACTTTGACCCCTTGTTGAAAATCAGTTGTCCCTAAATGGCTAGGTTTAATTTTGGGTTCTCATTTCTTTTCCACTGGTCTATGTGTCTATTTTTGAACCAATACCAGGCTGTTTTGATTACAGTGGCTTTATAATATGTTTTGATACCAGGGAATATGAGATCTCCTACTTTGTTCTTTTTCTTCTATATTGCTTTGGCTATTTGGGGTTTCTTTCCTTTCAATATGAAGTTGGTCAATAATTTTTCCATTTCAGTAAAGAATGTTGTTGGGATTCATATGTGGATTGGATTGAATCTGTAGACTACTTTAGGTAGGACTGACATTTTCACTTATTAAATCTTCTAATCCGGGAGCGGGGCCAAGATGGCGGACTAGGTCGACGCTACCGCAGATCCCTCTTGCAACAAAGACTCAGAAAAACAAGGGAATCGATCACATACATAACAATCTACGAACTCTGAACAACAAGCACAGACTTAGAGACAGAAAACAAACAAATATGGGCAGACAGCGACCGTTTTCAGAACCAGGAGCCAACGTACCAGCCGACAGCTTGGAAAATCTAGTTTCCCAGTGATGGCTTGGAGACAGCAGTCCATATCAAACCACATAAAGAAACAGACCATGACAGCTTCTCCAACCCCCCAAACAAAAGAATCAAAATCTTTCCCAAATGAAGATACAATCCTGGAATTATCAGATACAGAATACAAAAAACTAATTTACAGAATGCTTCAAGAGATCACAAATGAAATTAGGATAAATGCAGAAAAAGCCAAGGAGCACACTGATAAAACTGTTGAAGAACTCAAAAAGATTATTCAAGAACATAGTGGAAAAATTAACAAGTTGCAAGAATCCATAGAGAGACAGCATGTAGAAATCCAAAAGATTAACAATAAAATTACAGAATTAGGTAACGCAATAGAAAGTCAGAGGAGCAGACTCGAGCAATTAGAAGGTAGACTGGGACTTCTGGAGGACCAGGGAAACAACACCAACATAGCTGAAAAAAAATCAGATAAAAGAATTAAAAAAAATGAAGAAACCCTAAGAATCATGTGGGACTCTATCAAGAAGAATAACTTGCGAGTGATTGGAGTCCCAGAACAGGGAGGGGGGACAGAAAACACAGAGAAAATAGTTGAAGAAATCCTGACACAAAACTTCTCTGACATCATGAAAGACGAAAGGATATCTATCCAAGATGCTCATCGAACCCCATTTAAGATTGATCCAAAAAGAAAAACACCAAGACATATTATCATCAAACTTGCCAAAACCAAAGACAAACAGAAAATTTTAAAAGCAGCCAGGGAGAAACGAAAGGTTTCCTTCAAGGGAGAATCAATAAGAATAAGTTCAGACTACTCAGCAGAAACCATGCAGGCAAGAAGGGAATGGGACGACATATACAGAGCACTGAACGAGAAAAACTGCCAGCCAAGGATCATATATCCAGCAAAACTCTCTCTGAAATATGAAGGAGAAATTAAGATATTTACAGACAAACACAAGTTTAGGGAATTTGCAAAAACTAAACCAAGACTGCAAGAAATCCTAAAGGAGATTGTTTGGCCGGATGACCAATAATATCAGGTACCAGCACAATACAAGGTCACAAAACAGAATGTCCTGATATCAATGCAACTCAAATAGGGAAAGCACAAAAACAAACAAATTAAGACTAATTCTAAAAAATAAATAAACAAAATAATACACACAACAGGAAATCATGGAAATCAATAGATAAAAGATCACAATAATCAAAAAGAGGGACTAAATATAGGAGGCATTGAACTCCCAGATGGAGAGTGATACAAGGCAATATAGAAGAATACAAGTTAGGTTTTTACTTAGAAAAATAGGGGTAAATAAAAAGGTAACCACAAAAAGGAACATCAATTCCATAACTCAAGAAAAAAGCCAAGAAAAACGTAACGACTCAATAAACACAAAGTTAAACATTATGAAAATGAGGATCTCACAAGCGACTAAGAAAAACGTCTCAGCACAAAAAAGCATGTGGAAAAATGAAATGGCCAAAAACACACATGAAAAGGCATCAAAATGACAGCACCTAAAAACTTATTTATCTATAATTACGCTGAATGTAAATGGACTAAATGCACCAATAAAGAGACAGAGAGTCACGGACTGGATAAAAAAACACGATCCATCTATATGCTGCCTACAAGAGACACACCTTAGACTTAGAGACACAAACAAACTAAAACTCAAAGGATGGAAAAAATATATCAAGCAAACAATAAGCAAAAAAGAAGAGGAGTAGCAATATTAATTCCTGACAAAATAGACTTTAGACTTAAATCCGCCACAAAGGATAAAGAAGGACACTATATAATGATAAAAGGGACAATTGATCAGGAAGATATAACCATATTAAATATTTACGCACCTAATGACAGGGCTGCAAGATACATAAATCAAATTTTAACAGAATTGAAAAGTGAGATAGACACCTCCACATATATAGTAGGAGACTTCAACACACCACTTTCGGAGAAGGACAGGACATTCAGTAAGAAGCTCAATAGAGACACGGAAGACCTACTTACAACAATCAACCAACTTGACCTCATTGACTTATACAGAACTCTCCACCCAACTGCTGCAAAATATACTTTTTTTTCTAGTGCACATGGAACATTCTCTAGAATAGACCACATATTAGGTCATAAAACAAATCTTTGCAGAATCCAAAACATCGAAATATTACAAAGCATCTTCTCAGGCCACAAGGCAATGAAGCTAGAAATCAATAACAGAAAAACTAGGGAAAAGAAATCAAATACTTGGAAAATGAACAATACCCTCCTGAAAAAAGACTGGGTTATAGAAGACATCAAGGAGGGAATAAGGAAATTCTTAGAAAGCAACGAGAATGAAAATACTTCCTATCAAAACCTCTGGGACACAGCAAAAGCAGTGCTCAGAGGCCAATTTATATCGATAAATGCACACATACAAAAAGAAGAAAGAGCCAAAATCAGAGAACTGTCCCGACAACTTGAACAAATAGAAAGTGAGCAACAAAAGAACCCATCAGGCACCAGAAGAAAACAAATAATAAAAATTAGAGCTGAACTAAATGAATTAGAGAACAGAAAAACAATTGAAAGAATTAACAAAGCCAAAAGCTGGTTCTTTGAAAAAATTAACAAAATTGATAAACCACTGGCTAGACTAACTAAAGAAAAACAGGAAAGGAAACAAATAACCCGAATAAGAAACGAGACGGACCACATCACAACAGAACCAAATGAAATCAAAAGAATCATATCAGATTACTACATAAAATTGTACTCTAACAAATTTGAAAACCTAGAAGAAATGGATAAATTCTTGGAACAATACTACCTACCTAAACTAACACATTCAGAAGTAGAACAACTAAATAGACCCATAACAAAAAAAGAGATTGAAACGGTAATCAAAAAACTTCCAACAAAAAAAAGCCCTGGCCCAGATGGCGTCACTGCAGAGTTCTACCAAACCTTCAGAGAAGACTTAACACCATTACTATTGAAGGTATTTCAAAGTATAGAAAAAGACGGAATACTACCCAACTCATTCTATGAAGCTACCATCTCCCTGATACCAAAACCAGGTAAAGACATTACAAAAAAAGAAAATTTTAGACTTATATCCCTCATGAACATAGATGCAAAAATCTTCAACAAAATTCTAGCCAATAGAACCCAACAACACATCAAAAAAATAATACACCCTGATCAAGTGGGATTTATACCAGGTATGCAAGGCTGGTTTAATATCAGAAAAACCATTAATGTAATCCATCACATAAATAAAACAAAAGATAAAAACCATATGATCTTATCAATAGATGCAGAAAAGGCATTTGAAAAAGTTCAACACCCATTTATGATAAAAACTCTTACCAAAATAGGAATTGAAGGAAAATTCCTCAACATAATAAAGGGCATATATGCAAAGCCAACAGCCAATATCACTCTAAATGGAGAGAACCTCAAAGCATTTCCCTTGAGAACGGGAACCAGACAAGGATGCCCTTTATCACCGCTCTTATTCAACATCGTACTTGAAGTCCTAGCCAGGGCAATTAAGCTAGACAAAGAAATAAAGGGTATCCAGATTGGTAAGGAGGAAGTAAAGCTATCACTATTTGCAGATGACATGATGGTATACATGGAAAACCCTAAGGAATCCTCCAGAAAACTACTGAAACTAATAGAAGAGTTTGGAAGAGTCTCAGGATATAAAATAAACATACAAAAATCACTTGGATTCCTCTACATCAACAAAAAGAACACCGAAGAGGAAATAACCAAATCAATAGCATTCACAGTAGCCCCCAAGAAGATAAAATACTTAGGAATAAATCTTACCAAGGATGTAAAAGACCTATACAAAGAAAACTATAAAACTCTGCTACAAGAAATTCAAAAGGACATACTTAAGTGGAAAAACATACCCTGCTCATGGATAGGAAGACTTAACATAGTAAAAATGTCTATTCTACCAGAAGCCATTTATACATATAACGCACTTCCAATCCAAATACCAATGTCATACTTTAAGGGGATAGAGAAACAAATCACTAATTTCATATGGAAAGGAAAGAACCCCCGGATAAGCAAAACATTACTGAAAAAGAAGAAGAAAGTGGGAGGCCTCACCCTACCTGATTTCAGAACCTATTATATAGCTACAGTAGTCAAAACAGCCTGGTACTGGTACAACAACAGGCACATAGACCAATGGAACAGAATTGAGAATCCAGATATAAATCCATCCACGTATGAGCAGCTGATATTTGACAAAGGACCAGTGTCAGTCAATTGGGGAAATAATAGTCTTTTTAACAAATGGTGCTGGCATAACTGGATATCCATTTGCAAAAGAATGAAACAGGACCCATACCTCACACCATGCACAAAAACTAACTCCAAGTGGATCAAAGACCTAAACATAAAGACTAAAACGATAAAAATCATGGAAGAAAAAATAGGATCTACCCTAGGAGCCCTAATACAGGGCATAAACAGAATACAAAACATTACCAAAAATGATGAAGAGAAACCAGATAACTGGGAGCTCCTAAAAATCAAACACCTATGCTCATCTAAAGACTTCACCAAAAGAGTAAAAAGACCACCTACAGACTGGGAAAGAATATTCAGCTATGACATCTCCGACCAGCGCCTGACCTCTAAAATCTACATGACTCTGTCAAAACTCAACCACAAAAAGACAAACAACCCAATCAAGAAGTGGGCAAAGGATATGAACACACATTTCACTAAGGAAGATATTCAGGCAGCCAACAGATACATGAGAAAATGCTCAAGATCATTAGCCATTAGAGAAATGCAAATTAAAACTACGATGAGATTCCATCTCACACCAACTAGACTGGCATTAATTCAAAAAACACAAAATAATAAATGTTGGAGAGGCTGCGGAGAGATTGGAACTCTCATACACTGCTGGTGGGATTGTAAAATGGTACAACCACTTTGGAAATCCATCTGGCGTTATCTTAAACAGTTAGAAATAGAACTACCATACAACCCAGAAATCCCACTCCTCGGAATATACCCTAAAGATACAAGAGCCTTCATACAAACAGATATATGCACACCCATGTTTATTGAAGCTCTGTTTACAATAGCAAAAAGCTGGAAGCAACCAAGATGTCCATCAACGGACGAATGGGTAAATAAATTGTGGTATATTCACACAATGGAATACTACGCATCGATAAAGAACAGTGACGAATCTGTGAAACATTTCATAACATGGAGGAATCTGGAAGGCATTATGCTGAGCGAAATGAGTCAGTTGCAAAAGGACAAATATTGTATAAGACCACTATTATAAGATCTTGAGAAATAGAAAAAACAGAGAAGAACACATACTTATGTGGTTACAAAGGGGGGAGGGAGGGAGGGAGGGAGGGAGAGGGCTTTTTATTGATCAATCAGTAGATAAGAACTGCTTTAGGTGAAGGGAAAGACAACACTCAAAACAAGGAAGGTCAGCCTAATTGGACTGGATTAAAAGTAAAGATGTTTCTGGGATAAAATGAAAGCTTCAAAGGTCAGCGAAGCAGGGGCTGGGGTCTGGGGAACTTGGTTTGAGGGGACTTCTAAGTCAATGGGCAAAACAATTCTATTATGAAAACACTCTGCATCCCACTTTGAATTGTGGCGCCTGGGGTCCTAAATGCCAACCAGCGGCCATCTAAAATATATTAATTGGTCTCAACCCACCTGGAGCAAAGGCAAAGGAAGAACACCAACGTCACACGACAACTAAGAACCCAAGAGACAGAAAGGGCCACTTGAACCAGAGACCTACATTATCCTGAGACCAGAAGAACTAGTTGGTGCCCGGCCACAATCGATGTCTGTCCTATCAGGGAGCACAACAGACAACTCCTGAGGGAGCAGGAGACCAATGGGATACAGACCCCAAATTCTCATTAAAAGACCACACCTAATGGTATGATTGCGACTAGAGGAATCCCAGAGACAATGCTCCCCAGAACTTCTGATGGCACAGGACAGGAACCATCCCCGAAGACAAATCATCAGGCATGAAAAGGACTGTTCAGTGGGGGGGAGAGAGATGCTGATGAAGAGTGAGCTAATTAAATCAGGTGGACACGGGAGAGTGTGTTGGCAACTCTTGACTGGAGGGGGGATGGGAAGATAGAGAGAGAGGGAAGATGGCAAAATTGGCACGAAACGAGAGACTGTAAGGGCTGACTCAATAGGGGGAGAGCAAGTGGGAGAAGGGAGTAAGATGTATGTAAACCTACATGTGACAGACTGATTGGAATGGTAAATGTTCACTTGAAGCTTAATAAAAAAAAAAAAAAAAAAAATCTTCTAATACATGAGCACAGGATGTCATTCCATTTTTGTAGGTCCTTTTTAGTTTCTTGTAGTAGAGTTTTATAATTTTCACTGTATAAGTTTTTTATGTCCCCATTCAGGTTAATTCCAAGGTATTTTATTAGTTTTGGGTACATAGTAATTGGTATTGTTTTTTTGGTTTCTTTTTTGGAGTAGTCTTTGTTACTGTAGAGGAACCGAACTGATTTTTGTGTATTGATTTTATATCCTGCAATGTTGCTAAATTTTTCTCTTAGTTCAAGCAGCATTCTTGTAAAATCTGTAGGGTCTTCTATGTATAGGATCACGTCATCTGCAAATAGAGATAGTTCTACTTCTTCTTTTCTGGTTTGGATAGCATTTATTTCTCTTTCTTGTTTAATTACTCTGGCGAGGACGTCCCGTACAAAGCCAAATAACAGTGGTGATAATGGGCATCCTTGTCTCATTTTCGTTCTCAAAGGGAAGGCTCTTATCCTTTCTCCATTGATTATAGTGTGGGCTATTGGTTTTGCATATATGCCCTTTATTATATTGAGAAATTTTTCTTCTATTCCTATTTTGCTGAGAGTTTTTGTCAGGAAACCATATTGAATTTTATCAAATGCCTTTTCTGTATCAATTGATATGATTGTATTTATGTAGTGGGTTACATTAATTGATTTTCTAATGTAGACCCACATTTATAACCATGGTATGAATCCCACTTGATCATGGTATATGATTTTTTTTTTTTTTTTTTTTGGATATGTTGCTGAAGTCTGTTGGCTAGGATTTTGTTGAAAATTTCTGCATCTATGTTCGTAAGGGATATTGGTCTGTATTTTTGTTGTTGTTGTTGTTATGTCTTTTCCTGGTTTAGATATCAGAGTTATGCTAGTTCTTGGAAAGTAATGGTTAGTATTCTTTCCTTTTCTGTGTTTTCGAAGAGGATTTCTGTGTTTTTGAGTAGGATTAGTGTCAACTCTTCTGTGAATGTTTGGTAGACTCCTCCAGTGTAGCTATCTGTCCCTGTGCTTTTTTTTTTTTTTTAATGACATCTTCTACCTCCTCTTTTGTAATGGGTCTGTTTAAACTTTCTACCTTTGTTTGTATTAGTTTGGGTAGGTAGTGTGTTTCTAGGAATTTGTCCATTTCATCTAGGTTTTCAAATTTATTGGAGTACAACTTTTCATAGTATTTAGTTATGATCTGTTTTATCTCAGTTGAATCAGTTGCAATGTAACCAACTTCATTTCTTAGTTTGGTTATTTGCCTCTTCTGGTTTTTTGTTTGTTTCAATCTAGCCACTGGCTTGTCTATTTTACAGATCTTTTCGAAGAACCAACTGCTGGTTTTGTTAATTCTTTCAATTGTTTTTCTATTTTCAGTTTCATTTATTTCTTGCCTGATCTTTATTATTTCTTTTTTTCTGGTAACTTTTGGCTTCTTTTGCCCTTCCTTCTATTTGTTCAAGTTGTCTGTTTAAGTTAATCATCTTGGATCTTCTTTTTTTTTAATGCTTATTTTTTTCATTATTAAAGGGCTACTCTCATTTTATGAAACTTTGTGTATTCAGAAACATTTCTTTAATTCACCCAGGGTTATATTAACTAAAAACAAATGTTATTAATTCTCAATTATATAGCCTTTCAGACTTTTTATTCGTATTTTTTGTTTTTAATATCATTTAAACATAAAATTTTGTATTTTTGATGCTTTTTTCACTTAATCTGATGTGATAAATGTTTTCCCTGTTACTACAAAACCTCTATAAACATTATTTTTAATGGGTATGCACCGTTCCATTGAGAAAACATTCCATAATTTGTCTAACCATTTTTTTTTTAATTGTACTTTAGGTGAAAGTTTACAGCTCAAGTCAATTTCTCATACAAAAATTTATACACACATTGTTATGTGACTAGGTGTAATTCCTACAATGTGAAAGCACACTCACCCTTTCCACCCCAGGTTACTGTGTCCATTCATCCAGTTCCTGTCCCTTCCTGCCTTCTCATCCTGCCTCTGGACAGCAGCCGCCCATTTGGTGTCGTGTATCTGATTGAACTGAGAAGCACACTACTCACAAGTATTATTTTTTGTTTTATAGTCAAGTCTAATCTTTGTTTGAAGAGTGGGCTTCGGGAATGGTTTCAGACCTGGGTTAACAGAGCATCCAGGGGTCATAGTTTTGGGGGTCCCTCCAGCCTCTGTGAGACCATTAAGCCTGGCCTTTTTTTAGTGAATTTGAGTTCCGCTCCATGCTTTTCTCCCTCTCTGTCCCGAACTCTTATTTTTTAATGTAGGTATTTATTGCTATAAACTTTCCTCTGAGTGCTGTACTTGCTGTGTCCCAAAGGTTTTGATATGTTGTTTTCATTTCTGTCTTCTGTGATTGGGGCGTTAGCCAGCCCCATTTCAAAATGTATACAATTAGTGAGTGCTTCCAATACTGGCAGGTAGGATCACCCAGCTTCTAAGCCAACGACCCTTTTGCTCTTCTCCCCTGCTTCTAGACTTACCCCAACTCTCCAGTACTTCAACTGCTGTCCAGAGTTCTGAGATCTCAGTCTGTGCTTGTTTTTATTCATTGTTCAGTGAGTTAATTGCTTGGGGAGTAAATGGGAGTGTCCACTCACTTTGCCATCTTGCCCCACCTCTCACCAATGACATTTTCACCATCATCTACCTTCTCATCTTCTAATTAAAATTTAACCTATGTCCAGGCCCTCCTTGAAATTATTTCCCATCTCTATAAAATCGTACTCTTTTGTTTCACTCCTCATCTTTCTAACCAGCTCAGTTTCCCCCTTTTTATGGAGCATTTTCATCTTGTTTTGAAGTCAGGACTAGAATCCAAGTTTACTGGCTCCTAGTTCAATTCTCTTCCCTTGACATTATTTAAATTTGTTGGTGTATCCATTTGATAAGTCATTCATTTATTTATTCTGCAAACATTTATTGAGCACCTATGTGGTATAACTGTACTTGGCTCCTTAAAAAATCTATGTGGTTATCTTTAAAACATTGCTGCAAAACTTTTAAGATTAATGTTGGCTCTTAAATACTGCACCTACCTGTCCAGGGTCAGGTTCTGAATGGCCTACGAGGTATGACTGAAGAGTCACTTAGTAAGGGCCTCATTGCTCAAGCATACCTTTTCTACTATTCCATCTTGATGTTTGAATTCATCACCATTATTGAGTCATTGTATGAGATGGAAACATTGTTACATTATTTTTTTAGTTCTCTTTTAATTATTAAAATTAACTAATAATTATTAAAATTAACTATTAAAAAATTATTAAGCTGTTTGTAACTTTATGACCTAAAGTTGTGAAGCCAGTTACCTTGAAGCAAGAGAGAATGAGATACATAATGGAAAATGGAGAAAGGAAAACAGCCCAAACGATTATAGAGAGGATATCTGGGTAGCCTCAGATCACTGGGGATGGACGTGGAGGAATAAAAGAATAGAGAAAATAAGACTGTAAATTGAATCAGATTTCTTTGCCTTGAAAAGGTATGTGGATTACTTTGAAGCAATGCAGCAATTGTACTATTATATTTTCAAACATATAATTGTCAAATATGGAAATTTAGGGGTTATCCTTGGTACCTATGTGTTTAATTGGCTGAGTGGAGGAGTGATGAAAGATATTGTGGACCCAACTGATTCAGAAAGAACTGTAGAAAATGGAGGAGGCTCTTTGAATATTGACATTTTTACAACGAATGCTACATGGTGATATGTCCACTTATTTTAACAAGGAATATAATAATCCATGGGAGAAACAAGGGTGCTATTGTGTCTGAATAGGTAACCACCTTCACCCTGTGGTTTAAAGAACTGCTAAAAAAGAAGATATGAGCTAAAATTTCCCCCTCAGTCATTTCTGAAAGTCAGAATCACCCATGAATCTCTTTTAAAAAAATACCTGGACTCCTATTCCCTGAGATTCTGATTCAGGAATTCTGTGCCCCAGGCACGTATGCACGTGCATGAGTTGTGCTTGCGTGATGTGTGTGTACATGCGTGCACACACAAGTGATACTGATGCACAGCCAATGTTGAGAACAACTAAGCTGGAAATTTGATGAGCGGAATTTAATTAGATAAACTGCTACCATGGAAAAAAGAGGGGAGGCTCTGCATCTGCATTAGGAAACATCTAATTAAATTTAGGAAGCAGCTTCTACAAAAGAAAACTGACAGCAAAGTTTCCTATGCTCCTCGGAAAGGAAAGCATAATGAAAACAAAGGAAATACTCTCTCTTGAAGCTTATCACAGAGGTAGGCATCATGTCTTTCTTTAACAGCCTACAGTTTTGGTCTGACACTCTCACCCCACCCCCGCCACAGCAAGTCCATATTACAATACTTCACAGTTTACTTTGCCCAGTATGCACCAGGCTTTCTTGTTCCCTACAGCACCTTATTTCATGTTTCTCCTGCTACACAGATTTCCCTCTAAATTTCTGCCCAGTCAAGCCTATCCATTTTTCAAGGACCAGTTCACGTACTTTAACCCATCATTGCTTGCCAAAGTAACCCTTCCCTTCTCTAGTCCCTGCAGCAGTTTGAGCCACTTATGATATAATTATAATTAGTTGAGATTCTACATTCCTATAGAAAAACAGAGATTAGGCTGATCTCAGCCCCCTAGTCTTTCCTTGATACTATGCCATGCATGCTCCCTTCCTCACCTCATATCACCTTATACTATGGTTATCTTGGTCTTGTCTTCCCTCCTGAGTCCCTGGGTGGTACAAACAATGTACTTAGCTGCCAACCAAAAGACTGGAATTTCAAGTGCACCCAGAGGATCCTCAGAACAAAGGCCTGGTGGTCTATTTCTGAAAAATCAGCCATTGAAAACCCAATGGAGCACAGTTGTACTGTGACACATGAAGGGTTGCCATGAGTTGGAATAAACTCAGTGACAACTGGTTACTGGTTGATGTTTTCCCTCCTAGACTGTAAGATACTATGACCTGTTGCCGTCCAGTTGATTCCAACTCATAGCGACCCTATAGGACAGAGTAGAACTGCCCCATAGGATTTCTAAGGAGTGGCTGGTATATTTGTACTGCCAACTTTTTTGGTTAGCACCTGAGCTCTTAACCACTGCAATTCCAGGGCCCCACTATGATCACAGACCATATGACATGCATGTTTTTTGTTGTTGGGTGCTATCGAGTTACTACAACTCATGGTGACCTCATGTGACTTAGTTGAAATGCCCCATAGGGTTTTTTGGTCTGTTATCTTTATGTAAAAGAGCTCTGGTGGTGCAACAGTTAAGTACTCTCTTTTTTGGTCAATAACCAAAAAGTTGGCAGTTTGAACCCGCCCAGTTATTCCTTGGGAGAAAGACCTCGCAATCTGCTTCTGTAAAGATTATAGCCAAGAAATCCTATGGATCAGTTCTACTCTGTCATAAAGAGTCACCATGAGTCAAAATTGACTTGATGGCACCTAAAAACAACAATCTTTATGGAAGGAGATCATCAAGCCTTTCTCCTGTGAAGCCACTGGGTAGGTTTGTACCACCAACCTTTTGGGTATCAGCCAAGCACTTATCCATTTGTGCCACCGGGTGTTAATAATCCCGTAATGTCTGCCATAGTTTAAACACCAGAGATAGAAAAATGAGTCAATTTGCCAAGTGGCAGGAATTAGCAGCAGCAAGGGGTGTAACTTTAAGCCTGACGCATGCAAACACTTGGATACCTGGAGAGGTTACACTTTTCAAAGCAGCTTAACTCCTAAGTTTCTAAGCATTTTATGTCAAATTTACAATAATTTACAAGAAAATGGCATCTTTAAGAAAAATAAGGTTCCATAATAAGCTGAGTAAGCCAAATTTTAGCAATTACAGAAGAATTAACAAGAAATCATAGGGGAAACGTAAATCTACAAGTGCTGAGATTTAGATATTCATGAGGGATCTGTCCCAGGACCTTCTCAAATCCCCAAGTATCACTATAATATATAATTTCCTCATAAAATGCAGTAAAGTATAACAGAAATATTTAAATGCTCCCCGTAGACCCCTAATGATTCTATAGAAGCCGAACTAAAGTCATTTATAATGCTATTAACATAAATTCCGACTTAAGCACCGTTTGAAATAGTTTTAAACATCACTTTTTCTTGTTTCCCATATAGAGCATATGGTGGGCTCATTTTGTCTGACTCATCACCAGCTTTATCCACAACTTTGATTTTTCTGGCAAAGATCCATCAATTTTTAAAAGCAGTCTCCCTTTTTCTTAATCTCCATCATAAGCATTAGCAGTTGGCTTTGTTTGGAGATCATTTTACATGAAAGTTTTTGCATCGGTTCAAAATTTTTTTTGTCCCTCTAAGTTTAAAAAAAAAAAGTTCAGACTGCACTGCAGTGTAAGCACTAGCTAGAAAACATTTTGAAATTTAGGCTCATCTCTAGCCAAGTGCCTCATTTACTCACACCAGCCTTACTGCATGATTCAAATTTCTTACAAAATTGTATATTAATATATGTTCAATGGGATCATTTGCCAGCTGTTGAAACTGCAAATGTTCAGGAATAGCAGAGATTTACTATATTAGGTAGTGGTTTTCTTTAATTGTTGCTTCTTTTGTGGTTTTCAGTGTAGCCATCAATAATAATAAAGAATTTAATTATGTATTGACTGTGCACCTACAGTTTTTTTTCCAAAGGTCTGTGTTTTTTATCACTGCTAATATTATGCCAGAAACTCGGTAAATATTTAGTCTCTGCCTCATGTTAAGGCACCAGTATCGTTTGTTCATAACTCTCCTTGGAGCACATGGAGATGCTTTTAAGACAAAGAACCACACAGAGCCAAGCAGAATGGTCAGTCCCGCAAAGACAGAATTCCTAGTTCAAAAATATGCCTATATTATAGCAAGGTGTGTATGAATTTTTGTATGAGAGACTGACTTGATTTGTAAACTTTCACTTAAAGCACAATAAAAATTTTTAAAAAAATACCTATATTAGTGCTGTTCCTAATCCTACTTTGATATTGCTGCCACCCTATTATATTTATTACACACACATACATGCATGCGTGTGTATGTGCACATGCATACACATGTATGTACATGTGCATATATTCAATAAAAACTGAATTCACGCATGAGAAATTTTAGATATCCTTATTTTATACATGCACCCCCCAGCCATGGGCAAAATATTTATTTTTTATTGTGCTTTAAGTGCAAGTTTACAAATCAAGTCAGTCTCTCATGCTATGTACTCCTAGCTGCTCTCCCCCTAATGAGACAGCACACTCCTTCTCTCCACCTTGTATTCCCCGTGTCCATTTAGCCAGCTTCTGTCCCCCTGTGCTTTCTCATCTCCCCTCTAGACAGACGATGCCCACATAGTTCATGAGTCTACTTGATCCAAGAACCTTACTCCTCACCAGTATCATTTTCTGTCTTATAGTCCAGTCCAATCCCTGTCTGAAGAGTTGGCTTGGGAAAAGGTTCCTGCCTTGGGCTAACAGAAGATCTGGGGACCATGACCACCATAGTCCTTCTAGTCTCAGTCAGACCATTAAGCCTGGTCTTTTTACAAGAATAGGAGGTCTGCATCCCACTGTTCTCCTGCTCAATCAGGGGTTCTCTGTTGTGTTCCCTGTCAGGGCAGCCATCGGTTGTAGCCGGCTACCATCTAGTTCTTCTGGTCTCAGGCTGATGTAGTCTCTGATTTATGCCCTTTCTGTCTCTTGGGCTCATAATTACCTTGTGTCTTTGATGTTCTTCATTCTCCTTTGCTCCAGGTGGGTTGAGACCAATTGATGCATCTTAGAGGGCCACTTGCTAGCAGTTAAGACCCCAGACACCATTTAACAAACTGGAATGCAGAATGTTTTCTTAATAGATTTTTTTATGTCAGTTGACCTAGATGTCCCCCGAAACCATGGTCCCTAGACTCCTGTCCCTGCTACTCTTGCCTTTGAAGCGTTTGGTTGTATTCAGGAAAAGTCTTTGCTTTTCATTTAATCCAGTTGTGCTGACTTCTCCTGTATTGTGTGTTGTCTTTCCCTTCACCTAAAATAATTCTTGTCTACTATCTAATTAGTGAATACCCCTCTCCCTCTCTCCCTCCCCACCCTCGTAACCATCAAAGAATATTTTCTCCTGTTTAAACTATTTCTTAAGTTCTTGTAATAGTGTTCTCATACAATATTTGTCCTCTTACAACTAATTTCACTTAGCATAATGCCTTCCAGATTCCTCCATGTTATGAAATGTTTCACAGATTCATCACCGTTCTTTATCGATGTGTAGTATTCCATTGTGTGAATATACCATAATTTATTTATCCATTCATCTGTTGATGGGCATCTCAGTTGCTTCTATCTTTTTTGCTGTTGTAGACAGTGCTTCAGTGAACGTAGGTGTGCATGTATCTGTTTGTGTAAAGGCTTATATTTCTCTGGGATATATCCCAAGGAGTGGGATTGCTGGATCCTATGGCAGTTCTATTTCTAGCTTTATAAGGTAGGGTCAAATCGATTTCCAAAGTGCATGTGCCGTTTTTACATTCCCACCAGCAGCGTATACATGTCCCAGTTTCTCCAACATTTATTATTTTGTGTTTTTTGGATTAATGCCAGCCTTGTTGGAGTGAGATGGCATCACATTGTAGGTTTTATTTACATTTCTCTAATGGCTAATGATCGTGAGCATTTCCTCATGTATGTTAGCTCCCTGAATATCTTCTTTGGTGAAGTGCCTGTTCATATCCTTTGCCTAGTTTTTAACTGGGTTATTTGTCTTTTTGCAGTTGAGTTTTTGCAGTATCATGTAGATTATAGAGATCAGGGGCTAACCAGAAATGTCATAGCTAAAAACTTTTTCCCAATCTGTAGATAGTCTTTTTACTTTTTTGCTGATGTCTTTGGATGAGCATAGGTGTTTGAGTTAAAAATCAAAAGGCGTTCCCGGTTATCTAGTTTCTCTTCTGGTGTTTGCGCATTGTTAGTAATGTTTTGTATACTGTTTATGCCATGCATTAGGGCTTTTAGCCTTGTATCTATTTTTTCTTCCATGATCATTATCGTTTTAGAGTTTATATTTAGGTCTTTGATCCATTTTGAGTTAGTTTTTGTGCACGGTGTGAGGTATGGGTCTTGTTTCATTTTTCTGCAGATGTTCTGCCAGCACCATTTGTGAAAGAGACTGTCTTTTCCCCATTTAATGGACTTTGGGCTTTTGTCAAATATCAGCTGCTCATGTGGATGGATTTATATCTGGATTCTCAATTTTTTCCTTTGGTCTATGTATCTGTTTCTGTACCAGTCCCAGACTGTTTTGATGACAGTGGCAGTATAATATGTTCTGAAGTCAGGTAGTGTGAGGCCTCTGACTTTGTTCTTCTTTTTCAGTAATTCTTAACTTATCCGGGGCCTCTTTCTCTTCAGTATAAAATATAAAGTTGGTAATTTTTTTCTCCATCTCATTGAAAAATGTCGGTGGAATTTGTATTGGAATTGCATTGTATCTAAAGATAGCTTTGGGTAGAATACACATTTTTACAATCTTAAGTCTCCCTATCTATGAGCAAGGTATGTTTTCCCACTTGTTTAGGTCTCTTTTGGTTTCTTGCAGTAGTGTCTTTTATTGTTCTTTGTATAGGTGTTTTATGTCTCTGGTTAGATTTATCCCTAAGTATTTTATCTTCTTGGGGCCTATTGTAAGTGGTATTGATTTGGTGATTTCCTCTTCGACGTTCTCTTTGTTGGTGTAGAGGAATCTAACTGATTTTTGTATGTTTATCTTGTATCCTGATACTCTGCTGAACTATTAGTTTCAGTAGTTTTCCTGAGGATTTTTTAGGGTTTTCTGTGTATAAGATCACGTCATCTGCAAATAGAGATACTTTTACTTCTTCCTTATCAGTTTGGATATGCTTTGTTTCTTTTCCTGGCCTAATTGCTCTGGCTAGGACTTCCAGCACGATGTTGAATTAGAGTAGTGATAAAGGGCATCCTTGTCTGGTTCCCGTTCTCAAGGGGAATACTTTCAGACTCTCTCCACTTAGGATGATGTTGGCTCTTGGCTTTGTATAAATGTCCTTTATTATGCTGAGGAATTTTCCTTGTATTCCTGTTTTGCTGAGACTTTATATCATGAATGGGTGTTGGACTTTGTCAAAAGCCTTTTCTGCATGAATTGATAAGATCTTGTGGTTCTTGTCTTTTGTTTTATTTATATAATGGCTTACATTGATTGTTTTTCTAATGTTGAGCCATCCCTGCATACCTGTTATGAATCCCAATTGGTTATGGTGAATAATTTTTTTTTTTTCATATGTAGTTGAATTCTATTGGCTAGATTTTTCTTTGAGTATTTTTGCATCTAAGTTCAGGAGGGATATAGGTACGTAAGTGTCTTTCTTTTTTTGTGGAGCCTTTACCTGGTTTTGGTATCAGGGATGTGCTGTCTTTATAGAATGAGTTTGGGAGTATTCCATTCCTTCGTATGCTCTGAAATAACCTTTAGTAGTAGTGGTGTGAACTCCTTTCTAAAGTTTGTTAGAACTCTCCGGTGAAGCTGTCAGGGCCAGGGATTTTTTTTGTTAGGAGTTTTTTAATTACCTTTTCAATGTTTTCTTTTGTTACAGGTTTATTTAGTTTGTCTACATCTGTTTGTGTTAGTTTAGGTAGGTAGCATGTTTCTAAAATTCATCCATTTTTTCTAGGTTTTCAAATTGTTAGAGTGCAATTTTTTATAGTAATCTGATATGATTCTTTTAATTTCAGTTCTGTCTGTTGTGATATTGCCCATCTCATTTCTTCTTTGGGTTTTTTGCTTCCTCTCCTGTTTTTCTTTTGTCAGTTTGGCCAATGGCTTCTCAATTTTGTTAATTTTTTTTGAAGAATCAGCTTTTGGTCTTGTTAGCTCTTTGAATTGTTTTTCTTTTCTCTATTTCATTTAATTCTGCTCTAATTTTTATTATTTGCTTTCTCCTGGTGCCTGAAGGCTTCTTTGTTGCTCCGTTTCTATTTGTTCAAGCTGTAGGGATAATTCTTTGATTTTGGCCCTCTCTTCTTTTTGGATGTGTGCATTTATTGCTATAAATTGACCTCTGAGCACTGCTTTCACTGTGCCCCAAAGGTTCTGATAGGAAATGTTTTCATTCTCATTGGATTCTTTGAATTTCTTTATTCCATCCTTAATTTCTTCTATAACCCAGTCGTTTGTGAGCAAGGTGTTGTTCAGTTTCCAAGTGTTTGATTTCTTTTCCCTGCTTTTTCTGTTACTGATTTCCACTTTTATGGCCTTATGGTCAGAGAAGATGCTTTGTAATATTTTGATGTTTTGGATTCTGTTATGGCTTGCTTAATTACCTACTATGTGGTCTATTCTAGAGAATGTTCCATGTGCACTAGAAAAGAAAGTATACTTGGGTGTTGTTGGGTGGAGTGCACTGTATATGTCTATGATGTCAAATTGGTTGATTGTGGCATTTAGATCTTCCATGTCTTTATTGAGCTTCTTTCTGGATTTTCTCTCCTTCACCAAAAGTGGTGTGTTGAAGTCTCCTACTTTTATTGTGGAGCTGTCCATTTTACTTTTCAGTGCTGTTAGTTTGTTTTATGTATCTTGAAGCCCTCTCATTGGGTGCATAAATATTTAATATGGTTGTATCATCCTGGTATAATGTCCTTTTAAGCATTATATAGTGTCCTTCCTTATCCTTTGTGGTTGATTTAACTTTAAAAGTCTATTTTGTCAGAAATTCATATTGCAACTCCTGGTCTGTTTTGATTGTTGTTTGCTTGATATATTTTTTTCCATCCTTTGAGTCTTAGTTTGTTTGTGTCTTTGAGTCTAAGGTGTGTCTCTTGTAGGCAGCGTATAGATGGATTCTGCCATACTCTTTCTCTTTATTGGTGCGTTTAGTCCATTTACATTCAGCGTAATTATGAATACATATGAGTTTAGTGCTGTCATTTCAATGTCTTTTTTTGTGTATGCTGACAGTTTCTTTTTTCCACTTAATTGTGCTGAGCAGTTTTTCTTTATGTATTGTCTTTTTCTCTTTTTTGTTCTTGTTGATTTTCTTTTTGCTGTGTCTTTATGTTTTTCTTGTGTTTTATTTTGATGTGTAGAATTGTTAGTCTCCTTTGTGGTTACCTTAATATTTACCCCTATTTTTCTAAATTTAAACCAAACTTTTATTTCTTTATATTGCCTTGACTTCCCTCCATAAGAAAGTTTTACGACTATATTTTTTAGTCCCTCTTTATTAATTTAATGTCATCTTTTACATAATGACATCACTATTTCCCTGTTTTGAACTTTTTTATCTTAATTTATTTTTGTGATTTCCCTCTCTGGGTTGATATCTGGTTACTCTGTCCTGTGTTCTAGTCTTGGGTTGATGTCTGATATTATTGATTTTCTAACCAGAGAACTGCCTTTAGTATTCGTCATAGTTCTGGTTTGGTTTTTACAAATTCCCTAAACTTCTGTTTAGCTGGAAATGTCCTAATTTCACCTTCATATTTGAGAGACAGTTTTGCTGGATATGTGATTCTTGGCTGGCAGTTTTTTTTTTCCTTCAGTGCTTTATATAAGTCATCCCATAGCCTTTTGCCCACATGATTTCTGCTGAGCAGTCTGAGCTTATTCTTATTGATTCTCTTTTGTAGATGACTTTTCGTTTATCCCTAGCCACTCTTAAAATCCTCTTTATTTTTGGTTTTGGCATGTTTGATTATAGTATGCCTTGGTTTCTTCCTTTTAAACTGTATCTACTTTAAATGAGGTTTGATGAGCATCTTGAACAGATATCTTCTCATCTTTCATGATGTCAGGGAAGTTTTCTGCCAAAAAATCTTCAACAATTCTTTCTGTATTTTCTGTTATCCCTCCCTGTTCTGGTACTCCAATCACTCATAGGTTATTTCTTTTGATAGAGTCCCACATGAGTCTTAGGGTTTCTTCATTTTTTTTTAATTCTTTTATCTGATTTTTCTTCAAGTCTTTTATCACCAATGTCACCAATTCTGACTTCCATTTCTTCAATTCTGCTGCTCTGACTTTCTATTGAGTTAATTCTGTAGTTTTATTGTTAATCTTCTGAATTTCTGATTGCTGTCTCTCTATGGATTCTTGTTGCCTATTAAATTGTTCATTATATTCTTGAATAACCTTCTTAATTTCCTCAACTGCTTTATCTGTGTGTTCCTTGGCTTGTTCTGCATTTTACCTGATTTCCTTCCTGATCTCTTGAACAGTTCTGCATATTAATCTTTTGTATTCTACCTCTGGTAATTCCAGGAAAATATCTTCATCCAGAAGATTCCTTAGTTCTTTTTTTTTTTTTTTTTTTTTTTTGAGAGCTTGTTGGGGTGATCCTGGTCTGATTCTTTATGTGATTTGATATTGAATGTTGTCTCCGAGCCATCTGTAAGTTATTTATATGTGCATATTTTTACTTAGCTGTCTTAAATTTTTCAGAATCAACCTGACCCTTTATCATAAGTAGGTTATAAAACAGGAGAGCTGACTCAAAGACCTCATCTGTAGACAGGACGTGCGATCATTTGAAGGAGGCAACTCAGACCTCGAGCTCCAAATAGCAGAGCTAACCAAGGGGGGTGTATGATTCCAGAGAGTAGATCTCAACCAGAAACACAAAGTACATTCTCAGCATTCTTAAGGATATAATTAGAGGATAATTAACAGTGGTCATCTCAGTAGTGTTTCAGATGGAATGAACAGTATCTACAAATATAAACTTTGCAGGGGAGAGAAAGAAAGCATTCCTTCTTCTAATGTAAAAATGCCTAGAGAATATAGACAGATAGTGACAAGAATATTTATTCCATTAATTTGAAGGGATTGTATTTCTCTGAATTCCTGTTCTGACATAAGCATTGTATAGTTTCTAAGTAAAAATGTAATCAAAGTTATTTTTTTAATAAAAGCACGTTTTTTTAGTAAAAGTCGTTCAAGTAATCTTATTTTACCCTGGAAATTTAAAATTTCCCTTTGTTCTTTAGCCATTCTAAACAGATGGCACCATTATTTAATTTGTAGCAAAAACCCAATACCATAAGGCTTTTTTATGTACAGTGTACCACACGAAGTCTCAGTCTTCTGCCCCCTTATCCTCTTACCCTGCTGTGTTTTCTTCTTACCACCTACTTGAAATTTCATTATATATTCATTTGTTTTTTTCTTACTCTATTTTCCGGTAGATTGAAAACTCCATGAGAACAGTAACTTTGTTTTATTTACTGTAGTAGCCTCAGGAACTAGAGTAGTAGTTGATGAATATTTATTTATTGAGTTCATGAATTAATGAGTGAGTGTCACCAAGTAAGGAATAGATCATTATGGACTGCTTGCATGCCATTAGCTCACTACTCTACAGAGAAGATAAATATGGCTGATTATGTATTAGTGTTTGCCATGACACAGATTTTAGTTATTTCACAAGTTCAGGTCTTCATTAAACAATAATCTCAACGGTAAGCCACAACAGAAAAATGATTATAATTTGTTTAGGGCTGCTACTACCTACTTGAAAGGGGACCCATCCTGATTTCTTTTCTAGTCAGGAAAATCAGTGTTTTCATGACTGCATTTTATATTGTACCGGGAATAAAATACAGTATATTTAATGTTCAGACAATTGGCCATTTCCTAATAAAGAAATAAGATATTATATATATCTCCAAAGCAAAATGTTCTTTGTAAGATATATTGTATATAATTCTAAAATAAGATGTCTTTTGTGTTTACAGATTTTATATGTGTAAGTGACAATAAAAATTGTGCAAAAGTTAGACTCCAGTTTTTCGGAAAATCTTAATAGATTGTTAAGTGTTTTTGAAATACATTGTATATTTTGGTTTTATAAAAGTGATATCATTATATCATAGAAATATCAAAGAAATAAAATGTCAATGTATTTATATTATTTTGTAAATTTTAATATTGACAAAAATCACAAATATGGTGAAAGAAGATGACCTAATAGATATTCGTTTGTGTATTTGTGTTTTTAAATGTGGAGTGAGATATCTCTCTGGTTTGCTGCTCATGGATGGTGACTCAAGGCTGTGTGTTTCTTGCCCTTACCGATCTGTAGCCAGGAGAGTTTTCGTCAAGCATAGCTTCTTAGAAAGGATTAAAATACTGGAAATGAAGAAGTTTAAGAGTGTACATTTATAGTTCAGATCACATCCCAAAGAGAAATATACTTAATTTTGAGTGTGTCCAAAAAAAAAAAAAAAAAAAACCCAGTGCCGTCGAGTGACTCTTAGCACTCTAGTGTGGAATAATTCAAAGTTAATGGCATCTCCATAGAAATGAATGCAGGATTCAAATTGGTAGTAATTCCATAACCTAAAATATATTTTTGTTAGTGATCAGTCCTATTTATGCAATCTTAGCAAACTCTGCATCGACCACTATTGTTCCTCTTTTCCCTTTTTCTTTAATAGCCACTTTAAACTTAAGTTCATCCTACCAAATTCCCCCCAAAACTAGGAAGTAATATTTCCAAGTTGTCTCTCACTCATCTTGGGAAACATTTTCTCTAATTTATCACACTTTAAACAAGTTGTTAGCATTAATTAAATGTGAAGTAAAACAACATAAACTAAAAGAGCCCCTTGGTATGAAGAAATGATACAATATGATTAACTTAGAAATGCACAAATGATATCTCTTTCCTATAATGATTAATTGCAAAATAATCACAGTAAAATTTCAGTAAACTTTAAGTAAACTCAGTTGTATAAATGTAAATGTATAACTCTCAGATGATTAGCAAGAGATTACTTAACGATGCTTTATAAAAACAAACTGCATTTTATGTAGTCTGGCCATTTTTTTTTTCCACTTATCAGTAGTAAGTAGTTTTGTTGTCTTTTTTATCTAATGCATCTTTGGAAATGTGTAACTTGATATTTTGCAAATATTTTAATCATCTTATCCAGTTATATAACGAATAATATCCGTTTATTCATCTGTTTAATTAAGCAATTAAAATAGAAGTATTATGCAATTCTAAGGAAAGATAAATGAGGAAATTAATTATTTCAAGAGCTGAAGCAAGGGTGTGTGCCATGAATGGGAAAGGAAATGGCAGATGGAGGAACCAAATATTAGTAAATCCCAGTTTATTGGTTAAACATAAGTGGACTAATACAACCGCCGTAACACATCATGTAATGACTGGTCTTGACTGCATACTATGGTTTACATGTATAATATAGTTTCTTGTCTGTTTCTTAATTATTTAGGAACTATGGCTACTTTTTTTTTTTATGGCTACAGTTGTTATTATTTCTCTACAGTTATTATTTATTCTCTAATAGTGTTTCCCAGGGTGCATAGGGTTCAGGAAAATCCCACCGTGAATAGCATAAGGTTAAAATTTGAAGAGGAGTCAAATTATACATGTGCTATCTGACTGGAGATCTATATTTGAATGAGGTGTGGAAGCCCTGTATGCTGCACATTATAGGGGTAGAGGGGAGATGTTAAAGGCTGATTGTCTAGTTGTGAATGGGCTTCCAGTCTATTTTGCATCACCTGAAATACTCACTTCTTTTTCCCTCTCCAGTTGCCCCCATGATAACATACAGCAACCCAAATTTTTACTACTGTCAGGTTTAGGGCCACTCACTGCCTGGGTCTTTTAGGGGCTCTATCTTCCAGATGCCTATTTTTGTTTGTTTGCTTGTTTTTGTTTTTTCATTAAAATTTTGCCTATAAAGACAACACTTAGCTACAAAATGAAGGGAGTTATGACTACTAATCACCAGAAGATATTTAGTCCAATGTTATTTATAATAAAATGTGGAAACAGTCTCAAAATCCAAAATTGGGAAATGGTAAAGTAAAATAGTCTACATCTATAGAATGAAATATTATACAACTGTTAAAATGGTATTTTTTAAGAAGTTTAACAGAAAGAATACATGTGATATGGAAAAATTAAGGATGCAATACTGGAAGCATGGTATGATCTAAATTTTGAGTAAAGTGTATTCTTACACAAAGAAAAGGAAACATACCTTTTATAATATTGCTGTTATTGGTTTTTACATTATGGATAATTTTTATTTTCTTCTTTATTCAATATTTTTCCCCCTCCTGCAATAGTCATTGAATCATCCTTTTATAATCAGAAAAGAAAAGCTTTCTTAAAAATAGTGTTTGAAGAAAGAGATAATGCAGGTACTACTCTGATACATGAGATTGCTATGAGTCAAGATCAATTCCACGGCACCTAACAACAACAACATGGTATAAATTATGGTAAACAGTTCCATTTCTCTTTCAAGATAAGAAAAGAAAGGAATTATTTCAATCTGTAGCAGGATTGGAAAGATTTGTATGAATTCTTTTATTCCAAATATTGTGAGGAACAGAGTCTACTGTCTCTCTTACTAGAGATAATGTGAAATAAAACAAAAAGTTAGAATATCTTCTTCAGATCCTGTCCAGGTCTGTAATGCCAACAATATGCTTGACTAAGAAAACCATTCTTTGGGTCTCAGACCCTCTTTGACATCATCTTGTAAGAATTTAGAGATACTGTTTAAACCACAACTTATTCTTTTAAAAATGTGATACAGTCTCCTCACCTGTACATAATGTATTGCCTCATAACATAGCAAATGATGTCTTTCACCAGATCATTATTTGTAATTGTGATAACTACAAAATGACAATTAATTTGACGCACATGTATTGTATATCTGTTTTATGTCAGGCACAGTTCTAGGCTCTGGCAGTTCAGATTAATTTGTTGTAGGTTTTATTTAACTATACATGTTTGTAAATACTAATTCTACACCCATTGCAATCTGCCTTCCAGCCCTATTATGTCTCTCTAACAAATTACCCATAAATTGCCAATATCTTTTAAGTGGTGTAATCTATTACCTACATTTCAGTCCCCATCAAGGACTACATCTTCTTTGTGGAGTTAGTCTTCTCCTTTGTATTTTTACTGGTTTTTCTCTTCTTTCCTTGACCATATATTGCAAGAATTTCTATACCTTAGTATTAATAATCCCAAAGCTTAAGTCCTTTTTCTTCCATCTTCTCATCCATTCACACAACTTCAACCAGATTCATATTGACTGTCAACCAGACTCTTTCAACTAGATGTCCAGTAAAAAAAAAAAAAAAGCCAGCTGCTGTTGAGTTGATTCCGACTAATGGCAACCCCATTTGTGTCAGAAGTTTTCAATGTCTGATTTCTTTCAGACTAGGTTGCTAGGCCTTTCTTCTGAGATACCTCTGGTTGGATTCAAATTACCAACTTTCATTTAAGGCTGTACCATTCAGGGACTCCCAGATGTCCTGTATCAAAAACAAAACAAAACTTATTGCCATGGAGTTGATTCCAACTCATAATGACCCTAGAGGACAGAGTATAACTGCCCTTGGAGTTTCTAAGTCTGTAATCTTTATGGAAGCCAACTGCCACATTTCTCTCCACAGAGCAGCTGGTGGGTTCCAACCACTGACCTTTTGGTTAACAACCAAGCACTTTACCACTGTACCACCAGGACTCCTTCAGATGGCTTAAATAGGTACTTTATACTTAATATGTCTAAAATTCTTTCATTATTCTTTTCCCCCACCCTGCCAAACCTGTGTCTCTTGTATTTGTTAACTCAGTTCATGAAATTTCTACCCCCCAACTGTCTTGGTTATCTAGTGGTGCTATAACAGAAATACCACAAGTGGATGGCTTTAAAAAACAGAAGTTTATTCTCTCATCATTTAGGAGGCCAGAAGTCTGAATTCAGGGTTCCAGCTCCAGGGAAAGGCTTTCTGTCTCTGTCAGGTATGGGGGAAGGTCCTTGTCAACAGTTTTCCCCTGGTCTAGGAGCTTCTTAGCACAGTGACCCTCAGTCCAAAGGACACACTCTCTTCCCGGCTCTTCTTTCTTGGTGGCATGAGGTCTCTGTCCTCTCTGCTCGATTTTCTCTTTTATATCTTAAAAGAGGTTTACTCAAGATACAACCTAATCTTCTAGTTTGAATAGTGCCTCATTAACATAACTGCCTCTAATCCTTCCTCATTAACATCATAGAGGTTAGGATTTACAACATGTAGGATAATCACTTCAGATCACAAAACAATGGACAACCATCCAATACTGGGAATCATGGTACAGCCAAGTTGACACACATTTTGGGGAGACACAATTCATAGCACCCACTAATTAGAAACGACAGAATTGTTCTTGATTGTTCCTATTTTTCATTCCCAAGTCCAATTTGTGCTTACCTTGCTTGTTTTTAATAGTCTCTCTTAAAATGATCTCCCAGACCACTTGATCATCTTGATTCTCACTGGCACGTTTTTACCTTAGATCCATCCTCTCATTCACATCAGTCTTGCTACTTGCACTGTCTTCCTCGCCTCACCACAGAGACACATATGCTTTGTCTAAAATATTGTGGGAGTTATCTTTCTAAAATATGGATCTAAGCATATGGCCTTGTATGTTTTCTTATTGCCTAAAAGATAAACCAAACCCATTGGAATCAAGTTGAGTCAATTCCAACTCATGGTGACCCTGTATGCTACAGTAGAACTGCTCCTTAGGTTTTCGTGGATTTAATATGTACGGCCACCACCTGTCTGTCAGTTTGTTGTACCGTGGTGACTTGTATCTTGCTGTGATGGTGGAAGCTATGTCTCTGGTATTTCAAATACCAGCAGGGTCACCCATAGTGGACAGGTTTCAACAGAGCTTCCAGACTAAGACAAACTAGGAAGAAGGATCTGGTGATCTACTTCCAAAAAACTTAGCCAATGAAAACCTTATGGATAACAACAGAATATTGTCCAGTATAGTGCTGGAAGATGAGTCACTCAGGTGGGAAGGCAGTCCAAATACGATTAGGTAAGAGCTTTCTGCTCATTATAGATTCGACCTTAGTGACATGGATGGACTAAAGCTTTCAGGATCTTCATTTACTAATATGGTACAACTCAAAGTGAGTAGTAATAGTTGCAAACATCCATTAGTAATCAGAATGTGGAATATACACAGTATGAATCAAGGAAGACTGGAAGTCATACAAAATGAAATGGATGCTTGAAGATTAATATCCTAGACATTAGTGAGCTGAAATGGACTGATATTGGTCATTTTGAACTGGGCAATTATATTGTCTATGACAAATTGAAGAGAAACCACGATGCATTCGTCATCAAAAAGAATATTCCAAGTTCTAGCCTGAAGTACAATGCTGTCAGTGATAAGGTAGTAGCCATACGCCTACAAGGAAGGCAATTTAATATGAATAGTATTCAAACACACCAACTACTGTCAAAGATAAAAAAAATTAAAGATTTTTATGAACTGCTGCAGTCTGAAATTCATCAAAGATGCATTCAGGGAGCATCCATAATTACTCATAATTGGAATGTGAAAGTTGCAAAGAAATAAGATGGATCACTAGTTGGAAAATATGGCCTTGATGATAGAAAATGTCAGAAATCACATGATAGAATTCTGCAAGACCAATGACTTATGTATCAGAAATACATTTTTTTCAACAACATAAGTGACAGTTACATACGTGGACTTCACCAGATGGAATACATAGGAATCAAATTGACTACATAAAAAAAAAAAAAAAAAAAAGTTTTTTTTTTTTTTTTTTTATGGAAAGAGACAGTAACCAAAGTCCAGAAGAGTTGCGGGATGACATCAAGGGCATCATACATGAAGAAAGCAAAAGGTCATTAAGAAGACAAGAAAGTAAAGACCAAAATGGATGTCAGAAGAGACCCTGATACTTGCCCTTGAGCACAGGGTAGCTAAAGCAAATGGAAGAAATAATGAAGTAAAAGAGCCAAACAGAAGATTTCAAAGGGCAGATTTAGACTATAAGGCAAAGTATCATAATGAAATGTGCAAGGACCTGGAGTTAGAAAATCAAAAGGGAATACCCTCAGTATTTTTCAAGCTGAAAGAATTTAAGAAAAGATTTAAGCCTTGTTTTGCAATATTGAAGGATTGTATGGGCAAAACTGAATGATACAGGAAGCATTAAAGGGAGATGAAAGGAATACACAGAGTCACTGTATCAAAAAGAATTGGTCGATGTCCAGTCATTTCAGGAGTTAGCATATAATCAAGAACCGATGGTACTGAAGGAAGAAGTCCAAGCTGCACTGAAGGCATTGACACAAAACAAGGCTCCAAGAATTAACACCAACTGAGATGCTTCAACAAATGGATGTTGGATGCACTCACTCAATTTTGAAGACAGCTACCTGGTTACCTGACTAGAAGAGATCCATATTTGTGCCCATACCAAAGAAAGATGATCAGCAGAATGCAGAAATTATCAAACAATATCGTTAATATCACATGCAACCGAAATTTTGGTGAAGATAATTCAAAAATGACTGCAGATTTACATCAGTAGGGAACTTCCAGAAATTGAAGCCAGATTCAGAAGAGTACATGGAACAAGGGATATCATTGCTTGATGTCAGATGGATCTTGGCTGAAGCAGAGAATACCAAAAAGATGTTTATCTGTGTTTTATGATCTACACAAAGAGATTCGACTGTGCAGATCATAACAAATTACGAGTAACATTGCAAAGAATGGGAATTCCAGAACACTTGATTATGCTCATGTGGAACCTGTACATAGATCAAAAGTCTGTTACGGGAGTAGAACAACGGATACTACGGGGTTTAAAATTGGAAAAGTCGTGTGGCAGGGTTGTATTCTTTCACCATCCTTATTTAATCTGTATACTGAGCAAATAATCTGAGAAGCTGGACTCTGTGAAGAAGAGTGGGACATCAGGATTGGAGGAAGACTAACTAACAGCCTGTGATATACAGATGATACAATCTTCCTTGCTGGAAGTGAAGATAAGTTAAAGCACTTACTGATGAAGATCAAAGACTACAGCCGTCAGTATGGATTACACCTCAACATAAAGAAGACAAAAATCCTCACAACTGGACCAATGAACAACATCATGGTAAAAGGAGAAAATATTGAAGTTGTCAAGGATTTCATTTTTTTTTAATCAATGGCACCCAACAACAACAATGTATTGCCAGAAAAAAAAAAACAAATCTGTCCAGTACAACCAGAATGTTTCTTAGAAGCAAGGATGGCAAGCCTTCTTCTCCATTGCTTTGGACGTGGTATCAGGAGGGACTGATCCATGAAGAAAGACGTCATGCTTGGTAAAGTAGAAGGTCAGTTAAAAATAGAAAGACCCTCAACAAGATGGACCGACATGTGGCTGCCACAATGGGCTCAATACTTAGAATTGTGAGGATGGCACAGGACTGGGCAATGTTTC
Source organism: Elephas maximus indicus (assembly GCF_024166365.1). Lineage (NCBI taxonomy): Eukaryota > Metazoa > Chordata > Mammalia > Proboscidea > Elephantidae > Elephas > Elephas maximus. The sequence continues at coordinate 143,353,703 of NC_064821.1, forward strand.
CTTCTGCTATGCATAGGGTCACTAGATGTTGGAGACAACTGGATGGCACCTAACAATAACAATCTTCACGCGAGCAGATCTCCTGTGGTGCTGCTAGGTGGGTTCGAACTGCCAACCTTTAGGTTAGCAAATGAACACAAACCGTTTTCGCCTCCAAGGAACCTGTCTAAAAGAGAAAGCATACATTATTTAGGAAACTAGCTGTAAGCTCTAGCTGAACCATGTAGACATGTTTCCTCCCTACCCTCTTCATATGAACTTTTTTTTTTCTTTCTATTTCTCAGCATATCATGCCTTCCCGTCTCTTCCTATGTATTCCTTCTCCATGTGTTGTTCTGCAGGGCCTGACCCAGGCTGTGCCATTTCAGGTGTCCTTCAAGGTTCCAAACTGGAATCACCTTCACAGTCAAGTCTTTTTCCCCCCTCCCCAGACATAAATAAAATAAGCATACCTACTTCTAAGTTTTAATTCATTTTATACATACCCCTAGTAAAGCACATGGTATTTTGTTACTTATATATCAGTTTTTTTTGTTTGTTTTTTTATATCACTTTTCTATACCAAAGGAGCCTTTGTGGAGCAGTGGTTAAAGCCCTCGGCTGTTAAGCAAAAGGTCAGTGGTTCGAACCCACCAGCAGCTCCATTGGAGAAAGATGTGGCAGTCTGCTTCTGTAAAGATTTACAGACTTGGAAACCCTATGGGGGCAGTTCTACTCTGTTCTATAGGGCCACTATGAGTTAGAATTAACTTGACGACGGTGGATTCTTATACTAAAGTAAAATTGTTTGTAAAGTCTTCATGCTTAGCTGCTCATAGAGGATGGTCAGCCTTCAACAGGAAAATTTTGTTTTTGTATCAGTTCCTGCACTTTACAAAGCACCCTTGCCTTCCCAGGGACAAGAGCATGTAAATGCAGCTGGCATCAGTGTGATAGTATACTTTGGCAGGATTCCATGAATCTTGGAATGTTGCTTCCAAAAGCACCCTTGTCATATGGACTGTCACTATGTCAAAAACTCTGAGTTTAACAAAGCAGTACTAACCTGGTATAGAAATCATGCTGAACGTCTCCAGTTCATGCCTCTGAGCGGTTTCCTAGCTTCATTTTATTGGTTCAGTGACTAATAGAAAACATGTAGAAGGGCTTATCTGGCTACCTGCTTAGACATGAGACATATTCCAAGCCTGCCGTATACAGCAACTGGCTTGTGCTCTGAAAGGTCATCAAATTTTAATATATTTTACTTATTTATAAAGAAGATAAAGAGGAGGAAGAGGGAGCAAGGAGGAGGGGGGTGGGTAGTGGATGGTGCATGTGCCGAGTTTAAGGACTTTGGTCCAGATATAACTTGGTCTTACCACAAAGGACAAAGCAATAAGGATTATATGAGTTACATTTGTGATTTCTGCTGGTATGTTAAAAAAAAAAAAAAAAAACCTACTGCTGTCGAGTCGATTCTGACTCATAGTGATGCTATAGGACAGAGTAGAACTGCCCTATAGGATTTGCAAGCCTGTGAGTCTTTACGGAAGTAGACTGCCACATCTTTCTCCCATGGAGCAACTGGTGGGTTCGAACTTTTGGTTAGCAGCTGAGCGCTTAACTCCTACATCACCAGTGTTCCTTTCCATGTAAAGATGTAGGAATACTAGACACTGGAGATGTATAAGATAAAGTCTTCTCTGCAGTGCTGAATGTTGCCTTTGCCCTGATCATCTAAAAACTTAATTAGGTGCTGTTGCATCTAGATATTAATAATATTAATAACATAGCCCAGTAAGGTTCACCATAGCACACTTGTTTTAAGTGAAGAAAAAAAAAAATATATTGCAAAGTTTTAAACTGTTTGAATCTAGTAGTTCTTTGGGTACTTTACATTTGTTGAATATTGCAAAAGTAAACAGCCATCTGTTTTAGTACCCATATGATTTTGTGTATCAAGCAGCTTGAGGATTTTTTTCCCCATGCAAGTTTCATCAACTGTTTTATCAACAATGTAGGCTTTAGGCACTTTCGTAAAGTTGAGTTAGGATAAATGAAAGATTCTTGTCGAATTGGTAATCATGCAGGTATTCAGAGTGAAAAGGAGATCATATTTTAATTTAATTTCACTGCCTTAAGATATTTTTCCTTGTGGGCTATATTACCATTCTCTGTTTACATATCCATCTTTTGAGAAATCATAGCTACTCTTAATACATTTGAAATCAAGCTTTGCTGGCTCTGGATGATATATATTGTGTCTTTCTGCAGAAGTCTCGAGTTATGTCAGGGCTTGCTCATTATGACATATTCAAACTCTACATGATTTATAGATGAAGAGAGACATAGTTATTCCAAAGGCCATTTCTTATGTAGTCTATTGATTCTGACAAATTTTCGGTGTCCTAAGTGGTTATAACTTGAATGTGAGTTCTTTGAGGATAAAGTTGATGCCTTACTCTTGCAATTCCCATATTTCATGGAACATTTGGGGGTAATTATTAGGTGCCAAATAAAAATTAACCCATTGCCGTCAAGTCGATTCTGACTCATAGCGACCCTATAGGTCGGAATGGACTCAACAGCAATGGGTTTTTTTTTTTTTTTTTTTGGTTTAAATAAAAATCGACATTTCCTTGCTGTATAGTCCATGAAGCTATAGGCTTGCAATGCACATAGCTCTTTTTCAAAGGAAGGTAACTAGAGGCAGTAGCTTTCACAGGAGTTGCCACAATAGCATGCGTCTTGACTATCTGAATGACAATTCAGTGGACTAGATATGGGTGTTCTGAACAAAAGGCAAATGCCTACAGACTAAGACAGAAGTCAGCATTCCATAAAACAGTATGGTACCATACCATAGGCAATATGTTCACTCTGGATACTTAGTACTGGAGAGTGGAAACTGCCTGTTATCATTTAGAGCTCTTATTTGCAGCAACAGAAACAGACTGTGGCTGTCAGAAGGGGAAAGATTTATCATCAGGATACTAGGGATCTCACAAATTCAAGGAAGGCGGGAAGAATCAGGTGTAGCAAATGGGCAGAAACCAAAAGGAAGCAGGTAATAGGTGGCAAGAATTGTCCAGCTAAGGTACCGCCCCTACCAGGACTGATGTCTATCACTACTGCTCTTTGGATGCTGCCAGGAGACAGTTACCACACACCACCACAAATAAGAGTTAACCACTTCTTTTACTGTGAGATTCAAGTTCCCATCAGAAGCTTCCAATTGCCAGAGGGTGGAGAGAGAAAAACTTTCTCTTCAATGGCTTATGTAATGGGGGTATTTCTGTATCCTACCAATATTTCATACAGTGAGAATTTTCCACAAATAGATGAAGTGTTGGACAGCCAAAAAAATAAAAGAACTGCACTGTCTGTATTAAATCTTCTCCTCTGTGGGTTTGATTTTGAGATATATATATTCTATAGTAAATAGCAGAAACATTTAACTGGAGAACCAATTGGGCAATATAGAAAAAAAGGAAACATGAGGAAAAGTGGAAAAGGAGATGCTGAGAAATAAAAGCAAATTCATAGTTTCTGGTCCTTGAAGCAGTAGAACAAGAGCTGTTCTTTGTCACTAGCATCACTGGCGGGTCATATTCTACAAGATGGATGAGAGACATCTCAGTTCCTAGAGGCCTGGCTCTTCCTTTGCTAAAAGCATTTCACCTACTTTCTTACTTCTCCGTATATCCTTGTAATAAGCCCCAACGGTGGAGGTAGCCTTGTCATGCTTCCTTTCCTTGACATGTGAACAACTTTTAAAAATAGAAAACCTCTTTTTTACCTATTTATATCCATCTATATAAACATAAAAATCAAACCGGTTGCCCTGATTTGATTCTAAGTCATGGTGACCCCATGTGTGTCAGAGTAGAACTATGCTCTGTAGGGTTTCCATGGCTGACTTTCTGGAAGTAGATCACCAGGCCTTTCTTCTGAGGTGCCTCTGAGCAGACTCAAATCACCAACCTTTTGGTTAGCAGCTGAGTGTATAACTGTTTGCGCCACCCAGGAATACCATCATTCTCTATCTTAATTTTATGATATGTATCCTTATAAACTACCACGGGAAGCATAAATAAATCATTTAATAAAGATTAAGCTAGATTCAAGATTGCTTAAATTTTAGGTAAAATCTAGCATCCATGAACATTATACTTACAAAAGGCCAAGATTAATATCTCCTCACATTTTCACACAAAGAGTTTTCAAGAAAATCACCCCACTTTTCCTTTTCAGCTCAAAGAGGGAAATAGGTCCACAGAATGGGGGGAGGGAGGCGGGCAGTATTTCTTTCTAGCTCTTACAGCAGCAGCAGGAAAAAACCCTTAAGGAACTGTACCAGCTTGTTATGGATGAGCTCCCCTTAGCTGAAACCATTTATAGTCGAGGGATTGAGATTTTCTTCACTACGGTATTTAATATTGCCTCAACAGTAATTCCTTCTTGCTAGGATTTCATAAAGTTCCCAGGACAGAAGCATGACTTCCTTAGACTCTCTTCATCCTGAATATAACAGCATCGTGGGTGCTCCAGGGCAGAATGTTGTTCTTCACTAATCTTCTCCCTCTGTTGACAAATCATTCACACCAATACGGGATTATAAAGATACTGAGGTTTTGTGCTATGGTTGTTTTCTAACTGTAGTCCTTGGATGCAGGCTGAGTCAACAGACCAGCAGATGTATAAAACATCCATTGTTACAATGTTTACACTAATGCTTTGCATTAAGAAAACAAATGCCAAGCTGTCTGAAATCTGCAAATAGTAAAAACACCTTATTATACACTTAAATACGCGCTTGCCCTTCTCTAAAATGTTTCCATACACAGTAGTGCAAGTAACTGCCTGTACTCCGTTACCCGCTGAAGTCTTTTTAGTGTGTTCCAAGCAGTGTTTGGGAAACCTGCTGGGATTCAGTTGGACCTAGCTGGTCCACAATTTTAAACACTTTCTGGTGTTATCAGCATGTAGATAACCTGTTTTTCCATATTTTACGATATTCCAGGTGACGGTGCATGACCTCATTAATAAGCAAAATATGGGCAGCACCCTTTTTCACATGGTGGATTGTATTAGAATTTCAATTCACAGGTAAATGCATGCCATATCTGAGGAAAACTTCAAGGTCTTTATTATTTATAACAGGAAATCTCAGAGATTCTGATAATGCTATAGCATTTCAGATTATTTCTAAGAGTATGTAGCATGAAACTTGGCACATATGTTGGCATATACTGCACATATAATGGCAAATATTGCTGAACTGATGAAGCCACGCTGTACAAATTATTTTTGTTATTTTCATTTACTTAGAAGAAAATCAGGAATACAAAATTATTGGGTTCAGAATAACCAGCTGCCTTAGGCACTATGTGTTAGGTTAGTTTTTTCTGTTTGTAGAATTTTATATGAATGTAATCATACAACATGTATGTGTCTGGCTTCTTAGCATAATTTTTTTTTAATTAATCCAGGTCGTTGGTTTGTTCAATAGTTTGTGTTCTTTTTATTGCTGAATAGTATTCCATTGTGTGGATATACCACCCTTCGTTTGTCCATTCACCTACTGATGGATAATTGGGTTGTTTTCAATTTTGACTGTTTCGAAAAAAGCTGCTATGAACATTCATGTGCAAGTCTTTGTGTGGGTATAAGTTTTTTGTTTCTCTTAGATATATAAGTAAGAGTGAAATTATGGGTTGATAAGAAGCTGCCAAACTATTTTCCAAAGTGGTTGTACCATTCTTAGAATTCTTAAGTCAGTAAAACTGATGCCATAAGGACACATGCTAATGCATGAGTTAATTTAAAACATCTCCATTCCAACACTCAGTTTTTTTTCATTTACTAATAATTCTGCCTGGAGCAAATAACTCTTTCTGTCCTATCTGACACAGAAGGATAAATGCATTACTGTTGCCTATTATTTTAAAGCTACATCTAGTCTTACAGGTGTAAATGAAGCAGAAGCCTTTTACAGTTCCAGTTTACAATTGATAGCTGAATTTCACTTTCGGGAGCAATTTTGAAAAGACGATGATGGTTTGGGACATGATGATGGGAAAGAAAATTAAGAAGTTAAAATTGGTACTCAAAATGATCTGAGCCTCAATTCTTGCATTCAGGAAAGTGGACATAATAAAAATGCCAGCCACCTCTTGGCATGTCAGGTGAATTAAGACTTAGGCATCCCTTAGCGGAAAACATTTTGTAAGTGGTAAAATTTTTCATTGGATTCATTGCAATGCCAGTTTCTAAGAACTCCATTTTAAAAAGAATTGTACTGAGTGAAAATTACCAGGTAAATTGGAGAGAGATGTTTCTTCAAGTCAAAAATTTCACTTGTAATTTAAGCTTATCAAGAAATTCTCACAAGCTCATTCTCTAGTGCTTGCTCCTTTGTATAAGACATGCAACCAAATGCCCTAAGTAATTGACAGAAATGCCTATCTCACAATGGAGAGATCACCTTGGGGCCTCACAGGCAACAGGGTGGATCATTTATGGAGCCCCCTGAGAACATATAACTAGACACACACTAATTAGTAGAATTAAACCTCATTATCATATGGCCCAGATAAGACAATAAGCCTTAAAAGTAACCAGTTTTAAACAATGGACATGATTGTTGCAAACAATCTACTCTGCACTACATTTTCTAGTCTTTGCTCTTGTCATTGTTTGGTTTTCATAGGATTCTGTGCCAGAGCATATTAATTGCAGGCAGACACAGGGATGCTTTACCTTAAAGTTGTCAAATAGGCCAAATTAGCTCTAACCTGCTTTTATCCTCTTTTCAGTATTTCACGTATCTGATCTGATACCTTCACCTTATATAGTACCTTCAAGACTATCATTTGCCCTCCAGGCCCCAAGGGCTTCAGTGCCTTTCCCCTCATAATACTACACACAGCCATAACAGAAAACCTATTTTGTCACCTCAGAGCTTTTTGGCTGATCAATAAATAACAAAAAGGTGATGGTGGTGTTTGTTTGCCTGCGAGTTAATTCCAACTCACAGTGACCCTACAGGACAGAGTAGGACTCAATAGTCTTTACGGGAGCAGATCTTCAGGTCTTTCCTCCTGAGAAGCTGTTACTGGGTTCAATCCGCATGTCTTTCAGTTAGCAGCTGAGTTATTAACCTTTGTGCTACCAACACTCCTTACAAAAGAGTTAACAGGTTTAAAGAAGTACACACACACATACATGATAGCTGCTGTGGGAGAGATTGCAAATTATGGTTAATGGTGGACATTACTGATACCTGTATAAGGAGCCAATAAAAACTTGGAGATCCAGGTAGAGTTTTTGTGATTAGACACATTAAAAGACTTGTTAAGCTATTTTTTGCATATTTGTCTATAATTTTTCTTCAGAATTATTGCAAGTTTGTAAAATAGTCTTCTTATATTTGATGTTTTTAGATATTACGTATCATCAAAAAATCCAACCTTAAACCTAGACACTGACTATATTTTGATGGAAATACAAAGAGAGAGAGAAAAGGGAGAGAGGGAGAAAAATGGAAAATATGCTGTTTACAAGCATTCATGACACAACAAATATTTGTTGAGTACCTAGTATTTTTAGTACTAGAAATAGAAGAGCAGTCCAGAACTGTTTTGTTTTATTCGCTTTTTGTGTTGACACTATCAAGTCTCGATTTGTCTGAGAGATGCTAGTAACTGTACCTTTCCTATTCTGAGGATTTTGGGGGGAATTAGAGATTATCTAAAATTTACTCATTTCAATAAAATTCTAAAAACTAGCTTATTAGGAATGGGCAAAGCCATCTGATGCTATCAGTAGAAAATAAGAAAGTCAAAATGTAGTAACTCTATAAATTGCTTGTACATCTTGAACGTTCATATCAGAAGTGTGAGGAAACCAGCAAAGTGTGAATAGTCGTAGCCTATGTTTTAATTCCCCAAAGTATACAGATTCATTTTATCATGTTATTATATACTCCACATTTCTAGTTGTATTAGAATATTTCTTTTATGCCTGTCAAACAAAACTTCACAGTTTACAGAAGAGGCATTCATTTTTGCAATAATGTGGGTCAAAAGTTGTTAAGAAGATTCTCGAGTAATCAAATTTTGTTTCAGCAACTTATAATGATTAGTCTGCAGCTGGTTTGGCTCACTGTGAAGATGAGACATATCTGAATACCATCAACTTTACTCATAAAACTATCCAAACCCATTGCTGTTGAGTCGATTCCGACTCATAGTGACCCTACAGGACAGAATAGAACTTCCCCATAAGGTTTCCAAAGAGCAGCTGGTGGATTTGAACTGCTGACGTTTTGGTTAGCAGCCGAGTTCTTAACCACTACGTCACAGAAGGGTCAAATTATAATATCTTGAAATAGACACATGATTCGAGTAAATAATAGTAGCCAAGTAACATTTTTTTTTAAAAACTAAAAAACTTTGAGTAGATTCCAAATTGTTAAACAGTGAGTAAAACGTACTCATTTAGAATAGTTAACTAGATAAAGTGAAAATCAACAGAAAAAAATCTGACAAATGTTTGAGGTAAATTATAAAGACATGTTGGTCAATAGTATTGAGAGCCACTTAGAAACCACTGTATCAGAATATTAGTGTTTACTCTATTGGAACCAAATAATATTTTACATTTGTTTTGGTAATTTTTATCAGGCTACCATCCATGTATTATGCAAATCAAGTGATCTTTAGATTATTGTCAAATTCTGCCTTAAAGCTTTCACAAAGGACGCGCAATTCATATCATCTAGAGTTACTGTCATTTCTAGGCTAAGTCCCATGGAAATTCATAACTTAAAAATGAAAGTCACAAAGATGCAACTGCCTTCATAATGCCAATGCAGCAGTTATAAATATTTCATGAACACTCCATGGGCAGGGACAGATCTCCATTTTCATGAGTTAGAATTTGTACAGCTAAGTCTCCAGGTTTTACTATTCATAAAGCACAGTATGCCCCATACAGCATTCCATATAGTGGGTTTTTTTTTTAATATTTATGTTTAATGAAGAAATTACTGTGTTGAAAAGAGAACAAGCCAAGCCAAAGACTTCTAGTTAAAATTATTCAGTTTTGCCGAATAGAGATGATAACAATGAACAGAAATTACCTCACTGCAGCATCTCAGCACATAAATGCATAAGTTTTAGGGTAATACAGGAGGAAGGATGAAGCCTAAGTGAAAAGATCCTTTCTAAAGGTTATAACATTAGAAATCTCATCTTAAAAGAATTTGAAAGGTTAAAATGCAAGGTGCAAATTCCTTACACATGAAAATATTATTTACAAATGATATACTTGCTTACTGTTTTATAGTTTAAATGTATGTCTATATTTTTCTGGGTTTTTCTTTTATTAAAAAAAAAACATTTTAACTTACTGAGATAATATTACCAAGTTCAATAATGAATTGCTATTGCATATTTTAAGGTAATTTATCAAAGCACATTATCAGTGCCTGTCAGAATAAATTTTGTGCTAAAAGTAATGAAAAAAAAAGGACTATTGTATGTGTTGAAATCAAAGAACAGCACGACAGTAAGTTATTTTCAGTGGAAAAGGATAGGTGATTGCCCTCTAAATGATACTTGTCCCGTGAGAAAATAAAAGCCTGAAAAATCACAGGAAACAGGCACAAGAAAATGTCTGTTCCTTGCTTTTAAAAATGAGCATTTGATATTTTATTTCATTTTTTGTCATTTTGATCAATGCTTTCAAGTAGATGAGTGTGGGAAAATGTTGTACAGATCTTAGTGACATTACAAAAGTAAGTTAGAGTTACTCATCAGCTCATACATAATCTAAGGCTGAATTATTCTGTATTAGTGTTTTAGTGTGTAGTACGTATCATGTTTAGATTAATTATTAAGTCAGAGATTGAGTTTCTTTGGAATACACTTTAGCAAGACTGAGTCTTCTAATAATGAAAACAGACCAGATTTAACATCATTCACCCAGGAGTGACTATTTTTATTTTTATTTTTTTTAATTAGGCTTGAACCAACAAGGTCACCAGAAATTCCGTAGTGTTTCCTGAACTTACCGCCAGAAGTTTATGTGTTATCCCTGATATTATTTAACTGGAAATGGGGAACTCTTTCTTCCTTTTGGTTCTTTGTAATTTTATTTCCAAAGGCCCCCTTGAGGAATTTAACCTTTATGTGATGAATTTGCAGTTCACTTGAAGTGTGTTAACCTTAGTTCCCTAATGAGTCTAGGTGCAACACTGAGGAGAAAAATTTGAGAAATATATCATGTAGCCCATTGTCAAGTTGAATTTGTCTTGCACATTTCCAGCATTGCTGTTGTTCTGGTACACATTTTGATCACAATTCTTTAATTATGTTCTATATTTAACTGACCTATTTGAACAGGATCCAGAGCTGGTGCGGAACATCTGTCGCTGGGTTAGGCAAGCTGTTCACATTCCTTTTTTTGCCAAGTTGACCCCAAATGTCACTGATATCGTAAGCATCGCAAGAGCTGCAAAGGAAGGTAAGGACTATGCTTGCCTCAGTTTTCCAGTTATATAAATATGGGCCTGATCTATGTAGCCATGCTAAAGGATATCTTTTTCCACAAACATAATTGTATTTCTTTGTTCATAGTTTAAGAAAAGTATTATTGAACACTACTCTCATTTGATTCACATCTGGACTCAAGCTAGGAAATGGGCCCCAAATTTTGACTTGGGAATACAAAAACCTTTATAATTTTTTTGAATATGCACCGGTTTCATACATAGGTGTATATTACGTGCCAAAACCACGGTCACAGCAATATGATCCCCTGCAATATAAATGACCTTGTAATGTAACAATTCAGCAATAATAGCATTTGGAACTTTTAATGAAGTCAAAAAAAGATATCAGCTTCTGCAATGTAAAATTGATTGTAAGTTCCCTTTATATTTGTAAGGAGCCCTGGTGGTGCTGTAGTTAAGTGCTTGAAAGGTCAGCAAAAGGTCAACAGTTCGAACCCACCATTCCCACAATGTCACAAAGAGGAAGGCTGACGAGGAGCACTTGCTCAGGGTCCAGACACAACTTTCTTTCATTAGGAGCTATCAAACAAGGCCTTAAATATTATTGTAATGCAGAATAACAGCCTTGGAAACCCTACGGGGCAGTTCTACTCTCTCCTATGGGATCGCTATGAGTTGGAATCGACTTGACGGCAATGAGTTTTTTTGTTTCATATTTGCTAGAGCTTAGCACATTGCCTTAAACACATGCTCAGTAACTATCTGTTGACTGCATAAAATCATGCAGTCACTGTATGGCTTTAAAAATCATACATGCATGTGTTCCATCTGTGGAAATCTGTTTCCGAAGACAATGTAAATTACCTGGAAAATAACACTGAGTGGAAAACGTTTGGCATCAACAAATCTGTATAATAATTGACAAACTGAAGTGGTGGTAAATAAAACTTTGTTTTTATGCCTTGCATTTTAAGTGTCATTGTAGGAATTAAGTTAGTGAAGACCTTTGAGGGGAGGAAATATTCTTAAGAGAAAGTACAATGTGCATTTTCCTGGGTTGTGTAGGTTGGAATGGTTGTCCCTTTAAGAACTGCAGGGAACTGTTGATATGTTTTCCACAGGTGGTGCAGACGGTGTTACAGCCACCAACACTGTCTCAGGTCTGATGGGATTAAATGCTGATGGCACGCCTTGGCCGGCAGTGGGCGTTGGAAAGCGGACCACATATGGTGGAGTGTCTGGTAGGTGTTGTCCTCTCCTGCCATTATGCTTCCTCTGAGATTGCTGAAAAATCAGGAGGTCGTGTTGCAAGCAAGAGTATCGTGTCTTTTATAATTCTACCTTCTTTATAACTCATTGTTGGTCAGTGTTCCAAATAGTTGTAACAGATGGAACAGATTGGGTGTGAAGGCCCAAGTGGCTATTAGCACAAAATGAGAGAATACCAAGATAGGGTCTTTCAAGGATTTTATTCTCTTGTTGTCTATGTTTTTACTAGAATTTCTCATTGTCACGATTGTCTTGTCACTTTTAGTAAAGGCTAATACTAGGATCCTGTAAGAGAAAAATATAAACATCCTGATTATAATATCTGCTTCATTGCCTGGATTAGTTTTCATTCTTCCTAGAATTAAAAAAAAATCTACCTTCTTCAAAAAATCTTGCTCAAATACTGCCCCAGAAAAATCATTAAAATGTTACATTTATAGGTGTCACTGACAAGACATTTGCAGACTTCCCACCTCTGCTCACTCTTTCTCATCATCTAGCACTTGTATTTTAAAAAAGAACGTTTTAATCCCAAAGTCCTGCTCAGCATCTTTGCCCTGTGCACTCTGTTGCTGTGACAACATGAACTTGGTCTTGCAAAGACAATGCTGTGAGGTTCTTGACTGTACTGGTGTGGGGATTAGTCTCCTTGGTGATAGAGACAGTGGTAAATATACATTTAACATAGCAGTGTCCTACAGTTCAAGAAAAGCATTGCTGAATCAGACCAAAATGTGCTTTTGGAAGAGACCGGATAGATAAATAAAGCTCCTATCTATGCTGAAGCGTTAGGTTTTGAGAGCACGAAGTTGCCATGATAAAAAAAAAAAAAGGTTATATTCTGCACTTAATTCAATGCCATTCCCACAATGTCAGAAAGAGGAAGGCAGACAAGGAGCACCTGCTCAGGGTCCAGACATAACTGTCTTTTATCAAGAGCTATCAAACAAGGCCTTAAATATTATTGTAATGCAGAATAACGTGGACTCCGTTAGCATGCGCCACAGAAAGGAAGTTGAGAGCCTCCAGAGTTGGGCGGTAACGTGTGCTATGTTTTCTGTCAGCCCATTTCAATTTTTCCAGCCTGCCATGTTGACAGCAAGAGAATAAAGGAGGTCACAGAGGGTGCTGAACATTAAAAATTAATAAAAGAACTATTGCAGTAGTATTTTATATAAGTAACACCATTCACATTTTCTCATTTAAGCTGCAGTTTCTGAATATTCTTCCATACTAGAACTCAGTCTAATAAAACTACAAAATTATAGCATTAGAAAGTCTTTTGTGTTGCAGTCTTTAAGCACATAAAAGCATATACACACCGGAAATTATAGTGGTACCTGAAAACAAGTTCAGCCATACCTCGGGGCCTGTTAACATTTCCATAAAACTCTATCCCTAAGATTTATAAATTCACATATAAATATTCACTTGGGCTATAAGCTCAGCTAATCCTGGGCAGAGCTTTCATTTTAAACAACAAAAGACCCCTAACATTTTTAAGGGCTTGTACCTCATTTCTAGTAGGTTCTTTATTAAGTCCCTTTACATTAAACAATCTGTTTTGAAAATAGCCTTTCTCCATATTGACAAAATTAATAGATTTTTCCCTCCTTTAGAGCAATGCTTGCTTTAACTTAAAGGAAATAGAATCTGAAAAGCAGTTTAAACAGGCAGTGATAATATATTTTAGAATAGAAGCAAGTTCTGTAACAAAGTACCTTCAGAATGAGCAAAACCTAGCCTAGCAAAACTGTTAAATAAATGTTAAATAATAATGGCTTCAATTTTCAGGGGTGGTGGAAATATCAAAACGGCTAAATTCTGGGCTTCAAATACTACTTCGGTATAGAAATCACATAAATAATGCTGGATGATCTTTACAAGATTATTTATTTATTTATTTATTTATTTTTTACCATAACAGAGTGCTAATGCCTTTCTAAGTGTTCTCTGAGAGCACTGGAATGTCTACACCTAGAAGAGTTGCTTGAATCACAGTTTGTCTCGTTTCTTTTTTTAAGTGAAAACTAGAGTACCGTTTTGAATAGGTATTTGAAATACAACACATACGTTCCATTGCCAGGAAAGGATATTTTTTTCATTCAATATAGTCTCTACCTCCTTATTCAATCCCCCTGCAAAAAAAACCTTTCTGCTATTTAGAATGGAATTTTTTTTTTTTTTCTTTAAGTAAGTGGGAAAATATGAGGTACTTCGGGTAGTGCACATAGAAAAATGGTCACATTTCAGTATTGCCTTCTCTTAAAACACGTTAGCTAATAAGGGACAGTGACTTGCTTTGGGAAGACAGTACCTCCGGTAAGGAATGTCAGTTGAATTATTTCAAAAATGATTAGTCTGGATTTTGGAGTAATCTAAAGAAATGTTTCTCAAACTTTGGTTCTCAACTTATGAGTGTAACTTGGAATCAAGTTTAATGAGCTGTAATCAAATTTTTTTTTTAAATGAAGTAGAACAAAAATTTGTCAGAGTACTTCAAACATAACTGGGATACACACTGTTTGATCAAACTTATTTTTCGTTTATATACATCATAAATCCCCATTGTTGTCAAGTCTCTTCCGACCCATAGTGACGCTCTAGGACAAAGTAGAACTGCCCCCTAGGATTCCTAAGGCTGTGATCTTTATGGAAGCAGATTGCCATATCTTTCTCCCACGGAGCAGCTGATGAATTTGAACTGCCAACCTTTTGGTTGGCAGCTGAGCGCTTAACCACTGTACCACCAGGGCTTCCTGTATACATAATGTACACATGCATATGTATGTCTGTACTGGATCATGATGGAAAAAGCATTTTTTTTACTGTGTGTATCTTCAAAAAAGTTGGAAAACTATTGCTTTAGAGGGAGGACTCCTTGTTAAAGCCATTAAGCCTGTAGAAAACTAAGTAACTACTACTTGTTGCAGTTTAAAAATTTCATGGAGAGTGTTAAGATTTCATTCCAAATTCTCCTCTGCAGCTTTGCTATTTTAGAAACCGCATTTTCCAGATTCGCCTGTAGGTGATTGGAATCTGGAAGCCTCAAATGTATGAACCAAACTCTTAAGGGAATGATTTATAAATCAGAATTTTGATTATGGGAGAAATATCTGGCAAAATTCATTTTTACATTATAGGTTCATGAAAGGTTGAATTAAATATATGGTGATTTGAAAGTGAGAACGTTATCAAATGAAAGATTGATATTCATAAGGGATATTTTTCAAAAAACTAGGATGGGTGATTAAGCTTTCCACCATACAAGTACTTATGTCTAAAGCATTGATTCTAAAGAGTTGTGAAATCTCTAACTTTCCATGGACAGTATGGCCTTAACACTGATAAGTTGTCACCACTTAACTTTCCTGTTTCTAGGCCTCTTGCAGAAAACTCTTGTCCAACAACAGTTACTTCATGGATCCCCACACAGTGTACTAGATTGCTTTCTTGTTGTCATTGTTGTTTTGTTTTTGGAGAAATTCCTTAACTTTGTGTATTTTACTGAAAGAAACCCTGTTCTCATCTGCAGCGTATTTATAAACACCATCCTCAAGTGGATTAACCATGATTTTTCCTAGTTTTAGTTTAGTTCATTTTTTTTTTTTCTTGTTTTGGTTTCAAAATCTGAGCTTTTTTCCTGACCTTGCCACCAAATATTGAGAATGTCTTAAGTTGGCTCCCAACTCAGTAATGCCTATCACCTCTATCAATGGTATTATCCAGCTGTGATGTGACATTTTCCATGAAGCCTCCCCCATGGACAAGCTTCTTTTAGAGATGTTCAAGAATGGGCCCTGCATGACATAGATTAATGTTGTCTTTTTTACTTTAGATTCCATTTATCACTACCTCAGGAGAAACAGTAACTGTGTGGCAATAATATAAGCATCTGGTCAATGAAGTAAACTTATTTGGAGGAGTTTGTATTATTGTTTTTTTTTATGTTTCTTTTTATTAATTGGGGGGATAAACATATTTCATAAGTTCCTTACGTTATTCCATTGTCATGTACATATTTTGTTTGTTACACATACATACACACATAGGAAAAAGTTCTAAAATTGCTCTATAGAAGGCAGTTTAGTTGAAATGATGATAAATGTTTTGGGTTCGATGTAATTTACCTCCCACAAGCTTGAAAGATTAACTCATTGTTTTAAATTATTTTTATTTGCCAAATTTGTCATATTTTACCAAAAAAGGAAAATGATATTCTTAATTTCAAATTTCGGATGCTATCTGAAGTTACTGATTCTGTGTCAATTTGCTCAGTAGAACAATAGGATACTTTTTGTTCAATTTTAATAATTGTAAACTTCATTATTGATTTCTGAATAATTCTTCAAAGATGACCTTTAAGTTTTGATTTGTACTTCAGGAAGCAAAATCTGTTAACCACATTTAGGATATCATAGAAGGTCTAAGAAATGATTGTGTATTTCCGAACAAATGCTACTGGCATACTCCATAAGTGCTCTTACAGTCTGTAGGTAAATAATGAATGATTTGAAATCTAGCTGGACAACAATCTCTGACTGAATTCTTACTGTTACAAGCCTCCTAAAGGTGTTTTCATTGTAAAACCATCATGGGAAATACCAGTGAAAGAAGGTACAAGTTAGAAATTTTGCAAGTAATTTGTACCTGAGCCAGTGTAGGGCTGTGAGTACAAAGTACATAGTTGAGAAAACTTGCACAAGCTTGAATCAGTATAGTAACTTAAAAGATTTTAAGTGTTGACTACACATTACATATTTGTTTTTAAAATAGTTACTTAGGAGTGAGTTGTTGGGACCATCCAGTAACTTAGCAACATACACTGTACTACTGGACAATGCGTAAATACAAATCCAATGTAACCCACTCCAACCATAAACTTATTTTGATATATTTACTAGTGAATACTTGAGTAAAATGGAAAAGATAAGACACACAATAGATTGGGAACTCAGAAGTTTTAGTTAAATTTGGCTTTAAATAATTGTTTTTCATATGTATGCAACTGAAGATTTTGGCAGGGCAACATTAAGTTCTTCTAGCGCTGTTACTAGGTGCTGCTGAGTCAATTTTGACTCATAGTGACCCCACGTGACAGCGTAGAACTGCCTCATGGGGTTTTCTAGGCTGTAATCTTTCTGAAAGCAGGTTTCCAGGCCTTTGTTCCGCAGAGCTACTGAGTGAGTTTGAACTACCAGCCTTTCAGTTAGCAGCCAAGTGCTTAACTGTGATACCACCAGGACTCCTTAAGTTTGTTTTTTAAGTTCTTTTTTTTTTTATACTATACCTCAGAAAACACTGTGTTGGTATGATTGCTTTCTTTTTGATTAGGAAGTAGTTCTTAATGGGCTTGACTTTTTTTTTTAATGTGTCAATCACATGATTATTGATGCATAAAATCCTTTTAGAAAACACGCCTACTATCTGTGATAAAATTTAGACAATCTGTTGTAACTATCAAAAAGAGCTTAGGGTATCTCAATAGATAAAGAAATAATTTAAATGAATAAGAAATATGTTGATAAATCATGCCAAAAAGAATAATTAAAATGAGACCCATTTTATATTCATTCGTACTTTTGTGTGTGTGTATCAAAATAATATATAAGAATCTGGCCTATTATTCACATATGTAAAAATGTTCTTAGGCTCTCAAAAGTTTAACTGGTCAAATTATTAAAGACCTTGTTATATAAATATATATGTACTGTATTTTCAGGAAAAGTCAAAAGTAGGCATAGCAAATAAAGCTGCTGAATTACATTTTTCATTGTAAATCATCAGTTCAGTTGAGAGGAGCTCACGATTAGAAATATTCGCATTTAAATAACACTTATTTGAATATATTCATGTATAGATTGACAAAGGAGCCTCTTTTTCATTATATTGCCTTTCCTGGAGACTGAGTTTCTCACTGTTTGGCCGTCATTGGTCTGTGCAGGAGATCAGAACCCTAATAATAGATTTTTGACAGTGAGCTTGCCTGCTACCTGCCCTACACAAATCCTCACTGTTCATGTTTGCTTCATGGCAACACAGCAGACAGAAGGAAAATGCCAAGTGCTGAGTTTGAGGTACAGCCTTGCCTTGGCTTGACATTTCAGCAGAATAGCAGTTTATGAGATGCATAATTTTTCATCTGGGACTCAGCTGCCATATTCAAAGATGCTTACAGCTCATTGATGAACTGGAGCAAGGGCAAAGGTTTAAAGCATAGATCAAGGTCTACAACCTTTCTTTAGGTATTTTAAAATAACTATTTTCCCACAGATAAATGATAGAATCAAATAGTATTTAAGAGCCAGCAAATTCATGGGTGCCTGGATATCACATATATTTTCCTTTTGTTCAAAATTAGAAAAATAAATTAACATCTGTACCCATTCCTAAGAAACTATTTGATAGACTTTGTAAACCAAAGTACTCTGACAAGCATATTAAGAAAACTTACCTTTGCAGCAGTGGTAATGAATTATTAAATTTCTTCCCTCTGTGCATGTGTTTTTTTCATAAAGAATGATTTCAAGCTTGAAATTAATCAAAAAATGTTCTATTATGAAAGTAAAACTGGAGAGCATTGTGTCACTCTTTGAGATTGAATTTAAATATTCACAGATTCATGCATATCTACTGTACTAAAAAATCAGTGTAGGTACACGTCAGTGACTGTTTAATTTAGAACTACACATCTCTGTAAGCTTCTGAAACAGTTCACCATATCACAGTCTCATACAGAACAATGGTACAGTGCATTGGATTAATTAAAGAAGCCTTGCAGAGAACTGAGTTCTCAGTATGTCAAGATTTCAGTTGTATGTTAAATATTTTCTAAAGGCCAGACCCTTAAATCTCAGGGGTTGTACCAAGCAGTGAGCTGTGAATTTAACCATAGGCTAACTGCTAATGATAAGGAAAAGAGTCCTAGTTGAGGCAGCTGTAATACAGTCATTGGATTAGGCTATCAATCACTTGGCTCCCTAAGGAAAAGAGAAAGAAGACCAAACGGTGAAAAGGGAAATTAGGAAAAGAGGGCATGACTAGAATGAGATTTCTCACTATCCTTATCCATTTGTTGGCTTAAATCCCTAAGCATCAGACCAAACTGTCCAGCATTACTCTGACTATAAAGCCAACACATTTATTTCTAACCTCTAGAGGGCTATCAAAATGCCACTGCCTCTCAGTAGCTGAAGATCCTGAAACCTGCTGGAAGCAAATACCTGATCACATTAAAAAATTAGATTAGCTTTGATTTTGGGATATAAGATTTGTTTATAATTTTTTATATATATATTAGCATTTATGAATATTGGTAAACGGAATATTCTTATTTAACTTCTGAACTGCAGCCATTTTTTTTTTTTTTTTTGCTTAATGGAGGTGGTTTTGGTGAGGTGAGATTACAATAGATTGGTATTTCTCAAACTTAAGTGTGCGTCAGAACCTGGAGAGGTTGCTAGAACATAGATTGCTGAGTCCCTCCCCCAGAGTTTCTGATACCTAGGTCTGGGAAGGCCTGAGAATGTGCATTGTTAACAAGTTCCCAGATGATGTTTTTGCTGCTGGTCTGGGGACCATGCTTTGAGAACAGTAGACAACAAAGATTTAGTGCCATTGAGCATGTTGGTTTGGTTTCTAAAATAGTGTCCAAAACTATGATCATTGGCAAGGTAAGAGAATTATGGTATCCTATAAATAATACAGAGCCCTGGTGGCACAGTGGCTAAGAGCTATGGCGAGCTACAGCTGCTAGCTAAAAGATCAGCAAATACAGACTCTCTGCCCACAGTTCAGTATATGAAACAAATCTTAGTAAATAGGGTTAAAATTCATTTTTAGAAAAGGCAGTAGAACACAGTATTTTAGATCTCAAGATAGAAAAGAATGTTATTCCATTTAAGATTAAAAGTTGAATGCAACCCATTGTTTATACAAAGAGAATCAATTCTGAGTGCCACTGAAGACAATTTATGGATATTAGTAGTCCTTTGAAGAAGAAACAGGTGTAAGAGTCAGACAAGGGTAAAACTAAGTTCACACTTGCAAAATATTATGTCTTCCTTTTTTATTTTATGCAGATACTAACATATTGAATAATAACATTTCTCTCCCAGGACAAACACTTACATATGAATTAACCTAGTTATCTTCTCAAACTTCTAGAATGTAGGAGACAACAGTATTGGTAGCCTCCTGCTTCATTTCTTTGCTGTCAGTCCCTACAATGGTATCATTTTATTAGTAGGAGGGAGGAGATAACCAAAGTTGTAGAGA
Organism: Elephas maximus indicus; assembly: GCF_024166365.1. Lineage (NCBI taxonomy): Eukaryota > Metazoa > Chordata > Mammalia > Proboscidea > Elephantidae > Elephas > Elephas maximus. The sequence goes on from NC_064821.1 coordinate 143,373,750, forward strand.
TAGCCATTTCAATGCACAGTGTCCTAGCTGTAAGCCTAGAGTTAACTACACACAGAGAGTCTTCCAAAATCGTGTTTATAGTCTGTTCATGATCTTGTCCACCAGCCGTGAAAGCTGCCTGCAACCTTCCACTAGATAGAGGACTCTCCAGGTATGCAGTCCCAGCAATTTAGCACCATGTGAACCCTGGTAAAAGGTCTCCAAAAGGTCCCTAAGTATTGGCCATAGTGAACCCCTGATATACATATGCAGTTTCTGACACCCAAGGGTGCAGACGGCCAAGATGATATAGGGATGATGGTAACAGTTAGGATCGAAATTAGAGGAGGCAAAAGATTGTGGTCAGGCCACCTCAGCATCACATAGCATCCTTCTGGAAAGTCTAGTACTTTGATTCAATTGAGCAAGCAAATGTTGGGTCAGACTGTGTACTACAGACTTTACACACATTATTCAGTAATCTTCATACACCACAATTAAAAACAATAAACTATGTGCCCTTTCACATATTTTTAAGTTGATCTTAAAAAAATTGGAACCCTGGTGGTACGATGGTTAAGAGCTCAGCTGCCAATCAAAACGTCGGCAGTCCAAATCTACCAGGTGCTCCTTGGAAACCCTACAGGGAAGTTCTATTCTGTCCTATAGGGTCGCTATGAGTCAGAATCAACAGCAATGGGATTTCTTAAAAAAGTTAGTCAAAAATATAAGTGGTGCCAAATATGTTAATTTCCATGTATTTCAAATATTTATTCTTACAATAAAATTGCTGTGTCTATCATTCTTTAAACCCTATAGAGTCTAAATAACACAGCAATTTTATACTCACTATCACTTATTTAAAAATAACAAGAACAAACTATAATTGGTAGTTGGAAGTTTCACATCTTTTTTTTTTTTTTGTCCTTGAGCTAGTATTTCCAATAGAGTCCCCCACCAAATTTTATCTTATATTTTTATGATTGAAGAGATTTATAGATCACTCTTTGTGTTTTTCTTTAAGAAAATGGACATTTATAAAAATCCTGAGTTAGGGCTTTAAATGATAAATATTTTTCTTGTGTATTGTTATAATTTATAGTTTATGAAATCAGCATGAATGTATTATAATATTGATAATTATTCAACATAAAAATAGATCTTGAATTTTATTAGAAATGCATTTCTTAGTGAGAAGAAGATGGCTTTTTTTTTTTTAATTTGATCACGTATCCTTTGAGGCATCTTATTTACTCCTCAAAAGATCAGCATTCAGCATCAATTGTATTTTACTTTAATTTTTAGGTATGAACACTGAAAATTCTTGTTCATATAAATGAGTAAAGGAAGCTCTAAAGGGTTTTATTGTAGTTATTCCATTCAAATTTACGAATACCTTCCACGTTACAAACCAAAAATTACTGATCTTCCACCAAGAATTGTTAGGCAACTGGATTATCAGTTTTTTACGTAAATAATGCACTTGTTATATGTTTTTGCCAACCACACATTGTATGCGTGGGCACATTATTTACATAGACGCCCATTATTTGTGAAAGAATATGGTAGTAGATCTTTCAACCCCATTGAAAGTAATAGCTTGGAAATCACCTGATTCGAAAAAGTATGTGTTACCGCATCATAAGAATCAATCACTTTCTTAAAAACAGCACCAACATTTTGAATTATCACTTTGCTTGATACCCCAGAATTTTTACACTCCAGAACAATATGTGGGATTGCTGAGTATCCTTCCGCCCCGCCCCACCCCCTCAAGGGCTGTTGAGAAATAGGGATTGGGGGCAGAGGACCAGCATGAAAGGATGACTGCATCCTTTCTCAAACATAAGAAATTATACGTATGGAAATTAGGGATCTGAAAAATGATTCCCCCCAAATCAATTTACCCTTGGGATTTATATATTTCCAGATGAAATTAGGGATCTGAAAAATGATTCCCCCCAAATCAATTTACCCTTGGGATTTATATATTTCCAGATGAAGTACAGCACTGGGTATAATACTTCTGTGAGACAACCACTAGCTCATTTCATTTAATGAAAAACTTTAGGGCAACTAAGAGTACCTTGGTTTTCCTTTATACATAAACCACTAGTCTCTTAAAGTAGCACCAACAATTTAAGAAAATTCCCATTCATGCTTTTACCTATCTCAGTATATAAATTAATACATCCTGGGGCAGTTCTGGAAACCCAGGTGGGTAGTGGTCAAGTGCTATGGCTGTTAACCAAAGGGTCGGCAGTTCGAATCCACCAGGCGCTCCTTGGAAACTCTATGAGGCAGTTCTACTCTGTCCTATAGGGTCGCTATGATTCGGAATCGACTCGATGGTACTGGGTTCGTTCAGTTCGGGGCAGTTCTACTCTGTCCTATAGGGTTGCTATGAGTCCGAATTGGGTTTGGTTTGGGTTTTGGTGGTAGTGTTTAAAATTTTATATTGCCAGACATTTTTGTTCCTGGTAAAACTGGTCAGGATTTCTGCATTCCCTAGCATTAGCCATTCAAACTTTAAGTTCTAGATAACAACTATGTGGGTATATGGATAATTAGAATTTTGAATAATTAGATCTTTACGTGCCAAGAAGTATATTAAGCATTTTACAGGCAATTGTATTTAAATAGCCCTATGATATGAGTATCATTAGGCTCATTTTACAGATTTAAAAACTCAAATTCCATGTATTTAATCAAATTGCCAGAGTTTACATAGCCAGGGAGTGTCATGGTCAATATTCAAACTCAGATGTGTCTCTAAATATGAACCGTTAAGTATTTTTATTAATGTCTTCATCCAGAACCTGGAAAGTCTCTGTCTAAACATAGTATAACTCATTAAATTCTAGTAAACTACAAATATCACTTACTAATCTAAAATTTATTCTATCTGGATTTGAAAATCTGAGCGTACCCTTCAGTGATCATTGTTAAAATCATTGTCCCATATTACCGGTAGCCATATTGGAAAATTGAGTCAACCGGATGAATCACGGAACAACTCTTGAATTCATTCTAAAAAACAAAAAATGAGAGGAAGCATTCAGGCATTTTTCTTGAGGTGTGAGCACACTGGGTCTGCTTGAAATGAAGCTATCATCAGTATGGCAATAAATAACCTTATTTCTTACTGACTTGGATAAACTGTCTGAGAGCTTGGTCCAACGGTGATTCTGCGAGTAAACTTTGGGTATCTTTCTTAATTTCTTCTTTGTAATCCTCAGTCAGTTACAAATGAGCATGCGTTTGTGCAGCTGTCTCACTGTCTTTTGGGGCAGATCCATCTTTTTCTCCAGCAGCAGTATCATCTCCTTTGTCATTTCAACTGAGCTTGCAAAAAGCACTACTAAGTAATTCAGAGATGCTACCTTTTCCTTAGGTGGGGAGGGAGGGAAGGACATTTTGAAGGTGGTGAGGTGGGCAAAAAATTGAAACTAGAAAACCTATGCTAAGCCCTTTCTAAAAGTAAGAAAGGAAACTAACCATCTCTCAAGTCCCCTGATTTAAAACAAAACAAGATAAAATATATATAAAATAAAAAGGTGAAACCCTCTTAGCATGTATCTAGCATGATATGGTGTAAGAATTTTTAATCGGTATTAATCAATTTTATAAAGAAGTATATGAATCAGAAGCCAAGAGTTCAAGGAATGATCCCAAATTACTCTCAGTTCGTTTGGCACATCTAGTTGATGATTGCCCTGTTTGGATTATAAAGCTTCTAAAATGCAGAAGCCATTGCTTCTTCTTCATCTTCTCCTCCAAAGCCTAGCAAAGTTATAGGTACATAGTAGAGATGCAAGAAACAGCATTTAATTCTTAATACTCATCTTTGTACATTTCAGATGTTTTTGGTGATCAGACTCTCTCTTAATCTCTGCCAGCCATATTGATTTGCTGCTGAGTTTTGGAAACTTGAGTAAGATATTCTAACTGATAGGATGTAGGCCATTATTATTAATAAGGATTCAACATAGTGATCATCGATGGTGAGAATTTGGTAGTTCTCTGCTGTCCAGAAGGTATAGAATCCAGAAGGTGTAGTGGTTAAGTGCTACAGCTGCTAACCAAAGGGTCGGCAGTTCAAATCCGCCAGGCACTCCTTGGAAACTCTATGGGGCAGTTCTACTCTGTCCTATAGGTTCGCTATAAGTCGGAATCGACTCGACGGCACTGGGTTTGGTTTTTTCTTTTTTTTTTTGTATAGTGCCAAACAGGATGCTTAGCCCTTTTAGCGGTTTTAATTATTCTTCAAGACTTGTGACTCAAATCCCAGTTGATTAATTCTCAAAAAGAGGTTAACTTACATGTTAAAAAAAAACCATAAATCCTCAGAAAAGATCCAATTTTAACTTTCATAAAAGGAAAAGGAAAGCCAAAGCAAATATTTTTCATTTTAGCTTGCAGTTTGTTCTAAGTGACTGGACAATTTAAAACGTGACTCTAAAACTTCATTTAACACTGGATTTGAGAGCACATTTTTAGTCATTATTTTAAAGCCACATACAATGAAATAAGTCTGTGAACCCAAAATATCTTAGATTTCCTCGATTCTATAGTGTCTTTCAAAAATTTTTACCTATGCGTAATTTTGCCAATATGCAAAATAATACATTTGAGTTAATTTGTCCCCTATGTAGTTTGTTCTCATTACCAACAAATTCGGGGGGAGGGGGTGGCTGGAGAACAGCTTAACATAAAAAAAAAAAAAGTTGCATTTGGCAAACAAAATGTTGCACTTTTGCAACAGAAGACCTCAATATATATACTATTAAATTGGTTTTGTTTACAAAATATATTAGTAATAGGTGTAAAGCACTTAGCGCGCCTTGTCTGGCATGAGCAAGAGTTTAGTAAATATCAGCAATTAAGTTGCTAAGGGCCCCAGGGAACTCCTGAGAGATCTCAATCTGTAAAAACTGTTTAACTCCCTGAGATTTTTGATGTTTTACTACTTGTTTTCATTTTGACAAATAAAGATTTAATATACTGACTTCTTTGTACAGCCTCCTAATTTTGCTGCATTTCTGGTAGAGGTTGTAAATCCTAGAAAAAACCATGAAAAGTTTGTCAAGCCCATCCTGCACTGCCCCTCTCTTTTTTAAATTTACCTCTCATTACTGGCTACCTTACTTCCAGTCTTTGGTTTATGGTCTCTTTACAGCTACTTATTCTATCACAGGCCTCAGAGTACCCATGGCTTATGCATACCTTCTGCACAATTGTCTCTTATGTTGTTAAGCAGGAGAGAAATATGATTACTTTTGGTAGTGGTTGCCACCTTATGTTCCTTCTGCAGTCTGTTTTTTCAGAATTGGCCCAAGAGGCTTCTTATCCCTTTGAGTCCTCCCTGAATAATAATAATTAATTTCTATTAAGTACTTACTATGTGCCAGATAAAAAGTCCTGGTGGCACAGTGGTTAAAGCATTCAGCTTCTAACTGAAAGGTTGGCAGTTCAAACCCACCAGCTGCTCTGCGGGAGAAAGATATGGTAGTCTGCTTCCATAAAGATTACAGCCTTGGAAACCCTATGGGAAAGCTGTACTCTGCCCAGTCGGGTCACTCCGAATCGGAATCAACTCAACAGCAATGGGTATGGTATGTGCCAGATCCTAAGAGCTTTTCATAAAATATGTCATTTAATCATTACAACAACCTGATCAGGTGAGCACAATTAGTGGCCTATTTTACTAAGAAAGTAACTGAGGCACAGCAAGGTCAAGTAAATTTTGTAATGTCACACAGCTAGTATTCAGGTAGAGCCCGTATTGGAATCCATGCTGTCTGGTTCTTAGTACCATACACTTAACCACTGGGCCACAGCTGCCTCTCCACCCCGCTCATTCTATGTTAATTTACTCCATTACACTTTTGTAGTATTCTCAATATACTGTTGAATGAAAATACATAGAGAGCCACTTTTGTATGTCTTTAACACACACACAAAAAAATTTAGACTGAAAATAATCCATAAATGTAACACTAAAATTAATCACTGTTTAAAAAAGTCACAGGAATGACAGGTCACAATTATACTGTAAGTGGCCTAGTAAACCTCTCAGTGTGCCTATTAACCTCCTAGCTTCATGCCTTTCTCATATTAATATACTGAGAAATAACACAAGGAAACATGTGCCAAAAGTTTAACAGATGAAAGCATTTCTATGTTGGATTTTTATTCACTCGTTTTGGACATTTGATCTTTTACTTTAGTTTCATCCAATATTAAGGTAAAATGATAAAGTTCTCTATTAAATACTGTGAAATAAAAACATAAATTGAGCTAAAGTAATGGTCTGAGTAGTTGAAAGACCTTTCTGCCTTCTCCTCACCAGCTCCCCAAACCCTTGTTCTGGTTGCAGGTTTTTACTAGATTAAGGGATGGAAACGCATTTGTAGAAAGAAAGTGGATGTGTATGTGTGTGTGTGTTTATCCTTTTCACATTATTCTAAATAATTCCCAAAAGACCTTTCTTTAGTTTGAACTTTTTGTATAGGTTTATAATGTAGCAAGGATCAACACCCTCTTTAGAGTGCTTAAGATCACCTGAGAAATGCCGATTCCTGGACCTGGAGAAAGTAATTCATTAGATCTGAGGTGAGGCCGAGGGAAATATATTCTGAACAAGCGACTCAGAGGATTCGGGTGTACTTGATCTTCAGTCCCAACTTTGATGGGAGAGAAATAAAAAAGCCTAATGTGGAGAATGTCACCAGTATAAAGTGTAATCATTTTGTTAAATAAAGATATGAATGTTTATTTTAAGGAAAATGAAATGTAACAGTATATACCTTTGATAGGTTAAATTTAGGCCAATGCTCATTGTAGTATTCATAATTCAAATATAGGAATTTAGGTTTTAAATGAGTGGCCCCTGAGGTGGATTCTCCAAATTCTTCCTAAAATATATGAAGACGTAAAACCCAAAAACCGCAATGTTGTCGAGTTGATTCCAACTCATAGCAGCCCTATAGGACAGCAGAGAACTGCCCTATAGGTTTTCCAGGGAGCAGCTGGTGGATTTGAACGGCCAACCTTTTCGTCGAAGCTCTTAATCACTATGCCACAAGGGCTCCATATAAAGACATAGAGGATCACAAAAATGCAAAAGAACCAGCGAAAGTTGACTTGACATTGAGCCAATTGTCAGAATTGTCAAACTATGTCCACTAAATGTCTACTTTCTGAGGTTTAGTCATGCAATACATCATTAGGAGTGCTGCTTTGCCACTCCTAATCCCCGACCAGACATTTCTGAGGTGCAGTGTACGATTGGCTCTATCAAGATAAAGAGCTGTGTTATAAGACACTTAAAAATGGTCAGTGTTCTTTTTTTTTTTAATCCAGGAAGTAGTTAAAAACAGCCATGGAACACTTAGCACTTGTCATCTACTTTAAGGCAGACAGGATTGCTGTTGTCCAGTGACGTAGGATAAAGCCTACAATGGGAGAAGACTCTTCATCTCTCTCATTCTGCAATGAATAGTAAGGAGTAGCTGGAAGAGTTGCCTAATGTGTAAGAGCTATAATCCCCATAAACCAAGACCTTTACATGGAATCAGAAACTTTGAGATTCCTAATATCTGTTCAGTGGGTATTATATAGTTTTAGCCCCCACGTGTCTGTCAGTTTGTCCTACTGTGGAGGCTTGCATATTGCTGTGATGTTGGAAGCTATGCCACCAGTATTCAGATGCCAGCAGGGTCACCCACGGATGACAAGTTTCAGCTGAGCTTCCAGACTAAGACAGACTAGGAAGAAGGACCTAGCAGTCTACTTCTGAAAAGAATTAGCCAATGAAAACTTTATGAATAGCAGCAGAACATTGTCTGGTATAGTGCCGGAAGATGAGCCACCCAGGTGGGAAGGCACTCAAAAGACAGCCAGAGAAGAGCTGCCTCCGCAAAGTAGAGTTGACCTTAATGACGCAGATGGAGTAAAGCGTTCGGAACCTTCATTTGCTGATACAACACAACTCAAAGTGAAAAGAAACAGCTGCAAACATCTATTAATAATCGGAACCTGGAATGTAAGAAGTATGAATCTAGCAAAATTAGAAATCATCAGAAATGAAATGGAATGCATAAACATTGTTATCCTAGGCATTAGTGAGCTGAAATGGACTGGTATTGGCCATTTTGAAGCAGACAATCATATAGTCTTCTATGTCGGGAATGACAACTTGAAGAGGAATGGTGTTGCTTTCATCATCAAAAAAGAACATTTCAAGATCTATTCTGAAGTACAACACCGTCAATGATACAATAATATCCATATGCCTACAAGGAAGACCAGATAATACAACCATTATTCAAATTTATGCACCAACCACTAAGGCCAAAGATGAAGGAATTGAAGATGTTTATCTGCTTCTGCAGTCTGAAATTGATCAAACATGCAATCAGGAATCATTGACAATTACTAGTGGTTGGAATGCGAAAGTTGGAAACAAAGGATTGGTAGTTGGAAGATATGGCCTTGGTGATAGAAACAATGTTGGAGATCAAATGATAGAATTTTGCAAGACCAATGACTTCTTCATTGCAAATACCTTCTTTCTCAACATAAACGGTGACTATACACATGGATCTCACTAGCTGGAACACACAGGAATCAAACTGACTACATCTGTGGAAAGAGATGATGGAAAAGCTCAAATATCATCACTCATAGCAAGGCCAGGGGCTGATTGTGGACCAGACCGTCAATTGCTCATACACAAGTTCAAGCTGAAACTGAAGAAAATCAGAGTAAGTCCACGAGAGACAAAATACAGCCTTGGGTATATTCCACCTGAATTTAGAGACCATCTCAAGAATAGATTTGACACATTGAACACTAACGACTGAAGACCATGAGTTCTGGAATGATATCAAGGACATCGTACATGTAGAAAGTAGGAGGTCACTGAAAAAACAGGAAAGAAAGAAAAAAACCAAGATGGATGTCAGAAGAGACCCTGAAACTTGCTATTGAACGTCGAGCACCTAAAAGCAAAAGGAAGAAATGATGAAGTAAAAGAACTGAACAGATTTCAAAGCGTGGCTAAAGAAGACAAAGTATTATAATAATATGTGGAAAGAGCTGGAGGTAGAAAACTGAAAGGGAAGACACGCTCGGCGTGTCTCAAGCTGAGAGAACTGATGAAAAACTCAAGCCTCAAGTTGCAATAGTGAAGGACTCTACGGGGAAAATATTGAATGACGCAGGAAGCATCAAAAGAAGATGGAAGGAATACACAGTCGTTATGCCAAAAAAGAATTAGTCGACATTCAACCATTTCAAGAGGTGGCATATGATCAGGAACCGATGCTAATGAAGGAAGAAGTCCAGGCAGCACTGAAGGCATTGCCGAAAAACAAGGCTTTAGGAATTGATGGAATATCAATTGAAATGTTTCAACAAACAGATGCAGCGCTGGATATACTCACTCTTCTATGCCAAGAAATATGGAAGACAGCTTCCTGGCCAACTGACTGGAAGAGATCCATATTTATGCCTATTCCCAAGAAAGGTGATCCAACCGAATGTGGAAATTATAGAACAATATCATTAATATCACCTGCAAGCAAAATTTTGCTGAAGATCATTCAAAAACGGCTGCAGCAGTATATTGACAGGGAACTGCCAGAAATTCAGGCCAGATTCAGAAGAGGACATGGAACCAGGGATATCATTGCTAATGTCAGATCGATTCTGGCTAAAAGCATAGAATACCAGAGGATGTTTACCTGTGTTTCATTGACTACGCAAAGGCATTCAACTGTGTGGATCATAACAAATTATGGATAACATTGTGAAGAATGGGAATTCCAGAACACTTAATCGTGCTCATAAGGAACCTTTACATACATCAAGAACAGTTGTTTGGACAGAACAAGGGGACTCTGCATGGTTTAAAGTCAGAAAAGGTGTGCATCAGGGTTATATCCTTTCACCATACCTATTCAATCTGTATCCTGAGCAAATAATCCGAGAAGCTGGACTATATGAAGAAGAACGGGGCATCAGGATTGGAGGAAGACTCATTAACAACCTACGTTATGCAGATGACACAACCTTGCTTGCTGAAAGTGAAGAGGGCTTGAAACACTTAGTAATGAAGATCAAAGACCACAGCCTTCAGTATAGATTACACCTCAACACAAGAATACGAAAATCCTCACAACTGGACCAATAAGCAACATCATGATAAACGGAGAAAAAATTGAAGTTGTCAAGGATTTCATTTTACTTGGATCCATAATCAATACCCACGGAAGTAGCAGTCAAGAAATCAAAAGATGCATTGCATTGGGCAAATCTGCTGCAAAGGACCTCTTTAAAGTGTTGAAAAGCAAAGACGTCACCTTGAAGACTAACGGCACCTGACCTAAGCCATTGTATTTTCAATCACATCATATGCATGGGAAAGCTGGACAATGATAAGGAAGACAGAAGAAGAATTGATGCCATTGAATTGTGGTGTTGGCAAAGAATATTGAATATACCATGGACTGCCAAAAAAACAAACAAATCTGTCTTGTAAGAAGTACAACCAGAATGCTCCTTAGAAGCAAGGATGGAGACTGCGTCTTACATAGTTTGGATGTGTTGTCAGGAGGGATCAGTCCCTGGAGAAAGACATTATGATTGGTAAAGTATAGGGTCAGCAGAAAAGAGGAAGACCCTCAACGAGGTGGACTGACACAGTGTCTGCAAAAATGGGCTAAAGCATAACAATGATTGTAAGGATGGCGCAGGACTGGGCAGTGTTTCGTTCTGTTGTGCATAGGGTCTCTATGAGTCAGAACCCACTCGACGTCACCTAACAACAACAATAACAAATGTAGTTTTAGAAATATTCCATCTGTACAGAGTGTCAGAGATCAATAAAAAGAGGAAAAGTTGAAAAAAAAAAAAAAAAACTTCTACTTTAGTCTCACAGCGTGCCATGGAAGCCTGCTAGATTCTGCCAGTTTGGCTTTGAGCTGTGAATATCAGTTTTGCATCCACCTCTAACTCCTTGGAAACTCTATGGGGCAGCTCTACTCTGTTCTGTAGGGTCACTATGAGTCGGAATCAACTCGACGGCAACAGGTTTGTTTTTTTTCTAGTCTCTTTTTTTAGTCCTGAAAAGGGGATTTGCCTGACCAAGCAGGCATAGAGAACATGCAGGGGCAAAGAAAAAGCAGGAGGAATTCATGTCGATTTAAGTTCTGAAGGTACAGAATGTACAGGGAATTAGGTGAGAAAAGGACAAATAGTAAAGAAGCATGAAATACAGCAGCATGAATGACATTCACATTGCTGCTGAGACGGAGCCAAATTGACACTGCGGAAAACTGAATCAGGGTTGTGAAGGACAGTGTTAGGAATCTCTCCAAAAATGTAGAAAAAAAAACAGAGAAATCAAAATCATGAAAGAGGTGATGGACAAACAACCCCCCAAAAAAGGAATGTATGATGAAGGTTGCAGGAAGGGAGTGGGGCAGCCGAATAATGAAAGAAAAATGGTACTAGCCAGCATTTACTGAGCACTTGTCATGCTCCAGTCACTATTCTAAGCTTATTTCCTGTGTTTTAATTTGATAGATTTTTCTATATACATATATTTTTCTATACATTAACTCAATATAAAAAAAAAAAAAAAACTGCTATAAAGTTGATTCTGACTCATAGCGACCCTATAGGGTCCACAGAATTTCCACGGAGTTGCTGGTAGATTCGAACTGCTGACTTTTTTGGTTAGCAGCCTAGCTCTTAACCACTGTGCCACCAGGGCTCCCATAATGAAAGACATACATAAAAACATATTTTTTAAAGTTTCCTGAGTAGGGAGAAAAGAAAGTAGCTCAAAAGAATCAACTGGTTACCAGGAAAATTCAATAAAGAGGTTTTTACCTAAAAATATTCTGGAAACTGTTTCAAATTACAAGAGTAAATAGATAAAATTAGGCTGGCCACCGATGTGATCTCCATAACGCTAAATGCTAGAAGAAAACAGAGTTGTACATATTTTTTAGTAGGAAAGGCCATCACATATCCAAGTTGTTATTCATGTGTAAATTCTACAAGAAAATTCTCAGATACAGAATGGCTCAGGAAATACAGCATTCATACACAATTCCTTAAAAATATTATTGAAGATATACGTACTAAACAACTGAGTGATGAGTTAAAGCAGGGGTTTTTGAATTATGGTTTCTGGACCAGCAGCAAGCATCACTTGGGAACTTATTAGAAGCACACATTTTCAGGGCCAACCTGAGCCAGAAATTCTGGAGTGTGGGGCCCAGCAGTCTGTTTTAACAAGCTCTCCAGGTGATTCCAACGCTCACTAAGGTTTGAGACCCACTGAATTAAATTAATGCACTCACAATTTGGAAGGTCATTGCATAAATAGTAAGCTTTTAAAACAGTTAACCATATATTTAAGCCTAAATAATTATTGGAAATTGAGTTGTAAAACCAAATGACTGTGTCAAAAATTAATTATGAAAGAGAAGCCACAAATATTAATAAAATTTAAAAAGGAAATCAGCTAGGTTCATATCCCCAGATTTTTTTAACAAAGAATAATTAATGAGAAAAAAAAGAAAAAGGATAGGTGGGTGGGGTTTCACCCACATAAATTTTTAAAATTCCAAATATTTTATCCTAGGTTTTTTTTAGTTTCATTTTTAGATAATTAAAAAATATATAGATTGAGATGGGCTTTTGAAAAGGTTAAAGTAACTGCTATTTAGAGTAGCAAAAATTTAAAACAGGACATATACTATATAATTTACCCATTTATAATATTCTCTAATTATCATTTTAATGTCTGAGGATCTATAGCAATGATCATCTTTCATTCCTGATATTGGTTGTTTTTTTCTTTTTATTTCTTGATCAGTCTAGTTAAAAGTTACGATTTTGGTTGATCTTTACAAAGAACCAGCTTTTGGCTTTATCTCTTTTTTTTCTAGCTTTTGTCCATCTTCTTTTTTAATTTCTTACCTTTATTGTTTCCTTCTTCCTACTTTGGATTTAATTTACTATTCTTCTTCTAGATTCTTAGGGTAGAAAATAGAAGTTTAAATCATTCATTTTAGACCTATATTTCTATCTTACTGTAAGCAGATAACCTATTAAACCCATTGCTGTCGAGTTGATTCTGACTCACGGTGATTCTGTAGGACAGGGTAGAACTGCCCCATATGGTTTCCAAAGAGTGGCTGGTGGATTCTAACTGCCAGCCTTTTGGTTAGCAGCTAAACTCATAACCGCCATACCACCAGGGTTTGCTATAAACAGATAAAGCTGTAAATTTTTCCCAATCATTTCTTTAGCCACATTCCAAGAATAGTTACTTATTTGTTTATTGTCTGTTTCACTTCACTAAAATGTAAACATCAAAAAAGCAATGATGTTTTGCTCACAGATGTATCTCCTGTAGTTAGAACAGTGCCTGGCATGTAGTAGGTGCTCAAAAAAAACATTTGTTAAGTGAATGAATGTTCAAAATTAGGATCTGACATAAGGAATAATGACCTTGTAATATAATTTGAAAATAATATTTATGAAAGTCACGTTAAGAAGGATAGTGGTCAAATTCATAGAATTTTGAGTTAATAAATTTTGAAACATTGGGAAATTTAATTAGTATTTGTCTGCCTGAGTTTTCTCATCTGTATAATAAGAATAATAACAATGTCTGCTTTAGACGGTTTTATGATGATTAAGGTAAATAATGCATGCAAAATATTTTACATATATAGTGCTTACTCCTTGCCAATGCTCCATAAATAGTTCCAGAGTATTTCTCTAATGAAAAAGTCATTATGATGTTAACATACTAAAACTGATCTATAAATAAGCACCAGATAAAAACTTTGGATCAATATCATTTATGTATCTAAACGTATATTGTTGTTGTTGTTAGCCATCATCAAGGTGGTTCCAATTCATAGAGACCCTATGCACAACAGAGTGAAACACTGCCAGGTTCTGCGCCATCCTCGCAATAGTTGCTATGGTTGAGCCCATTATTGCAGCTACTGTGTAAATCCATCTCATTGAGGGTCTTCCTCTTTTTCGCTGACCTACTTTACCAAGCGTGATGCCCTTCTCCAGTGACTGATCCTTCCTGACAACATGTCCAAAGTAAGTGAGATGAAGTCTCGCCATCCTTACTTCTAAGGAGCATTCTGATTGTACTTCTTCCAAGACAGATTTGTTCGTTCTTTTGGTAGTCCATGGCATATTCAATATTCAAATGTATTAGCTGCTAAGAAATTAAGTTCAACAATGTATTCAAAGAGACACCCATCTTCACTAAAGAAGTGTATTCCAGGAATGCAAGGATAGCTTGTTATTATGAACATAATTAACATAATATGCCATATGAATATATCCAATATGAAAAAAAGTTAATTATCTCAACTGATTCTGGAAGGGCATGCTAAAATTTCTATATCAATTTTTGCTTAAAAGGATATTATTTAATAGAATCAAAAATACCAATGTTAAAATTCTAATAATGGAGATTGAAATATTAAAAAATTAAAAATATTTCCATGAGAATAAAAAATAAAACAAGAAGATGTATCATGAGCATTATTATTTAATATTTATCTGGAAATTTGTGTCTAACACATGTAATATGAAAGTGATATACATTTTTAGAAAATATAATTATTATAATTTGGAGATGCTCTGCTCTGGGTTTTTTTTTTTTTCGGTCTGCTTATATACCTTTTTTTTTTATATATATATACCTAGGAAATGCAAATATAAATAAATAAATAAATGTCAGAATTAATGGAGTATAAGATTGTCATCAGGAGCCTTGGTGGTGCAATGGTTAAGCATCCAGCTGCTAACCAGAATGTTGGTGGTTCAAACCCACCGAGCAGCTCCGTGGCAGGAAAGACTTGGTGATCTGCTCCCACAATGATTCATTAAAAAAAAAAAAAACCTGTTGCTGTCGAGTCGATTCTGACTCATAGTGACCCTATAGGACAGAGTAGAACTGCCCTATAGGGTTTCCAAATCTGTAATCTTTACGGAAGCAAACTGCCCCAGCTTTCTCCCATGGAGCAGCTGGTGGGTTCGAACCTTTTGGTTAGCAGATGAGCTCTTAACCAATGCACCACCAGGGCTCTTCCCATAATGATTAGAGCCTTGAAAACTGTAGGAGGCCTTTCTGCTTTGTCACATTATATTGCTATGAGTCAAAAATGGACTCAATGGCACATAACAATGACAAAGACAGTCCTAGGCCCCTGGGTGGTGCAAATGGTTAAGTGTTCGACTGCTAGCTGAAAGGTTGGCGGTTTGAACCCACCTAGAGGCACTTCAAAAGACAGTTCTGGTGATCTGCTTCCAAAAGGTAACAGCCTTAAAAGCCCTGTGGAGCAGTTCTACTCTGCACACATGGGGTCACCATCAGTCTTAATCAACTTGAGGGCAACCAACAACAACAAAAAATAATCATATAAATGTACTGTCATGACTTATAAATGGCAACGATGTTGTTAAGGTATTATATGGGCTACACTTTATTAAAGGGTTCCTGTCTACCAGGCATTGAACTAAGCAGTTTTCACAAAGAATCATTATTTATAAATGAGGCAAATGGTACCAAAGACTCAGATTCATTGTTCTTTGACTACAGGTATGACTAATTCCAAAGCCTGTGGTTTTAGGGCATCAGTGACTCCACTGTACAGCAGATACATACAAATATTAGTTACTTTGCTGTGCACCAGCATTCACACTAACACACGCACACACACACATACACACACACACACACACACACAAAGCCTGGAATACCCATCCTGAGCAAGACTGAAAGAAACAACTTGTTGCGGCATAGAAAAACAGATTTGAATAGATAACAAAACATAATATGTTCTTATAATAAAAGACCCATAACCATGACTGAAATTTATTTCAAATTAAATTATAGATTTAATACAGTGATAAAATTGCAATGTCTAAGACATAACAAAATTACTTTAAAATTCAGGAGCAAGAACAAACAGGAAAACAAAATTTACCAAGTAATTATTTTAAGTAATTTTTTTCATCCAGAAGATGAGAAAGAACATCCACAACAGATGATTGAAACCAATTTCAAAATTATGATAATTAAAACAATGCTTAGTAGCAAGAGAAACAATAGAGGAGCCACTGAAACAGAACAGAGAACCCTGAAATAAACTCTGTATTCCCAGGAATCCAGCATATAATAAAGGAAGTTTCTCAGATTGATTGGGAGAATATGTTATATTAAACAGATAATGAATGGGTAAATTCGCTATTTAGAAAAAACAATCTATGTCCTTTCTTTGCGCTATACATCAAAATACATACAGATCGGTGAATATTTACTCTATGTGAAAATGGAAAAGAAAACCTTTCTAAAGATAAAAGACATGGAAAAATATCACAATGAATAACCTGAATATACTTGACCACATATAATTTTAAAACCTTCTTTTCATTAAAAAGCCGTAAATAAAAGTGAATATAGAAGTGCTCATAAGAAAACAATAAAGCACTTGCTTCAAAACCAAGTTGCATGACTTCTTATAAAGAAAATACCATGTGGTGTAATAGCTGTATCCTCAACAAAAGCTTTACAGGCAACACACTAACACTGATGAGTATGTTTTCTTGTAACATCCCTTTTGGTAGGTTTATGGCATAATATCAAGGTATAAATCAATGAAAGCAGTTCTTTGCTGCGCTGCTTTCAACTAGAGATAGATTTTTAAATTTCCTTGAGCAATAGATGGAAAATGGCCAGTAACTACAAAGAAAAAACAACAAAAAAAAAATCCTGTTAAAATCAATTTGCAGAGACATGCAAAGGCAAGCCAACAATGAGGTATTTTTGAATACCAAACAGGTAAAATAATTTAAAGGCAACATTTAATTCAAAAGATGGTCATGAGGTGAAGATTTTTGTACACCACTGGTGGTCCTGTAATTTTGTACACGATTTGGAAAAATAAAGCATGTGTAATTTATATGATTTAGGAATGTCCCTTTTACTTGTGTTGGATTCTATATTTCTGGGTCCCACATATTCCTCTTTCTTAATTTTTTTTTTTCTGCATCTTATATTGACAACTTCCTGAGATATTCTAAGCATCCTGAGAATTTTAAGTAAAATTATCAGTTAATACATATTGGAAAAATGTCTTTATTCTAGCACTATACGTGATAATTTGGCCAGGTATAAAATTCTGCATTAAAGGTCAATTTTCACTAAACATTTTAAGCCATTTTAATTTTTTTGTGTCTGTTACTGAGAAATATGATCCCAACTAATATATTCTCTTTTGTTTATTTCGTATAAAGAGTAGACTATGCTCTATCGTTAGTGGTTCAATTTTCACATTGAGGATTTTTCTTTTTAATTTATTGTTGTGATTTCAGCTCTTTTCTAATTTTCTTCTTCATTCGTCCTTTTAGTTGCTCTCTTCTCTAGTTTTTAAAAATATTTTTCTTCTTCTATTTTAATCTTATTCTCTTTTTGGAATTAATTTGATATCATTTTAAAACCTCTGACTTTTTTTAATTGGGCATATATTTTACATTTTTTTACAACAAAAAAAAACTTTCTTGTTTTCCGATAGTTTCTTTTTTTATTGTATCCTGATTTTTTTGAGGCAATGTCTTCTGCTACTCTCTCTGAGGTTATTAACTATGCTTATTTTTTCCAGTTTTCTTTTGATTTTGTATGATCTCTGTTTTATCTGAATCATTATTTATTTATTTTGATTATTTGTTTTGGCTTCTTTATTTCATGTAGGAGACTTTCCTGAAATGCTTGGGGATTTTGGACTTTCTCAATTCATGTTTAAATGTGAGACACTAAAAAAAAAATGACTTAAAGCTCTGAGTATATGAGTAAAATCTATCAACTAGGAGGCTTGAATATAGAAGTAGTAAGTGGTAAGCTACCTTTTTCAGATGGTCTCCCAAATATTAGTATATTGAGGTCTTCTCTCTAGGGATAGCCATCTTCTCAGAAGAATAACCCTCAAGTCTCCTATCCTGGAAGCATATGCCTTCCTATATTAAAGGGAGAAAAAGTGAGTGGTAGTCCCGACGTTCAGTATGTAGACTTTAATCTCATCTCCCTAGTTTCATCCACCTATCTCAACCCCAGCCTTCTTTTCTTTCTATATCTAAATATCTCTGGGACACTCACTCCAGAAAGATAAATCTCTTGTCTCTTAGTGATGACTAGACACCTGACTACACAGAGATGGAGGGAGACCTGGGTCCAGTTTTTTCCACTTGCCAATCTTCAAATAATCTTTCTGTTTTCAGCTCCCTCTACATCCCCGAATTCCATAGTATTGATGCCTGCCAGTTGTTAGCCTTTCTGGGGGTTCTTCAGGGTGAATGTTCTCAGTTTTCTAAGTCAGTTGTCACTTCTTAATCTACTTTCCATCTTCCAAAATTTTTCATCTGCAGATGTTGCCTTTCTTATTCCCTTTGTCATCGTGAATTTATATTTATTTTAGTATTTGTTTCTTGTCATTTAGGTGGGGTTTGGGAAGGAGGGAGTATATATGTGTGGTGAAACTGTCATATTTAACAATAATCTGTGTTGTATTTTCGATAATTAAAACAATTCATTGAAAATTTTGAAAAATAAGGACCTTAATATCTGTGAGATTAAACATGTTGAATTCTTTAAAAGCAAATAAATGTCTCTCATTCCTAAGCTCAAGATCAGTGTCTACCAAGGGTTCTGGAAAAATAATTTTTATTAAATACCATTATCTTAGTAAGACTGTAGAATATATGTATTGCATGTATTTGTGTGTGTGTGTACAGTTAAAAATGATAAGCTGATAGTAAATTTCCTTGAGCAAGGAAAATAAATTATTATCTGCACTATCATGATTCAGGATTTTAAATGCCTCTAGCCCTTTGCATCATTGCCATCTGACAGGAAATTTTATTTCTGTCTTAAATGATGCTTTCTTTCTAATTATACACACAAAATTAGCCTCATCTGATTGTTCTCATTTTCCTCTACACAGTTTCCAAACCTTTAGAGGGGAGCAGCAGCAGGAAGTCTGCTTTGGGGGTTAGTAATACCACCAGGTAATTCAGTATAATTGGAGCACTGGTCTGTGACCTTCTAAATCTAGGCCTTGAGTTAAGAACATTGAGGAACATTTAACCAGCAGAGCTTAGTCATTTGCTAGCATATTATCAACAACAATTGCACATCTCTCTTCCTCTCCTCTCACTTTCTGAAGTTCCTGGTTGTCCTGCCCTGAATCTTAATGTGACAAAGAGGCAGACAGGTAGTAAATGTAACTTTTGAAAATTGGAACCTCAAAGAATGCAGCCTTGATATAGACTGACACATATTTTGGCTCTTCTGGTACTTTCTTATCTGAAATGAAACCCTGGAATAGGCAAACTTTCACTGACGTTACTGGTAGTTAGATATTTCTCAAGACAGAGGGGAAGACATCTCTGAGTACACAAAATGTTAAACCACAATCAAAGAGAAATTATTATTATTATTGATCTTTGCATTTCTGAGAACAGTCTGAGTCATGAGTTGAATGACAGTAAACACTTTCATGGCACATTAGTCAGAGTTAGTCACATAAACTGAACTGGGAGATGGCAAACTACGTAGATCAGCACTGCCAAAGAAAAAGGGTTAAAGAAACTTACAGTGTAAACCTACAAGGAAAGCTAGTACCCATTAATGTTCTATTAGATTATGCAGTAAAGATTAGTGGATTAGGAGATAAATTGACCATAATCTTGATCGAAAGCATACAAACGCTAACCTGATCCATTACTTGAAATCAGTTTTTTAAGTATATGTATTATTCCATTATATATTCAATATATACATATTGAATATTTATTCAATAAGTATTAAGTTCCTGCTGTCTTCAATTGCTTAAGAATGTAAGAGTGACCAAGGTAGATATATTCTCCACCATCATGGAGTTTAACATTCTGATAGGAGAGACAGATAATAAATAAATAGAAATGTAAATGCAATATAGTGTTTGCAATATGCTATAAAGAAAAAAAAAAAGGAAGAGGATAAGGGACAAGGAAGGAATATGATCCCTGTTTTAGAAAGTATGGTCAGAAAAGACCTGAGCCAAGTATGGGAGTAAGCCATGTAAATATCTGTAGATGGCAAAACAAGTACACAGGCCCAGAAATGGCAGAATGCTTAGGAACAGCTATGAGATGTATGATACATAATTAGGTGTACAGGGAGGAGAATGATTGATGGTGAAATTAGAGAAGTAACCAGAAATCAAGTCTTTTTTGTAATTTTTAGGGCAGTAATATAATCTGACTTCTATTTTCAAATTAAAGATCAAAATGGGTATTGTTGGTAGACAGCCTATAAAGAGCGAGCATGGAGGAATCCAGGCAAGAGATGATGGTGGCTTAGAACCACTATGGCATCAGTGGAGGCAGTGGTGTGGTGAGAAATGATGGAATTCAGAGCATATTTTATAGGTAAGTCAGTGAGATTGGTTGATAGCTTGGATGTGAAGTGCAAAAGGAAAGGGCATTATATATGATTCCAAGTAGTTTGGTTTACGCATCTGAATGAAAAGTGATGCCATTTAAAGTGTGGGGAACCCTGGCAAGGAATAGCTTTGTGGCAGGGAGGTGGGGAAGGAAGATCAGTAGTTCACTTTAGGATGTGTTGGATTTGAGATGTCTGTTGGACACACACAAGTTAAGATGTGTACTTGATAGTTGGATACTTGAGTTTGAAGCTCAGGGGAAATGAAGAGCTAAATACATAAATTGAGCATTGTTACCACAGTCCCTCCAGAAGGACATTATGCTTGGCAGAGCACAGGGTCAGCGGAAAAGAGGAAGACCCTCAACGAGGTGGATTGACACAGTGGCTGCAACAATGAGCTCAAGCATAACAACGATTGTAAGGATGGCTTAGGACCGGGCAGTGTTTCGTTCTGTTGTGCATGAGTCGGAACCAACTCGATGGCACCTAACAACAACAACAACCACCACAAACAGTACACGGTATTTAGAACCCAGAGACCCTAGTAGGACAGACTAGGGAATGCGTGTCCCCGAGATAAAGAAAAGCAGAAGTCCAAGGACTAAACCTTGAGTTATTTCAATATTTTGTAATCTGAAAGTATAGGAGGATCCAGCAAAAGAAAGTGAAAGGAGGAAAATCAGCAGAATGTGATGTCCTGGAAGTCAACTGAAGAAAAGTGTTTCAAAATGTCAGCTATGTCAGTGCTGCTGAGAACTGTGAAGATGAGGACTGAGACTTGCACTTGGCAATGTGAAGTTCATTTTAACCTCAGAACAGTTTCAAGGGAATTGGAGGACAAAAGCCTGAGACAGATAGTTCCAATAGGGAATACAATTGAAAATGTAGGCATTTGAAGTTAAATTGGAACTCCATTGGTATGTTCCTCATTTACAGGGTATTTCTTACAGGATCTGTTTTTAAAGAGTTCAGGAAAACACTTAGGGCTCAGTATTATTTCAATTAACTCCATCCTTTTTTGTTCTCACTTTCCCCTAGGATGTACATGATATTTTGTTGTTGTGAATGGCCGAGTAGGCTCCAACTCATGGCGACCCCATGTACAACAGAATGAAACACTGCCCAGTCCCGCACCATCCTCAGGATCACCAACATGCATGAGTCCATTGTTGCCTTCCACCCTAGCAAGCTCATCTTCCAGCACAATTTGGACAATATTCTGCTGTGGTCCATAGGGTTTTCACTGGCTAATTTTTGAAAGTAAATTTTCAGGTCCTCCTTCTCAATCTGTCTTACTCTAGAAACTCCACCAAAACCTGTCAAGCCTGGGTCACCTTGCTGGTATTTGAATTACCAGTGGCATAGCTTCCAGCAACATACCAACACACAAGCCTACACAGTACACCAAACTTACAGAAAGACATGTGACATTATAACTTATCATTTCTCATAATCATTATAAATTATATATGTTTTAAGGTTGAGTGTACTCTCTCAAATTCATTGTTCTTTCAGTTCTCTGCCTCTCATTTATCTGCTGTTGAACTCTGGGAGCAATAAGACTCTGTGTGGTATCTAGTGGCTCCTCTCTCAAGCTGTACATCTTCAATCTCTGAGATTTTGAGTATAAGAGGATCTTTTTTTTTTTTTCTTTTAGCAGGCATTTTTTGACTAATTGTAAAATGTATGCCCTTCCCCGGGTCTTATGGAGATCTCTAAGAAGTGGTCCCTGCCCTCAAAAAGTAACAGAATCAGACACATGGACATACACGTGAGCCCATGGTATGAAAAGGGCAATAAAATAGCTATCTACAAGGTCTATGCACCCAGAAAAGAGGTAACTTATCAGGCATGTGGAGAGGAAATAAGGGAAGGTTTCCTAGAAGAAGCAACGACTGAAATAAATCTTCAAGGTTTTAGTCATAAATAATTGACACACTACTATCATACTTCCTCAAGTCAAAATCTTACCCTTCTTTAAGAGTATACATTCTTGTAGGAAATAGGTGAGATATATTCAAACAACACAATTTTTAGTACATTTTCACATCCTCATAATA
This sequence comes from Elephas maximus indicus, assembly GCF_024166365.1. Taxonomy (NCBI): domain Eukaryota; kingdom Metazoa; phylum Chordata; class Mammalia; order Proboscidea; family Elephantidae; genus Elephas; species Elephas maximus. The sequence continues at coordinate 143,396,328 of NC_064821.1, forward strand.
ACCTCATGTGGTAAATGCTTTTAAGTTAGTATCTAGAATTTATAGTTAAGGAAGAAAAGGTTAACAGATTTGTTCAAAAGCAGATGGACTAACTGCTGAGTGGCAAAATTGGAAACATATCCCTTGCCTTCTGAATCCTAGTTCCCTGTTCTTTTTACTCCACTACCGATTGCAATAGAAAATGTGGCAAATGCCAAAAGAGCAACTCAAAGAAAGTCCTGCAAGAGCTCTGTGCAGAGAGAGATCTCTTCTCACTGAGAGGATCAGGGAAGATTTTGTGGTAGAGGTGGCATTCTAATAAGAATTTGAAGAAGGGATGGAATTTGAAGATAAAAATTGCCTACATCTCCAACCCCATCTGTTGTCATTCCCCATAGCTACCCTAGTTCATGGCTATGCTGATCTACCCACACTTCTACATCACGCCAAGCTCTATCTTCCTTCTCTACCTACAGACATGCTGCTCCCTTGGCCACAGAGGCATTCCTACCTTTGACCTCCCCCCCTTCTATATATTTTTGAGACTCAGTTCAGTCATATCTTTGATGTCATTGTTAGCTGCTCTTGAGTTGACCCTAACTCATGATGACCCCATGCACAATGGAACGAAACACTGCCTGGTCCTACGCCATCCTCATGGCTGGTTGTGAATCAGACTGTTGTGATCCATAGGGTTTCCATTGGCTAATTTTTGTGATTGGGTCACCAGGCCTTTCTTCTTAGTCTTAGTCTGAAAGCTCTGCTGAAATCTCTTCATGACCATAGCAACACACAAACCCCCACTGAGAGACGTGTGGTGGCTGCGCGTGAGGTGCATTGGCCAGGAGTTGAACTTGGTTCTCCCACATGACAGGGAAGAATTCTGCCACTGAACCACCAATGGCTCTTTACACTCCCCAGACTAATTTAGAAGCCCCTTCTCTCAAGTCCATGCTTCCTGCACATCTCTCTGTCATGTTGATACAGCGTTTTGTTTTTAGTTTCTTATCTGTCTTTCTTAAACTGAATTTCAGGACAGCATGGACTTGCCAGGCATATAATTGATGCCTAGCTAATAATAGATAATCATTTAAGGAATGAATGCTAATCCAATGCAATAGTCACCTCTTTCTTCTAGTAGCTGTAAGGTAACCTAATAAGAAGTTGTATAAAATGGTCATTATGGTGTCGAATGCCAGTTCTGCCACAACGGGAGAACACTGGCAAATAATTGAGCCCATCTCTGTCACAGTTTCTTCTGCTGTAAAATGGAGATAATAATGGCCACAACAGCACTGATGTGAGGATAAGATGTCATTGTGCTGAAACACAGAATGATGTCCATATTTATCCTGTTGTGTGAAAATGCAAGTTAGAAATACTATTTTTCTTCAATACAAGTAAAAAATAAGTAAGCTCTTTTCATACGTGTGTGTAGCGTATGTTTAGCTGTGTATCTGAAAGGATATGCCCTGAAATATTGACAATATAGCCACTCCCCCACGTAACAGGATTGGGGTGGTTAGTTAAAGAAGGGAGAATGTTGACATACATTTTATTTTATATACTTGTATGTCTTTAAAGCAGGTTTTAACTGTGGATTTTAGAAAACTAGTAATGAAAAAATATAAGAAAAGAAATCATAAATATATGAAGGACTTAATGCATGTCTTCAATCTTAATATATTGAATGTCCACTATGAGCCATGCATTGTCCCACATACTAGGGTATGGTGGTCACCCGTACTTACTATCCTGGCCTCCATGGAGCTTCCAGTGAAACAGCAATTAGCAAATACTCAATGAATTATTCCTGTTTTTATTATTACCATTGTTGTTGTTAGAGACCATCGAGTCAGTTCTGACTCATAGCAACTCTATGTACAACAGAATGAAACACTGCCCGGTCCTGCGCCATCCTCACTGTCATTGTTATGTTTGAGTCCATTATTGCATCCACTGTGTCAGTCCATCTCGTTGAGGGTCTCCCTCTTTTTCACTGACCCTCTACTTTACCAAGTATCTTAGTCATCTAGTGCTGCTATAACAGAAATACCACAAGCGGATGGCTTTAACAAAGAAATTTATTTTCTCACGGTCAAGTAGGCTAGAAGTCCAAGTTCAGAGAGTTGAGTTAGCTCCAGGAGAAGGCTTTCCTCTCTCTGTCGACTCTGAAGGAAGGTCCTTGTCATCAGTCTTCCTGTGGTCTAGAAGCTTCTCTGCACAGGAACCTCGGGTCCGAAGGAAGTGCTTTGCTCCTGGCACTGCTTTCTTGCTCTCCTGGCCCTGCTGATCCCGGTCCTCTGCTGCTGCTTCTCACCATCTGTGCCATCTCCGATGTTAACAGTTCTTCTGACAACATGTCCAAAGTAAGTGAGACGAAATCTCACCATCCTTGCTTCTAAGAAGCATTCTGGTTGTACTTCTTCCAAGACAGATTTGTTTGCTCTTCTGACAGTCCATGGTATATTCAATATTATTTGCCAACACCATAATTCAAAGGCATCAATTCTGCTTTGGTCTTCCTTATTCATTGTTCAGCTTTCATATGCATGTGAGGCAATTGAAAACACCCGCTCAGGCCCACCTTTGTCCTTAAAGTGACATCTTTGCTTTTTAACAGTTATCATTATCTTGGTTCGTATTGCTCCAAATTCCTTGTTTTTTAGGAGTGTGTATCTGAGTATATATGTTTATGACATATATTTTTCTTCTTTAAACTGTAAGCTTCTAATGTAAGATTGTCTTAACTTTATGGTATATAAAATCTTCAGTGAGCACAGTGAGCATTAAATAACAATTTTTAAAGCTTTAATGATGATAGTGTAGAGGCTTACACTTCCTTCAAAAGTATTTCCTTCAACTTTACCTCTGAAATTCAACAGGAAAATTGAAGGTATTTTTTGTGAACTTGTTGTTGTATATATATTTTATTAGACATTGCTTTATCCTTGGAAAATTATTACTAAGTGATTTTGCTCCTGAATTGTACAAACATCAGGAAATTTGGGGGCTGCAGTGTTTCAAATAATGCAAATAATATCTATCAGACAAGTAAGACACCTGCATTTTAATATGTGTGAATTCATGCAAGAAAGAGAGCGGGATTGAGAGAGCTGGATAAATGTCTTAGAAGAAAGCAAGAAACATACAAATCCTCCAGGAACACGGATGTAGCAACTTAATCACGTATTGACAATATCTATAGTCCTAGATAACTGCAAAAGACCTTCCAATTTATAAATAGCTTACTACCTTCCTCAGCCCTCTCCCTAGACTTTTCAAAGCCCTGGCTAGTAAACACGCACAAGCAAAGATTCACACCTTAAATGTTTAACTGCCATTACATAGTCAGCGTGGAGGTAACTGTACCATATTAAAAAGTGCTATCATGTGAGAGGGAATAGTTTAGTTAGATTATAAATGAATATCCGCATTGTCCCTTTAACATAGCTTATAAATTTTCTCCGTCGATATTCTCAGTTTATTTTTTAGAAAGATCTCAGGAGTTAGAAAATAGTGAATTTTTACTGTTAGCTTTGTTGGGCCCATGTCAAACCATATTTTGAAATTCCTGAACAGGCTAGAAAATTACATTCCTAAAAGTCATCTCTTTGCTGAAGACTATTAGCTAATTTGGTTTAGAATGGAATTTAATTCTGAAAATGTATGTCATGAGTTTAGAATTGTTGTCTGCAATTTATTGTTTGAAACCATTATTTTGTATTTGATAAAAGCAAACATCCCACATATCTGCCTCTTCTTTGATTTTGCAGTACCACATATTAAATGCCTTATTTCCTATTCTCCCAAATAACTTTAAGGGTTTGAAATTTTTGAAGGATAATTTCAGCTCAAATATAATTTTACAGTTAATTGCCACTCTCCTCTAAAACAGATACTTTAAAGGGGGAATTATACTTTGTAGATTTAGGACACCTGAAAATAAAGACTAGTTATAGGCCACAACGGTACTTACATGATCTCAGAGACACCTTACAATCAACAAATTCAAGGTGCTGGTTGAGAAATATTCTAGAGAAATCATTCCTCTAAGTCCATTCAGGAAGATATGGAATAGCTGTGGTAAAATATATTTGGAAATCCCTGAGTGGTAAGTTGATACAGTATGCTCAGCTGCTAACCAAAATGTTGGAGGTTCTAGTCTACCCAGAGGCACTTCAGAAGAAAGGCCTGGCGATCTCATTCTGACAAATCAGCCACTGAAAACCCTATGGAGCCTAGTTCTACTCTGACACACATGGGGTTGCCATGTGTTAGAGTCATCTCTGTGGCAGCTAATGAATGTTACCTTTTCCTCAGTCAAAAAAGCTTGAAATGGGTAAAGATCGCTACATGTCATTAATCTGTTTACAGATTAACCTTTTAAATAGCCAAGATTTGTAACATACTTGTTCTTATTCAAAGTTCAATTGTGTTCAGCACCATGGAAAGTTTTATGATGGAATATAGATAATTATAGTATATAGAGATTTAAAAATAACTCAAGGGAGCCAACAAAGTTTTCCAGTAATTAATCATTAATGAAGATCTTAAATCTGTACTTTAAATACAGACAAAACTAGTTATAATGATCTCATTAGTGCCTTATTAAGGTTATCTATTTTAGTGTTTTGTCAGGAGAATTCAGGTGGAAATGAACTCCTTAACATATTTAGAAGGAGTTGTTGATCATTTACTCAGGTAAAAGAAACACCATACCTGATTAATTGTTGTGCAAATAAACATTCAAACTAAGCAACGGAATATACTTCTAACTAAACATAAGCCTTTCCAAAAAAAGAAAAAAAAACTTCCATGCTTGCGCTCTCTGCCATGTTTTTGTTTGTTTTTATTATTCTTGGCCAGAAAATAATTTTAGAATGTAGAGAATGTTGGAGAAAAAATAAACAAGGCAATTGGATTTTCCTAAGACTTGGCTGAGTGTCGTATTAAATTGAAACCTTTCACAGGTGTTCAAAACATGGGCTTTTAAAAGAGAAAAATGTGCTCATTTGCCTTTGACAAAATCTGCTACTCCAAGTTCAAACTGCAGAAAAAAATAATCTTTCAAAAAGAGTCTCACAGTTACCCCTGGATACCAGTTTGTTCTTCAAAAGGGACACTGTGATACAGGGCAAATGAAGCTGAGGTTATTGATATAAATATACTTCATGGAAAAGAACAGAGTAAATGTCAAATCATGAGGGAGCATGCTTGAGACCAATTATGTAAAGTCTGGAAGTCCTTCCATTGGCTACTGCGATTCAATGGTCCACCAAGTGGGAGAATGGGAAATACAAATATTTGGGGCTGTGGTAAAATAGGATGCATTGGTGAAGGGGAATAAGTAAAAAATATTCCATATATTTGTACCTAGTAATTCTGTACATTATTTTAATCTGCTTTTAAAACACACAATGTTCCCCTCACTTCTGGAGCACTCCCTGCCTTATCTCTTGCTTTTCCCTGTTGTTGTTGTGTGCTGCCAGGTCCATTCTGACTCATAGCAGCCCTGCCTAACAGAGTAGAACTGAAATCATAGGGTTTGCTAGGCTCTAATCTATTTTTTTGTGTGTTTGTGCTTTAGATCAAGGTTTACAGAGCAAAGTAGTTTCTCGTTAAACAATACACATAATGTTTTGTGGCATTGGTTGCCAACCCCAAAACATGTCAATACTCTCCCCCTTTCGACCTTGGGTTCCCCATTACCAGCTTTCCCTTCTCATCCTTGCTCCTGAGCTGGTGTGCCCATTTAGTCTCCTTTAGTTTTATGGGCTTGTCTAATCCTTGGCTGAAGGGTGAACCTCAGGAATGACTTCAGTAGTGAGTTAAAAGAGTATCCAGGGCCCATACTCTCAGAGTTCCTCCAGTCTCTGTCAGACTAGTAAATCTGGTCTTTTTTTTTTTTTTTTTTTGGTAAACTAGAATTTTTCTCCAGCTCTGTCCAGGGCCCTCTGTTGTGATCCCTGTCAGAGCAGTCAGTGGTGGAAGCCGGGCACCATCTAGTTGTGCTGCACTTAGCCTGGTAGTCCTTTGGACTAATCTTTCCCTTGTGTCTTTAGTTTTCTTCATGCTCCATTGCTCCCAACAGGGTGAGACCAGTGGAGTATCTTAGATGGCCACTCACACGCTTTTAAGACCCCAGGCGCTACTCGCCGAAGTAGGATGTAAAACATTTCCTTTATAAGCTGTGTTATGCCTATTGAACTAGATGGGCCCTGAGACCAAGGTCTTCAGCGCTCATAGGCTGTAATCTTTACAGGAGCAGATCTCCAGGCCTTTTCTCCTGTGAAGCCGCTGGTGGATTCTACCTGCCAACCTTTCAGTTAGTAGCCGAGCATTTAACCGTTCATTACACCAGAGGGCTCCTTTGATTTTACCTGTGCCTGAGGAAATCTCAGCTTTCCTTCGATGTGCAAATAAGTCTAAATTTTCTAGGTAAATCAGATGTTCCCTACTGTGGACTTCCATCGTACTTAACACAAAGGGCTTACCATTTTTTGTAGATGTTATTTCTTTATGTTTCTCTTTCCTAGTAATCTGAATGTTCTTTCAGCACAGAAATACTCTTGGTCTTTTTTTTTTTTTTTAATCTCTCATTAAGCAAAGTCTCTGGTACGCAAAAGGTACTCAATAATTGCTCACAAATCAACCCAAGAGGCAGTCATTAAGTAAAGAGCAGAAATCTTCATGACTAAAATGGTTGAAATATGTTGTTTCTGTAACTTATACAACTAACTTCCTTTTAAAGTGTTCTGAATAGGCAAGGCTGGCCCTTGAAGAACTTAAATAGATGAAGTTTTTCTTTGTACCTCTCATTTTACTTCCTTTTTTTAGCAGACAAATTCTGAGTGCTAAAATCGCTTTTCCTCTTTTGAGCCAAACATAGTCTTTAAACCTCACCCTTCAGCAGCAGTTACTTACATACCAAATCGATTCTGGCCCCATAATTTATCTGCCTTATTTTTTATCCCCCTCACAGCTCTCAAGGCCTAGGTTCATGTTAATGGATAATGGTGTAAATGGCTTAGCTCATGAACTTCCACAGATAACGTGTGTATATTTTAATTAGATTCTTCTAGCAATCTGTGATTTAACCCAAAGGAGAGCTCAAGTATGGGGAATTTCAGCACTTGATACAGATATGTAAGAAGGCAGAGTGGATAAAGGTGAGTCAAGACAGAAGGATTAAAGTGACCATTACAGGGTAGTAGTGGTTCAGTGGTAGAATTCTCACCTTCCACGTGGGAGACCCGGGTCCACTTCCTGGCCCATGCACAAGTGTAGCCACCACCCATTGGTCAGTGGCGGCTTGCGAGTTGCTATGATACTGAATGGGTTTCAGTAGACTTTGTAGACTAAGACACACTAGGAAGAAAGGGCTGGCAATCTACTTCTGAAAAATAAGCCCTGACTCAACAGCAGCTAAAAACAACATTCTGCTAGAATATTGTGATACCTTCCAGCACCATAGTGGCCGCAAATCCTTTCTTTAGGAAAGCTAAAGCCATTCTCCCATTGTTTATGAATCTAGATTCCTAATTGGAGATCGTCCCTGTGTGGCGCAAACTGGGTTTGTATTCAACTACCAACCTGAAGTTTGGCAGTTTGGACCCACCCGGCAGCACTGTGGAAGAAAGCCCTGGCAACCTACTTCTGTAAAGATTACAGCCAAAAACGCCCCATGGAGCAAGTCTATTCTGTAGTGCATGAGGTCGCCATGGGTCGAAATTGACTTCACTGCAGTTGGTTAATTGGAAATTGTTTAGTATTCCATCATCTTCCTGCCTGCTTTTCTTCCTTCCTTCCATTCTTCCTGTAACAACTATTCCTGTAACCATATGCCAGGTGCAATGCTGAAGCGAAGTGGCGAATGAAACATATATGACTCCAGGCTTTTATGGTGTTTGTAATCTAGTAAGGCAACAACTCTTAAATATTTAAGAGACTAATTAGAATTGTGATAAGAGGTTTGAAGAAAATTATTGATTAGATAAGCATACATCTAATATCCACTGAGTTAGTGTTGATTAGTATTTGCACACTATTTTGTGTATAGTTTACATGCTACCATTTTGGGGGATTGAGTGTCAGATAATGGTAGTTTATGCACATATATCAGTTATTTCTGAATATAAGACAACTCTCCATTTTCTAGTGAGAAGATTGAAAAAGCAGTTTTTTAGGAAACTTGAATAGATTTTAGGAATGTAAATAAAATGGTAAAGTGCCTGTTAACAATATTTAATATCTTAATTTTCTTACCCATACATACATAAAATTATATTTTATATATTAAAAAAAAGTAATACATAATTTGGAAATAACCGTCTTCTGTGTTCATGTCATGTGCACTTTTATTCAAACTGTTAACACACATCATCCAGAACAGTGAGTTCTCAAAAATTATGTTACTTTTTACATTTTCTGATACCATTTTCCCAAAGACACTTTTACTCCCATTTAAGTTATTTGAGATAAAACACTTTTTGAAATCACGTATGATTTTGTCACAGAAAATTTTATATCAAGCGACAAATACCACTTAAAATTTGAACTTTTTTTGTTTCATTTATTCTATAAGGATATACTCATCATGTTTACAATGTAGCCACTTTTAACTTTTTTTTCTAATACCCAGTCTTTTCAGTTATGGGGTCATTCCCCATCATGCACAAATAATGATTAAATCATTGTTAAATTTGTCTGCCTCCTTGTTTACAGTGACTCTCAGATGATTACTAAAATATCCAAAATATTACTAGTTTCATAATAATAGGCAACGTATATTTTGTCATTATACAAAAGACTATTTTAATCCCATTCTTTTTCACTTTACATTATGCATAAGTGCTTTGTCATGCATTAAAAAATCCTTCATAATTATCATTTGTAATACTTGCTTATTATTCCTAGATTGCCTAGCATATAAGAAAAAATAGCAAAGAAACATCAAAATTATCATTAGGCACTAAAAATACAGCCTTTGTGGTGGTGGGGGCCAGTCAGAGGAGAAAAACATATTCTTCTTGAGGAGCTGATGGTGGTGATTCCAAAGGAAAAGCTGACTTCCAATTCAGGTCCTCTGCTTGGTGTGACCTTTGCCCCAAGCACAGATCTTGAGCTTCGCGAAAAGCTAGTGGGGACCTTGTGCTGAACCAGTAAAACTGATGGAAAAGCCAAATGATGGGCCTCCATGTGGTACTCAGAGCTCTCTCACTTCATGTTTCTTCTCTCACCTGATCGTCTGAAGCATCTTGGTGAATACTTCACGATAAGAGAACAAAGATCCAGAAAAAGAGATTGTCCAAGTGTGCTAATTGAAAGATGGTGGGGGAAAAAGGATTCTGGTGTGATTCTATGTGCATACTCTCTTAGTGACAGCAAAGCTTCTTGCCAGTGACTTAGGAGAAAGCAAGAATACACCACCTGATCTTTTCAACTTTGTGAGGTTTCAACTTTGTGAGGTTGGATTCTAACTTAATACTTCCTCAAAACTGATAGATGCTAAATCATACCTTAAGCCTCCTGATCCTCACCAAAATTGAAGAATGATCTAGAATAGTAATCTTTTTCAACATGCAACTCCAGACTGCCTCGAAGGCTTGTCCCAGCTCAGAGGGAAAAAGAATTGTGTTCCAAACTCTGCACCCTCTTTTTAAGTCAGCATTTGGCCTAAAGTGATGAACTCTTCAGGAACTGTCTTCTCTGGGGCAGATAAATCACTCTAAAACTCTTGTTTCTCACTTGTCTATGAAAGGGAAGAGTAGAACTAGATGGCGTAGCTTTCAGTTGAATTGTTCACGTAAATTATTAGAACAAATTGCAGATCTACCAGAGGTTGCTTGACCAGGTATAATAGAGTATTGAACTGAATTGCATGGGAAGGCCAAAGACACAGGATGCCAGCAATGTTATTTCATCTGGTTTTAGGCAGCGCTCCTAGATTCTGCCTTGATGCTCCTAACGCACTCTGTCCATGGTGCGGAGCTAGCTTCTCACAGTATCTGAGCATCCTGAGCACAAGTGTGCTATTTTTCATTCCTCCTTGACGTGCTAAGCCACGGGGACATTGCTGCCTAGGGACGTTTATGAACACCTTTCTAAGCTCAGAGGAATGGATCATACAGATTCTGTAGTACAGGATTTTTCTAAAATGCATATTCTATTACAATATTATAAGGTAATTTTTGTGAAACTTAGGTTATGTTTCTTTTTTCTAGATAGTATTGTCTTTTTAATCTAAAAAAAAAAAAAATCCAGTCATAGGTAACCTGATTTGATAGTGCAATTCATGAGCCTTTGAAAGTAATTTTTACTGCTACTCAAAGCTCAGCATATTACGTTTCTCAATAAAAATATTATAGAATACATCTTATATGAGATGTTTAATTTATAAAACTCTTAGTGGAGGAATCAAACTTAGACCACAATAAAGGACTGGGGTTTTCTTAAAAAACTGATTGTCCAAGTGGAAAATACCAAAATGTCTCAACTTCTGAGTAGATACGTTACATGTCTGGAATTGAGCAAGTCAGTAGAAAACCTGAGATGATTAAGGAAAAAAATGTGTTTAAAAGTCTAATGAGAAGATTAAAAGACCAGGTTTATCTTATAATCATTATTGATGTAAAAGCAATACACTATATGATAGAAGATACATGATAAATCTTATTTATACATCACAATGACCCAGATTCTAGACAATGAAACCTGTAACCTTGGGACCAATACAGCCAAATGTTATTCTTAAAGCATATTTTTGTAGGATATATTACATCTGGATTTTAAAAAGACTCTGATTCAGTTATTTATTCATTAAATGTATATTTATATGTGTATATATGCCACATACTGTTCCAGATTCAACATAGAGCAATGAGCAGTAAGGATAATCTGATACTCCTAACTGCTATGAAAATAAAACTTGCTGATATTATTGTGATAGAGAGAAAAAGAGATGGGACTTTAAATTGGGATTCAGGGACCATTTCTCCAAGAAATGGTATTTGAGTGAGAATTACGTGATAAAAATGTGCCGGTCATGTAATAATATATATACTTAGAGCACCAGGCAGAGGTAGAAGGACGTACAGAGGATCTACTACTGTGAATTTGGGAATTTGAGAAACGGCAAAAATACCAGTGAGGCTGGAATGTGATGAACAAGGATGAGAGTGGTATGACGTAATTTATAATTAGGATTCCTGGAATCCAATAAGGACAGTGTCCAAGGATGAAAGGGAAAGTGAATAAAAACTGATTTTGACATTGTCATCTATGGGGAAGGGGACTGAAGGCGTTTTCTAAGAAAAGGCAATGCAAAATATAACTGAACCCTGTAAAGTTTTAACATTTTGCTGAAAATAAAAACATTTTTATGTCCAGAAGTCTCAGCATGTTTCTGTTCAAGCTTTGGCTTGATCAAGAAATCTCTGATATGTTGATAAAGACAGAGCAACAGGTTATGGACAGTGGTGGAAAAATCTATCACTACATGGAAGTTCAAACAGAGTTTAAAAAAAAAAATTAAGGATGTGTAAAATAAATATGACAAATCTAGACTGGTATTGTTTCACCAAATCCTTGGAGTTTTCCATTCAGATATTTACAGACTGAGAAGAGAACATTTGCCTTTAAAGCTTTAAACGTCAGAGAAGGCAATCACAGTTGTCTGTAGATAACCAAAAATAGCTGGATCACGGCCGGGCTTTTTTGCTTATTTCTGCCTGAATCTCATTGTTGCAGTGTTGGTCTGACTTTATCCTTGGCCATTATTTTTAATTAAAAAAAATATATAATGTCAAGGCCACTTTGTCATGTTAGAAGGTCCTGAAATATATGAAAATTTTGAGCACACCGAATGGAGGGGATGATTGGTCAATTATCTGAGGTATGGGTTTAACTTCTTCTTCTTTTTTTTTTTTATCATAATCTTCCTCTTATCTAATCTCATAGATGATTTGTCAGCCTCAGTAAGAAGAAAAATATAGATATCTAATCCGTATCTGTTAAGCCAGAATAAGTTGAATGGTGAAGAAAAATATATTCATTTAGGAAAAAAAAAATACTATTTTTCGTACCATATTTTATTCTGAATCACCACATGAGGTGTGTGTTTTCATTATGATAAAATTGATCCCCATTATTTTTTTCTCAGTTATAATTGCTTTAATGGTTCAACTCTTTAAACAATAAAAAATAATGGCTACAGAGGCTTAGAAAACTCACGGCAGCATTCTAGCAGAAGATTTTAAGTGCCAAGTTATTAAAATTGCCAACTATTTGTTTTTAAGTTTATGGAAATCTTGACCTATCATCTTATCTGTATTACATTCTTTTCTGAACCAGATTAGCATTCTTTCAAGCTTTTTCCTATATTATCATCATTTCAAACCTGGGATAAAGGCTTTGTAGCGATTTCATGTGACAGGATTTTATCTGAGTTTCAAGAATCCCTAATAACAGCATTTACAATTCCTCTATGCAAGTCCTCCTCCTCATGTTACTGTAGGAATATGGAAAACATGTTTCTGGTTTAAAAAACTAAAAGAAAAAAATCTGCAGTTTAATCTCAGTGTTAGGAAAAGGATCACAAATCCTGCTGTAGTATTTTGTTTTTAAGCTAGTTTCTGTAAAGGCTCCTGACATGCCCCCTGGGAGCTAAATATTGACAAGCATGTTTTGGCAATCAAGATCAAGCTTGTCGAATTAACACAGCTCAAGTCTTGTGTTGACACCATAACCCAAGACTGAGAGCTCTTATCTTATCCCATTTATTTGGCCTTATAGATGATACTGTACACTTGAATTAGGGATTTTCACTATATCTGAAATGCCGCAACTGTGGATTAATTTGATTTGAGAATATACTAGCCCTTATCATGTTCACAGTGGAAGTTATAAATGAAGTGTAACATTCATTGTTTTCTCTCCCAGCATAGCTCCAGAATGAAACTGACTATATACCTAAGTCTGACATTATCCTTTCTGTATCAGAAAATGTCTTGTAATTTCCACTTCCTAAAAGGGGAAGGGAAGGAAGAAGATTGGTATTGTCTTTTATATACCTTCTGGTCAAAGTGAGAGTGTCCCAAATTGCTTATTTTTAGAGGCTTTGATTAAAAGTTATAACAAAATATATATTCAAAAAAATAAAAATTAATAAAATTAATCAACTTTTATCATGACTAAAAGCTCAAATGGCAGTCTTCCAATGACAACAACATTTTTAAAACTTAAAATTAATTGTTTTAAACTGTTAGAAGAAAATGTTACCCTTTTTCAGTCTTTTAGGAAGTTGAGCAATGAATTTTATTAATTACCAGGATATGCTGAATCGTTCAATGGTAATGATGATGGTGGTGGTGATGATGATGGTAAGAACTAACATTCATTGAAGGCTTACAGTGTGTCAGACCATGTTCAGCATTTTACATTCAGTTTCTCATTGAATTCTCTGAGATAGGTACTTTTATTGTCCTCCTTTCACATACGAGGAATCTGAGACTCAGAAGAGCTTAAGGAACTTGTCTGACCGTTCTCAGTGTTTCCTAAACTTTATCCTTATTTTCTTTCCAATATATGTACTCACAGTCAAGGGTCATGGGCTGGTATTGTGACTTGCATGTAGTTTTTAAGTCTAGCCATTTCTGAGATCATGGATCTTATCCTAAAAAAACAATTCCATCAAGCAAAAGCTAATAGTCCCATCTCCTCCACAATGAGGAGCTTAGCTGCACAGTTTCTCCTCTGTCTTCAACTTGTCTCTTGTTTTTATCCTCACTTTTTTTAAAATCTCGTCTTTTTCAGCCTATTTTAGGATGTTCCCTTGAACCACATCTCCATCTAGATACTGATTTTTGCTTTCCTTCTCAGCCAAATTTCCTTACTTATCCTCTTACTCGCTTTCTTCTGTCTTCATTCAATAAGCATTAATAAAGCACTTGCCAAGTTCCAGAGGAAGGGGCCACATGATTGTAGCTAGCATTTGTTTAACATCAATTAGGAAACCCTGGTGGCATAGTGGTTAAGGGCTATGGCTGCTAACTAAAATGTCAGCAGGTCAAATCCACTAGGTGCTCCTTGGAAATCCTATGGGGCAGTTCTACTGTCTTTTAGGATCGCTGTCAGTCAGAATCAACTTGATGGCAATGGGTTTTAAATGCCGGGCAGGGCTCTAATTGTGTAGCATCATACTTAATTGGTGCCTTTGATCATCACCTACAAGGTAGGTGTTATCATTGTTATCACCATTTTATAGTTGAGGAAACCAAGGCATAGAAAACATAAGCAACTTCCCTACAGTCACATAGCTAGTGAGTAGGAAGCATAGACTCCAAATGCAGGCAGCTTCTTCCAAAACTGATAGGACATGGCTCCCTCTATGGAGTAATCAAATAGAGGTAAGTAAACGACTAAGTGCAATAAAGTTATATTGGAACTGTGAGAGTTTCTATACAGGAAGGGCACAGAGGAGACATAAAGAGTTCAACTTTCTGCTTTCCAGAGGAGTCAGCTCTTAAGCTGAGATTTAAAAGTAAGATTTGAGGGGAGACAGGGCACCATGAACATTCCAAGTAAAAGAGCAGTCTAAGAAAATCCGTTGCCATTGAGTCGATTCCAACTAATAGCAACCCTATACAAGTACTAAGAAGGAGTGCTCATATTCTTTCTTCCATACAATTCCAATCCTCAGCCATCTGGGTGCTAGTCCTTGCCCTCTTGAAGCTTATGTTGTAGTGGAAGGAAAAAGGCAAATACAAAAGTAAATAGGTAATGTGATTTGCAATACTAAGTATTAAGGGAAAAACAAAGCAGGGAAGGCAGATAATGAATGCCAGTATGGAGGACACGTGCAATAATAAAAGATATTCAAGAAGGGCCTCACAGAGAAGATGATATTTGAGAAAGGCTGAAGCAGATGAGGGAGTAAAATATCTAGAAGAACATTTCAAGCCTAGAGAACAGCAAGCACGAAGGCCTTTGCACCAGGTTCATGGAACAGTGGTGAGGAGAGACAGGCTGGAGCATACCAAGAAGGGAAAGGTGCTAAGAAATAAGGTCAGTGTGTGATAAAACTCATGGGGATCCATGGAGGTCATTACAAGGGTTTTGGGTTTTAATCTGAGTGCAGTCATATGAGGATATTGAGCAGAGGAATGGTATGATATGAATTATTTTTAATAGGTTCACTCTGGTGTTGATAATTCATTGTAGGTAGCAAGTGTAAAAGCAAGGAGATATTTCAGAAGGATATTACAGGAATTCAGGTGCGGGAAGATTATGACTTGGAGGTGGTGAGTTGTGGTCAAATTCTGTGTATATCTTAAGATAGAGCCAACAGCATTTCCCGATGGATTGAATGGTGTATATACAAAAAGGGGAAGTCAAGGGTGGCTACAAGGTTTTGGGCCTGAACAATTGAAGGATACCATTAACTGAGGTGCTGATGATTGCCAGTCAACTAGGATTTGGGGTGAAAATCAAGAGTTTAGTTTTTGAATGTTGCACTTGAAATGCTACTGGATATTTAAGTAGAGATGTTGATGAGACAGTTGGATATACAAGTCTGGAGTTCAAAAGAGGTTAGTGCTGGAGATATAGATTTAGGAGTCATCAACATAGAAAAGGCATTTAAAGCCATGAGGCTGGACAGAATCCAAGGAAGTGTGGGTAGAGAAAAGAAGCAGGCCAAGGACTGTATCCTGAAGCAGTCAAATGTTGAGAGGTCTCAGAGAAATCAACAAGGAAGACTGAGAAGGAAACAAAGTGGATGCCAGCTTCATTTCTTCTACAAAGTCCCTTTGAGCACCCGCTATGTACCAGATTCCAGATTGGAAATACAAAGTAAAAAAAGAAATTTCTCCTGCTCTTACACAGCTTACACTTTAAAAGAAGAAACAGACAAAACCCATTGCCGTCAAGTCGATTCTGACTCATAGTGACCTTATAGGACAGCGTAGAACTGCTCCATAGGGTTTCCAAGAAGCAGCTGGTGGATTCGAACTGCCAACCTTTTGGTTAGCAGCTGAGTTTTTAACCCCAGTACCACCAGGGCTCCAGACACATGGGCATGAATTGCTGTCATTCGAGGTGGTGTTCCCTTGAGGGAAAAGAAAAGAGTGATTGGGAATGGTCCAAAGGATGTGATATTTGGTTGAATCTTACGGCAATAGTAAGAGAAGAAGAGAAAAAAAGTTTCAGGCAGTGAGAGTAGCAAGATAAATGAATGACACAGAGGTGTGAATAAATGTGATATCCTCAAGAAATGGCAAGTAGTTCATAATTTCAGGAGTTATCGGGTGAGAACAGCAGGGATGATGCAAAGAACTTACCAGCTGGTGACCTATGCATCTTCACCTGTGAACTGAACATAATACCAAATGTCAGACTTGTGGAGCGGTTAAGAGCTCAGGCTGCTAACCAGAAAGTTGGCAGTTCAAATCCACCAGCTGTTCCTTGGAAACCCTATGGAGAGTTCTATTCTGTCCTATAGGGTCACTGTGAGTCAGAATTGACTGAACAGCAATGGCTTTTGAGATCAAACTCACAAAGCTATTATTAGGACTGAAACACCAACCAAACCCATTGCCATCAAGTTGGTTATGACTCATAGCAACCCTATAGGGCAAAGCAGAACTGCCCCGTAGAGTTTCCAAGGAGTGCCTTTTGGTTAGCAGCTGTAGCTCTTAACCACTATGCCACCAGGGTTATTATAAGGGCTAAATGAGATAATGTATGTCAAATGCCCAGCCCAGCCCTAGTTCTCAATTCTAAGAACAGTTCTGACTTCTAAAATAAATTGATACCCTTTGCTTCCTTCAGAAGTAATTTTGGAACTACCTTCTCAAACGGTTTTCCTTAAATAGCCCTTGGGCACAATTCCCCTTCTAATTTTCTTTCTTCGTATGGCAAGTTAGAGAAGAGATACAAATTGACTCTTTCATAATATACATATTCTTCTATCTCTTTCTCAGAGAGGATTGTTGTAATGTCATCCCGACTAGCAAGGGTCATTTAATATTTAAATTTCTCCTATTTGTATAATTGGATTTCTTTAAAATAATTTTGAATAGATGTGATTTTAGATACATGTATTTATAATAAAGCATAATCGTAAGGATAACACATTCTAAAGTCAGAGGTGCCCATTACACAGCCCCCAGTTAGCTCCCCTTTCCTTTCTTTTCCTTCACTTTTTTATTACAGTCCTCTTCAGAACCTAATTCAATAAGTTACACAGAAAGAGAACTCCATGAATTTTTCTAATGGACTGTTTCTCACAGTAAAGTCAAATTTCTTAATCTGTCATTCGAGACTAGGTCTCCACGATATAGCAACAATCTAAATCCCAACCTACATCTCAATGATTATTTCTCAAACTGTCTATTCCAGGTGAATGGTTATCTCCTAAATCCTTGAAGGCAGTAAACATGTTCTCACTTCCATGTCTTCTTTCAAAATCTGTCAGAAGTTTGGAATGTCTATGGTCCGTTTACCTGAGTCTTATACTACCAGGAACTCATCTGCTCTCTGAACTCCTTTGGAACTGCTGCCTGTACTTCTTTGACATTTAGATATGCTACATTATATTGTTATATTAAGTCTATTAATTCTCCAGTAAACTTCAGCTCCATTTAGATTAAAAAACAAAACCAAATCGAACCCATTGCCATGCAATTGATTCAAACTCATAGCAACCCATTTAGGTTAGGGACCCAATTTCTCTATGAAATTGACACAAAATGGAATTTTAATTTTGCTAATGAGAAGTTACATGTTTCTCAAGAAACAACACATTCAATAAAGTGTATCTACAGGGTCGCTATGAGTCGGAATCGACTCGACGGCACTGGGTTGGTAATAACAATTTCATATATTGCTTACATATTTTAATTGCAGGCTGAATATGGCCTTATCAGAAACATTTCTGACTTCAGTTTCACACTTTTGCAATGAATTTAAATGCTTTCAAGCCAAATTTTTAGTAATTGTTTAAATGAGGTACTCTTCAGAGTAGATGATCTAGTACCACCATACTTACCTAGAATACTTTCAATGCAGATCCTGGATATATTTCTATATGTTATCCTTATTTCTATATCTTGTTTCTTATGTCAGCACAGAATACTGTCATATAAGTTTCATTATAAAATATACAGAAATTTTAAAAACTAAATATTTAGAAACTAACGTAGTTAGTTATAAAACCATAATTATAAGAAACTGTTCTTGTATAACAAGAAACCTTCACATCTGTCATCCAGTGTTTTAATGCCTGTGGTGCTTATTAGCTATTTCTATTATTACTATTCTACAAGCAACTGCCATTCTTGAAACTGATTGATGTTTAGGAATAAAGCACACTTATTACATGTTGCCAACTTCAGAGGAGCAATCTTATAACCTACAGTGCTTTTTGAGAAGTGATGATACCTTGTATTTCTGGAACTAATCGTTGCTAAAGAAAGTAAAAGTCTGAAAACATAATTTTTTTTTTTCTGTGAAGACCTTTCAGTGCATTATGTGCCGTTCAACTATAAAATGATTATAGTGTTTTATCTGCCAAGAATGACAGTTGGTGAAAGGTAACTTTATATGTAAGCAGAAAAAAGTGTACGTATCTATATATGCCACTGTCCATATCTTCCAATTTCAGTCTGGCTAGGCTAACCTGCACAGACAACAAGAATTAAAACTCTTAACTGAGTCTTATGTGAGCACAAATTAATAACATTAGTAGAACTGTTTTGTTCTTTCACTACTGCTTCCAAATCATTGGTATATACAGTCTTCTATTACTATTCTTTGAGTTCTTGTCGCCATTATAGTTCCTTTACCTACTGCAGTGTCTTTTCCTCCAATTTTGCCATCCTACATCCATTAATTGTAAGGTCACCACCCTACCTTGGTTGAATGCTTTGGTTCTTTTTTTTTTTCTTTTTTATTGAACTTTAGATGAAGGTTTCAGAACAAACTAGTTTCTCATCAAACAGTACACACGTCGTTATATGACATTGGTTAACAACCCTAAGACATGTCAACACTCTCCCTTCTCAACCCTGGGTTCCCTATTAGCAGCTTTCCTGTTCCGTCCTGCCTTCCAGTCCCTGTCCCGCCTTCCAGTCCCCATCCCAGAGCTGGTGCACCCCTATAGTCTTGTTTTGTTCCATGGGGCTGTTCAGTCTTTGGCTGAAGGGTGAACCTCAGGAATGACCTCATTACTGAGCTGAAAGGGTGTCCAGGGGCCATACTCTCAGAGTTTCTGCAGTCTCTGCCAGGCCAGCAAGTCTGGTCATTCTTTTTGAGTAAGAATTTTGTTCTACATTTTTCTCCAGCTCTGTCTGGGACCCTCTATTGTGATCCCTGTCAGAGCAGTCAGTGGTGGTAGCCGGGCACCATCTAGTTGTACTGGCCTCAGTCTGGTGGAGGCCGTGGTAGTTGTGGTCCATTAGTCCTTTGGACCAGTCTTTCCCTTGTATCTTTAGTTTTCTTCATTCTTCTTTGCTCCCAAAAGGATGAGACCAGTGGAGTATCCTAGATGGCCACTCACAAATACTTTGGTTCTTGGTTCACTGATCTTTCTATCACTCCGTCTTCTGCCATCATTATTAAAAGGTAAATATAAAAGTACTTAGTTAAAGATCTAGCTGGCATAGATCAGTTTACCAATTGCTGTTGAGCCGACTCTGACTCCTAGTGATTTCCATGCATGTCAGAGTAAAACTGTGCTCCACAGAGTTTTCAACAGATGATTTTTCAGAAGTAGATCACCAGATCTTTCTTCCAAGGTGCCTCTGATTCGACTTGAACTGCCAACCTTTGATGACCTGCCAAAAAATATTAATTGTTTGCACCACCCAGGGACTCCAGGTATAACATAGTAAATGTAATAAATTTTAGCTATCGTCATCAGCATCATCGTCATTAGCAACTTCAGAATCCATGTTGCTATATATCCATCAAGTTCCAGAGCTATATTAAACGTGATGTGGTAATATATGTGTAACTCTTTTACTGTTTGAAAACATTATCAGAATCTCATTTGATTCTTACAACAACCTTATGAGATAGGTGGTTTTGTTAGCTTTATTTTTAAAGTGATTAAAAATCAAGCTCACAGTTACTATTAAGAGAGAGAAGCAGAATTTATACAAAGCTTTATGATCCTAAAGTCCATACATAAGGATTCCTGGTGGTGCGAGGGTTCAGCAGTTGGCTGGTAACCAAAAGACGGGCAGTTCTAAATCCTCCCATTGGATTTACTGAAGAAAGACCTGGTGATCTGCTTCTGTAAAGACTGCAGCCAAGAAAATCCTTTGGGGTAGATCTACTGTGTCACATGGGGTCAGTGTGAGTTGGAACCAACTGGATGACACCCACCACCAACAACAAAGTCCATACCTGATTTTTCAATTAGAGAACATTTTGGCAAACTCTTTCCATTGGTCAACAGTGTTGCAGCCTCTTTCAGCTCTAGGCCACTATTTACAAAGGAGACCTTCACAGAAGTCCAGTTTTACATTATGTGAGAGAATCCATGACAAACCAAATATAAACAGGCTATATTTCCTGTTCTTAATTAGC
Source organism: Elephas maximus indicus (assembly GCF_024166365.1). NCBI lineage: Eukaryota > Metazoa > Chordata > Mammalia > Proboscidea > Elephantidae > Elephas > Elephas maximus. The sequence goes on from NC_064821.1 coordinate 143,416,899, forward strand.
TCAGCTGTTTTCCACCCAGCTGATATCAGGAAGTTGCCAAAATTCAAATTATTATCCTCTGCAAAACATTTTATCATAGCTAGTGATATAACTTTTGAGTCATCTTGACTTCTCCTACCCTTTTACCCTCTGAGGCTAATTAATGACCAGATCCTATATAGTCCATCTCTGATTATACCTGAAATTTTCCCCTTATTTTCTACCCTCAAAGCCTTGGCTTAGTCCAAGCCCTTGTACTTACAGACTGGATTCTTAAATGATCTTCTGATAATCTCTCCACTTTTGCTTTCATCCCTTTCTGATTCTTATGAGATACCACCACTATTTATAACGTCTAAAATACCATCTCATCTTGTGACTACCCTCCTCAAAATTTCAAAAGCCCTCCCACTCCTTTAAGAAAAAGTCCACAATCCTTAGTGTGGCCCCTCTGTATCTCTTGTCTATCTTAGTTTGAATTCTCATGAAAGCCATGCCGAAGACAAGAACTTGAGTGCAGGTGGTTTATTTGAAAGTTGATCCCAGGAAGCCAGTATGAGGGAAGAGGGAGCTTGAGACAAGGAAGGAGTAAAAGCCAATTTAAGAGAGTATTATTTTGAAATAACAGTTGTGAACTCCTGAGAAATACACAGAAGCCCTCATAGAATTGTCCAACTGAAGGCTGGAGAGCTGGAGCATTCATTCACTGGCTCCCATCAACAACTGCTTTAGTGTTGTCCCTGCTAACATTAACTCTGCTGCACTTCCATGGGTGCAATTGCCTGGAACCTAGTTGAAGCCCTGGTAGTGCAGTGGTTAAGAGCTTGGCTGCTAACCAAAATGTTGGCAGTTCGAATTCACTAGCTGCTCCCCAGAAACCCTATAGGGCAGTTCTGCTCTGTCCTATAGGGTCACTATGAGTTGGAATCAACTCAACGTTTTTTTTTGTTTGTCTGTTTTAGTAGGCTCTTAAGAGGCCCTGGTGGCTCAGTGGTTCAATGCTCGCCAGTTTACTGAAAGATCAGTCCGTGGAACCCTCCAGCAGCTCCTCTGGAGAACAAGACCCGGTGATTTGCTTGTGTAATAATTACAGACTAGAAACCCTATGGGACAGTTCTACTCTGTCATATATGATTGCTATGAGTCAGAATTGACTCAATGGCACAAAACAACAGTAAGCTCTTGGAGTTCCTGGGTGGCACAAATGGTAAAGCACTCAGCTCAGCTGCTAACTGAAAGGTTGGTGGTTTGAGTTCACCCAGGTGCGCCTCAAAAGAAAGACCTGGAAGCCTACTTCTGAAGAATCACAGCCACGGAAAACCCTACTGAGTACAGTTATGCCGTGACACGTATGGGGTCATCATAAGTCAGAATGGACTCAACAGCAACTGGTACTAGTCAGTAGGCTCTTAGTGTGTCATCACTAACCATGGGGCTGAAAGTTGGACAAATCTTGGCGGGAGTATGAGGTGAGATCCTGCCATATTGGGATCGGTCAGAGCTCACATGGAAATTTTCCCTGGCAGCTACAGTTGAAATTGGAGGTGCATGAGAGGGGATGTGATATGTGTTACCAGAGATACCTGCCACACTTTTCCTTTACCTTGTCTCCTTTCTTCCTTCTTAATCCATGCTTTACTCTAGGCCCTCTTATGTAGCTGTTGTTCTGAGCACTTTCAGACTTTTGTCTCTTTGCTCATGCAGTTCTATCTGTGATTGTCTTAGTTATCTAGTGTTGCTATAACAGAAAGACCACAAGTGGATGGCTTTAACAAAGAAACATTTATTTTTTCACAGTCTAGTAGGCAAGGGGAAGGCCAAGGGGACGCTCAAGGGAAAGGCTTTCGCTCTCTGTTGGCTCTGGAGGAAGGTCGTTCTCAATCTTCCCCGAGACTAGAAGCCTCTCCGTGTAGGAACCCCAAGTCCAAAGGGTGTGTTCTGCTCCCGGCGCTGCTTTCTTGGTGTTATGAGATTTCTCTGTCTCTCTGCTTGATTCTCTCTTTTATATCCCAAAAGAAATTGGCTCAAGACACAATCAGGTCTTGTAGATTGAATCCTGCCTCATTAGCATAACTGCTGCCTATCCCCCCCTCATTAACATCATAGAGGCAGAATTTACAATACGTTGGAAAATCACACCAGATGACAAAATGGTGGATAATCAGACACTACTGGGAATCATGGCCTAGCCAAACTAATACACATATTTTCAGGGGACACAATTCAGTCCATGACAGTGATGCTCATCTCTCCCTTATCTGCCCAGTAAACTACCACTTAGCCTTTACTACTTAGCTCATACTTCATCTCCTCAGTGAAGAGGACCCAACCAGACAAACTGTATATACCACACCTTCCTCTGAGCTCTCAGGGATATTTGCTCAGGTTTTTAATGACCCCATTAGCATATACTATAAGTCATTTATGTCTTCCTTCAGCTAGATTGTAAACTTTTTAAAGGCAGGGAAAATATCTAACTCACTTCAAACCCAATACCCACTTCATAGTTAACATTCAATAAATATTTGTTGATTTAATGGATGAAAATATTTGAATACATTAAACGCATAGTATAAATTTGTATAAAAATTTACTTTAAATTTAATTCTTCTTCCATTTGTGGTTTAAATTGAAGAAAAGTTGGGAAGATGTTTACACTAAGACTATATGTAGTCTTTATTTTAGTTCCAGTAATACATATCAAAATGTGCTCTGAATAATAATCCCTAAATCTCAGGTTTCATTTATTAAAAAAAAATCTCATTTATGAATATGAATAAATATCAGTTATATTATATGAATTTATATTCAAATAGGATATCAAATACAGAGATTTATAAATATAACTATGCAGTACATATCATATTATACATGAATTATGTATTATTTGTAAAAAAAAAATCCTATGCCACTTTTTTGTTGAACGTATTCATAATTTTGCTACACCTTTGCTCTTGTTTTTGAAATGCCAAATACTTCTATAATGAGCTATCTCAGAGCTTTTCTTTGCGTTGTGGTACATTAAATATATATCCTTCATATACCACAATACCAACAGACTTCTGACTTCTTTTTACCAATTTTTGGCCTTGGGATTGCAAAAGGAGTTGTTGATGGGAAATGAGGTGATAGGATGGGCAGAGGAAAGGTGTATATATTTTAAAGTCTGGTTTGTGAGTAGAATTGTATATCTACAGATAGAGTTTATGGTTACGCATAGCACGTTCCAATTGTTTACAGGCTTTAGACTTTTAAAACTGGAGAATATTAAATTAATCTCTAGTTAGTTATTTGGTTCTTAGTCCTAAGAAGTAGGTATCTGAGGAGAGAGGAAAGGTAATGTTAAGATGGAAGATAAGGTCAAGAAGAGATGTTAGATAAATAAGAGGAAAAAAGTATAATGGATAGTGAAAAAGGGAAAGAGGGAAGGAAGGAGAGAAAGAGAAAAGCTTACCACTGGTTAAAAAAAAAAATTGTTTCAGGCTATGAGCTCTACTGCTATTGGATTTGCTTGAAAATGGAAAGATTTTACCAGCATTTTAATCAGAGAACCATAAAAGATATCGGGGAGGGGAATAATTCAGTCACTATGAGACATTTCCATTTCAAACCATAGAAGATCAAACTTTTATAGGAAAATAAAATAAAATAGGCAAAATAGGAAGAATTCAATCAACTGTGCCTAAGAAATCAATCATCAGTCAGTACTTATTTCATGTAGAAAAGACATTAATCTTCTTATCTGGAAAGCTTGTTAAAAAGGAAAGAGATTGTCACCCATTTGGGCCAGCCCTGCCTGAAAATGAAATGACGAACTCAACAACTTCTCAAGACGATGAGCTAGAATAGAGCCTTGGTGGCATAGTAGTTAAGTGTTCAGCTGCTAACCAAAAATTTGGCAGGTCAAACCCACCAGCTTCTCCTTGGAAACCCGATGAGACAGTTCTACTCTGTCCTGCGGAGCTACCGCGAGTTGCAATCTACTTGCCAGCAACAGATTTGGTTTTGGTTTTATCCTGCTTCTGAAAGTCAGTAGCCTAGTTTAGCGATCATGAGCATGGACTCTGGTGTATTACTGCTTGGGGTAAAATCATGGCTCTACCACTTACTGGAGTAGCTGGGGTATGTTACTCAGCCACTCTGTACCTTGGTTTCCTCATCTGAAAAATGGAAGAAATAATAGTACCTATCTCTGAGCCCTGGTGGCAAAGTGGCCAAAGTGCTTGGCTGCTAACCAAAAGGTTGTTGGTTCAAACCCATCAACCACTCCATGGGAGAAAGATGTGACAATCTGCTTCCATAAAGATTGTAGCCTTGGAAACCACACGGAACTGTTCTGTTCTGTCAGATGGGGTTGCTATGAGTCAGAATCAACCTAATGGCAAAGTTTGGTTTTGGTTTTTATCTCTCCAGATTAGCGTGAGGATTAAGTTAGTTAATATGTGTACAGCACTTAGAATGGAGTTTGGCATAAGCTCATGCACTTACGCTTATGAAACTCTAGCTTTATTCTTGGAAACTTTGTTCCCTGAAAACTTTGGGTTACATGAGGCTCTTCTTAAAAGTGGAGATGTGACTAGAGAAATGCAAATCAAAACTACAGTGAGATTCCATCTCACTCCAACAAGACTGGCATTAATCCAAAAAACACAAAATAATAAATGTTGGAGAGGCTGTGGAGAGACTGGAACACTTATACACTGCTAGTAGGAATGTAAAATGGTACAACCACTTTGGAAATCGATTTGGCACTTCCTTAAAAAGCTAGAAATAGAACTACCATACGATCCAGCAATCCCACTCCTTGGAATATATCCTAGAGAAAAAAGAGCCTTTACACGAACAGATATATGCACACCCATGTTCATTGCAGCAGTGATTACAATACCAAAAAGATGGAAGTAACCAAGGTCTCCATCAACAGATGAATGGATAAGTAAATTATGGTATATTCACACGATGGAATACTATGCAATAGATAAAGAATAATAATGAATCCATGTAACATTTCATAACATGGAGGAATCTGGAAGGCATTATGCTGAGTGAAATTAGTCAGCTGCAAAAGGACAGATACTGTATGAGACCATTATTATAAGAACTCCAGAAATAGTTTAAACAGAGAACAAAATGGTCTTTGATGGTTATGAGAGTAGGGAGGGAGAGAGAGAGGGGGGTATCCACTAATTAGATAGTAGACAAGAACTATTTTAGATTAAGGGAAAGAACACACAATATATGAGAGGTCAGCACAACTGAACTAGACAAAAAGCAAAGAAATTTCCTGAGTAAACAGGACGCTTCGAAGGCCAGCGTAGCAGGGGGTGGGGGCTTGGGGACCATGGCTTCAGGGGACACCTAAGTCAATTGGCATAATAAAATCTATTAAGAAAACATTCTGCGTTCTACTTTGGAGAGTGGCATCTGGGGTCTTAAATGTTAGCAAGTGGCCCTCTAAGATGCATCAATTGGTCTCAACCCACCTAGAGCAAAGGAGAACGAAGAACACCGAAGACACAAGGTAATGATGAGCCCAAGAGACAGAAAGGACCACATAAGCCAGAGACTACATCAGTTTGAGACCTGAAGAACTAGATGGTGCCCGGCTACAACTGATGACCGCCCTGACAGGGAACACAACAGGGAACCCCTGAGGGAGCAGGAGAGCAGTGGGTTGCAGACCTCAAATTCTCATAAAAAGACCAGACTTAATGGTCTGACTGAGACTAGAAGGACCCCAGAGGTCATGGTCCCCAGACCTTCTGTTAGCCCAAGACAGGAACCATTCCCACAGCCAACTCTTCAGACAGGGATTGGACTGGACTATGGGATAGAAAATTATACTGGCGAGGAGTAAGTTTCTTGAATCTAGTAGCCATATGAGATTATGTGGGCAGCTCCTTTCCGGAGGGGAGATGAGAGAGCAGAGGGGGTCAGAAGCTGGCTGAATGGACACGAAAATAGAGAGTGAAGAGAAGGAGTGTGCTGTATCATTAGGGGGAGAGCAGCTAGGAGTATATAAATTTTTGTATGAGAGACTGACTTGATTTGTAAACTTTCACTTGAAGCACAATAAAAATTTTTTTAAGAAGTGAAGATATGAAAGAAAACATATGTTTTCTTGGTAGAAAAACCAAACATAGTGCGTTTCATTTATAATTCTATGTTCAGGCATACCCTGAAGTCTCAGAATCAGACAAGATAAATGTGATGTCTAAATTAAGCCAGTGTAGGTGGTGGTGATGAACAGCTTACCACATCCACACAGCATTTACCCAGAGTGTTATGCATCAAACCTTCTTTCTTACCTTCTGATCCCAGCCACCCCACACCTAGCACTCTAGCTTCAAAACTTCGATCTTAGCCTCTGTGTCTTGGCCTCTTGACATACTCTTAGCAAATGAGATCTTTTCCTCTTGTCTAGGTGAATCTTCTGAAGTAAAAACAGTTGAAATAAATGGCTTATGACATGTATAGTGTGGAAATAAACGTTTACTTTAACACTTCATAAGTCATGAGCCATTTATTTTAACACTTTTCAGCTGAAGTGTTTAAATAATAGGTTTTATACAGGAATGTGTCATCCACTCTGTTTAATGTAAAAGTGAATATGTAAATATATCCATCTATCTAATCTGGATTTTACACCCTTTGGCTGCCAAACAGCCTGGTTGCCATAGTTTCTGGAGTAAACTGAAATTAAATTTTCTTCCCTTTCCTTTTCACTTGATAGATAATTTGGTGAGACGTAAGGTTATTGGACATCATTCTATTCATGGAGAAATGGTTAAGTACATCTTTTTTTTTCAGAGAACTGAAAAATTGTCAACAAAGACAAGACCTGAGGGTGATATGCTTTCAAAACTGGAATGTCTTTTACTAGAAAATATCAGGGTTTTTCCTTTTGTTTTTAGGACTAATAGCAACTTATTTGCAGGGCTGTTTGAGCTTTAAAATACACATACATACATATAGATATCCTTGTACAGTTCCTGGAATCAGAAAGTATATTTCAAAGGTTAACTTTGGAAGGGAAGCAATGTGGAAAGCAGTACTTGTTTGGAAGTCAATAGAGTGGGTGGAACCTGTGATCTTCCCATTATCTTTACAAAGATAAAGGTGTTTAACCATTTACAGCATGAAAAGTAATAACTCCTGGGAATTTTGTGAGGTTTAAATGAAATAAGTAAAAGCTCTAATACAGTCCTTGGCACATAGTAGGCCATTCAATAAAAGATTGCTATCATTTATTGATAACTCAGAGCCCAGTGCTGCTGAGTCGATTCCGACTCATAGCGACCCTATAGGACAGAGTAGAACTGCCCCATAGAGTTTCCAAGGAGCACCTGGAGGATTTAAACTGCCGACCCTTTGGTTAGCAGCCATAACACTTAACCACTATGCCACCAGGCTTTCCTATCATTTATTGATAGGAAATAGCAATTAGTGAAAACAGCTATAAATTCTATACTTTCAAAAAAACTATTTCTAATATTCACAAGTTTGTGTGTTAGTTTTTGCAAAATAATACAGACAAACTGATTTTTTTATGGCAGCAGAAAAAATCCAAACGTTGCATATGGGATTTAAAAACAATAAATCTTTTGTTTTGGAATGATTTTAGATTTACAGAAAAGTTGAAAATATAATACAGAGAACGCCCATATACCTCTCACCCAATTTCCGCTATTTTTACTATAAGGGATAGTTTAATTTGAGAACTCGGCAAAATGATACCTTGTGGTGCAAAGATTTGTGCCGGCAGTGCAATGAATTACTTAATAAGGCCCTTCTAGCCATGCATGGTCTTGTGACTCCCACAAAATGATTGGGTGGAACTATGCAAATAAGGTGCTGTTAGCCCACCAAGGGAATTGGACAGCTTGCTAATAATGCAAATAAGGTGTATGGAACCCTTGCAGGGATGGGACTAGGCAAGTAAGGTATATGGAATCCTAATGAGGGTATTGTAAGGATGGCGCAGGACTGGCCAGTGTTTCGTTCTGTTGTGCATAGGATCGCTATGAGTCGGAACTGACTCCACGGCACCTAACAACAACAACAACAACAACCATCTTGATAGGCTTAAAGGGAGTCAATCCTAGAGGTGAGGGAGGGGACCTCACTACCATCAAGAACAGCCAAAAACGGAGTGTCATTTAGACTCTGAATCTCTGCACTGAGAACCCTCTAGACTTAGGAGGCAGAGAGAGAGAGCTGTAACACTGGAGACAGTGAGAAGCAGAAATAGAAATGGCAGCAACAGAACCAGGGGACTGGTACGAGACAGTGTGATGGGCTTCCCAGCTCACAGAACAAGGCAGCCACTGTGGGCATGCCAACCCATGGAGCATGAGAGCTTGAGCACCTTTGGGCAGGAGGCTTCCTGGGGGAGTGAGGTGCCTCCGGGGACTTGGTAGAGCTAGGCTCACTGACTCATGAAGCAGCAAGAGAGCAGAGTGCCTTCGGTTCAAGGCTTACTGGTGGAGTGGGGTCCCACCCACCCCCAGCACTTACTGACAGGGCTAAAGACTTTGGAACACTTGCCCAACCAGGGCAGAGGCCAGGCGAAGGGGTCGAGGAGCAGAGAGAGAGAGGGGGGCTTGCCTGCAGGCATGGCCAAGAAGCTGCCCTGACTGAAGAACTGTATCCTGAGTAGTTACTGATCCTGAGTTGTAACCTGTTACTTCCCTAATAAACCCCTGTGAGTATGGTCTGTGAGTTCTGTGTGGTCATTGTAACAAATTATCAAACCCAGCAGAGGAGTAGAGTGCCATGGAAGGAACGGCTGGTGTCAGAATTGGTAAAAAGGTTGGAGGGTAGAGGTATGTTTGACCTCTGCCTCAGAGGAAAATCAGTATTGAGCTGATGATTTTGATTCTCCTCCTGCCTTGTGAAGTGAGCCATGAGGTCTGACCCCACCATGCCATTTTTACAGTGCTGAAAACTTTTTTTGAAAAGTCTAACAAAGAGTGATGGGAAATGAATGGGATAAAAACACTGTAATACAGGAGACTGAGAAGGACAAAAATTGAGGGAGAGGAATTAAGAGAGCAGAAACCAAGTTAGAGACAAAACTGAAAAAAATCTTAGTCGTCATGAATACTTATCATTCTTCTATATACAAAATGGCTCCCTGACAAATCTAAATCCATTGAAAGAGTTAATTGAGACATGAAAGGGCAAATGATTGCTTTGCTTTTGGGTACCAAGAAATCTTTTGAGGAATAATTAAAATTTGAGAAGTAAAAATGTTCAAGAAAGAATATAAATGCTGGCATTCATTTTCCATTTGACATTTTCCAATGTCTATAAATGCTATTGATTTCAAATTCTGAATTACTTCAGTTCTGAACATGCCTCGTAGAATTATTACAATGTTGTTTGTGTGGGCTTGTAATCATTGATTGCAACATTATACTCCCCATAAATGTGCCATTGTGAATAATTAAACTTGTTAGCTTTTTGTTTGCCTACTTTCTTTAGAGTGCTAGCCCTTTTTGGCAATCACAAACATATTTCTCTAGTTCAGCTTGTGCCAGATAATGAGAAATCTATAATTTTTCCCTGAAACTTTTAAATACTTTCCCATCTTTAAATTTCAGATTTTAAGAGCTGCATAGCAACAGTTCAGCATTTATGAAATAAGGGCTCTGGCTGTTTTATGATTTGTATTCTAGAGTTTATAAATAAATGATCTTCCACAACACAAACAGGAGGCTTTTTTCATGCCAGTTACTGCCTGTGACCATGCCATTCCTCACACCTTCATTCTTATTGCCTGGGGTAAAACAAATATTAGTGTTCCAAAAAAGATATACATTGTGACCACTGGCCCTGTTTGCCCCGGCTTGCAGATGTTCTACTTGAAAACATTTGAAAGACTGATATAGTCTAATATGATTTCTGTCAGCTTCTACACAATTACAAAGAGTCCCTGAGCCCTGTTCAGAAAACAATGTAGAATACAGTTTTGGCAAAGGTTACTAAAAAAATCTCTCCCCTTGGGACGTGGAGACCATGGTTTACTCATCCTGCTATAACTGGATTTAGCCCATCTGTTAATGCTGAATGCCCAAATCTGAATGGTCCAATGCTATTTGGAATCATTATGCACAATTTAAGCATTTGGGTGATGAAACCTGCGGGGCAACAATATAAATTGAATGAGCATCTCCGAACAAGGAAAAACATATGCATCCTTTTTTTGCTTAAATATGTGTGATAGATTTTGATTATATATCCTTTTCCCACCACGTTGGTTCTGATAATATTCCTTTTCATGCATGCAGAAGTAAACTAAATGCCATTTGGCAGTGAGTTAGGTCATCTAGGGTTGCACACTTGCCAATTCAGTCTAAAAACCAGGGCCAATTGACAAAGTAATGACCTCAATTTGATAAGAGCCTGAAACTTCATCAGAAAACATAAAAGATTGGAAAAATAGCAAATAGAGGAAGGATATTTCCTTACAAACCCATCATAGCCCTGGTTTAAAGATTCAGCTGAGAAAGTAAGCTCATGATTACAAGGTTTTAATAGGAATAACACCCTTGAGTGTTTGCTGTCTTGTTTTGGAGAGGTAAAGATATACTCAAATACCAATTTGGGCATAAAGTGCAGAAACAGCAACTCCCATTATATGTTAACAATATTTATGATCAGTTGATGACATTTTGAAAATTTGGCTCTCGGGCCTTACTTAGTACAACTGTCAGCAGAGGGCCAAACTGCCTTTCTGGCTCACAAAAGCTGTGCCATTCTAAAGTGGTGCTTATCATGCTTGGCTAATTCAAGAGTATGATTTAGATGTATGGTCCAACCATAACACCTGTTTTTATATTTGCATCATTGTTGAACCCCATGTGTCCTTATTCTTAATAATCAGTGATTTATGATTGACAGCATGTGTGCGTTATACCTGATTTATGATGTTAGTTGCCATCAAGTTGGCCGACTCGTGGTGACCTTATGTATAACAGAAGAAACCATTGCCTGGGCCTGTGCCATCTTATAATTGTTGATACGTTTAAGTCCATTATTGTGGCTATTGTGTCAATTCATCTCACTGAAAGTTTTCCACATTTCTCTTGTCCCTCTGCTTTACCAAACACATTGTCCTTTTCTCATAATTGGTCTTTCCTGATGGTGTGTCCAAAGTAAGTGAGTTGAAGTCTTATGATCCTCACTTCTAAGGAGCATTCTTGGTTGTATTGTCTTCTAAGATTGACTTCTTTGTCCTTTTAGCAGTCCGTGGTATATTCAATATTTTGCACCAACATCACTGTTTGAAGGCATCAGTTCTTCTGTCTTTGTTTTTCATTATCCAACTTCCACATGCATATGAGGCTATCAAAAAGACCTTGGTCATCAAAGTGACATCTTTGTTTTTTAAATCTCTAATGAGGGTTTTGCAGCATATTTGCCCAATGCAATACGTGATATACATGGCTTATTTTAGAAGCATTGCTTTCAAGAAAATTTCATGGTAATTACGGTTATTAAAGAGGTCAAGACCATCATAAAAATGCTCCTGAAGGGTCAGCAAGTTTATGTAGATTTACCTTCTGTAATTAACTGCAAGTGATAATCTTTAGTCCTATTTAGCTTTAAAGTATAAACTCAGATTCATTTTCTAATTTGAAAATAGGATGTTCCTCTTATATTTCATAAAACAAAGGTTTTAAATGACCCCAACCATCAAAAAATTTCTAAGAAATGAGTCAAAATAAGAGATGCTCACTTTAGATGGACCTTTTTGCTACTTATATATGTATTTATATATTTTCTTTTTTTGAATGAAGTATAATTTGCAGGCAATATAATACTCAGATCTTAACTGTTCAGTTAAATAAACTTGGACAATTGTATCCTCCTGTAGTAACTACAACCTGTAACAAGGTAGATAATATTTCCTTCATACACAACATTTCTGGCTGAGGAAATATATAAGTTTATTTAATAGTCTACCTATTTACACTTATAGGTAAACTCTCTACATTTATAAGCAAAAAGCATGACCAGAAGTACTTATTTGGGAGAGACTGAAGTATATTCGTAACCTAGAAATATACAAAAGTCCTGAAATTCAAACTCAACAGTGGATTCTACGATGACATTGTGGATTGATTGTTTTATTGTTGTAATGCATTATTTTACCACACTACCTGTCTTCCTAACGTGCATATACCATCTGACCTCTTTGAGTCTGAATTTCCTTATCTGTAAAGGATGCATATGTGACTTGCAATGGTATTATAAGAAATGCAAGAAAAATGCATGTGTGACTTGTAATGATGTTAAGAGGATATAAATAATGTGTTTTAATAATTAAGCAGAGCAACTGGTACTTGGTAGGCACTCAAAATTATTTATACTCAGCCATAAAAATGATATTGTCATTGGCTTTGAATTCTTTGTTTTGTCATATGAAGGTCAAAAGCTTAAAAATTACAGAAGTCTTCAAGAGTTTTATCACTGGCAACCCAGAAACAGCTTACAATCCCTCATCGATGCATCTGAATAGGATGCTGAACAGCAAGAAAGAAATTGACAGCTAGAACTCTGGTCCTTCTTAAATGTTCCATACTAGCTGAAATCTAAAAGCCACTTACAGTTTTCCTTGATAACTCTACTTTGAAAATTGGCAACATTTTTTAACTAAAAACACGCTTAAATATTTAGGAATTATAGTAAGAAAAGCCTCCTACTTGTTTTCTCCCTTATGGAGGTTATAGAGCAAATAATACAATGAGTATATTATGCATGTTCTTATGTGCATTTGATTTTAGTTTATGCCAGCCAATTACATGGATCAATTTATACAACTCTCCCTTCTTGTTTCCAAGGAGAATACATATGTTGTAGTATCTACCGTGAAAACTAAACCAAGTTGCAAATAGCAATAATACATTTGTTTCAATAATCCTTTTTCTTTTAGCTGTGTGTTTCCTCTGTGTAAACATGGCTGCACACTGAATTTCCTTCTGAGTCGGAATGTCCTCAATGGCCGTATTGAAGAATGTGCTTACTGCACTGTTTCATTAAGCCGCTGTGTTATCCGGTAATTGTTTAAACATAATGCCATAGCACTATCAAAAGGAAAGGTGAACTAATGGCATTTGCAAATGTCAGGGATTATCTTAACACTTTTATTATAGTTTATAAAAAGTAGGTTCAGGGCATTTCATGGCAATTATTTCCACAGAAATTGGTTATTTAAATAAATTGCTAATTATCTGAAGATGACAGTATTGAAAATGCTACTAATGAGTTGTTTAATAAGTATAGCTTGTGGTGGCCACCTACAGGTTGAAAACAGAAAGAACATATAGACTAATTAGGTCTAGAAAGCACATGAGAATGCCATATATTTTTCCCTTTCATGGAAAATTTAAACATACTTAGATCTTCATGATACCCTTTGAGTCTTCAAGTCTAGTGAGTTCCTAAGTTCTTCACAGACCATGGTTTTTGTTCTATCAAAATTCATTTTGCTTCTATAATTTCCTTTGTCCTATTATCCCTGGATATAATTTTCATTAGTTATAGCTACTATGATTATATCATTTATCATCCAAGCTGGAATTGGAGTGAAAGAAGGTGCTTTTTATAATTATATCAGGTAATTATAAATAAATACAGGTATAAACTGGGACTGTCTCAGGCAAGCTGAGTCATATGGTCACCCCAGTTATAGCAATTACTAAGTACTATGGCTTTAATATAATTGCCATGCAACAATTAATATGATGCTAATTTCCTTGGTTTTACCATACCTGACCAACTTATATTATTGTTCATAATAAAAATTAGTAACGCCTCTTGCTATAACTTGGTGTACATCTAATCATTGAAAATAGGGAAGAAATAGATCATCATGATTAGAGCATGGGATTGGGAGTCAAGTAAACCTCCATTCAAATACTGGGCCCACCTCTCTAAGTGACGATGAGGGTTATTTACCTTCTTTGTGTCTTGGTTTCCACGTCATAGAATGGGACAACAAAAAACAAACAACCTATGTCATTATCATCACGATAATGTATGCAGAACACTTAGAAAGTGACGTGGCAATTAGAAATAGGAGCCTATATTTGATATATTAATGTTAAAATTTCATTTTAACTCATACTTGCTTCTTTATTAAGTAAATTCCATCACTTATATCTATTGGGAAACCACAGAGCACATAAAATTGCTCTTTAAACTACTATAACAAAGTTCATAGTATTCTTAAATTTTGAATGGGAATAATTCAATACAGTATTTCCTATAGTGGAGAAGTCATTTCTGTTGCATCTTGCCTACCAAGTATCCATCTATGTTCAAAGGATAGGGAGGCTCCAAAATGGCTATTTCTGTTGTTGAATTTATAACTAATTAGTGATAAAAATAATAAAACCAATAATATATACTCATCCATTAGTTCCAGTTTTCTTTCCAGAAGAATATTGATCAAGTCTTTTATGCATGGTTACTCTTTAAATGGAGTCAGTGGGTGGTGCAAATGGTGAACTCAAACAGCTGCTAACTTAAAGGTTGGAAGTTGGAGTCCACCCAGAGGTGTCTTGAAAGAATGGTCTAGGTTTCTATTTCTGAAAAAAATCACCCATTGCAAACCCTATGGAACACAGTTCTATTCTGACGTACATGGATAGCCATGAGTCAGAATCAGCTCAGCTGGTTACTCTTCAAGTATTTGAAGACAGCTATTGGGATCTCAAAGAGCCCTGTTGGCGCAGTGGTTAAGTACATGCTGCTAACCAAAAGGTCAGTGGTTTGAACCCACCAGCTGCTCCTTGGGAGAAAGATGTGGCAATCTGCTTCCTTAAGGATTACAGCCTTGGAAACCCTATGGAGCAGTTCTACTCTGTCCTCTAGGTTGGTTATGAGTCAGAATCCACTCGAAGGCAGTGGGTATTGGGTATTGGGATTTCTTTCAGCCTTTATGTATATCGTGTGTGTGATACATCATTCTGTTCCTCTGTAGTTCTGTTCACACTCTAAGTTTGTTAATGTTTTACTTAAAATATTACACACAGCACTGAATGTGCTCTTCTGAATGTGTAGAGGTAGAATCATTGTACATTCCATATATAAAAATTTCATAGCATGGAATATGATAGTGCCTATTCTTGCAACATAAATTTTAGGAGCTTTAGAAAAAAACAGTCATTTTTTTATTGTAGAAGTAAATCATAAACACCATCTTATTTAAGAGACTCGAATGATATGCAAATACATCAAAACCTGGATGTTTCTATTCAACTCCCTCACTGCTGGATTTACTTCCTTCTTCGAAGATGATAACCATTGTTGCTGTTGTTAAGTGCCATCCAGTTGGTTCTGACTCATAGCAATCCTGTGTAAAATAGAACGAAACACTGCCTGGTCCTGTGCCATCTTCACAATCATGGCTATGCTTAAGCCCATTGTTACAGCCACTGGATCAATCCATCTAATTAAGGAACTTCCTCTCTTTTGCTGGTCCTCTACTTTACCAAGAGCGATGTCCTTCTTTAGGGACTGGTCCTCCTGATAACATATCCACAGTACGTAAGACGAAGTCTCACCATCCTTGCTTCTAAGGAACATTCTGGTTGTACTTCTTCCAAGACAGATTTGTTTTTTCTTCTGGCAATCCATGGTATATTCAATATTCTTCACCAATGTCATAATCCAAAGGCATTAATTCTGTCTTCCTTATTTATTGTCCAGCTTTCACATGCATAAGAGGAGATTGCAAATACCATGGCTTGGGTAAGGCTCACCTTAGTCCTCAAAGTGACATCTTTGCTTTTTAAAACTTGAAAGAGGTCTTTTGCAGCAGATTTGCCCAGTGCAGTATGTCCTTTGATTTCTCGACTGCTGCTTCCGTGGACATTGTGTATCCAAGTAAAATGAAATCCTTGACAACTTCAATCGTAACCATTAACAGTCTGAAATTTAGCATTCCATGCATTTACATGCAGACATACCAAATATAATCACACACTTGTTTTTTAACCACAAATGAGCTCATACCATATATTTTGTTCTCCCATTGTGATTAACCTTTAACATATTTCCACATCATTTTGAAAGATTTTCTAGTATATCATACATAGGTGAACTATAATTTACTTAACAGCATACCTACAGTGATCATTTGTGTTCACTATTTTGCTACAAAAAACTATTCTTCAGGCTACATCTTTGTACATGTAAGTTTGTGCCTAAGTACTAATGGAATTTTAGATTCCTAAAAGTGGAGTTTCCAGACGAAAATGCATATGTTTAGATAATTCAAATTGAACTTAAAATTTTTATACACACATACACGTTTACAATTGTAGATTCAAATTATGAATATTCATGATTTTTTACAAATGAAATGACATATGAGATTAGAAGAAGATCTCCAAATTTGATATCTGGGAGATTAGCTAACACCCCATATCTAGTAAATATAGTGACAACAATGGATTCAAACTTGCCAGTGAGCATGAGGCTGGCACAGGACCAAGCAATGTTTCATTGTTATACATAAAGTCACCATAAGTCAGAGCTGACTTGATGGCAGCTAACGACAGCAGCGAGTAAGTGTTCCTCCCCACATGTTTACAGCTGAGTGTTTATTTTTGATCAATTTTCCTGGCTTTGACAATGATGTTAGCTTACATATACTGTGGACTTCGTATGGGCTAGGAACTGTGGTGAGTGATTTCAAAGAATTATATCATGTAAGACTTTCCAGGTCACTGTGGTATTATCAGAAACCTTGGTGGTGTAGTGGTTAAGAGCTACAGCTGGTAACCAAAAGGTTGGCAGTTTGAATCCACCAGGTGCTCCTTGGAAACTGTATGGGGCAGTTCTACTCTGTCCTATAGGGTCGCTATGAGTTGGAATCCACTCGATGGCAACAAGTTTGGTTTGGTTTTATGGAATTATTATTATCATTGTCCCTGTTTTACAGGAAGGAAAAATGTTGCTTTAGAAAGACAAGGAGCTTATCCAAAGAAATGAGCTGAGTTGAGACTTAGGACTAATTGGTCGAACTTTAGTGCTCTTATCATTAGGCCATACTGACACATAACTTTTTCTTAGGCAAAGGATATGAAAGTCATCCTCTTCGTATTTCTGCAAAGTTGTTTCTCAATGATAACTGAAAAGTATAGACTTCAATGTCACAGAAACTTGATTTTTAATCCTAGGTCTACCCCTTTTAAACTGTGTGACCTAACCCAGAAACCCCTTTTAAACTGTGTGACATAAGATGTTATTTATTCAGCTTTCCTTTCTTCATATACAAAATAGGGATGACATCATCTACCGTCAGAGTTATAAGGGTTAATTTACACAGTGTATAACCTTGGTGTCTGGCATACGGAAGTCACTACTTACACCGGCTGACATTTCAGAATGGTAAAATTGTCACCTCCTTGGTGAATATTATTCATTCTATTGTTTTAAAATAAAATGCCCGGCACATGGTAAGGACCGAGTTAATATCTACTGAATATGTTATGGAGCAGATAAACATAGCCAAAGATATATGAAGACTCAGAGAAAAAAGACTGAAAAATTCAGCTAAAAAGAAAAGATTTTTATAATAAAATTTTCAGCTTTTCCAATAAAATAAAAATAACAGCAAGAAAAAAGTGATTGATTTTGTTTTTTTCATTTCTCCACTTTAGATTTCACATCACTGCATATATAACCCTAGGTTCTTTTAGTACTTCAGTTTCTGGCTGAATTATGTTAATTTTCTCAGAAGATTTTAATCCATGCGTAAAGATGTATTTTTAAGTAGCCGTGCTACACATATTTATCAGCACATTAGCTTCATAACATTTTAAACATGTTTTAGTAAGGTAAAAATTATTTGTGCTTGGTTTGTGGGTATTTTATAAAAATCAATCTTTCAACTCTTAAATCCTTGAAATTCTTGATTTACTAACATTTTCTTTCTTAGGGATGATGTTAAAACTATTAACAATTAGACTGTCAAAGTTCAATTTCTAATGAATTCATTATCCACTTAATTCATTATATTTTAATTAATGTAAGCAAATTAAAACTCCATTTTCTTTTTGTATACACAGTGAGCACGATTGAGTATTATAACCCAATTTCTACTTATTGCCAGCTAGAGTTATTATCTTCAGTATAATTTTACTTGCATGTGATATTAATGATATTGCTCAATAATTTCCTCATTCTGTTGGATTGCCTTTCTTTGGAATGGGCACAAATATGGATTTCTTCCACTTGGTTGGCCAGGTAGCTGCCTCCCAAATTTCTTGGCATAGATGAGTGAACACCTCCAACATTGCAGCCATCTGTTTATTAAAACATCTCAAATGATATTCCATCAATTCCTGGAGCCTTGTTTTTCACCAATGCCTTCAGTGCAGCTTGGACTTCTTCCTTCAGTACCATCGATCTGTTCTTGATCATATGCTACCTCCTAAAATGGTTGAAAATCGACCAATTCTTTTTGGTAGAGTGACACTGTGTATTTCCTCCATCTTTTGATGCTTCCTGTGTCATTCAATTTTTTTCCCTTAGAATCCTTTAGTATTGCAACTCGAGACTTATATTTTTTCTTCATTTCTTTTAGGTTGAGAAATACCAAGCATGTTTTTTGCTTTTTTAACTCTAGGTCTTTGCATATTTCATTATAGTACTTTATTTGGACAGGGAACTCCTAGAAATTCAAGCCAGGTTCGTAAGAGGGTGTAGAATGAGAGATATCATTACTGATGTCAGGTGGAACTTGGATGAAAGCAGAGAATATCAGAAAGATGTTAGCCTGCTTTTTATTGACTATGCAAAGGCATTCGACTGTGTGGATCATAACGAATTATGGATAACAGTGAGAAGAATGGGAATTTCAGAACACTTAGTTGTGTTCATGAGGAACTTGTACATAGACCAAGAAACAGTTGTTAGAACAGAATAAGGGATACTGCATGATTGAAATCAATAAAGGTATGTGTCAGGGTTGTATCCTTTCACCATACTTGTTCAATCTGTATGCTGAGCAAATAATCTGAGAAGCTGGACTATATGAAGAAGAACTTGGCATCAGGATTGAAGGAAGGCTCATTAACAATTCGTGATATGAAAATGAAGAGGACTTGAAGCACATATTGATGAATATCAAAGACTACAGCCTTCAGTATGGACTACACCTTAACATAAAGAAAACAAAACTCCTCACAACTGGACCAATAAACATCATCATTAATGGAGAAAATACTGAAGTTGTCAAGAATTTTATTTTATTTGGATCCGAAATCAACACCCATGGAAGCAGCAGTAAAGAAGTTAAATGGCATATTGCATTGGGCAAATCTTCTGCGAAAACATCTTTAAAGTGTTAAAAGGCAAAGATGTCAATTTAAGGTCTAAGGTGCCCCTGATCCACTCCATGATGTGTTTAATCGTCTCATATACATGTGAAAGCTGGACAATGAATAAGGATGACCAAAGAAGAGTTGATACATTTGAATTATGGTGTTGGTGAAGAATGTTGAATATACCACGAACTGCCAGAAGAATGAACAAATCTGTCTCGGAAGTACAGCTAGAGTGCTCCTTGGAAGCAAGGAGGATGAGACTTCCTTTCACATACTTTGACATGTTATCGGGAAGGACCAGTGCCTGGAGAAGGACATCATGCTTGGTAAAGTAGAGGGCCAGTGAAAAGTAGGAAGACCCTGAATGAGATGCACTGATACTGTGGCTGCAACAATGTGCTCAAACATAGCAATGATTGTGAGAATGTCACCGGAACAGGCAGTATTTCATTCTATTGTACATAGGGTTGCTATGAGTCAGAAATTAATCAATGGTACCTAACTACAACAGAGGTACTATCAGGTAGTTTATGGTGGAGTTATTTCTAACAATTCATTGTGCAAGAGTAACTGATAGAAGTCAAATGATTAGGCAAAAAACAAACAATTAAATTCAATTATTCAAAATTCCAGTTATCCAAAATTAGCAAATGTTCCACATTATCTTTCCCGTTAAAAATTCCTTTTTTCTTCAGCTATTTAGCATGCAAAGCCCTGCCTCCTGTTATCCAATAAAGTTGATGTCTATGTTGTTAATAAAATCCTTGTGTATAGGTTTAGTGCAGGGAACTTTTGATTCTCAGGAAAAAAAATACAAATATAGTGATGTCTGCCTTTGAGATTTTTATCTTTGGTGTCAGTTAATCTTAAACAGCATTATGAAGCTGCAAAATGAGAGCTATTAGGAAAGGAGAAAAAGGTGAGGAGATGTGTGGTTTTCCTAAGGTATCAGAGGCCATAAATCTCTGTCATAATAAGCATCATCCTTGTCTCTCCAATAAGAAGATAAGTTTCATTGCATCACTAAACACATAACAACAACATAAAAGCCACTGTCAAAGTACGCTGCATAAATGCTCCCTCTGAAATCAGTTGTGGTCATCGAGAGTGGCACAGATTATAATAGCAAACACTTCTACAGTTTTCATTGTGCTGACCCTTTATATATATATATATATATATATATATATATATATATATATATATTTGAATCCTCTCAACATTATGAAGTTGTTATTATAATTTTTATTATTTTATAGATAAAACTGAGGTACTGAGATGCACTAAGGTGAAGAAATTTTCACAAGGTCACATAGCTCGTTATTAGTGGAGCTAGAATTTGAACCTAAGCAGTCTGATCCTGGTGTTTGAAAAAAAAAATGTTGTAACTAATTCACCCTAAACTTGCATTCTCTGTAGAATCTGTATTAGTAATATTCATAAATGTATTCTGTTTATACCAAAGTTAATTTTTCCTAGTAGAAACCCTGTATAGACTCATATTATTTATCTTGAAATAACGTCCTCTGGTGTTTTGGGTGGAAACCCTGGTGGCATAGTGGTTAAGTGCTACGGCTGCTAACCAAGAGGTTAGCAGTTCAAATCTGCGAGGCGCTCCTTGGAAACTCTATGCGGCAGTTCTACTCTGTCCTATAGGGTTGCTATGAGTCGGAATCAACTTGACAACAGTGGGTTTTTGGGTTTTGGGTGTTTTCGTTATCAGTACTGGTTGACAAACTGATTAACTAGAATAGTTCTTTTAGTCTTTTCAGATTCAGGTACAAACATATTAAAAAAAAAAAAGACATAGGTTCTTAATAAATATTCCTTGGATGGACAGATGGATGGATAAATGAAGACTGAGTAATATACATTCATGCACAAATCAATACATTATATTATTTCTAATGGTAGTGCTGTTGAAATTGCACTGAATATATTTGACAAGTGATAGCATCATTTATTTTTAAGAAAAAAGTTTCATCAAAATCAGATTAATTAATTTAATTCAAAACACCTGTCTTACTAACATGTTTTTCTGGAAATGAATCAATCCAAAAGTGCACTTGCAGTTTATCAGATGAGATATATGAATTCAACACGCTGAATTGATTTTAAATTTATATGGCTGTCCTAGATTAATTAAATAAGTACAGTTACAATTCCACCTAGTCAACTAGCTTTTCTACCAGGTGCACTTTAGTATAAATCCGATTTCTTAGTGACAACGTTGGAACTCAAAAAGGTCCAGCTCATTTTCTGTTTGTTTGTTTAAAACTGCATTTTGTTTCAGAATTTGGGGGTTCCAATTGGCTTGATTTTCACTGGAGGATTTCACAATGAAAACACAATGGCTTGATGTCACTGAGTTTCCCATCAAGTTCATCTAGCCACCCCACATAGATGAGGCCTTGATTTAAATTGCATGTGGCCTGTTAGTTGACTTAAGTGTATAGGATTTCAATTTCTTGATTTATATTTTGTTTCTTTAAAGATGGAGTCCACTTCACATTCCTTGAATCTCTCAAACTAAATCCTCCCCACTTGTCTTAATTTATCACTACTATAACAGAAGTGGTTATAACAGAAGTACCACACCACAAGTGGGTGGCTTAATGAACAGAAATTTATTTTCTCAGAGTTTAGGAAGCTAGAAGTCCAAATTGAGGGGAATGGCTCTAGGGTAAGGCTCTCTTTCTGTCGCTCTGGGGGAAGATTTTTGTCTCTTTCAGCTTCTGGTCCTCGGTTCCTTGGCTATCTTCGTGTGACATCTATCTTTTTGTCTTTGGTTCTGTGCCCAGTCTGGTCCTTTCATATCTCAAAGGTGATTGGCTCAAAACTCACCCTACACTGAGGTGGCCTCATTAGCATAACAAAGAAAACCCTATTCCCAGATAGAATTACATCCACATGGATAGGGGTTAGGATTTAGAACATGTACTTTGGAAGGATACAATTCAATCCATAACCCTGGGCGAAGGTCTAAAATCACTTATCATTGTAACAATGACAAAGTTTTAAAATACTTCACTAACTGTGATTCTGGAAGTATTTATGTATCGTAATTATACAACTCTATATGGTATTAATATCTGCACTTTCTTTAAAGGCTTTGTTTTTGTTTTGAACACTATTCATTTCTATGATTGTAAATTTTTTAAAAATCTCTTTATGAGAAAACTTTTCATGGTGGATGAAAGTCATTTTCAAAAGTCTATTTCCCATTAAAATAATCAAAACAAGTACACTACGTTTTATATTAAACCAGTTGAATTATTTTAAAAAATCAAACATAGTTTAGAATGGAAATAAAAACTGAATTTACTATTGCCCAGCAACAAAAGGATCCGTTTCTTTATCTTTGAATCACATTTCGTCAGGAAGCATAATTACTCTTATATTAATTTTTTAAAACTATACCTTTATTAGTTTGAAAGATTTTCATGTTCATTAGGTAGATTTAAAAAGTTTTAGAAAAGGCAGAAGAACACGAAAAAGAAAGTGTCTTATTGACCTAATTGAACATCTTCAAATGCCACTGAGGATTTGCTGATGTTTTTTTAACACCTTTGTAATAACGTTGCCCTTTAAATGTAACTGGTTAAATTTTCAAAGCTGTGTTCTGGGATTTTGCCATTTGATGTCCATTAATATCAATTGGAATATGCGGGCAAATCCCTGTGTACCACTTTGAAATTTTACCCCTTAGTGTTAATGATAGTCTTCTAACACTGCAGTTAGAAATAAATTATTAATCTGCCTAGCTCAAATTTCCTTTACTCTCTTTCTCTAAGGGGGGGGGGGGTGGTAGGGTGGGGAAGAATCCCAATACTTCTTTATTAGTTCAAAGGTACATGTATGTAAAGAAGTCATCAGCTTAGTGTGTATTGAGCATGTCAATTTTACTATGCAGAGATGGCTGTATGTCTAACTAAAGGCTTAGTTATGTTACTCTTTCTTTAAAAAATGCTTTCCTGTAACTTTTATTCTTACTTGGATTTGTTTTTAATATACTTAAAGATATGTGTATATAAATGTGTATGTGTATGTGTGTGTGTATAAATATGTTCTCTATGTTAAGCTTCTTTAAGGTTAAAACAAAAAGACTAAGAAGTCACTGATAATCTTGAGATAGGAATGGTATCCTGACTTTGAGTTACTAATTTGCCCTAACTTAATACCTTGTTCTGTATATAAATGCCAGTTACAGAATTCTTAGAAGTGTCAGCCTTGAACATTCTTGAGTAAAAATCGCTAATATATGTTTCCTAGATGTGAGTGCAAAAATATTGGTTACATATAAATTCAACTTTATCTGAAATGGATATCAACAGGATAAAGAGAGCTCCACTGGCATTAAAAAAAGCTTCATGCATCCTTGAATTGAGCACTTCAATAAATAGGTATTGACAATACTAGTGAAGATGCTTGTGGTGGTGGAGACGATGATAGAGTACTCAGCACACGAGGCTGACGTTACCAGCTGCTTGTTTGTCGTGTGTGTGTGGAGCTCTGTATTGAGTTAGTATCAAATTCTTGCACAAATGGAACTACTTTTAACTCATAAATTGTCTTTAAAGGACCACTAGTTTATGAGTGTACAATAGCAATGTCAAATAATATTCCCATATATTGGCAGTATTAATCTACTTTAGGATGCATTAACCCTTAAGAGTCCAAAATAGCTTTAGTACGGTAGAATCATTCAAAAAATGACCTCAAAATGTCTTGTTCAGCCAAGGAATTTTTATTACCATTAGAGAATGTATACTACCAACATCTGGCAAATAAAGTATAAAATAATTAAACATATACTCTACTGGATTCTAATAAATGCTGTTTAACTTGGTTAGAACTTTCTAATACATGAAAAATTAGAGCAGGTGCACTATGTTTCAATGAATTGTGGGAAATACATGTAAAAAGCAATATGGAATCAGTAAGTTCATCAGCACCTTACTTGTTTTTACAATGTCTATATTCATACCAGCTGCTTTATAACAGAGTTATATGTCTATTTATGCACTGTATGTGATTGTTTTTCTTTTTCAAAATCTGCTGTTCCTTGTTCTTTTTTTAAAAACAGATGCTTGAATGTTCCATACAATTTTTTTTATAACTTACTGTATATCAAAATGTAATATGCATTTTTTTATGTGAGAATTTCAGGGTTGCTACACCCACTTGCATAACACGTCTGCATGTAATAATAGCATCAAAGTTCTCAAAATACATACACAGCCATTTACAGATTAACATACTTCGAAATGTAAGAACATTTTATAGTACATATCTGTATATTTTAAATAGATGTAATAGAAATTTGAATTTTTGTCTAGTACACCACTGCCATCACGTGATACTAAGTATAAGGCAATATTTCAAGTGATCGCTATGCTGACAGTTGATCATTCTCATGTTTTGTAGGGACAGCTATCAGACCCATTGCTTTGAGAGCCGTCACCTCCATTGCTCGTGCTTTGCCTGGATTTCCCGTTTTAGCCACTGGTGGAATAGACTCAGCTGAAAGTGGGCTCCAGTTTCTCCACAGTGGTGCTTCAGTCCTACAGGTAGTACTTGTGTTTTTCTGCCCTTTTACAAACTTATGTCTAAAAATAAACTGTAAATTATGTGACAAAAAATATACTATTGTGTGGGATCAAAATGGTAGCACTCATTAAGTTCCTATTATGAGTAAAGAAGTGCCTGGGTAGTGCAAACAGTTAAGCACTAGACTACTAACCAAAAGGTTAGTGGTTCAAACCCACCCAGAGCCACCTCAGAGGACAGGCTTGGTGATATGCTTCCAAAAGGCCACAGCCTTGGAAACTCTATGGAGCAATTCTACTCTATACACATGTGGTTGCCATGACTAGAAATGGACTTAATGGAAACTAACAACATCATCCTGAGTAGAGAACAAACCTACTTACAAAAACTCTTTCTCTCTTTTTAATGTGTTTACTCACCCATCTGTTTCTAAAATAAATAAGATGAGGTATGAGAATGCATACTATGCTACTGGATAAAAAATAAGAACATGAAGAAATCTGGGTAAAAATAAAATCTCAACTTAAAAATAAAGTCAAGGGTAAGGCCAGTACGCAAAATGTATGCTATAAAGCACTGGAGGGGTTACCAGATTTGACTGAGTTTCCTGGAAGCCAGCACAAAGGAAGCTACAGGTTTCATAACTTTCAAAATATAAAAATAAATGAGTTGTTCAGCTTCTTGTGGTACAAAGCTGAGGGAAATCCTTCTATTGTCTTCATAAAGTGATACCTTGAGATGTAGTGAACTTCACACTTACTAGCATCCCTGAAAATTAGTTAATTAAGAGTATCCCTACAAACTACTTAATTTTAAATAAGTTATACATTTGTTTCTCACCATGTTCTTCAGCATGGACCCAGTACAGTGCTATAGCATGTTTTAGTATAAACATTTCTTTGAGGGCCCCCTCTGCAGATCTTTGATGGTCTCACTTGATCCAGGAATTAAATTTTTAATATGATGCCTGGGCTGCTGTTGTTGTTGTATGCCATTGAATTGATTCTGACTTAGAGCAACCCGATAGGACAGAGTAGAACTGCCCCATAGGGTTTCTAAGGCTGTAATCTATACAGAAGCAGACCACCATATCTTTGTCCAGCGGAGTGGCTGGTGGGTTCATACTGCTGACCTTTCAGTTAGCAGTCAAACGATTAACCACTGCACCACTAGGGTTAACTCTCAGGTAATCCTTCATTAATATGACTTCTCACTACATTGCATTGATGGTTTTTGCAAAGTAGAAAGTTTAGTGTGACTTACATTCTCTGACAAGGAAGTGCTGTGCAGATATCTTATGTTGCCAATTTGACAATTGGAGTTAACATCCTCTTATGAAATAATATGCATCAAAATTCTAATGCTGGTGATCTTCTGCTTACAAGATGATGAAGTAGATGTATTTTTCCATATGCCTCCAACTAAAATCCCTTTATGTATAAAACAAATACAAGAAGACTCTGAAAGGCGGAAAGAAGACAGACCAGCTAAAAATCAGAGGATCAAGGAACCATATGGTAGTGATTTTCCTGGGTTTTCTTTTTGCCTCAAAACTTTTCAAATCTTACAAAAGATGCAAACCTGCAGATTCAAGAAGCTGAGCAAAACCCAAACAGATTAGATCCAAAGAAACCCACACCAAAACACATCATAGTCAAACTTTTGAAAGATGAAGAAAAAACTTTGAAAGCAACAAGAGTGATATAACATCTTACCTACAGAAAAAAAACAATTCTTTTGACAGTGGATTTCTTATGAGAAACCATGGAGTACAGAAGGAAATGTAACAACATACTTCAAGTGCTTGAAAGAAAAGAATTGTCTACCCAGATCCTATATCCAGTGACTATAGTTTTCAAGAACGAAAGGAAAATCAAGATATTATCAGCTGAAGGAAAATTAAGAGAATTTGTTCCTTAAGAGAATGGCTTAAGGAAGTTCCTTAAGAAGAAGAAGAAAGAAAAAAAAAATGATAAAAGAAGGCACCTTGGAACATCAGGAAGGAAGCAACCAACAGACAGCTTCTTCACAAAGAATCTGGAAGTTAATGATGTCCAGGTTTGAATATGACCTGAATTTATTTGCATGAACACATAAAAAATGCATGGACCAGAGAATATAAATAGGTTATGAGTGGGTTTCAGTGCCAGTTCCTGGTCATCGCCAAACATGTGATCTTGGGCAAGTCAAACATGGAAGTGAAGATTATTGGCTGTCTACCATTTGCCAGTACTAGCTGCTGCTACATACAGTATTTCCTTTAATCCTTAACACCTACCTAGAATGAAATAGTTTTGTACTTCTGTTATAGATGCTCAGTTAAGGCTTAAAGGGTGAAAGTGGCAGGCATAGCCAAAGTTACATGACTAGTGCTAGAGCTAGAGCACAGACCTAGAGTTTCACAACCGCAAAGCCAATACTTTTCTGACTGGTTACACTGCCTAGGCCACACAGAGCCTGTAAGATGGAAATATTAATAAAAGGCAGGTCTCCTCCATCTACTCAAAGCTTGCATGTTCAGGCTTATTCTTTACAGTCAGGATTCAAAGACTAGACAAAATATGAAAACATAGAAAAATAAATATAATGTGTTCTGAGTGCAGCTGTTATCTCAGTGGATGGATCATACTATATGAGTACCTGCAGAGCAGTATGTGTACTCCTAACATAAAAATACAAGCTGAAATCATTACTCAAATTGCAGCTTCTGCTTAGGCTCCTCTTGGGTTAAGAAGCAGAGAATCACTCAGGCTATCTTAAGAAAATGAGGCCTATTTACTCTGTACATAGATAGAACATGGACTTGTAGCTGCAAGAACCAGTGGGACAATTCTGGGGAGAAACTTTCTTCATCTATCTTTCACAGGCTATGCGAGTTCTCCCTCAAAGGGAATCTGTAGGTTGGTCCACTCTTTCTCTCTGCATGGCTTACTCTTTGATTCTGCCTCCTGTGAATTACTGCTTAATACATGGCCATCATGGCCCTCAGACCCACTCCATACTGTGGCCTTTCAGCTCCAGCTTCGACATGAAATGTCTTGCTAGCTTAATGTCTGGTGGCTCAGATTTCAAAGAGTGGAAATCTGTTTGGCTCAATTTATCTTCTCCTGCCAGGACCCATCATAAGCCATTGGTCACACCGTGTATTGACTGGTGTATAACAGACACACACTAAATATTTATTGAATAAATTTGCTATATGAATGTGCTTGAGGTGCAATTCTTTTACCAGATTCTAAGGAGGGGATGAAGGGGTTCAGAAGATATAAAAAGTGATTTCCAAAGGACTGCCTGGAGACATCACCTAAATAGAATATTGGTTCCCAAACTACTTTTGTTAAAAATGTACAGCTCCATACATAGACTTTTATTGGTAGAAAATTATAGATCATTTACCACTCCTGCCATTAGCTAGACTCAGACTTTTATTCAGCCAGAAAAATTTTTTTTGCCAATGTTAGCTGAAATATGAACTAAAGTCCATATTAACGTATACTTAGGACAGATCTAAGTGGAAAAACACTTGAATTTATAATTTTCGATTGGTATTTGAATGGGGTGGAAAATGTGTAATATTTCCATCTCTATTCCATTGTAACTGAATTTCACCCTGCTCCAATCCTAATCATGGGTAAATCTAACCTTTCATTTTCTACACTCTGGGCTGCTGAATATTATTAGAGAAATTGAAGTACTCAGCCAATTGGATTTACTCCAGATTTCATGTTTAACCTCAGCTGAGTCTTGGGTGCTAGTCAGCATCCCTTTTTATTCATCTTTGTTTTATTTCTAATCAAATTCCCTTTAGCAACTAGTTAAAATCTTTTTTGTATACCTCAGATCCCTAAACCCCTCCATCACCACCCTCCTATTTCTCTGATGCCATATATTCACTGGCTTTTTATTGCCCAGCTCAGTCCCCTTGTCTCATTCCATCATATTTCTCTTGAAGATGGAGGTAGAATACTATCAAATCTACATTCGTAATTACTTATACATAAAGTGAAGTATCTACTGACAAAACGCATTCTTCACAAGACGTAATTAGACAAATACAATGCATTTAAATATCAATCTGATGATGGTGCTGATACACTGGAGTATAAAAACCCAACACTGGAGTATATAACATGAAAAATAGTGATATATATACATATAAATGTTATACACACACAAAGATGTCACTTTAGATGACTAAGATGCACCTGACCCAACCATGGTTGTTTGCCTCATATGCCTGGACAATGGAACAGTAAAACCAAAAAAGAATTGATGCATTTGAACTATGGTGTTGGTGAAAAATGCTGAATACACCATGGATGGCCAGAAGAACAAACAAATCTGCCTTGAATGAAGTAAAACCAGAATGCTCCTTAGGCATGAGAATAGTCTTGCTTACTTAAAACATTCTATCGGGTAGGACCAATCCCTAGAGAAGGACATCATACTTCATAAAGGGTCAGCAAAAAACAGGAAGACCCTCACTGAGATGGATTGATAAAGTGGCTGCAACAAAGGGCTCAAACATACCTACCACTGTGAGGTTGGCACAGGACTGAGCAAAATTTCATTCTCTCATACACAGAGTCACTGTGAGTTGGAACTGACTCGTAGGCACCTAACAATAAAAAAAAAAATAGCAACTATATATATATATATATATGTTGTTAGGTGCCATCAAGTCGGTTCCGACTCAGAGCGACCCTACACACAACAGAACGAAACACTGCCTGGTCCTGAGTCATCCTTACAATCGTTGTTATGCTTGAGCTCATTGTTGCAGCCACTTGTCAATCCACCTCGTTGAGGGTCTTCCTCTTTTTCATTGACCCTGTGCTCTGCCAAGCATGATGTCCTTCTCCAGGGACTGATCCCTCCTGGCAACATGTCCAAAATATGTAAGATGTAGTCTCCCCGTCCTTGCTTCTAAGGAACATTCTGGTTGCACTTCTTCTAAGATTGATTTGTTTGTTCTTTTGGCAGTCCACGGTATATTCAATATTCTTCGCCAATACCACAATTCAAAGGTGTCAATTCTTCTTTGGTCTTCCTTATTCGTTGTCCAGCTTTCACATGCATATGATGCGATTGAAAATACCATGGCTTGGATGAGGTGCACCTTAGTCTTCAAGGTGACATCTTTGGTCTTCAACACTTTAAAAAGGTCCTTTGCAGCAGATTTACCCAATGCAATGTGTCTTTTGATTTCTTGACTGCTGCTTCTATGGTTGTTGATTGTGGATCCAAGTAAAATGAACTCCTTGACAAATTCAATCTTTTCTCCATTTATCATGATGTTGCTCAGTGGTCCAGTTGTGAGGATTTTTGTTTTCTTTATGTTGAGGTGCAATCCATACTGAAGGCTCTGGTCTTTGATCTTCATTAGTAATTGCTTCAGATCATCTTCACTTTTAGCAAGACAGGTTGCGTCACCAGCATAAGTCAGGTTTTTAATGAGCCTTCCTCCAATCCTGATGCCCCGTTCTTCCTCATATAGTCCAGCTTCTCAGATTATTTGCTCAGCATACAGATTGAATAGGTATGATGAAAGAATACAACCCTGACACACACCTTTCCTGACTTGAAAGGTATCCCCTTGTTCTGTCCGATCAGTATCCCCTTGTTCTGTCCGAACAAATGCCTCTTGATCTATGTAAAGGTTCCTCATGAACACAATTAAGTGTTCTGGAATTCCCGTTCCCATTCTATTCATCATTTGTTATGATCCACACAGTTGAATGCCTTTGCATAGTCAATAAAATGCAGGTAAACATCCTTCTGTTATTCTCTTCTTTCAGCCAGGATCCATCTGACATCAGCAATGATATCCCTGGTTCCACGTACTCTTCTGAAACCTGCCTGAATTTCTGGTAGTTCCTTGTTGATATACTGCTGCAACCGTTTTTGAATGACCTTCAGCAAACTTTTGCTTGCGTGTGATATTAATGGTACCAAACCAAAAACCAAACCCAGTGCAGTTGAGTCGATTCCGACTCATAGCGACCCTATAGGACAGAGTAGAACTCCCCCATAGAGTTTCCAAGGAGCACCTGGCGGATTTGAACTGCTGACCCTTTGGTTAGCAGCCATAACACTTAACCACTACGCCACCAGGGTTTCCGATATTGATGATATTGTTCTATAATTTCCACATTTGGTTGGATCACCTTTCTTGGGAAAAGGCATAAATATGGATCTCTTCCAGTCAGTTGGCCAGGAAGCTGTCTTCCATATTTCTTGGCATAGACAAGTGAGCACCTCCAGCACTGGATCTGTTTGTTGAAACATCTCAATTCATATTCCATCAATTCCCGGAGCCTTGTTTTTCACCAATGCCTTCAGAGCAGCTTGAACTTCTTCCTTCGATACCATCGGTTCCTGATCATATGCCACCTCTTGAAATGGTTGAACATCAACTAATTCGTTTTGGTATAGTGACTCTGTGTATTCCTTCCATCTTCTTTTGATGCTTCCTGTGTCCTTTAGTATTTTCCCCATAGAATCCTTCACTATTGCAATGCGAGGCTTGAATTTTTTCTACAGTTCTTTCAGCTTGAGAAACTCCAAGCATGTTCTTCCCTTTTGGTTTTCCATCTCCAGCTTTTTGCACATGTCCTTATAATATGTTACTTTGTCTTCTCAAGCTGGCCTTTGAAATCTTCTGTTCAGCTCTTTTATTGCATCAGTTCTTCCTTTTGCTTTAGCTACTCAATGTTCAAAAGCAAGTTTCAGTGTCTCTTCTGACATCTGTCTTGGTCTTTTCTTTCTTTTCTGTCTTTTCAGCGACCTCTTGCTTTCTTCATGTTGATGTCCTTGATGTCATTCCACAGCTCATCTGGTCTTCGGTCACTAGTGTTCAATGCATCAAATCTATTCTTGAGATGGTCTCTAAATTCAGGTGGGATATACTCAATGTCATATTTTGGCTCTCTGGACTTGCTCTGATATTCTTCAGTTTCACCTTGAACTTGCATATGAGCAGTTGATGGTCTGTTCCACAGTAGGCCCCTGGCCTTGTCTTGACTGATGATATTGAGCTTTTCCATCATCTCTTTCCACAAATGTAATCAATTTGATTTCTGCATGTTCCGTCTGGTGAGGTCCATGTGTGTAGTCACCGTTTATGTTGGTGAAAGAAGGTATTTCCAATGAAGAAGTTGTTGGTCTTGCAAAATTCTATCATTCGATCTCTGGCATTGTTTCTGGCATTGTTTCTATCACAGAGGCCATATTTTCCAACTACTGATCCTTCTTCGTTTCCAACTTTCACATTCCAATTGCCAGTAATTATCAGTGCATCTTGATTACGTGTTCGATCAATTTCGGACTACAGCAGCTGATAAAAATCTTCTATTTCTGTATCTTTGGCCCTAGTGGTTGGTGCGTAAATTTGAATAATAGTTGTATTAACTGGTCTTCCTTGTAGGCGTATGGGTATTATCCTATCACTAACAGCTTTGTACTTTAGGATAGATCTTGAAATGTTCTTTTTGAGAATGAATGCAACACCATTCCTCTTCAAGTTGTCATTCTCAGCATAGTAGACTATATGATTGTCCAATTCAAAATGGCCGATACCAGTCCATTTCAGCTCACTAATGCCTAGGATATCGATGTTTATGCATTTCATTTTTGACCGTTTCTGATATTTCTAGATTCATACTTCGTACATGCTAGGTTCCAATTATTAGTGGATGTTTGCAGCTGGTTCTTCTCATTTTGAGTTGTGCCACATCAGCAAATGAAGGTCCCAAAAGCTTTACTCCATCCGTGTCATTAAGGCCGACTCTACTTTCAGGAGGCAGCTCTTCCCCAGCCATCTTTTGAGTGTCTTCCAACCTGGGGGGCTCATCTTCCAGCACTGTATCAAACAATGTTCCTCTGCTGTTGATAAGGTTTTCACTGGCTAATGCTTTTCAGAAGTAGACTGCTGGGTCCTTCTTCCTAGTCTGTCTTAGTTTGGAAGCTCAGCTGAAACCTGTCCTCCATGGGTGACCCTGCTGGTATCTGAATACTGGTGGCATAGCTTCCAGCAACATACAAGCCCCCACAGTACGACAAACTGACAGACACGTGGGGGATATATATAAAGAATATCAGAATATATATATATACATATACTGATATTCTTGATAGGCTACCTATCACATACATGAACCATGTATATAGGTGAATTTGCTATTGGAATAAGAATTTATACTTAAAGCAGTGATTTTCTATTTTAAAGAGATTAAATATCCCATGACTTTGTTTAAAAATTAAGTCAGATGATTTTAGAGAAAATACGAACATCTCAAAAATGTAAAAGCTAAAAAAACTCTGATGAGTAAGTCTGATAGAACTTTCCTTCCTTGTTAATAAATATGCATCACAGAATCATACATTCATTCATTCAATGAAAATTTATTGAAAATCTGCTACATGCTAACACTGTTGTAGGAATTGCATGTACTTCTGGGAATAAAATAGAAGTCCATGACTTCATAGAGTTTACATTCTAGTCAATAATATATAATAAAATTAAATATATCTGGTGTGTAAGAAGATAAATGCTGTGTAAAAACATAGGTCCCCATAAAAAGGTAACATTTATATAAAAAATTAAAGCTGGTGAATCCAGGAAGTTTTTAATTAAAGAAAAATCTAGATTATTGTGTCACTTGCTTGCAGTTTTGCTAATTGATGTTTTACCTTAAATATGAAAATCTCAAAATATTTTAAACCACCTTGCAATTTATAAACTAGAATGCCTCTTGGGGTTTCAAGTCACATTTTAATGGAAAGAATTTGCTTTGTGAAGCCTTCTTATCATTTCTGGGAATGTATCATTTCTCAGTGAGAATGCTTATTTCTATGATCATATAACTTGTTGTGAAAGAGAAGTTAACATTTTTCAATGGTAAAACATCCAGTCACCCTGCCTTAAAAATGCTTCAATGAATGTTGAACATAAAAACTGAGGAATTTAGCTAGAGAGTAATTTGGGCACCCCATATCCTTCCCTTAGTACAGCTTTAGAGTAAAAATGCTTAGTACCAGTGAGCCAGATGCAACACTCTGGCCAAGAAACAAGGTTCAAAACCAATTATGGGTTTGTATTCCTGGGTAACTGCCCTTGTGACTTTGTCTCTCAACCCAACTGACTTCTAAGTGAACCTCAGTGTCTTTGACATTCCTGGTTTTTAATCTCATTTGACAGGCTTTCATTAGTTAGAATATGCCCGTTAGAGCTGTAAAAAGGACAGATGAAAAATTTCAGCCTAGTCGTTAAATTATTTTCCCAAACTCTTGATGAACTCTTGAGGCCATAAAATCTTTAAGGGGGGAGGAGGGCTATTCTGAAGAAAAGAATTGGCCTCCAGCTGCCAGTGTAGGCCTAGTGAGTTATTTATAAAATGGTTAATAACAATAAATATCTTTAACCACTCCCTCCTTTAAATACTTTCGAAGTGAGGTACTTAATAAAGTAACATTGGCTTCTTTTTAGTTTCAGTTGTTAGTCCCAGACCTAAATTTCCTAATGGATCTTAAATTCTCTTCCTCTGATCTAAGTACTAGTCTACAATTTCTAGGAGTCCTGGTGGCACAGTTTTTAAGCACTCGATTGCTAACCGAAGGGTCTGCAGTTCTAACTCACCAGCCACCACGTGGGAGAAAGATGTGGCAGTCTGCTTCCAGTAAAGATTAAAGCCTTAGAAACCCTATGGGGCAGTTCTACTCTGTCCTTCAGGGTCACTATGAGTCGGAATCGACTAGACAGCGGTAAGTTTCTACAATTTCTGTTAATAAGAAACTATTCAAGGATTTTATTATAACCCAAACTCATACTGATTCAGTCGCTTTTAGTGATAGGTTTCATCACAAAATGTTCACCCTCCTTTGTTGTATATAGATAAAGAATATAAGTGCTATACTACATTTTTTCTTTTTTTGCTGAATGACTATGAATTTCTATAATTTAATGATATTACCATTACAGTTCAATCTCTTAAGGGCTTTGATTCAAGACATCGGAAATTATAGGAAGCCATCAGTTCATTCATGTACAATTATTACCTGTGCCTTCATAGAGATTGCATGAATGGTTTTTTTATTTCCATTTCTTTTGTGTCGGTTTGTCACTGAAGTTAATAGGAAATCCTGAAATGCAACAGAGAGAACATAGTGGGTGTCTGTGGTGGAGAGTCATGGTCATGTGATGGCCACTCACTGGACTCAGATAACCAAATCAATTTTTAACAATAATCAAAGCTGCTCTGATGGAGTTAGTTCAACCTAAATGGAACTTTTAATAATGTGATCTAATGTGTTATTTTACTGAAACTAGAGAAAAGTAATTGAAGCAGCACAATGACACTGTTTGTACGTAAGCACAGATGGGTTACTGACATTATTTCTGGGACACAATGCACAGAGACCCTGGTGCTTCAACTTTATTGATAGGTATCTTCAAGCGATAAAAATTTTGCATCCACATCCTAAATTTTAGTTGGGTAGGTAGAAAATACCTACACAATGATTTCTTATTTGTTTTCCTATTGTCATTCACTTTAAAGCCAGAGTACAATATATGAAGAAGAGTTGATTATCATTTGGAGTTAATTTAAATGACATCAAAACTGTTTCACTTAACTAGTTAAAAATGGACATGTTTTTTTTTCCTTTCTGCTATGCAGTGTCTTTTTTTCCTGGCTTTAATAAATGTTTCCTTTACATTTTGAAGAATATATAAGTATATATTTTTGAAAGATTAAAACCCTATATTCTTAGAATAATATATAAGAAAAAAATACTCAGTATTCATTAAATGAAAGTCTTAATTACTATGTAAACTATTATATTATTTTAAATTACTCTAATAGAAGGTTATTTTCAAGAGGTTTGAATTTTTGAAAAGCGTCTTGATTCCAGTGTAACAAATGCTGGTTGTAAGCAAGTAGAAGAAATTAAATGGGAACCTGCTAGGCCTTCACATGATTACACACTCTTCATTTGATAGAAGGATTAACATCTGGATTCAAAGGAAATTAATTGAAATTAAATCTGATCTTTTTGAAAGATAGTTTCACTGTAAGAAAAAATATCAGCATCACACAAGGACTATTTTATATTAAAAAATAGCCATGAGTTAGCTAAGGTAAATTTGCAGATCTAACTATATGAAACTTCTGACATTTTATAAACTTCTTTGGCTACTTTTTTTTTTATTGATCCTAATGTTGATCTTTATGTTGTGTGTCTCTTTTTGCATTGTATATAGATATGAATAACTACCAGTTAGACCTCTTTGTCAAAGAGTTTTCATATGCTTTACCAATCTGCTAAACTTCTGTTTACCTTTTTATTCTCCAGGTTAAAAAAAAAAAAATCCCTGTTGTTAAAAAAAAAAAAAAATCCATTGATTCCGACTCACGGTGACTCAATAGGAACTGCTCCATAGGGTTTCCAAAAAGTGGGTGGTAGATTCGAACTGCGGACCTTTTGGTTAACAGCTGAGTTCTTAACCACTACACCACCAGGGCTCCATGATCTAGTTGCTTACTCTTATTTCGTATACTATTTTTTAAACATTGTATTTTCTTTGTAGCTTCCCTGAATCTTTCCAAATTATCGGTATCACTTGAAATGAGATGTGACTAGATATAACGGATTTTGTAATAACCATACCACAACTTATCCATCCAAATGACTGTTGGAAATAGTTACTTTCAGAGCCAATATATTTTGAATACTATCAACAACTACACTTCATATTTTGAGAATGGATTTGATTTCCTGTAAACAAAGTTAAACAGAGTCAAGTTGAGTGAACAAAAGTTGGTTATTAAAGTGAATTATATATACAAAGTCATGAGTCTTTTTTCCCTATAGTTTATAAAATAACTTCAACAATTAATAATGTGGTGTTACAGAGTTATTCTGAGCATTCCCAACATATTCCAAGTGGATTATTTTGAAAATTTCACATATATTTGGATGTATGTAATGTGATATTTGTTTAAAAATTCACCACAGTATTTTATAGACTCTGTCAGGTACTAAGCTAAGGTTCAGAGCCCAGATATCATAGAGATTTAGCAAGTACTAGGCCATAGCAAATATATTGTAAAGAATATTAATGATTTTTTTCCCAGAACCTTTTTCTATTTGTTAATTCATATGACTCTTACAAAGCTGTAGGTATATCAGTAAACATTTTTTAATTAGTTTGTAAAATCCAGAGTTTGTAATTTCCTTGAAAAGCTCGAGTAATCACTTTACTGGTGGTACATTGATGATTTTATTGCTGTTTTCTTAAACAAACAAACAAAAAAATACCCAAACTCATACATGTTTCAGGGTAAAACTGTGCTGCTAGGTTTTCAGTAGCTGTAATCTTACGGAAGTAGGTTGCCAGGCCTTTCTTTCACAGCACCATAGGCAGATTCAAATCACCAATCATTCAGTTAGTAGCTGAATGCAAACCATTTGTGTGCATGCCACCCAGGGACCTTGATTTTCGTCCTAGTTTATTGCATATACCATGTATGTGTAAAGGCCTGTTTCTCACAATCTTCCAAGGTTAGAAAATGTGTGGATTTGGATGTTCACCTTCTGATCGTGATCCAGGCTATGTCTAAAGTCTGATGTAAAGAGGACAAGAAGAGGAAGGAGGACATAGAATGTCCAGGGCTCTGAATCAATAAATATGTCTGAGCATTGAGATATATTATAAAGGCCAGTGTTAATCCTTACTAGGGATAATAGTCACTCATAAAGCAATTAAAATAAAAGCACCTTTAGCAGATTGTTAACAGCTAAAAATGTGTATATAGTAATTAACGAAACAACTTACAATATTTGATAGTTTATTCATAGTTACTTTTTGACCCCATATCAGAACATACTTATAATACATTTTATCATCTATTTGCTCACCCAACAGTTTGTCAAAAATTGGAGCTGTCATAACTAATCGGAGATGTCTAGTCACTGTAAGATACTTACGTTCTATCTCCTGAAACATGGCCAAATGCAGTATTGTACTAATAAAATGTACAAAGAAGAGTTTTTTTGTTTGTTTCTTATACTTTTTTATGGATAGTAAAGCAGGTAGATGCCTAAATACCATAAGAAATTAAAATTAAAGTTAAAAAAATTTTTTTTAAGTTTTTCACTTTGCTGAATTCATTAGGCACCCAGTGATAACTTCTTTTTTTCCTTAGAATTTAAACCATCTAGGTGCTTCTAACTCCTTGCCTGTCTCTGGTTTCAAACTCTTCTTAATATTTATTCTGTCCTTTATGGTCTGAAGGTAACTCTTCAGACTGAAAAACTGAGGTAAAATTGAAGTCTGTATATCATTTCCTAATATATGTGTTTGCATATATACATATGTGTGTGTATATATATATATAAATTTTTTTTTTATATATAGATAGATATAAAATCTTTGCAAACCAGTCTTCTTGAGTTTCTTGCTTTTATTGCTAGTGCATTTATTTAAGAAGCCCTGTTGTTTTTTGTTGTTGTTGGTCTCTAGCATTTTTTTCAAATATCTTAGTTTATTCTAGTCTTGAATACTCTTGACAGTGTTCTTACATGTGTGTACCATTATATCTGGGTAAAGTTTTTTTCACCCATCCATGTATAGTATGGTACTTAAGAGAAGGAGCTTTCAAGTTTGCAGTCCTTTGCTCAACACTTAACCTTACCATTTACTACCCGAATACATTTGGAGTAATTATTTGACCTCTGTTTATTCATCTGTAAGACAGAAGTTACAGTACTTATCTTATTGAGCTGTGTAAGGGAAAAAAGATAGACAGACTGACATACAGACAGATGTGATAGATGGTATAGATAGCTCCAACTCATGGCAACTTTGTATACAACAGAATGAAATGTTGCCCGGTCATGGGTCATCCTTACAGTCTCTGGTACGTTCATCATTGCAGCTATTGTGCCAGTAAATCACACTGAGGGTCACCCTCTAACCCATTGGCCTTCCGCTTCACCAAACATGATGCCCTTCTCTAGCATTTGTTCCTTCCTGACGATGTGTCCAGGTGAGTCAAACAATGTTTCGTTGTGATCCACAAGGTTTTCATTGGCTAAGTTTTGGAAGTGGATCACCAGACTTTTCCTAGTCTGCCTTAGTCTGGAAGCTTCGCTAAAATCTGTCCACCGTGGGTGACCTTGTTGGTATTTGGAATACCGGTGGCATAGCTTCCAGCATCATAGCAACATGCAAACCTCCACAGTATGAGAAACTGACAGATGAGTGGTAAGATATCTAATATATTACAGGATTTATCACATTTCATAGTCCCAGTCTTCAGAGTGTCACCCTGCTGCTCCAGCCGCCATGGTCCCACCAACCTTCTCGCCATCCAGCAATGCCTGGCACATAGGGGCCTCTAGGACCCTAGTCCAGCTTTAAGACTAGTTGTAAAATAACATCAACTCTGCTCATATCTTTCTCTGATTTTACATTTCTAGAAGAAACTATACCAGGATTATGTAATTTTAGTCATGCAGTTGACATCTCTTAAAGGATTTCTTGGTACAGATGATAATGATTTACTGAAGAATAAAGAATTAGCAAAAAATTGGGGCACACATTTATTTTTGCAGTATTAATTGTGACTCTTTCTGTAAATGATGATTATTAAAGAAATAACAGTAAGATAGCAAAGTCCTATGGGCCTGGAAACACTTTTTAAAGACTTATTGGATGTCACACCCATTTCTTCCATTTAGAAGTTTAGAAAATCAATGTAAGTTTTAGGTTTATAAAAAGTTATAAAGGAAATTGCTGTCTGAATATATCTTCAGTTCAAGTGACTCCTAACTAACAGTTCAGAAACTAAGTA
This sequence comes from Elephas maximus indicus, assembly GCF_024166365.1. Lineage (NCBI taxonomy): Eukaryota > Metazoa > Chordata > Mammalia > Proboscidea > Elephantidae > Elephas > Elephas maximus. The sequence continues at coordinate 143,456,629 of NC_064821.1, forward strand.
TAGGGCAAAGACCTCTGCCTAGAATAGGAGCCTGATCAAGTTCAACATTGAAATACAAGTTTATGGTCAGTCCCACCAGACAGGAAAATTATTAACAATTAAGGATTTGACTGAGAAACTTTGGGATTCTTTTTCAGAAGTATTTTTTGCAGATGTACATGAATATTTAGTAAATTTTTCTATCTTCTCATACTTAACAGTCTAAAAAAAATTTTGAAGTAAACTGTTTCCTTACACATTAAAAGTTTGTTCGAGAGGAAAAAATCACAACATCACTGCTCTCTAAGTAAAATGCTTTTAAGCAAAACTTTTGAATGTTATTACTACTCAACAAATTGAAATTTCAGGTAGAGGACCAAATGGATTTCTGTTTTATCTACGTTAAAAAAAAAAAAATCATTCAAAAGCTTGGCTTTCTAGAAATATGTATCTGTACATCATATGTGTCATTTATGGCATCAAAGTTACAGTTCAGTAGAGTTCTAAAAGGGTTTTGAAACAGAGACAGGAATTTTTACAGATTGTAATTACAAGTTAGAAGTCACCTCACTGTGGGAAATTAAAAATGGAGACGATTAGAGAAAATTCCAGTTGAAAGAAAAATTCATTATGGAAAAAGCAATAAAAGCACACACACAAAAAAGGGAAAGTAAAATCACTTCTCAGTGGCCACTATTATTCAATTGTAGATCAATAGGGTGTAGTTAATGTGTTACCAGGAGAGCATTAATTTGCAATTATCGCAGGTGATCTGATCCTCTGTGTTCTGCCCATTGACACAAACGACCTTTCTTTGAAAGAGATTCTGTAGTCATTATTTTAAATAGAGCAACAGAAAGGCACAAGGAAAGTATAGGTCATTTTCAGTCATAACTATCTTCCACCACCCAAATTGGGAACCTTTGTCTTTTTAGCCCCAAATGGTCACAAAATAGAGCGTAATGAGCCATGGGTATGTATGTTTGTGTACAGGATAGATATAATATGTTTGTGTGCCGTATAATGGGGGTAAAAAATGATTCAAAATGAAACTACAGATGCCCAGAATTAGACATAAAATGAAGTAGACCCTTCAAAAAACCTGATGTGAGAGACTTTCGTTCGAGTAAGGGTATGTTTTTGGGATGGTTCCTTTTCAGCATGCAAGCTGAGTACACTCAGTGATAGGGAGCCTGATGTCCCAATAACCACACATTCTTGAGACAAACTGGGCCTCAGCTCCCTTGAGACCATACTGTAATCCGAAACACTGTGGCAAAGACCCATACTGCCTTTTTCCCTGAGTCAGCCACGCTCAGAATTGCCAAATAGTGACAGAAAGCTTCACAGGATGCCACCTCACTGATGAATGCCTCAATACAATTGAAAATGCATCAGACTGCTTGGGTTCAAATCCTAGCTCTGCCACTCAATAACTGTGTTACCTTGGGCTTATTTGCTATGTGACCTTTTCATACTTCAGCTTTCTTATATGTAAGATGAGAACAACAGTAATACCCACCTCATAGGACTGCTGTGAGAGTAAAGGAATTATCACATGGGAAGCACTTAAGACAGCACATGGAACAAAGTAAATGCCCCACAGGTGTTAGATATTACTTATTGGTATCATCATTATTCCCTCTACTAGTAATGTTATGCATGAAAAGATAATTTTAAAACAAAATGCCCAGTCCTCTATTCTGCTTTTTGATTAGGATGTATCGTAGCTCAGGTTGGTAGAAAACAGAGCCTGAGGAAGGAGCCAAATGCTAATGTTTTATTGAGAGGTGAAATGAGGGCAGTGAGACGAACGAGCACTGAAATGAGATAGAGAAAGATGGGTTTTAAATACAAGTGAATGTGTTACTGAGTTGGCCACTGCTTCGTAAGCTGCAGAAAAACACAGCCAGACAATTGGCTATGTGGGACATCACCAGATAGACTAGATAGAAAACAGTGCCTTGGAACAATCCATCATAGGAAAAACGAGGAAATTTATCTGCCATTCTGTCTGCCTTCTCTCTCCCATGGGTTGAAGTTCACCCTTCCAAGGAGTTAACACCCCATCCTTCTGGGCTTTATCATTCGGCCCCATGTGGCACTCCATCCAGTAAACTAATCTCTTCTAAACCTCTGGTTATCAGGCCCCTTCTTGAATTTTTTTTTTTGAATATTCATAGTGACAGATAATTTAATGCCATACAAGTTAGTCATTTAAAACTATAAGAAAATTCTGCCTCATATTGTGAAAAAACTATCTCCCTTAGCCCTACTTCTTCTTTCTAAAACTACACAGTGTGCATCTGTTCAATTTTTGTGAAAGCACAGGATTTCAGAAATGGAGAAAACCTTGACAGCCCATAAAAAATTGAATAATGTATTCATGTTATCCTTGTTATCTTTGCTTATAACTATGGACAGTAACATAAATAAGTTAAAAGAGCATGTAATTTTATAAGAATATTTTTACCATACTATAACCTAGATCAACTCGCTTCTAGAACAAGACGCATCAGACTAAGTAGTTGGGTAGTCCCAAGAAAACTGGTTTGCTATAAGGGAGTTAAAGAGGTACCCAAAGACTGACTGAAACCTGGAGAAATTAGCACAGCAGTGACTTCAGCATGAAGTGATTCCCACTTATAGCTGGAACCTCAGGGAAGGCACTCCAAAATGGTATCAGTGATGTGCTTTAAAAACTAACATGCATGTAAAACATCTTCTAGTTGTTAATCAGAAGTAGAACTGACACCGGATGGGACTGGTACCTCTCTCGTATCTAAAATGGTCATTGTAGTGACTTATCATTCCTCCGTTCCTTTCTTGACCATTCCTCCATTCATTCCTTCATCAGAAGTACCAATGATCTATTAATTATCCCAGTCTTCAAGCAGAGGATAATAAGGGAGGAAGAAAAAAATGGATTGGGTAGGGGAAAGAGGAGAAGAAAATCTTTATGGTCAAGCTGTTGAGAACTGAATACAACTTTATAAAGGAAAGGAACTTATCTATACCAGGTTTTTCCCCCCATGGATAGTTACATTTCCTGAGTAAACTGGACTACTGTTCTAATCAGTTGGTTTAAGTCCCATTTTTAACTGAAGTTGCCTGATAGGTCAATCTGGCCATTTGAAAGTTTTACCCATTCTAATTGTCATTTGTGATCTATAATTTGATTTCATAGCACTTGGCATTCTAATACCAGTATATAGTGATATCTTAGGCCAATATCGCTTAAGGAACTAGTAGTTAAGAGAGGTTAAACGACTTCCCAAATTTTAACTATAATCCACAACCAGGCTAAGTGTGTTATAGCTTTACAAATGACGATAGTAAAACAGCTATAATAGTGGATAACCCTTATATAAAGCTTACTATGTGCCAGATGATTTTGTAAGCATATCTATATCTTTCTATCTGTCTATCATCTATCTATCTATCAATCGATCAATCTATCTACCCACCTACCTGTCTGTCTGTCTGTCTATCTATCTATCTATCTGGGTATATGTGACAGATACCTTATTACCATACAAGTGACTGATACTTATTACCATACAAGTTGTCTTACAAATAGTAATAGTAAGACAGCGTATATGGTAATACAAGTCTGAACTCAGACAATTTGGCCCCAGAGCCTAATATTAACCACTATTCTATATTGACATTTCTGTCCACTAGAATGGCTATTATCAAAAATACAGACAATAATAAGTGCCGATGAGGATGCACTGCTTGTTGGAACATAAAATAGTGTGATCATTTTGGAAAACAATTTGGTAGCATCTTAAAAAGTTAAACATAAATCTCAGTCTTAGGTATCTACCCAAGAGAAAGACAAACATACATTCACACAGACTTTTACACAGATGGTTATAGCATCATTGTTCCTAATAGCCCAAGAACTGATGCATAGATAAACAAAATCTGCTATATCCACACAGTGGAACAATGTTCAGCAATAAAATGGACTTATACCATTACAGTATAAATGAACCTGAAAAACATTATGCTTAATGACAATAAAAATGACAATAGTCAGGCACAAAAGACTGTAGTATTTGTATGGTATAATTCCACTTATTTGAAATGATCAGGAGTGGCAAGCCTATGAAAACAGAAGACAAATTAGTAGTTGCCTGCAGCTCAGAGAGGAAAAGGGGGCAACTGCAAATAGGCACAAGGGAACTTTTGGGTGACAGATATATTTTTGCTTTCTTCTGATGCCTGAGGGTTTCATATGTTGCTCTCTCTTCGTTCAAGTTGTAGGGATAAGTCTTTGATTTGGGCCCTTTCTTCTTTTTTGGATGTATGCATTTATTGCTATAAATTGACCTTTGAGCACTGCTTTCACTGTGTCCCAAAGGTTCTGATAGGGAGTGTTTTCATTCTCATTGGATTCTATGAATTTCTTTATTCCATCCTTAATTTCTTCTATATCCCAGTCATTTTTGAGCATGGTGCTGTTCAGTTTCCAAGTGTTTGATTTCTTTTCCCTGCTTTTTCTGTTATTGATTTCTACTTTTATGGCTTTATGGTCAGACAAGAGCTTTGTAATATTTTGATGTTTTTGGGTTCTGTTAAGGCTTGCGTTATGAGCTAATATGTGGTCTACCCTAGAGAATATTCCATGTGCATTGGAAAAGAAAGTACACTTGACTGCTATTGGGCGCAGTGTTCTGTATATGTCTGTGAGGTCAAGTTGGTTGATTGTTGCATTGAGCTCTTCCGTGTTTATTGAGCGTCTTTGTGGATGTTCTCTGCTTCACTGAAAGTGGTGTGTTGAAGTACCCTACTATAATTGTGGAGCTGTCTATCTAGCTTTTCAATGCTGTTAAAGTTTGTTTTATGAATCTTGAAGACTGTCGTTGGGTGTGTAAATATTTAATATGGTTATATCCTCCTGGTATATTGTCCCTTTAATCATTATATAGTGTCCTTCCTTATCCTTTGTGGTGGATTTAACTTTAAAGCCTATTTTGTCAGAAATTAATATTGCCACTCCTGCTCTTTTCTGATTGTTTGCTTGATATATTTTTTTCCATCCTTTCAGTTTTAGTTTGTTTGTGTCTCTAAGTCTAAGGTGTGTCTCTTGTAGGCAGCATATAGACGGATCGTTTTTTAAATCCATACTGCCACTCTCTGTCTCTTTATTGGGGCATTTAGTCTATTTACATTTGGCGTAGTAACAGATAGGTATGAGTTTAGTGCTGTCATTTTGATGTCCTTTTTTGTGTGTTGTTGACAGTTTGTTTTTTCCACTTTATTTTTTGTGCTGAGTAGTTTTTCTTTATATGTTTTTTCCTCTTATTCACTGTTGTTGATTTTGTTTTTTCTGAGTCTTCAAGTTTTTCTTGTATTTTATTTTAATGTGTAGTATTGTTAGTCTCCTTTGTGGTTACCTCAGTATTTACCCCTAATTTTTAAGTTGAAATGAAACTTTTATTTCTTTATGCTGCCTTGAATTCCTCTCCATACAAAAGATCTATGACTATTTTTTTTTGTCACTCCTTATTGATTTAATGTTGTCATCTTTTACATGATAATATCGCTATTTCCCTGTTTTGAGCATTTTTTATTTTGATTTATTTTTGTGATTTCCCTATCTGGGTTGACATCTGGTTGCTCTATCCTGTGGTCTAGTCTTGGGTTGATGTCCGATGTTATTGATTTTCTAACCAGAGAACTCCCTTTAATACTTCTTGTAGTTTTGGTTTGGTTTTTGCAAATTCCAAAAAATTCCATTTATCTGGAAATGTCCTAATTTTACCTTCTTATTTGAGAAACAGTTTTGCTGGATATATGATTCTTGGCTGGCAATTTTTTTGCTTCAATGCTGTATATATGTCATCCCATTGCCTTCTTGCCTGCGTGGTTTCTGCCGAGCAGTCTGAGCTTATTCTTATTGACTTTCCTTTGTAGGTGACTTTTCGTTTATCACTAGCTGCTCTTAAAATTCTCTTTGTCTTTGGTTTCGGCAAGTTTGATTATAATATCTCTTGGTGACTTTTTTGGGGATTTACCTCATGTGGGTTCGATGAGCATCTTGGATAGATATCGTCTAATTTTTCATAGTATCAGGGAAGTTTTCTGCCAACAAATCTTCAACAATTCTCTCTATATTTTCTGTTATCCCTCCCTGTTCTTGTACTCCAGTCACTTGTAGGTTATTTCTCTTGAGAGAGTCCCACATGATTCTTAGGGTTCCTTCATTTTTTTTTTAATTCTTTTATCTGATTTTTCTTCAAATGTATTGGTGCCAGGTGCTTTATCTTCAGTCTCACCAATTCCGCCCTCCACTTGCGCAATTCTCCTCTGACTTTCTATTGAGTTGTTTAATTCTGTAATTTTATTGTTAATCTTCTGAATTTCTGGTTGCTTTCTCTCTATGGATTCTTGCAGTCTATTAAGTTTTTCATTATGTTCTTGAATAACCTTTTAAATTTCTTCAGCTGCTTTATCTGTGTGTTCCTTGGCTTGTTCTGCGTATTGCCCGATCTCCTTCCTGATATCTTGAAGAGTTCTGTATATTAATCTTTCGTATTCTGCATCTGGTAATTCCAGGAAGGCACCTTCATCCAGAAGATCCCTTGAGTCTTTGTTCTGAGAGTTTGTTGAAGTGATCATGGTCTGCTTCTTTACGCGATTTGATATTGACTGTTCTCTCCGAGACATCTATAAGTTATTGTATTAGTTTATTTTATGTATGCTTACCGTATCCTAGCTTCTTGCTTTGTTTTGTTTTGATATGCCCAAATAGGTTGCTTGAGCAAGGTGGCTTGATTATTTTCACCTTTGAAGCTCTAAAATCCTTTCACCAGATGGCTAGAGCTGTTATCAGGTATATGAGCCTAGAAGTCCATTCACTTTTCTTGTATGGATTCAGCTCAGGTGTCCAGGTAGTTGGTCATCAAGTGTGTGGTACAGGCTCTGTCCTACAGTCTTAGGAGGGCAGGGGTGATTGGTGTAGGCACTGGTATCTGATTGCAGCAGGGAGTCACACTCTGAGGAAGGCAGGGTGCCAACAACTGTTCCCCGAGTGTCTGTGAGAAAAGCACATCCCTGTTCCTTAGATGTCATGGGTGGGTGAGTTCTGCAGCCGGACCATGGCACCCAATGCTTTTGGTTGTAAGGACTGCTGGGAGGCACCACTTATCCTTGGATCCCTGTCATGGGTGGCTAGGTGGCATGGGTAGAGCCACCAGTCCTCAGTCCCCTGATTTGGGTAGGTGAGGCCCCTGTTTAATAGGCAGGGCAGTGTCAAACATCAAAAACCAGCCTCTCCACTCCATAGCTGAAACAGTTGAAGAGAGACCTCAGGCACATACACCCTTGCAGTCTTCCAAAAAGGGCCTAAGCTCCTGAACTGGGCCCACACAGGTCCGTGCAGGGGTGAAAGGCATTCAGAGTCCATGGACCTTTTGTGCCTGGACAGGAGCCACTTCTGCCCTGAGTTCCCAGCTTAGGGAGCCAGCAGATTATCTTGTGCCCCAGTTGTTAATTTATTCCTTCTCCAAGGCTGGAAGAATGGCTCAGATCACACAACAGAACCTATCTCAGGCCCAGGGAAATCAACAGCCATTGAAGCCAGCTTGTGGGCTGAGGGCATGGTAAATTAGACACAAGTACTTAGGGCTTGCCGAGAGCCCTGTTCTTTTCTGATTCTGGAGGTGTGAATAGACTGTGTGGCTTGCTGTCTCTCCCTGAGGAAACTGTATTCTGAATGCTACCACCAGCCCTGCCACGATTGCTCCAAGGGATCATGTCTGAGGGGAGCCAGTTCCCGCCGGTTCAGGTCCGACAACTCCTTGCCGCTTCTGAACCGTCTCTCCCTCCCCCTGCTGCTCAGTCTGATTTCCTAACTTTGCTTTTGATGTTCGGGGTGCTTAGCTTGACTTTTATATAATCGTGTCACTTGTTTTTTTGGGTCTTTGTTGTAAGAGTGATTACCGGAAGCATCTGACTACTCCGCCATCTTGGCCCCACCACTGAGAGATATATTTTAAAAATAGATTGTGGTGATAGTTGGGCAACTCTGTATATATCCTAAAATTTATTGACTTGTACACTTATAATGGGTGCATTTTATGGTGTATAAATCACACCTCGATAACACCATTTTAAAAACTCACTTAGAGATAGGCTGCTTAAGTACTTACGTACCTTGTACCGTGACAAAGTTATTTACATACTAAAAGTTTGAAATCTGGATTGAGTGATTTATAATGAACAAAATTTGAAAGATAAAAGGGGAGATATTGATCCCATATTTTATGCAAATAACACACATACTGTCCCTCCTACCATGAGGTAATTTTTAGAAGTGTCACTATGCCAATTTTTGTTTCACATGTTGCTATAAAAATTAGCATAATGCACTTACGAAAATACCTCTTCAGGGTCTTACTGGAAAACGACATACCTTTTTAAGAATCCATTATTTTTTATACTATTATTAGTATCTTGAATGTAATCACAGTAAATAAATGTGTGTGAACTCTGCCAAATTTATAAGTATGCTCATTCAAATAAACATACCTTATTAAAGCATCCTTTGTAGAGGAATACCTAGATTTCTTGAATGTGTTCCACATGTTAAAATATTAAAGCTAGAATATTTTCTTACAAATAGGCACTAATCATACTTGGTATAAATGCTTGTTCTTTATTTGTTTGAAATTTTGATACTATGTATTATTTAGAAAATGTTAAGTAGATCAGGGACAGATTGGTTTTGAAGGTATCAATAATGAACATCTGCTGAGAGCTTTCAGTCATAGGGTTCGTGTTATCAAACAATATTATGCAGTAGTCACAATTTCCATTCTTTCAAAAAATACTGATTGACTTGTGATGGTACCAGGCACAGTAATAAGAAACAAACATGTAAGGAAAATGTCAAATAGTAAAAAATGCTATGAAGAAAATGTAAATAAGCCAATGCAATAGTGACTGGGAGTCTACTTTGGATTGTCTGGTTAGGGAAGTTCTCTCTGGAGAGTTGACATTTAAACTGAAAATCTGAGTGAGAGAATTCATCCAGCCACGGGAAAACATGGAGATGAATATCACAGGCAGACAGTTAGGGCAAAGCCCCTATGATAGAAATAAGCGTGGCAGGCTCAAAATACACAAAGAGGGCCACTGTGGCTGGAGCTTAGTAGTTATGAGTGAGAGGGGTGACAGGGGCCAGATTATCCAGTGCTTTGTATGAAAAGTGTTTCCATTTTTTCAAAGTGTGTTAAAACACTGTTGGTTTTAGTCAGGGGAAAGATACGATCTAATTTATGTATTTTAAAAAATCATTTAATTTTAAAAATCAGTAATTTTAGGAGGGTCAAGAGTAGAAGCGAAAAATTATTGCAGTACTCTTGGACGGTGGATTTGACTAACAAAAAGCAGAAGATGTGAAGAGAAATGGATAGATTCACAATTATATTTGAGGTAGTTCAACAAGACTTGTTGAGTGATTGGATGTCTGTGGACAGGGAAAGAAAGGGATAAGGAATGATTTCTAGGTTTTGGGGTACTGGAGAACAAGGTTGCAGGGAGTGGGAAAATTAGGAATGCTGTTTTGGCCATAGTTAAGATGCCTAGGAGATATCCCAGTGAAGATGCTGGGGAGGCAGTTGGATCTACTGTTTCCTAGCCTACTTTCAGAGAGATGTAACAAATCTGGTAAGGATTAACCCACTGTTGATAAATACAAGTGTGTCTTGTTTCCTAGCTAGGATGCTTGTGCCTACCACTTCTTATAAATGCATCACAGTGATGAGAAGAATTCTAGCCACAAAGTAGGCACACTGGTTCATGCTTTTAAATAGTTGCTGAGGAGAGAGATGAATGAATGGATGTCTAGATCAGTGTGTGTTTAGAAACAGACAATAAGTGTCTAGATATTGAATAGTTCAGAGGCCAGTTTCAGTAATCTCTTGTCACTTTCAGAGATATATTCCTGAAGCTGAGTTTTGGAAGATCATGAGTGTCAGAGGAAAAGACGGAAAGAAGTAAAATTCACATCTATGTGTATTTTTAAATACAGTAAATAAAAAAGCTAGAAACATTTGCTTCCAAAGCAAAAAAAGTATTTCTGAACATATTATACTTAAAAACAATTTCCAGATTCATCTCCTGATATTCAGGAGGCATTGTTTTTCTGTTGTGATTAATTGGGGCAGGTTTCCCCCAGATTTAATGCTTTTGTGACAGATAGGTCTTTTGAAAACTTTCAAACAAGATTTCCCTGGCTTGAAATATAAATGACCCAAGTTAAACACCTTTCTTACTGCTATTCTTTGTCTCCTCTTACATTATTGTTTTCAGTTGTCGTCGAGTCACTTCTAACTCATTTGTGCAGAGTAGAACTGCTCCATAGGTTTTTCAAGGCTGTGATCTTTTGGAAGCAGATCATTGGTTCTATCTTCTGAGGTGCCTCTGGGTGGGTTCAAACCACCAAATTTTTGGCCAGTAGTTGAGCGCATAACCACTCGTGCCACCCAGGGACCTTCCCACTTACATAAAAACCACTCCTGTCATGTCAATTCTTACCCGTAGTGACCCTGTAGAACAGAGTAGAACTGTCCCATTGGATTTCCAAAACTGTAATCTTTATGGAAGCAGACTGCCTCATCTTCCTCCCACAGAGCAGATGGTGGATTCAAACTACCAACCTTTCAGTTAGCAGTCAAGTGCTTAACCACTGTGCTGCCTGGGCTCCACCACTTACATAGTCAGAGGTAAAGGGACAATGACTGTTGTTGGTTTCTTTTCTTTAAGGTGACAAATCAGAACCAGAAGGACCCAGAAACTTCTTGGAATGAAAAGTTTGGGCATGCAAATATAAAACTTTATTATCCCCAAATCAATTATGCTCTTTTTGTAAGACAAAGCAAGATAATATGTCTAATGATCAAAATATCAGACCTCTGTTTCAGATAACTGGTTTTATCCCACAGTGATAGATATGTCAGATATTATAATATTTAGCATATTTTCTCATGTGGAAAATGATAGGATTTCAATTGTCATGCTTTAAGGGCATGAGCCATAATATTATTATCTCCCTAAATCAATCACTATATCTGTGGATATTAACTCCATCCTGATGACACCGGATGCAGTATTGTATCTGGCGTGAGAAAAAAAGTTCCATGATTCATCATTGGGTCTGAAAACAGTGATACAAGCTAAAAATTCACTTAATCACTGGTAAATTCAGTATGACCTAGTATGCCAGCCATGCATGTACCTTGTCTTACACAGCTAAGTTAATATATTTCACATTCATAACGCCTGGCTTTTCTAAAACACAAATGTGAGTAATCTAGAGAAAGTTTTTTCTTTTTTTCTTTAAGCCAGTTCTATTGTATGTTAGAGCATTATACGTTTAAGTAAGGTTCATTATAAAGGCTTTAGAATATAAGCAAAATTTTTAAGTGTGCGTGACATTTTAATGTGTGACATTTTATTGATAAGACTAAAATATTAAACACCTAAAATCTAATTTACCTGCACTTATCTTTTCTTCAACCTAATATGTATTATTCAATAATTGATTTAAAGCCTGTAGTATATAACTTGGAACACTGGTGGTGCAGTGGTTAAGAGTTGGGCTGATAACCAAAAGGTCAGCTGTTTAAATCCACCAGCCGATCCCTGGAAATCCTATGGGGCGGTTCTACTTTGTCTTATAGGATCACTATGAGTCTGAATCGACTCCACGGCAACTGTTTTTTTAATATATGATTTGGGGTTAAAAAAACAAACAAACCAAATCCATTGCTGACAAGTCGATTCCAACTCATAGCGATGCAATAGGACACAGTAGACTGCCCCATAGAGTTTCCAAGGAGCACCTGTTAGATTAGAACTGCTGACCTGCTAGTTAGCAGCCATAGCTCTTAACCACTATGCCACCAGGGTTTCCATGATTTGGGGTAGTGGGTGGTAATGATAGTTTATGCTTTTAAAGCTTAACAATTGAAATTCAGCCATTTTCTGGTCTCAAAATTCTATTTTATATATTTTTTAATGTGTGATTAAGCTAATTGTTTACAACATAAGTGTGATAATTTTAGTTGTTAGACTATACGGAGTAACTTGTCTTTTAAAACCAGTAGAAATCAATCAATACAAGGTGAGGGGACCTCAAAAGGCACTAGGTGCACATAAGCACATATAAATTTTAAGATACAGAATCCAGAGCTTGAATAGTTATTCCAACCTCTGAATCAGACTCACTGTGTGTCACACATGTACCAAGAAAGTCCTTCTGGAAAGAACTACTTGGTCATTGTTACCTCATTTGGTCCTCACACCTGTTCTGTGAGGAAGGCTCCTGCTGACAGGTAAATGACACCAGGCTGCTGCAGTCAGACTTTTGTAGATAATAGAATGTGCGAAAAAAACAGAGGATTGGTGCATAAATTAGTATTTGTTGAATGAGAGAATAAATAAATGAATGGGTAATTCTTGAGTAATAGAGAAAGATTTTTGGAAGAAATGATGAGAGTAAAAATTGCTTTCTTTGGATCAAAATCTAGAATAATCTATTAAACACTCCTGCTGAATCCCCAGGAAACAGAGAGATCTTTACTGGACAGATGCAGCAGTTTTGCAGGACAGTAGGTATTAGAGGTGAGTAAAGCATTTTAAATGTCAATATTTGCACCGATCTATTTAGTAGTAATTTTTTTTTTTTTTTATTAGCATTGACCTAGAAATATTTAGAGTCCATTGAAGAAGTTCTGATCTTTAAAGAACGGATTTGGAGTAATTACAGGAAGAGAAGGAATTCCTTAAAATTGAAATAGTGGTCCTGATACAAGGAGACAACGATACTGACCTGGATGTGTGTGTGATACAGAATCCAAAAAATTAAACAAGAGAATCTAAATGCAAATCAGGATAGAGACATTTCCCTTAACTTCTCCTGGGTGAAATCTATCTGACCTTTATTGTAGTTAGAATATTGATTGCTATATATGAATACTTTAGAATATATACATGTATGTGTGGAAATTAATAGCTGGGAACATTGCATGTGTTTGACTCGATACTATGAGTTCAACCAGTGTAAATTATGTCTTTACCTAATTTTGAATTATACATGCCTTTGGTTATTATAAAAGAGGTAATCAAGTAGCAACTGCTGTCAAGATTCAGGTTTCCAGGCTGGGAACACTAGATAAGCAATAATCCATATACAGGCTCTGTCCTGTTTGGCTGTAACAAATGGTACTTTGAGTACCAAGAAGGATGCTGAAGGAGTGGAGCTTCTTTGTTGCATCCTGGAGAGACATTGGTATACCTGAAGAATACTTAAGCAGTAATGCAAAGTAACTAATGTTTAAATGGTGTGATGAATGATAGAGACTGTAAATGCAGCAGAAGTTGAGAGAAAGGTATTCTATTGGGTGTTGGTGTGAGTTCTGAATTATGATCAATCTATATAATTAGAGGGAGAGAAAATGCATTTTTGACAGGCAATGAGAGAGAATTGTGCTTGTGTGGTATCATTAATGGTATTACTACAGTATCTTTATCTTGCTGCATTTATTCATTCATTGAGCAAATCATATGAAGGCACAGATCTTTATGGGCTAACACTACATGTGCAGTAGTAAGGAAAAGAGATTTAGACCTTGCCCTTTTTACTGTCTCTGAAATCAGATGAATGTGATTGAAATAACAATACCTACTGTACATGTATTTTGGAGCCCTGGTTGTACAGTGGTTAAGAGCTCTGCTACTAACCAAAAGGTCAGCAGTTCGGATCCACCAGCTGTTCCTTGCACACCCTATGGGGCAGTTCTACTCTGTTCTGTAGGGTCGCGATGAGATGGAATCGACTCGACAGCAATGAGTTTGGGTTTTGGTTTTATACACGTATTTTGGAGCCCTGGTGGCACAGTGTTTAAGAGCTGCAGCTGCTAACCAAAAGGTTGACAGTTCGAATCCACCACCCAGTCCTTGGAAGCCCTATGGGGCAGTTCTACTCTGTCTTATAGGGTCACTATGAGTCAGAAACAACTCAATCGCAACATGTTTACTTATTTTTTATGCATGAATTTTCGGCACTAAACTAGATATATGTTTTCTTATTTGATATAACCCTGGCAAAAACTTTATGATTAGCTTCCTAGCTAGCTAGCTACATTCTTATCCCCTTTTCCGCCTTTGTAGTGGTTAAAAAAAGGAAAGCAGGACTGCACAGTGGTTACCAGAAAGGATCCTGGAGGCAAATTGATCCAAGATATGAATCCTTACTCTGCCATTTATTAACTGTATGATCTTAGTCAAGATCTTTCACCTCTAACCCTCCATTTATCCATCTGCTAACTGAAGCAAATAATAATATTACTTCATGCCATTATTGTTAAGAATTAAATGTGGTGTTACATGTGAACATATTTAGCTCAGTGCTTAGACCCTAATAACCACTTAGTAAATGTCAAAGTGCAGTAAGTATAAAGTAATTTGGGTAACAAGTAAAGACAGCTGGAAGAGAACAGACTGTTAAGTATATAAAGTACACCAAACTTGAACACCCTTAAGGGTGGTTTTCAAAGCCAGCTCGCAGGATTCAGATTTTGGGCAATTCTTTGCCCTTCCACTCATGCTTGAATTTTTCGTAACTGAAAGACCCTTGGAGGTCAAGAGGGTTACCTGGATCATGTCAAGTCTTTGAGATTCCAAATTCCCACCTAAGCAATAAAGGTCCTTTGAATTCAACTCAATGTTAGTATACTGCATAAGTACCTGAAAGTCCAGAATATTAAACCAAACCAAGAGTGACAGAGAATTTTAGAAAAGTGAAACTCTCCCTCCAATTCAAAGAGGGAAAATAACTTCTAAGCAGAGAAATCAGAGATCCTAGTTTACCCAGGATAACTCCAGTTTATGCTTATTGTCATGATGTTTTCATTAATATTTTCATTCTCAAAGATGTCATAGTTCGGATGATAAAGTATATGGTCACATCTACACATACTCCTAAAACTCTCAGTCTGGAATTTGTACTGGTGTCTGTAATTTTTCTTCAGGTTAATTTCTATATTCATAAATCATAAGCTGTGTGCTCTTTTGGTGAGAAATGCACAAAATAAAGCTTACTTCTTTGGTCACTGCATTTGTTCATCTGTAATCGTGATCCAGCATATCCATCTTTGGAGGCTGAAGGCCAAGCATTTTACTTGGTTCTTGGTTCTCATTAATTACAAACAAAACCAAATGAAGACAAAGAGCTAGCATACAATTTGTTTCCCTTGTTTATCCGCAAAATCACAAACTTTGTGAGCCTGAAATCTTCCACTTGTATAGTGAAGAAATTAGAAATGTGCCTTTAAAATTTTCTAAAAGCTCCTTTTTAAAAATACCCTAGTACTCTGTTTCTTTTGTCATCCATAGTGATGCACTGTGTTTACAATATATTAACTTGAACATTAGTAAAGTGTTTTTTTTTTTCCTTCTTGTTCTCTATAATGCTTAACTCTTAAATAGATTGTTTGTTCCTAATCAATTGAATTTTGTTTAATTTATGTGCCCTGGAATATGTTGGTAGTTTACTCAAGGTGATTGACTTACTGATACAGGCATATGCTACTCTGACAAATTTGTGTTTTTAACAATAATAAACCAACTACTGAATTGTGAGTGCTTTAAGAGTTAAGACATTATTTTTATATCGGCAACATTTTTCTCAGTGTAATTGTCCTTTTTCTTCGAATGTTGAATGCCAGCTTGTGATCTTAATGACCACATTCCTAATCCGTTTTCAAGGCTTAGAAAAAAATTCCCATGGGTTAGTTTGCCCAGTAGACTTTCCTCTCCAGGCACTGACTCCTCCTCCTGCGATCCAAACCCCATGTGGTATTTTAGTAAATATTATGACGAATCAAGTTTTCCCAGCTGTGTTGACTCCAATGAAAAAGAGAAATTGCCTAAAATTATGAATTTTAGTCATCTGAGAGCTACTGTTTGGGTGTTTACCTTTTTTTGCCCCAATCTTATCGTGGGATGTGCTGAACATGCATAGTACTATATGCCAACACCTGTGTTACTGCAAAGTAATTGAAAATTACTGTGATAACTGATGCTGCACCAGAGCAATTGTGCAGGAGAGTTGTTGTTTGGTGCTGTCAAGTCGGTTCTAACTCATAGCGACCCCATGTAGAACAGAAGGAAACACTGTCCAGTCCTGCACCGTTCTCATAATCCTTTCATTGTTTGAGCCCATTGTTGCAGCCACTGTGTCAATCCGTCTCACTGAGGGTCTTTCTCTTTTTTGCTGATCCTCTACCTTACCAAGCATGATGTCCCACTCCAGGGACTGGTCCCTCCTGACGTCCAAAGTAAGTGAGATGAAGTCTCGCCATCCTTGCTTCCAAGGAGCACTTTGTCTGTACTTCTTCCAAAACAGACTTGTTTGTTCTCTGGCAGTCCATGGTATATTCAATATTCTTTGTCAACACTGTAATTAAAAGGCATTAATTCTTCTTCAGTCTTCCTTATTCGTTGTCTAGCTTTCACATGCATATGAAGCAATTGAAAATACCAAGGCTTAGGTCAGGCACACCTTAGTCCTCAAAATGATATCTTTGCTTTTTAACACTTTAAAGAGGTCTTTTGCAGCAGATTTGCCCAATACAATATGTCCCTTGATTTCTTGGTTGCTGCTTGCATGGACATTGACTGTGAATGCTAGTGAAATGAAATCCTTGACAGCTTCAATCTTTTCTATGTTTATCATGATGTTTCTTATCGGTCCAGTTGTGAAGATTTTTGTTTTCTTTATGTTGAGGTGTAATCCGTACTGAAGGCTGTAGTCTTTGATTTTCATCAGTGCTTCAAATCCTGTTCACTTTCATCAAGCAAGGTTGTATCATCAGCATGTCACAGGTTGTTAAGGAGTCTTCCTCCAATCCTGATGCCGCATGCTTTTTTATATATTCCAGCTTCTCGAATTATTTGCCCAGCATACACACACACTTTCCTAATTTTAAATCACACAGTATCCTCTTGTTCTGCTCATGTGTCAGTTTATCATACTGTGGTGGCTTGTGTGTTGCTGTAATGCTGGAAGCCATGCCACTGGTATTTCAAATACCAGTAGGGTCACCTATGGTGGACAGGTTTACAGCAGAGCTTTCGGACTAAGACAGACTTGGAAGAAGAACCTGGCAGTCTATTTCTGAAAAATATTTGCTAGTGAAAACCTTATGAATAGCAGCGGAAGGTTGCTAAAGTGTTGGAAGATGAGCTCCTCGGGTTGGGAGGCACTCAGAATAACCCAGGATAGTGAGGATCTATTTCAATAGAAAAATCTTACTGCCTCTGAAGCAAAGTGGCCAAGCTTCTACATACACACTGCAGCCATACACTCTAACCAAAGAATGGGCTGCATAGGAGCCTGGTGTGTAGAGGACTCCAGGTCTTGCCTTAGTCTTTTTAGTCTTCAATTTATGTCTGTGGGGCAGCAGGGCCATCAGCAGCCCAGTCTTTGAAGAGGAAGGATGGCTACCAACGTTCTTTAGCCCCTCATGTTGTGCCTGGCTCATGTATTTTATCTCTAGCCTTTGCATAAAAGGCAGGCAAAGGTGCTGTGTCTCTGTATGGCTCTTTTTATTATTATTTCTTGGTTCAGGTCATTATTGAGATCTGAATCAAGTTGGAGTTCATTTTGTAAAGGACAAATGCAAGGAAGGAGGCAGGGGCAGTCTCACCTGCCAGGCACATCCCTTTGACTAATTAGCCTTCACTGTCCTCAGTCAACTTGTGTCATCGACAAAGAGCAACACAGAAGATTCGTCCCACAAGTACTCTTCAAATAGTAGTCAATGGGTGGCCCGTCATCTGTGTTGCCATTGAGAAACTGGTTGGAGAATTGATGATTATATTCTGGTCAGCAAAATGTGGTCTGAATCACTGTGGAAAACTCCCCGAAAACACGTGATTCTCTCCAGTGTGTCTTTACCTGAACTTAGGTTAAGAAATTTAATCATACAGACAGTGACCTCAGATTGACATTGAAAAATAGCCTTTCAGGCTCCATAAAATTCCTTCTTGATTGGGAAGAAAATGGAGTGATTTTTGCACTTAGAATTTATCAGAAAATATATAGTTTAAAAGGCTAGATAAGAGGATAAATAATGTGATTGACCATGAAATATATAGAAAATAAAAGAAGCTACTGTACTCCTGTACCTTTAGGATTTATCAGTGAGTAACATGTCAAAGACAACTTTGAAAAAAATTAATAAACAGAACTGCTTATCCATTGGGCTTTTTTTTTTTTTTTTTAGCAGAAAAACAATATCTGTGGGGCTATTTGTTGCTCCTCCCCACTCCCTTTCCAGTTCAATTTGCCATGGTCAGAACAGAGAAAACAGAACTCAAAGTAGATTTCTTAATAGGATGCCATTTGGACAGCTACTTTACTTAGTGATCTTGTGCCGTTTAGTAGCAAAGCTGAAACAAGCCCTCTCCTTTAGGGGAAAACAAGATGGCATTCTGCTGAATGCTAGAATTTTATCACTTTGAAAAAAAAAAGAAGCTGCTTGAGAGACCTAAGAGTATAAAACCGTTTGAGATCTCAGAAGGAGTTTAAATCAATGCACTGCCACAGTTACAGAGCAGATGAAAGAGCCTGCTGTCTCAATTGCCAGGAAACTACTTAGAAACTCTCACTTTGATTTCTTCACGTAGTCCGTTACATTACTGCTAAATGCAATATATAGGGACATCAGGACTTTGATGTTTTACAGCTCCAACAAATGGAAACTAATATGATAAAACAACTAAGATTTGTGGTTTTATGTGGATATACAAATATATCCCCATCTAGCTCCCTGTGTACTATGTATCTCCAGGTGCTGTCTTTGCGTCTTTATCTTTATAAAATTGTAATTTCGGCTTTATTCATGAATTCTAATTAGCAGTACCATGTTTATATAATATCAAAAAAGTACAGGGGGTATCATTGTTCTGAATTATTATTTTAACAAAATGTATCATACACTGATATGAAAAGTCCAATCTACTTTTATATATCTGTTTGTCAGTACTGGTCAGAACGCAAGTCAGTGAAGGATTACTGATTTCGTGCTTTTGGAAAATCTGATTTTTTTTACTTACTGGGTGTGGACAGAAGAAACTGGAAACTGTATTTCTATCCAGGGAGAGCAGATGTCTGTATTCCACTTTTAGTAGTAAACCTTGAAGTGAATCATCAAACGTTAAGATTCTAATTTTTAAAAATCTGCAGATTTTTGTCATTATTAAATAATAAATTTGACATGATTTTGCAGTCATGAGCTTCTAATGAAAACTATAAGTGTGTGCTTACTGAATTATGTAAGACTTAACCAATTTAAGATTTTTAAATTTATGGAAATAAGATGGAAGCAGAGGTCAGAAGACCTGAATCCTATTGTAGGCTCTACAACTTACTGACCTTTTGAATTTGGGCAAGACATTTATTATTTAGTTTTGATTTCCTCATTTAAACCAAAACCAAACCATTTGTCATCAAGTAGATTCCAACTCATAGAGCCCCCATATGTTTCAGAATACAGCTGTGCTCCAGAGTGTTTTCAATGGCTATGATCTTTTGTAAATAGATGGCCAGATCTTGTTTCCTATTTCCTTACTTGTTAAACAATTAACAGCACCTTCTCTGGTCTAAGTAAGATGATACATGAAAGGCTATAGCAGAAGAAGCTTCAGACAGAGTCAAATAAGGAGACCAGCACTGCCTTGAACTAGCAGCAAGACTAGAGACAGACCATTTAACCTCTCTGGACTCCTCATCTGTAAAATAAGAGGATGGTCTGAATTATCTCTAAGTTAATTTTGAGTATGAAATTATTTGATCTTATTTGTCGGCATATCTGAAAACTGTAAATCACTACATGAACATTTCTGGTTTTTTGACAGCATGCTTTGAAAATTATAACCAAACCTACTGCCATCAAGTTCATCCTGACTCATAGTGACCCCGTAGGTTTTCCGAGGCTGTAAATCTCTATGGAAGCCGACTGCCACATTTTTCTCCCCACGGAGCCACTGGTGATTTCCAACCACCAGCCTTTCAGTTAGCAGTTGATTGCTTTAACCACTATGTCACCAGGGCTCCTTTGAAAACTATAAAGGAGTATATAAAATATTGCTGATGTTTTACATAGTTTAAACAGTTTAATCCTTTATTAAAGAGAAATTTTACCTTCTCCCTCTCCCCTGGGAAATCTTTAGGAGTTGGAAGGATAACCTCCTTATTCAGTATTTCTAATACGGACCAACTTCATAGGAAAATGCTTTAACCACTTCCAGTTACATAAGACGGTCGTTAGTGTAATTTGGACTGAGATAACCACTGCAGAAAAGCTTCCAATTTTGCTTAAAAGTAGTTAATCCTTTCACATTCCTTTTATTAATGAATTTACAGAAACTTTGAGACTCCTTTGGACTTAAATTTTAAGTATACATTTGAGTCATATATAGCTTGGAAGCATACAGTTTAAGACCTGGAGTTTAGTTTATCCACCTAAGTGATAAGAAATGAAAAGGGAAAATTATAGTCATGGATTCATCTGAGTTGCATCTAATAGATCAGGATCCTCCATTAAAAACCTTGTCACATTTTAAAATATCATTTGATTATGTGTTGTTCTGTAGCCCAGAATCAAATGCTCTAGACCCAGAGTGTCCTGCTTCTATGGAACTCTTCATTGTCGAATTATTAGTGTTTGGTTTTTTTTATTCAGAAAATTTATATACAAATTGTTTTCTGTCATTGATTGCAATCCCTGCTACATATCAGCACTCTCCCCCTTTCTCTTTCCCTGCTGGGTTCTCCGTGTCCATTCATCCAGTTTTCCTGTCCCTTCCTGCCTTCTCATCTTTGCTTGGGGGCAGATGTTGCCCATATGGTCTCATATACTTGATTGAACGAAGAAGCATGTTCTTCACGTGTGTTATTGTTTGTTTTATAGGCCTGTCTAATCTTTGGCTGAAAGGTGAACTTTGGGAGTGGCTACAGTTCTGAGTTAACAGGGTGTCTAGGGGGCATAGTCTCGGGGGTTCCTCTAGTAACTGTCAGACCAGTAAGTCTGGTCTTTTTTTGTGAATTTGAATTTTATTCTACATTTTCCTCCTGCTCTGTCCAGGACCCTCTATTGTGATCCCTGCCAGAGCAGTTGGTGGTGATAGGTAGCTGGGCAATGTCTAAATCTGGGCTCAGGCTGGTGGAGGTTGTGGTTCATGGGATCTATTAGTCCTTTGTACTACTATTTTCGTTGTGTCTTTGGTTTTCTTCATTCTCCTCTGCTGCGAATGTGATGAGACCAATAAATATATCTTAGATGCTACTCACCAAAGTAGGACATAGGACATTTTCTTTAAGAACTGTTATGCCAGTTGACCTAGATGTCCCCCAAAACCATGGTCCCCAGCCCTCAGCCCCAGTAACTTGGTCTCTCAAGGTGTTTGGTTGTGTCTAGGAAGCTTCTATGATCTTACTTTGGTCAAATTGTGCTGCCTTATCCTGTATTGTGTGTTGTCTTACCCTTCACCAAAGTTAATTTATCTACTATTCAGTTAGTGATTTCTCCTGCCTATCCTTCCCCTCCTTTGTAACTATCAAAGTTTTTTTTTTTTTTTTCTCATGGAAATAAACCTTTTCTTACGTTTTTATAACAGTGGTCTCATACAATATTCGTCCTTTTTTTTTAAATAATTTTTATTGTGCTTTAAGTGAAAGTTACAAATCAAGTCAGTCTCTCGCATATAAACTTATATACACCTTACTACATACTCCCATTTACTCTCCCCCTAATGAGTCAGCCTGCTCCATCCTTCCAGTCTCTCCTTTCGTGACGCTTTTGCCAGTTTCTAGCCCTCTCTACCCTCCCATCTCTCCTCTACACAGGGGATGCCAACACACTCTCAAGTGTCCACCTGATACAAATAGCTCACTCCTCATCAGCATCTCTCTCCAACCCCTTGTCCAGTCCAATCCATGTCTGATGAGTTGGCTTCGGAAATGGTTCCTGTCCTGGGCCAACAGAAGGTTTGGGGACTATGACTACCAGGATTCTTGTAGTCTTAGTCAGACCATTAAGTCTGGTCTTTTTACGAGAATTTGGGGTCTGCATCCAACTGTTCTCCTGCTCCCTCAGGGGTTCTCTGCTGTGCTCCCTGTCAGGGCAGTCATCGGTTGTGGCTGGGCACCATCTACTTCTTCTGGTCTCAGGATGATGTAAGTCTCTAGTTCATGTGACCCTTTCTGTCTCTTGGGCTCACAATTATCTTGTGACCTTGGTGTTCTTCATTCTCCTTTGATCCAGGTGGGTTGAGACCAATTGATGCATCTTAGATGGCCGCTTGTTAGCATTTAAGACCCCAGACGCCACACTTCAAAGTGGGATGCAGAGTGTTTTCATAATAAAATTTATATTGCCAACTGACTTAAATGTCCCCTGAAGCCATAGTCCCCAAACCCCTGCCCTTGCTCCGCTGACCTTTGGAGCATTCAGTTTATTCAGGAAACTTCTTTGCTTTTGGTCCAGTCCAGTTGAGCTGATCTTCCCTGTATTGAGTGCTGTCCTTCCCTTCACCTAAAGTAGTTCTTATCTACTATCTAATCAGTAAGTAAACCTCTCCCACCCTACCTCACTCCCCCCTCTCGTAACCACAAAAAATGTGTTCTTCTCAGTTTAAACTATTTCTCAAGATCTTATAATAGTGGTCTTATACAATATTTGTCCTTTTGCGTCTGACTAATTTCACTCAGCATAATGCCTTCCAGGTTCCTCCATGTTATGAAATGTTTCACAGATTCATCACTGTTCTTTATCGATGTGTAGTATTCCATTGTGTGAATATACCATAATTTATTTAACCGTTCATCCGTTGATGGACACCTTGGTTGCTTCCAGCTTTTTGCTATTGTAAACAGTGCTGCAATAAGCATGGGTGTGCATATATCTGTTCGTGTAAAGGCTCTTATTTCTCTAGGATATATTCTGAGGAGTAGGATTGCTGGATCGTATGGTAGTTCTATCTCTAGCTTTTTAAGGAAACACCAGGTAGATTTCCAAAGTGGTTGTACCATTTGACATTCCCACCAGCAGTGTATAAGAGTTCCAATCTCTCCGCAGCCTCTCCAACATTTATTATTTTGTGTTTTTTGGATTAATGCCAGCCTTGTTGGAGTGAGATGGAATCTCATCATAGTTTTGATTTGCATTTCTCTAATGGCTAAAGATTGAGAGCATTTTCTCATGTGTCTGTTAGCCGCCTGAATATCTTCTTTAGTGAAGTGTGTGTTCAAATCCTTTGCCCAATTTTTAATTGGGTTGTCTGTCTTTTTGTGGTTGAGTTTTAACAGAATCATATAGACTTTAGAGATCAGGCACTGGTCGGAGATGTCATAGCTGAAAATTTTTTCCCAATCTCTAAGTGGTCTTTTTTACTCATTTGATGAAGTCTTTATATGAGCATAGGTGTTTGATTTTTAGGAGCTCCCAGTTATTTGGTTTTTCTTCATCATTTTTAGTAATGTTTTGTATTCTGTTGTTGCCTTGTATTAGGGCTCTTAACGTTGTCCCTATTTTTTCTTCCATGATCTTTATCATTTTAGTCTTTATGTTTAGGTCTTTGATCACATGGAGTTAGTTTTTGTGCATGGTGTGAGGTATGGGTCCTGTTTCCTTTTTTTGCAAATGGATATCCAGTTATGCCAGCACTATTTGTTAAAAAGACTACCTTTCCCCCAATTAACTGACACTGGGCCTTTGTCAAATATAAGCTGCTCATATGCAGATGGATTTATATCTGGGTTCTCAATTCTGTTCCATTGGTCTATGTGCCTGTTGTACCAGTACCAGGCTGTTTTGATTACTGTGGCTGTATAATATGTTCTAAAATCAGGTAGAGTGTGGCCTCCCACTTTGTTCTTCTTTTTCGGTAATGCTTTACTTATCCAGGGCTTCTTTCCCTTCCATATGAAGTTCATTACTTGTTTCTCCATCACATTAAAAAATGTCATTGGAATTTGGATCAGAAGTGCATTGTATATCTAGATGGCTTTTGGTAGAATAGACATTTTTACTATGTTAAGTCTTCCTATCCATGAGCAAGGTATGTTTTTCCACTTATGTAGGTCCCTTTTAGTTTCTTGCACTACTAGTACTTCGTAGTTTTCTTTGTATAGGTCTTTTACATCTTCGGTAAGATTTATTCCTAAGTATTTTATCTTCTTGGGGGCTACTGTGAATGGTATTGATTTGGTGATTTCCTCTTCAATGCTCTTTTTGTTGATGTAGAGGAATCCAAGTGATTTTTGTATGTTTATCTTGTAACCTGAGACTCTGAGGATGATTCCTTAGGGTTTTCTCTGTATAAGACCATGTCATCTGAAAATAGAGATAATTTTACTTCTTCCTTGCCAATCCGGATACCCTTTATTTCTTCGTCTAGCCTAATTGCTCCGGCTAGGACCCCTAGCACAATGTTGAATAAGAGCGGTGATAAAGGGCATCCTTGTCTGGTTCCCGTTCTGAAGGGAAATGCTTTCAGGCTCTCTCCATTTACAATGATGGTGGCTGTTGGCTTTGTATAGATGCCCTTTATTATGTTGAGGAATTTTCCTTCAATTCCTATTTTGCTGAGAGTTTTTATCATGAATGGTTGTTGGACTTTGTCAAATACCTTTTCTGCATCAATTGATAAGATCATGTGGTTTTTGTTTTTTGTTTTATTTATATGGTGGGTTACATTAATGTTTTTCCTGATATTGAACCAACGTTGCATACCTGGTATAAATCCCACTTGGTCGTGCTGGATTATTTTTTTGATATGTTGTTGAATTCTATTGGCTAGAATTTTGTTGAGGATTTTTGCATCTATGTTCATGAGAGATATGTTGTTGTTCGGTGCCGTCGAGTCAGTTCCAACTCATAGCAACCCTATTCGCGACAAAACGAAACACTGCTCTGTCCCGCACCATCCTTTCAATCGTTGCTATGCTTGAGCACATCGTTGCAGCCACTGTGTCAATCCACCTTGTTGAGGGTATTCCTCTTTTCTGCTGACCCTGTACTCTGCCAACCATGATGTCTTTCTCCAGGGACTCATCCCTCCTGACAACATGTCCAAAGTATGTAAGACGCAGTCTCGCCATCGTTGCCTCTAAAGAGCATTCCGGCCACACTTCCTCCAAGACAGATTTGTTCGTTCTTTTGGCAGTCCATGGTATATTCAATATTCTTCACCAACACTACAATTCAAAGGCATCAACCCTTCTTCGGTCTTCTTTATTCACTGTCCAGCTTTCACATGCATGTGATGTGACTGAAAATACCATGCCCTGGGTCAGGCGCACCTTAGCCTTCAGGGTGACATCTTCGCTCTTCAACACTTTGAAGAGGTCCTTTGCAGCAGATTTTCCCAGTGCAGTGTGTCTTTTGATTTCTTGACTGCTGCTTCCACGGCTGTTGATTGTGGATCCAAGAAAAATGAAATCCTTGACATGTTCAGTCTTTTCTCCATTTATCATGATGTTGCTCCTTGGTCCAGTTGTGAGGATTTTTGCTTTCTTTATGTTGAGGTGTAATCCATACCGAAGGCTGTGATCTTTGATCTTCATTAGTAAGTGCTTCAAGTCCTTATCACTTTCAGCAAGCGAGGTTGTGTCATCTGCATAATGCAGGTTGTTAATGAGTCTTCCTCCAATCCTGATGCCCCGTTCTTCTTCATATAGTCCAGCTTCTCGTATTATTTGTTCAGTATACAGACTAAATAGATATGGTGAAAGAATACAACCCTGACGCACACCTTTCCTGACTTTAAACCAATCAGTATCCCCTTGTTCTGTCCAAACAACTGCCTCTTGATCTATGTAAAGGTTCCTCATGAACACAATTAAGTGTTCTGGAATTCCCGTTCTTCGCAGTGTTATCCATAGTTTGTTATGATCCACACAGTCGAATGCCTTTGCATAGTCAATAAAACACAGATAAATATCCTTCTGGTATTCTCTGCTTTCAGCCAGGATCCATCTGACATTAGCAATGATATCCCTCGTTCCACATCCTCTTCTGAAACCAGCCTGAATTTCTGGCAGTTCCCTGTCGATATACTGCTGCAGCTGTTTTTTAATGACCTTCAGCAAAATTTTGCTTGAGTGTGATATTAATGATGTTGTTCTGTAATTTCCACATTCAGTTGGATCACCTTTCTTGAGAATAGGGATAAATATGGATCTCTTCCAGTCGGTTGGCCAGGAAGCTGTCTTCCATATTTCTTGGAATAGATGAGTGAACACCTCCAGCGCTGCATCTGTTTGTTGAAACATCTCAATAGGTATTCCATCAATTCCTGAAGCCTTGTTTTTTGCCAATGCCTTCAGAGAAGTTTGGACTTCTTCCTTCAGTACCATTGATTCCTGATCATATGCCATCTCTTGAAATGTTGAATATGGACTAATTCTTTTTGGTATAATGACTCTGTGTATTCCTTCCATCTTCTTTTGATGCTTCCTGCATCGTTTAATATTTTCCCTCATGGAATCCTTCACTATTGCAACTCGAGGCTTGAATTTTTCTTTAGTTCTTTCAGATCGAGAAATGTCGAGCGTGTTCTTCCCTTTTGGTTTTCCATCTCCAGCTCTTTGCACATGTCATTATAATACTTTACTTTGTCTTCTTGAGACGCCCTTTGAAATCTTCTGTTCAGTTATTTTACTTCATCGATTCTTCTTTTGCTTTAGCTGCTCAACGCTCGAGAGCACGTTTCAGAGCTTCCTCTGACATCCATCTTGGTCTTTGCTTTCTTTCCTGTCTTTTCAGTGACCTCTTTGTTTCTTCATGGATGATGTCCTTGATGTCATTCCACAACTCATCTGGTCTTCAGTCACTAGTGTTCAGTGCATCAAATCTATTCTTCAGAAGGTCTCTAAATTCAGGTGGGATATACACTAGGTCGTATTTTGGCTCTCATGGACTTGCTATGATTTTCTTCAGTTTCAGCTTGAATTCGCATATCAGCAATTGATGGTCTGTTCCACAGTCGGCCCCTGGCCTTGTTCTGGCTGATGATATCAAGCTTTTCCATAGTCTCTTTCAACAGAAGTAGTCAATTTGATTTCCGTGTGTTCCATCCGGCGAGGTCCATGTGTATAGTCGCCGTTCATGTTAGTGAAAAGAAGGTATTTCCAATGAAGAAGTCGTTGGTCTTGCAAAATTCTGTCATTCAATCTCCATCATTGTTTTTATCACCAAGGCCATATTTTCCAACTACTGATCCCTCTTCTTTGTTTCCAGCTTTCGCAATCCAATCACCAGTAATTATCAATGCATCTTGATTGCGTGTTTGATCAATTTCAGACTGCAGCAGCTGATAAAAATCTTCTATTTCTTCATCTTTGGCCCTAGCGGTTGGTGCAAAACTTTGAATAATAGTCGTATTAACTGGTCTTCCTTGTAGGTGTATGGATATTATCCTATCACTGACAGCGTTGTACTTCAGGATAGATCTTGAAACATTCTTTTTGACAATGAATGCAACACCATTCCCCTTCGGGTTCTCATTTCCAGCATAGTAGACTATATGATTTTCCAATTCAAAATGGCCAATGCCAGTCCATTTCAGCTCCCTAATGCCTAGGATATCGATGTTTATGCATTCCATTTTATTTTTGACAATTTCCAATTTTCCTAGGTTCATACATTGTACATTCCAAGTTCCAATTATTAATGGATGTTTGCAGCTGTTTCTTCTCATTTTGAGTCGTGCCACAACAGCAAATGAAGGTCTTGAAAGCTTTACTCCATCCACATCATTAAGGTTGACTCTACTTTGAGGAGGCGCTCTTCCCCAGTCATCTTTTGAGTGCCTTCCAACAGTGGGGGGCTCGTCTTCCAGCACTATATCAGACAATGTTCCACTGCTATTCATAAGGTTTTCACTGGCTAATGCTTTTCAGGAGTAGACTGCCGGTCCTTCTTCCTAGTCTGTCTTAGTCTGGAAGGTCAGCTGAAACCTGTCCTCCTTGGGTGACCCTGCTGGTATCTGAATACTGGTGGCATAGCTTCCAGCATTACAGCAATACACAAGCCCCCACAGTATGATAAACTGACAGACACATGAGGGCATGAGGGATATAGGTCTGTAATTTTCTTTTTTGTGGTGTCTTTACCTGGTTTTGGTAAAAGGGATATACTGGCTTCATAGAATGAGTTAGGTAGTATTCTGTCATTTTCTATGCTTTGAAATACCTTTAGTAGTAGTGGCGTTAACTCTTCTCTGAAAGTTTGGTAGAACTCTGCAGTGAAGTCGTCCGGGCCAGGGCTTTTTTTTGTTGGGAGTTTTTTGATTACCTTTTCAATCTCTTTTTTTGTTATGGGTCTATTTAGTTGTTCTACTTCTGATTGTGTTACTTTAGGTAGGGAGTTTTTTTCTAGGAATTCATCCATTTCTTCTAGGTTTGCAAATTTGTTAGAGTACAATTTTGCATAAGAATCTGATATGATTCTTTTAATTTCAGTTGGGTCTGTTGTGATATGGCCCATCTCATTTCTAATTTGGGTTATTTGTTTCCTTTCCTGTGTTTCTTTAGTCAGTCTGGCCAATGGCTCATCAATTTTGTTAATTTTTTCAAAGAACCAGCTTTTGGCTTTGTTAATTCTTTCAATTGTTTTTCTGTTCTCTAATTCATTTAGTTCAGCTCTAATTTTTATGAATTTTTTTCTTCTGGTGCCTGATGGATTCTTTTGTTGCTCACTTTCTGTTTGTTCGAGTTGTAGGGACAGTTCTCTGATTTTGGCTCTTTCTTCTTTATGTATGTGTGCATTTACCGATATAAATTGACCTCTGAGCACTGCTTTTGCTGTGTCCCAGAGGTTTTGATAGGAAGTGTTTTCATTCTCGTTGCATTCTATGAATTTCTTTATTCCGTCCTTAATGTGTTCTATAGCCCAGTCTTTTTTGAGCAGGGTATTGTTCAGTTCCCAAGTGTTGGATTTCTTTTCCCTGATTTTTCTGTTATTGACTTCCACTTTTATGGCCTTGTGGTCTGAGAAGATGCTTTGTAATATTTTGATGTTTTGGATTCTGCAAAGGTTTGTTTTATGACCTAATATGTGGTCTATTCTAGAGAATGTTCCATGTGCGCTAGAAAAAAAAGTATACTTTGCAGCTGTTGGATGGAGTGTTCTGTATAAGTCTGAGGTCAAGTTGGTTGATTGTAGCAATTAGGTCTTCCGTGTCTCTATTGAGCTTCTTACTGGATGTCCTGTCCTTCTCCGAAACAGGTGTGCTGAAGTCTCCTACTATAATTGTGGAGGTGTCTATCTCACTTTTCAGATCTGTTAAAGTTTGTTTCATGTATCTTGCAGCCCTGTCATTGGGTGCATAAATATTTAATATGGTTATATCTTCCGGGTCAATTGTCCCTTTAATCATTATGTAGTGTACTTCTTTATCCTTTGTGATAGATTTAACTTTAAAGTCTATTTTGTCAGAAATTAATGTTGCTACTTCTGCTCTTTTTTGCTTGTTGTTTGCTTGATATATTTTTTTCCTTCCTTTGAGTTTTAATTTGTTTGTGGCTCTAAGTCTAAGGTGTGTCTCTTGTAGGCAGCATACAGACGGATCATGTTTCTTTATCCAGTCTGAGATTCTCTGTCTATTGGTGCATTTAGTCCATTTACATTCAGCATAATTATAGATAAGTATGTGTTTAGTGCTGTCATTTTGATGCCTTTTTGCGTGTGTTGTTGACAATTTCATTTTTCCACTCACTTTTTTGTGCTGAGACGTTTTTCTTTGTAAATTGTGTGTTCCTCATTTTCATAGGAGTTGAATTTATGTTTGCTGAGTCGTTGTGTTTTTCTTGGTTTTTATTTTGAGTTATGGGGTTGTTATACCTCTTTGTGGTTACCTTAATATTTACTGCTATTTTTCTGAGTAAAAACCTAACTTGTGTCATCCTATATCGCCTTGTTTTCTTCTCCATATGGCAGTTCTATGCCTCCTGTATTTAGTCCCTCTTTTTGATTATTGTTATGTTTTACATATTGACTTCAACGATTCCCTGTTTTGAGCATTTTTTTTTCAATTAATCTTAATTTGTTTTTATGATTTCCCTATTTAAGTTGATATGAGGATGTTCTGTTCTGTAACCTTGTGTTGTGCTTGTATCTGATATTATTGATTTTCTGACCAATTTCCTTTAGTATGTCTTGTAGCTTTGGTTTGGTTTTTGCAAATTCTCTAAGCTTGTGTTTATCTGTAAATGTTTTAATTTCACCTTCATATTTTAGAGAGAGTTTTGCTGGATATATGATCCTTGGCTGGAAGTTTTTCTCCTTCCCTCCTCTATATATGTCATCCTATTGCCTTCTTGACTGCATGGTTTCTGCTGAGTAGTCTGAACTTATTGATTCTCCTTTGTAGGAGACCTTTCTTTTATCCCTGGCTACTTCTAAAATTTTCTCTTTATCTTTGGTATTGGCAAGTTTGATGATAATATGTCTTGGTGATTTTCTTTTTGGATCAATCTTAAATAGGGTTCAATGAACATCTTGGATAGATATCCTTTTGTCTTTCATGATGTCAGGGAAGTTTTCTGCCAACAGATCTTCAACTATTCTCTGTGTAATTTCTGTTATCCTTCCCTGTTCTGGGACTCCAATCACACACAAGTTATTCTTCTTGATGGAGTCCCACATGATTCTTAGGGTTTCTTCATTTTTTTTAATTCTTTTTTCTGATTTTTATTCAACTATATTGGTGTCAATTGCCTTATCCTCCAGCTCCCCCACTCTGCATTCCAATTGCTCAATTCTGCTCCTCTGACTTCTTATTGAGTTGTCTAATTCTGTAATTTTACTGTTAGTCTTTTGGATTTCTGAATGCTGTCCCTCTATGGATTCTTGCAGCTTATTAATTTTTCCACTATGTTCTTGAATAATCTTTTTGATTTCTTCAACTGCTTTATCAGTGTGTTCCTTGTCTTTTCGTGTAGATTGCCTGATTTCATTTCTGAGGTCATCCCTGATGTCTTGAAGCATTCTGTATATTAGTTTTTTATATTCTGCATCTTGCAATTCCAGGATTGTATCTTCATTTGGGAAAGATTTTGATTCTTTAATTTGGGGAGTTGTAGAAGCAATCGTGGTCTGCCTCTTTATGTGGTTTGATATTGACTGCTCTCTCTGAGCCATCTATAATATATTGTAATGATTTATTTTATATTTTCTCACTGAGTCTTATCTTGTTTTGTTTTGTTTCAGTATACCCAGATGAGCTACTAAATTGTGCTGTCTTGATTGTTGTAGCCTTTGAATCACTTATGTCCTATTACCAGGTTGTTTGGGCTGTTACCAGATATATAAGGCTAAGAGTCCATTCACTATTCTTGAATAGAATCAGCTTAGGTATTCTGATTTTGGGTCACCAAGTGTGTGGTGTAGACTGTCACCTATTAACCTAGAGAAGTAGTGGTGATAGTTGTGTGCACCAGATTCTAGTAGCAGCAGGGGGTCACACTCCGGGGGGGGGCAGGATGCTGACAACCTTCCCCTATGTGCCAGTGAGGTAGGTGTGTCTCTATTCCTAAAGCACTTTGGTGGGTGGGCTCTGCAGCTGTACCTTAGGCACCCAATGCTTGTACCTCTAAAGATTGGTAGGTGTCAGTATCCTCAGACCCCTTTGGCAGGTGGCTAGGTGGTTTGGGTGGAGCTTCAGCCCTCAGTTCCTGTTGTGGATCAGTGAGGGCTCTGTTTAATAGGTAGAGGTATCAGACCTGGAAAACTTGTGTTTCCAGTTATCCTCTAAAACAATTACAGTCAGATCTCTATCAGAATTGCCTTTGCATTATAATAGCCATCTTGTTCCCTGTAGGGATGAAAGCCAAAGACTGTGGATCTCATATGCTTGCCTGGAGCAGGTTCTGTATTTTTTTTCCAGCTTAGGCAAGTCAGGGAAGGATTTTTCATCCCTGTTAGTAGCTGCTTCTCTCAGGCCAGGAGGATGAGTTAGGAAAAAGAAAACCACAGAGCGCTTCACTCCCTGGCCCAGGAAATTCCAGTGTTAATAAAGCCACCTGGGGCAGGGAGCGGGGGGATCAGATAGATAGGAGAGAGTAGCACCCGGCAATATAGACAAAGTTACTTATCTTGCTTGGTGGTGACTGTTTTATCTGAGATTCCTGAGCTGGGGACTGTAGCCTGTGTGCACTGGCTGGGTCGAGATTACCCCAGAGGGTTAGTCCCGAGTTCCGTGCTTGTACTGTCTCAGAAGCCCTGGTCAACTCCTGCGCTCCCAGTCCAAAGCCCAGTACCAAGGCTCCCCGGCTAGGATGCCGCACTCCAGGCTACAAAACAAGTCGCTGCCTCCCGGTGACTTCTCCTCCTGTCAGCTGCACCATTGTGCTGCCTGCATGCACTGGCTGGGCTTCCTCCGAGGTCACTTCAGGGGACTAGGGCTGCATCCCATGCTTGCGCCATCTCAGGAAGCTGTGCTCAGCTCCCCTGTGCCCAGCCCAAAGCCCGGCGCCAAGGTTTTCTGGCTGGGACGCTGGCTCCAGGCTCCAAAAACTGTTGCTGCTTCCCCGTGGTTGCTCATTCTCTTGTTAGCTGCATCGGTGTGCAGCCTGCTTGCGCTGGCTGAGTCTTTACCGAGGTTACCCTAGGGAGCTAGGGATTAGGGCTGTGTCCTGTTCTTGCCCTGTCTCAGTAAGCCGCAATCACCCCCGCCACTCAGCACCAGGGAACTGTGAGGGCTCAAGGCTGTGGAACGGGATGCGGGTTCCAGAAGCGGTCACTGCTTCAGGGCACGGCTTTTTGCCCCCCGTCACTCAGGTCAACTCTTTAGATCTGTGTTTGATGGTCAGGGTTTGTAGATTGTCATGTGTGTGATCAATTCACTTGTTTTTCCGAGTCTTTGTTGCAAGAGGGATCCGGTAGCTTCTACCTAGTCAGCCATCTTGGCCCTGCCTCAATATTTGTCCTTTTGTGATTGACTTGTTTAGCTCAGCATAATACCCTCCAGATTCATCCATATTGTCAGATGTTTGGTGGACTCACCATTGTTGTTTATCGTTGCACAATATTCTATTGTATGTATGTACCGTAATTTTTTTATCCATTCATCTGCTGATGGGCACTTAGGTTGTTTTCATCTTTTTGCTATTGTGAATAATGCCACGATGAACATGGGTGCACATATGTCTATTCATGTGACAGCTCTTATTTCTCTAGGACCTCTTTGTAGGAGTGGGATTGCCAGATCGTATGCTATTTCTAATTTGAGCTTTTTAAAGAGGCACCATATTATTTTCCGTAGTGGATGCTCCATTTTTCATTCCCACCAGCAGTGCATGAGTTCCAATCTCCCCGAAACCTCTCCAACATTTGTTATTTCCTTTCTTTTTCATTAGTGCCAGTAATATCAATCCTACCCAAAGTGATCTACAGATATAATGCAATCCTGATCCAAATACCAACAACATTCTTTAACGAAATGGTTAAACTAATTACCAACTTTATATGGAAAGGAACGAGGCCCTGGATAAGCAGAGTATTATTGGAGAAAAAGAACAAAGTAGGTGTCTTCATCTTACATTGATCTTAGAACCTACTATACAGCCATGGTAGTAAAAATAGCCTGGTAATGGTACAATAACAGACACGTAGACCCATGGAACAGAATCAAGAACCCAGCTGTAAATCCATCCACCTATGGTCAGCTGATCTTTGGAAAGGACCAAAGTCAATTAAATGGGGGGAAAGACAGTCTTTTTAACAAGTAGTGCTGGTAAAACTAGATGTTCATCTGTAAAAGATTGAAACAGAAGCCATACCTCACACCTTGCACAAAAACTAACTGAAAATGAACCAAAGACCTAAATATAAAACCTAAAACTATGAAGACCATGAAAGACAAAATAGAGACGACAACACTAGGGGCCCTAATACATGGTATAAATGCAATACAAACCATAACTAACATGCACAAACACCAGAAGATAAAGTAGATAACGGGGAACTACTAAAAATTAGCAGTTAATGCTCATCAGATGACTTCACCAAAAGATTAAAAAGAGAACCTACAGATTGGGGAAAAAAAATTGGCTATGACATATCTGACAAAGGTCTAATCTCTAAAATCTGTAGAATACTTCAACACCTCAACAACGAAAAGACAAATAATCCAATTAAAAAATGGGCTAAGGATATGAACAGATGCTTCACCAAAGAAGACATTTAGGCAGCTAACAGACACATGAGGAAATGCTTGTGATCATTAGCCATTAGAGGAATGCAAATCGAAACTACAATGACATACCATCTCATCCCATTACTGGCACTAATCAAATTATTAGTGTTCTTAATAACAGTTTAGATTTTATTTGATAGCTTCATAGTAAATTGTCTTTGACATTTCATAGGAAGGTGCTTTTTTGTTTGTTTTTTTGTTTCTTGTGTACAGGCAAAATTTGCCCTTTTGAAAATGACCTACATGATGTAATTTAATTCTCACAACAATAAATTAGATATTATCATCAGCTTAACACATTGGGAGACAGGGGAGGAATTCAAGAGTTTAAATGACTAGCCCCAGTTCACACAACTGCTGAATGGCAGAGCTGGGCCTCAGACACAAGTCTTCTGAGGGCAAGAACAAAGCTATGTTTGAGAGCATTACTTAGTACAAATACCAATAGGGTATATCACCTTCTTTTACTCTGTTAAACCAAAAAGTTATTGGAATTTTTTTTATCCTGCCCAATCTGTGCCCTAATGGTTTATTTAAATTTGAAATTTATTTTTGGTGGCAACCTAGGTTACTAAGTACTTGCTACTATTTTAACTATTAAATACATGGCCTTTTAGTTTCCTGTATGCTAAGTATTGAATCTCCAGATTTAAGTGAAGAAAGTCACTTGTTACACAGCCAAGCCACGGTTTGAACCCAATTCTGCCTGACTTCTACATGCTCCTAACCCCTAGGCTTTATTACTTGATATGTTGTGAAGACCATTAGATTTTACTTTAAGAATAGTACTGAGTTTCCATTTTTTAAGTCAAATATTACTCTCTCCTGCATAATTCATAGGTTTAGTCTGAGTATTGAAAGCAATAATGTATGTAAAGGAGATTGTAAAATTGTAAATAACCATAAATAGGCAGCTTACTATTAACGTGATTAATCTCTTTCAATGAGAAAGGAATAGTGCCCTAACCCTCTGTCACCTCCAGGGTGTTTGTTTAGTGCCTGGTATAGACAAGCTTCCTGCACCTAATATGAAAATTCAGAACACTATGTCAGACCTCTGGGGGAGACGATAAAGTCACAACGGGAAGTTTATGGCCCACCTCAAATTGTGCTGCACAGGGGGCACCTATTCAACTCCTGCATCATGCTGGTCCAGCTGAGAATCTAGGGACCCCTATTTAAAACAGCCCACTACAAGGATAGTCACACTTACAGAAATAATTAATGGTGACAATGATCCTTATAATGGGACCTGATGCCCTACTGTGAAGAAAGATAAACCAGCCTTCACCATAAAGAACTTACAAATTATACTAAGCAAACATGTTAACACCTATTAAGAGTCATAATCAGAGCTGTTACACAAACAATTAAGAGATGTTATATAAAACACACGGTTTAGGAATAGCAGCTACACGTTTGGAGTTTTAAAAGGAACCATTTACCTTTGAGATGGCGATAAAGTCATCAGTGGAGTGCAAAGGTCAGGCAACAACAGGGCATCCTTCTGCACAGTTCCATTTTCTAAACATCAAGTCCCAGGGAAAAAATCTCTGGCTCCCAAAGGTGTACTTGCATCTAGATTGATTTCTTATCTTATTACAATTTAATCAGAAAATTAGTCTTGTCTCTTCAAATGTGACTTCTTATTACTGGCTTTTTTAAGGGCCATGGAAATGTTGATATAATCTAATAGTGAAAATGAAGAAGAAATTTGTTTAGAAGAAATTCGTTTGTTTAGAAGACAACCTTTCAGGTTAAGGTGAGACTCACTCCTAATGGTGTGTGTTTAAAACCTTGCTATTCTAAGCGTGTCCAATAACATCAGCATCACCTGGGAGCTTGCAGGAATGCAGGACCTTGGGCCCCGCTCCAACCTGCAGAATCAGAATCTGCATGTTAATAAGATCTGCAGATTATTTGTATGTATATGAAAATTTCAGAACAAAATATCCATGTGCAAATTTCCTACCATCAGGCAGTCTACCAGGATAATTAATACGTTTAATCTTATTGAAAAGTAGAAATTAAATTACTCACTTCAGGGAGGTACATAAATAGTGTGGCATTTGCCAAACCATTAAGCATATCTCAAGCAGCCACTTCTAGAACCTGAGTTCAAGGGTGGCTTCCAGGGATTCCAACATAGCACACTACCCCAGACAGTACTCAGTTGCCATCTTGTAGTGTCTCTACCCTGTTCCGGTTTTGTGTCTACTTTATGTATAAAAATGAGTGGCCATCAAGTCAGCTTTGACTCATGGTGACCTTGTGTATGACAGTAGGGTTCTGTAAGGGTTTTAAATAGCTGATTTTTCAGAAATAGACCACTAGACCTTTTTTCCAAGCCACCTCTGAGTGGACTGAAACCTCCAACCTTTCAGTTAGCAGCTGAGCCCATTAACCATTTGTACCACCCAGGGACTCCCCATCATGTACGGCCCCCAATTATGTGAAACACTAACACTATAGGATAAAAAGGGTAGGAGACAATGAGAGATAAGGAATACTAGCCTTAAGCCCAACCATGTTCTTTCATGTTTAAAATATACCAAGTCCACATTTTTGATCACTGCTTGGCTGAGTCTACCATATACAAATTGCACCATGTTGTGAGTTAAAAGAATTAGTGGCTTTTGAGTCTTCTCACTAGAAAAAGCTGGGATGACTAGGATTAATCTTTCTCATTTATACCTTGCAAAGTACTTCTAGGTTCCTTTTAGCAGCAGGTTTTCACAACAGTCATGAACATCCCATAAAGGGCATGACATGATGTGATTTTCAAAATATGATCTGCTATGTTAATTAAAAAAAAAAAAAAGCTATTTTAAGTCTATAGCAAAAGTATACTGATAAGCATATACTATAAAAAATAGAATCTCACAGTGAACAAAGGAGATTAAGTAAAGCATCAGTTGACTTTTACAGTTAAAAAAAAATATCCTGGGGGGGAAACTATACTGATGTTCTTTAAAATTGTCCTGAAAAAAAAAAAAACCCAGCAACCCTAAGGAAGTTATAACAGGCCTAATTAACGCTCAAATTGTTCCTTCTGAGAAACAGATTTTTTATGTAATGTAAATGGGCTTCATAGGAAATGTTCTGGTTCATATTTAGTAGTTATTCCATGCTTTCCTACAGATTATTAACATATTGTGCTTCAAAATAGGAAATAAAGTTTTTTGTGTTTCTGCTTTTGGTTTTTGCTTTGCATTCATAGGGTCACTATGAGTCGGAATCGACTCAAAAGAAAGAAGTTTGCTTTTGGTCTTGGCTTGTTGTTTTTGTTCTTGTACTACACAGGTGGAAAGGTAAGTAAAACATGAGAAAATTGACAATATTTTGATTAGCAATATGTATTTTTAAAACAATAGTTACATTTGGGTTGAAGACAATTTAATCAATTTTAAACAAATGTGTTTGACTTATGGAATGGTTGAAGGAAAATGTAATTTAAGTTAAAACAGTTTGTACTTTATCAATATCTGTATCTAGTCATATTAGTCTGCATGATCATGAATTGTGGCGCTACGACTTTCTAACCGTGTGACATGGGCCATTTAACTTCTCTAAAACTGTTTCTCACCTGTCAAATAGGTCTAAAAATAAAGCCTACATCTTGGGTTATTCTGAGAATTAAATGAGATAATATACCATATTTTTAAGCAAATAATGCATGCCTTCTTCCTTTATTTGCCAACTGCTCCCTCCCCCCAATGAGGTATTTTCATAAGCACCACTATGCCAATTTGTTTTGCATGTTGTTGTAAAAAAATGAGTGTAGTGAGTTTAGGAAAATACCTCAGGGGGTGGGAAGGCAGAAGTGGGGGCGGGGAGGATTGGCATAGTGCAGCCTAAGAAAACACCTCCTCCTCGGGGAAGGAGCGGTTGGCAAACAGATGTAGAACATGTAAAAAATAAATCAGCATAGCATGCTTAAGAAAATACCTCTCAGGGGGATGGAGCGGATGGTAAACAAACATAGAAGGCACATGTTATTTATACAAAAATATGGTATTTTAAAAGTGTTTAACAGAGTGCCTGGCCCTTAATAAGGGTTCAAATCATGTTAGATATTAGATTGCTTTGTTTTATCACTCTATCATTCATTCTGCCAGTTTTGACAGAAATTTAATGTAGAGTAATCATTCTATCATATTCTGAAATGTAAAATGTCCATATCTCTCTAAAACATAGCTAAATTCATCCTTTAAAAAATATAGTACACCAATATTCTCTGCATTTTTTGCAACGGCCAAAAGGTGGGAACAATACAAATGTCCATTAGCAGATGAATGGATAAACAAAACATGAAATATCCATACAATGGAATATTGTTCAGCCATAAAGGGAAATGAAGTTCTGATATATGCTATAATATGGATGAACCTTGGAAATATTATGCCTAGGGAGATAATCCAGACACGTAGTGTATGATCCCCCTGGTATGAAATGTCTAGAATAGGCAAATTCATAGAAACAGAAAGTAGACTGTTGATTATAATGTGCTGGAGGAGAGCAGTAAGTAAGGAGTTTTTGCTTAATGGGTATAGATAGAGTTTATGTTTGGGGAGATTAAAAGAGTTTTGGAACCCAGTTATGTGATGATTGTACAACATTGTGAATATGCGTAATGCTACTGAGTAGTACACTTCAAATGGTTAAAATGGTGAATTTTATGTTAAATATATTTTACCACAATAAAAAATTTTTAAATAAAATGAAACATAAAGCCCTCCTACCTATACCCTTGGTTCTCCTGTTCCACTCGCTGGAGCCATACTACTTGCAAGAGTAGTCGGTCTGTCTGCATATCTTAAGTTCCTAGTTCTTCCATCTCCCAACCCTCATAGTGCAGAGCCTCTTCCCTGTAAATGAAAAACTGCTAGTGTCTTTCTTGTTGCTAAATTCAATGATCACTTTTCAGCTGTGATGTTACTGACCTTTCTTCAACAATTTACATCTTCCTTGATATTCTTCGGCAGATGAGGCTGAAAAGGCAGGCGTGGGTAAATGATGGCTGAGTTAACTGAATGAACATTGCTCCAGCCACAGCTTGGCCTCCAGAGCCAAATCTCATCTGCTTAGTATCTCCATGACCTTCTTCCTTAGTCTTCCTTTTAAATGCTGGTGTTCCCAGAATTCCACGCTTGGTTCTTTTATGCACACACATGATGGAATCCATTATTGTGGAATCTACTACCACTTCTTGCTGGAAAATCCTAGAGACGTATATCTTCCATCTTTTCTCTCTCTCTCTTTCTCTATCAACTTCCCGTTCCCCTCTCAGTAACCTTAGTGTGTCTTCAGTAAATTCTCTCAACCAATACTTACATTCAGCAACAACTAGATACCAGGTAATATGCTAGACAAGAGAATTACAACAAAATTTATTTACTCAAAAGGCCTTAAGAGACCTGGAAATAGCATCTGATTCATCATCCTATTTTTAGTTGTTTCCTTCATTTTCATTCACTTGTGATATTTTTTTCTTTATTGGCTGCCATTTATTGGTGCCTGATTACCAGGCACTCTGATATATGCTAGGTATTCAATGTCTTGGGAAATGTGATAGAAATTATTTTTGCTTTGCTTAGTATTATTTGTCTGGTTTGTTGCTCCTTTGAATGAATTTAGAAAGTAGGTGGGGAGGAATGCTGAATTCCATATTGTAAATTTTGAATTTGAAGTGATGTTGGGCCATCTAGGTGAAGGTGTCCTACTGGCAGTTGTACATGTGGCTCTGCAGTCTGCATCTGGTAACAAGGCTGAAGAGTGTATTTGAAAGTACTCAACATAGAAATGCTTATCTAAATCCAAATTCATGAAGGTTTACCTCAAGTCTGAACTATAATTGCAGAACCCCAAGTATATTTTTATTGGAAGAATCCTAAATTCCCTGATTCAACCTTTCTTAGCTGTAGAAATGAACTTCTATTTTCTGACACATGTTCATTCAAATTTAAAAATATCTTCTACCAAAAAACCAAACCCATTGCTGTTGAGTTGATTCCAACTCACAGCAACCCTATGAGACAGATTAGAACTCCCCCATAGGGCTTCCAAGGAGCAGCTAGTGAATTCAAACTGCCAACCTTTTGGTTAGCAGCCTGAGCCCTTAACCACTGCTCCACCAAAGCCCCATATCTTCTACAGTGTCTCTGAATTATCCATTCATTCGAAAATATTTATTGAGGGCAGAATCCATGACAAACCCTATGCTTGTCATTGAAGATAATGTGTGGCCAAGGTAAATACAGGTTCTACCCTCCTGGAGCGTCAGTCTAATTGGGGAGAGACTGTTAATCAAATAATCATAAATAACTATAATTAAAAGATGATATGTGTAAAAGGCCTTCTAGGCAGCAAAAAGACCCTAAGATAAGGAAAAAAAAACTTGTCAAATTTAAGGAAAAGAAGAAAGACGTGGGTGCTGGAGCACAGTGAACAAAAAGTTAAAAACAGCAGATGAGGCCGAAAAGGCAGGCAGGGGTAAATGATGGTTGAGTTAACTGAATGAACATCACTTTGCCCCAGCTTGGCCTCGAGAGCCAAGAACTACCATCAGGCAGCACGTCCCAAAAGAGAGAAAATGAGAGCATTAAAACGCCCTTTCTTGTGTTATGCTGAGTGTGACTCCTTGATAATTCAGCCTACTGGATCTCATTTTTAAAAGCACTATTGAGGTATAATTGACATACGATAAAGTAAACATATTTAAAGCGTACAACTTGATAACTTTTAACATATGCATACACCTATGAGACTGTCATCACATCAAATTAATGAAAATATCCATTGCCCCCAAAAGTTTCCCCGTACCTCACGCCCCACCACCCTTATTTTTAGGCAGTGATTGATCTGCCATGCCTAGAGCAAGGTCTGGCATCTAAAACATTTGATGAATAAACGTAAAGAGAATCCAGTTGGAGAATTAGCTCTTGGACTTATGTTTGTTTGGTGGGTCCATCTTTTCTAGGTATGCAGTGCTATTCAGAATCAGGATTTCACTGTAATCGGTGACTACTGCACTGGCCTCAAAGCCCTTCTTTATCTGAAAAGCATTGAAGAACTGCAAGACTGGGATGGGCAGAGTCCAGCCACTGTGCGTCACCAGAAAGGGAAGCCAGTTCCACAGATTGCTGAACTCACCGGGAAGGTATGTGCTCACCTCTCCTGTGTTATCCCTGAGAACTGTATCCTGGGTCAGTTTTTATATCCAGGTACTGTTTGCACTCTCTAACGGAGGGAACAGTGCAGGTGACTGTGATTTCTACAGTAGAATCATTCCAAAGGAGGCTTGATTACAGCTATATGGTGGGTCTGCGAGTTATATTTTTATAAAACCAATATAACACAAAGTCATAAAAAAGAGATTAAAGTTTGTAAAGAACCTCCAAATGCTTGCTTACTATGGTGATGACGGGCATTCTTTTTGGTGAGAGGCTGGAGATTTCTTATTCTCTAACAGATTCTGGAACTTACAACATTGCCCTTCTATTTTCAAGACAATCAAATCACTGGAGTCCTGAATAATATGAGGATGTTCTTAAAATTAACTTCTAATCAGTATCTTTTGTAACTGCTTCTGCTATGTGGTTAAACCTGGGCTCAAAATGTTATGTCCCAACTTTCTCACTAACTGCTATTTTCGGAGAAACATATACTACATTTACATTTTGTAAAATACAGTGATTTTAGCAACCTTTTTCTAAAACAACATTCAGCATTTTGCCTTTGTATTTCCTTTGTGTTATTCTAAATAGACAACCATTGTCAGAAGACATTTCTAAGTCGTGAACGATGAGAGGGAAAAATTACAATTCTTAGTCTTTTCACCTTGTCACCACATCAATAATTAACTTAAAAAAAAAAAAGAGAGAAGCAGTATAAAAAGGTTCTTTAAGGAAGCATTTAATAATTCAAATGAATCTTAACTTGAAACAGGCCACAGGAAAAAGAATGGAAAACAAAAACCCTGGGTATTCTTCCTTGGATGGCTTAGGGACTCGGAAAAAAAGAAGAGAAACATCGTCTACCTGACTTTCATTTGGCTGGTTTTCATGGAAAATATCACTCTCCCTTTACCAGCAATCGAAGTAAAGTCTTCTTGAAGAATAATGCATATGATTGCAGGTCCAGTAATGAAAAACGAAGGGGAGAAAAAAGTAAAACCTTTCAGTGTGGGTTCCAGGAAAATATGATGAATGACTCCATGAGTGGCAATCAAACAGAAAGGCTGGGTGACATTAATATTTATAATATTGTAATTAGCAAGACTGTGCCTAAGCAGCATTATTAGTCTAACTAATCATATTACCATAAACTGAGTCTGCAGTATCTAGACAGTGAGTGTTCTTGCCTTTATCAATGACTATCAATATTCAAAGGTTTTTTCATAATTCAAAAAAATTCACAAAGGACTTTACATTCTTTCCATGTAAATATCTCAAGGACGTTGTTTCTGACGTGATAGTTTATGACCATCTATAAAGGCATTGTCTCAAATTTGGAAGGTTGTCATGCGAGCTGAAATGTAAGTAGCTGCACTGCACTGTGTCATTTTGTCTTTAAAGGACTTGCACACTTATTTCTCAAAACTTACATATTCAAATAAAAGATGGATACACTTGTGTCAATGACATAAATGGAAATGATTTTCAGAGAGTTTGAATTTGGATTCAGACTTTCTTTCCTTTGTTCGGTGCGGCAAGCCCAGCCTTCATCATAACCATAAGTGTAATTATCAGCATTATCATTTGAAAAAAAAAAAATTCTGCCTTTGTGATTATATTAGTGATTCATTTCTCAACACTAAGTTCAGGAACCAGCAGATGGTCAGGTAATAGATTTGTGCTCCTGGATCCTCTAGTGCTGGCTGACATGACTAAAACAATAGATGAATATCCCCTTCAGGATATTATCCCTAATAGTGAATCTAAGTACTCTGGATCCAAGGTACAGGTGGCTTCCTAATTGTTCCTTCTTAGTGTCGCTGTTTTGTGTGCATGTGTGTGGTGTGTGTGTGTGTGTATTTGAAAACAACTCATATTATGTTCTCATTAGCTAAAGAATAGGATGCTTCTCTTTACAGTATTTTTGTGCTATGTGGAAAACAGGAGAAGATGTACTCTCTTTTTATAAAGACTCTAGAAGTGCTGGGTTCTTTACATAGGACAGATTTGTTTGGAAAGGACAAGTGTTACTCAGCCTTTCACTCATAGTTCAGGGTAAAATAAATTAGAGCAGATATTTAGAAGAAATCAAGTACAATGCAGTGTTTCAAAATGGTGGAGAGAAAATTAAATTTTGGAGATGGAAACAAGGATTTGGTCAAGTTATTCACTTAATCTTTTAAGTAATAGTGTATTTAATATATTCTCCCTATACTTTGTCAAATAAAAAAGGAGCCCTGGTGGTATAATGGTTAAGCGGTTGACTGCTAACTGAAAGGTCAGCAGTTCGAATCCACCATCTTGCTCTGCAGGAGAAAAGACCTGGCAATCTGCTCACGTAAAGATTATAACCTAGGAAACCCTATGGGGCAGTTCTATTGTGTCCTGTAAGGTCACTGTGAGTCAGAATAGGCTTGACGGCACACAGCAGCAACAACGTATGCTTACCTCACTTATTAATTGATTAAACTTCCCAAGCAGTATTTCTTTAGGTGGCTTCAGAAGGAAAAGAAATTGAACATTTGTAGTTTGTTACGGTCTGATATTTGCAAGTAAATCTGTGCCCTTTAAGAGTGAGAGCAAATCCCATGGGAAGAGCAAATACCAGCTTTGTCACACCACAGAGCTGTTGATCTT
This sequence comes from Elephas maximus indicus, assembly GCF_024166365.1. NCBI lineage: Eukaryota > Metazoa > Chordata > Mammalia > Proboscidea > Elephantidae > Elephas > Elephas maximus. Next base: position 143,500,701 of record NC_064821.1, read on the forward strand.
GAATTATTGATACTCAAGAAGTGGGTGAAGAACCATGTGGCATGCTTGTGAAAAATGTAGATTCCTCACGCCTCATCCCCAGAGACCCTGATTCAATGGGTCAGAGGTGGGTCCAGGAATCTGCATTTTTGCCTCACGATCTGATACAGCAATCCAGAGACCATACTGCTAAAAGGAATGAAGAAAGGAACCACAGGAGAAAAGTCAGAGGATGAGAAATTTGCAATGAGCAGAATGTAAATTCATCTTAATGTAGATCTAGCAATGATTTCAGGCTGGAAGAAAAATTAAAAAAATCAGAGAGGCAGGGAAAGAAATCCAGGGAAGCATCACACTGGGTTCTGAGTAGCCAGAGTTTGAAAATACCCATTGAGGAGCCAGGGTCAGGGAATTAGTGCACCAGATGAATCAAAGCCATATAAGCAAGAACAGTAATAACAGACTTTGTTATCAAACACATTATATTCAGAGTCAGTGCAGATAGTCAACAATGAGGAAACCTGTGAGGATGAAGAAGCAGAAGGGTATTCAATGTATCATCAGAAAGGAAGATCCTCAACAGCAAAACAAGCTGTTATTTTAAAACTCAGTTACCTAAATTCTTTCTTCCTCCTGATGAGAACCTAGTATATCAACATGAAGTGAAATGCAGACATATGGAAGACAGCACAGCAGTTACTAGCAGACTTAGAAGAGTAAGACTGCCGGGTTTATGTGATACTTCATCACTTACTACTAGCCTAACCTGGACAAATTACTTAATCTCTCTAAACCTGTTTCTAAAACTGTAAAATAAAGATAATCAGAATACAGGTCCACAATCCCTCATCAGCAATTCTGAAATCTAAGAAGCACTGAAACCGAATGTTTCCACATAATTCATTTGGCAACAAACCTGGCTTGAACTGATGTGAGGCTATTTGTAATCTTTATTTCTCCCTCTTCGAGTGAACATTTAAATGCTTACCACAGAGACACTAAAGGTTTGATTCTAGGGTGCTGCCCTGTACCTTGCTGGGGATGTTAAGCAAAATGTTGCATATGTACCATATTACTTTTCTAAAATCCAAAAAAAACAATGCTAACATCTGATATACACCTGGCCCCAAGGATTTTAGATAATGGATTGTGGAGAATATCTAGATGAGACTATAACTCCCAAAACCCCTTTATTTAGAAATTCTGCTTTCGAATTGGGGGCAAAGTATGTATTTTAGTTATATTGGAAAATAAAATATTAATCTTTGGCATTTTTAAGTTGGCTATTTGCTTAAGAAATATGAAACGAGTTGTAAACTGCAATGTTAGAAGAGAAAATTTATCAAGGAAGGAAATGTGTTTACTCTTCTCTGCTTGGGTTGAGATCGGGACTTCTAAAAAGGGAAGCAACATGGGCCAAAAACTGCTTCTTGCTTAGGGTCTCCATGCATTTTCATATGCTTTCCCCTATGCCTGGGATGCCTTTCTAGTTTATTTAAGGGAAATGCTGGGGCATCACCTTCTCTTTGAATTATTCTCTGACCTCTAAATCAAAATTAATTTCTGCTTCCCTTCCTCAACCTCAGTTGCAGCAGGTATTACGCAGCATTTGAATTGCTACATATCCATTGCCTCTACTAGACAGTCAGTTCACGTAGCTTATTCACTGTCTTGTTGCAGCTCCTAGGACACTCGTTGATGCTTGATGCATAGTAAGGCTTGATAAATGTTGGTTGACTACATGAAGGAATGAATGATTAAATGAATGTTCTAAGGACAGGGCTAAGTGATAGCATGCAGAATTAGTTGTCATTAACAATCACTAAACTTAGAAAGATACTACCTTTTCTATTACATCAGAAATGAAAAGAACAACTTTTGAATTTAAATTCCCTCTTCGTGTATGAGTCTAGTTTAGTAAAATGAGATGGAAAAAAGCCAGAGTGGAAAGAGTGAGGTAGGCAGGTGAACAACCACTCTTCCTTCTTGGCTTGGCAAATGAAGTTAGATAATAAGCTTCTTGAGGACCTAGATCACACACCATGTGCCGGTTCCTAACACAATGTCTACTATGTAGGAACAACAGCATGGTAGTTGAATTGCTAAGTGAATATATCGTTGAATCGTTCACTTTAGATCTATCTTAGACATAGCTTCCTTTGTGAAGCCTTCTATGAAGAAGTCTCTTGCCCTTGCTCCATGAAAACTGAATCACTTCATTTTCAGCCCTCCTAGAGCCTTTTGTTCATGTAACTAGCATTGAGCTTACCACATTATCTTCTCCTGTCCATCACTGCAGCTCATTATGAGCATCTTAAAAGCAGAGATCATGTCTTATTTATGCTTCATTTTTCAAGCACTTAGGACAATGCTACATGTTTCTAGAATTAAATTGCACAAACTATCTGTGGTGTCCTTATTTAGCAAGAAAAAAGAAAGCCAATTTATAATTAAAATTCCAGCTAGGTGCTTTCAAGAATAGCAGCCATTTCAGAAGAAAACAGTAACCATGCCAAAATACTTTCAGTAGGTATTAAAACATGATGAAATACCTATCAGTAATATTAGTACGTGAACATAATCTGTGCTCATTAAAAAGCTTTCACTAGGATAAAATCAGAAAAGCTGTCATGGTTTAGCAACTCCTAAAACAAGGAGAGCTTTGTTTTTTGATAGAAATCAAAACTGGTATATCCACTTGACTAGAGGCATCATTCTCATGATATTTTAAAGCCAAAAGTAATATAATTTCATAAAACTATTTTTGTATGGTTATATTAATTTTATATGTAGATGTCTAACTATTTATTTGTTATCCAACACAGAGAACTAAGTAATGTTTAAAAGGAATATATGAAGTCAACAGCATAACCACTACAAAAACAAGACAGTGTTATTTCCTTTTAATCACAACTTAAAAATTTTGTGTCTTCCATGCTGTTTGACCTCAAGTGGAGTTAACATGTCTTTTATTTTTCCAAATTAAGGTATAATTTACATAGAAAAATTACACAGATTTTAAACAAACCATTTGATGAGTTTTGTCAATGCATACACCAATGCATATTCATCAAGATATAAAATGTTACTAACACCTCAGAAGGTTCTCTCATGCACCTTCCAGTGATTTTCCATTCCCCTCCCACCACCACCAGAAGCAGTCACTTTTCTGACTTCTATCACCATAGGTGAGTTTTTCCATGTTAAAGATTTGTATAACTCTTTTTGTAGGCATGTATTTTCATTTCTCTTTGTTAATACCTGGGATTGTTATTTCTGGGTTGTAAGGTAGAGATACATTTAGTTTTATGAGAAACTCAAACAGATTTCCAAAGTGGTTGTACCACTTTTTTAAATGTATTTATTTTGTTGTTGTCGTTGTTGAGAATATACACAGCAAAACATACACCGATTCGGCAGTTTCTACATGTACAGTTCAGTGACACTGATTACATTCTTTGAATTGTGCAACCATTTTCACCTCCTTTTCTGAATTCTTTCTCCTCCATTAACACAAACTCATTACCCTCTAAGATTCCTGTCTAATCTGTCCAGTTACTGTTGTCAGTTGTTTTTTTTTTAACATTTTATCATGCTTTAGGTGAAATTTTACATATCAAATTATTTTCCCATTCAATAGTTCATACACAAGTTGTTCCCTGACATTGGACGCAATCCCTGCAATATGTTAGCACCTTCCTCATTTCCACCTTGGTTTCCCTGTTCCCATTCATTTAGTTTCCCTTGCGCTTCCTACTTTCTCATCTTTGCTTTTGGACAAACATTTCCCCCCTTGTCTGAATAGCTGATTGTTCTAGTGGACTAATTGTTTCCTTGCATCTTTGGTTTTCCTCACTCTCCTTTGCTCCAATGGGAAGAGACCAATACTTGCGTCTTAGATGGCAGCTCGTAAGCCGCTACTTACCTTGGTGGAATGTAGAACACTATCTTTATGAACTATGTTGTGCCATTTGACCTAGATGTCCCCCCAGACTATGGTCCTTAGCCTTCAAGTCCATTATTTCAGTCTTGCAGGTGTTTGGTAATGACCAAGTAGTTTCCATAGCTGTGCTATATATGTGTGTGTGTGTGTGTGTGTGTGTGTGTGTAAATATATGCATATATGTATAAAAAAAAAGGGTTTTTTTTATATATCTGCAGTACATATAAATATGTATGTAGAAATATCCACAACCATAGCTATATATGTGCACGGGTGTACTCTCGTAGAACCTCCTTCACCTGTTTATCATATGTATCTACCTATGTATCAACTCATAAATTATTGTTTATTCCTATTGCTGCAGGTTTATATATATGCTATAGTATTTACTGTAGTTGGCCTTTATCCTTGTTTACCTCTCAGTGTACCTTTTGCCTTGGTCACACTGTGCTGACTTCACCCATATTGTGTATTGCCTTTCCATTCATCAAAATTAACACGTCTGCTAACTAGTTAGTAAGTTTCCATCCCTCCCCTTCTGGTAACCATCAAAGAATGTTTGTTTCTGTAGGTAAACCTATTCTTGAATTTTTATAGTAGTGGCCTCCTACAATATTTATCCTTTTGTGATTGACCTATTTCATTCAGCATAATGTCCTCCAGTTTCATCCTTGTTGTGAGATGTTTCCCAAATTCATCATTATTCTTTATCATTACATAGTATTCCATTCTGTGTATATACTACATTTTGTTTATCCATTCATCCATTGGTGGGCACTTAGGTTGTTTCCATCTTTTTGCTATTGTGAATAATGCTGCAATGAACGTAGGTGTGCCTGTGTCCATTCAAGTGATGGCTCTTATTTCTCTAGGATATATGCTTAGGAGTGGTGTCCTGGATCATATGATATTTCTATTTCTATCTTTTTAAGAAAACGCCGTACCATTTTCCATAATGGTTGTATCATTTTACATTCCTACCAGCAGTGTATAAGAGTTTCAATCTCCCCAGAACCTCATCAGCATTTGTTGTTTTCTATTTTTTGATCAGTGCCATTCTTGCTGGGGTGAGATGGTATGTCATTGTAGTTTTGATTTCCATCTCTCTAGTGGCTAATGATGGCAAGCATCTCTTCATGTGTTTGTCAGCTGCTTGAATGCCTTCTTTGGTGAAGTGTCTGTTCATGTCCTTTGTCCATTTTTTTTAATTGGACTGTTTGTCTTTTTGTTGTTGAGGTGTTGAAGTTTTCTATAAATTTTAAAAATTAGACCTTTGTCAGATATGTTGTTGTCAAAATTTTTTTCCCAGTCTGCCTGAAGAAGTCTTTTGATGAGCGTAAGTATTTAATTTTTAGGAGGTCCCAGTTGTCTAGTTTATCTTCTGCTGTTTGTACATTTTTAGTTATGTTTGATAGTCTATTTATGCCATGAATTAGGGCTCCTAGGTTTGTTGCTGTGTTATCCTCCATGAACTTTAAGTTTTAGGTTTTACATTTAGGTCTTTGATCCACTTTGAGTTAGGTTTTGTGTATGATGTGAGGTAGGGATCCTGTTTCATTTTTCTGCAAATGGATATCCAGTTTTTCCAGCACCATTTGTTAAGGAGACTATCTCTTCCCCATTTAATGGACTTTGACTATCTGTCAAAGATCAGCTGTCCATACATGGATAGGTTTACTTCTGAGTTCTTAATTCTGTCCCATTGATCTGCGTCCATCATTATACCAGTACCGGGCTGTTTTGACTATTGTGGCTGTATAGTAGGTTCTGAAATAGGGAAGTGTGAGACCGCCTATTTTGTTCTTCTTCAATAATGTTTTATTTATCTGGGTGTTGTCAATTTGATCTTGTATAGATAGTTCTTAAAAGAGCATAACGCTCAAGGCAGATTTTTTTTTACAAGTTAAGCTAAACTATTGTTTGGTTTTAAGAAGGCTTCAGGGGATATTTTTGGTTTAAGTTTTAAGATTATCTCAGGGCAATAGTTTCAGGGTTTTATCCAGCCTCCATGGCTCCAGAAAGTCTGAAGTCCGTGGATTGTAACATTTTACACTCCTACCAGCTGTGGAGAAGTGTTTCTATTCCCCTTCATCCTAGCCAACATTTGGTATCCTTGATCTTTTTAATATGGCATTTGTATTTCATTGTGATTTGAATTTTATTCTCCCTGATAAGTAATGTTGTTGATCACTTCTTTATGTTCTTAATGGCCATTCATGTATCTTCCACTGTCTAAGTGTTCAAATGTTTTGCCCAATTTTATTAAATTGTTTGAGATCTTTATATATTCTGGATACGAATTCTTAGAGGTAGAAAAAATATTTGACAAAATCCAACATCCATTCATAATAAAAACTCTCAGCAGTCTAGGAATAGAAAGAAACTTCTTTAGTCTGATTAAAGACATCTGCATAAATTTTAACAGCTATTGTCACACTTAATGGTGAAAGAATAAATTATTTTCTCCTAAGATCAAGAACTAGGTGAGAATGTCCACTGTCACCACTTCTGTTCAATACTGTACTTGTAGTCCTAAGCAGTACAGTAAGGACAAAAAAAAAGGAAAGAAATAAAAGGCATCCAGATTGAAAGGGAAGAACTAAAATTGTCTTTATATTTAGCTAACAAGGTTGTGCACATAGAAAATCCTAAAGAACTTATAAAAATACTGTTAAAATCAAAAAGTGAACATGCAGAAGTTTCATGACACAAAGACAATATACAGAAGTCAGTTGTATTTGTATATGAATAACTAAAGCAATGAATAATTTTAAGATTAAATTTAAAAAATACAATTTACAATAGCATCAAAAATACATAAAATTCTTAAGAATAAATGAAAATGTGTGAATACCTGCACACTGAAAGCTACAAAGGATTGATGAGAAAAATTAAAGAAGGTTTAAATCAATGGAGAAGTATTCTAAGATGTCAGTTCTCCCCGAGTTGATCTATAGGTTTAACAGAATTCCAAGAGGAGTTTTTTTAGAATTTGACAACCTGATTCTAAAATTTACATTGGAATTCAGAGTAGCTAGAATAGCCAAAACAATCTTGAAGAAAGAAAAACAAAGTTAGAAGATTTCAAGACTTTCTATAAATCGTCAGTAATCAAGCAAGTGTGTTTTGGTATCAGGGTAGATAAATAGATCAATGGAACAGAATAGAGAGTCCAGAAATAGACCTACACATACACACTCTATTGATTTTTGACAAAGGTGTCAAAGGAATCCTATGAATAAAAGAAAGACCTTTCAATAAATAGTGATGGAGTTCATGGATACTCATATGGAAAAATAAAAAATGAACCTCAATACCTACCTCACACTAGACACAAAAGTAACTTTAAATAGATCATAAATCTAAAAGCTAAGACTATAAACTTTTAGGGGACAACAAAGGTAAACATCTTCATGAGCTTGTGAAAAATGTCTTAGAACACGAAAAGCACTAAGCATATAAGAAAAAAAAAGATAAATTGCAGTTCATCAAAATTAAAAACTGTCTTGAAAAGACATGATTAAGACAATGAAATCTCAAGTCACAGAATGGGAGAGAATATCCATAATACATATATCTGGCAAGAATTTTGTGACCATAATAAATATATATAATGATTTAAAAATGTAAACAGAATATTTTGAAATTATTTAACCTTATCAATGAGTATGTGGAATCTTACAATGAAAAGTCCATAGCAAGTGTCTTGCCCGAGACCCTTGTGGCTACCTCCCATCCATCTACAATACTTTTTTTTTTTTTTTCTTGCTCTTGTCTCTAAGGACCTCTTGCAGAACTAGCTTAAGAAAAGGGGAAGAGGGAGGGAGATGAAAGCCATTTTCCTTCAAGTTGTCTTATGACCCTGTAGTCCTCATCCATGTTATCTTCTCCTTTTGCAGCTTTGTCCCAGCAGTTATTCTACCTGTAGCTGCCAGATGGTTACATTATAATGTTAGAAAAATTTCAGATGGCATTTTACGTCCCCATCAGTTACTTGGATAATGATTGAAATAGTAAACGGGCGTGAGTGGTCTGTTACTGGTCCTAAAATAGGCAGAAGGGAGGGTGCTATTGCCTTTGCCAAATCAGACGTAAGAACAGTATCAGAATTTAACAAGAATTGTTAGGGTAGGGACTGATAGGAGCCCGCCTTGTTATGGAAAGAGTTTTGCACTGTTTATAACCCAGAATAGCCTATGCCCCATAAGCCTCCCAGCCTGGTTCTTCCCATGCCAGGGATAAATTGGTTCATCTCACAGGGACAGTCTGATCAGTTGATAGTGGCTGCCTAGAGCACTATGTAGAGGAGGATTTTGAAGCCAAATTCAACAAAGATGGTGTGATCAATTGCCAGTGCCTGCATGGGCATAGGACAAGATGTTGCAGCACATGGCTTTCCACTTCCTTGTCTGTATAGAACACCTGGTTGTGTACAGGGTGCCTGATGTAGGAATCTGGGCAGCAACTGAGATTTTGAATTTGTAACCACTGTGGCTTCCATATTGCCATCCACGATTGTAAGCCTGAAATTAAAATGGAAGCTGTACAACATTTTCGTTGTTCTGCTAGCCTCCCATCAGTTTCTTCCCTTTGTCCATCAATGCTTTTTAAAAGTTTGGTTCTCCATTTCACCTTACTGCATGAAATTGATATCTAATTGCCAATGACAAATACAATTATTTCCTTGATCACTTCCAGGAAAGAAAGTAAATTCCTCATACTTCATCAAATATAACTACTTTAATCAGAATGTACCTTATTAATATTAATTATATACTTAGAACTTGTATAAAAGTTCTGTATGTCTTCAACACAACTTATCCACATTAATTCTGATGTTACTTCTGAGCCAGGAAAAAAAAAAATTAGAATTTTTCTTGTCCTCAGTGGAGATGGAAGATTTTAAAAGAAACCATTACTATAAGCATGTAAATTGCAGTTCAAATTCAAATTTTAGCCTTGAATTCATCCCTACTGCCCACCCCTCCCCGCCAAGAATTTGACAGAATTAGTGGGCATTTACTGCAAACCAGTTGTATTTGCTCCTGACCCTGATTTTATAGAGAAAGGGAAAATATCTCTCTGTAATTCTGAGCTATGCCCCTAAGACTCTGTATGTATTTGTTATATCTTTGTTTAAGCCCATCTGCTCACTTTTTTGTGTAGTTTTCTGCGATTATAGGAGTCAGAGAAGTCATTTAGATAATATAAAGAAGTCAACAGAAATTTAAATTATATTAAGCCTTATGTCAGTTGCTCATAATCTAAGATTTGAATAAAAAAATTAAATAAATGTCTGGTATTTTAAATAAAAAATGGAGGTGATTTCTAAGAAAAAAAAAAAAACTAGTTTTTGCTTTTGTTTTGTTTTGTTTTTGTTTTTTAGCTTTCAAATGCCCTGGGTCTTAACTGTTATGGAATAGCTTTACCAAAACCCTAGAAGCTAGGAAGGATAGGCCAGGTTGTCTTCAACTGCATTATTCAATGCAGTTATTCAATTATTCAATTGGCCATTTCTCAGTTAACCAAATCAGTTTAGATATCCAAATGCAATATCCATCCCTTTCTTTTTTCTCCTAGAGACCTGATGACTCTGGTTATTCGTATTGATTTAATTAACCACCTAATTCCCAAATATCCACTCTATGTTTTGCTTTGTACATCTTGGAAAGTAATCTTATTAGTGTCTCAGGTATATAACATACTGTTCTGTGCATCGTAGTAACAGGTGACCCCTAGAAATGTATCTGAGATGTGACTACAACCTGCGCAGAGAATGTGACTATTCTGCCCAGAAAATCCTTTGATTTGCAGCTTCAGACACTGTTAGTAAAGCTGATTCTGAGCCTGGAAGTTGCCCTGAAGCCTTCACCCCCAGCACTTCACCCCAGGCTGGCCAGTCTACTGTGCAATGCTCTTAGCCAACCACATCAAGACAATGCCTTTTGAAGATATATTTCCATACACCTTTAAAACATTTCACCTGTCTTCTCTGTTTATCAATTTTATACTGTTTCATCTCAACCTGTAAAGCTTCTCTAGGTCCCCTGATGGTGGCTATTTTTTGTATCTGCTCAGTCTAATTGAGCTGTAGAAAGTCACCCATCATTTCAGGGCTATCAAGCTGGTCATCTTTCAGAACCTAAATGTTACCAAGTCTTTTTTGCCATTTAATGTAGGTCACAAGTAAAACTGATGCAAGTAACATGACAGTTTTGCTAATCCAGACCTCCTAGGAAAATACAGAAGTATTATTCTGCAAGACCATGCTACTCTGTTTATTCCTTTGGCATTTGTGGTAAACATTGCTTGTGCTCAGTAATATTTCCTGTTCTTTGACCCTTTCTGAATATATATGAGCAGTAAACCGCCCTGCCTCTTTGATGTTCCATGTGGCTAGGTGACTTGCTTTAGTCAATGAAATACGTCTGAAGTATGATGTATTTTTCTTTGGATGGAAGCATTTAAGAGCTAAGGGGCCCTGGTGGCACAATGGTTAAGTGCTCGGCTGCTAAATGAAAGGATGATCATTTGAACCCACCCAGAGGCTTTGCAGAAGAAATACCTGGCAATCTGCTCCCATAAAGATTAAAGACTAGAAAATGCTATGGGCAGTTTTCCTCCGTCACATGGGGTCACTTTCAGTTAGAATCTACTCAATGGCACCTAACAACAACGACAACATTTAAGAACTAGTGCTCAGTTTTCCATACTCTCCTCCTTTGCCATAGCCAAGACGGAAGGCTCACGTTGAGATGGTGACAACATAAAGAGAATGCAAGTTGCTGAGACACCACATGTAGGACAGCCACAGACACAGCAGGCTTCTTGTATGAGATGAAATTTTATTGTTTAAGCCACTAAGATTTGGGGATTAATTGTTACCACAGTCTAACCAGCCTATGAGAATTCATTTAGTATTCCAGATAATTTATAGCTGTTGCCAGAGAGGTTGATGGCTGTGTAGTCCTATGCAAAACTGTAAAATGGAGGAGCTCATCTTTATTGAACTTCATTTCCCTTTCTATACCCCTTCCCACCTGCTGGCAGCTAGTGCCATAATGCCGTTTCCAGTTACATCACTTGACCCCTGCCTGACCTCTTGGCAAAGTGCCATAGGCTAAAATGTTTATTTCCCCATTATGTCTGGTTTTAAATAGATTATTTGGCGAATATCCAACAATTGGTCTAATCCAATGGAGGAAACCTAACAGTGTGTATGCTTTGCTCATGACTTTTTTCCTATTTAAACAAGCAAGCATTTGCTAGCACCGAATATAAGCCAGACATTACAAATGGAAAAATTAATAATAATATAGTTCTGTCCTCAAAAGAATGACAGAGTAATATTGCAGTTAAACATAGAGCTATTTATCATATAGTGTGATTATTGCAATGATAGACGTATGCACAGGGTACCTAGGGTGGAGGGCAGTTGGCGAATGTGTTCCTGAATAATCAGAAACTCAAAAGTCTGGTGGAAGTGGAAAGAATACTCCAGGCTAAGGGAAAAAGCCTGTTAAAGGCTTGGAAGTAAACCACATTTCTACGTGTGCAGAGAAGCTTCTTTGAGTTCATCTGTTATGAACCCTTTCCTTATTTCTTGCCCCTTAAATACCCTGGTGGTGTAGTGGTTAAGTGCTACAGCTGCTAACCAAGAGGTCGGCAGTTTGAATCCACGAGATGCTCCTTGGAAACTCTATGGGGCAGTTCTATTTTGTCCTATAGGGTTACAATGAGTTGGAATCGACTTGATGGCAACCGGTTTGGTTTTTGGTTCTTTAAATACTGATATTCTGCTGTCTGTGGCTCTTGTATTACTGCGCATGCTCATATGACCCATGACGCTAATTTTATCTTCTGTGTTGTTATCTTCCCAATCTGTCCTCTTACCACAGACCTCCCTTCTGGACCCCTACACACCCATATATTCAGCTTCCTGGTGGACTTTGCCTCCCAAGAGCCAAGTTCAGTGCTCTTTCCTCAACCTAGGAATAAAACAACAGTAGTGATTATCCCTGACAATTATAAAAGCACTTTATAATTTACAAAGCACTTTCGCATACATTATCTCACCAGCTGCTTCCTTAATGTAATAGCAGCAGTGGGCAAAAAACGGTGTCACTACTGACAGCTCTTTTCTGACCTTGGTCTCCCAGCCCCACCTACTAAAAACACGAGAGCAGCTGGATGAGAGCTGATTAGAGGTTGGAAGCTGACCTCTTGTAGGGACCAGGAGAGTGTGACAGCAGTAGTTACCACCTCTACCTTCTCCATCTCCATGGGGGCAATACAGTAAGCCAGAGGTTTCATGGCAGAATGTGGGAGGCTGCGTAGAGCATTAAGACTTCTCATGGCCTGCTTAAGCTCAGGCTGAGGGTGGCAGGCATCAGCATGTGGGAGGTTAAGCACTTATCTACTCTCCCCCCACTCTTCTGATTTCTCATTTCTTACAGGCATTAACTATCATTTTGAAAGTTCCAGTGGGTTAATTAAATTCTTCTAGTGTTGATGCTAAGAAAGCTGAAACATTTTCAACTGAGATTGACACTACTCAAGACATAGGCTTCACTGATGTTTGTTCAGTAACACTCCAATATGTCACAGGATTGCTGAGAGAACATCTGAGAGCTATAATGAGCTAAAAGTCAAGTACAGGGGAAAATGTGTTCCAGACTGCTGCAGATGTTCTCAAATCAAATCATATTTCTGTGAAATACCATATATTCAGCTGTTGAAGGATGCAACAAGAAAGGATGGCTCAATTGATTTGCACTGTTTAAAAAAAATTCACCCTAGATTATATAATTTTTTTTTTTCACTTTTAAATCAATTAATAACAGATGCACTTGATTCTAATGAGACTCGAGGGTGATTTTCCTAGGCTAAGAGGAATACTTCAACTAGTTGAGGTAGGTTTTAAAGCCTAGAAAAGGCAATTGAAACATGAAAACAAAGTAGAATCGAAGGACAGACACTCTAACAGACCCACACCTGTGCCTTTATTCCTCGTTTCTACATTTGTCATAAAAATCGAGCAGCTGTATGTTGAATTAATTCACCAAGATTCCGATAATCCTATCGGTGATGCTTTGCTGATGATGGTTCATTCTGCCCCTTCTGGGAAGCCCAAAGGAATCTAAGCAGGAGGGGTCAAGAATGTTTTAGTAGATGCATCTTCCCCCCCCGCCCCAGTGGTTAACTTCATAGTTCCAAAAGGCTACCTGATTAAAAGTAATTTGGATATGAAAATGTGTGTCCAAACATCAGTGAAGCCTGTGTCTTAAGAAGTGTCAATCTCAGTTGAAAATATATATGTATTTTTAAGCCCTCATCAACTAATATCTCATCATACAAATGGACTTGTACATCACCATAGTTTAGATAGCCTGGCCCGTGCTTGAGAATAATATTTCCTGCAAGCCAGGGTAAGGAAAAAACAGCAGAAGGCCACAATGCGATACCCTCCACACCTACAAGAAAGGCAAAATTAAGTGACAACATCAAATGTTGTCAAGGTTATGGAGCAGCTAGACCTCTCATACTTTTGCTAATGAGAGTATAAAATGGTATAACCATTTCAGGCAACTCTTTGGTAATTTTTTATAAGATCTAACAATTCACTGTTAGCTATTTATCTAAGAGACATAAAAACATACGTCCATAATCTTTGAGGAAACCCTGGTGGCGTACTGATTAAGTGCTACAGCTGCTAACCGAAGGGTCGGCAGTTCCATGGATGAATCTCAAAAACATTATATTAAGGGAAAGAAGCCAGAGACACAAAAGAATACTTACTAAATAATTCTAATTATGTATAATTGTAAGTAAATGAAAAACTAATCTATTGTATTAGAAATCAGAACAATGGTAGGTAGAGATTGACTGGAAGGAGGCATAAGGGAATTCACTGGGATGACGAAAATGTCATATCATGATTGGGGTAATAGTTTTGGGAGTGTATAAGTCCTCAGACTTAAAATGCACTCACAATCTGTGCATTTTATTATGTGTAAGTATACATAAATACTGAGCCCTGGTGACACAGTGGTTAAGAGCCTGGCTGCTAACCAAGAGGTTAACAGTTTGAATTTGCCTGCCACTCCTTGGAAACCCTGTAGGGCAGCTCTACTCTGTCCTATAGGGTTGCTATGAATCAGAATCGACTCAACGGCAATTTTTTTTTTAATCTACATAAATACATTGGAAACCCTGGTGGCATAGTGGTTAAGAGCTACAGCAGCTAACCAAAATGTCGGCAGTTTGAATCCACCAGGTGCTCCTTGGAAAACCTATGGGGCAGCTCTACTCTGTCCTATAGGGTTGCTATGAATTGGAATCGACTCAACAGCAATGGGTTTGGTTTTTTGTTTATAAATAAAAAAAAAAAATTTTTTTTAATAAATACATTAAGGTAATTTAAAAAAGAAAGTAAACAACTAACTCTGAAGAAGCTAGAGGATAAGCATTCGGTAATACTTCTAGGAACAAAATAAGACATATCATGTAAGAAAAACTAAAAACATTTTGTGTCCAAATTGCTTTTAATCAGATAGCCTTTGGGAACTAAAAACCTTATGAAGTTAACCATTGGAAAAAAATAAATGGTACCTAGATAAAAATCTTGGCTGGAAACCGGCTTAAGGAAAACGTATGGCTAGGGGCATAAACAAATGTACTTCCCTCTGCCAACTTGCCAACAGCTGGCTGTGGAATGGGAATACTTTAGGCATTGCACGTCAGGGAGACTGGCTAGGACTTAGAAAGAGGAGGCACACAGCTGGCTCCTTGAGGAGTGGGGCAGTTAGTGAATGTACTATCACAATTCAAATGAGAAACTGCTTCTTAAAGATGGAAAATTTGATTAGGTCCTTTAGTAGACCTTCGACTTGCTTTGCTTTGTAGGATCAGCCAGTGCCTGTAGCCTCTGTTAACAAAAGCTGGCCTTGCCTGAGTGAGGCCAAGGCTCTCAGCACAGAGCCTTAAATTGATTGCTGATACCTGCAGGGCTGGACTCTTTTGCCTTCATGTCCTACCCACCCTTACACAAACAAACCCCCTGGGAATTTTGCTGGATATTTTAAGCCAAATACATTTCTAATGGTTTAATATATGCATTGACATTTTGTCTTGTAATAGCATTATTATTAATGGATAATGAAATTATAACATTTATAGAACTAAAGACCAAACACTTGAGGTTGAATTTCTGTTCGCTCAGGGCTGGTGCATTTTATGGGAAATTGCTGTTGCAAAGTCATAAAGAGTCAAAAACTATATTTTGATCCTGGTTTTTTGTTTTGTTTTGTTTTTCCTTCAAGTTTCTGCTTTGGTGCTTCCTATTATCTAAACTGCGTAACCTAAAAAAATTATGACTGGAAATAAGTATCACATGCCTTTTCTGGGCTCATATAATTTTTGTAACAGATTCAAATCTTGGTATTAATTAGCATTATTTTACATATTTCTGCCAGTTGAGAAATTTTAATTTGAGCTGGGATCTTAATCATTTATGCATTTATCTATTCATTCAACAAATACTGAGTATTTGCTACATGTCAGTCACTATGGTAGATAATTGGGATTGAGTGATGAACAAGACAAACCTCTCTTATCATGGAAAGATGGTCATTAAAAGAAGAACTGCAAAAGAAAAAAAATAATAACAGTAATAAACTCTAAGTACATTACCAGGTACCACAGAGTCGATTCCAACTCACAGCAACCTTGTGGGTGTGTCAGAGTAGAACTGTGCTCCATAGAGTTTCAGTGGCTGATTTCGCAGAAGTAGATCTCCCAGCCTTTCCTCTGAGGCAACTCTGTGTGGACTCAAACTGCCAACCTTTCAGTTAACAACCAAGAGCATTAACCTTTGCACCAAAGAGCAGATAAATTCATTAAAATCAAAAAACCAAACTCATTGCCATCAAGTACATTCTGACTCATAGTGACCTTATAAGGACAGAGTGGAACTGCCCCATAGGGTTTCTGAGGAATGGATAGTGGATTTGAACTGCATACATTATGTAATTATAAATAAATACACACACACACAAACATATATTTGTTCCCATTTTACAAAAGTGGAAACCAAGGCTTAAAGAAGCTCAGTTATTTAGTGGTAGAAGCAAGATGCAAACCAATTATGTCTATTAGAAAAACTGTGCCCTTAAGCACTTTATACCTCCTCTCAACATAAGTGCTGTTATAATATCAGAATTATGAATGCAGAAAGGAACAGTGTCCATCTCATCCTGGGACATCAGGAGGGGACAGATGCACCAAGTCTTGAGGAATGAAAACCATATAAGCTTTATGTAAACGTCCCCATTAATTCCAATCTATAGGCCATGATTGTGGTCAAGTGATCACTTGTGGAAATTACTACATTTTTATTATTAGAGGAGCCACGTTACAAATCTGTTAGATAATTAGTTCCATCCCCTGAAGGGGCACAGGCTTCATTCTTAGTTTGAGCTCTTAGGTGCTATTGTCTTTTAGCATAAATCCCAGCAAATCTTTGTGAGTTTTACTTTTTACATTTCCTTCGTCTGTGACGAGAAGATTCTATTAGCAACCCTGGCACCTTCCATTAAAGTCTACAACTTCCAACTGCCAGGAAGGGATAATGAAGTGGTAAATTTAATTTGCTACCAAAATATGTAAGGCAGAGATATCTAAGCGAATTTATAGCATAAGCTATGTCTTTCCTCTTAGCATTAACAAAAGTTTTATGGCAGGTTTTCAAAATCAATGCGACGAAAACAAATTTATATGAATTTCCACGCACAGAAATCAGATTTATAACTGTATCGAATCATCTCTTTCCTCCTCTTCTTAGGCTGATCAGAATCTAATACAATACGCTTTCAGTATTTCATTACTTGAAGGATAACAAATAACTGTTAACCAGCCTAAGGAACTCATTAATACTTGTAATTTGGAATTGATAAAATTTATAAAAACTGAATCCCCTTCTCTTTGGGTTAGAAATCTTACTTAAGGGATATGAGAAAAGAGGATATCATCTATGTACTGATTGTGACAATGAGGGGGCTTCAAGTTCCATGATACACAAAATCCACTTCCCTCCCCCAATAATTTTCTTATTTTTCTAAAAACAAAACAAAAAAGCCCATTACCATCGAATGAATTCTGACTCTAGTGACCCTATAGAACAGAGTAGAACTACCCCATGGGGTTTCCAAGGAGTGGCTAGTGGATTTGAAATGCTAACCTTTTGGTTAGCAGCCAAACTCTTAACCACTGCACCACCAGGGCTCTAGACATTAGCAATTCCCACCTCAAGAATTCCATCGTTTCAGTGAACTTTATCTTTCAGGATCTTGTCATTAGTACTGGTTTTGTTATTCCAGCTGGCCTGTGATGCCATTAACTTGCACCCACTGAAGATGTACCAGACCAAATTCTGCTTCTACCATTCAGTGATGTATGTGTTTATCTTATAAAATGGACAAAGCTGTTATCAGCATGATACAGGGTTTCTTGCCTAAAGAAAAGTGGACTTAATAATTATGATGATGATAATAATAAAAATGGAGTACCTTCAGTTGGTTGTTACGTGGCATTGCTCTGAGGGCTTTTTATGTTATCTTTCTTACAACAGTCCATATTAAGTAGGAATCATTATTCTCTTTTTACTGTTGAGAAAAGCAAGGCTCAGAGGAGTTAAGAAAGTTGTTCACGGTCCTACACTAGTAAGAGGCAATATTCTTGCCCAGATCTGTATGTTCACAAAACCTGCATACTTGACTATTAGGCTTCAATGCCTCTGCCTGTCTTCCTGTGCAGAGAAGATCATTGATTCTGCAGCTTTTGATATGATCATGGGATGGAAGATAACTGATTAAAAAAAAAAAAAAAATTAGATTCTATTAATCTGTGGACAAGATGGTGAAGTTTCCACCTCTCTCTCAGTGACATGCAGGAGTCGATTATACAGGTGTCTGTAAACACATCTTCATATCAAGGGCATTTTCCCCCCAAGGATCTTACCTTGCAAAGAAATGGATGCTTCATCTAAGATACAGTGTAAGAAGTATGCCAATGTGTAGACATTTTGATTTGGAAAATAAATAATAAATGTTGGATAATCTTGACCTCATCAGTAAATATTGCCCTTTAGAGCTACCAGATTAAAATGATAGTGATTGGACCAGTCCCTAAGAAAGTAATTGTAAAATGGTTACAGGTGACAGGAAGTTCATAGGACTACTCAACTCCTATTTTGTTTCTATTTTCTCCACTAAGAAGAATCATCCTCAATCTGGGAAGAGTAGAAAAAAAATCATTAAATGGGAATTGAAGCCCTATCTCTCTATGAGCTAGTATGGTCAGGTAGTGCTTAGCCTCTTTAAATTTAAGTCTCCAGTCCCAGACAAATTGCATCCTAAGGATTTGAAAAAACTTAAAGATGTAATCAAAGCACAGCTACTGGTCATCTTTGAGAAATCATCATACAGGAGAAGAGCCAAAACTTTGGAACTGCACTGAATTACCCAAACGGTCAAATGGGAATTCTAAAAATCACTGAAGGTTAAAGTTGAATTTGGTCCCCTAGAAAATATCTCAACTCACTGGTTTAAAAAAAAAAAAGTTAATTGTAAAAAATGGGAAAGTAAACCATGTTCCTTTGGAATGAGGGGAGGAGTGTAGGGGAGGAGGAGTGAAAAGTCAACAAGCAGTTCATGCCAAATGTACCTCATTTCCTCTTTTGATAAATTTCTAGGCAATAGATAGCAATTATTAATTTTCACCTAGCTCTTACTAAATAAGCAGGTGCTAGGTGAAGTGCTTTACCTCAGTTACCTCATTTAACCTTCAAAGCAAACCTGTGAAGTAGGTCTTCCTGATATTTCTGCTTTGCAGATGAGAAAACAGAGGAAAGGCTAGTAAATGCTTTAGCTGGAATTTGAACCCAGATAACAGGAAATCAGAGCCCGAACCACAAATCATACTGCATTGCCTCTCAATAGGGTGAAGAACTTCTGCTAGCAAGGTGTACTTTGGTGTCTAGAAGGTATTTGTCAGTTTAAGAGGTCCCTAGGTAGTGCAAATGGTTTGCAGTTGTCTTAGTCATGTAGTGCTGCTATAACAGAAATACCACAAGTGGGTGGCTTTAACAAAGAGAAATTTATTCTCTCACAGCCTAGCAGGCTAGAAGTTCAAATTCCAGGTGCCAGCTCTAGGGGAAGGCTCTCTGTCTGTCTCTCTGTTGGCTCTGGGGGGAAGGTCCTGTCATCAATCTTCTGCTGGTCTAGGAGCTTCTCAGTGCATGAACCCTGGGTCCAAAGCACACATTTTGCTCCCAGCTCTCCATTCTTTTTTTTTTTTTTTATTAATTTTTATTAAGCTTCAAGTGAACGTTTACCATTCCAATCAGTCTGTCACATGTAGGTTTACATACATCTTACTCCCTTCTCCCACTTGCTCTCCCCCTATTGAGTCAGCCCTTACAGTCTCTCATTTCGTGCCAATTTTGCCATCTTCCCTCTCTCTCTATCTTCCCATCCCCCCTCCAGTCAAGAGTTGCGAACACACTCTCCAGTGTCCACCTGAGTTAATTAGCACACTCTTCATCAGCATCTCTCTCCCCCCCACTGACCAGTCCTTTTCATGCAGCTCTCCATTCCTGATGGTATGAGGTCTGTCAGTTTGTCATACTGTGGGGGCTTGTGTGTTGCTGTGATGCTGGAAACTATGCCACCAGTGTTCAAATACCACCAAGGTCACCTATGGTGGACAGGTTTCAGCTGAGCTTCCAGACTAAGATAGACTAGGAAGAAGGACCTGGTGGTCTACTTCTGAAAAAATTAGCCAGTGAAAACCTTATGAAGAGCAGCAGAACATTGTCTGATGTAGTGCCGGAAGATGGGGCCCTTGGCTTGGAAAGCACTCAAAATACGACTGGGGAAGACCTGCCTTCTCAAAGTACAGTTGACCTTAATGATGTGGACGGAGTCAAGCTTTTGGGACCTTCATTTGCTGATGTGGCACGACTCAAAATGAGAAGAAACAACTGCAGGCATCCATTAATAATTGGAAAGTGAAATGTATAAAGTATAAATCTAGGAAAAATGGAAGTCATCAAAAATGAAATGAAACACATAAACATCCATATCCTAGGCATTAGTGAGCTGAAATGGACTGGTACTGGCCATTTTGAATCAGACAATTTTATGGTCTACTATACCGGGAATGATGAAGAATGATGTCACGTTCATCATCAACGAGAATATTTCAAGATCTGCCCTGAAGTACAACACTATCAGTAATAGGATAATACCCATACACCTACAAGGAAGACCAGTTAATATGATTATCATTCAAATTTATGCACCAACCACTAATGTAAGGAGTGTGCCGATGTGTAGACATTTTGAGTTGGAAAGTAATAAATGTTGGATAAGATGAAGAAACTGAAGATTTTTACCAACTTCTATAGTCTGAAATTGATCAAACATGCAATCAAGATGCCTTGATAATTGATAATTACTGGTGATTTGAATGCAAAAGTTGGAAACA
Source organism: Elephas maximus indicus (assembly GCF_024166365.1). Taxonomy (NCBI): domain Eukaryota; kingdom Metazoa; phylum Chordata; class Mammalia; order Proboscidea; family Elephantidae; genus Elephas; species Elephas maximus. The sequence continues at coordinate 143,521,168 of NC_064821.1, forward strand.
AAGAAGGATCGGAAGTTGGAAAATAGGGTCTTGGTGATAGAAATGACGCTGGAGATCACATGATAGACTTTTGCAAGAACAACTTCTTCATTGCAAATACCTTTTTGAACAAGGTAAATGGCGACTATACACGTGGACCTCGTCACATGGAATACACAGGAATCAGATAGACTACATCTGTGAAAAGAGATGATGGAAAAACTCAATATCATCAGTCAGAACAAGGCCAGAGGCAGTATTTCATTATGCTGAACATGGGGTGGACATGAGTTGGAACTGACTCAGCGGCACCTAACAACAACAACGTGAATACTGAATGAAAGTAACGAACTTCTGAAAGAAAGGACTAGAAGCTTTCCAGAGATAAGTAAAACGAAAAACTACAAATGTGTACATTTTAGACATAACTAATTTAAAATGTGGGATGTTTAGTCACTTGAGTGAGATTATACCTTTATGCTATAATATTAAAATGCTTGTTTTGCTATAAAGTTATTAATATGAACACATTTCATGGAGCTGTTCAACCTACTTAAGATAATTAATAGCTTTCAAGTATTCTATCAAAATTCATATAAAAACCCAAACTGAAAGAGCTGTTTTAAATGAGCATTTGTTAGAAATTACTTTCAGTGGATATGCTTGAAAATACACAATTCATACAGATTATTGAGATTTTACTGTAGGCTTTTATAGAATATGGAGAGTACCATATCCCTATGGATATAATTTGATCTCAGTTATGCAATCATTTTCTCATTCTACCTGTGTCTATTGAGAATCTCTCATTAGTTGCTTACTGATCTTACTCTAGAGACTCAAAAGCAATTATGTCCAAGAATTGTACGGCGTCAAGAAGTGGTAACTTACAGGAATGGAGTCATATGTGCTTTAATTTTTAAATCTAATACCAGGACACTAAATAAATTCAGAGACTATATAAATATGATGCAGATATTTCACAGAAGGGTATTTTGTTCTTTTTGTGGCCTAAATGATCTTAACTTTTAATTAGCTCTAAGACTTTGGAAAAATATAAATTATTCATTGGACTTCTTCAGAAAGGAAAAAAAAAAATTTCTACCAGAAAGCTTGATATATAAATCTTTTCATGAAGAGCCTCATCTAAAGCATAATTCCATGTTTTCATAAATATAACCTCTTGGTATCAAAAACACTCCCATTTCCTGTGTTGTCATTAAAAATCTGAAGTAATTCAAAACATTAGCAGTAATAAAAAAAAAAAAAAAAACCTACTGAAAATATAAGAAAATTGTCCCAAAAGCTCAAATATACTGTATTTAGATAATGCTCATGTATCTGCATGAAATTCAGGTTAATTAAAACTTTGAAGCAAAAGCACAGTCCACATGGCAAATCTTGGGATCCCTACTTATGTCTGGAAAGTTCTTAACACAAAATTTAATACGCTGCATGTAAGAGAGTTTGTACCTCTGATTTGAGAGAAAGGGGAAGTTTGGATGTAGGTAGCTGGTTCATTCACCTGCTAAGAGCTGAGGGAACAAGAAAGATAAACCATCAGGCATTTTAAGGAAACCCTAAGGGAAAAGTGGACTTTTTTCCACTTGTAAGAAGCCTCAGTTTTACTATTCAACTTTTTTAACCTGCCACTTTTCCTTAAGAGCCAAATTCTATGGACCATGTCATGGATTGAATTATGTCCCCCACCCCCCCCCCCCACAAAATGTATCAGTTTGTCTGGGGGCCATGATTCCCGGTATTGTGTGATTTTCCTATATATTGTAAATCCTGCCTCTGTGATATTAACAAGGGAGGATGGGCGGCAATTGTGTTAGTGAGGCATGGTTTCAATCTACAAAAGACTGGATTGTGTCTTGAGGCAATCTCTTGAGATATAAAAGAGAGAAGTGAGCAGAGAGACAGGGGACCTCATACTACCAAGAAAACAGTGCCTGGAGCAGGGTGTGTCCTTTGGACCCAGGGTCCTTGCACAGAGAAGCTCTTAGTCTGGGGGAAGATTGATGAGAAGGCCAACAGAGAAAGAAAGCCTTCCCCTGGAGCTGACACCCTGAATTTGGACTTTTAGCTACTTACTGTGAGAAAATAAACTTCTCTTTGTTAAAGCCATCTACTTGTGGTATTTCTGTCATAGTAGCACTAGATAACTAAAACAGACCAGAAGCAGGTGAATATAACAAAGTTATCCATTAGTTTCTCATATTGTTCAGAGGATCCAGTTTGTGGACTTCAGTGATAGTCCATTTGGAAAACCAGTTTAAATACACTTGCTTTAGGCTTCATATTTAATTTAAAAAGGGAAGAATAAAAATGTTTCTGTATATTCTAAATATATTGCCCTTTATTCACTGGCTTAGAAATATCCATAGCTCCTCAATGGTTGCAAGGGCTTTCAGAAGGTTAGAGTTCTTATAAAACCCCAAACTCATTGCTGTTCTGTGGTACATAGGGTTGCTATGAATCGGAGCTGACTCAATGTCACCTAACAGCAACAACACTGCTGTTGGGTTGACTCTGACTCATAGCGACCACACAGGGTAGAGTAGAACTACCCCATAGGGTTTCCAAGGCTGTAAATCTTTACAGAAGGAGCCACGTATTTCTTCCCACAGAGGGGCTTGTGGCTTTGAACTGCCATCCTTGCGGTTAGCAGCCAAGAGCTTAATCATTGGCCACCAAGGCTCCGGAGACCTTTGTAAAGGGTCTTTAATTTATTGTTACATTGAAACTGTTTGTTGTTTTCTTTTACTTGTGTCGATATAGTAGAATTAACGGTGGATTGCCCACAAAATGTGTGGGCTGTTTTCTGTGGCAGAGCTTCTAACATTAAAAGTGAAAACATTCAAAGACAGTGGTGTATATAGTTGAGCTGTTTGAGATGTTCCCTGCAGCCGTATAGAAAAGATGCTTTATTTAAGCAAAAATCCTTGGAGAAATTAATTGGTATGAGCCAGAAATTGTTCAGCCAATTTAATCACTAATCTGCTGTTGTTTCTAAATTGCATGAGATACAGAAGGAAGTCTGTCTTCCTCAAAATCAGACAATTCAAGATATGAACACAGGATGGAATTTAGCACTATATGCTAAAATGTCTGCGTGAAATTATACAAGTTTTGCTTGGGGGGAGGGGGTGGGAAGGAGATGGGCCAAATCGTTAAACATGCTAATTCACTTTTGAGGGAATTTTGCGAAGTTAACTGAGGCTATCCTGAAGCTATTTGAAAAATTAACTTGAGAACCGTGACCAGGCTCAAATTTCTGTTTTCAAAAATTTTTAAGAATTGAGCTTTGGGAAAAAAATAAATAAAAGCAGTAATTAAAGCTTATATTCAGGTATCACATTATTAAATCCCATTAATGTTATAGTCTCTTGTGGACTAAGTAAATAATTTGGGTGGTACCCTTCCAGCTCCCCACTGATTCTATTTGTAAGGATGTCATGTTCTCTTTGAAATTCAGATATTAAAAATATGTAATATTAAGGAAAAATTCAAGTACTGATGAAATTGTAATTGATTTTAAACCTTGGGAACTAGAGGGGGCATGATAGGAAGGAGTAAATCTCTTGAAGTCTTTCTCTTCTATTAAAGAGTTAGTTTATCTCTCGGAATCAGACATCCCATCATTTGGCCTTCAAAATTCTGCTGGACTCCCTAATCTCACTTTTGTCAGGTAGTATATTAAAGAGGCATCCATTTTCAACTCCTTTATCAGCATTATAGAAAAGATAGAGCGTTAGTTCAGCTGAGGATGTATAACTATGTTATGCATAGCTTAGGGAAAACATTCAGTCATGCATTTCAAGTACAGCTTTCCAGTCACTCTAGTATTCTAAAAGAATTAAGAAGTTTTCTCTGTTGTTATATTTTTCTTTTTCACCTATATATGTGGAATAATTGTCAGCCTTGACTTCATGCCCTTTAAATAGAAATAGTTCTAAAATTATCTTGGTAAGTCCAGCACCCTATTACATACTAATCGTGGAGAAGTTAGTTTAATATGCAAGATTATAAATGTAAAACTGTTGGTTATCATAGTGATCTCTTGACCCAAATAGTAAAATGACATTTCTCCCTCAATCTAATGGTTTCACTAAGAAAATTTATATCATTTGCCTTTCTTCAGAGTGGAAAGAAGAAGGAAAAAAGAAAGGGAAGTAAGAAAGGAGGGAGAGAAGGAAAAAGGGAAGGAAGGAGAAAAGAAATCTTAGGATTTATTTGAGAAGTAGCATAGCAACTGAATAATCTTTCTACTTAATTATCTATGGAATAAATTTATTCTTATACTATTCCTATTCAATAGTCTAATAATAGATTTGAAAGGAATAAAATGCATTTCTAATTCATTTTGGTTATATTCCAACTTTTCCATTTTCTGTTTATTACAGTTTTCTCCAAAAAAAAAAAAAACAACTACAAATTCATAGCCCAAAGTTCTTTCCCCCTACTTGCCCCCTACTAAATATTAAAATCTTATAAATTTTCAAAAACTACCTATTTGGTTAAGCTTCCGGGGGCTTCTTGAATCTGTAAATTTAATTAATGTCTTTCATCAAATTTGAGGACTATTCAGCCATTATTTTTTCAAGCAGTTTTCTATTTCATTCATTCTTACCTCTTCCCTGGGGCTACAATGTATATTAGAACTCTCGATATTGTTTCACAGGTCCCTAAGGCTCTGTTGATTATTTCTCAATTTTTAATTTTCTCTGATTTTCAGAGTAGGTAATTTCAGTTATTCTCTCTTCAAGTTCACTGGCTCTTTCTTCTTATACTATCTCCATTATGCTGTTAAATTTACCTAGTGAATTTTTTATTTCAGATATTGCATTTTAGTTGAAAAGATTTCTTTTTGGTTCAGTTTTGTAGCGTCTCTTTCTCTGCTGAGATTTCTTATCTTCTCATTCATTATAAGCCTACTTTCCTTTCTTCTCCTTGAGCATAGATATAATAATAATAAATTAAAATCCTGTTGCCCTCAAGTTGATGGCGGCTAATGTTAATATCATGGATGCAGAGTAAAGCTCCTGCTCCATAGGATTTTCAAGGCTGTGACTTTTCAGAAACAAGTAAATTGCCAGGCCTTTCTTTGGAGGTGCCTCTGGGTGGGTCGAACTGGCACCCTTTTGGTTAATAGTCAAGTGCTTAACCATTTACACCACCCAAAGACTCCTGCACAGATATAATAAAACCAAAAAAACACCCAAACCCACTGCCATCGAGTCAATTCTGACTCCTAGTGACCATATAGGACAGAATAGAACTGCCCCATAGGGTTTCCAAGGTGTGGCTGCTGTATTTGAACTGCTGACTTTTTGGTTAGCAGCCAAGCTTTTAAACACTATGCCACCAGGGCCCCATACATATCATTTTTGTTCTTACTGTTAGGTGCTGTCAAGTTGGTTCTGACTCTTAGTGACCCTATGTACCACAGAACAAAACACTGCCCAGTCCTGCACCATCATTGTTATACTTGAGCCCACTGTTGCAGCCACTGTGTCAATCCACCTCGTTGAGGGTCTTCATCTTTTTCGCTGACCCTGTACTTAACCAAGCATGATGTCCTTCTCCAGACTGATCCATGTCCAAAGTATTTAAGACACAGCCTCCCCATCCTTGCTTCTAGGGAGCATTCTGGTTGTATTTCTTCCAAGACAGATTTATTCATTCTTTTGGCAGCCCATGGTATATTCAATATTCTTCACCAACACCACAATTCAAAGGCGTCAATTCTTCTTCAGTCTCCCTTATTCGTTGTCCAGCTTTCACCATGCATATGATACGACTGAAAATACCATGGCTTGGGTCAGGCGCACCTTAGTCCTCAAGGTGACATCTTTGCTCTCTAGCACTTTAAAGAGGTCTTTTGCAGCAGATCTGCCCAATGTGATGCATCGTTTGATTTCTTGACTGCTGCTTCCATGGCTGTTGATTGTGGATCCAAGTAAAATGAAATCCTTGACAACTTCAATCTTTTCTCTGTTTGTCATGATGTAGCTTATTGGTCCAGTTATGAGGATTTTTGTTTTCTTATGTTGATGCGTAATCCATACTGGAGGCTATGGTCTTTGATCTTCATCAGTAAGTGCTTCAAGTCCTCTTCACTTTCAGCAAGCAAGGTTGTGTCATCTGGATAACACAGGTTGTTAATGAGTCTTCCTCCAATTATGATGCTCTGTTCTTCTTATAGTCCAGCTTCTTGGATTATTTGCTCAGCATATGAATTAAATAGGTATGGTAAAAGGATACAATGCTGACGCATACCTTTCCTGACTTTAAACCAATCATTATCCCCTTGTTCTGTCTGAACAACTGCCTCTTGGTCTATGTGCAGCTTCCTTATGAGCACAATTAAATGTTCTGGGATTCCCATTCTTCCCAAAGTTATCCATAATTTGTTATGATCCACATACTCAAATGCCTTCGCATAGTCAATAAAACACAGGTAAACATCCTTCTGATATTGTCTGCTTTCAGCCAGGATCCATCTGACATGAGCAATGATATCCCTGTTTCCACATCCTTTTCTGAATCCAGCCTGAATTTCTGGCAGTTCCCTGTCAATATACTGCTGCATCTGCTTTTGAATAATCTTCAGCAAAATTTTGCTTGCTTGTGATATTAATGATATTGTTCAATAATTTCTGCATTTGGTGGATCACCTTTCTTGGGACTAGGCATAAATATGAATCTCATCTAGTCGGTTGGCCAGGTAGCTGTCTTCCAAATTTCTTGGCATAGATGAGTGAGCACTTCCAGCGCTGCACGCTGCATCCATTTGTTGAAACATCTCAATTGATATTCCATCAGTTCCTGGAGGCTTAGTTTTTTGCCAATGCCTTCAGTGCAGCTCAGACTTTTTCCTTCAGTACCATCAGTTACGGATCATATGTTACCTCTTGCGGTGGTTGAAGGTCAACTATTTCTTTTTGGTATAATGACTCTGTGTATTCGTTCCATCTTCTATTGATGCTTCCTGGGTCATTTAATATTTTCCCTATAGAATTCTTCACTATTGCAACTCAAGGCTTGAATTTTTTCTTCAGTTCCTTCACCTTGAGAAATGCTGAGCGTGTCCTTCCCTTTTGGTTTTCTCTCTCCAGCTCTTTGCATATGTCATTATAATACTTTGTCTTCTCGAGCCGCCCTTTGAAATCTTCTCTTCAGTTCTTTTTTTGCATCATTTCTTCCTTTTGCTTTAGCTGCTCAGCATTCAAGAGCAAGTTTCAGAGTTTCCTCTGACATCCATCTTGGTCTTTTCTTTCTTTCCTGTCTTTTCAATGACCTCTTGCTTTCTTCATGTATGATGTCCTTGATGTCATTCCACAACATGTCTGATCATCAGTCATTAGTATTCAACGTTCAAATCTATTCTTGAGGTGGTCTCTAAATTCAGGTGGGATATACTCAACGTCGTATTTTGTCTGTCATGGACTTGCTCTGATTTTCTTCAGTTTCAGGTTAAACTTGCATATGAGCAATTTATGGTCTGTTCCCATAGTCAGCCTCTCGCCTTGTTCTGACTGATGATATCAAGCTTTTCCATAGTCTCTGTCCACAGATAGTCAATTTGATGTCTGTGTGTTCCATCTGGTGAGGTCCATGTGTATAGTCACTGTTTATGTTGGTGAAATAAGGTATTTGCAATAAGGAAGTCATTGATCTTGCAAAATTCTATCATGCGATCTCTAGCACTGTTTCTATCACCAAGGCCATATTTTCCAACTACCAATCCTTCTTCTTTGTTTCCAACTTTCACATTCTAATCACCAGTATTTATCAATGTATCCTGATTACACGTTCGATCAATTTCAGGCTGCAGAAGCTAATAAAAATCTTCAGTTTCTTAATCTTTGGCCTTAGTAGTTGGTGTGTAAATTTGAATAATAGTTGTATTAACTGGTCTTCCTTGTAGGCATATGGATATTATCCTATCAGTGACAGCACTGTACTTCAGGATAGATCTTGAAATGTTCTTTTTGACAATGAATGCAGCACCATTCCTCTTCAAGCTGTCATTCCTGGCAGAGCAACCTTTATGATTACCTGACTCAAAATGGCCAGTATCAGTCCATTTCAGCTCACTAATGCCTAGGATATCGATATTTATGCATTCCATTTCATTTTTGACAGTTTCCAACTTTCCTAGTTCATACTTCATACATTCCAGGCTCTGATTATTAATGGATGTTTGCAGCTGTTTCTTCTCATTTTGAGTCATGCCACATCAGCAAATGAAGGTCCTGAAAGCTTGACTCCATCCATGTCGTTAAGGTCAACTCTACTTTGAGGAGGCAGCTCTTCCGCAGTCATCTTTTGAGTGGCTCCCAACCTGGGAGCTTTATCTTCTGGCACCATATCAGAGAATGTTCCACTGCTATTCATAAGGTTTTCACTGGGTAATTTTTTCAAAAGTAGACTGCTGGGTCTTTCTAGTCTTTCTTAGTCTGGAAGCTCAGCTGAAACCTGTCCACCATGGGTGACCCTGGTAGTATTTGAATACTTGTGGCATAGCTTCCAGCATCACAGCAACATGCTAGCCCTCATGGTACAACAAACTGACAGACACATGGGGAATAGATATGATAGTTGCTTTAAAATCCTAGACATCTAATTCTAACATCTGGGACATTTTGGGTTTAATTTCCATTGATTGTCTTTCTCTTGAGAAATGCCACAATTTCCTGTTTTTTCATATGTCTCGTAATTTTTGGATTGTCTTCTGGACTGTGTGAACGATAAATTGTAGAGCTACGGTTTCTATTTTGTGTCTCCTATCATAATGATTTTTGTTTGGCTGCTTGGCTTGGTTTTAGCAGACAGTTAATTTAGCTAAACATAAACTCCCTTCTCTGTCCCTTCTGCAGTAGCAGCAGCTGCCTGACAAGCACATGCATAGCCCAGAGGTCAGTCAGAGATTTGGGCAGAGTATATATGCAGAGTTTCATGCTCTCCCTCTCTTGTTTTCTCTTTTCTTTTATGTTTCCCTGGGTTCCAGATACTTTGATATCCCTGAACTCTGCTTCCTCAACCACTAAGACTATGGATTTCTCTGTGAGTTTCAGCCTTCCTACATGATATTCCCTGGACCTACCTTTGACCAAAAAAGGGTGCTGTTATTCCCTTCTTCCAAGTGTCATCTCCCCTCCAGCTTCTGCCTTCTTTTGGACATTCTTTAGTGCCTTCAGATAGTTAGGTTTTTGTAGTTTGTATGTTGTTGTTGTTCTTTTTCATTTGTCTTGGTTTTTTGTCCTTGGTTTATAATAGTTACCTACAGGAGGGTCCCAACACAAGGTACTCTGCTGTTTCTAGAAGTGGAACTGTCCAGAAATAATCTATACTAAATGAGGAACATGAAGAATACTCATAGAAAGAACATTCACCTGCATATAAAATTCCCTCAAATTATAAACTTGTGTCATTTGAAGACAAATGTTTTTGCTGTTGTTGTTTTTAAATTCTCATTCTATAGATTGCCATCTCTAAATCAGAGTAATGAACTCACTGGTTGTGAGCAACTTGACATGATTTGTAGAACACAAAGGCCCTGGGGAATTGGACTTGGTATTGCTCACTTTTAAGCTAATAAAGAGAAAACCCTACAATCAAATGCAGTGAAGGGTATAATTGGTGCAATACTGCTTGCTACCAGTGTACTTTTCAGGGTCATTTTTGTTAACTGAGGAGTGAAGGAAAACATTTTTAAGCACCCAGCACTTCAATAAGAATATATATGGTTACCCTGAGCAGTCAAGTCCAAATATGTGATACCTGATTATTATAGAAGCACCTATTCAACACTGCTCATTGTAAAGAATCTTATTCTCTGGTTGCAGATATACATCACCTGAAATCAAGCCATGTCTAGAAAATATATCACTTTTAGCACCATGTACCATTAAGGGTGAATAAAAGTGTCAAAAATAAAGGAGAGCTTATACACATATTACAGGTATGGGAATGCTTGTGCAACTTGAAAATATATCCATCAAGAGGTGTGGCAGTTTTCATAGACAGTGAAATATTTCCAAAATATATTTAATTTGATACTCCATTCTGTGCCAGGGAATACATATTTCCTGAGTCTGGAGAAATTTCAAGTTTCCTTTTTTTCTGCCTCATATGCTCTGGCTATGCCTTTTAATTTTTCCTTCTCCATTCAGTCACTATGGAAATGGGAGCAACTTTGTTGTCCTGGATAGAGAATTGACTTAATAATAGAAAACTATAGGGACAACTAAGCATTTGTGTTTGTCTGGGGTTGGTAATAAAGCCAATCTTATTTGAGGGAGAAAATCCCACATATCTGTATATATCTTCCCTGTAGGAAAAGGTGCAATCTTATTTGAGGGAGAAAATCCCACATATCTGTATATATCTTCCCTGTAGGAAAAGGTAGAAACCCTGGTGGCATAATAGTTAAGTGCTAGGGCTGTTAACCAAAAGGTAGGCAGTTCAAATCCACCAGGCACTCCTTGGAAACTCTATGGGGCAGTTCTACCCTGTCCTATAGGGTTGCTATGAGTCGGAATCGACTCAACAGCAACAGGTTTGGTTTGGTTTTTATAGAAAAAGGCAAGACAATGATAATACAATAAAAAGGGAAACCAAGCTCTGTAAATGGGCAGAAGAGACGAGATGTGTTTGAACATGGGCAAACATTATATGATATAGCTTATCATCAAGACGGGTTTGGGAAGAATCCAGAAAGCATTTTCCTACTCAAGATCAGAATAAGGAAGGGAAAGACAAGTTCTCATCTCCCTCTTAGGTCATGTGGAAGTGAGATCCTTTCTCTTATCTAGGGTCAAAGAAATTCATTCATTTTCAAATAACTACCATCTCAAACAATTTCTATGAATAAAAATATGTATGTTGTTGTTAGGTACCCTCCAGTCAATTCTGACTCATAGTAACCCTATATGACAGAGTAAAACTGTCTCATAGGGTTTCTTAGGCTGTACTCTTTACAGAGCAGACCAACATGTCCTTTCTCCCATGGAGCCACGGTGGGTTTGAACTGCTGACATTTCGGTTAGCAGCTAGGTGATTAGCCATTGCACTACCAGGGCTCCTTAACAATATGTATATTTTCCTTAAACTTTATTTGACATCAGGTTATGTCCACTGTTGCATGAACTAGAATATCTAGATCATTGCTACTCAAAGTGTGCTACCTAAACCAGCAGCTGTGGCATCACTGGGAGCTGGTTGGAAATGCAGAATTTCAGGCACTACCCCAGCCGACTGAACCACAATCTGCATTTTAACAAGATCCCCAATTGATTGGTATGTATGTCAAAGTTTGGAAGTACTGTGTAGATAATACAATAAAATAAAATCTCAATGTAAGAGGTACCTTGTATAACTTACTTTGTGACACCATTGGAAAGTGAGGTTAAAAGAACATTAAGGAAATTTGTAGATGGCTATAATTTGGGAGCTACTTTCAATTCTCAGAAAAAGATAACTTGCACAAAAGAATCTAAAGAAGTTACAAATAAGGAAGAAGAAATGAAATGAAACCTAAGTAAATGTAAGATATGAATCTGAAATAATAATACCAAATAAGATATTAAATAGACACAATTTAGAAAGTAGTATTATCGGGAGACCTAGAGCTGTGATGAAAATGAACAAATTATAGTAAAATCAGCCTTTCAATGTGTTAGGATAATAAAAACAACTAATGCAATTTGTGGACTCTTACCCAGAGATAAATCATGGAAGAGGCTGATAACGGTTCATTTGTGATGACCCAGGTGAAAGCTCAGAATATTTGGACACAAAAGCAAAGGCTCGGGCTTTATACAAGATCTAGACAACAACAGGCTATAAAATTCGATAATTAAGGGTTATTTATAAAGGCAGACTTAAAAAAAGATGTGAATAGTTTAATTAATGGCTCCAAGATCAGACTTAGAACAGTGTGTGGAAATACGAAATATGTAAAGCCTTTGAGGAATAAAAGGCATGTAGTAATTTGAAGTGTAGGAGTGAAATCAAACATACAAAATATTAAAACGCATCCACGTATTTAATAGCACCCACCCTGAGTCTGTGTGCTCAACTATTTAGACTACATGAATATTCCCCCCAAAAAGAAAATACTTAATTCCTGCTAGACCCCACCTATTCCCAGGTCTTATGAAAAGTTCAAGCAGTCTTATATGGTTCTAGCTTACTCCACTTACACAATGGCACAGACGAAACAAATTAGCTTACCTAGGATGAGGCTACCTACCTAGTAAATTACCTAGACATGTGCCCCCGCTACTGTCCTCACCATGTTCTTCTGGGGCCACATGCCTGCCATGTCATCACAATGCCCACAAACACAGTAGTGTTGGCAGAGGAGTGTAGATGTAGATATTATTCTTTTTCCCCCACCTGAACCTAAATCCTGTTTTATGAGTAACGATTCTGCTCTCAGGATCTAGACTAGTTCTGTTATAATAACAATGGAGAAAAAATATTAAGCTGTTATCAGCTATAATTAGTTTAAGCTATGGAACATACTTTAGGTTTGCCCTGCTAAATGAATACTTCTACTACAAGAAAATCAGTACTTGAAGCACAAATAAATAAATGGCTGATTACAAAAGACTTTCTCACATTTCAGAAGCCTTCTCCGTAGGGTTCCTTTTAGAAAATGAACTCCTCTCGTGGTTTTAAGTGTTTTACAGGTCATTAACTGCGTGGCAGAGGGGCAATGGGAAGGGATTTCTAAATTTAATGAACTAGGGAACACTAAAATTGAGGACAGATAAAAATAAGACAACTTATATTTAAAATTCTGCTTTATCAGTGGGGAAACAAAACAATGAAACCATCTAAAGACACATTTCTAGGGCATGATATATCTGAGAGTAGCAATTTGAAAAAAGGCTGATGGAGGTAATATTATACACATGCCACCACTTGTCTGTCAGTTTGTCATTCTGTGGTGGTTTGTATTTTGCTGCTTTGCATTTCAAATACCAGCAGGGTCACCCATGCTGGACTGGGTTCAGTGGAGCTTCCAGACTAAGGACATACTGGGAAGAAGGACCTGGTGGCCTACTTCTAAAAATACCAGCCAGTGAAAATCTTATGAATAGGAATGGAACAAAGTCTGATACATTGCTGCAAGATGAGCCTCTCAGGTTGGAAGGCACTCAGAATACAACTGAGAAGAGCTGCTTCCTCAAAGAAGAGTTGACCTTAATGACTGTATGGAGTAAAGCTTTTGGGACCTACATTGGCTCCTGTGGCATAACTTAAAATGAGAAGAAACAGCTGCAAACATCTACTAATAATTGGGACATGAAATGTAGGAAGTACGAATCTAGGAAAATTGGAAGTTGTCCAATTATATATGCTAATATCTATTAATATCTATATATAGTATATTATATACACTAAATATACTAATGTATATTTAGTATATATAATATACTATATATTAATATCTATTAAATGTGCATCTATATATGTGGTATAAATAAAAAAATTTTTTTTATTAATACCATCATTTAAAAAGTGTATTATCTATTAAATATGTGTGTTTGTGTATGATAATTATATATTTATATATTAGTATACATATTTATCAATATCTATTAAATGATAATAACACCATTATATAATGAAAACCTTAATATCTATTATATATGTGTTTTTTGTGTATGCCTATTTGTTAGTCAGTCATTACCTAACCAAATGGAGACATAATTCAAACTCTGTACCTTTGCATTTTACACCTTAATTTAATACTGACATTGACTTTGCAAATCTTATTCTTCTCAATACAATGTAATCAAGTCATACATTGACTCCCAGCTCATAAATCTTATTTAGAGATAGTTTAGGCCAGGAAATAAATCAGCCGCATCCCTTAAAAAACATTGGCCAATATTGCATACTGTATTTTTCCACCAGAAGTTGTTTGAAATGCTTCCTATGAAGTAAGCACTTTACAAAATTAGCAGAGTTTCCTGGAACTATCAGCATGAATGTTCTCAACTGCATTTTAATGGGAAACCAAGAGGACATGATAATCATTATTTTATCCATAAGATTAAATCAGGCTAGAAAAAGTTAGTTCTTAAATAACTATAACATTAATTTAGTACACTTCTTTTTGATGGAAAAGGCTGAAGAGGGCTTAACCAGTAAGACTAGACTGATTCAGATAATTTACTATTTCACAACTTTTCCACGAGTTAACTTTTTGCTATTGAGTTCTCCTGTGCAATAATAGAGTATACTCATTTGTATGTTTTTAATCTTTTAAAATTCATTTCGTATCTGCAGTATTTGTTAAACATAGAACAATTAAATGGAAAGAACAGGAATTTGAACATTTGAATTCTGACTCCAGTACTGGCTGCTCATGGTCCCTGATAGCCTTTCTGAGCCTTATTTTTCTCATCTAGACAATGGAAATAATTAAATCTTCCATGTCAAATTCACAGAACTGTTAGGGAGGATCAAAAGAGATAATATATATGAAAGCTCTTAAACGCAGTGAGACACTATACAAATATATATGAAGTGTTTTAATGTTTTCTTTAGTGTTCCTGTTATAAATGGGATACATTTTGTAGAACAATGTGAGAATGTAATGATTTCTCATTTTGAACATAAGATGGCTGGATTTGATATCTATATTAATTTTCTAAATGTGTATTGACTTAGCTTTGCTGTTTAACTTACAACAGGAGGCCATAATTCTAGCATGGTTTTATTCCATTGACTTGATTACTTTATGAAAGCAAGTAATTATACTTCTAGTGTTTCTAAACCAAAAACAAAAGCAGTTGAACATAATACAATGAAGATCGCTATGAAAAACATTGTCATTAAAATGTACTAGAATTCCAGGGAGATATAATATACCCTATTTGTGTGTAGTTTCTTACAACCAGCCTTAGTTCTATTTGAAGCCAAAGAAGAACAAGATGACTAGAGAAAAATGACTTAACGGCTTAGTCTTCTTGAATAGAATAGAATATGGAAAAGAAAAGGACCTAGAAAGAGGCATAATAACAGACTCCATTCAGAAGTCGTGAAAAGCAGGTAATACAGGAATGCATCTAGCTTTGGGGTCCTATTTTACATAAGATAAATAAATATTAATAAATACTCATTATCCTGAGAAAGGGTAGAGAATAGAGCTCAGTTCTCAAAAGAAAATGCGGCTAAGCTTGTCATATTTCTGTTTGCAAAAGCAAATTATATCTTAGCTTTGTGAAAAGATTAATAGTAATGAGAAAAATATCATTGATCACTTTAATAGCACTTTCATTCATTCATTTATCCATACAGTCAACAAATGTTTATCCATCACCTACTGTAAGCTAGGCACTGTGCAACAGCTATTAAACTGTGGTGAACAAGGGAGACTGGGCCCTTGCTCTCTTGGAGATTACAGTGTGATTATGAAGAGAAACAATTTTAATTAAAAAAAAATACAGTTATAATTACCATGAAGGGGAAGAGGAAGTGCTTAGGAGGAATAATGGGGAGTATGTGGCTACCTTGGCCTGGGTATCAGGTAAAGTTTCTCTGAGAGAGTGACATCTGAAATGCAATCCTAAGGATTAGAAGGAGCCAGGGAACAGCATTCCTCTTGGAGGGAACAGCACTGCAAAGGTGTGCAATAAACTGAAAGAAGGCCACAGTTAGGGGAAGAGTGATACCACAAGGGATTAGAGATCTGGGCATCCCTGGAGCCTTATTCTGGAGCCCTGGTGGCACAGTGGTTAAGATCTCAGCTGCTAACCAAAAGGTCAGCAGTTCAAATCCATCAGCTGCTCCTTGGAAACCGCATGGGATAGTTCTACTCTGTCTCATAGAGTCGCTATGTGTTGGAATCGACTCAATGCCAACACGTACCACCTTATTGGCTATGATAGAGAATTTGGATTTTATTAAATGGGAACAGGGAAGTTGTCAGATGGTTTTATACATATTGTCATGCTACTATGAAAATAGATTAAAAATGTCCAAAAGTTAGATCAAAGAGATATTCTCAAGGCTGGCTTCATAAGTGTGCAGCCTGTGTACTCACACAAGCCTCTCCACTCAGAAGGGCCCTGCTCTTGGTTTAATGCTCTGCTGTCTTGAAAATTCTTAATTTTTAAGCAAGTGGTCTCATATTTTCGTTTTTTACTGAGCCCCACAAATTTCGTAACTGGTACTGGGTATTCTAGAAATCCAATTGCAAGATAATGGTGCTGTAGACTAGGATGATGACACCTGGGAATGGAGAAATGTGATCTTGTGTTGCAGGTGAAATGCAATTGGAATCTAATATCAAATTGCCATCAGTATGAGCTTTCAATTTTGCCTGCGTAAAACATTTTAGTTGTTTGTACATTAGCTTATGATAGTCAGTCAACACACATCCCATCCACTGAAAAATTACCAGTTTTCAAAAGATTGTTAATTTTTTATCATCTTTGTTAGTGCATTTGCATATCACGTATCCAGTGTTGTGTATCTATAATAGAGATGACAGCCAAGGAAAGTGAAACACTTCAATTTACCATTCTGTTCCACTTGTATCTGTTGAGCACAAAGTATGTGAAAGACACTGTGCTGTGAATGTAGAGCAATGTGGGTATTATCTATTAAGAACTTACAAATTAGTTGACAGGTAAGACTTAAAATATCTATACTAGGAAGGATATGCTTGTAAAGGAGATACAAACAACCCACTGAAAGAGATTCCATTTATTTAGAAAGATCATTGAAGTTTTATCAAATGTTTCTCCTTATTTAGTCACAGGAGTGCAATGATTTTTGTCATGACACCAGAATGTGGGATGACATTATTGTGACATTTCAATTTAATTAAAACCAGATATTACCAGTGCTTCCATAGTAGACATTTCCCAATATGTAGTAAGCCATAAGATTGTTCTGGTATATTTGAAGATCCTGTTTAGAAGATAAACATTATTGAGGTCTTTAGAAAGAAAAAAAATTCAAAGCGCCCTTCCTTAGTTTCTGCAAAATGAAATAGAGCTATAAGTAACATAGCTTGTAGTATTTGTCACCAAAGTTGAGAAGTAAAACCAAAATGTTAACCAATAGGTTTAAATCCAATGAATTTAAAAGGTAAAACAAAATAAACCTGGCTGGTGCACAGCAGATCTGTCTCTGCTTAGCAGGTTACACAAACTGCGGGCAAATGTGGATGTTTTCTCTATAGTATGGAACTCTCACCAAGAAGCTTTCACTAGGGAAAGGCCTCGTTTGATGACCAGACTTGAAAGCAAATGTCCTAAAGGAAAACACATGTGCACACACTCCTACACACACACCTACAGAAGACACATGGGGATGGAAGGATGTACCAGTGCCCCAGAGACAGAGACCTCTGGCAATGAAGAGCTTTGCTTGTCATGCACCACAGCTTTAAGACCCCAGACATTACATCCCAGGACATTTGTTACACTTTCAAGCTTCCATGGTTCTGGCTGTGAGTAGCACTTCTAGCCTCTATCTCTTGAGACACTGAACTCCAAGCTCTGTTTTCCTTCACTTATCTCCCTTTTTTATGTCTAGAAAGTGCTCATACACTTTAAACTTTAAAGGTATGACTTTAGACCTTAAGAGAAATCAGTGGAAACATAACCATTGAGGAAGCTATAGAAAACATTTACTAACTTAACTTATACCAAGTCTTGTAAACAGATGTTGCCCTTACCCTCTCAGTCCTGCCCATACTCTAAGTAGAGCTCATGAGAGCTGCCACTTGCCCTTCATTCACTGAATCTGAGAAGGTGCTCAGAAGAGTTGGCCATGAAAACAAGATGGACTGTTGGTTAGGAACATGGCAGGCATTTAAAAGATATGATACAACTTGGGACATAGGTGTAAGTCTTAATCAGTTACTGACTCCAATTCATGGCACCCCCATGTGTATCAGAGTAGAACTGTGGTCCACAGGGTTTTCAATGGCTAATTTTTCAGAAATAGATTGCCAGGCCTTTCTTCCTAGGTGCCTCTGGATGGACTCAAGCTGTCACACTTTTGGTCACCAGTCAAGTGCCTTAACCATTTGCACCACCCAGGGACTCTCCATGTAATTTGTACAGTGGGAATATTTCAAGTAAGAATAGGGACACCTCAGACAACCCTATCTTTATCCATTTCAAATATCAATATGCTAGTTTAAGCCTTTGTTACCTATGTCCTGCTCTATTGGCTGCTAACCAGAAGGTTGGCAGTTCGAATCTACCAGGTGCTCCTTGGAAACCCATGGGGCAGTTCTGTTTTGTCCTTTAGGGTCACTATGAGTGTTTGTTTGTTTTCCTGCTCTATTATCAGAGGCTTTCTCCTCCTAGTTTCTCCCACCCTAGCCCTCTTACATATCACTGTCAGTTTACTCTTTCCAAACTTTCCTTACCTTCCGGTTCAGAGTCTTCAATGACACTACTTGACCAATAGATCTAAGGAGTTCTTTCATCTGGCATTCAAGGCTCTTTGTGATCTCACTGCAACCTATTGTACCAACTTTACTTTTCTTATTCCTTTGCATGTCCCCAGCCATGCCCTGCTCCTTCCTATCACAGATCTTGGCTAATGACAGGCAGTTTCTCTGACTCTTTACTATCTCTGCCTATTGAAATTCTAGTAATTCTTAAAGGTACTGCCATCACCTCCAGAAAGCTTCATATATTTTCCCCCACCAGATAAGATATTTCTCTCCTCTGAGCCAAAAGAGCACCCAGTAGGAATTTACATTAACATTTATAGGGTGCATACCTATTTGTTTGAGCCATTTTGGTACTTGTCTTATCCATCTTTCCATCCCCACCTCTGAATATAAACACGATGAGGTCCATCCATTTATATATCTTTGTCCCTCATAGTGCCTGTTGATCGTAATACAACTCATGTGTTGAAAAGAGTGGCTTCTTCTCCCAGTTCTGATATTACCTTCCACAAGCGTTGTTCTTCTAGCCAGACCTTATGGAGAGCTTGTTTGGCTGAAGAGCAAAAAAAAAAAAAAATGAAATGCTTAATACAAATTGCCTAAAATAAAATTTATTATACTGCCTTTGGTGATAGTAAGCTTCCTTCACATTTGCCAGTATAAGAATTTATGGTTAGGATAATCATATAGGCCAGTTTGCCTGTAACAGTTCTGTTTTTTATGCCTATTATTACTAATAGGGTTCTCCCTTTCATTTTCAAAAGTTCTGATTTAGATGATAAACTATATAGTCACTCTTCGTAAGCCTATTTTTATGGACAAGTGGAAAGATTGACCTTACGCGTCATTATCAGGTTTACATCCTTAAACAATTTAGTGTGGAAGCTCGGAGTTACAATCCCACCCATTTCTTCCTAAAGTTCCAGGTTAATCTAAAAAGTAAACCAACTAACAGACAGACAAAAAAGCAAAAACAAACAAATTAAGAAAAAAAAAAAAAAAAACGTTGAGTCCCAAAGGCTAAGCCATTTGAAGTAGGAAAGGATAAAACATAAGGCTCAGGATCATCGGGAGAGATTTTCTTCTCCTTCTTTTTTTCTTTTCTCTCCCAGGAATTCTTCGTTAGACTCAATTTAAGCTTTGAGTTTGAGGTTTTGTATTCTCAGTTGGTATGCACACCTATTAAAAAGCAATGTATTCAAGTTAAATCCCTGGCACCAGCAAGCTCTGTGTATTCGCTGCTAGCAGTGGACACCATGCCAGGAGAACCTGACTCCTGGTGCAAAAGGATTTAAAAAAAACCCACATATAATTCTTTTCTGTACTCTGTGGTTTGTTTTACTTAGGAAAACGGCCTGGTTATACCCTGCAGCACGCATTCATTACAGTGATCTTTGACTGGCAGATGCAGAGTAATAGGATGCATATTTTAGTGCTTATTATAATACCCTGTCCAAAAACAACTTGACAAATTTGTGATTTCGACAATATCTCATTTTGCTGGCTGCAGTGCTCTGTGATTGTCTGGCCCACGTGGCTTCCAGATTATGCATACCACCAATACTTCTCATTAAAATGGCCACAGTTCACCAGTTTCGGTAGCTTGGAACGAACTTGGAATGAATTATTATACAACAAAGAGGCTGCTGTCATGCAGAACAAAAGACAAGCAAAAGAGAGCTTTGGCTTAATGAGGCTAAGTGAGTGTCTCCCCTGCATCACAGCTACTTGACGGCCTTTGAGCATGGATTTTTTTCTCCACAGGCCAAAACCTTTGGTCTATTATTTTGTGTTTATGCACCTTGAGGCTAATATACATTTTAATATGCTGCACATGGAGAAAAAAATCAGCCATTAGATTAGAACATGTGCACTCCCTGTTAAATTAATGACACCCGAACATAGAGATAAATTTAGGTTTTCATATTTAATTATAGCACACTGCAGTACGTTTAGCAAGGATAAATTGCACTATTATTATGCTTCATTTTTTTTGACATCTTCTCCTATTAACCATGCACACTTGCCCCCTACTACCACCTCCACCCGGTGCCATACTAACATCTATCTACATATCCTCCTCCTTGCAACATCATCCAGTCTTAGCCACCACATTGAAAGGTATACCATTTTGTGCATTACATTTAGTGAGAGAACTAATGCCTATTATTTTTGGCACTTTTGTAAAATGAATAAGAATTTGATTTGTAAGCAAAAACATAACTTATCTCAGAATACTTCAGTTGTTACTCCCCCTTGCTGCATCAGTTTATAGTGGTGGACCTACGTTCTCTGCTTTTCTGAGCTACCAGAGCCACAAAGCACAGTCTGTGACTCTGAATTGTTGATATTTTGCTATGACTCAGATGACCTATGCGTAAAGAAGTAATCATAACAGTCCCAAGCAAAAGCCCAACTACCCTGTCACTCTTTGGAACTTCTTTCTGTTGATTTTAATCTATTTGTTGCAGAAATGAGAACGCTTCCGGTAGCAAAAGTTGCAAGATAATAAGGACTCAGTGGTCTTTGAAAAAAATAAAAAAGCAAAGCCTAAAGTATAGATTATGAATATTGCTATCCATTCTTCCAAGGCCACCAAAGCAGGAACACATTGTTAATAAAGCAGAAATGTCAGAGTGAACTTTTCATGCAGAATGACTGGATAGCTTCTAGTTTTTTTCTGTTTGAAGGTTGCGACTTTACTTCCCTTACTTGAGTGTTTTTGTTCCCGTCACATCTGGAACATATAGTTTAGCTTACTTTGTCTACCAGTTAATAGAGTTCTGGCTGGTTGCCCAGGACGTAAAGGAGTCTTCTACTATCTCCGCGTAAAGCGTAAAGAAAAGATTTGCTGTGTGTCTGTATTAAGGAGGTACACCCATTTGTTGTCCTTTTGATTACAAAGCTTACTTGAACTAGTAAAGGTCTTAATGCCACAGAATATCTTTTCAGGATCCAGGAGTCAAAATTAGGCTCTGGGATTAACCTGAGGCTATCCTTCATTAGAAATTTGTTTCATGGCAGAATATCCTGAGTTTTGATGACCAGGGGATTGTGGCAGGAATAAAACTTACCATGTAAGGAAGGTCTATAACTGGGCAATAAAGCATATGCCCTGGGTGGCTGCTACCCAAAAGGTTGGCGGTTCAAATTCACCCAGAGGCATCTCAGAAGAAAAGCCTGGCAATCTACTTCTGAAAGATTACAGCCATAGAAGACTTTATGGAGTGCAGTTCTACTCTGAAAAACGTGGGTAGCCATGAGTCAGAATCTACTCCATAGCAAGTGGTTTCAAGCTATCCATCAGCATTTCTTGGTGGACAGCTCTTCCTGATGACAAAGAAAAGCAGCCCAAATTCTGATGTAGTGCGATTTGAAAGACAATATATGAGAAATGGGCATACGAAGGTGGCTTGTGGGATTCATTTTCAGAATGCTTTTGGTTTAAAATCTGACTCACCTCAGAAACTGAAAGTATGAGATAATAAATAGTGAAGGAGCCTGGCAAAATAGTATGGTAAAAATTTACTATTGATTAGTGTTATTTTGAACCTGTAAGTGCTTGATAAACTTAAATTCTGAGAATACCCTTTTGGAAAAGAGTACTATATATTTACTATTTTATAAAGATTGGCAAAAAGTCTCCAGATAGCAGGGTCTACCTAATTGGTACGGTCACCAGATAAAACTAAAATTCCTTACTAGATTTTTTTTTCGGCATATTAAAATGTATATTAGCCTAGATCCCTCTCATCCCTAAGATTTCTTTCCATCTGTGGGCAAGTGGTTCAGACCTCTCAAACAGGAATTGTTAGTGGCCCTCAATGCACTTTTCTGGGTTAATTCACTTTGCAGTTCAAAGAATTTGCTCTAACTGGTCAAACGTTCTCAGCCCCAAACACCATGCCAGGAGACATTTAAATGTGCTTAAGACAGATGCTAACACACCCCACCTCTTATATAACTGTTCTACTGGAAGGAATTCAAAATAAACTGGCAGAAAACATCTTTAGTAGAATGAACATAACTCCTGTTTTTAATAAATATAATACTTAAAAAGTAATAGGCAGTAGCCCTAGTAAATGTTCACATTAAGTAAAAGAAGCAAGAAATCAAACTATATCAAATATAATTCCCATTTCATTCAAAAAACATGTATATGTAGACAGAAAAAAGCTGTGATGATAGATATATATTAACAAACATTTCTGAAAACAGAAACTCTGATTTTGATTCCCATCTTTTCCGTGTTATCTCAATTTTTTATTACAAGCATTTTTTTTTTATAATGAGAAAGAATAAAAGATACTTAAAATGAAAATAAATAGTAGATTGGCAGTTTTGTATGCACTTATAAAGATTTTTTTTTTTTTTTAAAGACTATTGATCAAACATTTCATCGGAAAAGCCAAATCTTAAAAAATCAAGACTGTTCAAGTATTGAAAAGCAAAATCAAGAAAGCCATAAAGTACCATCATTGTTCAGCTTTAAAAATAAGTTGCACTTAGTTTAGCCAAATAGAAGCTGAGAAGAACTTGCTACTTTTCTTTAAAAAAAAAATAAATAAAATGAAAGGGTTTTATGTAAATTTTTAAGAACAAGTAGCAGTTTTCTAAGTTTATTACTGAAGAAGGGAAAGGAAACCGATATGAGGATGTTAAATCTGACAGAAGGAGTGTTTTCCTGAGAATCAGCTATTTGAATAGGACTAAAAAAATCTCTGATATCTTTTTTTTTTTTCCTCTTTTCTTTTTATTCCTTTTCCTTGGGTCTTTGAAAAGAAGAAAAATGCTGGTGTAGCTATAATTCCTTACTGGAAGACCTATCTGAAGGAAGCTGGTTTCTCTCTCTAAAGTTACGTGAAATTTTCTTTCAAAAACTGGTTCTTCACACAGTACACCAAAACCGGTCCCCATTGAGTCAATTCCAACTCCATGCGAACCCTATAGGACAGAGTAGAACTGTGCATAGGATTTCCAAGGCTGTAATCTTTACAGAAGCAGGCTGCCACATCTTTCTCCCGTAGGTTCAAACCGCCGACCTTTTGGTTAGCAGCCAAGCACTTAAACCACCGCCTCTCCAGCACCCCTTCTTCCCACAGTTACACCTGAAGTATTTGCTGAAGTCCTTCTAAAGATAGATTTACTTATCTCCACCATAAAGTACAGTTTTATTTGTGCCCAGAAATGCACCAGTGCTCTTCGAGTACAAGTGGATTTGAAGAACTATCTAATCTAAATTGATTCAGTGTGAATTTATTTTAATTTTTATTAGTCTCTAAGTTCTTATCCTCCATGCATTATATGGAAACCTTGGTGGCATAGTAGTTAAGAGTTATGGCTGCTAGCCAAAAGGTTGGCAGTTCAAATGCACCAGTCACTCCTTGGAAACCCTATGCTGTCCTCTAGGGTCTCTATGGATGAGTCGGAATCAACTTGAGGGCAACAAGTTTGGTTTTTTTTTTTTTTTTTTTAATGCATTATATAGAGATAGCGCTCAATATACGAACCCTGAATGCCCCCAAATATAATTTAAAACACCCTACCCCAAACAGCTAGCCAAAAAGGAATCCAAAGCAATTCTCCAATCTGCTGTTAAACTGTAGAGCACATGGGTAGTTCTAGAGTGTGTTTATAGAATTGACAGGGTGCTGATTTTTATCACGTGGCGGTGGATATGCACAGCAGCTACTTGGTAAAGGAGTAAGTTACTCCTTGCCCACCCTGAGCAAATGTTCCATGACGCCTTAAAGGGAAACCAGTTAACGTGGCACAGAAATGTCTGGTCATCTCTTAAAAAAAAAAAAACCTGTTGCCAGAGAGTCAATTCAGACTCATAGCAACCATATAGAATAGAGTATAACTGCCTCATAAGGTTTCAGTGGAGCAGGTAGTGGATTCAAACCGCCAACCTTTTGGTTAGCAACCTTGACTCTTAATCACTGTGCCACCAGGTAAAATTTATTGAGTCCTTAGTATATGCCAGACACTGTCTAGGCACTCGTTGTCCTCGTTGTTAGTTTGCCATCAAATCTGCTCTGACTCATGGTGACACCAGGTACAACAGAACAAACCGTTGCCCGGTCATGCATCACCTTCACAATCATTGGTATGCTGAAATACATTGTTATATCCACTGTGTGTTTTGAGTGCCTTCCAACCTCAGTGGCTCATCTTCCACCACTGTATCAGACAGTATCCTGTTGTGATCTATAGGGTTTTCATTGACTGATTTTCGGAAGTATATCTCCAGGCCATTCTTCCTAGTCTTAGTCTGGAAGCTCTGCTGAAACCTGTGTACCATGGGTGACCCTGCTGGTATTTGAAATACCAGTGGCATAGCTTCCAGCATCATAGCAGCACACAAGCCACCAGAGCACAACAAACTGACAGACAGGTGGTGGTCTAGGAACTGTGGATACAGCAATTAAAAAAAAAAAAAAAAAACTCACCATCATGGAACTTACATTCAAATATGTTGCTTTCCTTGAGGTGGGAAAATCAGAAGGTTCTATGGGGAGAGGACAAAAGTACAGCCTTTTTTTTTTTTTTTTTTTTTAGGCCTGTAAGAAATTCTCTTTTCTCCAGTCTTTTCTCTCAGTGTCATTATAACTAGGCTAGACCTGGGTGATGGGGCAAGGTCCCACACCTACAGAACAAGTTTAGACCGTGTCTTACCATATCTCACCAACCCTTTCTAGAAAGAGGGGTATTTATCAGCATTGTTTTTCACTTTTAGAGTCTCTGAGATTAAGAAATATCCTATAAAATCCAATTGCAATAGTAATATTAAGATTACTTTCGATCTTTGCCTTTACCTTCAATCAGTTATTAGTAAACATTTAAAAAAAAAATCTTTTCATGATAGAGACATCCGATAGCATGGTAATATAATGGATATAGTGATGCTTCAGTTGGTTACACCCAAGTTAGAGAGAGAGAAGTTTTAAATACTGGAAGTCCAAGATTTTAAAAATGAATAAATGCAACCCAGTTTTTGAGTTTAGCACTGTTTATTGTCCTATTGCATACCTGAAAATTGTGATTAGTGTTAAGTTTTCATAATTTTTTTTCTTAAGTAGATGTTATTTTTTTAGAGCAGTTTTGTATTTAAAGAAAAATTATGCAGAAACTACAGAGAGTTCTACTTTATTCCCTCTTCACTGCACATTGCTTCTTCGTATTCGTATCTTGCATTCCTGTGGTACATTTGTTACAACCGATGAACTAATATTGATAAATCACCACTAAGTAATGTCCATAGTTCACATTAGGGGTTCACTCTGTGTGTCGGACAACCCTGTTGGTTTTGACAAGTGCTTTTTTTTTTATACCATGTGACCACCATTACAGTATCATAAAAGATTCATCTTATGAAGCCACTTTGAGAATAAATAATATTTTTACTTTTATGACTTGTTTCTCTTAAGAACAAAAAGTACTTTGCATTTTTCTGAAAATTCCATTTGCTTGGTCTAGATCTGATTGAGAAGATCCTGCTGTAGCATCAGAAATGAGGGGAAGGGATCTGAGGCATCTTAACTTTGAGTGGTTGTTCATCAGTGCATGTCCAGACCTGGCATAGATCAGAACAGGACTCAGTGGAATTCCAGGGTTCCTAATTTGTAGCTATTTCAGGAAGTTATTCTGCACTTTTGATAAAATCCACAGTATCCAAAAACCATAAGAAGAAATACGAAATTGTAGCGGAGTTTTCATTTTTCAAAAGGTCCGAGCTCAATATCAAAATTTCAGAATTCCTGAAAATGTTTAAAATGGAATCACATTGGTATTGAATCTATGATTAAACGTTAGCACACCACCCACAAGCCTTTGTTACGAGAGTAGGATACGTCTAACCACATCAACCATATGTCTAGAATCAGCTAAAACTGGTCACTGCTACTGCACAGTAACCCATGAGCAGTCATAAGCCAGAAGAGCTCTTGGCACTCTAAATGCTTAGAAAAAGCATTTCCTTAATTAGCAGACATCAACTCGAGTGACTTCTCCAGAGACTCCCAATTAACGAAGCTTCTACACTGGCATCATTAATACGTCTCTCTTATTAATCCATATATATTTTTTAAATCAAGAAAAATTCTCAACACTTTGTCACCCTAGAATCCTGCCTATATGAATATTTACTGAGAGCAAAATGCAAAAGAATGAAACTAAGGCAGTTTATTAAGCAAATAATCTTAGAAGCAGCGCACAACACAATTGCTCCCCAGCTCACAAACTCATCATATTATATTTCCTGCTGTCTCCAGTTACTTCTATTTGTACTTGTAACTGGATGAACTCACTATGCCCCCTACTGCTTAGAAGCAATACTACCACAGTGTAGCATAACACAAGTCCTGGTATTCTCTAGGGATTTATTTCTGACCATATGTTTTCTTTCAGAATGCTTGTTGAACAACATTGTTTGTCTCCCCTTGGTCACCAAATGCCAGGATAAATCTGTGGAGTCATGCTGGCAGGAGAAATGGCCTCCAATCGGCAACAACAAACAAGTTCCTTATATCTGACCTTCCCATCTGTCCTGGTTTCCACATGCCACACTCACATAGGAACAGATTTCAGCCCGGCCAGGTTCAGTGCTCAGCGAACATCTACCAGTAGGGTCAGCCTGCATATCCAGATTGCATCTGTGCTTAGCCATATATCTAGCTAACATCCTTCATCCAGACTGAAAAGTGGTTGACGGACACTGAAAAAAAATCTTTGAAAGGTCTACTGCTGATAGGAGAGGTATTCACTAAAGTCCTGGATCCGGGATGAGAACATAGTGGAGACATCACTTGCTCTGTTAAAAGAACAAGATGTAGGCGTTCATCCTTATGTTAAGATGTGCACCCACCAAGACTACTCTGCTTGTAAGTAGTGAATATGAAAGTAATGTTGTCTAGTACATTAATTACCAGCCCTTAAAAAATAAATGAATAAAACTGTACAGAATAGCCAGAGATAATTCCAAGATGAAGTTCTCTCCCAAAAGCTCATTTCACAGAGGCAAATGATCCTACATATTCTGCCATTGGAGTTTCAGTATAAATCAGTTTATCCCTGCTTGCAGCGCATCTTGAGTGCTCAAATATCATATTTGGTGACAAGGATAAGAAAGTGCTCTCAAATCAGCAGCACTAAGTGTGCCAAGAGAATCTTATGAAAACCTTGTAGCGATACAGAGTGGCAGAATGTCTGCCGAGAAGCACAATGAGAGAAATTGTCTTTTCCTGTTAATACCATTATGAGAAAGCTTATGGAAAAGTTATTTTATTAAGTGTTTGTGTTATTAAAACCTATTTCCCTGCCTGGAATTTAATGCTACACAATGTACTATATAGCCAGGTTGCAAGAGACATGATAAACCTGGAGGAATTACATTACTACTCAAAGTATTGGTCATTGTACAGTGATTTAAAATTTAACAACCACATTAAACACTGAGCCAGATCAATAGTAATATTTTCAATCTATCCAAGGCAGATGACTGGACTTGCTGAGAGCATTGTGGGATTGTGTGACACAGTGTTAGTTGGTACATGTGTCAGTGAAGCTGGTATCCAATGTAATCTGCTCTAGGAAGACACAATATTCTTAGCACTCCCAGAAGACCCACTATGCCATGAAATCACCTACAAAAGATCCACAGGCAATACACAGTACTATGAGTAGCCCTGGTGGCACAGTCGTTAAAGCACTCTGCTGCTAATCAAAAGGTCAGTGGTTCAAACCCACCAGCCGCTGCACAGTAGAAAGATGTGGCAGTCTGCTTCTGTAAAGATTTACAGCCTTGGTGTAAAAATGGTATGGGGGTGGCATCTGGCCTCCTCTAACTCTACAAGGGGGAAGGAGAATGAAAATTAACAACCCAAGGCAGATTTCTATGAGGTGGAGGTCAGATGTGCCTCCTATTTCCACCATCTTTACCAATTCTGACACCTGGCATCCTTCCCATGGCACTGTCTACTTCCCTGCTGGGTTTGATAATTCATTGCAGTTTTCAAACACAGAACTCACGGAAGATACTCAACAGTTATGGGGTTTATTAGGGAAGTAACAGGTTACAACTCAGGTTCAGGAATACTCAGGATACAGTTCTTCCATCAGGACGGGCTCTTCTCAGCTGTGTCCGCAAGCCACTTTTCTCTGGCCCCTTGACTTCGACCCTGCTCGAATAAGCGTTAGAAAGCTCTTTTAGCTCTGCCAATAAGTGCCCTGAGGCACCCCACTCCTCCAGCAAGTCTCTTGCCCAAAAGCACTCAGCTTTTTCGCCCCGTGGGTCTGAACGCCCACTGCACTGTCTCCTGCCAGTCTCTCCTGCTGCTGTTTTCTCTCACCACTTCTCACCATCTTCAGTGGCACAGCTATCTCTCTCTCTGCCTCCTTGTTACAGGGGCTTCTCAGCTCAGAGATCCCAGGCCCAAAGGACATGCTTTGCTCCTGGCTGTTCTTCCTTGGTGGTGGTGAGATTCTCCTCTTTCTGCCTCTAGGATGACTCATTTTAAGCCTAGTGGGTTGGCAAAATTGACCAATCCCTTTTGTGGACCACAATTACCATATCTGCACATCCCACCCAATCACTTGGGTGGAAGTTACAAGACCATGGCAAAAAAGGCCACACAAAAGCAACCCATCATGCTGCACTTGGAAACTCTATGTGGCAGTTCTACTCTGTCCTGTAGGGTCACTATGAGTTGCAATCGACCCAATGGCAATGGGCTTGTTTTTGGCTTGACATAGTACACCAGTAGCTGAACAATGCATCTGGCTCAAATTGAGCTATTTTCTTGACATTTGTCATATACTTATTCCTGGGGCTTCATCAAAATATTACATTGTGGATAGATCTGTTAGCTGAGAGTTTCTCTGATTTGTGCCACTTTTAAATATTAGAGTGTTTGTTGTCCATTTTATTCTTTCTAGTCCAATAATACCTGGCATACATCCTTAGTAGCACTGGAAATAGTGCAAAACCAGATAGAATCCAGTGGCTTTGAGTTTAGATTTCCTTTATTCTAATCACAAATTTGCATTCCTACAACCTTCCAATATATTCCCTAATTGCAGTACCAAGAATATTGAAAATGCCATGGGCTGCCAAAAGAATGAACAAATCTGTTTTTGTAAGGAGTACAGCTAGAATACTCCTTAGAGGCGAGTATGGCAAGACTTCATCTCACATACTTTGGACAAGTTATCAGGAGGAACCAGTCCCTGGAGAAGGACATCATGCTTGGTAAATTATAGGGCAGAGAAAAAGAGGAAGGCTCTCAACAAGATGGATTGACACAATGGCTGCAACAATGGGCTCAAGCATAATGACAATCGTGAGGGTGGCACAGGGCCAGGCGGTGTTTCGTTCTCTTATACATAGGGTCGCTATGAGTCGGAACCGACTTGACGGCACCTAACAACAAAATGTTCACTGACATTCTTCCTTGGAGCTTCAGGCTGTTCCTTCCTTATTTGTCCAAATACCTGATGTTCCCCTCCTGGATTGCAGCATAACCACGGATTTGTGACTTTCCTGACCTTAAGTTGTCGTTGTTGTTGTTAGGTGCTGTCGAGTCAGCTCTGACTCATAGCAAGCCTATGTAAAACAGAATGAAAAACTGTCCGGTCCTGTGCCATCCCCACAATCGTTTCCATGTTTGAGCCCATGGTTGCAGCCACTGTATCAGTCTACCTCATTCAGTTTTCCTCTTTTTCACTGTCCCTAGAGAAGGACACCATGCTTGGAAAGATAGTCAGTGAAAAAGTCCTGGAGTGCTAAGTCTGAAAACCTGCTTTGATGGCAGGATGTTACTGGGAATCAAATCCCTTTTCTGGGGGAGGAGGGACCAATGGATAGGAATTGCGACTTCTGTTAGAAGGGAAATAGGAAAGCCCGATCTAGCTTGTGGGAAAAATATCTCCTCACGTATCTGAAAAGGAAAGCATGTCTTTATACACTAATGGATTTGTGAGACAGTGCTCACAGTGGTAAGAAGAAAGGCCTGGTGATCTGCTTCCAAAAATCAGCTGATGAAAACCCTGTGGATCACAGCAGTCCGATCCACAACTGATTATGAGGCTGGCGCAAGACTGGGCAGCATTTCATTTCATTGTGCATGGGGTCATCCGTGAGTCAGGAGCCAACTTGATGGCAACTAACAACAATAATAGCTCATAGTAAATGAGAGCTCAGCTGAATCCTAGTACTAATCATTGGATCTGCCACTCATTCTCTCATCTGTATCTACCTGAAAGGGTTATTGTGAAGGTTAAATGAAATAAAAAAGCATGTTTAGTACAGGGCCTGGCACAGTGTGAGTGCTCAGGGTTTTAGTGATTTGGGCCATAATTCCTAGCACATTTAAAGCTTAGGGTTTTGTGAATGGAAATTCTGATTAGGGTCATGTGTGATTTCATGCCTCGGAAATTATGCAGATCATCCCTATTATGTGGGTGCAGAGAGCGAATAAATGGATTGGCCTCAGATGGCATGACTGGGAAATGGGAGGCCTAAATTCTAGTCTTGACTTTATATCTGACTCAGCACATTGCCTTCAGCATTTGATATGAACTCTCAGGCTTCGGTTTCCTAATCCTGGAAATGAGGGAGCTAGGCTATATCAAAGTCCTTCTGATCTACAGTATATTGACCCTGAACATGATCTCCCTTACATATAGAAAATAGCCCTAGTCCATTAGTTGGGTGATTTGAACATAACAGAAATGCTCTCTCAATCCAATGTTTCTGTTATTCACCTACCATTTTTTGTGACAGTCTATCATTAAAAATTCTCTCTAGGCATCTTCTTTTAAAGGGCAGCCTTCAATCAGTCATTTACCGAGTACCTATTAGCATAGAGATATGTTGTTATTAGGTGCCATCGAGTTGCTTCTGACTCTTAGTGACCCTATGTACAACAAAACGAAACATTGCCTGATCCTGTGACATTCTCACAATCATTGATATGTTTGAGCCCATTGTTACAGCCACTGTGTCAGTCCATCTCATTGAGGGTCTTCCTCTTTTTCACTGGCCCTCTACCTTACCAAGCATGATGTCCTTCTCCTGGGATTGGTTCCTCCAAAGTATGTGAGACAGAGTCTCACCATCCTCACTTCTAAGGAGCATTCTGGTGGTACTTCTTCCAAAACAGATTTGTTTGTTCTTCTGGCAGTCCGTGGTATGTATACTATAGAGATATAGAAGGTATGAAATAAGAAACCCTTCCCTGCTATAGGACCTTGAAATTTATCCAGAAAGAGAAAATGTATTCATATTTTTAAAAAATTAATATTTAATAAAAGTCAGATAAGGGACACAACAATAGCAGTTTCATTCATGTACTTGAATGACTTTTATCGCAATGTACAGATTTAAAATTTTTAAGACAATATATTTTTAAAATTTAAGAGCAATTGGGAATGACTTTGAAAGTAAGATATACTTGTATCAGAAACCTGACATAAGTTAAATTTCTAAAATTGGATATCAGGTTTAGCTCTGAACTTATTGGCAGCCAAGAAGCTAAAGAAACTCAGGGGTTTACAGCCCTTGTAGTCTGATAAAAGGAGATATCTGTTGCTATTGTTAGCTACCAAGAAGTCAACTTTGAATCATATACAGCAGAATGAAATGTTACCTGGCCCTCCACCATCTTCACGACCATTGGTATCTTGGAGTACATTGTTGGAGCTATTGTGTATTTTGAATGCCTTCCAACCTAAGGGGCTCATTCCCCAGCACTATATCGGGCAATATTCTTTTGTAATCCATAAAGTTTTCACTGTCTAATTTTCAGAAGTAGATAACCAGGCCTTTCTTTTAAGTCTATTTTAATCTGGGGACTCCACTGAAACCTGTCCAACTTGGGTTATTCTACTGGTATTTGAAATTCCACTGGCATAGCTTCCCTCATCATAGCAACATACAAGCTACCGCAGTATGACAAAATGATAGACAAGTTGTGGAGGAGACAACAAGGTTTGTCTGAAGAGACAAAATTTTGTTCTTGGCATTAAATGTTGGGAGAATTTTGCTACATAGATCCATATTTAAAGAACATTTGTTAATATAATGCTCAATACCTACAACTGGGCTTTTGAAGAAGATAAAAAATGTCCTTCAAATAGGTATACCATATCAACTCTCAGTGAAAGTCAAGGATTAACTCTATCAACTCAATAAAAGTATATCTTAGTGAAGCTAAGCTAATAAACTCTAGGAATATTGCTTCATGGTCACCAAACTTAATGCTTAGAGAAATCCGGAAAAATGGTGGGTTAAACTGCCCTTTAGGCTGCCTTGGAGACACTTTTTAAGTAAGTAATATGTACAAGACTCTACCTGGAGTAGTAACCCACTGGTTACTGTTTAAATTCTTGTAAATTATTCTATCAGATAATTTTCCACTGAAACACTCAACATGGGGTACTCTCAGCACCTTGGTTTCACCAAGAGGATGTACGTGTCAACAGCAATATTGACTTACTTCTTCATATGGCCTAGTGCTGCTGCTGAAAGCCAACATCCCATATGCAGAACTGGACTGAACCTTCTTAAAAGTATGTAGTAGAG
The DNA here is from genome assembly GCF_024166365.1 of Elephas maximus indicus. NCBI lineage: Eukaryota > Metazoa > Chordata > Mammalia > Proboscidea > Elephantidae > Elephas > Elephas maximus. The sequence continues at coordinate 143,554,179 of NC_064821.1, forward strand.
GGTGGGACAAGAGGGCAAAATGAGTGAAAGCTCCCATTTATTCCCTCAGCGACTAACCCACTGAACATTAAGTAAAAACAAGCACAGACTGAGATCTCAGAACTCCAGATAGCAGCTGAGGTGTTGGAGAGTCAGGGTGAGTCCAGAAGTGGGGTAGAAGAGGAATGGGGATGGCATAGAAGCTGGGAGAACCTACCTGCTAACATCTGGAGCACTCGCTCATCACAGCCATTTTGAGACGAGACTGGGCAACACCTCAAACAGAACACAGAAAGGAAGTTAATCTGAGGTAGCTGTCACTTGATTATTTAAGGTGATGCAGATTGGCCATGGGAGTTCACAATCCATTCAATTGGAAGGAAGCAAAGGAAGATGGTGGCATTGTAATAAAGTGCTGCTGTATCTTGCTGAGACCCAAGATGGACAGATGCTAGGACCAGGAGGAACTGTAAGAACAGCAGGGTGACAAGAATACATCAGATGGATAGGAAACACAGGGAAGTGGCTGATTCCCTGCCCACAATGTGACACCATGGGAGAGCCTGTGCAGGGGCACCCATGAGGGAAAGACATAGAGAGCTGCCGCCTTTGCCACGGGAAATTTGAGTCCTACAGCTTAGGTCAGCATCTACAACCAAACTAAACCAGTCCCTCACTCATACTTTTCGAATGCCAGAGACAAAGCACCCTGACCTGAATCAGCACCGAAAAAAAACCTAAAGATGAGAGAGCCCTCCAGTGGTTCTGAAGAGAAGATACCAGGACTACCACAGCTAGGTCAGTTTTGACTCATGGAGACCCTGAGGGGCAGAATGGAGCTGCCTCAGGGCTGAGAGCCTTTGTGAAGGTAGGCTGCTGCATCTTTCTGTCATAGAGCAGTTGTTGGGTGTGGGTCCAAGCCCTCTGGCTGGCAGCCGGGTGCTTGGCTGCAGCACCACCAAGCTGCCCTATCAGAAAATTTTCCCACAAAAACAAGAATACAAATTTTACAAAATCAAACAACCAAACCTGTTGCCATCAAGTCAGTTCTGACTCATAGCGACCCTATAGGACAGAGTAGAACTGCCTCGTGTATTCAAGCTGCCAGCCTTTTGGTTAGCAGCTATAGCTCTTAACCACTATGCCATCAGGGTTTCAGGTCAAATTTTATAGTTAAATAAATAACAAAATGGCCCAAGTTCAACAACCAAAATAACAAAACACACAAAGTCACAAGAGAATAAGGGCCAATCAAAAGCAAAACATGAAGAAGAGGAAATTTCTCCTATGCAGGGCAGACTAGTGGAACAAACTGGAAAATTTCAGAGTATCTTGCTGAATATGTTTAAAGAAAGTGAAAAGCATACAGAAAAAAAAAAACTAGAGGAGATCAGGAAACAAATGGAGGAGCAAGAATAGGGACTCAACGAGGAAATTGAAAACAACAGTAAAAAAAAGAACTAATGGAACTGAAGAATAAAGCAACTGAATTAGAAAAAGTGAAACACTCAACAACAAAGTCAGACAGTCAGAAGATAGAATAAATGAACTAGAAGAAAAATAACTGAAATTATCAAGGCCCAAGAGAAACAAAGGAAAAGAACAAAGAAAAGCAAAAAAACCCAAATGGAAGTTTGGGATTCTATTAAGAGAGTTAACACTAGAATTATTGGAATCCCAGAGAGCCATGACAACAATAAAGCATAGAAACAATTCTCGAGGAGATAGTCAGGATTTTACAGTCCTGAACAGAGAACCAAGCCTGCAAATATAGGAAGCTACATGAACCTCCCCACCCCCCCAAAACACACACACACAAATCCACCCACTGCATATTCTGTTAAATTCTTGAAAACTAAAGACAAGGAGAGAATTCTGAAAGCAGCAAGAGAAAATGGCAATATAACATACCAAGGATCTTTCATAAGAAGCAGTGTGGATTTCTCCCCAGATACTCTAGAGGCCAGAAGACAATGGCATGACATATATAAAATACTGAACCAAAACAATTGCCAACCAAGAATTCTTTATCCAGAAAAGTTGTCATTCAAAAGTGAGGGGAAAATCAAGACATTCTTCAACAAATAGAAGCTCTGGGAATTTGCCACTACCAGACCAGCTTTGTAAGTATTACTCAAGACACTACTCCAAATGGAAAGGTGAGAACATTAAGTAAAAACTCATATCTGTACATGAGGGAAAAAATAAGTTAAAAAATCAGAGAGAGAAAGAGAAAGCTTTAAAAAACCCAACAACACAGGCAATCATAAGAACCAAGTATATGATATTTTCAGGGAATAAACTCGATAATTAAGTCCTGCAAACGGTACATCAAGTTTTAAGAAATAAGTACAAAGTAAACATTGAGTATAGGTTGTATATTGATGCTAATGGAGACATGTCATTAGATGCTGTCTAGTCAGTTCCAACTCAGCAACTCTATGCAGAACAGAACGAAACACTGCCCGGTCCTGAGCCATCCTTACAATCGTTATTATGCTTGAGCTCATTGTTGCAGCCACTATGTCAATCCACCTCGTTGAGGGTCTTCCTCTTTTCCGTTGACCCTCTACTTTACCAAGCATGATGTCCTTCTCCAGGGACTGATCCCTCCTGACAACATGTCCAAAGTATGTAAGATGCTGTCTTGCCATCCTTGCTTCTAAGGAGCATGCTCATTGTACTTCTTCCAAGACAAATTTTTCTTTCTTTTGGCAGTCCATAGTGTATTCAATATTCTTCACCAACACCATGATTCAAAGGCATCAATTCTTCTTCAGCCTTCCTTATTCATTGTCCAGCTTTCACATGCATGTGATGTGACTGAAAATACCATGCCCTGGGTCAGGCGCACCTTAGTCTTCAAAGTGAAATCTTTGCATTTCAACACTTTAAAGAGGTCCTTTGCAGCAGACTTGCCCAAGGCAATGCTTCTTTTGATTTCTTGACTGCTGCTTCCATGGCCGTTGATTGTGGTTCCAAGTAAAATGAAATCCTTGACAAACTTCAATCTTTCCTCTGTTTATCATGATGTTGCTTATTGGTCCAGTTGTGAGGAGTTTTGTTTTCTTTATGTCGAGGTGTAATCCATACTGAAGACGGTGGTCTTTGATTTTCATCAGTAAGTGCTTGAAGTCCTCTTCACTTTCAGCAAGCAAGGTTGTGTCATCTTGATGCCCCATTTTTCTTCATCAAGTCCAGCTTCTCAGATTATTTGCTCAGCATACAGATTGAATAGGTATGGTGAAAGAATACAACCCTGAAGCACACCTTTCTTGACTTTAAATCATTCAGTATGCCCTTGTTCTGCCTGAACAACTGCCTCTTGATCTATGTACAGGTTCCTCATGAGCACAATTAAGTGTTCTGGGATTCTCATTCTTCCCAATGTTATCCATAATTTGTTATGATCCATACAGTTAAATACCTTTGCACAGACAGTAAAACACAGGTAAACATCTTTCTGGTATTGTCTGCTTTCAGCCAAGATCCAACTGATATCAGTGCTGATATCCCTGGTTGCACATCCTCTTCTGAATCCGGCCTGAATTTCTGGCAGTTCCCTGTTGATATACTGCTGCAGCCACTTTTGAATGATCGCTATATATATATGTACATATATTTATATTTATCTGTATTTATATATATTATTAATATAATGGAGATATACCAACAGAAATGGGGAAGGAAAGAGCATATCAGGAAAAGATTTATTATGTTAAGTTTGTGTGTTAACTGTTGTTCACATGCTGAGTGTTGCTGCAGAAGTAAGTTTTATAATGTAATATATGTGGTAACCACTAAAGAAATCACCAAGAAAAAATATTCAGAAGAAAAGAAGGATGAAAGCAAAAAGGCTCACACAAAAAAGTAGCCAAATACAAACAAAATAGAAAATCAGAATTAAAAAAGCAAAAAAGATATGAACACCCAAAAAACAAGTAGTAAAATGAGTGAGGTAGACACTTTGTTTTCAGATTTAACCTTAAATGTAAATGGTATAAATGCTCCATGCAAAAAGCAGAGAGTGGCAGAATGGATAGAAAAAATATGATCCATCCTTTTGCTGTCTACAAGAAAAACACCTGAGACATAAAAGCATAAACAGGCTGAAAATGAAAGGGTGGAGAAAAATATCCTGTGCAACCAGTAAAAAAAAAGAGCACAGGTAGCCATACTGATATCAGATAAAATAGACTTTCAATCAAAACCTGTTACAAGAGGTGAAGAAGGACATTACATAATAGTAAACAGGTCACTCCATCAAGAAGACATAACAATTATAAATACATGTACACCTAATAACAATGCTCCAAAATACATGAAACGAATACTGACTAATATGAAAGGAGAAATATACAATTCCACAATAATAGTAGGGGACTTCAACACACCACTTTCAAATACACCACTTTCAAATATAGACAGGACATCTAAAAAGAAGATCATTAAGGACTTTGCAAAGTTAAAACCCTAAGCCAATAGGACCTAAAAGACGTATGTAGAACATTCCACCCAGCATCAGAACAATACGCATTATTATCCAGTGCACATGGATCATTTCCCAGAATGGAGCATTTAAAACCAAAAACCAAACCCAGTGTCATCAAGTCGGTTCCGACTCATAGCGACACTATGGCAAATGGAGCATTTGCTAGGACACAAAACAAGTCTCAACAAATTTAAAAAGATTGAAATCATACAAAACATCTTCTCTGACCATAGTGATATGAAGCTAGAAATCAACAACAGGAAAAAATTAGGAAAACTAAATAACAAACTACTAAGAAAATGATTGGGTTATAGAAGAAATCAAAAGTGAAATTAAAAAAAATTTCTAGATTCAAATGAAGATGAAAGTACAACATATCAAAGCCTTTGGGACACAGCAAAAGAAGTACTCAAAGGGAAACTTAGAGCAATAAATGCCTATGTTAAAAAAGAAGAAAGATCCAAAATCACTAACTTCAACCAACAGCTGAACAAATAGAAAAAGAAGAGCAAAGAAGTCAAAAGCTACCAGAAAAAAGGAAATAATAAAGATCAGGGCAGAAATAAATGAAATAGAAAAACAAGAGAAAGAATAAACAAAACCAGAAGCTGGTTCTTTGAAAGGATCAATAAGATAGACAAACCACTAGTTAGATCGATAAAAATGAAAAAACCAGCAGCAGCAAATAAAAAATTAAGAACAGAAATTGGTGACATTACAAACAATCCAACAAAGATAAAGTGGATCATAACAGATTACCATGAAAAATTGAACTCCAACAAATTCGAAAACCTAGATGCAATGGACAAATTCCTAGGACCACATAATCTACCCAAACTAACATGAAAAAAGAGGTAGAAAATTTAAACAGACCCATTACAAAAGAAAAGTTTGAAGATGTCATCAAAAAACTGGCAACAACAACAAAATCCAGAACCAGGTGGCTACACTGGAGAATTCTACCAAACATTCAGGGAAGAGATGGCACCAGTCCTACTCAATCTCTTAAAAAATATAGAAGAGGACGGAACATCATCAAACTCTTTCTATGAAGCCAGCATAACCCTGATACCTAAACTAGGAAAAGACATAAAAAAAGAAAATTACAGACCAATATCCCTTATGAACATAGATGCAAAATTTTTCAACAAAATTCTAGCCAACAGACTTCAGCAACGTATCAAAAAAATCATTCACCATGATCAAGTGGGATTCACACCAGGATTATAAGAGTGGTTCAACATTAGAAAATCAAACAATGTAATACACTACATATATAAAACAAAGGAAAAGAACCATATAATTATATCAACTGGTGCAGAAAAGGCATTCAGTAGAATTCAACACCCTTTCCTGATAAAAATTTTCAGCAAAATAGGACTAGAAAGGAAATTTCTCAATATAATTAGTGGCATACATGCAAAAGAAACAGCCAACATTATACTCAATTGAGAAAGACTGAGAGCCTTCCCTTTGAGAATGGGAATGAGACAAAGATGCCTATTATCACCACGCTTTTCAACATTGTACTGGAAGTCCTAGCCAGAACAATAAGACAAGGAAGAGAAATAAAAGGCATCCAAATTGGAAAGCAAGAGATAAAATAATCTCTATTTGCAGATGACGTGACTCTATACCCTAAGATTCCAGAAGAAAACTGCTGGAACTCATAGAAGAATTTAACAATATTGCAGAGTACAAGATCAACACACAAAAATCAGTTGGATTCCTCTATACTAACAAAGTCTACTCCAAAAATGAAGTCAAGAAAACAATATCAATTTACAATAGGACCCAAATTGATAAAATACCTAGGAATTAACCTAACTAAAAAAACCTAACTAGGTACATAAAATTACTTAAAAAAAAAAAATTACTTAGACACTGAAAATTATGAAACACTACTACAAGATACTTGAAAAGACCTAAAAAAAAATGGAAAGATATCCTGTGCTCACGAATTAGAAGACTTAATATAGTGAAAATGTCAATTCTACCTAAAGCAATATACAGATACAATGCAATCCTGATACAAATTCCAACAACATTCTCTACTGAAATGGAAAAACTAATGGCCAACTTCATATGGAAAGGAAAGAAACCTTGAATAGCCAAAGCAATATTGAAGAAAAAGAACAAAGCAGGGGGCTTCACACTTCCAATATGAAAGCATACTATACAGCCATTGTAATCAAAATGTCATGGTACTGGTTCAACAAAAGACACATAGACCAGTGGGATGGAATTGAGAACTAAGAATTAAACCCAGCCATCTATGGGCAACAGATTTTCAACAAAGGGTCAAAGTCCATTCAGTGGGGGCAGAAACAGTCTCTTTAATACATGGTGCTGGCAAAACTGGATACCTACTTGCAGAAAAATGAAACAGGATACACAGCATACAAAAAAACTAATTCAAAATGGATCAAAGATCTGAATATTAAACCTAAAACTATTAAATTCCTGGGGAGGGGGGAACATAAGGGAAAAACTATGGGACCTAATCTTTTGAAAACAGAGGATAACAAATGTACAAACTAAAGAAGACAAAATATATAAATGGGACCTGTCATGGATTGAATTGTGTCCCCCCAAAATATCTGTCAACTTGGCTAGGCCATGATTCCCAGTATTATATGATTGTCTACCATAGTATCATCTGATGTGATTTCCCTATGTGTTGTAAATCCTATCACTATGATGAATTAGTGGCAGTTATATTCATGACATCTACAGGATTAGATAGTGTCTTAAGCCAATCTCTTCTAAGATATAAAAGAGAGAAATGAGTAGACAGACATGGAGACCTCATACCACCAAGAAAGAAGCACTGGGAGCAGAGCATGTCCTTTAGACCTGGAGTTCCTGAGTGGAGAAGCTCCTAGTCCATGGGAAGAGTGACAAGAAGGATCTTCCTCCAGAGCTGACAGAGAGAGAAGGCCTTCTCCTGGAGGTGACACCCTGAATTTGGACTTGTAGCCCATTAGACTGTGAGAGAATAAATTTCTCTTGGTTAAAGCTATCCACTTGTAGCGCTTCTGTCATAGCAGCACTAGATGACCAAGACAAGACCTCATAAAAATTAAGAACTTATGCTCATCACAAAATTTGATTAAAAGAGTAAATAGGCAACCTACAGACTGGGAAAAAAGTCTGCAGAAATGACTTATCCAATAAGGGTCTAATCTCTAAAATCTGTAGAAAACTGCAACAACTCAACAAAAAGTAAATAACTCAATTACAAAATGAGCAAAGGACATGAACAGAACCTTCAGCAAAGACAACATCCAAGCAGCCAACAAACATGAAAAGATGTTCACAATCATTAGCCATTAACATTAGACATTAGAAAGATGCAAATCAAAACTGCAACGAGATACCATTTTACCCTGGCTAAAATGGACCTGTAAAAAAACAGATAACAACAAATGTTGGTGAGGATGTGGGGAGGTTGGAACCCTTACTCATTGCTGGTGGGATTGTAAAATGGTACAACTGTGGAAAACGGTATGACCCTTTCTCAAAAAACTAGCGTAGAACTACCCTATGATCTAGCACTATGAGTTGGAATCGACTCGACAGCAACAGGTTTGTTTTTTTTTGTTTTTTTATAATCCAGCAATCCCACTCCTAGGGATGTATATACCCCAGAGATCAACAAATAATGACATGAGCACACCTATGTTCATTCCTGTTTTATTTACAATAGCAAATAAATGGAAATAACCAAAGTGCCTACCAATGGATGAATGGATAATCAAATTGTGGTCATATATACAATGAAATATTACATAACCATAAAGAACAATGACGAGCCTGTACAACATAACATGGATGGACCTGGAGGGCATAATGCGAAGTGATAAGTCAAGAATATAAGGACAAATATTGTATGATCCTTATTTTATAAAAAGACAAGAATAGATATATAGAGAGAACAGTGTTCATTAGCGGTTACCGGGGAGAGGAGAGTGGGAGGGGAATGTACGCTTTAGATTGTAGAGACTTCTTATTTTTGGTGATGGGAAAAGTGACACCAAATGTGGATGTAGCGAACAAGTAAAACAAGTGTTTGAGCACATATAGATGGGCATGCTCCTGTTGGTGTATGGGTAGGTACAGGTGTATACGTAGGTGAGAACAGATAGAAGTATCTATAAAAGAATAAAGAAAAAAAGTTTTGAACACACAAATACAGTTACTCCTCAGGCATAATCAAACACCTTCCAAGATTGGTTTTCTGCATTTGAAAGCTTAGGACCATAGTCTCATGGGACAACTCAGTATATTGGCATAACATGTTGTTGTTGTTGTTGTTAGAAGCCCTTGAGTGAGTTCCCTCCTCAAAGCAACCCTATGTACAACAGAACAAAACACCACCCAGTCCCTGCACCATCCTCACAGTCGGTGCTATGAGCCTGTTGTTGCAGCCACTGTGTCAGTCCATCTCATTGAGTGTTTTCCTCTTTTTTGTTGACCTTCTACTTTACCAAGCATGATGTCCTTCTCCAGGGACTGATCCCTCCTGATAACATGTCCAAAGTATGGGAGACAAAGTCTCACCATCCTTGCTTCTAAGGAGCATTCTGGCAGTACTTCCTCCTAGGCAAATTTGTTTGTTCTTCTGGCAGTCCATGGTATATTCAATATTCTTCACCCAAGTCATAATTTAAAGGTATCAATTCTTCTTTGGTCTTCCCTGTTCATTGTCCAGCTTTCGCATGCATATGAGGCGACTGGAAATACCATGGCTTGGGTCAGATACACCTTAGTCCCCAAAGTGACATCTTTGCTTTTGAAGATTTTAAAGAGGTTTTTTGCAGCAGATTTGCCCAGTGCAATACATCATTTGGTTTAGGGGCTGCGGCTTCCTTGCATGTTGGTTGTGGATCCCAGTAAAATGAAATCCTTGACAACTTCAATCTTTTCTGTCATATCATTACGTTGCTTATTGGTCCGGTTGTGAGGATTCAGTCAGTATCAGTTACACCTCAACATAAAGAAAAGCAAAAATCCTCACAACTGGCATAACACAGTTCAAAAAATCATGGTCTGCATCCTAGTGAAGTGAGTACTTACTGAGTCTTAAAGCTTGTGAGTGGCCATCTAATATACAACTACTGGTCTCTGCTCATCAAGAGTAAAACAGTAAGAAGATAACCTAAGGCTCAGAGAAGAAACAAGTGTACACAAGCCACAACCTCATCTAATCTGAGGCCAGAAGAGCTAGATGGTCCCAGAGAGAATGAGAGAAAAATGTGGAGCAGAACTCAAATTCTTAGGAAAAAAAAAAAAACCTCACACCAAAACCTGCACACTAATGTTCACTGCAGCACTATTCCCAATAGCCAAAATTTGGAAACAACCAAAATGTCCATCGGGAGATGAATGGATAAACAAAATGTGGCCTATCCATACAAGGGAATATTACTCAGCCATAAAGAGAAACAATATCCTGATACATGCCACAATATAGATGAACCTTGGAAACATCATACTGAGTGAAATAAGTCAGTTGCAAAAGAACAAATACTGTATGATCTCACTTATATGAAGTAAGCAAATATATGGAAACCAAAGATTATTTGTGGCTACCGGGAGTGGGAGGGATGGGAACAGTGAGTTTCCGTTAACAGTGGTGGAATGAGTTGGAAAAGGATAGTGAGGGTGGTCGCACAACTTAAAGAATATAATCAATTATGCATGTGGGAATTTTTTAATTGGTGTTATATTTTTACCACAATCTTTTTTAAAGATTAAAAAAAAGAAGAACGAACTTCACAGTGCATTGTAAGAGTTCAATCTGTCACAGGAGGAGTAAGAAAAATTCAGAATGACATGTGGTGAATCCTCTCTATATATAAAATGTATGAGTGTATATGTGCGTGTGCCTGTGTATAAGCTTGTGTATGCGTTGGAAACGATACAGAAGAATCCACACATCACAGTTGGAATTCAGGGACATAGAATTGTAGTAAAAGGCCCTTTTAATTTTCAAAAAAAGTAGTAGTAAAACTTCTCTGTTGAATAGGCGAACACCAACTGTAGAAACTGCTGTCAAAATGGAAAACTGAAATGGTGAACATCTCCTTATACTTTAAGATTTAACCCAGATGGTCACCTTCTCAGGAAGCCTTTGTTGACACACTGTCCCCTTCTCCTCCAAAACTAGGTAAAATTGTATAAATATTAACTCAATTCTCATAACAACCCCAAGATAACTATTATTATTATTACTTTACATATGAGAAAACTAGTGTACAAACAGGTTAAGTGATTTGCCCCAGATTATCCAGCCTGTCAGTAGCAGACAGAAGAGCTGGACTCAGGCAGTCTGCCTCCAGAATCCATGTTCATAAATAGTATGTGATGGAAGGAAATTCAGTTTTATTTTAAACTGATCCTTTATCAAAGGAAAACAAATATTTATACTGAGATTTAATAAAGATGATATTTTCATTTTGGAGCTAGATTTAAAACTCAATTTAACAGTTGAAATTGATATTCTTTACATTTACTGAAATCCTAGGGTCAGCCCAGAGCCAGTTCTATTAAGATCCAGCTTGTTCATAAGTCTTTACCTAGTAGACAAAGAAATCACTGTCAGTATAAGGTTGCTACCCACAACTAGCGAGTCCATGGCAGTATCTAGCCAATGTAAGTAGAATATAACTTTAAATAAAAAATAGAGCTTAATATGTATCATAAAAAGTTTCATACAACAATGAAGAAAGGAAGGGGTTTTTTTGTTCTTTTAATTAAAAGTCTCTATAAAAAAAAAATTTTTTTTTTTTAATATGAAAATGTGGAAACCCCGGTGGTGTAGTCGTTAAGTGCCACGGCAGTTCGAATCCGCCGGGTGCTCCTTGGAAACTCTAGGGGGCAGTTCTATTCTGTCCTATAGGGTCACTATGAGTTGGAATCGACTCAACAACAACGGGTTTGGTTTGGTTTAAATGATAATGTGTAGCAGTTACAGAGAGAAGAAAATTAAAAAAAATGCCTCATACCACACACTGAAACAAATTCTAAAAGGGACTAAATAGTTATGTACAAAAACAAACCAAAGAAAGTGCAGAAGAAAACAAAATTAAATATTTATCAAGTATCTGTATGGAATCAACTTTTAAAAAACACAAAAAGGAGAAAGACACCAAAAGATAGATGTGTCTCCAGAAGTGAGGTATAAACTCAAACAAAAAGTAGAAGAAACTAAAACTATTATATCACTGTAATTTATTACTGTCAAAAGCAATTTAAAAAGAATGAAACCATCAATAGATTTATCAGTAAAAATTGTAAAACTTATGAACAGTTAAGGCAGTTCCTGATTCATGACACATTTGAGTTATGAGAAACCAGACTTAGGACCTTCTGCTTTTTTTTTTTTTTTAAATCTTTTCATTAGTCATATGTTCTACGTAAAATGTTACAGAATGTAACTTATTGATGTTATCATTCTCAGATGTCTACTCCCAGATGTTCAATGTTACAACTTACTGTTCAAACCACTGTGGTATAGCAGGTTACGAAAACTAAAAAAAAAAAAAGTGTTTGACTTCTGTCAGAACTGGCTTTCAATGGAGTTGTCAAAATGGAATTCTGTGTTAAGTCGAGGACTACCTGTATATAAAACATGGCCCAAATAGGGATAGCAATAGGCTAGCAATAGACTTAGAGAAAGCACAATAATATGACAAAATAAATGCTGTTTTATAAAAAGCTAAATTAAATTCTTAAGAAAAAAAATCTTAAAACCTCAAAAATCAGAGAATTCATAAAGAAATAAAACCTATAAAGAACATAGAAAGTTATTTCCAAACTCACTAGTTTTGAAAAAATTCAGAGCAAAAAAAGTCTCATTTTCATGTCGCATATTAATTATTATTATTTTTTTTTAATAGGGGAAACTCTGGTGGCGTAGTGGTTAAGTGCTATGGCTGTTAACCAAAGGGTTGGCAGTTTGAATCTGCCAGGAGCTCCTTGGAAACTCTATGGGGCAGTTCTACTCTGTCCTATAGGGTCGCTATGAGTCAGAATCGACTTGACAGCACTGGGTTTGGTTTTGTTTTATATTAAACAGGCAGAAAAAATATATTTATATATGTTAAGACAATGCCAAGTATTGCCCTGAAACCAGTGTTCTCACAAACATTGACAACTTTGGAAATGGGCTTAACTTTTTGAGAAAGAAATCTAATAATCTAAAGTCTTTGAATTAAACCTAAGGAAATCATCACAAATATTAAAGAAAACAAAAACAACAACAAAATGTACACACATTAGTTCACTTAACCATTATTTAATAATCAAATAGTAGCCAGTCCCAGTGCCCTCGAGTCGATTCCGACTCTAAAAACTCAAAGCAAACTAAATGTTCCTCAATATGGAAAAAGTTGATTAAATTATGGTACATCCATTAAATGCAGTATTTTGATGCCTAAGAAGTGACAAAATTTCTTATTTCATATTAGAAATACAAAGCTGCAAAGATTTCCTCCATCTTATTCATTTCCTGTCCCAGTAGACTATATTATTGTTAATGAATGTAGACTAGAGTAGATCTGTGGGAAGATTATCATATTTTATTTATTTGCAGGGACATTTCTGTATCGCACGAGGTAAAAAAAAAAAAAATTCTGGTATTATAAATTTTATATTTATTATTAGTAACAGTTCTTACACTGAAGTATTAGCCTCAGTCATGATGTCCCTGATGATGAAACCATTAGTAGTGATTTGACTAACTGACCTAAAGAATGCCGAGCACTAAGAAAGTCTGATGAGAATAATAAAGGAATTACATTTTTGGGGTGTCTTAAAAATACTGCTTGGTGGTTTATGGAAAAAAAAAAAAAGTCAAACATTTTCCTGGGCTTCTTTTTCCACATCTCTCCCAATTTTAGTTGTGTTCATTTTTAATAGTTCAGTTACTGTGACTGTCACAGAAATCTTTTCAAATGTATTTAAAATTGTAAGCACCTTGACAACCATATATCTTCATTTAAAAATAATTAATGTAGAAAAAAGTGACAAAATGTTGTTTATGTAAAAAAAAAATACAATAATATAACACTAGAAACTAAAATTACTCAGCTATAAATGATCTTCCCTGAACTGCCAGTCCATGTAAGCATAGTATGAAGAGTTTCTTTCAGGGGTTTCCTTCCTGTTGGGATCTTACTCTTTTGGCTTGTTGAGATCTCATTCTCTTCATACGTTTATCCTTTGAACTTCTCAGTAGGAGCACCTTGATTTCACCTCTGCATTGAGTCATGTGTGATCAGGTCAAGAAGACTGACATTTGTGCTCAGGTTTCTTCAGATCCTACAAACATTCACATACACACAAATAGTTATCTCTTCAGCTTCCACTGCTCTTGACCTTCTCAGTGTGTTTCAGATGCCTTGCTCTGACATATAGCAGGGACCAACAATTCGTGCTCCTTGACCTTCTTCTTGTGCACATCTCATAACACTAACCTTTCTCAGGTAGAGGTGAGAAAGATATTTGATGCCCTTTCTTGTAACTGCTGTCTAGCACTGTTAGCTGATACAGTGATACCTGAGTTATTACATGCATAAAAAGTACTGTTCCCTTTCAGATCATCTATATGAGGATTTAGTAGGCGAAAATGTTACCTCACTTTTATGACCTAAAGTTATGAAATGTGAGTCACTTAGAATAAATAATTATTATTGACTTTCATTTATTCTAAGTGCACTAAGTGCATTGTATTATTGTGTCCAACTCAAACCAAAAGTCTGTTTGGGTTTCCTCTAGTGACTAGTACATCTGATCTATAGCCTTTCTCTCTTGGATTTATGACTGCTTGAAATTATTTGGATGCAATCAAGGAATCTTGAGTGCCTTCTATGTGTAAAGTGTTATCTTAGGCACTTTAAATAAAATAGAAATTACTAGAACATTTATTTACTCTCAAATCCTGTTTACATTTAAAACTTTTTAGAATGATGTTCAATAAACAAATAATAACTAGACAGATACATATCAGAGAAAATTGAGAAAAATGAAATGGAGATGGAATGCCGTGGGTAGCCAGGTACTTATCAGTGATCCTATATGCCTTAGTAAAGGAAGGTTGAAAATAAGACTTTGAGCTCCCTAACCCCTAATGCAAAAAATGAGAGCAATCATATATACCATTCACAAGACCTACGAATTTAAACTAACAGAAATGAAGCACATTCTTTCTGGCAAGAATACCTAGAGAAATGTCTCTGATAGATCCTTACAAAAAACACATCTCTGATATAAATGCAGTAATGGTTCCATAGTGCAGCATTTTATACTATCCTTCTTCACTGTTGATAGTGACAAGAATTTTACAAAGGACTATCCAGTTTAGTAGACCCGTGAAGGTCTAGCTTAAATTTAGAGAACTTAGAAATAAAATTTAAAGAATCCATAAAAGTGAACCATTCAGAACATACTCTCTATTTTATTCTCAAATCTATTTTTGATCAGCCCTGGGTGACAGATAGCGTTAGAGTACCCTTTCTGACCTACAGTGCCGTTTCCCATGTTGCTGACTAAAGGCAGATAGATCTGGGTTTTGTTTTGTTACTTTATTTAATAGAATATTTACAGGAAAGGCTGAACCATTTAGAAATGTCAGAATGTAGACCAAGAGAATTCTCATGACTAGAGCCAATATTTTGCTCGGAAGACAATTCTGAGTGTACATAATACACACTGTCAAATGAATAATGGAGATGATGAAGAAAGCATGAAGATGGAACTTACAGCCAATGGGTACAACGGACATAACAATTACAAACTGTAATAAGAAGCAGAATAAAAATGTTGCAATAAAGATGTAAGAGCAGTACTGTCAGAGCAGAGAAGAGGCAGAAATCCAAGAATACATACAAAAACTTTTGAACCACAATTTGACAGAGGAGCCATGTTTCAAAGGGTGAAAAAGTTCAAGAGGTTGAGGTTGAGCAGAGCGTACACAAGAGCGATGATGTTGACACAGGGTGTCTGTGAAGCAGAGTGAGGGGGGAAGGGAGTGAGGCTGCAAAGGTGAACTAGGATGAGATGGTGAGGAGATGTTCATTGTAAGCAAACAACAGGGGACTTAGTAGACAGGAGGGAAAGGAGTTGCTGTTTATTTCGTGGGATACTTAAGGCCTTTTTAAAGGAATATCAATCTTAGGTGGTATGTTGGAGGATAATTTGAGTGAGATGGACTAATGTCAGATATGGTAAATATCCTAGACATTGTATACTTTTTTTTTCTTTTTTGGTAAATGCGTAGTATGAACTTTTGGCTGTCCCATCTATGTGTTTTGGAGGGGTTTCAGTTCTGTATTTTTCTGTACTCTGAAACATGTTTTCCACTCCTAATTGAGCACTGGCCAGCTAGTGAGTTTTCTGGGGTGTAGGGACCTAGGTGACCTTATCAGGTGCAGTACTAGCTAAGTTAAAGCTAGAAACCTACACTGCCACTTTACTGAGATTTCTGAGTACACTTTTTGTATGGCCTTAATGTAGCAGTAATGTTTTTATGTATTTGTTTCTATGCAACTTTTTCAAAGAACTCTGTTATATCCTAGAGGACTTGTCTTTTATATTCAGGATAATAAAGTCTTTAAAGCAAAAAAGAGATTTATCAAGAGATTTATTAAGAAACTATTAAAATAAGCCATGTGAGATAAGGTCTAGGTCTGACACTAGGGCAGTAGCTGTGACGAAGGGGAGAGATGGGTGTGAGAGAAATGGGAGAAGAGAAACAACTGCATTGTTGACCAAACAGGAGGCAAAAAGAGAGAAGTCAGAAATCATGGTCAGGTTTCTAGTCAATGTGTCTCTGTGATTAGATCAATAAATTGTGACAAGGAAGGCAAATAGGGAAAATAGGAAGAAGCACCTGAAAAAGCTAAGGCTCAACAGGTGAAGCATTTAAGAACATTGCAGAACCTTTCAGAGCAGAGATCTATAGGCTTCCAAGAATGATTATGGAATGGTGAGTGCCCTAAGAAACACTCTTGCTAACTGGTGGAAATGGACAGCAATATTGTACTTGTTCTCACACCTCCATCCACATTCTAAATTTTTGTTCAACAGATATTATTCTATAGCATACAGAGTTAGAATATTATTTCAGAAAAGATTTGCTTCAGTCTTCAGCAAGGAAAAAAAACAACACAAAATAAAACCCTAGAAACATTACAGTTGGTATAGCACATTCCCAGACTTCTATTCATTCATTGTTGAAACAGAAGAGCTCAGATTCAGGTTGCAAGAGTCTGATATACTGCAACGTTCCCTCCACACAGGCAGGCAGCAATCTTTCCCCAAGCCCCGTAAGAGCACTTTACATTTTCTTCCCCTCGTTCAGCTCATAAACATGTTTCTTTTCAGAACACATACCATATGCCATTGGAAAAGGGTTGTAAAGTTTTATAGATGTATTTCAGAGTATTATAAGAGCATAATAAAGCAAAAATAATGCAAAGGAATGGGAATTATTGAACAATGGAATTCAAATCAAATATTAGGCACGGATAATTCTAACCACACTCAGCTTCTGTTTACACAAGTCATAAAAACTGAGAACTCTTGTTTAGTTCAAAGATATGAAGTCTTTGAGTTGGGCTTTAAAAAAAAAAAAACAACGATGGCTATGTTTTATTGGAAGCTTATATACTAGGCACCAGTAGATGAGAACTAAAGAATATGTGTGTTTCTCTATTATCCTAGATTCCATGTATGAATTTTAAGGTGACAGAATGTATCCTTTCTTGAGCTTCTTAGGGAATTTTCCACTGGCTTTCCTTTGCACTGCAGGGATTAATTGTATTCATTTAATTAGCATTCATTGAATGCCTGAACCAGTGAGAGTGGTTGAGGATGTAGAATAGAAACATTAGTTCTTGATCCTCAGGAATACATATTCCAACATGAACCAATACTCATTTATTCCTTCACTCACTCATTAAGCACTTATTGAGTACCTACTACTAATGCTTGGCTTGTTCAAGATCAGCAATAAATACAAGATTAACCACTGCAATATGCAACATGTGTTGGGATTAATGGCCTCTATTGATACACTTTTTGCATATTCCAAAAATATGTCCAAGGGAAGCTGGCCATCAGTCGATGTTTCAAAAAAGAGAAACAGCACAGATGCCTGTAAGACAAGGAAATGGCTCCAAAAATAGGAAGAGTTGAAGTCAAAGGTCTCAAAAGTATTAAGAAAAGGTGTACCAGGTAAATTGGAATTGGAGGGATGCCAGTGGGAAACTATGATAGAGGCTAATTTTGAACCTGATGTGGTGAGTAACAGAGATCAATGAGGATGGGGAAAAAAATGAGTTGACAGTGACCTTTCTAGCAGCCTTCAGAATCATTTACAATGTCATAAAATAAGAAGAAAGGACCCTAGTACAGAATGAGAAGCGTTGCTATAATTTCATAGAAAGAAGAGTTAGACGTGGAGATAATGCATAGGAAAACGAAGCAAGAGCCAGCCAGTGAGAGATTCCCAGCTCTGCTCAGAAGCTTCCAATAGTTCCCTTTGCCTACCTAAAATCTAACTTCTTTGCCTAGCATTCAAGGTTTTCCACTACTTTGACCAAGACTCCCTTTTTAACATGCCATCAGAGTTGTTACTGTTCTTCATAAATTTACATGGGTGTTACATTATCGTTTGTTTTTCCCTTTATTCTTCACAAGTGTTATATCTTGACTTGGGATATCGTTTCTCTTTATATCATGATATCCAGGCTCTGCACGTGCTTTAAGGCCTTGATCATGTTCAGGAAGTCCTGTCTTATCCATCCAATTGGATGTGCCATGTCCTTTCCATGACATTTACTATTTTCTACTTTAATTATACTGTTGCTTATGCCTTTCTTCCCTTTTCTATCAGGCTGTCATCCCCTAAGGGAAATACCCAAATATGATTTACCTTGGGGCTCTTTCTAGAACTTGCAAAGTGCCTTGTACATAAAAGAAACTCAAAAATATTTATTGAATGAATACATGACTGTCCAGGCCAAGCAAAGCAAAAAAAGTTCCAAAGAAAACATAGGATTTAAAAGAATGCCAAGGTACTCTACCCAGGGGATAAAAAGAACTGACAGAGAAATCATGTAGAGAAAGCATATTAAAGAAATGAAGTGTTTACTGCCCATTCATACATTCATTTACTCAATAAATATATTTGAGCAAAAGGTGACTGGGGAAGAGCTGCCTCCTCAAAGCAAAGTCAGCCTTAATGATGTGGATGGAGTCAAGTTTTTTGGGACCTTCATTTGCTGATGTGGCACGACTCAAAATGAGAAGTAACAGAGGCAAACGTCCATTAATAATCGGAACCTGGCATGTACGAAGTATGAATCAGGGAAAATTGGAAAGCGTCAAAATGGAATGCATAAATGTCAATATCCTAGTCTTTAGTGAGCTGAAATGAACTAGTATTGGCCATTTTGAATTGATCAATTGTATAGTCCACTATGCCAGGAGTAACAGCCTGGAGAGGAATGATGTTGCATTCATTGTCAAAAAGAACATTTCAAGATCTATCCTAAATTACAACACTGTCAGTGATAATATCCACACACCTACAAGGAAGAGCAGTTAATACAACTATTATTCCAATTTACGCACCGAACACTAAGGCCAGAAATGAAGAAACTGAAGATTTTTATCAGCTTCTGCAGTCTGAAATTGATCAAACATGTAATCATGATGCATTGATAATTACTGATGATTGGAATGCAAAAGTTGGAAACGAAGAAGGATTGGTAGTTGGAAAAGAGGCCTCGGTGATAGAAACAATGCTGGAGATCAAATGATAGAATTTTGCAAGATCAGCAACTTTATTGCAAATACCTTTTTTCACCAACATAAATGGTGACTATACACGTGGACCTCGCCAGATGGAATACACAGGAATCAAATCGACTACACCTGTGGAAAGAGACGATGGAAAAGCTCAATATCATCAGTCAGAATAAAGCCAGGGGCCGACTGTGGAACAGACCATCAATTGCTCATATGCAAGTTCAAGTTAAAACTGAAGAAAACCTGAGCAAGTCCACGAGAGCCAAAATACGACCTTAAGTATATCCCACCTGAATTTAGAGACCATCTCAAGAATAGATCTGAAGTGTTGAACACTAAAAACTGAAGACCAGATGACATCAAGGACATCATACATGAAGAAAGCAAGAGGTCACTGAAAAGACAGAAAAGACCAAGATGGGTGTCAGAGGAGACCCTGAAACTTGCTCTCAAACATCCAGCAGCTAAAGCAAAAGTAAGAAATGATGAAGTAAAAGAACTGAACAGAAGATTTCAAAGGATGCCTTTAGAAGACAAAGTATTATAATGATATGTGCAAAAGAGCTGGAGATAGAAAACCAAAAGGGAAGAACACGCTCAGCATTTCTCAAGCTGAAAGAACTAAAGAAAAATTCAAGTCTTAAGTTGCAATAGTGAAGGATTCTGTGGGGAAAATGTTAAATGACGCAGGAAGCATCAAAAGAAGATGGAAGGAACACACAGAGTCATTATACCAGAGAGAATTAGTTGATGCACAGCCATTTCAAGAGGCAGCATATGATCAGGAACCAATGGTACTGAAGGAAGAAGTCCAAGCTGCTCTGAAGTCATTGGTGAGATACAAGGCTCCAGGAATTAATGGAGTATCAATTGAGACGCTTCAACAAACAGATGCAGCGCTGGAGGTGCTCACTCATCTATGCCAAGAAATATGGAAGACAGCTACCTGGCCAACCGGCTAGAAGAGATCCACATTTATTCCTATTCCCAAGAAAGGTGATCCAACCGAATGCGGAAATTATGGAACAATATCATTAATGTCACATGCAAGCAAAATTTTGCTGAAGATCATTCAAAAGCAGTTCTGGCAGTGTATTGACAGGAAACTGCCAGAAATTCAGGCCTTATTCAGAACAGGATGTGGAACCAGGGGTATCAATACTCATGTCAGATGGATCCTGGCTGAAAGCAGAGAATACCAGAAGGATGTTTACCTGTGTTTTATTGACTATGCAAAAGCATTCAACTGTGTGGATCATAACAAATTATGGATAACATTGGGAAGAATGGGAATTACAGAACACTCAATCGTGCTCATGAAGAACCTTTACATAGATCAAGAGGCAGTCATTCGAACAGAACAAGGGGATACTGAGTGACTTAAAATCAGGAAAGGCATGCATCAGGGTTGTATCCTTTCACCATACCTATTTAATCTGTATGCTGAACAAATAATCCAAGAACCTGGACTATATGAAGAAGAATGGGGCATCAGGAGTGGAGGAAGACTCATTAACAACCTACATTATGCAGATGACACAACCTTGCTTGCTGAAAGTGAAGAGGACTTGAAGCACTTACTAATGAAGATCAAAGACCACAGGCTTCAGTATGGATTACATAAAGAAAAAGAAAAGAACATAAAGAAAAGAAAAATCTTCACAACTGGACCAATGAGCAACATCACGATAAATGGAGAAAAGATTGAAGTTGTCAAGGATTTCATTTTACTTCGATCCACAATCCACAGCCATGGAAGCAACAGTCCAGAAATCAAAAGATGCATTGCATTGGGTAAATATGCTGCAAAGGACCT
Source organism: Elephas maximus indicus (assembly GCF_024166365.1). NCBI lineage: Eukaryota > Metazoa > Chordata > Mammalia > Proboscidea > Elephantidae > Elephas > Elephas maximus. The sequence goes on from NC_064821.1 coordinate 143,575,286, forward strand.
CTTCAAAGTGTTGAAGAGCAAAGATGTCACCGTGAAGACTAAGGTGCGCCTGACCCAAGCCATGGTATTTTCAATCGCATCATATGCATGTGAAAGCTGGACAATGAATGAGGAAGACTGAAGAAGAATTGATGCCTTCGAATTGTGGTGTTGGTGAAGAATATTGAGTATACCATGGACTGCCAAAAGAACAAACAATCTGTCTTGGAAGAAGTACAACCAGAATGTTCCTTAGAAGCAAGGATGGCAAGACTGCATTTTCCGTACTTTGGATGTGTTGTCAGGAGGGATCAGTCCCTGGAGAAGGACATCGTACTTGGTAAACCACAGGGTTAGCAGAAAAGAGGAAGACCCTGAATGAGATCAACTGACACAGTGGCTGCAACAATGGGCTCAAAGATAGCAACAACTGTAAGGATGATGCAGGACTGGGCAGTGTTTTGTTCTATGGTACATAGGGTCGCTATGAGTCAGAACCGACTAAAAGACACCTAACAACAACAACGACAGCATGTGACAAGCATTGTGCTACAAAATTCAGTCCTTACCCTTCAAGGGACTAAGCCTAAGAAGAGAGAGACAGGTATTACAGGCTTAGTGAAGTTAATGCTATGAAGGAGTTAATCTCAGGTTATATGGAAGTGAGTATTAGCAGGCAATGCTTCCTGTTGTTGTTAGCTGCCATCTAGTCAATTCTGACTCATAGAGACCCCATGTGACAGAGTAGAACTGCCTTATGGGATTTTCTTGGCTATAATCTTTTTGGTAGCAGATCACCAGGTCTTTCTATTGTGGAGCCACTGGGTTGGTTCAAACCGCCAACCTTTTGGTTAGCCATTGAGTGCTTAACCGTTTACTTCACCAAGACAATGCTTTCTAGAGGAGGTAATAGATAAACTCATCCCTAAAGGAATAATAAAGATTCACCAAACTAAGAATGGAGGAAGGGCACATAAAGCCCAGAGGACAGCATGTGCAGAGACTGAGAGGCATAAGATGTAATGGAGCATTTGGGGGTTGCACATAGTTCATTCTGGCTGGAGGTTGAGTGTGCACAACTGGACGAGTCAAAGCAAGTACTTGTTTTCTTAAGATGCAGAGTTTTCCACAAGACATTTATGTAGACATGCTTTATCATTTTCACATAATAATAAAAAAATCAGGATGGCACCGAGCTTGTCAGATACTCATATTTAGAGGTTCTACTCAGGCAAATTTATCAGATACTCATGTTTAGAAGTTGAAATCTAAAATGAAGATGTTTCAAACTTAATGAATTGGGACCCTTGTGCTGAAAGTAGAGAACTGGCCATTACCCCTCAACTTCTCCAGTTATTTATCACTTAATATCACATCCACTAAGGCAAGGTCCAAAAAAACAGTTCTGGAAAGAGTCTCTCACTGTACAGTAAATTTCACTAATTTTCATTCTGAAAATTCATAATCTGTGACAAATCAGACAAGAGTAAGACCAAGTTGCTCATGGTATTATTAATTTCAAAAGGACGTACTAAACCATTAATAGTCACAAAAGAAAGGAGTGATATGAATTACTTCTCTACTAAACAAAGTCGACGATTTCTAAGCATTTAAAAGCAACCATTTACATAAAAATAACTAATTGCTAAAAACTAATAATTGCTAATCATGGTTTATTCTGGCCTGCTCGGTAAATTGAGTCTCTTAAACCCCAGGCCTATGCAAATGTTTAGCACAGTTGTAATAATTATATGTACTAGAACGGTAAAATTGGATATTTTCTATCAAACTTATGTAGATGGTCTGTACTGCAACATACTTAATTTTCTACCACAATTGGTGTGTTTCTTTTGAGTGACAAGAGAGTCAGAATGTTTAAGATGCAATAGTTTTTTGGTTTCTTTGAGAAAAATGACTGTGTGTGGTCAAGATAGTCTTTTGAAAAGAGCATTCATCCGCATAAAATAAGAAAAATGGTTCGTATATATGTTCTGTTCTCATTTGCCAGCAGTCCTCATTATAGACAGGTCATGGAAATTTTTTAAATAACTTCTCTTTTCTTAAAACCTTAATCTAAGTGCTAATTTTTGAAATTGCTACTACAAGGTCCTGAAAGCATGATTGCCTATGAAAACAAGTGGTTTATTTCTTTTCACTAGTTAGCTTATTCTAATATAATCCTTTTGAAGGTTTCAAATTTAAGGCTAAAATGTTATAGGATAATAGTGACAGCTGTACAACATGATGAGCACAATTAATGGCATTGCATTGAACATGTGAAGAATGTTGAAATGGCAAACGTTATGTTACACATATATATATATGTGTTTACAACTATAAAAAAAATACAGAAATTGTGACTTTGTTATTAATTCATTTCCTCCATATGCTATTCAAGATGAGCCTCGAGTTTTTCTTTCACACACATTAGAAAAAGTAAATATTCTCTAGCTTCCTATGTTACGGACCAAAGCAGATAAAAAGCAGTAAATTACTTTCCCAAATTCACAAAGCAAGGACCACACAGCAAGTCGCTGAACACTATTCTGTGTGGATGCACAAATATTGGCCGAGGAAGCACGGATCATTCAGGTTATGAAGGATGTAGGCAGATTTTAGTAGCATTAACTTTTCTTAGTGGATTGCTAGCCATTGAAATCAAACATTTTATTCCCAATATCTTTCCAAATGGAGTCCTGATGGTGAAGTGGTTAAGAGCTCAGGCTGCTAACCAAAATGTTGGCAGTTCGAATCCACCAGGCGCTCCTTGGAAACCCTATCGTGCAGTTCTGCGCTGTCCTGTACGGTCTGTATGAGTTGAAATCAACTCAACAGCACACAATAACACATCTGTCCAAACAGGTGGACTAAATTCCAAATGGACAATGGGAGCTGTATATAGTTTTTCATCCTGTTAGAGACCAAAGCATGGTCAATCAAATAATAAAAAATGTGAAAGGTAAATTCTTCCATGGACACCGACATATTGAATCTGTGCTTGAAATAAATCTAGTTTTTGGGTTTCCTGGGCTAACCCTTGGGAAACTATACTTCTCTATGTTTTTAAAATTACTTAGAAAGTTACTAAAGTTATATTGTTAAAGTGTTGCAACCCAGTTAATGTGACTTATTTGCCTTTTCTCATAAGTAAGTATTAAGAAATATAAATAACCTAGAACTATTTTAATAAGGACTAAAATCTGTCTGGTCAAACTAATGATACCTTCAAATGCCATATACCTGTGCTATTTGGGGGTGGAAGAAGCTTTTGCTTTGGCAAAGCAAGAAGAATCAAGTTCATTATAACATTTTCCTCTGGTTCCTACAGGTCAGGCATTGTGTCATTCCAAACCATAAGTCTACTGATTAATCAGAGAGTTTCATACAAAAATTGAGGGTGTAAAATAGTTCTTCCAAAGTACTCTAATGAAGCAAAATCCAGGGGAAAGCGAAACACAAGAAACTCCATCATGATTTAAAATGCAGGGATGGAGCTTCACAATGGCAGACCCTATTTGGCAGGGACCCAGATTCATTATTACACATTGACCCAAATCACCCAGGCTAGTTCTGTATGCTGCAGGGCTCAGAACCTGCACAGTTCTCTGGTAACTCAATAAAGGTGTCTGCCTAAACACACACACAAAAAAACACAGCTGAGGCTAAATAGGAAATAGGATACTTAGACTGCCATACTCTATAATGAAGCTAAAAAGAAATTCTGTTAAAGACTGGATAGAAAATAAAAGACAAAAAGTAGGAAAAGATGAATGAAAGAATAAGAACACAAAAGTAAATGTTTATATACATTCATGTATATTTATTTTCTTAATAAATGCTCTCATAAAGCATCTAGGTTGTTGATTGCCTTACATTCAAAAGACCAATAAAGAGAAATTTCATAAATAAGCTAGAATATACAGGTGATATCAAGGAGCACATATATTTTTCTTTCTATATTTACTTTGTTTATCAGATTTAGAAAGTAGCAGAGTCCTCTGGGCTATTGAAGGTACTATATTTCAAATGCTACTCAGTCGATTTTTTACTGTTTTTCATAAATTCATTTGATAATCCCAATTTCAGAGGATAATAAAGGTCCAAATCTCAATGAACTGGTCACAATCTCAACCTCAGTGTTGGAAGCAGAATTTATTAGGAAGATAAATTTTATCTCAGGAAGCGTGGTAAACTCTGTTTTTATTTATTTATTTATTTGTATTGTTAGCAAGCAGAATAAATATATTTCTTCTATGTAAAGAAAAAGCAAAATTGTCAGAACCTAAGTGAAAATGAAGTGTTATTGTTAGCATTAAAATTTTCCATCTACAGTTCACCAAATTAAAAATTGAGAGTTTGCCTTTAAAACATACAAGTGTGTCAAGAGCCATGTTTTGCCAACCCTGGCCACATAATAGCCTTTGCTTTGAAGATAATAGAGGATAGTCTAGTCCAACCAGGTTCAAGTACAGAACAAAAGCATCAGAGGGTATAGGCAACCATATATTTAATTTGACTAATCCGAGCAGTGTAAATCGAGGAATAAAAAGCCAATTAATGACATAGAGGAGTCACAAAGTGATGGAGGTAGACATCCAGTATTCCCTACAATAGTTACACCTTTCTTAGGTCAAGACACAATTTTATTCTCAATTTTCAGAAAGAAATATAAAGACAGAAAAGAGTTAAGAGTTTTTAAAAAATTAAATACAGGAATAAAGTAAATGATAGAAGGAAAGATTAAATTTTTTTTTTTTTTTTTAAGGGCGGTAGACTCTTTCAGAAAAGTTTACTTGCTTACTCTCTTCAGGCATGTAGCGGGCTGACTTTTGGTAATGCCATATGATAATAAAAAAAAAAAGATAATACTCTATATCAAATAAGATAAGTTTGGTTATAAATAAGAAAAAGAGATTTGATTTGGAAATAAGGAAGGCTTTCTTGACCATTATCTTATGCTGGGTTCTCTAGAGGAGCAAAACCAGTGAAAAATATATATCTGTATATCTCTTTCTCTCTATATATACGTATGTATGTATATATGTATATATACACACACACATATATGGAGCCCTGGTGGTGCAGTGGTTAAGAGCTATGATAAGCTACAGTTGCTGACCAAAAGGTTGGCAGTTCAAATCCACCAGCCGCTCCTTGGAGATGCTATGGGGAGTTCTACTCTGTCATATAGTCTCTATGAGTTGGAATTGACTTGATGGCAATGGATTTGGATTTTAATAGAGAGAGAGAGAGATTTATCTCAAGGAAATGGGTCACACAGTTGTGGATGCTTGTAAGTTCCAAATCCATGGGTCAGGTGTCAGGCTGGAGGCTTCTCCTGACTCAGGTGATTGCAGGAGCTGACAAGTTCAAGATCTGCAGGCTGCTGGCTCACGTCCCAAGAAACTCAGGTCAGAGGATAACGAGTCAGATACAGGATCCAGAGAGATCTTTGCCAGAATATCCATATATATTGGATGCAGGCCCACCCTCAAGTAAACTGATTGGCTTTCAACTGATTAGCTACTCACATCAGATCACAAAATACAGGATGATTACATAATATCTACCAAACCACTGAGAATCATGGCCTGGCCAAGTTGATACATAACCTTAACCATCACACCATCCAGGTTAAGAATGCTGGAAAGAATGATAAATAAGGTTGCAAAGTCACTGTCTGTGGGGTCTTTGAAAAGCAGGTACATGACTCTATTCTAGAATATTCGCCGTTTGTTGATTAAAGGTTAGAAGTCAGATGGATTCCATAGTTCTAAGCTTTAAGGTACAGTATATAAAAATATTTATTTATTTGACTGGTTATATCCACCATCACCACCACCACCACTACTCCCACAAAAACAAGACAAAACATAGTGCCTAAAGCACAAACTTCTAAATGAAGTCGCTGTCTCCTTAAAAGCTATTGCTGAGTCCCCCCTAAAAAAATAAACCATGTAAAACCCAACTTCCAATATACTAGTCACCTGTATTTCCGGAATCGTCTCCCTTTTCAGCCTTTCCTTTGGTACAAATATCTACTAGATGAGCAGATTATATGAAACTACTTGCTATTCCTCAAATACATGCTGCTTCTCTTAACACCATTCCCACTGCCTGGAATGCCTTTTATCTCATCTCTGCTACAGAAAGCATTGCCATCCTTCAAGATTCAGGACAACCTGGAAAATCCTTCTCTGATTCCCCATGATAGCTGTTCTGGACTTGAAACATATATGCTAACCTCTCTACATCTTAAACTACTAAAGACATAGGCCAGGATGCTATCTCCCTGGCAGTGCCTAGCATGGTATCTATGGTCTCATTGAATCACTTTGCTTACAGCATACTGGACTGATAACTGAAGGCATGTGTCAAACCCAAAGTAGCTAGAGTTGTCTCTGCAACCCACAAGTTCCAGGGTATGGCTCTATGTAGAAGCCCACAACTGAGTTAATCCCATGCCTTAGGTTTAGAGTTAGGCTCCCTTTCCTGCACCAGGCTCAGATTTTATAGAGGTTCTCAGAGCAAGAAATAGCCTTCCAAACTGTCTTTCTAAACACAGTCATTGTGTAGATCAGTCTACAGTAGCCTCTCTACACTGGGCCTCTGTTCTGGGGTAACAATAGAAGTGCGCTGCTGTCATTCCTGCCACAGAGACAACTTTCCAGGGGGCACCCTCTTAATAGTTCCTTCATGCAACAAATATACACTGAGCACCTATAATGTGGTCATACCCTATTTTATGCTCTGAGGATAATTTAGTGAACAAATAGTCAAGAAACTTATAATTTTAGTTGGGATGGAGATGCACAATAAACTAAATAAGTAAATTACAAAGTGAGGTGGAAATTCTTAAGTGCTAAGGATGAAAAAAAAAAAAGGATGGAAGGGGTATAGAGAGGGCTACTGTTGTGTGTCATCTATTCCGACTCATATCTACCCTACATGGCAGAGTAGAACTGCCCTATAGAGTTTCTTAGGCTGTAATCCTTATGGAAGCAGATCTCCAGGTCTTTTCTCCCACAGAACTGCTAGTGGGTTCAAATGACCAACCTATGGGTTAGCAACTGAGTGATTAACCATTGTGCCACCAGAGCTCCTATAAAGGGGGGCAGGGGCATGAAGAGGAGCCCTGCTAGTGCAACAGTTGAACACTCCACTGCCAGGTTGGCAATTCAAACCCACTCAGCAGCTCCACGGGATAAAGACCTGGCGGTCTGCTCCCATAAAAATTACCTGAAAACCAAACTCATTGCCACTGAGTCGATCCCAACTCACAGCCACCCTATAGGACAGGGTAGAACTGCCCCACACAGTTACCAAGGAGTGGGTGGCTGATTTGAACTGCCGACCTTTAGGTCAACAGCGAAGCTTTTAACAGCTCTGCCACCAGGGCTCCCCATAAACAGTACAGCCAAGAAAACCGTAGGGAGCAGTTCTACTCTGTCACATGGGTTTGGTATGAGTCGGAATCAACTAGGTGGCACTCGACAACAAGGGGCGAATGAAGAAAAGCAGGGGAGAATTTCAATTTTAATAGCATGGTTAGGAACAGTTTCACTAAGGTGATATTTGAGCCAAGACTTGAAGAAACGATTCCTTTAGCATGAGATTCCCACTGGGCAGCAGATTCTGCAGCCCCATAGTCTCCATGTCCCACACTTCTTCACCATGGCACTGATGGGAGTGCAGTGTTGAGCTGGCCTCCTTCCCCCATGACAGCAGCGCACCCAGAGCAGTATAAGACTCCATCTGTGGCTTGTTTTCAAGTTCTGAAATACAGAAAGCAACAAGTGGAAACGAAGGAGTTATTTTATGGTACCAGGACAGAAAACGCAGTGTTATTCCTTACTTAGAAGTCTCCCTAGGGATTAATCGTGATTAAATAGCCCCAGTTTACTCAGATGATCAGATTTCACCCCCAAGTGCACACTCCAGACACTTGGCATCTCATTTTTTATAGTGTTTCATGAGCATTTTTAGCAAAGCTAACAAACTCTGTAGGCCCAGATTCTCTTCTCCCTAGAGACCCTACGTATTTCCCCATCTTGCTGAGCTCACATTGATTTCAAAAGGAGCTTTGCACTCAGAAGAAAAACAGAGAGAGCTTAGTATGTGACCCATGGTTTTTACAGCCATACTATTAAAAAAAAAAAAAAGGGAAGAAACTCAGAGCGTTTTCACATTGACAGCAATTGGCTGTTTTGACAAGGAAAAGTCATGGCATAGGATTTTTTAGATAAATTAACAGAATGAAAGTGCTAAATTAAAATTGCAACATTGATTTCCTTTTTAGCTCAGCTGTGTGTTATATAAAAGGGTCAGAGGAAGGATTTATTATGGGCGATGAGTCTCTGTCATCCACTAAGAAACCAGTGCATAAAATAAAGTTGTCCATTTCAGACACCTTTTGTCTTCAAGGAAAGCCGTCCAGGAGGCCCACGGGGGGCAAAGGCGTTGAAAGGAAATGGAAATTGATAATCGGTCCTGTTAGGCTGATTCTTCGCATGTTCAATTCATATCCTTTTGAAAAGAAGAGATTAAGATGAAACCTCATTGAGGAATACACATTTTGAAGAAAATAGAAACAAAGGTTTCGGCAACGCTATTTCAGTTGGTGTCAAATGTGAGAACAAGGCGACACAAACTTATATGAAGAAAGGGCATTAACGAAATCCCCAGACAAAGAAGGAGCTAATAGCAAATATATGCAGCAGTCTTTGTGGACGCTCACAGGAGAAGTGGTACAACTTGATTCACAAAGGACCTGGATAATTATTTTTTAGTTGGAGCCAACCCTGCTTCTCCCTCTGCAGAGGGCAGGCACTGACCATCTGCGTGTCTCAGTTTTGCTTTTGTTTGGATGAGAATTAGCCACATTTTCGTGTCTGGTAAGCTTTGCATGAGGAGAGATTTGAAGCACTGGCTTTGTTTTTGTTTTAAATCTTTAAACTGCTCCCTTGGCTTCAGTCAGAGGATTATTGCACATCTAACCACAAATAAATTGAAATATCAGCTGAAGAGTGAGCATGTTGCTCACTGATGGAATAATAGACGGCAGGTGGTAGAGGGTTTTGTTTTCAGAAAAGCACAGGAAGCTAGAAGTGACAAGAGTGATTTTGTGAGGGTGTGGAAACTGTCAGGATGAAGTCATGGGGGTCAGTAGTTCCTGGGTTGACCTTTTTAAACAAACCCTGAGAAGACCTTTTACTGGATTTTCACAGCAGTCAAGCATTTATGCCAGAAAGGTTGCCCCTCCCTGTAGATATTGAGAGTTTTAACAAAAAGCATATTTTCTATGATAGGACCCATGTTCAGCGCTTCACTCACGGGGTAGCCCGATACTCCCTTTCCTGTCAGTGTGTGTCACAGGATCCTAACTGCTCACTTGCTCCACCACACACACACTAGCATTTGAGCTAACCCTTAACACCTCTCTGCAGCCTTTGATAACATCTTGCTGTCAAATAATGGGAATCAAGGAATTCAGCTGCAAAGCAGGACACTCGGCACGCTAATTTCCATGTCACTGCCTTGAAGGGTCTTCTAGTGCAGAGCTGTTAGATCTGTTACCTGACTTCTGGGGACAGGCTGAAGGGTTGGGATGTGTTATAGATAGCATAAGAATTTTACTTCTTTAATGTTTATAAGCCAGAATTATAGAATGCACTAGCATTCTTTTCAAATATCGTTCAGTTTGGGCTCTATTGTACTGCTACAAATCACAATAAATAACACACCTAGTATACTTTATAATGAGTGCTTTTTGTTCAAAATTGCCAAGGCTTGGAGGCAAGGATCTTTTGTCTCCAAAGCCTGTGAAAAACAATGAGTTTTTTTTGTTTGTTTGTTACTTTCACCACTAAATAGTATTATATTTTCTATACTCTTTCATTAAAAAAATTAATTAAAAAAATGATAGAGAGAGCTTGTTTACATCCATTAGAAGAGTCTATTATGCAAGCTGTGCTCCTTGCTCAGGTAAGCGTGCAGATAACAGGTTCATTCTGGTATCAGAGATCTCCAAAGTCATGCCCCTAATTTTAGAAACTTCTCTTCCAGTTGGAACTGGCACAGTCATCTTACCGCTAAACTTCAATCCCCAAATGACCTGATCTAAACCACTGAAATATGAATCATTAAAAACAAGCAAGTGAACAAGCATTTTTTTTTTTTTTTTTTTAAGTTTTGAAGCAGGTTAGCATGATTGTAAGTTGAGTGCTTTTTTTTTTTTCATCTAGCTGGATGTGCTTCTCTAGACTTTTGAGTCAATAGTAAGAAGGAAATTAACACTTACAGAAGAGTTAATTTTTGAATCGGACAGAAAAAATAATTTAAACAAAAACCTAGAACCTGAATCTCCTAATATCCTAATTCCAAGTCTCAGTATTCTTTTCAGTAGGCACTGTTGTTTCTACGTACTTAAACAGAAAAACTGATATAGTACAGTTCATTGTTGCTGGATCTAATTTTTGATGATTCCCACCCCACCGCCCACCCCAGCTCCTTTGCAGAGGCCAGGAATTATGGCACCTATTTAGTCATCTATTATTTCCTACATGTGTATATTTAAATAATTCCGTATGTCAGAAAGCCAAAGATGTTTTCTGGCTTGGAAAAAAAAAATGCTATAAAGAAAGACAAATGCAGACAGCATCCAGGCAGAAGGTTAAGGTCAGAGAAATAAATAGGGAGAAAAAAAAAAATGCAGGCCTTTTCACAATGGGGCCTGAAGATTATGAACAGCGCTCGGGGTGACCAGAGAAGGGAAGGCCAGCCTGGACTGAAAAGGGATGCCCTCAACTACAAGGAACATCCACTTCTCCTGGGCATCAGCAAGGCCTGTTTTGGGAATAAACAAAAAGAAAAGGAAAAAGGATGAATAAAACCAAAATGACATATGAAAAAAACAAAACCCAACCTGTTACCATCGAGTCGGTTCCGATTCATGGCGACCCCATGCGTTACAGAGTAGGACTGCTGCATAGGGTTTTCTTGGCTGTAATCTTCATGAAAACAGATCACGAGGGCTTTCTTCCAGGGCACCGCTGGGTGGGTTTGAACTGCCAATCTTTAGGTTAGCAATTGATGGCAAACCGCTTGCACCACCCAGAAACCTTGACAAATGGAAAACTGAAAAAAAAAAAAAAATAGATAAGATTACCATAAAAACTCCAAAAAAAGAAAAAAAACTAAACCCGTTGCCATCGAGTTGATTCCAATTCATAGCGACCTTGTAGGACAGAGTAGAACTGCCCCATAGAGTTTCCATGAAGCACCTGGCGGATTTGAACTGCTGACCTCTAGGTTAGCAGCCGTAGCACTTAACCACTAGCCACCAGGGTTTCAAAAAAAAAAAAAACACTCCAAAAGGAGAAAGTAAAAATACATTCTGTTAAGAATGAAAATGAAGTTGTAACCTCAGATATAGGAGAGTATTAAAGAGTAAGAAATTGTTATATACAGTCATGTGTCAATTAATGTCCATGATACATTCTGTGAAAGAGGGAGTTCCGTAATTTGGACGTTGTGTAAACACCATATTATACACAGGCGGTCCCCGGATTACAAACAACTTCCATACCTGAATCTGTCTTTAAGTCAAATTTATATGTTAGTTGAGACAGGTATAGTTCATACCTAACATCAATCAAATGTCTGACATAGTATATAGTGTACCTTTCCATGCATAAAAAGAATTGAAGAAATGCTTCCAGATACACTAAAATATCTTTAGCCTAATACTTCAGTAGTAATAACAGTGTTATGATGCGCGTCATAAAGCAGTGCCCGTTTGTTATTATGAACCATTGTGTATGTACCTCGAATTTTTAATATAATAGACTTTAAGGGGCTTGGTTCATAACTATGGGTTGTACGAAAGTCTGGCATTTATAACCCAGGGATCACAGACCTATATGCAGTCAGACGTTGCCCAAAAAGAAAACCCACTGCCCTTGAGTCAATTCTGACTTATAGTGACCCTATAGGACTTATAGGACAGCCTAGAACTGCGCGATAGAGTTTCCATGGAGTGCCCGGTGGATTTGAACTGCCGACCTCTTGGTTAGCAGCCGTAGCACTTAACCACTACGCCACCAGAATTTCCCCTAGCCTTTGCCCAAAGGGACGTTATGTGGCCCATGACTGTACAACCCTTCAGCTATAAAATTTAGAGGGAGGAGGTAATTTCTTATCATCTATAACCTACCAAAATTTTTTTTAAAAATCTAACCAATAATCACAGATAGAATTGAAAAGTAAATTTTAAAGTCTGCCATTAAAGAGATACCAGGCACAGAAAATTTTGCAGCTGAACGGCTGACAGCTTTCTTGGAGTTTCTGTGGTATTTACACAATTCCAGATACAGAAAACTCCCCAATAAATTTATGAACTTGGTTCAACTTTAATACCAATACCTGGTAATAGTGCATTAAGAAAATTATAGACCATTTTTCCATTTATGAATAAAGGTGCAAAAATTCTAAATAATATTAAAAATTGCATATTTGGCATTAAAATGAGACTAAAAGTTTCGTGCAGTATCTATACAATGGATTTTCTCTTTTAATCTACTCTATATATTAACTTTATAGGATATAGATAAATCTCTGTATATAGGTTGAATCAGTATATGAGAAAGATGATAATAGTGCTTGACCTGACTTCCTCTAAATGTACTTCACAATTATATGGCAATAATAAAGCATTACCTTAGCCTATGATTCTGAAGTGATCTTTTACGGAAAATTGTTCAGGAAAAAAAGGAGTCTTTTTTCATCCATACGTTCACACATACTTAAAAGCAGCAGGTAAATGGGTGACACTTGTAGATGATAAGGCATTCAATCAATAAAGGTTTTATTTTGAAAACCTTTAGTATTAGCACATTCGATCTGTCATTATGCCTTTCATCCTAGGAGGACTTGAGTTGCTGGCTCAAGCATCAGCCAGGGTGGATATTATAGAACAATAACCAAAATTGGCTAATTCATCTGCACTGTAATATTCCAGGAAAGAAATTGTGTACAGAAATGAATTCCATGAGAAAATCTACCATTTCTTTAGTAGATCCATGATTTGTCATTTCACTCAAACTATACAGTATTTTTTTAAGAGCTCAGCTGTTAACCAAAAGGTCAGCAATTCAAATCCACCAGCTTGCTCCCTGGAAGCTCTGTGGGGCAGTTGTACTCTGTCGAATAGGGTTGCTATGAGTGAGAGTTGGTTAGATGGCAATGGGTTTGGGTTTCTTTTTTTGTTTGTTTGTTTGTACAGTATTTTATGTAAATAACACGTGCTTTCTATGTTTGTTTGCTAACCACACCCTCCCCCCAAGGTATTTTTGCAAGTGCTGCAATGTGAATTTTTTTACATGTTGCTGTAAAAAAAATTGGCATAGTGCACTTACGAAAATACCTCTTAGGGGGAAGGCACAGTTGGCAAACATACATAGAAAAAAAAAATTTTTTTTAAGGGGTGTGTTATTTGCGTACAAATACGTACACACGCATACTTTCTAAACTTGGGTCTCAGTAAGACACATCATAGCCACTCTTTACAAGGTACCAATGGTGCAGTCCTCTTGGGTTTCCTTACTGAATAGTGAGTCAGCTAGAGGGATTAATACCTAGAATCTTTTAGGTGCTCAGTAAACACTGATTTAACTTATTGAATCATTCAAACAGAAAGTTGTGAAGGCTTTCAAATCAATTCAGATGACTCAGTATCTGTGGAATCTCCTTCACAACTACTTTTTCGGAGCGCCAACATCATGTATGGTAGGAAAACTGATGTTTTATTAATCCATTGTTTTCTCACTTATTCTTTTTTCAGATCATGTGCACATACACATTTTCCCTTTTATGCGTTGTTCTTTGCTTCTAGAGGAGGATGGAATTTATATTGCAGTTGACTTCTCTCCATTTCTCTGTGTGTGTGCATCGTTGTTAGTTGTTGTCGAGTCTGTTCTGACTCATGATGGTCCTATGTGTGCAGAGGACAACCATTTTAAAGGGTTTCCAAGGCCATGGCCTTTCAGAAGCAGATCACGAGGTCTGTCTTCTGAGACACCTCCTGGTGGGATCGAACCGCCAATCTTTCAGCTAGTCGTCCAGCTCTTAACCATTTGTGCCACGAGGATCTCATATATATATATATATATATATATATATATATATATATATATAGGCCTTAATGAAATATAAATACCCATTTTTCAATGCTTGTGAAATAAATATTAACTTTATGGGTCTTCAAAGCTTATAAAATCGCAGCCTTGACTATCTCACACCTACTATACTATTGTCTGCAAATCCTCCAACTCTCTCCTGACACTTACTCTTCCAATATCAGTGTATTTGCTGTTACTCCCTCTAACGTGTGTTTAATCATTGCTTCGCCTTTTGAAATTTTGGTTTGATCATACTCGTAAAGCTTCTCCCATCCTCACTGACTTCTATGTAAAGAGAAAGACTGGTCTTTAAAAACATCATCAGGTAATCAATATTGTTCTTTTTCAATCCACCAGTGGGCCAATCAGCACATAGTGTGGTAACATTTAACTCTCTATAACCCTTCTCAACTCTACATTGTATCTGGGAGTGAAGATGATACTTGCCACCAAAGAGCCTTCTGATAATGCAATATTTTTTAGGTTCAGGGCAATTCAGGAATCATTTGTTTAGGTAACTGGACTCTGCAGAGACAAAATTTTATTCTGTGTATTTGTGTATAAATATTTTCATATATATATGCTAAATGTATATCTCCTTTGGGAAATATAAGTGGGAAATAAGTCTAATAAAAGCTAACATTACTATTTTAATTCTTGGAAATTTAGCATTACAGTTTAGTTCTTGGAGGTATTATTAATTTGCCGATGCCTCACATAGAACTAAAATTTAGGAATTTCATATACTCAGATATAAGAATCTATAACCTCAAATATATGCAGTGCTTTATTGGAATGGATGACTTTCTATGAATTTAACCATATTTTAAAATTAGGCCTGAAATCTCTTTAACGTATTTCCGTTTGTTTAGTCATTACATATGCGTTCTCTCACAGCTTAAATTTGCTGGGTAGCCACCATTCTAAATTGTGGTTTGAGGCTCAGATTTTAAAATATAGGATAACAATTGTGGCCATAAAGATAATTGTAATTTTATTCCCACAAAGGCTTTTATAACATTTCCCATTAACGTTCCTTTTAAGCCAATATTTGTTTTTATGATTATAAAAGTAATGTGTGCTCTTGAAGAAAATTAGAAAAATATATAAAAAAATAAAAATCATCTCATCCCACCACTCAGTGATCCCAATTGTGTGTGTGTGTCTATATATAGACACACACACATGCACACACATATAGACACAAACACACATAAATAATAGTTTATAAAACTAAATTGGGCTCAAACTGCTTACACTGCTCTAATCCTGTCTTTTACTTAAAAATATATTAAGGGAGCATTTTTCATACTTCTTAAAATCCTCCTAAACATGATTTTCTTTTTAATGGCCATTTAGTATTTTGAGGAAAGAGTGCACCGTAAGTTATTTAGCCAATCTGCTATTTTGCAACTTTGAAATAATAAAATCAGTATCCATTTTGATAACACACCAAAGAACTGATGGGGGTCAATTCTGGCACTTAAAGACTTTTCTTTCAAATGCAAAATGCTGCCAGACTATACGAAAGAAGTCAAAGCAGAAGAGGACCCCAAATTCAGTGCCCAGCCTTAATACTGTGTGGCGATACGGAACATTAGAGAAGGCAAGTGAGCAGCGAGGCTCCCCATATTGTCGTACGTGTAAAAGAACATGGGCCATTGTATACCC
Organism: Elephas maximus indicus; assembly: GCF_024166365.1. Classification (NCBI taxonomy): domain Eukaryota; kingdom Metazoa; phylum Chordata; class Mammalia; order Proboscidea; family Elephantidae; genus Elephas; species Elephas maximus. Next base: position 143,591,113 of record NC_064821.1, read on the forward strand.
AGTAATGGCTTCTTTGGCCGTAACTCAAAGACATCCTATTTACACTAGAGCCCTTTTTGTGTAGTGAATAGATTGCATTTAAATTATAAACTTGGGAAGGAGAGGTAAAAGGATTACTGAGTGTTAGAGATGAATGAAGAAAAGCAGTAAAGCCTATGTGATCAGAAGGATAAGTCTTGCAGTTCCTCTGACATAAGAGATGGATTACAATGCCTCTGAAGTGGGGGACGGTTTACTTAGGAATTTAGCGGTAATTTGCATTTATGGAATCCATTAGTACATACACGTACACAGTTCCATCGTTGGATGACCAACAGAAATACATGGTATTTGCTTATGATTTTATTGATTCTAATAAAATACAATATTATCTTTTTGAATCATACTTATTCAGAGAAAACCTATTTTCCTAGGACTGTTGGCTGACGTAACCTACATCAGTCATTAAATGGCATAATGGTGCTGTCTTTTTTGGACATTGCTGTGTGTATCTTTCTTTGTGACTCATTCGGTCCTGGAAAAAGTATCTCCAAGGAGCAGTCTAGAATAATTAACCCCTGCACACTGATTAACAGAAATTTCTCCTTGAAATAACTAGGTCTGTCAACATCTCAGGATATCTAGCTCATGAGAAGTCACTCACCCAAAAAACATGAAAGGGAAATCTTGCTCTAAAAAAAATGGTTAGGGCATCATCACTTTTTTTGGCAGAACAAATGTTGCTTACGATATTTTCATCTTGAACTCACTTTAGAAGATACACACAAATACATATTGTATATATTCTTTAACTAAACCAAAAAACCTTTGGCTTCATCTACCTCTGGAGGAGATAAGAAAGGGAAAAATGGAGTTCAAGAAACAACAAAGATACCTAGTTCAGAAGCATTCAAAGGTAGACTTACCTCAGATCAGAAACATCCAGCGACTTCCCCTTATCAGCTTCTACCTCTTTCAAATATTCACACATTGTTTCCTGGGATATAGCTGGGAATAGAACCATGTTTATCCCAGCTTGTCTCTGAAGATATATATATGTGTGTATATATATAGAGAGAGAGAGTTTTGTACTTCTAAAACTTGAGTTTTTGTTTATAAATAGCATTTTAGGAAAGATAATTTTCACATAACATTAGGAAAATGAGATGCCATGATTATGGCTGCGAACAGTGATAAGAAACTTAAAACTGAACCAGTAAGAGCTGAGGAAACCCCCAATGAAGAAGAGTGACGCAATAGGCACAATAACGGACTCGAGCAAGCCAACAATCATGAAGAAGGCACAAAATCGAGCCATGTTTTCTTCTGTTTTACGTAAGGTCACTATGAGTGGGCGCTTACTCAATGGCAATTAACAACACTGCGTTTTATCAGTTCTAATACGTACGTTTTAATATCTTTAAAATCAAGATGCTCACAATAGATGGCATCTTTAAATTATCAGACTTTGGGAAAAAATTTTAGTAATACTTAAAAACAATTTGCTTATTTTCCTCTTTATCGCGTGCATAAGAACAATATATTATAGCATCTTAAATCTGATGAAGTACAGTGTTGTGCTTTCAATTATAATAGATAAAGGCAAAATTACTCACTGTTTGCGTAACACTTGTAACTGGCATTCTAATTCCTCGACATAGTCCCTGTCCCAAGCTCCCCTAGAGAAACACATTTTCCTGGAAGGACCTTGCACAAAAGGAAATTTTAAAGCCCATCCTGATTCTGTTTAGAAACTCACTTTCTCAAATGTAACTAATGGGGTGGTGGACCAGGTAGATTGGTGAGTTCCACAGGTAACCTCCCAAAACTCAACTTATTCACTAGATTCACTCCTTCCTCCTCTACTAAATAAATTCCCTAAGCTTGATGGGTAACCAGGATGATTCATTTGTTACATATTCTTACCCTACCTCTCTGCTAGTAAACAATGGAAAAAATCTAATGTCAGGTAGAAGAAGCACAGATAATCCCTAAAATGAATAACTACCCCTGGGTAACAGAGAGCCAGTATGCTTTAAGGCTTTCTACAGAATTGAAAATACTGGATTAGAATATGAATATCTAGCATGTATTCATGTATGTGTGTCTATGTCTGAACACACTGGTAATCACACACATATTTAATTACATGAGTATACGTATCAACAAAGGCTTTGCCACCGTATTCTAAAACCATGAACATTTTAGAAGACAAGAATGTACGTGTTGAAGTTTTGCCTGCGTTAATCGGGATGAGGAGAAAAGTTATTGGGGTTTGCAAATTTATTTTAAACAGATTCTTAAAAAATACACACTGACCTACATTTATTGAAAGAAAAACAGTCAACTACAATTATAATTGTTATCCTGTCAGGTATTTATTAATAGACAGTCAACTGTCATCTTTGTTAAAGTGCTCTAAGTTGACAGAATTTCATTTACATAAATGGGTGGAAAGTCCTTTTCTTACTTGTCCAACAAACTGGAGACAAAGTGCCTGCCAATGTTTTAATTTCTTTTTCATGTTCTGGTTAGAGAGTGAGAAGAATGCTTTCACTCCACAGTGTCATGAATATGATAATCTATGGAAATCACGGAAAGCAGGTACTTAAGTTAAGCATATACTGTACTATGGGAATCCCTGATGAATTCAAGTCTCTTCTGTTTAGAGAAGATGTTGTTGCCTGTGAAGTGACAGACTGCCAGATGTTCATGAAGTAGCATGGTAATGGGCTCAGATTTTAGCATCTTTCCCCCACCCCCCACAGAATACTGCCCTTCCTTTAGGCTGCAGAATGGCCTTGCTTTCATTCTTTAAGCACTTGTGTTTACATTTACTTTTCAACTATCAAATCTTCATTTTCTTAATTTTACTTATTTAAGCATGTGAAGCATAAAATTACAAATCTATGTGAGCAATCCCGACTTTATAGAGTGTATGCAGCTTAAATGTGAAATAAGCAATTCTCCATCATGCAAGACACATTTAATCCATTGACTTTCTTGTAAAAGCTGGAAAAAAATGGTTTACTAAAAAAAGGGGAAATGTTTCCTTCAGGATATCAAGCACACAACAAAATACTTTCAAGCACATATTTGAAATAAATGCACTGTTATTTTCATTGCTTAATGAAATACCTCATAAAGTTAATAAGTGAAAGAAAACTGTAACATTTTAAGAATTTCTATAATAATGATGTTGATAATGAGAACTAACATTCGAGTGTCTTCTGTGTACTAAACTCTGGCTTTATTTTATATAATTCGTAAAAATGATATCATATAATCCTTGCGACAACCTCGTAAGATCTTAGTTCCATTTCAGGAATGAGGAAACTGAGATCTTATGAAGGTTAGCAAAATTTGGTCATGTCGAAACCAGTAAATAAGGAAACCAAGATTGGAGACCAAGCTAAGTTCCAGGGTGCATTGTTTATCCGAAATATACTGCTACTGAGGACATTCATTCATTTGAGAGGATACTATGGGGCAGGCATTGTTTGAAGTTCTAGGGAAGCATCACTGAGCAAATTTGTTAAATGTCCTAGTCTGATGGCTCATACACTTCAACCTAGAATAAAAAGGAGTGGCATTTTATATTTTAGCTCAGAGGAGAAGGTATCTAAATGTCATTTGTGGAGTGACGCTTATAACAAGTAGGATTCTTAGGTAGCATTGAGTTCCTATTTCAGATTGGTTCTGGTGCCTTTGGAGGGGGAGCAGTTACAATCTCTAGCTACATTGAGTTTCTCACATGTAAATATGGAATAACTGGTCTTAACAAGGGGATAATATCTGGCCCGGTGAGTATAACAAAAGGGTAGAGGTTGTTGTCCCATAGGATTAGACCTTAACCAGATAAATATATATTATTATAAATTGTGATAAATGCTATATATGTTTATCTGATTGTTTATTTATGTTTCATCCTATCAGACTACAAACTCTCTGAGGATTATATATGATCTATCCTCTATTTTTGACTGTCTTTAACGCCTAGGACATAGTATCTGTGTATGTACTAGACACATAGCAGGTGCTCAATAAATATTTTTGAAGAATCCTTTCCTGAAGACATAGTTTATTAGATCTTTCCCTCAGTATCTTCCTCTAAAATATAAAAAACCTTATAGTATTATCGTTGGGTGAAGTAGCAGCCAAAAAGCTCGGGAAAAACATGGCCAGTCAATGTAGAGGGGAAGGTGCTAGGCTTGGAGTTGGAAGACCTCAACTGGAGTTTGCTGTACCACTTACTACCATGTAGAATTGAGCAAACATTTCACTCAACATCTGTGGGCCTCAGATTTCATCAATATTGTAATAATTACATTATTGTGAGAATTAAATGAGATAATGTATAAAGGTAAATTCTAAAACTGTAAGCGTTTTAAGCATGCTATTTAGTTTTAGAGTTTGGAGCTAATGTCTCTTGGGACATGTGACGTACAGCCACTGGCTAATGTCTGGTAAAGCTCAGCAAATTACCGATTATTCTGCTCCAAGCCTAGTGGCTGGTTTCTTCGGCTGCTGTCCTCATTTTGTGATACTAGCCACTGCCAAACATAGGCCCATTTTTTTAGTAGATTATGGCTGCCCAAAGGATCTCTGGTTGTGCTGCTAACTGAAAGGTTGGTGGTTCAAACCCACCAGTCACCCCATGGGAGAAAAATGTGGCAGTCCGCTTCTGTAAAGATTTACAGCCTTGGAAACCCTATGGGGCAGTTCTACTCTGTCCTGCAGGATCTCAAGGAGTCAGAATCCACTCAAGCCAACGGGTTTGGTTTAGTTTGGTTTATGGCAGCCCAGGACAAGGGGATCAAAAGACCAGCACCATGAACAGCATAGCTATATGGCTTTTGTAACACCTGCAAATTCAAGTGGATTATTTTTCCCTGAAGCTGAATTTTTGGACTAATGCAATAATTGCCTAGATTTAGAATTTTAAGTGAATTATCAATAAAATAATGGTTTCTATAAGAACTATGGACTATACCTTTTTGTTATTTGATTAGTTTGTTATGAAGCAAAAGAGTAAAATAGTTGGCCATTATTATTTTCTTAATAGAAAACTGTAAACAATGAGCCTGGAAAATATAAAGAAGTTATTTTTAATGAGCTCTGTTCCATTGAATCTAAATTTATTGTTGGAATGATACTTTTCAAAACCTATTACAACAAATTCTGTCAGGCTATAGGACAATATTACAGTTCAATATAAATGTTATTGTCAGGGATTAGCTTATGTAACATTATGGACCAGGCCAAATATCATTTGTTCAGTCATTAAGCATTAGATGAGATCTCGCTCTTGCAAGCATTGTACATATACGGAGCCTTTCTGAATATTTGATATAAAAAGTAATCATACTAGATCAATTATTTTCATCATTAAGCTTTGGCTACGTAAGGTTAGTTGAAATTTCTTGTTAGGATAGCTTTTTGTTGGTTTTAGTCCTTCTTCTAAAAAAAAAATACTCACCAAATACTAATTAAGGTCAACAATATGCAAAGAAAAAGTCCCCTGGGTGGCGCAAGCGGTTTGGGCTCAGTTACTAACCTAAAGGTTGGTGGTTTGAACCCACCCAGAAGTGCCGCAGAAGAAAGGCCTGGCGATCTGTTTCCATAAAGATTACAGCCAAGAAAACCTTATAGGGCAGTTCTACTCTGTAACACATGGGGCCACCATGAGTTGAAATCAACCTGACAACAGGTGTTTTTTGTTTTGTTTTTTTATGTGTGAGGAATGAAAAAAAAAAGTTAAGTAGCATCTTGCCTTCAAAATTTTATTATCTACTTAAGGAGATAGAGAGTGTGTAAACAGTGGTAATATAGTATAGGAAATGATGCTTAAGAAGAGACAGAAAGAGAAAACCAAATGTGGGGTGATGATTACCTTGGACTGGAGATAAATACTGTCTTCTGGATGTTTGCTGATTTTTCCATATCTGCATACAGAAGCTAGTGTTTATGGAGTGCTTTGCCACACAAATAAAAGATATTTTTCCCATGTTAAATACTTCCTCCTACTATGGTAATTAATTATCTTAGAAAATTACTTCTTTTCAATGAAAAAACTTACACTTCCTTTCATTTTCTCTCAAATGTTAATCTTCTGCTTACCATAGAAACCCTAAAAATTGACTTCAAAAATGATGATCGTTTTCCAATAAGTCCTGAACTGTAACTCCAAATAGGGTTTCGATTAGATTAAAATGTAATATGTTATGCCCTGTGCCACACTTTCTGGTAAAAAGGCTTAAAGCAGTCATCCAGGGGTTTCTATGTAGGAAGATATTAGATGTCGTATTGAATAAATATGGAAAAGTTGGATTACTTTTCTAGTCTTGCTCCAAATATAGCCAGAATACCATGTGTTTTTTTCATATTTATAGCAGTCCCATTTTCCTCATAACCCCATTTTTTTTTTGTTTTTGTTTTTCTATGCTTCCATCCCATTGTATGAAGTAATTTTTATTCCATTTTCCCTCATTAGCTTTTGCCCTTGACATTCAATGCAACATTTAGCCACGAAAGCAGTAGCATTTTGAAAGTGGATTTCAAAAGCAAATTATTTCATCCAAGCCCTCCTGAAACATTAGAACAACTATAGCTCAGGATACCTTTCTTATATGTAGCTAATATTTTCTGACTTCTATAATTCATCCTTACACTTGATAGTTGTATACTGCTTTGCAGTTTTCAAAAGAGTAAATGCTTTATTATAATAATCTATTAATAATTACTTCCCTTATTTCAAATAGTTGTTGTGAAAAGCAAATAGGCAAGGTGATCATTGTTATTTCTGTCTTACCCAGAAGAAAGCTGAGGTGCACATTGTTCAAGTGACTTGCCCAGGGTCATTTAATTAGTCTCTGCTCTGCATTTAAAGACCAGCTATGGTTTTACGTACTGCAGTTTTACTAAACCACACCCAGTTGCCACAGAGTCAGTTCCAACTCATGGCGATCCCATGTGTGTAGAGTGGAACTGCTCCAAAGGGTTTCCAAGGGTGTGACCTTTTATAAGCAGATGGCCAGGCCTTAGTTTTGAGACACCTCTGGGTGAATTCAAACTGCCAACCTTTTGGTTTGTAGTCAAGTGCTTAACCATTTGCGGCACCCAGGTACACTACTACTTTACTGGAAGGTTCAATTTCCCTCCAGTTTATATCAAGTGTGTGTGTGTGTGTGTGTGTAATTCTAACTGGAGCGGTGGTACAGTGGTTAAAACTTGGCTGCTAACCAAAAGGTAGGCAGTTTGAATCCACCAGCGACTCCTTGGAAACCCTATGGGGCAGTTCTACTCTATCCTATAGGGTCGCTATGAGTCAGAATCGACTTGATGGCAACTCGTTTTATATATAATTTTACTTCCTTGGTAATTTATGCCTGTTGCTGTTGTTGTTAGATGCCCTCCAGTCAGTTCTGACTCATAGCGACCCTATGTACAACAGAACGAAACATTGCCTGGTCTTGAGCCATCCTTACAATCGTTGTTATGCTTGAGCTTATTGTTGCAGCCACTGTGTCAACCCACCTTGTTGAGGGTCTTCCTCTTTTCCGTTGACCCTGTACTCTACAAAACACAATGTCCTTCTCCAGGGAATGAACCCTCCTGACAACATGTCCAAAGTATATAAGACGCAGTTTTGCCATCTTTGCCTCTAAGGAGTATTCTGGCTGTACTTCTGAGACAGATTTGTTCATTCTTTTGCCAGTCCATGGTATATTCAATATTCTTCACCAACACCACAATTCAAAGGCGTCAATTCTTCTTTGTTCTTCCTTATTCATTGTCCAGCTTTCACATGCATATGATGCAATTGAAAATACCATGGCTTGGGTCAGGCGCACCTTAGTCTTCAAGGTGACATCTTTGCTCTTCAACACTTTAAAGAGGTCCTTTGCAGCAGATTTACCCAATGCAATAAGTCTTGATTTCTTGACTGCCGCTTCCATGGCTACTGATTGTGGATCCAAGTAAAATGAACTCCTTGACAAATTCAATCTTTTCTCTGTTTATCATGATGTTGTTTATTGGTCCAGTTGTGAGGATTTTGTTTTCTTTATGTTGAGGTGCAATCCATGCTGAAGGCTGTGGTCCTTGATTTTCATCAGTAAGTGCTTCAAGTCCTCTTCACTTTCAGCAAGCAAGGTTGTGTCATCTGCATAATGCAGGATGTTAATGAATCTTCCTCCAATCCTGATGCTCCATTCTTCTTCATATAGCCCAGCTTCTCGGATTATTTGTTCAGCATACAGACTGAATAGGTATGATGAAAGAATACAATCCTGACGCACACATTTCCTGACTTCAAACCAATCGGTATCCCTTTGTTTCATCCAAACAACCACCTCTTGATTTATGTAAAGTTTCCTCATGGGCACAATTAAGTGTTCTGGAATTCCCATTCTTCGCAATGTTATCAATAGTTTGTTATGATCAACACAGTCAAATGCCTCTGCATAGTCAATAAAACACAGGTAAACATCTTTCTGGTATTCTCTGCTTTCAGCCAGGATCCATCTGACATCAGCAATGATATCCCTGGTTCCACATCCTCTTCTGAAACCAGCCTGAATTTCTGGTGGTTCCCTGTCGATATACTGCTGCAGCCATTTTTGAATGATCTTCAGCAAAATTTTGCTTACATGTGATATTAATGATATTGTTCTATATTTTCCACATTCTGTTGGATCACCTTTCTTGGGAATAGGCATAAATATGGATCTCTTCCAGTCAGTTGGCCAGGAAGCTGTCTTCCGTATTTCTTGGCATAGATGAGTGAGCACTTGCAGCAGTGCATCTGATTGTTGAAACTTCTCAATTGATATTCCATCAATTCCTGGAACCTTGTTTTTCCGCCATTGCGTTCAGAGCAGCTTGGACTTCTTCATTCAGTACCATCGGTTCCTGATCATATGCCACCTCCTGAAATGGATGAACATCAACTAATTCTTTTTGGTATAGTGACTCTATGTATTCCTTCCATCTTCTTTTGATGCTTCTTCCTCCGTTTAATATTTTCCCCATGGAATCCTTCACTATTGCAACTTGAGGCTTGAATTTTTTTTTTTCAGTTCTTTCAGCTTGAGAAATGCCGAGCATGCTCTTCCCTTTTGGTTTTCCATCTCCAGCTCTTTGCACATGTTATTATAATACTTTACTTTGTCTTCTTGAGATGCCCTTTGAAATCTTCTGTTCACTTCTTTTACTTCATCAATTCTTCCTTTTGCTTTAGCTGCTCGACTTTTGAAAGCAAGTTACAGAGTCTCCTCTGATATCCATCTTGGTCTTTTCTTTCTTTCCTGTCTTTTCAATGACCTCTTGCTTTCTTCAAGTATGATGTCCTTGATGTCATTTCACAACTCGCCTGGTCTTTGGTCACTAGTGTTCAATGTGTCAAATCTATTCTTGAGATGGTCTCTAAATTCAGGTGGGATATACTCAAGGTCATATTTTGGCTCTCGTGGACTTGCTCTGATTTTCTTCGGTTTCAACTTGAACTTGCATATGAGCAATTGATGGTCTGTTACATAGTCAGGGCCCTGGCCTTGTTCTAACTGATGATATTGAGCTTTTCCATTGTCTCTTTCCACAGATGTAGTCAATTTGATTCCTGTGTGTTCCATCTGGCGAGGTCCATGTGTATAGTTGCTGTTTATGTTGGTGAAAGAAGGTATTTGCAATGAAGAAGTCATTGGTCTTGCAAAATTCTATCATTCGACCTCTGGCATTGTTTCTATCACCAGGGCCATATTTTCCAACTACTGATCCTTCTTTGTTTCCAACTTTCGCATTCCAATTGCCAGTAATTATCAATGCATCTTGATTGCATGTTTGATCAATTCCAGACTGCAGAAGCTGATAAAAATCTTCAGTTTCTTCATTTTTGGCCTTAGTGGTTGATGTGTAAATTGGAATAATAGTCGTATTAACTGGTCTTCCTTATAGGCGTGTGGATATTATCTTATCACTGACAGTGTTGTACTTTAGAATAGATCTTGAAATGTTCTTTTTGACAATGAATACAACATCATTCCTCTTCAGGCTGTTACTCCTGACATAGTAGACTATATACTTGATCAATTCAAAATGGCCAATACTAGTTCAGCTCACTAAAGACAAGGATATCGACATTTGTACATTCCTTTTTGATGCTTTCCAATTTGCCTAGATTCATACTTCGTACATGCCAGATTCCAATTATTAATTGATATTTGCAGCTGTTTCTTCTCATTTTGAGTCGTGCCACATCAGCAAATGAAGGTCCCAAAAGCTTTACTCCATCCACATCATTAAGGCTGACTTTGCTTTGAGGAGGCAGCTCTTCCCCAGTCATCCTTTGAGTGCCTTCCAACCTGGGAGGCTCATCTTCCAGCACTATATCAGACAATGTTCCGCAGCTGTTCATAAGGTTTTCACTGACTAATGCTTTTCAGAAGTAGACTTCCGGGTCGTTCTTCTGAGTCTGTCTTAGTCTGGAAGCTCAGCAGAAACCTGTCCTCCCTGGGTGACCCTGCTGGTATCTGAATACCAGTGGCATAGCTTCCAGCATTACAGCAACATGCAAGCCCCCATAGTACAACAAACTGACAGACACTTGGGGGAATTTATGCCTACCATCCGTTATATCTGCTTCTAATGTTTGTGTGGTTAATTTTGTGTAGAATGTGTCTCAGGTGGATTTGTAACTAGACATCACACTTCATAAAGATATTCACAGTTTAGTGTTTGTGGTGATCTCTATGAGTTTCCCAATTCACACAGATTTTAGTAACTTTCATTTTTTTATATTATTTTTATATCTATTTAGTATCTATACAGATCTCATTATTTAATAATGAGCTAAAATAGCTGTGATATCTGTAGTTGTACCTTTCACTAATGAACCTCAAAATGGTGTGTGAACTCATGCCAGCCATGGAATAATATGCTATTCATGTTATCCATATTTTGCAGCTTAAATAGACTCAGAATGTCCTATAGTTAAATATGAGGAAAAGAGTTCTAATTTTGACTGAATTCAATGTTTCATCCACGGGCTATGAGGTGTGACCTGGGCATAGAGCTTAGGGATTTCTAACCATGAATTTAAAAACAAAACATATCACTGGATGGGACCTTATAGACTATCTAGTCCAACCCCCTCATTTTACAGATGAGAAAACTGAGTCTCAGAGAGCGTCACTACTCTGCCAGAGGTTACTAAACTAGCTGATAGCAAGGCTAAGATCAGATCCCCATCTCCTAACTCTCAAGTGAGTACTTTTCCAACATGCCACATTGCCTTCCCCGGCAAGATGCCTCCCATGGGGCATTGCTTTTAGAGAATGAAGTATATTAAATTCACATTTGGCTGGTAGTCATTTTCTCAGCAGCTCTATGGTATTTCATTAACTGCTGCATGTAACTCTCTGGCCTTTCACCTGTATTAACTTGAGCTCATTAAACTTGAGGCCGGTAATAAACAGGACTGAACTGATACAGATGTTTTGCGTGGTATGTGTTCAGCAATTTTTTTTAACGGTGTCTACTGTGTGAAACATTTTTCCCTTCACAGTTTGTAGAACGAGAAAATTGGGAAGAATAGGTTTCAAGAAACAGATTATGTGTGTAGTATCTGTCTTTATATCAACTAAAAATGTATTAAATACTTCTCTTTAACAGTGCTTTGTGAGGACTATGAAAAAGTATGAGTGATAGCATAGGGCAGGATCTGGCATCTGGCATTTGAACTCTGAATCTGGTAGAAATTGGAACAAGTCATGCAGCCTTTCTGAGCCACAGTCTTCTAATCAGTAAAATGGGGACAATAACAATATCCACTTCACAGGGTTGCAATGTAGAAGAGAAAAGGCACTCATGTGCTTTGTGAAGGGCCAGGCGTATAGCAACGCTCAATGAATGTACTGATGTTGACGTACATGATGATGATGATGACACAGTTCTTAAGTGTGCTTAAAGTAACCTCTCACTAAAGCTATTGTTGATGAAGTTGATTTTCCCCATGTCCTCTTCACGCACCTCATCGCTAGTACAAATACAAGCGAGGGTCCTCCAGAGTGCAGGCAAAGAAAAACATTCTATTTCACCCCTCCCAAGTTCTCACCAATCCTGTTTTATGTGCGTTTTGACAAACAGGGAACTCTTCTGCAGCTCACCGCCGATGCAGCCACAAGTTAACACAAGTTCCTATGTAATTTTGAAAGTCGCTGGAGATTCTGACAGAGTAGGGGATGGTGAGAGAACAGAGGTCATTTGCAGAAAGATGAGAAAGGTTGAGATAAAGGTCTTCAGAGTAGGGTCTGTGTCAGAAAGAATGAAAGCAGGGGTGGTTTCAGGGCGGGATTCACTGTCAGACTAGCGCTGGCTGCAGCATCAGCGGGCAGTGTGGGAGTGAAGATCAACATTGGATTGTTGGAGTTGGCATGTGGAGTCAGTGTTGTTTTCCTTTTTCCAGAGTACCGTAGAATCTTAAAATAAATAAATTAAATAACCTTGCAGGCCATCTAGTTCGCTTTCGTACTACTACTCAAATCCTATCACCAACATTTCAGATCATTCTCTTCTTTCTACAATAGCCCTCTACCAACAACCCACCACGGGAATCTGATCATCTCACTCACATGTTTATAAATATCTGGTGTCTTCTCCTGACATCCTAAAGAATAAAATCCAAACTTTGGCCCCCATTTCAGGCCTTCAATATATTTTCCAGCTTTATCCCCTACTGTACCCTGTGTGGAGCCCTGGTGGCATGGTGGTTAAGAGCTGTGGCAAGCTATGACTGCTAACCAAAAGGTCAACAGTTCAAATCCACCAACTGCTCCTTGGAAACCAAATGGGGTAGTTCTACTCTGTCTTATGAATCGGAATCCACTCAACAGCAATAGGTTTCGTTCTGGTTTTGGTACCCTGTCCACTTATGATATTTTAGCCATGTCAAAGTGAGCTCATCCTATAATTTCTCAAATTCATTCCTTTCCTCCTTCTTCCACTCCAAGCACCACCCATTATTACCCCCTTTTATAATTTTTCATAACAGTTTAAATTCTTCCTTTGCTATAAAATCATTCTTAATCCTTTTAGTTGGAATCAATTGCTCATGGATCTGGCCTACGTCAGATATGCATCTATTTGTCCACTGATCTCGTTCTTCCTGTTACCTGTGTAACTCTCATGTCAGTTGAGGTCACCCATTCTCGTCCTTCTGGAGATTGCTCAGAGTTACCAGAGATTATGTTCTTCAGGTTGCTTTAGGCTATAAATTCTTGCTTTCACTGAATTCCAAATATCCCTCAAATCTTACCTCTTGTTCGTTTCTATTCTTTTCAGATATATGCCAACTCAACCCTATGTCCCTGATTTTCTTGCATATTTCTCTCCAAGGCATATATGTGTAGGAGGCTTTATTAAAAATCTAGGGGTCACAGAAGAGAATTTAGATTGCAACAATGCAAACAGCTTAAAATAGAGTATTAGCTTTCCCTGTTTATAAAAGTCCTTCAGCTATGATATCATCAGGCTCCACTCCGTCTCTGTCCTTTTCTCTTTTGCTCTTTCCTTTGCCCTCTCCTTTCATCTCTATTCTCCCTCTGCTCCAAAAGTCTTCTACATTTTTTATTTGTTATTGATTAGGCCATCTCTTTTTGTCTTGGATTCTTCAAAATCATGTCATCAGGACTACATCTCCTAAAACCAATGCTAAATGTATTGTTTTAAAAGTTATTACTTTAAATAATAACAGTGTATTTCTTTAGAGGAACCTGTTATGAGTTATTTAAATAATATTTAAATATTAAAATAACACTTTTCTTACCTCAGATCCTTTGAATATGAGTCGGTCTTCCTCATAAGGCTAGCAGCTGCTTTCGGAAAGAGCCATCTCCTACTATCTTTGTGGCCTCAGCACCTGCCCAGTGCTTGGCATAAAACAAGTTCTGACCTCCATCATCCTTTGCTGCCATTCCATTAATGGTAGATTTTCTTCTCTTGATTAAAATTATTCCTATCACGTATTCCAACTTCATCATTTCACAGCAAAACATATGAAATGTCCTCCTTCCTTTCAGACAGGAGGCTTTTCACTCTCTTACCAAACACCGAGGAGGGTTGGCAGTCTGCTGGCTCCCCAGCTCCTCTTCCAAAGTGTCACCCTCCTCAGTCTGGTGTTTCTTCCACCTGGAGAATTTTCATCCCCTCTTCCTGACTCTTGTGCCTCCGTCTTCACTGTGGCCGTCTTACCTTCATCTCCTCCTTCAGGATTTAGCTCAGATGTCACTTCCTCCAGACAATCTCTGACTGCCCAGCCTGGGTTAGATACACATTGTCATTGCTCTTATAGCATCCTATGTCACCCCTATTCCAACCTTTGTCACAGGATATTGCAGTTGTTTATTAACTGTGGGCTCTTTAAGGGCAGAGATTGTCTTTTATATATAAATTTCAAGTGTCTGACACATCTTAAGCGTTTTTTAAATTTATGAATCATCACTATTGCTTAAGTATGTTATTTTTTTACTTCATATAATTTTAATATTAAAAAACCTATTTATATATTTAATATCCTTTTGAAAAGAATCATTCAAGATTGTTCAGCATTCCAAACAACCAAGAGAATTTTGTAAATACATGCAAGATATTCATTCTTTCATTTAGCTAAAAAAATATTAAATGCCAATTATGTGTTGTATCAAAACCATCTTTCTAGGATCTCAAGTGGGGAAGATAGAGACATAAGTTAATAGTGATAAGACAGTTCACTAAGTGCAAGGACTGAAATATGTCCAGGGTACTCTGGGGAACTGTGAGCTGAGTAGATGCTATGAAGATTCAGTGAGACTAAGCAGCCAAATGGGCATGTATCCAGGAAAGGGAAGGATGGGGGCATTCTAAGTAGAGAGGATATGTAAGAAATCATGTAATTAAAAAAAGTATGGTACACAATGTAAGATAAGCAGTTAAGGTTACTGATGGGAATAAATCAGCAGGCATGTATGTTACAAACATTATCTCATTTAATGTGTATACCAAAACTGGGAGTTAGATACTGTTATTTTCATTTAATTGAAGAGCAAAATTAGTAGCAGAATGTTGGCTGATAGTCATACAGCTAATGAGTGCAAATCTGGGATTCTTATACATATTTGACTCCTAAGTCAGTACCCTGTCCATTATACTAATGTTGGCTTTCTACTTTTCACTATGAAACATGATTGTCGTTTTGACTTATTTAGACATAGATTGAGCAAAAGTTGTATGCTTAAATTTATCAGATTAAGGTAAGTCATATTTTATTAATTTCATAGATTTTGCATGTCCAACTCCAGTGTCCCAATTTACACCACTGGACTCCATATTGTATCCTAATAACATGTAATGTATAGATGGGCTTCCTCTTTCTGTCTCGTCTTTCTTTTCCACTTTCCAAATTTAATAATATCATGAAAAATTGCTTGCTATTGTATCAGTGATTAAGAATTGCATACCAATTACTCATGGGGAATATCTGAGTTTGTGAATACAAGCCATGCTAAAGCTGATTTTGAAATAAAAAACAGAGTGAAATTTAAACAATTGATTACTCTCATAATTGGCGAGAGGAAGCATGAAAAGTTACTGAATTCAGACAGTACAGAACAGAGAAGAAACCCCTTGTCTCGATCTCCCATGCTACCTTGCATCATGCTGAGTGCGTAGTGATTAAAATGTGTGTGTGAGTTTAGGAACGTACATGGATTACTTCATTTAAGCCTCACAATGACCCATTTAACAGATGATGAAACAGATTAGGAGAATTCATGCTCCTAGCCATCATGCCATACTGCACCTACGTTTTATATTTTACATATTCAATAAGTA
The DNA here is from genome assembly GCF_024166365.1 of Elephas maximus indicus. Classification (NCBI taxonomy): domain Eukaryota; kingdom Metazoa; phylum Chordata; class Mammalia; order Proboscidea; family Elephantidae; genus Elephas; species Elephas maximus. The sequence goes on from NC_064821.1 coordinate 143,606,956, forward strand.
CTCCAACTGGCTTCTTTTTTTTTTTTTTAAGGATCAGTTCTTTGAAGCTTTATTTTCCTCATTTTTCTCTCTAATTGTTGGTCATTTGATTGAATTCAGTTTTCCAAAGAATTTGGTGTATCATGCCTTTAGATAGCCACAATAACTGGGTACACTTGGTATATAATTCAATCTGACACAAACTCTTCATTAATATCGAGATATTTATAAAATTAATAACAATGATAAATGTACACATACCTTATGGAAATTAGTCTTTCACCTAGTACAGGACAGTTCCTGACGCAGAGTAGGCAGTCAATGTTGTATTTGTTGAATAAGTAGAAAAGATGGATAAATAATGTATCTATGTCATATGTGTGGAGCCCTGATGGCACTATGGTTAGGCATTCAGCTGCTAACCAAAAGGTCGGCAGTTCGAATTCACCAGCTGCTCCTCGGAAACTCTGTGGGCAGTTCTACTGTGTCCTATGGGGTCACTATGAGTCACAACTGACTCTACAACGAGTTTTTTTTTAATATAAGTGGAACGTGTCTTTCGAAAAAAAATTAAAAGAGCTCTACTTTTATATACTTGTGAAATATCTATCCTTTATGTCAAATTTATCCCTCAGTCTTTCAGTGTACACACACACACACACACACACATACACGCACACTGCACTCAGTATAAACCTGAAATCCTTTTATCTTTCCACTTATTACCACTTAGATATCAAAGTAATTACTTTTCTTGCTGTTATTGTTTCCAATCAGATAAGAGAGTATGATTAGGAAAATAGAGTTGATCCATTACAGCACTATAGACCAGTCCTATTAACCAACTTGCTGCCGTTCTCGTAAAAATTATGCAATTTAAACTGGAAGACACCCATGCCTGTTTCTATTAGGAACAAGAACCCTTTTCTACTTCATAATATGCTCAATTACCTTTAGATTGATCCATGAATAAATTATAATCCAAATAGACTTCTTTACCTTAAAGCTTTGCTGGCTTAAGGTATCATTGTTGATTCATTATGTTGTCACTTTTCTATCGGCAATGTAATGCTTTTTATATCTGGAGAGAGACAGTTTTAGCGTGAGATACTGTTATCTTTAAATGAGTTGGATTTAGCTTTCCTGGTGAGAACAAATTCATCAATGATGTATCCCGGGTGAAACTATTGAAACAAAAATCACACCATTTCTGAGCTTTGTTCAGTTCATCAGTTACAAAGCAGCTTTTGATAGTCCTAAAGAACTTTTTCCTTTGTTTAAGAAATATAGCATAACGCTCAAAATCTCTCATGCTTTGAGTTACCGCAGGCTACAACTTTTTCTGTGGGAAAATAGTGAATGAAGAGGAAAATCTCCTGCTGCTGGCTCTTTCAGGCCCTGCTGCTTCCCCTCCTGCAATAGAAAATCAATTAGCTGTATGTTCAGGCAGAGATTTGAACTAAATGCTTTATTAATCACCACTGATTGCACACATACACAGTGACCAACTATGCACTCATTTTCATCTTTGTTTTGTTTTGCTTGGCTTTGGTTTGATGTTTGGGGGCATGATCATAACACAAATGTATGCCTAAATGCAGTACATGTAGAGCTGATTCTGTGGTGCCAGGAAGAATTGAACTTCTATGTTTTCAGAAAACTTAAAATGGTCAGTACCTCAAAATCCTAAAGCCACTTGAGTATAAACACACACACAAAAAAACACAAACCCATTGCCATTGAGTCAGTTCTACTCATAGTGACCCTATAGGGGAGAGTAGCACTGCCCCACAGGGTTTCCAAGGAGCAGCTGGTGGATTCGAACTGACAACCTTTTGGTTAGCAGCCAAGCTCTTAGCCACTATGCCACACTTAATTTTCTCAAACTAGTGAGGAAAGCAAAATGCCTATGGCAACCTGGAAGCTTTGGAAGCTAACACTCCACTTCAGCCTCTGGGATCTCCAGAAGGGACCCCACACAAATGGAGTCTACCTGATGTGGAGAAATGTGTTGAAAGGTTGAGGAAATGGTTACTGATTTTTTTTTTTTTTTTTTTTTTTTGTATTTTCAGTTTAAAGAAAAATTTAGCAACAGTTTTCCTTTTATTCCACTGATTCTTCTAACCAATGCTAAAAGAAAACCCTATAGCAATCTTGACATTAAATGGAGATGCTCTCCTTAGGGCTAATTTAAAAAGATGAGCACATGAGAGTGATTTCACTGTTAGCCATACAAAGGCTGCATGACAAACTTATGTATGGTAAATGTGGTCAAAAAATTACAGCAAAAAATTACAGAAAGTATAAGGCTTTCAGAGGCTTACCCAGACTGTATCCTGTTCAGAATCAAGGGAATTGCAAATAATAATAATTAAAGTTAAATTTAACAACATTCTTTATTTCTGTTTGCATAAAAAGAATATTAGTGGAAAAAAAAATATTCTCCTCTGATCTACTTAAGAGAATATAGATCAAAAATTCTAAGAATGTGTTCTTTTTAACAGCATTTATGAAACTCTTAGGTAGAACTAGATGACATTGCCTAAGGTAAGACCCAGTCAGGGAAACCCAGTAATGATTCCATTTCCCAAGTAGCTTGCTAGAATGAGGGATCTACTAGAGCCAGAGATCATGTATTTCAACATTTCCCCATTCTTTATAATCTTCAAGAATTTGAGATTAGGATTTAGGTACCCTTGATGTATGAGAGCTGTGGAGAGAATGACATTCTGACAAGATTTATATCATGTGAACATGTGTTTGTCACCTTATGAGGTGTTATCTGGAACCCAAGGGCCTGTCTTTGGTACCAGCTATAATCTCTAACCCCTCATCTGCCCCAGGAAAAAAGTCATTTCATAAGAGGATTTTTCAAACAAGCATTACCTTTTCTGTATTAAGAAGGCTTATTTGATAAGTACTGAAGATTTGTTTTAAAATTTTATTTATTTTATTATTTTAACAAGTCAGCATCACTTGTTCTGTGTGTAAAAACAGATGCAAAATGCTCTCCCTCCACTGTATCATAAAAAAAATTAGGAAAGCATTATGATACTGAGATGAAGTACGTAGTTCTAGTTTAATTTGGTATTCATAACGTTGCTTCCATTTGCTTGACTTGTTGACATAATCACAAATAATTGATAACAAGTAGAATCCTAGCTATTTCCAATAAATATGTTCTTTGCCAATATAAATTTACAGTTGCAGTTTGCAGTTTGGCTTGATTGTGGAGCATGGTTTCAGTTTAGTTTACCTACTCTACTGAGAACTCAAGAAAACCAGAAAACTCATTTACCTGGAGCATTATGCAACCTGGCAAGTGGAGGCCAGTGTTTTGAAACCAGTGTGATTTTCTACCGAAGCACTTGCTAGGTCAGAGATCAGGATGACCTTGGAATGCTACAGTTTTCCAAACCTCCGTCACCTAGATAAATGGGCTTTACTCTGCAAGAGAGAGAGGTATTTCTGCAGACATATAAAAGAGACCTAGCCATTCCAGGTTACAGGCTGACATAAAACATTTGAAATTCAGTGGTGTCTGTCATCAGCAGTATGTGTCAGTAAAAAGTAAAGATCAAAGGTTCTAGAAGAGGGGAAGAACAAAGTGAAGAGGAAATAATTGTGGGATAATGAATGGTATAAGGGCATTTCTGCGTTAACTTGAAACCACTTAGCATTTTCCATGACGCCCAGGTATCTTTCTAAATGAACTTAGCAAAGTACAATTGAATAACCTTGAGATTTAAAGCTCCATAATGTGATTTTGAATACTGATGGAGTTTATTTCAGCACTGTGATGTTTCCTCTGCTTTTTCTTTCTATTTTTGCCTTCTTCATGCAAAATAAATTTGTTTTCTGTACAGGGAAATCAATATTTTTACCGTTTTGTTTTTCAGCCATTCCAGTAAATTGCAATCAACATTAGTTACAATCTTTGAAGAGACATAGTAAGAATTTGAACACAATAAAATAGAGATACAGATTAGAACTTTGGCAAAGTACCTTTGCTATCAACAAAAGCATTTGTCAAGGACTATGGCTGTGTCTATATCGTGCTAAAAACCTGATGAAGGAAAAAAAAGAAAGCATCAATAGGTTTCACCGTCTGTGTCTAGAAACCGAACAAATGGTTTAACTAACAGCTATTGTTTTAAGTGAATGGATTTGGCTTAGCATTGTGAACTTTATTCCATTTAGGAATGCATTTTAATTAACATTTGTATATCGACTCCATGGCAGTGGGAGTGGGATATTAACACTTATATATGACGACACTGGGTGGGATGTGGTAAAGATATCGTGCTTTTGTGTTTTTTTTTTTAATAATTAACAGAATCTGATACCTAGGAGACTAGTGGCCCAAGAACAAATGAGAGCCTTGTTACAGTATATGGACAAAATCTCAAAACACATTATCATAAATATTGATAATATTTATCTACTTTTATTTTCACATTTTTTCTTTTATGTCTAACATGATTTCTTGTTTGTGTGTTTTCCTTTCAGAAACTGCCAAGTTTTGGACCTTACCTTGAGCAGCGCAAGAAAATCATAGCAGAGAACAAGATTAGACTGAAGGAGCAAAATGCAGCTTTTTCACCACTTGAAAGAAAATATTTTGTCCCCAAAAAGCCTATTCCTGCCATCAAGGTAAACCTTAAGCCAAATATATATATCATGGAGCCCTGGTGGCATAGTGGTTAAGTGCTAGGCTACTAACCAAAAGGTCGGCAGTTCGAATCCACCAGCCACTCCTTGGAAACCCTGTGGGGCAGCTCTACTCTGTCCTGTAGGGAGGGTCGCTATGAGTCGGAATCAACTTGCTGACAATGGGTTTGGTTTTCTTCATCTTACTGTTGAAATATATATAGTTTAAATACTTATTATGTCATTTTATCACTAAGTTTGTATTAGAAACATACTGAAAGTTTAAAAAATTCTGACTGTAGTAGAAAATAAATTATAGGATGATCTCTTTTATTTGTATATTTTAGACTTTTTAGAACATTGTCAAATATGCCTTCCACAGAAATTTGCTATGTATTAAATGTGTCAGGAAATATTATGGTGAATTCCTTGTATTCTCATAGTCATTTAAAAATTATTATAATCTGAAATTAATTCCAAGGGATCTTATATTAGTCATTCAACACAACTAAATGGTCAAGATACAGTATGTACAGCAGTGATGGTACCTTAGTTTTTTTTTGAGCAAATTCCTCTGGTTTGGCTTCTGAAAACCCTGTAACTTGGTTTGGCTCTCAGGAGATTATTTTTCTGGGTAATAGCAAAAAATATCAAGATGAAATTGTTTTGTATTACCTTTGAAACCGGAATAAGGTTCTTGCCTCTCACTGGTCAAGAATGAGCAGGTAAGGCACATAGTTTTCCACATGAGTAAAGCTTAACTGAAGAGGCTTGCAAGAGGAGATGAGGAGGGCCTAGAGCAACAACGCATACCCTCATCTCACAGAACAAAAGACAGGCCGGAGTTTTTAAAAGTTCTTGGGCGGGAAAAGATTCATGTCTATTCATAGACACAGGCAGGGATATGTTAACTAAGGTGCACGCACAGAAGCTTTCCAAGATGGCTCCTGTCCTGGAGGCCTCTGGGATTTGTAGCAGGACTTATTATGGGGTGTCGCGCCTACGCAGCCTCCCACTCCCCGGGTTCGATTCCCCGGCTGGGGTTGCAGCCCCTCACTGCCCCTGGTGGAAGCGCACACAGTGGTCACAGGTGGATGTTCTGCCCATGTCCCTGGGCCTGGTCTTCTCCAGCTGCTTCTGAAAGGCAACTTTAAAGAAGTTTGTGGGCTATTTTTAGATACCTTGCCCCACTGTTCTGGGGAATGGCTTTGTTTCTGTGCCCTGGCCCATTTCTTGTTACTTTGTTTGCAGATTTGGGGGCCCCTCTGTTCTCTGTCTTTTTAAATCTCTAGGTTCTACACTCAACCCCCTATTACCTCCCTGATAGTATAGTCTATTTCTCTTTTACTTGCTTCTCCTCTAACCACAGCAGTCTCTGCTATTTCTCAAACAGGCACCCTCCGGTCTCAGGGCCTTTGCTCCCTGTCTTACCTTCTTTATTAAACTTTTTAAAAAAAATTTTAGGTAATAGTAGATTCATATGCAGTTATAAGAAATAATAGAGAGGGGCCTCTTGTACCCTTTGCCCAGATTTTTGCCAGGGGTAACAATTTACAAAACTGTAGTACAACATCATAACCAGGCTATTGACACAGATACTATCTACTGGTCCTATTCAAATTTCCCCAGTTTTACTTCTACTCATTTGTGTGTATGTGCTCGCACGAGTGTGTGTGTGTGTGTGTGTATTTGGTTCTGTGTAATTTTATTGCATGTAGTGTCGTGTATCCACTACCACAGTTAAGATACAGAATAGTTCCATCACTCTATGAATCCCTCATACTGCCCTTTTACAGCCACGTTCACCAGCGCCCCCCCGCCCCAATGTAATTGTTTAAAGCTGTTAGTGGGGTGGGGAAACAAACGGTTGCTATCATGTTAATTCCGAATCACGGAGACCTCATGAGTATCAGAGTAGAACTGTGCTCCATACGGTTTTCAAAGGCTCATTTTTTGGAACGAGATCACTGGGTCTTTCTCTGAGGTGCCTTTGGATAGACTCGAACCTCCAAGCTTTTGGTTAGTCGTTAAGCTCATCAACCATTTGCACCACCCGGTGACTCCCAATTGGCTGATAGTCTCTCTGAAATCACCATCGCTGAAATGAGGCTTGAAGTTACTAAAATTTGTTCTTCTCTATTTGGTGACAATAGACAACATTTCCATCTTCTATTATAAACATCAGCTGAAAAATCTCATTCTGAGGTGCTCACAGGTGGACCTCATCGGGATTTCTCTCTAGCAGTCAAATAAGGATTGGAATCCTTAAGAATTTCCTCTACCGTAAGGGGGAAAAAAAAAATGTGTCCTATGCTGAAGAGTGAAGTTTAGACTTAATGTAGGAAAATTTAAGCCCTGCAGAATTCCGAAAGGAAAAATGAAAGGGGCTGAACACAGACTCCACCCGCACTTCAATACCATAATTCCAAATAAAGTGAACACTTGCAACTTCTAACAGCCTAATAGCCCCCAAATGGTCTCTTGAGCTGTTTCCCTTAAATTATTTGTGTGCTACTAAAAGGATGAACTGTGTACTCACAGGAAAGAGGAAGCGAGATCCCATAGCCCTTGCCAAACCTTTCTTCGTCATGTTTGCCTAAGGTTGTTTTAGTTAAGTGAGAATTCTTCCAGTTCTGGTAATTTCAATTAAATGTAAATTAAATGTAAAACCTTCAACTCTAGGAGTCTTGTTCTTATATATAAAAATTTCAAAAGAAATATATTATTTATATATTTAAAAAGTACAAGATGATTTTAAAAGCATTTTGCCCTTTTCTAGTTCTCTCTTCTTTCAGGGGGTGTGTCAATAACCTAGAAGTAAAACAAAATTAGAACAAACAAAAAAAAACCTACTATAGTTGAAGTAAAATTGGCAGATCACTAATCCAAAGGAACTATCCAACACAGCAGAAGTGAATAAACAAAAGAAATATGAAGTCAGGAAAGAGAGGTTTTAAAAAAGTATCAAGGAAGGATATGGAGTCTTATTAAAAATTGTACAGTTTTATATTCCTCTCCTGAAATGTGTTACTCTAGAAATTATTCATATTGAAGTACCCTTGGTGCTATATGTTACATAAACCACAGGACGTTGTAAGTACCATCTTCACAGCATCTAAAGACCACATCAGTGTCAACAGATTAAGAGGCTGATGTTGGAGATTTTTCTTAAATTCTGTGGCTTTTCCACTACCTTGACCTTCTTATTGGGATATCCATACCCATTCCATCTATTGTCATTTCTAGTAAGGTAGCTGATAATGTTGCATGTGTGGCTTTCTGTTTTTTTTTTTTTTTTGAAGTGGGGGGAAAGGGGAAGTATTTGTTGTTTGAACAAATGAGGAATTAGTTTTTTTTTTTAATAACAAATGGCTGTTCACCTCATCTTGCTTTCAATAAGGCTTAATATAGAATGGAAGAGAGTGTGTGTCTAAAGGAAGAAGAAAGGTGTAGGGCTCTGTTTTTATCCTCTAGAGACATTTGTGGGTTCATATTGACTTCAGATGACCCTCAATTTCTAGAGTCACAGTTTTACCAATAGTGACCTATTCAACTATATTATATATTCCCCCATCTTCCTATTTTCATTTTTTTTATTTTAATGTTAAAAGCACAATGATTAATATAAAAATTACCTATAATCATACTACCTTGACTTAACCACTCTTAAAATTTAGATTTATAAAATCTGGTCCTTTTTCTGGAGCCCTGGTGGCAGTAGTTAAGAGCTCAGCTGCTAACCAAAAGGTCGGCAGTTCAAATCCACCAGCCACTCCTTGGAAACCCTGTGGGGCAGTTCTACTCAGTCCTATAGTGTCACTATGAGTCGGAATCAACTTGATGGCAACAGGTTTGGGTTGGTCCTTAATGTGCTATTTTAAATTAAGCAAAATAATGTTGATTCTCATACTCTGTACATTTTTTTTTACATAAAATATTATAATGATTTATGTATTACTTTTTAATGTTTTAATGGTTTCATAGTGTCTTAGGCTGGGTTCTCTAGAGAAGCAAAGCCAGTGAAGCGTATGTATATATATATATATACACATACACACATACATACAGAAAGAGAGATTTATATCAAGGAAATGGCTCATGTGGTTATAGAGGCTGGAGAGGCCTAAGTCCATGGGTCAGGCGTCAGGCTAGAGGCTTCTCTTGACTCATGTAGCTGCAGGAACTAACAAACACAAGATCAGCAGAAAAGACTTCTTACTCAAGTTATCTGGCTCAAGTCACAAGAACCGGAGGTTAGAAGATGATGAGCCGAATGCAGGATCCAGAGCAGAACAAAAGCCAGCAAGGTTTGGCACAAAGTCCATGTATATTGGATGCAGGCTACACCTCCAAGGAAACTCTCTTTGAACTGATTGGCTGCTCATAGCCAATCTCATCATGGAGGTGACTATATCAGATCTCATTGTGGAGGTGATTACACAACTGCCAATTATATTGTAACTGTCAAACCACTGAGAATCATGGCCTAGCCAAGTTGGCACACAACCTTAACCGCCGCACATAGTATTCCTTAATATGTACATATCATTACTGATTTTAAATTAACTATTTTTAAATCTCTAAGTTTTTTCCAGAATTTTATATGTTATTATAACTGTCTTTGTATAAAAACCTTTGTGTAGACCTCTTATGATTTTTTTAAGAGAAATCACAAGTAGTGAAATTTTAGCAGTGAATTTTGATACTTATTGCCAAATTATTCTCCAGGAAGAGTGTGCAAATTTACATTCCTCCCAAAAATGTAAAGAGCCCAGTTTCTTAGACTGTCACCAATAATGAATTTGTTTTTAATTTTTGCCAATGTAATGGTCAAGGAGGGGTATCTTTTGGTTTAATTTTGAATGCCTAAATAGTTGAGATCAGCACATTTTTATGTATTTTTCTTGATCTTTGTATTTCTTCTTTTGTGAATCTGCTGTTCGCTTGACTAGTTTTTTTGCTGGAGTATTTGTCCTTGTTTTGTCTTACAATTTTTTTTGGTAAATTTTTAAATATATTTTAAAAGTAATAGCATTCAAGTATGCTTCAAATTTATTTTTCTAAGGTTGCAATTTCTCTCACAATTTGTATTATGGTAAGTATATATATATATATATATATACACACACAGAAGTTTTAATTTTATGTATTCACATCTGGCAAAAGTTTAATTTGTGATTTCTTTCTTTCTTTGCATTGTTTAGCCCTCTTTACCATAACATCATATAAATATTCACCCCAATATAGTTCTTTTAGGGTTTTAATTTTTACTTTTAACTATTTAATTAATCTAAAATTTGCTTTACTCTAAAATCATGGGTATGGTAATAACTTTTTCCCAAGTAAACAACAATCCCAACACCCCAATATTTGCTTTTTAAAGCGGTTTTTCCTATCTCTCAAATTACTATTCTATGACAAAAATTTACCATAAATTTCATCATTTACTTTACATTCAAATTTATAGCCTTTCAAAATTTGCTAAAACTCCAAGGGCAAGAAATTTCTTGTGAACCAGAAATGGATTAGACAACGTTTTAATAGACAATTTCTAAAAAGAAAATTTCTAGGAAAGTTTTACACCTTAAGTAATTCTTGGTTCAAGAAGGAAGAGTTTAAAAAAAAAAAAAAAAGAACAACAAAACTTTGCAAATAAAAACTTCTAATAACATTCAGAATTCTTGGTGCTAAGTCCCTTACTTTAAACCAAGATCTAAGATAAGACTTTAATTCTTCTGTAAAGATGAAAATGTTTCTTGTATGACAATGCTGATTTGTTGCTTTGAAATATATTTAATATACCCGTTTTTCTTCTTGATATTATCCAGATAGAAAAGGTAGGGGAAGGTGGTCTTTGTAGGAAGTTGATGAGCTCAGGGAAAAGTAACAACACTACCTGTGGTCTACTCTTTCCGGAAATTGAGAAAGATGGAAAGGAAAGTGGTAAGAAAAAGGAATGGAGTAGAGGGTTTGTTTGTGTTAAGATAATCTAGGCTTGAGAGTGTTTATATTCTAGTAGAGAATAGCTGAAATTACCAGAAAGAGTGTGATTAATCAAGCTAGGCCCTTGGCAAATAGGAAAGAATTCGAGTCAGGACCATACATAAAGACATCTTGGGTAAACAGAGGGACACCTCTTAGGATTTTGTACCTCTACTACCTATATGCGTTTAATGAAACTGATTTTGGACTTACCAGTGTCATTTTAATTAGTAGTGATGTTTAAAGAAAGTGACCATGAAAAAGTCTTATTTAAATAAAATAGAATTAAAAATTTTAGGCAAATTTAGTTAAAAATATAAGTGATATTAAATTTCAAAGCTATTTCCTTTACCAAAACACGTAACAAAGTTGGTAAAATTTTAGCATATTACAGTAATAAAAGTGTCCTGGATTCAGCATTTGATTACTGTGTCACACTGCCTGGATTCAAATTATGACTGTTTTTTAGTAGCTGTATATCCTTGCCTCCGTTCACTAATCTGTAAATTGGAGATAATAGAAACATTATTAGGTAAAGTGCTTTTGGCATGGTGCCTGAACCAAATAAGTGCTAAATAAGTGCTACCTACTATTAGTTATTATGTAGGAATGGACAAACTGACAGAGATAAGAGGTTAAGGTGGCTGTCCATTTCCATTTTATCCAATAACATGACATCAAGTATGAAAGTAGGAATACAAAAAGTTCTAAAGGCTAACCAAATAGAAGGATTTGAAGGAGACCACTTACTTTCCAGGAAATCTTTATTACCACCAAGAGGTAACCAACGTGTATCTGTCTACACTGTTGTTATTGCGGTTAAGTGCTACGGCTGCTAACCAAGAGGTCAGCAGTTCAAATCCGCCAGGTGCTCCTTGGAAACTCTATGGGGCAGTTCTGCTCTGTCCTATAGGGTCACCATGAGTCAGAATCAACTCGATGGCAGTGGGTTTTTCAGGTTTTTGGTGGAGTTGGTTTTGGACTCAAAGAGACCCCATGTGACAGAGTAGAACAGCTCCATAGGGTTTTCTTGGCAGTAATCTTTACGGAAGCAGATTGCTAGGTTTTTCTCTCGAAGAGCCACTAGGTGGGTTCGAGCCACTAAGCTTTCAGTTAGCATTGAGCCACCGGGGCTATCTACCTATACAGTACAATCAGCAGAACAGGCACAGCCTCTGTCCACATAAAGCAGACAGAATATAGCAAGAGGCAGGTATTATGAAAAGAATAACACTAATAATTAGACAATTGTATTTATGGTATGAGCTCATAGAAAAAATACAGGCTATATGAAGACTCTTTCACACTGATGCCTGATTTAGATTGAAGACACCAAGGGAGGACTCCCTAGGAAGTGACATTTAAGGAGTGCCATGAGTTGGAATCGCCTCGCCAATATACAACAAGAATAAAAACAACATGGACTAGGTAGCGGCATTGGTGATTCAGTGGTAGAGTTCTCATCTTCCATGTGGGAGAAGCAGGTTCAGTTCCCAGCCAGTCACTTCATGCATAGCCACTACCCATCTGTCAATGAAGGCTTGTGTGTTGCTATCATGCTGAACAGATTTCAGCCAAGTTTTTAGACTGAGATGAACTAGGAAGAAAGGCCTGGTGATCTACTTCCAAAAAGCCATTGAAAACCCTGTGGGTCACAATGATCTAATCTGCAACAGATAATGGGGATGGAACAGGACTCTGAGTTGAGGGTAACTCCATGAAGCTAACAACGACAGACAGCCTAGACTAGGTAGGGATTAGAAAGGTATGGGGAAAAGGGAATGCTCCAGGTGAGCCATACTGAGGTACCAGATTTGGGGAGTGGCCATGGTGATAAAGAATCAGAGGTAAAATTGATAGGCTTGTTAATTTTATCTCTAAGACTTAGCAATTCTCATATTACATTGAGGGGCAAGGGAGAGTGAGGAGTTGAGAACAAAGAGACTAAAATGATTCAATTTTTGATCATCTAACTGAGATAAAGAAAATAACAGACAATGAGTCAGGGTTTTCTTACAGTTTTTTAGTTTGATGGGTTTTTATTTCTTTTTGGTATGAGATTTTAAAAAATTTATATTTGAGCATACAGAAATCGATGGACCCCAGGGAAGTACTGGAAAGTATAAAAAGAAAGAACTGATGTTTTTAACTACCTATTGTATGCCAGACACAAGATAGAAACTTCACATGTATTTGTTTATTTCTTTTAAACTAATACTCTTATGGTGGAGTAGGAAGTACTGGGAAAGCAAATGAGAAGAAGTAATCAAAGAAATAGAAGAAGAACCAGAAAAAAATGGTGGTGTCAAGAAACCAGAAAAGGAAGAAATCTTACAAATGAGGAAGTGGCCCAGAGAATCAGAAAACACAGATCATTTTGACAGCCCATCTTGTATTGTTTCATTTTGTCTTTCACATCCGACCAGTGACATTCTGAATTTCTAGTTGACAACAATTGTCGTATTCATCCATACATTCATGTCGTCATTCATCCACTCAACAACTATTAATGAACACCCACTGTGTTCCAACATTCTTACAGTCACTAGTGATTCAGTAGTGAACAAAAAAAAATTCCAGCTTACATTTTAGCAGGCAGAAACAGACAAACAAATCAACAAGTAAATACATACTATGTCAGATGGTGGCAAGTGTTACGGAGAAAATAAAGCAAGGTTAGGAGAATAGGAATTGCTGGAGGGGCTGGTCAGGGAAAACCTGCCTGATTAAATGGCATTTAAGCAAACACCTGAAAAAGGGAGGGAGTGAATGATGTGGCTATTTAAGGGGAGACCGTTCCATTCAGAGGGAACAGAAAGTGCAGAGACTCTGAGATGAGAAAGTCCCAGACAGGAAACCGTGGAAGGCTTTCTGAAAGGAAGAGTGACATGATCTGACTTAATTTTTCAAAGGATCATTCTGGCTGTGGTGTTGATACAAGACCCTAGAGGGGCAAGGTCAGAAACAGGGAGACCAGTTAGGAGGCGATTGTAACAACCCAGGAGAGAGATTGGCAGGAGAGAGAATAAATACTAGATAATGTCAGAAAGGCCCCGATTCTATTGTTTTAAATGAAATGATGTGTGCAAAAGCATTGTACACAGCGCAGTTCTATTCAAATGTAAAGAGCCACAGTTATTGTCATTTTCATAATGAGTCCCCTGCCCCTTTGCCCATTATTTCAGACCCCATCTGGATGATCTGGCTGTGTGGCTGTTCAGTCACCATTGAATTAAACAGCAACGTTCCCTTTAAGAGTCATTTTTTCTCTGCGTGTGCAATCAGGGATTGTATCTCGCCCTCTTTTCTTTTCTTTTTTTTCTCCCTAGCACACATACCCAGGCACCCTATGTACTTCTCTCTGCTGCTTCTTTATTATTTTTGTGATTTCCCTACAGAGTTTTTTTCCATTCCTGACATACCATTTTTCCTTTTTCCTGGAGGGCCTGGGTTGTCTGTTTTCATGCTTAATATTTTCCATGTCCACCCATCTGTTTATTTTAGCTTGTTTCTTCCCTCCTCTCTGCTGGCCTCTTTATAGATCCCTCTGTTCAATAGTTTAAACTCCATGACGCTGTTCTGTTTATCCTCTCTGCTACCACAGTATATTATTCCCCATCTGCTATAAAAAGAGCCCTAGTGCCCCACAAACTTAACTAAGCCCCTCGTGTTTGAACAGGTTTTTCAGTGATGCATTCAAGTTTCTAATCTACCACATCTTCCCTGGTTATGAATGTGACAATATTATTTCGAAGCAAGCCATGCTCAATAGATCTCATCTTTTGTTCTTTTTTCCTTTCAGATGCCTCAAATATGATTTAATGGTCTGTGGCTTCAGAAGTAGGCAGTTTCAATATCAGCCAATTAGCAAGTATTATGTGACCAGCAGCGTGCTAAGGACTGTGAGAGATTCCAAAGGCATACAAGACATGGTCCAAGGCTCAGGGATTCTTGCAATCTCGATGGAGTTGTAGCATTCTATATATCTATTATGCACTCCCTGCAATCCAGAAATTGTGCTAGGAACTGGGCGTATATCGTGAATTAAAAAAGGAAGAAAGAAGGAAAGAAATCTACCCTTATGGAGCTCATAATCTAGCAGGGGAAAAAGACACATGTTAGAAATTATTTACAGTTCAATCAAATATGTACAAAATGCTTTGGGAACTCAGAGGAGTGAAAGGGATTAGTTCTGCCTAGGGTAATTATGGAAAGCTTCACAGAGATGGTGATATTTAAAATGGAGTTTAATAAATTAGTGTTAATTAAGCAGAGAATTAATAATAAAAGTTAATATTTATCAAGTACTCATGAGGTGCCAGGGTTCCAGGCACTAGCCTATGTGCTTGTGAATTAACTCATGTAATCCTCACAATAAGCCTATGAAGTACTCTAGTTATTCCTATTTTATTGATTAAGAAATCGACAAAGAGATTAAATAACTTGCCCAAGGTCATATACATAGGAAGGTATCTAAAACAATATTTTATTCTAAAATCTGGCTCCAGAACTTAGGCCTTTAACCAATGTCCTCTGCTGTCTCTCACTGAGAAGAGGGGAGAAAAAAAGAAAAGCCTGAAGTTGTCAAGGATTTCATTTTACTTGGATCAACAATCAATACCCACGGAAGCAGCAGTAAAGGAATCAAGCTATTTGCGTTGGGCAAATCTGTTGCAAAAGACCTCTTTAAAGTGTTAAAAAGCAAAGATGTCACCTTAAGGACCAAGGTGCACCTGACCCAAGGCATGGTGTTTTCAATTGCCTTATGTGTATGTGAAAGCTGGACAATGAATAAGGAAAACCAAAGAATTGATGCCTTTGAATTATGGTATTGACAAAGAATATTGACTATACCATGGACTGCCAAAAGAATGAACAAATCTGTCTGGGAAGCAGTATGCCCTGAATGCTTCTTAGAAGCAAGAATGGTGAGACTAGGTCTCATATACTTTGGATATGTTATCAGGAGGGATCAGTCCCTGGAGAAGGACAGCATCTTGGTAAAGTACAGGGTCAATGAAAAAGAGGAAGACCCCCAATGAGATGGATTGACACATTGGCTGCAACAATGGGCTCAAGCATAACAATTGTGGGTGTGGCGCAGAACCAGGCAGTGTTTCATTCTGTTGTACCTAGGGTTGCTGTGAGTTGGAACTGACTCAACAGTACCTAACAACAACAACAATCACATTTGCAAAGCATGGTGTTCAAGCATTCTTGGGATAATATGCAACCATGGGACCTTAAATTCAATATGCAATCCCTGACTCTATCAGATAGTGGCATCAAAGTGGTAAACTTCATGTTAAACTCATTCTTTTGTTCAATACTGCTTCAGAAAAAGGAGAGAACTGAAAGGTAATAGTGCTGTAATTTCAGTTTTCTTGATAAATCTTAACTTACCAAGAGGTATAAAAGGGTACATACCGATTGAATTGCTAAGGATTTCAGCAAGAACCAAACCCATTGCCATCAAGGTGATTCCAACTCATAGTGACCCTATAGGACAGAGTAGAGCTGCCCCATAGGGTTTCCAAGGAGTGGCTGGTGGATTTCAACTGCCTACCTTTTGTTTAGCAGTCAAGCTGTTAACCACTGTGCCACCAGGACTCCAGCGTTCAAGAGCGGTGAGTATTCCCAGTATTACGCTATGGCTACGGAGTCCCTGAAAACCAGAAGTCTTTGTGAGCCAACATACTATCCAGCATCTCCTTGCCTCCTTGAAAGCTAAGGAATGTCAGGAGACCTCAATCCTCTGTCAGGGAGTAGTGTGGGGGCCCCTCTGCCAGCGGGCATCCAGTTGAGTGCCTCTTTATCACTCCCACGTGTTGATTTCCATTTAGCAATGGAATAGCACTTACCAGGCATATTGGAATATTTTGAAGCTCCAATTATATGAAGGGATCAGAAAGAAAAAATTCTGAAGGATGAAGAGGGCAATCATAAGCATTGCTGGAAGTCTGAAAGGGAAGAATAAGATAAAGAAAAAGAGACCTACCTGGCCCTTGCAGTAGTTATGCAGGTCTCCTTCTACAAGATGAACTGGGACCTTCTGAAGAAGTTCCTGGTAAAGAGAAGACACCAGGAGCCACCTTCAGGAGGAGGCAGATTTGTCCCCTAGCTGTGGGGAGCTGAAGTGACAGTATGCACATTTGGCCCGGCTAAATGAGAAATGTGCTTTATTCCCAGGCAGCATATAACAGAGACTTGAGAGTCTGCCAAGACTTATAAAGTCCACTGAGTGCTGCCCACTTCTGTTGATATGAGAATAATTCTCATTCTCTTTATGAAACCTGGAATGTATCTTTAACATCTCTGAATTTCTGTGTAGAAAAATGGGTGGTTTGGGGCACTAGTGATGTTTTCAAGGAGCCCTGGTGGTGCCGTAGTTAAGCGCCTGGCTGCTAACCAGAAGGTCAGCAGTCCAAACCAACCGGCCACTCTGTGAGAGAAAGCTGTGACAGTCTGTTTGGAAAGATTTACAGCCTTAGAAACACTATGGGACGGTTCTACTCTGTCCTATAGGGTCACTGTGAGTTGGAATCAACTCAACAGCAATGGGTTTGGGTTCGGGTTAGTGATGTTTTCATCTCTTCTTCCGGCTGCTTCGAGTAAGAGATGGACTGTATCTCATAAGACTGGCAAGATGGTGTTGGCAGGAGACCAGTCAGCCTGATCAAGTGGTTTATTAGTTCAATTGAATTGTGGAAGGGAAGAGAAAAGTACTCAGATAAAACCGTAAACCCATATTAGATACGATGAAGCATAAAAGTGATGGTTCAGAAAGAAAAATAGTGGAGGACTTGCCCAGCAATTTCCAGTAGATGCCAGAGAAATGGGCTGGGGACAACATTAATATTCTCAGTTGTCTATATACCAACAAATTTTTCAGATGAATAATTATCAAACTGAACTTAAAAAAAAAAATGAGCAGAATTTGGTAAACATAATTTCTTATGTCTTATGGGGATTTGTTGAGATGTGATTCCTGACTTGAATGTGGCAGTGGAAAGGTATATATCCTGTTCAGAATAAATAGTTGTAATTGGAGGACTGGGGATGAGCAGTATATGTGAAAAAGATATACACTTGAATGGAAATCCCCAAACCTGAGGATGTTGCATGGAGGAAGCAGCTGCATGAGAGTGAAATGAGAGAACACCAGAAATGTTATCAGAGGGACTACATCAGAGACCTCGTAACCAGACGGCTAATAGGGACAGGCAAGATAGAGGAGTGATATAAGCCTTTACAGGCATCAGATGAAAATCCCACTCCACTAAAGGCAAAATATCTGAAAAGTTGTTGAATTGCCTTGTGGAAATTTAATCTCACAAAGGAAAGAGATGCAATGGGGGGACTTTCTGCACTTGGTTTATTTCTGGCTTTGAATAAAAATCTGTTTGGGGAAAATGGCAGCTAAAGGAATCTTGAGAGAAAGTAACCATCCTACGTCAACTTAGAATTCCTTAGGCCAAGGAAAGGAAGTCTGAGCTTAGATATACAAGTTTCTTACCTTCAGTAAATCTAATTTCAGGAAGTTTAGAGAAAACAATAGATACAAGTCCATAGTTAGGGACTCTAACATATAGATGGATCAAAAAAGAATGAGAAGCTGTCAAATAGAAATTTGATGGTATAATCACTAAGTATCCAAGGAGAAAGAAAAGGATTAAGCATTTAGATAACTCTCTGTTTAGCAGTTATATGAGAAAAGGCAGATCACAATACTGAAGGTGAACACAAAAGAGTGGCATCAAGATTTAAGGATGGGACAGGAGTGCCAAGCCTCAAATGGTCTGAATTTGGAGAAAATCTTAAGAAAAATGGAAATGTATTTTTATCTGTTAAAAGAAAAAAGAATACCCACTACTTATAGCAGATGGTGTAGTGTTAAATTACAATTAGAATTTTTTTTTATTCCATCCCTATTATAATTCTATCATCCCCATAGAGAATGCTCTTAAAACTGAAAAAGGTAGGAAAAACATATTTCAGAGTTGAAGCCTAAGATAGATAATGATATGGTAAAAAGACTCTTAGCATCTTTAAATGAGTTTAAATTCAAGGCTTCTGGCAAGAACTTTCTGCTGAGCCTGCCCCACATAAAAAGAATACAGTCATCTGGGCCACGGATCTGTACTGAACTAACCTTCCTCACATCTAAACCTCACCCATCTGTCCTTCTCTTTCACTAATAAGCTCCACTTACTCCCCCTCCCATTCCACTCTCCGTCACCCACTTCAGTTCCTAGATTCTCATTTGCTTCTATCCTGTCTCTTGATTTACTTGCTGCTCTAACCCTATTCTCCCAATCTACTATGTATTTCCTGGATCATGGTTTGTCTCTCCCCTCCATCTCAGCATACACAACCTGAGTCTTGCTATCAGAGTTCCACTGAACTTAAACTCAAGATCTCACTTTCTGGGTGTATAGTCCTTCTCTCTGCTTCCTAGCTCAGAGAGCATTTTATAGAATATCAAGGATGAGTTGCATGCTATATTTTTGAAAGCATTTTTATGTAAGATTGATTTGCCACAATACTGAACACATAAATGTTGCTTCAGGTTCTTTAGAGAAAGATAAGGTGGATGTGATGGGGCGGCGTGGGGGGTGGGGAATAGAAACAGATCCGAAAGCTGGAGTCCTAATCCCTTTGCTATTCTACAAAGATCATTAAACTTTTGACTTGGAAGCACTTAGTAAAGGAAGAAGTTATTAAGAGTCAACGTAAATTCAATGAGAACAAACCAAATTAACTCATTTCCTGTTTTGTTGATTAGGCAAGTAGCGAACATAATGTAATAAGATAAGAACATGTAATACTGATAATGGTACAAAGAAGGAGATTGAACAGCTACACTCAAATAATTTAAATATTTAAATAGTTCCCTCTGCCTCTGCCCTTGGTCCTAGCCATTGAACAGCACTTATTTACAGGAAGGAACGCTGGTGGTCAGCTGGTTAAGAGCTCAGCTGCTAACCAAAAGGTCAGCAGTTTGAAGCCACCAGCAGCTCCTTGGAAACTCTCTGGGGCAGTTCTGCTTTGTCTTGTAGGGCCGCTATGAGTTGGAATTGACTCGATGGCAACAAATTTGGTTTTCTTCTTTTTCTTTTTTTTGGTATTTACAAAAATTGTAGAAAGCATATCAGTCGTGTGTGTAGAAGACTAGACACTGGAAAAAGGAAGTTAACAGACCAGATAAGTTACAATTTAAAAATACTTCAATTGTCTGTAAAAAAAAAAAAAAAAAAGGACCAAAACTAACATACTCATATTAAGCATAATAAATTGAGTACGATGTATCAGCAATGAGTTTGGAATTCTCCTTTTCCTTGCTCTTTGGCCCCAAACTTTTAATATCAGCCAGAAATACTGACAGATCTCTCTTTAAAAAATACTTTTGATACCCCAAACATATAATCTGTGACAAATGTGGGATTCAGAATTTTGTAGCCCTGCACAACAATTTGGTAAGGACTTTTATTTAAATCAAATGTATCATCTATAATTTAAAGAATTTAGCACAGATTTCTCCACACACACATACTCACACTTAAGCATTTCCCCTAATCAGAATGGCTGCCCCAGATTTTCTGACCTCTGTGTATTCACACCCTTCTTGGAATAATGAATGCAGCTTCCCTTAATCTCCACGGATGTGTGTCCAAGATGTGCAGCCATATGTGTTTTTCTGATTACATGCATCTTTCAGCTACTCTAAGTTCCCAGATATGTTCTCCAGGGTATTCCTAAGCTGCCAGTACTACCTGGAGGCTTTAGGTTTTTAACAAATGTCCACATTTTCAGTCACATAGAGTGATAATTCATTGTCTTTGATAGTCTTTCCCAAAATAATTTAAAAGAGTTGTCATTCTTTTATCCTTTTCCAGATTAAAAAAAAAAAAAATTTTTAAAGAACTGTGGTGAACAAGGGGAGACTTTTTAATGCCATGTGCTAATAACTTCTAAAGGCTCTAAGCATCTTGTTTTATTTAGTTTCACATTAAATTATGCTGTTTTAATAAAAGGCAACAGCCAATCTCCAATATAGAGCAAAAGGCATATTTAATGTACTCAGACGGAATGTGGATTTGCTTCATACAATAAAATTTCTTAGAGAAAAACATTGTTTCTTTTGAATAAGTCATATAAGCTGATTAGGGAGTTTTCTGTTTAATCATCTTTTGAATATTGACCGATGATATCATTCGATATATGATTTGATTCAGTGCAACAGCTCTTTTGAGTGATTTATTTAGTAGATTGAAGAAATGATTTTCTATCACATATAAATAGCCTTTTATAAACAGATGCACTCTCCTATATTTAATGTATTAAAATATTATTAGAAAATATCAAACTCATTCAGATATTTTGATTATCACTGTTTTACATTTTGAAAAAGTGCTCAACTCCATTTCTGAATTTCCTGTTAATAGTAATGCTAATAAATCAACAGGTAGCAAGTGTCCCATTCAACTATGTGCCTAATATTATGCTATATGTGTAGCATGTAGATATATGAAAGATATATTTCAACAAGTATTTCAACACCTATGATATTTCAGTTATCTACAGGAGCAAAGTACACCCGCATAATATACAAAGATAAATAGAACTAAGACTGCAGTATACGAAGACAAGTATAGAAAATGTCAGTAACATGAAGTGGAATTTACTTAATAGAGAGATAAAAAATGAGTCAGCAGAGTAGAGTGCTTTTGATCATGGTATTTGAAGTCAGGCTGCACTGGTCTGAATCCCTGATTTACTGTTTACTTATTTTATACCTTGAGTCATAGTTGTATCATCATCTATAAACTGGGTGATGTTTAAATGATAAGATGTTTAAAAATAACAGTAGTGGCCTGATACATAGTAAGGACTTATAAGTTATCTGTTATCATTAGTTTCACAAAATAGATACAAACAAATGCTATAGGCCATCAAAACAAGTAAGAAAGGGGGTGGGGAGGGGAGATAGAATGTGAGAAAAAAAGGGGAGGTGGCAAGGGAAGGAGAAAGAAAAGAAGAGAGAAAGATGTTCACCTCTTCACACTGCTTAGAAAGGAAGGATGGAGGAAAGCTTCATGAAGGAGGTGCATTTGAGATGTCTTTGAAGAGTGTAGAGGATTTTTTTTTCTTTCCAGTGGAGATATGAAGGAAGGGCATTCCAGACAGAGGACACAACATAAAATTAGGCCCCTGAGAAGTCATTTAAAGTGCATTCAGTGTGAAACATGAGTCCAGTGTAGCTGAAGCACAAGGTGATTGGGAATGAGCAATAAAATTGATGAAAACATATTAGTAGGAAACCTTAAGTGCCAGCCTGGTGAGACTGTATTTAGTTTAGTAGAGTTTTGAGTCAGGTTAGTAGGAAATTTAGCCTATATTTTTTTGTCTAGATTAAGATGGCGACATTTTATAAGGTGGACTGGGAAAGGAAGAATGGTACAAGGATGACACTCATCAAGTAGGCCCTTCCAACTCCATGAAAAGTAATGGGAAATAAATTGATCATTGTTAAAGATGGTGGTAGACCTGGAAAAAGGATATAAAAGATATTGTAGAAGCTAAACTCAGAAGACTTGATAAAGATGAGATAGTGGAGCAGAGAAACGTTGGAGCAAAACATGACCCTGGAGTTTTAAGCCTCAGTGATCGGAAAATCCTAATGCTGCTCACAGAACTCGGAAAATCAGAAGGAAAAGCCAGTTTTGTGTTGATGATGATAAATTCAATCTGGGTGAATTTAAGGTGCCAATTTTTTGAGTTTGTGAGGGCAATTGAGGATGAAGATATTGATTTGGACATCAAGTGCCCACCCCAAACAGACTGAAGTACAGTTGAAATTATACCTTCAGCACATTGAAAAGAAAATAGTGAGGACATTATAAAGTTTTCTATCATCTTACCCACTGAGAAATGCACTGTATACAATAATGTAAACTTCTTTTCAGTTTGAAAGCTTGTGGTCATGAGTGTATTGTCATTTAGGGCTCAAATAGAAAAAAAATATATATATAGAAGGAGAGTCAAGGTTAGAAAAAGAAGAGCAGAAAATAAAATACCAAAGAGAATATGGAAAGATGGCATTAGGAAAGAGTCAATCCTTGAACATGGACCTTGAATTCAGACAAAGGATTCTCTTCTTAAAAGTTAAAAACAAAAGCAGACCATCTTGACAGCATACTAATTTGACAAAAATTGCTGCAGTCTTCTGTTTTGTTTTATGAAACAAAGTGTTTCTTATTGTTGATGAAACATTGTCTGTGCTTCACATACTAAGCACATTTCCAATTAATATGAAGAACAAAGCAATGTGTAACCACATGAAAAAAATCTTCAGTGGTGAATGAAGAAAATTCTACTTCTTAAAAACTAAAAGAGCATCTAATTTAACTATTAGATCAATCTGATTAATTAGCATAAATTAAAATGTTTTAATAATGAAATATATTCTTCAAGACATGACAGGTGGGTGTGCTACCAGGGCAGATTTGTAAATGAAATCTAAAATTCAAATACAGTGATATAAATACATAGCATCATACTTTTTTCCTTCATTTCTAGCAATCTAAATAAAGTTGTCAAATGTTAGTGTATTATTACCCTTTGTCACTTTTCATTACTTTTGGATCCTTCAAGGTCCAAAATTGTGAAAAAGCCACAACTGAAAAGAGTGTCATTTCTTTCTCCTGTTCCACAGAAACACTGTTTTTAGATTATTCAGTAGAAAATTCTATTGATTGCTGTTAATTAGGTTTTGTATTTCTAAGCTAGGTATCTATATTGCCCATCTTTCAGATGAGAGAAATATTTAGCTGTGATTATCCTGAAAAGCATATCTATGTGAACTACAATATCCAAAGCTTCCTAAGTTAACCTAATGCAACATTATATAAAAACAGGGAAATTTGGACTGACATTAATGATTATATGGAAATGTCTAAAATGAGAATCCTAAGAAATTCAATGTCTCTCTTTTAGGATGTAATTGGAAAAGCACTGAAGTACCTTGGAATGTTTGGTGAACTTAGCAACGTAGAGCAAATTGTGGCCATGATCGATGAAGAAATGTGTATCAACTGTGGTAAATGCTACATGACCTGCAATGACTCTGGCTACCAGGTAGGAATCCATCCTGTATTTAGCAGAAAGACTCCATGAGGCATATTTCTGGCTTTTGTGGCAGAACACATCTTCTGTTGCTGAGTAAAACCAAAAACCAAACCCAGTGCCATCGAGTCGATTCTGACTCATAGCGACCCTATAGGACAGAGTAGAACTGCCCCGTAGAGTTTCCAAGGAGCACCTGGCGGATTTGAACTGCCGACCCTTGGGTTAGCAGCTGTAGCACTTAAGTATGTGATTTAAAACAGATGTGTCAAAAGCTTGCAATGGTGGCATTTCTTTCTGTCCTCTCACCCTCATAGCATAGGATGTTTTTTGTTTGTTGTTTCTTTTTAGGAAAGCTGTTCAGTGTGCTGTCTTATTTTAATATCGTTTCATCACTCATAAAATTGTATGCAGAAATCCAACCTAATAAACAAAGGTACACAATTATGAACATTGCTGTTGGATGTCATTAAGTCAATTTTCAACTCATAGTGACCCCATGTGACACAGTAGAACTGCCCCATAGGATTTTCTTGGCTCTAATTTTTATGGAAGCAGATCACCAGGTCTTTCTCCCACAGAGCAACTGAGTAGGTTTATACCATTAACCTTTTGGTTAGCAGCTGAGTGCTTAACCATTAGGCTGCCAGGACTCCTTTTTTATGAACATTAGGAAAGCATTATGCTTTAACACAGAGGAAAAGGAAAAGAACTACAGTTTCTTGCCATTACACTGAAGAGCTGGATTCTTTCTGCCAAAAGAGAATCTCTTCCATTCTATATTTATTGAGCTTCTTCCCCAGAAAAAAAAAAAGGAAAAGTACTTTCCCACCCTACAATCAACACCCATGGAAGCAGCAGTCAAGATATCAAAAGACACATTGCATTGGGCAAATCTGCGGCAAAAGACATCTTTGAAGTGTTGAAAAGCAAAGATGTCACCTTGAAGACTAAGGTGTACCTGACCTAAGCCATGGTGTTTTCAGTTGCCTCCTATGCGTGTGAAAGCTGGATGATGAATAAGGAAGACTGAAGAAGAATTTGAATTGTGGTGTTGGAGAATAATATTGAAAACACCATGGACTGCCAAAAGAACAAACTATCTGTCTTGGAAGAAGTATAACCAGAATGCCCCTTAGAAGAAAGGTTGGCAAGACTGTCTCAGATACTTTGGACATGTTGTCAGGAGAGATCAGTCCCTGGAGAAGGACATCATACTTGGTAAAGTAGAGGGTCAGTGAAAAAGAAGAAGACCCTCAGTGAGATGGATTGACACAGTGGCTGCAACAATGGGCTTAAGCATAACAACCGTTGTGAGGATGGTACAGGACTGGGCAGTGTTTTGTTCTGTTGTACAGAGGGTCACTATGAGTCAGAACTGACTTGATGACACCAAACAACAACACCACCAACTAGTTGTGGTCCCAGGAAGGCCTTTATAGCTGGAAAGCCAGAGCATTTCTGCTCATGAAATGATCAATTGATTCTTCCTATAGTTCCTCATCCTTTAGCTACTAAGAACCTTCACAGGGCAAGAAGGACAAAGTGGAAACTCGGTTCTCTTCAGGGTGGGCTATCTTGAAAACATTCTATGAATTTCTCTTTGTGAAAGCATTAAATAGACTTTTAATTTGCTTCTTCAGTTATCTCCTCTGTATTTATAACCTGCTTTTATATTTTGACATGACTACAGACTTAAACTGGTTGAATTTTAGAAATGAATGAAAACATGATCATATGATTATCATAAATGATGTCTTTAAACATAAGTTTCCGTCAAAGGCCTGGTTTATTGTGAAAGTAAGGGCTCCCCCCACCGCTCCCCGCCGCCAATATGGACTCTGGAGAGAGCAAAATAGAAGTTCACGTTAAAATTGCCAAAAACTGGAGAAAAATGTTATTTTCATTAATTAAACTTATTAACCCATAAAGAAGTAATAAAGTCAAAATAGGGCCTTTAAGAAATGATCAATGGTATTTGCTAAAATAAAATGCTCCATCTAAAAACTGAAGTTTATTCATCTCATTCAACCTGGGGATATGCCCCATGTTGCTCATGGTAGGATCCTGCATACTCTGTGACCACGTAATAAAAAAAAAAAAATTTTTTTTTTTTTAGAGGTATTAAAAACATACTTTAATTAAAAAAAAAAACTCTCCTGAGTTAATTTGAAACTCAATTTCTATCTAATTCATTACCTTTTTTTCTAGCTGCAGAGTATCTCTAACAGTTATTTTGAAAATGGTAATCATGACATTCACTTTAGTTTCGTCTTTCCTCTAATTAATAGGTAAGCCAAGAAGTCCTATAACTGAAATCATAGTATCATCAGGGTTTTAATATCTTGAATCTTAGAAGTTATGACTTCCATCTTGGAATTCTAGCCTTGGTACAACTTTCGTAATATGATTTATTAATGAGAAAAAATAATTATTCATTAAAAAAATTTACAAAGTCCTTGATTCCTCTACTAAAAAAAAAAAAAGAAAACCAAAATGTTCAGCTGAATGCCAAGTTGTTTTGCAAATTTTCAAAGTATAAGATTCCTAATACATAAGTATTGCTTTAATTTTATTCAATCGTTTCACTGGATTTCTGTTTATAAAAGAGTGCAAGAGGAAGAGAAATAGTTTCTACACATCCCAACAGCAATGTGAGATGTTGTTTACTATACATGGCAGCTACTTATGTGGACAGGTTTTCTTAACGTTTGTTATAATTGCAGTTCTTGTTCAAATAGGATTGTTTCCTTAATGATCACACTTATATCATTATTCCCACTCTTGAAATATTCCTCTTTAACAGACAAATAATTATTCAAAAGAATCATTTCTTAAGGAAAATCTCAATCTTAAATTTCACACGAGGTATTTTTATTGCTTATTATAATTTGATTCATGTTTAAAAAAAGAAGGAAGAATCAAGAATTATATTTTTGTTCTGAAAAATTCTGAGCAGCTTCAGTGCTAGAGACCTCGCCCCAGTTCTCACAGCTGAGTAAAGCGTCAGGGCGGGGCCAGGAAGCCAGGTGTCTTGCCTCAACGGTCAGTGCTTTGGCCACTGCATCGTAGGACAACGCCTGAAATTGGCTTGGAAATACTCACAAGTCAAAGCCCGCTCTTAAACTATTTTTTTTCTACTGCTTCCTTCTAAAATCGACATGCATTATTTCAAGTCCAAATCAGTGTGTTCCTTGACCCTTCTGATGGTAACCCTTTTCCACTGTCGAGAACAAGAGTATGAATAGGAGGAGGAGGAGGACGTGGGAAAGAAAACAACACCTCCATCGTCTTCAGGTAGAAAACAACCCATCCTGGTAAGGCTGGAAAGACCTGAGCTCTGCTCAGAACAAAGAAAGCTAGAGAATTACTATGTCAGGAAATATTTTCCTCACACAATGAAGAAAAATACCTCTAAGGGATTTTAAACGTTGTGTTTCTAATTTAAAAGAATTTCTTTTCTCTCTCTTCTTTTCCCCTCCGCTCTGGCAGCTCAACTGTTGCTATAGTCGCACCACAGTACCGGGCGTGGTTGTCTGGAAGGGTAGCTCTACTGCAGTAGAGAAAATGTTGATGCTTAAACGGGGCATTCTTGACCTTTGTGGGCAGTGACAGCAATGCTCTTTCTTTCTGTTTGCAGGCTATACAATTTGATCCAGAAACCCACCTGCCCACCGTTACTGACTCTTGTACAGGCTGTACTCTGTGTCTCAGCGTCTGCCCTATTATCGACTGCATCAGAATGGTTTCCAGGACAACACCTTATGAACCAAAGAGAGGCTTACCCTTAGCTGTGAATCCAGTGTGTTAAGGTGATTTGTGAAACAGTGGCTGTGAACTTTGATGCCACTTACATATGCTGACCTTTTCTAATTGTGATCCTTATTTTCGGCTCTTTGTAAATTAAAGAGGATATAATTTCAAAATAAATTTCTAAGTAAAAAATACATAATTTCTAAATAAATTTCTAAGTAAATAAATGTATACTGCCAGTGATCATTCAATTAATGGTCGTAAAATGTAACTCTTTTCTGAGGACAGTTGTTAAATAACTGTGTAGCAGTTAATTGGATTTTTTTTTTCATGGTCAGTTGTCCATTGTGAAATATATTAACTTTCCTGTTTTAATTAATGTGACAATTTCCAAATTGCACTATGCTGTGATCCGTCTTTGATTTCTAAAAACTGTAAAGGAAATTAAGTATTTTGGAACAAAGTGCGCTTTAACATACAAGAAAATATTTCCCAGGAAGCATTTTATAATTGAGAATTACATTTAGTTTTAACACTGTTTCTGAGAAAGCACGTAGGAAGCACAAATGAAGAAAGCGCCATAAAAACACAAATGAGGAAAACCAGATAGTTATTTACTATGGCAGGAACAGAAAGCCTAAAAAAAAGGTTTGTAAAACTTTACTAGGAATCCTTAGCTGAATTGCTTCTTTTTTAGTGCTAGATACTTAAAACAACAGTATTTGCTAACCATTCACATTGCTCTGTGCTATTCACCACTGATGCCTGGGACAGGTGTCCGAGCTCCTCACCAATGAATCAACATGACATTCTTCTTTAAATATTTAAACTATGTTCCTAACAAGATAAGATGTTAGGGTGGAGCTCTGGGTAAAACCACTGTTCTGCTGTGCACAGATCTGCTTTGCGTGCTTTTAATACTAACCTTTGTGATTACAGCAATTAATGCTTGAACACAACCCAAATTATACAGTGGGTCAGGTGCTCAATTATTCAAAAATGAAAAATATAATATCGATAATATATCTTAAATGTACAAAACCAATTTGGCTATTCTTTATTTTACTGTTTCTGTTTAATTTCAAACTTAATGGAATACAAGGGAAATATAGATTTTCTGTAATTGCCAAACAATATTTTTGTATTTCTCTATTTTTCACGACCAGTAACTAGCATCATGTAAATTCTTTCTCTCTTCTCCGGGGAATATTTTTATCTGAATCTGTACGTAGTAAATCTGTGAGTACTATGCTGTGGCATATTTCTATGATAAACGTAAATCTAGAAAAAAAATTGATTATGTACTTTTAGTAATGCACATTTATTACAAAATCTGTATGACTGAATAATATCAAATAAAATTTTATAAAGCATTTTAAGTAACATGGTCTTTTGTTGCCTCTTTTGCAAATACACTCTCATGTTATAATAGGCTGAATAATTTCCCCAAAATTCATGTCTGCTTGAGATCTGTGAATGTAACCTTCTTTGGAAATAGGGCCATTGCAGATGTAATTATGTTAAAATGAGGTCACACTAGATTAATGTGGGCATTAATCCAATGACTGATGTCCTTATAAGAGGAGAATTTGAACACAGAGGCACACACACAGGGAGAATTCTGTTTGAGAATAGAGGCAAAGATTGGAGTGATGAGTCTACAAGCCAAGGATTGCTTGCAACCACCAGAAGCTAAGACACAGATATGGAACAGATTCTCCTTCAGAGCCTCCCAAAAGGCCAAAAACTTCATTTCAGACTTCTGGTCTCCAAAAGTGTACAAGAATAACATTTTTGGTGTTTTAAGCCACCCAGTTTTTGGTAATTTGTTATGGGAGCCCAGGGAATCTAATACACCTGACCACCATTTAAATTTAGAGGTAGAACAGTTTGTGCTTAGTTCTATAGTAAATTCCATTCAACTGCTAGTTCAAATCTAATGAGGGTAATACAAGTATTTTATTCAAATGTTTCACTTCTAGTCCCTCTTAACCAGCTTTCCCAACTGAATTTGGTTCTTTTCTGGCCAAATGCATTCTTCACTGAGTACTACCCAAGGTTTCTTGCAAAGGCCCCTGGGTAGAGACAAATAGAGAATAGCAGTGTGTCTACCTTGAAAATGCCATCTTCACTATAGGAAGCATCCATGTTTCTTAGTATTACTCCTTACATACCAAACCAAACCACTTGTCATTGAGTTAATTCAGATTCATGGTGACTCCATGTATATCAGCGGAGAACTGTGCTCCACAGGGTTTTCAATGGTTGATTTTTCAGAAGTAGATCGATCGCCAGACCTTTTTTCCAAGGTGCCTCTGAGTGGTCTTGAACTGCCAGTCTTTTGGTTAGCAGCCAAGCTTGTTAACCTTTGCACTACCCAGGGACTCCACTCCTTACGTAGTGGTATGATATTGATACTTATTAAACTGGATTCTGGTTCCCTCTTGTCTTGGGGCGGAGGCGGGCATTTTAACCTTCGGAGTTGGTAACTGCTTAGCTAAGTTCCCCCAAAAAATAAATGTGCCAGGGCTACTTAGATGCCGTAGTAATATATTACCCCTACCTCAATATGATGAGACATTTTTACATATAATGAACTGAGGGAGTTCTTCAGCCTTCTGAGGATATTATGAAAAAAAATCCTATGTATATAAAACCCACTGCTATCAAGTAGATTTGACTCATAGTGACCCCATAGGGTTTTAGAGGCTATAAATCTCTACAGAAACAGACTGCCACATCTTCCTCCTGCAGAGCCGCTGGTGGTTTCCAACTGCCAACCTTTCAATTAGCAATCGATCACTTTAACCACTGTGTAACCAGGGCTTATGTATATATATATGAGCCCAGGTGGTGCAGTGGTTAAGAGCTCAGCTGCTAACCAAAAGGTCAGCAGTTTGAATCCACTAGCTGCTCCTTGAAAACCCTATGGGGCAGTTCTACTCTGTCCTATAGGGTCACTATAAGTCACAATTGATTCAATGGCAATGGGAGATATATATATATATATATATATATATATATATATATATATATATATATATGTATGCCTGAGTCCTCTTCAAGACACTGACCACCAGGCAGAAATTCCCTTAATAGGGATTAAAGGAAAAAGAAGTTTATGACCTTTGCAGCCTGCTCTTATCACAGTTCATCGGTATGAGAAATAGCAGACAGAATGCTTTAGCTCTTTTCCTAACTACTTTGGAGAACCGCAGCATGTCCAGGCCTTTGAGTTAGTCCATGGCAATCAATTTTACACAGGTTTATACCTCACTGAAATTTATTTCTGTTGCACTCACTTTCTGCTTTGCATTAAGAAGATTTTCTTATCTAAGATGTTTATACAAAACATAACTCATTTTCCATGTGCAGCTTGCAGAGAGACTCAGAATCTGGAAGAATAAAAATCATAGTATTCTGTCCAGCAAGATACCACCTAACACACCATTCTTATAGTTTCTCACCTCCAGACATGAGTAGAGTCATAAAACCAGACCAGGCAGGGCTGTGGTCTAACATTGAGTAAATGTTTCTTATGTCTAAGATAAACACACTAAATGTTTTGCATAAAGCTGATTTGAATGTTATAATGATCAAAGGTAGGTACTAGCATTTTCTCCCATTTTACAAATGAGGTCACAGGTGCTTAAAGAGTGAAAGTAACTGTCCAAGGTCATATAGCTAATTAGGTATATTTCTAGGTACTCTTGGTTCTATCCAATATACCATTCTGCTTTCCCCCTTTTGTTCATCAAGCTCTTCACGCATTCAGCAAATATTTATCAAATAGCATGTACCATGCACTGGGCTAAGGGATAAGGGTATGAACTCAAATGATGCATGTTCCCTCATTTTGAGGAGCTTACCATCCACAGGGGAATGGGACATATAAGCTATACAGCACATGTGGTGAGTGCCGGGAAAGCCATCTTCGGAGAAGAAACTTCTAAAGAAAACTCCCCTGACAAGATGCTAATTAAGACAAGTTTTGAGCTCATAAAAGATTTTCCTAAATAGGTAACCAGAGAAGGACATCTCAAGCCATGAAAACATGAAGCATAAAGCTGTAAAAAAAGTCTGGAATTTTCAAGAAACAACAAGAGCTTGAGATTAACTAGGCCAAAGGGGACACATGGTGAGAGATAAGGCAAAGAGAATGAGACAGGGTTGGATCATATTATAATCCCTCAGGGAATCAGAATCACCTTTGTTCATTTACTAATTCAAAAATATTTATTAAAAACCTGCCAAGCACTTAGTAATTGTTGATAATTCATCTATAAACAGGACAGACATGATTTCTGCCTGGCGGAGCTTACATTTTAGTGGGGAATACAAAAACAAATAAACTGCAAGTTATGGTAAATGCTATGGCAAAAACAACTGGGCCTGAAATAGAAACAAGGAGGAACTTACTCTTCATAGGGTAGCCAGGGAAATTCTGATGGGTAGGAAGGAACCAACCATGTAAGAATAGGAGAGAGTGTGTTCCAGAAGGGGGAGCAGCAAGTGTAAAGTCCCTGAGATTGGAAAGAGCCTGACCAGTGCAGATGACTAACAAGATAGATTGAGGAGGAGGAGTAAACAGGGTGCCTAAAACCTATAGGAGCTGTAGGCTAGAGGAAGTCTGGAGATTTCCCCCTTCTCCCACTCTGATGATTCCTTTCACATGTTCTATAAAGATGATGGCGACATCTGTACCTCTAACTTGGACATCTGTTCAAGTCCCTGACCCTTTGCTGTATTTAGATATCTCAAACTCAAGTTCAAAATCGGTTATTTTCCCTACCCTTTATTCTCCCTTCTCATGCCCAGTTATTTATCATGGCTAATGATTCTTTTTTTTTTTTTTTAATGATTCTGATCCTTAGACATTTCCCAAGTCTTTCTCCACCTCTCCGTTGTACGAACTACCACGGTCCATTCCTCCATTGTGTATTACCCAGCTCGTGGAATAACTTCCCAACTGGCCTTCAACCTTCAGGCTCCGTGTACTCCTACGTATTCAGTACTATCCTAGATTTCTTGCAAACATGAGTGTCCCTTCATACTCCTCCACCACTATCAAACACTCAAGATTCCTCCATTTGGTAACAAATTAAATACCACAAAAAAAAAAAAATTTTTTTTTTTTTAATGGAATTCTGATTTTTCTACTACGGGTCCTGCTACGGTTCTAACCATATATCTCATACATACCCTGGGCTCAATTCCGTATTACCCAAGCATGTTCCACATCTTTTCAGGGCTATTTCTATGCTCATTTTGTTTCTTCCACCCTCATGCCATGTATAGTAATAACAACAACAGCAACAACAATCAAAACACTTATTAAGTACACAGCAATTACCAGGGACTAAGTATGGAGTACCTGGGTGGCACAAACGGGCTCAGCTGTTAGCCAAGAGATAGGAGTTTTGCATCCCCCCAGAGAAGCCTTGGAAGAAAGGCCTGGTGATCAATTTTTGAAAAATTAGCCATTGAAAACCCTGTGGAGAACAGTTCTACTGACATACATGGGGTCATCATGATTAGAGATCAACTGGATGGCAACTAAGCACTTTGCAAATGGAGAACCTACTCCATGGAAGCTTTCTGTATCCTTTCAATAGGAAGGTTTCTTTTTCTCCTTTTGATTTCTCATGTGTATTGTAACCCATTAAAACAAAAATTTTTATTTCATGGAAGAAAAGTACAGTCTTTGAGGTTTGATGCCTGGCTATCACTTCATTGTTTGTGACCTCAGACAAGCAAACCTCAATTTATTAATCTGTAACATTGGTATTAAAATAGTTTTTACTTCTAAAGGTTATCGTGAGGTTAAAACAAGATGGCCCTGGCCCATCTAACTCTTATGGAAGAAGTATTCAATGATTTCTTTTTCTTACGTTAAAGCACCCTACAGCAAAAACATTTTAGATAACAAATAAGTGTTTTATATACAAACCTTCTTGAGACTCTTATATGTCTGTATTTTAAGATCAAAATATTTATACCTGAACCTATTGTAACATCTTACCTATTCCCTTACTAATAACGAGTTAAATGAAATCTTCAAAAGGTATTCAGTTTTTAAAAAATATAACAGAACCCTTCTAATCAGATTATACTTTATAATACACAAAGAATTTCAGGAATAAAAACATGCATACTCAGTAACTAAGATGTTATTTAATACTGTCTTTTGATACCAGCAAAAGTCTATCTTATACTGAAGGCTCACTTGAGAGCTTTGTTACGACAATAAAATAACTTAAAAATTTATACTGACTTTGTATGTTAAGAAAAAAAATTACCTGTGGATATTAAGAATATTTATATAAATCATACATTTTTAGTGCAGAACAAATTCTTCTAGCACTGTTTTAAAAATCTACTACCACCAAAAAAAAAATCAAAATGTAAATAAAACGTTGACAGAGCTGTGGACTGATAAGGGAAAGAAAACTAATACTTATTGAGCACTTCCTTCTAACTAGGCACTTCACATACACTATCTCATTTAACAATGCAGTAATTCAGTCAAATAGAAGTTATTAGCCCCATTTCACAAAAGAAAATATGGAGGTTCAAAGAGTTCACATGATTTACCCAGGACCGTACATTACATAGGGCAAAGTCACTATTTAAACCCAATGCTCCATCCACCTACTACAACTACATGGGCCACAATGCATGCTGCCCATCTTCACTTGAGTCTCTCAAGCTTTCTTATAATATGAAAATAGTTCTTCATCTTACAGACAGAATATTAGAATCTGGATTTCCAACTTTCCGAGTGTGTTAACTTAGATAAGTTAACTAGACCTGCTGGGTCTCAAGTTCATCATCTAGAAATGGAGAAAGATAATAGTCCTATGTTGGATAAGTTAGAGATAATTATAATTACCATTGCTATTATTCACAGGCATAGAAATTTCAAATACAGTTTGAAGAAATAAAAGGCTACTAAGTAAAATCGACATTTGCGAGACTCCAAATCAGACTGTCATAGTGATAACTGGTGGTATGACTTCCTAAGCTAACATTCATCATCTGTAGCAATCTCACAAAAGATATTCCATGCAGTTGGAAGATCAAGATCTTAAATGAGAAAAAAAAAAAGCGAGGGAAGTAGGATAACCAATTCTGACAAATATAAAAGACCCCAGCAATAAAACTTAACATATCATTTTTTATGTTTTATATTTGCCATTTTAAACAAATGGCACCTTTAATTATTTCTTAGCACTTTGACATATGTGATCTCATTTTATCCTCTCAATTTTATAAATTGTATGGAGAGGATATTGTTTCCATTGTTTGTTTTTTTTTTTTTTTTTAAAAAAAAAGGAAATTAAAAGACAAAGAAATAAGTGACTTACTTAAATGGATATGCTTAATCGGTGTCACATTTGGAAGCGAAGCTCAGCCCACTTATCTTTCAGGCAATGTCCTCTCCGCCAGATGATTTTGCTAAGCAGGTAGTCTATATTTTGCCATAATGTGAATATTTGGAGATGCGTTATTCACTTGTTCACAGTCTTAAAAAAAAAAATCTTAGGTTACCAGTAAATGGCCTGAAGAAATCATGTAATAACTGTTGTCTGAAAGGGTTAAGATACTGCCCTTAGTAACAGGCTTATTACCTAGCAGGATCTGGTCTACTTCCATCCTGTGAAGTTAATCCAATTAACAGGAAAGCCATTAGACACACTATTATGTACCTAGAGCTGTAACATTTTCCTCTTGCCCGCAGATGCACGCAGTTCAGCAAACTGCCAGCTGACTGAAAACTTGGACCAGACCCTTAATGATTGTGGGAGGTTCGTATAGTCTGTAGCTCTCTCTTTCATTAATTAAAATGTTACCATTAATTAATAAGCTATATCTTTTATTAATTAGTATGGACTCTCTGCTTAAATTATTTTTAAAACTGCAGATGACATCTTTAAAATGGTTAGCACAATCTGGGTTGGAAACTTGCACAGGTGACTGTCCCTTTGAGTGATAGCCTTTCATTAACCGATCTAGAGCATTTATAGGCTCTGATACTGTCTTTCTTCATAGCCATATTTACTATTTTTCTAATACGCACTATAAACTGCTGTGCCATAAAAGAAGCCAAGTCGTTTTGTCACTGGTAAATAGTCTACAGTAGTGAGTCATATTGATTTATGTATCTGTGCGGTTATTTATTTACAGAATTTATACAATGCTTTTCCGTATGTTGCGTTCCGCAAGCACTGACAGCTTTCTGTGCGCTCTTGTTTTTCTAGATCCCTGCCTTCTTTATGCCACTACCATGGATGAATTTGGGAGCCCTGGTGGCACAGTGGCTAAGAGCTCAGGCTGCTAACCAAAAACGTTGGCAGTTTCAATCCATGAGCCGCTCCTTAGTAACCCTATGGGGCAGTTCTACTCTGTCCTATAGGGTAGTTATGAGCCAGAATCGACTCGATGGAAATGATTTTTTGGCGGGGGCATAGATGAATTCAAGTTTATATACTGCTGGCACTTTTCAAAGAGTTGCATTAATCAACAAATGGGTCAAGACTTCCTCTTTTTTTTTTTTCTTTTTCTTACTAATGCTATTTTTTTCTTATTGTTCTTTAAGTGAAACTTTAAAAATCAAGTCAGTCTCTCGTACAAAGACTTATATTACACCTTGCTATGTACTCCTAGATGGTCTCCCCCTAATGAGACAGCATAGACCGCGTCTATTCAACCAGCTTCTGTCCCTCTCTGTCTTCTCATCTCACCTCCAGACAAGAGCTGCCCACATTGTCTCACGTATTTACTTGAGCCACAGGCTCACTTCTCACCAGTATCAGTTTCTGTCTTATAGTCCAGTCCAATCCCTGTCTGAAGAGTTGGCTTCTGGAATGGTTCCAGTTTTGGCTAACAGAAGTCTGGGAACCATGACCTTCAGGGTCACTCTAGTCTCAGTCAGACCATTAAGTCTGGTCTTTTTATGAGAATTTGAGGTCTGCACCCCACTGTTCTTCTGCTCCATAAGGAATTCTCTGTTGTGTTCCCTGTCAGGGCAGTCATCAGTTGTAGCCAGACACCATCTAGTTCTTCTGGCCTCGGGCTAGTGTAGTCTCTGGTTTATGTGGCCCTTTCTGTCTCTTGGGCTCATATTGACCTTGTGTCTTTGGTGTTCTTCATTTTCCTTTGCTCCAGGTGGGTTGAGGCCAATTAACGCATTTTAGATGGCCACTTGCTAGTGTTTAAGACCAGATGCCTCTCACCAAAATGGGATGCAGAAGGTTGTCTTAATACATTTTGTTATGTCAGTTGACCTAGATGTCCCCTGAAACCATGGGCTACTCTGACCTTCAAAGAATTTGGTTGTATTTAGCAAACTTCTTTGCTTTTGGTTTAGTCTAGTTGTACTCACCTCTCCTGTATTGTATGTTGTCTTTCCCTTCACCTAAAATAGTTCTTGTCTACTATCTAATTAATGAATACCTCCTTCCTCCCTCCCCACCCTCGTAACTGCAAAGAATGTTTTCTTCTGTGTTTGAACTATTTCTTGAGTCCTTATAATTGTGGTCTCATACAATATTTGCCCTTTTGCAACTGACTAATTTCACTCAGCATAATGCCTTCCAGATTCCTCCATGTTATGTTTCATGGATTCATCATTGTTCTCAATCATTCCATAGTTTTCCATTGTGTGAATATACCATAATTTATTTATCCATTCATCCGTTGATGGGCACCTTGGTTGCTTCCATCTTTTTGCTATTGTAAACAGTGCTGCAACGAACATGGGTGTGCATGTATCTGTTCATGTAAAGGCTCTTATTTCTCTAGGATATATTCCAAGGAGTGGGATTGCTGGATTGTGTGGTAGTTCTACTCCTAGCTTTTTAAGGAACCGCAAAATTGATTTCCAAATTGGCTGTACCATTTAACATTCCCACCAGCAGTCTATAAGTGTTCCAGTCTCTCCACAACCTCTCCAACATTTATTATTTTGTGTTTTTTGGATTAATGCCAGCCTTGTTGGATTGAAGTGACATGGTATTACACTGTAGTTTTGATTTGCATTTCTCTAATGGCTGATGATGGTGAGCATGTATCTGTTAGCTGCCTGAATGTCTTCTTTGGTGAAGTGCCTATTCATATCCTTTTTCCATTTTTTAATTGGGTTATTTGTCTTTTTGTTGTTGAGTTTTTGCAGTATCATGTAGATTTTAAAGATCAGATGCTAATCAGAAATGTCAGAGCTAAAAATTTTTTCCCAGTCGGTAGATAATCTTTTCACTCTTTTGGTGAAGTCTTTGGATAAGTGTAAGTGTTTGATTTTGGGGAGGTCCCAGTTATCTAGCTTCTCTTCTGGTGTTTTTGCCTTGTTAGTGATGTTTTGTATACCGTTTATACAATGTATTAGGGCTCCTAACATTGTCCCTATTTTTTCTTCCATGAACTTAATTGTTTTAGATTTTATATTTAAGTCTTTGATCCATTTTGAGTTCGTTTTTGTGTGTGGTGTGAGGTATGGGTCTTGTTTCGTTTTTTTGCAGATGGATATCCAGTTATGCCAGCACCATTTGTTAAAGACACTGTCTTTTCCTTGTTTAACAGGTTTTGGGCCTTTGTCAAGTATCAGCTGCTCATATATGAATGGATTTATGTCTGTATTCTCAATTCTGTTCCACTGGTCTATGTATCTGTTCATGTACCAGTACCAGGCTGTTTTGACTACTGTGGCGGTATAATATCTAAAATCAGGTAGAGTGAGGTCCCCCACTTTGTTCTTCTTTTTCAATAATGCTTTACTTAGCCAGGGTCTCTTTCCCTTCCATATGAAGTTGGTGATTTGTTTCTCTATCTCATTACAAAATGTCGTTGAAATTTGAATCAGAATTGCATTGTATCTATAGATGGATTTTGGTATAATAGACATTTTTACAATGTTAAGTCTTCCTATCCATGAGCAAGGTATGTTTTTCCACTTATGTCGGTCTCTTTTGGTTTCTTGCAGTAGTGTTTGTAGTTTTCTTTGTATAAGTCTTTTACATCTCTGGTAAGATTTATTCCTAAGTATTTTATCTTCTTGGGGGCTACTGTAAATGGTATTGATTTGGTGGTTTCCTTTTCGATGTTCTTTTTGTTGGTATAGAGGAATCCAACTGATTTTGTATGTTTACCTTGTATCCTGATACTCTGCTGAACTCTTCTATTAGTTTCAGTAGTTTTCTTGAGGATTCTTTACAGTTTTCTTTGTATAAGATCATGACCTCTGCAAATAGAGATACTTTTACCTCTTTCTTACCAATCTGGATGCCCTTTGTTACTTTAGCTAGCCTAATTGCTCTGGCTAGGACCTCCAGCACAATGTTGAATAAGAGTGGTGATAAAGGGCATCCTTGTCTGGTTCTCAAGGGAATGCTTTCAGAATCTCTCCATTTAGGATGATGTTAGCTATTGGCTTTGCATAAATGCCCTTTAATATGTAGAGGAATTTCCCTTCTATTCCTATTTTTCTGAGAGTTTTTATCATGAATGTGTGTTGGACTTTGTCAAATGCCTTTTCTGCATCAATTTGATAAGATCATGTGGTTCTTCTGTTTTATTTATATGATGGATTACATTGATTGTTTTTCTAATGCTGAACTATCCCTGCATGCCTGGTAAGACTTCCTTTCTTGTCAGTAATTTTCTTTTATGTTTTTCTATTGAAAATGAGATCTAGCTGCCTATTAATTGTGTTGGTTTATCCGTCTTTCTTAGCCCTCTCTGCTGTCAGTCTCAACGGAATCTAGGTATCTGGTCAAAGATAAAATACCAATTATGTATGTACACACATACACACACTTAGAAATGTGCATAAACACACATGTATGTTAAGATTTAAGATTAGTGTAAAGGTTAAGTCTGCATGCTTTTCTCAGAGGTATAAGAACCGGAGCAGAAGATAAGAAACTTTCAATTCAGTTTATGCCTTTAGGCAAGAAACTCGAAGATGTTTACTGCCTGTTTTAAAAGGGCAGCTTTTAAGTAAAAAAAAAAAATGGAGGCTGGGCTTAAAGATTTAGGACAGGACTGCAGGAAGCTAATTGCAACTTTTTTTATACTTCATTTCAGTTTTGCAATATTTAGATCAGATCTTGTTCCTCCTGTTTATATGCTGTGATGTTTTGACGGGCTTCAATCAACATGTGTGGTTAGTGAGGGAAAAAAAAGCAAAACTAATGATAGTTCATTTTCTTTTTTGAAACTTTGAACATGGATAATTTTTTATCACACTCCAAAGTCTTGCCATCAATTATGACAAATGACAATTCTTCCTATTGCAATATTGTTCTATGCTGACCCTTACAAGAAAACCATTGAAAGTTTCCCCCAAACAAGAATTTCCTCTGCTAATGTTTTTTTAATGACAGCTGTATAGGAGTCCAAGAATCTAGCCAATGAAGAACACCATAGATGAAACACCTACATTTAAGATACAAGGAAAATGATTAGGCATTCCAAAACCTGTTTCTGTCATCACCACTTTTCTGAATTCCAAATCTATATATCAGAATGTTCACTTGACAATGGAATATTCATGTATAATCCTTCAAATTCAATATGCCTAAAATCAATTTTTTATTTCCTTGTTGGTTCAAAAGCATCTCTTCCTCCTACATATATGATAGCTTTAAACTTCTTCCAGTCACCCAGGATTCATAACTAGAATTACAATCATCACTTCCTTCTCTTTCATCCCTAACTCTCCTTTTCTTTCCCGCCTCATACCAGTTAGACTTTTTATTTCAAGTGACAGAAAATCCAACCCAGACTGACTTAGGGGGGGAAAAAATGAAGAAGAAGAAAGAATTTACTGACTCACATAACCTAAAAAACCGGAGGTAGAGTTCATTGCAAGTTCAACTGAATTCAGAGTTTCAAACAACAATATCATCAGCATTATATTTCCCTTCATCTCGGTTCTGCCTTCTGAGGCTTCACTTCCAGATTCTACAAGTGAGCTCTGGAGCTTAAGGTCCATATCGTCTTTAGGGTCTGTGTGGTAGGCAGATTAATGGCTTCCCAATGATACCTGTGTTCTAATCCCTGGAACCTGTGAATATGTTAGATGGCAAGGGGGAATTAAGATTGCGGAGTGACTTTAATTTACTACTCACCTGACCTTAGAGAGTTATCCTGAGTTACTCAGGTGGGTCAAATGTAATCACAATGGTCCTTATAAACTGAACAGGGAGGTTGGAGAGAGAGATTGTCATAGTGATGCATAACAAGAAAGACTCACACAGCCATTACTAGCTTTGAAGGTGGAGGGGGGTCATGAGCCAAGGAACGAGGGTAGCCTCAAGAGTCTGGAACAAGTGAGAAAATTGATTCTCTGCTAGAGCCCCCAGAAAGGAATGCAGTCCTGTGGACACTCTGAGTTTGGCCCAGTGAGACCTGTGTCGAACTTCCAACCTCCCAAGCTGTAAAATAACAAATCTGTGTTGTTGTACACCACTAAATTTGCGGTGCTTTGTTACAGCAGCAATAGAAAATGTATATACTCTGCAAAGGCCAAGAGACTTC
Source organism: Elephas maximus indicus (assembly GCF_024166365.1). Taxonomy (NCBI): domain Eukaryota; kingdom Metazoa; phylum Chordata; class Mammalia; order Proboscidea; family Elephantidae; genus Elephas; species Elephas maximus. The sequence continues at coordinate 143,647,981 of NC_064821.1, forward strand.
TCTGGACTTCTGTCTTTCTTCTACATCCCTGCTGTTACCCAGCGTGAGGGAATGGATGCTGGGTGGCCAAAATAAATAAATAAAAATCTATTACAATCTCCCCCGCTGCAGCCCTCCTGTCATTTGCCAGTTCCTATAATTCTATTTCTGAAATGTCTGTGAGAAACATTTCTACATCTATTTTAACTCTCACTGCCCTATTGCAGGTCTTTATCAGGGGATTTAAAGAGATGATTTTAAGGCCCCTCCCAGCTCTATTTCTAGAATCCAGTACCTAAGCTATAAAGAAATAAAGTCTAAAGTAAATTACTTGGATGACCTCAGAATTAAAAACTCATCACTCTTTTGTGTCCTAGAAATAGCAGATTACTTGGATACAAAAGATGACACACATTTTAAAAGGAAATTTAATACTATTTTTTGTTTTATGGGTTAGCTTTTTTAGTAAACTTATTAAAATAGATACATAAAAATGCACAAATCTTATGTTTCAACTTGATGAATTATCACAAAGCAAACATACTCATTTAACCACCACCCAAATCAGCAATTATCCCTGTATCCCTGAAAACCTCCTTGGGCCCCTTCCTTTTCCCCAGAGTAACCACTCTCCCGACCTCTAACACCATGATAGTTTTGCCAGTTTTTAACTTTGTGTAATTGGAACCACCCAGTACGTATTTTTTGTCTGGTTTCTTTCACTCAACATTATCCTTGCGAGAATCATTCATGTCTATTAATTTAGGCATTTTCATTGCTGTATAATATTCCATTGCATGAATATGACATAATTTTGTATTTATGTCACTACAGAAGAGTATTTGGGTTATTGGCAATTTTTTTTTTTTTAGTCTTACAAATAATACTCACATAAACATTCTTTCATGTGTCTTTTGTGTATAAATGTACACATTTCATCAGATCAAAAACCAGGAGCAGAATTGTTGAATCCTAAAAACCTTCTATGTTTAGTTTTTCTTGTTCTACTACATTGTTTCCAAAATGGTTGTACTAACTTACACTCCCAACAGAAGCATTCAAGTTGCTTCATATCCTTGTCAACCCTTTGTATTGTCAGTATATATTTTTCTTTTTTAGCCATTCTGATAGTTATATAGTGGCAAATATTTCATAAATAAGAAACAAAAACACTAATCATGAAGAAAAAATTAAAAAAAAGGACTACATTAAGATTTGGATTTTTTTTTATTAAAAAATACCATTAAGGCAAATCAGAGTGAGAAAATATATTTGCAATACATATATTTGACAAAGAATCCATGCCCAGAACATAGAACAATCCCTACAAATCAATTAGAAAAAGACCACCCAATAGAACAAATGGGCAAAATGCATGAATAAACACTGTACGAAAGAGGATATTCAAATGATTCTCCTCCCCGAAGTAACTGCTGCCCCTACCTCTACAACCATGCTAGTTTTGCTTATTTTTTAACTTCATATAAATGGAACCACCCAGTATGTATTTTCTGTCTGTTTTCTTTCACTCGACATCATCCCTGGGAAAGTCATTTACGTTGAACATATAAAAAGGTGCTTAACTTCATTAAATATCAAGTTATTGAAAATTTAATAAAACCATGACTTTAGAATCCAAATCCTAAAGTGGAACTGTACTAGCTAGAGTAAAAATCTGAAAGAATTGTAGCAAATAGAAAATTCTGAACCTGGTTGGTCCCTAATAAGATTATGATTGGGAAGTTAATAAAATTTAGCCTTCAAGTTTCATGCTGAGCCAAAATGTGACATGAAGTACTCTTAATTTTTATGCATTTTTAAGGATTTATTTAAGATATGAAGTTTATTAGTTTTGGCATCGATATGTTTTAATGGTTGGATAACTCAATTTCAGAGGGTTTAAAAGACACCTTCCTTAAAGAAGATGTTCATGATCATAAAGAAACCCACATGGAACTTGTCATGAAGTTGAAAATTGTAGATGACTTGTGCAGTACAGCGGTACTAAAGAATACCATATTTTGCATATTACTATTAATATTTTTACACTCAGACAAGAGGCATTTATAAATCAACACTTCATCACTGTGCTTTAAATAGCAGAGACAGTTCCACATTCATCAAATAATAATTATTAAGAACTTTCAGGTGGCAGGGCTGTCCAAATTATCATGAAATTATTGGGCCTACACATATATATACACCTTTTGGATCAATTTCATCAGCTGGGCAACTATGAATTCTTTTGGTTGCATAGAACAGAGATATGGTGAAGGGTATGGCAGCCCAAAGTCTAATAAGGGTGCTGTAACATCTGCTCAAGCAAGAAATTACAACCAAGGAGCCCTGGTGGCACAGTGGTTAGAGTGCTCAGCTGCCTACCCAAAGGTCGGTGGTTAGAACCCATCAACCCCTCCACAGGAGGAAGATGTGTCCATCTGCTTCCATAAAGATTACAACCTTGGAATCTCTATGCAGCAGCTCTGCTCTGTCCTATGGGGTCACTATGAGTTGGAATCTACTTGAACGCAACGGGTTTGGTTTTGCTTTTGGTTTTTTAGGAGAAGGACTAATAAGGCAGCAGTAGTGGTTAGTACTCATTAGTAGTGGTTAGCTTGGCTGCTAACCAAAGGGTAGCAATTTGAATCCACCAGCTGCTCCTTGGAAACCCTACGAGGCAGTTCTACTCTGTCCTATAGGATTGTTTGGAGGGGAGATTGAATCCACGTCAATAGGATTGGTTTTGGTTTTGGAGTGAGGTTAGGATGGAGTCCCTGGGTGGTGGAAATGATTAAGCATTTGACTACTAGCCTAAAGGTTTGCAGTTTGAACCCACCCATAGCTGCCTTGGAAGACAGGATACGAAACTGGACTGATGTCTTCCAAATTGAACAGTGGCTGAGAGCTCAGTGCTGGAGCTTCTGAAAAGTCAAAGCCTTGAAAACCCTACGGAGTCCTTCTATTCTGCACTTATGTGGTCTCCAAGAATCAGAATTGACTCAAGGACAATTAACAATGGTGAGGATAGGGAAGAGAGAATGGATTGAAGAAATATTTCAAAATAAAATTGAGAATGATAATACATATTAAGTTCCTACAAGGTACTAGCTGTTGCACAAAATAAGGGAAAAATACTGTAAATGGACAGTATTATACACTTCTAATAAAATGTTAAATGTGCTATGATATGATGTAAATACACATACATTCACCCTTAAATCCATCTGGGAAGACAAAGAATACTTCATATAAGGTATATAATCTGTGAATTGAATCTTATGGCGAGGTAATAGTGTAACAGTTCAGAATGCAGATTCTATAATCAAACTACATGTGTTTGAAACCTGGTCCTGCCATATAGCTGAGTCTTCTTGTAGAAGGTACTTAACCATCCAAACCTTAGTTTTCTCAGTAGTAAACAGGAGTAGAAGTGAGAGTGCTGATAATAGCTAACACTTAAACAGCTCTCACCACACATCAGACATTGTTCCAAACACTGTACATCCGATTAACTTTTTAGACATTGTAACAAGCCTATGAGGTAAGTGCTATTATTATCATCAATTTGGAGATAAGGAAACTGAGATGCTGAGAAATCTAAAAAATTGCCCAAGACACACAACTGGTAAATGGCAAAGCAAAGATTTGAACCCATGCAGACTAGCTCCTGAATCCAGGCTGTTAACCAATGTGTTACTCTCTGAAGGATCCTGTTATTGTGAGGTTTAAAGAGTTAATGCATGCAAAAGGCTTAGCACAGCGCCTACACATGGGAAACATTTACTAAATGTTGTTGTTGTTGTTAGGTGTCATCGAGTCGACTTTCAACTCATAGTGACCCCGCGTGACAGAGTAGAACTTCCCCATAGGGTTTTCTAGGCTGTAATCTTTATGAGAACAGATCATCAGGTCTTTCTCCCACAGAGCCACTGGGTACGTTCGAACCTCCAACCTTTCTGTTGGCAGCCAAGTGCTAACTGTTGCTCCTCACTAAATACTAGCTGTCACTATTCAGAAGGGTGCCTTTATATAGGAGGATCAGCTGCTGAATGTTATAAGGAGTAGAAAGAAGAAAATAGTCAGCACGGTGCTTACTTTACTTACCAGATCACCTATAGTGAACAATTTTACAGTTTTTTACCCCATCAAAGCCTCTGCTTCTAGGTATGGCTGGCATCCATCTCTCTCCTAACCCTACAGCACCTTCCTACAGAATCAAAGCCTCCTTTCAAATTTACAATCCATGACAGGGGCAGATGACTCAGATGGAAAGGTAAGCACAGCCTTACTTATGCTTACTTACTAATCTGTAGTGAACAACTTCATCACAGATGACCTGGTAAGTGCCGTGCTTACCTTGCCTATTGGATAATCTCCCCCATCTCTGTGCTTCACTGTCCTTGTGTCTAAAATGAGAAAAGTAAAGGGATTTCATTGAATTGTATACAGATGAGAAAAGTGAAGACACACAAAGCACTTGGAATAACGTGGCCCTAAATAAAATCTCCCTAAATGTGCCTGTGATTATTCCCTGCTCTCCACTCCCATCACACTTATGGCCTGAACTTACATCCTCGACACCTCTCATCAGTGCTTGAACAATTAACAAACAAAGCACTTTGCTGTTTTCTTTTGGTAACATAGATTTAAAATAAATAAATAAATCTTACACCAGAATCACTATATAAAACACCTCTATATCTTAGCATGGAAACGCTTGTGGCATAGTAGTTAAGAGCTACGGCTGCTAACCAAAAGGTCGGCAGTTCGAATCCACCGGGTGCTCCTTGGAAACTCTATGGGGCAGCTCTGCTCTGTCCTATAGGGTTGCTGTGAGTCAGAATTAACTCAGCAGCAAAGAGTTTGGATTTTATGCCTTAGCATGTGGTATTTCCTCAGTCTCTGCTGTCCTTCATCACGTTACACACTAAGCAAATTCCTTTTCTTTCTTCAAAACCTACCTCAGGTAGTCAAAGCTTACTCTTTGAAAATACCCCCAACCTCGGCACTTAGTCATTCCCTCCTAGTAGTATTTCTGCTACTTATGCATCTGATTATAAGTGAAGCCCTGGCAGCACAATGGTTAAGGGCTTAACTTATAAGTGAAGGTCGGCAGTTCAAATATACAGGCTGCTCCTGCGAAACCCTATGGGGCAGTTCTACTCTGTCCTAAAGGGTCGCTATGAGTCGGAATCGACTCAACATCAACAGGTTTGAGTTTTTTTATTTTATCTGCTCTATTGCACACCAGGCCCTACACCTGGCCCTGGGGAATGCAAAGATAAATATGACAATCACTTGCAACCTGGTGCACTAATAAACAACTAAGCCCGTTGCCGTTGAGTAGATTCCAACTCAAAGCGACCGTATACATAATAAATTATTTTTATAACAGCTTTATTGAGCTGTAATTCACATAACATAAAATTCAGTCATTTGAAGTGTACCATTAAAAGGTTTTTAGTATAATATTCACAGAGTTATGCAACCATCATAACAATTTTATTACCCTAAAAAAAAAAAATCCTGTATCCATTAGCAATCACTCCCCCTTCACCTCTGCCCCAGCCTCAAATACTAATATACTTTCTCTCTCTGTGGATTTGTCTGCTGTGAACACTTCACGTAAATGGAATCACACAATATGAGAGCCTTTGTGATTTCCTTCTTTCACTCAGCATAATATTTTCAAGTTTCAGTTGTGTTGTAACATGTATTAGTACTTAAACTTCGTTTCTTTTTATGGCTGCATAATATTCCATTGTATGGATGTACTACATTTCATATATTCATTCATCGGTTCATGGACATTTGCGTTGTTTCCACTTTTTGGCTATTATGAATAAAGTCGCTGTGAACATTTGTGTACAAGTTTTGGTGTGGACATACGTTTTTCATTTCTCTTGGGTTTATACCTAGCAGTGGACTTGCTGAGTCATATAGTAACTCTATGATTAACCTTTTAAGAAACTGCCAGATTGTTTTGCAAAGTGGCTGCACCATTTTCCATTTCCATGGACAGTGTATGAGGGTTCCAATTTCTCCACATGCTCTCCAATACTTACTGTTATCTATTTGATTATAGCCATCCTAATGGTGTCTTGGACCCCTCTTGGCACAGTATTTAAGAGTTTGGCTGTTAACCAAAAGTTCTGCAGTTCAAATGTACCAGCTGCTCCTTGGAAACTGTGTGGGGCTGTTCTATCCTGTCCTACAGGGTCACTTTGAGTCAGCAATGGGTTTGGTTTTGGTTTTAGTGGTGTCTCATTGTGGTTTTTATTTTCGTTTCTCTGGTGGCTATGTCGATTTTCTTTTTATGTACTTATTGGCCATTTTTATATATTTCTTTGGAGAAATGTCTATTCATATACTATGCCCATTTTTGTTTTTGTCTTTTTATTATTGAGTTGTAGGAATTCTTTATGTATTCTAAATACAAGTTCCTTATCAGATATATGATTCATGAAAAAATTTCTCATTATGTGGGTTGTTGATAATGTCCTTTGAAGCAGAAAAGTTTTTTTTTTAGTTTTATTGCTGTCTAATTTATCTATTTTTTATTTTGTTGCTTATACTTTTGATGTAAAATCTAAGAAACTATTGCCTAATCCAAGTTCACGAAGATTTATGCCTACTATTTCTTCTAAGAGTTTTATAGTTGTAGCTTCTACATTTAGGTCTTTGATCCATTTTGAGTTGATTTTTGTAGATAGTGTGAGGTAGGGGTCAAATTCATTTTCTCATATCCAGTTGTCCCAGGACCGTTTGTTGAAAAGACCATTCTTTTACCCACAATAAAACTTTGAGTTAAACTACACAGGATGATGGTTCCTGCCCTCAGGGAACTCATAATCCTGTGATAGAGATTGGTAGATATTCCAGAAAATGACTATGCAGCATAATAATGTGTGAGCCCAGAAAAGTGCAAGAGCCAGTTGGCTATCTCTTCCTCTAAGTTTCTAGACTGGATGCTGATTTTGAAATAATGATACCGTTCCTTGCCATCTAGTTGGCTCTGACTTATAGAGACCTATGTGTAAAAGAATGAAATGATGCCTAGTCCTTCACCATCTTCTGATCATTGCTCTGTTTGAGTCCATTTTGGGGCTATTAAGTTGCTCTGTCTCCTTTAGGGTTTCACTTGTTTCATTGATCTTCTATTTTTCCAAACATGGTGTACTCTTCTAGTGATTGGTCTTTCCTGATGAAAAGTCCAAAGTAAGTGAGTCAAAGTCTCACCAACCCTGCTTCTAAGGAACATACTTGTTGAATTTCTTCTAAGACTGATTTGTATATTCAATATTGTTTGCCAACATCACAGTCTGAACATATTAATTTTTCTTCTGTGTTCCTTTTCACTACACAACTTTTACATGCATATAAGATTATTTAAAAGACTATGGTTTAGGTCAGATGCACCTTAGTCATCAAAGTGATATCCTTACTTTTTAAAACTTTAAAGGAGTACCTGGGTGGTATAAACAGTTAACATGCTTGGCTGTCAACTGAAAAGTTGGAGGTTTGAGTCAACCCAGAGGTACTTTGGAAGAAAGGCCTTCTTTCTGAAAAACCAGATACTGAAAACCTTATGGAACACAGTTCTACTTTGACACACATGAAGTCACCATGACTCAGAGTTGACTCAACAGCTACTGAATTTTGAACTTGGAGTTACCATAAACAATGGTTCTCTCTTTCTTTGGGATATAGTTAAAAAGTGACACCTGCTTGATACCTGAATTTCTGTAAGACAGTAGTCTTTCCCCCAGAAATAATTTCCATCAATTAATAATCACCAAGAAAAAAAATACAGAGAAAGATGGAGGCTCCTCATTATAAAAAGGGTCAAATATTAAGTATGATAAGAAATAAACAAAAAAATGAAGGCAGGTCTCCACTGAAGTACACTTCTCATTACCTTCAGTGACATTACCCAGACCATGGTTAAACTGAACCATGTTTTAATTAGATAGCCACCATGTTTCATTTTCCCACTCTTCTATCTTGTTCCCTATTTTGAATCTGGGTGCCTGACTTCTCTTCAGATAGTGCAGAAATCGCCAAACTCAATTAATGAGCAAGGTCCACGCTCCCTTCCCTGGGATGTCTGGCAGGGGTGTCACAAACACTGTGGTCATGGCCTCGAGACTGAGCAGAGCTTTTCAATAACAGCCTCTTATTTCAGAGTCTGAGCTGAGCTCTCAGCTTGATACTCCTAAGACAATAAAGAACACCTTGACATGAAATGATATTATTCATCAACATTTTGCCATTTATCTCTAAATTATAATAAATTAGCAATGTACTGGAATCACTTCCTTTCCTTAATCTGACAATATATTTATGGACGTGCACAAATCCATATATGGGGTGTTCCATAATTATGCCTTTCCAGCAACAAAAACAATCTGCATAGTAATTCTTATTCTTGGAATAATACGAAGCTTGTAAATCCTTTAGAATTTTCAGAAGATCTGAAATATTCTGTTGTTACATAAGGAAATGTACTGGAGGCTTTTGTTTGCTTTAATGTGTAGCACCACTTTGCTGATGACCTGTGGAAGACATGTTTTCCCTGGCAGCATCTGGCTACCTGGCAGGCTCCATAGGCAGCTGGGGAAGAAACCTTCAAGTTGCTTCTGGGTCTTCCACATAATTAGCCTGTTTATAGGCCATCTGGGTTGCTTGGATTTCACCATCACCATTTCTTTCTTTCTGAAGAATTTCTGTGTGTCTCTTCCTTTGGGACTAAAATCATTAATAAGTCCTTCCTTAGTCAGGGACACTAGCTTCTTTAATGTTTCTGGCAATTCTCTGTCCCGCTGGATCCATCTCATTATGAAGAACCCTACAGACCAAGGTGGGGGTGGTGTTTATATTTGATAATGCTGTCATCAAATTAACAGACCTCATTAGAAGGAAACTACAGATTTGGAGCATAGATTCTTAGAAAACCTCATTCGAAGAATTTCAAAGGGAACTATTGCAAGAAGGGCTGAATTTTAGCACTGCCTGCTCTGACGGGTAGAGATGCTGAACTATCAGTGCTATGCTCATCAGTGTCAGTGTGAATTTTAACCTAATGTGAGTGTTCTCAAGCCTCTCTGGCCTAGGTGGACCAATGAGTGCACATTAACATCATTAACTTTTTTGGTTAATTAAGCCTCACCTGCAAGCCTACCTGTGTTAGCCCTTTTTATCAGTACATACCACTTCCCCAACTTCCAACAACAACAACAAGAAAGGATTGCCACAGTCTCCAAGGAATCCTGCACTCTTACCCATCAGCCTGCGTCCGGGAACGCTGGCCCTGTGCACACTGGTACTCCATCCATCTAAACCCGGGGTAATACCCCAATGTCATGGGCATCCTCTTGTCCACATCCTGCCAGTCACCATAGCCATCAAAACTCTGAATCCCTTAGTGTTACGTCAGCTGCCCTGATGGGAGAAGGAGGAAAGCTCCTCCACTCCTTATATTATCTTCTGTTAAAGGGGTCCAATGAGGTAGCTTTAATATTCATGGGCCCTGGGGCAAGAGTACAAATGGAGGCCTCCGAGCCCAAACCCTTCTGTTCCCACACTTGCTCTGCCCTTATCTGTAAATGGCCTATTATGGATCGAATTGTGTCTTGGAATTCCTACAACCTGTAGATGTAGTCCTGTCTGGAAAAAGAGTTTCCTTTTGTTACGTTAATAAGGTCATACCACTGCAGGGTGAGTCCTAAACCTAATCACTTCTGAGTCATAAGAAGAACAGATTAGACACAGATGAAGACACAGACTGGGGAAGACAGATGACATACAAAGATCGCCAAGAACCAAGGAATGCACAAAACTACCAACAAGGAAGGAATGGACATGGCTGAGAACCTGGTTTGAACTTTTAGGCTTCAGAACTACGAGAAAATAAATGTCTGTTCTTGAAAGCCACTCACTCTGTTACAGCAACATTAGGAAAATAAGATATGGCTTCAGGCACATGCTTGTGGACACCTTAGCCCAAAGGCTCAAAAACAAAAAAAAACTAAACCCTTAGCCGTCGAGTCAATTTCAACTCATGGTGACCCTATAGGACAGAGTAGAAATGCCCCATAGAGTTTCCAAGGAGCAGCTGGTGGATTCAAACTGCCAACCTTATGGTTAGCAGCCATATCTCACTGTAGCTCTTAGCCACCGTGCCACCAGGGCTACCCGCACCCCTCCTCAAAGAACTTGTCCCTTTGGTCTAGGGCTATGCACATCACATGGTGTGATCTGCCTCAGGAAGGGGACCTGGGGCAGACAACTGCTCAAGCCTTGGAAGTAGGATTGGGGCTGCTGGGAATTCTGGGTTCCTCAAGTGTGGTCTTTGAGGGTCTCCGCTTGTTAGATGTGTCAGAATCTCAGCTCAGTCCTAGAGGGGATACCATTCTATAGTAACACAGCAATGATAACCATTTGTTGAATTTTGCTGCAAATGTCACATGTAAGAAGATAGCTGCTGTCAATAAGGGTATTATTTGGAAGGCACTGCACTGTAGCGGCTTCCCAACATTTTCAAGAGCACAACTTTTATTATTTTATATGAGCTCTTCTCTATAACCTGAAAGGATAAAATACATGAAAGTGGAGTTGCTCTGGTTGAAACGGGCCGAGAATGAAGGTCCTAAATGCCTTCATTCATTCTTTCATTCATTTAACAGACATCTAGGGAGTGTCTCTTGATGATTACAGCTTAAAGACAGACAGGATCTCAGCTTTCAATGACCTTGGAATCACTTTCCCAAATCCTAGTGTTCCACAGGATGCATTTTGAAAACCCATGCTATAGAAGAAACAACATGAGTGTTAGACCTGGTTTGAGTTTCTCACATGAGCTATGAACTCAGAGCATGAAGGAGGGCTGCAATACTTACTTCACAGGATTATTGTAAGAACTGTGCAATATGTAAAGCAAATGGCATATGAGACTTTTGTGTAGATGGTAGTTCTTTCTTCTTTCTTCCACCAAGAGAAACATTTGCAGGGTGAGTGACCACATTCAAGAGTAGAGTGTGACCCTGGAACAAACATAAGCTGTCTATGTGGAATTCATTACCTATACTATAAATGATCAAACATAGATATCGATGAGAACACACAGTGAGTGATATAATGGGCAGTTATTCCTAGTAGTAAGCTGGCCTTAACATCTAGCTGGTTCTTTATATTTACTCTTAATAGATCTTTTTATTATTATTAACCTGGTATCTATTTGGTGATTCTTTGTGCCAGGGATTATTTAAAGTGCTTTTACAAACAGTAATTCATTTAATCCTTAAAATCCAGAAATGGGGAAATCCAAACCTGGAAAAGGAGGTAATTTGTCCAAAATCTCATGGCCAGCATAAAACCCCCCAAAAAACAAACTCAGTGTCGTCGAGTTGATTCCAACTCATAGCGACCCTATAGGACAGAGTAGAACTGCCCCATAGAGTTTCCAAGGAGCACCTGGCGGATTCAAACTGCCGACCCTTTGGTTAGGAGCCATAGCACTTAACCACTATGCTACCAGGGTTTTCAGCCAGTATAAAAAAGTTCCTGTTTATAAGGAACCCTGGTGGCTCAACGGTTAAATGCTTGTCTGCTAATTGAAGGTTTCAACCCACCCAATGGCTCCACAGGAGAAAGATCTAACTATCTGCTCCCATAAAGACTACAGCCTAGGAAACCCTATGGGGGAATTGTACTCTGTCACATGCGATAGAATCCGGACCCAGGCAGTCTGGCTCCAGCATTGCCGTTGGGTGACAACTCGTACTCTATTTAAAATGAAAGTAAAAATATTTATTGAGAGCAAAGGCAGCTCCAGCTGGGGGCATGTTGGATCTCACAAAGTGAAAACCAGCGCTCCGAAAACCTTCAGTCACGTGGGCAAAGTTATAGAGTAGAATCAGGAATTTAGCTTACAATATTCTGATTGGTAGGCCTAGCAATCGGTAAAGTGGATGGCATCTCAATGCAGGGATTTGGTTAGGACTGGTTAACAGAGTATACGTGGGTTAAAGAGATTGAGTACACTCACACAATTGTAGGAGTATGTGCCGACAAGTGGGTCACGGGATGATTGATAGGGGGCCAGGGTCTGCTGGTTGTCTCCAGCGAGAGGCTGAAGGTCCTATGCATATGAATGGGAAGAAGTCAGTACCTTGGTTTCACCTAGCCAGAGGCTCAGGACCATATGCATACGAAGAAGTCAAGGTTACTTTCTCAGAGAAGCAGACCGGAGCCAGACACCCTAGGCATGCCAGGCACCTCAGTTTTGGAACCCTTGCACAGTGTCCATTCTCCTAATCACCCTACTGTGAGAGCCTTCCTCCCACTGATCTTCATTCTCTTGCCCTCCTTTTTCCTCTACAGTTATTAAATCCTACTTATCTTTAAAGCCCACATCAAACCTTACTAGAAGTTTACAAAGTGGCCATAAAGGGGTCATAGGTACAGCTTTGCTTGAATCAATGTTTAAAAAAAAATGTTTGAGCCAACATCTTAAAATCAAGATATTTCACATTACAATCCTGATTGCCAGCTCTTTTTGGAACTCTTAGGCCCCAACAACCATTAGCTCTAGAGCAGGAGTTGCAAGCTAAGCCTACACCATGGCCTCCAGTTTTATAAACAACTCTTCACTGGGACAGAGCCACACGCATTCACTTCTCCCATTGTGTCTGGATGCCCATGGTAGTAACAGAATTGCACAGTTGAGCTGCAACGGAGACAGTATGGCTCATGAAGACTAAAATATTTACTTTCTGGCATTTTACAGAAGTTTGCTGACCCCTAAACTAAAGCTAGAAGCAATTGCCCCTCTCCGGGTCAACAGGCAGTCCTCCCCGCACCCAAGGCCGAGTCACTGCTCCCACTGACTGCTTGGACCGTGTAGAACTGTCCACCCTGTTTACAAGCCCTGAGAACCTTTCACCAAGTCAACTTGAGTTTCTCTCTTCTTTTTCCAAGACAGTCCCAAATTCTCCCCTATTGCCAATCAAATCAGCCACACTTACATGTCCTGGTTTAGTTGCAGAAATATTTTCTTCCAGTTCAGAGTTTGTTACTTTTGCCTCCCCAGGGCAAGAACATAGCTTTATTTCTTTTGCATGCCCTGAAGGTCTAGCACCCTGCAGATAAAGCTGTGGACACGCAGTAAATATTTTTATTTGGCTAATTGTTTTCTACTTTATAAACCATAAGCTCAGGAAAGAATAATGAATACTAAAATAGATGTTTTCTTTAAGAAAATAAACTGGGCAGAAGATGCACAGTTCCCATCATGGTTAAGAGGAGTTACCTGTAGTCAGCTTCACCTAACCACCTAACTTCTTTTTGTAGGTGAGGACAGTCATCTCAGGAGGGGTGGCTCCCAGCCTTTAAGAAGTCTTACTAGGGTGGCAGGATTCAGGCGTTCAGCCTTAAGGGCTTGTTAGCACACATCCCCACAGCTAGCTCCATGTCTTGGGAAAAACTATCATCTTAATTCACAAAGACAGTTATATAAAACGGAATGTACAATAGGATTTGCAAGCCTTCTGGCCAGGACGTTTTCTCCTAGGCAAGGAAAGGAGCCCTTGACTGCTGAGAAACAGAGTTTTAATTCTCAGGGAATCCCGATTTCTGGGTTCCGTGGAGGTGTGTGGTGACTCACTCAAGCTATCACCTGAAGTAATTTTTTTTTCTTTTTCTAGTAATTTACTGTGTTTTAAGTGAAAGTTTACAAAGCAAATTAGGTACCCATTTAACAGTTTTTATACATAGTTTGGTGACAGTGGTTACAATTTTTGCAATGGGTCAGAATTTTCATTGTTTTCCTTCTGTTTCTTCTGTTTCCATTTATCTAGCTTCCCTGCCCCTCCTTGCCTTCTCATCTTTGCTTTTGGGTAAATGCTGACCATTTGGTCTCATATAGTTGATTGTTTAGGGGAGCACATTCCTCACATATGGTGTTGTGTATTTTATAAACAAATCTATTTGCCAGCTGAAAAGTGACTTCCAGGAATGGCTTCAGCTCCATGTCAAGAAGGTATCTTTGGTGATATTCTTGGGGGTTCCTCCAGTCTCTGTCGGTCCAGTAAATCTGGCCATTTTTTAAGGAATTTGAGTCTCGTTTCACATTTTCTCCCATTTAACCTGGGATCTTCAATTGTGTCCCTGCTCAAAATTATTTGTAGTAGTAGCCAGGCACCATCTAGTTCTTCTGGCCTCAGGCTGGAAGAAGCCAGGTTCATGTGGGCTCTTAGTCCTGTAGGCTAGTTTCTTCTTTGAGTCTTTGGCTTCCTTCATTCTCTTTTGCTCCAGAGGGTAGGAGACCAATTGTTGTATCTTAGACGGTTGCTCAAAGGTTTTTAAGGCCCCAGATGCTACTCACTTAACTAGTATGTACGACATTATCTTTATGAACTATGCTATACCAATTGACTGAGTTATCCCATAAGACTGTGGTCCCAAGCCCTTTAACCCAATAAATCAATATCGCAAGATATTCGGACATATCTAGGAGGTCTCCATAACTGTGCTCCCACGTGCTTTATTATATATATGAATAGAGGTATACCTCAGAGATATTGTGGGTTGGTTCCACCACAATAAAGGAAATATTGCAATAAAGCGAGCCACACGAATTGTTTGGTTTCCCAGTGCATATAAAAGTTATGTTTACATTATACTGCAGTCTATTAAGTGTGCAATAGCATTGTCTAAAAAAAACAAAGTACATACCTTAATTAAAAAATATTTTATTGCTAAAAAATGCTAACTATCATCTAAGCCTTCAGCAAGTCATAATTTTTTGCTCGAGGGCAGTCTTGCCTTGGTGTTGATGGCTGCTGACTGATCAGGGTGGTGGTTGCTAAATGTTGGGGTGTCTGTGGCAATTTCTTAAAATAGGACAACAATGAAGTTCGTCACATTGATTGACTCTTTCTTTCATGAAAGATTTCTCTGTAGCATGTGATGCTGTTTGATAGCATTTTACTCACAGCAGAACTTCTTTCAAAACTGGAGTCAGTTCTCTCAAACCCTGTCACTGCTTTATAACTAAGTTTATGTAATATTCTAAATCCTTTGTTGTCATTTCAACAATGTTCATAGCATCTTCAGCAGGAGTAGATTCCATCTCAAGGAGCCACTTTCTTTGTTCATCCCTAAGAAGCAACTCCTCATTCATTAAAGTTTTATCATGAGATTGCAGCAATTTAGTCACATCTTCAGGCTTCACTTCTAATTCTAGTTCTCTTGCTACTTCTACCATATCTGTAGCTATTTTTCCTCCACTGAGTCTCGAACCCCTCAAAGTCATCAGTGAAGGCTGGAATCAACTTCTTCTAAGCTCCTGTTAATGATATTTTGACCTACTCACATGAACTACAAATGTTCTTAGTGGCATCTAGAATGGTGAATCCTTTTCAGAAGGTTTTCAATTTACTTTGCCCATGTGCTTCAGAGGAATCACTATCTATGGCAGCAATAGCCTTATGAAATGTGTTTCTTAAATAATAAGACTCGACAGTCGAAATTACTCCTTGAATCATGGTCTGCAGAATGGATGTCGTGTTAGCAGGCATGAAAACAACATTAATCTCCTTCTACATCTCCATCGGAGCTCTTGGGTGACCAGGGGCATTGACCATGAGCAGTAGTATTTTCAGAGGAATCTTTTTTTCTTTTCCGAGCAGTAGATCTCAACTGTGGGCTTAAAATATTCAGTAAACCATGTTGTAAACAGATGTGCTGTCATCCAGGCTTTGTTGTTTCATTGACCTAGCATAGGCAGAGTAGATTTAGCATAATTCTTAAGTGCCCTAGGATTTTCTGAATGGTAAATGAGCATTGGCTTCAACTTAAAGTCACCAGCTGCATTAGCACCTAACAAGATAGTCAGCCTGTCCTTTGAAGCTTTGAAGCCAGGTGTTGACTTCTCTCTAACTAGGAAAATCCTAGATGGCACCTTCTTCCAATATGGTACTGATTTCTCTATATTGAAAATCTGTTGTTTAGCGTAGCCAATTTCATCAATTATCTGCGCTAAAGTTTCTGGATAACTTGCTGCAGTTTCTACATCAGCTCTTGCTGCTTCATCTTGCACTTTCATGTTATGGAGATGACTTCTTTCCTTACACCTCATGAACCAACCTCAGCTAGCTTCAAACTTTTCTTCTGCAGCTACCTCACCTCTCTTAGCCTTCAAAGAATTGAAAAGAGTTAGGGCCTTGCTCTGGATTAGGTTATGCCTTAAGGTAATGTTGTAGCTGGTTTGATCTTCTATGTAGACCACTAAAATCTTCTCCATATCAACGATAAGGCTGTTTTGCTTTCTTATCATTCCTGTGTTCACTGGAGTAGCACTTTCAACTTCCTTCAAGAGCTTTTTCTTTGCATTCACAACTTGGCTAACTATTTTGTGCAAGAGATCTAGCTTTCAGCCTATCACGGCTTTTGTTATGTCTTCCTCACCAAGTTAAATTGTTACCCTAATTTACAAATAGTATATTAAATAAACTTCAATTTCTACTACTGGCTTAATATAATTTTTGTTTTAACACTGCTAACCAAAGGTTGGCAGTTAAACCACTCAGTAGGTTTTTTGGAAGACAGAATGAAACTGCTCCTGGAAAACCCTATGCAGAAATTCCACTCTGCACACATGAGGTCACCATGAGTCAGAATCGACTTGACAGCAACACGTTTGGTTTTTGGTCTAGGCAAGGAAAACACAGGAACAACCTAAGGAGAGTTGGTAGGATGGAATGTTCAGTGACATCAGTCTAAGAGCCCAAAGAACCTGGGCTGATGAGTCCCCTCCCTGGGACATGGTAAATAAAATTTTGCTGGAACATGGCCACACCCATTTGCTTTCCTATTGTCTTTCTGTCTTCCTGAGTGACTACCTGTATGTGCTTTATTGATTTCTGTCTCTGACACTATTTATAGGCTTTCATTACTAAACAAACACTCTTACAATTTACATATTCCTTTTATTATTAAAATATACCAGTATTTACTTTCATGTCTTGCTTAGGCCTGGAGGTCTTTTATCTGTTTAACATGATCTTATATATCTGTTATGATTCGTTATATATTGATCTTTCAGCTTAAATCTCAGAGCATAACTTGTTTCCAAAGTGAAGAGTGGTTCTCAAAAAAAGAATAGACTTTCTGGTCTGAGAGACTGGAGAGATCCCAGGAGTATGACCCTCAGGCACTCTTTTAACTCAGTACTGAAGTCACTCCTGAAATTCACCCTTCAGCCAAAGATTAAAAAACAAAAAAAAAGCCTATTACCATCAAGTTGATTCCAACTCATAGCAAACCTGTAAGATAGAGTAGAACTGGCCCATAGGGTTTCCAATGAGTGCCTGGTGGATTTGAACTGTTGACCTTTTGATAAGTAGCCATAGATCTTAACCAACACACCACCACGGTTTCCAGCCAAAGATCAGACAGGCCCATAAAACAAAATGAGACTAAATGGGCACACCAGCCCAGGAGGAAGGATGACAAGGCAGGAGGGGACAGAAAAGTTGGTAAGGGGGAGCCCAAGGTTGAGAAGGGGATGGGGTTGACATGTCAAGGGGTTGGCAACCAACGTCACAAAACAATATGCATATTAATTGTTTAATGAGAAACTAATTTGCTCTTTAAATCTTCATCTAAAGCACACACACACACAAATCAAAATGAGGAGTGGAAAGAAGAGGTAAGTAGGGAGATGTTTGGGCACTGTAAGGATGGCAGACACTAAACACTAAACTACAAGCCAAAGATAGGTAGGAACCAAAATAGCTATATACAAAGGCCTTATTGGAACTAGGAATGTAGGCCCTTAAGGCCAAATTCTAACATGCTGGTGGGCTCACCCCTCAGATTAAATTCTTATTGGCCAAAAAGTCTCTGAATTCTGACTTCAAAAAAATTGGGAGGTGTTCCTCTAGGGCAAGAAACAACCACAGTCTGTCATGACTGTTGACTTTGATTTCAAAGGCTACCCTTTGAGATGGTTCAGAAGCAGCAAGGAGTTGCCACACCTGACTAGGTGGGAACTGGCACCATGCAGGCTGGATTGGCTAGTGCCAGCGGTGAGGCAAGCAGTGGCACTCAGGATGTGTTTTCCATATCAGGAGAGATCAAGCAGCAGAGAGTCTACTCAAGCCTCCAGAACCAGCGAAAAGTGGTGCTCATTTGACAAAAGATAAGTACATGCATCTAACCTACTGTGTAGATCAAAAAACGCCCCTTTAGAAAAAATCTTTTTTTCCATTTACCTGCCCTCTCCCCGCTCTGCATCGAGTCACTGGCTGGCTCCAGAGATGGTCAAGTGCCCTAGGCTGGAAGTAGGACCCACCTCTGAGGCATTCTTCCAGCCTCGGAGAGGGAAAAAATTAACAAACAGGAACAAATAATCTGCCAGTTCTCCTAAACTGGAAACTCAGGGCAGGCACAGCTCCTTTGTTTAAGCACGGGCATAAGGGGTCCACGGACTTTGAATGCCTTTCACCCCTGCATAAACCTGTGTGGGCCCATTCCAACAGCATAGGCCCTCATTAGCACAGTACAACAGGATATATTCCTGAAGCCTAACATTGCTGTATCAGCTATATGGTGGAGCGGTAGGTTGGTGACATTCGACAGCACTCTGCCTATTAAGCAGCACTCTGCCTATTAAGCAGGATCTTCACCTACCCACATCAGGGCCCTGAGGACTGGTGGCTCCACCCACTCCACCTAGCCAGCCATGACAGGGGTCTAAGAATAGGTGGTACCTCCCAGTCCTTACAGACAATAGCATTGGGTGCCCATAGTCTGGCTGCAAAACCCACCCACCTATGCAATCTAGGGACATGCTTTCCTCCCAGACACTCAGCGGTAGCTGTCAGCCACCTGCCTTGCTCACCGTGTGACCCCCTACTGCAGCCAGATACCTGTGCCTACACCAATCACCCCTGCCCATCTAGGACTGTAGGTGAGAACCTGTACCACACACTTGGTGACTGACTACCTGGATACCTGAGCTGAATCAATACAAGAAATTAAATGGACCCCTGGGCTCATATACCTAGTGATAGATATAACCACCTGGTGGCAGGATGTTAGAGTTTCAAAGATGCCAATAAACAAAATAGCTCACATGAGCAGCCTATTTGGGCATATCAAAACAAAACAAAAGAAGAAGCTAGGACACAGTAAGCAAACATTAAATAAATAAATACAATAACTTATTGATGGCTCAGGAAAAACTGCCAATATCAAATCACATTAAGAGGCAGACCATGATGGCTTCAGTGATCTCCCAAAATAAAGAATCAAGAACTCTTTCAAAGGAGGAGAATTTTCTGAAACTTCCAGAGGTAGAATACAAAAGATTAATATACAGAACTCTTCAAGAGATCAGGAAGGAGATCAGGCAGAGCAAGCCAAGGAACACACAGACAAAGCAACAGAGTAACTTATGAAGATTATAGAAGAGCATAATGACAAATTTAACAGGCTGCAAGAATCCATAGAGAGACAGCATACAGAGGTCCAGAAGATTAACAATAAAATTTCAGAATTAGAAAACTCAATAGAAAGTCATACAAGCAGAATTGAGGAAATTGAAGTCAGAATTGGTGAGACTGAAGATAAAGTACTTGATACCAACTTATCTGAGGAAAAATTGAACAAAAGAATTTTAAAAAATGAAGGAACTCTAAGAATTATGTAGGCCTCTATCAACAGGGATAACCTATGAGTGATTGGAGTACCAGAACAGGGGGAAAACAGAAAATAGAGAGAGAATTGTTGAGGATTTGTTGGCAGAAAACTTTCCCGATATCATGAAAGATGAGAAGATATCTATCCAAGATGCTCACTGAACCCCACACAAGGTAGATCCCATAAAGAAGTCACCAAGACATTATAATAAACTTACCAAAATCAAAGGCCTCTTTAGAGCTCACCTGGGCTTTGCATGGAGATTAAAGACCACCTCCTACAGAGCAGGTGTTCAGAGATGGAGGCTGGTCTTCTCACTTTACTAAACCAAAACCAGGTGTCATCGAGTTGACTTTGACTCGTAGCAACCCCATGTGTGTCAGAGTAGAACTGTGCTCCATAGGGTTTTCAGTTGCTGATTTTTTGGAAGTAGATTGATATGCCTTTTTTCCAAGGCACCTTGGGATGGACTCCAACTGCCAACCTTTCAGTTAGCAGTCTAGGGGATTTGCACCATCCAGGGACTCCTTCACTTTACTAGACCAAACTTAATCTGTGAGTTGGTATAGTTTTAGTCTCTATTTAAAAAATCCTGGGGCCACATGCATTTTCAATTTCAGAATTTTACATATTTAGGAAAAAAAAAAGATGTATCTTCTATATTATATACATTCCTAGTGAGGTCTAGGGTAGCACCGCATACACAAAGTTATTAATATTTCTGGAGCAATGCATATTAATATTCACTGTAAGGGGGATAAAGTCTCTATGTAGACTCATATTGTATTAGTTTAGGTTTTGCCTCAAATGAGGGCAGGTCAAATCAATTTAGCTGCCAAATGTTGTTACCAGAAAACTTGATTTTCAGAGCTTCATAAATTTCAGAATTGTGGAAAAGAGATCATGTATCATCAAGCAAAACTGTGACTTCATTATGTCCAACTCTTGGCTGATTTTGAGTACTATCTCAGCACAGTGAGAAACACCCTGTGCCCCAGGACCTTGGCTCAGGCTTAGGAAGACTCATGGAGCTCCCTCTCCTTCCAAGCTACTGAAAGGCTTAGGCTGTTTTCTCTCCTCCTTGAGTGGAACACAAGGTTGTCTAATGTTTGAGAATGCTTCTTTTCAAAAAGGCAGTGCCACTTGGCCTTTTTAACCTCCCGGTTATCCCCAAAGATGAACACCCAGCACTTTTCGTTTTACAGGTTTTACTGCTAAATATTATAGGAAACCAGAGAGGAGTTATCAATAATAATCATAAAGGTGAAAAAGAATAGTAGTAACAATAGTAGTAACCATAAAAATAATAGCATTATAACTTACTATTATAACTAAATAATACCTGTT
The DNA here is from genome assembly GCF_024166365.1 of Elephas maximus indicus. Taxonomy (NCBI): domain Eukaryota; kingdom Metazoa; phylum Chordata; class Mammalia; order Proboscidea; family Elephantidae; genus Elephas; species Elephas maximus. The sequence continues at coordinate 143,669,011 of NC_064821.1, forward strand.
ACCCATTGCCATTGAGTTGATTCCAACTCACAGCCACCCTGTAGGACAAAGTAGAACTCCCCCATAAAGTTTCCAAGAAGTGGCTGGTGGATTTGCACTGCTGACCTTTTGGTTAGCAGCCGTAGCACTTAACCACTACACCACCAGTGTTTCCAACTAAATAATATTTAATATTTATTGAGTCATTACTGTGTGTGATTCATTGTCCTAACTACTTTATATACATGATTTTATTTTGCTTCAAAATGAGCCAATGACATAGATACATATGATTACCTCCATTTTACAGTTAAGCGAGTTGAGGCAGTGACAGGTTAATTTACAAACTCAGAAGCTTAGAAAATTTCTGACATTATTGGTGAGATGATAATGTTTCAACTGGCTTAGACTTTGGGTCCCAGTTTGTGGTTTTTCAGTTGTTGAGGATAGAATTCTAAATCACTTCTTCCCTCTTCTTCAACCGTTAGGATTTCAGAGGATATTATGGCAGAATTATAGGAGCTACCTTCTCCCATTGTAATTGACTCCTTCCAGAGCTTTCTGACTGTGTGAAAAGCATTTCTGTCCCTTTTCATAGTTTTCTCATACAATTCCAAACCAGATAAAAGTCCACTGTTGTCTTCACAGATCATCTACCACCGTTCCCACCAACCCCAGGAAGAAATGAAAAAGTTTTTGAAAAATAAGTCTTGTTGCTTTAAGTAGGTAGATACATTATCCGTGGTCCCTTAAAGGACTAAAGGAATCATTATGAGTAAGCCTGGAAGACTTAGGTAATGTAATAAGGTACCCATTGTCCAAAGGATGGGATGACCACACTGAATTTAACTTGTTAGCAAATATAGACCGAGTGATGAAATGGTTAATGTTTTTGGTTCAAGTTCACCCAGAAGCAACTCAGAAGAATGAGTTGAAGAGCTACCTCCAAAAAATCAGCCATTGAAAACCCAATGGAATATAGTTCTACTCTGACACGTATGCGGTCGCCATGAGTCAGGGTCTACTCTACAGCAACCGGTTGGTTAGCAAGCAGTTCAGAATTCAATAGTAACTAGAAAACTGGCTTGTATTCCCTAGAAACATGTTCATATTTGGGAAAACTAAAGATTATAATATGTTCATGGTAACTTTTCTATATTTATACTCAAAACAGTTTTCATCTGTCCAAATCCAGTACCAAATGTGTCAAGGTTTATACCTCCACTCACAGGTAGTAATACAACCCTCAAGCAGAAGACAAAAACAAAATTCAGAGTGAAACTAATGTTCACGAAATTTCTCATTGTGTGTAAAGATTCCATAAATTTAAACCAAAAGTACTTTAATATTTAATCATTAATGCTTGGCATTCATAAAACCTACCCTTCAAATACTAGCTTAAAAATAAAATACGCATCCTACTCTGTCCTATAGGGTCGCTGTGAGTCGGAATCGACTTGACGGCAGTGGGTTTTCTTGGGTGGGTACTACTAAACAAGTAGTTAATGTTCAATTTATCCAGAAAAATAAAACAAAACTACGCCCATTGCCGATTCCCTTTTTTATTTACACACGAACAACTAGAGAACTAGAACTTATCAACTGCCCAAGGAACATTTTCTTTATTCACATGTTCCTGAAACTTGTGAATAAAGTTGCAATTCCTATTTGTCCTTATGGAAACCCTGGTGGCGGAGTGGTTAAGTGCTACAGTTGCGACCAAAAGATTGGCAGTTCAGATCCACCAGGTGGTCCTTGGAAACTCTATGGGGCAGTTCTACTCTGTCCTATAGGGTTGCTATGAGTTGGATTCGACTCAGTGGCAATGGATTTGGTCTTTGGTTTTGTTTGTCCTTATTAGAGAATGGTCAAACGTAGTAACAAGTGGGTGGCTATGCTTGAGGTGTATTGATCAGGAATAGAATCCAGATCTCCCACATGGAAGGTGAGAATTCTACCGCTGAACCACCACTGCCCCGGTTACATAGTAGTACGCATTTATTTAAAAAAGAAAACTAAGCAAACTGTACACTTAAAAATGTATGCATTTCATAGTATGTAAATTATACTTCAATAAAGTTGATTTTTTACGAAAGGAATCACATTTAATCTAACTCATTGCCAGTGAGCCAGTCCCAACTCATAAAACCAAATCAAACCAAATCTGTTGCCGTCGAGCTGATTGCGACTCATAGCGACCCTGTAAGACAGAGTAGAACTGTCCCACAGGGTTCCCAAGGAGCAGCTGGTGGATTTGAACTGCCGACCTTTTGGTTAGCAGCCGAGCTCTTAACCACTGCACCACCAGGGCACCTCATAATCTAGTGAACGTGAAATTGAATGAAGAAGGTAGATGTGAAAAAACAGAGAGATCTATGCAGGGTGGATATGATGAAGACAAAGGTGTCTAGCATGCCTCCCAGGGACCACAAGAAGGGGAGGAAAGACGTTTATGAAGATGAAATATTGTATAGATCTTTACGAGAGTCTGAAATTCTTCCACAACCGGGGGTAAATTTACTGGTGTGATATAAGTCAGCAAATCACAGTGCTCTCACTTACCCACAGACGACATTGAGAGGCCCAGAGAGCAAGCTCCGCTGCTTGTATTATTATGTTCCAGTAGTTTTTTAAATTGAATTATTTTGCTGTTGTATTGTTGTTGATGGTGATGTTGTTATCTCAAGTTTATAACATATCCCGACTGACTGGCTAGATAAGAGTGTGTTTGATAATTATTCCGATATCCCGTTTGAACATATTTTATTTTTTGCGATTTCACTCAGAATAGGTTGTTTTTTACTTTGCTGAAGTGTATGTTTACTTACCAGATCCCTTCTGAAGACTGAGCACAGGTAAACTTCTTTTCTAAGGTTTATAATGTTCAAACATACATTCGTTTTTATGCTACTAGTCTATTTATTGGATTAACTAGAAGGATTTGGTGTGAAAGCTTAGGATGATATTGAAAACACATCATTTCTATTGTAGCTAAGAAAATCAGCTTTAGAATTAGAGACCTCGTATTGGGCATTATGTATAGACCTTTAGCTTTTTATCACAGCTGTTCTTTGTTGTCATGACAACAGAATTAACCATTTCATTAATATCCCTGAGAAAAGACATTTATTTATGCATGTCTGACTTCTAACCTAGTCCCTGTTCAGATTTCAAGGTGTTTGGCATGTTTATGTGCTGGTTTTTATCCTTCAGTATTTTGTTTAATGTTTCTACAGGATTTACAAAGCAGAGCTTTATAATTTTAAAATTAAATTTATATTGGCTGTAGTGGTTTGGCTGCTTTTAAGTGTCTCCTGAGTAGAGAAACAGGCTTCAAAATCCAACACGGGTGAAAGCAATGGGAAAGGAAATTTAATACAAAAGAAAACAGTTACCTGTTAAAAGAAATGTCACTTGTTTGTTTTTTCTTCCTTTTGGGTTCCACTTGGTAAAATGGGTGTTACTATAAATACTGAAGAGTTATCCCTCATCAAAATGGGCCACCCAGCTGCTTCTGTTGCTGCTGCAAGCAGGTAGTGTGCTGATTGCAATTGTGATGGAAAGGCAGAGAAAAAAATTTCTAGGACAAGTAAAATCCATTATTTTGAAAATAATACCTCAAGAGAATAATTTTGTCTATTTCCCAAAAGCTATCATGGTTCCTTTTATGGTTTTTTTTTTTTTTTTATCATGGTTCCTTACATATTTGTTTTAGCTTTCCTTCTGATAGAAAAAAAAAAATTAAATCTTAATATGAAACTCTGTAAATATTCATATTTTTAAAGACCAAAGCAAAAACCCTCTAATTAACATTAAAGTGACTTGGAGTACCTGGTAACTCAATTTTCCATTCATGTGCTTTAGTAAAATAAAGATTATTTTAAATACATAAAATTATTTCCTTCAGAATTATTATTAATAATAATTTCTATCTTTTTTGAAGATCCAGTATGTGCTAAGGGACCTTGCAAAATGCTTTAAATACCTTATCTGATACATTATCTAATTTAATACAGAAGCAACAACTTTGTGACACAGGAACCACTATACCACTATAGCTATCAAAACCGAGGCTCGGATAGAACTTCTTCCAGATTCCACAGCTAATAAGTCAATTTTGAATCTTAATCTCTCTGACCCCAAAGCTCCTGCTAGTACATTATGTAAAAGCGTAGCCCTTGGCTATTTGTTTCTGCTCATATAACTATTGTAACAACACTTAAAATATTTACACTCTCTCTAAGGCATGTTGACCTGGGAGGGAAAAAGGTCTGAGGAAAAATTATTCATAATAATTAAACTCATAAAATACGATAACAGATTTGACCCAGAGACATAAAATCTTTAAAACCAAGAAATGTTCTCTAAGGCTCACTGCACATACATGAAGAGTTTTGAATGCTGAATAAAGGTCTTCTATCAGCTATTGAAATAAAGAAAATGACTTTTTACAGAACACACTATTCTGCTTATTTTTTAATTTTTTGAGGCTTTTAAAATTATCATTATTAATAATGGCTTTATTGACATATGGAAAACCTGATGGTGTAGTGGTTAAGAGCTACGACCGCTAACCAAAAAGTCCACAGTTCGAATCCACCAGGTGCTCCCTGGAAATTCTACGGGGCAGTTCTACACTGTTCTGGAAGGTTGTTATGAGTTGGAATCGACTCCATGACAATGGGTTTTTTGAATTGACATATAACTCACATACCATAAAATTTATCTGTTTAAAGTGTACAGTTCAGTGGCTTAGTATATTCACAGAGCTGTGCAACCATCACCACAATCAGTTTTAGAACACTTTTATCATCCCAGCCGCTCCATTACCCATTAGTGGTCACTCCCCTTTGCCTCCATCACGATCCCAGCCCTGGACAACCACTGGTTTACTCTTTCTTTCTACAGATTTGCCTCTTCCGGGCATTTCATAAAAATAAAATCATGAGGCGGGCCCAAGATGGCAGACCAGGTGGACGCTACCACGGATCCCTCTTGCAACAAAGACTCAGAAAAACAAGTGAATCGATCACATACAAAACAATCTACAAACCCTGAACAACAAACACAGATTTAGAGACGGAGAACGAACAAGTACGGGGAGGCAGCGATTGTTTTCAGAGCCTGGAGCCAGCGTACCAGTCAGGTGACCTTCGGCACCCGATTTGGGGCAGACGGCACAAACAAGGGGCCCAGCCCTGGCCCCCGAACTCATTCCGGGAGGGGGCCCAGCCAGTTCACGCAGGCAGCGTGGCGACGCAGCCGGTGGGAGAAGTCCCCAGGAGACAGTGACGGGTCTTGGAGCAGGCAGAGCGGTGTCCCAGCTGGGGAACCGTCCCGCCAGAATTTTGACTGGGCGCAGGTACGGCATAGGCGCGGAGAGCTGCTCCACCCCCCTGAACTAGCCCCAGGTGGGGGGCCAGCTGGTTCGCGCCAGCGGCGTGGCGACGCAGCCGGTGGGGGAGGTCCCCGGGGGGCAGCGACTGGTCTTGGAGGGGGGAGAGCGGTGTCCCAGCCAGGACACGTGGTCCCGGTGCAGGCGCAGGGAGCTGCTCCGCTCGCCTGAGCTGACACGGGGGGGGCAGTCAGTTCGCGGGGGCGGTGCGGCGACGCGGCTGGCGGGATGGGGAGTCCCCGGGAGGCAGCAACTGATTTTGGACTTGGGCGTGCACCATCCCAGTAGGGGAACCTTGACGTTGGGCGTGGGGCTGGCAGCAGAGGATCTGACCGTGACTCCAGCGGGCCAGACCCCCCAGGGGCAATCTCCACACAGCCAGCACGCATAGGCGACGCGCCCCGTGGGAATCTCAGATATAATAGTCATTCCAGCAAGACAAGCAACTCTGGCTATATTCTGAGGTGCTACTCTCCTATCTCTCTGATCCCTCCCCCACCCTCCCCAGGAGGCTTCATTAACATCCGAATAGCCTGAGCCAGAGGGAGAACTCTGATAGGGATCTGACTGCATTTTTTTTTAGCGGATTTTCTGGAAAAACTAGTTTCCCAGTGATGGCTTGGAGACAGCAGTCCATATCAAACCACATAAAGAAACAGACCATGACAGCTTCTCCAACCCCCCAAACAAAAGAATCAAAATCTTTCCCAAATGAAGATACAATCCTGGAATTATCAGATACAGAATATAAAAAACTAATTTACAGAATGCTTCAAGACATCACAAACGAAATAAGGCAAACTGCAGAAAAAGCCAAGGAACACACTGATAAAACTGTTGAAGAACTCAAAAAGATTATTCAAGAACATAGTGGAAAAATTAATAAGTTGCAAGAATCCATAGAGAGACAGCATGTAGAAATCCAAAAGATTAACAATAAAATTACACAATTAGACAACGCAATAGGAAGTCAGAGGAGCAGACTCGAGCAATTAGAATGCAGACTGGGACTTCTGGAGGACCAGGGAATCAACACCAACATAGCTGAAAAAAAATCAGATAAAAGAATTTAAAAAAATGAAGAAACCCTAAGAATCATGTGGGACTCTATCAAGAAGGATAACTTGCATGTGATTGGAGTCCCAGAACAGGAAGGGGGGACAGAAAACACAGAGAAAATAGTTGAAGAACTCCTGACACAAAACTTCCCTGACATCAAGAAAGATGAAAGGATATCTATCCAAGATGCTCATTGAACCCCATTTAAGATTGATCCAAAAAGAAACACACCAAGACATATTATCATCAAACTTGCCAAAACCAAAGATAAAGAGAAAATTTTAAAAGCAGCCAGGGAGAAAAGAAAGGTTTCCTTCAAGGGAGAATCAATAAGAATAAGTTCAGACTACTCAGCAGAAACCATGCAGGCAAGAAGGGAATGGGACAACGTATACAGAACACTGAAGGAGAAAAACTGCCAGCCAAGGATCATATATCCAGCAAAACTCTCTCTGAAATATGAAGGAGAAATTAAGATATTTACAGATAAACACAAGTTTAGAGAATTTCCAAAAAACCAAACCAAAGCTACAAGAAATACTAAAGGATATTGTTTGGTCAGAAAACCAATAATATCAGATACCAGCGCAATACAAGGTCACAAAACAGAACGTCCTGATATCAACTCAAATAGGGAAAGCACAAAAACAAACAAATTAAGATTAATTAAAAAAAAAAAATAATACACATAACAGGGAATCATGGAAGTCAATAGGTAAAAGATCACAATAATCAAAAAGAGGGACTAAATACAGGAGGCATTGAACTGCCAGATGGAGAGTGATACAAGGCGATATAGAAGGATACAAGTTAGGTTTTTACTTAGAAAAATAGGGGTAAATAATAAGGTAACCACAAAAAGGTGTAACAACTCCATAACTCAAGATAAAAGCCAAGAAAAATGTAACGACCCAACTAACATAAAGTCAAACACTATGAAAATGAGGATCTCACAATTTACTAAGAAAAACGCCTCAGCACAAAAAAGTATGTGGAAAAATGAAATTGCCAACAACACACATGAAAAGGCATCAAAATGACAACACTAAAACCTTATTTATCTATAATTACGCTGAATGCAAATGGACTAAATGCACCAATAAAGAGACAGAGAGTCACGGACTGGATAAAGAAACACGATCCATCTATATGCTGTCTATAAGAGACACACCTTAGGCTTAGAGACACAAACAAACTAAAACTCAAAGGATGGAAAAAAATATATCAAGCAAACAATAAGCAAAAAAGGAGTAGCAATATTAATTTCTGACAAAATAGACTTTAGACTTAAATCCACCACAAAGGATAAAGAAGGACACTATATAATGATAAAAGGGACAATTGATCAGGAAGACATAACCATATTAAATATTTATGCACCCAATGACAGGGCTGCAAGATACATAAATCAAATTTTAACAGAATTGAAAAGTGAGATAGACACCTCCACAATTATAGTAGGAGACTTCAACACACCACTTTCGGAGAAGGACAGGACATCCAGTAAGAAGCTCAATAGAGACACGGAAGACCTACTTACAATAATCAACCAACTTGACCTCATTGACTTATACAGAACTCTCCACCCAACTGCTGCAAAGTATACTTTTTTTTCTAGCGCACATGGAACATTCTCTAGAAGAGACCACATATTAGGTCATAAAACAAACCTTTGCAGAGTCCAAAACCTCGAAATATTACTAAGCATCTTCTCAGACCACAAGGCAATAAAACTAGAAATCAATACCAGAAAAACTAGGGAAAAGAAATCAAATACTTGGAAACTGAACAATACCCTCCTGAAAAAAGACTAGGTTCTAGAAGACACCAAGGAGGGAAAAAGGAAATTCATAGAATGCAATGAGAATGAAAATACTACCTATCAAAACCTCTGGGACACAGCAAAAGCAGTGCTCAGAGGCCAATTTATATCGATAAATGCACACATACAAAAAGAAGAAAGAGCCAAAATCAGAGAACTGTCCCTACAACTTGAACAAATAGAAAGTGAGCAACAAAAGAACCCATCAGGCACGAGAAGAAAACAAATAATAAAAATTAGAGCTGAACTAAATGAATTAGAGAACAAAAAGACAATTGAAAGAATTAACAAAGCCAAAAGCTGGTTCTTTGAAAAAATTAACAAAATTGATAAACCATTGGCTAGACTGACTAAAGAAATACAGGAAAGGAAACAAATAACCTGAATAAGAAACGAGAAGGACCACATCACAACAGAACAAAATGAAATTAAAAGAATCATTTCAGATTACTATGAAAAATTGTACTCTAACAAATTTGAAAACCTAGAAGAAATGGATGAATTCTTGGAAAAACACTACCTACCTAAACTAACACATTCAGAAGTAGAACAACTACATAGACCCATAACAAAAAAAGAGATTGAAACGGTAATCAAAAAACTTCCAACAAAAAAAAGCCCTGGCCCAGACGGCTTCACTGCAGAGTTCTACCAAACTTTCAGAGAAGAGTTAAAACCACTACTACTGAAGGTATTTCAAAGCATAGAAAATGACGGAATACTACCCAACTCATTCTGTGAAGCCACCATCTCCCTGATACCAAAACCAGGTAAAGACATTACAAAAAAAGAAAATTATAGACCTATATCCCTCATGAACATAGATGCAAAAATCCTCAACAAAATTCTAGCCAATAGAATCCAACAACACATCAAAAAAATAATTCACCATGATCAAGTAGGATTTATACCAGGTATGCAAGGCTGGTTTAATATCAGAAAAACCATTAATGTAATCCATCACATAAATAAAACAAAAGATAAAAACCACATGATCTTATCAATAGATGCAGAAAAGGCATTTGACAAAGTCCAACACCCATTTATGATACAAACTCTCACCAAAATAGGAATTGAAGGAAAATTCCTCAACATAATAAAGGGCATCTATGCAAAGCCAACAGCCAATATCACTCTAAATGGAGAGAACCTGAAAGCATTTCCCTTGAGAACGGGAAGCAGACAAGGATGCCCTTTATCACCGCTCTTATTCAACATCGTACTTGAAGTCCTAGCCAGGGCAATTAGGCTAGACAAAGAAATAAAGGGCATCTGGATTGGCAAGGAGGAAGTAAAGTTATCACTATTTGCAGATGACATGATCTTATACACAGAAAACCGTAAGGAATCCTCCAGAAAACTACTGAAACTAATAGAAGAGTTTGGCAGAGTCTCAGGTTATAAGATAAACATACAAAAATCACTTGGATTCCTCTACATCAACAAAAAGAACACCGAAGAGGAAATAACCAAATCAATAGCATTCACAGTAGCCCCCAAGAAGATAAAATACTTAGGAATAAATCTTACCAAGGATGTAAAAGACCTATACAAAGAAAACTGCAAAGCTCTACTACAAGAAATTCAAAAGGACATACTTAAGTGGAAAAACATACCTTGCGCATGGATAGGAAGACTTAACATAGTAAAAATGTCTATTTTACCAAAAGCCATCTATACATATAATGCACTTCCGATCCAAATTCCAATGTCATATTTTAAGGGGATAGAGAAACAAATCACTAATTTCATATGGAAGGGAAAGAAGCCCTGGATAAGTAAAGCATTACTGAAAAAGAAGAAGAAAGTGGGAGGTCTCACCTTACCTGACTTCAGAACCTATTATACAGCCACAGTAGTCAAAACAGCCTGGTAACGGTACAACAACTGGCACATAGACCAATGGAACAGAATTGAGAACCCAGATATAAACCCATCCACGTATGAGCAGCTGATATTTGACAAAGGACCAGTGTCAGTTAATTGGGGAAAAGATAGTCTTTTAAACAAATGGTGCTGGCATAACTGGATATCCATTTGCAAAAAAATGAAACAGGACCCATACCTCACACCATGCACAAAAACTAACTCCAAGTGGATCAAAGACCTAAACATAAAGACTAAAACGATAAAGATCATGGAAGAAAAAATAGGGACAACCCTAGGAGCCCTAATACAAGGCATAAACAGAATACAAAACATTACCAAAAATGATGAAGAGAAACCAGATAACTGGGAGCTCCTAAAAATCAAACACCTATGCTCATCTAAAGACTTCACCAAAAGAGTAAAAAGACCACCTACAGACTGGGAAAGAATTTTCAGCTATGACATCTCTGACTAGCGCCTGATCTCTAAAATCTACACGATTCTGTCAAAACTCAACCACAAAAAGACAAACAACCCAATCAAGAAGTGAGCAAAGGATAAGAACACACATTTCACTAAAGAAGATATTCAGGCAGCCAACAGATACATGAGAAAATGCTCTCAATCATTAGCCATTAGAGAAATGCAAATTAAAACTACGATGAGATTCCATCTCACACCAACAAGGCTGGCATTAATCCAAAAAACACAAAATAATAAATGTTGGAGAGGCTGCGGAGAGATTGGAACTCTTATATACTGCTGGTGGGAATGTAAAATGGTACAACCACTTTGGAAATCTATCTGGCGTTATCTTAAACAGTTAGAAATAGAACTACCATACAACCCAGAAATCCCACTCCTCGGAATATACCCTAGAGAAACAAGAGCCTTCACACAAACAGATATATGCACACCCATGTTTATTGCAGCTCTGTTTACAATAGCAAAAAGCTGGAAGCAACCAAGGTGCCCATCAACGGATGAATGGGTAAATAAATTGTGGTATATTCACACAATGGAATACTACACATCGATAAAGAACAGTGACAAATCTGTGAAACATTTCCTAACATGGAGGAACCTGGAAGGCATTTTGCTGAGCGAAATGAGTCAGAGGCAAAAGGACAAATATTGTATAAGACCACTATTATAAGATCTTGAGAAATAGAAAAAACTCAGAAGAACACATACTTCTGTGGTTACGAAGGGGGGAGGGAGGGAGGGAGGGAGAGGGTTTTTTATTGATTAATCAGTAGATAAGAACTGCTTTGGGTGAAGGGAAAGACAACACACAATACATGGAAGGTCAGCTCAATTGGACTGGACCAAAAGCAAAGAAGTTTCTGGGATAAAATGAATGCTTCAAAGGTCAGCAGAGCAAGGGCGGGGGTCTGGGGAACATGGTTTGAGGGGACTTCTAAGTCAATTGGCAAAATAATTCTATTATGAAATCATTCTGCATCCCACTTTGAAATGTGGCGTCTGGGGTCTTAAATGCTAACAAGCGGCCATCTAAGATGCATCAATTGGTCTCAACCCACCTGGAGCAAAGGAAAATGAAGAACACCAAGGCCACACGACAACTAAGAGCCCAAGAGACAGAAAGGGCCACATGAACCAGAGACCTACATCATCCTGAGACCAGAAGAACTAGTTGGTGCCCAGCCACAATCGATGACTGCCCTGACAGGGAGCACAACAGAGGACCCCTGAGGGAGCAGGAGATCAGTGGGATACAGACCCCAAATTCTCATAAAAAGACCAAACTTAATGGTCTGACTGAGACTAGAGGAATCCCGGCGGCCATGGTCCCCAGACCTTCTGTTGGCACAGGACAGGAACCATCCCCGAAGACAACTCATCAGACATGAAAGGGACTGGTCAGCGGGTGGGAGAGAGATGCTGATGAAGAGTGAGCTAATTATATCAGGTGGACACTTGAGAGTGTGTTGGCAACTCTTATCTGGAGGGGGGATGGGAGTATAGAGAGAGAGGGAAGCTGGCAAAATTGTCACAAAAGGAGAGACTGAAAGGGCTGACTCAATAGGGGGAGAGCAAGTGGGAGTACGGAGTAAGATGTATGTAAACTTACATGTGACAGACTGATTGGATTTGTAAACGTTCACTTGAAGCTTAATAAAATTAATAAAAAAAATTAAAAAAATAAAATCATGCTATATGTGACATTTTGTGACTGGCGTCTTTTGCTTAAAAAAAAAAAAAAATTCCATTGCCATCAAGTCGATTTCATATCCTTTGGCTTAGTATATGTTTTTAAGGTTCATTCATGTTGTGTTGTAGCACATATGACACTTCATTCCATATAAGATTTCATTGTATGGATATACCACATCCTGTTTATCCATTCATCAAGTTGTGGACATTTGGGCTGTTTCCACTTTTTGGCTATTATGGACAATACTGCTATGAACATTCAAGTACAAGTTTTTGTGTGGGTGTATGTTTTCATTTCTCTTCGGGCTCTGTTTGCTTTTAAATATTTATCTTCTAAAAAAAATGGGGCTCATACATCATGTTGACTAAAGATTTTATGAAATTATGAACTATAATCCATGTATTAAAGCTTTATTTCTATATTGCATGAGTTATGGATTAGATGCAGATTATTCATCAGATAACATTATTTAGGATTCTTAGCCTTGCTTACAACTTTCACAAAGATAGTCAATTAATCTTTTCTAAGTGATAATAATTAAGTTCTTTGAAACCTCACATGTAGAAAGTATGAGAAAGCTTTACATAAAATAAAACTTATTACTAAAATCTCAGAATAGAAATAATCTATCTTACCTACTTATCAAATATACATTTTAGTATTAGTACTTCTTCGATGGAATGAAATACTTAAAAAAATAAGATGTAAAAAAAGAGTGAGAGAGAAAAGATAGGAGAGAGAAAAAATGTAGGTGCTCTGTTTTCTTACCTTTACTGCTGATTCGTGAAGTATACTCTCAGATTCTTCCCTCCCACTGGTGGCAAAGCCAAGACCTAGGTTTTAAGAGGGTGCAGCTTTGAGTCAGAATTGACTCAGCGGCACAGAACAACCACAGTGGTGACTCAGTGGTAAAATTCTAACCTCCCACACAGGAGACCAGAGCTCGATTTCCAGCCAATGCATCTTGTGCACAGTGACCACCTATTTGTCAGTGGAGGCTTACGTGTTGCTATAATGCTGAATGGGTTTCAGTAGAGCTTCCAGACTAAGACGGATGTTGTGCGTGGGGTTCCAGTTAGTTAAGGGCCGTCTCAACAGAAGCTAACAACAACAACAAGGCTCTAACAGACCGAAGTGACTGATTATGATTTTTTTTCATTTAGTTAATGACTGTTCATTACCAAATTAGAAGATTTTGCAATTAGAAATAAACACACCATTTATTTGCTGAAAGGGAAACTCCATGGGCTTTGTCTTATATTGAAGGTGAGAGTCTACCTTTGGTTTGAACGGGAAACTCATAATCGTTTGCTAAGATACAGAGTCAAAAGGAAGACAAAAGCAGTGAATTCTCTATCTTGCTAAATGATGACTTGTGGGTTCCAAGCATTGCATTAAGTTCCATCTCAAAAACCAACAAATTGCATCTCAACTAATAATGTAAACGAGGTTTTTAATAGTTGCGTTTTATCTTTGCACAAGAGGGCAGCCTTTCCCTAAAACCAAGGAAACACTTGGGTGGAATTTTTAATTAATTTGTATAAAGACCCCTCGGATCATAGAATTCCAAGGTAAAAACTTCCCTTGTCCTACAGAATGAAGAATTATGAGATAGTTAACACCATGGACTGTGACTTTTCAGAAACTGTCTTCACATATAGATCACGGTACAAATGTTTGTAGCATCAGCGATATTTTACTTTTAATTTACATAAATGTTTGAATTTCTTAAGCTTCTGTGGACAACTTTGAGTTTCTGAAATTAATGCTAGGGATAAGGTATTTTAAAAAACTGTTCTTGCAATCAAACCACTCAACCTTAAAGACATTATTTCTTTATCTTACGTGAATGTTTTCTTATTAGTTACTCATAATCAGATGTCAAAGTTTTAGAATCAGATTGCCAAAATCAATTTGAAATGAATAATAATTCATATTGGGATAATTATAAATTTGAATTATAGAATTATAGAAAAGATTCACCAAGAAATTAAGAAAAGACAAAGACTTGCTATATGTACACAATTTCACAATAATTAACCACGCTTGACAGGAACTACATGACTTAAATGTATTATGGGGGAACTCAAAATGCTATTAAAATGGCGAGGTAAATTTAATTTGTCACACAGAAAGGTAAGTGTAACTATCTTTACGTTTAAAGCTTTGGAGTAATATTTCAGTGATGTATACACTAACCACAGCCTTTTTTTTTTTTTCTCTGAAAGTTTATGAAACTTTCAACTAAATCTTTCACAGGAAATTACTGTCTCCAAGAATATAAAGAGTTTTATATGAAGGATGCTGATCAGTTTTTCTCCATGGTTACAGAGAAGCAAACAAGCAGAAATTGGTTTAATAAAGCAGGAGAGATTTCAGTTGGACACAAGGCCTTCTCGGCTATCATGTTGATAAAGAGAAATGGAGGAACCTTTTCAATAATTTGTCAAAGATAACTGTCAAATAACATATCCACTAAAATGGATAGGAGGTGTCTTTACTTTTATTATATTTACAAAACTAAAGACTTGACAGGGAAATTAATACATGCATAATACATTTTCAACCTTGTTACTTATTTTTCAACAGAAGTAATAATGAAAGAGTTAATCAGCTAATAAGGTAAGAAAGGAACAGTTTTCTAGCCTCTTTCAGTGTTTTTTTTTTTTTTTTTTTCGTAGATAGACACAGGTATATTTCCTTATGTAAGCTGTTAAGAATTGGACAGACACCCGACTATCATTTTCCACTAAACAACATTTACTAGAGAGAAAATAAAAAAGAAAGCCAGCATAGATAAAAATGTTCTTTCATTCGCACTTGCTCAACCAATTTTACTAAATTGAGAGCCACTAAAACATAGAGACAGTAGGTGCCAAGCATACTACATGGCACATGGTAGAATCTCAGCATAGGCTTATTGAATTGTGTTTCTATAAATTGTATTGTTTTCTTATCATTACCAGGATCAAACTCTATGCCCTATTACCATTAAAATTTACCATACCAAAAAGACCAAACCCAGTGCTGTTGAGTCGATTCCGACTCATAGCGACCCTATAGGACAGGGTAGGACTGCCCCATAGAGTTTCCAAGGAGTGCCTGGAAGATTTGAACTGTCGACCCTTTGGTTAGCAGCCATAGTACTTAACCACTACGCCACCAGGGTAGATCTCAGTAAAACTAGAGATAGCGCTAAAGCTAAACTAGAGGCACCATGCTTGACTGTAAAGCCCTTTTCTAATCTAAATGACCTGTACTACTTTTAACTTGCTTTTTAGCAAATCACACTAACCAAATATTTAACAGAATCTCACTTTATTGAGAACAAAAATTCATTTAAAAACAAATACTTAGCTAACATTTACTGTGGGCAAAACACTGTGCCAGGTGCTAGGGTCATGGCCATAAACAAGGTAGGCACAGCCTCTGCCCTTCAGAAACTTCTAGAAAATCCAAGCAAATTAAGTTAGCCCGAAGCATTTCATGACAGTTGTAAGTCGTACAAAGGAGAAGTACAGGATTCTATGAGAGAACATAGGGAAAAGTAGCGAAGGCATTATACCTGTTGATGGTGATAGAAAGGCAGTACAGAAGAGGTTTGATTGAAATTGAGAATTGATTTTTATAAGATGAGATCTAAAGGATGATTAGGAGCATCTAGGTGAGGAGTTATGAGAGAATATGGGAAGAAAGTTGCATTTCAAGAAAAGGAAAGAGCACATGCAAAGACCTAAGTCAGGTAAAACATGGCACCTACAATAAAAGACCTACAATAGAGGGAAGAAAATGAAACCACTGTGGCTGTATGTGACTGAACATGGAGAGTGAGGGGAAGTCGTCAACCTGATCTAAAGAGCCAAAAAAGGGATAAAAAGATTTGGAAGGCCAAATCAAGACACTACCTGTACCTGCTGGGGACTGACTCATTTCCCTTTGGTCTTTCCCTTATTCAATACCAAAACTAATTTTTGTCATTTTTCCACACCTGATTTCCACAATCCCTGCCAGCTTCCTAACCACATGTCGGCTCCTACTCACTAGTAACCAACTAGCTGTAGTCCAGTTAATTCTGACTCATGGTGACCCCATGTGTGTCAGAGTAGAACTGTGATCCAAGGGTTTTCAGTGACTGATTTTTTGGAAGTAGATCACCACGCCTTTCTTCCAAAGCTCCTCAAACCTCCAACCTTTTGGTTACCAGCTGAGCACACTAACTGCTTGCACCACCCAAGGATTCCACTCACTGTATGGTCTAGTACAGTTGTTTCGATAGAATTTACTTGTAAGTGGAAGCATACCTTTGAAGATTTAATCATAACATGGAAATTCTCTCTCAGAGCAACACTGAAATGAGAGGCATAAATGATGCACAATTCTTGAAAAGCCCATTGTAGGCTTGGGTCTTTAAAACAAAATAAGGCCCTATATTAAACTATAAGGCATTATACTTCTATAAAATAAATTAAATAAATGGCCAGCAGGGGTGTTTTACACAATTTATTGGTGCCGTCTGTAGTCAAAGCCACATCTCATTAGTGGCTCTGTCACTCATGAAAAATGTGGTACCCATCAGCATCACTCATTAACTTAAAGTATGTGCCTACACATCAAATACATATTTTTTAATTATGAGAATATACTATAAAGCAGATGTGTATGTATGCCAGGAACAGCAAAGGGCATTCAAAGCTCTTCTTGACTTTTTTTTTAACCAAAATGGTGAATAAGATTATTCTCATACTTTCAAAGTTATTTCTCTTTACTGACTTTTTCATTGCAATTGTCCAGACTTTGCCAATTTTTTTTTCCCTCCTTGACATTTCATTTTTAATTAAAAATGACATTTTAATTAAATGGAAACATATGTAGAATAAACAGAATAACTCACCAACAGCAGAGAACTGGGGCTGTCCTGTCTCCTCAGCTTTAACCTTTCTGGCTCACGAAAGACTGTGCTGGGCTTCGCCATAACAGTTGCCAAGGCAGACTCTTAAAAGAAAGAAAAAGATGGTCATCATATCAAGATTCAGCCGCCTTCAGAAAGCCCTAAGAATTGTAGAGGGTGAAGGAAGAGGGTATGCCCGCTTCAAACTGGATTATCTGGGACTTTCAGGATTGGGAATATCAGTCTTTCTTCCGTTCAGAATATTAAAACTATCACTTTGGTGAGAGACCTCAGTTTTACAAATTTTCATGTTTACAGATGGCCTGATTTGGCATCCTTAAATGTTAAGGGAATTAGAAATCTGGCAGGAGGTAAGCACAGCCAAAAGAAAAGTATTACAATTAAAACAAACCATCCTTCTATGAACATCCATAACTCAGGACAGTTTTCACCTCCCCGAGCCATCTCACCTCTCCTGTCAGAGCATGTGCTGTGAGCTGCACAGGCAGAGGGGAGCCAACACCCTCCCTGGGGTGAGCTGGCTTCTTGAACGAAAGCATAGTGTGGTGTAGAAGGGAATGCAGCAAGACTGAACAAAACAACAAAGCAAGAAATCAGTAATGGCTAAGCGCTGCATGAGGGGCAAGAAAAGGATGCTCTACACACAAACGCCAAGTAGTGTAATAAGCTTGTGTCCTCAGAAACAGCCTAGAGGTTGATGAGGAGCAAAAGGGATCGATTTGGTGGCCCAATTTTCACCACATTGAGTGCACATTTTCTGACAAGCATAAGGACAATGGGACAGACTGAAATCAGTCACGAACGGTCACTGTAATCATAACCCAGCATGAAGGAGGAAGGGAATACAATTTGGGGTCTCTTATTCGGAGCCCTGGTGATGCAGTGGTTAAGACCTATGCCTGCTAACCAAAAGGTCAACAGTTCAAATCCACCAGCTGCTCCTTGAAAACCCTATGGGGCAGCTCTACTCTGTCCTATAGGGTCACTATGAGTTGGAATTGATTCCATGGCAGTGAGTACTGATGCCAAGCATGCTATTTGTCATTGTAATTCACACAAGAATTCTATAAGTCAGGTATAATTATCTTCTCATATTATAGAGGGGCCTGGGAAGCTAAAATATTTTCTCAAAATCTCTTAGACACTAAAGTGCTAAAATTCTGTCTGATTCAAAGCTTATGCTTTTCATCACATATTGCAATGCCTTCAAGTTTTGATAGCCTAAACCCACTAACAGTACAGATACTTTCAGCTAGTTATCTAAACTGCAATTTTGGAACAGCATAAGGAATCTATGACTTTTAAGCCACCTAAATCAACTCATGTTAATCAAACAAGTTGTTGTTATTTGCCCTCAAGTCAGTTCCGACTCACAGCGACCCCATGTGTTACAGAGTAGAGCTGATCCATAGGGTTTTTTTTTTTTTTTTTTTTTTTTACTGTAATCTTAAGTGAAGCGAGGCCTATCTTTCATGGTAATGCTGGGTGCATTTGAACCTCCAACCTTTAGGTTAGCAGTCCAGTACAAACTGTTTGGCTAGCCTGGAGACCAGATGAAATAGGCTACCACACATATTTTTAACCAAACATATTACCTTGTATTAAGAATAACCACAGACATCATCACAGTCTTTCAACTGCTATCATCTGTTCTGCAGGTATTGGTATAAAAATTACCTTCAGAAAACTTTCAGTCATGGAAAACAGGCATGCAAAATATCAATAAACAAGTGCCATCAAACGTCACTGATAGTATTATGGGTTATGTACCTGATATACACTGGGGGTCAAAGAATGGTATCTTGAAAAAATAAAAGATATTTACCAGACATGGACTTAAAATTCACTCTGCCAAATGTTCAAGTTAAGTTTTATCAGATTAAATATATATTCAAAGCAATTTTTTTTTTAGCAATGACCATTTGTGGATAGATTTTTCTGATAAATTGAAAGAAAAGTTTAAAGTTACTTAGTAAGGTTTAAACACTGTATGAAGCAGGAGAATATTTACATAGCCCAGTTATTGGAAAATTTTGGTGTCTCTATGCCACCATAACATCTGGCATAAAGTATCTACTGACAATTCAAACCCCTTGCTGTCGAGTCGATTTCAACTTACATTGATCCTACAGGACAGAGCAGAACTGCCCCATAGGGTTTCTAAGGAGCACCTGCCTGGTGGATTCGAACTGCTATCTTTTTGTTTAGCAGCTGAACTCTTAACCATTCTGCCACCAGAGTCTCCCTACTGACAACAGAGGGGAGCAAATCCCCAGAGGAATCTCATTCTCTGTCTCTGCCTCTCTCTTTTCTTCCACATCAAAAGGAATTTGGAATATTGAGGAAAGTATGCCCTTCCCCCACTCCCCCCAAAACAAGAAAATTATCTAAAAATCACATATAATTCCACACTTAGAAAAAAAAAGAATAATCAATAAAGAGATTCAGTAAGTCTGGAGTAGGTACTAATATCTGTATATTGATAAAACGCCATAGGTAAGTAATGTTGGATCCACAGTTGAAACCAACTGTCCTAGAAGATGCTAGATTCAGATTTAAAAAATGAAGTTAGAATCAAGTTAACATTTTTAAAAATAACTGAAATTATAACTGATAACACTATACTTTTGTTGTGTAATATCAGGCAAAGCAGTACCATGACTCTGAGAAGTAACAATGTATTATGGACCATAAGACCAATGAGAATTCTCTAGAAACTTCCCGTACAGCCTACAATTTTTGAAATGTTTGTATTAACATTTTATCCATACAAATTTAACCTAGGGAAGGTTAAGCATCTCTTTTGACTTGACAGTTCTTCCCATGCAATTCAACAAAAGTAAAATATCAAATACATGTAATTATTTCTAGCACCTTATTTTTTGTTATCACAATGTTTTTGTTAGGTGCCATCCAACCAGTTCCGACTTACAGCAACCCTATGTACAACAGAAGGAAACACTGCCTGGTCCTGGGCCACCCTCAAAATCATTGCTATGTTTGGGTCCATTGTTGGAGTCACTGTGTTAATCCATCTCATTAAGGGTCTTCCTCTTTTTTGCTGACCCTCTACTTTAGCAAGAACGATATCGTTCTCCAGAGACTTATCCCTCCTAATAAAATGTCCAAAGTACGTGAGATGAAATCTCACTATCCTTGCATCTAAGGAACATCCTGGCTGTACTTCTTCCAAGACTGATTTGTTTGTTCTTCTGGCAGTCCACAGTATATTCAATATTCTTTGCCAACACCATAATTCAAGTGCATCAATTCCTCTTTGGTCTTCCTTATTCATTGTCCAGCCTTCACATGCATATGAGGTGATTGAAAATACCATGGCTTGGGTCAGGTATACCTTAGTCCTCAGAATGAAACCTCTGCTTTTCAATACTCTAAAGAGGTCTTTTGCAGCAGATTTGCCTATGCAACACATCATTTGATTTCTTGGCTGCTGCTTCCATGGTGTTGATTGTGGATCCAAGAAAAATGAAATCCTTGACAACTTCAATATTTTCTCTGTTTATCTATCATGATACTGTTTATTGGTCCAGTTGTGAGAATTTTTGCTTTCTTTGTGTTGAGGTATAATCCATACTGAATGTTGTAGTCTTTGATCTACATCAGTAAGTGCTTCAATTCCTCTTCACTTTCAGCAAGCAAGGTAGTGTCATCTGCATATCGCAAGTTGTTAATGAGTCTTCCTCCAATCCTGATGCTGAGTTCTCCTTCATATAGTCCAGCTTCTCAGATTATTTGCTCAGCATATGGATTGAATAAGTATACAACCCTGTTGTATACCTTTCCTGATTTTAAACCATGCAGTATCCCCTTGTTCGGTTCAAATGACTGCCTGTTGGTCTATGTACAGGTTCTGCTTGAACACAAGTAAGTGTTCTGGAATTCCCAATCTTCACAATGTTATCCATAATTTGTTATCATCCATACAATCAAATGCCTTTGCATAGTCAGTAAAACACAGGGAAACATCTTTCTGGTATTCTTTGCTTTCAGCCAAGTTCCATCTGACATCACCAATAATATCCCTGGTTCCAAGTCCTCTTGTAAATCTGGCTTGAATTTCTGCAAGTTCCCTGTCAACGTACTGCTGCAACCGCTTTTGAACGATCTTCATCAAAATTTTACTTGCATGGGATATTAATGATATTGTTTGATAATTTCCATGCTCTATTGGATCATCTTTCTTTGGAATAGGCACAAATACAGATCTCTTCCAGTCGATTGGCCAGATAGCTGTCTTCCAAATTTTTTGCATAGACAAGTGAGCTTTTCGAATGTTGCATCAGTTTGTCGAAACATCTCAATTGGTGTTTTTATCAGTTTCTGGAACCTTGTTTTTTTGCCAATGCCTTTAGTGCAGCTTGGACTTCCTGCTTTTTACAAGGTGAAAAAACAATTTTTTTGTGATTTTTCAGAGCCCTCTGGGGAATCTCATAGACAGTTTTATGTGTAAAATATACCATTTAAGATTCAATTTTGGAAAATCAAAATATTAAAAGATGTCAAAAGATTTGAAAATTTGATTAAGATAGGTCCTGGTTTACTGAGAAACAATGCTTGGCTGCCTAATTAACAAAAAGGCTAAGAAAAAAGATTTCTTTAGCAAAAGCAGTAACATGATTGTAAAGAATCTTAATTCTTTCCTAAGTAAGGAACTTTTGTTTTATTAAATAATCAAAATCATAATAAAATCGTTATTAACCACAAAAGATTATTCTGCTAAACCACAGACTATTTGTTATCTTAGCAGATAACACAAATGGTCAAGAATAACATTTTATAATCTCCTATTAAGAGCAGACTAATACAGGCAGTCCTTGGATTGGAAATGAGTTTCATTTCTATCTTTGAGCTGAATTTGTACTTATGTCAGAACAGTTAGGTACAGTTCTTATCTAATGTCAGTCAAATGTTTGTCTAAGTATACAGTCTGTTGTAAACCTTTTTATGCCTAAAAAACATTAAAGAAACACTTCCAGATATGCTGAAACATCTTTAACATAATAAAACAGTAATAATAATAACAAAGTTTTGATGAGCATCCCAAATGGTGCTGATTTGTTGTTATGAACCATTGCATGTACCTCAAATTTTTCATATTTTACTAGAGTTGGTTTGTAACTACTGCTTGTATGTGAATCAGACATTCATAACTTGGAGACTCCTATAACTTCCTTTAACAGAGAGAAAATCAAATTCTACTTTTATATTAGTAAATATTTGATACTAAAACTGTTTAAAAATCTTACGTTAAAATAAAAATCATACTAAGCCAATAAGAGAAATATGATTGAAGTTTATTTACTATATGATTTGCAAATCGGGGTAACATTTAGACTAAAACATTTAGACTAGGGAGTAAAAAATGTTGTGAAGATGAGTGAACCTCTAAAGACTCTTATACCCAGTCTTATTGGCATTACCATAGAAGAAGGCTGGAGAACGGTGTTTACGTAATAACAACTTATCATTAAAAACAGCTTCCAGTCCAATCTTGGAGTTCCTGTTTCTTGGAAGAAGTACAGCCAGAATACTCCTTAGAAGCATGGATGATGAGATTTCGTCTCACATATTTTGGGCATGTTATTAGGAGGGATCAGTCCCTGGAGAAGGACATCACGGTTGTCAGTGAAAAAGAGGAAGACCCTCAGATTGGTTGACACAGTGGCTGCAACAAAGGCTCAAGTATAACAACAATTGTGGGAATGCTACAGGATGGGAACAATGTTTCATTCTGTTGTATGAGACGGAACCGACTTGACAGCACCCAACAACAACAAGTTTCTTACTAGGCTAACTATATGATTGAAAGGTGACTTTAGGAAACCAGTTTCTTCAAGGCTCAAGATTCAAAAGGACACCTATGGGAAAATAGCCTGAGTGGCTTATCCCAACTCCACGGACCCCAGAAATCTGGATTTCAGGAGAATTAAAATGATTTCTTGTTTACAAATAAACCAATCAAACTTTAGCCAGCCTTGCCATGACAAATAAAATTCCCTTTTTGTGAACGTTTTCTAAATTTCCATATCTACTCAGGTTTTGTCCAATACTTTTTTCTTTTTCAATCTGGAATAACCAGTCATTTTACTTTAGGACAAAACTCTTTTATCAGTCTAAGATTTTTAAGTTACTCAAAAATACTGGAGGATGTGGAACAAGGGATATCATTCCTATGATGTCAGATAGAAGTTGGTTGAAAGTAGAGAACACCAGAAAAATGTTAACCTGTGTTTTATTGACTATGCAAAGGCATTTGACTGTGTGGATCATAACAAATTATGGATAACATTGGAAGAATGGGAATTTCGGAACACTTAATTGTGCCCATGAGGAATCTGTACATACATCAAGAGGCAGTTGTTTGACTAGAACAAGAGGATACTGCGTGTTTTAAAATGAGAAAAGGTGTGTGCCAGGGTTGTATAATTTCAATATACTTATTCAATCTGTATGAGAGGAAATATCCAGAGAAGATGGACTATATGAAAAGGAACATGGCATAAATACAAGGTGGTAGGAAACCCCAGTGGCATAGTGGTTAACAGCTACGGCTGCTAATCAAAAGGTCAGGAGTTTGAATCCACCAGGCGCTCCTTGGAAACTCTACGGGGGCAGTTCTACTCTGTCCTCTAAGGTCGCTATGAATGGAATCTACTCATCAGCAATGGCTTTGGCTTTTTGGTTTTTGGTACTAAGTGGTGGGGAAGGGGTATGGGGGGAGCTGAAAGAGAAGTGCTGTATAAGGCAGGTCCTCCCCTAGGAAAGTGTAAAATTTGAATCATTTGGGATAACTGTTAGTTTGGAGCATAATGCCAAGTAATCACTAATGTGTTTTCTTTTAGAATGCGTTTTAAAGTAAGAGCTCAGCTACTAACCAAAAGGTCAGCAGTTCAAATCCACCAGCCACTCCTTGGAAACGCTATGGGGTTCTACTCTGTCCTATAGGGTTGCAACGGGTTTTTTTGGTATGTGTAATACTAGAAGTCCCTGGTGGCACAAACGGTTCTCAGCTACTAACTAAAAGGCCGTCAGTTTGAATCCACCCATAGGTGCACTGAAAGAAATTCCTGGCGATCTACTTTGAAAAGATTGCAGCCATTGAAAACCCTATGGAGCATAGTTCTACTGTGAAACCCATGGGGTCACCATGAGTTGGAATCAACTCAATGGCAACTTTTTAGTTTTATGGCTAATACTATACACATGCTTACATATATCTAAGTATCTAAAATACACCTGTTCAAGAATGAGAGCTTCTAAGTTATTAATCATGGGCTTGACTTACCTTTGTATGCAACATGCCTGTCCAAGTGCCTGTACCATAATAATTACTCAGAGTTTGTTGAATGAATAAATGATTGTATTGATCCAATTGTGTTGTTATTGCTGCTGTTACAGTAGAAATAGAAAAGATATTGAAGATGGCTGACTAGGTAGAAGCTACCTCGGATCCCTCTTGCAACAAAGACTCGGAAAAACAAGTGAATCGATCACGTTTATAATAATCTACGAACCCTGACCATCAAACACAGATCTAAAGACTTGACCTGAGTGACAGAGACTGAGAACAAACAACCACGGGGAAGCAGCGACTGTTTTCGGAGCCTGGAGCCAGGGTCCCAGTCAGAAAACCTTGGCGCTGGGCTTTGGACTGGGCGCAGGGGAGCTGAGCACGGCAGCCTGAGATGGCACAAACACGGGGCGCAGCTCTACCCCCCAGAATTGACCTCAGGGGAAGCCCAGCCAGTGCACGCAGGCAGCACAGCAACACGGCTGACAGGAGGAGAAGTCACCGGGAGGCAGAGACTGGTTTTAGAGCCTGGAGTTCAGTGTCCCAGCTGGGAAACCCTGGCGCTGGGCTTTGGACTGGGACCGCGGCTTCTGAGACAGTGCAAGCACAGGACGTGGGCCTAACCCTCGGGGGCAATCTCTACCTAGCCAGCGCACACAGTCGACGTGCCCCTCAGGAATCTCAGATAAAACAGTCATCCCAAGCAAGATAAGTAACTTTGGCTATATTCTGGGGTGCTACTCTCTCCTATTTATCTGAACCCTCCCCTCCCCTTCCCAATCAGCTTCATTTAACATTGGAATTTCCTGAGCCAGACAGCAAACTGCCCTTCGGTTTTTCTTTCTTTTCTTTTGGTCTTTTCCTAACCCATTCTCCTGGCCTGAGAGAAGCAGCTACAAAAAACCCAGGGACCAAAAATCCTTCCCAAATTGGACTAAAAACACAGAACCAGCTCCAGCCAAGCATATGAGATCCACTGTCTTGGGCTTTCATCCCTACAGGGAAAAAGGTGGCTATTATAATGCAAAGACATTTCTGATAGGGATCTGACTATAATTGTTATAGCAGATTACTGGAAAGACAAGTTTCCCAGGTCTGATATCTCTGCGATTCAACAGAGCCCTCACTGACCCACAACGGGGAACCGAGGGCTGAAGCTCCACCCAGACCACCTAGCCTCTGGTCTTAGGGGTCTAAGGAGGGTGACACCTACCAATCTGTAGATGTACTTGCATTGGGGGCCTAAGGTACAGCTGCAGAGCCCACCCAACAAAGTGCTTTAGGAATAGAGACACACCTACCTCACTGGAACTTGGGGGAAGCCTGTCAGCATCCTGCCCCCCCTGGAGTGTGAAACCCTGCTGCTACTAGAATCTGGTGCACACAACTATCACCACTACTTCTCTAGGTGGATAGGTGACAGTCTGCACCACACACTTGGTGACACAAAATCAGATTCTACTCAAGAATAGTGAATGGACTCTTAGGCTTATATATCTGGTAACAGCCCAAACCAGCTGGTAA
Source organism: Elephas maximus indicus (assembly GCF_024166365.1). Classification (NCBI taxonomy): domain Eukaryota; kingdom Metazoa; phylum Chordata; class Mammalia; order Proboscidea; family Elephantidae; genus Elephas; species Elephas maximus. The sequence continues at coordinate 143,695,059 of NC_064821.1, forward strand.
TAGGACATAAGTGATTCAAGGGCTACAACAATCAAGACAGCACAATCTAGTAGCCCATCTACATATACTGAAAGAAAACAAAACAAGATAAGACTCAGTGAGCAAATATAGAATAAATCACTACAATATCTTTTTTTTTTTTTTAATATCTTAGAGATGGCTCAGAGACAGCAGTCAATATCCAACCACATAAAGAAGCAGACCATGATTGCTTTTACTACTCCCCAAATTAAAGAATCAAAATCTTTCCCAAATGAAGATACAATCCTGGAATTGCCAGATGCAGAATATGAAAAACTAATTTACAGAATACTTCAAGACATCAGGGATGACCTCAGAAATGAAATAAGGCAATCTACAGAAAAAGCCAAGGAACACACTGATAAAGCAGTTGAAGGACTCAAAAAGATTATTCAAGAACATAGTGGAAAAATTAGTAAGTTGCAAGAATCCATAGAGAGACAGCATTCAGAAATCTAAAAGATTAAAAATAAAATTACAGAATTAGACAACGCAATAGCAAGTCAGAAGAGCAGACTTGAGCAGTTGGAATGCAGAGTGGGAAATCTGGAGGACCAGGGAATTGACACCAATATAGCTGAAAAAAAATCAGATAAAAGAATTAAAAAAAATGAAGAAACCCTAAGAATCATGTGGGACTCTATCAAGAAGAATAACTTGCGTGTGATTGGAGTCCCAGAACAGGGAGGGATATCAGAAAACACAGAGAGAATAGTTGAAGATCTGTTGGCAGAAAACTTCCCTGCCGTCATGAAAGACGAAAGGATATCTATCCAAGATGCTCATCGAACCCCATTTAAGATTGATCCAAAAAGAAAATCACCAAGACATATTATCATCAAACTTACCAAAACCAAAGATAAAGAGAAAATTTTAAAAGCAGCCAGGGATAAAAGAAAGGTCTCCTACAAAGGAGAATCAATAAGTTCAGACTACTCAGCAGAAACCATGCAGGCAAGAAGGCAATGGGATGACATATATAGAGCCTGAAGGAGAAAAACTGCCAGCCAAGGATCATATATCCAGCAAAACTCTCTCTCAAATATGAAGGTGAAATTAAAACATTTACAGATAAACACAAGCTTAGAGAATTTGCAAAAACCAAACCAAAGCTACAAGAGATACTAAAGGAAATTGGTCAGAAAACCAATAATATCAGATACTAGCACAACACAAGGTTACAGAACAGAACATCCTGATATCAACTCAAATAGAGAAATCACAAAAACAAATTAAGATTAATTTTAAAAAGAAAAAAAAACGCTTAAAACAGGGAATCATTGAAGTCAATATGTAAAAGATCACAATAATCAAACTGAGGGACTAAATACAGGCGGCACAGAACTGCCATATGGAGAGGGATACAAGGCGATATAGGACAATATAAGTTAGGTTTTTACTTAGAAAAATTGGGGTAAATATTAAGGTAACCACAAAGAGGTATAACAACTCCACAACTCAAAATAAAAACCAAGAAAAACATAACGACTCAGCATACATAAAGTCAAATACTATAAAAATGAGGAACACACAATTTACAATGAAAAACATCTCAGCACAAAAAAGTAAGGGGAAAAATGAAATTGTCAACAACACACATAAAAAGGCATCAAAATGACAGCACTAAACACATACTTATCTATAATTACGCTGAATGTAAATGAACTGAAAAAAAACGCACCAATAAAGAGACAGAGAGTCTCAGACTGGATAAAGAAACACGATCCGTCTATATGCTGCCTACAAGAGACACACATTAGACTTGGAGACACAAACAAATTAAAACTCAAAGGATGGAAAAATATATATCAAGCAAACAAAAGCAAAAAAGAAGAGAAGTAGCAATATTAATTTCTGACAAAATAGAGTTTAAAGTTAAATCTACCACAAAGGATAAAGAAGGACACTACATAATAATTAAAGGGACAATTGACCAGGAAGATATAACCATATTAATAATTATGCACCCAATGACAGGGCTGCAAGAAACATGAAACAAATTTTAACAGAACTGAAAAGTGAGATAGACACCTCCACAATTATAGTAGGAGACTTCAACACACCACTTTCGGAGAAGGACAGGACATCCAGTAAGAAGCTCAATAGAGACACGGAAGACCTACTTACAATAATCAACCAACTTGACCTCATTGACTTATACAGAACTCTCCACCCAACTGCTGCAAAGTATACTTTTTTTTCTAGCGCACATGGAACATTCTCTAGAAGAGACCACATATTAGGTCATAAAACAAACCTTTGCAGAGTCCAAAACATCAAAATATTACAAAGCATCTTCTCAGACCACAAGGCAATAAAACTAGAAATCAATAACAGAAAAACTAGGGAAAAGAAATCAAATACTTGGAAACTGAACAATACCCTCCTGAAAAAAGACTGGGTTATAGAAGACATCAAGGAGGGAATAAGGAAATTCATAGAATGCAACGAGAATGAAAATACTTCCTATCAAAACCTCTGGGACACAGCAAAAGCAGTGCTCAGAGGCCAATTTATATCGATAAATGCACACATACAAAAAGAAGAAAGAGCCAAAATCAGAGAACTGTCCCTACAACTTGAACAAATAGAAAGTGAGCAACAAAAGAATCCATCAGGCACCAGAAGAAAACAAATAATAAAAATTAGACCCGAACTAAATGAATTAAAGAACAGAAAAACAATTGAAAGAATTAACAAAGCCAAAAGCTGGTTCTTTGAAAAAATTAACAAAATTGAAAAACCATTGGCCAGACTGACTAAAGAAATACAGGAAAGGAAACAAATAACCCGAATAAGAAACGAGATGGGCCACATCACAACAGACCCAACTGAAATTAAAAGAATCATATCAGATTATTACGACAAATTGTACTGTAACAAATTTGCAAACCTAGAAGAAATGGATGAATTCCTAGAAAAACCCTACCTACCTAAACTAACACTATCAGAAGTAGAACAATTAAATAGGCCCATAACAAAAAAAGAGATCGAAACAGTAATCAAAAAACTCCCAACAAAAAAAAGCCCTGGCCTGGACGGCTTAACGCAGAGTTCTACCAAACTTTCAGAGAAGAGTTAACACCACTACTACTAAAGGTATTTCAAAGCATAGAAAATGACAGAATACTACCTAAGTCATTCTATGAAGCCACCATATCCCTGATACCAAAACCAGGTAAAGACACCACAAAAAAAGAAAATTACAGACCTATATCCCTCATGAACATAGATGCAAAAATCCTCAAGAAAATTCTAGCCAATAGAATTCAACAACATATCAAAAAAATAGTCCACCACAACCAAGTGGGATGTATACCAGGTATGCAAGGCTGGTTTAATATTAGAAAAACCGTTAATGTAATGCACCATATAAATAAAACAAAAGACAAAAACCACATGATCTTATCAATTGATGCAGAAAAGGCATTTGACAAAGTCCAACACCCATTCATGATAAAAACTCTCACCAAAATAGGAATTGGAGGAAAATTCCTCAACATAATAAAGGGCATTTTATACAAAGCCAACAGCCAACATCACTCTAAATGAAGAGAGCCTGAAAGCACTTCTCTTGAGAACGGGAACCAGACAAGGATGCCCTTTGTCACCGCTCTTATTCAACATTGTGCTAGAGGTCCTAGCCAGAGCAATTAGGCTAGACAAAGAAATAAAGGGCATCTGGATTGGCAAGGAAGAAGTAAAATTATCTCTATTTGCAGATGACATGATCTTATACACAGAAAACCCTAAGGAATCCTCCAGAAAACTACTGAAACTAATAGAAGAGTTTGGCAGAGTCTCAGGTTATAAAATAAACATACAAAAATCACTTGGATTCCTCTACATCAACAAAAAGAACATCGAAGAGGAAATCACCAAATCAACACCATTTACAGTAGCCCCCAAGAAGATAAAATATTTAGGAATAAATCTTACCAAAGATGTAAAAGACTTATACAAAGAAAACTACAAATTACTACTGCAAGAAACTAAAAAGGACCTACTTAAGTGGAAAAACATACCTTGCTCATGGATAGGAAGACTTAACATGGTAAAAATGTCTATTTTACCAAAAGCCATCTATACATATAATGCACTTCTGATCCAAATTCCAATGACATTTTTTAATGTGATGGAGAAACAAATCGCCAGCTTCATATGGAAGGAAAAGAAGCCCCGGATAAGTAAAGCATTACTGAAAAAGAAGAAGAAAGTGGGAGGCCTCACTCTACCTGATTTTAGAACATATTATACAGCCACAGTAGTCAAAACAGCCTGGTAACGGTACAACAACAGGCACATAGACCAATGGAACAGAATTGAGAACCCAGATATAAATCCATCCACATATGAGCAGCTGATATTTGACAACAGCCCAGTGTCAGTTAACTGGGGAAGAGATAGTCTTTTTAACAAATGGTGCTGGCATAACTGGATATCCATTTGCAAAAAAATGAAACAGGACCCATACCTCACACCATGCACAAAAACTAACTCCAAGTGGATCAAAGACCTAAACATAAAGACTAAAACGATAAAGATCATGGAAGAAAAAATAGGGACAAAGTTAGGAGCCCTTATACAAGGCATAAACAGAATACAAAACATTACTAAAAATGATGAAGAGAAACCAAATAACTGGGAGCTCCTAAAAATCAAACACCTATGCTCATCTAAAGACTTCACCAAAAGAGTAAAAAGACCACCTACAGACTGGGAAAGAATTTTCAGCTATGACATCTCAGACCAGCGCCTGATCTCTAAAATCTACATGATTCTGTCAAAACTCAACCACAAAAAGACAAACAACCCAATAAGAAGTGGGCAAAGGATATGAACACGCACTTCACGAAAGAAGATATTCAGGCAGCCAACAGATACATGAGAAAATGCTCTCAATCATTAGCCATTAGAGAAATGCAAATTAAAACTATGATGAGATTCCATCTCACTCCAACAAGGCTGGCATTAATCCAAAAAGCACAAAATAATAAATGTTGGAGAGGCTGCAGAGAGGTTGGAACTCTTATACACTGCTGGTGCTAATGTAAAATGGTACAACCACTTTGGAAATCTATCTGGCGTTTTCTTAAAAAGTTAGAAATATAACTACCATAAAAAAAAACCAGAAATCCCACTCCTCGGAATATACCCTAGAGAAATAAGAGCCTTCACAAGAACAGATATATGCACTCCCATGTTTGCTGTAGCTCTGTTTACAATAGCAAAAAGCTGGAAGCAACCAAGGTGTCCATCAACAGATGAATGGTTAAGTAAATTGTGGTATATTCACACAATGGAATACTACACATTGATAAAGCACAGTGACGAATCTGTGAAATATTTCCTAACATGGAGGAACCTGGAAGGCATTATGCTGAGTGAAATTAGTCAGAGGCAAAAAAACAAATATTGTATAAGACCACTATTATAAGATCTTGAGAAATAGTTTAAACTGAGAAGAACACATACTTTTGTAGTTATGAGGTGGGGAGGGAGGGAGGGTGGGAGAGGGTTATTTACTGATTAGTTAGTAGATAAGAACTACTTTAGGTGAAGAGAAGGACAATACTCAATACAGGGAAGGTCAGCTCAACTGGACTGGACCAAAAGCAAAGAAGTTTCTGGGATAAACTGAATGCTTCAAAGGTCAGCTGAGCAAGGGCGGGGGTTTGGGGACTATGGCTTAAGGGGACTTCTAAGTCAATTGGCAAAATAACACTATTATGAAAACATTCTGCATCCCGCTTTGAAATGTGGCATCTGGGGTCTTAAATGTTAACAAGCGGCCATCTAAGATGCATCAATTGGTCTCAACCCACCTGGATCAAAGGAGAATGATGAACGCCAAGGTCACACGATAACTATGAGCCCAAGAGACAGAAAGGGCCACATGAACCAGAGACTTACATCATCCTGAGACCAGAAGAACTAGATGGTGCCTGGCCACAACCGATGGCTGCCCTGACAGGGAGCACAACAGAGAACCCCTGAGGGAGCAGGAGATCACTGGGATGCAGACCCCAAATTCTCATAAGAAGATCAGACTTAATGGTCTGACTGAGACTAGAGGAATCCCGGCGGTCATGGTCCCCAAACCTTCCGTTGGCCCAGGACAGGAACCATTCCAGAAGACAACTCATCAGACATGGAAGAGACTGGACAGTGGGTTGGAGAGAGATGCTGATGAAGAGTGAGCTACTTGTATCAGGTGGACACTTGAGACTGTGTTGGCATCTCCTGTTTGGAGGGGAGATAGGAGGGTAGAGAGGGTTAGAAACTGGCAAAATTGCCACGAAAGGAGAGACTGGAAGGGCTGACTCATTAGGGGGAGAGTAAGTGGGAGTATGGAGTAAGGTGTATATAGGCTTATATGTGACAGGATGACTTTATTTGTAAACGGTCACTTAAAGCTCAATAAAAATTATTAAAAAAGAAAGAAAAGACATTAAGAACAGTTATGTACTTGATTATCAATTACTTCCAGAAGGCTGGTAGAGATCAGTCTCAATAATAGACACCATCGTTTTTTCAGCAGATAGCATGCTAAGACACACTGCATATAAGTATGATAATAATAGTACTCTCCCCCCGTAAGAATATTCCTTCTTATTTAGACTTTGTTCTTGCTTAATATTACACTCAGGAGATTGTCAGTGGAGTTGCTACTAATATACATTATTTTAGAGCATTTTTAGGCAGTATAAAATGGTCCACCGTCAAAATGATGAGAGTTACTTTTACCGAAGTGTAAGCCACAGGATAATACTGTGAACCATTTTTAGAAGTCTTTACACTAAAAAAACAAAACAAACAAAAAAAAAAGATTGTGTGTGTGTGCTTTAGGTGAAAGTTAACATTGCAAGTTAGTTTCTCATTCAGAAATTTATATTCAGTTTTTTTGTGTATGACATTGGTTGCTACCCCTGCAATATGTCAGCACTCTCTCCCTTTTCATTCCAGGTTCCCTGTGTCCATTCATCCAGTCTTCCTGTCCCTTCCTGCCTTCTTGTCTTTGTTTTTGGGCAGGGGCTGCCCATTTGATCTCATATACTTGTTTGAACTGGAAGCATGTTTCTTACGTGTGTTATTGTTTATTTGCATTGTATTGTGTTTTTTTTTTTTTATCATTTGTTTACAGGCCTGTCCAATCTTTGGCTGAAAGGTGGACTTTGGCAGTAGCTTCAGTTCTGAGTTAGCAGGGTGTTCGGGAGCCACAGCCTCGGGGGTTCCTCCAGTCTCTATCAGAGCAGTAAGCCTGTTTTTTTCTTTGTGGACTAGAATTTTGATCTACATTTAAAGAAGAAGATTTTTAATAGCACGGTGAGATTTATACTTCTCTTATACTTTCAATGTTAAGTCCAAATGAGATAAATCTAATGCAGTGGAAAATAATAGTGGGCTATCTGGGAATCAATTTGAGACCATGCCTTGCCTCTTATCATGCTGTGTGACCTTAGGCAAGGCCCTCAACATGTGTCCTCATTTATAAAACAGGATAATAATATCTGCTTCACAGGACTTTTGTGAGTATTAAGTTGGACAATGTGTATTTCATTAATTTTAATTCATTTAACATTGTGCTAAGCACTATGTGAGAAGCTCGCATTTCTGAAATGTACCATGTGTCATTAATAAGTTAGAAAAAGTTAGGCTTTAATGCCATTTTTAGCTTTAAGTTAGGAGTAATCAAAGGCATGTGAACCCCAATGTACATGATAGGTCTTATGTATTTAAGTAACATAGGACATTGGTCAGAACCACAGCTTATGTGAGTTATAGTTAATAATTTAGATTGGGAGAGCCAGCTTCTTACAGATCTGTTCATATCATCATGTTCTTCATAGTATGTCTAATAAGGAGGTCAACTGATTGGAAGGATTAATTCTGTCATTTTCTTGATCATATGTATTTATATAATTAACAATATCTTCCATTAATGCTTCTTTTAAAGAAATTATAAAGCTACTTTTCCATTTTGTGAGGGTGAGTTTAGTTAAACTTGGACATTACCTGTAAACAATGGCACAACTGACTCCTCTGTGTTGTGATATCCATTCTTTTAAACTCTCAGGAGACTTCAAATCCCTTATGACTTGAACTCATGACTGTCATAAGTTAAATATTAGTAAAGCTTAAGTTAGTATATTAAGTCTCATGGAACCCATAATTAAATATTAATAAAGCTTAAGTTTTTCTTAACAGAAAAAGTGCAACTAGTTCTATTATTTTTCATCTCACATTCCAAGAAACCATCTTCTGCATGTGCTGGGGTATACAGAACTCACTTTGGAAATCATTGTCACAGAGGATATCAATCCAAATGCCTTAACTTTGTGTTAAAATTCTCTAAAACTGAACCTCAGCCTTTCTTTCTATTTTAATTCTCCATAATATTCATTTTCTTCATAATCTTCTGGTCTTCATAACCAGAACCAGCAGACAATCTGCCATTTTCCAATCATTTCCTTCAGAGCCCCGTTTCTAAGCCAATATCTAAGTTAAAACATTGCCTAAGATGCCAACCCTACCTGCCAATTTATACTTATGAAATCCTGACCTATTCTTTGAGTACTGGCTCAAACTCCATTGCATATATGAGCCCTACCCAGAAAATACTAGCTATAATTAAATTTTCTTTCCCTTACAAGTAGCAGTAAAATATAGTACTTAAGAACATATACCATAGAAATAGACAGGCTGAGTTCATAACCCCAATTTTGTTACATATTAGTTGAATACATTATTTAGGGGAAGAACATTAGCTGCTGAAAACAAACGCCAAATATCTCAGTGGCTTAACTCCATAAAAATTTCTTTTTCACTGATGCAAGGCCCAACGTAGATGCTACTGATCTGCAAGCAGCCTTCCTCATGTTCTTCAGGAATCCACCTCTTCCGTCTTGTGGCTCCACCTCTCTTCCATAGTCTCATGATTCTCTACATTTAACAACTACTTCTCAGCAAAAACCTTCCACTAAGGAAGGAAAGCATGAAAAGGTGGTGGTCAGCTAGCCATCTCTGAATTACTTAGCTATCTGTGCCTCAGTTTCCTCACATGTAAATTTGAGATAACAATAATGCCTACAACATAGGCTCTGACTGTGAAGACTAAATGAGTTAATTTTTATAGTCTTTAGATTAGTACTTAAAACACAGAAAATGCAATATGTGTGTGTTATTATTTTGCTGTTAATCCATAATGTCTATATTGGTTGTAAATTTTATCCTAGGCTAACTTATATCATGGTTAAATATGATAACACAGTGTCTTATTTATGTCTTCCCTGCAAAGGCTTCCACATTGTTGTCCTGCAAGTAATGTTATTTAATGAAATTGTTAAACTGCTTACATTAGTAAAGCTTTACTTTCCATTTCTTCTACTTTTTATACTTCTTCCTAAATTTTACTCTCATGGGTTCCAACATAATCCGTAAATTTGTGTTACCTGCAAAATTGGTGGCTCTTGAAAATTAAGTTCTGGAAGTATTTTAATTCTACTATGAAACCAAGAAGCTGTGGCATTTTTTTTTTCTTAGAAATTAATTCTGCATTTAGATGAGAGGCTATCATAGTATGATTTCTAGACCACTGATGGCCCATAAGTGCCCTCTGAGTGGTCTTCAGGCTCATCGCTTGAAGTTTGCAGGTTTATAATAAGACACCATCTGTGCTTTTGTTGCTGCCATGATCTCATAATCTATTTACAAAGGTCAATAAAACCCAAATATTACTTCAAGGGTACGATATTCATTCTGCTGACGCTAAAATTTATTTTATTCCTATGCTAAACAAAAGTGGGCAGATAAGGCGGTTCGCTGGATTTTATGCACAGCTGACCTGAAGATTGGTTGAGTATGAGAACAACAGAGTTCAACAGCAAAGGATGAACACCTTTCAAGGCTTTCTAACCTAACCTATCTATTCACAAACCAAAGGCTTACTATTAATGAGCTGCATATGATTGGCTCCTTGAATCAAAGACAAAAATAGACATTAGCCATCAGTAATAAAGGACAGAAACCAAAAGCTGAGAGTTATTTAAGTCTACCGACATGTCAACAAGACGTGAACTTTTTTTTTTTCAGTTCTGTAGGACCTACTGAAATAACTCCAACTAACCTATGTTGTGCCTAGTATTATTTATTTTCCCATTTCATTGTAAGCACCAGTTACTCTAGAAACCAGCTTGACAATGCATTAACTTCTCCATTAGGAATATTTTTATGGAGCCCATCATTATGAATTCATTTGCTATTCACTGTAATAGCACAGATCATAATGAATTCATTTCGTATTCATGGGGATAACACAAACACCATTTAGTAACTGGTTAATGAACTGAGTGGGGCTCTTTATCCTTCCTGGGTTTTATAGAAACAGTGCTCATTTATTTAAATCATCAACTTCTTTTTCAGCTTTTCTTTACACATGCTAGCTTCTTTTTGTTCTCCAAAGTCCAAGTATAGAACTGGAGCAGCGGACAGGTTTCTCTGGATAATGGCAATCCAACAACAAAGGACCATGAGGCATGGAGATAGAGGTATTAACTATAATTATGTCGGCTTTCATAGCAAATCGGTTTTAACTCTATTATCCCAACAATTAAAAATCACCAAAGTAATAATACTAAGTATGGCCAGGCTCTGAGCTAAGCTAAAACTGTTTTTATTAGGCCCATTTTACAGACAAAAACCAACAAGCAAACACTGAAGTTCAGAAAGGCTAAGTAACGTGTTCAAATTCACATGGTGATCAATGAAGAAGCTTATGCCCTTCACCACCGTGCTAAACCACGTCATCTTAGTTATCAATGTCTTAGCTCTCCTTCCACATAAAATAATGTTTACCTGTGTATCTTAACTATAAAGTTTTGTTGTAAATGACCAAAATCCTCCTGGAGCAATTTGCAAAATTAAAATGTCAAACTACTTCAATAACTCACAGGAAATTATTAAACCAAGAATTGGCATGAACCAGCCACATTCTGTTAGTAACTTGGCTTGCAATTATTAATTGCTCTTAGGTGAGGTACGAAAAAGACTAAGTAATTCAAGAAGAAGTTTGTCTGGAACCCATTTCCACAAAGTAAAAGACTGTACATTCCAAAGTAAAACAAACAAAAAGAAAAGAGCAAAGTTAAGACCATGAAGAAAATCAGTTATGACATAGAGTAACAGTTATCACAGTAGATTCCCTCTTAACAAATAATATCTGCAAACCAAACAAAAATCTCCATGTAAAATTTAGAGGTCAGGAGAGAAGAAAGAGGAGCAGACTTCTCTTTTATATATGTGCACAGATTGTTAATTAATGATTTTACAGAAGAAATGAATAAAGTTCAAAAAGGTATGTGGCTGAAATGGTATCTAAGGACATGGCGTCTGTGAGTGATAAGAAGTTAGAGAAGACAAGAGAATGACTGAGGGAGGGGGTGACAGTTATTTATTAAAGTATATCCTTAGCATTTTAACAGAAGATTTAAAGTAAGTATTATAAAATAAAAAAATCTGAACAAATTGGTTTTTAAATACCAGGAACATAAAGGCCCCTCAAAGGACTACAACTGAGACTTGAATTTGACTCCAAGCTTCCTAGAAGTCATTACAAAATAGTGAAATGGGTTTCATACAGTAGCCAAACTCAGTAATGTAGTAGACAATGTTTTCAATGATGCTGCCGAACAATGAATTCAACAGCTGGATTCCTATTTCTTTTAGTATTCATTAATGAAAGGGCTGAAGGCCTCATACACCAAAGCGTCTTTCAATTAATGAGTCTCTCTGATATTGTCCATATCACTAGTACTCAGGAGAGGAAAAATTACCTAGCCTTTCTCTTTAATTTCAGAGATGAGAAAAAAGAAATACAGAGTTTAACTTGTTTTATTCTCTTCCCTAATCTCCATGGAATCCACATGTTGAAAGCTGTTCCAAACAAACAAAAAAAAAAAAACCAAACCTATTGCCACCAAGTCTATTCTGACTCATAGGGACCCTACACTTCCCCACAAAAAAGAGGACTTAAAAATTGATCATTTTTCCCCATTCTCTTTTTTTCTCTCAGTCTAAGACATATATAAATCCCCATCAGAGCTTTTAAACACTGTGAACCAGACAGTTTCTTTATACTGAATTAACTAATTGGAGCCAAAAGAAAAGAAACAATGCAGTGCTATCACAGATCAATTCAGGGCTTCCCTCAGGCTTTGAAACAGTTAAAACTTTGTGAATTCCCAATACAGCCCCTTGTTTGAGACTCACTGGATTAGGTCACAGAAAAAGGCATGTGTATGCTCTGACAATGTTAGGGGGAGAAAGACCAAACTGAATGATAAAAGACAGAGAGGGAAAGAAACAGAAAGAAAGGAAACGTGGTGGGGCAGGGCGGGGGGGAGAAAAGGAAAGAGAAGGGAAGGGATCAAAATTAAAAGAGAAGAAATAAGAAAGGTAAAAATAGCTTTTTTTTTTTTTTACAGAGTGCTTATACGAAGAAGCCAAGCATAGACTATTTGTTTTATAGATATAATCTCATATATTCTATTTTTTTTTTTTTATTCTTCATATTAGCACCAATTTAGGGATGAGGAAACTAAGTCAGAGGAAAGTTAAGAAACTTGTCCAAGTTGGTGCAGCTGGTAAGTGTAGAATCAGAATTTCAATTCCTGGTCTGATTCCAAAGTGATTTGAAGTACAATGCTATACTTGTCTCAATGAAATAAATGAGAAAGAACTTTAAAAGATGAAAAGGAAGAGAAATAAAAAGAGAAACTTAAAAGAAGGGCAGAGGAAGGAGTCAGGGGTGTTCAGGGCAGTCAATAAGAAAAAATAAAATAAAATAAGTGGCAGCTTTGCTGGCCTCCAGTAACTTTTATCATGTCTCTTCCTTGTAAAAAACATAGAGGTTTTCATTACCATTGGGTAATTGATGGCAGATCAAATGGGAAAGGACACAAGATGAAGCATATGTATAAAAATAAATATGGTAAGAGGTTTTTGATACCTGTTTTTTTTTTTTTTTTTTTTAGCTTAGCACAGCACCCTTTGGATTTGTCTCTCACTTTAGGAAGACTATCATGTTTTAGCTCCATTTCTAAAAGTCATCTCTTTGGCCCCAAGGATGTCCTGGCTTTAAATAAAAGACATGAAAACTACTTTTTATTGTATGTGAAATACTCCAGACAAAATTTTTAAAATGCAAGCAAGACACAAAACTGTATTCTTAAGGTAAACCTGTAATGGAGACAGGCTGTAAACTGAGCAAAAATCTATCTCCCAGTTTACGTGGGTGAAATAATTCTCTGGTTTGTCTTACTCTCCATAAAAGCCAGATTTTCTATGGGTTTCTTGCAGCACCAGTGCTGAGAGGAGCTGTCAAAGATTTCCAAAAATAGAAATCATCTTTAAATAAAATAAAAAAATAACCACTGCACAACTTTTGATTTTGAACATCTAAAAGACAGTGAGTAGCATTGATATTTGGCTAGAAAGTTACTATAAAAAATGTAAAATCAAAGATGAGCTGACAGGATTGGAAATGCTTCACCATGATGAGCAGTGATGTGAGCCAGACAGCAGCAAAGCTTTCATAGTGGAATTGGCAGCCTTCTTGGCAATCCATTCTCAGGGTTACAGAAAATATTTTCTCCCCAAACACTTCAGTCTCCTGCAGAGAAAGCTGGTGTAGAGCAGCGACATACCTTGGTCAAAGTGTCAGTGTAGCCACCATCTACCTTATCTTCCTAATCACTGCCTACCTTATGTCTTCCCAGTCCTGGTGCCTGAAAAGGTAAATGGTGAGCATCTTACACCACCCTGTTGTTGTTAGCTGCCGTTGAGTTGGCCTCTGACTCATGGCAACCTTGTGTAAAACTGCTGGAAATTGACTCAAGTGGTTACCAGTGGGACTGATAAGAGTCTGACTAGATGTAGTCGTAGGTCAATAACAAGCATCAAATACTAAGAAGATGTACATCCTCTCTTCTAAGGAGGGAAAGTTCTCCTGATTAGAGTCATAATTTGGTGGTACAGCATGCCGGTGATTATCCTAGTTTATCCTTTTTACTAAGCCGCAGGGTTTAAAATTAACTTTATCCAAAGAATTTGGTCTTTGTCCTTGGTTCCTGAGACATAACCTACAAAACCTGAGAAATTCCGCAGTAATTGAAATGCCTTTGATGAGGCCTCCAGACCACACCTGAGAGTTTATTCTAATGAAGTGACTCAGGTGAGAGCTAACCAGGCCAGAAAGACCACCAAGTGGTGTGATATCATTCAACCTGGGAGAGGGGGCATGATTTAATCAATCGTGCCTAGATAATGTTGTTATTGTTAGGTGCCGTGGTGTCTGTTTCAACTCATAGCAACCCTATGTCCAACAGAACGAAACACTGCCCGGCCCTGTGCCATCGGTGTTTTGCTAGAACCCATTATTGCCGCCACTGTGTCAATCCATCTCATTGAGGGTCTTGCTCTTTTTCGCTGACCCACTGCTTTACCAAGCATGATGTCCTTCATAATGAGGACATAATGAACCCCCAAAACAGGCTGTGGACACAGAATCCCCATGGACTTTCCGGTTGGTGAAAGGTTTGATGCATGTGGGAGGACAGCATGCCCCTTTTGGGGACATGGAAGCTGTGCGTTGGGAATCCTCCCAGACCTTGCCCTATGTGTCTCTTCATTTTTATTTTTTACTGCAATAAAATTGTAAGTATAGCAGTGTCTCTTCATTTTTATTTTTTACTGCAATAAAATTGTAAGTATAGCACTTTCTGGGAGTTCTATGAGCCTTTATACCAAATTACCAAACTCAAGGGAGTAGCAGGAGCCAGCAGGTCAGAAGTGAGTGGGGCTGGGGACTTCTGGGGTCTGGCTGGTGTCCAGAAGGGGTAAAGGAAACCTCAAATTTGTAGCTAGTAGGTCAGAAGTGAGGGTGTCATGGGGACTCCCAAGTTTGCGACTGGCTTGGGTTTGGGGTCTTGGACAGACTTGGCAGTCTAGATGCCTATGCCCTTGTGATGACTATGACTGTGAAGTCTGACTTGCTCCAGGTGTTAGGGTCAGAGGAAGACGTGCTACATGTGCAGGGGGTGTCAGAACAGAAATAAAACAGAATTGATAATAAGTTGATTTGGATTGATCAACACAGTAAGTGGCAAAGAAGTAAAATGTGGGGATTTGATATTTTTCCATACATAAGCCAAGTAGAAAAGACACCTAGTTTCTTTTATATAGCAAAGAAGTACTGCATAGTGGTTAATAGCCTGGACTCTCAAGCTAGCCTTTCTGAGTTCAAATTATGACCCTGCCACTTACTAATTGTGTGATCTTGGGCAAATTCCCTAACTTCCTTGTGCCTCAATTTCCTTAACAGTAAAACGAGGATGATAACAGCACTTTTGTCATTTGGTTGTGGGGAGTGGTAAATGAATTAACACTTAGAATAGTGTCTATAGATATTAAGCAGTGGTGAATGTTAGATATTGATTACTGGTATTACTGTCATTATCATTACTAGCACCTCCCTCTAAAATAACGATACAGTGTAGACTATTTAGATCACAAGAATGTAGACCACCAGCTAGTGGAAGGAGAAACCTGTGATGGTCTAGAGAGTCTTAGTTAAGAATTTTAGGACCATGATTGGACCACTGACTTTTTAAATTTTTTTTTTCATACTGTGCTTGCATATAGTGCATTTTTCTGGGGAAGAGTCTTTAAGTTTCATCAGTTACTCAAAAAGGTTGACCCACAAAAAATTAACCCGTGCTTTTTTTTTTTTTTTTAGCAGAAAACAAGACAGAGAGGTTTTTAAAACTAAAAACTAGAGATCTTAGAGCTAAGGGCAGGCCAGATTTTTTTTTTTTTTTTTTTTTTTTAATGCTTAGTGTTTCCACTCCATCTCAAAGAAACAATAGGGTGATATTAAAAGATGCTAAATATTGAAAGTTAGTATGAGAGGGGAAGGGAAGAAGGAAGAGAAAAGAGAAGAAAGGAAAGAGAAAAACAATTTAAATAATTCAATAAGGCCAGTAAATTTGTCAATCCCGTTCAGAAAGTCCATGTCCAAGAGAAAGTAGGAGATGGATATGAGAATATGGAAATCTGTTCCTTTAACCAGCCCTAGTTCTCATATGCCCCTCATCAATGTATCTTGTCATGTTCACTCGCATTCTCATGCTTAAGGATATGTATTTCTCATGTACATAAAATCTCAATGATAAATCTATCAGTTTCGTAGGGCTACTGTAGCAAGTCACCACAAATTTGATGGCTTAAAACAACAGAAACTTTTTTCTGTTACAGTGCTGGATACCAGAAGTCTGAAATCAAGATGTTGCAAGAGTTGGATCCTTCTTGGATATCTGAGGGAGAATCTGTTCCATGCATCTCTCCTAGCTTCTGGTGGTTGCCAACAATCCTTGGTGGCAGCATACCTTCCATCTCTGCCTCCACCATCATCCTATGGCTTTCTCCCTGTGTGTCTCTGTTTTCTCTTCTTGTAAGGACACAATTCATTGGATTAAACCTAACCTGGTGTGACTACTGCTTAGCTAACTACATTTGCAAAGGCCCTATTTTCAAATGAAGTCACATCCAGAGGTCCTGGGAGGACATGTATTTTGGAGGGACATTATTCGGTACAATAGATGTTTTTCATCCTTCATGATTATTTTAGAGCTCATCACTAAGAAACAGCTCTACTCTGTCTTAACTCAGCATATGATCTTCTAATTTTGAGAATAACAAGGAATTGTTATAGAGTGTTCTCTATAAGTTTATGTGCAGCTGTTTTCTGATATGAGCACTAAGGCCTCTCATTTCACAGCCCTAGAATGTCACATATGTTATGTCCTTTTCATCTCATAAATAGTTGTAATATATGACTATCATAGGCTTAACATTTTGGGATTGAGGGAACCCTTTGAGGTGAGATGAATTGATAGCACATTATTCTGTTAAGGGCTTATTTGTCATTTTGCATTTGCCCTTGACATCTGGTATTAACAAAATCTCATATAACTTTTCCAAGCATGACACATGTCCAGTATAGGCAGACCCTGGGTTATGAACAAGATCCATTCCTAACTGTGTCTTAAGTCGATTTTGTAGGTAAGTTAGAACAGGAGCACACAGTTCTTATTTAGCCTTGCTTTAGTGCAAGGGGATACCCTGGTGGCATAGTGGTTAAGTGTTACAACTGTTAACCAAAAGGTCAGCAGTTTGAACCCACCAGGAGCTCCTTGGAAACTCTATGGGGCAGTTCTACTCTGTCCTATAGGGCCACTATGAGTGGGAATCGACTCGACGGCAACAGGTTTTGTTTATTTGTTTTTTAGTGCAAGGAGGAGTCCTGGTGGCACAGTGGTTAAGAGCTCAGCTGCTAACCAAAAGGTTGGCAGTTCAAATCTACCAGTCTCCCTTAGAAACACTATGGGGCAGTTCTACTGTGTCCTATAGGGTCAATATGAGTCAGACTTGACTAGATGGCAATGAGTGTGTTTTGTGTGTGTTAGTGCAATGAAAGGCTGGAAGTCTTTTCAGTGATTTAAAAACTGCATAGGCAATAAGTGAAGGTGATTATGATGAAGAATTTGTTGTGAGTAGGGGTTGGTTAAGAAGCCCTGGTGGAGAAGTGGTTAAAGCACTCAGCTGCTAACTGAAAGGTTGGCAGTTTGAACCCACCAGCCTCTCCACAGGAGAAAGGTGTGGCAGTCTGCTTCTGTAAAGACTACAGCCTTGGGAACCTGTGGGGCAATTCTACTCTGTCTTATAGGGTCGCTATGAGTTGGAATCAACTCTATGCCAGTAGGTTTGGTTTTTGGTTTTGGTAGGGTTTGGTTCAATGGTTTCAAAATTAGGGTAAGTTTACATAACATTAGATGGCAAACATGACAGTTGTCTGTAACCCAGATATTTGAATGTTCATAACCTGGGGACTGCCTGTACTTTATTGTGATATCCATTTACAATCTGACTGAGAGGCTTTAAACATTAAGATTTTCAAAGCTAAGTCTGAGAAATCCAATGCTCTATCTCCCATCATAAAATCAAGCTTACTTTTCCTTTCATTAGTTGTATCCCAAAGGCTACATACAGTGAGTGATCTGGTAGATTCCACTGGGGGTGGGGGGGGGGACTAAAGTCTTTCTTTGCAATATCATAACTTCAGCACAGAACTTGCCCACATAACCTGTCCTTTGGCCAAAGTGAGAACTCGACCTCTGAAACATAAGCTTATTTTTTTTTTACTAATTCGCTTAGGAATATGAGACACAATTCATCCATATACAAATGAACTGGGAGTTCACATAACCAACCAAGAATTCACTAGTAACAAGTTAGGGTCTTTCTAATTTTTTAAAGAAAATGTCCTATAACTGTGTCTGAAGCTAAAAACTGAAACAACTCATTAAAATCTATATTAAATTAGTATGAAGCAGAATAGTGACTCTGGGATCTAGTCCCAAATGTGTATTCTTAAGGAAAAATCTACCACTTATTTCAATATGATACTTTAAGTATACATATAACAGAAAAATAATAGAAATGCTAGGAACAAAGTAATTTTTTACTCAATCACTACTCTCCATCAATAGTCCACGTAATAATATCACACAACATTTAGCTTGACCTCCTTCCTTTATATGTAATTATCACCAGGAATAAGATATAACTGTATCAGTTAACAGTTTCAAATTACCTCTATGTGATAATTTATGTTAATAGCATAATAGCATAACAATGATGGATAATGTATACCAACATTTACAAATTGGTAGCCATGCATTTCAATTGCAATTCTCTTCCTATCTCTTATTAGCAGCAAAATGGAATTAACAGTGAGACCATTAGCTATCGAATTATTCTAACCTGTGGAGGCTTTACTTGGACTCCTTTTTATTTGCAGACCTATTCTAGGATTCTAAGTACAGCCAAACAGGCAGATGATATACCCAAGCCATGTACAAGTGCTGCTAATGATTTTTGTGTGGCACAGCAATGAAAATAATCAGGAGGTAATACTGGACTTTGAAGACTTGCTGTGTGGTTAAGGTCAAGAAGTGAATGCTGGTGATATTATTCTGGATTGAAATGGATTGTGTGATACAGAATGATGGGGAATGGATGAAACAAGTGAACCACAGAACAGAGATAAGGTCTGCACGCAGGTTTCCAAGGGTAGAGTTACAATTGTCGCTCATTGCATTAGGATCTTCTGGAATCCTAGTCACTCAGTACTACCTCAAAAACTTGTAATAGCTCAGAGCTCAGAATGACCCAAGGCTTGTCCCTTCCTCGTGAGGCAGGACTAGGCCTAACAGAGGCAAATCAAAACATTCTACCCAAGGTAATCTCTGGAAATGTCCAGATCAGATGTACCATGCAACATAGAGTTATTCCCAAAATCCCTCTGATGGGAGGCCATAGCAGTCACTCTAGGTATGTTACCAAATGCTTTAACTATAGCAAACTCTCATTCCTTTGTGGTGGCATCATACCTCTTTCTTTGGTAAGGCATAAAACTTGTTGTTGTTGCTAGTTGCCATTGAATTGATTTCGACTGATGGCAACCCCATGAGTGTGCTCCATAGGGTCTTTAGGGCTGTGATCTTTCAGAAGCAGGTCACCAGGCCTGTCTTTCGAGGCATCTCTGGGTGGGTTAGAACCACCAACCTTCTGGCTGGTAGTCAGGCACTTTATTTGTGCCACCCAGGGACCCTGCTTAAAACTGTGGCTGCTACCAATTCTGTGCAAAGTCTATTCTCCTAACACCACCTTCATATGGTGGGGACATCTTCATGTGCATACCTTTTACAATTTGACGTTGCTTCTTGTGCTCTCAGTACTTATTTTATAGTCAGAGACTTTTGTTGCAGAGGATGAATTGTGTAGCTGCAAGAGATTTAGGATTTTTTTTCCAAATTAAGAAACCCTAAAGGCTGTTATTTTAAAGGCTGTTATTAATAGGAAGAACTGTTTGAAAAGTCAGGAAGTTTATGCATCATAAGCTACTAGTTCCTTGTTTTTCTTTTGTATTAACCTGACATTGGAAAATTCCCTTATTGCTACTTTACCAAAAAGCTGTCTCTCGGGTCTATGGGGCTCAGTGTTTAAAAGTACTACATCTGGAGTCAGAAGGCCTGGATCTCTTTCCCCCCTACCTGGGACCCTGCAATGATCGCTTAATCTTGCTGTCCTTTAGTGAAATCTGAAAATTGAGTGCAAATTGTGCTGTGCTCATCTGAAAATAATACTACTTTGTAGCATTGCTGGGTTGATTAAATGAGATAACACATATAAAGCACTTAAAATAGTGCCTTGAACATTCATAGTAAGCACTCAGTAAATTCTAACTTACCTGTTGTTCTAACAAAGACATACACAATATAACTGGAGCGGAAGGGACTACTTAAATACTTCCAACCACAGCTGCATCGTAGATAATTACTGGACAGCTGTGGGCGGGTTGGGAATTGCAGACACAACCAAACCTCAGGTCTACAGTGGAAGAAGATAGGCTTCAATCGATCTCTTTCTTCTGTTGTACCAAATGCAGAGCCCCTTGGATTCCAGCCTGGCAACTCTTGGGTGCCATGATAGGAGACCATTCTCTACAAGAGATATCACAGTATTCTGAATTATAACAATGCCTAATATAAATCAAAGACATCTTGAGTGACAAGCCTAGGAATCCTAACTCAATTATCCTCTAAAGAAACCTTAAGTCAGTGAACTGATCTCATTCTTGGCAGAGTAAAGTAAGTACTGTAATGTATGGAGTTATTACAGTGTTACACACACATCACATGTGAGTCGAAGGCTCACCATGAATTTTCATTATGTGCATAATGCCTACAACCAGAATCCCTTAGATTTCGGCTGGGAGATTTTGGAGGCCAAAATAGGGCCTAAAGCCAGTGAGGATCAATTTGTAAAGCATTATTCCTGTTGAGTAAAATGTAATGTGTTTTTTATACAGGCAAGAAAATGCTGGGAGCTCTGCAAACTTCCCTCATTTATTCCTCCAATAAGCAATCCAACGTGCAAAAGACCACATTCCAAAGTAAAGAATATTCCTTAGAGCCAGTAACGCTACCTGGGAAGTTGTTATTAGAACAGAGGAAAAGTATTTGGTTTTAAAATGCTTGTGTGTGAATTTTGGTGGTCACTGAATCTCAAGCAGGGCAATTTAGCATTTCTGCTAGTTTAAGACAAAGATTGTTATAATTGCCAAAAATAGGCAGGAGGCAGGTTTTGTGTTTTCACCATTTTTCTCTCTGTCTGTTGTACATTGGACAGGTTTGAAGAAAACAAATCATATTTTAAAAAACCAGAGTGGAACTACAAGGCAGCACACCAGACTTGCCCACGATGTTGCATGGGGTTGTTGACAGCCTCATTCAGACTCCGAGTATTAGCTGGTACAGCTAGTGAGTGATGCTGCATAAATATGAGAATCGGTGTTGTTAGGAATTGCAGCGACTGTGATATAATTAGTAATTCATTCTGAATCCCATTCCCCAGTGGGAAGAGAAACCAAAGGGACAGAAAAAAGGAAAATATTTCATTTCAGTTCAGAAGCAATGCTTGTCGCTGACAAGGTTTTGCTATGAGGAAACTCTCAACAATCCCATCCTCCTGACACTGGCATGCAGCCAGCTGGCATTTCTGTGGGCTACATTGAGGACCAGTGAATAGCATGTGGGTGGTTGTCAACATTAGAAACAAGACAAATAGAGGGGAAAATGCACTGAGAATTATAACATCGACTTTCAGGGACTTTTTATTTCTACCCAGATGGCACAGATATCCCAAGGTATTGGTATCTACACAACAGACAGCCCAGGATAATAATGATGAAAGCCATAAAGTGGAAAAGCACTCTTACATATACACACTTAGAACAAAAAGTCAAGGCTTTGTGGATCAGGAACTGATATGGTCAGGTGTAGCGACTTTCTCACACAACAGCAGGTTTTGGGATCTTGGTTTTTAGTTTTCCTATGGATCAGGGCCACCTGAACGAGCACAAAAGAAAGACAAATAAAATGGGAATGCAATGATCTTCTTTTAGTATTTGTTTGGTTTAATATAACATGTACTCATGTGATAAAGCACACAACGAGTTACCACTATCTTTTATATCAGAAGGAAGCATTCGTTAGTTACATTGAATATTAGAAATATTTTGTAGAGTCAGTTTGGCCTCTGAACTACTGGAAGATGTATAGCCTTAAACAAAGCTTGCTTTGAGACCAAACGTGCTACCTATCATGGCAGTTTAGGATCATTTATGTTTGATTCACTTTCCCCAATTTTGACAGGAGGACAAATATAATATTTAGAAGCTGATATTTATGGATTCTTAATAAGTGAAGGTGTTATTCTAGTTTCTTTATATGTATAATCTAATTTAGTCCCCAAAACAACCCTATGCAGTAAGTACCCATTATTATCCTCATTATTATTATTCCCACTTTTTAGAGGAAGAAGTTGAGGCAAGGGTGGGGCCCAGATCACACAGTATTATATGATGCTGCCAAAATTCCAACCCAGACAGTTTGACTTCAGAGCCTGAGTCCTACTCATGGCCTCTTATGCCCTACTTCACAAGTATCTGAGATAAGGCATGTCAAGCAATGAACACAGTGACCCGGTACATCAGACGTTGTTTAATAAATAATGTTGCCGTTAGTTGCCATTGAGTTGCCTGGTTCTGTACCATCTTTGAATCCATTGTGGTGGCCATTGTGTAGTGCTTTCCAACCTAGGGAAGCCATCTTACAGCAATACATCAGATGATATTCTGTTGTGATCCTAAGGTCTTCACTGGCTAATTTTCAGAAGTGGTTAAGAGCTTGACTGCTAACCAAAATGTCAGTAGTTCAAATCTACCAGCTGTTCCCAGGAAACCCTATGGGACAATTCTACTCTGTCCTGTAGGGTCGCTACAAGTCAGGATTGACTCAACGGCAACAGATTATTTTATTTTATTTTTTAACTTTCAGAAATAGATCGCCAGGCCTTTTTTCCTAGCCTGTCTTAGTCTGGAAGCTCTGCCAAAACCTGTTCAACATGGGTGATCCTGCTGGTATTTGAAATACTGGTGGCATAGCTTCTAGCCTCATAGCATCAAGCAAATTACCACAGTAAAACAAACGGACAGATCAGTGGTAATAAATGTTAGCTATTGATATTATCATAATTAATATCATTACCACCATTATCATTATTAACTTTTCTCCTTTACTTTTGTTGGGCTTCTCAGAGAAAGAGAATACATTTATTTTAAAAATAAGATAGATGCCATAGAATCAGCAACTCAAAACGAATCAGATATGACAACGGACCTGTCGACACCTCAACAAGTGGGAGTTTTATAAGATGTCAGTGATGCAGAGAAGACTGTTCAAACGCATCTACTTGGAAAGATGGCATCCATCCCCAGTGACATGAAATAGAGCATTTACTTCCACTGTCATCTCTGAACACACTTAGGGAAGATGGATGTGTGAAGCAGAGGTAAATGTGGAGAGTACAAACAGAAGGAAGGGAATGCAAGTTACGTGCCTTAAATGTCACCTCATAATAAAGCATGAGTGTGACACAAGGATGGTGAAAACCCTAACAGACAGACGGTTATTCAGGATATTTCAAAGATATTATTTCAGAAAATAAAGAGGTAGAGACAGTAGGAGGTAAGAGGCTTTTGTTAGTGTTCAATCAGAGGCAAAAGACCTTGAATGTCTTCCCTTCTCATGCCTCTAGTAACCTGAGGTTACAAAAGGACTTTCCTTTTCAAAACATAGAGTCAGACAATGTGCGAATACTGTCCTCACTTTCCCTTCCACGAAGCGCAAGGGGCGTGTGGGTGTGATTGCCTTCCTCCCCTCATTAGTGAGCAGTTATGCACATATCCAAGAATTCCCTTCATAGAACCAACACACATCCTCTAGATCATCCAAGTCCACTCCTAGTTTTCCATTTTCTTTAGGCTTCTGATCAAGAAAAGGGGAAATCAATTAGTTTTCCATCCTCCTGCCCCAACTATTCATGCTGTGGCTCTCAAAAAACAATCAATGTAACCCATCACATAATTAAAACAAAAGACAAGAACCACATGATCTTATCAATTGATGCAGAAGAGGCATTTGACAAAGTCCAACACCCATTCATGATAAAAACTCTCAGCAAAATAGGGATAGAAGGGAAATTCCTCAACATAATAAAGTGCATTTATACAAAGCCAACAGCCAACATCATCCTAACTAAAGAGAGACTGAAAGCATTTCCCTTGAGAATGGGAACCAGACAAGGATGGCCTTTATCACCACTCTTATTCAACATTGTGCTGGAGGTTCTAGCCAGAACAATAAAGGAAGCAAAAGAAATAAAGCACACCCAAATTGGTAATGAAGAAGTAAAAGTATCTCTATTTCAAGACAGTATGATCTTATACCCAGAAAACCCCAAAGAATCCACAAGAAAACTACTGGAGCTAATAGAAGATTTCAGCAGAGGATCAGGGTACAAGATAAACAGACAAAAATCATTTGGATTCCTCTACACCAACAAACAGAACTTTGAAGAGGAAATCACCAAATATCGTTTACAATAGCCCCCAAGAAGATAAAACACTTAGAAATAAATATAACCAGACATGTATAAGATCTATACAAAGAAAATTATAAGACACTACTGCAAGAAACCAAAACAGACCTACATAAGTGGAAAAATATTACCTTGCTCATGGATAGGAAGACTCAATATTGTGAAAATGTCAGTTCTACCCAAAGCGATCTACAGATATAACATAATCCCAATCAAAATTTCAATGACATTTTTTAACGAGATAGAGAAATAAATCACCAACTTCATATGGAAAGGGAAGAGGCCCCAAATAAAAAGGATTACTGAAGAAGAACAAAGTGAGAGGCCTCATACCACCTGATTTTAGAACCTATTATACCACCACAGTAATCAAAACAATCTGGTACTGGTACAACAGATACATAGACAAATGGGAAGGAAGGAAAGGAATTGAGAATCCAGTTATAAATTCATCCACCTATAAGCAGCTGATATTTGAGTCTGTTAAATGGGGAAAAGACAGTCTCTTTAACAAATGGTGCTGGCATAACTGGATATCCATCTGCAAAAAAAATGAAACAAGACCCATACCTCACATCATGAACAAAAACTAACTCAAAGTAGGCCAAAGACTCAAACATAAAATCTAAAATGATAAAGATCATGGAAGAAAAAACAGGGACAATGCTAGGAGCCCTAAAACATGGCTTAAACAGAATACAAACCATAACTAACAATGCACAAACACCAGAAAAGAAACGACATAACTGGGACCTCGTAAAAATCAAACACGTATGCTCATCCAAAGAGTTCACCAAAAGAGTAAAAAGACAACCTACAGACTGGGAAAAACTTTGGGGCTATGACAAATCTGATCAGCTTCTAATCTCTAAAATCTAAGAGATACTACAAAACTCCAACAACAAAAAAGACAAATAACCTAATTAAAAAATGGGCAAAGATATGAACACTTCACCACATTCAGGTGGCTAACAGATATATGAGGAAATGCTCACGATCATTAGCCATTAAAGAAATGCAAATCGAAACTACAATAAGATATTATCTCACCCCAACAAAGCTAGCACTAATCTAAAAAACACAAAATAACAAATGTTGGGGAGGTTGTGGAGAGACTGGAACACTTATACACTGCTGTATAATGGTATGTACAATGGAATGTAAAATGGTACAACCACTTTGGAAATTGATTTGGTGCTTCCTTAAAAAGCTAGAAATAGAACTACCATACCATCCAGCAATCCTACTCCTTGGGATATGTCCTAGAGAAATAAGGCCCTCACACAAATAGATATATGCACACCCATGTTCATTGCAGCACTGTTCACAATAGCATAAAGTTGGAAACAACCTAGGTGCCCATCAACAAACAAATGAATAAACGAATTATGGTTCGTACACAGAATGGAATACTATGCAATGATAAAGAACAATAAAGAATCCTTGAAACATCTCACAACATGGATGAACCTGGAAGGCATTATGCTGTCTGAAATTAGTCACAAAAGGACAAATGTTGTATAAGACCACTATTATAAGAACTCAAGAAAAGGTTTAAACACAGAAGAAAACATTCTTTGATGGTTACGAGGGTGGGGAGGAAGGGAGCGGGGTATTCACTAACTAGATAGTAGACAAGAATTGTGTTAGATGAAGGGAAGGCCAACACACAGTACAGGGTAAATCAACACAACTGGACTAAACCAAAAACTAAGAAGTTCCCTGCACACAACCAAACATTTCAAGGGACAGAGAAGCAGGGGTGGGGGTCTGGGGACCATGGTTCCGGGGGATGTCTAGGTCAATTGGCATAACAAAGTTTAGTAAGAAAATATTCTGCACCCCACTTTGGTGAGTGGCATCTGGGGTCTTAAAAGCTTATAAGCTGCCATCTAAGATGCATCAATTTTTCCCAACCCACTTGGAGCAAAGGAGAATGAAGAACACCAAAGACACAAGGAAAATACTAGCCCAAAAGACAAAAGGGCCACATAAACCAGAGACCCCATCAGTCTGAGAGCAGAAGAACTAGATAGTGCCCAGCTACCACCAATAACTGCTCTGTCTGGGAACACAACAGAGAGTCCCTGACGGAGCAGGAGAAAATTGTGGTACGGGACTCATTTTCACATAAAATGGCCAGACTTAATGGTCTAAGACTGGAGGAACCCTTGGAACGTGGCCCCCGGACTCTCTGTTAACCCAGAACTAAAACCATTCCCGAAGCCAAATCTTCGGATGAAGATTAGACTGGACTATAAAACGTAAAGTAATACTCGTGAGGAGTGTGCTTCTTAGTTCAAGCAGATACAAGAGACTAAATGGGCGGCTCCTGTCCAGAGGCAGGATGGGAAGGGAGAGGGGGACAGGAGCTGGTTGGATGGACACGGGAAACCTGGAGTGGAAAGGGAAGGGTGTGCTGTCACATTGTGGGGATTACAACTAGTGTCACATAACAATATGTATATGAATTTAAAGCGTGTATATATATGTATATGTAGTAAAAAAGTTAAAGGACTGTTTCTTTTTGCATTCTTACTATACCAGTCCTTATGCCCCAGCCTGGAGTGGGTTGACAACTTTGACTGGCTGTTACACAACTATTTATTGAACTACTATTCTGTGATCAATGTTTTCAAAGCATACACTGTGTTACAAGCTTTATAAACCTTATCTTATTGAATCCTCAAAACAGCCCTGGAAGGAAAGTATTTTTCTTATCCTTATTTTAAAAATAAGGAAACTGAGATTCAAAGAGTTTAAGCTGCCCAAAAGGCATTTATCTAGCAAATGTAGGAGTCAGAATTCAGACCTAGGTCTCCTTGTCTTATAACCCAGCGCTATGAATAGAACACTTTCAAATAGGTCAATGAACTACTGGTTTTCATTTTGAAAGTCCAAGGTAGCTCTTCCATCCACCAAATTGCACCTGTAATGTGAAAAATTAGACAATTTGGTCAAAATGATCGATCATATAATACAAAGTAAATGTGGAAAATATAGAAAAGTAAGATAGGAAGGAAAGGAGGGAGGGAGGAAGGGAGGAAGAAAAAAATGATACACAATACAAAGTCCCAAAGACAAATTGAGAGTTTGGTAGAGTCACTCTTCTTGTGGTTTCCTGACTGTTTGCAGTCAGGTCAAAAAAAAAAAAAATTTTTTTTTTTTTTTGACTTATACTTAGGAATCTGGACAAAGAAATCTTTACAGGAGACAGGGTATTAATTAAGGCAGAGCTCTGGAATCACATTGCTGGGTTTACACAATGCTTGTACATAATAAATGCTTGAGAAATGGTAGCTGTTGTTGTTATTACTACTTTAGATAGTTTTCTTTAACAGATCTAACCATCCCCCCGAGCTCGCCGCCTCATTCTGTAACAGGAAATAAAGTTTGAATCCAACTAATAAGTGCCTCCTGATCCATTTAATTAACGGTACCTTAGGTAATTGTCTCTTTTATATAAATTGTCTCTCAGATTCTGCAGGAAATATCCAACGAAATAGAAAAAGTTATGTAATTAAAAAAAAGCAGTATTTAAAATTGTATCAACACCTTGATTACCGAGACACAAAATTAAGCAAATTAAAAAAAAAAAAAAACTGTAAAACAAATACCAAAAGAGAGAGAGGCAGAGATAGGAGTTAATTGTGAGGATGATAAGACTATTGGTAGTACTCAAGTGCTTAAAAATCTGTTTTCACAGCTTTTTAAGGATATAGCAATGTTATAATTTAAAAAATAAATAGCTACAACAACTCACAGGCACATGAAAAACGCAGACTTCCTTTAATGTTATCTGTCTTTTACTAAATTGTGAAGACCACGGGGTTTTTTATTCATCTTTATACCCCTAGCATTCAGAGAAGCGAAAAAAAATCCAATGCTGTTGAGTTGATTCCAACTCATAGCGACCCGATAGAACAAAGTAGAGCCGCCCTGTAGGGTTTCCAAGGAGTGGCTGGTGGATTCGAACTGCCAACATTTTGGTTAGCAGCCAAACGCTTAACCACTGTGCAGCACAATGCCTGGCATTTAGTAGGTACTCAGTAACATTTGTTGAACCTTTTAAAAATATTACCCAGAGCCCTAACTCAACTTTTATTATCACTCAACGCCAAAGGAAGTGCACTTATGTTTGATCTTTCGTCAGTGGCATAAATGACCACTGAAAGCTAACACTCGTATACCAATCCAGGTCAGGCACTGTGCTAGTGCTTAACATGTGTTGTCTCATTCAATCCATCCGATAGCCCCATGAGCTAGTGCCATCATCTTCGTTATTCTTTTTACAGTTGAAGAAATGGAAGCCTAGAAAGTTTGAGTTATATGTGAAGGTCACACAGCCAAGGGTAAGTTGCAGAGTTGGAATTCCAGTCTGCCTGATGTCTAAGATGGTGCTCTTAACATCAGCTATTTTGCCTCTCACATCAGTGATCCCTGGACTCAAGCACCTTACATATAATTCGTACACAGTATAAGTAGATTGTTGATGACACTCTTCTCTGAGTTGTTACAATAGATCTGCACTGTTCGACATAGTCACTGCTAGTGTGACGTGAGATGTGCTGTAAGTATAAAATGCACACTAGGTTTTGAAGGCTTAGTATGACACAAAGAATGTAAAATATCTTGTCACTAACTTTCATGTTGATAAGAGGTTGAGATGATAATATTTTGGATATATTGGGTTAATTAATTTCACCAACCCAAATAAAGACTGTAGTTCCTTTAATAATAGTATACCAGTATTAATTTCTTAGTTTCGATAAATTTACTATAGTTTTTTCAGTATGTTAACATTGAGAGAACCTGACTGAAGGGTGTTGGGGACACTGCACTATTTTTATGACTTTTTTATATGTCTAAATTTATCTCAAAATACAAAATTACAAAGCTAATTCCATCTGTTTCTTTTTATGTTTTGAAAACGTGGCTTCTAGAAAATGTAAAAGTATACATGCAGCTCACAGTATATTCCTGTTGGACAGCGCAGCAAAAGAACATCAAGTTACAGTAAGAACCAAGATAACCTGTATTCAGTTCTGCACTATCAGTCGCAACTAAGGTCTATTTAGAGATAGTTCAGTTTACTTAATAAACAGTTTTATTGTTGGAAAGCTAATTGGGCCATCAGTTAATGCAGCCCCATAACACCACTAAACCAAGGTGAATGATGGTTTGGACTCATAGGTTGTTCAGTCAATCTACGATTCCAGGCAGAAATACACTAAAATTCTTCCTGGAAGAAAGCCCTATTCCTTACAGTCTCCTGTGGACATTTCCACCACCTCCCATAGGAAATTGCTCCAGCTCCTCACAGCATTAACTTCAGGAAATTTTCCTCTGGGCTTTAATAAGTAAATATGTTGATTTTATGGACTTTTATTTCTTTATTTCTTTCATATTTCCTAGAATTGTGAAGGAGGCAAACTAGCACACACACACAAAAAAAGTCTGAGGGCAAAGAATGGGTTTTCTTTTTTGTGCCTGCATGAAAGTGTTGTGAGTTAGTGCTCATGCTTGAATAATTATACTTGGCATCACTAAGTCTAGTATAGGAAAATGTGAAAGAAAATGCATTAACAAGCTCTCATTTACACTTAAATGGAGAGCAGAATGAGAAAGTACTATAAACTGAGCAAAATTAGTAACTCACATTAGACCATGCGTGTATCTATGGAAGCAGTGTGGTAAGCCTAGCACAGCAGTAGACTCTGAGTCAAGAGATCTGCATTCTAGTCCTACCTCTTCCTAATAAGTCTCCAAAATGTCATGAATTCTCAGCAGCCTCACTTGTAAAAGGAGAAGACAGGATTAGGCAGACTTCAATGTTTTCAATTCACAAGGCATCCCATGGGTAGGTCACGAAATCAATTTCATGGGTCGAGAGCAACTTTTTAAAAATAGAGCAGAATAAAAAAAGATATCAGACTGTGCTGTACATATTCAGGGTCAACATTTTTTCATGAAACTATTGTTACATGTTTGTGGGTTGTTGTTGTTGTGTGCTGTAGAGTCAATTCTGACTCATAGCAACCCTATAGGACAGAATAGAACTGTCTCATAGGGTTTCCAAGGCTGTAAATCTTTATGGAAACAGACTGCCACATCATTCTCCTGCAGAGCAACTGGTGGATTCAAACCACCAACCTTTCAGTTAGCAGCCAAGCGTTTAATCTCTGTGCCACTAGGGCTCCTTCGTTTGTGGGTAGGGATATATATATATTTTTCTGTAATATACTGGATCATGACATAAAATATATATCACTGTGGATAATGGTAAAAACATTTGAGAAACACTGTTTTAAATGAAGTCTAGCATTTCCCATGAAAGGATTCCTGGTGGTACAGTGATTAAGACTTAGCTGCTAACCGAAAGGTCAGCAGTTCAAACCCATCAGCCGCTCTGCAGGAGAAAGATGTGGCAGTCTGCTTCTGTAAAGATGTATAGCCTTGGAAACCCTACGGGGCAGTTCTACTTGTCCTGCAGGGTCACTGTGAGTTGGTTAGAGTTCCTCATATCTCTGAAATGGGTTAGGGTTCCTCATATCTCTGAAATATTTTATATACATATGAACTGGTCAAAACTAGATACAAACCATTTGCAAGCAATGAATCCAATGTATAAGTCTCCTCAGTCTCTACCAGAACAATAGAGGAGGCAGTTCTAATGCCTATAAAAATGGCCACAATCAGTTCCTTCCCTCTTTGTACACACACACTGCCCCTCCATCTTTTAAGAAGTTAGCGATTTCCCCTTCCCTGAATCTAGGCTAGCCTTGTGACTTGCTTTGGTCAGTTCAGTGTAGCGGAAGCGACGTTCTAGAACAAGGCATGGCCTTAAGAGGACTGGAAGATTTTGCTTTCTCCCTCTTGAAAGCCAGCCACCACGTAAGAAGTCAGACTTCTCTGTGACTATGATGCTGTTACAAAGATGAGACATGAAGAGGCCATGTGGAAAGGGAAAGATGCCAGCTCCCAGCTGTTCCAGGCATACTAGCAGAGGTGGCAGATATGTGAATGAGGGTGCCATCTTAGTTATTCCATCTTCAATTCCACATGGAGCAGAAGAACCATCTCACTAACTTAATCCAGATTGTTGAATAAGGAAAAATAATAAAATGTCTTTTTAAGAGACTACGTTTTTGAATAGTTTGCTACACAATAATAAATAACCTGAACAATAGCCATGGAATTGTTGTAAAAGATCTGTGGATTACAGGGGCTCAATGCTTTTTCACTTGTAACAAGAACTCAGTTTATTCTATAGGGTTCATTTCATAGCAGACAATGTCAATATTTATCAAGTATTTCTTGGGAATACTGGTAAATCATAGAAACTGCAATGCAAATTGCAGCGTGCTGCTAGCAACACAGGGAATATAGTGAATTCAGGATAAGATTATAAGATCTCAGACAGCATAATTTACATTCCTGTAAATAAAGAATTTCAGAGATCTTATTTGCCATGTTGTTAAATTTGCTGAAGTGTGGATAGAGACAAATGTTCTAGAAGGTACGAGGTGAAGGAAAATCTGTGCTTCTAGACTTTTCTTCTGACACACAACTCAATGCACAAAAGTGAACACTGAAACATAGCAAATTATTCACAAGTGACAGGCTTTTCATTTGTACCCACAGCTGCTGTTAAGGACCACCACTGCCTCAGCTTGATCCAATTACTGCATTGTGTACCTCATCACACAGCTTCGTTGTGTTCCTCCCCTGTCCTAGGATCTGTGCCTCATTAAGATAAGATCCGACAGGCACAGTCAATGCCGAGTTAGAGCTGGTGGCTTCTCTTTATTTGGGTACAACCGTGAGTTCCGTGCACTTATATTCAGTGACACAAAACGGAGGGTGCCCTTTTCAGGTGAAATTTTCATTGACTCTGCTGTTATTTATCACAACCTGGGCATCTAAACAAGTAAAAATTTCTAGGCTCTTTCATCAAAAACATCTCATGCCCCTTAAACCTCATTTCATGAGGATAAAGTGCTGGTTCTTGATTAGAAAAATCTCTCTAATGAGGAGGATATAAATTCAAATGGTGTTTTGTGACATGGGTCAAAATATTCTCCTTTATTTTAGTATTCTTGCTGCTCTCCCGAAGAGCCATAAATAACAATAAATAATAATACAGGCTCTTGTCAAGAAAACTCAGCTCCTTCACCTTTAGTGAGCTTGATTTCTTTTCAAACTGACAAGGAATCAGTTCCTGACTGTCTGCCTTCATTTATTCCTCACACTTCAGATCTGCCTTTTGCACTGGCGCACAGCATAGTCCATATGGAAATAAAATACATCCACATGTGAAATGAGACTGCCTTCCCTCACTCTTATTTGTTTCCAATATGATATATTTATTTCAGTGACAAGGTCCAATGGCTAAAGACCTAGTAAGACCAGCGCTAAACAGGCAGAGAAAGGATTGAAGTGATTCCCCGGTTACTCAGGCAAAAGTAGCAGAAGGAAAAAGCAGTCCCAGGGGCCTGGTAGGTTCCGCCTGAATTATCTAGATAATTGCTGCAACCCTTTACTTTGACAATGGAGACCTGGACTAAAATTGCATAAGCCAACAGAAGTTTATTTAAGTAAGTTTCCACATTCCATTAGTAATGACAGCAATGAAAGTGAGTGGAGGTATGTGTCAGGATGCAGGTAGAGACCTCTAATTCCATTACCGTGATGTTTGTGGCATATGTGCAAAGTGTGACAGAGTTAAATTCTAAATTGAATGAAGAGAAAAAATAATGCTAGCCCGAGGCACCCCTTTTTCTTCTGCCCAAAGTTAGAGTGCTGGAGGGCTCCATGCTAAGCCCTGTTCTCTTTTTTACCTACATTATCCCCTTAATAATTTCATCCATCCCCATGATTTTAAGTACCATTTATACTCCCAAATTTATCGCTCCAGCTGGGACATCCCCCTGAGCACACACTTAACATACCATTGCATAAATAGCTGCTTATTTTCAGTGTTATTACTATGTACTTTCACTCTTCCTACCACTAATTGGGTGCTTTCTGTGGCACGTACTGGAGTCCCTGGATGGTACAAGTAGTTGATGCTCTCAGCTGCTAAACAGAAGGTTGGAGGTTAAGTCCACCCAGAGGCACCTTGGAAGAAAGGGATGGCCATCTACTTCCAAGAAATCAGCCACTGAAGACCCCTTGGAGCACAGTTCTTCACTGACACACATGGAGTCCCCATGAGTTGGAATTGACTTGATGGCAACTGGAAAAAAAAAAAAAAAGCCTGGTACTAAAACATTTGCAGGCATGATCTCATTTAATTCTCACAAGTAAGGAGTAAAAAAAAAAAGGAGTAGAAACTATAATTACACTTTCTTACAGATTTAAAAACAAAACAAAACTGAGGCTTCCAGAGGTTATGTGACCTGTCCAGCACTTTACAGCTATGAAGGAATGGGACTGGGATTGAAGAGCAGATCTGACTCGCGAGTCTCTCTTTAAAATACACTGCTTCTTTACTATGTTTTCTATTTCTTCTACACGTTTGGAAATTAGCGTTTATTACTTCAAATTGGCTTCATTATTATTTTTTATTATTATTTTTAAAGTCCTGCCTCTTCCCTCTCTAATGCCAGCCCTTATATCGGGTGCCCTGTCTGGCATCTCTGCATGTTTAGCTCCAGCAAAGCCTTGACATTACATTCATTATTATTGTGGTGCTGTTTTACAGAAAGCCAACATCACAATTAATAGCCTGGCTAGAAGCCTAAGTCAAGAGGTTTAAAAGAGCATCTTCACTAATCAGGATTTTAACCTGTTACTCAGGTCTTTAAAAAGCTATAGAACATGTCGCCCGTGCTGTTCCTGATTTATAGGAGGATAACGAGATTCTCTGGCTCCCTCTCCAGAATACACTTTGTGGAGATACACAGAAACTAAATATTAAATGCAGATCAGATTCCTTTAACTCTGAAAATTGTATTTTGGAGGTCACAAGGCCAAAATCTAGGAGATCAGCCTAGAAAGCCTTTTGAGGGTAGAGATTTATTATTTGTGGAACCAAAGATGTAATCAAAGGACTTGTCCCTACCACTACCGGGGATCAGCCTCTTGTCTTAAGGGCTTTTTTCTTTCTTTTTTTCTGTTTTCAGCTTTTGTCGCATTGTTCTGTCATTTAGTGTCAAATGGGGCAAGTTCTTTTTCCATTGTAACTAATCATTGCTGACATGTAGTTAAAAATCTTTTACCCTAGAGAGTCTGCCCATGGTGTTTTAGGTCAACCTCACCCTGGTGAAAAGACCATACACGGTGTCTCTGAGTCTGGGATCTAAAAATACAAGTTTCTTGTATGCTGACACTTTATAGTACATTAGGCTGGGTCATCTCTCGCTGAGTTAATATGCTGTCTCATGGGCCTACAGCAAGTGGATCTCTGGATTTGTTCATAAGCTTTCAGGGATGCAGCAAATGCAAGGGGACCTCACAGAGTCTCTACCCCTTACCAGGCCTTGGGAAAGACTTCAGTATGGCAACTGGCTTTCTCTTGACTTTTTGAGGTAGTCACCTAACAGTTCAATACTAGGAAACCATGGTGGTTTTTTATTTGTTCGTATTTTTTATTAGTTTTTCTAGATTTTGGTTCTTTTTTTGTGTGTAAAGAAATGCTATCAGTTTTGAAAAAATCAGGTTTATTGAGATATAATTTATATACAGTAAAATTCATCATTTTTGGTGTACAATTCTATAAATTTTGACAGACATGCAGTCCCCGGGTGGTGTAAATGGTTAATGCACTTGGCTGCTAACTGAAAGGTTGGGGGTTCGAGTCCACTTAGTGGCACCTCGGAAGAAAGTCCTGATGATCTACTTCTGAAAAATCAGCGGTTGAAAACCGTATGAAGTACACGTCCATTCTGACACACGGGGGATAGTCGTGAGTCAGAGTTGTTTTGACCACAACACCAACATATTCACCCAGATTCACTCATGCCTCTTTTGAGTCAGCCCCTCTGTGCAATCGCAGCCTTAACACCACGGATCTGTTCTCTGTCCTTACAGATTTCCTTTTGGAGAATGTCATATGTGGAATCAGGTAGTATGAACCCTTTTGAGTCTGGCTTTTTTCACTTACCATATTAAACTTGAGATTCATCTATAGAGTGTATATCAGTTTGTTTTTTTTTTTTTGCTCAATACTATTCCCTTGTATGGATGTACCATAGTTTACCCATTTACCAGCTGAAGAACATTTAGGTTGTTTCCAGTTTCTGGCAATTATCAATAAAGCCACTATAAACATGTGCGTGGAGGTTTTTGTGTGACCATATGTTTTTATTTCTTCAAGGTAAATATGGAGTGTTGGATCTCATGGTGAGTATATATTTAACTTTATAAGCAACTGCCTGTTTTACAAAATGACTGTACATGATCACCATTCCTAATCACCCATGTATCAGAGGTCTAGTTGCTCTGTATCCTTCTCAGCACTCGGTCAGTTCAGTTTTTTTTGCTTGCTTGTTTTGCTTTGTTCTAAGCCTTTCTAATCTAATTTGAGTGAAGTGGTACCTCATTGTGGTTTCAATTTGCATTTCCCTGAAGACTAATTTTCATTTGCTTTTTTGCTTCTTCTTTGGTGAGTTTCAGTTCAAATCTTTTGCCCATTTTTTAATTGAACGTTGCTTTTCTCATCATGGAGTCCCTGGTAGTGCAAGCGGTTAACGCACTTGGCTGCTAACCAAAAGGTCGGAGGTTCGAGTCCACTCAGAGATGCCTCAGAAGGAAGCCCTGCTGTTCTACTTCCCAAACATCAGACCGAGGAAGCCGTTTGGAGCACAGTGCCGCTCTGACATATATGGGGTCACCATAAGGTGGAGTGGACTCAATGGCAGCTAGTTTTCCTTATTATTGATTTTTTAATATTCTTTATATATTCTGGATACAAGCCCACGACAGTTCAGAGTCATTCAAAAAGATCAAGTTTTATGGTCTGTTTACACAATGGAATACTATGCAATGATTAAGAACAATGATGAATCTGTGAAACATTTCATAATATGGAGGAATTTGGAAGGCATTATGCTGAGTGAAATTAGTCAGTTGCAAGAGGACAAATAGAGGACAAATATTGTATGAGACCACTATCATAAGAACTCCAGATAAAGTTTAAACACAGAATAAAATATTCTTTGATGGTTATGAGGGTGGGGAGGGAGGGAGAGGGATATTCACTAAGTAAATAGTAGATAAAACATTTTTTAGGTGAAGAGAAGGGCAACACATAACACATGGATAGACAGCACAACTAGACTAAACCAAAAGCAAAGAAGTTTCCTCAATACAACCAAAAGCTTCAAAGGCCAGGGTAGCAGGGACAGGGGTCTGGGGACCATGGATTCAGGGGGCATCTATGTCAACTGGCATAACAAAATGTATTAAGAAAAAGGTCTGCATTCCACTTTGGTGAGAGGCATCTGAGGTCTTAAATGCTAGCAAGCAGACATCTAAGATGCATAAATTGGTCTCAACCCACCTGAAGCAAAGGAGAATAAAGAACGCCAAAGACACAAGATAAATACAACCCCAGGAGACAGAAAGGGCCACATAAATCAGAGACTCCATCAGCCTGAGATCCGAAGAACTAGATGGTGCCCAGCTACCACCAATCACTGCCCTGATAGGGAACACAACAGAGAATCCCTGATGGTGCAGGAGAACAGTCGGATGCAGATCTTAAATTCTTGTAAAAAGACCAGGCTTAATGGTTACAGTCCCTGGGCCCTTTGATAGCCCAAGATTGGAACCATTCCTGAAGCCAACTCTACAGACAGGTGTTGGCCTGGAATATAAGATAGACAATGATGCTGGTGAGGAGTGAACTTCATCGCTCAAGTAGACACATGTGACTCTGTGGGCGACTCCTGTCTGGTGGCGAGATGAGAAGGAAGAGGGGAACAGGAGCCAGTTGAATGGACATGGGGAACACAGGGTGGAGAGGAGGAATGTCCTATCTCATTAAGGGGAGAGAAGCTGGGAGTGCATGGTGGGGCGTGTATGGCTTTTTGTTTGACTTGATTTGTAAGCTTTTACCTAAAACACAATAAATTAATTAAAAAAAAAAAAAGATCAAATTTCACCTGTCGTTTACTTACCTCCCCTTTCAGCGGAAGCATGGCAAAAGCAAGATGACACATACCTTTTGTGTTTGAAAAAGGTAAAAGGGATCAAATGTAGATACCATCACTTTTGTATAACAACGCTTTTCCTTTAATCTTTAGGAAACACCACTTAATGAAGTAAACTGTCCCAGGGCTCAGTCCTTGGTCCTTTCTTCTTTATTACACTCACTTACTTAGTGATCTCATTTAGTCTATGGCTTTAAACATCATCTCTATGCAAGCGTATCAATAATCATATGGATTGGTTGTCAGTTTGATGAACTTCTTGCATGGGTGGTGTTGACAAAGTCGGAATATCCCTTAAAGTACATGTTTGGCTCCCCCAGTGTCATTTTGAAATATGTTGGGATAAATATTTTTTCTTTGTGTGTGTGGAAACCTATTTCCAAAATCACAAAGGAAGACAGTGGTAACATATGATTTTGTATACAAATATTTATTTTATAGACAACTTTTCAGGAACATTCAGTGCATAAAGTCAAGTAGATCTATATATCCTCCATTCTAAATCTGCTGTACTTCAGTTCTCTTCATCTCAGTTGATGGCACTTCTATCCTTCCAGTTTCTCAGGCAAAAAAAACTTGGAAGTCATTCTTGGCTACTCTCTCTAGCATCCTGTATCCAGCCCACTTGGAATGCTATTGTCTCTACTTCGAGTATGTATCAAGAGTATAAATACTCCTAAAAGTTCCACTGTGATAGCCTGACTCTAGACGCCATCAACTTTCACCTGGATTACTGCAGTATTCACTCAGGAGTTCTATCTGCTTCCTCCCTTGTCCCCCACATGTTGCTGTCAATGTGGCAACCTGAAGAGCCAATTAAAAATGTAATTCAGGCCATTTTACTCTACTGAAAACCTGAAGTGGTAAAATTCAAAGCCAAGTCCTCACAATGGTCTACAAGGCTCTGCATGACCCATTCCTTCTCCCATTATCTCTGAATTTCTTTCTGAAAACACTTTAGAGCTCTGTTATTATCACCAAATTCCAACATCATATTGTTCATGTAAGTTAAAATTAAATGATAGGAATGAGAAGATGGATTACTAATGTCAAGTGTACAGTGAGTTAATCATAAAGCTAACAACAGAATTTAGCTTTCCTTGCTCGGTCCTAATGCTATATTCCAGCTACCAGATATTCTGCCTTCTCAGAGGCTACAATAACTTTATTAAAATTAAAAAAAAAAAACAGTTGCTGAGTCAGCCCGGACTCATGGCAACCCCTCTGTGTCAGAGTAGGGCTATGCTCCATAGGGTTTTCAGTGACTGACTTTTTGAAAGTAAATTGCCAAACCTTTCCAGGGTTTCTCTGGGTGTACTAGAACCTCAAACCTTTCAGTTAGGAGCTGAATGCATCAATAGTTTCACCAACCAGGGACTCCCAAAATTAAAAATAGCTCCTATTTATTAACTGCTTACAGTTTCTGAAAACTTGGTAGATATTCTCTTTAATCTTCTCAATAACCCCGTATGATAGCTTTAAAGTTCCATTCACTTTTGAAGTGAGGAGCTTGAGACTCAGGACTGTAGGTGACTTCCTTCAGGCCACACAGATATCAAGTAAAGGACTGAGGAGAACTTAGGTCTGCCACGCTCCAAAGCCCATCTAATCGTTGCCCTTCCTTTCTTTCCTGTGCCAAAGGTAGGTCAAAAATTGAAGAAAAAAAAAAAGGTTATTCATCTTAGATTTCTTATAAAAAAAGATACTAAAGGTAAACTATTTTATGCTTTGTAAAATCTTCACAATTTTTTACACATGCTTTTGTCCTTCATCCTTTATTTTATTTTTATTTTTGCTCGTGCCCAGCCAGATGGCAAAGACCCTATAGCCTTGGGAGAAATGCTGCCAGTGAAAATACTGAACCTGTGAGGGAATGGTGAATTTACAGGAGATGAATCAAGTTCTCCTACGCTGGAAACCAGCCAGCCTGATCGATATATAGATCTACTTGGCTTTATGCAGCGAATGTTCCTGAAAAGTTGTCTATAAAATAAATACTCGTATAAAAAATCATATATTCCCACTGCTTTTCTTTGTGATTTTTAGAAATGTGTTCCCACGCACACAAAGAAAAATATTTACCCCAACATATTAAAAAATGATGCTGGGGGAATCAAACATGCACTTTAAGGAATATTCTGGCTTTGTCAACACCACTCACGCAAAAGTTCATCAAATGGACAATGAATCCATATGATCATTGATAGTTCTGCAAAAGCACAGCTATGTCAAAATACACAGTCAATCATTGCTCAAATATTTAAACAGCCTCCCTAGGCCTTAGTATTGGATATTTAACAAAACCCAGTAGAAATAAATGAAAATACTTCCAGAGGAGTAGATGTCCCCTGCTTTGCAGCTAATAATTAAGCCGCTACTACCCCTTTAACTAACCATACACTCGTTTGCCAATCAATAAATATTTCTGAACTTTAATGAGTGTGTAACTGATGAAAAAGAGATTCTTTGTCTCTTAACTGATAAGGACCATTGTAGTGTCACCTGAGATAGCAGTAATCTACTTGCTACTTCAATATAGCCCTGAAAACTTTAAAGTAAGATATAGATATCAGAATGTGGCCTCAGTGTGTTAGCTACATACATACGATTCTGTGCAACCTGGGAGATTCATATTTGAGAGAATCTTGATTGTTTCCTGAATAAAATGCGAATAGTAATACCAACCCCATGGAGTCATCCATAGAATTAAATATTAATTTGCTCTCAGGTATTCTCTAATTTAAACTTCATCATTCATATAAGTATTATCTACCACAATCTGACAGATTTATAGACTGAGGATTGAGAGGCTAGATAATTTACTCAGTGTCAGGAAGCTAGTCGTTGTTAGGTTAGATGCCCTGGAGACGGTGCTGACTTACAGCGATTCTATGTAAAACTGAACAATACACTGTCCCGTCCCTCGTCCCTCGCCATCCTCACAATCACTGCTGTTTGAGCCCTTGTTGCAGCCGCTGAGTTAGTCCATCAAGTTAAGGGTCTTCCTCTTTTTTGCTGACCATCTACTTTACCAGGCATGATGTCGTCCCTCCTGATAATATGTCCAAAGTACGTGAGACAAAGTCTCACCAACCTTGCTTCTAAGGAGCATTCTGGCTGTACTTCTTCCAAGACAGATTTGTTCTTTATTTTGGCAGTCCACGATATATTCAATGTATTCAGGCAGTTAGTAGGATTTGAATTAGGTCTTTCTTAAGTCAAAGACTATGACTTCCTTTTGGGCAGAGCAATTAACTTATAATGCCTTAAATAAGTTTATACATGTATTGAAAAATTTATTGATCAACAACCAAGTATTCATCAAATGAATGAATGAATGAATATTGTTTTTGTCAGGTGCCGTCAAGTAAGTTCTGACTCACAGCAACCCTATGTACAACAGAACAAAACACTGTCCGATCCTGCCCCATGCTCACAATCGTTGCTATGCTTAAGCACATTGTTGCAGCCACTGTGTCAATCCATCTCACTGAGGGTCTTCCTCTTTTTCGTTGACCCCCTACTTTACCAAGCATGATACCCTTCTCTGGAGACTGATCTCTCCTGACAACATGTCTGAAGTATATAAGACGTAGTCTTGCCATCCTTGCTTCTAAGGAGCATTCTGGTTGTACTTCTTCCAAGACAGACTTGTTCATTTTTTTGGCAGTCCATGGTATATTCAATATTCTTCGCCAACTCCACAATTCAAAGGCAACATTTCTTCTTCGGTCTTCCTTATTCATTGTCCAGCATTCAAATGCATATGATGCAATTGAAAATACCATGGCTTGGGTCAGGCACACTTAGTCTTCCAGTTGACGTCTTTGCTTTTCAACACTTTAAAGGGGTCTTTTGCAGCAGATTTGCCCAACGCAATGCATCTTTTGATTTCTTGACTGTTGCTTCCATGGGTGTTGACTATGGATCCAAGTAAAATGAAATCCTCGATAACTTCAATCTTTTCTCTCTTTATCATGATGTTGCTTATAGGTCTAGTTGTGAGGATTTTTGTTTTCTTTATGTTGAGGTGTAATCCGTACTGAAGAGTGTGGTCTTCGATCTTCATCAGTAAGTGCTTCAAGTCATCTTCACTTTCAGTAAGCAAGGTTGTGTCATCTGCATAACACAGGTTGTTATGAACCTTCCACCAATCCTGATGCCTCATTCTTCTTTATATAGTCTAGTTTCTCAGATTATTTGCTCAGCATACAGACTGAATAGGTATGGTGAAAGGAAACAACCCTAATGCCCATCCCTCCTTACTTTAAACCACTCAGCATCCTCTCGTTCTGTCTGAACAACTGCCTCTTGATCTATGTACAGTTTCCTCGTGAGCACAATTAAGTGTTCTGGAATTCCCATTCTTCGCAATGTTATCTATGATTTGTTATGGATCCACACAGTCGAATGTCTTTGCACAGTCAGTAAAACACAGGTGAACATCTTTCTGGTATTCTCTGCTTTCAGACAAGACCCATCTGACATCAGCAGTGATAACCCTGGTTCTATGTCCTCTTCTGAATCCAACCTGAATTTCTGGCAGTTCCCTGTCTGCAGCCGCTTTTGAATGATCTTCAGCAAAAGTTTACTTGCATGTGATATTAATGATACTGTTCAGTAATTTCCACATTCCGTTGGATCACCTCTGTTGGCAATAGGCGTAAATATGGATCTCTTTCCAGTTGGTTGGCCAGGTAGCTGTCTTCCAAATTTCCTGGCACAGACAAGTGAGCACTTCCAGTGCTGCATCAGTTTGTTGAAACATCTCAGTTGGCATTCCATCAATTCCTGGAGTCTTGTTTTTTGCCAATGCCTTCAGTGCAGCTTGGACTTCTTCCTTCAGTACCATTGGTTCCTGATGATATGCTACCTCTTGGAATGGTTGAACTTCCACCAATTCTTTTTGGTATAATGACTCTGTGTATTACTTCCATCTTCTTTTGATGTTTACTTCACCATTTAATATTTTCCCCACAGAATTCTTCTGTATTGCAACTCGAGGCTTGAATTTTTTCTTCAGTTATTTCATGTTGAGAAATGCCAAGCGTGTTCTTCCCTTTTGGTTTTCTATCTCCAGCTCTTTGCACATTTTGTTATAATACTTTACTTAGTCTTCTCAAGTTGTGTTAAGTTCTTTTACTTCATCATTTCTTCCTTTTGCTTTAAGGAAGAGCTTCCTCCTAAAAGTACAGCCGATCTTAATGACGTGGATGGAGTCAAGCTTTCAGGACCTTCGTTTGCTGATGTGGCATGGCTCAAAATGAGAAGAAACAGCTGCAAACATCCATTAATAATCAGAACCTGGAATGTACAAGGTATGAACCTAGGAAAATTGGAAATCATCAAAAATGAAATGGAACACATGAAGATAAATATTCTAAACAAGTGCAAGTTTCGAGCCTCTTCTGACATCCATTTTTGTCTTT
This sequence comes from Elephas maximus indicus, assembly GCF_024166365.1. Classification (NCBI taxonomy): domain Eukaryota; kingdom Metazoa; phylum Chordata; class Mammalia; order Proboscidea; family Elephantidae; genus Elephas; species Elephas maximus. The sequence goes on from NC_064821.1 coordinate 143,738,287, forward strand.
TCTTTCTTCTTTATCTTTTTAATTACTTCTTGCTTTCGTCATGTATGATGTCCTTGATGTCATTCTACAACTTGTCTGGTCTTCTGTCATTGCTGTTCAACGTGTCAAATCTATTCTTGAGATGGTCTCTAAATTCAGGTGGGATATACTCCAAGTCATATTTTGGCTTTCCTGGACTTGTTCTCATTTTTTTCAGTTTCAGACTGAACTTGCATATGAGCAATTGATGGTCTGTTCCACAGTCAACACCTAGCCTTGTTCTGACTGATGATATTGAGCTTTCCCATCGTTTCTTTCCACAGATGTAGTCGATTTGATTCCTGTGTATTCCATCTGGTGAGGTACACATGTATAGTCGCCGTTTATGTTGGTGAAAAAAGGTATTTGCAATGGAGAAGACACTAGTCATGCTATCTGCAGCATTGTCTCTATCACCAAGGCCATATTTTCCAACTACTGACCCTTCTTTGTTTCCAACTTTTGCATTCCAATCACCAGTAATTATCAATGCATCCTAATTGCATGTTCAATCAATTTCAGACTGCAGAAATTGGTAAAAATCTTCAATTTCTTCATTTTTGGCCTTAGTGGTTGGTGTGTAAATCTGAATAACAGTCGTATTAACTCATCTTCCTTGAGGCATATGGATACTATCCTATCTTCAGGATAGATCTTGAAATGTTCTTTTCGACGATGAATACAATGCCATTCCTCTTCAAATTGTCATTCCTGGAGTAGTAGACCATATGATTGTCCAATTCAGAATGGCCAGTACCAATCCATTTCAGCTCACTAATGCCTCAGATATCCATCTTCTTGTGTTCCATTTCATTTTTGATGATTTACAATTTTCCTAGATTCATACTTTGTATATTCTAGGTTCTGATTATTAATGGATATTTGCAGCTGTTTCTTCTCATTCTGAGTCCTGCCACGTCAGAAAATGAAGGCCCTGAAAGCTTGACTCCATCCACGTCATTAAGGTCGATGGTACTTTGAGACGGCAGTTCTTTCCCAGTCATCCTTTCAGTGGCTTCTAACCTGGGGTCTTGTCTTCCGGCACTATATCAGACAATGTTCCCCTGCTATTCATAAGATTTTCACTGGCTAATTCTTCTCAGATGTAGACTGCCAGGTCCTTCTTCCTAGTCTGTTTTAGTCTGGAAGCTGAGCTGAAACCTGTCCACCATGGGTGACCCTGCTTGTATCTGAATACCAATGGCATAGCTTCCAGTATCACAGTGAAACGCAAGCCCCCACAGTACAACAAACTGACAGACACATGGTGAAGAATAAGTATGGTAATTGTGTGCAGATTTATGCAATGAGAACTCTATTATACATTGTAGCCAGTGGGACAAATATATCCTTAATGAAAACTTACCATCCATAACCAGTTATCAAAGAATTAGAAGAAACAGAAATACTGAAACATGACTAATCCTATCCTGAATATATCTTACTTTTTCTTGGGATGAATGCAGAGGTTTCCTAGACAAATTTATTTATTTAAATAAGAACTATTGGCTTTGGAAATTGTTCATCAAGTCAGACTATTCAGTGCAGAAACAAATGTGTCAGTGCTTCACAATCATACTATTTCTGAAAAATAAAGCCATCATAGTTATAAATACGGGCAAACATTGTCAAATTTTCTAATATAGTGTGAGAAAACGCTTGTATTGTTACTAAAACACTGAATTATTTGAATTATTAATAGATTCGTTTTCTAGAGTGTTGACATTTTGGTTGATTTTGAATGGCCCTTAATGGAATGGGGTTTTGCATTCTGGCTGGGTTGGCAGGCTAATTTACACACCCGACTCTTAGACATACTAAAGCCATTATCATCCAGGGCTGGGAATTCCCAGTGAGAGTACTCTTTCATTGTCACTATTGGCCGCAACTACTGTTTCTGGTCTTTTCAGCTCAAAGGCTTCTTAGTGAAGCAAAGATTGAACTAAATGAAAAGAGTATAAGACTTAAAATCAGGTGTCCTTGGTTCAAATCCCAATTTCTTTGTTTATTCTTCCATTTAAAAAATACTGATCATTAACCAGATGCTAGACAATTTCCAAGGTGCCCTCGTGGTGCAGTGGTTGAAGCACTTGGCTGCTAACTGAAAGGTCAGTGTTTCAAACTCACCAACCGTTCCACAAAAGAAAAACAGATGTGGCAATCTGCTTCGGTAGAGACTAAACCCTTTGGGGCAGTTCTACTCTTTCCTCTTGGGTTGTTCCATAGGGTCGCTATGAGTCAGAATTGACTCCACAGCTTTGGGTTAGCCACTTCCCTAGGAACTATCAAAGCAAAGACCAACCATTGTCTGTTGATGACCCAATATACTGGGCTAGCTTTTCTACTGCTAGATCCTTCTCTGTGGAATGGGAATGCAAAGAATAGTTTCTGACCAAAGGGAAGGAGAGGTCTCTGCATTTCCAGGTCACTGAAGGGTAAAGTACAAAACTGTTTTTACTCGTGTCTTTGAATAGGTTGTTAGCAAACACAGTAAGTGCCCTGCCCTATCACCTTGGCTCTTACTGTCCCAGTAGACCTGCTGGTTTCTAACAGTAACTACGTGTGACACTGCCCAAAGGCTTTCTAGAGGAGGGCAGGGTCTGTCAGAAATACTAACCAGCTGCCAACAAGTAGATTCCAACTCATGGTGATGCTATGTGTATCAGAGTAGAGCTGTATTCCATAGGGTTTTTAATGGCTGATTTGGGGGAGAAGTAGACCACCATACATGTTAAGGTAGAACTGTGATCCATAGGATTTTCAATGGCTGATTTTTTGGAAGTAGATAGCTAGGGCTTTCTTCTAAATCTCCTCTGAGTGGACTCAAACTTCCAACATTTGGCCTACAGCCAAGTACTTAACTGTTTATGCCACCCAGGGTTTTTGCTAGAAATACTAGGGGAGTTAATTCTTCCTGGAGCAACAATCACTAATATTAGAGGATAATTGGTGAATAAATGCCCACCATTCTTGCCCTTCAGGTGGGACATTTCTGTGGTAAGCTCCTCAAAAAGGCCCTAAGCCCCAATACCCACCACACACCGGGCTGGCTGCCTTCCCTGTACTGCCTCACTTCCTCATACACCTATTGGTGTTTCCTAAGATCATCTCCCAAATAAACTAACCATACTCAATTGCTTGTCTCAGAGTCTGTTTCTAGAGGAGCCCCACCTAAGACAAAGGCTAGAGCACAAGTGTGAAAACCTACTGTGCCTGCACAAGGCGTGGATTCCCCCTCAGTAGTACAGGCTCTGCTGGTATATTATGAAAATTTCCGGGCAAGTCCTCTCATTCCCTATACCCCAACTCTTGTGATCAGGGAGAAACTTGGGAATTAGAGAGAAGAGATTTGGGCTTGGTGCCATTCCTGTCAGTTAAAGTAAAAACCAAAACCAAACCCATTGCCGTCGAGTTGATTCCAACTCATAGTGGCCCTATAGGACAGGGTAGAGCTGGCCCATAGGGCTTCCAAAGAGCACCTAGTGGATTTGAACTGCTGGTCTTTTGGTTGGCAGCCATAGCTCTTTATCACTGTACCACCAAGTTTTCCCAATTAAGGTAAGGTAAGGAACCTTTAAAATATAACCTAGGAGTGGAGGGATCAACTGTGTATTTAACATATAAGATCAGAGTTATTCTCAAGAAAAGAGGGCAGTGATGGTTCAGTGGTAGAATTCTTACCCTCCGTACAGGAGAACTGAGTTGATACCAGGCCAGTGTACCTCAAGTACAGCCACCACCCATCTGTCAGTGGAGACTTGCATGTTGCTGTGATGTTGAGCATGTTTCAGTTGAGCTTCCCAACTAAGACAAGAAAGAAAGGCCTAGTGATCTACTTCCAAAATTCGGCCAATGAAAATCTTACAGATCTCAGTGGTCCAATCCTATTGTGCATGGTGTCACCATGAGTTGGGGACTGACTCCATGGCAGCTAACAACAACAACATTCTCAAGGAACAAAGTCAAAGTTGAGTTAATAAGGAGAAATGTGGACCTCTACTAAAGATTAGGCACAGTGCCTTCTGAAGGAAAGCATATTGGGAAGGGATGGGATGGGGGCAGGTATGTTTTCAATAGAAGCAGCAGTTTCTGAAGTTAGAGTTCATCTGGTGGGCCCACAAAAACCATGTGAAAGAAAATAGCCATGTCATGATACCTAACATCCCAAACAGGAGAATTTGCTTGACACAAGAAAGGATGCAGGGATTTAACTATTCCGGCCAGGGTGCTGAATTCCTGGGAGTATTGGTTGAGAGTAGGAAGGGGCTAAGGATGGTGGTGAGAACACAGATGGGAAGGGCTTTAAAGGGACAGGAGGAGAGAAGAGAGAGAATTAGTGAAAAAGAAACATGCACATGGAATACCCCTCAAAGCCAAAAGAGTGAGACCTTGTTTTTTTGCGTAGTGAGAATCTCCACAAGTTTCCCACCTCTACCCCGACTCTGTGACTGGAGACCAATTATCTGAACCCGTCAGTAAAGAACTGTTGAAAGCGTTCATCAGCATAATCTGTTCCACTGGGAAGTCAGCTGAGCCAGACATTACAGTCAGCTACTCTGTGGATTCCAGGATGGAGAAGAGGATCTACCCTCTGACAACCGCCCAGCTTAGAACACAACCCAGCCTATTGGCCAGAAGTAGCTGGACTCCTTGCAGTGCCCTGCTCTCACACACATGTAGATCTATTTCCATGAGTTAATTTTTAAGATGCCTTGAGTTTTAACTGAAGGCATTTTGTAGATGGTGGTGTTGCTGTGGTTGTTGTATGTGTGAAGGGTCCCTGAGGTGAAAAGAGAGAAAGGAGGAGTAGAGTATACTTCTACTCACCTAACCACCCTCCCCACCACCAGTTTGATGGACACAAGTAGTGAACACAAGGAGTAGGAGAGGTTAGGACAGAGGTTCAAAGAGCTTTATTCATAGAAGATGTTAGAAGATTCTGGATCCAATCTATATAGTAAAGTGCAACACAAAGTTGGGGATAAGGCCTTTCCTGTGCCCTCTACTGGGTCTCCATCCTCTTCCCTCCCCCATTATAGTTCAACGCAACCACCCTAAAGTCTCACAGGGACCACCACCAGACAACTACTGTATAGAGCAGAATCTTCTTTTTCCAGACGCTGCCAAGGCTGGTGAAGCACCTGCAAAGAACTTGAGGGACTAAAACCTGAGTCAATGCGTCCTAATGTGATCCTGCATGTATAATCGGAGAATCAACTGACGGGAAGATTCCCCAGTGAGCAGGTGGAAGTCGGAGCTGGTACATTTCAGGTAGAAATGTTTATGTGCCATCATTTATGAAAAAAAGAATTTTAGATTATGCCAGTAGTTAGGCATCCAGAAATGTGGTCTGCCTGTACTACGTAGCTGAAAGATGAGAGTGTATAAGAAGATGTAACAGAGATCAATCCTGGCTCTACCTTAGTGAAGGGGATTCTGCAGAGCCCTTCTGGGGACTAGCAATGTGCATGGAACAGATGCCGTAGCCTCTGAAAGGTTTTTAAACTCTCAGGGACCTATGAGAATAAACCATGTCTATAAAAGAGAAAGAATGACCAGGCTGAAATCAGAAACGCAAGTCAAATCCGTCTTACACTTCTGGGGGTTTTAAAACTTACTCTTAGAGAGGAAACTTCACCAACTCTTCGTTAGGAGAAATGCACAATTCTAGAAGGAAATAAAAAATGAAAAAATTAGAACAAAAATCACCTTGTGCTGATTGTACCTGTCATCCTGGCTACCGCTCAAACATCTGCTTAATTCCCAGAGAAAGGCCTTTGAGCTATTTCACTCTGAACTTGGGCATTTTGTCCACCTTTTATGAAAATGTACCACTGAAGCAAAGACGAATGGAGGAAATAAATCATTGTGTGATGATTAAATAAATAAATAAACATGTGATGGTTCACCCAGAACTAACCTCCTTTTGAACAAGGCAGAATTGACTAGCCACCAGTACACATTCTGTAAATTCAGGGGAATAAAAACCATCTCTTTCAGTCAAAAAGAATGCCACACCACTATAAGCATCACTCCTATTCACCCAGCACAGCAGTTGAGGGATCACCACTGAAATCCCTTTTTCTTTTTTTCCTGATCTGTTTTTAAGTCTGTATCCAGGAAGCTATCGGAATGGCCATTTGGGCTGAGCCGAGGGTAAGTTTATCAAACATCTAGCTGAACAGTAATTTAGCAGTCCCATCTCCACTAGCAACACGTCTTTCCTTCACCCACCAAGGAATTAATTAAGTAATTGGATTGCTTGTATGGATCACTTATCTATGAACAAGTAGACATTGTCTTTAAACTAGTATTCACAAATATTTATTAAAGACTGCTTTATTTTATAGGTTAAGAAAAGGCACCATACTAGGAGTCAGGAGTCTAAGGCACTTGTCATCCTAGGTAACTGAAGAGCTGTGTGACCATTCGATACCTTGTTTTCCTCACCTGAAATGAATTCAGTGATCTCCAAGAAGTCTTTGGATCTGGCATTCTCTGGTGTTTCAATTCTGGTAGTAAAACATAGAAACCAATTTGCAATCTGCCATCACATTTTGCATCTTCATGGGGAGCTTTATGAGGTGTGAGGCCTTCTTATGGCAAAATTCACTACTCACTAGGAGAGGGATTAGTAGCCAATGGCTTCCTCAGTCAACTTGATCTAATTCAGTCCATACTTCTAGAGGACAATGGGGCAGAAAATCTTGGAATCTTAGTAGCCCAAGAGAAATTTCTAATGGTAAGAGCTCTATAATAAATTTTCAATATAAAAACTTTATTTGTGGGATTTGGCCAAGAAAGCGTGCTGTGGCAAAGACCAGGCCCAAGAAAGTACTGAGCTCAAGGCTGATGTGCGTCACTGAGGTGCAAGTTGCTTGGTTTAGGCTGAGTCTGTCCCTGGGTGGTGCAAACAGTTAAGCACTAGACTACTAACCAAAAGGTTGGAGGTTCCAACCCACTCAGAGGCACCTAGAAAGACAGATCTGATGATCCGCTTCTGAAAGATCACTGCCTTGAAGGCCCTGTGGAGTGCAGTTCTGCTTTATAACACACGGGGTCTACTTAACAGGAACTGGTTTGGTGTTTGGTTTTTGGTGGTGACAGCATGCTAATAATAATAGCCTTGTTTACTTACATTATGTCATTTCGTCCTTACCAGTAAATAACCCTATGAAGTAGCTACCAGTTTTATCTCCATTTTACAGATGATTAACTGAAGACTCAAAGAGCCACTGAGGGTAGAAAAATGTGGCCGGTGAAGGAAAGATGTGTTGCTTGTGGGGGTGAGTCTGCTTAATTGGCTGCTTGGCTGGTTGTTTGATAAAATTGCCTTCAGTACAGTACAAATGGTCATTCCAATAGCTTTCTGGACACAGACCTAAAAACAGATCAGTGTCAGAGCCAGGGATTAAATCCAGACATGTCCAACACCGAAGACTGTGATATTCCCCTCTACCTAATTCTTTAGGACACATTAAGCTGTCAAGTGTTCTGGGCTTGATTTTGGAGGGATAGGTCAATACTGAGTAAACAGACCATACATTTCCTCGTAAAATCACTTCCGGTCACGTCTGATGCCAATCTGATAACTCGAGGTTAGTGAGACATGCTGAGGCGGTTTAAGGAAAAGAAGGATTAAAATCATACTGCATGTCTTTCAGACCGATTCAAAGTACCAGGCTCCTCCAGGCTAACTTGGCAGCAGTGTAAAACTGGGCACAGAAAAGTGTTGAAAAGGAAACATATTAGAAAAAAGAACTTCAACACGAAGCACCTAATCTCCTATCACCAGGTGCTGCTCCTCACATTCTCTGCTCTGGTCTTCATTCACAGTCATCTCTTAACTATACAGGGAGAAACAAGAGCTACCCACTCTGCCTCACCAGAATGCTGCAAAAGTAAATGAAAATGCCTGAAAGGTGTTTAAAGCTCATTGAAAATGGTTAAATAAATTCAGGGTCCTCTTTTATGCATTATTACAAATTATTATTGGTATCATAAGTAGCAGCCATTCAAGACAGCCCTACTCTGTCTCTATGCAGAGACTTATTTCTGCCACCCACTCAGTGGTTTTTGATAAAACTGTTCTCCCTTTGGTAAAGAAAACCAGCAACTGGCTATAAAACTATTTGTTTGTATTTGAAATGATGTAACTCCACCAAGTTCCCACTCCATAATATACTTTTGAGTTCTGCTTTTAGCCCTGTACATATTTTCACTTCCCTCTCTGTTTTATGTGTGTATGTTTTAATGTCAGGCTCCTAGGACTGAGACAGAACAAATGAATGCATCCTCAGGGGAAACGCTAAATCAGTGACATGAAGGTGATTTAAAGGTCTTGAGGGCCATCCAATATTAGTAAGCTTACAGCGTAGCCCTGACTTCCAAGGAAATAGAGCCAGTGGAAACTAGCATCCTCAAATTTTTTTTTTTTTTTAAAAAAAGAGTGTTGTATTTACAACCCCCATGTTAAAATAACTCAAAGAAAGAGAAAGACATTTCCAGAGAGAAAATAATTTTTTTTTTTTTCTAGATTCGTCGTGTAGGCGAATTCAGTGCTTTTCTGAAAAGCTCTGTGCAGGATGCTTTTTAACTCAATTTAGTTCCCACTTGAAATTCTGTTTCTTGGGGGCTTTTTTTTTTTTTAGAGCTGAGTCCACCTCCTGGATTGTCTGAAGCTTATGAAAGTCTTACGCTTGCCTTTTATCTCTCCTGATTACCCCAAATTACAATGTTTGCCGCTACTCCCTTTAATCAGATTTGAGCAATTCTGCTTAGTTTAAAAACAAAAAAAATCAAATGGCATTTTCCTTTCATAAGGCTCTGCAGTTCACAAGAGGAGTGAATTCTGTTATCCTTCATTGCTCACCATAAGAGATTTTTCTTTTAATGTTTTGAAGCCACGCTTGTTGTGTATGGAGATGCTCAGTCTCGGCCCCATGGTGGTGAATTGGATTACTTTGCTGATTTCTTACCTGCAGTGTAAGACTTCAATGTAGATTAGGACATGGTTTAAGAGGAATTATCTCCTTTTTTTAATAGATCACATACTGAGTCTCAAGCTCCAAATTCAACAGAAAATCAAGCTAATTGTTCATTTCTTCTAGGATATCCCTGAAGGATAATTGACCTCTGCAGAGCAACTTCTTAGTAGGAAACGAAATAATTAAGTTGAAGGAAGTACGTTTCTTGTTCTCGGTGCCAATCGTAGAGGATTTTTTTGGTATGCATGATGAGATCATAACCTTACATGCATTTTATATAAAAGACAAATGCACCTTTTTTTCCCCTCCTTTGTTTTGAACTAGTTATCTTATGCAAGGCACAACGTTCAAGTGACTGTTAAAGGTCAAATCTCTACTTTCCAAGTCACTAAGATGAAATATCCTCTACCATACCCAATCTCTCCTCATTCAAAGAATCTATAGTCATCAGATTAATCCTTACACTAAAAGAATGACCTGGGAACACACAACACAGGCAGCTTTGTAAAGTAATGGATTTGGGTGTTCTTCCCAGTTGGCACACTTTTTCCGTGTTATTTTAATTTACTTTACTTATCCTATAAATATTTACCTGCCTATCTTTTTTGATCCTATACATTTTCAGCAGTAATGATGATTCACACTTTCCAAACAAGCTTGATACCCCAAACTCTTAATTTAGTAAGTGCACAAATCAACAGCCCTGATAGGGCAGTTGTATTTCCAATGATATTTGAAAACCTCTTTATCCCAAACATTATAATACATAGCCTTCTCAAAATGAGAGCACACCAAGAGTGATCCTAACATATACCTCTAGCTTATTAAAAACTACTCTTAAATTCTAGAGGCCATAACATTTCCCAGAACTAACCCTAATTTAAATCAATTCTATGAATACAATGTTTAACTAAACAATTATAACCTCCAAAGGGAGCTTTGCCACAACCTACTTTAAGGTGCTAAAGAAAAACAGAATATCATTGCCCAGCATGGCCTGAAGCATGGGAAATCTCCCCTCGAGGGGACAACTTTGCTGGCTCACTGAACATCCCTAACCACCTCCATAGTCTCTAATTTGTAAATTGCTGAATCAGTTTGTGCACGTTTGGAAAATTACTGCTTTCCTGCAATTTTCTGTAAGCTATTGCTAAATTGTCCTGTTCAATGTTAGTGAAAAATTATATTTTTAAACCACCTCTGAATCCTAAAAGCCCATGGCACAGTATTCTGTTTATGCGAGCAATTTAGCTTTATTAAACAGCATGACATAGACTAAGCTAGCTAAGATAAGCTTGGTACAGTATGTCTCCCAGAATCAGCAGCCAGAGAAGCCAATCAGTTTCCATGCTGATTACCAGAGCTGAGTGGACACCTGGGAAGGGGGGAGGCCTCTTCCTCTGCTCCCCAGACACACCTGAGTCCCTATTTCACCTTGGATACTATTAGGTGACTGTCTTTTTTTTTTTTTTTTTAAATAGCAGTGGAAGTCGGGGAATCATGCTTTCCAGAAAATATTTATTTCTGAGCCTGTGTTTGCAATCTTATATCAAACCATCAATTATGGAGTTTGCTTTGCTCATCCTAGGCAATAAGGTAATATGATTCCCAAATAAAGTTTGAAGCAGTCAACTCCAAAGGCAGGATTTGTTCATTCATTGGACAAATGGAATAAGGTAACCCAGCTCTACCCCAGAGGTGAGAAAGAAAAGACATATTTAAAGTTATTTGCCGGCGTGCAAAGCCATGTTAGCTCTGCAGACCAAGGGACTAGAAATGGTTACTGAAATCTGTTAGTCTGTTTGTTGCTCTCCCAACTCACCCTGCCTGGGAATTTTAGAAAGGAGGAATGAAAAGGAAGCTTGCAGATATTAAGCGAATTGTCATGTAATGGGCTCCCATGTTTCACTATAAGAAGTCATATTTTTGCTGAGCAGTTTGTTCCACTTTCAATCTTTAGATACTCAGCTTTCTCTAAGGTCATTGTATGAATTTAGACACACCATTCTGGAAACTAAATTAGCTTGCATTTACTGGGAAGTCCAATGCAGCCAGACTAATGGTAGAGCAAGTGTAATTGGTTCCCAACATGTGTCACTGTGTATACTTCTCAAGCCCTAGAAAAGATGCATTATGGGACTAATTTTTAAATGTTAATGGATATTGGACATTTTCCAGACACCCAGCTGTGCACAAAACACTGAGATGGTAAATAGCTCTTGATCTGTTTAGAAACAAATGATGATGGTTTTCAGGATTCCACGGGACTGACGGCATGGCAACCAGCTCAGACTCCGAGACTGACCCCATTAACGGCATTGAAGGGAAACGTTCTGATTTTTTTGCCACAAAAATTAAGGAGCAAGGGCATTGTGTTATGGCTCAAATTATTTTCGATTAATATTAAGGAAAATCTAGTCCCTCACACCTATTAACCTCACCTGTGTTACCTCGGCTCTTTGACAAGTGTTTTTGGTTGGTTTGTCTGCTTTCCATGAGATCGGGTCAAAATGAAAACGTCTTCATCAATTAGCCTGAGTGTAAAAGCTGCACTCAGAATGACCGGCTCACCTGTGCTTGCAAAGAGAATCGCGCTCTCCCACCACGCATCCGCCACGGGATTGACAGGATGGCAACAGGTTGCCTTTCACTTGATCTGTTGCTCTTATCATTTTAATTGAAAGTCAACGAATGGAGCGTTTTCTATAAATTCTTCCTCCAACAGATCTTACTAATTGTGTGCACTTGGCCAGCCAAGCCTACTAGAAATGACTTTTTTTTTTTTTTTTTTTTTAATGTTGATGACGAGCTGCTTTTGATTAAAACACCGTTCGGGGGAAGTGTCATTTTTAGCATAAACATGAGAGAGAAATGGATGCAGGGCACAGCAGCCTACTGTTCCTCTAGAAAGAGACACAACAGGGTGGTGCATTCAGAATCCGAAATGCCATCTGAGGCTATCAGCACGGTTTAAATATTTCATCAGCCAAGGAGAACATGAACATGAGTCGAGCTGGTCTGACATCATTTCTGGAGATGTGTGAGAAGCATCAGGGGAGCTCTGGTTTGTTGGCAGCTCAACCGCTAGCAATTTGTTTAGGGTGAAAGCAAGAGAAAAAGACAAGAGGGGAAAGTGCTGCCATTTGGAACCAGCAATCGCCAAAGTAGGAAATTATGGATTTTGAAGACTTTCGACAATGGAATTAATATTTTAGGAAATAGTAGGGAGAACTTGCAGCCCTGGTGGCACAGTGGTTAAGAGCTTGGCTGCTAACCAAAAGTTCGGCAGTTCAAATCCGCCAGCCGCTCCTTGGAAACCCTATGGGGCAATTCCACTCTGTCCTGTATGGTCACTGTGAGTTGGAATCGTTTCAACCGCAACAGGTTTTAGGGAGGACCTACTTCAAGAGGTAGATTTACTTTTGATAATTTTGTAGAGGGACTTTCTTAGTAGCCAGACTTTCTTTTGACACCTTGTTTCGTAGCCGTGAGAGACTCAAGCTCCAGTTTTATCCACTTTCTTCAAAGGCACCTTAGACAAAAGACTTTGATACCTGAAAAACACAGCTTCCAATCCTGGGTCTGCCACTTACCAAAAGCATTGGGATTTGAGCCAAATTACAATCTCTCTAGGCTCTGTTTCTTTTTTCTAAATAGAATTATGACTGAGGTATATAAAAGTGTGTAGGGCATAATAATTATTCCATAAATGGCAATAAATAAAATTCCTATTGTTATGTCATTGTCTCGGTTTGAATGGTATCTCTCAAAAAGATAAGTTGAAGTACTAACTCCACTACCTATGAATGTGACCTTGTTTGGAAACAGGGTTTTTGGAGGTGTTTTCAGTTAACGTGATGCCATACTGGAGTAGGGTGAGTCTTAATCCAATCTGAGTGTTGTCCTTATAAAAGAGAGCAACAGGCACAGAGAGACAGATGGAGGAGAGGGGGTCCGTGTGAAGACGCGTCTATAAGCCCAAGAAAGCCAAGAAGCCCTTGGGACTACCCGAAACTAGGAGAGACAAGGAAAGATCTCCCATAGAGTGGAAGAAAGAGCATGGCCTTACCCTGAATTTGAACTCATGTCCTCTGGAACTGTTAAGCAAAAAATGTCTATTCTTGAAAAGCCGCCCACTTTCTGGTATTTTGTGATGGCACCCTCAGGAACCCAATATAATCATACGAAAAGGGATGATCAAATTTTAAAGTTCTTTGTATTTTGCTCCTTACTATAAATTGCAAGACTGTATTAATGGAAACAATATCCTATCTTTTATTATATGTTCCAATCCTTTATAATTTTTCTTTTTGATAAAAGGTCATTGGAGGGTGAAGAGTAGCAACCAATTTGGAGGCTTCTTCCAGGTCTTTCACTATTCTGCACCTCATATTTGCATTCCTAGCAGTGAGACCTAGGGCAAAGAGCACAGAAAGTACTTAAAAAGACAGGAATTATCTTTCAGCCGACCCAGTTTCTCCAAATCATCAGAGAGTGCCTGTCCAATTTTCATACTTGTTAAAATAGAGATTTCAGCTGCTCAAATAGAGTCAGAAATGGGCCCTCTCTTTTCAATTGGACTGAAGCTACAATTCAGAGTGTCCCATAACCTGGTTTGAAAAGTAAAGCATTACCTTTGAGACCATTTTAAAACCAAAAATTCGAATATTGCTTCTTTTTATGAAACATACAATTCACCATTTAAAGTGTACAATTCAATGGTTTTTTACATTCGCACATACGTGCAGTCATCACCATAGTCAATTTTAGAACATTTTTATTCCTTCAATAAGGAGTCCCCCATCTTTTAACTATCATCACTCTACCCCATCCCCCGCCCAGCCCTAAGCAACCCCTAATCTATTTTCTGTCTCTTTAGATTCCCCTGTTCTAAACTTTCATATGAATGAAGTCATATAATATGTAGTCTTTTGTGACGGGCTTTTTTCACTTAGCATAACGTTTTCAGGTTTATCCATGAACAACTTGTAGTATATATCAGTACTTCATTCCTTTTTATGGCTGAATAATATTCCTCTGTATGGATATTCCATAGCCTGTTTATTCATTAGTCCATGGGTGGATATTTGTGTTGATTACACTTTTTGGCCATTATGAATAGTGCTGCTATAAATATTCACATACAAGTTTTTGTGTGAAGGTACATTTTCATTTCTCTTGGGTATATACCTAAGAGGAGCCCTAATGGTGCAATGGTTAAAGTGATCGAGTGCTAACCAAAATGTCAGCAGTTTGAAACCACCCACGGCTCTGCAGGAGAAAGATGTAGCAGTCTGCTTTCATAGAGATATACAGCCTTGGAAACCCTATGGGGTCACTACGAATCGGAATCAACTCAATGGCAGTAGGTGGGTTATATACCTAAGGGTATAATTACTGAGTCATATGGTAAGTCTACATGGAATCATTTGATAAACTGCTGGACTATTTTTCAAAGCAGCTACACTATTTTTCACTCCCATCAGCAGTGTCTGACAGTCCAAATTTCTCCTCACTCTCTTCAACACTTGTTATCTGATTTGTTGATTCCAGCCACGCTAGTGGGTGTGAAGTGGTATCCCATTGTGGTTTTGATTTGCATTTTCCTGAAGACTAAAGATGCTGAACATCTTTTTTACATGTGCTTATTGGCCATTTGTATATCTTAACCTTGAGGAGCCCTGGTGGCACAACAGTTAAGTGTTTGGCTGCTAACCAAAAGGCTGGCAGTTTGAGCTCACCCAGCTGCTCCATAGGAGAAAGACATGGTGATCTGCTCCCTTAAAGGTTATGGCCCAGAAAACCCTATGGAGTCAGTTCTACTCTGTCACATGGATTCATTATGAGCTCACATAGACTGTACAGCACCTAACAACAACAACACATCTTAACCTTAACCACTATTAAAAGGTAACATCTAGGTGAGTAAATTTTAGAATCAAATAATTAATTGCAATACCATATAGGCAAATACCTGTAAAAGGAAAAGTTTATCTTATCAATGTATGTACTTAACTGTAGACAAAGTAGATGGATATGAGTAAACCCATGTGAAAACAGGAATATAGGACACTCCTCTACCACACTCAATCTCAGCCCTTTCAATGAAAAAGACTTTAACGACAAGGAAAAGAGATGCATTCTTCTCTTCCCATTTCATAGAAGCACAGAGTATCAGAGCTAGTAGGGACCTTAGAGATTTACCAACCCAAAGATGTCATTCTACACTTAAGGAAACTGAGGCCTGGAGAAATGTAATGGCTTACCTCAACCATTTAGTGGCAGAACTATGTTTCCTAACTCAATGACCTGTCAACTTTTTGTCACCTTCACATCATCCACCCACACCCACACTGTGAATACCACTTCTCATCCTTTCTTAAAAGGTTTACCAGACTTGGTAATAGGCCTATGATCTCTATGTGCTAGACTGCTGTCCCAAATATCTGTGATTACTTTGTGTGCTTAGGAATGTATCTTAGTTTAGAAGGAGTATTCTATTTTTTAAGGAGCTATGGGCCATAGGAAACCCTGGTGGCGTAGTGGTTAAGTGTTACGGCTGCGAACCAAAGGGTCGGCAGTTCAAATCCACCAGGTGCTCCTTGGAAACTCTATGGGCAGTTCTACTCTGTCCTATAGGGCCGCTGTGAGTCGGGGTCGACTCTGAGGCACTGGGTTTTGGATGGGCCCATAATGATCAAAAAAAAAAAGGAAAATTAATTACCTAAGTGCATGGAATCATAGCAATACTGATTTGGGACATTACATATGGCCCATCTTCAAATGCTTCTCCAAGAACAGACAGCCCCTGCCACTCTCTGATAGATGGTCATCTAACCTCATCTTGAACACTTTCTTTGTCAAGAAGATGGTACTTTCAGAGGAAGAAAACTCTAATTGTTAACAAGTTCTTTCTTATACTGAGCAAGATCTGCCTCCCTAATTTTTCCTGTTGATCCTAGCTCTGTCCTACAAAGCAGCACCCTCAGAGGAAGTAAAACTCTAATTGTTAACAAGTTCTTTCTTATACTGAGCAAGATCTGCCTCCCTAATTTTTCCTGTTGATCCTAGCTCTGTCCTACACAGCAGCACCCAATAAAGAGAATTAAGTTCCTTTTCTCTAAATCCCAGGCCATCTACTATTTGCAGTCATTAAGTCTCATGCTCCCTTCCCTAAGGTTTGTCTTGTTCTGATTGGCATACTCTTTAAGGTCCTTAAATGTTCTTCATATTTGCCAATATCCATCTTCCTTATCTTGCTTGCTAGAATGCAAGCTCCTTCAAGGCAGAGATTTTATCTTTTTTAACACTTCACCAGCAGCACCCTAAAAAAAAAAAAAAAAACGGCTGGCACTTAGATTTGAGGAAATACTTGTTGGATAAATGTATGTTGAATGATTAAATCTCAGGTGCATTCCAAGAGACATTCTGTAATTCGTGATGGTTTGTATTCAGAGGTCTGACTGGTGTCAAGTACAATGAGATCATTCTTCCTTTTTGTAGAAGCTTAAAAAACTAATCTCATAACCTAAATCCTCTGTTTATACAACTTTATCAACTAGGAGTGAAGGATTTCTTTGCTTTGAAGGGCTATAATGAACTCATTGCAAGAGAATTTTGTAACTATAAATATATAAAAAAATAATGACTGATAAAAATCAGACTGATAGACAACTCTTAAAAATTTGTGTGACCAGGTCTAAACATACTTCTGCAAATACCTGTGATGATATAAAAAAAGGTAAATGTCCAATTTGCTTAAAGATTTTAATAATATCAAGATGTCTAGCTGAAAACATGGGAGCTGGGGCAAAAGTCATTGCCATTCTGTCTCTGAAAATGGACTTTCTGAAGAAGGCTTACATAGGAAAGGCCCAGTATTTTTTAATTTCCCTCAGGTTTTAGCCCTGCTAACATAATAGCAGTGGGCAATGAGTAGAATGTTTTCTTGAAATGCCTTCTAAATTGTAATCCTTCATTGGTGAATTGGTTTCTCTCTTTAAACCTTGACCACTGGGGATGAGTGATGATGCTGGAATCTGCAAGATTACTGTAAGTTTTAGGAGGAGTGCCAATCAGACAGTAAGACGAAGCAAAATAAAAGTCCAACCTTGCCAGCACTGAGGAATGTCAAGAATAAAAGAAGCAGAGATAAAGGGACACCAAATATGAATATTATACCTCTTTCCCCTGCCCACTCCCCCCAACACCCGTCATGGGATCACATCCTAAGAGGGAGCAGTGATTAAAATTATTCAATTTTAAGGAAACTCGGGAACAAAGAGATTATTGTCAGCTCACTTTTCCAGGCTGTGGTACCTAGGAGATCCCCAACCTTCAGGTCTAAGCCAAGAACCCCGAGGCAGGAGCAGAGGCCAGATGGGTGAACCAGAGGACAAAATGAGACTTTTTAAAGTTGTGATTAATGCACATATAAGAAAACATTTCCGCTTTTTAGCCTTTTTTATATGTATGATTCAATGACATTAATTACAGCCATCACGTTGTGCAACCATCACCATTATTTGTTTCCAGATTTTTCCAACACCCTTTACAGAAGTTTCATGGTCCCTAAGCAATGACTCCCGCTCTCCTCTTCCCCCACCTCTGATAATCACTAATAATCTTTGGTCTCTATACTTTTGCCTCTTCTAGGCATTTCATATAACTGGGATCATACAATATTTGTCCTTTTGTGATTGACTTATTTCACTCATCATAGTACAATGTTTTCTAGGCTCATCCGTGTTGTAGTATCCAGCCCTGTATTATGGCTCAGTAACATTCCACTGTATATATGTACCATATTTTGTTTATCCATTTATCCATTGATGGACGTTTAGTTTGTTTCCACCTTTTGGCTATTGTAAATACTGTTGCAACGAACATTGGAGTACAAGTACTTGTTTGCCTTCCAGCTTTAAATTATTTTGGGCATATGAGCGGGAATCAACTCAACAGCAACAGGTCACAGGTCATCTAGGAATGGAATTGCCAGGTCATATAGCATGGCGGTGTAGTAGTTAAGAGCTACAGCTGTTAGCCAAAAGGTTGGCAGTTCGAATCCACTAGGCACTCCTTGGAAACTCTATGGGGCAGTTCTACTCTGTCCTATAGAGTCGCTATGAGTTGGAAATGACTCGACGGCAATGGGTTTTTTAATGGATAGTAATTCTATATTTAATTTTTGAGGAATAAACAAACTGTTTTCCACAGAAGCTGTACTTCAAGTACTAGTTTACAGTCCCACCTGGTTCCAATTTCATCACATTCTCACAGGCCTGTTTTTCTTCATTTCTTATCAGAGCCATTTCAGTGGCAGTGAAGAAACTTCTTATTGTAGTTTTGATTTACATTTCCTAACGACTAACCATGTTGAGCATCTTTTCACGTGCTTGTTGGCTATTTGTATTTTTTTCTTTGATGAAATGTGTTTTCAAGGCCTTTACTCAGTTTTTGATTGAGTTGTTTGTCTTGTGGTTGTTAAATTGTAGGAGTTTTTTTATATATTCTGGATATTAAACTCTTCTCAGATATATAGTAACCAAAAAATTTTTATTCCAATCTGTAGGTTGTCTCTTTGTTGATAAAGTCCTTCTATGGACAAAAGTTTTTGATTTTGATGAAGTCCATTTATCTATTTTCTCTTTTGTTGCTTGTGCTTTTGGTGTCGTATTTAAGAATCCATTGTTAAAAACTAGATACCAAACAAGGCCCCTATGCCTTCTTCTAAAGTTTTAGTTCTTGCTTTTAGGTCCTTGATCCATTTTTAATTAATTTTTGTACATGGTATGAAGTGTGGGTCTAGCCTCATTTTTTGCATGTGGAGATCCAGTTGTCCCAGCACCATTTATTAAAAAAGGGACCATTTTTTCCCATTGAATGGACTGGCATCCTTACTGAAAAATCAATTGACCATAGATGTACGGGTTTACTTTTGGACCCTTAATGCTATTTCATTAGCCTATATATCTATCATTATACTAGCACCAGACTTTTTTGATTACTGTAGATTTATAGCACATTTTGAGGTTGGGAACTACGAGTCCTCAAATTTTGTCCTTCTTTTTAAAGATCATTTTGGCTATTCAGGGCCCCTTACAGTTCTGTATGAATTTTATAATTGTCAAAGAAGGGTGATGGAGTTTTGATATGGATTGTATTGACTGCTCTGTGTAGTGCTGACATCTTAACAACATTAAGTCTTCCAATCCATGAACATAGAATGCCCTTTCATTTATATAGGTCTTCTTTAATTTTTTTTAGTAATGGTTTACAGTCTTTAGTGTACAAGTCTTCAACTTTGTAGGTTAAATTTATTCCTAGGCATTTTATTCTTCTGGATGTTATTTTAAATGTAATTTTTACCTTAATTTCCTTTTCGGAATACTAATGGCTGATGTATAGAAGCAAGCCTGATTTTTATGTTTTGGTCTTATATCCTGCCACTTTGCTGAATTCATTTATTACTTCTCGTAGCTTCCTTGTGGATTCCCAGGAGTTTTCTATATAAAGCATCACGTCATTTGCAAAAAGTGATAGTCTTACTTTTTCCTTTGCAATGTGGAAACTTTATTTCCTGCCTAATTGCTCTGGCTAGGACTTCCAGTACAATATTGAATAACAGTAGTAATAGTGGTGGTCTTTGTCTTGTTCCTGATTTTAAGGGGAAGGTCTCAATTTTTCTCCATTCAGTATGATGTTTACTGTGATTTTTTTCATAAATAACTATGTTGAGGAACTTCCCTTCTATTCCTGGCTAGTTGAGAGTTTTTATCATGAAAAGGTGTTGGATTTTGTCAAATGCCTTCTCTGCATTAGTTGAGACAATCATGTGATTCTTCCCCTTTGTTCTATTAATGTGGTGTATAACATTGTTTTATTTTCTAAGGTTGAACCACTCTTGCATTCCTGGGATAAATTCCACTTGATCATGGTATATAATCTCTTTAATATGCTGTTGAATTTTGTTGAAGATTTTGCATCTTTATCAATAATCTTGATTACCTTATCCTCTAGCTGATTCTTTCTTCTGCCAGCTTAAATCTGTTGTTATATCTTTTGAATGATTCCCCCCCCCCAGCCCCGTTATTGTGTCTTTCAGCTCCAGTATTTCTGTTTGGTTTCTTTTTATAGTTTTTATCTCTTCATTTATCTTCTTGTTTTGTTTATGCATTGATTTCTGTTGTTGTTGTGGTTACATGCTGTCGAGTCGGTTCCAAATCATAGTAACATACGTACAAAAGAATGAAACCCTATCCGGTCCTTGGCCATCCTCACAATCATTGTTATGCTTAAGCCCATTGTTTCAGCCACTGTGTCAATCCGTCTAGTTGAAGATCTTCCTCTTTCTCACTGACTCTCTGCATTACCAAGCATGATGTCCTCCTCCAGGGACTGATCCCTCTTGATAACATGTCCAAAGTATGTAAGACGAAGTCTCATCATCTTTGTTACTAAGGAGCATTCTGTTTGTACTTCTTCTTTTAGTTCTTTTTATTTTCTTTTAGTTCTTTGAGCCCATTTAATATTTTTGTATTATATCTTTCAGTCTGTTCATTAGTGAGACTTCCATAAATACAATTTTTCTCCCCTCATCTTGATCTCTTGAATGGACCATCATTTCCAGTTTATTTGTGTACCATGTGTTTTTTTTTTTGAAACCATAACATTAGAATTGTACCAGGTGTTAGCTGTCTCAATTCCCACATAGGAAGTATGTGGTACTTTCTATAGCATTAATTTCTACAAGAAATTCTTAGGTGGGCATAGCTTTCAGACTTTGTTTACTGCTCCCTCTCTGTACCTGTGATATCTCCAGTTTAGGCCAGACTGAAGTTTCAGTCTTTCAGTGGCACCAAGACAGACCAGAAAACACAGACTAATCAATCCACCCTAAGGAGGGCACAGCCTACAGTCTTTGTTTACTGCTCCCTCTCTTGTGCTATGTTGGCTCTGAATTCAGTGAGACCAAGATTTCAGGTCTTTAGTAGCTCCCAAACTAATCAGGAGACACACACTGATTAAACCACTAGCAGGTAGATATTGCCCTCAGTTCTTGGTCATGCTTCCTCCCTTTATCTGTGAAGACTCAGATTCTGGCCAGACCAGGGTTCCAGTCCTTCAGTGCAATATTGAATAGCAATAATGACAGTGAGCATGTTAAGGGGACTCCAGTCTTTCAGGCTGCCTCCAGGCTGGTCAGTCTATATATCCAGAAGAATCCACTAGCAAAACCTGTTCTATTTATTTCAGAGCTAGAGATCAGGGCCTTTCCCAGTGCGCAGGAGAGTTGTGCGTAGGCTGGGGATACAAGTGTGGCTGATGTTCCACTGCAGTGTCTATCTGTTGGGCCAGGTGGGGGAAAAGCAGGGATACCCTGGACAGTTCACCTGGGAGTTCTATCCTAATTACCTTGGAGCCAGAGATTGGGGCCCCTGTTAGTACACAGGAAAGCTTGGGTTGATTGGAGCTGTGACTGCAGCTCTGTTGCAATCATTCTTCTGCTGCACCAGAAGGGGGAGGGGGAGGGGCAATGAGGAAGAGATTGTCCTACCCATTCCATCCTATCTTGTTTTAGTTTGTGGCAGGTTGCCATTGTCCTTTGTCCACATTTTCAGAGATCTCACAGGGCCATGTACAGACTTCTAATTGCTTTTGTTGGTGTCCATGTGGAGAAGGTCAGGATCTTAGGCTTGCTTATGCTGCCATCTTCCCAGTATTACCCCAGAAATGAGGCTTTTTAAAGTAGAGGAGACTGACACCTTGCTAATTGGCAACTTTATGTATCCAAGAGAGAGGAGACTCAAGAAGAAAACTCAAATCAATTATAGAATGTAAAAACAGTGCATTTTTCTCTGCATAATTGTGTATGGTTTGAGGAAATTCATGATTTCACTACTAATACATAAGTTCTGGTGGATGGGGAAAACCATGTCAGGAGAGATAAGAGAAATCAGCCTGTCAGTACATCTTTTGGCCTTTCCCAAGATATTTTTGTTTGGGGGGTCTCCTAACTTTTCTGTATGACTCTTATTCACTGTAATATTCTGCTTAGCATCTTACTGTTTAGAATTTTTCTCTCCATGTCAGTATCAACTTCCAGTACTACACAGATCTTAGAGGTCAGCTGGGGTGGAAGTGAAGCATTCTGGGACAAAAGGAGCATAAATTTATACTGCTGGCAGTGTTTAAAACAGATAAAGAAATTCAGGAAAGAGATTTATCATAGAGCTTCACCAGAAGCACCTTTGACTCCTAACCATTCCCTACTGCCAAATGGGATACTAGAATTACTCATTGAGTTCCAATTGAAATCACACTCAATGGTTTGCTCTGGAGTTTGTGGCTATAATTTTGGATGAGTGTGTACTAAGCTTTCTGACTAAATAGTTCTCATAATTTTTGCCAGTATTTACAAGACCGTGTGTGCTAATACTGAATAAACAGACACAGGAGTGCGTGTCTAAGAGAAAGTACACACTGAAACTGTTTATTTTGGAAAAGTAATTTCCTCTATCAGTTCATTTCCATCAATTTTATCAATTCGCTTAAGCCGCCTAATCCAAATGATCCTGCCACACGTTGAAGTAGCAATGAGGGTTATTTCAGAAGTCTTTTAGCTCTTCATATTCTTGCACTAAAAACCATGGTTGTAGAGTTAACTCTGTTTTCATAGCTTTCAGTTTGGGATTCACAAGTCTATTGTGTTACTGAGCTGTAAGGAAAAGGAAAAAAGACCACGCTCATCCCTTCAAGCTGTCTGTAGTCATTATGTGATGTGATGTCTCACCCAGGTTGTATAAAAATACGTTGCACAGGGGTTGCTAACAGGAAAACAAGTGAAGCTTTTTTATATTCTGCTAGAATTGGTGAATATTCCCAATACAAAAAAAAAAGGCAAGGTAGAATCAGAAAATATATGATTCAGTTTCTTGACAGGTTGATACCCAAAGCAGGTGCCCAAAGCAGGTTTTGCAGATACACTATTTTTAACAAATCCATCTTTGGAAATTTTGTATTTATAGAACCCATTGCTGCTTCCTTTTAATGTAATGAGATTTCATAATGAAGTACAAATACAATCTGGTAGAGGAAGAGGGCATGTAACACTGATTCTAATAAGCCTGACTGAAATCAATAATACTGTTAGTTTCCCTGAAACCAGCCTGCATTGGCTCACAGACCATGTTCTGCCTAAAGCACAATATTAGTGGTTTAAGTTACATATTGGGCAGATTTCTTCCATAGGGGAAAAAAGTTAGAAACTTAGAGAAATTAAGAAATGTTAATAAACATGTCTTTAGGCTTCAAATGACCACAAATTTGTTTGCTTCCTTCTTTTAATGAGTTATTGGTTTCTGTGGAAATAGCTTGATGACATCCTTGCTGCTGCTCATTTCTTTGTACCTATTTTTCACTGTCTTCATCACTGTCTCTTCTTCTGCTTTCAAAGTGTCACATGCGTAGGGGCCTGCATACAAATAGGATTTGAGGGGAAGAGAGCAAGATCGCTGTATCCAGAAATCACCATTGATGCCTGAATTTCTTGTAGTAGAGACATTCTTTCATATTAAGGCATTGTCTGGTTAAAAGTTAAACACTCATGGTGGAGTGGAACCAAAACCAAACCCATTGCCATTGAGTCAATTCTGACTCATAGTGACCCTATAGGACAGAGTAGAACTGTCCCATAGAGTTTCCAAGGAGCACCTGATGGATTCGAACTGCCGATCTTTTGGTTAGCAGCCATAGCACTTTAACGATTAGGCCACCAGGGTTTCCATGGTTGGAGTTAGTGGAGCTTAAAATGGAACAGTTTAGTTTTAATTGTGGAAAGTAAAGAGAGAAGCCTGAGAACCCACACATGGCTCAAGAGGAGCTTGAAGAAGCATCCTAGGCGTCCAGAGAAGGTAAGTGGCAGTTTAGGAGAGAGGAATAATACGAAGAGGGAGGATGTGAAAGGGGGAAAATGAGAAGATGAATAGTCTTAATAACAACAATATTAACCACTTTCTGTCAAGTGACTTTCCAATGCTCTGCATTTATTTATTCATTAAATTCTTAAACAACTCTAATCTTTAAAAACCCACTCATAGCCATGGAGTCACTTCCGACTCATAACAACCCCATAAGGTTTCCGAGGCTGTAAATCTCCACAGAAGCAGACTGCCACATCTTTCTCCCGCAGAGCCACTGCTGGCTTTGAATGGCCGACCTTTCTATTAGCAGTCAATGCTTTAGCCACTGCACCACCAGGGAATACTATTTTTCTAATTTTCCAAGTGAAATATCATAATTGTGGCTAAGATGAATCTTAGTCAGCAATCCTCTAGGCTCTGTCTTTATCCTTGGCCTCTGAATGTAATTTCTTGCCTAGATAACTTACCTGCTCTCCCGGTGTTAATAGCCACTTCTGTGTTTTTGGCTTTTGAATCTTCATGTCTATTCCTAATCCAGGCTTGAGGGGTTTGCTGAAACAAAACAAAATAAAACAGAACTCCTGCTGTCAAGTCCCATATCCCTGATAGAATTTGTAGGCAAGTAAAATTGAGTTTACAAAAAAAAAAAAAAAAACAACTACTAAGTCATAGAGGGGTCTGTGTGACTTGGTGGGCTGTATGACGAGGATGATAGACAAATATATTGGCTGTTTGTTTAGTTAGAGCCCTCAAAACTTGCACCTTGGTTAATACTTACCAAACAGAAACATTCTCCTTTGTGCTCCACCAGGGCTGATTCTCTGAACCACTCTTCCACTGCATAGAGTTCCTCCAAGCACACAGACCTAAATACTACTCCAATTTTCCAGGCCTGAGGTGCACTTTTTGGTTTAAGGTGTGCCCCTGAAGCCTATCAGGGAAAATGGGACTCAGCCCCAATCTCACCGGGTGGTACAGCTGCAGGAATCTGAGAATCTCCATGCTCATAAAATTCAGGTACACAAACCAAAAAAACAAACCTGCTGCTGTCAAGTCAATTCTGACTCATAGCTACCCTATAAAAAAAAAAAAAAAAATAGGACAGCGTAAAACGGCCCCACAGAGTTTCAAAGGCTTTAATCTTTACAGAAGCAGACTGCCACAGCTTTCTCCTGTGGAGAGGCTGGGGGGGTCAGATTACCCAGGAAGCAAGGCAAACATAGGCTTAATCCATCCTTGTCAGGGATTGTAAATTTGAAAAGGGGCTTTGATTCTGTAGGAAGGTGCTGTGGGGTTGGGAGAGGGACAGATGCCAGCCATACCTCGAAGCAGAATCTTTGATGTGGTGAAAAAATGTGAAATTGTTCATTATAGATGATCTGGTAAACAAGGTAAACACTGTGCTTACTTTGCCTGTTGGATAATCTGCCCCTGGTGGCTGGTGGGTTTGAACTATTGACCATTTCGTTTAGCAGCCAAGTACTTAACCACTGTGCCACTAGGGCTTCTTCAAATTTAGGTACAGAGTCTCAAAAAAAGTTATAATTCTGCTCTCTTGAGACCAGTTAACCTGTCAAGGGTCAGCTTACATTTTATTTCTGTGCGTATTGAACCTCCCATAGAGCTTATTTATTGGATGTTGCTGTGTACAGTGGAGACGATCCTGATTCATAGTGGCCCCATGTAACACAGTAGAACTGCCCTATAGGATATTCTTGGCTGTAGTCTTTATGGAAGCAGGTCGCAGGCCTTTCACCCACAGAGCTGCTTGGTAGGTTTGAACCACCAAACTTTCAATTAGCAACTCAGTGCTTAACCGTTAACTGTTGGACCATCAGGGCTCCTTCATATATAGACACCAAAGCAGTTGCTGTCAAGTCAATTCCAAGATATGGCAACTCCATGTGTACAAAGTAGAACCGCAGCCCATAGATTTTTTAAAGCTGTGACTTCTCAGAGACATCACCAGCGCTTTCTTCCAAGGTGCCGCTGGCTGGGTTTGAACTGCCAACTCTTCAGTTAGTAGTCAAGCTCTTAACCAACTGCATCACCCAGGGACTCCCAGATACGTATATCACACCTTAAAATTGCTAAGCATACCTGACAATTTAAAGGTGCTATGCATGGACCTAGGAGCACTGATGGTGCAGTGGTTAAGAGTGACAGCGAGCTACAGCTGCTAACCAGAAGATCGGCAGTTTGAATCCACCAGCCACTCCTTCGAAACCTTATGGGGCAGCTCTACTCTGTCCTATAGCGTCGCTACAAGTCAGAATTGATTCAACAGCAATGGATTTTTTATACCTGACATGCTTCTCCAAGTATATTATAAGCTCCTCAATGAAAAGAACTACCACTTACATATTTTGGAGCAGGTTAGAATAGAGTACCATTGAAGGTCCTCAAAAACCATTTGTGGATTAATTGACTGATTAATTACAGAGAACGAGGCCAGGGCCTGCAACAGCAGAATGAGTCCACTGATTATGATCTTCTCCATCTATGTCGATAGTAGCACAGAGTTAAACATGTAAGAAAGCTTTCTGGGTCCTGGACATTTCTCATAGTTGATTCTGTTTCAAATTTGATTAAACTTAACACAGGGAGTTGCCAGAGAGAGAGCAAAGCCAAGTATAGCCCAAAGGAGTTCCATTTTAATTCCATTTTAACCCTAAAATCAAATTAACAGACACTGATTGAGTGCCTACTATGTACAAAGAACTGTGCACAAATAGAAAAGTGAAAACATTGTCTTCTCTTAACCCAAAGACCTTCCAAAGCAGAGCACTGGATTAGAGACAGAAAAATGGCCATCATGTTTCAAGTGTTCCTCAAAATCCCGGAACAGTTTTTTGTTATTTATTTATTTACTTTTGTTCCATGATGTACTTGAACCTGAGAGGCAGGAGCAGGACCATCTTGCTTCCATGCGGAGCCTGAGCATTAAGCCAACCCTGGAGCTCAGAAGGTGAAAAAGTTCAATTTAATGCATCAGCCTTATTGAGCCTTTGCTATCTCCAAGAGCCTGTGCTAGACTCTGTGCTGTGTGACAGTGTAAACTGGAAACCTTGAGCTGTGGCAGCCATCTCATGAGGACATAAGCTGTGGATGAAGCCAGTGTGCTAAGAAAATGGCGGAGCAGAAAGGTAACAAGAAACAATTTGTGTGAAAAGTGTCAAATGGGAATCTAACTTGCTGTGCAAACTTCTACCAAAAACTAGAGAAAATATTAAAAAAAAAGAATGAAGGGCAGCAAGTGCCCATCCTTGATGACATCGTTATACTCTGTAGTCCCCTTATACTGAAACTTCTTTTATGAAATATTTTCCTTCGTGTTTAAGGTTAGCCCAGAAAGCAGAAAAGAAAAAATGATACCCTTATCTAGAGTATTTCTCCTCTTCTACCTTTATTTATAGAAATTAAAATTAAATACCTAAAAGGTATAAAGATACAGGAAGAATTTTTTAAATGTGAGGTAATAACAATTATATAAGGAGCCATGGTGACACAATGGTTAAGAACTTGGCTGCTAACAAAAAGGCTGAGGGTTCAAACCCACCCAGTGGCTCCACGAGAGAGAGAACTGGAGATCTGCTCCCCTTAAGATTATAGGCTAGAAAATACTAGGGAGCAGTTCTACCCTGTCACGTAGGGTCATTATGAGTCAGAGTCGACTTTATTACACACAACAACAACAACAATAATTATATATTTCTCAGAGGGATGGTATAAGAATCAATAAGATGAATATGCAAAAATATTTTAGATGTATTATTTGTCTTTATTATCTTCATTGTCACGCCCCCAGACATCCTTCCTTCTCTCTTTTCCCAGCCTACACTTTCACTTGCCCCTGCCTATTGTCAGTGCCTGGGTGATAGCAAGGCAGTAACACAGTTCTTCCCTTTAGAACTAAGACAGCAGGGAAAGGAGAAAGCTAAGTACTGTCAATTACGTTGGCTAGTGAGGAATATGTGGGTTAGCTGCCGCTTTCGCAATTTTGGAATCCTGTAGCTACTCACTCTGTTTATGTAACAGATGCTAAAAAGAAAAGAGATGTCAGCTTTGAAAACAGAAACCCATACTAACCAACTCTGAAGTGAGAACTATAATGAAAGCCAAAAATAAAGTTCTCTCTGACAAAAAAAAAAAAAACAGGGATGGTATTAAAAATTCAGGCAGCCTGAAACAATCGGTCCAAAATGACATAAATCTTTCTGTAATGTTTTGCCGTATTTCTGAATGTAACTTTTTCTACATTCACCCAGGCATGATTTTGATGAAAGGCAAAATGAACGTTCTGTATAAACCAATGAGAAGCAAATACCAGTAACATTCAAAACTCTGATTGACTGACCAATGCTACCTTCTATATTTTCAGTGGAAGCCATAAAAGACATAGTTTTATAGTAAAATACAAGCCATCTCAATGATATACAGTTTACAGTTATGCTTTTACTTTTTTTTTTTGTCACACATAGCCGTAAGTTCCAGGTTCCAGAAAAAAAAAGTGAAAACAACAAAGATTTGATGTTAACCACATGTGTATGTAAACACACAGGGATATAAAAATATAATAATTTAATATTAAATGCTCTTTAAGTTTTCTTTTCAATAAGACTATCCTTAGAATTTACATTTAGTTAACTATCATTCAACAATAATGTTTTTAGACACTAATGAATAGAAATATTGCAAGGCTCCTTTTCTTGTCAGCGATCTGGAGATATCTGCTATTGGTAAGTTTATTTTATTTATTTATTTATATTGGTAAGTTTATTCCAGAACAGTTAATATATGTAAAGCCTCATTGCTTATCCTTTTTGCACCTTCTGGTCCAGGGTGATGAAAAGGACCAGAATCCTTTAGTTTAAAATTTAAAAAAGGTATTTGGGCAATATATTTGAAATATTTTTCACTCTCCAAGTAATTATACTCCAGAAACATTCAGCAGACTACCAATTAATGTTAATATCTTAATATGTAAAGAGATGATTATTTAAATAATACCTAACATATAGAGATTTGGCTACTTAATGCCTAATATATAATGAGATGGTTACTTAAATAATACCTAATATATAAGATGGTTACTGAAATACTACCTAATATGTAAGGGGAGCCCTAGTGACGCAGTGCGTAAGTGTTTGGCTCCTAACGAAAAGGTCAGCAGTTAGAATCCACCAGCTGCTCCTGGGAAACCCTATGGGCTAGTTCTGCTCTCTCCTATAGGGTCACTATGAGTCGGAATGGACTCCATGGTAACAGTTGTTTTTTTTTTTTTTTTTTAATATATGAGAAGATGAAGGAGATGATTATTTAACTAATATCTAAATATGTAAGGAAATGGTTGCTTAAAATTTTTGAAGTGTGTCTGTAAAATCAGGGTCTGCTCAACTTCGCGACTTCTCAGTAAAACGTTCCTCCTGGAGTAGTAGAGACACCATCCTTAAAAGTACTGAAGCACCTTTTTCATCCATTCAAAAATTTCAGGTGTTTAGGATTGCTGTCCTTTCGCTTTGGAATATTGCTTAAATGAACAGAAATATTCGCGTGAGAAAAGTCAAGAATGTTCATTTTATTCACAAGTGTGAAAAGATCTGTCTGGATTTGTTTTAATAGACCCACTCTGGGCGTTGAAGCTATAGGAATTCGAAATATTCACTAGGATGAAGAAAAGAGATTATGCCATGATAACCCCAACAATAACAAACACAAAACAAAACAAACAAGCGAAAAAAACCTGGTGCTTCTCATTACTGTGGCTTGTGATATATTGAAAATATAGTTATTCATCACATGGAAAATACCAGGATGTGTTGACGAGCGTGCACTGGTTACTAGTGCCCTCTGCTGGACAGAATGAACATCTCAAGTACCACCAAAGGCTATGACTGAGCTCAAAGTCCTTGTTAGAAACACTAACCAATAAGGATGGATCTATATTTCTTCCATTTCAGATGCCATTGTTGTAGAACACACAACACACAGCATCACCCTGAAGAAGAAAACTATCTTTCCGAACTGAATACCCACCCCCACTATGTGATTCTACCAGGAATGACACTTGGCAGTTAGCCTAACCTTTGAGAGCATTCCCCCTTTACTTATCTTTCCTGACTTCTTTCCTCCATTGAACAAGCTATGTAATAAAATTTCTTACAATTAAACATATCCCATGAGAACTCTTCCTTCTCCCTTTTTCTTCCTTTCTCTGTCTTGGACATACTATTTAAAACACTTAATAATCACCCATGTCATGTATATTTCAGCTATAAAATGTATCAATATAGTGTCATTTCAAATCTAGGCAGTAGCCATGACATGGCTCTCCTCAAAAGGCTCCAGTTTATCATAAATGATCAGTGGCAGAGAGTTTGAAATCAAAGCTAGAGAAACATTAAAGACCTCCTCCTGGTGGCACATCCTTTAAGGCCAGTTCGGACCAGCAGTCCATCAGTAGGAAACACAGCAGTGTAGTTTGCAGGGGCTCATGCGAGCAGTTCACCACTATTCACACCCCCTGAGTTTGATTGTTGAATGGAAGGCTCAAACATGTTTCCTCAACTCAAAGCAAAGCTAACCTAAAAACATAAATTGGTCCATTTGGGCTTCAAACTTGACCCAAATGTGCAAAAAGGGGTTCACAAACTTCAGGGAACCTGATTCAACCTTTCAGATCATTAAGAAACCTAGAGAAGAGGGCCTTTATAGTTATCAAAGGTCTCCACATTACCTCACCAACGGAAGTGTGCTGTTAATAAAAGCCTGTTCCCTTACATGTCAGGGCCACCAACCCACTGTGCCTCAGAAGTCCTCAAATGTTCTGACAGGGTACCAAGCTTTTCTGTGGGCTAAATTTATACTGTCTGCAGTTAAACTGTGAGGAGCAGAGTGTCAGTTACTACAGTTAAATAAAGAGACAATGCCAGCAATAATATTAAAAGAAACTCCAATGATGTGTAGAGAGAAAGAAATTGAGCATAACACGGCATCGTGTCATTTCCTCATTTATAATATTTCAAAAACTCACAGCCAGGATGCTAAAATCATTTGTATTTGGCTTATATAATTCTTGGATATATTTCAAAATGTTTGGAAAATGACCTATAGTCCTGCAATACCTACTAACTGGTCTTGAAAGTGTCAGCACCTTCAGCATCGTTTGCTTTGTATAAATAGCTAACAAGCCTGAAGCTTCTCAAACATCACTTACTTTGTTCCTGGGGCTTTGTTTCCCCTCAGTATTGAAACAGCATTTTAAAATGTGTAATATGTAGGCAATCCTAACACCGTTGTTCTATTTCTCACACTTGGATCCCTTCTCACCTTTTGTCATAGCCAATATGGCTTGAATATGCAGAAATCCAACACAAATGTCAAAAAAAGAGGAAAGCACCAGCAGAGATTTACTATAAATTGAAATCTTGCATATCTATAGTAAAAAAAAAAAAGAAAACTTTAATTTTAAAAATGCCAGCAATGGTTCAGTCAGTGAAAATGAAGATGTCATGACTAAATAGGAATTTTCAGTCCCTTAGCTGTCAATAATTAATAGATTATTTACACTGGCACACTCACATTTCCCAGCTTTCAAGATTCCATTTACACTTTGATCCTTGGCTCAGCAGCAAATTTAACATCATTGTGACCTTCTTCTGCCCAACACCAACCACCCAGCAGACGGGGAGAGAGCATCATCTGATATGTGCATTTATTAAGGTAGCAAGCTCCAAATATTGGAGAAATGACAAATGCCAGTGTTTCCTATAATAAACTGGAAGAGAAACAGATTGTTCTTAAAGAAAAATCAATTAGCAAATCCTCTTTACAGTGCTTTTCTTAGGAGCCAAGACGTTTGCATCCCATGGTGAAGTGCAGCTCTTCAAAGATTGTCTCTGATTAAAATCTTGCAGAATTGATAGCAAGTTTGCAATAGCCGTATAATGGTGCTTGTCATACAGAAGAGATCCTGATGTTAAGGGCTCACAGTGCCTTGCTTAATTACATTGCAGACGATAGTTTAAAATAATTGAAGTATCAGTAACATCACGATCCTAGAAAACCCTGGATTATTTTAGGAATTACAGATTTAATTTAAAAAATGTATTTAAAAGAGAACATGAGGACTTCTAACAAAGTTATACCCCAAAATACATATAATGAAAGTCTGTATGTCATATTTATGGGCAAAAAAAAAAAAAACACCATGAAACCATTGAATCTGAAAAATGTATGGTAATCAATGTGATAATAATATTTGTTGGAGATGCACAAGACAGTTAACGGTTAGTGTGGGAAATCATTTTGAAGCTGATTTGCCATTTGATGTTGATTTGGGTTCACATATGAAAAGATTTCAAACTAGGCCAAAATGATGTGGCGCTCCCATATGCGGTAAAGATATCAAGAACAGTGAAAAATATACACTGTAGCTGCTATGTAAAGAAGATGTCAAGTATTATTTGTGGATTCCTTACTAGAAAATGGTTGTGCAGATAATGCATCAACATTGGCATTAATGATAGCACCATTAATAATGACACTGTGCAGGACGAAGCTCTTGGTGCCACGTTTCAAGCTGGAATGTGTGCGTGGGGTGCGGGGAGGGAGCTACCGCTCTAAAAACAAGGGCTTCAATACTATAAATGCATTACAGGTACAGCCATCATTGTGAGTAAGCAAATACTCCTGTGGTCGGTCTCCTTGGAGGCCACATTCATTCTGACCCCCAAAGGGAACAACCTGTTTTTCTCCTTGTCCTTCTTCTCCTTCTTCTTCTTCTTTTTAAAGGTGTATGAGATTGAAGTGACACCTATACTGCTTTTGTGACGATTTTGAAATTCTAAGCTATTTTCAACTGCTCCACATTAAGGTTAGCCAGCAGGCTATAGCTGCTTTCAATTTCCCTGAAAAGCTCTATAGAGAGACAGCCTTTTTCTCAGCCAGTGTAGACCTGGCTTTATTGTTACTACTTCACTTTTTAGCATCTAACCAACAGGATGATAATAATATCTAGAATTTATAGACAGCTTGGATTTCAATGCAAGTATTTTTATACCTATTATTATTAAATCATGAAACCTTAGGTCTTAAGAGGAATTCGAGTAGTTCTCTGTCCTATTTCCCACCTAGAGGCTCATTCTTGCCTAATATGATCCTAAAGAGCTGAAGAATACATTTTACTGAGGAAATGAAGGGTAAGAAATGGATCATCTCCAAAGCTCCTTTTAATGTTGTGATTTTAGTTTTATGATTCTTCTTTTGTAAGCTTCCTTTACCTTTAGAGATATCTTGTTTGGAAGTTTACAAAAGGAGAATCACAGAACTAAAAGAATTTTGAGAAACACATTCCAGTATTTTAACAGAATGTACTGATAGAAAGTTCTCCCATTAATTTCTCTTTTATCTCTAGTCTAGAATTATATAAATGCCTTCAAACCAAACAAAACCCATTGCCACTGAGTCAATTTTGACTCATAATGGCCTTACAGGACAGAGTAGAGCTACCCCATAGGGTTTCCAAAGCTGTAATCTTTATGCAAGCAGACTGTCACATCTTTCTCCTGCAGAGCCGCTGGTGGGCTCGAACCACTGATCATCTGGTTAGCAGTCAAGTGTTTAACCACTGCACCACCAGGGCTCCTAAATACCTTCAGTCACCCTAGTATTTAAAAAGCCACATGTGGATATCTAGAACATTAAAAAAAACCAAAAAAAGCATTTTCTTCCAACTGGGTAGAATCATTAGACCTGATCTCCTTTATCTTTCGCTCTAACACTGTATAGTTACTTGTACTCTTTTCAGCATGCCTATAACCCAAAGAGGACAGGTTTTCTCAGTTTGTGGATTTTTTCTGCCGAAAGTACATATTTTTATTAGTGCTCAGTACCCCAGCAGATTACATCCTTCATGTAAGGACAGGGATTTCCTTGGCAAAATTCCTTGGCAAGAAACATCACCAAATCCGTAACTTCATACTGGGCAATATTGAAGATTTTACAAAATACACCTTAACTGTGCTTAAAGACATGGGCATGCCAGGGAAATCACAAAGTATGAATGAAATTTGAAGCTCAGGATAACTTCTTACCACAAGTTTTCATCCATACAGTAATAATCTTGGTGAGGAAATTACCGCTGCATTTTTAAAAAGACATCAACTGCTATCTCTCTGGAAGATGTTCTTTGCCTTGGAGGCAGAAAGATGAATGGCTAGTAATATTCTTTCTTATTAACCTGTTTCACAACACAAAATTATCTTTTTATCAGTGATCTACATAT
Organism: Elephas maximus indicus; assembly: GCF_024166365.1. Taxonomy (NCBI): domain Eukaryota; kingdom Metazoa; phylum Chordata; class Mammalia; order Proboscidea; family Elephantidae; genus Elephas; species Elephas maximus. Next base: position 143,772,498 of record NC_064821.1, read on the forward strand.
TATACAAAATTCTACCCTAATGCAAGAAACCCTTAGTGTTTCAAGATGACTAGAGATAAATAGAAGAAAAAGATTGCATAAAGTTGATTTATTACCAGGCAACTGTACAATATTTAGACAACTAAAATAAACCTAAGAAGCATTCCGTTTGTGACATGGGCCAACAGGAAGGTAAGGAGTTTCCACCAGAAGTGAATTTTCAGCTTGAGCTATGACCTCAGAAGAAATGAGATTTGTAATGTAAATGCTAATGGCGCCTCCACTGTGGCAGCTTGAACACAGTTCTATGAAAACACAGAATAACAAACATCTTTCGACTTCTTCAGTTTAGTTTTAATTACCGCAGAACAGCCTTCTCCTGCCTCTGTCAACATTCCACTCTGAACCTGGGTTTTCTGAAGCTTATGCATTCGCAATAAAAGCTCAGTCTTTAAGGAGGCTTTGTTTTGTGAAACTTTAAAAAACCTCTATTTTCAGCTCCCAGCAGCTAGATGAGGGTAATTCCTCCCTATCATTTCCTGCTCACTCTTTAAATTAAAAAATTTAATACAGCTAGGTAGCTGAGTGTTAAAAACACTAAGTGCAAAAATCGCTGTTAGAAAAATGAGTGCGTAAGTGTCGTGGATTGAATTGTGGCCGCCAAAAATATCTGTCAACTTGGCTATGCCATGATTCCCAGTATTCTGTGATTGTCCACCATTTTGTCATCTGACGTGATTTTCCTATGTGTTGTAAATCCTACCTATATGTTAATGAGGTGGGATTAGTGGCAGTTATGTTAATGACGCAAGACTCAATCTACAAGATTGGATTGTGCTTGAAGCCAATCTCTTTTAAGATATAAAAGAGAAGCAAGCAGAGAGAAAGGGGCACCTTATACCACCAAGAAAGCAGTGCCGGGAGCACAGTGGGTCCATTGGACCCCAGATCCCTGTGCCTGAGAAGCGCCTACCCCAGGGGAAGGACTTCTGGCAAACCGGACTGTGAGAGAGTAAATATCTGTTTGTTGAAGCCATCCTCTTGCGGTATTCCTGTCACAGCACCACTAGATAACTAAGACACTAAGGAAGCACACAACCTATTCCTGGGCAACTCAATTGGTGAACAGAGCATCCAAGAAGTCTGCAGCCATAGCTGCACCTTAATCACTATTAGGAACATACGATTACTTTTATTCCACTATTCGTCTGTCAGTTTGTTGTACCATGGTGGCATATGGATTGCTGTGATGCTGGAAGCTGCACCACCAGTATTTCAAATACCAGCAGGGTCATCCATGGTGGACAGGTTTCAGCAAGGCTTCCAGACTAAGATAGACTGGGAAGAAAGGCCTAGTGATCTACTTTAGAACATAAGCCGATGAAGACTTGCGGATCACAACATTGCCAACTCCCTTGCTTTGGACACATCATCAGGAGGGCTCCATTGCTAGAGAAGGACATCATTTTTGGTGAAGTAGAGGGCCAGCAAGAGCAAGAGAGACCCTGGGTGAGATTGATTTGCACAAAGCCACTATGATGGACTCCAATATGCCTGCAATTGTGAGGATGGCGCAGGACCCGGCAGCATTTCTTTGTGTTGTACATAAGGTTGCCATGAGTCGAAGTGTGACAGCAGCTACCTATCTACCTAAACCAAAAAAAAAAAGAAAATCCGTTGTCATCAATTCAATTCCAACTCACGGAGACCCTATAGGATATAGAGTAGAATTGCCCCATGGGGTTTCTAAGAAGCAGCTGGTGGATTTGAACAGAGGACCTTTTGGTTAGCAGCCAAACACTTAATGGCTGCACCCCCAGGTCCCCATCTCTATCTACCTAACTTCTGTATTTTTATTCAAATAATGCAGGCCTTTTACTTTTGTAAACCACACCCTTTCCCCCTGAGGTATTTTCCTAAACCCTCCTATGTCAGTTCTTTTTACATGTTGCTGTAAAAAAAATTAGCATAGCACAGTTATAAAAACACCTGGGGGGAAGAGGGAGGAGGGCGCGGTTGGCAATCAAACATAGAAGGCATGTGTTACTTTCATAAAAATACGGTATCTACTTATTTCTTCTTTACCTATCTATCAATCTATCTATTATTTTTATTCGTCAGCTTTTCTCCCTGCAAAGTGCTTTTCCTCAAGCCTTTCAACTTTGTTTCATACTCTTTTCAACCTTCCTCCATGGGTTTTCTCTGTGTACTTTCTACACCAGTGGCTTTCAAAATGTGGGATGTGGAACCTTGGGGGTCTCTGACAGCCTTTCATGGCATCTACAAGGTCAAACTATTTTATAATGTTAAGACATTATTTGCCTTTTTCACTGTGTTGATATTTGCACTGATGGTGCAAAAGCAATGATGGGTAAGACTTCCAGTGCCTTAGCACAACTCAAGGCAGTGATACCCAACTGTTAAATGTAATCACTGTATTTTTCACTGCCTCATGCTCACAACTAGGGGTCAAAGGGGAAAACCAGTTTCACTGAAGAATGTCCTTGATGAAACACTAAAATATTAATTTTGTTAAAATTCAACTCGAATATAATCTTTAATAATCTAGGTGACAACATGCGAAGTATACACAAAGCATTTTTGCTGCATGTTGAAGTGCAAACTTTTCAAGAAAAAGCACTTGTGGGGCTATTTGAGTTGCAAGCTGAAAAAGTCACTTTATGGAATGACTGACAAACTATGATTATTCAATCTTTTGTATTTGAGGTACATTTTCTCAAAAACAATTGACGTGAACTTATATATTTCAAAGAAAGCATCAATAGATGTTTGTTGCCCTTGGTAAAATTCAGGTTTCAAGTGAAAGTTAGAATTTTGTCTTACAGAAGTACTTCAAAAGTTATTTATAAATTTAATTAAAATAGTGTACAGGTAGTCCCTGGGTTATGAATGAGATCCATTCCTAAATCTGTCTTTAACTTGATTGTGTACATTTGTTCCTAAATCTGTCGTTAAGTCAGAGCCAGTACATAATGGTTCTTATTTAGGGCCAGTTAGTCAAATGTTTGTCTTAAACCAAAAACCAAATGAAACCCGTTGCCGTGGAGTCGACTGTGACTCATAGCGACCCTATAGGACTGAGTAGAACTGCCCCATAGGGTTTCCAGGGAGAGGCTGATGGATTTGAACTGCTGACCTTTTGGTTAGCAACTGAGCTCTTAACCACTGTGCTACCAGGGCTTCAATGTTTGTCTTAGTACACAGTATGTATTTTACCTTTCTATTCATATAAACCACTTAAGAAGCACTTCCAAACCATGCCATGTTTTCATGAGTGTCACAAAGTAATATGGGTATTATCATTACGAACCATTGTATGTATTTAACTCAAGTTTTTAATATGATAGGATTTGTGATAGTCTCTTCTTACATACGAGTTGTCTATAAGTCGGACATTCATAACTTGAGGACTGCCTTATATAAAAGATTTACTTTTCTTTTGCTCATGTTTGCACCCTGGATTAAGAAATTCGGGATTAAAATATAAAACGACCTCAAAGCTTCCCCCAAACCTGAGAATTAGAGAAGAATTGGCTGCTTAGAGAGACAACCCCACCCACACTAACCTGAAACCATCTAATGATTCCCTCTTTTCTCTCTCACTGACATTGCTGGAATTATACGTCCTACAAGATGTAAAATCTATTACAAAAATAATACAACAATTTACTGCCATTACTTACATCCACAACCATGAGCTTTACAGTTTCCTAATACTTAAAGAGTTTTGGGTAAGACTGGTATTTACAGTAATGAATGCAGACTTTTTTTTAATATGGTATAACCAAATGTGCCATTTGAACTATCTGTGTAACTCAGTGAACTTATATTTCCAAACAACCAACGAATAATCGCACAATGTTACAAATACCATGCAAGAATAAAATTTTCATTATGAAATTCAAACCATAAAATTTCATTGATATGGTTTCAGATTTGACATTGCAAGTAACCTTTAAAAAACAAAGAAACAACTACTTGCCAAGTTTTGATGTAGTACCAAAAAAGAATACACACAATGATCTGAAAAGGCGATACTTCTTCCATTTTAACTACATGTCTGTGTGAGAAAAGATTTTCTTAACATAAAACCAAACCTGTTGTCACTGGATTAATTTCAACCCAAAGCGACCCTACAGGACAGGGCTGAACTGCCCCATAGGGTTTCCAAGGAGCAGCAGGTGGATTTGAACTGCTGACATTTTGGTTAGCAGCCCTATCACTTAACCACTGTGCATGCACCAAACTAACATATTCCAGCAAGTTGAAGGCTGCAACTGACTTGCAAATCCAGTTGTCTTTTATTGAGTCAGAAATTAAAAAGATTTATAAAAATGTAAAATAAAGCTGCTCTTCTCACTATTTTTGTTGGAAAATGTAGTTGTTTTATAACAATATTTATGTTAGCAGTTAATGTTTGTTATTATAATTTTTTCATTATTCAGTGTATATTTTTAAACGTCTCAGTTTAAATGTTTAATAGAGTAAGTATGGATTAATACAACCCACATAAAAAATTTTGGAGATCCTCAACAATTTTTAAAAGTGTATAAGGATCCTGAGACTAAAAAGTTTGAGAATTGCTCATCTTCACTAAGTCACTGGCCTTTGCATATTGAATGGCTTATTAGTAATGGATGGAGCCCTGGTGGCACACTGGTTAAGTGTTCGGCTGCTAAACAAAAGGTCGGCAGTTCGAATCCACCAACCACTCCTCGGACACTCTGTGGGGCTATTGACTAGATGGCAACAGGTTTTTGTTTTCCAAATTAGTAATGGAGGCTTATCCAATTTGTCTTCCTTTAAACCAGGGATCCTTAAACTGGTGTCCTCAGTGAATTTTAGAGACTTCATGGACACGCTGAAATTTTGCAGACTTTCACATAGAAACTTTTTTTTCTGGGACAAAGATCATGAATTTCATCAGATTCTTCATACCTCACTAGGAACCCCTGCTTTTGGTTAAGGTCAGGGAGGATGACTTCCCCAAGCTCTGCGCTGACACTGTGGCACCCAGAAGCACTGGCACAGAAGTCACCAAACCCCTGATGTGAGGAAAGAAAAACCTAATGTAAGCAAATTAAACTGTAAACCGATCTCCATTTCTTATTATGTGCAGAAGTCCGTGCCAGGAGCTATAGGGTAAGGAAAGGACAGGGTAGTTAGGACTCAGCTCCCATCACAAGTATCTCTTCCTTTACCTTCCCTTGCTTACCCGCATTCCTCAGGTTGGGTTAGACCCCCTGCCTTCACCTCTCCACACCCCATCTGTGCACTTCCCACAATGCAGTATGATTTCACGTTTATTGCCCCCGCTAGTCTTGAGAGCAGGAGCTACGCTTACTCATCTCCGTATCCAACATGCCTGGCACAGAGCCTGGGACATAAGAAATGCTCAATCATTATCACTTTTGATGCAGTGAGTTTGCAATCTGAATGAAGGAAGCAGGCATAAATAACTATCATAGAAATATAAACAATATGACATAGTGGCTGTCTTAGTTACCTAGTGCTGCAGTAACAGAAAAACTACAAGTGGGGTGTCTTTAAAAACAGAAATTTACTTTCTCACAGTTTACGCTAAAAGTCCTAATTCAGGGAACCAGCTCTAGGGGAGGGCTCTCTCCCTGTTGGCTCTGGGGGCTGATCCTTGTCTCAACTTCTGTAGCCCCAGGGTACTTTCTTCTCCTCAGTCCCTTGGTGATTTTTACATGGCATCTATTTTCCACCACCACCCCTCCCCCTTTTGTGCTTGTTCCTGTGTCAGATCTGCTCTTTTTATAACTCAGAAGTGATTAGGTTTAGGGTACACTCTACACTGCTGTGGCCTTATTAACATAACAAAGAAACCCTATTCCCAAATGGGATTATACCCATAGTATTAAAAAAAAAACATTGCCATCAAGCCAATTCTGATTAATAGCAACCCTATTGGACACTGTAGAACTGCCCCATAGGGTTTCCAAGGAGTACCTGGAGGATTTAAACTGCCGACCTTTTGGTTAGCAGCCATAGCTCTTAATCCCTATGCCACCAGGGTTTCCATCCACAGGTATAGGGGTTAGAATATAGACACATATTTTGGGGGGATACAATTCAATTCATAACAGTGGCTAAGAGCATAGACTCTGGATCCAGACTGTCTGGATTGAAAGTTAAAGTTCTGTCCCTTAATAACCAAGTGACCTTGGGCAAACTACTTATCCTCTCTATGGTTCAGTTTCCTCAAATACAAGTAATATGAGTAATACTAGTGTTTACCTTATAGCATTTCTATAAGGTTAAATGAGGTAATTCTTGTAAAGTGCTTACAACAGTGCTTCTTACACACAGCAACCCAAAGTGACGGAGTAGAACTGTCCCATAGGATTTTCTAGGCTGTAATCTTCACGGATACAGATCACTAGGTCTTTCTCCTCTGGAGCCACTGGGTGGTTCAAACCGCCAATCTTTCAGTTAGCAGCCTGCAGCTTAACTATTGCACCACCAGGGCACTTTACCCAGAGGTAGGATTCTCTAAGTAAAGATGAAGTCATCCATATCTGACTAAATATGAGGAAGCTTAGTGGAGGCAGCATTTGAGCAAAGTGCATTTGATTCCAATATCATTTTAATTATCATTAACATCCTTACACTTGTTTGAGGATAGATTTATAGAAGTCAATATCAAGGTAGGAATCAGGGGTTCATCAACTTTTCATTTTATACCCAGTTAATCTCTGATAACTTTTCTCTTCGAGTGACACACTGTAGCATCCTGAGGCACTGTGCAGTATTAAATGTTATGCACAAATAGGTACCTAATGGTGGGCTTAAGGATGTTGCAGCAGTCCAAGTTCTTTCATTTTCCTGATTATAACTGCATTTGCATAATGTATGAATTCAAACATTATTGCTGTTAAATAATGCATAAATATTCTCCCATGCCGAAATATGTCTATTTCCTCCTCATGAATTCTGTTGAGTGTATCGTTCAGTTGTTGTTCTATTTAAAATGTACTTGGAGATCTGCATACATCAGAAGTATGACTGGGAGAAATGTCATAGCCAGAAGAATGAACATACTCAGAACTTTAAATTAAGTAAAAAAAAAAAGAGTAGACATTACTAAATGGGCCAGGTTTTTCCCTCTTCAGGGTATGTTATCTTCAGAGTCCAATATTTAGTAGAAATGGCAAGTGATCATCTGCTAATCAGAAGGGATTTGCATGTCTAAGAAGACTGTCCTGAAAGGTCTCAGAAAGAAAAAGTTTTGTGTTTTTTTTTCCCAAAACTAAATATAAATATGAACATGTATCATATACTTTAGAGATTTTCTTGCATACTAGGAAACACCATCTAAATTATTAGAGGCAATGATAATTGGTATGAATTCCCACTTCAACTTTACAGCTTTAAATATTCCATTGAATGCACCCTCAATGATTCTCTTATGGAAACCACAGCTGCTTCTTTGTTTTATAAAATATATGTTTAAAACAAAATATGAGTGTTTATTTCTAACAGTATTGTCTTCTTTTCTTTCCCAAATAGATGACTTGCCTTTTAAATTCCCTTTCACTTGTAAAAGAGAGATGGCTTAGGACCTAATTTAGAATCTAATGCAGTAGATTCTCTGGTCTTTGTCTATTTTTTATTTGCTGCTAGTATGAAATAATCAAGTGACCAAAAACAGACCGCATTTTAAAGATTGTATTTTATTTTATGATTTGGCATTATGATTCCAAAAGATGTTTATCCTCATGTTACAATTGCTGTAATGTTATCCACACACATGCAATCACATACACATATGAAGAGAGCCTCTTTTCTCATCAAATGGATTTTCTGTCACTTTCCTCTATTTACTACTGATGATAAAATGGTGTGGTGCATTCAAATGTCTAATAAAAGGATATGCTTTTAAAAGAATATATTTTTAATTCTCAGTGTTTCATTATAAGAGAAAAATAGCTCTACTATGTGTCACAAGAACTTCAGGTTCTTAAAAGAGAAATACAAAATATTTTTATTCTAAAATTAAATGTGCCTGTACAACAAACTAAAAAGGACTGTGACACCGCACGTCAGTTTCACACATGGAGCTCCCAAACTAATATTTGCCAAAGAAATCAATTTCACATACAACAAGGCTATTTATTAATTTTTCCACTTTGTCATAGATTGTAGGCAATGCAGCCATCAAAGCATAAGCGAGGAGCAGCAAAGCCCTGGTGCCGGGCAAGTCAGATTGAGGGAGTGAAAATTTTCAGCACAAAAACTTGAACCAAATTTGCTTCCTTCTTAACCTCCTTAATGAGCAATTCTAAAGCCCTCTAGAGCAACTGATTAAAAAAAAAAAAAAATCAATAGGAAGCCAACCACTGGGCTTGGAAATCCAAGGAAATCCTCCATTGGAAGTACTATGGCTACAATTTAAGAGCTTCATGCTCTGGCTCATTTTTCTTCACTTTCTATGCCTATAAGATAGGTTACCTACCTAAATCTTAAGAAGCACAGGAAGTTTCCTAAAGCAACTTGCCCAAACCAAACTTATTCAATCTGAGTGCGGAGCAAATAACCTGAGAAGCTGGACTATGTGAAAAAGAACAAGGCATCTGGATTGGAGGAAGATTCATTAACAACCTGCGTTATGCAGATGACACAACCTTGCTTGCTGAAAATGAAAAGGCCTTGAAGCGCTAACGGATGAAGATCAAAGACTACAGCCTTCAGTATGGATTATACCTCAACATAAAGAAAACAAAAATCCTCAGAACTGGACCAATAAGCAACATCAGCATAAACAGAAAAGATTGAAGTTGTCCAGAATTTCATTCTACTCGGATCCACAATCAACGCCCATGGAAGCAGTAGTCAAGAAATCAAAAGATGCATTGCGTTGGACAAATCTGCTGCAAAAGACCTTTCTAAAGTGTTCAAAAGCATAGATGTCACTTTGAGGATTAAGGTGCACCTGACTGAAGCCATGATATTTTCAATCACTTCATATGCATCTGAAGGCTGGACAATGAATAAGGAAAACTGAAGAATTGACGTCTTTGAATTATGGTGTTGATGAAGAATATTGAACATACCATGGACTGCCAGAACAAACAAGTCTGTCTTAGAAGAAGTATAGCTAGAATGTTCCTTAGAAGCAAGGATGACAAGACTTGTCTCAAGTACTTTGGACATATTACCAAGAGGGACCAGTCCCTGGAGAAGGACATGGTGCTTGGTAAAGTAGAGGGTCAGTGAAAAAGAGGAAGGCCCTCAATGAGTTGGACTGACACAGTGGCTGCAACAATGGGCTCAAACGTAACGACTATGAGGATGGTGAGGGACCGGGCAGTGTTTCGTTCTGTGGTACATAGGGTCACTGTGAGTCAGAAACAACTTGACAGAACCTAACAACAACAATAGAAAAGAAAAAAAGTTTTTAAGAACTTCAACACAAATTATGAATTTTTAAATCCAAGTGCCATCACTTTTTCTCAATATTAAAGTGGGAAATAAAGAACCCAAGGTGTGCACACAGTAGAAGGGAATTTGAGAAGCTGCTTAGAGTTAGGTAGCCACTCTTGGAGCTAAATGCAGACTGCAGAAATAAAGTTAGCAGAGGTTCTTCAGCCTTGCCCTAGAAGGGTTGTAACTTCCCCTGTAAGCCCGGTGGAAGGGCAGACCCAGGATACAAGTGCCTCAAGTGTATCTGACAACACCAAGCCTTACTTTGTCAAAAGAATTCTCCCTTGATCAATTATAAGAACTATACTCAACAAGCCCAACGACAGAATTTTTGATAGCATATTTGTTTTTTGAAGCATATTAAATAGTAAAAACAAAAATGAAATTCAAATTGTATCTGTGAGAATGCTATGACAGCATTAGGAAATTTTACAATTTTTACAAACCTTATATGTTGGGTATTTCCAGAAGCTTTCAACTATCTTGTGGGTCTCCCCATACTCAGTTTTATGCCTTTGCCTTTGCTAGTCCTTCAACCCAAAGAGCTTATTAGTATAGTAAACTTTTGAAAGACACTAAATTTCATTAAGGTGACAGAAAACAGGATACTGGGGTCTATTTATGGCAAACCTCCTCTGCGAAGTTTGAATATTATGCCAGATCCTAATGTCGTCCCAATTGTCTACACTGACCAGTGTCCCTGACCCAAGATCTCAGAGCCCTAGTGGTACTTGTACTCACCATGGTGTCGCCCCTCTAGCCCCCACTATAGGTCCATTCTCCAGTTCCTACTCGTTTAGGCAGTTTCTCTAAGGCTGAGACAAAGGAATGTTTAATCAGAAAATGCGTCAACTAATTGGTGAAGCCTATTATAAAAATCCCCCTAATTACTCTGTGGTGTCAAGTAAAAGAGCCTGTCAAGAGAGTATCAGCCTTACAACCGTGACAGCAAAAAGCAACATTTGGAAGTCCCCCTCCCCTGGGCTTGTTCTTTGATTTCTGTCTTTAATACTGATAAGAAGTGACATTAGTTGGATAAAACAATCAAAACTTGAGTTGAAGAGCTTATAAACCTTCTGACACTTCAATAAACCAAAAGCCGATATGAAACTAGCAAAACGGTTTTATTTTAACTCCAGCTAGCCACCCAGCACAGACATGACATCCATTTGCGGAGCTCCGAGCTATCCCCTTGATATAATATTTTACTAACTCTCATTTCACATCTTTTAAATAAGAAATAAATGCTAAATTCTACCCAGAGAAATAAAATCTTTTATAATCTTTTAGACAGTTGTTGTCATCCCTCAGGAGAGCTTTAGGCCTGCTGCTAAATGTCTACAAATCAATATTTAATATTTTGAAACATGAAGTCTTAATTATCCATCTCCCCTTTAAGCGTGAAACCCACACTGAGTGAAAATAAAACCATTTGTTGGCTGATGGATTGATTGCCACTTATTAACACTTTTTTGATCTGCAGGTCAGATTACAGGCCTTCATTCCAAACACATACTATACCTTATCATTTATGCTTCAGTGTATGAATGGGTAGAGCAGAATATGTTAACTCAGGGCTGTGTGAAGATCTCCCTCACCTTAGTTCACTGGACTAATACTGATGAATTAAGAAAGAAAGAAAGGCAGACAGAAAGAAAGAAAGAAAAGGAAACAGAACCTCCTGCGCAGGAAATGGAAAATCCAACTTTTCTGTCCCAATGAATTGTGGAAAAGGGAAAAGAGAACAAAAAACCAAGAGGTCATATGGATTGGCTCTCACCTTCCTGCTTTGGGGTAGAATCTTGAGAGTATGGGAAATAACAGAAAGAGGTAGGTAGGTCTGAGAGATCCCAAGAAACCCAGGTGGGAGAGTAGAGGATTGGTGGCATGTTTTCTCAGGCATTGCTTGAGAAGGCTGCAAGCATCCCACATCCTGTGTTCTATGGGAGCAACAGTACAACTCTGATCTTAGAAGGCAGCTGAAGAGATGGGGAGTTTTTCTGACTTCCCAGAGCCAATGGGGGTCATGCAGGGAATCCTGTGTAACCCCAGTTAGCAGGCCTGAGACTGCTGGAAGGGTCGATGGACAAGCATTGGCCTACTGTCAGGACAAATGTTGTTATCGTTGTTAGGTGCCTTGAGTTGGTTCTGACTCATAGTGACCCCATGTACAACAGAACAAAGTACTGCCTGGTCTTGTGCCATTCTCACAGTCATTGTTATGCTTGAGATCATGTTGCAGCCACTGTGTCAATCCATCTCATTGAGGGTCTTCCTCTTTTTCACTGGTCCTCTACTTTACAAAGCCTGATGTCCTTCTCCAGGGACTGGTCCCTCCTGATAACATGTCCAAAATTTGTGAGACAAATTCTTGCCATCCTTGCTTCTAAGAGGCATTCTGGCTGTACTTCTTCCAAGACAAACTTCTTCATTCTTCTGGCAGTCTACTGTGTATTCAATATTCTTCATCAACACCGTAATTCAAAGGCAACAATTCTTCTTTGGTCTTCCTTATTCATTGTCCAGCTTTCATATGCATATGAGGCAATTGAAAACACCATGGTTTGGGTCACATGCACCTTAGTCTTCATGGTGACACCTTTGCTTTTTAACACCTTAAAGAGGTCTTTTGCAGCAGATATGCCCAAAGCAAAGTGTCATGTTGATTTCTTGACTGCTGCTTCCATGGGCATTGATTGTGGATCCAAGTAGAATGAAATCCTTGACAACTTCAATCTTTTCTCCATTTATCATGAGGTTGCTTATTGATCCAGCTGTGGAGATTTTTGTTTTCTTTATATTGAGGTGTAATCTGTAGTGAAGGCTGTGGTCTTTGATGATCATCAGTAAGTGCTTCAAGTTCTCTTCATGTTCAGCAAGCAAAGTTGTGTCATCAGAACACTGCAGGTTGTTAATGAGTCTTCCTTCCATCCTGATGCCACATTCTTCTTCCTATAGTCCAGTTTCTCAGATTATTTGCTCAGCATACATATTGAATAAGTATGATGAAAGGATACAACCCTGACACACATCTTTCTTGACTTTAAACCACTCAGTATCCCTTTGTTCTGTTCAAACAACTACCTCTTAGTCTAAGTACAGGTTCCTTTTGAGCACAATTAAATGTTCTGGTATTCCCATTCTTCAAAAACTTGTTCATAATTTGTTATGATCCACACAGTTGAATGCCTTTACACAGTCAATAAAACACAAGTAAATGTCTTTGTGGTATTCTCTGCTTTCAGCCAGGATCCATCTCATGTCAGCAATGATATCTCTTGTTCCACATCCTCTTCTGAATCTGGCTTGAATTTCTGGCAGTTCCTTGTCGATGTACTGCTGCAACCGATTTTGAATGATCTTCAGCAAAATTTTGCATGTGTGGTATTAATGATATTGTCTGATAATTTCTGCATTCTGTTGCTTCACCTTTCTTTGGAATGGGTACAAATATGGATCTCTTTCAGTCTGTCGGCCAGGTAGCTGTCTTCCAAATTTCTTGGCATAGACAAGTGAGCACCTCCAGTACTGTATCCATTTGTTGAAACATCTCAGTTGGTATTATGTCAATTCCTGGAGCCTTGTTTTTCCCCAATGCCTTCAGTGCAGCTTATACGTTTCCTTCGGTATCATTGGTTCTTGATCATATGCTACTTTCTGAAATGGTTGAACATTAACCAATTATTTTTGGTATAGTGACTCAGTTTATTCCTTCCATCTTCTTTTGATGCTTCCTGCATTGCTCAATATTTTCCCTGTAGAATCCTTCAATATTGCAACTTGAGGCTTAATTTTTTTCTTCAGTTCTTTTAGCTTGACAAATATTGAGCTTGTTCTTCTTTTTGGTTTTCTATTCCAGGTCTTTACACATTTCATTATAATACTTTACTTTGTGTTCTCAAGCTGTCTTTTGAAATCTGTTAAGCTCTTTGAATTCATTGTTTCTTCCTGTTCAAGAGTAACTTCCAGAGTTTCTTCTGACATCCATTTTGGTCTTTTCTTTCTTTCCTGTCTTTTTAATGACCTCTTGCTTTCTTCATGTATGATGTCCTTGATGTCATTCCACAACTCATCGCCTCTTTGGTCATTAGTGTTCAATGTGCCAAATCTTTTACTGAGATTGTCTTTAAATTCAGGTGGGATATACTCAAGGTTGTTTTTTGACTCTAGTGGACTTATTCTAATTTTCTTCAACTTCAACTTAAATTGCATTTGAGGAATTGATGGTCTGTTCCACAATCAGCCCCCTGATGATACTGAGTGTTTCCATCTTCTCTTTCCACAGATACAGTACAAATAGTATTATAGAAATGACTTGACTGTGGACTTTTGGGATAGAACTCACCCATCATTCCAAAAGTTAAACAGGATTGGTTTGTCTTATCAGCAGAGATCAGCCAGTATCTGAGACCATGTGAACCCTCAGCCTCCTTTTTCCCCACTATCTCAAGGCCACCCAAACAATTCCTGTACAAACAGATGCCATTGTAGAAAAGAGCAGGAAGAAGTACAATAAAAATCTGAAAGACTAAGGATTTGCCTGAAAGATTGAATCATCGAAAAGAGATACTCTTAACTTACCTTTATGAGAAATTGAAAATTCTGAATATGCTAAAGCTTTAGCACATCATTCACCATCAAGTGGGCTCCAACCCGTGGTCACCCATGTGTATCAGAGTAGAATTGTGCTCCACAGAGTTTTCCAGTGACTGATTTTCCTGAATTAAGTCACCAGGCCTTTCTCCTGAGGCACCTCAGTGTAGACTCAGACCTCAACCTTTCAGTTAGCAGCCAAGCTCTTTAACTGTCTGCACTACCCAGGGACTCCAATACAATGCACAGACTGTTAAAATAAGATGAGATTGAGATATTGTGAATTGGCAAGTTTGTATTTTCCTTTTCCCTAGTGGGGAAAGAATCACAAAGAAAATTAGATAAGTTATAGAAAAAGCTTTTTTTTTTTTTTGCCTATTTACCAGAATAGTAGTATGTATTAAATTTGGATATCATTCTGACTATAAACTTTAGGAGTACAGGGCCTTGCCTATCGGGTATACCTAGTACAGAGTGGGTGATAACCAATGTTTTATAAATGAATGATGTCACCAAATTTGCAGCAATTTCTATGTCAAATTGCATCCCTCCCCACTTCTAAAATGTAAAACTTGCCTAGCAATGGCATTCTGTAGAACTGTTCAGCTCACATTATTTCAAGTAATTTGATTAAGCAAGTCCCTAACCTTATCTTATGGATTAAATTGTGTTCCCCCAAAATATAAGTCAACTTGGCTAGGCCATGATTTCCAGTATTGTGTGGTTGTCCTCCATTTTGTGATCTGATGTAATTATCCTGTGTTATAAATCCTAACCTCTATGACTTTAAAGAGGCAGAATTAGAGGTGGTTACATTAACGAGGCAGGACACAATCTACAAGATTAGATTGTATTTTGAGTCAATCTCTTCTGAGACACGTAACAGAAAAGTGAGCAGAGAGGAGAGGGACCTCCTATCACCAAGAAAGAAGAGCCCGGGAGTGTCTTTTGGACTCCTAGACCTAGGGGAAATTGATGATAAGGACGTTCTCTCAGAGCCAACAGAAAGTCTTCCCCTGGAGCTGGCACCCTCAATTCAGACTTCTAGCCTCCAAAACTGTGAGACAATAAATTTTTGTTTGTTAAAGCTATCCACTTGTGGTATTTCTGTTTTAATAACACTAGAAAACTGAGACACCTTATAAGGAGTCCTTAGGTGATGCAAACGGTTAAATGGTTGCCTGCTAACTGAAAAGTTGGAGGTTGAAGTCTACCCAGAGGCACTTCAGAAGAAAGGCCTGGCAACCTGCTTCCCAAACAGTCAGCCATTGAAAATTCTATGGCGCGCAGTTCTACTCTGACACACGTGGGTTGGCTGTGAGTCAGAATCAATGCAGTGGCAACTGGTTTAACGTTGCAAACTAGTGGTGGAGGTTTTTGCTAATTGGATCTTACCTCCAAGTTCAGATTCATCCTACAAAGATGATAGCTGTTAAATCTTATGCCATCCCCAATTCAGACCTCTATAATAGGTGCCTCATTAATCTCAACTCTGTCTAACTCTTCAGGCCTATTTGCCTAGCTTGTTTCATCTCCTACAATTCCAAATCAGGAAATGCTAGCTTCCATTAAGCAGGTCCTTTTATTGCCACTCTCACTCTGGCCTCTACCTTGACTAAAGCTGTTTGTCAAACCAGATTGCCCTGCTCCTCCCAACTACCCGTTCGTCTCTACACGCCAGCATGTCCCAATCAGGTCATCCCTGGTGGCTCCATTCATATTAACCTCCTTTAAAATATCTTCTTTTATAATATCTGCATTTCAAATTGCATAAATTACAGTCTCCTACATGCCCAAAAACCAAACCAAACCTGTTGCCATTGAGTCAATTCCAAATCATAGCAACCTTACAGGACAGAGTAGAACTGTTCCATAGAGTTTCCAAGGAGCAGCTGGTGGATTTGAACTGTCTTTTGGTTAGCAGCCAACCCCTTAACCACTGCTCCACCAGGGCTCCTCCTACATGCCAGTACCTCACAATTTAACATTTAGTTTTATTGATGTGTGATATACATATAAAACTAATATAAGGCATGTTACTTACATAATTCTGCAAACATACAAATACAGATGCATACACACATTTTATACATGCATGCACATATGGATATACACATATAAACACATGTATTGTGCGACTTGTCTTGTTTATAGGGTGGCTATGAGTCGGAATCAACTCGACGGCAATGGGTTTATAGCTTATAACATATCTAGATAGTAGGCTTTCAACAAATGCTTTTTGACTGATTCTAGATCAGACATGACTTTATTGTCTAAGAAACATACCAATAGAAATAAAATACTGAATTGCATTTGCTTAATTTTTTAAATAGCTTTTCAATCTTTAGTATTATATGAATTATTTGCATTTAAGCAAGTAGGAGAATTTTCTAGCACCAGCCCATCTGCTCCTCCTCTTGGTTTTGAAGTGGTCGTCAGGCTAAATTGGTAACATCTTTCATCCTGTGGCAACGCCCCATGTTGTCACAGCCAAGCAATTCCGATTTCATTGCCCTATTGAGCCAAAGGCAAAGAGAGGCAACAAGAGATAAATCCCTTCAAAAACTCAATAAGTTTAATAATAGCTAACAGACACAGAATACTACCCACCATAGAAATGCTTAATTGCTCTTTGTCATTAAGTTGGCTCTAGTGATAAAGGCTCTTCTTCACGTCCTTCCCCTTTGGTGTTAGGCTCTGAAGGATTGGACTGAAAGGAGCTGTAGGAGCCTTTGAATACCACCTTACAACACACACACATTTACCTATGACTGCACTGAAATTACTATAAATAGGAGGGAACCAGTCTACCTACAAAGTTCTCAAGGGAAGGCATTTTAACAGTCATTTTAGATAACACTGCCCTCCAGTCAATTCTGACTCATAAAGACCCTATAGGATACAGTAGAACTGCCGCCTAGGATTTCAAATGTTGTAATCTTTATGGACGGAGCCCTGGTGGCACAGTGGTTACAGTGGTTAAGAGCTCGGCTGCTAACCAAAAGGTCAGTGATCGGAATCCACTAGCCGCTCCTTGGAAACCCTGTGGGACAGTTCCACTCTGTACTGTAGGGGTGTTAGGAGTCAGAATCCAACTCTACCACAACTGGTTTGGTTTTTTGGTTTAATCTTTACGAAGCAGACAGCCACATCTTCCTCCCGAAGAGCTACTGGTGGGTTCCAACAGCCAACATTTTGGTGAGCAGGTGAGCACTTTAACTGCTGTGCCACCGGCATTCCTTAACACACCACAGTGTTTCAAAAATCTTCATTGGAGCCAGTTCTACCTATGTCTTCCTAAAATGTCTTCCTAATGACCCTCAATTCACTTTAAATGCAGGTTATCTCAGGCTGACCTCTGTGGAAACCAAAAACAAATTAATACTCTAAGTGTAGACATAAAGTAATAGAAAAAGAGCCCATTGCTTCTCCCAGGGATGTTAAATTTATTCTTACATTTCATTTACAATATTCAAGAGGAAAAATCCAAATGAATTTATATAAAGATTCACTTGTTCTGTGGTCACTACAGTGAATTTTTAAAACATTCTTTCTTCCCCTAAAAGAAATCTATTAAACTGAACATAAGGACAGCAAATTGTTTCTACTAAGTTGAAATGTGGAAAAATTTTAAAGTAGAATTCACAAGTGTGAACACAAAATGCTAAAGGCATGTTGATGTTTTGCCATTAATCCCTTTCCACTAACTCTCTCTTGCTTCAATATTTCCCTTGGAAATTTGAAGGGCCCACCTACAGCAGTGGGTTTTTTTACCTACTGCAACAGTGGGCCTGTGAACTATGAGAACAACTGAGGCAAATATGTGGACCAAAGGAGAGTCTCTGTGGTGCAAACGGTTAAGCACAGGGATACTAACTGTCTTAGTCACCCGGTGCTGCTATAACAGAAATGCCACAAGTGGATGGCTTTAACAAAGAGATTTATTCTCTCACAGTCTAGGATGATAGAAGTCCGAATTCAGGGTGCCAGCATCAGGGGAAGTCTTTCTCTCTCTGTAGGCTCTGAGGGAAGGTCCTTTTCATCAAGTAGCTTCTCAGTACAGGGATCCCGGGTCCAAAGAAAGAGCTAGTCTCTGGCTCTTGTTTGTTGGTAGTATGAGGTTCCCATAACTACCTGTTCACTTCTCTCTTTTATATCTCAAAAGAGATTGATTTAAAACACAATTTAATCTTATAGATTGAATCCTGCCTCATTAACATTACTGCTGCTAATCTCACCTCATTAACATCACAGAGGTAGAATTTACAACACACAAGAAAATCACACCAGATGTCAAAATTGTGGACAATCATACAATATGGGGAATCACAGACTAGCCAAGTTGACACACATTTTGGAGAGACACAATTCAATCCATGACACTAACCACAAGGCTGAATATTCGAAAAACTCACCCAGAGGCACCGAAAAAGAAAGACCTGGTGATCCACTTCCAAAAGGTCACATCCTTAAAAACCCTATGGGGTTGTCATGAGTCGGAATGGACTCAACAGCAACTGCTTGAGGCAAAGCTACAAAACCATAAAAACATTGGCTCTGGTGCTTCTCTTTTCTCCGTTTTTACCACCTCAGCCTCTTTACTCTACACCCCCACTATTCCTTTTGAGAAGTAAGTGACATTAAAAGCTTAAGACTCATATAACATGGCCTGGCTTTGGTAGCACTCAATTCTATTTTTCAGATTATTTCTTTGAGTGCTCAAGCCTAGTCTATGAGATGTTGTTGTTAGCTGCCATCAATCGGCCCCCAACCCATGGCAACTGCATGCACAATGAGATCAGGCCATTGTTATCCATAGGGATTCCACTGGCTGATTTTCAGAAGTAGATCACCAGGCCTTTCTTCCTATTCTTAGTCTGGAAGCTCTGCTGAAGCCTGTTCAACATCATAGCAATATGGCAGCCTCCACTTACAGACGTGGTGGCCGTGCTTGAAGTGTATTGGCTGGGAATTGAACCTGGGTCTCCCACATGGAAGATGAGAATTCTACCACTAAACCACCACTGCTCCCCTACTCTATGAGATAGATGCTGTTATTACCCCTGTTTTACCAATGAGGAAAAGGTGGCTCAGAGAGGGTAGGCAACTTGCCTAAGTCACAAATCTAATCAATGCTTTTAACCACCACATTACATTGATGCTCTGACACAGAGATAACGGAATACCCTTAACTTTTTTTTTTTTCATTCATCTTTGGTAAAGCCAGTTCTATGTACAACTATAGCCTTATTTCAGAAACTCTACACTCAATTATTGCATCAATTGGTGGAAATTGAGGTAGTGGTGGAGATCTGTTCAACCATGAAGGAATATGAAGAAACCCCTTCCCTCAGTGCCTCTTCCACGTTGCTGCTGAGCACCGTGGCCACAGCAACTCACCAACAGTATCTGGAAAGGCAACCACTGCTCAGCTTCATCATCAAACCCCCTGAAACTGTGGGCCTTAGCACAGTCATGTCAATTCATAGAATTAAAGAACTTAGAGCTAGGAAGCCTCTCAGAGGACATATACTTGAATTTTCTCATTTTATAGAGGAGAAAACTAAGGCACATAGAGCTTAAATGAACTTCTCCCAGTCCCAGAGCCCACACGAGGCAGAGTCAGGTCTTGAATTTAGGAAGATGGACTCCTTCTTTATCATATCTCTAGTAGGTCTGGCCCTCATAAATGATAGCTTATCATTACTTCCCCACCACCGCTCCTTGACACCAAAATGATCATAGCTTGTACCTGCAAAATTTTTTCCACTTCTTTCTGGGTTGAGGGATCAAGCTAAATATCATAACATCATGATTTTTTTTAAGAGTTTTAGTTCATTGTGGACATATTTGTCTTTCTGTTCTCATATATTCATTATATTTTTGACATTTAAAAAAAAACATTAGTACATAAGAACTTAAAGATGGACTCTGTGTCTATTTGTGTGTGTGTGTGTGTGTGTTTATGTGCTAATTACTCCTTCTCAACCCATAGTATACCCAGTTTTCACTTGAACTCAGCAGACTATTCAAACACACCCTAAGTAGCAAGGTTTTGTTTTTTTTTTTTTTAATAATATGAGATTTGAGACTTTGGGTGTAAAAAGTACGGTTCTTTAAAATTAGAGGAAACATTTGTTTCCATGGACTTTTGCTTCTTATAAAATATTGTATCAGATTCTAGAATTAACTAAAAGCAAAGACACAAAAATACACATATATTCAAACCCAAGTGTTCAAGACAGCTAATCGTTCCAAGAGTCATTCATACTGCTGTATCCCAGCCATCACCATCGCCATCAATTAACATCTTAGCCATTCACTGGATGTGAGGCTGTGTCAGGCCTGCAGCCACCATTGCCCTCAGCTCTACAGCTTCCCAAGTCCCATAATCAGTTTCATAACCTCTTAAATAAAATATGATTCTACTTTCATCAGTAGAGAAAGTTTGGGCTCAACAATTACTTTTAAGGCCATTTTCCTGACAAGTGTGCATAAAAGGTTTATTTGAAGCCTGCTGTGCAAACAGATCACAAATGAACATGAACTTGCTTAAATGTCAAGGGTTTGAGTTGAATTTCAGATATGGGCAGCAGCTAGGAAAATAACAGTAGGTCTGTACTCAGAGAGCAGTCAAAGTCATGCCATAGCTAATTCTTTTGCTACAGGGAAAATAAACCATTAACGATTATCAATACACAATCGATAAAAATAAAATACGTCTCTTCTTGAGGGCTGAGTGTTTTATGTAGACATCTTTGCAAAATCAAATTCTTAGCAATGGTGTTAAGTATTTATAGGCAGCCTCCCATTATCTGACTTCCGAATTGCCCTCCAGCTGACGCCAAAATTATCTTCCTACAAACAAATCTGAGCATGTCACTGCCATGTTTCAAAGCTTTCAAATCCTCTCCATAACCTTCAGAATGTAAGTCAATTCCTTTAGAAAATGACACCAAATCCATCAGGCCCCAACTTTCCTTTTCATCCTTATTCCTCTACCTTTCTTTCATACCCAAGCCCTTCTTCTTCTCCCTCTGTCTGTCTCACATACCCCTATTTAGCCACCAAGGCTTGGTTCAACATTTACCTCCATTGGGAACCCTTTTCTGAGTCCCCTGGGAAGTTAATCACTCTTCCCTCTAAAAACCTCAGTATTTTGTTGATACATAATTTGACTGCCCTCCCTCCCCACCATCTGACTGAACTCCTGGAAGACAGGAATTTGTTCTTATTCGTCTTTGTGTGCTCCTTCTAACCTAGCCCTTGACCAGGCATATGATAGGATGTCAATAAATATTTATTGAAAAAAAAAATGGATGAATGAAGAAATAAATATCTCATTTTAAAGTTGTTGTTACTACAGTTCTCGGGAAAGAGCAAAATGTCTTAATCTCCTGTAAGATGAGTTTATTTTGAACACACCATGAGTTTCAGAATTTTTCCCAGGCATTTACATGGCATGATAAAGCAAGATTAAGTAGATTGTTCTGTGTGATCAGCCTTTCTTCATGAGCAAGGTAAAGGTCATGCTTGTATGGGTTTGCTACTGTAATAAATAATCCCCAAACTTTAACCTACAAAAAAACAAATGAATCCAAATCCTATCATCCAAAGCCTCAAACTACGCATACCCCTCTGATACACAAAATCAGCTTAGCAAGAGGGATGTAACATTTAGCAACCAGAAAACATATTTCGACTATAGTCAAAGCAAAGGGTAGACACTTGACATAGTCATGAATAATTGTTATTTAACATGGACATGCTTAATGCCTGTTTTGTTTCAGCTCTCATTACAAAGGCTATTATTGTCAGAGACATAATATAATTCCTACCAGAGGACTTAAGAAATAGGATTTAAAACAGACTAGGGACTTAGTCATCCAGATCAGATTTGCCAAAATGTCCAAAAAATTAATCAGTTCATCCTGCACTATAAGAAGCACACAAGTGCTAACTCATGAATTATGGAGCAGTTGGTCAAACTCTCAAGCCTGAAAGTTTCTGGGGCAATTCATTAAGAAAAAGATCAATTTGTAAAATCCTAGAGGTTATTAAGTTGTTTAAAAGCAACCAACAAGGTTTGTCATGTGAAACCAATTCTATCCCCTTCTTTGGCCAGAAGGAGGTGAGAAGTGGCATGAAAGACGTAAAGGAGATGGCTTGCTCTGGTCTTAAGGGTTTTGGTAAATCAATGTATTGACCATCAACTAACATGTTGTTTGGTTAAATTTAGGAGCAACCAAACTGCAGAAAGTGATACAGTAACAAAATAAAAGAATTGACCCTCTATCTAACACTTAGTGAGTGTCTGGAATGTACAAAGCACTCTTCTAGGCAATGTGGGGGAGCCAAAGAAAATCAGACAGGTGGTCTACACTCAAGAAGAAAGTGCAAAAGGTAGTCTCTGTAACCATCTTTCTTTAATACTAGATGTAAAGCTCTAAAGATATTTAAGCATTATAGAATAAGGTTAAAAAACATGGACCCTGGCATCAGATTGTTTAGGTTTGAATCCTGGATCTTTTATTTACTGACAGCATGACCTTGGAAAAGTTACATAGCTATTATGCCTTAGTCTCCTCATCTATAAAATAATGATTGTAGGATCGACAATATTTTTACAGAAATAATGTGCGCTTTCTGGGTTCATGCCCTCCCTCCTATGAGGTACCCTCACAAGCACCGCCATGCCAGTCTCCTTCCACACCCTGTTGTTAAAAAAAAAAATTAGCATAGCATGCTTACAAAAATACCTTGTGGGAGGAGGGCACACTGGCAAACAAATGAAGAAGGTACACATTCGTGCAAAAAAAAAGATAAATCATGGAGTTATTGATAGAACGAAAGGAGTTAGTATATGTAAATACTTAGAACAGCATGGGAAGTTCATGGAGAAAGGGATTACTTACCATGGTGGGTAGGTTTGAGAAGGTGGAGTAAAAGATGGATGAGGTCAGCAAGAGGGATCAGAAAGATAAAAATATAGAATTTGACCAGATTCAAATACATAGGATTTGCACATATAGATATTGGAGTGCATAGAAAAGGTTATGATTCATATGAGAAACACTATATTAATTTTGCACTAACTAATATACTATCCAAGTCGGGAATAGATAGCAGTCTCTGTCATATAGTGAATAGTTCTATCTTACCATACTATGGAGTGAATGAAAGGCAGAATTGAGAGACGAAGTTGAGAAAAGTAAGGCTGGACATAATTTTTGGTAACCTTGGAAAGGCAAGCTGAGGAATCTCAATTTATTTTTGCAATGGTCAGTGAGGAGCCAATGGTAATACTTGAGCAGGCCAAAGGCATGATCAGAAGTGTGCTTTAGGAAAACCAACCTTGCAGTTGTAAATAAGTTGGATTCAAGGATTTAAAAAAAAAAAAAGAAATTGAAAGTAGAGAGAATAGTTGAAAGATTACTATAACATTCTAGAAAAGATCTTAAAGTAGGATAATGGACAGGGAGTTGAAGAGTAGGAAAAAGATGCTGTAGACCAAAACATACAAAGAATGGATTGGGATTAGTACTTGATGCTATGGGAATGGGGGCTAGAAACATAAAAAAGAAAAAAAAAAAAAAACCACCAGCTGCCATTGGATCAATTTCAATTCACTGCATGTGTGCAGAGTAGAACTGCACTCCATAGGGTTTTCAAGGCTGTGACGTTTTGGAAGCAAATCACCAGGCCTTTCTTCTAAGGCACCTCCGAGTGGGCTCAACTACCAACATTTTGGTTATTATTCAAGCACTTAACTGTTTGCACCACCCAGAGATTCCAGAAACATAAGGAGGTAGAGACTTTGAAATTTCTATGCTGGTGATGGAAGGATAGGAACATGAGAACCAGAAATATAAAATATTTCTGGATACACGTGGCCTGAATTGGTAGAAGGATGCCCTGATATGGGCATCAAGTAGGTAGTTAGAAAAGAGTCAGGATTTAAGATGAAGAATTGAGACTTATCTACACTGCTATCATTATTAAAAAAAAAAAAGAAAAACCAACCCCTTTGCCATCAAGTCGATTCTAACTCCTAGTGACCCTATAAGACAGAGTAGAACTGCCCCATAGAGTTTCCAAGGAGTGGCTGGTGGATTCGAATTACCAGCCCTCTGGTTAGCAGCCCAGCTCTTAACCAACCACTGAGCAACCAGGGCTTCGACATCATTTTTAGGACCATGAAAAATCAGATAAAATTAGAAAGAGCACGAGGATAGAGGAAACAGAAGGCATGCATTGAGCAGCTCAAAGAATGAGTATCAAGAAACATACACTCATACATACACACAGCAGGAAGATGGAAAGTAGAGAAGGAAGGATTATTTCTACTTCAATTTTATAGTTATTCATTTTCCTTTGTTTAATTATAGACATGTCTGGCCTTCTGAAAAAAACAAAACAAAACAGATAACCATTTAAACTAGCATAAGCCCAAAACTGGAAATGATTCTAAGGAAATGCTTGCATTCTAACTAATTCTAAAGGTAAGACGTCATGCCAGGCTTCATGAGAAGCAGGAGAGCCATCAGGAGCTAGTGGTTGGTGACTTCCTCAGAAATACTCTCCGTTTCTCTCTCTCTCTTTCTCCGAGCCACATGGCAGTCTCCAGAGAAAGTGTATGTGGGCCAGACAGTCACCGCTAAGGAGTCTATACTGTCTTCCCGTCCTCTCTTCCCTGCCTGCACTGGAGCTGTACCTAGTACAAATCTGGCCACTTGGTAGGACTCCATGAGTGATGGCTGGATGGGATTGCTTCAGGATTTGACTCTTGACTGTTTAGAACACCCCTGCTCTGCTTAGAAATGTACTTGGCACAAAATGTCTATGCAGTAAATATTGAGAGACTTAGACGTGGGAGCCTCAGTTTATTCTAATCCGTGACATATTACCTTAAAAGTGGATTCTTTTCTTTCTTCAACAGGAGAAAAGTGTATGTTCCAATAGCTGGTTTACTTGAATTTGAGAGAATCCAACACCTGTGTTATAAATCAGAGACAGCCTAGTTTCTTCAATAGCTGTGCCTTT
This sequence comes from Elephas maximus indicus, assembly GCF_024166365.1. Classification (NCBI taxonomy): domain Eukaryota; kingdom Metazoa; phylum Chordata; class Mammalia; order Proboscidea; family Elephantidae; genus Elephas; species Elephas maximus. Next base: position 143,797,581 of record NC_064821.1, read on the forward strand.
GTGTCAGATGTACATTTTAAGCTATCCTTCCGGTTCCACTTCTTCATGTGTAATGTTTCAGCTTCTCACTCTTTTAACATATTAGAGGCTTTGAGAAAATCTTTTCTCTACCCCTATAGTGGTTAAGGGTTTGGCTGCTAATCAAAAGGTCGGCAGTTCAAATCCATCAGGTGCTCCTTGGAAACTGTATGGGGGCAGTTCTACTCTGTCCCAGAGGGTCGCTATGAGTCAGAATCGACTTGACTGCAATGGGTTTGGTTTATTTTTGGTTTTTATCACAGCTTTTATGTTCAGATCTCAGAGATAAGCACCCCTCCCCCCATGAGCAAGCTACCTCCACAACCACAGTTGCATATCTCCCTCAGCCCACATGAGAAACTGACTGAGAAAATGTAACATGGCTCCCATCATGACAGCAGCCACTGTCGTGACCCCGAGCACAATGCAGCCGAGCTCCTGCCTAAGGATCCACACAAGCAGAATCTCTTCTCACAGGCCTACCTCACCTCACCTACGCTGAGCAACCACAACCAGCTAATATGCAAGTGCACCTGATTTTCCTGAAGGCAAGGAGGGAATCTGAATCACTGAGTCTCAAAAGCAACAAAAATGGCAAATTATTCAAAATGCGTAATGGTCCACCATGCTAGTTCCCTATATAAGCATTTAAGCTGCATTATATATCAGCTCCCTTACTTTGGATATGTAGTCAGGAAAGACCAATCGCTAGAAAAGGACATCATATTCAGTAAAGTAGAAGGTCAGCGAAAATGAGGGGAACTCTCAATTGGGTGAATTGACACAATAATCGAAACAATGGACTCAAACATATCAACGACAGTGGAGATGACACAGGACTGGGTAACATTTCGTTCTGTTATACGTTATACGTGAGGTTGCCATGAATTGGAGCTGACTCAATGACAACTAACGACAACATTATTGAGTCAATACTCTCCATCCCTGTGTATTTTGCCCCCGACAGGTATCCGAGACACCTAAACTGCCTCCAAAACCAAGCTAAACTGAAATCCCCCCGAGGGTCATATTTTTCCCTGACTTCATTATTCCCAACTTCAAATCCCAGGGGAGAGGTGTATGCTGATGTGATAAATTACTTCCGTGAATTGAAAACTGATCTGGAATTTTCCTTAGCTTTGTCCTGCCCTTTGCAATAACCAGACTTTCTGTTGACAGTTCCTTCTTCAACAATACTCGGCAGCTAGTGAGACTTCTTATTCTATGTACTTTGCTGTCTAGGGCCCTAGTAACCTTAGATTTATTAGCTTTTTTTTGTCAACCACTTACACTGCCAGCCTCCCAAGAGGAGAACACATCACAAAGCAAAGAAACTCTAAGAGACACATACATAGAAAAATATCTCAAATAGCAAACATTTACTGAAAGCAGGAAAGTCAGATGATAGCGCTTGAATAACCCTTCTCCCCCAGAAGCACGTTCTATAGATACACTCATGGACGTTGTGCAAATAAATCTCATTATGCTGCCGAAGAGCAGAATTATCGTCTCTCCGAGAGTGCCCAGATGAAGCCGAGAAGCTTCACAATTTACTGGGCTGGCTTCAGACACACACTAGATTATATTCATCAAAATGAATGGATTTTAAAGTGAGTCCAAAATAGGTTCTTTCAAAAATCTCAAGCTTTGCCTCAGAGGAGCATCTCCTTTTTTTTTCCCTCCTTCTATCCTTTCTCTGGCTTCCGGGGAAGAGAATAGAAGAGAATGGTTATTAAAACTAAGAGAAAAAGGTAATTTGACTTAAGTTACTGAGCCAGAGAGCTGCCAGATGTCAGCAGAGCCAGCAGAGGTTACTGGCAGCTTGGGACCAGAAATAGAAATTAGAGCAAATATATCTATAGAAAATGTCTAAAAAGCCCACTCCATTCCAAATGAAGTGCAATTTTGAGATCCCTAGGTAGAACCTCTCTTGGCTGACCGGGCAACTGTCTCTTTGGTTATTTCCACAGATGCTTTCCTTATGAATTTTCTTCATAAGTGTCATGCTTTCAAATTATTGCATTTGAATGTATCAACCTGATATATGTGGTTCAGAATAAGACCAATCCAAAGGGATATAAATGGATACCACTTGCCACTGGATGTATTTTTCATCCAGAACACACATACATGTTTCCAAAAATACACATGTGCACATACACACTAAAACCAAGTGAAATACTCACAGCTAACATGTCTTGAATACTTACTATGTGTCTGGCACTGTTTGATCTCATTTAACTTAATCTACGTTTTATCTCATTTAACCCTCAGCAATCCTATGTGGCAGATAGTACTATTATCCTCATTTTAGAGATGAAGAGATAATAAGGAATTCACCCAAGGTCACGCAGTAATTGATGGAGGCAGAATAGGAAAACAGGCGATCTAGCTTCACAGCCCCAGTTTTTAAGCATTGCAATCTCCTTCCTAAAATAGTACTTACAATGAAAATTATGTTAGATATCACAATATGTAGCTTAAGAAAGTAAAATTTCAAAGCCATCCAATTAGCTTCTGAGCATTTGTAGGACAAACTATGTAGTTACTCAACTACAAGGTGTCTATTCATATGCTTGTTTTTTATCCTTGAGATTTTCACTGCTCAATATGGTAGCTATCAGTTGCATGTGGCTATTGAGCACTTGAACTTCAGCTTGTCTAAACTGAGATGTGCTGTAAGTGTAAAATACACACTGGATTCAAAGGCTTAATACCAAAAAAAGGGCTAGCTCATTAATATTAATAGCCATTAATATTAACAATAATAATAAAAGTCTCAACAATGTTTGCATTGTGCGTTGAAATGATAATTTTTGATATATTGAGTTAAATAAATTATAATATTAGAATTTTTATTTACTTTTTAAAATGTGACTACTAGAAAATTCTGAATTACATATGTGCCTCACATTGTATTTCTATTGAACAGCACTGGTCTAGGTAAATAAAGGTGCAAATAAAATAAAATCTGTCTCAGGTTCTTCACATAATCTTAAAACGGTTGAGGGCTTGGTGGCTCATTTTTATACTCATATCATTAATATTTGCATACCTCAGTAACATTTCTTTCTCTAATAAGATTATTAAAATCCACTCATTAAATATTGAATTTGTAAAGTCATATACAAATTGTCTTTCTTTGCAGACAACATAGTATTAACATAGAGAATCTTAAGGAATTACAAAACAATGACTAGAGCTAATGAGTAAATTTAGCAAATTCATTGGCTACCAAGTCAATATTTAAAAATCAAACAAATTTTCACTTATCAACTGCAAATAATTGAAAATTATTCCATTTAAAATAGCAACAGTAAATATAAAATATTTGGAGTAAGTCTAACAAAAGATATCCAAGATTACACGTCATTTCTGAGATCTAAATAAATGAAGGTGTATGCCATGTACATGGATTGGAAGGCTAAATACTATTAAGCTGTCAATCTTTAAATTGACCCCTAGATTCAATAAAATTACAATAAAAATCCCAATAAACTTTTAAAAAAAATATGGAAAAGTTGGTTTTTAAATTTATATGGAAAGAGACTAAAATTGCCAAAAAATTTGGAGGCCCTGTCTGAATTCAATAAGTACAGCCTGATGTTGCACAAAGAATGGAATAGCAATCCCAGAAACATTTACGGTCAATCGATTTTTGACAAAAGCCCCCAGGTACCTCAATGGGAAAAGGATAACCTTTTCAACAAATCATGCAGTAATTACTAGATAAATATATGGGAGAAAAATAAGTCTCAACCTCTACCTTACAAAATAAATTCTTTTGAAAGGATCATAGACCTAAAAGCAAAGGATACTACTCTAAAGCTTTTAGAAAAAAAAAAAAAAAAAAAGCTTCTAGAGGAAAACAATAACTTTGTGACTCTTGAGTAGGCAAAGATTTCTTAAAGATGAGACAAAAGTACCAAAAAGCACCAACCAAAAAAAAGAAAAAAAATGATGAATTGATTTCATCAAAATTAAAAACTTCTGCTCATCAAAAGGCATGGTTAAAAAATGAAAATGCAAGCTACAGTCTAGGAGAAAATATTCAAAATACATGTACCCAACAACAGATTTGTATAGAAAGGAATTATATCAGATTGTTCACAGCAGCTTTGTTCATAAGAACCCAAAACTTGACAAAACCCAAATGTCCATCAGCATTTGACTGGATAAACAAATTACAATGTTGTAATTAAAGTCATTATGGAATGTGAGCACCGTGAGGGCAGGGATTTCATTTGTTTACTGTTAAATCCCTAACATCTGGCCCTTAGTAAGCACTCAATAAATATTCATTAATGAATCGTGGAACATAATACTAATGCCAACTAAGGATCTTAACCCCAAATTATAAACACCATTGTGTTTCTAGTTATGTACATGTATAGATATATTATTTAAATCCAACTCAATAGAACCTCTTGGACTGTATTTTTCCTAACAGACAAAAGATAGGCATTGCAGATTAAGAATTTATTCACTGGTCACTTGGTTATAAATTTGGAGCCCTGGTGGTGCAATGGTTAACAGCTTGGCTGCTAACCAAAATGGCAGCAGTTCGAATTCACCAGCTATTCCTTGGAAACCCTATGGGGCAGTCTACTCAGTCCTATAGGGTTGCTATGAGTCAGACTCGACTCTATGGCAATAGGGGTTTTTCTGTTTTTTAGTTATAAATTTAACTTTATCAGTTTAATAATAGCCAAAATTGTCAAACCAAATTCTTCAAGCATTTCATCGTTTATTCAGGGCACTCACCATGTAGCAAATATATTTTAACATTAGGTGTGCTAAGCAAATCTATAAAATTTAAAAAAATAAACTTTTGAAATTTATACCAGTTTCTGAGGGTACAGGATATAGTTACAGATATGGTTCACATAATTATCACCTGTAAAACATTAAGGTAGAATTACCTTTTTCTTGTGAGTGACCAGAGTCTCTGGGTGATGCAATGCGAACAGTTAATGTACTCCGCTTCTAATCAAAAGGTTAACAATTTGAGTCCACCCACAAGTGCTTCAGAAGAAAGACCTGGCAATTTACTCCTAAAAAATCGACCACTGAAAGCCCTTTCAAGCAGAGTTCTACTCTGACATACATACGGTGGTCAAGAGTTGGAACCAAGTAGAGGAAGTGGTTTAGTGAGTAACTACTTCCTTATCAGAGAGGTGATCACAGCTGGTTAAGCATCAGGAAGAATTACAGAAGTGTACTATGTAAAGAAAATCACCTTTAACCATTTTTATCTTTGTAACTTTAACGTGGATATTCAATTTATTCTTATGTTTCATGGAGTATGCAAGAAAAATAAATTGACTAAGGTTTAAATGTGATAGGTTATTAAAACAGATTTTCAAAGATATCTATCACACCTTGCTAAAAAAAAACCTCCATTTTTGTATAGGGGAGTGGCCATTAAGGTTGTGTGTCAACTTGACTGGGCCATGACTCTCCGTTGTTTGGCAGTTAGGATGTAGTTTGGCAGCTGTATAATGATGTAATCAGTTTCATGATGAGATCTGATATAATGTGATCACCTCCATGATGAAATCTGCTGTGAGCAGCCAATCAGTTGAAAGGGAATTTCTTTGGGGCATGGACTGCATCCAACATAACTGGACTTTCAGACAAAGATCACTGGCTTTTGCTGTGTTCTGGATTCTGCATTGAGCTCGTCAGTGTCTGACCTCCAGGTCTTGGTACTTGGGCCAGCAGCCTGCTGTCTTACCTGCCAATCTTGGATTTGTCAGCCTTTGCAGCCGTGAGCCAGCAACCTGCTGTTTGGTCTGTGGATATTGGGTTTGTCAGCCCCTGCAGCTACGTGAATCAGGAGAAGCCTCCATCCTCCAGCCTGAAACCTGACGCTTGACCCATGGACTTGGGATTTGCCAGCCTCTACAACCCTGTGAAAGATTCCCTTGAGATAAATCTCTCTCTCTCTCTATATATATATGATAGATAGATATATATATAAATAAATATATATGGAAACCCTGGTACTGTAGTGGTTAAGAGTTCAGCTGCTAACCAAAAGTTGGGCAGTTTGAATCCACCAGGCACTCCTTGGAAAACCTGTGAGGCAGTTCTGCTCTGTCCTATAGGGTCACTATGAGTCAGAATTGACTCGACGGCAATGGGTTTTTGTTTTATATATATATATATATATATATATATATATATATATATATATATATATATATATATATATAGTTGTTAGGTGTCACTGAGTTTGTTCCAACTCATAGCAACCCTATGTACTACAGAAAAAACACTGCCTGGTCCTGAGCCATGCTCACAATTGTTGTTATGCTTGAGCCCACTGTTGCAGCCACTTTGCCAACTCATCTTGTTGAGGGTCTTCCTCTTTTCCACTGACCCTGTACTTTACCAAGCATGACGTCCTTCTCCAGGGAGTGATCTCTCCTGACAACATGTCCAAAGTATGTGAGATGTAGTCTCGCCATCCTTGCCTCTAAGGAGCATTCTGGTTATACTTCTTCCAAGACAGATTTGTTCTCTCTTTTGGCAGCCCATGGTATATTCAATATTCTTTGCCAACACCACAATTCAAAGGTGTCAATTCTTCTTCAGTCTCCTTTATTCACTGTCCATCTTTCACATGCATATGATGTGATTGAAAATACCATGGCTTGGGTCAGATGCACCTTAGTCTTCAAGGTGACATTTTTGTTTTTTGACACTTTAAAGAGCTCTTTTGCAGCAGATTTGCCCAATGTAATGTGTCTTTTGATTTCTGGACTGCTGCTTTCACGGGTGTTGATTGTGGGTCCAAGTAAAATGAAATCCTTGACAACATCAGTCTTTCCTCAGTTTATCATGATGTTGCTTATTGGTCCAGTTGTGAAGATTTTTGTTTTCTTTATGTTGAGGTGTAATCCATACTGAAGGTTGTGGTCTTTGATCTTCATCAGTAAGTGCTTCAAGTCCTTTTCACTTTCAGCAAGCAAGGTTGTGTCATCTGCATAACACAGGTTGTTCATGAGTCTTCCTCCAATCCCGATGCCTTGTTCTTCATATAGTCCAGTGTGTGCATATAAAATATACACTTCTCTGGTTTTGCTTCTCTAGAGAACCCAGCCTAAGATAAAAGGGGCACCAAATTACTTCCACCACATTGAAATATAGGAAGAAATATGAGAGGAAATATGATTGATGCAAATTTAAAGCCATATAAATGCTTAAGTTAAAGCCATACCCACAAGCATTTATTGTCATTGAGGAACAATATTCTCCTTTGAGTAACTATTTAATTCCATGCATAAAACAATTAAATTTAGACTTGAACCTCATAACAACTGTTCCCCATAAAATCATTAATCCAACCGATTTTGATCATTTCAACATTTTGTTTCACATCCAGCTGTAATTTCCTGGTTAACCTTGAGCATTGTTACCACAAGAAAATATTTCAGAAAGAAAATGTTTTAAAGGAAACACCACTTGAGAAGAGGTTGTGTATAGTTCTGTATATATAAGTCCTGAGATATTATACATGGTTAGTCCTGAAAAGAGAGTGAGAGAATGAGGAATATAGGGAAAGAAGGAAGAAAGTAAGCTGCCCTTTTGGGGAAAAATGAAGAAAAATTAAAATTACCTAACCTATGGCAAGTAATTTATATCTGTTTCTGAAGCATAGTAATCAGTCTTTTTTATGTTCTTTTCTATCCTTTATAAAAGAAACTAATTTTGAGCAGGTTTGAAAAGTAAGTGAATATTCTATTATATACAGACCCATTTCTGAATGTCAGAAAAAAGTACATGTATTTTGACCTCCATAGTTTCATGAAAGAGACTGTTTCTGATTGGATGATTCTGCCTCAGTGGTTGCTAGGTAATGAGTTTTTAGAATAAATGCATTTTGTATCTCCAAATCAATAATCGTACAATGTTAATTTAGAATATGATCTCCATGGTCACCAACAATTACCACGAGGATTTGCTTTTTATGAAACAACATTTGCACAAAACTTGCTCCTGCCAATGTATTCTTGAGTGCTTACTATATTTGACATTGGCAGTCTTACATACTAAGGCTTGCTCTTTACTGTTGGATCTATTGATTGAAACGTCATTCATTTCGTGCAGATAAAAGAAATGAGGCTTAGCTGGCTTCTGTCTATTAAGATGTGGCCAAGAAGAAATTTTATTTAATTTTAAGAAGCCCGAATATCATTTTCCTTCCATTTTTCCTTCTCACAAAAAGTGTTCGAAATTCAGGGATGAATTATGAATCACTCACCTGCTGTTTGGTAAAAAGCCTTCAGCTTTTAGGAAGTCCTTTAGAACCCAAAACCTATTGCCGTGGAGTCGATTCTGACTCATAGCAACCCCATAGGGACTGCCACATCTTTCCCTTGTTGATCTCCTGGTGGGTTCGAACAACAGGCCTTTTGGTTACTAGCCTAGCGCTTAACCACTGCACCACCAGGCTCCTCATGAAAATAGAATCTCGTGATTAAATCAAAGAAAACTGTCTCGTAGATGTACTTTTAAAAAAGAACGTCATCCCCGAATGACGACAGAAGTACTTGATGAAGTGAGTGGAAAAAAAAAGAAGGGTCTACATAAAGCATTCCAGATCAACTAGCAACAGACCACTTGTGTAAAATGTTTTCCTGTTTAAACTGGACGCTCTTATAAAAGAAAAAGTAGAAGAGAATTACTTGCAGATTTGTGCGGATATATCAAAACAGGTACGTATCTCTTGGCTAGGAGTCCCTGGGTGGTGGAAACAGTTAATGCACTCTGCTGTTAACCAAAAGGTTGGAGGTTCAAGTCCACCTAGAGGTGCCTCAGAACAAAGACCAGATGAACTACTTTCAAAAAATAAGCTCTATTCTGACACAGATGGGGTCACCATGAGTCGGAATAAACTCGATGGCAACTGGTAGTAGTGACCTCTTGGATGTTGAAAGATTAAATCATGCGCTAAATGTGGGCAAGGACTGCCACTGCCTAATCTCTATAATCTTCGTATCTAGCACAAAGTCTGGTAACATGTAGATACTTAGTAAATGTTAACTTAGTAGGGTGGATGTATAAATAAATGACATTCAAACTAGATAGTGACTCCTAGTGATTTAAAAAACTCACTAAACTGCTGATGTAAAATTGTATGTTTTATGCTGTTTATCTTCGTGTCTCTGGGAATAATCCAGGTAGTAGTCAAGATTCCCACTGTAACCTGGATCAGAAGCACTCTCATGACCCTCCAACTTTTTTAGGGCCACCACATCCTCACCGCGAGTGCTCACATAGAATGGCAGTGTCAAAGCACTAATGAAGATTTTTCCAGTTTAATCAAACCATCCTGCTCTCCTTTGGAGTACATGAAAATAAAACAGAACTCCTTATAAAACATCATTTCCAATTAAGGAAAAAGACAGAACACTACGCTGTCTTCATTTTCTGTCAGGCTTCCTTGGTCCTTTATATACTGTTTTCCAGAAGTCTAGAAAAATGTGTCAGAAGATTTATTTCAGAATCATCTTGCTTTAGCGGAGCTATGACAGATTATAAGGTTAGATCTGCCATTTAAGAGAAAGAAAGACGTCTCCCTTGTCTTCACGGAAGGGGTGACCAGAGTTAGCACTTCATGTTACGAGGCCACTGCTACGCTCTCATTTTCCAAGGATGTTAAACTTTAGCATCCTAATAATCAGCCATAAGACTACCAAGGAAAAAATATTAGGATTCCTTGTGATGTTTATCATTTACTTTGAAAATGAGTCACAGATTTAAAAAGACAACCACAGCACAGTAACAAAAATTTATAAGCATCCTACCCTCTTAAACCTTCCCTGTTCCTATTTTTCTTTTGTTCCTAGAGCAGTTAAGTGGCATGTTCACCCCGACATAACTAATAGCCTCTGTCAGAAGTAGATATCTCAAATTACAAGCGCTCATTCATAGAGGTCCAAATTCATGCATTGATTGATAACAATATGATGTTATTTGAGGATTAGCAATTGGACCCACTCCCCCCAAATATTTCCCCACCAAGGTTATTACTGAGGCTGAAATTCTACTGCTAAATCATCAGGTATTGGGAAAGGATTTCTCCAGCTGTTCACAATGCAATTGCTGCAGAGGGTAGACTACATTAAAGGCTTCATTCACAGCCCTTTATTATGCTCCAGAGAAAGACAACATTTTTATAGATTTTAACATATTCCAGCCCAAATTACTATGATTGGTTTTTAACCTCCTATATCTGGGAGAGCTGGTGAAAAACACAGAACCAGGCTGAAATTCACAACCAGCCAACTTACCAGCATTTCCTGAGGGTACTTATTTCCCCACTTTTCTACATGATACTTGTCTTTCTTCAAAATCCTCGTATCTCCTCCCATCTTTTCACTCTCAGCTGACGGCCTTGCGTCTTAGTTCACTGAGATACTAGAAGTTCTCAGAAGTACCACATGTTTCCACAACATCTACCAATCTATTTGTACCTACGCCTATGTCTTGTCTTGCCTTTTGTCACTTTTCATGGTCCTATCCTGTGTCCCCATGCATTCTCACCGACTCAAGGCTACTGTTCCAGCAATTGTCCTGTCTCCTGCATCATCTTCCCCTTTCTGTTAGTTCTTTCCTATCAGCTTAAAAAAAAAAAAAATTTTTTTTTAAGCTGTTATTTCTCCCATCTTTAAAATAAACCTCCCTTCACCCAGGATCTCCTTTCTCCACTACTGCTCTTTTTTACTGCCCCCCTATATACATATACTTCTTTAAAAAGGCAGTTTCTCTGGAACAAAAAGATGTAGTAATCTGCTTCTGTAAACATTACAGCCTTGGAAACCCTGTTGGGCAGTTCTACTCTGTCCTATAGAGTGGCTATGAGTCAGAACTGACTTGGTGGCCATGGGTTTGGTTTGGTTTAACACTGGCTGTCTATACTTTCTTTGCTCCCATCACTCTTGAGCTCACTCCAATGAGTTTCATCTTTCCCAGGCCATTGTAAAAACTCTTGTCCAAGTCATCAAAGACCTCACTGTTGCTTAATCCAACGGTCAATTTTCAGTTCTATGCTTTTCCACTTCTGGCAGCCTTCTAGAAATGTGATGCCCAGGTTGTCATTCTCTTTCAATCTCTTCCTATCTCACTGGCCCCTCTTTCTCCCACCTCTAAATACTGAGGCACACCAGGATCAGTTCTATGATAACTCCCAATATATAATCCCAGCTTTAAAGTCCAACCTTGTGTATCCAACTGCCTTCTTAACATTTCGGGAGTCCCTGGGTGGTACAAACGTTCAGCTGCTAACCAAAAGTTTGGAGGTTTGAGTCCAGCCAGAGGAGCCTCAGAAGAAAGGCCCAGTGATCTACTCCTGAAAAATCGGCTTTTGAAAACCCTGTGGAGCACAGTTCTACTCTGACACACGTGAGATTGCCATGACTTGGCATTGACTCCACAGCAGCGGATATCTGTGTCTCTTAGTTCCTTCAGGTCTCTGTTCACATGTTATCTCATCCGGGAAGTCTTCTCTGGCCACTCCATATAAAATTGCAACTTCCCTCTCCCACATTGCTCTTCCTAGACTCCATATCGCTCATCACAACTAAATATTATACAGTTACTTTTTAATTTGTCCATTATTTATCACTTCTTCTAGAACACAAACTCCCTAGACAGGAACTTTTATTCATTATTGTATCTCCAGACCCTAGAACAGTGCCTGGCTTATGGTAAGAGCTCAAGGCACTTTTTTAAAATACATAAAGGCCAACTTTACTCTTACTTCTCTGGAAAATGTCTACCTTCTTCCCATATTCCTCTTATTGATGAGATAAACCAGTTCAGAGACCTGCCATCTGCAAATATACTCAGAATTCCACCCACAGAGAGTTCCCCAAAACTAAACTACAAAGTAATAGAAAGCTGTGGAAAATTTTAATGTATTTATTTTAGGTTAAAATTATTTTTACTAGGCCTGAAGAGTATGATTTATTTTAGAAAAAGCATTTGAGTACTGGGGTGGGGGGGGCGGGAGGGGGCAGGGGAGAAAAAAGAAAGCAAGGAAAGGAAGGCAGAAGGGAGAGGGTTAATTAACTGTCAGGTCTTACCAGTTACCCCACAGGTTATCTGTGAGGATCACATATGTGCAAAAATACTTTGTAGACTGCGCAAACCAAACCCATTGCCATCGAGTTGATTCTGACTCATAATGACCCTATAGGACAGAGTAGAACTGTCCCACAGGGTTTCCAGGGAGAGGCTGATGGATTTGAACTGCTGACCTTTTGGTTAGCAGCCAAACTCTTAACCACTAGGCCACCAGGGTTTCTGTAGACTGCACAGTACTATGTAAATCCCAGTTGTTTTATTAAAATATTTTGTTTTCTTCCTTGTTAACCAAAAGTCATTCTGATTTACATCTTTATTTTTGAAAGTCTTTCTAAAATACTCTGGCAACATTTTCTACCTAAGTTAATGAAGTGCTGTATTCTAAAACTCACTGAGTCTTTCTATTTATGAAAAGAACAGCGTGCCAGAGTACCACATTTTTACGCAAATAACACATGCCTTCTACGTTTGTTGGCCAACCACACCCTCCCCATGTGAGGTATTTTCGTAAGTGCCCTATGCTAACTTTTCTACAGCAGCATGCAAAAAAAAAAAAAAAAAAACAGAAAAGAAAATTGGTTGGCCAACAAACACAGAAGGTGCACATTATTTGCACGAAAATATGATAATCTTTCCCCACCCCGCAATGTCCACATCCTAATTCCTATAACCTGTAAATAGGTTAAATGGCAAAGGGAAATTAAGATTGAAGATGGAATTAATGCTGTTAATCAGCTGACTTTAAAATAGAAAGATTATCCTGGATTATCCAGGTGGGTCCAATGTAATTACAAAAGTTCTGAAAGGGGAAGTAAGAAGCAGAAGAGAATGAACAGAGGTGGCAGCATGAGAAGAATTTGGACAAGTGTTGCTGGCTTTGAAGATGGAGAAATGAGACCAGGAGTCAAAAAATGCGGGTAGCCTCTAGAAGCTGAAAAAGGCCTCTAGAAAGAAAATAGCCCTGCTGACAACGACCACCTTAATTTTAGCCCAGTGAGGCCTATGGTGAACTTTGACCTCCGGAACTGTAAGATAATAAATGTGTATTGTTTTAAGCTGCTAAATTTGTGGTAGTTTGTTACAGCAGCAATAGAAAGCTAATGCAAATGCTAGTGTGGACAGGAGCATGGGCTCCAGGGTCAGACAGATGTGAGCCTCAATCTTAGACCCAGTAACTTCTGCAGACTTGGCTTCTCACTGATGAAATGGGGATAATCGTGAAGACTGAATAAGGCAGTTTAGGTAAAGAACTTAGCAGGGCCCAGAGCATAGTAAGTCCTCAATAATCATTACCTATTAGCTATTTACTGATAATTTTTCTGTGAATTTTAAATATAAATTTATTGTCAAAATAGAAGGTCTAGGAAAATAAGCTGCACATGGAACGAAGATAGAATTTGGAGTAAGAAGAATGGAATTAAAGTTCAGGCTATCTTACTCATGTGACCTTGAGAAATCATTTAACTTTCTTCTTCTATAAGGTAAGATAATTACAGTTGCCCAGTCTATATCAAATCAAATACATGATGTGAAAACACTCCAGAAATCATAAATTCATGCCGTTGAAATTATTGCCCTTCTCTTCAATCTTTCCCATCAGCTTCTTTTGTTGGTATTTACTTTTCTAAATGTAAAATAATGAAGAAAAGCCTTCTGGTATTGCCAGAGGATGCTACTTAGTTGGGTTTGGTTATATGAAACTTTATAGTACATAACAAGCTAGCTGAGCGATAAACCAAAAATAAAAAACAAATCCATTGCTGTCAATTCCGACTCATAGCGATCCTATAGGACAGAATAGAATTGCTCCGTACGGTTCCCAAGGAGTGGATGATGCATTTGAACTTCCGACCTTTTGCATAGAATGGTAATATTACCCAAGCAGGATTTTTTTTCTTAAATGAAATGTGGGCCACAACTATGTCATAGAGAGGAATCGAAGAATTTTTTCTAAAATCATAAAGAACTTGGCATTTCTTTTTCTGTACTAATTCTTCTGAAAAAATAATCATCTCAAGCTCAGTGCACATTCATTCTTATGCTTTTGAACAAGCTGTGTGTCTGAAGGCTAGATTGCAGCTGGTTGTGAGCAGAGTAGGAATCCTGTAATCACAACTCAAAGTAATCCAGACAGTCTATTTCCTCCTTCTCGTTTTCCTTCTCCTTAAATTAGATGATATATGTGAAAAGTCCTTGATCAGCTGTAAGGTACTTTGTTGAAGTTTCCCCTTTAACACCACCTCGGTTCTAGATCTCTTTCAGCCCTCTATTAGTTACAACTTCCTCCGTTTTCCATGGTGACCTGCGTGGCACAGATGGTTAAGGGCTTTGCTACTAAAAACAGAAAGGCTGTTAGTTTGAATGAACCCACAGGTGCCTCAGAAGAAAAGGTCAGAGCCGTTGAAATAATTTAACAGCCATCGAAAACCCTCTGGAGCATAGTTCTACTCTGACACACATGAGGTTGTCACGAGGAGGAACTGATTCAACAGTAACTGGTTTGGGTTTTGTTTTGTTTTGTTTTCCCCCTCCTTTTTCCACCTATCTTCCTACTTCAGTTTCTTCCACCTCTTGCTTAGCTCTTCAGCGATACAAATGAGTAAAGGCCCACAATAACAGAACGAAGGTAACAGGATGGAAAATGTAATGGGGGCATAATGGGTCAGTGCAACATCCCCGAAAGTGTATGATTCAGATCTCTAGCTCCACAGACTGTTAGTAAGTGTTATACACGGGGTTCCCAGTTTTCAAAATTTTAGAGAATGCTAGATTAAACAAAATTAAATTTGGGGATTTGTAGATCTAGTATCCATTGTGAATATCTAAAATGAGACTATCATATGCAGTATTTCAGGCATCTTTGACCATGAGGTCTTTCTGAATATGGGACGTTTTGGGGACCAGAATTCTCTGGACTTTCCTCAGGTAAACTCTAGGTTATATGTCTGCCCTCCAAATTAAAAGATTTGCTACTTTTAAAAGAGCATGTAAGGCTACAGGGGATTAAAAAAATATACATAAAAAATAAAAACCCAAGAAACTTATTTGCCAAAGGCACAAGATGCATGTCAAAGAAAACAGGAAGTTCCAAAATTATTCTTAAGTCTTTTAGGCTAACATAATAGTGTGGTTATGTATAATGAAACAGTCCCTATTCTAATTCTTTTTGTTTTGAGGCAAAAAGCCCAGTCATTCAATTTCCATCTTTCTTCTCACACTTACTTTTCCTCCTCACTCTATATTCTTCTCCTTTATCTATTTCCCTCTCTCCACTACCCTACTACTCAAATCAAGATGGGCAAAAATTGTAATCTTTCTATGAAGCGTCCACAGTCTTTTTTCCTCAATGGAGAGATGTTATCGGCTCTAGCAGAAAAGATTTGATTGATATTTGATATGTTTGAAAATCCCAGAATTAAATACTATTCACTTTTCTCTGGCTTTGAGTTTTTGCCCTTTTTCTAGAGGCTAAAGGCTTACTATCATCACACCTTAATTATTCTCAACAGTAAATAATTGGATACCTGAATTTTACTATGGTTCTATATCCACAGAGTTGGAATTGGAATTTCAGAGAAGACCTTCTTTACAAGTAAGAACTACATGTCCTACCTTTTTGATTCTCACATGCTGCTTAATTACTTGGCATTTGTCATTCAGCCGATAAAAATTTATTGAATGCCTAGTATACACCAGCCTGTACACAAGGTACCAAGCATTCAAATGTGTAGTTTATACTCATTGGTGGTAGTGATGATGGTGGTGGTAATGTTGTTGTACAACAGAACGAAACACTGCCTAGTCCTGCACCATCCTTGCAATCATTGTTATGCTTGAGCCCATTGTTGCAGCCTCTATGTCATTCTATCCCATTGAGGGTCTTCCTCTTTTTGGCTGATTGTCTATTTTACCAAGCACAATGTCCTTCTCCAGAGACTGATCACTCCTAGTAACATGTCCAAAGTATGTGAAATGAAGTCTCACCATCCTTGCTTCTAAGGGACATTCTGGCTCTACTTCTTCCAAGACAGATTTGTTTGTTCTTTTGGCAGTCCATGATATAGTCAATATTCTTCACCAATGCCATAATTCAAAGACATCAATTTTTCTTCAGTCTTCCTTATTCATTGTTCAGTGGTAATTTGGTCTCATCTAAAAGGTGTTCCTCCATTATATGAAGGGTTCAGTAGAGTGAAGGCTTCCAGCATTCTAAACAGATGACCATGGGATTCGCTTGCAAACACTGGGTAATTATTATTGCTGAAATTGGTTCTAAACTGTAGCTGCACTGTAGAGATCTTTTAAAATATTGACACCTGGGTCCCACCACAAATCAACTAAACTGAAATCTCTGAAAGTGGGGTCTTGAACATTGTTATTTTAAAAGATCCATTGATAAGTGTAATGTGTAGCTGGGTGTTGATAGCCATTGTGGTAGATAGAAGGAGCAAGAAGAGGGCTGCCTGAGGAAGGTAAGAGTATCTACATTGAGAGTAACTAAACTGGAAAGAAGGCCAACGGAGGTATTATTAACTCTACATAAATTAGCTATAAGTCTCAAAAGTTGGGCATGTCACTAAATTATGACCAAGAGTTATGGCAGCTACAAAAATACATAAGGCAGATCTCTGTTCTCCTGAGCAACTTCATTCCTTTAGAGCTTTATGGGACAGTTGAGCATGCAAGAGGTCCCTCGTGGTGCAGGTGGTTTTCACTCAACATTTAAACTAAAGGTTGGTGATTTGAACCTACCCAGCAGCACTGCAGAAGAAAGAACTGGCAAACTACTCCAATAAAGATTACAGCCTAGAAAACTCTATAGTGCAGTTCTAGTCTCTAACACATGGGGTCACCATGAACCGGAATCGACGCAAGGGCAACCGGTTTAGTTTGGCTTGATTTAGGAAGACCATAATACAGAAGGGTCCCCATTTCCAGAGAACTCAGCTCATAGATAAGATCCCGAACCCATAAATTAAATGTTAAATGTGGAAGATATATGAGTTAGAAGTACTGCTTGATCTATATTTAAAGTGAAAGCATAAAAACTACACCTTTTGATGCAGGTATTGATCATTAGAAATAGGTTCTTAAATTAAGAATATAGATTATGTCACCCTCTTCCTAGATCTTATTTCCTAAATTTTCAAAGTCTGAAGAAATTCTCCTACCATCAAATTAAAAAGAAGATAGAACGATACACAGGAAAAACTGCCGTTGCCATCAAGTCGATTCTGACTCATAGCGACCCTACAGGACAGAGTAGAACTGCCTCATAGGGTTTTCAAGGAGCAGCTGGTGGATTTGAACTGCTGACCTTTTGGTTATCAGGTGTACCTCTTAGCCACTGCACCACCCGGACTCCATAAATAAAATATATTTGTTAAACTTAATGCTATAAATATTATGCATGGACTCAATATCAGAGGCAAATGTATACATACTGGATTACATTAGCAGACAATTGTGAAACCAGATTATTTTTCTGCAGAGTTGCAAAGGACGTTGGCTTACTAGATAGTGAAAATTATTCTCTATTTCTTTCTTCTTTTCCTTCTGGTCTCAGGTTATCATCAGATATGAATAATTGAGAAATTACAGTCAGATTTAGAATTCCCTTCAATGCCCACAGGTCCGAGTGAAAATCTGAAAATATATAAAGTTATAATCTTGTTTTTAATCTAACCAAAGACCATAAAAATTTCCAGGAGTCCTAAGAAATATTTGCTACTAGACAGAAAATTTAAAAAGCTGTGCATTTTGGCAATTAGAGAAACCATACCACAAACAGTTAATGCAATCGATTGTTAACCCAAAGGCTGGGGGTTCAAGTCCACTCAGAAGCACCTTGGAAGAAAGACGTAGTGATCTACTTCTGAAAAATCAGCCATTAAAAATCCTGTGGAACACAGTTCTACTCGGACACACATGGAGTTGCCATGAGTTGAAATCAGCACATCAGCAACAGGTGGGTTGTTTTGTTTATTTGTTTTGTTTTGTTTTATACTCTGAGCACTGTCAACCACACAGTCAAGGAAATTAGGGACATGGAAAAATATAGAATTCTTCCCTGCTTAGTGCCCACTTGTACTCAGGGCATTCCAAGGCAAACACGTACACTGAAAAGCAAGTTGCATCAGGGCAAACATCCTCCCTCTAATCCATTCACCTCTAACCCATTCATGTTGATAGCTTAGGGATAATAAAAGTGTCAACTAACCGTAAAGTACTTGTTTCAAAAAAAAAAAAATGTTTAATTTGTTTAACAAGTACAGAGAGCTACAGGAAATCCATTTTTAGTTCATAATGATAAGAGTTCTGATGACTCACAGGTCCTATTATGTCCCGTGGAAGCAGAGAAACTGCAACCAGAAACATACAATCCCACTCATAGAATGAATGGGCACACTTAGTAACAGCACACTATTTAAGCAAGTTAATACTAAAGTCCTAGGGCTGATCAGATCAATGGTTAATGAGAAAGAGGAGTAGGATTACCCAGAAAACCAAAAAACCAAATCCATTGCAAGTCAATTCCAACTCACAGGGGCCCTATAGGACAGAGTAGAACTGCCCTATAGGGTTTCCAAGGCTGTATGTAATCTTTACAGAAGGAGACTTTCACGTCTTTCTTCCACAGAGTGGCTGGTGGGTTTGAACCGCCAACCTTTCAGTTAGCAGCCAAATGCTTTAACCACTGTGCTACCAGGGCTCCTTGGATTACCCAGAAGACTAGTGCAAACAGTAAGGAAAAACAAGGAAAGCCTGAATTGGTCCAAAAGACTTTTCCACAGTCCAGGATTTGGTAGTTGTAAAACAGTAAATTAGAGGGTCAGTGAAAAAGAGGAAAACCCTCAACGAGATGGATTGGCACAGTGGCTGCAACAATGGGCCGAAACATACCTACTATCATGAGGATGGCACAGGACCAAGCAACATTTTATTCTGTCACACATGGGGTCACTATGAGTCAGAACCAACTTGAAGGCACCTCACAATAACAAGAGTGAAGAGGAAGGTTGGAGTAATGTTAGATGGTATTGGGCTAGTTGCCAAAATGAGCACTTAGTACACTGCTTGGGATGTAGAAAGTGCTCAATAAATATTGAGGAATTAAATTAATAAAGTAGTACTTTTCCTTTATTTTTTACCCTTCTTTCCCTCTTACCCTCCCTCCTCCCTCCCTCCCTCCCTTCCTTCCTTCCTTCCTCCCTCCCTCCCTTCCTTCCTTTCTTCTTTCCTTTCTTCCTCCCTTTCTCTCTTTCTTTCTTTCTTGTTAAGTACCATCTGTAGGGTGCATGGCAACCTTGTTTAAAATCATAGGAACAAAAATGCCCATCTTAACTCAGTCTGTAGGATGGTTCTTCTGCCTCCCAACACCAGTGTGGATTTGAAACTTTCACTGAGAGTTTAAACTCACTTCTCTTATGTTTTCATTATCAGTGAAGCAAGTAATTACCTAATCATAGATAAGATATTCTTCAGAAATTCGATCCAATGATTATTTAAATGAG
Organism: Elephas maximus indicus; assembly: GCF_024166365.1. Classification (NCBI taxonomy): domain Eukaryota; kingdom Metazoa; phylum Chordata; class Mammalia; order Proboscidea; family Elephantidae; genus Elephas; species Elephas maximus. The sequence continues at coordinate 143,817,209 of NC_064821.1, forward strand.
CATGCATACCTTATCACCCACCTAAAACCCCATAGAGTATCCAGATTACCCAATTTCAGCTCCAGTGTACTGCCCCCTCCCAGCAGCATTCAAACGCAGTCAAAAAAGTTATTCATTTTCTTTCACAAACTAATAGATCCCCTTCTCGGGCTTTAAATAAAAAGCATAATAAATTAAATGTTAAATGAGGAAGATATATGAGTTAGAAGTACTGCTTGATCTATATTTAAAGTGAAAGCATAAAAACTACCCCTTTGATGAAGGTATTGATCATTAGAAACAGGTTCTTAAATTAAGAATATAGATCATGTCACCCTTTTCCTAGATCTTATTTCCTAAATCTTCAGAGTCTGAAGAAATTCTCCTACTATCAAATTAAAAAGAAGATAGAACGATACACAGGAAAAACTGCCAGCAGCGCCAATTTGTTCCTCCAGCAGGATCATATCCTCCTTGATTAATATGAAATATCCAATTGATAACAGCCAAAAAAAAAAAAAGTATGGGAGCTGTGATATTTCATGAGATTAAGTCGGTAATATCCTCTCAGAGTAAACCCGAGCTCTTGCTGATATTTGTATTTTTACATGGTAATAAAAAAATCTAAGCACCAAATTGAACTGAAAAAAGATGAGCTTTTTAAAACAGGAACTCCAGGCAGCAGACAGGCTCTGGGCAACTGCCAGGGCTACGGACTCATTGTCCTCATAAGAACCCCACCTCCTTGCCAACGAGAGAGCTGTTGTCTGACTCATTAATGGCATCAAAACCCCTCACCCAGAACCCAGTGTGGCTGCCAGGGCTTCCAGTCTGGGTGGAGATAGAGCTATCTTATCACAACAGCATCTCAGGGACTTGCTGTTGCCTCCAGAAGCCAGCACTCCTCCTCACAGTGCCCCACTGGTAGTTCTGAGGCTGCAAATTCAGTAAGCGCTTGTTGACTAATTAAATTTACAGGGCAACTGAGTTCAGTGTGTGCTTGCTGAAATAATGAGTTGGGAAAATAGGAAATGGGGCCTTTAACTTGTGCTGGGATGAAAAACCTATGTGTTCGGTGGAAAAAAAATCAGTTGCCGTCATGTTGATTCTGACTCGTAGTGACCCTATAGGACAGAGTAGAACGGCTCAATAGGGTTTCCAAGGAGCGCCTGGTGGATTTGAACTACAGACCTTTTGTTTAGCAGCCAAGCTGTTAACCTCTGTGCCACCAGGGTTCCATGTGTTTAAGGGGAGGAGTATTTATTTTCAAACATTATTTCTCAAAAGCTAGTCTTCACTTTTCTGAATTAAAGAATGGAAACATCAGGGGAGTTTTCTCTCCTAAGGAAAAAAAAAAGTCATGGCACAAGTAACGAGTAGGCATCGAAATCACTGCTTAATAATTTTCACATTTCTTTCATACTAAGTTACTACTCAAGACTACATCGATGAAACTACCACAGTCCACCAATGTTCCCAACTAGATAACTATGTGTTTATGTGTTTCTTAATTTTTTTAAACCATAAATAACTACAGCATTACATTATATATGTAGCTATTCTAACATACACATTGTCATTTCAACACCTTTCCATGGCCACTAATACAAAACTAAGGCCCCTACCCCTTATCCTTCAGTGTCCTAAGACCTTAAGCAACCCAACAGAGGTATTATTTCAGGACATATCTGAAAATAACTTCCTCTTTTTTTTTTTTTTTTTTATAACCAACCACCTGCATGGTAGGAAAATCACAGGAAGCAAATAACATCATCCCTCTGTGAGTCACTGTCACCAGCAATCTCACAAGGTAATGAAAGCAATTCCACACTTTGCTGGTAGTCTGCAACTGGAGGGTAAAAACTGAAGGGTTTTGATCATCCTGAAAGTGAGGCCTAGAAGAATTCCTGAATTTAAACAAAGAAGAAAGGCAGAACTCTCTGAGCTCATTGTTCTCAGCTTTTTAATTGTCCTCCTGATTCAATGCGCTTCCAGGTGCATCAAACACTACTGGACTTCTAGAGACCAAACTGAGCTCAAAGGAAGAGAATCATGACCAAGCAGAGAAAGGCTGTGATTAGAGCTGCAGGAAGCTGCAACCCCAAAATTTGAATTTTGAGCTCTGATAAACAAGTTTTTCCAAATCCACTAGAGAAGTCTCCTGATAATTCTTTCATTGATGAGTAAGTCAGAAGGAGTTCAGCTCAACTGCTGGGGTCCTAGAAAATTCAAACCCCTGCCTACGCAGATAATAGGATGCAACATGTTGAAATACCAAGCAGAATACGTATCTCTACTGAGGTTATGAATGGGGTAGGAAATTTCTTCCCCTGGATGGACTGGGCAGACTGTGATATGTCCAGAGATAAACGTAGTCACTGCTTACACACTGTTTTCCTAAAGCCAAATCCAATGAGAGAATTGGGAGAATGTATTTTCTCTACTGAAGTCTCCCTTCAAGTTTAAGCATTTCAGACAAGATTCAATAAAAAATTTTAATCTAATTTTTGTTCGAGCAAAGCCCATATAAATCAGCACAAGCCCTGAAAAATTGAAGAGGCAGTGTTTTTATATTGAATCCATAAATCTAAGAACTTAAAGAACAATTTTAAGTGTTTCTTTCTTTCATTCATTTTTTGTTTTTTTTAATAATTAGTGTGAGAACAGGCAGGAAAATCGAGCCCAAGAGTATAAGAGCTTTATTCAAATCCCCATAAGCAAGAAGTATTTGGGAAAAGAATATTGCCCAAATAAAATTGATTGAAAACTCTGAACCCAAACCCAACAATTTAATGCCTTTTGTTTCAGGGGATTTTGGTTTGGATTGTGGTACACTTACATGTGTTCTAAAGGCCCAGTGACAGTCATGGCAAAAGGGAGGAGCTTTGAAATACCTATATTTTTCTGTTGACATACTTGTTGTTGGGTACAATCACATCAGTTCCAACTCATAGCGACCGTATGTACAACAGAACGAAATGCTGCCTGATATTGGCCATCCTCACAATTGTTGTCATGCTTGAGCTTATTGTTGCAGCCACTGTGTCAATCCATTTCTCTGAGGGTCTTCTTTTTCGCTGATCCTCTCCTTTACCAAGCATCATGTCCTTCTCCAGGAACTGCTCCCTCCTGATAACATGTCCAAAGTACATGAGTCCAAGTCTTGCCATCCTAGCTTCAAAGCAGGTTTCTGGCTGTACAAATATCCTCCACTTTTCAAAAGTTTGCTTTCACAACTTCACTTTTACAAAAGGCCTACATTAGTACCTCTTTTCACTAATGGAAAGAAATCTGAAGGGGATTTTTGCTTTTCCAAAAAAAAGGCAAAAAAAAAAAAAAGGAAATAGCGTTGAATAGTAGAGCAGCACCCATTCTCACTACTCCTGAGCAAGCTAGACACTTGGTAAAGTGCCTACCTCAATGCGTTAGCCATCCGTTTTACCTAAAGGCTTGACCAAGATCCTCCTTTCAAACTCCTCCGCCCTTATTGAATGACCCAACCACATGTAATCAACTGCCTGGTGACATATAAACGACCATGCGTCACAAGATCCCATCCTGGATTTGTCTTCCCCTGTGCACTTCTCTAACTGTAGGACTCATCACTCGACACACAGAGTTAATATAAATCCTGCATTTCTGAGGGATTCGAACCCCAGCCCTTCAAACTAGCCTTGGGTGCCACTGGCAGTTAGGCTACCAGAGGTATCATTGTCACCACCACCACCTCTCAGCCTCCCAGTGTGCCTGCTGTCTTCCAGGCTCTGGTAAGTGAAACTACATTGTACATACCTCACTTCCACTTTGTATAGGCTGTGTATTTATCATATCATTCCTACTTTTACTATATGTTAGTGTTATTTTACATTTTATGTGTTATTTGGTATGATTTGGTAGGTTATTTTTTGAGGCCAGGAACGCTCAGAATTTTTTCCCATATAAATTAATGGTAATAGCTTCTTTGTTTTACGTCATTTTGAATTATGAAAGGTTTCATGGGAATGCTCTACTTTTGGATAGCAAGGAAAACCTACGCTTCCTCCAAAACAGTCCATGTGTATTCAATATTATTCTCCAAAACCATAATTCAAATACATCAATTCTTCTTTGGTCTTCATTACTCATTGTTCTGCTTTCCCAAGCATATGAGGCAATTGAAAACCCCATGGCTTGGGTCAGGTGCACCTTAGTCCTCAAGGTGGCATCTTTGCTTTTCAGCACTTTAAAGAGGTCTTTTGCAGCATATTTGCCCAACACAACATGTCTCTTGATTTTTCGACTGCTGCTTCCATGGCTGTTGATTGTGGATCCAAGTAAAATGAAATCCTTGACAACTTCAATCATTTCTCCATTTATCATGATGTTGCTTATTGGTCCAGTTGTGAGGATTTTTGTTTTCTTTATGTTAAGGTGTAATCCATACTAAAGGCTATGGTCATTGATCTTCATCAGTAAATGCTTCAAGTCCTTTTCACTTTCAGCAAGCAAGGCTGTGTCATCTGCATATCACAGGTTGTTAATGAGTCTTCCTCTAATCCTGATACCACATTCTTCTTCATATAGTCCAGATTATTTCCTCAGTACACAGATTGAGTAAGTATGGTGAAAGGATACACCCATGACACACACCTGTCCTGATGTTAAACCATGCAATATCCCCTTGTTCTGTTCAAACGACTGTCTCTTGGCCTATGTATAGGTTCCTCATAAGCATGACTAAGTTTTCTGGAATTCCATTCTTAGCAATGTTATCCATACTTTTTCATGATCCACACAGTTGAATAACCTTGCATAGTCAATAACATAGGTAAATATCTTTCTGGTATTCTCTGCTTTCAGCCAAGGTCAGTCTGACATCTGACAATAGCAATGATATCCCTCATTCTGGTCCTCTTTTGAATTTCTGGTAGTTGCCTCTCAATGTACTGCCACAACCACTTTTGGATGGCCTTCAGCAAAATTTGACATGCGTGTGATATTAATGATATTGTTCCATAATTTCCACGTTCTGTTGGATTATCTTTCATTGGAATGGGCACAAATATGGATCTCTTCCAGTCTGTTGGCCAGGTGGCTGTCTTCGAAATTTCTTGGAATAGGTGAGCGAGTGCTTCCAGCATTTCATCCATTTGTAGAAACATCTTAATTGGTATTCCGTCAATTCCTACAGCCTTGCTGTTTGCCAATGTCTTAAGAGCAGCTTGGACTCCTTCCTTCGTAATCATCAGCTCTTGATCATATGGTAGGTACTTCCTGAAATAGTTGAATATCAACCAATTCTTTTTGGTATGGTGACTGTTCTTTTGATGCTTACTGTGTTGTTCAATATTTTGCCCATAGAATCCTTCAATGTTGTAACTAGAGGCTTGAATTTTTTTCTTCAATTCTTTCAACTTGAGAAATGTTGTGTATGTTCTTCCCTTTTGGTTGTCTAACTCCAGGTCTTTACACATTTCATTATAATACTTTCCTTTGTCTTTTCAAGCTGCCCTTTGAAATCTCCTGTTCAGTTCTTTCACTCCATCACTTCTTTCATTCACATTCACTACGCTCGTTCAAGAGCAACTTTCAGAGTTTCTTCTGACATCCATTTTGGTCTTTTCTTTCTTTCTCTTCTTTTTAATGACCTTTTGCTTTCTTCATGTATGATACCCTTGTTGTAATCCTACCACTCATCTGGTCTTCAGTCATTAATGTTCAATGCATTGGACACTAAAGACCTAATTGAAATACTTACATTGCAAAATGTGGCAAGGAAGTTGGCAGGAGGTTACAAAGGGGAAACTTTGAGATGGCATTATTCAGAGTCCTCTCCTCACTAACAAGCCTTCTGTTCAATTCAGTTTGTATTTATATAGTTAGAATTGCCATCAGACTTCCAATAACAAACCAAGAAGAATATATGTCAAGTACCCATTCCAAAGAAAGGTGATCCAATAGAATGTGGAAATTATCAAACAATATTATAAATGGTATCCCTTTCTGCACCACTGTATCACATGTCTTATTTCATTTCAGATATAGTGTCTTGTTTGCTTACTTGAAAAACTTTGTAAAGGGTGGAACACATATTATGTATCATGTGGAGGCTCAGGTTGTAAAGTTTTCCTGCTAGCATCTATGTCCTTGTAACTAACTAAAAATGTGGTCCACAGAGCAATAGCTTCCATATCACCTGGGGGGCTTATCAGAAATGCAAAATCTCAGGCTCCATTCAGACCTACTGAATCAGAATCTGCATTTTAACAAGATCCCAGGTGATTAGTTAGTACATTAAAGTTTGAGAGACATTCCTCCATGTAACTTCAGCACTTCTGTAAATTCTGAGCCCCATTTTTCTTGATGGTAAAATGAAAGAGTTGAATTAGATAGTTACAAAAGTCTTGCCCACAATTTATGAATTATAGCAAATCTATAAAAACCCCTACCTTGGGCATTATGGGAACTGAGATCTAATGAGATTTTGCTGCCTCTAAGTTTATTTCTTTGTAGAAGCTAATCATACCAAATGTTTTGCTTTATCTTATTCAAAAATTGTTGTTTTTATTGAGTGCCATTCAGTGGATTTTGACTCATAGTAACCCTATTTAACAGAGTAGAACTGCCTCATTGGGTTTTCTTGGCTGTAATCTTTACAGAAGCAGATTGCCAGGTCTCTCTCCCACAGAGCTGCTGGGTCAGTTTGAATGGCCAACCTCTTGGTCACCAGCCAAGGGCTTAATGGTTTTCGCTTTCAGGGCATCTTTACTCAAAAATAAAGCACATTAAAGAGTATGAGAGAAAGGAAAAGAGGAGAACTAACATAATGAAATCATAATAAACACTTTAAATGCATCATTCAATTTAATCCTAATCTCAAAACTGTGAGGTGGATTCTATAAAATATATTGAGAAAACAGTCTCAAGAAGCTTGTATAACTTGTCCTAGGTCACAAAACCAAGGAGCAAAATCAGGATTTAAGTGTAAGCATTTCTCCTTTCAAATCTCCTGCAATGCAGAGTTGCTTAACAAAGTGCTGCCAAATTCAGTGGTATTGACTGCTTTCATTATTTCTGGTTTCCTGTGAAAACTAAGTCATACTATAGTTAAATCTCAAAAAACAAAAATGATACCAAATTACATGCCACCCTCTCTAATGATAGACATAAATCAAGATTCTGAACTTTATTTTTAATACGAAATTTGATCACCTCTTTTTTTAATTGATATATTTAACCCATTTATATTTATTGTGATTACTGATTTATTTAGACTTATTTATGCTACCTTCTTTTGTAGCATTTTCTCTTCACTATGTTTGTCCCTTTGTTTTCCTTTACTTTTTTTCAGCCAGTTATTTGACATTGATAACATTTTAGTCTCTCTTGCTAGCTTTTAAATTTATACTTGTATTTCTATTCTTGGAGCCCTGGTGGCACAGTTGCTAAGAGTTCGGCTGCTAACTGAAAGATTGGTTGTTCGAATCCACCAGCTGCTCCATAGGAGGAAGATGTGGCAGTCTGCTTCCATAAAGATTACAGTTTGGAAACACTATGGGGTAGTTCTACTCTGTCCTGTAGGGTTGCTATGACTTGATACCAGTGGATTTGTTTGTTTTTTATTTCTATTCTTGTAGGAGCTCTGATGGCACAGCAGTTAAACTGCTCAGCTGCTAACCAAAGGGTTGGGGGTTAGAACCCACCAGCCACTCCAAGGGAGAAAGATGGGGCAGTTCTACTCAATCCTATAGTGTCTCTATGAGTTGGAATCAACTCAGTGGCAGTGGGTTATTTCTATTCTTTTAGAGTCAGCCATAAATGTTTAGCAATCCTACTTACCTTTGTATTATTCTAACAAAGCCTAAAGTTGTAATTATTTTTCCCTTTCTCGTAAAATATCTTAGCACACTTTACCCTCCAAATACTACCCCTCCCTTTTTCTTCATTAATGTTATTTCTACTAAATTTAAGGCTATTAATGATTTTTTTAAATATTTTATTGTGTTTTAGGTGAAATTTTACAGAGCAAATTAGTTTTCCACTCAATAAATTGTGCACAAAGTGTTCCATGACATTGGTTGCGATCTCTACACTGTGTCAACACTCTCCCCATTTCTGCTGTGGGTTCCCTGTTTCCTTTCATCTGACTTTCCGACCCCTTCCTAACTTCTCATCTTTCTTTTTGGGTAAATGTCACCCTTTTGGTCTTGTAAATTGTTCTATGGAGCACCTGTTTTTTGGGTTTACTGTTTATTTATAGGCCTGTCTATAGCTTGAGTGGAAGGTGGTTTCCTGTAATGGCTGCAGTGTCAAGGGACTATTAGTGATTATTGACATCAGTTTTAGAGTTAATAGTTAATTAGGCTGCAGTAATAATTCAATGATATCTTTCTCTAAAATTTGGTAGTTCACTACTTCATTGGTTTTTCATTTAGCAATCATCTATGGGTGGCAAATTCACTTAATCCTAGTGCTAGAAAATGGTATTTTGCCTTTATAATTAAATGATAATTCAATTAGGTATAGAGTTAAATGCAGAGAGTTATTTTCCCTTTCTGACAACTTTTGACATTTATAGTTGTTTCTGAGAAGATTGCTGTCAATTTAATTTTCACCACTTTGTAGTAATACAACCTTTTTACTTCTGCTAGCTTTTAGAATTTTTCCTTTCCGTTGACTGTCTACAGGTTTAGTATGCTGAGTCAAAAAGTGAATTTATTTATTTATTGTTTGTTTGTTTTATCTTGCAGTGTGCCTTTTCAGTTGATACATTTTTTTTCTTCAATTCAGAAAATTATCTCTTTAAATATTATCTCTTGCTATTTCCTCTTTTTTATGCTTCTGGAACTCCTATTATATGTAGCTTGGGGCTTCTCAGTCTATCTTCTGTGTCTCTTAAACTTTGCATTTTCCATCTCTTTATCTGTCTGTCCTGAATTCTAGGTCAAGCCCTCAGATCTTCCCTCCAGTTCACTAATTCTTCTTTTGGCTGTACTCAATTTACTGAGTTTTTTGTTTGTTTGTTTTTTTAGTGATTAACATTTTCATTTCCCCAACCTCTAGATTTTTTTAAAAAATCATCTCCTATCTTTGACTCAAAATCATCTGTTTTTATTCCTAATATTTTATTCTTGCTTTATGGACTATTTTCTTTTTCTTTGTGTCTTTGAGCATTTTGACCATTAACATTTTAATGTCCTTTTCAGAAGATTGTAGTCTTATCAATAATGAATTTTATCATTTATTGAATTTTTTGACAAATTTTGTGAGTTTAGTTTTCATTCATGGAATTTAAATTGCAAGCTCAAATTAAGAACATTCTCGTGTTTTATTTTATCCTTTTTTTTTCTATTCATCTCTTTGCACTTACTCCTCCATATCTAATCCTTTTATAGTTGCCTCTATTTGGGTTACTCAAGTCCCTAGTCAGAAACAAGTTTTATATTAGCAACTCAGAATTCCTATTCTGGGAGTTATAACAGATCCATTGTCCCAGTCAACACATGGATTAAGTCATGTTCAGATGTGCCTGTTTCCTGCTGCCATGCCAACCAGCAATACAATATAAGCTATGGCTCCTGAGAATGATTTTGGTTTTTTTCCTACCCCAGCTCCTTACTGAAGTATTAAAGACTATGTTAGTTCCCCAGAGAGATTGAACCTTTTGCTGCCTTTTTCTGTTGTCATCCTATAGTGCAGTAGATTTCCAGCTTTAGCTTCACTTATTGCAGTTTGTTTCTTTTCAGTTTCTGGTCCATGTTGTTGTTGTTCATTGCCACTGAGTCATTTCTGACTCATGACAGCCCCATGTAAGCAGAGTAGGGCTGCTCCATAGGATTATCAAGGCTATCTGTGATCTTTTGGAAATAGATTACTAGGCCTGTCTTCCAAGGAGCTTTTGAGTGAGTTTGAATTACCAAGTTTTCAGCTAGTAGCGGAGCACTGAGCTGTTTGTGCTACCCAAGGATTCCTCTTGGTCCATAAGAGATGTTTATCTTTTTTTTTTTTTTCTCAGAGCAACAATGATCCCATAAATATTATTGATTGCTATCATTGCTATATATTTATAGCTGGGAGGAGAAAGTTTTAAACATGAACTTATAATCTTATTTTGATCAGGTCACTACCTCTCTAGTCTGAGTTTTGATTTCAAGGGATGGAGTGGCCCCTTTGGAAACTAACTCCCTTGTTCATGAGGTCAGCAATGTTTAAATAATTGTTTTTGTTTGTTCATTTTTTTCAGAAATCTTGCATAATAAAGCCATAGGGCCTTAAGGGCTTGGCTAAAAAAAAAATGCCTCCCACTCAGAGTCTATTTGTCTATGACTAATTTGAGCCAAACTGGACTTACTTTAACTCAAATGCTGAGGATACAAAGCTGATTTTTTTCTGTTCCAACGTACCTTTTCTGCAACTTTTCTCCATCAACTGCCTCAAGTCTACCACTTTCCTCAGCTCAAATGCCCCAAGTTATTTGAACTTTTTTATTTATTGATAGAGAATAATTTAATGAATAAATTTCAAATAATCTGTTAACTTATTTGAATAGCTAAAAATTTGCAGGTACTGGAGAAAAAAACTTTGTTTTTTGTTACAGAATTTTAGTAAGCAAGTGAAGTTGTTTGTGGTTTGTTCATTCTGAGCAGAAAGACCTTAATTTCACGTCTGACTAATCTGTTGGCCCAGTCACAAAAACACAGCAGAATCAGGGGGGACAGCAACTATGCCTACAGCCTAAATCCAACCTGATTCCTGTTTTTGTAAATAAATTTTAATCTGATCATTTACATATTGTTTTTGGTTGTTTTCACAATGGCAGAGTTGAGAATTTTTGACAGAGACTGTACAGCCCCCAAAGCTGAAAATAATTAATATCTAATCCATTATAGAAAAAAAAATTGCTGATCCCTGCCCTAGGTAGTCTCCTACTTTGTTGGGAAGCAAAATTAGCAACCGGTTAGGCTATCAAAGGGACATGTTAGAGTCTTCCATATACGAACAGCCTATGTCTTATTTACACCAGCTTCTTCAAGGATATGAGTCTTCCCTGCCCTAATACAGGCCTCCCAATTCTTCTTCTATACACATTACATCCAATTCCTTGCCAAACTCTTTTTCTTCCTCCAATCAATCCCCTCGTTCCCTCTATACCAAAACCTTAGTGCCTAGGTGCATATCATACCATGCTATCAGTTTAGTCAACATTTAATTATATCGTGCCATAACATCTCTCATCTGACACGTACCTTTGCTTCACTTGTAGTCAGCCAGTCTCCCTCAGATATGTTTCACATCTGCTGCATTTCTCTAGTTTTATTGCTTCTTAAGTTTGTTCATTCATCCACTCCTTCAAACAAAATTTTACATTTGTTCGGCACCCGCTCTTTGTACCATGCATACTGCTAAGCACAAAGAGACAAAAGAACAGAGGCTCCAGAAAAAGGAACAGAGATGCAATTAACTGTTACAATTAGTTATAATTTGGTATCAAAAAAGGAGAATGGGATCAATTTTACCTTGGAGGAAATGAGGAAATTTGTAAGGAGCAAAATTGGGGGCAGCTTCTTTCAATAATAAATATATTATTACCTACATGTCCTAAAAATCCTGAGGAAACAAAGATTTTTATAAAAAATGAAAGAAAATATCCTAAGAACATAGCACAAATACACTTTTCTCAAATGCTTTAAAGTAGTTATAAAAGACAAGTGAGGCAACAAGAAATTAATTAAATATAAATAGAACATGATTGATCTCCTGCCCTTAGGAATTCATTAACTCTCACTGATTGGATTTGAATAAATCAGAATATATAGAGTTACCTTCAGTGGAGCTGTGCTGTAGCACAGGCTCCAAGAGCAGGCTGACAAAGGAGTCCTCAGATCGAAATAGTTCTAAGAAATAGAGGATAAAATAGAGAGGCAAAAAGTTGTAGAAAAAAAAATTATGTAAGTTTCTGATGATAACAAAGGGAAGGAGAAGGGGGAGGTGAGGAAAAGGAGGAAAGTGAGAGAGTGAGAGGAACGTCCTTCTGACAAATTTGGGAAGTCTGCTGGAAGATCAGAATTTTTAAATACCAGTTCTCAACATGAAAAAGGAAACACTGACGCCCAGACCACCTTGATTTGGAAATTGATCAAGGCAACCAAATTGACCTTTCCCAACCCATCTTATCCACTTGATTAGGAGCCAGAGCAGTCCAGCAACTGTTTTCTCTGAAGAGAAGTAGGGTCTCCCCCTGCACGCAGCTTTAGGGGAGATAAAATATAGTAACAGAGAGGGATTAAAGCTGGAATTTGGAAAGTGGGCTATTTTGGAAGGACGTAATTCTTAGTGCTAGGAAAATTTCATGTCGGACTAGAATTGTTTGAAATGTTGTAGTTTTTGGAGGAAAGTTGAATTTCTAAGATTACTTTTTAAGTTCATTGTGACTCTGTGGCTTTATCTAATGACTCCATTCTATAAACCTGAAACCTACACGAGAACCTAGTGCATAAAAAGGCATTTAGTTTGGGTCTGTTCAAAGAACAAGTGGAATAATATGGATGGATGGATGGATGGATGGATGGATGGATGGATGGATGGATGGATGGATGGATGGATGGATGGATGGATGGATGGATGGATGGATGGATGGATGGATGGATGGATGGATGGATGGATGGATGGATGGATGGATGGATGGATGGATGGATGGATGGATGGATGGATGGATGGATGGATGGATGGATGGATGGATAGAAAAGAAGGAAGGACACACTTTGTCATTTCAAACAAACGGGATTAATATGGTCTAAGTCAAACAAGTAAGTCTTGAGTTGATGTGCCATTTACTTGTATATAACTTTGAGTAAAACTACATAACATTTTTAAATCTTAATTTATTATTTGTAAAATACAGAGAATGGGGACCAAGATGGCTGACTAGGTAGAAGCTACCTCGGATTCCTCTTGCAACAAAGACTTGGAAAAACAAGGGAATCGATCACATACATGACAATCTATGAACCCTGACACTCAAACACAGATCTAAAGAGTTGACCTGAGTGACAGAGACTGCGAAAGAGCAACCACGGGGAAGCAACAACTGTTTTTGGAGCCTGGAGACAGCGTTCCAGTCAGAAAACCTTGGCGCCAGGCAGATGAGCATGGCATCCTGAGACGGCGCAAACACGGGACGCAGCACTAGCCCCCAGAAGTGACCTCGGGGGAAGCCCACCCAGTGCATGCAGGCAGCACAATGACACGGCTGACAGGAGGAGAAGTCACTGGGAGGCAGTGACTGATTTTGGAGCCTGGAGTGCGGCATCCCAGCTGGGGAACCTTGGCGCTGGGCTTTGGACTGGGAGCAGAGGAACTGACCACAGCTTCTGAGACAGCACAAGCACACGACACAGGCCTGACCTTCGGGGGCAATCTCAACCCAGCCAACGCACACAGGCTACACACCCCTCAGGAATCTCAGATAAAACAGTCATCACCGAGCAAGATAAGTAACTTTGTATATATTCTGGGGGGTGCTACTCTCTCCTTTCTATCTGATCCCTCCCCTCCCCTTCCCAGGCGGCTTCATTAACATTGGAATTTCCTGAGCCAGAGAGTGAAGCACTCTGCCGTTTTTGTTTTTGTTTTTTGTTTTTTTCCTAACCCATTCTCCTGGCCTGAGAGAAGCAGCTATAAAAAACCCAGGGACCAAAAATCCTTCCCTAACTTCCCAAAATTGGACTAAAAATACAGAACCAGCTCCAGTCAAGCATATGAGATCCACAGTCTTGGGCTTTCATCCCTACAGGGAAAAAGGCGGCTATTATAATGCAAAGGCAATTCTGATAGGGATCTGACTGTAACTGTTTTAGCAGATTACTGGAAAGACAAGTTTCCCAGGTCTGATAACTCTGCATATTCAACAGAGCCCTCACTGACCCACAACAGGGAACTGAGGGCTGAAGCTCCACCCAGACCACCTAGCTTCCTACCATAGAGGTCTGAGCATGGTGACACCTACCAAGCTGTAGAGGTACTTGCATTGGATGCCTAAGGTACAGCTGCAGAGCCCACCCAACAAAGTGCTTTAGGAATAGAGACACACCTATCTCACTGGCACTTGGGGGAAGCCTGTCAGCATCCTGCCCCCGCCCCGGAGTGTGACCCCCTGCTGCTACTAGAATCTGGTGCACACAACTAGCACCACTACTTCTCTAGGTGGGTAGGTGACAGTCTGCACCACACATTTGGTGACCCAAAACCACATTCTACTCAAGAATAGTGAATGGACTCTTAGGCTTATATATCTGGTAACAGCCCAAACCGCCTGGTAATAGGACATAAGTGATTCAAGGGCTACAACAATCAAGACAGTGCAATCTAGTAGCCCATCTAGGTATATTGAAAGAAAACAAAACAAGATAAGACTCAGTGAGCAAATACAGAATAAATCACTACAATATCTTATAGATGGCTCAGAGGCAGCAGTCGATATCAAACCACATAAAGAAGCAGACCATGATTGCTTCTACAACTCCCCAAATTAAAGAATCAAAATCTTTCCCAAATAAAGATACAACCCTGGAATTGCCAGATGCAGAATATACAAAACTAATTTACAGAATGCTTCAAGACATCAGGGATGACCTCAGAAATGAAATAAGGCAATCTACAGAACAAGCCAAGGAACACACTGATAAAGCAGTTGAAGAAATCAAAAAGATTATTCAAGAACATAGTGGAAAACTTAATAAGCTACAAGAATCCATAGAGAGACAGCATTCAGAAATCCAAAAGATTAACAATAAAATTACAGAATTAGACAACTCAATAGGAAGACAGAGGAGCAGAATCCAGCAATTGGAATGCAGAGTGGGGAACCTGGAGGATAAGGGAATTGACACCAATATAGCTGAAAAAAAATCAGATAAAAGAATTAAAAAAAATGAAGAAACCCTAAGAATCATGTGGGACTATATCAGGAAGAATAACTTGCGTGTGATTGGAGTCCCAGAACAGGGAAGGATAACAGAAAATACAGAGAGAATAGTTGAAGATCTGTTGGCAGAAAACTTCCCTGACATCATGAAAGACAAAAGGATATCTATCCAAGATGCTCATCGAACCCCATATAAGATTGATCCAAAAAGAAAATCACCAAGGCATATTATCATCAAACTTGCCAAAACCAAAGATAAAGAGAAAATTTTAAAAGCAGCCAGGGATAAAAGAAAGGTCTCCTACACAGGAGAATCAAAAGTTCAGACTACTCAGCAGAAACCATGCAGTCAAGAAGGAAATGGGATGACATATACAGAGCACTGAAGGAGAAAAACTGCCAGCCAAGGATCATATATCCAGCAAAACTCTCTCTCAAATATGAAGGTGAAATTAAAACATTTACAGATAAACACAAGCTTAGAGAATTTGCAAAAACTATACCAAAGCTACAAGAAATACTAAAGGAAATTGTTTGGTCAGAAAGTCAATAATATCAGATACAAGCACGGCACAAGGTCATAGAACAGAACATCCTGATATCAACTCAAATAGGGAAATCACAAAAACAAATTAACATTAATTTTTAAACAGAAAAAAAAATGCTCAAAACAGGGAATCATTGAAGTCAATATGTAAAAGATCACAATAATCAAAAAGAGGGACTAAATACAGGAGGCATAGAACTGCCATATGGAGAGGAAAACCAGGTGATACAGGATGATACAAGTTAGGTTTTTACTTAGAAAAATAAGGGTAAATATTAAGGTAACCACAAAGAGGTATAACAACTCCATAACTCAAAATAAAAACCAAGGAAAGCATAAAGACTCAGCAAACATAAATTCAACTACTATGAAAATGATGAACACACAATTTACAAAGAAAAACGTCTCAGCACAAAAAAGTGAGTGGAAAAAATGAAATTGTCAACAACACACACAAAATGGCATCAAAATGACAGCACTAAACACACACTTATCTGTAATTACGCTGAATGTAAATGGACTAAATGCACCAATAAAGAGACAGAGAGTCTCAGACTGGATAAAGAAACACGATCCGTCTATATGCTGCCTACAAGAGACACACCTTAGACTTAGAGACACAAGCAAACTAAACTCAAAGGATGGAAAAAAATATATCAAGCAAACAACAAGCAAAAAAGAGCAGGAGTAGCAATATTAATTACTGACAAAATAGACTTTAAAGTTAAATCCACCACAAAGGATAAAGAAGGACACTACATAATGATTAAAGGGACAATTGACCAGGAAGATATAACCATATTAAATATTTATGTACCCAATGACAGGGCTGCAAGATACATAAAACAAATTTTAACAGAACTGAAAAGTGAGATAGACACCTCCACAATTATAGTAGGAGACTCCAACACACCACTTTCGGAGAACGACAGGACATCCAGTGAAAAGCTCAATAGAGACACGGAAGACCTAACTGCTACAATCAACCAACTTGACCTCATTGACTTATACAGAACACTCTACCCAACAGCTGCAAAGTATACTTTTTTTTCTAGCGCACATGGAACGTTCTCTAGAATAGACCACATAGTAGGTCATAGAAGAACCCAAAACATCAAAATTTTACAAAGCATCTTCTCAGACCACAAGGCAATAAAAGTGGAAATCAATAACAGAAAAATTAGGGAAAAGAAATCATATACTTGGAAACTGAACAACACCCTGCTCAAAAAAGACTGAGTTATAGAAGACTTTAAGGAGGGAATAAAGAAATTCATAGAATGCAATGAGAATGAAAACACTTCCTATCAAAACCTCTGGGACACAGCAAAAGCAGTGCTCAGAGGTCAATTTATATCGATAAATGCACACATACATAAAGAAGAAAGAGCCAAAATCAGAGAACTGTCCCGACAACTTGAACAAATAGAAAGCAAGCAACGAAAGAATCCATCAGGCACCAGAAGAGAACAAATAATAAAAATTAGAACTGAACTAAATGAATTAGAGAACAGAAAAACAATCG
This sequence comes from Elephas maximus indicus, assembly GCF_024166365.1. NCBI lineage: Eukaryota > Metazoa > Chordata > Mammalia > Proboscidea > Elephantidae > Elephas > Elephas maximus. Next base: position 143,834,162 of record NC_064821.1, read on the forward strand.
AAAGAATTAACAAAGCCAAAAGCTGGTTCTTTGAAAAAATTAACAAAATTGATAAACCATTGGCCAGACTGACTAAAGAAATATAGGAAAGGAAACAAATAACCCGAATAAGAAACTAGATGGGCCATATCACAACAGACCCAACTGAAATTAAAAGAATCATATCAGATTATTACGAAAAATTGTACTCTAACAAATTTGCAAACCTAGAAGAAATGGATGAATTCCTAGAAAAACATTACCTACCTAAACTAACACAATCAGAAGTAGAACAACTAAATAGACCCATAACAAAAAAAAGAGATTGATAAGGTAATCAAAAAACTCCCAACAAAAAAGCTCTGGCCTGGACAGCTTCACTGCAGAGTTCTACCAAACTTTCAGGGAAGAGTTAACACCACTACTACTAAAGGTATTTCAAAGCATAGAAAATGATGGAATACTACCTAACTCATTCTATGGAGCCATCATATCCCTGATACCAAAACCAGGTAAAGACACCACAAAAAAAGAAAATTACAGAGCTATATCCCTCATGAACATAGATGCAAAAATCCTCAACAAAATTCTAGCCAATAGAATTCAACAACATATCAAAAAAATAATCCACCATGACCAAGTGGGATGTATACCAGGTATGCAAGGCTGGTTTAATATTAGAAAAACCATTAATGTAATGCACCATATAAATACAACAAAAGACAAAAACCACATGATCTTATCAATTGATGCAGAAAAGGCATTTGACAAAGTCCAACACCCATTCATGATAAAAACTCTCAGCAAAATAGAAATTAAAGGAAAATTCTTCAACATAACAAAGGGCATCTATACAAAGCCAACAGCCAACAGCACTCTAAATGGAGAGAGCCTGAAAGCAATTCCCTTGAGAATGGGAGCCAGACAAGGATGCCCTTTATCACCGCCCTTATTCAACATTGTGCTAGAGGTCCTAGCCAGAGCAATTAGGCTAGACAAAGAAATAAAGGGCATCCGGATTGGCAAGGAAGAAGTAAAATTATCTCTATTTGCAGATGACATGATCTTATACACAGAAAACCCTAAGGAATCCTCCAGAAATCTACTAAAACTAATAGAAGAGTTTGGCAGAGTCTCAGGTTATAAGATAAACATACAAAAATCACTTGGATTCCTCTACATCAACAAAAAGCACATCGAAGAGGAAATCACCAAATCAATACCATTCACAGTAGCCTCCAAGAAGATAAAACACTTAGGAATAAATCTTACCAAAGATGTAAAAGACCTATACAAAGAAAACTACAAAGTACTAGTGCAAGAAACTAAAAAGGACCTACATAAGTGGAAAAACATACCTTGCTCATGGATAGGAAGACTTAACATGGTAAAAATGTCTATTCTACCAAAAGCCATCTATACATAGAATGCAAATTCCAATGACATTTTTTAACGAGATGGAGAAACAAATCACCAACTTCATATGGAAGGGAAAAAAGCCCCGGATAAGTAAAGCGTTACTGAAAAAGAAGAAGAAAGTGGGAGGCCTCACTCTGCCTGATGTTAGAATGTATTATACAGCCACAGTAGTCAAAACAGCCTGGTAATGGTACAACAACAGGCACATAGACCAATGGAACAGAATTGAGAACCCAGATATAAATCCATCATGAGCAGCTGATATTTGACAAAGGCCCAGTGTCAGTTAATTGGGGAAAAGATAGTCTTTTTTAACAAATGGTGCTGGCATAACTGGATATCCATTTGCAAAAGAATGAAACAGGACCCATACCTAACACCATGCACAAAAACTAACTCCAAGTGGATCAAAAACCTAAACATAAAGACCAAAATGGTAAAGGCCATGGAAGAAAAAATAAGGACAACGTTAGGAGCCCTTATACAAGGCATAAACAGAATACAAAACATTACCAAAAATGACAAAGAGAAACCAGATAGCCAGGAGCTCCTAAAAATCAAACACCTATGTTCATCTAAAGACTTCACAAAAGAGCAAAAAGACCACCTACAAATTGGGAAAAATTTTTCAGCTATGACATCTCTGACCAGCGCCTGATCTCTAAAATCTATATGATTCTGTTAAAACTCAACCACAATAAGACAAACAACCCAATCAAAAAGTGGGCAAAGGATATGAACACGCACTTCACTAAAGAAGATATTCAGGCAGCTAACAGATATATGAGAAAATGCTCTCGATCATTAGCCATTAGAGAAATGCAAATTAAAACTACGATGAGATTCCATCTCACTCCAACAAGGCTGGCATTAATCCAAAAAACACAAAATAGTCAATGTTGGAGAGGCTGCGGAGAGATTGAAACTCTTATACGCTGCTGGTGGGAATGTCAAATGGTACAACCACTTTGGAAATCTATCTGGCGTTTTCTTAAAAAGTTAGAAATAGAACTACCATACAACCTAGAAATCCCACTCTTGGAATATACCCTAGAGAAATAAGAGCCTTTACACGAACAGATATATGCACACCCATGTTTATTGCAGCTCTGTTTACAACAGCAAAAAGCTGGAAGCAACCAAAGTGTCCATGAATGGATGAATGGTTAAATTAATTATGGTATAGTCACACAATGGAATACTATGCATCGATAAAGAACAGTGACGAATCTGTGAAACGTTTCATAACATGGAGGAACGTGGAAGGCATTATGCTGGGTGAAATTAGTCAGATGCAAAAGGACAAATATTGTATGAGACCACTATTATAAGATCTTGAGAAATAGTATAAACTGAGAAGAACACATACTTTTGTGGTTTCGAGGGGGGGAGGGAGGGAGGGTGGGAGATGGTTATTTACTGATTAGTTAGTAGATAAGAACTACTTTAGGTGAAGGGAAGGACAATACTCAATACATGGAAGATCAGCTCAACTGCACTGGACCAAAAGCAAAGAAGTTTCCAGGATAAACTGAATGCTTCGAAGGTCAGTGGAGCAAGGGCAGGGGTTTGGGGACTATGGCTTAAGGGGACTTCTAAGTCAATTGACAAAATAATTCTATTATGAAAACACTCTGCATCCCACTTTGAAGTGTGGCGTCTGGGGTCTTAAATGCTAACAAGTGGCCATCTAAGATGCATCAATTGGTCTCAACCCACCTGGATCAAAGGACAATGAAGATCACCAAGGTCACCTGATAACTATGAGCCCAAGAGACAGAAACGGCCACATGAACCAGAGACTTACATCATCCTGAGACCAGAAGAACTAGATGGTGCCTGGCCACAACCAACGACTGCCCTGACAGGGAACACAACAGAGAACCCCTGAGGGAGCAGGAAAACAGTGGGATGCAGACCCCAAATTCTCATAAAAAGACCAGACTTAATGGTTTGACTGAGACTAGAAGAATCCCGGCAGTCATGGTCCCCAAACCTGTTGGCCCAGGACAGGAACCACTCCTGAAGACAACTCATCAGACATGGAAGGGACTGGACAATGGGTTGGAGAGAGATGCTGATGAAGAGTGAGCTACTTGTATCCGGTGGACCCTGAGACTGTGTTGGCATCTCCTGTCTGGAGGGGAGATGGGAGGGTAGAGAGGGTTAGAAACTGGCAACACCATCAGGAAAGGAGAGACCGGAAGGAGGGAGCGGGCTGACTCATTAGGTGGAGAGTGAGTGGGAGTATGGAGTAAGGTGTATATAAGCTTATATGTGACAGACTGACTTGATTTGTAAACTTTCACTTAAAGCACAATAAAAATCATTTAAAAAAAATACAGAGAATAGTACCTACAACATTGGGTTGTTTTCAGAATGAGAAATTGTATATAAAGCATATATCATACTATATACAAAAACCAAAACCCACTGCCGTCGAGTCGATTCCAGTTCATAGTGACCTTATATAGCACATGGTAAAAACACAATATGTCGTACTTTTGACATTCTTATTGTTATTATTGTTATCCATCTCAAAATGTGGCATTTCAAAGGATTTTAGAAACATAAATTTATTGTGGCCTGAATTCACCATCAGTATATGAGAACAGGAAACTCTAGTGGTGTAGTGGTTAAGTCCTATGGCTACTAACCTAAAGGTTGGCAGTTCAAATCCACCAAGCGCTCTTTGGAAACTCTGTGGGGTAGTTCTACTCTGTCCTATAGAGAGGCTATGAGTCAGAATCGACTCCACGGCAAAGGGTTTGGGTTTTTTTTGGTATATGAGAACAAGTCTAAGCAAAAGTCAGAGCTTAAATTTGTGTGCTCTAAGAATTTTATTTTACTACAATTTAACTTCTATAATAAAAGCTTATATGCTATCCTATGATATTTTCTTACTTTAGCCACTCAGAGTTATAGGACTTTAAAGTGACTTAAAGGCAGGGAAGCCTATGTTTTGTTTTGTTTTTCCATCATTTCTAGCACCTTTTCAATCCTTTGGCAAGTAAAGAAAGCGTTAAATCATCACTCAGAGACTCTTGTGTGAGAAGATTTAAACCATATCAATTTCAAAGTGTGTTTATAGCAAGAAAATATTGTTTCTTTCAAAAGACTAATGTGAATCAGATTAAGTGATTTAAATAAAAATAAACCTGTAAAGGTTACTAAGGTGCTGATGAGCTTTTATAGCTTATAGATGAAGAGGTGATATCTTTTATATTTAAAGGGAAACACACAGAGCCAGCATTTAAGGTAAAGAACAGTAGCCTAATAAAATAATTCAAATGTGACACTCCCTGGGAGGTGTGTGATCTTTCCATAAGTCCAAAATGCTACAAATTCTATGACAACAGATTTCTTAACCCATGATCCTGGAGGATGTTTCTTTGGTTCCTGGAACACCTTCAATATCTCTCTCCCTTTGCTGGCAACCAATAAGAAAAACTTAGGATTTTCTCAAAGAATTTTTTTTTTTTTTTAACATCTTAATGAAATATAATCACTAACCTACTGGTTCTTCTCTCTCACTTTTTGAGAGTTGCCCCCAAAGCTCTTAATTACTCTTCCACTTGAGAACCAACAGACTCTGTAGGGTGCCTTTGAGATGGAATGGAAGCTACCATCCTAAGGAGACACTCCACTCTCACGGAGCTGTCCATAGCAGCTGTGGCTGAAATCCGAGTTAGTACATTAGTACATGGGCATGTGACACCAGACACCAAGGCACCTGCTACGGTGCCCTATGCAGTAGAGTGACAAAGGACCAAACCTTTCTGCACTGACAACATGCTATATATATGTCCAGATGAAAAGGACTGTGATGTTTTTGCAGACCTACTCGTGAAACATGACCTACCGCGCCTTATTGAGCTGGAAAGGACATGAGAGATGGACTTTGCCTCTGTGGATTTCTCCACTTGCCTTCTCATTTCTGAACTCACCCCCTAGTAAACTTTATCTAACAAATGCCCCTCAAAACATTGTTAAATCTGTCTATCTATACTGCTTCCTATTCATTAATTTCTTTTTCTGCTCTTTGAAGCAAATCTCTGGAACACACACAAAAAAAGTCCATGCCCTCTTGTTCTTCCACAGTTTGAGTTCAAGGCTTTCCCTCATCTTGGCATCATATCTGCTCATATCCATCTTCAAAGCTTTCTTTATTTGAGTCCAGTTCTAGACGTCCCTCTTCGAAAACACTTAATTCCTCCAGCTAGAAGCAATCTCCTCTCTCAGTACTCTTCACTTTCTATTTTGTATTATGGTTATTTCTGTGAATATTTTACCTCCCATTTTAGAGAATAACAAGGAGCCCAGGTGACACAGTGGTTAAAGCAGTCAACTGCGAACCAAAAGGTCAGCAGTTTGAAACCACCAGCGGCTCCACTGGAGAAAGATGTGGCAGTCTGCTTCCATAGAGATTTACAGCCTTGGGAACCCCCCGGGGCCACTATGAGTCAGAATCGACTCATCAGCAGTGGGATTTTTTGTTTTAAATAATAAAATCTACAATAATCGATCCAAATCTCATTGATCGTTGTATGCCTCACATTATTTAGCACATGACATGGCTTGTAGTAGATATTCAGCAACTATATAGTAGGGAAATAAAAAAAATTGAATTGCAAACTTTTTGGACGGGAGCTATAGACATTTTTTTATGTGCTCTCAGCATTGCCTTGGAAACCCTGGTGGCGTAATGGTTAAGAGCTACGGCTGCTAACCAAAAGGTTGGCAGTTCAAATCCATCAGGCACTCTTTGGAAACTCTATGAGGCAGTTCTACCCTGTCTTATGAGGTTGCTATGAGTCGGAATCAACTCGACAGCAATGGGTTTTTTTTTTTTTTTTTGGTTCAGCATTGCCTTATGTAGTGTTAGACATGTGGCAGGCAGAGATTTATATGTATTCACCAAACACCATCTCCTTTTCTTCCTGGGCACACATCTAGACTATATTTCTTGTCTTTTTTGCAGCTAAGTTAGACCATGTGACTGCGTGTGGCTAATGGAACGTGGATGTGAGTTATGGATGCCACTTCTAGGACTGGTTCCTAAACAAACCTTCTTCAGGGTCCTCTGTACTCTCTTGTTTTCATTCAGAAAACCCACTGGAGGACTCTGCCACCCCAGTGAAAGGAGGAGTAACCAGATGGAATATATCTAGGTCCCTGAAAGCCTGGGTGACCAAGGGGCACTCCTTATCCTTCTTCTGACCCACATAAACTGAAACATGTCTAAGGAATGAACATTTGATAAGTGACTGAGATGTTATGGCTGTTTATTATGGCACACAGACCACGCTGATTAATTCAGACACTTAGGAGATATTTTTATTGATTTTATTAATTCTAAGTAAAAATTACTATGTTGTATTTCTTTGAATCTAAGACACCGTCAATTGTAAGACATACTATTATTTTATGTTCCATTAGGAAAGAATAAATGCTATCAACCAAGCTACGACAACCCATCCTAATTTCAGAGACCTTAAAATGTACAAAAAATTGAATCTTAGAATCAATGAAATACCATAGCAACAATTCAGGTCCAAAATATTTCTACAATTTATGAAGTACTGAGTGAAATATTCAACGCATTATGTAACACAAATGTATGCTTAGCCTCGTGTGTGGACCTGGGAATACAATGGTGAATAGGACATAGTTCCTGCCCTTATGAAGTTCATAATCTAATAGGAAAGACTAATTATCAAAAATAATTAAAATTAAATATGTGAACTAAAAATTATACAACAAATTTATGAAGATGATCTCAGCAAGAACCATTTGAGGTTGGAAGATGGAGAAACCAGATTGACATGGGTAGGAAGGAAGGAAGGAAATGGAAACAGTGAATATTGGAAACATATTTGAGAAATTTGGTCAAAAAAGAGAATGGGGAGGGAAAGGCAGATGTCTTATCTGTCTAGCACATAGGAGATATTCAGTCTGTTGGTAGTACAAGCACTTCTCCTAACTTTTCAAGGAGATAGCTCAATGGTTCCTGATTGCCCTCCTTTCCTCATCTTCAGAGGGGTTTTGCTTGCATTTATTCTGAAGACTTTGTGCTTTTCATGAAGAAGATGTTTTGCTGGGGCCCTTGAGAGCCCTGAAGGTGCTTTTCCTTAATTGGAAAAGCTACAGAGCTCCTAAAGGCCAGCAGTGATCTAGGTTGAAGTGGCCCTGGCATGATTTTTGCATTGAACCAGTAAACAGACTAGATAGTGGGTGTGTTGAAAATGGGGTACTTAACTCTGTCAGGGAATGTGTATCTAACTATTAGATTCCTGTAAATAATTATTACAGGTATATATTTTTTCTAATTAACTTGATATTTCTTAATGTTTTTGTTGTTGAGAATATACACAACGGAACATACACCAGTTCAACAATTTCTACTCGTACAATTCGGTGACATTGATTAAATTCTTCGAGTTGTGCAACCATTCTCACCCCCTTTCAATTAATTTGATATTGTAGGTTGGTTTGCCAGTTGCAGATACGTAAAATTTCTCATACTTTGAAATCCTTATCATTGCTGGAGGTTGAAGAGTTTGGATGTAAATTAAAGGTGTAGACCCTCATTGAGCTCAGAGAGAAGGAGATAGGATCTCTGGAGAGCTGAAAAACATTGGCATCCAAGAGGTCATGTGAATGCTGTTACCCTGAAGACCTGGAGGTTTAGAGTGACTAGGGTGGGCTGTCATGAGATGCTATATCCAATCTTTCTCTTATCAACCTCTACCTCACTGGCAAGCTTAACCTGGCAGAGGAAGGCTTAAAGGTCAATGGTCCACCAGCAGAATAGAGAACATTGGTTTGGAAAATGCCAAAAATTGTTAGTGAAGAATGGTATTTATTAGTTGAAAGAGTAAACCCCATTGCTATACTCTTTAGCAAAAAGGAATATCATCTTGTGAGGATGTAGCTTTCATAGATGGATCATGCATTAACCTCTGTATAAAGCATAACTTTGTGACATGAATTGCAGGCCTTAGTCCAAGATGGTTTGTACTGGGAGTATATGATAAGAAAATATTTTATTTAGAAACCTGTATGTACTTGGGCAGCTGTGAGAATTCCACCATCATGAACACAGGTAATCACCATGCCTGAATGGGGGTAGATGGGAGAAAAGTCCATTGCCATGATGGGCCAGGTCTCCACTGGTTTGTGGAGACTGGATGACATGGTGGGCAGAGGATTTAGAGTCAGTTCTTGAGTGCAAGCCTTGGGCCTGTCAAGTGTGAGTTGTGTGATTTTATGCAAGCCTCTGAACCTTGATTTTCTCATTTGTTAAATGCAAGTGATAAGAACACTTGTGTCACAATGCTGTTATATGATTAAGCAAGAGAGAATGTATGTGCAAAAACTTTGGAGTGTATAAATTGCTGAACAAATACTAGTGGTTATTATTGGTTTGTCACATATAGCTTTGACTTATACAAGGCCTTCTGTATGTTGGGGTCTTTCAGGGACCATCGGAAGTCTTCCATCCTAGTGGAAATTGAGTGATAGCATAGCTAGAGGGCTAGTATACTGTTGAACCCCTGGGCACAAAGCAGCAGGAACCCAAATGCAAGAAGCCTATCGAGAATTGAAAGCATATTTTTATGTAAGGTATGTGCTTAATGAGTTTTTTGTAATGTTGTTTTATTGTTCCTCTCAAATTTAAGGATATCTGCTCTAGGTGTCTAAGGACACTAAGGAATTTTCAAGGCATTGTAGGAAAGTAAAAAGGTAATCTTTTCATATCGGACCAAGAATCTTCACAATTCAATGTATCAGCTTTTACACTTCTAGAAATAGGAGCTGTTTCCTGATTCAATGGCTGGTGACCTCATTTAGTTTAATTAAAAAATATTTATTTGGTGCTGGCATAACTGGATATCCATTTGCAAAAAAGTGAAACAGGACCCATACCTCACACCATGCACAAAAACTAACTCCAAGTGGATCAAAAACCTAAACATAAAGACTAAAACGATAAAGATCATGGAAGAAAAATTAGGGACAACGTTAGGAGCCCTAATACAAGGCATGAACAGAATACAAAACATTACCAAAAATGACGACAAGAAACCAGATAATCGGGAGCTCCTAAAAATCAAACACCTATGCTCATCTAAAGACTTCACCAAAAGAGTAAAAAGAACACCTACAGATTGGGAAAAATTTTTCAGCTATGACATCTCTGACCAGCGCCTGATCTCTAAAATCTATATGATTCTGTTAAAACTCAACCACAATAAGACAAACAACCCAACCAAAAAGTGGGCAAAGGATATGGATACGCACTTCACTAAAGAAGATATTCAGGCAGCTAACAGATATATGAGAAAATGCTCTCGATCATTAGCCATTAGAGAAATGCAAATTAAAACTACGATGAGATTCCATCTCACTCCAACAAGGCTGGCATTAATCCAAAAAACACAAAACAGTCAATGTTGGAGAGGCTGCGGAGAGAAACTCTTATATGCTGCTGGTGGGAATGTCAAATGGTACAACCACTTTGGAAATCTATCTGGCGTTTTCTTAAAAAGTTCGAAATAGAACTATCATACAACGCCAGAAATCCCACTCCTCAGAATATACGCTAGAGAAATAAGAGCCTTTACACGAACAGATATATGCACACCCATGTTTATTGCAGCTCTGTTTACAACAGCAAAAAGCTGGAAGCAACCAAGGTGTCCATGAACGGATAACGGTTAAATTAATTATGGTATAGTCACACAATGGAATACTATGCATCGATAAAGAACAGTGACGAATCTGTGGAACATTTCATAATATGGAGGAACCTGGAAGGCATTATGCTGAGTGAAATTAGTCAGATGCAAAAGGACAAATATTGTATAAGACCACTCTTATAAGATCTTGAGAAATAGTACAAACCGAGAAGAACGCATTCTTTTGTGGTTTCGAGGGGGGGAGGGAGGGAGGATGGGAGAGGGTTATTTACTGATTAGTTAGTAGATAAGAACTACTTTAGGTGAAGGGAAGGACAATACTTAATACACGGAAGATCAGCTCAACTGGACTGGACCAAAAGCAAAGACGTTTCTGGGATAAACTGAATGCTTGCAAGGTCAGCGGAGCAAGGGCAGGGGTTTGGGGACTATGGCTCAAGGGGACTTCTAGGTCAATTGGCAAAACAAATTGTATTAAGAAAACATTCTGCATCCCACTTTGAAGTGTGGCATCTGGGGTCTTAAATGCTAACAAGCGGCCATCTTAGATGCATCAATTGGTCTCAACCCACCTGGATCAAAGGAGAATGAAGAACACCAAGGTCACATGATAACTATGAGCCCAAGAGACAGAAAGAGCCACATGAACTAGAGACTTACATCATCCTGAGACCAGAAGAACTAGATGGTGCCCAGCCACAACTGATGACTGTCCTGACAGGGAGGACAACAGAGAACCCCTGAGGGAGTGGGAGAACAGTCCTATGCAGACCCCAAATTCTCATAAAAAGACCAGACTTAATGGTCTGACTGGGACTGGAGGAATCCCGGCGGTCATGGTCCCCAGACCTTCCGTTGGCCCAGGACAGGAACCATTCCCGAAGACAACTCATCAGACATGGAGGGGACTGGACAATGGGTTGGAGAGAGATGCTGATGAGGAGTGAGCTACTTGTATCAGGTGGACACTTGAGACTGTGTTAGCATCTCCTGTCTGGAGGGGAGATGGGAGGGTGGAGAGGGTTAGAGGCTGGTAAACCAGTCACGAAGGGAGAGACTGGAAGGAGGAAGCAGGCTCGCTCATTAAGGGGAGAGTGGATGGGAGTATGTAGTAAGATGTATATAAGTTTATGTGTGACAGACTGACTTGATTTGTGTACTTTCACTAAGGGCACAAAAAAATTATTTAAAAAAATATTTATTGAGTTATTACTATGTGCCAGGCAGGAAACACAGGTATTAGAGACACAGTGCCTTGTGATACAAGACACAAACCTTCTCTTGAATCTGCATCTCCCTCTAAATCTCTGTTCTTATCTAGAGTTGTCTAATCCGTTGACTCCCATTTCTTTTCCACCAGTCTCTCTTGAGGACCCACACAAATGAGGCTTTTCCTCCACTGAACTGCTTTTTGTCAAGGTTGCCAGTGACCTCCATGTTGCTCAATGCAGTGAGTTAGTTCTCAGTCTTTCTCTTACTTAACCTTTCAGCAGTATTTCACACAGCTGATTATTCCCTCTTCTTTGGAATGCTTTCTTCACTTAGCTTCCATAACAGTGCATTCTCTGGATTTCCTCCCAACTTAACTGGAGGTTCTTTCTCAGTCTTTTTGCTGGTTCCACGTCATCTTCCTAAACTCTAAAAGGGTTCAGGGCTTCTTCTTCAAACTTCTACCCTTTACTTGGCAATTTTATCCAGTATCATGGCTTTAAGCACTATCTATTCACCAATGACTACAAAACCTCCAACTTAAATCTTCAATTTCGACTTCTTTTCTGAATACCATCCTCTGATATCAAAGTGCTTACTTGACATCTCCATTTGGTTATCTAACAGACATCTCAAAACTAAGCTCTGATCTTTCCCTCCAAAACCTTCTCTTCACTCAGCCTACCCACCTCAGTAAATAGTAGTCCCATTCTTCCAGTAGCCCAGGCCAAAAACCTTCTGAGTCATCCTTGACTCTCCTCTTTCATCCCACATTCAATCTATCAGATAATCCTATTGACTTTACCTTCAAGATATATCCAGAATCAGGTCACCTCTCACAGCCTTCACTGCTGCCACCTTATTCAAGCTACCATTATTGCAATACCCTCCAAAGTCTTCTCCTTGCTTCTGTCCTTGCTCTTTCACAGCTTATTCTCTGCACAGAAGATGGAAGGACCCTGTTAAAAGTAAGTTAGATCATGCCACTCTTCTGCTCAGAGACTTTAAAATTATCTACAAGGCCCTACTTGGTCTGAACCTCTCTTCATTTCTTTGACCCCATCTTCTGCTATTCTCCCTTGTGCCTACTCACAAAAGTTGCCTTGTTCTTCCTCCAATAAGCCAGTTATGTTCTTACTTCAGGAACTTAGCTTTCCCCTAATATCTACAAAACTCCCTCCTTCATCTCCTTCTGATCATTGCTGAGGTATTACTTTTCCCGGCATTTACTATCTCCCTTCCAGACTCTGCTTTCCAGAGCTCTAGAGAGAGCTGGGTATTCCTATCACACTTCTCTCCCAAAGACTGAACACTGTCGCTACCCCCTTCCCTGTTTATTTGTTTACTCGTCTTTATGCTCTCACTCAAATAGTCTTTCCAGTTTAAAAAAAAAAAAAAAAAGGAGTGTGAGAATTGCTTGTCTGGGAGATTAGAAGTAAAAATCAGAAATTAATGGCTATCAATGGGAATGTTATTAAGGGCTTAGAAGTTATCACAGAGGCACATTGATCCCTTCCATTTTGTGGCTCACAGGCTGGTTCCCTATTTTATAGTCTTGGGGATGGAGCCCCCCAAAACTGCTGTTATCAGTATGAGTGAACACTTCAACCAGGGTCTAGTTCCCTCAACAGTGTTGATCAGGGGTCAGTATTTTGTCTCCTCCCAGCAAGGTGCATCATGGCACTCTTGGTATTCTTCGGGCAGATCTGGTTGGAGCTCTTTCCCATGGCAGGCCCTCCCTGGTGAATAGAGGCTCACATAGTGCTGGCTGCAGGCAGCAGTATTGGGATCCAAGTATTGAAGGCAGTTGAGAGCTTCAAATGGTGGAGAGTGTGTTGATTTTCCAGCAAAATGTCCAAGCAAACACATCACATCCAGTGACAGTCTCTGAATAGTAATTTCAGAGGCTCCACATGGTCAGCGTTCCTCAGCCTGTGTCTGCAAGCCTCCAGGACTTCTTGAGGGCCTTTAAGTGAGTTCACGTTGTTAAAGGTAAAAACGATGTCCGGTTTGATTTATTTTTTAAAAGGCAACACATTATTTCTAATGAACTTTTAAGCAAACCAAACCAAAAAAAAAAAAAACACCAAATCCATTGCTGTTGAATCATTTCTGACTCATAAAACCAGGTGTTATATGGATATATTCTGCTTGCCTCTGATTTTATGGAGCTAATTTCCTACACCACAAACAAGTAGATAAATAAATAATGTAATTCAAGATAATAGCAATAGTGCTATGAAGAAAATAAAGCAGGGTGGTGCAAGCGGATTACAACCAGCTAGTAACCTGAAAGTTGGAGGTTTAAACTCACCCAGCAGTGCCACAGGAAAAAGACCTGGAGATCTGCTTCCATAAAGACTAAAGCCAAGAAAATCCTATGGAGCACAGTTCAACTCTGTAACACATGGGGTCACCATGAGTCAGCGATTTTATTTTTTTATTTCCCTGGTTGTAAACACTTAGGTCGATTCCAATTTTTCCCTATTTTAAGCATCACTGCAATGAACATTCTTGTATTTATGCAAATTTGTGAATGTTTACATTTCATAGATTCTGAAAGATGGAACTACTGGGTCATATAAAACCCGCTACTGTGGAGTCAATTCCGACTCCTAGCAAGCGTACGGGACAGAGTAAAACTGCTCATATGGTTTCCAGTGAGTGGCTAGTGGATTCAAACTGCCAACTTTTTGGTTAGCAACCTGAACTCTTAACCTCTGCACCATCAGGGCTCTGAAAATCTTAATAGATACTGCCAAATTGGTCCCCAAAGTGGTCTTACTAATACTATATAAAATATGTAATATAATTAATTAAAGGAGCCCAAAGTGGTCTTACTAATATTATATAAAACATATAGTATGTAATATAATTAATTAAAGGAGCTCTTGTGGTGAAGTAGTTAAGAGCTTGGCTGCTAACCAAAACATCAACAGTTCAAATCCAGCAACCGCTTCTTGGAAGCCCTATGGGGCAGTTCTACTCTCTCCTATAGGGTCGTTTTGAGTTGGAATCAACTCAGTGACAACAGGTTAATATAATTAAAAGTGATAATAATGTTTTTACAAAAATAAATATTACTTTTCATTACTTTAAAAAAACCAATGGAGTATGCAATAGGAGTTCATCTAATATATACCCTGGTTGCCCAGTGGTTAAGAGTTACGGCTTCTAACCAAAAGGTCAGCAGTTCAGATCCACCAGCCACTCTATGGAAACTCTCTGAGAGAGTTTTACTCTGTCCTATTGGGTTGCTATGAATCAGAATCAACTCAACAGCAACGTTTTTTTCTTGTTTGTTTGTTCTTAAATACTGTGTGCTAGATCCTATGAATTACACTTATTTTCAGGCTTATATCAGTCCCCTAGGATTGGTATTATTTTACAATCGTGCTGCCCAGTAAGTATACTAATGGAGGTCAGTCTACACCGAATCCAGTGTATTTCTCATTGTAAAAGGAGTCACTAAGAGCATGACTGGGGTGCAGATGCAACACGGACAGGGCCAAAGACCACATTACAGAGAAGATGAGGCTTTCACCATCTCTTCAAACTGAAAAGAAGTGTCCTGGAGGGCTAGGAAAACATTCCAGGGTGAAGGAACAGTTTGTGCAAAGCAAATCAGTAATGAACATTTGAAAAATGCTGTTGTACACGATCAGGGATGGGAGAGAAGCAGTGACAGAAGATGAGGCTGGAAGAGGGTGGTGGGTAGTTCACAGAGTTTCATGTATGATGTTAAGGAGTTTAGACTTGTTCATAAGCATGACGGGACTTTCAGAGAAATTTTAGGGATGACTAAATGTGAGTGTGGATATTACCAAAACAAGGTCAAAAATGTCAATTTACAAAAACTACTTCTTAAAAATGTCTACTTTGAACTAGAAATTTAGTTAAAATTAACAAAGAAATTGGATCTTTTATGTCCCGGTATCATTTGATCAACAAGAATAAAAGATAGTGAGATCCATCAAGACAGCAAAAACATCAAGGGCATTTGTTACTGAACTTCATTTGAATTGATTTCATATTACACATGCATTAAAAAGATAATTTTCTATTTCTTTTGCAATTTTGTGAGTTATTACCTTAAAAAGAAGCCTTTACAGCAATCATTCATAAATCCATTCCTTTCACTTATTACCTCTGGAATATTTTCTTTTAAAAACATTACTAGGGGCAATTTTAACCAGCCTAAGTTTCAAGCTTTAAAAAGCAGCTATTTTACATACACAGTAAGTACTTTTTCTGAAAATTTTGTGTTATAGATTCATAATTCACAGTGGGCTACCCCTGTTAATATGCACTCACAGCTGCATGCAGCCCTTGGAACCATTATTATATTAAGAATAATGTAAAGACACTTAAACTTATTCTGTATCATCATGCATATTACCAAGCGTGTGCCATTATGAACAGCAGTCACGGCACACAGCATGATGGCATGTTAAAGAAGACGTTGTGGTGTAAACTAAATGCACATTAAGAATACACAAAACTGCTGAATTTTAATCATCCCTATTCATAGGGCGCAGAGCTCTAACGATCCTCAAAATGTGTATGATTTAAATAAGCCATCCTTATTCCATTCCATTTAAGCCCTTGGTGAGAGTTAATCGGCTTTGGTGGACCCATTGCTTATGATGAACCTCATGTGCGGAAAGTTTGGTTCACACTTAGAGAAATGTGTGGCATACGGTGAACAAATAAAGTGAATCATCTCTGTCCTACCTCACTGAAAACGCTCTACTCACTTCTAGACTTAATCATGAAGTTGTATAAGCTTAGAAAGAACTTATCTAATTTATCTCTGCTTCTAAAAGGTAGCCTCCAAAGGCTTTACATATAAAAGAATTACAACCCAATAAGAATGTTGCCAAAGTTACAAAGTGCAAAGGAGAGATACTTACTGTTGTCCTGATACTTAGCTTAAGAAATAATATTAGCAGTAACCATAACAAACAAAACCCCATCAATGGAACGTATCTCAGTCATTTCGGTAGCTTCATTTCCTCTGATGTGGTGAGTACAGCATTATAAAGGAATATCCCCAAAAACCAGTGCCCTCGAGTTGATATAAAGGAATATAACATGGCTATTTCTCACAATTTTTCACAAGTTTTTTCCAAACCTGGTTGCAAGAACATGAATTTCCAAAAAGTAGACGTGAGGTCTTGTGTTCTGATATGGTGGGAATTATATGTAATCTTTCTCTTTTTCATTTTTAAAACATTTAGGATGGACATTTGTGCTTGGTGACTTACTTTTGGAGGAACAAGAAAGCACATAAACAATGCTAATATGACCACAATATTGAAAACCTTTAAAGGCAACTAACTTACCATAATGGACTGTGGTAGATATGGTTTTGTCTGTTCACCTCCCTTCTTTTAGAATACACCCACTTTCCTTGGGAACCATCACTCTCTTATCCCACAAGGCATTACTAATCTCAGTGGCCTGCACTTGCATGGTCAGATAGCGGGTTAAAGCCTAGCCAGATGCCTCAGAGCCTGGTCATTAATGTTGGGACTGGAACTTGACAAATGAAGGGCCAGAGAGTCATCACTAAAGGATCTGGAGCTGCCAGGAAAGACAGCCTTTATCCACTGGTTGTGCTGAAGTAGCTGAATGTTTCAAGTATGAGGTTTCCAGTTGCCATCTTGTGGAGAGAGCCAATGAAAAAAATGACATGAAAAAAATGTGAGAGAGTTCAAGTGAAACTCAATCTTGCCAACATCATTCGAGGCACTGGACGCTGCCTTGAATGAAGTCAGCTTCACCTCCGGACTCCTATTCTGTACATGAGCTCAGATCCTCAAGCTAGAGCCTTGGTTGAGTTTCTAGTCTCCTTTCTTGCCCACATCTCCACATCTATCTGTCCACCAATAACAATCTATTCTACTGCATGATTTGTTCTTGAATTTATCCTGTCCTACCCAGCCTTGTTTCCATTGTCTTGGTTCATAAGGGAATTATTTCACTCCTAGATTAGCACAATATCTGGGCAACTGACCTTGCTGCCTGCCTTCCCCCACTTCCCATCCCCCATTACCAGTGTATTCATCACACTGCAATCAGAGTGATCTAACATATGATAAAGGCTACATCTCTTTACCAAGGACCTAAATTTCTTCCAATTTTCATTTCCAGTCTCATGTTTCATTATTTTCCAGTTCCCCAACACATGCACACACACACCACTAGTCACATATATATACACCTCATGTTGGGAGAGTTGTTCCAGTTTATCACTACTTAATTATGGAATGGGTAATTACAGAGTAGATAAGTCTACACAATTATAGGGGTTAGTCAGCAGGTCCACACTCAGCTACATTCTCCAACTTGCTGTATCTCAGTAATAAAAGTGACATTTGGTTCTCCATCTGCTAGTCCCTTGTCTTATTTAGCAATTTGTTCCATAACTCATGTACGGAAGAAAAAAAAAATACCGTTGCCTTAGAGTCGATTCTAATTCATAAAGACCCTACAGGACAGAGTAGAACTGCCCCATAAGGTTTCCAAGGAGCAGCTGGTGGATTTGAACTGCCAATCTTTTGATTAATGGTGCTATTTTTGGCCACTTCCAAATACTCCAACATCCCTGTGCCTGAATGTGTACCTGTCCTCTACCCCTAATATCCTGTCTTACCTTCGAGACTTAGTCCAAATATCACTGCCTTGGTAAAGCCTGCCTTAACCGTCAATGGTATTAAAGTTTGGAGTGTCAATTAGTTACCTTTTTCCCTTTGGATTCAAATCAATAGATATTGGACACATGAGTCTAAATAGGGGTCAAGGTATCCATGTTACTAATGGCAAGGCTGGACTGAAGAATTGCATGACCAGCCTATACACAGACACATTCAAGGATGCACATTAGCTGCAGATGAAAACAGAGAAGTGTCAGCTCCCCTCACCCTTGACCAGAGTCCCATTCACTGAGAGAGCAATCTCATGAAAACTGTAAGCAAAAACTGTTAACTTCCAGAGTTAGTGGTCCTAAATAGAAAGTGGCTGTATCATACATGAACATCAACACAGTTATCAATGCTGAATAAAAAAGTGAGGCCCCGTGAGTGCCAGGCTCTTATTAATCTCAGCATGAATTAACTCAGTTAATGGGGAAGATAGAGAAGAGACTTTCTCCCCAGAACATCCTCAAGTGCACTTAAATGTTCTAAGGCATTTTTTCCTGAATGTGTAAAAGTGGGAATTAGTGAGAAAAGAACAATTGTCTCCCCTTATGTTCCCCAACTTCTTAATTTCCTTAACCCCAAATTCTCCTGAGCTCCCCAAGAAATTTATGTATTGTTCTACTTATCACTTTAGTGTTTATGTATCTGTTTATAGGTATTTCTGAAATATTGTTTATTTTTAATACAATTATTTGTCTATGTTCATGTTTGGCACATAGTGGGGTCTCAAATATTTACTGGCTGAATAAGTGAAATCATAGAATCTGATAAACAGACAAGAATCTCAGAAGTTATCTAACACAATTTCATATCCAAAGGCAAGAATTCTACATACAATACCCTTGAGCGCTGATTATTGACTCACCATTTGAGCTTTTCCGTGAATAAGGACTCACATTTACAGATTATATGTAGACATAGAGAAGATAAAAATTATCACTATATAATGAGAAGGACACACATCATTTTCTTTGGTATTCTTGCCAAAAAGGCATTCCAAGCATGGGAAAACATCAGACAAATCCAAACTGAGGGGCATCCTACAAAATAACATAGCAGTGCTCTTCAAAATGTCAGGATGGTGAAAGAAAAGGAAAGACTGAGGAACTGTCATAGATATGAGGAGACTAAGGAGACATGACAGCAAAACAAAATGCAGGTTCCTGGATAGGTTCTTGGGAAAGAAAAAGGACACTGCTGGAAAAATTGATGAAGTTAGAGTAAGGTATAGAGTTTAGTTAATAGTATTGAGCCCTGTCAGTTTGCTAGTTATGATAACAGGATTATGGTTATTTTAGGTATTGATATTGGGGGAAAGGGTAAGGAATAAATGGATAGGTTGCCCGGTGGTGCAATAGTTATGAGCTTGGCTGCTAACCAAAAGTTTGGCAGTTTGAATCCATCTACCACTCCTTGTAAACACTATGGCGTACTTCTACTCTGTCCCATAGGGTCAC
This sequence comes from Elephas maximus indicus, assembly GCF_024166365.1. Taxonomy (NCBI): domain Eukaryota; kingdom Metazoa; phylum Chordata; class Mammalia; order Proboscidea; family Elephantidae; genus Elephas; species Elephas maximus. The sequence continues at coordinate 143,853,632 of NC_064821.1, forward strand.
TATGAGTTGGAATTGGCTCGAAGGCAATGGGCTGATTTTTTTGGTTATAGTATGTTTGCAAGTTTTTTGTAAATCTAAAATTAGTTCATAATAAAAAAAGCTTTTTTTTAATCAGCTCTATTACACACATGGAAACCCTGGTGGTGTAGTGGTTAAGAGCTACAGCTGCTGACCAAGAGACTGGCAGTTCAGATCTACCAGGCGCTCCTTTGAAACTCTATAGGACAGTTCTGCTCTGTTCTATAGAGCCGCTATGTGTCAGAATTGACTCAAAAGCAACAAGGTTGTTTTTATTTGGTATAACACATGTATGAGTGTGGGTTTACTATAGTTACCTCTCACCTGTCCATTGGTCTACTTAGCACAATAATGCGAGTCATAAAATCGAATCTGGGGCACAGGTACACCATCAGACATCACGGCCCGTCAGAAATATCTGAATGTCTGTGTTCAAGCAGCATATACAAACACTTTGATAACTCATTGTCACGTACTGATCTGTCTCCTTGTATGAGTCTGGGCTCCAGATTTAAAACAGCATTCTTATCTTCGGTATTAATTTGTTATTGAGAAAAGACAAGCTGTAGGTTGGAGCCAACATCTGCTGTGAGCTTCCAGGAATCTCCGATCTTTCTGCCTCTCTTTTCAAGAACGCAATGTCCTCACTTCTTCCCTGCCAGCCTTTTACTGGAGTTGCACTTAAATTCCATTACACAGAATCTCTGTGACACCTCTGCCCATTTAGTGAACTTCATGAAAATGGAAGACATTTCATGTAGAAAATAAGATGAGGGCCTCCAGTCAGTGGTAGGAGAGGCTGGGAGGTGCACAGGCTCACACGGGATGGTGGGGGGTGGAGGATGTAGACATGGTGTTGATTCTCTAGTTCTTACAATATCAGGAAATGAAAAATCTCAGAACATCATTAAACTTTGAAGCAATATCAGCTATTTCAACTTTATTAGAATCTAGGGTAATGTTGAATCTAATTAAAAATAACTATGCTGTATCCCAGACTATTCTATCTGATGCTTTTTCAAACCTTTACTAAGAGTCTGATAAGGTCTCTCTTACACACCACTCCAGACCCTCTGATCCTAAGCTGTATCTTTCTTCAGCCAATGTTCAGTGATTAGTTGTGCATGGATCCCTTGCCAATGCAAAGTAGGAGTATTGTGATAGCACTTAGCCTCAGGCTCATGCCCAGTGCCCTGCCCTCCTGCTCTGAGGTTCCTGTGCAGATGCTGTGGCTTGGAACATTGTAGGAGATTGTTTAGTATTTACACATGTACAACCCAGAAATTCAAGGCACTAATGCCCCATGGGCTGAAACTTTGACTAATATAGATGGGAACTAATGGATAAATGCCTTCCCCATTTATCTCTGGATACTAGGTCCTCACGCACATTTCATATGTTTTTCATATGTCCAAGAGGATTGAGTAGCCAGTCACCCATAGTGGAAGCCAACTCCATAACACATTCTTGCAATGGTTTTTCCTCACCTTGGACCCTGGTCCCTCAGCCCTACACCCTAGAGTCACACTCCAATTAGAGTGTAAGTCCCAGCCTTTGCTTTCTAGAAAACCCAGATGAATACAGCCTTCTTGCAGATTTCCATGAAAATGTCCCATGGGGGTTGAGAGTAAAAACTGGCAACAGAAGGATAAAGCAAAGCTTCTAAAAGAACATATATTAAGATAGAGAAGCTTTTCCACTAAATCTTTCATTGAGATTTATGCACTAATGTGTATATTCTATGGCTGACCAAGAACAATACAGAAGACCACAAACACCAATATATGTAAATTAGTTAATGCAGACATTTTAAAAGCACTCAGTTAATACTAGCCATCATTATCATCATCAGACACAATAATCAAAGTTGTATTCAAAGAAATTTTTCATGATGTAAAAACAAACTCACAATGGAAGATAAAATAGGAACAACCCCAGGGACTCTAATACATGGCATAATAGTATACCAACCATAACTAAAAATGCACAAACAGCAAAAGATAAACTAGATGAATGGAACCTCCTAAAAATTAAATACCTATGTTCATCAATAGCTTCCCCAAAGGAGAAAAAGGAGAAGCTAAAGACTACAAAAAATTTTCAGCTGCAACATATTTGACAAGAGGTTAATCTCTAAAATATACAGAAAACTTCAATACCTCAACAAAAAAATTGAAAAATGGACAAAGAACATGAGCAAATATTTCACCAGAGAAGACATTTGAGTGGCTAACAAACACATGAAAAAATGCTCATTATCATTCGCTATTAGAGAGATGCAAATTAAAACTACATTGAGATACCATCTCACCCCAACATTACTGGCACTAATCAAAAAATCAGAAAACAACAAATGTGGGAAGGTTGTGGGGAGACTGGAACTCTTATACACTGCTTGTGGGAATGTAAAATGGTACAACCACTATGGGAAACAATATGGTACTTCCTTAAGAAGGTAGAAACAGAAATACCATATGATCCAGCAATCCTACTCCTAGGTATATATCCTAGAGGAATAAGAGCTTGACACAAATAGGCATACACACACCTGCATTGATTGCAGCATTATTTACAATAGCAAAACGATGGGCACAGCCTAAGTTCCCATCAACAGATGAATGGATAAACAAACTGTAGCACATACACGCAATGAAATATTACCCAAGGATAAAGAATAATGACAAACCTTCTTACCATCTCACAACATGGATGAATTTGGAGGACATTATGCTAAGTGAAATAAGCCAATCACAAAATGGAAAATATTGTATGGGGCCACTATTATAAAATAACAACAAAACGTTTACACACAGAAAAAACATTCTTTGATGGTTACCAGGGAGGGTAGGGAGATGGCACATAAATTACTAAATAGATAAAAGACACATGGTAATATTAGTGAAGTGAAAGGCAATACACTATAGGGGGGAGGTCAGCACAACATGACAAAGGCAAAAGAAGACACTGAAAGGAACATAACAACAAAGGGCAACTACGGCAATGGCTATGACATAAACAATCCTGCAACAACTGTATTAACAAACAATAATCTACAAAGGGATACATACATAGATACATATGCTAAAGAGGCGTGGGAGAGTGTAAGGGAGTGCACCCACCTGCAGATATAGGTTATGCTGTGAATATCTCCACATACGTATTTATAGATGTTGCATGTATACTAATATAGGCAGTAGAACACACAAGCGACATGGTCATGGAAACTTTCTATGCACAGCCAAACACCTTGTGGGACAAGCATACTAGATTTGAAGGCTAAGGACCATAGACTCAGGGGTCAGCTACGTCAAGTGGCGTAACATAGTGCATAAAAACAACGTTCTACATCCTACTTTGGTAAGTAGCATCTGGGGTCTTAAAAGCTTGTGAATGGCCATCTAAGATACAACTAGTGGTCTCTTCCCGTGCAGAACAAAGGAGAGTGAAGAAAACCAAAGACTCAAGGGAGAAATTAGTCCAAAGGACTAATGGACCACATGCACCACAGCCTACATGACCCTGAGACCAGAAGAACTAGATGGTGCCCAGCTACCACTACCAATCACTCTGCCTGAGTTTGCAATAAAGGATCCTGAACAAAGAGGGAGAAAAATGTAGAACAAAAATCAAATTCATAAAAAAAGACCAAACTTACTAGCCTGATAGAGACTGGAGAAACACTTGACACTAAGGCCCTAAGGCATTCCTTTGACTTGAAAATGCAGCCATTCCCAGAAACCACCTTCCAGCCAAGCAATAGTCAGGCCTATAAAATAAACAATAACACCCAAAAAGAACATGCTTTGTAGAACAAACAATTATATGAGACCAAAAGTGCAACATATGCCCAAAAGTAAAGATGAGAAGGCAGGAAGGAGTAGGAAAATCAGAATAGAGGAAACATGGAACCCAGAGCAGAAATGGGGAGAGTGTTGACACAGTGTGGAGATTGCAACCAGTGTCATGAAACACTTTATGTAAAATTTGTTGAATGGAAACTAGTTTGCTCTGTAAACTTTCACCTAAAACACAATAAAATATTTTAGAAAAAATACCTATAGTATGTACACTGAAAAACTCGCCATCCTCCAGATATGGTTAATAAAAAGAATACATACCTGGCCACATCTGGATGATTAAAGCAAATTTCAATGTAACAGAAAAAGAAATCCTACAAATACCAAGGCTTTCAACTCAGAAAAAAAATCCAGCCAGCCTCAAACTTCTCCTGCAACAATAAACACCTAAAGACAATAAATCCAGATGACATTCTCAAATTATACCACTTAAAAATCTCTCTAGAAAAAATTACTCAAATATGTTATCATTTATTGAGAGATGAATCAAAATCAAGAAACCACAAATGGAAAAGTTGTAGCATTAAAACCAACTAATATAATTTCTGCAAATGCATTTATAATTTTTTATGGATGAAAATAATGCATAAACACACATACAATACCTCTACATTTAGCCTTCAAAGATCACACTGGGGAAGAGAAACAGAGTTATGGTAAATTCCTCAACACATAAGAAGGAAGTTCATCTCTGCTTGGTTCTTGATTTTAATAAATGGAGGAATGAATATTAGGTATTTGATAATGCAATCAGAGGTAGAATTTACAACAAGATTAGACTAGCCACATCAATAAAGAAAATAACAGCAGAGAAAATATATTTATCAAAAAAATAGAAAAATAGAAACTAGAAAGCACAAAAGAAGCTGAAAAATTAAAATATTTGACAACAAATAAAAATACATTATAGGCTGTTAACTGCAAAAATAAAATTAAAAGAAAAAAGAATGGTCAAAGATGTATTGCCCAACTGTAAAAAAAAAAAAAAAAAATTGATAAAGAAGGAAGGAAGATGAGAAGGAGGTGGAAGGAAGAACCTGGTGCAACAATGTTAATACGAAACAAAAGAGAAGGCAAGGCCAACACAAAGTGTTAAATGAGTGGGACAGATGGTAGCTTGGTATTAAAGAAAAGTATTAGAGAAACTTGTTTGAAAATTTAAGGAGAAAGCTTCAGAAATATTATTGTAAACAGTTTTCACAAGGCCCCATCAATCTGCAGATTAAAATGCCGCAAATACGACATAGGTGGTTCAAAAATGTAATTAAAAGGATTTGGTAATTAATAAGACGTATTAATTAATTAAAAAGTATAAAGTTTACTTTTTTTCTGACATCCATGGAACATTTTCAAACACTGAAGACATACTAAACTATAAATATAACCTCAACAGGATTCAAGTAAAGAAATTTTAAAGATACTTTTCCCAATTATAATAAAGAGAAATATTAACGTTTTAATTAAAATCCCAGGAATATAAAAAACACACTCCATAAGCAATGAAGGGAACTAAAAGAAAATAATGGCATATAATTAAACTTTTTTAAGAAATAGTGAAAATGAGAACCTTACACACAGACACATAAAAGTATGGGAGGCAGCTCGCTTTCTATTAAGAGGCAATTTCATATCCCTAAAAATCATTAAATCTTGATTTGTTGATTTTCAATGCAAGAAATCAGAAAAATAACAAGTAAACCTAAAGGAAAGCCAAGGCAAATAAATAAATAACACCATAAATGAATGATTTTGAAAACAAAACAAAAAATTAAGATGAAAATCAAAAACCTTAATCATTCAGCTCAGCAAATTAGAAAACAACAAATCGAATCTCAAAAAGCAAAAATAAAAATAATAGTATAATCACTTTAAAAACCCAAAAAATAGAATTAATCCCTAAACAGCAGAATTTCTCTGCCATGAAATATTTTAAAATTTGTGTAAGAAAAACAGAAGGAAAAAAAAGAAATGCCAAAAAGAACATTAAGGGAACTTATCATTATTATAAAGGAGTATTAATACATCTGAAAACCTCAGTGAAATGAAAATTTACCTGGCAAAGAAAATGTGATGAACATGTACAAAGAAATTATTGGAGTGTTATAACTGGGAGTACATATAAGGCTAAAATTTTGCATATCTTTTAAATAAGTGATTTCAGCAAATCTGTGAATTTATCTTAATAACCATGAAGCTGTCAAAATTTTCATCAGAAGAATCTTCATTACTACAATGCTTGCAATGTATAACATGTAGAAAAAACTTGAAACAACCTAAATGTACAGCAGAGGAGACTGGTTAAAACAATCGTGTAGGAGACTATCATGTAGCCTTTTCATAAATAAGCATAAGAAATATTAGGCTTCAATCTAGCAGGTATTATGTGTGTGTGATAACTTAGCAAACCTGTTCTATGGCCAAGCGAGTTATTTAGGTTGTTTCAAGTTTTTTGCCAATGCCTTCAGAGCAGCTTGGACTTCTTCACTCAGTACCATCGGTTCCTGATCATGTCACCTCCCAAAATGGTTGAATGTCTACCAATTATTTTTGGTTTAGTGACTCTGTGTATTTCTTCCATCTTCTTTTGACGCTTCCTGTGTCATTTAATATTTTCCCCATGGAATCCTTCACTATTGCAACTCGAGGCTTGAATTTTTTGTTCAGTTCTTTTAGCTTGAGAAACGCCGAGGGTGTTCTTCTCTTTTGGTTTTCCATCTCTAGCTCTTTGCGCATGTCATTATATACTTTACTTTGTCTTCTAGAGACGCCCTCTGAAATATTCTGTTCAGTTCTTTTACTTCATCAATTCTTCCTTTTGCTTTAACTGCTTGACCTTCTAGAGCAAGTTTCAGTCTCCTCTGACATCCATCTTGGTCTTTTCTTTCTTTCCTGTCTTTCCAATGACCTCTTGGTTTCTTCATGGATGATGTCCTTGATGTCATTCCACAACTCTTCTGGTTTTTGGTCACTAGTATTCAATGCATCAAATCTATTCTTCAGATGGTCTTTAAATTCAGGTGGGATGTACTCAAGGTCATATTTTGGCTCTCATGGACTTCCTCTGATTTTCTTCGGTTTGAGCTTGAACTTTCATATGAGCTATTGATGGTCTGTTCCACAGTCGGCCCCTGGCCTTGTTCTGACTGATGATATTGAGCTTTTCCATCAACTCTTTCCACAGATGTAGTCAATTTGATTTCTGTGTGTTCCATCTGGCGAAGCCCATGTGTATAGTCACCATTTATGTTGGTGAAAGAAGGTATTTGCAATGAAGAAGTGGTTGGTCTTGCAAAATTCTATCATTTGATCTCCGGCATTGTTTCTGTCACCAAGGCCATATTTTCCAACTACTGACCCTTCTTTTTTGTTTCTAACTTTCGCATTCCAATCGCCAGTAATTACCAATGCATCTTGATTGCATGCGTGATCAATTTCAGACTGTAGCAGCTGATAAAAATCTTCTATGTCTCCATCTTTGGCCCTAGTGGTTGGTGCATAAATTTGAATAATAGTTGTATTAACTGGTCTTCCTTGTTGGAGTATGGATAGTATCCTATCACTGACAGCATTGTACTTCAGGATAGATCTTGAAATGTTCTTTTTGATGACGAATGCAACATCATTCCTCTTCAAGTTGTCACTCCCGGTATAGTAGACTATATGATTGTCCTATTCAAAATGGCCAATACCAGTCCATTTCAGCTCACTAATGCCTAGGATATCGATGTTTATGCATTCCATTTCATTTTTGACAATTTCCAATTTTCCTAGATTCATACTTCTTACATACTGCCAGAAATTCAGGCCGGTTTCAGAAGAGGACATGGAACGAGGGATATCATTGCTGATGTCAGATGGATCCTGGCTAAAAGCAGAGAATATCAGAAGGATGTTTACCCGTGTTTTATTGACTATGCAAAGGCATTCGACTGTGTGGATCATAACAAAATATGGATAACGTTCTGAAGAATGGGAATTCCAGAATACTTAATTGTGCTCATGAGAAACCTTTACATAGATCAAGAGGCAGTTGTTGAGACAGAACAAGGGGATACTGATTGGTTTAAAGTCAGGAAAGGTGTGCATCAAGGTTGTATTCTTTCACCATACCTATTCGATCTGTATGCTGAGCAAATAATACAAGAAGCTGGACTATATGAAGAAGAATGGCGCGTCTGGATTGGAGGAAGACTCATTAACAACCTGCGTTATGCAGATGACACAACCTTGCTTGCTGAAAGTGAAGAGGACTTGAAGCACTTACTAATGAAGATAAAAAGACCACAACCTTCAGTATGGATTGCACCTCAGCATAAAGAAAACAAAAATCCTCACGTCTGGACCGCTGAGCAACATCATGATAAATGGAGAAAAGATTGAAGTTGTCAAGGATTTCATTTTCCTTGGATCCAGAATCAACAGCCATGGAAGCAGCAGTCAAGAAATCAAAAGACACATTGCGTTGGGTAAATCTGCTGCAAAGGACCTCTTCAAAATGTTGAAGAACAAAGATGTCACCTTGAAGACTAAGGTGCGCCTGACCCCCCCAAAAAAAAGCCATGGTATTTTCAATCACATCATATGCATGTGAAAGTTGGACAATGAATAAGGAAGACCGAAGAAGAGTTGACACCTTTGAATTATGGTGTTGGTGAAGAATACTGAATATACCATGGACTGCCAAAAGAATGAAAAAATCTGTCTTAGAAGAAGTACAACCAGAATGCTCCTTAGAGGCAAGGATGTTGAGACTGAGTCTAAGGAGCATTCTCAGGATCGGGCTGTGTTTCGTTCTGTTGTGCATAGGGTCGCTATGAGTTGGAATCGACTCGACGGCACCTAACGACAACAACAAGAATACAATATTTTATAAATATATAAATATATGCACACATTTAAAGCTGGAAAACATCTTCTACCCTTGGAGGCAGTAATTCATATGACAAATGACTTAATAGTTTCGGATGCTTTAATAAAAGATTTTTAATAATGTGAGAAAATAGGGGGAAAATTAAAATAAAAAAAAAATGAGCTATCAACTTAATATTATGTAAACATTAAAATCATTTTTTTAAAGAATAACTAACTTGGAGAAATTCTCATAAAATAATGTAAAGTGCAAAGATTAGATAAAAAAGTAAATACACAGTGTGATTCTACATATATGTACATATGTAGAATGTAGAATTAGGGTAGAATAGTAACACCGCCCTTACTCAGGTCACCTCCCTGATCCAATGTAAAGGGTGTTTCCCTGGGGTGGGGCCTGCACCACCTTTTATTTCTCAAGAGATAAAAGGCAAGGGAAGCAAGCAGAGAGTTGGGGACCTCGTATCACCAAGAAGGTCACACAGGTCCTCTTCAGTGGGGGGCAAGGAATGGAATCCTAAATCAATCCTATGTAGACATCAAAAGCAATTATGTAGAGTTACATTTATTGATAAAGCCGTTCGCAGCCTCCTATTAAGTGAAAAGTCAAGTTACCGAACATAATCCCCTTCACATAAAGTTTATGTGTGTGCATGTGCACATATGGGCCTAGAGGTGTCTTTAAAGATTTTTATGAAAATGTTAGCAGCATTTTTCTTTTTGGGTAATTGTCATTTTATTTTTTTCTAATTCAGGTGAATGTTGTTTTTGCCAAGAGCATATATTATTTTAATAATTAAAACCAATAACAAAGCTGTTTTCACATAGAAAATAGGCAAAATGGCAGCCGCATGAGCAACTCAAGGAGGTGGAATGCATACAAGGGAAACACAAGATACCTGAGTGGCTCCTTTTCACTTACAGAAAGTTCCAGAAGGATTTAGGACTAAAGCGGAAACTAAAAGGAAGATGAGAAATTAGAATTGCTTCCACTGGTAGTAACGAAGAATGGGAGTGATTCAGAGAAAGGGAGGCAGGTTGGGGGGAAAAGGAGCAGAGACATGAGACAGGGGCTCCTTCTCAGGCCACAGCACTACTCCTATTAACAGAGCAGATGTTGAAAGAACCTGGTTTCTGGATGTCCACAGCCCTGTATGAGACAAATGATTCTATAGAATAAGAGGATTCTGTCAGCTTTCTAAGAACTAATGACTCCTGTTTGGTTGAAATGGCTGCAGTGCCACAAACTAGAATGTGAACAGGAGATTTTCACGATCCCTAGCTGCTGAGTTACCTAGGGGTTCAACTCAAGTCAAATTGTATTGACTATGTAGCTGTTTCAATTATTTACTTTCAGAAGATGAAAAATGAGTGAACCTAATGGTTACTGTACATTTTATAGTTTGAGTAATCTCAAAGGTTATCAAAATTTTCTACTTTCTGGAAAATACAAAATATACTCACAGAGAGAGCTTCAGAGACAAATAAAGCAAAAGCAGTTTTAAAACACACACATACTTCCATAGCCCTGAATATGGATATCCTTAAAGTTACCCTACGCACTCTCACCTTTTCACGATGATTTATCAGGTTCTACCTCCGTGCAGATGATAGCCACTTGGTCAAGAAGCATTATCTTTTCCAACCTCATATTTGAGGAATTTAGGACATAGTTCTATAAAATGGAGAATCACAGACATCTTTCCTCATAAAATTGTACAAGAAGAGATTTGTGAAACAGACTATGACATACCGTTAGCTATTTTACCCCAGAAATATCTTACATTCAGCGGCACCTGAATTCATCTTTGCAAACTAAATAATCTTGATAAAAGACGCGGAAGAGAAACAAAGCTTTCACATAGTCACAAGCTTTGTATTAATTTGGCTGAAGACAAGTTTCAATATGATGCTTCTTGGCAACCCAAAGTTCATTTAAAAAAAACACTAGACATGCATTATGTGACAAAAAAGAAAAAACTCAGCAAGCTTTCAGCCTGGGAAATTAAGAAAGAGACTGCATACAACCTGATATTTTCAATTAACACTCTATATGCTTCCTCAATCCATAACCTGTCTGAAATTAATGAAACCTTTTCTACACGCTGCACCAATTTGTATGACTCAGTCCAGAGTGTGAGGAAGAGCAGAGTGAATGAATTCTTCTCTCTGTTCGTTGGCACTGATGCAAATATCACAAAGTCGTGAAGTAACAGACACAAGAAAATAACATAAGCCACATCGAAACATCCCTGTGGTGATCACACAAAAGAAGTCTGGATTCAGGTGGATTAAGTAAAAAGCTTTTTTAAAAGACTGTCTTTCCCTCAAATCAAATCATCATAAAGATTATGATTAATTTTTTTTCCAAATAACTTTCTTCTGCTCTGTGCCAAAATTTAATTCCTGTTGCAAACTTTTCATACCCCCAAGGGAAAAAAAACCTATTGACCAGTATTTTTTGTTCCATTTTAATTATAATCGGAAAGGTACTTGCACTGAGTTTAAACACCCAATGTCCACATTGTATGCACAAAAATCACAGAGGGCTATTAAAATAGGCTGTCCTCTGATAATCTCTAAAAGTGCTTTAGTTTTACATTTTATTTTTAAGCCAAAATCTCAGTCTTTGTTGAATCTTTTGACACGGGAAGAGGCAGGAGGAGAGTGACAAAAATTGAATTGGAAGCTGATTTTGCAAGGTTTATTGAACCTGAGAGGGAATGCTAGCGGCACAGTGGTTAAAGTGCTCGATTCCTATGTGAAAGGTCAGCAGTTCAAACCCACCAGCCACTCCATGGGAGAAAGATGTGGCAGTTTACTTTCTTATAGATTTATAGCCTTGGAAACCAGGACAGTTCTACTCTGTCCTATAAAACTCTGTCCTATAGGGTTGCTATAAGTTGGAATCTACTCAACTGGAATGAATTTTTGTTTTTTTTAATTGAACCTGAGGGGAAAAAACAAACAAGCAAAACTAAAAACAACAACAACAAAATACCACTTCACATAGTACAATCCAGAAAAATCATTTTGATTTTAAAACCATTACCTGAAAAAGAATAAATTAATTGTGTTTTTTTTTTAAGTCCACTTGTATTTCTGATGCAATTCATCATAAAAACTTACAGTTGTGAAACAAATTCTTCTCACATAGGATTTAAGCATTGAATAAGGGTAGTCATTCTATTTCTTCAGCACTTGTATTTCTGGGCATGAAGCTCATAGTTGTTTTACCTTATTTATGTGCATCTGATACAATTCTATGTGGCACAACATATGTATATCCTATTGTGAGGTGTTCAGGGAAATAGAATGTAAATGGAATGCCAAAGCGAGGTGTAAACCATTTCAAATGATATTAGAAATAAGACAGAATTCATGAACTAGAGAGATAGGAAAAGTCTATCCAGGTAGTTAGAGCTGAAAGACAGCACATTCCTGTATGCTGTGGAGGGCTACACACAATCTCTGGCTGAGTTCAGACCAAGAGCAGTGATAGAGAAAGCTCTCATACTCCTTCACATTTCATTTGTAACGTCATCTCCCAACATCACTACCCTAGACCAGTTCAATCTTTCCCTCACTGCAAGTTTCACTCTTCCCTTCCCTTCTAATTTGAAATATACCCATTTCCCCTCTTTAATAAAACATTTTCGCTTCATTTTAATGCACTCTGTAGTTACCAGTCAACATCACCCTTTCCTTTTTATGTCAACAACGTAAACAAATGTCCCCATTTCTTGATCTTCATTCTCATTGTAACTTCCTGCAATCTGCCTCTTGCCACTACTTTCATCACTGATGATTGCTCCTGTTTGTTAAATTCCAAGACTTTCTGTCCGTCAGCATCCTTGACTGTTCTGATACATTTGATACTAGGATCTCTTCTGGAAACACTCTCCTCCTTTGCCTTTTTACTTTTATATCCTAGTTTTTTTCTCTATCTAGTCATGCTCCTTCCTATTTTTAACAGGAATAGTTATAATGATAATTAAAATTAAAGCCGACAACAGAATAACCAGAATAGGAATAATGAGACTGTTCATGCCCTGTGAAGAATATAAACAATATCACTGAACAACTTGTATAGAAATTGTTGACTGGGAACCAAAACTGCTGTGTAAACCTTCATGGAAAACACAATGAAATATGATTAAAAAAAACTAACACCATTTTGGTATGTACAATGTATGCTTATTTACTTGCCTTATTTGATTCTCCAACACTCTTTCTCTCCCTTGATTTACTTCCTTGCTGAGCTCAGTATGCTCAGGATTTCAACCATAAAACAGTTGAAAGTAGATTGGAAAATTACCTCATCAGCCCAGATCTCCTACCTCTAGCCTAGTTTCTTATTTCAAACTATCTGCAAACCAGTTCCTCTTGGAAATTCTCTTTTAGATTCAAATTCAAAACATCCAAACTAAACTTATCTTCTCCCTTATCCACACTGGGTCATGTCTTCAGGAAAGAGGGAATGGAGGGAGAAGCAATACCATTCTACCACCTTATTCTACCTCTAGAAATTCCTGAAGCAGTCAGTGGTGATATGACAATGGAAGATTAGGCAAGAAAAAGCTCCATCTGCTTCTTCTGTATCCATTTTTCTTCATCCTTGCCCTGAGACAAGGGCCATTAAGCATAGAACAACATGCAATATGGATGAACAGGTCCCAAATAGCAGAGATTAATCCTATGCAAGTGGGCTTGATCCACAAAATAAGCAAACAAATTAGCTTGGTAAACAGATTGGAGAAGATGGCTTGAGAGGCAGAGATTCCTAGAACTGGCTTTTAACAAACTAAATGGAATTTCTAAAGGGAATGGAGAGGTTTCAAGAAGGTTGAAGCATCAGGAAAAACCCTAAGCTTGGAGAGTAGTGGCTTACGTTTTTGATCCAAAATGACTGGGAATGTCAGCCATCCAGGTTAATACCAGGATAAAGCACAATGATAATCTGCATCACCAAGAATTGAACTGCTCTGAGGACCCAGACGCATACATACACCCAGAAATTATGACTAGGGCTCTATTAAGGAGGTGCCCATAGAGAACACTGGGCTAGAGGAAACCACTTAGCCAACCTGGGCCAGGGAGTCAGGCTTCCTGGCCAAAGAAAGAACCATAATGCCAAGAAAATGAGCTGACAAATTATTTCCCATGGTTGTCTCTGCTCCTATCATGGAGCTTATTATCTGTCCCACCCAGAGGATGCAGGATATGATTGGACAAGAGCCATTAAGCACAGAATAATGGTCCTTGTCTAATTATATGGTGTTGGTCTGTACTTTCCTTACTTTTTCCACCACTAGTAAATGATATTTTGTTATAAATATATTGTTTTTCCTCTATTATTGAATACTGAGTGAGTTAGGTTTGGTTGAATTTTTTCTGTACTCTAAAAATTATAGAATCATGGAAATCATGGCATCTTTGGAATGCATAGGAAAAAGAGAGTGTATGTAGGATGCATAAGAAAAAGAATGTATGTATTGGGCAGCCAGGTGATAAAATATGAAAAAAAAAAATTTTTTTTTTTTTTTATAAAATATAGTAGATACTTATTTGAGGTATCTTTTGAGACTTCCTTTAGAAGAAGGCTCTTGGGAGGTGTGTGTACTATGTGACCTACCTCCTTCACCATAGTTGAGGGAAACGGGTGGACAACCTGTAACGCACATAATGAAACACAAAGATAATCAAACAGACAAATACACACAATTTCAAAATGGTACTATAGGTTCCATGAGGAAGTGAACTAATGTATCTATAACCCACATCTAGCACAGTGCTCAGTATATAAAAGGCATTTAATGAATAGTATTTGGACTACCAAGGCATTTAAGGGAGGTATAGCATACGTAAGGAGCCCCGGTGGCACAATGGTTAAGCATTCAGCTGCTAACAGAAAGAATGGCAATTTGAATTCACCAGCCATTCTGAGGGAGAAAGATGTGGCAGTCTGCTTCTGTAAAGATTACAGCCTTGGAAACCCTATGAGGCAGTTCTACTCTGTCCAGTGGTGTCACTATGAATCAGAATTGACTTGATGGTAGCAGGTTTGGTTTATATAGCATAGGTAGGTAAAAAGGCAGTTAAGCAATGTGTGTGGGCTCGGTTTTGGAACACCAAGTAGCTCCATGTTGGTTGAATGGTAAGGGCTACAAGATTTTAAACTGTGAAAGGTTTCTTAACTTCTGTAACCTCCAAGTTTGTTATTCCAAGCTGTGTCTGTGTAATGCAGACCTCAAAATGAAAAAAGGCCTGTGTTCCTGAATTCAGAGGCATTGACAAAGGAAGAAGCTTAACTATATCCTATTTGCAACCACTTTTTCAGATGGTGTCAAAAAAAAAAAGTCACATGGGAGAGAGAGGGAGGCAACAGATTTAAAGAGGGAAACAAAGTAAGCTAAACCCCTAGAGCCTGTGAAATTTAAGAAAGGCTGAGCTTGAAGACTTCCAAATCTGATAAGTCATGTTGGGGCTTAATAATAGAAAGACCATTTGTCTCCTGGACAATGGTTAGTACATAGAATTACTGGTAAGGTAGATTTAGAGCCAAGAAAAGTGGTCAGCCTTAGAAGCATAGACTTAAGAGTTATCTACTCTACTGTGGAGGAGGAAGAGGTCACAAGCAATAAGGGTAAGAAGAGAAAATGAAAAATGTACTGAAGACAGACTCTACCTTTAGAGGTCTGGCAAAAGAGAAGAGCACACACACAATGAAACAAACAAACAAACCAAAAAAAAAAAAAAAAAACAGGAACAAGTGACTTCAGAAATAGGAGGAGAACCAATGCTGGCACAAGAGCCAAGGAAGAATGTTCCAGAATAGGAGAAAGTAGTTGCAATAGTTTCCTAGAACTTCTGTAACAAAGTACCAGGAACCAAGTGGTTTAAAACAGAAATTTATTCTCTCTCAATTCTGGGGGCTAGAAGCTCAAAATCAAGTTGTCAGCGGGGCTGTGCTCTCTCTGAAGGCACTAAGGAAGAATTTTTCCTTGCCTCTTCCGAGCTTTTGGTGGTTGCCAGCAATCCTTGGCATTCCTGGGCTTAAAGCTGCATCACTCCACTCTCTGCCTCTAACATCACACAGTTTCTCCCCTCAGCGTGTGTCTCTGTGCCTCCAAATTTCCCTCTTCTTATAAGGACATCAGTCACTGGATTAGTGCTCACCCTAATCCAATATGATGCCATCTTAACTTGATTACACCTGAAAGATCCTGTTTCCAAATACACTAAGTCCTCACTTATCTATGTGGTTAAATTTCAAAGACCAGGTCATTATTCAAAAATCGGCATTATGTGAAAATGGAGGGTGACCACATCAGATCACAAATAGGAGGATGACTACATCATTACATAACTGCCAGTTTACGTCATTACATAACTGCCAAACCACTGAGAATCATGAGCCAGCCAAGTCGACACATAACCTTAACCATTACAGCCAGTGTTACTCTTGCCTCACACCTTGGGGTTCATTATTGATGGATATATATCATTAATGCACAAAATTGTCAGATAGTACATTTTTTACTATGTCATAAATGTGAAATGTCAGATAACAAGATAGTCCATAAGTTAGGAGTAGATGTAATGTCACATCCATTGGTACCAGGGATTAGAACTTAATCGCTTTTGGGGGACACATTTAAATCACAACACTGGTCAAGTATCAAAAAATGCTACAGAAAAGTAAAGTAGGGCAATGACTGAGAACAGTCAAGAAGAAGGCCATTAGCATGGCCCTGTCTGTCTCTGGCAGAAGAAGAAAGTAAATGAGAGGCACCATGGGTGGAAGAGTTAGGGACAGGCTTTATGGGGAAACGATAGACTTTACACAGACAGAAACTTAGTTTTCTTGATTTCTTGAGAAATATGGATAAAAATACTCTAAAATCTTAAGTCATGTCAAAAATGTCTAGTGGCTCCCTAATAATCATGGAATTAAGATATTTTCCTCTAAAACTGACATGTAAAGCCTTCCACAATGGGGCCCCAATTTCTCTCTTCTCAGTCTTATCTTTGTCACTCTTACAGGAACTCTTTTTTTTATTGTTTTATATATACACACTTATGTACATTTGCTATGTCAATATTTTTACATGTACAGTTCAGTGACATTAATTATGTTCATCTTGTTCTGCATCACCACTATTTGTTTCCAGATTTTTCTGTCATCCTCTACAGAAGCTCAGTGCCCCCTAAGCAATGACTCCTTCTTTCTCCTTCCCTTCCACCCGTGGTAACCATTAATAAACTTGGGAGTCTATACTTTACCTATTATAGATATTTTATATAAGTGGGATCATATAATATTTGCCCTTTTGTGACTGACTTGTTTTATTCAGTATGATATTTTGCAAGGTTCATCCATGCTGTGGCATGTATCAGGAGTTCATTTCTCTTTATGGCAGAGTAATATTCCATTGTATGTGTTCCACATTTTGTTTATCCATTCATCTGTTGAAAGACACTTATGTTGTTTACATGTTGGCGCTATTGTGAATAGTGCTGCAGTGAACACTGCTGTACATCTATCTGTTGTGTTCCTGCTTTCAATCCTCTTCAGCATATACCTAGGATTGGAATTGCTGGGTCACGTCGTAGCTCATGAAGAAATGCCAAACTGTTTTCCAAAATAGCTGCACCATTTTACAATCCCACCAGCAATGAATGATGGTTCCAATTTCTCTACATCTTCACCAACACTTGTTATCGTCTGTCTGTTAAAATTATATCCATCCTAAAAAAAAAAAAAAGAAATAGCCATTGAGTTGATCCCAACTCATAGTGACCCTATAGGACAGAGTAGAACTGCCCCACAGGGTTTCCAAGGAGCAGCTGGTGAATTTGAACTGCCCAACTTTCAGTTAGCAGCTGAGCTCTTAACCACTGTGCCCCTTGGACTCCATATCCATCCTACTGGATGTGAAGTAGCATTTCATTACGGTTTTGATTTACATTTCCCTAACGACTCCTGGGGGCCCTGGTGGCATAGTAGTTAAGAGCTCGGCTGTTAACCAAAAGGTTGGCTGTTCAAATCTACCAGCCAATCCTTGGAACCTTACTGGGCAGTTCTACTCTGTTGTATAGGGTCGCTATGAGTTGGGCCGACTCGACACCTAACAACGACAACAACAATGACTACTGAGCATCTTTTTATGTGTTTTTTGGCCATTTGATTTCTTCTTTGGTGAAATGTCTATTCAAGTTCTTTGTTTTTCAGTTGGGTTGTTTGTCTTTTTGTTGTTAAGTTATAGGCATTCTTTCTATATTCTAGATGTTAAATCCTTATACAGAGTTTCCAGTTGTTTACCAGTCTGTAGGTTGTCTCTTCACTTAGTTGATAGTCTTTTGATGAACAAAAGGTTTTAAGTCCTATTTAACTATTTTGTCTTTTCTTGCTTGTGCTTTCGGTGGCATATCTAAGAATCCATTATTAAATACTAAGTCCCAAAGCATTACCCCCTTGTTTTCTTCTAAGAGTTTTATGGTTTTAGTTTTCACATTTAGGTCCTTGATCCATTTTGAGTTAATTTTCATATATGGTGTGAGGTAATGGATCCACCTTTATTTTTTTTGGCATGTAGGAATCTACCCAAGTTGGCCCAAATTACAGGAAAACAGCTGCATCCAAAAGGCATTACTCACTTTAAAAAAAAAAAAATTGCACTTTCCTACCCTGGGCCTGTGAGCTCGCTAACCCATTCAAAACGTCTTCCATTCCAATTGAACTCATCTACTAATGTCTGGTTTAAATTCTGCCCTTTTCAAGGTGTATTTTGGTGTAAAACCTAAGAGCACACAGGCTCTGTGGTCTGACTGACTAGCTTCCACCCAGGACCTCCACTTAGTAGCTGTGCAGCCTTCATCAAGGTGTTTAATTTCCTTGTGCCTTGGTTTCTTCACCTGTATGATAGGAGAACACACATATCTAGTGGGGTTAGTGTAAGGATTCTGTGAGATAAAATGTGCAAAACACTTAGAAAAGTGCCTAGCTTTCAATAAATGTTACCTATTAATCATGAAGGCTTCTCTGATCACTCTATTTGGAAATTACCTCAATTTTTTTTTTCTTTTGTCCTTTTAAGCACTTAAGTTTACTTGGTCATTAGGTTTTACTGCTTGGGATTTTAAGTTATCATTTCATTTGCTTATGTTTCTCTTTCCAATTAGGTAGCAATTCCTTTGAAGATAGAGACCGTATTTCATAACTTCTTCTCACTCCTTAAAACCTAGAATATTTTTTTGTTATAGATAAATGCTTAATAAGTACTTACATGATTTATCTCTATCCAAATCATCTGTAAAAATTTAAAGAGAGCAGTTTATTAGGAACCTGCTTATATAAAATTCTCCATATATTATGACCAATGAACATTGAAGAATCCTATTATTCAAATATTTAGATCTATAAAATAATTAACTTTCACACAAATAGTAAGAGGTAAACTCTGTGCATGTGTGTGTGTTTATTTTCAGATTATTGAGCCACAGGGAGCTGTCCACAGCCCAGAAAATCAGAGAAACAAGTTTAAAATCTTATTTTCCTCTTGAATACCTCTTATAAACACTACACGAATTAATCTTTATCCACTGGGAAAGGCAATATACGCTGGTAAACTTTTTCCACAACTGAAAGTTTATAAAGGAAGACTTGATCTTGAACATAGAGCAGCTAAAGCAAATAGAAGAAATAATGAAGTAAAAGAGCTGAACAAAAGATTTCAAAAGACAGCTTAAGAAGACAAAGTAAAGCACTATAATGAAATGTATAAAGACATGGAGTTAGAAAACCAAAAGCATTTCTCAAGCTGAAAGAACTGAAGAAAAAAATCAAGCCTCAAGTTACAATAAGGAAGGGTTCTATGGGCAAAATATTGAACAACACAGGAAGCATCAAAAGAAGATGGAAGGAATATACAGAGTCACTGTACCAAAAATAATTGGTTAACATTCAATCATTTCAGGAGGGAGCATATGATCAAGAACCAATGATACTGAAAGAAGTCCAACATGCACTGAAGGCATTGGTGAAAATCAAGGCTCCAGGACTGATGAAATACCAATTGAGTTGTTTCAACAAATGGATGCAGCACTGGAGGTGCTCACTTGTCTATGCCAAGAAATTTGGAAGACAGCTACCTGACCAACCAACTGGAAGAGATCCATATTTGTGCCCATTCCAAAGAAAAGTCATCCAACAGAATGCAGAAATTGTCCCGTTGGTGACCCAATTATTTTCTGCTTTGAATTTTTTGCTGAAGTCATGTGATTTCATTAATGGAAGCATGCTGAATCATTGAGAGTGTCTGAATTTTTGGTAGGTGGAATGGGGTTTTGTTTTTTTTTTCCTTGCCCCATCCCACAAGACTATCCTAAGTTTTTAGTGGTACATATGAAGTACCACTAGTTATATTTCAGAGTCCCCACCAAGGTCTACTGGTACCTATGTGTAACAAAAAAAAAAAAATTTTTTTTCAAAATTTCTATTTTTCTTACTAAAAATTCAAACAATACCCTGTAAATACTTCAGACAATACCCTGTAAAATCCAATTTGTGGCACGTACCCATTTCTTTGGTTTCAAACAGTAATAAAGACTCTTTATGTGTGTTTGTGGCAGCACACACTGTCAGCGGGAAAGCAGTTTCTCAATAAACCCCAGAGACAGAAAAATGCATGAAAGAGTTATTGAACAAAGTAGTTAATATCACACACAAGTAAAATTTTGCTGAAGATAATTCAAAAGCGGTTGCAGTAGTACAAGGAACTGCCAGAAAGACAAGCCAGATTCAGAAGAGGACGTGGAACCAGGGAAATCATTGCTGACGTCAGATGGATCCTGGCTGAAAGCAGAGAATATCAGCAAGGTGTTTACCTGTGTTTTATTGACTATGCAAAGGCATTCAACTGTGTGGATCATATCAAATTATGGACAACGTTGCAAAGAATAAGAATTCGAGAACACTTAATTGTGCTCATGAAGAACCTGTACATAGATCAAAAGGCAGTTGTTCTGACAGAACAAGGGGATTCCGATTGGTTTAAAGTCAGGAAAGTTGTGCGTCAGGGTTGTATTCTTTCACCATACCTATTCAATCTGTATGCTGAGCAAATAATCCAAGAAGCTGGACTATATGAAGAAGAACGGGGCATCAGGATAGGAGGAAGACTCATTTAACAACCTGCGTTATGCAGATGACACAACCTTGCTTGCTGAAAGTGAAGAGGACTTGAAGCACTTACTAATGAAGATCAGAGACCACAGCCTTCACTATGGGTTATACCTCAATAAAAAGGAAACAAAAAATTCTTACAACTGGGCAATAAGCAACATCATGATAAACTGAGAAAAGACTGAAGTTGTAAAGGATTTAGTTTTACTTGGATCCACAATCAACACTCCTGGAAGCAGCAGTCGAGAAATCAAACAAAGTATTACATTGTGCAAATCTGCTGCAAAAGACTTCTTTAAAGTGTTGAAAAGCAGAAATGTCACCTTGAGGACTAAGGTTCGCCTGACTCAAGCCATGGTATTTTCAATCACCTCATAGGCATGCGAAAGCTGCACAATGAATAAAGAAAATCGAAGAAGAATTGATGTATTTGAATTATGTTGTTGGTGAAGAATATTGCATATAGCATATACTGCCAGAGGATGAACAAATCTGTCTTGGAAGCAAAGCCGGAGTGCTCCTTGGAAGCAAGGATGGTGAGATTTTGTCTCTTGTACTTTGGAGATGCTATCAGGAGGGACCAGTCCTTGGAAAAGGTTATCATGCTTTGTAAAGTAGGTCAGCGAAAGAGAGGAAGACCTTCAATGAGAAGGATTGACACATTGGCTTCAAAGATGGGCTGAAGCATAGTAAAGATTGTGAGGATTAGGCAGGACCAGCAGTCTTTTGTTCTGTTGTACATAGGGTCGCTATGAGTCAACACCAACTCAACAGTACATAGCAACAACAGCAACAGAAGAATACAATTATTTTTTTGGAGATAAGGTGGGGCATAAAGGTCCAAAGAAATGTTAGGTGCTGTGCAGGGCAAAAATGGCTTGCTTCTTCAGGCAAAATAATCTGCTGCTTATGTCATTTTGTCTTCCCAAAGCTGGCACAGAATTGGTTTTTGGAAGGGGCAGGTGGACAGCCCATCTAATGCTTCTCCAGGATGATTCTAAAAGAGTCAGGAGACTTGGGTTCTGAATTTCTATTACTCTATGAAGAAAAAGGCCCAGGGCCCCAGCAGTTGCCCTTCCTCTTTACCTCCTGGTGGATGAGTTCAAATCTTCATAGCAACCCTGCAAATGATAGAGGTTAGGAAACCAGGGATGAGAGTTAAATAACAAGCCCAACCACATGGCTGGTAAAGATGTACCTAAATGTGTCAGATTCCAAAACCAACTCTCCTTCCCCTAAACAGTCATATTGTGCTTCCCTAAAATCATGGGCTTTTTCCAATGCTTAGTGTCACTAGTTATTATACATCTTCACATTAGGAAATGCTTTAGTTTTCAAGAAGCCCTGGTGATGCAGTGGTTAAGAGCTCAAGCTGCTAACCAAAAGATTGGCAGTTTGAGTCCACAAGCAGCAACTTGTAAACCCTATAGGGCAGTTCTACTCTATCCTATAGGGTCGCTAAGAGTTGGAATCGACTCGACAGCAACAGGTTTTGTTTTGTTTGTTTGTTTTTTTAGTTTTAGTTATCAAAGTCTGAACCCTGCCCCCATCCACATTCTTGTGATATCCAATCTAAACTGAAGGTGATTGTGATAATAAAAGGCATTGCTGGGTAGCATAAATGGTTAAGCCCTCAACTACTAGCTGAAAGGTTGATAGTTTATTCCCACCTAGAGGTACCTTGTAGGACAGACTTGGCAATTTGCTTCTGAAAGATCACAGATTTGAGAAGCCCATGGAGCAGTTCTACTCTGCACACATGGAGTTGCCATGAGTTGGAATAGACTCGATGGCAAATAACAAACAAGAATTTACAACAAAGACCGTATTGTACTCTTACTATCAACAAACCTGGAACTAACTGTATGTAGGAGTGCTCTTTACACTGCAAGGACATTGTCTAATTAAACTTCATAATCTATGAAGAAAATGTATATTATCTCTATTTTACAGATGAGGAAGCTCAGACTTACAAGCAGCAAGATGGAGAGCCAGAAATTACTAGGTAGTCTTCTGGACTCCCAAACTGTGTTCTTAACCACAGCAATTCAGCCAAACACAGCCAGGAAAATTCAACTACGGTTTCTGTAAAACTGAATAATTTCCACCTCCCTCTTTGAAATAAAACTTTCTGTTATGGTGGAGCTAGTGTGCACAGATTTTTCTAGTTCACTGAGCTATATTTTTTCCCTACTATTTAAGAAATCTTGTGTTTTCCAAAAATTTTCAGAAAAAACAAAAATAGTAACCCAAACTGAGCTCTGGATTCAGGCCATCTGAGTAGCTAGAGAAAAAAGTTCTGTGAGTGGGGAATGCTGCAGGCATGGACTTTATCCTGGCCTGGTTCTGGAAATTCTGTGCAGCTCAACACTTCAACTAAAATACCTAGATAAACAGTAGGATCCAAAGTAAAGAAACAAGCTTCCAGGAAGCCTCTCCTCTACTTGAGAGTCTGTTTGAAGTGATGATTTTCCTGGCATTGCTCAGACCCAAAAGTGGTTTCTGCTTTACTCAGTCTCCTATCTGCTGAGTTTATAATAGCTTAATTAGTGCAATCAGTGGCCAACAAACTTCCTAGAGGAAAGAGTTGAAGAGAAGAACTCTTCACCTCCTGATTCTCCAGGGAAGTAACTAAAAGCTTAGGTCTTTTGTACCTATAAAGTATCTACACGTTAGGAGACATTCAGAACAAGGACCACGGACCATGCAAACCACAAAACAAATTTGCCACCTTAACTAAATGATCAAGCATAACATCACTGATAATGGGACAAACTAACATCAGGTGCCTCTTGATTTGCCATGCTGAGAAGGACACAGCATCCCCGCATGCAGTGCTCCTTACCAAGGTGTAAACAAAATGTGATCCTGAATCTAACCATGAAGAAACAGACGAACTCAATCCGAGGGGCATTCTGGAAAACAACTGACCTGGACTCACAACAATGTGAATGCTGTGAAAGATGAAAATGAAAGAGGAACTGCTCTGTATTAAAGGAGTCTAGAGAGAGATGATAACTAAATGCAAGATGTGATCCTTGATTGTATCCTAGATCTCTTTAACAAAAAAGTAATCTGAGTATGAACTGTGTATTAGATAATAGTACTATATCACAGTCAGTTCCCTGAAATTTATTTATGTTGGAAAATATTCTTATTCTTAGAAGATATGCAGTGAAGTATTTACAGGAACTAGCAAGACGTCAGCAATTAATTGTCATACAGTTTCACTAAACATATATATATATATTTGTTGTTGTTAGGTGCCGTCGAGTCAGTTCTGACCCATAGTGACCCTACGTACAACAGAACACTGCCTGGTCCTGCACCATCCTCACAACTGCTGCTGGCTTGAGCCCATTGCTGTAGCCACTGTGTCAATCCATCTCGTTGAGGGTCTTCCGCTTTTTCAGTGACCCTATACTTTACCAAGCATGATGTCCTTCTCCAGGGACTGATCCCTCCTGATAACATGTCCAAAGTATGTGAGATGTAGTCTCGCCATCCTTGCTTCTAAGAAGCATTCTGGCTGTACTTCTTTCAAGACAAATTTGTTCATTCTTTTGGCAGCCCTTGGTAGAAAGATAATTTTCACCAGCACCACAATTCAAAGGCATCAATTCTTCTTCAGTCTTCCCAATTCATTGTCCAGCTTTAGCATGCATATAAGGTAATTGAAAACATCATGGCTTGGGTCAGGCACACCTTAGTCCTTAAAGTGACATCTTTGCTTTTTGACACTTCAAAGAGGTCTTTCACAGCCAATTTGCCCAATGCAATACATCTTTTGATTTCTTGACTGCTGCTTCCATGGGGGTTGACTGTGGATCCAAGTAAAATGGAATCCTTGACAACCTCAGTCTTTTCTGCATTTATTATGATGTTGGTTATTGGTCCAGTTGTGAGGATTTTTGTCTTCTTTATGTTGAGGTGCAATCCATACTGAAGGCTGTGGTCTTTGATCTTCATTAGTAAGTGCTTCAAGTCCTTTTCACTTTCAGCAAGTAAGGTCATGTCATCTGCATAACACAGGTTGTTAATGAGTCTTCCTCCAATCCTGATGCCCTGCTCTTCTTTGTATAGCCCACCTTCACAGATTATCTGCTCAGCATACAGACTGAATAAGTATGATGAAAGTATACAACCCTGATGCACACTGTTCTTGACTTCAAACCACTCAGTATCTGCTTGTTCTGTTCGACGACTGCCTCTTGATCTACGTAAAGGTTCCTGATGAGCACAATCAAGTGTTCTGGAATTCCCACTCTTCACAATGTTATTCATAATTTGTTATAATCCACATAGTCAAATGCCTTAGCATAGTCAATAAAACACATCTTTCTGGTATTCTCTGCTTTCAGCCAGGATCCATCTGACATCAGCAATGATATCCCTCATTCCACATCTCCTTCTAAACCTGGCTTGAATTTCTGGCAGTTCCTTGTCAATGTACTGCCACAACCACTTTTGAATGATCTTCAGCAAAATTTTACTTGCGTGTGATATTAATGATATTGTTCGATAATTTCTACTTTCTGTTGGATCACCTTTCTTAGGAATGGGTACAATATGGATCTCTTTCAGTCTGTCGGCCAGGTAGCTGTCTTCCAAATTTCTTAGCGTAGACAAGTGGGAGCTTTCAGAGCTGCATCCGTTTGTTGAACTATAAATATATATGTATATATATGTATATATGTATATATATGTATATATATGCTGGTGAGTGACTAATGAGAGATTTTAAATTTTTGATGTTAAAAAGTTGGCAAAAATGGTAAAAATGAATATATTTCTTTGAACTACAGTAGTTGAAATTCTGACATTGATGGATAAATGAGCAGTCTTGGTCAGCTGTGTTGAAGTAATGTATTTCATTCATCTCATTCATTCAAGAAATTGTTACGGAATATCTACCATACATCAGCTGCTATGTCAGACTGAAAATGCAAAGATCAATAAGATATTAATCCTGCCCTCAAGGAGCTCACACACAGTTTAATAGAGAGATTACTTTCCAGTTCAGTTTATAGGACATCATCTGCCAGCGCCATTTTTCTTTACAGTATGTTTTGTTGCAATATTAAATAATCACATTTTTTTAAAAGAGACAAAATTCTAAGATTAAAAGGTGTGTTGGCTCTGGTCGATAGGTATTCAGCATCAATTTCTATCCTTTTTGTGAGCCTTCCCCTAAAGGAACAAAAATTCCTCAGACATTCCTGTAGCTGGAGCTATAAATGCAAATTAATTTTTGCCAATTAGATACACTCACATGAGGTCTGGAACATGGAAAAGAGTTAGAGAGCAGCTTCCTGTTAACCTGGTTGTGGCCATCACAGTCATGGAGACATGACTATCAAGAGGCAGTTGTGGTGGACTAAGCTTTCTGGTGTCTAGTCATTGTCCTTACCTGAGTCCAGGGGCTGTTGTGGCAGCAGTGGTGGTGGTGGGGGCAGCAGCAGCTCCCTGATACCTGGACTGCAGCTATGATGGTGTATCCTTAAACTTGTTAATCCAGTAGTGACTCATCAGTAACTCCCCCACTCTCAGTCCTTTAATTTTGTCAGTAATTTTTTAAGTACCTAATACCCTATATGAAATCACTTGGTGTTTGAAATCCAGTGTTCCGTTTGCAGCACTGAATTTTGGCTGATAAACATTATTTGCCTTTAGAGATAAATAATAGATTGTTGACTTCTTGAGTTCTATCTTAAAATGAAGTAGTGAGCCTATTTTTCGAGACATCAGGTTGCATGGGCTTGATTTGAACTTCTTGTATTGACCACTGAGTTCTGAAGTGTTTGGGGGAAAGAGCAAAAGGGAGGTTGCTTAGAAAATCAAATCTCACTTCTGTGGCACCAAACTGTAGGGATCAATCAAGCCCAATATCAGTCTATTATCAGTTCTGTTCCCCTCTGTTCCACTTCTGTTTTGACACCAGCTGTACATGCTGCACCTCTTCCTCTGACCCTGACCTCACAGAGCTAAGCCGGACTTCAAAGCTAAAGGACGCCAGACTGCCAAGTCTGCCCAAGACTTCAAAAGCCAGGAGCAAACTTGGGAATTCCCACTGCACCCTCACTTCTGACCTGCTGGCTAACAATTTGAGTATGTCTCTACATCCTCAGGCTACCAACCATAAATTCTGTCTCAACTAACTGATTCTTCTTCTAGTTATGGGTCATATTCTTCTGCTTCTTTTCATGGCCAGTAATTTTCTTTTAGATGCTGGACCTTGTAAATGTTAGTGTGCTGTGTGTCTGGATTTTGTTTTCTTCTTTTCAAGAGTGTTGAATTTTTGTTTAATAGGCATTTCAGTTAAGTGGTTCAGTTTGATCATTTTGAGGCCTGTTTTTAAGTTTTGCTGGGGCAAGTCTTGGACAGCCTTTACTCTAGGTCTGGGTTAGTTCTGCTATTAAAAACCAATCCTTCTGGATGCACTATTGAATGCTTCATGTCTTCAAAGTGCTAAGCTAGTCAGAATTTAAACATTTCCCAGCACTTTTTGAGGTCTCTGAGTTGTTTGTCTTATAGCCTCTTTAGTTCTCCACTTGTTCTAATAGAATTTTATCATATGTGCATGCTGCTTAGTATTTAAGCAAAGACACAGTGGACTCACATGCATATTCCTGGAGCTATTACTCCAGGTACCTCTCTCTTCTCTGGTGTTTGTTTCTACAGATTCTAACTTTTTCAGCCTCCCTGAACTCTGATCTCTGACTCCACAATTCAGTGACACCTCAGTGCTCTGTGCTCCCTTTTCTATTGCCACAGTATGGAAAGTGCCTTTACGTAGAAATCTAGGACACTTGTAACAATAACCTTATTTGTTTTCCTTCTCTTAGGATTCACAGTCCTGCTCTACATGTTATCCAATGTGAAAACAGTTGTCGAGTATATTGTGTCCAGTTTTTGAGATGTTTACAGTGGAAGGGAAATTCAAATACCAGTTTATTCTTTCATGGAAGTGGAAGTAACTGAAATTTTTTAAAAGAAAATTTTAGAAAAATAAAAAAGCCTTTTGCAATAAATTTTATTATATCCAGTTTCCTTCACCTTTATAGAACTCAGTGAGAATTCATATTCAGAATGATTATTCAGAAGCAATGTAAAATTGTTGTTGTTGTTAGGTGCCATCGAGTCAGTTTTGACTCACAGAGACCTGACGTACAACAGAATGAAACACTGCCCTGTCCTGCACCATCCCCATAATCGTTGCTATGTTTGAGCCCATCTTTGCAGCCACTGTGTCAATCCATCTTGCCGGGGGTCTTCCTCTTTTTCACTGACCCTCTGCCGTACCAAGCAATGTAATATTATAAATTATCAAAAAATCTACATTAATAATATTATAATTTTTGCTCTAAAAATGATTGAAATTACATCAAAAATTTTAGTGAGGACTTAAATAACCACTTTTTCGTAGTTTCAGTCATTAGAAAATTACGTTGATATGCCTATCTATTACATGAGTATTCTGGTAAATTAAGCATTTTATTACATTATGTTATTATTAACATGTTGATTGTTTCTATTTTCCATGCTTATCAAGTGTAAGTTTTATTTTTCATTTATCTAGGGCTATGTGTGAAAGTTAAAGTCTGTTTTTTTTCATGTCTTTGGTAAATAGTTTTTGGGATAAATTCTAATTTATCTTTCCATATAGCAGGACAAGGAGCACCATTAAAAAGAGCCTCATTTATTTTCCCAAGTAGATAATTGTCCATAGTGAGTTTCCTGAAAAAGGGTTGTACCTGGACATGAGAAAAAAGAAAGCTCAAATA
The DNA here is from genome assembly GCF_024166365.1 of Elephas maximus indicus. NCBI lineage: Eukaryota > Metazoa > Chordata > Mammalia > Proboscidea > Elephantidae > Elephas > Elephas maximus. The sequence continues at coordinate 143,882,347 of NC_064821.1, forward strand.
ATGCCAAAATGAAAAATTGAATCAGTGCCTCAGTAAGCTAAAATGGCCTTCTCGGGCCTCAGAACAGCATTTGGCCTACTTTTTTTCTTAAGATTTTGTTTCTGGCTCCCAGTTTGTCATTTCTGTAATGGGCTTTTAAATGACTTTTTTCTTCGGAAAGGCAGCATTTATCATGGTGTGGTAGAAAAAGAGTCCTGAGATGGGACTTGGAAGAACTGGATTATAGGTCTCTCAGTTCTATGCTGCTATGAGCTGTGTGACTTTGGGAAAATGATTTACCCTGTCTGAGGTTTGGACTAGAGCAGGAGATTTTTCATTCTGGTTTTCTTTTGCTTGTTTGAGCAATGGTTTTCAAACTTTTTTTTTAAGCTGGAGAATACATGTCTAAAAGAATAGTGAAAGTTCAGTGTGCACAAGAGAAGAAAGTGGCACTTCTGGGATTGATGGAAAAGCTGGAAGCCTCTCCACGCCACACACACCCTTCAGACTCCTAAGAATGTCCAAAGGCAAACGGGGGCTTCCAAGAGCACAGTAAGAAAAAATGGGACTACATAAACTACCTTCTAGTTATGGTTTCCTTTGATTTCAAATTTCTGTGACATGTGCTACATTCCATGCCTTTTGAAGCACAATAGACCACAGTACAATTCTCTTCTTTATTGAAGGATACATTCTGGTGCTGGAGTAAAGGCATTATCACATACTGGAAAAAATAAAATACTTAGTTTCAATCTTGTCTCTACCTTCTTGTAGCTGAAGAGCCTTCAACAAGAAACTTTACCTCTCTCAGCCTCAGTTTCTTCATCTGCCAGTTATGTGAATAAAACCCACTTCATAACAAAAATACTATATGAAAGTGCTTAGTAAGCTATCTAACACCAACTAAATGCTGGCTTTTATTAAAAAGTAGATCATGAGACGAAGGGAAGAAATAAGAGGATTTGATCAGAAGGATTAACTATCGAGGATTGTTGAGTGAAGAAAGTCTTTGGCATACTTTTGGGAAGGCATGAGAAACTGGAAAAATAGTATAGCATTGTGAATAAGAACAATGTTTTGGACCAGACTGTCTGGGTTTGGTTCTTGTGTCTACCACTTGCTAGTAATATGACTTAGTAGCAATGTGACATTGGTTCCACCACTCGTTAGCAATGTTACTTTCTGAGTCCCAATTTCTTTATTTGTAAAGTGAAGAAACTTAGAGAGTTATAATGAGGGTTAAATGAGTTAATATACCTGAAGTTATTTAAAAATACTCAATAAATGCTAGCTATTATTTGGTACCTGATGAGGCATTAAATATTAGTTATCAAAACCCTTTAAAAATAATCCTGATCTTCCTCTGAATTTCGATAATAAAAAGAAGAAGAAGAAGATATGCTACCACTAAGATTCACCATTCTGAAAATAGTTTTGTAAATGATGCTTCTATGAGATTCCTAAGTTTCTCTTCAAAATGTGTTTTGTCAAAAACATATATGGGCTTTACTAAAAATCAGGGATTCTTCTCAAGGGAAATGTCAGAGCAGTGTAGTCAATTTTTTTATTTTTAATACTTTTCCTGGAAACAGTTAGCCCTGTCCATCTTTAAGTCAGCAATGCTCAGCAACCTATAGGTAAAATTCTGTACCTCATGCGCTAATTTAAACATATTTCTAGCAAGACCGGAATTTGTGAAGAGGCAAAGTGACTTTGAATGTTATGCAGAAGACACAATGCTCTCTAAATTACACCGTATTAAAAAGGAAAAGATATTTCAGACAAAATAAATCATGTTGGTGCATTTCAATGCCTCTTTGTAATTAACATTCAAGGGACTTCATTAGGTGATTATGTTATCCCTGTGAAATATTACTTAGTTAAAAATATAATTCTGAGACTGCAATCCATAACCTAAATGTTTCGGGCAGATGGAATTGCTTTCTTGTAGGACTTCAAGGTACTTGGCAAACATTTATTCATTTCCACTGTGCCTCTGCATGTCAGGTCAGAAAACTAAGACCCATGGAGTATCTGGGAGACTTGGTCAGTGCAGTCCATCTTACTTCCAAATTTGAAAAAGAGAAAATTATATAACGTTACTAACCATTGATTTCTCACCAAACTATCCTACTCTGCTCAGTGTGAAGGAGCACAGGGGGTGTCACAGTGATTAAGGCTCTGCTGCTAACTGGTAAGTCAGTGGTTTGGACCCACCAGCCGCTCTATGGTAGAAAGATATAGCACTCTGCTTCCATGAAGATTACAGCCTTAGAAACCCTATGGGGCAGTTCTACTCTGTCCTATAGGTCATTATGAGTTGGAATCAACTAGATGGCAATGGGTTTGAGTTGGCTCAGTGTGAGCATTCCAGAATTAGGTAGGTACAACAAGATTATTTTCTAAAGTATCGAAGTTTGGTTTCTACGGAAGTTTAGATTCTAAACCAGAGAAAATTTAGGAATTACTCCTTCAGATTAGGAGAAACCAGTGAGGAGGTGGAATTAGCAACATGTAACTCTTCTCTCTGGAGCCCTGGTGGCACAGCGGTTAAGTGCTATGACTGCTAACCAAAAAGATCTGCAGTTTGAATCCACCAGCTGTTCCTTGGAAACCCTATGGGGCAGGTCTACCTTGTCCTATGGAGTTGCTATGAGTTGGAATCGACTCAAAGTCAGTGGGTTTGATTTGGTTTGGGTTTTATGACTCATTTAAGCAAGACTCAAGTGTTTGAATTCACCAATCTTAACTCAGGTCAACTCCCACCATACTGACACCAACTCAAGGTGTACTTTTTTATTTGGGGATGTAGGAAGTCCCAGAGACTTAGGTTTCAACATGAGACCTGTCAGTAATGGGCTAGGTGAGCAAGGGCAAGTCAGTTCACTGTTGAGTTTCAATTTGTTTAGCTGTACAATGAGTGAGGTGATTTTGACAACAGCTTAATGTCCATTCAGGTTCTTAAATTTCTATTCTAATATAAAGCTAACGTTCATTTAAGGGGAAGAGAAAATTTTAGCATACTATGGTTCACCATCCAAATCCAGCCAACTGCTTGTTTTTATACAGTCCACAACCTAGGAATGGTTTTATGTTTTTAAATATTTTTTTCTAAAAAATCAAAAGAATAGCAACATTTATATCAAGTACTTTATATGTCATGAGTGCTTCTATTAACTCATTTAGTCTTTATAACAACCTTATGAAGTAGATACTATTATCCACTTTACAGATGAGGAAACTGAGTGAGTAGTTAAATATCACCCACTAATGAATTCCAGTTCATACAGAATTTAACTTACTCCAGAGTCTGGGCTGTTACTCTGCCTCTCATAGGAAAAGGTGTCCAACACTATGAGTGTAGGATATAAGTGCCAGAGAGATGCAGCAACACATTCTGCAACAATGCCCAGATAGGAAGATCACCGTGTGTCAGAGAAGCAAGGAAAAACTTGTAGGAAAATGAGGCCACAAGATAATTGTTTTCGGTTGCCGAGAAGTTGATTCTGAATCATGGCCACTCCACGTGTCTTAGTTTCCAAGTGCTACTATAACAGAAATACCACAAGTGGATGACTTTAACAAATATAAATTTATTTTCTCACAGTTTAAGACGCTAGAAGTTCAAATTCAGGGTACCAACTCTAGGGAAAGTCTTTCTCTCTGAGTCAGCTCTGGGGGAAAGTCTTTTTCTGTTCAGCTTCTGTTTCCTGATTCCTTGAAGTCTCCATGTGGCTTGGTATCAGTCTTTACCCATCTCTGCTTGCTTGCTTAATCTTTTTTATATCTCAAATCCCTCACGTGTCTGTCAGTTTGTCATATTGTGGGGGCTTGTGTATCGCTGTGATGCTGTAAGCTATGCCACCAGTATTCAAATACCAGCAGGATCTCCCATGGCAAACAGGTTTCAGCTAAGCTTCCAGATTAAGACAGGCTAGAAAGAAGAACCTGGCAGTCTGCTACTGAAAAGAATTAACCAGTGAAAACTTTATGAATAGCAGCAGAACACTGATATAGTGCCAGATGATAAGTCCCTCAGGTTGGAAGTCGTTCAAAAGACGGTTGGGGAAGAGCTGCCTCCTCAAAGTAGAGTTGACCTTAATGACATGGATGGAGTCAAGCTTTCAGGATCTTCACTTGCTGATGTGGCATGACTCAAAATGAGAAAAAAAAAAAAAAAAAAAAGCTGCAAACATTCCTTAATCATTGGAACTTGGAATGTACGAAGTATGAGTCTAGGAAAAATGGAAATCATCAAAAATGAAATGGAACACATGAACATCTATACCTTAGGCATTAGTGAGCTGAAATGGCCTGGAATTGGTCATTTTGAATCGAATAATAGTATGATCTACTATGCCGGGAATGACAACTTGAAGAGCAAATGACATTGCATTCATCGTCAAAAAGAACATTTCAAGGTCTATCCTGAAGTACAACACTGCCAGTGATAGGATAATACCCATATGCTTACAAGGAAGACCAGTTAATACGACTATTATTCAAATTTGCACACACCACTAAGGCCAAAGATGAAGAAATTGAAGATTTTTACCAACTTGTGCAGTCTGAAATTGATCAAAGATGCAATCAGGATGTACTGGTAATTACTGGTAGTTGGAATGTGAAAGTTGGAAACAGAGAAGAAGGAAAATAAGGCCTTGGTGATAGAAACAATACCAGAGATTGCATGATTGAATTTTGCAAGATCAATCATTTCTTCATTGCAAGTACATTATTCTCCAACATAAATGGCAACTATACACATGGACCTCACCAGATGGAATACACAGGAATCAAAATGACTACATCTGTAGAAAGAGACAATGGAAAAGCTCAATATCATCAGTCAGAACAAGGCCAGGGGCCAACTGCGGATCAGACCATCAATTACTCCTTTGCAAGTTCAAGTTAAAACTGAAGAAAATTTGAACAAGTCCACAAGAGCTAAGATATGACCTTGAGTATATCCCACCTGAATTTAGAGACCATTTCAAGAATAGATTTGACACATTTAACACTAATGACTGAAGACCAGACAAGTTGTGGAATGACATCGAGGACATCATACATGAAGAAAGCGAAAGGTTATTAAAAAGACAGGAGAAAAAGAAAAGACCTAAATGGATGTCAGAAGAGATTCTGAAACGTGCTCTTGAACGTTGAGTAGCTAAAGCAAAAGGAAAAATGATGAAGTAAAAGAGCTGAACAGAAGATTTCAAAGGGTGGCTCAAGAAGACAAAGTAAAGTATTATGACGACATGTGCAAAGACCTGGAGATAGAAGACCAAAAGGAAAGAACATGCTCATTATTTTTCGAGCTGAAAGAACTAAAGAACAACTTCAAGCCTCGAGTTATAATAGTGAAGGATTCTACAGGGAAAATATTAAACGACAAAGGAAGCATCAAAAAATGATGGAAAGAATACACAGAGTCACTATACCAAAAAGAATTGGTAGACATTCAACCATTTTGGGAGGTAACATATGATCAGGAACCCATGGTACTGAAGGAATAAGTCCAAGCTGCACTGAAGGCATTGGTGAAAAACAAGGCTCTGGGGATTGACAGAGTACCAGTTGAGATGTTTCAACAAACAAGTGCAGTGTTGGAACTGCTTACTCATCTAAACCAAGAAATTTGGAAGACAGCTACCCGGCCAACTGATTGAAAGAGATCCATATTTATGCCTATTCCCAAGAAAGGTGATCCAACTGAATGTGGAAATTATCAAACAATATCATTAATATCACATGCAAGCAAAATTTTGCTGAAAGTCATTCAAAAGTGGCTACAGCAGTATATTAACGGGGAGCTGCCAGAAACTCAAGCCAGATTCAGAAGAGGATGTGGAACCAGGGATATCACTGCTGATGTCAGATGGATCCTGACTGAAAGCAGAGAATACCAGAAAGATGTTTACCTGTGTTTTATTGACTACACTAAGGCGTTCGACTGTGTGTATCATAACAAATTATGGATAACATTGTGGAGAATGGGAATTCTGGAATGCTTAATTGTTCTCATGAGGAATCTGTACATTGATCAAGGGACAGGCCTTCAGACAGAACATGGGAATACTGCATGGTTTAAAGTCAGGAAAGGTGTGTGTCAGGGTTGTATCTTTTCACCATACTTATCCAATCTGTATGCTGAGCAAATAATCCAAGAGGCTGGACTATATGAAGAAGAATGAGGCATCAGGGTTGGAGGAAGTCTCATTAACGACCTGCGTTATGCAGTTGACACAACCTTGATTGCTGAAAGTGAAGAGGACTTGAAGCATTTACTGATGCAGATCAAAGACCACAGCTTTCACTACGGATTACACTTCAACATAAAGAAAACAAAAGCGCTCACCACTGGACCAATAAGCAACATCATGATAAACCAAGAAAAGACTGAGGTTGTCAAGGATTTCATTTTACTTGGAGCCACAATCAACACCCACAGAAGCAGCAGTCAAGAAATGAAAAATCACATTGCATTAGGCAAATCGGCTGCAAGAGATCTCTTTAACGTGTTAAAAAGCAAAGATGTCACCCTGAGGACTAAGGTACTCCTGACTCAAGCCATGGTGTTTTCAATTGCCTCATAGGCATGTGAAAGATGGACAAGGAAGACTGAAGAAGAATTGAAGCCTTTGAACTGTGGCGTTGACAAAGAATATTGAATATACCATGGACTTCCAAAAGAATGAACAAATCTGTCTTGGAAGAATACAACCAGAATGCTCTTTGGGAGCAAGGATGGTGAGACTGCATCTCACATACTTTAGACATGTTATCAGGAGGGATCAGTCCTTGGAGAAGGACATCATGCTTGGTAAAGTAGAGGGTCAGCAAAAAAGAGGAAGACTCTCAAGAAGACGGATTGATACAGTGGCTGCAATGATGGACTCAAGCATAGCAACAATAGTGAGGATGGCCCAGGACTGGGCAGTGTTTCGTTCTGTTGTGCACAGGGTGGCTATGAGCCAGAACCAACCTGACAGCACCTAACAAGAACAACATATCTCAAAAGAGATTGACTCAAGACACACCCTATCCTAATTCTGCCTCATTAACACAACAAAGACAACATTTTCCCAAATGGGATTATAACTACAGGCATAGAGGTTAGGGTTTACAACACATATTTAGGGGGACATAATTCAATCTATAACATTATGTGTGCAGAGTAGAACTGCTCCATTGGGTTTTCACGGCTGTGACCTTTCTGAAACAGATCACCAGTCCTTTCTTCCAGGGTGCCTCTGAGTGCATTCGAATCACCAACCTTTCAGTTAGTAGCAGTGCTTAACCATTTGTGCCATCCAGGGACTCAGAGAATGTGAACCTTGAACCCCAAATAATTGAAATCCATTCCTCTCCTCTCCAAAAAAATTCTAAACTTCTCATTATTGTTGTTAGCTCTGTTGAGGAAATTTCAACTCATAGTGACCCCATGTGACAGAGCAGGACTGTCCCATAGTGTTTTCTAGGCTCTAATCTTTACAGAAACATACCACCAGGTCTTTATCCCATGGAGCCACTGGGTGGGTTCAAATCACCAACCTTTCTAGGGTTCCTTAAACTTCTCATTCCGTAGGGTTTTCAAGGAGTGGCTGGTGGACTCAAACTGCCGACCTTTTGGTTAGTAATTGAATTGTTAATGACTGCGCCACCAGGGCTCCAAAAACTTCTCATTAATATACCTGTATTAGAAAAATTTTTACTCAATTATTATTGTATTAATTAACATTATACTGATAATGATACTATTCAATTATGATTAAATTTCATCAGTAAATGTGTGTAGAAATTTGTTATGTCCCTTTTATATAAGTATCTACATTTTGTCCTAGATTTTGTCTCATGACATGCGAAGCCTAAAATATTTACTGTCTTTTTAGTCCTTCATAGAGATTGTTGACCAATCCCTGCTCTAGAATATTAAAGTATGAAAATAAATTTGAGTGATTGGAAAAACCATTGCAACCATTAAAATTAACATTTCTCTCCTTTATTAGCATGTTATCATCAGTAAAATTAGGTGCACTCCAGCCATTATGATGCTAATTTTATTTTAAATTTTAATACATTATTTTAAGTTTAAGAAGCAATTATTATTTCAATGACAGAAGTAAAAACCTCTCTTGAATGGAGACCAAATGGAGTAAATGGGCTTTCAAAGAAGCATCACACAGTGGTTGTTTTAACCAGACAGTCATATTTTGTTCCTGTGGCTACAGACAATGGAATGACAACTGGCAGCCTTCTGTTGATGTTAAAGGTAAAGACACGATAAATCTTAATGCCAAGGTGCCATAGACCTAACCCAGATATGCTGGCTAAGCGCTGTATTTGGATTGTTGTTATTTTACTGTTTTGCTTACTTATTTAACTGGATACTCCCATAAGCAACTTCCCCCATTGCACACGCCTTTGACTTGCCATGGAACTTGGCCACTATTTGTGTGCAATTAAATGTGTTTTATGAACTGAGCACAAGAAATTCCATAACTTTACCTGGTTAATATACTTATGAAACAATAATGCCTGTGGACCAAATGAGATGAGAAACCATAGCACTGAGTTCTTTTTCGCTTTGACCTAGCCCCATCAAAACGTTCACAATCTGTTCCACAGAAAAGCTAACACATCTCTCCTTCGCTCTCAGTGTTGAAAACTAGGTTCAGAATTTTTATAAAAATGTACTATTTTTGTGCTTCTACTCTCACCTAATGCAGCAGTAAGTAAAAAAAAAAAAAAGCCTCAAGTCACAAATTCTGGCAAAGTTAAAAGCCAAGGTGTTCTATCATCTCGTTAAATTCAACATGAGTAAAACTTAGTACTAGCACCATGCTGGAGCCCTGGTGGTGCAATAGTTAAGACCTATGGCTGCTAAACAAAAGGTCAGCAGTTCAAATCCATCAGCTGCTCCTTGGAAACCCTATGGGGCTGTTCTACCTGGAGGGTTGCTATGAGTTGGAATCAACTCTATGGTAACAGGTTTCATCTTTCTTGTTGTTATTAATATTAGGAAATTACCTCAGAGCAATTTATCAGAGACAAAGAACTGCTCTTCTGTACTGTAAACTTTCACCTAAAGTACAACAAAATTAAAAAAACCAAAACGGAGTCTCAGAGAGATTAAATAAATTGCATGTACATATCTACCAAGTACTAGAGTCCACCTTAGAATGCAGGATGTCTGATTCCGAACTTTGACCTTTCCAAGTTTTTCTTCACACAAACTCTTATGTCCTCTGTTTCTTTCCATTCTCATAGCTCAGGACCTCATCGCTTCATGCCTTCTTACTAGCCTCTTGGGCTCCAGTTTCTCCCCACTCAATCCTCCACCCACTTCTGCCATTACTGGTCTTTCAATAATATGAAAGAGAGAGAGAAAGAGCCTTTTAAAACATTCTGTAATTGGCTCCGGGACAAGATGTCTCCTTTTGAACTTTTATAGGATATATTCTCTGTAAACTAATATTGTTCTTGCCTTGTTTGTCCTTGTATGATAACTTTGCCATCTCTTTTCCAACTAGAGTCAAAGATTTTAGCAGGCAGAAGTTTATACCTAATAAATATTGCTGAGGGATCCTGGTTAAGAATTCAGGCTGCTAACCAAAAGATCAACAGTTGGAATCCACCAGCTGCTCCTTGGAAACCCTATGGGGCAGCCCTGCTCTGTCCTGTAGGGTCACTATGAGTTAGAATTGACGCTACAGCAACGGGTTTGATTTTGGTTTTAAATGTTGCTGAACATGTGAAACTCCATTGTTTTTCTGCTCCTTAAAAGGAATTTATATGGTTGTTTCATCCTCCCTTTCTTTTCTTTTTCTTTTTTTTTTTTTCCTAAGTAGTTATTTTCCCCTTCCTGAAAGTCAAAAAGGCATTAAAGGAAACATAAGAGCAAGAGGACCGTATTGTGAGAAAACTTTGTTATAAATGTGTGTTTGCCTGGCATGAGGAGACAATTCTGCTTCTCCTAGGGAGACCTGTACATCATTTTGAATAGCATTTAAATGACTATCTTTGCTAAATCTCCCATCTTATTGCCATCTTTGTTAAAGTCAGGCCACCAGAGGGTTCAAGGTGAAATTTTACAGATGGGGTGTAAAGCAACATTCCATCCCCACTTGGATTTTCAAAGATTGCTTTATAACGTCTACACAGCTCAAAGTAGCACTGCCCTTCTTTGCAGTGGCATTGCACTGTGAACTCCTATTCAATTTGTTATCCTCCATCCTCCCCAAATCTCAGCACGACAGCTTCCTGAGTAATACCCCCATAATTTGAATCTGTGCAGAGTTATTTTCTCTCAGGTGCATATATTATCTTGCATATCTTTATATTAAACCTCATCTCACTTTTGTTCAACTGTTGCCCTGAATTATCTCTATCCTGCTGTGTTTGTAATATGTCATCTTCTTTATCTCCCACACTTCTAGGCTTTGTGCTATTTGCAAATTTGGTCAATATCACATTAACCTTCTTTTCAAGGTCAATTGTGAAAGAGATTGAGGAGTAATGGTGGGCTCAGGAGATACCCTGAAGACCACATGATCCCCTTCCCAGACCTGTGTTACCCTGAGGATAACCACTCTTTGTTTCCTCTTTGTAAGCCATCCCAGTTGATCCACCAACTCTCATTATTCTTTGGACAATACTTCTCTAATCTCTAGGTGAGTTGTGTGTGATCTGGGTCAAGTGTCCAGGGAAAAATGCAAAAGCATGAGGACTATTGTAACAGCCAGAGTAGAAAGGGCAAAGTGGAATACAACGTCCCAACTTCTTTTTAACCTCTAAAGTGCAGGTATTACAAGGACACACACCATTTAGTTAACACCCTAAAGGCTGTTTATCCACCATCCCAGTGTTGGGTGTTTTAACCCCTACACTTCTGCTTTTTTAAGCCAACGTCTGTACTTTCCTCTCTTAGAGCCCATCATGGTATTTTCTTGCAGTTGGATGCTTATTTATTTGTCTCTTTCCAAATATGTTCACCTGTCTGAGTACACCACTTTATCTCAGGTTTATTTCAAATTGTTTATTAAATTTTCAAACGCAGTTCAAATGCTCTTCTCTGGTGTGTATAGATCCCGAAGGCCGTAGCAGCTACTGTGTAATTCTGAATTCTTTGAGTGGGAAACAGAGCTCTGGTCCCAGGTCAGCAGCTGGATGGGTATAAGACGATGGGCTGCGATTAGGTATTGCTGTGGCCTCAATTCGGCTCTTCATCTGTGTTTTTATTTCTCCTTGGCCGTGCAGACATTTGGTGTCATTTGGCGTTATGGTGGATTTTGTAGTATTTTAAAATCTCTATGGATCGACTTGCAATTTTTGACAATAGAAGTGAAATGGCTCTTACTTCTGTCTATTCGCCCTTTGATATGCACCTCTGTGATATATCCACACTCTTTTTTCCTTAGGTTTTTTAAAGGATTATTTTAAATAGAAATTTATCCCCAAGAGAATGCTATCAGTGCACCTTTATAATCAGAGAAGTCGAGGAATTTCTCCACATGTGGTATGTAAAATTGCAAGTCATTCTACTCTGGAACTTGGGACAACCTGAGATCATTACTCCTTCTTTGCCAAGAAGTTTTCTGCTCTATTCTAGACTCCAGAAATCACGGGACTAAAAAAATGTCAGTGTGTGTTCAACTAGTCTTCCTTCTAAAGTAGTAGTTCCTAACCAGGGATGATTTTGCCACCCAGGGGACATTGGCAATGTCTAAAGACATTTCTGGTTGTCACAACTAAGGGAATGCTACTGGCGTTTAGTGGGTAAAGGGTAGGGATGCTGCTAAACATCCTACAATGCACAGGACAGCTCCCCACAACAAAGAATTATTCAGCACAAAATGTCAATAGTGCTGAGGTTGGAAAACCTGTCTAATGTCTACAACATCACACACTCAAAAAACAAAAAAAAACATAAAGGCATTTGAAATGGGTCTACAGAGTATCTGGGTTCTCTGAGCCTCAGTGCCTCCCAGTAAATTTGAGGTGTTTTCCCAGTACCCCTCTCCCCCATCCTGTTCTAGCTTGTCTATTAATCCTAGTTCTGACTTCAGTGGAACAAAGCAGATGCCACTGCTCTCCATATTCACAGTCCTTTCATATCACTAAAGTTTACTTAAGAGTCCTCAGTTCTGTTTGGCAAGAATAATTTGCTCTTTCCATTTCTCCTTTCTGATTCCCATTGAAGGCCTTGGGTTTTTGTGTCTTACTTGGAAATACTCCTCTAACCTGTGGTAGCCCCAAGGCCATTCAACAGATGAATGTCTAATAAGGGCTGAGGAGGGGTGGTTAGTGAGAAAAGAGAGGGGAGAAGGAGAGAGAAGTGGGAGCAAAGAGAAAGTAAAAGGAAAGAATTGCTATATTAGACAGAACATTTCATTTCCTTCTTGTCCGGCCAATTAATTTACAGAATTTCTTTTTTCTAGCCCAATGCAGAATATATCAAGTCACCCTCTTGGCTGTCTCACACCTTCGTGGTGGGTATGTTCCTCAATTAATTTTTTCCCTCATGCAGATAAAGGCACTTCACATGTGTCTGATTAGTGATGCTGGTGCTGCCTTCCTTAGTGATGCTGGCAGTCACAGCTACAGACCCTTCCAAGGAGTCCAGCATCCTGCTCTGTGGTCTGAAGCTATCAAGCATCCCAGCAGCATGCCTGAGAGGTGAGGTAACCTGTGACTCCACCACAGAGAGGTGGCTGGTGCCTTCCAGGAGGAGTTGCTGATTTTCTGCTTCCTCCTCCCGTAAGCTGAAGTCTTTCCTTTCCTTTCTCCTACAAGGGACACTTTGGTTTCCTGTCATCTTGTAGCAGCCACTGACGTTTCCCACTATGACATTTTCTGGCATTAAAATATTATTTTCTAATTTAACCAAATGCTAAGAATAAAGAATTCTGATAGATGTTTAGATCCACATATGGACAGAGGACCAATGAAAATTGTTGTGCATCCTTTATTGTACAGCCTTAAAACTGGAATCAGAGCCAGAACGTGCACAGGTCCAGAAATAGGAGATAATTGGTCTCTTACTTTGAATAAGGGCATCTGATTTCTTTGTGGAGCAAAACTTTCTTGCTCTCTGCAGTTCACAATTTAGTAAGGTAGACAATGAACAAAAATGATCTCTTCCTCTCTTCTGTATCTTTACTGCCTTTACAGATTATGTACCACTCTTGGAACCCTGGTTGCACAGTGGTTAAGAGCTCAGGCAGCTAACCCAAAGGTTGGCAGTTTGAACACATCAACCTCTCCTTGGGGCAGTTCTATTCTGTCCTATATGGTCACTATGAATCGGAATCAACTCAACAGCAATAAGTTTTTGTTTTTCATTTTTTAAACGGGCACCACTTTACATATAGAAAGCAGTACATAATTTATAATTTTTTTACGTGTCAGTCTCTCCTATTAACTAGGTCGTAGATCACAGTTCAAATCAGCGAGCGTACTTGAGTGTCTGCTTTGTGCCAGGTACCATGCACACAGAGATGAACGAGACAAATTGGAATAAAATTCACCAACTTCTGCAAAAGACGTCTTTAAAATGTTGAAAAAGCAAAGATGTCACTTTGAGGACTAAGGAGTCCTGACCCAAACCATGTTATTTTCAATCACATGCATGCTATGATTGAACAATGAATGAGGAAGACAGAAGAAGTACTGATGCCTTTGAATTACGGTGTTGGCAAAGAATACTGAATATACCATGGACTTTCAGAAGAACAAACAAATCTGTCTTGGAAAAAGTACAGGCAGAATGCTCCTTACAAGTGAGGATGACAAGACTTTGTCTCACATACTTTGAACATGTTATTAGGAGGGACCAGTCCCTAGAGAAGGACATCAAGCTTGGTAGAGTAGGAGGTCAGCGAAAAAGAGGAAGGCCCTCGATAAGATGAATTGACACCATGGCTGCAACAATAGACTCAAGCATAACAATGATTGTGAGGATGGCATAGAACGGGGCTGTATTTTGTTCTGTTGTACATAAGGTCACTATGAGTTGGAACCGACACTATGGCACTTAACAACAACTTTCCCAAGGAGGGTGATCAGAAGGTTCATAAGAATGATGTCTCAGCTGAGTCTTAAAAACTTGTACTGGGTTTGGTTCTCTGCCTACAAACTCTAATGTGTAAAACATACAATTTTATTATTTTTTTTAAACTCATTTCTATCTCGAGTGCCCATTGGCCAGATTGTGGAAACTTCATCTCAGGCAATTTGGGGGTTGCCTCCACATTCTGGGGATGTCTTTAGTGCCTAGGTGACATCCATCATCCCACCTGATCCTCAGGGTTGGCCCATGCAGGTCACACACAGGTCATCCCTCATATCCTGCAAAAGGTCACTTCGAACCTATCAATTTCCTCCTGCAACTTCTTATCTGCTGCGGCTGCACTGTGGAAAAGTATGGTGTGAAAATCCTGTGGGTACACAGCCTTGAAAATCCTATGAAGCCCAGTTCTTTTCTGCACACATGGGATCCTCATGAGTCAGAATTGACTCAAAGGCAACTAACAACAACAACAAAACTCTACGTCACTTCCCTGCATAGGATTATTCTGTGAGGCCAGAGCCCCCTGAACTGGGGACTTCCGTGTGGGGCTTTAGGGTCCCTCTGCTTAGGTGGAGCACACACCCACTGCCTCATGGGGGTGCTGCTCCTCTCAGGGCAGAGGTACAGCCTCCTGTTCGCTGAATCCCACATAACCCTTCTGAGTTCTGTTTCTCCCTGCCCCATTTGCCCTGACTTTTTCTAGCCCTCCAACTCCTCCCTCCCCCGGTGCTTACTCATTCCTTATTTCTCCTTCAACTCCTCCCTCCCCAAACTAGAGGAGGATTCATCTCTAATGGCTTCATCCATGGTTGCGGGAAAACTGCTTTTATGCTTCATTATTTTCCCAAATCCAAGGCATCTCTTCCCTTGAGGGCCTGAGGCTTGTAAAAATCAAAAGGCGAGGATTGACTTCTTTTTATTCTGCATTCTGCTTTTCCTGAGACAATAAACAGAAGATAAATGCCCTAGTTTACTGAATCAAGAAAAGCCAAGGGGTAAAGTTGGGGAGAGGAGAAAGATTATATATACTCTTTTAAAATGGTAGGAATTATCCAGGCAGACAAGTCAAGGACGGGGTTGCAGGCAGATAGAACACAGTCTGTAAAAAGTCAATAGAGAATACGTGGCAGGTGCTTTGAAAGGGATAAGTGTCAGACTATAAGGTGAGGGATGAGAGATGAGGATGGGGGCACAGGTGTGGAACAGGTGTGAAAAGGTTTCTAAGTAAAGGTGGGAGATACTTTAAAGGGTGTTTAAGTAAGGAAGTGACAAGTCAAATTTGTGTTTCAGGAAGCTTATACTGGCACCATGGGAACAGAAACCAGGTCTTCCTTCTAGTTCCCCTACAAGCTCAATGCTAAAGTGTAGAGTAGGTGTTGAGAACCAAACATGGTGACCCAATGTGTGTCAGAGTACAACTGAGCCCCACAGGGTTTTCAATAGCTGATTTTTCAGAAGTAAATCACCAGGTCCTTCTTCCAAGACTCCTCTCGATGGACTCAAACTTCCAAACTTTCGGTTAGCAACCAAGTGAATTAACCGTTTATACCACCCAGGGACGCCAATAACTCCATTAAATGGAGAGTAGAGCACCACAGATTAGAAAATCCCTCCAGTAAAACAATCCCTTTATTTATGTTAACTTGCATCCTTAGAAATCATGTGCACCCGAATGACTTGAGAGCCACACAACAGAAAGAAAACTTTGATACTTACTCTCTTAAATCCCATGCTCTGTTTGTCTTCTTCACAAATGTCTCTGTTATTATTTCAGGCTCTTTTATTTTAAGTAGTGGTTATTATCCCCAATTTGACTTTTCACATTAAATAACTTGAAATGTTTCAAATACTTAACCAGGGATATGGTTTGTTTTAAACCGAATTTAAATGCTTAGTCAATGGGGAACTTTCCCTCCACAGGAATGGTATCGAGCCTTAATTTTTAACTAAAAAACAAAACCCCTGATTAGTTGTTTACTACTTGTATTTAACTAACTCAGAAATGACATAGATAGAATTATAAAAGAATTATTGATGAAATATCCTATGGCCATTTATGGGCTATGGTTGACATAAATCCTTGCTTTTCTTTCTTTTTCTTTCACTTTTAGATCTGGTTGTTTTATCCAATTTATAATACTTTTATCTGAAAGAGTTAGTATGTAAAAACGGGTTGAATCAAACTGTTTCATGTAAAGAAGAGCATTTTTTAAATTTCAGTGCAATGGACCCTTTATTGAGGGATTGCCCCAGCATTAGAAAAGGATAACTTATCTAGGCCAACAAACTCTAAAAACACCTAGCAGCAGAGACTGTGAATCAATGTCACCTTCCTGTGCAGCTGCATATTTTCAATGATTTAAAAAAAAAAAAAAACGCTAAGGAGAACTTATTTTACCTCCAGATTGAAGTCTTAAACTATCCGGTTTTAGGTCAGGTACTTAAAATTATATCCACTGAAGAGAAATACTTTAACTGTACAATTGAAATAAGGCCGAAAAATTCGAACAATATATTTTTACTGCAAAGACAAAGTAAATTGACTTAAATTTATACTAGAAGGTTAATGACCAATAGCAGACCTTTTAATGAATGTAGATTTTGATAGGAGGAAGAAAAAGCAAGCAAAGGTATTAAGTACTTAAAGTAAGGAAATTTTATAGTTTTTTTTTTTTGTTTTTTAATCTCAGAAATGATCTGAAACACTGAAGACAAAGGCTGACCTTTCTCACTGATCTGTCTGGAACATGCTCAGTCATTAGAGGTACAAAGGAACTGTATTTTCTCCCAGGAATAAGTTATTTGTATTGAAGTGTTAAGCCTTTGGTTGTATTGCTATGATCTAGTGCAGTTTTGGAGACTGGAGTCATGACCCAGTGGTGAGGTATCATCAGTTATAAGATGCTGTAAGTAATTTATCACCTTTTAAAAAATTCCAAGGTATAGGGATAGTTAGATTTTTCATAAATATTAGACCAGAATCAAGGGTATATCACTTTAATAGCACGAATTTCCCTTTCAACTCACAGTCTCTTGAGTGGAAAAGGAAAAGGGTGGACTTAGAGTTAGGCTGCTAAAAATTACACGTAAACTGCACCCAATCTGATCCATGCCTTAACCTGTAATCTGGGAAAAACCAGGAGAGGGTGGTGCAAAACTAAAGGCCATCCACAATATGAGCCACAGCAGAAAAAATTGGAATGCCATTGATCTCGTGTCACCAAAATCAAATAGCAATCTATACCCTGAGTCCATATTGTTTTCTGTTGTTTTCTCAAAGCAGCCAGGCCCAATTCAAGGTCAAGCAGAGCTCTCAGAGGCCCAGGACTCTACTTGTCCTAGTTAAGAAATAGGGAGACAAACCAAAACGTTACATTATACTTGAAAATTTAAAGACTGCTTGGCTTTTTCTCTGGCTTTGATGAACTGCATAGATATTTTCCTTAATCAAGTCCCAGGGCTTAAGAAAAGCAACTTAAAGCAAACAGAGTCTGAAGACAGGCTAACAGATTAATGGAAAGGTTGAAGAATTGAGAGGATAGCATAAGGTAAAGTGAATAAATAACTAAAATGTAACCTCCGGGTTCTCTCTAATAGCCTCCAGGGCTGTAAGATGGCTCTCAGCTGATTGGGTACGAGAACACTGCAAATACATGGAAATTTAATTACATCTAAAGTAAGAATTCTAAAAGGCTATGTTCTGAGCACTTTTAATGTTCTTGCAATATCTTTACGATTGTGTCTCTAAAACCACATACGGTGTCCCCAAATAAATTGGGTATTCGATGTCTGCTGTTTTCATGGTGCATCAATGTGATGTGCCCGTATAGAAAACGGAAATGAGGTGAGTTTGGCATGATTTACTCCTAATTAACAAGGTTGATTCCTGTTACTTGTTCTTCCTTTTCTAATTATTTGCAAGTTTTTTTTTTTTATGACTGTAGTCTAGAACATTGCCCTGAACTACCATTAAGCTCATATCTTAAAAAAAAAATTACAGTTTGAAAATGTACTTCTTTTTTTTTTTTAATTAAGACTATTGCCTTCAGTCGGGGGTACCTTTCAGGGACTTCTCAATTCCTCAAAAGTCACTAAGTAATAGCATTTGAGGGTTGCACCTGTAAATTCTGAGAGCCCTAGTGGCATAGTTTAGCGCTTGGCTGCTAACTGACAGGTTGGCATTTTGAACCCACCCAGTGACTCTGTGGGGGAAAGACCTGGTGACCTGCTTCTGTAAAGATCACAGCCAAGAAATCCCTAGGGGGCAGTTCTACTCTGTCACATGGGATCACTATCAGTCAGAGTCGACTCGACTGCCCCAACAACAACGTCTAATTTAATATTTTCTATTCAAGATAATTTTCTTTGAGAGGAAAATAAAACGTGAGTTTAATTATTCTTCCCTGTCTGTGTCTCCCAATTATAGTCAAAGCACTGGTTCCACTCAGTGCTTTTTTAACCTTTTGAGAGATAAAATTGTCTATATAACCAATCAGGAATGTATATCATAATGTTTTCTTCAAATACTTCTTCCAGGCCATGAGCAAAGTGAAGATTGAGACCATCCCTCGTAATGTCCCTTTCTGTCTCTGACTCATAGTATTTAGCACAGTGCCTGCTGCAGAATAGATATTCAGTAAATGTTGAAGTGCTCTGTTTTATAGACTTGAGTCTGAAGATGAAATGTCAAGGGAGATCATCCTAGTTATTCAGATTCTGAGTCCAGTTCCCTCAGTCCTTGCTCAAGAAAATTTAAGTGTTGAAAGAAACATACCTATACCTAAAGGAGCAGGGATATCCTAGGCTACTGAGGAATTCTGACTTGGAGCACTGAGAGGGGAGGAAGGCTCTCTTATTCCCAGGTATAGCCATCTACTCATGACGTGGCTTACTAAGTATATGCTTTCTGGATTCTTATTCATATGAGAATATAGTGGACTCAGATTAATGCAGAAAAGGGCCTCACATTCCTGTTCTATCTTAGTGACAGCAGAAAGCCTTGTTTGGCATTTTTTTCATCCCCTCTATAACAGCTGTTATCTCACTTGTTTCTCCTAATAGTGCCCAAAGCTTGCTGCTAAGACTAGATAAATCTGGAAAATGAGGCTAGCTATTGTTCACTAAGGATGCTTCCAGTTCTAAAAGTCAATGCATCCATAAAGAACCTAGAAAAGATTCCTGTTGCTCAAGAGATGCTATATAGCTAGGCTGTGAGTTAACCCCTAGCATACAAATTGAGGCCACTTATCTACTAGATGGAAACCCTGGTGGTGTAGTGGTTAAGTGCTATGGCTGCTAACCAAAAGGTCAGCAGTTCAAACCCACCAGGCACTCCTTGGAAACTCTATGGGGCAGTTCTACTCTGTCCTATAGGGTCACTATGAGTCGGGATCTGACGACAATGAGTTTGGTTTGGTTTTCTTAATCTACCAAATACGGAACCTAAATTCTCAGTAACAGTGACGAGACCACAGAAAAAAGGCTCAAGTGAAACGAAGGAGAGGCCAGAGGTGGGAAAAAGCTTGAGTATTAAATGGGGCTTTCATTCAGCATGTTTTTAAGAGGTGCCTTTAAAGAGAAAAAGGTCTCTGAGTGCCACAATTTGCACTGGACTACTAAAGAGCTCTGGCAGCGCATTGGTTAAGGTTTTGGGTGCCATCCAGAAGGTTAGCAGTTCGAATCCATCAGGCTTTTGGAAATGCTGGTGGCATAGTGGTTAAGAGCTACGGCTGCTAACCAAAAGGCCAGCAGTTCGAATCTACCAGGTGCTCTTTAGAAACCTTATGGGGCAGTTCTATTCTGTCCTTTTGTTGCCAGCACCAGTATGCCTTCAACTAAATAAGGTTCTTGCCTCTCACTGGTCAAGAATGAACAGGTAAGGCACGGAGAGTTTTCCACACAAGCAAAGCTTTATTAAAAGAGGATTGCAAGCGAAGATAAGAAGGGCTTAGGCAAAGCTTACCTCCATCTCCCAGAACAAAAGATTTGCATGAGTTTTTAAAGGTTTTTGAGGGGGGAAAAGATTCATGTTTATTCAGCTGCATAGGCGGGGTTTCAAGCAAGTGGCCCTTTTTGGGCAGGGATAGGTTAACTAAGGTACATGCGCAGCAGCTTTTAAAGATGGCTTTAAGACGGCTCCTGTCCCAGAGGCTTCTGGAATCTGTAGCAGGACTTATTACGGGATGTCACACCTGTGCAGCTGCCTGCTCCCTGAGTTCAATTCCCCAGCTGCGGCAGCAGCCCCTCACTGCCCCTGGTGGAAGGTCGGTGGTCACAGACGGATGTTCTGCGCATGTCCCTGGGGCTGGTTTTATCCAGCTGCTTCTGAAAGACAACGTTAAGGAAGTTTCCAGGCTGTTTTCTGACCCATTCATTGTTCTGGGGAATAGCTTTGTTTCTGTGCCGTGGCCCATTTCCTGTTACTTTGTTACTTTAATTTTTTTACGTGAATTGCAGATTTGGGGGCCCCTCTGTTCCCTGTCTTACTTTAGGATCACTATGAGTCAGAATCGACTTGATGGCAATGGGTTACTAACCTAAGGAAACCCTGCTGGTATAGTGGTTAAGAGCTATGGCTGCTAACCCAAAGGTTGGCAGTTCAAATCTACCAGGCGCTCCTTGGAAGCCCTGTGGGGGCAGTTCTACTCTGTCTTACAAGGTTGCTATGAGTAAGAATAGACTCGACAGCAATGGGTTTGGTTCTTTGGTTTTACTAACCTAAAGTTTGGCTGTTCAAACCCACCAGCAACTCTGTGGAAGAAATGCCTGACGATCTGATTCTGTAAAGATTACAGCCAAAAAACCTTACGGAGCTCAGTTCTACTCGGTAAAACATGGAGTCACCATGAATCAGAATCGACCTGAAGGCAATGGGTTTGTTTTTTATTTTTTTAAAGAGAAAAGGAAAAGTGTACTTCCAATGCCAGGAATGGCGGGAGAGAGCAGAAAACAAAGAGACCAGTATTTACCTGTTGAAATGCAAAGAAAAGGGCTAGGCAAACAACCCCTGGATAGGACACTGAGTACACCCTGCCAGCCTCTGTGCTTAGTGAAGGTGGTGAAACCAGTCCCCAACTTGGCAGAGAAAGAACTTTCAGGATGAGGGGAAAATGGAGAACCTGACTTGAGTCTCATAAGCTCACCTGGCATCTGGCGGCTACAGGCCCCTGTGGCTGGACATGGAATGCAGGACTCCTTGTAGCTGTAGAGCCCGCATCTATTGAAACCATGAGCAGAGATGACTCTTCATTAGAAAAATGGTAGAAGCAGGTAACTGTAAGAGCTGGGCAGCCCTACCGCTCACCTGACCCCCAGAAGATTACTGCTCTTGACTACAAATCCCTTCCTAAGAGTCCTGCTGTCATTCCTGGCTGCCATCAGATAAGCATCTCCACTCCCTACCAGCCTTGTGATGAGTATTTACTGGCAAGGTTGATCCCCAGGGGACAAATCCCTTTGATCAGAAAATTTGTTTTGTTTCAGCTCATGGAGACAGATCACAGTGAGGCGTCCGAGAGTCAATAAGAAAATGTTAATAGATTTACTCGTGCTGGGGAGGCCGGTACCAGTGTTTTAATCATCTTGTGGCTGCTTAATTAACATTTGTCAGCATTATTTCTGCTACTGTTAGCAAAATGTAAATATTTAAATGGCATGTATTTTTCATGGAGCAGGAGAATTGTGAGCACAGAACTTCGGGCTAAGATGGCGTCATCTTAATCTCAGCTCTCATGAAACATCCTCTTTTGCTTTTGGCAAATGTCTTAACTTCCTGGCTTGTCTACCTCAGTTTCTTCATCCGTAAAAGAGGGATAATGCAAACAGTTCTAAAGGGGGTTACAAAGATTAATTAGCAACTGTCCAGAAAAATCCTTTGAAGATGAAAATGGGCAAATATAGCACTTCCACCTGCGTGAAAAGGGTCTCAGCAGAGAAAGAACATGAAGAGACACAGAATTGTATCCTGAAATGTTTCTCCATACTTTGCGTTCATTCCATTTGAGCTGCTCGGGGTGCTGGACATTAAGTAAGTGCAGTGTTAGGCCGTGGTGAGCCACAGAATATTCAAGAGCATAAACTAGAGAGCTCTAAAAATAAAATTGTTCCCTGAGAATCCACTTAGTTCAAACTGTAGCTAAGGCCCAGATGAATCCATTAAATGTACCCATCCCGGCTTTTTTGCTTTCACTTATAGCTTCAAACTGTTTACAGGTCAGGAAGAAAGGGGAAACTTCAGGAAACAAGAATTTTAAGTGTCATCGAGCTAGCACTTCTCAAGGGGAAAGGTTATCGTTCATGTTCAGTCTGTGAGGGTGGAAGTTTTAAATGTCTTGTCAAGACTGTGTGGTAATGGGTCCTGATTCAGGGGACTTCTGGCCCATACATGGCGCTCATATGATGCAGCAGTTTATAAGAGCAAGGACCCATTACCAAAGGGTATGTGAGGATGAAAGGGGTGGATTGTGAAGCCTGGAACTTCTTACTTTGTCTTCATAGTGAAAAAAGCTGCCTTCATTCTAAGCCCATTTTTACCTTCTTCAGCTTAATCGTTTAATTAACAGTGGTAATTGTTTAACATTGTTAATTGCTTCCTTTTGGACTTATTTTTAAAAGTATTAGGCTTTATAGGAAAGTTTTATAAGGCAAAAGATTACTAGACTAGGGATTATATTTCTAGCTCCATCTTTGAAAAGCAATGTTAGATTTGTTTCCGTATCTGTAAAATAGGCATACCACGGAGACGGTATAGTAGAGCGATGAAGCATGAACAAGACACCTGTAGATCAGACTGTAGGGGTTTAAACCCTGACTCAGTCACTCACAGCTGACATACCTGGGATCAGTTACTTAACATCTCTCACAGTTTCCTTATCCGTAAAGCAAGAATAATATTAACTATAGAGGATTTGGTGAGGACGAAATGATGAAAAATGTAAAATCACTTACAACTGACAGGGGCACATAGTTAGTGGTCTCTTAAATATTAGCTGCCCTCATCACCATCATCATTGTCATCCTCCTGACTATCTCTAAGAGTTTTGCGTAAAGAAAAATGAATATAGAAATGCATTGCAAACTGAAAAGCGCTGCGTAAGTATAATTATTTTAAATAAAAAGTCCAGACCTAAGAGCCTGAGATATCCTAGACATTGGAAAAAGCGTTAATAAACTGCCCCCAGATCGAGGTACCCCAGTCCACGCGTGGCTTGGGAGACCCATCTTCATTCTTCAAGGGATCAGAGCTATGGCATCAGAAGAGTTCAGCTATTTGCCATAGCCCTAATGTCGTGCACAGGGGAATTCTTTCACTAATCTGTGCCTCAGTTACCTCTTCGGTCACTTTATCAGGGGAGCCATGGCCTTACCTGGCTTCTCAGTGATCTGTGCAGGCAAGGAGGCTGCTTGTGCCCAGGGGTAAAGGAGAATTTCTTGCACAGTACAGCCTATAGGAAGATCAGGAAATGGAAGAGGAGAGTGAGGCACGATGAAATGTGGAAGAGAAACACTGAAGTCTGCAAGCCCAGAGCTGCTTTTCCAGCAGCAGACTGGGGGGAGGTGTGTTAGATTCAGGAAGGAAGATTAAAAGTTGAGACAGGATTGTGGGAGGGCTCAAAGCAGGGAAGGAAAGGAAAAGAGAAAAATGCTAGGTTGCCTATTTTATTGGTAGAGCTGGTACACATCTCAGTCCATCAGCTCAGGTGAGAAAGAAGTACAACTTCATTTTCCCTTACTGAACAAATCATTGAGCCTCTATTTCCAAAGTGCTGGAAATACCCTCAGGTGATTTCTATGCCAGCCATATGCAAAGCTCTCTCACACCCACCCTTCAGGATGCTGCTCAAGCAGACCCATATCTGTGAAGCCTGTCCTAACACCTTATATAAAATAACATTTCCAACCATACTCTGAGAGCAGAGGTGGTTCAGTGGCAGAATTCCCACTTTTTATGTGGGAGACCCAGGTTTGATTCTGAACCAATGCACTTCAAGCATAGCCACCACCAGTCTGACAGTGGAGGCTTGCATGTTGCCATGATGCTGAACTGGCTTCAACAGAGCTTCCAGACTAAGACAAGCTGAGAAGAAAGCCCTGGCAATCTACTTCTTAAAATCAGCTAGTGAAAACCGTATGGATCACAATGGTCAGATCCTGTTGTGCACAGGGTCACCATGAGTCAGGGTCAGCAACTAACAACAACAATACTCTAGAGTCCCTGTGTGGTGAGAATGGTTAATATGCTCAACTGTTCACTGAAAGGGAAGAGGTTTGAGTCCACCCAGAGGCAGCTCAGAAGAAAGGCCTGGTGATCTATTTCTTAAAAATCAGCCATTGAAAACCCTATGGAGCACAGGAGTACCGTTCTGTTCTGACACTCACAGGGTTGCCATGAGTCAAATTTGACTCCGTGGCAAATGGTACTGATAACCATATTCCAGTCTCTTTCTACTTTGTTCTACTTTATTTTTATTTGGCATAGTGAAGTTCCAGACTTCATATATATATATATATATCGACTCGACAGCACTGGATTATATATAGAGAGAGAGAGACATTATTGTCCATCTTCCCCTACTAGAACGGAATCTCCATGAAACCATTTATGGTGATATGACTTAGTTAAGACTATAGACCACTTATGTCAACGTGACTTGTTTGTTCCGGGAAATTTTTGCCTGCAAAAGGTAAGGCTGTAAGTCAATAAGTAACTTCACTGTTCACATCATATTAGGGCCAACCACCATATTCCAGGAGCCCTGGTGACACAGTGGTTAAGAGCTCAGCTGCTAACCAAAAGGTTAGCAGTTCAAATCCACCAGCCACTTTTGGAAACCCTATGGGGAAGTTCTGCTTTGATCTATAGGGTTAATATGAGTCAGAACTGGCTTGACGGCAACAGGTTTGTTTTTTGTTTTGGAGGGTTTTTTCAATTCACATCAGGAAATTCCCTCAAAACAATTTTTCAGAGACAAAGAACTCTGTATCTGCATAAACAGCTCACTCACCAACCACAGTTTACTTATCAAGACTCACGTCAAGACCCTCACTTTTCTGTGTTCACCAACCCTGAATGATCGATCACACACAAATGTTGTCTAAGCCATTCCATTCCTCACTTTGAAAGACCCGCCTTAAACTGCTTGAACTTGGGTCCCAAAGTCCTGTAACATTTTACACTTCCAGTTCTCCTTTCTGAGACACTCCCAAAACTTTGTGAAGATTGCATTCCCTCACTTCTATAAGCTCTAATAAATTTTCCTTTGTTTTATTAACAGGTTCTGTAATGATATTTTGGGGAAGTTCAACATTGTTTTAAAGCTATATTTCCAGAGCTTTGTGCAATGCTAGGAAGATAGTAGGTTCACCATGAGTATTTGTTGAATGAATGAATGGATGGACAGATGAATGAATGAATGGACATAGAGTCTCCACCTTCTATGTCCCTGCAGTTGTATCTAAGTTCCAAGTAGCTTATGCAGTGGAATAGTATCAGGGGAGCACTTAGACTATGGTCCAGGTTTTCAGTTCAAACTGACATGTCTTACGACATCAGTCATCTCTTTGGGTCCTGGGTCACTGGATCATGACAGATGCTGACAGGCCATTCCTTTGTTCTTGTCTGCACTGGACCTCCAGGTCCTGATGGCTTTCTTGATTATTCTGAACAGTTATCATACAGCTGCTACCACACCACACATAAGCTGTGACAAACTCACTTTGGGTGTGATGGAAATCACTTGACTATTACTGTGCCATGATGGTTGTTTCAAGCACATCCACTTAAACACACTAGCCAGTTTTCTACTCTCACACAATGCCAAACTTGGGCAACTCTGGCATTTGCCAATGCCCTAAGCCAAAGGCTGGCAACCATTTTCTGTAAGGGGTTAGATAGTAAATATTTTAGGTTTCTGTTGTACCTATTCAACTCTGCCATTGTAACGTAAAAGCAGTCATAGACAATATATAAATGAATAGGTGTGTATTTATAAAAACAAGCAACCAGCCCATGGCCAGCCAGTTTGCTGACCCCTTGCCTAGGCTTGCCTAGGGAATAGAATATAGACCTTCTGTACTCAAGGATTCACAGATTTATCAAGGTTTGATTACCTCCCCTAAACCTCAATCCATTTCAGGGTGGCATATAGAATTTGTCCTTAAGGTGTCCTGCCAACCTTCTAATCTCTTTCCTTTCTCTTTAACCTAAACAACTTCAACCAAAATTCTTTATACCTAAATAAAGTCTTCCGACAAGAAAAACCTGTCTTGACCAATTGTCTTTTCCACCTACTGAATCTTTTTAGTATTTCTTTCTAGAGATCAAAACTCCAATTAATTTTAAATTAAAGGCGTTTTTTATAAGAAGTATAGTATTTCCTATCCTTCCAAGATGGGAGTATAGCATTTCCTGTCTTTCCAAGATGGAAAAGTACTTTAATTTCTCTGAAATTGAATCAACTAATTATACTGGGTTTTTAATTATACTAACTCTATTCATGAGAAAATTTATCTCCTAAATAGTTAGATGATTTATTCAGTCAGACTTAAATCGGTATCAATCCTGGTTTGCCCTTCTGGACTGTTTAACGTGTTTCCTTATATATTAAATTTTAGCTTTAAATGTAGGGTTCTTTGGTGACGAACAAGCATTTTTAGATGAAAATATAAGTGAAATGAATAAATGTGGATCAGAGGCTATAAAGTCTTCAGGTTGTATACACCCACACATACCCACTGCCGTCGAGTCGATTCCGACTCATAGCGACCCTGTAGGACGGAGTAGAACTGCCCCATAGAGTTTCCAAGGAATAAGTAGGCTTAAGTACAAATTAATTTTTATTTTTATGCAGGAAGTGTTTGTTTACTTTTAGGTTCCAATTAACAATTTTTGAATGATTTCTAATTAACTGAATGAAAAAAGAAAGCTTAGTTTAATACAATTATTTAGGAAGAAAAGATGCCTTAAATTTTTAATCTTTGCAGGATCCTTCTAGTTTGTTCTTCTGCCCCATTGACTTCAGAAATGATATGTTCATTTTAAACTCTGACACTGTATTATGTCAGACAAATTCCTGGCAGAGCAAATATAAATAGGGTGGAGCTAACCTATACTTAATAAAGAAAGGCTTATAATTTAACAAATATAACTTATACATGCCTTCAGGCACTAAAACAACTTGGCATTTAGAAGAATACACAAAGAGAAATGCTTTATTTATAATATTTTGGTGTAGTATCTTCTAAGTTTTGAAACTTGTTAGATTATTTAAAAATAAAGATAAGTTACTTTAAAAGTAGTGATAACAGCGCACAAATCCTTTCTTATCTATGGATTTTTTTTTAAAAGCAAAATGGTTACTCTTTGAGAAATTAATAAAAATTTAAGGTTTTTGTCTTCATGAAAGCAATTTTTGAAACAAACCGGTACATAAGATTTTGAACTACTAGCAAACAGCTTTAAAAGTGCCATCTATTTGTTCTTACTTGACAATTAATTTGTCCTAACATTTTCAGGGTTGTGTGAAGTATACCTGCCAAAATATCTTCACAGTCATGTGATTCCAAAGAGGAAAACATTCTTATAAAACACATAGTATATTTCTTATCTCCATTAAGTGGACGGTTGAAAATCAACCATGATCACAGGTATTTCGATTACTACATATTCTACTCAAATCCTTTCACTCTCACTACATAACCAAATCCTATGCCGTGTAGGATGTGGCAAACTTCCTGATACAGTTAAATACATGAAGATACACAGGTGATGGAAGTAGCAATACACAGAGTACTTATCTTCAGAGTGCTAAATTGAAATTTATATTGAAAAATAAATATAATAGGCAATAAACTTTCTGAGATTGACCGATGGGCATTTCTCAGGAGATACATGAATAAATTTGAACCCCAGAGTCAAAGCAGTGTTTTAGCACTAACAGATTTCCTACGATAAAATAGGTTTCCAGAGATTTTAGCTCAAGAATAAATGAAATTTCTAGCAGCTTCATTACAAAAATAAGACAACTTTAAGACAGTACTTCTTGAAATTGTACTCATGTTTGTGAATTTCTGACAAATTTAAGTTCAAAAAGCCTCAAGATCATGAGTATAACTCTTTTCCTTGAAAGTCATATTGATAATGCAACATTTTACCTGAACCCTGTGATTCTGGAAAACAGTGATGGCTGAAGAAATTCCCCAAACTTTGTATTCAGGAACATGGCTTACTGCAAATAACCATCATTCCCATATGACCTAGATAAGACTCATGGATGCTCCCTTGTTTACCTAAGATAAGGTCAAACACCAAACCAGAACAACCAAAGCCATCAAGCCAGTTCTGACTCATGGTGACCCCACGTGTTACAGAGCAGAACTGTACTCCATGGGGTTTTCTTGGCTGTAATCTTTAGGGAAATGGATCACCAGGCCTTGCGTCTATGGCACCACTGAGAAGGTTTGAACTGCTAACCTTTTGATTAGTAGCCAAGTACAAATTGTTTGCACCACCAGAGACCTTAGGCCAGACACCCAAACCCAAAAACCCACTGCCATCAATTCCGACTCATAGCAACCCTACATGACAGAGTAGAACTGCCCCATAGAGTTTCCAAGGAGTGCCTAGTGGATTTGAACTGCTGACCTCTTGGGTAGCAGCCATAGCACTTAACCACTATGCCACCAGGGTTTCCAAATTCTCATTTCTTGCCTCTTAAATGAGTAACAACACTGATCGACCAGATACAAACCAAAAAACTCACCAAATCCACTACCGTCGAGTTGACTCCAATTCAGAGTGAACGTGTAGAACAGAGTAGAACTGCCCTGTAGGGTTTCCAAGGCTGCATATCTTTATGGAAGCAGATTACCACATCTTTCTACCATGGAGTGGCTGGTGGGTCCAAACCACTGACCTTTTGGTTAGCAGCCAAATGTCAGCAGCCAAGGCCTTAACCACTGTACCACCAGGGCTCCTTAATAAGAAACAAGCCTTTGCTATTCAAAGATTGGGTAAGCTTCTCTTCTGCCCCCAAGTCCCTGAATTTTGGCCCATTCTTAGCATGAGTCAGCATACTATCCTCTTTAAGTGACCCTTCCAGAGAATAGGCTGGCCTTGGCAAAACATTCTGACTTACTGTCCAATGACTCCACATTTCATCCCACTTCCCCACACCTGGGATTTTTGTTTTGTTTTGTTTTTGTTTTTCTAGCCTTGTTTATCTGTCTCTATTAAAGAAAATGCTTTTTCCATAATTCTTGAGAGGCTTGTTGATATTACACTCACATGGTTCTCCCTAGTACAAAAGACCCATTCCTCTATTGTAATAGCCCCTTTCCTCCTTTTCTCTCTTTTTTCCATGACTTTTTTTTAATTCTGCTTTATGTGAAGGTTTACAGCTCAACTTAATTTCTCATACAAAAATTTATATGCATATTGTTATGTGACATTAGTTGCAATCCCTATAATGTGACAGCACCCTCTCACTTTTCACCCCAGGTTACTTGTGTCCATTTAACCAGTTCCTGTCCCTTCCTGCCTTCTCATCCTGCCTCAGGACAGGAGCCACCCATTTGGTCTTGTGTATCTGCTTGAACTAAGCACCCTCTTCATGAGTATTATTTTATGTTTTATAGCCCTGTCTAATCTTTGTATGAAGAGTAGGCTTCAGGAATGGTTTTAGGCCTCGGTTAACAGAGCATTCAGGAGCCATAGGTTCAGGGGTTCCTCCAGTGTCAGTCAGACCATTAAGTCTGGTCTTTTTAAATGAATTTGAATTCTGTTCCACACTTCTCTCCTGCTCTGTCAGGGACTCTCTGTTGTGTTCCCTGTCAGGGTGGTCGTAGATAGTAGCCAGGCACCATCTAGTTCTTCTGGTCTCTGGTTTATGTGGCACTTTTGTCTCTTGGGCTAATATTTTCCTTGTGTCTTTTGTGTTCTTCATTGTCCTTTGCTCCATGTGGGCTGGGACAAATTGATGCACCCCTTTTCTTTCTAAATAAAGCTTCTCACTATCAAATTCCATATATATATATATTTTTTTTTTTTTGACACTTTAAAAAATGGGCAACAAGTTAAAGTTTGTAACCTGAATGTTGTTCTGGTACCATGATGTATATTTAAAAATATAACAGTCTGGATCTCGGTTTCCTAGTGCTGCTGTAACACAAATTCCACGAATAGGTGGCTTTAAAAAGTAATTATTTCCTCACCATTCAGGTGGTTAGAAGTCCGAATTCAGGGTGCAACCCTATGAGGAGGCTCTTGTTTGTCTATTTCAGCTTCTAGTACCCACAATCTTTGAAGTCACAGAGGTTGTAGATTTATCTGCCTCTGTCATGGTCAGAGGAGCCCTGGTGGCACAGTGGTTAAGAGCTATAGCTGCTAACTAAAAGGCCGGCAGTTCAAATCCACCAGCCACTCCATGGAAACCTTAAGGAGCAGTTCTATTCTGTCCTATAGAATCACTATGAGTAGGGATCAACTCAATGGCAATGTGTTTGATTGGTCGTGATCAGATAGCACCTGTCTTCTCCCCTGTGTCTTTAAGTATCTTTTTCAGTCTCTGCTGCTTTTTACATAACTCGGAGGTGATTAGGTTTAGGATCCATCCTATACTGGTATGACCTCAATGGATTAATTACATTCATTAGAAAGCATTATGGAAGGTGATTACATTACATTAGATTAGACTACATCCACAGGAATAGGGGTTAGGATTCCAATACACGTTCTTGGGAAACACAGTTTAGTCTATAACACTAGAAAAGACATAATGCTGAGTAGGGCCAGTGCAAAGCTTTAAAATATTGTATATATCATATCATTAACAATATCAACCACACATTGAATACGAGTAGCCAATAACTGAAAAATGTACAATTACTTACTTCTATTATTGGCTGGAAACTTGTGGGGTAACTAATGATGTGAAAAGTTTGTTATAGATTTGATAGTTACACAGACATGTATTAAGAACTGGCACTAAAGTGATAAACTGAACCACAGAAATAAGATTTTGAAGCAATTACTAACCAGGAGAAGATTCTAATAAATCAATCAGCATTAAGGTTGCTTTTCACCAGCTAGAGTCATGGTGTCACAAATTATTTACATTTTTAAATGGCTCACCTGGCTTAGCAATGATATTCAAATAATTTCCATAATGTTGCCTGACAAGGACATCTTAGAAAATTGCTTATTTAACTCTGAGACTTTAATGGAACAAACAGAGCGTGTAAAAAAGGAGGAGGAAAAAAAAAGAAAAACAGTGAGCCAGATAGATGGAAATACAAGAAAGGAGAAATCTAAAGGAATAAAACTTTAATCGATACCTACAAATACAGATTCAGCCTGTCTACATAGAGTATAAGTTAAGATGGAGAATTATGTGATTTCTCTCTGTTAGCGTATCTGTAAGTAATTTATATCATTACAGAGTAAGCATTGATATCCTAAGCCCTTTCTCACATATTTGGTGAAAATGATAGGCCTATTTAGATGTTGTAGCCTTTCTGATTAGCATATATTTAAGCTTCCGAGCAAAACAATAGGCGTAACAATACATCACTAGCATCACTTTTCAAAAAAATGACTTTTCTATGCTCTTGAAAAGTCTCTAAGGTGAAACCGTGTCTGGAGTTATACAGCAAGTTCCACCGAGCATTCAAATTTTTCCCTGTGGTGGAATTTCATTATATTATGCACCTTGCCAGAAATTACTTTCCAAATTACTCTCTGTGCTGAATTGAACAGAGTGCGTATGCAAAGAAAGAAAAGTGCTTGAAACATAAAAGAGTAAAGAGGAGGAAAAGTTCTTAAGCAAATACCCATTCATGTTGAAAGTATCATTTTTTCCTGCTGGGCTCTTAGTGGCATACGAAATTTGAATCAATCCCAGCCCTCAATGAGCACACAGTCTACTTGGACAGAGAGGATGATAGAACATGAAATAGATAAAAATGCAAGTCTCTCCACACTCTTTGGATGGTATTATCTGCTCCCATTGCTTAAACTATTATCTATATGGTATGGTCGAAAGACTCCCCAAACATTGTCCCCACTCTCACCTCTTTTCTGTGCTTCATATATGAGTTTGCAACCTAAGTGGATGTTTTAACAGTTCTTGAAACTGATGTGTAATTCATAACCTTCCATTCTCTAAAACCAAACTACAAGAGCTACCTCTTTTTCTACTATTTTTCCTAATACAAATAATAGCTTAACCCTCTGGTCATCAACTCTTTTTCTCCTTCACATCTTCTTGTTTAATTAGTCCCCAAGCCTCTCTCTGAAATATTCTCAAATTCTCCCTCTCCATTACCCCTGCTTAAATTCATAGCATTATCTTTCACCTGCACTATTTC
Source organism: Elephas maximus indicus (assembly GCF_024166365.1). Classification (NCBI taxonomy): domain Eukaryota; kingdom Metazoa; phylum Chordata; class Mammalia; order Proboscidea; family Elephantidae; genus Elephas; species Elephas maximus. Next base: position 143,914,763 of record NC_064821.1, read on the forward strand.
AAGAGTGTCTCAACTGATCTTAATACCTCCAGGCTCTCTTCGCTACAAACCATCCTTATCAATCACTCCTATCACTTATCTTTCTAACAAAAACCAGATCAAGTAAAGCCCTTGTTTAAATACTCACAATTTCTGTCTATAAGGAAGACTAAAATCCTCAGCATGATGGAGAAGACCTACCAATTTTTAAAGTGTTATCTCTTTCCCACTCTCTACTCCATTACCTCCTATATTCCAGCAATATTGAATTATCCATATGAGCTAAACATGTGTCTTTCCGTTCCTCTGTGTCTCAATACATACCTTCCACTGTACCTAAGATGCCCTTCTTATCCATTTCTCCTTCTAGCAAATGGTTACTTATCCTTCAATACTCTAGTCAAATGGCACTTCCTCTATGGCACTGATTATTCTTCCGATATATACGCCTCTATTATAGTCATGGTGATATGGTTGTTTTATACAACTTTTCTTTGCTGGGCTGTGGGTCATTTTTGCTTAAATCAAACAGATTTGGCAAGCACAGTGATAGGGATTTAAAAAAAGGTTATTAGTGGAGTGCAAACTACCAAGCCTAGACTGAGAAATCAGGGAAGGATTCCAGTAACACAATTCAGTTTTAGGGATAAGTATGAATCAGCAGGCTAGGAAAGAGAAAAATAAAAAGGACATTCCAGGCAGAAGGATAAACATGGCACAAAAAGCAAAGTTCAGTGATATGAGCATTTGCTAATGGAAAAGTTGGAAATATGTTCACATAGGCTAAGGAAAATACGGAAACCCTGGTGGCATAGTGGTTAAGAGCTACAGCGGCTAACAAAAGGTTCAGCAGTTTGAATCCACCAGGCTCTCCTTGGAAACCCTATGGAGCAGTTCTAATCTGTCCTTTAGGGTCGCTATGGGTTGGAATTGACTCAACAGCAATGGGTTTGGTTGTTTTGTTTTGTTTTTCTTTTTAGTGAAAATAGGGCAGGGAACTGACCGTGATCTTTAAAATGATTAAAAAATGTTGGCAAGCAATCAGAGGAGTTGAGCTAATCTGCGAGAATGTAAGATTTTGTTCAATTGCACTTAGGGATTCAAGCACAGAACATGGATTTTGATACTGACCTGGGATGGGATTTTTTTGGACAAGTTTGGCATAAGTAGACAGGCACAAAGGAAATGATGCTAGTGAGAGAGTGGTTTAGATGATCAGTTCTTGGTTTGAGACTAGGTAGAAAAATCAGGGGGCCTTAAGGGACACAGGCTGTATTTTTTTTTTTTCCAAAAAATTGGATATACTGGGACTGAGAAATTGAAAGTTATAATTAATGGATCCCAAAAAACTCACTGCCCTCAAGTCGATTCTGACTCACAGTGGCCCTATAGGACAGAGTAGAACTGCCCCATAGGGTTTCCAAGGAGCAGCTAGTGGATTCAAACTGTCGACCTTTTGCTTAGCAGGTGTAACTCTTACCCACTGCACCACCAGGGCTTCAAATGGATCTGAAAGGTATTTATTAAGCACTTACTATCTGCCAAATACTGTTTTAGACATTGTGAATACAGCAGTGAAAAAAAAGACAAAAATTCCCCAAGGTGTTTGTTGAAGCTCAGATTTTCAGAGGTAAAGCAGTTTTGGAAGATACAAACAGCCAGATGTTGCCATGGGAAGGAATGACTGAAGTGTTATGAAGGGTGGGTCACTGGCATTTAGAAGAGAAAAATGCTCTAAGGAGAATGCACTCTGTAAGTCAAGAATATGGACAGGAAATCAGTCAGGACAAGGCCAGGACATGGGGTGATAAGAAAAAAAGCCAATTACAAATGTCTTTGATGGATGTGAAGGTGTGAACAAAAGGTTGCTAGATTGTAGAGATGAAAAGGGTAGAAGAGAACATAAACCAGTTGCCATTGAGTCCATTCTGACTCATGGGGACCCCATATGTGTCAAAATAGACCTGTGCTCCATAGTGCTTTCAATGGTTGGTTCTTTGCAAGTAGATTGCTAGTCCTTTCTTCTGTGGTGCCTCTGGGCAGACATGAACCTCCAACCTTTTGTTTAGTCTCTGAACACTTAACTCTTTGCCTCCAGAAGAGGGCATAGTCAGATGCAAATTCTTGACAGAGTAGCAATTTTTACTTGAGAGTGAAGGATGATGAGATGCAGCAGTTGAGAGAAAAGAGCATGTCTTACTTTCTGACCCTGTGGAATGCATGTAAAATGAGAAGTAACAAGTTTTAGTTAAGACAAGGAAGTGGAAAGGCACTATACAAACACTCTATGGATGTAGGGGACTTTGTTTACTGTGGACTGAGGGGTGAGGGGTCCAACAAACCCACTGCTGTTGAGTCGATTCTGACTCATAGTGATCCTGTAGGACAGAGTAGAATTGCCCCCATAAGGCTTCCAAGAATGTAATCTTTGCAGAAGCAGACTGTCACATCTTTCTTCCGTGCAGTGACAGGTGGGTTCAAACCACCAACCTTTCAGTTGGCAGCTGAGCGCTTAACCACTGTGCAGCTAGGGCTCCTCGAGGGGTCCAGAGACCCAGTGAAAATATCAGGGAGAAAGAGTGGTAGTGGGAAGTTGGTTCAGAGAAGAGAAAATACAGAAAAAGTATAGGATTGAATGTATGGTAGAATATAAATGACTAGAGGAACTTACACTTGGGGCAATGATCAAAGAGTGGACTTAACTGGCTCAAGTGTTGAGCATAGGTTCTAGAGAGAGATTGCATCAGAATTCCAGCTTTACCACTCATAGACTGTGTGACTTTGGGAATTGTTTATATAAAGTACTTTGCATAGAGCTTGCCATATGGCAGTTTTTAAATATTAGTTATTAATAATGTGATGAGGCCCAAGGAAGTGTTGGAAGTTGGATGGAGCTAGTCCCTGGAGGCCTTTTTATAAGCCGGTGGCCTGGGGCCCTGGGAAATCAGTGATCCGAGCTGTAGACGTTGAAGCCAGCACAAGAATAGGTCCTTGGTGGAAATGGAGGCCACCATATTGAGGAACGCAGAGTGTAATGCGGCCTCACTGAGTTAAAGTCAATAAAAACAGAAATACTGGGTGATCAAAGGCCTAGGGGCAAACATGGATATAGGTGTTGGGATAATCAGTGGCCTAGTTCTTTTTTTTTAATTGTGCTTTAGGTAGAAGTTTACAGAGCAAATTAGTTTTCCATTTGATAGTTTGCACATAAAGTGTTTCACAACCTTGGTTTCATTCCCCACAATGTGTCAGCACTCTCCCTATTCCTGCCCTGGTTTTCAGGTTTTCTTTTGCCCTGATTATCTACCTCTTCCTGCCTCCTCATCTTATCATTGATTGTTCTAAGAAGTACATTCTTCTTGAGTGTTATTGTTTATCTTATGTGCTTGTCTATTCTTTGACTGGGAGGTGTTCTCTGGGAATGGCTTCATTTCGAGGTCGGAAGAGTGTCTTAGGGCCATAGTCTCAGGGGTTCCTCCAGTCTCTGTCAGACCAGCAAGACTGGTCTCTTTTCGTGAATTTGATTTTTTTCTACAGTTTCTTCCCACTCTGTCCAGGACCCTCTGTAGTGATCCCAGTCAGCAGCTGGCAGTGGTAGCCAGCCACCATCTAATTCTGGTCTCAGGGTTGTGTAGTCTGTGATTCATGTGGCCCATTAGTCCTTTGGACTAATTACTCCCTTGAGTCTTCATTCTTCCTGGATCCAGATGGGAAGGGATAGTTCCATCTTAAATGGCTGATAGCAAGTTTTTAAGACCCTCAGACGGTACTCACCAAAGTAGGGTATAGAAAATTGACTTCATGTACTGTGTTGGCCAATTGATGTAGACGTCCCCAGAGTCTATGGTCCTTTGTCTTCTGGCCTAGGAACTTCATGCTGCAAGGTGTTTAGTTATGTCTAAGAGGTTTCCCTGACTTTACCCCTTGAGTGTTCTGTATGAGCCACACGTACAATCACGTATGAATAACTATCTACCACCAAACTTATATTTGCCAGTGGGTGTGTTCCCTTATATTCTTCCACACCTCTTGGTGTATCTATTTACTTACTTGTCCATTCACAAATTGTTGTTTATTAATACTCTTGCTGCAGGATTATCTAAGCCATAGTGCCCTTTATTCTTTTGTTCCTATCAGCGTCCTCTCTTGCCTCGGTCATGTTGTACTGACTTCTCCCATATAATGTATTGCCTTTCCCTATCAATATTAACCCCTGTCTTCTATCTAATTAGTAATTTTTCGCTCCCTCTCCCTCCTATCTCTGGTAACCATCAGATAATTCTTTTTCCTGTGTGTAAACCTTTTTTTATTAATGTATAGTAGTGGTCTCATGCAATAATTCTCCTTTTGTGATTGGCTTATTTCACTCAGCATAATGTCATCCAAATTCATCCATGTTGTGAGATGTTTCAAAGGTTCGTCATTATTCTTTATCGTTGCATAGTATTCCATTTGTGTATGTACCACAGTTTGTTTATCCATTCATCTGTTGATGGACACTAGGTTGTTTCCATCTTTTTGCTATTGTGAATAGTGCTTCAATGAACATGGGTATGCATATGTATATTTGTGTCACAGCTTTTATTTCTTCAGGGTATATATCTAGGAGCAGGATTACCGAATCATGTACTTCTATTGCTGTTTTTTTTTGAGGAAGCACCATACCATTTTCCAAAGTGGTTGTACTATTTTACATCCCCACCAACAGCATATAAGAGTTCCAATCTCCCTGCAACCTCATCAACATTTGTTATTTTCTTTTTAAATTAGTGCCAGTAATGTGGGGGTGGGATGATATCTGATTGTAGTTTTGATTAACATCTTTCTAATAGCTAATAATCATGAGCATTTCCTCATGTGTCTGTCAGCTACCTGAATGTCTTCTTTGATGACATGTCTGTTCATACCCTTTGCCCGTTTTTTAACTGGATTGTTTGCATTTTTATTGTCTAGATGTTGAAATTTTCTGTAAATTTTAGAGATTATTCCCTTGTCAGGTATGTCATAGCCAAAAAATTTTTCCCAGTCTGTAGGTTCTTTTTTGGCTCTTTTGGAGAAGTCTTTTGTTGAGCATAAGCATTTAAGTTTTAGGAGGTTTCATTTATCCAGTTCATTTTGTGCTGTGTGTGTTTTTAGTTATGTTTGGCACCCCATTTATGCTAGGTATTAGGGCTTCTAGCATTGTCCCTGCTTTTACTTCCATGATCTTCATAGTTTTAGGTTTTATACTTAGGTCTTTGATACAATTTGAGTTAGTTTTTTTTTGTATGGTGTGAGGAATGGGTCCTGTTTCATTTTTTTACAGGTGAACATCCAGTCTTGCCAGTACCATTTATTGAAGAGACTCCCTTTTCCTCATTTAATAGACTTTGGCCCTTTGTTGAAGATCAGCTGACCTTAAGTGGATGGATTTACACCTGGGTTCTCAATTCTGTTCCATTGGTCTGTGTGTCCAACATTGTACCAGTACCAGGCTGTTTTGACTACTGTGCTGTATAGTACGTCCTGAGACCAGGTAGTGTGAGGCATCCTACTTTGTTCTTCTTCACTATTGCTTTACATATCTGGGGCCTCTTTCCTTTCCATATGAAGTTGGTGATTGGTTATTCCATCTTGGTAAAAAATGTTGCTGGAGGAAGTAGAGCCAAGATGCTGGATGATTCAGATGCTTCCAGTGATCCTTCTTACAATACAGACATGAAAAAACAAGGGAAATGATTATATTTATGACAAGCTAGGAGCCCTAAATATCAAAGGCAAAGTTAGAAAACAGGCTGAGTGGCAGGGGGAGGGAGAGATGGTTCAGAAGTAGCAAGGAGTTGCCAGCTAAATTGTCAGGAACCCTCAGGCACCATTCCCTGGAGTGACTGTGGCAGGGCCAGCAGTAGTGCTCCACACACAGTTTCCTAAGGGAGAGACAGCAAGCGTCACGGCCTACTCACACCTTCGGAACCATAGAAGAATGGTGCTCTTGGCAAAAGCTAAGTACTTGCGTATATTTTACCATGCTCCCCAGCCCCCAAGTGGGCTTCAGTGGGTGTAGATTTCCCTGGTCCTGAGACAGGTCCTGCTGCATGCTCTGAGCCATTCCCCTGGCATTGGAGAAGGAATAAATTCACAACTGGGGGAAAAGATAATCTCCAGCTCCACGAAGCTGGAGAGCTCAGGACAGAAGCAGCTTCTGTCCAGGCACAAATGGCCCATGGGCTTTGAAAATCTTTCACACCTGCATGGATGTGTGTGGGCCCATTTCAGAAGAATAGGCCCTTGTTGGCAGACTGCAACTATTTCAGCTGTGCAGTGGAGAGGTGGGTGTTTGATATTTTACACCGCTTTGGCTATTACACAGGGTCCTCACTTCCCCACACCAGGGACCTGAGGACTGGTGGCTCCACCCATGTCATCTAGCTATCCACAACAGGGGTCCGAGGATAAGTGGAACCTCCCAGTCCTTACAACCAAAATCATTGGGTACCCATGGCCCGGCTGCAGAACCCACCCACCTGTGCACTCTAGGGAACAAGGACACTGTTTCCTCACAGACACTCAGGGGACAGTAGTCAGCCTGCCTTTGTCAGAGCGTGACCCTCTGCTGCATACAGATACCAGTACCTACACCGATCACCCCTGCCTCTCTAATACTGTAAGACAGAGCCTGTACCACACATTTGATGACCAACTACCTGGACACCTGAGCTGAATCCGTACAAGAAAAGTGAATGGAATCCTAGGGTTACATACCTGGTAACAGCTATACTTATCTGGTAAAAGGACGTTAGAGCTTCAAAGGTGAAAATAATCAAGCTGGCACATTCAAGCAGCCTATTTGGACATATCAAAACAAAGCAAGAAGCTAGAATACAGTAAGCAAACATAAAATAAACTAATACAATAGCTTATGTATGACTCGGAGACAACAGTCAATATCAAATCACATAAAGAAGCAGACCATGATCACTTCAACAAGCCCTCAAAACAAAGAATCAAGGAATCTTCCAAATGAAGGTGTCTTCCTGGAATTACCAGATGGAAAATAAAAAAGGCTAACGTACAGAACTCTTCAAGACATCAGGAACAAGATCAGGAAGATGAGGAAATACATGGTACAAGCCAAGGAACACATGGAGAAAGCAGTTGAAGAAATTACAAGGTTGTTCCAGAACATAATTGAAAATTTAATAAGCTGCAAGAATCCATAGAGAGACAGCAACCAGATTCAGAAGATTAACAATAAATTTACAGAATTAAACAACTCAATAGAAAGTCAGAGGATCAGGATTGAGGAAGTGGAAAGCAGAATTAGCGAGACTGAAGATAAAACACTTGGCACCAATATATTTGAAGAAAAATCAGGTAAAAGAATACAAAAAAAGAAAGAAAGAAAAACACCTAGAATCATGTGGGACTCTATCAAGAGAAATAACCTACAAGTGACTGGAGTACCAGGACAGGGAGAGATAACAGAAAATACAGAGAGAATTGTTGAAGATTTGTTGGCAGAAAACTTGCCTGCTATCATGAAAGATGAAAAGATATCTATCCAACATGCTCATTGAACACCACATAAGGTAGATCTTAAAAGAAAGTCACCAACATATTATAATCAAACTTGCCAAAAACAAAGAGAGAATTTTAAGAGCAACTAGGGTTTTTTTTTTTTTTTTTTTTTAGGGATAAACGAAAAGTTACCTACAAAGGAGAGTCAATATGAATAAGCTTGGACTACTCAGCAGAAACCATGCAGGCAAGAAGGCAAGAAGGACGACTTATATAAAGATTTGAAGGAAAAAAATTGCAAGCTAAGCATCATATATCCAGCTCAACTATGAAGTCGAAATTAAGACATTTCCAGATAAACAGAAGTTTAGGGAGTTGTATAAAACTACATGAAATACTAAAGGGAGTTCTCTGGTTAGAAAATCAATAGTATCAAATATCAACCCAAGACTACAACACAGGACAGAGCAATCAGATGTCAACCCAGATAGGGAAACCACAAAAATAAATCAAGATTAAAAAATAAAACAACACCCAAAACAAGGAAACAGCAATGTCATTATGTAAAAGAAGACAACATTATCAAATGTAGTCACAGATCTTTCATATGCAGAAGAAGTCAAGGTGATATAAAGAAATAAATGGTAGGTTTAAACTTAGAAAAATAGAGGTAAATATTAAGGTAGCCACAAAGGAAACTAGCAATCCAATCATCAAAATAAAATACAAGAAAAAAATAAAAACTCAGCAAAAACAAAATGAACAGCAATGTATAAGAGGAAAAGACAATACATGAAGATAAACTACTAAGCCCATAAAATTAAGTGGGAAAAAGAAACTGTCAACAACACACAAAAAAGACATCAAAATGACAGCACTAAACTTGTGCCCATTCATAATTACCCTGAATGTAAATGAACTGAATGCAGCAATAAAGAGACAGAGAGTTGCAGAATGGATTAAAAAAAAAACACTATCTGTCTATATGCTGCCTACAAGAGACACATCTTAGACTTAGAGGCAGAAACAAACCAAAATTGAAAGGATGAAAAAATATATATCAAGCAAAAAACAATCAAAAAAGAGCAGGAATGGTAATCTTAATTTCTGACAAAATACACTTTAAAGTTAAATCCACAACAAAAGATAAGGAAGGACACTATATAATGATTAAAGGGACAATAAACCAGGAGGATATAACCATATTACAGATTTATGCACCCAATGACAGGGCTGCAAGATACATAAAACAAACTCCAACAGCACTCAGAAGTGAGATATATGGCTCCACAATAATAGTAGGAGACCAACACACCACTTTCGGTGAAGGACAGAACATGCAGAAAGAAACTCAATAAAGACATGGAAGATCTAAATGTGACAATCAACCAACGTGACCTCATAGACACGTACAGAACAGCCCATGCAACAGTACCAAGTATACCTTCTTTTCCAGCACACATTGAACATTCTCTAGAATAGACCACATATTGAGTCGTAAAGCAAGCCTTAACAGAATCCAAAGCACTGAAATATTACAAAGCATCTTCTCTGACCATAAGGCCATAAAAGTAGAAATCAATAACAGAAAAAGTAGGGAAAAGGAATCAAACACTTGGAAACTGCACAATACCCTGCGCAGAAAAGACTGGGTTATAGAAGACATTAAGGAGGGAATAAAGAAATTCATAGAATCCAATGAGAATGAAAACACTTCCTATCAGAAGCTTTAGGACAAAGCAAAAGCAGTGCTCAGAGGTCAATTTATATCAGGAAATTCACACATCCAAAAAGATGAAAGGGCCAAAATCAAAGAATTATCCCTACAACTTGAAAAAATAGAAACAGAGCAACAAATGAAACCCACAGGTACCAAAAGAAAGAAAATAATAAAAATTAGAGCAGAATTAAATGAAATAGAGAACAGAAAAACAATTGAAAGAATTTGTAAGACCAAAAGCTGTTTCTTTGAAAAAATTAAGAAACCATTGGGCAAACTGACAAAAGAAAAACAGGAGAGGAAGCAAATAACCTGAATAAGAAACGAGATGAGCGATATCACAGCAGACCAAACTGAAATTAAAAGAATCTTATCAGGCTACCACAAAAAATTGTACTCTGGGAGCCAAGATGGCAGAATAGACAGACACTTCCGGCGAGCCGTGTTTATAACAAAGACCCGAAAAACAAGTGAAACAAGTATATCTGTGACAAGCTGGGAGCCCTGAGCATCAAAGGCAAGCTTAGACAACAAACTGAGGGGCAGGGGGACAAAGAGACCGCTCAGAAGCAGAGAGGAGTTACCGGACCTGAATCATGGGGAGCCCTCAGGCACCATTCCCAGAGTGGCGGCGGCGGCAGGCTAGAACTAGTGTTCGGCCACCGTTTCCTCAGGGAGAAGCAGCCAGCTACACAGCCTAGTCATACCTCCGGAACCTGAGAATAACGGTGCTCCCGGCAAAAGCTAAGTACTTGCGTATATTTTAAAGCACACCCCCTCCCACTAACCAGATTCAGTGCTGAATTCACTGGGCCCGAGATAGGCTCTGTTGAGCACCAAGAGCCATCCTCCCGACCTTGGGGAAGGAAAAAATTTGCATTTGGGGGAAAAGATAATTTGCTAGCTCTACTAGAAGCAGCTCCTGTCCAGGCATAAACCATCTGTGGACTTTGAGCACCTTTCCCTTCTACATGTACCTGTATGGGCCTATTTTGGGAGAACAGGAGAAATCATTGGTAGACTCCAACCATTTCAGCTGTGCGGTGGAGAGATGGGTGTTTGATGTTTGACATTGCTATGCCTATTAAACAAGGTCCTCACCTACCCACATCAGGGACCTAAGGACTGGTAGCTCCACTTAGGCCACCCAGCCACCTACGACAGGGGTCCAAAGGTAACTGGTACCTCCCAGTCTTTACCACCAAAAACGTTGGGTGCCCATGGTCCGTCTGCAGAACACACCCACCTGCACGCTCTAGGGAACAGGGAAACACTTTCCTCAGAGACACTCAGGGTCAGTTCTCAGCCCCCTGCCTTATTCAGAGTGTGGCCCCCTGTTTCAATCAGATACTGGTATATATGCCAATCATCCTTGCCCCTCTAAGACTATAGGACACAGCCTGTACCACACCCTTGATGATCAGCTACCTGGACACCTAAGCTGAATTCATACAAGAAAATTGAATGGACTCCTAGACTGGTATACCTGATAACAGCTCTAGCCATCTGGGGACAGGATGTCAGAGCTCCAAAGGCGAAAATAATCAAGCTAGCTCACTCAAGCAACCCACTGGGGTATATCAAAACAAAACAAAGCTAGAAGCTACTACACAGTAAGAAAGCATAAGCTAATACAATAACTTCTAGATGGCTCGGAGACAACAGTCAATATCAAGTCACATAAAGAAACAGACCATGATCACCTCAAGAGGCTCTCAAAACAAAGCATCCAGGGATCTTCTAGATGAAAGTGCATTCCTGGAATTACCAGAGGCAGAATACAAAAGTTTAATATACAGAAGCATTCAAGACATCAGGGAGGAAATGAGACAATACGCAGAACAAGCCAAGGAACACACAGATAAAGCAATTGAAGAAATTAGAAAGATTATTCAGGAACATAATGCAAAGTTTAATAAGCTATTAAAATCCATAGAGAGGCAGCAATCAGAAATTCAGAAGATTAACAATAAAATTACAGAAGTAGACAACTCAGTAGAAAGTCAGAGCAGCAGAATTGAGCAAGTAGAAGCTAGAATTTCTGAACTCAAAGATAAATCACTTGGCACTAATATATTTGAAGAAAAATCAAATAAAAGAATTAAAAAAAATGAAGAAACCTTAAGAATCATGTGAGACTCTATCAAGAGAAATAATCTACGAGTGATTGGAGTACCAGAACAGGGAGGGATAACAGAGAATACAGAGAGAATTGTTGAAGATTTGTTGGAAGAAAACTTCCCTGATATCGTGAAAAATGAGAAGATATCTGTCCAAGATGTTCATTGAACTCCACATAAGGTAGATGTTAAAAGAAAGTCACCAAGACATATTATAATCAAACTTGCCAAAACCAAAGATAAAGAGAGAATTATAAGAGCAGCAGGGATAAACGAAAAGTCACCTACAAAGGAGAGCCAATAAGAATAAGCTCGGACTACTCGGCAGAAACCATGCAGGCAAGGAGGCAATGGGATGACATATTTTAAAAATTGAGGGAAAAAATTGCCTGCCAAGAGTCATATATCCAGCAAAACTGTCTCTTAAATACGAGGTGAAATTAAGACATTTCCAGATAAACACAAGTTTAGGAATTCGTAAAAACCAAACCAACACTACAAGAAATACTAAAGGGAGTTCTTTGGTTAGAAAATCAATCATATCAGGTATCAACCCAAGACTAGAACACTGGGCAGAGCAACCAGCAGTCAACGCAGACAGGGAAATCCAAAAAAAACAAAGCAGGATTATAAAAAAAAAAGCTCAAAACGGTAACAGTGATGATGTTATATAAAAGAAGACAACATTAAAATAATAAAGATGGACTAAGAAATGTAATCATACACCTTCCATATGGAGAGGAAGATACGGCGATACAAAGAAATAAAAGTTAGGTTTAAATTTAGAAAAATAGGGGTAAATAATAAGGTAACCACAAAGGTGACGAACTATTCTACTCATCAAAATAAAATACAAGAAAAAAATACTCAGCAGAAACAAAATCAACAACAACAAATATGAGGAAAGGGCATATATAATCTACTCAGCACACAAAATTAAGTGGGGAAAAGAAATTGTCAACATCACACAAAAAAAGACATCAGAATGATAGCATTAAATTCATACCTATCCATAATTACCCTGAATGTAAATGGACTAAGTCCACCAATAAAGAGACAGAGAGTGGCAGAATGGACTAAAAATCAAGATCTGTCTATATACTGCCTACAAGAGACACACTTTAGACTTAGAGACACAAACAAACTAAAACTCAAAGGATAGAAAAAAATGTACCAAGCAAACAACAATCAAAAAAGAGAAGCAGTGGCAATATTAATTTCTGACAAAATACACTTTACAGTTAAATCCATCATAAAGGATAAGGAAGGACACTATATAATGATTAAAGGGACAATACACCAAGAAGATATAACCATATTAAATATTTATGCACCCAATGACAGGGCTGCAAGATGCATAAAACAAACTCTGTCAGCATCGAAAAGTGAGATAGATATCTCCACAATAATAGTCGGAGACTTCAAAACACCACTTTCGGTGAAGAAGACATCCAGAAAGAAGCTCAATAAAGACACAGAAGACCTAAATGCCACAATTAACCAACTTGACCTCATAGACATATACAGAACACTCCACCCAACAGCAACCAAGTATACTTTCTTTTCTAGTGCACATGGAACATTCTCTAGAATATACCACATATTAGGTCATAAAGCAAGCCTTAGCAGAATTGAAAACATTGAAATATTACAAAGCATCTTCTCTGACCATAAGGCCATAAAAGTGGAAATCAATAACAGGAAAAGCAGGGAAAAGAAATCAAACACTTGGAAACTGAACAATACCCTGCTCAAAAACTTGTACTCTAACAAATTTGAAAACCTAGAAGAAATAGATGAATTTCTAGAAATACACTACCTACCTAAACTAACACAAACAGAGGTAGAACAACTAAATAGACCCATAACAAAAGAAAAGATTGAAAAGGTAATAAAAAAAACTCCCAACAAAAAAAAGCCCCAGCCTGGACAGCTTCACTGCAGAGTTCTGCCAAAGTTTCAGAGAAGGGTTAAACAGTGGACTACTAAAGGTATTTCAGAGCACAGAAAAGGATGGAATACTCCCAAACTCATTCTATGAAGACAGCATATCCCTGATACCAAGACCAGGTAAAGACACCACAAAAAAAGAAAATTACAGACTCATGAACATAGATGCAAAAATCCTCAACAAAATTCTAGCCAATAGAATTCAACAATATATCAAAAAATTAATTCACCCATAAACAAGTGAGATTCATACCAGGTATGCAGGGATGGTTCAACATTAGAAAAACAATTAATGTAATCCATCATATAAATAAAACAAAAGACAAGAACCACATGATCTAATCAATTGATGCAGAAAAGGCATTTGACAAAGTCCAACACCCATTCATGATAAAAACTCTCAGCAAAATTGGAATAGAAGGAAAATTCCTCAACATAATAAAGGGCATTTATACAACGCCAACAGCCAACACCATCCCAAATAGAAAGAGTCTGAAAGCATTCCCCGTGAGAACAGGAACCAGACGAGGATGCCCATTATCACCACTCTTATTCAACATTGTGCTAGAGATCCTACCAGGAGCAATTAGGCTAGATAAAGAAATAAATGGCATCCAAATTGCTAAGGAAGAAAATTACGTGACCTTTTGTACAGAAAACCCTAAAGAATCCTCAAGAAAAGTACTCAGACTAATAGAAGAGTTCAGCAGAGTATCAAGATACAAGATAAACATTCAAAAATCAGCTGAATTCCTCTACACCAACAAAAAGAACATCGAAGAGGAAATCGTCAAATCAATACCATTTACAATAGCCCCCCAAAAGATAAAATACTTAGGAATAAATCTTACCAGAGATGTAAAAGACCTGTACAAAGAAAACTACAAGACACTACTGCAAAAAACCAAAAAAGACTTACATAAGTGGAAAAACATACCTTGCTCATGGACAGAAAGATGTAACCTTGTAAAAATGTCTGTTCTACCAAAAGCGACCTATAGATACAGTGCTATTCTGATCCAAATTCCACTGACATTTTTTAATGAGATGGAAAAACAAATCACCAACTTCATGTGGAAAGGAAAGAGACCCTGGATAAGTAAAGCATTACTGAAAAAGAACAGAGTGGGAGGCCTCATACAACCCAATTTTAGAAACTATTAGACCATCACAGTATTCAAAATATCTTTGTACTGGTACAACAACAGATACATAGTCCAGTGGGACAGAATTGAGAATCCAGATATAAATTCATAAAAAAAAAAAAAAATTTTATTTGTTTTTACATATGAGCAGTTGATATTTGACAAAGGCCCAAAGTCAGTTAAAAGGGGAAAAGACGGTCTCTTTAAGAAATGGTGCTGGCATAACTGGATAAAAAAAAAAAAAATTTTTTTTTTTTTTTAAAACCCATACCTCACACCCTGCACAAAACTAACTGAAAATGGATCAAAGACCTAAATATAAAATCTAAAACCATAAAGATCATGAAAGAAAAAATAGGGACAACGCTAGCAGCTCTAATACAAGGCATAAACTGTATACAAAACATTACTAACGATGTACAAATACCAGAAGAGAAACTAGATAACTGGGAGCTCCTAAAAATCAAACACCTATGCTCATCCAAAGACTTCACCAAAAGACTAAAAAGGCTACCTACAGACTGGGAAAAAGTTTTTAGCTGTGACATTTCTGATCAGCGTCTGATCTCTGAAATCTACATGATACTGCAAAAATTCAACAACAAAAAGGGAAATAACCCAATTAAAAATGGGCAAAGGATATGAACAGGCACTTCCCTAAAGAAGACATTCAGGTAGCTAACAGATACATGAGGAAGTGCTCATGATCATTAGCCATTAGAGAAATGCAAATCAAAACTACAATGAGATTCTATCTCACTCCAACAAGGCTGGCATTAATCCAAAACACACAAAATAATAAACGTTGGAGAGGTTGTGGAGAGACTGGAACACTTACACACTGCTAGTGGAAATATAAAATGGTATAGCCACTTTGGAAATCAATTTGGTGCTTCCTTAAAAAGCTAGAAATAGAACTACCATACGATCCAGCAATCCTTCTCCTTGGAATATATTCTAGAGAAATAAGAGCCTTTATATGAACAGATATATGCACACTCATGTTCATTGCAGCACTGTTTACAATAGCAAAAAGATGGAAGCAACCAAGGTGCCCATCAATGGATGAATGGATAAATAAGTTAGGGTATATTCACAGAATTCAATACTACGCATCAGTAAAGAACAGTGATGAATCCATGAAACATTTCATAACATGGAGGAATCTGGAAGGCTGAGTGAAATTAGTCAGTTGCAAAAGGACAAATATTGTACGAGACCACAATTATAATAACTCAAGAAATAGTTTAAACTCAGAAGAAAATATTCTTTGAGCGCGGTGAGGGAAGGAGAGGGGTATTCACTAATTAGATAGTAGAGAAGAATTATTTTAGGTAAAGGGAAAGACAACACACAACACAGGAGAGGTCAGCACAACTGGACTAAACCAAAAGCAAAGAAGTTTCCTGAAGTTTTGAAGGCCAGCGTAGCAGGGGCGGAGGTTTGGGGACCATGGTTTCAGCGGACATGTAGGTCAATTGGCATAATAAAATCTATTAAGAAAACATTCTGCATCCCACTTTGGAGAGTGGCATCCGAGGTCTTAAACGTCAGCAAGCAGCCATCTAAGGTGCATCAATGGGTCTCAACCCACCTGGATCAAAGGAGAGTGAAGAACACCAAAGACACAAGACGATTACGAGCCCAAGAGACAGAAAGGGCCACATGAACCAGAGACTACACCAACCTGAAATCAGAAGAACTAGATGGTGCCCAGCTACAACCGATGACTGCCCTGACAAGGGACACTACAGAGAATCCCTGAGAGAGTAGGAGACCAGTGGGATGCAGACCTCAAATTCTTGTAAAA
Organism: Elephas maximus indicus; assembly: GCF_024166365.1. NCBI lineage: Eukaryota > Metazoa > Chordata > Mammalia > Proboscidea > Elephantidae > Elephas > Elephas maximus. The sequence continues at coordinate 143,930,984 of NC_064821.1, forward strand.
AGACAAGACTTAATGGTCTGACTGAGACTAGAAGGACCCCAGAAGTCATGGCCTCCAGACCTTATGTTAGCCCAAGACATGAACCATTCACAGTGCCAACTCTTCAGAGAAGGATTGACTGGACTATAGGACAGAAAATCATACTGCTGAGGAGTGAGCTCCTTGAATCAAGTAGACACATGAGACTATGTGGATAGCTCCTGTCTGGAGGGGAGATGAGAGGGAAGAGGGAGACAGAGGCTGGCTGAATAGACACGGAAATAGAAGGTGGAGAGAATGAACATGCTGTCTCATTAAGTGGAGAGCAACTAGGAGTATATAGCAAGGTGTATGTAAATTTTTGTATGAGAGACTGACTTGATTTGTAATCTTTCACTTAATAAAAAAAAAAAAAAAGAATTTTCCTGGAATTTGGATAGGGATTGAATTATGTCTGTAGATCGTTTAGGTAGTATCAACATTTAGCAATGTTGAGCCTTCCTATCCTTGAGCATGGTATGTTTTCCCACTTATGTAGGTCTCTTTTGGTTTCTTGCAGTGGTGTTTTGTAGGTTCCTTTATATAGACCTTTTATGTCCCTGGTTAAATTTATTCCTAAGTATTTTATCTTATGGGAGATATTGTAAATGGTATTATTTTCCTGATTCCTTTTTCAAAGTTCTCTCCTTTGTATAGGAATCTAACTGATTTTTGTATGTTGATCTTGTATCCCGCTACTTTGTCAAATCCTTCTATTTAAGTAGCTTTCTTGTGGAATCCTTGGGATTTTCTATCTATAGGAACATATCATCTGCAAATAGTGATAGTTTTACTTCTTACTTACCAATTTGTATGACCCTTATTTCCTTTTCTTACCTTATTGCTCTAGCTAGGACTTCTAGCCCAATGTTGGAGAGTCGTGATAAAGGGCATCCTTTCTGGTTCCCATTCTCAAGGGGAATCCTTTCAGTCTCTCTTCATTGAGAGTAATGTTGGTTGTTGGTTTTGCATAAATGCCCTTTATTATGTTGAGGAATTTCCCTTCTACTCCTATTTTGCTGAGAGTTTTTAATAGGAGTGGATGTTGGACTTTATTAAATGCCTTTGCTGAATTTACTGAGATGATCATGTGATTCTTTTCTTTTGTTCTATTCATGTTGTGGATTGTGTTGATTGATTTGCTAATGTTGAACCATCCTTGCTTACCTGGTATGAATCCTCCTTGGTCAATATGTATTTATTTTTTTTTTTTTTGGTATGCTGTTGAATTCTATTAGCTAGAATTTTGTTGAGAATTTTTGCATCATGTTCATGAGGGATATTTGTCTGTAATATTCTTTTTTTGTGGAGTCTTTGCTTGGCTTTGTTATCAGGGTTGTGCTGGCTTCATAGAATGAATTTGGAAATATTCCTTCCTTTTCTACACTCTGAAATAGTTTGAGTAGTATTGGTGTGAGCTCTTCTCTGAATGTTTGGTAGAGTTCTCCAGTGAAGGTACCCGGGCCAGGGTTTTTTGTTGTTGTTGCTGGCAGTTCTTTTTTTTTTCACCCCTTTAATTACCTTCTTTTTTTTTATGTATCTGTTCAGATTTTCTATCTCAGTTTGTGTTAGTTTAGATACGTAGTGTATTTCTAGAAACGTGTTCATTTCCTCTAGGTTTCCAAATTTATTGGAATACAATTTTTCTTAGTACTCTGTTATGATCCTTTTTATTTCTCTTGGATCTGTTGTAATGTCACATTTTTAATTTTTAATTTGAGTTATTTGCTTCCTCTCCTGGCTTTCTTTTGTCAGTTTGGCCAGAGTTTTGTCTATTTTGTTGATCCTTTCAAAGAACTAACTTCTGGTCTTGTTGATTCTTTGTATTGTTTTTCTGTTCTCTATTTCATTTATTTCTGCTCTGAACTCTATTATTTCCTTTCTTCTGGTGGCTGTGGACTTCTTTTGCTGTTCTCTTTTCTATTTGTTCAAATTGTAGGGTTAATGTTTTGATTTTGGTCTTTTTTTTCTTTTCTGATGTGTGTCTATTGCTACAAATTGTCCTCTGAGCACTGCTTTTGCTGTGTCCTCAAGGTTTTGGTGAGATGTATTTTTATTCTCATTTGATTCCAGAAATTTTTTAATTTTATCTTTAATTTCTTCTATTACTTACTGGTTTTTAAGTAAGATGTTATTCAGTTTACACATATTTGATTTTTTTCCTTGCTCTTCCTTTTATTGATTTCAATTTTTATAGCATTGTGATCAGAGAAAATATTTTGTATTATTTCAGTGTTTTGGATTTTATCAAGGGTTGCTTTGTGGCCTAAAATGTGTCTATTCTGAAAATGATCTATGTGCATCGGAAAAGAATGTAAACTTTGCTGCTTTTGGGTGGAGTGTTCTATATAAGTCTATGAGTTGATTGATTATGGCAATTAGGTCTCCTGTATCTCTGTTGAATTTCTTTTTAATTGTTATATCCTTCACCAAAAGTGATGTGTTGATATCTCCTGCTATTATTGTGGAACTGTCTATAACCCTTTTCAAAGCCGTCAGTTTGTTTCATGTATTTTTGACATCCTTTCATTGGGTAGGTATATATTTACTATGGTTATGTGCTCTTGGTGGATTGACCCTTTAATCATTATATAATGTCCTTCCTTATCTTTTATGGTGGGTTTTGCCTTAAAATCTATTTTATCAGAGATTAATATTGCCACTCCTGCTTTATTTTGGTTATTGTTTGCTTGATATGTTTTTTCCCATCCTTTGATTTTTAATATATCTTTGTCTTTGTGTCTAAGGTGTGTCTCTTGCAGACAGCATATTGATGGGTCATGCTTTTGAATCTATTCTGCTATACTCTTTCTCTTTACTGGTGTATTTAAGCCATTTACATTCAGTGTGGTTATTACAGTCCTGTGTTTACCATTGCCATTTTGCTGTGTTTTGTGGTGTTGAAGATTTCTTTGTTCCACTTAATTTTCTGCAGTGATTTCTTTTGGTTTGTGATGGTTCTTTTCATTTCTTTCATTGTGGTTGATTTTGTGAATACTGAGACTTCATGTTTTTCTTCTTTTTATTTTATTTTTTTTGATGATTAGTTTTGTTAACTTCCTTAGTGGTTACCTTGAAATTTACCTTTACCTTCCTAATTTTAAAGCAGTCTTTTTCTTCTTGTTTTCACCTTGTCTTCCTCTTCATATGAAAGTTCTATAACTACACCATGTATTCTCTTTTTGTTTTGATGTTGTTATCATTTACAGATTGATGTCACAGTTCCCTGCTTTCAGTTTTTAACTTTGTTTTATTTTTGAGAATTCTTTATCTGGGTTGGTATCTGGCTGACACTGACCTGTGTCCTAATCTCAGGTTGTTGTCTGATGTTGATGATTTTCTATCCAAAGAACTCCCTGTAATATTTCTTGTCATTTTGGTCTGTTTTTTTTACAAATTCCCTTAATTTCTGTTTATCTGGAAATGTCCTAGTTTTGCCATCATATTTGAGAGATCGTTCTGCTGGATATACGATTTTTGGCTAGCAGTTCTTTTAAAGTTTTATGTATCTCCTCCCATTGCCTTCTTGCCTGCATGGCTTCTGCTGAGTAATCAGAGCTTAGTTTTATTGATGCCCCTTTGTAGAATAGTTTTTCATTTTTCCCTAGCTGCTCTCAGTGTTTTTTTTTTTTTTTTTTTGTCTTTGGTTTTGGAAAATTTAATTATGATTTGTGTGGTGACTTTCTTTTGTAGTCTATCCTGTTTAAAGTTTTGGCTGAGCTTCTTGGATGGTTATCTTCTCAATAAAAGACGTATTATTTTCGGCAAATCTTCGACAATTCTCTCTGTGTTTTCCATTGTCTCCCCCTGTTCTGGAACTCTGATCACGCAAAAATTTTTCCTTTTGATGGCGTCTGCCTTAGTTATCTAGTACTGCTCTAGCAGAAATACCACAACTGTATGGCTTCAACAAACAGAAGTTTATTCTCTCACAGCCTAGTAGGCTAGAAGTCCAAATTCAGGGTGTCAGCTCCAGGGGAACGTTTTTCTCTCTGTCAGTTCTGGAGGAAGGTCCTTGTCATCAACTTTCCTGGGTCTAGGAGTTTCTCCATGCAGGAAATTCAGGCCTAAAGGACACACCCTGTTCCCAGCACTGCTTTCTTGGTGGTTTGAGGTACCCATGTCTCCCTGCTCGCTTCTGTCTTTTAAATCTCAAAAGAGATTGGCTTGAGACACAATATAATCTTGTATAGCTCATCCACATAACTGTCGCTAATCCATCTCATTAACATCATAGTAATAGGATTTACAACAGAGAGGAATATTACATCAGATGACAAATGGTGGGCAATCACACAGTACTGGGAATAGTGTTCTAGCCAAATTGATAGACATATTTTTAGGGAACACAATTCAATCCATGACAGTGTTCCACATAATTCTTAAGCTTTCTTCATTTTTCTCCATTCTTTTTTCTAATTTTCCCTCAAACAAGTTGGAGCCAAGGAACTTGTCCTCCATTTTAATGTCTGTCTTCCAGTAATTTAATTCTGCTCCCATATCTTACTATTATATTGTCCATTCTGAGAATTTATTGTTAAGCTTTTGAATTTCTAGTTTCAGTTTTTGTATGGTTTCTAGTTGTTTATTTCGTTGTTTTTTGTGTGTGCTTTAGGTGAAAGATTTTCAAGGAAATTAATTTCTCACTAAACAATTAATGCAACACTCTCCCTTCTCGACCTTGGACTCCCCATTTCCATTCATCAGCTTTCCTGTTGCCTTTTGCCTTTTCGTTCCTACCTCTAGGCTCCCATTTAGTCTACATGTGTTATTGTTTATTTTATAGGCCTGTCTAATCTTTGGCTGAAGGGTAAACCTCAGGAGTAACTTCAGTACTGAGTTAAAAGGGTGTCTGGGGGCCATACTCTTGAGGTTTTCCCGGTCTCTGTCAGACCAGTGAGTCTGGTGGTTTTTTGTGAGTTAGGATTTTGTTCTACATTGTTCTCCAGCTCGGTCTGGGACCCTCTATTTTTATTCCTGTCAGAGCAGTCAGTGGTGGTAACCAGGCACTATCTAGTTGTGCTGGATTCAGCCTGGAGAAGGCTGTGGTAGCTGTGTTCCACTAGTCCTTTGGACAAATCTTTCCCTTGTGTCTGTGATTTTCTTCATTCTCCCTTGCTCCAGGCAGGGTGAAACAAGTAGATATATCTTAGATGGCCACTCACAAGCTTTTAAGACCCCAGATGCTACTCACCAAAGTAGGATGTAAAACATTTTCTTTATAAACTATGTTATGCCAGTTGAGCTAGATGTCCCCCGAGACCATGGTCCCCAGCCCTCAGCCCAGTAACTTGGTCCATCAGGGAGTTTGGATGTGTTGATGAAGCTTCTATGACTTTGCCTTGTCAAGTTGTGCTGACTTCCCCAGAATTGTGTATTGTCTTACCCTTCACCAGAGTTACCACTTATTTATTGTCTAATTAGTGTTTTTCCCTCTTCACCCCTCCCCTCCCTCATAACCATTAAAGATTGTTTCTTTCTATGTGTAAACTTTTTCATGTGTTTTTGTAATAGTGGCTTCACACAGTAGTTGACCTTTTGTGAATGGTTTATTTCACTGAGCATGAGATTCATCCATGTTGTGAAATGTTTTGCAGATTCATCACCGTTCTTTATCGTTGCATAATATTTCTTTGTGTGTATGTACCATAGTTTGTTTATCCATTCATCTGTTGACGGGCACTTAGATTATTTCCATCTTTTTGCTATTGTGAATAATGCTGCAATGAACATGTAGGTGCATATGTCTATTCATGTGACAACTCTTATTTCTGTAGGATATATTCCTTGGAGTGGGATTCCTGGATCTTATGGTATTTCTACTTCTGGTTTTTTAAATAAGCGCCATGCTGTTTTCCAAAGTAGTTGTACCATTTTGCATTCCCACCAGCAGTGTGTAAGTGTTCCAATCATCCCAAAGCCTCTCCAACATTTTTTTTTTTTAATTAGTGCCAATAATGTGGGGGTGAGATGGTATCTCATTGTAGATTTGATTTGCATTTCTTTAATGGCTAGTGATTGTGAGCATTTCCTCATAAGTTTTTCATCTGCCTAAAGGTCTTCTTTAGAGAAGTATCTGTCCTGTTCATGTCCTTTGCCCCAAATGGTAGACAATCATACAATACTGGGAATACAATACTGTTTATCTTTTGAATCTCTAACTGCTGTTTTTGTATGATTTCTAATTGCTTGTTTGACATTTTGTTCTTGTATTATTTTTTCCTGACTTCTTCCATTGCTTTGTGTCTTCCCTGATTTTGTCTGTGTTTTCCTTCATCTCTTTCCTAATCTTTGGAAAGCCCTGAATATTAAACTTTCAAATTCCCTATCAGGTAGTTTCGGTGTCTTTTCTTCAACAAGAAGGTCATCTGGTTTTTATTTTGATCTCTTACTAGAGCCATCCTGTCCTGTTTTTTTACGTTTTGATATTGTCTGCTGTCTCTGAGACATTCAGCAACTATTTTCTTCATTTACTGATTGCAGGTTTGTTTGTTTCATCCTTCTTTTTTGTTATATTTGTTTCTGTCTGGCAGGCAGGGCGTGTTTTGTTGCTTGCTCGTCTGTAGGCATGATAGTTCTCACCGCCTCGTCCAGGTGGACAGGGCCAGTCACTAGCTATGGTGCAGCAGGGCAGGTCCAGTGGTGGGGGAAGAGGCAGGGCTGGTTTGTTTTTGGCATGAACTGAAGCCAGCTGGGTGGGTCTGAGTGTGGCACAGTGGGGCAGAGTCCAGGGTTCCAGAAGCCCATGTCAATCCTGCTCGGGGGTGTGGTGCTTGGCAGGGCAGGGTCGGGGGGCAGCATTGGGTGGGTTCTAGAGGGTCCATGCCAGTGTCACTCAGAGGTACGGTGTTCGGCATGCAGTGTAGACAGGCAGGAAGAAAGGGACAGAATATGATGTGCGGAGCTGGTGCTCTATTTCCCATTGGGAGCTTTGTGAAGTTGCCTTCCCATACTGCCTGTCTGGGGTCATTGGTGGCTGTGCTCCAAGATGGTGAGTGCTGTGTTACCTAGCAGGGGGCTTCCACTCTGTAGTGCTCCTCGTTCTCTGTTTTCTGTCAGTTTCTTCTTCCATTCAGTGCTTAATCTAGTTCTTTATTCCTTCATTTGATGCTTAGGGTTTCAGGATTCATGTTTGTGTCTGTTTTACTTAGTTTTTTGGGTCTTTGCTGCAGAGGGACAGCATAGTGCTTCTGTCTATAGCACCATCTTGGCTCTGCCTCCTGTTTTTTCTTGTATTCTTTTCCTGAATCTTCTATTACCTTGTCAGTGTTTCCCTTGGTTTTATCTGTGTTTTCCTTGATCTTTTCTTGGTTTCCTGGAAAAACTTGTATATTAGTCTTTTGAATTCCTTTTCAGGTAGTTCCATTACCATTTCTTCCTCTGGAAGGTTACCTGGTTCTTTATTTTGGTCCCTTACTGGATACATCTTGACCTGCTTCTTTATGTGATTCGATATTGTCTGTTTTCTTGAGGCATCAAGTGTTATCATATTTATTGTATGTTCGTTTGCTGCAGCTTGATTTTTTGTTTTGGTATATCCAGGTAGGTGGAGTGTGTATGCTATTCTGGTCACTAGTCTGGGTACACTGGGGGATTCACAACCTGACTGGGGCAGTAACTGGGTATGAGAGCTCAGTTTTCTCTTCGCTGGTTTTGCAGGGCAGCTGAGGATATAGCTGGCATTTCTGGTGAGATGATGTGTTTGTCTGGTTGGTCATCTGGACGTGGGTGCAGAGGAGCATTCTCACTGGTCACTGGGTTGGGTACTGTGTGTGCGCACTGTCAGTTGTCAGGTGTTCTGGTCGAGGGTGTCCAGGTCATCAGCCACCAGGTAAGCAGCATGGAACCTTCACCAATTATCCCTGGCTGGCCGGCGCTAGGTGGCGGTGGTTGAAATGAGCACAAGCCTCCAGTTATGGTAGAGGGGTGATGTAGGGGGCAAGATAGGGAGATGTTGCCAGCCCACAGGTGCCCAGTTGAAAGGTGTGCCCCTGTCTGCTAGAGTGCGCTATAGGGTAGAGTGTGCTACCAATCCTTGGGCTCTGAAGCTGGTGGTTGGCGGAAACAGAAGGCACCACTAGATCATGGCCCTGGCACTGGTGGCTAGGCACTGGGGCGTGGGCACCTGTATTTGCTGGGTAAGACAGTGTGGGGCTGGCTGCTGGCACTTGAGTTATTCAGATGGGGGACAGGGCAGGCCTGAAGCTGCATGGAGCTCTCTGCCTGCATTTGGGGGATGGGGTGGGGCTGAAGCCACACAGAGCTTCCTACCTGAGCTCAGGTTGTTCAGATGGGAGACAAGGCAAGGCTGAACCTGTGCAGAGCTCCCTGTCTGTGCTCAGGGGTCAGGGTGGGGCTGAAGCCATGCAAGAGCTCCATGTGGGCAGGTGAGGTGGGGTGGACAGCCAAGTGGTGGGGGAGAGAAAGAAGGAAAGAAAACGAGGGAGGGTTCACACCACAGCCCCCAGTGGATTGGTCTGCCAGGATGGGGGGGCTAGTGCTGCTCATCACTTTGTTTTAATTCAGGTGTGTCTTCTTAGTTTCTCTGTGTCCTGATGGGAGTTCCATGAAGTTGCTTCCTGTGCTCCTCACCCAGGATTACAGCTGTCTTTGTCTTAAGATGGCCCTGGGCCATGTGGCTAGGCACCTCCGCTCAGCCTTTTCTTGATCACTGTTTCCAGTCAGTTTATTGAAACTGGAAACAGTGATCAAGAAAAGGCTGAGCGGAGGTGCCTAGCCACATGGCCCAGGGCCATCTTAAGACAAAGACAGCTGTAATCCTGGGTGAGGAGCACAGTTCTTTATCCCTTCATTTGCTGTTCAGGGTTCCAAGATTGACATCTGTATCTGTTTTACTTGGTTTTTCAGGTCTTTGCTGCATCTTGGTCTTTTCAGCTCCTGGCCTAGTTCTTTAGGCCAATCATTCTAAAACTCTAGTGTCCATAAGAATTATCTGGAAGTCTTGTTAAAATACAGATTCCTGGGCTCCACTGATATGGTTTCTAATTCAATAGAGCTACGGTGAGAGATGATAATTTCCGTGTACAATAAATTCCTAAGTGATGCTGATGCTGCTGGTCCAGGGACTACACTTTGAAAACCGCAAATTTCAGCACTAATTAAGATGCATCCTTGGCAATCAGAATTCAGTAATAAGAGGTCTTTTTAAGTGAATAAAGTGATAGACTAAATAGTATGGAGAAAAATCCATGTGGCCACAAAACATCTGAGAAATCTTTACAGAAAGAGGTTTTATAATCAAGTTTGATGGATATACAGACATCAGAGAGCTATAAGGGAGAAGTCTGAAGTGGAAGAAAAACACAAACAAAAACACAACTCCAGGAACAAGTGTTTTTTGTGCTAGAAAGCAGCTAGCCTAGCTGAAGCAGTGAGATATAATTATTTCACAGAGACATACATCCCTTTTAGGCAGAGATTTGATATGCCTGCCCAACTTATAGACTTAAAGGTAAAGGCCATTACTTGGCCTCTGATAACTAACCCATACCCTCTGGAAACACCCAGTGTTTTCTGGTTGCCCTATCCCTAGGTTATGAACCCTTGAGCCTGAGGTAGACAGGGCAATGAGACAGGATAAAGAATAAATGTGTCAAAAGAATAGTATGCATATTTATAGAAGCATATGATAAAGTGCTATCACTAAAGGTCTATAAAAAAAGAAAAAAAAACTTTTTTTTTTTTTTTAAAGGTCTATAGGCTGGGATTATTATATTAGGAGAATTAGTAGTTAAAACATGGGCTCTAGCTTTGCCATTTACCATATGACCTTGGTAGTGTCATCTACTAAGACTCATTTTCATCTAATATGGAAATAGTGTTTACCTTACACCATTGCCATAAGAATTAAGTGAGTGAAGCCATATAGAGTTTAACATATGTAAGCCTTAACAAAAATATTCTCTAAATGTTAAAAGTTACTGCAGCTATAAATCCAGACTTACTGGAAGTCAGATCTGCATTTTGGCATTGCCGTTTCCTAAAATGTGTCATTTCCTGAAGCTTTGTTAAACCTGAGTTTGTCATTTCCTAAAGCTTTATTGTGTATGTTGTTGTTAGGTGCCATGGAGTTGGTTCCAACTCATAGCAACCCTATGGCAACAGAACGAAACATTGCCCAATCCTGCTTCGCCCTCATAATTGTTGCTGTGTTTGAGCTCATTGTTGCAGCCACTGTGTCAATCCATCTCCTTGAGGGTCTTCTTTTTCTCTGATACTTTACTTTACCAAGCATGATGTACTTCTCCAGGGAACTGGTGCTTCCTGATAACATGTCCAAAGTACATGAGACAAAGTCTTGCCATCCTCACGTTTAAGGAGCATTCTGGCTGTATTTCTTCCAAGACAGAGTTGTTCATTCTTCTGGCAGTCCACAGTATATTCAATATTCTTTGCCAACACCATAATTCAAAGGCATCAATTCTTCAGTCTTTATTCATGGCTCAGGTTTTGCATGTATATGAGGCAATTGAAAATATCTTGGCTTGGGGCAGGTGCACCTTAGTCCTTAAAGTGACATCTTTCCTTATTAACACTTTAAAGAGGTCTTTTGTAGCAGATTTGCCCAATGCAATGCAACATTTTATTTCTTGACTGTTGCTTCTATGTATATGTTCCTCATGAGCACAACTAAGTGTTCTGGAATTCCCATTCTTTCCAGTGTTATCCATAACTTGTTATGATCCACACAGTAGAATGCCTTTGCATAGTTAATAAAACACAGGTAAACATCTTTCTGGCATTCTCTGCTTCCACCCAAGATCCATCTGACATCAGCAATGATATCCGTCGTTCTATGCCCACTTCTGCATCTGGAATGTATTTCTGGCAGCTCTCTGTCGATGTAATGCTGCAACCACTTTTGAATTATCCTCAGCAAAATTTTACTTGCATGTGATATTAATGATACTGTTCAATGATTTCTGCATTCTATTGGATAACCTTTCTTTGGAATGGGCACAAATGTGGATCTTTTCCAGCTGGTTGGCCAAGAAGCTGTTTTCCAGATTTCTTGGCATAGGCATGTGAGTGCTTCCAGCAATGCATCTGTTTGTTGAAACATCTCAGTTAGTATTCTGTCAATTTCTGGACACTTGTTTTTCTCCAATGTCTTTAGTGCAGCTTGGACTTGTTTCTTCAGTACCATTTGTTCTTGATCATATATACCTCCAGAAATGGTTGAACATCGACCAATTCTTTTTGCTACAGTGACTTTGTGCATTCCTTCCACCTTCTTTTGATGCTTCCCTCCTGCATTGTTCAATATTTTGTCCATAGGATCCTTCAATATTGCAACTCAATGCTTGAATTTTTCCTCCGTTCTTTCAGCTTGAGAAATGCCAAGCGTGTTCTTCCCTTTTGGTTTTTACTCCAGGTCTTTGCACGTTTCATTGTGATACTTTACTTTGTCTTCTTGGGCAACCCTTTGAAATCTTTCAGCTTTTACTTCATTGTTTCTTCCATTCACTTTAGCCACTATACGTCTAAGAGCAAGTTTCAGAGTCCCTTCTGACATCCATTTTGGCTTGCCTTCCTTTCCTGGCTTTCTATTGCAAAGATGCATTTAGGTCTTGTGATAACAATGTGCAAAGATTACATTTGAAGGGCAGTAGAAAAGTTGAGTAAAATAAAACTGTGCTAAGGATAGCAGTTATGGATAAGGGACCAGAACCAAGAGGATTCAAGAAAGTTCTTTTCTTCATCTTCCTTTGCCTAAAGAGCTACTTTATGGATAGTTTGCTTTCAGTGTTAAAATATGTACTTCAGCTGTCCAATCCAAAGAGAAAAAAAAAAAAAAAAAAAAAAACAACCAACCAATCCAAAGAGAAGACGTTGTAATTACTCTTGGAAAAAAAGAGAACTTCTGTATACTAGTCCCTATGTATATGGATGTTTAGGTTTAAAAATTAGTGAAAGTAGTGAGAGGGGAAATTTTTAAAAAATGGACTAATTTTGCCACTTATTTTGCAACTATTAGACCATGTTTGTTAGATCAGGATAGTTGAGATTTATGCAATAAATATATTAAATGCAGAACAAATATGAGTTCTTTGATCTGCTTAGATAGGTGCTATCAAAAACTATTAAACTAATCATGACTAAATTGTTGTTGTTTTTAGGTTCAGTTGAGTCTCTTCCGACTCATAGTGGCCCCATGCACAACAGAATGAAACACTGCCCAGTCCTGAGCCATCCTTACAATAGTTATGCTTGAGCTCATTGCTGCAACCAATGTGTCAATCCACTTCGTAGAGGGTCTTCCTCTTTTCTGCTTACCCTGTACTCTGCCAAGCATGATGTCCTTCTCCAGGGACTGCTCCCTCCAGACAACATGTCCAAAGTATGTAAGACTCAGTCTTGCCACCCTTGCTTCTAAGGAGCATTCTAGTTGTACTTCTTCTAAGAGATTTGTTCATTCTTTTGGCAGTCCATGGTATGTATATTCAATATTCTTCGCCAACACCACAATTCAAAGGCGTCAATTCTTCGGTCTTCCATATTCATTGTCCAGCTTTCATATGCTTATGATGCGATTGAAAATACCGTGGCTTGGGTCAGGCGCACCTTAGTCTTCAAGGTGACATCTTTGCTCTTCAACACTTTAAAGAGGCACTTTGCAGCAGATTTACCCAATGCAATGCATCGCTTGATTTCTTGACTGCTGCTTCCATGGCTGTTGATTCTGGATCCAAATAAAATGAAATCCTTGACAACTTCAATCTTTTCTCCATTTATCATGATGTTGCTCAGTGGTCCAGTTGTGAGGAGTTTTGTTTTCTTTATGTGAGGTGAAATCCATACTGAAGGCTGTGGTCTTTAACCTTCATTAGTAAGTACTTCAAGTCCTCTTCACTTTCAGCAAGCAAGGTTTTGTCATCTGCATAACACAGGTTGTTAATGAGTCTTCCTCCAATCCAGACGCGCCGTTCTTCTTCATATAGTCCAGCTTCTTGGATTATTTGGTCAGCACACACATTGAATAGGTATGGTGAAAGAATACAACCCTGACTCACACCTTTCCTGACTTTAAACCAATCAGTATCCCCTTGTTCTGTCTGAACAACTGCCTCTTGATCTATGTAAAGGTTCCTCATGAGCACAATTAAGTGTTCTGGAATTCCCATTCTTCGCAGTGTTATCTGTAGTTTGTTACGATCCACACAGTTGAATGCCTTTGCATAGTCAATAAAACACAGGTAAACATCCTTCTGGTATTCTCTGCTTTCAGCCAGGATCCATCTGACATCAGCAATGATATCCCTGGTTCCACGTCCTCTTCTGAAACCAGCCTGAATTTCTGGCAGTTCCCTGTCGATATACTGCTGCACCTGTTTTTGAATGATCTTCAGAAAAATTTTGCTTGCTTGTGATACTAACGATATTGTTCTATAATTTCCACATTCGGTTGGATCACCTTTCTTGGGAATAGGCATAAATACGGATCTCTTCCAGTCAGTTGGCCAAAAAACTGTCTTCCATATTTGTTGGCATAGATGAGTGAGCACCTCCAGCGCTGTATCTGTTTGTTGAAAGATCTCAGTTGATATTCCATCAATTCCTGGAGCCTTGTTTTTCACCAATGACTTCAGAGCAGCTTGGACTTCTTCCTTCAGTACCATTGGTTCCTGAGCATATGCCACCTCTTGAAATGGTTGAATATCAACTAATTCTTTTTGGTATAATGACTCTGTGTATTCCTTCCAGCTTCTTTTGATGTTTCCTGCATCATTTAATATTTTCCCCATGGAATCCTTCACTATTGCAACTCAAGACTTGAATTTTTTCTTCAGTTCTTTCAGCTTGAGAAAAGCTGAGTGTGTTCTTCCCTTTTGGTTTTCCATCTCCAGCTCTTTGCACATGTCATTATAATACTTTACTTTGTCTTCTCGAGAGGCCCTTTGAAATCTTCTGTTCAGTTCTTTTACTTCATCAATTCTTCCTTTTGCTTTAGCTGCTCAACGTTCTAGAGCAAGTTTCAGAGTCTCCTCTGACATCCATCTTTCCTGTCTTTTCAATGACCTCTTGCTTTCTTCATGTGTGATGTCCTTGATGTCATTCCACAACTCGTCTGGTCTTCGTTGTCTAGTGTTCAATGCGTCAAATCTATTCTTCAGATTGTCTCTAAATTCAGGTGGGATATACTCAAGGTCGTATTTTGGCTCTTGTGGACTTGCTCTGATTTTCTTCAGTTTCAGCTTGAACTTGGATATGAGCAATTGATGATCTATTCCACAGTCAGCCCCTGGCCTTGTTCTGACTGATGATATTGAGCTTTTGCACTGTCTCTTTCCACAGATGTGGTCAATTTGATTTCTGTGCGTTCCATCTGGCGAGGTCCATGTGTATAGTCACCGTTTATGTTGGTGAAAGAAGGTATTTGCAATGAAGAAGTCGTTGGTGTTGCAAAATTCTATCATTCGATCTCTGGCATTGTTTCTATCACCAAGGCCATGTTTTCCAACTACTGATCCTCCTTCTGTTTCCAACTTTCGCACTCCAATCGCCAGTAATTATCAATGCATCTTGATTGCATGTTCGACCAATTTCAGACTGCAGGAGCTGATAAAAATCTTCTATTTCTTCATCTTTGGCCCTAGTGGTTGGTGCATAAATTTGAATAATAGTCATATTCACTGGTCTTCCTTGTAGGGGTGTGGATATTATCCTATCACTGACAGTGTTGTACTTCAGGATAGATCTTGGAACATTCTTTTGACAATGAATGCAACACCCTTCTCTTCAAGTTGTCATTCCCAGCATAGTAAACTATATGATTGTCCAATTCAAAATGGCCAATACCAGTCCATTTCAGCTCACTAATGCCTAGGATATCGATGTTTATGTGTTCCATTTCATTTTTGACGATTTCCAATTTTCCTAGATTCATACTTTGTACATTTCAGGTTCTGATTATTAATGGATATTTGCAGATGTTTCTTCTCATTTTGAGTCTTGCCACATCAGCAAATGAAGGTCCCAAAAGCTTTACCCCGTCCACGTCATTAAGGTCGACTCTACTTTGAGGAGGCAACTTTTCCCCAACCATCTTTTGAGTGCCTTCCAACCTTGGGGGCTCATCTTCCAGCACTATATCAGACAATGTTCTGCTGCTATTCATAAGGTTTTCACTGGCTAATGCTTTTCAGAAGTAGACTGCTGGGTCCTTCTTCCTAGTCTGTCTTAATCTGGAAGCTCAGCTGAAACCTGTCCTCTATGGGTGAACCTGCTGGTATCTGAATGCCAATGGCATGGCTTCCAGCATCACAGCAACACGCAAGCCCCCACAGTACGACAAACTAACAGACATGTGGTAGACAACTAAATTATCTCTGCCCAATAACAATTCATTTAAAATGTGTCAAAAATTAGGCAGTCTTTTGGGGTTACTAAACTGAAATCTGACATCTATATCTACTCCGTACATCACCTTGGTTAAGAATCATTAATAAAGAGACAGAAAGAGAATATACTTGAGGGAAAGAGAATATAATATTTGTAAAAGACTTCTTCAGTTCTAGGTAAATATAATGATTCAGTGATCAGAAACAAAACAAATGCTGACAAAAATATTTTTGGAAATTCCACCTATCTATTAAAACCTTGTTTATCTATTTGATTTATTATTCTCATTAAAGTCAATTACATAATACTTTTATATACAAAATGGTAAGCTGAGGTAGATAACAAATAGAGAGACGTGGGAGTTGTAAAGGAAAGTATGTTGAATTTTCAATCTTTACTGGTTTTGTGTGAGGTCCTCAACTCAAAATATAGTGTATGCATAATTCTACCTGAATTATCTAAAAGATCAATTATGGTTAACAGGTACTTTTATCTTAATAGCAAGTAGTATTAAAATTTACTATGAGGCTTGAAATTTTCTTAAATCGTAAAACATTTTATATAAAGGGGTCTTTGCTTGTCTGTACATTAATTCTTCTGACTCAACAAAATTATTAATGACATTTCAGATTAAAATTTTTTTTCTCTGATTTTTTTTTTTTTGCTTTCGATGATTTACAGAGCAAATTACTTTCTCATTAAAAATACGCATATTGTTTTGTGATACTGGTTGCCAACCCCACGACATGTCAACACTCTCCACTTCTTGACCTTGGGTTCCCCATTACCAGCTTTCCTCTCCCCGCCTACCTTCTAGTCCTTGCCCCTGGGCTGGTGTGCCCATTTATGGGCCTGTCTAATCTTTGGCTGAATGGTGAACCTCAGGAACGGTTTCAGTACTGAGTTAAAGGAGTGTCCAGGGGCCATCCTCTTGGGGTTTCTCCAGTCTCTGTCAGGCTAGTGAGTCTCGTCTTTTTTTGTGAGCTAGAATTTTGTTCTTCATTTTTCTCCAGCTCTGGCCAGGACCCTCTATTGTGATCCCTGTCAGAGCAGTTGGTGGGGGTACCAGGGCACCATCTAATTGTGTTGGACTCAGTCTGATGGAGGCTGTGGTAGTTGTGGTACATCATCAGATTTAAATTTTTTATATTAAACAGTCTCAAATTTCTTAAAACCAAAACAGTAGCATGAGTGTGAACCAATATTCTTGGGGTGTTTTGAAGCAGAGTTTAAGATGGCCCATTATAAGCTTTGAAATTTTATTCCAAATCCTATGTTGTAACTTACAAACTTTTATGTTTTATGTTCTTCTCATGATATATCCAGGATATATATATATAATCCCAAAGCATGCAGCATGTTTATTTCATGGCCTTGTCTAATTCTTATCATATAGTACCGTACACGGGGGTTTAAATTACCGGAGGATAATGAAGCCTTATTGAATAATATTCAACAAAAAGTCTTTCAGAAATCTTCATTTTTTATTTTTAAGAAGAATTTAATATTGTGTTTGAGGTTTTTAGGTGGATATGTTTAAATAAACTTTAAAGTTTATGTGATTTTTAATTTGGAAAAACTCATAAAAAAATCAATTAAAAAAGTTCTTTAATGACTATGATAAATTCACCAATCCTGTGACACCAACCCTGTTCCCTCTTCTAAATCTACTCCAGGCAATGGAGCCAAGAAAGATAATAAATAATCTTCATAATCTTACCAATAATGGTGAAAACCTTTAATGGATCTCAACCGATCTTAGAACAGAGTCCAAAATGCTAAGGCTTTTGAATAGAGACTCTATTCAAACAGTCTCTTCCTACTCAAACTCTTTCTCTATTCCAAGGTGTTCCAAGGTACTGCTATCTTGATTCTGTTTTTTTTTTTTTTTTTTTTTTAACCAACTATTCTCTTCGCCTGGGACAATTCCCCCCTCCACCCCATCTTTTTAAACCAGCTAACTCTTAAACATAACTACCTTTGAGAATCCTTTCATAACCTCTAACGGGTGAGTATACTATAATAATTCCTAGTACCTTCTACATAAAACACATAAACTATATGATAATTGCTTATTTACTTATCTCACGCCAGACTGAAAGCTCCATGGTAGGAAGGAACCATGGTTTAGTTGCTGTTTTGCTCACAGCATCAAACCTGGCACATAGTTACCCACTACTGTTGAGTCTATTCTAACTCACAGCGACCCTATAGGACAGAGTAGAACTGCCCCATAAGGTTTCCAAGGCTGTGATCTTTACAGGAGCAGATTGCCACATCTTTCTCCCACAGAGCTGCTGGTGGGTTTGAACCTTTTTGTTAGCAGCTAAGTGCTTAATGACTGTGCTGCCAGGGATCCTTCTCGCATGTTTAGGGCTAATATTTCATTTGAAAGCATAACACTTGATGTTTTACACTGAAACACAACCTTTAAACTGAAATCTACCTCTTCTGGGATTCTCTTATAGCTAATTTTATAGATAAACACAAATAATTAAATTCATTTATTACTTTGAAAACACAAGGATGGAAAAGACAAGGGAATAAATGAATCACAGATAACTTATGTAGACTGTGTTATTCACTGTGGTTTAGAGGGAAAAGAGCATGGCTTTAAGGTCAAAAAGGAGCCCATTCAGAAAATAATCTTATAATCATCTCACCTTAAACCTGGTCTTAAAGATGATTTTTGTACCACGATATTCTTGTTGCCATTGAACAAATTTCAACTCTTGGTGACCCCAAGTGGTTCACCATAGACCTGCACTCCATAGGGTTTTCAATGGCTTTAATCTTTAGAAGTAGATTGCCAGGCCTTTCTTCCAAGGCATCTCTGGGTGGATTGGAACCACCAGCCTTTTGGTTAGTAGCTGAGCACTTAACCCTCTGCACCACCCAGAGACTCTGGTACAGACATTACTATCCCTACAATTGTAGTGCACTGATATAACATGCTTCCATAAATTATCTTGCTTGAAACTAAAAATAACCTGATAAGACAGAAAAGACATAGATTATTATCAACTCCATTTTGCAAATGAGGAAATGGGGTCAGATAGCTAAGTGCCTTGTCCATACTACCCTGATTAATAGTGATGCTCAGTCTCACATGCTGTTTTCTGACATCTAGTGCTGCATTTTTTTCTCAGGTTATATATATATTTATACACTGTCTGCCATAATGTCAATTAAGACTAGGAACTCCTTGAAAGTAGTCAGTTCTATTATAACACAGCATGTGTTTCCAAAAATTGCCACACTTTGCAAAATTGTGCAGTAAGAACCACATGCTTATGAGCAAAATGGTATTAGGGGCACAACACTCAAAAACTTCTTCACTGACACACAAAAAATGATAGAAACCTAATAATGACAGCTCAGTTTTACGTATGCTAAATGGCTAAGAAATTTATAAATACTGTAGTAATTATGACACCATATCTTGAAAAGGATCTGAGGTTTGTGGAAGTGGGCACAGGACAGCTTGCAGCTTGTGAGTTATTATGAAGTGCTGGAAGGAGAGTTATCTGAAATCAGACAGAAAGTTTTTAAGATCAGATTTGGATGAGTGTGGCCAACAAACCTAGAGAATCCAGGTAGCCAGTGTGTGGATGTGTGTGTTTTGCTACACAATCTGGTTCAGCTGGGTAGTTTTCTGCTTTCATCTAGTGTTTCTCACAAAGAAATCACACATAAACATGAAGCTCACGTTATGCTCAAACTTCTCCTTAAAATATCAGATATGTTGGAACAAACTTGCATTTTCAAAATAAGCATTATAGAATAACTGTACTGTGGTTCTAGTCATCTTTGTATTCCCCACCAGGCATGTAACAAGTGTTCAATAAATGTCTTTTGATACTTGTTGTTGATTCCGGCTCATGGCGACTCCACGTTTCAGGGTAGAACTATGCTCCAGAGGTTCCAACCTTTGTCTTCTGTGGCACCTCTGGGTGGGTCCCAACTGCCCACCTTTCGGTTAGTAGTCAAGCGCTCAACCATCCAGGGACTCCATTTGCATACTTACAAGAAGTCAAAATTAGTATTCGGGGGGGGGGGCAGGGACAAAAAGCTCCATAAACGTATGGCAAAAAAACGTACCCCTCAAAACAGGGAAAATAAACTACCAATGGAATGGAATTATATTTCACACCATCCTGATAGTGAACATATAAGGTAGATATCTCAATTTTACAGATGAGAAAATTAAGGCTTTTAAAGGTCTCATAGCTAGTGGGTAGGTGCATAAGGTTTGCATACAGTTTAAGTCTAACGTGAATGCCTATGCTTTTGCCAGTTTAAAAAATATTTAATATATTAACTTATTAAATTCCAACTTAGGGAGGAGACAACTATTAAGTTATTACGCTCTCTGCAGCTTTTACTTACTTCTTTTAAAATACTTAAGTAAAATTATTCTTTTGAACACAAATGCTTTCAATTTTAGAAATAATTATTGTATAAATTGAAATCAGCCTTTAAAATTTACAAGTCTCCTCAAAGGGGCTTTTTAATCACTCGCCCCAAACCAAGAGTAAATAATTCTTTGGTGAATTCCCCTCCACTGTAGTAGAGTTGAATACACTAGGATAAATACATGAATGCTTCAACTTTCTGGAGACTTTTAGCAATTTCAACCATCTGGAACTGTTACCATCCCAGAGGTTAAAAACAAAAGGAAAGGGATTTAAACCTGAACCAGACAATAAAAACAGCAACACACCTAAATATAAATACAATGCACCATGATGTCAGTTCATTAAACAGAAGTAAACAAGAGTACTTTAATTGGTTGGTTATAAAACCCAAGTCACAGGAGCAAGAAACATAATTGTAGAGAAGAAAGGCGAAGAAAAATGGAGGAGAAACAGCTAAAGCAGCAACAAGGATTAGAGATAGCAATGGGTGTGGTAAGCAGGAAAGGCTCCAGGAACGGTAAGACAGGACAGTAGAGAACAGGCCTATGCACAAAAGAACATTAAAAACTATGAGGATTAGGCCCTGGACGCAGGCAATTGCACAGCTAAGTCTGTATTTATAGCACAGCACAAACTCTGAGGATCAGTAATCACTCAAGAATGCTTAAATATTTCACCTCTAAGATTGTGCAATGCAATTGGTGGGAGAAAGGGATTGAAGTGTTCAGTGAGTAGGAAAACTATTTACTAGTGACCCAATGGCATTATTTTATTATACCACACAATATAACAAAGGAGTCAGTGTTTAGTGTTTATTTGCAGTCATTTGGAAAAAAATCAATCAACATGGAGGTTCTTTCCCTATAAGACTAAATTTGATGATTAGCACTAAATTAAAAAAAAAAAGTTAATTTCTATCATTAGCTATTTAAAAACATGTAAATTACAATAAGTGTAATTTGTGAATAACTAACGTCATGCCTCTATTTCCTTTTCTTGGTATAGTACAAAGACTGGACTGGAAACCCAGAGACCTGTTTTCTAATTACAGCCAAGTCACAATAAATGTGTTGCTATTCATTTTTCTCTGGAATATCTTTAAAACAAGAGGTTACAACTAGGTATCTAGGGTTCTTTTCAGTTCTACAATTCTTCCTTGATGTTATGAACAATACATATCTTTAGGTAATTTAAATTTACCAATAATTGTCACAGGGAAAAAAAAAAACTACTTTTAAGCTCATTTTTATAGTATCAAAAGTACATGTTCTACTACTTCTCAAACTTTCATGTCCAAATAATCACCTGCAGATCTTGTCAAACTTTAGATTCAGCAAGTCTGAGGTGGGGCCAAAGATTCTGCAGTCCAGTAAGTTCCCAGGTGATACTAATCGCTGCTGGTCTAGGGACTGCCTTTTCAACGGGACAAGATAAGCAAGCTCAAATATTATTAGAGAATAGTGACTACGATCAGGAATAAAACACCGTAAGGAAAAGATGCCAGAAAGTTGTTTGATGAAATACGTCTGGGATTTGCCTTAATAAGGGAGGTGAGCAGCAGGTGGAAAAAACAAAGGTTTCAAGTTCTTAACTGAAGCTGAGTAATGAGGTTCATCGTATTACTCTACTTTTACATGGTCTGAAATCTTTCATAATAAAAGGTTAAAATCCCTTGGCTCAAAATACCAACACTAGCTTTCAGTTAAAGTGAAGAAAATTAACATGCCAAATCTTCTTTGTCCACTGAAATTTAAAAAGGAGAGGGGAAGGAAAGAGAGGGAGGGAGGGAAGTAGGGAGGGAGGGGAAAGGGGAAGGAAGGAAGGAAAGAAGGCAGGCTTTGATTAAAGTTGCAAGTGGTTACAATGTGAACCTTGAAAGGGTATACTTGTACTTCGGTATCTTAGACATAATTCAAGCTTTTAAAAATACTAACAATAGCTGCTTGCTTTTCTTACATTTTTTACTTGAAATTTGAGATGCACCTCATTCTGTATTTTCTGGGTAGGGATTGAGTTAAAAATCTTAAAATTGATTAAATGTCACAGTTGGTACGGAGAGTTTTATTAATGTCCAAACATTCTAATCTTAAAATTATAAAGTGTGTGCTACTAAGAACACTGTGGTATTTAATTACTGTGAGTAATTACAGTATTCGCAGTATCTTTGTAACTAGGCAGAAACATAAATTTAGGCTGTAGAATTTGAACAGTTCCTTTGAAAACCAACTACTGAATGACAAAACACTAAGCTCATGATAGGGGTGACCTCTGGGGAAGGAATGAAGTAGGCACTGCGATTCCAACCAGGTACAAGAGTGGTAGGTGCATAGTTCATTCTGTCTTTATACTTTTCTGTGTATTTGAACGCTTCACTTTGCGTTTAATGTGGGTAATCTGATACTCCTCCTAGCTTCAAATGTTGACTTTCATTTGCAAATTCTGAAACTAAAAAAGATAAATATGTTCAAAAGAATAATGTATAAAATTGAGATTTTTTGGTAATCAGTACACGTATTCTAATGCTGTGGCCTAAATTAATGTTTTTTTCCCCTGAATTCTTACACCAGATTTTCTAGAAACAAAATTCAGCTAAAATAGGAACATAAAGTATATTGGATTTCACTGAACAATTCTGTACCCTTTCCTCCTGAAAAAAAAAAAAAAATTTTTTTTCAGGTTTATGCTCCACTTTAAAACATTAAGGTAGCCCAGGAAATCTTGTTCAAAATCCTGAGCTACTCATGAGAATGTATTCTTCCTTTCATAGCCTTGAAAGCCTTTAAGTGCTAAATTTACCCACATTTTTGCACCAACTTTTAAAGATTTACGCATATAAAATCTCACTGCTAAGGGATTTCTAATTAAATGTTGTTGGGTGATGTTGAGTCAGTTCTGACTCAGTGATTCTATGCACAACACAACAAAACACTGCCCGGTCCTGCGCCATCCTCACAATCGTCGTTATGCTTGAGCTCATTATTGTAGCCACTGTGTCAATCCACCTTGTTGAGGGTCTTCCTCTTTTCTGCTGACCCTGTACTTTGCCAAGCATGATGTCCTTCTCCAGGGACTGATCCCTCCTGACAACATGTCGTGTGTATCTAAATACGTATCTACATTTTATTACTGGACTATCAAATAGTTGACTAACAAAACATAAGGCTAAATCAAAGTCTCCTTTCATTTGGCTTTGGGAGGCACCCATATAATTGCATTCTATGTCTTTTTAACAAACATTTAAAATAATTTTAAGATATTAACAAACATTTCTTCTTAGCAAGAGAAAACATATTAGGATAATATCTATTGTGGATAACTAAGTTTACGGACAAATCTGTGGCAGCCTGGAAACTTGGGACATCGTATTTTTTTACTTATACAGTGGTTTACCAATTGCACCGTATTTCTGCAATTATGCTATCTGAGCTTCATAATAATCCTGTGAGGCAGAGCAGAATTCATTGGCTCCGTTTTATAAATACGGAAACTGAGGCTTAAAAAAACAACTTGTCCTTTTCCTGGAAACTACAAGGTGATCCAAATGGAACTACACGAACCAATTAGGCTAATTACTGTAATTCGATTCTTCTTACATTAAGGAGTGGTGCTGATGCAACGGTTAAGTGCATGGGTGCTAACCAAGAGGTCAGAGGTTTGAACCCTCCAATGACTCCACAGGAAAAAAAAAACTGGCCTAGGAAACCCTATGGGGTAGTTCTGCTCTGTTCCATAGGGTCACTGAGTCAGAGCTGAGCTCACAGAACACAACATACTTTACATTAAGTTTGAAACTTTGAACTAAACGCTTCCAAAGTGTTGATGCATTCTAATACAACAGAATAATTTGTTAACTTTTCTGGCAGAGCAAAGGGTTTCTTAGCTATTTTCAAATGCTAAATTAGGTTTTCACATTTAACTGTTATGAATCTATTCTTTAAGCAGGTGCTTTGAAACCCATTTCCAAAATGAATTGTATTTAATGTTAACAAATCAATTTTCTCCCATTCATAGAAAAAAAAAAATCAAGTTTCTAAGTATTTAAGGTCCCAACATGCGTTATATAGCATGGCCTCTATTAACAAAGTAGCTGAGTCCTTAGAACACTTCACTTCACCACTAGCTAGCTTACCGTAGAGGTAAGACTATGACATATATAGGTATAGAAATTATGACAATGATGCTGATACTACTACTTCTATCATAAGCAATTTACCATGTGCCAAGGCCAGGGTTAATACATTCTACAATGTCAACAAAATTCCCACTTCACCGACTTGGTGTTTTGGAAGGACAGCTCTATTGGAACATACTGTGAAAGACTATAATATGCCACATTCCCTGGGCTGGAAGAAATTTCATTTCTGGTTATCTCCATCAGGGAAATACATCGAACTCTTCCCAGCTCAGCAATTGGACCAACCCGATTACTTGCACACCTCGAGACTTTGTTTCTCCTTCCAAGCCAACCCCATATACAAGGAATTATCTGAAAAAGCAGAAAAAAATCTCGTTTCAGGTCTAACCACCCCCCAAAACTGAGAAAAACTGAGCTTATCCTAAAATCCTCCTCAACCAAGTAACTTCTCTTAAAGAAACTTTGTTAAATTGTTATTACTCATTAACCACTGTATTTTTTTTTTTTTAATAGACTAATTTCATGTTGCTAGAGTGGTTCTGTACTAAAATGCTATTTTAAGAAGAAAAAACATGGGCGATCACCTAGCTTTCAAACCAACCCCGTGTTGCTGGAAGTAAATGTAAACTCAATAAAATTTTTATTTACTATTTCTTGGAGGTGACTGAATTATCGTATGAAGTATAATTCATTTAAATGTGCCTCATGCTGCTTCATTTATTCTTTTATTCTAATTCATGAATTTTGCATAACTGTCAGGTATTTTATAATAAAACCTAAGGAACATGAATATACCAGTTTAGAAAAAGTAACCAAAAATATTTTGAATATAAATAGCACCCTAATAAACCAAAATCCAAACTCACTGCCACTGAACTGATTCCAACTCACAGAGGCCCTACAGGGCAGAGGAGAACTGCCCCATAGGGTTTCCAAGGAGTGGCTGGTTAAATTCGAACTGGCGACATTCAGGTTAGCAGTCTGAGCTCTTAACCACCAGGGTACCATAACAGCAACACTTTAAAAATTGCAAAAGTAACAATTTTTCCAGTTGTAAAATGTAAATTACTCTAAAACTTTTTAAATACCTGAATGAGTATTTGCCTTCCCACCCAAGGCAAAAAGTATATGATATGCTACTTTCTTTATAATAACATCGTTTTTTTTTTAACCTCACAAGGTAGTCTAAGATTAGTAGGAAATCTTTAGCAGACACAAAAGATGAAAGATGAAACTGCAGCAAGAGAGCATGGCAAATCCAAAAGATCTATTAGTCCATAAATCTACTAGAAGAAACAAACAAAAAAACCAAAAAAAAAAAAAAAAAAGAATTAACAAGCTACAACAAAAGTTATGTAATTAAAGCTGTAGATTATAACAGGGTGGGAAATGTTTAATACATGTCCTCCTAAAAAGCAGTTATCATCTTTCAAATTAAAAAACAAACCAAAAAACCAAGAACAAAACAAAACAAAACCCAGCTGGCATATTTTCACGGCATCTAGATTTATTTATGGTATAAAGCCATAGAATTGTATTATTACTCCTTTCCCACCCTGGCAGAGAATAAACATGAATTCAGAAGCACAGTGGGGTGAAAACAGAGAAGAGAAGAGAGAAAAGGCAGCAGAGAAAGACAGAAAAGGTGAATACAGAGCTACAGAAGTGTTTATTGAGCATGCTACAGAGGTAAGCAGAGTACACACAAAAGGAAATTAAACAACCATCAAACCTCCCAACTTTGTTAGAAAATTAATTTTTAATTGTGCCGCTTTCAAACTATACTGAATTTTACATTTCTAAAGATGTAAAAACTCAACTAATAGAAAATATACATGACCATTCTGTCTACATAGATAACAGAATCTATGAATCTTGAAACTAAGTACATCAATTTCAAAAAGTATTGGTCATTTAAACAGAATCAACAATTCAGATTGACAAGAACTGTTCAAATTAATTTGACCTGTAGATTCTGAGCCATGTTTTTATTAAAGTCAGATCTATTCCTAAATACAAAATATTTTGAAGATTTATTAAAACTGAATATTACAATGCAAGGTAAATTAAGACTAAAGGCACATAAACTTTGGTCCCACCTGGTTGTCAGTTTTAGAAAACTGCCACAAAATTAATCTTCCTGCAAATTTTCGCAGTACACTTTCTTTATCTTTGAAAAATACATGCACCAGTTCCTGAACTAGCTAGACCAGTCTGCACATGCTCAGAAATCCACAACCATATTCCAAATCTTAATTACAAACTAAAGATGGCAATATATATTTAAATGCACATAAGTCATGTCAACTTCAAAAACATCTACGAAAAATATTCAGCCACAAACAAGACATTACTTAGTGCTGACATTTATATGATACGTCCCACAAGAGTGTGTACAAAAAGGTTAAGATTCCACAATGCTTTCCACATAGGGCTCAAACTTACAGAAATCGCTTTGTTGTCTTAAGAAATTAATACTCTGCATCTTGTTAATTTTAACTAATGCCTACATTCATAACTGAATCTAGACCAGAACTGTGAGATACAAAAGGCCAATGTTTTTTTTTTTAAAGCAATAAAGCCTATGGTAGTAAAAACTAAAAATGCTGTTTTATTCTTTCAATATCATGTATATTATTTGATTAAATGGAAAGAAACATGACAAGCCAATAATTAAAAGTTCCAAGCAGGAGAAAAAAAAAAAAAACTTAACCTTTTTACACACCCCTGCCTAAACATATTTTAATTCCCATGTAACAATGTGCCCTAGACAACCAATTTCTCTTTTCTAGTAAATGCACAATAGCAACACTAGTTTTCCTTTTTAAGGCACGTATGTCAACTAAGTTGAAAAAAAAGTAAAATTCAACTGAAATTTTAGACAGTAAAAATGGCTTCCCTATAGAACAGATGAAATACAGCAGTTAATAACTCTGCCTTTATGTATGCCATTTTCATTTTTATAACCAAGGAATGATAACAGCGTGGAAAAAAAAAAAAAAAATGAAAACAACAACAAAAAAAATCAAACTCTGGTCCCGACTTTTCTGAACAGTCAATAGGTGATAACACCAAACAATGTGATTCACTCCCAATCTTCATCTCCCCCTTCTTAAATTGTTGACTTGGAGAAAGACACTCTCAGATGATGGTTTTCGCCAAGGTTATAATTATGAAGATCGATCAAGGCCTGGATAGCTTCTTCCACCGTTGCCATCTGAAGAAGAGCCATTTTGTGATCTCTTCTGAAACAAAATTATGAAATTAGATACTTTATAAGAAAAAATACAAAAAGCTTAAATCAGTTTTCTCCATTCTACAATCAAAAATTTCTATAAACAAAAAGAATAAAAACTACTTGAAGAAAACTTTTACTTCTATTGAGTCATTAATTTAAAGACAAGGAAGCTTGCTTACTGAAAAAACTTAAATGCTTTCACAGTGCCCCCAGTGTTAGCAAACAGTGTTCGTAGATCCTCTTCTGCTACTGAAGGACTAGGAAAATTGGAGGAAAAAATAGGTAAAGATTAATGATAAAATTTATATATTTAGTTTTAAACTTCATGTCCTTAAAAACCTTTAGCTTAAATACTTACGGGATATTAGATAGGTGAAGGGTTGCAGACGGAGGAAAAATGTTCTGAAAATTTTTGGATCCAGGTTTCTTAAAACGATGCAATGGGGAATTACCAAAATCTTTTGTTAGCCCTTGATCATCAAGTCCCTCTCGAGGTAGTTGTACAGTCTGATGTTTAGAGAGAGTAACACGAATAATTTTCCCATACATTTTTTGTCCATTAAGATGGTTCATGGCTATAAAAAGAAAGGATACCTTTTAAAAAACAGTACCTACAAAGTTCAAAACAAAACGGATTCTCATTTAAAAGTAATAGTTTAAAAATCTGAATTTTTATATGGCTTTAAAATAAATCATGAGTTTACCATAGCACTGGTGGCACGGCAAACTCAATTTTCATTTGCACTAGACATAACAGTTTGGCAAACAAAAACAGCTTCTTTCATAGAATGAAAATCTTGATTATGAGCCTCCAACAATCCTGCTGCTTCAGGCGTGTTCATTATCTCAATAAATCATACGTAATTCCCAAGAAAGAAACTTTAGCAGTCATCCTTAATGCTTTTTCTCCCTTCTGTTCTATGTCGTAACTACTAAGTCCTGTGATTTTCTTTTTCCTAATTATCTCTTAAATTCATGTTTTCTCCATTTCTTCACTTTTCACGGACATTGTTTTTGATCTAGATAACTCAGTCTCCTAATTTGTCTTCCTAGTGAATCTTTTCTCCAATCCATTCTCTTTACAGCAGTTGGACTGACCTTTCCTAATTTCAACTCTGATCATGTCATTTCCTGCTTAAAACCCTTAGGCATAGTCTAAAGTCATTCTTTAACATGGCTATACCTTTTGCAGTCTGACTCTTAAATATCTCGTCATCCTTTTAACAGATATTCATTGATGATGTGTAATACCAACCACTCACTGTGCTAGCGCTGGGAATAAAGTAGTTAAGACAACGTACTATCCCAGCCTTCGTGGAACTTATAGGATCTTAGCACTATACTCCTCGCACTTTATGCTTCAGCTACACAGAACATATTTCCTCAAACTTAGTATGAGTTTTTCTTACCTTTAGTCCGATGTACATGTTGTTCTATCACTAACAACTTTGCATCTCCTTAAACTTTCCCTATTAATCTCATCCTTTAACGTCACATTCTCAGGAAAGCCTTTCTTCATCAGCTGGAAAGGTCTGGAACCTCACTAAATACTTCTCATGTAGTACTCTAACTTTTTAAATTCATCATAATTTACAGTAGTTATATCCTTCTTCAGACTGTGAGGAACAGGAAAGCAGGAACCACTTGTCCCTACCCCAGCACACAATACAGTGCCTGACCACAGAATGATATGTGCCTACTTCTTGAGTAGCTGTTGGGTTATTTTTTAAATGAATGAACCAGTCCGAGATTAGAGTTACATGTATTTTTAACTTTCAAAGCCAATACATACACATACTTAGAAGTTGATCAAATATCCTACGCCAGAATGATATGATTGCCATTTACTTTACAGTACAATTTGATAGGTATGATTTAATAGGTTAAAGTCTGCTTTGAGTAAGAACTAAATAAATTTACTTCAGAGATGGCAGCTACATGTTAAAAACAGTTGGGGCCATTTTTAGGTAGTTCTTGAAAATACGAATTGAAGAAACCTGATAATTACTTTATCATAAGAAACAAGTTTTTTGCTTTTGTTGGAATTCATTTATTTAAAATTTTGGAAAGCAGTTTCATTCAGAAAATATCTGACTTAAGAAAATAACACTATTATCAATTAAAAAGACTTTAAAAAGTTTTTTTAAAAAACTTCAATGTTTGTAAATTTTAAAACTTTAGTTTAAAAATGATTTACTATGGCTTCTAAGACTTGTAATAATCCCACTCACATTTAAAAATTACTGACTATATCTCAACAATTTTGCTTACCATTTTTTTCTCCCATTCTATACTTCTTAAAAATAAACACACCCACCTGGTATATCATAAACGGTGAGTGTTTCCAAATACACTGCCATGAAAACCAAAAAGAATGAGAACAGGGCCCAGAAACAAGGCACATTAAATTTCTTTTAGTCTCACTTTTCTCAATAGCATGCTCTGGTTTTTTGACAATGTTGAGTATGTGTATGTGTTCTGAAGGCACTGGTGGTATGAATATGTGTTTTCATGGTCATGTACTTCAAGAAAGGAAAATAAAATCTATCCTAGCAGCAATGAGAAACAGCAAATTATATACTACTACACATAGTCCAAAAATTATAAATCTTGCTGTAAGAAATCAAAGCGCTGGTATAAAGACCTTACAAAAATTGAGGGTAAAAGGTATACAAACATAAGAACGCTATGAATTAAAAAGCACTCATTTAAAATAATTGTTACATAAAACAGAAACAGCCAGAAGATTTGCTTAAATTCTACCACAAGCAAATCTCGACCATGATGATTCTGCATCCATTTTTAACACAGTGAGGGTAAATGCCACTCACACCTCACATGGTGATTAGAAAAAAAAATGAAATATTCGAGTGTTTTGTTAACTATGAAGCATTATAAGACGCTATTACAAATAAAAACAATGGCAATGACCACTCCCACCGGAGTATAAAGTGTACATAAACAGAGGAAAAGATTCACCAAGTACCTATTATGAGAAAAATACTTTCACATTTAAACAGGTATCTTCATTTAATAAATAGAGAATCAAATGGATAGTTTTATACCTTGTCTGAGCTGCCAAAATAGATGGTAAGAAACACTGAAAGTCAAACTTCTGATTCCAAAGCTTAAAATCAGCCCAGTACACTGTTTGTATACAAGTCTCATTTAGATGTAACAGCAAAACCACACCGATCCTTATTTTAAAAACTGACAAATTAAAAAATTTACAATATGAATACAGCCAGTCAGAAGTTACCATCATCTTGAATTTCAATGAATGAAATTATAAAAACTAAGCATATACTGACATTTATAGTCAATGACATTGTAACAATGCAGTTGTATTCTAGGTAAATGATTTGACTTTGTGTGTACAATGCCAAATCAGATGCTTAATTAAAATCATCAATTCCATATGTAAGGAATAAAATGTACTAAAGTACATTTTAAGATTTCAAAAGTGATTAGCAATAGTAATGGATAAGACAGAGAAGGGGATGGGCATTTGGGAAAAGACATGGAAAGGGAAGGTGAACACACAGGGGAAAGGATGGAATAGGGGAAGGACACAGCAACGCAGAAGAAAAAAATAAGGAACTGGAGACCAAAAAAAAAAAAAATCTGTACGGAGGAAATGCAGGAACTTGGTCAGGAAAATGGTTGGTTTACAAAAAAAACTAAGTAACAGTTATGATACATGTTTTTCATTTTCTAAGACTCTGGTATCTCTAAAAGACAGTTTCCACGCGAAGCTTCCCATTCATCAGTTTAGCCAAAAAGAAAAAATGCTTATATAAATGAATTCAGATAAATTAAAACAATACAGCATTAATCAGGATTCCAAAGACTATAAAGAACAGTTAATTTCTGTACAGGGAGAAATCAGCAATGAAAACCACTAAGAAGGATCTCTAATACAAATGCTATAATTCTTATTTGTGAAATTGTTATTGTAATTTTGGAGCGCAAACCTTTTTCCAGTGGACTACACTTGAGAAAAACGACCGGAGGCTGGCAGGAAAACACAAATATGCTCATCACTACAACCATTTATATTAAGATATGAAAACTGCAATGACATTGAAGCCCTGGCTATCAAAAAAATAAAAAATGATCTCTTACAGGCATAAGACACTTTGTTGTTAGACACAGATAACACATAGTACCACCTTACCAAGTTGTGATTGATTTCCATCAGCCATCTGTATTAGCGCACTGTCTTTCTTATTGTACAAAATCTTCACACGCTGCACATCTCCATAAACACCTTTTTTGGAGCCACAGAGAGGTAATCCAAAAATGGAATTAATTTTAAGTGCAAGTCATCTAAAGCTTATCTTTCTGACATATCAATGAAACACTCAGACATCAACATGATCACTCATTCAATCTCATCATTCTCACAAATGAATAAAGAAGATCAAGATTTTGAACAGTGAATTTTGAAAAGAATAATTTTTGATAAACCCTCAAAGCTATGTGAATGATATTAAATTAAAGACCATGCAAAATAAATCAGCATGCATTAAAACAAATTTTGTGTCTATGGAGAGTTTTAAATAGCAAAGAAAAATAGCAAAAGATTTACTATTCAACTTTAAGCCAAAGTGCTAGCTACAAATAAGAATTAAGGTGAAACAAAAATCAAATCAATAATAAAAGTATAGTGCTAACAATAACATACCGAAGAGGGTAAACAGACTTTGGGGCGTAACCATCTTTAGAAGGAGAGAAGAGCAAGCAGCGTAAGACAAGAAGAGAGAAGAGTCGAGGAAGAGCGGAGATGAACAGATCATCCATAACGAAGGGTGGTTCCCGCAGAATGGTGAGGTGGTCATGGATCATGGTTCAAGGCGGTTAATTGGGGCAAGTTGGTCCGAGGAACATTTGTTCAAGCACAGAAGCATGAACATAGGGAATGGAGACAGGGAATGAAGACAAGGACAAGGAAAATAAAGGATAAGACAGGGAGGGGGGTGGGCATTTGGGAAAAGACAAGGAAAGGGAAGGTGAACACACAGAGGGAAGGATGAAATGGGGAAGGGAAACAGCAATGCAGAAGAAAAAAATAAGGATTTGGGGAACAAAAAAAAAAAAATAAAATATAGGTCAGTACATAGGAAATGCAGGAATTTGGTCAGAAAATGGTTGGTTTATGTACTGTACAAGAAAAACTGAGTAAAATGTAGTCATCCAAGACAAATATGGGTAAAGTACATCTATATCAAAGAGTAAATTACAGCATTTCATCTCAACATAGGGGAGGAAAGCATGCATAGGGAATTTTAAACTTTGAACTTTAACTGCATAAGCATGGCTGGTTATGAAATGCAGGCAAAAGTCTTAAAATAAGAACAAAGGCACTCTGATCCAAACATTTTACATGCAGAACTGTGAATGACAACAGTATTAAATGATAAAATATGCTTAATGTTTACATTAACAGAGGCCAATTAAAAATGAAACAAATATTTAAATTAGACATCAAAAACTGATACACTGAACTTCCCACATTTCATACCAGCTTTCATAGCAATCAAAATAAAATATATCAGACATAAAATGTACAACTAAAGAAAACAACTTAGCAATAGACTTCATTTAACAAGAAAGGGAGGAGGGAAAATAAAGTTGGAGAATATTTTTAGAAGACAATGACTAATTTAAACTGCAAAGAAAAAAATTACTAAGAAAGACTGGAAGAGTGCCTCGTCAAGATCTTTGGAAGAACCTTCAAAGAAAAACGTATTAGAGTAGTTCACATAAAATAAGATTTAAAAAATGCAATGACACATAAGCATGAAATGAACAAGCAAATAATTAGAAAAGGCAAAGGGCAAAACTTTTACAGTTAAATCTGCAAATTAGATCACATTTGCTTCTGAGAACAACAAAAAAAAGATAAAAAGCCAAACTACAGTACTTCACCATATTTTTCTTAGGAAAAATAGGTAGTTAGATTAAAAATAATAATAATAATATATATATAGATATAAAAAATAAAGTATTACCTAAACAAGTACGTAGATTTTATTCAGAAACAGAAACATACAGAAAATACTCTGACTAATGAATGTACATAAAAAGAAAGGCAAGTGCAAAATGATATAAACATGAAAAACTTTCACGAATGAAATGAAGTTAAAGGATAAACATTAGAAAATTAATGCACTAACCTCTTCGTTTAAATTGCTAACCAACAGGACTGTATTGCCACCAGCTGAGACTCCAGGCATACCCACTCGGCCAGCGGCAGCTGCAGCAGCTGCTGCAGCAGCATTTGGAATAGCCAAAGGACTCAGAGCTCCTGGAACAGCTGCAACAGGAAGCCCTAATTTTAAAATAAAGCATATTTTACGAAACACACACAAGTCGTTTACAAAAACCAATTTAACCATGATGGCTGGCTGCAACGGCTTACGGCTGGCTGACCATTCCAAATGGTTCCTGAAAGTTAATTTTTATAACATTTAGAAAAATGTATCCCAATATGCAGTAATTAGAGAAAAATAACTGGCTTCAGAGAAGCCATTAATTATTAGAACTAAAGTACCTACCTGTATTTTTTTAAAAAGTATGTAGTAATTCATTTCCTATGAAAAAGCAAACAAAGCATAAAAAAATACATTGCTTCCAAGTCAGAGACTTGAAAATTTACTTTCATAGTTTATAGTGAGAAGCCAAATATAAAAAATTATCTCTAACGTAACATATATTTTTTCTAAAATTGCTACCTTCTTCATAAACTCCCACTTGGAATAATATAGTTACAGCTTATGAAAAACGTACAGTCTAAGGCTCTTGAGCTCCTAGAGGCAAAACACCACAAACATCATTATTTCAATGACCTAAGGAAAATCTTATCGAAATTTATTTGCCTATTAAATTCCACACTCAAGTAGTTACAATGAACACAAGTTTCTCAAAAACACGTTCCCAGTAGAATGTGAAGACCTCACTACAGGAAGCAGACCTTCTCCTTCCGATTTTCCTACCCTTTGCCAACCAGTTTTAACACTTATTTCTATTGTTCCACTTTCTAGTCTTACTTTTGTCCTATAATCTTTAAATAATTGTATCTTCAGTCATTTTTTCTATACAGAATACCCTTCTGTTTGAGTGCTTCTCAATTATCAATGAACTCAAAATCTTTTCATCTCTTAAATTCTTACATATCAGCTTATTTCTCAATATTAATTCACTAAAAAAAATGAACCATATTGTTCCTTTTTACCTTTCTATGAGAAAGGAAAAAATCTCCAACCTAAATGAAGTTGACTTCAGAACATACCTGGATAAAATTGGCCCTTAACACTGTGGTCCCATAAGTTGAAGTTTTATTTCTTCTCTTTTCAGTCTTCTTGTGTTTGTCAAGAGGAATTGTTATCTTTGGTTTCAAATATTCTTTTAGTTATCTTTTCGATTTTTTTACTTTATGGAAACTACTATAACCTGTCATTGGCAGTCTGAAGCATTCTTTAGTATCATAATTCTTACCCTCTTTAGTTTTTTACTTAAAAATATTTTCCCTCCAATCTCCTCTTAGTTCTGTTTGGATCATTTCTGAGGATTCCATCAGTGAAATGATACGTTTCTTTTGCTCTGGATGAGTTTATTTTACATTTTTTACTCACATCATTTTTTAAGATTCCCCTCTTTTTTCTTACTTTTCCATTTTTCTGTTTGGAAATTTTCTAACATATACAAAAGCAGAGATGAGAATAATGAACCCCCAATGAGCCAGCACCCAGGTTCAACAATTATTAACTCATAACCAAACTTGTTTGATCTACTCACCCACTTTCTTTTTAAAGTAAATCCCAGAGATAAGGATCTAGTGTATAAAGATGCATTCCTAATTCCTAAGAATTCACTCATAATAACTTTGTTCTTGCATAGCTTCTATTATTTTTTAACACTGTTCCTCAGAATTTTCAGATAACTTTAGCTGAATACACATAGCATTCCACTGAAGTTTACCCAGCAGAGATTTATTTAATAGCAGCAGAAACTCCTGATTTATTTATACTGTCAAATCATCCCTCTGTTTTCTTGCCTTTAATTGGTATTTATTTAACTGGCAAAATACCATCTTTTATTAGAAAAAGTAACAAAACTCTATTAAGTTCCTTGGTCTTTAATGGTATCCACTTGACAGCAAAAAAAAAAAAAGTAATGTGGCATGCAGAAGAAAACAAATTCAGTCCCCAGAGGTGCCTCAGAAGAAAGGTCTGGCAATCTATTTCTGAAAAATCATCCATTAAAAACTCTATGGATCGGTTCTACTCTGACACACATGGGGTCACCACGAGTCCTAATCAACTTGAAGGCAACTAGTTTACTTGGTCATCAAGCCTCAAATTTCCTTCTGACAACAGGTGTCTTTTTTTTGAAATCTACTAAAGAATTCTGACCAGCTCTCATGCACGATAAAAAACTATCAGTTTAACTTCTGGTTTCATTTCATGAGGTGATTATCAGAGCCCATTAATACAGAAAAACTACTGATAACTAGTTATAATTATTCACCAAAATTAAAATATTCTTAAAAAACTGCCTAGTCCCTAAAATTTTCTCTGTTCTTACCACCATTTCATATTTATTGTAATATTCTGTATATCCTACAACTAATCTACTATAAGTATCTTGAACTTTGTATATCACAGTGATGCAGTTCTCAAAACTTTTTGGTCAGGGTGCCCCTTTACACTTATAAAAATTACCGAGGACTCCAAAGTGATTTTGTTTTATCTATATATATTTGTATCTGCATCTTTTGTTATCTGTGGGTTATGGTTGATATTTATTGTATCAGAAATTAAAACTGAGAACTTTTTAAGGCACAAGAACACATGATCACATATCCATTAGCTTTCAGAATGATGTAGAAAACTCTATTGTACACTAGTGAGACAATGAGAGTGAAAAAGCAAATAACATTTCAGTACCACCATGAAAACAGTTTTCCCGTTGTAGACTCCCTGAGAAGGTCTCATGGATTCCTAAGGATCTTTGGAAACATTCTGCAAATCGCTGCCATATACACTTGGTATGATGCCTTGTGTATACATATGAGCTCAAAAAATACTATGGGATAAAAAAAGATGCATTTATTCATGTCAAAGAAAATGCTATCATATTTAACAGACACGTTTAATAAAGAACGTTGAGGAATGCAGTTGGATTATACCCTATGACACTCTGAAAATGTATAGCTCTAAGTCATCTATTACGCCTTTCCCTGTTGCTGTCCCCAGAAAAACTACTAACAAGTGTAACATACTCAAAATATCTACTTAAATTCAACATACCAATCTAAACACAACAGTGTAAGGTAAACACTTCATTTTGCAGAAAGTGGTTTCTTCTAAAATATCTATCATGCAAATACACAGTTCATAAAATTAATTTAATGAAAATTACCAAAAAAATTCCAAAAACTTATGGGGGAAAAAAAACTTGCAATACTCAAGACACTGAGTTA
Source organism: Elephas maximus indicus (assembly GCF_024166365.1). NCBI lineage: Eukaryota > Metazoa > Chordata > Mammalia > Proboscidea > Elephantidae > Elephas > Elephas maximus. The sequence goes on from NC_064821.1 coordinate 143,967,643, forward strand.
AGATAAATTTCCTTCTTGAAGTACAAGTTTTAAAAGGGATAACTTGGTGGCACAGTATGATTTAGAACACCAAGCCTTACCACAGAAAAATGATAACTGAGAAAAACATTTTAAAAGTCTAGGCGAACACTCTTTTTAGGGTGGTAAACTTGACAATTTTTTAAAAAATGCCAGAGAACATCATTAATTTTATGAATATTGTGTTTTAGTAAAAATATGACTACAATTTTGCTAGTGAGAAAAACGTGGGCTCAAATAGACGCAATCTACCTCCTTCTAGTAAGGATGCTGAAAACCCTGGTGGCGCAGTGGTTAAGAGATTGGCTGCTAACCATAAAGGTCTGCAGTTCGAATCCACCAGGCGCTCCTTGGAAACCCTATGGGGCAGATATACTCTGTCCTACAGGGTTGCTATGAGTTGGAATCGACCCGACAGCAATGGGTTTGGTTTCTTTGGTTTAGTAAGGCTATCTGAGAGCTTACCTGGAAGTAGAGTATAAGCTCTCAGTGAGGGCCCCACCATTGTTATCGCTGTCCAAATGCTACTTCATAGTCTCCTTACTTTCCAATTTATTATTCTGGGCTATCGTGCTACTAAGTCAGGTGATCTACTCATCTGCCAAATGATCCTTCTTCATTTTAGGCAGCCAAAGCATGAGGGGCACTCACTGTTTATCCTTATGCTACTAGAGGTATTTTTCTTCATTATTTCTTCTTCTGGGCGGATAACTTAGAAAAACTACTCAAGCCACCTTTAGGCAGCTATAAATCATTGGAGCAATCTAAATTTTCAAGGAATTTTAGAGCCCTACACACCACAAAGGACAGGTTCATAGTGACCCTACGAACAGGGTTGCTGTGAGCTGGGACCAACTCAAGAGCACACAACACAAAGACAGATTCTACCATTTCCCTCATTATACTCTTCTTTGATAAATTTTGTCAATGAATAAAACTTCTTTAGATTTAATACGTTTTTGTCCAATAAAAATATAAAAACCTATAAAATATTTCATGATAGTCTTTATAACAAAATGATAAATTCTGAAGAAACCTGTAGTATATTTCTGATACAAATGCTAAATTCCAGCTGTAAAACAATAAATGTACCATCTTTCCTTTGAAAAATTATAAAACGTTACATGCATTATATATATACACATTGGTTCCAATGGATTGTTTTTAGTGATAAAATAATTCTAACTGTATAATTTACACCTTTAGCTAAAGCAGCAGCATGGTAGGAAAAAAAAAAGTTTATGCATATTGAGGAGCCCTGGTGGCACAGTGGTTAAGTGCTCGGCTGCTAACCAAAAGTTCTAGCCCACCAGCTGCTCTGCAGAAGAAGGATGTAGCAATCTGCTTCCATAAAGATTTACAGCTTTGGAAACCCTATGGAGCAGTTCTACTCTGTCCTACAGGGTCACTATGGATTGAGATCGATTCAGTGGCAGAAGGTTTGGGTTCTTGGTTTAGTTATGCATACTGAAGATGGATGACAAAAATTCCTGTTATAAGACTGTTGTAAGGAAAAGGTAATCTAAAAAGGCTTCATGAACTGCCAGATGCTGAAGAAAAGGAAGGTGTTACAGGGATCCTTTTCACGTGAAATGATTCTCATTAGCCAGGTCACCCACACATTTTGAATGATTCAGCAATTTTATAAATATACAACATTGGTTCTGACACTGTATTATTTCTAATCCTTCCTCCACTGAAACTGATGGACACAAAGCCATGTCTATGATATAGACTCAAAGTTCCAAAGTCCAGAGACAAAAATATGAATTATTTACCCTTCTTCTCCCCTCTAGGTCGTATTTCATTGACAAACCAAGGCATCCTGAATCTTGCCCATTTTTACTTGCTGGAATACTGAAGAATTCCTTCACTTATTCTAAATCATTTATAAATTTTATCTAATTTTTAAATAAATTTTATTTTAGAATGGTTTTAGATTTCTAGAAAAATTGCAAAGATACTACAGTCTCCATTTTCCCCTATTATTACTACTTAGATTAGTATATTTGTTGCAGTTAATGAACCAGTATTTACACACTAACATCTATATTTTATTTGTATTTCCTTAGTTTGTACCTAATATCTTTTTTATTTTTTCCAGAATGCCATCCAGGATCCCATATTACATTCAGTTGTTCTGTTTCCCTAGATTCCTCCTGGTTGTGAGAGTTACATGTGAAGATTTTTAGGATGGAGAATTTGTTTTACCTTATTTCTCATTCTAAAACTCCTATCCTAAGCCAACTGCTTCCCGTTCAAGACATCTGGTAGTTGTTAGTCTCATACACAGGATTAGTGGTAGGACTCAGTGGTCCCTTCTAATTCCTGAAGTATGGAAGAAGGAAGTTTTTACTTTATTTCTTGATTGGCAAAAGAAAATGTTACTTTTGACAAGAATAATTGTTATTCATTATAGTACATTTCTCCTCTTCCATCAACCTTCCCTTCAATTCCTATTTTACCTCTGAAATCCATTCTCTTTTCTAATCATTAACAATTGCATTTTTATTCAACTTGTTCCTTAGACAAACTTTTTAATTAGAAGGTTGCTTTGTCCTAATGACACTTCTCTTATAACCCTCTCAAAAAACTCATTTTTATCTCAACGAATCCTTCTTCAAAGAGAAGAAAAAGGATGCATTATTCAGCACTCTTCCCCACTACACACTGTTACTTGCAGGCTGTTCTAGCATCATCAATTTGGCTGACTTCTAATATCAACACCATCCAATCAGACCACCCTCTTCTTATTAAAATAGCCAGCAACTGCCTTTATTTCTCTCTTCACCACAAGCCTGTTAATTCTGGTCTCTCAATTTTTTTAAAAACCTCTACTTTGATGATTTTTACATCAATTCACTTTAACACGTTTTCATTTTTGCCAATTTCTAACACTTAAATTTATTTTTCTGACTTCATTCTTCAACCTCCTTGATCCTCCTACTCCCACAGAACCACTGAAACCACTTTTGGCCTTTACGGTAGACAGTTTCCTTTCTCATCTCCCTTGGATTTACTTTACAAAGCAGCCTGAGCCTTCTGGACCACCATTTTGCTCACATACTATTATCCTTTCATGCTCTGCAATGCAAGACACAGATAAGAAAGATTTTTGATTAATGATAATCATATTATGGTTACCAAACCAAAACCAAACTCATGCTGTCAAACTGATCCCAACTCACAGCAACACTACAGGATAGAGCAGAACTGCCCCACAGGGTTTCCAAGGCTGTAAATCTTTATGGAAGCAGGCTGCCACATCTTTCTCCCATGGAGCAGCTGGTGAGTTTGAACCGCCAACCTTTAAGTTTGTAGCTGAGTGCTTTAACCATTGTGCCACCAGAGCCATGTCATTATTTTAGAAATACTATGGTAATGATGGAGCCCTGGTGGCTCAGTGGCAAAGAGCTCTGCTGCTAACCAAAAGGTCAGCAGTTTAAATTCACCAGCCTGCTCCTTGGAAACCTAACGGGGCAGTTCTATTCCATCCTATAGGGTTGCTATGAGTCAGAGTCAACTCAACAGTAAGATTTGTTTTGGTTTTATGGTAACCTTTGAGATGACATGACATGATGTCAAGGATTTCCTTTAAATACAATGGAAAAAAATGAGTAGATAAAGCAAGTGTGGGAACTACTGAATTAAGATGATGGACATACAGCATTTACATGATGATTATAATCTGTGGATTACACAGTTTTTTTTTTAAATTACCATGTGAATGACCTATCCAAAAATAACAAAGAAGAAAAACTAAAGCTTTCAGGAATCATTTCAAAATAAGCTTACATGCTAAATTTCATGCATCATCAACACAGTGGAGAAAAAAATAAAATCAATTTACCAGCCAAACTGAACAGTAATCTTATCTGCAGAACAGTTATCAAAATACTTAGCTATGTAAATCTGATGTTAACCTTAAATCACATAAATAGAGAAGAAGTATTAAGATACTACTTAATGACTTTAAGAAATATTTTTATGAGGGCACCACTAGTAACTCTGCCAAAAAGCTAAAATTTAGCATCTAAAAAACTACAGATGTTTTTCTACAGTAGCAGTTCTCAACTTTCCCTACACAGTAAACCACCTTGTTGGGATCTTTTAAAAAAGACTAGTGCCCGAGACCCACATCCAATGATTCTTAAGACTGGGGTGGGACCTGGTGATTTCCATGTGCAGTAAGGTTTGAGAAACACCAATCTGTAATGCCTGTATTTTACCTTCTTGATTAAATGTTTACTTTTTTTTTTTATATTTATTCCCTATTAATTATTTAAATGTTAACAGATTTCCCACAAAAAGCTTTCTTTGCCTTTCTGTTTAGACTGTATCATGGGAATGGGTGCTACTTTATTCAACTTAATTACATACAAAGTTCTAAAATAAGTATTCATAGGTATTATCTGCCTTAATTTTCTTTTAATGTAGACAACACAATCACCAAAAATTATTTCTGGCAATTTTTCAAAGTAATCCACCCCTTAATAAATTAACTACACCTCTTAAACATGATAAAATGATCATTATAATGTTATCTCAATTTATAAAATCTCAAGGATTTTTTGATCACCTTGTTCTTTGAAGCAGAATACGTGAATGACTAATAGTCTGCCAGGTCTATGATAATGTATTTAGATGTCAGATTTCTAACTAATTACAAAGCACTGAAAGTCTCCCTTTTTTAAATAAATTACATTTTCTGGGATACTGTGATCGCTAGCATTAAAAGAGAAAAGCAGAGAAACCAAGTGTAAGTGTTAGTGTTAAGAAAGTACCATGCAAAATAAATCAATTAACATTTATAACACTGATTCTAAGTAAGTAAATTTAGTGAAGTGGCTATGAAAATCATATAAGGTAATTTCCCTCTAAATACTTAGTATAAGAAAGTGTAACCTTGCATTTGTTTTTATAAAATCTTTGAAATAAAAGGATACTCTCCCAATTACTTCATTTTAAAACAAGTACTATTTGTAGCAGACTCATCTGAAAATGAATCCAATCAATACTAGTTTAATTTTACTTTGAAGTGACCAAGCTAATTAAATTGAGGCAAAGAAATATAGGAAAGATTTAGTCATCATTCCAGGAGGAATGACCTCACTACTACAATTCTGAATGTCACTGTAAAGAGCTTTTGAAGACTTCTTTAAAAACAAATACAGTAACCGGTTACTCAGAAAGATCACAAATATCCCCTAAGTATGTGATAACTTTATCTTAATGTCTGGTAAATTGATACTTTTGGATTGAGATTTAAAAATAATTTTTAAAAAATGTCCAAAAGAAATAAATTTGAAGACTCACCTCCCATCAAATATGAACATAATATCCTTAATAAGTATTTTACAGGAATTACTATACATCTCAACAGAAAGAATGTGAACAGCTAATGCAAAGAAGAACGGCAAATGCCTAACAAGCATTTAAAAAGATCAAACTAGCTCTTAAAGTAATAAAATTAAAATAATAACTAGACACTTTCCTATCAAATAAAAATAATACAGTGTCAGGACAGCTCCTCTCATATATCATTCATGTTAGTTTATAACATGACAGTTACAGTAAAATACAACACGAAGTTGCAAACATGGTGTGATTTTAATTTTATACAAAAATACATAGATATACTGACTAAAAGAAAAAGTGAGAAGCAATATTAACAAAATTTAAGAGTGGTTATCTTTTGTGAATTATCAAAACGAAAGTGTCCGCTATTTGGTTTTCAAAACTTGTAACTTACTTACTTCCAAAAACTATTTGAGAATATTTAAAATAAAAAGCCCAGTTACAACAAGATATGAAATCATTAAAAAGGGAAAAAAGATGACGACATCCAGTAAACCCAAACCAAACCAAACCCGTTGCCGTTGAGTTGATTCTGACTCATACTGACCCCAAAGGACAGAGTATAACTGCCCCATAGGGTTTCCAAGAAGCACCTGGTGGATTCGAACTGATGACCTTTTCATTAGCAGCTGCAGCTATTTACCGCTACGCCACGAGGGTTTCCAACATCCAGTAAAGGATGTAAATTCACCATATTTTCAAAGGAGCACCACAAAACTGGCATTTTTCTTATCAGGCACAGATGTAGAAACAAAAATGCATTACATTAAAAAATTCAACACAGAGCTCAAAGATAATGCCATATAAATCAAAGATATGCTATATAACTTATTAAGAACTGAGCAAATTACTTATATGCTTTTAACGTAAAAACACAGAATCCTTGAAAAATGAATAAAAGCACAGGGGGCAAGATAGAAGTTACGTGTGCCAAGGCTTCAAAATTGTTTTTGAGAAAGACTTGCTCTTACATTTTAAAAAATTACATGAAGGCCATGAGATTGCAGAGAAAAACTGTAGAATTTCCTAGAAGTGTCCAAGTGACTCCTAGCCATGCCTACACCCAAGTTCCAAACATAAACAAACACATCTAAATATATCCAGATGGACTCCTTGAAGTCTTAGGTAGTGATGGGCGTATGTTCTTACGAAGTAGGGGCGTATGCCTGATGCCAGCTGGAGTACCTTGCTATTATTATCTTTGTTACTTTAATGAGCTGCGTGTGAATTTGTAAACCTCTCAGAAACTGCATGTAAAATCCAGATGCCATCAACTATTTCATTTGGCTACTGTAAGGATTAAATGATGTATCTGTTAGTGCAGATCTGCCAGCAGACCCAGAAGCTACTCAGTAAATGTTGAGTCTTTTCTATAAAAATAATACAATCTCTCTCAGCAAAGAATTTAACTATCTATAGTAGTAGTTATAAGGGCCATATATAATTCACTATTTTCTCACCCTTAGATGGTGTCTTTAAAAATTATACACTATAAAATAATCAATATTAATAATTTTTGAGCTGAGATGAGGGAAATAAGGCTTAAACCAAACCAATTAGAGACCCAGATTCTGTCACAAAGACTGTTATCAACCCTAAAGCATCTGTTATAATTGTGATAAATAGCTATGACCTGTGCTAGATTACTCAAAAAATTAGAATAAGGGATCAGTTTTGTTTAAGTCACTAGCATTAACTTCAAATATCAATTGTTTTTCTTGTGTGTTATGGTGTCTCTCTTCATAGATGCATCACTTATGTATGTCATACAAATGGACAGCACTATTGTTAAAAACAGCCCTGGTGGTGCAGCAGTTAAGAGCTCTACTGCTAACTAAAAGGGCTTATTGTTAAAAAAAACAAAACCAAGCCTATTGACATCAAGTTGATTCCAACTCACAGGGACCCTATAGGACAGAGCAGAATTGCCCCATAGGGTTTCCAACGAGTGGCTGTTGGATTCAAACTGCTGATCTTTTGGTTAGCAGCAGAGCTCTTAACCACTGTGCCACCAGGGCTCCACATGCCCTCAAAATTAATATATATTTCTAAGAATTAATTATAATGCATTTTCTTTTTTATTGATGGACATAAACTAAGAGCTAGTTTGTGACTCATCAGTCTCACAGTCCGTATGGATAGAAACCCTCATTTAAAATACAACCTTACAAATGTCAGAAATCAAAAAACAATTTCCCAAACTCATCAAATAAAAGGAAACTATATAGTTTCATCTTAAGGTATAACCATCACTTTACTCGTTTTACTTACAAAATAACATTTCCCCTTATTTTTTCTTCATCTCAACTCCATCAACTCTTATTTGTACATTTTTGCACTGTATTTTTGTTCGGTGGTTTAAAATCATTGTAGAACAGAGTGAAATATAAATAATTAAGACAAAATGAACAGCAAAATAATCTCTATAGAAAATTCTAATTTGTTTTTTAAGAGAGGCTATAATATGCTTCAAAAAAACCCATGTGTCTCCTCCTATTACATATATTTTGTCTTTTCACACTTCACTGTTTCTATGTAACATTAAATTAAAACAACCAGATTAGTCCTAAAGTATACGCACATGGTCACATAAACATCAAGTCTGAAGTGTAAATATTACATTAAGAAGTCTGAAGAATTTCTTCATTAGAGCTTTTCTTCTTTTGTTTGTGGAGAATGGTACAGAACAAAAAGGTGAGGGTGAAGAAAGGAATAAAGAGGATATACTTTTAATTACACTTATGAAGAATGCTACATTTTTCTCTTAACAGCATTCATCAGCTTTCTCACCTGAGAAAAACAAAACCCATAAAACTTAACACAATCTGTTAACTACCAAAATGCAGAATTCATTATACTTACTGGAGTTTAACAGGCACTTTCCCTTTTGGTAAAATGGGAGAAAAGTGGTAGAGACATTAAAAATCATACCTAAAAGAGATGTTTCCTTGGCAAATGCTGCAGCAATAGCTGGGTCCAATGCAGGTTGCCCATCTCCGGATGGAAGATCAGGTCGAGTATAATCCCTACTTTTATCATTGTTGTATTTTACATTCAAATTCACAAGTTTGGAAAAATCAATCCTTAGGGTACAGCAAGCATTATAAATATTCTGACCATCTAGGGCCTGTAAAAGGGAATTATGTATGTCAGCAATCTTAAGTAAGGCATTAAAATTAGGAAAAAGTAAAGATTTGATAATAAAACCCAACAATAAAAACCTGTACATAAAAAATGCCATCAGGAAAGTGACCAAATTGCACACATCATACTTTGCTGTGTTTGTTAGCTGCCATCGAGTTGGCTCCGACTTTTTAGTTACCACCAAATACTATCTTCTTTAATAGAAAACCCGTTGCCGTTGAGTCGTTCTATTTTTTTTAAGATTTAAGTAGCACTCTTTAATAGAAAGTGTTACTTAAATCTAAAATATAACCAGTTGAGCATCCATTATAATATTTTTAATTAAAAAATTTAAAAGCTGCAAATAGTATAATTTAGAAAATTAATGAGATGAGGGACACAAATATATAGTTGGCTCTACCACGGTAGTTGAACCACTAGAATAACAGTCTGCACAAGTTTCGATTTTATACATATATATATGTATTTTTGGTGGATGGCAGTACTCATATGAATTGGTACAGTTATAAAGTAACGTCTTTTTAATGCCACACTATATGAGGCTGGCTCAAACGAAGTAAGTATCACTGTGGTGCATAACAGCAATTTCCCTGAAACTGAACAGATATTAGAACCTCAGGTGTTCAATCTGAACCAAAATAACTAGAGGAAATTGGCAAATCTAATACTATTTCAGTGAAGTTCTGGGATAAAAGAATGCCAGGTATAGAGCTGGAAGTCTGGACTCAATGAGGTCATCTTGAACAAGTTACTTAGCCTCTCTATGAATCTCAATTTCTTAATCTGGAAACAGATGATAATGGTTGCCATGCTTCCTCACAGGGTTACTGTGAGGATCAAATAAAATCAAATATGTGAATGAAAGTACATCACGAATTATAAAGAACTAAGAAAATACTGCTGTCATGATTATTATGTTTTATTCTGCTCCTATATAGTCACCATTTCTAGACTAGCTGGATACAAGCCTGGAACAAACTAGAGAACAAGGTAATATACTGTTAATTCTTCATTAGAATAATACAACATTTACTGCAATAATACAACAGCTCAAAAATGAAGAACATGCTTAGCTCTATGAATCACTGTGAAATCAAACAACACTTCTGGTAACAGCAGACAAAGGGATCAAATCTGATGTTTTACCTAGTCCGAAATCCATTAGGCATGTAAAAGTAAATCCAGAACTGTGTTAACAGCAGACTTAACATCAGACCAAATATTTTTGGTCATATACTGGATGTTTGCAAGATAACTTTTATATTACTTCAGTATGACTATTTTAATTGTCATATGGTTGACTATGGAAAATAACTGAAACATAATTAAAACCAGGAATGTCTTGTTATGGAGAAAGTAAGCTTCTATAGCTACTAATGTACGTAAAAACTTATAATGCCTTCAAATATTCCCACTCTGGAAATATAAACTGCTTTCTCTTAATATACAAAATTAAACTTTATATATTTATCAACCTAAGAACTAACCTAAAAATAATTCCTGAATTTTTAACATAAGTTCATCCATTTCAAAAGAGTACTGGTGAAAATTCAACTAAAGGAACTACATACCTCTCAGGGTCTGAAATACACTTGGGTCAGGCAAGGCACCTACCACCACATAAGAATGGAAGCCAAGTATCAACTCTATTAGTGAGAATAACATAATTATGAATTCAATACCCTGCTGTAAAGGCAATAAAAGCACTGAAAATAGGTATTCATTTACCTTTGCAGCATTCCTATAGTGGAAATATGAGAAAAGTAATAAAATCTGTGTCTCAATGAAATATGCAAGTATCAAAAGATGAGGAGCAAAAATTTACTCTTAGGTAACTGATACTATCAAAGGAAAAATGTTATCTTGGAAAAACAGACCTGGCTTTGAGTCAGTGTTCAAGTTAATGTTAAAACACTGACCTAAAATTACTAAATTAACAATAACATAAGTGCAATTTCTTTGGGCTGAGTTCTTTCCAAGCAATACTAAGGCTGGTTGACCCTGCCAAATGTCTAGAATGAATGTGCCGATTTTTAAAAAGCCCTCTATTTTGATTTTTTCCCTTTTAATTAAAAAAAAAAAAAAAATCTTTATGTAGGTGGAATTTACACAGTACACCTGCATTGTAAAATCTAGAGATATCAGCAAATAGTAATATGCAAATTAAAAACCTGTTAGCAAGAGAAAAAGAGTAGAAGCTGAAGATGCAAGAAAATAGGAACCTAGGCATTTTCAATAGTCTGAACTAAGGTGACCATGAACAAATAAGGTAAGAAGAAAAATTAGATTAGAATATATATATGCAATCTCACTGTAAGCAGTCTCACTTCACACTCAAAATCTCAGGAAATAACAGTAGCACACAATCAGTCCTGTATTTTAGCAATCAGGAATGCAATGATACCGCTGGAGTAAAGATTTTCTGACAGTAAAAACAAAAGATAATTTACAGAAAGACCAATCAAATACATCTATTCATAGGGAAAGTTTAGGGAGCAAGTAAAAACAATCATGAAAAAAATTTTCATAGTAAATATAGGATTTAGCTAAAATAATAATATAATATAATCAAAACTCAGGGAATAGGTTGTAGACACAGAACGAACACTTAAAGCAGCACAATGATACACTGGATATGGATCAAAAATGCAGAAAGCCACAAGAAAACTTCCAATTTTATCTCAATGTTTGTTACCATTTATTTACATATCTTACTTTTTTTGAGGAGATGGTTGCAGAGGGAAAGGGGGCCACAGATTTAAAAGATGCTCAAGGAAATCTTAAGCTCCAAATCCCTAAATAACTAACTTAATTTTTAGTAGTCATGAAAAAATCATCAAAATTCAGAATGTAAAAATGGTTTTATAACATCAATAAAATACTTCAGACTAATTATTTGTCAAAGTAATAAAATAACCTCAGACTAGTAGCTCATGCAAAATCAATGGTTTCAATCATCAGTAGCTTCCAACCATATGAATATGGAAGACATAGATTCTAAACACTACAAAGGTAAAAAGAATTAAGCAGGTGTCAAGGAGAATCTTTGTCTAAGAAAATAAGAAAGGATAAATTTTATTAGTTCTCTCAAAGAATTACGTGAAGCAATGAAAAGTGGGTAAGAAAGAATCATCAATGGCCAATCAGTAGTTACCAAATCAGCTAAAAACAAGCCCCTCAACTCAAGTAAGGTTAGGTTCCAGTTCCAAAAAGAACTAGTCAATGTTCAGCCATTTCAGGAGGTAGCATATGATCAGGAACCAATGGTACTGAAGGAAGAAGTCTAAGCTGTTCTGAAGGCACTGGCGAAAAACAAGGCTCCAGGAATTGATGGAATATCAATTGAGATGTTTCAAGAAACGGATGCAGTGCTGGAGGTGCTCACTGGTCTATGCCAAGAAATATGGAAGACAGCTTCCTGGCCAACTGACTGGAAGAGATCCATAGTTATGCCTATTCCCAAGAAAGGTGATCCAACCAAATGTGGAAATTATAGAATATCATACGCAAGCAAAATTTTGCTGAAGGATCATTCAAAAACAGCTGCAGCAGTATATCAACAGGAAATTGCCAGAAATTCAGGCTGGTTTCAGAAGAGGACGTGGTACCGGGGATATCACTGATGATGTCAGATGGATCCTGGCTGAAAGTAGAGAATACCAGAAGGATGTTTACCTGTGTTTCATTGACTATGCAAAGGCATTTGACTGTGTGGATCATAACAAATTATGGATAACGTTGCGAAGAATGGGAATTCCAGAACACTGAATTGTGCTCATGAGGAACCTTTACATAGATCAAGAGGCAGTTGTTTGGACAGAACAAGGGGATACCGATTGGTTTAAAGTCAGGAAAGGTGTGTGTCAGGGTGATATTCTTTCACCATACCTATTAATCTGTATGCTGAACAAATAATATGAGAAGCCGGACTATATGAAGAAGAACGGGGCATCTGGACTGGAGGAAGACTCATTAACAACCTGCGTTATGCAGATGACACAAGCTTGCTTGCTGAAAGTGAAGAGGACTTGAAGCACTTACTAATGACGATCAAAGACCACAGCCTTCAGTATGGATTTGACCTCAGCATAAAGAAAACAAAAATCCTCACAACTGGACCAATAAGGAACATCATGATAAAAGGAGTAAAGGTTGAAGTTATCAAGGATTTCATTTTACTTGGATCCACAATCAACAGCCATGGAAGCAGCAGTCAAGAAATCAAAAGATGCGTTGCATTGGGTGAATCCGCTGCAAAGGACCTCTTTAAAATGTTGAAGAGCAAAGATGTCACCTTGAAGACTAACGTGCACCTGACTCAAACCATGGTATTTTCAGTCGCATCATATGCATGTGAAAGCTGGACAATGGATAAGGAAGAATGAAGAATTGACGCCTTTGAATTGTGGTGTTGGCGAAGAATACTGAATATACCACGGACTGCCAAAACAACGAACAGATTTGTCTTAGAAGAAGTATAACCACAATGCTCCTTAGAAATAGGATGGCGAGAGTGAGTCTTACATAATTTGGACATGTTGTCAGGAGGGATCAGGCCCTGGAGAAGTACATCATGCTTGGCAGAGTACAGGGTCAGTGGAAAAGACGAAGACCCTCAACGAGGTGGATTGACACAGTGGCTGCAACAATGAGCTCAAGCATAACAACAATTGTAAGGATGGCTCAGGGCCAGGCAGTGTTTCATTCTGTTGTACACAGGGTTGCTATGAGTCGAAGCTGACTCGACAGCACCTAACAACAACAACCAGTTCCAGCCAATCACGTTTAAATCTAGCTTTGCTTCCTCATTTATTCTACAAAAGCTTTTTCCACTCTTTCTTCAGAACTTCCAACCATTTTCAGTTTGGTTGTTGCCCAATTCGTGAACTGCTGATGTATGTGAATAAACTCATAATATTTCAACAACAACAGAACTGTAACACCTCAACTAGAAAGCCAAAGAAAGGGCTATCTTTGTCCAATGAAGTGCTTACCATTAAACAAGACTTTCTAAAAAAAATTAGGGGGTTTTCTTATTGTAATAAATACGAGGATCATATAAAACATTTACTTTTTATCTGATAATTACGACCATTACTATGACTTGAGATTATCATCCTGAATGTCGACTTTTCAATATAAACAATATCTTTTGCTGCTGACTGAAGAGATTATTAAGAGACTGGAATATAATACATATTAACCAAAGGACCAATAAAGGAGATTATTGGCTCCTGCCCCCAACCCTCATAATATCATTAATCTTCTTTTTCCTCAATTGCTACTGTCTTAAAAAGCAAAATGCTAGAAGGAAAAAAAAAAATTAACTGAAAGTACTTGCCAAAGATTAGATAACTAGTGAATGGGAAGAGTTCGGTTGGCTCTGTCACTCAAAGCTGTCTTTAAACAGCACTGACTCCCAGTGCTTTCTGAAAAAAAAAAAAAAAAGAGTACTGTGCCCCAAAGCCCAATAATCTGATATGGGAGCTAAGGTGACCCAGGAGTACCATCTCTAATGACAAGAATAAAGGTGGTCTCTGGACCATACTTTGAAGAACACTATAAATTCTCTTTCTCAAAACCTGAAAGGTACTTTTTGCATGCTAAATGAATTCTCACTGCTTAATAAGAGATATTTTGAAATCTCTCATCCATTTAAAAAACTATCATTAGAAGCCGAGAGAAAATTGAGATTCTCTTCTCAAATTATTTCTTGCCTATAATGTTACATAACCTCCATTGTTTTAACAAGTTTAAAAATCTGAGTTTAGAACCAACTCATTTTATAATATGCTGAGACACACACTGATAGTTGAAGAGCAGAAGAGATATACAGCACACTAGGCATTGGGAAAGTTGTGACACAAGATAAAGAACTTCCTACTGTCTAAAGTATGCCATACCTTGTGCCAGGAACGTATCAAAAAACAAAGTGGACATGATACTTTATGTAACAATTGGCCAAGAGAAACTACATTTAACATATAATTGATGTGTGGCAATAAGAATTAAGAAAGGAAGGGATCAATCTAGTTAAAAGGTCATGGAAGACCACTCTGAGATGTGACTTCTGACCTTATATAGTAAAACCTGCAAAAGCTGAAACCTGCATAAGGCAGAAACCTGTCAGAGAAGGAAAACACAAATGTTTTTCCACTTAAAAGAACAACAGAAAAGTGGTAAGGCTGCACCCTGTCAATGGCGGAAAATCTGCAAGACCCAGAAAAGCAACACAGTCCTGTCCAGTTCTGGCTCTCACAGTTTCACTTAACTGAAAGAGGAAGATAACAACAGGAGCTGGGCTAAGGAGGTAAAGAGAAAACACAGTACTAGCAAATTACTAGCAAAACCATAATAATAGCAAGTTGAAAGTCTGACAGAACAGAGAAATACAGGATAGATATAAGCTATTTAAAGAAGTCCAGCACAGGTAAAGAGGTAGGAGCTGAGACTGGAGAGGCATGCTGAATATTGATTACAGAGGCCTCGTAAACTATGTTAAGGCAGTAGATTTTATCCTAAGGGCAAAAGTCAGTCACTGAAGGGCATTAAGAATGGAAGTAATATGACTTTAAGTTGAGATAATTCTTACAACTCTGGAAAAATAATGAATGTGGGAGAAGAAGGCAAAGTGGTGTGCAGCCTTACCGGAAGCCTGGATCACAATGCATGAAGATTAGGAGTTTATGCCAAAATTTAAATCAACATCAATGCTAAACATGCTGTAGCTGTAAGTGTGCTGACTTGTACGGTAACACAAGTTCCTTACAGCAACAGAGATCAATACTTTGAGTAGCACTGGCTTAGACTAGATTAGTAGCAGAGTTGAAGACAAGAATATTCAACAAAAACTGAGGAGCCAGAATCATTAAGATTTGGTGATTGGCTGAAGGGAGAAGAATAAAGGCTGACCATGTTTTCTGGGTGGCCAACTAGACTGAAGTTCATATCTTTAACTTTATTGATACAGTGAACACCAGAGGTTAAGCAGTAGGGGAGGGGGAGTAAGGAGTTGCACTGATTAAGCTTGAAGGTCACCTTATGGTCCCACCGGGCTCCTAGTCTGGGACTCGTAGGAAAGGCCTGAGCTAGAGAAAGTAATGTGAGCATAGTCAGAGTCACAAAGGTATACCTGAGCTTTAGGAGCAGGTGAGTCTCTAGGCAGAGAGGAAGGGATGTGACAAGGAAGAACTCATCAGAGAGGCAGGATAAGTCTAGGTGAGCTGTATCAGAGACCAGAAGAGTTTTAAGAAAAAGAGTGGTCTGCACTATCGAATGTTACCTAGAGGTTAGGTATAAGAACTAAATAGGGTTACTGGGATTTAGCTACTCCAAATGATCACTGGTGCACTAGGAAGAGCAATTTAGGTGAATTGAGGGTAGAAACCAAATTACAGTGGGTAGAGGAATGAGAAGAAGGTAAGAAGTATAAACAGCATAGACAGCTTATATAAGAAGTCTGGTCATAAACAGGAAAAGAAAGAAGACACAGGGTGATATATGAACATACAAGAAGTTAAGGATAAGTTTAAATGGGAGAGACTTGAGCATGCTTGTAACACTAGTAAGAAGTAGCCACTAGAGAGAAAAATATGGGAGAAATGGGACTGACAGGTAGTGCAAAGTTTCCTGGGAGGCACAAGGGGACTGGGTCCAGGGTTTCCTGGTCTTACATAGTTAAAAAAAAAAAAAAAAAATACTATGCCTTTTATCAGAAGAAAAAATAGGTGTGGGTATTGCAGATTTTGAAAGAAAAGCTGACTGAGTTTTCATCTGATAGTTTCTATTTTTTCCTGTGAAGTAGAAGGTAAAGTCATAAGCAGGAGTTAGAAGAGACATGGTTGGAAGGGGAATTTCCATCTGATACGGAAGAATGTGTTGACTAGAGGAATGTGGTGAGATTTCTGAAGCAGGGTAAAGCCAACTATCTGTGGTTGATACTCATGAATTTAAACTGGTACAAACTGTTAGATTTATGTGTTATTCTCTACATATACTCAACAGCTCTGATGCAGGCATAAAGAAGGAAAATGACTGAAGTCATCAAAATACAAATTTTACCAAGGAGTATGAATTACAAGATATTGGGACAAGCAGGTTTGGGATACAAACTCCTTTTTCCTTCCCTAATAAGTGAAGCTGAGTCCAGACACTAGGACAAAAACTTAAAACAATCATCTATTCTCTTAGAATTATAATTTTAGATCTTTGTAGAGAGGGCCTCAGTGAATACATCTATACAGTCACATTACAGTTTGGATTCTCTTGAGATGCTTATTATCTGTTTGTAGATTGGTTACATGAAAGCCTCAAGTATTTAATGAACATAAAAGATACTACCTTTTATCTTTATTGTAATAATAAATGTAATTATACATTAATTCAGACAAGATATACATTAAACAATTTCCCCATAAAAATGACAGCTCAAATGCAGCACAATTACAAATCAAATTTCATTTCATTGGTCCTTTAAATCAACAAATACTCTTCCTCTGGATTAGAAGGAAACAATAGGTACAACAAAGAAAATACTCTACATTAAGAAAAATGTACACTATATTTAAAAATATTTGAAGCTATAAAAAATGCCACAGAGACCATGGCTTCTAGACTGTCCCCTACAGGTCACCTCAAATCATACCACATACATTTGGTAACTAATTAAAAAAAAAAACATCTCTGAGGTTGGCTTGCTGGGGTGTGTGGAGAAAGACAATCATTCTGAAGAAAGAAAAATTCTAATTGTTAACCTATGTCTGAGGAAGAAAATTTAAGATTAGGTTATATAGCATGGGCATCAGTGAGTAGCAACATTATGGAAAGAAAAAATATATCTGAAAGGTAGACTGAAAATGTCTACCTTACAACAGTGCACGACAAGTAATTCACCTCTTTAAATCTTGGCAGCCCCTTGTAACAGGAAAAATTCCTCTTCAGTTTACAATATAGAGCAGTGGTCAGAAAACATGAGATAATGGTACTTGGTAAACTATTCCAAATATGCTATTATTATCGATATATCCTTTCTACTACCTGAAGCAATTTTACTTTTTTTCCTTGAATGAGATTTGGAGATTGGAAATGAAATAAAACAATAATCAAAAATAGCCTGTGCTGTATATAAGTAATTTAGACGTGGAAAATCACTGCAATATCAGAGACCATAATCAGTCTAAGAGTAGAACATGCAAATGAAGAGTAAAATGAAAAAGAGGGGGTAAGGCAAGGGTATATAAAGACAGCTGATTTAGTAGTTTAATAATGAAGAAATATACAATGATACAGAATGGCACAGAAAAACTAAAGAGATACACAGCAAGGGTAGAGTTAAGTATGATATACAAAGAGAAAATTAACAGACTTGGAAGTAAAGATACGACATGCAGTTTTCAACGGTAGCCATGACACTGGAAGATTCTGCTTCTTGTCACCGTATCTTAGCAATCATATATAACAATAACAACAACAAAAAGATAAATGGGTTGACTAAGACTAAAACCTATTCAGAAAATCTATCTTTGAATACAAAAATTAAAATGTTTTACAACTCACATGGGACTCTTCATAGGTGAGCTTATTATAGCTCACTGAAGTGAAAAAATATAGGTAACAAATAATTTCTCCATCTTTCTAAAATGATACATAGTAATTAGTGGAAAACCTTAATCTGTAAGCTCCCTTCAAGAAAATTTCTGTTAAATCTGATTCGTTCAATTGTTCTAGGTCACAGAAATAACATTAGACATAGTCTCAAGTAAATCGAGAGCATTTCACAGCCTTCTGGGCCACATCTGTACGGATATGGTACTTCAGACAAATTATCTCAACAGTTAATTACCAAGACTCTTCACTACTGAAAATCACTTAAAATTTCATGGTGGTATGCATGCAAAACATAACCCTACTATCTCCTTAAGAGCACAAAACTTTTGCACCCAAATTAACAAAAATGCAAATATAAACCTATACTATGGATAGGAGTCCCTTGGGGGTGCAAAAGGTTAACACGCTCGGCTACTAACAGGAAGGCTAGAGGTTTGAGACCACCCAGAGACACCTGGGAAGAAAATCCTGGAGATCTACTTCCGAAAAATTGGTCACTGAAAATCCTATGGGGCACAGTTCTACTCTGACACACACTGGGCTGCCGGTGGGGGGGGGGGGGGGAGGGGGGGGTCACCAAGCATTGGATTTGACTAGGCAGCAATTGGTTTTTATATTATGGATAAGAATAAATTCTTATTTAAGCTAGTTCAAAAAATAAACATATTTCTTTTTATGACAAATACAAAGGCTTTCTAATTTCTTGCTTACACAAATGTCTACCACCTATAAAAGGCTACATGCTATTGTTAAGCTAGATCAGTATTAATAACATTGCTGTTGAAAAATATTACCATCTCAAAAGAATCTCTAGACTTACTAGTTTTGCTTGTTGAGCATTTACTGGATCACCATACTGGAGCAAAGCTTGAAACTGGTTATTTTTTGTAAATGTGATTATCTTCAGTACAGCACCAAACTTAGAAAATATCTGTTAAAACATTAAATTTAAGATATTATTTATATACCGGGTGACTATTTCTCTAATTTATAGGTAAATAAGCAAATTAAATCGAACTTACTTGGTGCAGAACATCAAGTGTTACAGGGTAGTACATATTGTCAATAATTATTCTAAGTACTGGACTCTGGGCTGGAGTCACTGCACTCTCACTAACTGTGGTGCCGCTAAGAGGAGTATTTGCTGTCTGCACTGCTGTCACAGCTTGAAGAACAGCCTGAGCACGCTACAAATTGAAAGGAAAGTACTTTAGAAACAGAGCCATTACAGACTTTGCTACATATTACACTACTAGTTGATTTGTCTTCTAGAACACAGATTGCACAAAATTTAATACTGTTTTTAAGTTTTTAAGGAACTGCTACAAGCCTAATATTGTCTGTGTACAATTCAAGAATTCTACTAGTATTTACTTCAAAACAACTATCTAGGGTTCAGAACCAATGTTGAAAAAGAAAACATAGGCAATGTAACTTATTCTCAAAAGAAGATGTAGTTTGGCTGATCCACATAACCAGAAAATACTTTAAAGAGAAACTTAGAAGACTCGAAATTCAGCTGAACATCAGTCACTTCATAGAACAGGTGTCATGAAAGACTTCTCAAGTGTATTACTGAATTATCCAAAAGAACTCCAATAAAGGTTGTTATTTCTAAAACAACCTTAAAAGAAGAATATTCAGGGTAAAATAAGCCTTTTTTCATACTATTCTAATATACCAGAAATTTTAGAAAAAAATTGATGTACGCTTTAGTACAAAACCACAACACTTTCAGTAATTATTCAAGATATAATATGAAGGATATTTTCCATATATTTTATGGTATCTATTACACCAACAATTATAAATTGCACTATTATTTTGTATATGACTAGTAACATACTGCCAATTAAACCATTACAGATCAACTACTTTAAGACCCATCCTAATTTCTGAGATTTTGAAATGTGAAATATACATATAGAATTGAAGAAAGTTATTTTTTTTAGAAAATCTGTCAATCAAATCATATATTAAATGTTTTAGAACAACTGTCTTTATTATTTCCAACTATTATTTCGACAGATTCTCTGATAAGGAAATAATTTTTTTTTTAATCGTATCTGGACTCCAGAAGCCCTGGTGCCTCAGTGGTTGGTTAAGAGCTCGGCTGCTAACCAAAAAGCTGGCAGGTCAAATCCACCAGCCACTCCTTGGAAACCCTATTGGGCAGTTCCACTCTGTCCTATAGGGTCTCTACAAGTCAGATTTGACTTTGCAGCAATGAGTTTGGTTTTCAGTTTTGGTCATTCTTGTTGTCAAATGGTATCCCACTGAATGAATACACAATAACATATTTCACAGCTGTTGGACATCTGGATTGTTGCCATCAATGGCTATTATATATAGTCTCATACATATCTTTTGTTACATATGTATACGCATATGTATACACATTTTTCTCAAGTATGTAACAAGGAATGGATTTACTGAGCCAAAGAATTCACATATACCCCCGCTTAAGTAAATAAATTAAGTTTTCCAAAATGCCTCTACCATTTACATTCCCACCACTTAAATACATGAAAGCCCAAGCTTCTCTATGCTGTCACCAACACTAGGTGTTACCTGTCTTTTTAATTTTAGCCAATCTGGTATGTGTACAGTAGTATCTCACTGTGATTTTAATTTGCATTAAAGGCACTCAATCCAAATCTAATCTGTTCTATGAATCAGGGGGTGGCTTTCTGGAGGAAGAAAAAGGTAAGGTGAGACCTAAAGTTATTAAACAACTAGCCACGAGAAGTGGGGAGGGGGACAAGAGGTAGCCCAAAGGACGGCAGACCATAATATTCTAAGTAAAAGTGGCAGCATATGCAAAAGACTGAAATCAAGAGAAAGCACACCAGGTTAAAGCACAAATCAAACCCACTGCCGTCAAGTTGATTCTGACTCACAGTAACCCTGCAGGACAGAGTAGAACGGTCCCACAGGGTTACAAGGCTATAAATCTTCATGGAAGAAGACTGCACACATTTCTCCGGTACAGCAGCTGGTGAGTTCGAACGGCCAACCTTTCTGTTAGCAGCTGAGCTCTTTAGCCACTGCACAGCCAGGGGTCCTTATACCACGTTAGAGGATCTACAATTACTTCTAGGACAGAAGCACAGGCAAATATGGTGGGACTGGGAAAAAGACAGAAGACAGAGTAGTGGCCATCTCAGAAAAAAGGCTCTTATATCCTGGGCTCAAAAATGACCCGCTGCAGCGGAACAACAAATTTGAGCATTTTAGAAAGACAGACGCTTGGCTGCACTAAAAGAAAAGAACTCAAGAGGGAAAAGTTACATAAGTTGATCAGTAAGGGAGCTGTTGCGGTAATATTGTCAAGAGGTGATTGTGTCTGAGCAATAAAAGCAGCACGAGGGATAGTGAAAACTAGGCAGGTATTAAGGAATGAACTGATAGGACTTGGTAATTTGATGAAGGGCTGAGGAAGACGTCATGGCTGACACATATTCTTTTGCCTTTCTTTCACTATAAAACCCTATTAAAATATCTGTAAATGAATATAAAAGGGAATAAATGCAATACTGATGAGAGGAAGGTCATCATTAGCTCAGAATAATTTTTATCAAATGCCTGGAATAGAGAAAATGAATGGTGACAAATTTACAGAAGTCACAGAGCAAAGGAGCAAACAGGAACCCTAAAAAGGCTGCAGGTTAAAAATTGGCAGGTTCACAGGAGGAAGGATAGGGTGAAAACAATGGGACTAATGGAAAGGCTGGCTAACTAATAACAGGTGAACTCCTCTTTCCCCCCTCCGCCCAATCTATTACTCTCACCATTAAAAAAAGCAACTCCTTAAAAAAAAAAAAAAAAAAAACTCTAAAGGGAGTTTTGCTGGCCCAAACAAAAGCCTCCTTTGGCATCTAGGAAACTCAACTTAGTACCCATTACTTTGCCCTAAAGGAAAGCATGCAAGTCCAATAAAACCTAATTGTCCATTCCAAAATATGAAGAGAGAGGACACACACATGGGTAGGGGTGGGGAACGAGTAAAGACAGGGAGGGAGGGAAGACAGAGGGAAGCTGTAAATCATGACCAACTGCAATGTAAAAAACATCAAAAGGCTTTTGAAAATTAAAAATATAAATTCAATTTTTTTTCTTCAATAGAAGGAACTCTGCATTGTTTCCTCTGTCTAGAATAATCCAGACTAGAATAAATGGTTTATTCCCATACCTCTTTGAAGTTCATTAACTTCTAAATAGAGCTTTCACGGTTCCTATTTAATATACAAGCCCTCCTCCCTCACATACATCTATATACTCCCTATCTTTTTACTCTTTACACTTCCCTTTCATTTCAATCTTTATAAAGGAGAATGCGTTCTGAATTATTTCATTAATAAAAATATTTTTAAATAAAACTGGGCTTTCAAATGCCATTTTAAATTATAAATAAAAAGCTATTTTCCTTTGGCATATTTCCTCATGATAAATTCTTAGAAGTACAATTTGTTTCAAAAAAAAAAAAAAATTACCAAATTAAAAAAAAAAAGTCTTACCTTTTAGTTAAAAGAATGTACAAGTTCATTGTGAGGAGCAAGTCCTTCAGATAAGCCAGAAGGCCTCTGTTCCTCTCCCTGCTAGCATCGTTAGGCCCCAAAACCAACCACCACCCTCACCGAGGCCTGATATTTGTTAGCAAGGCTAAAACTAAAAACCAAACTCACACCGATCCTATACAACAGATTAGAACTGCCCCATAGGGTTGTCAAGGCTGTAATCTTTACAGAAGCAGACTGCCACACCTTTCTCCTGCAGAGTGGTGCGTGGGTTCGAAATACTAACCTTTCAGTTAGCAGCTGTGCACTTTTAACCACAGCACCACCAGGGCTCCTTGTTAGCAAGGTTAAGAAGATATAATTCTGGGCTAACCATACCTCCTTCTCAGGAAGTCAAGGGGCATGATGCAGTGGGATGTTTGTCAGCAGTGTTAAAAAGATAAAATTGGCCCCTTAGGCTAGGGGTATAAAGTAATTGGGAAAGGAAATTTTCTTTGTCTCTTCAGCTATGGTGCAGGTGGGGAACACATAACTTAAGCTTACAGTCCACCTAAGTGCACCTGTCTGGCCACAGGGAGAAGAGCAGTAGGAGAGTCCCATCACCCAAGGCACAAAGTTGTATGTACATGGAAGAGTTGTCATTTCTGCCTAGATAGCTTTTGAGCTATGAGGTACTGTTCATGATGAACTTTTCGTGCTGTATACTGTCTGATTCTTCTAAGTAATAAAATCTACCTTCCATGTGCTAATGTGTGCTCAGGCTGATGGGGAAGATCTTGCTTATGGAGCAATCCATACTAGTTATTGGTGTCCTTTTTCTAATGGCCTCCTGGCTGTCTAGAAATTGGGCACGACCTGTGAGCACTACGCAGATTTGTAGTGTTCTTATAATTATTTTTCATAAACTATCAAAATAATTTCAAGTCATTCAAAGGTTAAAATCTATGCAGAATTATTTTCCATTAAGTTTTCTGTAAGATAAAGACAGATACAGTTTATATTTTACTGAAACAGACATAATTAGCTAAAAAACTATATTCTGAACATTAAAGATTTAGCATTACTGCAGTTGTATATATTTAGGTCTAAAGGCATTCTTATACTATTTTTTTAATATATTAATTTAAAAGTATCTTCTATTTTTCACAAAATCAATCTATTCATATATTCTCCATTCTTAGGTTTTGTTCAAGAAAATCATTAACATTTTTTAATAGGAATTCTTCCACAAGAAAATAAGACGTATAAGCCCAATAACCAAATGCACAGAACGCCATGCCTTAAAGTCTAAACAGAATTGTACAGTTTTTTTCTAGTAAGTCCTATCTCATCAAGTCTGTATACAACAATTTTAACTTGCAACAAGAATAAGAACATTCCGATTCCCCACACATTAAGCTATTATTCTAGAATTCCTTTGAACGGGACCTTAAAAGAACTTTAAAAATTTAACTGAAATCATACAGCACTAACACTTTAGACATATGAAAATAACAGACCACACATTTTCCTTCTAAATTAATGTAATATTTAACATGTAGGGACATACTGTAAGAAAATACCTTAAAAATAAGAAAATTCCTACAGACACATCTTCTGAATGGCTAAACATTTTATTTTCTGTTAACACGTTTATGAGATTCTTAATACGTTCTAGGCCAATTATGTACCTACACATACTCACTTGGTTTAATGTATTATCTGTCTTTAGTTCTTTGTGATTAGAATACTGGATATAAATCGGTTGGTTACGAAGATGAGGTGTCACAGCAGAATAATAATTAACCATAGTAATAGCTGCTTCCTCTGTTGCTAGTTCCAAAAATGCCTGAAATAAAATTTAAATAACAAAAATTTTAATACTATGAATTAAATTCAAATAAACTTCAATATCTATGTAATCTATTCAGCTGATTTACAAAAAATCAATGTCTAGAATATAACCTTTCAAACTGCATTTAGATGTTCTAATAAGTAGAATTAGAATCCCCTTACTAAGCTTAGGTATACAGTTAAAGCTAAGCTCAGAGGAATGCTGAGTATGTGCTGCTTCCATTTTCCTACGATTATCCATTCCCCATAAATTTATTCCCCACAACACAACTAGAGAAAATCAAATCAAAATATTTCCTAGCATTAGAATTTTGCCACTCTTAACCTAGAGAACGTAAGAGATCTCAAAGCTTTTGAAAAGCAATATAATTTAAGAGATGAAAAAAAAATTTAAACATTAAGTGTCAGATTATTAGTGACATTAACTATATCGAGGGGATGTTAAATGTCATATTTAATGTACCTGGGACTACCGCTGTAAGCACATCTATTCGATGAAGAATGTTCAGGATTAATGACTAATTTATTCTAATGTTGCCAGATAAATATTTTCATGGGGCAAACTTAAAGGATAAGATGGTACTACTGCCCCTACTAATTTCTGATACTACAAGGAACAAAGTCACAATAAAAGAAATACTTTATTTGTATTTTCCACAACCTCGATGTAACAATTGTTCAGTTAAGAGTCCTAAAGTGAATTCAAAAGGTAAGAATCGACAACTATGGCGACTCACTCATTCTGGCTCCCTACAAGTAGTTTCCCACAAAGCTACCAAGAGAATTCCAATTTGAGACTTTCATAATGTTCTTTCAGAAAATTAACCTACTGTGCTGTACCCCCTTTACTATATATAGTTGATTTATGCCTGCTGGGTAGTTTGAGGTTTAACATTTTACAAGCCCTGAAAGAAGTATACCTGATTTTTTCCTTTCAGCATAAGGATGTTGGTCACCTTACCAAAAGGTAAGCCTAAAGCAATAACTTCAGTTTCTGTCACTTCACCAGGTAATTTTCGAATATGAAGTACACGAGAAGGGGCACCATCCATTTTATCTTCTCCTTTAAATTTTTTACTATCATTACCATTGGCTGAAAGATATTTAAAAAAACACAATCTTCATAGATGAACAATGAAATAACGTATTAATTTTTCTTTATATGTGTGAAAAACAGCAAAACAAAAGTTTAAAGAAACTTAAAAACTTAGCTGAGGGTACCTGAATCATTCCTAAGGAATAAAAAACAGGGCTTTCAAAGGAATGGAGAATCATACCCACCAATTATTAGTAAATGGAATTGTCATCAACTACTTAAGATTATGGTCTAGTAATATGTTTCTGAACAGTTCATGTGAAAATAAATAAGCAAAAACATAAAAAAAACTAACAGTTTCATAAAGATATTATTGCCCAATAGCTAAAGAACACAATTAGCATGCAATTTAATTGTCTTATTATAGATTAGGGCACCCTGGTGGTATAGTGGTTAGGTGCTATAACTGCTAACCGAAAGGTTAGCAGTTCAAATCCACCAGGTGCTCCTTGAAAACTCTATGGGGCAGTTCTACTCTGCCCTATAGGGTCGTTAGCAGTCGGACTCAACTCAAAGGCAACGTTTTTTGTTTTTTAATAGACTAACAGAAATAAAGAGGGAAAAAATGTGAAAAATTTGGATTGGCAAAAATAAGTGAGGTTGTATTATACCTGAGAAATATAAATTGTTCAATAAGGAAACTAGTGTACTTAAAAGCAGGATCAAAGAAGGCAATGCTGTAAAAATGATTACGCAGTCAATATACATTATGACTTATCTACAAGGAGCCTCTAATTGGTTAGCATTACCACCATATCTACTTAAAAATTAGTATTTGTCACTATCTATACTACAAATCACTCATGAATTTCACCAATTTATTGTTATGCTGACTTTTAAACTGATAGATTTCAATCCACAAAGTAGATAGCTACCTTCATTCCAAAGCTTCATCAGAGATAAAAATCTTTAAAGATGCCAATAAAATAGGTGATGCTTTATACATAAAGGACTTGTTTAAAGGACTTGCAATCTATCCACGATGCCAGATCAGTGGTTCTTAATCTTCTTAGACTCAACGGTCTTTTTGAGAATCTAACTAAAATGAAAGACCCTCATGAACTGTGAATATACATGTGTACTCCATTTTGCATATAACTTTAGGTACTTCATGGGACTTTCCCAAACATTCTGCACAATCCATACACCTGAGATCATCTTCATCTCTACATGACCTCAAAATTCATTCAATCACACCCCCACGGGGCAGCTGCACCATTGCATGCAGTCGCTATGAGTCAAAATTGTCTAGGTGGTACATAAGAACAACAAAAATATTAAATTTTATAACATAAATAAACTCATTCTTAGTTAAACCATAAATGTTTAGCTCCAAATGATATTGTTCAAGTCAGTCTAAACTTGTGATTTGTAAACCTGGCTGTTTATCAAAATCTTGATTAGAAATCTTGAGGGATGAGACCAAGAATGCACATCTCTACAAAGCCTCTCAAGTTACTACAATACACAATCACAGCCGATACTTACTACCATAAATCATTATTTAGACTCAAAGACTGGTGTTCAGGTTGCCTAAAACTGGATGAATAAAACACAGGAAAAAAAAATTCATTCATTTATTCTTTAAACATTTACTGAGTATTAATGATGTGTCTGGTACTGATCTAGACTCTGGGAGTACAGCAGTGAACAAGATGAACAGGTTCCTATAGTCTAGTGGGAGAGGCAGATTAATACATGAGCAAGTTAATTTCTTCCAGTGATAAGTGCTATAAAGAAAGTACAACAAAGTGATGCGGTGAAAAGTGCCTTCGCTGAAGACTGCAAGAAGGTAGTGTGGCGTCTCTGTTGGATGGTCAGAGAAGGTATCTCTAGAAGATAATATGTGAACTCACTCGATAATTTACTTGAGTTACACTTGTTATATTTTACTCTAAGAGTTTCACTCAAGTTTATATACCCCAATGGCCAGCATTTTCAAATATCCTTAAGTTGACTTGGTACAGAAGAGTATTAAGTTTTGGTTTCTGAACATATAACCAAGAAAATCTTCTGGCTAGCTCCCCCTCACTCCTGCAATACGGAAAACTACAAGACGCTCTCCACCTCGCCTTTTAACTGAGGAAAATGTGTGCATGCATAGCCATCTGAACTTATCAAAAAGAAAGAGGCTGTACTTTCTTTTTAAAATCATCAATATTAGTCTATTGAAATTAGTCTATTAACTGAAAAACTAAGCTAATGCAGGAATAAAAAAATACACACATGCCTTAAAATATATCATTAGCATACAAATACATATTCTTCTGATGCCAGACTGAGGCCTTTTCTGGTCTTAGTAAAGCAATCTGAGTATAGGAAAAAACCCAACAGCTTGTTGTTCTTATTCATTAAGCTTGTCTTTGCACAAGGACAAATCATAATCCAACAGAGACTAGCGAGTTATGGTATAAGGATACTCAAAACAGCAAATTTCACTTTCTCCTAATTTAATCTGTCCTCCTTCTGCGAGAAGGGTAAGGAAAATCATCACAACGAAGATACTACCCAAAACTACATATGGGGCAAAAAACAATTCCCTTTTCAAATGGTTTTTAGAATATGATTGCCAAAAGGCAGAAGTCTGTTTAAGGCTATTAAGAGAACACAATAGTTTGTTTTGGATTTCTGTTGGATATTTTCTGGGGAATGGATGGTGGGCAGAAAGAAGAGAGCTAAATAATTTAGGAAGTGAGATACTTTGGATAGTCAAAGAATAAGATAAAAATATCACTTTTGTTTTGTTTTTGAGAAATACAGAAAAAAAATGCTACTTTTCTTTTGCATTAATACTTAACACTGATTGCAAGCTGACTATTTGACAGGCACTTCACAACTCTAAGATTGCTATTATCATGACCCTTTAACTCATTTATAGATAAGGAGCTAGTAAGTTGTCCAAGGTCAGACAGTTGTCCAAGGTCAGACAGTTACTAAGTACTGAAGACAGGAAGTAGGAGAAAAGGATCAAAACTCAGGGAGTGTAACTCCATACCCTGCGCTCATAAACCAGTACACTATTAAGATGGTTTCAAAGAAAAACTTCACATTATGTACGTACATATGATGGTCTAGAGATCTGTCCTCTTCTACCAAAGACCAAGCAAGCTACCTTTTAACTATCAAAATCTATACCCTCTTTTCACAGTACCTGATACTACCTGATATTAACTAAACTTCACCTTACCTTGGAGCCCTGGTGGCACAGTGGTTAAGAGGTACGGCTGCTAACGAAGAGGTCAGCAGTTTGAGTACACTAGCCATTCCTTGGAAGCCCTATGGGGCAGCTCCACTCTGTCCCACAGGGTCAACAGGACTCAGAATCGACTCGACGGCAATGGGTTGGCCTTAGGAGTCACCAGGTGGCTGAAATGGTTAAGTGCTGGACTACTAACTGAAAGGTTGGCGGTTCAAACCCACCCAGAGGTGTCTTGGAAGTAAGGCCTGGCATTCTGCTTCTAAAAGGTCACAGTCTTGTAAACCCTATGGAGCAGTTCTGCTCTGCACATACGGGTTGCTGAGATGTAACAACCACCACCTTACCTTAGGAGTCCCTGGGTGGCACAAGTGGTTAAGCACTGGGCTACTAACCACAGGCTGGTGGCTTGCATCTACCCAGGGTGCCATGAAAGAAAAGGTCTGGCAATCTAGAAATCTACTTCTGAAAGATCAAAGCCACTGAAAACCCTAGGGAGCACAGTTCTGCTCTGAAACACATGGGGTTGCCATGAGTCAGAATCGACTTGCTGGCAACTGGTATGGGTTTTGTTTTTTACCTTACCTTAACCCTTACCTTGGAAACCCTGGTGGCATAGTGATTAAGTCTGAATCCACCAGGCGCTCCTTGGAAGCCCTATGGGACAGTTCTACTCTGTCCTATGGAGTCGCTATGAGTCAGAATTTTGGGGTTTTAATACTCACCTTAGTGCTAAATATTAGGAATGTTTTCCTATTAAATAATTGATATTTTAAGAATGTGAAACTGGGAGATGGGGACTCCCTTAATCATACAACTAAGCCTATCTTCACATATAAAAAAATTTCATTCCCTGGAAAAGAACTGCAACAAAAAACATGTGGCTCTCAGGTTCAAAAACTCCTAGACCATTTATTACCCTGTCACAGAAGTAAGGAGGATTAGGTTGTCTGGTTTACAGATCTATGATTACTTCAGAAGACAAAAACAAAATAATGTGGACTTTTTTCAATGATCCTTCCCCCTTTCATTCGCCAGGTGAACTCAAAAACGTTTGGTTCGGGTATATAAAACCAACCGTAATTAAAATGATTTTAAAGAATTTATGCTCAATAAACAAGGCACATAGTAATGCTTATGCAAAGAAGTTGTACTATAAATAGTAGAGATCTTTAAGTACATCATTGCCCTTAATACTATATTTTATATAAAATCTTTTTAGCCTTTTGCTTTGGGAGGATGTTCATCTACTCATAAACCACATGCAAATGAAAATTTTAAAATGTCTCCACTTAGTACTTCTTTCTTCCAAACTCAAAAAGTTTTCTGCCTCAATTCTAAAACCCACATTTTCAGCTTTCATCAGTCCATCACTTTTCTTCTCCTGACTTTTGCTCTCCTCTGGTTTTTACCTACCAGGAGCCCTGGTGGTGCAACGGTTAAAGCACTCAGCTGCTAACCGAAAAGTCGGAGATTCAAACCCGCCAGTCACTCTGTGGGACAAAGGTTTGGCGGTCTGCTTCCATAAAGATTTACATCCTTGGAAACCCTACAGGGGCAGTTCTACTCTAGCCTACAGGGTCACTAAGCCAGGACCGACTCAATCGCTATGGTTTTTTGTTAGTTTTGGCTTTTACCTGTGGTTTTCACATAAACAGGTCTCACCAAGATCATGGGTGACTTAAGTCACCAAATCTATCAACCAGCCGAAGAACTGTGAACCCTCTCTTCCTTAGTGAATCACTCTATTATCACAGCACACCTACTAATTTCCATTTCTAAGTGTTCTTACTTCCCTGACTCATTTGATACCTGCTTTGAATCCTCGGCTTACTCTTATAAATATACACCAACCTGAACTACAACATTTCACAACTTCATACTTTCATCTGTCCTGTTAAAACTGGCTATTTGACAAAAGCCCTTCTATTTCTTAAATTTCACATTCCCCAATTTGAATTCCCCACATTCAAATTCAAACATTTATAAAACATTGGTATCTATCATAAACGATACTGAGACTCAAAGCAATTTTAATTCTAAACAATTTTAGTTAAGACTTCAAAACAAAGGGTTACAAAAGTTTCTGGCTTTAAAATAAACAAATAATCTAAGCTAAAAAAAAAAAAATAAATGTCGGGACTCTTTATGTTCCTATATGGAAAAACAAATGTCAACGAAGAGTGAATATACAGATAGTACTTCTGTTATTCTTCCAGCTATTTAGTTAACTCCAATAGCTACTGTAAAAGCTGGATATACCTTTCTGGGTTTCTGAGTAGCAGCACGGTTGTTTAAAGTGCCTTAGGCATGAGATGGATGAAGAAAAAAACAGACTACAACTAGAGGAAGGCTGTTGTTACCTCTATATGCACAAGAAGATATGTTGTTATAATTCTCATAAACATTCAAAATGTCAAACATTGTGCTGGAACACTCTCTCAAAAGCATTTTAATAAAATGACATATCAAAAGTATCTGTGAAAATTAAAATGGAAATTCTGAAGAGCTTTGAGTAACAGACACCAAAAAAACCAAAACCAAACCTACTGCCGTCGAGTCGATTCTGACTCACAGCGACCCTATAGGACAGAGTGTCCAAGGAGCGCCTGGCGGATTCGAACTGCTGACCTCTTGGTTAGCAGCTGGAGCACTTAACCACTATGCCAGCAGCGTTTCCAACAGGCACCAGAATCTATAGAATGATTTCAGTTCCTTCGCATAAAGCAAAATGTCACATTTTAACAATAAGAAGCCCTGTTATTACAGAATGACAATCAGCACTGGCAGAAATACATATACTTAAATGCGTATTCCATTTCCACAAATATAAAGAAATAACGGAAAAATGAAATAGTCCATAATACTTAAAATTGTTAAGCCTCTTCCCTACTGCCAAATAGTTACGAATTCCTTTCGATAAATCCTAATTCCAATGCCTGTTGGGGAATTGTGTTTTTAAATATTTCATTTTTATTTCGCCTAAAGAAGGAACTGATTATAAAATAGTCTAAATGTGTCAATTTATTAGATATTTACCTGAGATTGTTTCCAATAATATTAATTTTTCTCACTTCTAAACAATTTTTTTTTTCTTTTCACAAAACATCTGGTATATATAGAGATAAAACAGAGAAAGGAGCTCTGGATAGGTAAAGACTGTTGAGACAGGCGCTCTTGGAAACAGGATTCTATGGTAAAGTCAATCTGAAGAAGCAGCATTTTGGATAAAGCCAGAAGCTGGAATATAAGAATGAAATCCTGTACTGTATTTGCTATCTGTGACAGTGGTCCTGTAACACTGGCCTACAAAGGTTCCTTTTTGAGATATCTGGAGCACAATGATATGAAATATATCCAAGCAAATGTAATCACTGGTTTTTAAAGGTCTTTTAATATGTTCTCAGCAGTAACAGTATTCAAATTGGGGTCTGTTAGAACATATGAAGACTCTCATATTATTAGAAAACAAAAAACCCTTACAATTCAATGTTTTCTCAGTGCACAAGCAAACTCTTTATTATACAACATGGCTTTAAGGGATTTTATTCAATCATTACAAAAAGACTAGATTCATTCTTTATTCATACAGTACATTAAGCATATTTATGCATTCCTAAACATACCTTGTGGTGCAGTGATTAAGCGTTTGGCTGCTAACAAGAAGGCTGGCAGTTCAAATCCACCAGCCACTCCTTGGAAACCCTATGGGGCAGTTCTATTGTGTCCTATAGGGTCACTGTGAGTCGGAATTGACTTGACGGCAATGGGTATGTATGTGGGATATACTCTGGTGCCCTGGTGGTACAGTGGTTAAGAGCTCAGGCTGCTAACCAAGAGGCTGGCAGTTTGAATCCACCAGCCATTCCTTAGAAGCCCTACCAGACAGTTCTACCCTATCCTACAAGATCGTTATGAGCTGGAATCAACTCCACGGCAACAGGTTTTGGGTTGGTTTTTGGTAAACATAACTTAAGAATATAAGAATAGTAACTTACATATCCACTTTATTCTCTTTCTACCAAAAATAAACCTCCTTTTATACTTTTCTCCTTTGTTAATGATTCCAGCACCCATCTCCCTATACAATGATTCTAAGCCAAAACTCTAATACTCCTTCCTCTATTTCCAAGAACCTCAGAAGTTCTCATTTCTTAATACGTCATCTCTTCCACGTCCTCCTTCCAAAAACCTAAAATTCAGGACCTTACTATCACTAGACTACATAATTGAAGAGTTTTTAACTGGCTATGTACAGTATTGACCCTCTTGCCTCTGAAATACAAATGGAACAAAAATCTTTTCTAAATGTAGATCTGGTGAAGTCGGCGTTTCTTAGTACAACAAATCAAATTCTGTCCCCAGGCCCCTAACTCTCTTGGACTCACCTTTCATCATTCGCATCTCATACTTTACATTCCAAGACCAAACTATTTATAGTTCATTTTCCCACGGATAACATACTGTTTCAAAAACATTTTTAAATTTACTTTATAATTTTATAAAGAACATTTCCATCACCCTAAAAAATTCCCTTGCACTTCCTTCTGTTAAGTCTCAACACCCATAAATAACCACTACTCTGGAATCTGTTCTAAATATTAATTTTGTCTGCTTTTAAGTTTATAGAAAAGGAAATACAGTATGTATACTTCTGTGTCGGGCTTCCTTTACTTCATGTAATGTTTATTAAGATTCACCCAGGTTGTTGTACATATAAGTAGCTATTCTTTTGTTATGAATGAATGGTAATACGCTATATAATTATAATTTATCTGTTTTCCAGTTGATACATATTTGGGTTATTTTCAATTTGAGGCCATTATGAATAAAGTTTTTAAATACACTTTTGTACAAGTCTTTTATTGAATGCAGCCCTGGTGGCACAGTAGTTAACAGCCTGGCTGCTAACCAAAAGGTCAAAAATTCAAATCCACGGAAACCCTATGGGGCAGTTCTACTCTGTCCTATAGGGTCACTAGGAGATGGAATCGACTCCAAGCCAATGGGTTTGGGTTGTAGTGAGCATATGTGTCTTAGTCATCTAGTGATGCTGTAACAGAAATACCACAAATGGGTGGCTTTAAAGAAGAGATGTTTATTTCCTTACAGTATAGTAGGCTAAAAGTCCAAATTCAAGGCGACAGCTCCAGGTAAATGCTTTCTCTCTCTGCTGGCCTGCTCATCAATCTTCCCCTGGACTAGGCGCTTCTCCATGCAGGGACCTGGGTTTAAAGGATGCGCTCTGCACCAGACACTGATTTCTTGGTAGTATGAGATCCCCAACTCTCTGCTTGCTTCCCTTTCCTTTTATCTCTTGTAAGATAAAAGGTGGTGCAGGCCACACCCTAGGGAAACTCTTCTTTACAATGAATCAGGATGTGACCTTAGTAAGGGTGTTACAATCCTACCCAATCATCTTTAACATAAAATAACAATCACAAAATGGAAGACAACCACACAGAACTGGGGATCACGGCCTAAACAAGGTGACATATAGTTTTGGAGGGACACAATTCAATCCATGATAGTATGTTTTCAACACACAAACACAGAAATAGAAGTAGGTCACAGGATACGTTTATCAGAAACTGTCAAATGCTTTTCCAAACTATTTTATATTTTACACTCTCACCAGCATGGAGGAAAGTTCCAATTGCTCCACATCCTCATCAGCATGTGGTGCTGTCAATCTATTTAGTCATTCTAGTGGCTGTGCAGTGTATCTCACGTTATTTGCGTTAGGTGCTGTAGAGACAGTTCCGATTAATAGCCACCCAATCCACAACAGAACTAAACACTGCCCGGTCCTGCGCCATCCTTAAAGCAGCAGATTTACCCAAGGCAATGCGTCTTTTGATTTCTTGACTGCTGCTTCCATGGCTGTTGATTGTGGATCCAAATAAAACGAAATCCTTGACAACTTCAATCTTTTCTCCTTTTATTATGATGTTGCTCATTGGTCCAGCTGTGAGGATTTTTGTTTTCTTTATGTTGAGGTGCAATCCATACTGAAGGCTGTGGTCTTTGATCTTCATTAGTAAGTGCTTCAAGTCCTCTTCACTTTCAGCAAGCAAGGTTGTATCATCTGCATAACGCAGGTTGTTAATGAGTCTTCCTCCAATCCTGATGCCGCGTTCCTCTTCATATAGTCCAGCTTCTTGGATTATTTGCTCAGCACACACACTGAATAGGTATGGTGAAAAAACACAACCCTGATGCACACCTTTCCGGACTTTAAACCAATCAGGACCCCCTTGTTCTGTCTGAACAAATGCCTCTTGATCTATATAAAGGTTTCTCATGAACATGATTAAGTGTTCTGGAATTCCCGTTTTTCGCAATGCTATACATAATTTGTTATGATCCGCACAATCGAATGCCTTTGCATAGTCAATAAAACACAGGTAAACATCCTTCTGGTATTCTCTGCTTTCAGCCAGGGTCCATCTGGCACCAGCAATGATATCCCTGGTTCCACATCCTCTTAGCAGTTCCCTGTTGATATACTGCTGCAGCCATTTTTGAATGATCTTCAGCAAAATTTTGCTTGTGTGTGATATTAATGATATTCTTCTAACATTTCCACATTCGGCTGAATCACCTTTCTTGGAAATAGGCATAAATATGGACCTCTTCCAGTCAGTTGGCCAGGAAGCTGTCTTCCATATTTCTTGGCATAGACAAGTGAGCATCTCCAGCACTGCATCTGTTTGTTGAAACATCTCAATTGATATTCCATCAATTCCTGGAGCCTTGTTTTTTGCCAATGCCTTCAAAACAGCTCAGACTGCTTCCTTCTGTACCATTGGTTCCTGAGCTTATGCCACCTCTTGAAATGGCTGAAGATCGACTAACTCTTTTTGATATAATGGCTCTGTGTATTCCTTCCACCTTCTTTTGATGTTTCCTTCGTCGTTTAGTATTTTCCCCATAGAATCCTTCACTTTTGCAACTCGAGACTTGAATTTTTTATTCAGTTCAGCTTGAGAAACACCGAGCATGTTCTTCCCTTTTGGTTTTCCATCTCCAACTCTTTGCACATGTCATTATAATACTTTATCTTCTCGAAAGGCCCTTTGAAATCTTCAGTTCTTTTACTTCCTCAATTCTTCCTTTTAGCTTTAGCTGCTCAACGTTCAAGAGCAAGTTTCAGAGTCTCCTCTGACATCCACCTCGGTCTTTTTTTTCCTGTCTTTTCAATGATCTCTTGCTTTCTTCATGTATGATGTCCTTGATGTCATTCCACAACTCGTCTGGTCTTCAGTCACTAGTGTTCAATGCGTCAAATCTGTACTTCAGATAGTCTCTAAATTCGGGTGGGATATACTCAAGCTCATATTTTGGCTCTCATGGACTTGCTCTGATTTTCTTCAGTTTCAGCTCTAACATGCATATGAGCCACTGATGGTCTGTTCCACAGTAGGCCCCTGGCCTTTTTCAGACTGATGATATTGAGCTTTTCCATCATCTCTTCCCACAGATATAGTCAATTTGATTTCTGTGTGTTCCATCTGGCAAGGTCCATGTGTATAGTCACTGTTTATGTTGGTGAAAGAAGATATTTGCAATGAAGAAGTGGTTGGTCTTGCAAAATTCTATCATTCGATCTCCGGCATTGTTTCTATCACCGAGGCCATATTTTCCAACTACTGATCCCTCTTGTTTCCAACTTTCGCATTCCAACCACCATTAATTATCAATGCATCTTGACTGCATGTTCGATCAGTTTCAGACTGCAGCAGCTGATAAAAATCTTCTATTTCTTCATCTTTTGCCCTAGTGGTTGGTGCGTGAATTGGAATAAGTCGTATCAGCTGGTCTTCCTTGTAGGCGTATAGATATTATCCTATCACTGACAGCACTGTACTTTAGGATAGAGCTCGAAACTTTTTTTTTTTGATGGTGAATGCGATACCATACCTCTTTGAGTTGTCACTGCCAGCATAGTAGACTATATGACTGTCTGATTCACAATGGCCAACACCAGTCCATTTCAGCTCACTAATGCCTAGGATATCGATGTTTATGCATTCCATTTCATTTTTGATAATTTCCCATTTTCCTAGATTCATACTTTGTACATTCCAGGTTCTGATTATTAATAGATGTTTGCAGCTGTTTCTTCTCATTTTGAGTAGTGTCATGTCAGTAAATTAAGGTCCCGAAAGCTTTACTCCATCCACGTCATTAAGGTCGACTCTACTTCGAGGAGGCAGCTCTTCCCCAGTCATCTCTTGAGTGCCTTCCAACGTGGGGGGCTCATCTTCCAGCACTATATCAGACAGTGCTCTGCTGCTATTCATTAGGTTTTCACTGGCTAATGCTTTTCAGAAGTCCTTGTTCCCAGTATGTTTGGAAGCTCAGCTGAAACCTGTCCTCGATGGGTGACCCTGCTGGTATCTGAACACTGGTGGCATAGCTTCCAGCATCACAGCAATGTGTAAGCCCCCACAGTACGACAAACTGACATGGTGGTGGTGTATCTCACAGTGGTTTTAAGTTGGTTTTTCCTGATGACTAAGGTATCTTTTCATGTGTTTATTAGCCATTTACCTTATTTTGCCTGTTTAAAAAAAAAAAAGTGGGTTGTCTGTATTTAATTATTGGTGTGGAAGAGTCCTTTATATACTCTAAACACAAGTCCCTTGTCAGATAAATATGTCATGAATATTTTCTTCCAGTTTATGCCTTGCCTTTTTTTTTAACAGTGTCTTTTGATAAGAAGTTATTTTGGTAGAGTCTAGTTTATAAATTATTTCTTTATGGTTATTGCTTTTTGAGTCTTTTCTAAGAAATCTTCGTATATCCCCAGGTTGAGAATATACTCTACGATTTTTCCTAATAGTTTCATATAGTAGCCTTTAGATTTAGGAATATAATTCATCTCAAATGCATTTTTATATATGGTATGATATGCAGTTTTTGAGCCTTGGTGGTATAATGGTTAGGAACTTGGCTGCTAACCAAAAGGTCAGCAGTTCAAATCCACCAGCCGCTTCTTGGAAATGCTATGGGATAGTTCTATTGTATCTGATAAGATCACTATGAGTCAGAATCAACGTCAAAGGGTTTGGTTTTGGTCAGTATAATACGTAGGGCTTGAGGTTCTTTTTTGTTGTTGTTCATGTGTTCTAGCATCATTTGTTGAAAAAACTTTTCTTTCCCCATTGAGGACCAAGGTATCTTTGGAAATAATTGACCTTAAATATGAGTTTATTTTTGAACATTATTCTGTGACTGTAATCATGCTAACACTAAACTGTTGTGATTACTACAGGTTTTCAGGGAGTCTTGAAATCAGATAGTATATACTGGCGCAACTTTTCTTTTCTTTTTCCAAATTGTTTCCGTTATTCTAAGTCTCAACAAATTTCAAATGACTGAACGCTTATATAACATAGTTTTATGCAAATAACGTGCAGCTTCTACATTTGTTTGCCAACTGCTCTCTCACCCCACAAAGTATTTTCGTAAGCCCCTATGGAGGTATTTTTATAAGTGTCACCATGCCATAGCAACACCTACGAAAATACCTCGCGGGGGGAGGGAATGGTTGGCAAACTTAGACAGCACACGTTATTTGCATATAAAAATACAGTAGTCACTGATAAGAAATCAAAAATAAGAAACAGAAAATTACCAAATATTTAGAAATTAAATGACACAATTCTAACAATGCATAGAGAAAATTACCAAAGCCTGTTGGGATTTTTGATTGGGTCTAACTTCCAGCTATTTATCTTTTAGTTGTCCCATACTGTTGTTCTGTCGCACTGGGTTAATGGAATATTTGATAGTATTCCATTTTAATTATTCTATATAGGGTCGCTATGAGTTGGAATCGACTCAATGGCAATGGGTTTGGTTTTTTTTTTTGCGTTATGGGCTTTAAAAACACCACCACCAACAAAAAACAGCATTTTGAGGTAAAATTCACACACATTAACTATATATTAATATATATATTAAAAGGGTACAATTTGATAATCTTTGAACTATGTATAGTACACCTGTGAAACCTTTATCACTATTAAATCTTCTCGTGATCCTCTGCAATCCCTCGCTTCCTATCCTTCTCCACCTCAAAATCCTAGCAGCCACCAATTTGCTTTCCATAACTACAGATTACTTTGCATTTTCTAGAGTTTTATATAAATGGAATCATACAGGGTATCTTCTTTATTGCCTTCTTTCACACAGCATAATTATTTGAAGATTGACCTCTGCTGTTGTGTGTATTAACAGCTCATTCTATATTTCCACTGTATGGACAAATAGCAATTTTTTTATTCATTCATCTGTTGATGGACATTTAAGTTGTTTCCAGGTTTGGGTTATTACAAATAAAGTTGCAATGAACATTTATGTACAAGTTTTATTTCATGACTATATGACTTTTCTTGAGAAAATGACTAGGAGACAAATGGCTGAAACATACTTAAGTTTTAAAAAACGGCCAAATTGTTTTCAAAACTATTTCCACCATTTTACATTCCCATTAGCTGTAAATGAGCACTACAGTTCCTCCATGTCTTTTCCAAAAGTTGGTATGGTCAGTCTTTTTAATTTCAGCTACTCTAACAGGTATGTAATATTATGACTATAGTTTTAATTTGCATTTCCCCAACAACTAATGATGAATTGATAGAATAGCTGCAAAAATGGACTCAAACACACCATCGATCATGAATACAGCACAGGATCAGGCGACATTTCATTCTGTTATACATAGGGTCACCCTGAGTTAGAGCTGACTCAAGGGAAACTACCAACAACTGACGAATCATGTGCAGCATCATTTTTCATATACTTATTTGCTACCTGTTTATCTTCTTTGCTGAACTATCTGTTCAGATCCTTTGCCCATTTTTTTAAATTGGATTGCTTGTTACCTTATTGTTGAGTTTTAGTATATACATACACACAACACACATGCACACACATATATTCTGGATAGGAGCCCTTTAACATCTATAAGCTTTGCAAAGAAAATCTATGGCTCGTCTATTTATTCTCTTAACAGTAGCTTTTGAAGTGCCGAGTTTTTAATTCAGATGAAGTCTAATTTATCCATCCGTTTTTACAGACTGTGCTTTTAAGGTCATATCTAAAAAATCTCTGCTTCAGGGTCACAAAGATTTTCTGCTATCGTTTCTTTTAGAAATTTTATAATTTTAGGTTTTACATGCAGGTCCAGGGTCCATTAGGAGTTTTTAAAATATGATGTGAAGCATGGATGCAAGATTTTTTAAGGGAGGAGGGTGTTGTTGTTGTTGTTTTTAGGTGCCGCTGAATTGGTTCCGACTCATAGCAACACTATGCATGACAGAACAAAATACTGCCTGGTCCTGCGCCACCCTTACAATCACTGTTATACTTGAGCTCATTGTTGCAGCCACTGTGTCAATCCACCTGGTTGAGGGTCTTCCTTTTTTCCACTGACCCTGTACTCTGCCAAGCATGATGGCCTTCTCCAGGGACTGATCCCTCCTGACAACATGTCCAAAGTATGTAGGACGCGGTCTCGCCACCCTTGCTTCTAAGGAATGTTCTGGTACTTCTTCCAAGACAGATTTATTCGTTCTTTTGGCAGTCCATGGTATATTCAATATTCTTCGCCAACATCACAATTCAACGGCGTCAATTCTTCTTCCGTCTTCCTTATTCACTGTCCAACTTTCACAAGCATACGATGCAACTGAAAATACCACGGCTAGAGTCAGGCGCACCTTAGTCTTCAAGGTGACACCTTTGCTTTTCAACAATTTATAGAGGTCCTTTGCAGATTTACCCAATGCAACGCATCTTTTGATTTCTTGACTGCTGCTTCCATGGCTGTTGATTGTGGATCCAATTAAAATGAAATCCTTGTCAAGTTCAATCTTTTCTCCTTTTATCATGGTGTTGCTCACTGGTCCAGTTGTGAGGATTTTTGTTTTCTTTATGTTGAGGTGCAATCCATACTGAAGGCTGTGGTCTTTGATCTTCATTAGTGAGTGCTTCAAGTCCTTTTCACTTTCGGCAAGCAAGGTTCTGACATCTGCATAATGCAGGTTGTTAATGAGTCTTCCTCCAATCCCGATGTCCCGTTCTTCTTCATATAGTCCAGCTTCTCAGATTATGTGCTCAGCATACAGACTGAATAGGTATGCTGAAAGGATACAACCCTGACACACACCTTTCCTGACTTTAAATCAATCAGTATCCCCTTGTTCTGTCCGAACTGCCTCTTGATCTATGTAAAGGTTCCTCATGAGCTCAATTAAGTGTTCTGGAATTCCCATTCTTTGCAATGTTATCCATAATGTGTTATGATCCACACAGTCGAGGGCCTTTGCACAGCCAATAAAACAAGGTAAGCATCCTTCTGGTATTCTCTGCTCTCAGCCAGGATCCATGCGACATCAGCAATGATATCCCTGGTTCCACGTCCTCTCCTGAAACCGGCCTGAATTTCTGGGAGTTTCCTGCAGCCGTTTTTGAATGATCTTCAGCAAAATTTTGCTTACATGTGATATTAATGATATCGTTCTATCATTTCCACATTCGGTTGGATCACCTTTCTTGGGAATAGTCGTAAATATAGATCTCTTCCAGTCCGTTGGTCAGGAAGCTGTCTTCCACATTTCTTGGCACAGATGAGTGAGCACCTCCAGCGCTGCATCCGTTTGTTGAAACATCTTAATTGATATTCCATCAATTCCTGGAGCCTTGTGTCTTGCCAATGCCTTCAGAGCAGCTCGGACTTCTTCCTTCAGTACTTTTGGTTCCTGAGCATATGCCACCTCTTGAAATGGCTGAACATCAACTAATTCTTTTTGATGGTTCCTGCGTCGTTTAATATTTCCCCCATAGAATCCTTCACTACTGCAACTCGAGGCTTGAATTTTTTTTTTTCAGTTCCTTCAGTTTCAGAAATGCCGAGCATGTTCCTACCTTTTGGTTTTCCATCTCCAGCTCTTTGCACATGTCATTATAATACTTTGTCTTCTCGAGCCGCCCTCTGAAATCTTTTGTTCAGTTCTTTTACTTCATCATTTCTTCCTTTTGCTTTAGCTGATCAACATTCATAAGCAAGTTTCAGTGTCTCCCCTGACATCCATCTTGGTCTTTTCTTTCTTTCCTGTCTTTTCAATGACCTCTTGCTTTCTTCATGTATGATGTCCTTCCACAACTCATCTGGTCTTCAGTCACTAGTGTCAGTGTTTCAAATCTATTCAGTCACTAGTGTCAGTGTTTCAAATCTATTCTTCAGATTGCCTCTAAATTCCGGTGGGATATACTCAAGGTCATATCTTGAAACTGATTTTCTTCAGTTCCAACCTGAACTTGCATATGAGCAGTTGATGGTCTGTTCCACAGTCGGCCCCTGGCCTTCTTCTGACTGATAATATTGACCTTTTCTATCATCGCTTTCCACAGATGTAGTCAATTTGATTCCTGTGTGTTCCATATGGTGAGGTCCATGCGTATAGTTGCCGTTGATGTTGGTGAAAGAAAGTATTTGCAACGAAGAAGTCATTGGTCTTGCAAGTTCTATCATTTGATCTCCGGCATCATTTCTATCACCAAGAACATATTTTCCAACTACTGATACTTCTTTGCCTCCAACTTTCTCATTTCAATCACCAGTAATTATCAATGCATCTTGATTGCATGTTCGATCAATTTCAGACTGCAATAGCTGATAAAAATCTTCTATTTCTTCATCTCTGGCCTTAGTGGTTGGTGCACAAATTTGAGCAATAGTCGTATTAACCGGTCTTCCTTGTAGGCGTACGGGCGTTATCCTATCACTTCAGGATAGATCTTGAAACGTTCATTTTGACAATGAATGCAACACCATTCCTCTTTAAGTTGTCATTTCCAGCATAGTTGTCTACATGATTGTCTGATTCAAAATGGCCAATACCAGTCCATTTCAGCTCACTAATGCCTAGGATATTGATGTTTATGCATTCCATTTCATTTCTAAAGATTTCCAATTTTCCTAGATTCATACTTCATACATTCCAGGTTCCGATTATTAATGGATGTTTGCAGCTGTTCTCATTTTGAGTCGTGCCACATCAGCAAATGAAGGTCCCGAAAGCTTTACTCCATCCACATCATTAAGGTCGACTCTACTCTGAGGAGGCAACTCTTCCCCAGTCACCTTTTGAGTGCCTTCCAACCTGGGGGCTTACCTTCCAGCAATGTATCAGACAATTTTCTGCTGCTATTCGTAACGTTTTCACTGGCTAATGCTTTTCAGAAGTAGACTGTCGGGTCCTTCTTCCTACTGTGTCTCAGTCTGGAAGCTCATCTGAAACCTGTCCTCCACGGGTGACCCTGTTGGTATCTGAACACCAGTGGAACAGCTTCCAGCATCACAGCAACACGCAAGCCCTCACAGTACCACAAAGTGACAGACACATGGGGGGGAGGGGGGCAGGTAAACATACGCATATCCAATTTTAAAGCTGCATTTGGTGAAAGGCCGTTCTTACTCCAATAAATTCACACTTTGTACCTTCGTTAAAAATCAGTCGCCCAGATATATGTGGATTTATTTCTGGACTCTTTATTCTGTTCCATTGATCTATTTATCTTTTTTATGTCAACATGATCTTTTTTGATTAATGTAGTTTTACAGTCGTTCTGGGAAATAGGGAGTCTCAGTCCTCCCAACTTTATTTTACTCTACTGGGTTTCAGCTATGTTTTTGTTAGGTATTGTCGAGTTGAGTTGACTCACTGCAACCCCATGTGACACAGCAGTACTGCCCCACAGGGTTTCTAGGCTGTAATCTTTATGAAAGCAGATTACCAGGTCTTTCTCCCATGGTGCCACTGGGTAAGTTCAAACTACCAACCTTCCAGTTAGCAGCCGAGTACTTAACTGTTTTGTATTTTATTAAGAGGATGTTCTAGAGACTTCAATGTACAATCTTAATAATCAGTCTATTACAGTTAATACTGTATCACTTCAGGTAAAATATAATAACCTTACAATTGCAAAAGTCCATTTAACCTTCCCTTCGCATTGTTATATTTTACATATACATATATATACACACACATATATAAAATAAATCCCATAATACAATGTTACCATACTGTTACTTAAAGTCCTTTCAGAGAAAATTAGAGAAAAACCAATAGCCTTTTTTAAATTTATGCACATATTTACCACTCCCAGTGCTCTTCATTACTTCCTGCAGATCTGAGTTTTT
Source organism: Elephas maximus indicus (assembly GCF_024166365.1). NCBI lineage: Eukaryota > Metazoa > Chordata > Mammalia > Proboscidea > Elephantidae > Elephas > Elephas maximus. The sequence continues at coordinate 144,011,628 of NC_064821.1, forward strand.
ATCTGGTATCATTTCACTCAACTTTATGAGCTTTTCTGTTTTTTGTGTATTTGTGTTTGCACGTGTGTTTTGGTAATGTACAGTGCTGGTCTACTGCTAAATGTTTTTCTCCTGGCTGCTTCTTGATTTGCTATATAATCATTAGTTTTTAATACTTTGGCTATTACCTGCCTAGGTATGGTTCCTTCTATTTATCTGACATGAAATTTACTAGGCTTCTTAAAACTCTAAGTTGGTATTTTTCCTCAAACTTTGGAAGTTTTTGGCCATTACTACTTCAAATAATTTTTTCTTCATTCTCTCTCCCCTCTCCCTCTGGGATTCCAATTACACGTAGCTTGATTGTATCACTGATATATTCAGTTCTCTCTGGCAGACTGAACAATTTCTCTTCAGACTCACTAATGTTTCTTTTGTTGTCTTCATCTACTGTTAAATCCCATCCAGTGAACTTTTCACTTCAAACACTGAGTTTTTCACTAAGAGCACTAAGAGCATTTCTATGATTGGTTTTCCTTTATTTCTTAATACATTCCCTCATCTGTTCCCTGATCATTTCAATCTTTTCCTTTATAACTTTGAAAACATTCTGTAGTCTTTGCCAATCTAAAAAAAAAAAAATCTCAAACATCTAGGTTATTTTAGGAAATCCTGCTGGCGTAGTGGTGAAGTGCTTCAGCTGCTAACCAAGAGGTGGGCAGTTCACATCCACCAGGCGCTCCTTGGGAACTCTATGGGGCAGTTCTACTCTGTCCTATAGGGTCACTCTGAGTTGGAATCGACTCGACGGCAGTGAGTGAGTGAGTGAGGTTATTTTGGGATATGTTTCTATTGACTAGTGCTGCTCTAGTTCACGGATTATTTTCCTGCTTCATCACATGGTTTTTAAGTTTTGATTCTATCCTGGATATCGTAGGTGATAGCTGTAGGGAGCCTGAATCATGTCATCTTCCTTAGGGGATGTCATTTTGTCTCAGCAGGGAATCAAATTCCTGGTGAATTCTCCGGGTCTTGTCAAGTTAGACTATTTGACTTTCTTAACTTACTCTTATGGCGTGTTAACTATAAGATGTGATCTTTTGTCTTAAAGCTTGGCTTTTCTGCAGTATAAATTAAACGTTTGAAGTGCTCGGCAAGATGCCTCCACCTTGCCTTCTAAGAATGTCAATGTCTGCACAACCGTTGGTATTACCACCTAGGTCTCAGCCCCCAAACAGGCAATTTTTGATAGACCGTGCAAAGTCTCAAGCTGTACATGTATAGCCCAGATGTTATCCAAAGTTCTGAATGACATGACTACCCATACCAAATTCTACCCCCTTGCTCTATGCCTCAGCCGCTGGACAGCTTCTTTTTCTCCGGGACCCTGCCCCAAAAATTCCAGGTGTGTGAGCACCCTTGCTTTCCAGTCTCAGCCTCTTTGGCTCAGTGAGATCTGCATGGCCCGTTTGGACTTCACTTCCCTGTGCCACAGCAGTAAGGTATCGTATTTTTACACAAATAGCGTACTCCTTCTACATCTGTTTGCCAACTGTGCCCTCCATCTATGAAGTCTTTTTCTAAGTGCCACTATATCAATTTTTTTTTTACATGTTGCCATAAAAAATCAGCATAGTGCACTTACGAAAATATCTCATGGAGGAGAAGGCATGGCTGGCAAACAAATGTAGAAGGCATGTACTATTTGAATAAAAATATGGTACTCCAAAGCAGAAAGCTGGAGTGATCATGGGATTCACCCTGTGTGTTTCCCTTTTCTCAAGAATCATGATCTTGTTCTGTCTGTCCATCAATTCCAAACAACAGTCGCCCCACACATTTTATTCAGTTTTACGGATTTTTTTTTTGGTGAGGGGAGAGGCCAGGCTGGTACCAGTTATTCTGTTACAGCTCTGCATACTAATTTTAAAGAAATTTTCCTATCAATCACTATATACAATGTAAGAGAAAAATAATACTGACGAAGCAGAGTTATATCCACTCGAACCTATTTGTTCAATTATTTGGTACGTGTACATGGTACATCATTGCGTAGTTATTTTGCTTTGTGATCACGACACTGAAAAATCTGTAAGGATGTGCTGACAGGTTCATCTTCACATATAAGTACATCATTATCACTATATTTGGTAAGTACTTCATTATAATTGTAACTGAACTGTCAAGGATGTCTATGTGTGTGCCTAGGCTTAGATATACACAGTAGCTACTTGAAGGAAGTTAAAACACCTTATAATCTTTTACTAGTCTTTTGATACCCAATACGAATCAAGCAACTAATTTAGGAAAAAGTATGAAAAAAGGAAATTTTTTGGTTTCAGGGAAATAATGTGAAATGTAGGGTTATAAGATAAACTCATTCAATAATAACCACAGCAATAAACAGATACAAAACTGGGCCCATCAACCATGAAACTATGGTCTAAACTTGTCTATTTTTGTTTACACAGACAGATATTACAAACAACCAAATATATTACTTCAGACATATATCATTTAAGGAAAATCCTAATCTTGTAGATTCAATAACTCAAATAAATTCCCAAGTAGGTAATACTGAAATCAATTCAAAGAATTAAAATATTGTTAGAGCAAAGAAAAAAAAGAAAAGGTGAAAACCGAGGAAGAAAACAATTACGTAGTTGAATCATTTGGTTGTTATTTACAGTTTGTGCTTTTGGGCTCATGGGACAGAATAGTAAAAATAAAAAAATCTTATGACATCTACACACAAAAAATAAAAACAAAAGTACAGAGGGAGTGAGAGGGCTTGTAACATGACAGACAAAAGATTGCATTTTTGTGATTAAACTAAAAAAAAAAAAAAATCAGACTTAAGAGTTATTTGCCTATAAAAGTCACCAACTTCAGGGTTTTTTATTTGGCACATGTATTCACTAGTAGAATTTCACTTAAAACATTTCAACACAAAGCACTAAATTTCAGTTTTAACATTCTGTCGCATAACAAGGCAAATAATGACAAACTTGAGAGAACAACACTTACCTGTAACTACCATGCTGCTCATGTTAGAGTTTGGACTACTGAGAACACTTCCTGAGAGTAGTTCGTCAGATCCTCTCTATAAAGACAATAACAAATTAGCATACACAATCTTTAAATTTAAAAGGTTAATCTGAAAGCCTGTCACATACCTGTAACTTTTCAAATATTCACTGAGAAGTGTTATGTCGAGTATTACACTACTACAGTTAAAATTTTACTCTAAGTACAAAATATGACAAAAAAATTAACTTCATCCCTCCATTTTCCTATGTATCCTTCCTCTCCCTTTTCTACAAAGCCAACAGTTCACCAAGTTCAAAAAGCAAAAAAAAAAGATTACGTCTCAATCAAAAGCTTAGGAAAAAAAAATAGCTACTCCAATTCTTTATAAACAAGCTAATCCCACAGGAGTTGGGCTTTCTCAGAAATGTTCTGTGAATCTTCCATCCCCACAAAGCCCTTTATTCATCTAGATAACTTAGGTCTTTAAACTTCATACTGATGAGTGGGCCAACAGTATCATCATTACCAAAATTAAACAGTCAGGCATAAACTTCAGCGGCTAGAAAATTGAAAGCAGAAGCAAAATCTATAAAATAAGAATTTTGTCGACATAAAGAAAGATTTGAATCATGTTCTAAACTCTAGAGAACACAGTTGTTAAATCATTACACATTCTGGGAACTGCATAGTTGTTCAAATGAGCAAATTGTTGTTTTAAAGCTATTTTAAATATGTGTATATTTACAAAAATGTGTATGAACAAACTCATTATTTAAAATAGCCAGATCAACTGTTCTGCCTATTTTTAAAATATGCATAATTATATGCACAGGTACTAATATTTAAAATAGCTAAATCAATACTGGCAAATTTAAACAACCGATCAGTACACAGAAGTCGAATATAACCATCAAAAATATATCAAAAAAGATGTCAAAGCATTTCAGACAGCTCCCCCCTCAAAATTCAAATTAACCATAAATTTTATGCTAATTTGAGCTTAAACTCAAAATTAATGAGCAGCATTACAACAAAATAACGAAAATTTGAAGCAAACAGATCTCCATAGGTCATCTCTCTTAAATGTTTTAAAAGCTTTCAGCTCATTAACATCAAATGCTCAAAGACATACAAATACGAGACAAACATAGTGTCAAACCATATAATATTTATTATATTTACATCAAGTCTAAGATCTTAACAAGACATAAGAGAGTCAATATTAATGTCGTGTAAGGACATGATGAGCACAAATAGGATACTTTATATCAGAGATTCTCAAAATGTGGTCCATGGACAAGCATTATCAGCCTTAGATCTAGAAATCTGTTAGCAATGGATGTTCTCAAGTCACTCCAGACCTACTGAACACACGAAACTCTGGGGATGAAGTCCAGCAACCTGAGTTTTACCAAAGTTCTTCATGGGCTTCTGATGCATGCTAAAGTTTAAGGACCACTGCTATATATTATTGGTTCACCATTAACAATAAATATTTCCTAGTTTTCATTATGTTTTTATGACAAGTTTGTAATAAGGTGTCAAGAAAAAGGGCTGTGAGGTCCAACTCCCACAACTTCCACTTACATAACTTTAGTAAATTACTTAAACCACTCTAAGCTTTAATTCCCTCATTTGTAAAGCAGTGATAACATCTACATCACAGCCTTTAGGATCAGATGTGGCAAATGCATAGGAAGTATTCACCAGGCAAAGTGCTTGGCGCACCTCACTAGTGTTCTCTATAATACAATTCAACCAAGCACAGGGTCTACACATATTTTTTATTAAGTAAATGAATGAATGCTGATTATTATTACTAACAATTGCTGTATTTTTTTGGTCTCTGTTCTTAGAACAAATAACTGAAGTCAAATTACTCCATGCACAAAAGCAAAGTCAGCTCCCCCCATAAACCAAATCAAACCCACTGCAGTCAAGTCAATTTCGACCCACAGCGACCCCACAGGACAGAGCAGAACTCACTGCCCCTTAGGGTTTCCAAGGAGTGGCTGGTGGATTCAAACTGCTGACCTTTAGGTCAGCTGCCAAGCTCTTAACCGCTGCGAAATTTCTCATACAGAGTGGATAACATCAGCTCCTCCATAATAAATCAAGAGAATTCCAGACCAAGTATTCTAAAAGTTGCGGGGGGGGAGGGGGGGGAAGAACTGAAGAGATCCTTAACGTCTTACTCACCAAAACTTATAACCAGCCCCTTAAAAGACTTTCAGTATCGTATCTCTTTAGTTCCTTCCAGCAAATACTATGACTGTCCTAGTTTTCAAAAAGTATATTTCATCTCTTTTCAAACATATTTTATCAGTTTATTATTTAGACATTTGGTTACTTGTGAGTCAAAATCCTTCCACCTCAGTGGATCACAAGTAATTCTGGAAGATGGGTGAGAAATTCCGGGTCTACTCAAGTAAAAAAGAAAGCCTGTCATTCTACTGTGTAGTATGTAGGACATGTCAGTCCCACCCCAAACCCTATCAAAATTTTCATACCTGCTGCTAAGAGAGTAAGTGTAACAGTCTTCATAACTGAGTCAGAAGAATTAATACCAAATTACTTGCAACTTTGTGATTACTTATAAAACTTAAGTTTTTGACAAATTTATTATTTAAAAAAATTGTCTGACTTTCCATTGAGTAAAAAGTCTACCACTATTATGCACAAAAGAAGTGATTCTGCAGTCACCATTAGTAATGTTAACATGATAGAACAATTTTACTTTAAATATCTCAGCCTAGTTTAATTTGGAGAAGATATGAAACCAAATGAATCAATGGCAAAGAGACTAATAGCTGTTCCACACTAGTGGTTGCTGACTTATTAAATTAGTGGTACTTAAGCACAAAAATCAGTATCTTTATTTGGTGTATATATCTTTAACTTAATTCATTTAAAATAGATGTCATTTGAACTCAGTATCAATTAAAAAAGAAATTAAATGTTAAACTGACATCAATGCCCTTTGTTAAATCTCATCACAGAAACTTTTCCCCCTATGTGATATCAATGACCATTTCAAAAGAAACTAGTATTACAAAACAAAATCAATTAGTAAAATGATGACACAGAAAGACACAATTTCTATGTCAATCACAAAAGAAAGAAATAAGTAAAAAAGATAAATGGAAAAATAGATACAGAATAATGGACAGTTGACATTCATTCTAATGATATAAATTTTCTTGTTCTGTCTTCTTTTGGCTACTGGATAACCTGTCCATCATAATACTCCAATCCAACTACCATCTATTACTCACAGGTGAAGAGCTGTTGGAGCTACCAGGAAGGCAGGTAAGAGCTGAAGGTTGAGGCTGACAAGAGTCCTCAGGCTCTGCTGAGAGCTGGCCAAGGACTTCTCCTCTAGAGATGTCAGCCAAGGGAACCATGACAGGAAGACATGGGGCAGGTATGCAAATATCAGATTCCTGAAGAGAACACAGTTCTGGATGAGGAAGGAAAGTACTCACCCATGTATTTCTGGTCTCCCTGTACATGAAGTACTGCCAGGAAGAACTCAGTGCCACCTACCTACCAGAGATGGGAAAAGCACTAATTCATACAACCAGTAAAAATACAGAATAGAGAAAACAAAGATACAATGAAGAGGATAAATAACAGCAAAAGCTGATTTTCTAAACGGGACTACAAAACAGACAAACCTCCAGGAAGAATAATTAAGAGAAAAAAAGGTGACACAACTATACAACATCAGATCATACAGATAATTACAAAAGTCTAAGCCTAGAATACTGAAGCAAAAAGATGAAAAAGTTGGCCTGGTGAATAACCTCAAGGAGCAAAGTGGTTCCATTTTCCTAGACTAGCAGGATTTTTTGTTTATGAGAGAAATAAAAGTTCTAGCCTATTTATGTCCCTATATTCTTCATTTTGTTAGAAGAGCTTAGCCTTTACCCTAAGATGTTATCTACTCATAGAAGAACTGGCACGTGAATTTTAATTTAATTGGTTATCCCTACAAGGGCAAAGAAACAAAACTGCATCCCTATCAAATACCATACACACACACAAAAAAATTTTCTGATGTATTAGACAAAAATTTGAAAGGTAAAATTTTAAAAGAAAATATCTTTATGATTGCTGGCTAAGACTTCTGAAATTAAAACACAAACCAAACTAATCATAAAATACTGATGACAAATTCTACTATAATGTGGTCAGAAAATTTCTATGTTAAGAAAGTGTATTTCAACAACAGTTGAAAACTTAAGAAGTTATGAAGGATTGCTTTAAAGACTTCCAACAATCAACATGGAAGACATCCATAACCAGGGAAAAATAAAAATTAGCAGAGAAATACTGGGAACATGCCAATAATTTCTAAATAGTTCATAAAAGTATAACTTCCAAAAACACCATAAAAGAGTGAAAAGACAAGCTGTGAACTTGGAGAAAATATAAGCAAAATATAAAATGAAAAGAAAATCAACAACCACAGTCTATTAAAAAAAAAAACTGCAAATAACTAAAATCAGAAATGAAAGTAGGGTCATTATTACCAACTGTACAGAAATAAAAAGAATTACAAGAGAACACTATAAGCAACTGCACGTCAACAGATTGAATTAACCTCAATGAAATGGACAAATCCCTAGAAACACATAAATTACCTAAACTGACTTCAGAAGAAAATCTCAACAGTGCCATAACAAATGAACAGATTAAATCAGTAATTAAAAACCTCTCAATAAAGAAAAGTCTTGTACAAGATGGCTTCACTGGGGAATTCTATCAAACATTTAAAGAACTGACACCAATCCTTCTGAGATGCTTCCAAAGAATTGAAGACTAGGAAACACTATGTAACTCATTCTAGGAGGCCAGTGTTACCCTTATACCAAAGCAAAAGGTACAATAAAAGAAAAATACAGACCAATATCCCTGATGAATATGATGTAAATATTCTCAACAAAATACTAGCAAACCAAATCCAACAGCATACTAAAAGAATTATTCAAGTGAGATTTATCCCAAGAATGCAAGGGTGGATCAACATAAGAAAACAAACCAATGTAATATACCACATTAACCGGAAAACCACCAAATGATCATCTCAATTGGTACACAAAAGGGATTTCATAAAAAAAAAAAAAAAAAAAAAAACTGAACCCGTTGCTGTCGATTCCAACTCACAGAAACCCTGTAGGACAGGGTAGAACTGCCTTAAAGAATTTCCAAGGAGCGCCTGGTGGATTCAAACTGCAACCTTTTGATTAGCAGCCACAGCACTTAACCACTATGCCACCAGTTTCCTCATCAAAGCCATCAACCTTTTATTATAAAAACACTCAACAAACTAGGAGTAGAAGGGAAATTCCTCAACATAATAAAGGGCATTTATCAAAAACCCGGAGCTAACATCATGCTCAATAATGGTAAAGACTGAAAGCATTTCCCTTAACATCAACAAGATAAGGATGCCCATTTCACTGCTGTTGTTCAACACTACTGGAAGTTCTAGCCAAAGCAATTAGGCAAGAAAAAGAAATAAAATATATCCAACTGGAAAGGAAAAAGTAAAACTACCTCTATTCTTAGATGATACGATCCTATATATATATATATATAATATCCCAAAGAATTCACAAGAAAGCTACTAGAGCTAAAAAAAATGAATTCATCAAAATTTTAAGGTACAAGATCAACACACAAAAAATCAGTTGTGTTCCTATACACCAACAATGAACAATCTCAATAGGAAAAAAAAAAAAACTAAGAAAACAATTCCATTTACAATAGCATCTAAAAGAATAAGCTACCTAGGAATATATTTAACCAAGTAGGTGAAAGACTTGTCCACTGAGAACTATAAAATATTGCTGAAAGAAATGATAAAGATCTAAATAAACTGAAAGATATCCTATGTACAGAGTGGAAGACTTAATACTGTTAAGATGCCTATGCTACCCAACATGATCTACAAACGCAACACCTATCAAAATCTCAACAGCCTTTTAGCAGAAACAGTAAAGTCAATTATCAAATTCATAAGGAACTCCAAAGGCCCTAAATAGTCAAAGCAATATTTAAAAAGAACAAAGTAGGAAGAGTCACACTTCTTAACTTCAAAACATACTATAAAGCTACAATAACTGAAACAGTCTTGTACTAGTATAAGGATAGAAATATAGACCAGTGGAATAGAACTGAGAGTCCAGAAGCAAACCCATACATTTATGGTCAATTAATTCCACTGTATGGATGGGTGCTAAGTTGATTCAATGGTGAAAGAAGAGTCTCTTTAATAAATGGTGCTGGAACAAGTGGATCATGGTCCATAAAAGAATGAAGTTGGACCCATACCTGTACCTCATACAATACATAAAATTTAACAAAACCAAAAGGTGGAAACGACCCAAGTGTCCAACAGATAAATGAATAAAAAAAGGTGTATTCATACAATGGAATATTACTCAGTCATAACAAGAAGTGAAGTTCTGACTCGTGCGACAACACGGATGGACCCTGAAAATATCCTAAATGAAATAAGTCGGACACAAAAGGACAAATCTAGCTTGCTTTTCTTACACAAGGTGTACTTCGGTGTGATCAAATAGGTACTGGAAAAAGTTTTAATAGAGGGATTCTAGCTAATATATGTAGGGGAAAAATGATAAGAGTATCACCATTTTTTAATACCCAATCAAATTATGCAATCAATACTTACTAAAACCTATTAGGTGAAAGCATGATGGAGCATTCTCTAATGGATGCATCAGGATGACAAATGTTAATAATATCACAAAAATTAGACATTATGTTCCTCCCAGTATGATACAATACAAATTATAAAGCATATCTATAAAATATTCTTGCTAAAAATAAACCTGAATCTGATCAAACCCCCTCTATAACTTCACAGGAAATATACAGAATATGAGATACATATGAAATGATAACTTGGAGATACAATCAGCCAAATCCAGAATGTGCAAATTGTGCAGGATAGATGACCCAGTTTCTCTAACAAAGAAATGGGAACAAAAGAGGGGCAGGTGTTAAACTGTAATAGGTACTTAAGAGAAGAGAAATAAACCACATTGATCCATGGACTTTCCTTGGTTCCTAACTTAAAAGGAAAAAGGCCAAGATTTTTTAGGCAACTGAGAAATTTTGAACACTGCTGTAGACGATATTAAAAAGTTACTTTATACTGTATTAGGTATAATAATGGTATCAACGCTATTTTCCAGAGAAAGAGCCTATTTGTTAGAAGCAGATACTGATGTATTTGGGGATGATATATAATCTCTTGAGATTTGCTGTAATATTCTCCAACAGGAAGGAAAAAGAAGTGAATTATAATTCCACTTTCTCTACCTTTGTGTATTTTGAAACTTTTAAAATGAAGTTTTAAAAAAAAAGGGATCTTTCAATGCCAAAAAGTATTGCCAAAACAATAATAATTGCTCATTCTTAACGGTGAATGTATTAATTTTTAAGCAAGAAAATAAACTGGTTCAGACTCTAACTTAAAAAAAAAAAATAACAGTAAAAGAAATCTAACATAAGGTAGAAAAAGATAAAAACAAATTTATGAGTTATGAAACAATAAAAAATAAATATAAAAGCTGGTTCTTTGAAAAAAAAAACAGTAAAATAAATCTCTCATAAGATGCCTTTTTATTACTAATGTTGAACATTTTGTTTTCTCAATAAATAGGAGAAAACAAAATGTTCAACATTAGTAATAAAAAAGAGAAAATTTTAAAATGCTATATAATAGGTCTGAGAAATTTGAAACTCTCAAAAGACAATTTTTTAGGAAAATGCTAAATCACTGAATAAACTTTAAGGAGAAATGGACTACTTATCAAAATATTACTGTTCCCTCACCTCCTGAACCTCCTTCAAAAGCCATGGGAATTACATAAAAGCTGTTTAAAATCCTTCTAACTACTCAGAAAAAATTATGGGAAGTACATACAATGATGATTAGCTTTGGTAGTGGGAATACTGGTGATTAACTTATTTTCCTCTATGCCCTTCTGCATTAAGCGTGCCTTTTATTTTTTTATCATGCTTTAAGTGAAGGTTTACAGTTCAAGTTAGTTTCTCATACAAATATTTATACACACATTGTTATGTAACCCTAGTTGACACCTCCTTTCCACCCTGTATCTCCCATGTCCATTCAACCAGCTCCTCTCCCTTTCTGCCTTCTCATCTTGCCTCTGGATGGGACCCACCCACTTAGTCTCATGCGCCTACTTGAGCTAAGCAGCACACTCCTCGCCAGTAACAGTTTATGTCTCACAGTCCAGTCTAATCTCTGTCTGAATTGCCTTGCGAAATGGTTTCAGTTTTGGGCTAACAGAGAATCCAGGGACCATAATCTCTGGGGTCCCTTCAGTCTCAGTACGACTTTTAAGTCTGGTCTTTTTACTAGAATTTGAATTTTGCATCCCACTTTACTCCTGCTCCATCAGGGGCTCCCTGTCAGGGCAGTCACTGGTGGTAGCCGGGCACCATTTAGTTCTTCCAGTCTCAGGCTGATGGAGTCTCTGGTTTATGTAGCCCTTTCTGTCTCTTGGGTTCATATTTTCCTTGTGTCTTTGGTGTTCTTCATTCTTCTCTGCTCCAGGTGGCTTGGGACCAACTGATCCATCTTAGATGGCCACTTGCTAGCTTTTAAGACTCCAGACACCACTCATCCAAGTGGGTTGCAGAACATTTTCTTAACAAACTTTGCTATAGCAATTGACGTAGATGTCTCCTGAAGCCATGGTCCCTGGACCCCCAACCCTGCTACTCTGTCCCTCAAAGTTTGGTTGTACTCAGGAAACTTCTTAGCTTTTGGTTTAGTCCAACTGTGCTGACGTCCCCTCTATTGTGTGTTGTCCTTCCCTTCACCTATGATAATTCTTATCTACTATTAGTGAATACCCTCCCCCTCCCTCCTCACCCTCCTACCCATCAAAGTATGTTTTCTTCTGTTTAAACTTTTCTTGAGTTCTTAAAATAGTGATCTCATACAACATTTGTCCTTTTCTGACTAATTGCACTCAGCATAATACCTTCCAGATTCCTCCATGTTATGAGATGTTTCAAGAATTCATCATTGGTCTTTTATTGTTGTATAGTATTCCACTGAGTGAACAGACTATAATTTGTTTAAGCATATCTTTTGTAATGAGACAATATTATGGTAAACAAACGGGAAATTCCTCAAAGAAATGTTATAGTTCTCTGCCTTTGAGCTCAAGCAAACACTGCCATTTTATTTTATTAAATATGCAAATACAAATATCCCCAATTAACTTATAAAATTAATGCAATTATAATCAAAACTCAAAAATTCATCATGGAACTTGGTCAACTGATTTTACATACAGTAAAGAAAATGCCAAAACAATTTTAATTGACAAACGTGTGAAATCCACCCTACAAGATTCCAAGACTTGTTCTGATGCTATAGTAATTAAGACACTGTAGTACTGGTACCAAAACAGACAATGAAACAGAACAGATAGCCCAGAAACAGTTCCATGCATATATGAAAACCTGACGAAATTGATACTGCAAATCAGTGAGGAAAAAATGGACTATTCTATTCAGTGGGTACTCAGTTTGTTATTCATAAGGGAAAAAATAAAACTTTACCACACACTGCACACATAAAATAAACTCCAGGTGTAATGAGGCTCTAAAAGTGAAAACCAGAATTTTAAAACTTGTGGAAGAAAATTCACAAGACTGTATATAATATACTGAGTTAAATTTAAAAATCTCAAAAGAAAGACATAAAATCAATTTCAGATGTTACAACTTCTATTCATCAAAGTAAAAAAAAAAAAAACAGTCACAAACAGGGGACAAGGGGATCAGCAGAGGGATTATCTGCAGTACATATACCTGACAAAGCATTAGTATCCAAACCAAATCCGCTGCTGAGTCAATTCTGACTCACAGCAACCCTACAGGACAGAGAACTGCCCCACAGTTTCCAAGGAGCGCCCGGCAGATATGAACTGCCAATCTTTTGGTTAGTAGCTGTAGCTTTTAACCACCAGGATTTCCTGTTAGTATCCAGAATACATAAAAATGCATATGAATCAATAAGAAAAAGATAAGCTACATAAAAAATGCATAACTACATAAAGAAAACTGACAGCCTATATAAACACACATTTAACAGAGAAGGAACATGAATTGCCAATAAACTAATAAAAAAACATCAATAGTAAACCAAAAACCACCAAATCCAGTGCCAACAAGTCGATTTCGACTCACAGCAATCCTATAAAAAATAGGACAGTATAAAACTGCCCCCAAAGGTTTCCGAGGCTGAAATCTTTATGGAAGCAGATCGCCACATCTTTCTTCCACAGAGTGGCTGGTGGGTTTGAACTGCCAACCTTTCATGTAGCAGCTGAGTGCTTAACCATTGCAATAGGGAATTCATAAAAACCACAACAAGAAACCGTTCGCATGTACATTATATTGACAATAATTAAACTGACAAAATTAAGAAGTCCGACCATGGTAATTATCAGAGAGGATATAAAGAAACAGGAATTGTCATACATTACTGATGGAGCATAAATTAACACAATTACTTAGGCAAGCAACATGCTAATATCCAGTGAACCTGAAACTAGATACATCCTATAATCCAGCCCATTTTCTGTCAGTTTGTCATACTGTGGTACCTTGCGTGTTTTTCTGATGCTGGAAGCTATTCCATTGGTATTTGAAATATCAGCAGTCACCCACAGTAAACAGGTTTCTGTAGAGCTTCCAGACTAAGACCAGGAAGAAAAGACTAGAGATCTACTTTTGAAAATTAGCCAATTAAAACCTACAGATCACAACAGAACACTGTCTGACTCCCTTGCTTTGGACAATAAATAGAGGAAGATATGTTTGGTGGAGTAGAGGGACGGCTAGGGTGAGGACAAGACTCAGTGAAATGGATTGGCACAAAGCCACAACAATGACCTTGAACATTCCGACAATATCATGAGGATGACACAGGACCAGATGACATTTTGTTCTATTGTTCATAAGCCATGTGTCAGAGTTAACCTGACAGCAGTACCTCTCTGTAATCCATCAGTCCAACTTCTAGACAAATTCTAATTTAGATACATATAGAAATATGCATATGAATGTTCACAACAAGTTTTTAATAAGAAAAAATTCTAACAATCTCAAGATCTGTCAACAGGGTAATGGTATATTCATATAGTCACACACTATATGGCAACAAAAACATGAATTAGAGCTACACTTACAAACTTGGAGTAAAACATAAAACAAAAATAGTATCAAACAAAAAGCAAATTACAAACTACATACAGTAGGTGTATACTTTAAACATGCAAAACAAAATCACGTGACTGCTTAAGATAAATAAGCATGTAGTAAAACTATAGAGAATTTCAAGGGAATGGTAAACACCAAATTCAGAGTAGTGGTTACCTAGGGTGGTGGTGGGGAAAATACACGCAGGAGGCTTCATCTGTACTAGTATTTTGGTACGCAGGTGCCTTAGTTATCTAATGCTGCTATAACAAAAATAGCAAAAGTAGGTGGCTTTAACAAAGAAAAATTTATTCTTTCACAGTTTAGGGAAGTCTGAGTTCACGGTACCACCTCTGGGGGAAGGTCCTTGTCATGGATCTTACCCAGTCGAGGAGCTTCTCAGCACAGGGACTCAGGGTCCAAAGGACACAATATTCTCCTGGCTCTTGTTTCTTGGTGGTATGAGGGCCTCCTGCCTCTCTACTTGCGGCTTCTCTCTTTTATATCTCAAAAGAGATGGACTCAAGACACAACCTAATCTTGTAGATTAAGTCCTGCCTCATTAACATAACTGCTGCTAATACCACTTCATTAACATCATAGAGGTAGGATTTACAACACACAGGAAAATTGTACCAGATGACAAAATGCTGTACAATCACACAATACTGGGAATCATGGACTAGCCAAGTTTACACACATTTTTGGAGGGACACAATTCAATCCTAACAGGTGTTATTGGATTATTATCATCAGTGGCTCTCAATTTTTTTGGTCTTTACACTCTTACAGCACCCTTTATACTTGAGAATTCCAATGAGCATTTGTTTATTTGGATATGTTCTATATTCTGCCAGTGTTCACCATATTAGAAATCATATCTGAGAAATTTTTATAATATTTTAAATTCATTTAGTAATAAACCCATTACACATTAATCAATTTTATGAAAAATAACTATATTTAAACCTCTTATTGTACACTTATGAGTAAATGAAAGCCATGTCTTACTATTAATAATGAAAATAGTTTTAACCTTGCAGATTCCCCAAAAGCATGCCAGGGATACTCAGGGGTCCCCAGACCACACTTTGAGAAAAGGTGCCTTTTTATATTAAATACTTCATTTTTAAAAAGTATATGGTCACGCATTGCTTATCGTACATGATACGTTCTGTAAAACAAAAAGTCACGTGATTTGGATGTTGTGCGAAAACCGTATTATGGATGAAGGTCCTTTCAGGCATTCACTTCCATAAAAACAAGGAGGTTTCGTCCATATTAAAAATTTGCTAGGGCAAATAACCTCCCTCTACAATTAATCTATCTAAGGCTTAAAAAAATTCTGCTGCCTTCGCATCAGCACTTGCAGACTCACCATTTTGCAGCAAAAAACGGTTTCTGAAGTGTTTGAACCACCCAGAGCTAGCACTAAACTCAATATCGTAGTCTGGTCCTGCTTTTTTCTTTTAAGCATCTCAAACAAGCTTCATGCCTTAACAGTGATCATCAACGAGCTGACTTTGCTTTTGTGTACAGAGCTCAATTCACATCATTAGCAATTTCTCCATATCTGATATAGGCCCCCCTTTCGAATTTTTTTTAACCCTGTAGTTTGTGGAGCCGATCCTTTAACAGCTCGAATAATTTTTCCTTTGTTTTTGAGGATCATTGTGACTTGCCAGTGTGACATCCCTAAATCTGCTACGTCCTGTTCTCCAATCAGAATTTATAAACTCTATCACAACCTTCTGAGACCACAGACATATATGCACTCGGACGTTGCCCTGACGAGAGTTATGCAGCATGTAACCATATATTAAAACTAAATACCAAATAAAAAAGCACAACTCATAAAAGTTTTATACTTTTCTGTATTATCCTCTAAATGGTAATCCTCAGTACTTTAACAATTATTTTTCTTTCATAATAGAAACAAAGACCTACTAAACAATCAATCTGAAATAGACATCATTTAAGATTGATACCAAATTATGATATATACTGTTTTTTAAAGAAACTACAAAAGCTACATGTTAAAACTAATTTTATCAAAACAGTAAATTAGGTATTTCTATCTCATTACAAAATAAATCATATTGGGAAATTTGGAATTCGTAGAAAAGAATAAAAAAATTAACCATATCAACCAGGAGGAACAACTCCATCTCTTTGTACTTCCCTTCAGCTTTTGAAACACACAGAAATTGTATATACAGCATTTTTTTTTAAAACACTGCTTTTAATTCACTACATTAAAAGTACTTAGAAAACATTTCTAATGTTTATTAGTTCCCTGCAGCTACATAATTTATTTTATCATTTTACATTTATATTATTTCTATGATTTAATGTAAATCAACACCTGTATATATAAAATACACACACACCTGATCATTTCCTTCTAAGAGTTACCAAGATAAAACACTAAGAAAAAGAATATGAACAAGCATTCATTTCTAAAGTAGATCAAGGATCACTGATCAACAGCCATGTAAAACTGAGTATTTATTTCACCAAGGAAATATTATTTTGAAAATATGACAATGAAAACTTAAAAATAAATCAGAATATTCACAAAGTCAGAAAAAAAATTACTAATCTATAAATGTATTTTATTATGCTAAGTTATAAAAAGACATTAGAGATTACAGGATAATTGATGTGCTCCTTAAATACTCCCACATTAGAAGTGTACATATTTCATTCCAAAATTTTAAAAGTGGTATTTTTGTATTAAAACCCCCATATGTTTTTTTTTTTAAATAGTTCATTGTGTATGTGAGAGATACTCTAAACTGCTCCTATCTACATCAGTGTCGTATTTTTATCTTCACGACAATCACTCGAGATAGGAATAATCGTCCCCATATTATAAACTACGAAAAGATGACTGAGAATAAATGACTTGTCCATAAGCATACATTAAGCAGTAAAGCAGCGGCTCAAGCCCAATCAATGTAACCAGTAATACTGAAAAAACAAAAATCTTTTAGGAATATACCACATAAATTCATTCAAACAAAGGCCAAGCAGGAGCTTATACATACCACTTGTTTTTTATTATGTTGTTGCTCGGAATATACACAACAAAACATACATCAACTCAACAGTTTCTACACGTACAATTCAGTGGCACTCATTACATTCTTGGAGTTTTGCAATGATTACCACTTGTTCATTTTTATAAGTTAGACTAACAAAAATAAGTATAGTAAAACTTTGCAGTTTTTACTGAATAGAGTATTTCTCTTAACAGTCAATACTTACTTATGTCTTACCCTAAAACTCTAGTCATATTATGACTATAGTAATTATATGTAATGAAATTGTAAAGTATCTTTTTGGGAAATTAAGGAAAGTGGAAGTATGTCGATTAGAGGACTTCAACATCATAAAACCTTGGTCTTTTCAAAAGTTCATTAAAAAATGGGGACTAGAATCCTTAAAATAGCCCATAAATATTTAGTCAGTAGTGTGACTTGACAACAAAACTAGTTAAAAAAAAAAATACTACAATAGTGGTTTTCAAAACATATACAACAAATTCAATAATAAAGTTATTTAAACAAGCAGGTCAAATCTTCCAAGGTTCTCTCTGCAAATCCTTTGCATTCAAAGCTCTCCATATTATGGTCCGAACTACTTTTCTGGTTTTGTCTCATACTATTCCAATCTACATTCCAAACAAACTACTTATCTCCAACATGTCCCAGTTTTCCTCCTCATTGCTATTACTATAGTTTCCTCCACTTGAAATGAACAAGGACAATTCCTCTCTCAAAAGCTGTTTAAAGGCTCAAAGAAATCCTCCATAAGAGCCTCTCTTAACACTTCCAAAATACAAGCTCGCTTTCTGACCCATTTTTTCTTTTAGTTTTTCCTCATCCCCTGCCTTCTTGTGGATTAAAAATATATATACACACACCTAAATTACATATTTTAATTACAGTGTACCTCAAGCCCAAATTATTCAGCTCCCTGTTCAATGGCCATGAATTGTGCCATCCCATCTCCAAAACTTTGTTCATGTTATCTCACTGTATACTCCTCACTCTGCCACTTATCTACCAGACACAGGTCACACCCCACTTATTTTCATGAAACCTACTCAGAACTTACAGACCAAAACTAATATCTCCCGCTACAGCAATACGGCACTTAATTAAAATTAAAACCCTGTGAGGTTATCTCTTCAACTATGTGACGTCCTGGAAGACAATGTTTCTTCTACATCTTCAGCAAACGGGAAGACTGTTGTGCAATAAAATTGTTATTTATCTTTTTATTGATAAATGGCTCATGAAATTATGAGATGAAGCCAATTCAACAGTCATTAAATATTTACTAAGTATGCACTATGTAATATGCACTGTTAAAGATGGACTAGTAGTAAACTAAACAAACAAGGTCCTTGCTCCTTAAGGAGCGTATGCATATTGTCTCAATTGTCTGTGAACTAGTTTTTAACACAGTGCAGTCAGATTTAGTAGAAACACTATGTCTGTAAATTGAAATTCTGATACAAATACCCTAGCATTATGCACACATTGCATTTTAAGAAAAATAAAAATCTAAAAACCAAAACAGTTTTTCAATAACATATCAATTACAAACACCCAGTTATATTTAACAACAACAAAAACAAAGGTTTCTTAGCATTATTTAATTGTAATTTATCTAAGAAAGCCAATGATGGTGAATTCAATAGCCACATCACAATGTAAACCGAGTTCTGACAATTTACAGTCAGTGCTTTCAGAAAACTAGTAAAATCGAACTTGGAAAAAGCTAACAACTTATTTTCACAAATAGGACCTCAAGTCATCCAGTTGTTAAGTCTTCATTTAGTTAACTTACTAAAGAAAGAACTGCCTAAAATTTCCCTGTATTTAAAATCTGCGATGTAAAAGTTAACATTTTTCAATACTGGGTATCACCTTGTCATCCTGCAATCATTCCATGTTTCTGTCTTCCTAAATAACAGACGCATTATTTTGCAAAGATTTCACCTCGGCAAGACGGTAGAGTATAGAAATGAACCCTGGAATTACAAGAAATTCCAAACTGGGAAGAATGTAAAAAGCTATTTTAAAGAAATGTAACAAACCTCATTGAAAATTCACAAACTTCCTTTCTTGTTTTATAGTCTCACTGATCTAACAAAAAGGAGCCTAAAATCAACGGAAGCTGAATAACTACAGCATATTTATAAAAGAGTAGTGGAAATTTAAACATGGGACCTAAAGCTGTAAAACTTGGATGCTGTTCATACAGTGCACATCACTTTACGTTGAGGACCTAGTTTGTAAAAAAATACATTTTATGCATCTGTTGTTATTAAGTGCCGTCAAGTCCATTTCGAGTCATAGTGACCCTATGGACAAGAGAATGAAACACTGCCCAGTCCTTCGCCATCCTCATGATTGCTGTTATGCTTGAGCCCGCTGTGGCAGCCACTGTGTCAGTCCACCTCCTTAAGCATCTTCCTCTTTTTTGCTGACCCTTTACCAAGCATGATGTCCTTGTCCAAGGACTGATCCCTCCTGACAACAGGTCCAAAGTATGTTAGACACAGTCTACCATCCTTGCTTCTAAGGAGCGCTCCAGCTGTAGTTCCTCCACGACAGATTTGTTCGTTCTTCTGGCAGTGCATGGTATATTCAGTATTCTTTGCCAACACTATAATTCAAAGGCATCAATCCTTCTTCAATCTTCCTTCCTCATTGCCCAGCTTTCGCATGCTTATTAGGCGAATGAAAACACCATGGCTTGGGTCTGGCGCAGTTTAGTCCTTAAAATGACATCTTTGCTTTTTAACACTTTAAGGAGGTCTTTTGCAGCAAATTTGCCCAATGCAATGCGTCTTTTGATTTCGTGACTGCTGCTTCCATGTTCATTGATTGCGGATCCAAGTAAATGAAATCCCTGACGACTTCGATCTTTTCTCCACTTATCATGTTGTTTATTGGTCCAGTTGTGAGGATTTTTGTTTTCTTTATGTTGCGGTGTAATCCATACAGAAGGCTGTGGTCTTTGATCTTCATCAGTAAGTGCTTTAAGACCTCTTCAGTTTCAGCAAGCAAGGTTGTGTCACTGCATAACTCAGGTTACTAATGAGTCTTCCTCCAATACTGATGTCCCATTCTTCTTCATACAGTCCAGCTTCTGGGGTTATTTGCACATGGGGGATTTTATGCATAATCACGTTTAATCTTTGTAACTATTATAGTCCCAATTTTAAGCATGAAGAAACAGAATTAAGTACCCAGTAGACAAAAAAATAATAAATTATACTACACAAAAATAAACTGGAAGAAAAAGAATCTGCAAAGCATATGAAAACAATTTTCTCTACAAAGAGTTGTAACAAATAAGATAAACAGGATCATTAAAATAGGTTAAGTAAACAAAAAGGCAGAGCCCTGGTGGTGCAATGGTTAACAGCTCGGTTGCCAACCAAAAGGTTGGCAGTTTAAACCCACCAGTCGCTCCTTGGAAACCCCATGGGCCAGTTCTACTCTGTCCTACAGGGTCATTATGAGTAGGAATCAACTCGATGGCCACAGGTTTGGTTTTTGTTTTTGTTGTTAATTACAAAAAGGCAGTTCACAGAAAAAGAACTATTAGCAGCAAATATATGAAAAATCTCAACTATTTTAAAATGTAAATCATAAGATACTTTTTTAGCCTAAAATTAGTTAATATGCTGAATTTTGTTAAAACCCAGAACTGTCAAGGGTGTGGAGAAACAGGTACTCTCATACAGTTTATGGGACTGCATATTAGTGAATTCTTTGGCATTGCAGTTTTCATAAATTTTTAAATGTAAATTTTATTTGACACAGGATTTCTACTTCTAAATATTTCTACACTTTTAAGTTGTAAACTAGAATCAAACCAAAATATCCATCAATTTAGGAACTAAATTTGGTACGTCCATATAAGAGTATCAGTGTCATTAAAAAAGAATGAGATAGATGTATAACTGTTGATACTTTATTACATAATTAAACCAAAAATCAAACCAGCTGCCACTGAGTCGATTATAGCTCATGGCACCCCACATGTGTCAGGGTAGTACAGTGCTCCATAGGATTTTCAGTGGCTGATGGTTTGGAAGTAGACTGCCAGATCTTTCTCCTAAGGCACATCGGGGTAGAACTGAACCACCAACCTTTCAGTCAGCAGCTGAGGGGTTTAAAAAAAAAAAAAAAAAGTGGACTTCTGCCTCCAGCCAAGATGGAGTAGGTAGGACTAAATTAATCCTGTTAAAACAATTTTAAAATGACACAAAATATACAGAAGCAGGATTTCAAAACACTGGACATCAGGCAATGAAGAACGATGATCCCTGACAGAAAAACAAAGTTGAGTCCATGAATGCCCCAGGTTATTTCCTTGAGAGTAAGTCCAGACCACGGCACAGCTTAGATAAGGAATCCAGGCAGAGACTGGAAGACTCCCTGAGTTGAAAGGAGCCAAGAGTTCAAGGAGACCAAAACAACTAGAGTGTGCATGGCAGAGTACCAGAAAGGAAGAGTTGCAGGGAGAGAGAATTACAGAGATCTGCACAGAACTCCCTTCAAGTATTGAGCAGAGTACTAACAAATGCAAACATCTAACTATAAGAGGAAATGTAGAAGGATTTTCCTTACCGTTAAAATCTTTTAAAAAGATAACTTACTATTCTAACGAATAATAATAATAAAAAAGAATGCAGTGTGGAAATTATTAGACGTACTGATGTAGCCCAAACCAAAAGCAAACTCACTGCTGATGAGTTGATTCTGGCTCACAGTAACCCCACAGAATAGAACCACCCCATAGGGTTTCCAAGGAGTGGCTGGTGGATTCGAACTGACCTTTTGCTTAACAGCCTGAGCTCTTAACCACCATGCCACCAGGGCTCCTACTTGGAAACCCCAAAATATTTGGAAATTAAGTAACATACTGAAAGCAGTATCTAAAGGAAATCATATAGCACTAAACACCTAAATTAGATAAGGTACCCAGTCAATGATATCAGCTTCAATGCTAACTAAGCAGAAAATAAGCAAACTAAACAGAAAGTACACAGAAAAAAATAAAAAGAGCAAGTCAATAAAATAGGAAACAGAAAAATCAATGAAATCAAAAGCTGATTTTTTTTTAGAAGATTAATAAAATCAATACATCTTCAGCCAGACTGATGAGGAAAAAAAGAGAAGGCATGAACTGCCAGTTATCAGGAATAAGTGACATCATTATAGATTCTAAAGATATCAAAAGGATAAAAATGTAAAATCATGAACAACACTATGCAAAAAAATCATCAACTTTGATGATATGAACAAATTCTATGGAAGATACAAATTACCAAAGCTCACTGAAGAATTAAATACCCAGAATAAACTTGTATCTATTAAATAAATTAAATGTACAGATTAAAACTTTCCCAGAAAGAAAACACCAGGCCCTCATGGCTTCACAGGTGAATTTTATCAATTATTTAAGGAAGAAATAATACCATTTAGGGCTTTACCTTAATATCAGGTATAAGGTAAAGATGCTTACTCTTAGCTTTTTAATTCAACATTGTACTAGAAGCCATAGCACGAAAAAAAAATAAATAAAAGGAATCCAGATTGGGATGGAAGAAGTAAACTTCCTTCAGACACAAACGGTCTATGTAGAAAATTTGATGCAACCTCCAAAAAAGCTATTAGAACTAATAAGGGAGTTTAGCAAGAGTGCAGAATACAATAGCAGTATGCAAAAATCAGTTATTTTTCTATATGCTAGAGAAAAAAAAAATTTTTTGATAGCAATGAATAATTGGAAACTGAAATTTTTAAAAACACTATTTACAATGGTATTAAAAAATAATACTTAGAAATAAATCCAACAAAAGATCTGCACAGTGAAAACTACAAACAATGCTAAATTAAAAAAGACCTAAGTAAATGGAGGAGTCCCTGAATGGTGCCAACAGTTAACATACTCAGCTGCTAAGTGAAAGGTTGGAGATTCATGTCTACCCGAAGAGACCTTGAAAGGAAGGGCTGGCAATCTACTTCTGAAAAATCAGTCACTGAAAACCCTACGGAGCACACATGGGGTCGCCAAAAATTAGAATCAACCTCAACAGCAACCAGTTTAACATATAAACTAATAATTTCAGGAAAAAGGAATAAAAAAAAAGTTTTTAAGTAATTACCTACACCTTAAGGAATAGGTCTGGGAATCCAGGAAAATACTTCACATTGAATTTTTTTTTTTTTACCCATGTACGTGTATTAATTTTTTAAAAAATCCTTTTAAAAAAAACTTAATTACTTGTATACATATCTGACACTAAAGTAAAAATTCTTAACCACTAACTTAGAAAATTTTAAAACATAACTTCAGTTATTCAAACTTTTATATTAAATAATGGATAAAATATGTGTAGGAATTATTTTTGTATTTTTTCTAATATTTTCCTGTCAAACCACTAACACAAAAAACTGGTATAATCAATAAACCATATCCACACATCATATTCCCAATCTCCTCACTTCTTTCTGGGTCTTTATAAGATCCTCTTCTCCTCATCCAGTAGAAGCAGACACCTCAAACTTGTATCATTTATTCTCTTACAGAATTCACTTCCAGAAGTCTGTTTGGATGGCAACTACATCTACACCTTGAGCTTTTGAGTTATCCCTGACTTTAAACTCTACAATCATCTCAACTTAGAAAATATCAATGCCAAATAAAATGAAATATGCTCCCCCCCACCACCAAAGAACTCAATATCTCTTCCCCAGTCTCCACAGTATGAACTCAAGAAATAAGCCTACATATTAAAACATGGACAAGTATTTAGTTCCCTACAGAGCCAAAAACAAAACCCGTTGCTGTCAAGTTGATTCCAACTCATAGCGACCCTCACAGGTTTGAGAAAGCAAGGAGAATTGCCCCATAGGGTTTCCAAGGAGCACCTGGCAGATTCGAACTGCTGAACTTTTGGTTAGTGGCTGTAGCTCTTAACCTCTACACCACCAGGGTTTCCCACTACAGAGCAGAGAACAGAAAATAAGCAAGAGAACAAATTAACAAGATAAAGTCAAACAATGATGTGACTGAGAGGATTCGAATCAGCTACTAGGGTAGGCAGCTACTAGATGCGTAGCGTAGCTATCTAAGGTGTCATTTAAACCGCAGTTCAAGCAGCAGCTAATAACGCAGATTTTATTTGGCGTGAGAAATTTTCAGAGAGAATAAAACCAGCCAGTGCAAAGGCACTAAGGTGGGAGTTCACTGTGTTCACGGAACAGCAGGCTGTATGCCTGGCACAAGTAAGGGAAGAAAGAGGACGATTAAAGGACGAAGTTTGATCATATGAGGCCTTGCAGACCAACATAAGATTTTAACTTTACTGAGCACACTGGGCAACAAATCAGGGGCTTTACCCAGGAAAGTAACAAGATATAACTTATTTTAAAAAGATCTTCTGGCTACTACAAAGAGAATGGATGATAAAGAGGCAAAATTGGAAGAGTGTCTAAAAAAAAATTAAAAAAAAAAAAAGACCAAACCCATTGCTGTCAAGTCAATTCTGACTCAGTGACTCTACAGGACAGAGAACTGCCCCACGGGGTTTCCGCGGAGCACCTGGTGGATTCGAATTGCTGAACATTTGTTTAGCATCTGTAGCTCTTAACCACTATACCACCAGAGTATCTAGGGAGACTAGAATTATAGTTGCCCAGGTGAGAGAACAATGGGTTTGAACTAAGGTAGTAATGCAGGATATGGTATGAAGCAGACAGAATGAGGACATATTGCAGATACAAAGCCAAATGTTTTGCTGGTAAACATTAGGGGAAGAGAGAAAAAAGACTCCAAAACGAGCTCTTGTTTTTGGCTTGATCACATAGATGACTAGTAGTGTCACTTTTTTTAATTAGGAAAGAATGGTGTTAAAAAAAAGTTTGGGAAAGTGAGAGAACTCAAGACTTCAGTTTTGGCCGTATAATCTTAAGAAATGAGAAAAAAAAAAAAAAGCACTAGATAACTAAAAGAATACATCAAATAGGGAGTTGGATAGATGGTCTAGGGATCAGCGGAGGGCTACAGATGCATATCTGGATGCCTAGACAACCTAGTAAGAGAATGTGATGTTAAGCAGAAGACACAGCAACAAAGGAGAATTAGAAATGGTCTGTAATATGGCAATGCAGTGCAATCAAATCCATTCAAGATGGCAGGGAGAATTAAATACACATGTCACTTGCTCACTTCCTCAAACAGATAAATTTAGCAGCTCAATCTTCTCACCTTATTCCAACAGATTAAAAATCACAATCAAGAACTTTTAACCATGTCATGCCTAATAAATTCCTTATAGTCTCTCATAAGACAAACTAACTCAACTGCATGTTCTAATGTCTCTTCCTAGTACAGGTTTGCTCAGATTTTATTATCTGTTATGGTCAAAATCTTCTTTAAACATTTTTAAACCAGTCCCATGTAAATTAACTGTACTCATTTTTACACATGGAAACCCTGGTGGTATAGTGGTTAAGTGACTATGGCTGCTCACCAAAAGGCTGGCAGTTCAAATCTACCAGGTGCTCCTTGGAAACTCTATGGGGCAATTCTACTCTGTCTTATAGGGGTGCTGTGAGCGGAACCGACTCAACGGCAACAGGTTTGGGTTTTTTTGGTTATTTTTACACTTCAACCCTTTTATTATTCCCCGCAAACACTGAGTGCACCCTAATATACACAATTTTTTAAATTACGAGGTTATCCTTCAGAGTAGCATCCTCAGAGACTATCACTTCAACAATGTAGTAATTATACCATAAACATTTTCGGAATAATTCTGACAATTTACAAACCACACAAGAAATATCAGTATCACTACTGTATAACTTAGTATTTTAATGTTAAAATGTGTATTACAGTAATACTAGCCAAATTCACCTCTGAGAAACAGAGTGGCCACCTTCAAGAATACCCTAAAGACTATCACACTGTTATGAACACAATTTTAAGAGTTCCAAAAAATATTTTGAATAATCAGCATCAATGGAGTAAGCACACAGCCTCTCAAGACTACTAGCATTTGTAAGGGAAAAAATCTCACTGTATTTGTCAAGTGTGAGTACTACGCTTGGTAGATGTGTCACGCTTGAGAAATTATCGATAAAAAACAAGGACCCTAACAGGGCAAACAAGCTTGCAAACAAAAAATTATCATACACCATGATGTTAAAATCTGCAAAGACCCAAGGGAACTAAAGCACTAAGCACTAGAATTAAAGTTTAAAGGATGAACAGGAGTTTGCCTGGCCAAAAAGTGAGTGAGCAGAGATTCCAAACAATCTCTACCATACGGCCTATACTCCTTTAGCAGAAAGACAAACCAGCTCTTAACTTCTAGAGCAAGTTTGAAGCTAACTGCCTAAACAAGTTTCTTTTCTTTTTAAAGGTCAGAAAACTATTTTGTTTTCTAATGTTAATAAAAAAAACCTTAGATTAATAAAATTATATATTCTAGGTCATATCACTCTTGATTCCACTCAGAACCAGTCTCCCCTCAGAAAATTGGGATAACATTTTGTATTCACAGGAAACCATTCCTGAAAAAACATTTTTAATTCCTTGAACACCACTCATACCTACTCTGTTATTCTCAAAATTGCCAGTTTTAGAAAAACATATACATAATCATTCTAGCTAGTGACCTATGTAATACAACTTTATAAATCCAACAAAAGATTTATAGTTGAGTTTTGTCAGCTACACTATTGTTTTCAAAAGCTTACTGAAAACTTCCATTAACGAGGAAAACAGCAGATTCAACAATCCCTGCTTTCATAATAGTTTCAAACAATCTTATCCTACCTTCACGCCAACTGCAACCTCAGTGACAATTCTGTAAAGAAAAAATAAATAATTTAAATCTCTTTTTTTTCCTGTGGATTATCAACTTTTTAGAGTAGTTCATAAATCTCCCATACATCCTCAATACAGATGCTAAAGTAAAACACAGATAATGACACTTCTCTGTAATATTTCACTCTGGTTTTCTGGAAATAACTTTCAAAGTGAGGCAAAATTCAGCAGACTCATGGTATTTGTGAACATTACTTTAAATAAATACTAAAAACGGCAAAACTCAAAACACTATAAAATGCCATTTCTGCAAGGTTAGTACATTTAGATTAATAATTTAACACTTAGACCAACTTTTCAGTAAATCCTGTTAAGAGCAGAAACGTGAATTCCAATGCAAGTTTTGCCATCAGTTTCCAAGTTGATCGGGGGGAATGCTGAACTCTGGATCTGTTTCCTCATGTAAAATAATCTCCAGGTAACCTTTAGGATGACTTAAATTCTATTAACAACTTTTAAATGATCATCATTTAACATCTTAAAAAAACACCGAACTCTAGACCCTTAACCAAAATAAATGTACATTTTACTTCTGGTTCTTCAAGTACTGTCACTGGTTCCAAGAAATGTACTTTTAAAGTGCTAGTTTTTCTATCCCCAAACAGGCTGACTACACCTATAGTTTCTCCCTGAAGTGTGCCCTTTCTAACAACGGGTTAAATTATTGAGCCTTTTCAGACCCGGAGCAGTAGTACCAAAGAGGCACTGGTCCATATCATGTCCCCCAGCCCTCCCCTCATCTCACTCAGCATTCTATCACCCACCACCCTCGGGCTCGCAAAGATGCAGCATGGTTCTGGCTTTTTGTAGTTCTTTTTGTTTTTCCAGAAACTGGTCAAAGTAGCTAAAAAGATGGGCCTGTGTCGACTATCTACTCTTGTTTCTGCCATGGCTGTTGGCCTTTGCACATGTGACTGATGTCGACCACAAACACTTCGTTTTTCAAATGATTTAATTTCTGGCCCTCCTGCCAAGCCTTGAATGTCCTTAGGCCCCACAAAAAGCCATTTTTTTCCTGCCTCCCGCCCCCACCAGAGACTCCAGTGAAAACAAAGGAGTATGACATCTGCCCTCCGCTTTCCTCCCGCCGCCGCACGCCCTCCCCGCCCCCTCTTCCCCAGCGGCTCCCCCTTCGCTTTCCGGGAGCTCCCGCCACCGGCATCTCCCCGTCAGGGCGGGCCGGGCGAGGCCAGGGAGGTTTAGGATGGCCAGGATTCACAATGGGTGCCTCTCTGCTCTCTCCCATAGAAATCCCCACACAGGCCTCTCTCCGGCCATCACACTCCCTCACTCCCCACAGGCGCCGCGAGCCCGGGGTTCGGATCCCAGGTTACGGATCGAAATGGCTCCTAGAGGGGGCAGGGACCGGCGATACGTCCTGGGGTTCCTACCCCATCCCCCGCAGCCAAGCCGGTGCCCTCTCCCTCTTCGGGGTCGTCTCCACCGCCATCGCCCCAAAGCCTCCCCTGCCTGCATAACCCGCTTTCTTCTCATTTTCTCGACTAGAAACCCAACGGGGAAAGCACAGGGAGGGGTGTGTGCGATGGGGCGGGGGTTGGGTAACGGCAGCCCAACCCTGGGAGGGGCCGCCGGAGGGTTTATGCACGACCCCTAAACGGGTCGAAGGAGGCTCCAACTCCTCTCTCACACACACCTCCTCGCTGGCCCGATTACCTACCCGTCCATTGCCGAACCGGACAAAGCTTCGCTCACAAGAACCGAGCCACGCAGCCAGCTAGACACACAAGCGGCGAGAAAATGGCGGCCACAGCCCGACGGAAATTGCC
Source organism: Elephas maximus indicus (assembly GCF_024166365.1). Taxonomy (NCBI): domain Eukaryota; kingdom Metazoa; phylum Chordata; class Mammalia; order Proboscidea; family Elephantidae; genus Elephas; species Elephas maximus. The sequence goes on from NC_064821.1 coordinate 144,040,637, forward strand.
GAAGGTGCCGGAGCGCACGGGGAAGCGCGCGGCAGCGGCGGCGGCGGAAAGAGCCGAGCGCGCGGGCCCCGGCTGCAGGCGGCGAACGGCGGGGCGCGGGGACGAGGGGGAGTGGGCGCAGCCGCCTCCGCGCCGCCGCGCCCGGGTCCCTCCGCCCTCCGTCCTCTGGGACGTGGCTTGCTGCTGCGAAGCATGGCGTCGTGGGCTCTTTTTTGTGTGTTCCACTAGGAAATCCCTATAGCCCAACTCTGGGCGGTGTGAGTGGGACATCCACCGCCCCCCCCGTCAGCTCCCCACACCTTCTGCACTGGACATCGGGAGGATGGCCCCTGGACTGCAGGGCTGCCCCCAGACAACCTCCACTTTTTCTTCAAATCGAAATTCCAACTTGGCTAACCCCGACCAATGCAGGCGGAGGAAAAAAATACTTTATAGCTTTCTTCCTATGCAATTTTTTATTTTCAGACCCTCTCCATTCCATCGAATAAAAAACTTTACCCCATTAAACAAGACCATTGTTTAATAAAAACAATGCTTTCTAAAGCAAATAGATCTCTTCAGACGGAAAATAGGCTTTTGCATCCAGACACTTGCAGTAGACGAACTTCTGAGTCTCATCTCACTTGATTAGGTGCAGCTGTAGGAAATACGCACACGGGTTGATGGATGTGTTAAAGAGCTTATACTGAAAATAGTCATGGTTTAACATTTGGGGGCGTGAAAGGGAAGGTGTGGGTGGGCGTGGGGGCAGCTGAGTCTGAAGCCTACAATTTGACTTCCTTTTCTACATGCCTTATAGTCTCAATTTTAATTTTAATAGCATATTGGACGTTCTCCTTTAATGTGTGTTTATCAGAGGGTCAAAAACTTTGGAGAATTTGCTCAGTAGTTGTGACTGTTTTGCCAGCAACCTCCCTCTCCCCCACCCTTCATCCCAGTCCTAGTATACACACACTCTTTTTAATCCCTAGAATAAAAAATACTCCCTACATCCATCCAGTTACTTGTCGATGCCCACTCTGGGCTTTCGTGTATCTCCTTCAGGCCCAAACATCTTCTCTTTCTACTAACTGAAATTTCACTGCGTTTTAAGGTAGTTAGAAACCCTGGTGGCGCAGTGGTTAAGACCTAGGGCTGCTAACCAAAAGGTCAGCTAGTTCAAATCCACCAGGTGCTCCTTGGAAACCGTATGAGGCAGTTCTATTCTGTCCGATAGGGTCGTTGTGAGTCGGAATCCACTTGACCGCAACGGGTTTATTTATTTATTTATTTATTTATTTAAATTCTTAAAATTATACTATTTTTTAAGTTAGGTGGAATCTTAGAAGAGCATCTTGTCCAAATACTTTGCTAGAGCTCTTCAAAGCACTTAAATGTTTAAAAATTCTTTATTTGCCTCAGGGATTTGGTAATGTTTAAAAAAAATCAAATCAAATTTTCTACAATGCCTTCACTTCAACGACTGACTTGTGATTCATAGAGGACCTATTATCAGTACAATTAATAATCACACTCTGCATTTTTTTTTTTTTTTACATATTTGTGGTTTCGTACATGTATTGTCATTCAACAATTAAATATGTACGTTCCCAAAGGGCGGGAACTGTAGCATAATTCTCTATATTTCCCCCATTGGTTCAATCAGTATTGATTGATTGGTTTTCACCTTATATTGCCGAAAACAAACTGTCCATAGGTGGCAGAAGAAATTATTATATTCACAAAAACACATTTTTCTTTATTTTTTATCCTAGCAAAATACAAGCCTACAAACATACAGTCAATATGCTTGCTTATTTAAACCTATCACTTTCTAGAAACAATTTAAAGTTGTTTACAAGTCAAGACACATAATGTACTAGATGAAATAAATGAAGTTAAATAATGAATACACCCGTTGCTGTTGAGTCAATTCCGACTCATAACGGTCCTATAGGACAGAGTAGAACTGCCCCGTAGGGTTTCCAAGGAGTGGCTGGGGGATTCAAACTGCCAACCTTTCGGTTAGCAGCTGAGCTCTTAACCACTGCACCACTGCCAGGGCCCCATGTACCACAGAAGCATGTTGCTTAAAGTCTGGGAGCTTTCATTTAGTAGCTATGTGATGTTGTGCATGTCCATTAATCTCTCCAGGAAAGTTTCCTTTACTGTAAAATAGGATTAGAGTAGGACATACATCCTAGATGGTTGTGAGGTCTAAATATCTTAATGCATGTGAAGCACCTCCCTAACCCAGTGACTGACTATAGCAAATACGCAATAAAGGGTGCTATCATAATCCATTATTGTTTTTATTATTACTATTATTATTTACTTGAGAAGGAACTGGCCACAAATTTGGCTTTTGGATTTTTACAGCCAACAATATTCATATAAATCTATACAGAGATTTTCACAAAGGTTAAGCATGTCACTAAAGTAATTAGATTGGCTGCTATCTAGTGAAATAAATCTGGGAAAATGTCATGAATAAGTTTCTAAAGCCCTTCGAAATCTAAATTTGTATGATTTTATGAGTTAACCATGGGGTAGATTATTAATCTCAACGTTAGCAGATGGCCAACCTTTGTAATATATGACAAGATTATGTTAGTGTTTATGGATTCCTAACAAAATAAGGCAATAAAAAGTGAAGTGCTTGCACAGTGTTATTTTCATACCCATATCTTTTTCTTCAGTATAATGATTTCTTCTTTCCCTTCTGAGTGGTAAATTTTTTGACCTTTTACAGAGATTTATACTTACGTGAACAATAATTAAATCTAAATTTCAGTGTATGCTGAGTTAAAATGAGCTCTAATATTGATGCAATAAAAGTAGGAAGTAGGATCTTGTTCATAGTGTTCTTATTTTTTTCCTAGTCTCGTTTGCTTATAGCACCCAAGACATTTAACTTTTTCGTGTTGCAGCTTCCGCTTATGAGAAGATGGAATAATAATAGGATCAATTAGGTAGTATTTTATTTTTGTAAGTATTTTTAAATAGGTGAAGTAAACTCAAAATAGGCAAAACTAATTGGAAAGGTAGAAAGACATATACAAAATGAACAGAAAATGCAAATATGTATTGAAAAAAAGTAGTCTAGGGTTTTGGTTTTAGTGGTTACCTAGGGCTGGAAGTGGGAAAGGGCACTGACTACAGATGGGCACGAAGTTTCTTTTTTGGATGATGCAAATGGTTTAAAACTAGATTGTGGTGGTTATACAAATCTGCAAATATACTAAAATTCATTGAATTATACACCTAATGCAGGTGAATTTCAGAGTATGTAAATTGTATCTCAATAAAGCTGTTAAAAAAGAAAAAGCACATGCCTCCTACTGCTGCTCTCAGCTACAGAATTCCAAGCTTCTAAGGCAAACCCTCTTACCAGTTCATTGTGGTTTATATCTGGTTATATACACCAGTTTTTGCCCTCACAGAAATGTTCTAATGCACATATTGATTACACACAGTTTTCCTTTTTTATCCCAATGTGGTAATTACTAGACAAACTGTTCTGCAAAATTTTTAGCTTAAAAAGTGTATCAGAGGTCTTTCCCTATCAGTATATTTAAAACTGTCTCACTATATATGGCTGCATAATATTCCACTGAAAAAATAAATCTTGATTTATTTAACTATATGTTATTGACAGACATTTAGATTGTCTCCAGTCTTGCTATTTACAAACAGTTCTGCAATAAATACCCTTGTTTTTAAGTCTTTTTCCACATATGTGAATATATCTGCTGGATAAATACCTACAATTAAAATTATTGAGTAACATGCATTTTTCATTTTAAAAGATGCTAGCAAATTGCCCTCCATGGAGCTTTAGCCCTTAGGGGAAAATATTTGCAATTCCTATTATCAACAAAGGGCTAGCTTGTTTAATATATAGAGAGTGGAGCCCTGGTGACACAGTGGGTAAGAGCTCAGCAGTTAACCAAAAGATCGGCAGTTCAAATCCACCAGCTGCTCCTTGGAAACCCTAAGGGGCAGTTCTACTCTGTCCCATAGGGTCACTATGAGTCGGAATCGACTCAGTGGCAATGAGTTTTGTTTTGGTTTTGTTTTTCCCACAAATAAAGAAGTCAAAGACCAACAACCAACTAGAAAAATGGTTAAAGAATAAATGCAGGTGAACAGATTGGTTACAGAAAAACAAAAACAAACATACTCAGCCTCACTTATAATAAAAGAAATTCAAGTTAAAACTGTACCAGGATGCTCTTTTGATGTGTCAATGTCCCCTCTAGATAGACACAAACCCATAGGCACAAAATTTCCTGAGTACTGAGGAAAAGAATTCCTTTCCAAACTACCAATAAAGTGTGAGAATAGAATAAAGATAAAATGGGGACATTGATGGGTCAGTGGTATAATTCTCGCTTTCCATACAGGAGACACAGATTTGGTTCCTGAGCGATGCTCCTCGTGTGCAGCTGCTACCCGTCTGTCAGTAGAGTCTTGCATGTTGCTATGATGCCGAACAGGTTGTAGGGAAAAGAAACCAGCCGACGAAAATCCTATGAATCACAATGATCTGATCAATCATGGGGATGGTGAAGGACTAGGCAGCATTTTGTTCTGTTGTGCTGAGGTCACCACGCATTGGGGACTGATTCAATGGCAGCTAACAGCAATAACAAGATAGATATACTGAATATCGAAAAGCTCTTCTCCCGTACATTTTTTCTTTGAAATCTTCTGAAAGATGTAGTTCCCAATAATGAAGGAGTACATCAGAAAAGAAGATTGTGGGGGATCGAGGAAAACAGAGATCCAACACAGAAAAGCAGAGAAGGAAATTAAGAGGATTTTGGTGAAAGAAGTCCCAGGACAACAGCTAATACCACAGACCTAGGGTTCCAAAGGAGCATGAGGCTAGAGGTCTCCAGAAAAGATGTCTTCAACAAATGAAAAGAAAAACATGGGACTGATGTATCAAAAATGTCTGAATTGAGCAGTGTTTTATAGTTCTGTTGGCAAGCTTAGGGGAAGAATACATGGAAATTTTTTTTTTAATTTTTTAAGTTAACTCCAGGATAAACAAAAGTTTTAAGACAATGTAATCATAGTACTATGGCTCAGTTGTGAAAATAGTTACATTTTTATAATAATATAAGCACAGAATATTAATTAAATCAAGATCGTGAAACAACCAGGTAGGAGGATGGAAGAAAAGTATGGATGTGAGCATACGTGTGTGGCAGGGTTATAAATTCTCATCTTCCGAAGTAGGAAGACAATAGAGAATGTAAACAATTGGTAGGGGAAGAAATACCAGTATAGGCATATTATTTTGAAAGCAAGGTGGTAAATACTAGGAGAATCAGGGAGAAGAGTTAAAAGAGTTTGCTTCCAGGGAGTGGTGGTTGGGGGTGAAAAAGGGTGAGACCGTAAGCTGTTATTTTGGGTTTTGTTTATTTCATGATATAGCTTCAATAACTATTTACTTCTAAACCTATATACATGTGTTACTTTAATAAAAAATAAATGTTACATTTAAAAAAAAAGGCATGAAATGGTAGCAGGCAAAAGACTGTCTTACCGCAAACACTGCCTCTTTTGTATTCAGCAACAGTGACTGCTTATCTATATGTTCACTGAATAAAGCTCGGTGTAGCTGGCTGCCCTTCCTATACAGGCACATAATGAAGATTATTCTTGGAAGAGAACACAAAAGTTTGAGTGGATCAGCAATTTTTAGAATGATCATGCATAAAGAACTAAACTAGGGGAGAGAATGGGAAAAGAAAAAAAAACAGAAAAGTAAAAGATAAAAAAATGCTAAATACAAAGGAAACAACATCTTTTTGCTTTGTAGTGTTATATACTATGAAATATTACAAAGAGATTTTAAAATCAGCATCATAATTTATGTGGATTTATTCAAACGGAAACATAAATGGAAACTCTTACATGATCTGGTTGCTTGTCCTCTCTCTGACCTCATCTCTTACGACTCTCCCTTTCACCACCACTACATTGGCCTACTTTGCCATCCCTAGAACATACCAGACATTGTTTCACTTTAGGGCCTTTGCTTAAGCTAATTCTCTACTCTCCCCTCGAATATCACCTGTCCCACAGATAACTCCCTCATCTGTGAGTCTGTTCAAATCTTTCCTTCTCAATGAGTGGCACACTGATCACTCTCTTTAATATTGCCAACTGTTCCCCCTACCCTGACAATCTCAATACCCCTTTTCTTGCTCTACTCTTTTTTCCCCCAAAGCGTATATCCTATTCTAACATAACACATAATTTGCTTATTTTTACATTTATTATTTACTATCTATCTCCCCAGAAGCCCAGGTGGTGTAGTGGTTAAAGCGCTTGGCTGCTAACCAAAAGGTCAGTGATTAGAATCACCATCCACTCCAAGGAAGGAAGATGTGGCAGTCTGCTTCTGTAAAGATTTACAGCCTTGGAAACCCTATGGGGCAGTTCTCCTCTGTCCTACAGTGTTGCTACAAGTTGGAATCAACTATATGACAACAGGTGTAGGTGTGTATCTATCTCCCTCTGCTAGAACGTAAGTTGTAGGAGGCCAACTTGTTTTGTTTTTGATTTATCTCATGTGCCTAGAGCAATACTTGGTGTATATAGTAGATACTCCCTAAGCATTTTTTGAAGGATGAGTGAGTAACTGAACTGCTGGATCACCCACCTTCTGAAGACTGACTCTGGATTTGCCAGTGATATGAGCCAAGGTGATTCCTTTATTGCTTTATACACTTGGAGTAGGAATTTCTTTTTTAGGCAATTGAAAACAAAATAACTACTAAAATAGTGAAGGATGAGGGATCCATATCAATGAAAAAATATTCGCAGAAATTGGAGATGTCTAAACAATGAAAACCAGTGAAGAACACATTAGCTATCTTCAAATAAAGGGCTGTCATATAAAAAAAAGGAATTACGCATATTACTTATTGTTCCACAAATTAGGATGGATTAGTGTTACAGAAAGGCAAATTTCAGCTCAACCTAAGAACAAACCTTCTAACAATGAAAATTGCCTTACAGTGGAAATAGTTGCCTCATGCTTTGGCCAACTTTCCATTATTATGGGTGTTCGAGCAGAGGTTGAATGCATCTGTCAGAGAGATAATAGAAGAGATTACTGCACTAGTGATTTCTTTTTTTTTTTTTTTTGATCCCTTTCAATCCTACAATTTGGTTTGAAGTATTTTGATGTGGGCACTTATAGGATATCTGCTCGCCCCATAAGCAAATTCTTTTTTCTGTGTGCTATTTCTTTCCTTATTTCTTGAGCCTCTTTGCATGGATACACTTTCAGCAACCATATTTGTACTGTATGTGTCCATTCCCTTTGGCCCTAGTTGACTGGACCAGGAGTGGGCAGCTTATCAAAATGCATCAATCAGATTCTTCTATCCAGAAATTTAAGGACAGGAGAAAAGACTCTCAGTCAGTCTCCTCGTGGGATTAGAAAGGCAACATCTTAACTCAGAAACAAAGGACAGCCGTAGACCAAGGAGTGGTGATAACTGGTCTGCAGGAGAAAAGAATGAAGCTGATACAAAGAGAGAGCAAAACTAAGTGACAGAGAAAATATAGCCTGGGTAACTACAATAACTTTTCAGTGCTTAGTTCTAGTCTTTCCTAAGTCTTAATGGTATTCTTATTCTTTAGTTTAATAAGACATTCCTTTACACCTATAAAAATTCTTTCTCTCTCATTTTTCTTTAAGACAATCAAGTTGCTTCTGTTACATGCACCAAATACATATTTTATTTTGCTTTTAATCTCTGTTGATCCATATTTATAAGAGCTAGGTCAATAAGCTAAACCTTTTTACCATTTGTATAACCCCCCCCCCCAAAAAAAAACCAAACCCAGTGCTGTCGAGTCGATTCCGACTCCTAGCGACCCTGTAGGACAGAGTAAAACCACCCCATAGAGTTTCCAAGGAGTGCCTGGCAGATCCGAACTGCTGACCCTTTGGTTAGCAGCCATAGCACTTAATCACTACACCACCAGGGTTTTCGTTTGTATACACCACCAGGGTTTTCGTTTGTATAGGAAGGGTAAATATAAGACTCTCTTTACACATTAATTGGAACCGCATATATATGGCATTGCTTTCTGTAGATAGTAGCCTATCATATTAATACCTGATGTAAATTTCTAAAGGAAATTGTGGTAACAATTCTAAAAAGTTGAGTATTTTAGGACTTCATAAATGTACTACATATTTCTATTTGGATATCTTAAAGCCTTTGTTATATCCTAGACACTTCAGGGTATTAGCACTTCCCGTTCTTAGCCTTTAACCTAGCTCTTTCATTCTTCCAGGTTAGATGTTAGTGGTATTGTGAATGTGATGTATTAAAGATCAAAGGGAGAAACTAAACATTTTTAAAAGGCAGGACTGTGGGCATAAGGGCAAGTGTGGGAAGAAGTGTTTTCACTGACACCATTTGCCAATTGCAAGGAGCAGTAACCACTAAGTTTACCTCAAGTATCCCTTAAGGGAGACTGTAAAGATATGCAAGGAAACAAACACAACCATTTGACCAGGTCTCCATCCTGTAAACAGTCTTACACTGGTGACTTCACCTCTGTGCTCTTCCCTCCCTCCTTGCACTGGCACATAGGCTGTGGTGGGCTGCTAAATGTTTTATAGCCAGCTCCCTAGGAGAATAGCACCGATTTGTAGTGTTTGCCAGTTTGCATGGTGTAAATACTCTTACCATGGCTCATTTCAAGCTACAAACATGGCTAAACATGAGGTTTGGAAGAAATATGCACAATGGGCTCTCCTGAGCTTTGTACAAACCAATTCTAGCACACCATTGTATAAGCTACCCTGCTTTATCTAGAATACTCTGAGCAGGTCAGCCTTAGGCTGTGCTTTCTGCCTTGAATGCACTTCTCCCTAATTTTTGGATGGTTTTCTCCTTTTCTTCATTCAGATCTTGCTTAGAGGGGGTGGCCTCAGCGAGGCCTCTCCTGATAAAACCAGAACCAAACCCATTGCCATTGAGTTGATTCCAACCCGTAGCAACCCTATAGTCCTATTTAAAACAACATATTTCTAACCCATCACCTTTATCCCCTTCCTTATTTTATGTTTCTTCTTAGGAATTATCTGCCTAACTAAGATTCTGTTAAAGATTATGAAAAATTTAGAAATCGATAGTGGTGATGGTTCTTCAATAAGGTGAATGTAATTAATCTCACTGAATTTGTACACATAAAAGTGGTTGATGTGGCAAATGTTTTGTTATATATATATTTTACCACAATAAAAAAAAAGATTTATCTGCCTAATATGATATCTATATGTTTAGTTGATTATTTGTGTCACCTTCAAAAATGCAAGCTACTTGTGAGAAGTGACTTTGCAATTTTTGTTCTTTGCTGCTCTCCCAGCACCTAGAAAATGCCTGGCACAAATAGTCAAAAAATAACTTTCGGATAAATTAACAAGTAGACTCTTAAATCAAGTGGTAATCATCTCTGGTATCCTTGGTATTTAGCACAGTGTCTAGTCCAGAATTGGCACTCAATAAAAATGTTTGAAAATAAGAAATAAATAAGTACATTTTATAAGACAAATGAGCAAAAGTGGGGTATTAAAACAAAGTTCACTGAAGAACAATATTATTTCTGGTGAATCTTATTTTGTAACTTGAAGGAGTGAAATACAGAACAAATAAATTGACTTTACCTAAAGACCTAGCATGTGTTACATTTATGAAAGGCTAGTAGATCAACTCAGAAATGAAAGTTTGGTTTGGAACTAGCCTGATATAATGGAAAGAGCAGAGGACTGATAGTTTAGGAGACTGGTTTTTTCCTCTACTGACTAAGCTAGATACATCACTTAGCTTCTTTTCACTAAAGGAAATGACATGAAATGTTATAACTAGGAGGTGTACTACTTTAGTTCTATGATCAAATACCTTACTTAAAAAATATAGATTTTCAAATCATTTTTTATATTAGCTGAAATATACAATTCAAACAAAAGGAAATTTTCATTCCAAAAGTTTCCATTCATATTGTTGTTAGTGAACCAAAGTAATTTAACTAATCCAAGCTAATGACAAATATATACACATATATACACATAATAAAAAGAATAAAACTTTTTCCTGTTCAGTCTATTCTGACTCATGGGGACCCCAAGCATTACAGAAGAGAACTGCTTCATAGAGTTTTCATGGGTGTAATATTTATGGAAGCAGATTACCAAATCTTTCTCCTGTGACACTGCTGGGTGGCATCCAACCACCATCCTTTAAATTAGCAGCTGATTGCAAGCCACTTGTGCCACCCCAGGACCTTCATATATATCAAGCATGCTAAGGGGGCAGGTTACACTATTAAATAGGGTGGTCAAATAAATATTTATGGTTAGATAAATATTTATTGGACGAACAAATATGTACTGTATAAATATTTGTTGAATGAATGAATGAATATATCTTCTATTCCATTTGGTCTGTTCTTCTATATGCAGTTTTTTTTTTTTATATACAGGTATACTTTTTTTTGTATATATATACATGGCATAATATCTGTTCAGGCAACATCTAAACGTGTATACCTCCATGGTCCTGTAAGGTTATAGTAGAGTTCAGAAATCCAGATTGGAGAACAAGATGTAGCTGATGTACTTTGATAAGTATTGCAGATCCTATCTGTCTTCACTAGTTCTTTGGGTCTTATGCCAGCCTGGGCCTTGGGGTGGCAGGGAGAGAGGATCCCAGTGCATATCTGCAGCTACCCGTCACACCAGTGCTCATCTAAGGCTAGGACAGTGCAGATGCCTCTGGAGCCACCAAGGAGGATGTCCCTCAGGGCCTCTGCCCCACTCAGCCAGGGTGCGTTGCATGTCATGCCCAGGACCAAGACCACAATGCTCCGTGCAGTGGCAGTCCCTGAGATCTCTGGGCTGTGGCAGTGGTGGAGGAGGAGCAGAAAGGTGGGGGGGGGGGCGGAGAGACAGAGGTGGAGGCAGAGGCAGAGGTGTAGGAGGGGTGGGTGAGGCTGCAAGAGTTCAAAGGTATTGGGGAGGCGGAGCCAAGATGGTGGAAAGACAGATGCTTCTGTTGAGCACTCTTTACAACAAAGACCTGAAAACACAAGTGAAATGAGTATATTTATGACTGAGGAGCCCTGAACATCAAAGGAAAGCTGAGAAAACAAAATGAGGGTCAGGGGGAGGAAGAGACATTTCAGAAACAGAGAGGAGTTACCGGACCTGAATCACGGGAAGCCCTCAGGCACCATTCCAGGAGTGGTGGCATTCAGATGCAGTTTGCTCAGGGAGAAACAGCCAGCCACACAGCATACTCACACCTCCAGAACCAGAGAAGAATGGTGCTCTCCACAAAAGCTAAGTATTTGCGTATATTTTACCGCCCCTCCCTCCAAGCCGGCTTCAGTGGATGTTGAGTTCCCTGGACCTGAGATAGGCCCGAGTGAGCATCCTTCCAGCCTTGGAGAAGGAATAAATTTGCAATTATTTGCCAGCTCCCCTAACCGAGGGAGCTCAGGACAGAAGCGGCTCCTGTCCAGGCATAAACGGTCTGTGGACTTTGAGTACATCTACTCTCTGCTTGAACTGTGTGGGCCTATTTCAGGAGAATAGGTCCTTGTTGGCAGGCTCCAACCATTTCAGCTGTGCAGTGGAGAGGTGGGTGTTTCATGTTTGACATTGCTTCGCCTATCAAACAGGGTTCTCACCTACCCTCATCATGGGCCTAAGGACTGGTAGCTCCACTCAGGTCACCCAGCCACCTGTGACAGGGGTCCAACGATAACTGGTACCTCCCAGTCCTTACAACCAAAAACATTGGGTGCTCGTGGTCCATCTGTAGAACCTACCCACCTGTACCATCTAGGGAACAGGAACACACTTTTCCCAGAGACACATGGTGGATGATACTCAGCCCCCTGTCTTGTTCAGAATGTGACCCCCTGCTGCAACCAGATACCGGTACCTACACCAATCACCCCTGCCCCTCTAAGACTGTAGGACAGAGCCTGTACCACACACGTGATGATCAGCTGCCCGGACACCTGAGCTGAATTCATACAAGAAAAGTGAATGGACTCCTAGACTGATATATCTGATAACAGCTTTAGCCATCTGGAGACAGGACATCAGAGCTCCAAAGGTGAGAATAATCAAGCTAGCTCACTCAAGCAACCCATCTGGGCATATCAAAACAACACAAAGCAAGAAGTTAAGACACAGTAAGCAAACATAAAATAAACTAATAACTTATGGATGGCTCTGAGACAGCAGTCAATATCAAGTCACATAAAGAAACAGACCATGATCACCTCAACAAGCCCTCAAAATAAAGAATCCAGGGATCTTCTAGACGGAAGTGCATCCCTGGAATTACCAGAGGCAGAATACGAAAGTTTGATATACAGAACCCTTGAAGACATCAAGAAGGAAATGAGGCAATACTCAGAACAAGCCAAGAAACACACAGATAAAGTAATTGAAGAAATTAAAAAGATTATTCAGGAACATAATGAAAAATATAATAAGCTGAAAAAATCCATAGGGAGGCAGCAATGAGAAATTCAGAAGATTAACAATAAAATCACAGAAGTAGGCAACTCAACAGAAAGTTAGAGAAGCACATTTGAGCAAGCGGAAGGCAGAGTTTTGGAACATGAAGATAAAGCACATGGCATTAATGTATTTGAAGAAAAATCAGATAAAAGAATTAAAAAAAAATGAAGAAACCTTAAGAATCACGTGGAACTCTATTAAGAGAAATAACCTATGAGTGATTAGAGTACCAGAACAGGGAAGGATAACAGAAAGTGCAGAGAGAATTGTTGAAGATTTGTTGGAAGAAAACTTCCCTGACATCATGAAAGATGAGAAGATATCTATCCAATATTCTCATCGAACTCCACATAAGGTAGAAGTCAGAAGAAAGTCACCAAGACATATTATAATCAAATTTGCCAAAACCAAAGATAAACAGACAATTTTAAGAGCATCTAGGGATAAATGAAAAGTCACCTACAAAGGAAAGCCAATAAGAATAAGCTTGGACTACTTGGCAGAAACCATGCAGGCAAGAAGGCAATGGGATGACTTATATAAAAAATTGAAGAACATAAATTGCGTGCCAAGAATCATATATCCAGAAAACTCTCTCTCAAATATGAAGGTGAAATTAGGACATTTCCAGATAAAAAGAAGTTTAAGGAATTCATAAAAACCAAACCAAAACTACAAGAAATACTAAAGGGAGTTCTTTGGTTAGAAAATCAATAATATCATGTATCAACCCAAGATTAAAACACTGCGCTGAGCAATCAGATGATAGCCCAGACAGGGAAATCACAAAAATAAGTTAAGAAAAACAAAAAAACAAACAAAGGCTCAAAACAAGGAAGCAGTGATGTTATTACGTAAAAGAAGACAACATTAAAGCAATAAAGAGGGACTAAGAAATGTAGTCATAGGTCTTTCATATGGAGAGGAAGATAAGGGGATACAAAGAAATAAATTTTAGGTTTAAATTTAGAAAAATAGGGGTAAATATTAAGGTAAACACATGGGAGACAAACTATCCTTCGTACAAAAATAAATACAAGAAAAAAATAGAGACTCAGCAGAAGCAAATTCAACAACAAACAAAAGGAAATGATAATATATAACGATAAACTACTCAGCACAAAAAAATTAGGTGGGAAAAGGAAGTTGTCAACAACACACAAAAAAAGACATCAAAACGATAGAACTAAATTCATACCTATCCATAATTACGCTGAATGTAAATGGGTTAAATACACCAATAAAGATACAGAGAATGGCAGAATGCATTAAAAAACATGAACTGTTTATACACTGCCTACAAGAGACACACCTTAGGCTTAAAGACACTAATAAACTAAAACTCAAAGGGTGCAAAAAACATATCAAGCAAACAACAAACAAAGAAGAGCAGGAGTGGCGATGTTAATTTCTGACGAAATAGACTTTAAAGTTAAATCCACCACAAAGAAGGAGAAAGGACACTATATAATGATTAAAGGCAGAATACACAAAGAAGATATAACCATATTAAATATTTATGCACCCAATGACAGGGCTGCAAGATACATAAAACAAAGTCTATCAGCATTGAAAAGTGAGATAGACAGCTCCACGATAATAGGAGGAGACTTCAACACACCACTTTCGGTGAAGGGCAGGACATCCAGAAAGAAGCTCAATAAAGACATGTAAAATCTAAATGCCACAATCAACCAAATTGACCTCATAGATACATACAGAACACTCCACCCAACAGCAAACAGGTATAGTTTCTTTTCTAGTGCACATGGAACATTCTCTAGAATATACCACACATTAGGTCATAAAGCAAGCCTTAGCAGGATCCAAAACTTTGAAATATTACAAAACATCTTCTCTGGCCATAAGGCCATAAAAGTACAAATCAGTAACAGAAAAAGCAGGGAAAAGAAATCAAACTCTTGGACTCTGAACAATACCCTACTCAAAAAAGACCGGATTATAGAAGACATTAAGGATGGAATAAAGAAATTCATAGAATCCAATGAGAATGAAAACACTTCCTATCAGAACCTTTGGGACACAGCGAAAAGAGTGCTCAGAGGTCAATTTATATCAATAAAAGCACACACACAAAAAGAAGAAAGGGCCAAAATCAAAAAACTATCCATACAACTTGGACAAATAGAGAGCAACAAAAGAAACCCTCAGGCACCAGAAGAAAATGAATAATAAAAATCTGAGCAGACCTAAATGAAATAGAAAACAGAAAAACAGCAGAAAGAATTAACAAGACCAAAAGCTGGTTCTTTGAAAAAAATCAACAAAATTGATAAAACATTGGCCAAACTGACAAAAGAAAAACAGGAGAGGAAGCAAATAACCCAAATAAGAAATGAGATGAACGATATTACAACAGATCCAACTGAAATTAAAAGAATCATATCAGATTACTATGAAAAATTGTACTCTAACAAATTTGAAAACCTAGAAGAAATGGATGAATTCCTAGAAACACACTACCTACATAAACTAACACAAACTGAGGCAGAACAACTAAATAAACACATAACAAAAGAAAAGATTCAAAAGGTAATCAAAAAACTCCCAAGAAAAAAAAAAGCCCTGGCCCAGATGGCTTTACTGCAGAGTTCTACCAAACTTTGAGGGAAGAGTTAACACCACTACTACTAAAGGTATTTCAGAGCATAGAAAAGGACGGAATACTCCCAAGCTCATTCTATGAAGCCAGCATATCCCTGATACCAAAACCAGGTAAAGACTCCACAAAAAAAGAAAATTACAGACCAATATACCTCATGAACTTAGATGCAAAAATCCTCAATAAAATTCTGGCCAATAGAATTCAACAAGATATCAAAAAAAGAATTCACGAAGACCAAGTGGGTAAATACGACTATTATTCAAATTTACACACCAACCACTAGGGCTAAAGATGAAGAAATAGAAGATTTTTTATCAGCTGCTGCAGTCTGAAATTGATCTAACGTGCAATCAAGATGCTTTGATAATTACTGGCAATGGCAACGCGAAAGTTGGAAACAAAGAAGAAGGATCAGTAGTTGGAAAATAAGGCCTTGGTAATAGAAACAATGCCGGAGATTGAATGATAGGATTTTGCAAGACCAATGACTTCTTCATTGCAAATACCTTCTTTCACCAACATAAATGGCGATTATACACATGGACCTCGCCAGATGGAACACACAGAAATCAAATTGACTACATCTTGGAAAGAGATGATGGAAAAGCTCAATATCATCAGTCAGAACAAGGCCAGAGGCCTACTGTGGAACAGACCATCAATTGCTCATATGCAAGTTCAAGTTGAAACTGAAGAAAATCAGAGCAAGTCCACGAGAGCCAAAATATGACCTTGAGTATATCCCACCTGAATTTAGAGACCATCTCAAGAATAGATTTGACTCATTGAACACTAGTGACCGCAGACCAGATGAGTTGTGGAATGACATCACGGACATCATCCATGAAGAAAGCAAGAGGTCACTGAAAAGACAGGAAAGAAAAGACCAAGATGGATGTCAGAGGAGACTCTGAAACTTGCTCTTGAGCATTGAGCAGCTAAAGCAAAAGGAAGAACTGATGAAGTAAAAGAACTGAGCAGAAGATTTCAAAGGGCCTCTCAAGAAGACAAAGTAAAGTATTATAATGACGTCCGCAAAGAGCTGGAGATGGAAAACCAAAAGGGAAGAACACGCTCGGCGTTTCTCAAGCTGCAAGAACTGAAGAAAAAACTCAAGCCCCGAGTTGCAATAGCGAAGAAGTCCATAGGGAAAATATTAAACCAAGCAGGAAACATCAAAAGAAGATGGAAGGAATATACAGAGTCGTTATACCAAAAAGAATTAGCCGATATTCAACCATTTCAAGAGGTGGCATATGATCAGGAGCCGATGGTACTGAAGGAAGAAGTCCAAGCTGCTCTGAAGGCATTGGTGAAAAACAAGGCTCCAGGAACTGATGGAATATCGATTGAGGTGTTTCAACAAACAGATGCAGCGCTGGAGGTGCTCACTCGTCCATGCCAAGAAATATAGAAGACATCTTCCTGGCCAACTGACTGGAAGAGATCCATATTTATGCCTATTTCCAAGAAAGGTGATTCAACTGAATGTGGAAATCATAGAACAATATCATTAATATCACATGCAAGCAAAATTTTGCTCAGGATCATTCAAAAACGGCTGCTGCAGTATATTGACAGGGAACTGCCAGAAATGCAGGCCGGTTTCAGAAGAGGATGTGGAAACAGGGATGTCATTGTTGATGTCAGATGGATCCTGGCTGAGAGCAGAGAATACCAGAAGGATGTTTACCTGTGTTTTATTGACTATGCAAAGGCGTTTGACTGTGTGGGTCATACCAAATTATGGATAACATTGCGAAGAATGGAATTCCAGAACACTTAATTGTGCTCATGAAGAACATTTACATAGATCAAGAGGCAGTTGTTCTACAGAACAAGGGGATACTGATTGGTTTAAAGTCAGGAAAGGCGTTAAATACCTATTCAATATGTATGCTGAACAAATAATCCGAGAAGCTGGACTATATGAAGAATGGGGCATCAGGATTGGAGGAAGACTCATTACCAACCTGTGTCATTGCTTGCTGCAAGTGAAGAGGACTTGAAGCACTTACTAATGAAGATCAAAGACCACAGCCTTCAGTATGGATTACACTTCAACACAAAGGAAACAAAAATCCTCACAACTGGACAAATGAGCAACATCATGATAAATGGAGAAAAGATTGAAGTTGTTAAGGATTTCATTTTACTTGGATCCACAATCAACAGCCGTGGAAGCAGCAGTCAAGAAATCAAAAGACACATTGCATTGGGTAAATCTGCTGCCAAGGACCTCTCTAAAGTGTTGAAGAGCAAAGATGTCACCTTGAAGACTAAGGTGCACCTGACACAAGCCATGTTGTTTTCAGTCACATCATATGCACGTGAAAGCTGGACAATGAATAAGGAAGACCGAAGAAGAGTTGTCGCCTTTGAATTGTGATGTTGGCGAAGAATATTGAATATACCATGGACTGCCAAAAGAAGGACAAATCTGTCTTGGAGGAAGTGAGGCCAGAACGATCCTTAGAAGCAAGGATGGTGAGACTGCATCTTACATACTTTGGACATGTTGTCGGGAGGGATCAGTCCCTGGAGAAGGACATCATGCTTGGCAGAGTACAGGGCCAGTGGAAAAGAGGAAGACCCTCAGTGAGGTGGATTGTCACAGTGGCTGCAACAATGAGCTCAAGCATAACAACGATTGTAAGGATGGAGTAGGACCGGCTGTGTTTTTTTCTGTTGTGCATAGGGTCGCTATGGGCCTGAACTGACTCGACGGCACCTAACAACAACAAAGTAGGATTCATACCAGGTATGCAGGGATGGTTCAACATTAGAAAAAAAATTAATGTAATCCATCACATAAATAAAGGAAAAGACAAGAAGCACATGATTTTATCAACTGATGCAGAAAAGGCATTTGACAAAGTTCAACACCCATTCATGATAAAAGGTCTTAGCAAAATAGGCATAGAAGGAAAATTTGTCAACATAATAAATGGCATTTATAGAACACCAATAGCCAACATCATCCTAAATGGAGAGAGGCTGAAAGCATTCCCCTTGAGATCGGGAACCAGACAAGGATGACCTTTATCACTGCTCTTTTTCAACATTGTGCTGGAGGTCCTTGCCAGAGAAATTAGCCAAAAAAAAAAAAAAAAAAAACAGAAAGAAAGAAAGAAATGGCATCCGTATTGGCAAGGAAGAAGTAAAAATATCTCTCTTTGCACATGACATGATTTTACACACAGAAAACCCTAAGGAATCCTCAAGAAAACTACTGAAACTAATAGAAGAGTTCAGCGGAGTATCGGGATACAAGTTAAACATACAAAAATCAGTTGGATTCCTCTACACCAACAAAAAGAACATCAAAGAGGAAATCACCAAAGCAATACCATTTATGGTAGCCCCCAAGAAGATAAAATACTTAGGGATAAACCTTACCAGAGATGTAAAAGATTTATACAAAGAAAACTACAGTACACTTCTGCAAGAAGCCCAAAGAGACTTACACAAGTGGAAATACATACCTTGCTCATGGATAGAAAGAGTTAACATTATAAAAAAGTCTATTCTACCAAAGCGATCTATAGATTTAATGCAATCCCGATCCAAATCCTAATGACGTTATTTAATTAGATGGAGAAACAAATCACCAACTTCATATGGAATGGAAAGAGGCTCCGGAAAAGGAAAGCATTACTGAAAAAGAAAAACTAAGTGGGAGGCCTTACTCTACCTGATTTTAGAACCTTTTATACAGCCACAGTAGTCAAAACAGCCTGGTACTGGTACAACAACAGATACATAGACCAAAGGAACAGAATTGAGAATCCAAACGTAAATCCTTCCACATATGAGCAGTTGATATTTGACAAGATCCCAAAACAGTTAAATGGTGCTGGCATAACTGGATATCCATCTGCAAAAAAGTGAAATAAGACCGATACCTCACTCCATGCACAAAAACGAGCTCAATATGGATCAAAGACCTAAATACAAAATCTAAAATGATAAAAATCATGGAAGAAAAATAGGGACGTTAGAAGCCCTAACACATGGCATAAACAGTATACAAAACATTACTAACAATGCAGAAGGGAAACTAGATAACAGGGAGCCCCTAAAAATTGAACACCTATGCTCATCCAAAGACTTCACCAAAAGTGTAAAAAGATTACCTACAGACTGGGAAAAAGTTTTTAGCTATGATATTTCTGATCAGTACCTGATCTCTAAAACCTATATGATACTGCAAAAACTAAATTACAAAAAGACAAATAAACCAATTAAAAAATGGGCAAAAAATATGAACAGGCACTTCACTAAAGAAGATATTGAGGTAGCTAACAGATACCCGAGGAAATGCTCAGGATCATTAGCCATTAGAAAAATGCAAATCAAGAGGCGGGGCCAAGATGTCCAACTAGGTAGAAGCTACCTCAGATCCCTCTTGCAACAAAGACGCGGAAAAACAAGTGAATCGATCACATACATGACAATCTACGAACCCTGACCACCAAACACAGATCTAAAGAGTTGACCTGAGTGACAGAGACTGAGAACGAACAACCACGGGGAAGCAATGACTGTTTTTGGAGCCTGGAGCCAGTATCCCAGTCAGAAAACCTTGGTGCCAGGCTTTGGACTGGGCGCAGGGGAGCTGAGCACGGCACGCTGACATGGTTCAAACACGGGACGCAGCCCTAGCCCCCAGAAGTGACCTCAGGGGAAGCCCAGCCAGTGCACGCAGGCAGCGCAGTGACATGGCTGACAGGAGGAGAAATCACCAGGAGGCAGCGACTGGTTTTGAAGCCTGGAGTGCGGCATCCCAGCTGGGGAACCTTGGCACTGGGCTTTGGACTGGGAGCAGAGGAACTGACCACGGCTTCTGGGACAGCACAAGCACAGGACACGGGCCTGACCTTCGGGGGCACTCTCGACCCAGCCAACGCACACAGGCTACATGCCCCTCGGGAATCTCAGATAAAACAGTCATCACCAAACAAGATAAGTAACTTTGTCTATATTCCCGGGTGCTACTCTCTCCTATTTATCTGATCCCTCCCCTCCCCTTCCCAGGAGGCTTCATTAAGATTGGAATTTTCTGAGCCAGACAGCGAAGTGCTCTGCGTTTTTTCTTTCTTTTTGGTTGTTTTCTTAACCCATTCTCCTGGCCTGAGAGAAGCAGCTCCAAAAAACCCGGGGACCAAAATCCTTCCCTAATTGGGTTAAAAATACAGAACCAGCTATAGCCAAGCATATGAGATGCACACTCTTGGGCTTTCATCCCTGCAGGGAACAAGGTGGCTATTATAATGCAAAGGCTATTCTGATAGGGATCTGACTGTAATTGTTTTAGCAGATTACTGGAAAGACAAGTTTACCAAGTCTGATATATCTGCGTATTCAACAGAGCCCTCACTGACCCACAACGGGGAACTGAGGGCTGAAGCTCCCCCTCAGACCACCTAGCCTCCTGCCTTAGGGGTCTAAGGATCATGACACCTACCAATCTGTAGAGGTACTTGCATTGGGTGCCTAAGGTACAGCTGCAGAGCCCACCCACCAAAGTGCTTTAGGAATAGAGACACACCTATCTCACTGGCACTTGGGGGAAGTCTGTCAGCATCCTGCTCCCCTGGAGTGTGACCCCTTGGTGCTACTAGAATCTGGTGCACACAACTATCACCACTACTCCTCTAGGTGGATAGGTGACAGTCTGCACCACACACTTGATGACCCAAAATCAGATTCTACTCAAGAAAAGTGAACGGACTCTTAGGCTTATATATCTGGTAACAGCCCAAACCAGCCGGTAATAGGACATAAGTGATTCAAGGGCTACAACAATCAAGACAGTGCAATCTAGTAGCCCATCTACCTATATTGAAAGAAAACAAAACAAGAAAAGACTCAGTGAGCAAATATAAAATTAATCCTTACAATATCTTGTAGATGGCTTGGAGACAGCAGTCGACATCAAACCACGTAAAGAAGCAGACCATGATTGCTTCTACAACTCCCCAAACTAAAGAATCAAAATCTTTCCCAAATGAACATATAATCCTGGAATTGCCAGATGCAGAATATACAAAACTAATTTACAGAATGCTTCAAGACATCACGGATGACCTCAGAAATGAAATCAGGCAATCTACAGAACAAGCCAAGGAACACACTGATAAAGCAGTTGAAGAAATCAAAAAGATTATTCAAGAACATAGTGGAAAAATTAATAAGCTACAAGAATCCATAGAGAGACAGCATTCAGAAATCCAAAAGATTAACACTAAAATTACAGAATTAGACAACTCAATAGGAAGACAGAGGAGCAGAATCCAGCAATTGGAATGCAGAGTGGGGGACCTGGAGGATAAGGGAATTGACACCAATATAGCTGAAAAAACATCAGATAAAAGAATTTTAAAAAATGACGAAACCCTAAAAATCATGTGGGACTCTATCAAGAAGAATAACTTGCGTGTGATTGGAGTCCCAGAACAGGGAAGGATAACAGAAAGTACAGAGAGAATAGTTGAAGATCTGTTGGCAGAAAACTTCCCTGACATCATGAAAGACAAAAGGATATCTATCCAAGATGTTCATCGAACCCCATATAAGATTGATCCAAAAAGAAAATCACCAAGACATATTATCATCAAACTTGCCAAAACCAAAGAAAAAGAGAAAATTTTAAAAGCAGCCAGGGATAAAAGAAAGGTCTCCTACAAAGGAGAATCAATAAGAATAAGTTCAGACTACTTAGCAGAAACCATACAGTCAAGAAGGCAATGGAATGACATATATAGAGCACTGAAGGAGAAAAACTGCCAGCCAAGGATCATATATCCAGCAAAACTCTCTCTCAAATATGACGGTGAATTTAAAACATTTACAGATAAACACAAGCTTAGAGAATTTGCAAAAACCAAACCAAAGCTACAAGAAATACTAAAGGAAATTGTTTGGTCAGAAAATCAATAATATCAGATACCAGTACAACATAAGGTCACAGAACAGAACATCCTGATATTAACTCAAATAGTGAAATTACAAAAACAAATTAAGATTAATTTTAAAAAGAAAAAATTTCTCAAAACAGGGAATCATTGAAGTCAATACATAAAAGATCACAATAATCAAAAAGAGGGACTAAATACAGGAGGCATAGAACTGCCATATGGAGAGGAAAACAAGGCGATATAGGACAATACAAGTTAGGTTTTTACTTAGAAAAATAGGAGTAAATATTAAGGTAACCACAAAGAGGTATAACAACTCCACAACTCAAAATAAAAACCAAGAAATACATAACGACTCAGCAGACATAAATTCAACTACCATGAAAATGAGGAACACACAATGTACAATGAAAAACATCTCAGCACAAAAAAGTAAGTGGAAAAATGAAATTGTCAACAACACACACAAAAAGGCATCAAAATGACAGCACTAAACACATACTTATCTTTAATTATGCTCAATGTAAATGGACTAAATGCACCAATAAAGAGACAGAGAGTCTCAGACTGGATAAAGAAACACGAAGCGTCTATATGCTGCCTACAAGAGACACACCTTAGACTTAGAGACACAAACTAAAACTCAAAGAATGGAAAAAAATATATCAAGCAAACAACAAGCAAAAAAGAGTGGGAGTAGCAATATTAATTTTTGACAAAATAGACCTTAAAGTTAAATCCACCAGAAAGGATGAAGAAGGACACTACATAATGATTAAAGGGACAAAAAAAAAAAAAAAAAATTTTTCTTTTTTAGACCGGGAAGTTATAACAATATTAAATATTTATGCACCGAATGGTAGGGCTGCAAGATACATAAAACAAACATTAACAGAACTGAAGAGTGAGATAGACACCTCCACAATTATAGTAGGAGACTTCAAAACACAACTTTCGGAGGACAGGACATCCAGTAAGAAGCTCAATAGAGACACGGAAGACCTAATTGCTACAATCAACCAACATGACCTCATTGACTTATACAGGACACTCCACCCAACAGCTGCAAAGTATACTTTTTTTTTTCTAGCACACATGGAACATTCTCTAGAATAGACCACATATTAGGTCATAAAAAACCTTTGCAGAATCCAAACTATCGAAATATTACAAAGCATCTTCTCAGACCACAAGGCCATAAAAGTGGAAATCAATAACAGAAAAATCAGGGAAAAGAAATCAAATACTTGGACAGTGAACAATACCCTGTTCAAAAAAGACTACGTTATAGAAGACATTAAGGAGGGAATAAAGAAATTCATAGAATGCAATGAGAATGAAAACACTTCCTATCAAAACCTCTGGGACACAGCAAAAGCAGTGCGCAGAGGTCAATTTATATCAATAAATGCACACATACATAAAGAAGAAAGAGCCTAAATCACAGAACTGTCCCTACAACTTGAACAAATAGAAAGCGAGCAACAAAAGAATCCATCAGGCACCAGAAGAAAACAAATAATAAAAATTAGACCTGAACAAAATGAATCAGGGAATAGAAAAACAACTGAGAGAATTAACAAAGCCAAAAGCTGGTTCTTTGAAAAAATTAACAAAATTCATAAACCATTGGCCAGGCTGACTAAAGAAATACAGGAAAGGAAACAAATAATGTGAATAAGAAACGAGATGGGCCACATCACAACAGACCCAACTGAAATTAAAAGAATCATATCAGATTATTACAAAAAATTGTATTCTAACAAATTTGCAAACCTAGAAGAAATGGATGAATTCCTAGAAAAACACTACCTACCTAAACTAACACAATCAGAAGGAGAACAACTAAATAGACCCATAACAAAAAAGAGATTGAAAAGGTAATCAAAAAACTCCCAACAAGAAAAAGCCCTGGCCCGGATGGCTTCACTGCAGAGTTCTACCAAACTTTCAGAGAAGAGTTAACACCACTACTACTAAAGCTATTTGAAAGCATAGAAAATGATGGAATACTACCTAAGTCATTCTATGAAGCCACCATATCCCTGATACCCAAATCAGGTAAAGATACCACAAAAAAAGAAAATTCCAGACCTATATCCCTCATGAACATAGATGCAAAAATCCTCAACAAAATTCTAGCCAATAGAATTCAACAACATATCAAAAAAATAATCCACCATGACCAAGTGGGATTTATACCAGGTATGCAAGGCTGGTTTAATATTAGAAAAACCGTTAATGTAATCTACCATATAAATACAACAAAAGACAAAAACCACATGATCTTATCAATTGATGCAGAAAAGGCATTTGACAAAGTCCAACACCCATTCATGATAAAAACTCTCAGCAAAATAGGAATTGAAGGAAAATTCCTCAACATAATAAAGGGCATCTATACAAAGCCAACAGCTAACATCATTCTAAAAGGAGAGAGCCTGAAATCATTTCCCTTGAGAATGGGAACCAGGCAAGGATGCCCTTTATCACCACTCTTATTCAACACTGTGCTACAAGTCCTAGCCAGAGCAATTAGGCTAGACAAAGAAATAAAGGGCATCCGGATTGGCAAGGAGGAAGTAAAATTATCTCTATTTGCAGACGACATGATCTTATACACAGAAAACCCTAAGGAATCCTCCAGAAAACTACTGAAACTAATAGAAGAGTTCGCAGAGTCTCAGGTTATAAGATAAACATACAAAAATCACTTGGATTCCTCTACATCAATAAAAAGCACATCGAAGAGGAAATCATCAAATCAATACCATTCACAGTAGCCCCCAAGAAGATAAAATACTTAGGAATAAATCTTACCAAAGATGTAAAAGACCTATACAAAGAAAACTACAAAGTACTAGTGCAAGAAACTAAAAAGGACCTACATAAGTGGAAAAACATACTTTGCTCATGGATAGGAAGACTTAACATAGTAAAAATGTCTATTCTACCAAAAGCCATCTATACATACAATGTACTTCTGATCCAAATTCCAATGACATTTTTTAATGTGATGGAGAAACAAATCACCAACTTCATATGGAAGGGAAAGAAGCCCCGGATAAGTAAAGCATTACTGAAAAAGAAGAACAAAGTGGGAGGCCTCACACTACCTGATTTTAGAACATGTTATACAGCCACAGTAGTCAAAACAGCCTGGTATGGGTACAACAACAGGCACATAGACCAATGGAACAGAATTGAGAACCCAGATATAAATCCATCCACATATGAGTGGCTGATATTTGACAAAGGTCCAGTGTCAGTTATTTGGGGAAAAGATAGTCTTTTTAACAAATGGTGCTGGCATAACTGGATATCCATCTGCAAAAAAATGAAACAGACTCATACCTCACACCATGCACAAAAACTAACTCCAAGTGGATCAAAGACCTAAACATAAAGACTAAAACGATAAAGATCATGGAAGAAAAAATAGGGACAACCTTAGGAGCCCTAATACAGGGCATAAACAGAATACAAAACATTACCAAAAATGACAAAGAGAAACCAGATAACTGGGAGCTCCTAAAAATCAAACACCTATGCTCATCTAAAGCCTTCACCAGAAGAGTAAAAAGACCACCTACAGATTGGGAAAAAATTTTCAGCTATGGCATCTCCGACCAGCGCCTGATCTTTAAAATCTTTATGATTCTGTTAATACTCAACCACAAAAAGACAAACAACCCAATTGAAAAGTGGGCAAAGGATATGAACACGCACTTCACGAAAGAAGATATTCAGGCAGCTAACAGATACATGAGAAAATGCTCTTGATCATTAGCCATTAGAGAAATACAAATTAAAACTACGATGAGATTCCATCTCACTCCAAGAAGGCTGGCATTAATCCAAAAGACAGAAAATAATAAATGTTGGAGAGGCTGTGGAGAGATTGGAACTCTTATACACTGCTGGTGGGAATGTAAAATGGTACAACCACTTTGGAAATCTATCTGGTGTTTTCTTAAAAAGTTAGAAATAGAACTACCATACAACCCAGAAATCCTACTCCTCAGATTATACCCTAATGAAATAAGAGCCTTTACACCAACAGATATATGCATGCCCATGTTTATTGCAGTTCTGTTTACAATAGCAAAAAGCTGGAAGCAACCAAGGTGTCCAAGAATAGATGAAAGGTTAAAAAATTATGGTATAGTCACACAATGGAATAATACGCATCGATAAAGAACAATGATGAATCTGTGAAATATTTCATAACATGGAGGAACCTGGAAGGCATTATGCTGAGTGAAATTAGTCAGAGGCAAAAGGACAAATATTGTATAAGACCACTATTATAAGTTTTCGAGAAATAGTATAAACTGAGAAGAACACATACTTATGTTGTTACGGGGCGGGGAGGGAGGGAGAGTGGGAGAGGGTTACTTACTGATTAGTTAGTAGATAAGAACTACTTTAAATGAAGGGAAAAGACAATACTCAATACAGGGAAGGTCAGCTCAACTGGACTGGACCAAAAGCTAAGAAGTTTCTGGGATAAACTGAATGCTTTGAAGGTCAGTGGCGCAAAGGCGGGGGTTTGGGGACTATGGCTTAAGGGGACTTCTAAGTCAACTGGCAAAATAAATTCTATTATGAAAACATCCTGCATCCCACTTTGAAATGTGGCTCCTGGGGTCTTAAATTCTAACAAGCGGCCGTCTAAGATGGATCAATTGGTCTCAACCCACCTGGATCAAAGGAGAATGAAGAACACCAAGGTCATACGATAACTATGAACCCAAGAGACAGAAAGGGCCCCATGAACTAGAGACTTACATCATTCTGAGACCAGAAGAACTAGATGGTGCCCGGCCACAACCGATGACTGTCCTGACAGGGAGCACAACAGAGAACCCCTTAGGGAGCAGGAGAACAGTGGGATGCAGACCCCAAATTCTCATAAAAAGACCAGACTTAATGGTCTGACTGAGACTAGAAGAATCCCGGCGGTCATGGTCCCCAAACCTTCTCTTGGCCCAGGACAGGAACCATTCCTGAAGACAACTCATCAGACATGGAAGGGACTGGACAATGGGTTGGAGAGAGATGCTGATGAAGAGTGAGCTACTTGTATCATGTGGACGCTTGAGACTGTGTTGGCGTCTCCTGTCTGGAGGGGAGATAGGAGGGTAGAGAGGTTTAGAAACTGGCAAAACTGTCACGAAAGGAGAGACTGGAAGGAGGGAGCGGTTTGACTCATTAGGGAGAGAGTAAGTGGGAGTATGGAGTAAGGTGTTTATAAGCTTATATGTGACAGACTGACTTGATTTGTAAACTTTTACTTAAAGCACAATAAAAATTATTAAAAAAAAAAAGAAAAATGCAAATCAAAACCACAGTGAGATTTCACCTCACTCCAACGAGGCTGGCATCAATCTGTAAAATGCAAAATAATAAGTGTTAGAGAAGCTGTGGAGAGATTGGAACTCTTATACACTGCTGGTGGGAAGGTAAAATGCTACAACCACTTTGGAAATCGATTTGGCGCTTCCTTAAAAAGCTAGAAATAGAACTACCATACTATCCAGCAATCCAACTCCTTGGAATATATCCTAGAGAAATAAGAGCCTTTACACGAACAGATATATGCACACCCATGTTCATTGCAGCACTGTTTACGATAGCAAAAAGATGGAAGCAACCAAGGTGCCCATCAATGGATGAATGGATAAATAAATTCTGGTATATTCACACAATGGAATACTATACAGCATTAAAGAACAATGATGAATCTGTGAAACATTTCATAACCTGTAGGAACCTGGAAGGCATTATGCTGAGTGAAATTAGTCAGTTGCAAAAGGACAAATGTTGTATAAGACCACTATTATAAGAACTACAGAAATAGTTTAAACAGAGAAGAAAATATTCTTTGATGGTTATGCGAGGGAGGAGGCGGGAGGGTGGGAGAGAGGTTTTCACTAATTAGATAGTAGATAAGAACTACTTAAGGTGAAGGGAAAGACAGCACACAATACAGGCGAGGTCAGCACAGCTGAACTAAACCAAAAGCAAAGACGTTTCCTGAATAAACTGAATGCTTCAAAGGCCAGCGTTGTAGGGGTGGGGGTTTGAGGACCATGGTTTTAGGGGACATCTAAGTCAATTGTCATAATAAAATCTATTAAGAAAACATTCTGCATCCTAATTTGAAGAGTGGCGTCTGGGGCCTTAAACACTAGCAAGTGGCCATTTAAGATGCATCAATTGGTCACAACGCACCTGGATCAAAGGAGAATGAAGAACACCAAAGACACAAGGTAATTATAAGCCCAAGAGACAGAAAGGGCCACATAAACCAGAGACTACATCAGCCTGAGACCAGAAGAACTAGATGGTGCCTGGCTACAAACCAATGACTGCCTTGACAGGGAACACAACAGAGAACCGTTGAGGGAATAGGAGAGCAGTGGGGTGCAGACCCCAAATTCTGGTAAAAAGACCAGACTTTAATGGTCCTACTGAGACTAAAAGGAACCCAGAGGTCATTGTCCCCAGACCTTCTGTTAGACCAATACAGGAACCATTCCCAAAGCAAACTCTTCAGACAGGGATTGGACTGGACTATGGGATAGAAAATGGTACTGGTGAAGAGTGAGCTCCTTGGATCAAACAGACACATGAGACTATATGGGGAGCTCTTGTCTGGAGAAGAGATGAGAGGGCAGAAGAGGGCAGAAGCTGGCCACTGGCCGAATGGACATGAAAATAGAGACTGGAGGGAAGTACTGTACTGTCTTAGTAGAGGAGAGCCACTAGGAGTGTATAGCAAGGTGTATATAAGTTTTTGTATGAGAGACTGACTTGGTTTGTAAACTTTCACTTAAAGCACAATAAAAATTAAAACAAAAAAACTCCACAACATTCAGATTTTATGATGATTTGAATTTCTGAGGTTCAGCTGGACTTGAAGTTCATGTGTGCTTAAATGGTTCTTTGTTTACAGACAGTGCAATCTAATTGTATAAGTAAAATTGTAAGCAAGATGTTTAAAATGATATACACTATAAACCATTTCTAAGCACCTTCAACACCCTCAAGTACTTCAGAAGTAGTTAATTTACATACAAACAATTGATATGCTAATTATGATTTGTGTGTGAATAATTCTTATCTATTCACTAAATCGGTCCCCCAAGGACTTCTATTATTCAACACAGTGTTAGCTTGAGCTGCTTAGGACCTGATAGCTGAATGAACAAAGCAAAAATGCAAAGCATTTTTTGCCCTTCAGCAACAAATGAATTTAGATATATTTTTCCTTCCCTCCTCAATGATGATCTCAACTTGTTTGTTACCTCTTACTTTAAAACCCAGCACCATTTTGTCTGCTGATAATATCCAAATACAGAAGCCATAAGAATATTTTTTGAAGACATAATTACCAACAAAAGTGGAGTTTCAAACTCTCCAGCTTCCAACGTAATCCAAGACCAAAAGAATTCTAAGCATTGCCCAACAGGTTTTCCAATAGTGAGGACTTGGAAGCTTTTCATTGGAAAAAATATGATGCCCCTGTTTTGAGGCATCCTAAACACCAGCTTAGCCTGATTATTGGTTAATCCAGCATTAGCCATTATATAGTGACCATCCTGACAAGCTTTTTCTAGACAATGTTCTGGACCAGCTAGAGGAGAACCGAGAGTCAGCTCTTACCTTTGGGAAAAGATGTCTTATGACTTTTGGTACAAGGTTGTTATAAGGGTAGTTTTACTTGTAGCTCAATCACAGGAATTTACAATAGTAACTGAATATACATTTCAGGCCATCCAGCCTCTCTCAGAAAATTTTCATGTGCTATCATAGTACTCTGATGTTTGAAAATGTCATGCCCTTGTTATACGAAAATGGCAGTGCTGAGCTGTGCTTGGAGTTGTTTATCTGAAGGCAATGAAAGGTCAGAGATCTGTCATTCTTTCTCTACAGCTCCTGTTACAAAAAGTAGCATGCATCCATGAGAGGGATGCCTCAGAACAGTTTATTTTATTGGATGCTTCCTAGGTATAAGGTGTATGCTATACAGTCTGGAGATACAGAGAAGAATCAGTTTGAATCCTGTCCTTGAGAAGCTGTAGTGGGGGCCTTTCTGCCATTGAAGGTAAACTTGGCTGAAATGACCAAATTTCACAACATGTGAAAATCCACTCCTGGGAGCTTGCATTTCCATGATCCACTCTGATGTCATGTCTTGAATCTGTGTATTCTGTGCCTGTTCACCTTTACACTAACCTGTATGTAAAATTCAGCCCCTTGGCTAGTTTATACAATAAATCAGTTTCCATCATATATTCATGAGGTTGTCTCCAAAAATTTTGGAGTGGCAATGAGGTGTTATATCCTGCAGAAGATTGAATTTTGCACTCTTTCATCTTCCTTCTCATTCCTTCCTGATTTGTACTCTTCTCTCTCCCTGATGGAACAAAACTTTTTTTTCTCCCTTTCATTCATATTATTTTAGTGAGCATTATTTGTTGCTTGAACATGCTCTTGGGAGTCTCACCCTCAACCTCATGAAATAATTCTTCCAAATGATACTGTACATTGTTAACCCCAAGAGAAGCTCAGATGAATACAATTTTCTCTAGCTCATTATAGGATTATTGGGAAAGAAATTTTTAAAATATAAGTTTTGATCATCTAAAGAAAGCTCTTAACTGCCAGACGGAAAATCTGAATAACTATCTTCCCAACTCAGCCCCAAAAAATCTTACTCCAAATTTCAATTTGTTGTCTTCTTTTTCCTACAACTGAGCAGTTAGAGATGATAGTGAAAAATTTCCCAGTCTTACAGACTTCTGCCCCCACAAAGCCATATTTTCAAAACTCACTTAGATTCTTAGCCTCTCCCGTTGATCCTTTAATTTTTACTTATCCTTCTATGCCATATCCCTCAGCTACTATTCTAAATCTGTACAAATCTTATCAAGTTCTCCACTTGATAATACCACCTTCATTTGGAAAACTGAGGCCATAATGCATAATCTTCTTAACTTGCAGGTCTCTTACTTATGGAATAATTTATATTTAAACCACTCCCTTTTACCCCTTTCCCCTACTCTGGAGGATGAAGGGTCATTCTTCCAATTCAAAATCAATTTATCTTTCTATGCTCTTGACACTGTACCACCTGGATCCTTGATTCATCAATTACTTCCCCTTTCTATCATTAACCTTTTTCTCTTTGCTGGCCTCTTCCTGACCTATAAACACAATCTAGTCTCTCCCATCTTAAACACAACACACACATACACACACACACACACACACGAACAAATAAAATTCCTGCTTTGACACCATGAATCAAGCTTGTTGCTAACCTATATGACACTATTGTGTGAATTAGTAAAGGCATCCCTTCCTCAAAACATTTATCTGTTGGGAAATTGTCATAATATATTAAATGTATTAGAACAAGGCACTTTGATGTTTTCTGCCACATTTGTCATAATAAGTACATAAACCTTTGATGCCAGTGGGTCCTGTGCACAGCCTGCACAATTATATGTGCCTACCATGTCCCTCTGTATTAGGTCAAATCTCTCTCTTCCTTTTTCTCCTTATTTTTTTCAAAATTTTTGGTAAAATTTTTTTTTTCCCCATCACAATTTATTTCTCAACCTGTTCTAATCTGACTCCAGCAACCACTTTTTCATGTTAGTTGTGCTTTCTGAAAATTCACCAAGGGCTCCCTAGTTCTCATATTCATTGGTCTATTTTCAAACTATTAGATATTTCTTAACTACATTATCATTCTCCCCTTCTCGAAATCTTAGTTTCCATGACATTGCAATCTCCTGGTTATTCCTGCTGTTTTTTTTTTTTTCTTTCATTCTTTCTCTTCTGTTTGAAGGGGTATTTTTCGTATTGCTTTGGTCAATGTTAGTGTTTCTCAAGTTTGTCCTCAGATGAAGTACTCTTCCCACTTTCTATGTTGTCTATAAGTAACTTACATTGATTTTTTAGCTACTACTACATAGAAAAAGTGTTGCTAATTCCCAAATTTATGTTTCCAGCTTATCTTGGCTTCAGGCTTTAGACCAGTATAACCAGTTGCCTTGTATATACCTCTGCCTTGGTATTGTACAAATGCTTTAAACTCAACATGTTCAAATTAGAACTTATCTTTATCATTTAACTGTCTTCTTCTTTTGGATTTTCCTTTTAGGCTGTGACAGTATTGGTTGCCGACCAATAGGTATCACTCTTTTCTCTCTGCCCTTCTTTGTAGCAAGCAAAGCTGCCATTTTGTTGTAGCACCTATTCTTCCTTCATGTAATTCAGGGACAAATTTGGATTATTCTAAGCCAGTTGTGTTGTGATAGTCCATTCCTTTTTAAATTTTTTTTAGTGTCTTAAGCCAATCTCTTTTTTTTAAAAAAAACTTTTATTGCAGTTTAAGTGAAAGTCTATAAACCAAGTAAGTCTTTCACACAAAAACTTGTATACACCTTGCTACATACTCCCAATTGCTCTCCCCCTAATGAGATAGCCTGCTCCCTCCCTCCACTCTCTCTTTTTGTGTCCATTTCACCAGCTTCTAACCCTTTCTACACTCTCATCTCCCCTCCAGGCTGGAGAGGCCAACATAGTCTCAAGTGTCCACCTGATCCAAGAAGCTCACTCCTCTCCAGCATCCCTCTCCATCCCATTGTCCAGCCTAACCCTGTCTGAAGAGTTGGCTTTGGGAATGGTTCCTGTCCTGGGCCAACAGAAGGTCTGAGGGCCATGATCACCAGGGTCCTCCTAGTCTCAGTCAGACCATTAAGTCTGGTCTTTTTAGGAGAATTTGGGGTCGCATCTCACTGTTCTCCTGCTCCCTCAGGGGTTCTCTGTTGTGTTCCCTGTCAGGGTAGTCATAAGTTGTAGCCGGGCTCCATCTCGTTCTTCTGGTCTCAGGCTGATGTAGACTCTGGTTCATGTGGCCCTTTCTGTCTCTTGGGCTTGTAATCGCCTTGTGTCCTTGGTGTTCTTCCTTCTCCTTTGATCTGGGTGAGCTGAGACCAATTGGTGCATCTTAGACGGCTGCTTGCTAGTGTTTAAGGCCCCAGACACCACTCCCCAAAGTGGGATGCAGAATGTTTTCTAAATAGATTTTGTTATGCCAATTGATTTAGGTGTCCCCTGAAACCATGGTTCCCAAACCGCTGCCCCTGCTACGCTGGCCTTCGAAGCATTCAGTTTATTCAGGAAATGTCTTTGCTTTTGGTTTAGTCCAGCTGTGCTGACCTCGCCTGTATTGTGTGTTGTCTTTCCCCTCACCTAAAGTAGTTCTTATCTACTATCTAATTAGTGAATACCCTTTCCCACCCTCTCCTCCTCATAACCATCAAAGAATATTTTCTTCTCTGTTTTAACTATTTCTCGAGTTCTTATAATAGTGGTCTCATACAATATTTGTCCTTTTGCAACTGACTAATTTCACTCAGCATAATGCCTTCCAGGTTCCTCCATGTTATGAAACGTTTCAAGGATTCATCACCGTTCTTCATTGTAGTCCATTCCTTTTGCCAATGACTAATTGAGAATTAAACTTGTAATGTAGTTCTGGCCAAGGAAACTCGAGGAAATGGGGGTACTTCTAGGAAGGATTTCCTTGCCCAAAGGGAAGCTAGGTTGAAGATTAGACCAACATACTGAGAATGGCAGAGCTGAAAAATGGGAACAGCCTGGTCTTTGATGACATCGGTGAATCACAAAATAAACCAATTTTGTGGCTTCTCTATTTGAGACTTCTTGTGTGAGATCAGAAATATTTCTCATTGTTTATACCATTCAAAGTAATCAGCTAATCACATAAGCTAGGGTAATGAGAGTCATCTTTGAGGTTT
The DNA here is from genome assembly GCF_024166365.1 of Elephas maximus indicus. NCBI lineage: Eukaryota > Metazoa > Chordata > Mammalia > Proboscidea > Elephantidae > Elephas > Elephas maximus. The sequence goes on from NC_064821.1 coordinate 144,074,585, forward strand.
TTCATAGCCATCAATTACCAAATTCCCACTTGCTCTCTACTCAGACAGTGGTTTTCAAACTTTAGTATACAAAAAATCCTCTAAGGCTTTGGTAAAAATGCCAATAGCTTAAACTTATGGCTCGATATTTGGATTCCAGAGTCTGTGTATTTAGTGAGTGCCTCTGGTTATTTTAATTCATATGGCTTCCAGATGATAAGAAACAATCCGTAATGTTCATCGCTTGGCTTTAATCCCTGATCTCCCTTCCTACCTCCTTTGTCTATGTTCAGGACTGACCCAGGCATCATCTCTTAACTCAGTTGCTATGGTAATCTCCTCAAACTTCTCCTGACCTCTGTTTCCGTCCACCTTAACTTTACATTTCCCAGTATCTCTGTAAAACACAGATCTATTTATGGTACTAGATTTCTAACCTTTAAGGTCGGTGAACTTCAAGCTTGTTAACATGGCTTGCAAACCTTTTATGGTGTTGGGTATCATTTCTAGGTACTCCCTGTCTTCTACTTTATGCTGCAGACAAATAGTGTGCTCCAGAGAAATAAAATACCAGTAGTTCCTGCACCCCTCATGCTATTTCTTGCTTCAGTGCCCTTGTTTATGCCTGTTTATGACTTTTCCACACTACACATGCCCTTCCCCTGATTACTCTCTGCTTACCTTATTGGAGTCAGTTAACATGTTACTTCCTCCCAAAAATCTTTCCCTTTGTACCATCATGATATTCTGTGGTTCTCTTTCACCCATTCTGACCTATTGTTTTCTAATTACCTTTTTAAATCAGTGTCTCCTCACTTCACTATCACAAACATCTTGTAGGTCCTTGAGAGTACAAACTGCATTTTATTCACCTTGATTCATCTTCCACTTTATTGTACCATGATCACTGAAATATATTTAATGAAGTTTCTTATAACACTTAATATTTTGTCTGGATGCCTTGTTTTTTAAAGTATATGGAACCATTTAGTTTAGGTCCACTTTGGCAAATGAGTTTTTATTTTTTGGTTTGTTTGTTGTTTTATGCTAATAGTGAGTACACAGGAAAATATTCACTCCACAATGGCTAAAATAGAAAATGTGAACTTCATAATTTCAAAGTTTTAACCTTGTAAGCAAAACAGTAAAATTTTTATTATGAAATTTTCATAAATGCTGAAATGTACTTAAAAGTTATGAATTGCTTAAAGAATATTTGTAAAATTTATAGCACCTGGCTTAAGATATAATGGCCAAGATCCTGAGGGAGCCTTTGGTAGCAATAAGATTCACCACAGCCTGAGCATGTGGCCTGGCTGCAGTGGGGAAAAGGTTCTTGACCTATAGCAGAAATAATGACCACAAGTAGTAGGTTGCTGCATATTTGTTGCCTATGAGACCACTGTGTTCTAAGTCCAGCTCTTAAGAGTAGATCAAACTGAACATAGTTCTGTGGGGTAAAATTAGGGCCCCCAGCTGATCTAGCAGCAAGACATGAAGGGGTAACAGGAACTTAATCAGTCAATAGTCAAAACAAGTCAACCACAGATCAGAATCTGGGCCAGGCTCATCAACGTAATTTATCCTTAGCTATTACAGAGTAAACAAGACTTGACTTGCCCTCTGTTACGGGTTAAATTGCGTTCTCCCAAAATATTTGCTGGAATCCTAACCCATATACCTGTGCATGTAATCTAATTATCTTATACAGCATGTAATGTAATTGCCGTCCATAATGGAATCTAATATAATGTAAAACATGTTGCTGTTGAATTGATTTCGACTTGTGATGACCCCATATGTTACAGAGTAGAACTGCTTCATAAGATTTTCTTGGTTTTAATTTTTATGGAACCAAATCACCAGGTCTTTCTCTTACAGCACTGCTGGGTAGGTTTGGACAGCCAACCTTTAGGTTAGTAAAAAAATTGGGTTAGTAGTTGAGCACAAACCGTTTTCACCACCCAGGGGACTTAATGTAATCACTTTCTATAATGTAATGTAATGTAATGTAATGTAATGTAATGTAATGTAATGTAATGTAATGTAATGTAATGTAATGTAATGTAATGTAATGTAATGTAATGTAATGTAATGTAATGTAATGTAATGTAATGTAATGTAATGTAATGTAATGTAATGTAATGTAATGTAATGTAATGTAATGTAATGTAATGTAATGTAATGTAATGTAATCAATCAATTACTTGAGGCCATACCAGTATACTGTGGATCCTAAACCTTATCACATCTGACTTATATATAGAACAGCACTTACATAGAGACACACACAGGGGAAGACAGATCCCATGTGAGGATCATCAAAGAACAAAAGAATGCCTGGGACTACCTCTGTTAAAATATGGTGCCATCAAGTCAATTCTGACTCAGAAGGACCACCTACAAGGAAAAAATCTACATGCTGAGATCATGATTTGGACTTTTAGCTTCCAGAAGGGTGAGAAAGTAAATTTCTGTTCTTTAAATCCACCTACTTGTGGTATTTGTGTTACAGCAACACTTGGTAACTAAGGCAGTATATTTAAAGATGTTTTCTCACTTTTTAATGTCTTCAAAAGATAAATGACTATTTTTAAAACAAAACAAAAAAATAGCAATGTATTTTGGGGTTAGTAGCGTATGTAGCCCCAAAATATATTGCTTTTTTGTTGTTGTTGTTAAACAATTATCTTTTGAAGACATTAGAAAATGAGAAAAAAAATTTCATTGTTTTATACGGGGTCGCTATGAGTCAGAATTGACTTGATGGCACCTAATAACAACAACAAGCATGTACAGAAATAAACGTATGACAGCAATATTACATAGAGTGGGAGACAACAAATGGAAGTATAATGTAAGGCCTTTGCATTATATGTGAAGTAGTTTAATATTATTTAAAGAGGAATTGTGATAAGTTAAAGAATCATAATGAAAAATCACAGAAACCACTGAAGAGATATAATAAAGAATTACAATCTATAAACCAATAAAGGAGTTATAATAGGATAATAAAAAATACTCAGTCAAAAAAAGACAAGGGAAAAAAAAAGCAAGAAGATGGAGAATATTAAAAACAGGTGGTAAATTTAAACACAATTATATCTATATTGTTAGGTATTGTGCCATAGAGTCCGTTTTGACTCATAGCGACCCTGTGTACAAAAGAACAAAACAGTGCTTAGTCCAGCACCATCTTCACAATCGTTGCTGTATTTGAGTTCATTGTTGGCAGCCACCGTGTCAGTCCATCTCCTTAAGGGTCTTCCTGTTTTTCCCTGTCCCTCTACTTCACCAAGCATAATATCCTTCTCCAGGGACTGGTCTCTCCTGATAACATGTCCAAAGCATATGAGACGAAGTCTCATCATTCGTGCTTCTAAGGAGCATTCTGGCTGTAGTTCTTCCAAGACAGATTTGTTCCTTCTTTTGGCAGTCCATGGATATATTCAATATTCTTCACAAATACCATAATTCAAAGGCATCAATTCTTCTTCGGCCTTTCTTATTCATTGTCCAGCTTTCTAATGCATATGAGGTGATTGAAAGTACCACGGCTTGGGTCAGGTGCACATTAGTCCTTAAAGTGGCTTCTTTGCTTTTTAATACTCTAAAGAGGTCTTTTGCAGCAGATTTGCCCAATGCAATGTGTCTTTTGATTTCTTGACTGCTGCTTCCATTGGCATTGATTGTGGATCTAAGTAAAATGAAATCCTTGACAACTTCAATCTTTTCTCTATTTGTCATGATGTTGCTTATTGGTCCAGTTGTGAGGAGTTTTGTTTTCTTTATGTTGAGGTGTAATCCATGCTGAAGGCTACAATCTTTGATCTTCATGTGTCAGTGAGTACTTCAAGTCCTCTTCACTTTCAGCAAGCAAGGTTGTGTCATCTGCATATCGTAGTCACATGTGGCTAATGACTACTATTGACAGTGTTGGTCTAGTGCTTCTTCAACTACAGTTGACTAAAACATTAAAATTTCTAAGCATCCATGATGAATAATTTTAAGAGCTGTAAATGTATGTATGATCCCCACCCTATAAAACCCAAAATATGGCTGCAAAGGTCAGAAAATCATTGCTTCAGTTAGAACTCAGGTGGGTAGGAGAGATAAGTAAACTTAAATAAGCTCAAATAAAAAGTGAACTTATTGGTTCATCTGAGACATATAGGAGTAGAATTTGCTTTACGTCCATGCAGCAGACTGATTTAAAAAATGTTCCCAATTCTTCATTCCGGCCTATATCCACACCCTTTCCAATGTGACTTGGCATCTCCTCCGATCAGCTCACCACCTGAATCTGGGGCTGCCCTTGTGACATGCTTTGGCCAATGGAATGTGGCAGGACTGATGGTCCTTATACAAGAGTCAATAGTCCTTTACATTTCTGCTCACTCTCTTGAAACACTGTCATTGCCATGTGAATAAGTGTGGGCTAGCTTGCTAGATGATGACAGATCAGGTGTAGTCCTCTTTGCCCCAGCCTACAGCCAGCCAATCAACAGATATGAAAATGAAGCCATTCCAGACCAGTCAGTCCACGGATGACCAATACATATAAGCAAGCCTGACCAAAATGAACCTCCTGACCCGATCAACATAACTATCTAACTGTCCTATAGACTCATGAACAACAAATACTTATTGTTTTAAACCATCGAGTTTGGGTGTTGCTTTTAAACAGCAATAGATAGCAGATATAGCACAGTTGAAATATCTGAGCACAGGAACTTTAAACAATTACATTCAGATCTGATTTTTCTTTCTTTAACTCTTGGCTCTGCTTTTTCTGTGTTCACCCCATTCTCAGGTAGGACCTTCGTTAAGTTTGAGAAGATGATTTCAGTCTATGTTCTTCCAAATTCAATCCAATGGAAATCAACAAATCTCTTTTTCAATAGCTCCTATGGAAGTATTGAGGTTCACTCTAACTGGATGGGTTGGCTCATGTATCCATCCCTGAACCACTGTGGCTATTGGAATTTGGTGTATTGATTGGCTCAGGATTGAATCACATCCCTGGAGCAGGGGCTGAATTCCTCCCCAGACATTACTTTTGTCAGTCACTACATACCTTTACTGCTTTGCCAGTTGTGTATAGCCAGCATACATTATAACTAGTTGGTGTATTTGTTTTCTATTGCTGCTGTAACAAATTACCACAAACAGTGGTTTAAAACAGCACAAATTTATTTTCTTACAGTTCTGGAGGTCAAGGTCCAAAATAAATCTTATGGGGCTAAAATAATGGAGTTGGAGAATCGAATCCTCCAATTCCTTCTGTAAGGAGACCTGGTGGCACAACAGTTAAGCATTAGGCTGCTAACTGAAAGGTTGACAGTTTGAATCCACCCACCAGCTCCACAAGAAAACAACCTGGTCACCTGCTTCGGTAGAGTTTACAGCCAAGAGAAGCCTACGAGGCAGTTGTATTTTATCAAATGGGGTCACTATGAGTTGGAACAGACTCAATGTCACCCAACAAAAAAAACGACAATTCCTTTTGTAGCCTGTAAGGGAGAATGAATCCCTTTTCTTGCCTTTTCCAGCTTTTAGAGGCTGTCTGCATTCCTGGGCTGTGGCTTCTTCCTCCAGCTTCAAAGCACATCACTACAACCTCTGCTTTCATTGTTCTCACTCTCCTTTTTCTCTCTGACCCTCCAGCTTTCCTCTTCTAAGGACCGGTATAATTACACTGGGCCCACCTACATAATACAGGAAAATCTTCTCATCTAAGGACTCTTTGTGTTATCAGATCTGCAAAGTCCCTGTTGCCACGTAACATAAAGTATTTACATGCTTCAAGGATTAGGACATAGACATGTTTGAGGGGCATTATTCTACTTATCACAGTTGGACATCCATTTTGTTTTAGTAAAGTAAGGTTCTTTGTAGTTGGCATTCTGCCTTACGATATTTAACACTTTGACTACCACTTTTCCATCCAATGGGATGAGTGTCAGGAGGGCAGGTAAAACCATAAAAGAAAACTGGACGACTGATGCTAAAAAAAGTGAGAATAGAGACAAGAACTGTGCCCAAGTTGACATCATAACTGCAAGAGCCTCCTAATAGTGTTCCCAAATTGTATGTTTGCCTCTAGACCCCTTGATTGTTTATGCTTTATTAACATTGGTTCATCCACCTTCCCATTCCTCTTCCCACTCCAGCTCTCTTCCTCTCACTCACTAACTCCACAACCACTTCTGTATAATTTACCAGGCTCTTTGGTGGTTTTTGGTGGGGAGGAGCAGGAAGAAACTAAGAAACAAAAAATCTGTTGCCGTCAAGTCAATTCCAATTAATAGTCACCCTACGCAACAGAATTGAACAGCCATATAGGGTTTCAAAGGAGTGGCTGTTGTATTCCAGCTGTCAACCTTTTGGTTAGCAGCTGAGCTTTTAACAACTGAACCGCCAGGCCTCCATGAAGAAACTAACAGAGACTTAATTAATAATTGGTATGATCTCCTTCTAACCCTACTCAGAGATAGCCTTGACATCAAGCTTCTTTCCATTTCCTTCTCCTTGATGATTTCAAGACTTTGGGAAAATGAAAGTAGCTCCCACTTATTAAAATACCTGAACTCTTTTTCAAACATGCTGTATGACATTGGTTAACTAATGTGTTTCTGGCTTTCCAATATCTTAGAGGTAATGTTATGGATTGGATTGTATTCCTCCAAAATATGTATCAACTTGGCTAGGCCATAATTCCCAGTATTATGTGATCGTTGACCAGTTTGTGATCTGATGTGATTTTCCCATGTGTTGTAAATCCTATCTCTATGATGTTAATGAAGTTGGATTAGTGGTAGTTACATTAATGAGGTGGGATTCAACCTACAAGATTAGATTGTGTCTTAAGTCAATCTCTTTTGAGGTATAAAAAGAGGAAAGTGAGCAGAGAGACATGGGGACCAGGAGAAGAGTGTGTCCTTTGGACCCCGGGTCCCTGCTCTGGGAAGCTCTTAGTCCAGGGGAAGATTGGTGACAAGGACCTTCCTTGTAAGCTGACAGAGAGAGAAAGCCTTCCCTTGGAGCTGGCACCCTGAATTTGGACTTCTAGCCTTCTAGACTGTGAAAGAATAAACTTTTGTTTGTTGAAGGCATCCACCTGTGGTATTTCTGTTATAGCAGCACTGCATAACTAAGACAAGTAAAATATGAGTTAGTATTACTCAGTCAAGCTTCAGAACTTGAAAATCCTTCTATAAATAGCATGGAATATCTTAAAAATTAAACAAAGTGCTCCGGAATCAGAATCACTAATTTTAATTTGTACCCACTCACCAGCCCTGTACCTTGGGTTAGTTACTTGTTGAAGCCTTAGTTTTCTCATCTGTAAAATAATAATTAGTAATAGAATATAGCTGTGAGGATTGAATGAAAAAAAAAAATGTTAAGTCCTTAGGATACCAAACCAAACCCAGTGCCATTGAGTCCATTCCGACTCATAGTGACTCTGTAGGACAGAGTAGAACTACCCCATAGAGTTTCCAAGGAGTGCCTGGCGGATTCAAACTGCTGACCCTTTGGTTAGCAGCCGTAGCACTTAACCACTACGCCACCAGGGTTTCCAAGCCCTTAGGATAAAAAAAAAAAAAAAAAAAATCGTACCATAATTCATTAAAAGGATGTTGTTAGGTGCTGTTGAGTTGGTTCCAACTCATACTGGCCCTGAGCACAACAGAACGAAACATGGTCCTGCACCATCCTCACAATTGTTGCTATACTTGAGTCCTTTGTTGCAGCCACTGTGTCAATCCATCTCCTTGAGGATCTTCCTCTCTTCCTCTAACCTATTTTACCAAGCATGATGTGCTTCTCCAGGGACTGGTCCCTCCTGATAACATGTCCGAAGGACACGAGACAAAGTCTTGCCATCCTCCCTTCTAAGGAGCATTCTGTCTGTACTTCTTCCAAGATGGATTTGTTTATTTTTCTGGCAATACATGGTATATTCAGTATTCTTCGTCAACACCATAATTCAAAGGCATCAGTTCTTTGGTCTTCCTTATTCATTGTCCAGCTTTCTCATGCATATGAGGTGATTGAAAATATCAAGGCTTGGGTCACGTGGACCTTTGTCCTCAAAGTGACATCTTTGCTTTCTAACAGTTTATAGAGGTCTTTTGCAGCAGCCTTGCCCAACGAATTGTTCTCTTTGATTTGACTGCTGCTTCCATGGGCGTTGACTGTGGATCCAAGTGAAATGGAATCCTTGACAACTTCAACATTTTCTCCATTTATCATGATATTGCTTTTTGGTCCCATAGTGAGGATTTTTGTTTTGTTTTGTTTTCAGGTGTAAACCATACTGAAGGCTTTAGTGTTTGATCTCCATTAGAAAGTGCTTCAAGTCCTTATCGCTTTCAGCAAGCAAGGTTGTGTCATCTGCATATCACAGGTTGTTAATAAGTCTTCCTTCAGTCCTGATGTCCTATTCTTCTTCATACAGTCCAGCTCCCTGGGTTATTTGCTCACATATAGATTAAATAAGTATGGAAAAAAATACAACCCTGCCACATACCTTTCCTGACTTTAAACCGCACAATATCACCTTGTTCTTTTCAAAAGACTGCCTATAGGTCTATGTACAGGTTCCTCTTGGGCACAATTAAGTGTTCTTGAATTCTCATTCTTCAAAATGTTATCCATAATTTATTATAATCCACACAGTTGAATGCCTTTGCATAGTCAATAAAACACAGGTAAAAGTCTTTCCGGTGTTCTCTGCTTTTAGCCAAGATCCATGTGACATCAGCAACAAGAGCTCTTGTTCCATGTCCTCTTCCGAAGCTGGCTTGAATTTTTGGCAGTTCCCTATTGATGTACTGCTGCAATCACTTTTGAATTATCTCTAGCAAAATTTTACTTGAGTGTCACATTAATGGTATTGTTCGGTAATTTCCACATTCTATTGGATTACCTTTCTTTGGAATGGGCATGAATATGGATTTCTTCCAGTTGGTTGGCAAAATGGTTGTCTCCTAAATTTTTGGCATAGATGAGTGAGCATCTCCAGTGTGCATCCATTTCTTGAAACATCTCAATTGGTATTCCATCAATTAATGGAGCTTTTTATTTTTTGCCAATGCCTTCAGTGCAGCTTGGACTTCTTCCTTCAATACCAACAGTTCTTGATCATCATGTTACCTCCTGAAATGGTTGAACGTGGATCAATTCTTTTTGGTACAGTAACTCTGTGTATTCCTTCCATCTTCTTTTGATGCTTCTCGCATTGTTCAATATTTTGCCCATAGAATTATTTAGTATTGCAACCCCGGACAGAAGCTGCCCATTTAGTCTCATATATCTACTTGAACTAAGAAGCACACTCTTCACCAGTATCATTTTATGTCTTATAGTCCAGTCTAATCTTTGTCTGAAGAGTTGGCTTCAGGAATGGTTTTAGTTCTGGGTTAACAAAGAGTCCAGGGACCATGTCTTCTGGGGTTCTTCCAGCCTCAGTCAGACCATTAAGTCTGGTCTTTTTATTAGAATTTGAGTTCTGCACCCCGCTTTTTCCTGCTCTGTCTGGGAGTTTCTGTTGTGCACTTGCAAGCTTTTAAGACCCCAGAAGCTACTCACCAAAGTAGGATGTAGAACATTTTCTTTATGAACTGTGTTATGTCAATTGACCTGGATGTCCCCTGAGACCGTGGTCCCTAGCCCTCTACCCCAATAACTTGGTCCCTCAGTGGGTCTGGATTTGTCTAGGAAGTTTCCATGTCTTTGCCTTGATCAAGTTGTACTTACTTTCCCTGTGTTGTGTGTTGTCTTCCCCTTCACCAAAGTTAACACTTGTCTACTATCTAGTTGGTGATTTCTCCTCTCCATCCCTCCCCTCTCTTGTAAGCATCAAAGATTGCTTTTTTCTGTGTGTAAACCTTTTTTTTGATTTCCATAATAGTGGTTTCACACAACATTTGTCCTTTTGTGACTGACTTATTTCACTCAGCATAATTCGCTCCAGATTCATTCATGTCGTGATATAGTTTCACCGATTAGTCATTGTTCTTTATCATTGCATAGTATTCCATTTAGTGTATGTACCATAATTTGTTTATCCATTCATCTGTTGATGGGCATTTAGGTTGTTTCCATCTCTTTGATAAGTGAATAATGCTGCAGTGAACATGGGCATGCATATGCCTACTCATGTGACGGCTCTTATTCCTCTAGGATATAATCCTAGGAGTAGGATTGCTGTATCGTATGGTATTTCTATTTCTAGCTTTTTAAGAAAGAACCATATTGTTTTCATAGTGGTTGTACCATTTTACATTCCTACCTACAGTGCATAAGAGTTCCAATCTCTCCACAATCTCTCCAACATTTGTTATTTTCTGTTTTTTCGATTCATGCCAGTAATGTTGGGGTGAGATGGTATCTTATCGTAGTTTTGGTTTGTATTTCTCTAATTATTTGCTGTTAGTTGCTTGAATGTCTTCTTTGGTGAAGTGCCTGTTCATATCCTTGGCCTATTTTTTTTTTATTGGATTATGTGTCTTATTTTTAAGGTGTTGAAGTGTTTTATAGATTAGACCCTTGTTGGATATGTTGTAGTCAAATTTTTTTCCCAGTCTGTAGGCTCTCTTTTTATTTTTTCGGTGAGGTCTTTTGATGAGTATATGTGTTTAATTTTTAGGAGCTCCCAGTTTCTTTCCTGTCTTTTTAATGACTGTTTGCTTTCTTCATGTATGATGTCCTTGATGTCATCCCACAACTTGTCTGATCTTTGATCTTTAGTGTTCGATGAGTCAAATTTATTCTTGGGGTGGTCTCTAAATTCGGGTGGGATACACTCAAGGTCGTATTTTGGCTCTCCTGAACTTGTTTTAGTTTTCTTCAGCTTCTACTTGAGCTTGCATAGGAGCAATGTAATGGTCTGTTCCATAGTCGACTCCTGGCCTCTTTCTGACTGATGATATTGAGCTTCTCCATCGTACCTTTCCACAGATGTAGTTGATTTGATTCCTGTTTATTGCATCCGGCAATGTCCATGTATATAATAGCCATTTATGTTCTTGAATAAAGGTATTTGCGATGAATAAGTCATTGGTCCTGAAAAATTCTTTCATGCAATCTCTGGCATCATGTCTATCACCAAGACTGTATTTTCCAACTCCCATCCCCCAGTGCTATCACTCACCCTTTTTCTTTGTTTCCAACTTTTGCATTCCAATCAATAATTATCATTGCATCTTGTTTGCATGTTTGATCAATTTCAGACTTCAGAAGTTGGTAGAAATCCTTTATTTCTTCATCTTTGACATCAGTGGTTGGTGTGTAAATTTGAATAATGATTGTATTAACTGGTCTTCTTGTAGGCATATGAATATTATCCAGTCACTGACAATGTTGTCCTTCAGGATAGATCTTGGAATGTTTTTTTTTTTTTGGTGATGAATGTGATGCTATTCCTCTTCAATTTGTCATCCCTGTTGTAGTAGACCCTATGATTTTTTAAATTTAAAATGGCCAATACCTGCTCATTTTAGCTCACTAATGCCTAGGATATTGATCTTTATGTGTTCCATTTCATTTTTGATGACTTCCAGTTTTCCTAGACTCGTACTTTGTACATTTAACGTTCTGATTATTAATGGATATTTGCAGCAATTTCTTCTCATTTTGAGTTGTGCCACATCAACAGATGAAGGTCCTGAAAACTGTATTACATCCTTGTCCTTATTAAGGTTGACTCTACTTTCAGGAGGCAGCTTTTCCCCAGTCATTTTTTTGAATGTCTCCAACCTGAAGGGCTCATCTTCTGGCACTATATCAGTTAATGTTCTGCTAGTATTCATAAAGTTTTCACTGGTCAATTTTTTCAGAAGTAGATAGCTGGGCCCTTCTTCTAGTTTATCTTAGTCTGGAAGCTCTGCTGTAACCTGTCCACCATGGGGGATCCTGCTGGTATTTGAAGTACAGGTGGCATAGCTTCCAGCATCACAGCAACAAGCAAGCCACCACAGTATGACAAACTGACAGACAAGCGGTGGATTAAAAGTACAAAAAAAAAAAAGTACAGTTATCATTAAAAATAAAATTCACTTTCATTTCAACAAACATTTACTGTACTTCTACTATGTGCCATGTTCTGTGTTAGATGCTTTCATGTGTGTCACTTTTGGCTCCTCAAAAAAGGTGTTTTAGTAAAATAAGTTTCTTTGTAATGGGTACTTTTCCTTATTCATTGTCTGATGGTGGTTTAATTAAGACATTGCTAGAGTAAGAATGTTTTCAAATTCAAGTAGCAGAAAACTCATTCAATTAGATTCAACAATAAAGAGAACATATCGGTTCGTGAAACTAAAAATCCCAGAGGTAGAGTAGAATTAAATAGGGTTTAAGCTCTACTTCTCTCTGATTTTCACAGCTTCATCTTACTCTGTGTTGACTCTGTTCTTGTACTGGTTTTCCTCATAGTAGCAAAATGGCTGCTTCAGTTATACACCATACGTTTGGATGCCATGTCATTCAGAAGGGAGAGGTATACATTTTTTTCCCTAACCTTAAATAGAAGTTCTGGGTTTGACACTGATTGGATCATCCTCTGACTTGTGCACATCTTCTAACTAATCATTGTAGCCAGAGAATTGCATGTGCTTAGATTAGCTGAGCAGTGGGTAAAGATGATCTTACTCAAAATGAAGGACTAAGTCACAATGTGGAGCCATGGAATCGTTGCTGGAGAAGAGACCAATAACGTATACTATACTCTTAGCAACAACAACAAAACCAAAAAAACAAATTTGAGATTTAATTACAATTACCTTGGCATTGAGAAATCTTGCTCATAATTGCTGTCTACTTTAAAACTTGCTGCTTCTGGCAAGACTTTTGTTTGCAAGTGATAGATAACCCGTCTCAAACTCATTAAAACAGTAAAAGGGAATACGTGGACTTATGAAACTGAAAAGTACAGAGGTAGAAAAGGTCAGGTAGAGTTGGATTCAGGGATTCAAACCCTTGTCAGGAGGCTTCAGTCTTTCCCTTTCTCTCAGCCCTGCTATCCTCTGCATTGACCCTATTCATAGGGAGGTTCCTGGCAACCTGGGGCTTACAGTTCCTATGTATTCAGAGGAAAGAGGTTTCTTTTTCCAAGAATTCCAACAAAATACAAGAACTGATTCTTACTTGGCCAAGCGCTGCTCACATTTCCACTCAGGAGATAATCAGTCTTGAGGTGCAGATCAGGAGGAGGGATTACGACCATTAGTTGGTGCCAGATCACCTGCACACCTGGATAGATGTTTCAAGAATAAAGAGAAATGGAGGCAAAGCTGGGAAATATCAAACGTGCTGCTGCATTTGTCTAGCCAGTTTATCCCATTATTTACATAAACAACAAATATTCATTGTAAGCCTACTATAGACCTGGATTTCTATTAGGCCCAGGAGATTGAGAAGGGAACACAAGGCAGCCCACATGAAGCATATAGTCTAGCACAGAGGAGCTGTTAAACAATCACCAGAAGGTGTGTTGGGCACCATAATAGCAAGGCACAGGGTGCCATATTTGATTCATCCTGCACAGAAACAAAAGGAGACTTTAGAAAAATCAGTAAGTTTGCAAAGAGAAAAAAAAATCTACTATTACCTTCATCTGATCTCTCAAATTTAGCTCTTTGCCCTTTGAAGCCCAAACCTGAATTACTTGATATTTACATTGAATAGTTCCTTAGCAACCACCTCATATATATGGAGAATGGTACAAAATTGCTGTAATATAGCTGGAACTTAAACGAATCTCAGGTACATCAAAATATTATTATATAAACATATTTCAAAAGATTTTAAAAAAGTTTTCCCATGGAGTTAAATGTATAGTCACCAAATACTGTTTTAAAATGGCCAGTGATGTGTCAGAGATTGTGTACTTCTCAAAATAAAAAAAGAATTCAGTTTATTTTAGCAACTATTTATTGTAGTTGTTCACTGAATATATTATAATGGGCTATCACCCACCCCAGCACAAGACGGTAGCCAGGAAGAAGTCTGGCAGGGATCTATGGTCAGACAATGTGTCAGAGGTTCAGGAAATCAGCAAAGCTAGAAGAGGCAGGCAGCTTTGGACAGACCAGACTGATAAGCACCAGGGTTTAAAAATGGAAAAGCTGGAAGCAGCAGCACTCAGAGACAGAACAATGAAACAAATTAGATCCTATTGCAGGTAGTGTTAAACTCTGATTTCCCTTATTCTTTTACTGGGCACTGGAAGCTGTTAGCCTACAGATTTGCAACAGGAAGAATTACAGCTTGGATCTACAAAGTTCTGGAATTCGGGCAAAGCTTGAAAGACAATACGAAGATTACCTGGAGGTCCTTAAGCCAGTACACTAATAAATACAGAAAACATTCTAATAAAAACACATATAAGCATTCATTCGTTCATTTAACGTTATTGACCACCTATGACTAGGGTGGGGGCAGTGGTGGTTCAGTGGTAGGTTTTTGCCTTCCATGCAGGAGACCTGGGTTTGATTCTTGACCAATGCACCTCACGTGGAACCACCAATTGTCTGTCAGTGGAGGCTGGCACATTGCCATGATGCTTGTAAGGAATTGAACTGTGTTTCCCCAAAATATGTGTTGCAAATCCTAATCCTTATGCCTGTGGTTATAATACTTTTTGGGAATGAGTTTTCCTTGTTATGTTAATGAGAAAGTATTAATGTAGGGTGTGTCTTAAATCAATCTCTTTTGAAATATAAAACAGCAAATTAAGCAAGCAAGCGAGATACACACCACATGATCCCCAAGGAACCTAGGAATAGAAGCTGAAAAGAGACAAAGACTTTCCCCCAGAGAGGACAGAGAGAGGGATAGCCTTCCCCTAGAGCTGGTGCCTTCAGTTCGGACTCCAAGCCTCTTAAATTGTGAGAAAATACATTTCTGTTTGTTAAAGCCATCCACTTGTGGTATTTCTTTATAGCGGCAGTAGATAACTAAGACAATGCTGAACAGGCTTCAGTGAATCTCCAGACTAAGACTAGGAAAAAAGTCCTGACAATCTACTTCTGAAAATCTGCCAGTGAACACCCTACAGATTAAAACCAGTCATGGGAATGGTGCGGTATTGAGCAGTGTTTCTTTCTGTGGTGCGTGGGGTTACCGAGAGCAGGGGCTGACTCATGAGCAGTTAACAACAATTAGGCTGGACAGGTAAAATACAGGATGCTCAGTGAATTTTGGAATTTTTGGTAACAATGAATATATATATATTTAGTGTAAGTACTAAATATATATACCAATGAATATATATATATATATATATATATAGTATAAATAAGTCCCATGCAAGATTTGGGACATACTTACACTAAAAAATATTTGCGTTTTATCTGACATTCAAATTTCACTTGGCGTCCTGTATTTTTATTTGCCAAATATGACAACCTTATTACTATGCATCAGACACTGTGGTTGGAACTGAAATATAATGACTTATAAGACATAATTCCAGCCTTTGAGGGATTTTTTTGAATTATGGTCGTTCTAGGAGTCCTGGTGGTACAGTAGTTAAGCATTGGGCTGCTAACTGAAAGGTTGGCAGTTCAAACTCACCAGCTGCTCCGAGGGAGAAAGTTGTGGGAGTCTGCTTCCATAAAGATTACAGCCTTAGAAACCCCGTGGGGCAATTCTACTCTCTCCTATGAGTCTCTATGAGTCGGAATCCACTCGACGGCAATGGGTTTTGGGTTTGTGGTCATTCTTAGCTAGATTAGCAATATAAATTTCACCTTTATAAATTACTAAACATGAGAGTGATATAACTTCAAAAGAAGTCTCGGAGTTAAAATTTTTAAATGGCTAGGTTTGTATTGGGCAAATCTGCTACAAAAGACTGCTTTAAAGTGTTAAAAAGCAAACATGCCACTTGAAGGACTAAGGTGAACCTGACCCAAGCCGTGGTGTTTTTAATCACCCCATATGCATGCAGAAGTTGGACGATGAATAAGGAAGACCGAAAAAGAATCAATGCCTCAATTACGGTGTTGGTGAAGAATGTTGAATATACCACGGTCTGCCAAAAGAATGAACAAATCTGTCTTGGAAGAAGTGCCATCAAAATGCTCCTTAGAAGCAAGAATGAAAAGTCCTCATCTTACATACTTCGGACATGTTACCAGGAGGGATCAGTCCCTGGAGAAAGACATCATGCTTAGTAAAGTAGAGGGTCAGCATAAAAGAGGAAGACCCTTGATGAGATGGATTGACACAGTGGCTGTACTAATGGGCTGAAACACAGCAATGATTGTGAGGATGGTGCAGGACTGGGGAGTGCTTTGTTCTGTTGTACATAGGGTCGCTATGAGTTGGAATCAACTGAACGGCACCTAACAACAGCAACAGGAAAAAGAAAGCATAATACTAATAACAATAAAAGAGGAAAAGGCCTAGAAATTCATTCCCAATTTTTACTGTGTTTGTATTTTTTTTGTATGTAGTGTTGACATGGTATTATTATAGTGGAATTTTTTCTTCTTCCTATTTGAAAATGGGAAGGTTTTTTTTTCTTTCTTTTTTATATCTTCTTGAGAAAACACATCTATATTGGAACTTAGAGTAATGATGCTTTCCCCTGTTTCAGTGTTTTAAAATTTATGAAGTATTTTTCATATGTATATATACTCATTGCCATTGAGTGGCTTCTAACTCATAGAGACAGAGGAGAACTTTAAGACAGAGTAGAACTGCCTCATACAGTTTCCAAGGCTGTAAATCTTTAGAGAAGCAGACTACCACATCTTTCTCTTGCGTGGAGTGGCTGGTGGGTTTGAACCACCGACCTTTTGGTTAACAGAACTGCTAACCTTGTTCTGTCTTTATTGAAATATGCCACTAATCTCTCCTCCACCTCCAATTTCTATTTCTTACAATCCGGTACCGACACATTAACCTCTTTAGTATGTAACTCTGGTGGTGTAGCCTCTCTGTCCAAAAAACTTCAATGGATTCTTCGACTATAGGCAAGAGCTGAAAAATATGGCTGTAACTTCAAGTACTCCACAATTCACCCCTTCCCTCACCTCATTTTACTTTCCAGCCTTATCTTATTTCTCCTAGTGAACCCCATCTTCCAGATGGTGAACTACTTTTGTCCTTCAACATGTTTCTGTCTTTTAAACTCTGCCCCTGTCCGGAATGTGTCAATTCTCCTACGTCATTTCTCCTCCTTGAAATCTTTTCCATCATTTAAGGTAACGGCTTTCAAACCGGTTTTGTTTTGTATATTTTGTTTTACAGAGACCCACTGTAAGAAATATGTTTTAGATTGAAATGCGTGATATTTTCCTAAATCTGCCACAAAAAAGCACCACAAACTAGGTGGCTTAAAACTACAGAAATTTATTCTTTCACAGTTCTCGAGGCTAAAATTCTGAAATCAAGGTGTTGGTAGGGCCATGTTCGCTCCTTACCTCTTCCAGGTTTTGGGAGCTCCACATGTTTTCTTGGCTTGCTACTGTGTTGTCTTTGCGTGGCCTCTGTGTATCTCTCTATGTCTCTTCTCATCTTCTTATGAAGTTAACAGTCATAAAGGGACTGAAGTCCACCAATGACCTCAGCTTGACTAATTACATCTGCAATGACTGTATTTGCAAATAAGATCACATTCACAGGTACTGGGGGATTAGAATTTGAACATATCTTCTAGAGTACCAAATTCAACACAAAACACAACTAAAATACACATTAAAAAAAATAGTAATAAAACCAATTGCCATGGAGCTGATTCCGACTCTTGGTGACCCCATATATTACAGAGTAGAACCGAACTCCATCGAGTTCCTTGGCTGTAATCCTCTTGGAAGCAGATCACCAGGCCTTTCTTTTCAGTGCCACCAGGTGGGTTTGAACTGCCAAACTTTTGGTTAGCAGCTGAGTGCAAACTGTACCACCCAGGGAAATATATAGAAAAAAAAAAACAAAATTTTTATGGAAGCATATTTTTATTACCTTATGCATATTCATATTTTATTTTTTTATTACATTTATTCTCTGCCATCCCATTTCATTAAAAATGCTAGTCTCATTCCATCAAATTGATTTCTTGACTCAATTATAGATTACTACTCTCCAACAGAAAATATTGCTTTAAGGTTTATGTAAGATGTCCCCACCTTTATGAAGACTTTTATCTCTCTAATCAGAAACAGCCCTTCCTTTCTCCAAACTCTGATAGAAGCTTTTACTATGGGTACACTTACTAACACACATGCACAAAAAACCACATCCGCTGAGGTCAAGTTGATTCCAACAAATAGCGATCCTAAAGGACAGAGTAGGACTGCCCCACGGGGCTTCAAGGAGCAGCTGGTGGATTTGAACTGCCAGTCTTTTGGTTAGCAGCCAGTCTCTTAATTACTGTGCCACCAGGGCTCCTACTAACATGGTACTGTATTTTATACAGCTATTTGTGTGCATTTTTAAAAAAAAATTTATTGGGCCTTAAGTGAAAGTTTACAAATCAAGTCAATCTGTCACATATAAGCTTATATACACCTTACTACATACTCCCATTTACTCTCCCCCTAATAAGTCAGCCCACTTCCTCCTTCCAGTCTCTTCTTTCGTGACCATTTTGGCAGTTTCTAACACTCTCTACCTTCCCATCTCCCCTCCAGACAGGAGATACCAATACAGTCTCAAGTGTCCACATGATACAAGTAGCTCACTCTTCATCAGTATCTCTCTCCAACCCATTGTCCAGTCCCTTCCATGTCTGATGAGTTGTCTTTGGGAATGGTTCCTGTCCTGGGCCAAGAGAAGGTTTGGGGACCATGACCGCCGGGATTCTTCTAGTCTCAGTCAGACCATTAAGTCTGGTCTTTTTATGAGAATTTGGGGTCTGCATCCCACTGTTCTCCTGCTCCCTCAGGGGTTCTCTGTTGTGTTCCCTGTCAGGACAGTCATCGGTTGTGGCCAGGCACCATCTAGTTCTTCTGGTCTCAGGATGATGTAAGTCTCTGGTTCATGTGGCCCTTTCTGTCTCTTGGGCTCAGAGTTATCGTGTGACCTTGGTGTTCTTCATTCTCCTTTGATCCAGATGGGTTGAGACCAATTGATGCATCTTAGATGGCCGCTTGTTAGAATTTAAGACCCCAGATGCCACACTTCAAAGTGGGATGCAGAATGTTTTCATAATAGAATTTGTTTTGCCAATTGACTTAGAAGTCCCCTTAAGCCATAGTCCCCAAACCCCCGCCCTTGCTCCGCTGACCTTCGAAGCATTCAGTTTATCCTGGAATCTCCTTTGCTTTTGGTCCAGTCCAGTTGAGCCGACCTTCCCTGTATTGAGTATTGTCCTTCCTTTCACTTAAAGTAGTTCTTATCTACTAACTAATAAGTAAATAATCCTCTCCCACCTTCCCTCCCACCCCCCTCTCGTAACCACAAAAGAATGTGTTCTTCTCAGTTTATAGTATTTCTCAAGATCTTATAACAGTGTTCTTACACAACATTTGTTTTTTTGCCTCTGACTAATTTTACTCAGCATAATGCCTTCCAGGTTACTCCATGTTATGAAATGTTTCACATATTCCTCACTGTTCTTTATCGAGGTGTACTATTCCATTGTGTGAATATACCATAACTTATTTAACCATTCATCCGTTGATGGACACCTTGGTTGCTTCCAGCTTTTCGCTATTGTAAACTGAACTGCAATTAACATGGGTGTGCATATATCTGTTCGTGTAAAGGCTCTTATTTCTCTAGGGTATATTCTGAGGAGTGGAATTCCTGGGTTGTATAGTAGTTTTATTTCGAACTTTTTAAGAAAACACCAGATAGATTTCCAAAGTAGTTGTACCATTTTACATTCCCACCAGCAGTGTATAAGAGTTCCAATCTCTCTGAAGCCTCTCCAACATTTATTATTTTCTGTTTTTTGGATTAATGCCAGCCTTCTTGGAGTGAGATGGAATCTCATCATAGTTTTAATTTGCATTTCTCTCATGGCTAACGATCGAGAGCATTTTCTCATGTATCTGTTAGGAGCCTGAATTATCTTCTTTAGTGAAGTGCGTGTTCATATCCTTTGCCCACTTTTCTATTGGGTTGTTTGTCTTTTTGTGGTTGAGTATTAACAGAATCATATAGATTTTAGAGATCAGGTGCTGGTCAGAGACGTCATAGCTGAAAATTTTTTCCCAATCTGTAGGTGGTCTTTTTAGTCTTTTGGTGAAGTCTTTAGATGAGCATAGGTGTTTGATGTTCAGGAGCTACCAGTTATTTGGTTTCTCTTCGTCATTTTTAGTAATGTTTTGTATTCTGTTTATGCCTTGTATAAGGGCTCCTAACTTTGTCCCTATTTTTTCTTCCATAATCTTTATCGTTTTAGTCTTTATGTTTAGGTCTTTGATTCACTTGGAGTTAGTTTTTGTGCATGGTGTGAGGCATGGGTCCTGTTTCATTTTTTTGCAAATGGATATCCAGTTATGCCAGCACCATTTGTTAAAAAGACTATCTTTTCCCCAATTAACTGACAATGGGCCTTTGTCAAATATCAGCTGCTCATATGTGGATGGATTTATGTCTGGGTTCTCAATTCTGTTCCATTGGTCTATGTGCCTGTTGTTGTACCAGTACCAGGCTGTTTTGACTACTGTGGCTGTATAATATGTTCCAAAATCAGGTAGAGTGAGGCCTCCCACTTTCTTCTTTTTCAGTAATGCTTTTTTTTTTTTTTTTTTAACTTCTCCGGGGCTTCTTTCCCTTCCATATGAAGTTGGTGATTTGTTTCTCTATCACATTAAAAAATGTCATTGGAATTTGGATCGGAAGTGCATTGTATGTATAGATGGCTTTTGGTAAAATAGACATTTTTACCATGTTAAGTCTTCCTGTCCATGAGCAAGGTATGTTTTTCCACTTATGTAGGTCCTTTTTAGTTTCTTGCACTAGTACTTTGTAGTTTTCTTTGTATAGGTCTTTTACATCTTTGGTAAGATTTATTCCTAAGTATTTTATTTTCTTGGAGGCTACTGTGAATGGTATTGATTTGGTTATTTCCTCTTCGATGTGCTTTTTGTTGATGTAGAGGAATCCAAGTGATTTTTGTATGTTTATCTTATAACCTGAGACTCTGCCGAACTCTTCTATTAGTTTCAGTAGTTTTCTGGAGGATTTCTTAGGGTTTTCTGTGCATAAGATCATGTCATCTACAAATAGAGATAATTTTACTTCTCCTTTGCCAATCGGAATGCACTTTATTTCTTTGTCTAGCCTAATTGCTCTGGCTAGGACGTCTAGCACAATGTCGAATAAGAGCGGTGATAAAGGGCATCCTTGTCTGGTTCCTGTTCTCAAGGGAAATGCTTTCAGGCTCTCTCCATTTAGAATGATGTTGGCTGTTGGCTTTGTATAGATGCCCTTTATTACACTGAGGAATTTTCCTTCAATATCTATTTTGCTGAGAGTTTTTATCATGAATGGGTGTTGGACTTTGTCAAATGCCTTTTCTGTATCAATTGATAAGATCATGCGGTTTTTGTCTTTTGTTTTATTTATATGGTGGATTACATTAATGGTTTTTCTAATATTAAACCAACCTTGCATAAAAAAACAAAAAAAAAACAAACCTTGCATACCTGGTATAAATCCCAGTTGGTCGTGGTGGGTTATTTTTTTGATATATTTTTGAATTCTGTTGGCTAGAATTTTGTTGAGGATTTTTGCATCTATGTTCAAGAGGGATATAGGTCTGGAATTTTCTTTTTTTGTGGTATCTTTACCTGGTTTTGGTATCAGAGATATGGTGGCTTCATAGAATGAGTTAGGTAGTATTCCATCATTTTCTATGCTTTGAAATAGCTTTAGTAGTAGTGGTGTTAACTCTTCTCTGAAAGTTTGGTAGAACTCTGCAGTGAAGTTGTCCGGGCCAGGGCTTTTTTTTTTGTTGGGAGTTTTTTGATTGCCTTTTCAATCTCTTTTTTTGTTATGGGTCTATTTAGTTGTTCTCCTTCTGATTGTGTTAGTTTAGGTAGATAGTGTTTTCCTAGGAATTCATCCATTTCTTCTAGGTTTGCAAATTTGTTAGAGTACAATTTTTCATAATAATCTGATATGATTCTTTTAATTTCAGTTGGGTCTGTTGTGATGTGGCCCATTTTGTTTCTTATTTGGGTTGTTTCCTTTCCTGTATTTCTTTAGTCAGTCTAGCCAATGGTTTATCAATTTTGTTAATTTTTTCGAAGAACCAGCTTTTGGCTTTGTTAATTCTTTCAATTGTTTTTCTGTTCTCTGATTAATTTAGTTCAGCTCTAATCTTTATTATTTGTTTTCCTCTGGTGCCTGATGGATTCTTTTGTTGCTCGCTTTCTATTTGTTCAAGTTGTAGGGACAGTTCTGTGATTTAGGCTCTTTCTTCTTCATGTATGTGTGCATTTATCGATATAAATTGACCTCTTCTATAACCCAGTCTTTTTTGAGCAGGGTATTGTTCACTTTCCAAGTATTTGATTTCTTTTCCCTGATTCTGTTATTTATTTCCACTTTTATGGCCTTGTGGTCCGAGAAGATGCTTTGTAATACTTCGATCTTTTGGATTGTGCAAAGGGTTGTTTTATGACCTAATATGTCATCTATTCTGGAGAATGTTCCATGTGCACTAGAAAAAAAGTTTTAATTTGCAGCTGTTGGGTGGAGTGTTCTGTATAAGTCTATGAGGTCAAGTTGGTTGATTGTAGCAATTAGGTCTTCTGTGTCTCTAATGAGCTTCTTACTGGAAGTCCTATCCTTCTCCGAAGGTGGCGTGTTGAAGTCTCCTACTATAATTGTGGAGGTGTCTATCTCACTTTTCAGATCTGTTAAAGTTTGTTTCATGTATCTTGCAGCCCTGTCATTGGGTGCATAAATATTTAATATGGTTATATCTTCCGGGTCAATTGTCCCTTTAATCATTATGTAGTGTCCTTTTTTATCCTTTGTGGTGGATTTAACTTTAAAGTCTGTTTTGTCAGAAATTAATATTGCCACTCCTGTTCTTTTTTGCTTGTTGTTTGCTTGATATATTTTTTTTCCATCCTTTGAGTTTTAGTTTGTTTGTGTCTCTAAGTCTAAGGTGTGTCTCTTGTAGGCAGCATATAGATGGATTGTGTTTCTTTATCCAGTCTGTCTCTTTACTGGTGCATTTAGTCCATTTACATTCAGAGTAATTATAGATAAGTAGTGCTTTTTTAGTGCTTAGTCCTGTCATTTTGATGCTTTTTTATGTGTGTCGTTGACAATTTCATTTTTCCACTTACTTTTTTGTGCTGAGATGTTTTTCTTTGTAAATTGTGTGTGCCTCATTTTCATAGAATTGAATTTATGTTTGCTGAGTCGTTACGTTTTTCTTGGTTTTTATTTTGAGTTATGGAGTTGTTATACCTCTTTGTGGTTACCTTAATATTTACTTCTATTTTTCTAAGTAAAAACCTAACTTGTATTGTCCTATATTGCCTTGTTTTCCTCTCCATATGGCAGTTCTATGCCTCCTGTATTTAGTCCCTCTTTTTGATTATTGCGATCTTTTACATAATGACTTCAATGATTCCCTGTTTTGAGCATTTTTTTTTCTTTTTAAAATTAATCTTAATTTGTTTTTGTGATTTCCTTATTTGAGTTTATATCAGGATGTTCTGTTCTGTGTCTTTGTGTTGTGTTGGTATCTGATGTTTTTGATTTTCTGACCAAACAATTTCCTTTAGTATTTCTTGTAGCTTTGGTTTGGTTTTTGCAAATTCTCTAAGCTTGTGTTTATCTGTAAATGTTTTAATTTCACCTTCATATTTGAGAGAGAGTTTTGCTGGATATATGATCCTTGGCTGGCGGTTTTTCTCCTTCAGTGTTCTATATATGTCATCCCATTGCCTTCTTGACTGCATGGTTTCTGCTGAGTAGTCTGAACTTATTCTTATTGATTCTCCTTTGTAGGAGACCTTTCTTTTATCCCTGGCTGCTTTTAAATTTTTTTCTTTACCTTTGGTTTTGGCATGTTTGATGATAATATGTCTTGGTGATTTTCTTTTTGGATCAATCTTATATGGGGTTCGATGAGTATCTTGGATAGATATCCTTTCGTCTTTCATGATGTCAGGGAATTTTGCTGCCAACAGATCTTCAACTATTCTCTCTGTATTTTCTGTTATCCCTCCCTGTTCTGGAACTCCAATCACATGCATGCTATTCTTCTTGATAGAATCCCACATGATTCTTAGGGTTTCATCATTTTTTAAAATTCTTTTATCCGATGTTTTTTCAGCTATATTGGTGTCAACTCCCTTATCCTCCAGGTCCCCCACTCTGCATTCCAATTGCTGGATTCTGCTCCTCTGTCTTCCTATTGAGTTTTCTAATTCCCTAATTTTACTGTTAATCTTTTGGATTTCTGAATGCTGTTTCTCTATGGATTCTTGCAGCTCATTATTTTTTCCACTATGTTCTTGAATAATCTTTTTGATTTCTTCAACTGCTTTATCAGTGTGTTTCTTGGCTTGTTCTGTAGATTGCCTTATTTCATTTCTGAGGTCATCCCTGATGTCTTGAAGCATTCTGTAAATTAGTTTTTTATATTCTGCATCTGGCAATTCCTGGATTGTATCTTCATTTGGGAAAGATTTTGATTCATTAATTTGGGAAGTTGTAGAAGCACTCATGGTCTGCTTCTTTATGTGGTTTGATATCAACTGCTGTCTCTGAGCCATCTATAAGATATTGTAATGATTAATTTTATATTTTCTCACTGAGTCTTATCTTGTGTTGTTTTCTTTTGGTATACGTAGATGGGCTACGAGATTGCACTGTCTTGATTTTTGCAGCCTTTGAAGCACTTATGTCCTATTACCAGCTGGTTTGGGCTGTTACCAGATATATAAGCCTAAGAGTCCATTCACCATTCTTGAGTAGAATCTGATTTTGGGTCACCAAGCGTGTGGTGTAGACTGTCACCTATTCAGTTAGAGGAGTATTGGTGCTAGTTGTGTGCACCAGATTCTAGTAGCAGCAGGGGGTCACACTCCATGGGGGGCAGGATGCTGACAGGCTTCCCCCAAGTGCCAGTGAGGTAGGTGTGTCTCTATTCCTAAAGCACTTTGTTGGGTGGGCTCTGCAGCTCTATCTTAGGCACCCAATGCATGTACCTCTACAGACTGGTAGGTGTCACTATCCTCAGACCCCTATGGCAGGAGGTTAGGTGGTTTGGGTGGAGCTTCAGCCCTCAGTTCCCTGTTGTGGGTCAGTGAGAGCTCTAATAGGTAGAGATATCAGACCTGGGAAACTCGTCTTTCCAGTAATAAGTTATAACAATTACAGTCAGATCACTATCAGAATTGCCTTTGCATTATAATAGCCACCTTGTTCCCTGTAGGGATGAAAGCCCAAGAGTGTGGATCTCCTATGCTTGGCTGGAGCTGGTTCTGTATTTTTAGTCCAGTTTCGGGAAGTCAGGGAAGTATTTTTGGTCCCTGGGTTTTTTGTAGATGTTTCTCTGAGGCCAGGAGAATGGGTTAGAAAAGACAAAACAAACAAACAAACAAAAAACCCACAGAGCTCTTCACTCTCTGCCTCAGGAAATTCCAATGTTAATGAAGCTGCCTGGGAAGGGGAGGGGAGGGATCAGATAGATAAGAGAGAGTAGCACCCATGAATATAGACAAAGTTACTTATCTTGCTTGTTGATGACTGTTTTATCTGAAATTCCCAAGGGATGCGTAGCCTGTGTGGGTTGGCTGGGTCGAGATTGTCTCCAAGGGCCAGGCCCTCATCCTGTGCTTGTGCTGTCTCAGATGCCGTGGTCAGTTCCTCCGCTCTCAGTCCAAAGCCCAGTGCCAAAGTTCCCTGCCTGGGATACCGCACTCCAGGCTCCAAAATCAGTTGCTGCCTCCCAGTGACTTCTCCTCCTGTCAGCCGTGTAGCTGCGCTGCCTGCGTGCACTGGCTGGGCTTCCCCCGAGGTCACTTCTGGGAGCTAGGGCTGCGTCCCGTGTTTGTGCCATCTCAGGATGCTGTGCTCAGCTTCCCTGCGCCCAGTCCAAAGCCCGGCACCAAGGTTTTCTGACTGGGATGCTGGCTCCAGGCTCCGAAAACAGTCGCTGCTCCCCCGTGGTTGCTCATTCTCTCTTTAGCCGCCTCGGTGTGCAGCCTGCTTGCACTGGCTGAGTCTCTGTCACTCACGTCAACTCTTTAGACCTGTGTTTGATGGTCAGGGTTGGTAGATTGTCATGTATGTGATCGATTCACTTGTTTTTCCAAGTCTTTGTTGCAAGAGGGATCCGAGGTAGCTTCTACCTAGTCAGCCATCTTGGCCCCGCCTCCTATTTGTGTGCATTTTATGGCTTTGTAAACTTCTTGAGAATCAGGCTTGTGCCAAATTTATTCTATATCATCTTTGGCACCTAGGGCATAGTATGTCTCAGTAGAAGTTAGTCAAATGAAAGAAACCTGATATTAGTCAAAATATACCTCACCTAATCCACCCTAAAAGATTTGTTTTTCTCTACTTTAATTGTATCTGACTTAGGGATTAAAAAAAAAACCAAACCTACTGCCATCGAGTTGATTCCGACTCACAGCGACTCTATAGGACAGCGTAGAACTGCGCCATAGAGTTTCCAAGGAGCGCCTGGTAGATTCAAACTGCCAACCATATGATTATGAAATAATTCATGGAGATATTCCCTGTTATCTAAAACCAGTTCATGATGCTTTGGAGAAATTCATTCAGATATTGTCAATTCTTTTTTTTTTTTTTTATAAAACCTTCTATGTTGGTCAATTACTTCTTAGGGTAGTAATTTTTCTAGTATTTCTGAATCTGATCTGATGCAGGGGAGCGGCTGGGAAATCCAATCCTAATTTCATAGGGTGTAGTGACATTTCCCAACAATTAATAGGACAAGATAATTACTAAAATGAAGTAATTAAAGGTATAATACTAATGTGAAAAATGGAAAGAAAAGCAAACCACTTAAATAAAGAGTAACATTTTTCAGAATGGCAGCACTCAGTAACATGAAAACATTCAAAGGGGGGAAATCCTTTAAATATTGTTTTTAAAAAATCTTCAAGGAGGATACCCAAGTCATGCAACTGTTTTTTAACATGAAAATCTTCAAAGAATACATTTCCCATGCAATGCTTAAAAGTCTCAAAAGGGGCTCCCTCTGGAGTAAAACTCTTTGAAGGTGAAATCTCTTCTATCATATGAGTTTTTTCAAAGGAAAACCTTTTCCAAATTTTCTTTAAGCCAGGGGCTTTCTTTAAGGAGGAATTATTTCAGAAATAGAAAAACTGCCTTCTGAGTGATTTGTGTATTTTTAGATTTCTCCAAGTAAAGCCCTTAAGAATAATGATAATAAAATACTGCAAATAATATATATGACAGTTAAGTTTGACAAGAGAAAGAAAATTATTGTAAGCACTGCCTATGATACCCTTCATTTTAATATTATTAAAAATATAAATACCTTGTTAAGGCTGTTAGATTCATGTATTTAATTAAAATAATTTAAATAAATTTTTTTTTTTCTAAGATCCTCCTTTGGATTCAAGGAGAAAGCAGAAATAATTTTATATATGTAGCTCAACTTAATTTCTAGCTCTTATACTTAATACACCCACTCCTCACTTATTGACATGGTTAGGTTCCAAAGACCAAGCTGTTATGTGTAAAAATTGACATTATGCAAAAATGGAGGATGACCACCTTAGATCACAAAATGGAGGATGACTACATCATGATGTAACCATTATATTACATCATTACATAACTGCCAAATCACATCATTCCAATAACTGCCAAACCACTGAGAATCATGGCCCAGCTAATTTGACACATGACCTTAACCATCACAGCCAGAGTTACTCTTGCCTCTCACCTTGGCGTTTGTTACTGCCAGATGTACATTGTTAATGCACAAAATAGTTGGATAGTAGATTTCTTACTATTGTTGTAAATGCAAAATGTTGGATAATGAGACAGTCAATAAGTGAGGAGTAGGTGTATAACTTCTGATGAGCTCTTACAGGAAGTTTCTCTTCAACTATCTGTTATAAAAGAAATGTTGTAAGGTTAATATGAAATCTGAAGGGAAAAACTGCCAGACATACTGGGTCAGATCCATTGTCCATAGAGCCTAATATTCTATCCTTGTTACCAGCAGATGGACTTTGATGGCCTGACCATTCAGTCATTAATTTATTCATTTAACACATATTTATTACAGTTATTATGTGCCAGGCATCTACTGGGTGTCACGCCCCATGATATCAATATCAGATTCTTGGATATATGCCCACCAAACAGCCTTTTTTGTCTTCTGTTCTCTAGCAGCTGAAGGGTTATAGTAACTAAAGCCAAAACCTATTGCCATCAAGTCGATTCTGACTCATAGTGACCCTACAGGACAGAGTAGAACTGCCCTACAGGGTTTCCAAGGCTGTAATCTTTATGGAAAAGAGCCCTGGTGGTGCAGTGGTTAAGAACTGGGTGCTAAGTAAAAGGTTAGCCATTCAAACCTACCACCCTCCCTGTGGGAGAATGATCTGGCAATCTGTAAAGACTGACAGCCTTGGAAACCCTATGGAGCTGTTCTACTTTGTCCTGTAGGGTCACTATGAGTCAGAATCAACTCCATGCAATGGGTAATCCTTATGGAAACAGACTGCTGCATCTTTCTCCTGCAGACAGGCTGGCGAGTTTGAACTGCTGAACTTTAAGTTAGCAGCCAAACACTTAACTGCTGTACCACCAGAGAAAGACCAAAACAAGGGCAGGAAAACACAGCAGATGTTTCTCTCCAAACATTTAATTTAGGTTTTAAAACCCCCACTCCAGATAGGCTCCCAGCAAACCTTTGTGTATCTAGAATATATATGTACTAAGGATTTCTATGGTTAGTACAACAAAAAACTGGCATAAGTTTTTGAAACTACATTTTTTTTTCCCCAGAATGAATAAACCCTTTAAGAAGGGCTCACTCTCCAGTGACCAGAAGAAAATTCCTAGATGGGAGTGTGTGGGAGTTACCGCTATAACGGAGAAAGTCAGAGGTGGTGACAGGCTGATAGAGCCAACCATAGCCACATCAGACAACTGGCTTAGGGTAGTAAGATTAATTCCAGACCTGAGTCAATACTCTGGCCAGGATCTTTCGATCAGAATAGAAAGCTTAGTAATAATGACTTGTTTGTGTGAATGAGATTACACATTGCACGGGATATGAAATGCTCACATTGCTTTGTAATGTAACAGTATCATTTGGAATATTAAAAATGAATTGGCAAGTACACTTTACCTTTTTGGTGTTCTTTCCCAAAATCTGTAACCTTAATCTAATCACAGCACAATAGACATATCCAAATTGTGGGGCATTCTATAATACCCCTGACCATAAATCTCCAAAATGTCAAGATCATAAAAACAAACAAACAAGCAGAGAGGCTGAGAAGGTGTTACAGGTTAAAGGGAGCTAAGGAGACCTGATGATTGAATGCAGCATGGTATTCTGGATTGGATCCTGGAACTGAGAAAGGATGTTAGTGGAAACACTGGTAAAATTCAAATAAAGCCTGTAGCTTAATTACTAGTATTGTGCCAATGTTAATTTCTTAGTTTTGACAAATGTGCTATGGTTATGTAAGATGTCAACACTAGGGAAAAGCTGTCTGAAGGGTACATGGGATCTCTCTGTACTGTCTTTATAATTCTTTTGTGAATCTAAATTACTTCATAATAAAAATTAAAAAATACTTTATACAACAGAGCAGCTGAGGTGTAGGGAAAGAGGCACCTCTATAAGTGACGCCTGAATGTTTGAACTCTGGAAAAGGCTGCCCTAAGTACATATATTATTTTCCTATGGCTGCTGTAACAAATTACCACAGACTTGGTAGCTTGAAGCAACAGAAATTTCTTTTCTCAGAGTTCTGGAGGACAAAAGTCTAAAATCAAGGTGTTGGCATGGTTGTGCTCCCTTCAGAAGCTCTAGGAGAGAAGTTTTCCTCAGTTTTCAGTAGCCCCAGGTGTTTCTTGGCTTATGGCTACATAGCTTGTCTCTACCTCTGTCTTTTCATGACCTTCTCCTCTTTGTGTGTTTTTTATAAGGACACTTATCATTGAGTTTGGGGCCCATCCAGATAATACAGGATGAGCTAGCTCATCTTGGGATCCTTAACTCAATTACAGCTGCAAAAACCCTTTTCCAAACAAGGACACATTCATAGGTTCTGGGGATTAGGATGTGGACATATCTTTTTTGGGGGGGGAGTGGGGAGGGCACCATGTAACCCACTACACTAACTCTCTGTCTTGAGAAATGCACCAACTTATGCACGGATTCCATAGAGAAAGTGAGTTACATTCTCATTTTTGTCCTGGAGCTCCACAGCTGACTAGGACGGTTTACAGGACACCTGATACTCAAAAATGACACCATGTGGCTCAAAAATAGCTTCCAATGTTCTATCTCTGGATTAGAAGGGAAATATTTTTTTCTATTAGTTCTACCCCCAAATGCTCAATTAAATAAGTCAGTGAGCACTCATTGATGCTGAGCAGGTTTCAGCCAGTTAACTGGAC
Source organism: Elephas maximus indicus (assembly GCF_024166365.1). Taxonomy (NCBI): domain Eukaryota; kingdom Metazoa; phylum Chordata; class Mammalia; order Proboscidea; family Elephantidae; genus Elephas; species Elephas maximus. The sequence continues at coordinate 144,105,143 of NC_064821.1, forward strand.
CTAGATCTACAAAGACTGATTAAACATGGTTCTTGCTCCCAAGGGTCACATAGTCTCCTGGGGAAGGGAGACCTATTCCACACACTGTTATTTTAATTGCTGGAGAAGGACATTATGCTTCGTAAAGTAGAGGGTCAGGTAAAGGAGGGAGACTCTCAAGGAGGTGAATTGACACTGTGGCTGCAACAATGAGCTCAAATATATCAATTGCGAAAATTGTGCAGCACTGGGTAACATTTTGTGTTATGCTTAAGATTGCTTGAGTTGAAGCTGACTCAATGGTAACTAACGACCCAATGATTGTGGCAAAAGTGAGCAAAACCCACAAAAAATTCCTGTCCCTGAAGCATTTACCTTCTCTCAGGGGTGGTTTTGGGGGAGATAGACAATTTATAATCAGGGAAATATATTAGTAAGCTATGGATCTTCTGATTCAAATCCAGGGTTTGTTTCTGCTAGTAGCCTTTGTAGGGGATGTGGCTGGCATATAACATAACTCCCTCTCAGATGCTATAATTCCATTATGCCCCACCTTCACTCCCATCTGGCCAAGCAGAGGCAGGGAGATGAGACACTCCTGTCAGAACAAAGGAACCCAGCCCTCTACTTGTGAAGAAGTCCTGTAATGTGGCTAGGAGCTGGGGAATTTTTTAACTTGGAGGGTCTTTGTGGCACCTTTCTCCACAGGCCAGCAAACCAAACACTCACCTCTAAGCAACACTAGTTGGCCTCTCTATTTACTCACAGCTTTCTTCAAAATTCTCAGCAACATTTTATTCTTTTTCTGGTGGGTCCTTCAGATGTCTCATTAGCGTCCCTTGATAGTTCATACTAAGAGATTTATTTTTCCTCTGATATTCTTGCTTTGTTGGAGGTATACAGCTGTAATGACTTCAAATAATGTTTTCTTTGTTTTGTCAACCAATTCGTAGTATTTTTTTATTGTTGTTTTTATGTTATATTTTAATGTTTTTTACAGGTGCACAGTCCTCTTCCAGCGTTCTTTCAGAATTATTTGCTTTAAAATTTTTATGTTTACAGGGAAATAACAATAAAACAATTTAATGAAACAAGCTTGATGTAAAATTGTAAAACAAACGAGAGGGACAAATGGTCACATCGGGAAGACACAGAACATCCGAAAGATTTCTGTCAGGATAGTGAAGGCTAACTTGGTGTAAACCGCAGTTTTTCAAATTGACTAGTGAGATAAGAGAACTTTCTTGGACACCAAGTGAAATGGTAACTCTTAACCACAAAAGAATATTTTCTTCTCAGTTTAAACTTTTTCTCAAGTTCTTATAATAGTGGTCTTATACAATATTAGTCCTTTTGCAACTGACTAATTTCACCCAGCATAATCCCTTCCAGGTTCCTCCATGTTATGAAATGTTTCACAGATTCCTCACTGTTCTTTATGGATGCGTAATATTCCATTGTGTGAATATACCATAATTTATTTACCCATTCATCCATTGATGGGCACCTTGGTTGCTTCCATCATTTTGCTATTGTAAATAGTGCTGCAATATACATGGGTGTACATATACCTGTTCGTGTAAAGGCTCTTATTTCTCTAGGATGTATTCCAAGGAGTGAGATTGCTGGACCGTAAGTTCTATTTCTAGCGTTTTTAAGGAAGCGCCAAATCGATTTCCAAAGTGGTTGTAACATTTTGCATTTCCACCAGCAGTGTATAAGTGTTCCAATCTCTCTGCAGCCTTTCCAACAATTATTCTTTTGTGTTTTTTGGATTAATGCCAGCCTTGTTGGAGTGAGATGGAATCTCACTGTAGTTTTGATCTGCATTTCTCTAATGACTAATGATCGTGAACATTTCCTCATGTGTCTGTCAGCTACCTGAATGTCTTCTTTAGTGAAGTGTCTACTCATATTTTTGCCCATTTTTTAATTGGGTTATTTGTCTTTTTGTAGTTGAGTTTTTGCAGTATCATGTAGCTTTTAGAGATCAGGCACTGACTGGAAACGTCATAGCTAAAAATTTTTTCCCAGTCTGTAGGTAGTCTTTTTACTCTTTTGGTGAAGTCTTTGGATGAGCATAGGTGTTTGATTTTTAGGAGCTCCCAGTTATCTGGTTTCTCTTCATCATTTTTGGTAATGTTCTGTATTCTGTTTATGCATGTATTAGGGCTCCTAACGTTGTCCCTATTTTTTCTTCCATGATCTTTATCATTTTAGATTTTATATTTAGGTCTTTGATCTATTTTGAGCTTGTTTTTGTGCATGGAGTGAGGTATGGGTCTTGTTTCGTTTTTTTGCAGGTGGATATCCAGTTACGCCAGCACCATTTGTTAAAAAGACTCTTTTCCACATTAAACTGTTTTGGGGCCTTTGTCCAAAATCAACTACTCAAATGTGGATGGATTTATGTCTGGATTCTCACCTGTGTTCCGTTGGCCTATTTATCTGTTGTACCAGTATCAGGCTGTTTTGACTACTGTGGGAGTATAATAGGTTCTAAAATCCGGTAATGTAAGGCCTCCCACTTTGTTCTTCTTTCTCAGTAATGCCTTATTTATCTGGAGCCCCTTTCCCTTCCACATGAAGTTAGTGATTTGTTTCTCCATCTCATTAAAGAATGTTGTTGGGATTTGGGTCGGAATTGCATTAAATGTATAGATTGCTTTTGGTAGAATAGACATTTTTATACTGTTAAGTCTTCCCATCCCTGAGCAAGGTATGTATTTCCACTTATGTAAGTCTCTTTTGGTTTCTTGCAGAAGTGTACAGTAGTTTTCTTTGTATAAGTCTTTTACATCTCTGGTAAGATTTATTCCTAAGTATTTTATCTTTTGGGGGGCTGTTGTAAATGGCATTGATTTGGTGATTTCCTCTTAGATGTTCTTTTTTTTTTAAAAAAAATTAATTTTTATTAAGCTTCAAGTGAACATTTACCATTCCAATCAGTCTGTCACATGTAGGTTTACATACATCTTACTCCCTTCTCCCACTTGCTCTCCCCCTATTGAGTCAGCCCTTTCAGTCTCTCGTTTCGTGCCAATTTTGCCATCTTCCCTCTCTATCTTCCCATCCCCCCTCCAGTCAAGAGTTGCCAACACTCTCTCCAGTGTCCACCTAATTTAACTGGCTCACTCTCCATCAGCATCTCTCTCCCCCCCGCTGACCAGTCCTTTTCATGCCTGATGAGTTATCTTCGGGGATGGTTCCTGTCCTGTGCCATCAGAAGTTCTGGGGAGCATTGTCTCTGGGATTCCTCTAGTCACATTCATATCATTAGGTATAGTCTTTTTATGAGAATTTGGGGTCTGTATCCCATTGGTCTCCTGCTCCCTCAGGAGTTGTCTGTTGTGCTCCCTAGCAGGGCAGACATCGATTGTGGCCGGGCACCAACTAGTTCTTCTGGTCTCAGGATAATGTAGGTCTCTGGTTCATGTGGCCCTTTCTGTCTCTTGGGTTCTTAGTTGTCGTGTGGCCTTGGTGTTCTTCCTTTGCCTTTGCTCCAGGTGAGTTGAGACCAATTGATGTATCTTAGATGGCCGCTTGTTGGCATTTAGGACCCCAGGCGCCACAATTCAAAGTGGGATGCAGAATGTTTTCGTAATAGAATTATTTTGCCCGTTGACATAGAAGTCTCCTCAAACCATGTTCCCCAGACCCCAGCCTCTGCTCCACTGACCTTTGAAGCATTCATTTTATCCCGGAAACCTCTTTGCTTTTAGTCCAGTCCAATTAGGCTGACCTTCCTTGTAGTGTGTGTTGTCTTTCCCTTCACCCAAAGCAGTTCTTATCTACTGATGGATCAATAAAAAACCCTCTCCCTCCCTCCCCCCTTTGTAACCACAAAAGTATGTGTTCTTCTCCGTTTTTTCTATTTCTCAAGATCTTATAATAGAGGTCTTATACAATATTTGTCCTTTTGCCTCTGACTCATTTCGCTCAGCATAATGCCTTCCAGGTTCCTCCATGTTATGAAATGTTTCAGAGATTCGTCACTGTTCTTTATCGATGCATAGTATTCCATTGTGTGAATATACCACAATTTATTTACCCATTCATCCGTTGACGGACACCTTGGTTGCTTCCAGGTTTTTGCTATTGTAAACAGAGCTGCAATAAACATGGGTGTGCATATATCTGTTTGTGTGAAGGCTCTTGTATCTCTAGGGTATATTCCGAGGAGTGGGATTTCTGGGTTGTATGGTAGTTCTATTTCTAACTGTTTAAGATAACGCCAGATGGATTTCCAAAGTGGTTGTACCATTTTACAATCCCACCAGCAGTGTATGAGAGTTCCAGTCTCTCCGCAGCCTCTCCAACATTTATTATTTTGTGTTTTTTGGATTAATGCCAGTCTAGTTGGTGTGAGATGAAATCTCAACGTAGTTTTAATTTGCATTTCTCTAATGGCTAATGATCGGGAACATTTTCTCATGTATCTGTTGGCTGCCTGAATATCTTCTTTAGTGAAATGTGTGTTCATATCCTTTGCCCACTTCTTGATTGGGTTGTTTGTCTTTTTGTGGTTGAGTTTTGACAGAATCATGTAGATTTTAGAGATCAGGCGCTGGTCTGAGATGTCATAGCTGAATATTCTTTCCCAGTCTGTAGGTGGTCTTTTTACTCTTTTGGTGAAGTCTTTAGATGAGCATAGGTGTTAGATTTTTAGAAGCTCCCAGTTATCTGGTTTCTCTTCATCATTTTTGGTAATGTTTTGTATCCTGTTTATGCCCTGTATTAGGGCTCTTAGGGTTGTCCCTATTTTTTCTTCCATGATTTTTATCGTTTTAGTCTTTATGTTTAGGTCTTTGATCCACTTGGAGTTAGTTTTTGTGCATGGTGTGAGGTATGGGTCCTGTTTCATTCTTTTGCAAATGGATATCCAGTTATGCCAGCACCATTTGTTAAAAAGACAATCTTTTCCCCAATTAACTGACACTGGTCCTTTGTCAAATATCAGCTGCTCATACATGGATGGATTTATATCTGGGTTCTCAATTCTGTTTCATTGGTCTATGTGCCTGTTGTTGTACCAGTACCAGGTTGTTTTGACTACTGTCGCTGTATAATAGGTTCTGAAATCAGGTAGAGTGAGGCCTCCCACTTTCTTCTTCTTTTTCAGTAATGCTTTGCTTATCCGGGGGTTCTTTCCCTTCCATATGAAATTAGTGATTTGTTTCTCTATCCCCTTAAAATATAACATTGGTATTTGGATTGGAAGTGCGTTATATGTATAGATGGCTTTTGGTAGAATAGACATTTTTACTATGTTAAGTCTTCCTATCCATGAGCAGGGTATGTTCTTCCACTTAAGTATGTCCTTTTGAATTTCTTGTAGCAGAGTTTTATAGTTTTCTTTGTATAGGTCTTTTACATCCTTGGTAAGATTTATTCCTAAGTACTTTATCTTCTTGGGGGCTACTGTGAATGGTATTGATTTGGTTATTTCCTCTTCGGTGTTCTTTTTGTTGATGTAGAGGAATCCAAGTGATTTTTGTATGTTTATTTTATAACCTGAGACTCTTCCAAACTCTTCTATTAGTTTCAGTAGTTTTCTGGAAGATTCCTTAGGGTTTTCCATGTATATGATCATGTCATCTGCAAATAGTGATAGCTTTACTTCCTCCTTACCAATCTGGATACCCTTTATTTCTTTGTCTAGCCTAATTGCCCTGGCTAGGACTTCAAGTACGATGTTGAATAAGAGTGGTGATAAAGGGCATCCTTGTCTGGTTCCTGTTCTCAGGGGAAATGCTTTCAGGTTCTCTCCATTTAGAGTGATATTGGCTGTTGGCTTTGCATAGATGCCCGTTATTATGTTGAGGAATTTTCCTTCAATTCCTATTTTGGTAAGAGTTTTTTTTCATAAATGGGTGTTGAACTTTGTCAAATGCCTTTTCTGCATCTATTGATAAGATCATGCGGTTTTTATCTTTTGTTTTATTTATGTGATGGATTACATTAATGGTTTTTCTGATATTAAACCAGCCTTGCATACCTGGTATAAATCCCACTTGATCAGGGTGAATTATTTTTTTGATGTGTTGTTAGATTCTATTGGCTAGAATTTTGTTGAGGATTTTTGCATCTATGTTCATGAGGGATATAGGTCTAAAATTTTCTTTTTCTGTAATGTCTTTACCTGGTTTTGGTATCAGGGAGATGGTAGCTTCATAGAATGAGTTGGGTAGTATTCCGTCTTGTTCTATGCTTTGAAATACCTTCAGTAGTAGTCGTGTTAAGTCTTCTCTGAAGGTTTGGTAGAACTCTGCAGTGAAGCCGTCTGGGCCAGGACTTTTTTTTGTTGGAAGTTTTTTGATTACCGTTTCAATCTCTTTTTTTGTTATGGGTCTATTTAGTTGTTCTACTTCTGAATGTGTTAGTTTAGGTAGGTAGTATTTTTCCAAGAATTTATCCATTTCTTCTAGGTTTTCAAATTTGTTAGAGTACAATTTTACGTAGTAATCCGAAATGATTCTTTTAATTTCATTTGGCTCTGTTGTGATGTGGTCCTTCTCGTTTCTTATTTGGGTTATTTGTTTCCTTTCCTGTTTTTCTTTAGTCAGTCTGGCCAATGGTTTATCAATTTTGTTAATTTTTTCAAAAAACCAGCTTTTGGCTTTGTTAATTTTTTCAATTGTTTTTCTGTTCTCTAATTCATTTAGTTCAGCTCTAATTTTTATTATTTGTTTTCTTCTGGTGCCTGATGGGTTCTTTTGTTGCTCGCTTTCTATTTGTTCAAGTTGTCGGGACAGTTCTCTGATTTTGGTCTTTCTTCTTTTTGTATGTGTGCATTTATCGATATAAATTGGCCTCTGAGCACTGCTTTTGCTGTGTCCCAGAGGTTTTGATAGGAAGTATTTTCATTCTCGTTGCTTTCTAAGAATTTCCTTATTCCCTCCTTGATGTCTTCTATAACCCAGTCTTTTTTTAGGGGGGGTATTGTTCAGTTTCCAAGTATTTGATTTCTTTTCCCTAGTTTTTCTGTTATTGATTTCTAGCTTCATTGCCTTGTGGTCTGAGACGATGCTTTGTAATATTTCGATGTTTTGGATTCTACCAAGATTTGTTTTGTGACCTAATATGTGGTCTATTCTAGAGAATGTTCCATGTGCACTAGAAAAAAAAGTATATTTTGCAGCAGTTGGGTGGAGAGTTCTGTGTAAGTCTATGAGGTCAAGTTGGTTGATTGTTGTAAGTAGGTCTTCCGTGTCTCTATTGAGCTTCTTACTCGATGTCCTGTCCTTCTCCGAAAGTGGTGTGTTGAAGTCTTCTACTATAAATGTGGAGGTGTCTATCTCGCTTTTCAATTCTGTTAAAATTTGATTTATGTATCTTGCAGCCCTGTCATTGGGTGCGTAAATATTTAATATGATTATATCTTCCTGATCAATTGTCCCTTTTATCATTATATAGTGTCCTTCTTTATCCTTTGTGGCGGATTTAAGTCTAAAGTCTATTTTGTCAGAAATTAATATTGCTACTCCTCTTCTTTTTTGCTTATTATTTGCTTGATATATTTTTTTCCATCCTTTGAGTTTTAGTTTGTTTGTGTCTCTAAGTCTAAGGTGTGTCTCTTGTAGGCAGCATATAGATGGACCGCGTTTCTTTATCCAGTCCGTGACTCTCTGTCTCTTTATCGGTGTATTTAGTCCATTTACATTCAGCGTAATTATAGATAAATAAGTTTTTAGTGCTGTCATTTTGATGCCTTTTCATGTGTGTTGTTGGCCATTTCATTTTTCCACATACTTTTTTGTGCTTAGACGTTTTTCTTAGTAGATTGTGAGATCCTCATTTTCATAATGTTTAACTTTATGTTTGTCGAGTCGTTACATTTTTCTTGAGTTATGGAATTGTTATTCCTTTTTGTGGTTACCTTATTATTTACCCCTATTTTTCTAAGTAAAAACCTAACTTGTATCGTTCTATATCGCCTTGTATCACTCTCCATCTGGCAGTTCAATGCCTCCTATATTTAGTCCCTCTTTTTGATTATTGTGATCGTTTATCTATTGATTTCCATGATTTCCTGTTATGTGTATTATTTTGTTTATTTATTTAGTTTTTAGAATTAGTCTTAATTTGTTTGTTTTTGTGCTTTCCCTATTTGAGTTGCGTTGATATCAGGACGTTCTGTTTTGTGACCTTGTATTGTGCTGGTACCTGATATTATTGGTCATCAAGCCAAACAATCTCCTTAAGCATTTCTTGCAGTCTTGGTTTAGTTTTTGCAAATTCTCTAAACTTATGTTTATCTGTAAATATCTTAATTTCTCCTTCATATTTCAGAGAGAGTTTTGCTGGATATATGATCCTTGGTTGGCAGTTTTTCTCCTTCAGTGCTCTGTATACGTCGTCCCATTCCCTTCTTGCTTGAATGGTTTCTGCTGAGTAGTCTGAACTTATTCTTATTGATTCTCCCTTGAAGGAAACCTTTCTTTTCTCCCTGGCTGCTTTTAAAATTTTCTGTTTGTCTTTGGTTTTGGCGAGTTTGATGATAATATGTCTTGGTGTTTTTCTTTTTGGATCAATCTTAAATGGGGTTCGATGAGCATCTTGGATAGATATCCTTTCGTCTTTCATGATGTCAGGGAAGTTTTGTGTCAGGAGTTCTTCAACTATTTTCTCTGTGTTTTCTGTCCCCCCTCCCTGTTCTGGGACTCCAATCACCCGCACGTTATCCTTCTTGATAGAGTCCCACATAATTCTTAGGGTTTCTTCATTTTTTTTAATTCTTTTATCTGATTTTTTTTCAGCTATGTTGGTGTTGATTCCCTGGTCCTCCAGAAATCCCAGTCTACATTCTACTTGCTCGAGTCTGCTCCTCTGACTTTCTATTGCATTATCTAATTCTGTAATTTTATTGTTAATCTTTTGGATTTCTACATGCTGTCTCTCTATGGATTCTTGCAACTTACTAATTTTTCCGCTATGTTCTTGAATAACCTTTTTGAGGTCTTCAACAGTTTTATCAGTGTGTTCCTTGGCTTTTTCTGCAGTTATCCTAATTTCATTTGTGATGTCTTGAAGCATTGTGTAAATTAGTTTTTTATATTCTGTATCTGATAATTCCAGGATTGTATCTTCATTTGGGAAAGATTTTGATTCTTTTGTTTGGGGGGTTGGAGAAGCTGTCATGGTCTGTTTCTTTATGTGGTTTGATATGGACTGCTGTCTCCAAGCCATCACTGGGAAACTAGATTTTCCAGGTAATCAGCTAAAAAAAAAAATGCAGTCAGATCCCTATCTGAATTCTCCTTCTGGCTCAGGGTATTCGGCCGTTAATGGAGCTGCCTGGGGAGGGTGGGGGAGGGATCAGAGAGCTAGGCATGTAGCACCACAGAATATAGAGCTGATCCCCGCATTCACGCTCCGTCCCCGTCCGCCAGAATCCCAGCAGGATGGCTCCCCGGCTGGGACGCTATTCTCCTCGCTCCAAGATCAGTCACTTCCTCCCAGGGATTTCTCCCTCTGGTGCGCCGCACCGCTCGTGCAAACTGAGTGGGCGTGGCCCTCACGAACAGCTGGGCCCGCCCCCCGGGACGGCTCCCCGGCTGGGACGCTGCTCTCCCCGCTCCAAGACCAGTCACTTCCTCCCAGGGATTTCTCCCTCCGGTGTGCTGTACCGCTTGCGCGAACTGGGTAGGCGTGGCCCTCACGAACGTCTGGGCGCCCCCCCCGGGGTCGCTTTAGGGAAATATAGCTGATCCCCACGCTCGCCTCTAGTCCGCTTCCTGCCAAACTCCCGGCGGGACAGCTCCCGGCTGGGATGCTGCTCTCCCCGCTCCAAGATAAGTCACTGCCTCCCGGGTTCTTCTCCCGCTGGCTGCGCCGCTACGCCGCCCGCGCCAACCATCTAGACTCCCTCCCAGGATGGGTTCGGGGGGGTAGGGCTGGGCCCCTTGTCTGTGCCGTCTGCCCCCCTGGGCTCTGCCCCAGCCTGGGCTCCGAAGGTCACCTGCCTGGTACGCTGGCTCTTAGTTCTGAAAACGATCGCTCTCTGCCCGTATTTGTTCGTTCTCTGTCTCTAAGTCTGTGTTTGTTATTCAGAGTTCGTAGATTGTTATGTATGTGATCGATTCACTTGTTTTTCCAAGTCTTTGTTGCAAGAGGGATCCGCGGTAGCATCCACCTAGTCCGCCATCTTGGCCCCGCCTCTTCGATGTTCTTTTTGTTGGTGTAGAGGAATCCAACTGAGTTTTGTATATTTGTCTTGTATCCCGATGCTCTGCTGAACTCTTCTATTAGTTTCAATAGTTTTCTTGAGGATTCCTTAGGGTTTTCTGTGTATAAGATCATGTCAGCTGCAAATAGAGATACTTTGATTTCTTCCTTGTCAATCCGGATGCCCTTTATTTCTTTATCTAGCCTAATTGCTCTGGCTATGATCTCCAACACAATTTTGCATGAGAGCGGTGATAAAGGGCATCCTTGTCTGGTTTCCTGATCTCAATGGGAATGCTTTCAGGCTCTCTCCATTTAGGGTGATACTGACAGTTGGCTTTGTATAAATGCCCTTTATTATGTTAAGGAATTTTCCTTTTTTTCCTATTTTGCTGAGAGTTTTTATCATGAATGGGTGTTGAACTTTGTCCAAAGCCTTTTCTGCATCAATTGATAAAATCATGTGATTCTTATCTTTTGTTTTATTTATGTGGTGGATTACATTAATTGTTTTTCTAATGTTGAACCAGCCCTGCATTCCTGATATGAATCCCATTTGGTCATGGTGAATTATTTTTTTGATATGTTGTTGAATTCTATTGGCTAGAATTTTGTTGAGGATTTTTGCATCTATGTTCATGAAGGATATAGGTCTATAATTTTCTTTTCTTGTGGTGTCTTTACCTGGTTTTGGTATCAGGGATATGGTGGCTGCATAGAATGAGTTTGGTAGTATTCCATCCTTATCTATGCTCTGAAATACCTTTAGTAGCAGTGGTGTTAACTCTTCTCTGAAAGTTTGGTGGAACTCTGCAGTGAAGTTGTCCAGGCCAGGGCTTTTTTTTGTTGGGAGTTTTTTGCTTACCTTTTCAATCTCTTCTTTTGCTATGGGTCTATTTAGTTGTTCTAGCTCTGTGTTAGTTTAGGTAGGTACTGTGTTTCTAGGAATTCATTCATTTCTTCTAGCTTTTCAAATTTCTTAGAGTACAGTTTCTCATAGTAATCTGATATGATTCTTTTAATTTCAGTTGGGTCTGTTGTAATATCACCCACCTCATTTCTTATTTGCATTATTTGCTTCCTCTCCCGTTTTTCTTTTGTCAGTTTTACAAATGGTTTATCAATTTTGTTGATTTTTTCAAAGAACCAGCTTTTGGTCTTATTAATTCTTTCTCTTGTTTTTCTGTTTTCTATTTCATTTAGTGCAGCTCTAATTTTCATTATTTGTTTTCTTCTGGTGCCTGAGGGTTTCCTTTGTTTCTCTCTTTCTATTTGTTAAAGTCGTAGGGATAATTCTTTGATTTTGGCCCTTTCTTCTTTTTGTGTGTGCATTTATTCATACAAATTGGCCTCTGAGCACCGCTTTTGCTGTGTCCCAAAGGTTCTGATAGGAAGTGTTTTCATTCTCATTGGACTCTATGAATTTCTGTATTCCACCCATAATGTCTTCTATAATCCAGGCTTTTATGAGCAGGGTATTGTTCAGAGTCCGAGTATTTGATTTCTTTTCCCTGCTTTTCCTGTTATTGATTTCCACTTGTATGGCCTTATGGTCAGAGAAGATGCTTTGTAATATTCAATGTTTTGGATTCTGCTAAGGCTTGCCTTATGACCTAATATGTGGTATATTCTAGAGAATGTTCCATTTGCACTAGAAAAGAAAATATACTCAGTTGCTTTTGGGTGGAGTGTTGTGTATATGTCTATGAGGTCAAGTTGGTTGATTGTGGCATTTAGATCTTACACGTCTTTATTGAGCTTCTTTCTGGATGTCCTGTCCTTCATCAAAAGTGATGCGTTGAAGTCTCCTACTATAATTGTGGAGCTGTCTACCTCACTTTTCAATGCTGATAGAGTTTGTTTTATGTATCTTGCAGCCCTGTCATTGGGTGCATAAATATTTAATATGGTTATATCTTCTTGGTGTACTGTCCCTTTAACCACTGTATAGTGCCCTTCCTTATCCTTTCTGATGGATTTAACTTTAAAGTCTATTTTGTCAGAAATTAATATTGCCACTCCGGCTCTTTTTTGATTGTTGTTTGCTTGATACATTTTTTTCTATCCTTTGAGTTTTAGTTTGTTTGTGTCTCTAAGTTTAAGGTGTGTCTCTTGTAGGCAGCGTATACACAGTTGTTCTTTTTTAATCCATTCCGCCACTCTGACTCCTTATTGGTGCATTTAGTCCATTTACATCCAGGGTAATTTTGGATAGGTATGAATTTAGTGCTATCATTTTGATGTCTTTTTTTGTGTGTTGTTGACAGATTCTTTTTCCCACTTAATTTTATGTGCTGATTGTCTTTATATATTGTCCTTTCCTCATATTGTTGTTGTTGATTTTATTTCTGCTGAGTCTCTATTCTTTTCTTGTATTTTATTTTGATGAGCAGGATAGTTTTTCTCCTTTGTGGTTACCTTATCATTTACCCATAGTTTTCTAAATTTAAACCTAACTTTTATTTCTGTGTATCACCGTATATTCCTCTCCATATGGAAGGTGTATGATTACATTTCTTAGTCCCTCTTTATTATTTTAATGTTGTCTTCTTTTATCTAATAACATCGCTGGTACCCCGTTTTTAGGTTTTTTTAAAAATTTTTTTATTATGATTTTCTTACATTCTTGCTTTGTTTGTATTTCCCTGCCTGGGTTGACTTCTAGTTGCTCTGTCCAGTGCTCTAGTTTTGAGTTGATACATGATATTATTGATTTTCTAACCAAAGAACTTCCTTTAATAATTCTTGTTGTTTTGGTTTGGTTTTTATGAATTCCTAAACTTGTGTTTATCTGGAAATGTCTTAATTTCACCTTCATATTTAAGAGACAGTTTTGCTGGATATATGATTCTTGGCAGGCAATTTTTTCCCTCAATTTTTTAAATATGTCATCCCATTGCCTTCTTGCCTGCATAGTTTCTGCTGAGTAGTCCCAGCTTATTCTTAATGGATCTCCTTTGTAGGTGACTTTTCACTTGTCCCTCGCTGGTGTTATAATTCTCTCTTTATCTTTGGTTTTGGCAAGTTTGATTATAATATGTCTTGGTGACTTTCTTTTAACATCTACCTTATGTGGAGTTCGATAAGCATCTTGGATAGATATTTTCTCATCTTTCGCGATATCAAGGAAGTTTTCTCCCAACAAATCTACAATTCTCTCCGTATTTCCTGTTATCTCTCCCTGTTCTGGTACTCCAATCACTCATAGGTTATTTCTCTTGATAGAGTCTCGCATGATTCTTAAGGTTTCTTCATTTTTTTACTTTTTTTTAATCTAATTTTTCTTCAAATATATTAGTGCCAAATGATTTATCTTCGAGTTCAGAAATTCTAACTTCTACTTGCTCAATTCTGCTCCTATGACTTTCTATTGAGTTGTCTACTTCTGTTATTTTATCGTTAGTCTTCTGAATTTCTGATTCCTGCCTGTCTATGGATTTTTCCAGCTTATTAAACTTTGCATTATTTTCCTGAATGATCTTTCTAATTTCTTCAAATGGCTTTATCTGTGTGTTCCTTGGCTTGTTCTGCATATCGCCTCATTTCCTTCCTGATGTCTTGAATGGTTCTGTATATTAAACTTTTGTATTCTGCCTCTGGTACGTCCAGGAATGCACTTTCATCTAGAAGATCCCTGGATTCTTTGTTTTGAAAGCTTGTTGAGGTGATCATGGTCTGTTTCTTTATGTGACTTGGTCTTGACTGTTGTCTCCAAGCTATCTAGTAGTTATTGTATTAGTTTATGCTTATTTACTGTGCTGTATCTTCTTGTTTTGTTTTGATATACCCCAGTGGGTTGCTTGAGTGAGCTAGCTTGATTATTTTTGCCCTTGGAGCTCTGAAGTCCTGTCCCCAGCTGGCTAGAGCTATTATCAGGTATATCAGTCTAGGAGTCCATTCAGTTTTCTTGTATGAATTCAGCTCAAGTTTCCACGTAGCTGATCATCAAGTGTGTGTTAGAGGCTGTGTCCTATAGTCTTAGAGGGGCAGGGGTGATTGGTGTATATACTAGTATCCGTTTGCAGCAGGGGGTCACACTCTGAACAAGGCAGGGAGCTGAGAAGTGCCTCTGAGGAAAGCGTGTCCCTGTTCCCTAAAGCGTGCAGGTGGGTGGGTTCTGCAGAGGTACCATGGGCACCCAAAGTTTTTGGTTGTAAGGACTGGGAGGTACCAGTTATCTTTGGACTCCTGTCACAGGTGGCTGTGTGACCTGAGTGGAGCTACCAGTCCTTAGGTCCCTGATAACTGTAAGTGAGGACCTTGTTTAATAGGCAAAGCAATGTCAAATATCAAATACCCACCTCTTCACTGCACAGCTGAAATGGTTGGAGTCTACCAACCATTTCTTCTGTTCTCCCAACATAGGCCCACACAGGTCCATGCAGAAGAAAAAGGTGCTCAAATCCATGGACGATTGATGCCTGGACAGGAGCCACTTCTGTCTTGAGCTCCTCCAGTTAGTGGAGCTAGCAAATTATGTTTTCCCCCATCTGCAAATTTTTTCCTTCCCCAAGATGCAGAGGATGGCTCTAGGTGGTCAACAGGGCCTATCTCAGGCCCAGGGAATTCAGCTGCTGAACCTGGCTTCGGCGTGGGGGTACTCGGTAAAATATATGCAAGTACTTAGCTTTTGCCAAAAACGTTGTTTTTCTCAGGTTCCAGAGGTGTGAGTAGGCTGTGTGGCTGGATGCTTCTCCCTGAGGAAACTGAAGCCAAATGCTAGTACCAGCCCGTGCCGCTGTGAATCCGGGAATGGTGCCTGAGGGCTCCCCGCGATTCTGGTCAGGTAACTCCTCTCTGCTCCTGAACAGTCTCTTCCTCCACCTTCCCCTCGGTTTGTTTTCTAAGCTTGCCTTTGAAGCTTAGGGCTCCCAGCTTGTCACAAATATACTCGTTTCACTTGTTTTTTGGGGACTTTGTTGTAAAGAGGGTTCACCGGAAGCATCTGTCTATTCCGCCATCTTGGTTCCACCTCCCTAAAGTTATATGTCTTGATTCATGGACTTTAGGTAGACTCTATTGAGTTCCCTTTATGTAATATGAGGAATTAGCTCTCTTACCTGTCCCTGCATACCTTTCAATTTTTCTCATTTTTGTAGTATCTTTCAACTTGGAAGATATTATTTAATTGAAATCATTCTGCAACTATAATGAAGGCTTTTGTGATCTTTGATTCTAGGCTGAATCTAAAAAGTATAAGCTAAAAACATTAGTTATAATAATCTATAAATATGGTACCCTGAGATGCAAATTGTGAGATTTATCAGTAGAGAACCCAACCCACTGCCATCGAGTCGATATAAACATAGATGGGTAAAAGTCTGCTGTTCAAGGATGAGTGTTCTAAGATGAGATCAAATGGGTTCTTTTCTTACAGAATATAAATTACTAAAAATCATGACTTTTTTTTCCCATTTTAGAAACATGCCTTTCTTGTAGAGCTCTTTTTTTTTTTTCCTGAGTTTCTAGTTGTCTTTCCTTTTCCTTATTGACAGAAGATCATCACATTTCTTAGTAACATTTATTGTTGAAAGGAACAGGCTTTCTTTTTGAAGCGATGTGTCACAGAACCCTTTTGACTTCTGTATTAATTTCTACTGCAGTTTTTTAGTCTGATCACATAGCAGTCATTCTGCAATTTTCTTATTAATTCTAAAATTCCTCTGAGCACATGTCTAACTCTTTACGGGACTTCTTTTTGTGTTGTTTGGAATATATTGTCTAGAAGTTTTACAAAAATATATGTTGGAGATAAACTCTTTGAGTTCTTCATGCATTCAGTCTTTGGCAGATTTGGAATTCCAGTTTCCAATTTTAGACTTTTTCAGGCAGTCTTCTATTGTCTCCTGGCATCCAGAGTTACTGATGTAAATCTGATTTCTCACTTCTTTGTAGGGGACGTGCTTTTTCTGTCTGAAAGGTTTTAGAATATTTTTTTCTTAATATTTCTAGTATTTAGGAATTTTTTCCACATGAGTTTAATTTCTATATCCTACTGAAACTCAAGACCTTAAAATATAGATTAATTCTTTTATTTATTCTAATATTGCTTTGATTATACTATTTCTTTCATTTTCTTCTCTTCCAGTTTTCTTCAGTCTTTCCTTTTGCTTTTTCTTATTTCCTTCTTCCCTCCCTTCCTCCCTCCCTTCCCTTCTCCCTTCTTCCCTTTTTCCATGCTTCCTTCCTTTCCTTGCTCCCTCCCTCCCTTCTTCCCTTCCTTATTTTCTGCCTCTCTCTCATTCTAAATAGATTGATATTGGGCCACAGATCAATTCTGCAGGCATGTTAACTACTTTTCTCATATTCTTCAAGTGTACAGGTTTTTTTTTTCTAATTTTCAGTAACAATATTTTATATTTCCAAGAATTTTTTTCTGATCTTTTTTCAAAACAGCCTGATCATATTTTATAGATACAAAAGTCCCTTGAATCTTTTTAAGGCTCCTAATGATAATTTTACTAGCATCCTGAATTAATTTTGTCTCCTATAAGGTTACTTTTTCTTTTTGTTCATTTTGGTTCTTCTTTTTGGTGTCATGGGTTTACCTCAAGTGTCTTGTTTTCCTTAGTTTTCATTTCTATTAATACATGGAGAACAAGGTTGATTAACATAGGGAAATGACATGGGTTTCTTCTACAAAGACATTGGTGGCTAAGAGTACTGGTTTAGAATTTCTGTTAATATCACACGCAAGCAAAATCTTGCTGAAGGTCATTCAAAAACTGCTGCAGCACTGTATCGACAGGGAACTGCCAGAAATCCAGGCTGGTTTCAGAAGAGGACGTGGAACCAGGGATATCATTGCTGATGTCAGATGGGTCCTGGCTGAAAGCAGAGAATACCAGAAAGGATGTTTACCTGTGTTTTATTGACCATGCAAAGGCATTCAACTGTGCATATCATAACAAATTATGGATAACATTGTGGAGAGTGGGAATTCCTGAACATTCAATTGTGCTCATGAGGAACCTTTACCTAGATCAAGAGGCAGTTGTTCGGACAGAACAAGGGGGTACTGCATGGTTTAGGGTCAGGAAAGGTGTGTGCCAGCATTGTATTCTTTCACCATACCTATCCAATCTGTATGCTGAACAAATAATATGAGAAGCTGAACTACATGAAGAAGAACGGGGCATCAGGTTTGGAGGAAGACTCATTAACAACCTGCGTTATGCAGATGACACAACCTTGCTTGCTGAAAGTGAAGAGGACTTGAAGCACTTACTAATGAAGATCAAAGACCACAGCCTTCAGTATGGATTGCACTTCAACATAAAGAAAACAGAAATCTTCACAACTGGACCGATGAGCAACATCATGATAAAAAGATTGAAGTTGTCAAGGATTTCATTTTACTTGGATGCACAATCAACAGCCATGGAGGCAGCAGTCAAGAAATCAAAGGACGCATTGCATTGGGTAAATCTGCTGCAAAGGACCTCTTTAAAGTGCTGAAGAGCAAAGATGTCACCTTGAAGACTAAGGTGTGCCTGACCCAAGCCCTGGTATTTTCAATCCCATCATATGCATGTGAAAGCTGGACAATGAATAAGGAAGACTGAAAAAGAATTGATGCCTTTGAATTGTGGTGTTGGTGAAGAATATTGAATACACCATGGAATGCCAGAAGAATGAACAGATCTGTCTTAGAAGAAGTACAACCAGAATGCTCCTTAAAAGCAAGGATGGCGAGACTGCGTCTTACATACTTTGAACATGTTGTCAGGAGGGATCAGTCCCTGGAGAAGGGTATCATGCTTGGTACAGTACAGCATCAGCAGAAAAGAGGAAGACCCTCCACGAGGTGGATTGGCACAGTGGCTGCAACAATGGGCTCAAGCATAACAATGAGTAAGGATGGCTCAGAACCGGGCAGTGTTTTGTTCTTTTGTGCATACGGTCGCTATGAGTTGGAACTGACTCGAGGGCACCTAACGACAACAACGACTCAAGAGCTGTGTAGCCTTGGCTGGGTCACTTGACCATCTCTGTGCATACTCTGTAAAATAGGTGAATAACAATTGCATACCTCAGGGGTAGTTGTGGTGATTAAATGAATTAATACATTAAAGCACTTATAACAATTCTCAGCATGTGGCAAATGCTATGCAAGTGTTAATTATAAATACAGTCGTGTAGATCTGTATCTAAAAAGTTTTCTTTTTTCACTTGGATTACTGACTTCTGGCTCTATAAAAACAATCATGGCCTACAAATGAACAAGCTTCAATTTAGGGGAGTAGAGGAGGAGGAGCAGACATGCTGGATACCTGCCTGCCAGGAGGTATAGGTCGGGTTTACTTAGGATATTTTCCAAAGATGGTGTGGCCTTCCCTCTCCTTTTCTTCTTTGTCCTAAAGGTCCACGCTTACTTCAGTCTCTGCTCTGCCTCTATCTCAGGTATTAGTTCTCATCTACATTAAGAGTTCTAGATCTTTCCAAGAGGGGTGTTCATTTTCTTTAGCGTGTAACTCTCTGATTTTAGTTTTAGAAAAAGCCCTTGTGTGACTCATTCTCTATGGGGGAATTAAAGGGCAGGGATCCACTGTCTCAGGTATCCTATAGACAGCCCCTTAGTAAAAAGCCTTGCTTTTCCCCATGACCTTTCTCACTCCTTATACTTGGTAACTCTAAGTTTGGAAATTCTCGTGTGTGCTTCCAAGAGGAATTGCCCCCACTTCGATTAAACTCTTTCCTGTGCATGTTTTGTGTTGAGAAGTCCTACCTGATGTATTTATTGTACAAGTATTTACCGAATGTGTACTCTGTGTCAGGAGCTGTTCAAGAAGCTGAGGATACAGGAATAAAAAAGACAATGTCTCTCCATCATGAGGTTCATATTTTATTTGAGGGGGTAATAAGAAGTAAACAAATCCAAAATGACATTTTAGATCCACAATCCTATAAGGGCCATGAAGAAAATAAAGCAGAATAAAGAGTGATAGGGGCCTAAGGTGAAAAGGGGAGCATTATTTAATATAGATTCTCAAGAAAAAAGCTGTCAAAGGAGCATACTACTCCCTGACTGCTACGTGAACGATGAACTATATTAAGGAATCCCCGTAGAAGCAGACAGAAGAGGTAAGAGGCTATTGCAAGAGTCCTGGTGAAGATGAGAGAACATTCTTTTAGGGGCTAGAATGCAAGAGCCTTGACAGCAAGGTCTTTAGTCACTGCCTTATCCCCTATGGTTAAAACAACTTTTCACATGATAAACCAAAAAACCTGCAAACCTGTTGCTGTCAAGTCAATTCTGACTCATTTACTAAATAAATATGTGCAGAATGGGTGCGTAGATGACTAGGATGGTATAATGGCCACAAGGAAGGAACAGCCTGGCATTTTTTGAGAAAGAACTGAAAGACCAGTGTCGGAAGGACAGTGAGCAAGAGATAGAGGGTTTTAGACAAGGTCGGAGAGCTAGGTAGTGGCCTGAGATGTAGAGCCCTCTTCAGGATAATTATAAGCTTAGATTTTATGCTAATTATAATAGGGGAATTGCTGGGGGGAGATTGAACTGTGCAATGACATGGTCTGGTTAATATTTTTAAAATATCGCCCTGATTGTTGTGTGGAGGATAGTCTCTAAAGGGAACAAGAACTAAAGCAGGCAGAAGAATTAGGAGTCGTGATGGGAAAGGATAGTGGCTTGTACTAGCTCATCACAGTACAGCATGGTTTGTGTAAGGTTTCGTATAGTGAGGTTAGAGCTAGCAGGACATGCTATAGGATTGCAGTAGGACACAGGAGTGGAGAATTGAGGATGACTTCTAGGATTTGGGCTTAGTATACGTAAGAATGGTGGTGATATTAATTAAATGGGAAAGATTTAGGAAAGATTAGGTTTGGGTGGGGCTGGAAAATACAAATTTGGCTGTCATCAGTGTTGTTATTTTTAGGTGCCTTTTTTCCAGTTACCTCTAGCTAATACTAATCCTATGTGTAAATCTTTTTCACTGAAAATCTCTGTTTTTCACTGACCCTTTCCTTTACCAACCAATTGATTCATTCTGATGACATGTCCGGAGGAAGTAAGACAAAGTCTTGTCACCCTTGCTTCCAAGGAGCATTCTGTCTTCCTTCAAGACTGATTTGATCCTTCTTCTAGCAGTCCATGGTGTATTAAATATTTCTTGCCAACACCACAATTAGAATGTGTCAATTCTTATTCAGTCTTCCTTTTTCATTGTCCAGCTTTCGCATGTATATGAAAAAAAAAGATGAAAAGACCATGGCTTGGGTCAGATGTGCCTTAATCATCAAAGTGACATCTTTGTTTTTTAATATTTTAAAGAAGTCCTTTGCAGCAAATTTGCTCATTATAATATGTCGTTTGATTTCTTAACTGCTGCTTACATGAGCATTGATCCAGGAAGAATGAAATCCTTGGAAGCTTCAATTTCTTTCTTCACTGTTTATCATAATATTGTTTACAGGCCCAGTTGTGAGGATTTCCATTTTCTTCATGTTTAGGTGGAATTCATAGTGAAGGCTGTAGTCTCTGACATTCATCAGTAAGTGCTTCAAGTCATCCTCATCTTTAGCAAGGAAAGTTGTGTCATCTGTATATTATAGGTGGTTAATGAGTCTTCTTCCATTCCTGATGCTGCGTTCTTCTTCATGTAGTCTAGCTTCTCAAATCATTTGCTCAGTATACAGATTGAATAAGTAAGGTGAAAGGATACAATCCTGCCACACATCTTTTCCAATTCTAGACCTTGCAGGATCCCTTGTTCTGTTGGAAGAACTGCTTCTTGATCTATGTACAAGTTCCACATGAGCACAATTAAGTGTTCTATAATTCACATTCTTCATAACAGAACATCCATAATTTGTTAAGATCCACACAGTTGGATGTCTTTGTGTGGTTGATGAAACACAGGTAAACATTTTTCTGGCATTCTCTGCTTTTGCCCAAGATCTATCCGATACGAGCAATGATATCCCTTGTTTCACATCCTCCTTTGTATCCAGCTTGAATTTCTGGCGGCTCCTTGTCAATGTACATCTGCAGCCATTTTTGCATTATCTTTCAGCAAAAATGGTATTTAAAGGCATAATAACTACCTGGAAGGTAAGGGTAGATAGAATAGAGGGTCAAGAACTGAATCTTGGGGCTCTCCAACATTTACAGAATGTGTTCTCAGGGCTCTATCTCTGAAAAGATGTTGTTTCCTAATTCTTACAAAGATGTTTTCCAGAGTTCTTTAGAGAGATACGAAGACAGAGATAGAGATTGATTTTAAAGAACTGATTCACACCATTGTGGGGGCTGACAAGGGCAAAATCTGCAGGGCAGGTAGCAGGCTGGAAACTTTGGGAAGATTTCTACATTACAATCTGAGGCAGAATTCCTTCTTCTCTAGTTTTTGCTCTTAAGGTTTTGAACTGATTGGATGAGGCCCATCCACATCATCTAGGTTCCAAAATCTCTTTTACTTAGAGTCAACTGACAGCCAATATTAATCACATCTACAAAAATATCTTCACAGCAACATCCAGACTATTTGATCAAACAAATGGGCACAGTTGACATATAAAATTAACCATCACACTGTTATATGGTCAGCACCCTCAATATGATCACTCATATTTTGTCCTTCTGAACTGTACCGATTTCTCCAATCTGCAAACAGGTCTTAACCACTTTCAGTGTGGATGTGGATTCTTCCACTTTTGATCATGTTTAGTACAAACAACCAACAATTACTCCAGGATCTTTCACATTTTGATGTAAAGAAAAGATTGCATTTCAACACTAACAATAATTTTGGAGCCTTTGAATTTGCTTACGATGTTTGATATCTTTAAAAATCTGGGAAATTGCCATCTCCATACAAGATTTGAGTTTTCATATCTGCATAAATGGTTAGTAAGAGTTTGCAAGAAATCATCAAGTAGCTTAGAAATTAGTTAAATCTAATGATGATAGTGTTATGCAGACATTATCTGCAAATGCTAATATATACATAATAACAATAAACATACATTTTAGATGCTCAGGAATAGGAGGTTTCACAACTATAAAAAAAATCAAGAGTGTGTGTATTGTATATGAGATGACAAATCTTCATTAAGCTGTTTTATATGCATCACTTGATCATCCCATGCTTCCATTTACTATCCTTTTAAATGTTATCTTTCTGTAGTGTTACTGATACAAAAAAGTAGAAAACAGACAAGACATATTGCTCCTGATATGAGTGTTCTAAGATTATTATTATTTCCACTTGAACATCTCAATGTGAGTGGTCATTTTGGGCTTCCGTTCGTTTCTTGGATGAGTTGTTATCAGCAGCTACCAAGTCGATTTCAATTCATGGTGACCCCATCTGTTACAAAATTGAAGTGCTCCATCACAGGGTTTTCTTGGCTGTAATATCAATGGAATCAGTTCACTTCCATTACTGCTTTTCTTCTGTGGTATCGCTGAAGGCCTTTTCGTCTTTGGTTCTCCTGAGTGGCTCAAACTGCCAACCTTTAGGTTAACATTCTAGGGCAAAAGGAACTAAAAATACTGAAGCAGAGAGCAGTGAATCAAGTGCAGGTTAAAGAAGCTATAAACAGGTGTGGATTAGGGCAGTGTTTTTGTCCTGGGCCTGCCACTGCTGTGCTGGGCTTCACTGCACCTGCTGTTTTGCTAGGGAGTCAGACTTTGAAATTGATCCCTACGCAGAAGCATAGCGGGAAGTTTTTTGACAGGTGCCACACAAAGAAGCAGCAGAACCACCAGCCACCCACCTTGCAATCTGGCCCTGGTCTCCAGTTCCACTCCTAATTCCTCTAATCAGACATCTTGGCAGTAATAGACCGTCCCACCATCAGGGACATGCTGCTGAAACTGAAGTAGTAATACCCAGAGCAGAGATAAATTTCACAGATTATTTATTATTAGTAAAGTACTTTGAGAATAACAGATGACAGGCAGTATGAGTTCAAATAATTCTGTTATTAGAAGTAGGGTTTTAAATATATATGCATGAGGGATTCAGCAGGAAAAGGAAGTGGATTCTAAGATCATAAATTCTATACTTTGGGGGAATTTGACACTGCCATCGCTTGCTGGCACACATTGGAAATATTTAAGTGGTCGGACATTTATTTTAGCAGCTGACAAGTTACGGTACTTAATACATAATAGGTGGATGATGGGTTGTTATTGCTTTCAGTTTGGTAGAATAAACAAAAGAAAATTTCGGGTTGTCATTGTGACATTCAGAGTTTTTCCCACCCCTTAAAATTGTTGCTTTCTGCTACATAGACACTATTTCATCAAGTTTTGCTTTAAATTCAAATTTGGCTCTCTATGCAGAACCATGGTAAATCCACCCTTAGAAGAGTATTGCATCACTAATGGTGTCAGCATGTCATTATAAACATCCAGAGCCCAGGCCCACTGGCATTTTCCTCACATGCATTTAAATTGTCATATATGATTTTTGGTTCCTATTAGAAAATTACTGAAGCTGTCATTTTAAACATAACTGAAAAAAAAAAAAAAACTAGTAGCATTTGATATTCTAAGGAAAAGGTGGCTTTTTTTTTTTTTAAAGTAAAGCTACTATAATTATTTTAGATTATAATATTGGCACAGAGAATGTAGTGCAAAAATATTCACCTTGAAAATGTGTATTGTTTTATAGTTAAGTCAGTTTCGAAACTTTAGTATAATACTCTATACTTACATAGTATCTCTCCTCTGAGTTTCCCGGAACGTTCTACAGACCTTAATTAAATCTTGTAATGCCCTTGTGAGAAAAGTATTACGTGAATATTCATTTTTATAATGCAAAGAAATCTTGGGGGAGAAAAGTAACATGCCAAGATTACAAAGCAAGTTAGGAAGAAAACAGGTTTAGAATTCACAGCTTCTCAGAGCATTTATAGGCATTTAAAACTATAGGTTCCCACTAACTGCATGCAGAGAAAGGTAGCCCCAGGAACATTCAGAAGTTCATTTATCCGTAATAGGTTTTGATGAGAGAGAATTCATACTCTGGCTACTTCATAATTACAGGAGAAAAAAAACTAGGACCTAGGATTGCGGTGGGTTGACAGTTGTTCCTAAATATGAAGTTAGATATTTCCAATACGTATTTGATTTTTAAGTCAATGGTACTTTTCTGAAATGATTCATAAAAGCACTAATAAAATATATACACTATGTACCAGAATCTGACACATTCCTGATGTTCTAGAATTCTAGCTTTTATAATCTAGTAAATGTACTTTCATACACATTTCTTTCTTAGACAGAAAATATTCACTAGTCTCAACAGTTTATATATCTGTATCTATATCATCTATGTCTATGTCTAATACTGTGACTTATTGTTAAATGTATAAGATGGATCTAGAATCCCTGAGAGCTATGTGGAAACTCCTAGTAGTCTCAACATGCTCTGAGTATTTTCTCTTAGAGAAGAAAACAATCCAGTAAGCCCACTTATTTTTAAATTATTGATATTTAATGTTACACCTCCCAGTAGAATTTACAATTTTTAAGAAAAAGAGCCTGAGAAGGATGTTCATGGAAGTTTTGTCCTTCATGGGGAGAATAATTTAGGTTGAGCAACCTTTTGAGTTATCCAATGATGTGTGAGTCCTTAGACTTCACACAGAATATGTCTGAGCAGATACCCAAGAAGTTACTGGCTAGTGATCTGAATTCAGGTAGTGGGAAGAGCAAGAAAGATGTTCAAAGAACTCACTCAAGTACTACCTCAGGCAATTTGGCACATACATAGATAAAAACCCATTGTTCTTGAGTCCATTCCAACTCATAGCTGGGAAATAAATGGAATCGCCATTGAAGTCTAAAATTCTACTACAAGGAAAAGGATTATTCTTTTGGAAAGAAGACTTTAGATTCACAATGACTAAGAAGTGGACCAGAAAACAGAAACATGTTTTTAAGATGAAGATCAATTCATGTGTTAAACAAATATTTATTCAGTGCTCACTATGAGCCAGATACTACATTAGATGATAGCAGTTGAGTAAAGAATGAAACAGACCCATGTTTAGTCTCCCAGGCTTAACAGAATAGGTTACAGAGAAAAAAAGAGGCAATCCTACTACCTGGCACATCGAAGGTGCTCAAAAAAAAAAAAAAACAAAAAACCTATGCTAAATGAATTAATGAATTTAAAATGTGACTATACTACTCTGATAAAACATTAGCTACTATTCATGAGATTACTATTAAATGTATGAATTATAATGTGCTTAAAAACATATTCGAGATTGTGGAATCATGGGGCATGTTGAGATGTTAAAAGTGGATTTTGAAGTGTTATCGAAAATGAAAACTATTATATAAGACTTGTAATGTTGAGATGCTGGAGATGTAGACCTTAAATGAAAATGACATTTTTTTCTAACTTTCAAGGTCATAATATAAATGTGTGGTAAATTGTATCTGCATTTTTATGTATAAGGGTATAAGCTAGGACAAAGGAGAAGACTAGACATTGGAGCATGTTATTGTCATTGTATCTTGTCTCATTAAAAAAAAAGTAAGAATTAAAGGGAATAATTTGAGAACATTTGTTCCCTTAAATAAAACTACATACTCTAATGTTCCAATATCTTATTTTATTTATAAAATACACATATTTATTATTAAAATGTATATGTAATTTATTGAAACACTATAGAAAATGTATTACTATTTGGATTTAAAGTGTGTATATTTGTGTGTATAAAGGAAACAAACAACAACAACAAAATCAAAGCCAAACCAGTTGCCATTGAGTCAATCTGACTCATGGTGACCCCATGTATGTCAGAGTAGAATTGTGCTCCACAGGGTTTTTAATGGCTAATTTTTCTGAAGTACATTACCAGACCTTTCCTGCAAGGTACCCCTGGGTTAATTTGAAAAGCCAAACTTCTGGTTAACAGCTGAGCACACTAACTATTTGCACCACCCAGGGACTACATACAAAGGGAAGGAGAGAGCAAATGAGAGGGTAAAAGAAAAGGGATAGAGCAAACGAAAAGAGGAAGAGAGAATAAACAAAGGATCTATGACTCACTCTAATGTCCATATACAGTATATTTTTAGCAAATTTTTCCTGAGTATATTTTAAAGTCAATTATTTGTTTGAATTCCTCAGATCAGATAGGGAAAAAAAAAAAAGAAGACATTGCTTTTTTAGCCTGTGGTCTAATACTATTAGGTAGTGTAAAAAAATCAATAATATTTTTTCCATATTAAAAATGTTATTATATAAGTGTTTTGTGGCGACATTAGAACATCTGGCTTTTTTCCGTCCCCTCAGCAATCTCATCAACACATTGGGAAGATGAGATTGAATATGAGCTGACTTTGATTTTGAGAAACAAGGACTCAGGATGGTTGTTTACTTACTTTCATCATATTTAATTCTGTTTTCTTTTCTCTATCTTTCATTTCTTAATGTGCTGCTTTTTCTATCACCCATTCCCTGTCATCTTCCTCTATTTGTTTCAAATGCTTTTGGCCCTGCAGTATAATGTTTAAGAAATTAGTTATTTTGCAAAATGTTTATCATTTGAAAGTTATTTATGTAGTGCCTTAAGCTCCCTAGTCAAAATCATAATAAAACTGATATGCATAGCAATATATACATTTCATGATTATAATTTCCTTAAGCTTTTAAGAAAAATTCTCTGATTTAATCTTCAATGCAGGGAGTATTATGTTTATAAAATTTGTGTTTTCTTCCATAGGATCTGGAAAGGTAAAATTCTTGATTTCTCAGTCATGGTTGCAGGTTGTGTTGGCACAGTTTTGGCCAATGTTAATGTAAACAGAAAGCTTCCGGAAAGGCAAGTCCAGAAGAAAAATATTGTGTGTATATATGGGTATAGATGGCTCTTCTGTTTTCTTCTTACCTGGAACCAGATGTAATGTTTGACAGCAGTAGAATCAGCCTAGGTCTTTGATGACATTGTAGAGCAGCGACAGCAGACTTCATGTCTCTGAATTTATGATTAGGTAAGAAAAGTAAATTCCCAGTTGCTTTAACCTCTATTGGAAATGTTTCATTTTAATTTTAGCTGAATGCATCTAAATAGCTAGTAGATGGATGGCTATTCATGAAAGGGAGAGTTCCCTAGGGGCATTAAGACTGCAAACAGTGCCCTTCCTAGTTAAACATGTTGCTGTATTGAGCAACCAAGATACCAGCAACATGAAAGAGAAATGATGCTGATATTGTTCTTAGAAAGGAAATAGGTTTCATCTCCCATGCGTTCCTCTTAGGCTAAGAACTATGACAGGTGGATCTCGTAATAATCCAGACAATCAAGCACAAAACTTAGAATAAATCATAGACCAGAGAAGTTGCCCTGGGCTCTGCAAAGACCAGAGATTGTGTTCACATACACAGAACCAGAGAGAGAAGAATTAGGAGTACTGTATCAGAAGATATGACACAACAGCAGGAAAGACAGATTTTTCTTCTTAGGAAGGGGGGAAGAGAGAAGACTAGAGATAGACTTTCAAGGACATCTACGTTTTAAGGAATAGAAATCTGAAGAAAAAAAAAAAGGAATAGAATAGCAAATACAAGGAAAGGGCTAGGCTAGGAAAGGGCTAGGAAAGACTTTCCCTGCCATGGAGAAGTTGGTGAGCTTGTTTTGTTTTATAAGTGTTTTGTTACTTTGAAGGGTGTCTTAGACGTTCAAAGCCCTTTGACCTGGACTAACTCTACAAAGCATATCTGAAACAAGAAGGAATTCCCCAGTCAGGAGATCATGTCCTAAAGGTGCGAACGTTAGGTGCTTAAGGGGAGGGAGGAGGTTCTCGTCATCAGTGCTTCCTTATTTTCTTATCTTAGAGGGGCACTTGCATATAGGAGGCAGCCAAAAGATGTTAGCTTCATTTTCCTCACTTATTAGGTAATTCCTATGTGATGTGATGGATCACTTTTGTGTGGCTTTTCTTGCCATGGTCTTCAAACTCCCACCCAATCAATTGGGTGGGACTGTGCAAATAAAGTAATTGTGGTCCACCAAAAGGATTGGTAAGTTTTGCCATCCCGCTAGGATTCCAATGAGCCATACTAGAGGCAGGAAGGGAGAATCTCACCACCACCAAGACAGAGGAGCCAGAAGTGGAGCACATCCTTTGGACCCAGGATCCCTGCACTGAGAAGTTCCTGGAACTAGGAGACTGGGAGAGAAAGCTGTAACAATGAAGGCAGCAAGCAGCAGTGGCAGAGAAATGGCAGCAGGAGAGACCCACTGGAGACACTGTCAAGAGATGGCACAGTGGGCTTCCCAGTGCATGAAGCAAGAAATCTGAGTGCTTTCAGGCAGATGGCTTGCTGGAGGAGTAGGGTGCCTTTAGGCGCTTTGTGGAGCTAGGTTTGCCAACCCACAGAGCTAGAGTTGAGCACTTTCAGGCCAAGGATAACTGGCTTATTAGGGTACCTCTGGGCAATTATCGGCAGAGGTAAAAGAGCTTTGTAACACTCGTCCCAGCAGGGCAGAGGCTGAGGGGCTAAAAGAGATTTGTAACACTTGCTTGAGCAGGGCAGTGGCTGAGGGGCCAGAGAGAGGCCTGCCTGAGGGCACAACTGAAAGAGACTTTCCTAATGCAAGAGCTGTATTCTGAGCGTTTCTGAACCTGAATTGTAACCTATTACTTCTTTAATAAACCCCATAACTGTATCATCTGAGAGTTTTGTGTGAGCATTGAAATGAATTACTGAACACAGCAGAGAAGTAGAGAGAGCTGTGGGATGGACACTTGGTGTCAGAATTGGTAAAGATGGTAGAAAAGGGGGCAAGTCTGACCTCTGCCTCATAGGAATAAGTCTTGGGCTGTTGACCTTGGCTCTTCTTCCCCTTTGTGACATTAGAGGAGGTCAGATGCCACCCACACATCAATTTTACATCCTACATCCCCAGAGAGATGTTATAAACCAGCGATTGAATAATTGCCATCCAGAGTCCAACCACCTGTAGATATGTTTTGTTTCACCAGTATATTGTATTTTATGAAACGGAATATGAATGTTTTAAAGCAGGGCTTCCATGTGGTATGCCTTCAGAGAGCACCACTTGTGTGTAGTGAGGTGGTCCTATGAATAGGGGGCATGTGTTCTCTCATAGCAACAGGACCCATCAACATGTGTTTTCTCAAGCCTGATTCACACATTTCTATTACCTTCGTCCCTCTATTGGTATTTGTGTTACCTCCTTGCTCACCCCTTTGATTTTTCATTCTTCAATTATTTATTAAGTGGATTCTATGTGCCAGACATTATCATAATGGTATCGATCTTATGAATGTGTATTATTATTTCCATTTTATTAAAAAAGAAACTAAGGCTTGGGAAAGTTAAATAAATTACCCAAGATCTCATAGTTACAAAGTAGCAGAATCACAATTTAAATCCAGATATGACTAAATCATTTGTTTTCATTCGTTTGGGCTCGTTCGCACCGACACAAGCTTTTGCCATTAAGGGAAAATATTTTTCTGTTTCAGGTCCCCAAACTCAAAATATGTTCATTTAAAGTAAACAAAGAGCAAGATATAATGTTACAAAACCCATTGTGATGGTTAAGGTTGTGTGTCAACTTGGCTGGGCCGTGATTCTCTGTGGTTTGGCAGTTATGATATCGTTTGGCAGTTGTATGATGTTGTTTGAAATCACTTTCATGATGAGATTTGATATAATGTGATCACCTCCATGATGGGATCTGCTGTGAGTAGCCAATCAGTTGAAAGGGAATTTCTTTGGGTGTGTGGCTTGCATTGAATATAAGTGGATATTTCTGGCAAGGCTTATGGGCTTTTGCTTGCTCTGAATACTGCAGCTGGCTCCTGTTTGTCTGACCTCTAGTTTTTGGAACTTGAGCAAGCAGCTTACCTGTGGTCTTTTGCCTGCTGATTTTGGGATTTGTTGATCTTCCCAGCCTGTAATCAAGAGCCTTGCTGTCTTACCTGCCATCTTGGGTTCACCAGCCCCTGAGGCTACATGAATCAGGAGAAGCCTCTATTCTGACCCACAGACTTGGGATGTTTCAGCCTTTAAAACCATGTGAACCATTTCCTTGATGTAGATCTCTTTCTATATATATTTATACACTTTACTGGTTTTGTTTCTCTACAGAACCCAGCTTAAGACTCTCATGTAAAAAAAAAGGAAGGAATAAATATTAGAACCAGTAGAATGGCTTACGGAGGGGCTGGATATCTCATGATCAAAAGGATCTGAGAAACCTCCTTGGGTTTTTTTTTATTTATAAAGGGCTATGATTTACCAGAACAAGGAAATACTGCGTGGTTTTAAGTCAGGAAAGATGTGCATGGGGGTTGTATCTCTTCACCATATTATTCAATCTGTATGCTGAGCAAATCAACTGAGAAACTGGACTATATGGAGAAAAATGGGGCATCAGGACTGGAGGAAGACTCATTAACAACCTGTGAAATGCAGATGACATAACCTTGTGTGCTGAAAGCAAAGAGACTTGAAGCACTTACTGATGAAGACCAAAGACTGCATACAGCCTTCAGTATGGATTATATCTCAACATAAAGAAAACAAAAATCCCCACAACTGGACCAATAAGCAACATCATGATAAATTGAGAAAAGATTGAAGTTGTCAAGGCTTTTGTTTTACTTGGATCCACAATCCTTACCTATGGAAACAGCAGTCAAGAAATCAAATGACCTATTGCATTGAGCAAATCTGCTGCAAAAGATCTCTTTAAAGTGTTAAAAAGCGAAGATGTCAATTTGAGGATTAAGGTGCACCTGAACCAAGCCATGATCTTTTCAACTGCCTCCTGTACATGAGAAAGCTGGACAATGAATAAGGACTGAATAAGAATTGATACCTTTGAATTACGGTGTTGGAAAAGAATACTGAATATACCATGGACTGCAGGAGAACAAACACGTCTGTCTTGGAAGAAGTACAGCTAGATTGCTCCTTAGAAGTGAGGGTGACGAGGCTTCTTCTCACTTACTTTGGACTTGTTATCAGCAGTGACCAGTCCCTGGAGAAGGACATCATGCTTGGTAGAGTAGTGTCAGGGAAAAAGGAGACTCTCAATGAGATGGATTGACACAGTGGCTGTACTAATGGGCTCAAACACAGCAATGATTGTGAGGATGGCGCAGGACTAGGCAGCGTTTCATTCTGTTGTACATAGGGTCGATATGAGTCAGAACAGACTACATGGCACCTAACAACAACGTTATTTACCAATGGGCTAAAGCTGTTCTAACTGAGGGAAATTTCTACCCAGGGGTAGTCAAAATTACCCAACCTTAAATGTGAGATGATAACGGCTTGGATAAATGAATGGCAGTTAGAGTGTCACAAATGTCTATTTACAGAAGAATGAATCATTAAACTGTGGAATAGTCACGCAATATGATTCCATGCAGCAGTGAAAATGAATGACCTACAATTATATGCAATACCATGGATGAATTCTTGAAACTAAATGTTGCTTGAACAAAGCAAATCAGCCAAGCCCACCAGCTTCGAGTCGATTCCAACTCATAGTGGCCCTATAGGACAGAATAGAACTGCCCAATAGGGTTTCGAAGCTGTAAATCTTTATGGAAGCAGGCTAATGGGTTGGAACTGCTGACCTTTCATTTCGCAGAAGAGCACTTTAACAGCTATGCCACCATGGCTGCTTAGCAAATCACAGAAGGCTGTTTGTAGTAGTTTACCATTTTCAAATCTCCAAACCAAGAAGCCAAAAAGTATATTGTTTAGACATAAATACAACTGTGATAAAATGATGGGAAAAAAAGCAAGGGAAGGATAAATACATACACATTTCAGAATAGTGGTTGCCTCTTGGGGCACTGGGAAGCAAAGTAGTGGTATAGGGAAGGGACGCACAAGTAGATGCAATGATATTGGTAATATTTTTGTGTTGGGAATAGGTTTGCAACTGTTCAATCTATTGTGTCACATAAATAATTTATTTTACACATATTTGTATGTATGTATCAACTTTTAATCAATTAAAAATGTTGGAACAGAAACCTAATTGATTAACATACTGATTTTTGTTAGCATGGGTATTGTCAATTACTGGTAACAAATATTGCTCTTCTTTTCTCCAGAAGATTGTCAATCATAAGCCTTCAAAGGAAGATTTTATTTTGAGACTTATTATTTAACTTGGCTGAGGACAGTAGAAAAAAATCTCAGAAACAAACTCCAAGGAAAGAAATTATAATGTAATAATACACCACGCACATACGCACATATACATTCCACATCTATTATCTATGCATATATTATACACCCCCCTCAATTCTTATCACATTTTTTCCCTCCAGAAGCAAAATTATTCCATAAATATGTCAAGCTCTTTTTGATCTCTAATGCGAGAAGGAGTCAGGACAGAGAAGAGAAATGTGGGAAAGAGAAGCAGATAATAGTTGTAGAATCCTAGCCCTGATCAATCTGACATGCTAATAAGAAGCATATAAGCAGGAAAAAAATCTTGTCAAATTCCCACTATTTCCCCTTGAAGAACAGTACCATTTAACAGGCTTGATCGAGGATGTTCCTCACACTCTAAACCATGTGGTACAATCTGGAACTGCTGTGGTTCAACTAAGTTAAGCTGAATTTAAGAGTTGAGTATATGCGGTCACAAGTGGAAATGTTTTCTCAGAAGCTTAGTATTCTGCGTAATTTGCGCTTTTCTTAATCTCATAGACTTCTGCCTGTAGCAAAATCTGATTCCAGTCTTTTGTATGAAAAATCCATTTCACAATCAATTTGAATAGCAGAATTACTTTGCTTTGTTTCTGGACAATCAGCCAAAAAAAGGGCCAGATATAGTAATGTGTTTCCCATGTCAGCATCTCCATTATTTAAGCCGCAAGTGAGTTTTGCAGCTATCATGTTCCAGGAAGGCGAGAGCTTACAGCACTGTGCTCTGGTATATGTTCTGGAAGGTGGCAAACAAGCATTCCTTGGTCTGAGCCAGAGTAGTTTCTGTCCTTTACGCTTCCAGCAAGTCTTGGGATGCTGCACATGAAAACAGTTTCTTCATTCATTTTAATGAGTAGCAAGGAGTTTGGAATTTTTAGGTTCAGAAACTGATACAGCCTTGCTCTGACCTTTCTCAGCATGCTAAATGCCCTCCAGTATCGCGCACTGGAGCGTGGCGAGCACAGCTGAATTCTCATCAATCTCATGAAGGAAGGCAACACATCTGGGCTCCTGAATAGGTTGAAACCACTGCTTCAATAATTCAGAATACGTAGTTGCAGTCCACTTGTCGCAATGGTGGCTGCATCAGTGTTTATAGTCTGACATACTGAATATTCTTCCAAGAACCAATCCTTGTCTTCCATATCGCAAATATCCAATTTTCTGATGTCATTGCCTTCTAATCTTTAATTTAGAGGAAGGATGTAGCATTTTAGCAAATCCTCTTCAGAAAAAATTTATCTGGAGAGATTGTAACCTCTCTTTAGACAAGAGATTTATCTGACATCATGAGCTTCATGAGAAATTCTAAGGTCAATCAATTTTCTAAAGTAAGAAAATTTGTAAACATCTTTTCATGAATACAAAACCAAACCCAATTCTGATATATAGCGACTTTACAGGACAGAGTCGAACTACCCCACAGGGCTTCCAAGGCTGTAATCTTCACAGACGCTGACGGTCACCTCTTTCTCCTGCGGAGCGGCTGGTAGATTAGAACAACTGACCTTTCACAGTTAGCAGCTGAGCACTTAACCAATGAGGACACTATAATGATCACAGAGTACAACTAATTGCGAAGTGACTGCTTGGATTTTGAGAATTTTTAAAAGAAGAATAATAGCATAATTTATAAGCTTCGAGCCACTCTATGAAACTGATAAGAATTTCCAAGTTTTTTTTTTAAAAAGACCTGAACTTTACATTCCAAAGTAGTTCCGTTATTAACTTAAAAAGACAGTAAATAATAGAAACAACAATTTGATGTCAAAATCTAATCCTTGGCTTTAACCTCACTCAATGAAATTCGATGTTTAATCAAACTCGTCATTGAAACTGATAACTCTAATTTTCTTGTGTCCTTTTTCCCCGAATTTATCTTCAGTGGTTCAGAACCAGCTTCTGTGGAGTAGATCCCAACTCATGGCGGCCCCAGGTATGTCAGAGTAGGACCGTTCTCAGTAGGATTTCCAATGGCTGATTTTCAGAAGTAGATCACCAGGCCCTTCTTTCAAGTCACCGTCTGGGTGGACTCGACCCTCGAAATTTTGATTAGCAGCTGAGCATGTTAACTGTTTGTACCACCCAGGGACTTCCATCTCCAGTGGAAGCCTCTCGTATTACCTTCAAATCTTTCGCATTTCTCCAGAGGACTTTATTTTCCTGCGTAAGTCATTGGATAAATCACACACTAATCTAGACCCTTACGTATCTGATGTATTATGGATTTGCGTATTTGAAGTGTACAGGCTCTTTAGCAGTATAAATATTCATATAGACTTGAAGTTAGAGGTGGAAGGACATTTCCACTTCAATCACATTCTGCATTATTTTTTATTTTGAAATAACTCAAGGCTCACAGGAAGTTCCCTGGGCACCCTTCTCCCCACTTTCCCCAGTGATAACATCTTACATAACTATGCTACATTATCAAACCAGGAAATTTTCATTGGCATAATACTATTAACTAAGCTATAGACCTTATTCGGATTTCTACAGTTTTTACGTACACTGCTTTCTTTGTTTAGGCGTGCACACGTGTGTGTGTATGTGTGTGTGTGTATGTAGTTCTGTGAAATGTTATCAGATGTGTAGATTCCTGTAACCATCCCCACAAGTAGGATACAGAACTGTTCTCTCACCATGAAGAAACTCCCTTGTACTACTCCTTAATTGTGACACCATCTTCCCAATCTAACCTCTAGCAACCACTGATCTATTCTCCATCACTACAATTTTGTCATTGAGAGGGTGTACTATAAATGGAATCCTACAGAATGTAACATTTTGAGACTGGCTTCTCTAGTGCAACATAATGTTCTTGAGATTCATCTATGTTTTTGCATATATCAATAATTTGTTCCTTTATATTACTGAGTAGTATTCCACTATTTGGACAGTTTGTTTATCCATTCACCCTTTGAAGGGCATTTGGGTTGTTTCTAGTATTGGGCTATTACCAATAAAGCTTCTACAAACACTTGTGTGCAGATTCTCGTGTGGACGTAAGTTTTCGTTTCTCTACGGTAAGTATCTAAGAGTACAATTGCTGCCTCATATATGTTTAACTTTATCAGAAACTGCAGACTATTTTCCAGAATGGTTGTACCGTTTCATATTCCTCCAGCAATATATGAGAGGTCTAGTAGCTCCACATCCTTGTCAACACTTGGTATTGTCCGTATTTTTCATTTTAGTCATTCTGATAGGTGTGTAGTGGTACTTCATCAGGACTTTAATGTGCATTAATGGCTAATGATGTTGAATACCTTTTCAAGTGCTTATTTTCCATTTGCATGTCCTTTTTGGACATACTCTGGTGGCATAATGGTTAAGTGCTATGGTCGCTAACCAAAAGGTCGGCAGTTCGAATCCACCAGGTTCTCCTTGGAAACTCTGTGGGGTAGCTCTACTCTGTCCTATAGGGCTGCTATGAATCTGAATTGACTTGATGGCAACAAGTTTTTTTTAATTTGGTCCTCTTTGCTGAACTGCTTGTCCAGGTCTTTTGTCCTTTTCCTGAATGGATTGTTTGTTTTCTTATTGTTGTTTGTTGAATTTATAGAGATCTTTTATGTATTCAACATAAAAATCCTTTGTCAGATACATAATTTACAAATATTTTCTCCCTGTCAACGATTCATCTTTTCATCTTTTTAAAAGGGTCTTTCACAGAGCAAAAGTTTAAGTTTTGATAAAGTCTAATTTATTATTTTTTTTTCCCTTGCTTTTGGTGTTGTGTCTCAAAACACTTTGTTTAACCTTAGGTCACAAGCATTTTCTCCCATCTTCTAAAAGTTTTACATTTTACATTTAGATCTATTTTGAGTTACTATTTTCATACAAGGTGAGGTTTAGGCCAAAGTTCTTTTTTTTTTTCCATTATGTCCAATTGTTCCAAAAAATTTATTGGAGAGACTATTGCCTTTGCACCATTTAAAAAATCAGTTGAGTACACTTGTATTTCTGGTTTTTCTAGTCTCTTCCATTGACCTAAGTGTTTATCCTTTCTCTAATTCCAGATTGTCTGGATTACTGTAGACATAATTCTTTATTATTTGTCATTTCTTAGTTAAAAACTCACTAGATAGATATCATTGTTGTATATACATAGATATATTTCATCCGTCTGTTTATCTATCTAGCTATCTCCATATTTGGTTGTGAAGTAAGTCCATGGTAATATGAGTTCTGTCTCTCAGATGTTTTGGGGTTTCATTATGCTTAAATGAAACATTAACTACAAGTCATACACTCAATATAGAGGAGGCGGCTCAGTGTATAATTTTCTTGGTGTTTTTTGTTTGTTTCAGGTACATTAACCTCAGAATAAAATTTTATTTTCCTCACTGAACTGAATATCCATTATTTATCTGCTACCAACTCAGAGGTAATTATCTATATGTTTAACATTATACAACATAGAATATCATTATAAAACATCTGCACTCTCTATCAGAGTTAGATCCCTATTTATAGGTGAAAATATTTGAGAATATGCTTCATGGTAAATGTAAATTAATATAGGAAAAATTCTAAGCAAAACCTAAAAATCAGATATTTTAGGCTGTAATTGGCTATAAAAAAGAAAAGGGCTACAATTTTTCTCTACATTAAGACTGTCTTTGTCACATATATGTTAAAACAGTCTGGTAGAGAAGAAAACTGAAAGTATCTTAACATGCAAAGTTTTTTATTATTTTAAATAATAAAGCAAATTTGATGCAAGACATTTAATTTTCAAGATAATAACAATTGTATGTTAAATATTTCATAAAGCACTCATTAAATTATTTAATATTAAATATATATGACTTAAAACTTTGGTTTAGGCCTAGGAAATATGTATTCTTAAGCTTCTAACATTTTTAGTCAAAGAGTTTTAAATCAAATACAAACTATACAAAAACCAATATATACTTGTAAATTATTTACCTAAAAGGGCGACAGAAGCCATTTAGATAGAAACACTATAGGGAAAAAAAAATTACTATGATATTCGTTGCTAGGAGTGAGTTTTTTAAATAGAAAATAATACTTTCTCTAATTATTAAATACACTCATTTCAAATAAAAAAAAAAAAAAACAAAACATTAACTAGTCTATGGCAAAAAAAAAAAAAAAAAAGGAAACGCTGGTGGAATGGTTTAAACCCACCAGGCGCTCCTTGCAAACTCTGCGGGGCAGTTCTACTCTGTCCTGTTGGGTCGCTAGGAGTCGGAATCCACGCTATAGCAAGAGTTACGGGTAGGACGAAAGAAGAATCCCTGGTGGTGCAGTGGTTAAAGCGCTAACTGAAAGGTCCGCAGTTTGAACTGCAGGCCACTCCACTGGCAACAATTGTAGCAGTCTGCTTCCATAGCGATTACAGCTTTGGAAACCCTGAGGGACAGTTCTACTCTGTTCTATAGGGTCGCCAGGAGTCGGAATGGATTCCACCGCAACGGGTGTGGTTTTTTTGGTTTTCATGGTATAATCCATGAGAAGTTCATAATTTCTGATGTAAACTGTATCACCATAACTTGAAAACACATTTATTGGTGCCACTGTTTTAGTTTAGCACTTTACGCCTAGCACAGTACAATCA
Source organism: Elephas maximus indicus (assembly GCF_024166365.1). Taxonomy (NCBI): domain Eukaryota; kingdom Metazoa; phylum Chordata; class Mammalia; order Proboscidea; family Elephantidae; genus Elephas; species Elephas maximus. The sequence continues at coordinate 144,143,081 of NC_064821.1, forward strand.
TGTGTTTAATAAGTGGTGTTTGACAATACTTAGAAATGACAATACCGCCCTTTCACTGTATTCTCCTAAACTCATAGAAAGCTTTAGAGCTTGAGGAAAGCTTTCTTTCAGTTTATCTGTATTGATCTTTATCACAACCTACAGAGGCACAAATTGTTATCCTTGTTTTAAATTACACAGACTGATTTGATTGCATTTGTAGAGTTATGGGAACCTCTTGCCACTCAGCTCAGCCTTGTGATGAAGTTAGCAAAGCAGGCTTCATTTATAATTACACCAGAGGAGAACGGACGATGACCTGACTTTTGGAGGGCTATTGAGATTCCAATAAACAACAGATAGAAAAAGTCTAATGAAGGATCTCTTATCTTCTTAGATACACCCACACACATTATATACATATTGTATGTTTTTGTTAAGTTTTAAGATGGTAAGAGGGTGAATCTTTTGGTCTATGAATCATATTATAAACTGAAATGATGGAAATGCTTGTGATACATTCAATATTTTCATATTCTGTTAAAATTTTATTTTATAATACTTATGTTTTCCAGGGGTAAGAATTTCAAAAGAAAAGGGTCAGCTCATTTGACAATTAAAACAAGACCATCAGACAATAGATGTGAAAATAAAACTTTCAATGTTTGTAATATGCACTCTGTGGCGCCAAGGCTGGATTTCAGGAGCACTGCTATTTGCATTTTCTGTACTTAAATATGTGATTGTGAGTGACTCTTGCTTTAAGTCTAGAGGGAATATGTGCTAGTTAGGAGAAAGTAAAACATTTTACTGTATAATGTGAATGACCCATAACTCCTAGCTGCCCAAGGCTGGTATTTAATTTACATAACAGACACTTTGGCATTCTCTCCACATTTTCAGGGAAAGAATTCCTTATAAAATACTTGAGTTTTGTATTCAGAACACTTGATATGCAGTATAGCTCTGCTATTGTCCAGACTGACAATAAAACATAAAATAAAACCAGTTCTTCTGATATATACTCTGCTAAAAATACACACAGGAGACAACCATTCTGTAGTGAATGTGCACTGAGTTTTAAGATAACTAAAGCAGTGTATGCGAATGTCTATGAAATTGAACTAAGAAAAGACCTTTACTCTAATTCTACCACTACATTGTGTAATTATAAAATATGGGAACAGAAAAATTGATTCCTATTAATTCTCATTAAAAGGTAATTGATGGGTGAAACTTTATGTTATGGCTGAAGAGGTGATTTGAGATAATTCATGGATTTCAATCACCCTGTACTATCTATAGAAAATTATCTCTAACATTGGCACTGGGTTTTTTCTTTTATATTACACATATATATTTTTGACAGTTAATTTACCCAATAGTAAAGAAATATTTAGCATATTATTCCTATTAAAATAACAGGTATAAGAGAAGGAAAGGGGAGATGAAGATAAAAGAGGGGACCAAACAGAACCAATAATTACTGAATGTTTCCACCAAGCCAGGCACTTTTTACATGGTAACTCATCTAAGCCTCATAACAGCCTTGAGAAGGAGTCATTTTTATCAGCAATTTTCACATAAGACATCTGAAGCCAGGGTACAGGGCTGGCATCAAGGGTGTGCGAACCCATAGTCACACAGAGCCCCACACTTAGAAGGGCCCCCACACTTGATTTTAATCCTCTGCTGTCGCCATCTTGAAATTCTCAATAATTTTTGAACAAGGGACCCTGCATTTTCATGTTGCACTGAGTCCTGAAAATTATGTAGCTTGTCCTGCCTGAGGATGTTCAGTTCTTTCCCCAGAATTAAGATGTGAAACCAGATCTGTGTCACTACAAAGCACAAGGCCAGGATAAACACCTTTTGCTCTCCTCCACCTATACGAACCCAAAAACCAAGCCAAATCTATTGCCATTAAGTGGATTCCAACTCATAGTGACCCTATAGGACAAAGTAGAACTTCCCCATAGGGTTTCCAAGGAATGGCTGGTGGATTTGAACTGCCGACCTTTTGGTTAGTAGTCGAGCTCTGAACTACTGTGCCACCAGGGCTCCTATACTACCAAACTGAAATGTTTTAAATGTTCATTCAATATTTATTTAGTAGAGAAGCTGAGACTGGTGGTGTAGTGGTTAAGTGCTACAGCTGCTAACCAATAGGCCGGCAGTTCAAATCCGCCAGGCGCTCCTTGGAAACTCTATGGGGCAGTTCTACTCTGTCCTATAGGGTTTCTACTAGTGGGAATCGACTCAATGGCAGTGGGTTTGGTTTTGGTTTTTTAGAGAAGCTGAGAAATGTGCAGGAGGAGAGAAAAGAGAGATGCCTAACAGCAGTGCCCAGCTTTTCCTCTTTTGGTTTCAGACCTGCCAATCTTTCTTGGAAACCAGAGTTTTGTAGTTTATGGTCCAATTTCCTGAAAAGGAGTCGCTGGATGGTGGAAACAGTTAATGAGCTTGGCTACTAACCAAAAGGTTGGAGGCTCAACCCCACTCAGAGGCTCCTTGGAAAAAAGAAGTAGCAATTTACTTCCGAAAAATTAACCTATGGAACACAGGTCAGCTCTGACACATCGGGGGTCACCATGAGTCAGAGTCAACTCTACAGCAATTGGTTTTCTACTTCCTGGAAATGCTGGTAATTATTACTGTTATTCCCTCCCCTCACCTGCCCCCAACAGCATATTAAAGAATTCTTTCCAATCTCTTACAATATTTTTCCATGTCCAGTGAGGAATTCTGGGAAAGAACAATGTTCTCCATTTCTTTACATTTTCATTGATATCTTCATGTCTCTTATATTCTGGGGTCCCTCGGTACCTGTACGGCTGGTCCAGCCCTTCATCAGCTTCTGTTAAAGCCCATGCCCTTTCCATTATACAAGGCCGACTCTCCTAATCAAAGGTTATTTGTTCCTCCTGGGTAATAAGTAAGGACTTGGGTTAAGATGGAACTTTGCCTCTGGGCTTTGAACCATGCCCTAACCCATTTAGGCCACAGGCTACACACAAATGAAATAAAATCATACAAGTCAAAGCCTCATTCTAATCTTTTCCTACTCTGAGCCTTAGTATGAGAACAGACTAGACAGAGTGCAGCATCTACAGGCAGTCGTTTCTTTTTTTATTCGCCCTTCCTTTCTACCTCAAACATTTATTAAATGCTTAAAAAAAAGAAATTTTTTTTTTTTTTTTAGTGTATGCTAGCCACTGAGGTAGGTGATAAGGATAAAAAATAAATGAGACATGGTCCTGGCCCTTAGAAAAGAATTAAGCAGTGAGGTATATCAACTACTAGGGAGGGGAGCATGGAGTAGAGAATAAGTCCACCTGGAAAAGAATGTAAAGGCTTCTCTGAAGATGGAAGATTTGAGCTGGTCTTAAAGGGCAAAATAGAGTTTGCTAAACCCAGAGGATTCAGCAGATTATAATCTTCATGAGGGTAGGAACTGTTTGTCTTCTCCACAGTTAGCACACCAACTGGTCCATAATAGTCCCTCAATATATATTTGTGGCTGACTGCATACAGCAGGGTATTCTAGTATGTTCAGAAATCCCTAGTAGTGAGAAGATTGGTGATATCCAAAAAAGAATGAAAAATTTAATGAAGCAGAACCTAGGGCAGAAGGGAAAGAAGATGACATCGTAAAGCCCATAGTAATTATGGCCTTATGTGACAAATTAATGATTTTATTCTAGAACCATTAGGGAATAAAGAGAAGTATTTAAGTAAAGGAGTGGCATGAACAGCTATCCTCAGGCCAGCATTAGAAAAGGTAACATGTCAAGGCATGGTTTGACTTGTCTGATCATTCTGACCATTTTTAGAGATAGCTGCATTTGGCTGCAAGGAACTGTAGTTGTGCAGTGGGTTAAGCACCCAGTTGCTAACCAAAAAGTTGGCAGTTCGAACTCATCAGTGTCCCTGCGGGAGAAAGATGTGGGAGTCTGCTCCCATAAAGATTACAACCTAGGAAACCCTATGGGGCAATTCTACTCTGTCCTATAGTGTCGCCGTGAGTCAGAAATGACGCAATGGCAATGGGAAAGGTCATTTGGCTGCAGCCCCTGGTACCCATTATCAAATCTTTCTAAATGATAATATCAGCCCTGCTTTTGATCTGATTGTATGAATAAAACAGGGCAAGGGCTGAGAAAAACAGCTTTATCCTTGATTGTATAATAACTGTTGAAACAACAAGCTGTGGATTGTCACGAACACTCCTTGCAAGCTAACCAGTCAGTCTGCTAGAGTTTCATGCATACCGACAGGAGACATACGACTCCTGGATCAGAGACAAAGGGGTTTATTACAAAAATTATCATGCGATTTATATTATTATTGGTTTCCTTTGCCATATGAGAAACTCAGGTAGATGCTGTGCTATTCTGGTGACTTGGTGTCACAGGTGAAGAGCCCTGAGTTTAGGGGACCCGAATCTTTATAATAGAATGAAAGCTACCTGCCTGACCTTTGCCTTAAAGGGAGACATTATTACATTTAACAGTAAGCATACCTGTTCTCTGCCTCCATAGTGTGATACTATTTCTTCCGAGGCTGTCTGCCATACAAGTTTTCTTTACAAGGTAGTCCAGAACAAAGACTACCAGTGCATGCTATTCTACTGAATGGCCGTATTGTTCTTCCTAACGTTGTTGTTGTTGTTGTTAGTTGCCATCCAGTTGCTTCCAACGCATGGGGACTCACACGTGTAGAGTACAACTGTGCTCCATACGGTTTTCAAGGCTGTGACCTTTTGGAAGCAGATCACCACACCTGTCTTCTGAGGCTTTTCTGGGTGGGTTCAAACAGCAAACCTTTCGGCTGGTAGACAAGCATTCTTTCTAATAAAGAGAAATTTAAAAAAAAATTTAATTGACTGTTATTGCTGCTTAGGTTCAACCTACTTATTTATAAACTAGTATGTCATAGTCAAACTCCTTGTGAAGAAATATTTACTTTATGCTTTAAAATATTCCAAGTATAAATATTTAATGTTTCTGTCAACGTATATAAGAAAACCTTGGGTAGACATGGCTGTTAGAGGTTTGATTCTAAAAGTAAATAACCATAAACATTTGGAGAAAAAAAATGGATTTAAAGAGTACATTAAACATATATGTGAAATTAGGTATTGTCTCAGTTATCTAGTGCTGCTATAACAGAAATACCACAAGTGGATGCCTTTAACAAAGAGAAATTTATTTCTTTACAGTAAAGTAGGCTAAAAGTCTAAATTCAGGGTGTCAGCTCCAGAGAGAGGCTTCCTCTCTCTGTTAGCCTTCTCATCAATCTTCCCAAGGACTAGGAGCTTCTCTGAGCAGGGACCCTAGGTCCAAAGGACACACTCTTCTCCTGGCACTGCTTTCTTGGTGATATGAGCTTCTCAACTCTCTCCTGGCTTCCCTTTCCTTTTATCTCTTGTAAGATAAAAGTTGGTGCAGGCCACACCCAAGGGAAACGCCTTTTACATTGGATCAGGGATGCAACCTTAGTGAGCTTGTCTCAATTCTACCCTAATCCTCTCTAACATAAAATTACAATCACAAAATGGAAGACAACCACACAACACTGGGAATCATGGCCCAGCCAAATTGATATGCACATCTTTTGGGGGACTTAATTCAATCCATGACAAGTAACATACAAAGCAATGTTATTCAGATGATCTATGTATCTCTAATCATACTATATTAATAGTATACTGTATTAATGGAGCACTCTCTGAATGTTAGGCTAGATTCCGTAAATGTATTGATTGAGTTATTTATCTGTAACTGATTTAATGTGACTAGTTAGTTGTCGTCATGTGCTATGAGTCAATTCTGACTCAGTGACTTTGTAGGAAGGAGTAGAATTGTCCCATATAATTTCCTAGGCTGTAACCTTATGGGGAAACCCTGGTGGCATAGTGGTTAAGGGCTACAGCTGCTAACCAAAAGGTCGGCAGTTAGAATCCGCCAGGCACCCTTGGAAACTCTGTGGGTCAGTTCTAGTCTGTCCTATAGGGTCACTATGAGTCAGAACCGACTCAATGGCACTGGGTTTGGTTTGGTTTTGGTAATCTTCATGGCCACCACGCACCTGTTGGTTTATAGTACTGTGGTGGCTTACATGTTGCTGTGATACTGGAAATTTTACCATGGTATTGCAAATACCAGCAGGGTCACCCTTGGTGGACAGGTTTCAGTGAAACTTCTGGGCTAAGACAGGCTAGGGAGAAGGACCTGGCAGCCTACTTCTAAAAAAACTGGCCAGTGAAAACGTTATGACTAGCAGCAGCTGAACACTGTCTGGTGTAGTGCCAGAAGATAAGCCCCTCAGGTTGGGGAAAAAAAAAAAAAAGGCACTGAAAATACAACTGGAGAAGAGCTGCCTTCTCAAAGTCAACCTTAGTGACATGAATGGAGTCAAGCTTTCGGGACCTTCATTTCCTGATGTGACATGACTCAAAATTAGAAGAAACAGCTGAAAACTTCCATTAATAATTGAAATATAGAATGTATGAAATATAAACATAGGATAATTGGAGATCACCAAAAATGAAATGAACTGCATAAAGATTGATATCCTGCACATTAGTGAGCTAAAATGGACTGGTATTGGCCATTTTGAATAGGACAATCATATGGTCTGCTATGCCAAGAATGACAAATTTGAAGATGAATGTCATCAAATTCTTCATCAACAACAACATTCAAAGATGTATCCTGAAGTACAACACTGTCAGTGATAAGATAATATCCATATGAGGGTTTTGTTTTTTGATAAGAAGACCAGTTAATACGATCATTATTTAGATTTATGCACCCACCACTGATGCCAAAGATGAAGAAATTGAAGATTTTTACCAACTTCTGCAGTCTGAAACTGATCAAACATGCAATCGAGATGCATTGCTAATTATTAATGATTGGAATACGAAACTTGGAAACAAAGAAGAAGGATCAGTAGTTGGAAAATATGGCCTTGTTGATAGAAAGGATGCAAAAGACCCAATGATAGACTTTTGTAAGACCAACAACTTCATTGCAAATATCTTTTTTCAACATCATAAATGGTGACTGTACACATGGGCCTCACCAGGCTGAAAACACTGGCATTAAAGTGACTACCTCTGTGGAAATAGATGTTGGAAAAGCTCGATATAATCTGTCAGAACAAGGCCAGAGACCAACTGTGGAGCAGGCCATCAATTGCTCATATGCAAGTTCAAGTTAAAGCTGAAGAAAATTAGAACAAGTCCATAAGAGCCCAAATAAGACCTTGAGTATATCCTGCCTGAATCTGGAGACCACCTCAAGAATAGACCTGACACATTGAACACTAAAGACCGAAGACCTGATGAGTTGTGGAATGACATCAAAGACATCATACATGAAGAAAGCAAAAGGTCGTTAAAAAGACAGGGAAGAAAGAAAAGACCAAAATGGATGTCAGAAGAGATTCTGAAACTTGCTCTTGAATGCAGAGTAGCTAAAGTGAATGGAAGAAATGATGAAGTAAAAGAGCTGAGAAGAAGATTCCAAAATGCAGCTCAAAAAGACAAATGAAATGTGCAAAGACCTGGAGTTAGAAAATGAAAAAGGAAGAACAAGCTCAACATTTCTCCAACTGAAAGAACTGAAGAAAAAATTCAAGCCTTGATTTGCAATTTTGAAGGATTCTGTTGGAAAAACACTGAATGACACAGGGAGCATAAAAAGATGGAAGGAATACACAGAAACACTGTACCAAAAAAACCTGGTCGATGTTCAACCATTTCAGGAGGTAGGATACCTTTACTTACAATGACCAAAAACTGGGAAAAATCTGTGTCCATAAAAGGTAGAATGCATAAATAAATTGTGGCATAATCATATAATGAACAGGGTTTTTGAATACTATGGAAGCTAAATTAGCATCATATGCAGTAGTCTTCATTGGATATATAGTTGGGAATAGAATTGCCCCGGTCATATAGTAGATGTAGGTTTAGCCCTAGTAAGTACTGCCAAAGAATTTTCCAAAGTAGCTGTACTGATTTACGTTTTCATCAGCAAAGTCTGCGAGTTATGATTACTCCATATTCACACCAGTATTTGGTATTACTGGTTTTTTTTTTTTAGCTATTATGGTGAGTGTGTAGTGGAATCTATTGTGATTTCAGTTGGCATTCCTCAGATGACTAATGATGTCGAGCAGATTTTCATACGGTAATTGGTCATTTATATATCCTGCTTTGTAAAGTGCTTGTTCAAGTGCTTTGCCCTTGATTTAAAATTATATTTTCTATGTTTAACAAATTGATTTGTAGGAGTTCTTTAAATATTCCGAATATGAGTGCTTTATCAGAGATATGTATTGCAAATAATTTCTCTCTGTCTTTCCTTTCCAGTCTTTTAATAGTATTCTAACAAATAGAAGTTATTAATGTTACCAAAAAAAAATTTATTAACGTTAATGAAGTCCTATTTGTCCATTTCCTTTTTATGGTTATCACTTCAGGTATTTTGTTTAAGAAATCATTGCTTGTCCTGATGGCATGAAGATATTCTTCTATGTGTTCTACTATAAGCTTTATTGTTTTACTCTTCACATTTAGGCCTATGGTGCATCTGAAATAAATTTTTATTTATAGGATGAAATAGAGTCAAGGTTCATTTTTATCATATGAATACATATTAACCCATTAATGTGTATCCAATTTATTCAATAGTTTATTGAAATGACCATCGTACCCCCACTGCATTGTTGTGACACCTGCCATAGGTAAATAAAATGGCTATGTATAGATGGATAGATGGATATTTTTCTAAATTCTTGATTTCATTCCTTTTGTCTCCTCTTTCCCCAATTCCATACTGTTTTAGTGACTATGACATCATAATAAATCTTGATAATTGGTAGTATAAACCCATCAACTTTATTCTTTTTCCTAAATGTCGTTACTATTTTTGACTATTTGCATTTCCAATTAAATTTTAGAATCAGCTTGTCAATATCCACTCCCTCCTCCCCCCACAATTTGTAGGGTTTTGGTTGGGATTGACAAGGGATTGAACAATTGTTTCTTAATGGTCATAATAAAAATATTAAGCCAAAAATATTTTATTTCTTGGTCTACTCCCAAGTGATTTTAGTTGTAATTGGGACTTGGAAAAGGGGAGAAAGAAGAAGATAGCACAAATATAAAACTACTTCTCCAGATGTAATAATGATTACAGTATCAAATGTGAAGTTAGTCTTTCCTTCCTAGAAAGGGTACAAAAGTATTTAAGTAGATTTGGAGATAAGTTTGAGATTTCTTTGAATATCCTGATTGTTCAAAACTCCCCCTAACCCCATGAATAATATACCCTGTTATCCTCCTTCATTAATGGTGGCTTGATCAGTTAATGCAGATGGGCTGTTTCCATTTTATGATAATTAAAATTGAATATAAATATAGTAACAATTTCCTTTGTTGTTATACATAATGATATTATAATATCATTAAAACTTTGTGGAAATTTTACAATTCTTACCCATGTTAATATATTTCCTTTTATAACAGGTTTCAAGTGTACACACAAGAAGTTAAACAAGTTCAATTTTTTAAAGAAAGTTTCCATTTAAAGTATATAAAAGGTAATGATTCAGCAGAATCAGAATATTACAGGAAAGTGAGCATTCCTAGAAAAAAATGGACCATATCAGGGAAGTTTACATTTTATTGCTCTCGTTATCAAGGAAATCAGTAAATTAACAAAAAAATTGTTGCTGAGTTTGCATCCGTGCTTTTTAGAAAGAAACTAATTGGAGACATGAAGGCTACTAAAGATTGGGGTTGGAATCTATTTTATTTAACATATTTATAAATGACCAGAAAAATAGGGTAATGAAATCTCAAAGTCTGCAGAGAATACGAAGCTTGGCCAAATATGAAAAGATAAACTTGCATGTAACTTTTGGAAACACTTTTTGAGACAGTTCAGTGTTTCACTACTCAGTAGAGACACAAAGGTGGAAAACTATGAAGTTATAAACCTATGCTATTTTTTAATCTGAGATTCATCATTTTTACTTCAGGATTTGACAGTCATTCGACATTGACTCCTAAAATCAGTTTTTTTTTTTTTTTAAACATATTGCAGGAAGTTGGAGAGAGAATAGGTGGGTGAGAAGAACAGTGGTCAAGTTCTAAACTTAGATCACACCAAAGAAAAAACTGGAGCCAAAAAAGAGAAACAGAATATTTGCAGAATAAAGAATGAGTAGTGGTCCACACACTAAGACAATGTAATGTGCCTAGGATTCAAGGCAGGAATGAATATAAAGAAGCAGAATATGAACAACAGTGTTATGTATGGCAGGGAAATAAAAAGAATGGAAACTGAAAAGGGCTAATGTCTTGATATTTATCAGGTCATCAATGACAGTGACTTTAAAATATATTAAACAAACAGAACCTTTCGGTCCGAAGGTGAGAGGAGTCTAATCAAAATTTATAATAGGAAAGATCTGAAAAGGGTAACTCACATGGACTTGTTCACTGACTCTTGTAGAACTAAAACGGGAGCCTCCTCTGAGATTAAAATAAGGAAAATGTACAAGTAAAATGGGTAGTAGAACTTTACATGATGAATATTGAAATTATGGGAATATATTACTTCAAGATATAGTATAGATTGAAATAAGAATTGTCTTAGTTATCTGATGCTGCTGTAGAAGAAATAACACAAGTGGAATGCTTTAACAAAGAGAAATTTATTCTCTCACAGCCTAGGAGGCTAGAAGTCCAAATTCAGGGTGCCAGATCCAGGGGAAGTTTTTCTGTTTGGGCTCTGGGGCAAGGTCCTTTTCATCAGTCTTCCCCTGGTCTAGGTGCTTCTCAGTGCAGGGACTCTGGGTCCAGAAGACACACTCCCCTCCTGGTTCTCCATTCTTGGTGGTGGCGGTGTTAGGTACCGTCCAGTCAGTTCAGACTCATAGCAACCCCATGTACAACAGAATGAAACACTGCCCAGTCTTGCACCAGCCTCACAATTGTTGTTATGCTTGAGCCCATTGTTGCAGGCACTGTGTCAGTCCGTCTCATTGAGGTTCTTCCTCTCTTTCTCTGACCATCTATTTTACCAAGCATCATGTCCGTCTCCAGGGACTGGTCCCTCCTGATAACATGTCCAAAGTATGTGAGACAAAGTCTCGCCATCCTTGCCTCTAAGGAGCATTCTGGCTGTACTTCTTCCAAGACAGATTTATTCATTCTTCCGGCAGTCCGTGATGTATACAATATTCTTTGCCAACACCATAATTCAAAGGTATCAATTCTTCAGTCTTCCTTATTCACTGTATAGCTTTAGCATGCATATGAGCTGATTGAAAACACCGTTGCTTGGATCAGGCACACCTCAGTCCTTAAACTTACATCTTTGCTTTTCAACACTTTAAAGAGGTCTTTTGCAGCAGATTTGCCTATTGCAATACATCATTTGATTTCTTGACTGCTGCTTCCGTGGGTGTTGATTGTGGACCCAAGTAAAATGAAATCCTTGACAACGTCAATCTTTTCTCCGTTATCATGATGTTGCTTATTGGGCCAGTTGTGAGGATTTTTATTTTCTTTATGTTGCAGTGTAATACATACTGAAGGCTGTAATCCTTAATGTTCATCAGTAAGTGCTTCAAGAAACCTTGCTTGCTGAAAGTGAAGAGGACTCCTTGGTGGTTGGATGTCCCTATCTCTCTGCTGGCTTCTCTCTCCTTTTATGTCTTGTAAGATAAAAGGTGGTGCAGGCCACACCTCAGGGAAACTCCCTTTATGTTGGATCAGTGATGTGACCTGAGTAAGGATACTGCATCCTACCCTAATTCTCATTAACATAACTTGATCTTGCCTCATTAACCACAGGCAGAGGTTAGGATTCGCAATACACAGGAAAAATAACGTCAATCACACAATACTGGGAATCATGGCCTAGCCACGCTGACACGTATTTTTGGGGGACACAATTCAGTCCATGACAAGAATGTATTTAAAAAGTTTTAGATACATGCATGGATGATAGCTCTCTGACGAGTTCTCGAGGAAAATGCCTTGGCATTCTGCTGTTAACATAACGGAGGGCCAACATATCCTCCCACAAACCATTTGTTTATACTGTTTTTAGGGACAGAATTCTCCAGCCAGTGAAGCTGAGATGTGTACTGATACAAGATTTCTTATTAATTTATGTGTGAATATTTGCATATTTTTTAAAATATAGAGAAAGAATTACAAATCTCTAGTACCAAAAATAGCAGTTGCTTAGCTCCCTTGGGAAAATGCCACCTGATAAATTAAAGATGAATCAATCATTAAGGCAAATGAAAGAACTGCAGTAACAACACAAAACTGTCCTTTCTAATTCAGAGTGAAAGAAATAAAAAATTTTGCTTTTTTAATTTATTTTCTTTTTAAATTTAAACATGCTTTTAAAATGTACATGTTTATAAAAATTACCAGGAACTATTGGTGTTTTTCATTATAGATATTTTAAATTAAACTTTTTTCTAATTAGGGAGAAATGCCAGATGGCTCTAAATCTGAGGAATTCAGTGTATTTTATAAACATCTAAACCTAATTAGTGGTAAGATTCTTGGCAAAAAGTTACATAAAACATAATCACTTCTCTGTTTTGCAAATTGAGAAATTGAGAATCAATAGCTTGTTCTAAGTTACCGACTGACTGCCACCATTCAAATTTCATTTTGTTGGAGGGAGCAGAGAGAGTGGGATGAAATACTTTAGCAGAGGGATTTAGAAGATTTACATGGCATTCAGTTTCACATGGGCTCCATGGTAACCATATGGGCTATGCAAGCTGTTCAGTGAATAGCCAAAACATCTAGATAGACAGGGTGTCAAGTCAACTAAGGGTGAAATTTGAACACTTTAATTCTTCTGGCTTGAAATCCAAGCTTTAAGCAAAAGTGCCTTGGTGGAGTCCTCCATTTTTGGCTTTTTTAGCCAATATGAACAATTTAAAAGCTGAAATATCAGAAAATTGCCCTCTCAGAGCCCTGGTAGAGCAGTGGTTAAGAGCTCGGCTGCTAACCAAAAGGTCGTCAGTTCGAATTCACTAACCACTCTTTGGAAATCCTATGGGGTAGTTCTACTCTGTCCTCTAGGGTCACTGTGAATAAGAATAGGCTCTACAGCAATGGGTTTTTTTTTTTTTTTCAGCCTTTAGTATGGATTGCACCTCAACATAAAGAAAACAAAAATCTTCAAAACTGAACCTATAAGCAACAGCATGATAAACACAGAAAAGGCTGAAGTTGCCAAGGATTTCATTTTACTTGGATCCACAATCAATACCCATGGAAGCAGCAGTTGAGAAATCAAAAGACATATTGCACTGGGTAAATCTGCTGCAAAAGACCTCCTTCAAATGTTGAAAAGCAAAAATGTCACTTTGAGGGCTAAGGTGTGCCTGAACCAAGCCATGGTATTTTCAATCATTTCATATGCATGCTAAAGCTGGACAATGAATAAGGAAGACTGAAGAATTATGGTGTTGTTGACAAATATTGAATATACCATGGATTGTCAGAAGAATGAACATATCAGTCTTAAAAGAAGTACAGTCAGAATGCTCCTTAGAGGAGAGGATGGCAAGACTTCATCTCACATACTTTGGACATGGCATAGGAGGGACCAGTCCCTGGAGAAGGACATTATGCTTCGTAACGTAAAGGGTCAGCGAAAAGGAGGAAGGACCTCAGTGAGATGGATTGACAATGGGCTGCAACAATGGGCTCAAACATATCAACAATCGTGAGGATGGCACAGGACCAGGAAGTGTTTCCTTCTGCTAGACATAGAATCACTATGAGTCGGAACCAACTGAATGGTACTTAATAATAGCAGTCCATATTTCTTCCAGTTCTTGAAAGTTGGTTTTGCTTCTAGTCTGTTTTTTGATAGAATTTTGGAGTGCAGCTGCCATGTTCTTCTTCAGTTGGCCAGTGAAAGAAATCCATCTAGTGGCAATTTGTTGTGCTTAGAAATTGGGAAATCTGAAGTACAAGCAAAATGCCACTGAAATACAAACAGAATTCAACCAAGACTGAGATCCCTCCCACGAGGTGGAATAAGTATGACTCCAACAGTTCTATGAGACTTCATTTATTCATCTATGCCTTCATCTATTCAGCATTATTAAGAGTTCCTATACCAGAAAGTGTGCTGGAAGGGGTCTGTGGGTTAGTGGGGGGGGAAGTATTTTACAAAGGATGAATATGACTCAAAGAGCTCATGTTCTAATTGGGTTAAGGGAGAGTAGAATGGAAGACAGACTCTGCGGAGTGCTTTGGGAGAAGTAAGGACAAACTGCTCGAGGAACAACAAGGAAAGAATAACCTGATGGTTAGGAAACCTAGGAAGGATTTCAAAGACAAAAGCGCTTCTGAAAATTGAGCTGAAACATTTGTAGTAAAGAAATAGAGGTAAGAGGAAATGCAGTTGGAGGATCTGAAGGTCTTTCTAAAAAAAAGAAAAAGAAAACCAAACCTGTTTCGACAAGTTGATTCTGACTTGTGGCGACCCCTTGTGTTACAAAGTAGATATGCTCCGGAGGGTTTTCTTGGCCATAATCTTTATGGAAGCAGATTGCCAGGCCTTTCTTCCATGGCACTGATGGGTGGGTTTGAACTGCCAACCTTTAGGTTAGCAGAGAAGCACAAACTGTGCCTCTCAGGTCTTTCAAGACTGAGGCAAGTACAGAGAATTCCATCCTGCATACTTGGTCTTTCCTTTTTAGATTGCAAGTATTTTGAAGGCAAAGATCATGCCTTCACTATCTTTAAAACCCAGTGCCGTTGAATCGATTCTGACTCATAGTGACCCTATATCCCTTGAAATATGTAGTCCAGAGATTGGATTGTGGTTATTTAATAAATGGGTATATATTCAATAATTGAAGTTCAGATGATTTCCATATCTACCATTTTCACAAAGGTGAATATTTTCTCTGTCACTAATAGGATACTGCATTTTAGGTGAATAATACTTTTCGTTCAGTTGAGTCTTAGAGATCAATGGTTCTGATCCTGTGTGAGAGCCTCTTTATCAGCAAAAGGCTTTAGTTACATTTCTAACTTAAAATAAATTACCTGAAATTTCAATTTGTCTTGAATTCTCCACATTCTACAGAGGTCACGTTCTGTCAGCCTCAAACAGCAGCAGCTCTGACAGAACCTATCTCAGTAAGGAAAAAGGTGGAGCAGTCAGTGAGATAAGATTGTCAGCTCCATCTTGAGGCTTGGGGTCCTGACCACTCCCATCCCACGGGAAGGAAAAATGACCTCACTTCCCTGAGACCTTACAAAACAAGAGTCCTGCCCACTCCACTCCAGTAGTCATACGGTAGCAATACCAGGAGTAAAGAAATATGGACATTTATAAAACAGAATATATGTAAAAGAACACCTAATTAGAAGAGTTTTCATAACTTTTCAACAGAGAAAAACACCTGAATCATCCAGTATTTTTCCATTGGAAATGAGCTGATTTAGTACATAGTTCCAGTCAAAGACTATATGAAGAGCCTGTTAAATAAACCTCTTTCACAGATAAGAGTAGTTCAAGATATCTTCTCAGGTTCTATAAGAAAAAATAACTTTTCTTTAATTTACGAATATGTGACTAAAAAATGCCTGACAGGTAGGAAGGCTTAAGCTTGAAGATATGAAATAGCAGCTTTTATGTAATGGTTTATTAATTTTTTTCTTTGGAAAGACAGCTACTCTTGCTACCTGATGTTGCAATACATGCCATTGCAATGATGGTGAAGACTAAGTGACCTGATGTCAACAGACATCAAGGGGCATCATTTGAGCCTCTGGTTTCCCAGTTACTCTTTGCCAGATTCTACTCAGAAGCTGCACCACAAAAAGCCAGCGTATACTGTGCCCCAGCCAACTGCCTCCCATTTCCAATCCACTGCAGGCTTTACTTACTTGGTTATTTCTTCTTTCAGAATACTTCTATCTACCTTGGGTTTTTTTTTTTTTTTTTTTTTCTCACCTGCATCTTATAAGCAGTATGAGGAAGCACACGAGTTTTGAGGTTAGACACCCCTGAGTCTGAATCCTGATTTACTATCTATTCATTCATTCATGATTTTTGTAGTCAGATGTATAGAGATTCATGTACTGACTCTGCTACTTATTAGCAGTAGATTAGGAGAAAGTTTCATAATTTCCCTGAGAAGCTATTTTCTCATCTATAAAACGGGGACGCTAACTCCAGTTAGCTGGAATCCTGGTGGTAGAGTTAAGAGCTCTGCTGCTAGCCAAAAGGTCGGCAGTTCAAATCCACCAGGCACTCTGTGGAAACCCTACCGGACAGTTCTACTCTCTCCTATGGGGTCGCTATGAGTCAGAATCGACTCAACAGCAATGGGTTTGGTTTGGTTTTGGTTAATTACAGCTAACATTTATTCAGTATTTCCCAGGTGTCACACATTGAATGTACATTATTTCATTTGTTCCTCACAACAAACCTGTAAAGTAGGTACAATTTTTATCCCTGCTTTATAAATAAGAAAACTGAGGCAAAGTCACACAGTTAATTGTGGGATAAGAATTCAGGCTTTTTAGGACAGATATTAAGTCTTTCAGATTTCTGCTCCCTTCTCTTTTCTAAGGCAGATTATGAATGATGGATGGCATATGTAATTTCATGGAGGCAGAAGGGATTTAGAATGCAGAGGACACCACGTGCATCTTAAGACTCAGTCCAAGATTGGCTAAGAATGTGGGCTTGGGAATTGGAGCTTAATTAAGCAATTTGAAACCTTAGTTTCCTCGTCTGTAAAACAGAGCAAATAATAGTAACTCTCTGAGGGAGTTGTAGAAATTGAAGGATTTAATTTACCAAAAAGTATTTAGCATAGTATCTGGCATGTAGTTGAAGGAATGCTGGACTGCATCAAGAGATATGCTTTATTTTGGCACCATCATGGCACTATGAGTCAGAATTGACCCAACAGCAACAGGTTTATGTTTCGTGAGATTACAAGCTTGTAGAAGGTAAAAGTTTTTCATTTACTTCTTTGTTTTGTTAAAATTATAGTGTTTTAGTACAACGACTAAGGAGCCCTGGTGGTAAAAAAAAAAAAAAAAAACTTTTTTTTTTTTTATAATGGTTAAATTGCTAACCGAAAGGTCTGCAGTTTGAACCCACAGTGGCTCAATGGAAGGAAAGACCTGTTGATGTGCTCCCATAAAGATCGCAGTCTAGGGAAACCTATGTGGCAGTTCTACTCTTGTCATATAGGATCTCTATGGGTCGGAATCGACGCGATGTCATGTATAATGTCTAGTGATACAGTTTTCAGCAAGCTAATATTGACTTAATTACAGTTTCTCTGCTCAGTAGATTCAGGAAATCTCTAGTATCTGGTAATGTAGTCTCAAGGGTGGAAAGCATTTGAGGGTCTTCTCTCCAAGGGTAACCCATCCCTTAGATCACTGATGGTTTTGCTGAAGTTTTTCTCCTGATTTTCCTGTTCATCCAGGACTTTGAAAACCCAAAGTGTCCCAAGCAGTTTCTCCCTCACAAAACAGACAGTTCAATATTCTTATACATTTCTTCTCTTAACTTCAGCACAGCCTTTCAACCTAAAGTCCCATCATCAGTGAAAACACTATTACATAATAATACTAGGTCAAGACCTTTCCAAGGAAAAAAATTAAGTTTTAGTGTTTTTTTCTGGTGAGTAAACATGCAGCTTTTTTGTCTCACAATATGTTTTTTTACTTAGCATTGCTGTTCTACAGGCCCAATAGAGATTTCTCATTGGGTCCATATTGACTTCGAGACAGATGGGGTTTCTAAATGAGCTGAGTTTGAGTATCAAAGGGAATGACTTGCACTGTACTTGGTGATTTGATCATTTTCCAGTGTTATGTTGCATTCTCATATATGGTGTTCATTTTAGATTTTTCAAATACGTGTGCAACTTGAAGTATTTTAAAAGTGTGTAAGAATATATGCATGGTGCATAGTGGGTTTCACAAATTATTAGTTTTTATTTCCTCTTCCTCCCTTCTTTCTCGGAACTATGACACCTCTACCTACGACTGTGTCAGTAGCTTTCTGTTTTACATGAGGTGATTGCAGTCCTAATGCCAGCTACCCATTACTGTCTAGTCAATTCTGACGCCTAGCAACCCCACGGGACAGAGTAGAATTGCCCCATAGGGTTCCCAAGGAGCAGCTGGTTGATCTGAACTGCTCTTAATGGCTCCTAGCTTTGCAAAAAAAAATTCAATTGACAAAGTGGGACAGAGATAGAGAGTATGAGCAAAACATGGGAAAACAAATTGAGTGGTATCTTTCTGATGGGTCAGTACAAATATCTCTATAAAAACTGTCACATATCATTTAATTTGGGGTATGTCACCAACTTCATTTTCATGAATTCTGAATTACCCACAGAATAATTTTAGAGAAACAGCTGTTAAAGCAAAGCAAGGGAAATGTTGGATAACCATGATATTTTGGTCTTGTTATAATAAATGCTAATAAAGTTCCTCATTTAGCTATTGTCTGATACACTTTGAAATAAGTGATAATTACTTTATTATTAGCCCACATTAGTTCTTTGGTTAATCAATCCAAATGGCTTGCCAGAGGAGAAGTATTCAAAAATACAGCAATGACGATTTGGGTATATTAATTAAAAAAAAAAATATATATTAATTAGGTAACATTAAAGTTAAAAGTTCTTTTAAGAGTGAGGAATAAATTAATGAATAAATGGTCTGACTGTCCCACTCAATTCTTGAAAATTTTACAAAGGAATCTATGCAATTAAAACAAATGGAATCAAATATTTGTAGGGGAGATAATTTATCTTGCAAAGATATGACTGCAAAAAGGACTTCTCAGAGCATGTATACCTACAAATATAAAAATGCAAAAAAGCCTTTGGAATTCACATGTAAAATAAAACCAAAACCAAACCCAGTGCTGTCGAGTCGATTCCGACTCATGGTGACCCTATAGAACAGAGTAGAACTATCGCATAGAGTTTCCAAGGAGCACCTGGCAGATTCAAACTGCCAGCCCTTTGGATAGCAGCTGTAGCACTTAACCGCTACGCCACCAGTGTTTAATGGTGTGATACAATTGTTTAAGACTTTTAACATGAATGGATAGATCCAAATCTCTTGAAGTGACAATAGATTAAGTGTCAAAATATGTCAAAAATATTATGCCAACAGGTTTCATGCCAGTTAATATTTTATAAAATGAAAAATATTTCTGGTGCTTCTGTCACAAGACTTCTTGAATCCTGACCTAATTCATTAGATAATTTGAGAATTTAAAACTTGCTGTTTCTACCTCTGGCTAGTTTAATTCATCACTTAGAACTCTTTAAGACTGCAGACACAGCAAAAATAACTCTTACATCCACTCCATTGCTGTCAAATCCATTCCAACTCATAGTGACCCTACAGGACAGAGTAGAACTGCCCCATAGGGCTTCCAAGGCTGTAAATCTTTATGGAAGTAGACTGCCACATCCTTCTTCCGCAGAGCAGCTTTCGGTTAGCAGCCGAGCACTTTAACCACGGTGCCATCAGGGGCTCCTGGAGCTCTAACATATCAACATTTAAATGAAAACAGCATCTATATCATGCAGAGTCGAGTATTTGCTAACAAATGTTCACTGCGGCAATATTTACAGGACTGTACTACCACTATAGAGCATGTGAAAAAAACCCAAAAAACCCTCTGCGGTCGAGTCGATTCCGTGTTAATTCTTTGCAGAAAAGAAGTGATGTTATTTGCTTTACATATAAAGTCATTTCTTTTTAAAACTTAGCCTATTTAATGCATGGGAGATTGCCATATTCCTTCATTTAATGTTGCATTCTCTATAATGATTTCTGATTACCAGAATGCACAGTACAAATGCTAATCAGAGCCCGTTTCACAACAAGTGCGGATGCCGAGTGCCTCCTACGAGTTTAATCACAGTGTGTGATTCACACAGTAATGGGTCCTAATTGCCCCCCACCAAGTTGTCTTGAGTGTCCCGCTTCATTTTATTACCACTGGACCCTATCCACCGCTAAAATGCACCACAGTTGCCTTGAAGGTTGCAACCAATCTCTACATGCGTAATTATTTCCAAATACGGATGCCCAAGAAGGGTGAAGGATTGTATTTGTTCTCTCCCCAGTTTTACAATGGAAGAAAAAAATGAATAGCGGTATTTATACAATTCTATATTACCTTTCGCTTTTCTCTCACCTTGAGAAACAGCCTGATTGCCATCTCTCCAGGTAATTAAATCTAGTTGGTAGCTTAGGTACCAACGCATTAGAAAGCTTTTTATTTCTGTTAGCTTCAGACATCCTGGGGTTCATTTTCTCTTTGATACCTGGTGAGCTACAGATATAAATCACTGTCACTTAGAGAAAAGTAGCCCCCATCATTTCTTTTTTAAACCAAACTTGGAAGATTCCAGACTTTGCATTCACGGCTGTAGATTGTTAGTAGCAAACTCGCCTGCTGTGCTGCCTAGGGGTCTGTGCCTGCCTGCTTGACAGGACCGGTTAGAGTACATGGCTGCCTAAAAACCAAAAACCAAACCCGTTGCTGTCAACTCTGACTCATGGCAACCATTTCACTGTTCCCTTTCCCTTTCAATAACGATCTCTCATCTATACACATGCAACAGTTTGTTGAAGGCTAAAATTCTTTTAACAAGCACAAGCTACTTGGCTTCCATAGCGGAATCAGCTGTAAATATATACTGAGCACTTCCTAGGTGCCAGCCATTGTCTAAAGTGCTGGGAAACAGCAATGAGCAGGGAGAGTCCCTGCTCTCAAAGATCTTATATTCTAGTGAGGGTAGAGAGAACATAAAGAAGTAACAGTAACTTAAATTTGCAATAAGGTAGAAATGATCAAACCCTTTTTTGAGGGCAGGATTTGAAGGGGAGTGGGAGAAGACAGGACTGTGAAACTGGTCTGAGTGAATCATGAAAAGATAGAACACAAGTTGATAAAAAGGTGAACTCAAAAACAATTGTCTACTTATAAATTTTGCCTCAGGCCCATTCTATTTTTTCTCCTTTATAACTGAGCAGTAGCGGACTTTTAGCTAGGCTTCGGGATTTATTTGTAGTTATCAAAAGCATGGCTGGTAGTTCCTCAAGAAGGTAAATAACTACCATGTGACTCAACAATTCTAATCCTAAATACATACTTGAAAGAATTGAAAACAGATGAACAAAACCATGTAGGTGCATGTTTATAGCAACATTATTAACAATGGCCAAAAGGTAGAAATAACCCAAATGTCCATCAAAGGATGAATGGATAAACACATTATGATATATTCATAAAACTGAATATTATTCATCCATAAAAAGAAATGAAATCGTGGTAATGCTACCATGTGGACGGAAAAACCTCAAAAACAGTATGCTAAGTGAAAGAAGCCGGACAGAAAACCTCCCATATTCTATCATTTCATTTATATGAAACATCCAGAATAGGTAAATCCATACAGACAGAAAGGAGACTGGTGGCTGCCAAGGGCAGGGGGCAGCGGGGAATGGGGAATAATTGCTTAACGGGTATGGCTGGTATTTCCTTTTGGGGTGATAAAAATGTTCTGGGACTAGGTGGAAATGGTGGTTGCCCGACATTGTGAATGTACTGACTGTCACTGAATTGTTCAATTTCAAATAGTGAATTTTATGTAATTTTCACCTCAACTAAAATATATATATATATGTGATGCTACAGGTCAACCACAGGATAAGGTAAACATGGTAATGTGGAATACTGTGTGGTACCCTGGTTAATTTTACTGATTCATTCATTTATTTAACATATATTCATCTTCTGTGTGCTATTTGCTAAGCAGGGTACTATGTGTCATTCAAATAAACTTAGCCAGTGTCATTTTAGCACACTGTCTGGTGTGGAATATAGACGAAAACGAGTATTACATATATGCTCTAGAAACTTTACTTTCTGGAATGCCTATCTTACGCTTTTGCCAGTTGACTATATGTTTTGTAATGTAAAAGAGCTTTTTTTTTTTTCCTGTTTAATGAAGATGTGCAACAGATGTTTTCTCAGGTATCAATTTTCAAAGTCAAATGCTTCCATCACTTTTTAAAACTCATCATTGTGCCTACAGTGTTAGTAAATAAAATGTGTATTTAAGTATCTAAGGATGTGTCTACACAACACAAGTATTTAGATATACTTCTCCAACCCCCATTCTATCAACACTTCCAGCACTGTGTTTTTTTCAAATGCTTTCTACAGAGAACTTGTTCTGTAAGTCCTGCCGTCAATACAGGGAAACGTTCCGTGTAATATCCTAATATCCTTGTGCTGTAGAGCCCCAGTACACATTAGCATTTCACACCCTCTGAAGGGCTGTAGGGAAAAACATTCACTTTATTTAATTCAAGATTTCTTAAAGTTTTTTTTAACCATAGGGTGTTTTGCTTGTTTGTTTGCCTTTATTTTTTTTGCACAGAACACCCATTAGTATTTGACAGAGCTAGTATTATTCTGATCCCACGTGGTGAAACGCAGTTTGAGTCCTTTAAAGCTCTTCAGCGAGTTAGCTCTGCCATTATGACCAGGTAATTTACTCAACAGTGATCATGGAGTAAACTAGCAGCGCTTCCATACACTTAGGCAGCTTCATTTTTCTACACTGCACTTCCAACTTCTAAGATTACACTATAAATTATTTTATTAAGTAATTGTCTCTTCTTCTAGATCATAAGCACTATGGATGTTATCTCCAGTGTATAGAACAACGCCTGGCACCTAATAGATGATAAATATGCTTTTGTTGAATAAATGAATGAATGAATGGAGTTGGTGCTAAAAAATACATATTGATTTATTGGCTGAATTTTTAATACGTGCCTGTTATGTTCCTGTTCCACTAAGGGGAAAATGAGCAGATTATGTACTGTGATCAGAAGGTTTAACACAATTCCAAAAAAGAGAACAATTTCACTCACCATTTGGTCCATAATTTTTTTGATACTATGATTATAAAAGATAATAATATTAATATTAGTAAAAACAGCCAACGAATGTAAACTGCCATTGAACAGTAAATGAAACAGGATTTCATTTATTATCTGTCCATTAACTATAATTGTATTACTAAAGAGGTGGAGAGGACCTCAGGAAACTAATATCATCTCCAACGGGACATAGTGAAAGCAACCCTAAGAGCTAGATGATCCAAATCCAGGTCCCACTATACAGCGTTAAGCAGCTGGGCAAATCATTGTATAACTCACTTTTCTGGTACCCTTGTTCGTTACCTGTACAATAAGGGGACTGGACTAGCCTGACTTTAAGACACCTTTTATTGTTAACATTCCATGATTCCCACAGTTCTGGATCAATTATTCTTCCCCTTTTTAAATCAGTCCCTCCAACTGCTTACTTTTCATCAAACTGTTTTGAATTCTTTCTCTGTGGCTATGGTTTGAGATCTCTTAGGAACTGACTTCAATAGGCTATTATCTGGATTCACTGGGTCCTTGTTGTTATTCTGAGGTCAGCTTCTGCCCACGCATTTGCCATCCATCACCAGCCTCCAGACCTTCCAAACAAAACCTTTTGAACACATCATCACTTTCTAGGGTCAGGATGAGGGTCAAACATCCCTAAAAGCACATTTCCACCAACTGGCACTTGGTGTGCAGACTCTCATCACTCAAAGTCCCAAATCAACTAAGTCCTCAGAGATCCACTAGGGAAATCAGTCACATTGTCAGCTCTCTAATCCCGTTCCTGGCCATTCAGTTTATGGAGAGAGACTGTGTGAAGCATATAGATTAAACAAGGCCCCTCTTCCCTTTCCTCAGAAGCTGGGTCAATTTTGGCTCCCCAATATAGCCTGAGTCCTGCTCTGTTTTTGTTCAAGATCCCTAGGGATCCCTCAACTAGGAGTCTCGTGCCTCCATTTTCTTTTTTTATGTTTCTTTCTCAAGGGATCTTCCAGAGTCAGGTCCATTGAGGGTCATCTGCAACTCCAGGCTAGAGGTTTATTTGAAGTAGCTTCCCAGCAGGAGAGAAGAGCAGTGAGTTAGGAAAGCCACATGAATGGATATTTCGTAGCTACATTCTCTTCTCTGTTGTCCCTCAGTAGAAATGGCCCTTGAGATAAAACGGGTTCTTTTCAGTGGAGTAGTGGAGGAGGTTTCATGGATTCAGTTGTAGGTGCTAATGTTAAATCACAGGTTAGTGTTGAATTCGTTTGTTAAATCAAAAGAAGGACTGTTCCAAATACGGGGGTTGGAGGGGGGGGACGTGGTGCCGAAAAAACTCCTTTAAAATAGTGTGATCTCTTGTTAAATACAAAAAATTAACACCATTTTGTCGGTCCTAAAATACCAAATCTAAGGCCTAAAAAAAATTTGGACTTCCACAATGGATTTTTCAGTGCTCTTAAAGACATTATCAAAATGCTGTCATGTTTTCTAAAATAATTAAACAGAAGTTCTTGGAGACATTTTCCAAGGTCATTTGGAGATTATTCCCTGAGCTGCTTTGTTTGAAATAATAATAATAAAAATTGTAATGTGAACTGTAATTACTTAGAACACTCTAGAATAAAGCTACAGTAAATTCCTTCACAGTTGAACTAAACTGTTTAACACATGGAATGTCTAATTGACAATTCTGTACCAAAGTGTAAATTTGTCAAGGAAGGATACACAACAAGTTTTTTTTAACATCTCAGTGAGTGCTGTTGTGATTCGGATCTATTACTTCTGAATATTGCATGAAGCTGACAAGCACTTGTCATTTAAAGACCACATGGAGGCATTTAGTTTTCCATTTAGACATAATAACACATTATGCAAATAAGCTTGCAAAGGAAAGCTGGAGGCTGACATGAAATAAACTGTCAAACACAAGTTGCTAATAAATGAACATTTCTTTATAGATTGTCTTAATTTGGGGAGTTGAAAAATACATCTGGCTGTGGTGAATGGGGGCATTAGTACAGTGATAGTTAGCACAGGATGCAAGTTTTTGACTTTCCAACAACGTTCCTTTCCTCCAATTTTGACCAGACTTTTTAGTTAAGGGAAACTCTGAAAACTTAAATGTTATAAGAGAGATTTGTAAATAAATTGTGTTTACACATTTTCATGATACAGAGATGCCTTAGCTTGATTTAGCCTCATGCGACTATTCACACCTCAATTTTGTGCTGTTTATAACAGGTCTAATGCTTTCAGTTTGATCTTGATAACGGATTATTGAAATTCAAGGGGTTTTTGACATTTGTGATTTTGACTAGAGGGTTTCTCAAAGAATGCATCAAAATCTTCTGGAAGCTTTTTTTTTTTTTTAAATGCACATTCCTGAAAGCCTTATTAAGATGCATTTTTTCTGAGTCCCAACCAGGACTAACTTAATCAGAATTTCTGAGAGTAAGAGGGCCTATGAATCTGTATTTTAAAAAAGCAGCCTCAGTAAATCTTATATTCAGTAGTTTGAGAATTTCTGGACTAGAACACCCCTAGAGGTCCCATGACAAGTACAATTTCACAATTGCTAAAGCTGGAAGGTGTATTTCAAATCAGGTATGACATGAAGTTGGAAACTGAGCCTTTTAGGGTGAGTCTGGCCCAAGATGCAGCATTTGCAACTCACTGAGGCTTTGTTCTATAATTGCCCTTATATAGCAATAACTCTAGTGAAGTAACGTGAGAAATACAAACAAGATGGAACTATTTTTCAGTGAATACAGCCCTCATGTGCAGAACTTGGGATATTGGAACTGGGAGAACACAACTGGAAAGACAACAACAAAAACAACCATTGGAGTTGAGTCGATTCCAACTCATAGTGACCCTAGAGGACAAAGTAGAACTGCCCCACAGGGGGTGGATTTGAACTGCCAACATTTTTTCAGCAGCTGAGCTCTTAACCACTGTGCCACCAGAGCTCCCAACTGGAAAGAGAAGGTCTAAATGTAGAGCTCAGAGTTGAAGTGGTTGGGTCTTCCCTCCACATCTATAGACTTTCCACCGAGAGATAATCTTGAGGGCTTTTGTTCATTTACTTTCACAGAACATAGCAGAGATAGCGTTTCCTCCATTGCTCTCTGATCTCTTCGCCAACACACCCATAAGCCATTAGAACCAGGAATGCTTTTCTGTTCCCTGGCTCTGCCTTGCTATTGGCCAAGCTGTGAAATTTGACTTTAATGTATTCATTTCTGCATCTTTCTTACTTGTTCCTTGAATTATCCCACATTTTTGTCCTCCATTCAGGTGATTGAAAAAAACTCTCCCTTTATCTTGTCCATTCTAACCTGTCCATTTCTAACCCTGAAGTGCAGTTGTTGCTTTTTCCAAGGCCAATCTCCTGTCTGCTCTTAGTACTGGAACCTACATATACAAACCAGATTCCTATAAGCAGAGACAGATAGGAAACATTTAACCTAACTCTTTTGTTTTACAAACAATGAAAATGAGACCTGGAGAAGTTAAGTGAGTTATTTAAAGTTAAAAGCATTTTCCTTTTATTGCAATGTAAGCCAATTTCTTCTTGTACTATTGTGAATCAAATCAGCGAGCCTGCTAACTTTCACAGATTCACGTACTGTACTTTAAACCATGAATGTTCAGGTCATCCTGTTCTCTCTGTTTAATAGGTCAAAGAAAATACAGCCATTTATCAAACTTACGAAGCTCAAGCTATGTAGTTAAGGAGAATTTCCAAAGAAGGCTTATATATCTTCAATATATAAAGTAGTATCCCGAAGCCAGAATTCCTTGGTTAAAAAAATTCTTTCTACACCTTTCCTTTTTACTGTATTATTCTTCAGTGGAAGTTGCCCAATAAAAGGCCTGAAGAGTAAACACACAGCAAGCAATTGTGATAACTCTTCTTTTGCCCTGGCCGAATGCTTATTAGATTATATTGATTTACCAGCTCTTTCCTTGCAGAAATAGCCTAATTAAATGCTGGGTACCGCCTTTGAAGATGAATTCAGTTCAATAGTTATTTTGGGTTCTAATTTTAGAAGCGTTCCCTTCTATGATTATATTTTTGGTAATGAGGATTAGATGCTAATGTCTTAAATTGGCATCCTTTCCATTCTTTAACATCTTATTTCTTGGAGCAAAAATGTTGCTGAAAGTCTAAGTTTAAGTTGGGGCCAATCACAGCAAGTTTTTAACTTGAGCAGAAACACTCTGGGGAGTGCATAGGACAATTTTAGTTTTCCCTCTTTCTTCAAAAAGTTATTTAGAGAAAATTTTAATTATTCTCTTTGAAGCTCTGAATGGGTATTTTCTGCATTCAGGATACAATCTCTTTAGGAATGAAGCCATACCCCAAAAAACCCAGTGCCGTCAAGTCGATTCCAACTCATAGCGACCTGATAGAACAGAGGAGAACTGCCCCACAGAGTTTCCAAGGAGCACCTGGTGGATTTGAACTGCCAACCCTTTGGTTAGGAATGAAACCATGGAAGTCTTTTTTTTCAACGAGTATTTCGCCCTTATGAAAGAAAAACATACTTTTTAAGACATTTTTGTTTTGCTGTAAAACCACCTGATCTACCTCCCGGGGATGACTTCTGCAGCTGAAAAGGTAGGCTTTCTAAATGGCTTTTTTTTTTTTTTTAGGAAGAACTGGGATACACAGGTTTGGAGTCACTGTGACTTTTTCTCTTTTCTCCTTCCTTTTCAGTAATAAGACCCCCAAAACCCAAACCTATTGCCCTCAAGTTGATTCCAACTCATAGCTTCCCTTATAGGGTTCCCAAGACTGTAAATCTCTATTGAAGCAGACTTCTTTCTCTGGTGGAGTGGCTGGTGGGTTCAAACCACTGACCTTTCCATTAGCAGCCAAGCACTTAACTGCTGTGCCACCAGGGCTCCTTTTCAGGAATAAGTAGATTCATGTATTTTTTTATTGAACTTCACATGAACGTTTACAGAACAAACTAGTTTCTCATCAAATAGTGCACACATTGTTGCATGACATTGGTTAACAACCTCACGATATGTCAACAGTCTCAGTTCTCAACCCTGGGTTGCCTAATACCAGCTTTCCTGTTCCCTTCTACCTTCCAGTCCCTGCGCCAGGGCTGGTGTGCCCCTTTAGTCTTGTTTTGTTCCATGGGCTTGTTCAATCTTTGGCTGAAGGTTGAACCTCAGGAGGGGCCTAATTACTGTGCTGAAAGGGTGTCAGGGGGCCATATTCTCAGGGTTTCTCCAGTCTCTGTCAGGCCAGCAAGTCTGATCTTTGTTTTTTTTTTTTAAATAATGTTTATTTTGCTTTAAGTGGAAGTTTACAAATCAAGTCAGTCTGTGACATACAAGCTTATATACACCTTACTACATACTCCCATTTACTCTCCCCCAATGAGTCAGCCCGCTCCCTTCTTCCAGTCTCTCCTTTCGTGACCTTTGTGCCAGTTTCTAACCCTCTCTACCCTCCCATCTCCCCTCCAGACAGGAGATGCCAATACAGTCTCAACTGTCTACCTGATACAAGTAGCTCACTCTTCATCAGCATCTCTCTCCAGCCCATTGTCCAGTCTCTTCCATGTCTGATGGGTAGTCTTCGCGAATGGTTCCTATCCTGGGCCAACAGAAGGTTTGGGGACCATGACCGCCGGGATTCTTCTAGTCTTAGTCAGACCATTAAGTCTGGTCTTTTTATGAGAATTTGGGGTCTGCATCCCACTGTTCTCCTGCTCCCTCAGGGGTTCTCTGTTGTGTTCCCTGTCAGGGCAGTCATCGGTTGTGGTCGGGCACCATCTAGTTCTTCTGGTCTCAGGATGATGTAAGTCTCTGGTTCATGTGGCCCTTTCTGTCTCTTGGGCTCATAGTTATCGTGTGACCTTGGTGTTCTTCATTCTCCTTTGATCCAGATGGGTTGAGAACAATTTATGCATCTTAGATGGCTGCTTGTTAGCATTTAAGACCCCAGACGCCACACTTCAAAGTGGGATGCAGAATGTTTTCATAATAGAGTTTATTATGCCAATTGACTTAGAAGTCCCCTTAGGCCATAGTCCCCAAACCCCCGCCCTTGCTCCGCTGACCTTCGAAGTATTCAGTTTGTCCTGGAAACTTCTCTGCTTTTGGTCCAGTCCAGTTGAGCTGACCTTCCCTGTAGTGAGTATTGTCTTCTCTTCACCTAAAGTAGTTCTTACCTACTAACTAATCAGTAAATAACCCTCTCCCACCCTTCCTCCCTCCCGTGTCTCGTAACCACAAATGAATGTGTTCTTCTCAGTTTAAACTATTTCTCAAGAACTTATAATAGTGGTCTTGTACAGTATTTGTCCTTTTGCATCTGACTAATTTCACTCAGCATAATGCCTTCCAGGTCCCTTCCATGTTATGAAATATTTCACAGATTCCTCACTGCTCTTTATCGATGCGTAGTATTCCATTGTGTGAATGTACCATAATTTATTTAACCATTCATCTATTGATGGACAGCTTGGTTGCTTCCAGCTTTTTGCTATTGTAAACAGTGCTGCAATAAACATGGGTGTGCATATATCTGTTTGTGTAAAGGCTCTTATTTCTCTAGGGTATATTCTGAAGAGAGGGATTTCTGGGTTGTATGGTAGTTCTATTTCTAACTCTTTAAGAAAACGCCAGATAGATTTCCAAAGTGGTTGTACCATTTTACATTCCCACCAGCAGTGTATAAGAGTTCCAATCTCTCTGCAGCCCCTCCAACATTTATTATTTTGTATTTTTTGGATTAATGCCAGCCTTGTCCCAGTGAGATGGAATCTCATCGTAGTTTTAATTTGAATTTCTCTAATGGCTAATGATGGAGAGCATTTTCTCATGTGTCTTTTAGCCACCTGAGTATCTTCTTTAGTGAAGTGGGTGTTCATATCCTTTGCCCATTTTTTGCTTGGGTTGTTTGTCTTTTTGTGGTTGAGTATTAACAGAATCATATAGATTTTAGAGATCAGACGCTGGTCAGAGGTGTCATAGCTGAAAATTTTTTCCCAATCTTTAGGTGGTCTTTTTACTCTTTTGGTGAAGTCTTTAGATGAGCACAGGTGTTTGATTTTTAGGAGCTACCAGTTATCTGGTTTCTCTTCGTCATTTTTAGTAACGTTTTGTATTCTGTTTATGCCTTGTATTAGGGCTCGTAACGTTGTCCCTATTTTTTCTTCCATGATTTTTATCATTTTAGTCTTTATGTTCAGGTGTTTGATCCACTTGGAGTTAGTTTTTGTGCATGGTGTGAGGTATGGGCCCTGTTTCATTTTTTTGCAAATGGATATCCAGTTATGCCAGCACCATTTGTTAAAAAGACTATCTTTTCCCCAATTAACTGACACTGGGCCTTTGTCAAATAACAGCTGCTCATATGTGGATGGATTTATATCTGGGTTCTCAATTCTGTCCCATTGGTCTATGTGTCTGTTGTTGTACCAATACTAGGCTGTTTTGACTACTGTGGCTGTATAATATGTTCTAAAATCAGGTAGAGTGAGGCCTCCCACTTTCTTCTTATTTTTCAGTAATGCTTTACTTATCCAGGGCTTCTTTCCCTTCCATATGAAGTTAGTGATTTGTTTCTCCATCACATTAAGAAATGTCATTGGAATTTGGATCAGAAGTGCATTGTATGTATAGATGGCTTTTGGTAGAATAGACATTTTTACTATGTTAAGTCTTCGTAACCATGAGCAAGGTATGTTTTTCCACTTACTGAGGTCTCTTTTAGTTTCTTGCACTAGTACTTCGTAGTTTTCTTTGTATAGGTTTTTTTTTTTTTTTTTTTTACATCTTTGGTAAGATTTTTTCCTAAGTATTTTATCTTCTTGGGGGCAATTGTGAATGGTATTGATTTGGTGATTTCCTCTTCGATGTTCTTTTTGTTGATGTAGAGGAATCCAAGTGATTTTTGTATGTTTACCTTGTAACCTGAGACTCTGCCGAACTCTTCTATTAGTTTCAGTAGTTTTCTGGAGGATTCCTTAGGGTTTTCTGTGTATAAGATTGTGTCATCTGCAAATAGAGATAATTTTACTTCTTCCTTGCCAATCCAGATGCCCTTTATTTCTTTGTCTAGCCTAATTGCTCTGGCTAGGACCTCTAGCACAGTGGTGAATAAAAGCGGTGATAAAGGGCATCCTTGTCTGGTTCCCGTTCTCAAGGGAAATGGTTTTAGTCTCTCTCCATTTAGAATGATGTTGGCGGTTGGCTTTGTATAGACGCCTTTTATTATGTTGAGGAATTTTCCTCAATTCCTATTGTGCTGAGAGTTTTTATCATGAATGGGTGTTGGACTTTGTCAAATGTCTTTTCTGCATCAATTGATAAGATCATGTGGTTTTTGTCTTTTATTTATATGGTGGATTACATTAATGGTTTTTCTAATATTAAACCAGCCTTGCATACCTGGTATAAATCCCACTTGGTCGTGCTGCATTATTTTTTTGATATGTTGTTGAATTCTATTGGCTAGAATTTTGTTGAGGATTTTTGCATCTATGTTCATGAGGGATATAGGTCTGCAATTTTCTTTTTTTGTGGTGTCTTTACCTGGTTTTGGTAGCAGGGATATGGTGGCTGCATAGAATGAGTTAGGTAGTATTCCATCATTTTCTATGCTTTGAAATAGCTTTAGTAGTAGTGGTGTTAACTCTTCCCTGAAAATTTGGTAGAAGTCTGCAGTGAAGCCGTCTGGGCCAGGGGTTTTTTTGTTGGGAGTTTTTTGATTACCTTAGCAATCTCTTTTTTTGTTATGGGTCTATTTAGTTGTTCTTCTTCTGGTTGTGTTAGTTTAGGTAGATAGTGTTTTTCTAGGAATTCATCCATTTCTTCTAGGTTTTCAAATTTGTTAGAGTACACTTTTTCATAATAATCTGATATGATTCTTTTAATTCCAGTTGGATCTGTTGTGATATGGCCCATCTCGTCTGTTATTCGGGTTATTTGTTTCCTTTCCTGTATTTCTTTAGTCAGTCTGGCCAATGGTTTATCAATTTTGTTAATTTTTTCAAAGAAGCAGTTTTTGGCTTTGTTAATTCTTTCATTTTTTTTCCTGTTCTCTAATTCATTTAGTTCAGCTCTAATTTCTATTGTTTGTTTTTTTCTGTTGCCTGATGGATTCTTTTGTTGCTCGCTTTCTATTTGTTCCAGTTGTAGGGACAGTTCTCTGATTTTGGCTCTTTCTTCTTTTTATATGTGTGCGTTTATCGATATAAATTGACCTCTGAGCGCTGCTTTTGCTGTGTCCCAGAGGTTTTGATAGGAAGTGTTTTCATTCTCATTGCATTCTATGAATTTCTTTATTCCCTCCTTAATGTTTTCTATAACCCAGTCTTTTTTCAGCAGGGTATTGTTCAGTTTCCAAGTATTTGATTTCTTTTCCCTGATTTTTCTGTTGTTGATTTCCACTTTTATGGCCTCGTGGTCTGAGAAGATGCTTTGTAATATTTCGATGGTTTGGATTCTGCAAAGGTTTGTTTTATGACCTAATATGTGGTCTGTTCTAGAGAATGTTCCATGTGCACTAGAAAAAAAAGTATACTTTGCAGCTGTTGGGTGCAGTGTTCTGTATAAGTCAATGAGGTCAAGTTGGTTGATTGTAGCAGTTAGGTCTTCCGTGTCTCTATTAAGCTTTTTTCTGGATGTTGTGTCGTTCTCCGAAAGTGGTGTGTTGGAGTCTCCTACTATAATTGTGGAGGTGTCTATCTCACTTTTCAGTTCTATTAAAATTTGTTTTATGTATCTTGCAGCCCTGTCATTGGGTGCATAAATATTTAATATGGTTATATCTTCCTGGTCAATTGTCCCTTTAATCATTATGTAGTGTCCTTCTTTATCCTTTGTGGTGGATTTAACTTTAAAGTCTATTTTGTCAGAAATTAATACTGCTATTCCTGCTCTTTTTTGATTGTTGTTTGCTTGATATATTTTTTCCATCCTTTGAGTTTTAGTTTGTTTGTGTCTCTAAGTCTAAGGTGTGTCTCTTGTAGGCAGCATATAGACGGATCGTGTTTCTTTATCCAGTCTGAGACTCTCTGTCTCTTTATTGGTGCATTAAGTCCATTTATATTCAGTGTAATTATAGATAAGAATGTGTTAATAGTGCTGTCATTTTGATGCCTTTTTGTGTGTGTTGTTCACAATTTCATTTTTCCACTTACTTTTTTGGGCTGAGACGTTTTTCTTTTTAAATTGTGTGTTCCTCATTTTCATAGTAGTCAAATTTATGTTTGCTTAGTCGTTATGTTTTTCTTGGTTTTTATTTTGAGTTATGGAATTGTTAGACCTCTTTGTGGTTACCTTAATATTTACCCCTATTTTTCTAAGTAATAACCTAACTTGTATCGTCCTATATTGTCTTGTTTTCCTTCCATATGGCAATTTTATGCCTCCTGTTTAGATCATTGTGATCTTTTACATAATGACTTCAATGATTCCCTGTTTTGAGCATTTTTTTCTTTTTAAAATTAATCTTAATTTGTTTTTGTGATTTCCTTATTTGAGTTGATATCAGGATGTTCTGTTCTGTGTCTTTGTGTTGTGTTGGTATCTGATGTTTTTGATTTTCTGACCAAATAATTTCCTTTAGTATTTCTTGTAGCTTTGGTTTGGTTTTTGCAAATTCTCTAAGCTTGTGTTTATCTGTAAATGTTTTAATTTCACCTTCATATTTGAGAGAGAGTTTTGCTGGATAAATGATCCTTGGCTGGCAGTTTTTGTCCTTCAGTGCTCTATATGTGTCATCCCATTGCCTTCTTGCCTGCATGGTTTCTGCTGAGTAGTCTGAACTTATTCTTATTGATTTTCCTTTGTAGGAGACCTTTTATCCCTGGCTGCTTTTAAAATTTTCTCCTTATCTTTGGTTTTGGCAAGTTTGATGATAATATGTCTTGGTGTTTTTCTTTTTGGATCAATCTTATATAGGGTTCGATGAGCATCTTGGATAGATATCCTTTTATCTTTCATGATGTCGGGGAAGTTTTCTGCGAACAGATCTTCAACTATTCTCTCTGTATTTTCTGTTATCCTTCCCTATCCTGGAACTCCAATCACACGCAAGTTATTCTTCTTGATAGAGTCCCACATGATTCTTAGGATTGCTTCATTTTTTTTTAATTCTTTTATCTGATTTTTCTTCAGCCTTATTGGTGTCAATTCCCTTATCCTCCATCTCCCCCCACTCTGCATTCCAATTGCTGGATTCTGCTCCTCTGTCTTCCTATTGAGTTGTCTAATTCTGTAATTTTACTGTTAATCTTTTGGATTTCTGAATGCTGTCTCTCTATGGATTTTTGTAGCTTATTAATTTTTCCACTATGTTCTTGAATAATCTTTTTGATTTCTTCAACTGCTTTATCAGTGTGTTCCTTGGCTTTTTGTGTAGATTGCCTTATTTCATTTTTGAGGTCATCCCTGATGTCTTGAAGCATTCTGTAAATTAGTTTTTTATATTCTTCATCTGGCTATTCCAGGATTGTATCTTCATTTGGGAAAGATTTTGATTCATTAATTTGGGGAGTTGTAGAAGCAATGATGGTCTGCTTCTTTATGTGGTTTGATATTGACTGTTGTCTCTGAGCCATCTATAAGATAGTGTAATGATTAATTTTATATTTGCTCACTGAGTCTTATCTTGTTTTGTTTTCTTTCAATATGCACAGATGGGCTACTAGATTGTGCTGTCTTGATTGTTCTAGGCTTTGAATCACTTATGTCCTCTTACCAGCTGGTTTGGGCCGGTACCAGAAATATAAGCCTAAGTAAGAGTCCATTCACTATTCTTGAGTAGAATCTGATTTGGGGTCACCAAGTGTGTGGGGTAGACTGTCACCTATTTGATTAGAGGAGTAGTGGTGATAGTTGTGTGCACCAGATTCTAGTAGCAGCAAGGGGTCACACTCCAGGGGGGGCAGGATGCTGACAGGCTTCCCCAAGTGCCAGTGAGGTAGGTGTGTCTCTAATCCTAAAGCACTTTGGTGGGTAGGCTCTGCAGCTGTACCTTAGGCACCCAATGCATGTACCTCTACAGATTGGTAGGTGTTACTATCCTCAGACGCCTATGGCAGGAGGTTAGGTGGTTTGGGTGGAGCTTCAGCCCTCAGTTCCCCGTTGTGGGTCAGTGAGGGCTCTGTTGAATAGGCAGAGATATCAGACCTGGGAAACTTGTCTTCCAGTTATTTGCTAAAACACTTACAGTCAGATCACTATCGGAATGCCTTTGCATTATAATAGTCACCTTGTTCCCTGTAGGGGTGAAAGCCCAAGACTGTGGATCACAAATGCTTGGCTAGAGCTGGTTCTGTATTTTTAGTCCAATTTCAGGAAGTCAGGGAAGGATTCTTGGTCCCTGGGTTTTTTGTAGCTGCCTCTTTCAGGCCAGGATAATGGGTTAGGAAAAGACAAAAGAAAGAAAGAAAGAAAGAAAAAAAAAAACCCACAGAGCACTTCACTCTCTGCCCCAGGAAATTCCAATGTTATTGAAGCCGCCTGGGGAGGGGAGGGGAGGGATCAGATAGATAGGAGAGAGTACACCAAGGAATATAGACAAAGTTACTTATCTTGCTTGGGATGACTGTTTTATCTGAGATTCTCAAGGGGCGTGTCGACCGTGTGCACCAGCTGGGTAGCGATTGCCCCCGAGGGTCAGGCCTGTGTCCTGTGCTTGTGCTCTCCCAGAAGCCATGGTTAGTTCCTCCACTCCCAGTCCAAAGTCCAGGGCCAAGTTTCCCCTGCTGGGATGCTGCACTCCTGGCTCCAAAATCAGTCGCTGCCTCCTGGTGACTTCTCCTTCTGTCAGCCGCATTGCTGCACTGCCTGCGTGCACTGGCTGGGCTTCCTCTGGGGTCACTTCAGGGGGCTAGGGCTGTGCCCTGTATTTGCGCCGTCTCAGGATGCCGTGCTCAGCCCTCCTGAGCCCAGTCCAAAGCCCGGCGCCAAGGTTTTCTGACTGGGACGCTGGCTCCAGGCTCCAAAAGCAGTTGTTGCTTCCCTGTGGTTGTTTGTTCTCTCGTTAGCCCCGTCAGTGTGCAGCCTGCTTGCGCTGGCTGAGTCTACGGAGGTTACCCCAGGGGGCTAGGGGTTAGGGCTGTGTCCCGTGCCTGCCCCACCTCAGCAAGCTGTAATCAGCCCTGCCACTCGGCACCAGGGAACCGCAGGGGCTCAAGGCTGTGGGGTGGGTCGTGGGTTCCAAAAGTGGTCGCTGGTTCAAGGCATAGCTTTTCACTCACCTGTCACTCAGGTCAACTCTTTAGATCTGTGTTTGATGGTCAGGGTGCATAGATTGTCATGTATGTGATCAATTCACTTGTTTTTCCAAGTCTTTGTTGCAAGACAGATCCAAGGTAGCGTCTGCCTAGTCAGCCATCTTGGCCCTGCGCTGGTCTTAGTTTTTGAGTTAGAATTTTGTTCTACATTTTTCTCGAGCTCTGTCTGGGACTCTCTGTTGTGATCCCTGTCAAAGCAGTCAGTGGTGGTAGCTGGATACCATCTCGTTGTACTGGACTCAGTCTGGTGGAGGCAGTGGTAGATGTGGTCCATTAGTCCTTTGTACTAACTTTCCCTTGTGTCTTTAGTTTTCTTCATTCTTCCTTGCTTCTGAAGTGGTGAGACCAGTGGAGTATCCTAGATGGCTGCTCACAGACTTTTAAGACCCCAGACGCTACTCATCAAAGTAGAATGTACAACATTTTCTTTATAAACTCTATTATGCCAATTGAACTAGATGTTCCCTGCGACCATGGTCCCCACCACCCTCAGCCCTGCAATTTGGTTCCTCAGGGAGTTTCGATGTGTCTATGGAGCTACCATGGCCTTGTGTTGTACAGGTTGTGCTGGCTTTTCCAGTATTGTGTACTGTCTTACCCTTCACCAAAGTTACCACTTACAAGTAGATTCATGTTATGGTAGTAAAAGTTTGGCAACTCTAAATGGCACAATCCATCTTCAATCTAAGATGGTCTAAAATTTCATTTTCTTGCAGATAGATTATCATAGAATTATTTTGTGAATACTGTTTTCAGAGTAAACATCCCAAATACCTATCTTTATGTGGTTATAAAAAAAAAAGGTCTTTACGAGCTTTTGGTTCATGATTGTTCTTTGTTTTACACTGGCCATTTGAAAGGTCTTTTGTTAGGAAGATACTTTCTATACTACTTCCTTCCCCTATGAACAGTTGATTCTTTTTATCTGCTGAGAGGTGGTTGTGAGAAACATCGCTGCACTTGTATAACTGGAAAACAAAAAAGGAGTTTTATTTTGTACAATTTATTTATTTATTTTGGTCCCTCTGAAATTAGGGGCATCATGAACACCCCAGGGCATTTGAAAACAAATTTCCTTTTTGGAGGCTTTGATGGCTATCGAATAGGCTGTGAATTTACCATGCTTCATAGCACTGAAGGAAACCCGTGTCTGCTGGTCCCGCCAGACATTTACACATTGTGTAATGCTGTCTCCACTTGCACTTCAAAGCAAGCATTGTCTCCTGGGTTTTCACTTAGCGTCTATTGCTGCTTCTCATTTATTTTGAGATAACAGTTCACTTCAAACTAGGTAATCTTCTGATCAGGAAAAAAAAAAAAAGCTAGCTTCTTTTCTTCATAGAACAAAACTTTTCTTTGAAGACATAGTTCAGTAAATCCAATGAATTTTGGGGCAGCATGATTTTTCATTGTTTGAGTACTACAATAAAAATATGAAAAAAAAATCTCTTTGCTATGTTTTTGGTACAAGATTTTGGTACAAGTTTAGAAAATCTATTCTGTACATTTAATATTTTGATGGTATTAATCCACAATCATCTTAGTTATATTGATGTAATTTCAACAAATGAGCTGTGGGTATGAAACAGCATAAAAGAAAGCTAAACAAAGAAACAAACTAACGTGGTTAATTTCTTGATGACGTGCTAAAGGAAATTAAAATATGTATTCAAGATGCTGTTTATTATATAGCAGATACAGAGAAATCTAATTTAGAAGTTTCAAGAAATCGTGAGATTAACTTTCAAAAGTGTGACTTGAAATCATGTTTTAGAAGATGACTCAGGTGGCTGTGGCTAGCTGGTCTCTGGTGATGGCGGTTTTGGGATCTCACTCAGAGCTGTCACTGTCTGTGAACCAATTCTTTTTCTTCAAGCTTAGTAAATAAAGCCAATTAAAAACAATCCTGTTTCTGATTGCAGAAAACGAACAAAAGCTCAAGCTTCTTTGCTTTCTTCATTCGAAGTATGAAAATGAAGTTCGTTAAAAGAGATGTTTTGAAATTCACAACTTTCTGATTCTTCTTGTTGTCTTCTGAAAATGTGAACGTCTAAGTATATATTTGTGCAGTGGTGGTTCAGTTGTAGAATTCTCACCTCCCATGCAGCAGACCTGGGTTCAATTCCCAGCCAATACACTGCATGCATAACTACCACCCATCTGTCAGTGCAGGGTTCCATGTTGCTATGGTACTGAATAGGTTTCAGTGGAGCTTCCAGACTAAGATGGACTAGGAAGAAAGGCCTAGTGATCTGCTTTCGAAAATCAACCAATGATAACCCTATGGACCACAATGGACTGATCTGCAATCGGTCATGGGGATGGTGCAGGACTACTCAGTGTTTTGTTCTATCGTGCATTGTGTTATCATGAGTTAGGGCTGACTTGATGGCAGCTAACAAAAATAAGTATATATTTATAATATATATATAAAATTTTGTGCAGCATATTTTGGAATTCATTGCAAGTCCACAAATACATCTAGTAAATTATCTATCTACACAATTATATAAATAAATTCTAAGTTCAAGTCTACACAAATGCCTTGTGGACTCCTGGCTGATGAAAATAAAAATATCAGCTAATAGTCAATTGGTTTTTTAGTTTGTAGAGTGGTTCTTCTTTCATCACATGATAGGATTCTTATAAGAGCCCTGTACAATAGATAGGGCATGTTATATAATCTCTGTTTTGAAAAG
This sequence comes from Elephas maximus indicus, assembly GCF_024166365.1. Classification (NCBI taxonomy): domain Eukaryota; kingdom Metazoa; phylum Chordata; class Mammalia; order Proboscidea; family Elephantidae; genus Elephas; species Elephas maximus. The sequence goes on from NC_064821.1 coordinate 144,182,056, forward strand.
AGGATAAATAACAACTAACGTATTTCAACTATAAGCCACACACTGTTTAAACATTTTGAAAATATTAACTTTCTTGGCAAAGCCCTATGAAGTGGACACTATTATTGTGCCCATTTTGTAGGTAAGAAAACTAAGACACGGAGAGGCTGAACGTCTCACCTAAGGTTAAATAGCTAGAAGTGGAGGAGATTCAAGTTGAGGAACAATTACTGCCCCTCATCATTTTACAGATGAGACACCTGAGACTTAGAAAGGTTAAGAAACTTCCCAAAGTCAAAAGCCTGAGTGAAAATTCCAACAATACCTGTCTGACTCTGAAATCTAAGCTACAACCATTTTATTACAGTGTTTACTGTAAACCCTTTTAACTGTTGTTAAAAATATACACCAATTTAACAATTTCTACATGTACATTTTAGTGACATTGATTACATTCTTCAAGTTGTGCAACTATTCTCACTCTCCTTTTCTGAATTGTTCCTCCCTAATTTTTTTTTCAATTAACATAAGCTCACCACCCCCTAAGTTTATTATCTGACCTTTCAAGTTGGTGTCATCAACTTGATCCCATATAGATTGTTCTTTAAAAGCACACAATGCTCAAGGCAAACATTCTTTACTAATTAAGCTAACCCATTATTTGGTTTACTCTGTGGGGCAGTTCTACTCTGTCCTATAGGGTTGGTATGAGTCAGAATTGACTCGACGGCACTGGGTTTGGCTTGGTTTTTTGGTATTGTTTGGTTTGAGAAGCTCTGGTTGCAGTGGTTAAGTGTTCGGCTGCTAACTGAAATGTCGGTGGTTCAAACCCACTAGCTACTGGACAGAGAAAAATATGGCACTATGCTTCCATAAAGATTACAGCCTTGGAAACCCTATGGGGAAGTTCTACTCTGTCCTATTCGGTCACTATGAGTCAGAATTAGTTTGAAGGCAACAAGGTTTTTTTCATTTTTTTTTGTTTTTGGTTGGTCTAAAGAAGATTTTATGGGATATTTTTATTTAAAGTTTAAAGATTACCTCAGGACAATAGTTTGGGGGTCATCCAGCCTCCATGGCACCAGAAATTCTGGATTCCATGATAATTTGAAGTTCTGTTTCACAATTTACCCCTTTTGATTAAGGTTCTTCTATAGATTCTTTGATCAAAACATTCAGTAATAGTAGCCGGACACCATTCAGTTCTATTCTCATGGCAAGTGAGGCAATTGTTAATGGGGGCAATTTAGCCATGTATTCCATTTCCTCTTCCTATTTCTGGTTCTCCCTTTTCCTCCATTCCTCCAGGAGAATAGAGACCAATTGTTGTGTGTTGCTGGTTTTTCATCTTTTGATGCCAAACAAAACCTGTTGCTGTCCAGTTGATTCTGACTCATAGCAACCCTATAGGACAGAGTAGAACTGTCCCTAGAGTTTCCAAGGAGCTTCTGGTGGATTCAAACTGCCGACCCTTTGGTTAGCAGCCATAACACTAGGTTTCCCCGGTGACATAGTGGTTAAGAGCTATGGGGCAGTTCTACTCTGTCCTTTAGGGTCACTGTGAGTCAGAATCAACTCAATGGCAATGGGTTTTTTGATTCGATGCCAGGATATTTAACTTAATGTTATTGTTTAATCCTAGCTGCTGTATACAAAATACATATTGGCTTCTTTCTCCTACTATATGATTTTTGAGTGTCTATTTCTATTTCAGCAGCTTTAATATTTGCAGACATCTTTTCCCAATGCCTTAATTTGGGTAGGTGGAAAAGTTTGCGATAGAATAGTCATAGTAGGAAGAGTATAAGATGCAATGTGTATAGAAAGGTACCAGAATCACTGCAAAAACATTTTCAAAATGAATCTGCAGAAGCCTCTAAACAGATCTACCATATCAGAGTGGGGTGGTAGGGGCTGTCAAAAGGAAAGAGCCTAGGCTTTTGTAATTTCAGAAAGATTCCTCAAGTGAACTTGACACTAAGCTCCAATCCAAATCCATTGCTGTCAAGGCAATTCCAACCCATAGTGACACAATAAGACAAAGTAGAACTGCCCCATAGAATTTCCCAGGGGGCGATCTTTACGGAAGCAGATTGCCACACTTTCTCCTGCTGAGCCACTGGTGGGTTGAACTTCTAACTCTTGGTTGGCAGCCTAATGCTTAACTACTGCCCCACCAGGGCTCCTTCTACTAAACTCCAACCTGTTGAAAACTGCAAGCAGCCTCTTCTCTACACTCTGAAAAACTGTTGAGAGCCCTTCTTGAAAAACATTTCATAGTCTGAGTCGGAATCAACTTGACAGCACTGGGTTTGGTTGGTTTTTAGTCTAGATTAAAAAAACAACCAAAAAAAATCGTTGTGATCTAGTTAATTCTGATTCATAGCGACCCTATAGGACAGAGTAGAGCTGCCCCATAGGTTTCCAAGGAAGCAAATCTTTACAGAAGCAGGCCACCACCTATTTCTCCCTCCAGGCAGCCGGTGAGTTCAAACTACTGACCTTTAGGTTAGCAGCTGAGTGCTTAACCATTGTACCACCAGGGCTCCTTATAGTGTAGATATTATCTGAGAATTACAAAGTATGATGATACAGTTGTCTTCTTCGATTTGGATAATGCACTTTATCATTAATTTGGGCAGCGTTATCACGCTGCCTGTGATCTTCTAAAATCTGTAGGACTCCGGTTTTCTTTACTTGGACCACAGTTCAGACAGGCCTCCCCCTTTATGTTCCTCTCTATTAAATGTCATCTTTGTTTGGGTTCATTATTCTTGTGCGTCAGGCTCTTTTTTTTTTTTTCAATCCAGATTCAGTAATTCAATGTATTAGCTATCTCTTCTTCTCTTATTAATGTTGGTGATTTAAAAATAAATTTGAACCAGGTGAGGCTAAATGTTAAAATTTGTGTAAAAGACCTCATTCTGGGAAAACACTGACTAATAGTATCTATCCATATTATTTGGATGTGGTTGTTCAATCAGCTATTAAGATTCTTGACAATGCCATTACCTAGTAATGGTTAAGGACACAGGCCTCAAGTCAGACAAACATGGGTTCAAATCCTGATGCTGCTACAGACAAGTTGCATAACCCTTTGAGTCTTGGTTTCTTCCACTGAAAAATGAGGAAATAATTCTAATCTCAAAGGATTGTTGTAAAGATTAATTAAGATCATATATGTATATATATTTACATATACATATTTCTCCTCTAGAATAGTACCTGACATACAATAATTATTCAACAGATGATAACTATTATTATTGATATTATTATCCATGAATATATTGTGATTTGGAATCGACTCGATGGCAGTGGGTGGATTTGTATTGTAAGAGCTTTTTTTTTTTTTTTTTTTATCAATTTATATCTGTCTTTCTACACCAGCCTAATATCTCACCAAAAATATAATGAGGTGCATATGATTTAGTTTACTTTGTGGATCCTCGATAAGCTACTGGTATTTATGTCTCTTATTCTCAAATTAATCTAACACACGGTATTAATATGTTCATGTTTTTCAGTTTGTAAAACCTTCGAACAAGTTCTTATGTTTCTCTACATGATGAAATAAATATAGGTAATGTAAACCCACGTGATGTACACCCTAAGTACCGCCTGCTGTTGTTCAGAACCCAGAACTAAATAGTTGAAGAAGTGAGGTTGTGTTCATGCCTTTAGTTGTGAAAGGTCAAACTGGCTTTATTTTTCTTTAGCTACTACTTTCTTAAACTTTTCAGAAAGTTTGTTTCCTCATGGAGTTTAGTGACATGAACTAGAAAGTTTAGACTGCTGCCAAGAAGTCAGAAGGAATAAAATGAAAGAAATTTTACTGAGGGCAAGAAAGAGAATTACGAGAATACGGTTTGTGTATTTTGTTGTTATTAGGTTCCATCGAGTCAGCTCTGACTCACAGCAGCTGGATGTACAACAGAACGGAACACTGCCCAGTCCTGCGCCATCCTCACCACTCCTCTTATGCTTGAGCCCATTGTTTTAGCCACTGTGTCAATCCATCTCCTTGAGGATCTTCCTCTTCCTGGCTGCCCCTCTATTTTATCAAGTGTGATGCCCTTCTCCAGGGACTGATCCTTCTTTTTTTGTTGTTGTTGTTTATTTTTTTATTTTTAATGTGCTTTAAGTGAAAGTTTACAAATCAAGTCAGCCTCTCATACAAAAATTTATATACTCCTAATTGCTCTCCCCCGAATAAGACAGCACACTCCTTCCCTCCACTCTCTCTTTTCACGTCCATTTAGCCAGCTTCTGACCCCCTCTACCCTCTCATCTCCCCTCCAGACAGGAGATGCCAACATAGTCTCATGCATCTACTTCATCCAAGAAGCTCATTCTTCACCGGTGTCGTTTTCTATCCAATGTTGTTGTTGTTGTTAGGTGCCGTCGAGTTGGTTCCGACTCACAGCGACCTTATGCACAACAGGACGAAACACTGCCGGTCCTGAGCCATCCGTACAATCGTTGTTCTGCTTGAGCTCACTGTTGCAGCCACTGTGTCAATCCACCTTGTTGAGGGTTTCCTCTTTTCCGCTGACCCTGTACTCTGCCAAGGATGATGTCCTTCTCCAGAGACTCATCCCTTCTGACAACATGTCCAAAGTATGTAAGACACAGTCTCGCCATCCTTTCCTCTAAGGAGCATTCTGGCTGCACTTCTTCCAAGACAGAGTTGTTCGTTCTTTTGGCAGTCCACGGTATATTCAATATTTTTCTCCAACACCACAATTCAAAGGCGTCAACTCTTCTTCGGTCTTCCTTATTCATTGTCCACCTTTCACATGCATATGATGTGATTGAAAATACCATGGCTTGCGTCAGGTGCACCTTAGTCTTCAGGGTGACATCTTTGCTCTTCAACACTTAGAAGAGGTCCTTTGCAGCAGATTTGCTCAATGCAATGCATCTTTTGATTTCTTGACTGCTGTTTCCATGGCTGTTGATTGTGGATCCACGTAAAATGAAATCCTTGACAACTTCAATCTTTTCTCCGTTTATCATGATGTTGCTGATTGGTCCAGTTGTGACGATTTTTGTTTTCTTTATGTTGAGATGCAATCCATACTGAAGGCTGTGGTCTTTGATCTTCATTAGTAAGTGCTTCAAGTCCTTTTCACTTTCAGCAACCAAGGTTGTGTCATCTGCACAATGCAGGTTGTTAGTGAGTCTTCCGCCAATCCTGATGCCCCGTTCTTCTTCATATAGTCCAGCTTCTTGTATTATTTGTTCAGCATACAGATTAAATAGGTATGGTAAAAGAATACAACCCTGATGCACACCTTTCCTGACTTTAAACCAATCAGTATCCCCTTGTTCTGTCCGAACAACTGCCTCTTGATGTATGTAAAGGTTCCTCATGAGCACAATTCAGTGTTCTGGAATTCCCATTCTTTACAATGTTGTCCATAATGTGTTATGATCCACACAGTCAAATGCCCTTGCATAGTCAATAAAACAGGTAAACATCCTTTCTGGTATTCTCTGCTTTCAGCCAGGATCCATCTGACATCAGCAATGATATCCCTGGTTCCACGTCCTCTTCTGAAACCGGCCTGAATTTCTGGCAGTTGCCTGTCAATACAGTGCCGCAGCCGTTTTTGAATGATCTTCAGCAAAATTTTGCTTTCATGTGATACGAATTATATTGTTCTATCATTCCCACATTTGGTTGGATCACCTTTCTTGGGAATAGGATAAAATATGGATCTCTTCCAGTCAGTTGGCCAGGGAGCTGTCTTCCATATTTCTTGGCATAGACCAGTAAGCACCTCCAGCGCTGCATCTGTTTTTTGAAACATCTCAATTGATATTCCATCAATTCCTGGAGCCTTGTTTTTTGCCAATGCCTTCAGAGCAGCTTGGACTTCTTCCTTCAGTACCATCGGTTCCTGATCATTTGCCACCTCTTGAAATGGTTGAACATCGACTAATTCTTTTTGGTATAATAACTCTGTGTATTCCTTCCATCTTCTTTTGATGCTTCCTGCATCGTTTAATATTTCCCCCATGGAATCCTTCACTATTACAACTTGAGGCTTGAATTTTTTCTTCAGTTCTTTCAGCTTGAGAAATGCCGAGCGTGTTCTTCTCTTTTGGTTTTCCATCTCCACCTCTTTGCACATGTCGTTATAATCTTAACTTTGTCTTCTCGAAACGCCCTTTGAAACCTTCTGTTTAGTTCTTCTACTTCATCAATTCTTCCTTTTGCTTTAGCTGCTTGACGCTCAAGAGCAAGTTTCAGAGTCTCCTCAGACATCTGTCTTGGTCTTTTCTTTGTTTCCTGTCTTTTCAGTGACCTCTTGCTTTCTTCATGGATGATGTCCTTGATGTCATTCCACAACTCATCTGGTCTTCGGTCACTAGTGTTTAATGCGTCAAATCTATTCTTCAGATAGTCTCTAAATTCAGGTGGGGCATAGGCAAGATCATATTTTGGCTCTCATGGACTTGGTCTGATTTTCTTCAGTTTCAGCTTGAACATGCATATGAGCAATTGATGGTCTGTTCCACAGTCGGCCCCTGGCCTTGTTCTGACTGATGATATTGAGCTTTTTCATCATCTCTTTCCACAGATGTAGTCAATTTGATTTCTGTGTGTTCCATCTGGCGAGGTCCATGTGTATAGTTGCTGTTTATGTTGGTGAAAGGGGGTATCTGCAATGAAGAAGTCATTGGTCTTGCAAAATTCTAACATTGGATCTCTTGCATTGTATCTATCACCAAGGCCATATTTCCAACTACTGACTCTTCTTCATTTCCAACTTTCGCATTCCAATCACCAGTAATTAGCAGTGCATCTTGATTGCATGTTTGATCAATTTCAGACTGCAACAGCTGATAATAATCTTCTATTCCTTCATCTTTGGCCCTAGTGCTTGGTGTGTAAATTTGAATAATAGTCATATTAACTGGTCTTCCTTGTCGGGGTATGGATATTATCCTATCAGTGACAGCGTTGTACTTCAGGATACATCTTGAAACATTCTTTTTGACAGTGCATGCAACACCATTCCTCTTTGAGTTTTCATTCCCAGCACAGTAGACTATATGATTGTCTGATTCAAAATGACCAATACCAGTCCATTTCAGCTCACTAATGCCTAGGATATCCTTTTCATTTTTGACAATTTCCAGTTTTCCTAGATTCATACTTTATACATTCCAGGTTCTGATTATTAATGGATGTTTGCAGCTGTTTCTTCTCATTTTGAGTCGTGCCACATCAGCAAACGAAGGTCCCGAAAGCTTTACTCCATCCACATCATTAAGGTCGACTCTACTTTGAGGTGGCAGCTCTTCCCCAGTCATTTTTTCTATCCAACAGTCCTGTCCAAACCCTGTCTGAAGAGTTGGCTTTGGGAGTGGTTCCTCTCTTGGGCTAACAGAAGGTCTGGGGACCATGACCTCTGGAGTCCTTCTAGTCTGAGTCATACCATTAAGTTTGGTCTTTTCATGTGAATTTGGGGTCTGCATCCCACTGCTCTCCTGCTCTCTCAGGGATTACCTGTTGTGTTCCCTGTCAGGGCAGTCATCAGTTGTAGCCGGGCACCATCTAGTTCTTCTGGTCTCAATATGATGTATTCTCTGGTTTATGTGGCCCCTTCTGTCTCTTGGGCACATAATACCTTGCGTCTTTGGGGCTGTTCATTCTCCTTTGCTCCAGGTGGGTTGAGACCAATTGATGCACCTTAGATGGCTGCTTGCTAGCGTTTAAGACCCCAGATGCCGCTTTCCAAAGTGGGATGCAGAATATTTTCTTAATAGATTTTATCATGTCAATTGACTTAGATGACCCCCAAAACCATTGTCCCCAACCCCCCACCCCTGCTACGCAGGCCTTTGAAGTGTTCAGTTTATTCAGGAAACTTCTTTGCTTTTGGTTTAGTCCGGTTGTGCTGACCTCTCCTGTCCTTCGTGATATCTTTCCCTTCACCTAAAAGAGTTCTTATCTACTATCTAATTAGTGAAAGCCCCTCTTCCTCCCTCCCTTCTCACTCTTGTAATCACCAAAGAATATTTTCTTCTCTGTTTAAGCTGTTTCTTGAGTTCTTCTTATAGCGGTCTCATACAATATTTGCCCTTTGGCAACTGACAAATTTCACTCAGCATAATGCCTTCCAGTTTCCTCCATGTTATGAGATGTTTCATGGATTCATCATTGTTCTTTATCATTGCATAGTATTCCATTGTGTGAATGTACCATAATTTATCCATTCATCCATTGATGGGCATCTTGGTTGCTTCCATCTTTTTGCTATTGTAAACAGTGCTGCAATGAACATGGGTGTGCATATACCTGTTCGTGTAAAGGCTATTTCTCTGGGATATATTCCAAGGAGTGAGGTTGTTGGATCCTGTGGTAGTTCTATTTCTGGCTTTTTTAGGAAGTGCCAAATTGATTTCCAAAGTGGTTGTACCATTATACAGCCCCACCAGCACTGTATAAGTGTTTCAGTCTCTCCACAACCTCTCCAACATTTATTATTTTGTGTTTTTTGAATTAATGGCAGCCTTGTTGGAGTGAGACTGAATCTTAGTGTAGTTTTGATTTGCGTTTCTCCAATGGCTAATGATTGTGAGCATTTCCTCGTGTATCTGTTAGCTACTTGAATGTCTTCTTTAGTGAAGTGTCTGTCCATATCTTTTGCCATTTTTTAATTGGGTTATTTGTCTGTTTGTAGTTGAGGTTTTGCAGTATCATGTAGATTTTAGATATTAGGCCCTGATTGGAAATGTCATAGCTAAAAAATTTTTCCGTATCTGTAGGTAGTCTTTTTACTCTTTTGGTGAAGTCTTTAGATAAGCATAGGTGTTTGATTTTTAGTAGCTCCCAGTTATTTAGTTTCTTTTCGGTACTGTTAGTAATGTTTTGTGTGCTGTTTAAGCCATGTATTAGGGCTTCTAACGGCGTCCCTCTTTTTTCTTCCATGATCTTTATTGTTTTAGACTTTGTATTTAGGTCTTTGATCCATTTTGAGTTAGTTTTTATGCATGGTGTGAGGTATGGGTCTTGTTTCATTTTTTTGCAGATGGATATCCAGTTATGCCAGCACCATTTCTTAAAGAGACTGTCTTTTCCCCATTTAACTGACTTTGAGCCTTTGTCAAGTATCAACTGCTCATATGTGGATGGATTTATATCTAGATTCTCAATTCTGTTCCATTGGTCTATGTATCTGTTGTTGTACCAGTACCAGGCTGTTTTGACTACTGTGGCAGTATAATAGGTTCTAAAATCAGGTAGGGTGAGGCCTCCCACTTTATTCTTCATTTTCAGTAATGCTTTACTTTTCCGGGACCTCTTTCCCTTCCATATGAAGTTGGTGATTTGTTTCTCCATCTCATTAAAAAATGCCATTGAAATTTGCATCAGAATTGCATTAGATGGCTTTTGGTAGAATAGACATTTTTACAATGTTAAGTCTTCCTATTCATGAGCAAGGTGTGTTTTTCCACTTAAGTTTGTCTCTTTTGGTTTCTTGCAGTAGTGTCTTGTAGTTTTCTTTGTATAAGTCTTTTACATCTCTGGTAAGATTTATTCCTCAGTATTTTATCTTTTGGGGGGCTACTGTAAATGGTATTGATTTTGTGATTTCCTCTTCAATGTTCTTTTTCTTGTAGAGGAATCCAACTAATTTTTGCATGTTGATCTTGTATACTGATTCTCTGCTGAACTCTTCTATTAGTTTCAGTAGTTTCTTGAGGGTTCCTCAGGGTTTTCTGCGTATATGATCACGTCATCTGCAAATAGAGATAGTTTTACTTCTTCCTTACCAATCTGGATGTCCTTTATTTCTTTATCTAGCCTAATTGCTCTGGCTAGGACCTCCAGCACAATGTTGAATAAGAGCAGTGATAAAGGGCATCCTTGTCTGGTTCCCGCTCTCAACGGAAATGCTTTCAGACTCTCTCCATTTAGGAAGATGTTGGCTATTGGCTTTGTGTAAATGCCCTTTATTATGTTGAGGAATTTTCCTTCTATTCCTATTTTGCTGAGATATTTTATCATGAATGGGTGTTGAACTTTGTCAAATGCCTCTTCTGCATCAATTGGTAAGATCATATGGTTCTTGTCTTTTGTTTTATTTGTGTGATGGATTACATTAATTGTTTTTCTGCATAAAAAAAAAAAAATCCCTGCATAAAAAGCTGGTATGAATCCCAGTTGGTCATGGTGAATTATTTTTTTGATGCGTTGTGGAATTTTGTTGGCTAGAATTTTCTCGGGGATTTTTGCATCTAAGTTCATGAGGGAAATAGGTCTGTAATTTTCTTTTTTTTGTGGTGTCTTTACCCGGATTTGGTATCAGGGATATGGTGGCTTCATAGAATGAGTTTGGGAGTATTCGATCCTTTTCTACGCTTCGAAATACCTTTAGTAGTAGTTGTGTTAACTTTTCTCTGAAAGTTTGGTAGAACTCTTCAGTGAAGCTGTCCGGTCAGGGCTCTTTTTTTGGTGGGAATTTTTTGATTACCTTTTTAATCTCTTCTTTTGTTATGGGTCTATTTAGTTGTTCTACCTCTGTTTGTGTTTGTTTAGGTATGTAGTGTGTTTCTAGGAATTCATCCATTTTTTCTAGGTTTCAAATTTGTTAGAGTACAATTTTTCATAATAATCTGATATGATTCTTTTAATTTCAGTTGTCTTTTGTAATATTGCCCATCTCATTTCTTATTTGGGTTATTTGGTTCCTTTCCTGTTTTTGTTATGTCAGTTTGACAAACAGTTTATCAATTTTGTTAATTTTTTTCTAAGAGCCAGCTTTTGGTCTTGTTAATTCTTTCAATTATTTTTGTTTTCTATTTCATTTAATTCTGTGTTGGTTTTCACTATTTGTTTTCTTCTGGTGCCTGAGGGTTTCTTTTGTTGCTCTCTTTCAATTTGATCAAGTTAAAGGGATCATTCTTTGATTTTGGCCCTTTCTTCTTTTTGTATGTGTGCATTTATTGATATAAATTGACCTCTGAGTACTGCTTTTGCTGTGTCCCAAAGGTTCTGATAGGAAGTATTTTCATTCTCATTGGATTCTATGAATTTATTCCATCCTTAATGTCTTCCATAACCCAGTCTTTTCTGAGCAGGGTATTGTTCAGTTTCCAGGTGTTTAATTTCTTTTCCCTGCTTTTTCTGTTATTGATTTCTACTTCTATGGCCTTATGGTCAGAGAAGGTGCTTTGTAGTATTTTGGATTCTGCTAAGGCTTGCTTTATGACCTAATATGTGGTCTATTCTACAGAATGTTCCATGTGCACTAGAAAAGAAAATATACTTGACTGGTGTTAGGTGGAGTGTTCTGTATATGTCTATAAGGTCAAGTTGGTTGATTGTGACATTTTGATCTTCTGTGTCTTTATTGAGCTTCTTTCTGGATGTCCTGTCCTTCACCGATAATGGTGTGTTGAAGTCTGCTAATATAATTGTGAAGCTGTCTATCTCACTTTTCAGTGCTGTTAGAGTTTGTTTAATATATCTTGCAGCCCTGTCATTGGCTGCACAGATATTTAATATGATTATATCCTCCTAGTGTATTGTCTTTTTAATCATTATATAGTGTCCTTCCTTATCCTTTGTGGTGGATTTAACTTTAAATTCTATTTTTCAGAAATTAATATTGCTACTCCCGCTCTTTTTTGATTGTTGTTTGCTTGATATATTTTTTTCCATCCTTTGAGTTTTAGTTTGTTTGTGTCTCTAAGGCTAAGGTGTGTTTCTTGTGGGCAGCATATAAATGGATCCTGTTTTTTAATCCATTCTGCCACTCTCTGTCTCTTTATCGGTGCATTTAGTCCATTTACATTCAGGGTAATTATGGATAGGTATGAATTTAGTGCTGTAATTTTGATGTCTATTTTGTGTGTTGTTGACAGTTTCTTTTTCCCACTTAATTTTTTTGTGCTGCGTAGTTTATCTTTATATATTGCCTTTTCCTCTTCTTCATTTTTGTTGATTTTGTTTCTGCTGAGTCTCTATTTTTTTCTTGTATTTTATTATGATGTGTAGGATAGTTTGTCTCCTTTGTGGTTACCTTAATATTTACTCCTATTTTTCTAAATTGAAACCTAACTTTTTTTTTTTTTATATTGCCTTGTCTTCCTCTCCGTATGAAAGATTTATGACTACATTTTGTAGTCCCTTTTTATTGCTTTAATATTGTCTCCTTTTAAATAATAACATTGCTGTTTCTCTGTTTTGAGTGTTTTTTTACCTTGATTTATTTTTGTGATTTCCCTGTTCGGATTGACGTCTGATTGCTCTGTTCAGTGGGTTGGTACCCGATATTATTGATTTTCTAACCAAAGAGCTCCCTTCAGTATTTCTTGTAGTTTTGGTTTGGTTTTTACAAATTCCCTAAACTTCTGTTTATCTAGAAATGTCCTAATCTCACCTTCATATTAAGAGACAGTTTTGCTGGATATATGATTCTTGGCTGGCATTTTTTTCCTTCAGTGCTTTATATAAGTCATCCCACTGCCTTCTTGCCTGCATGATTTCTGCTGAGTAGTCTAAGCTTATTCTTATTGATTCTCCTTTGTAGGTGACTTTTCATTTTTCCCTTGCTGCTCTTAAAATTCTCTCTTATCTTTGGTTTTGGCAAGTTTGATTATAATAAGTCTTGGTGACTTTCTTTTAAGATCTACCTTATGTGGAGTTTGATGAGCATCTTGGATAGATATGTTCTTATCTTCCATGATATCAGGGAAGTTTTCTGCCAACAAATCTTCAACAATTTTCTCTGTATTTTCTGTTATCCCTCCATGTTCTGGTACTCCAATTACTTGTAGGATATTTCTCTTGATAGAGTCCCACATGATTCTTAAGGTTTGTTTATTTTTTTTAAAGTTCTTTCATCTGATTTTTCTTCAAATATATTGGTGCCAAGTGCTTTAAGTTCACCAATTCTCCCTTACACTTGCTCAGTTCTGTTCCTCTTTCTATTGATTTGTCTAATTCTGTAATTTTATTGTTAATCTTCTGAATTTCTGATTGCTGTCTGTCCATGAATTCTTGCAGCTCATTAAATTTTTCATTATGTTCTTGAATAACCTTTTTAATTTCTTCAGCTGCTTTCTCTGTGTGTTCCTTGGCTTGTTCTGCATATTGCCTGATTTTCTTCCTGATGTCTTGAAGGGTTCTGTGTATTAATCTTTTGTATTCTGCATCCGGTAATTCCAGGAAGACACTTTCATCTAGAATGCCCCTTAATTCTTTGTTTTGAGAGCTTGTTCAAGCGACCATGGTGTCTCTTTATGTGATTTGATATTTACTGTTATCTCCAAACCATCTATAAGTTATTGTATTAGTTTATTTTATGTTTGCTTACTGTATCCCAGCTTCTTCCTTTGTTTTGTTTTGATACGCCCAAATGGGGTGCTTCATTGACTAGCTTATTTTCACATTTGAAGCTCTGATGTACTGTCACCGGATGGCTAGAGCTGTTATCAGGTATATTATTCTAGAAGTCCATTCGGTTTTCTTGTATGGATTCAGGTCAGGTGTCCAGGTAGCTGATCATCAAGTGTGTGATATAGGTTCTTTCCTACAGACTTAGAGGGGCAGGGGTGGTTGCTCTAGGTACCAGTATCTGGTTGCTGCAGGGGGTTATGCTCTGAAAAAAGCAGGGGACTGAGAACCATCCCCTAAGTGTCTCTGAGGAATGTGCATCCTTCTTCTCTAGCACTTACCTGTGGGTGCGTTCTGCAGACGGACCATGGACACCCAAATTTTTTGATTGTAAGGACTGGGAGGTACCAATTATCCCTGGACCCCTGTCATGGGTGGCTGAGTGGAGCCACCAGTCCTTAGACCACTGATGTGGATAGGTGAGGACCCTATTTAATAGGCAAGAGGCGTCAAACATCAAACCCCCACCTCTCCACTGCACAGCTGGAACAGTTATAGTCTACCAATAAGGGCCTATTCTCCTGAAATAGGCCCACGCAGGTCCATGCAGGGGGAAAGGTACTCAAAGTCCATGGACCATTTATGCCTGGAGATGAGCTGCTTCTATCTTGAGCTCCCCAGATTAGTGGAGCTGGCAAATTATCTTTTCCCCCAGTTGCTAATTTATTCCTTCTCCAAGGCTGGGAGGATGGCTCTAGTCACTCAGCAGAGCCTATCTCAGCTGCTGAAGCTGGCTTAAGGGTAGGGGGCGTGGTAAAATATATGCAAGTACTTAGTTTTACCAAGAACACCGTTCTTCTCTGGTTCTGGAGGTGTAAGTAGGCTGTTTCACTGGCTGCTTCTTCCTTAGGAAACTGCAGCCAAACACTAGTACCAGTCCGCTGCAGCCAATCCCAGGAATGGTGCCTGAGGACTCGCAGCAATTCAGGTCCAGGAACCAGTCTCTGCTTCTGAGCCATCTCTTCCTCCCCCTGCTGCTCAGTTCATTTTCTAACTTTGCCTTTGATGTTCAGGGCTCCTAGCTTCTCATAAATATAATTGTTTCACTTGTTTTTTCAGGTCTTTGTTGTAAAAGGGCTCACCAGAAATGTCTGTCTATTCCGCCATCTTGGCCCCGCCTCCCTGGACTGATCCTTCATGATAACATCCAAAGTACATGAGACAAGTCTCGCCATCGTTGGTTATAAGAAGCATTCTGTCTACTTTTGAGACAGATTTGTTCTTTTGTGTGTTTTATTCAATAATTACTTTTGCACAATGTTATGTTTTGCTATGGGAGGGTAATGATGAAAAATTAAAGCTATAAAAGTAAAGATTTATTTTGGGTTAAATATGACTTTATTACTTTTGACTAATGACTAGACATACTGAAGAATGTTTATGTGATCTACAGAGGAAGTCCACTCCCCCCATGGATATTGTCTTATGGAAGTATATCACCAGCTTTTCTTCTGTGGTGTCACTGAGTGGACTCAAACTGCCAACCCTTTGGCTTGTAGCAAGGTACAAACACCCAGGAACCTTTCTACTAAGGAAGTTTGAGTGGGTTTCTGAGTAGGCAGATAAGCAGAAATCCCTGGTCTATATTTTTATTTTCCTTTTTGTAGTTTCTAAAATAACATTAGTTCTAAGATATCTAATAACTGCATGAAAATATATCTTAATTTGTTATACGCACACTATGTAACATTTACCATCAATTTAGACTTCAGGAATAAGGTTCAGTGATTTTAAAACTCATAGTGCCTGTGACACAGGGAACCACTGGCATTATTAACTTTCAAATCAGTGTAGAGAACAGAAGAATGTTTTAACAAAAGAGCTAATGGCTGTTTTCTTTAACCTATGGCTGAAATAATTAAAAAGCCTCACCTTTTCATCTGACACTAAAAGTTCAATGGAGAATCTGACTTTTTTTTATATCTGAGTTTCGCAAATGTGTAATAGGTTTTTCACTTTTATTTTTCTTTTCTTAAATAGATGTTCTTCAGGGCAGGAGTGATATGAGTCTTATTATTTAACATTTATTATTAACACTGGCAACAGACTCAGCTCTACGTTGAATATCACAGAGTAGGAAGAATCCCTTCTCGGTGGGCATAGTTTATAAATAAGGCAAACAAAACCCCAGTATTAAGAGATAATTATCCATGATTTGACGCAAAAGTACATAGAACACTACACAACGACCGTGTTCTTCCAGGATGTATCTTAACAAACAAAAATAGAAGCAAAAGTCTGATACACCCTGGTGCTGTCATCTGGAATGCCGGTGAAACAACCTCCTAAAGCTCAGTTAAAAGGCACAGCTGAATCGAACACAAAGAGAAACCCACAGACTTGTGGCTGTTACTGTTCCTTCCATGAAGCTTTATCTCAGGAATATGATGATTTAAAAGCAGATGTGATTTCCCTAACGCTGCTACGGTTTCGACCACCCAGCTATTTTGCTCCTTTGTGATTTTGAATGAATTATTGATAAGAAATACTTCAAAGGTGTGCTAAAAAATTCTTTTACATTTAACATTTATAAAACACATGGAGGGAAAAAGAAAACCACTGTCAATATTTCTCTCAGACTAAACAATAACAAAGTGCCTTCAGGATTCATTTTAATGAGAAATGCTAGTGTGGCTCAGTGGAAATCTCAGGACAGGCAGTGCACACTGGAAAATTAATTATCGCTTCACAGCCAGGCAAATACATAAGGCTTATGGCGGCATTGGAAAAAATAAATATTCTTTTAATAAGTGATACTGGCTTATTTTCTCAAAGGTAACATCAAACTTTAAATGTAGAAGTTCACATATATTTAGGAAAGGATTCCAAAACAAGGGCTTGCTTGGATTTTCCTGCTACTATTTTCAGATGTTTGCGCAAGATTTCCTCAAAGTAAGGCACACTGATCCCTCACTCTTGTCCACGGTTAGAGAACAGGGTTATAATTACCGACAGCATTTTATCTAAGCCTGACTCTGATATGTGCTGGTGGAGACATTGACTTTCATGATGGTTTTATGGATCGATGATTCAGGTAGTTCTCCAGATAGCTCTGCTGGGTTCCCGGGGCCCTGTTTGCAAGTCAAAGCCGCATCTCCTCCTTCCCTAGGTAGAATTTCTCAGCTCAAGGATTCACTTCTTAGCTGCCTCCAGCTCATGCAAGTTGGCAGCTGACAGGGCAGAGCTGGTAATGCAACTGAAGTCTTCAAAGCAGCAGGTGATAAGAGACGCTGGGATTTTAACAACATAGTGAATTAATTCACAAACTCACTGAGCAAAAATGACAACTTTGGTAAAAATTTCCAGTTGCAATTAGAAGGGAACAGCATTGTTTTACAGGATAAAGGTATTAGTCCTGATTCTTGTAATGTAATGTGTAGCATACTGGTATCTTTGAGGAAAAGCCAGTTTCTGGATGTGTGAATCTGCCCGTGACCAACTCCTGAAATGGATGCAAATTAAAAGGAGTGATTTCTGTGATAGTGAAGCACGCTGTAGCGTAGCCTCTGAAAGTGGGTCCCTAAGAGGGGACTGGCATCGTTTCAGAATTTTATTTTGCCTGAACTCTTATTCAAAAGCAAGATAACCATCCCTTGTTGAAATGTATCCCAAATTTTATTGTATTTTGAATTTATTCAGGCTGAACACATGATCTTCATTCTCTACACAACCTTGTAACTATTTCAATGACTGCCTTCAAAATCAACACGTTTGTGACAAGTCTAATTCCTGAGTTCATTACACGAAAGGAATTCATACCTGGTACATCTGTCCCCCCCCCCGCCCGGAAAAAAAAATTTCTAACAGAAGAAACACAGTTTTAAATTTCTGAAACTACTTTTAGAAAAATAAATTCCACTTTTTTTAGGATTTGGTTGGAATTATCAACAGTATTTTCAAAAAGGAAACTGAGTGTGTATGTTAATGTCTTTTAAAAATTGTGTGCTATCATTTTCTCTTTCAGATTAAGCTACTAAAGGTAATCAGTAAAATCTGTTGTTGTTGCCTGTAGAATGTATTATGTATACACGGCTAATCAAACAAAAGGAAAAATACTATTTGATGATAATAGAGGTGATAGGTATAATGATAAAAGACTCTTTCTTTCAGATCACTGACTTACCCGGCAATGATGTATTCATTCAATACAATGAATATTCAATGTATTTTAATAAATATTCATTGAACACCTGTGCTAGGCCCCAGGGATATTAAGATGAGACAGATTCAGTATTGGATACTTACCACGGTAGATTGCAGTATTGTTCTCAAATATTTGCTCTCCTTCCTGTAAGAGGATTATACCTTTCTGCCTGAGACCGTGTACCTTATAATGTGTCATGTGGGAGGAATATAACTTCCCCACACTTGGCCATGTGAATGACTTTTAGCCAATGGCATGTGAGTTGTTAGGTGCCGTCGAGTTGATTCTGACTCATACAAACCCTATGGGACAGAGCAGAATTGCCCCATAGGGTTTCCAAAGAGCGCTGGTGGATTTGAACTGCTGACCTTTTGGTTAGCAGCTGAACTCTTAGCCACTACGCCACCAGACTTAAAAGGTATTTGTGTTTCCATCAGCATTGTTGCTGTTTTCCCTTTGCTGTGAGAGCTCTGTGTCTCAAAACAGGGCTGCTGGTGGTGCAAATGGTTAATGCACTTGCTGTTAACTACAAGGTTGGCAGTTCGAGTCCTCCCGGAGGTGCTTCTAAGAAAGGCCTGGCAATCTACTTCCAAAAAAATCAGCCATTGAAAACCCTATGGAGTACAACTCTACTCTGACACACGAGGGATTGCCATGAGTTGGGGTTGACTCAACAGCAATTGTTTTTCTTTTTTTGCTAGCCCTAAACATATTACTAAACCTAATCTAAGGAGCTTTGGTGGCAAAATGCTCAAGTGCCTCGCTGCTAACCAAAAGACTGGTGGTTTGAACCCACCCAGCGGCACTGCAGGAGAAAGACCTTGCGATCTGCTTCTATAAAGATTACAGCCTAGAAAACTCTATGGGGTATTTCTACTCTGTCATATGGGGTTGCTGTGGGTTGAAACCAACTGGATGGCACCTGATAACAACAACTCTAATCTAAGATCTAGAATGAGAAGATGGAACAAAGCCACATAAGTTGACCTACAGCTGTCAATGTGCAACATGTTTGTTGTTGTGGGCCACTGAAATTTTGAAGATGGTTGTTGTTGTTTTACCACAGTGAAGTTGGCTAAAACGCTTCACACAGAGTTAGACTACTATATATTAACTCCAATTAATTAATAATTAATTTTAATTAATTAATAATTAAAAATTCTGATAGTCTTCTCAGAAATTAATGACCAAAAAAAAAAAAAAAAAGAGAGTTCTAGTCCAAGAGTCCTGCAAGCTAAAGAAATGCACCAGTCCGGAGACTGGCTGTGAGCAGACTCAAAACAAAACAAAAACAAAAATTAAACCTGTTACAATCGAGTTGATCCCAATTTATAACAACCCTACATGATAGAGTAGTACTGCCCCATAGGTTTTTCAAAGCTGTAATATTTACAGAAGGTAAATGCCACATCTTTTTCTTGTGGAGCAGCTGATGGGTTTGAACTACTGACCTTTTGGTTAGCAGCTGAGTGCTTAACCACTGATCTGCCAGGGCTCCCTGTGAGCCGATTATATCTGTGTTATTCTGGCCAGTTTTCGATACTGATAATTTGAAGTGAATTAATTGTGCAGCTGTCTTGAGTGTTTAGATAAACAAAAGGAATATCTCTGCCATAGCTAAATTGTTCTAGATGTACAGACCTGGTCTGAGTCAAGTGATAGTTCAAGGTCAGGTTGCCAGGCTTTGTTTATGCAGTGGAATTAGGATGAAGGATTTTTGAGGGCAGTTGTCATGGAGGAAATATCCATCCCTAACACATTGTTGCCTCTCAATAAATGTTATATATCAACAAATATTTGCATCTCTCTCCTCCTAGGGTCTAGGTTAACGTGGGTAGAGAGGATCCTTATCTAACCCTGAATAAAGGAAGGAGTGTGTATGTGGGAGAAAGAGTTAACTAAGGATTGAACTCATTTCTTACTGTATTGAGCTCTATTGAGATCTCACCTGTGCCGCTGCACATGCCAAACATCAAGTGAAAATCTCATGATATTATTAATTGAAAACAAAAACCACATTCGTTTAACAAATTTACTTTTGCTGATTTTTCCCACAATGTAGTTTCCTTTACATCCTTTGTCACTGCCTTCCCTTAGACTTTGGTACCAGGACATATGATGTGGTAGACATAATTAGTGCTCCCCTTTGTTTGGTTTTCTTCTCCTTCCTTGGCACATGACACACTCCTTTTCCCACCTGCATGCAGTAGGGTTGGTCATGTGATTAGTTCTGGCCAGTAGACCTGAAGAGAAATGACGTATATCATGTATGGATGGAGGTATGGCTCTCTAGCTCTTTCTCCTGCAGTGTTTACCCTGGAAGGCACATGCCAGTGTCACCAGATGGAATCTGAATTATCCCTGACTCACTGTTTGGATGCGCAAGGGACTTTTTTTGAGCAAAAAAATACATTTATACATGTTATTTGTTATTGTAATTTAGTCCAGGCCAACATATTGCTTCTGAACATTTCACGCTATTGGCCTTGGAATTATATTTCCATTATCTTCCCAAATCTTCCTTTCCTTCCTTCTTTACTCTGTACCTTCCTTCTTTTCTTCATTCCAAAAGTATTTATGAAACAAACCATATGCCAGGCTCTGTGTTGGGACTGCAATGACAAGCAGAAGCAGCATAGTCATTGCCCTTTTGGACTTATAGGCGAGTGAGATAAATTAGCATTTTTTGATTCCTTTATCCTGTACCACACACCCTACCAAACTGTTCCATTTAATTTTCACAACGGCATTATGCAATAGCTCCTATTATTACATCTATTTTATAAATAAAGAAACTAAGCTTTGGAGAAGTAAATGACATGCCCCAAACTATACAGACAGCTTCAATCTTGAACTGCTTGTTGTTAAAGACTTGATGTTTAGCCCCCAGACTATAGCAAGGGGCAATCTTTGCTTTTCTGGAGACTGTGATGCAAACTCATTCCTATTATACATAACATCTATCAAAATTAGAGATTTCTCCCTTCTTTGGGCAAGAGGATGTTATTTAATATTTTGATCGTAATGAAAAAGACACCAAGAGTTTGGGACCGGTGAAAAAGTTTCACTTCCCCTTAATCACTGCCTGAAACAATGCAATGTCAAGCCATATTCCAGTACTGCCCTCTGTGCTTTCAGCCCTCTGCTGACGGTGAGATCTTGCTTCATGTGAATAGTGTTAGAGACCCACTGCTTGTGTGGGCATGGATACAAAAGGATTTCTCTCATGGTCTTAAATCAAGCCCCTATAAGGACAACTAAGAAACATTTCCAACAAAGGAAGTTATTGTTAACCTTTTCCACTGACTCATGGCAACCCCACAGAAGGAAATGCTGCCCGGTCCTGTGCCATCCCCATGATCAAACCATTGTGACTCATAGGTTTTTCACTGGCCGATTTTCAGATGCAGATCACCAGGACATTCTCTGTGAAGGAGCCCTGAAAATCTAGGTGCATGAGGAGAGGCTTCTGCCAAAGACGTAGGCCAAACTCCATTTTTGTTGTTTACTGTTCATTGTGAGCTGCCTCTGAAAAGTCAGCTAGCCAGAATACCTCAGGAAGCCTGTGGGCTCCCTTCCCCTCCCTTCCTGTCACAGGATGCTCCCAGGAAGGATACTTACTCAGGCTGGCCCCCAAAATATCCATAGATGAGCAAGAGGTTAACTGACTCAAACTTTATGATTAACAAAATAACGCCTAAGGGATCTTATAATTGTGTAGTGTCTGTTAAAAGGCGATTTTTGAATGCCAACCAATCAGAATTTTTCCTTGTAAGTTCCTGAATTTTCTGTAAACTCTGTGAAAATTTCCTTTCACTAGAGTACTTTGGTGAATCCTCAGTAAATGCTGCCTGATTTGGATCACTTTGTTCCTTCAACAGAACTCTTTGCTTTAATTTTAACAGAGACTCTAGTTTTGCTCTTTGACACTCATTTGTGTTGGAAACCCTAGTGGTGTAGTGGTTAAGAGTTCGGCTGCTAACCAAAAGGTCAGCAGTTTGAATCCACCAGATGCTCCTTGGAAACCCTATGGGGCCATTCTATTCTGTCCTATAGGGTCACTATGAGTTGGAATCAACTCAATGGAAACAGGCTTGGTTTTGGGCTTTAGTCTGTGTTAGTCTGAGAGCTCTGCTGAAATCCATTCAGTATCATAGCAACAAGCTAACCTCACTGACAGACGGGTGGTGGCTGTGTACAAAGTGCATTGACTGATAATGGAACCCAAGTTCCCGCATGGGAGGCAAGAATTCTACCACTGAACCACCTTGCCCTCTCCAACAAAGGAAGTAAAAATATCCCTTTCTAGGAAAGACTGTGGACCATACCAAAACCCATTGCTGTGAAGTCAATTCTGACTCATAGTGACCCTATAGGAAAAAGTAGAACTGCCCCATAAGGAGCAGCTGGTGAATTCAAACTACCCACCTTTTGGTTAATTGCCCTAGCCTTAACCACCGTGCAACCAGGGCACCTGTGGACCCATGTTGACATCTAACAGTAACTTTTTTTTAAATAAAAAATTGACATTTGGAATACAAAGGGAGAGTCTTCCCCCAATTTATCTATGGGTTTTTTTCTACTTCAAAAGCACAAGCAAATAAGATTTTTAAACAAATCAAGTGTTAGAGTGATAACTTTAGGTATCACAGCCCCCTGCCTCACTGCTGATTTGTGGCTTATCTTGTTGGAAGAGGACATAAACCTTTTGCCTCTTGGCTTAGGAACACTTGGTAATAGTAACTGTTAATCTTATTTGCTTCCACTGTGTAGTAGCATTAGTGGTTCTCTAGCTGTTTCGAAGACCCCACACCCCCAGAGTCTCTCATGATAGTCGTGTTTCTCTAAGCGTCAGCCATTGGTCAATGCATCAGAAACACCCACTTTATTAAATGTGCAGATTCCAAGGTCCCAAGACTGGACTCCTGAATCAGAATTTCTGGAGATGGCCCTACCATGGAGTGCTTTAACAGGCTTCTGAGGTGATGTTTGTGCATATGCACTGAAGTTTGAGAACCAGGGTACTGGAACCTAGAGCCTCCTCTCAGTTTGTCCCTGGTGAAGACTTTGTGGCATTTAGCCTTTTATTCCTGCCCTCCCCCCAGCCCTGATTTTAATAACCTTATAGAATCCCCAACAGTAAGTTTTCCCTAAAAATTACCCACTCAGGGTGGAATAAACACTTTCTTTTTAGGACAGTTACCAAAGAATACGACCTTTGAGAAACTCCAGCTTCCCGTGTTGCTCTCCATTATGCATTTTCAAATAAAATTTCTCTCCTTAAAGGAAATTTCCTTACAGTCTAAAAGAAAATCTCTTATTAGACAATTTAAAAAAACTAGATTCACTGCTTTCTGCGTTCATATTACCTCATGCAGCCACCTATAAAGATACGGAATGGAAAGCCCACCACAGGAAGGAGAAAGTTAGGCCCATTTTAAACATCCTTTATTGCTATTTCATTACTATGATTGCTTTCCTAAGCACAAATTTTTCCCTTCACTTCACCACCTTCCCTACCTCCTCCTCCTCCTCCATTTATTTTCAGCAAATATTTAGGTTTTAAGACTGAAAGTCTCCTCAGACCATTTACAATGAAGCACAGGACTCAGGGGGATCACTAAGGGGAGAAGACGAGGGGAAAGAAAGTCTTTCCCTGGTGCGTTTGAGAAAGACTGTGTTTGCTGGAGGAAATGTAATGATCGGAACTCACATTCCTTTGGGAAGCTCAGCAAGAAAACATTTCAAATGTGCAGTAGATAACTTACCCAAAGTTACAGGGAAAAAAAATAAAAAACTCCTAGCTGCAGCAAGCTATGTAGGCTATGAATTATTTTACTGAACAGCGTTAAGTGCTTTCCTGTTGCAAAATGAGGAACTTATTAATTATTTTAAGTTTGAAGTAATTAAGCCAGGCGCTGTCAGGCTGACACAGTTTTCTCAGCAGGCGGCTGGATTCTTTCAGCAGAGTGAAGCATTTTTCTAGTCCCATTTGCTGGGTTACAGGTGAGCCAGTTGGTAAATACGTGACACTTTTTAATTACACCTTGTTGCAAGCTGTAGCTCGTCTTATAAATTATTTGATCACTCGATGCTCTCTCATAAAAGAGAAGACATTGCTGAGTTTTCCTAGGAAGAGGCTAGGTGTAGGAATGGAGAAATGGCCGAAGGTATGGAAAGAAGGAGGAAAATTAACACTGTGCTGTTCTTGTGGGTATTTGCCATGGAGTCAGCCCCCAGCTCCTCTGGACTCCATGCACAACAGAAACATTGCCCTGTCCTGTGCCATTCCTGTGAGCAGTTGTGAATAGGACTTTTGTGATCCATAGGATTTTGTCTTATGGTAAAATCACCACAAAGTTATAGTTAAGCAAAAAGGAAGATTTTATTTGGCATATATTCCAAGAGGCAAAAGCAGGAAATGAACAAGCATGCTGCCAGAGCCATGTCTGCCCAAGTCCAAGGAATATTAAAGAATCATTATATATATATTAACGTTACAAATGGTTAAAATCATTGAAAGCTTTACCTTTTCACAGATTGACTAAAAACTGCCAAATCAACTTCCGGCAAACATGGCGCCGGACACAGGCACCACGTCATCGCTCCACAACAAAGACCTGAAAAACTAAAACAGAGACAAAGGTCATTCCTGGAACCTGAAGTGCCAAATGAAGAGATAGAGAACTCAGCCAAACACCCTATGGAAAAAGAAACTGACAGAGAACGGAGAGTGAGGAGAGATACATGATGAGGGCCCCATCAGCTAAAGCAGCACGGATCTGCCATCTTGAACTCCAGTCGGGGATCAGCAGACTGAGAGCACTGGAAAGCAGCTTCTGGGAACTCCCAGCAGGGGACAGCACCCAATAACCAGCAATACATGATTTCCCATTCCCTATTCTCTCCCCATTGCTCTACTGCCGAGCTTTCTGGCTGACTGCAGTGGCTCAGCCGGCTGGGAAGTGCACCGTTGGTGAGGCTGGGATTCGCCCCACCCACATCAGAGATCGGTGGGCAGGGAGTACAGCGCAAGCAGCTTCAGGAAGTTCCCAGCAGGAGGTAGAACTCCCGGGAAGGAGACATATAGGTTTTTCTAGCCCCTCCTCTTTTTCGCCCGTCTTCGGCCTACTCTGCTTCCTGTCAGCCACAGTCTCTTGGCCACGAGGCAACTGCTTTGACCTCAGGCTGCGTGGATTTGCCCTGTCCGCACTGGCTGGGCCCCTGAGCTGGTGTTAGTTTTTTCTGTCTCTTTTGGTTTCTTCTGTGCCTCCTACCACCTGCCCCTCCTTTCTCTGGAACACCTGGCTCCGTGTGCCATCTTTACTTCTTCTTGAAAGGCTGTGAAGCCATGCTTGACTGGGAAACCACTCCCCCATCCCAAGACACCATGCTGGTGGGATCCCTGGGGCTTTTTTTCCCCTTGTTTTGCTTTATTCTGTTTGTTTTCTTTTTCTTTTCGCAGCTTGGGGGCCCCTTCTAGCCAGGCTGCACTGCACATATTAGGAGCCACTCCCCCCATCTGCTCAGCCCCGTAGGTAGGATCCCTGGGGGCATTTTTTTTTTTCTCTTCTCTCT
Source organism: Elephas maximus indicus (assembly GCF_024166365.1). NCBI lineage: Eukaryota > Metazoa > Chordata > Mammalia > Proboscidea > Elephantidae > Elephas > Elephas maximus. Next base: position 144,207,177 of record NC_064821.1, read on the forward strand.
CTTTTTACCTTTCTGTCTTCATTTCTGAGTTCCCGTCTCTCTGCACTTATCTTCTTTTCCTGTCTGCTGAATTCCTGATGCTGTGTGACACCTATACCCCCTCTAGCCAGGCTATACTGTGCAGCCTGGGAGCCACTTCCCTAGACTTAGCAGCCCCACCAGTGGGACTCCAGGACCCCTGGGAGCTTTTCTTTTCCAATTTTTTATCTAGTTGTTTTTTTCTTCCTTTTTCCATTTTTCTTTTATTTTCTTTTGGCTTTTCTCCATTTCTTGGTTACTCATCTCTTCACTCCAATGGCAAGCTCCCTTTGTGCTCTTTTTTTTTTTTCTTTCTTTCTTTGCTTGTTTATTTTTGGCTCCTGTTTTTCTCCCCTCTCTCACCTCTTTCCCACACCCGTATTAGCTCCACACATCACAACCTCCCCCCTTTCCTGCCTACCTGCACCATGCAGTGAACATTACATCCCTGAGCAGCACAGGCACGGGATACTGGAACATGACCAGCACTGATTCCTAGCTTGCCCTGTCAGCCCTAGTACATGCCACAAACAACCTGTCCCAGCCCCTCCCCTTCAGGTGGACCTGCCCTACTGCACCATAGCTGAATGACTGGCCCTGCCTATTGGACAAGGAGGTGGAAAGTATTGTGACTGCAGGTGAGCAAACAACAAAGAAAGCACAGCCCGCCTCCTCAGACATAACCAAATAAAACAAAAAAGTAGGACAAAACAAACAAATCTACAGTCAAGAAACAAAAAAAAAAATGACTACTGGATGTCCCAAAGACAGCAGACAATATCAAAACATACTAAAAAACAGGACAGGATGGGCCCAGTAGGTGTCCAAAATAAAACACCAGGTGACTTTTCCAGTAGAAAAATGGCCCTAGAACTACTGACAGGGAATTTGAATCTCTAATATTCAGAGAAATCCAAGAGTTGAAGCAAAAACCAGGCAAAAATGAGGAAAAAATAGACAAATTTTTGGAAAAGGCATACAAATTCATGGGAAATATAGTCAAAAAAAAATTGAACAATTCAGGAAAGTAATACAGGAACAAATGCCAAAATAAATTCACAACTAGAAATCATACAAAAACAACAATTAGAAACCCAAAAGATAAGCAACAAGATTTCAGAAATGGACAGTGTCATGGAACAGCTGAGGAGCAGGTTTGAAATGACGGAAGACAGAATCAGCAAAACTGAAGACAAAGACTTGGATACAACTGTAAGGAAAAATCAGAAAAAAGAATTAAGAAAAATGAAGAAACCCTGAGAATTATGTGGGATACAATCAAAAGCAAAAATTTGCAAGTGATCAGAGTTCCAGAACAGAGAAAATGGAAAACGCAGAGAGGATCATTAAAGAATTGCTGACAGAAACCTCCCTAATATCATGAATGATGAAAAGCTGATCCTCCAAGAAACTCAATGAACCCCATATAGGATAGACCCCAAAAGAAAACACCAAAACATATCATAATCACACTTGCTAAAACTAAAGACAAAGAAAAAATCCTGCAAACAGCTCAGGAAAAACAAAAAGTCACATACAGGGGAGAAACAACAAGACTAAGCTCTGATTATTCGGCAGAAACCAGGCATGCAAGAAGGCAATGGGACGAGGTCTATAAAACCTTGAAAGAAAAAAAATTGCCAATCAAGAATAATATATCCTGCAAAACTTTTGTTCAAATATGATGGGGAAGTGAGGACATTTCCAGATAAACAGAAATTAAGGGAATATGTAAAAACCAAGCCAAACTTACAAGAATTATTAAAGGGAGTCCTTCAGTCTGAGAACAAACATCAGACCACAGCCTGAATCTAAGATGCAAGATTGTACCAGCCAGATACCAACCTAGGAAATGAACTCTCAAGGACTATCCAAAACCAAAACAATTGCAACAGGGAACCAGAGAGGTTAATCTGTAAATCACAACAATGTCAGAACAATAAAAGAGGGAATAAATGGTATAGATATAGAACTTTCTAATGGAGAGGAAGGCAAGGTGATACCAAGTAATAATAGACTGGTTCAAACCTAGGAAGATAAGGGTAAATCTCAAGGTAACAACAAAGAAAGTTAACAAACCTACTCACCAAAATAAAGAAGAAAAACATAAAGTCTCAATAAAAACAAAATCTACAAAAGCAAAAGAAATGAAAAAGAAATCCACAAACAAAAGGAACTCAGCATAGGACATTATGCTAAGTGAAATAAGTCAATAACGAAAGGACAAATATTGTATGAGACCACTACTGTAAAAACTCATGAAACTTACATACAAAAAGAAACAATATTTGATGGTTATGAGGGATGGAAGGGGTGGGAATTGAAAAACACTTAATAGACGGAAGATAAGAGGTAACTTTGGTGAAGGGTAAGACAGTACACAATACTGGGGAAGCCAGCACAACCTGTACAAGGTAAGGCATTGGCAGCTCCATAGATACATCCAAACTCTCTGAGGGGCCAAGTTGCTGGGCTGAGGGCTGTGTGGGCCATGGTCTCAGGGAACATCTAGCTCAATTGGCATAATGGTTTATAAAGAAAATGTACATTCTACTTTGGTGAGTAGCATCTGGGGTCTTAAAAGCCTGTGAGTGGCCATCTAGGATACTCCACTGGTCTTACCCCTTCGGAAGCAAGGAAGAATGAAGAAAACTAAAGACACAAGGGAAAGTTAGTCCAAAGGACTAATGGACCACATCTACCACTGCCCCCAACAGACTGAGTCCAGTACAACGAGATGGTGCCGGGCTACCACCACAGACTGCTCTGACAGGGATCACAATAGAGGGTCCTGGACAGAGCTGGAGAAAAATGTAGAACAAAATTCTAACTCAGAAAGACCAGACTTGCTGGCCTGACAGAGACTGGAGAAACCCTGAGAGTATGGCCCCCTGACACCCTTTCAGCTCAGTAAGGAGGCCATTCCTGAGGTTCACGCTTCAGCCAAAGATTGAACAGGCCTATGGAACACAAAACAAGACTAAAGGGGCACACCAGCCCTGGGGCAGGGACTGGAAGGCAGGAGGGAACAGGAAAGCTGGTAATAGGGAACCCAGGGTTGAGAAGGGAGAGAGTGGACATGTTGTGGGGCTGTTAACCAATGTCATACAATAATGTGTGTTACTAATTGTTTTGATGAGAAACTAGTTTGTTCTGTAAACCTTCATCTAAAGTTCAATTAAAAAAAAAAAAAACTACCAAATCACCTTGATTCTACATTTTGAATTGTCTTTCTTAATAATCAGTGACACAGGTTTCAGTAATGACAGTCAGGAGGATCTTCTTTGGTCCAACAAATCTTACTACTTACTAAGTGTCAATAGAAAAATAAGAGTGGAAAGTATATGGATGTGCTCTGTTTGATTAGTTTATGTGAAAAAACCCAAAACGTGTTGCTTTTGAGTTAATTCCGACTCAGAGTAGAACTGCCCCATAGAGTTTCCAAGGAGAGGTCAGTGGATTCAAACCACCAACCTTTTGGTTAGCAGCAGTAGCTCTTGACCACTGTGCCACCATGTGAAAAGTTGCCTAAAAGATGTTTTCCAAGATTGACCTAGCTATTGTGTTTATACCTCAGGGGCTATTTGATGTGTCCTTGTGAGTGCTTGTGAGTCCAGCTCCAGCTGTGTCACATTCTCTATACTCAAGGACAGGGAATAATGGCTTCAATACTACCTCCTGAATCAGTTTTCACTGGCTGATTTTTGAAAGTAGATGTTGCTGTTATTGGGTACCATGGAATCAGTTCAGACACATAACAACCAATGTGAAAGAGTAGAACTGCCTTGTAGTGTTTCCTTGGCTGTAATCGTTACAGGAGCAGATTGCCAGGCTTTTCAGCCATGGAGGTGCTGGGTGGGTTCAAACCACCGAACTTTTCATTAGCAGTCGAGCGTTTAATCATTGTACTGCCAGGGAGTAGAAAGCAAGGCCTTTCTTCTTAGTCTGTCTTAGTATAGAAGTTTTGTTGAAATCTGTTACTGTGAGAGAATAAAACAATAAGCTCAGTGTCATGGCCACACAGGAGCCTCTACTGACAGATGGATGTTGGCTGAGCATGAAGTGCATTGGCTGGGAATCAAACTCAGTTCTTCCTCATAGAAGGCAAAATTTTTGCTTTTATATATTATTTCAAGGACTAATATGACCTCCTAGCTCAGGTTCTGGAAGGGGTTCTTATCTCACCTGCCCAAGCAGTTGCAGGAACGCCTGTAGTGCTGGTAAAAAAGGTTTTGTAGCAGGCCCAATAAGGGGTGGGTTGTAGGAAAGATTGAACAGCCTACTCTATTTGCCATTTTTTTTTTTTTTCTGGGCTTTTCCTAAAACTTTACCAGCGGCGCAACTAGATGGAGAGCTTTAGAGCTCACATTTGCTCAAAGGAAGAAATAAGAAAAAAGATGGAAAGAGGGGGCTGAGGAAAGAAAGTTTGCTGCAGAAAAGAGAGATGCATAGATGCAAAAGTTTTTCAGAAATTTATTTTTAAAAGTTAGAATTTAAAGGCCCCTGTGATCGTTAAGGTTGTGTGTAAATGTGGCTGAACCATAATTCTCAGTGGTTTGGCAGTTATGCCTAGTTTGGCCGTCAGATAATGATGTAATCACCTCCATGATGAGATCTATATAATGTGATCACCTAATGATAGGATCGACTGTGAGCAGCCAATCAGTGGAAGGAAGTTTCTTTGGGGGGTGTGGCATTCAATATAGGTGGACTTTCTGGCAAGTCTTGTGGGCTTTTTCTTGTTCTGGATTCTGAAGCTGGGTCCTGTTCCTCTGATCTCCAGTTCTTGGGACTTGAGCTAGCAGCCTACCTGCTGTCTTGCTTGCTGATCTTGGAATTCATCAGTCTCTGCAGCCTGTGAACAGAGGCTTGCTGTCTGACCTGCTGATCTTGGGTTCACCAGGCCCTGCAGCTATATGAGTCAGGAGAAGCCTCTAGCCTGATACACAGACGTGGGACATTCCAGCCTCTACAATGGTGTGTGCCATTTCCTTGATATAAATCTCTCTCTCTCTATATTTATACACTTTGCTGGTTTTGCTTCTCTAGAGAACCAAGCCTAAAATATCCCCTTTCATAGCAATGATTATCCTTGGTAGCATAGTGGTTACAGTGGTCAACTGCTAACCAAAATCTACCAGCTGCTCCGTGGGAGAAAGATGTGGCAGTCTGTTTTTATAAAGATGTACAGCCTTGGAAACCCTATGGGGCAATTTGACTCTGTCCTATAGGTTCGCTATATGAGTTGGAATTGATTCAATGCCAGTGGAGCTTTTTTTTTCATAGCAGTGAGAGTCCTGGGTGGTGAAAACAGTTAAGCACTCAAAGACTAACCAAAAGGCACCCAGTGGTGCCGTGAAAGACAGGCTTGGTGGTCTGCCTCTGAAAGGTCACAGCCTTGAAAACCCTGTGGAGCATAGTTCTACTCTACAACATATGGGGTTGCTATGAGTTGAAATCTACTCAACAACTGTTTTTTTTTTTTTTTTTGAACAGTATGTTTCCAATTCTTCCTTATGCTAACACTTTGATAAGGGCCAGAATAACCTTGTCTTTGGCAGTCTTACGCAATGCACCCCACCACTGCCACCCCCATATTCAACACCAAGTTCAGACAAAGTCACCTGCCCCTCCATCAGGCCCTTGGTGTAATCAGAGTATGTCTGCAGCCTAAGTTTGTGCAATATGCTGGCCATTTGTCTCCTGTCCACCAGTGTTCAGAAAATTTTCTTTTCTGGACTCAAAGCTCATTTGTTCTTACTCTGTGTCTTCTGCTGGATAATAACTAGCTAATTTATAATGACATTTGTCCTACAGTGTTTACCCAATCACTCATTTATTTAAGCACTATTAATTAACTGCCAAAGAGCCCTTGGGTGACAAAAAGGTTAAGCACTCGAGTGTTAGCCAAAATGTTGGTGGTTGAACCCACCCAAAGGTGCCTTGGGAGACACACCTGGCAGTTTGCTTTGGAAAAGTCACAGCCTTGAAAGACCTATGGAGCATTTCTACTCTGCTCACATGGGGTTGCCATGATTTGGAATCAACCCCATAGCAACTTACAACAACAACAGTAATTGACTGCCTACTTAATGCTGCTGTGGATACAGTGAGCTGGACAAACATGGTCCTTCCCTCCTAGAACTTATCTTTTAATGTGAAAGAAACCCTTCTTGGCTCTTACATGTAGTAGGCATGAATTTCTGTCCTCAAATACAGGTGGGCAAGAAATGTTTTATTTTTTAATTTTAAAAAACCCACTTAATTTCATCTTCAAGCCCCTACTTTGCTGGACCAGTGGAAAATTCAATCTAAGTAAATCTTGTGATTTCCTTGTCCACTTTCCAAGTTACAGGGGAAGCCCTTTGGTCATCAGTTTGAAATGGCTAATATGAAGACTGCTATTATCTCAATTCACAATGATCCCTTTATTCATCAATCAAATATTTTATTGTGCCTCTACTATGTGCCAGCCCTGTGAGATGTCGGTTCTGTAGGGTAGGGACTGGATAAGATAAATGGTGGAGAGTGGAAAATGACTCAGACTGATGCAAGTGCAAGATGGGTAGTTACTATGATGCCACTAAATTACTAAGTGGAGAAATAAAATTAGGACGATCCGAGGAAGCCTGATAGGGAAGATCTAAAATGCCTAAGGTATTGAGATTATTTTTTACAAAGTGGAGGAACCATTGGCAAGTGTAAGTAAAAGGCGGTCATGATCAGAGGTATGTTGAGAAAGATAGCTCTACTGGAATGAATTGAGGCAAGAATTGTGAGACAGTAAGATAATATGTTCACGGGGTGAACTCAGCTCAGTTCTGAAAGCTAAGGAGGGAAATTCTTAGGTTCTTACCAAATCATACTCCATCAGTGGATACCCTTTCTTCATATGCTCGGAATCAGCCTTGTGCTTGTACAATTTGCACACTTAAGATAATATTTCTGAATATATGGCAGAGAGAGACAGCTTTCTCTGAAGGAGAAATTATGTAGCGTAAGTCCAAGGTGCTGAAAGATAGAGAGTATTTTAAACTCTATGGAAAACTACTTGAGCCCTTAAAAAAGAAATACGTACTTACTCTGTTATCCATGTAAAACATTATACTAGGTATTCTCTTTTGTGGAAACCTTGGTGGCCTAGTGGTTAAGTTCTATGGCTGCTAACAGAAGGGTCTGCAGTTCGAATCCACCAGGCGCTCCTTGGAAACTCTATGGGGCAGCTCTACTCTGTCCCATAGTGCCACTATGAGTTGGAATCGACTCGATGGCCCTGGGTTTGGTTTTTTGGTTTTATTCTCTTTTGTTTCATCTCTATTTTAAGCCAGAGTTTCCTTGTAACAAATTAATTACTTGAAGTAAAGAAGTGTAGAAGGAGTAGGAAAAACTCCATGTGTAGGCAAAATAATTTTCTCTCAAATCTGAATTTTGTATATAATAGGACATTGGCAACTAGCCACTTTACACGTCATTCAACAAGCTAAACCCTAAGTTCTCAGAAGACAGTTGGCACTAGTTTATAGAACCTTTGAGTTAAAATCGCTGCACTCTCAAAAACACTCTGAAATCCAGCCCTATGTTTGTCATTTCACCTGGGCAACACTTAGACACTCATTTTCCACTAATAAGGCAGCATCCTAGCACATTTTATATTTGGAAAAAATGTTAGAAATAAATGAACACTTGGCTAGGCATTGTCTTTTGACAACTGACCTAGGCACCCATCACCTTTAGCACACCCTCCTTCACTCAAAAATTGGACAAGATAGCCACAAATAATGTTAAGGATAACCTTGGTTTCTATTTTGAAAGCCTTTTAAAGGTGCCGTTGTCTGAAGGCTGACATCTCTTTCGGTGTTCGTCTGGGGGAGGATGTCACTGAGCATACCACCTGCCTCTCTGTGGGTGGGTGTGTTCGTGTTTTTCATAACAACTGCACATTCATATCATTGAGCTGTGTCTGCCTCAGCTACAGCGCTCAAGGACAGCTTTGAATTGGACACATCGTGTGATAGGCTAAAAAATCAAGAAAAGAAAAAAAGATGCTTGTAATTTCAGCTAGGAAAAAATGGGCAATTGCAACAAAATTAAATGTTTGGTTTAGCTTGGCCTCTAGTGGATAGTAATTCTCATTGTCACACTGAATTGGTAGTCTTTGCTTAAGTGAGGGGCAGAACCAAATGACCCTGGAGATTAAATTAACTCTGAGCTTTGGAAATGGAGTTTGCCTCAAGCCAGAATTGAGATGAATTTGTGGTATGTTGACAGAAAGCCTGGAAACGTTTGAACACTTGGTACCAGGAGTGCAGAAAAACAGAGGTGCCAAATTCAGAAAATGAATTCTCTCACATTCCTAGGAAATTCAGAAAGTATTCATTATCTAATTTGCACAAGTTTAGTAATGAAGGTTTGCCATCTCTTTGTTGCCTAGTGTCAAAGATTAATTTGCCTTTAAAAAATATATATTGAAAAAAAACACCCATACACACAACAAAAAACAGGTGTTTCCAACCCAGGAACACTCAGGCAGGCTAAGGATCAAGAGCGTTCATTTGGTCCTGTGTGCGACAGCATCCATACAAGCTCTGTGACGCCTGTCATCTTTACCCCAAAGAAAATGATGCCGTTTGCTTGCGATTATAGACTCCTATTGATTTCCAATTTTCACCAGGCATGCTCAAGTCCCTTGGGCTCTGGAGGCTTGTAGATTCTTATCAGCCTTGCAGTGCAGGAACAACGTGGTAATATAATTGGCACAGTGTAGCAATAAGAGATTCCTGTTCTACTTTCAATTTAGTCCTTTATTGCAGTATCTTGACTATATGTATTGCCAAGGTATTGCAATAAAGGACTAAACATATATATATACACACACACACACACACACACACACACACCCAAACCCATTGCTGTCGAGTAGATTCTGACTCACAGTAACCCTATAAGACAGAGTAGAACTGCCTCATAGAGTTTCCAAGAAATGCCCGGTGGATTTGAACTGTCGACTTTTTTGCTCAGCAGCCGTAGCCCTTAACCACTACACCACCAGGGTTTCGAAATACATATATACATGCTGTTGTTTTTAGGTGCTGTCAAGCCAGTTCCAACTCATAGCCACCCCATGTACAACAGAATCAAGCACTGCCCAGTCCTGGACCAACCTCACAATCATTGTTATGCCTGAGCCCATTTTTGTAGTCACTGTGTCAATCCATCTCATTGAGGGTCTTCCTCTTCTTGGCTGACTCTCTACTTTACCAAGCTTGATGTCCTTCTCCAGGAACTGATCCTTCCTGATAACATGTGTATCTGAGACATAACCTCACCATCCTTGCTTCTAAGGGGCATTCTAACTGTTCTTTTTCCGAGATAGATTTGTTCATTTTTTGGCAATCCATCATATATTTAATATTCTTCACCAACACAACAATTCAAAGGCATCAATTCTTCTTCAGTCTTCCTTATTCATTGTCCAGCTTTAGCATGCATATGAGGCGATTGAAAATATTATGGCTTGAGTCAGGCACACCTTAGTCCTCAGAGTGACATCTTTACTTTTCAACACTTGAAGAAGGTTTTTTGCAGCAGATTTGTCAAATGCAGTACATCATTTGATTTCTCGACTGCTGCTTCCATGGGTGTTCATTGTGGATCCAAGTAAAATGACATACTTGACAACTTCAATGTTTTCTCCATTCATCATGTTGTTGCTTATTGGTCCAGTTGTGAGGATTTTTGTTTTCTTTATGTTGAGGTGTAATCCATACTGAAGGATTCCCAGGAAATCCATTCCTAGGAAATTCAGAAAATATTAATTATCTAATTTGCACAAGTTTAGTAACAAAGGTTTCCATCTCTTTGTTGCCTAAAATAAATAAATAAATAAATATAGTATACATACAGTGCTTGTGTGTGTGCTCAGCACTAATGGGCTAATTATACATATGTGTATGTATATAGAGCCGTGACTACCAGCAGCTCCATGGGAGAAAGATGTAGCAGTCTGCTTCCACACAGATTTACAGCCTTGGAAACCCTATGGGGTTGCCATGAGTAGGAATCAACTCAATGGCAATGGCAATCGACTCAATGACATATATATATAAAACCAAACCCATGTATGTGTATATAAATGTATATATATACTATACTATATATATATAGTAAACACACACACATATATATATAGTACTAACGGGCTCAAGGAAGTTTTCAAATACCAGACTAAACTTTTAATACCCAGTGCTTAACTATATTACAAGACAAATAACATAAACCCTGAGCAGATCGGGCCGGGTCAACTTACACTTCTAGCTTGCTTTGACTTCTGTTTCTAGAGTAGGGATTGGCCCATGATTACGCTGTAGCTGCTGTCTCAACAGCTACTTATGCGCGGGAATCTACATTCAGCACGTGTTCATTTTGTGTAGTAAGTAGAGCATCACCCAAACAGTTCTGAGCTCCTACCAAAAAGCTATCCGAACTCTAATGCATGCAATCACTTTCTTCATATCATGAAATATCTGAGGAACACTTTTATTTGATCTAGGGAAAGGTCCTTCTACCAATTCTAATTTTTCCTGCAAGATGTATGTTCGTGCTCTAAATCTTAACTTACTCATACAGATCGTAAGGTTTGATGTGTGCTAAAATGTAGGGCCACAATAAAAGTCAAAGTGATTTGTCAAAATTCAGGGGAAATGTAAATGCCTACATTACAATTTGTGTCTTAAAAGAGTGGGTATTAGTAATTGCTTTAGGGAGCTGACCAGGATGAAAGACTGTAAAAAAATTTAATTTCTTCTTTATGGGATTGGTATGAAGTCACTGCTTTTGAGTGGTGCCCTCCCCACACTCTGGCACATTGTACGGAAGCTCCGTTAGAGAGAGAACATGCTTTCATCCAGCCACCGCCTGCCCATGCTGCTATGTGAACAGCATGACAAATCTGCATATTTTCCAGTCTCTCCTTTTATTTTCTTTACTCAACCTGAGAGGGAAAAGGAAATCTCTGATAAAAACAGATGTAGTGGTATTGTCATCTTCATGTAGTTTTGTGATTAAAGAAAAGTAAAATAAAAACTTGTGGGCTTTAGTTGGGAACACAAGTGAAATGATTTATTTGCTTCTGCATATACCCTTTATTTTTACTTTCTGATCATTCTACTGAGACTGGATTTCACTGGAGTCCCCAAGGTAATGGGGTCTGGTGACTAATCCACTGAGCCATACAAACCCCATCTGCTTACTCACTTTGACATTTTAATAATATCCCATTTGGACCTTTGTTCAATTTTGCTTTGTGTGATATATCTTTGTTTTAACATTACAGTTGAAATAATTTATTATAATGAATACTATCAAATCTCACTAATTAAAACACACAGAGATTTTGTGTATTTTAACTATGCATATTTTCCATGGGAAAGGGACCCACTCAAATTTGTCAGTGGACCATCAAATTGCCCTCTTAATTACTGTTCGTTCTGTATTTTATTTGGAATAAAGAAAAAAAAGTCTTTTATAAAAAAGCAATGTCCTATTTTATTTCCAGCTTACTTTGAAATTTCTTATACGAAGTGTTGTTCTTGGTAAATATATTAATAGATTATCTTAATGACACACTCGAATAGGATAGTTTTTAATAACGCTGCTGATGACAGAAATAATCTTAAATGCTGACTTATTTTGTTTTAGAAATATACGATTTCTTCAAATGAAGACTGATTATGACCTAGTATTTACATACATAAATCATACATATTATGACAGACTTGTAACATGCTGTGTATCACCCTCTGGGACTTGATTGTATTCAGCATATGTCACAGTCAAAAGCTTATTAATTATTATTGATTAATTTATATACTCCATCTCACTCATACCATGATATTTGAGGAATATTATAGAAGGAAAAATGAAGACTTAAATATAAATAGGCAGTAGAGGATCTCCAAAAATATTTAGTGAAATCTTAGTATAAGACACTAAATACAGAGATCCTACAATGTAACCTAGATTTTGCAGAAGACACAGATGGTAAAGCAAATTGTAAATCATTTGCAGGATGTTAAATTGTAAATAGAAAATTAAGCTTGATCCAGACTGTAAAGTAATGTAGGAGTCCAAGTGTGAAGAGATTTAAATAATAGAACAGTAACATGCAACACATTTTCTCTCTTTCCCAGGTAGTCTCAGTATCATGACAATTTATTGGTGAATGCTGCCTTAATAAAGTAATAGTCGTAGCTTTAATTTATGGAATGCTTTTCAGAATATAATATCTTTTTATATGTTGTTGTTGGGTGCCATCCAGTTGGTCCTGACTCATAGCAACCCTATGCACGACAGAATGAAACACTGCCTGGTCCTGTATCATACTCACAATTGTTGCTATGCTTGAGCTCATTGTTGCAGCCACTGTGTCAATCCATCTTGTTGAGGGTTTTCCTCTTTTTCACTGACCCTCTATTTTACCAAGCATGATGTCCCTCCTCCAGGGACTGATCCCTCCTGATAACATGTCCAAAGCATGTGAGACGTAGTCTTGCCATCTTTGCTTCTAAAGAGCATTCTTTTATACACATTATCTCATTTAATCTTCTTAACAACTCTACCTGGTAGGTATCCCTGTACTTGTATTTAATAGATGTGAAAAAGAGGCTAGAGGGGTTGAGTGGGTTATGCAAGGGCATGTGACTAGTAAGTAGTGCAGCAGAATCTCATTTCATGACCCAAGCCTAGTGCTCTGAGTTTTATCACCAGGAAAGGCTGTGAAACACTGTGCCCTGTGCCCAGGTCTTGGAGCTGACTCATTCATTTCAGCCATCTTTACAATGCATACTAATGGCCATAGTGTTAATGACCATCCAGTGATCTATATCAGTCACTTAGTAAATAAATGAATTTACTGTGCCAGGTTCATTAGTTCTGCCATGTATTAACTCATACAGGCAAAATGAGGTAGAGAGTTGAGATATTAATCAGACAACATGATCACTGAAGAGACAGCTCACCTGTCTAATTGAGACATAATGTAGTATGGAAGAGAGGACACAGACTCTGGAGTTACACAAATCCAGGTTCAGATCATGAATCTTTCATACACTGACCGAATTTGAGCAAATTAAATAATCTCTATGAGCTTTAGTCTCTTTATTTGTAAAACACAGTGTTTTTGTTTTTTTAAGGAAAAATATATGTAAAGTAACTTGCATATAGTAAACGCTCAGTGACAGCTTTTGCTACTGTTAACATAATTCAGACTGGGTCTGGCCATCACATTTACTTTTGACTAGAAAGTTCTATGGAACATAATTTTAAGAATTGTCATAAAAACCATAGTTTTATTTCTAAATATTGAAAATACTTGAGGGCCTAGATCTTAACTATGATGTTTTCTGAATAGCCTGGGTAAACATTTATAATTCCTACCAAAAACTGTATATAAAGAAGAAGGAAAATTACCAAGAATTTAAATATCAGGAGTAAAATGTGGACCAGTGACAGAAAATTACAATATTTTATAGTATTTGAGAACAGAAAGATGTGCTGGCATATATCTTTATAAAAGTGGGGAAGTCAATTTATATTCGACATCATCAGTATACACATGATAATTATTATTTTTTAAATCAATTAACATTGGTATGTACCCAAGGATCTGAAAGATACAACTCATATTGAGAAACCCCAGCATAAGATCTGTGAACAGGAGAATAAAAAAGCAGCTATGAGAACCATAACAGATACTTTATTTGTATATATTTAATTCTGAAACTTAAGAACAGCCAATTGTTAGTGAAGAATCCTAGTGTGATGAAATCTTCAGTTCTCTCAGAAGAATCCAGATGCTAAAACTGATGATAAGTCATTCCATTTTCTGACTGTATTGCCACTAGCTTTTGTAAGAGTGCAACTCCTGAATGACTAGCTGTATATCTGGGTTGAAATGGTCCCACCAAATTGTAAGTCTGTAGGTAGAGGGAAATCAACATCTACAGTCTGAATCCAATCGATAATAACTGATTAGGTCAGTAGAAAACCTTCCTTAGATTCTTACATTAACTTTTCTCTTTTTCATACAATAGAGGGGATCAAAGGATAATTAAAATTACATAGGAAAATCTAAGAAGCCAAGGGAGATGAAATATCATTAGCTATACGATGTGAAATGAAAGAGAAAGAAGTCTATGAAGAAAACCCAAAGGGACAAAATCAGAGGGACAAATAGTCAGTCTGACTGCAATGATATTAGCACAGACAGCATCCTTGGAGGCCATGGGAAAAGAACAAAATGAAAAAGGTGAAAAACACAAGGAACCAGAAATTTAACCCTGGAATCGTAACAGGAGAAATTATCTTAAATTCCGTCGGTTTATCTTTTCCAGTGTAGCAAATTCAACCAGGCAAGTGCACTGGTAGAGATAAAAGAAATTCTTTTAAATTCCAAAGATGATAGAAGTTTAACAAAATTTTTTTAAAAAGTATTGTGAATCCAGCTAAACACTTCAGTAAAAGAACCAACAGAACATTTTTCTTTTGTGGGGATGCTTACTATAAACTAAAAAGAGATTTTAATGAATACTCATGTCAACACAAATCCAAACTCTGTCAACAATTCCCAGGTCCTTATATTAGTTAATTTATTACATAAAAAGTTCAAATAATTGAAATAAGTTAGGGAAATAATGTCCTATAAGAAACTGAGGCGATGAAAGGTAGATAATTTTAGCACAATTTCTTAAAACATTAGATACATTTGCAATATTTCAAAGTATAGTGAAATTTTAATTGAGTTACCTTGAGTTAACCAGAACCTCCTATCACCCTACGATAAAACTTTTAGAAGAAAGGAATAACTTATAAACACATAAGCTTATAGTCGGAATACATATATAATTATATATAGCCCCCGATTTTATCATGCATTTGGTCCAATCAGCTTCTTCTTTTTCTTGGCTTAGGTAGCTTCAGATTGATATGTTCCAAAGTTCATTTTGAAATATATTGTTTGAAATTCAGAGCACATTTTTAATAGAATCAGCATAATAAGTTATGGTTTGCGTATCAAGTTCACCAAAGAGCTGATATGCTATACCATTATAATAAAAGAAACCTATATAGTTACAAAACCAATGTTTAAATTGACTAAGTAAAGACAATGTTCATCATCTTTGAGTTGCCACATTAACATCCTTATTTAATTCATGATGGATTTGAAGGTTTCTACCAATTTTCCAAAGTCCTTACAAAGTTGTAGAAGCTAAAGACTCTTTGAAAGTTTAATAATATTTGCTATGGCAGAGTATCAGTTTCAGATCAACTTTATAGACAGCAAAATTGCAATTTTTTTGGATGTGAATACTCTATAATAACTTTATAATACAGTGATGTCTTTCCAGTAATCAAATATGCAGGTTATTAAGAATGTTTTGCTTTTTGAAAATTCTATAAAGTCTTATTTTGATACCTTTGATTTTAAGAAAGATTATTGATCATATTTATAATTTATTTATTTGATGGTAAGTCCTTCATTAGGAATACAACATCCAAATCATAACATTATTTCCAAGGTACTTTATAACTCAGTTTCCAGAAATGCATCGTGGCAAAAAAAAAAAAAAAATGAGGGTTCTGCAGAGTTAATTTGGAGTTTAAAGAGATAGTTGACCAGAAAGCTTTCTTTGTATCTATGCTGCTTCACAAAACCTGTGCAGAAATTGGGATATTAATAGGTGTTAGAAGAAAACACAATTAAGGAAAGGCTGTGAGAAGTCCTTCAACAAATATAAGCAGTTAATTATATTTAACTCACTGTTTTCTAATTTTAATTTGTTCATAGAACTCCATTTTCTTCTAATACAATTTTCTGGGGCTCAGTTTCTTCATCTATAAAATAGATAAATAACAAAAATAACCTTGCAGAGTATATCTGAGGAGTATAGTTAAGTTATCGGAAGACCAAAAAAGAGTCTTGATCTGGAGTTAAATTATTTGGAATGTTTCTTCCTGGTTGTGTGAGGAAACAGGAAAAACAAACAAAAATCAGCCTGTGTCTTGGGCATACACGATGGGTCTCTAGGAAAAGCAAGGGTGGCAATAGTGGGAAGAAGGGAGCAAGGAGAGTTTTATTTGTTAGATAGCCAAGCTGATCCTTCTGAAGATCACAAATAAAAATATTGGACTGTATGTACAGTTTTGTGCTATTAAATATTTAATAATCAGCTTCCTAGAAAATAAAAGGAATTATAACTTTCTATGTTTGCCAATTTTCATGGTATAAATAATCTTCCATAGCTGATTTCAGTGTACCAACATGATGTCACTGAATGCATAGTTGGGAAGAGATGCTAACAATTCAATCTCAGGAGTGGTATAAGTCAGCTGTAGCACACCACTGTGTGTGTGTGCGTGTGTGTGTGTAATCTTAAATGCATGGAAGTCCTACTGCCTTGAAGTTGTTTGCTGCAGCTGGTAATTTTGAGATTTGAGCTCTGAGGCCTCATTGGCTTGGGCGATAGACTAATCCTCAGGCCCACACAAGGTGGTGAATCTAATAAATGATCATATCCTCATAAAGGAACCAAGAGCTACATTCTGAGTGTAACAGTGAACCAGAATTAATGCCACCCTCCTCCTCTACCCTCTGGGAACTGAATAAAAATTTGCCAGGGAGCTAATCAGATCAAGAGGAAAACAGAATTGCTTCTCAGAAATCCTAACTATTAGCTAACCCTCAAAAAGACTGGTAGCCCACATAAGCGGTCCAAAACACCCTGTAAATCTAAAGTACCCCTAAACTCTTGGCACACAAAATGCAAATTATCTCTGGAGGAGTGCGCCTTCATAGCAGGCATCAAAGTACTCCTGTAAGGAATTCTGAAAGACAAATGAGTAGCTTACAGTTAAAAAAATAAGTACAGAGGAAACATGACATCATGAGTGAGACCAGCAGAAGCAACATATGGCAGATGCAGGTTCCCAAAGAATTCAAATACTGGAATATAAAACAAATATGGTTATTATATTTAAAGAAACAAAAGACGAACTTAACTAATCTCTCTAGGAAACAAAAGGATTACCAAGAATATTTAAAAAGGAATCAAATAGAATTTATAAAATTAGGAAAATGTAATACTCTAAATAAATGTTTCTCATATTTTAACATGTAAGAATCACCTGGAAAGCTTGTCAAGACACAAATTCCTGGGCCATACTCCCACAGATTCCAATTTAGTAAGCTTGTGGTGAAACCCTGGTGGCACAGTGGTTAAGAGCTATGGCTGCAAAATAAAAGGTCAGCAGTTTGAATCCACCAGCAGCTCCTTGGAAACCCTCTGGGGCGTTTCTACTCTGTCCTCAACTCAATGGCAATGGGTTTGGTTTTGTTTTTAGGTGGTGGGCTCAAGAATTTTTATTTCTAACACGCTTCCAAATAATACCAGTTTTGGTAGTCTGAGAACCACACTTTGAGTAACATGGCTATAAATAACAAAGCTTAATGGGTGGGTTTGACAACAGTTTGAATTAGCTGAAGAGAGAATTAGCAAACCAGAAGACAGTTCAGAAGAAATTATCCAGAGGGCAGCTAGGAAATAGAAATATATGGGAAATATAAAAAAAGAGATTAAGAATCATGGAGAATTGAGTATGAGAAGATCATGTAGCAAAGTCATATTTGAAGAGAGTAATAATTGAAGATTTTTAGAAGTGTTGAAACATACAACCCACAGTATCAAGAAGTCAAATAAACCCTAAATAGGATAAGTGAAAAAGAAAGGAAAGGGAACAAGTGTGATCCCTCAGCCAGCAAGGTGACTAGTTGGTTACTTTATTAATGAGGGATACAATTCAGAAAAATTTGCAGCAATCTGGAGATGCTTCTCCCTGAGAAGTTGGTCCAGGATTCCTTAGATAGAAGCTTTGCATCATTATGGAGTTCAGAGACCCTGGAGGGCTGGGACATTGCTTTTTCTATGATCATGGTAAGAAGCAGGGAAAGGAATCATGCGTTACCTGAAACTGCTCTACAAACAGTTGGAGATTACGTCTTGCTTATAGGGATGTGGTGTGAGAGAATATTTGTCTCTGGAATCCCACTTGAAAATGGGAGTAGAGTTGTATTCATTTTCCTAAAGCCTACATATTGGGAATGATCAGAATTTAGTGTAGTCATAATTTGGGAGTGTTGTCTAGATATTTTTTTCTCTTCCTGGGTGACTTGTTACTGGGTATTAGGGACTGTCTGTGTTGGACAGTGTGGATTGCTATTTAGAAGCAGAAGGAAGATTTACCTTTCTGAAATTTACTGTATTTCCTAAGGCAGGAAAGTTAGAGTCTCTATTTCAATAATAAGTATTAAAACAGAAAGGATTTTCTGTTAATCCTCACCGACTGGGAAAATTACATTAACAGGAAATTCCATTCTCTGAGGTGTACCTGTTAACCTAGATTTTTTACCTTAATGTGCCTAAGTATTTATCTGCCTACCATCAAAGGACTGGCAAATTGTGCTATAAATAAACTGAAGCAAGTGAAAACTAGCAGAGAAAATTCTCACCTGCCCCTCATTAATTTTAGTAAATTAATTTCACATCAGAATAAAATCTATTTTGGTGATCTTATGGGTAATAAAAATATTATTTAGCTCAAACAGTGTAACTCATTGAAAAGCATCATTCGTTCAATCCTTTGTTTAATAATTGATTATTAAACACTGTTTCCTAGACACCTGTAACTGGTGGTGATATAAAAATAAATAAGACAGTAGATCTCTGCTTCTAGCTATGCTGATATAACTGGTAGTAGACTAGCTCTTCTGCCATAAGCAACTATAAAACTGTATAAAATATATAAAGCAACTATTTTCAGGCATTGGACAACAGCCAACACAATACTGTAATCCCCAAGACAAGGCAAATAAGAGGTGAACCCCATAATTGTGTAACTCTCTACCTGGCAACAGTTTCCTGATCATAGTGCAGAGAGCTAGAGTCTGAATAAAACATGGAGGTCCCACTGAGGTGAACAGACACAGGTCAAAGTTTGAGTCAGCTGAAATGGCTGGAATCTATGTGATGGGGCATTAGATACAGGGAACGTTGCAGGAAAGGGGTCCCAAAAGCACCTTTGTGAGTTCCCTGTGAGTCTACCACTGAGGACTGGGCTACAGGTATATGCAGGGTGAACCCATTGAAAACTCACCAGAGAGTGGGTGCTAAAGGGTTGAGAGGGGAACAGAGATCGGCAGTGCCTAAGGTAAGAGCAGTGCCAGGGGACTTTGGGTTTTGGCACTACCAGGGTGGAGACATCATCTTAACACCTAGTTGACATCTTTGCACCCAGCTGAGACACCAGAACAGTCACACATTGGGAGTGAGGCTACAAGTTAAAGCAAAGACTAAACTACACCCTCCCTACCAAAGCATAAAATTATGATCTAACAAAATCTGCAGAGGAGGCATTGTTTGGCATGCCTGGCAATTTAGACAGGCTTAGGAAATACATGAGGCTTTGCATGGATCCCAATAACAAAGCATAAAAACATGCTTAATCCAATACAAGGTGATCAGCCAGCAACTGAACTGTGTGCTAAAATAAGAATCAACATTCTTCAGAGGAAGATGACAAAATTGAGTCTGTATAATGTATTAGCAACAATTTCCAGTATCGATCAAAAAATTACCAGACATATAAAGAAACAGGAAATTACAACTCATGTTAAGAAACACAGCTGTGGCCAGAAACTCACCCTGAGTTGGCTCAGGTAACGAACCTAGAAGACAAAGACTTTTAAGGTAAATATTTCAAGTTTCTGCTCTCAAGGTGAGTCTACTTTGGTAAGGAAAGCAGATGTGTTAAAAAAAATAAAAGAAAACAAAAGCTGTGAAGTGTAATATGAGCTATACTAAGTCTTGTAGTTCGTATAGTTTTGGCACAAAAGAGGTAATGATCAAATATTTGGGGTGGATTAAAAAAGGCTTCACAGACAGAGCAGCTGGGATCAGTTTTAAAGAATTAATAGAGGTTTGCAAGGCTGTGGAGGATGAGTAAGGCAGTCCCAGCTGAAAAGCAGAAGGAATATGCATAAAGGCACGATGGCTGGGAATAGAGCACTGTAGACACAGTAAACCCACTGCCATTGAGTCGACTCCAACTCGTAGTGACCTATAGTACAGAGTAGAACTGCCCCATAGAATTTCCAAGGAGCGCCTGGTGGATTCGAACTGCTGACCTTCTGGTTAGCAGCCATAACACTTAACCACTACACCACCAGGGTTTCTGTATGCATAGTAGTGGTTAAGAATAAGGCTCCTCATTTGTAAAATAGGGAGAATAATTATAAATACCTTTTAGGGCTGTTGTAGGATTATAAGGTAATCCAGGAATAGTGCTTGACTCACAGTAAGTACTCAAAAAATGTTAGCTATTATCTTGGTGAAATTGCTTGGTTTTTTTTTTGGAAGAAGCTGTGTATATCCATATAGCTGCAGTATACATAAAGGAAAAGGGACTTAACTCCTAGTGTGGGGCCAAAGCTAAATGAAATAGAAGACGTGAAAATTCCTAGCGGTGTTGGTGCTCAATCAGCTCAGGGAAAATCAGCTTTTACCAGTTCATTCTGGAGAGGTAGAGCAAGAACAAGAATGAATCAAGTGCCCTGCGTGAGGCCTTCAGGAATAACAATGAACAGAAGGCAGTTATACTTTCCTCAGCACAATAATGTCAATTCTTCTCTAGAAAGGCTAATTGACAAAATCAGGGTCACTATCTAAACAGCTTAGAGTTCAAAAAGAGGTAGTTGCAAATAAGGGATTGAGAGATGAGAGATGAGGTCAACACAGAGTAAAATGGCCAATTAGCTCAATATAAACCAGATGAAACGTACCCTTGAGGATATAAACTGGATACTATGTTTTTTCTGGGTTTATGTTAAGAAATATAAGTATGATCAAGAAAGTAATGACTGATAAAAATTGAGGTGTAAGTACTACCAAATTCTCCTAGTTGGTACAAATAACAATGTTATATCCTCCCTTTTCTTAGAAATAAGTTTTATCGATAAATTCCTAAAATGATACTTTGGTCTAAATATTTCTATTTATTTTCTTTAATGCTTGGTCCACAGAACCTTACTAACAATAACACAAAATTGAATTACCAAACAAGTTTTTCTATTCCAAATATATACCCACATCCATCCATCCATCAGACCTCGATTGAATGCCAAAGCACTGCATTGTGTCCTGAAACATATGAAATTTGTCAAGCAGGAGAGAAAATGAATCTCTGAGATATGGGCTACCTGTAAAAAATAACTTGTTCAAATTTAGACACCATTGGGAGAAAAACTAGCCTGTTTATCTACACCCCCACTTGCTTGTTCATCAATGAGGATTGTTAAAGGATTAAAAAAATGAGTAAATAAATGAGAGGAGTTTCAGCCTCTCCTTAAGGAACTCTTGGTCTTTAGTTAACATTATACCAGTGTAAGGTACAAAAAACCAGTTCAACTGATGGTTAATAGTTTGTGTGCTCCAAAATATATAAACACAGCTGAATCTACTGTGTTAATCACAAAATAATGACCTTTGAAATTTTTTTGATGTTTTATTTATCTTGAATAATGGTCATCACATTACTGATAAAAGCCATTTAACATATATATATATGCAAATATGAGAGGAATTCAAAGGTTATATAGTCACCAGTCCAGCTATGAGTCAGAATCAACTCGATGGCAACAGGGTAGGTAACCCATATATGCTAGTAATGGTTAAGTAACAAAACCTTTGTCGCTGAAGTCAGGGAGGTCTTTGAAAGGGCTACACAAGAAATATACAATCAGTGTCTTCTGCACAATGGGTGTGATGGTTAATTTCATTTGTCAACACAGCTAGGCTATGGTGCCCATTCGTTTGATTGACCATGAGTGTAGATGTTGCTATAAAGATATATACATGTGATTAGCATTTAAATCAATTGACCTTAAGTAAAGCAGATTACCCTCCATAAAGTGGGTGGATCACATCTAAAATTAAAGGCCTTAAGAGCAAAACAGGAAGTTTCCCAAGGGACAATTCTGTCTCCAGACTATAAATAGATATCTTGCCAGGATTCTTCTCTCTCCCCCACACTCTGACAACAATTTTGGGACACACACCTGCCACTATGTCCAGTCTGTCACCTAACATAACTATTTTGGACTTGCCAGCTCCCACAATCATGTAAGCCAATTCCTCAGAATAGACTTCTCTTTCCCTCCATATATATGTGTGTCGTTAGGTGCCACTGAGTTGGTTCCAACTTATAGCAACCCTCTGAACAACAGAAAGAAGCACTGCCTAGTCCTGCTCCATCCTCACAATCATTGCTACATTTGAACCTATTGTTGCAGCCACTGTGTCAATCCATCTCCTTGAGGGTCTTCTTTTTCACTGACTCTCTACTTTATCAAGCATGATGTCCTTCTCCAGGGATTGGTCCCTTCTGAAAACACGTCTAAAGTATATGTGATAAGGTCTGACCATCCTCACTTCTAACGAGCATTCTGGCTGTACTTTATTGAAGACAAATTTCTTCATTCTTTTCTCAGTCCATGGGATATTCAATATTCTTTGCCAAAACCACAATTCAAAGGCATTAATTCTTCTTTGGTCTTCCCTATTCATCATCCATCTTTCACGTGCACATGAAGAGACTGAAAATACCACATCTTGGATCAGGCTCACCTGAGTCCTTAAAGTGATATCTTTGCTTTTTAACACCTTACAGAGGTCTTTTGCAGCACATTTGCCAAGTGCAATATGTTGTTTGATTTCTTCTTCTTTTTTAATTTTATTTTGTTTTAGGTGAAAATTTATAGAGCAAATAAGTTTCTCATCCAAAAATTTATAGTCAAATTATGTGGTTACATGGGTTGCAATTCCTGCAATGTGTCAGTACTTTCTCTCTTTTTCCATCCTGGGTTCTCTGTGTCCATTTGTTTAGATTTTTTTTTTTTTTTTTTGTGGTTCATTTTATTTTTTTATTGTATTTTTAGACGACTGTTTACAGAACAAACTAGTTTCTCATTAAATAGTCATTACACACATCGTTTTATGACATCAGTTAACAACCCCACGACATGTCAACACTCTCCCTTCTCAACCTTGGTTTCCCTGTTACCAGCTTTCCTGTTCCCTGCTGCCTCTTAGTCCTTGCCCCTGGGCTGGAGTGCCCCTTTAGTCTCGTTTTGTTTCATGAGGCTGCCTAATCTTTGGCTGAAGGTGGACCTCAGGAGTGACTTCATTACTGAGCTGAAAGGGTGTCAGAAGGCCATACTCTCAGGGTTTCTCCAGTCTCCGTCAGGCCAGTAAGTCTGGTCTTTCTTTTTGAGTTAGAATTTTGTTCTACATTTTTCTCCAGCTCCGTCCAGGACCCTCTATTGTGATCTTTGTCAGAGCAGTCAGTGATGGTAGCCAGACACTGTCTGGTTGTACTGGACTCAGTCTGGTGGAGAATGCAGTAGATGTGGTCCATTAGTCCTTTGGACTAATCTTCCCCTTGTATCTTTAGTTTTTTCCATTGTTCCTTGCTCCCAAAAGGGTGAGACCAGTGGAGCATCCTAGATGGCTGCTCACAAGCTATTAAGACCCCAGATGCTATTCACCAAAGTAGGATGTAGAACACGTTCTTTATAAACTATATTATGCCAGTTGAGCTAGATGTTCCCTGAGACCATGGTTTCCACAGCCCTCAGCCCAGCAATTTGGTCCCTCAGGGAGTTTGGATGTATCCATGGAGCGTCCATGACCTTGCCTTGTACAATTTGTGCTGGCCAAAACCAAAGATAAAGAGAGAATTTTAAGAGCAGCTAGGGATAAATGAAAAGTCACCTACAAAGGAGAGTCAATAAGAATAAGCTCAAACAACTTGGCAGAAACCATGCAGGCAAGAAGGCAAAGGGATGACTTATATAAAGCCTTGAAGGAAAAAAATTGCCAACCAGGAATCATATATCCAGCAAAATTGCCTCTCAAATAAAACCCAGTATGATAATATGAAGGCACAATTAGGTCATTTTCAGATAAACAGAAGTTTAGGGAATTTATAAAAACCAAACTACAATGACAAGAAATACTAAAGAGAGTTCTCTGGTTAGAAAATCAATAATATCAGATATTAACCCAAGACTAGAACACAGGACAGAGCAACCAGATGTCAATCCAGACAGGGAAATCACAAAAATAAATGAAGATAAAAAAAAATGCTGAAAACAGGGAAATGGCAATGTCATTATGTAAAACAAGACAACATTAAAACAATAAAGAGGGACTAAGAAATGTAGTCATAAATCTTTCATTTGGAGAGAAAGACAAGGCGATAAAAGAAATAAAAGGTAAACTTAGAAAAATGGGGGTAAATATTAAGATAACCATAAGGGAGACTAACAATCCTACTCATCAAAATAAAATACAAGAAAAAATAGAGACTCAGCAGAAACAAAATCAACAGCAATGAATAAGAAGAAAAGACAGTATATAAAGATAAA
Source organism: Elephas maximus indicus (assembly GCF_024166365.1). NCBI lineage: Eukaryota > Metazoa > Chordata > Mammalia > Proboscidea > Elephantidae > Elephas > Elephas maximus. The sequence continues at coordinate 144,231,730 of NC_064821.1, forward strand.
CTACTCAGCACAAAAACTTAAGTAGGAAAAAGAAACTGTCAACGCCACACAAAAAAAGACATCAAAATGATGGCACTAAACTCATATCTATCCATAATTCCACTGGATGTAAATGGACTAAATGCACCAATAAAGACATAGAGTGGCAGAATGGATTAAAAAAACCACGATCTGTCTATATGCTGCCTATAAGAGACACTCCTTAGACTTAGAGACGCAAAGAAACTAAAGCTCACAGGATGGAAAAAAATATACCAAGCAAAAGACAAACAAAAAAGAGCAGGAGTGGCAATATTAATTTCTGACAAAATAGATTTTAAAGTTAAATCCACCACAAAGGATAAGGAAGGACACTATATAATGATTAAAGGTACAATATACCAGGAGGATATAACCATATTAAATATTTATGCACCCAATGACAGAGCTGCAAGATACATAAAACTAACTCTAACAGCATTGGTAAGTGAGATAGACAGCACTACAATAATAGTAGGAGACTTCAACACATCACTTTTGGTGAAGAACAAGACATCTAGAAAGAAGCTCAATAAAGACATGGAAGATCTAAATGCCGCAATCAACCAACTCGACCTCATAGACATATACAGAACTCCCCGCCCAACAGCAGCTGAGTATACATTCTTTTCTAGAGCACATGGAACATTCTCTAGAATAGACCACATATTAGGTCATAAAGCAAGCCTTAGCAGAATCCAAAATATTACAAAGCATCTTCTCTGACTATAAGGCCATAAAAGTAGAACTTAATAACAGAAAAAGCAGGGAAAAGAAATCAAACACTTGGACTCTGAACAACACCCTTTTCAAAAAGGACTGGGTTATAGAAGACTTTAAGGATGGAATAAAGAAATTCATAGTATCCAATGGGAATGAAAACTATTCCTATCAGAACCTTTGGGACACAGTGAAAGTAGTGCTCAGAGGCCAATTTATATCAATAAATGCACACATACAAAAAGAAGAAAGGGCCAAAATCAAAGAATTATCCCTACAACTTGAACAAATAGAAATAGAGCAACAAAAGAAACCCACAGGCACCAGAGGGAAGCAAATAATAAACATTTGAGCAGAATTAAATGAAATAGAGAACAGAAAAACAACTGAAAGAATTAACAAGACCAAAAGCTGGTTCTTTGAAAAAATTAACAAAATTGATAAACCATTGGCCAAACTGACAAAAGAGAAACAGGAGAGGAAGCAAATAACCTGAACAAGAAATGAGATGGGTGATATTACAACAGACCCAACTGAAATTAAAAGAATCATATCCGATTACTACGAAAAATTGTACTCTAACAAATTTGAAAACTTGGAAGAAATGGATGAATTTTTAGAAACACACTACCTACCTAAACTAACACAAACAGAGGTAGAACAACTAAATAAACCCATAACAAAAGGAGAGATTGGAAACATAATTAAAAATCTCTCAACAACAACAAAAAAAGCCCTTGCCTGGATGGTTTCACTGCAGAGCTGCACCAAACTTTCAGAGAAGAGTTAACACCACTACTACTAAAGGTATTTCAGAGCACAGAAAAGGACGGAATACTCCCAAGCTCATTCTATGAAGCCAGCATATCCTTGATACCAAAAGACACCACAAAAAAAGAAAATTACAGACCTATATCCCTCAAGAACTTAGATGCAAAAATTCTCAGCAAAATTCTAGCCAATAGAATTCAACAACGTATCAAAAAAATAATTCACCATGACTAAGTGGGATTCATACAAGGTATGCAGGGATGGTTCAACATTAGAAAAAGAATTAGTATAATCCATCGCATAAATAAAGGAAAAGACAAGAAACTCATGATTTTATCAATTGATGCAGAAAAGGCATTTGACAAAGTTCAACACCCATTCATGATAAAAACTCTCAGCAAAACAGGAATAGAAGGAAAATTCCTCAACATAATAAAGAGCATTTATACAAAGCCAACAGCCAGCATCATTCTAAAAGGAGACAGCCTGAAAGCATTCCCCTTGACATCAGGAACCAGACAAGGATGCCCTTTATCACTGCTCTTATTCAACACTGTGCTGGAGGTCCTAGCCAGAGCAATTAGGCTAGACAAAGAAATAAAGGGCATCCAGATTGACAAGGAAGAAGTAAAGGTATCTCTATTTGCAAATGACATGATCTTATACACAGAAAACCCTAAAGAATCCCCAGGAAAACTACTGAAACTAATAGAAGAGTTCGGCAGAGTCTCAGGATACAAGATAAACAGAAAAATCAGTTGGATTCCTCCATACCAACAAAAGGAACATCAAAGACGAAATCACCAAATCAATGCCATTAACAGTAGCTCACAAGAAGATAAAATACTTAGGAATAAATCTTACCAGAGACTTAAAAACCTACACAAAGAAAACTACAAGACACTACTCCAAGAAACCAAAAGAGACCTACAACAAAGTGGAAAAACATACCTTGCTCATGGATAGGAAGACTTAACATCGTAAAAACATCTATTCTACCAAAAGTGATCTATAGATACAATGCAATTCCGATCCAAATTCCAACATTTTTTGATGAGATGGAGAAACAAATTACCCACTTCATATGGGATGGAGAGGCCCTGGATAAGTAAAGCATCACTGAAAAAGAAGAACAAACTGGGAGGCCTCATGCTACCTGATTTTAGAATCTATTATACTGCCACAGTAGTCAAAACAGCCTAGTAGTGGTACAACAACAGATACATAGACCAATGGGAATTGAGAATCCAGACATAAATCCATCCACATATGAGCAGCTGATATTTGTTTGACAAAGGCCCAAGGTCAGTTAAATGGGGAAAAACAGTCTCTTTAACAAATGGTGCTGGCATAACTGGATATCCATCTGCAAGAAAATGAAACAGGACCCATACCTCACACCATGCAAAAAAACGAACTCAAAATGGATCAAAGACTTAAATATAAAATCTAAGATGAAAAAAATTATGGAAGAAAAAATAAGGACAATGGTAGGAGCTCTAATACATGCCATAAACAGTATAGAAAACATCACTAACGATGCAAAAGCACCAGAAGAGAAACTAGGTAACTGGGAGCTTCTAAAAATCAAACACCTATGCTCATCCAAAGACTTCACCTAAAGAGTGAGAAAAGTATCTGCAGACTGGGAAAAAGTTTTTAGCTATGACATTTCCGATCAGTGTCTGATCTCTAAAATCTACATGATACTGCAAAAACTCAACTACAAAAAAACAACTAGTCCAATTAGTAAATGGACAAAGGATATGAAAAGGCACTTCCCTAAAGAAGACATTCAGGTAGCTAACAGATACATGAGAAAATGCTCACAATCATTAGCCATTAGAGAAATGAAAATCAAAACTACAATGAGATTCTACCTCACTCCAACAAGGCTGGCATTAATCCAAAAAACACAGGATAATAAATGTTGGAGAGGTTGTGGAGAGCCTGGAACACTTACATACCACGGATGGGAGTGTAAAATGGTACAACCACTTTGGAAATCGATTTGGTTCTTCCTTAAAAAGCTAGAAATAGAAGTACCATATGATCTAGTAATCCCACTCTTTGGACTATGTTGTTGTTGTTAGGTGCCATTGAGTCGGTTCCAACTCATAGTGACCCTATGCACAACAGAACGAAACACTGCCCGGTCCTGAGCCATCCTTACATCCATTGTTATGCTTGAGCTCATTGTTGCAGCCACTGTGTCAATCCACCTCTTTGAGGATCTTCCTCTTTTCCACTGACCCTGTGCTCTGCCGAGCATGATGTCCTTCTCTAGGGACTGATCCCTCCGGACAACATGTCTAAAGTGTGTAAGATGCAGTCTCGCCATCCTTGCCTCTAAGGAGCATTCTGGCCGCACTTCTTCCAAGACAGAGTTGTTCATTCTTTTAGCAGTCCATGGTATATTCAATATTCTTCACCAGCACCACAGTTCAAAGGCGTCAACTCTTCTTCAGTCTTCCTTATTCATTGTCCAGTTTTCACATGCATATGATGTGATTGAAAATACCATGGCTTGGGTCAGGCGCACCTTAGTCTTCAGGGTGACATCTTTGCTCTTCAACACTTAGAAGAGGTCCTTTGCAGCAGATTTGCCCAATGGAATGCATCTTTTGATTTCTTGACTGCTGCCTCCATGGCTGTTGATTGTGGATCCACGTAAAATGAAATCCTTGACAACTTCAATCTTTTCTCCATTTATCATTATGTTGCTCATTGCTCCAGTTGTGAGGGTTTTTGTTTTCTTTATGTTGAGGTATAATCCATACTGAAGGCTATGGTTTTTGATCTCCATTAGTAAGTACTTCAAGTCCTCTTCACTTTCAGCAAGCAAGGTTGTGTCATCTGCATAACGCAGGTTGTTAATGAGCCTTCCTCCATTCCTGATGCCCCATTCTTCTTCATATAGTCCAGCTTCTTGTATTATTTGTTCAGCATACAGATTAAATAGGTATGGTGAAAGAATTCAACCCTGACGCACACCTTTCCTGACTTTAAACCAATCAGTATCTCCTTGTTCTGTCCAAACAACTGCCTCTTGATGTATGTAAAGGTTCCTCATGAGCGCAATTCAGTGTTCTGGAATTCCCGTTCTTCACAGTGTTATCCATAGTTTGTTATGATCCACACAGTCGAATGCCTTTTGCATAGTCAGTAAAACACAGGTAAACATCCTTCTGGTATTCTCTACTTTCAGCCAGGATCCATCTGACATCAGCAATGATATCCCTGGTTCCACGTCCTCTTCTGAAACCGGCCTGAATTTCTGGCAGTTCCCTATTGATATACTGCTGCAGCCCTTTTTGAATGATCTTTAGCAAAATTTTGCTTGCGTGTGATATTATCCTTGGAATATGTCCTAGAGAAATAAGAGCCTTTACATGAACAGATACATGCATGCCCATGTTCATTGCAGCACTGCTTACAATAGCAAAAAGATGGAAGCAACCAAGGTGTCCATCAACAGATGAATGGATAAATAAATTATGGTATATTCACACAATGGAATACTATGCATCTATAAAGAACAATTATAAACCTGCCAAATATTTCATACCATGGAGGAACCTGGAAGGCATTATGCTGAGTGAAATTAGTCAGTTGCAAAACGACAAATATTGTATGAGATCACTATTATAAGAACCCAGGAAACAGTTTAAACAGAGAAGAAAATATTCTTTGATGGTTATGTGAGTGGGGTGGGAGGGAGGGAGACAGGTTTTCACTAATTAGATGGTAGACAAGAACTATTTTAGGTGAAGGGAAAGACAACACACAATACAGGAGAGGTCAGCACAACTAGACTAAACCAAAAGCAGTTTCCTGAAAAAACTGAAAGCTTTGAAGGCTTGCATAGCGGGGGTTGGGAGTTTAGGGGCCATGGTTTCAGGGGACGTCTAAGTCAATTGGCATAATCAAATCTGTTAAGAAAACTTTCTGCTTTCTACTTTGGAGAGTGGTTTCTGGGGTCTGAAATGGTAGCAAGCGGCCATCTAAGATGCATCAATTGGTCTCAACCCACCTGGAGCAAAGAAGAATGAACACCAGAGATACAAGGTAATTATGAGCGCAAGAGTCAGAAAGGGCCACATAAACCAGAGCCTACATCCACGTGAGACCAGAAGAATTAGATGGTGCCTGGCTACAACCAATGACTGCCTTGACAGGGAACACAATAGAGAACCCCTGAGGTAGTAGGACAGCAGGGGAATGCAGACCTCAAATTCTTGTAAAAAGATCAGACTTAATGGTCTGACTGAGACTAGAAGGACCCCGGAGGTGATGGTCCCCAGGCCTTCTGTTAGCCCAAGACAGGAACCATTCCCAAAGCCAACTCTTCAGACAAGGATTGGATTGGACTATGGGTTAGAAAATTATATTAGTGAGGAGTGACCTTTTTGGATTAAGTAGACACATGAAACTATGTGGGCAGCTCTATAGGAGATGAGAATGCAGAGGGGTTCAGAAGCTGGCCAAATGGACACGAAAATAGAGAGTGGAAAGAAAGAGTGTGCTGTCTCATTAAGGGGAGAGCAACTAGGAGTATATAAACCAAAAAAATGAAATCCATTGCTGTCGAGTTGATTCCGACTCATAGTGACACTATAGGACAGAGTGGAACTGCCCCACAGAGTTTCCAAGGAGCGCCTGGTGGATTTGAACTGCCGACCTTTTGGTTAGCAGCCGTAGCACTTAACCACTATGCCGCCAGTGTTTCCAGGACTATATAGCAAGGTGTATATAAATTTTTGTACAAGAAAAAAAAAAAAGTTGTATTATCTACTGTACACTAAGACAGATCCATGACTGATATTAGATATGATCTGACATTAAATATGAACCATATATAACTGTTCTGACTTAACATACAAACTTAAAGTAGATTTAGGAATGGAACTTGTTGGTAACCCAGGACTGCCTGTAATTGGAACCTGTGGATTTACGTCAGGCTGACTTAAGCCGCGTATGTTATAGCAATCTAGGCAAGCAGTGTTTAAGACAGGGATCGCAAATTGCAAGCCTGCAGGCTGTATCTGCAGTTGTGTTTGACCAAAGTGCTTTAAAAACACAGAACATTTTTGAATGTCTTTAGTAGGGTATATAGGATCTGGTTCTACCATAGTCCCCAATCATTTCCTCCTGTTATGTAGGCTGCTCAGTTCAAGATTTCTGTCACCTTTCTGGATGCTGTGGATTTTTAACTGTGTATCTCTGGTTTTAAGAAATGCAGAAGTATTGAGAATTGCATTGGAAAAATAGGGATATAACCTTTGAACCAAACACAGGTGAAGAAAACTTTTCTGCTGATAAGTGCAAACCGAGAACCCAGAGATTTTTGAATGCCTAGATGCATTTTTAACTCACACAACATAATAATTAAAGATCCATCTGTTTTAGAAAAGATAAGGAAATGCTGATAAATATACTTAGGCAGATAGACAGATTCTGACCCAATAGTTTTTAGACAAGTAGGTATAAATTCACCCAACATTATACACAAAAATTTAATATATCTGAAGATAGCACATAATATTAACCTCATAATCTTGACATAATTAAAAAAACATAAGATTTCAATTTGACCAAAAGATGATCATGGAGGTACATCAGAAAGTGGTCTATCTCAGGTTCGACAGAGAAGTTAATAACAATTGAGTTATTAAAACTACTCAGCCAGAAAAATTAGAAATATGTATATGGTAAATGTGAAAGGAAAACAACGCATATTTTAATATTATCAGATAAATTTCTATTTATGCATTCAGTCAATAGAATATAATGTGCTGTCTTCAGCCTTCAACTTACTGCTTAACTTGGAATAAAACATCACAATTTTCCCTTTCATTTTATGAAAATCCTTTGTCTTTTACAAATATGGAGCAGATTTTGCTTGCTCTCATTTATGATCTGAATTTAATTTTAGTAGAAAATTCTGTGATTGAATGAGAAAAGCAGGTTTTATATTTCAGGCTAAATTAATCACCATCATAAACTTGTACATTTTCTTTTTTATATGTTGAATGAGGACAGGGATCTTAATTTTGTTCACAGATGTACCCCCAAATGCCTAGGATATAGAACATGGTAGGCATTCAGTCAACATATTTGTTGAGTGAATTGAACTGCATCATTCTCGTGACACTATTCTAGGGATTCCTAATCCCAGCACAGCATAATGAGAAAAATAAACTACATATCAATGTATGCATTGACAATAGTACATTTCTTGAAAAGTCTGTTTTTTTCTATAGTTCATATGCCAAAAAAACCAACCCAAACCCATTGCCGTTGAGTTGGTTCTGACTCATAGTGACCTTATAGGACAGAGTAGAACTGCCCCATGGAGTTTCCAAAGGGCGCCTGGTGGATTTGAACTGCTGGCCCTTTGGTTAGCAGCTGTAGCACTTAATCACTACACCACCAGGGTTGCCATATACTTCCTTTTAATGACATTTGGTGATTGCCTATGGTAGGATTTTTTACTTTAATGATTTTATCTGCAAAATAAAAACTGGCCACCATGGATAATTTGGGAGGGAAATTTTATTACTTTATTAAATCACTAAGTCTGGACACCGCTGATATAGAGCTAAGAATGAAAGCTGTCCTCTGTTTATCAGACAGCATTGTTCTTGACCTGTTAGTTCTCTGGATAACACTTGCTATCAGCTTTAAAAATGTTCCCACTTTGATAACCCCATGTGTTCTTAGAGTCTACTCTATGTGTTTGAAATGTCCTCTTGAGTAAAACACCTTTCTTTCCTACTGAAAAGTTTATGTATTTTCTATTAGCTTGTATCCTATGTGACAAAGAATGGCCTGGCACGTTTGATAGTTCCTGAACCCTTAGCAGTTTTTTGCGTGTTATAGGTGCAGGATGGATATTTGTTTACTGGAAAAAATGAATTAATGAATCAATGGGATAGACTGAACGAAGTCAGGGAATAATGAAAAGATGGAGATTAACTTATGTGGCGCCCTTACAATAAATTTATTCATTTTTTATTGTTTTAATACCCAAAGCAGCCCACACAGTTAGAAATGACATTATTTTCATAGTATACCTGGAGAAACTGAGGCACTTAAATATAGCTAATCCAAGAATATGAATAGCTAAATAAGTAACCTAGTCAAGGAGTGATAACATAGAAGGCCAGAATCCAGGCTTCCTTATAGCCCATGTAGTCGAACTTTGTTTCGTTGATTTCAACCAAAATTAACAGGCTTAAAGTAAATGCAGAGAGTTACAGGAAGCTCTTGAAGGAATATAAGAAAAAGTGCTACCAGTGTTGATTCAGTGAAAAAACAAGTGGCTTTGGAGGTAGAAGCTTGGAGAAACTAAAACAAAGACAAAAAGCGGTCCTTGGATCTGAAAGGAATTTATCCTCTACAGTGGAGAAAACTACTGTTGTCTAGCTATGAGAAGATCAGACACATATTTCTACTTGATATGAGGGATGCTTAAAGAAGGTACATTTTCTGTATTTATCTCCATTTCATAAAGATTAACTATACAAAAAAAAAAAAACGCGACAAACAAACCCTGAAGAAAACTTTTAAAAAATTATCTGTAAAATAATTATAAATTATTTCAAATACCAAAAAGTTTAGAAAAGAGCATAAGGAATTAGTTCTGGTTAAAGAGCCTACCACTGAACCCCAACTAATAGAAGAGACAATTACCTAGTTGATTCTATTTTATTAGTCCCATTTATTGAATTACTACATTGCAATTACTATATCCCAGTATACTAATAAATACTAACCAAAAAGCCAAAACCAAACCTGTTGCCATCGAGTCAATTCCGGCTCATAGTGACCCTATGGGACAGAATAGAACTGCCCCATAGAGTTTCTAAGTAGCGCCTGGTGGATTCAAACTGCCAACCTTTCGGTCAGCAGACATAGCTCTCAACCACTACACCACCAGGGTTTCTAAAAAATTTAAGTAGTATTGGATATTGAAAGTATAGGAAATATTGAAAAATCATATGTATATCATCTACCCACACTCCGTATGTTAATATTTTGCCATATTTGCTTCAATTTTTCCTTTTAAAATAAAAAATCATTTTCATTGAAGCCCCTTTGAGCCCCATTTTTATCTCATTTTTCTCCTTCTTTTCCCAGTAAATTTGATCCTTTCCTACTTACAAATGTGTGCATTAGTAGGGGGGAATATTGCCATGTGTATTAAAAAAAAGTTTCCTCTGCAATTTTCCTTTTTCTTTAACATAATGTATTTGAGTTTAAAATTTTTTTCCATGTTGTCACATGTGGATCTAGTCCATTTAATGAATTAATGTATAGTATTCCATCGTATGCTCCAATTTGTTTATGCCTTCTCCTACTTCTAATTTTTGGCCATTACAAAAAGTAGAAGTTGCTGCAAATATTTTACTATGTCTCTTTCTGCATATGTGCAAGAGTTTCTTGAAAGTGGACTTTCTTCACCAGAAGATACGCACAACTTCAACTTTGCTGGACATAGATAAATTGTTCTTCAGTAGTTTTATGCTGTAAAAGGTTTCCTGCTGCTCCGTATTCTTGCCAACATTTGCTATTATCAGTTTTTTTTTTTTAATTTGACAATATTACCAATGTAAAATGGTATCTCACTGTGGTTTTAGCCTACATTTCCCTGAACGCTGATTGTCTCTTCCTAAGTTTATTAGCCATTTGGGTTTTCTTTTATTCAAATTTGTCTTTTTTATATTTGTACCCCCTTTTTTTTTTTTATTGGGTGACTGGTCTTTTTCTTATTGGAGGACTCTTCTTACGTTTCGGATTCTATTCTAGACAATAATTTGATTTGTTACTGCTTGAAAGAAAATACTTCAGAAAAAGGCAGGATGCCAAAGAACTGACATTCATACTGTTTGGGGTTTTATTTTTTTACCCAGTTTGACAGTGAGACTGCATAAGGATGCGATCTGACCATAGAGTTTTTTCCTTTTAGTGGCATTTACCAAAGGACTTAATTAAATTTCATCTTTTGGGATACAAAGAACAGACTGTGCAATTTTGGATAATATTAATGTATCACAAATTTAAGTTTAAATTCCATGTTCCCTTTGTATGGGCTACTTTCACCTCACAGAAAAAAAAAAAGCTTTCTTAAATGAAAACTCTCAGAGGGGGACACCTTCACCAAATCATTCTGTGTGACGGTGCAGGTACTTCAGCTCTGAGTAATTTCAGATTTTGCAGATTATGAATTGGAAATAAGCTCAAGTGCCCATTAATCTATGGCTACTTATGTAAACGCCCTTCTAATAATCAGAGCGTATCATGAGTTTTTTGTCACAGCTGGCACGTTGGACTGAGATTATACTCATGCCTTGTACTTCTGTCTGGAAATGAAGATCTTCCATAGTTGTCTATAATTATTACTGATTCAAAATTGCTAAGAGTCAGAAAGATGAATGGCCAACCCCTGTATCTAAGCCCACAATATGAGTTAAGGCATGCTTGACTCTCAGATCCGGCTGGCAAACAGGTATCCGTTTACAATGTCAGTTTCTGGCTGGTGATGATAGCCACCATGAGGGCTGAACTGAGAAAAGTTCTATGGCAATTTCTGGGCTTATTGCAGAAAAAAGGCTGTGATCTAGTAGCTGTTGTTGTTAGCTGTTGTCAAGTCGGTGCCAACTCATAGTGACCCCATGCACAGTGGAACAAAAAGCTGTCTGGTCCTGTGTCATCTCACTGATCAGTTGAGAATTGGACCCTTGTGATTCATAAAGTTTTCATTGGTTGATTTTCAGAAGTAGATCACCAGGCCTTTCTTCCTAGTCTGTCTTAGTCTGAAAGCACCACTGAAACCTTTTGAGCATCATAGCAGCATGCAAGCCTCCACTGACAGTTGGGTGGTGGCTGTACATGTTGTAACACTGATATTTAATTTAGGAGGTACAGGACTGAGGAGGCAGAGGAATACATATGCCACATCTTTGTCATCTCTGGCCTAAGCCTCAGGACAATGATGTAAAAAAATTCTCCCTGTTCACATGCAAGGCAGTCTCCCTCACCAGGGCCAGGAGTCCCAAAGCTCTAGTTAATATTAATCAGTCTGCCTTTGTCTGAGTATCCCCTCTGCATATATCCCTTGAGAACGTGCAATAACAATAGGATTCTGGTCAAATATCTTACCATTGAACCACAACTAATAGACAAGATAATCATCTAATTTGCTCTATTTTATTATGTCCCATTTATTGAATAATTACATTCCCATTGCCATACCCCAGCAATATATTTGCCTTAAAATGAAATCACAGGGAATCTTTTGAATTTCTATAATATTTTCCTTTTACTATCTGGTACCTAATGACATGTTGTCTTGGTTTGTTAATTAAGGTGATCATGAGTTTATAGCTTCAGGAAGATTGTAGCTACCTGAGGGCCAAGATTGAGCCTTTTGCTTCTTTTGTATCCTTCCCCTATAAGAGCTTAATAAATAGTAGCAGGATTGAATTGCCTCTAAGTGGCTAGAGAGTCTCAGGCCTTGAAGATTCTGTATGTAGCTGCTAAAAAAAAAGGCCAGGGTGTTCTTGGCATCACCAAGAAGGGTATCAGAATGAAAATAGAAAGTATAATGTTACCCTTGAAGAAGAACATGTTCTGGTCATTACAGTTCCAGAAAGCTATAACTAACCTGGAAACGGGCCAGAGATGGGCAATTTTTGGTTGATAAATGTGCTGGAAAAGCTTCCCAATGAGAACAAACTAAAATGACTTGTATCATGACCTCATATAGAAGCATCACTCTTTCAGAGAAATCACTTTAACGTGTTGTTGAAGATCCTGATAAATGGAATTAAGGAGGCAGCCACTTTTGTACTGGATTCCTTAGAGGGTCCTCAGGTCTGGCTGGCAAATGTGGCTTTATCCACAGATGTAGCTCTCAGGAATTCCAAATGAATGAGGAGATCATTTCTGCCTTTAGGGTCTCAGGCCTGCAGTAACAGACTCTGGTCTTTTAAGATGGAGAAGTCCTGGGTTTCCTCCAGATAATCCGGTCTCCTTTGCTTCATATCTTTGTTAGAGCAACCAGCTGGTTTTAGAAATTTCCACCCAGATTCTACCAGTTAATTGACTCAATTTGCTAAGCCAGGCTTAATTTTGCAGCTAATTTAGATCCAGACTCAGTGTCGCCTGTTTTCATTCCTACTGTAAGCACTACCTGGCTCAATCCTACCTGGGTCCATGTTCGCTATCATTTTTGATACCAGAAAATCAACTATGTCTTCCTTAGGACTTTGCACAGGTCTTGACTTTTTGGGTCCACCTATGTCTTTGGTCACCCAGCTTTGCCTTTGTACCCAGGACAGAGAAATTAAGGCTTTTCTTTCTGCAGAGTAAAGGAAAATAGGCTATGGATGATCCTACAAAGTAACAAACTCATTCCCCGAGTTTCTAAAATTTAAGAACTGGGGGAGTAAAAGATTATTCTCCTTTCACAGCAGGTAGCAGGCTAAAGGAATCTTATTATCCCCGAGTTGTACAGAACAGAAATAGAGAGAGATCAAAAAGAGCTGGAATTAATTAGTGAAGGATTGATCAATTATTCCACTAAAGGAAATTTGTCAATATGGATTCAGCGTTTAGCTGTAACACTTCAAGATGATATCGAAGGGCAACCAGGCTTGTTCATTAAACGCAATGGTTGACATTAGACTGGAGCTATAATTAAAACATTGCTTTAAATGAGGCAGTTTTGTTATTGTTTTTGTGTTCATCACATTGCTGGAATAGTTTTTTTTAAAGGTATTTTTCATGTTTCAGCAGCCTATTCCAAAAAAGACAATATTAGCTCTAGACTTCATGGCTCCACTACCAAAATAATAACACAGACTTATTGAATTAGGAAGAAAGACTTGGCAATCTATTTCCAAAAATCAGCCAAGGAAAACCTTATGGATCACAGCACTCTGATCTACCACCGATTACTGGGATGGCTTGGGACTAGGCAGCATTTAGTTCTGTGGTGCATGAGGTTGTCATGAGTCGGGGGCCAACTTGGCAGCTACCAACAACATGAACAATAATTTATTGAATATATACTGTTAGCTCAGTGCTTCACATAGTTTTTTTCTTGTTTAATCCGCAATATGTGATTGATGCTATTATTACAGGTATGTGCAGTTATGCCACATAGAGGCACGTAAGGCTAAGTAACTTAGCTTTCCCAAGGTCCTATGTCAGAAAATGGCGTTTCAGGTTGTGAACCTGTCAGTCTGATTACAGAGCTTATGCATTTAGTGCTTCATGATACTCTCATTGACTGTTGCAGGCCACACTTTCCGACTCTGTGCAGGCCCTTTCGGGGCCTCCTTTGGAGAGTCCACCTTAGGAGAAGCTGGCATCTACTCCCCAGGCCTTATTTCAGGCCTGGCAGGGTTGTCAGTATCTAAACCCCTCGATGAGATTATTCCAACTGTAATGAGAAACCCAGAAGGTAGTAAAGTTAATAAATCTTCTGCTCATGCTCAGGAATTTAGTAGACTGAATGTGCAAGTGGCCAAAGTAGATTTAAAATGATTGAAATGACAAAAGGTGAAATGTGAGTGAAGTGAATGAATTACAAAAGCATGTATGAATAGTATTACACAAGTGAAGCAAATTCAATATCAATCTAATTTCTGACCACGTGCAATGGGAAAACAAGGGCAAGGGAGCAGGAGAGTCAAGGGTAAAGAACAGTTTTATTACTTTTTTTCATTGTGCTGCTACATATGGGTTTCTGCTGCTATTTATTAACATGCAGAGGTTAAAGTTTGGGTAAGATGCCGATTATAATATCGTGGAAGACTAAGTGCCGTCCTAAAGTGGAAAATGTGATTTGAAGTCATGTTATAACAAAATGCAAGCTTCATTTTGGTATTGCAAGTGCTGAGGGCATTTTAGAAATTAAAAATAAACCATTTTTAATAACCAGACTGAGTCCTATAGGGTGAGTTTATTGCCCCTTGTCTGTAAAGGAGCCTCTTTAGCTTACGCAGGAGTATTGCAGAGTTCCATACTGAGCCATCTCTTCAAAACCAAACCAAACCAAACCAAACCAAACCAGACCCATCGCTGTCGAGTAGATTCCGACTCATAGTTTAAGGTGTACGATATTCAACTTTGAGCAATATAGAGAGACTTGGCGCATCTAAGCAAATAAAACCCAGTTTCACTAGTCTCTGGAAAGACCATGATATTTAAACTTAGACAGGTCTGGGTTTGAGTCTTGGCACCCCTATTTACAAGATGTAACTGTGGGCCAGTTATTTAGCTTCATGAGTACCAACTTCCTTATTTATAAGATGGGAATAATGGCTACCTTGGAGGATTATAAATAATACAGTATCTGGAAAAGGGCTTGGTAGAACCCCCAGTACACAGTAGGCCCTCTGTGAATGATCGCAAATTATAATCATGTCAAGTGCACGATACCATGCCAAGCACATAGAGGGACTTAAAAAATATTGGTTGAATGAGTTTATTAAATAAAAGACAAGAAACTCTCCCCAGTCAATAAATCTGCTTGTCGGTTGTAGCTTTCTGTTTCCATTTTTTTAGTGAGACTGTAGTAGTGGCAAGTGAACCTGTGTTGTTAGTGGTGAAAGAGTGGTGTAAGGCATGACCCAGGTTTTCAGGAGATTCTTGAGGAATAAGGTGAGCTTTTGTTGGTCTTTAAATCATAACATATAGCAAGCTATTTACTTGAAATATTTATAGAGCCAGACTCAATTGCAGATGCCCTATCAATCTTTTAGGCCAGGGCTGCATGGAGGGATGTGGGCAGTGTATAAAAGAAACATTGACACATACATTCTTGTTATTATTAAACAAATATGGCTGTTCTTCCCTTACACACACCCAGGCCCAGACTTAGGCACAATAGTCTCTCCTTCACATGTTTCATCAAATTCAAGACTTCTCTATCTTTTGTTCATTTTTATACTTCTGATAGAGACAACGTGTCGTGGATTGAATTATGTCCCCCCAAAATATGTGTCCAGATTGTGTGGTTGTCCTCCATTTTGTGATTGTAATTTTTTGCTGAGAGGATTAGGATGGCATTGTAACACCACCCTTACTCAGGTCACCTTCCTGCTCCAAGGTAAAGGGAGTTTCCCTGGAGTGTGGCCTGCACCACCTTTTCTCACTCAAGAGATAAAAGGAAAGGAAGGCAAGCAGAGAGTTGGGGACCTCATACCACCAAGAAGGCAGCTTCAGGAGCAGAGAGCATCCTTTGGACACAGGGTTCCTGCACCTGAGAAGCTCCTTGACCAGGGGAAGATTGAGGACAAGGACCTTCCGCCAGAGCTGACAGAGAAAGAAATCCTTCCCCTGGAGCTGATGCCCTGAATTTGGACTTGTAACCTACTAAACTATGAGAGAATAAATTTCTCTTTGTTAAAGCCATCCACTTGTGGTATTTCTGTTAAAGCAGTACTAGATGACTAAGACACAAGGGTAAAGAGAAATGTTCCTTTACTATTAGAGAATCATCTGTGCCAGGGTGATATGAAGCTAGCTTTGTGTCATAAGGAGTGAAAAGGACTGTTTTGCACTGGGGGGGGGGGTGTGTGTGCCCTTTAGGTAGAAATATTACCCAGTTCCAGCTGATTTTTACCATGAGGGAATTTATGCCCAATATTGCAAGAGCCTCTGATTTCTCAAGAGAAGCCAAAATCAGTGTTTTTATGTAAGATCTACCAATTTTCAAGGCTGATGCAAGTATTTCTAAAACACTGTATGGATGTGGTAAAATCTTTTTGCCAGCTGCGTGTGGCCCAATGGTTTATGCATGACCTCTCATACAGGTCTGGCTTCACCAAAGTACTCTATTGCTTTAATGCCCAAGATTAGGAGAATACCTAGGTTGGCATCTGAGGGACTCCATTGCCTGAACTGGTGGGACAGACTAGACATAGGGGCTGGAAACTGGAAAAAGGCACAGTCACAAGGGTGAGGCAGTGGATTGAAGCAAACTTAGCAGCAAGTGGGGCAAATGTCTCAGAAAGAGTAGGAAGGAAACATCCAGATTGCTTTAGGAGTTCAGCAAGACATAACAGATGGGAGCAGACAGTGGGCAGAGAGGGAGGAGGTAGTATATGTCTGTTTGTGAGGTCTGTCCACACATGGTTAGCCCAGGATTCCTGAGAAGAAAAAGGGATTGAGAAAGCTGCAAGCTGGAGATGTAGCTTCAGATGTGGTTTTAGGATGAATGGCATGATATAGGGTCACTTTAATTGTTGAATTAGGGTTCTCTAGCTCACTCACTTCTCAACAAACACATAGGAATAAGTTTAGGCCTCAAAGCCAAAGGCAGGGATGAATTTACATTTCAGGGAAAGAACAGTTAGAACTCTGTCTAGAATTCAGCTGTGAGCAAGGGATCAGGAAGGTCAATATGTTAAGAATAAAAGATGTCTCAAGAGGCCACTGTTGTGTCTGTTCAGGGAAAGAAGAACATATTCGTGTTAAGGAACTATACAGAACCATGCCCATAACTCATTTGCGATGATAGTGGGGGCCCAGGGTGGAGGGCCTGAAGGAACCAACGTGTTCCAAAGGAAGCATCCTCTTGGCAAATGACTCAGAAGACCTTTGGCTTTTGTAAATCAAAAGATGTTCTACCCACTTTGCAGCTGACTCTCACCTAGCATTTAATCTGGACCTACTTGCGTATGTCTGGCAAATTGACATGGCATGGTGTCTTAGTCATCTAGTGCTGATATAACAGAAATACCACAAGTGGATAGCTTTAACAAAGGGAAATTTATTTCCTCACAGTAAAGTAGGATAGAAGTCCAAATTCAGGGCATCAGGTCCAGGGGAAGCCTTCCTCTCTTTGTCGGCCCTGGAGGAAGGTCCTTGTCCTCAATCTCCCCTGGTCAAGGAGCTTCTTGGGCACAGAGACCCTGGGTCCAAAGGACGTGCTGTGCTCTGGGTGCTGCTTTCTTGGTGGTATGAGGTCTCCAATTCTCTGCTTGCTTCCCTTTCCTTTTATCTCTTGAAAGAGAAAAGGTGGTACAAGCCACACCCCAGGGAAAATCCCTTTACCTTGGATCAGGAATGTGGCCTGAGCAAGGGTGTTACATCCCACCCTAATCCTCTTTAATCACAGGTGGAGATTATGATTTATAACTCATAGAAAAATCACAAAATGGAGAACAACCACAAATGGCCTAACCATGTTATCATATATTTTGGGGGGACACAATTCAATCCGTTACAGATGGGCCTGCAAGATAACTTTTTGCCAGAGAGACCAATGAACTTCTTGAGAAAGAACTCATTCAAAATGAAGAGAAGCCAGATAAGAATAGGTTGATACAGTACGAGAACATGTCCACAGCATCAGGAGCAGGGAGGGAAGATGCAGAATACAGTATAGTGACATGAGATTTTAACTCCTGGATTAGCACTGACCCAGGTCACAGGACTCACATATGAGTCCCATAGAAAGCAGAGAGCTGTTTAAAAAAACTCTTAAAACTGTTTCACTAATATTCTGTAAAAAATAGAGGTCACAAATAACAACTGAGTATATTTTCAGTGGAGGATACAGTAACAGGGAGATACTTCCCCACTTTGCAAAAGACACCAGGGCAGCCTTGACACCTCAAAGCCCTAGCCTGTTGGTGGGAGGCAGCCATACTTGCTAGCAGACCTGGTTTCTGGCAAGAAATGATGGCTATATAGGGTGAATGTGAGCACAGCAGGGGAAAAAGAAAGGCATTTAAAAAAAAAATAATTTTTATTGTGCTTTAAGTGAAAGTTTACATATCAAGTCAGTCTTTCACACAAAAACTTTTATACACCTTGCTACATACTCCCAATTATTCTCCCCCTAATAAGACAACCCGCTCCCTCCCTCAACTCTCTCTTTTTGTGTCCATTTCACCACCTTCTAACCTACTTTACCCTCTCATCTCCCCTCCAGGCAGGAGATGCCAACATAGTCTCAAGTGTCCACCTGATCCAAGAAGCTCACTCCTCACCAGCATCCCACTCCAACCCACTGTCCAGTCCAATCCATGTCTGAAGAGTTGGCTTCAGGAATGGTTCCTGTCCTGGGCCAACAGAAGGTCTGGGGGCAATGACCACTGGGGTCCTTCTAGTTTCCATCAGACCATTAAGTCTGGTCCTTTTATGAGAATTTGGGGCCTGCACCCCACTGCTCTCCTGCTCCCTCAGGGGTTCTCTGTTGTGTTCCCTGTGAGGGCAGACATTGGTTGTAGCCAGGCACCATCTAGCTCTTCTGGTCTCAGGATGATGTAGTCTCTGGTTCATGTGGCCCTTTCTGTCTCCTGGGCTCATAATTACCTTGTGTCCTTGGTGTTCTTCATTCTTCTTTGATCCAGGTGGGTTGAGACTCATTGATGCATCTTAGAAGGCTGCTTGCTAGCATTTAAAACCCCAGACGCCGCTCTTCAAAGTGGGATGCAGAATGTTTTCTTAATAGATTTTCTTATGCCAATTGACTTAGATGTCCCCTGAAACCATGGTCCCCAACCCCCTGCCCCTGCTACACTGGCCTTCGAAGCATTCCGTTTATTCAGGAAACTTCTTTGCTTTTGGTTTAGTCCAGTTGTGCTGACCTCCCCTGTATTGTGTGCTCTTTCCCTTCACCTAAAGTAGTTCTTATCTACTATCTAATTAGTGAATACCCTTCTCCTATCCTCCCTCCTCCGTCTCTTAACCACAAAAGAATGTTTTCTTCTCAGTTTAAACTATTTCTCAAGTTCTTCTAATAGTGGTTTTATACAATATTTGTCCTTTTGCAACTAATTTCACTTAGCATAATACCTTCCAGGTTCCTCCATGTTATGAAATGTTTCACAGATTCCTCACTGTTCTTTATCCATGCGTAGTATTCCACTGTGTGAGTATACCATGATTTATTTATCCATTCATCCATTGATGGGCACCTTGGTTGCTTCCATCTTTTTGCTATTGTAAACAGTGCTGCAATAAACATGGGTGTGCATATATCTGTTCATGTAAAGGCTCTTATTTCTCTAGGATATATTCCACAGAGTGGGATTGCTGGATCATATGGTAGTTCTATTTCTGCTTTTTAAGGAAGCGCCAAATCGATTTCCAAAGTGGTCGTACCATTTTACATTTCCACCAGTAGTGTATAAGTGTTCCAATCTCTCCACAAACTCTCCAACATTTATTATTTTGTGTTTTTTGGACTATTGCCAGCTTTGTTGGAGTGAGGTGAAATCTCATTGTAGTTTTGATCTGCATTTCTCTAATGGCTAATGATGGTGAACATTTCCTCATGTATCTGTTAGCCACCTGAATGTCTTCTTTAGTGAAGTGTCTATCATATCTTTTGCCCATTTTTTAATTGGGTTATTTGTCTTTTCGTAGTTGAGTTTTTGCAGTATCATGTAGAATTTAGAGATCAGTTTGTAAGTAGTTGTTTTACTCTTTTGGTGAAGTCTTTGGATGAGCATAGGTGTTTGATTTTTAGGAATTCCCAGTTATCTAGTTTTTCTTCTGCATTCTTAGTAATATTTTGTATACTGTTTATGCCATGTATTAGGGCTCCTAACATTGTCCCTACTTATTCTTCCATGATTTTTATCATTTTAGATTTTATATTTAGGTCTTTGATCCATTTTGAGTTAGTTTTTGTGCACGGAGTGAGGTACGGGTCTTGTTTCATTTTTTTGCAGATGGATATCCAGTTATGCCAGCACCATTTGTTAAAAAGACTGTCTTTTCTCCATTTAACTGTTTTGGGGCCTTTGTCAAATATCAACTGCTCATATGTGGATGGATTTATATCTGGATTCTCAATTCTGTTCCATTGGTCCATGTATCTGTTGTTGTACCAGTACCAGGCTGTTTTGACTACTGTGGCAGTATAATAGTTTCTAAAATCAGGTAAAGTAAGGCCTCCGACTTTGTTCTTCTTTTTCAGTAATGCCTTATTTATCTGGGGCCAGTTTCCCTTCCATATGAAGTTGGTGATTTGTTTCTCCATCTCATTAAAGAATGTCATTGGGATTTGGGTCAGAATTGCATTAAATGTATAGATTGCTTTTGGTAGAATAGACATTTTTATAATCTTAAGTCTTCCTATCCATGAGCAGGGTATGTTTTTCCACTTATGTAAGTCTCTTTTGGTTTCTTGCAGAACTGTACTGTAGTTTTCTTTGTATAAGTCTTTTACATCTCTGGTAAGTTTATTCCTAAGTATTTTATCTTCCTGGAGGCTATTGTAAATGGCATTGATTTGGTGATTTCCTCTTTAATGTTCCTTTTGTTGGTGTAGAGGAATCCAACTGATTTTTGTATGTTTATCTTATATCCCGATACCCTGCTGAACTCTTCTATTAGTTTCAGTAGTTTTCTGGAGGATTCCTTAGGGTTTTCTGTGTATGTCATGTCATCTGCAAATAGAAATACTTTGACTTGATGCCCTTTATTTCTTTATCTAGCCTAATTGCTCTGGCTAGGACCTCCAACACAATGTTGAATAAGACTGGTGATAAAGGGCATTCTTGTTTGGTTCCTGATCTCAATGGCAATGCTTTCAGGCTCTCTCCATTTAGGGTTTTGTTGGCAGTTGGCTTTGTACAAATGCCCTTTATTATGTTGAGAAATTTTCCTTCTATTCCTACTTTGCTGAGAGTTTTTATCATGAATGGGTGTTGTACTTTGTCAAATGCCTTTTCTGCATCAATCGATAAAATCATGTGATTCTTATCTTTTGTTTTATTTGTGTGGTGGATTACATTAATTGTTTTTCTAATGTTGAACCATCCCTGCATACCTGGTATGAATCCCACTTGGTCCTGGTGAATTATTTTTTTGATATGTTGTTGAATACTATTGGCTAGAATTTTGTTAAGGATTTTTGCATCTATGTTCATGAGGGATATAGGTCTATAATTTCTTGTGGTGTCTTTACCTGGTTTTGGTATCAGGGATATGGTGGCTTCATAGAATGAGTTTGGCAGTATTCTATCCTTTTCTATGCTCTGAAATACCTTTAGTAGTAGCAGTATTAACTCTTCTCGGAAAGTTTGGTAAAACTCTGCAGTGAAGAAGAAAAGCAGTTTTGATAGTATAGCTGACTAGAGTTTTTCAAGCACACAGATGAGACATATTCCTCAAAATATTTAGAGGACAAGAGGGACTTTGAGAAGAATCTAAGTTCATACTTGAGTAAGCTTGGATGAGGAATACAAACTATTTCTGTTAACAAGACCCCTGCATGTTTACAATCTGTTAGGTTTAGTAAAAACTTGTTGTTGTTAAGTACTGTTGAGTTAGTTCTGACTCATAGAGACCCTACATATAACGGAATGAAACATTGCCTGGTCCTGCACCATTCTCACAATCCTTGTTACGTTTGAGCCCGGTGTTGTAGCCAGTGTGTCAGTTTATCTCGATGAGGATCTTCCTCTTCCCTGACACTCTACCAAGCATGATGTCCTTCCCAATAACATGTTCGAAGTACTTGAGGCAAAGTCTTGCAATCCTCGCTTCCAAGGAGCACTCTGGCTGTACTTCCAAGACAGACTTTTGTTCATTCTTCTGGCAGTCTATGGTATATTTGAAGAATATCAAATATACCATAGATATATTCAAAGGTATCAATTCAAAGGCATCAATTCTTCTTCAGTCTTCCTTATTCATTGTCCAGCTTTCACATGCATTTGAGGTGATTGAAGATACCATGGCTTGAGTCAGGTGCACCTTAGTCCTTAGTCCTTAAAGCGACATCTTTGCTTTTTAATACTTTAAAGAGGTCTTTTGTAGCAGATTTGCCCGATGCAATTTGATTTCTTGACTACTGCTTTCATGGACATTGGTTGTAGATACAAGTAAAACGAAATCCTTAATGACTTCACTATTTTCTCTGTTTATTATGATGTTGCTTATTGGTCCACTTGTGAGGGTTTTTGTTTTCTTTATTTTGACCTGTAATCTATACTGAAGGCTGTGGTCTTTGATCTTCATTAGTAAGCACTTCAGGCAAGGTTGTATCATCTGTATATCGCAGGTTGTTAATGAATCTTCCTCCAGTCCTGATGTCACATTCTTCTTCATATAGTCCAGCTTCTCTGATTATTGGCTCAGATTGATTAAGAATGGCAAAAGGATATAATCCTGACACACAATTTTCCTGATTTTAAACCACACAGTATCCCCTTGTTCTGTTTGAACAGCTGCCTCTTGGTCCATGTACACGCTCCACGTGAGCACAATTAAGTGTTCTGGAATTCCCATTCTTCACAATGTTATCCATAATTTGTTATGATACACAGAGTCAAATGTCTTTGGGTAGTCAAAAAAACATAGGTAAACGTCATTCTGGTCTTCTCTGCTTTCAGACAAGATACAGCTGATATCAGCAAAGATAACCCTCCTTCCAAGTCCTGTTCTGAATCTGGCTTGAATTTCTGGCAGTTCCCTGTTGATGTGCTGCTGCAACTGTTTTTGAATTATCTTCGGCAAAATTTTTACTTGCCTTTGATATGAATAGTATTATTTGGTAATTTCCACATTCTATTGGACCACCTTTCTTGGGAATGTGCACAAATACGGATCTCTTCCAGTTGGTTCGCCAGGTAGCTGTCTTCCAAATTTCTTGGCATAGATGTGTGAGCACTTCCAGCATTATGTCCATTTATTTAAACATCTCAATTGGTATTCTGTCAATTCCTGACGTTACATTTTTAAGTCAGGGCATGAGACACCTGTGCTTTCCCACTATCAATTAAGTATAGCCAATGGATCCTTGTTACCTGTGGAAAGACTGAAGCTGTTCTGACAGCATTAGGCATCATCTTGAAATTTATTGTCCTTAGATTCTTTGACCAAAGGATACTATTTCCAGAAAGCCACTCTGGCCAGCTTGTGGCATTCCTTGTTATTTATTCTTGTTGTTGTTAGTTGCTATCAAGTCGATTCTGACTCATGGTGACCCCGTGTGTGCAGAGAAGAACTGCTTCATAAGATTTTCAAGGTTGTGAACTTTTGGAAGCAGATCACCAGGCACTTCTGGAAATAAATAAATGAATCCATCTTATTTAAAGACAGAGAGATAGATATACATGCACATGTTTGCACACACACACATGCACACTGTGCACACAAACATAAAGAGATAAAGAAAAACAGGAAAAACGGAAGTAAGTATGTTGGAACTGCTGGTCATGAAATTCATTGTTTGAGAGACTAGGTCTTATTTATCTTGCTGATAGAGTCTTTATTTAAAAAGAGACTTTGCAAGACCATAGATGGAAAGGAAAAGTTGTAGAAAGTGAAAAAATAGTTTCTTGTCCCACTTTCAAAAATATGTATAAAATTAAGTGGCTTGTTAAAAAGCTCAAGTCAGAAAAATGTGCTGGCTTTATAAGAAAAACACTGCATAGGAAGCGTATTAATTTTTTTTTTCTGCAGGCCTTTTCTGGAATAGAGTTTAGATCAAGAAAACAATCAAAAAAGGAATAGGAATGCATTGTTAGACAATTATATAATAAAATGTTACCCCCATATATAGGATCTCTTTGGCAGACCTGTGTTTTTCATTGCAAGTGGCTTGCATCAGTACTGACATCTTCCAGATGTTAGTAGATTTGATTTTTTTTTTTTCCCTCGTGTTGCAAATGAGTTGGCATGGAAACAACTCTTTGCTGGCAACATGACATATGATTCAAGGCAAAATTCATTTTAACACAGATGAATAGTTCAGGAATCTGCCTTTAACAAAAGTCATTTTGAGAGCTGTTTTGAATCTTCTGGTGTTTTGTGACAACTTTTTCAACTTAGATGTGAGAAATCAAAGCTGTCCATGTTATTCAGTGTAGCTATTGCTGAAATGTGATTTGGCTCTAGCACTAAATAAAACCTTCAAGTTCAGAAGTGGTCTTTAAGTATAAAGAAAGTAAACAAAAAATCATGCTCAGTGGAAATTACCTATTTCTTTTAAATGACAAACCCTCAAAAACAAACCAAATATGGACTGGTAGCTTACTCTTCATACTAAGTACTTTTGCTGTAATTTTTTCAGAAGGTTTGGATTTTTTTTCCCTTAAGAGGACTTTGGAGAGAGAGAAAAACAAAAACAAAAACAAAAAAACCAGATTCACTTCACTTTGTCTTGTTGGCTAGCATTGTTTACCCACTTCACAATTTCGCTACTAGAAATGCTAAGGGCACAGAATGTTCTAGACACCTTGTCGTTCCTTTTGCTTGCCCCAGATAGTTGAGAATCAAGTGCTTGTCCATATCCTGTTTTCTCTTCTGAGCACATGGGAGAATGGGACTTCCCTGTCTCCTCACAGGTGGGTAGGCTGTGAGTGGAAACGACACGTGCCACTTCCAGACCAAGGCCTTTAGCTGTCTGTGCAAAATCCTCAGCACTCTCCCTTATCCTGGCGATACAAGGCCACATGTTGCAGACAGTATAGCTACAAGGCTGCAGAGCCTCCATTAACCTGGGTTTGAGCGACTGTGTGGGTCAGAGTGTTTAACACCTACCCACCAAGGACATGTAGCTGAGTGTGAGAAATACATTCTTTTGTGTGTATGT
This sequence comes from Elephas maximus indicus, assembly GCF_024166365.1. Classification (NCBI taxonomy): domain Eukaryota; kingdom Metazoa; phylum Chordata; class Mammalia; order Proboscidea; family Elephantidae; genus Elephas; species Elephas maximus. The sequence continues at coordinate 144,256,814 of NC_064821.1, forward strand.
TAAACCACTGAGATTTTTGAAATTGTTCATCACCACAGTCTAACTCAGAGAATGTTTGAGCTATGACATACTTGAGAAATCACCCAGTCTGTTACTGATTAAATCATGTCACCTCCAAATTTATGTTGAAATCTTAACCCCTGTACCTGTAAAGGAACCCTGGTGGCACAGTAGTTAAAAGCTAAGGCTGCTAACCAAAAGTTTGGCAGTTTGAATCCACCAGCTGCTCCTTGGAAACCCTAAGGGGCAGTTCTACTCTGTTCTATAGGGCCACTATAAGTCGGAATCAACTTGATGGCAATGGATTTGGTTTGTCTTTTTGGTGCCTGTAAATATAACCCTGTTTGGGAATAAGAGTTTTCTTTTGTTACGTTAATGAGACCATGCAGATCAGGGTAGGTCTTACACCTAATTCCTGCTGAGTGATGTTTTATAAAAGGAGCAGAGTAGATATAGACACACAGAGGGAAAGACATCATGTGAAGATGGAAGCAAATGCATCTACAAGCCCAGGAATACCACCGATTGCTGGCAGCTACTAATAGCTAAAGGAGTCCCAGTGTCTCAGTGGTTAAGTGCTCAGCTGCTAACCAAAAGGTCAGCAGTTCGAACCCACCAGCTGCCTCACAGGAGAAAAATGTGGCAATCTGCTTCCATAAAGATTACAGCCTTGGAAACCCTATGGGGCAGTTCTACCCTGTCCCATAGGGTCACTGTGAGTCATAATCTACTTCAGCACGCAATAACAATTAGAAGTTGAAAGAGACAAAGACCTCCCCTTAGATCAGGTGCCCTGAATTCAGACTTCTAGCCTCCAAAAAAGAGTGAGAAAATAAATTTCTGCCCTTTAAAACCACCCATTTGTGTTTTTTTTGTTTGTTTGTTATAGCAGCACCAGGTAACTAAAACATAATCTAAATTTTCATTACGCAAATGTTGATATACTTCCCCTTGTAAGGAAGCAAGACTAGTCCTTAGAATTTTCCCCCTTGGTAATATTAGGATGTATGATTTGAACGTACCACATTAACATACTCATTTTCAAGCCAAATCTTGGTTCTCATAATAAAGGATGCCATTTCACATCTTCTGGCATCTATCTATCAGCTAGATGACCTTGACAAAGAAACCACATGAAAAAGTATGAGCTGGAAGAAAAGAAAGCACACAGTCCTACATTTTGATTACTTCAAGGGTTTTCCCTTCAATGGTAAATTTAAAATTAAAATAAATAAATGTAAACATTTAGAAATATTGTAGTAGAACTGGTAGGAACTTACCTGCTTAGGGAAAGGGACAGAACAGCAGTGAAGAGTGGCAGTGCTAAAGTCAGATTTCTTCAGCCTCTGTCACTTCAGATAATCATCATTTTTGCTAAGCCTCACTGCCATGTCTTCAAAAACCACCTATCTGCTGATAATGACCAAATCTTTGTTATCTTTCACCTCATTCCTAAACTTGAGCAGACATTTCCAGAGGAAGTACACATGAACACACCAAAATAAATATGTTCATAAGGAAACCCATTGTCTACCCCCAGAGTTGGTGCCTCTTGATGTTCTTTATGTGCCTTGTGAAAACAGAAGCAAAGTTTGGAGTTTGGTAGCCACAAGCCAAGGACTGCCTGAGACCACCAGAAGCTGGAAGAGGGAAGGAGAGAGCACCCCCAGACCCTTTAGAGAGAGTACAGCCCTAACAACACTCTGAATTTGGACTCCTAGCCTCCAGAACCGTAAGACAACACATTTCTATGGCTTTAAGCCACCCAGTTTGTGGTACTTTGTTACAGCAGCAGGAAGAAACTACTTTAATGGCCTCACAATCCAGCAGGCCCACCAGTCAAAAACTTGATAATCATCCTAGACTTCTCCCATCCCCATGTCTTCCACATCCAACTATGGGCTTGTGGCTCTGTTCACTCCTCCATCAAGTCCTATTTTTTGCTCACTGGTCTCTAGCTGATCTTCTTGCTGGAGTTATTTTGCTAGAACACAAATCTCATCTTATCGCTTTTCCTAATTAGAAAAAGTCAACAGCTCCTTATTGCTTATAGTTAGAGTGTAAGCTCCTTAGTATGCATATTAGCTCTTAGAAATTTGACCACTATTTACCTTTCTAGCCTCAATTTTGGAAGCTCATACTAACCGACCCCCCATAAATCAGTATACCTCTTATACTCTAGTAAAGTATACACACACAAACACACAATTATATGTAAATATTGACGTTTTGAGATGTACTTATGTGACTGTTGCACAAAAATCCTCTTTGTTTACTTAGATATTTCCTAATCGTCCTTCATAACAATTCTTAAAAATTTCCCCCTTGCCGAGTGAAATAAGTCAATCACGAAAGGACAAATACTGTATGAGACCACTAATATAAAAACTCATGAGAAGGTTTACACACAAAAAGAAATGATCTTTGATGGTTACGAGGGAGTGGAGGGAGGAGATGGAAAAACACTAACTAGACAATAGGTAAATGGTAACTTTGGTGAAGGGTAAGATAGTACACAATACTGGGGAAGCCAGCACAACTTGTCCATAGGCAAGGTCATGGAAGCTACATAGACAAATCCAAACTCCCTGAGGGACTGAATTACTGGGTTCAGGGTTGTGGGGACCGTGGTCTCAGAGAACAGCTAGCTCAACTGACATAACATAGTTCATAAAGAAAATATTCTACATTTGACTTGGGTGTGTAGCATCTGGGGTCTTAAAAGCTTGTAAGCAGCCATCTAAGATACTCCACTGGTCTCGCCCCATCAGGAGCAAGGGAGAATGAAGAAAACCAAAGACACAAGGGAAAGATTAGTCCATGGCATCTGCCTGACTGAGTCCAGTACAATGAGACGGTGCCCTGCTACCACCACTGACTGCTCTGACAGGGATCACCACAGGGGTCCTGGACAGAGCTGAAGAAAAATGTAACAAAATTCTAACTCAAAAAGAAAGACCAGTGGGCGGGGCCAAGATGGCGGACTAAGTGGACGCTACCGTGGATCCCTCTTGCAACAAAGACTCGGAAAAACAAGTGAATTGGTCACATACATAACAATCTACGAACTCTGAACAACAAGCACAGATTTAGAGATGGAAAACGAACAAATACAGGCAGACAGCGACCGTTTTCAGAACTAGGAGCCAGCGTACCAGGCAGGTGACCTTCGGAGCCTGATCTGGGGCAGAGCCCAGGGGGGCAGACGGCACAGACAAGGGGCCCAGCCCTACCCCCTCGAACCCATCCTGGGAGAGAGTCTAGCTGGTTGGCACGGGCAGCGTAGCGGCGCAGTCGGAGGGAGAAGCACCCAGGAGGCAGTGACTGATCTTGGAGCAGGGAGAGCAGCGTCCCAGCCGGGGAGCCGTCCCGCCGGGAGTTTGGCGGGAAGCGGGCGGGGCGCGAGCGGGGGGGGTCAGCTATATTTCCCTAAAGCGACCCCGGGGCGGGGCCCACACGTTCGTGCGGGGGGACGCCCACCCAGTTCGCGCGTGTGGAGCGGTGCACTGGAGGGAGAAGTCCCTGGGAGGAAGTGACTGGTCTCGGACCAGGGAAAGCAGGGTCCCAGCCGGGGAGCCGTCCCGTTGGGATTTTGGCGAAAGCGGGCAGGTCGTGAGAGCGGGGTCCAATTATATTCCCCTGAATAGACCCTGGGGGTGGGCCCACCCGTTCCTGCGGGAGACGCCCACCCAGTTCGTGCGAGCGGTGCCGTGCACTGGATGGAGAAGTCCCCGGGAGGAATTGACTGGTCTCGGAGTGGGGAGAGTAGGGTCCCAACCGGGGAGCTGTCCCGCCCGGTTTTTGGCGGACGGGGGCAGAGCATGAAGGCAGTGATCAGCTCTATATTCTGTGGTGCTACACTCCTAGCTCTCTGATCCCTCCCCCACCCTCCCCAGGTGGCTCCATTAACATCCGAATACCTAGAGCCAGAGGGAGAATTCAGATAGGGATTTGACGGCATTCTTTTTAGCTGATTACCTGGAAAATCTAGTTTCCCAGTGATGGCTCAGAGACAGCAGTCCATATCAAACCACATAAAGAAACAGACCATGACAGCTTCTCCAACCCCCTAAACAAAAGAATCCAAATCTTTCCCAAATGAAGATACAATCCTGGAATTATCAGATACAGAATACAAAAAACTAATTTACAGAATGCTTAAAGATATCACAAATGAAATTAGGATAAATGCAGAAAAAGCCAAGGAACACACTGATAAAACTGTTGAAGAACTCAAAAAGATTATTCAAGAACATAGTGGAAAAATTAACAAGTTGCAAGAATCCATAGAGAGACAGCATATAGAAATCCAAAAGATTAACAATAAAATTACAGAATTTGACAACGCAATAGAAAGTCAGAGGAGCAGACTCGAGCAAGTAGAATGTAGACTGGGACTTCTGGAGGACCAGGGAAACAACACCAACATAGCTGAAAAAAAATCAGATAAAAGAATTAAAAAAAAGGAAGAAACCCTAAGAATCATGTGGGACTCTATCAAGAAGGATAACTTGCGAGTGATTGGAGTCCCAGAACAGGGAGGGGGAACAGAAAACACAGAGAAAATAGTTGAAGAAATCCTGACACAAAACTTCCCTGACATCATGAAAGATGAAAGGATATCTATCCAAGATGATCATCGAACCCCATTTAAGATTGATCCAAAAAGAAAAACACCAAGACATATTATCATCAAACTTGCCAAAACCAAAGACAAACAGAAAATTTTAAAAGCAGCCAGGGAGAAAAGAAAGGTTTCCTTCAAGGGAGAATCAATAAGAATAAGTTCAGACTACTCAGCAGAAACCATGCAGGCAAGAAGGGAATGGGACGATGTATACAGAGGACTGAAGGAGAAAAACTGCCAACCAAGGATCATATATCCAGCAAAACTCTCTCTGAAATATGAAGGAGAAATTAAGATATTTACAGATAAACACAAGTTTAGAGAATTTGCAAAAACTAAACCAAGACTGCAAGAAATGCTAAAGGAGATTGGCCGGATGACCAATAATATCAGGTACCAGCACAATACAAGGTCACAAAACAGAACGTCCTGATATCAACGCAACTCAAATAGGGAAAGCACAAAAAAAAAAACAAAGTAAGATTAATTTTAAAAAATAAATAAATAAACAAAATAATACACATAACAGGAAATCATGGAAATCAATAGATAAACGATCACAATAATCAAAAAGAGGGACTAAATATAGGAGGCATTGAACTGCCAGATGGAGAGTGATACAAGGCGATATAGAACGATACAAGTTAGGTTTTTACTTAGAAAAATAGGGGTAAATAATAAGGTAATCACAAAAAGGAATATCAATTCCATAACTCAAGAAAAAAGCCAAGAAAAACGTAACGACTCAACAAACACAAAGTTAAACATTATGAAAATGAGGATCTCACAAGCTACTAAGAAAAACGTCTCAGCACAAAAAAGCATGTGGAAAAATGAAATGGCCAACAACACACATGAAAAGGCATCAAAATGACAGCACTAAAAACTTATTTATCTATAATTACGCTGAATGTAAATGGACTAAATGCACCAATAAAGAGACAGAGAGTCACGGACTGGATAAAGAAACACGATCCATCTATATGCTGCCTACAAGAGGCACACCTTAGACTTAGAGACACAAACAAACTAAAACTCAAAGGATGGAAAAAAATATATCAAGCAAACGATAAGCAAAAAAGAAGAGGAGTAGCAATATTAATTTCTGACAAAATAGACTTTAGACTTAAATCTGCCACAAAGGATAAAGAAGGACACTATATAATGATAAAAGGGACAATTGATCAGGAAGACATAACCATATTAAATATTTATGCACCCAATGACGGGGCTGCAAGATACATAAATCAAATTTTAACAGAATTGAAAAGTGAGATAGACACCTCCACATTTATAGTAGGAGACTTCAACACACCACTTTCGGAGAAGGACAGGACATCCAGTAAGAAGCTCAATAGAGACATGGAAGACCTACTTACAACAATCAACCAACTTGACCTCATTGACTTATACAGAACTTTCCACCCAACTGCTGCAAAATATACTTTTTTTTCTAGTGCACATGGAACATTCTCTAGAATAGACCACATATTAGGTCATAAAACAAATCTTTGCAGAATCCAAAACATCAAAATATTACAAAGAATCTTCTCAGACCACAAGGCAATGAAGCTAGAAATCAATAACAGAAAAACTAGGGAAAAGAAATCAAATACTTGGAAAATGAACAATACCCTCCTGAAAAAAGACTGGGTTATAGAAGACATCAAGGAGGGAATAAGGAAATTCTTAGAAAGCAACGAGAATGAAAATACTTCCTATCAAAACCTCTGGGACACAGCAAAAGCAGTGCTCAGAGGCCAATTTATATCGATAAATGCACACATACAAAAAGAAGAAAGAGCCAAAATCAGAGAACTGTCCCGACAACTGGAACAAATAGAAAGCGAGCAACAAAAGAACCCATCAGGCACCAGAAGAAAACAAATAATAAAAATTAGAGCTGAACTAAATGAATTAGAGAACAGAAAAACAATTGAAAAAATTAACAAAACCAAAAGCTGGTTTTTTGAAAAAATTAACAAAATTGATAAACCATTGGCTAGACTGACTAAAGAAAAACAGGAAAGGAAACAAATAACCCAAATAAGAAACGAGAAGGGCCACATCACAACAGAGCCAAATGAAATTAAAAGAATCATTTCGGATTACTACGTAAAATTGTACTCTAACAAATTTGAAAACCTAGAAGAAATGGATAAATTCTTGGAAAAATACTACCTACCTAAACTAACACATTCAGAAGTAGAACAACTAAATAGACCCATAACAAAAAAAGAGATTGAAACGGTAATCAAAAAACTTCCAACAAAAAAAAGTCCTGGCCCAGATGGCTTCACTGCAGAGTTCTACTAAACCTTCAGAGAAGACTTAACACCACTACTACTGAAGGTATTTCAAAGCATAGAAAAAGACGGAATACTACCCAACTCATTCTATGAAGCTACCATCTCCCTGATACCAAAACCAGGTAAAGACATTACAAAAAAAGAAAATTTTAGAGCTATATCCCTCATGAACATAGATGCAAAAATCCTCAACAAAATTCTAGCCAATAGAATCCAACAACACATTAAAAAAATAATTCACCCTGATCAAGTGGGATTTATACCAGGTATGCAAGGCTGGTTTAATATCAGAAAAACCATTAATGTAATCCATCACATAAATAAAACAAAAGATAAAAGCCACATGATCTTATCAATAGATGCAGAAAAGGCATTTGACAAAGTTCAACACCCATTTATGAAAAAAACTCTTACCAAAATAGGAATTGAAGGAAAATTCCTCAACATAATAAAGGGCATCTATGCAAAGCCAACAGCCAATATCACTCTAAATGGAGAGAACCTGAAAGCATTTCCCTTGAGAACAGGAACCAGACAAGGATGCCCTTTATCACCGCTCTTATTCAACATCGTACTTGAAGTCCTAGCCAGGGCAATTAGGCTAGACAAAGAAATAAAGGGTATCCAGATTGGTAAGGAGGAAGTAAAGCTATCACTATTTGCAGATGACATGATGGTATACATGGAAAACCCTAAGGAATCCTCCAGAAAACTACTGAAACAGAAGAGTTTGGAAGAGTCTCAGGTTATAAAATAAACATACAAAAATCACTTGGATTCCTCTACATCAACAAAAAGAACACCGAAGAGGAAATAACAAAACCAATACCATTCACAGTAGCCCCCAAGAAGATAAAATACTTAGGAATAAATCTTACCAAGGATGTGAAAGACCTATACAAAGAAAACTAAAACTCTGCTACAAGAAATTCAAAAGGACATACTTAAGTGGAAAAACATACCCTGCTCATGGATAGGAAGACTTAACATAGTAAAAATGTCTATTCTACCAAAAACCATCTATACATATAACGCACTTCCAAACCAAATTCCAATGTCATATTTTAAGGGGATAGAGAAACAAATCACTAATTTCATATGGAAGGGAAAGAACCCCCGGAAAAGCAAAGCATTACTGAAAAAGAAGAAGAAAGTGGGAGGCCTCACTTTACCTGATTTCAGAACCTATTATACAGCTACAGTAATCAAAACAGCCTGGTACTGGTACAACAACAGGCACATAGACCAATGGAACAGAATTGAGAACCCAGATATAAATCCATCCATGTATGAGCAGCTGATATTTGACAAAGGACCAGTGTCAGTCAATTGGGGAAATGATAGTCTTTTTAACAAATGGTGCTGGCATAACTGGATATCCATTTGCAAAAGAATGAAACAGGACCCATACCTCACATCATGCACAAAAAAGAAAGACCATCACACAATGGAATATTAAGCATCGATAAAGAACAGTGAGGAATCTGTGAAACATTTCATAACATGGAGGAACCTGGAAGGCATTATGCTGAGCGAAATTAGAGGCAAAAGGACAAATATTGTATAAGACCACTATTATAAGATCTTGAGAAATAGTATAAACTGAGAAGAACACATACTTTTGTGGTTACGAGGGGGGGAGGGAAGGAGGGTGGGAGAGGGTTTTTTACTGATTAATTAGTAGATAAGGACTGCTTTAGGTGAAGGGAAGGACCATACTCAATACATGGAAGGTCAGCTCAACTGGACTGGACCAAAAGCAAAGAAGTTTCCAGGATAAAATGAATGCTTCAAAGGTCAGCGGAGCAAGGGCGGGGTTTTGGGGACCATGGTTTAAGGGGACTTCTAAGTCCATTGGCAAAATAATTCTATTATGAAAACATTCTGCATCCCACTTTGAAATGTGGCGTCTGGGGTCTTAAATGCTAACAAGCGGCCATCTAAGATGCATCAATTGGTCTCAACCCACCTGGATCAAAGGAGAATGAAGAACACCAAGGTCACACGATAACTAAGAGCCCAAGAGACAGAAAGGGCCACATGAACCAGAGACCTACATCATCCTGAGACCAGAAGAATTAGTTGGTGCCCAGCTACAACCGATGACTGCCCTGACAGGGAGCACAACAGAGAATCCCTGAAGGAGCAGGAGATCAGTGGGATGCAGACCCCAAATTCTCACAAAAAGACCATACTTAATGGTCTGACTGAGACTAGAGGAATCCCGGTGGCCATGGTCCCCAGACCTTCTGTTGGCACAGGACAGGAACCATTCCCAAAGACAACTCATCAGACATGAAAGGGAGTGGACAGTGGGTAGGAGAGAGATGCTGATGAAGAGTGAGCTAATTATATCAGGTGGACACTTGAGATTGTGTTGGCATCTCCTGTCTGGAGGGGGGATGGGGGGATAGAGAGTTGGAAGCTGGCAAAATTGTCACGAAAGGAGAGACTGGAAGGGCTGACTCATTAGGGGGAGAGTAAGTGGGAGTACGGAGTAAGGTGTATATAAACTTATATGTGACAGTTTGACTTGATTTGTAAACGTTCACTTGAAGCTCAATAAAAGTTAATTAGAAAAAAAAAAAGAAAGACCAGACTTGCTGGCCTGACAGAGATTGGAGAAACTCAGGGAGTATGGTCCCCAGACACCATTTTAGGTCAGTAACAAAGTCACTCCCGAGATTCACCCTTCAGCCAAAGATTAGGCAGGCACATAAGACAAAACAAGGCTAAAGGGGCACATCAGCCCAGGAGCAAGGGCTAGAAGGAAGGAGCGGACAGGAAAGCTGGTAATAGGGAACCCAAGGTCGAGAAGGGAGAGTGTTGACATGCCGTGGGGTTGGTACCCAATGTCAGAAAACAATGTGTGCACTAATTGTTTAATGAGAAGCTAGTTTGTTCTGCAAACTTTCATCTAAAGTACAATAATTGAAAAAAAAAATTTTTTTTTCTACTTGAAGAAGCCTTTTTCAATGTGTTTAGGCAGAATAAAGGAGCCTTGGTATTTTTTTTTTTTTCTTTGGTGGTGCAGTGGCCTAGAGCTTGGCTGCTAACCAAAAGGTCTACAGTAAGAATCCACCAGCTGCTCCTTGGAAACCATATGGGGGCAGTTCTACTCTGTCCTATAGGGTCACTGTGAGTTGGAATCAACCTGAGGGCAATGGGTTTGGTTTTTTAGGCAGAGTAAGCCACTTCCTCCTATGTACTCCTCCATATCACAGCTATATTATAGATGCTCCAAGAATAAGGGCCACATCAAGTTCACCTTCACATCCCCAGGTCTTCTTGGTCAAGGCCTGGCACATAGCTTAATGAAGGAATGACTAAAATATATGCACAGTGGTTATGCTTATTTTCTTCCTATTTCAACACAATTTGGGTTAATTATTAAATGGGAGGTACTGTTTTCTGGGCTAACAAAATGCCCAAGACACAGCTCCTTTCCTTAAGGGGCTTGCCATCTTATTTCACTTATATACACATTTTAAATGGGAACATCTCCGAGGGAGCTGGTTGTTTCTTTAATAACATAACAGTTATCTATGGCCTATACCTGGCCTTACTTACGAAGTCAGCTTGCAGTAAACAATTATAATAATGCATTATTAGCTCTTTGATATTTGAAGATCTTTAAAATATGGCCACGATGGCAATAAGTCATATTATATATAAACATGTAGTTCACGTACTATGCGTAATCACTGATGTCTACGACAAACGTGTGAAGCAGGGTGGCATTGAATACCTACAGCCCCAGGATTTACAGTCAGACTACCTGCGTTAGGATCCCTGCTCTGGCATGTCCTAGCCAAATCACCTCTCTTCCCTGGGTGGTGCATACAGTTAACATGCTTGGCTGCTAACTGAAAGGTTGGAGGTTTGAATCCACCCAAAGATACCTTGAAAGAAATGTCTTGTGATTTACTTCCGAAAAATCAGCCATTGAAAACCCTAAGGAGCACAGTTCTACTCTGACACACGTGGGGTTGCCATGAGTCAAAATTGACTCCACAGCAATTATTTATTTTTAAAATTCAGGTTTATAACTAAGACTTAATAATAGAGTTATCCTGAGGATTAAATGAGTTTATATATTATAAAGTGTTTTGTACATAGTGAGCAATAAATTTTGGCTATTACTATTATTTCACAAATGAAATAAATGAAGACCAGAAATGTTAACCAGTTTTCCAACGATCATACAGCCAGATACAACCCCAGGTCAGACTGGCGTTAGAGTCTTGGCCTTCGTCACTGCAGTCCCTCTCTCTCTATAGAGGTAGACTGGTTCAGTAGACTAAAACCACACACAGGTGGTCCAAACCAACCTGGTCAGCCATGAATGTATGCTGTGCACTGTACCTTTTGCTGCCTCTCTTTTGTCATATGCAAAATAAAATGACCCAAAAGTTCATTGATGAGGGCTGGGGATCAGTAAGTAAAGAGGCAGTGAGTGCAGTGGGAAGATTTTGGTGTCTGATTCTGAGCCTGTTTCCTCATCTGTAAAATGGTGATAATACTCACAGGCAGGGTCCTTACAAGAATTAAAGAAAATGCCTAGCACAGTGCTTCGCACATAGTAGGTGTTCGTTCTTTAAGAAGAGCCATTATCCTCATCACTGCCATCAGCACCAGTAAGTCTAGAGCAGCTCTCTGCAGCTTCACTCACAGGGAATAGAGTTTCCACACGCCTGAGGGCCACAGCTCAGTGAGCTACTGCTTAGCCTGTTTATTTATGAAAGTTCTTTATTCAATTTAGTGGCTGGATTATGCCCTTAAGGCAGCTATGGTGCTGCTTCTCAGTGTTAATTTCAGAGCCATGCAGCAACCTGGTGTAGGAGCAATTCCGCTGCCATCTGACTTCCAGCTCAGCACCAAGAATTCACAGGAGGAGAGGCAGTGCGAGGCGGCCTGTCTCCAGGCTCTGCGCTTGAGAGATGAGTTTCCTTGCCACAGAAGGGAAACCGTGATGAGTGATTGGAGACCATATCACTAAAGCAAAGCAGAAAATGATTTCTTATTAGTAGTAGTTGTAGCATTAATAATAACAGTAGCCAGGAAGTAGCAAAACAGCCTCTGTCTTTGAAATATAGGAGAGAAATAATTGGCTCCGAAAGACATTATCAGCTGGAATGTTCCATATTTGCTTGATTTACCATCGTCAAGCAGCTCAAACGGCTTTGCACAATAAACTTAAATGCCTAAAATCTCCTGATCGTGCAATGAAGCATCTTTTATATACTTGTTTCTACAGTTTGAAACATTCTCGTTGCAGAAATAAGAATTCCGAGTAGACCCAATTTATTTTACTGATATTTGAAGGTAATTTTTCCCTTAATGAATGCATCTCTTTGGATGAGAAATTGTCCATTAGACAATGCTCAAGTGTTTTTAGGCTCTCTGTTTTGATTAGGGGGCTTTTAATGTAACAGTGCATCCACTCTTTGAATTTTCTGTGCAGCTCAGTCATCCACTAAGGGGAAGAGACTGGAGCAAATGCCAGACGGACTTTCCCTCCTTGAGTATTTTAATTTATGAAATAAAAGGCCTAACAGATCATATCAAGACGTATTTCTCTGTTTTGTACTGACCTTATCCAGAGTCAATCAGTTTCGTAATGCTAATTAGATGCCAGCATTAGTATCCTGTGCATACAGAGGGATAATGGCTCTGGCACACAGCACACATACTGCCCAAGACTCGACCCTGTTTCTGCGGCCTGATGCAATCCCAGCGATCTGAATTCACTCCTGTTTTCAAAGGGGTGGTGTGTGGTTTGCTTCCTTTCAGACTCAGGAGAGAATGTGTTCAGTGTAGTGTGAGCAGAAGACACAGGCAATGTGGGGAATTAGTTACACAGTTGCTGTTTCTGTCCTGTGGTTAATGGGAATTACACACCTAAATTTCCCTGTAGCAGTAGTTCACAGTGGGTACTGGGAGGTTGTGAAAATGCACGAGAGAATTCAAATAATGAATAATATGGTATTTTAGCTTTGTTGAATTTTAAACTACCCTTGGAAATGAACACATCTTTACCTTACAGAAACACTCTGTATGTCTAGGGTTGCTGTCAAAATTGGTATATGTTTTCCTTCAACGCAGGCTCTGCTTCCAGTGCTAGAAAAAGGTATTTGACAGTGATGTCCAGTTCCCTTGGCTCTTCTTGGAGAAAACTAACTAACAGTATTAAGTTGTTTTGACAGGTAGCTTTGCATTTCTTAAGTGTATATTCCACAGTATCGCTTAGCACCCTGACCTACTAGAAAAGTAACCTTCATGACACTAACTTGCATAAATAAAGGCCAAATAATAAATAAATAAATAAATGAACCAAACAAACACTTTCTCTCACATCCTGTGGTGCGTATCGTTGATATTCAATGTGGTTCTCAAACAGAAATAGATTAATCATGTGCATATATCAAGGGTTTCATTTTTAGGGCACTGGTTATTTTTATTTAATTATTTTTTTAGGCCACTGTATAAAGCTGCAGAATCTTCCCCCTCCAAAACAATAAAACTTCATACTAAATGCTAATGTGAAAACCGACACACACACACACACACATTAAATGGAGCTTCTAAAGCTGAAGTGAGGGTGACATGACTGAAGAATTCCTGAGACACCTCCCTAAGGCTATACAGGCCACCATACAGGGTCCCTAGGGACACATCTGGAGAATCTTAGTGCTCCCAGAAGGAGGGTTTAAAAACCATGGTTTATAACAATCTTTCAAGAATGCTCATTTTCCTTGCAAGGAGTTACTGGAAATATCCTCTATGATTTAATAGTAAAGGATGTTCTTTCCTCAATAGGTTGGATATGAAAAGACCCAGGTATTGGGGCCCAAGGGCACTTGCTCTGTGTCATTCCTGCCATGGCGCATGTGTACCAGTTGAGGTAGTGTAGCCCTAAAGTAAACTCACTAACCTGCTAGTCCTGCAAGGACAGAACCTCACCTTGATTTTCCTTGCAACCTGGTACTAAGCACGGCACCTCGTCGAGGGAACAAATGAATTTTGTGAGGTCAGAGCTTGGGTTTACTCATCTCCCCAAGCATGCATGTCTCTGTAATCTTTCCAGTGGGTAATGAGTACTTCTCATTTTCTATTTTCTTTTAGGTAATTCCTCATTGGTACTCGCTGAAATGTATAACCTTCCCCCCGCCCCCGTTATTTAACATAGAAATGTGTAGAAATTCCAGGAGTGGGATTTAATAGAATCAGTTGGAAATAAGTTTTCTTCATTTTTATTTTTATGGTTCATTCAATCAGAATGAGCTCCTGCGGATGCACTACAGTTGTAGCAGGTATCTGCAGAATCACCCTGAATAGAAGCCCAAGATCAAAAGTCCCCAAAGTAAATAGTATTTGCCTCCTATGTGCAAGGCAAGCTGCTTTTGATGACACAATGAGATCTTAGTTAAGGACGCTGTCCTCCAGGAGCTTATAATCTCTTCAGGCAGATAAAGTAGATGCATAAATTCTGACTAACAGTAGAGAGAACACAGGTGCTCCTCGGTGTTGCTGAAGTAACACAGTAAGGCACCACAAATTGAAGATACAGAAAGTATTCTAGGGAAATTCAGACATATGATAAGATTTTCTTTGGTGCCTGAAACCTTATAGTCACATTAGTAATCATATAGATAGATGATAGGTAGGTAGATACTGAGAATCTTGGGCAACTGTGTAAAAGATGCCAAGCAAAGAGAAAAGAGGATTCCCAACTTGTCCCTCTGTTTTGGAGTAGAGACCTAGTCTCGCTCCTGCTAAATCCCTGGCAGCTAGCACAGTTTTTGGCCCATCGTAGATCCTCCTTAATTATTTGTTCAGTGAAAAAAATAAATGAATGAACTGCTTTGGTGCCAAAATCTTCTAACTGTCCTTGCAACCCCAGGGTGGGACTTAGTAAATTTCAAATAATATTCACTGTTGATAGACAGCTGGAAAGTAGTGGGCGGCATTCAATAATGATTGTCATCTATAATCAAGTTACAAAGAAGAAAATATCTTAAAGTTTAACGGTAAGATGGGTTTATTCAGAAATGTTTCTTCATTGCAAATATTTTAAACCACACTCAGTACGCATCCGTTTGGAAAGCAGATTTTGATGCAGTCTTATTTAGAAGTAGAGAAAAGATTCTGGTGGCCCATAAAGGCCTCTGCTATCTTAATTCAGTCTTTACAAAACTCTTCCAACTCACAGAAACACAGGCATGAAAGTGATTCTCATGAGTGTTTTTACTTAACTCAAGCGTGAATAAGAGGTGGTCTTAAGTAGGCATAAAGGGCAAATCACAGGTAAGAGGAGTCCAGAAAATAAGAACCATAAGGAGTGAATGTTCATGTGGGGGAATGAGGTGAGTACCTGGCTATGTTTGATGATCTGCTAATATTGCTCAAGAATCTACAGATTTGAATAATTACTCTTTTTAGTCTTACAATTTATCAACTACCATTATCAGGAACTCTTACCATATTAAAAGTATGTTAAAATCATAATAGCCTTAGAGGCAAATGACTAAACCAATATATTAATAAATATAAACGTATTTAATTAGTATGTATGTACATCATTTAAGCATTTCTTCTGTTTCAATAACTAGATCATTTGTGCCTTGAGGTCAATAAAGTTTTTATTCATTAAACAAATATTTACTGAGTGTCTTACCATGGGATAGCCACTACAGTAGGCATTGAGGTTAAAAATGAATAAGTCAAACATGGCCCCAGCCTCATGGAACTTTCACCTGGAGGAAAAGACTAGTAAATAAGTTCTCGCAGTGAAGCATCTTACTGTATAAAGTGATGTGCTATAAGGTGGTGTAAATGGTTACTGTTTTGGGTCAACCCGGAGGCACTTCAGAAGAAAGGCCTGGTGACCTGCTCCTGAAAAGTCAGCCACTGAAAACCCCGTGGAGCACAATTCTGCTCTGACACGCATGGGTTCACCATCAGTTGACCAGACGACAACTGGACTGAGGACTACAGGTTACTTTGACAACACATAAGGGGTGCATCTAATCTGGCCTTAGATTTGAGGAAAGCACCAAGAGAAAAGTAGTGTATGCAAGCTGAGGCTGGAAAGATGAGAAGTTGGCTAGGCTGATGTGTCTTTTATAAATCCTTACAGCACTCAGCATGGCATTGTACTTAAACTGGATGCCAAGTGATTTTATTTGATTTAAAAAGTTTTTATTTTTGAGTGCTTGCCATGAATCCAGCATTGCACTAGTCATTGGAGCAGATTCAAGGGAGTCTAAGATTTATCTCTGAAATCAAAGTCTCCAAATTAGTTGAGGAGAAAAAAAGTACATACATTGTTCTCTAATTGTTTTGTACACAAGAGGATATAATTAATGACCACATGCGTGGAATAGACAATATAAGTACCACGGAACATCAGGAAAACGAGAGATTTAAAAAAAGAGTGAAGTGGAAAAGAGGATGTGGGAGGCAACACACAGGAAAAAAGACAAGGGATGAATTATAGAATAGACAGAGCTTATGGAGTAGGACTTGATATTGAGAGTGAATTTGGCCATGGAGAGGAATGGTTGGAGAGGAGGTTTGGGGTTCAACATCGCATAGGGTATGAGTTGAGCTGCAGTTTGGGCTGAGTTTTATAGACGATGTGCTCCATTATAGGTTCCTTAGTAGGGGAATAGCAAAGAAGTGTTATTAAGTTTCCAACAAGGCAAATTAGTCCCTCTTCCCAACCCAAGGCTCCACCTTCTTCTTGTATGGGCCCACATCGTACAAAACAGGGGAACTTCATGGGGCCACTGAGACAAAAGTATGTTATTAATTGCCCTCTAATGGAGAAGAAAAGTGACATTAGAACATAAAGGTCTGGCTGTCCTTTCCATGAAAAGGAATGGGGAGGATAATCTGTTGTTGTTGAGTCAATTCCAACTCATGGCAACCCTGTAGGACAGAGTAGAACTGCCTCACAATGTTTCCAAGGCTGTAATCTTTACAGAAGTAGACTGCTGCATCTTTCTCCCAGGGAGGAGCTGGTGGGTTCGAACCACTGACCACTGACTTTTAGGTTAACAGCTGAGCACTTAACCACTGCATCACCAGGGATCCTTGTGGAGAGGAGAGGAGAGGGGAAAAGTCCCTTCCCAATACTTCAAGTCTTCTACAGCAGTGAGTACAAGTCACAAATTAATATCCAGACAGGTTACCCTGCTTCACTATCACTGTAATTATGTATATATAGAAATGCTGGTGGTGTAGTGGTTAAGTTCTACGGCTGCTAACCAAAATGTCAGTGGTCAGCGGTTCCACTAGGCACTCCTTGGAAACTCTGTGGGGCAGTTCTACTCTGTCCTGTCGAGTTGCCATGATTCGGAATCGACTTGATGGCAATGAGTTTTTATAGTTGAGGGAATGAGGATGAAGCCAGAAAAAGGAGCCCAAAGATAAAAAAAAGATGCTGATGAATAACTATTGCAGTGAGAATTCAGAATTAGTGAAAGAGGAACTAATAGCAACTTAAAGACTTTAGCTTTTAAGACTTTAGCATAGCAACTTAAAGACTTTAGCTTTTAAGATGAAGAAAGGATTCTTTTTCTTAGAGTTTGAAGGAAAAAAAAAAAGGAGAGAAGAAGGTAAAACCAATTTGCATGACCTCAGTTGTCTGAAGAAAATAAGTCTCATCAACATGGTATTCCTTTCCTTCACTTCCTCTAGTGTGCCAAACTGTTGTAGTCACTGAGTTTTAGCACACGCTGATCATCCCACATAGAATGCTTCCTCACGCACCCACCCCTGCCTTTTACTTGACCTTCTCCTATTCAAACTTCAGGTTTCAGCTTAGATACCACTTCCTCAGAGAGGCCTTCCATGGCTCTTTTAAGTTCCCTTCATCAATCTTTCATAACCCTGTGTAACTTATCCTTCATAGCACTTATAGAAGTATGTATTTTATATTCAGTGCCTCTGTGTACTGCTGGACTGTGAGCTCTATGGAGATAGGGAACATTTTTGTTTGTCCACCACTGTATCTTTACAGCTAGCTAGGTTCATGCCTAGTAAAGAAGATGCTCCAGTTAAGTGTTATCAAATGCATACATCAAAGCAGAATATGGGTGAGTGGCAGGCTTACTTAGGAATTTGAGTACAGAACTGATGGCGTGTTGCCATAGCTTGTGAGCCAGCGAGTCAATGGACAACAATCAAAAGCATTTTCTGCATTTGCCAGAGAGTGTGGTTTTCTATTGGCTCAGCATTCTGAATCCTGGAATCCAGGTTCAGGACAGCTGACTGTGGAGAATATTTCAGGACTATGGATTTCCTGACATGAATCCTAAAATGCGACCTACATTTTCTTTGTTCTAATAGTTTTAATGGTTCTAATAATTCCTGTCTTTCTCTCTTATAATAATACTGTACGTATGACAGGGATCAAAAATACTCTAAATTAAACATTCAGATTAGAAAATCCCCCAAATTACCCACCAATTAGTAAATCAGAGAAGATTTTATTACCGATTAACGAGTCTTTGTTTTAGTCTCTTCCACCAGAAAAATAAAAGTGATCCTGACTGGGGTTCCAGCTATGTATCAAGTCAAGCCATCAGGGCTATTAAGCTGCTTGTGTGGAGCCATAGGATTTGTGTTGGGAGGATTCCTCTTCACACTGTTGTCACAGCATCTGGTTCTCAGCAGACATTACACACCACTCATCACTCACTCTCCGTGTCAGAGCCCGGTCACCATCTTGAGCTGTGGCTGCCTCTAGTGGATGAAGAGTTACCCAGTTTACCTAAAAGAACATCAATCATTCTTCATTCTCAGTGTTCAAACTTGCTCATCAGTTAGTAACAACATTTCCTGCAGCCTTGAAAATTAGTTTTGAATAAACACAGGGCCAAGGACAGCTGAAGTGATTGACAGCTTATAACTCCTCCAGTGCTTTATGTTTCAAAACCAGCATGTATGCAGATGTCTCTTCATTATGAATGTCTGGATGTCACTTAGCGTAGCTGCTACGGAGAGAGGAATGGCATGAGTTAGATCGTCAAGCGTCTTAAAGGCGGTTTTGTGCCTGCAGCAGTTATTCTAGGGAACTCAGGACCAGGGCTGAGATTTGCGTAGAAGAGCTTTCACTAGCAGAAAGGGCTGCTCACAAAGCTGTGATGTGAGGAAAATTTGTCTTAAGCACTTCTTTTCCTTCTTTATGTTTTCTTTCCAGATTGCACAGCAAAGGAGGACTTCCTACTGAGATACCCATGAGCCTTGTGAAAAAACCAGATGTGCTTCTCCCATTAAGGATTAAGCACTGTCCCCCATCCCCCATCCAGTCTTGGACTTTCAGTTACTTGAGCACAGAGGAGGTGGAAATGGGTAGGAGGTTCTAGTAGGGAAGGTATTGGGTTAATCGAATAGGCTAAACTACTGATAATGCATAATATCTCATCATGGATTTTTCTTTCTAGGTATCTATTAGCTCAGTGGTGAAAGTGTTTTTCATAGAGTGACATTAAGAGTTTTGTGGCTGGTTTGAAGGGGATTTGAGGAGGGATATTTCTAGGACAGAGTGGGCTTTGGGGCTCCATCAGTCATTGAACGGAGGGGTCAGTGTTCTCTGCCTGTGAATGCCAAGTGCCATATTTGTATAATTTAGAAAGAGAATGATGGCTCCATGGTGCTTCTAACTGGCCCAATATTGGATTTCATTAGATTCTCTCATTGCCTAAGGAGTATATTTGTTATTCATTTGGACAGTGACAGGAAGCCTACTGGTGTGGAAGATTGATCATAGTGCTCAACAATGCATAACTAACAGTCAAGCTCATGGCTCAAGTTCTGGGAGATTTCATTCGTTATCAGTTTCCCTTGACACGAGGAGAACAGCCCAAAGCCTTAAGCAACCACTTACATGGCATGATTTTCAGGGCAGTGAAATCAGTAAGTCTACCAGGTTCATACACAACCATCCCCACTAAATTGTTAACTCTTTGAGAGCAGGGTTTATTTACCACTGTTCTGTAAGAGCCCGGCACAACACCTGGATTAGAGTAAGTAGATAATAACGATTGAATGAACAAGGCCTTTCCCCTCTCTCTGGTTCTCCCCTTCCTGTGTTCCTCCTTCCTCTGATCTACAACTCCTTGCCTTACTGCCATTCCCAATATATGCACTCACACTGCAAGTAAAAGTCAAGTGGTCTAGAATTCAGACTTAGTAGATATTCATTTGAATGAAACGCAAAGATTTTCTTTACTGACAACTCAGCGATTTGAGTAGGTGTACTCTCATGGCTATTTGGGACAAAAGCAAGGATAATGACAAAATTGGAACAGCAAGAGATAGAGAACACCATGCTCATGGAAAATCCCAGAGTCATCACTCTAGGGTGAATCCAGAAGGTCAAAATGCTGTTGGTTTTAAAGTGTAGCTTTTGCATATGGATAAGATGGTTCCATAGCTCTAACATCAAAGAAGTGATTGGTTCATTCATTCAAAATTATTGAAATTTCTCCATAAGCTAGGCACTGTTTTAGATGATGATGCAAAATGAATAAGATAAAATTCCTACCTGTAAGCTGCTCATAGTCTAGGAGACATATATGCAAATAATTGCAGTGCAAAGCACAATCCAACAGTATGATTTATAATTTTGGCTCAACCCTGGGCCAAGACTGAGGCTCTTTACTTGGTCAGCCTGGGTAGTATGGCCTGGGAAGTGTGGCCACAGAACCGTCTTATAGTCATATGGTCACAAGCATGAGTCTTCAAGGACCTTGTGTGAACCAAGAATACAGACCCTTCTTATCAATTAGCAGATTGCAATTAGAGCAACATGTTTTCCAAAACTTAAGTAAAATACTCCAAACTCTAATTTGGGTTAGTTCTGATAAGGTCAGGATCACAGAATGGAAGGCTTAGCAAGAGGTAGTAGGAACAAATAACAAAAGCTTACATACATTCTTTTTGTCATTATGTGCCATTGAGCTGCTTTTGACTCATAGTGACCGTATGTCCAACAGAATGAAACACTGCCTGGTCCAGTGCCATCCTCACAATTTTTGCTATGTTTGAGCTCATTTATGCAGCCACTGTGTCAACCCATATGGCTGAAGGTTGTCCTGTTTTTCACTGACCGTTTACTTTACCAAGCATGATTTCCTTCTTCAGGGTTTGGTCCCTCCTGATAACGTGTTGTTACTTGGATATACACACTAGGGACAAATAAACAAGAAAGGATATATAAACTGAAGGGAAAGGATGCAAGTCTCTACGAATAAAAGATGGGCCTTATGACTAACACTTGAAACTTCTGACAGGACCAAATCAACAAGCTCTGCTACATTTTTTTATTGACTGTTCACTGTCTATTTTTCTCTTTAGACATCTTTCTTTAAAAAGAAAATCCAGATTTCCAGGGTTGGGAAGAGTGTTGGGATGAAGTGACAGGAGGCAGGCGCTGTCAAGGAAAGACAGTCTCTCTGGAAGGAAGTGAGGGGACAGAAGGGAAGGCTGGCTTCTCGAGGCAGGTTTCCTTGCTGCCACTCCATGTGTCTTCTCCCTCCCACTCCTGTGGGCACTTTCTTTCTTTCTTGGCACACTGAGCATCTAGGAAAGTCACGACAAAATCCTGTCATGTGCTGGAAATGAAACTTTAAATCTTTTGCGTTTTCACAAACGAAGAGTTTCACAGAGATTGATGTGCAGTTTCAAGAGAGGAGCTTTGCCTTGTAAAAGTTATTCTAACGTTCTCCCAAGTTCCCACACTCCCTGCCATTCCCACCTTAACAAACAAAAACCACAAACAAACCACACACACACACACACAATCCAACTTAGTTGGCAGCCAGCATTTATCTGTCCCAGGGCTATCTCCAAGGAATGTAGATTTGTCTTGGACTGGTTTCAGACATTTCCCCTATGATCTTTCACTGGCTACGTTTTTCTCCAATGTTTCCTCACTGCATCCCTTGGCTGTCATTAATTAACTGCTCCTCACTCTGTGACTAAATGTGAGCTGTTGTGTTTAGCTGCGGAGAGGATTATGACATTTTGCAAACACACACACACACGACTGGGGAGAATATCTTGGGGAACACGCTGGCAAAGGAGGTAAACTGAGAAAACCCATTTTTAAAACCTGTTGAAGCAGGTCACCTAGAAAGAAAAGAGGGGGAAATAGGCTGATTATGTGGTGACATTTACTTATTCCCGACATGATATTTTAAAAGGCAAATACAGAAACTAGAACTTGCTAGTTAATTGAGGTTCAGGTATTTCAAAGCCTGCTTATCTCTCCAGCCCGTCTGGTGTTTCCATGGTGTTCCTTTTCCGCTTCTATTAGTCTGGGACGTGGGTAGCAAGTTGATGAACATTTTTAATGAGTAAATCCTTTTCTACACCAAATTTTATAGATAATTAAATCTGATTTATAGGGCAGGTTTCAGCAACAGTAAGAGGGAGGAAAGGAATGCAAAGGGGGAGGGGGCCGAAATATTTGAGTAGGGCTCTCTAAGAGTGCTAAGAGTGCTAGGCTATGTTTATATAACCTTCCCAGCTGACACTCGGCAGGGCTTGCAGTGAGGTTTCTGAAAAAAAAAAAAAGAAAGCATAATAAAATTCAGCAGTGGCCATGTCATAAGATTTTTTGTTTGTTTGTTTTTTGGTGTATTAGCTTCCTAGGGCTGCTGTAACAACAAAGTGGGTGGGTTAAAATGACAGAAATTTGTCCTCTCACAGTTCTGGAGGCCAGAAATGCAAAATCAAGGCACTGGCAGGGCCAAACTCTGTCTGAAAACTCTAATGGAAGATTCTCCTTTGCTTTTTCCCAGCTTCTAGTGGTTCATGGAAATCTTTGGTGTTCCTTGGCTTGCAGTTGTATCACTCCAATCTCTGCCTCTGTTTTCATGTGGCCTTCTTCTCTCTGTGGTCTCTCTCTCTGTGTCTCCTCTTTTTATAAGGACACTTGTGATACAAGATTATGGTCCACCTTACTCCACTATGACTTCACGTTAACTTAGCTATTCACATCTGCAGTAACCCTATTCCCAATCAGGGTCACATTCACAAGTACCAGGTGTTGGGACTTCAGCCTATATTTTGGGGGAACTCAATTTAATCTGTAATACTTGATTTTGATTTTTAGGCAAGGATGTTTTCTTGTTCAGGAAACAGACCCTGAACTTATTCTCTGTTCTCCCACTTTTTACTGCAATTTATGTCAAAGCCAAAGCCTCATATATAAAACCTTAGAGTACACCACTAAGGAATTAGACCTTTCAACACATATGTATTAATCATCTTCTATGTAGTATGGATTACACCTCAACATAAAAAAAAAAAAACAAAAACCTCACAGCTGGGCCAATAAGCAACATCATGATAAACAGAGAAAATATTGAAGCTGTCAAGGATTTCGTTTTACGTGGATCCACAATCAATGCCCATGGAAGCAGCAGTCAAGAAATCAAACAGCACATTGCATTGGGTAAATATGCTGCAAAAGATCTCTTTAAAGGGTTAAAAAGCAAAGGTGTCACTTTAAGGGCTAAGGTGCACCTGACCCAAGCCATGGTGTTTTCAATCACCTTGAATGCATGTGAAAGCTGGACAACGAAGAGGGAAGATTGAAGAAGAATTGATGCCTTTGAATTGTGGTGTTGGTGAAGAATATTAAATTTACCATGAATTGCCAGAAGAACAAACAAATGTGTCTTGGAAGAAGTATAGTCAAAATGTTCTTTAGAAGTGAGGATGATGAGACATCGTCCCACATTACTTTGGACATTTTATCAGGAGGGACCAGTCATTTGAGGACATCCTGCTTAGTAGAGTAGAGGGTCATCTAGAAAGAGGAAGGCCTTCAACGAAATGGATTGACACAGTGGCTGCAATGATGAGCTTGAGCATAGCAACAATTGTGAAGATGGTGCAGGACCGAGCATGGGGTCCCTGTGAGTCGGAACTGACTCTATGGCACCTAGTAACACAACAACAATGCAACAAATGGAGCCCTGGTGGCCCAGTGGTTAAGAGCTTTGCTGCTAACCAAAAGGTTGGCAGTTTGAACCCACCAGCCCCT
This sequence comes from Elephas maximus indicus, assembly GCF_024166365.1. Taxonomy (NCBI): domain Eukaryota; kingdom Metazoa; phylum Chordata; class Mammalia; order Proboscidea; family Elephantidae; genus Elephas; species Elephas maximus. The sequence goes on from NC_064821.1 coordinate 144,280,815, forward strand.
TCCTGGAAACCCTATGGAGCAGTTCTACTCTGTCCTATAGGGTCTCTACGAGTTGGAATTGACTCGACTGGAATGGGTTTGTGTTCAGCAACCACCATTCTAGATGCAGAGAATACAGCAATCAACAATACAGGCAGTTCACATTTTCACTGTGAAATGAAATAGACCCAGTGGAAGAAAATACGGTGAAAAGGCAGTCTAATACTTACAAGGAAATTGAGACCCAGAGAGGGTGAGTGGGCTGGCCAGAATTATACAGCTTATCTGTCAGTGGTGGAATTGGGTCTAGAGTTCTCATCTCCACACTTCCAGGGCAGGCTTTTCTTACTGCACTGTGCTCTTTGTAATACATTAAAAAGCAGCCAAAGCAATAGCAGCTTGTATTTTGAAGTGCCTAGCACAATGCCTGGTACTTGGAAACATATATTAATTGATCTTGAAATAGTATGTGAAGTGGTTGTTTGATTAAGTATGATCTCATATCGAATGGTCATGTAAGTTTCTGACAAATCTCCTATCACTTTATTTGTTTGTATTCATCAATAAATTGAGAATTATGTTGGTCTGAGTTCTGGGTCCTGAAAAATTTGGTATTGCTGAAGCTTAAACACATACAAGATTTTATGAGTCAAATTTCTTTGTATGAGTCCTCATTCCTTTGAAGGACTTTAAAAGCCAAGATCACTCCCATCTTTAGTCCTCCTCCTCCTCCTCATCATTAAAAGAAAAATATTACTAGGAGTGATATACGTGTTTGATACCTTACATACAATTTTCTAAAAATATTTAAATTTAAATAAAAATTTAAATTTAAAAAGTCTTAAATTGCACACTGCCAAACTCTGCCCTCGTGCTTAACTTAGATTTAGCCCTCCAGAGAGGAACGTACATGTCTACTGGTAGCCTTTTTTCCCTTTGACTTTTTTTTTTTTAATGAAAGCAATATAAAGTTGTATCCAATTTGCACATAACAGAAAACATATAGAAAATGAAAATACTATCCCCAGAGAGAATCACTAACAACAGTATGATGCATAGGAGTCATCTTTCTTGTATGTGTACATTAATATGGGAACACACTTAGAGGACTGTGTTGCAATACCTTAACGATATATTTTGATGGTCTTTTCATGACTATGTATATAAATCCACCCCCATATTTTTAACAGTTATATGGTATTCCCTGTAAGTAATTTAAAAGTGTACTTAACCAATCTGTACTTAATATTTGTTTCATGAACAGCTGTTGTTGTTAACTGCCATTGAGTCAGCCCCAGACTCATGGCGGCAACGTATACAATGGAACAAAAACACTGCCTGGTTCCTCGCCATCTCCGGATCAGTTGCTGACCAGACCATCGTGATCCACAGGGTTTTCACTGGCTGATTTTCAAAAGTAGATCACCAGGCCTTTCTTCCTAGTCCATCTTAGTCTGGAAGCTCTGCTGAAACCTGTTTAGCATCATAGCAACACGCAAGCCGCTGCCACTGACAGATGAGTGTACTGTAAAGTTTATTCTTGTACATACTTATTTGAGAACTGTACTCATTAACCCAAAGCACACTGTCTTAAGCTAAGTTCTCTAGAGGAGCAAACCAGTGAAGTGTATTATTTCATGGAAATGATTCACAAAGTTGTGGAGGCTGGCAAGTCCCAAATCTATGGGTTAGTTGTCAGGCTGCAGGTTTCTCCTGAGTCACATGGTTGCAGGGACTGATGAACCCAAAATCGGCATGTCAGATGGCAGGCTGCTATCTCACCGGGCTTCAGGAGCTGGCAAATTCCGAAATCTTCTGGTCAGGCAGCAAGCTGCTGGCTTATGACTCAAGAACTGGAAGTCAGAGAATGACAAATTGGATGCAGGATCGTGAGGGCAAGCTTTTCCAGAACATCTACATATGTTGGGTGTAGGCTACACCTCCAAAGAAACTTTGCTTTCAGCTGACTGGCTGCTCACATCAGATCACAAAATGGGGGATGATTACATAATATCTGTCAGCTCGCTAAGTATCATGGCCTAGCTAAGTTGACACATAACCTTAACCATCACACACGTGGTCTGGATATGCACATGCATATATCACGTATATGTGTAAGTCAATATATGTACGTGTGTATATATAAATAGAGAGTGAGCGAGCCCTGATGGTGCAATGGTTAAGCGTTCAGCTGCTAACCTAAAGGATGATGGTGCTAACGCAACAGCCACTCTGCAGAGAAAAGATCTGGTGATCTTCTCACAAACAGATTACAGCTTAGGGAACTTTACAAGGCAGTTCGACTCTGGCATTTCAGTCACTGTGAGTCAGAATCAACTCAATGGCGCCCGACAACAACATAGATACATCTAAAACCCCAGATATACCAAAAAAAAAAAAAACATTGCAATCGAGTTGATTCCGACTCATAGCGACCCTATAGATCAGGGTAGAACTGTCCCATAGGGCTTCCAGGGAGTGGCTGGTGGATTTGAACTGCCGACATTTTGGTTAGCAGCCTGAGCTCTTAGCCACTGCACCACTAGGGCTCCATATATAAAAAAAAAAAAATAGATATAGTTATTTTCTTTTCGTAGGTAAAAGAAATATCTCACTTGACATTGAAGACAGTTAGCATTATACTACTGACTGACTAAAAAAAAAAACCCAAATTACCTACCTATCTTCCTCAAAAAGTTATACAATTATAAAATAAATAAAATCACTTTTTTTTTTTTTTTTGATCTCTTGCCTGGGCTGTGTTATTATTTAATTCTGGGTAAGCAGGATGGTGGCTATTAGCAAAACTAATTTTAAATATAGTGCAGATTAAAAAAAAAATCTTCATGAATCAAGCCATTATTACTGTAAGTCAATTAAACTAATCTCCCTTAAGGAAAAACCTAGGGTCCCAAATTGCTTTATTAGAAGGATGTTATTAAAATGTCTCTGTGGTTTATTGATTTCTTTAGTTCTGCTCCTTTAAGAGTATATGAATTGCTAATAGAATTGAGACCAATACCAAATGCTTAAAAATACTTGTCAAAATTGTGTTTAGACACACTAGAATTAGTATGTCATTATGCTGGCATTGGTTACAAACTTCACTTTTAGAACACGTCTCATTTAAACCAGGTATTCCACCCCCAGGTTAGAGTCCATCAAAGATTAGTTTTCAGTTTCTTGAGGAAGAAAGCCCTAGATTAAAACTTAGTGGACAGTCCTGTACATAGATCCTTCTTACTGGTGGTATCTTAAACTTATCGCTGTTGCTAAGTTTTGCTTGGGTTTTGGCTTCCTTGCCTTGACTTCTTGGCCAGAAAAATGGGATTTTTTGCTTCATCCATGCTCTTTGTTACAATGCAAGTCTGAACGTCAGTATAGGCTTCTCTACCTCGACTCTGAACTCTTTCCTAGTTTCACTTTGAACACAGGTTTAGAAGCACAAAGTGGTCTGCAGGGAACTTAGGCTATATTTAAGGTGATATCCTTATTTAAGAGATGAGAAAACTAAATCTAGAAAATTTAAGTGGTTTATCTAGAGTCCTACCAAAAATAGAAATTAGAACCTAAATTCTCATCTCCTGACTGTCAACTCCAGTGCTGTTCCATTCCACCAGTCACCCCTTCTCAAGGCTGGTTGATCTCAGTGTCTACATTGACCTGCATTTCTCAACCTGGCTTCATACCAAGAATAGTCTTCACACTAAGAATGATTGCTGCCTACAATAATTGAACAAGAATTAGTGATCACTACGGATCGTAACAAGGAGCCCTGGTGGGACAGTGGTTAAGTGCTTGACTGCTAACCAAAAGGTTGGTGGTTTGAACTCATCAGCCACTCTGTGGCAAAAAGTTGAAAGAAGTCTGCTTCCATAAAGATTTATAGCCTTGGAAACCTTACGGAGCAGTTCTACTCTGTCCTATAGTGTCGCTATGGGTTGGAATTGACTCTATGGCAATGGGTTTGGTTTTTTTTTTTTGGTTTATGGATCACAACAGAACATTGTTGAACTCACTTGCTTTGGGCAAATCATCAGGAGAGATCAATTGTTGGAGGAAGATATAATGAAATGAAGAGCTGGTGAGGGCAAAGGAGAAATTCAGTGAGATGGATTGGCACAGTAGCCACAACAATGGACTCGAACTCGCCAACAATTGTGAGGATGAGACAAGAACTGGCGACATTTTATTCTGTTGTATATAAGGTTGCCAGGAATTGGAAACAGCTCAGTGGCAGCTTCCTATCTAGCTATCTCACTGTGGGATGAAGTGGAAATAAGTGATAAATTCCTAAGGCATCTTTTAAATATCAGGTTTACTCTTATGAGTAAAAACCTTTCTGACCCTCTGGCTGATGTCTCTTTGGGGCTCTAATGCTCTTGTGAGGAGAAAATGTTGGGCTGATTATTTTCTGTTGTAATGCCCCTGTGAATGCTCAGGAAACCCTGGTGGTGTTGTGGTTAAGTGCTATGGCTGCTAACCAAAGGGTTGGCAGTTCGAATCTGCCAGGCACTCCTGGGAAACTCTATGGGGCAGTTCTACCCTGTCCTATAGGGTCGCTATGAGTTGGAATCGACTCGACAGCCCTGGGTTTTGGTTTTGGTGAATGCTCAGCATCTTAAATTCAGCTAAACAGAGAGCAGACCATGTATATTGAGAGGAGCTGGCCTAAAATTAACATCTCTAAGGATAGAACTATGCTGTTTTCTCTTCATGTTCCATATGTGGATTACTGATACTATGGGATGTTAATAGCACAATTTTTGTGGTGAGATAGATCATTGTTTGAAATGGGTTTTCACTACTTGCTAGCTGCATGACCTTGAACACTTAATGTCAGTAAAGCTCTGTTTATTTACCAATAAATGGGGAAAATGACACTTGCATTGAGAGCTTGTTATGGGAATTAAATGAGATAATACATAATTCAGTACCCAGTATAGTGCCTGGCATGTTGTAAGTCCCCAGTAAAAGCTACCTCTTTCTCTCCTCCCCTTTCCATTTTTTACCACCCAAAGCCCCTGCCCAAGGGAAGGAGTGGAAGAGAGTAATAAAAGTCTAAACGTATCAATTTTAGTTCTTCTTCTTTTTTAATCGAGAATTTCTTGCCGAAGGTGCTGCTTTATAAATGGACTTCTCTAAAGCCAGTCGTATCAGTAGTCTGATCATTTATTTCTTGATGAGAAATATTTTGGTCTATTAGTGAGAAGAAAGATTACGTGAACATTAATCAAAAACTTCATGACGTGCAGAAGTGTGCATTTATCATGGAAACTGCCAGAGAGGGACCACTGTCGCATGCAGGAAACCTGTGTTTGGTGCGTTGACTTTGGTCTCAGACTACTGAAGTGGAGCATGACTCCTCAGTTAACTGGGCAACTTTAAAATATTGTTAAAAATCCGTACGTGCTATTTATTTTATTTTACTTTTTAAAAGAGAAATCCACTTGGTTTTATTTTACTTCCATTTTCTCCCCTTCTCTAGGCAATTAATTTCTTGCTGGTACTGTGCCTGGAAACAGTAGGAGAAAATGAGTTGTTAGAAGTATATTTCTAAATTAGCAATCATCTCAGTGATGTGTGCACTTAGTCAATGTTTTTATTTCTGAGTTATTGCCTGTTTTCTAAAAATACCTAGAGGAAGGCTATGTGTATGTTAGTAATTCCCTGGAAGTAGAACAAGAGCATGATAAAGGCTGCCAGAGTTTGCCATTTTGGGGTTCTTACTATTTCTTCTGGGAGGAAGCAAGGGTAAACTAAAAACCCGTTGCCGTGAAGCCGATTCCGACTCATAATGACCCTACGGGGCAGAGTAGAACTGAGAGTTTCCAAGGAGCACCTGGTGGATTTGAATTGCCGACACTTTGGTTAGCAGCCATAGCACTTAACCACTATGCCACCAGGGTTTAGGTCTCACCAAAATGAAATTGTTCTGTCTGCATCCAGAACTACCCTCTGCTGGCTAAAATAAGTATCTGGTCAAAATCTTTAATTAATAAGTCAAGTTAGATTTAGTGTGTCACTAAAAAAAAAAAAAAAATTTCCTCTTTGAAGACTTTGTAGGGGAAGCCCCATTTAAATTTCAGTAGTCACAAAAATAAAGGAGCTTCACAGGGTGTAAATTTCCTGTCAGGGTGAAGAGCTGTTATTTAGTTATATGCTAGTATGCCATTATATCAGCACGTAATGGGATAGAGTTATCCAGGAAATAGGGATCAGTGATGCAGGGCTGGAGATTCTGTGTGTGGTGTATTTTTTTTTTTTTTTCTGCTAAGGTCCACTAAGCTCTCAACCATCCATCGTCAGAATTCTCTTCCCTATTTTTGCCTTCTCCCCAAGGCTCACTGCTATATCGAGTATGTATGGAGTGTCTTTAGAGCTGCAGTACTGTAATAGGAAATGAGGAGGTATAAGTTGTGGGTCTCTAAGGAGAGCTGTATTGGGTTTATAACCCATTTGGAAATGTAACTATGATTTCATTTCATCCCAGAGACCCCCGTGGAGCAGTAACAAGGGAGAGTAGGGTGATTCACCTAATTTCTCTGATGTAAATTTAAAATTTCTCCTGACAGACTATGCTGGAGGACTGGAGCTGGAATGCATCATCCTGAAGAAATTTGCAGTTGCCCAGAAACGTGGGGCTGGAGAGAGCAGATGCTTGGAAATGCCGTTGACATTTCCAAGTTTTTATAGCTCTGGTACGTAGCCCACTAACTCCAGCATGCTTCACACATGGAGAAGGATCATTTGTCATTTTGATGCCAGGATGATACTCATAGCTCTAAATGAAACAAATTACTTCTTCCTACCTCCTGCTTGGACAGTCAAAGTAAAGGCATTTCAGCCATCTCTGGGTCATCTTCTGTACCAACGATGGGCGGAGTGGTGTCAGTACTTGCTCTGTGGCAGTGAAAATGAGTCTCCAAAACTGCTCACCACAGCAAAAGTGCAAGTTGCTGCCATTTTCAATTAGGGCATGATTTGTTTGGCAAGAACAACTTCAGTGAGAAACATATAATATTAATAGTCATTAAAAGTACATTTAACTTTGAAACAATTAACATTTGAATAGATAGCACACCCCTATACACACCATTCTTTGTATTTAAACAAAAGTGTCTATCTGGGCAGCTCAGCAACTTGCTGGCATTGAGAATCTGGACAACTTCCCTGGCAGTACATATTTTGTGTTTTGAGTTATAGACATTATCGCCAGCAAATCTCCATAACAGGTCACCCTACCTTTAGGGAATCACCCCTATATGGTAAAACTTGACCCTTAAGTATCACTAAAGTATATTTTGAGGCCAGGATTACTCATATTTCCACTACTGGATAAAAGAGAGTGGCCAGGGGCATGCATGGTTGCAATCAAGTTTTATGCTTCCCTGGAAATCTAACGGTAATGGAGATCAGTCAGTCTCCAGAGATTTATTGAGTGCCCACTTGGACCAAAAGGCATTCTGGAAGTCACGTGGCTGTCTGACCTGCACGTTGAAAGATTTCCCTAACCTCTGCTTCACTTATCTGTCACATACATGTGAGACGATACTCTCAGAGAAAACTTTAGCCACCAGAATGTCCTCTGTAAGATTACTAATTTTAGTTTGATTGTAGGGCTTATAGAAAAGTTGTTGTCCTATGCCTCTGGCTTAAGAGTTTGTGGAGCAGGTCCACAGGCAGGCAGGCAGTTCTCTGCTGGGAGACTGGAATCTGTGCTAGACAAACTCCTATAAGGGATGAAGATGCTTTGAAAACCCAGCAGTCCCAGAAGCTGCCCAGAGGGAAGATTCTACCCTCCTGTTATGGATTGAATTGTGCCCCCCCCCCATATGTGTTGGAATCCTAGGCACTATACTTTTAAATGTAATCCTATCTGGAAATAAGGTTTTCTTTGGTATGCTAATGAGGCCTTGTCAGTTTAGAGAGGGTATGATCTAAATTTAATGACTTCTGAGTTATAAAGAGCAGCATAGACACAGAGACAAGCAAGCACAAACAGGGAAAGACAGACTCTGTCTGATAACGAAGAAGGCAGAAAAGTCTATAAGCCCAGAACTACAAGAATTGTCAGTATTAGAAGCTGAAACAGACAATGAAGGACCTTCCCCTAGAACCACAGTCTGAATCCAGAGTTCTAGCTTTCTAAACTGCGAGAATAAGTTTCTGTTCTTTAAAGCCACCTACTTGTGGTATTCCTGTTATAGCAACACTAGCAAACTAATACGCCCCCCTCATTACATTCTGACCACCTATGGTTCACTCTGTAACCATCCGATGGGCTCGTTTGCCTCTAGCTAGGGAGCTGGGCTACTTGGTCCTTATCTGAAAGTTTGATTCCATTTTCAACCCTCAGGCTAATCCTGGTCCCAAGCAAATAGAATTTGAGTCCCAGGCAGAGATTCAGTAGTTCAGTCTCCCATCATTCTTGCTGATCTTCTACCCTAGCCATAATCACCTTCCTTGTGAAAAAAACTCTACCTTGAATCCCAATTCCAGTTACTGGAATAAAATCCTTGATGCCCATGTTTTTATATTCTGCCCCTGCCTAGTACCCTATACCCTCCACTACTATGATGCTGTCTTGCTACTTGAGTCATATTATGGCCCTGAACTTTAGTGCTTGTGGTTGGCCCCTTTTACCTGTTGCCAGACTTCCCTGGTATTGACTCTGTCTGCTGCCAGCTCGGCTCCTGATGCTGTGTTTGGCTTCACTGCCAGCACACCTGTTGTTCACTGTTGATTCTCCCCTGTTGCAAATTTGCCATCTGCCTGGACTTTTTCCTATTTCCTGCAGCTGGGAATGAGTCCTGTCCTCCATATCAGTAATTATGGTATAGAATGTATTTTGCTAACAACAACTAAGCAAAACTTTAAGAAAACAGAATGTAAGTTTGTTCTCCCTTCCACCAAGCCTAGCTATAAAATATATTGTTTGGACACATTGTGATACTGAGATTACTTGAATAAAAAATTCAAGTTTGTGAGATCATTGCCTTGTACACTTGTTCAGAGTAAAAAATAAATGAAGTAGCACCACATTTTAAAAGTGAGCATAGGTCAAAAATTCTAGAAAGGTGAAGTATATGTTATCAAATATAAATGATTTTAATATTTGTAAGGATGTTCATTGATGGGCTTTAGCAGAGCCAGATGGTGGCTGTCTTTTAACATGCCAGGGGGGGATATTTATTAAGTGACAGAAATCCCTGAAAGAGAGATGTGGTGACTCTTTCTCAAAGGAGTGGAAAGAGGGATAGAATACCCTAGTTGGTCAGGTGTCAGGTGGGTTACTGAAGCAGAGTTAAGGAAGAAAAGAACACTTTCAGTGAACTAGTATGTTTACAGAGAGAAGTGAAAAAAGAAGTTTAAAGGAACTGGAAGAGTTAGGCCTGGGTTAACAGCCTGGGAAAACAGAAATTTGAAAAGGATTAGGAGGAAAAGTAAAACCAAAAAAAAAAAACAAAAAACCAAACCATTGCCATCAGGTCAATTCCGACTCATAGACACCCTATAGGACAGAATCGAACTGCCCCATTGGGTTTCCAAGGAGCACCTGGTGGATTAGACCAGCCAGCCTTCTGGTTAGCAGCCATATCTTTTGACCACTATGCCATCAGGGTTTCTAGGACGAAAGATAACCCACTGCTGTCGAGTCGACTCCGACTCATAGCGACCCTATAGGACAGAGTAGAACAGCCCAATAGAGTTTCCAAGGGGTGCCTCGTGGATTCAAACTGCCGACCTCTTGGTTAGCAGCTGTAGCACTTAGCCACTATGCCACCAGGGTTTCCAGGAGGAAATATAGGGGAGACAAAAAACAGGAGAAACAAGATTAGGGAGGGTAGAAGGGTGGGCTTCTGGAAGAGGAGAGAGACAGCAGACATCAGGAGAAAGTGAGGTATATTGGAGTTCATTTGAGGGAGATTGAATAACAGATTGGGCTTCAGAATTAAGAAAAATACTTAATGATGCTGAGCTAGAGGATATCATTAAGAATGTGAAGCTGACCACTACTAACATAAGCTCATCTCAGAGTCAAAAGGGTTTAGGATGCAGTCAGGAAAGATATTTCATATTTACACATCTGGAGAAAGGGCTTTGACTGGTGTCTGGCAGAGATACCAGGAAAAACTAAGAAGAAAGCTAAGACTAAGTCTTAGAAGAGGGGCAGATGGATGAGAAAGAAGTGTTGTGAGTCCACACCAGGAACAGGTTCAAGCTCATGACAGGCTAATCAAGAAATGGGAGCCCATGTTTATAATTACCCCTTGACATCTACAGCTTTGTGGTTCAAGGGTCCCTCATGCAGTAGGACCCTTGTATCGACTATATGTGAACCACAATGGATGGCACACAGCAGAGGGATTCAGAGTAGGAGCTCTAGTCTGAAGGCATTATTTTCAATTCTAGCTGTACCATTCATTAGCTGTGAATTTTGGACAAGCTATTTAACCTCTGTCTCTATATATTTCAGCTTCTTCATCTGTGAAATAGCAATAACAATAGAACCTACTTCACTGAATTATTGTGAGGATCAAGTAAGATAATGTTTCTAATAATATTAAGCATTTCCATTAAAAGACTCCTGGTGGCACAATGGTTAAGCATTCCACTGCTAACCTGGTGGTCTGAACCCTCCAGAGGCTCTGCGGGAGAAAAAACCTGGTGATCTTTTCCCGTTAAGATTGTTGTTTTGTGCCATCAAATTGATTCTGATTCATAGTGACCCTATACGGTAGAGTAGAACTGCCCTATAGGGTTTTCTAAGCTGTAATCTTTTTGGAAGGAGCTCTGGTGGTACAGTGGGTAACATAAAGGTCAGCAGTTCGAGCCCACCAGCCACTGTGCAGGAGAAAGATGTGGCAATCTGCTTCCATAAAGATTTACAGCCATGAAAACCCTATGGGACAGTTCTATTTTGTCTTAGTTTCGCTCTGAGTTGGACTTGACTAGACTTGATGGCAACTTCTTTTTTGGGGGGGGTAATCTTTACAGGGGAAGCCTGGTGACACAATGGTTAAGAACTTGGCTGCTAAAAGAAAGGTCAGTGGTCTGAACCTACCAGCTGCTCTGCAGGAGAAAAGACCTGGTGATCTGCTCCAATAAAGATTCCAGCCTAGGAAATTCTATCAGGCAGTTCTACTCTGTCATATATGGTTGGAATCTACTTGACAGTATACAGCAACATTAACAGGAGAAAGGCAACCTGTCAAGAAAGGAAAGCAGGGTGTGGGTTGTCTTCTCCTTGCCTTCACTATTTTGTGGATGTGCCAGGAGATGACTGAACTGATACCAACAATAACTAAAAGAGGTAGTTATAACTAGAGAAGCCTTGTGTTTGTACCCTACGCTTAACTTCGGAGGGTTGTTCATGTGGTAGCCAGTTTCTTGGAAGGATACAAGAGAATTACTCCCCTCCGCATGAGAGAGCCAACAGTCCAGTTAAGCCTTTGAGCCTATACTAACTTAATTTGTGGACCCAAAAGGAGTAGAGTTGGTCAAGGCCTCCATGTATTATTCCCCACTTATTCAAATTGTTAAGACAAATTAAGAGTTTAAAGTAAGCATCACATTTTAATCTACATCCAGCAAACACATTCTACCTGAAAATAAACTGGAATAGTCATGTGTTGAATTCTGCAAAGATAATTTCATGTCAATGATAAGTAAGATAATAGATGGTGCTGTAATACACTTGAGGTGCTAAGGCAATTGACTAAGGGGAAGTAAGCCATTTGAGATATTCAGCCTTGGATCTATTTATAAGATCGTCATATATTATTTTGCTTGCTCCTTTCACAATTCTAAAGCCTTTGATGGAGGATTGAGGCCAAAGACTTGTTAGGAACCAACAATTCAGCACTTTGGACAGAGGCTATGCCGGTCCCAAATGGTTTGGTAAGCTTCCCCCAGGTGAGAAAATTACTTCCTGAGTATGAATCAGGCACTGTGGGAAGGGTCCAAATCTTTTTTAAGTTTTTAATATGTTACCTCATTGTTTATTTGCCCAGACTAGTCCCTTCAAAGAGTCCATTTGTAATTGTCTCAAGAACCTCTTTTTGGATTATATACTCAGATAATTAAAAATATTTCCTTAGAGCAAAAAGAACTTTTAAAGTGAGTGGTTTCAAGATAGAAACCTTGGAGCGTGCCTCAGAGGATCTGCTGACCAATCCCAATAGTTAAGCTGTATAGCAGAATAAAGAGTTCTGTAGTGGCGCAAACAGGTAAGTATTCAATTACTAACCAAAAGGTTGATGGTTTGAACCCACCCAGAGGTGTCTGGGAAGAAAGACCTGGTAACCTACTTGCAAAAAGTCACAACCATCTAAAACACTACGGAGCAGGATTCTACTCTGCAACACATGGGGTTGCCAATCAACTTGATGGCAACTTGTTTGGTTTTTCGGGTAATAGTATAAATGTCTGGGTACAGCTTCCTGTGGTGGAGTTCAGGTCCTTACTAAGGGGCTTCTAATGCCCCTCGCAGAGGTAATGGAAGCTTTCTCTTTAAAGGAGCAGTGAAGCACATTCAAGTTTAGGTTTCTGGGGATACTCTCCTTGTAATCGTTGTAATCTTGAGAAGTTCATGGTGGCCTCAACACACTGGCAAAAGCCTTGTTGTTTACTGGTTAACACAGCAAAGCTGATATTGACTTCTATATGGCACTCTTGGCCATTTTCTAATTCTGTGCAATAGGCTTCAGTATCTTCAGATATCTTCCATGAGCTCTTGGAATAGAGCTTGATTCCCAGGCTTGTTTGTCATGATTATAAGGTAAACTCACCAAGACCAGGTGATATGACTTGCCCATTTGTGAGATATATTTGGGTGTTTTCTGAATACCCTTTTAAGATGGTGTTCATATACTAAGCAGGGGTGATATGTAAGAATGTAAGTACAGGTATCACGGGCATGTGTTTCTTCTGGTAGTAAAATTCTTATTTCATGGTCAAGAACCTCCAGGTTTTGGCAATAAGAACTGCGTGTGTGTGTGTTAAAGTAGAACTATGCTCTGTAGGGTTTTCAATGGTTGATTTTTTTGAAAGTAGAGAGCCAGGCCTTTCTTCTGAGGCACCTCTGGGTGGGCTTGACTCACCAGTCTTTTGGCTAGCAGCCAAGTACATTAACCTTTTATACCACCCAGGGATTCCTACCAAACCAAACCAAACCCACTGGCATCAAATTAATTTTGACTCAACTAATACGTACTAAATGCAGAGGTTATAAATGGATCATGTGACAGATGGGGGCATTTTCCTTAGAATCCTTTTTTTTTTTTTTGAAAGCTGACACATTAGAAGTGGCTGCACTGGGAGGTTGTGACAGTTGTGCAAATGAGCACACCACAAACAATGCAGTAGTAAAACAAGGGTTCTAGCTGAATGCCAGTGGGTATTCTCCTTGACATAGTGAGCAGCACCAGAAAGGAAGCCTGGACAGCCACACAGGTAAATAATAAGGAGAATGGGGTAGAGAGCCAAGTATCATCTCCTTAGGGATTACTGCATGGTCTTTGCAGGTCACTCTCCCTATTTTTCAGGTGGCTGGATCTTAATATATTGCAGTACTTCCATCTAACCTCCAGCATGAGGTCTGAAAAAGGTTCTAACTAGGAAAATAAAATGCAGATTGGTAGAGAATCCATTTCTCTGTTCACAGGCAAATAACAAATCAAGATAGCCAAAATTTCATATAAGGATAATTAACAACAGGGGGCAACTGAAAAGCTTTTTCAACATAAAAGGACAAGGAAAATATAGTACTCCAGAGTAGAAGAACAACATTTTTAAGAAAAACAATTTTTTGAAAGGAAGCAGAAGCAAATTTTTTTTTTTATTAACTTTTATTAAGCTTCAAGTGAACGTTTACAAATCCAATCAGTCTGTCACACATAAGTTTACATACATCTCACTCCCTTCTCCCACTTGCTCTCCCCCTCTTGAGTCAGCCCTTTCAGTCTCTCCTTTCATGACAATTTTGCCGGCTTCTCTCTCTCTCTATCCTCCCATCCCCCCCCCAGACAAGAGTTGCCAACACAATCTCCAGTGTCCACCTGATATAATTAGTTCACTCTTCATCAGCATCTCTCTCCCACCCGCTGACCAGTCCTTTTCATGCCCGATGAGTTGTCTTCGGGGATGGTTCCCGTCCTGTGCCAACAGAAGGTCTGGGGACCATGGCTGCCGGGATTCCTCTAGTCTCAGTCAGACCATTAAGTTTGGTCCCCTTATGAGAATTTGGGGTCTGTATCCCACTGATCTCCTGCTCCCTCAGGGGTCCTCTGTTGTGCTCCCTGTGAGGGCAGTCATCGATTGTGGCCGGGCACCAACTAGTTCTTCTGGTCTCAGGATGATGTAGGTCTCTGGTTCATGTGGCCCTTTCTGTCTCTTGGGCTCTTAGTTGTCGTGTGGCCTTGGTGTTCTTCATTTTCCTTTGCTCCAGGTGGGTTGAGACCAATTGATGCATCTTAGATGGCCGCTTGTTAGCATTTAAGACCCCAGACGCCACATTTCAAAGTGGGATGCAGAATGATTTCATAATAGAATTATTTTGCCAGTTGACTAGAAGTCCCCGCAAACCATGTTCCCCAGACCCCCGCCCTTGCTCCGCTGACCTTTGAAGCCTTCATTTTATCCCGGAAACTTCTTTGCTTTTGGTCCAGTCCAATTGAGCTGACCTTCCATGCATTGAGTGTTGTCTTTCCCTTCACCTAAAGCATTTCTTATCTACTGATTAATCAATAAAAAACCCTCTCCCACCCTCCCTCCCTCCCCCCTCGTAACCACAAAAGTATGTGTTCTTCTCGGGTTTACTTTTACTCAAGATCTTATAATAGTGGTCTTATACAATATTTGTCCTTTTGCCTCTGACTAATTTCGCTCAGCATAATGCCTTCCAGGTTCCTCCATGTTATGAAATGTTTCACAGATTCGTCACTGTTCTTTATCGATGCGTAGTATTCCATTGTGTGAATATACCACAATTTATTTACCCATTCGTCCGTTGATGGACATCTGGGTTGCTTCCAGCTTTTTGCTATTGTAAACAGAGCTGCAACAAACATGGGTGTGCATATATCTGTTTGTATGAAGGCTCTTTTATCTCTAGGGTATATTCCGAGGAGTGGGATTTCTGGGTTGTATGGTAGTTCTATTTCTAACTGTTTAAGATAACGCCAGATAGATTTCCAAAGTGGTTGTACCATTTTACATTCCCACCAGCAGTGTATAAGAGTTCCAATCTCTCCTCAGCCTCTCCAACATTTATTATTTTGTGTTTTTTGGATTAATGCCAGCCTTGCTGGTGTGAGATGGAATCTCATCGCAGTTTTAATTTGCATTTCTCTAATGGCTAATGATCAAGAGCATTTTCTCATGTATCTGTTGGCTGCCTGAATATCTTCTTTAGTGAAATGTGTGTTCATATCCTTTGCCCACTTTTTGATTGGGTTGTTTGTCTTTTTGTGGTTGAGTTTTGACAGAATCATGTAGATTTTAGAGATCAGGCGCTGGTAGGAGATGTCGTAGCTGAAAATTCTTTCCCAGTCTGTAGGTGGTCTTTTTACTCTTTTGGTGAAGTCTTTAGATGAGCATAGGTGTTTGATTTTTAGGAGCTCCCAATTGCCGGGTTTCTCTTCATCATTTTTGGTAATGTTTTGTATTCTGTTTATGCCTTGTATTAGGGCTCCTAGGGTTGTCCCAATTTTTTCTTCCATGATCTTTATCGTTTTAGTCTTTATGTTTAGGTCTTTGATCCACTTGGAGTTAGTTTTTGTGCATGGTGTGAGGTATGGGTCCTGTTTCATTTTTTTGCAAATGAATATCCAGTTATGCCAGCACCATTTGTTAAAAAGGCTTTCTTTTCCCCAATTAATTGACACTGGTCCTTTGTCAAATATCAGCTGCTCATACGTGGATGGATCTATGTCTGGGTTCTCAATTCTGTTCCATTGGTCTATGTGCCTGTTGTTGTACCGTTACCAGGCTGTTTTGACTACTGTGGCTGTATAATAGGTTCTGAAATCAGGTAAAGTGAGGCCTCCCACTTTCTTCTTCTTTTTCAGTAGTGCTTTGCTTATCCGGGCCTTCTTTCCCTTCCATATGAAATTGGTGATTTGTTTCTCTATCCCCTTAAAATATGACATTGGAATTTGGATCGGAAGTGCGTTAAATGTATAGATGGCTTTTGGTAGAATAGACATTTTTACTATGTTAAGTCTTCCTATCCATGAGCAAGGTATGTTTTTCCACTTAAGTATATCTTTTTGAATTTCTTGTAGTAGAGCTTTGTAGTTTTCTTTGTATAGGTCTTTTACATCCTTGGTAAGATTTATTCCTAAGTATCTTATCTTCTTGGGGGCTACTGTGAATGGTATTGATTTGGTTATTTCCTCTTCGGTGTTCTTTTTGTTGATGTAGAGGAATCCAAGTGATTTTTGTATGTTTATTTTATAACCTGAGACTCTGCCAAACTCTTCTATTAGTTTCAGTAGTTTTCTGGAGGATTCCTTAGGGTTTTCTGTGTATATAATCATGTCATCTGCAAATAGTGATAACTTTACTTCCTCCTTGACAATCCGGATACCTTTTATTTCTTTGTCTAGCCTAATTGCCCTGGCTAGGACTTCCAGCACGATGTTGAATAAGAGCGGTGATAAAGGGCATCCTTGTCTGGTTCCCGTTCTCAAGGGAAATGCTTTCAGGTTCTCTCAATTTAGAGTGATATTGGCCGTTGGCTTTGCATAGATGCCCTTTATTATGTTGAGCAATTTTCCTTCAATTCCTATTTTCGTTAGAGTTTTTATCATAAATGGGTGTTGGACTTTGTCAAATGCCTTTTCTGCATCAATTGATAAGATCATGTGGTTTTTGTCTTTTGTTTTATTTATGTGATGGATTACATTAATGGTTTTTCTGATATTAAACCAGCCTTGCATACCTGATATAAATCCTACTTGATCAGGGTGAATTATTTTTTTGATGTGTTGTTGGATTCTATTGGCTAGAATTTTGTTGAGGATTTTTGCATCTATGTTCATGAGGGATATAGGTCTATAATTTTCTTTTTTTGTAATGTCTTTACCTGGTTTTGGTATCAGGGAGATGGTGGCTTCATAGAATGAGTTGGGTAGCATTCCGTCATTTTCTATGCTTTGGAATACCTCAGAAGTCGTGGTGTTAACTCTTCTCTGAAAGTTTGGTAGAACTCTGCAGTGAAGCCGTCCGGGCCAGGGATTTTTTTTGTTGGGAGTTTTTTGATTACCGTTTCAATCTCTTTTTCTGTTATGGGTCTATTTAGTTGTTCTACTTCTGAATGTGTTAGTTTAGGTAGGTAGTGTTTTCCCAGGAATTCATCCATTTCTTCTAGGTTTTCAAATTTGTTAGAGTACAATTTTTCATAATAATCTGAAATGATTCTTTTAATTTCATTTGGTTCTGTTGTGATGTGGTCCTTCTCATTTCTTATTCGGGTTATTTGTTTCCTTTCCTGTATTTCTTTAGTCAGTCTAGCCAATGGTTTATTAATTTTGTTAATTTTTTCAAAGAATCAGCTTTTGGCTTTGTTAATTCTTTCAATTGTTTTTCTGTTCTCTAATTCATTTAGTTCAGCTCTAATTTTTATTATTTGTTTTCTTCTGGTGCCTGATGGGTTCTTTTGTTGCTCGCTTTCTATTTGTTCAAGTTGTCGGGACAGTTCTCTGATTTTGGCTCTTTCTTCTTTTTGTATGTGTGTGTTTATCGATATAAATTGGCCTCTGAGCACTGCTTTTGCTGTGTCCCAGAGGTTTTGATAGGAAGTATTTTCATTCTTGTTGCTTTCTAAGAATTTCCTTATTCCCTCCTTGATGTCTTCTATAACCCAGTCTTTTTTCAGGAGGGTATTGTTCATTTTCCAAGTATTTGATTTCTTTTCCCTAGTTTTTCTGTTATTGATCTCTAGTTTTATTGCCTTGTGGTCTGAGAAGATGCTTTGTATTATTTCGATGTTTTGGACTCTGCAAAGATTTGTTTTATGACCTAATATGTAGTCTATTCTAGAGAATGTTCCATGTGCACTAGAAAAAAAAGTATATTTTGCAGCAGTTGGGTGGAGAGTTCTGTATAAGTCTATGAGGTCAAGTTCGTTGATTGTTGTAAGTAGGTCTTCCGTGTCTCTATTGAGCTTCTTACTGGATGTCCTGTCCTTCTCCGAAAGTGGTGTGTTGAAGTCTCCTACTATAATTGTGGAGGTATCTATCTCACTTTTCAATTCTGTTAAAATTTGATTTATGTATCTTGCAGCCCTGCCATTGGGTGCATAAATATTTAATATGGTTATGTCTTCCTGATCAATTGTCCCTTTTATCATTATATAGTGTCCTTCTTTATCCTTTGTGGTGGATTTAAGTCTAAAGTCTATTTTGTCAGAAATTAATATTGCTACTCCTTTTTTGCTTATTGTTTGCTTGATATATTTTTTTCCGTCCTTTGAGTTTTAGTTTGTTTGTGTCTCTAAGTCTAAGGTGTGTCTCTTGTAGGCAGCATATAGATGGATCGTGTTTCTTTATCCAGTCTGTGACTCTCTGTCTCTTTATTGGTGCATTTAGTCCATTTACATTCAGCGTAATTATAGATAAATAAGTTTTTAGTGCTGTCATTTTGATGCCTTTTTATGTGTGTTGTTGACAGTTTCATTTTTCCACATACTTTTTTGTGCTGAGGCGTTTTTCTTAGTAAATTGTGAGATCCCCATTTTCATAGTGTTTGACTTTATGTTAGTTGAGTCGTTACGTTTTTCTTGGCTATTATCTTGAGTTATAGAGTTGTTATACCTTTTTGTGGTTACCTTATTATTTACCCCTATTTTTCTAAGTAAAAACCTAACTTGTATTGTTCTATATCGCCTTGTATCATTCTCCATATGGCAGTTCAATGCCTCCTGTATTTAGTCCCTCTTTTTGATTATTGTGATCTTTTACCTATTGACTTCCATGATTCCCTGTTATGTGTATTTTTTTTAATTAATCTTAATTTGTTTGTTTTTGTGATTTCCCTATTTGAGTTGATATCAGGACGTTCTGTTTTGTGACCTTGTGTTGTGCTGATATCTGATATTATTGGTTCTCTGACCAAACAATATCCTTTAGTATTTCTTGTAGCTTTGGTTTGGTTTTTGCAAATTCTCTAAACTTGTGTTTATCTGTAAATATCTTAATTTCGCCTTCATATTTCAGAGAGAGTTTTGCTGGATATATGATCCTTGGTTGGCAGTTTTTCTCCTTCAGTGCTCTGTATACGTCGTCCCATTCCCTTCTTGCCTGCATGGTTTCTGCTGAGTAGTCTGAACTTATTCTTATTGATTCTCCCTTGAAGGAAACCTTTCTTTTCTCCCTGGCTGCTTTTAAAATTTTCTGTTTGTCTTTGGTTTTGGCGAGTTTGATGATAATATGTCTTGGTGTTTTTCTTTTTGGATCAATCTTAAATGGGGTTCGATGAGCATCTTGGATAGATATCCTTTCGTCTTTCATGATGTCAGGGAAGTTTTGTGTCAGGAGTTCTTCAACTATTTTCTCTGTGTTTTCTGTCCCCCCTCCCTGTTCTGGGACTCCAATCACCCGCAGGTTATCCTTCTTGATAGAGTCCCACATGATTCTTAGGGTTTCTTCATTTTTTTTTAATTCTTTTATCTGATTTTTTTTCAGCTATGTTGGTGTTGATTCCCTGGTCCTCCAGATGTCCCAGTCTGATTCTAATTGCTCGAGTCTGCTCCTCTGACTTCCTATTGCGTTGTCTAATTCTGTAATTTTATTGTTAATCTTTTGGATTTCTACATGCTGTCTCTCTATGGATTCTTGCAATTTATTAATTTTTCCACTATGTTCTTGAATAATCTTTTTGAGTTCTTCAACAGTTTTATCAGTGTGTTCCTTGGCTTTTTCTGCAGTTTGCCTTATTTCGTTTGTGATGTCTTGAAGCATTGTGTAAATTAGTTTTTTATATTCTGTATCTGATAATTCCAGGATTGTATCTTCATTTGGGAAAGATTTTGATTCTTTTGTTTGGGGGCTTGGAGAAGGTGTCATGGTCTGCTTCTTCAAGTGGTTTGATATGGATTGTTGTCTCCGAGCCATCACTGGGAAATTAGTTTTTCCAGAAAATCCGCTAAATAAAATGCAGTCAGATCCCTATCAGAGTTCTCCCTCTGGCTCAGGCTATTCGGATGTTAATGAAGCTGCCTGCGTCCAGTCCAAATCCCGGCGGGATGGTTCCCTGGCTGGGACGCTGCTCTCCCCGTGCCAAGACCAGTCACTGCCTCTCGGGGACTTCTCCTACCGGCTGCGTCCCACGCCGCCCGCGGAACTGGCTGGTCCCCCTCCCGGGGTTAGTTCAGGGGGTTGGAGCAGCTCTCTGTGCTTGTGCCGTACCTGACTGGTACGCTGGCTCCAGGCTCTGAAAACAATCGCTGCGTCCCCGTATTAGTTTGTTCCGTCTCTAAATCTGTATTTGTTGTTCAGGGTTCGTAGATTGTTATGTATGTGATCGATTCACTTGTTTTTCCGTGTCTTTGTTGTAAGAGGGATCCGAGGTAGCGTCTGCCTAGTCCGCCATCTTGGCTCCGCCTCCCCAGCAGAAGTAAATTTATGACATCTATTTTGCACTTCCAATAAAATTCTAGAACACATAGAGTTTAAGAAAAGAAGAGATGAAAATATGAAATGAGAGACAAGTGGTGGCAAGGACAGGAACTATCTCATGTGCATAAATAATAAAACGGAGAAATAATATCACAGTACTTAATAGAAGGATTAAAATGTGCACTAGAAGGAAACAGAAGCAGCACAGAGGAGAATCCAGTCAGATATGGCAACGAATTAAGGAGATATTATAAAATTTAGATGTGATGGAAAAATTTAATGGATATGAATAACAGAGTAAGGGAATCCAATATATAGATATTTTATGTTCTTGGACAAGAGATTGAAATTAAAGAAGAAGCAATAATCAAGGTATAATGGAAATAACTCTCAGAGATTTCAGAAGGGCCTGAATCAGTGGATTCAAAGACCCCACCCCATGCCCTGCAAAATTAATTAGATGAGAACACTGAGATACATTATAGAGAAATTTTTGAATTTCACAGATCCAAAATTATTTCCATAATCATCCTGTTAGCTACTTAGAAATATAAATCTAGTAGGTCTCTGAATTTTCCTTTATAACTCTAAATGCCAGAATAATTATGGTGGTGATGATGATTGATAATAAAAATAATGAAAAACACTTACTGAGCATTTTTAATGTATCAGGTACTCTTCACTACGCTTTTACATAGCAGGTAATTGAAACATTACAAAAGGAATTTATGAGATAAGCACTTATATTCTCCACATTCTATAGAATAACATGTTCAACACACCTAATTTTTTTTTTAAATAAAAAAATGACAGAAAACAAAGAGAAAAGAATCACAAAAGGGACAAAGCATAAGACACGACTAAGATTAACCACGTCAGCTATGATACTAAGTACAATTAAGTTGTTGTTGGGTGCTGTCAAGTTGATTCTGATTCATAATGACCCCATGTGACAGAGTAGAACTGCACTGTAGGGTTTTCTTGGCTATAATCTTCACGGAAGCAGATTGTCAGGTCTTGCTTCCATGGGGCCGCTGGGTGGGTTCAAACCACCCATCTCTTGGTTAGCAAAGGAGTACTTAGCCATTGCATCACCAGGGTTCCCTTTTAATTAAGTTTAACTGCCCCATTTAAAACAAAACAAACAAAAAAGGTCATATAGAGTAAAAAAGTAAAACAAATAAAAACCAAACTATGATGTCTAGAAAAAACCAACCTCCTCCCAGAAGGCTCTCCCTCTTGCCCCCTCAAGGTAATTCAGAAAGTTTACAAGCAACAGAATAGACAAAAATATTTAAAGCAAATACAAATAAACAGAAACAAAGATAGAAAGGCTACCATTAAAGGAGGTTTTAATGCAAAGAGCTTTAAATAGATTCAAGATGATAATTTTTTAATGAAAAATATTAGCAACACCTTAATACTGGACAATATACAATCATGGTGGGAGAGAGAGATAGCCCTCCATTTTTGAAAGATCAATAGGTGAAAAACAAATAAGGATTTACATGACTTAAGTGGTTTCAAATTAGGTGATTTAATAGATCTAAACAATACTGTTTCCTCAACCACAGGTAATACATTTTACTGAGGTTGCTAGTGAAATTTTTAAAACTTTCAAAGTATGTTAAAACAAAAACCCCATTGCCACCGAGTCGATTCCAATCCATTGTGACCCCATAGGATATAGTAGCGTTGCCTCATAGGCTTTCCAAAGCTGTAAACCTTTACTGAAGCAGAGTGCCACATCTTTCTCTTGCACAGTGACTGGTGAGTTCGAACTGCCGACCTTTAGGTTAGCAGCCAAGTGCTTAACCACTGAGCAGCCAGGCTCCTTGAGTCAAAATACATTAGACCTCAAAATTCTTTTAGTTAAAAGTATGCAGGGCTCATTGTCTAACCACAGTGCAAGAAGTTAATGATAAATGGATAAAAGAAATCCCTTGCTCCAACCAAAGAAATCCCTTGCTCCAACCACTTGGACATTAAACACCAGCTACGACTTTCCTAAATAATTGCTGGGTTAAAACAAGAATCAAAACTGCAGCTTCAATAATTAAAAAATAGGGATGATGAGAACTGCACATATCAAAACATGCAGAATCCAGTCGAGGCTGCAATCACAAGCATTTTATCAATTTAAACCCCTTCATAACTAAGTATGAAGAAAAGATTTGATCTGTGCATTTAATTCATGAAGTTAAAAAAAGCAATACAAGAAATCTATGGAAATTAGGAGAAAGAAAGTAATAAAATAAAAGCAGAAACCAATAAAATAAGCAGCAGAAATTGTACACTTGGAAAGTAAATCCAAAGGCTGTTTGTGAAAAATAAACAAATATTTACGAAGAAAAATCCCTATAGTTTTTTCAATCAAGTAAATAGGATAATAACCTAAGTGCATAATTTTAGAAGAAAAAGAATAATAAAGGCACTGAAAGATTTTATAAAACAGAATTAAGGTATATGCAAAATCCATTTGAAAACCTGGATTAAATGAATAATTTTCCAGGAAAATATAAATTACTCAAATTGATTAGACAAATGGAAAATCTCAAAATATCAGCAAACATTGAATAGAATTTAAAAGTTATCAAATAATCCTAGAAATTGTTTTATGAGCAGAATCTTTCAAAATTTTAAGGTGTTTTTCATATTTATATGGTCCTGATAAAATATTAAAACTCTTATCAAAATAGTAGAAAAATTTAAATAAACACGTACAGTAAATTGAATTCATTAGTACAATAAAATATACTACACTATGATCTTTCATGATCTAGTAGGGTTTATTTCAGAAATCCACCTCCCATCCGTCCGTTTGTTGTACTATGGTGGCTTTCGTGTTGCTATGATTCTGGAAGCTATGCCATCAGTATTTCAAATACTAAGGGGTTCACCCATGGTGAACAGGTTTCAGTAACTAAGATGTTGAGATGTTTCAGAAAACGGATGGAGTGCTGGAAGTTCTCACTCATCTGTGCCAAGAAATTTGGAAGACAGCTACTTGGCCAACCAAGTGGAAGAGATCCTTATTTGTGCCCATTCCAAAGAAAGGTGATCCAACAGAGTGTAGAAATTATCGAACAATATCATTAATATCACACATAAGAAATTTTGTTGAAGATCATTCAAAATCAGTTGTAGTAGTACATTGACAGGGAACTGCCAGAAATCCAAGCAGGATTCAGAAGGAGAAGTAGAAAGGGGTATCATTGCTGATGTCAGAGGATCTTGGTTAAAAGCAGAGAATACCAGAAAGATGTTTACCTGTGTTTTATTGACTATGCAAAGGCATTCCACCTTGTGGACATAACAAATCATGGATAACATTGCAAAGAATGGGAATTCCAGAACACTTAATCATGCTCATGTGGAACCTGT
Organism: Elephas maximus indicus; assembly: GCF_024166365.1. Classification (NCBI taxonomy): domain Eukaryota; kingdom Metazoa; phylum Chordata; class Mammalia; order Proboscidea; family Elephantidae; genus Elephas; species Elephas maximus. The sequence continues at coordinate 144,304,802 of NC_064821.1, forward strand.
GCATTTACCAAGAGGCAGTAAACAAGGATACTGAGTGGTTTAAAGTTGGGAAAGGTGTGCACCAGGATTGTATCCTTTTCCCATACTTGTTCAATCTGTATGTTGAGCAAATACTTTGAGACACCGGACCATATGAAGAAGAATGTGGCATTAGGATTGGAGGAAGACTCATTAACAACCCGTGATATGCAGATGACACAACCTTGCTTGCTGGAAGTGGAGGGAACTTGAAGCACTTACTGATGAAGATCAAAGACCGCAGCTTTCGGTATGGATTACACCTCAACATAAAGAAAACAAAAATCCTCAACCACTGGACAAATGAGAAACCTCATGATAAACAGAGAAAATATTGAAGTTGTCAAGAATTTTATTTTACTTGTATTTGCAATCAATGACCATGGAAGGAACAGTCAAGAAATCGAATGATGTATTGCATTGGATAAATCCCTGCAAAAGACCTCTTTAAAGTGTTGAAAAGCAAAGATGTCACTTTGAGGACTAGGGTGAGCCTGACCCAAGCCATGGTGTTTTCAATTGCCTCATAAACATGTGAAAGTTGGACAATGATTGAAGAAGACCAAAGAAGAATTAATGCCTTTGAATTATGGTGTTGGTGAAGAATATTGAATATACTGAGGACTGTCAGAAGAATAAACAAATCTGTCTTGGAAGAAGTACAGCCAGAATGCTCCTTAGAAGCAAAGATGGCGGGACTTTGTTGCACATATCAGGAGAGACCAGTCATGCTTGGTAGAGTAGACAGTCAGTGAAAAAGAGAAAGTCCCTCAATGAAATGGATTGACACAGTGGCTGCAACAATGGGCTCAAGCATAACAAGGATTGTGAAGATGGCTCAGGACCAGGCAATGTTTCATTCTGTTCTACATAGAGTGGCTATGAGTCAGAACTGACTCAAAGGAGCCTAACAACAAGCACAACCAGATTAAGATAGATTAGGAAGAAAGGCCTGGTGATCTACGTCCAAAAATTAACCAGTGAAAACCTGATGGATCATCACAATACAACATTGTCTGATTTGCTTCCTTTTGACATGTGCTCAGGAAGAAAAAAAAAAAATTTTTTTTCTTTTTTTCAGGAAGAATCAATCACTAGAAGAAGATATTGCGTTCGGTGAAGTAGAAGGCCATGAGGGCAAAGGAGACCCTGGGTGAGATGAATTGACACAATAGCTGCAATGAAGGCTTCAAACATGTCGGTGCCTGGGAGAATGATGCAGGACCAGGCAATGTTTCACTCTGTTGTATATAAGGTTGCCAAGAGTCGGAGTCGACTTGATGGCAGATAACAACAACATTCCAGAAATGAGAGGTTGGTCAAATAATGATAAGAAACTTATTAGAACAGCAACCATATTAATAAATGTTAAATAAATTAATAAATAAGTACAGAAAGACTGTAATTTTTGTCTGTAAATTATAAAAAATGCTTTTGATAACATTCAAAGTATTTATTATAAATCTCTTAGTAAATTAGTAATAGAAAAATACTCCCTTAACATGATGGGGTGTACCTGTTATACTTGCTGAAAAGTTCCTAGCCATTCTCATTTAAGGAAACAAGGATGCCTGTTACCATCACTATAATTAAAAAATCTTCAGGGACCTCTAGCCAAGGCAACATGTCAAGAAAAATAATTCACATGAGAAAGTATTATGAAAGGAGAGATCTGAATATGATATGATGTCTTTATGTGGGAAATTCAATAAAATCAACTGAAAGCTATTAAAAATAGAATTTAATAAAAAGACTTATGAAACAATGTAGAAAAATTAATAGTGTTACCATTTATTATCAGTATATAGAAAAAATATCAATTATTAGTTAGAATGCAATATAAATGAAGCAGTAGGCATTTCAGAAACATAAGCATCTATATAATTGCTTAGGTAAACTTAACAAGAGAGGGACTCTTTAAACTTATTTCAAAATTTATGTGAAAGAATATATGTCTACAGAAAGCTCAGTCTACTTAGAAAAAGAAGCTCAAAGAGTTGGGATTTGTCTTATCAGATATTGTCATATCATAGAGCTATAGTTAAAGAATACGCGGCAGAGGAAAACAGACAAGGAGTAGTCCATTGACTTAGACTCATTTACATGTGGAAAATTAATATACAACATAAGAGGCCTAAGATATTAAAACAAGGGAGATTATGTAATAGATAATGTTGGAAAAATTGTCTTACTGTATAAAGAAACAATAAAACATGATGTATAGAGGAAAGGATTCCAGGTGGATTGAAGATGTAAATGTGAAGGTAAAACTATAAAGCTACTTGAAAATAATGTAAGAAAATGTGTTAGTATCCTACTTTGGAAAAATACGACACTCAAATCATGAGGAGAAAAACTGCTGAATTTGATTACATCAACCTAAAGATTCTTATTTAACGAAGGATACTACAGAGAAAGTTAAAGAGAGATGTCGAATGATGCAAGATAGTTACTATGGCTACAAACTAAAAGGGACTAATATCTAGAATATAGGTGAACATCTTATAAACAAACAAGAAGTAAATATGAACTCCAATAGAAAAAATGGTCCAAGGAGAAAAATAATTCATAGAAGAGGAATCCCAAAGGACAAATAAACTTAAAAAAAGGTACTCAAAATCATTAACAATGAGATAAATGCAAATTAAAATAACAATGACATATTCCTGAAGACCTGTCAGATAGATTAAACATTAGCTGGATAGTGCTAAATATTGGTGGAAGAAGAAATATAGAAACACATATGGTTGGAGTGAGAATAACAGCCATTTTGTAGCCAAACGACAGTACCTAGGCAAATTTAATATATGTATGCATATGACTAGTGATTCCACTCTACACAAAGCCTTAAGTCTAAAGGGATGAGGATGAATCTTGGAGCATTGTTTGTGGTGGTTGGAAGTTGGAAGCAGTCCAGTTATCTTTCTCTGGGGAATGGATACGTAAATGTTGAGAGTGCAAGCTGTGGAAATCAGTAGGGGCTAGGATCAAAGAATCACGCAGGTATGGTGTGTACTCACAGTAAGGAATTAATTTTGAAAACCTTGGGCAGAGTGAGAAAAAGCAAGAAACGATGAAATTTATTACACACAATAGCAATTATGTAAATTAACAATACAAACACAAACGAAAAATCTAGTTCACAGAAACACATACAAAAACTCAAAAAAGATACAAAGCATGTGAAAATTGCTCCGTTTAGGGTTAAGGAAGTCCATGGGAATGGGAAAGAGGGATCAAGTGAATAAATAAATAATAATAATAAAAAGAGGAGCTTTGGAAGATAAACTATCAATAAATGCCAGAAAGAAAAAAAAGGAGGGAAGGAAGGCAGAGAGGGAGGGGAAGAGAGCAGTGCATTTAAAATATAAGCAGACTCTCTCTGAAGGACTAAAAGAGAGACTTGATTAAAAGGAAGTGTATGCTGTGTTCTTAGATTTAAAATTCAGTGCTACAAAGACATCAGTTTTCCTAAACTTTAGCCATAAATGTAATGCAATTCCAAGAAAAATCTGTGGGAGACTGCTTTGGTACCTAAACAAGGTAATTTTGTGCTGGCCGTCTTCCTTTTTCACCACCTGACCCTTCTCTACTCTGCTCTGTGTCCCCCAAAGCTAGCCTGGTTAGACTGCATCAAAGGGCTCCCTTGCTTTCTGGTTTCAAGTTGAGTTTGGTGACAGTGGAACACAGCGAGGTAGGGGAGCATTAAGGGGTGGATGGCATGGCAGGGGAGTGTGATGTTCATTTTAACAGCTACTTCCTTGCAGAGTAACTGAGGATTAGAGGAGCTCTTTACTATAAGAGGGCCTTCTCCACACAGCTCTCTCTTTGCACCTTCTGGCCTAGGGGTGCTAATGGCTCCTGTCTGTAACTAACTTCAATCAACTGCATTACTCATTGTAGCATAAGAGGATCTGGGAAGGAGTAACTTGTGCTCTCAGGTAAGTTTAAGTGTAGCCTCAAACTACAGTAGACAGGTGGATTTGAACTGCCAAACTTTTGGTTAGCAGCCAAAAACTTAAACCACTGCACCATCAGGGCTTCAAAAGGACAGTAATTAAAACAAAGTGATACTGGCATGAGGATAGACAAACTAGCACAATTAACGAGAAAGCCCAGAAATATAGTACTATATGTTTGTGTTTTTATATGTGCATGTGTGCATAAATGTGAACAAAGGAAATGTTTCACATCAGTGGTTTGGACATAATTGGTTAATTACTTTGAAAGTATATAATTAAAACTTTATGTCATGGCATGCTTTTAGGCAAATTCAAGATAAATAAAAACGTGAAATATAAAATAAGTACTGAAAAAAGGAGAAATTTGGTAAAAATCAATCTGAAATTTAGTTATGAAAGATATTCTTCAGCATAAAAGTAAAGATAGAAACAAAAAAGACAAGGAGTGCTCGATTTGATTATAAAAACCAAAAAAACCAAACTCGTTGCTGTCAAGTCAATTCCAACTCATAGTGACCATATAGGGCAGAGTAGAACTGCCCCATAGGGTTTCTAAGGAGCCCTTGGTGGATTCAAACAGCCATAGCTCTTAACCACTATGCCATTAGGGTTTCGGATTTGATTATATGAAAGGGTAAAAACAAAACTGGCCATATTTTAAATAATGTAAGTAAATCTAAAAGGCAAATGTCAAATGAGAAAAATATATTTGCAATACATGATGGGTAAATAATTAATCATTAAAAATTTCAGTTCTTTTAAAATAATTTAAAACATGAACAAATCAATAGAAAAATAGAAATTCTCCAGGGGAAAATTACGAATGACCAAAAAATTACAAAAGTGTATTTATAACCACACCAGTACTAAAATGGATGCAAATTAAGTGATATGATAACAATTTCACTTATTAATTTGATGAAAATATAAAACCCAGCGCTGGCAGACTTTTGGGAAAATGGCAATTTATTTATTAAAACTTTTCTGGAGGTAATACGTTTATGTGTACATATATCTATATATCCATATCTATGTATTTTTAAACTTTAACTCCATATGTAGACTTTTTTCCTATAAAAATGCTTAGAAACATAGGTAAAGACATGTGTAAAAGGAAATTTATCGTGACATTAATTACAATGCCGAAAAATTTGGAAATAACCTTTTGGGTTTAACCTAAATATCCTAAATTGGGAATTGTTAAAATAAATTTGATTATACAAAATAAAAGGATAAAAATGAACTGTACAGTTTTTGTCCTTCTTTCTCTCTTTTGAACCTTCTTTCTTTCTCTCCATCTTTCTTTTCCTCCTTCCTTTCCTCTCTTCCTATCTTCTTTCCTTTCTTCCTTTTAACACAGCTGTACCTAGCCCTGGTTGTGCAGTGGTTGAGAGCTCGGCTGCTAACCAAAAGGTCGACAGTTCGAATCCACCAGCTGCTCCTTGGAAACCTTATGGAGCAGTTCTGCTCTGAAGTATAGGGTCTCTATGAGTCAGAATTGACTCCATAAAAAAGCAACATTTTTTAATTTTTTTTTTTTAATTTTTATTAAGCTTCAAGTGAACATTTACCATTCCAATCAGTCTGTCACATGTAGGTTTACATACATCTTACTCCCTTCTCCCACTTGCTCTCCCCCTATTGAGTCAGCCCTTACACTCTCGTTTCGTGCCAATTTTGCCATCTTCCCTCTCTCTCTATCTTCCCATCCCCCCTCCAGTCAAGAGTTGCCAACACATTCTCCCGTGTCCACCTGATTTAATTAGCTCACTCTTCATCAGCATCTCTCTCCCCCCACCACTGACCAGTCCTTTTCATGCCTGATGATTTGTCTTTGGGGATGGTTCCTGTCCTGTGCCATCAGAAGTTCTGGGGAGCATTGTCTCTGGGATTCCTCTAGTCGCAATCATACCATTAGGTGTGGTCTTTTAATGAGAATTTGGGGTCTGTATCCCATTGGTCTCCTGCTCCCTCAGGAGTTGTCTGTTGTGCTTCCTGACAGGACAGAAATCGATTGTGGCCGGGCACCAACTAGTTCTTCTGGTCTCAGGATAATGTAGGTCTCTGGTTCATGTGGCCCTTTCTGTCTCTTGGGTTCTTAGTTGTCGTGTGACCTTGGTGTTCTTCCTTTGCCTTTGCTCCAGGTGGGTTGAGACCAATTAATGTATTTTAGATGGCCGCTTGTTGGCATTTAGGACCCCAGGCACCACAATCCAAAGTGGGATGCAGAGTGTTTTCATAATAGAATTGTTTTGCCCATTGACTTAGAAGTCCCCTCAAACCAAGTTCCCCAGACCCCAGCCCCTGCTCCGCTGACCTTTGAAGCTTTCATTTTATCCTGGAAACCTCTTTACTTTTAATCCAGTCCAATTAGGCTGACCTTCCTTGTATTGAGTGTTGTCTTTCCCTTCACCCAAAGCAGTTCTTATCTACAGATTGATCAATAAAAAGCCCTCTCCCTCCCTCCCTCCCTCCCCCCTTTGTAACCACATAAGTCTGTGTTCTTCTCCGTTTTTTCTATTTCTCAAGATCTTATAATAGTGGTCTTATACAATATTTGTCCTTTTACAACTGACTCATTTCGCTGAGCATAATGCCTTCCAGATTCCTCCATGTTATGAAATGTTTCAGAGATTCGTCACTGTTCTTTATCGATGCGTAGTATTCCATTCTGTGAATATACCACAATTTATTTACCCATTCGTCCGTTGATGGACATCTTGGTTGCTTCCAGCTTTTTGCTATTGTAAACAGAGCTGCAATAAACATGGGTGTGCATATATCTGTTTGTGTGAAGGCTCTTGTATCTTTAGGGTATATTCCTAGGAGTGGGATTTCTGGGTTGTATGGTAGTTCTATTTCTAACTGTTTAAGATAACGCCAGATGGATTTCCAAAGTGGTTGTACCATTTTACAATCCCACCAGCAGTGTATGAGAGTTCCAATCTCTCCGCAGCCTCTCCAACATTTATTATTTTGTGTTTTTTGAATTAATGCCAGTCTAGTTGGTGTGAGATGGAATCTCATCGTAGTTTTAATTTGCATTTCTCTAATGGCTAATGATCGGGAGCATTTTCTCATGTATCTGTTGGCTGCCTGAATATCTTCCTTAGTGAAATGCGTGTTCATATCCTTTGCCCACTTCTTGATTGGGTTGTTTGTCTTTTTGTGGTTGAGTTTTGACAGAATCATGTAGATTTTAGAAATCAGGTGCTGGTCTGAGATGTCATAGCTGAATATTCTTTCCCAGTCTGTAGGTGGTCTTTTTACTCTTTTGGAGAAGTCTTTAGATGAGCATAGGTGTTTGATTTTTAGGAGCTCCCAGTTATCTGGTCTCTCTTCATCATTTTTGGTAATGTTTTGTATTCTGTTTATGCCCTGTATTAGGGCTCCTAGGGTAGATCCTATTTTTTCTTCCATGATTTTTATCGTTTTAGTCTTTATGTTTAGGTCTTTGATCCACTTGGAGTTAGTTTTTGTGCATGGTGTGAGGTATGGGTCCTGTTTCATTCTTTTGCAAATGGATATCCAGGTATGCCAGCACCATTTGTTAAAAAGATTATTATTTCCCCAATTGACTGACACTGGTCCTTTGTCAAATATCAGCTGCTCATACGTGGATGGATTTATATCTGGATTCTCAATTCTGTTCCATTGGTCTATGTGCCTGTTGTTGTACCAGTACCAGGCTGTTTTGACTACTGTAGCTATATAATAGGTTCTGAAATCAGGTAGGGTGAGGCCTCCCACTTTCTTCTTCTTTTTCAGTATTGTTTTGCTTATCCGGGGGTTCTTTCCACATGAAATTAGTGATTTGTTTCTCTATCCCCTTAAAGTATGACATTGGTATTTGGATTGGAAGTGCGTTATATGTATAAATGGCTTTTGGTAGAATACACATTTTTACTATGTTAAGTCTTCCTATCCATGAGCAGGGTATGTTTTTCCACTTAAGTATGTCCTTTTGAATTTCTTGTAGCAGAGTTTTATAGTTTTCTTTGTATAGGTCTTTTACATCCTTGGTAAGATTTATTCCTAAGTATTTTATCTTCTTGGGGGCTACTGTGAATGGTATTGATTTGGTTATTTCCTCTTCGGTGTTCTTTTTGTTGATGTAGAGGAATCCAAGTGATTTTTGTATGTTTATTTTATATCCTGAGACTCTTCCAAACTCTTCTATTAGTTTCAGTAGTTTTCTAGAGAATTCCTTAGGGTTTTCCATGTATACGATCATGTCATCTGCAAATAGTGATAGCTTTACTTCCTCCTTACCAATCTGGATACCCTTTATTTCTTTGTCTAGCCTAATTGCCCTGGCTAGGACTTCAAGTATGATGTTGAATAAGAGCGGTGATAAAGGGCATCCTTGTCTGGTTCCCGTTCTCAAGGGAAATGCTTTCAGGTTCTCTCAATTTAGAGTGATATTGGCCGTTGGCTTTGCATATATGCCCTTTATTATGTTGAGGAATTTTCCTTCAATTCCTATTTTGGTTAGAGTTTTTATCATAAATGGGTGTTGAACTTTCTCAAATGCCTTTTCTGCATCAATTGATAAGATCATGTGGTTTTTATCTTTTGTTTTATTTATGTGATGGATTACATTAATGGTTTTTCTGATATTAAACCAGCCTTGCATACCTGGTATAAATCCCACTTGATCAGGGTGAATTATTTTTTTGATGTGTTGTTGGATTCTATTGGCTAGAATTTTGTTGAGGATTTTTGCATCTATGTTCATGAGGGATATAGGTCTAAAATTTTCTTTTTTTGTAATGTCTTTACCTGGTTTTGGTATCAGGGAGATGGTAGCTTCATAGAATGACTTGGGTAGTATTCCGTCTTTTTCTATACTTTGAAATACCTTCAATAGTAATGGTGTTAAGTCTTCTTTGAAGGTTTGGTAGAACTCTGCAGTGAAGCCGTCTGGGCCAGGACTTTTTTTTGTTGGAAGTTTTTTGATTACCGTTTCAATCTCTTTTTTTGTTATGGGTCTATTTAGTTGTTCTACTTCTGAATGTGTTAGTTTAGGTAGGTAGTATTGTTCCAAGAATTTATCCATTTCTTCTAGGTTTTCAAGTTTGTTAGAGTACAATTTTATGTAGTAATCTGATATGATTCTTTTGATTTCATTTGGTTCTGTTGTGATGTGGTCCTTCTCGTTTCTTATTCGGGTTCTTTGTTTCCTTTCCTGTTTTTCTTTAGTCAGTCTGGCCAATGGTTTATCAATTTTGTTAATTTTTTCAAAGAACCAGCTTTTGGCTTTGTTAATTTTTTCAATTGTTTTTCTGTTCTCTAATTCATTTAGTTCAGCTCTAATTTTTATTATTTGTTTTCTTCTGGTGCCTGATGGGTTCTTTTGTTGCTCGCTTTCTATTTGTTCAAGTTGTCGGGACAGTTCTCTGATTTTGGCTCTTTCTTCTTTTTGTATGTGTGTGTTTATCGATATAAATTGGCCTCTGAGCACTGCTTTTGCTGTGTCCCAGAGGTTTTGATAGGAAGTATTTTCATTCTTGTTGCTTTCTAAGAATTTCCTTATTCCCTCCTTGATGTCTTCTATAACCCAGTCTTTTTTCAGGAGGGTATTGTTCATTTTCCAAGTACTTGATTTCTTTTCCCTAGTTTTTCTGTTATTGATTTCTAGCTTCATTGCCTTGTGGTCTGAGAGGATGCTTTGTAATATTTCGATGTTTTGGATTCTGGAAAGATTTGTTTTATGACCTAATATGTGGTCTATTCTAGAGAATGTTCCATGTGCACTAGAAAAAAAAGTATATTTTGCAGCAGTTGGGTGGAGAGTTCTGTATAAGTCAATGAGGTCAAGTTGGTTGATTGTTGTAAGTAGGTCTTCCGTGTCTCTATTGAGCTTCTTACTGGATGTCCTGTCCTTCTCCGAAAGTGGTGTGTTGAAGTCTCCTACTATATATGTGGAGGTGTCTATCTCACTTTTCAATTCTGTTAAAATTTGATTTATGTATCTTGCAGCCCTGTCATTAGATGCGTAAATATTTAATATGGTTATGTCTTCCTGATCAATTGTCCCTTTTATCATTATATAGTGTCCTTCTTTATCCTTTGTGGTGGATTTAAGTCTAAAGTCTATTTTGTCAGAAATTAATATTGCTACTCCTCTTCTTTTTTGCTTATTGTTTGCTTGATATATTTTTTTCCATCCTTTGAGTTTTAGTTTGTTTGTGTCTCTAAGTCTAAGGTGTGTCTCTTGTAGGCAGCATATAGATGGATCGTGTTTCTTTATCCAGTCCGTGACTCTCTGTCTCTTTATTGGTGCATTTAGTCCATTTACATTCAGCGTAACTATAGATAAGTAAGTTTTTAGTGTTGTCATTTTGATGCCTTTTCATGTGTGTTGTTGGCCATTTCATTTTTCCACATGCTTTTTTGTGCTGAGACGTTTTTCTTAGTAGCTTGTGAGATCCTCATTTTCATAATGTTTAACTTCGTGTTTATTGAGTCGTTACGTTTTTCTTGGCTTTTTTCTTGAGTTATGGAATTGATATTCCTTTTTGTGGTTACCTTTTTATTTACCCCTATTTTTCTAAGTAAAAACCTAACTTGTATCGTTCTATATCGCCTTGTATCACTCTCCATCTGGCAGTTCAATGCCTCCTATATTTAGTCCCTCTTTTTGATTATTGTGATCGTTTATCTATTGATTTCCATGATTTCCTGTTATGTGTATTATTTTGTTTATTTATTTATTTATTTTTTAGAATTAATCTTACTTTGTTTTTTTTTGTGCTTTCCCTATTTGAGTTGTGTTGATATCAGGACGTTCTGTTTTGTGACCTTGTATTGTGCTGGTACCTGATATTATTGGTCATCCGGCCAATCTCCTTTAGCATTTCTTGCAGTCTTGGTTTAGTTTTTGCAAATTCTCTAAACTTGTGTTTATCTGTAAATATCTTAATTTCTCCTTCATATTTCAGAGAGAGTTTTGCTGGATATATGATCCTTGGTTGGCAGTTTTTCTCCTTCAGTCCTCTGTATACGTCGTCCCATTCCCTTCTTGCCTGCATGGTTTCTGCTGAGTAGTCTGAACTTATTCTTATTGATTCTCCCTTGAAGGAAACCTTTCTTTTCTCCCTGGCTGCTTTTAAAATTTTCTGTTTGTCTTTGGTTTTGGCGAGTTTGATGATAATATGTCTTGGTGTTTTTCTTTTTGGATCAATCTTAAATGGGGTTCGATGAGCATCTTGGATAGATATCCTTTCGTCTTTCATGATGTCAGGGAAGTTTTGTGTCAGGAGTTCTTCAACTATTTTCTCTGTGTTTTCTGTCCCCCCTCCCTGTTCTGGGACTCCAATCACCCGCAGGTTATCCTTCTTGATAGAGTCCCACATGATTCTTAGGGTTTCTTCCTTTTTTTTAATTCTTTTATCTGATTTTTTTTCAGCTATGTTGGTGTTGATTCCCTGGTCCTCCAGAAGTCCCAGTCTACATTCTACTTGCTCGAGTCTGCTCCTCTGACTTTCTATTGCGTTGTCAAATTCTGTAATTTTATTGTTAATCTTTTGGATTTCTACATGCTGTCTCTCTATGGATTCTTGCAACTTGTTAATTTTTCCACTATGTTCTTGAATAATCTTTTTGAGTTCTTCAACAGTTTTATCAGTGTGTTCCTTGGCTTTTTCTGCATTTATCCTAATTTCATTTGTGATATCTTTAAGCATTCTGTAAATTAGTTTTTTGTATTCTGTATCTGATAATTCCAGGATTGTATCTTCATTTGGGAAAGATTTGGATTCTTTTGTTTAGGGGGTTGGAGAAGCTGTCATGGTCTGTTTCTTTATGTGGTTTGATATGGACTGCTGTCTCCGAGCCATCACTGGGAAACTAGATTTTCCAGGTAGTCGGCTGGTACGCTGGCTCCTGGTTCTGAAAACGGCCACTGTCTGCCTGTATTTGTTCGTTTTCCGTCTCTAAGTCTGTGCTTGTTGTTCAGAGTTCATAGATTGTTATGTATGTGATCGATTCCCTTGTTTTTCCGAGTCTTTGTTGCAAGAGGGATCCGCGGTAGCGTCCACCTAGTCTGCCATCTTGGCCCCGCCTCTCTTATTTTAATTTTTTAATGCCTGCTTTCACACTATAATGGCAGAATTGAATTGTCACAGAGACTGTATGGCCTGTAGAGTCTAAAATATTGAGTCTGATTTTTTATAGAAAAAGTTTGCTGACCTCTGATGTAGAGGATTAAAAAAATAGAAATAAGTAGGCTTTCAGCAAGAGTTTGTTTTTAACTGCTTCAAAATCACCTTGGTTTCTGCCTATTCTTTCTCCCTTTCCCTGGTCCCCTAATCAGCACAGTGAGCAAATGCAGGAACAAAAATCTCAGACAGGAGCCCAAATATAAAGGCTTCCAGCCTCCCTGGCATATATAACAGAGCCGTTCTTTAAAAGAGCTATTTCCCTAAAAAGCAGAGACATAGTTGTGAGCTATCCTTTATAGGTTTGTGCTGACAGGGTAACAATGAATTGTTCATTTCCCAGTGGACCTTAGGAGCTATTTGAACAGGCAATATATGCCTAAACCCAACGAAAGCCATTGAAGAGTCTAGTGCAGACAGACCTGGGATTTGGGCAGGTATATGGAAATGAAGTGAAAGAGAGAAGCAGTGAACTTGAACTTGGATATGGAGAGTTCTCAGATGCAATAACAACCTCAAAACATTATAGGAAGGTAGATATAAGGATGGTGAAACACTAGAAACAACTTAAGGATTCACCTCATAGAATACCAAACTTAGCTATTTCTTATTTTTTTTTTATTTATAGGCCTTTATTAGAGCCCTGGTAGTGCTGTGGTTAAGGGCTCGGCTGCTAACCAAAAAGTTGGCAGTTTGTCCCTGAGGGATTGAATTGCTGGTCTGAGGGTTGTGGGGGGGCCATGGTCTTGGGGAACATCTAGCTCAGTTGGCATAACATAGCTTGTAAAGAAAATGTTCTATATTCTACTTTGGTGAGTAGCATCTGAGGTCTAGGATACTCTACTGGTCTCATGCCTTCGGGAGCAACGAAGAGTGAAGAAAACTAAAGACACAAGGGAAAGATTAGTCCAGAGGACTAATAGACCACATCTTTCACAGCCTCCACCAGACTGAGTCCAGTACAACGAGATGGTGCCCAGCTACCACCACTGACTGCTCTGACAGGGATCATAATAGAAGGTCCTGGACAGAGCGGGAGAAAACTGTAGAACAAAATTCTAACTCAAAAAGAAAGAGCAGACTTGCTGGCCTGACAGAGATTAGAGTATGGCCCCAGACACCCTTTCATCTCAGTAATGAGGTCACTCCTGAGGTTTACCCTTCAGCCAAAGATTGAACAGGACCACGGAAAAAAGCAAGACTAAAGTGGCGCACCAGCCCTGAGGCAGGGACTGGAAGGCAGGATGGAACAGGAAAGCTGGTAATAGGGAACCCAGGGTTGAGAAGGGAGAGTGTTGACATGTCTTGGGGTTGTTAACCAGTGTCGTACAACAATGTGTGTACTGTTTGATGAGAAACTAGTTTGTTCTGTAAACCTTCATCTAAAGTTCAATTAAAAAAAAAAAAATTGGCAGTTCATATCCACCAGGCAGTCCTTGGAAACTCTATGGGGCAGTTCTACTCTGTCCTATAGGGTTGCTATGAGTGGAAATCAACTCAACAGGAATAAGAAAAGAGGAATGAAAGCAAACAATAATATCTCTGAGGGGACATGGTATTATTATTAGACTCTTAAAACTTGGGGTGTCTAAACCATTACTGTCAAGTCAATTCCGACTCTGAGTAACCCTATAGGTATGCTCCATAGGGCTTCCAAGGCTGCAATCTTTTCGGAAGCAGACTACCACCTCTTTCTCTCACAGAGCAGCTGGTGGGTTCAAACTTTCCATTAGCAGGCAGGTGCTTAACCTCTGCTCCAGCAGGGTTCCTGTTATCTGATATAAAAATTCTTGATGTTGAAAGAGAATCTGAAGAAGAGGGTTAAAAATCTTTGGTGAAGGTGCTCCGATATGAGGTTGGGAGACACCTGGTAGGAGATTGCTTTGTAGGCAGGATACAGAAAGGGGAATTTTGGGGACGCAGGAGAAGCAAGAGGGTTGCTACTTATGGGGGCCATCCATACATATGCTGAGCCAAGTAGTAGAAAAAAAGCACAGTTCAGAAAGAAAGGTGAGTAGGAGGTCAAGGAGGACTAAGCAAGTGAGAAAAGGATAGAATGTAGAAGCTAGTGAGTAGGGAGAATGGAGTGAAGAGTGAGCAACAGATTAAAAACAACACAACACAAAACAAAAAAAATTACCTTCAAGTTCATCCCAACTCATGGCTACCCCATGTGTGTCAGAGTAGAACTGTGCTTCCTAGGGTTTTCAGGGGCTGATTATTCAGAAGTAGGTAGCCAGGCCTTTCTTCCAAGGCACCTCTGGGTAAACTCAAACCTCCAAACTTTTGGTTAGCATCTGAGTATATTAACCATTTGCACCACACAAATAAGGCAATATTAATTCATGTGGCAGGGCACGCCCTCCAAATTTGTAGGCTGAGTTTGATTTGCCAGGGTTATAATGGAACATAATGGGTTATAATACACAGTGCCTTCTTTCAAGGAACTTGCAATCTGGGGTTGGGGGCGGTGGAAGAGAAAGCATGTACACATAAAAATTAACTAATAGTACAAGGCAGTAAAAGAAATGTAATCTAGAGAATCACAGCAGGTGGTTTAGCCCACGCAGATGTGAACCGTAAAACAGTTCATTTTCATTCCTGAGTTCTTTTTTAAAAAACATCTCAGATCAGTGATCCAGTTAAAAAATGGCACCTAGGGCAGTAGTTTCTACTAAGGTTATCCTGGGGGTCACATACGAGTGGCGTAGATAATAAAAAAGGCCATGCATATATTTGCATTTAAAGTGGTATGATTTACATGTTTTTGCATATCCACACATACCATGAATATAATTATGTTGACTGCGTGGTCTGCCTTTACACAATATTAAAGTTTAACTTAGTAGGGTGGAGGGGGTCAGTTCTTGATTTTTCTTCCCTCCTTCTTACTCATCCTTTGTCATTGACCTAGGTATCTTGTGGGAGAGGAGAAGGAAAGATATTGGGGTTGGGCAGACAGGGGTTGAGTGCTAGCAGGGATTTAAACCAGACATAGGTCAGAGGACACCGCACTCAGCTGTTAAGGTGCCATGTTTCCATAAAATCATTTAAGGCTACATGATCTGTGTCAGTGAGAAACTCTGTCAAAAATTATTAAAAGAAAATGTGCTAATACTATTAGCAAAATCACATCTGTATGTTTCTTCCCCTGCTCCATCCAAGAGGCATGACCCGGAGCATTAAAATTAATCACAAGGAATGGAAATTAGAATAGGGACTAATAAAAATGGTTACTGTTTATTGAAAGCCTACTGTGTACCTGGAACTATTCTAAACACTTTACACACAGCCTTTTGCTCTATTTTTAAATACAGTTAATTAGCTTACGAAATAGGTATTATTACTGAAAAAAAAAAAAAAAGACAGAGAGGTTAAATGACTTGCCCAAAGTCATACAGCTAGTAAATGACAGAGCAGAAATCCTTTGATTTATTCATTTAATACAGATGGAGTGGTTCATATGTGAAGACACTGGTGAGGTACTTACTGTTGAACTTGAGCCAGGCTAAGTACTGCGCAGAATTATAGTACTTAAATCGGCTCTTCCCTTTAAGCTGCTCACTCCTTTCTGCTGAGGGCGACGGAAAAATTCGGGAATAGCTGATGGTGATGGTTGAACAACGTGGTGAACATTATATCACTGAATTGTACATCAAAGTTTGTAGAGATGGCAAATGTTTTGTTACCTATATATTTACCACAATAAAACACACACACACATGCACACACATACACACCAATAGCTCATTGATTGTGACAGATGACTTGCTAGGATTAGATTTTATTTTTATATGAATAAACTTGATCAAACTTTGAAAACAAAACTGCTCATCTTTTGTGTGCCTCTCTTTTGACCAACAGCAGAGCCATTTGCCCTGTCACTGAAGCCATGCACACAGAGAGCCATCTTAGATTATGCATTGACTCTCATATCTAAAGGATCACACACTCTTGTAACTTTACATTCTGAATATCCCACTCTTCTAAGCCTCCCTCTAAATCTGCACAGCCACTGAGGCAGCTTTTGCTCTTATTACCATACCCTGTTCTTCTTATTCTCCTCGCCTCTAAAGAAGTAGCCAGAGATGGAAGGGATTTCCTATTAGGCGTCTTTGTTTCTCAGTGTTTATACATAGCAGCTTAAGCAATATAGACTTAATGTTTATTGAAGAAATTATTGAAAAAATTCTTACAAGTGAAATTTGAAAACTGATCTATGAGATGGGGACTTATCTATGAGCTAAGGACACTGATAGAAAGTCTTCCTGGGCACAGAAAGATACATATTGACATAACCATATCCACTGACATATACGGTCTTTGTGGACCTACCAGTACTCGTTGCCATGAGTCGATTCCCCATGTGTCGGAGGAGAACTGGTTCCCACAGAGCTTTCAGTGGCTGATTTCTCAGAAGTAAATCAGCAGGCCTTTTTTTCAGAGGTGACTCTAGGTGGACTAGAACCTCTAACCCTTAGGTTATCACCAGATCATGTTAACTGTTCGCACACCCAGGGATTCCATTTGTAGACCAAGACATTGTCAGGTGGAGATTCTTTCTGCAAAGAGCCAGTACGTACAGCTCAGTCTGTTAGGTTACACAGCAATTCTGCCGAGAGGTGGGTGAAATGGCCATAAGGAAGCGAACCTAGGAAATCAGGCTCAGAGGGCCTCCGAACTGAGAAAGAAACACAGATCTTAGAAACCTCAACAGAACAAGGTAATGAGTACCTGTTTGTCCTAATGAGCCCTGGTGGTGCAATGGTTAAGCACTTAACTGCTAACGGAAAGGTTGGCTATTCAAACCTGGTGGCTCCATGGGAGGAAGGCCTGGCGTTCTGCTCCCATATAGATTAACCCCTTGCCATTGAGTAAATTCTGATTCATCCAACTCTATAAGACAGAATAGAACTGCCCCATACTGTTTCCAAGGATTCGTAGCCTGAGTGGCTTGTGGGTTTGAACTTCCAACATTCTGTTAGTGGCTGAACACTTAACAAATGAGCCACAAGGCCCCCTTCCCATAAAGATTACAGCCAATAAAATACTTATGGTTCAGTTCTAGCCTCTCACACGAGGACACCATGAGTTGAAATCAACCGGATGGCACCTAACAACAACAGTTTGTTCTAAGCAGCTGAAAACGTCAGTGAACAAAACCAATGAAGATCTCTGCCCTCAAGGTGCTTACATTCTTGCTGATATCTTAATGAACTGCAAATCTCTCTTTGTAGAAGAAGGTTCTGGTAGTTGCCAATGATGATTTAGGCTTCTTTCACCTCAGTGGCAGTAGCTCACTCTGTGGAACAACTGGCCTCAGTCCTTCCCCGCTGAAAATGACTTCTTGGACCACAGTTTTTGGTTTAGCCATTCTTAACTACATGCCATTGATTTGGCTGCATATATTAGTATGGAATTATTTAAGAGCACTGAGTTGTTTGCATTTAATTAGTTTAAATATAAACACACAATCTTCGGAAAATTAAGTAGACAAAAACATTTTCATGCATCATAGGCATTTTGCAAACATATACAGTGTAACCTGTTAATTACATTTTTCTTCACAAACCATTTATCTTCTCAGGGCCTTGCCTAATAACTCAATGATTCTCACTTACATTTTTAACTGCTTATGATTCATTTTCCAGGATGCTCCCAAAGGGATTGCCATGTCTCAAATGAAAGGGCATATTATAATAATGTGGTACAATAAGACAGCTCACAGTGTCTCATTTTAGCCCAAACAAAAACCATGTGGAATCGTTCGAACATTCATAGAGTTTATTTAGATAAAGCAACATAATGAGTCTTTTCCTAATCAGTGTACTTTTTTTTTTTTTAATTTGAAGGAAGCTGATCAGAAGGCCTGTAATGGAAATTTCTAATATTTACCCCATATATGTATCAGATGGCATCACCACTCATCCATCCATAGCCGGAATCTGAGGCCATTCTCATCTTGTTTTCCCTCACTCCCCCACCCTATCAGTGTCTGAGTGGCTCAGTTCTAGTTGCAGGCATCTAGTCCTTCTTTCCATCTCCTCTTGGTCCCATTCAGACTTTCCTGCTTAAACTACTGCAGTAGAATTCAATTTTATCTCTTTGCCTCCAAGCATCCAGTGCAGGAACTCGGTGTGTAGCAATGAGTCCCCCTGTCAAGTCCAGCCATACCAAACCATTTGTAGTTCCCTGAATGGGCCCTATTCTTTTAGCTCTCTGTACCCTTGCATATTCTGCTCCTTTTTCTTCCATAAAGCTTTTTTTGTCATTGTTGCTGTTAGCTGCTGTCAAGTCACCCTCCAACTCATGGCAACCCTATGCACAATGGAATGAAACACTGCCCGATCCTGTGCTCTTCCCATGATCCGCTGTGGATTGGACCATTGTGATCCATAGGCTTTTCACTGGCTGATTTTCAGAAGTAGATAGCCAAGCCTTTCTTCCTAGTTCCTTTTAGCCTGGAAGCCCCACTGAAACTTCTTCAGCATCATAGCAACACTCAAGCCTCCACTGACAGATGGGTGGTGGCTGGAAAACTACATGCATCTCTTTCATGGAAGGCAGGAATTATCCTACTGAATCACTGCTGCCCTGTTTTCCTTTTAGTTGTCCCCAAATTCCACACTCAGGTGTCACTTCCCTTTCACAAGAAACATTTCCTCTCTCCTTTATTGCCCTCTTCCTTTCTTCACCTGGTCTAGGTAAAACTGGCTACTCTCTCCATTGTCGGCACTATATTCAGCATCTAGAGCGTTTTACTTTCTTTCTTTGCATGTCTACTGACTCTCTCCTACATCGTTCACTTCTTGATAGTACGCATGAGGTATTTATTTCCTGAATACCTAACAGTACCAGACAATGAACTCAGGAAGTCTTTATAGGACAAATAGCCACCTTCAATAGGAAAGAAATGTCTCCATGCCCAGGTGCAGTGTAGATCTGAAGTAGCCCGTTCTTAAAAAAGCCTACAGAATGTCTGTCAACAGATGAATGGATAAACAAAATGTGGTATAATCATACTATGCAGCGTTATTCAGCTATGAAAAACAATGAACTACTGATACATATTATAGTGCGAAGGAACCTCAAAAATATTATGTTATGGGAAAGAAGCCAGACACAAAAGGTCACATATTATATATTGTATGTTTCCATTTATATGAAATATCCAGAATGGGTAAACATATAGAAACAGCAGATTAGTGTTTTTCAGGGGCTCTGAGGGAGGGTGGGATGGGGAGCAACTGCACAGTGGATGTGGGATCTCCCTTGAGGTGATGGAAATGTTTTGGAGCTAGATAGAGGTAATGGTTGCCTAACATTGTGAATGTGTGAAATACCACTGAATTTTTCACTTTAAAATGGTTAAGTTTATGTTATGTGAATTTCACCTCAATAAAAAAAAAGGGGGGGGGGGTAGCTACAGAATCCTGTCCCTGAAAAGCATGAAGTGGGCAGCATTTGTGAATTTTCCTTTTGGCTTCTCTTCTCCCTGTATGTCAACCTTTTTTGATTCTCCACTTTCCTTTCTTAAATAGATAGAGATAAAATTTCTATCCAAATGACATTTGTTATGTCTTGGCAAAAATAACAATGATAGGTTTGTCGGCAATGGAAGTGCCTCTGTTACCCCTGGATAGTTTCCAGCAGCTAGCTACGCTGATGCCAGCTGGTGGTAAATGTCTTGGTCACACTGTCCAAACTGGTTTCAAGCCATATGCTGTGTCTGCTATCCACACGGGGTTCCTTGATCAAGCCCTCCCTTATATACTTTCAAGAATAAATTTCTCAACTTACGCTATTTTTTCTTTTTGTTATTTATACTCACATGTGTCCCAGAAAAGGTCAGAAGAATTGAATTTGCTTGTTTTACTGATATATAGGAAAAGTCCACTTTTGTTGTGTATGCTCGCCTAAGATATACAATTTCAAAGCATAAAATATAAAAATAGATCAAAACAGGTGAATTTAATAATTTTTAACAGGCAAAGTAAACTTGTTCACCCACCAAAAACCTGAAAACCAAACTCGTTGTTGTTGAGTCCGTCCTGCATCATAGCAACCCTAAGGGACAGGGTAGAACTGTTCCATGGGGTTTCCAAGGCTGTAAATCTTTACGAAAGCCAACTGCCACTTCTTTCTTCCATGGAGTAGCTGGTGGGTTCAAACTCTCAACTTTTTGGTTAGCAGCTGAGTGCTTAACTACTGCATCACTAGGGCTCTTTGTTCACATATCAAACCAAAAACCCATCGCCGTCAAGTTGATTCTGACTCATAGCGACCCTATAGGGCACATACCAAAATAGGGCACATACCAGATCCCCTGAAAACTGGTGTTTGGCAGTACCATTGAAACTGATTTATATTAATTCATTGATGGAAAGAATCTAGGGATAATTTTACTACCCAAGTTATTAAGCCGAGTTCAACATCTGGCTTCTGTTTGTTTGTTTAAAACTTTTATTGCAGTAAAACATATAACAAAAATGTCATTTTAACCATTTTTAAATGACATTTATTACATTCACAATATTGTGCAACCATTACCACTGTTTCCAGAAGTTTTTGATAACCCCAGACAGAAACTCAGTATCCCATAGTAATAACTCCCCATTCTCTCCTACCCCTGGACCTAGCAATGACTTTTGGCTCTGCATTTACCTATACTGTGTACTTGGTGTGAAGTTCATATTTATACCATGCAGTATTAGGCCTTTTGTGTCTGACTTATTTCACTTAGCATAATGTTTTCAAGGTTCAGTCATGTCATAGCATGTATCAAAGCATCTTTTCTGTTTATGGCTAAATAATGATATTCCATTGTGTGTATATACCACATACCACATTTTGTTTATCCATTCATCTGTTGTTGGACACTTGGGTTGTTTCCACCTTCTGGCTATTGTGGATAATGCTGCAGTGAACACTGGTGTACAAGTATCTGTTTGTGTCCCTGCTTTCAGGTCTTTTCAAGTACAATTGCTGGGTCACATGGTAATTCTTTGAACTTTTTTAGGAACCTCTGAACTTTTCCATACCTGCACCATTTTACAATCCCACCAGCAATGCACTGAGGGTTCTAATTTCTCCACATCTTTTCCAGTACTTGTTATTTTTGTTTTTTTTCTGACAATAACCATTCTAGTAGGTGTGAAGTAGTATCTTATTGTGGTTTTGATTTGCATTTCTCCAAAGACTAATGACATTGAGCATTTTTTCATGTGCTTACTGCCATTTGTATATCTTCTTCAGAGAAATTTATATGCAAGTTCTTTGCCTATTTTTTAATTGGGTTGTTTGTCTTTTGTTGTTGATTTGTAGGAATTTTTTATGTATTCTGGATATTAAATACTTATCAGATATGTGATTCCCGTAAATTTTCTCCCATTATCTAGGTTGCCTCTTCACTTTCTTGATAAAGTCCTTTAATGCTCAAGCATCGGGTTTTAAATGCCTTTATTATTCATTCAGCTTTTTTTTTTTAAGTTTAATTTAATTTTTGCTGAAAATACACACATCAAAGCATGCTACTGTTTAACAGTTTTTGTACATATCGTTCAGTGACATTAGCCACATTCTTCACATTGTGTCAACAGTCTCATTTTTTCTGCTTTTGTTGTTTTGCCCCCATTAGTTTAGACTCACTGACCCCCAAACTTCTTACCTATGTTTTGGAGTTACTGTTGTCACTTTATCTCATGTAGATACATATATTTTTTAAGCACAGTACTTAAGGATGTCATCCTTTACTTTTTGAGCTAAACGCTTTTTTATTTAAAGATGGCTTCAGGGGATAGTTTCATTTCAGGGTTTGAAAAGCATCCTAGGGCAAGAGTCTCAGGGGTTCCTTCAGCCTCAATCATTCCAGTAAGTCTAGATTCTTTGAGAATTTGAAATTTTGTTCCACATTTTTTCCTTTTCTATCAGGATCCATCTATTGTGTCATCAGTCAGAATGTTTGATAACGGCAAGTTTGGTAGTTAATAGCCAGCAGAAGTAGATGCCAGAGTTTAAGAAAAAAAAAATAAGGAAAATCAAACTTACATCTTCTGAGAGATTCTATCATTTTCACCTAAGAGCAGATACAATCATTGTATTATTGCTTCAACTAAAAGGAGTAAATACTGGAAGAGTTCTGGGCATCAGAAAAGGCAGGGAGCTGGGTGGTAACTCGGGTTGACAAAGGGTAACACAAATGACAAAATCAGATTCGTTAATCTGACCTACACTAGGATGAAGAAATATGACAGAATGATTGGCTAGTCTTTTATGCGCAACAATTGGTCTGGTGAACCTGAGACAGCAAAGGGCAAAATTGGAAATAAAATGAAAACTGACTGACAATCGACTGTGTGTCAGATATTTCCACACACATTTTTTCATTTAACCTCACAGTAAAGCTGTGAGGAAAGCTGTGGTCTTCTTATTTCATAGCTGAGCTGCCTGAGATGCAAAGAAGTTGAGTCACTTATTCAAAGTCACACAACTAATTAATTGCTGAGCTGATATTCAAACTTGGGTGTTTTGATTTTCAATGTTACTTCTTTCCAATCATATCCAAACTTCTCAAACTTGCAGCTTATCCCTGATGTTAGGCAATTTACAGAGGGGTACAGTCTCTTCTAAATAAGTGCTCACTGCTGATGATTTAAATAACTGGGTGGACAGTGTCCTAGGTAGATAGTGGCAGAAACCAAATTTTTGGATGGGAAAGAAGCAGCTTTTAGATGCAAACGGCTCCTAGGGCACTTTCAATATGTCCTGTCAGACTTACCTCTACAGTTCCCTGGATTCCTTGAAGAAGCACTACAGCACGGGAAAGCAATTTGAGACCTCCAAGTTGCTAAGGAAACCAGCTAATCAGCATCCGTGCACTCCCTATTCTGTTCATGTGGCAAAGCTTGTGGGGGCTGGGGGTCAAGGGCTTGGATGCTGCAGTGTTGGAAGAACTGCCATTTCATGTCAGCACGAGGGCAAAGAATGGAGGGCTCGGTTGTGACAGAGGTGTCAATAGTTAAAGCTGTAATCACAACTTCAGGAGAGATCAACACCTACTGTACAAGAGGATTTAAAAATCCAATAAATAAAACTAAATGGAGCTGCTACACTGAACGGTGGCATAAAGCCATGGCTTACTGGCAACATAGAACATCATTGCATAATGGCTGAACACAACCAGCGTGCTGCGTTGGGCAGCATGAAGCCCAGCCTGCAAAATGCCAGAGAGAGGTTTTGAAGTGATTGACCAACTTACACAAAAGCAGGTGCTTTTGTGTACCATTTCACTGGTCGAAAACTTACTCAGGAGGTGGAAAAGGCTTGAACCCAGGCTGGCAATCATGCAAGCTGATTTTGAGTTTGGAAAGAAGCCAAGAAGGGGTCACAACACAGTCTGGAATCCACAGGTGGCTTCCAATTTGTCTAGAAAAAGGGAATTGAAGAGAAAACACAGAAAGCACCTTAAATCGCATTTGTGTAATCATATTTAACGGACAGGTGGTTCATTGTAGAATTTATTTAGTTAAAGTATGGCTGTATGAGTGCCTGCATATGTGTGTGAATTTAAACAAAACACACAGGCGGTTTTGAAATTGATAGCATGTAGTCCTGTACTGGGCTTCAGCTGACATGCAAGAAACAACCTCAAAAGAGATGGGAACGGGTTTGAGTTCTTAGAGCCACAGCTAGTGTCACTATTTTTTTTTTCCTTCCTCTTTTTCCTTTTTTTCTTGTTGCCTGTTATATAAAGCTATATTTTAATTCTAAGGAACAAAATAAAACAGGGTTATTTTCAGATAAAATATTAAATATGAGAGTGATTTGAAGCTCTGAGTCTGTTTTTTTTTTTTTTTTTTAAATTAAAATAGTCAGCATGTGCGCATTGTAAATAGGCGAGGCTTTAGCTCTCCCTACAGGCTTTTGTTACAGCAACTGTCTAAGAGGAAGAGAATATCAGAAGCTGAAAATCATCCCAAAGTGTTCATCAAAAGAGTGACTTCCTTTGTCCAAGAAGAAGTCGCAAGCTGTTACCTGTGGTGGCACTGAAATGGTGCAAAATCCTGCTTCCAATGATACTTTACCACATTATTGAAGCTGCTGAGTCTTTTTCTTTGTTGTTTAGTGGTTCTTAGCTCTTTATTGGAAGAAAAAAAAAACAACAGAAGAATAAAAATAAAAACAACCACCCTAACAATAATGAGTCAACCCTAGAAAAGCCACAGTCAGAAAGGCTGATGTTGCTTTCCAGCTTAGCACAGTCCGGCCAAACTCTCCTTGTGAGACTAAAGATTACACCGGACCTGCTGCTGTTCAGGGTTGGGTTCAGTATCGACTCCAGATGGAATAGCAGTGCAGTAATAATCTATTAGCATAAACCCTTGTTATAAAATAACAATCTGACAGCAAAGGTTCTCAGTCAGCCTCTTTTTTTAACATGAAAAAATAAAAACCAATCTCACAAACACTTTGGATGACCCAAAGGAGAAACAGCCCCCAAATATTCTTCAGTGTGGCACCTGAGGGGCATTGGGTCAGTAATAATAATAATTGATAATAATAATAATCAATAACCAGTAATGATAAGAACAACCATTTATTATTTGCTGTTGACTACACATGTTGCTGAATTATTTAATCCAAATAATTATGCAAACATGTGGGTGTGACTATCTCTTTTCACAGATGAGCAAATCAACTCAGAGGTTGAGCAACTTGCCCCAAAATCACCCAGTGGGTTCGGGTTGGAGGCAGGGCTCAAGCCCCGGACTGTTTGACTAGGGAGCCAAGAATGTTACCTGCTCTGTTACACCATAGTGCCTTTCTTAACCACTGTACTCTACTCTTTTTTTTTCTTAAAAAAGGAGATACTTCTAGATTTGACCTGACAGCAAAAAGTCTAGTCAACAAACATTATTACTTGTCTATAAGCATCTTTAGTATTTATGGAGTGCTAGGTATGGGCAGGAGTCCTGGCTGGTACAAATAGTTAATGCACTTGGCTGCTAACAAAAAGGTTGGAAATTTGAGCCCACCCAGAGGTACCTCAGAAGAAAAGTCTGGTAATCTAATTCCGAAAAAATCAGTCACTGAAAACCCTGCGGAGCACAGCATTACTCTGACACACTAGGGGTCCCCATGAGTCAGAATCAAATGGATGGCAACTGTTTTGCTTCGTTTTGTTTCAGAAACGGGCAAAATATTTAGTAAACACATAAAATGGTCACATTGCTGGGAGGAGCCTGGCAGATGAGAAACATGAAATGAACCAAAACCCATTGCTGTCGAGTTGGCTCTGACTCATAGCGACCCTACAGGAAAGAGTAGAACTGCCCCACAGAGTTTCCAAGGCTGTAATCTTTACAGAAGCAGACTGCCACGTCTTTCTTTGGTGGAGCGGCTGGTGGATTTGAACCATGAACCTTTTGGTTAGCAGCCTGGCTATTAACTACTGCGCCCCTAGGACCCCTTTATAGAACATGGAAAAGTCAGATAAAGAAATGTCTAAAGACAGAGAAGTGAAATAAGCCACTGAATTACACAGGACACCCTGCATGACACTACCACTGAGTGGTGGAGAGGGAACAGAAGACGTTATTATGAGAGGCGTGAATATGGGGACGGGTAAAGGAACGACAAGGAAGGAGACAAACGGACTTCTCAGGATTTTTAAGAGCTAAGAATTAGGGAGAGGGTCCAACATTCCAACCTCATTTATTCCACACACATTCTCTGAGCTGTGGTTGTTGTTAGTTGCCGTAAAGTCAGTTTTGACTTATGGCGACCCCATGTGTGGAGAGTAGAACTGCTGCACTGGGTTTTCAAGGCTGTGACTTTTCAGAAGAAGATGGCCAGATTTGTCTTCTGAGGTGCCTCTGGGTGGGTTCGAACTGATAATCTTTTGGTTAGTAGCCCCACACTTAACCATTTGCACTGCTCAGGGACTCCTCCATTCTTTAAGGGCCAGTGTTAAAAAGAGTAAACATTTCATTCTCCAATTGCTAAAGATTGAGGAAGGGAAACAGACATAAAAGTAATAAAGTGTCATGAGGACTGTGACAGAGCTTGTGTAAGGTACAGTGAGAGAGAGAGGAAAGAGTGGTTATAATTCTAGAGAAGCGAATTAAATTATGGTTTCATAGAAGAGGCAATGAATAAGGAAGACTGAAGAACTGAAGCCTTTGAATTATGGTGTTGGTGAAGAATACTGAATATACCATGGGCTGCCAGAAGAACAAACAAACCTGTCTTAGTAGAAGTATAGCCAGAGTGCTTATCAGAATCAAGGATGGCTAGATTTTGTCTCACATACTTTAGACATGTTATCAGGAGGGATCAGTCCCTTGAGAAGGACATCATGCTTAATAAAGTAGAGGGTCATCGAAAAGAGGGAGATCCTCAATGAGATGGATTGACACAGTGGCTGCAACAATGGGCTCAAATATAGCCAGGATTGTGAGGATGACACAGGACCAGGCAGTATTTCCTTTTGTTGTACATAGGGTTGCTATGAGTTGGACCTAATTTCACAGCACCTAACAACAACAACAACAGCAGAAGAGGCAACAATTTAACAGGGTCTTAAAAGATAAGGAAGCTTTTGCGAAGTGATGTGGGGAAGTGAGAAGACAAAAAAAATATTTCAAGAGGGGACCAGGATGTGCAAAGGCATGAAGGCATGCAACAGCATGGGTCATTGGGGCATCTGTGAAGAGTTTGAATGATTGAAGCATTAGGAGACAAAGAGACTGTGCAGAGATGCAAGTCTAGAGAAGTAAGCACAGTCGAAATCATGGAGGCTTTTATAGGGAGCTTTTTAAGAAGTTGGGACTCTATCCTGTCTTTGCTGCATAGTCACTGAAGGGTATGATGAAAATATTCACCTTAGAAAAACCATCTTGTAGAGTGTGGCAGATAGGAAAGAAGTTAAAGCTGGAGGCAGGGGGAGATCGAGTAGGAATGAATGGTTGCAGTGGGGAGAGAAATAAGATAATGTGAAGAAACAGAGCAAGTAGAATCCATGAGTGATTGAATGCTGGGAGTGATTCTACACCATAATCTGAAATTTAGCAATGGATTTTGGAATTGTGCAAATACATTGACTCCACTACTTCCATACTGGAAAAATAGCAACTGAGTAATTTTATACAAAAATGCTGTTTTTCTATTTCTATATTGTTCAGTGGTTGAACCAGTTCTTGGTTTAAAATACCTTAATTCTTCAAATCTATTCATGTCATAGAGTCAGAATTTTAATACTTAAAAGGACCTTTGCAATTTTCTAGTTCAACGCTCCCCCACTATGGCCCCAATACATAAATAAATAATTTAAAGGCAAAACAACTTGCCAAGGACAATATAGTAAGTCAGAGGCAGGGCCACAACTAGAACCAGGTGACCTGACATCCAGGCCACATACAATGCCCCTTAAACAAAGACTTTATGGTACATTTTGGCTTGAGTTCAATTCCAGGAAAGATTATGTTTATTCGGATAATGTTTGTGTTTCCCTCTTTAGCTGCCAGAAAATTTAGAACCAAGTTTATTATTCAAGTATTATAATTTGCTCAATTCAAGTGATTAAAAGCATCCATTCCCTTTACTACTGTGAGATAAGCTTTGTTTTATCCTTAAATACCTTGTCATCGTGCATTGCATTTTAAACTTCTGGCCACCCTCATGTCTTTTTATTATTATTATTATTGTACTTTAGATGAAGGTTTACAGAACAAACTCGTTTCTCATTAAACAGTCAGTACACATATTGCTCTATGACATTGGTTAACAACCCCACCACATGTCAACACTCTCCCTTCTCAACCCTGGGTTCCCTATTACCAGCTTTCCTGTTCCCTCCGGCCCCCTAGTCCCTGCCCCTGGGCTGGTGTGTCCCTTTAGTCTTGTTTTGTTTTACCTTGTGTCTTTTTGGATGTCGGTGGGAGTACAAATTGTAAATAAATGAATTCATCAACAATACATCTTCCTTCGGAGGAGGAGTATAACTCTATATATTTATAACCAACATTGGAATCACCACGAGATTTTGGGGAGCTTGAAATATAAAAAGTTTCAGGGACTTTTCCAAGAGCAATGGAAGGTGTCAACGTAGGAAGTACAGTCACAGGCATCTCTGGAATTGTGGATCTGTAAAAACTCTCTCACAGCTGTGTCTGTCTTTGTTTGAAACATCATTGGACAAGCCTCTTCATTCTATTGGCGCTTGCTACATAATTTGCTACCCCAGCTTCTACAGCCTCCGACAGAGTCTTTACTAGATTATCTCGATAATTCTGTTGTGGTTCCTTCTATCCATTCCCAGTTCAAATACTTCCACTGAAATTAAATGAAAAAAATCAGAGTAAAGTGTTTAAGAGGATATACACTTAGTTCTTAACTCACACTATTTAAACAGATGAAATAATATTACTAAAGGAAAAGCATAGAAATTCTAGCTAGGAAAAAAGCAGAAGGATAACAGTCTTCACTAAGGAATTGTGATAAGTGATGTGACTTATCTGCTGGAGACAGGTGGAAATTGTTCCTGGAGTATATTAGTCATATGACTAAAGTCTAGGAGTTAGATTGGAAAGTTTTTTTCTTTTATGTGTGGGGGTAAGAAGTAAGCTATATTGTAGGTTCATCAAAGTATACATTAGGTGGGACTAGCCATTCCAAGAGGAAGTTACCCAAAAATTATGTGCGAGACAGAGGCCTATGAAGCCAGAGAAAAGACAGATGAAATGAATGGCTTTATAAATGATGTCATATAATGAGTGTATTTTATGGACCAATAGTCAGGATTGGGAGTCTAACAAGTCTGAATACATTTATTCTGGTAATAGAACATAAATGTTTGAGATTTGAATTAATTCTGGTATGTAAAATCATTGGAACCATAATAAATATCGGTAGATTTTACGTGATGTACAAAGAATAATTGGACTCTCTTAAAAACTGCGTTCACTGTCGGTCATGTTTACAGTTTGCATGATAGCCTGAACATCAAGCTAAAGATAAACTATGTCTTCATACCTTTAGTGCATTTTAGAGGTAACATAACAGAAGTAATTTAATGAGCCTAATAGAAATAACAACCACTCGACTGTCAGTTTGTCATACCGTGGTGGCTTGCATGTTGCTGTGATGCTGGAAGCTATGCCACTGATATTTCAAATACTATCAGGGTCATCAATGGTGGATGGGTTTCAGCAGAGCTTTCAGACTAATACAGATTAGAAAGAAGGATCTGGTGATCTACTTCTGAAAAAACAGGCCAGAGAAAACCTTATAAATAGCAGCAGAACATTGTCAGATATAGTGCCAGAAGATCAGCCCCTCAGGTAGGAAGGCACTCAGAATATGGCTGGGGAAGAGTTACATCCTCAGATTATAGTTGACCTTAATGACAAGGATGGAGTAAAGTTTTTGGGACCTTCATTTGCTGATGTGGCACGACTCAAAATGATAAGAAAGCTTCAAAGCATATGTTAATAATTGGAATATGGAATGGATGAAGTATGAATCTAGAAAAATAGGAAGTTGTCAAAAATGAAATGGAACCCTTGAAGATCAATTTCCTAGGCTGTAGTGAACTGAAATGGACTGGTACTGGCCATTTTGCATCAGAGAATCATATGGTCTACTATGTCAAGAATGACAAATTGAAGAGAAACGGCCTTGCATTCATTGTCAAAAAGAACATTTCAAGATCTATTCTGAAGTACAATGCTGTCAGTGATAGGATAATATCCATACACCCACAAGGAAGACCAGTTAATACGACTATTATTCAAATTTATGCACCAACCACTGATGCCAAAGATGAAGAAACTGAAGATTTTTACCATCTTCTGCAGTCTGAAATTGATCAAACATGCAATAAAGATGCATTGATAATTACTGGTGATTGGAACGCAAAAGTTACAAACAAACAATAAGGATCAGTAGTTGGAAAATATGGCCTTGGTGACAGAAACGACTCCAAAAATCACATAAGAGAATTTTTGCAATACCAACGACTTATTCATTGGAAATACCTTTTTTTTCAAAAACGTAAATGGTGACTACACATGTGGACCTTGTCAGATGTAATACACAAAAATCATATTGACTACATCTTTGGAAAGAGAGGATGGGAAGGTCAATATCATCAGTCAGAGCAAGGCCAGGAACCGACTGCAGAACAGACCATCAATTGCTCATATGCAAGGTCAAGTTGAAGCTGAAGAAAATTGAAAACAAGTCCATGAAAGCCAAAGTATGACCTTGTGTATATCCCACCTGAATTTAGAGACCATCTCAAGAATCAGTTTGACATATTGTCATGGATTGAATTGTGTCCCCCTAAAATGTCTGAAAACTTGGCTAGGTCATAATTCCCAGTATTGTAATGACTGTCTACCATTTTGTCATCTGATATGATTTCCCTGTGTTGTAAATTCTATCACTATGATGTTAATGAGATGGACTAGTGGCAGTTATGTTGATGAGATCTACAAGATTAGATAGTGTCTCAAGCCAACCTCTTTTGAGATATAAAAGGGAGAAGTGAACAGAGAGACAGGGGACCTCATACTATCAAGAAAGCGGCACCAGGAGCAGAGTGCGTCCTTTGCACCTGAGGCCCCTGCACCTGAGAAGCTCTTTGACCAGGAGAAGATTGAAGACAAGGACATTTTTCCGGAGCTGACACAGACAGAAAGCATTCCCCTGGAGCCGACACCCTGAATTTGGACTTTTAACCGACTTTACTGTGAGGAAATAAATTTCTCTTTGTTAAAGCCATCCACTTGTGGTATTTCTGTTATAGCAACACTGGATGACTAAGACACACACTGAACACTGGTGACCAAAGAACAGTCAAGTTGTGGGATGACATCGAGGACATCATATGTGAAGAAAATAAAAGGTAATTAAAAAGACAGGAAAGAAGGAAAAGACTAAAATGGATGCCAGAAGAGACTCTGAAACTTACTCTTGAACATAGAGCTAAAGCGAATGGAAGAAATGAAGAAGTAAAGGAGCTGAATGGAAGATTTCAAAGGGAAGCTCGAGAAGACGAAGTACAGTATTATAATGACATGTGCAAAGACCTAGAGCTAGAAAACCAAAAGGGAAGAAGACTCTTGGTATTTCTCAAGCTGAAAGAACTGAAGAAAAAATTCAAGCCTCAAGCTGCAGTATTGAAGGATTCTATAGGCAAAATATTGAACTATGCAAGAAGCATCAAAAGGAGATGGAATGAATATGCAGTCACTGTCCCAGAAAGAACTGATTGACATTCAGCATTTCAGGAGATAGCATATGACCAAGAAGCAATGGTACTGAAGGAAGAAGTCCAAGCTGCGCTGAAGGCATTGGTGAAAAACAAAGCTCTAGGAATTGACGGAATACCAATTGAGATGTTTCAACAAACAAACGTAACACTGGAAGTGCTCATTCATCTATGCCAAGAAATTTTGAAGACAGCCACCTGGCCAATGGACTGGAAGAGACCCACATTAGTGTCCATTCCAAATGGGGAAATTATCAAACAACATCATTAATATCATATGCAAGTGAAATTTTGTTGAAGATAATTCAAAAACAGTTGCAGCAGTACATTGACAGGAAACTGCCAGAAATTCAAGCTGGATTCATAAGAGGTCATGGAATGAGAGATCATCACCGATGTCAGAGGAATCTTGGCTGAAAACGGAGAATACCAAAAAGATATTTACCTGTGTTTTATTGCCTATGCAAAGGCATTTGACTGTGTGGATCACAACAAATTATGGGTAACATTGTGAAGAATGGGAATTCCAGAGCACTTAATTGTGCTCTTGAGGAACCTGTACGCAGACCAAGAGGCAGTCGTTCGAACAGGACAAGGAGATGCTGCGTGGTTTAAAATCAGGAAAGATGTGAGCTGTACTTCTTCAATTTGTATGCTGAGTAAATGATCCAAGGAGCTGGACTATATGAAGAAGAATATGGCATCAGGATTGGAGGAAGACTCATTAGCAACCTGAGATATGCAGATAACACAACTTTGCTTGCTGAAAGGGAAGAGGACTTGAAGCACTTACTGATGAAGATCAAAAACTACAGCCTTCAATATGGATTACACTTCAATGTAAAGAATATAAAGAAAAACAAAAATCCTCACAACTGAACCAATAAGCAACATCATGATAAATGGAGAAAAGATCGAAGTTGTCAAGGATTTCATTTTACTTGGATCCACAATCAATGTCCATGCAAGTATCAATCAAGAAATCAAATGACGTATTGCATTAGGAAAATCTGTTGCAAAAGTCCTCTTTAAAGTATTAAAAAGCAAAGATGTCATTTTGAGGAGCAAGGTGCGCTTGATGCAAGCCATGGTGTTTTCAATTAGCTCATCTGCATGTGAAAGCTGGGTGATGAATAAGGAATACCATAGATCTGATGCATTTGAATTATGGTGTTAGTGAAGAATATGGAATATACCATGGACTGCTGGAAGAACCAACCAATCTGTCTTGGAAGAAGTGCAGCCAGAATGTTCCTTAGAAGCCAGGATGGTTTAGGATGATGGCCAAAGCTGTAAAATAAGTCAACTCTTTGCAGTTTTGACCTAAACAAAATGCATTTGATCCATAAGGTAGAGAACTGAACAGCTAGCTGTAGGATACCTGCATGAAACAAGAAGCAAAGAAATGTTGGATGCTAGAAAATTGCAGGTGAATTCTTAGTGGGAGACTTATCAGCTTTATGGTCCAGGAACTGGCATTCTCAGAGTAAGTATTCTACTGGTAGTAAAAAACCTAGAGAGAGGATAGAAACAATGCTATTTTTCTAATAAAATATGGAATTGCTATTAATATGATTTTCCATTGCAATTGTAATCTGTCCTAAGCCTGCACTGCAGGGACTGAACTTAATTCTCTTTTGCACAGAGCATGGCATCCTGTTGGCAGCCAGCCCATGTTTATTATTAGCAATAACAATAATAATACTAATAATGATGATGATTAGACTCTTTTGCAGTAACACTAAAGCTGGGATTATATGAACTCCTTTCCCATAGTTTCCATTTTTATTCTCCATGGTTTATACTTCTTCCAACCTTGAAAATATATTCCCTATTTCCCTTATGATTTAATCTGTTTGGCAAACATTAATGTTTTGTCTGTAACTTTTTTTTTTTTTTCTTTATGGACCTCAAGATTAAATGCCTTTCCATTTGCCTCCTTGTTTGTCTTACTAGAATCACCGATGAGGTCGAGGCTGCTCAGGCAGGGAGATTTGTTAACTGTTGCTTCAAAAGCCACAAAGAGCACAAAAGCTCATAGATTATCATTTCAGTGTTCTTTTTGTGATGACAGCATTCTTGATCTTAATTTTCCCAACTTCTCAGTGATAAAATTATTTTTTAAAATAAAGAAATAGGGAACTTTTTTTAAAAACTTGTGCATACTTTCTTACTAGAATTTACAAAATTTTATCACTTTAAATCAAGGCTCTAATTCAACAGTGGTATAAACAGAAGGCCACCACCCATCTATCAGTTTGTTGTACTGTGGTGGCCTGTGTGTTGCTATAATGCTGGAAGCTATCCCACCAGTATTTGAAATACTTGCAGGATCACCTATGGTGGGCAAGTTTCAGCTAAGTGTCCAGACTAAGATAGATTAGGAAGAAAGGCCTGGTAATCCACTTCTAAAAATTAGCCAGTGAAAACCTTATGTATCACAACAGAACGTTGTCCCATACAGTGCTGGAAGATGAACCTCCTAGTTAGAAGGCACCATACAATAGCAGCAACAATAGACTCAAACATATCAACGGTCAAGAAGAAAGTACAGGACCAGACAATGTTTCATCCTGTTATACATAGTGTTGTCATGAGTTGAAACCAACTCAACAGCACCGAACAACATCAACAGAAGTAGAGGATGAGAGAAGAGGCTGCCTATCAGGAGGAGGGTAGGGACACCCAAGGGATGAATGTGACAGCAGGAAAGGAATGAGAAACCATGGTGATAACGTAGGAGAGGGTGATAGGACGTTGAACACAAAGGGAAAGATTGCAATACGGCCATAGCAATAGATAGATGGCCTAAGTACCAAACTAGGGAGCAGGAAGGGAACAGAATGGGCCATGGTAATGGAATAGGGAAGTCCAAGGATGGAGAAAGCAAACGAGAGCAGGGAGAGATGGAGCTTTCCGGTGGTGCCCGTAAGAAAAGGAATTTCAAGAGCACACCATCTTTCATAACTAGGGGATGAATTAATAACTATTTGCTTGTTTTTATTCAAAGTATTTTCCTCTTAGGTTGACTTTATATATAAAATAATTTCAATTTCCTTACCTGAGTAAATATGCTGTGCTTCAAGAAATTTTACACATTTTAGCATCAGGCTTAATGTTGCCATTCACACCCAAAGAGTCCTGTATGAATCTATTCTCATTCATTTTTATTTTATATTATTTTTTTCATTTTTATTTTTATTAACATGACTTTACCTTTCAGTATCATATTCAACTGAAATTCCATTTTCTTAGCAGAAGAATCACAATTTTTCCTATATATATTCTTACAGGGTGGGGAATATGAGCCAAGCCACTGCATGATTTGGAGGTAGCGTACATTTGATGGTTAGGGCAACCTGGCTCAATCTTGGCTTGATCACTGGCTAGTTATAGGTCTTTTAACAGTTTCGTCATTCGTAGAGTAGAGGTAACTGCCTCATAGGGTTATTGCGGGGATTAAAATGTAATGGTGAACAAAAAGCACTTAGCATAACTTGGCACATAAAAAACCAAAAAAACCCCAGTGCTGTCGAGTCGATTCCAATTCATAGCAACCCTATAGGACAGAGTAGAACTGCCCCATAGAGTTTCCAAGGAGCGCCTGGTAACTTGGCACATAAGTGGTTGGTAAAATGGTTTCTGTTATTGTATATTCATCAGGAGACTGCAGGGTAGGTATTAATACAGAAGAAACAGGTAGATTATTAAGGTTTATTTTACTTTCTGTATCAGGGATCATATTAGACTTGCAGGCATTGTGTCACCCCATTATCCTGTCCCACATACCCAATGGGTTGAGGGGTTTACAGGTAGAAAACACTCAGCCACTCATCACAGGCAACACCTACTACAACTTCTGCTTTCTCAAGTCTGCTTGGGGTATGAAAAGCAGAGTTAAAACACCATGACTTCTACTGCTCTTTATGTTAAAATAAACCAGGGCCTTCCATAAATTAAAATGATTTTCTTATGCAGTGTGACACAGGGTTACCCAATTTGCCAGCGAGGTGCAACTGAGTCTGTTGTAAGGGGAAAGTGCAGGTAGGCTTCGTTTAAAGCTGCAAGTACCATGTCAAAAAAAATAAAAGCCTCTCTGTTTAGCAAATGCATTTGTTTAGGCTCTAATAAACTAAGAATGGAAAAAGGTTAATTGACAAAATGATACTTGTCTAACGCTGTCCTGAGCATTGTACTCGAGGCAGATGTGTGAGACAAGAATCCTGCTGTGCTGACAAGCATGATTATTATAACTGACTCTTTTTGCCCTCAAGGGTGTGTAGCTTCTAGAAGCTTTTCACCCTGGAATCTCACTGTCTTGCTAGAGCCCATCCAAGGGGGTTTGTAAAACCAGAAAGCCAAATGAGGACACAGCTTACACTTAAGTGTGTTGAAGCAAGGCCACAGGTTGTCACTAGTCTCAAATGTTGTGCTGGGAAATTCCAATTTGCATTTATAATTTCCGCTTGTCAATCACTTAACCCTGTGCCAGGCAATGTGGGAAGAGTTCTAGCCCCTACATCTCATTGTATTCTCACGGTGATTCAGTGAGGTGGGTGTTGGTATCCTACAGAGACAAATAAGGAGACTGAGATCACCATAATACTGTCATTATGTTGCACATTTGTTTCCCAAAGCACTTGATAATATCAGTATATTAATCCAAGCATTTCTTTTCTGTGGTTTGTTAAGTCACTTACTGATAAAACAGTGGTCATAAATATACAATATCTGACTCAGCTCAGAAAGTAGAAAACCTATTCCTTAAACTTGCTGGGGTTGTATTTACAGGGATTGCAGGAAATGGGTAGCTGTTTGGCTTCTGGAACTCAAACTGAGAGGGTTGGGGAAATCCAAATGCTTGTTTTCCCTTTCTTGGGACCAGGACTGCAATTTACTGGGAGTATCAAAATAAAGTTTTTTTCTTTTTTTTTATCAATAGATTTGAGAGAGAGTTTAGAGGAGCTAAGGAGCCCTGCTGGGGCAGTGCTTGGCTGCTAACCAAAAGGTCCATGGTTCAAACCCACGTAAAGATTTACAGCCTTGGAAACCCTATGCGACAGTTTTACTGACTCGTTGGCAAAGGGTTTGGTTTTAGAGGAGCGGTTGCTCTTGCTCTCTGAATGTCCGATAGTTGAAACGAGAATAGCAAACTAAATGACAAACCTGCATATGAATATGGAGTCCCTGGGTGGTACAAATGGTTAACGTGCTTGTCTTCTAAGGGAAAGGTTGGCATTTCTTGTCTACTCACAGACACCTGGCTATCTACTTCTGAAAAATCAGCCATTAAAAATTCCTTGGAGCACAGCTTACTCTGACAAAGGGTTGTCATGAGTCGGAATCGAGTCAATGGTAACTGGTACCTATGGGTGTGTGCATCGAAGTGACACGTATTACCATACTTCTCACAAACAGATATCTGCCTATTTGTAGATAAACATTTGAAACATTCGTATTTGGAAAAGCTTGCGCCGTACTCAAAAGCCAGGAATAATTGTGAGTCTTTCAAAACCAGTAGGACTCTTAGTTGTGATTTAAACTGAACAGAATAAATAAAAACCTCTTCCAAGGGAACAAGTTCTATTTTCAAAGTCATCAGAAGAAGGCTCTTAAAACATAAATGTCTCACAAGTACCTTCTAATGGTTTATTGTTTTGTTTATCCTGCTTAGCACAAGTCAGGGGGCAATTTGTAATTTGCAACAAATTAGAAGTGCTTTTTCAAAGTGTGTTGACATTTCAGTTGCTGGTTTTGAAGGGTATTGAACTGCTCTCTTAATGTGGGCAATGGGCCTCTGTCTCATGTACTTTCCAGCACATGAGCTGGTGTATGTTCGGATACATCTACCTCTATTAATAGGCCTACATTTCCTACATGCACATCTGATGAGGTTACTTTTCTCCCTTCCACCTGACCGTTTCTAGGTACTACTTCCAGATACATAAGGCATAGCTTATTTGGTGCACCTTTAGGTCTTTCTGATCAACATGTATATATTTACTTTAGTCTTAAACACTCCGCTTTTAAGTCAAATACCTTTCTTTGTTCCCTCTTTTTCTTTTCTTCGGTATCTCAGTAATGAACTCCTCTACGTTCCTCCCTGCAACGGGCTATATCTCCCAGAGTGGTCACTTTCCGTAGGGACCCTTTCAACAATCATTTGTTGAGTGTTCTTTAGACAGACCAAAGGGCTTCTCCAAGTGAGAAAGGATAATGGGGAACACAGAAAACAAAGGCAGATGCATTCCAAGATGCATCAAATAGTCATCAGTGAAGCTAAAATTAAAGGAATTGTGTTTGTAATTTCATCATTTCTCAATTTGAATTTATTGTTCCATTGGCCTCTGTAGTATATATATTTTGGGTTTGAATATCAACTTCTTGGGAAGAGGCACACTGTCTTTCTATAAGTTTTCATCACTGAGTAGTGGAGAGAGTTACTTTTCAGGCCACTTTATTTCCAGTCCTTGGGAAAAACAGAACCAAGGACAAAATAGCACGCATAAAGGAAGACTTGCCACCAAAACCCTGAGAACTGGGACAAATCATTTGCTCTTGTTGAAGTTCAGCTTCCTTAGAAAATAAAACCACCAGTCGTCATTGAACTGATTCTGACTCATGGCAACCCCATATGGAACTATGCTCCATAGGGTTTTTAATAGCTGCAATCTTTCAGAAGTAGATTGCCAGGCCTTTCTTCAGAGACGCCTCTTGGTGGACTCTAATGGCCAACCTTTTGGTTAGTAGCTGAACACTTAATGAACTGCACCACCCAGGGATGCCTCAGAAAATAAACAAATATATAATAAACTCTGTGTGTGTCTTTGGGAATACGAAGTTAAAGTTGATCAGATATTGTTCTCCTTTTTGACCTTTGGTTACAGCCATCTGTGTATTGGGGTAAAGTGTGACCAAAAACAAGCAAGAAAAGTCCTGTTTTGCAAAGAGTGGCAAAGCCAAGCCCTACTGGGACAGGCTTTCTCCTGCCTTGGACCTTTCAGGTGTCCATCCCTCTTGCTGCTCCCTGAGTTACCTGTGCCACCCCAGCATGGCTCAGGTAGGCCCAACCCTGCATTTGCGGCCCAGGATGGAGAAGGGCTGTAAGGGCTGAAGCAAAACAGAGCCTCAATTCTTTGAGCGCAGCATTATCATCGCCTGATGAACTTGTCAGAAATGTAGAAAACTTGGGCCTCATCCCAGACCTATTGAATCAGAATAACAAAATTCTAGGCCACGTGCAGGTACATTACAATTTGGAAATAAAGGATTCTGTAAGGAGGATTTTTGGCAGATAGTGGCACATCCATGACACCATTAGGAGAGAAGAACAGGGAATTCAACAAAATATCCATGCCCAAGGTGGCTACTATAATGCTGAGAAGTTACTGGGCTTCAGAGACAAGCCATTTTCCTCAGGTTAGAAGTTTTGAATCATTTAGGGGAATTTACCATCTTTCTCACAGATAACGGGCAATTTTACTTTTCTAAATTTCTTCTCTGAGTCCTCTGACCCCGCCTCTCATTACAGCCTTCTTCTCCCCACCTTGCCACCCCTGACACCTAGAATGCTCCTCATTTAGCCACCCCCTCAGATGCCTCGACGGCCCTTTCTCACCACATTAACCTCTGCTCATTAGGGACATTCCAGGTCCTGACATTTGGATTCCAGCACGCACAATTTGTTATTCAGATTCATCCACTCCTTCCAGAAAGCAGCCTGAATTTTCAAAAGAGCATAAATTCATAGCAAAATTAAAAACTGGATGAGTTTAGTGCGATACTCTGGATAGCGTTAGACAAATCTTGGGGATGTGGAAAATGTTAATTTCAACTGGCGCCGGGTGAAAGCCAAAGACCTGCTTTAGCCCAGAGATATTTGCAATGAAGAACATGCCGCTGAGCAGACCGTGCTCACTCCTCCGCTCCCAGCACCCTGTGGTTCAGCCCTCTTTTTTATTTCTATTTTCTCTCTGCACTAAAAACACCCTCCTTGGTGCCCAGCTCCCGCTCAAGGCCAACACCCGGACAGACAAGCAATCTCACAATACCTGGGGGGAAAAAAGCTGTTTTAACTAAAATAGATCAGCCAGGATATTTTCTTTGACAATGCTCTCTTCACGCACTTATACCTCTCCTACACACTGCCCAAGGGGATGAAAATGGGAGCCAGCAGGGAATTCACATCTGAGTCGTCTCTCACCGACTCCCCGGGATCATGGAGGCTGTGTCTAAATGTAAACATAGATCCCCTACTTTTCCTGAATTCACTGTGCAGCGGAGAGCTTGGCAATGGGAGTCCCAGTTCTGAGTGCTCCTCAACTGTCTGGCCCTGAGTAAGCTACCTTTTCTGAATCTCAGTTTCTTTATTTGTCAAAATGAGGAGTTGGATTAGGCCAGTGGTTCTTAGCCATGGCTACCCATTGGAATCATCTGAGGATCTTAAAACAAAACAACGACAACAATAAACAAAAAAACAACAAAACAGTAGTGCTGGAGCTCCACCTCTTAGCAATGAAATCAGAATCTCTGTGCATGGGGTTCCAGCATTGTTTGTATTTTCTAAGTCTCCAAGGTGCTCTCTAATGTGTACATAGAATTTAGAACTACTGGACTAGAATACTTGCCTAATGTCTGTCTGAGGACCAGCAGATAGACATCACCTTGGAGCTTGGTAAGAAATGCAGAAAGTGGCCATCTAAGATGCATCAGTTGGTGCCAACCCACCTGGAGCAAATAAGAATGAAGAACACCAAAGACACAAGGAAAGTATTAGCCCAAGAGACAAAAGGGGCTACATAAGCCAGAGACTCCATCAGCCTGAGACCAGAAGAACTAGATGGTGCTTGGCTATCACCAATTACTGCCCTGACAGAGGACACAACAGAGAGTCCCTGACGGTACAGGACAAAAGTGGGGGGCAGAACTCAAATTCTAGTAAAAAGACCAGACTTAATGGTCTGACTGAGACTGGAGGAACCCCAGAAGATATGGCCCCCAGACTGTTAACCCAGGACTAAAACCATTCCTAAAGCCAACTCTTCAGATAAACAATAGACTGGACTATATGACAAAAAATGATACTCGTGAAGAGAGTCCTTCTTAGTTCAAGTAGATGCATTGAGTCTAAATAGGCAGCTCCTGTTGGGAGGAGAGATGAGAATGCAGAAAGGGATAAAAGCTGGTTGGATGGACATGGGGAATCCAGAATGGAAAGAAGGAATGTATAAGTCACATTATAGGGATAGCAACTAGGGTCACATAACAATGTATAAATTTTTGCATTGGAAACTAACTTGAACTGCAAACTTTTACCTAAGGCACAATAAAAAAAAAAGAAATGCAGACTCTAGGCCCTCACTTCACACCAACAGAATCTGCGTTTTAGCAGCATCCCTAGCAGATTCATACATACAATTAAGCCTGAGACCCGGATCTCCAAGGTCCCTTCCAGTTGTGCCTCAAAATATATGGATTGTG
Source organism: Elephas maximus indicus (assembly GCF_024166365.1). Taxonomy (NCBI): domain Eukaryota; kingdom Metazoa; phylum Chordata; class Mammalia; order Proboscidea; family Elephantidae; genus Elephas; species Elephas maximus. The sequence continues at coordinate 144,345,697 of NC_064821.1, forward strand.
ATTTTATTTTAATCATATTTATTGATTTGTACCAGCTCATTCTTTTATTTAATAAATATTTCTTGAGCATGTACTTTGTTAAGAAACCATGGGAGAGTCTGGGGTTGCAAAAGGAATAAAGACATGAACTCTACCATCACAGAGCTTTCAGTGGCTGGAAGAAGACAGATACTAAACAAGACATGACATAGGATGGTGTGTATAAGGACAGAGAGATTATAAAAGGTTATGAAAGTACCCAGCAGCAGGCATGAGATCTGCTACGTTAGGAAAGGCCTTTCTAAAAAATAAAGTTTAGGATTTATAAGTAGTACATCCTGTGAAAAATGAAGATAGACTTAAATTTATAGAAAGTCACAATTTCTGGACGTGCAATAGCTGATACTGAGCCTTGGGCAACTTTGAGATTTAACTCTGAATCTGGTATGATCTAAAAATTAACCTTTCAAATTGTTCTCACTAAGCCTACCATGACCTCCTCTTTGGGAAGCTGATATTATCTTTCTAAATCACATCTTGTTGATCTGTAGCTTTTAATAATAACTACTTTCATCTAAAAAAAAAAAAAAAAAAAAACCCAGTACTTTCATCTAGACATCTTAATTTCCTTTGGATTCTGTTTTAGCTTGGGTTTCCCCCAAACACAGAGCTTGAAATAGGAGCATGTTTGTGGCAAATTAGTTTCACAAGTGATCTCAGGGGTGGTAGGCTGAATAATGCACTCCCAAAGATTGCCGCATTCTAATTTCCAGAACCTATTATGTTGAAGGAGCCTGGTGGCACAGTGGTTAAGAGCTTGGCTGCTCACCAAAAGGTTGGCAGTTTGAATCCACCAGCTGCTCCTTGCAAACTCTATGGGGGAGTTCTACTCTGTCCTATAGGGTCGCTATGAGTTGGAATTGATGGCAATGGGTTTTTTTTTTTTTTTTTTTTGGCTATTACCTTAAAGACAAAAAGGAGCCCTGGTGGTACACTGGTTAAGCACTTGGTTGCTAACCAAAAGGTTGGCAGTTAAAACTCACCAGCTGCTCCACGGGAGAAAGATGCTGCAGTTTGCTTCTATAAAGATTTACAGCCTTGGGGACAGCTCTACTCTGTCTTTTATGGTTGCTATGAGTCGCAATGGACTTGATGACAACTTTTTTTTTTTTTAATTACCTTAAAGGCAAATGGGATTTTGCAGGTGTGATTAAATTAAGGATCTTAAAATAAGGAGATTATCCTAGATTATCTGGGTGGATCCTAAATGCGATCATAGGGGTCCTTATACAAGGAAAGCAAGAAGATCAAAGGGGGAAGTTGCAAGTGTGCTTATGGAAGCATGAAGTTGGAGTGATGTGAGGAAGGGGCCACAAGGCAAGGAAGTCAAGTGGCCTTCAGAAACTAGAAAAGGCAAAACAATAGATTCTCCTCCAGTGTCTTCTGAAGGAACTAGCCCTGCTGATGTCTTGACCTTAGCTCAATAACATTGATTTGGGACTTCTGAGCTCCAGAATAAGAGGATAGAATTTCATTGTTTTAAGCCACTAAACTTGTAGTAATTTGTTACATCAGCAATAGGAAACACAGCTCAGGGAGAAGGAACTGGGGCTGGGAGGAGTAAAACAGAGAAGGAGGAAACTCTAATGGTGTGTTATTGAGCAGGTTATCCTGTGGGCAACTGAGGCTCAGTCCCACTGGAGACCTGAGGAATCATTTCTGCCCAAGACATGGAAGAGGGAAGTGTGGATCCACTGGCTCCCACTCTTCACTGGTTAAATGTGAGGCACTCTTAATTCCCTCACACTCTCAAGTGCAAGATGCTGAGTGATAGGGGATAAAAAAAAAAAAATACACCTTTAGCCTCCACTGGGAGACTCACAATTCAGTGGATTTAAATGCCATATTTAAAATCCAGTTGTAAGTGGTAATGCTAAAGGTAAGTTTACAGTGTGTGGAGAAGAGAAGAAAGTTTCCTTAAGGCAATCAGGAAAGTGTCATGAAAAGATCGTTAGTTGAGTTGATGAATTGACTTCTTCAGACTAAAAAAGGGGAGGGCATTCCAGGGAGAAAAAATAACATATGCAAAGGCAGCAAAGTGCAAAAGCCTACTGGAAACAACTAGAAGTGCTGTGAGATGGAGGGTAGTGTTTATACAGAGTCCCGGGGTGGTGCAAACGCTTAGTGTGCTCAACTGCTAACCAAAAGTTTGGAGGTTCCAGCCCACCCAGAAGTGCCTTGGAAGAAAGTCCTGGTGATCTACTTCCAAAATAATGAGCCGTTGAAAACCTTCTGGAATGTAGTTCTGCTCTGACACACATGGGGTCGCCTCTAGAGCAATTATTGGTATTTATAAAAAAAAAAAAAAAAATTTTTTTTTTTATATGGGCCTGTGGGAGGAACAAAGAAGTTGATAAAGGGATTGAGGCTGAAAGCCAGATCCAGAAAGATTTCATATGCTGTCATTATTTGCTCAGTACCGTGACATATGGGAGCAAGACTTTGGGTCACCAAGCAGCAGAACCCTGACAGAACAACAGTCCTTTGACAAAAGCTTATTTAGTTCCAAGTGGAGGGGAAGGGCTGGGAATAAAACCCCAGTTATATGATCCTTTAAACTTCCGTATGGTGAATTTATAATTGTAAACGTGTCTTGAATATGTAAATATAAAGCAACGTTTTCCCTCAAAATTGTCTCAAGCAATTCCACAAAATAGAGAAAAAAGTGAATTAGAGCATAAAGCAAAAAAGTTGAATTTCCTTTTCCAGTCAGAAGCTGGCTGCTGTTTATACAGGCTTAATGATAATTCCATTTTGAGACTAACAGTAATTACTCATGAATAATTACAGAATAGAAATGTGGAAAATGTCTAATTAGAAAATGAACAAATCCCCAAAGTTAGGTATTTATTATTGCCATTAGGTATTATTAGAACTAATAATGACCTGATGGCAATACACGATATTAATGAATACTTTATTAGCCACTGAATGTATTTTGTTATGTAAGAAATAAGTTTGACATCCTTATGAAGACGTTTTGTTGAAACTGTTATTGCAAATGTAAACAGTTTAGGGCAGTAACTCTACATTTCAGCCACTGTATTACTCATGCATCCAATTAAAGGCAGAATTTCTTGCTGTGAAGATGATAGACCTGTCTTGGTTAATTGAAAGATGAAGTACCTCGAGAAATTGTGATGGTGTGTAGGATCACACTGCTATGTCTTGATTTTCCAAGAAAAGTGTCCTGAATATTTTATTAACACAGAGAAACAACAGAGGCTAGTCATCTTTGGGAAAAGGCTTAATTAAGAGGATCGATTTAACAATTCTTTAAAAAAGGCATTTTGAAACTTGTCGGTTGCCATGATAGATAGTTTGGAATTATGTCATGCCTAACTGTCAGATAGTCTTAAGTTTAGGGTTAGTGTATGACTCTAGAAAATTCCTGGGTGGTGCAAATAAATAACATGTATGGCTGCTAAACAAAAACTGGCATTTAGAGTCCTAGGAAGAAAGGCCTGGTGATCTAGTTCCAAAAAATCATCCATTGAAAACCCTTAGGAGCATAGTTCTACTCTGACACACATGGGTTGTCATGAGTTGGAGTCCACTTGACAGCAACTCGTTTTTAGTAGTGGTTAAGAGTTCCATTGCTAACCAAAAGGTTGCAATTCAAACCTACCAGCTGCTCCTTGGAAACGCTATGGGGCAGTTCTGCTCTGTCGTACAGGGTTGCTCTGGATCAGAATCAACTTGATGGCATCTAACCACAACACAGATTGAGTAATATTGGGGGGAGCTAGAAATGTAAGAGAAAGGCTTTCACTCTCCGCTGCCTTACAGGTTCTGTGACTGTAGCTTAGCCATTTTGGGGATTTCAGTGGTGGGACAGTAGGTCAGCACTCACACTGAAGTACATGCCCAGGAGACAGCCATCTTATGAGACCCAGCTCCTGCTGTGACAGGCTGACACGCTGAGCCCGCCCTAAGGGTCCTTTCAAGAGTGAGGTAAGGTTGAATTTCTGTAATGTTTGGAAACCTTTTGGTTCCTAAGACTGTATTTGAGCCCGTACATTGGCTCTTAGTCTCAGGGCTCTCTGAATCAACCCCCGCACTGTCCAGGGCCAGGCTGACCCAAAGCGTATGCCATTGACTGGTCTGTAAGAGAACCAGCCCCTTTGGCACCTGAAAATCTTGCTAAGGTGATCAGGGTCCAGTGTTTATGGATTTTGTTTATTACAGAATTTGTTTCTAAGTTGGAAGAACTGAAATTAGCTGGGATGGGCAAGAGGGAAAAAGAGAATCGGGCATTTTATGGGTGAGGTATATTAAGAAAAATACCAGAAGGATCTATCTATACCTCCTGGTATGATATTTACTATAAGAATACCTTACTGCTAAACATCACTGTGGGCTTAGGCGATGTCTTTCAGCTGGGTACATGATTCCACTAGAAAGTGGAAGTCTACACTTTGAACCTGGCTCTGAATCCTCTACAAAATTTAAAACCCTGAAAGAAATTTAATTTTGGACTGGAAAAAATGCATTTGAGGTCTGTAACTGTCTTGGAAGAAGTACAGCCAGAATGCCCTTAGAAGCAAGGACAGCGAGACTTCATCTCACATACTTTGGACATGTTATCAGGAGGGACCAGCCCCTGGAAAAGGAAATCATGCTTGGTAAAGTTGAGGGTCAGCGGAAAAGAGGAAGACGCACAAAAAGATGGACTGACAGAGTGGCTACCACAATGGGCTCAAACACAGCAATGATCGTGAGGATGGTGCAGAACTGGGTAGTGTTTTGTACTGTTGTGTATAGGGTTGCAATGAGTTGAAAATGACTCGATGGCAGCTAGCATCTGTTTGGAGAGTTTATAGGCATAGATGTGGTGAGTCCAGGGTGGAGAGAAAGTATGCTCTGTGCTTGGACCAAGGTCAGCTTCTAGTTGGTGAAGAAAGAAAAGGGAATTAACAATTTTGGGGCACCACTATATGCCAGCCACTGTGATTATCTCATTTACTTTCACAACTCTATGAATCAGGCATAATCCTGGTTTTGCAGATTAGGAAATTTAAAGAAGCTAATACACTTGTCCAAAGTCATGTATTTAGTAATCACTAAAGCTGAGATTTAAAGCAACTTGTCTGATACAGCAAATCCATATTCTTCACTATACTAAGCTACCTCCTAAAAAAGAAAGTAGGTTTACTTGGGATCCATTTAGCCCAGGTGCCCCAGAAGGTCCTTGTAGGTGTCACTTAACTAGAGAGAATGTTCTAGCTTCATTAATGATACCCCCCATCCCTTTTTTGCCACCTAGGGAGGCCCCAGACCTATTTCTTCCATTTAGTGGAAACAGCCTAGGCTCCAACAAGTTATCTGTATGTTCTGAATGGGGAACTGGTATTTTATCAGTTTCAGACTTGCTTGTTCAGGCCTTGTTTGTTAATACTCTGAGAAGAGAGTTAAGAACATTGGCTCTCGAATCAAATAAGTCTTCATTTGCGTACTTTCTTCTCCACTCACAGTGCTCTGTTACCCTGGAAAAATTAATTAACCTCTCAAATTCTCAGTTTCCTAATCTTTAAAAGTGGAAGGATATAAAATAATGAGTACGTAATGCATATAGCAGATGCTTAGGCAAAACAAAACAAAACGAAAAACCCAAACCCACTGCTGTCCAGTTGATTCCGACTCATAGCAACCCTATAGGATAGAGTAGAACTGCTCCATAGGGTTTCCAAAGCTGTAATTTTTATGAAAGCAGACTGCCACATCTTTCTCCCATGGAGAGGTTGGTGGGTTTGAACAGCTGACCTTTTGGTTAGCAGCTGAGGGCTTAATCACCATGCCACCAAGACTCCTAGATGCTTGGAAAATACATGGAAAAACAGGAGAATATGCCTTTACAACAACACTATTCATCCAAACAGAAAAGAGAAAACGTATGCCTTTCAAACTTCACAATTAGTTTTTCCTGACCTGTATTTTATAGCCTAGAAACAATTTCAGCAGGTTACCTGCAGTGACCTGTGAACCAAAAAGGGTTGCAGAGGAACTCAAATCCATCCGTCAGTGGAACAGAACCAAATATTGCTTGAGGACACCTCCCAGCCTTGCTGATCATTTCCTTAATTCTACCTATTTTAAGTGCAACTGCTCTTCACATTTACTCTTCACATTTGCCATTTGTACTTTGCTGTGCACAGTTATAAAATGGCTTGCTAATTGGTGAAACAAAAGATTGTGAATTTTCCATTTGTTTCTTATGCCTTATCAACAAATCTCAATCCTACCCCTATATGACTGCATGATCTGTTAACCCATGTGTAAATCCTCGGAGGACAGCTAAGAAGACAATGAGGAATGTCTGCTTGGTTAATTCATCTGTGAGGGATGGAAACAATTGGTCCCCATTCTGCCCTCAGTTTCCAATGATGACCGTTGCCCTGCACAAAGGATGATTTACTTCTCTGAGTACCAACTACTGTGAGAGTCCACTTCATGAGACCCTTGGGGAGTTAAAGGCATGAAAGACATGGAGAAGCACCCTATCTGACTCATTTCTAGTGTCTTGCTTATACAACCCTTCTACAACAAGCCGTCTACAGGAGGACTAATGACTCTTCATCTTCCCCACATAGTCATTATTTATGAGGCCCGTGTTCAGGAGCAGATTACCCAGTAAGTGAGGTAAGCATGTGCTTAGGGCATCAACGAAACAGGGGCACGAGTTGTCCAAAGCAAAGACCCATAGATGCCAAGCAGACAGGACAAAAAGAAAAGTGAGCACCGTGGTGGAAGGGAACTGCCGGGGCATCAATGAAATTGATACCAGCTCCAGTGGGTAAGAGTGTGCCGGTTGGAAATAAAGTTCACGCAGGGTCACAAGGGCACCCACGTGCAAGGTTGTTTAAGCTTTGAGGCCCCTACCACTTTAACACCTTCACTGACATCTGCCTCCTACGGTCCCCTTACACGTCATTGAAACGCCTAATCTGGGCGAGTTTCTTGGGAATATAGTATTTCTTTCTAATGAACAAAAGGTGGCATGGGCTGTCGAGTCTAACTCTTGCTACATTCACCTAATATGCAAATAGGTCCATTATGAGCAGTTACTGGGAAAAGACAGATTATATTAATAGATAACAGGTCTCTGATCCATTTTGAGAGAACCATCGTGTACACCCATGTCTGCTGATCCAAAAACTCCAGCCACAAGGGCCAGCAGTGCTCTTTGCCATGATACAAACATAAGGGTGTGCTCCTGTGCACGTCCTGATAAAAAACTCATGGGAATTCCAGTCCCAGATAATGCACAAAAGCAAGGGAACTCAAGTAAGTCAACCATTGGATATACCATTTTGCATTCAACTGCTAATATTATAGTCGCATTCAAAAAGAAATTACATCACGGTTAGCAAAAACACACACACACACACATATATATATACACACATGCTCATATGTATATATAACTCACATACCCCGTTCGAATGTGTGAATAAGAGAAGGAGGGGGCACCACGGATGATCAGTGTTTAGGGCCCTCATATGCCTTAATCCGGCCCTGCCCACGTTCCTAACTCACTCTATGGCCTTTTGTCCTAATGAAGAAGATTCTTTTCTGGGTGGATGACTAGGAAACTTGAACAAACACCCACAACCATAAGAGCTTGTGTGTGTGTGTTGGGGCTGGTGTTGAACATTGAAGTGGTTTCCCTCGATTTCAAATAAGAATATTATCTTCAGCATAAAAAAAGAGTATGTGGAAGAATTAAAACTAGACAGGTAAAAAGAAATCCTTTTTTTTTTTCCTACTAGGAAAATCTATTAGTTATTCTTTCCCAGTTTCTTTAGCTTTGGAACAAGTAACTTTGTAGAAATAAGGCTTGGAACTAGGGACTATGTGTGATATGTCCGCTGAGCAGAATGCTGGAAATAGGCCAGGAGGGATCTGGAGTTTAAGTATAGTGAACTCCAGAGAGTAGCAGCAAAGAATCACAATGCCCACAAGCCAGCTACTCAGAGAACCAAAAACAGGTCATTGGCTTCTGCCCTGCAATTCACAGTAACTGCCGGTGATATTTCTACATAGGGGAACTCGCTTTACACAACAGCTCTCCTTGCAGGAAATCTCCATCCTGGGGAGTTGAAATTGCATTAGGATTACTTCTCTGCAAGCACGCTGATACCAATATGCAATATGTGGTATGAGAAATCAAAAAGCCATTAATCTAAAGCAGGAACTTAAACAATTGCTTTTAAATCTGGAAGCATTCTATTGAATTAGAAAGCCTTTCTAAACTGAAACTCCTTTGACTGAATTTGACATGGCAAATAAAAATTTAATTTAGCAAAACAATCAGATTTAAATGTAAATGACCCACTCCCTCCTTTATTCCAACTTCTCAACTGAAATTTTTGGAATTGAATAAATATATTCATTCATTCATTCATCCATTCATTCAGTAGTTATTGAGTACCTTATTCAGGGCTATGTATGCATTGTGCCAAGGATTAGGATTGCAAATATGAATAAATTCTGATCCCTGACTTCAAGAAGTTTACAGACCAGTGGTGAGAATAGATGAGAAATCTTGTTTGATAAGAGCTGCATAAAGACATCGGGAGTACGAAGGGCACAGTACTTCGCTTGGGTTCTCAGTCTATTAAATTTTGATTCTGTCAAGCCAGTGGCTTTAAATGGGAGTGCTACTTCAGTTGATCTACAATCTAGATCCAGAAAGGACAGGTGAGTGCCAACTTATACGGTGCCGCCTTTCCTAGAAGGAAATGTGCTTTCAGGAATATTTCTGCTGGACATGACCTGGAATTCCTCCTTATATTAATAAGTGGCTCTGGACTAGATGTCACACTTCAGCCCCTGCCGACCTTCCATGAGAAAGCATCTTGCTCGTGACTTTACATTCATAAATACGTTCACAATGCCAAGGGATGTTTCTTGCTTCCATCAATTCATTAGATCTGCTCACATGAATTATTTATGTGCAGTGCTAAAAATGATTCTGAAACATTACAAGAATTCAATATCAGTTTTCACAGTGGGATTTCATCATTTTAGCATTGCAGCATGGTAGCCTAATGCAATACTAATAGGATATGGTGCTAATAGAGTACAAAGAGAATTCTCTCTAATATGCAAACATTTCCATGTTGTCTTATTATTTCTTTTAAGTTAATATGCTATGGTGATAATATGATGAAATGAATTAGCTTCATATCATTGTCTGCATGAGTTGTGCATATTAACGGCATCTTTCTTCTCCACCCCCTTGAATTCACTTGGAATGAGCTTGAAAACTTACCCTGTAGTTATGCTTATGTTAATGAGGCTGTTTAGTAGGAAACATCCCTGCTGTTGCTTAGCCAGCTGGAGAAACAATAGATGCATATCCCTTCTCTTTGGAATGGAGTGTTTTCTGGCCTCCCTTCAAAGGGTCTATCTCCATCAGGCTGCTTTAGTATTCTCCACTTGTTCACAATCTCAATCCACCCATGTGTTAGACATTTTACCAGCAACATTTAACCAGATTGTATATTTTTATTAGATATGAAGCAAATCTTTTCCAAGAGAAACTGGATGCATGGCCAACTGGCCCAATGTTTTGGAATATTTAAGCACACACACACATATAAAAAAAATACACACACATATATAAACCTACATGAATAAATATATGAAATGCATAGAAATATACACATATTTGTGTGTGTGCGTTATGTACAGACATGTTTACATATGTATACAGACACATACATATGTGCTTCTTTGTTTTTGTGTGTAAATCACTTAAAAGTTTATGGAATCCATGCCATAGCCAGCATTTCTCTTCTGGCTGTTAAATCCTGGGTGGATTAGGTCCAGTGAGTATGAATTCTCCACATTTCAGTGTTTATTCATTTTTAGATATATAACCCAAAGCCAGAAGCTTATCCAAATCTTAGCTGACATTTGCAAATCATGAATTTCTCACCTAAATCTGTGTGACCTTTCCTCTTGAGTTGCCCTCAGGTTCAACAAATTCAGTTGCAGAAATCCCAGATTCAATGCTCTCCAGAGACTTTTAAAGCCCTCCACTTCATCCTTTCAATCAAGCTGCTTGAAAAGACACATTAATGTTAATAAGGATCAAGGCCACTGCCAGGCTATATGGTGCTTGGGCGCAAGTTGGCAAAAGCCTATCTGGACCAGCGTGGTCTATCAGGAAACATCACGGTGAGTGATATTAGGCTGGATTTCTGCTTCCTCTTGCGTGCTCTCTTGTGCTGAAATCTGGTGATGTTTTGTACCTTTCCTCGTCTAGAAACATCTTTGAGTGGAAAAGTTTCTAACTCAATGGCAGTTGAGGTTATACAACAAGCAATCCAAGTTTGGGCCCTGACTAGCTGGGTGACTTAAAGTAAGCCACTTGTTCTGTGTATGGCTCAGTTTATTCATTTGCAAAATGAAAGAAGAGATGGTTTCTAGTGAGCTCGGCTGCTAATCAAAAGGCTGCGGTTTGAATACATCAACCATTTCCGTAGGAGAAAAACAGGGGCAAAGAGAAGACAGTATCAGAGGAAAAAAGAAGAAAAGGCATAGACCTAGAAGGGAGAAAAAAAGAAGAAAAGGCATAGACCTAGAAGGAAAGCAATGTGGGTGATCTTAAATATGAAATTTTGGACTCTAAATTTTCAATAGGGTTATGTATATTGTTGTTGTTAGCTGTTGCCAAGGAGGCTCTGACTTAGGGCGACCCTTATGGATAACAACGAAATGTTGCCTGATCCTGCACCATCTTCATAATCATTGGTATATTTGAGTCCATTGTTGCATTTATCGTGTGGTGACTTCGGACCTAAGGGGCTCATCTTCCAGCAGTACATCGGACAATATTCTAGGATTATGCCTAGGTCGTATGTTTTCTTAATAAAGGAAGTTAGTAAGAAGAACGTAGGTTTGGTACACATCTGTAGGATGCAAGTACCGGCAAATATCCGTAGGTTGATTATTCAGTTAGGTTGACTATTTTCAGTAAGCTGAAATCGAGTATGCAATATTTGGAAAATCTTGATAAAATGAATATTTTAGTAGCTTAGAATATAGTTTTTGGTTATTAAAATTAAGTATTCAGACAAATCTATGATGTAACTGATAAGGGAGCAAGAATGGATTCTTTTAGTCAAAAGACTCCCAAGGACTCTGATAAAAGGAAAAAAAGGTGTTCAATCTCCCTTACTGTGCATCAGGTGTGAGTACGTATTTGGGATACTTTTGTCTACATTCACTCCAGAAAGAATCAGATTTATTCTGCGGTCTATGAAAGACTTCCTGCTTGTATATTATATTTGAAAATGGAAACTTAAAGAATAATATTTAGAGTTGATCAAATCATATTTAAACCAAGTCAATTTCTTTAGCAGACTAATATTTCCTTGTAGGTTAGGGTTATTTCTTTATAATTTCATATCTCTCTTCCTTTCACTACTTAGATCTGTTTAAAGCAGAAGGCCTTTTCGCAGCTTTGTAGCCATAGTACTTGGTCAGTCTGGTATAATTTTGCATCTTTGCTTTTCTTTGTGTTTACCTCTTAATGTAGCTCGATTTAGTTGGGGTTAGAAATGTACTTAGCTTGTGCAATACTACTTTAAAATTTTACTGTAGCATTGATGAAAATTTGCTAGGCTTAAAAATATCATCAACAAAGAATCTGGTGCTTTTTTAATTATCTGATTTCCAAAGCTATAGTACATAATTCTTTGCATAATCAGAGCTTAAGTTCTAAAGAAACTCATATGGGTGACATTTCCTCTCAATTTTGAATGGGGATTATTTTAAGAGGATACAGAACTTAGAAATATTTCAATGGAGCTGATATTTAAAGCATATTTAGTGGCATTTATGTTTTAATCTGCTTATTGACTAGGCATTAAAGAGAGCCGTTAGTATTTTAGCAGTGATTAAAAGAACCAGAATTTGATATAATGAGCCAGGCAATATTTTCAAAATGTGGTGCTAATATATACATTTTTTTAACCTGGAAAATGACATAGCCTCTTCCCCAGTAAAGCATTGCTATCTGAAGGATTTACTTTATTTGGATTTTCCTTTGCCTCTGGGAAAAGAAACCATATTTAGAGGCAAATTTCCTCAAATTACATATAACACATGATTTCTTTTGTTGTGCCACTGTCTTATCTTAAATATCATCATCAGCAGCAGCAAAAATAATTACAAAACCAAGAATAAAATTCTTTACCCAGTGATAATATGAGTTGGAATTGATGGAAAAGACAGTTTCTTCTTTCAAGGAACTTCTATACCAAATTGTCCCACTGTAACACAATGTCTGCCACACCTAGGCACTCTAGAATGCTTGTTGAATAAATGAATGCATGAAGGATTTGTTCCAAAAACAAGTCATCAAAAAACCATTCTAGATCACATAAGAATTCCTTATTGAGTGATTACTAACTTGACAGTGAGATATTATGCAATCCACTCCATTTGAGTTGTTATTGTTAAGTGCTGTTGAGTAGATTTTCGGCTCATAGTTAGTCCATGTGACAGGGTAAAACTGGCCTGTAGGGTTTTCTAGGCTGTAATCTTTACAGGAAGAGATCCCTAGGTTTTTCTCCTGCAGAGCCATCGGGTGAGTTAGAGCCGCCGACCTTTTGCTTAGCAGCCAAGTGCTTAACCATTGCACCACCAGGGCTCCTTCCATTTGGGTTACGTTTGCATAATGACAAAACACTTGTCAGATCTGTTGTGTTAGAGAAACAATTAGTTGAACCGTTTATTGATAATTTATATATAAAACAATAGATAGTTTAATGGACTTCTTTATTTTTCAATTTGTTCTTGTTGCAACATTTAAGAAAATCCAGAAATAAGCAAAACTTACCAAAAGCAAAGATCAGGGATTTATCATGAAAAACACCAGGTTTTCTTGAGCTGTGATGTGTTTGTCCTGGTCAGTGAGAGCAAACGTCTGACCAAAGCTCCTTTCCTTAATTTACTGTCAATATTGCCAACTCCAGACAATGAAGTGAGTTTCTGAAAGTTATATATATTTAAATTGGACCTATTTTTCACCTGCAAATCATTTGATTCAGCTCTACATCAAATCCCTAGTGGTACCAAAGTGATTTCATTTAATTTTCTTCATTATTTTTTTTTCAAATGTTGCATATTCGTAGAGAAAATTTATTCTATTGTATGTGAATCAATTTCTTTTAAATACAGAAAGCATCCCCTGACTATTTCTTTTCTGAAGCACATCAGCAAAATCTAAAATGAACACTTACAAGTAATTTGGATATGAATCTAAAAGGACAATAGCTGTAAGAGTTAATGTCTTTCTGTGAATATCGTTAAAAAGTAAAATGAAGTAAATTGATGCAAGAAGTCAACGAGAGAATAAAGAATAAGCCAAACGAGCATGGTTCTGCACCTCAACATCTCTAAGAGGAGACTGCCTCCTCTATCTCGCCTATTTCTATTCTAGCTGTAGTGAGGGAATATAACCCATGACCACAGAGAGCTGGCATTTCTTGAGTAATGGACACTATCCTAAGTACCAAGATACCAGGGCACAAAGTGAAATTACAAGACTTGTGAGGGGCTGGGGCATTAACCACACAAAGAGGCAAGTTGGGTTAAGCTTGAAAGCTCTTTCATTTTTCTTCATTCTTTCATTCTACCTCTTCTTTCCTCCATGAAAAATTGTCAATAAATGATTAGGACTCACATGAACTTTCCAAATAGTGGAAGGAAATAAAGATGAAAAACAACTGAGAGATATCTATATTTCTTTCTCATAAATGGTGAGCACTACAGAGGAATCCTTTTTCTATTTGGCCAAAGTTACTTCTAGATGTGGTACAGTAAGCAATCCTTTGGCTAATATTTACTTTTTTATTCTTACTCTTTTTTTTTTTTTCCAGTTAACTTCTGTCTATGGAAGGGCATTCTTGAGCTTGGTCTTGACTCTTCATATGGAATTAATTTACACCTGAATAGTCTCAGGAAAGGAATATTTATCAACATATCAGGTACCTGAAGATAAATTTTGAAAACCCCATGAATAGCTTCCATTTATTGAGTATTTACTACATTACATACACTTTACCAAAAGCTTTTTACACCTGATATTGTGAATTTATTCTAGCAATTTTAGGGTAATTATTATTCCCATTTAACATATAAACACACACACACACACACACACCTGAGATGCTAAGCAATTTGCCCAAGGCCACATAACTAGAAGATGATGGTGCTGAGAATCCAATTCAGATCTGTGTGACCCAAAGCTCATGCTTTTTAAAAGTGTGTTCTTAAATACATTACTGAATAATTAGTTGTACCATAATGCATCATTCATCATCGACTATCAGTCGTCTATTCATGGTATCAACAATTTGATTATGCTTCTGTTTAAAGAGGAGACCTCTTTCAAAATAGAATTAAACCTGCTTCTTACCTATTTCAGTGGTTTGGTTTCATACTGTTAATTTTGTACTTTTGGATAATAGATAATACAAATCTTGGGATAATAATTCACCTCCCTTTCCACCTATAAAAAGAAGAACATAGCCAATCAGAGATGACATAGTTATAAATTAACAGGGCATAATACAATTAATTGTTGCCTAGAGTTTCCATTAATTTCTAAAAAAACAAACCAAACTAGTTGCCGTCGAGTCTATTCTGACTCATAGCGGCATAATACAATTGTTGCCTAAAGTTTCCATTAATTTCTAAAAAACCAAACCAAACTTGTTGCCATCCAGTCTATTCTGACTCATAGCGACTCTGAAGGAAAGAGTAGAACCGCCCCATAGGGTTTCCAAGGAGCGCCTGGTGAATTCAAACTGCTGACCTTTTGGTTAGCAGCCATAGCCCTTAACCACTACTCCACCAGGGCTTTCTTACTTTCTAAACCAAAACCAAACCTGTTGCCGTGGAGTTGATTCTGACTCATAGCGACTCTCCAGGACAGAGTAAAACTGCCCCATAGCGTTTCCAAGGAGCGCCTGGTGTATTCAAACAGTTGAACTTTTGGTTAGTAGCCATAGCGCTTACCCACTACACTACCAGGGTTTCCTTACTTTCTATATATTTTTTTTAAGAGGGTATTAAATCAATAAATGTGTTTTAGTCTTTTAGGGCATATGATTGGCACTTCATATATGTTTGCTGAATATATTTGCTTGGACTAGAATGTCAGTGCATAAAGAGCTTTGGAATTTTAGGGCTCGTCCATCATAGGATTTTCATGAACTAACAGAAATGTCACTTTAGCTTCACCAGTAACAGGGTTACGTATTTTAATGCAAATTTTTATGCCAACCGTTCAACCCCTTCGTTATTTCCGTAAGCGAGCTATGTGGTGTGCTATGCAGTGTGCTATAAGTGTTATTTGAGAAAAATAAGGTAGATTTGCTCAGCTAAGCATAAAGCTAGTTTATAATCTTAACTCTTATGGAATAGGAAAACAGATCTTTAGAAGGTTAGCTAAAGTTAAACAAGTTGACTTGTTTGTGTTGGATTGTAATGCAGCTATTTATTTTATTCCTTCCTGAACACATATAAAATAAGAATAGCAACCTAAGCTTGTTCCATTTACCAAGATTACAAGGCATGTGCCATCGAAGCGATTCTGACTCATAGCAAAGAGGACAGAGTAAAACTGCCTCATGGAGTTTCCAAGGCTGTAATCTTTCCAGGAGCAGACTGCCATGTCTTTCTCCCTCCTAGTGGCTGGCAGGTTTGAACCGCTGATCTTTTTGGTTAGTAGCCAAGTGCTTTAACCACTGTGCACCGGGATTCTCTATACCATAGCCAGGGTACTTTTAAGAGGTCTTTTCTGTGACTTTTCAGCACTGTTAACCACCTGTTCATTCTTGAAACTTGCTTCTCCCTTGATTTTCATGATACCACTTGCAATAGGTTCTCCTTTTTCTGAACCAATTTTTTATTTACATATTGATCAATTAATTCATTCATCTATCAATGAATAAAGTGTCAAAGACATCCAGAAAAGTGAAAGAATCATCAGTTCATACCTTAATTGATTTCTGCAGTGTGAACAGATCCCCGTAAAACTATCCAGATCAAGAAATACGTGACCACCATGAACCAGAGACCTACATCATCCTGAGACCAGAAGAACTAGTTGGTGCCCGGCCACAATCGATGACTGCCCTGACAGGGAGCACAGCAGAGGACCCCTGAGGGAGCAGGAGATCAGTGGGATACAGACCCCAAATTCTCATAAAAAGACCAAACTTAATGGTCTGACTGAGACTGGAGGAATCCCGGCGGCCATGCTCCCCAGACCTTCAGTTGACACAGGACAGGAACCATCCCCGAAGACAACTCATCAGAAATGAAAGGGACTGGTCAGCGGGTGGGAGAGAGACGCTGATGAAGAGTGAGCTAATTATATCAGGTGGACACTTGAGATTGTGTTGGCAACTCTTGTCTGGAGGGGGGATGGGAGGATAGAGAGAGAGGGAAGCCGGCAAAATTGTCAAGAAAGAAGAGACTGAAAGGGCTGACTCAAGAGGGGGAGAGCAAGTGGGAGTAGGGAGTGAGATGTATGTAAACTTATATGTGACAGACTGATTGGATTTGTAAACATTCACTTGAAGCTTAATAAAAGTTATTAAAAAAAAAAAAAAAAAAGAAATACATGACCACCACCACAGATGCATTCTGCACGCCCTCTGACACATTACCGTCCCAGAGGAAACTAGTGTTCTAACTTTCATCACTGTAAGTCAGCTTTACCTACTTTTTGAGCGTTATATAATGAAATAATGCAATATACTGTCTTTGATATCTGGCTTCTTTGTTCATCATTGTGAAATTCATCCATTGTGTTGCTTGAGGTAATACTTCATATGTTTTCATTTTTCCCAGTATTTCATTTTCTGAATATGGCACAATTTATTTACCCATTCTACTGTCAGTGGATGTTTGAGTTGTTTCCAGGTTTTGACCACTATAAAATGTGCTGCTGTGAATACTGTTATCCATGTCTTTTCATGCATGTGTGCCTGTATGAGTAAATTTCTAAGAGCAGAATTAACTGAATTCTGAGATATATGTATATGGAATTTAGTAGATGTCAGTATCTACAACGGTTGTATGAACTAACATACTCACCAGCAGTTTATGATAGTTCCAGTTCTTCTATATCCTTGATAAACCTTGGAATTGTCTGTGCCTAATTTTTTTTTTTTTTTTAATTTTAGCTATTCTGGTGAGAATAGTGGTATCTCATTGTGGTTTTAATTTGCATTTCCTTGATGACTACTGAAGCTCAGAATCTTTTCAAGTATTTATTGCTGTTTGCATATCCTTTCTTGTAAAGGTTTGCCCATTTTTATTTTGGTTTGTATTTCTTTTATTGATAAGCAGCAGTTCCTTACATATTACTTGTTAAGAGTTCTTTGCTGTGTATATGTTTTGGATAGATCTTCTGCTCTGTTGTTTAAATTTTCATTCTCTTAATAGTATCTTTGATGAACAGATGTTCCTTATATAAATGTAGCTCAATTTATCAGTCTTTTGCTTTATGGTTAGTACTTTTTTTGTGCCTGCCCCAAGGTCATGAAAATATTCTCACATTGTCTTCTAGAAGCTTTTGTATTTTAGCCTTCCATTTATATCTGCAAGTCACCTGGTATTTTTGTGTTTGGTGTGAGGAAGCGGTTAAGATAAATATTTTTTCCCCATACGGTTATCCAATTGACCTAGCATGATTTATCATTAAGATTATACTTTATTCAAGGAGCCCTGGTGGCTCAATGGTTAAGCACTCTGGTGCTAACCAAAAGGTTGGTGGTTCGAACCCACCAGTGGCTCCATGGGAGAAAGACCTGGTGTTCTGCTCCCATAAAGATTACAGCCTAGAAAACCTTATGGGGCAGTTCTACTCTGTCATAGGGTGTCATTATGAGTCAAAATCGACTTGACGACACCTGGCAATAGCAACATACTTTATTAACTGGATTGCAGTATCATCTTTGTCAAATTTTAAGAGACTGTACAGGTACAGTCTATTTCTAGGCAATATTCTATTTTATTGGACTAACTGACTATCTTTGTGCACATACCACATATCTTAACTGTTTTAACTTTATAGTAAATCTTGCTATTCATTAGTGGAATTTCTACAATTTTTGTTCTTTTTCTTTTTGTTTATTTCAAGATTGTCTTGACTCTCTGTGTTTTGACTTTCCATAAATTTGAGAAGAGTTTTTAGTGACTATTTACAAAATTTTGTAGGGTATAGGGCAACCACAAGGGGTAGGGTAGTACCTTGGGAAAGTATAATAGCAGTGCTCTATTACTAATTTTGGAGATAAGTGATAGGAAAGAGTGATAACCAGAGTCCACAGACAGAGAGGGATGTTTGGAGAAGACTGCTTAGAGGACTTAAGACCTTTGGTCCAGGAACTGAATACAGTCTGCCCATAAAAATCCTGCAAGGAATAATCCAGGGGACTAAATACCTAGGTATCGCTCTCCTCCCTGTCTGTTTTCCACGTACCACTCCTCCCTTCCTCTCTCCTTTTATTCCCCCAGATTTCTTGCTAGCAATCCCTATTGGTCAAACTCAAAGGGAAGTCAAAGGACAAAGGAATCTGTTGATCTTGACCAAACAGATTGGCCTTCCAGGATATAGATGAGAATCCTGGAGGTCAGAGAGTAGATCTAGTGGGGCAAACCTAGCACACAGACCTCAATGAGAAAAGGCATCACTCCATTTTCCAAAAGTGAAGGAATAATTTCTCTCACTTGACAAAGGATGAAGGGGCCCAGATGTCTACAGAGAGATTTCAGATTGGGTCAGAGGTTGGGGAGACTGTGTTTATCCTGAGGCAACACAGAAGGTAAAAAGAAATTCTACATTTCATGTCTTTTGATTTTGCTTTCCCGGGTGTAATCTTGTTTCTTCTGCCTGTCCTTCAGTTACTTTCATATGAAAATCAAAGGTTAGCATTACTATTAGCATTGCCCTGGTTACATGCAGAAAACAGTTCTAACTACAAGAAAATAATTATAAACAAAACCCAGTTAATTACACAGGACATTCTTGGCTGCCCTAATTAAGGCACAGTTCAATACTACTAGCTGGGTAATTTTTTTTTTTTTTTTTTTTTTATTGTGAATAGATTTAGTAGGAGCTCTTCTTGTGAACAAATAATGAGATCAGTGTCAGTGCCTCAGAAAGAATCTGATTAAAAAAAATTATTCACCAATCATTTGTTTTCTCCTGCTTTGTAGAATTCCTCACAGATAGGAAACCCTGGTGGTGTAGTGGTTAAGTGCTACGGCTGCAAACCAAAGGGTTGGCAGTTCGAATCCACCAGGTGCTCCTTGGAAACTCTATGGGGCAGTTCTACTCTGTCCTGTAGGGTCGCTATGAGTCGGAATCGACTCGATGGCACTGGGTTTATGCACAGATACAGGAGAATGTGAATTTATTCTTCAAATACTCTGACACCCAAATTACAGGAAGCAGGGGAAGTTTATTTCATCAAGTGGGAAGGTCCTGAGGAATGAAGGGTGACTCCACGGAGACACGTGTGTATTATTGGTATTTTCTGGTGGCATTTGTGGCTGGTTTCTTTCTCAGAGGAGTTTCTGTATTTTACAGGCTCAGTTCCTATGTTGCATTGAACAATGTGACCATGTGAGCAGTGCTAACAAAAACCGCTCTTTCTCTCCTTCCCTTTTTTCGCTTTCTTCTTCTTTTTTTTGTTCACATTCAGCATTAAGGGGGTAGAGATTAACCAAATATCTAGTTTTGTAGACTGATTTAATAGTCTGGATATCTAAGATATAATAGTACAAAACTGATGGGCTTTGGTGTCAGATAAAAGTAGGTGTAAATTCTCAAAAATTAGCACATTGACTGTATGACTAGAGACAAGTAGCTTAATTTCATTGCACCTCTAGTTTGTTTTCTCTAAAATAGAGTTATATGTACCTCATGGTACATGGCACATATACAAATCATGAGGCTTTTATATTTTATTTTGAGAATTAAAAATGAGACAACATATATGAAGGGTATCCCCTTGTCTAGCACATGGTAGATAGTCATTCTTGATTTTATCGCTACTGTAATTGCCCATGAATTTCTTATCTTCCAAATGTTCTTATTGTTCAGCATATCCAGTGGATGAAAAAAAGGAAAAGAAGGAAAAAAAAAAAGGGGGGGGGAGGGGAATGTTACTGAGATTGGATGTGAAAGGAAAGAATGGGGAAATTAAAATATGCTATAGTTAGTTTTTATAAAAAAAAAAAAGAGCTTTCCTCATATCATGTTCTCTTATAAGGAAATTTTGGTTCCTTTGAATTTCCTGTTTTTAAGCTGTTCTGTTCTGCATGTTCTGTATATAAACAAATGGGTTGGCCATTATGCAGGGAGTATGACTTACTCTCAGTTTAGAAAATCACTAATTTAGTACTTGAGTTTCTAACATGCAGATCCAATCTAAGGGAAATAAAGATGTTTTCCTTTTATACATTTAATTTACTCACAAAAGCAAATATATCCAATTTATGTCCTTTGCTATAGGCATTCTGGTAAGATACCTATCAATTATTACCCTAATTACTTTCCAAAATCTGTCAGTTCTACCTCTGAATATTTCTCATATCCAGTCCCTTCCTTTCCATTCACATTGCAGAGGTGAAAGATAGCAGAATTTGTGTTTTAGAGAGGTCACTCCCTCATAGGATTCATGGAGGTGAGTTTACAAGCACTGAGTCACTGACAGTAATAGCTAATGTCATGATGCGCTTACTCTGTACCAGCTTGTGTTAAGCTCTCTGGATATCTGATTTCCTTCATTGCTGATAACAACCCCATATGGAAAGTACTATTAATATATCCTATTTTGTAGATGGGAAGATGAGTTTTAAGTAATTTAATTAACTCCTACCAGATTAAACCAAACTAAATCCAAACCCTTTGCCATTGAGTCAATTCCAACTCATAATGACCCTTAAGACAGAGTAGAACTGCCCCATACGATTTCCAAGGAAAAGCTCCTGGGTTCAAACTGCTGACCTTTTTGTTAGCAGCTGAGCTCTTAACCACTGTGCCATAGCTAGTAATTGTGGTAGAGTTGAGGCTTGAGTAAAGGTTTACCTGATTCCAAAGTCTACTAGGTTCTGAAGTGTCCTAGGTGAAAAATAAAGGGAGCCTGAACAAGGACAGTGTTATTTGGGATGGAGAGGACAGAATATATTCATAAGCTATTTAAAACAAACAAACAAAAAAATTCACTGCCGTCGAGTCGATTCTGACTCATAGCGACCCTATAGAGCAGAGTAGAACTGCCCCATAGAGTTTCCAAGGAGTGCCTGGTGGATTCAAACTGCCGACCTTCTGGTTAGCAGCTGTCATGCTTAACCACTACACCACCAGGGTTTCCTAAACTATTTAGGAGGTAAAATTTTCTAGGTTTGGCAATGTACCGGATATGGAAAATGAAGGAAAAAGGGGAATCTGGAATGATTTACAGTGCCCTCCTAAGAGAATGATGGTACCATTTACCAAGAAAGAGAATGCAGACGCAGAGCCCTTGGGACAGGAGGAGGGAGGGAGAAAAACGCTGATTCTGATTTCAGTTTTGCACTAATTAATTTGAGATGTCAGTGAGACTCTAAGGAAATGCTCAGTAGGCATTTGAATATGCCAGGCTGAAGGTGAGGTGAGAGATAAAATTTGGAAGTCAACAATTTTTCTTCAAGTTATGATGGCCTGGAGAAGTGTTTAGAGCAACAAAGGTAACAGTCTAAGGATGGACCGTGGAAAATGCCAACTTTAAAGAGACAGCTAAAGAAAGGATTTGAATGAAAAATATTCAGGGCAGTATGGGAGATAAAGGAGAGGATGGAATCAGTACCTGTAAAAAACAAAACAAAACAAAACAAACTCTTTGCCGAGGAGTTGAACTCATAGCAACCCTGTATAGGGTTTCCAAGGAGTGCCTGGTAGATTTGAATTGCCAACCTTTTAGTTAAGCAGCTGTAGCTCTTAACCACTATGCCACCAGGGTTTCCAGGAATCACTACAGACAATAGTAAATGTCAAGGAGGGCATCAGCAGCAGTACAAAATGCAATGCAGAGATTCAGTAAGTGTATTAGGGTAACACAGGGTCCTGTAACAAATAAATACCCAAATTTTAGTACATTAACACAGTAAGTTATTAGCACTAATCATTCATCATGGCTAATCCTGGTTATCAAGCGATTTTCCTCCACTGGATGACTCAGAGATTCAGACTTGATCTATTATATGGCATGATCATTCCATAGCATCTTGGAGTCCTTAGCATTGATCTAGCAGATGAAGGAAGAGAGGATATGCGTACCACCTTGGTCAAGAAGTATCATACATCACTTTCACTCAAATTCTATAGGAAAGAACAAAGCACCTAGATGCAAGGGTGGCTGAGTTATATAGTCTTTGACTGAGCAGCCACTTTCCAGCAATAACTCTAAACTCTGGAAGAGGGGGTACACCTTTCTGGTGGATGGTTAGCCATCTCTGCTACAGAAAGAATAAAACTGAAATGTCCATTTAAATTGAAATGTGGAGATTGTTGGTGACCTATGCCAAGTGCCGGGAGTGGGAGCCTCTTCTATAGGTAGACATAGTCCTAATAACCCCTGACTGGTCCTAACTTTAGTCTGCCAGATGATGTGGGGCCCAGTATATTGGTGTTCCAAGCAACCCAACATGCGGTGCATAATTCAAGTGCCCAGTGCAGACCAGCATCTCAAACTGCAGGGCCTGATTTCATTACTACTGTGTAGCATCAGAGTGACCAAGCTTGTTGGTATAAGATGGTAGTAAAAAATATGAAGGATGGTAGGAAACATTGTTTGTTGGTTTAAACAAAGTAGTGGAGGCATTGGCACCATATATATATGTTATCTTTTTATGCTCTTCTGTCAACCTACCCAGAAAAAATAAGTAAACTTTTCAGCAAAAGGTAAAGTGAATTTATCACTTTGTAGAAAGTCTTTATTGTGAAGGCAGTAGCTGTGCTGCTATTGTTGACTGTCCCATAGGCTATTATTAGTGCTTTATGCCATTAATACAGTTTCTTGCAAATATACTGTTGCTGTTTTAATTACATGGTGCTCAGTTGTCTACAACTTATAACTGACAAGTCAATGCCATATATTTTAGAATTTAACCTGGGGCCATAAACATATTTCTTAATAGAAAAAAATGGCGAGAGGAGGGGGAGAAAAGGATAAGGAAAGATTTTAATTCAATTCAACAAGTATTTCAGTACAGTGTACCATGTATTGTTGTGGGAATGAGTGGTGTGTAGGGCAGAAAAAGAATAAGATGGGTTCCTGGCATCAAAGAAATTAACATGTTTTCAGGAATCAAGATGTAGTCACAGGAAATAGAGGGCTACTGTTATAAAGCAGTGACTGATTGTGTGCCAAAATGTGATATGCAGATAAGAAATTCTACTGAAGCACAAAGAAGAGAAAGACGCTGTGAAGTAGAGGAGCTGAAAAAGCTTTTGGGGAAGATAGAAATAACATGCGAGTGCCTAGTTTATGCCATAAATTATTATACTTTTGCTTGTTATCCCATTAACAACCTTTTGAGGTAGATATTATGATGTCCAATTTAGAAAACTAAAGCTCAGGGAGATAAAAGATTCCATATTCAGTAAATGTCAGAGCCAGGATTCACACCCAGGCCTTCTGGCACCCAGCCTAGAGAGCTTTGGTCACACTACACTGCATTCTGTGGAAGGGCTGGGACTGATTATATTCTCAAGAAAGCTATCCTACCCATTTCTTATAGCTTCTCATATCCAACTGGAACATTTGGTCTCCTTGTCTAAAGTATCATTAGCCTTGCAGAACACAGTCTATTTGATGTCTTTACTGGAGCACAATAGGAATTGGCAATGCTGAGAATCACAGTTTGGATTCTATTTCTGGTGAAAAAGAAGCATTCATTAAAGTTTCAAGTTGAATATTGGAGGCTTCTCCACTCCACCATATTTTTCTAAAATTTTCTGCATTTTGGGTATCTGATGGTGGGAAATTGTAATGAGTAGGGTGGTTTACAAGGATTTTCTTACTCTTAATAGGGCATAGACATCTCTTTCATGGCAACTGGAAGTCTAGACAGACTCACAGCCATAACAATTAATTACTGGGTTTCTCATACTTGCCTGGGTGTTAAACAGACCCTACACTCTGTTAACTAGCAGTTTAATAGAAGAAATAGAAGCATCAGAGCCATTAAAATATACTCACCAAAAACATCCCTTGAAGTCTTCTTAAAACCAAACAATAATTTAGCTTAACTAGTAAAGAATGTCTGCCTTGAGCATTGTGCTCTTTTAAGGACGATCTACCTGTTCCTGTCAAGTCGATTCCAACTCATACTGACCCTATAAGCCAGAGTAGAACTGCCCCATAGGGCTTCTAAAGGTGTAATCCTTACAGATGCAGACTGCCCCATCTTGCTCCTGGGTTTGAACCACTGACCTTTTGGTTATCAGCTGAACACTTAAACACCGGAGCTACTTAAAGAACTTATCTGTATAGGATCAAATTGACAACGCAAAATATTACATGGGAAACTTAGGGGACAGTGAGTTTATGTAAATAGGGGAGAACAACTTGGAAAAGGAGATTGAGAATGGTTGCACAATGCGAAGAATGTAATCAATGTTACTGAACATTGATTGTTGAATTGATGAGTGGTCTGATGTGTATACTCTCAACAGCAACAACAAAAATAAAGTATTAAAAAAATGCTCACTAGTTTTCTGACGTAGGAAAGTAAATCACACAGCAGCAATTATAAACATCAGTTAAAAAAAAGTCTGCTCACCATTGAGAACTGGTGAATTTATCATATATATTATCACAGTGCACAGGAAAGTTTTTCTGGAAATTAATTACTTTCATTAACATAATATATTGTGACAAAATTTCACAGTCATAAAATAGTTGAGTTTGAAATGTTAAAATGACAGGACAGATTTAAAACAGTTGAGACAAAAGAGAAAAGCTAATCAAACTCAAGATGGAGCTGGGGGCTTGTCTTATCTGAGATTTCATCTGAAATTCAGGAACTGTCACCAAAAAAAAACCCAAGGTGTTTGTTATTTGAATGAGTTTCAAGAATGCATTTCTGTAGATAGTTTTCTTGAGATAGCAGTTTTCAACACCTGCCTAGAAAGTTTTACAGGTTTAACAGTTTAAGATTGTGGCTAGAAGCATACATAAACACACAACACAATTTGATAAATGCAGCTAAATGATATGGGGTTGGACTAGAACAACAGAAGTAAAAGATAATAAATAATAATAATAAATGATAATAAATAATTTACTTTTCCACTTGTTATTTTGGCAGAGTGTGGAAATAGCATTAGGCTTAAAGAAAACCTAGTTATGAGTACAGAAGTCACTTTTTCACATTCAAGAAATTATCTGATAAGCCCTTGAACCAAGCAAGAGAATTTATTCCCCCCAATGACCAGACTATTAAATCCAGCTAGGACTGGAATGCTTATACCTGTGAATGGTTAATCTAGCCACTAATTCAAAGAGTCCTAGGCTGTCACCAAACAGCATTACAATTTTGATTATTTTATGGCTTGTCCAAATGCCCAATCCCCCAAGCAATTGTTGTAATTTACACAAAAAAGAAAAAGGCTCAGGGAGAAGAATATCTATCTTTTAACATTATCCACAAGGGTCTGGTTCTGACTGCACACATAAAACAAAATGAAAGTACCTAGCTCAGGCAATTAAAATGATCTTGTTTTCTATTAAAATAAAATGTGTTCATTTGTGAGTGACTCCAAAAAGAAGGCTTAGGAGTAATTGTCATTGTTTGCTTTGATAAGAGCTGTAGATTTAGTGATAATATTCAGATGACTCCAAGAAAAAAATCTACAATTTTCTTTCTTCCAGTCCATTAGCTATCAAATATTCAGGAAATGTAAATAGTAAAAATACAACAATAACAGGAGGTAAAATTTGCATTTTTCTTTGTTGACAGGTAAAAATGAAGTAAAGAAATTAGTAGAACTATTAGAAATGGGAAGAGCCTCAAAGGCTCTCATTTTCGAGATGAGAAAACTGAGGTCCAAAGATAAAAGTGATGTTGGTTATGTTACATTGCTAATTACAAGCAGAGCCAAAATTAGCATCCAGAAATTCTGACTTTCTATCTGCTCTATTTCACACTGGGCTGCTTCAGTATGAAGAAATTTATGGCCAGCTTTTGTTAGTTTTCACTGTTGGAAGCAAGTGGGAACTCTTACCTGAAAAGAGGGAAAGATTGGTGATATCAAGGAGGCTGTCTCGATAACCAAACCCTGTATCTTGGTTCAGAACCCATATTCTGAATATTCCAAGTCTAGTTTTTCAACTAAGTCTGCTTCTGTAAAGATTTTCAGCCTTAGAAACCCTATGGGGCAGTTCTACTCTGTCCTATAGGGTCACTAATGAGTCAGAATTGACTAGACAGCAGTGGGTTTAGTTTTTGGTTTAGTTTCTCAACCTGCTACCTGTCTATCAATTTGCCATACTGTGGTGGCTTGTGTGTTGCTATGATGCTGGAAGCTATGCCATGGGTATTTCAAACACCAGCAGGGTCACACATCGTGGACAGGTTTCAGTAGAGCTTCCAGACTAAGACAGACTAGGAAGAAAGGCCTGGTGATCCACTTCTCAAAATTAGCCATTGGAAACCATGGATCACAATAGAATATTATTGGTTCTAGTGCTGGAAGAAGAGGCCCCTAGGTTGGAAGATTCACAGTGGCTGCAACATTGGACTTAAACATCCCAACGTTGTGGATCCCTAAAAATTGTAGTATACTTGACCAAAATAAAATGACTAGTCCAGAGTCATCTAACTTCTGCTTCTGGCTAACAGGCTGTTAATCTTTTACACGGACCCCATCCAACCACTAAGGAAATGTGGTTGTTTTTTTTTCCCATGTAACTAAGCTAAAAGGAATGCCAGCAGAATGCTCTCTAGGAATTGTTGTTCCAATGGTTGCTGAAACCCTTTAGGCTCAAAAAAATTAATTTTCTTACAGCCAGTTACTGAATAATCTGTTCTCTGAAAATCTATTCTTAATCACCTAGGCTTTAACTCACTTCTCCCTAACCAGGTAGCCAACCTTTGCATTTCAGAAGGCTCCAAGCTTTAACTGATCTGGTCTACAATCAATCACTAACTGCCCTTGTTGGCCCATTCCTTTGCTATTATGCTGTAACCAATTCCTTTTATAATGTCCAATCAAATTATTGCATCTTAAATTCTTTGTTTCCACCCTTTCCAGAATGTTTTCAAACCTTCAATAAATCTCCTTGCTTTTATTATAACAGAGTGTGAGTTATTACTTTTTGACATATAATGATACCAGGAGTGGAATTCAGAGGCACAACCCCTTCAGTGACCTCCAGGGATGAAATCAGGACTGTGGTCAAGCAGGCCTCTTTGTGCCTTTTCTTCTTTCCTGGGGTCTCGGCAAAGTCACACAGGTAAACAGCTGCCAGAATTGAACTCTGCCTTGTTGCCTTGAGTTCCTGGAGATTTATGGTTGATCTTCTGTCTCTGTTTCTCTTCTACACTGCCATTTTTCAGTTCACTTTTTCAAACATTCTGAGGAATCACAGAGGGAGACAGCTCCACCTGTCTTGTAAGGTTATTTGCTCTTTCCTTTCAAGTGCACATTTAAGGAACCCAGAAGAGGTATTTGTTTGAGCTTGCAATCCTCAAGAACCTCTAAGGAGATAAGGAGTAATGCAAAGTCATGGGGGAAAGTGACAGCTTCTGTCTTTTACTTTGGTCCCATAATGTGGCATTACCTGATTGGGAACCATTTAAGTTGGTGGCCACTATGAAAATCTTTTGAATTTCCTACTCTTATTTTCTCTGTTCTTGCTTGCACATGCGGGTTAATAGTTCTTGCAAGTATGCCTATTGTAACTAGTTCATTTGTTTGTAAGTGATTTACAGTTGAATAAATCCTTGTTGAAGCTTGGACTCCCTTATTTATACCAGCTAGCCTATGTAATGATCAGGCAAAGGGAAGTCCCCCTAATTTAAAAATGAAAGATCTGATTTGAGCCATAAAGAAACAAACAATGGAAATCTAATAGGACTGGGAAAAATTTTAGCTTCTTAAGTTCCCAAGCATTGAAAACACCCAGTGCATAGCAAAAAAGAAAGTAAATAAAAGTAAAAAGCCCTTCTAGAAAGCTTAAATGAAAACAACCTTAATGAGACCTTAAGAAACCTACTCTGGAATTCTGTAACAACTGCTCCTGCCCCCACCTAGATATAATCAAACCTCTGCAATTTTAAGAAAGATGAAACTGTGCTGGTGGTGTTGCCTGCAGTTGAGATAATGGAGACAGCTCCATAAATGAATCAGGGCTCTGCAAACTTCACCCAAAGCTTCTGACCTTCAGAATTAATTACCAGGTAGCCAAATATGCTGCTTCTCTCAAAATTTGTTTATGGATGACTTTAATTTTCATGAATTAGTTTTAAAAAGGCTTTAAAAATATTTTTAATAAATAAGTCTGGATTTCCCCTCTGCCAGGACCCTGATTTAAAGTTCGTGTTTAAAAACAACTATAAGCTGAATATGCTTAGAAATAATTTAGAACCTCAGTGATCACTTTAAGAAAATGAGTTCCCATTTTTTTGCTTTCTGTTTCTTCTGAGGAACTTTTGTTTGATGCTAGAAAATTAAATTACTTATGTTGTATAGCATTATATAAACCTGAGTCTGGATTTGGCCTCATTGATCCATAAGTTCATATAATTTTTCTGTTTCATTTTGTGTTGAGAGCTTGCCTCTAATAATGTTTTAATTTCCATCCTTTGTCAAGTTGAAGCCATGGTTGACAGTTATTGTTTTCCATGAGGCTGTCTTTTTTTTTTCCCCCCTTCCAAGAAAAACTACTTTTTGTACCTGGGTTTTGAAAATTACTCTGAAAAACTTAGATATAAATTAATATATTTAAAAAGTGTACTGGAAAAAAAAATGAATTTTATTTTAATTGGTATAACAAAGCCTTAAAAAGAAACAAATTATTTTAAATTGTTTCTTTAAAGATACTATAAAATATGCTGAAGATAAGGTTATAAACATATAATAATTTTTTTACCTCCAGATGGTATTGCTAAATTAAAATATAATAATTCTTCAAAGAACTTACTCTGATTAGTTTAATAATAAGCACTTGTGTGGATTAAATACCCCTAATATTCCCAAGAACTGATAAAAATGAACTTGTTCAAATAAAGTTTTTATGTTTTATAATATGTCAACTTAAAGTAGCCTCTAAGATCCTTTTAAGTATCTTAAGCTAAGTTAAATATATGGAATACATTTTATTAAAAGAAAAAAAGGTAATTTTGTCCTAAAAATGAGATTGCTTGCTCCAAAATAAAAAAGAGAAAAGAAGAATTTAGACAGATACATAGTAAATGATAGAAGATTATAGGAAAATTAAATAGCAAACTAAAGATATTTAAAAAAAGCTCACACCATAGACAAAAAACTGTTGTTAGGTGCCATCAAGTCAGTTCCAGCTCATAGCAACCCTATGCAAAATAGAATGAAACACTGTCCAGCCTTGTACCATCCTCATGATCTTTGTTTTGCTTGAGCATATTGTCAATCCATCTCTTTGAGGGTCTTCCTCTTTTTTCTAGCCTTCACTTCACCAAGCATAATGTCCTTCTTCAGGGATTGATCCCTCCTGATAACATGTCCAAAGTATGTGAGATGAAGTTTCATCGTCCTCGCTTCTAAGGAGCAATCTGGCAGCACTTCCTCCAAGATAGATTTGTTAGCTCTTCTGGCAGTCCATAGTATATTCGATATTCTTCACCAGCACCATAATTCAAAGGCATCACTTCATCTTTAGTAATGCTTATTCATTGTAAAAGACATGTGTATGTACATTTAAGTCTAATAATAACTATGTTTACCACTTAAAGTTTATGATATGAGATATATATAAGAAAAACAAAGAATTTAAAAGTTTATTAAAGATTTTTATTGTTTAATATGATCAAGGGTCTTATTTTTTACAACTAAAAATTTAATAGATTAAATCATAAAATTTGTGAGAGCTTTAATATCAAATGACATATAAAACAAAGAATTAGATTTCTCACTGTTAAAATAACAAATTTTTCTTAATAACTAAATGAAAGAGTTGATTTATTGTTTGCATAATCTGCCTTGAAAGCAAGGGTTTGCTCTCTCATTATAATAAAACTCCTGATTTAAAACAAGCTACACGGTTTTAAAAACAAAGACTTTTACCTTTAAAACTTTTAATTTGAGTAACTTAAGTATTATTTCTCTCTAATCTATAATAAACTCCTGACAACTTTAAAACTTCATAGAAAACTGCAAAGGATTTGTTTCTGTTTTGTGAAATAATAATACAAAAAGATTTTTTAATATGTTATCAATTACATAAAACATGTTGTCAAATCAGAAAATGTCAAATTTTACTTGAGTTAAAATTGATGTATCAATTATATTTGCAATTACTAAAAAAAGACGAAACCACACCAAACCAAACCCACTGCCGTTGAGTTGATTCCATCTTGTAGCTACTCTATAGGACAGAGTGGAACTGCCCCATAGAGTTTCCAAGGAGTGCCTGGTGGATTTGAAATGCTGATCTTTTGGTTAGCAGTGGTAGCACTTAACCACTATGCCACCATGGTTTCCAAACAAAGAAACACATAATATTATGTCATAATTTTATTATTTTAGTTGCTAGCTTAATCAAAATTTAATTTCTTTTGAACCTAGTATCATCATGCCAATGGTTTAACTGATGAAATTCACATAGTTTCAGATGTTTAGAGACATAGAAATCTTGGTATATTCTTAATATATCCTGACTATATAGTATTATGTATCAAGATTATTATGTGTTATATCTGAAACTCTTTAAAAATAAGGTTTTAAAGATCTTTTAGTCTAAATTGGCTTTATTTGGTTTTGCATTACTTTTGTAATTCCCATCAAGTCTTTCACTTTTAAAAAGTGTTATTATAACCTGGTGACGAAGTGGTTAAGAGTTACAGCTGCTGACCAAAAGATTGGTAGTTTGAATCCACCAGGCGCTCCTTGGACACTCTATGGGGTGGTTCTATCCTGTTCTATAGGGTCACTATGAGTTGGAATCAACTTGATGACAATGGGTTTTTTTTTAATTATTATTATAATTTAATCATGGGTATATATATATATATTTTTTTTTGGAAACCCTGGTGGCATAGTGGTTAAGAGCTTCAGCTGCTAACCAAAAGGTTAGCAGTTTGAATCCACCAGGTTCTCCTTGGAAACCATATGGGGCAGTTATACTCTGTCCTTTAGGGTCACTATAAGTCAGAATTGACTCGACGGCAATGGGCTTTTTTTTTATATTAAGTTTTATTGTTTGCAGACAGGTTTTACTTTGCTGACTTGCTGAAAATGCTTAAACATGATTTTTAACAAAAAATAGACTATATCAAACTTATAAAAAATGACTGTAAAATTTCAGACATAGATACTATTGAACTAAATCAAGATTTTTAAAACTGTGTAGAAAATGACAAAGTTTTTCAAGTTACTGCTAATCCAGAATAACATGAAACCAAGATTAGTTACATGGTACTGAGTAAACTAAAAAAAATTACCATAAGGTCTTTATGAGAATATTGTTGATGCTCAGTGTTTTAAGTTTGAAATATAAGAAATATTTTTTATTTGCCTTTCTCTCCTTTAATGTAAGAATCAATTATTTCAGTAACTAATAGTATTATGTTAATTACAGAATATCCTATAGATTAAAAAATGTTATGACACTTATTAAGGTTATAATTAAGCATATTTGAAATATTTTAAATAATGTCACCAATGGACTTCAAGAAAATGAATGCTGAAATGACTATGATAAGTAGTTCTTCAAAAACAAATGGGCCTCCCTTATGTTGCTTATACCAATGCCAATATTTTAAACTATTGTCAATGTTTAATCCAATACCTTAAGAAATTTCTCGCAAGTTAAATAAACTTTTATTGGCTGAAAACTAATATCCCAAAACCTGCCTTATATTGTTTCAAGAGACAATGCATATCAGAAAATATATCAACTAAAAGATTCCCTGGAGTCTTGCTGGAAAGGACTATATATAGTTCTTACCAATCCTTATGCTGTTAAACTACAGGGAGTTAAGACTTAAATCACCTCTCTCAATTAAAGAAGACCGTGGCTCCTGCTTGAAGTGTCCAGCCCACCAAAGGACTTAAACTAAAATTCAAACATTACTAGTGTCAGAAGCAAATGACACACGGTGTAAACTGCTCTCCTCAAGACTCTGGACCAGGCCTATGTCCAACCCACACCTAACACTAGTTTTTGAAATTATTGGACTTTATTTAATAAAAAAACTCATTGATTTTTCAAGTCCTCTATTAACATTTTTGCTATTATTATCTTTCTTGCAGTTGCCTTATGTATTATTGCTCTCTGCTCAAAAATCATTGGCATGATTCTTTGTTAGTCATTTTAATTTGATGACCTGCTTAGAAATTAGAATAATTACTATAATTCTATAGTAGTAACTAAAGAATTTGATCTTGTACCAGCCAGTCACCTCATATGCATGTGAAAGCTGGACCATGAATAAGGAAGACCAAAGAAGAACCGATGCCCTGAAATGTGGTGCTGGCAAAGAGTATTGACTGTACCATGGACTGCCAGGAGAATGAACAAGTCTGACTTGGAAGAAGTGTTGCCAGAATGCTCCATAGAAGTGAGAATGGCAAGACTTTGTCTCGTGTACTTTGGACATGTTATCTGGGGGACCAGTCCCTGGAGAAGGACATCATGCTTGGTAGAGTAAAGAGTCAGTGAAAAAGAGGAAAATTCTCAATGAGATGGATTGACACAGTGGCTGCAACAATGGGCTCAAGCACAGCAACAATTATGAGGATGACACAGGACCTGGTAGTGTTTCATTATGTTGTACATAGGGTCTCTATGAGTTGGAACTAGCTTGATGACATCTAACAACAGCAAAAACATATTATTGTTGGGCAGCATCCTCCATTATAATATGGAGAATCAAGATGCTCAACCATTGCCCATGCAAATCCAAAAAACAAGTCCTATATCTCAGCTTTATCCTATATATTAAATGATTAATATATAACAGGCCAATGGACATTAAGCCTTTTGGAAGTCTTTATGTTCTTTAGTTAAAATTGCACCTGAATAAACACCACAGGAAAAATGGAGAAAGACATTGCACACATACGCCAAAAGGCCACCTGGCTACACATACCTGAACAGCCAACTGCAACTTTTCCTTTTTGACATCTTCAACTGGTTACCGAAAACAGTAGGATCTTACATTGAATCTCTCTTTTTTAGTGCAATGATTATCCTTATACCTATCATCATTATCATTGAAAAAATCAAATGTTATACTAATTTGTTACCCAAAATAATAGTCATGAAAAATATATACATATAATGCACATAGCTCCTGCTCACTTATATAAGGAAATAAAGAGGGCACACACCCTGGATTAGGTTTTCTGAAGGAAAAATAAAAATAAAATAAAGATCAAGTTATTTCCTCAATGTGGTCCTGCTCTACTTGTTTCCTCAAGATCTCTGAAGCAGGATCTAGAGCTATGACACGGTGAAGAAGATTAACGGTGCCCAACTGTAATGCTGGAAACCTGAGTACTAATATGCATGCCACTTAAATCCTAAAGAGAGTCCATCCAGAAGAAAGCATGCCTTTAAATGTGATCAGAGGATGTTCTTTGAAATCTTTGATCAGAAGGAGAGAACACAGTGGAGTCCCCAAAATTGTACGACACTTGACCAAAATAAAATAGCTAACCCAGAAGTCTGATCTCATACCCCCTTCTAACTTCTGCTTCTGGCGAACAGGCTGTTAATCTTTTATACAGATCTAACTCAATCACTGAGCAATTTTTTTTTCCTGTGAGTAAACCAAAAGGAATGTCAGCAGAATGCTCACTAGTGTTGTTGCTCAAAGGTTGCTGAAACCCTTTATGCTCAAAAAAAAAATAATTTTATTTTAAGCCAGTTACTTAATAATTCGCTTTTGGTAAATCTATCCTGTAATTACCTAGGCTGTAACTTACTTCTCCCTAACCACGTAGCCAACCTTTACATTTCAAAGGACTTCAAGGTGAAACTAATTTGGTCTAAAATCAATCGTTAACCCCCTCTTCCTGCCGTTGGCCCATTCCTTTGCTATTATGCACTGTAACCAATCTGTTTTATAAGGTCCAAGCAAAATATTGCATCTTAGGTTCTTTGTTTTCACCCTTTAAAACATCACTGCAGCTTCACCATATTGTAAGTGCCTGTTCTACTCTGTAAGATAAGACATTTTCCCTAGTCTGGACTGTCTTCAAACCTTCAATAAATCTCTTTGCTGTTTATTATAACTGAGTATGGATTATTACTCTTTGACACCAACAGTTGTGAAAATGGTACAGGACTTGACAATGCTTTGTTCTGCTGTACATGGGGTCTCCATGAGTCAAAGTCAACTTGAGTCAGAGTCAATTGAACAGCAACTAACAACAAGTTTTCTCAACAAATTTGAGTTCTCAGAGTCACCCCTTAAACTTTAACCCACGTTTTCCACTCTAATAAGTCAGCAGGAAAGTTCATTGTCTCCCACGGAAAAACTCTCAGCTGCTAAAGGAGAGCTGCACGGTGTACTTCCCTCCCTCACCCTATACCTCAGAAATCCCTGACTCTTTGCCCTGTCTCCCTGCTGCCTTGTTTTATCTGCTCCCTAGTTTCAGAACCTTATGTGGATCCCAGCATGAGAGTTTTCACAATCCATTCTACCTCCATCAAATCCTCTTCAGCAGGTCATTTATCTCGTGATGTGGGTGACAAGTCCTGCCACTGACCTATATTCAGTGTCATGTTGTCATAATGATCAATACCAACATTCACAGCTTAAAGGAACATCTGCCATGGAAGTAGCATTGAAAAGCGCAAGACTTATTCTTTGAAGATTTGGTCTTTCCTAAAAAAATTTTTTTTTTAATGTACGTGTGTGTGGGTGTGTGTGTGGGTGTGTGTGTTAAATAATTCACTGTGGTTGTTTCAAAACAAGTGTGATCTTCCTGAAGGCAGGAATCACAATTTTCAGTAATTTTAATGCCAAGCACTGAATGAGACATCTATGAAACCTGAACCAAACCCTTTGCCATCTGGCCGATTCTGACTTATAGGGGCCCTATGGGACAGACAGAGAAGAACGGCCCCATAGAGTTTCCAAAGATTCAAACTGCCAAACTTTTGGTTGGCAGCCAAGCTATTAACCACTGTGCCACCAGGGCTCCAGAAAATCTCCTAAGAATTGTTTTGGTACAATTATTCAGGAGATGTGAATAATAAAATAATGCAACTCTAAAGAATCCTGGTTGATGAGAAACCATTGAGATGTTTGGGTGTAAATCTCTCTTACTCTTTCCCACCAAATTTTTGTCCTTCTATCTTAAGAGCCTCTGTGATAAGCCTAAACATCTGCAACAGAACCTGACCAGGAATGAAAGTTTCCAGAAAAGCTACACTTATTTTAACCTGCTGTTTTCTATTTAAATAGTTTCAATGTTTTTCTTTTGTTTAAATAGCACAAGTCTCTACACAGCCATAAATTATTTAACCAAATTTGATTATGAAGATGACACCTGCTACTGAATTTGAAATGTTTTGAGCTATTTAGGAAAGTTTTCTTATTTATTTTTTAAACAAATTACTCCACATATTGCAGCAGGACAAATGATGAACTATGGAATCAGAGATCAGCCAGTGTGCAATTTTTAAACAAAGTTGAAGATATGAAAAAAATTCTTACAATTATTTGAAAGTAATCAATCAAATTTTATCAATTTCATATTCTTTGTCCTAAAATTGGAAACCCTGTTGGTGCAGTGGTTAAGTGCTATGGCTGCTAACCAAACAGTCGGCAGTTCAAATCCACCAGGCACTCCTTGGAAACACTATGGGGCAGTTCTACTCTGTCCTATAGGGTTGTTCTGAGTTGGAATCAACTCGATGGCAATGGGTTTGGTTGTGTGTGTGTGTGTGTGTGTGTGTTTTGTCCTAAAATATTACAGTATCTATTTCTAATTACTACCATGTATCTGTCAGTTTGTCATACTGTGGTGCCTTGTATGTTTGCTGTGATACTGGAAGCTTTGCCACCGGTATTTCAAATACCAGCAGGGTCACTCTTGGTTGGCAGGTTTCAGCTGAGCTTCCAGACTAAGACAGACTAGGAAGAAGGACTGGGTAGTCTACTTCTGAAAAAAATGGCCAGTGAAAACCTTATGAATAGAACCAAAACACTGTCTAATACAGTGCTGGAAGATGAGGCTCTCAGGTTGAAAGGCTCTCAAAATATGGCTGGGGAAGAGCTGCCTCCTCAAACTAGAGTTGACCTTAATAATGTAGACAGAGTCAGCCTTTTGGTACCTTCATTTGATGATGCAGCACAACTCAAAATTAAAAGACAACAGCTGCAAACATCCACTAGTAATCAGATCAGAACATGGAATGTATGAAGTATGAATCCACGAAAATTGAAAGTTGTCAAAAATGAAATGGAATGCCTAAACATTGATATCCTAGGCATTAATGAGCTGAAATGGACTGGTATTGGCCATTTTGGATCAGACAATCATATGGCCTACTATGTCAGGAATGACAAATTGAAGAGGAATGGCATCACATTCATCATCAAAAAGAACATTTCAAGATCTATGCTGAAGTATAACTCTGTCACTGATATCCATAAGCCTACAAGGAAGAACAGTTAATACAACTATTTTTAAATTTATGCACCAACCATTACTGTAAGAGATGAGGAAATTGAAGACTTCTACCAACTTCTGAAGTCTGAAATTGATCAAACATGCATTGATAATTACTAGTGTTTGGAATGCGCAAGTTGGAAACAATGAAGAAGGACCGGTGGTTGGAAAATATAGCCTTGGTGATAGAAACGATGTCAAAGACCAAATGACAGAATTTTGCAAGACCAACGGCTTCTTCATTGCAAATACCTTTTTTCACCAACATAAATGGCAACTATACATGTGGAACTCACCAGATGAAAAATGCAGGAATCAAACCAAGTACATCTGTGGAAAGAAACTATGGAAAAGCTCAATATCATCATTCAGACAAGGCCAGTGGCCAACTGTGGAACAATCAATTGCTCATAAGCAAGTTCAAGTTGAAACTAAGAAAAATTAACACAAGTTCACAAGAGCCAAAATACAACCTTGAGTATACCACACCTGAATTTGGAGACAATATCAAGAATAGATTTGAGACATTGTACACTAATGACTGAAGGTCAGGTGAGTTGTGGGAAGAAAGCAAAAGGTCATTAAAAAGACAGGAAAGAAAGAAAAGACCAAAATAGATGTTAGAGGAGACTCTGAAACTTGCTTTTGAATGTCAAGTAGCTAAAGTGAGTAGAAGAAATGGTGAAGTAAAAAAGCTGAAGAGAAGATTTCCAAGGGCAGCTTGAGAAGGCAAAGTACGGTATTATAATGGAATGTGCAAAGACGTGGAGTTAGAAAAACAAAAGGGAAGAACACACTCAGCATTTCTAAGCTGAAAGAACTGAAAAAAATTCAAGCTTCGAGTTCCAATTTTGAAGGATTTTATGGACAAAATATTGAACGATGCAGGAAGCATCAAAAGCAGATGGAAAGAATACACAGACTCAGTGTACCAAAAAGAATTGGCCAATGTTCAGCCATTTCAGGAGGTTGCATACGATCAAGAACTGAATGTATTGAGAAAAGAAGTTCAAGTTGTACTGAAGGCATTAGCAAAAAACAAGTCTCCAGGAATTGACGGAATACCAATTGAGATGTTTCAACAAATGGATGTAGCACGGGAAGTGCTCACTCATCTATGCCAAGAGATTTGAGAGACAGCTGCCTGGAAGAGATTCATATTTGTGTCCTGGAAGAGATTCATATTTGTGTCCATTTCAAAGAAAGGTGATCCAACAGAATGTGGAAATTATGGAGCAACATCATTAATCTCATAGGCAAGTATAATTTTGCTGAAAATCATTCAAAAACCGTGTCAGCAGTACATCTACAGAGAAGTACCAAAAATTCAAACTGGATTCCGAAGAGGATGTGGAATGAGGGATATCATTGCTGATGTCAGATGGATCCTGGCTGAAAGCAGAGAATACCAGAAGGATGTTTACCTGTGTTTTTTTTTGCCTATACAAAAGCATTTGACTGTGTGGATCATAGCAAATTATGTATAACATTGTGAAGAATGGGAATTCCAGAACACTAATTGTGCTCATGAGGAACTTGTACAAAGGTCAAGAGGCAGTCGTTCAAACAGAGTATGGATACTGCATAGTTTAAAATCAAGAAATGTGTGTGTCAGGGTTGTATCCTTTCACCATACTTGTTCAATCTGTATGCTGAGTAAATAATCTGAGAAGCTGGACTATATGAAGAAGAATGGGACATCAATATTGGAGGAAGACTAACAACCTGTGTTATGCAGATGACACAACCTTGCTTGCTGAAAGTGAAGAGGACTTGAAGCACTTACTGATGAGGATCAAAGACTACAGCCTGCACTATGGATTACACCTCAACATAAAGAAAACAAAAATCCTTACAACTGGACCAATAAGCAACATCATGATAAATGGAGAAAAGATTGAAGTTGTCAAGATTTCTTTTGATTT
Organism: Elephas maximus indicus; assembly: GCF_024166365.1. NCBI lineage: Eukaryota > Metazoa > Chordata > Mammalia > Proboscidea > Elephantidae > Elephas > Elephas maximus. The sequence goes on from NC_064821.1 coordinate 144,384,568, forward strand.
GGACCCACAGTCAGTGCCCATGGAAGTAGCAGTCAGGAAATCAAATGATGTATTTCATTGGGTAAATCTGCTGGCAAAGACCTCTTTAAAGTGTTGAAAAGCAAAGATGTCATTTTGAATACTAAGGTGCCCCTGACCCAAGCCATGATATTTTCAATCACTTCATATGCATGTCAAAGTTGGACAGTGAATTATGAAGACCATAGAAGAACTGATGCCTTTGAATTATTGTGTGGGCAAAGAGTATTGAATATACCATGGACTGCAGGAAGAACAAACAAATCTGTCTTGAAAGAAGTATAGCCAGAGTGCTCCTTGAAGGTGAGAATGGTTAGACTTTGTCTCACATACTTTGGACAGGGTATCAGGAGGGACTAGTCCCTGGAGAAGGACATCATGCTTGGTGAAGTAGAGGGTCATTGAAAAAGCGGAAGACTGTCAACGAGATGGACCGACACAGTGGCTGCAACAATGACTCAAACATAACAATGATTGTGAGGATGGTGCAGGAAGGGGCCATGTTTCGTTCTGTTGTACACAGGGTTGCTGTGAGTTGGAACCGATTCGACAGTACCTAACAACAACAATAGAATTTCTAATTGTGAATACATAGAAAAATAATAGCATGTCTTGTTGAATAACACTTCTCCTTCACAATTTAAATTTTATCATGTATTTGTTTATAGGTAAAGATGACGTTAGTGTAATCCTGCCTAAGGATTTGTATTCAGAGGTAGTATTACAGTAGCAGTGATCACATTCCGAAGATGTGAAGAAACCATAGGTGAATGAGAGAAAAGAACAGAGGAGAGGTATTTTTGGATATTACCAATAATAAATTTAGGATTTTTGATTGGGCAAGGGAGGGGCTGTTTGTTCCTTGGATAATGTAAGGTAGGTAGGCAAAGCCCTATTTCTATTTGTATATAAGGATTTACATAGTAGTGAGAAGTATCTTTAAGGAGCCCTGGTGGTACAGTGGTTAAACACTTGGCTCATAACCAAAAGGTCAGTAGTTTGAACCCACCAGCTGCTCTGTGGGAGAAAGATGTGGCAATCAGCTTCTGTAGGGATTTACAACCTTGGAAACACTGTGGGGGCAGTTCTACTCTGTCCTATAGGGTCACTATGAGCCAGCATCACTTGATAATAATGGGTTTGGTTTTTGAGAAATATCTTAAGAGAAAAAAGGTAGGGGCACTGCCCCTTTCTTTTCCTTTGAGTCTATGTTTGCTAGAGTTATTAATGTTAGCTGAGGGATGGGATAATGGAGAGCCCTGAGAGGGAATTCATCCTAAAGGAAGGGGTAGGTTGTGGGCTCAGCTGTAGGTCACAGGTCTTTGGAAGTGGGTGTGGCAGATGCTGGAGCTCTCTACTAGCCAAGTCAGCCTAGGAATTGAATGGGAAGAGCTTTCTTTCTAAAGAATAATAGCCAGTTGCTGTAGAAAACCCTTTACTGAGTGTGATTCTGAGGGAGGGAGCATTCGTTCTTATGCCTAGAGAAATCACTAAGACCTAGGTCAACTGATTGAGATCAGCAGTGTGGTGGCAACAGAAGCCAAGAATAAGACCATCAAAAGAGGGTGGTGCAGTCAGGTCTCATTCGTGCACACAACCAGGGTTTTGGCATTGATTAGAGATATTGATATCAGTATCAGAGATATTGATGATCCATCACTGGCATGGAAATAGCTGTGCTGGAGACAATGGTCACTGACCATGAAGCTTCAGAGTTATAGTTTGGGCATTAAAGAAAGTGTGACATTATTTTATAATGATAGTACAGAACCAAACATGTCCATGTGTAATTCCCCAGGCATAATTCCCCAGTTGCCCTTTCCCTGCCACAGTGACCGAAGAAACCATATGCTCCAGATAGTGGAACTAAGAGATGAGCCTCTATCAGCCTGAGTTCCCAAGTGACTATGTGGAACAGAGTCCCTGCTCATCTGAGATGTATTTGTAGTGTGAAAAATAAAGCATTGTGTTAAACCAATGGGATTTTCTGGTTAATTTGTTATTACAGCATAACATCACCTATCCTGACAATAACAGGTAGGTTCAGAACTGAATATACTCTTTAATTTCCTTCTTTCAATTTTCCAAAGGTTTCTGAATGTTGTCCAGTCTCTTGAGACAATTGATTCAGACTGGAACAAAATAGCTTAGCTTAGCATGGTAGAAAAATGTAGGTTGTTGAGTTTTGAATGTGTTTTTACATATGTATGTATGTGTGTGTATATTTATATATGTATATGTATATACACATATATGTGTGTGTGTTGTTGTTGTTAGGTGTCGCCAAGTCACTTCAGACTCATAGCGACCCTATGTACAACAGAACAAAACACTGCCCAATCCTGCACTGTGCTTGAGCTCATTATTGTAGCCACAGTGCCAATCCATTTCACTGAGGGTCTTCCTCTTTTTCACTGGTCCTCTATGTTATCCTCTTTTTCAGGAACTGGTCCTTCCCGATAACATGTCCAAAGTATGTGAGCCAAAGTCTCGCCATCCTCACTTCTAAGGAGCATTTGGCTATACTTCTTCCAAGACAGATTTGTTTGCTCTTCTAGCAGTCCATGGTATATTCAGTATTCTTCGACAACACCATAGTTCAAAGGCATCAATTCTTCTTTGGTCTTCCTTATTCACTGTCCAGCTTTCACATGCATATGAGGTGATTGGAAATATCATGGCTTGGGTCAAGTGTACCTTAGTCCTCAAAGTCAGATCTTTGCTTTATAACACTTTAAAGAGGTCTTTTGCAGCATATTTGCCCAATGCAATGCATTGTTTGATTTCTTGACTGCTACTTCCGTGGGTGTTGATTGTGGATACAAGTAAATGAAATCCTTGACAACTTCAATATTTTCTCTGTTTAATCATGATGTTGCTTTTTGTTCTAGTTGTAAGGATTTTTGTTTTCTTTATGTTGAAGTGCAATGCATATATGTATAAAATATATATATATATATACACATACATATATATCCCATCCCATCCCATCCCATCCCATTGCCCTCGAGTCGATTCCGACTCTTCACGACCCTATAGGACAGAGAACTGCCCCATAGAGTTTCCAAGGACTGCCTGGTGGGTTCATATTGCTGACCTTTTGGTTAGGAGCCATAGCACTTAACCACTATGCCATCAGGGTTTCCATATATATATATACAGTTGCCTCTTGGTATCGAGAGAGATTGGCTCCAGGACCCCCTGCGGATACCAAACTCCCTGGATGCTCAAGTCTCTAATATAAAATGGTGTAGTATTTGCATATAACCTGTGCATATCCTCCTTTATACTTTAAATCATCTCTAGATTATTTATAATGCCTAATACAATGTAAATGTTATGTAAATAGTTGTTATATTGTACTGTTTTGGGAATAATGAAAAGAGGAGAACAATGCTCAAACAATGAGTGCTGGAGAGAGACTGAGGATTTGTGAAATGGCGGGAGGCTACATCAGGGTATGCCTACTCACTTTTTTTTTATCCATGGTTGTTTGAACGTGCAGATGTGAAACCCGAGGATAAAGAGGGCCAACTGTATATACAGGCAATCCCTGCATTACGAAAGTCCACAACCTGTAGTTATGATCCAACTCCTGTAAAGCCTATTATGTTAAAAATTCAAGGTACATACAATAGTTCATAATAACAAATGGGCACTACTTTGTGACGTGCATCAAAACATTATTGTTACTGTATTATTATGTTAAAGATGTTTTAGTGTATCTAGAAGTGTTTCTTTAATGTTTTTTATGCATAAAAAGTACACTATATACTATATACTAAGACAAAAGCATTTGACTAACTGACATTAGATACAAACCATACCTAACTGTTCTGACTTAAGTAAAAATTTCGCTTAAAGACAAATTCAGGAACAGGACTCATTTGAAACCTGGGGACTGAATATATATATATATACACACACAAACATGTCTATGTATATATACATGTATATATTACATATATATGTGTGTGCGTGCTATATTTGAATCTCCATCAACCATTAGTATCTATTTAAATGTCAGCTTGTAAGAAACTGAATTTTATAGTGTGTGAGAAATTAATCATAAGGTGTTAAGTTTTTTTAATCATGGGAAGCTCTGTCAATATTACTTAAAATTTAAAAATACATAACCTTTGAATCTACAAATCTGAATTGCACACAAATGATCAAGGGAAAAGCCCAAAAATGTCCAATGCAGTTTTGTAGTAGCAAAATTATTGGAGATCATCTAAATGCCTTTTAATAGGGAAATGTTTTAGTAAATTATGTATCTACATATCAGCCAATAAAAATAACATGATTTATATTGATAATACTGAAACGGAAGAATGGTCATGACATATGTTACATAAATGAAGCAAGTTATAGGATAACATATGTAATATAGTCTCATTTTTTGTTAAGCGTTAGAAATAGTGTTTGAATGTGCATAAAAAGACTCCAAAGGATATACATCAACCTTAAAAGTGCTTATATTTGTTGTTGTTGTTGTTAGATGCCTTTGAGGCAGTTCTGACTCATAGTGATCCTATGTACTACAAGAATAAATCTGCCTGGTCCCGTGCCATCTTCACAATTGTCGCTATGTTTGAACCCATTATTGCAGCCACTGTGTCAATCCATCTCATTGAGGGTCTTCCTCTTTTTTGCTGACCCTCTGCCAGGCATGATGTCCTTCTCCAGTGATTAGGCTCTCCTGATAACATGTCCAAAGTATGTAAGACGAAGTCTCACCATCTTCCCTTCTAAGGAGTACGCTGGCTGTACTTCTTCCAAGACAGATTTTTTTCTTCTTCTGGCAGTCCATGGTGTGTTCAGTATTCTTTGCCAACACCACAATTTGAAGGCATCCATTCTTATACTTGGTGAATGGGAATAAGGAGTAATTTAGGGCAACTGACTTTTTATTTCATATACTCCTATGCTGCTTGATTTCTTTTTTTTTTTTTTTTTTTACAATGACCATATATTCTTTATGTAGGACAACGAAAGCAATTACAATAATGGATGATTGAAATAAAGCACTTTTTAGCATAACATACCCAAATCTAGACATAAAATATCATTCTGAGAAGAAAAGTAGACTATTCTTTAAAACAGGGATCAATATCATCTGATGTCATTAAGAATTTCAAAGGGGTCAGGGAAGTTAGATTTATATATCTCCAAGTAGCCACTGAGGGATAGCAGTAATGGCAAAGTTTATATGCTCTGATAGTAGCTAGTATTCTCTGGCTCCTAAATCTTTCTAAGGTATTCTCCTTCCTAAGATTTAATGCCAACATATAGCAAGTGGGAGACAGGAGTTGAGTGCTCCCAGCAAATGTTTGCTTATTATTGCTTCTTCAAACTTAGCAAGAATACAAATGATACTTTTTGTTGGTAAAACATTGATTTGGAAAAAAAAAGAGGAAGCCATAGGTAAAATGAGTGGAGGACTATAGCTTTAAATGAATTAAGATTACGGAAAGCAGTTCCCTAAATCCAGCTTGTTCGGTACATCATGATGTATAGTGTTCAGAAATCGACCACAATCCTTGATATTATCAAATAACTAACAGATTACGCCAGTCTGCGTCTCCTAAAACCCTCTTGGGGGCCAAAATCACCCAGTTTGTTGGTCACATAGCTATATAGCTCTGTTACGTAACAGCCAAACTCCATTTTTTTCTGTGCTATTTATATGTGCCCACTGGGTAGTAAAGCAGCCCTGGTGCTGCAGTGGTTAAGTGCTTGGCTGGTAACCAAAAGGTTGGCAGTTCAAACCCACTCAGTGGCTGTGCAGGAGAAAGATCTGGTAGTCTGCTTCTGTAAAGATTAGAGCCAAGAAAACTCTGTGGTGCAATTCGACTCTGTTACAAGGGGTCACGATGAGTCTGAATCAGCTCAACGGCACTCAACAATAACACCACCACCAACAACTGGATTACTCTTTGCAAAACTACAACTTTCATGGACAGCTTGGTCTTTAAGATTTCAGCGGATGGATAAATATTCAACCTGAGCTGTTTTAAAAATATTGCAAACAAGGGGAAAAAATCCATATCACATAGAAATGAGACTATTCTAAAATTTCCTTTTGGAGTTTCTAGTCACAGTGTTGTAGGATAGCATGGTTAAGTACCAAAAATTGAATACTTTCTTAAATCAAATGGGGTTTCCTAATCAGAAGAGAAAGCCTCCTGGCACTCAGCTGCAGGCGTGTGATACTGCAGGCCTTCTCTAAGTGCGCATCTCACATTCAGAGTGGCTTCTCCACGCCTGTCAAGTGAACTGAACCCCCTGATTGTCTCTGCCTGGGACAGTGATCCATTTCTAATGTATGAGGCTACAGTTTTTGAACTCATAAACTGTAAACTGTATTAAATAAACTGCCTCTGATTGATGAGTGCTGCTCTCATAGGCTAATTTCTCATCTAAACAGTGATATGAAAATTCTTGCTGAAGGGTTGGTGACAGGACTAAACAGGGGGTAATAGCAGACTTAATCAAGAAAGACAAATGGGATTCATTAACAACTGGCACTCAGCAGAAAGTCTTCAGAGACTTCTCAGCGCAATATTACTGGTTCAATTGAAAATAATTGCATGCCACTTTTATCACTGAATGCAGAACAAGCCCGATGAAAAATTCTATTGATGATATTAAGTAGAATTCAAATTTAGATTGAATTTTGTGCTGGGCTGCCTATCTTTTGATGAGAGGAAAGGGGGAAAAAATCTGGGTGTCATGCTGGGATTTGTTCTCCGGTTGATCAGTTTTTCCACATTGTTCATTCTACCCTGGTATTTTAATCAGCTGGGTCATGCCCTGACTGGCAGGGAGGACTCTATCAGAGGCATCTGGTCTCTGGCTGGCTTCAGAATTGCACATGGTCCATTTTTGTCCAAGTTCGTGGAGCTCCGCTTCCAGTAACTGCCTTATCTTACTGAGCTTTTTAGAGTTGGTTTGTGTGGTCGAGATGGCTAGCTCTCTACCAAAATTCATGCTCCTGTTCCACAGTATGGAGAGTTTGCTGGAACTTCCCTTCCAAATCAGGAACTGTATTTCCCAATCCTCTGTTTTTAGTAGGGGAACTGTACCAGTTCTTGCCAGTGATTTGTGGGCCAAAGTAATGCATGCCATTTCCAAGCCTGTCTCATAAAACCATCCCACTCAGTCTTTCACCTCTCTTTTCCCAGTCTGTCAATCAGATTTAGAGAATCCAGCAGATCCAATGCATTTCTAAATGGTAGAGACATAAAACAGAAGAAACATGAGTCATGCTTGAGAAGAACAGTGGATTTTATATGAGGAAGAAATAGTTCTCACTTGTCTTAAGTCACTGAGAATAAGGGGTTTATTCTTTACAGTATCTAGCTCTACTCTGATTGATGCCACGAGTTTTATGACTGCCCTCTTACCTGTTTGCTTTAGTGACCTTACTTCTTTTTTTTTCCCCTGAACATTTTATTGCTTTAGGTGAAAATTTACATAGTTTCTCATTCAATAACTTATACACAAATTGTTCCATGACATGGGCTGCCATTCATTCCCACAATGTGTCAGCCCTCTCCCCTTTTCCACCCTGGGTACCCTGTTTCCCTTAGCCTGGTTTCCCTATCCCTTCCTGCCTTCTTAACTTTGCTTTTGGGCAAATGTTATCCTTTTGGTCTTGTATAGTTGATTTTTCTAAGGAGCACATTCCTTGTGGGTATTATTGTTTATTTTATAGGCCTGTTTATTATTTCACGGCAGAAAGATATGACAGTCTGCTTCTTAAAGATTTACATGCTTGGAAACCCTATGGGGCAGTTCTACTCTATCCTATAGGGTTGCTATGAGTTGGAATTGATTTGATTTTTTTGTGGTTTTGGTCTATTATTTGGCTGCTAGGTGATCTCCAAGAGTGGCTTCAGCTCCATGCTAGAAGAGTGTTGTAGGGCTATAGCCTCAGTGGTTCCTCTGTCTCTATCAGACCAGTAAGTCTGGTCTTTTTTGTGAATTTAGATTTTGTTCTACATTTTTCTCCCACTCTAACTAGGGCTGTTTATTGTGTTCCTGGTCAGAACAATTGGTGGTAATAGCCGGGCACCATCTAGTTCTTCTGGTCTCAGGTTAGTGGAGGCTGTGGTTGCTGTGGGCCATTAGTCCTTTGGACTAATTCTTTCCTTGAGTCTTTGGTTTTCTTCATTTTTCTTTGCTCTAAATGGGAAGAGACCAATAATTGTATCTTAGATGACCATTTTCAAGCTTTTAAGATCACAGATGCTACTCATTATAGTAGAATATAAAATACTACCTTTATGACTATGTTATGCCAGTCGACCTAGATGTCCCCTGAGGCTACGGTCCTCAGCCCTCAATCTCAATATCTCAGTTCTGTGAAGTGTTTGGTTATGTCTAAGGAGTTTCCATAACTATGCCCCTATGAGCTCTCTTATATATATGAATATACACACAATACATACAAATATGTATGTAGAAATGTCCACAACCATACGTATATATGCTCCAGGCTGTACTCCTGTATGACCTCCCACACTTATCTAGCATACATATCTACCTATGTATATACTCCTAAATTATTGTTTGTTATTACTATTGTTGCAGAATTGTATATACTATTTACCATAAACGAAAAAGAAACCAAACTGATTCATTGGGACCCTAAAGGATAGAGTAGAACTGCCCCATAGGGTTTCCAAGGAGCACCTCGTGGATTTGCTCAGCCAACCATTTGGTTAGCAGCCGTAGCTCTTAACTGCTACGCCACCAGGGTTTCCTGAGTATTTACCATGGTTGCCATTTATTGCGTATTTCTCAGTGTCTTCCTTTGCCTTGGAGTGACCTTACTTCTTAACTGATTTCCTTTGCTTTTGATTTTGTGTATAGGTGGGCTTTAAGTCAAGTACTCTTCTGGCTTCGGTTTGTGAACTCTAAGCCCCAGTTTTGAATAAAGGTTTCCTACTGGCCTGCTCCTGCCCCTCTCCCAGTCTCATTCTCAAATAACAGATACAATGCATGGTCCTTTACTCAGTCTGGCAAAGAGAAGATAAGATCAGACACACATAGTCAAAGCCAATTGACTTCTTACTGTCAAGTGCTCCCAAGATTAGCATCGAGAGATTATTTACTCATTTTATGAGGACAACTGTTGTCTCAAGCCACCGATCCGGGCAGACTGAGAAGTAAATATTGTGGCCTGAAGGCGTAAATGTTGCTTAAACGTCTGTCCTATGAGCTGCACTTCTGGGGGTGTTGGGCTAATAAGAGTTGGGCCACTCTGGGGACCTGACTGTGACAGATGTTGTTATGACCCCACCCATATTCCTTTTGTTTTTATCATTCCAATACAGGTCATTGGCCTCTACTGCCAGTTCCTGCTACTCTCCTAGTGATGTGTTTTATCTTGGCAGGTCTAAAGTGCCCTTAGGGGCAGACTTCAGCCCATGACAAATGGCAGTTAGAGGATAAATAACTCAGCCTTCTTGCCACTCAGAAGGGGATAACTCTGAGTCATGTCCTACATTGTCTCCCACAGATCCCTAGTGAGATTGAGCCTAAATTTCTACTTGACTATAAAAAAACAAAACAAACAAACAAACAAAAAACAGTTGCCATTGAGTGGACTCCAATTTATGGCGACCCCATGTGTGTCAGAGTAGAATTGTGCTACATAGGATTTTCAACGGCTGGCTTTTTGAAAATATATCACCAGGTCTTTCTTCTGAGGAATCAATGGGTGAACTCAAACCTCCAACCTTTCTGTTGGTAGCCAAGCACGTTAGCTGTTTGTACCACCCAGGGACTTCACTCAGCTATGACATACCCTTAATCATCTTCCCTCCCTTCTTTGTTTGACTACCCCACTCCCCAACTGGTGCATCCTAGGATTGTTGTTGTTGTTAGGTGATATTGAGTCAATTCTAACTGATAGTGACCCCATGTGACAGAGTAGAAACTGCCCCATAAAGCTTTCTGGACTGTAATCTTTATGGGAGCAGATCACCAGATCTTTTCTCCCACAAAGCCTCTGGGTGGGTTTGAACTGACAGCGCTTAACTGTTGCTGCACCAGGACTCCTTATCCTAGTATTATTAACCAAATAAACTTCTTGCATTCACATCATTGTCTCTAGATTTGCTTTTGGAGAATCTAACCTGACATGCTTCATTTTTAGGGATTATAATGTCATTTGTTTTAAACATCAGCAAGTCAGTTGATAAGTAGTATCTGCTGATCTCTGATGTAGTAAATTACATTTTGGTACATGGGATAAGTCAAAACAACTTTTCAATATATAAATCAGTTTGATGCATTAAAGCCAGTAAAAGCTGATGACTGTATATAAAAAATAATCATTTGGGGAACTTGGATTCTGGATGAGCTGTTATCACAGATAAGTTTCACCGAATTGAAGCAACTTCAGAAGTGTGGTGAGCCCATCCCTCCTCTCTGCTTTCTTTCTGAGGGTTCAACTGGATTGCTTTAGATGTTCCACCATGAGGGTATTATGGCCACTCTACAATTGGGGATGAAAATTTTCATCCAAAGAACAGCTTACCTGCACCTGGCAGGTGCAGTGACCTGGTGCCTGCTTCAGAAACAGTAGCTCTTACTGCCAGCTCTGCTTTACTATGGTCCTGCTTGCATGTTAGCACAAATCCTATAGCCCAATGGGTATGCCAGTGTAGTTGAAGTAGGAGTTTTATCCTTCCTACATTCTCTAGCAGCTGCTCCTCACACCAAATAAACACACAGTCTTAGTAAAAAATGTGTGCTTGCTAGGATACTACATCTTCAAGGCACTCAAAATGAATAGAAGAGCAAGTGAAACCATTAGGCTTGGTACGCAGTGCAGCTTCAACTCAAGTCCGTCTCTCCATCCACTTCCTTTTAGACTGCTGCCACAAAGTCCTTCCTAAATAGAAATTCTGAAGCTGCTCAGCTCTAGCTACAAACAGGGCTACAGTATGAGCAAGTGGCAAGGCCCACCTAATCATTCTCTCTTTCCTTGACTTCATGCAACCTGCAAGATCTCTACTTGTGCTTTCATCTTTCCCTCCCCCAGCACTTTCCTGGCTTCCTCTGAAACTTTAAGGAAACAATATTTCCCGCGCCTTTCCCTATTTCTAGACAATTGCCAGATTAAAAAAATTGGCCCTATATAATTCTAGCTAGAAGATAACACAACCCTTTAAACTTTCAGCAAAAACAGGTGACAGAATGCACATCTCTGCCCTTCAGATACCTAAGGTGGCTCTAGCCTTCACCTCTCAGCTTGCCTTCTCTAGGATCCATAATAATGAGGAAGCTGAGTGAAGATCACAACCTTGAGGGTAAACTGCCAAACATCTGTCAACACTTACTGATGCCTGTGTTATTGTCCTGAAGTGTTTCTTCAGGTTTTGAAGAGCGATGTGAGAGAGCCCTCCTGCACTGAGTCTGGCCCAAGTTGTTGGAAGGGACACTTTTCAGGATAGCAATGCATTTCATTCCCTGTAGCAAAGGTTTAGCAGATCTCTCCTGATGAAAGCCACTGAGAAAAGGCTTGAAAATTCACCTAAAGCTATAGAAACATGGGACAGGTGCTAATTGAAGCAGGAGAACCTGTGTTTCTAGCCAACTTTTTAGAAATACGAAAAAGAACTCAGAATGTGATCAAAGAATCATTGTAGCTGCTACGGGAGAAACAGCGTATTTATTGTATATGTTTCCCACATGTATCTATATTCATTTATTGATATAAATCGTGGCACACTACACACAGTTATGTATACTGTTTATTCATTTAGTATTTAAATTTGGCTACCATTCCATACATCACTTTATAGGACAGTCTTGTTCTATATCTGTTGCCGTCACATCAATTCTGACTCATAGCAACCATATAGGACAGAGTAGAACTGCCCCACAGAGTTTCCAAGGAATGCCTGGTGGATTCTAATTGCCGACTTTTTGGTTAGCAGCCGTAGCACTTAACCACTACATTACCAGGGTTTCCTGTTCTATATAAAGTGTTTATAAATAGGGTTTTTTCTTTCCGAAGTCAGAGAGTATACACATCTTCAGTTTTATTAGTGATTGTCAAGTTGTTCTCCAAAGCAATTATACCAATTACATTCCCACCAGTGGTTTGTAACAGTTCCCTTTTCTTCACATTCTTTCCAACACTTGTCATTACTAGCAGACTAATGATTGCTTAAGTAATGAGTATAAAATAGTACCTCCCCTTTTTTATTTTTAAAATTTTTATTATGCTTTAAGTGAAAGTTTACAAATCAAGTCAGTCTCCCACACAAAAACTTATATACACTTTGCTACATACTCCCAATTACTCTCCCCTAATGAGCCCACTCTCTCTTTTTGTGTCCATTTCACCAGCTTCTAACCCCCTCCACCCTCTCATCTCCCCTCCAGGAAGGGGATGCCAACATAGTCTCAAGTGTCCACCTGATCAAAGAAGCTCACTCCTCACCAGCATCTCTCTCCAACCCATTGTCCAGTCCAATCCATGTCTGAAGAGTTGGCTTCAGGAATGGTTCCTGTCCTGGGCCAACAGAAGGTCTGGGGGCCATGACCACCAGGGTCCTTCTAGTCTAAGTCAGACCATTAAGCCTGGTCTTTTAATGAGAATTTGGGGTCTGCATCCCACTGCTCTCCTGCTCCCTCAGGGGTTCTCTGTTGTGTTCCCTGTCAGGACAGTCATCAGTTGCAGCTGGGCACCATCTAGCTCTTCTGGTCTCTGGGTGATGTAGTCTTTGGTTTATGTGGCCCTTTCTGTCTCTTGGGCTCGTAATTACCTTGTGTCCTTGGTGTTCTTCATTCTCCTTTGATCCAGGTGGATTGAGATCAATTGATGTATCTTTTTTTTTTTTTAGATGGCTGCTTGCTAGTGTTTAAGACCCCAGACACCACTCTTCAAAGTGGGATGCAGAATGTATAAATAGAGTTTTTAATGTTACATAAAAGATTACATCAAGCTCTAGATTTGTTAGATATAATGGTTATTCCTATAGCTAGGCATACTACAGCTTCAAGCCAACATAACGATTTTCAAATATATATATTTTCTAAAGCAACCCCAAATTTAAGTAAATATAAGAATTTAATGGTTATAGTATAATGTGAAAACTGTTAAAATATAGTGTTTCTTGCAAAAGAGATGTTTAGAACCCAAATTATTGTGACCAGTAATAATAGGTGTACACAATATTTAGAACTGGTCATTAGTAAGAAATCACAAGTAATTAAAGTGAGTTAACATGATTTAAGCAGAATTCCCTAATCTATTAATAGGTCTTTGTGTCTGCTCAATGTGACTAAAGAGTTTGCATTAGAAATTTGATATTATTTACCTGAAATGGCAAATGTAACCTACAATGTTGAGTTTTGATTTTTTCCTGTTTTTTTCCTATTCCTGTGTTTTGCTGTAGTAAAACAACAATTATTAAAAGTTTTTGAGTGCGTAATATGCTATTTTTCGCCATATTTTTTCCATACACATACTGATTTTTTTAAGGTGCCCTGGCGGCACAGTGGTTAAAGTGCTCAGCTGTGAACCAAAAGGTCATCAGGTTGAACCCACTAGCTGCTCTGTGGGAGAAAGATGAGGCGGTCGGCTTCCATAAAGGTTACAGCCTTGGAGGTGGGGCCAAGATGGCGGAACAGACAGATGCTTCTGTCATGCCCCCTTACAACAAAGACCAAAAAAAAACAAGTGAAACAAGTATATTTATGATAAGCTAGGAGCGCTAAACATCAAAGGCAAAGTTAGAAAATGAACTGAGCGGCAGGGTGAGGAAGACACAGTTCAGAATTGCAGAGGAGTTACAGGACATGAATCGCTGGAAGCCCTCAGGCACCATTTCCAGGAGAAGCTACAGTGAGCTGGTACTAGCTTTTAGCCACAGTTTCCTAAGGGAGGAGCAGCCAGCTACACAGCCTACACACACCTCCAGAACCAGAGAAGAATGGTGCTCCCGGCAAAAGCTAAGTGCTTGTGTATATTTTTACCAAACCCCCACCCCCCGCCCCCAAGCCAGCTTCAGTGGCTGTTGATTTCCCTGGGCCTGAGATAGTCCCTGTTGAGCACCTAAAGCCATCCTCCTGGCCTTGGAGAAGGAATAAATGTGCAGTTGGGATAAAAGATAATTTGTCAGCTCCACTAACCTGGGGAGCTCAGGAAAGAATTGGCTCCTGTCCAGGCATAAACAGTCCAAGGATTTTGAGTTACCTTCCCCGCTGCATAGAAACGTGTGGGCCTATTTCAGGAGAACAGGCCCTTGCTGGCAGATTACAACTGTTTCAGCTGTGTGGTTGAGATGTGGGTGTTTGATGTTTGACACAGGTTTGTCTATTAAACAGGGCCCTCACCTACCCACATCAGGGACCTAAGGATTGGTGGCTCCACTCAGGTCACCCAGACACCCATGACAGGGGTCCAAGGATAATTGGTACCTCCCAGTCCTTACAACCAAAAACTCTGGGTGCCCATGGTCTGTCTGCAGAACCCACACACCTGTATGCTCTAGGGAAGAGGGTAATGCTTTCCTCAGAGATACCTGGGGGATGATTCTCACCTCCCAGCCTTGTTCAGAGCATGACCTCCTGCTGCAACCAGATACCAGTACCTACACCAATCACTCCTTCCCATCTAAAACTGTAGGACAGAGCCTGTACCACACACTTGATGAGCAGCTACCTGGACACCTCAGCTGAATCGATATAAGAAAAGTGAAAGGACTCCTAGACTGATATCCCTGATAACAGCTCTAGCCATCTGGTGACAGGACGTCAGAGCTTCAAAGGTGAAAATAATTAAACTAGCTCACCCAAGCAACCCATTTGGGCATATCAAAACAAAACAAAGCAAGAAGCTAGGATACAGTAAGCAAACATAAAATAAACTAATACAATAACTTATAGATGGCTTGGAGACAACAGTCAGTATCAAATCACATAAAGAAACAGACCATGATCACTTCAGCAAGGTCTCAAAACAAAGAATCAAGGGATCTTCTAGATGAAAGTCCTTTCTTGGAATTACTGGATGAAGAATACAAAAGATTAATACACAGAACTCTTCGAGACATCAGGCAATATGCGGACCAAGCCAAGGAACACACACATAAAGCAGCTGAAGAAATTAAAAAAGGTTATTCAGGAACATAATGAAAAATTTAATAAGTTGGAAAAATCCATAAAATCCATAGACAGACAGTAATCATAAATTCAGAAAATTAACAATAAAATTACAGAATTAAACCATTCAATAGAAAGTCAGAGGAGCAGAACTGATCAAGGAGAAGGCAGAATTGGTGAACTTGATGATGAAGCATTTGGCACCAAAATATTTGAAGAAAAATCAGATAAGAGAATTAAAAAAATGAGGAAACCTTAAGGATCATGTGGGAATCTATCAAGAGAAATAAGCTAAGAGCGACTGGAGTACCCGAACAGGTAGGGATAACAGAAAATACAGAGAGAATTGTTGAAGATTTGTTGGCAGAAAACTTCCCTGATACCATGAAAGATATCTATCCAAAATGCTCACTGAACTGCACATAAGGTAGATTTTAAAAGAAAGTCACCAAGACATATTACAATCAAACTTGCCAAAACCAAATATAAAGAAAGAATTTTAAGAGCAGCTAGGGATAAACAAAAAATCACCTACAAAGGAGAGTCTGTAAGATTAAGCTTGGAATATTCAGCAGAAACCATACAGGCAAGAAGGCAATTGGATGACTTATATAAAGAATTGAAGGAAAAAAACTGCCAGCCAAGAATCATATATCCAGCAAAACCATCCCTCAAATATGAAGGTGAAATTAGGACATTTTCAGATAACAGAAGTTTAGAGAATTCATAAAAACCAAACAAAAACTAAAAGAAATACTAAAGGGAGTTCTTTGGTTAGAGAATCAATAACATCAGGTATCAGCCCAAGACTAGAACACTGGGCACAGCAATCAGATGTCAACCCAGACAGGGAAATCATAAAAATAAATCAAGATAAAAAACACTTGAAACAAGGAAACAGTGATGTTACCATGTAAAAGAAGACAATATAAAAACAATAAAGAGGGACCAAGAAATGTAATCATAGATTTTTCATATGGAGAGGAAGACAAGGCAATATAAAAAAATAAAAGTTAGATTTAAATTTAGAAAAATAGGGGTAAATAATAAGGTAAACACAAAGGAGACAAACTGTCCTACACATCAAAATAAAATACAAGAAAAAAATAGAGACTCAGCAGAAACAAAGTCAACAACAACAAATAACAGGAAAAGACAATACATAAAGATAAACTAAACCCAAACCCAGTGCCATCGAGTCCATTCTGACTCATAGTGACCCTGTAGGGCAGAGTAGAACTGCCCCATAAAGTTTCCAAGGAGTGCCTGGTGGATTCAAACTGCCAACCCTTTGGATAAACTACTCAGCACAAAAAAATAAGTGGGAAAAAGAACTGTCAACAACACACAAAAAAAGACATCAAAATGAAGGCACTGAATTGATACCTATCCATAATTACGATGAATGTAAATGGACTAAATGAACCAACAAAGAGACTGAGAGTGACAGAATGCATAAAAAACTACCATCTGTCTATATGCTGCCTACAAGAGACAAACCTTAGAGAAACAAACAAACTCAAACTCAAAGGATGGAAAAAAATATATCAAGCAAACAATAATCAAAAAAGAGCAGAAGTGGCAATATTAATTTCTGACAAAATAGACTTTAAAGTTAAATCCACAGAAAATGATACGGAAGAACACTATATAATGATTAAAGGGACTATATACCATGAGGATATAACCATATTAAATAATTATGCACACAATGACAGGGCTGCAAGATACACAAAACAACTCTATTGGCATTGAAAAGTGATATAGACAGCTCCACAATAATAGTAGGAGATTTCAACACACCACTTTGGGTGAAGGACAGGACATCCAGAAAGAAGCTCAATATAGACACAGAAGATCTAAGTGCCACAATCAACCAACTTGACCTTGTAAACATACACAGATGGGCAAAGAAGAAGTAAAAGTATCTCTATTTTCAGATGACATGATCTTATACACAGAAAACCCTAAGGAATCCTCAAGAAAACTACTGACACTAACAGAAGAGTTCAGCAGAGTATCAGGATATAAGATAAACATGCAAAAATCCGTTGGATTCCTCTACACCAACAAAAAGAACATCAAAGAGGAAATCACCAAATCAATACCATTTACAGTAACCCCAAGAAGATAAAATACTTAGGAATGAATCTTACCAGAGATGTAAAAGACCTATATAAGGAAAACTATAAGACATTACTGCAAGAAACCAAAAGAGACCTACATAAGTGGGAAAACATACCTTGCTCATGGATAGGAAGAATTAACATTGTAAAAACATCTATTCTACCAAAAGTGATCTATACATAGAATGCAATTCTGATCCAAATTCCAAGGGAATTTTTTAATGAGATGGAGAAACAAATCACCAACTTCATATGGAAGGGAAAGAAGCCCCGGATAAGTAAAGCATTACTGAAAAAGAAGAACAAAGTGGGAGCCTCACTCTACCTGATTTTAGAACATATTATACAGCCACAGTAGTCAAAACAGCCTGGTACTGGTACAACAACAGGCACATAGACCAATGGAACAGAACTGAGAACCCAGATATAAATCCATCCACATATGAGTAGTTGATATTTGACAAAGGCCCAAAGTCAGTTAAATGGGGAAAAGACAGTCTTTTTAACAAATGGTGCTGGCATAACTGGATATCTGTCTGCAAAAAAATGAAACAAGACCCATACCTCACACCATGCACAAAAACTAACTCAAAATGGATCAAAGACCTAAATATAAAATCTAAAACAATAAAGATCATGGAAGAAAAAATAGGGACAACATTAGGAGCCCTAATACACAGCATAAGCAGTATACAAAACATTACTAACAATGCGGAAGAAAAACTACATGACTGGGAGCTCCTAAAAATCAAACAGCTATGCTCATCCAAAGACTTCACCAAAGGAGTAAACAGATTACCTAGAGAGTGGGAAAAATTTTTAGCTATGACATTTCCGATCAGCACCTGTCTCTAAAATCTACATGATACTGCAAAAACTCAACTACAAAAAGACAACCCAATTACAAAACGGGCAAAAGATACGAACAGACACTTAACTAACAAAGACATCCAGGTTGCTAACAGATACATGAGGAAATGCTCACCATCATTAGCCATTAGAGAAATGCAAGTCACAACTATGAGATTCCATCTCACTCCAGCAACGTTGGCATTAATCCAAAAAATACAGAATAAAAAATGTTGGAGAGGTCGTGGAGAGACTGGAACACTTATACACTGCTGGTGGGAATGTAAAATGGTACAACCACTTTGGAAATCGATTTGGTGCTTCCTTAAAAAGCTAAAAACAGAACTACCATATGATCCAGGAATCCGGCTCCTTGGAATATATCCTAGAGAAATAAGAGTCTTTAGAAGAACAGATACATGCACAGCTATGTTCACGGCAGCACCGTTAACAATAGCAAAAAGATGGGAGCAACCAAGGTGCCCATCAACGGACGAATGGATAAATAAGTTATAGTATATTTACACAATGGAATACTATGCATCGATAAAGAGCAATGATGAATCTGTGAACCATTTCGTAACATGGAGGAATCTGGAAGGCATAATGCTGAGTGAAATTCAGTCAGTCACAAAAGGACAAATATTGTATAAGACCACTATTATAAGAACTTGAGAAATAGTTTAAACTGAGAATAAAATAGTCTTTGATGGTTATGAGGGGGGGAAGGAGGGAGCGAGGGAGAGAGGTATTCACTAATTAGATAGTAGATAAAAACTATTTTAGGTGAAGAGAAAGACAACACACAATACAGGAGAGGTCAGCACAACTGGACTAAAGCAAAAGCAAAGAATTTTCCTGAATAAACTGAACACTTCGAAGGGCAGGCAGCACAGCAGGGGTAGGAGTTTGGGGACCATAGTTTCAGGGGACATCTAAGTCAATTGGCATAATAAAATCTATTAAGAAAACATTCTGCATCCCACTTTGGAGAGTGGTGTCTGGGGCCTTAAACACTAGCAAGCAGCCATCTAAGATACATCAGTTGGTCTCAACCCACCTGGAGCAAAGGAGGATGAAGAACACCAAAGACACAAGGTAATTATGAGCCCAAGAGGCAGAAAGGACCACATAAACCAGAGACTACATCAGCCTGAGACCAGAAGAACTAAATGGTGGCTGGCTACAACTGATGACTGCCCTGACAAGGAACACAACAGAGAACCCCTGAGGGAGCAGGAGAGCAGTGGGATGCAGACCCCAAATTTTTGTAAAAAGACCAGATTTAATGGTCTGACTGAGACTAGAAGCACCCTGGTGGTCATGGTCCCCAGACCTTCTCTTAGCCCAATACAAGAACCATTCCCAAAGCCAACTCTTCAGACAGGGATTGGACTGGACAATGGGATAGAAAACGATACTGGAGAAGAATGAACTTCTTGGATCAAGTAGACACATGAGACTATGTTGGCATCTCCTGTCTGGAGGGAAGATGAGAGTGCAAAGGGGGTCAGAAGCTTGCTGAATGGACACTAAAAGAGAGAGTGGAGGGAAGGAGTGTGCTGTCTCATTAGGGGGAGAGCAATTAGGAGTATATAGCAAGGTGTATATAAATTTTTGCATGAGAGACTGACTTGATTTGTAAACTTTCACTTAAAGCACTAGATAGATAGATAGATAGATAGATAGATAGATAGATAGATAGATAGATAGATAGATAGATAGATAGATAGATAGATAGATAGATAGATAGATAGATAGATAGATAGATTAGATAGATAGATTAGATGGATGGATGGATGGATGGATGGATGGATGGATGGATGGATGGGTGGGTGGGTGGGTGGGTGGGTGGGTGGGTGGATGGATGGATGGATAGATAGACAGACAGACTGAGTGATTACATCCTTGGAAGCCCTATGGGCCAGTTCTACTCTGTCCTACAGGGTCGCTGTAAGTTAGAATTGACTTGAAGGCAGTGGATTTTTTTTTTTAATATTGATATTTTATCACGGAACAACCTAAAAAGATGATTTCTATTAATATGTGTGCATGCATATTTTTTACCCAACAGATCCTCAGCTGCTGTGAGCTGAAGTAGTGTTTGTCCTTGTGGACTGGGCCCAGCAACATGCACCGTGTCTTGCATATCATAGACCTAGAAAATAAATGGTGGTTGAATTGAATCATGGTTAATTTGATATTAAAAATCATTCCTTATTCATTTCTTCCTTGTAGCTTCTAGGCACCCAAAAAAAAAAAAGAGTGAGGAAAGAAGGAAATATGAAGTTTCCATTGAGGGTTTCTGGTCATAATACATGACAGTGACAAACTGCATGAAACATGGTGTAAAAATCAAAAACCACCTCACAGTGGTCACTAAACAGAAGTAAAATCCGAACTTTTTACATTAATTCTAGGTCTTCCCCCTTGTTTTGAAAAATTGACAACCTTACTTAAAAGTTTGACCTTTCTAGCATGGTAGAAACTACCTGGAAGATAGGTGACTAAAAGTGCTAAAAATAACCTTGGCACTGGAGAATAGAAAAAGAATTCACTGGGTTGGGGAACCACGAAAGCAGAGGGATGGTGGCTGGGACCACAAAGCGATAAGCAAATGCCCATGTAGAAAACACCCCTTCTTTGTCTGCAACTACCACTTTGGGGAAGTATAGCTCGGTCCTTAAAAACAGATAACGCTTAGGTTTCAGCTCCCATGACTTGTTAGCTCTATGACCTTAACAAAGTTATTTAATCATTTAGTTTCCTTATATGTAAATTGGGGATAGTCATAGTATCTACTTATTAATTGCAAGGATTAAATTAGATAATCCATGTCAATCATCTAGCTGTTCATTAGTGTTATCTCATCAGTGTTAAAAAAAAAAAAAAAAAAGCCAAACCCATTGCCGTTGAGTCGATTCCAACTTATAGTGACCCTATATCACAGAGCAGAACTGCCTCATAGGGTTTCCAAGGAGTCCCTGGTAGATTCGAACTGCCAACCTTTTGGTTAGCAGCCTTAGCTCTTAGCCACTATGCCACTAGGGTTTCCTCATTAGTTTTAGACATTGTTATTACCCATTCTATAAACCACATTCTATAGAAGGCAGTGAAGTATTTGTCCTTTTGAGCATATTCTCAGCCAGGCTGTAGGATAGCCTCTTTCTACAGCATTCCAACTGCCTACAGGAAGGTAGTTGCCCAAACACAAGCCTTAGGGCAGAGAAAGATGAATGATTGCCTTTCCAAAAGGAAATTGGATCCTCCTTCTCCAAAAAAAAAAAAAAAAATTCCCATGAAAGCACAGTACGTAATGCCAAGAAGGCCTCGGATGCTGTCAGTGAAAGCAAGGGTATATAATGACAGGTTCAAGATAAGTAATTTTAAAGCAACATGCAAAAGGGTCATCAGGACCTCTAAAAATGAATTCCTAGGCTTCCCAGTACGCTATGCTGACCTTCTCTGGGAGATGTAGTTGTTAAAAGCAAACGTCAACATCTGTTCTACCCTTGTGGAATGACAGCAGCAATAGCATAAATGTGATAAAGAACACTTAAAGCTGCAACTGGTTAAGTCTTTCCTTCTCTGCTAACACACCTGGCAGACAGTAATGCCAGCCAATGCATGGGGAGGAAGGAACATGTTTTAGGGAGAGTATTGACTTGAGTCCCCTGGGTTGTACTATCCCCAGAAGGGATGCTTATGAGAATACTTCATAAGAGTATAGGTTCCAAGGCTGTCAAATTAGGGGGTCATTCATTACCAGTGGAACTTGGAAATAATCAACTGGGAATTAGAGTTGGATGATGTTAAGCATATGCAGAAATGTAGAAGGAGGGGGAGGGTTAGCAATAGAGACATCTGGCAGTGAGGACAGATAAGAACTAAGAGGTCACAAACAGTGATTCTGCTACACCTGACTTGCAAAAGGCAGTTCCTAAAAGGAGTGTGGTTCAGTGCTAGAATTCTTAACTTCCATGCAGGAGACACCAGTCTGATTCCCCACCAACGCACCCCATGTGTAGCCCATACCCATCTGTCAGTGGAAGCTTGCATGTTGCTATCATGCTGAACAGGTTTCAGTGGAGCTTCCAGATTAAGATGTACTAGGAAGAAAGGACTGGCAATCTACTTCCCAAAAATCAGCCAATGATCTTCAACTGATGATGGGGATTGTGCAAGACTTGGCAGTATTTCATTCTATTGTGCATGGTGTTGCCACGAGTCTGGGCCTGACTTGACAGCAGCTAATCAAAGCAACAACAAAAGCGGTGTGCCAAACTGAGTAGGGATAGGCTAATTGTTAGAGATTGCCCAGTAATGCTTCCAAACTTTGGATACTATATAGCAGAGTGTCTTAATCATCTAGTGCTGTTATAACAGAAATACCACAAGTGGATGGCTTTAAAAAGAGAAATTTATTCTTTCACAGTCTAGTAGGCTACAAGTCCAAATTCAGGGCATCAGCTCCCGGGGAAGTCTTTCTCTCTAGGTTGGTTCTGGAGGAAGGTTCTTGTCATCAGTCCTTCCTTGATCTGGAAGCTTCTCCGCACAGGAACCTTAGGTCCAAAGGATGTGCTCTGCTCCTGGCATTGCATTCTTGGTGATATGAGGTCCCCCCATCTCTCTGCTCACTTATCTCTTTTATATCTCAAAAGAGATTGGCTTAAGACACTGTCTAATCTTATAGATCTCATCAATATAACTGCCAGTAATCCATCTCATTAATATGAAAGGAATAGGATTTACAACACATAGGGAAATCGTATCAGATAACAAAATGGTAGACAATCATACAATACTGGGAATCACGACCTAGCCAAGTTGACAGACACTTTTTGGGGGTCCAATTCAATCCATGACACATGCTTAAAGGATAGATGAATGTTTCCTCTCCCCAGAGACTCTGCTAGAGTGTTCCCCGAGACTGAACATTTACTCCTTCAGATGCTTCCCACTTGGTAAATGAATGACAGGTACCGCACCCTTTCAGCTTTACCTGGGCTGATATCTAACATGTATCATTTCCTTCTCCCCTCAATTTTCCATTGTCAAATCATCCATTAAATTGGATTGAACCTGCCTAAGCCAGCCTGTCTTGGAGTGCTTAAGGGAGATTACTTTGAAAGGAACAAGACCTTGGCTGTCAGACAGGTTAGCACAAGCTCTCACTGCTCAGGTTCTCACCTCGCAGAAGTCCTGTGACATCACAAAGTGCTCCAGCAGTCTAGCTTGCTCCCCTCCCCAGCTCTTCTCTCCTTCACTTCAAAACTGTGATTACCCTGTTTTCTAGCCTCAAGACTTTTTTTTTTTAGACCAAGGGCGGTAGTACAGGGAATGGGGTAGAAAGCAGGAAATGTGAGCTGTCCTTTGACATTTTATGTAACCTTTTGAGATAATTTTCCCAACAGGTGTTAGACAATTGGGGGAAGAATTTTAACCATGAAGTCTCAACTCATGTTTCCATCAAAAATCATTTGTTTGAAAATTAGAAAAGGAAAGTCACACAAAACTCAAGCTGAATTAGCTTCTTGTTTTGTAGAGGCAACTGAAACACATATTCCTTGTACCGATCACTTTCCAAGGGAAGGTGTCTCCTCACCCAGGGCGCTATGGCAGCATCGTCAGTAAGCATGAAAAGCATGCCGACTTCAGTGAAATGGGATGCTGGCAGCTTTTGTGATCTGTCCTGGATCACACTCCATGTGGGTGACAGAGCTGTTGAGCTTCACACAGGAGCCCATAGCCATCAGGATCTGAGAGCTGGAAGGAATTGGTAGGAAGGCCTAGGGCAGACAGTCTCAATGAACTAGATGGTGCACCTCAGTGTCCTAGTCCTGGTTTGGGTCTAGAAAAACCCTGTTTGGGAATTCATCTGTAATTGTGTCTTTTTTTTTTTTTAAACAGATTGTTATTGTAGCTCCATATAGGCTGAAGAGGTGATGCTTAGCTTCTCTTGTCTCAAATTCAAACTTCAAATTCATAACAGACACAAATTACTCTGTAGTTCCTTACATTTGCCATGCCCTTTAAAGCTAGTTTTTACAATTCACTCTGCAAACTAAACCTTAATGATATTTTTAATATGGCCTAATGTGTGTTTGATCTTTCTTGCTGTTGTTAGATGCTGTCGAGTTTGTTCTGACTCAAAGCACTGTCTTGGTCATCTAGTGCTGCTGTTACAGAAATACCAGAAGTGGATAGCTTTAACAAAGAGAAATTTATTCTGTCACTGCCTAGTAGGCTACAAGTCCAAATTCAGGGCATTGGCTCCAGGGGAAGGCTTTGTCTCTCTGTTGGCTCTGGAGGAAGGTCCTTGTCATAAGTCTTCCCTTGGTCTGGGAGCATCTCAGCGCAGGAACCTCTGGTCTAAAGGAGGCACTCTGCCCCTGGTGCTGGTTTCTTGGTGGTATGAGGTTCCCATGTCTCTCTGCTAGCTTCTCACTTTTATATCTCAAAAGAGATTGGCTTAAGACACTGCCTAATCTTTTAGACTTCATCAATATAATTGCTGCTAATCCATCTTATTAAATCAAAGTGAAAGGATTTACAACATATAGGGAAATCACATCAGAAGATAAAATGGTAGACAATCATACAAGGGAATCATGACCTAGCCAAGTTGACAGATATTTTTTGAGGCACAATTCAATCCATGACAGTGACCCTATATACAACAGAACAAAACACTGCACAGTCCTGTGCCATCCCCACAACTGTTGATATGCTTGAGCCCATTGTTGTAGTCACTTTGGTGTCAATCCATCTCATTGAGGGTCTCCCTCTTTTTAGCTGTCCCTCTACTTTACCAAGCATGATGTCCTTCTCCAGGGACTGATATAACATGTCCAAAGTATGTGAGATGAAGTCTCACCATCCTTGCTTCTGAAGAGCATTCTGACTGTACTTCTTCCAAGACAGTTTTTTTCCTTCTTCTGGCAGTCCCTGGTATATTCAATATTCTTTTCCAACACCATAATTCAAAGGCATCAGTTCTTCTTAGGTCTTCCTTATTCATTGTCCAGCTTTCACATGCATACAAGGCGATTGAAAATAGCATGGGTTCAGTCAGGTGCACCTTAGTCCTTAAAGTGACAGCAGATTTGCCCAATACAACGTGTCATTTAATTTCTTAACTGATACTTCCATGGGCTTTGATTGTGGATCTAAGGAAAATGAAATCCTTACAACTTCGATCTTTTCTCCATTTATCATGATGTTGCTTATTGGTCCAGTTGTGAGGATTTTTGTTTTCTTTATGTTTTTTTTTTTTATGTTTAGGTGTAATCCATACTGAAGGCTGTGGTGTTTGATTTTCATCAGTAAGTGCTTTGAATTCTCTTCACTTTCAGCAAGCAAGGTTGTGTCATCTGCATATCTGATGTTGTTCGTGAGTCTTCTTCCAATCCTGAGGCCCCTTTCTTGTTCATATATCCCAGCTTCTCAGATTATTTGCTCAGCATACAGATTGAAAAAGTATGGTGAAATGATACAACCCCGACACACACCAATTCCTTCCAACAATCATGCAGTATTCCCTTGTGCTGTTCAAATGACTGCCTCTTGGTATTTGTAGATGTTCCTCATGAGCACAATTAAGTGTTCTGGAATTCACATTCTTCAGAATGTTATACATAATTTGTTATGATCCACAAGTTGAAGGTCTTTGCATAGTCAATAAAACACAGGTAAACATCTTTCTGGTATTCTCTGCTTTCAGCCAGGATCCATCTGACATCAGCAATGATATCCCCACGTCCTTTTCTGAATGTTTGATCTTGTTACCTTAATTTGTTCACCCTTTCCCACTGCCTTCAGACTCTCAATATCTCTCATTTGTTTCTTGACATGGTCTTCTAACTGGTCAGTGCCTATACCAACAAACTTGCCCCTTCATATTGCCTTCTGTAATGCTGAAAATGACATCTTTCTCCAAAAAGAAAGTTGATCATGTCATTTTTTATTTTAAATCCTTCAGTGCCTCCCCATTGCTTATTGTCCACTCTTCTGGAGTCCCTTTAAATGAATTCCATATGTTAGTGTAAGCCAGCTTGGGGGGTCCATGAAAAGTAACCATGAGTTTCTTTATTGAACTTTGTGAATCCCTCCATGGTCTCTCCTTGCATCTGCTTCTTGAATTTTCTGGAATTGTCAGCTTCTACTTTGAGTCCTTGTTTGGCCCTCACTTCGTCTCATCCTTTGAATTAACAATTCAATTTTAGATATATTAACCTGGGTGCACTGTTGGTGTTCCCCCATGGACATAACTTCCTGTATTTCATACTAGCTTCATGCACTACACAGTCATTCATTGATGCACTTAACAAATAGTATCAAACACTATATTAAGCATTGATGATAGAATGGTGAGTAATATACTTTGCTCAAACTTGAATTGATTACACTGTAGTAGAGAATAAATACAAATTTTATGATTATCAAAGGATATTCTCAGAGGAAGTGATGTCTATGCTGATAACTAAAGAATGACCAGAAGATAGTCAAAGAAGAAAGGAGTAAGAGTGTTCCATAGTGTACCAAGTTCCAGTGAGTGAGCTTTCCAAAAGCAGAAACTAGATTGGAAAGAATAAATGGCAAGAGATAAGGCTAGATAGCTAAGCAGCAAACAGATCATGAAGGGCCTATATACCACAAAGGGATAGGAATGCATTCTGAGGCCAACAGGGAATCACTGAAGCTTTTAAGCAGGGGCGACATCAATTAATTTGAATTTGAGGACCACTCCAGTTTTGTGTGTAGATTAATTTGGAGCAGGTAAGAGTGGAGGCAGGGATAACAGATAAGAGTAACCACTGTAGAGAGCACTGACAACGATTTAGACTGACCTCTTGGTATAAGGGCAGTTTTGATGGAAAGAAGTGTATGGATGTAACAGACATGTGGAGAGTCGAATTAAAAGTACTTGGTGGTTGATGAGAAATGGAGAGTTATAAATAATAATTACAAAGATCACAATGACTAACATTTCTTTAGCACCTTCATTTGCAAAGAACTTTTTAACTGCTTTACATACTTAATTTCAGTTCATCCTCACAAAATCTATGGGGTAGTTATTATTATCCTCATTTTTTCAGGTGAACAATCTCAGACAGGGAGGGTTACATCACTTGACCTAGCTCACACTGCTAAGAGGTGGAACTAGGATACAAACTCAGGCAGTGTGTCACCAGGGCTGCGTTCTTAATCACTATAGCAGACTGCCTCAGAAAGGTCAGCAATACCCATCTCAACCCTCAGGCAGGCTGGCTCACCTCTCCTTCAGTACCCACCAGGTTAGGCGAGGTATTGGATATTTACCAATGTGGCTGGAACATAGTTATTCAGTGCGAGAATGGTGAGTATATCTTAGGAAGACTCTAGCTATACCATTTCTAATTTTTCTTAGAATAGGTCATGTTCTTTTCAACCTATCAGGCTGTGCTAGAATTAGTGATGGTTTGGTTACAAGGAACAGACACTAACTTTATACCACCTCAAGTAACCATGAACCCAAATCAAGAAACCCAATTACCAGAAGTGCAGCTAAGCCTGGATGGGGAAATGAAAAATCAGAAACAACCTCTCATTCTTGCTTATGCTCTAAGGACCTTTGTCTGTTTTTCTTCCACCAAGTTAGTGATTTTCATGCTTCTTTCTATAAACAGATTATTTCTGCTCCTTTCAATGTGTGCACAGCTGGAAATGACTTCCAGTTTGAATCTACATGACCAGTGGCCATGGTCTTTACATCTCCTGACCTCTGTACTTCTTAGGTTGAATTTTAGAGAGAAGCTCATTGATTCATCTTGGACCAGGTGTACAGCTTTGGCCCCATCAGCTGTGGGCAGGGGCTGAATCACTTGGGACAAGCAAGACCACATAGAACCACCATTTCAGAAGGAGCTTAGTGTGGAGGAGGTATAGGCAAGGAGAGAAAGACTATGTTTGTTAGTCTAGTCTTGAATATTATTTTATTCTTCTGTGCTTCATGAGGCCAGAGACATGTTCTTAAAAAGACTACAGTATAAAGGACCTGGCAGGGTGCTGATGGATATGGTGATTTGGCCACAATTCTACTTTATGGTTTTACAGTGTTCCAGGTCTGACTTCTACATATACTATATTTTATAATCTCACATAGCTGTCCTCTTCTATCTATATTGTCATAGACTTAATTCAGTCCCTTATTATTTCCTACTGGATTACTGTGATAGCTCTATGACTAATCCCTCTGCCTTCAGCATCTCTTGGGTCTAGTCTTCCCTGTCCATCTTTCACACTGCTACCAAAGTGGCCTTTCTAGAACATCAACCAAATCATGTTGTATTTCTACAATTGAAAAAATCTTCATATAAAGGTCTAAGAGAATATGACATAAGAGGGAATTGCAATTTTTTCTACCTCCCTGCTTACCTTTTGTCTTAGTCTGGAGAGAAACACTAGAAAAGCTCAGTATCATCAGTCAGAACAAGGCCAGGGGCTGACTGCAGAAAAGACCATCAATTGCTCATATGCAAGTACAAGTTGAAGCTGAAGAAAATTAAAACAAGTTCATGAGAGCCAAAATATGACCTTAAGTATATCCCACCTGAACCTGGAGACCATCTCAAGATTAGATTTGACACATTGAAAGCTAATCATGAAAGGCCAGAAGAACTGTGGAAATACATCAAGGACATCATACATGAAGAAAGCAAAAGGTCATTAAAAAGACAGGAAAGAAAGAAAAGACCAAAATGGATGTCAGTAGAGGCTCTGAAACTTGCTCTTGAATGTAGAGTACCTAAATCAAAAGGAAGAAATGATGAAGTAAAAGAGCTGAACAGAAGATTTCAAAGGGCTATTCGAGAAGACAAACTAAAATATTATAATAAAATGTGCAAAGACCTGGACTTAGAAAACCAAAAGGATAGAACACGTTTGGCATTTCTAAAGCTGAAAAAGCTGAAGAAAAAATTTAAGCCTTGAGTTGCAATTGTGAAGGATTCAGTGGGCAAAAACATTGAACGGTGCAGGAAGCATCAAAAGCAGATGTAAGGAATACACAGAATCATTGTACCAAAAATAATTAGTCGATGTTCAGCCATTTCAGGACGTAGCATACGATCAAAAACCGAATGTATTGAAGGAAGAAGTCCAAGGCTCCAGGAGTTGATGGAATACCAATTGAGATGTTTCAAGAAATAGATGTAGTGCTGGAAGTGCTCACTCTTCTATGTCAAGAAATTTGGGAGAGAGTTATCTGGTCTACTGACTGGAAGCAATCCATATTTGTGCCCGTTCCAAAGAAAGGTGATCCAATAGAAAGCAGAAATTATCAAGCAATATTATTAATATCACACGCAAGTACAATTCTGCTCAAGAACGTTCAAAAGCAGTTGCAGCAGTACATCAACAGGGAACTGCCAGAAATTCAAGCCAGATTCAGCAGAGGATGTGGAAAGAGGAATATCATTGCTAATGTCAGATGGATATTGGTTGAAAGCAGAGAATACCAGAAAGATATTTACCTGTGTTTTACTGACTATGCAAAGGCATTCAACTTTGTTTATCATAGTAAATTATGAATAACATTGTGAAGAATGAGAATTTCAGAACACTTAATTGCTCTCACAAGGAACCTGTACATAGACCAAGAGGCAGTCATTCAAACGAACAAGGGGATACTACATAGTTTAAAATCAAGAAATGTGTGCTTCAGGTTGTATCCTTTCACCATGCCTGTTCGATCTGTATGCTGAGCAAATTACTTGAGAAGCTGGATTTTATGAAGAAGAACGGGACATCAGGATTGAAGGAAGGCTTGTTAACAACCTGAGATATGCAGATGACACAACATTGCTTGCTGAAAGAGAAGAAGACTTGAAGTACTTACTGATGAAGATCAAAGACCACAACCTTCAGTATGAATTACACCTCAACATAAAAAAAACAAAAAATTCTCACAACTGGACCAAGTGGCAACCTCATGATAAAAGGAGAAAAGATTGACGTTGTCAGGGATTTTATTTTACTTAAATCCACAATAAACGCCCATGGAAGCAACAGTAAGAAAATCAAACAACCCATTGCATTGGGCAAATCTGCTGCAAAAGACCTCTTTAAAGTGTTAAAAAGCAAAAATGTCATTTTGAGGACTAAGGTGTGCCTGACCCAAGCCATGATATTTTCAGTTGCCTCATATGCATGCAAAAGCTGGTGGACAACAATGAATAATGAAGATCGAAGAATTGATGCCTTTTAATTATGGTGTTGGTAAAGAATATTGAATATACCATGGACTGCCAGAAGAACAAACAAATCTGTCTTAGAAGTACAGTCAGAATGCTCCTTAGAAACAAGGATGGTGAGACTTCATCTCCTATACTTTGGACATGCTATCAGGAGGGGGGCCAGTCCCTGGAGAAGGACATCATGCTTGGTAAAGTAGGTTAGTGAAAAAGAGAAAGACCCTCAACGAGATGGGCTGACACAGCAGCTGCAACCATGGGCTCAAGCTTAACGAGTGTGAGGATTGTGGAGGACCAGGCAGTGTTTCATTTAGTTGTACATAGGATCGCTATGATTCGGAACCGACTGGAGGGCAACTAACAACAACAACAAGGACTGCCAGAAGAACAAACATGTCTGTCTTGGAAGAAATACACCCAGAGTGTTCCTTAGAAGTGAGGATTGCGAGACTTCGAGACATCGTCTCACATACTTTGGACATGTTGTCAGCTGGGATCCGTTCCTGCAGTAGGACATCATGGTTGGTAAAGTAGAGGGTCTGCAAAAAAGAAGAAGACCATCAAGGAGACGGATTGATATAGCGGCAGCATCAATGGGCTAAGACATAACAAAGATTGTGAAGATGGCGCAGTACTGGGCAGTGTTTTGTTCTGTTGTACATAGGGCCGACGTGAGCCGGAACTGTCTTGATGGCATCTAACAACAACAACATCACTCACCTTCTGTACTCTTTTCTAATTGGGCTACTTGCAATTTCATGCTAGGCCATATTCTCTTACCCTCTGTACAGTTGCCATTGAGTTGATTACGACCTCATGTGTGTCAGAGTAGAACTGTGCTTCATATGCTTTTCAGTGGCTGATTTTTTGGAAGCAGATTGTCAGGACTTTCTTCTGAGGTGTCTCTGGGTGAACTGGAACCTCCAACCTTTTGCTTAGCAGCTGAACATGTTAACAGTTTGTACCACCCACAAACTCCCTATGCACTTTTACTTTGGCAAAATCTTTCCCTTGCCTCCCTCTTCATCTGGACACTACAGTTAAACCTTCAAAATCAAATTCATATTTGACTTCCTTAGGGAAGACTTCTTTGCTGGGACCCCCTGACACCAACACTGCCTTCCTCCTGTCTCCACTCCACTTCAGCTTAGATACTTTTCTATTTTCCAGAAACGTTTAGACAAGATACTCCCCAAAACGTATAATTTTCCATCTTAGCACACTGATGGCAGATTAGAATAATTAAAAAAAAATTTCCTATTAGATATAAAAAAAAGTGTTTCTTTTAGTAGACATATGTAAAAGTTTGAAGCTACCTTGAGGTTATCTAGTTCAACTCCCTCTGTTTAGAAGTAAGAAGGCCTAGAGAGATTGAATGACTTGTCTGAGGCCACGCAAGAGAGCAATGCCAGAGCTGAAACTTGTTTTTCTTTTGGTTCAGTGTCATTTTCATTATGAGAGAGCTGGCTTCAGTGGCCCTTTATCTATGCACTCCTCACTAACCTCCTCTCTGCCAACCTTCCTCTATGCTCCTGGAACCCTTGCTTTTATTACTGGCACTGGTTGGGCTTCAGAGTGGGAAGGTTAGTGCTCTCATTGTTACTTCTCTGTGAAATTTCAAGTCCTTGACACCCGGCATCGTGGACTCAATATCTTTATACTTCCCTCCATGCTTAGCACAGTGACAAGTTTATAGTAAAAACCAAAACCAAAACTGATGTCGTTGAGTCGATTGCGACTCATAGTGACCCTATAGGAGAGAATAGAATTGCCCTCATAGGGTTCCCAAGGCTGTAAATCTTTATGGAAGCAGTCTGCTGCCACATCTTTCTCCCATGTTTTGGGTTCAAATTGTCAACCTTTGGCTTAGCAGTTGAGAGCTTAACCACTGCGCCACCAGGGCTCCTTAAGTTCACAGTAGTCCTCCATAAAAGTTGTCTGAGCTTAGAGAATTTACAAAACCAAACCAAAGCTACAAGAATTACTAAAGGAAATTGTTTGGTCAGAAATTCAATAACATCGGATACCAACACAACACAAGGTCACAGAACAGAACATCCTGAAATCAACCCAAACAGGGAAATTACAAAAACAAAATAAGATTAGTTTTAAAAAGAAAAAAATTGCTCAAAACAGGGAATCATTGAAGTCATTATGTAAAAGATCACAATAATCAAAAAGAGGGACTAAATACAGGAGGCACAGATCTTCTATATGGAGAGGAAAACAAGGCGATATAGGATGACACAAGTTAGGTTTTTACTTAGAAAATAGGGGTAAATATTAAGGTAACCACAAAGAGATATAACAATTCCATAATTCAAAATAAAAACCAAAAAAAAAATAAAAAGAAAAAATAATGACTCAACAAAACATAAATTCAACTACTACGAAAATGAGGAACACACAATTTACAAAGAAAAACTTCTCAGCACAAAAAAGTAAGTAGAAAAATGAAATTGTCAACACACACTAAAAGGCATCAAAATGACAGCACTAAAAACTCATACTTATCTATAATTACGCTGAATGTAAATGGACTAAATGCACCAATAAAGAGACAGAGAGTCTCAGACTGGATAAAGAAACACGATCCAACTATATGCTGCCTACAAGAGACACACCTTAGAGACACAAACTAAAACTCAAAGGATGGAAAAAAATATATCAAGCAAACAACAAGCAAAAAAGAGCAGGAGTAGCAATATTAATTTCTGACAAAATAGACTTTAAAGTTAAATCCACCACAAAGGATAAAGAAGGACACTACATAATGATTAAAGGGACAATTGACCAGGAAGATATAATCATATTAAATATTTATGCACCCAATGACAGGGCTGCAAGATACATAAAACAAACTTTAACAGAACTGAAAAGTGAGATAGACACCTCCACAATTATAGTAGGAGACTTCAACACACCACTTTCGGAGAAGGATAGGACTTTCAGTAAGGAGCTCAATAGAGACACAGAAGACCTAATTGCTACAATCGACCAACTTGACCTCATAGACTTATACAGAACACTCCACTCAACAGCCGCAAAGTATACTTTTTTTTCTAGTGCACATGGAACATTCTCTAGAATAGACCACGTATTAGGTCATAAAGCAAGCCTTAGCAGAATCCAAAATATTACAAAGCATCTTCTCTGACTATAAGGCCATAAAAGTAGAAATCAATAACAGAAAAATCAGGGAAAAGAAATCCAACACTTGGAAACTGAACAATACCCTGCTCAAAAAAGACTGGGTTATAGAAGACATTAAGGAGGGAATAAAGAAATTCACAGAATGCAACGAGAATGAAAACACTTCCTGTCAAAATCCCTGGGACACAGCAAAAGCAGGTCTCAGAGGTCAATTTATATCAATGAATGCACACATACATAAAGAAGAAAGAGCCAAAATCAGAGAACTGTCCTGACAACTTGAATAGAAAGCAAGCAACAAAAGAATCCATCAGGCACCAGAAGAAAACAAATAATAAAAATTAGAGCTGAACTAAATTAATTAGAGAACAGAAAAACAATTGAAAGAACTAACAAAGCCAAAAACTGGTTGTTCGAAAAAATTAACAAAATTGATAAACCATTGGCCAGACTGACTAAAGAAATATAGGAAAGGAAACAAATAACCTGAATAAGACATGAGATGGGCCATATCACAACAGACCCAAAAGAAATTAATAGAATCATATCAGACTATTAAAGAAAAATTGTACTCTAACAAATTTGCAAACCTAGAAGAAATGGATGAATTCCTAGAAAAACACTACCTACCTAAACTAACACAATCAGAAATAGAACAACTAAATAGACCCATAACAACAACAAAAAAAAAGATTGAAAAGCTAATGAAAAAGTTCCCAACAAAAAAAAGCCCTGGCTCGGATGGCTTCACTGCAGAGTTCTACCAAACATTCAGAGAAGAGTTAACACCACTACTACCAAAGGTATTTCAAAGCATAGAAAAGGATGGAATACTACCTAACTCATTCTATGAAGCCACCATATCCCTGATACCAAAACCATGTAAAGACACCACAAAAAAAGAAAATTACAGAACTATATTCCTCATGAACATAGATGCAAAAATCCTCAACAAAATTCTAGGCAATAGAATTCAACAACATATCAAAAAAATAATCCACCATGACCAAGTGGGATTTATACCAGGTATGCAAGGTTGGTTCAATATTAGAAAAACCATTAATGTAATCCACCATATAAATAAAACAAAAGACAAAAACCACATGATCTTATCAATTGATGCAGAAAAGGCATTTGACAAAGTCCAACACCCATTCATGATAAAAACTCTCAGCAAAATAGGAACTGAAGGAAAATTCCTCATCATAATAAAGGGCATCCTTTGGGTGTACAAAGCCAACAGCCAACATCATTCTAAATGGAGAGAGCCTGAAAGCATTTCCCTTGAGAACGGGAACCAGACAAGGATGCCCTTTATCGACATTGTGTATTCGACATTGTGCTAGAGGTCCTAGCCAGAGCAATTAGGCTAGACAAAGAAATAAGGGGCATCTGGATTGGCAAGGAAGAAGTACAAGTATCTCTATTTGCAGATGACATGATTTTATACACAGAAAACCCTAAGGAATCCTCCAGAAAACTACTGAAACTAATAAAAGAGCTCGGCAGAGTTTCAGGTTACAAGATAAACATAACAAAAATCCCTTGGATTCCTCTACATCAACGAAAAGAACATCGAAGAGGAAATCACCAAATCAATACCATTCACAGTAGCCCCCAAGAAGATAAAATACTTAGGAATAAATCTTACCAAAGATGTAAAAGACCTATACAAAGTACTAGTGCAAGAAACTAAAAGGGACCTACATAAGTGGAAAAACATACCTTGCTCATGGATAGGAAGACTTAACATAGTCAAAATGTCTATCCTACCAAAAACCATCTATGTATGCAATGCACTTCTGATCCAAATTCCAATGACATTTTTTAATGTGATGGAGAAACAAATCACCAACTTCATATGGAAGGGAAAGAAGCCCTGGATAAGTAAAGCATTACTGAAAAAGAAGAAGAAAGTGGGAGGCCTCACTCTACCTGATTTTAGAACATATTATACAGCCACAGTAGTCAAAACAGCCTGGTACTGGTACAACAACAGGCACATAGACCAATGGAACAGAATTGAGAACCCAGATATAAATCCATCCACATATGAGCAGCTGATATTTGACAAAGGCCCAGCGTCAGTTAATTGGGGAAAAGATAGTCTTTTTAACAAATGGTGCTGGCATAACTGGATAACCATTTGCAAAAAAATGAAACAGGACCCATACCTCACACCATGCACAAAAACTAACTCCAAGTGGATCAAAGACCTAAACATAAAGACTAAAACGGTAAAGGTCATGGAAGAAAAAATAGGGACAACGTTAGAAGCCCTAATTCAAGGCAGAAACAGAATACAAAGCATTACTAAAAATGACAAAGAGAAACCAGATAACTGGGAGCTCCTAAAAATCAAACACTTATGCTCATCTAAAGACTTCACCAAAAGAGTAAAAAGACCACCTACAGATTGGGAAAAAATATTCAGCTATGACATCTCTGACCAGCACCTGATCTCTAAAATCTATACGATTCTGTTAAAACTCAACCACAAAATGACAAACAACCCAATTAAAAATTGGGCAAAGGATATGAACACGCACTTCACTAAAGAAGATACTCAGGCGGCTAACAGATACATGAGAAAATGCTCTTGATCATTAGCCATTAGAGAAATGCAAATTAAAACTACGATGAGATTTCATCTCACTCCAACAAAGCTGGTATTAATCCAAAAAACACAAAATAATAAATGTTGGAGAGGCTGTGGAGAGATTGGAATTCTTATACATTGCTGGTGGGAATGTAAAATGTTACAACCACTTTGGAAATCTATCTGGCGTTTCCTTAAAAAGTTAGAAATAGAACTACCATATCCCACTCCTTGGAATATATCCTAGAGAAATAAGAGCCTTTACACGAACAGATATATGCACACCCATGCTTACTGTAGCACTGTTTACAATAGCAAAAAGCTGGAAGCAACCAAGGTGTCCATCAATGGATGAATGGATAAATAAATTACGGTATATTCACACAATGGACTACTACACATCGATAAAGAACAGTGATGAATCTGTGAAACATTTCATAACATGGAGGAACCTGGAAGGCATTATGCGGAGTGAAATTAGTCAGATTCAAAAAAACAAATATTGTATAAGACCACTATTATAAGATCTTGAGAAATGGTTTAAACTGAGAAGAACACATTCTTTTGTGGTTATGAGAGGTGGGTGGGAGAGGGTTATTTACTGATTAGATAGTAGATAAGAACTACATTAGGTGAAGGGAAGGACAACACTCAATACAGGGAAGGTCAGCTCAACTGGACTGGACCAAAAGCAAAGAAGTTTCCTGAATAAACTGAATGCTTCGAAGGTCAGCGGAGCAAGGGTGGGGGTTTGGGGACTATGGCTTCAGGGGACATCTAAGTCAATTGGCAAAATAAATTCTATTAAGAAAACATTCTGCATCCCACTTTGAAGTGTGGCATCTGGCATCTTAAATGCTAACAAGCGGCCATCTAAGATGCATCAATTGGTCTCAACCCACCTAGATCAAAGGAGAACAAAGAACACCAAGGTCACAAGATAATTATGAGGCCAAGAGACAGAAAGGGCCACATGAACTAGAGACTTACATCATCCTGAGACAGAAGAACTAGATGGTGCCCAGCCACAACCGATGAGTGCCCTGACAGGGAATACAACAGAGAACCCCTGAGGGAGTAGGAGAACAGTGGGATGCAGACCCCGAATTCTCATAAAAAGACCAGACTTAATGGTCTGACTGAGACTAGAAGAATCCCGGGACAGGAACCATTCCTGAAGACAACTCATCAGACATGGACTGGACTGGACAATGGGTTGGAGATGCTGATGAGGAGTGAGCTATTTGTATCAGGTGGACACTTGAGACTGTGTTGGCATCTTTTGTCTAGAGGGGAGATGGGAGGGTAGTGAGGGTTAGAAACTGGCAAAACTGTCACGAAAGGAGAGACTGGAAGGAGGGAGCAGGCTGACTCATTAGGGGGAGAGTAAATGGGAGTATGTAGTAAGGTGTATATAAGTTTATATGTGACAGACTGACTTGATTTGTAAACTTTCACTTAAAGCACAATAAAAATTATTTAAAAAAAGAAAAGAAAGAAGCACTGGGAGTTGAGTGCATTGTTTGGACCCAGGGTCTTTGGGCTGATAAGCTCCTAGAGCAGAGGAAGACTGACGACAAGGACCTTCCCCGAGAACTGACAGAGAGAGAGCCTTCCTCTGGAGCTGTCACCCTGAATTTGGATTTCTAGCCTCTGAAACTGTGAGAGAATAAATTTCTGTTTGCCAGAAAAAAAAAAAAAAGTTGTCTGAATGGAACAGAGAGTGTTGGCAACTGGGAATCTGTTGGATACATCTGTGGACGTGGATAACTCTGTGTGTGTATGTGTGATCCAACCCATTGCCATGGAGTCTATTCCAACTCATAGCGACCCTATCGGACAGAGTAGAACTGTCCCATAGAGTTTCCAAGGAGCTCCTGGCAGATTTGAACTGCCGACCTTTAGGTTAGCAGCCACAGCACTTAAACAGTATGCAACCAGGGTTTCCATGTATGTGTGATCAGTACATTTAAATCATCTCCTTTTTTTCTGTAACTTAAAATACCGTCAGAACTTGAGGCAGGCATTACCGTCAATCCCCAAAACTCAAAATGGAAAGATCGAACTGTTTACTGTTGTTACTGTCATGCTCATCATCCTTAGTATTACAGTCTTTTGACATTTATAGCGTACTGTTTATAACACACTTTAGGATCATGCTCATTTTGGATTCAGGCGCCATGAGACTGACTCAGGTGGAAAGACCCTATTCCTCATATAAATCCCAGTACTGAATTAGTTAAGAGGGCACCTGTAAGTCTTTGTCACATTTTTAAAGATTTTCACAATGAAAAGAACACGGGTAATACTAGGCAAATATTTAGTCCTTATTGTGCTGGTTGGAGTCCCTGGGGGTGTAAACAGCTAGCACACTAAGCTGCTAACCAAAAGGTTGGAGGTTCGAGTTCAACCAGGGGCACCTTGGAAGAAAGGCCTGGTAATCTATGTTCAGAAACTCAGCTATTAAAAACCGTATGGAGCACAGTTCTACTCTGACACACATGGGGTTGCCTGGTTATTGTGTTGATCAAAAGTTTAAAATGGTTTGAACTTCTAAACATTAGAATTCAACAGGATGAATTTGGAGCTTTGCAGGCAAAAAATGCATTTTTGATGATGTTCTCTCTCTCTTAAAAGTCTTTCTTCATGCATTCCCTCTCTCCTTTCTTTAAAAAAAGGAAAAAAATTCAATAAGAGAACACATCTAATAGCTTAATAATCTGCAGGAGTGTGCACCTTCAGGGCCTCATGCACATAATAGACAATCTTGTCACAGTAAAGTGGTTCTTTCAGAACACACCGTAGAAACATTAAGTTTTTTTTATTGGATTATATAGCCCCAGATTGTGTGGAAAGCTCAGCTTTAAAGGGGTTCTTTTCTTCTTAAATTTCACCTTTCCTCTCTTGGTAGCAGAAATTGTGTTTATGACGTTGGTAAAAACATATATTCTGCAAGAAATTCTCCCTAATTTACTGTGTCTTACAGTCAAAATTGGTTCTGGTGAGGCACATACAGTGCTTCTTTGTTCCAGCCTTGGGGAACAGGAAAGTTCTCCCCCGAGCCTGACAAACACTGTCTGTGTGTTTTTCCAGGTCTGCATACTGACCCCACCCTCTGCCACTAAGACTTCTGCCCCCTTAGCCTTCAGAGCCAGATTTCACAGCTGTCATGGCCACAGTAGAACACAGGATCACACTCAGTGATTTGTCATCTCTTTCTCCTCTACAACAGCAAGCTGACTCATCCATTTTTCCGAGTGACTTTATAAGCACACAAAGCTTCATAAATTCAACCAAGCTAAAAAAGCATGATAGTAATAGCAATTGTTTGAGGGTTGATTATATACCAAGCATTGTGTCCAGCATTTTACATAGATTATCACATTTGATTTTTCATAGCATTTTTTTTTTTAATAAGAGGTTTCTTGATATATAGTTCACATATCACAAAATTTACCTTTTGGAAATACAGAATTCAGTGGCTTTTAGTATACTTTCAGCATTGTGCAACCATCACCATTGTGTAATTTCAGAACATTTCATCACCCTGAAATGAAATCCCCTACCTACTAGCAATCACTCCCCATCCCTCTCAGCCTCTGGAAACCACTAATCTACTCTGTTTCTTTGGGATTATCCATTCTGGCCATTCCCTATAAATGAACTCATATAATATATGACCTTTTGTACCTGGCATCTTTCACTTAGCATAATGTTTTTGAGGTTCATCATTGTCAGAGCATGTATCAATATTTCATCACATTTTATGAGCAAATAACATTCCATTGTATATATGGAGTTCTTGGGTGGTATAAACTGTTAAGCACTTGACTACCAGCCAAAAGGTAAATATGGTACACCACATTTTATTTATTGATTCATCAGTTGATGGACATTTTGGGATTGTGCCATCTGGCTCCTCAGTAGATTCTCAGGAAGCCAAATCCCACCCTACAATGTATGATCTTTCATCCAATATGAGAGTGGAGGGCAATTCAGTGATGGTGGTAATCAACCGAGTAGAAAAACGAGGCAGTCAATGGACTCTCAGTAGGTACACGAAGTTTGGGTCCAAATCATAGACAGACTAATGTTGTTTAAGCAAAAGTTTATTTTTTAACCAAAGAAGTATTTATATGTTTAGTGTAAAAAATTTAGAACCTACAAAGAAGCAAAAATAAGAAAATAGTAACTACCTACAATCTTATTTCTTGTCATAACTACTTTAACTTTGTGTATATCCTACCACTCATGGATATGTAATGTCTTATACAATATATACACATACATTATTTATATCATATTGTAGCCAATGTTTTGTGGTCTTATTTTTTCACCAATTATAAAATTCCTGGTGCTATTCAGTATTATTCTACCACTTAGTTTTTAACAGCAACATAGTATTATAAGATGTGCCATATTTTTGACAAATCTTCCATTTCAGGGCACTTTCATTGGTAATATTTTTCTTTTTTAGCTACTAAAAAACATGTGATGAACATTCTCATTGTTCCATTTTTGAGTACTTCAATAATCTACTTCCTAGATTAGTCCAAATGACTAATGGACCACATGCAACTACCATGGCCTCCACCAGTCTGAGTCCAGTACAACTAGATGGTGCCTGGCTACCACCACCAACTGCTCTGACAGGGATCACAATACAGGGTCCCGGGCAGAGCTGGAGAAAAATGCAGAACAAAATTCCAACTCACAAAAAAAAGATTAGACTTACTGGCCTGACAGAGACTAGAGAAACCCCCTAGAGTATGGCCCCCAGATACCCTTTTAGCTCAGTAATGAAGTCACTCCTGGGGTTCACCCTTCAGCCAAAGATTAGAAAAAAAAAAAAATTTTTTTTTTTTTTAAGACAGGCCCATAAAACAAAACAACACTAAATGGGCACACCATCCCAGGGAAAAGGACTAGAAGGCAGGAGGGGACAGGAAAATTGGTAATAGGGAACCCAAGGTAGAGAAGGGAGAGTGCTGACATGTCATGAGGTTGTTAACCAATGTCATAAAACTGTATGT
Organism: Elephas maximus indicus; assembly: GCF_024166365.1. Lineage (NCBI taxonomy): Eukaryota > Metazoa > Chordata > Mammalia > Proboscidea > Elephantidae > Elephas > Elephas maximus. The sequence continues at coordinate 144,425,711 of NC_064821.1, forward strand.
GTACTGTTTAATGAGAAGCTAGTTTGTAGTATAAACCTACATCTAAAGTACAATAAAAGAAAAAATCTATTTCCTCCGTTTAAATTCTTGGAGAAGGATTTGTGCCACAGAATACTTTTAATTCTTTTGATACATGTTGCCAGATTATATTCCAGAGAGGTTTTTTTTTTTCCATTTTATGCTCCAACCAATAATTAATAAGACCAATCTTATGCGCCAATCCTGTGTATTATAATTAAAACATCTCTTCAAAGTTGACTGATAAAAAACGGTATCTCGCTGTTCTTTTAAAGTTCTATTTCCTGATTACTAATGAAGATGAATATTTTATGCACATTTCTAGACTGTTAGTTTTTTTTTTTTTTCATTTTGTGAATTGCCTGCTTACTTACCTGTTTCCGTCCTTCATCATTATTTTTACTTGGGAAGATTACAAGGTTCTCAGAGGTCAGAGACAGTATCTTATCCCCTCTAGTGTCATTTCTAGCAGTGGTGTGCCCTGAGCCTTGCTCATCCTGGGACTAGTAAACATTTGAAGAACAAAAGAATGATAATTCTCTATTATATTTTTACTCATTATCAATAAAAGGAGAATCAAATTAACTTCACACAGTTGTATTTAGTGAGCAACAAATGCCATTTTTCTCCACAAAAACTTTCTTTCTCTTTCGAAAATTTCTTAACTTCTTCTCAACAATAATGCCATTTATAGCCTGAATGGATAAATACAAGATTGTGGATAATACAAGATTCAGCTATTTTCACGTTTTGTTTTGTTTTGTTTTGTTCTTTTTTTCCCAGCAACTGTCAGATTTTTCTATTCTTACAAGCTATTTTGGAATACTCAGACACAAATAGGGATTTATTATCTCATTTCATTATAGAAAATGAAAGCACTAAAATAAAACATTTCAAGAACTTATCTCTGAGAATAGTCTACAAACTTGTGCTTTTTCTGGATTCCATTCCACAACCAAGCCCGCGAGGAAGACAATATTCAAATATTTCTGAGCTTAATTGTTCTGAAACTGACCTGCTTCTTCCTTCTCAGAACATTTTATTTTCAGCAGAACTTCTATTTTCAGTGTATCTGTGAATATGAAAGCAACGTATTACAGATGTGAAGATTATTTTACAGTACTGTGCTTGAATATATATGTGTAGGTGCATGTATATTAGAGAAATACACAAACATACATTTCTTTTAGGCAAATTATTTTTCCTGTTACCTTTCCTTAAGCATTCCACTTTATGCAGAGCAAGGGAAAGCCACCATTTTCTGAAACTGATACTGGGTCTCTGATACACACAAACATACAAACATTATCGCTGTGGTATGAAAATCTTTTCTTACTCCACATCTCACTTCAGTACCTGCTCTAACTGCTCCCCTTCACAGAAAAGTAATCTCTACTTTATCAACCCTCACCCCCATTTTCTCCTCAAATTACTCCAAATGGGCTTTGGTTCTTGGCCTCACTACGGAAACAGGTGTACCACTGTTCTCTTCATATTTTCCAGACGGTTCAGGCTTCCTCTTGGCTTCTGAGTGATTTCCAACTCTAGGTCAGAGGTGTTTCCTCACCATTTTGAGACAGACGGGGAAGCCGACTGGCTGAGGTAAGTAAACTCTGGGTCAATACTCCTAACTGAAGCCTAAGCACAAGCTTCACCGCCCCTCCCCTCCTATGGGTTGTTAGAACGTATTCCCTTCTGAGTAAATAACCTTTTCTTACATTTTTGTCAGCAGCAGCTAAGTGGCAACTTCCTCAGGGTTGTTTTCGTTTCCCCGCCGGGTTCGGAGCTTGTGCAACATCCCAGAGTGAGTCCTGTTCCACACCCCAGCAGCCCTCACAACCGACTCCGTCCTTGTTTCGACAGCTCTTGGGGGAGGGTCCATCTTGAGTTCCAGCTGCGCACATCTGATTTTCATAATCCCTCCCCTTCTCTTGGAAATCTCCACCCATTGTGTGAATAAAGATAATACCTCTTCCCCCCACCCTGGGAGGTCCTTTGTTCTGGGAGAGACTGGAGGCTACCATAGGCGGAAGGCCCTCTCCTTCTCCCTCTCCCCAAGCCTCTGTCTTCTCTCTACCACTAATAAAAATAAACCTTTGTTCGTGTGGAACTCCTGAGCCTCTGCTGGTCATTCTTGGTCAGGAGAAGGCAAAAGCCTAGGCAGAACTTAGTTCTGAGCTGGGAAATTTTAACCTGCAACAATTTCTGTAGAAGCATTTTCTTCTAGAGCATCTGTTTCTTTCTTCCAGAGGCAACCCTCTCCTTTTCAGGGTTCCTAACTGATGCATCGGATGTTTAGTTTATACCCACAGTTCCAGGTATGCCTGGTCTCGTGGATATATTTCTGATTGGACAAGGTTCATACTGTGGGAAATAACTAATTTTTGAGGTTGTGCCATCTGGCTCCTCAGTTGCTTTTCAGTTGTGGAATGTAATTCAGAAAAAGCCTTAAATTTGTAGGATATTCTCAGAGATAAGTTTGAGATTTTATTTTAGTACTTTTATTTTCTATAATGAAATGAGATAATAAATTTATGTTTCTGTCTGGGCATTACAAAATAAAGGGTCCCTGGTGGGTAGGTGGTTCGAACCCTATAGCTGATTCTCAGGAAAAAAAGACCTGGTGATCTACTCCCATAAAAATTACAGCCTAGGAAACCCTATGGGCCCTTCTACCCTGTCATATAGTGTTACTGTGAGGTGGAATTGACTTAAGAGCTCAACAACAACAACATTCCAAAATGGCTTGTGAGAATACAAAAACTGGTTTCCATCCATGTTTTCCAGCATGGTTCTTCTTCTATCTCTGAAATTCCCTTAGAATCTTGAAGAAAGAGTTAAAGTATTGGGCTGTTTGATAATTATACATAAGCCTCTCAAATCCTGAAATCACAATTGTCACAGTACTTTCTTTTCTACATGGAAGTCATAAATGATTAATGCCACATATATTAATTGTATGATTTGGAAAAGTAAAATCATACAAAAAGAAAGTCTGTAATTCTATCATTTAGAGATAATAGTCAATAACATTGTATTATAGTTCCATCATTTTTTTCACAAAGATAAATAGACACATTATATATGCATTTGTGTGTGTGTGCATGTAAATATATACTACACATATATTTACAAAACTTGAATAATAATAGAATAGTATGTATTGACATTTTCTAATCAAAAAAGCAATAATGTGTTTTCACTGTAGAAAACTTGGAAACAACTAAAACATTTATATGATTTTCCCAATTATTAGATATTTAGTTTTTTAATTATTATTTTAATTGCTTAAAACAACTATTAAGGACATTTTTAGATATAAGGGGACAGGCAATTCTGTTGGTATATATTTAACCTTATTTATCTCCCTAATTGTCAATTGTATCGTATTGAATAATCCATCATTTATCCATTGATTTGAAATGCCACTCTTATCGTGTACTAAATTCATATTTGTGCCTAAGATTTTTTTTATCAGATTAAATTCATGCCTAAGATTTTTTTTATCAGATTAGAGGTGCCATAAATTCATAGTCACTGACTTTAGCCAGGTTCTTAGTATTCATTTTTATATCTTTATGCTTGGCTTCCACTTCTGTTCCTCTCAGGTATTAGTTTAGAGCTGTGCTATAGCTCAGTGCCCCCTTCTAAACCTTTGTCCTACTCCCTTAGCTCTTTCTTCATCAACAAGATTAAGGCACACATGTGATTTTCCTCAACATCTGTCTTCCATCCACACACTTATGTAACTCCACTCTCATCCTTACTCCTCTTGTATCAGACATTTTCTTTCTGTTCAGGTTAATTCCATGCTTTTACCTTTATCCCAATCCCTCCTAACTCTTCTGAGATTTTGCTCCATTAACTTCCCCTCTTTTTGGTGTGCTCATCTTCTGCCTTTCGCTAAAAACTCCCCTGCATTCTAAAAACATACTCATGTCTCTCATCCTATCAAGTGTTATACTTCCCTTGAACCTGAACCTCCCTTTAGTTATAATTATACCCTTCTCTTCTTACCATATTAGATCCCTTCATTCCTATCACCAGCATTAACTATTAGTTTACAGTTTCCACAAAGAGTCAGCATTTTTGACATGAGCTATTGTGTGTGCAAGAACTAGTAAAAAAAAATCAAAGCCGAGTTGGGATGCAAATGTTCGATAGTTGGCTCATATCCCTTCCTAGCTAAGTAACCCAGTTTTTCCCATGATTCTGGCAGTGTGTAATCCAATATTCATCATTCAGAAGATCATAAATGACTATGTGTCCTGGAGGTTTGGAATTGCCCTTAAAATGTTATAACAGAGAATGTCAAATACGTTACGTTGTAATTAACTGTTTGTCACCTTTACTAAACTTTAAGCTGACTGAGACCTGGAAACATAATTCAATTATCTTTGTATCCAAGCAGAAAGCATAAAACCTATTAGATGATCAGTAAATATCTTGGGGATGAATGGACTCATGGATGAACCAATAGTGTCTATTCCAAGGTAGGGAGTGTTACAAGGTGAAATTAATTAATCCATATAAAAGTAGGTTTATGACTTGATCTCATTAATTAAGTCCTTTAATGACCAAAACAGTTTATTATAAAAGTTTTTATAACACAAAATAATTTAACAAACAGGCATTCTATGGAACATTTTTATTTATATCATATAAAACAAAAATAAATTATTTTTAAAAGTTCTTGAAAAAATAGCATTGATTAAGGGTAGGGTTGCACAGCTGATTAATGTAATTGCTGTAAAAAAGTTTTACATCTGTAACAAGTTGAGTTGAAAACGGTTGTGTGGATGTATTTACAACAACAACAAGAAAGAGCAGCTACTCAGCTGCTTATATCCAACCAAACACCTCATGGAAATTGGTTCTCCAGTTTGGAGGTTTAGAGTGATAGTTTCATGGAACATTCCAGTTAATTGGCCTAATATCATCTTTAGTGCTTCTGTTATACCTTCTAGATAATTATGTAGTGCCTGGAGTTTTAAAAGCTTGCAAGTGGCCACCCAAAGCACAACAATTGGTCTCTGTTCACCTGGAGAAACAAAGGAAGAAGGAAGTCAGCAACAGGAGGAGCAAATAGAATGTGTGGCTAATTGCCCCCATGAACAACTCCCTCCTTTGCTAGGAGACCAAAAGAATTGGATGGTGCCCAGCTACCATTACTGGATGTTCTGATCAAAGATTCTACGGAAGAATCCTGATCAAAAGGGAGAAAATACAGAACAGAATTTCAAATTATCATGAAATCCAGACTTTCTAAAACCATAGAGGCCGGGTGAACCCCTGAAACTATTAACCTAAGATAATCTTTAAACCTTAAACAGCCCCTGAAATTTTCTTGAAAACAAACAATCATTTAGCTTCACCAATAAAGAAAGTCTGCCTTGAGCATTGTGCTCTTTTGAGAACTATCTTTATGGGGTCAAATTAAAAAAAAAAAATAAAGCCAGTGCCATCGAGTCAATTTAGATAGATTAAATAGAAAGACTAGATAGGAGATTTAGGTGGCAGTGAGTTTATGCTAACAGGGGACAATTTGGAAAAGGAGGTTGAGCATGGTTGCACAACTTGAAGAATGTAATCAATGTCACTGAAATGTACAGATAGAAATTGTTGAATTGGTGTATGTCCTGCTGTGTATGTTCTCAACAACAACAGCAAAAATGAAAACAAATTAATTTTAAAAAAGTGCTTGTGTGCAAATATGTTTGGCAAAGACTGATAGTTTTTTTTTTTTTAGTGCAGAAATTTTTAGAACCCACCCATAATTTAGGTTTGCATTTGGCCACATGTGACAAAAACCTGATTATGTAGGCATAAGCAAGTAAAGGGTGTATTTTTGTCATGTAGAAAAAGTTAATGTGGAGATAGGCATTCAGAGTGAAATGGCAGTTCCAGGATGCCACCAGGAGCCAGGTTTCTTCCCTTGTTCCCCCCTACCATCCTTAGTACAGCGTGGGACTTTTTCCTCACAATCATGTGGTGGCTGCTGACCTTCTAGGCATCACATTTGCATTCCAGGCAGGAAGAATGGTGAAGAGTCAAGGGGAAAAAGTGGATAACAGCAAAATATGTCCTTTTATTTCAGGGAAGAATGGTTTTCTCAGTTGTCTACCCGGTTAACTTGTGCTTATATATCATTGGCAGGAACTGGCTCATGCGGGTATCCCTAGCAATAAGGGAGTCTGGAGTAGTACTTTTAACTGCTGTCCCAAGCAAAATTGACAATTCGTTAGTAAGAAAAAGAAGAATGAATATTGGCCTGGTAACACGCAGAATCTAAAACTAGTGTGCACAGTGACCTTCCAAAAGGGGAATACAGTTGTAGGCTGTGCTTTTTCAATGTGTTTTCCAACAGTTTTGTGGTCTGCCCCTTCTTGCTGGTTGAGAGGCTCAATCGATCAGACTGTATAAAGGGCAGGACACATGAGGGAGAGAATGCCCTCACAAACAGTTCCTTTGAGAAGGCCTACATGCATTCTGGCAAGAATACAATTGTCACCATGGCTTGAAAGTTGGCGTTCACAGACTTTAATCTTCGCAGCAAACAGCTTTGTTCTCTCTTCAACAAATAGATGTTAGCCTTCTGCAGACTTTATTTCTAGAGAACCTGGGCCTTATGTTCTTTTTAAGTTACAATATTCTGAGAAAGTCTAGGTTGGCCGATATAGCTATTGACATATGTCATGTATTGAATTGTGTCCCCCAAAAATATGTGTATCAATTTGGCTAGGCCATGATTGTCAGTATGGTGTGATTGTCCACCATTTTGTCATATGATGTGATTTTCCTATGTGTTGTAAATCCTACCTGTATGATGTTAATGAGGTAGGATAGGTGACAGTTATGTTAATGAGGCAGGACTCAATCTACAAGATTGGTGAGCAGAGATGGGGGACCTCATACCACCAAGAAAGCAGCGTCAGGAGCAGAGTGCATCCTTTGGACACGAGGTTGCCCTGCTGAGATGCTCCCAGGCCAAGGGAAGACTGATGACGAGGAACTTCCTCCAGAGCCGACAGAGAGACAAAGCCTTCACCTGGAGCCAGCACCCTGAATTTCCATTTCTAGCCTCCTAGACTGTGAGAGAATAAACTTCTGTTTGTTAAAGCCATCCACTTGTGGTATTTCTGTTATAGCAGCATTAGATGACTAAGACAACATATTAAGGAATTATCTCAAGCTGGTACAGATAAGGACCAATTAAAAAAAAAAAAAAGCCACTACAGCTAATTTTTGCTCTGTCCAGCTTCTTGATTCTTCCCATGAATGGAGTAAACTGGAGAAATAGTACACCAAGATAACTCTTATCTGACTATGGTAGATTGAGTGTAGTCACGGTCACGGTTTTTCACTCCTTCCGTTAAAGAGGCTGAGTCTATTCTTGATTTGGCAAATGTAACACAGGGGCAGTGACAGTGAGCCTAGGTCTTACAGGCCCTATGTGTTTCTTCTTGCTCTTCTGTCTTCCCTATGAGAGTAAATTTGGACTAGCCAGCTGGAGGACAGGTATGTGAAAGAGAGATGATCCCAGACATGTGAAAGAGTCCAGCCAAGGTCAACTGTTTATTTGACCTAGAGCTGGTAATAGACACATGAGTAAGTGTGTCTCAGATCAACAGAACTGCTCAGCTGACTCAGAGACTTGTGGGCACAATAAGGGTTTATTGCTACATGCCACGGAAATCTTTTGTTTTCTGTTGTTGTTACCCAGCATTATTGTGCCCATAGAGAACTGATACACTAACTTTGCTGAGAAGCAATGCTGCACGAGTAAGTAAATTGGAGTGATTCCAAGTACCTGCTATTGTATCTTCTTCCTGAACTCCTTGTTTTTCAAAATTCATCCCAATTTGTGGATGAATCTCCTGAGTATTGCCTTTGCTCTTTATTTTGTGCTGTTATGTTTACTACATCTTTTGAATATTTTGTATAATTTATCTTTTTTAAAATAATTTTTATTTTCAGAATTTTTAAAAGTAATGAAAAGATTTAAAAAAAAAAAAATCACATGATGAACACTCCTGACCCACCACCTGCAATAGAGAGTGTTTAGCATTTTGTTATATTTGGTTCTAGTCTTTTATAAAAGCATGTTGCTATGTACTTGTAAAGCTGTGACCCTCTGATATCCCAACTCCCCAATCTCATTTCCCTCTTCAAATCCCAGAGGCAATCATATGGTGGAATTAGTGTGTATCCTACCAATGCTTTAAAAAATACTTTAAGGTACATATATGTCCATTAATAATGTACATTCATACCCAAAACCAAACCCAAATCATAAAGAAGACATAATATTGTGTGCATTTTAAAACTTCACATATGTAACCTTATTTTTTCACTGACCATAATATTTCAGTGAAAGAAGAAACATGCATGTTAAGATACATATATTATACCTAGCTATTCACTGCTGAACTTTTGTGTACTATTCCAATCTAAACTATTCTTCATTTTGTTTATGCGTTCCCAATTTGTGAACATTTGGATAGTGGGCAGTGCATTACAAACACTGTGATGAGCATCCTTGTACTTGCCTCCTTGGGCACGTGGCTTCAAATAAGCTGAGTGTGGCAGGCAGAATTCTAAGATGTCTCCCAAGATTTCCATCACTTGATGAACAAGCCTGTATGATACCCTCCCCTTGAGTAGGGGCAGGGCTATGAGTATCAAATTTTACTCCTGTGGTTAGATTGTGTTATATGACAAAGGTAAAACAGTTTTGCAGGTATAATTAAGGTCCAAAATTAGAGTTTGAGTTAATTAATCAGGGAGATTATCCTGGGTGGTCGTGGCTTAATCACGAGAGCCCTTAAAGGGGATTGGGCCTGTCCTGAAAAAATAGGTTTGAAGAGTAAGGGAGATATTCCTGCTGGCCTTGAAAAAGCAAATAACCATCTTGTGAGCTGCTTATGGAGGAAGACATGTGGCAAGGACCTGGCTTCCAGGTCACACAGCCACAAGAAACTAAGCTTTGCCTACAACCAATGATCTTGCCAACATGAGGACCCTGAACCTCACTCAGATCAAGATTGTAGGCCCAACTGACTCCTTGGTTTTAGTCTGATGAGTTGCTAGGCAGAGGACCCAGCTAACCAATCCCCAGACTTTTGTTGTTTTAAGGTTATAAATTTGTGATAATTTGTTATGCAACAAGAGAAAACTAATACATAGGGTATGGATACTTTTAATTTTAGAAAATAATCAGAGCAATTACAAAGCAAAATAAGTAAATAAATAAAAACAAACCCATTGCTTGCTGTCAGGTTGATTCCAACTTGTGGTGACCCCATGTTACAGCATAGAACTGCTTCATTTTTTTTTTTTTTGCTATAATCTTTATGGAAGGAAATTGCCAGGCCTTTCTTTCATGGCACCACTGGGTGGAATCAGACCGCCAACCTGTACAAGGCGTTCCAAAACTGAGGTTCATGGCATGCCTAAGGTGGCTGATTCAAGTGTAAGCATGACTGCATTTTGTGACTTCTGCTTCTGTATTCCTGAGTTCTTTATATGCATATGGCCTTGGGCCTCTGGCTGCCTGGAACCAGCAGACTAATTTCTTCTCATTTATATGCATCTAGCCTTGGGTCTCTGGCTGGGTGTAATCAGCAGACCCTGGTCCCCCATCAGTCATCTTGTGACTCCCTTGCCAACATGTACTTCTACAATTACGTGACTGTACCCAATCCCCTTAACCCACGTATACTCTGTTACCCAATTCCAATCAAAGCCTGATTTTGAGATATCCCACCTTCTACTTTACTGATTGCTTGCCTACAGATCAGAATATTTTCAGCTAAGTTCCTGATTCAACCCTGTAACTATGCCTCTGTAGCTGCAGTTTTTCAGATTCATTTTACTTTGTAAGATCCATATCTCCTGTTTGGATGGTCTTTGCTTTCAACAAATCACTTAAATTTTTATTTTAATGGAGTCTTAATTTTTACTCTACAACAAAACTTTAGCAGTCAGCTCAAACTGTTTGCAAAACCTGGGACCTCAAAGTGATTATAAGAGTGTTTATTCCAACCAGAAGAAAATGAGAGCTCTGTTTTCTACATCATCACCAACAACTCTTATTGTCTGACTTACTGTTTTTTAAGTTTTTGCCTACCGGGTAGATGAGAATTAGTGCGCCACTTTTGTTTAAATTTTCCTAATTACCATTCAGAAATAGAGGTGAAATGGCTGGGTCCTATGGTAAATGCGTGTTTTTTTCTGCCCAAGTGGTTTCTTCAGTGACTGTACCATTTTATAGTCCCACCAACAGCGTACGAGGGTTCCAGTTTCTCTATATCCTTGTGAATGTTGACTTCGTCAGTCTTTTCAGTTATAACCATTCTAATAGGTGTGTAGCAGTTTCTCAGTGTGGTTACTTTCCCTACTGGCTAATTGTGTTGAGCGTATTTTCATGTGCTTATTTGCTATTCATATATCTGTTGGTGAAGTATCTATTCAATCTTTTGCCTGTATTTGAAATGGGCTTCCTTTTTTTTCTTCTTATTATTGTATTATTTAGTTTTGAGAGTTCTTTATATATTATTGATACAAGTACTTTATCAGATAAATGATAAGCAAATATTTTGTGGTTTGTAAACTTTTTTTTTTTTCCAGTCTGTGGTTTCTCTGTTCACTTTCTTAACAGTGTCTTTTAAGGAACAGAAGTTCCTAATTTTGATAAAATACAATGTAAGAATTTTTACTTTTCTGGATTACAGTTTTGATATTTTATCTAAGAATTTTTTGCCTAAGGCAAGATCACAAAGATTTTCTTCAAGAAGGTCTGTCAACTTTAGGATTAATGTTTATGTTTATCATTTATTTTGAGTTACTTTTTTAATATGGTACAAGATATGAGTGAAAGTTTTTTTTTTTTTTTTGCATATGGATCCAATTGTTCCAGCACCATTTGTTGAAAGAACTATCCATTTGTTGAAAATCAATTGTTCACAAAATCAACTCTTCATTCTCTTCCATTGATCTACTAGTCTATCTTTGTGCCAGTATCACACTACCTTGATTACTGTATCTTTATAGTAAATCCTGAATTTAGGTATTGTAATAGTCCTTTGAATTTTGGCAAGCTTCTGGAATTCTTTTATCCTGGGGTTGCCTGTTTCCCCTTGGTTGACTTGGTCCCAAAGTTGGAATGGTTGCAACTCACAATTTTATAGGATTCTGGTATCAAAGAGAGAGGATCAACAGTATTATATAGCAGTTTTCTTCAAAATGTGGCCTATGGACCACCCTTATCAGAATTAACTTTGGAGTGTGTGTGTGTATAAAGGTGTGTGTGTGTGAGTGATGGGAGGGTGTTTGTTGTTAGGTGCCATCGAGCTGATTCTGACTCATAGCAACCCTATGTATAAAAGAACGAGATGCTGCCTGGTCCTGCACCATTCTCACAATCGTTGCTATGTTTGAGTCCGTTGTTGCAGCCACTGTGTCAATCCATTGATCCTCTGCTTTACCAAGCATGGTGTCCTTGTCTAGTCTCAGAAGGACATCAAGGGAAGAGGACATTGGAGGGGGGCTTATTATCATTTATATTCCTGTGCGTATGCCGGATTTATTGACCTGGAATCTCTAGGTGTGTGGTCCTATGAATCTGCACACTTAATAACTTTTCTGAGTGATTCTCATGGAAACTAAAATTTGATAATTGCTTAATGGTGCCTAAAAAAAAAAAGTTTTCTATTTGTCACCCATGATACACAGCTGAGTAAAAATAGATGTATTTATTTAGGTGGAAAAGAAGATCCTTTAATTTACCTGTTTATTCATTTACTCATTCACTTTTTCATTCATTCATCCATTTGCTGTGAATAGAAGACAAAGACTAAAACATGAAGGAGCAACTTGAAGAATTTGTGGAATCTCTTTTCAAATACAAGATATGTCCTTCAGATATTATTTGTGGCTGTTAGAAGATGAGTCAGCAGCTGATGCTCCCAGGAGTCAGGAACAGAGAAACACTGAGCTGGAAGGGATGCCCACAGACATCCTCACCCCCAGGCTTTTTGCAGATTTCTTTTAAACAATCTCAGAGTGAAAGAAAGCTATCTTATTCTTCAGCCCGTTTAGGACAGAAGATGCATGAGTTCTAGTGCTTAAGAAAAACTACTTCTTCCAGTACAGGTTCCCAACGATTCTTTATCAAGGAAAAAGCAAGCGTGTCCTAAAGGTCTCCACAGGGCACCTCCTGGGAAATGTCAAGAAATTGATGAAGCTGACCCCCCTTGTTTTTACTCTGGCTTCCTTCTGTTGTATTCCCACACCACCGTCATAATGTTTTTCTTTGGTGCCCTCTAACTCTAAATCTGCACTCAGGAAATGTTCTTGGCAATGCACTCATACCAAGGGCGAGTGATAGTTGCACAGAGCCTTAAAAGCTCCTGATGATCCAATGTGTCAGAGTAGAATGTGCTCTATAGAGTTTTCAATGGCTGATTTTTCAGGAGGAAATTACCAGTCTTTTTTTTTTTCTTTCACTTGAGGTGCCTCTGGATGGACTTGAACTTCCAACCTTTTGATCAGCAGCCAAGAGCACTAACTGTTTATACCACCCAGGGACTCTGGCACACTGCAGGAATAAAGTGTAGGACTTTAGACGTTATAGCTAAGATATCCGTTTTTGTGGATCCTTTCCTGTGTCCCTGGAATTAGTTGCTAGAGGCAATTTGTTATTCTGCCTTCTCATTAGGCAGGCCCAGGGATTGCATGATAAAAACTTTCGAAAAGGGCCAAGAGTTGTGAATCACAGATGATGCCTCTTTGTGTGAGAGAATAGACATCACCTCTGTTTGGTTTGCAAAATACAGGATTTAAGGACCAAGAGAAGCTTTACTCTCACAGAACCACAGAGCACATTAGAGGTGAAAGGGGCCTTAATATATTGGCCTTATTTTATAGATGAGGCAGCTGGGGTCCAGGAAGGTGGAGTGATGCTAAGTTATATAGATAACTAGTGACTATCTGTAATGTGGAAATCAGATTAGCATTCTTTGCATTACTGTGATAAAATAATTATCATGGGTTTACTAATCATCCAGAGCAAGTAAGGAGCACGCTAAATACCTTTTATTTCATAAACGTGCAAGAGCTCTGCAGTACAGATGCGAGATAATATCCTCCGAACCCGATCCTCTGTGAGACGAGGCAGGGTATAAATAAATAAATAAGCAAGTAAGCAAGTAACCTCAAATTTACACTCCCAACAATAAAGAGTGTTATTTTATTTTTTTTAATGAGTGCATCCCTAGGGGTATATATCTATATTAACTTATATTGTGCACTGACTAGAAAATGATCCAGAATCCTCGGAAGACCCATTCCCTTGATTAGTACTTAGTTAGGTTAGTTAATTAAGGTTACTTTAGTACTAATTAGTCTTGGCTTTAATTATGCTTTCAGGGCAGGAACATAGGAATGACATGGTTCTTAGTGACCCAGTTAACCAAAGGGATGGGGTTTCTTGTCTTCCATCTAACAGTGATTTGTGAGAAGGAACAAAGAGAGAAAAACTAATCCTAATGGGATTATAGGAGCATTCTTTAACTAGAGTTAACCATAGAGCAGTAGTAGGCCTGCAGTCAAAAGCATCCTCTGTGGCTTCTGGAAAAACCCCACAGAGAGGCCAGGAGACTGACGCATGGCTGACTTTGTCATGGAAAGCGCCAAAGAAATTGGCCCACCTGACCAGGAAGTAAATGGATTATAGAATATAAGAAGTAAGTGAGGCCCTCAGGTTGTAGGAGGGGAGTCATGACAAATAAACAGAAAACTAAGTGGTAAAATCCTTCTTCCCGACCTGGTTGTGTGTTTCAGTTATTCAGTGTCCTCTGTATGCTAGGCCCTAAGTCTGGCTGAAATTATAGAGATGGATGATGCAGGATTCCTCTTGCCAAGGAAGTTATACTCTAATAGGACAGACAGATTTGCAGACAGACACATTATGCTGCAAGTATGCTGTCCCCGAATCTGTCCGGCCCGCCAGACTGCATGTAGACAGAAATACATTGAGTTTTTCGCCTGGCCCCACCAAATTCAACATGAAAATGGGGTTACAGTCTTGCCAGCACTAGTACTCTCAGCAGCTGTATCCTTACACATTTCCAGGGTAAAGTAGTCAGAACAAAGCTGTTCTAACTTATGTTTTCTTAGAAGAATTTTTGACTTGGGTGGTGTTCTTCAGCAGTGGGAGTAGGCAATCTGACAACTCAAGTCTGGCTCAAAGGACTAAATTTGAAGAAAGTTCTTGAATTTGTATGTGTGTGTAGTTTTAGTAGATTATTTTCCACCTTTGTAAAATACTTTACAATCCCCACCCAGACATGCCTTTTCCCTCTACCACCAAAACTGCGGCAGAATAATTTATGAAAATATTAACTTGTGCTGTAATGTGCTCCCTTTAGTGTATGTTTTCCTTCCCACACACCAAAGCTTTGTCAGCCCGTGCCTGAGCCTTTTGGATTGTGGGACACAAAGAGATGTTAGCTTTGTTTTTAAAAGCCCAGCCTAAGAAAAAGATTGTACCAGATCTTTCGAGGAAAGAGCTGTAAGGCAGGTATGAAGTTAGAGACAAAGCCTTGATGCAGACACAGCCATGGAGGACATGGGGGGAAGAGAGAGAGAGAGGCCAGGATAGGGCTTTGGAGTTTCTTGGAGATTTAGGTACGGTACCTGCCTGGAATGTTGGTGGAACCTCCCAGGAAAATCACTGCCTGGTACACGGGGAACTTGGATACTTTGTTCTTCACATTGGAACCCCCACTCTCAGGGGACCCTGCTGGCTTAAACAATGAGCATACAGGCAGTGAACTTTGTGGACAGGAAACAGAGAGCCCTCCCTGAGGGGTCCGCTTGGCCGTGTAAGATCCGAGTCTTTGTAGAGAAGCCTCAGTGACAACAAAGATTGAATTTCTCGTGAGCTTTTTAGACTGGGATCTCAAAGTACATAAACATTCTTTCAGGAAATTATAAGCAAATATGACACCTATTCCATCTTGTGGCTTACACATTCTTACAGATCACCTTCCTATGGTCTGGAATAATCAAACGCAATCTTTGCTCCCAAATCAGAGACAAGGGTTCTCAGCTGTTTCATTCAATTTCTTAGTCTTAGAGCTCTTGACACCTTGGTGAAAGCTCCCACCATTACCATTAAAAAATTAGAAAAGCCTTATTTATAATGTGGATGGAGTCCTGTCTGGAGTGCAAAAGGTTAACTGTGCTGAGTGTCAACTGAAACGTTGGAGGTTCACGGCCACCCAGAGGTGCTTTGGAAGAAAGGCCTGGCTATCTACTTATGAAAATCCAGCTACTGAAAACTCTGTGGAGCACAGCTCTACTCTGATTAAGCATGAGGTTGCCATGAGTTGGAGTTGACTTGGTGGCAACTGGTATAATCAGGGTACCTGGGCAGAGACTCTAAGACTACTATTAGAACTACAGAGGAGCCCTTTTATACATCCTTTGAACATTAACATTCACTCTACTCACTCGTATTTATTTATTCGGTATAATCAACGGCTTAATTTGGTGATCCACCATAAAAGCAGAGGTCTGTGTTATTGCTGCAGGAAAACCAAGTGGCTTTGGACTTACTGAGAGATCTGTGTCTGTACAGGGTATACATATGAAGTCATGCATTCTGATTTATATGGACAATTTAGAAGATATTTAAGGGTAATTTTTGGTTATTGAAATCTTGCCTTAGTCTTATCTTTTGGCTTTAGAAACCAGGCCCTTAGCAAGATACTTCATTTTCTGTATGTATCTATCTCAAATCACATAGACATTGCACATTAAATAAAAAAGATGCTGAATTTTCACAACTCTACCCAGATAATATTGCTGTAATCATGAAAAGAGATACCACAGAAGTTCAAAGACTGACGTGCATGCTGTTAATCACTGTATTGCAAAGACATGTAGGATATTTAAGAGCTATAAAATTACAGGCTGGAGAAGCGAAAAAGAAGATAAAAAACAGATCAAGGCAGATTTGAAAAGTTTTGCTGGCTCCAGACGGCTGCCCTTTAAGCATGGTTCCTGCCATCACTCACTCCAGTTTTGAAGAGCATCTCTCTCTGAAGTTTCCCTAAGGCACACTAACAGATTTAACAAATAACATGTCTCAAGTTCTTGCTCCCATCCAAGGTTATAGAATGTCAATCTGCTTCCTCAAATCTCCCCCCTTATTTCTGGGACTGCTCCTGTTACTTTAAATACCAACCATCTTCCGATGGTTCCCAAACTTGTCTCTGTAACCATGGCCTCTCCTCTGATCTTCAGACATTTTTTATCCAATTGCCTACCTGATATCTCCTTTGGATTTCCAATGGGTCACAAAGTTAATGGCCCAACCCCCACACTAGCTTCTGGTTCTTTCCTTTTCAGAAATTGGCCATTTCTCTAGTAGCTGTAGCCAGAAACTGCAGAAGTTCTCTAATTCTATCCACTCTCTCCTCCATCTCCAATATGCAACATATCAGCAAATACTGTCTACGGTACCTGCAAAATATGTTCCAAATCAGCCAGGTTTTCTCCTTTTTCACCATCTTAGTCTGAGCACCCAATATCCCCTGCTTCCGCTTTGGCTGTCCCCTCCCTCCATAGTCTCTTCTCCGTAGAACCGCTATGTTGTTGGTAGCTGCTGTCAAGTTGGGCAATAACTTGTGGTGACCTCTTGCACAATGGCATCGGACCATTGTAATCCATAGAGTTTTCACTGGTTGACTTTTAGAAGTAGATTGTCAAGTCTTTGTTCCTAGTTTGTCATAATCTGGAAGCTCGGCTGCCAGAAGAGTGATGGCTGCTCTTGAGGTGTGTTAACCAGGAATTGAACTTGGGTCTTCCACTGAGCCATGCCTGCCCCCATAGAACAGAATTGTGAAGATTTAAAAACACAAATCAGATCACGTCGATTTGTAGCCAAAACTCTCTCATAGCTTCCCATTACGCACAGAATAAAGTCCAAACACCTGAGCATGCTCTAAACACTCTAATGTGATTCAACTCCTATTTTTTCTTCATGAATCATTTCCTACCACTCTCTTACTTGCTCATGGCTGACTTCGACCATGGCTTTCTTTCTGGTTTTTGAAATGCCAAGCCCATTACTATCTTGGGCCTTTGCATTGCTATTCACTCTACTTGGAATGCTCTTCCCCCAGGACCTTCATTCCTGTGGCTGATTCCTTTGTGTTTTCAGGTCTCAGCTCAAGTGACACCTCCTCAGCAAGACTTACCCTGACACCTAGCTCAGTCACTCATATCGTATCAGCCTGTTTTCTTTTCTTTGTTGCATACCTGAAATGGCCGTCTCCTTTTACTTGTGTACAGTTTCCTATCTATCTTCACCTTCCTGTGCCTGCCTTGTTCTTTGCCGTATCTTCAGCCTCTGGTAAGGTGCTTGCTCATAATAGACCCTCATGAGTAAGTGTTAAATTAATGGCAAAAGTCCTTAAGAAGGTATCTTATTTAGGTTAGCAGATAAGTCCTTTGAACTAGCAGGTGGCAATCCCCACTTTCTTCTTTCATGCTTCAGTCCCTTGAAGGATATCTGTTGCTGCAATGTTTCTCTGCCCCATAGTCAAGCGGAACTGGTTTCTGCAGCTCATCCCTTCTTTCCCTGCCCCACCCCAAGCCTTTCTGTGCCACAGAGGGGCAGGCAACTGACCTTTGTAACATTGCCTTTTCTTGAGTTGCCTAGCTTTGTAGGGCTGGTCCAATGAATCCATACTATCCGTAGTTCTGGATAATCCTAAGAAAAATGTCTTCTGCTTTTCATGATTATGCCCAAATAATCAGTGAGTCATGTTTTTATTGGTGTACAGAGCTGTCAATGAGATAGCTTTTTTAGTTTTTTGTTCTGTTTTGTTTTTGCAGCCCTTATTCCCCAAAATTCTATCAGAAGTATAACGTCATGGTGGACCAGGAAGGAAATCTGACACACAGACAAAATTCTCTATGCACAACATCACGTCCCACAAAATTGGATCTGGTCAATGTCTGAGCCTGGTATTGGAAGGTACCTGGCTCCTCACCCAAATAGCTTGTACAGATCTTTCCCCTCCAGGCTACCAGCCTTGCCTCAATATAGCTGGATCCCACTGTGAATACAGCATAAGCTCCATCTGCTACCCCCAATTCCAAGCCAAAGTGCTGTTATAATCCTGATGCAGGACTGACTAACCATGCTTAAGTAGTTAGGAAAGGATTCATGGGGTAGATGATGCTTCAGGATTTTTTAAATGATAAGTTGGAGAATTTACGGCAGAAAGGGAAGTGAAGACAGAGGAAATGAGATGTGCAGAGATGTAGAATTATATAAGCAGAAACACAAAAGAAACTTAGTAGGGTAGAGTAAATACAATGGGAAGAGATGAGACTGGTAATGAGAGTTGGCTTCAGATTATGAAGGCCTTGTGGGTAGTACCAACTAATTTGGGTTTTAACGAATAGGTGAATGGGAGGAAATACATTTTTAAGTTGGTGATTGATGTGATTAAGATTTTTGTTCTTATGAAAGTAACTCTGGTAGGAGCATATATAATAAATTGGAGTGGGAAAGACTGCTAGCACTTAGAACAGAGAGGGATCTATTACGAGAGCCAAGCAAGAGAAGATACTCACTTGCACTAAGGGGATGGCAACGATGGTGGTGGGGAAAGGATATAAGAAGGGCCTGATTTAACAGATATTTCAAAGATAGAAGAGATATGATAATAGCTGTCATAGAAAATAAATTTCAAGGGTGATTATGAAGTCTTGGTGTTGGGAAATTGGGTGACTTATGAGGGCATTAATTGAGACCAATAATCCAAAGGATAAACCAGTTTTATTTAGGAAGATGAATTTAATTTTAGATATGATAAATTTTTAATGTGTTAAGAGCACCAATAAAAGTTTCTTTAATTAATGTATCAGTCAGGCTTTTACTGTAATAATGATGTATAACAAACACTTCAAATTCTCAGAAATTCACAACAGTAATAATGATTTATTCCATGACCTTGATCTTCAGGTCAGCTGGGGCAACTCTACTTCAGTCTGTGGCTCAGGATAAGTTCTGACTCACATGTTTCTCACTGTGGGACCAGTGGGTATCAGGGTCATATTCTTATGGTAGGTGCCGAAGCACAAGAAACCAAACCAAACTAGGCAGGCATATTAAAAACCTCAGCTTGAGTCACTTCCACTAACATTCCATTAGCAAAACAAGTCACAGAGCCAAACTCAGCATCAATAAGATGAAGAAATATACTTTGCCTACTCTAGTGGAAATTACTGGGCAACCAAAGCACATGGACACGTAATTGTGACTGTATAATAGGATTTGAGATATTTGGAAACATGATTGTGGAACTTAGGAGAGAGGTCTTTGAAGAAAAAGACATATAGGTGGTGGTGGAAACAGAGAAGTGGATCATATATTTCAGGGAGAGTTAGAGAAAAGGATCAAGGATGGGACCCTTGAAATATCAACTTTAAAGGGTCAACCAATTTTCTATGAAAGAGATTGAAAAGTTACAGCAAGGGAAACTGGAAGAGAATCAGGAGACTTTGGTAGATATGTATTTCTCCCAGTTCTTCACTTCCTCTTAAAGTTTAGGAGGTGGGGCATTTCAATGCTCTAGTTTTTAATACTAGCTACCCTGGCTGTGTAACAAAATCATTTGAGGACTTACCAAGAACAATAAAATGGATTCGGGATTATAATTTGCTAGCCCTGGTTGGCATCTGAATATTTTTAAAAACTCACACAGGATTCTGATGTGCAGTAGGATTTGAACGACTGACTTAATGTGTCAAAGTTTCATCTGGGAGGTGGGAGGGCTGGATTCAGTTTAGCTCACAAATATTTACTTGTTGTTGTTTTTAGGTGCCATTGAGTTGCTTGTGACTCATAGCAACCGTATATACAACAGAACAAAACACTGCCCAATCTTACTCAGTCCCTACTACGTACTTTATGTGGTATTTTGAAGACACTAGACGAAGGGTGAAGCTCTGATGTTGCAGAGGTTAAGAGCTCAGCTGCTGATCAAAAGGTTGGCAGTTCAAATCCACCAGCCGCTCCTTGGAACCCTATGGGGCAGCTCTACTCTGTCCTATAGGGTCATCATGAGTCAGAATCAACTCTGGCAATTTTTTTGTTGTTGTTGTTTAGACAAAGGATAGGCACAAAACCCTTAGACTAGAAAGAGCAGAGAAAGGGAAGGGAGAAAGGTTTCTCATGCTGTAATAATGCCGCCCTGAAGAAATGACTTAGGTCACAGAAATAGCATTTAAAGCTGGGATTGCAATCCCAGTGAGATAGGAAGACCTGCCACCCCATTGATATTGTCGATGGAATAAATGGGTAATATGCCAGATGCAGAACATTAGTAGTTTGTAACTAAGAATTTTGATCTGTTTTGAAAAGGTAAGTGATCCTCAAAAAGTCACTGATCCTTGTCTGACATTTACCCATTCTCTCCAGCTTCTATTAGCAGTCTGTTGGCATTCTCACGCCGATGCATACAGAGTTCCATGCTTTTTCAGTCACTTTGCACAAACACCGAAGCACTGCTTGTACTCTGGGAAGGTGAAACTCTTGTTTCATTTTTGCTCTTTTAAATTTGTTGTGTTTTAAGCAGAAAGGGGATAGAATACTGAGCTAGAAATCAAAAGGTTTCTGTTCTTGTCCTGATTGCTAAAGTTAGTTAGCCTTTCTTTTCTTTTTCAATCCCGCCCTCTGGCCCTCCCTCCCCCCTTACCTTCCTTCCTTCTTTTATTTCTCTTTATTCTTTCTTTCTGTAACTTTGGTTTCCTCATCTGTAAAATGGTCATGGGTGGAGGTAGTAACATTTTAGCTACCTCGCAGGTATAAGCTGTAAGAATCAAGTAGGAGGGTGGTTATAAAGATTCAGTGCAACTCTGTTGTGTTGCTATTTACTTAGAACATACTAGCAGCAAGTATTAACCAGAGGAATCATCCAGTGTATTGTACAGAATGTTCCATTGTGACAGGATAAGATGACCCCCATATCCAGCCCAGCCAATTCCATGGGGTAATAGAGAGCAGTGGTGGACAGCAGAGGCTCTGGAGCACATTGTCCTAAGTGTGAGTCCTGGTTCAGGCAGTTCTTAGTGGCATGATCATGGACAAGTCATGAGTTCTTTAAATTTTAGTTTGAGCCTTGATAAAAGAGAATTGTGATTCATACCTCACAAAGTTGATATGAGGATTATAGCAGATAATTTCAAGTATTGAGGGTATTGATTTTACTCTATCACATTTTGGTGTAAGAAATGTCACATTATTTTTCTAAATAAAAAAATTAAATCTCAGTCTGAGCAGCTGTTCATGAGGATGGTGAGGAAATCATTGTTATTCCTGTTTGTTCTTCCCTTGTTGCTTTTCCTTAACCATGCCCACGCCCTTGGTTAACAGCTCCCACCCTTTTCTTCTTAATAGAAATCTAATTTTATTCAAGTATTGGGTTCTCCAGTATCTCAGGAATCACTTCCCAACCGTAGATGGATGAACGTTGAAGTCAATCAAAATCATTTCTTTCCCATGTAGTGATACCTTAGCCTGTTAAATATAAAAGACAGCTGGTTACCTAGGAGCACCTCAGAAGGTTTTTCTTGCTCTTAAGTAGGGATGACCTAATAAAACCTTGTGCTTTTATACCTTTGAAAATTGTTCTGTAAAGATGTTATACTTGGAGACATTACAGCCATCCTTTGACCATGAGGGAAAACCAAGAGAATCACAGAGAAACCTAACATTGTTGAATTGCTGAATGAATCAAGTCCAGGTCTGCCTACTGCCAAAATTTTGTTACATAAAAGAATTACTTTTCTATTATTTCAATAACTGCAGTCAGAGTTTATGTTACTTGTAGCCAAAAAAAAAAAAAAAAATCCTAACTGACTAATCCCAACCACTATTCACATTTGTTTACTTTTAGTGCAGAGTATTGTTGATAGAAAAAACAAAATTGTTCCAAGTGTTTAGTAACTGCTATGCTTTTTTTTTCTACTTTAGTATATTCCAAAATAAGACCATAAAATAATAAAAGAACACTTAAATGTCTTTAAGGTGAAGTTTTCTAGCAGTATAAAATTTCTCCATCACTTTGGAATGGCACATTTCTGAAATGAGTGTGATAAAAAGTGGGAAATCAACAATTTCAACATATATCAAATAAGGGTAAATTTTTTTTGAGAGAACAAACAACACAATAACATCTATAAGATTACAGGGAAAAAATATGCCATCTTGCTTTTCTTAGAATTTCAATTTTACTGTGAAAATTATGGAGCCTGCAAAGGAAAAGCTATTTGCTTATAGGTTAAATAAAAAAAATGGACACTCTTGTAGACATGGACAAGCCTTAGTAACAGTCATTGTACCTGTTACTAATTTACTATTTGCCAAGTGCTTGGAAAAGTGCCTGGCCCCTTCTCAGCATGATATAATCATTTGTTTGTTATGTTTGCTGAAGGAAAAGAGAGGTAGAAGCCTGAAGTCACGAGTTTTCATTCTCAGACACTGGTCAGAGGTAAAGGAGCCATACAGCTGGATTTTCCAGGGAAGTCCCTATTTCTAATATGGATTGATTTATTCAGTTCTACCTCAGTGACTCAAGTGCCACAGAGTGTAAAGACCATAAGTTGGATGACTCATCTCTTCCATGGTTTATTACCAGAAACTCTAACAGTTGCCAAGAAATAATTACAATTTCATAAATTGCCTACCTAAGTCAGATACCTTCCCCACAGCTTTTTACTATTTTCTTCTGTCCAGGGCAATTGCTCTACAGAGAAGGGAAGCAAGGGACAGCTAACTGGGAATGGGGAAATGCAGCTATCAATGTTTATGTCCTTTCTGGTTTCCTCCTTCATCTCTTATTTTCAATTTTAGGTGCCAAATCAGGTACTGTCCTCCTATAAACCTAGGCTGGGGTGGGGGCACATGTTGGCTCTAAGCAATAGCTCTCCTCGCATGCCTCTGGTAAAGATACTTATTGATACTGAAATAAAAATAAAGTCCTAGACATACTATCTGATTTTTCTGTGTAAATCCAAAAAGACATTATTATTGGCTGGGTTCTCTATCAAGTCAGGGCAAGTTATCTACACGCGGGCTGAAGATAATAAACTCTTTGGGACATCAGTATACCATACAGCAATCTCACTGATCCCTAGAGTCTTGGAGGAATTCATTTAACTCACACAGGTGAACTTTTCTTTCCCCCAGAGAGCATTTTGTTCATCTTAGCTCAATACAAGATCAGGTCCATGGTGAGCAGTAACAATTTGTACCATGTTTTTTATTTCCATTGGGCTCACACTTAAAGCATCGCTGAGTGAGAAATAAATAGCAATAGCTGTATCTCAATTTTTACACGGGAGTGGGGGAGAGGAGGGAGACCCTTAGATTCAGACCTTCCCCTGATGCTACAGAGCCACCCAGTCCGTGATGAAACAGGAAGCTAGACCCAGGCCTGAGGAAAACCAGTTCATTCAGTTCCTAGAATCTTCTGTTTCTCCTCTGTTGCAGGTAAATGATAATCCTTTCCTCACAATAACCTACACAAAGACAGTGAAAAGCTCCTTGGCACTTGGAAATAATTTTATTTTGCCGAATTTTGGGTCTGGCCTTGACGGGCTTTCCCTTCATGTTAAAGAAAAAGTCAAAGAACATTATTTTTCTATTAAAACAAAAGTTTCTACAGTAACTCTGAACTTCAGGACACCACATAAGCCAAAGGTAGAAGTTGGAGTGACAGTGACACAGAAATGAAATGAATTGAAATTGCCACTGACAATAAAGCAGAAAGCAGAGGTAGGCAGTAAAGGCTTGTCCCTAAAAACTTTACAGCTTCGCTGATACTGGAGGGAATAGTAATTTAAGACAGTTATGGACCTAAGGGGGAAAAAAATAAAAAAAGCAATAATGTTGTAGCCAGACGTAGTCTGTGTGGGATGGCTATTGTTTGGCTTAAGCTGCGCAGAATGCATTTATGACTTTGGTAAAAGAAAGAGACTGACCTTGATACTGGGAAAATCTGAATTGGGATGAGAAGTCCTTGTTCTTGGGTTGCTGCTAAAGCCGGGGGTGGGGGGGAGCAACAGTGGTAACGTCCTGGCATATTGTGTGTGGTTCTGTGCTTTCATGGCTAAGAATCTGCACTTGAATTGGAAACTCTATGGGGCAGCTCTACTCTGTCCTATAGGGTCGCTATGAGTCAGAATCAACTTGACGGCAAAGGGTTTGGTTTTTGTGTCGTTCAATATTTTGCACATAGAATCCTTCAATATTGGAGGGTATTATGTAGGAAGTTGATTGTAGAATAACGAATCAGGATTTCAAGTCATCACATCAGCCCAGACCCTGGCTCTCCCTCTTATTGTCTGTATTATCCTGGGCAATTTATATTCCTTCTCTGATTTTCAGTTTTGCCATCGATATATGGGACTATAATTATATATTCCTTATGAGGTTAAAGGATTCAAAATGAAAGAAAGTAAATGAAGATATTTTGTCAATATCAAGTTCTATGTATATGCTAAAACTTACTCTCACTAAATTGGATTGATTTAAGGGAATGCAGATGTGTAACCTTCTAAGCATATGTGAATATTTTTTACTTAGGCATTTAATATCAGTTACTATCAGGGACTCGGATGAAATTGCAAAGGAGGCATAATTTTAATCGTTCTAATTTGCATGTGACCATCATGTCTGTCCCTTTCTTCTTTCCCTCTGTTCTCCAGAGAACCGGGCCAGAATAGAATGAGAATTGAGATGGTGGCGAAGGATTGTCATGTAGGCACAGTGTCTAGGGGTGCAAGATTTCAAGAACTATTAGAAAGCTTGAGACCTGAAAAAGTAATTTTCACTCCAACTGCAGCTCAGCCCAACTTATATAGAGTTAATATCTGATATATTTATTTATGATGTGGGTGTTGTTGTTGGGGCCATTGAGTTGATTTTGACTCACAGTGACAGAGTAGAACTGCCCCATACAGTTTCCTAGGCTGTAGCATTTACAGGAGCAGATCGCCAGGTCTTTTCTACCACAGAGCCTCTGGTGGATCAGGACTGCCGACCTTTCGGTTAGCAGCTGAGTGCTTAACTGTTTTGCAGCCAGGTTTCCTTTATAATGTGAGCATATTTAAATATGTTTGAATTTATGTCCCTAGACTCTTAGAAGATCTTAAAAGGCCTAGTGGGGTTAGTAAGAAAAGATCCATTCATCATGGTAAGATTAGCATCCAGAAACTGAGTTAGCAAAGAAAATGAGAGAAAACATTTGGGTGGACCAGTAATCCTTGATGTTGTGTGTGTGACTGCCTGTGTGCCTGCATGCGTGTGTGTGGTGGGATATGAGGACAGCAGGCATCACTCAGCAGCAGCTGGGGACATTTTCAAAATCCATATATTTCTGACTCTCCATGTAAGACATGAAATGTGGGAAGTGACATTCCAAGTGGTGGCAGCTTTTGCTCATCAGTGTATCTCCAGGTCCAGCAAAGTTCCTGACACGCAGTAGGATGCACCAAATATTGAATGAATAAATGAATGATTGGCCTAAGCCAGGGAGGTGCAGCAAAGTGTGTCCAGTGGTGCCAGAGCAGGCAGATGGAGGTTGGTAACAGGATATATTGAATCAGGCATTACGTAGTAATTGGCCTGAGAGTTATTGTGATTGTGGGGAGACAGCAGGGGAAACTAGGTTTGTGGAATAGATACCTGATAATAATAATAAAATCATCGGCAATGACATTTTGTTGAATCTGCAAGGGGTTAATGCACTTGGTTGCTGACAAAAAGGTTGGCAGTATGAGTCTACCCAGAGGTGCCTCAGAAGAAAGGCCTGGTGATCTTTTTCCAAAAAATCAACCATTGAAAACCCTATGGAGCACTCTGACACACTGGAGTTCACCATGATTTGGGTCAATTCAATGGAAACTTTTTTTATTTTGAGGGAAAATGGAATGTAAAATGCCTGTTTAATTCAAAAGCGAGCAGGAAAGGCAAACAGAAAAAGAAGTAGAGAAAGAAAAGACAAGGGGCAGAATGAACTCACAGTTAGTAACCATGATAAATGTTAATGGAGTAAACATGCAAGTCAGAATACAGACATTCTCAGTTCAGATAAATAAACATAATCCAGGTCCGTGCTGTTTTCAAAATACACCTTGAGTATTAAACACAAGAGTGAAGAGTAACAGGATAAATATGCTAGGTCAATATTAAACAAAATAAGCTGGTGTAGCTATATGTGTGTGTGTACATACACATTTATATCTCTGTCTTAGACATCTAGTGCTGCTATAACAGAAATGCAACAAGTGGGTGGCTTTAACAAAGAGAAATTTATTTCTTCATGGTAAAGTAGGCTAAAAGTCCAAATTCAAGGCATCAGCACTCTCTGTAGGCTCTGGAGGAAGGTCCTTGTCCTCCATCTTCCTGTGGTTGAGGAGCTTCTCAGGCGCAGGGACCCCGGGTCCAAAGGATGCACTCTGCTCCTGGTTCTGCTTTTGTGGTGGTATGAGGTCCCCAACTCTCTGCTTGCTTGCCTTTCGTTTTATTTCTTGAGGGATAAAAGGTGGTGCAGCCCACACCCCAGGGAAACTCCCTCTACCTTGGATCAGGGAGTTGACCTGAGCGAGGGTGGTGTTACGATCCCACCTTAACCCTATCAACATAAAAAATTACAATCACAAAATGGAGGACAACCACACAATATAGGAATCATGGCCTAATCAAGTTGACACATTTTTGTCAATCCATGACACTATTAGACAAATATTACTTCAAACCAAAAAAATCATTTCAAGAGGTAAAGAACATCAACATTAAATAATAAAAGGAAAAATCCCCATAGAAGGCTGTAAAGATTTTAAACTCGCAAGCACTTAAAAGTAAAGCCTTTATATATATATAAAATTATTCAACAGTTATGTGTATTTTTTATATATATATATATATAAAGAGGGAGAGCAAAAACTGACAGATTTGTAAGGAGAAACCAATAAATGAATGTTCATTATAGAAACATTTTAACATAGCATTGTTAATATTTGATAGAACCAGCAGATAAAATACTAATAAGGATATAGATAATTTAAACCACACAATTAGCAGTCTGACCTAATGGTCATATACACAACTCTGTATCCAATAATTCACAATGTATTGTTTTCTCAGATATGATGGGATATTTATCAAAATTGACCCCCTTCTAGGTCATAAAGCAAGTCCCAACAAATATCAAAGAATTGTTGTTAAACAAGTTATCTTCTTCTTTAAAAATGCATTTAATTTAGAAACCATCTAAAAAGCTGATTTAAATAAACCTGTTTGGAAAATATAAGATACTTTCAAATATTCTTGGCTCTAAGAAGAAATCATTATGGACATTAGAAGATGTGTATAATTGAATATTTGGAAAAACATTACACTGTAAAATTTAGGAGAGTTGGTAAAGCATTACAGACAATGATTTTAGTGCCCTGAACTGTAAATAATAATCTAAGCATCCAACTTAAAGGAATTGTAAAAAGAATAACTTAAAGCAAATAGAAAGAAGGAAATAACAACAATAAGAGCAGACATTAACTAAACGGGGGGGAGGGGGAACAAGGCAGAGAAGATCCACAAAGCCAAATAATCACTTTTTGAGGAGTCTGATAAAATCGACCCCCCCTCGCAAGACTGAGGAAGAAAAAAAGAGAGAACCAATTATAGACACATATTAGCCGTGAAAAGAGTAGTGTCATATCTCCAGCAGTGAATAGAGAAGATATTTTTAAAAGAAGATATTATAAACAACTTTAAGCCTTCAAATTTGAAAACTTAAGACAAAATGTTCAATTTCTTAGAGAAATATAACTAACCAATAGTAACTCAAGAAGAAATTAAAAAAACCTGACAAATCTTTGATGATTAAAGAAAATGAATCTGTGGTTAAAAATCTAATTCCTCTAGCTCCCCATCACTTATCTTTATTCCTTTCAAACTGGATATCTGAACCGTTGACATAAGACAAAATTCCAACCAAAATCCTAACAGGTTTTTTTTCCCCCATGGAACTTGACAAGATGATTCTAATACGTGTGGAAGTGCAAAGGGCTAAAAGAGCCAACATACTTTTGAAGAAAAAATACAATATAAGGAGATCTCCCTACCCTAAGTAATATAAAGTCATAAACAATAAAGACAGTGTGCATTGTTCTAGGAAAGATAAATAGACCAATGGTACTGAACAGAGACTTGAAATAGATCAATGTGTGGATGGAAACGTGACATATGGCAGCAGTGGCATGACCACCAGTGGGGCAGTTTGGTCTATTGATTAAATAAGGTTGAGACCTTAGGTTATCATTATGGAGGAAAAACACGTGTACCCCTGTCTCTTACCAATGGCCATAATTAACTCTATGTGAGTTAACTACCTAAATGTGCTAATGGTTTAAAACATTTTTAAGAAATTATAGCAGGCTATCTTTATGACCTCAAAAATAGGGAAAGGTGAAAATTTTTGTTACTCATCTACAAAAATATCCTTGATATGAACCTAAACATTAGGATAGCCTAATTTTTACTGATGTATGTAATTATTTTATTTTATTATTATTATTTCTTAACTGACCTGGCTGTTCCTAATTTATGTGAATTGCATTCATCCTTCCCTTGAGTGGAATACTATTGTTCCAAAAAAAAAGTAACATTTCATACCTCAAGCCAAGTAATTTTAAAGCAGAGTTATAAATAGGTAGAATTCTCATATTTACATTCAGCAAATAGAGAAAAAATGTTGTAGCATTTAATTTTAAATTTTTAAAGAATAATAAAATTTGGGAAACCCTGGTGGCGTAGCAGTGAAGTGCTACGGCTGCTAACCAAGAGGTCGGCAGTTCAAATCCACCAGGCGCTCCTTGGAAACTATCGGGCAGTTCTACTCTGTCCTATAGGGTCGCTTTGAGTTGGAATCAACTCGGCGGCAGTGGGTTTAATGAAATTTGTGCTTTAAATGAACCTATTTTAAGAATAAAATTCACTGACTAAATCATAAAAACGAACTAGAATATGCTTATATTAATTCCTAGATTGCTGCAGTGTCACAATTTAAAGCACAGTATTATAAGATGCTTATAGTGATGTACATTATTATAAATCCTCCTTGGTCTAGTATATCACTTATAAATACATATTTGCAGGTAGACATATGATGTTTTTTGTGTCATAGCCTACGAGAGCATAGTGAGTGTGTATTGTTAATGACAAAATTAACTTACATGAATTCTAAGTAAAACCTATTTTTATAATCTGGGGTTTTACAAACACAGGATTTTCTGTTCATTTGACGGCACAAAGGAGGCAAGTGTAAATGCCTTGTGCATTTGAAGAGACAAAGCCAAGATAAGGGTATAATTCATAATTGTGTTCCTTTCCCTTTTAAGTCACAAAGCAATTTCTTTAATAGCCTTATTTGGAAGCAGCACTAAATACTCTACTCATTTAAAAATGCAGAAGCTATTTTTTTATAGACTAATGTGATGCAGCGGCATACTTCCCTTAACATGGTTCTCCGGCTGCCTTAGGAGCAATGCTCCCTTAAAATACTCGCAGGATGTTGGCTACAAAGAGAAGGCAAGGGACTTTAAATGTTATTTAGTCAGCCAGGAATAGGGAGTCTTCTTAGCATATACCACCAGGGTTTTTCTTTTTTATTAGCATGGGTACTTCTGATTGACCCTTGCTAATATATGCAAAGAATTGGAATGAAAGTTGGGAATAGACAGGGTGTCTTCTGCGCACTGAGTCTGCATGGTAATGCTCATCACCGAAATTTCAAGGCTTTGCTCCATCTTGCAGTAAAAGGAAATAAAAATACTATTTTTTTTTTTGTTTGCCCCGAAGGCCTTATTCTATTGTTAATTTTTTTGTTGTTGTTGACTCAAAGATAACAAGTATATCTAAAATAATTTAAAAGATCTCTGAAGATAGAGAATGATTTTTGAAATCATGCTATAGGTTACCAAAACAAAACAAACCCATTGACTTTGAGTCGATTCCAGCTCATAGTGACCCTATAGGGCAGAGCAGAAATTCCCAATGGGGTTTCCAAGGCTGTACATTTTTATGGAAGCAAACTGCCACATCTTTCTCCTGTGGAGCAGCTGACGGGTTCAACCCCAGACCCTTCGGTTAGCAACTGAGTACTTAACCACTGTGCCAGGAGGGCTCTTTTATGTTAAAGATTAGGGCCTGGAAATCATTTTGAAGGTTATTTTTTATTTCCTCCCCGGCATTTATTCTCACCACTACCCCCCTCTTTTTTTTAACCAACCCCCCCCCAAAAACCCCATTGCCATGGAGTCGATTCCGACTCATAGCGACCCTATGGGACAGAGCAGAACTGCCCCACAGGGTTTCCAAGGAGCTCCTGGTGGATTCCAACTGCCGACCTTTTGATTAACAGCCGTAGCTTTTAACCACTATGCCACCAAGATTTTTGCCAACAGTATCCTTATATTTTGGGAGGAAATTTTCTCCTCCTATTTTCTCGGCCATGCGGCTTGAGTGAGATTGAACCCAGGACCTGTCCCAGAGCGGACCTTTATTGTATAAAAGCCAGTCAGAATATTGCAGTCTGTTGCCACGGTGATTGGATTAGGGCAGGACACCTGTTTCAATTCAGCCCAGAGCAGACACAACAGATCTCACTTCCCTGAGTACTTTGGTATGAGGATGTGACATCCGGAATTACTGTGAACATTTTGCTAAAATTACAAGAAGAACCCGGAACTCCCAGTGGGCTAGCAAGGGAGCATGGGGAAAAACCCAACAGAGAGGCAGAACAGAAAAAACCTGAGTAAAAAAGTCCTTGGAGATCTCATTTGAGGTGGGAGATCAAGCCTTGTGCGTGTTTACTTTTCAGTTACATGGGTCAGCACATTCCCTTTATTTTTTAAGTCATTTTCAATTTGCAGCTTTTTATTTCATTTCATTTTTTGTCACTTGTTACTGAAAGATTCCTAACTGGTAAAGCTGCTTGGGTGGCTCAAATGTTAAGCACTTGGAAACTAACCTAAAGATCGGTGGTTTGAACCCACCCACAGGGTGACTTGAAAGAAAGTCCTAATGATCTGCTTCCAAAAGGTCACAGCCATGAAAACCCTGCAGAGCTGACTTCTGCTCTGAAACACATGGAGTCACCGTGAGTCGTAATCGACTCAACAACAACTGGTTTACATGGGTACAGTGTCCCTGGGAGACAAGAGGGACAAATACCTTGACTCTTATTCGGGGATTCTTTGGTCATAAGAACCAAAAGACACAATTAGAAAACAAGAATTACTGGAAACATATATGGAAACGGAAACCAACTACAAAAAAGTGACACCTTTTCACCTTACATAATGGGACCTTAATGGAAACCCTGGTGACATAGTGGTTAAGAGCTACGGCTGCTAACCAAAAGTTCAGCAGTTGAAATCCACTAGGTGCTCCTTGGAAATCCTATGGGGCAGTTCTACTCTGTCCTGCAGGGTCGCTATGAGTCATAATCATGCGATGGCAATGGGTAATAGGATCTCAAGCCTCTTCCTCTCTCATCCTATGTCTCTGGGCATGTCCACTCCCACCGCAGTACTCAAATTCAGTATGTGTACATGTAAACTCATGATTTTCTTTCTCTAAACCTCCCCCCACAAACTGCACCTCTTCCAGAGTTCTCTTCCTTGATGATGGAACAACTACTCATCTTGTTAATAAACTAACCAGAAAACTTGGAGTCTTTTTTTTGTTCGTTTTAAACCTATTCCTTATCTTTACACAACATTCAATACTTTACTAAGCTCTGTGCTTTCTACCTTCAAAATATTTCTCTAGTCCTTCCATTTCCATGTCATGACTGTCACTCTTCAAGTTCATCTCTCATTATCTTGAGCCTTATCCATTGTAAGAGCTTTCTAACTGGTCTTTGCTTTTTCTACCCTTCAATCCATTTCCCACACTGCAGCCAGCTATTTTAAAACCCTGTAATGAGTTTCTATTAAATTGAGAATACTACTGAATCTTCTTTTCATGACCTAATAGGTTCTGCATGATCTGGGCCTTCTTTAAAGTATATCAAACTCTCTTGTACCTCAGGACATTTTCACAGGATCTTCCCTCTTATTTTTTATCTATTTTTTTCCCTAAAATCCACAAACTCCTGTAGAGTCACTGAGCTCACTGAAATTTTGTATACAATTATTTTAACAGCTTTATTGAGATATAATTCAAACACCATAAATTAACCCGTTTGAAATGTACAGTTCACTGTTTTTAGTATATTAATATGGTTACATCAATCACCACAACTAATTTTAGAATATTTTCATCCCCCCAAAATCTCCCATACCCATTTGCAGTCACTCCTAGTTTCCTCCATTCTGTTACTCCCCCAATTCCAGTCCTAACCCCCCGCCCCCCCAAAAAATCCAAAATCACTGCCGTTGACTTGATTCCGACTCACAGCAACCCTATGGGACAGAGTAGAACTGCCCCACAGAGTTTCCAAAGAGCGCCTGGTGGATTTGAACTGCAGAGCTTTTGGTTGGCAGTCACAGCTCTTAACAGCTACGCCACTGGGGCTTCCAATTCCAGTCCTGGGCTACCACTAATCTACTTTCTGTCTCTAAAGATTTTCCTATTCTAAGCATTTCATATAAACGGAGTCATATAATACATGGTCTTTTGTGACTGACTTCTTTCCTTTGCCTAGTGTTTTCAAGGTTCATCCATGCTGTACCATGTACTAGTACTTCATTTTTTTTGTTGCTCAACACTATTCTATTATATATATGTATATATTTATATACAGCACATTTTATTTATCTGTTTGTCAACTGATGCACATTTGCTTTTTAGCTACTATTAATAATGCTGCTCTGAATATTCATATACTAGTTTCTGTGTGAACATAGGTTTTCTCTTCACTCGAGTATAATACCCAATAGGAGTGGAATTGCTGGGTCATATGGGAACTCTGACATTTTGAGGAACTGTGAAACTGTTTTCCAGAATGACCCAGCATTTTACATGCTTACCAGTAATGTATGAAACTTCCAACTTCTCTACACCCTTGGCAGCAATTTGTTATTATCTGTTTCTTCTTTATTGCAGCCATCCTAGTGGGCGTAAAGAGGTCTCTGGGTGTGTGAACGGTTTGTGCTTTGCTACTAACCTAAACACTGGCGATTGGAAGCTACCCAGCAGTGCCACAGAAGAAAAACCTAATGATCTGGGTGATCTGCTTCATAAAAAGTACAGCCAAGAAAACCCTACAGAACAGCTCTACTCTGTAGAGTTGAAATCAACTCAATGGCAAGGGGTTTCATTTTGTTTAGTGGGTGTAAAGTGGTTCTGATTTGTATTTTTCTAATAGTTAATGATGTTGAGTATCTTTTCATGTGCTTATTGGCCATTTGTTTATCTTCTTTAGAAAAATATCTATTCAGGTTCTTTGTCCTTTTTTAAGTTATATTATTTATCTTTTTATTATTGAGTTGTAAGAGTTTTTTATAAATTGTGCACACATATCCTTTATCAGACACATGATTTTCAAATATTTTCTCCCACTCTGTGGGTTATCTTTTCATTTTCTTGATGGTTTCATTGGCAGCACAAAAGCTTTTAATTTTGGTGTAGTCTAATTCATCTATCTTTTGCCGTTTGCGTTTTGGTGTCATATGTAAGAAACCATTGCCTAAACCAAGGTCATAAAGATTTACTCCTGTGTTTTCTTCTAAGAGGTTTATAGTTTTAGATCTTACTTAGGTCTGTGAGGGGCAACTTCATTCTTTTGCATGTGAATATCCAGTAGTGCCAGTAGAATTTGTTAAAAAAACTATTCTTTTCCCATTTAATTATCTTGGCAACATTACTGAAAATCAGTTGACCATAAATGTAAGGATTTGTTTCCATACACTTGTCTTAGGCTGGGTTCTCTAGAGAAGCAAAACCAGTAATGCATATAAATATACAGAGAGAGATTTATATTAAGGAAACAGCTCACATGATTGTAGGGGTGGGAATGTCCCAAGTTCTTGGATCAGGATAGGGTCCTTTCTCAATTCATGGAGCCGCAGAAGCTGGTGAACCCACGATGAGCAGGTTGGAGAGAAGGGATTCCGCACACAGGTTGTGATGATTGAGGAATCCCCAAGGTTGGCAGGCAAGACCGCATGGTTTCTCCTGAGTCAGCTGCAGGTGCCGGCGAACCCAAGATAGGCAGGTCAGAGAGCAGGACTCTTGCTTGCAGGTTGTGAATATCAGCGAATCCCAAGATGGACAGGTAAGCTGCTAGCTCAAGTCCCAAGAACCAGAGGTCAGATAAGAGACAGCTGCTGGATCCTGAACAAGCCAACAACCTTTGCAATGCGAGCAGGAAAAGGAAGTAGATGGCGGAAGGTGGAGAGATGAAGGCTGAGGGGGTGGTGAGAGGCCACAGGCCCCACCCCCGCTGGTACCACCAGCAGATTCCATCATGGGGGTTATCACACATGAAATTTCAACAGGAAAGTGATTGCGACATTATACAACTGCCAAAACACTGAGAATCACGGCCCAGCCAAGGTGACACACAATCTTAACCACCACAACACTCGATTATTTTCCACTGATCTATATGTCCTTCATTTTGTCAGTACCATGCTATATTGATTACTATAGTTTTGTAGTATGTTTTGAAGTGGGGAAGTATGAATCCTCCAACTTCATTCTTTTCTAAGCTTGTTATGGTGAATCTATGTCCCTGGCATTTACATTTGAATTTTAGGATAAGCTTACTAATTTTTGCAAAAAGTAAGCTAGAATTTTAATACGGATTGTGTTGAATTTGTAGAAAAATTTTGGGTGTATTTTCATACCAGTATTGTCTTCCAATTCATGAACAGGGCATGTGTTCTTATTTATTTAGATCTTTCATTTCTTCCCACAATATTTTTTTATTTCTTCCCACAATATTTTATAGTTTTCACTGTATAAGGCTGTACTCTATTTGTTAAATTTATACCCAAGTAATTTCTTCTTGTTTGATCCTGTCACAAATGGAATTTTCAAAAAAAAATTATTTTTTTGGATTTTTAATTGCTGGTGTATAGAAACACAGTTGATTTTTGTATCTTGATCTTGTATCCTATAGCCTTCCTGAACTCGTTTATTAGATCTAATAGTTTTGTGTGTGTGTGTGTGTGTGTGTGTGTCTATGTGTGTATTCCTTATGGTTTCAAATAAACAAGATCAAGTCATCTATGAATAGAGACAGCTTTATCTTTTCCTTTCTAATCTGGACATCATTTATTTATTTGTGTTGTCGAATTGCCCTGGCTAGAACCTCCATTACAGTGTTATGTGAAGTGGAGCAAGCAGGTATCCTTGTCATGTTTCTGACCTTAAAGGGAAAATAGTCAGTCTTTGGCCATTAAGTATGATGTTAGCTACGGGTTTTTTATTGATGCCCTTACTGGATTGAGGAAGGTCCCTTCTATGTTTAGTTTGTTAAACATTTTTATCATGACAAGGTGCTGGGTTTTACTTAATGCTTTTTCTGTGTCCATTGAGATATTGTTTGATTTTTTCTTTATGCTATTAATAATGGTTTTTACATTAGTTGATTTTTTTTTATGTTAAACAAAATTTGCATTCCTAGGATAAATTCCACTTAGTAATGGTGTATAATCCTTTTTATATGCTCCTGAATATTGTTTACTAGCATTTTTGCATCTATTTTCATAAGGTATATTGGTTTACAGCTTTCTTTTCTTGTGATGTCTTTGGTTTTGATATCAAGGTAATCTTGGATTCAAGGAGTAAGTTGGAAAATGTTCCCTTCTCTTCTGTTCTGGAAGTGTTTTTGATGGATTAACATTAATTCTTATTTACATATTTGGTAAAATTCATCAGTGAAGCCATCTAGGCCTTGGCTTTTCTTTTTATGAAGTTTTTAAATTGTGAATTAGATATAATTAGTCATTTATTGATTATATACGTTAAAAATATTTTGTCCCGCTGTATGGATTACTTCTTTTATTTACTATTTACACTTCCTTTTAATGAATGAAATGATTATATTAATGCTGTTCAATTTTTAATAATGCCTTTTTTTGTGTGTGTGTGACTTGCTTAAGAATATATCTCCCTATCTCTAGCTTATAAGGCTATATTATGTGAGACCTTATGGTTGTAGTTAAGGTATCTGGAAGGATGGTGTTAGCAAAAGTGCTTTGGACAGTAAAGGCATCTCTGTAACTGAAATATATGTCTGTTTCCATGGGGACAAATCACTGCCCTTTCCATGACAAACAGAGACAGTTTATTGTAATCAACTCCCAACAGGCAGCAGGCTAGTCTCTGTTGGAGAATGGTGTCGTATCAATCTGCTTGTGGCAGGTTGAGCATTTGGCATGGATGTAGCAAAATAAGCTTTTAGGAGGGAAAATTTATGTTGTTGAACACAAAAATAGCCTTCAGTCTTGCCCTTCCCTCTGAAACACAAACATAAATACTCTGCAAATAGATCATTTGAGCAAGCATTGAGTAGCTGGACAAGGAAGTTAATTGATAGTCACAGGAAAGGATATCTTATTCATCTGATTGTTGGAAGCATTCTCCAGGGTGCATCCATTCTGATGGATATTCATGTAGGATGAAAATACCTTCAAGATGCTTATTGAATCTAAACAAGTATTGATATAATGAATTCACTCTTGGTGAACTAATGAACACTTCTGAATACATGAATAAATATTCCTGGGATTTTGAAAGACTTTATGCAGCTAGTTGGCTCATCATGGGAAACCCAGAAAGAACTGTGGAATAAGGGAGAAACGAACAATTAAACACCGCAGTATGTGCTATAAAAGGCACTGGAGGCTTTACATATACTACTTGGGTCAAATTTAGGACCACAATATGGTGAAAAGATAATTATATTCCCATTTTACAGGTTAGAAAATGGAGGCTCAAAGTGATTAAATGGGGTAGATCCTTCAGAGTACTTAAAGTTTTCTTTAGGAACTCATTTTTTTTTCTCTCTCTTTGTTCATGGACTCACTGAGGCATATACCATCTGTCAGTGTATCTTTGATGCTAAGCATAGATATATTTTTCCTCAATAAATATTTTTAAATTTTAATCATTTATTTAGCAGCACATGGAGAAACTTGCATGTCTCTCAGGTGACATTCCCTGTCATTTCAGATCAAATAATAAAATATATTCTTTTAGAAGAAAAGATGATTCACAAGAATCAGCATAGTAGGATCAAACTGGGAGCCAAATAATTTTCCAGATATGAAATCTAAAAATTGCCTGGTCTCATTATTTTAGAATTTTAAAATTGTTATTATTGTAATATTTCATTGCATAAACCAAAAAAACCCATTGCTGTTGAGTCAATTCCGACTTACAGCGACTCTATAGGACAGAGTAGAACTGCCCCATAGAGTTTCCAAGGAACACTGGTAGATTTGAACTGCCGACGTTTTGGTCAGCAGCCAAACTCTTAACGACTATGCTGGCAAGGTTTCCTTTCATAACATAACCAGTGCTGTATATGGCATGATGTCAGTATCTTCTGTCATATCATTTTCATAAGGAACTAACTTGAAATGGTTTTCTTTGTTGATCTTGATATATTTCAGAAAGATTAACAGTGTGCTATTGGCCATTCTATAGACCCATGAGAAGGTCTATCTGGTCAGCCTTTGACAACATTGAGGCATATTACATGGGTGGTGAAATAGCTTCATATATGTGTTTAATGAGTGCTTGTAGACAATGACCAGTATAATATAATTCAATAAGGGAATAAGATATGACAATAAGGAAACTGTGAAAAACTACTAACAATTAAATATTATTTTAACAGTTCAAAACATTGATCAGATGAGTCTAAGCTAAAAGCACAGAAGTTCTTCAGTACTCATTGCTCTAAAGTAGAGGTGAGAAATTTTTTTTCGGTAAAGGGCTAGATAATAAGTATTGCAGGTTTTGCGAGCCAATTAGTCAGCTCTACCATTGTAGAAATCAGTCATAGACAATATGTAAATAAATGAGTGTGACTGCTTTTTAATAAAAATTTATTTATGAACATTGAAATTTCTATTTTATAGGCTTATTATGTGCCATGAAATATTATTATTCCTTTTTTTCAATCTTCTTTTAATAACATTTAAAGTTCTGACAAAAATAGCTAAGTGTCCTGCAGTATAATTTGTGGTGTCGCTGCTATATTCTAGTTAGTCTTGAGAAGCAGCTGCCCAAGCCAAGATTTTCTTTTCCCAGTTCCCTTCTCTCTGCTTCATACCCCTGCTTGTATTGGGGCCATGAGACTAATTCTCATCAAAGGAATGTGAGTAGAAGTAATCTGTGTTGCTCTAGGCCAACGCATTTATTGTTAACCACGCCTTCTCTATCTTCAGTTTCTCCTTCCGTAAGGATGAGAGGACTTTAAGACCCTAGAGAATATCTCAGTCACAGAATAGACGGATCTGCCCTTCATAAAACAACTAAATGTGTACCAGTGGCTCTTTTAAAATCAAAGCAAACTTTTCAGTGTGGCTTACATTGTTTTATAAGTCTGGCTTCCATTCTCCTCTCCCGTCTCAAATTGAAGGGGTCCTCCTCATTTTATGGACTTCAGACTCATCATGCTTCTTTTAGTCACTGGGTCATTCCATATGCCGTTCTCTTGCTGAGAATATTCTCTTACTCTTTATGTAGTGACCTCTCTTTCTTTCAGATCTTTCTATCATCACCTCTTCCAGAGAACTGTTCTACATCTCCTTAAGCCAGATCCTGCTGTTGTTTATCATATCATCTTGTACATTTGCTCAGTAGCATTTATCACATTTGAAATACTACACTTACTGTGTAAACCTTTACATAGAGGGAATATAAATTTCATGAAAATATGATTATCCTTTTGTTGTTGTTGCTTAAGTCTGTAACCCAGCACAGTGTCTACCATACAGTAGGTGACCAAAAATTTGTTGATTGATTTAATGAATTAATCAATGGCTTAATTCTAGTCCCCAGATTTTTTTACATTACTGGCTGCTCTCATTTTGTGTTTTGTAAAAAAGCTATGATATCATTTTTTTACTTCACGACAGTTTTATTTATCTTTCACCACTGTGGAAGCTAACACTCAAAGACATGAAATGGAATAGTTTGCCCAAGAACACCAATTAGTTGATAGTGGAGGTGGGAGCAGGACTCAAGTCTCTTGATCATTGTTCTCCTTAATTGTATCAAGTTTTGTACAGAGCTAGCTGAGAATAAGCTAAAAGATAAAACAAGCATGATCTGAGTTTAATATTAAAAGTAAACCAAATGTCTAATAAAGTTAATCCGACATGCTTAAAGATATACATAAATTTTGTTGTGTTGCATAGTGATTAGGTACAGAGTCTAGGACATTTGGATACATTACAATAATTAGTATTACTTTTCCATAGACACAGACACCCATGGGGACATTTGGGTATTCCAACAAATGCATAATCATAATCAAGAGGCCAGACTTGCTATTGCAGTTTCCTCAGGAGACGAAGACTACAGGTAGTCTCTCTTTGATAAGACAAGTGACAAAAGTAAAATACCTGTAGGAAGGGCTCTTTAACCAGGAGGCTATTGTAGCAGACAAAAAAAGGAGGAAGGAACGGTTGAGCTGTGGAGGGAGATGTGAAATAGAAGAGACCTGAAGGATGGTGGTGTTGGGTAGGGAAGTATGAGTCTGTGTTCTAACTCTGTGAGGATGCCAAAGAATAACTAGCTTTCTGGTTTTGGACAGGTCATATCCATCATGTCTTTGGCGTGAAGACCAATTTTAAACATTTAATTCCATGGATAGACTTTTACCCACTAAAGAAACTTAGTTTTATGACCTGCAAATTCTTGTAGATCTAAGGTTTGGTGAGAACTCTGCTCGTAGCCACTCACTTTTTTCTGCTTAATATCTATCATCTAGTATTTCATCATTTTGATTCACTTTAATGAACACTTAATTTTAAGGTGTATTAAGTCCTTATGCCTTAATAACTAACTCAAGAACAACAGAAAATGGAAATAAGATACACCTACTAAGTAGATATACACACTATGTAGAAAATCCAGGGTCTCTACTTCCTGTGTCAAGAAATTTACAACTTTTCCTACTAAAATGTCAGTACCTAAGTGCTAAGTCTCATTTTTTTTGTGTCTCTGAATAACAGATGGGACTGGTGGTATACATGAGGGAAACTACTGCTTTCTTCATTTTCTATTTATCTGGTAGCAACAGTGTATGTGGCAAAGTCCTTCTGCATTTTTAGCAAGTGTCTGGATGAAACCTGAGCCAAATTCAAAGATGTTATTTTTAATATCATTATTGTGTGTGTATATATATGTATATGTGTATATATGTATATACATTCCGACTCGACAGCACTGGGTTTATACATATATATGTATATATACACACATACATATATATGTATGTATACACACACACACACACATATATATCTTACTTATACCATAAATTTTAAGGGGCCCTGGTTCCCCAGTGGTTAAAGTTCTTGGCTGCTAACCAAAAGGTCGATGGTTCAAACTCACCAGTCTCTCTTTGGGAGAAAGATGTGGCAGTCTGCTTCGGTAAATATTTATAGCCTTGGAAAAGCTATGGGGCAACCCTACTCTGCCCTGTAGGGCCGGTATGAGTTGGAATAAACTCGACGGCAGTGAGTTTTTGGTTATAGCATAAATTTAAAACTTACGCTCATAATACAAATTTATAAATGTAGTAAAATGTCAAAAATAACAAATAAAATATTAGAAAGACAAATACAGACAATATCAAAGTGAAATAAAATTGAGATGTAAATAAAGCTTTATTCCAAATGTTATCTTCTATTGCCTTAAGATTTCAAGATTCAGCGCCTCAGTCTCTATAGTTATACTTTTCATTGGTAGACACAGACATGACAGTAAAAATAAGAATTTCATTCATATATAGGAACCGGATTATTTGTCTCTCATGAAATTATTAAAACTTAGTATGTCCATGGAGACATATTAGATATTTAATCAGGAAAGAAAAGAAGAGATGGATTTACAAAACAGACATATGTTCTTATTCTTTGAGAAATTATGATAAACTCAACATTGATAAAATACCATGAACAAATGAAAGGTAATATGAATGGTAATAAAACACACACACACACATACTCAATAACAACAATAGGCACTGCATAAGCCCAGGTACTTTGTGAGCACTTTACTTGAATCATCTCATTTAATTCTCAGAGAGACCCTGTAAGGTAAGTGCTATTATCTCCATTTTAGTGATAAGGAAATGGAGGCATAAAGAGGCAAAGTAACTAGTCCAATATTACACAGCATCCTGGAGCCAGGATTCAATCTCAAATCTTCCAGACTCCAAAGTCCACATACGTAATCACTGAGTTACGTTCTCACCCAAGTATAACACAGCATTTCAGAGTAGAAATCACATGTATAAACCTTGAGGGGAATGGGGCATACTCCAGATGATAATTAAGGTTTAATTGTTCCTGGTTTTAAGATCAGGGTGGCCTTGCTGGAAGAGGTGAGATTTGAACTGTACTTTGAGGAAAGTTTGGATGTGGAATATAGAAGGAAATGAAAAAAAGACATTCTGAGAGGAGGTCATGATGTGAGATAAGACATCAAGCAGTGTGAGAAGTGGGAAGCTTATGCCAGTACCTGAAGAGTTAATGTCAGTACCCAGAAGTTTAGGCCAAGATTGGAGAGGAACCTGAGTCAGTAATGAATAATGAGTGGTGGAAGGCCTCCTAGAGCTGAAGGTCCTGGAAACACCTGCCTGAACCCGAGTATGTAAGGCAACTGACTCAGGGCCAGGGCCAGGAACGTGGGGAAACCAGGAATCAGTAATGGAGGACTGTGCTGGGCTAGAATCAGGGTAGAAAGCCATTAATAAAAGTTACTGAGTTTTCACAGGAAATCAAGGGTTGAGCACAGAAAGAAGTCATAATTGAAAAAAGAAAGAACTAATATTTTTTATTCAGCACCTTCAACCTTAGGCATTCTGTTAAGAGTTTTCACAATTGTTATGTTATTTAGTCATCACAACAACACTTTAATGTATATGTTTGGAAACAAAGGAAATCAACCTCAGAATATTTAAAGAACTTAGCCAACACTCTTGTCTAGTGTTTAGTGAGGTCAGGATAGACACTCAAGTCTGTGCGCTAACAAAACCCAGGTTTTTCCATTCTGCTTTGCAAGAAACATGTTTCAGGGTGGTTAGAGAGGACATTGAAAGAAAGGGTAAAACTTGGTCAATTGTTCTATTTTGGGGGAAATACAGTCGCTTTGAGTAAGTCCTCTGGGACTTCTGGACTTGCCCTGAGATATTTTAAAGGATCTATTTTCTAAATTACTCAGGACTACTAGGGTTATTATTATTATTACTTTTTCTTTTCCATCTAGTGAAGATGCAGACATAATTAGAGGAAAAAAAAATAGGAGCTTTAGTTAGAAGTCCGTTTATATAATACCTAAAATGTTCAAATAACATAATTTATTTGGATTCTTCATTACTCTTCTAGGTTTTTCTTCCCTTGAAGTGGAAAAACAGTAATGTAAAGATGTTACACCATTTATTAATTCATTAATTGATTCAAATGACATTTATTTATTGATTACTGTGGGCAGGAGATATGACTTCTATGCTCAAGTATACTTGTACTTTCATTGTTTATGGTAATTGTTTTGAATTATTGGTTCTTTTATTGTGTTAGCAACTTCGTAACTGTTTCTAAAAGCATGAGCCACTTTGAAAAGAATAGTAATAGGCTTCATTACAGGTTATTTAAAACAACAATAGTTACCACCATAACAGGCCAATATGGGAATTATATACAAGATTGTGGTGAAATGAATGCGAGTTG
Source organism: Elephas maximus indicus (assembly GCF_024166365.1). Classification (NCBI taxonomy): domain Eukaryota; kingdom Metazoa; phylum Chordata; class Mammalia; order Proboscidea; family Elephantidae; genus Elephas; species Elephas maximus. Next base: position 144,468,743 of record NC_064821.1, read on the forward strand.
GGCAATGGCATGTCGGCTGATGCTTAACAATTGGTTTTCTGGAGAAAGGAGGGAGTTTATAGTGTTGTTGTTAGGTGCTGTTGAGTTGGTTCCCACTCATAGCGATCCCATGTACAACAGAACAAAACACTGCCTGATCCTGCACCATCCTCACAATCATTGCTATGCTTATAGCATTTGCCAGTTTCTGTGATGTAAGAACTCCCAACATGGTTGATTCTAAACTCCCAACCTGACGTCACTGAATGCAGAGTTAGAAAGAAATGTGCAGCAGTAGAAACAGTATTCCTATCATGCAGATACAATAGATATAGATAATCTCAAGAGCATAGATAAAATAATTAGGAATCAAAAAGTTTAGATTATTTATTAGCTTTTTTCAAATAAAACTTATTTAATTACAAGCTTATATAATTTAATATTTAATAATGGGAACACACTATTAGTCAGGTGACCTGCATCTTAATCCTGGCTCTTCCACAAACAAGTGGTAGGCAGACTTCTAGGATAAACAACAATGATCCTCTCCTCCTGGTATTCATTCTTTTATGTGATGCTCTGTCTTTGAATGTGAGCAGAACCTCATAACTTGCTTCCAACCAACAGAATATGAAAAAGATGATGGGTTGTCACTCCTGGAATTAGGTTACAAAATATTGCGATTTTTGTCTTGTTAGTTTATTCTATTACCTTCTTGGTTTGCATATTTTGATGAAGCAAGCTAGAATGTTATCAAGGCCTACATGGCAAGGAACTGAGGATGACCTCTGTCCAACAACTAATAAGAGCTGAAGCCCTCGGTCCAACATCCTCCAAGAAACTGAATTCTGCCAACAAACATGAGTTCATGAAGTTGTTCCTTCCTCAGTTGAGCCTTTAGATGAGACCCTAGCTCTAGCTGATGCCTTGATTACAGCCTTGGGAAAGACCCAGAAGCAGAGGACTCAGCTAGGACTTGCCAGATTTCTAACCCTCTGAAACTGAAAAAATAAATGTGTTTTATTTTAAACCACTAAGTTTTGGGATAATTTATTATGTAGCAGTAGAGAAGAAATACACAAGAATTTTTAAAGTCTGGCAACTCGTGTATTTATCTTGGCCTTAGTTACTTTACATATAAAATGACAATATTTAACTAGGTAATTCTTTTATTAATTCATTTAATCTTTCATTCATGTATATATTCCGTCAATGAAATTTTTCTGCATTTAAATTATATACCCAGTCCTATTCTGGGTTCTCAGGAGATACAGAAGTATAAGAAGAAATGCTCCTTGCCCTCAAGGAACTCACGATCTAAGGTCCCTTAGAGTTTAAAACTTTAAAATTCCAGGAATAAGTACTTTGCTTATTTACAAAGTAAAGTTTACTTATTTTTATTATAGTTAGGTTAAAGTGCACGTAACGGAAAACACAAATTGACAGTGGCTTACACTCTCCAAAGTTCGTTCTCTTACATAAACTCTGGATTCCTGCCATGCAGAGAGGGCATGGTAACTCCATAGTCACTTCTGAGTCAGGATCTTTCCAACATTTTTAAGGAATGGCCCTGATTCTATTCATCCAAGAAGCACCATCATTCCAGAAAGTAGAGAGGAGAAGAGGCAAAGAAGGTGAGGCAAATATCTTGTGCCAGCTCTTTCTTGAGGTATATTTCTAAAAGCTATCATATATCATGTTCATTTATATTCCACTGGACAATTTTCCCCCCATGCTTACACTTAACCATGTGGTCATTGGCAAATGAAGTCATTACTTATCCGTGGCAGCCACGTGCCCAGATAACAATTCTATTACTTTGAAAGAAGGGAGGATGGATATTAAGGACAATAATCTATTTTAACATTGAGTAACAATCTGTTTTAAGATCTCTTCTAATGTATTATTTTTAAATTTAAAGTACTATAATGAAATGTGCAAAGACCTGGAGTTAGAAAACCAAAGGGAAGAACACGCTCAGCGTTTCTCAAACTGAAAGACCTGAAAAAAAAATTCAAGCCTTGAGTTGCAATATTAAAGGATTCTATAGGGAAAATATTAAATGATGCAGGAAGCTTCTAAAGAAGATGGAAGGAATACACAGAATCACTGTAATAAAAAGAACTGGTCAATGCTCAGCCATTTCAGGAGGTAGCATATGATCAGGAATTGATGGTACTGAAGGAAGAAGTCCAAGCCGCACTCAAGGCACTGACAAAAAACAAGGCTCCAGGAATTGACGGAATACCAACTGAGATGTTTCAACAAATGGATGCTGTGCTGGAAGTGCTCACTCGTCTTTGCCAAGAAATTTGGAAGATAGCTACCTAGCCAGCCCACTGGAAGAGATCCATATTTGTGCCCATTCCAAAGAAAGGTGAGCCAAAAGAATTTGGAAACTATTGAACAATATCATTAATATCACACATAAGTGAAATTTTGCCGAAGACCATTCAAAAGCAGTTGTAGCAGCACATCAACAGGGAGCTGCCAGAAATTCAAGCTAGGATTCACAAGAGGACATGGAACAAGACATGATTGCTGATGTCAGAGGGATCTTGGCTGAAAACAGAGAATACCAGAAAGATATTTACCTGTGCTTTATTGACTATGCAAAGGCATTCAACTGCGTGGATCATAACAAATTATGAATAACATTGCGAAGAATGTTAAAACACTTAATTTTGCTCATGAGGAACCTGTATATAACCAAGAAGCAGTCATTTGAACAGAATGAGGGGATATTGAATGGTTTAAAATCAGAAAACGTAGGTGTCAAGGTTGTATCCTTTCACCGTACTTATTCAATCTGTAAACTAAGCAAATAATCCAAGGAGCTGGACTGTATGAAGAAGAACGGGCATCAGGATTGGAGGAAGACTCATTAACAACTTGCAATATGCAGACGATACAACCTTGCTTGCTAAAAGTGAAGAGGACTTAAGTGTTTACTGATGAAGATCAAAAACTACAACCTTCAGTATGAATTACACCTCAACATAAAGAAAACAAAAATTCTCACAAATGGACCAATAAGCAACATCATCATAAACAGAAAAAAATATTTAAGTTGTGAAGGATTTCATTTTACTTGGATCCACAATCAACGCCCAGGAAGCAGCAGTCAGGAAATCAAATGACGCATTGCAGTGGGCAAATCTGATGCAAAAGACCTCTTTTAAAGTGTTAAAAAGCAAAGTTGTTACTTTAAGAAATAAGGTGGGCCTGACCCAAGCCATGGTGTTTTCAATTGCCTCATATGCATGTGAAAGCTGGTCAATGAATAAGGAAGACCTAAGAAAAATCGATATATTTGAGATACGACATTGGTGAAGAACATTGAATATACCATGGACTGCCAGAAAAACCAAAACCAAACCCAGTGCCGTCGAGTTGATTCTGACCCATAGTGACCCTATAGGACAGAGTAGAACTACCCCATAGAGTTTCCAAGGAGCTCCCGGCAGATTTGAACTGCCAACCCTTTGGTTAGCAGCCATACCACTTAACCACTACACGACCAGGGTTTCCATGGACTGCCAGAAAAACAAACAAACCTTAGAAGAAGTACAGCCAGAATGCTCCTTAGAAGCAAGTATGTCTCACATACTTTGGACATGTTATCAGGAAGGACCAGACAGTCCCTGGAGAAGGACATCAGGCTTGGTAGAGGATCAGCGAAATACAAAAAAAAAAAAAAAAAAAACAGGAAGACCCTTAATGAGACGGATTGACACAGTGGCTGCGAAATCAGCTCAGCATAACAATGATTATGAGAATGGTGTAGAACAGGGCCGTGTTTTGTTCTGTTGTACATAAGGTAGCTATGACTCAGAACCCACTGGACAGCACCTAACAGCAACACGGACTAAGGAGCCCTAGTGGCGCAGTGGTTAAGTGCTTGGCTGCTAACCAAAAGTTTGCCATTCGAACCCATCAGCCGCTCCATGGAAGAAAGATGTGGCAGTCTGTTTCTACGAAGATTATAGCCTTGGAAACCCTATGGTGCTGTTCTACTCAGTCTTATAGGGTCGCTGTAAGTTGGAATTCCACTTCATGGCAATCGCTTTGGTTTTTTGGTATGAAATGACCTGTCTTGTGGACTTTTGCAAATGGTAGGGGATTTAATTCAATCTAACGAACTTATTAAGCATGGAATGTTAGCAAAGAACTTTTTCAGCAGTTTGGGGAATAAGGGATGATAATGATTCAATTCCTAGTCTCAGATGATTTTCAAACTAATCACACAACTCAACAATAAGATACCAGAAGTTCGAACAGTTTTGCGTTTCTCTTAGTCACAAACTTTGTCCCTGAGTCAGAGGTTTTTTGCAAATATTTGTTTATATCATCAAAATATTCTTACATAATTTTTGTTTTTTACACATATGTTCTATTAAACACGGTTACGTCCATTTTGGTAGATGATTTCCTTTTCTTATTTGCAACTTCTTCAGAGTAATCCCATTTGAGGAAGCCCTCAGCTTCTGCTCTATAGAATTGTTCCAGGGCCCACTCCATCTCACTGTCTCCTGGCAATTTAGTAAATAAGATTGACATCCATTTTGCTTTCATCGCTCCACCTTTGGATGGTACATTGTTCACTAAAGGTCATTCATGGTTGTCCTTTCACAAATAGAGAGTGGCTGCTTTTAAAATTTATTCAAGAAACACTTAAGTAATTGGGTTTTCTCAAGGTTGCAATAATAAAACTGTGTGACACAATGAGTGAAAATTATGATTGGTTCACAGTTGAACTTTTTCCTTAAAGAAGTATATAACACAATAGAAACAACAGCAAAACCACCTCATCACCTTTGGATGAAAATCACTATTCCTAAAACTGAAAGGAAATAGGATAACTGTAAAATTGTACAAAAATAAAATACAGCTCTATGTAAATTTGTATTTCCACAGAACCATGTCTCATACAGATAAGTTTTTAAAATAGAAAAGCAGTATGTAATATTTTCATAGGATACTTTGAGCCTAACTTTAAGAATAAGCTTGAATCATCATTTGTCTTTGAGGTCTGGTACATGATCTGTAAAAGTTTCAAATTTTCTTTAAACACAATTTCTTTTTGCTTTAATCTCCATACTTTCATTTCAGAAAAGGAGTCGGTGATTGTCTATTTAGAAATTTGGCCTAGGAATATATCCTAGAGAAATAAGAGCTGTCACACGAATAGACATATGCACACCCACGTTCATTGCGGCATTGTTCACAATAGCAAAAAGATGGAAACAACCTAGGTGTCCATCAGCAGATGAATAGATAAACCATGGTACATACACACGATGGAATACTACACAACAGTCAAGAACAATGATGAATTTGTGAAGCATCTCACAAGACGGATGAATCTGGAGTGTGTTACGCTAAGTGAAATAAGTCAGTCACAAAAGGACAAATATCATATGAGACCACTACTATAAAACTCACGAAAAGGTTTATACACAAAAAGAAACAGTCTTTGATGGTTACTAGGGAGGGGAGGAATGGGAGGAAAAAACACTAAATAGACAATAGATACGTGGTAATTTTGGTGAAGGATAAGACAGTACACAATACTGGGGAAACCAGCATAACTTGTCCAGTGCAAGGTCATGGAAGCCCCATAGACACTTCCAAACTCCCTGAGGAATCCAATTACTGGGCTGAAGGCTGTGGGGACCATGGTCTTGGGGAACATCTAGCTCAATTGACATAAAATAGTTTATAAAGAAAATGTTCTGCATCCTACTTTGGTGAGTAGCATCTGGAGTCTTAAAAGCTTGTGAGTGGCCATCTAAGGTACTCTACTGGTCTTATCCCGTCTGGAGCAAGGAAGAATGAAGAAAACCAAAGGCACAAGGGCAAGATTAGTCCAAAGGACTAATGGATCACAGCTACCACAGCCTTCATCAGAATGAGTCCAGCACAACTAGGTGGTGCCTGGCTACCAACACTGACTGCCCTGACAGGGGTAAGAATACAATAACAATAGAGGGTCCCAGACATAGCTGGAGAAAAATGTACAACAAAATTCTAACTCACACACACACACACAAAAAGACCAGACTTACTGGTCTGACAAAGACTGGCAAAACCCAGAGAGCACGGCCCCCGGAGACCCTTTTAGCTCAGTAATGAAGTCACTCCTGAGGTTCACCCTTCAGCCAAAGATTAGATAGGCACATAAAATAGAATGAGACTAAAGGGCACACCAGTGCAGGGGCAAGGACGACAAGGCAGGAAGGAGACAGGAAAGCTGGTAATGGGGAATGCAAGGTCGAGAAGGAAAGAATGTTGACAAGTCGTGGAGTTGGCAACCAATGCTACAAAACAATATGTGTATTAATTGTTTATTGAGAAACCAGTTTGTAAACCTTCGCCTAAAGTACAATTAAAAAAAAAAAAGGAAACTGAACATGTGGCATATTAATGTGAAGATATTCAATTTAAAAAGTCTCCAATAAAAATATAATGACAAAAATGTCTCTGAAGATATTATGAGATGATAGCAATATTTTAAAAATTTATTGGAGTCTTAGAATATTTAGAATTAAATGAAAACTTCAGTTTTCTCCAATATACAACTAACTTGAACCTAAAAATATGAACTTCCTTCCCCTTACTCATTAACTTTTGTCCCATCTACGTATTTTAAGGAGATGAAATTCTCCAAGTTAGTATTAACTTGTAACCTTATTTTTTGTCTCAACAAGATGAAATGTTTTAAGTCCGTTGAGCAAAGCCCTCCAAATATTTATATCTTTATGTTATAGGTGTGTACACACATACATGCATATACATACAGCCATATACTCATTCAGTGTGGTTCAATTCAAAAAAAGATGGCCGGAGAAAACTAAGCTCACTTAGCCACAATCCATTACTTTCTCGAAATGTACCTCCATCTATAAATGTATCTCCATCTGCATCCACTCCTCCTCCTTTCTTCCTCTCTCAGTGGAAGATAAATTATTCGTTTTTGTGTAAATCTCCTTTTTATTCCTACTCTGATAAGATCTCACTTCATTAGTTCTTTCTTTTTCTCTGCATTATTGCCAAACTCTCTTCTCTACTGATACTTTCACCTGAATATAAAACAGAAATATTTCCCATTAAAAAAATAAAAACTGCCTTATATCTTTCCCTATCTATGATCTTTTCCTTTTATAACCAAACTCCTTGAAAAGAAGTACATTTTTGCTATACCCACTTGTTAGGTGCAGTCAGGTTGATCTCGACTCATAGTGACTCCACGTGACAGAGTAGAACTGCCCCACAGAATTTTCTAGGCTGAAATCTTTATGGAAGGAGGCCTGATTTCTCAGTGGTTAAGGGCTCAACTGGTTAATCACCAGCTACTCCACAGGAGAAAGTTGTGGCAGTTTGCTTCCGTAAAGATTTACAGCCTTGGGAACTCTGTGGGGCAGTTCTACTCTGTCCTATAGGGTCACTATCAGTCAGAATTGACTTGATGGCAATGGGTTTGGTTTGGTTTTAATCTTGATAGGAGCAGATTGCAAGGTCTTTGTCCTACAGAGATGTTGAGTGAGTTTGAACCACCAACTTTTTGCTTAACCGTTGTGCCACCAGGGCTCCTATGCCCACTAATGAAAGAAACTGTTGTGCCTGAGATTCTCGGTAACCTTTACATTTCCAAAACCATTTGACACACTTTTCCTTGAACTTACAGAGTTATTCGACACTTTTCACCAATACTTTCTTCTGAAACTCACTCCTCTAGTTCAAACTCATAATGTAAATTTCTATGATTACTGTTTCTGACAGTTTACTCTTTCCTCTGGCTTCTTAGTCTTATAATCTCATCTTTGACTACTTGTCCTCTAAAAAGTAGGAGTTCTTAAGAACCATGTACTCAACATTGTTGTTCTCTATATGTCTACAAAGATACAGCATTTGTATTTATATACGATTCCTGTATGAGCTCACTCACCCTCAGGGGTTCAACCCCCATTTATGTGCCAAAGACCACAAATGAATATTCCTGTGTCGTGAAGTCTCTGAAATGCGGAGCCACTTTATACAATTGACTACCAGACATTTCTACCTAGCTGCTCCATGTCATTTTAAAGTCACCATGACCAAAACCTTCCCCAGTATTTTCCTGATTATATATTCTCCATCACTGCTAATGTATCACATCTTATCTTGGTGGTAAATAGGTACCATCAGAAAAATTATTTTGCACGTTTAATTGTCCACTATGTAAAATTTTCCCATATGTAAAATTAAAGTATTATTAGCTTCAATAGTGTTTTATAAAGATTTTGAATCAGCTCTTATGCAATCTAGAAAAACCAAACCAAACCATTGTTGTCAAGTCGATTCTGACTCATAACGACCCTATAGGGCAGGGTAGAACTGCCTCATACGGTTTCCCAGCAGTGGATTCAAACTTCCGATTGCGTAGAAGGCACAACTGAATGAAGCAAGTACTAATACTATCCTCATTCTATAGCAGAGGAACTGGAGTCACAGTGAGGTTAAGCAAATTGCCCAAAGTTACCTAGGTACTTCATAGTCAGGCAGGATTTGAATCAGAGCCTGGACTTTTAATTGCTCCCTTGCTCTGGCTGTTTTTGTTTCATGTATGAAGCATGTGGCACAATCACTAAAAAAAAAAAATTGCCGTCAAGTCAATTCCAACTCATAGTGACCCTATAGGACAGAGTAGGACTGCCCCATAGGGTTTCTAAGGAGCACTGGTGGATTCGAAGTGCCAGCCTTTTGGTTAGCATGGGTAGCACTTAACCACTACACCATCAGGGTTTCCAAGGCACTTACTAAACCCATTGCCATCGAGTGGATTCCGACTCATAGTGACCTTATAGGACAGAGTAAAACTGTCCCATAGGGTTTCCAAGGAGCAGCTGGTCGATTCAAACTGCCAAACTTTCGGTTAGCAGCCTGAACTCTTAATCACTATGCCACCAGAGCTCTTAGTACTTATGTATCAAAATCACACAAGTGGGGAGGAGGACTGTAAATGCTCTGGAAATCTGAGTGTTAAAAAGCTCCCTGGTGAATCTAATGTATAAACCAGGTTAAGAACCAATGTAGTAGACCCTCAAAAATGTTTGTTCCTTTCATCCAAATGAAAATAATTGAATCAATTTGACCCTGGGAACACTTTCACAAATGCTATAGCCATTAAGCCTAAAGTACCTTTTAGGAGATCTCTGTTAGAAATTCATTTTTTAAAACGACAATAGAAAAGCAATAGTAATGACACATATATACAAAAAAGAGCCTTCAGTATTAATATAACCAGAGGCATTTAATACATGCATTGTGTTTTCATTTGTATTGCATGATTTTATCCTCAGGAACAAGAGCCCTAAAAACACTAAGCTTGTATATAACTCAGAAAAACCACTTTCTTCAAATCATTAGGCTGCTGAGTAGATATTCCATCTGGCCTAAGAATGCTTCATTTTACCTTTTCCCATCTACCAAAGCATATGCTTTCTTTCCTGGCTATCAACATCTCTTCAAACTGTTTCTCAAATGATTAGTAGGATATCACACCCTTCAACAAATAAGTCCAGAAAAACAAAACAGATCCAAAGGACACACAAAAGATGAAAACATGGAGTCAATTCTGTTCTCTTTTTCATGAGTCCCATCCATATGTATATATGTGTGCATATGTGTGTTGGTGGATGTATATAACACTCACCTCCAGTACAGGATTTATTATTGGGATATAGCTAGATTTTTTGTTGTGTTTTCAAAGTCACAAGTTATGATGCATCCTAATAAAAAGAATTTGTTGGGATGATTTGGAGTGGCTCACTGAAAGAAGGAATAGGTATGTAGATGTAGGGTCCAAGGGAGTGGAAACTGGGGAATCTATGGGGTCCACATCTCATCAGGGAGCCACAGGTATAAAACACTCCAGCCTGTTCTCCCAACCTAGTGTCATTTTGATTAGGTTTCAATGTCTCAAGAGAGAATCTCATTGGCATACCTTAGTTCCCATGCCCACCAATTGGGCAGAACACCTTATTGGTAGGTCCACTGAGACTGCACTCAGTAGAATAGGAGTAAATCTTCCAAAGGTGGGGATGCTGTTAACTAGAAAAAAAGAGAAGGGATGCTGGATGCCCGAAACCACAAATGTCCCTCTCGTTTTTCATGCTAGTTAAAAATCTTGCAGTGTTGATATAAAAATATATATATCATATTGATTTTATTTGCCTTTTAGTGTTTTCTAAGTAAAATTATCAAGCTCATACTGAATAACTCCAAATGGCTTTTAATGGGATGTTTATTCACTCTACTTACTATACCAGAGTATTTCTATGGTTTTCTCTTTTTAGGCAATTCCATTAGTGTAAATATCCCTAAATGGTTTCAAACTCTTTGGATCACTATGAGGATAGACAGTTGTTTTCTTCTCATTATATATTCTGTTCTTGAGAACATGAGTTTCATGCCTATCGAAAAAATTACGTTTCTCAGCCCACCCTTGCAGCTACTTATGGCCTGAAACTGTTACAACTAGAGGGATATGAGGAGCAGTGATGTGTACAGCTTCTGGAATTGCTTCTTTATAGAGGGGATACATCCCCTCTTCTGTCCTCTATTCACGAGAGTGAATGAATCATTTCTTTTACAAGGATCAGCAGAAACCTGGTTCCTACAAGGTGAAGGATAAAAATGTCCCAAATGTCCAAGTTTTCTAAACTGCTATACAACTCTATCATCTCTAACATCAACTACTCCCCTTCCCCCTCAGTATTCTCTCTCCCATATTTGGGCTCTGTAATTCCCTGCAATGTCTTACTGAACTCATGAACAATATGGAGGAAATGGCTCACGTGGCTGTGGAGACTGGCAAGTCCCAAATCTGTGGGTCAGGTGTAGGTTTCTCCCGACCCACGTAGCTACAGGGGCTGATGAACGCAAACTGTCAGATCGGACCACAGGCTATTGGCTCACAGGGCTGCAGAAGCTGGTGAATCAAGTCAGACCGTAGGCCACCCGCCCACAAAGCTGTGGAGACCAGAGAATCCTGGAATCACAGGTCAGTTGGCAAGCCTCTGATTTAAGCCTGAAGAACAGGAGGTCAGACGATCAAAACCTGATGTGGGATCCAGATGCAGAGAGAGAGAGCCCCACCAGGGCATCTACATATATACTTTGGATGCAGACCACATCCCAGGGAAGGGCATAACTGGAGTAAGGGTAGGACTTGAGTCACACTCTCCTGCAACGTTGTGGCACAAGATACACCCCACACCAATCCTGCCTCATTAACATGTAGAGATTTGAATTTACAACATGTAAAAGGGAGGACAACCATACAGTATTGGAAATCATGGCCTAGCCAAGTTGACATATAACGCCAACCATAACAGGTTCCATACACCTTATTTGCATAGTCCCACTCAATCCCAATGACTGTGTGTGAATCACAAAGACCATGGCTAGAAGGGCCATATTAAGTAATTCATTGCACCACAGGGAGTCATATCTTGGATCATGAGGTTGAAGAACCTATCCCATGGATGAAAGAGCAGAGGGACAGAATTTGCCTGGGTCCTATTTCACCATGGAGCTACCATATCATCTATGAAGTATTTACATTAGGACTTTCAAGTGAGAGAGAAACACACTTCTATCTTGTTTAAAGTGCTGTTATTTTGAGTGTCTGTTAAATACACCTACATATCCTAACCAATACAGTTATTTAACATTCTTAATTCCAATATAATACAGCATATACATATATTGTTGTTGTTTGCTATTGATTCTGACTCATAGCAATCCTACAGAACAGTGTAGAATTGCCCCATAGGGCTTCGTAGCCTATAATCTTCATGGGAGCAGATTGACAAGTCTTTTCTCCTGAGGAGAAGCTGGTAGGTGAGAACCACTGAGCTTTCGGTTAGCAGCCAAGCATTTAACCATTGCACCACCTGCACTCCTTATACATACCTTAAATATATCACTAAACAAGTGGTATTGATACTAAGAACCATAATACAAAATTCAGTCTAATGTTTTCATTTTCAGGACATGTGTGGGTCTCTGTATGTAATTCTCTGCGTGTTTGTGTATCTGTATGTGACTGTACTTATAGTTTCTAAAACAGGACCCAAGACTACCTGGAGATCTTGAAGGTCAGAAACTAGAGGCTGAGCAGTAATACTTAATTAAAGCCTGCAGAATTTTTGTTCCTCAAAAATACTTTAAAGCATACTGCTCTTTTGATAAGAAAAATCACCTTATTAGATTTTCTATTACCGGAAAGGAATTACGAAATCCTACGTTAGAGAGGTTTGAGTCAATGAGGGGAAAAATTGCTCTGGATAATAATGTTGAGAGGATTTTCAGTTTAGGTGCAATGGCATCCATGAAGATTATGTTTTACTAGAAAAAGTTTCCCTAAATATAAATGTGTGTTTAAACAGTTACTCACTAGACACTGGGGCAGAAATCTAATCATGAAAAGAGAAAGATGAAGGCCAATCTTCCCCCATGGTGACAGAGGGACCCTAAAGAAGACAATAATGGAAGTGTTAAAGCTCAACTTGAACTATTCTAACAAAGACTTTTCCCGAGAACAAGGGTTAGCAAACAATATCCCACTGGCCAAATTTGACTCAAGGCCTGTTTTTTATGGCCTATGAGCTAAGAATACTATTTACATTTTTAAAAGGGCTGAGGAGTAGGAGGAAGAGAAGGAAAAGGAAGAGGGGAAAGTGGAGGAAGTAGAAGAGAAGGAGGAAGAGGAAAGGAAAAGAAAAACCACTATCAGACAGACATACATGGCCCTCAGCACCTAAGATATTTACTGCCTGGTTCTTTACAGAAGGAGTCTGATGATCCCTCTCTTAGACCAACTAATCCTAACAATATGGAATACGTTGGAGTGGAGTGTGTATTCAGATAGAATTATAACATACAATAGAATTATAACATTTGTTGAATAAATGAGTCAATCACTGAATGTATAATACGCTTTCAATGACAATGAGAGCAATGAATTTCACATCATTGTAATGAATTGCACATCATTCATCAGTGTCCCTCATAATTTTATGCATAGTATGATGAAAGCAGTAGAAATGAGAAATACTTGAGAGCTGAGTTGTTTTGTTTCCTCTCATAGCTATATGATAGGGCTTACATATTTGCATCTTATAGCATTGTTCTATGGTTACAACAGATTAGAGCTTGGTGTTCTGACTGTGTTGTTGTTGTTGTGGTCCGTTGAGTTGATTCTGCCTTATAGCAACCCTATAGGACAGAGTAGAACTGTCCCATAGGGTTTCCAAGACTGTAATCTTTATGGAAGCAGATTACTGTATCTTTTTCCCCCCAGAGCGGCTGGTAAGCTTGAACCACCGACCTTTCAGTTAGCAGCTGAGAGCTTAATCACAGTACCATCGGGTTCAAATTGGCATCATGGCAAGTGTAGTAAGTTCACTTGCCATTTTGCATGTCTGGTGCACGCTCTACCCCCAAAATAAAACCAAACCTGTTGACAACGCATCGATTCCAATTCATAGCGACTCTACAGGACAGAATAGAACTGCCCCATGGGGTTTCAAGGAGTGGCTGGTGAATTCGAACTGCCAACATTTTAGTTACTAACCATAGCTTTTAACCGCTTTGTCACCAGTGCCCCACAATTAATCCTTGTTGAATCGGTAAATAAATACTTAAATCTGTTGTTATAAACATAATTCATTCACAGACTCACTGTACCCCTTTCTAAGAAAATATTAATCTTGGGAGTCAGTCATTTTATGCCAAGTATTTCTTTCTTCTTGTCTTTATCTAACATATCTCTTTCTCATGTATTTCCTTCATCTCAAAAACCTGTGAAAAAGACAACAAGAATCAATTATAATTGACTCCAGAAATAATTTTTCTGTTGTGTGAGGCACAAGGCCTGTGTGACTTAAAGGAAAGATGTCAAAAGGTGACCAAGAGGTTAAAAAAGAGACTGTCGGTGTTGGCATTTCTCAGAGTGGTAATGAGGCATGTGCTGGTTTTCCCTTGTTTGCTGCAGTTGTCTGGTGTGCACTCCTTTTTCCTTATTGATTTCAAGAAGCAATGTACACAAACCTCAGTCTCATGGGCAGACTTTGTTCAGAAACTTCTCATTTGTGACAAACTTTAAATACTCATGATCCCCTTTCTCTCCCGAATGATATTTCCCACTTCAATCTATAAAGTAAAAGGAGGCTGCACCTGGAATGGAATTTAAATAATTTTTTTTTTTTTTTTTGCTTTGACCAAAGCACATCCTATGAGACACTTCAGTCAATTTCAGGAGTTTGAGCCTAAAGGAGTATTTTCTTCAGGGTAAGGTCAAGGCAGAGAAAAAAAGGAGCATCAGAGCTGTGCCGTGCTCTGCTGTCCAGATTGAGCCTTTGAACGTTTTCTTCTCATCATCAAAGGACATCCAGGAAGGCAACATATAAAAAATAAAATCCACAAGACTTTGACTAATGTAATGAAAAATAAAGATTAGGATTAAAAGTTTAAAAAGAACAGTCTTGGCTTAAAAGAAAAATACCCAAATCTTTCATTGCATTCTGTGGCAGGAGAGGTAGTATTTACATTATGTGTTCTGTTGGTCTATGGATACCCGGACCACGCTTACATTATAAAAGTCCAACATAACAGAAACGCACAAGGCCTTTAAAATGAGGAGTCAGCGGCAATTACAACACATTGAAAAAGCGAAATAAAACTGGATTGTTAAAGAAAAATTAGGCCAGATACTTTTTTAATTATGGAGACAATTTGATAAATTGAAATAAAATACATAATAAGTTGAAATATAAATACAAATATACAAGTACTTGTTAAAGGACACCTTTAGTTAATCAGTGATAATAAGACAAAATGATCATTCTTTGAGTCATGCAACAAACATTAATTGAGGGTCTAAAAGCTGACCTAAGTGCTGGAGATAAAGAGATTAAAAAGACCAAAGTTGTGCTTTCAAGGAACTAAAAATATATTAACATGGATATGGAATATCTACAGATAGTGCCCACATCTCATTTACAATAGCTAAACTTCCCCCTGCCACGGATCTTTCAAAACAAATTATTATTTCATTCTATTGAATCCATCAGTCTGGGTGTATAGAATTAATTTTGTGTTCATCCACTAATACAATACATAGATGCTCCATGCAAGAATATCTAGGAGCTTGGAAATAACGATGAAGAAGACATTTCCTTCTATCAAGTAATGTACAATCTTGTCAGGTACCTATGTGCTCAAATACCTGCTAGCAATGTAGTTAAGGGAAGGTACTATCACATTACTAATAATAACACTAACGATATCTAACACTTAACACTTATGTTATGTTTACTATACGCTTACTACGTAAGTGATTTATGTATATAAAAAACTAATGCTATCTAATTCAATGTTCATAACAACACTGTGACATAATACATCAAAATTATCTATTATCTCCATCTGATAAACTAGAAACGTGGTAGGAGGAAATTAGGTAATTTGTCCAAAGCCAGGGTGGAGGTTGATTCAAATGGTTCTAGATCCTGCCCTATTAACAGTATATTGATAGTAATTTAGTGGAGGGAGAGATTATTTCAGATGGGATGGTAGGACTAAAACTTCATGGAGGAGTTAGCATTAACACAGGCTTCTAAAAATATCTAGAACTTCATACTTGCACATATGAAGAACTAGCTTGTCGCAGACCATCCTCCCACTAAGAACAAAAATAAAAGCTGGATAAAATTTAAAAACTGCTTGAACACATCAGAGAGCTATCAAGGCAACTGGAACTTAGGGACCCAGAAATTTCAGAGGAAAGGAGAACTTTTTAAGTCCATTTTTCTTGGAAACTTTTCCCCTTCAGTAATTAGTTAATGCATATGCAATGTGGGAGGAAAGGCTTAGAAGCCAAAAGAAAGCAGCTGCTAAGAGGCAGAGAATTACAGTGTTGCTTGAAGATTAAAAAATAGAGTTTGAGGCCCACCAAAGGTGAAGGAATATATCCTAGGAATAATATCAAATAAGAAGATAAAGCCTAAAACCAGCTACAAATCAGGTCAAGGGGATTAGCTCCTGCACCAACTGTATACCAAAAGCTAAGCTAAATCCTTGCTGAGTAAAGATTACTTCATTTAAAGCTTCTACAATTTTTCATGCAAAGTATCTGGTGTATACTTTTTAAAAAAAATCTCCAGGCATGCAAAGAGATAAAACCAAGAGGAAAAACAGACAATAGAAACATACTCACAGGTCATACAACTACTGAAATAATCACAAACTTTAAGATGACTGTGATTTATATGTTCAAGAAAACAGATGGCAAGATAGAGAATTTCATCACAGAAATGTGATTTATAAAAAGGAGTCAAACAGAAATTCTAGAACTAAAAATCATAATAATTGAAATTAAGAACATAATAGATTTAACAGAAGAGTAGATATAGTTGGAGAGAGGATTGGGGATGCTGAAAGATAAGTCAATAAAAAGTATCTGAGAAGGACTGCAAATGTAGAAAAGAGAGTAAGAGTTATATAATACATAGAGAGTCCAAGTATATATTTATACACACACACATATATATACATACACATACCTATCCCAGGTTGGGACTGGTTTACATACATATACACACATGTACGAACTTTCAGGAGGGGAAAAAAGAACTGAATACAGGTAAAAATTATTCAAAACTGATGAAATTCATTAAGCCACAGATTTAAGGAACACTACGAAACCCAGACAAGATAAGAACAAAGAAAAGCACAGCCAGGCATATTACTGTAAAATTAATGAAATGTCATGTAAAGAGAAAATCTTAAAAACCCAGAGAAATAAAGGCAAATCACTTTCAAAAGAACAATTACAGGAGTATTAACTCACTTTTTAACTAAAACAAGAGAAGCCAGAAGAGAATGACATAACAACTTAAAAAAGGTGGGGGAAATATTTAAAAAGCTGCTATGCTAGATTCTCTACTCCCCCTGCCCCCCCCCCCAAAATATGTTAGAAATGATCAAAGAAAGAGATTTTCCTACAGGCAAAAACAAAACAGAAAAGTCTTGATGCCAGCAAAACCATGATAATCGGATTGCCGTAAGTTTTACTTAAGCAAAAGGAATATCATCTCAGAGGGAAGAAGTCAAATAACAATGTAAATGGAAAAGTGTGAATGCATTCAAATAAGTAGTGACTATAAAAATCAACAAAAATAACATATGGTGGCATTTAATCAAAATACATGTCAAAAAAAACACAAGAATGAGAAGAGAACGATTGGAGCTAGAGTGTCCTAATGTCATTTCATTGTCTAGGAAGTAGTTCAAACACTAATTTATATAAGACTTAAAAAAACAGAGATTAATAGAAGAACTGACAAAAATAAATGAATGAATAAACAGAAAAACATATATAATAATTAGTTAAATATTTTTAAAGTGAGGGAATGCATAATTTAAGAGCTAATAAAGGAGAAATATACAATAACAAAAATGCTTGATAAATCCAAAAGAAAACAAGAAAGGAGAGAAATCCTTTTCTCTAGAACGATTTGGAGAAATAGAATAAATGAGTGTGTTTGTATATTTAAGCCTAAATGTATCACTAATTAAATTAGTAATAGACTTATTAAACTCTCCAATTCAAAGCCCAAGATTGCCAAGATTGAGAATTATTGCCAATTATATACTGCTTACAAGAGACACAAATGTAAATACAAGGACATACAGAAAATTGAAAAGTCAAAAAAAAAAAAAAAAGACATTTCATTTAAACAGTAACAAAGATAAAGTTGATGTAGCTAGGCTAACATTAACATTAGACACTAGATTTTAAGACAGGAAGTGTTATTGGAGGTAAAGAGGGGCAATTCAAATGACAAAACGGTCACTGCACCAGGAATATAAAACAATTTAAAATCTGTATGTGCTTTATTACATAGCTTGAAAATACATTTAGAGCAAAAATTGAGAAAAATTAGTGGAGAAATACACAAACCCACAATCATAGTGAAAGATTTTTAACACAGATTTTCCAGAAAGTTTTAAGAAAAGCAGACAAAAAAAATTCAGTAAAAATATGGAATACTTGAAAAGGAAGATCAATAAATTTTGGCCTAAAGGACATTACAAAAAAAAAAAATTGCCATTGAGTGGATTCTGACTCATTGAAACCCTGTAGGACAGAGTAGAACTGCCGCATAGGGTTTCTAAGGAGCAGCTAGTGGATTCAAACCGCTGACCTTTTGGTTAGCAGCTGAGCTTTTAACCATGATACCACTAGAGCACTGAAATCAACTACAGAATAGATATTAGCGCACATGGGATATCTCCCCATATTTTCATATACTGGAATTCATATAAAGCAAATCTCAATCTTTTTCAAGTAATTGAAATGATAGTGTGTTTTCTAACTATAATAGGATTAAGTTTGAAATCAGTAACTAGAAGATAACCAGAAAATCCCCAAAGTTTGAAAATTAAACCATAAGTAAAAGAATTCTCAATAAAATATTAGAAAATATTTTGAAGTATAATGAAAATAGAATATATAAAATTTGTTTATGTAACTAAAGCTGTCTTTGGATAATTGAAATTAAAATTCATTTCCTTGATTGCACTAGCCACATTTCAAGTTCTCAGTAGCCACGTTTCTATCACTGTAGAAAGTTATACTGAGCATTTTTTGTGGAAGGTTACATAGGAGACTGTTTTCATGATCTAGGGGTAAGCAAAAAAAGCTTATGAATCGTAATGGAAAAACTGACTTAATATATAAAGAGCTCTTCAATGAGAGAAAAAAGGAAAAAATGGAGAAGTCATAAACATTACACAAAATGATATACAAACAGCCCTTTAAAATATGAAGAAATGTTTAACCTCTCATATTAAAAGAAAAAAGTTAAAATACATTGATGTACCATTTCTTACTTATCAAATTATTGGCCAAAAATTGACCACAGAGTCTGCTGGGGAGGGATGGGGGAAAAAAAGCAACCTCATAGATCGCTAGTGGGAGTGCAAAATGGTACAATCACAATGAAGGGGAATTTGGAATTACAAAAAGTGAATACTATATATTCATTTACCTGTTGATGCAGCAATCCAACTTCTAGGAATTTAACCTGAAGATACAGCCCCCAAAATAGAAATAAACATACACACAAAGTTATTCATTGTGACATTAGCAAAAAGAGTGGAAATAACCTAAACACAAGATAAAAAGTTGAATATACTCTTGTACATCTGTGTACTTTTTTTTTAATGAAAAATATAAATAAATAAATAAAGATAATGAGAAAGATTTTTTTTTTAAGTGACATGAAACAATTCCCAGGAAGTATTGTTCTGTGGAAAAAGCAAGATACAAACAAGTACATATAATATGGTACTTTCCTCTAAGAAATAGGGGAAAATTAGAATATATATGCATCTGCTTAACTTTTCTAAAACAGAGACAAGAATGTCTTAGTCATCTAGTGCTGCTATAATGGAAATACCTCAAGTGGATGGGTTTAAAACAAAGAGAAATTAATTTTCTCACAGTCTAGTAGGCTAGAAGTCCAATTTCAGGGTGTCAGCTCCAGGGGAAGGCTCTCTTTCTCCGTCAGCTCTGGAGAAAGGTCCTTGTCATCAGTCTTCCCCTGGACTGGGAGCTTCTCTGCTCAGGAACCCCAGGTCCAAAGGACACTCTCTGTTCCTGGCACTGCTTTGTTAGTGGTATGAGGTCCCCACTCTGTGATTGCTTCCCTTCTGTCTCAAGATAAAAGGTGATGCAGGCCATACTCCAGGGAAACTCCCTTTACATTGGATGAAGGATGTGACCTTAGTAAGGGTGTTACAATCCCACCTTAATCCTCTTTAACATAAAATTACAATCACAAAATGGAGGACAACTGCACAATACTGGGAATCCTAGCCTAACCAAACTGACACATATATTGGGGGACACAATTCAATCCATGACAAATAATAAACCAGAAAGTAATGAATCGATTACCTACAGGGGTGAGGAGAAACCCTGGTGACGTAGTGGTTAAGAGCTACAGCTGCTAACCAAAAGGTCAGTTTGAATCCATGAGGCACTCCTTGGAAACTGACTGGGGCAGTTCTACTCTGTTCTATCTGGGCGCTATGAGTCGGAATCGACTCCACGGCAAAGGGTTTGGTTTGGTTTTTTGTATAGGGGTAGGAAGTCAACGGAAAGAGTAGGGATGCAAGTGTGACTTTCCTGACTATATAATTTATAGTTTTGATTTAATTTAAATATAATTTAAAAAGTAAAAATAAATCAGCAAAGATGATTGCAAAGAAATCTTGAACTTTTTTGTTTGTTTTTGGTTTTGGTATAGATGTAGTGATTTTGAATCTATGTTTTATGTATTATAGGATTGAGAAAATGAGTAAATACGGTAATGTTGCTAAGGGCATATGGTGCAATTGATTACTGATTGATTACTCTTGTATGGCCTTTCTAGCCATCGTCTTGTAACTCTCACCCAGGTGACAGGGTAGGACTGTGTGATAGGGTAATCCAAGGGGATTGGTCAGTTTTGCCTTAAAAGAAAGCTAATTCTAGAGCAGAGGGGAGGAGCCTATCATCACCAAAGGAAGGTGAGGCCAGCAGGAGAGACCTAGCAGCAGAGACACAGCAGCAAGGGACCACATGGTAGGCTTCCCAGTCCACAGAGAGAGAAAGTTGAGTGCCTTTGGGCAGAGACTGAGGGCTAGGGAGAGACATGCCTGCGAGCACGGCTAGCAGAGGCTATCCTGATGGAAGAACTGTATCTTGAGTGATCCTGAGCCTGAATTATGCTGTTACTTCCCTAATAAACCCCATAATTGTGAGTATGGTCTGTGAGTTCTGCGTGGCTATTATAATGAATTATTGAGCCCAGTAGACAGTGCTATGGGAGGAACAGTTGGTGTCAGAATTAGTAAAGATGGTAGAGAGAGGAGGCTTGTCTGGCCTCTACCTTATGGGAGTCAGCCTTGAGCTGTTGATCTTGGTTCTCCTCCTCCCTTGTGGGGTTGGGGAGGTCAGACACCTCCCCCAAGCCATTTTTACAGGGGAAAAAAAAAAAAAATACAAATGGCCGATAAACACATCAAAAGTGCTGTACGTCATTAGCCATCAGGGGAATGCAAATTAAAACCACAATGACAAGCTTTTATGCACTGTTTAGAATTTCTAAAATAATGATAATAAAAAAAAGACTGATGATGTCAAGTTTTGGGGGAACAATTGGAAATCTCAGTATTTGCTAGTGACAGTTTCTTATAAAGTTAGATATACAGCTGCCTTATTCACCAGACATTTTATTTGTAGGTACTTCCTCAAGAGAAATGAAAGCCTATGTCCATAAAAAGACATGGGCACTCTTAGTGGCTTTGTCCACAATGCTCCCAAACTGAAAACAGTCCAAATACACATGAACAGGTGAATAGGTAAGCAAATTATGTACATTCATACAGTATAATA
Organism: Elephas maximus indicus; assembly: GCF_024166365.1. Taxonomy (NCBI): domain Eukaryota; kingdom Metazoa; phylum Chordata; class Mammalia; order Proboscidea; family Elephantidae; genus Elephas; species Elephas maximus. Next base: position 144,490,215 of record NC_064821.1, read on the forward strand.
CTATTTAGTAATATAAAGGAATCAAATGTTCAAATGTATGCAATATGATGGATGAATCTAAAAATGAAATAAAATATTGAGTGAAAGAAGTCAGGCATAAAAATTACATTCTGTAAAGTGTCATTATACGAAGTGATAGAATAAGCAATTCAAAACTATGGTGATAGATTCGTTGACAGGCATAGAGAAATTATTGAAGCTATTGAGTAGGATAGGAAACTCTGGTGGCGTAGTGGTTAAGAGCTGCAGCTGCTAACTAAAAGGTTAACAGTTCAAATCTACCAGGCACTCCTTGGAAACATTATGGGGCACTTCTACTCTGTCCTGTAGGGATGCTATGAGTCAGAATCGACTTGAAAGCAATGGATTTTTTTCTTTTTTTTTTTTGGTACTGAGTAGGATTGGCTTGCTCCAAACATCCAGTATAGGTATTTGGATATATACGGATTCAAAGTTCAGGAGGGTGAGTGGGAATAAATTTCTTGGTGTGAGAGTCAGGAACATAGAGGTGGAATGCAGACTCATGAAGTAGATGAGATTCCAGTTTATAGTAGAAGGAAATGTTGACTTTTAGGAAAGACCTGAGAAATTCTCACGTTTTAGGGGTGGACAGCATTTGAAGAACTTGCAGTGTGCTGGGGTTTTTTTTCATTTTTTTTCCTGTTGTTAAGGCTGAATAAATGTTATAATATATACAACAAAATGACTCTTCTTAAAATATTAAAAAACTCAACAATGGTCAGGCAGTCTCTTTTAATATAATATAGAAGATACAGAAAACCATAGTTCAGGATTTTGTCATGAATATTTTTTTGAGATATTACTGAGCAAATTTTTGAGGTGAAATAATCATTTTTTGATTAAAGATTTCTGAGAATCCAAATTTCTACAATAAACTAAACTTGAAAAAGCATGAATAAAGAATATTATTGATTTATTGAAGAGAAAAATAGGTCCCTCGGACTCAAAATGGGCTTATCTATTGGCTTCATTGCAAACACAGAGATCACATTTGCCTTTGCTGAAGTGCCTCAAGCTAGTGCAATCATGGATTTTTGTAGAGTTATATCAGCTGCTTATTGAAAATAAATCACCATGTCAGAAGACATAAGCAAATTTTGCTGAGTAAGAATTGTTGGGGTTTCATAGGGTCAATAAATACATCTTCTCTTTTTTGTTGTACTTTCATTTTTTTTTTTTTTAATAATTGAGAAATAAGGCGCCAAAAATAAAATAAAAACTGCATTTTATTACTGATAAACATTTGGCTGGATGTAATGGCACAGAGGTGGGTAAATGGACCTGCTGATACCCTCTTATCCTGCCGGTCTAGATGTTGGTGCAACTCCACCGGTTTGAATTGTAAGCACTGACATAACTACCTTATATTGCTTAAGTACATCTGTCAGGGATGGAGAAGGAAGAAGAGAGTGAACACTCACACTTTTTTAATGGATTATCTCTACTTGATCATTAAATGTGGATATACCAGTCAGTGATTTTACTTCTCTTCTTTAGAAAGAATGAATAAGGAGGGGCAAGACACGAGAATGTTAATCTAGAAGTAATCCTTCTCCCTGAAAACACAAGAAGTGGGAACATGAATCATATTTTAAATTCCTGTGGTTGACTTTGGACTGTAAGTCTCAAGAATTAAAAGTATCTGTTCAATCAACATGATTTAGTTTCGAAAGAAACTGATTTGGTTAAAAATGAAAAATACCAAATAAAAGTGTACAATAGTTATATATGTGTGTGTATATATATATATATATATTTCTTATTCTGAACTATTCTAGAATTCGGGGCTATGTTATTAATCTCTGGGTAATTTTTTTTATATCATAGGCTTTTGAAAAAAATTTTTTTCACAAAACTAGCAAATTTAGTACACTTGACACTGAGCATTAATGACGTAAGTGTAGAGTCAGAACTGTAATGTTCAAGTACCACGTGTCTCATAGATCCCAAGAATATTGAAATAATCATACAGAGTGATGTCCTGTAATAATACTAATAATAAAACTACTTTTGTCGAGCTGATTCTGACACATAGTGACACTATAGGACAGAGTAGAACATCCCTATAGGGTTTCCAAGGGTATAAATCTTTACAGAAACAGACTGCCACACCTTTCTCCCAAGGAGCAGCTGGTGGGTTTAAACCACTGACCTTTTGGTTAGCAGCTGAGTGATTTGACCATTCTGCCACTGGGACTGCTACTGTAGTAATATGCCTTGTAATATTACAAATTTGGACATACCGTAGCACAGTTACACGTTGGCTCCTGTTCTTTGCAGCAGGCTCCTGGGCCATTTCTTCAGCCTCATAGTACCATGAACCTACATTTTAATTAAATTTTTTTCTTCTTATAACATTATGGTAGAATTTTACCATCTATGTTTACTGAAGTGAAGTTATTGACTAGCATTAGGTCTATAACTCTGCATCTTTTATGGCTAAAAGTATTTATTATTAAATAGAATCATTGGCTGTATTTACCTGTGCTATGAAATTCCCATACATTATTTTTTAATTAAGTGACTCATTAGTGAAAATATTTGGATGTTCTTAATCAGAATGATACTTGTTGATGATGCTGTGGATTGAACACAGTATCTGCATGTGCCTGATAACATCTCATATTAGCAGAAAATTAAGCCTATTTAAAGAAAGCTGCCTTAGTTTGGGTTCTCTAGAAGCAGATCCTGAGGTGGGGATTCTTAAGCAAGGATTTTTTCAAGGAGGGCTCTCAAAGATATGTTGAAGGGAGTGAAGCTAGCAAGGCAAAGAAGCTAAGCATAGATGGTTCTAGAAGGAATCTAGGCTCAACCTGATCCTACAAGGAATGCTGAAATATATATTACACAGTACAGTTTGTTCCACCTGGAGGCAAAGGGCTGGCCTTTCAAATAACCTGCATAAGTCAGTCATTGACCACTGTCTGACCATGGTAATTGCTCAGGCATCTCCCAGCAAGGCAGCTCTTGTTAAGGACAATCCTCTGGGGAAGGTTGCAGATGCGAGTTTCAGCAGTTCACACCTGTAGTGGTTACAATATGGATTTACTGGGACCCTAAAGAGAAGCAGAGTGAGCACCAGCAGCATCAGCTACAGAAAAATGGGGCAACTTTATAACCAGTTCTGTGTGTTTTGCCATGTAGTTAGAACTTATGTCACCTTCCCCCCTCTCCAACTGTATTTCTGAGCTTTCCCTCTGCTCAAGACTTGTCTAGCAATGCCTGGACTCCATTTTCTGCATTACACCCATTGTGCACAAAGTGGGAAACTGTTTCACTCACTGATTAAGGAAGTGCACAGAATTCTATTTTAAAGGTGTACATCCCCTTTTAGCTGTCGAGTCGACTCCGACTCATAGCGACCCTATAGGACAGAGTAGAACTGCCCCATAGAGTTTCCAAGGAGCACCTGGTGGATTTGAACTGCTGGCCCTTTGGTTAGCAGCCGTAGCACTTAACCACTATGCCACCAGGGCTTCTTTTTTAAAATTAACTCTGAAAGATAAAAATTAAAAGTTTTGAATCTACTTGTATTGTTTTTCCACTGGTAGAAAACTTGTACCTCTGTTTACAGTTATTTTGGAAGTGTGACTGACAAAATGGAATCTTCACATAAATGACAAGTTTATTATTTATTCAGACTTAACCACCTCTTCATCTGTTCATAAAATGTTAAGATTGTTCTCACACACTTTTAAGTCCTATCAAGTTTGGATGAGGAATATAAGTTGAAATTATTGTTGTTGTTAGGTGTCCTCGAATTGGTTACGACCTTATGTACAACAGAATAAAACACTGCCTGGTCCTGTGCCATCCTCACAATAGTTGTTATGCTTAAGCCCATTGTTGTAGCCACTGTGTCAACCCATCTCTTTGAGGGTCTTCCTCTTTTTCACCGACCCCCTACTTTACCAAGCATGATGTCCTTCTCCAGGGACTGATCCCTCCGGATAACATGTCCAAAGTATGTGAGATGTAATCTCACCATCCTTCCTTCTAAGGAGCATTCTGGTTGAAATTAAGTTAGAATTATATGGAAGATATTTTAATTGCTATTGTGTGTCATTGAGTTGATTCTGACTCATAGTGACCCTATAGGACAGAGTAAAACTGCCTCATAGGGTTCCCTAGGCTGTAATCTTTACAGGAGCAGATCACCAGTTCTTCTCTCTCACAGTGATGTGTTTGAACCATCAATCTTTCAGTAGCTCCCAAATTTTAGCTGAATATATAGTCACCCAGAGTGAAGACTACATTTTTAAGTCTCATTTAGTTATGTGTGGCCACATGGTTAAATTTTGGTCAAAAAAATGTGAGTGAAAGTGGTACTTTCAACTTCTGAGTTACACTCTTCAACTGCAGATGATACCTCTCTCCACACCTTTCCCTCGTCCTATTCCCTCTTCTTCCAGCTGGAATGTAGACATGGTGATCATCCTTCTTGGATCACTTGGATCACGTGACTGAAAGCAAGGGCTTAGTTATGGCAGAGCAAGAAAATAGAAGCCTGGTCCTTGACACGGTAGAGCCCATATACCAGCCCTGATGCTTCAATCTAGTTTGTTACATGAAAGCAAGGTAAAATTATATCATGTTTAAACCACTTGTATTTTGGGTTTCTTTTCTAGCAGCTGAATCCAAATTCAACTGGTTCATCAAGCCTTTTTCAATGACATCATTATATACTCTGACATTTTTATGGCAATGGCAAAAACTCATATTAGAAAAGAATAATTTGAATAATATCAAGCAACATTTTTTTGTCTGTAGGTTGTATTTAAATACTTGTTTATCGATATGAGGCTCGGGCTAAAGCCATGGTCAACAAAAATCATTTTATCGACAGACTTGATCCACTAGTTTGAAAGAGAACCAACTATTATTATTCTGTGTCACAGGGGCTATAGATTAGTTCGTGTTTGTCAGTGTCACATATATAAAAGCTCAAGGTATCATAATGTATTTACTTTGTGATAAATGTATTTACTTTGTGACAAAATTGAAGATGACCACAAAAATTATACAGAGAAGAATTCATTTAGGAACAGAAGCAGCATATATGGCAAGGAAATAGAAGTGAATGACAAACTGCTATTTCCACATACTGTCATTACACAATTCAAAGTCAAATATTATTGTTAATAAGAATTAAGGTCTCAAATTTTATAAAAGGGGCCTTTGAATACATAGCATCTTATTAGACATTAATTCTCATGGGCAACCAGACCTTTGTAAAAATGAAAGTTTGTGTTTATTCTCCGAATGCTAGGATATATTGTACCAACATAGTGAGAAAAAAAAAAAAAAAAAGAGCTTTTCTAGTAAAGAACACAAGTTAGCCAAATTACAATATTTCAAAAGATATTGTCGAGGCTGGACATTACATTTGTAAAGTGCTGAATTTAAAATATTTCTTCTTATATAACAATACAATCTCACCTTCATTATACCTGGCCCCAAGGAAGAAAACAAAGTTCTTTGAAAAACCAAGTCATTATAAACCAAAAACCAAACCCACTGTTGTTGAGTTGATTTTGACTCCTAGTGACCCTACAGGACAGAGTAGAACTGCCCCATATGGTTTCCAAGGCTGTAAATCTTTACAGAAGCAGACTGCCACATCTTTCTCCCAAAGAGTGGCTGGTGGGTTCGAACCACAGACCTTTTGGTTAGCAACTGAGCGCTTCAACCACTGTGACACCAGGGCTTCTTGAGTCATCATAATGAAGCATAAACATAAGTAGAAAGCAGGAGTAATTTGTAAAGTGAACTGAATTATTGACTTCAGACTATTTTTTAACAGAAAATAATAGGAAATAGATTTTTGTTGTGTCAATAGTACCCTAGAGAAAAATGATAGAGGAAAGGAAGCTCTAGTGATAGTAATTTCCCCACATTAAAACAAGAGCTAAAACAAATGAGCTGAAAAAGAAAAGAAATGGCATTAATATTTGTGCTATATTCAGTTTTATGAAAATTATTATTTTGGTGTCAGATCATTTAAATATTTAGAAATTACTCTTTTCCACATTTCTATGAAGTAGGTATTCTGGTTGAAGTTTAAGTATGTATTGATCCTTGACTGTATGTCAGGTGCGGAGCAAAGCACAGAGGATAGAAAGATGGGTAAGGAAAAAACGCTTCCCTCGAGTCTGTTGAAGGAAGGCAGAGGGGTAAAGACACATGATGTGGGGGCATACCCTGGTGTCGCAGTTCTGAAGAGTAATCTGTCAATAGTTAGTAAAGTTGGAAATACAAATACAGTGTGCTCAGCAGTGCCAGAACTCAGAATTTTAGGGAACTTTTCATATGTGTCCTTTTGAAGACATGTACTAAGATAGTCACTACAACACTGCGTGTAGTATCAGGAAGTTGGAGGCAATATAGGTAAGTGCTATCTACAGTGGGTGTTCATTATAAAACACTATAAAACAACTGGAGGCAATGGAGTATAAGTACATATAGCAAAAAGGATAGGCAATAAAGACGTAGCTTGAGTTGACAGAGTGAAAAATCAAAAGTAAGTCTAGAGTATAATAACATTAATGTTAATTAAAAATATATGCATTCCAAATAATAGTGCGTGTTTTACAAAGACACTTGATAGAATACACTTTAAACACTTTAGAATAAATGACCATTCCAAAAACCAAAAACAAACCCATTGCTGTCGATTTGATTCTGACTCATTGTGACCCTATAGGACAGAGTAGGACTGCCCCGTAGGGTTTCCAAGGAGCAGCTGGTGGATTTGAACTGCTGACCTTTTGGTTAGCAGCTAAGCTCTTAACCACTGCACCACCAGGGCTCTGAATGACCATTTGGAGAAAAAAAAAATGTGGAAGTACAGAATAAGAATAAAAAAAGATACATAAATTAAATAAATAAAAGGAAAACAAAAGAAGATATTTCATTAGAAAATGATAGTATTCGATTACGAATTAGTTGAAGAATTTAATTAAGTAAACTCTGTGCACCTAAAATAATCACACACCTGAAATAGAAACTATTGTGCATTAGGCTTCTGACAATAAGCTGGCCTAGATATTTTGAAAAGGTGTTATCACCAAACAGCTAAAAATGCTACACGAAAAAATCAAGTTCTCTAGCTGAGTTTGTAAAAAAAGGAAAGCAGGCAAATCCTGAAGAAGAAAACGACTACCAGTGTTAGGAGTATAAAATGATGCTGAGGTTGTGGTCAAGTGCTACGGCTGCTAACCAAAGGGTCGGCAGTGTAAATCCACCAGGCGCTCCTGGGGCAGTTCTACTCTGTCCTATAGGGTCATTATGAGTCGGAATCGACTCCACAGCACTGGGTTTGGTTTTTTTGGTTTTTGAGGTTGCTTTGAGAAAATTTTCTAATAATAGAAAATTAGATGGTTTAAAAAATTTATATTTTTAATGGCCATGTGGGGAAGGAGACAAGGCTTTGGACCCACTTGAGGTGCAGTGGTGGAACTGAGAATACTACATAAAAGAAAAACTTTCAATGGGTACACCCTTGGTGAAAATGTGGGCTAGAACAAAACCCACTCACAAGCAAATGGAGAACTGATAGCCACAGTCTTACCCTTACGCAGGTGTGGGATTTGAATTTACAACTGCCTGGATAAATTTTTTTTTTTTTTGGATAATAGAAGAAATCTGGAGTGAAAATTTTATCGTAAAGTGGTTTTAGGTTTGTTGTGCAGAGTGGCTGGCAGAAGCAAGCACACACCCTCTCTGGAGGGTTATACCTCAATTCACTCTCCTCTGAATACTCACAGATTGAAGCCACTTATGCAGAAGAAAATTAAAATCACATGGGCAACCAGGTATGAAAAAGAGTTCAAGAAAAACACATGAAAGGGAAATCCCTGAAGAGTTCAGATTTTAGAATAATGAAATAAAGAATATAAAATGATTAATATTTAAATAATTAATGAGGCAAAAGATAGCCTCAAAACATGAGTAAAGAATAAAAGATGACAAAAATGATTAAGGAGTACTCTTAGGAAAAATACCAACTAGGACCTTAGAAATGATTATACATATATATAGTATATATATATTTTATATGTATATATACATATATAAATGTAAGCTGAAACTGAACATGAAGTCAGTGGTTTAGACAGCAGCTTAGATGTAGTTTAAGGGCAAAGTAGTTAAATGGCAGGTAGATGGGGGAAAAAATTGTCAAACGAAGCACACATAAACACAAAAGGTGAAGGAAAAAAGAGTTGTTAAGGGGCATGGAGGTAAGAATACGCTATAATTTATCTAACTGAATTTCCAGTGAAATTGTCTGATGTGTCCTAATGATTAGATTCAGTTTGTGTATTCTTGACAGGAATATTGCTGACGTAATAATGTGTTCTCCTCAGTGTAGGGTATCACGAGGCACATGGTGATCTCTCTCATTATTAGAAATGCTAATTAGATCACTTCGTTAAGGCATCATCTGCAAATCCTCTCTACTGTAAAATTACTCTGTGCCCCCTTTTAAAACACGTATTTAGTAGGGAGATACTTGGAAGCAAGATAAATAACCTGTTTTTCACTGAACTATTATCCATTCATTTTAATATTTCTTGACAATTCTTGCCTGAAACAGTCAAACTATGATGGTTGCCAAATGGTGATTTTCTCATTCCTTCCAAAAAAAATTTTTTTTTTCCTTTCACATTTTTTAGCTTCCATTCAAACCCTGGTGACATAGTAGGTAAGAGCTACGGCTGCTAACCAAAGGTTCGGCAGTTCAAATCCACCACATGTTTTATGGAAACTATATGGGGCAGTTTCCATTCTACTGAAATAAAAAAAAAAGTTTTATCTTTTCCTTTATTAATTTATCTATATCAGTATGGATGCATGCATTCTTACTTTATTCTATAGGTTTAATCTATTGTTATCATTATTTATTTTAATGCTCAAATGGTTTCAGATTTGGCCAGTGGAAGTCTCTTTGAGATGGCTCCTTTGTCTTTTTGTTATGTCCTCATCCTCTTTGTTGCCTTTGACCTTCCTGGAACAGCAAGATTTTTTTTTTTTAGGGAGAATTTTGTACTTTCCCTGCTCTAGCCCTGGAAAGAGCCATTTCTCTAAAGAGGCATGATTCTTGCTAGTGGAGAATAGTATTTAGAAACCAAGATAAGGGTGTTAAGTATATTCATTGTTAATGAGGTTTTACAGATGCTAGGTACTCTCAGTGGTGAAATCTAGGAAAAGTATGTATTAACATACACACGCCCACACCTATATCTATTTTAATACACATACAAACAAGCACATACACACGCCTTTGTGTTCTTTTGGATTAATTGAGTACGTTTTGTTTACCATTGTCTTCTGAATTGCCATTTTGCTAGACCTTTTAGTTTTATACTTTTTTAATGTTCGCATTGAGGATTGTAGTATGTGTCATTAATGGCCTATTTTTAATTAATATTATGCTACCCCATCTATGATATATGGATCCTACAATAGTATATTAAATAATATATTTACTTTTCCCTTACTTTTTAATGTATCTTACTTCTCTGTATGTTATACGCCCAAAATATTTTTTTTAATTTATTATTATTTGCCTTAAGCTATCAATTATCTTTTAGATAAATTGAAAAAGAAAAATCCATTAAGCTTACCAATACATTTACCATTTCTGGCGCTCTTATTTCCTTTCTGAATTTCTCAGTATTCTTCTGCTATAATTTCCTTTCAACCTGAAGAACTTCCACTCTCATTTCTTGTAGTATAGGCCTGCTGGCATCAAATTCTCTCAGTTTTCATTTATCTGAAAATGTTTTCATTACACCTTCATTTTTGAAAGATATTTTCAGTGGATAGTGGATCTTGGGCTTTTTTTTTTTTCATACTTTAAAAATGCCATCCCTTGTGTTCTGACTTGTATTGTTTCTGGTGAGAAGTCAGTCATCATCCTTATTATTGTTTCCTTGTATGTAATGCAACTTTTTTCTATAAAAAAATTTTTTTTTTCTATAGATGCTTCTAAAATTTTCTCTTCATCTTTATGTTTCAGCTCTTTGACTATGATGTGCCTTGGTGTTTTTCTTTATATTTACTATCCTTAATTTTGTTGAGCTACTCAGATCTCTGTGTTGTTGTTTTTATAAACTATGGAACATTTTTGCCATTATTTTCTTGAACTTTTTTTCCCCAATTCATTCTCTCTCTCTTTCCCCACCTCGCCCTCACGTCCTTTACTCTCTGTCTCTTTCTCCCCTTGCTTTTCCTTCTGGGATTCCAGTTACATGTTTTCTGGACCCGTGTGTTGTTCCATTTCCTAATCTCCTTAATTCACTGGGAAACCCTGGTGGCATAGTGGTTAAGTGCTACGGCTGCTAACCAAAGGCTCAGCAGTTCGAATCTACCAGGCGCTCCTTGGAAACTCTATGGGGCAGTTCTACTCTGTGCTATAGGGTCGCTATGAGTCGGAATTGACTCGACGGCACTGAGTTTTTGGTTTGGTTTTATTCACTGTATTATTTTGGATAATTTCTATAAAACTGTATTCAAATTCATTAATCCTTTTTTCTGCAGTGCCCAATCTGCTATTTCCCTAATCCAGTTAATTTTTAAATTTTAGGTATTATAATTTTCAATTCTAGTATTTACATTTTGTTATTTTCTATTTTCCCATATCCTTACCAATTATATCAAACTTAACAGAAAAATAATGTACTGTAAATTCCTTAGCACATTTAAAAAGGTTGTTTGATGTTCTTGCCTAATAATTCCCATAACTGGGTCATCTCTGAGCCTGTTTCTACAGAGTATGTATTCTCTTGCTCACAAGTCACATTTTCTACTGCTTTTTGTGACACATGATTTTTTCCCTCATTTATTGTGTATAAAATAAAAGTAGAATTTGAAGAAAATTATTGCCTTTTGTTTTGTTTATTTTGTTGCAATGCAAGCCCTTTTATAGTTGTGTGGTTAGAATAAGGGGCTGATCATTCAGATTCCTCCTAGATATGAGTTGAGCTATGTCTAAAAAAAAAAAAAAAAAAAAATTTTTTTTTTTTTTTAGGTTGTTTTAATTGGATTGAGTTCTCAAATGAATAACCCAACTCATAGCTCCTGTGCCTTCCTATGGTTTCAGTATTTGAACTTGGAAACAGTTGGGCTGCTATTTATTTCCAATGTTTTTGGTTTCCCTTTGCAATTATTCAGTCAGGGCCTTGGAGTCTATTTATTATGCAAATGTGCAGGGCTACATTTGTAGCCCCATATTCACTAATGCTCTCTCTATAAAAATCTGTGGAAGAGGAGATGGTGAAAAAAAAAATCATTTGGCCTAGAAATTTGTTTTTGTATTTGGGCTCTTCAAAATTCTAATATTCATAACTAATGTGCCCACGTTATTATCTAAGGTTCAGCTAATTTTCCTTGTCCCATTGATGTCTCCCCATTAATAATGGCCCATTCCTCCATCTGCACAGAGAGCAGGCACCTATTCCCAAGGGTGAAAGTTGCATGAAGGACTCATATCTCTTTGTAATTCAGTTCATTGAGGCTTTCTTGTACCTACTATTCTTTGCAATCTCCATAGAAAAGAAGGATTTTTATTTTGTTTATATTTTTCTTGTTACCACCAGAGTGAGGATTTTCATATCCTTTATACTCTAGCCCAGTGCTTAAATTTCTTGTATGTCTTAATGGAAATATTGACAAAGCATAACCTGTTTATCAACAGTTGTTGTTGTTAGCTGCTGTTGATTCAGCCCTCAACTCATGGCAATCCCACGCATAAAGAAACAAAATGCTGCCAGGTCCTGCACCATTCCCATGATTAGTTGTGGGTTGGACCATGGTATCCATAAGATAGTCAATGGTTGATTTTCAGAGGTCTTTCTTCCTAGTCTGTCTTAATCTGTAAGCTCCGCTGAAACCTGTTCAGCATCATGGCAACACAAAAGCCTCCACTTACAGATGGGTGGTGGCTGTGAATTATATGCATTGGCTGGGAATTGAACTTAGGCCTCCCATATGGAATGTGAGAATTCTACCACTTAACCACCACTACTCACCTATCAACAATTATAGCCTGAAAATTTTTACTTTTTAAAACGTTGTAATTTATCTTTTGATTATTTCTTCTCTATGTGATCTTTGAAATGTTTTTTTCATCTATCATATATTTGATATAATACAAAAAGAGAGAAAAAATTGACTGTTCCTATCATACTGAAACCAAGAAAATATTGTCTAAATAACAATAAGAAAAAACATTTAGATTCAGACGTTTGAACATCTTACCCATTTTTGTGAAATATTTATAATATTTTATTGTAATCATTGATTATTATATGTGGATTGTATTTGTGCTGTTTTTTCCATCTCTTGCAAAGATGTGTTGATGGAATTTTAAAATAAAATCACAATAAACAATGTATAGTACTAATTACTATTATTTACTAATTTTGAAGTCATTGAGAAAAAAGGAAATGAAGGCATATGGTGTACACTTAGAACACGAAATCAATAGATGTTCATGACATTATATGAGGTGTTATTGACAGACAGAGATTTCTGGTTCTGGCAATTGGAGGCATGATAGTCATTTTAAATACATAATATATTGTGAAAATAAAAGCTCATTTTAAAGGAGAAATAAATTATTCTTCAAAAGATTAAGCAAGTTGATAAAAACTAGTATGGGGCAGGATATGAAATACAATCACATTAAACTCCAAACTTGTATATTGTACTTCCTTCTTTTTTTTTCCACATCCAGATCAAAGAGTTCAATGAGCTATTGGAGCAATTTTTGGACTGGAGATAAAGATTTTGTGAGTCATTGGCTTATAGAAGCGAACTGTATTTGAGGTGTGGCTATGACAATTAAAAATAATTTCAATTTCAAATGAGATAGTAAAGGTCTGCAAAATTGTATTAACATGATTCTCATCACAAAACCCTCAAATTTTTAATAATTTCTAGATGCTGTAACAATATCCTTTGACACAATATAGAATATTTTGTTCCTGATGCTCATCATTGGGCATACAAGGAAGCCCCTCATTTTTCCCTCTTTTCTTTCTTCCTTCCTTGGGTTATAATAAACATCTGCAAAACAAATTCTCAAACCTAAAATTAGAAAAGGTGAGTATAACTTTATTTATATATATGGTTCCCCCTCTATCTGTCCCTTTCCCTTCCCCCACCTGAAGTAACGACTGTCCTGAATTCCATGTTCAGTCCTTGCTATCCCTTTCAGAGCTTATCACATCTATGTAAACCAATATAATTCAGCTTTAGTTGTTTGTAACAACACTTTGAATATCCATATATCAGAACCCAGCAGCTCCAGTTTCATTTCCTCTAATTCTTACTTGATACTCATTCCTGCTTCCAAACTATCCACACTTTTCCTCTGCGCCGCTTCTCCTTTCTGACTTCTTGTTTGCATGTTGTCAGCTCCCCACTCCTAGCCATACCCCTTCATTGACTGAAAACTTTAGCTCCTGGATCACAAACTTCTTCCTCGCACCCATTCCTGTTATCTTTTCTGGTTACTTCTGTATGCATGTGGAAAACCCACCTTACACTATAGATTCTCAGTTCTTTTACGCCCTCAACATCACCTTTCTTTCCTGTACTCTACATAGCTATCTATCCCAGACTATCTATATCCATGGCCAAATATCTACTTACTATTTTAACATCATCTCTTAACTTGTAGCTTGTTTGTTCTACTATCCCTAGAACCCACAGTGCTACAATTTTATTATGTCTTCCATTCCACTTGATTTTCATTAGCGAATCATTCTTTCATTTTCTTACTTCTCTTCTCACCCAGATTTTTGCCTGTAGTTGACTCAATCATGCCCTTCACATGGTTGGTTAAATAAGGTTCTCAGAGAGGCCCTTCCTGACCCTTATATTTGAAGTAATCCTTCTCTCCGCAATTAATTTATATCACAGTACTCAATTTTGCTTACATCATTTAAAGTAGATATGAGTTTTAAGAACTCAGGTGTACCTGAAGTATTTTGCATTTTCACCCCCAATTTTAAACTCTCATCCTCCTGGATGTGGGGATTTTAAACTCAGTCAATCCTGGGGCTTTTTATTCTCAGGTTAAACGAATGATCTAAGGTACTATGGAGGCCCTGTCATAGTGTCTATCAATCCTGTTCTACAGTCATAAAGAACACACAGCCTGTCCCCTCTGAGGACTTACCTCCCTTCCCAGGGTGCTGCTAGAAGTCTGAAGTCTGTAACCCTCTCTCCTCCAACCTCTGGGAACTGCTTTTATTCTCGAGGAAAATCTTTCCTGTCTGATGACACTTTTTTCTCTCTGTCTAGGATACCTAGCATAATTTTCTCAATTACTTTTGGCATTTGAAAACAAAAGTCAGGATAGAAGAGTGTATTAAGCAATTTTTAGTGTTTACCCCTGCCACATACTTCCCCTGAGGCACTAATAAAGAAAGGAAAATGGGAAAAGTAAGATTTAAAAAGGAAATGAATGTTTTAAAGTATTATAACACAAAATAGTATCACCATTGGTGTTGGACTTACTGGTTTATTGTTTATCTATCTTCCTCAATAGATGAGAACATAATGAGGGGAGGGACCATGTCTGTCTTGCTTACTATTTCTGTTTAGTGTCTGGCACATGTAATAAGTACTCAGTATACACTTAGTGGAAACCCTGGTGGCATTGTGGTTAAGTGCTACGGCTGCTAACCAAAGCGCCGGCAGTTCAAATCCACTAGGTGCTCCTTGAAAACTCTATGCGGCAGTTCTACTCTGTCCAATAGGGGTGCTATGAGTCGGAATCGTCTCGATGGCACTGGGTTTATTTGTTTGTTTTGATATATGTTTAGTAAATGCATGAATTAACATGATAGACTAACTTCATCAATGGACAGTTAAGTATATTTATGGTGCTATCTGGATGTGGCCAAGGAGGCAATGCTAAAATCAATCCACCTAAAATCTCATAGTAATACAATTATTCTTTTGAATCATGAAATATTCAATGATCTTGTATTAAAATGAAACTATTTCCAGGAAGATTAAACTTAAATCTAATACTAACATATTTGCAGAATCAGTATATGTACCCAAGACAGTTATCTACAGAAAAGTGGCACAAAGTAAGCACGTAGGAGGAAGCAAGGGCCCTGCAGAGAGGAAAGAACCCCAAAGAAAACCAATTCTGTGGAGGAATGCACTTTTCTATGCTTGTAGCCATGTGCAATCATTTCAGGGTAGAAAATACAAAATCAAAAGCTATTATCAAAATGTATGTCCCAATGTTGGTGGGACTTTTTATAAAAGGACACATAATCAGTGGTAGTTATAATAGCGGTATAAGGTAATTGGAAAGTACATGTAATAGTAAATCGATTTATAGCTGATTGTAAGACCATTCCTAAGCAGCATTCATAGATGTCAACTTGATCTTTATTAATTATGAAGTACTCCTTGGAAAGAAGGATGGCAAGATTTCCTTTCACATACTTTGGTCATGTTATCTATCAGGAGGGACAAGTCCCTGGAGATGGACATCATGCTTGGTAAAGTAGAGGGTCAGTGAAAAAGAGGAAGACCTCCAACAAGATGGATTGACATAGTGGCTGCAACAATGGGGTCAAACCTAGCAATGATTGTGAGGATGGTGTAAGACCAGGCAGTGTTTTGTTCTCTTCTGCATAGGGTCACTATGAATCAGAACCAACTCAACAGTACCTAACAACAACAACTCTGATTTTGGTCCTATTATATATATATGGTGCTGAGTATCAAATAAAGGGAAAATTTACTAAGCACTTACTATGTACTAGGCATTATGTTTGAAATTTACACATGCTATTATGTCATTTTACCCAGAGTCAAAATTTTATATTTTATGCTCCAACCAAAAGCACAAAATGATTGCTAATATCCTGTCTAACTAGTACTTTGAGAAGGTTAACAGAGAGCTAAATCCAGAAAGAAGAATTTTTCTTGGTATAAATATAAAAGTTTGCTCATTTGTTCAAAATGATCAACTATACAAAGTCTAAAGTGGTAGAGACTCAGATAGCAGCATTCCTTTCAGAAGTGACTGAGGAGTTTTAGTTGACTGCAAACTCAATATAAATAAATAGTGTTATAAAGCTGTCAAAAAAAAAACAATGTAAATGTTCTTACTTTAATGAAAGACTGGTGTCTCGTCAAAGAAGGGAATAATCCCACTAGAGCCTGTGTTGGTCCAATCTACATTTGTTATAATGTGTACCATTCTGGACACTCTATCACCAGAAGTACTTTCACAAACCACTCCAGGGGAAGGCAGCCAGGAAATTGAGGAAATTTTACATGATTAATGGTTGAAAGAGCCAGGAGCTGCTTAACTGGAGTAAGAGAAGGGGATGTGACAGGAGCTTTCAAATAATAACAACAACAAAGTTATAACACCTCATTTTTATTTAGTGCTGACTATTTTATTTTATATACCTAGCAGAAGTCCTGGTGGCACAGTGGTTAAAGTGCTTGACTGCTAACCAAAAGCTCGGAGGTTTGAACCCACCAGCTGCTCTGCAGTAGATAGATGTGGCAGTTTGCTTCCATAAAGATTATAGCTTTGGAAACCCTATTGGGGCAGTTCTACTCTGTGCTGTAGAATTGCTGTGAGTAGGAATCAACTTGACAGCAGGGGATTTATATACCTGGCTGAAAGCAGTGGTGGTTCTGTGGTAGAATTTTTGCTTTGCATTTGGGGTCCCAGGTCCTATTCCTGGCCAATGTATCTCATACACAGCCACTTCAGTGGAAGCTTTGCTTGTTGTTATAACGCTGAATAGGTTTCAGTGAAGCATCTAGACCAAAACAGACTAGGAAGAAAGGCCTAGTGATCTACTTCCAAAAATCAGCCGATGAAAGCCTTATGGATCACAACAGTCTGATCCATAAACGATCATGGGGATGGCACAGGACCAGGCAGCATTTTGTTCCATTGTGCACAGGGTTGCCCTGAATGGGGCTGACTGGACAATAGCTAAAAACAACAACATGTACCTGGCACTGTAACAGGTGCTTTACATATTTCATCTCATTTGATCCTTACTATAACCCTGTGAGGTTGGTGCTATCATTGTCCCATTTAAAGATTAAAAAACAAACAGAATCTCAGATTGTTTAAGCAATTTCCGTAATATTTCAAATACCTGACGATTTGCTTTGTGAAGTTATGTTGGCCTTATTCATGATGCTACTGTATTAGTTTCCTAAGGCTTTAAACAACAGATATTTATTTTTTCATAGCTTTGGAGGCTGAGAGTCTGAGACAAGGTGTCAGCCATGTTGATTCCTTCTGAAGCTTTGAGGGGGAATCTGTTCTGTGCTTCTCTCCTAGCTTTTGATAACTCCAGACTTCTTGGCTCTCAGCTGCAACATCACATAGTGTCCTTCCTCTGTCTGTCTCTCTGTATCCTCTTCTTCTATAAGGGCATCACTCATTTGGGATTAGGAGACACCCTAACTTGGTATGACCTCATGTTGACTTAACTGATACCATCTTCAAGGACCCTATTTTCAATAAGATCACATTCACATGTAACAGGCGTTAGGAGTTCAACTATCTTTTGGGGGGACACTTCAATTCATAACATCTACTAAAATGAGTTTAAGTCTGAGATTGGGGAAGAAGCACTAAGAGGAAAAGATATTGGCTTACTATTAAAAATAAGCAAACACAAACTTTATTAACGATTAGAAGCATTCAAGAGTGGAATGGTCTTCCTCATGCAAGTGAATTCCTCCTCCCTGGAAGTCATTTATCAAGTGTGTTGGAAAACTGAGCTCTGTTTGGGGAGGATACTCGCTGGTCTCTAGTGGTCTATGAAGGAAATTCACATAAGAACTGTGAATTATCTATCCTGGGGAGATTTTGCGCTGTGTGAATTATCTCCTATAAAAGACAAATCCCAGGCTGTCTTTCTCCTGCCACCTTTTGAGCTACCTTTCCTTTCATAACTCAGTCCTTCGGTCATTTACAATTCATTACACTGATATTAGGGATTCTTTAGAATTCTGGCTAGTTCCTGCCCTCAAGTAGCTCACGCTTCGATGAAAGACCGATACATAAGTAGACAATTGTTCTATGGTGCCATGAGCTCTGAGACCAAGTATGAAGGAATGCAGGGGAGGGCACATAGTCTTTTCCATTGAATTAGGCCAGATCCATAAAATCCATTGCCATAGAGCTGATTCTGACTCATAGAGACCCTATAGGGCAGAGTAGAACTACCCCCATGGGGTTTCCAAGGAATGGCTGGTGGATTCGAGCTGCCAACCTTTTGGTTAGCTGCTGAGCTTTTAACCACTATGCCGCATGGGCTCTGAATTGGGCCAGAGGGAAGAGAAATATTCAGAGGAGAGTTTGAGTTCAGCATGGAAGAGAGAGTAAAAACTTGCCAAATGGAAAACAATAGGGAATTTTAGTTTCACTTTTGGTTCATGAATGTGAAAGACATGGGAATTAAAGAACATGCAAGTAATTTAGTAAGTCTTTGAAGAACAGAGATCTATGAAAACATAGGCAGATCACAGGTCACAAAGGGTATGCCAATGCTTTTGGAGTTTATCCTATAGACAGAGGGACAACTGAAGAATTTTTATGTAGACTATGGAGCCCTGGTGGCACAGTGGTTAAGCGTTTGGCTGCTAACCAAAAGGTGGGCAGTTCAAATCTACCAGCCGATCCATGGAAACTCTGTTGGGCAGTTCTATTCTGTCCTGTAGGGTCACTATGAGTTGGAATTGACTCGATGGCAACAAGTTTGGTGTTATTTGGAAGCAGATTATAGCCTATGGAAACCCTATGGGGGCAGTTCTGCTCTGTCATATAGGGTCACTACCATTAGGAATAGACTCAATGGCATACAACAACAACTAAGTAAGGAAGCTATCCAACGTTATAAAACTATATATTCTGGAAAAATTTCATAGAAGGCCTTCCTAAAGTTTAAAAAAAAATCACTTTTTTTTTTTTTCACCATTTCCCTGGTTCGGGTTGTTTGTACTCTTTCTGTTCTCTGTTATTGCATATATTCAAAAATTAACTTAAGCACATTTCTAGTTTTGTAATAATCAGCCTTCTGAGGAACATTCATCGTAAGAAATGTTTTAGAAAAACTCTGTGATCTGGTTTTGTTTTTTCATGCTAGATATAAATGCCTACTGACAGTAAGCTAAGAAATGAAAGGGTCAAAGTGTCTTTAACCAGGTTAAAATTTGAACCTCTGTAAATGTTAGAAGCATGACTTCTTCAGAGTAAACAAAATTACAGACAACCTTGGGAAGTTTAAATGTACATTTTTACATAGTACGGCCCCCTTTGCCCTTATTGGAAGTACTCATCCTACCCACACTGCAGTTTGCCCATCAGGCAGTCCAACAGGGTTGTTCTTCCCATGTTCTTGTCCCTCTTCCTAGAATACTGGTTGGCCCAGTGGTAAGAAGGGGCCCTACTCTGAGTTCCCACTGCAAACCTGCTAGTGAGTTTCCCAGTGACTTGCTGAGTTGCATTGCATTAAGCAGGCCACCATGTAAAACTCAGAAATGATGTTAACCTACTCATGTACTAATAATGAGTGACAAGGGCAAGAGGAAGAATATTCTATCAGGCTTCTTAAAAGAAATTACTACAAATAAACCTTATAATTAAAAAAAAAAAAAAAGTCTTTTCTAATCTTACTCTTTCCCCTGCTTCCACCCTCCAAAAGCAATATTAGGCTCCTTTTTCTATTATTATGCCTAGTTGATTTCCACATTTTGTGCTGCCAGCCTACTTAGACTGGCACCTGTATTTACGAGATGAAATTCTGCCTCCAATACTACCCACACTCTTCTGATTAAAATATTTCCATTGGCACTTAAAAATAACGTGGTCACAATGTGGGTTTATTCCACAAAACATTACAATACCAGTGTTTCTGAATATAAACTCCTTTAGCTAGATATTCCTTTCTCTCTTAGAATTATGGTACAGTTTATATAACCATGATGGTAAAAAATTCTATGGGGCTCTATGTTCCTTCTTTTATTTAGATGCTTACTCAGTAAACCTAATTTTACATGCTCAAATTTGCCTCAGAACCTCCTTCTATTTGCTTTACTTTCTCTCAAGACTCAGAACTATTATTTAGAGGCTAAACAACTATAATTAAAGAAAGGCTTTTACTTGCCTCCAAATAAATGTTTGTCCAATTTCATTCTTGGAAATGCATGTGGGAAGTCTCAAGAATCAGCAGTAGGGCAAACCAGTTTAGAGATGAACTTGTCAGGCCACCAGTTGGGTGGGAGAAGGAAGACACCTTGGTTGTGTATTCACACTTAACATGGAGAGCATTCAGAACACTAACCAATATCATCTCTAATTACTGCTGTGATCAGTATCAAAGAATTGGATCCCAGGAGGCTTGCTTTCCTAAAGAAAATACAGTGCCATATGTTGCAACTTTTTTTTTTTTTTTGGATACAGTTCTCATCTGCTACTGAGAATTTCTCTGTTCTGGCAATTATCCTATCAAACTTCTCTTTATTTGAAATATATTTCTAAAGAAGCAAGTTTTCCCAGTTTCTCAGGATTGACCGTTTTCAAAAATAAGCTGGGGTTTCATTTAAAAAACAAATACAAAAAAAAAAAAAAAAACTATCCTTTTCTTATTCCAGAGGTGTATGAATAAAATGCTAGTCATTTAAATACCAAACTGGAGGAAAAAGAGGTTTTGATAGAAGCCTCAAGGCCTTTTCTCAACATGGAGTCGGCTTGTCAAACAGTTTTTCAGTAATTAATGCGTTTAATCCTGCTGAACAAAATATTTTCTGCTGAATAAAATATTTTCCCACAACTCTTTCCATCTCAATGTGAGAACCAAGGGTTCTGAAGCACAATACAACATGGCTTAGTAAAAAAAAAAAAAAAAGCACACAGGATTAGAATCTAGGGCTCCTGACAACTACCTTGCAGATATGTTGTATCTTTTAAATGATAAACCATATATAAAGTACACACCATAGTGTCTAAAAAAATAAAGTACACACCATAGTGTCTAGTACATGTTAAATATAAAGATTTAATGTACTATTTCTTCTAGAAATTTAAAATATTACCCTACATAAACTTCCAGTTTAGCTCCAACATGAAAATAGTTTGGAAGTAATTACTCTCATTTTTAAAACAAGAAAAAGCTGAACAATACAAAAATCAATGACTCCCCTTAGGCTCACCCGAGATCTGAGGTCACAGGGCAAATTTCCTTCCTGAAATCTGAAGAGACAGGTGAATTCAGAAAGTCACAGCCTGCAAATTGGATAACTTACATGTTCATGAACTGGAAGACTCAATGTTACTAAGATTTCAATTCTTCTGTATTCTTTCTATAGATTTGACAGAATTCCAGTCAAAATCACAGCAAGCTATTTTGCAGTTATAAACAAACCGATTCTAAAATTTACATGGAAAACAAGAGACCTAGAACAAATGTGTAACGCTAAGAGGAAAAAGTTGGAGGACTCGCCCTATCTTTTTTCCAGACTTACTATAAAATCTAGAACTACAGTAATCAAGACAGTGGGGTATTCGTGAAGGACACATAGATAAATGGATCAGAATAGGATGCCATAAGTAGACCCACACAAATATAGCCAAATGATTTTTGACCAAGGAGCAAAGGCTCTTTAATGGAGGAAGAATAGTCTTTTCAACAAATGGTGCTGGAATCATTTAACATCCATATTTATTAAAAAAAAAAAAAAAAAAAGTGAACCTAGACACAGATCTTAACATTTCACAAAAATTAACTCAAAATGTATCATAGACCTAAATATAAAATGAAAAACTATGAAACTTCTAGAAGAAAATTTAGGTGACCTTTGGCTTGGTGGTGAATTTGTAGATAACACATCAAAAGGAAAATCCATGGGAAAAAAAAAAAAAGATAAGTTGGACTTTATTAAAATTAAAATTTTCTGCTATATGAAAGACACTGTTAAAATAACCAAAACACAAACTACAGGCTGGGAAAACATATTTGTAGAACATGTATCTGATAAAGGACTTGTATCCAAAATATACAAAGAATTTTTAAAACTCAACAAGAAGGAGTGAAACAACCCTATTTAAAAATGAGTAAAAGATCTGAAGAGATGCCCCAGCAAAGAAGAAATACAAATGTCAAATAAGCATATAAAAATATGCTCAATGTCACTTGTTATCAAGGAACTGAAAACTAAAATAAAAATAAGATACCACTACACATCTATTAAATTGTCTAAAACCCAAAAATTCACAATACCAACGCAGAGCCACAGGAACTTCTATGCATAGCTGGTAGAAATACAAAATGGTAGAGCTGGTAGAAATACAAAATGGTAGAGCCACACTGTAAGATAATTTGGCAATTTCTTAAAAAGGTAAAAATAGTTTTATTATATGATCCAGCAGTCACACACATAGATATTTACTCAACTGATTTAAAAAATTAACTCTGGAGGCGATGCCAAGATGGCAGAATAGCCAGACGCTTCCGGCAATCCCTCTTATAATAAAAACCAGAAAAAAACAACTGAAACGATTATATTTATGACATGCTAGGAGCCCTGAACATCAAAGGCAAAGTTAGAAAACGGACTGAGTGGCAAGGGGAAGGAAAGATGGTTCAGAAGCAGAGAAGAGTTGCCGAACCTGAATTGTCAGGAGCCCTCAGGCACCGATCCTGGGAGTGGCTATGGTGACCTGCTGATAGCATTTGGCTGCAGTTTCCTCAGGAAGAAGCAGCCAGCTGCACAGCCTACTCACACCTCCAGAACCAGAGAAGAACTGAGCTCTTGGCAAAAGCTAAGCCCTTGCATATATTTTACTCTGCCCCCCTGCCCTCAAGCCAGCTTCAGAGGCTGTTGATTTCCCTGGGACTGAGATAGGCCCTGTTGAGCACCTAGATCCACTCTCCAGGCCTTGGAGAAGGAATAAATTCTCAATTGGGGGAAAAGATAATCTGCCAGCGTCACTAACCTAGGGAGCTCAGGACAGAAGCGGCTCATGTCCAGGCATAAACGGTCCATGGACTTTGAATACCTTTACCCCTGCATGGACCTGTGTGGGCCTATTTAGTGAGAATAGGCCCTTGTTGGCAGACTATAACTGTTTCAGCTGTGTGGTGGAGATGTGGGTGTTCCATGATTGTCACCACTTTGCCTATTAAACAGGGTCTCCACCTAACCACATCAGGGGCCTAAGGACTCGTAGCTCCACTCAGGTCACCCAGCCACCCATGACAGGGGTCCAAGGATAACTGGTATCTCCCAGTCCTTACAACCAAAAGCATTGTGTGCCCATAGTCTGTCTCCAGAACCAACCCACCTGTACGCTGCAGGGAAGAAGGATTCACTTTCCTCAGAGACACTTGGGGGACAATTCTCAGCCCCCTGCCTTGTTCAGAGCATGATCCCTGATGCAATCAGATACTGGCACCTACACCAATCACCTCAGCTCCTCTAAGACTGTAGGACAAAGCCTGTACCACACACTTGATGATCAACTACCTGGACACCTGAGCTGAATCCATACAAAAAAGTGAATGGACTCCTAGACTGATATACCTGATAACAGCTCTAGCCAGCTGGGGACAGGACATCAGAGCTCCAAAGGTGAAAATAATCAAGCTAGCTCACTCAAGCAACCCATTCAGGCATATCAAATCAAAACAAAGCAAGAAGCTAGGATACAGTAAGCAAACATAAAATAAACTAATATAATAACATAGATGGCTCAGAGACAACAGTCAATATCAAATCACATAAATAAACAGATCATGATATTTTCAACAAGCTCTCATAACAAAGAATCAAGAGATCTTCTAGATGAAGGTGCTTTCCTGGAATTACCAGATGCAGAATACAAATGATTAATATACAGAAACCTTCAAGACATCAGGAAGGAGATCAGGCAATACACAGAACAAGCCAAGGAACACACAGATAAAACAGTTGAAGAAATTAAAAAGGTTATTCCAGGATATAATAAAAAATTTAATAAGCTTCAAGAATTCATAGAGAGACACCAATCAGAAATTCAGGAGATTAACAATAAAATTACAGAATGAGACAACTCAATAGAACATCAGAGGAGCAGAATTGAGCAAGTAGAAGGCAGAATTGGTGAGTTTGAAGATAAAGCACTTGGCACCAATATATTTGAAGAAAAATCAGATAAAAGAATTTAAAAAAATTAAGAAAGCTTAAGAATCTTATGGGACTCTATCAAGAGAAATAATCTACAAGTGATTGGAGTATTAGAACAAGCAGTGATAACAGAAAACACAGAGAGAATTGTTGAAGACTTGTGGGCAGAATACTTCCATAATACAGTGAAAGATGAGAAGATATCTATCCAAAATGCTCATCAAGCTCCACATAAGATAGATTCTAAAAGAAAGTCACCAAGACATTAAACTTGCCAAAACCAAAGATAAAGAGAGAATTTTAAAAGCAGCTAGGGATGAAGAAAAATCACCTACAAAAGAGAGTCAATGAGAATAAGCTTGGACTACTTGGCAGAAACCATGCAGGCAAGAAGGCAATGTGGTAACCTATATAAAGCATTGAAGGAAAAAACGGCCAGCCCAGAATCACATATCCAGCAAAACTGTCTCTCAAATATAAAGGTGAAATTAGGACATTTCTAGATAAACAGAAGTTTAGGGAATTCGTAAAAACCAAACCAAGAAATACTAAAGGGGGTTCTTTGGTTAGAAAATCAATAATATCAGGTTTCAACCCAAGACTATAACACTGGACAGAGCAATCAGATGTCAACCCAGGCAGGGAAATCACAAAAATAAATCAAGATAAAAAAACACTCAAAACAGGGAAACGGCGATGTTATTATATAAAAGAAGACATTAAAACAAGAAAAAGAGACTAAGAAATGTAGTCATAGATCTTTCAATTGGAGAGGAAGACAAAGCGATATAAAGTAATAAAAGTTAGGTTTAAACTTAGAAAAATAGGAGGAAATATTAAGGTAAGCACAAAGGAGACTAACTATCCTACTCATCAAAATAAAATACAAGAAAAAATTAGAGACTCAGCAGAAACAAAATCAACAACAATGAAGAAAAGAAAAGACAACATATAAACTACTCAGCACAAAAAATTAAGTGGAAAAAAAAACTGTCAACAACACACACAAAAGACATCAAAATAACACCACTAAACTCATATCTATCTATAATTCCTCTGAATGTAAATGGAATAAACACACCAGTAAAGAGACAGAGAGTGGCAGGAAGGATAAAAAAAAACAAAAAACACTATCCATCTATATGCTGCCTACAAGAGACACACCTTAGACTCAGAGACACAAACAAACTAAAACTCAAAGGATGAAAAAAAAATATACCAAGCAAACAACAATCAAAAAAGAGCAAGAGTGGCACTATTAATTTCTGACAAAATAGACTTTAAAGTTAATCCACCACAAAGGATAAGGAAGGATACTATATAATGATTAAAGGGACAACACACCAAGAAGATATAACCATATTAATATTTATGCACCCAATGACAGGGCTGCAAGATACATAAAACAAACTCTAACAGCACTGAAAAATGAGACAGACAGCTCCACCATTATAGTAGGAGACTTCAACACACCACTTTCGGTGAAGGACAGGATATCCAGAAAGAAGCTCAACAAAGACACAGAAGATCTAAATGCCACAATTAACCAAATTGACCTTATAGACATATACAGAATACTCCACCCAACAGCAGCCAAGTATGCTTTCTTTTCTAGTGCACATGGAACATTCTCTAGAACGGCCCACATATTAGGTGATAAACCAAGCCTTAGCAGAATCCAAATCACTGAAATATTACAAAGCATCTTCTTTGATCATAAGGCCATAAAAGTAGAAATCAAAAACAAAAAAAGCAGGGAAAAGAAATCAAACACTTGGAAATTGAAGAATACACTGCTCAAAAAAGACTGAATTATAGAAGACATTAAGGATGGAATAAAGAAAGTCATAGAATCCAATGAGAATGAAAACGCTTCCTATCAGAACCTTTGAGACACAGCAAGAGCAGTGCTCAGAGGTCAGTTTGTATCAATAAATGCACACATCCAAAAAGAAGAAAAGGGCAAAATCAAAGAATTATCCCTACAACTTGAACACATAGAAAGAAAGGAACAAAAGAAACCCTCCGGCACAAGAAGAAAGCAAATAATAAAAATTAGAGCAGAATAAAATGAAATAAAAAACAGAAAAACAATCAAAAGAATTAACAAGACCAAAAGCTGGTTCTTTGAAAAACTTAACGAAATTGATAAGCCAATGACCAAACTGATAAAAGAAAAACAGGAGAGGAAGCAAGTAACCTGAATGAGAAATGAGATGGGCAATATTACAACAAACCCAACTGATATTAAAAAAAAAAAAAATCAGATTACCATGAAAAATTGTGCTCCAACAAATGTGAAAACCTAGAAGAAATGGAAGAATTCCTAGAAACACACTACCTACCTAAACTAACACAAAACAAGGTAGAACAACTAAATAGACCCATAACAAAAGAAGAGATTGAAAAGGTAATCAAAAAACTGCCAACAAAAAAAAGCCCTGGTCCGGATGGCTTCCCTACAGAGCTCTACCAAACTTTCAGAGCAGAGTTAACACCACTACTACTAAAGGTATTTCAAAGCATAGAAAAGGATGGAATACTCCCAAACTCATTCTATGAAGCCAGCATATCCCTGAGACCAAAATCAGGTAAAGACACAACAAAAGAAGAAAATTACAGACTTATATCCCTCATGAACTTTGATGCAAAAAGCCTCCACACAATTCTAGCCAATAGGATTCAACAACATATAGAAAAAAAAAAAAATTCACCATGAGCAAGCAGGATTCATATCAGGTATGCAGGGATGGTTCAATGTTAGAAAAACAATTAATGTAATCCATCATATAAATAAAACAGACAAGAATCACATGATTTTACCAACTGATGCAGAAAAAGCATTTGACAAAGTTCAGCGCCGTTCATGATAAAAACTCTCAGCACAATAGGAATAGAAGGAAAATTCCTCCACATAATAAAGGGCATTTATACAAAGCTAACAGCCAACATCATCCTAAATGGAGAGAGTCTGAAACCATTCCCCTTGAGATCAGGAACCAGACAAGGATGCCCTTTATCACCACTCTTTTTCAATATTTTCCTGGAGGTCCTAGCCAGAGCAATTAGGCTAGATAATGAAATAAAGGGCATCCAGATTGGGAAAGAAGTAAAAGTATATTTTCAGATGACATGATCTTATACACAGGAAACCCTAAAGAATCCTCAAGAAAACTACTGAAACTAATAGAAGACTTCAGCAGATTATCAGGATACAAGATATACAAAAATCAGTTGGATTCTTCTACACCAACAAAAAGAACATCAAAGAAGAAATCACCAAATCAATACCATTTACAGTAGGCCCCAAGAAGATAAAATACTTAGGAATAAATCTTACCAGAGATGTAAAAGGCCTATACAAAAAAACTACAAGACACAATTGCAAGAAACCAAAAGAGACCTACATGAGTGGGAAAACAAACCTTGCTCATGGATAGGAAGACTTAACATTGTAAAATTATCTATTCTAGCAAAAGCCATCTATAGATACAATGCAATTCTGATCTAAATTCCAACGACATTTTTTAATGAGATGTAGAAATAAATCACCAACATCATATGGAAGGGAAACAGGCCCTGGATGAGTAAAGCATTACTGAAAAAGAAGAACAAAGTGGGAGGCCTCACTCTACCTGATTGTAGAACCTATTATACCACCACAGTAGTCAAAACAGCCTGGTAATGGTACAACAACAGATACATAGACCAATGGAACAGAATGGAGAATCCAGGAATAAATCCATCCACATATGAGCAGCTGATATTTGACAAAGGCCCAAAGTCAGTTAAATGGGGAAAAGACAATCTTTTTAACAAATGGTGCTGGCATAACTGGATATCCATCCGAAAAAAAAAAGACCATACCTCACACCATGCACAAAAACTAACTCAAAATGGATCAAAGACCTAAATATAAAATCTAAAACAATAAAGGTCATGGAAGAAAAGATAGGAACAACACTAGGAGCCCTAATACATGGCATAAACAGTATACAAAACATTACTAACAGTGCGGAAGAGAAACTAGATAACTGAGAGCTCCTAAAAATCAAACACCTGTGCTCATCCAAAGACTTCACCAAAAAAGTAAAAACATTACCTGCGGACTGGAATAAAGTTTTTAGTTATGACATTCCCAGTCAGCTCCTGATCTCTAAAATCTACATGATACTGCAAAAACTCAACTACAAAAAGACAAATATCCCGATTAAAAAAGAGGGAAAAGATATGAACAGACATTTCACTAAAGAAGACATTCAGGTGGCTAACAGATACATGAGGAAATGCTCATTATTGTTTGCCATTAGAGAAATGCAGATCAAAACTACAATGAGATTTCATCTTACTCCAACAAGGCTGGCATTAATCCAAAAAATACAAAACAATAAATGTTGGAGAGGGTGTGGAGAGACTGGAACACTTACACACTGCTGTTGGGAATGTAAAATGGTACAACCACTTTGGAAATCGATTTGGCGCTTTCTTAAAAAGCTGGAAATAAAACTACCATACAATCCAGCAATCCCGCTCCTTGGAATATATCCTAGAAATTAAAGAGCCTTTACACAAACAGATATATGCACACCCATGTTCATTGCAGCACTGATTACAGTAGCAAAAAGATGGAAGCAACCAAGGTGTCCATCAACGGATGAATGGATAAATTATGGTATATTCACACAATGGAATACTATGCATTGATGAAGAACAATGATGAAACCATGAAACATTTCATAACATGGAGGAATCTGGAGGGCATTATGCTGAGTGAAATTAGTTGCCAAAGGACAAATATTGTATAAGACCACTATTATAAGAACTCAAGAAATACTTTAAACAGAGGAGAAAATATTCTTTGATGGCTATGAGAGGGGGGAGGGAGGGAAGGAGGAAGGGTGGTGTTCACTAATTAGATAGTGGACAAGAACTATTTTAGGTGAAGGGAAAGACAACACACAATACAGGAGAGGTCTGCACAACTGAACTAAACCAAAAGCAAAGAAGTCTCCTGCATAAACTGAATGCTTTGAAGTCCAACGTGGCAGGGGTGGGAATTTGGGGACCATGGTTTCAGGGGACATCTAAGTCAATTGGCATAATAAAATCTCTTGAGATAACATTCTGCATCTCACTTTGGAGAGTGGTGTCTGGGGTTTTAAACACTAGCAAGCGTCCATCTAAGATGCATCAGTTGGTCTCAACACACTTGGAGCAATGGAGAATGCAGAATAAAAAGACATAAGGTAATTATGAGCCCAAGAGATAGAAAGGGCCACATAAACCAGAGACTACATCAGCTGGAGACCAGAAGAACTAGATGGTGGCCGGCTACAACCGATGACTGCCCTGACAGGGAACACAACAGAGAACCCCGAGGGAGCAGGAAAGCAGTGGGAT
This sequence comes from Elephas maximus indicus, assembly GCF_024166365.1. Lineage (NCBI taxonomy): Eukaryota > Metazoa > Chordata > Mammalia > Proboscidea > Elephantidae > Elephas > Elephas maximus. The sequence continues at coordinate 144,519,819 of NC_064821.1, forward strand.
GCAGACCCCAAATTCTCATAAAAAGACCAGATTTAATGGTCTGACTGAGACTAGAAGGACCCTGGTGGTCATGGTGCCTAGGCCTTCTGTTAGCCCAAGACAGGAGCCATTCCCAAAGCCAACTCTTCAGGCAGGGATTGGACTGAACAATGAGATAGAAAATGATCCTGGTGAAGAGTGACCTTCTTGAATCAAGTAGACATATGAGATTATGTTGGCATCTCCTATCCGGAGAGGAGATGGGAGGGCGGAGGGGGTCAGAAGCTGGCCAAATGAACACGAAAAGAGAGAGTGGAGGGAAGGGGTGTGTTGTCTCATTAGGGGGAGACCAATTAGGAGTATATAGCAAGGTGTATATAAATTTTTGTTTGAGAGACTGACTTGATTTGTTAACTTTCACTTAAAGGACAATAAAAATTAAAAAAATATATATCTCTGCACAAACACCTGCACATGAGTGTTTATAGCAGCTTGATATGTAATATCGAAATAGTGGAGGTGATCAAGCTGTCCTTCAGTAGGTGAATGTATAAACTGCTATACTCATTCAATGGAATATTATTCAGGAATAAAAATGAGTGAGCTATCATGTTACAAAAACACATAGTTAAAACTTAAATGTACATTGCTAAGTGAAAGAAGCCAGTTTGGAAAAGCTACATACTGTATGATTCTAATTAAATGGCATTCTGGAAAAGGCAAAACTATAGACACAGGTAAAGGATTAAAGTTGTCAGGGTTTCAGTGTGGAGGAAGAAAGGGTTGAATAGGTGAAATACAGAGTATTTTTTTAGAGTGGTGAAATGATTCTGTATTATACTGTAATGGTGGATACCTGACACTATGTATTTGTCAAAAGCCGTAGAGCTTTACAGCACAAGAGTAAACCTTAATGTATGCAAGTTAAAAAAAAAAATCATTTAGGGGGCTGGAGGATTCTAGGTTTGGAATGCAGAACGTGATTTAAAAAAACCTAAATGTATTACAAATGAATGAAAAAACCTCATTGAAGGGGAAAAAAGGTTCTTACCCTAGTAACTTTGGAAATGAGAGGAGCATGGAAGATCAAAGGTGAAAGCACTGTACCCTAACTGATAAAAGTTTATTTCTAAAGGCATACAGTACAATACCAGTTGCCATCAAATCAATTCCAACTCAAGCCACCCCATGTGTATCCGAGTAGAACAGTGCTCCATAGACTTTTTAATGGCGATTTTTTTTTAAGTAGGTTACCAGACCTTTCTTCTGAGGCGCCTCTGGGTGGACTGAAACTGCCAACCTTTTGATTAACAACCAAGCATATTAACCATTTGTACCACTCAGGGACTTCTCCATAGGCATACAGGCTACCAATTCTGATACTGCTGTACCTATATACTGCAATTAAACAATTAAGTAGTAAATTCCAGATCATAGGAGCTAAATTTCTTACTGTTGGGGTCTGCTGGAGTGGAAGTTCACAGATAAGCAAGGGGAGGAGGCTAGAATAATGGAATAATCCATACGGTAATGGATTAGAGTTGGAGACATCAGTATGAACTCATGCTTAGCTTAATGTTACCTGTTGCCATTGAATTGATTCCAACTGATAGCCACCCTATAGTGACCCTACAGAATAGAGTAGAATAGCCCCATAGCATTTCAAAGGCTGTAATCTTTAAGGAAGCAGACTGCGAAATCTTTCCCACACAGAGAAGCCAGTGGGTTCAAACCCCTGACCTTTTGGTTAGCAGCTGAGCTGTTACTCACTGAGCCACCAGGGCTCAATATAGATACACATAGTACGTATGTTGTTGTTGCTAGGTGCTGTTGAGTTGGTTCTGACTCATAGCGACCCTATGCACAACAGAATGAAACACTGCCCGGTCCTGAGCCACCCTTACAATCGTTATGCTTGAGCTCATTGTTGCAGCCACTGTGTCAATCCACCTCATTGAGGGTCTTCCTTTTTTCTGCTGACCCTGTACTCTGCCAAACATGATGTCCTTCTCCAGGGACTGATCCCTCCTGACAACATGTTCAAAGTATGTAAGATGCAGTCTCGCCACCCTTGTTTCTAAGGAGCATTCTGGTTGTACTTCTTCCAAGACAGATTTGTTTGTTCTTTTGGCAGTCCATGGTATATTCAATATTCTTTGCCAACACCACAATTCAAAGGCGTCAATTCTTCTTCAGCCTTCCTTATTCATTGTCCAGCTTTCACATGCATATGATGTGATTGAAAATACCATGGCCTGGGTCAGGCCCACCTTAGTCTTCAAGGTGACACCTTTGCTCTTCAACACGTTGAAGAGGTCCTTTGCAGCAGATTTACCCAATGCAATGTGTCTTTTGATTTCTTGACTGCTGCTTTCATGGCTGTTGATTGTGGATCCAAGTAAAATGAAATCCTTGACAACTTCAATCTTTTCTCCATTTATCATGATGTTGTTCATTAGTTCAGTTGTGAGGATTTTTGTTTTTGTTATGTTGAGGTGCAATCTATACTGAAGGCTGTGGTCTTTGATCTTCAGTTTGACTACCTTCCAACCTGGGGTGCTCATCTTCCAGCACTATATCAATGTTCCACTGTTATTCACAAGGTTTTCACTGGCTGATGTTTTTCAGAAGTAGACTGCCGGGTCCTTCTTCTTAGTCTGTCTTAGTCTGGAAGCTCAGCTGAAACCTGTCCTCCATGGGTGACCCTGCTGGTATCTGAATACCAGCAGCATAGCTTCCAGCATCACAGCAACACGCAAGCCCCCATGGTATGACAAACTGACAGACACTTGGGGGATAGTACGTATACATATATACAGATATATGGCTAAATATACACACCAATGGCCTTGGTGACAGGAAAGACACCAGAGATAATATGATAGAGTTTTATAAGACCGATGATCTATTCATTGGAAATACCTTTTTTCAACAATATAAATAATGACTGTACACAGGGACTTCTCCAGATAGAATGCACAAATATCAAATCGACTATATCTATGGAAAGAGATGGAGAAGCTCATGGTCATCAGTCAGAATAAAGCCTGGGGCTAACTGTCAAAATGACTATCAATTGCTCCTATGCAAGTTTAAGATGAAGCTGAAGAAAATTAAAACACGTCCATGAGAGCCAAAGTACAATCTTGAGTATATCCCACTTGAATTTAGAGACCATCTCAAGATGGTCTCTAATGACCACAGGCCAAATGAATTGTGGGATGACATCAAGGACATCATACTTCATGAAAGCCAAAGGACATTAAAAAGACAGGAAATGAATAAACTGAATGCTTTGAAGGCCAGCCTAGCAGGTGCAGGGGCTTGGGGACCACGGTTTCAGGGGACATCTAAGTCAGTTGGCATAATAAAATCTATTAAGAAAACATTTTGCATCCCACTTCGGAGAGTGGCATCTAGGGCCTTAAACACTAGCAAGTGACCATTTAAGATGCATCAATTGGTCACAACCCACCTGGATCAAAGGAAAATTGAGAACACCAAGGACACAAGGTAATTATGAGCCCAAGAGACAGAAAGGGCCACATAAACCAAAGACTACATCAGCCTGAGACCAGAAGAACTAGATGGTGCCTGGCTACAACTGATGACTGCCCTGACAGGGAACACAACAGAGAACCCTGAGGGAGCAGGAGAGCAGTGGGATGGAGACCTCAAATTCTTGTAAAAAGACCGGACTTAATGGTCTGACTGAGACTAGAAGGACCCCTGTGGTCATGGCCCCCAGACCTTCTGTTAGCCCAGGACAGGAGCCATTCGCACAGCCAACTCTTCAGACAGGGATTGGACTGGACAATGGGATAGAAAAAAATGCTGGTGAAGTATGAGCTTCTTGGATCAAGTAGACATATGAGACTATGTTGGCATCTCCTACCTGGAGGGGAGATGAGAGGGCAGAGGGAGTTAGAAGCTGATAGAATGGACATGAAAAGAAACAGTAAAGGGAAGGAGTGTGCTGTTTTATTAGGGGGAGACCAATTAGGAGTATATAGCAAGGTGTATATAAATTTTTATATGAAAGACTGACTTGATTTGTAAACTTTCACTTAAACACAATAAAAATTAAAAGAAAGAAAGAAAAGACCAAAACGGATGTCAGATGAGACTCTGAAACTGGCTCTTCAATGTAGAGTAGCTAACGCAGATAGAAGAAATGATGAAGTAAAAGAGCTCAACGGAAGATTTCAAAGGGCAGCTCAAGAAGACAAAGTAAAGTACTGTAATGAAATGTGCAAAGACCTGGAGTTAGAAAACCAAACAGAAAGAACACACTTGGCATTCCTCAAGCTGAAAGAACTAAAGAGAAAATTCAAGTCTTGAGTTGCAACATTGAAGAATTCTACGGTGAAAATACTGAACAAGGCAGAAAGCATCAAAAGAAAATGGAAAGAATACACAGTCACATACCAAAAAGCATTGGTTGATGTTCAATTATTTCAGAAGGTAGCATATGATCAGGAAATGGTGGTATTGAAGGAAGAAGTCCAAGCTGCACTGAAGGCATTGGTGAAAAACAAGGCTCCAGGAATAAATAGAATACCAATTGAGATGTTTCATAAACAAATGCAACATTGGAAGCACTCACTTTTCTGTGCCAAGAGATTTGGAAGACAGCTACCTGGCTAACCGACTGAAGAGATTCATATTTGCGCCCGTTCTAAAGAAAGGTGATCCAACAGAATGCAGAAATTGTTAAACATATCATAATGTCATACACAAGTAAAGTTTTGCTGAAGAAAATTAAAAAACGGTTTTAGCAGTATGTTGACGGGTAGCTGTCAGAAGTTCAAGCTGGATTCAGAAGAGGATGTGGAACAAGGACTATCATTGCTGATGTCAGATGGATCTTGGTTGAAAGCAGAGAATACCAGAAAGATGTTTATTTGTTTTATTGACTATGCAAAGACATTCGACTGTGTGGATCATAACAAATTATGGATAACCCTGAGAAGAACGGGAATTCCAGAACACTTAATTGTGTTCATGTGGAACTTCTACACAGACAAAGAGGCAGTCATTCGAACAGAACAAGAGGATGCTGCGTGGTTTAAAATTAAGAAAGGCGTGTGTCGAGGTTGTATTCTTTCACCATACTTATTCGGTCTGTATGCTGAGCAAATTATTTGAGAAGCTGGACTATGCGAAGGAGAACACGGCATCAGGATTGGAGGAAGATACATTAACGACCTGTGATATGTAGATGACACAACTTTGCTTGCTGAAATTTGAAGAGGACTTGAAGCACTTACTGGTGAAGATCAAAAACTACAGCCTTCAGTATGGATTATATCTCAATTTAAAGAAAACAAAAACCCTCCCTACTGCACCAATAAGCAACATCATGAAAAATGGGGAAAAGATTGAAGTTGTCCAGAATTTTGTTTTACTTGTATCCCCAGTCAGTGCTCATGGAAGCAGCAGTCAAGAAATCAAACATCGTATTGCATTGGGCAAATCTGCTGCAAAACATCTCTTTAAAGTGTTAAAAAGCAAAGATGTCACTTTGAGGACTAATATGTGCCTGACCCAAGCCATGATATTTTCAATCACCTCATAGACATGTGAAAGCTTCACACTGAAAAAGAAAGACTAACGAATTGATGCCTTTGAATTATGTTGTTGGCGAAGAATATTGAATATGCTATGGGCTGTCAAAAGAACAAACAAATTTGTCTTGGAAGAAGTATAGCCAGAGTGCTCCTTAGAAGTGAGGATGGTGAGACTTCGTCTCACATACTTTGGACATGTTATCCAGGAGGGACCAGTCCCTGGAGAAGGATATCATCCTTGGTAAAGTAGAGGATTAGCAAAAGAGAGGAAGACCCTCAGTGAGATGAAATGGCACAACAACTGCAACAATGGGTTCAAACATAGCAGGGGTTGTGAGGATGGTGCAGGACTGGGCAGTGTTTTGTTCTATTGTACATAGGGTAGCTATGAGTTGGAATCAGTTCGATGGCATCTAACAACATTATACACACATTTAGTTCCTTCCTCTGTCAACTGAGAGGAACTAGAAGGAACAACACCCCGGTAACAATGAGCACACCTAGCACATAGTGACTTTGCTTCCTTTCTTTATGGAAAGGGGGAAAATAAGAGGAACTTTAAAGTGTAGAAACCTGAAAACACGACTTCAGTTAAATGATCAAGGTAGACATCGATAGTGTTAAGTGATTTTGATAGTACGTCCCTTTGATATGATGTGATAAGATTGACACTTTATGGTCTTCCTCTCAAAAACCCATGACCCTTGTCTAATCATTAGATAAACATCAAATAAATCCTAGCGTAGGTGCACCTACAAAATACCTCATCAACATTCCTCAAAGTTGCCTAGGTCATCAAAAACAAGGAAAGTCTGAGAAATTGTCATAGCCAATAGGAACCTAGGAGAAGTGATGACTAAATGCAGTGTATTATCCAAGAGGACATTTGTTCAAACACTAAGGAAAAATCTAAATAAAGTATGGAGTTTAGTTAATAGTAAGTATCAATATTGGTTCATTAACTGTAACAAATATACCATACTAATACCCACACCCATTGGCATGGAATCTATTCCAACTCATAGCTACCCTACAGTACACAGTAGAACTGCCCCATAAGATTTCCTAGGCTGTTCACATCTTTCTCCTCCCAAGAAACTTGTGGGTTCAAACTTCTGACCTTTTGGTTAGCAGCCAAGCAATTTAACCACTTTACCACCAGAACTCCTTATTGTACTAATATAAGATGTAAATAATAGGGAAATTGAATGCAGGGTATTTGAGAACTCTCTATACTATTTTGCCAATTTTTCTATAAATCTTTAACTTTTACAAAATAAAAAGTTTATTGAAAAAAAAAATCACCCTGGGGAGAGCCCAATACCTAGCCCCCAAAAATGAATCCTTATCATATAGTTTCAAGCTACAGTGGGATATTTCATGTCTGTATGGAGATGGAGAAGTCAAAATATATTTATTTGCCCTCAGCAATATGGAAACCCATTCATGAAGGACCTTGAAAAAAGAAGTTAAAAATTATGGAGTCTTTGGATGTCTTCCATTGACAGTAGGGGTGCCACAATTCCATAAAATGCTCTGCAGGTCATGGGTAATACCTTTTGCAACCTTAGACTATATCAGCTGGGGTATTTGTCTTTGCCATTAACATTTAAGTAGTGCAATAAAATGAAGAAAAACAAGCGTGTTAAAATTGATACACGTGATAAACCCCCCAAAAATTAATACACATGATAGCAAGTTTAAATGAATTTAAATTTCATACATATGTGAAAATAGTGGCAGATATTATGTATTTCATATATATTAGAAAAAGTTTTTATTTTTACATATTGATATTAAAATACATTTGTAGGTTATATATATATTAGAAGAAAAATCAAAGTGTATAAAAATGTGTATAAAAACTTGGATCCCTTTCCATCTGCTGGGTAAGAAATTATAGTTTTGTGTTTTGCCTATTTTAAACTGGCTCCATTGTCAAAGAATCACACTGTTGCTAACTGTTGTAAATCGTGTTTGCACAATTTAAGTAAAAAGTCTTCTCTTGAAGGGAACAAATCCATTTATTACCTTGTTTTTTTTTTTTTAAAGGGCAGTAAATGGCTTCTGCGTTGTGGATGGAGTGTTGAAATTGCTCACACTACTCTGGTGACTCGAATTAAGCTGTTGGCCTTTGCTATGCTGGCAGGTGTTGCCCTGAGGTACAGCCATGTATTCTTCAAAAAAGCCACTAAAATGAAGCCAACCTAAACCAAAATGAAGCCAACAGCTACTCGTATTTCCTAAAAATTTTCTTTTGAAAAAAAAAAAAAAGAATTTAATGGTATTGAATGTGCTATAAATACATGTTTCTACATATCCCACTTAAGGCTGGATAACATTTATATGGAGCAGGGTCATTCTGACTCTGCCCTTTCACGTGGAACCAGTAAATCACAATTTGGTATTTTTTAACTATTCACCTCCTCTTCACCTTGATCCTTCTTTACCCCTTCCCCACAAAGGGAAAAAATGGATCATGTACTTTATGAACAAAAAAAAATCTAAATTGACATAAATTTCATCTAATTTTAGAGTTGTTGCACAGAAAAGTTGGAAACAATTATTAGAAATTTTGTTTTGAAGTCTATAAAATAATGTTGGCAATATTAAATTTACATCACGATTTTTTGCATAGTCTGCAACCGTCACCCCACAGTACATTTTCCCTGGCCAAGCTCCCAAACCAAGCAACTGATTTAGTCATTTAAACTAAAATTAGCCAAATACAGTCAAATCAATTATAGGATTAATTCATGTTGTTGTTGTTGTTGTTGTTATTAGGTGCCATCAGGTAAGACTTATAGCAATGTTATGTACAACAGAAACAAACGTTGCCCAGTTTTGTGCCATTCTCACAATCATTGCAATGTTTGAGACCATTGTTGTAGCCACTGTGTCAGTCCATCTTGTTGTGGGTCTTCCTCTCTTTTGCTAAGCCTCTACTTTACCAAAGATGATGTCCTTCTCCAGGGACTGGTCCCTCCTGAGAACATGTCCAAAGTACATGAGACAAAGTCTCACCATCCGCATTCTAAGGAGCACTCTGGCTGTACTTCTTCCAAGACAGATTTGTTCATTTTCCTGGCAGTCAATGGCATATTCAATATTCATCATCAATACTATAATTCAAATGCATCAATTCTCCTTCGGTCTTATTCATTGTCCAGCTTTCACATGCGTTTGAGGTGATTGAAAATACCATGGTTTGGGTCAGGCTTACCTTAGTCCTCATAGAGATATCTTTGCTTTTTAACACTTTAAAGAAGTCTTTTGCAGCAGATTTGCCCAATGCAATATGTCTTTTGATTTCTTGGCTGCTGCTTCCATGGGTACTGATTGTGGATCCAAGTAAAATAAAATCGTTGACAACTTCAAACTTTTCCCATTTATCATGATGTTACTTATTTGTCCAGTCATGAAGATTTTTATTTTCTTTACGTTGAAGTGTAATCCTTACTAAAGGCTGTAGTCTTTGATCTTTATCAGTAAGTGCTTCAAGTCCTTTTCAAATTTCAGCAAGCAAGGTTGTGTCATCTATATGTCACAAGTTGTTACTGAGCCTTCTTCCAATTCTGATGATGCATTCTTCTTCGTACAGTACATCTTGGATTATTTGCTCAGCATACAATAAGTACGGTGAAAGGATACAACCCTGATGTACACCTTTTCTCATTTTAAACCACAAAGTATCCCCTCGTACTGTTCGAATGACTGACTCTTGGTTAATGTACAGGTTCTGCATGAGCATAATTAGGTGTTCTAGAATTCCTGTTCTTTGAAATGTTATCCATAATTTGTTAGGATCCACACAGTCGAATGCCTTTGCATAGTCAATAAAACACAGGTAAACATCTTTCTGGTATCCTCTGCTTTCAGTCAAGATCCATCTAACATCAGCAACAATATTCCTCGTTCCACGTCCTCTTCTGAATCCTGCTTGAATTTCTGGCAGCTCCTTGTCAGTTTACTGCTACATCTGTCCTTGAATTACCTTTAGCAAAATTTTACTTGTGTGTAATATTAATGACATTGTTCAATAATTTCTGCATTCTGTTGGATCACTTTCTTTGGGATGGGCATGAATATGTCTGTTCCATTTGGTTGAGCAAGTTGCCGTCTTTCAAATTTCTTAGCATTAGATGAGTGAGCTCTTCCAGCACTGAATCCATTTGTGAAAACATCTCAGTTGGTTCTAGGAATCGACGGATTACTTTATACTTCCCTTTAAAAAAAAAAAAGTTTTATAACTGGCGTACAATAAACTGAATACAATTATTATGTTTGGACATATGTATAGGCCCATAAAATCATCAAGACAAGATAATGAACATATCCTTCACCTCCAAAAGTTTCCTGGTGTTTTTTGTACTGTGTTTTTATACAAATAACATGCACCTTCTGTGTGTTTGCTGGTTACATCCTGCCCACGTAAGGCACCCTCACAAGTGCCACCATGCCAATCTTCTTCTACATGTTGCTGTAAAAAAATTAGCATAGGGTGCTTATGAGAAACTAGTTTGTTCTGTAAACCTTCATTTAAAGTACAATAAAAAAAAAAAAAAGTTGCCCGTATCTGTGTGGGTCTATTTCTGAACACTATTCTGTTCCATTTATTTGTTTCTCTTTTGTAACACTAATATCATGCTGCCTTAATTACTGTAGCTTTCTAAGTCTTGAAATCACGTAGTGTTTTCTATCCAACTTTATTCTTTTTCAAAGTTGTTCTAAGTATTCTAGGTTTTTTTTGCATTTTCATCTGATTTCTAGAATTAGCCTGTCAAGTTCTACGAAAAAGTCCCCTGTGATTATGATAGGTATTGCATTGAAACTTGAGATAAATTTGGAGAAAATTGCTATCATAATAATATTTAGTATTCCAACCCATGAACAAGATATATCTCTCAAATTACTTAAATCTCCTTTAATTTCTCTTGACAAAATTTTGTGGTTTCCACTGTACATCTCTTGCATGTCATTTGTCAGATTTATCTCCAGCTTTTTTTGATGATATTTTAAACAATATTCTTTATTTTCAGCATCCAACTTTTTATTGCAAATATATAGATATACAATTGATTTTTGTATTTTGATCTCATATCCTAAAAATTTGCTAAGTTCACTTAGCAGTTCTAGTAGTTCGCTTACAGAGTCCATCATATTTTTCAACTAGACAGTCATGTTGTCAATGAACAAAAACAATTTTATACCCTCCTTTCCAGCCTTCATTTTTGATGCTTTAATTCTTCTTCTGCCTTATTTCACTAACTAAAGCTTCCAGTAAGATGTTGAAAAGAAGTCCTTAGAGTAGACACCCTTGTCTTACTCCTGGCCTTAGGGAAAAATCATCACCATTAAGTATGATGTTCACCATACATTTTTTTGTGAGTGCCCTTTATCAAGTTGAGGGAGTACTCCTCTAGTCTTAGTTTGCCAAGAGATTTTGTCAAATGTTGTTTCTGAATCTACTAAATGATCATTTCTTTTTCTTTTTAAGTTTTTTAATATGGTGAATTACACTGATTGATTATTGAATGTTAAACCAACCTTGTCTTCCTGGCATAAACCCCATAATTCTTTTTTTGTATTGCATGTGAATTACTAAAATTTTGTTCATAAGAAGCATTGGTTTGTAGTTCTCTTTTTTTCTAATTTTTTTTTTTTTCAGGTTTCAGGATAATGCTGTCCTCATAGACTGAGTTGGGAAGTATCTCCTTTTCTTCAATTTTCCCAATCTGAAAATCTCTGTCTTTTAATTGGACGGATGTTAAGGTAATTTAGGGTTAAGGTGATTATTGACACGGTTAACTTAAGTCTATCATCTTGTTGTTTGACTTCTATTTGTCCCATCTGTTCTTTATTAACTTTTTCCTCAATGTGGCCATTTTTAGATAAATCAAATATTTTTATGATTCAATTTTATCTCCTTTGTTGGCTTATTAACTCTCTTTTTTTAGTGGATGCTTTAAAATTTCTATTATGCATCTTTAACTTATCAAAAAATATCTTCAAGTGATATTATATCACTTCATATAGTGTACAAGAATTTTATAATTTCCATTTCCCTGTACTACTGTTGTCATATATTTTACAAATACATATATTACAAACTTCAAATTCAATGTTGTTTTGTTAATTATTTTCTAAAGTTACTTAAATAAAAAGAAAAAAAAGATCTTATATACTTACCAATTTAGTTACCATTTCTGGCTTTCTTCATTTCTTGCTGTAGAACCATATTTCTATTTGATGCTATTTTCCTTTTGCATAGAGAACTTCAGCTTTTTTTACTGCACACCTACTGATCATGATCCTTTCAGCTTTAGCATGTCTGAAAAAAATATTTACTTCACCTTAGTTTTTGAAAGATATTTTTGATGGGTATAGAATTTGGGGGAAACCCTGGTGGCTATGAGTCAGAATCGCCTTAACAGCAATGGGTTTGGGTTTTGGATAATTTTTTTTTATCTTTAAAGATGTTGTCCCAGTATCTCTTCCCTTGCATTGTTTTTATGAGAAATCTGCAGACATTCTTATCCTTATTTCTTTGTATGCAACATGCCTTTTTTTCTAGTTGCTCTTTTTTTTTAATTTGATTATAAAATACCTTGTGTTTAACTCATGTGTATTCTGCCTGGGGTGAAGAGGAGGGGCAATGATCTTCTTGGACCTAAAGTTTGTAGTTCTTAACAATTTGGAATATTTTAACCCATTATTTCTTGAATTATTTTCTATTTTTTTTGGAACTCCAATTATAGGTATATTAGACAGCTTAAAATAATTGAACATATCTATAGTTATTTTTTGTATTTTGCGCTTTCATTTTGAATACTTTCTATTTCCATGTCTTCAAGTTCATCAGTCTTTTCTTCTGTGATGTTTAATCAGCCATTAATTTTATCCAGAGTATTTTATATACTGATCTTGTAGTTTTCATTCTTAGAAGTTCAATATAGATTTTTTTTTTATACCTTCCACGCTCCTATTTATCCTTTTTAACATTTGGAATACAGTCATAATTACTATTTTAATGTCCTTGTTTACTAATTATAACATCTGTGTTAGTTCTGGATTAGTTATTTTTCTTCTCATTATTGTTCATATTTTCCTGTCACTTTGAATGCCTGGTAATCTTAGATTGAATGTAAGAGTTGTGAATATTAGTTTGGTTCTAGATAGTTCTGCATTCCTGTAGATATTCATGAGATTTATTCTGGTACACATTTGGTTATTTGAATAAGTTTTAATCCCTGTGAATTTTTCTTTAAAAAAAAATTAAATTCTATTAAATGTGGAACAACCAACATTTAGAGTAGCATTTAACTAAAAAACCAAACTTGTTGCCTTCAAGTCAATTCTGACTCATAGCAACCCTATAGGACAGAGTAGAACTGCCCCTTTGAGTTTCCAAGGAGCACCTGGTGGATTTGAACTGCTGACCTTTTGGTTAGCAGCCATAGCACTTAATCACTATGCTGCCAGGGTTTCCAGAGCAGCATTTAGTCTAGGACGAATTATTTCCCATCACTGAGGCAAGCTTCTTTTGAGTACTCTACCCAATGCCTTTAAATGGTGGGTTTTTCCAGTTTGGATGATGGAAATAGACACTATTTCTGGTCCTCAGCACTGGATGTCATTCCCTCTAATCCTATGGGATAATTTTACACAGCCTTGCTTAGTTTCCTCACACATATGTGCTGACCTGTACTCTGCTGAATACTTAAGGAAATTCCTTATCAGATCTCTGGAGTTTCATCTGTATTTAGCTCTCTCCTTTTCAATGCTCTGTCAAATACCAGCCAGTTTAGTTTCTGTCTATTCAACTCAAGGAGTCCACAAGCTTTACTTGGGGTGACCTTCCTTGCACTGTACTCTAGAAACTCTCAAGACAGTAAGCTGGGTAAAAATTATGGAGCTCATCTAGCTCAAGTCCCATCTCTCAGGCATCACAGTCCTTCATTTGTTCAATAGCCAGTGTCTTAAAAGCATTTTTTTCTCAAACCTTGTCTGTTTTTGTTTTGATTGTTCCAGGCAACAGGAAATTGAATCTATTCCTTGTTACTCTATCTTGCTATTAACAAAACAGTTATCTCTTTTTAAGCATGCAAATTGATGATTTTATTCTTCTTCATGCATCAGTAGGTCATTCTGTGGCCAGTCAAGCTTGGGTTTTATGATTTGTACACTTCTTATACACTTGTGCAGAGCCTGGAGCTCTCTGCACATGCTTTCTTGTTCCAGGCTGAATGTCTCTATCACACAAATAAAAAGCTAGCCCTTGCTTGCATGAGGCCATGAACTCCTCTTTCAATACATACCAATATTCACAATGGGGACTTAATGAATGCCAGAAGGATATCATGGATTGCAGTACGTTTTCCAATTTTATGATGGGGAAATAGAAATTTCTTTCATTGATTTTCATGAAACAAAGTCTATCAGATAAATCAGGACCCAAAATTTAATGGAAAAAAAAAATTGAGATGAGAAATTAGGTCATGCCACAGTAGCTATAAATTGTGGGAGAAAAATATCCTGATTGCTCAGCTTAAGTTTGAGCTTTAAATCTTTTGCTAGCTTCTTAGCTTGGCTGTGATGTGCTGAGTCCTGGCAGGTGGCTCACCACAGGGACTAATCTGGGAACATTCAATTGCACAGAGAGCTACTAATCCCTGAAGGTTAATGGTGCAGACTGAACTGATTGTCTGGCATTACCCACAGCCCTAAGGAACATTGTTTGGCACCCAGGACCAACACAACAGGTTGGGATGGGATTGGAGGTATTGTCATCAGCCTCAAACCCCAGAAATATGCAACAAGAACTAAAGGACCCTTGTTAGAATTTAGAATGGGCTACTAAACTTGTCCTTAAAACCTGGTAAGCAATATCACATGACCATCATTTTTCTACTCTCCCAATAATAAAATTAAGGAAAAAGTAGAATTCATAGGGAGGGAAGAAATAAACAACATAGTAGAGCAATGATACTCTAAAAATATCTACCTCTAATCAGAGTAAACTTTCTCTAAACCTCTCTAAGTAGCCTTCCTTGCTCCTCTCTCAATTTGGGGAAATGTCTCATGCAGCACACCATGAAGGAAATTTATTTGAAGCCTCATATTTTGTCATGAAATTTCAGAAGCATTTTGTATTTTATACTATAGTTTATCTGTATGTGCTTTAATATAAACTATGTGTTTTCATTTGCTTATTATTAAATTACTTAACTCTACCTCCCCAAATCATCAGATAAAATTGTTACTCCTGGAAGATGTGCTACATTTATCTCATGGCTTTCTGTACCAGTACACCCTTAGGTGTATACATAATCCAATCTCAGAAGATCTTTATGGGAATAAAGTGAATCAGGCCCAGGAAATACTTTTCTTTATACTCTGTGAGGGCAGTCTTGAATCTAATCTTTAACGAAGGTGAAAAAGAAAATATTTTTCAACATCTTATTGATTACATTTTGCTTCTTGGGTTTTAAACTCTAAAGTTCTATTCACAATTCTCAATCTTGTACTTACAAGAAGCAAATAAAATAGTGCAATATAATTTTTACTTATATTTAACTTTGACATTTACATTATATATATGTAAATATGTACCTATATTAATATGTATACACATATGTGTGGAAATATATTCAAGGAAATATATTCAATATATGTGTATCTCCTTAAAGAAAATATGTACAGGCAAATTACACAGATACTGCTTTGTTTTATTTTTATTTTTTGTTAAATGATTCTCTCATTAAATGATCTCTTAGCTTGGAAAGTGCCTGTGAACATACATGTGACTGGAATATTTGTCATTAAGATTGCTGTTTAGCCAAGCATATATTTGTTTCATTCTCTGTATAAAACAGGACCAAGTTATGGCACTCATGTATCTGCAGCTGATTCACTTGTTGAAAAAGCTTTTCTCTCCCTTATTGGAGAAGTCAGACAAATTTCTTTCTTTTCCTTTGAAAACTCTCTTACCTAGACATACCGCTCTCTTCAACCCCCAGCCCCAATCTCCACTTCCCTGAACAGGCTGGGATTGTTTTTGCTTTCATCTTTACTTGTATTATTCACAAGTAGCTATACATCTGTAACACATTTTTCTAAGTTCTCACTTGTCTGATTCCTACAAACTCTTCCATGTTAAGCTTAGTTTCCACCTCATCCAGAGCCATCCCTGTCCAGCCATGCTGATGATGATTTTCCTTGTCTGAGTTTCTACAGGAATTTTTGTTCATAATTTTCATTTGACATTTTTACACTTATCAGGTTATACATTGTATTTTTAATAACCCTTTTGTACATGTATGATTCATCTCTCCAACTAGACTAACAATTCTCTTGAGAATGGATGCCTATGCTTTCCATAACAGTTTCTAGTTACCATGAACATAGTGGCTATTGAGAAAATTTGATTGAATAATAATGTTTATTATACACTTTAGTTTTGGCAGAGGCTGTAGTGTCTGAGATTCATCATCTGCTTTTATATATTTGAGCTAAATGGGGACTATAAGCTAGACAATATGTTATCAAATGGACATATGGAGTGATTTCTAAAAGTCAACGAAGCAATTTTTATATGATTTAAAACCAAACCTGTTGCTATTGAGTCACAGCAAACTCTATGGAGTAATTTTTTTTTTTTCCTACCGGCCTTCAGAAAGAGAGCATGAAAAATACGGACTATAACTAAAATATTTATATTATCAAATTAATCTGTGTAACACCAAAAGGAGACTTACCTTCAATAATTTCTTAGTGGATTATTCGGGAGAAAATCATTAAAGAGAAATTACTTGATTCTATGTTGTATTTTTTTAAACATTGATTTAATACAAGAAATTTAGGCAGCCACGGGTTCCAACTTAAGCAAGTTTGCCAGAGTCAAATCCTTCTAGATGTATAGATCATTTAAAGGCTAATTTATCTCCTAATGCATGAATTAGTTGTTCACAACACTCATCTACACCAAAATATACAAATTTTTTCAGGAGGCTTTCAGGAAGAATTTCTATAGGTCTTTATGCTTGTTTATTGTAAAATTCTAAGCAGGTTGTATTTTCAGGCTGCAGCATCTCAGCGCAGGGGGAGAACATTGGGGTGGGCACTTAGAAATATTTGAAAATATGTCTCTTTGGTATGATTTCTTTAAAGGGAACTATCAAGAAAATGTGAAAAAAAGAAAACAGGATAAAGAAAATACAAGATTAAAGTATGATAAAAAAGAGAAAGAGGTCATTTGGAGAAATCAGTAAGAGGAGTGATGGGAAAAGAAGGGGCAGAAACACAAAGGATTATGGGTAGGATAAAGAAAATACAAGATTAAAGTATGATGAAAAAAGAGAAAGAGGTCATCTGGAGAAATTAGTAAGAGGAGTGATGGGAAAAGAAGGGGCAGAAACACAAAGGATTATGGGTAGTTGAGAGTCAAGGTCCGAATACTGAACTAACTTTGGAGATAAGAGATAGAAGACTAGCCCAATATACACAGGATTTTTTTTTCCTTTTTGAGATTATTATTGTATTTTAGATGAAGGTTTACAGAACTAGCTTCTCATTAAATAATTACTGCAGACTAACAGGGCACACCAGTCCTGGGGCAAGGACTAGAAGGCAGGACTGGACAGGGAAGCTGGTAACAGAAAACCTAAGGTTGAGGGGGGAGAGTGTTGACATGTCACAGGGTTGATAATCAATTCATAAAACAATATGTGTGTTGTTTAATGAGAAACTAGTTTGTTCTGTAAACCTTCATCTAAAGTACAACAAAAAAAAAAAAGAAAGTACACATATTGTTTTGTGACATTGGTTACCAACCCCAAGACATGTCAACACTCTCCCTTCTTAACCATGGGTTCCTATTACCAGTATTCCTGTCCCATCCTTCCTTCTAGTCCTTGGCCCTGGGCTGGTATGCCTTTTTAGTCTCCTTCTGCTTTATGGGCCTGTCTAATCTTTGGCTGAAAGATGAACCTCAGGAGTGACTTCATTACTGAGCTAAAAGTGTGTCCGGGGCCATACTCTCAGGGTTTCTCCAGTCTCTGTCAGGCCAGTAAGTCTTGTATGTTTTCTGAGGTAGAATTTTGTTCTACATTTTTCTCCAGCTCTGTCCAGGACCCTCTATTGTGATTCCCACCAGAGCGGTCAGTGGTGGTAGCCAGGCACCATCTAGTTGTGCTGAACTCAGTCTGGTGGAGGCCGTGGTAGATGTGGTCCATTGGACCAATCTTTACCCCATGTCTTGGGGGTTTTTCATTCTCCGTTGCTCCCAATGGGGTGATACCAGTGGAATATCTTAGGTGGCCACTCACAAGCTTTTAAGACAACAGACGCTACTCACCAAAGTAGAATGTAGAACATGTTCTTTATAAACTATGTTATGCCAACTGAGCAAGATGTTCCCTACGACCATGGTAGCCACAGCCCTCAGCCCAGCAATTCAGTCCCTTGGGGAGTTTGGACGTGTCTATGGAGCTTCCATGATATTGCCTTTGACAAGTTGTGACGGCTTCTCCAGTATTGTGTCCTGTCTTACCCTTCACCAAAGTTACCACTTATCTATTGTCTATTTAGTGTTTTTCCATCCCATTCCTCCCCTCCCTTGTAACCACCAAAGATTGTTTCTTTTTGTGTGTAAAGCTTTTCATGAGTTTTTATGTTAGTGGTCTCATACAATATTTGTCCTTTTTTGTGACTGACTTATTTCACTCAGCATAATGCCCTCCAGATTCATCCATGTTGTGAGATACTTTGCAGATTCATCAGTGTTCTTTATTGTTGTATAGTCCTCCATTGTGTGTATGTACCATAATTTGTTTATCCATTCATCTGTTGATGGGCTTCTAGGTTGTTTCTGACTTTTTGCTATTGTGAACAATGCTGCAATGAACATGGGTGTGCATATGTCTATTCCTGTGTCTCCTCTTATTTCTCTAGGATATATCCCTAGGATTGGGATTGCTGGATCATATGGTATTTCTATTTCTAGCTTTCTAAGGAAGCACCATACTGTTTTCCAAAGTGTTTGTACCATTTTGTATTCCCACCAGGAGTGCATAAATGTTCCGATCTTCCCACAGCCTCTCCAATATTTGTTATTTTCTGTTTTTTTTGATTTGTGCTAGTAATGCCGGGGTGAGTTGGTATCTTGTTGTGGTTTTGATTTGCATTTCTCTAATGGCTAGTGATCGTGAGCATTTTCTCATGTGTCTCTTAGTCTCTTGAAAGTCTTATTTGATGAAGCGTCTGTTCATTTCCTTTGCCCGTTTTTAATTGGATTATTTATGTTTTTGTTGTAGAGGTGTTGGATTTTCTTGTAGATTTCAGAGATAAGACGTTTGTCACATTTGTCTTAGCCAAAAATTTTTTCCCAGTCTGTAGACTCTCTTTTTTACTCTTTTGGGGAAGTCTTTTGATGAGCATAAGTATTTAATTTTTAGAAGATCCCAGTTATCTAGCTTATCTTCTGGAGTTCGTGTGTTGTTATGGTTTGTATCCTGCTAATGCTGTGTATTAATTCCTCTAGTGTTGATCCTAATTTTTCTTCTATAATCTTTATAGTTTTTGGTTTTATATTTAGGCCTTTGATCCATTTTGAATTAGCTTTTGCTTATGGAGGGAGGTATGGATCCTGTTTTATTTTTTTGCGGATGGACATCCAATTTTGCCAGCACCATTTGTTAAAAGGACTGTCTTTGCCCCATTTGTTGGACTTTGGGCCTTTGTCAAAGATCAGGTGACTGTAGGTGGATGAATTAATATCTGGGATCTCAATTCTGTTCCATTGGTCAATGTGTCTGTTATTGTACCAGTACCAGGCTGTTTTGACTACCGTAGCTGTGTAGGATATAGTAGCCGTATAGTATAGTAGGTTCTGAGGTCAGGTAGTGGAAGTCCTCCTACTTTATTCTTCTTCTTAAATAGTGCTTTACTTATTCAGAGCCTCTTCCCTTTCCATATAAAGTTAGTAAGTTCTATTGGCTCGAATTTTGTTGAGAATTTTTGCATCCATATTCATGAGAGATACTGGTATGTAATTTTCTTTCTTTTTTTTTTTGGTGGTGTCTTTGCCTGGTTTTGGTGTCAGGTTTATGCTGACTTCATAGAATAAATTTGGAAATATCACTTCCTTTTCTATGTTCTGAAATAGTTTGAGTAGTACTGGTATAAGCTCTTCTCTGAATGATTGGTAGAATCCTCCAGTGAAGCCTTCTGGGCCAGGGCTTTTTGTTGTTGTTGGGAGTTTTTATTACCTTTTCAATCTCTTCTCTTGTTATATGTCTGTTCAGATTTTCAACATCATTTTGTATTAGTTTGGGTAGGTAGTGTGTTTCTATAAATTTGTCCATTTCTCTAGGTTTTCAAATTTGTTGGAGTATAATTTTTCATATTACTCTGTTATGATCCTTTTTATTTCAGTTGGGTCTGTTGTAATGTCCCCCATTTCATTTCTTATTTGGGTTATTTGCATCCTCTCCTGTTTTTCTTTTGTCAGTTTGGCTAGTGGTTTGTGATTTTTTTGATCCTTTCAAAGAACCAACTTTTGGTCTTGTTGATTCTTTCAATTGTTTTTCTATTCTCTATTTCATTTATTTCTGCTCTGATCTTTATTATTTCCTCTCTTCTTGTGGCTGTGGCTTCTTTTGCTCTTCTCTTTCTATTTGGTTGAGATGAGTAGCTAATGTTTTGATTTTGTCCTTTTTTTTTTTTTTTTTGATGTGTGCATCTATTGCTATAAATTGACCTCTGAGCATTGCCTTTGCTGTGTTCCAAAGGTTTTGGTATGATGTATTTTCATTCTCATTTGATTCTAGGAATTTTTTTTTATCCCATCTCTGATTTCTTCTATTACCTAGTGGTTTTTAAAGCAGGGTGTTATTCAGTTTCCATGTAATTGATTTTTTTTTCCTTGCTCTTCCTGTAGTTAATTTCTACTTTGGTGGCATTGTGATCGGAGAAGATACTCTTTATTATCTCAATGTTTTGGATTTTGTTAAGGGTTGCTTTGTGGCCTAAGATGTGGTCTATTCTAGAGAATGTTTCATATGCATTGGAAAAGAATGTGTACTTTGCAGCTTTTGGGTAAAGTGTTTAATATATGTCTGCGAGGTCAAGTTAGCTAATTGTGGCCTTTAAATCGTCTGTACCTTTGTTGAGTTTCTCTCTAGATGTTCTGTCTGTTACCAAGGGTGTTGTGTTGAAGTCTCCTACTATTATTGTGGAGTTGTCAATTTTTCTTTTCAGTGTTGTTAGTTTGCTTTATGTATTTTGGAGCCCTGTCATTGGGTGCATAGGTATTTATTATGGTATGTCTTCATGATGGCTTGTCCCTTTAATCATCATATAATGCCCTTCTTTGCCTTTTATGGTGGATTTTATTTTAAAGTGTATTTTATCTGAGATTAGTATTGCCACTCCTGGTCTTTTTGGTTTCTGTTTGCTTGATATATTTTTTTCATACTTTGATTTTTAATATATGTCTTTGTTTATAAAGTGTGTCTCTTGTAGATGACATATTGATGGATCCCGTTTTTTTTCAATTCATTTTGTCATTCTCTGTCTCTTTATGGGTACATTTAGCCTATTAACATCCAGTGAAATTATTGATAGTTGTGAATTCATTGCTGTCATTTTGTAGTGCTTTTCTGTGGTGCTGATGTTTTCTTTGTTCCTCTTACCCTCCTGTGCTGAATTCCTTTTGTTTGTGGATTTTTTCTTTTGTTTTTGTAGATTTTGTGTTTACTGAGACTTTATGTTTTTATTCTTTATTTTCATGAGCAGGTTTGATAACTTTCTTTGGTGTTACTTTGAAATTTACCCTTATCTTCCTAAGTCTGAACCAGTCTTTCATTACTTGGTAACTCATTGCATTCCTCTCCATTTGAAAGCTCTCTATGTACACCATTCACTCCCTTTTATTGTTCTGACCTTGTACTAATTTACAGATTAACCTCTCTGGTTCCCTGTTGTAACACTTTTAGTTTTGATTAATCCTTGAGAGTTCGTTACCTAGATTGGTATCTGCCTGATGTGGTCTTGCATCCTTGATTCAGTCTGTTGTCTGATGTTGTTTGTTCTCAAACCAAAGGACTCCCTTTCACAATTCTTGTAAATTTGGTTTGGTTTTTATATACTCTCTTAATTTCTGTTTATCTGGAAATCTCCTAATTTCATCATCATATTTGAGAGAGAGTTTTGTAGGCTATATTATTCTTGATTGGCAACTTTTTTTCTTTCAAGGTTTTGTATACATCATCCCATTGACTTCTTGACTGCACGGTTTCTGCCAAGTAATCAGAGCTTAGTCTTATTGTTTTCCCTCTGTAATGTGACTATTTGTTTTTCTCAAGCTGCTCTCAGGATTCTTTCTTTGTCTTCGGTTTTGGCGAGTGTGATTATGATATGCCTTGGTGATTTGCTTTTGGTATCTATCCTATATGGCGTTCATCTAGCTTCTTGGATGGTCAGCCTTTAGTCTTTCATGACATTAGGGAAGGTTTATGTCAGCAATTCTTCAATGATCCTCTCCACTGGACATCATTTCAAACCTGCTCCTCAGACCTTCTATGACACTGTCCATTTCTGAAAACTTGTTGTTTATCTATTGGGTCTAATTGCTGTTTTCGTATGATTTCTAGTTGTGGATTTATTTTGACATTTTGTTCCTGTATTATTTTCCTGAATTCTTCCGTTTTTTTTCTGTCTTTTCCATGATTTTGACTATTTTTTTCCTTATTTTTGTCTGCTTTTTGTTTCAACTCTTGTATAACTCTGAATATTAGAGATTTGAGTTCCCTATCAGGTAGTTCCAGTGCCTTTTCTTCTACTGGTAGGTCATCTGGTGTTTTATTTTGGACCCCTACAGGAACCTTCCTGTCTTTTTTTTTTTTTTAAAGTTTTGATATTGTCTGCTGTCTTTGGGAAATTTGCTAGTTATTTTCTTTGTTTATTGATTGTAGTTTTTTTTTTTTTGTTGTTTCATCCTGCTCTTTTTTTTTTTTTTATTTGGTTATGTCTGAGCAGGCTGGCTTGTGTTCTTTGTTGTTTCTTCGTCTGTGGGAATGACATTTCTCACCACCTTGTCCAACGGGCAGGGCTAGTTGCTCAGCTATGTTGCCTCAGGGTAGGTTCAGCGGAAGGGAAGTGGCTGGGATGGGTTGTTGGTGGCATGTACTGGGGCCAGCAGGGTGGGGCTTGAGTTCAGTGCAGGGAAGGTTCTGGTAGACCATTCCTGTGCTGCTCTGGGCTGTGATGATCAGCTCAAGGTGAAGTGAGGCAGGAGGAGGGGGAGGTTGTGATGTGTGGAGCTAAGTGGGTATAGGAAATAAGAGAAAGAGGAGAGAGAGACAGAAGCCAAAAAAAAAAAGTGCTGAGGAAGCCTGCCTTTGGAATGGCACAGACACACAGGAAATCTGTATGCTGGTGGCTTTTTAGCCAGGCAGCAAGGCAAAGCCCATCAAGAATAGACAGATATGGCACACAAAGCTAGGTGGGCAGGAGGAAAAAAAAGGAAGGCAGGGAGAGAGAGATAAGAAACTAGATTTAAAAAAAAAAAAAAAGGACAAATAAAGTCACACGCAGCTAGGTGGTCTGGAGAAAGAAATGGAAGGAATGTAGAGAGAGACAAGTAATCCAGAAAAAAAAAAAAAAGATACCAGGTGGTTAGGAGGAAGGAAAGGAAGGGAGTTAGAGAGAAAAAAGAAACTGAGAAAATGGAAAGAAAGGAAAAAAAATGCCCCCAAGGAAGCCCACCCAAAGTGGGTCCCCAGCTGTGTGGTGCTCCACATCCCATCCAGAAGGAGCAGAGATGGCACATGGCACAAGGTGTTCAGGAGAAGGGTAAAGAAGGAATGTGTAGAGAGACAAGAAACAGAGAAAAAAAAGAATAAGAAAGTAAAGGGGAAAAAAATGCCCCAAGGGAGCCCACTGGAAATGGGTTCCTGGCTGCTGCATGACCTTTCAAGAAGGAACAGAGATGACACGTGGCACCAGGTGTTCAGGAGAAGTGTAAGGAAGGAAAGTAGAGGAAGACAAGAAATTGAGAAGAGAGAGAAAAAAAAAAAGATTCCCCAAGGGAGCTCACTGGTGTTGTGGTACAGACCAGGGATGTGGCTCCCAAGTCACTAGGCACTGCACAGCCCATCTAAAAGGGGCAGAGATGGCACACAGCAGCAGGTGTTCAGGAGACAGGAGAAGAAGGAAAGTAGAGATGAGAAACCAAATAATGAAGAAAAACAAAAAGGAAAAAAATGCCCCCAGGGATCCCACCGTCTTGGCAGCACAGACCGGAGAAGTAGTTCCCCAACCAAGTGACACTTCACCGCCTGTCAAGAAGAAGCAGAGATGGCACACAGGGTCAGGTGTTTGAGAGAAAGGAAGGGAAGAAGTGAGAGAGAGAGAAGCCAAAAGAAACCCAAAAAAGCAATAGCAGCAACAACAAAAAAATGGCACTGAAGGAGCCAGCTGGTGTGGGTGAGGCAAACCCAAGTGGTATAGAGCCAGTGCCTCCCCTGCTGAGTGACCATGGCCTGCTGGGAAGCAGTAGAGGCCAAGCACAGAGAAGTGTGCGAGGTGGGAAAGCAAGTATCACTGGTTACTAGGTGCTGTTTCCTGCTGGGAGCTCTGTGAAGCTGCCTTCCCAGACTCCCTGTCTGCTGATTTTAGTGTCTAAGGAGTCCAGGATAGAGAATCTGTGCCATGTTAGCTGATAAAAAAAAAAAAAAAAAGCTGATAGGGGGCCTCAGTTCCGTATCTCTCCCTACTCTCTGTTCTCTGTCAGCTTCTTATTCCATTCAGTGCTTGATTGAGTTCCTTATCTCTTCATTTGTTGCTTAGGGTTCCAGGATTGACATTTGTCCCTGTTTTACTTAGTTTTTCAGGTCTTTGCCGTGGAAGGATGGTGTGGTCCTTCTGTCTATAGTGCCATGTTGACTCTGCCTTAGGAATCAATATTTTTGGAGCAGAGAAATGTACTGCCATTTGTTTTTTGAGGGGAGAGGGAGGACAGTTCACTCAGCATTTTTCAGTCATCATAAAATTTCTAAGCTAAAGCACTTATTAAACCAAAAGACAAGAAAAAAGAGAGTCAACCAGAACCTACAGACTGGGAAAAAAATGTTTGACTATGCCAACAAAGGTCTAACTTCTAAAATCTATAGGAAAATCCAATACCTCTACAACAAAAAGATAAATTATCCAATTTAAAAATGGGCAAAGTATGTGAACAGACACTTCACCAAAGAAGACATTCGGGAGTCTAACAGACAAATGAGGAAATGCTCTTGATCACTAGCTGTTAGAGAAATGCAAATCAAAACTACAATGAGATACCATTTCACCCCAACAATACTGGCATGAATCAATAAAATAACAAATGTCAGAGAGGCTGAGGGGAGATTTGAACTCTTATGCACTCCTGGTGGAAATGCAAAATGGCACAACCAGTTTAGAAAATGGTCCTTTCTTTAAAAGCTGGAAATAGAAATACTGTATGATCCAGTAATCTTACTCCTAGGAATACATCCTAGAGAAATAAGAGCCATCACATGAATAGAGATATGCACACCCATGTTCATTGCAGCATTATTCGTAAAGCAAAAATATGGAAACAGCCTATGTGCCTATCAACAGATGAATGGATAAACAAACTATGGTACATACACATGATGGAGTCCTATGCAACAATAAAGAACAACTATGAATCTGTAAAATATCTCACAATATGGATGAATCTGGAGGGTACTGAGTAAAATAAGTCAATCAGAAAAGGTCAAATAGTCCATAAGACCACTATTATAAAAACTCATGAACAGGTTTACACACAGAAAGAAACAATCTTTGATGGTTACTAGAGAAGGGAGTGGGAGGAAGGGAAAAACATTAACTAGACAATAGAAGAGTGGTAACTTTGGTGAAAGGTAAGACAGTACACAGTACTGGGGAAGTCAGTACAACTTGACCAAATCAAGGTCATGGAAACTTTGTAGACATATCCAAGATCTTTGAGGGGCTAAATTACTGGGTTGAGGGCTGGGAACCATGGTCTCTGGGGACATCTAGCTCGACTGGCATAACAGAGTTTATTAAAAAATGTTCTACATCCTACTTTGGTGAGTAGCATCTGGGATCTTAAAAGCTTGTGAGCAGCTGTCTAAGATACTCCACTGGTCCCTCCCTGTCTGGAGCAAGGGGAAATGAAGAAATCCAAAGACACGAGGGAAAGATTAGTCCAAAGAACTAATGGACCACAACTACTGCTGCCTCCACCAGACTGAGTCCAGCACAACTAAATGGTGCCCAGCTACCACCACTGACTGCTCTGACAGGGATCACAATAGAGGGTCCCAGACAGAGCTGGAGAAAAATGTAGAACAAAATTCTAACTCATAAAAAACGACCAGACTTACTGATGTGACAGAGACTGGAGAAACCCAAGAATATGGCTCCCAGACACCCTTTTACCTCAGTAATGAAATCACTCCTGAGGTTCACCATTCACCCAAAGATTAGACAGGCACATGAAACAAAACAAGATTAAATGGGCACACCAGCCCATGGGCAATGACAAGAAGGCAGGAGGGGACAGGAAACCTGGCAATAGGGAACGCAAGACCGAGAAAGTGCTGACATGTTGTGGGGTTGGCAACTAATTTCACAAAACAATATATGTATTAATTGTTTAGTGAGAAACTAATTTGCTCTGTAAACCTTCATCTAAAGCACAATTGGAAAAAAAAGAAAAAAGAGAGTTTATGTTGGGATTTATTTGTTGTTGCTGAGGCTGTTTCTATGAGATTTGGGATAAGAGAGCTATTTTGTTTGGACACCATAGACACTAGTAATTTTTATAGCAGTGTATTTGAACCAGAAGAAGTCAAGGAATTAAACAATTGAGGCATTCAATAGATAATTGGGAAGAGTTTTGAATTTGGGAAAGTGATAACTTATTATTTTTCCCTCAGTGGTTCATCTTGACTGTGAAGTTGATGAAAGACAAACTCTCCACGGAGAATTTCATCCCTGTTGGAGAGTTCTGGCTTTGCAGAGAGACAGTGAAAATTTGAAGCAGAAACAAAACAAAAGCTAATAATCAAATCTACAATGTCATTGATCTTTCTTCTTTGGTTTCATCTAGAACCTTTCTTGCCACCTTTTAGCTGCTTACTAAAGGTCTGGAAAGACTAGCTGGTCACAGGTGTTTTGACTTATGTTGGTAGTTGAGCTTTTTAATTTCTTTGTCAATACTGAAATTTTCTCTTATTTCTTATTTTCAGAATTAAAGCAATGCTTGCTATGACTTGAATGTATTTCTTTTTTTGCAGATATATTTCTCCTACACATATATTAGTCAAGACTCTGGTTGTAAATAACAGAAACTAGTCTGAGCCATCTTAAGCAAAAAAGGGAGAATTTATTGTTTAAGGATGCAGGGGTGACTCATATAACCCACGATCAGAAATCCAGGTGGATCTCACAGACGATGAGACTCAGGAATATGAAAGGGAGCTTTCCTGTATGTCTTTTTTGATTTTTCTCTTCATTGAAAAGCTGGATTTCTCTGGTTTACTGGTCAACGTAACACAAAATACCCTCCCATCCTCAGCATCTGACTTTGTATTCTATTTTTCAAGTCACCTACAAAGACTACAAAGGTCTTTCACAGTCTAGGAAAAGAAAACCTGATAGAACCAGTTTTGTTAGGCATTCAGCCTAGTACAATAAGGTATATCTGGAAGGGTGGCTGCCAGTTGGCTTGAGTTTATGGATCTAAGGGAAGGAGTAAGAATGTCAGTCCTGTAGGAAGCTGGGAGATAGTACTTGGAGACCACTTCCTTGAGACCTTGGTTTGATTACAAGAGCCAGAGGGTACCGTGGGAAGCCCTGATATGGCACCCTCATCAAGAGGGCAACTACTAGAAGTACTCAGGAGGATATGCCTTGGAGAGCATCTTGGAGCACTGTAGTCCCAAAGACAGGAAAAGGAGTTCACACACACACACACACACACACACACACACACACCAGTTACCATCGTGTTGATTCCAACTCATGGAGACCCCATGTTTGTCAGAGCAGAACTGTGCTCCATAGAATTTTCAATGGCTGATCATTTGGAAGTAGATTGTCAGGCCTTTCTTTTGAGGAGACTCTGGGTGGAGTCGAACCTTCAAGGTTTTGGTTAGCAGCCTAGCACGTTAACCATTTGCACCACCCATAGACCCCTAACACATAAAACTAAGGGCAAAAGCAGAAAGCTGAGACCCTGGAATAGTCCTCACCAGATGTAAATTAAGGCAGAGGTCAGAAATCAGAATTCCAGGATCAGACACATACAGGGAGGTCAGACCTGAAAAGAAGTTCTATGAAATAGAGACCAAAAAGTCAAAGAGTTTAAAATTAATTGTGTCAATAAACACATGTCAAATTCTGCCTCATTTGAAGCAGCATATGAACTAGCCTTGGCCACAATTAAAAATTCTTGATTCTGGTCAACTGCTTCCATTTGTTAATGTCCATTTTGGTGGAAAACAATTTGTCTAAAACCAAACTTGTAAAAAATAATTCAGCATGACTATTCTTTTTTCATAATTTATTCATGCATTATTAATATTGAAAAATTGTGAAGATTATTTTGAATTTTAATACTTTATTTCATTTTTCAGAACTATGGGGATTTTTATCCCAACCTTCTAAAATTTTGTTTTCAGTTTATAAAGCATTTTCATCCAATCATATTTCCTTTTCTTCTTTGGCAATAGTTTTCAAATTTTGCCTCAAATTGCTCAAAACAGTCAAAAATCTATGTTTTAACTAATCATTTATTCCTTTTATAATTAGTGTATATATCCTAAGGAAGCTGTAGGATTAAAGATATGGTATGGGGAAAAGATGATTGTAAAGAATAAAGCCATTGGAAATCATAAAACTTTGTATTGATTACTAAATTCATCTTAGAACATTCTGCATTTTTCTTTTAATCTTAAAGTCTTTCAACTATTAAAATTATGTAACGATTAACTGGGTAACAAAAACTGGTACATATATTTCCCTTTTTTTTTTTTTTAAGTGAAGATAGTAGTGACCCAGAATTCTTCTATCAAGAGTTTTACTCATATATCCTTTCGTACATTGTTGGATCGAAAAATTTAAGCCTAAGCCTAAAAAAAAAAAAAAAGCCTAAAGCTCTTAGAAAAGCCACGTTGAGACTATACACGGTTTTCATTATAGCTTCACTTTTGACAGCAACATTGAGTTGTAAAAAGGCTGCTCTGTAAAATTTGCTTAAGAGCATAAGAAACGTACGGCCAAAATGGAACACAAAAGGAAGTTACCTACACGAAGTTCACATTGCTGGTGAAAAATGAGTCTAAACAGTTTAAAAAGCAATTACATAGAAAGAAGTGAAATTGTTATAAATATCTTTAAAAGTTGTAAAAAGTATACAAGGTTAAAAAAGTTGTTAAAAATGTTAACTGGTGTTTGGAAACATTGATTTTAGACCAATTAACTTTGAGACAAATAAGCAGAACAGACACGATTGTGTATGAATTGGAAATGAGGAAGAAAAAACTGTTGCCCCCTGCCATTCCCAAAAAGTGACAAAAAAGGCTTGAGGACTCATGAAAGCTCACAAAACTGCTTCAAGTGCATCACATTTACTAAACGAATAATCTATATCAGATAATATTTTTGGCCAATTGATCATTTCTAACAATTCGACTTTGAGAAAAATAGTTTTAGGTCAATTTGTTTTTGACAATTTACTTTAGGCTCTTGGTAATTTTTCAGCAGCCCATTTCCCTCCAGCATCCTCTCCTGTTAAAAGGTATCAGTGCAATAGAAAGACTGTCCTTTTCCATTAGTTGTTGGAATAAAACTGGAGAGAATATTCCTATAATGATTCATGAGCAGTTAAGAGCCCCCAAAGATCATCTAGTCCATACTCCTCACTTTACGACTGAAAACATGGTGACCTGGGCATTTGAGGCCTCCTGCCAAAAGTCAGAGCTAGGTCCTAGCAAAAATGGAACTGGAGACTGGACCTCCTACTTCTCCTAATATTTTGAACACTGGAAGAAAATCACTCTACTCAATAATAGATACACTCTGGCTCAAATTAAAAAATCTGACTTAAAAACCCAAAAACCAAATATGATTGTAATGTTGGTGACCCATGCTAATAAGGTGGCAAAAACATTGTCCTATCTGTCTCCTTTAACATATCAGGACAATAATAAAAGCTAGCATTATAACTAATAATAATAATAAACAATAATAAAAAGCATAGCACTCTCATCTGTCAGGCACTGTGCTAAGTGTCTTCGTATATTAACTCATTTAATCCTTACCGTAGCACTATGCAATTGGTACTGTTATTGTCCCCATTCTGATAGATTGAATGTAAACTGCCCTCTCACTCTCTTATTCCCCCCTTTGTAATCACACTCCCTGCAATATGACATTGCAGACTCTTCTTTCAAGTGGTGAAGTCTGTTTTCCTACCCTCTGAATTTGAGTTGACCTTGTGATTTGCTTTGGCCAGTAGAATGTTGTGGGAGTGTTATCAAGCCAGTTCTGAGACTGAGTCTCAAGAGTGCTTACACATTCTGCTGTCTTTCTCAGAGCTCTGCCAACATCATAGGAACAGATCTAAGCTAATCTGCTTAAGGATGAAACACTGCATGGAAGAGATACATCCCAGCCAAGGTCATCCTAGATTAGCTTACATCTAGTTAACCCTGCTATAGGTGAGACAATCAAGACAAGATCAGCAGGTTAATATGGTTTATGCTTATAGCCATTGAGGAGCATGAACACTAGAGTCAGACTATAAACTAACAAGTAAACCCAAGTGAGACCAGAAGAACTGAGTTGAGACTGGGGGAAAGGGGAGAAACCACCCAACTGATCCATATAACAGTGGGAAATAATAAGTGCTCTTTGTTTTAAGTCAATGAGTTTTGGGTCAGTTCTACTACGTAGCACACACTTTTATATTATACACACATTTTTATAAATGAGGAATTAAGGCAAAAAAGGCTAAGTAACTTGCCCATGGTTTCAAAGCTAACAAGTGGTAGGCCTGTGATTTGAGCCCAGGCAGTCTCCAGGCTCCTAAACCATTATACCACATGGCTTCTTAAGTGCAAACCACATAACACAAAGATGAGAAGTTGACAACCTGCCCTCATACATTTCTTTAGTCTGTAACTGATTACAGTAACAAGTCTTCCCACTTGCTGATTTAAGTCTGTGATTTGTTTTTGTTTTAGGTTTTTTTTTTTTTAATCTTTAGCCTCACCTCATCTCTATTCCACCTTCACAGAATGCCTTTGTCAGCCATGACTCAAATTCTGGCCCCATTTATGCTGCCATGGTAAACATCTTGCCCATCCCAGCTCCTTCTCAACTCAGGTGTGACACCAGTGAGCACAGATGACAAGAAGCCTAGGTTATTGACCAGTTCAGATCTACATTTTCTAGCAACCCTGCCTGCTCAAGAAACCTGTTACCATGTGACAGGTGTAGCATAAAAGGATACTTACGCCATGTTCAGACCGTAACTTTCCACACCATGCCACCCCTTCAGTGCCTCACCATTTGTCCTGTTCCCTAAACCCTTGTGGGTTTCCCAGTCTTGTTGCTTATCTTAACATGGTATCTTCACTTTATCATGCGGATCCATGTACTTCCTTGTGGTTAGAGTTATTTTTATTGCAAGTGATTGGAATCCATCAGATTGACTTAAGCAGAAAGGGTGAATTCATAATAACCTTCACAGGGTGTCTCATGGAGCCCAGGAGCAGGGACACAGCAGGGCCTCCAGCAGGGACTGAATCTGCTCCTTTGCAGCCTGTATTTTCTCCTTGCACACGGGCTCTGATGGAATATTTATTGTACATAGCAGGAAACAGAGAGCCAACAGTTTCCAGTTACAATATAAAGACTTTCTCTTGCTTAGCTTCATTGAGGGACCAATTTCTGGAAAAATCAAGTATGGCTAGAGGGATGAGATAGAAGGAAGGTCCCTGATTTTCCCAACAATATCAGTTACCAATTCTGACCCAATAGTCCTTGGCCAGGGGCAGAGGGTCACCTGGTACAGAATGGGCAAACAAATGTTACCATGTGATTTGGGGGCCCTCTTGCTATTGTGGAGCCCTGATGGTGGAGTAGTTAAGAGCTACAGTGAGCTACGACTGCTGACCAAAAGTTTGGCAGTTCGAGTCCACCAGCCGCACCTTGGAAACCCTATGGGGCAGTCCTATTCCAACGTATAGGGTCGCTTGAGTCCGAAGTGACTCAACAGCAATGGGTTGTTTGTTTCTGGCTATTTGTCACGGATTGAATTGTGTCCCCCCCAAAAAAGTGTCAACTTGGTTAGGCCATGATTACCAGTATTGTGTGGTTGTCCTCCATTTTGTGATTGTAATTTTATGTTGATAGGATTAGGGTGGGGTTGTAATACCTCCCTTACTCCAATCACCGCCCTGATCCAAGGTAAAGGGAATTTCCCTGGGGTGTGGACTGTACCATCTTTTATCTCTAAAGAGATGAAAGGAAAGGGAAGGGAGCAGAGAGTTGAGGACCTCATACCACCAAGAAAGCAGCACCAGGAGCACGGCATGTCCTTTGGACACAGGGTCCCTGTGCCTGAGAAGCTCCTTGACCAAGGAAGAATGAGGATAAGGACCTTCCTCCAGAGCTGACAGAGAAAGAAAGCTTTCCCCTGGAGCTGACACCCTGAATTTGGACTTGAAACCTACTAGACTGTGAGAGAATAAATTTCTTTTTAGCCATCCACTTGTGGTATTTCTGTTATAGTAGCTCTAGATAACTAAGACGCTATTGTTAGAGAATATGAGGATGGTCAGGCCAGACAACTCAGTAAATGTGTATACCGCCCTGTCTTTCCTGGATGTAATCTTAGCTACCCCCTTACTGTGGCAGTGAAAGCAGGAGAACGTGGAGAACAAAACAGAACAGTTTTAGGATCCTGATGATCTGTGTTTGAAATCCAAGTTGCTAACCTGTGCAACAAATGACAAGTTTGTTTACTTCTTTGAGGCTCAGTTTTATCTCTAAAATGAGATTCCTAAAATTCTTTGGGTTAGGCATATACAGGCTTACCTTACTCACCTCTCAAGATTCCCTATCTGTATTCATTCATGGGCACTCTCTCACATGTTCTGTGGGAAAAAAAAGGATTCCCTAGACATTGATGGAGAGTCAATATTCTCTACTCTAATATGGGTTGCTTGTAGTTTATTTTTATTTATTTAACAAATTGAAGTTTCTTCATGTTGGTAAAACTTGTTTTACAGCTTTGTATTTGGTCTCGTGGCCCTCCTTCCATTAACTGTTTCAACATTACTTTGGACCACTTTGGTTTCCCCTAAGATCCCACATCATAGACCATTTTCACCTG
This sequence comes from Elephas maximus indicus, assembly GCF_024166365.1. Lineage (NCBI taxonomy): Eukaryota > Metazoa > Chordata > Mammalia > Proboscidea > Elephantidae > Elephas > Elephas maximus. The sequence continues at coordinate 144,552,810 of NC_064821.1, forward strand.
CTAAATGTGTCATGTGCTTGCATTTTCTCTCTCCAAGCTCTTAGAGGAAAGGGGCATCTTTCCTCTATTCTGTGTGTTCCCTGCACTTGACCCAGGGCTAGCACATAGTAGGCGTTCACTAAGCTCTTGTTGAACCGTGATTACATTGAACATCGTCATGTGTGAATGAGAGAGAGGGGACGTTTCCACAAAGAAATCAATTTCGGTGAGTCACAAAAATAGGATTATCTTTTCATCAGATCGTAACGTTGGTTCTTTGATCTGGAGGAGCCTCTCTTCCCCTGACTGAAAGATTTAAGCACACTGGGTGCTTTCTTTCAATTAATGCTAATGGCAGGGTTTCCAATGAATACAGCAAATAAGAAGGATAAGAGACAAAGAAAACTTCCAAAGCTACTTTTATTAAAAAGTAATCTGCAGCTTATCTGAGCTCTTTCCACATCTAATATCCAATGATGCTATTTGAATATTTTCCCCATCAGCACCCCTGAGGTTCTGAAGCCAGGAGATCACTGAGCTTCACGCTCACCTCTGGCCCAGCAAAATGTGCTGTGTGCACAACAGCCTCTCCGCCTTCCTCCTGCTGTATTCCCTCTTCAGCTGCTCTCTGCCACTTCTCCATATTTATGAGAGGGGAAGGGTGAGGGGTGGTTGTCACGGCCTTATTATCTGTTTCTATGGGGTATGGCTCTTTCTGCCTTTTAAAATTTCTCTCATTATTCCTTTCTTTTTCTGTCAGTCCCGATCCTATTTTTGCGTTGTTAAAAACCAAATCTTCCAATTTGGGGGGACAGCTACCCTAATTCTGAAAAGAGAAATGCGAGTATGTGCCAATACAACACGTGTAATTGTAAGTACCTTTTTTTCTGCACCTGAGGCCAATATCTAGGCTTACATTTGGCAAATGGCACTGACTTACTAGTTGTGTGAGCTTTGTCGATTTTCTTAACCTCTGTCAGCATCAGCTTTCTCATCTTTGAAATGGGGATAGTAGTATCTTCCACATAGGTATAACATGGGAAACAAAAGAAATAATTCATTTAAATGTGTTATTATAGTTCCTGGCATATCGTAAGTGCTTAATTTTAGTTGTTATTATTGTTGTTGTTAATCGTATCATTACTGAGCCCTTAGCATAATTCCATTTAATAAACATTTAGTGAGTTTAATCTAAATGTAAAATACTGTGCTAAACCCTGTAAGAGATCTTAACAGGAATAAGATATGATTCCAGGTTTAAAGGAGATTACAATCAGTTGGTGATGAGGTACTCTATAGACTAAGCATGTTCATAGGCAGAGAATCATAAAGGGTAGACATGAGGTACCAGCCAAGATCAATGGACATCAGCAATTAATCACAACTGGCTGAATTTGCAAAGGCTTTATTGAGAAGGTGCCACTTAAACTATGAAGAATAATGTGGGGGTGAAGGAGAACATGGGGAAAGAAAAACCTGCAGTTTAAGGTCGAGCGTGAGGCATAAAAATGAACAGCCTAGGAAGGAAATATTGGGTACTTATTTCCCATTCATATAATACTTTTAAATAGCAAATAAATTTATATATGCATGCATGTATGTAATAATTATCAGGCAAGAAGACAGAAAGTGTTGCAGTGAACCCTACTGGATCAATGTTTTCCAAAGTATGTTGGTTAAGAGGGATTTCAGGAAAATGATTTCATAGTCATATGTATTTTGATATTGCAGAACATTTTGTTGTCCTTTCAGCTTCTGCTAGGAATTTCCTCAATATTTACCACCTAACTATTAAATAAATGCCATCTATTTAAGGATTTTCTCACAGCAGCACCTAACTTTATTTTTCACTCCTAAATTCTGAATGAGGCAGAATAGACTAAGTAATGCTGCAGTAACAAGCAGCCTCGAAACCTCTGTGGCTTAGAACAACAAGAAATTAATTCTCAGTTGAGTGCATCATGCCCAAGACAGGTCAGCAGAAGGGACACTGTCCTCATTGTTGTCTCTCAGGAATGAAGATTGATGGAAGTTCCACCTAACTTGGATATTTGTAAACAGGCCTAATAACTACCACAATTAGGTTAAATACGAAACCAAATCCGTTGAGGCTGAGTTGATTCCGAGTCATAACAACTCTATAGAATTGAATAGAACTGCCCCATAGGGTTTCCAAGGAGTGGCTGGTGGATTCCAACTGCCTACCTTTTGGTTATCAGCTGTAGCACTTAACCACTATGCCACCAGGGCTTACACAAAATTAAATGAAACTGCAGAATTTCTTAGAGTCTTTAATATGCTATTGTGAAATGCAACTCTCCAAACTGGTGTTATAGTATGCGGACTGTCTCCTTTATGTGAACCTGGGATCCTTTTTTCTTCAATAATTTCATGGCAGTAGTGTTTGATAGAGGAGTCTCTATGTGGTGCAGACAGTTAACAAGCTAGACTGCTAATCAAAAGGTTAGAGGTTTGAGTCAATCAGAGGTGCTTGCAAGAATCACCTGGAGATCTACTTCCAAGAAACCAGCTGTTGAAAACCGTGTGGAGCACAGTTCTACTCTGACACACATAGGGTCGCTATGAGTTGGGATCGACTTAACAGCAACTGGTTTTAGTGTTTCATGGAATTCATTTTAGAAAAGTTTTATTATTCACTAAAAATATTTGTAATTGACTATGTCCAGAAACAGGAACTGAAATAGAATCAAAACTCACAAAGCTGAAGAATTAGAGAAACAGTAGGAATATGTTGGATGGTTGCCATTTGTTATAGTGCCTACCATATGCCACATATTATACTGTGGACTGGAAACCCTGGTGGCATAGTGGTTAAGAGCTATGGCTGCTAACCAAAAGGTTGGCAGTTCAAGCCCACCAGGTGCTCCTTGGAAACCCTATAGGGCAGTTCTACTCTGTTCTATAGGGTCGCTGTGAGTCAGAATTGACTTGACAGCAACGGGTTTGGTTTTGGTTATACTGTGTACTTGCACACACATTTTCCCATGTAATTCTTACTAGCAGCAATGCCAGAGAAATAAGTAGTACTACTCCTATTTTATAGTTGAAGATTCATGTCTTCTACAGAATCAACTCAACGACAGCTAACAACAAAAAATAGTTGAAGAAACTGAGGCTCAAAGAAGTTGAAAAACTTATATAGGGTGTACAAGGCTCCAGTGTGAACATAACCTCCCTAGATGAATGGAATAAATTAAATGATTTTGCTTAAAAAAGAAAATAGATAATCCACATTCTTAACTTGGTTTATCTAGTATTCAAAATTTCATTCAGGAGAGAGAGGTTTTTTTGTTTTGTTTTGTTTCTATTCCTGTTCCTCCTTGTCCAAATTAATTCCATCCTAGAGCAAACCTGTCGGGACACTCTGACCTGGCCGCCATACCACCACCCTTGACACTTCTCCAGGACTCAATGCTTGTTAACCACTCCTCTTGTTTTGAATTTGTTGCATTTTCCCAACATCTCCCTTTCTCCGCCCCTCCCCACCACCCACCCCCAACATACACATACATACTGTCTCTTTCTATCACATTAGTTAAGAGTCTTTGGGTGGTACAAACAGTTAAGCACTTGGCTGCTAACCAAAAGTTGGAGGTTTGAATCCACCCAGAGGTGCCTCAGAAGAAAGGACTGTTGATCTCCTTTTGAAAACAGCTATCGAGAACCCTATGGAACACAGTACTACTCTGATATACATGAGGTTGCCATACATGGGAATTGGCTCTACAGTAACTGGTGGTGGGGGATTATATCAATTATTATTATTATTTTCAGCTCTGGAGCCCTTTCTTTAAACACAGTCTTGCTCAGAAGCCCAATATGTAAAACAAACGTGCAGATCTGCTCTGCTGCAGTTGGGGTAGAGGTACTAGAACTATCCTCTGCCCCCTCTTCCTGTACAATTTTCCAACCCCATCATCTCCCCAAGCTGCTGTTCCATCAAGGGAAGGTGGAGTGAGCACCTCATCACTAACGTCCAACAGCTTCCCAAGCTGATGCGAGGGCCCGGAATATCTACGGGAAGCCTCTCAGCACCACATCCCGTCATTCCCAAGCTGTTCCTGTGGATCAGGCACCCACGTTAATGTCTCTTCTTTTGCCATGTGGATGTTTCCAGGTTATCACTAGTGACTGCTTCAGAGCTTGTCAGAAACTACCCAATATGACTCTGTTATAGAAGTTACAATAAAACCACTAAAAAAAATCAGTCATAGTTTTCTTGCGCTAATAGCACATTTAACCATCTGGGGCAGTTCTACTCTGTCCTATAGGGTCACTATGAGTCAGAATCAACTGAATGGCAATGGTTTTGGTTTTAATAACACACTTAAGGAGCCCTGGTGGGGAAGTGGTTAAGTACCTGGCTGCTAACTGAAAGGTCGGTGGTTTGTATCACCGGCCTCTCTGAAGGAGAGAGACGTGGCAGCCTGCTTCTGTAAAGATTCACAGCCTTGGAAGCTCTATGGGGCAGCTCTGCCCTGTATGTGGGTTGCTATGATTTGAAATCGACTCAATGGCAACAGGTTGGTTTTGCAATAACACATTTACCTCAAAAGTGACTCACAAAAGGTGATGTCAAGAGGGCTTGTGGCCTGTGGTATAAAATCTGACAGTTTGATTTTTTTTTTTTTTAATTTTAGAAAACAGAGGTCAACTTCTCCCTTAATGTGTAGAATATTGCAGTTCCAAAACAACAAAATTGACTTAACTGCTTTAAGTTCCAAGTTAACCCCCTTCCCTGTGTAAGCTTCTACGGTATATTAGAAATCCTCATTTTACAAAATAAACATACACATTGTCAGCAACCACGGCGAGAACTAATCAGTAAAATTAGGTGCTGTGACGTGGTATGATCAGTCTTTATTCATCTTCTGAAAAGTGTGCCAAGGTCCTTCTGAGCTAGATAGAAACTGTAAAAGCAAAATCATCTTACTCGTCACCTCTCCTGTGTTTATGTTTGTTTTGTTTAGACTGGGAGATCCCCAACGAGGCACCTTGCCTGTATTGTGCACTGTCTCTAATGCAAATTATTGGCATTGCTCCTAACGTCACAGTTAAAGCAAATAACAATACTCTTTTAATAAAAAGGCACCTTGAAACCCTTTGGCTTGTCAGAGCTTGGTTCTGCCAACTGGTTCCTTGCCCGGGATCCTTTTCCCACACACAAATGACAGGCATGCCATGGAACCATCCACCACTTACTAAAGTATTCATTCGGAATTCACGCCTGGCAAGCTGACGCATCGAGACCTTGCAAAATGGTCATCACCTAGGCAATCACGTTGTGGCATCTGGTCCCAGAAACCCAGTGTCCTTAAAAGCACTAAGTAAAATAAAAGGTCTATTTTGGAAGTGTATTTTTTTTTTTCTATCCAGTTTCCAATACAACTTGGAAGAAGCTTTGGGCCTGACAGGGCTAGGGCTGAAAGGGAGGCTGCGCTGTGGGTTGCTTGGGGGAACTTGTATCTAAAAACTGTTTAAATTCTTTTCCTAGCTCCTCTACTTGTTTCAGGGTTTTTGTTGTTGTTCTTTTTTTCTCGCACCACTTCCACTAATAGTCCTTTGTCCTAGTTTTCACCATCAGGTCAATATATTAGCTTATAAAATGGTTTCAAATGGTTTCCACTTCTCTACCCCATCCCACCTACAGATACACTTTGGACATATCTGTAGAATAAACTGGATACAGTAAGGCTATAGTGGAAAGGCTATAAGGGATAGGAGGATGACGATGGTGATGATGATAAACATTTTTAGAGAGCTTCGTTTACTCGTACCAGGTATCATTTTAAGTGCCCTACATTCAGGTCCTAGACATATAATTGTGCAGGCTGTTCCCATCAGAAGAAAGTTCAGTGAAGGTGGTGAAATTCTAGCAGGAACACCGCTTGCCACGCCATGTACCCTAGAGCGGAATGTGTCCACCAACAGTGAGCACCTTTATCTAATTCATACAACGTGCTATGAACTAGAAGCAGCTGTTTATACCAATTCACTTATTTAATCTCCACAGTGATGCTGTGGAGTATTTTCAAATATGAAGCAATTGATGCACAGACAAGGAGCCCTGGTAGCGCAGTGGTTAAACATTCAACTATTAACAGAAAGAGCAGTGGTTTGAACCCACCAGCGCTCCCCGGGAGAAAGATGTAGCAGTCTGTTTAGGTAAAGATTACAGCCTTGGAAACCCTATGGGGCAGTTCTACTTTGTCCTATAGGATCGCTATGAGTCAGAATGGACTCAATGGCAACGGGTTTGGTTTTGGTGGGACGGACAGTTTAATGAAATCTCCAAGGATACACCACTCAGAGCAGAGCCCTTGCCCCGGTGAGGAGTAGCATCAGGATGCAGGTTCATGACTGCTTGGACTACATACAGACCCTGCCCCTTTTACTCCCGTGGTGACATTGAATACAATTTTCAGTAGCATCTGCGTCTGTTCATACTCACTCTGTATCTGAAGTAAACTGCCTTTCACAGAAGTTCCCTGGCTACCCTAAAGGATATCTTAAATGCTTTCTGTTCTTAACCTTTAAATTACATCCTTCAAGGGATGGCATATTATAAGCAGCCAACCAAAGAAAATGGTCCTCAAACGTGGGAAGAGTACAGGTTCTCACGGGTAGCTACGAGAAAATAAAATGTATGTTTTGTTTTCCAGCCTTACCTGTTTATGCACTATCCAGAATACGCAGATAGCTGTCTGGATACACTGAAACACTTTGCACGTCTTGGTGATAAGTGTTTTTTATTTAAATGTAAAAATGATACCTTTGTCCTCAGTTGCGATGAAAAGGTTTCTAGGCGAAATGGAGCCATAAGAAGGACGCCAATGTGATTGCGCCACCTTGTGGCAGTTGATTAACTTTCAGCCTCTTTGGATCATCGTTGGTGGAAAATTTCAAGGGCTTTCTCAGTGTTGATTACCGCCAGCTCATTCCCGAGGCGAGAACTCCCGCGTGAATTTAACCCGAGAATCAGCCTTTTTTTTTTTTTTTTCTTTAACCAATGTATATTCTCCATTCACAAGCTTTGCAAGTGAAATTCACTCCCTCAGTGCAGATGGTCAGCACCACTCCTTTCCCTTCAGCTCTGCTACACCTGCAGTAGTGGGTCAAAGCACAACGTGAAGTATTCAAGCAAAAAAGAATGCTGTAAAACTTCTTCCTAACCTAAAACCAATTTTAGGACACTCATGCTTGTCCCATAACCAGTAAACACTTGCTGTCAGGTTGATCCTGACTCATGACAACCCCCTGGTGTCACAGTAGAACTGTGCTCCACAGGGGTTTCCATGGCTGATTTTTTGAAAGTAGATTACCAGGGAGTTTTTCTGAGGTGCCTTTGGGTGGGCTTGAACATCCAATCTTTCGATTAGCATCCAAACATGTTAACAATTTGCACCACACAGGGACACCACTTGTCTTATTCTAATAACACGTTATTTGCTTAGAAAATGTGTTACTACCAGAAAGCGGGCCTTCCTCAAGCCAAAGTGGAACTTTACCATCAAGACTCCTCATCTGTCTCGTCAGCTGCACCCTGGAGCTTTGCAGTTGCTCTCATCATGTTAAAGCATGGCCCAGTCTCTCTCAAAAAGAATCAGAAATATAGTAGTAACATCTGCAGTTATAAATTCATAACAGCCTCAGAAGAAAAGTGACTGGGGAGGAAAACGCTTATAAAGAAATGTGTTTCCTCCGTGCAGGTCTTTGGCAAACACAATCATCGTAGAGAAAGAAAAGGGATTACAGCTTAAATATATAATAAAAAAAGAACTGAAAAGTAATAAAACTTCAAAAGCTGCAATACAATATGTTAATACCATGGATGTTTCCAAGGTATTTCAAAGGAACTAGAATGGGTACTTTGAGTAATTTATTGGAGTCAAGAGATAAGAGACTTAAGTATACTCATTCTTAGTAAGAACATGCTGTGGAAGGTGTTGATTTTCCTGATCAAGGAGGAGTATATTTAAATGAAGAGAATACATTTCTGAAGCCTCACAGATTTACAATTCTGAAGCTGTTAATATAACAGGGGAATGTACCTCTAACTTTACTGAGAAGAGATGAGTTTCAAGACAAGAAATACTGAGGAAAGAGGTCTGAGAAGCTTTGTTAGCAAAGCAGATTATCTGAGGTGATTGATATGTGTCATCAAGGGAGAGAAGAGAATAAATCTGATCAGCATCTGAAGGCTGCTCTGGATTGTTATGGATTGAACTGTGTCCCCCAAAATATGTGTCAACTTGGCTAGGCCATGATTTCCAACATTGTGGGGTTCTCCTCCACTTTGTGATCTGAGGTAATTACACTATTGTTGTAAATGCTAACCTCTGTGATGTTAACAAAGCAGGATTAGAAGCAGTTATGTTAATGAGACCAGATACAAGATTAAGTAGCATATTGAGTCAATCTTTTTGGAGATATGAAAAAGAGAAGCAAGCAGAGAAGAGGGGGACCTCATATCAAGAAAGAAGAGCTGGGAGTGGAGCGTGTCCTTAGGATCCAGGGCCCCTGTGCTGAGAAACTTCTAGACCCGGGGAAGATCAATGCCAAGATGTTCCATTAGAGCTGACAGAGTAAGAAAGCCTTCCCCTGGAACTGGCACCCTGAATTCAGACTTCTAACCTCCTAAACTGTGAGAGAATAATTTTGTTTGTTAAAGCCATCTGCTTGTGGTATTTCTGCTATAGAAGCACTAGATGACTAAGACACCACTCAAAGCCTCAAAGCCTTGTGGCAAAGGGACAGAAATCTAGAAGTTAGACAATCCATACCAGGCCCTCTGGATTGGGACATTTGTGATTAACTTAATTGAGAAGAAAAGAATTTACTATGGCTTATTGATAAACAGAGCCCTGGCAGTACAGTGATTAAGACCTTAGCTGCTAACCAAAATGCTGGCAGTTTGAATCTACCACTTGCTTCTTGGAAACTGTATGGGCCAGTTCTACTCTATCCTTTAGGGTTGCTATGAGTCTTAATTGACTTGATGGCAACAGTTTTTTTTTTTTTTTAAATGGGATAAACACATCACAACAAGGGGCTTTTGGAACACAACTTTCCCAAGGCATCCCTTGGACAATTTGCAGGCCTAGGAGGGGCTTCCACAGGAAGCAAACCACTTAAGAATAAACAAAAAATACAGGTGGAAAGAATAGAAGCTATCACATGAGATGAATCAGAATTTGGAACTCACTGCCAGATACTGAAAACCATAGGAAAAAAGCCCAAAAGACATGAAAACCTATTACTGTATAATAGAAGGCTTCTGGCCAGTGAGTCTTAGAATAGATCAAAATGAAGCCATAATTAGCAGGATTTTAAATATCCCTCTACAATATACTACAAAGATTTTCCTCCCTCAGGAGGGCTATAACTAAAGATGGATATAAAACTGGAGGAAAATCCTAAGTTTCCAAGTTCCTGAGTGGCAGTCTAAGTAATTTACAAGGTCTCTGGGAAGAAAAAGAGGAACTGTCCAAATTTTCAGTCAATATTTATCTCTTAGGTTAATAAATCTTGCTCCTGACCTCAGCAGAGGTGAATACCTCCTGATTATTATATGCGGGCACCTCCTGGGCCTTTCTATTTGCCTAGTGTGGTCTTGGAACAAGTCATCAGTTTCCCGTAAGCCCCTCATCCAATTCATGAGTGTAGACTGAATAATTGCTCCTATCTCCAAGGTATAGGAGCCAATAATTGGTACTATAGTTCAACATTTGTTTGAATCATTAATTTAAATGTGTTTGCTTTTCCATTTTAAGCTTGGAGGCAGTGTTCAGAGGTGAAGTGGGATTGAGGTTTTCTGGTGAAGCATTCAAAGTCTGCAGAACAGGCAGTCACATTGGAAGCAGATGTGAGAGTGAGGAAAATATGCAGAATTTAGACAAAACCTAGGTTTGAGTCCTGTTTATGTCATTTAATGCCTACAAATTTATCACTGAGTTCCATTGCACTTCAGCTATTGCCTCTGTTAAAGAGGGCTGATCCAGTTGCCCAGGGCAACCTCTTGTGTGTCAGAGTAGAACTGTGCTCCACAGGGTTTTCACTGGCTGATTTTTCAGAAGTGGATTGCCAGAGCTTTCTTCTGGGTGGACCAGAACCTCTAACATTTTGGTTAGCAGCTAAGTGCGTTAACTGCACCACCCAGGGACTCCAAAGAGGGCTGATACTGACCTTAAAAATGTTGTTGTGGATACCCTTTATCACCGTTCTTATTCAACATTGTGCTGGAGGCCCTAGCCAGAGCAATTAGGCTAGATGAAGAAATAAAGAGCATCCAGTAAGGAAGAAGTAAAAGTATATCTATTTACAGATGACATGATCTTATACACAGGAAGCCCTAAAGAATCCTCAAGGAAGCTACTGAAACTAAGAGAAGAGCTCAGCAGAGTATCAGGATACAAGGTAAGCATACAAAAATCAGCTGGATTCCTCTACACCGACAAAAAGAACATCGAGGAGGAAATCACCAAATCAATACCATTTGCAGTAGCCCCCAAGAAGATAAAATACTTAGGAATAAATCTTACCAGAGATGTAAAAGACCTATACAAAGAAAACTACAAGATTCTACTGCAAGAGACCTATGTAAGTGGAATAACATACTTTGTTCATGGATAGGAAGGCTTAACATTGTAAAAATGTCTGTTCTACCAAAACTGATCTATACAGACAATGCAATTCTGATCCAAATTCTAACGGCATTTTTTAATGAGAGGGAGAAACAAATCACCAACTGCATATGGATGTGAAAGAGGCCCCGGATAAGTAAAGCATTACTGAAAAAGAAGAAGAAAGTGGGGGGCCTCACTCTACCAGATTTAAGAACTTATTATACCTCCACAGTAGTCAAAACAGCCTGGTACTGGTACAACAACAGTTACATAGACCAGTGGAACAGAATTGAGAGTGCAGACATAAATCCATCCACATATGAGCAGTTGATATTTGACAAAGGCCCAAAGTCAGTTAATTAGGGAAAAGACAGTCTTTTTAACAAATGGTGCTGTCATAACTGGATATCCATCTGCAAAAAAAATGGAACAAGACCCATACCTCACACCATGCACAAAAACTAACTCAAAATGGATCAAAGACCTAAATATAAAATCTAAAATGGTGAAAAGTTTGTTGTGAGAATTAGATCACAAAGACAAAAGTGATTTTGTTATCTAAAGCATGTAAGGCATTGGCAATTGGAGCCTAAGAAGACCATGAGTTTTGAGTTGGTCCCGATGGTGAATCCATTAAAAGGGAAAAATTAAGCAGATTTTTCTTCTCTTTCTTTAGAAAAAATAAACTAGGAAATTTCATTAAAAGTGTGCTTATTTGTTAGCTATATGATACTTATAGAAAATTTTACAGTGGAATTAGGAAGTATATATTTCCTTCTTATTCATATCTTTCCCCTCACTTTAATGGATGCTGCTGTGAATCAGGCATCTTGGCTGAGAAGAGATGATGAAGTTTAATGCTTCTTTCTTTTCACCTTCATCAAAACAAATTTCTTATTTAAAAAATACAGGGATACTTTCTTAAAGCTCTTAATGTTTCCCAGACTTTCTTAAAGTTCTGCAAGGTACATTAGGTTGGCTTGAGAAGTATAATCTCGCTAAGGCACACAGAAAACAGAAACATGGGACAGTTAGGTTTGCTAGGGAAAAACTTCCAGCTCAACAGTCCATTGTCAAAGTGATACCCAATGGATCTTCTGCACTTTGTCACACTACAACCATACAAAATTATTAATATAAAGGGACCAAACAATGAGGTTTGGTGTTCTCTTTTTTGTTTTATGACAGACATGTTGAAAATACAGAAACATTTATTACAATTTTACCAATTTATATTTCATAAATAAGATCTCAAGTTACTGATGCAAAACTGGAGGGATGAGCCCTACTCCCAGTTTGGGGACATTGGAGGGTCAGTGGTAGAAATCTCACCTTCCATGCAGAAGACCCAGGATTGATTCCTGGCCAATGCACCTCATGCAGAGCCACGCTCATCTGTCGATGGTGGGCTGTGTGTCACTATGATGATGAACAGATTCCAGGAGAACTTCCAGGATAAGATGGGCTAAGAAGAAAGGCCTGGTAATCTAGTTCCAAAAATCAACCAATGAAAACCCTATGGATCACAGCCTTCTGATATACAATCAATCATGGGGATGAGGCAGACTGGGTAGGATTTTGTTTCTTCATGCACAGGGTTGCCATGAGTCAAGACCCATCTAGATTTCAGCTAACAACAACAACATTTCCAGTTTGACCATGGACTCATTGGATAGCCCTCGGTGAACATTTACCCTTTCTACGACCGCGTTTGAAGACATTTCTCACCAAGCCTTCCCAAATTGAAAGGATGCTTTGGATAGCAATCACTCCATAGGTGAAAAACACTCTACACTCTTTTCATGAAAAGCATCTGTTTGAATTTCACATCTTAAACATTAGTCTGAGCAAATTTTGCAGTAGATTGACCAGTGAAGCCCATTTGAGAGCAAGGACTCTTTATTTACATTCTAGAGGTTCTTCTGGACTTTACTTTTAATTTAAATTTAGAGAATTAAGCTGAATTATCTAATTAATTTATGGTCACTGCAGAAATTAGAGAGACACGAAAAGAAAGAAAAATCCATTAAAAATATGACAGTTCATATATAGCTACTTTTTTCACTTTAGTTTATTTAGATTTTTAAAATTTATAAAAGTAGCACATGTTCTCTATACGATACAAATATTACTCAGGTATTAAAGAAAAAGTTTATAATCTTTCCTTCCCCACATTACTGATAAGCAATATTAGCACTTTCCGTTATACTCAAATAAATACAGACAAAAAAATAGGTAATAGATTTAAGAATTTTAGATTATTTAAGAATCATACTATACACATTATTCTGTAACCTTACATTTTTATAGGAACAGATTTAATTTACGTATGCATATAAACACATATACATATATTTCAATCATTCTTTTTTAAAAGAATATTGTTTAGATGTGAGAAAAGACTCTGAAACTTGCTCTTGAACATACAGTAGCTGAAGTGAATGGAAGAAATGATGAAGTAAAAGAGCTGAACAGAAGATATTAAAGGGCAGCTCAAAAAGACAAAGTACTATAATGAAACGTAAAAAGACTTGGAGTTAGAAAACCAAAAGAGAAGGACACACTCAGCATTTCTCAAACTGAAAGAACTGAAGAAAAAATTCAAGCCTCAAGTTGCCATATTGATTGATTCTATGGGCAAAAAATTGAATGACGCAGGAAGTATCAAAAGAAGATGGAAGGAATATATAGAGTAGTCAAAAAGAACTGGTTGATGTTCAACCATTTCAGGAGGTAGCATATGATCAAGAACCAATGGTACTGAAGGAAGAAGTCCAAGCTGCACTGAGGGGAATGGCGAAAAATAAGGCTTCAGGAATTGACTGAATGCCAATTGAGATGTTTCAACAAACAGAGGCAGCACTGGAGGTGCTTACTTGCCTATGTCAAGAATTTTGGAAGACAGCTTCCTGGCCAATAGACTAGAAGACAGCCATATTTGTGCCCATTTCAAAGAAAGATGATCCAACAAAATGAGGAAATTATCAAACAACATCATTAATATCACACACAAGTAAAATTTTGCCAAAGATTATTCAAAAGCAATTACAACAGTGCATCAACAGGGAATAGCCAAAAGTTTAAGCCAGATTCATAAGAGGACTTGGAGAGAGGGAGATCATTGCTGATGTCTGATGGATCTTGACTGAAAGCAGAGAATATCAGAAAGATGTTTACTTGCATTTTATTGACTATGCAAAGGCATTCAACTGTGTGCATCATAACAAATTATGGATAACGTTTTGAAGAATGCAAATTCCAGAACACTTAGTTGTGCTCCCTAGGAACCTGTACATAGACCAAGAGGCAGTTGTTTGAACAGAAAAAGGGGATACCGTGTGGTTTAAAATCAGGAAAGGTGTGTGTCAGGGTTGTACCCTTTCACTCCACTTATTCAATCTGTATGCTGAGCAAATAATCTGGGAAGCTGGACTATATGAAGAAGAACATGGCATCAGGACTGAAGTAAGACTCATTAACGACATGTGATATGCATGTGACATGGCCTTGCTAGCTGAAAGTGAAGAGGACTTGAAGCACTTACTAATGAAAATCAAAGACTACAGCCTTCAGTAAGGATTACACCTCAACATAAAAAAACCAAAAATTCTCATAACTGGACCAATAAGCAACATCATGATAAACGGAGAAAACATTGAAGTTGTCAAGGATTTCATTTTACTTGGATATACAATCAGCACCCATGAAAGCAGTAGTCAAGAAATCAAAAGACACCTAATCTTCAACAAAGGCTCAAAGTCCCTTGAGTGGGGAAAAGACAGTCTTTTTCACAATGGAGCTGGCAAAATTAGATATTCATCCATAAAAAAATGAAACAGGACACATACCTCACACCATACGCAAAAACTAATTCAAAATGGATCAAAGACCTAAATATAAAACCGAAAATTATAAAGATCATAGAAGAAAAAATAGAGTCAATGCTAGAGGCCCTAATACAGGGCATAAATAGCATACAAAACATAGCTATCAATACACAAACACCAGAAGATAAGCAAGATAACTGGGATCTTCTAAAAATTAAACACTAAACACTTAAGCTAATCAAAAGAGTAAAATGAGAACCTTCAGACTGGGAAAAAATTTTTTTGCTATGACAAATCTGACAAAGGTCTAATCTCTAAAATCTATACGAAAATCCAACTCCTTTACAAAAAAAAGATAAATAATTCAATTAATAAGTGGGCAAAGGATATGAACAGACACATCACCAAAGAAGACATTCAGGTGGCTAACAAACACATGAGGAAATGCTCCCGATCACTAGCCATTAACCCACTGAAACCCAAACCCACTGCCATCGAGTCAATTGGTGGCATACTGATTAAGTGCTACGGCTGCTAACCAAGAGGTCGGCAGTTCAAATCCACCAGGCGCTCCTTGGAAACTCTATGGGGCAGTTCTACTCTGTCCTACAGGGTCGCTATGAGTCACTAGCCATTAGAGAAACGCAAAACAAAACTACAATGAGATACAATTTCACCCCAATGATATTGGCATGAATCAATAAAAGAGAAAATACCAAATGCTGAAGAGGTTGTAGGGAGATTGGAACTCTTATGCACTCCTGATGGAAATGCAAAATGCTACAACCATTTTGGAAAATGATATGGTGCTTCCTTAAAAAGCTAGAAATACCATATGATCCAGCAATCTCACTCCTAAGAATATATCCTAGAGAAATAAGAGTCATCACATGAATAGAGATATGCATGCCCATGTTCACTGCAGCATTATTCACAATAGCAAAAAGATGGAAACAACCTATGTGCTCATCAACAGATGAATGGATAAACAAACTATGATACATACACACAATGGAATACTACACAACAACCAAGAACAATGATGAATCTGTCAAACATCTCACAACATGGATGTATCTGGAGGGCATTATGCTGAGTGAAATAAGTCAATCACAAAAGGCCAAATACTGTATGAGATCACTATTATAAAAACTCATGAAAAAGCTTAAATACAGAAAGAAACAACTTTTGATGGTTACTGGGTACAGGAGAGGTGGGAAGGGAAAACCACTAACTAGACAATAGATAAGTGGTAACTTTGGTGAAGGGTAAGACAGTACACAATACTGGGGAATTCAGCACAACTTGACCAATGCAAGATCATGGAAGCTTCATAGACACATCCAAACTCCCTGAGGGACCGAATTACTGGGCTCAGGGCTGGGGACCATGGTCTTGGGAGTCATCTGGCTCAAGTGACATAACATAGTTTTTAAAGAAAATGTTCTACATTTGGTGAGTAGCATCTGGGGTCTTAAAAGCTTGTGAGCGGCCATCTAAGATACTCCACTGGTCCCACCCCACTTAAAGCAAGGGAGAATGAAGAAAACCAAAGACACGAGGGAAAGATTAGTCCAAAGGACTAAAGGGCCACAAGTACTACAGCCTCCACCAGACTGAGTCCAGCACAACTAGATGGTGCCCGGCTACCACCACCGACTACTCTGATAGGGATCACTACAGGGACCCCCAGACAGAGCTGGAGAAAAATGTAGAACAAAATTCTAACTCACAAAAAAAGACCAGACTTACTGACCTGACAGAGAGTGGAGAAACCCTGAGAGTATGGTCCCTGGACAAACTTTTAACTCAGTTACGAAGTCACTCCTGAGGTTCGCCCTTCTGCCAAAGATTAGACAGACCCGTAAAACAAAACGAGACTAAATGCGCACACCAGCTCGAGGGCAAGGACAAGAAGGGAGGAGGGGACAAGAAAGCTGGTAATGGGTAACCAAAAGTCGAGAGAGAAGGCGAAAGTGTTGACATGTTGTAGGGTTGGCAACCAAAGTCACAAAGCAATATGTGTATTAATTTTTTAATAAGAAACTAATTTGCTCTGTAAACCTTCATCTAATACAATAATAATAATAAAAAAAGAAACCAAACGACATATTGCATAGGTTAAATATGCTGCAAAAGACCTCTTTAAAGTGTTAAAAAGC
Source organism: Elephas maximus indicus (assembly GCF_024166365.1). Lineage (NCBI taxonomy): Eukaryota > Metazoa > Chordata > Mammalia > Proboscidea > Elephantidae > Elephas > Elephas maximus. The sequence continues at coordinate 144,569,424 of NC_064821.1, forward strand.
AAAGACATCATTTTGAGGACTAACTTGCACCTGACTCAAGCCATAGTGTTTTTTCAATCACCTCATATACATTTGAAAGCTGAACAATTAAAGAATAAAGGAGAACAAAGAAGAACTGACACCTTTGTATTATGGTGTTGGCGAAGAATATTGAATATACCATGGACTGCCAGAAGAACAAACAAATCTGTCTTGAAAGAGATACAGCCAGAATGCTCATTAGAAGCAGGGATGGGGAGACTTTGTCTCAGGTACTTCGGATATGTTATCAGGAGGGACCAGTCCCTGGAAAAGGCCATCATGCTTGGCAAGATAGAAGGTCAGCAAAAAAGTGGAATACCCTCAATGAGTTGTATTGACACAGTGGCTTCAACAATGGGCTCGAGCATAGCAACAATTGTGAGGATGGTGCAGGACTGGGCAATGTTTCATTCTGTTGTACACAGGGTTACTATGAGTTGGAACCAACTCATCAGCACCTAACAACAACAGTGTTTGATAGTATGGTGTACATAGTTTTTTGTATTGACTTAAAACAACAAATGGTTATGATTTCACAGTTTCCTTGTGTCAGGAGTTTGGGAGAAGCTTAGGTGGGTCTCTGTCAGAGTCCCTCATAAGGCTGCAGTGAAGCTGTTGGCTGGGGCTACAGTCACCTGAAGGCTTGGCTGGGGCTGCAAGGTGTGTTCCTAAGATGGTGCACACATGTGGCTATTTGCTGGAGTCCTCAGTTTCTTCCTGGCTGTTAGTACGAAGTGTCAGTTTCTCAACATATTGCCTTCTGCACAGGACTGCTTGAATGTTCTCACAAAATGACAGTTGGTTTACACCAGAGTAAGCAATTCAATAGTGCACAAGATGGAAACTACGATGTCTTTTATAACCTAGCTTTGGAATTTTCACAGCATCATTTCTGTATTTTAACTAAGGGACATCTAAATTGTTCCCCATTTTTTGCTGAGACAAAATGGAATATATATACACATACACACACACACAAACATATATATATATGCTTGTACATTTATTTATTTAAATTCCCAAAAGTTGAATTCCTCATTTAACATAGAAATAATCAGATCATCTTCCTTGGTTGGTCATAGCTATTCCTTTATTAGCATATAACGTGTGAGAGAAATGTTCTCACAACCTCACAGTCATAGATGTTGTTATTCCTTAAAATTTTTGCCAATAGTACATACAACTATTGTTAACACTATAGTATATGACTATATAGATTCTTTTGTGTGTGTTTGTAAATCCTATAGCTGTATGTAGCATACATGGGTGAGATGAGTATGTATCCTCTCTCTTAACAAAAAAGAAATCGTATTTATCTCATGTATAAAAAAAAATTTTTTTTTTTTTTATATTGTCTTAGTTATCTAGTGCTTCTATAACAGAAATACCACAAGTGGATGTCTTTAATAGAAAGAAATTTATTCTCTCACAGTTTGGGAGGCTGGAAGTCCCAATTCAGGGTGCCAACTCCAGGGGAAGGCTCTGGGGGAAGGTCATTGTCATCAATCTTCCCTTTGTCTAGGAGCTTCTCAGTGCAGACACCCTGGGTCCAAAGGATAGGCTGCTCCCGGCATTTCTTTCTTGGTGGTAATGATGTCCTCCTGTCTCTCTGCTTGCTTCTCTCTTTTATATCAAAAGAGATTGACTCAAGATAGAACCTAATCTTGTAGACTGAGTCCTGCTTCATTAACATAACTGCCTCTAATCCTGCCTCATTAACATCATAGGTAGGATTTACAACACATAGCAGAATCACATCAGATGACAAAATGGTGGACAATCACACAATACTGAGAACACAGCCTAGCCAAGATATGCATATTTTTAGGGGGATACAATTCAATTCATAACTTTTTGCCATTTGATCCCCCAAAATTTATGTCATTGCGACATGTCAAACACATTCACCCCTTCATATCATAGCAAAACTCTTAAATCAATTCTAAGTCCAAAAATTTCTCTTCATCTGTGATATCTAAAATACAAATTATCTGCTTCCAAAGTACAATGGTGGAACAGGCACAGGCTGGACGTTTCTATTACAAATGGGAGAAATTGGAGGGAAAGAAGGGATAACAGGCACCAAGCAAGTCAGCAGAACACATTACATTAGCTCTCAAAGTTTGATAATAGCCCTGTTATCTGAGATCATTTAGAGAATGGCCTTGTCCTCCAGATTCTAGGTATTGGACACACTCTTCGAATTCTGAGTGGAGGCCCCTCAGCCCCAGACTACAGCTCCGTCTTCCAGACCCACTAGAATGGCAACTCTGCTCCCTTGATTTTGGGCAGCCCCATTCTCCTAGTCCATCTGAGTGGCAACTCCACCCTTTGACAGCCCAGATGTCGTAGCCCTACACTTTGAGACTGAGGCAGCTTCTGTTTCCTAGTTCCTTGGCCTCTCAGGCCCTCAGGCCTCACCACCTGTGTCTACTCTACTGGGGTAAGTGTTTCAAAGCTCTGTAGCTTCACTGATAAATGCCTGGAGGCACCCCACTCCACGAGTAAATTTCAGCTGGAAGGCACTCAGCTCTCTTGCTCTGTGAGTCAGCAAGCCTAGCTCCACTGATAAGTGCTCAGAGGCATCCACCTCCTTCAGGAAGCCTCTCATTCAAAGCCACTCAGCTCTCTTGCTCTGTGGGTCGGCTCCAACGCTGTCTGGCGCTAGTCTCCTGGTTCTCCTGTTGCTGTTTCTCTGATGCTGCTCTTCACTGTCTGTGCCATCTCCAGTGTATCAGCTCTCCTCACTTGCTTCTGAGTCCTCACCAGAATTGTCTGACGTCCATAATTCAACCAACAGTATTTTCAAGACAATCTAGGCTTTTTCTATTAGGCACTTTAAAACTCTTCTAGCCTCTATCCATTCAGTTTCAAAACTGCTTCCACATTTTAGGTATCTGTTAGAGCAGCGCCCCATTCTCAGTACCAACTGTCTTAGGCTGAGTTCTCTAGAGAAGAAAAACCAGTAAAGTATATAAATATCTCTATATAGAGATTTATATCAAGGAAATGGCTCATGGGGTTGTAGAGGCTGGAAAGGCCCAAATCCATGGGTCAGGCTGGAGGCTTCTCCTGATTCATCTAGCCACAGGGGCTGGGAACCCAAGATTGGCAGGTCAGAAATCAGGACTCTTGCTCACAGGCTGCAAACACTGAGGAATCCCACGATCGGCAGGCAAGACTGCAGGTAAGCTGCTAGCTCAAGTCCCAAGAACCAGAGATCAGATGAATAGCAGCCAGCTGCAAGATCCAGGTTAAGCAAAAGCCTGTGAGCCTTGCCAGAGAGTCCACTTATATTCGATGCAGGCCACCCACACCCCCCAGGAAACTCCCTTTTGACTAATTGGATACTCAGAGCAGATCCCATCATGGAGGTGATCACATATCAAATCTCATCTTGGAAGGGATCCCATCATCATACAGCTGCCAAACTACATCATAACTGCCAAACCATTGAGAATCATGGCCCAGCCAATTGACACACAATCTTAACGATCACATATATACACACATTGCTTTGAAATTTAGTTTTTAAGTTCATTTATCAGTATATTATGAATGCATTTCTGTGATAATATGTATAAATTTCCACAATTATTTTAAAAGCTTAGTAATACAGCCTTTTATAAATGTATCCTTTATTTCATAAATCAGCTATTATTATACATACAAGTCAGCTCCCATTTTTTCTATTACAATAGGCAGTGCATCACTAAATATTCTAAAATGTACCATTTTGTATACTGATAAAAATATGAAGATTATTTTCTTCATTTTATAAGAGGACACTTGTGTAGGGGCTAAGCTAAGTAGGTCATAAAGTTGTTGGGTGTGCTTATAAAACTATAATTCCTTTGGGAGCCAGTGCATAAGGGTTTTTTTCAGAAGGCAAATTAAGAGGAGCTTGTTGTTGATAAACAATACTTTTTTTTATGCTTGATTATCGTGGTTTCTATTCACCAGAAAACAAAGCTGTTCTACCCTCTCTCTAACCACCACCAGGTGCAAAATATTCTAGTAAGGATTTTACTGAATTTGTAATTCTACATTGTTTGTAAGTAAGGGCATCTGATCGAAAACCAGGATGAAAATTGTTCCTGTAGAAGAAGATTCTTCCTCCTAATATTACCCGTTAACACTAATTTAGCCTTGACTAGTTATGTTTATGGTGCCAGGCACTCTGCTGAGTGCTTTGTATGCATTATCTCATTTGAGTCTCTCAACAGTTTGTGTGTATGAACTATTATTTTTCAAATGAGTACAATGAGGAAACGGTCTATAAACCACATGGATCTGACTCTGACAGCTTTGAGTTTTTGACTGGGTTCTGCTTCTCAGATTTAATACTTTGAAACCCAGCTGAAGTTTAGAGTATTTGAAGACATTTGTAGCATGCAATAGGCAATTGGAGGTCTTTTCTGTCACAATAATGTAATGCTTCCTTATCATTTGTTTTGCTTTGACTATGCAGTTTGTCAATGTCAATATTTTCAAGAACAGATTTTGTGTTCAGGAAAGATTATTTAGAGGTTTAATTTAGTTAAAAATATGTTTGAATTATTAGACTTAAAAATTCAAACACTAAAGTCTTCCATAATCTTATATTTATAAGTCTAGCAAATTTAGCAATCACTTTTACAAGACCTTTGATTAATGTTTAGTCTCATTTACAAACTGAGTTAATGAAACACTTTTAAACATTTTATACTATATTTATAAAATAAAAATATTTGAATTCCTATTTAGGTACTTCAAATACATGATTTATAAAGAAAACTTTCCAGAACATTAAAATATTTCTAATAAATTAAGCCTGGAAATTGTGAATCTTAAGTTCTCTTAAATGATTTAACACTTACTCTAAAAACTTACTGTAATTACTATACACTATAAACTAAGTAAAATTTCTACTCAAATTCACAGGCCTAAATCAATTACTTAATTATACATTTTAATTGGGAATCACAGATTTTACCTCTGATAGACTAAAATATCTTAAACTTATAAATACTAAAAAAAGCACGCTTCCTTAACAAATAAATATTAATAACTATACTATGTGTTTGATTCTCCTAAATATTTCTGTAATTAATTCTTTACTTTCAAGTCATTTTTTTAAAGCTTACCTACTGTCTTTGTCTTAGTTATCTAGTGCTTCTATAACAGAAATACCACAAATGAATGGCTTTAACAAACAGATTTATTTTCTCACAGTCTAGGAGGCTAAAAAAAAAAAGGCTAGGAGTCTGAATTTAGGGTGCCAGCTCCAGGGCATGCCTTCCTCTCTCTGTCAGCTCTGGGGGAAGGTCCTTGTTATCAATCTTCCCCTGGCCTAGGAGCTTCTCAGTGCAGGAACCTCAAGTTTAAATGATGCGTTGTTCTTCTGGCTTTTCCTTCTTGGTGGCATGAGGTCCCTGTATCTCGCTTCTCTCTTTTATATTTCAAAAGAGATCGATTCAAGATACAACCTAATCTTGTAGACTGAGTCCTGCCATATCAACATAACTGCCTCTAATCCTGCCTCATTTACATCATAGTGGTGGGATTTACAAAACATAGGAAAAACTCATCAGATGACAAAATGATGGACAATCACAGAATACTGGGAATCATTGCCTAGTCAAGTTGTCAGATATTTTTGGGCGACACAATTTAATTCATGACACCTTGACACAGTAGGTGGTAGCCAAGTGATACCAGCAGAGGATGCCTTGAAGGGAGAAGGAAAGTAGCTAAAAGCTGCCAGTTAGGGAAGCTCGGGGAATGAAGAGCCTGAAGCTAGAGATTCTGTATTGCCCGAGAAGTTCATTTTCACTAGAGGGCTGTCTGTTAGCACTAGCCTTTAGGACAATCCACAATCCAGAATTCCAGTTCTAGGCGGCCAGAACAAAGAGAAATGGGACAAACAGGAATGTAAGTCTTACCACTGCAGATGGGTTGTGAGTAGGGTGAGCAGAATAAGACAACTGAGTCACAAAATTTAAAGAAGCACTCACTCTTAGGGCTGACCCTGGACAATCCTAAAAGTGAGTGTCTATTTAAATTTTGCATCCTAGGACTTCATTCACTTCAGACTCCTCCAGCCTTGCTTTAATATCCTTCATATAGGAGACAGCCATATCTTCCAATTACAAAGAGCTATAGGAGTAAAACCCTGGTGGCATAGTGGTTAAGTGCTATGGCTGCTAACCAAAGGGTTGGCAGTTTGAATCCAGCAGGGGCTCCTTGGATACTCTACGGGGCAATTCAACTCTGTCGTATAGCGTCGCTATGAGTTGGAATCGACTCGACAGCAGTGGGTTTGGCGTTGGTATAGGAGTAATGAGAATAGATTGTAAATTTTTTAAAAACAATAAAGATAAATAACTTTCTTATTTTATCTGTGGAACAATGAACTTGATTTGGTTTCTGAATATAATTCTTGGAATTTGTCAGCAATCAAGGGGCTTTGTTTTATAAAATAACCAGATAACACTTAAATAGGTATAAATAAGTAGGAGGCTGTACAGGTCCTACCCTGACAACTGGCCCCACACTAGCAAAAACCTAAGGAAGGGAAGGGGCATGATGCAGTCATGTATATCCATTGACTGGATCAATCATAACTATGCATTAAGGCCCCAGTCATACATACACATGAGGTTCCAATGACTGTAAGACCCTGGGCCTTGGAGCTCTCTCTTTTGAGCTTCCTGGATTGTAAGAACATCCATGCACTAGACAGGGTGTGGCATGTCCCTGGGGAAAATAGAAGCCTCCAGCTGTCTGGGCTTCTCCCAGACTTTGCCTGATGTGTCTCATTACTTTTATCCTTCCTGGTTATAATAAATGGGTAACTGCAAGTATAGGCAATAGTCTCCATGAATTTTGTGAGCTCTAATAGAGAATTAACGAACCCAAACTGGGTAGTGAGCCAACATGGGGTGGCAGGACAGAGTCTTAACTTGTGTAGACTAAGCTCTGGGTGGCTAGTGGTCAAATGAGGGCTGCGCAAGCCGTGGATAAAGAAGGGCAGAATTCTTCTAGCTTGCGACCTAGCTGCAGGGAGTTGGAGGAAGAGAGTAGGGCTGGCTGGTCTGAAGAGCAGGGAGTTGTGCAGACTCCTGAGCCTATGGTTGGTACCCGATGACCTGGCGCCAGGTAGCCAGGGACAAAGTCTGATCTAGCTTTAGGTGGTTAGGGTCAGAAAGGAATTACCATGGAAATGGCTAGCAACAAGGAATGGAGATGTGGGAAGGTGAAGCCTGGATTCATTTCCAGACTGGAATTGGATTCATGCTGATTCTTACCATGCAGTTAGTGATAAAGGTGGGGTTTGCCCACCTTGCCCCTGTAGTAATGCAGTTAGCGACAGCACAATATCCTAGATGACAAATAAGTATTTTGGATACAGGAAGTTCCAAGATTGGTTAATTCAGAGATACAATTTTATCAATAACCAGTTGCCATTGAGTCAATTTTGACCCATGGCAACCTGACCTGTGTCAGAGTAAAATGTGCTTCATAAGGTTTTCAGTGGCTGATTTTTTTGAAGTAGGTTGCCAGGCTTTTTTTCTGCGGTGCCTCTGGGTGGGCTTGAATCTCCCACCTTTCAAGTAAGAGCAGAACACATCAACCATGTGCACCACCAAGGGACTCCTAACAATATCAGTACCTCAGGTGTTTTCCAACTTTTTGTCAGTCATCGTTGGCCTTTATCTTCATGCTTGTCCTTCATTGCCTCCAGGTGGTTGCTCAACCAATAAAGGTCCCAGAGGAAATAAAGACTCTCAAATTAGGATAATTCCAGCCTATTTGTAATAATGTGGCCAGAGTTTAGGAAACTACAAGGGATGATGGTACTGTTCACTCAGAGGCCAGTAACAGCAAAAATATCACCAACACTAGGCGTGTAGGAGGCAAGTGGAGGGAGCAGCTACTGGAACCCAGAAGGAGATGTCATGTAGAGAAGCTAACCTGAGAAGAGTTGAGAACTTTAGTACCAAAACATAGCCACCTGAGCTGACCCTTCAGGGAGGGAGCCAGAGGAATCACTGTGTCCCACAATATCCTTTCTTCTTCCAATCTCCTGCCACAACTCCTCATTGATTAAGCCCAATGGAGAGTGGAAGGTCAAGGGAACACTTTGGCTTGTTCACATAGGTAAGCCTTTTCAAAGAGCAAGATGGAAAAAGGAGGAGAATGTATCTAGAGGGTCAAACAGAAGGTATTCAGCTTAGCTGTCATCCTTTAGGCACCATATCTTTATATTATCACTTCTAGTGGCAAGAAGGAGAGCCTCTTCTGGTGTGTCATTATTGTTAGTTTTCTTTTTTTTAAGAGAGAGAAAAATCTTTCCCAGAAGCTCCACAGGAGATTCTCCCATAGATCTCCTTGTGTGGTCCATGTTCAAGCTGTAAAGGAGACTGGCAAAGTTAGTATCAGTCTCTACATGATTGGGGTGGGGGAATGCAGGAAATCACTTCTGGGTGGACATTCCCTTGAAAATTAAAAAACCTGATAAAAGGCGAATGTTAAAAAGACTGACCACAACTAGCATTGCAAGGGTGTGGAATGACTACAACTTTCATATACTGCTGGTGGGAGTGTAAAACGGTACAACCATTCTAGAAAATATTATGCAATTTCTTAAAAAGTTAAACATATACCTAACATACATCTAGTCGTTCTACCCTTAGGTATTTACCCAATAGAGATAGAAGTGAAAGCAGGTGTTTATACAAAGATCTGTACAGGTATGTTCATAAAATCTATTTGTAATAGCTCCAAAATGAAAAAAACAAACAAACAAAAATATCAAACAAGTGAATGTATGTACAAATTATGGTATATCAATACAATGAATTAATACTCAGCAATAAAAAGTAAGAAATGTTGTTTAGTGCAACACCATGAATGAATCACTGTGTAACTATGCCAAATGAAAAAAGCCAGGCACAAAAGAGTACATACTGTATAAATTCATTTATATAAAACTCTAGAAAATAAATACAAGCTAATTTATAGCGACTGAAAGCAAATCAGTGGTTTCCTGGGGACAGGAGTGAGGAAGGGGTAGACTAGGGATGATGAAGGAACACAAGGAAACTTTCAGGGGTAATGAATAAGTTCTTTATCATGTGGTAATAGTTCTATACACCATAGTTCTATACATATGTCAAAACAGATCAACTTTGCACTTTAAATATTTGCAATTGATTGTATGCCAAGTATACATCTCAACAAAGCTGATTTTGCCAAAGAAATAAACCTAATAAAAATTTTATAAGAATATTTAAAAAAATTTCAAAACTGAAGCCTTATGTAGGTCAAAGAACTATTTATTTTTTATTGCGTTTTAGTCAAAAGTGTACAGCACTAATTAGTTTCTCATTTAAAAAATTATACGCAAATTGTTTTGTGACATTGGTTGCAATCCCCACAATGTGTCAGCACTCTCTCCCTTTCCTTTTACAACCCAGGTTCCCTCAGTCCATTCGTCCAGGTTTCTTATCCCTTCCTGCCTTCTCATCTTTGCTTTTGGGCAGGTGTCGCCCATTAGATCTTCTATAGTTGATTGAACTGAGAAGCACATTCTTCATTTGTGTTATCGTTTGTTTTATAAGCCTGTCTAATCTTTGGCTGAAAGGTGGACTTCGGGAGTCGCCTCAGTTCTGAGTTCGGAGGTTGTCTGGGGGCCATAGTTTCAGGGATGCCTCCAGTCTCTGTCAGACCGGTAAGTCTGGTCTTTTTTTGTGAATTTGAATTTTGTTCTACATTTTTCTCCTGTTCTGTCTGGAATCCTCTATTGTGATCCCTGTCAGAGCCATTGGTGGTGGTAGCTGGGCACCATCTTTGTATTTTGGGCTCAGTCCGGTAGAGGCTGTGGTTCTAGTGGTCCATTAGTCCTTTGGACTGATATTTTCCTTGCAACTTTAGTTTTCTTCGTTCTTCTTTGCTCCGAACCTGGTGGAATCAATAGGTGTATTTTATATGGCTGCTTGCAAGCTATTAAGCCCCCAGACACTACTCACCAAATTAGGATGTAAGAACATTTTCTTTATGAACTCTGTTATGCCAATTTACCTAGCTGTCCCCCGAGACCATGGTGTCCAGTCCTCAGTCCTTTGTCTCTCAAGGTATTTGGATGTGTCTAGGAAGGTTCTGTGGATTTGCCTAGGTCAAGTTGTGCTGACTTTCCCTATGTTGTGTGTTGTCTTTCCTTTCACCAGAGTTAACACTTCTCTACTATCTAGTTATTAATGTCATCTCCTCAATCCTCCCCTGCCTCATAATCATCAAGATTGGTTTTTTCTGTGTGTAAACCTGTTCTTGTATTTTTATAATAGTGGTCTCATATAATAATCATCCTTTTGTGATTGACTTATTTCACTCAGCATAATGCCCCCCAAATTAATTCATGTTGTACGATGTTTTTCAGATTCATCATTGTTCTTTATCATTGCATAGTATTCCATCGTGTACATGTACGATAATTTGTTTATCCATTCATCTGTTGATGGGCATTTAGGCAGTTTCCATCTTTTTGCTATTGTGAATAGTGCTGCAGTGAACATGGATGTTTATATGTCTATTTGTGTGACGGCTTTTATTTCTTTAGGGTATATCCCTAGTAGTGGAATTGCTGGATCCTTCGGTATTTCTATTTTTAGCTTTTCAAGGAGATGCCATACCATTTTCCAGAGTGGTTGTACCATTCCACATTCCCACAAGCACTGCATAAGAGTTCCAATCTCCCCACAACCTCTCCAACGTTGGATATTTTCTGTTTTTTTCTTTTTTTTTTCAAATCTGTGCCAGTAATATCAGGGTGAGCCGGTATCTCATTATAGTTTTGATTTGCGTTTCTCGAATGGCTAATGATTGGGAGCATTTCCTCATGTGTCTGTTAGCCACCTGAATGTCTTCTTTGGTGAAATGCCTGTTCATATTCTTTGCTATTTTTTCATTGGATTATTTAATTTTTTGTTATTGAGGTATTGAAGTATTTTACAGATTTCAGAGATTAGACCTTTGTTGGATGTGTTGTAGGCAAAATATTTCCCAGTCTGTAGGTTCTCTTTTTGTTGATGTCTTTTGATGAGTACAAGTGTTTAATTTTCAGGAGTTCCCAGTTATCTCGTTTATCTTCTGGTGTTTATGCATTGTTAGTTAAGGTCTGTATTGACTTTATGCCATGTATTAGGGCCGCTAGGGTTGTCCCTAATTTTTCTTCCATGGTCTTTATCGTTTTAGATCTATATTTAGGACTTTGATCCATTTCGAGTTAGTTTTTGTGTACGGTGTGAAGTATGGCTCCTGTTTCATTTTTTACAGATGGATATCCAGTTATGCCAGCACCATTTTTTAAAAAGACTGTCTCGTCCCTATTTAATGGACTTTGGTTCTTTGTCAAAGATCAGTTGACCATACATAGATTTTATAGATTAGACCCTTGTTGGATATGTCATATATGGGTTCCAGATTCTGTTTCATTGGTCATTGTGTCTGTTGTTGTATGAGTACCAGGCTGTTTTGACTATGGTAGGTTCTGAGATCATGTAGTGTGAGGCCTCCTACTTTGCCATTTTTCTTCAATAATGCTTTGTTTATCTGGGGCCTCTTTCCTTTCCACATAAAGGTGGTAATTAGTTTTTCCATCTCCATAAAGAATACTCTTGGTATTTGGATAGGGATTGAGTTATATCTGTAGATCGCTTTGGGCAGGATTTACAACTTCATAATGTTGAGTCTTCCTATCCATGAGCGTGGTGTGTGTTTTTCCATTTATGTTGGTCTCTTTTGGTTTCTTGCAATAGTGTTTTGTAGTTTTCTTTGTATAGGTGTTTTATATCCCTGGTTAGAATTATTCCTAAGTATTTTATCTTTTAGGGGCTTTTATAAATGGTATTATTTTCCTGATTTCCTTTTCAAAGTTCTCTTTGTTGGTGTATAGGAATTCAACTGATTTTTGTATGTTGGTCTTATATCCTGCTAATCTGCTGAATCTTTCTATTAGATCCAGTAGTTTTCTTGTGGAATCCTTGGGGTTCTCTGTGTATAGGATTATATCATCTGTGAATAGGAATAGTTTTACTTCTTCCTTTCCAATTAGGATGCCCTTTATTTATTTATTTATTTTTTTCTTGCCTTATTGCTCTAGCTAGGACTTCTAGCACAATGTTAAATAGGAGTGGTGATAAAGGTCATCTTAGCCTTGTTCCCATTATCACCAGGAATGTTTTCAGTCTCTCGCCACTGAGAATGATGTTAGCTATTGGTTTTGTATTGTTGTTGTTGTTAGGTACCGTCAAGTCGATTCCAACTCATAGTGACCCTGTGTACAACAGAAGAAATACTGCCCAGTCTTGCGCCATCCTCACAATCTTTGTTATGTTTGAGCTCATTGTTGCAGCCACTATGTCAATTCATCTTGTTGAGGGTCTTCCTCTATTTTGCTGACCATCTACTTTACCGAACACAATGTCCTTCTCCAGGGCCTGGTCCCTCATGACAACATGTCCAAAGTTCATGAAATGAAATCTAGTCATCCTTGCTTACAAGGAGCACTCTGGCTATATTTCTTCCCAGACAAACTTGTTTGTTCTTCTGGCAGTCCAAGGTGTATTCAATATTCTTCACCAACACCATAATTCAAAGACATCAATTCTTCTTCTGTCTTCCTTATTCATTGTCCAGCTTTCACATGCATATGAGATTGCTGGGAAAATATCATAGTTTGGGTCAGCACACTTTACTCCTCAAAGTACCATCTTTGCTTTTCGACACTTGAGAGAGGTTTTTTGCAGCAGATTTACCCAAAGCAATATGTCATTTGATTTCCTGTCCGCTGCTTCCATGGGCATTGATTGTGGATCCGTGTAAAATGAAATCCCTGGCAAGTTCAATCTTTTCTTCTTTTATCATGACATTGCTTATTGGCCCAGTTGTGAGGATTTTTACTTTCTTTATGCTGAGGTGTAATCCATACTGAAGTCTGATCTTCATCAATAAGTGCCTCAAGTCCTCTTTGCTTTTCAGCAATCAAGGTTGGGTCATCTGTATATCACAGATTGTTAATGAGTCTTCCAAACTTGATGCCACATTCTTCTTCACATAGTCCATATTCTTGGATTATTTTCTCAGCATACAGATTGAATAAATACGGTGAATGCAACCTTGATGCATACCTTTCTTGATTTTAAACTATACAGTATCCCTATGCTGTGTTTGATCAGCTACCCCTTGGTCTCCGTATAGGTTCCTCATGAGCACAATTAACCGTTTTGGAATTCCCATTCTTAACAGTATTATCCATAATTTGTTATGATTTCACAAATTCCTTTCAATAGTCAATAAAACACAGGTAAATATCTTTCTGTTATTCTCCACTTTCAGCCAAGATTCATCTCACATCAGCAAAGACATCCCTTGTTCCATGTCCTCTTCTTAATCCAGCTTGAATTTCTGGCAGTTCCCTGTCGATGTAATACTGCAATCTTTTTTTAATTATCTTCAACAAAATTTTACTTGGGTGTAGTCTTAATGATATTGTTTAATAATTTCCACATTCTGTTGGGTCGTCTTTCTTTGGAATGGGCACAAATACGGATCTCTTCCAGGTGGTTGGCCAGGTAGCTGTCTTCCAAATTTCTTGGCATAGATGAGTGAGGGGTTACAGCGCTGCATCCGTTTGTCAAAACATCTCAATTGGTAGTCCATCTATTCCTGGAGATTTGTTTGTAGTCAATGCCTTCAGAGCAGCTTGGACTTCTTCCTTCAATACTATCAGTTCTTGATCCTATTCTACCTCCTGAAATGGTTGAACGTCAACCAGTTCTTTTTGGTACAGTGACTGTGTGTATTCCTTCTATCTTCTTTTGAAGCTTCCTGTGTCATTGAGTATTTTGCCCACAGAATCCTTCAAAGTTGCAACTCAAGGCTTGAATGTTTTCCCCAGTCCATTCAGCTGAGATATGCCAAACGTGTTCCTTCTTTTGGTTTTCTAAGTCAGGTCTTTGCATATTTCACTACAATATTTTACTTTATCTTCTCTATCTACCATTTGAAACCTTCTGGTCAGCTCTTTTTCTTCCAGTTCCTTTAGCTACTCCATGTTCAAGAACAAGTTCCTGAGTCTCTTCTGACATCCATTTTTGTCTTTTCTTTCTTTCCCGTCTTTTTGATGACCTGTGCTTTCTTCATGGTTTGATGTCCTCATGTCTTCCCACAAATCATCTGGTCTTCAGTCATTAGTGTTCAATATGTTCAATCTGTTCTTGAGATGGTCTACAAATTCAGTTGGGATATATTCAGGTTTGTATTTTGGCTCTCTCAGACTTGTTTTAATTTTCTTCAGCTTCTACTTAACTTTGTATATGAGCAGTTGATGGCCTGTTCTGCAGTTGTCTCCTGACCTTGTTCTGACTGATGATAATAAGATTTTCCATCATCTCTTTCCACAGATGTAGTCAATTTGATTCATTTTTTTTCCATCCAGTCAGCTCCAAGTGTATAGTCGCTGTTTATGTTGTTGAAAAAAAGTATTTGCAATGAAGAAGTTGTTGGTCTTGCAAAATTCTATCATGCTGTCTCTAGCATTGTTTTTATTACCAAGGCCGTATTTTCCAACTACCAATCCTTCATTTCCAACTTCGACATTCCAATCACCAGTAACTATAGATGCGTCTTGATTGCATATTTGATCAATTTCAGACTGCAGAAGTTGGTAAAAATCTTCAATTTCTTCATCTTTGGCATTAGTCGTTGGTGCAAAGATTTTAACAATAGTCACATTAACTGATCTTCCTTGTAGCTATATGGATATTATGCTATCACTGACAGTGGTGTACTTCAGGATAGGTCTTGAAATGTTCTTTTTGATGATGAATGCAATGCCATTCCTCTTTAATTTGTCATTCCTGGCAAATTAGACCATATGACTGTCCAATTCAAAATGGCCAGCAATGCCTAGGATATCCATCTTTATGTATCCCATTTCATTTTTGGTGACTTCCAATCTTCCTAGATTCATACCTTGTACCTTCCACATTTTGATTATTAACGGATATTTGCAGCTGTTTCTTCTCATTTTGAGTTGTGCCACTTCAGCAAATGAAGGTCCCAAAAGCTTTAGTCCATCCACATCATTAAGGTCGACTCTACTTTGAGGAGGCAGCTCTTCCCTAGTCTTATTTTGAGTGCCTTCCAACCCGAAGGGCTCATCTTCTGACACTATATCAGACAATGTTCTGCTCCTATTCATTTTTTCACTCACCATTTTTTTTTTTCAGAAGTAGGCTGCCAAGTCCTTTTTCGTAGTCTTAGTTTGGAAGCTCTGCTGAAACCTGTCCACCAAGGGTGACCCTGCTTGTATTTGAAATTCCAAATTTCTTGGCATAGATCAGGCAGAGTTTCCAGTATCACAGCAACATGCAAGCCACCATAGTACAACAAAGTGACAGATGGGTGGTAGCAGTTTTGTATAGATGCCCCTTTTTAAATAGGAATGGAATGGAAATTTTTCAACACAATAATGGTTTTGTATAGAGGTCTTTTATTATGTTGGCAAATTTCCTTTCTATTCCTATTTTATTAAGAATTTTTATCCGAATGGGTGTTGGGCTTTATCAAATGCCTTTTCTGGATCAAATGAGATGACTATTTTCTTTTGTTCCATTTATGTGAAGGATTATATTGATTGGTTTTCTAATGTTGAACTGTACCTGCACACCTTGTATGAATTCTACCTTGTCGTGGTGTATTATTTTTTTATATAATGCTGAATTCTATTGACTAGAATTTTTTTGAGAAATGTTAAATTTATTTAAAGAAAAATTTTTTATTGTAATTTAGATGAAAGTTTGTAGAGCAAATTAATTTCCTCAAATAAGGTGACATCCCTGGATTTCTCTTCAATCTCACTGATTCTGTGTTCCGTTGTTCAAGATTTGCTCCTAAAACCTACTATTGAGCTGTCCATTTCTGAAATTTTGTTGTTTATCTTTTGGATTTCCAGTTACTGTTTTTGTATGATTTCTAATTGTTTATTTATTTTGATATTTTGTTCTTGTATTATTTTCCTGAATTCTTCTATTGCTTTTTCTGTGTTATTCTTGATTTTGGCTATGTTTTCATTAGTTCTGTCTGTGTTTTCTATGATTTTGTCTGTATTTTCCTTGATCTCTTTCCTAATCTCTTGGAAAGCCCTAAATATTCATCTTTTGAATTCTATATCCAGTAGTCCCACTGCCTTTTCTTCTACCAGAAGGTTGTCTCTTTCTTTATTTTGGACATTTGCTAGAGCTATCTTGTCCTGCTTTTCACCTATTTTCATCTTGTCTCCTGTCTCCAAGACATTAAGTACTATTTTCTGTATTTACTGATTATGTATTAATTTTTTTTTGTCTTACTTCTTTGTGTTATTTTCATGTCAGGGCAGGAGGGCTTGATGTCCTTTGCTATTTGCTCATCTGTGGGCACAAAAGCTCTCACCACTGTGGGCAGGGCAACAGCAGACAGGGCAATCCTGATTCACTGTACACTGGTTTGGTGAAGTGGATGAAGGTGCACTGGGCCAGTGCTGTCTGAATCCTGGTGTTGGTCCAGTGGTGTCGGAGCATTCACAGCCCCTCACTAGAGAGGCATGGGTGTCAGATAGGAGTAGTACAGGCTCACTTCCCTCTATTTAGCAGTTGGTCACATGGTAGGAGTGGAGGGGAGGGTGAGCCTGGTACAGAGGTGGGCCTGAACTAAGGATGCTGTAGCTGTGGTGGCACAATGACGGCCAGCAGGAAGGGGGGCTTTATATGGGGCTATGTAGGGGGAACAAAGAAAAGAAAAGAGAGAGAAAGAAAAAAAAAGATAGTTGGCAATTGGGGGCAGGGCAGACCTGGTGGCAGATGGAAGAGAGGATGATATGTCTGTCTAGAATACCATGTTGGCTTTGCCTCAAGGTATTTTTTAATGGTCATAAACTCACACTGGTTTTTGAATAGATAAGGTCAGAGTTTCCCTGTTGAAGAATTCTTTAGTAAGAGCCTCTGAACCCCTAGCTCTAGGCCAGCCAGAGTGCTGAAGACTAAGTCTCAGTAACTAGTCACTGTAACTAGTCGAGGTATAGTATATATAGGAAATTTTTATAAATCTTCTTTCTTCCATCCTTCCTTCCTTCCTTTCTTCTTCCCTCCCTCCCTTTCTCCTTTCCACTCTTCCTTTTTTTTTTTTCCTTCTTTCTTTTTTGTTAAAATTACATATGCAAGCAGCTACTACTTATTTGGGTGTTAGACCACCTGGATTAGTGCTCCAAATTTATCATTTTTCTTCCATTTCCTATCTTTTTTCTATTTGCTCCACCTTTCAGAAGATTTCCTCATCTCTGTCTTTCAAATATTCCATTGAGTTTTTTTCATTCTGTATTAGAATTTGAGTTTCTATGAATTAGAACCAACTTGACAGCACCTAACAACAACAACAACAACATTAGGATTTTACTTTCCAAAGGCTCTCTTTTCTTCTTTGAGTTTTCCTTTTTAAAAACACTTCTTTGTTTCATGGTAGTAGTAGTTGTTTTTAGGTGCTACCGAGTTGGTTCCAACTCATAGTGACCCTATATATAACAGAACGAAAAGCTGCCTGATCCTCTGCCATCCTCTTAATAGTTGTTATATTTAAGACTATTGTTGCAGCCAGTGTGTCAAGCCATCTCATTAAGGGTCTTCCTCTTTTTCTCTGACTCTCTACTTTAGCAAGCAAGATGTTCTTTTCCAGGGGCTGGCGCCTTTTGATAAGTGCCCAAAGTAAGTGAGACAAAGTCTCGCCACCCTCACTTCTAAGGAGCATTCTGGCTATACTTCTTTGAAGACAGATTTGTTCATTCTTCTGGCAGTCCATGGTATATTCATTATTCTTCACCAACACCATCATTCAAAGGCATCAATTCTTTTTTCGGTCTTCCTTACTCATTGTCCAGTTTTCACTTGCTTTTGAGGTGATTGAAATTGTAGCGTGGGTCAAGCGCACCTTAGTCCTCAAGTGACATCTTTACTTTTTAACACTTTAAAGAGGTCTTTTGCAATAGATTTGCCCAATGTAATACATTGTTTGATTTCTTGACTGCTGCTTCCATTGGTGTTGATTGTGGAGCCAAGTAAAATAAAATATTTGATGACTTCAATGCTTTCTCCATTTATATGATGTTGCTTATTGGTCCAGCTGTGAGGATTTTTTTTTTTTTAACGTTGAGTTGTAATCCACACTGAAGGCTGTAGTCCTTGATCTTCATCTGTAAGTGATTCAAGTCCTATTTGCTTTCAGCAAGCAAGTTTGTGCTATCTGCATATTGCAGGTTGTTAATGAGTCTTCCTCCAATCCTAATGTCATGTTCTTCCTTACATAGTCCATCTTCTTGGATTATTTGCTCAGCACACAGGTTGAATAAGTATCATGAAAGGATACAACCCTTACGCACACCTCCCCTGATTTTGAACCATGCAGTATCCCCTTGTTCTGTTCAAAGGACTGCCTCTTTGTCTATGTACAGGTTCCACATGAGCACAATTAAATGTTCTGGAATTCCCGTTCTTCGCAATGTTATCCATAACTTGTTAATGATCCACACAGTCGAATGCCTTCGGATAGTCCATAAAACACCGGTAAACATTTTTCTGGTGTTCTCTCCTTTCAGCCAAGGTCCATCTGACATCAGCAATGATATCCCTTGTTCCATGTCCTCTTCTGAATCCAGCTTGAATTTCTGGAATTTCCCTGTCAATGTACTGCTGCAACCATTTTTGAATTATCTTCAGCCAAATTGTACTTGCATGTAATATTTATGATATTGTTCAATAATGTCCACACTCTGGTGGATTACCTTTCTTTGGAACGGGCACAAATATGAATATTCCCAAGTCAGCTGACCAGGTAGCTCTCTTCCAAATTTCTTGGCATAGGTAAGTAAGTGCTTCCAACATTGCATGCTTTTGTTGAAACATCTCAACTGGTATTCTGTCAGTTCCTGTAGCCTTAATTTTTGCCAATGCCTTCAGTGCAGCTTGGACTTCTTCCTTCTTGATGAAATGCTACTTCCTGAAATGGCTGAACATTGCCATTTGTTTTTGGCACAGTGATTCTGTGTATTCCTTCCATCTTCTTTTGATACTTCCTGGGCCGTTCAATATTTTGCCTATAGAATTGTTCAATATTGCAACTTGAGGCTTGAATTTTTTTCTTCAGTTCTGTTAGCTTAAGAAATGACAAATGTATTCTTTCATTTTGGTTTTCTAACTCCAGGTCTTTGCATATTTCGTTATAATACTTTGCTTTGTCTTCTTGAGCTGCCCTTTGAAATCTGTTCAGCTCCTCTATTTCATCATTTCTTTCTTTTGCTTTAGTTACTGTACATTCAAAATAAAGTTTCAGAGTCTCTTCTAATATCCATTTTGGTCTTTTCTGTCTTTCATGTGTCTTTCCTGATCCTTTGCTTTCTTTATGTATGATGTCCTTGATGTCATCTCACAGCTTGCCATTAGTGTTCAGTGAGTGAAATGTGTTCTTGAGATGGTCTCTAAATTCAGGTGGGATATACTCAAAATTGTACATTAGTTCTTGTGGACTTATTTTAATTTTCTTCAGCTTCAACTTGAATTTGTATATGAGCAATTGAAGGTCTGTTATGCAGTTGGCCCCTGCTCTTGTTCTGATTGATGATGTTGAGCTTCTCCATTGTCTTTCCACAGATGTAGTTGATTTGATACCTGTGTACTCCATCTGGAGAGGTCTACATGTATAGTTGTTTATGTTGTTGAAAAAAGATATTTCTGAAGAAAAAGTCATAATCTTGCAAAATTCTATCATGTGATCGCTGGTGTCATTTCTATAACCAGGGCCATATTTTCCCACCACTGATCCTTTTTCTTCATTTCCAGCTTTTGCATTCCAATCACCAGTAATTATCAATACAATTTGATTGCATGTTTAATCAATTTCTGACTTAGTAAAGAAGTTGATAAAAATCTTCAATTTCTTCATCTTTGGCCTTAGTGATTGGTGTGTAAATTTGAAGTATAGTCGTATTAACTTGTCTTCTTTGAAGACAAATGGATATTATCCTATCATTGACAGTGTTGTATTTCAGGATTGATCTTGAAATATTCTTTCTGACAATGAATGTGATACCATTCCTTTTCAATTTGTCATCCCCAGCATAGTAGACCATATGATTGTCTGATTCGAAATGGCCAATATTAGTCTATTTCAGTTCACTAATGCCTAGGATATCAATCTCAAGTGTTCCATTTCATTTTTGACAACTTCCAATTTTACTAGATTCATACTTTGTACATTCCATGTTCTGATTACTAATAGATGTTTGCAGCTGTTTCTTCTCATTTTGAGTCATGCCACATCAGCAAATGATGGTCTCAAAAGCTTTACTCCATCCACATCATTAAGGTTGACTCTACTTTGAGGAGGCAGCTCTTCCCCAGTTGTATTTTGAATGCCTTCCAACTTGAGAGACTCATCTTCTGGCACTATATCAGGCAATGTTCCACAGCTATTAATGAGGTTTTCCCTGGCCAATTCTTTCAGAAGTAGATTTTCAGGTCCCTCTTCCTAGTCTTTCTTAGTCTGAATCTCTGCTGAAACCCGTCCACCATGGGTGACCCTGCTGGTATTTGAAATACTAGTGGCATAGCTTCCGGCATCTCAGCAACTTGCAAGCCACTATGGTATGACAAACTAGACAGACAAGTGGTGGAGGTTAAAACATAAATGCTGCTAAAAATGCTTTAAATATCAGCTGATTGAAATATTTATAAGTTCTCTATCTTCTTAAAATAATCTCCTGACCTCAACAGTGTCCCTTTGTCCAGAGACAATGTTTTTCTCTCTCCAGAGATTGACACTTCAGTCTTTGGCTGTACTGGGAGAGGAGAAGATATCCAGTTTTGTGGAGTTGGGAGGGGATCTGACTACTGCACTTTCAATCAGTCCTTGTTAACATAGTTTCCCCTCTCTCCCTCCCTGCTTCCAGAGGGACTGAACCTATATGGATTCTGCAGTATAAATCATGTTAGATTTATTCTTTCTCTGCTGCCAGTTTCAGATTCAGTTTTTGATTTTTTTTTTTTTAAGGTGTGTAATCTCCTTTACCACTGGTTCATTTATTTTCCAACTTTGAAAATGTCGTGTCTCCTCTCCAAATCATTCCATACTCTTGAGGTTATGCTTTAAGAAATAGCTTTTCTGTTGTTGAAGTGGTGTGTCAGGGTGGGGTGATTTTAGCTGTATGAAAAACCAGAAGTCTGAAACAATTAATTCCTCACATCTGTGGTAATGATGACCCCTTCCTGTGGTTCTAGCCACGGTGGAAGCCCCACCAGCTGGACATCCATGACAGACTCTGACCAAGTAAACAGTAGAACCTGTAAACCTATCACAAGGTGACAAAGGACTTAGATTATGCCCTTTGTTCATCTTCACATATAGAAGATGCCTGAGAAAAAGGGCAAGGTTGTATATTTTAACAATAATCACAAGAAGTGTTGAGGTGTCAATGAGGCAGTAGTGGTTCAGTGGTAGAATTTTCACCTTCCATGTGGGAGACCCAGGTTTGATTCCCAGCCAGCACACCTCAGGCACAGCCACCACCCATCTGTCAGTGGAGCTAAGATGCTGCACTGGTTTCAGTGGAGCTTTCAGACTAAGATGAACTAAGAAGAAAGGCCTGACAATCTACTTTCAGAAATCAGCCACTGAAAACCTTGTGGATCACAGCAGTCTGATCCATACCTGATCATGGGAATGGCACATGACTGGGCAGTATTTTCTTCCATTGTGCATGAGGTCACCATGTGTCAGGGGCTGACTTGCTGGCAGCTAACAACAAGTAGGAAAACCTGGTGGTGTAGTGGTTAAGTGCTACAGCTGTTAATCAAAGGTTAGCAGTTCAGGTCTACCAGGCACTCCTTGGAAACTCTATGGGGCAGTTCTACTCTGTCAATAGGTTTGCTATGAGTTGCCATCGACTTGACAGCAATGGGTTTGGTTTGTTTTTTTTGTTTAACAAGTAAGGAGTCAAGTTGAAATTTCTTAATTTTTGTGGAAAATTTATTTATATGTATATAGAAATTTTCATATATATATGAATATATAGAGATAGATAGATGATAGGTAATTTGTGTAATGAGGTTCGTAAGATTAAAACATAATTTCTTGGGGGGTTGGTAGCCCACTGCCATCTTCTAGCTACACCCTTGCCTCATGTACTTTCCTGTGTTTATGGTGAAGATACAGAGAGGTTTTGGAGTAGGAATCTGAATGTTTCTTTAATATATCTATATACTGTTACATGTTCAGACAGCTCTTCGATACCATTTGACTGTTCTCATCAAAGAGCTATTTATTTTTCATTAAAACAAAACAAACAAACAAAAAACCTGTTGCCGCCATAGTGCCTATTGAACTCATAGTGACCCTATAGGACAGAGTAGAACTGCTCCATAGGGTTTCCAAGGAGTGCTTGGTGGGTTTGAACTGCAGACCTTTTGGTTAGCAGCTGAGCTCTTAACCACTGCACCTCCAGGGCTCCTACATATTCCAAAATTTAACTAAAAAGCTTCTGGCTAACCAACTTTTTGTCACATTTTCACTGGCTTTGGAATCATTGCTGCCTAAATGCAGATTTGTCTTGAGCTATGATTCATTGTAAAGTACTTAAAACTAATAAAGACAGCCAGGGAGATCTGCCATTTAGTAGCGAAAGATGTCTCCAGAGCTTCCTTGGAGTTAAGAGCTGTTCTCTGAATTTATATGGATAAACCAAATGAGGCTGTTTATGAGAAGCTTGTTCTCAAAGTTAGTAAAGGATTCAGGCTGGAACTTGGCCGCTGATAGTAAATGCACAAGTAGATGCAAATGCAATTCACCCATTAAAATCTAAATCCATAAATCCATAGAAGCGAGGAAATTCACAGCTAAGGGAGGAAATGGGTTGTGCAGTGCTTTCTCCAGCCGTGAGGCACAATGGGGTGTATTAAGGAATTGGAGACACCCCGTAGCGTGAGCACTGAAGGCATCTCTCATGTTTCATCCCTAACTTGCAGATTTCCCAGAATTTATGGACTTGAGTATTCCTTGTGAAGTACCATGTTTTGGGAGGTGATCAGAAAGAAGACACTTCTGTGTTTTTCCTTCCTTATTATCAGGAGGATGGAGGTAGGATAGGAGGGTGGGCCCATGTAGCATGGCATAATTTTGGGCTAGTGATTTTGAAGCATCCATGTCCTGGCAGAATACTTAGCCAGGATTTTATGCATTCATGCTGCATGTGTACAGACTTCCATTCGGGCAAATATACTGGACAGAGACACTTAGCGTAACCCAGCATGCTCTGCTCAGCTTGGATGTACGGAGTTGGATTTCTTATCAACTTGAGGGCTATTTGGAACAATGGAAAATTGTTTTCCATTTCTACTTCTCTCAACTATGGAAAAATAAAATCTCTATTTGGCTTATGGGCGAGTGAGTGGTTGGTGGTAAATACAAAGAAAGAAACTCAGAAAGAACCTAGTAACACTCAGCTTGTATATATTTTGTGGTCAAAAAAGACTTTATTTTAAATATACATTTTTGGTGTCTTATCTTGGCAACTTTTTAAAAATTTTTTAGTAATTTATGATGAACTATTAACTATAATAGCTTATCTGAGAAGCAGAGTCATCTTAGCAATGGTATCTTAGCACCTTAGTTAGAAATCTTTCCATTGCTCAGAAATGTAAGAATGTTGAAAGGACTCACAGAACATGCGTGTGCATGCACACACACGTACATACACTCATACACACACACACACAATGGGAGCCGTATTCAGAGGCCTAAAGAGCACCTACACAACGTTCTAGAGAAAAAAATTCTAACAGCATTGTCAGTTTTTTTTTTTGCATTCAAACAAAATTTCATCATACAAATTTGAACATTACACATTTTAATTTGAAGTTAATTTGAAGTTAATCAGGATAAACCAAAACCCATCTCATGTATGTTCCCACCATGTGTCGAGCCATCAAGTTGATTCCAACTAATAGTGACCCTATAGGACAGGGTAGAACCGCCCCATAGAGTTTCCAAGGAGCACCTGGTGGATTCGAACTGCCAACCTTTTGGTTAGCAACCGTAACACTTAACCACTACACCACTAAGTTTTCCTAATCAGGATAAAAGGGCTTAAAATACAGGTAGAAGGGTGGTCCACATAGGGAAAGATGATCTATGCACATTATTGATGTCATGTGAATATCCACATTTTTAATAAGCCAAGGAGCTTGTACTGGCCACTACCATCTTAAAAATGACTCCACCCCTATAATGTCCACCAAAAGAAAAATGTTTATAATAATACATATATTGAGTCCTGCTTTCTAGTCAATAGCAAGATTTATTGTTCCACTCTTCAGTCAATTTTTAACCTCTTTGGGTCAACAAATCTTGATATTGATCTCAACAGAAGTCAATACCTGCTTATTACTTACCTCCACATTTAGACGCCTACTAACAATTCTTATGGGCATTCCCTTGACGGGCAAAAGTGAATATGTTCTGTCTACTTTCTATACAAGATGAATTCTGTGAGTTTCATATATAATGTCACTTTTACAAGCCTATGTTCAGATCTAGTTATAAACCTAAAATGAGGAAAAAAAGATAGATAGATTTCAATATATGTAATTATAAACTAGAGAGAGGCTTAGTATTACCTTACCATTTCCTGAATTAAAAAAAAAAAGGCGATCTTTCATGTTAATTATTCTCTCGTCATTTCCTGTATCAAAGATAATTGGGCAATGTGATATTTATCATTCACCAAAGAAGAAACACAAGAAATATTTTTAAGAGTGAAAACCTTAATGTGATATATAAAGGTTAAAATTCTAGACTATTTTAAATGCTTCTAAAAACCAAGAAAAGCAGAGTAGTCACACATTCTAGCAATTACCCCAAGGTCTGCCAAGTTCTAACATCTAAATGTTGAGATAGCTAAGATGTATAACTTCTACCCTAGTCAAAGATATTCTAGGTTAGATAACAAAGCAGCATTGGGGAAGAGATTTTCTTGTTTGTATGGCAACTGAAAAGAAATGAGGATCAAGGAAGCAGCCCTGCCTAGAGTTTTTAATGAATGTGAGACAAGTCCCACCAAAGGCAATTATTAAACCATCCCCCAAAGTTGTTTGTTCCGCTTACGAATGCAGACCTGGTTCCATAAGACCCCTAGGTGTAAAACAGCATCATCAGCCTTCTTGCGAACCTCACCTGTTGAAATATTAAAAAGGAGAGAGAAAAATATATACAAACCTAGGGGCAGACAAAGCAAAATATACTCAAGGCTGTAAGGAATTAATTTTTCAAATTCAATAAATAAACCTCCATTGCATACCTATGTTAAAATGCTTAAAATTAAAATTCAGGAATACTTATCTTTTGTGCTCTCCTTGAAATACCTTGCCTTCTCTAGATTGACTCACAAACATCATAAGTCCACATTTAAAAGCTATGTCTTGCTGCAGGCAAAATGCCAATAAATAATAACAACAGAAAGGTGAGAAAGGAAAAGATGTATGGAGCCAGGTATCGCAGATCATTTTATCACCAGCCAAAGGTTTCTGCTGCACAGGTCTTTCTATTTCCGGATAATATAATTGTGAATCAAATTTGGAGAAACTGAAAATGGACCATCAGAGAAGAAAAAGAATACTTAAGCACTTTAAGGTATGGTAATTCTGAATATGTATAAGCTTTCATAATAATCTAAAGTGGTTTTCTAGAAGATATGAAAGCTTGTCCCTTCAATACTCACTATTAGCTTGTTAATCAGTTTTTACAAGCTTTGTCTCTAAGAGAGTTGACTTTTCAAAACTGTGCCACTAATTTCACATGTGTTTCCGGAATAAATTCATCAGCTTCTCCTACAAGTTTTAGTTTCTATTTGCCAAAATACCCTGTTCAAAAGTGAGAAAAAAAAAAATACAGTACAAAAAAAAAGAAGCCTGTTGTTTTACAGACTCCAAATCTTTTTGGAAAACTTGATCAATTTTATTACATTAATTTAACCAGTTTGAGCATTTAGACACACCCATGAAGTCATCTCATTGGTCCAGTTCTCAGTTCTTCCTTCTTCCTCTTCCAAATCAGGAAAAACAGGGTCATGTGCCCTGTCATCCACATTTGCAAAGCTGGACCTATGGGAAGACTGTGTGAATGTGGCACCATGAAATGTCTGAATTGTACAATATTTTTAAGGTTAATTTATAATAGATTTAGGAAAACTAAAAAAGAGAAAGGGTTTCTTAACCTCAGCACTATTGACATTTTGGGCTGGGTAATTCTTTGTTAGAGAAGTGGGGGCTACCCTCTGCATTATATGATGTTTACCAGTATTTGTGGCCTCTTCGTGAGGCTGGTAGCACCCTCCTCCCAGTTGTAGCAATGAAAAATGTATCCAGACATTGTCAAATGTTCCCTGGGGGACAAAATCATCACACTGAGTTGGACTATTATGTAAGTAAAACATCAAGAAATCTTGCAAAATCGTCCATTACTATACTCAACCCAAACCCATTGCCATAGAGTTAATTTCGACTCACAGTGATACTCAAGACAGACAGGCCGAATTGATGACCCTTTTGAATTATTGTAAAAAAAAAAAAAAAAAAAAGACAGTTACTAAACCATCCCCCCAAAGTTGTTTATTCTGCTTATGAATATGTACTAGTTCCCTAAGACCTGTAGGCATCAAGCAGAATCATCAGCCTTCTATCAAGTGAAAACACAGAATGGCAGCCATTTAATGCTAAGTCAACAAATGCAAGTAGAGAAGAGAATCTTAAAACTTCAGAGCTGGAAGGGAACTTGAAGAACATCTATGTAAACATCCTCTTTTTATTAGAAACCTTTTCTTTTTTGGGGAATACGAACCTAACGAGACTACATGGCTTGCTCAACATCACATAGTAGCAGAAATGAGATAAGAATCCAGATCTTTGAACTCCAACTCCAGATTCTTTCCACTGTACCAAATTTCAGGTCTATTAACTAAACTAAAGAAGATTACAAGTTACACATACAGTTACGTCTATTTATATATATAATTCAAAAAATTTTATACATAGTCAAAAAATATATATATATTTATAAATATATATTAATATGTATATTTATAAATATATATATTTATATACATATATAATATATGTATATTAATACATATTTATAAATATATATTAATATATGTATATGTATGCATTATATATAAATACATGTATTTATATATGTAAATATAAAATGTGTCTTTATATATAAATATATGTATACACAAAAATGCATGCATTTATAAATATATTTATCATCTACCCATCCATCCATCCATCCATCCATCCATCCATCCATCCATCCATCCATCCATCCATCCATCCATCCATCCATCCATCCATCCATCCATCCATCCATCCATCCATCCATCCATCCATCCATCCATCCATCCATCCATCCATCCATCCATCCATCCATCCATCCATCCATCCATCCATCCATCCATCCATCCATCCATCCATCCATCCATCCAATCTATCTATCCAGCTAGAGCTGCTAACCAAAATGTTGACAGTTTGAATCCACCAGGTGCTCCTTTGAAACCCTATGGGGCAGTTCTACTCTGTCCTTTAGGATCACTATGAATTGGAATCGACTCAAAGGCAATGGGTTTGGTTTTTTTGGTATCTACCTATCTATCTGTCTTTCTGTCTGTCTGCCTGCCTGCCTATCTTTCTGTCTGTCTGTCTATCTATCTATATGTTTAAAGGGTGGCAGTAAAAAAACAAAAAAACCAAACCCATTGCAATCTAGTCGATTCCATCACATAGCGACCGTACAGGACAGAGTAGAACTGCCCCATATAGTTTCCAAGGAGTGCCTGGTGAATTTGAACTGCTGACCTCTTGGTTAGCAGCTGTAGCACTTAACCACTACGCCACCAGGTTTTCCAAATTTTTAAGCACAAGACCTTATGGCTTTATCAACTCAGATGTTAATTTGTCCATACTTGATCTTATATTTAATACCAAACATGTTCAGTTTAAAATCCATTTTAAAGCATCTTGTTGCTTTTTTATGGAAGATGCTGTAGCATAAATAATAAAAGATTATTAGAAGATTACAAGACATTTTCACTTAAATGTCTCTATCTAAAACGTATCCTTTCTCTTCAGATTTCCCTAACTCACATTGCTTTTTCCTTACTTTGTTTCTGCACACACAATGTCCAGTTTTTAAATCCCATTGGTTCCTTTTTCTTCATAATCTTTTTGAAAAACAATACTTTCTTTTCAAATATATTGCCACCACACTGTAGAGGTCCATATCCATATATATGCAGACTAATAAGCTAGGCCAAATTTATTTTGGCAGATATACAGACCTTTCTCCACCTACTACCCAATCCACTTTGCATACCACCACCTGAGGATTCTTCCTACAATATTTATGTCATGAATCTGCCAATAAACATTGAACATCATTAGTCAAGGCAATATGTTAGGTATAATGGATGGGTAAAAATGGTGGGCAGGTCACAGGGAGAGGAGGGTTTGTAGCAAAAGAAGTTTTAGATAGAATTCCTGCTTCTAAGAGTTTGTATTTCAGTTGAAATGAATACTGCAGGAAACTAAAAGGCTTAGTGCAAGAACACATATATATACCAAAAGGTCCATAGAGAAGCTTGGCATTTGCCATTCCAAATTCCTGAGATAATTTATTCTTTCTGATTTTCAGTTCAAAGATGAATCCTATTGATCTCTTGAAAAGAGAAATGTACACACACATATTAGCATTTAAAATACCCCTGTTTGTGATAACTTGAACACTTTGTTCTTTCCCATATGCACTGATTACAGCAACCCATCTTGCAATGGCAGCAGCCAGTGTCACCATCTGCTCTTTGCTTGCTTTAAATTAAAGGGCACTTACTTTGCGTGCTTAGGCAGACCAATGAATACATGGTTAGTGCTATTTTGAGGGGGACCTTCCAGCTATGCAGAAACTATGGACGCAGACCAAAGTTTATTCAGGGTTATTTATTCACAGCTCACTTCTCCATCAATGATCTATCTTCGGGATTTCCTTTCATGTCTTCATATTGGAGATGGAGACCAGAACCTTAAATTTTGGGTAACAAGACAAGAAAATGGAGGTCTTTGTGAGACACTGATGGTTTACCAGAACTGCCTCAGTTTGGTCTAAGCTTTGGATGGTGATTTAGCATTCCTGTTGCAGCAAGTGTCTTTTTAGTTAAAAGTTAAACTCTTTTTAAAAATGGCTGGGTCGTCATTTCTTTGACGCTTTTTTTTTTTTTGGTGGACCAACCTCAACTTTTTAGAAACCTCTCCTCTTAGCATCCACGTTTTTGTCATGGGAGCAACTATTTCAAACAATAAAATAGACTTTGCTTTGAATCACAATTGGTTAGCTCAGGGGTTGAAACCTAATCCGAATTGGGCCACTGAATCCCTTCTTTGAGATTTTGAATTTTAGATTGAGAGTTTTGGTAATCTCTCCTGCTACTAAAGATGTTAAATGTAAATTAAATTAGGAGTTCCTCAGTGGCCTTATTTTATGCAACAAAATGGAACCAACTGGTTTACGTAAAGAGAAAGACAAGTGCAACACGTGTATAAAGAGGTAATTGACTAGAGATAAAGAGAGTCCTGATATTTGTCTATTCCCTCTGGTTTTAATAGTATCTGAGCCCCAACTGCATCCTTAAACCTTCCATGGCTTTTATTTTCCTTGGATTCCATGTCATATCCCTTTAATCTTCCAAGAGAGTCTCCTATTTTTGTCAGCTTTTCAAGTTGTATTTTTGTCACCTGCAATTAAAATATTTAATACAAATACATTCAGCTTTTTGCAAACTCATTAGGGGGAAAAAATTCCTCAAGTGTTCTAAAGATGAAGGTTTTGGTAAAACACTAAAACCATGATTCTAATCCCTTAAGTTCTGGTCAGTTTTTAGGAGAAAAAGTCTGCAGTCTTTAATAGGAACCAGTCTAAGGGTCATGAATGGTTACACAGCCACACAGCTCTGTGCACCCGCATGTACACACAAAAAAAAACTAGGTCTATGTAAGGTCTAGATTCTATCCTACAAAAAATAAAGGCCACAAACACTATGATTTCTAAGAAAAAGTGAATTAGAATTCACTATGTCATTATCTGGAGCCCTGGTGGTACAGTGGTTAAGTGTTTTGCTGTTAACCAAAAGGCTGGCAGTTCGAATCCATCAGCTGCTCCTTGGAAACCTCTGGGGCAGTTCTACTGTGTCCTATAGGGTCACTATGAGTCAGAATTGACTTGTCGACATTAGGTTTGTTTTTGTTTATCTCATTATCTGGGTCAAATCTTTTACAAATGGACTGTCATTACCATTCTAGTTCAAATGCTTTAGCCTGGTGTTCAAGGTCTCTTACAGTCAACCACTAAGACATCAGCGGCAGGACTTTTCCTTGTTTCTACAACATTCCTCTCTGTTCATTCTCACCTAGGGTCCTTTGCTACATCCCCTGCCTGAGAGATCTTGCCCCTTCTTCTACACCCAGTGAAAATCTTGCCCATGTTTTAGGGCCACACTTAATCTTTTAACTCCTGAGTTCTTAGGCTAAAATAACTCCTTCAACTAGTGTTAAGGAGAAGCGGTTGGAGCAGGAAGACCTAGCTAACATTTGCAGTCA
This sequence comes from Elephas maximus indicus, assembly GCF_024166365.1. NCBI lineage: Eukaryota > Metazoa > Chordata > Mammalia > Proboscidea > Elephantidae > Elephas > Elephas maximus. Next base: position 144,600,203 of record NC_064821.1, read on the forward strand.
TTCATTCTCTGAGCTTCCAGAAGAACAGCAGTTCTCGCTGCTCTATTCTTGGATGAGGGGACCACTTCAGTTTGATAAAGAAGGGTCATTTCTGTTAGGGTGTTTGCCTTAGACCCCATTATTTTAGGGCAAGGCCCATGCCCATGGTGAGTAAGTAGCGACTGAGAAAGGAAATATGAGGAGAAGACGGAAGTGGTTTTGCTGGCAGGGCTAGCATACCTCTATTGTACTTATGGTTACCTGTGGCATGTGTCTTTTCCTCACCTCTTCCTTGGGGTTGACCCTAGTTCTTTTCATACACATTAACAAGCTCTTCTTTCTATTTTTCCTATTAAAGACACTCCTTGTTCATTTCCCACTACTTTTCCACAGGACATTTTCCTAGGGGGGAGGTGAACAGCTGATGGGGATGGGGTGCAGGTATTTCAGGATTTTCCTGGTCCCCAACACCCTCTTAGTTTGGCCCACAGTCTTACATATCTTCAAACTCCTTACTGAAAAATTAATTGCTAACCCTCCCTACTCTTTTGTCTGTCCAAGAATTCATTGTTTACTTAGTATAACATGTGAAAAATGCTCGCAGTTCATTTTCAAGGTCAATCAGAACAGAACCAGACCCCTGAAATACCCTCAGAATATGATAAATTCATATAATCTGCATTGACTTCTATTTTGCTGATTTTTTCTTTTCAGTTCAAGGCTGTTACTTATTATTATTTTTCTATTACATTATAATGTGCTTCATATTCAGAGTTTGCCTAAACAGGACATCTGGCTAATGAAGTGAGATAATGGGGAATTAAATGGTTTTCAGTGTGAAGGGAACAACATTATTTACAGGGTATATTGCCGGTTAATGAAAAAAATTTTTTTTTCTTTTAAAAAAGAGACAAAATGATAATTAAGTTCCTCAAACAAAAAGTCATTGCCAAACTTGTGATAATATGGGATTTCCTAATTTAATACTAGTCACTTGATGATAGTTTTTTCATATTGAATATACTGGTATAAAACGAGACTTACAAACTGGCTGCCACAAATCCTGGCAGCTAGTGTGAACTTACAGGTGAAAAGTTTGTATTATCCTAAGACACATGAGACTACCTAAAATCCCATAAATATGTTTTTTTTCAGATGGAATTAATTCCTTTCAGTACTGTAAGAACTAGGAAGGAGAAATGAACTATGTTATTTTTTTATTTTAAGCACTCAGAATTGACAAGATGGTTTAAAATGATGGTGCAGAACTGGCAGATATTTTAAAGATATACAAAAATAGACATGTGCTCTAGGTCACATAAAACTTACCTAATGCTATTGTTAATAACTCATTTTACTTATATAAAGTATTAATAATATTTCACTTTTCTTAAAATGTAAAGTAATTGCCAATTTTCAGTTTTATACCTGTGATTCTTTTTTTTTTTTTTTTTTTTAAATCAAAAGCAGATTATTCTGCACCTGAAAATTAAAAGTCTAAAACTAGGAAGAGCATTTTATGATCACGTAGTTCCAAGATGGCAGAATCTGGTCCCAATCCTGCCACTCTCTAATTCCTTGCCCCTGACAGATATTGCAGATTCATGGAAGTCTTTTCTGCAAAGCCAGAACTAGGAATCTTTGTCCTTATTAGTTGAGGTTGTTGCTGTAGTGTGCTGTGAATTCTGATTTATAGCAACACTGTAGGACAGAGTAGAATGACCCCATAGGGTTTCCTAGGCTGTAATCTTTATAGTGGCAGATCGCCAGGTCTTTTCTCCCTTGGATGCACTGGTGGATTTGAACCACCAACCTTTCCATTAGCAGCTTAGCACTTAAGTATTGCATCACCAGGGCTCCTTATAGTTTACGTAAACAAAAAAAGCCCAATGCGGTTGAGTTGATTGCAACTCATAATGACCTGACAGGACAGAATAGAACTGCCCCATAGGGTTTCCAAGGCTGTAATCTTTACAGAAGCAGACTGCCACATCTTTCTCTATGGAGTGGCTGGTGGGTTCAAACTGATGACCTTCTGGTTAGCAGACAAGCACTTAACCACTGTACCACCAGGGCTCTGTTCAGGTGGCCTCTAGCAATTGGTCTGAGTTGGCATGGAAGATGGAACCATTTTATCATTGCTAAGAGTTCAACCCCTTTATGTTAAAGAAGAGAATACTGGATCCTAGGAAGGTCATGGGCCTTGCTAAGAAAGGGCAGAACTAGAACTGGATCTGTCGTAATTTACAAACCCAGTGCTCTTCCATTTCACCAAGCTATTTGGGCAATTCAATTTAATTCAGATACGTTAATATGACTTTATTTTTGGTATGGCATTATAAATATAGAATATTGTATAATCATTATATAAAATGGTGTTAGTAGTAGTAATAGTGCCAGAGCCTATCTATCTTCAGGAGGGATAACGTGAATCAAGATCAGCCCAAGGCTGATCCCTATAAGGTGGATAGGCTCCTCTCGGCCCCTTGAGGACAAGCTCCACTCAACCTCCTTAGGACAGACTCCTCTTGGCCCTGACATCTGTCACCACCAACTCTGCCTAAGGTCTCTTCTGGGCCTCTCACGGTCTTCAGTGTTATAGCCCCTTGACCTGTGTTGTACCTCTTTTGCCTACTCCCTCTCTGGTTCTTCTCTCTTCTTTCTTCCTTCTACTTCTCGTCCTGCTTTTCTGCATGAAAAATCTCTGTGGGGTTGGCTACCTATATGTAAAACTCCTTGCCAATTTCAAGGTACAGCCTCCAACTAGGGCCAGGAACTGACCAATCCCTTCCTGGTAGGCTACAGATACTTCATTTGAATAGTCTATTTGCCACCCCCTGCAAGGTGAATACCAATCACAGGGCAGCCTGCAGCCTAGGACTGGACAAAAAGTATCAAACCACAAGTTGGTTACAGCTTGCCCAGGAAATGTTGATGGACCTGGACAAATGTAAGATACTTTCTAGGGTAGAAAACAAGGGCAAAGGTAACTCCTCAGGACTTGGGGGAAAATCTCTAAAGGTATTTTTCCAAGGAACCACGGTAAAAAGCCATATAAAGGAGCTCACGTCAGCACACATTATCTGTTTCCCAGGAGAGAAACAAAAGAGAAAATGGTCCTCTTATTTATCATATCACAATTGATGAAAAAGGGGAGTTTACAAAAATATACTATTTTTTTTGAGTAATTCAAATTAATAGCAGCATTATTCTAAAGACTTTACAGTCTCTGTTGTTTAAAATGGCTGATAGAGAGAGAGAGGAGAGAGAGCACTGTAGCCTTTGAAATGGCAGATTCTGTTTCTAGAGAGTCCAGTGTGGATATTCCTGAGTAAAGACTGGTTTAATCAGTAATCTGCCATCAGATGAAAAATTGATCTGCTGTAGAAAATAGGAGAGAACTGAGAACTGGAAGACACAGGGAAGCCAAAATTCCTGTTGAACACAAGATGGGAAATCTGCATTTCACCCTGTACTCAATACCTTAGGGACATATATTCCCACATTGGGGAAACTACTCTTGGTGCAGTTTTCAGTATAAAATCAAGTGGGGAGTATACTCAAAGAAAGGTTTATCTTAGCAATACATGTTTTTTTTAGTTTCAAGTTTAGGCGATACACTGACAAAAGCAGGACCAGTCCAAAGCATGATAAGAAAGCAAAGAAGTGACTTTTTAGACCCACTAGCTTTCCATTGTTATATCTTTCTCTCCATCTTCTATTGCCTGTCTTCCCAATTTGGTGACAGACTGTTCGATTCTCTGAGGTACTCTCTGCCATCTGGCCTCCAAGACCTATGTAAGAAAATCTGGTGTCAGGCAAGGACCTGATGATATCATTAATTCTGATTTTTAAGTGACTAATGAAATGTGGTTAAGGGCTACAGCTGCAAACCAAAAAAAAGATCAGCAGTTCGAATCCACCAGCTGCTCCCTGAAAACCCTATGGGGCAGTTCTACTCTGTCCTGCAAGGTGGCTATCAGTCTGAATTGACTCGACAGTGAGTTTTTTTAAAATAAAATGCTACCTTCTACAGGGGTATTTGCATATTAGCAACCTTAACCCGAAGGAATCAGGTTTTTATTTTGTTTGTTTTTGTTTTGTTATGCATGGATCATCAGGTGTTTTAGTGAGGCTTTTCCTATATACTTCTCTCACACTTGTGATCACTAATCTTCTCAGGGGCGAACAAAAGTTAAGTGTCATCCTCAGAGCTTGTTATTGTGGAAGTCAAACAGCTTTGGTGGATTTGGGAATAAACTACCACAATGGTAGAGCCCGTTGTAAGTGCAAAAATGAATTTTGTCTCTTGCGAAATAATTCCATTTATGTTTGGCCTTGATGTGAGGAAGTCTATAATCTTTTTCTGCTTGAAAATTTTGTCATCCCCTGGTGGATTCCACCGTGCAATGGCCACGTCTCTTTACTGAGACCTCTTCCTTCTGAAGACATGGTGCCCAATTTCACAAAGACTTTTCATCCTTCATCTCCAGGCGAGTGCCACAGCATTATCTCATCAGAAGGATCATGCATAAATGCTGTGTGGTAACCATTCCTTTGTCTCCCCGTCATTCCCAACCAGCACTACTATTTCTTATATTCCCAAACGCACTTTGTAAACTATAAAGCATTAAAAGTGATTTAAGACCACATTATCTCTGTGGTCTTAAATCACTACCTCAAATTAGTCTGGAGCCAAGAGAAGCTGACATTAGGTGATCAGATTTTGGTTGAGAGGCATATAAAAATGAGTCAGATGAAAGGGCTCATTAGTGTTTGCAGGGACATATTCTAAACTTACATATTTTGGTGATAGCTCTCATAAAATCTTTAAATTTCTAACTAGGGAATTGAAATGGCCCTAGAATGGAACTGGGAAAAAATAGTAAAAGGAACATGATGGTTTAAGCTTTGATTGCTGTGTGACTAAGAAGTCAAATGGAATAAACCCCAGAAGTACTGCAAACTAGGCAGAATGACGAAAAAAAAAAAAAAAAAAAAAGACACACAGGGTCATGTATTCTGCATTTAGCAGAAAAAATTGCTGCAGTTAAAAAGAAAATGGTGGATGCACCAATGTTCACTGCAGCACTTTTCACAATCTCTGAAAGGTGGAAACAATCCAAATGCCTCTCAACACATAAATGCTTAAAGAAAATGTGGTATATACACACAATGGAATATTACTCATAGATATAAATGAAGTCCTGATGCATGCCACAACATGGGTGGACCTGGAAAACATCATGCTGAGCGAAACAAGTCAGTTGCAAAAGGGCAGATATTTCATAATCTCACTTATATTAAATAAGCAAACATATAGAAACTAAAGATTATTGGAGCCCCGGAGGCACAGTTGTTAAGAGCTCTGCTGCTAACCAAAAGGTTGGTAGTTCAAATCCACCAGCCACTCCTTGGAAACCCTATTGGGCAATTCTACTCTGTCCTACAGGGCCGCTATGAGTCAGAGTTGGCTCAACAGCAACGGGTTTCAGGGCAGGGGGGAAGAGAGAGTTTTTGCTTAGGAAGCATTGAGTTTATGTTAATGTGGCGAAATAATGTAGAAAAAGATAGTGAGAATGGTTGCACAACTTGAAGACTGTAATCAACATTGCTGAATCATACATGTAGAAATTGTTGAGCTGGCATGTATTTTGTTATATATATTTTCACCACAAAAAAAATTAAAAAAAAATAGTGGCAAATAAGAGCTCTAAAAGTAATATAAAATTTTATTTTCTCAGTTCGAGAGTGAGGACGTCTATCGTCTGTGTTTTGAGTGGATACTACTCACTCAGATGCTCTTGAGGCTGCCCATGGTTATCATCCATACCAAGCAACATTTTCTGAGTGCCTACTGGGTGCATGTCAATGACCTCAGAGCTGAGAGCACCTCACACAGCGTGGAGATGTGGAGGCTGACCTCCCCGCTTGCTGTGTTTCCTACCCTTTCTTACAAAATGTATGTACATCTCCAAGAGACAGAAAAGGCCACATGAACCAGAGACTTACATCATCCTGAGACCAGAAGAACTAGATGGTGCCTGGCCACAACCGATGACTGCCCTGGCAGGGAGCACAACAGAGAACCCCTGAGGGAGCAGGAGATCAGTGGGATGCAGACCCCAAATTCTCATAAAAAGACCAGACTTAATGGTCTGACTGAGACTAGAGGAATCCCGGCGGCCATGCTCCCCAGACCTTCTGTTGGCCCAGGACAGGAACCATTCCCGAAGACAACTCATCAGACATGGAAGGGACTGGACAATGGGTTGGAGAGAGATGCTGACGAAGAGTGAGCTACTTGTATCAGGTGGACACTTGAGACTGTGTTGGCATCTCCTGCCTAGAGGGGATATGGGAGGGTAGAGAGGGTTAGAAACTGGCAAAATTGTCACGGAAGGAGAGACTGGAAGGAGGGAGCAGACTGACACATTAGGGGGAGTATAAGTGGGAGTATGTAGTAAGGTGTATATAAGCTTATATGTGACAGACTGACTTGATTTGTAAACGTTCACTTAAAGCTCAATAAAAATTATTTAAAAAAAATGTATGTCCATCTTAAAAACGTAGATAAAATGCCCTTCCATCAAGATAGAAGCAGGTCAAGGGCTTAGGGAATAAAATATTCAGTACATTCTTGTGTGTATACTTAAACCCCCTTTAAAAACCACCTTTGAAAGAAAAGTATGAAGCAATTATTTTAGAAACATAAATTAAAAAATCAACATAGTGAGAAAATGAGCCACTAAAGTTGTAAGAAAATTCATCTGCAAATGAGATGCCATGATGAATTTTCCCTCTGGACAGAGCTGTCTGAGGAAAAAAAAAATTTCTAATCTTAAGTAAGCTTTCATGGAACCAAATTGACATAGGATTTGGAAGCATTATAACCTGAGATATTTTGCCAAATAAGTGGCGTTTCACTCTATACTAAAGAAAACCACATTCTTCCTTACGCTCCTCAAAAAAAAATCACACCTCTAGTCAGTTTTTTTTTTTTTAGTCAGAGCCCAAGTTGTCATAAGAAAGCAAAAGGTTGGAATTCATTTATCATGTGCATTTCTATGGTTACAGAGATAATTGGGTTGATTCCATCTAGCCTTCTCTCTCGGGCATTTTAATTGAAAAGCCTCCAGAGTGTTAGAAGCACAGAGCTGGCCTGAGACTTGAGGAGACTTCGCTAAGGCAGCAATGGACCAAAATGACAACCAGAAGACAGGCGAAGAGGTCTGTTGGACCACAAGTCTATTGTGTTACTGTTGGAAACTTACTGGGAAAGGGGGGGAAAGTTTATACATTCTGTACCTGTGTTCTGCTTGAAAATACTTACAGGTTTCATTTCTGGCACGTTTAACATTTTTATCACAGCATTTCTGGCGGGGTGAGTACCTGACATTGGAACAGTTAGCGGCCTACAGAATTTTAAAAGACCTTGGTTGATTGAAATGAAGGGTTCAAGAGCAAAAGGCATGGGAAGGAGCAGAGAGTAAAACCAGCCTGTAACTTGTGGGGAGTGTTAATATGGGTATAGACTGAAAATCGTTTTCATTTTTCATCATCGAACCCATCCCTATTAAAACTTTGCAAGTTCAGTTGGTCAAGTTTTATGATTGAATGGACTCTTGGAGCCTGCACAAGGTATGTTTAGGAGGTTAATTTATAAGCTCTTCTAACTCTGAATCTCCAAGGTTTATTCTGACTGTGTGCTGTTTGCATAATGCACTTTTGTACAGCTAAAGCACTACCTATAAAGGGATTATTTTCATATTCGGCACATTAAAAATCTAGCTCAATTCACAGATCCCATTCTGTGTTTATGCCTGAGATAACAGGTGAAAAGTATCTCATTACAAGTGTCCATGAAGCAAACACAAGAACATGAATGTTTGGGGAGAGAATGTACCCCTACTGAAATTAATTTCCCAATGGTTTTATTAAAGTCTGCAAATTGCATTATTTTCCCATCATATTTGAAATATTGCCCTCCCTTAATGCCTGCTCTAACCCATGCCATACCATCTTCCCTGGAGTGTCTAGACATGGTGTCTTAGATTTATGTGTGTGATCTCAGCGTGTTACAACATCACTCCTGACTAATGCATTATTACAATACTTACAGATATTCCCAAGTGCCACTGTATTGATTAGAAAATCACCAATCTGCATATGCACACCATCTGTGCTGCGGAGAAGCAAAACATGCAGGATGACATTTGCCTTATTGGAAGGAAAATTCAGAAACCACTAATAGAACGAAAAGGGAATTCTCTTTTGCAGGGAAGGGATTTGGTGCTTTAGAATTTTTTAAAGAAAGTGCACAATATGAATTTTTATAGCACTAGTACAGTATAAACCTAGAGTGTTTAAAACTGGTCCTCCTCCTCCCTTTTCAGGTAGATGGAAAGCCCAGGTCTTGGCATGCAAACAGCACGCTTAACCGTTTAGATCCTGAAAATGATACCATGTCAGGACCTCGGGTGCCATGAAATTGATAAATCTCAGCTCAGCTGCTGCTGCTCTTTGGTAGCCGAGCGGCCTGGAGTGAGCAGTCAGTTGTGTCTCAGTGGAAAGGCCGAGAGCGTGCATGCAAAAGATGAATGAGGCACTCACCTACCGGGCTGAAATGCTTTTAAAGGACAGGAATCTGTTTATCTTTGATTGATTGTTCAGTCTGATACTTTCCTTTATAAAGTTTATTGACTACAAGCACATAAATCAAAGAAAAACAAATCACAGGTCCAATTTTGGGGGCATTGACATCCTGCCATCTCTGCAGCAACTGCTCAGACAAGTCAAGGGGCAGGAAGAAGGATGTGAGAGACAAGAGGAGATAGAGCATGATGGAAACAGCCACGAGGAAAGCCCCACTTTTATTATTCTCCTAACGGCCCTTTAGATGGCCAGTGTCTTGATACATTCTGTAGTGCCAGGAGTTTAGGCAGATGTTAGAATGTGGATGGTCAAAAACACAAAAAGACCATTTTTTTGTAAACAACTAATTGCAAACAAGTGACACTCAGATTGCGATTTTTAATTTTTTCCCTATTATGGAGCAATCACACTATATGTCTTCAGTCTTATTCATTCCAGTATATTTATTTCACTCTCTCCCATCCTTAAGAAAAAGAAAAATTGAGGTATTAAAATTAAAAATATTAAAGCAAGAATGCTAATGACCCTGGCGTGTATCAGAGAAAAAGCAGAAGGCTCTAATCACATGGCCCCTCAATCCTGCTAACCCCATGTAGAAAAATATCACCATGCCAGGCTTGCCTTAATGGGGCTCTTGTCTGCTTTTGTCGTGGGGTGATCTCGGATGATGATATAACCGAGATGGATTTGTGACAATGACCTTAGTTAAGCATCATATTGTGTCACCTTTTAAATGAAGCATTCAGTATACTCTAATATCTGCAGAAAATGCTCTGTTAGTATGGGAAGTTTTTCCAATAGCTTCTTGTTTTCTCAAAACTCCTGTGATCAGAGCACCTTGGACCGTGCCAGGATACAGAGATAAGTGAGGTCATCTTACCACTATCACTGCTGATCTTTGAAGCTTTCCATTCTCATAGAATTTTGAGCCCCGTTGGCATTGTGGTTAAGAGCTCAGCTGCTAATGAGAAGGTTGGCAGTTCAAATCCACCAGCCACCCCTTGGGAACCCTGTGGGGCAGTTCTATCCTGTTCGATAGGGTCTTCGGAGTTGGAACAGACTCGATGGCATCCAATAGCAACAACAACAACATTCTGGTAGAATCACTATAGTGATGGTCATTTTTAAAGGGTGGTGAAGGGAATATTTTATGCTCAGAGGAGTCCAATGGCAGGATTTACCTGGAGCCCGAAATATTACGGAGTATAGTGCAACAGCTGTTTCTAGTTCCACCGTTGGCTCTTTTCCCACTTAGAAGGCGTATGTCACACACACGGAATTAATTTAAAAGAGGTTGCTTTACAAACACTACAAGGGGTATTACTCCTTATTAACAATCAAGACTTTATCTGCTCTGGCTTTTCTGACTTCCTTCTGGTGAATTTTATGTTTGGAGTTGTGCTATTAATTTTTTTTTAATTTTATTTTTCATTTATTAAAACTTTTATTTAAAAAATAAAACTGAGTTCATCTTTAAGCTTTTCTTTTTCAGTTTCCCCAGTTACATGATTTTTATTTTTCTTGGAAATCATATGCCTATAGAAAAGTGCACAGATCACAAGTGTACAAATTTTAACAAAGTTTATACACCCAAATAATAAGCACCCAGATTCCGAAACAATGTAATTAGGACCTCAGAAGTTTCCTTATGACCTCTTCTAGTTACTCTTTCTTTCCCCAGGAATAAACACTACCTGTTGTTTGTTTCCACTACCAGAGATTTGGCTACTTTCGAACTGTAAACGGACTCATAAAGTTAGTACTCCTATATGTAGCTTTTGTCGTCAATATTACGTTGATGAGATGTGGGTGACATGACACATGACTACAGATCATTTATTCTCATTGCAGCACAGTATTCCATTTTATGAGTATATAACAATTAATTTATTCATCCTACTGATGATAGTCTTTGAGGATCTTTTCAGTTTATGGCTATTATGTGTAGTGCTGCCAAAAACATTGCTGGGTCATTGGGTACATATATTCAGTTTTAATGAATACTGCTAAACATTTTTCCAGAGTGGTTTACCAATTCACATTTCTATTGCATGATAGTTCTAACCAAAAAACCAAACCCATTTCCATTGAGTCGATTCTGACTCATAGCGACCCTATAGGACGGAGCAGAATTGCCCCAGAGGGTTTCCAAGGAGCAGCTGATGAATTAAAACTGCCAAGCTTTCGGTTAGCCCCTGTAGCCCTTAACCATTGCAACACCAGGGCTCCAAGAGAGTTCTACCCACCCACCCTCTGCCGTCGTTCTGGCGGGTTTAAATTCTCACTAACCTTGGTATTGTCAGTCTTTTTTATTTTAGTCATTCTGGTGTTGTGCAAATTATAATTTTAATTTGCATTTACCTGAAGACTAATAAAGTTGAGCACATTTTCATATGCTCATTTGCCACTTATTTTGGGGATTGCCTGTTTAAGTTTTAGGCCATTTTTAAAATTGATTGCCTGCTTTTATTTTCTTGATTTGTAGGGAATCTTTATATATTCCGAATAAGAGTCTTATTGGATATGTATTAAAAATAACTGTTGCCATTTTGTGGATTTTTTTTCTCTTCCTAAGCGGTATCTTTTGGTTATTTGAAGTTCTCAATCTTACTGCACAATTTACCCTTTTTTTTTAACTTTCCGAATCCCATATAAAAAGATTTTGCTTGTCCCAACTCATTAAAATAGCCTGCTTTCTTCTAAAAGTTAAAAGTTAGTTTGTTTTCTTATTTATTTTTACCTTTCACATTTAAATCCACAATTATTCTGGATTTGATTTTGTTTATGGTATGAGGAAGTTGTCAAAATTCATTTTTTTTTTTTACAAATGAATATTCCGTTGACCCAAGACAAATTACTGAAAAGGCCAACTTCTTTCCCACTTTACTGCCACATGATTTTTATTTTACTTTTGTTATAAATCAGTGTAGATCTTTTGTTTAAATTATAAATACGGGCCTATCTACTCAATGAGTATTACAACCATGAATTTGGTATTTATCTTTCACACATTAATTATATTTGTATGCATCAAAGGCAATATAGACTAAATGATCAACAATTGCCCTAAAGCAAAAACGAGAAGATAAGAGGGTAGGGAAACTAGATTACTGGAAACGGAAAAACTAGAACAGAATTAACGAGAATGTTGACACTTCGTGAAAAATGTCACCAATGTCACTGGATAATTTGTGAAGAAATTGTTAAATGGGAATCTAATCTGCTGTAAACTCACTGAAAGCACAATAAAATATTATTTTAAAAAAGGCAATATAGAATCTTGCTTTACATAATTTCCAACTTTATATAAATAATATCTGTGTGTATATATCACTCTATTAAGATAATTTCATTTTTCCTCCCAATTTTTTTACAAAATATGACCACTGTCTGATTATATCAGAATACTTTCACTGTCACCACAATTATTCAAACCACAATCAAATTTCACCTGTATTATTGCAACAGTCTCTTAATTGGCTGCTCTTCCGCTTTTGCCTCCTACTGCTACAGTTTTTTTTGTTTTTTAATTCCCCAACCCTCCAGTGGCTCTCATCTTATTCATAGTCTGGAAGCCCTTACCTCTGTGATGCCCTTGATTAGCCTCCTCCCTGCTGACTCTGAACCTGTCACGTACCTCCTTCATGTGCCTCAAACCCACCCATATTTGGCCTTGCTATTCCTTTTGCTTATAACTTGCTCCCCACCAGAGGACCGTATGTCTCACTAGCTCAGCTCCTCTTGTTTGTAGTTTAGTTATCACCTTTTCAGTGACCACCCTATTTAAGGTTGCAAATCCCTTGGTGCCTCACCCCATTCTGCCTACACCAGCATTCTCTATCCTTCTTCCCATCACCTGACTAATGCTTCTAGAATCATGTGTATTTGTTGATACTTTGTTGGTTAATTGATTGGTTGAGTGTCTCCCTCACCCAGGGGAATGTGAGCCTCACGAGAGCAGAGGATTTTGTCTGTTTTGTTTATTGCTATATCCCAAGAGTCTAATGTCTGCAATATAATACCAACCAAATGTGTTGCCATCAAGTTGATAGTTGCTCAATAAATACTAGCTGACAGGCTATTCAACGCATGTATTTGACAGCTTGCTTTGTGTCCTCAGTCCCACAATTCTGAGGTATCATAGATGCATGTAGCTCAAATGATTCATTTTAAGTGCTGATGTATATTATTAGTTTGTATGAATATGCCAGAATTTATTAATATGGTTTTCTTCTGATGGACATTTAGTTAGTTTGAAAACTATGTATCACCCTGCACATTTTAAAGTTGACATCCATCTTTTTTAATCTGAAACTTAAGTATTTCAAAGGATACATCTTTCAGCATGTTATATGTTGTATTTGTGCTTTAAATATATTTTGGTCAAAACCTAGGAGTAGATTTAGCTAATTTGATTTATGGAAAATATTTATGATTTAACTTAAAAGGCAAACCAGTCCTCACTGTCAAAATAAATGGCTAAATCAGACTTATTTCCTGTCACAAATATATGAGTTAATTTTTCTATTTAAATAAATGTACTTTCATACTTATCTCCATGACAACCATCTCATTTTTTAACTCTACTTCTAAAACAAATAAAAAGAAAGAAGGATAGATAAAAAGATAAAGACATGGGGCTTTGCCTTGCTTTGTCACCTGAATGAAATAAGACCTTACCCTATTCGCTACTTCTTAATCAAGCTTAGTGCTTGCAGTCCTGGACTCTCCCTCAGGAGCTTTGCATTCTTAAAGTGTCTCTTTGCCACCCTAGAGATTTTTTAACACTCTGGGCAATATACCACAGTAAGGTTCCAAAGGGAGAGAGATAGCCCCTTCCCTTTGCAAAAGATGATTGTAAAGATTGAGTGAAGAAAATAGATGGACCTTTTTTTTTTCCCTAGGACTCTCAATTTTTAGAAGATTACCTTGGAAATTAAAGATCTAAAGGATGGTTCCCTTGAAACTATGCCTGCATATCCTCTGAATAAGCATATCATTGTATATCCCTATTGAGAAAATTATATTATGTATAAAGAGCAACAATTTGGTCTCTCCATTCCAGTGCATAAGTAGATTTGTTTTTCTCTGCATTGACTAGGATTTTCAGTATACCATCCACTGTGTAATTTCCAAATACTTGGGGATTTTAGATATATCTGTTACAAATTTCTAAATTAATTCAACTTTTATAAGACAGCATATTCTGTATTATTTCACTCCTTTAATATTTGAGAATTGTTTTATGGCTCAGCATATGTTCTTTCTTAGTGAATGTCTTTTGTGCACTTGAAAAGAATCTGTACTTTCAATTGTTGGTGCAGTATGGTATGAATGTTAGATAAGTTGATAGGTAATGTTTTTTGAAATCACATGTTCCTATTGATTCTCAGTCTATTTCTTTTACCAGTTACTGAGAAAGCAATACTGAAACGTTCAACTATAATTTTGGATTTATATATTTCTTCTTTCAGTCCTATCAGGTTTATCTTCAAGTATTTGAAGCTCTGTTTTCAAGTCTATGCATATATACAATTACCATGTCTTCTTTATCATTATGAATTGTCTCTCTTTATTCCTGATAATATTTCTCATTCTGAAGTCAACATTGTCTGCTCTTAATATAGGTACTCGAGCTTTCTTATGATGAGTGAGAGAGAGAGGAAAGAGAAGGGTCTTGTGTTGTTTTCTCTAGTCTAACATTCTCTTTCTTTTAATTGAAATGTTTGATCCATTTACACTTAGTAGAACTATGATTGATATACCCAAAAAACCCGAAACCCATTGTCATCAAGTTGATTCCAACATGTAGCAACATGATAAGACAGAATAGAACTGCCCCATAGGGTTTCCAAAGAGAGGCTGTGGATTTGAACTGCTGACCTTTTGGTTAACAAATGTAGCTCTTAACCACTGCACTATCATGGGTTTAAGTATGCAGCTTTATTTCTTTTTCTACTTGTTCTAGCTATACTTTTTTCTATTTTTCCTCATTTTCTGCCTTTTTTTGTGTTCAGTACTTTTATCAATCCTTTTTACCTCAACAATTAGCTTAGTATGTATACCCCTTTGTTTTGAATGGTTAGTGGTTGCTCTAGGATTTAAAAGATACATGTTTAACTTATTACAGTCTGTCTTTAAATAATATTATATTCTACTATACGAAATGTGGGAACCTTACAATAGTTTACTACTGTTTCCCCTTTGTATCACTTATGCTAGGATGCTTCTACATATGTTATAAATCCCACAAGCATTGCTATCATTTTTTTTTTTCTGCTTTAATCAATTATCCTTTGAAAGAGTTTTTTGAAATGAGGAAATAAAAGTCTTTTACATTTACCCATGTATCTGTAATTTCTGGCACTCTGTTACACTGTGTAACTCCGAGTTTCCATCTGGTATTATTTTCCTTCTGTCTGAGGAACTTCCTGTAATATTTCCCAGAGTGAAGATAAGCTAGCAATAAATTATCCCAGTTTTTCTTTGCTCAAAAGTATTTTTTCAAAATTCTTTATCTTTATTTTTGAGATATTTTTCAATTGATATGGAATTTTAGGTTGACAGGTGTTTATTTTTCAGCACTTTAAATATGTCATTTCATTACCAAAATTCTGAGAAGGAATCTGTTGTCATTTTTATCTTTTTTCCTCTGTACATAATGTGTCTTTCTTATGGATCATTTAAAAAAATTTCTACTTAGAACTTGCTTTCAGGAATTTGGTTATGTGTGCCTTAGTGTGATTTTGTTTGTATTCATCCTACTAGGAGTTCATTATGATTCTTGGACCTGTAGGTTTATCTTATCATTAAATTAAAAAAAAAAATTAGCCGTTATTTCTTCAAGTATTTTCCCAGTTTGCTATTCTCTCTCTTTTCCATCAGGGATTTCAATTACACATATGTTAGAGCACTGATCTCATAGATTACTGAGTTTCTGTGTTTTTTTTTTTTTTCAGTAATTCTTTCTGAGCTTCATTTTGGATAACTTCTATTCCTATGTTGACAAGGTAACTGATATTTTCCTCTGAAGTGTCTAATCTTCTGTTAATAACATTTAGTGAAATTTTCATCTCAAGTATTCCATATTTCATCTTCAGAGGTTCTTTTTGATTTTGTTTGGTAAAATTTTCTATTCTTCACTTTATGCTCATGTTTTCCTTTAAATTTTTGAGGACACTGAACATATATACCTGTTTTAACATACTTTTCGACAAATTCTTTGTCTCTGCCATTTCTGACGATGCATCTATTAACTTTTTTTTTTTTTCCCGGTTATGTTTCAAATTTTCATGTCACTTTTCATGTCCAGTAATGTTTGATTGAATGCCAAACATTGTTAACTTTTACACTTTTGAGAGTTGGATATTGTTTTTCATTCAAGAACACTTCAGTTACTTAAAGCTGTTTGATTTTTTTTTTTTGAGGCCAGTTTTTATTCTTTTTTTTTTTTTTTTTAGGTAAGATCTACAGTAGACTTTATTCTAGGTCAAGTTTACACAAAATAATAAGTTCTGACCCTTCTGGGTTCTCTAACTAATGCCCCATATATACAGTGAAGTCTCTCCACTTTGGCTGGCGGAAACTGGAAAATATTTGCTTTGTAGCTCCCTGGTAATTGTTCATGCCTGACTTCATGGAATTTCTTCCTAGGTGTGTATGGTGCCAAGTATAGATTATATTTATTCAAATCTCAAGGGAACTCTGCAGAATTTCTGTATATATCCCTTCTGTTTTACTCTGCCTTGCAAATTCAAGCCACCTTGGACTCCTTGAAAGCTGATCTCTGTCTTCTAATCTCAGTGAGACCTACAGCATCTGTTTGGGTTTTTACTCCTTGCACCGTGGTCTGGAAATTACTTCCACACAGAAGCCTTAATGATCATAGAACTCATTTATTTGTTTCTTCTTCTCAGGAATGATAGCCCTGTGATGCTTGGTGTCTACAACTATTTTTTGTTTTTGTCTATTGTTTTATACATTTTGTTCAGTTCTCTAGTTGTATATGGTGAAAGGGTAAGTTTGGACCTACTTACTCCCTCATGGCCGCAAGTAGAAGACCACCTGGTATCATTTTAAAGCATATATATACTTTTTTTTGATTGATGTTATTCTCTTGGACAGTTTAAGGAGATCTTACATTCCTCAGGGACACTTTGGATTTGATAACTCTTGGCATAAGAAATTACCTTTAGCCAGAAAATTCTACTGTATTGTCTTCTTTTTTTTTCTCTCCATTATGGGTTTGCGATTAAGCCTAACAAGGCTCTTCCCTAGGAAAATGAAATAGTGTTTATTTGGGGTATATATTAGATAATTTCCAAACTTCTCTTTTAATTGTATGACTATACACTGTCATATAAATAGTTTTTACTCTAATTCTTACCTTCCATAATCATAAATTTTTTTCTTTTTTTTTATTGTGCTTTAAGTGAAAGTTTACAATTCATGTCAGTTTCTCATACAAAAACTTACACACACATTGTTATGTGACCCTAGTTTCTTTCCCTATAATGTGACAGAACACTCCTCCTCTCCACCCTGTATTTCCTGTGTCCATTCAGCCAGCTCCTGTGCCCTCTGCCTTCTCATCTGGTCTCCGGACTGGAGCTGCCTACATAGTCTCATGTGTCTACTTGAGCTAAGAAGCACACTCCTCACCAGTGTCGTTATATATCTTATAGTCCAGTCTAATCTTTGTCTTAAAGAGTTGGCTTCAGGAACGGTTTTAGTTTTAGGCTAACAGAGAATCCAGAGACCATGTCCTCTGGGGTCCCTCCAGTCTCATTCAGACCATGAAGTCTGTCCTTTTTACTAGAATTTGAGTTAGGCATCCCACTTTCCTCCTGCTCCATCAGGGATTCTCTCTCGTGTTCCCTGTCAGGGCAGTCATTGGTGGTAGCCAGGCATCATCTAGTTCTTACGGTCTCAGGCTGAAAGAGTCTCTGGTTTATGTGGCCCTTTCTGGCTCTTGGGCCCTTATTTTCCTTGTGACTTTGGTGTTCTTCATTCTCCTTTGCTCCAGGTAGTTTGAGACCAACTGATGCATCTTAGATGGCCGCTTGCTAGCATTGAAGACCCCAGATGCCACTCACCAAAGGGTGACGCAGGACATTTTCTTAATACACTTTGTTATACCAGTTTACAAAGATGTCCCCTTAAACCATGAACTCCAGACCCCTGCCCCTGCTACTCTGTCCCCAGACGCGTTTGGTTGTGTTCAGGAAACTTCTCAATTTTCATTTAGTCCAATTGTGCTGACTTCCCCTGTATTGTGTGTTGACCTTCCCTTCACCTAAAATAATTCTTGTCTACAATCTAATTAGTGAATACTCCTCTCCCTCCCTCCCCACCCTTGTAACCATCAAAGAATGTTTTCTTCTTTGTTTAAACCTTTGAGTTCTTGTAATAGTGGTCTCATACAATATTTGTCCTTTTGTGACTAATTTCACTGAGCATAATGCCTTCCAGGTTCCTCCATGTTATGAGAGGTTTAATGGATTCATCGTTGTTCTTTACCATTGCATATTATTTCATTGTGTGAATATACCATAATTTATTTATCGATTCATCTGTTGATGGGCATCTTGGTTGTTTCCATCTTTTTACTATTGTAAACAGTGCTGCAATGAACATAGGTGTGTATATACCTATTCACGTGAGGGCTCTTATATCTCTGTGATATATTCCAAGGAGTGGGATTGCTGGATCATATGGTAGTTTGTATGGTAGTTCTATTTCTAGCTTTTTAAGGAAGCACCAAATCGATTTCCAAAGTGGTTGTACCATTTTACATACTAGCAGTGTATAAGGGTTCCAGGCTCTCCACAACCTCTCCAACATTTATTATTTTGTGTTTTTTGGATTAATGCCAGCCTTAAAAAAATATATATATATATATTTTGTTGGGGTGAGGTGGTATCTCATTGTAGTTTTGATTTGCATTCCTCTAATGGCTAATGATCATTAGCATTTCCTCATGAACCTGTTAGTTGCCTGAATGTATTTTTTGGTGAAGTGCCTGTTCATGTCCTTTGCCCATTTTTTAATTGGATTGTTTGTCTTTTTGTTGTTGAGCTTTTGCAGGATCTTGTTGATTTTACAGATTAGACTCTGATCAGATTTGTTGTAGCCAAAATTTTCTCCCAGTCTGTAGGTTGTCTTTTCACTCTTTTAGTGAAGTCTTTAGATGAGCATAAGTGTTGATTTTTAGGAGCACTTGTTTCTCTTTTGGTGTTTGTACATTGTTTGTAATGTTTTGTATACTGTTTATGCCATGTATTAGGGCTCCTAGCATTGTTTCTATTTTCTTTTCCATATATTTATCATTTTAGATTTTATATTTAGGGTTTTTATCCATTTTGAGTTAGTTTTTATGCGTGGTGTGATGTATAGGTCTTGTTTCATTTTTTTTTTTTTGCTGATTCGTATCCAGTTATGTCAGCAACATTTGTTAAAAAGACTGTCTTTTCCCCCAATTAATGGACTTTGGGACTTTGGAGAGCATCAGCTGTTCATAAGTGGATGAATACACATATGGATTCTCAAGTTTGTTCCACCAGTCTATGTATCTGTTGTACCAGTACCAGGCTGTTTTGACTACTGTGGCAGTATAATAGGTTCTAAAGTCAGGTAGTGTGAGGCCTCCCACTTTATTCTTCTTTTTTAGTAAGTCTTTACTCATCAGGGGCCTCCTCCCTTTCCATATGAATTTGGTGATTTGTTTCTCCATCTCATTAAAAAGTACCATTGGAATTTGGATCGGGATTGTATTTTATATACAGATCACTTTGGGTAGAATAGACATTTTCAAAATATTGAGTCTTTCTATTCATGAGCAAGGTGTTTTTCTACTTATGTAGGTCTCTTTTGGTTTCTTGCAGTAACGTTTAGCAAATTTCTTTGTATAGGTCTTTTATGTCTCTAGTTAGATTTATTCCTAAGTATTTTATCTTCTTGGGGGCTATTGTAAATGGTATTGATATGGCGATTTCCTCTTTGAAGCTGTCTTTGTTGGAACCTGACTGATTTTTGTATTTTTATCTTGTATCCTGACCCTTCGCTGAACTATTCTATTAGTTCCACTAGTTTTCTTGTGGATTCTTTAGGGTTTTCTCTCTATAAGATCATGTCATCTGAAAATAGAGATACTTTTACTTTTTCCTTACCAATTTGATTACTAACTTAATTGCTCTGGCTAGGACCTCCAGCACATTGTTGAATAAGAGTGGTGATAAAGGACACCCTTGTCTGGTTCCGGTTTTCAGGGGAAATGCTTTCAGGCTCTCTCCTTTTAGGATGATGTTGGCTGTTGGCTTTGTATAAATGCCCTTTATTATGTTGAGGAATTTTCCTTTTATTCCTATTTTGCTGAGAGTTTTTATTATGAACGGGTGTTGGACTTTGTCAAATGCATTTTCTGCATGAATTGGTAAGATCATATGGTTCTTGTCTTTTGTTTTTTTATGTGATGGATTACACTGATTATTTTTCTAACGTTAAACCATCCCTGCGTAAATGGTATGAATCCCACTTGGTCATGGTGAATTATTTTTTTGATATGTCGCTGAATTCTCTTGGCTAGTATTTCATCGAGGATTTTTGCATCTAAGTTCTTGAGGGATATTGGTCTGTAATTTTCTTTTTTTTATGCTGTCTTTACCTGGTTTTGTTATCAGGGATATGCTAGCTTCATAGAATGAATTTGAGAGTATTCCATCCTTTTCTATGCTCTGAAATACCTTTACTAGTAGTAGTGTTAACTGTTCTCTGAAAGTTTGGTAGAATTCTCCAGTAAAGCTGTCCGAGGCAGGGCTTTTTTTGTTGTTGTTGGGAGTTTTTTAGTTACCTTGCAATCTCTTCTTTTGTCTCAGGTTTATTTAGTTGTTCTACCTCTTTTTCTCTTAGTTTAGGTAGGTATTGAGTTTCTAGAAATTTGTCCATTTTCTCTAGGTTTTCAAATTTTTTACAGTACAATTTTTCATAGTATCATGTTATGTTCCTTGTAATTTCAGTTGGGTCTGTTGTGATTGCTCGTCTTGTTTCTTATTCAGGTTATTGGCTTCCTCTCCTGTTTTTCTTTTGTCATTTTGGCCAAATGTTTATTGATTTTGTTGATCTTTTCAGAGAATGAGCTTTTGGTCTTGTTAACTCTTTCAATTGTTTTTCTGTTCTCTGTTTCATTTAATTCTGCTCTAGTTTTCATTATTTGCTTTCTCCTGGTGCCTGAGGGCTTCTTTTGCTGCTTTCTTTCTATTTGTTCAAGATGTAGGGATAATTCTTTGATTTTGGCCCTTTCTTCTTTTCAAATGTGTGCATTTATTGCTATAAATTGACTTCTGAGTACTGCTTTTGCTGTGTCCCAAAGGTTCTGATAGGAAGTGTTTTCATTCTCATTTGATATTATGAATTTCTTTATTCTATCCTTAATTTCTTTTATAACCCACTAGTTTTTGAGCAAGGTGTTGTTCAGTTTCCATATGCTTGGTTTTTATTCCTTGCTTTTTCTATTATTGATTCCTACTTTTATGCCTTTATGCTCAGAAAAGATACTCTGTAATATTTTGATGTTTTGGACTCTGTTAAAGCTTGCTTTATAGCCTAATATGTGGTCTATCCTGGAAAATTTTCCATGTGCATTGGGAAAGAAATTATACTTGGCTGTTGTTGGGTTGTGTTCTGTATATGTCTATGAGGTCAAGTTGGTTGATTGTGGCATTTAGATCTTCTATATCCTTATTGAGCTTCTTTCTGGATGTTCTGTCCTTCACCCAAAGTGATGTGTTCAAATCTGCTACTATTATTGTGGAGCTATCTCTCTTTTCAATGCTGTTGGAGTTTATGTATTTTTAAGCCTTATAGTTGATTAGGTGCTAAATATTTATTATGCTTATGTTGTACTGGTTTTGGCAAGTTTGATTATAATATGTCTTGGTGACTTTCTTTTGGCATCTACCTTGTGTGGGGTTCAATGGACGTCTTGAATAGATATCTCCTTATCTTTCACAGCATAAGGACAGTTTTCTACCAACAAATCTTCAACAAATCTCTCTGTATTTTCCATTATCCCTCTCTGTTTTGGCATTCCAGTCACTTGTAGGTTATTCTTCTTGATAGACTCCCACATAATTTTTAGGTTTTCTTCATTTTTTAAATTCTTGTATCTGATTTTTGCTCAAGTATGTTGGAGTCAAGTGCTTTATCTTCAATTTCACTAATTCTGACTTCCATTTGCCCAATTCTGCTCCTATGACTTTCTATTGAGTTGTCTAATTTAGAAATTTTATTGTTAGTCTTCTAAATTTGTTTGCTGTCTCTCTGTGGATTCTTGCAGTCTATCAAATTTGCCATTATACTCTTCTCTAATATTCTTAAGTTTCTTTAATGCTTTGTCTGTGTGTTGCTTGGCTTGTTCTGTGTTTTGTCTGATCTCCTTCCTGATCTCTTGAAGGGCTCGGTGTATTCATCTTTTGTATTCTACCTCTGGTATCCAGGAAGTTCTCTTCATCTGGAAGTTTTTTTTTTTGATTCTTTGTTTTGGGAGCTTATGATGCCACCATGGGCTGCCTCTTCATGTGATTTGATATTGACTGTTGTCTCCAAGCCATCAATAAGTTATTATATTTATTTATTTTCTTTGCTTACAGTGTCCTAGCACCTTATTTTGTTTTGGTTTGCCCAAATAGGCTGATTATTTGCACCTTTGAAGCTCTAATGTCCTGTCACCAGGTGGTTAAAGCTGCTACTAGGTATATCAGCCCAGGAGTCCATTTACTTTTCTCGTATGGATTCAGCTCACATGTCCAGGTAGTCAGTCATCAAGCATGGTGTTGGCTCTCACCTACAGTCTTAGACAAACAGGGGTAATTGGTGTAGGCACAGGTATCTGTCTGCAGTAGGGGACCATGCACTGAGCAAGGCAGGGGGCTGACAGCTTCCACTAAGAATGTGTGAGGAAAGCATATCCCTCTTCCCTAGAGCACATAGGTGTGTGGGTTTTGCAGCCAGACTATAGGCGCCCCATACTGTTGGCTGTAAGGACTGAGAGGCATCACTTACCCTTGGACTCCTATCGTGGGTGGCTAGGTGGCGTGGGTGGAGCCACCAGTCCTCAAGCCCCTGATGTGGGTGGTGAAGACCTTGCTTAATAGGTAGAGCAGCGTCAAATGTCACAAACCTGACTCTTCACTATATAGCTGAAACAGTTGAAGTTAGACTTCAGGTATATACTCTGTTGTACTGTGCTAATGAGGGCCTATGCTGTTTAAATGGGCCCACACAGGTCTATGCAGTGGTGAAAGTCATTCAAAGACCGTGTACCCCTTATGCCTGAGCCTAGGCCAAGGAGCTGTTTCTGCCCTGAGTTCCCGGCTTAGGGAACCAGCAGATTATTTTTTCCAGTTTGTTAATTTGTTTCTTCTCCAAGGCTGGGAGAATGGCTCAGGGCACGTGACAGATCCTACTTCCAGCCCAGGGTAAGTGGCTGTTACTGAAGCTAACTCAGGACCTGGTGCAGAGCAGAGAGAAGTTAGGTAAATGGGAGAGAGTTTTTTCCCAGAGAGGCATTTTTTGCTCCACATGGTAGATTAGATACAAGTACTTATTTTTGCCTATCATGCACTGTTTTCACTGAGTCTGGAGGTGTGAGTTGACTCTCTAATGCTCGGTTATTCCTGATGTGGAAAACATGTCCCAAATGTCACTGCTTACCTCACCATGCTCACTCCATTGGATCCGGCCTATAGGGTGCTGGTTCCTGCCAGGTCAGGTCTGGCAACTCCTCACTGCTTCTGAACTGTCTCTCCCTTACCCTGCCACTCAGTACAGTTCCTCAACTTTGCCTTTGATATTCAGGGCTCCTAGATTGTCATATATTATCAATTCACTTTTTGGGGGGGTCTTTGTTGTAGGAGGGACTACAGGAAGCATCTGACTACTCCAGCATCTTGGCCCCACCTCAGATAACCATAAAATTAAGAATTAAATGAGAGATACTATTTTGCAACTGACTTTTATTATATTCTGCCAGAGTTCTGGAAGCAGAAGAAATTGGAACTCAATAGTCGACACTGGAATTAAAGCACCAAATGCTCTCTCAGTGTTTGAGGAGATGCCGCAAACACTTATAAGCTTTCTTTTATGTTTTAGAATGTTGGTTCAGAAAATATTCTGGATTTTCATCTTTCACTTGTAGAAATTCTAGCTAGTTCGCTATTTCAAGTGAACATCCCAAGAGATTAAAAGCTATTTTTAATAGATGACAACCTCTTGTGGCATAATCTCACGATAGTACAATTTAAAGGGGCATTATCTTTGGGTCTGGTATCTTTTAGAGACAAAATCTATTTTAAAATTCTATCTATAAAACAGTTGCAGAAGATATGTAAACATAATATTATTTGTTTACTTTCTTTACCATTTAGAAATTACTGTTTTTAAAACCTAATTTCTTTTGTTGTTGTTGCTGTTGTTGCTAGGTGCCGTCATGTCTGTTCCGACTCACAGCAACACCATGCACAACAGAACGAAACACTGCCTGGTCCTGCGCCATCCTCACAGTTGTTCCTATGCTTGAGCCCGATGTTGCAACCACTGTGTCATTCCATTTCATTGAGAGTGTTTCTCTTTTTCCCTGCCCTCTACTTTACCAAGCAGGATGCCCTCCTCCAGGGACTGATTCCTCTTAATAACATGTCTAAAGTATGCGAGATGTAGTCTCATCATCTTTGCTTCTAAGGAACATTCTCGTTATAATTATTCATTCTTTTGGCTGTCCATCATATATTCAATATTCTTTGCCAACACTATAATTCAAAGGTGTCAATTCTTCCTTGATCTTCCTTATTTATTGTCCAGCTTTTGCATGGATATGAGGCGATTGAACACACCATGGCTTGGGTCAGGCATACCTTAGTCTTCAAGGTAACATCATTGCTTTTCAACACTTTAAAGAGATCTTTTGCAGCAGATTTTCCCAATGAAATGCATCTTTTGATGTCTTGACTGCTGCTTCCATGGGTGTTGATTGTGGATCCAAATAAAAGGATATCCTAGACAACCTCAATCTTATCTACATTTATCGTGTATCCAGTTGTGAGGATTTTTGTTTTCTTTATATTGAGGGGTAATTCACTGAAGGCTGTGATCATTGATCTTCATCAGTAAGTGCTTCAAGTTTCAGCTTACTTTCAGCAAGCAAGGTTGTGTAATCTGCATAACCTGGGTTGTTAATGAGTCTCCCTCAATCCTGATGCTCCATTCTTCTTCATATAGTCTAGCTTCTCAAGGTATTTGTTTAGCATACAGATAGAATAGGTGAAAGGATACAACCATGATGCACACTTTTCCTGACTTTAAACCATGCAGTATCCCTTGTTGTATTCAAATGACTGCCTCCTGATCCATGTACAGATTCCTCATGATTACAATTAAGTGTTCCAGAATTTCCATTCTTCACAGTGTTATCCGTAATTTGTTATGATCCACACAGGCGAATGCCTTAGCATAGTCAATAAAACCCAGGTAAACATCTTTCAGGTATTTTCTGCTTTCACCCAGCATCCATCTAACATCAGCATTGATAACCCTGGTTCCATGTCCTTTTCTAAATCCAGCTTGAATTTCTGGCAGTTCCCTGTTGGTATACTGGTGCAGCTGCTTTTGAATGATCTTCAGCAAAATTTTGCTTGTATGTGATATTAATGATATTATTTGACAATTTCTGCATTTGGTTGGATCATCTTTCTTGGGAGTAGGCATAAAATGAAGCTCTTCCTGTTGGTTGGTCAGGTAGATGTCTTCCAAATTTCTTGGCATAGATGAGTGTGCACTTCTCGCACTGCATCCGTTTGTGGAAATATCTCAATTGTTATTCCGCCAATTCCTGGAGCCTTATTTGTCACCAGTGCCTTCAGTGCAACTTGGACTTCTTCCTTCAGTAACATCAGTTCCTGATCATATGTTACCTCCTGAAATGGTTGAACATTGAACAATTCTTTTTGGTATAATGACCCTGTGTATTCCTTCCCCCATGTGTCTGTCAGTTTGTCATACTGTTGGAGCTTGTGGGTTGCTGTGATGCTGGAAGCTATGCCACCAGTATTCAAATACCAGCAGGGTCACCCATGGTGGACAGGTTTCAGCTGAGCTTCTGGACTATGATAGACCAGGAAGAAGGGCCCGGTGGTCTACTTCTGAAAACAATTAGCCAGTGAAAACCTTATGAAAAGCAGTGGAACATTGTCTGATATAGTGCCAGAAGATGAGCCTCTCAGATTGGAAGGCACTCAAAATATGACTGGGAAAGAGCCAACCTTAATGACATGGATGGAGTCAAGCTTTCAGGACCTTCATTTGCTGATGTGACAAGACTCAAAATGAGAAGAAACAGCTGCAAACATCCATTAATAATTGGAACTTGGAACATATGAATTATGAATCTAGGAAAATTGGAAATCATCAAAAATCAAACGGAACTCATAAGGTGGATATCCTAGGCACTAGTGAGCTGAAATGGACTGGTATTGGTCATTTTGAATCAGACGATCATATGGTCTACTATGCTAGGAATGACAACTTGAAGAGGAATGACATTGCATTCATCATCAAAAAGAACATTTCAAGATCTGTCCTGAAATACAATGCTGTCAGTGATAGAACCATATCCATACACTTACAAGGAAGACCAGTTAATATGACCATGATTCAAATTTATGCACCAACCTCTTAGGCCAAAGATGAAAAGATTGAAGTTTTTTACAAATTTCTGCAGTCTGAAATTGATGGAACATGTAATTCGGATGCACTGATAATTACTGGTGATTGGAATGTGAAAGTTGGAAACAAAGAAGAATGATCAGTAGTTGGCAAATATGGTCTTGGTGATAGAAATGTTGCTGGAGGTAGCATGAAAGAATTTTGCTAGACCAATGACTTCCTCATTGCAAATACCTTTTTTCACCAACATAAATGCTGACTATACAGACGAACCTCACCAGATGGAATACAGAAGAATCAAATTTACTACATCTGTGGAAAAAGACTATGGAAAAACTCAATATCACCAGTCAGAACAATGCCAGGGTCCAGCTGTGGAACAGACCATCAATTGCTTATATGCAAGTTCAAGTTGAAACTGAAGAAAATTAGAAGTCCATAAGCACCAAAGTATGACCTTGAGCATATCTCACCTGAATTTAGAGACCATCTCAAGAATAGAATTGGTGCACTAAAAACTAATGACTGAAGACCAGATGAGTTGTGGAATGACATCAAGGACATCATACTTGAGGAAAGCAAGAGGTCATTAAAATAGAGGAGAGAAAGAAAAGACCTAAATAAATGTCAGAAGAGACTCTGAAACTTGTTCTTCAACATTGAGCAGCTAATGCAAAAGGAAAAAATGATGAAGTAAAAGAGCTGAACAGAAGATTACAAAGGGTGGTTTGAGAAGACAAAGTAAATTAGTATGATGACATGGCAAAGACCTGGAGATAGAAAACCAAAAGGGAAGAATACACGCAGCATTTCTCAAGCTGGGAGAACTGAAGAAAAAATTCAAGCCTCAAGTTGCAATACTGAAGGATTCTACTGGGAAAATATTAAATTTTATTTTAGCCCCTGAACTAATTTTAGAAAGTATACATAGTTATACTTTCAAAGTTCATGAGCAAATAAAAATATACAAATTTTATTACAAGAAAAAGTTCTTTTAATTAGCCTTAGTTATAATCTCCCCACACTGCATGCTCCTATAATAAAAATCAAAGCATATCTAGATAATAACATTTCAAGTAGCTGCTCATTTTCTCTCGGTGAACATAACTGAAAATATCCAAGGTAGATCAACTGTGTTCAAAGGTGAAAAGGTGAAACCTTACTTGTGATGAAGATGGAAAGCAGTGTAGTCAGATGCCACTTGGACTGATTACTAGAAGCCCACTTTCATTATGGAGGTTCATATTCATTTGGGTGCAAGTCTTGGATCCCTTTGGATAAGCCATGGTCCAGCAAGATGCTATATTAACATCTCAGAAAAAGCAAAATAGTAACAATGATGATAATAATAATAAGCCATCACACAAAAAGCAATATGCCACACATAACAACAGAAACAAATAGATAAACCAACTAATAAATAAATAAGAACTAACACAGAAAATGCACTAAGCAGTCAGGAACACAAAGTAATTTTCCACATTAAATTATACATTTCCTTTGGCTCCCATAGCAATTTGTTGTTGTTGTTGGAAATTTCATAATGGTGTTGATTCCTAATGAATTTCTGGCTTGGTCGATTATTTTGGATGATGATGAGGAGTGGAAGGAGCACTTGAAAGAATATAGGTTTATATACTTGAATATACAAAAATGTGTTGTGATGCAGGGTCTCTAACTTAGAGTAGCATAAGTAATTATAGATTACTCCAGAGGGCATTTGAAAATCATGTATTTCAAATCCATGATAAGAGAGTATGTACTTTCTTAAAGGACAACATTTTCAGGTAAAGTTTCTACTACTCAGATTTCTACAGAGAAGTGTTTTGAAACCTGATGGCAGAAAATGTGCAAACTTGAGATATGTTCATTCTCTTGCTTCTCTATCTATAGAGACTGGGTAGTATGAGCTGCTTTCATATTTGGTTGAAATGCCTTGAGAAAGCAAATATTTTTAAGAGAGCTGCTTATCTGCTGCTTCTTTCAGGTACCTCAACCTCCTATAATAGTTTGGCTTTTAATTCTTTCAGCAGGATACTCCATTCTGATCCCTTTCCCAGTTCCTCCTAATCCTTTCAGTCCCAGGACACTAGCCATCTCAAAACACCAACCTTGCGAAAGACCTCTCTCGCTGTGTAGCTAAAATAATTGTTATTATGAGTATGTTCTGCTCTTACAAGAATCAGGAGGAGTTAGTCATCTATATTATGGTATACCTGAGAGTTTTAAAGCTGTACCAGAGAATCTGCCTAAAGTCACAGGCCACAATTTAAACAAATATGCACTATTTTTACTTGTTAAGAAATATATCATCATTGCAGAAAATGAAGAAATTAAGGACATTCAGGGTCAGCTTTTCCTGTGCCATCAAACCTAACTATTTTCAATTAAGGTATGATGGTACACATATTATCCATTTAGTCTTTCCCATGCTGTCTTTAAGATTTGAGGGAATCTTGTAATACACTATTTCTCAGCAGATGTGAGAAACTTCAGACTGGGCAAGCCTGGAACCTCTTTGGCAGTCCCTAGTAGAACCAGATCTTTACTCTGCAAATAGTCTCTGGAGCCTTATATGCATGTCTGAAAGACATGTTTAATCAGGTTAGATGAGGATATACAAATCATAGAATGTACATTTTTATAAAAACACCATGAAGAAAATTCTCCAAGATATACTGGACTCTTTGTTTTGTTATTACCATTTGACTTTGGAATCTGTAGTCAGTTTTGGGTTTTTTGTTGTTGCTAGCTGCCATCGAGTTAACCCCTGACTTGTGGTGACCCCACGCAGAACAGAATGAAACATTGCCTTGTACTGCACCATCCCCATGGTCGTCTGGAGACCAGATTGTTGTGATCCATGGGTTTTCATTGGCTGATTTTTGGAACTAGATTGCCAGGCCTTTCTTTCTAGTCCATCTTAGTCCAGAAGCCCCTCTGCAACCTGTTTAGTATTATTGCAACACACAAGCCTCTACTGACAGACAAATGGTGCCTGCACATGGAGCGCATTGGTCGGAAACTGAAATCGGGTCTTCCTCATGAAAAGTAAGAATTCTACTGCGAACCACCAACGTTCTCTCCAGTTTTGAGTTCTAGTTTTGGATAGCACATTTTAAGTCATTCACAAAGAGAAATCGATCACCCTATTAAAGCCTGTGATAGAATATTATAGTGACAGATGATAGGCAGCTTTCCTTTTCTTTACATTAACAACAATGGACTTCTGGTGCATAAAGAGTTTAAACTAGAAAGAAAAACTTTGTGACTAAGGAGTAAAACACTAAACTGGGTTTCTTGAGGCAGTCGTGAAAGCTTAAAACAAGATGATGTTTCCAAAAGTATTGAAACATCACTTACTGGTAAATTTTCAAAAATATGGGGACAAATATAGGATTAAGGTACCCTGGTTTTGTAATGGTTAAGTCTTGGCTGCTAACTGAAAGGTGGGCAGTTTGAACCCACCAGCTGCTCTGCATGAGAAAAAACCTGGAGATCTGCTCCCAGAAAAATTTCATCCTAGTAGATCCTACGGGGCAGTTCAACTCTGTCTTATAGGGTCACTATGAATCAAAATTAACTCGAGAGAATACAACAATATAGTTGCCAACTTTTAATTTTTTCCAAGTATTATGGTAAATTTAAAAATTATTTATTCAAAAAATAACTTATTGAAGGCTTATTCTCAGCCAAGTACTGGGCTAAAATCTGAGACTACAATGGCAAATTCTTTTCCCCATGACCTTGTAATTTGGTTTGGAAGAGGCATCAATCAAACACACGTGAATAAACATAAAGTTACAATTTGATTAGTTATCTAAACAAAGTGTATATGTAAAAAGAGTCTAATTGTGCTATTTTGAAGCTAAATTTGAAAAAAGAACCCATCATTACCACCTGCATGGCTAATAGTTATTAAGTGCTTATTATGTGCCAGGTACCACTCTGAGCATTTATACATATAACATCATTTGACCCCCACAGCAATTTTACGAAGTGTTATTATCCCTGTTACAAGGATGTAAAAACAAAGGCATAGAGAGATTACTTCGTTGCCCTTAGTTTTATGACCTACCAATGATAGACTCAAATTCTGACTGTCTGGCTCTTGAGTTTATGTTTTTACTACCAGAATGAGGAGAACTTTTATAATGTTCCATAAATTTAAATTTATGAAAAAGCTATACTATAGTCCTATATTTCTCTTTTAGTGGCAGAATGGTAAAAACTCAGGACCAGGGCTAGTCGTGGACCAGCAATGGAAAGCCAGTTTTTGAAGATTATTGATGAGAACACACAGGATTTCCTGCCTAAAGACAAGGAAGTGACTAGAATGCATTTAGAGGACAATTCTAGGCTTCTTAAAGTTTTAAATGCATCTTCAATGATATTATATGAAACCTTAATCTCTTCAAGGTATTGGATTTTGTGTCTCATTAATTTATTGTAAGCAAACTAAAAATCAAATGCCCAAAAGCACAAGATACAAGTGGGAAGAAATGTAGAGCATCTCATGGTGCTTCCATTCCAAAGGCAATTTGGAATTTCCTTTGTTTAAAAAAGTATTCATTTGTTTGTTAAAGAGCAACTAAGCATTCAATTTAAAAGAAAATGTTTCATTTCACCTGCAGGTTTCCCTTACTTTGAATATGGTTACAAAGATGAGAACCCATTGCCTTTGAATAGATTCTGACTCATAGTGAGATGAGAGGATCCTAGAAATAAGAAAAACCTCCAACACTTTGCAATAAACATTTAATTTGACTTTAATGGGAATTGTTACTGTGAAGGAAATGAAAATTGATCCCCAAATTCCTGAGGACTAAGAACAATCTGAGAAAGAGACATTCCATTTCTATTGATCTGGGCTGGAAAAATCCCCAGCAAAGAGCCTTCCTTCAGTAATCTCAACTTTATCAGACCGTTTCAAGGGCCCAGCACTTGTCAGTACCAGCAAGGAGGACAATAGTGTGTTATCAAAGCAACTGGGAAACCCACTGGTATCTCACCACAGAGGAAATCAATTTTTAAACTGACATCAACAAGCCTTCTCCAAGCCTTGTTTTGCAGATAACTTACATAAATGGCTGCCTTTTCCATTTGAGGATTGGCTGCCTAAAGTAGTGATGAGATGGCCAAAGATGAGGACTAGAGGCCCAAAGTCAAGGCTTACAAGGAGTAACAACAGCAGAGAATGTTCCCTGTGCTTTTGCCCCATGCAGTGCAGGCTCCTCAAGCAGAGCCCCAGAAGGTGGGCTGGGAGGTCAGATGTACCATACTGTCATGGTTCCTTTCTGTACTTGTGTTTGTAATGGACTATAAACCATGAGGACGCAATAAAGGGCTGGGGCCATGATTCCAATTGGCTGTGTAGTGCTATTTCACGGAGGGGCAAGTCCAACTGTAATGAATTCAGATGACATAATGATTTCAGTTCCGTTGCATTGCTCTGCTCCCTGGGAACCTGTGGAAGATAAGTGAGGGGGCACCTAACATAAATCTAGACATACATACGTACAACAAGAAAATCACTGGTGAAGCTTTAAATCAGTGCAGAATTCTAGGCCAATAGAAATGTTGATCACACTATTTGGTGAAAATATTAATTATCCAGGAAGAGTTGCTAAAATGTATTTCTAAAAAAAAAGATGAAACTGCTCAAATATCTTTGTGCTTATTTGTATCTGCATGAGTATAAAATGTCATTGACTCTTCATCTTTAATACCTAAGGGATTTATAAGCATATTGCTTCAATAAAACTCGGTTCATCTGTACTGTACATGGCTCAGATATGCATATTTAATTACTCTGAAAGTAATTTACTTGTACAGATGGTGGTATTAGAGGGTCTTATATCAATTTAAATTACTTGCATTGGAAAAAAAAGTGTTCGTTGGCTATGATTTCCAAGTAAAAATTTAACTTGGATAACATATGGAATATACCTGCCTGTAGTAATTATAGATAATCCCACACATGCAAAAAATAAACATTATTGTAAAATTTTGAAACAACTCATGGGAAGTACTATTATAATGAGATAATTCAAAAATTGTTCAGATGCAAAGCTCAGGGTGTTGTAAACCCTAAAGTTGCTGCCAAAGTATGTAAATGAGTTTAGAGTAAAGCACGGCGGGGCTAACTTGCAGCCGAACGCAGTGGGCAGCCTTCTCACCAGACCACTGCTACCTGGTTCATATGTACAGTAAGTCATAGCAAGCTCCTTCCCCTTGCATGATATTTTAAAGAAATTAGGAGATAATATGTGAGCCATATACCTTGGGAGACCTCAGAGAATCAGAGGGACCTGTGTGCTCCTCCCTTAGAAGGGACTTGGGTCATCTGGCACGCTGCCTGCCGCCGCATCGCAGCTTGGTGCTTTCTGACGTGCAGCATTCATCCGGTTGAAACAAGCACCCAAATAAAAATCATCACTTTCAAAGGCAAGCCAGTCACAAAGAAAGACAAATGGCTTGTAGCATATTGTATTGATTACCACACAGTTAGCTGGGTATTAAAAATGGGGAAAATATAAATGCTTTTGCAAAAGATATTGTTTCTTATTATGAGATTGTAAAAAGTGCCCATATGTTTGTTCATTCTTCTCTGCAAGTACTTCTTTATTAAAACACTGCATCTCAGAGGCAGCACATGCACCAGCCACTACTCCGGTTGCTATGGTAAATAGTCATGTTTTATTGAAGAGTAAATGGGCGCCACCCACATGAATGGCTCCCAGGTGGCCTCGGCATAAGCTTGTGCTTCTGCCCCATTTTTTCAACCAGTCTTTTTTTTTTTTTAAATAAATATGAATTTTCCCTTTATTTAGAGTAAGACAATCTTTCTGCTGCCATCTCTCCAATCTATCTTTTAAAATGACTCTATTCATTATGGACTATGAAGAAAAAAGACCCCATTTGATAAACGGGGGTTAGCGGAAAGAAATCCCACAAGTGTGTGCCACATTGCAAACTTAAAAATATTATTTTAATATCTTATATGTATCACTGTAGCTTATAATGCTAATCTGTATACCTGATTTTATTTAATCTTGCTTTATTAGTCAAGTCACATCAGCCCTAAGAATCTTTGTGACTACATAACCGTATGCAAACGAAATGAACATATACTGTAATACTTTGGGAATTATATTGCAGGATTCGTTTTCAATACTGAGCCTAGAATACAGATCAAAAAATATTTTGGTGGTGCGTGCATGCTTGAGATTCCATTATAAAAGATCTCTGTAATGTGAAACCATACCCACAGAGCAATTTTTCAAACCAGCTAGACTGCGTATCTTTGGTATTTGTATAGGCAGAAAACTATTTGTCACATGGTGGCCCTCTGACTGACTGCCAATCTGGCAACCTTGAATAAAAGTGAGATTTGAATGAGGTCATTTCTCACCTCAAGTGACAACTGGTGCGGGTATTACCAAAAAACGCTCTACCAAAAATGTTTTACTAAAAACCTTTGGTTTATGAAAACAAAATCTCTGATGAGACTGAAAAAAAAAAATCTCTTGGACTAAAAAACCTGCAACTCATCAACAGTAACCTGTTTTTTCAACAAACCCAGCCAATAATTCTGACTGCTGCTATTTTTATATTTTTGCTTTATCTGCCTCAAATGTAGCCTGAAAATGACTAGGCTAGATACCTTGCTGGGGCCACATACCTGTGACTCAGTGCACAAGTTTTCCTATCATTTGGGGTTAGCAGAATTGTTATTTTCTCACCAAGACTGAAAACTACTACCATTTCATGAAGAAGAAAAACACAGGGCAAGGTGAAAAGAGAAGATAATGGCGAGCAGGGGACTGAGAAGAGTGCTTCTTAATTATGCTGTAGGTTGTCTCTAATGGATCCTATCCCTAGCCTGCGCTGTGCAAAATAACCGGCCCGCGGTGACTCCTACAGATGACTCAGCAGTGGCACACAGATAAGACAGCCATGCCTCTGAGACGTACAGGAGGTGTCTGCTTTTATTTTTAAGAAGAAAAGACAGAGATGAGGAAGAAAAGTTTGACCAACATATTCAAGGTTTTTAAAAATCTCACTCTTGTTTATTACATATTCTCGGTTGTAAGAGGGTCCCTCCACCCCCCCCATATAATTCTTTTTATTGATTTTTATATTAAAGCAGTTGAAAGCAATGCAATATCATTTGCTGGTATAATAGAGTCATAGAAGCATGACAGCAGACATCTCACTGATGAAAATAACTTGTAAACACTATACAAATTAGCCTCTTAATGCAGCCAATAAAAGAAAATAAAGGAACACTTGCAGATGTAAAATTAACAATACATTAGAGCTCAGAGTTTACTGTAGTTTTTTTTTCTTTCCTTTTTTATTATAAATGACCATCACTAAAATGATCTTAAATACCCCATTAAGGAAAACTTACTTGCTAATAGGTGAAGACTAATGAGGCAATAAAAGCGTAATTGGAGAACTTGCTATTTCAACCACAGAAAATTATACTAGTGTGCACAACCAAGTACCAGGGTCTATTAAAAAAAAATTCTTAACCCTTAAAGGTGAAAAATGTATGTACACTTCATTCATTATTCATTCGTTCAAATTTGGTTTATTACTTTCTATGTATAAATGCTAAATACTATGGAGAAAAAAATTAGGACTAATCAGTGGAGTTATAGCAGTATGAGAAATAGGATCCTTTATTTGCCATGTAGAATGAACTTCTTCTCAAAGACTGACAAAAGTATGAGAGACCCTGGCTTTTGAAAGAGAACTCAAAATGGTAAAGAGAATTCACCCATGAAAATAAACCTGAATAGAACAAGGGAATGCCATCATGACTGCCCGTGTTTAACTTTTTATGTACTTCCTCCCCCTGTGACCTCATGTTTCCCAAGGACTTAGACTCACACACGCCTTAGAAGGATTTAATGCTTCTTGTTCCATTAGCTAGATCTTCAACTCTGCTCTCACCAAAGGAGCAAGCATGTAGTTTTGCATGTGGTTAATAAAATCTTCAGTATTCAATTCCTGACCCTCCCCTGATTTTCAGCTTCATTACCCTCACATTTTGCTGACAGGTGGTAGTGGTTTGCCCTGAAATGCCATTGAGATAAAATAAATGAAAACAAATGTAATTCAGGATACAATGTGATAAGTGTTGCTCGAGACATAAACAGAACTTTATGGATTTAAGCTGGAAAATGCCACTCTCAGGGAAGACTTGATTCAAG
This sequence comes from Elephas maximus indicus, assembly GCF_024166365.1. NCBI lineage: Eukaryota > Metazoa > Chordata > Mammalia > Proboscidea > Elephantidae > Elephas > Elephas maximus. The sequence goes on from NC_064821.1 coordinate 144,635,776, forward strand.
ACAATGAATCGGAACATAAATCCATGAATCCCAAAATGTGTTAGCAAAAAGCTGCTACATAATATTTAGGGGAAAATCTTTTATGAGCATAACAGAGAATTCTGATTCTTACAAAACTCTTCGATAACAAAAGAATGGTATCTATACATAACTATGTCCGAGAATATACTTATAGAGAATTCTCACATTCTGTTTAGAGGAATTCAGAAATGCGGAGATTGGCTTTACAAAGGAGTAAGCCAATTATTTCAGCTTGAGTGGCTTCTTATATGAAGTTAAGATTCTTAATCAATTTGAAATTAACTCTGCTAGTACTGGATCTGGAGGAGTTATGGGCTGTATTTATAGTTGCAGTTCAAATTAAGGGAGAAAAAACCCAGTATGTTCTTATGTATCTAGATGTAATCCTGATTTTTACCAATTACAGGTTTCCTGGGAATACCCAAAACCCAAAACCAAACCCGCTGCCATCGAGTCGATTCCGACTCATAGTGACACTATAGGACAGAGTAGAACTGCCCCATAGAGTTTCCAAGGAGCACCTGGCGGATCTGAACTGCCAACATCTTGGTTAGCAGCCGTAGCACTTAACCACTACGCCACCAGGGTTTCCTTCCTGGGAATAGGGGTGCAGAAATCTTTGTTTTTAAATCACTGTGGGTGATTCTGAATCTTGAGGTTCATGGGTCTCCTATTAAGAAGTAATGGTTCAAAGTCTCTCTTTCTCTGCCCCTGGGACTAGGCTGGTTGGATGGGGGCAGAGGAAAGGAATGGTAGTCACTGGCTTACCTGATCTGAGTAGAGGATCCTGTGGAAATATCCTACCAAATGGAGAGAACTTATACCAGGAGTGGAAAAGAATGAAGTTTGGGGATAGGGCTCAAGGTAATAAATAGCCATAAGAGCCAGACATGTGAGGCAGAGGAAGAAATGGAGAGCCAGATCAGTGATGGTTGGCGAAGGGTAAATGAACAGATTGGAGCAAAGGAGAAGGTGAGATGTAGCAGTGCTGAGGTCAGACAACTCTCCCTTTTATACAGCCCCTAGCATGTCTGAGGGTTCCAAGAATGAAGTGGGTCTAGGACTAGGGAGGCCAGTTCCTACGTATTGTTCATAAATAAGGGGTAGAGATGTTGAGGAAGTCTTTTTATAGAATTTAGTTAGCTTAGCAGAGATCTGAATAAATCATTGAATCAGATAAACACTGAAATGTCAAGGTCATATTGGACTTGATGAAAACTAGATTGAATGACTGAAACATTCATTTAGTCATTCACTCAACAATCATCCAACATGTTTAGCACACATTCTAGGCACGATGCTAGAATGCAGGGCTTAAGCAGAGAAAAAGATTGGCAAATGAATACCTTTTCACTGAAGTCTACTTTGTCTTGATTTGTTTTTAAGTTTGATTATAATAAAGCCAACTGAGTGCAATAAGAGACAGTTCCATTTTGGAATCACATTAACAAAATATTTTTAAACAGTAAACAAGTAGTTTAATTCAAATTCAATTGCCAAAAGAGTCAGTTGCCAAATGAGTCAATTATCAATTAACTTTGAAAATAGAAGAAATGAGTAGCATGGGATATTGATATAGACATTCCTCACATAGTTTTTTTTTTTTTTCATCTCTCAACAAAAATAAGTGGTGAAATCATTGCATTGGAGTATTAACATCTATATGATTAGCAAGACATAGAACATCCAATATTGTGAAGTGATCAAAACCTAAAATCATGAAGTGATCAAAAGACAGGAAGCAGGAAGATAAAGACCTGGATTATCTTGTAGGGTGGCGTTCTAGGTTATGCCTAAATGGTGTTTACTGCTGATAGAAAGACCCTTGTGGCCATGTCTCGTAACCTATCTGGATTAGACATACCAGGAGACTATTGGCTTAAGGGGCTGAAAAGCCTGGTAGGGACCATCACATCCTTGGGGAAGAGGCAGTCAGGCATCCTAGACTTGCCCAATTACTGACATGTCAGTTGTCAGAGGGATTCTTAGTACATCGGCGTCTCTGTCATTCAGGTTATTTCATATCGGGGAGCCTAGAGAGGACGGTTGTGAATAAAAACTGAAAGATCTATGTTCCCTAGAAATTCTGTCATAAATATGAAGCAAAGCTTGGGAGCCTGTTTCAACAAGGTATTCCATTTAAAAAAGAAAGAAGCATTCTTCTCTATTTTGCCATAGACTACACTGAAGCTTCAGCTCTAGAAACACTCCACTATATGAACAGCATCAGCAGAAGAGGTGGAAATGGTACCAGAGGATAAAGCAGGAAAGTAGGATTTAGCCAGCCTTGCTGTTCAGGTTTGGATAGTAGAGGGTGGGACAGTATCTATAGAAGTGTCACTCAGAGGGATAGCAGCAGTGCCTATCAGAGACCATATTATGGTTAATGGATCTTATCTCTCAGCATATGTGAGATGCCCTTGGGAATATCCAGAAGTTTTTAAGTGGTTGGGAAAATGTTTATGATGCCTGAAGGTTCTGTAATAGTGGGTGGGAACAAGAAAAGGCAAGCCTTGTATGGGTTATTACAGTCAAAATTCACCACTTGTCTGTCAGTTTGTTGTACTGTGGTGGGTTCTGTGTTGCAGTGATGCTGGAAGCTATGCCCATTGGTATTCAAATACCAGAAGGGTCAGCCATGGTGGACAGATTTCAGCAGAGATTCCAGGCTAAAACGGACTGGGAAAAAGGACCTGGTGATCTACTTAAAAAAAAATGGTGAGTGAAAACCTCATGAATAGTGGTGGAACACTGTATGATATAGTGCCGGAAAATGAGCCCCTCAGGTTGGAAGGCACTCGAAATATGACTGGGGAAGTGCTTCCTCCTCAAAGTAGAGCCAACTTTAATGACCTAGCTGGAGTAAAGTTTTCAGGACCTTCATTTGCTGACATGGCATGACTCAAAGTGAGAAGAAATAGCTACAAACATTCATTAATAACTGGAACATGGAATTTACAAAGTATGAATCTAGGAAAATTAGAAGTGGTCAAAAATGAAATGGAATGCATAAAGATCGATATCCTAGGCATTAGTGAGCTGAAGTGGACTGATATTTGCCATTTTGAATTGGACAATCATATGGTCTACTGTGCTAGTGATGACAAACTGAAGAATGACATCACATTCATCATCAAAAAGAACAATGTGAGATCTATCCTGAAGTATAGCACTGTCAGTGATAGAGTAATATCCATACGACTACAAGGATACAACTATAATTCAAATTTATAGGCAAAACACTTACGCTGGATATGAAGAAATTGAAGATTTTTACCAACTTCTGCAGTTTGAAATTGATCAAACATGTAATCAAGATGCTTTAATAATTACTGGGGAATGGAATGCGAAAGTTAGAAACAAAGAAAAAGGATTGGCAGTTGTAAAATATGGTCTTGTTGACAGAAATGACACTACAGATTACATGATTGAATTTTGCAAGACCAAAGACTAATTCATTGTAAATACTTTTTTTTTTTCAAACGTAATGGGTAACCATACAAGTGGACCTTGCCAGACGGAATACATAGGAATCAAATCGACTACGTCTGTGGAAAGAGATAATGGAGAAAGAAGCTCAATATCATCAGCCCCCCGTAGTTGTAGAGGGGTATGCCAGATGAACCACATGTTTGGATGTGGATCATAAAGAAGAGAGAGGTGTTCATCCCCAATGGGATAAAAAAGTCTGAGAACAAGTTTTATTATTCCTCAAGTCTTCGAATTTGAACTTAAAGTATTGAATATGCAATGAAGATGAGTCATTATATTTCTAGTCATCATTCTAGTATCAGCAATGTTTTTATTTTTCTTTATTTAAATTAAGTTGCTTTCTCTATAAGGAGTCACAGTAGGTAACACAAATCTCTGAATCCTTGTCTAAGAGCTATTATTCTTGTCAAATTTAGCAAGAGAAATGGTACATCTTTCTCTGGCCTCTCAAAATATCTTTTTTTTTTCTTTGATATGAAAATAATGCATATGGCTGTAGAAAATTTTGAGAATAAAAATAAGTACAATAAATTAGAAAAAAAACCTGTAATAATCACAGCTGTTAATATTTTAGTGTATTTTCTTCCCAGTCTATTTTTTATGCTATGATTAGTGTTAGAAAACATTTGAGGAATGTATACAAATACAGACATCCCAATTTGGGAGAGCTATATAAATTATTTTCGCTTAAAATATAAATATATCCACATCTACTACGTGTCCTTCAGAATGTAATTTTTAATTACTTCTTAGAATTTAGAATTGCTTTATATAATTTATTTAACCAATCTCCAGTCTTTGGTCATTTAGGTTATTTCTAATTTGTTGTATATAAACTTTTACTATATCCACTATCATTTCCTTATGATAAAATTGCAGAGTAAAGGGTTTGAGGTAATTTAAGGGCTTTGACACAAATTGTTAAATCACATTTCAGCTGAGTAAAAGAGTCACTATTCCCTGAGTATTTCTCAACACTGGATAATATTACTAAAATTAAAAAAAAAATTAAAATGAGGTTGTTATCATAATGCTATCTTGATTAGCATCTTTATTACTACTGAGATTGAATAGCTTAAATATGCTTATTAGCCATTTGTATTCATTTTAAAGTAGGTGCCTATTGAGGAACGTGGGTTTTATTGATTTCTAAGAGCTCTTTAAATGTTAAAGATATTAAGCTTTTACTTGTTTTATATGAAGTCTTACTTAGAATCACACAATCTGCAGTTCTACCCATCAAGGGAAGTAGCATAGTCTGTTTATATTTTGACATTTATATCAGGTAGATTATTTTAGAAAACAATTTATAAAAACAGGAAAAAAAATTTATTTGAGAATAAGATAGATACCACAATTCTCCTGAATAAACAAGATCTTAAAATTGTCCTACTAGAGGTTTTAAGACCAGTCTTTTAAGCTATAAATAACAATAAACAGGATAAGGCACTTCATAAACCTGCTAGCAATCAGAATACAAATCAGAGGATGAGAGATTGCATCGTCAGGAAAACAGTGGCTGGGTTTCTGATTGCCACACCACATTTCATACAAAACGGTGGGAAAATATGACTGAGCACACTGGGAATTTACACAACTAGAAAAAAAAACAGAGTTTTTGTGGAGATAGAATTTATTTTTCTTTCAGACATTTGATCAAACTATATTGGCCTGGAAAGAAAGTCATTGGTTAAAAATAAATGATTATAAATAGTTTTTGTTAGAACATATTCAGTGATGAACTTCTGATATTTTTTAACAGTCTACATCTAGCTGTAAGTCCATACAGTTGGTTCTTGCTTTGTCTTTCGGCTTGCATAACTTATTAAATGACTCTTTAGACACTGATAACCAAGCCAAACCAAACCAAACCCACTGCCCTTGGGTCGATTCCGACTCATAGCAACCTTATAAGACGGAGTAGAACTGCCCCATAGGGTTTCCAAGGAGTGGCTGGTGGATTCAAACTGCCAACCTTTTGGTTAGCAGCTGAGTCTTTAACTACTGCACCATCAGGGCTCCACTAATACTTGTGCAAATTTCACTTGTAGGAACAAAATATTTCAGCAGAAAATCAGAATCTAAACAATATTCCAGAAATCAATATCAGTCAGCATTTATTTTATTCAGCCTGAAAACTGGCATTAACCATTTTTAGCTTTTATCATTACTCTCTTTGATTATTTTCTTCATTAAAAAAAAAATCAAAAAATAAAGAAACTCTTGGTACAAGAACAATGCCTTACAGGTAGATGAGATTCTTCCCCATGCTCTTGTTTTTGAGTCTACTTCAGGCTCTTAGTTAAAAATATTCACCCAGTATGGTTACACAAACTGTCTAATACCCATACTGTGAGATATTCTTAGTGATAAAAATGAATGAACTATTGATACACAAAACAACTTAGATGGATTGCAAAAGCATTCAATTTCCTGGTTTTGATATTGTAGGATAGTTACATAAGATGTAACCATTGGGAGAGACAGTATACATGATTTTTCTGTACTAACTTTGTAACTTCCCATGAATCTCTAATTACTCCAAAAGAAAAAAAAAAATTAAAGATCCACCTAAATGGGAGAGGAAATAGGAAAGAACCTTTCTGTAGGTTCAAGAGTGAGTGGACAACTTTTACCAACAAAAACTACAGGCAAAAAGCATCTACTTTCCCTACAAAAGTAAATGTCTATAATTCTCATTTTTAAGGTTTAGGAAAAAGCACGTGTGTGTGTATCAAATATATTTGTATAAATAATTTTTCTTGGGAAATTTATAATGTATACTTTTTGACATGTTGTAGTTGTTATTAGGTGTCATCAAGACTGTTATGACTTTATATGACAAAACAAAATCTTGTACACTCCTATGCCATCCTCACAATCATTGCTGTTTGAGCCCATTTTTGCAGCACTGTGCAAAACTACCTCACTGAGGGGCTCCCTCTTTGTCATTGACCCTCTAATGTAAGAAGCATGATGCCTTTCTCCAGCAATTTGTCCCTCCTGATGACATGTCCAAATTAAGTGAGATGACGTTTCACCATCCTTGCTCCTAAAGAGCTTTCTGGTTGTACTTCCTCCAAAACAACTTTGTTCATCCTTCTGGCAGGCCATGGTATATTCAATATTCTTTACCAATGGCATCAATTCTTCTGTCTGCCTTTTTCATTGTCCAGCTTTTGCCTGCATATGAGGCGATTGAAAAGACTATGGCTGGGGTCAGGAGCACCTTAATCACCAAAGTGACATCTTTGGTTTTTAACACTCTAAAGAGGTTGTTTACAGCAGATTTTCCCAATGCAACATGCCGTTTGATTTCTTGACTGCTGCTTCCGCGGGTGTTGATTGTTGATCCATGAAGAATGCAAGTTCTCGACAACTTCAGTTCATTTACTGTCATCATGTTGTGTGCTGGTCCGGTTAACAAGACTTTCCGTTTTCTTTATGTTCACATATTATCCATACTGAAGGCTGTAGTCTTTTACCTTTATTAATAAGTGCTTTAAGTCATGTATTTTCCTTTTCGGCAAGCAAGGTTTTGTCATATGCATATCTCGGGTTATTAATGAGTCTTCCTCCAATCCTAATGCCTTATTCTTCTTCATATAGTCCAGCTTCTAGGATTATTTGTTCAGCATATAGGCTGAATAAGTGAAAGAATGCAACCCTGCCACACACCTTTTTCCATTATAAACCAAGCAGTATCCCTTTGTTCTGCCTCTTCGTCTATGTACAGGTTCTGCATGAGCACAATTAAGTGTTCTGGAATCCCCATTCATTGAGATGGTATTCATAGTTTGTTATTATCCACATAGTTGAATGCCCTTGCATAGTCTATAAAACACTAGTAAGCATCTTTCTGGTGTTCTCTGCTTTCAGCCAGGATCCATATGACATCAGCAATTATACTTCTCATGGGTATTATATTTTATATGTTATGTATTTATTTTCACGTATTATAAACATTCTTAGCAAATATATAATAAACACTCTTGTATGTATATATTATCGTTACCAATAAAAATAATTGCAACAGGATTATTCTGTCATCCTGTGGAATGTGATCTGTTGTTAAGTATGTCTTTCCCACTGTAAAGAAGAAGTAGAAGGGGACACAAACCAAAGATGCCCCTGAGTAGATCAAAGTAAATACCATTAGATGAAACCCCTAAACAAACAGATAGTGAAGAAATCAAAAAGTCACATTCTGCAAATAGCACAGGTTAAGTATGCTCCTTCTATTATGGTAGCTGAAATTTTCTGCACCCATTTATAAAATTGTTTATTTCTAGCACCCAAAATTTAAGTTATATTTAGTCAACTGAAAATTGCTTAATGACTCTAATTTTAGGAGATAATAGTAGAATTGCATATAATAGAAAAGATAAATAAATAAAAGTAAAGGAACTAAACATTTGACAAATACAGAATGTATAAACAATGGTCTATCTATTAAAATACAATGTACGACATTTGTAGAAACATAAGAAAATAATGAATGAAAACAAACAGGATATGTATGTAATCATGTCAACTTCATAAAAATATGTTTTAAAAAGTGGAATGGTATACTCTCCAGAGTATTAACTGGAGGAAATATAAATTGGTGGAAATATAAATTGCTTTTTCTTCTCTCTACATACTAGTCTCCAAATTTCCTGCAATGATGATTTATTACTTTTATTATTAGAAAAAATCTTGTTTGAAACTGCTAATTATCATTGTGGTAGGCAACCTATAAGATGGTACGTGATGATCCCTACCTCCTGGAATTCACACTCTTGTGAAATTTACTTTTGTCACATGTGTGCTGGAACTAGTGACTTGAATTAAAAAAAAAAAAATAGACTATGGCAAAAGTGATGAGATGTTACTTCCAGGATTAGGTTGTAAAAAGACTGCTTTTTGTCTTGGGTTCTCTCTCACTTTGTTCACTAGCTCTAAGAGAAGCCAGCTGCCATGTTGAAAACTGTCCTATGGAGTGGCCTGCATGGTGAGACTTCGATATCTCCAGAAAACAGCCAGCATGAACCTGAAGCCTGACAACACCCATGTGAGTGCGTTTGGAACTGGAGTCTTCTCCAGTTGATCCTTGAGATGTCCGCAGTCCTGGCGGCATCTTAATTGCATCTCTGTGAGAGATCATGACCCAGAGCATCCAGCTAAGTTGTACCAGGATTCTTTAGCCACAGAAGCTGAGATAATAAATGCTTGTTATTTTAAGTTGCTAACTGTTGGGATAATATGTTATGCAGCTATATATAGATAATACCACCACATACAGTCAATATCAAGAATGAGCATTTATTGTATATCTATTCTAAGATCTGTAAAAGGCATACAGGTTTTTTTTTTTCACTCAAAAGTGTACTTGATTTTCACCTCTAGCTGTATTTATTCATGATATAATATTGTTTTTAGCTTTTTACTCTGTCATAATTCTTGAGCCAAAGAGTATGTGTTTTTTTTTTTTTCATTATTGTTAATACTTCGGAATTAGTTTTGTTTTTAATAGGATGTGGGTCTTTCCCCATTAATTGTTTTAATATGTAATGACAATGTTTTAGAAAAAGTTAACTACATTCTTTTTCAATAACTCCCCATATTCATCCTGTCCCCCAGACCCTGGAAACCACTAATCTAATTTTGTCTCTGTGTGATGCCTAGTCTAGATATCTCATACGTTTGCATTTATGAACTCAAAAGCCCAAAATAAATAAGACATGTTCACGCTGTCAGGGAACTTATAGTCTGGTATGTACAGGGGGCAGAGGTGGAGACACATGGGTGGATAATTACAATGAAATTGAAGTACAATAATAGAGACATGAATAAAGTGCCATGGGATCACAATGAAAGGAGGGATCAACTTTACCGTAGTAAATTAGAAAAGAATACATAAATGATGCTACATTTGAGTTAGATCTTGCAGGATGACATGTGAATGAGAGGCTAGGAATAGGTGAAGGGTAACACCAGATTTAAGGAACAGTATATGCAAAAACAGAATTGTTATTGTGATCTCCATGTTGGGAAGCAGCAGATGATGGGGCATGCCCAGGGTTTGGAGAATGTAAGATGAATCTAGTAGAGTGGATTTCAGCCAGATTATGAAAAGTATTAGGGGTCAAATAAAAAAATTAAGATATTATATTGTAGATATTAAGACATCATGAAGTCTTTTAATAAAGAGAGTGTTCTAATTTATACTATATAAAGATAATTCTGGCATAAAGTGGAAGATTGAGTATAAAGGGAGCAGCCATAAACACTAGTTAGGAGGCAATTAAAATAATCCACTAAGCTGCTATTGCTTTAAAACACTCTGTAGAAAATATTACATGTATTTAATCTTAATTATTTTACATTTTTTGCAATTAAAAAAAAAGTTGCTGTTGAGTTGATTTCAACTTATGGTGATCCCATGTGTGTTAGAGTAGAACTATACTCCATTGGGTTTTTAATAGCTGTGAACTTCTGGAATTAGATCTCCAGGCTGTTATTCTGAGTTGCCTATGGGTATACATGAACGTCCAACCTTTTGGTTAGCAGCCAAGCCTGTTAACCATTTGCACCACCCAGGAACTTATAGCAATAATTTTGTCTATTTCACTTTATGAAGAAATGGAGGCTCAGAGAAATTAAGTGACTTCCCCAGCTCATGCAGCAACTGAGTGGTAGCGTGATTCAGAGGAATATAAACATCAAAAAGGAATCAAATGGAAATTATAGAACCAGAAAATGCAATATCTGAAAATAGAAAAATTCACTGAATAACTTAAATAGCAGAATAAAGATAACAAAGGAGCATAGTTGGTGAAATTAAAAATAAATCAATACTTTTTTTCATTCTGAAGAACAGAGAAAGAGATTGAAAAATATTAACAGAAACTCAGGGACCCGTGGAAAATAATTGAAAGGTCTAACATACATGTAATTGGAGTCCCAGAGGGAAGAAAGGGTATGAGGCAGAAAAAAAAAAAAAAAAACAGAAATAATGGCCAAGTTTTTCCTAATTTGGTAAGTGATGTAAACAGGATAAATACAAAGAAAATATTATCTAAGCATATTATAGTCAAGCTGAAAACCAAAAACAAAAAGAAAAATTTGAAAGAAGTCACAGAAAATGAAATGTATTTAGGGAGAAATGATACAAATGAATCGTAAGAAAAAATGAAGGCTAGGAAACAGTGGGATACATTTTTTTTTTTTTTTTAAGCTGCTAAAACCACTAAGAAAGAGGCCATCTTCTATTTCCTGGGGATGGTGATGGTAGGATACAGTGGACATGGCAGTGTCCTTTTTACTGCCACATGTGGAAAGCTTGTCTGCAAATTAAAATATATAGAGAAAGGCAGAACAGAGATATGTTAAACAGATTCTGAATGGCATTAGTTGGGTGATTATATCAAACATACTTTTCGTTTATTGAGACAATGCATTTCCTTTTCAGTTTAAAACATTTTGAGTTAGGTTCCAGCATTTACAAAGCTATGTTATTATATTTTTTAATCATCTTTTTAGATGTAGTACAAGCATTACCCCCTCTTAGAAGTCTTTCTTGTCCTCACCCTTTAATCTCTGAGAAAGAATTAGGTACTCATTTTTCTCTGTATCTTGTTAGCTAGTGTCCCTTCATTGTTGCACTAATAGCATGGTATTTTTTTTTTTTAATAGACTGTAATCTCATTGATAGTAGGTATTGATATATTTCTTTGAATCCAGGGAAGAGTTACAGCACATTCAAACCAAAACCCAGTTGATTCTGATTCATAGTGACCCTATAGGGAAGAGTAGAACTACCCAATAGCATTTCCAAAGCTGTAATCTTTATGGAAAAAAAAAATTTTTTTTTTTTTTTAATCTTTATGGAAGTAGTCTGCCGCATCTTTCTCTTGTGGAACAGCTGGTGGGTTCAAACTGCCAACCTTTTGGTTATCATCCAACTGCTTTAACCACTGTACCACCAGAGCTCCTCTATGGTGCATAAAAAAATAAATTAATAAACCCATTACCATGGAGCTGATTTCAACTGAGAGTGACCCTATAGGACAGAGTAGAACTGCCCCATAGGGTTTCCACGATGCATAGTGAACCTTAGACGTTTGTTTTTTGTCTTCTGTTTTTTTAATTAGACATTTTCTTAGCTGACTCAACAAGGTTTATTGATTGAATCAGTTAAGATTCTTTTGGTTGAAAATATCAGAAACCCCAAATCAAATCAAAGGGGCTCAAATATTCAAAAGAAGTTATTGGCTTATAATAATAGCACTGAAAAAATCCAGAGGGAGGGTATCTTAATCAACGTGCACTACAGGGAATGAAGAAGAAAGTATATTGAGAAACCTATGAAGTATCCTCATTAGCAACTGAAATTTTGATAGAATTAATATATGTGTTCCACACCTTAATCTTCATGGAAATGTTGTGAAAGAAAGAATCCTTACACTTTTCTCATATTTCCCAAAGTCTAATGGACACAGGTTAAAAAAGCCATAAATATTGTTGTATGAAGAGAAAAACAGTATATGATCTATGATAAATGAATACAGTAATTTTTTCTTTCCTTATGATTCAGAAAGCTTTACTGATCTCAAAGAGCATATTTCATTTTCAGGTTCATATAATGATGATAAAATGGAGAATTATACTTAGTATGTATTGAGAACTTAGTGTTAAACAGTGTAATAGGAGTTTAACCTGTATAATTTTTCATTCTTGAGCAACTGTGAAGATAATTACAGCAACCTTAGAAAGTAGAATATAGCTAAAATTTAATAATAATAATTACTAACATTTATTTAATTCTTACTTTGTGCCAGATGCTGCTTGAAGACTTTACATATAGTTATTTATTTCTCATAACAACACTATGGGTAAGTCTTATCAATATCCCCAATTTACAGATGCATAAACTGAGGCTCAGTGTGATTGAGACTCTTTCCCAGTGTCATGAAGACTGTAAGTGCTATAACCTAGAGTTGACTGATAAGGATAAGTTGACTGATAAGTGGTTATTCTATTACAAAAGTCTACCTCTCTTAGCCTTAGAAAAACTTTAATATAGAAGTTAAAAAAAAAAAAAGACTTGTAGATAGATGCAAGAACTATTGCCACTCAAAGTTAGGGAAATTCACCCATATTTCTTTCCAAATAAAATTTTTGAGAGTTTAAAAAAATACTCTATAGTCTATGTCATACTAAATCCAGCTATGGAGAGCAGTAAAGGGCAATTGCAGGATGATAGCTCTATAGAAGCAATGGGAACTTATTAGAGTAGGAAGATTTAGCATTCTAAGAGGAAAGGCCCAGGGCTGGGAAGATAGATTTGATTGAATTCAATGGGAAAAAAATTGGAACTATGATAAAGGCACAGAATGAAGACTAAAAAAAAAAAAAAAGTAATGAAAATACAGGAAAAAGCAATGCCTATACGCGAAGCCAAAATCCAAACCCATTGCATCAAGTTAATTCCAACTCACAGTGACCCTATACGACAGAGTAGAACTGCCCCATAGAATTTCCAAGGAGCACCTGGTGGATTTGAACTGCCGACCTTTTGGTTAGCAGCCGTAACACTTAACCACTACACTACAAGGATTTCCCATGGGATAACAGCTTCTCAGAATAATCCCTTTTATACTATTTGATTTTCTAATCATATCCAGGCACTTATTTGATAAAAATTAAACATTTAAAAAAATAAATGCGTTTTTTTTTAAATACAGCAATTGCAAAGATTTGGTGAAGTCTAAATAAGCCTTCAAAAACAGTACTTTGGTAAATAACCCTAATCCAAAGTACTTAATCTAGTCTGCACAGCCCTGGTACCCTGCTTTAGAAGTTATTCAGGATCTTGTAATGGTTTTTGACTTTAGCCTGCTTGGACTTCAATGACTTTTGCTACAATTAATTCAGTAACTCACCCCTAGTTCTCAACTTTACCCTTCCATGGATTCAGCTTTGACATGCCATTGAAAAATTGATCAAAAGTATGAATTTGTGCCTACTCATGTTATTGTTGTTAGGTGCCATCGAGTCAGCTCTGACTCACAGTGACCCTATGCACAACAGAGCGAAACACTGCCCAGTCCTGAGCCATCCTTACAATTGTTGTTATGCTCGAGCTCACTGTTGCACCCACTGTGTCAATCTACTTCGTTGAGGATCTTCTTTTCTGCTGACCCTGTACTCTGCCAAGCATGATGTCCTTCTCCAGGGACTAATCCCTCCTGACAACATCTCCAAAGTATATAAGATGCAGTCTCGCCATCCTTGCTTCTAAGGAGCGTTCTGGTTATACTTCTCCCAAGACAGATTTATTCATTCTTTTGGCAGTCCATGGTATACTCAATATTCTTCGCCAACACCACAATTCGAAGGTGTCAGTTCTTCAGTCTTCCTAATTCATTGTCCAGCTTTCACATGCATATGATGTGATTGAAAATACCATGGCTTGGGTCAGGTACACCTTAGTCTTCAGGGTGACATCTTTGCTCCTCAACACTTTAAAGAGGTCCTTTGCAGCAGATTTACCCAATGCAATGCGTCTTTTGATTTCTTGACTACTGCTTCCATGGCTGTTGATTATGGATCCAAACAAAATGAAATCCTTGCCAACTTGAATCTTTTCTCTATTTATCATGATGTTGCTCATTGGTCCCCCATGTGTCTGTCAGTTTGTCATACTATGGGGGCTTGTGTGTTGCTGTGATGCAGGAAGCTATGCCACCGGTATTCAGATACCAGCATGCTCACCTAAGGAGAACAGGTTTCAGCTGAGCTTCCAGACTAAGACAGACTAGGAAGAAGGACCCAGCAGTCTACTTCTGAAAAGCGCTAGCCAGTGAAAACCTTATGAATAGCAGCAGAACACTGTCTGATATAGTGATGGAAGATGAGCCCCCCAGGTTGGAAGGCACTCAAAAGATGATGGGGGAAGAGCTGCCTCCTCAAAGCAGAGTCGACCTTAATGACATGGATGGAGTAAAGCATTCGGGACCTTCATTTGCTGATGTGGCACGACTGAAAATGAGAAGAAACAGCTGCAAATATCCATTAATAATCAGAACATGGAATGTACAAAGTATGAATCTAGGAAAACTGAAATCGTGAAAAATGAAATGGAACACATAAACATCAATATCCTAGGCATTAGTGAGCTGAAATGGACTGGTATTGGCCATTTTGAATCAGACAATCATATAGTCTACTATGCTGGGAATGACAACTTGAAGAGGAATGGTGTCGCATTTATTGTCAAAAAGAATGTTTCAAGATCTATCCTGAAGTACAATGCTGTCAGTGATAGGATAATATCCATACGCCTACAAAGAAGACCAGTTAATACAACTATTATTCAAATTCACGCATCAACCACCAGGGCCAAAGATGAAGAAATAGAAGACCATTATCAGCTGCTGCAGTCTGAAATTGATTGAACATGCAATCAAGATACATTGATAATTACTGGCGATTGGAATGGGAAAGTTGGAAACAAAGAAGAAGGATCAGTAGTTGGAAAATATGGCCTTGGTGATAGAAACAATGCCGGAGACTGAATGATAGAATTTTGCAAGACCAACAACTTCTTCATTGCAAATACCTTCTTTCACCAACATAAACGGCGACTATACACATGGACCTCGCCAGATGGAACACACAGAAATCAAATTGACTACATCTGTGGAAAGAGATGATGGAAAAACTCAATATCATCAGTCAGAACGAGGCCAGGGGACAACTGTGGAACAGACCATCAATTGGTCATACGCAAGTTCAACCTGAAACTGAAGAAAATCAGAGCAAGTCCACGAGAGCCAAAATATGACCTTGAGTATATCCCACCTGAATTTAGAGACCATCTCAAGAATAGATTTGACGCATTGAACACTAGTGACTGAAGATCAGACTAGTTGTGGAATGACATCAAGGACATTATCCATTAAGAAAGCAAGAAGTCACTGAAAAGACAAGAAAGAAAGAAAACACCAAGATGAATGTCAGAGGAGACTCTGAAACTTGCTCTTGAGCGTCGAGCAGCTAAAGCAAATGGAAGAATTGATGAAGTAAAAGAACTGAGCAGAAGATTTCAAAGGGCCTCTAGAGAAGACAAAGTATTCTATTGTATTATAATGACATGTGCAAAGAGCTGGAGATGGAAAACCAAAAGAGATGAACACACTCGGCGTTTCTCAAGCTGAAAGAACTGAAGAAAAAATTCAAGCCTCGAGTTGCAATAGTGAAGGATTCTATGGGGAAAATATTAAACAACACAGGAAGCATTAAAAGAAGTTGGAAGGAATACAGAGTCATTATACCAAAAAGAATTAGTCGATATTCAACCATTTCAAGACGTGGCATATGATCAGGAACTGATGGTACTGAAGGAAGAAGTTCAAGCTGCTCTGAAGGCATTGGCAAAAAAGAAGGCCCCAGGAATTGATGGAATATCAATTGAGATGTTTCAACAAACAGATGCAGTGCTGGAGGTGCTCACTGGTTTATGCCAAGAAATATGGAAGACAGCTTCCTGGCCAACTGACTGGAAGAGATCCATATTTATGCCTATTCCCAAGAAAGGTGATGCAACCAAATGTGGAAATTATAGAACAATTTTTTTATCATTAATATCACATGTAAGCAAAATTTTGCTGAAGATCATTCAAAAACAGCTGCAGCAGTATATTGACAGGGAACTGCCAGAAATTCAGGCTGGATTCAGAAGAGGACGTGGAACCAGGGATATCATTGCTGATGTCAGATGGATCCTGGGTGAAAGCAGAGAATACCAGAAGGATGTTTACCTGTGTTTTATTGACTGTGCAAAGGCATTCGACTGTGTGGATCATAACAAACTGTGGATAACACTGCGAAGCATGGGAATTCCAGAACACTTAATTGTGCTCATGAGAAACTTCTACATAGATCAAGAGGCAGTTGTTCGCACAGAGCAAGGGGATACTGATTGGTTTGAAGTCAGGAAAGGTGTGCATCAGGGTTGTATTCTTTCACCATACCATTTAATCTGTATGCTGAACAAATAATACTAGAAGCTGGACTATATGAAAAAGAACAGGGCACCAGGATTGGAGGAAAACTCAATAACAACCTGCGTTATGCAGATAACACAACCTTGCTTACTGAAAGTGAAGAGGACTTGAAGCACTTACTAATGAAGATCGAAGACCACAGCCTTCAGTATGGATTGCACCTCAACATAAAGAAAACAAAAATCCTGACAACTTGCACCAATGAACAACATCATGATAAACGGAGAAAAGATTCAAGTTGTCAAGGATTTCATTTTACTTGGTTCCACAATCAACAGCCATGGAAGCAGCAGTCAAGAAATCAAAAGATGCATTGTATTGGGTAAATCTGCTGCAAGGGACCTCTTCAAAGTGTCGAAGAGCAAAGATGTCACCCTGAAGACTAAGGTGCACCTGACCCAAGCCATGGTATTTTCAATCACATCATATGTATGTGAAAGCTGAACAATGAATAAGGAAGACTGAAGAAGAGTTGATGCCTTTGAATTGTGGTGTTGGCGAAGAATATTGAATATACCATGGACTGCCAGAAGAATGAACAAATCTGTCTTGGAAGAACTGCGGGCAGAGTGCTCATTAGAGGCAAGGATGGTGAGACTGCATCTCACATACTTTGGAGATGTTGTCAGGAGGGATCAGTCCCTGGAGAAGGACATCATGTTTGGCAGAGTACAGGGTTAGCTGAAAAGAGGAAGACACTCAACAAGGTGGATTGACAGAGTGGCTGCAACAATGAGCTCAAGCATGACAACGATTGTAGGGATGGCTCAGGACCGGGCAGTGTTTGGTTCTGTTTGCATAGGGTCGCTATGAGTCGGAACTGACTCGACGGCACCTAACAACAACAACAACAACAAGCTCATTGGTCCAGTTGTGAGGTTTTTTGTTTTCTTTATGTTGAGGTGCAATCCATACTGAAGGCTATGGTCTTTGATCTTCATTAGTAAGTGCTTCAAGTCCTCTGCACTTTCAGCAAGCAAGGTTGTGTCATCTGCATAACACAGTTGTTAATGAGTCTTCCTCCAGTCCTGAAGCCCTGTTCATCTTCATATAGTCCAGCTTCTCGGATTATTTGCTCAGCATACAGATTGAATAGGTATGGTGAAAGAATACAATCCTGGCGCACATCTTTCCTGACTTCAAACCAATCAGTATCCCCTTGTTCTATCTGAACAACTGCCTCCTGATCTATGTAAAGGTTCCTCATGAGCACAATTAAGTGTTCTGGAATTCCCATTCTTTGCATTGTTATCTATAATTTGTTATGATCCACACAGTCGAATGCCTTTGCATAGTCAATAAAACACAGGTAAACATCCTTCTGGTATTCTCTGCTTTCAGCCAGAATTCATCTGACATCAGCAATGATATCCCCAGTTCCACATCCTCTTCTGAAACCGGCCTGAATTTTTGGCAGTTCCCTGTCGATATACTGCTGCAGACATTTTTCAATGATCTTCAGGAAAATTTTGCTTGCCTACTCCTAGTGGGATGAAACTGAATCTTCAGCAACTGTGCTGAAGGCTTGTTCTGTCCTGGTCCCATAGTTCTCAGGGATTTGTAGAGTGTGTGCTATCCTTGCCATCTGAGAGTTCTGTTTGGTTAACTATTAGACCATGCATTTCACAAAAAGAATGTAGTATCATGATGAAAGCACAGTTTAGACTTTACTGATCATTCCTAACTTCTCATGTTAAAATATTTTCTGACCTTATCAACAGAAGAGGGAACCAAATGGGAAGCTCTATGTCAAGACCTCCTCCCTGTTCAGAGAAACAATCACTGGTTGTTGTAATGCCTACAGCTTACCTCACACCTCCCATCCCCAGGAAACATCTGTTCAACCAATGTTTTACTTATGATGGAAAGACTCAGTGACCCAATCTTAAATTCTACTCTCAACCAGGCCAAAATAAAGAGCACAGGCTTCAAACTGTTGCCATTTTGACTACACAAATTGGAACAAGCCCATTTTTAATAGTTAACACTGTAAATCCTCCATGTTCATTAAGATTGTAGATGATGGTATACTCAGCACAAATATTTACATCAGGCTAAAGTATTCGATATTATACTCATTTCTAAATGAATTACCTTGTGGGTAACAGTAAAGCTGAAAACTAAGAAATAAGGGTCAGATTCCTCCTGTGAGATCTCCCTTGTAAAATTATTCCAAACGTAATAATACATTATTGACTTAAGCACACTTCCCAGTGACATGTTATCCCTGACCTGTAATTTTTATCCTACATGATGCCAGCCCTAATAAAATGACACTTGTGAATGTAAATTAAGCTCGCAAAGGGGACAGATTGCATGATTCTGGTTTCTTTCAGATGCCTGTAGGCTATCACAGGTTCCATATGTGAAGTAATTATGTTCACTGAAGGAAAGAATAAATGCTGTCAAATTGTGTACTGAGAGAAAAAGCAGCTATTATATTTCAGTAGTCACTAGAGCATTGCCCCCAGAGAGTAGTAAGATGTATAAGAAAATAAAAATGGTGCCAGCCACATATTACACATCTGCCTTTACCGTTGTAGCTCCCTTTAAATGTATATTATACAAAGCCAATAACTTACCAACGAACGTTTCTGCTATCTTCCACATATCTTCTGTGGAGCCATGTTGGAATATGTGGTGTGATAGTTATAGATGGGATAATGAATATAGATGCTTCTTAGTTCTGTTCCCCCTTATGTTGTACAGAGAAGCAGCAGCACTGATGGATCCCTAACATTTGGACTTTGTTTCTTTTCCTTGAAATTCAAACCCAGCCCTGCCTACAGCTGTTGTCTTTATAGCTGATGAGACTAGATGGGAGACCTTGCCCTTTCTAAATCCTCCTTACCTATTGAGGTAATTTTAAAAATGAATGTGGGTAGTTAGGGTAATAGCTAGCAATGATTTGGTACTCAGTGTCCATTGTGTACATAATTCACCAGATAAATTTTTGTACTTTACTAGTGCAGTGTCATAGTTATTTAGTGCTGCTATGACAGATGTGGAAACTCTGGTGGTGTAGTGGTTAAGAGCTATAGCTGCTAGCCAAAAGGTTGGCAGTTTGAGTCCACCAGATGCTCCTTGGAAGTCCTATGGGGCAGTTCTACTCTGTCCTTTAGGGTCATTATGAGTCGGAATCAACTTGACAGCAACGGGTTTGATTTTGTTTTTTTGTATGACAGATGTGCCATAAGTAGGTGGCTTTAATGAACGGAAATTTATTTTCTCACAATTAGGAGGTTAGAAAGTCCGAATTCAGGGTACCGGCTCTAGGGGAAGTCTTTCTCTTCCTGTCGGCTCTGGGGAAAAGGCCTTGTCCCTTTCTGGCTTCTGTTCCTCAGTTCCTTGATGATCTCCAGGTGGCATCGATCTTCCCCAGTTTGTCCTTGCTGGTTTCTGTGCTTAATCTCCTTTTATATGTCAAAAGTGATTGGCTTAAAGCAATCCTATGCTGATATGGCCTCGTTAACATATCAAAGAAAACTCTATTCCCAAATGGGATTACGTCACATATATATGGGTTAGGATTCCAGCACATATATCTGGGGGACACAATTCAATCCATAACATGCAGCAATGATAATTTTTCATACTTTATAAATAAGATTATAGACATAGAAAATCTAAATATCTTAGTATCTCAAGTGAAGAAGTGAGTGGTAAAGATCTTTTAAAAAAGGAATATGGCTTCCAAAATAGAGCTAACAGGACCTCTAAGCCGTCCCTTCCTTGCCTAGAGGGAATAGCCTTGAGACTTGAATGACACAGCCAACAAGCATTAGGGTTGGATAGTCACTGGAGGGCAATCAAAATAGAAAAAATGTTCTATGTTTTCTTTGGGTCCTGTCTTTACCATCCAAGAAAGGTAGGATAATATTTGAGTTTGGTGATCCCTCTTCTGTGCCCCTTGAGAAGTCTATTGCCCATAAACTGCTTTCTGATAGACCAAGGAGGTTCCCAGTTGGGCTGTTCTTATGAGTAAACAACGTTATGGTCCAGTCTTCCTCTCCATCCTCTGAAAACAAAACAAAACTCAAGCATAGTTCTTCAGAACAATGTATTTTAGCTGGGTATTTTGATTAAACCAAGCAATAAAACTAACGCACACTATAGTGTTAATGAGTAGAAGGTAGTTACGATTATTTGCACTTTATAGGAATTTCTGAAACTGAATGATTTGAGACTGGGTGAGAAAGTAGAATCTCAGGCAGAACAGATGTTAAAATCTAATAACCCAACCTGTATTTGGCATAAATGTCTGTCCTAATTTAGGAAACAGGGTTTATCAGTTTCATTCTGAACAATTCCAGTGCCTGGGAATGTGAAACCTCAAGAGGTCCCATTCTATCCAGCATTGACTGCTAAAAGATTTCTTGTTTGTAACGAGGTAAAATCAAAACTATCATAAGTAATATCTACCCTGATACCAATTTTGCCTTTTAGAGCAGCAAAGAGAAGTCAACTCCCTCTCCCAGAAGCCTTCAAAGTTTGAAAGCAGGGGCCACATCCACAAAACACTTTACTGGAGGGTTTTCCCTGTTCCTTCATGCTTCATCTTATAATATTCTTTTGAAGCCTTTCCAGGCCTTGAATACATTTAGGCAATACAAGAGGAAACTTGGTCTTTTAAACCACACTCCCTTAGTGACTCCCTACCACGGTAATACTAGCATTTTGTGATTTTATCTGTCTTTGGTTGTCATCAAAGAATGCTGTATCTTGTGAGAAATCTAAACTGTTTTAAATATCCAGTCAGCTGCTACCTGCTTTCTTATAGTATTGATAAATGGAATACATGTATATCTGTGTATATCTACCCTGGAATGTATGAAGAAATACTGACATAGCATGTCCGTGAAAATGCTCATCCTTTTAAAGTCATAAAAGATCACCTCAGAAAATATATTCTGCCCTGGGAACAAGGTAGAGGCCAGAATCTAACTTGCTAAAGCAAAATATTTTGCCTAGATGTTCAAATATGATATTTCACCTTTCTGAAATTTAATAAATAAATACATAAAGGATAGGATGGTTTGAAGCATGTTATCAGGGATGCCGGTTGCCTTCTTTCTGACACTATGCCTACTGCTCTTTGTTCCAGGTGACCTTTTACATGTAAGTTACTTCTAATCACCCTAGCAGGAGAAGTGAATGAGTCAAAAGAGGGGTGTAAATAGTCCTATTGAAATGAAGTTGAACTTTGCCTGATGGTGCTTTTTCATTTACTATTTGGCAGCCAAGTTTGACTTTACAATAACAGAGGAATTATTGATTAAGGCTGTAACGGGGAAGAATGCTTTTACTGGAAACTCAACCAAAGAAAAGGAAATGGAATTGTACAGGCTGAAAATGGATGTCCCCTCCTCTGGTATGAACTGTTTGGTTTTTTAAGGCTCCATTGTTGTTTTTAGGTTCCGTTGACTTGGTTCTGATTCATAGTGACCTTATGAGCCATCCTTACAATCATTATGCTTGAGCCCATTGTTGCAACCACTATGCCAATCCATCTTGTTGAGCGTCTTGCTCTTTTTTGCTAAACCCTCCACAAAGCATGATGTCCTTCTCTGGGAACTGGTCCCTCCTGATAACATGTCCAAAGTACATGAGGTGAAGTCTCACCATCCCTTCTTCTAAGGAACATTCTGGCTATACTTCTTCCAAGACAAATTTGGTGGTTCTTCTGGCAGTCCATGGTATATTCAACATTCTTCTCTGACCCCATAATTCAAAGGCATCAATTCTTCTTCAGTCTTCCTTATCCATTGTCCAGCTTTCACATGCATATGTAGTGACTGAAAATATTGTGGTGACTTGGGTCAGGCCCACCTTAGTTCTCAAAGTGACATCTTTGCTTTTTAACACGTGAAATAGGTCCTTTGCATCAGATTCGTCCTTTGCGATATGTTGTCTGATTTCTTGACTGGGGCTTCCATGGGCATTGATTGTGGATCTTAGCACAATGAAATCCTTGACAAGGTCAATGTTTTCTCCATTTATCATGACTTTGCTTATCGGTCCACTTGTGAGGATTTTTGTTTTCTTTATGTTGAGCTGTAATCCATACTGTCATTTTTGTTCTCCATCAGTAAGTGCTTCAAGTCCTCTTTACTTTCAGCAAGCAAATCATCTGCATATCATGGGCTGTTAGTGAGTCATCCTTCAATCTTGATCCTGAATTCTTCTTCATTTAGTCCAGCTTCTCAGATTATATGCTCGGCATATAGATTGAATAAGTATGGTGAAAGGTAAAAGAATATATCCCTGAGGCATACCTTTCCTCACATTAAACCATGCAGTATCCCCTTGTTCTGTTTGAACGTCTGCTTCTTAGCCTACATATAGGTTCCTCAGGAGCACAGTTAAGTGTTCTGAAATTCCCATTCTTCACAATGTTAGCCATAATTTGTTATGATCCACACAGCCGAATGCCTTTGTATAGTCAGAAAAACACAGGTAGACATCTTTCTGGTATTCCCTGCTTTCAACCAAGATCTATCTGACATCTGCAACGATATCCCTTGGTCCAAGTCGTCTTCTGAATTTGGCTTGAATTTTTGGACACTCCCTGTTAAAGTGCTGTTGCAACTGCTTTTGAATGATCTTCAGCAAAATTTTACTTGTGTGTTATAGTAATGATATTATTTAATAATTTCTACATTTTGGTAGATCACCTGTCTTTGGAATGGGCACAAATATGGATCTCTTCCAGTCGATTGGTCAGGTAGCTGTCTTCCAAATTTCTTGGCATAGACGAGTAAGCACCTCCAGCACTGCATCCATTTCTTGAAACATATCAATTGGTATTTCATAAATTCCTGCAGCCTTGTTTGTCACCAATGCCTTCAGTGCAGCTTGGAATTCTTCTTTCAATATCATCAGTTCTTGATCATATGCTATCTCCTGAAATGGTTGAATGTTGACCATTTTTTTTGGTACAGTGCCACTGTATATTACTCTCATGTCATTGAGTATTTTGGTGGTAACAGTCCCTCTTTAAGGCTTTAAATATATATTTAATTCAATTTTATAAATATATAATTCAAATACCATACAATTCACCCATTTAAAGTGATTCATTTAATGGTGTTTGGTATACTCACAGAGCTGTACTACCATCATCACAATCAATTCTGGACCATTTTCATTTCACCCAAAAGAAATCCTGTACCCATTACCAGTCACTCTCTATTCCCTCCTTCCCCTAGGCTATACAAAACAAACAAACAAGAAAACCATTGCCATAAAGTCAATTCAGACTCATAGTGACCCTTTAGGACACAGTAGAACTGCTCCATAGATTATGCAAGGAGTGGTTGAGAGATTTGAACTGCTGACCTTTTGATTGGCAGCCAAGCTCTTAACCATTCCACCACTAGGGCTCCCCACCCCCCAGACTCTGGCAACTGTTAGTCTAATTTCTAACTGTATAGATTTATCTATTTTGCACATTTCATGTAAATAGAATCATACAATATGTGGCCTTTTGTGACTGGCTTCTTGTACTTCGCACGTTCTCAAGGTTCATGCATATTGTAGCATATATCAGCAATTCATTCCTTTTTGAGGTCAAGTAATATTCCATTTTATGTGTCCCTCACATTATTTTTACACATTTATTACTTAATAGGCATTTGGGTTGTTTCCACTTTTTGGCTATTGTGAATAATGTCGCCGTGAATATTGGTGTAAAAGTTCTGTTAAAAAAAAAAAAAATCACCTCACGTGATTCTTATGTATAACTTCCTGAGAATTTCAGGTGATTCTTATGTATAACTTCCTGGAGAGGTCTTAGAACTTAAAATTCTCAGCAGGGGGTCAAACTGGAACAAACCTGTTCAAAGCCCTGGAGAGAACAGGGGTAAGGTGGATGAGATTGTATGAAGTTATAGTGTTTGTTAGGTACCAATTTGGGAAAATATATTTTATTTCCTATTTCCTCAATTTTAAGAAAGGTTTAAGGTTCACAGATTGAGGGAGCCTCCCTGTGATTCCCTAATCCATTCCCAGCCTCTTTTATATGTATAACACAAATTACCCTATCACATAGGGTTGCTATGAAATATTCTATTGCCTAGCTGTTTTTTTTTAGCTGTAGTAGTTTTCTCTTGCTATATAACAAATTACCACATACTCTTTTTTTAGTGGCTTAAAACAGTGTACGTGTTTTCTCTCACAGTCCCTGTAGTCCTGTCCAGGCATGATCTAACTGGGTTCTTTGCTTCAGGGTCTCACCAGTCTGTAATCCACGTGTTTGCCTGGGCTGTGCTCTCATCTGAGGCCTGGACTTCTCTTCCAAGTTCATGTGGTTGCTTGCAGAATGTATTTCCTTATAGCTGTACAACTCATGGTAGCTTGCTCCTTCAAGGCCAGTATACAATCTTTGATGTGAGAGAGACCCAATACCTCTTTGGGGGGCTTTCACCTGATTAAGTCATTCCCACCTAGGTAACCTCCCATTTGATAAACTCAGAGTCAACTAATTTGGGTCCTTAAACACACTGAAAAAATCTCTTCACCTTTGTTATATTCTGTTGGCTAGAAACAAGCTACAGATTGTACTTGCACTCAAGGAGGGGGGATTATACAAAGGATTATCTCAGGGTGTGTCTGCCTCATTAGCACAAAGCCAATCTTCTTTTTTAAAAATTTGTTTCTTGCAAGATTGTTTTCATCATTTAGTTTCCCTTTGAATAAAGTAGTAATTATGCTAACTCCTTGAAGCCACCCCTACTACTGAAACAAAGATTTTTATTCATTCCTATTAACACTATTCAAGAGACCATATTAAAGTTTCAACTGGTTTATTCAAAGGCTGCAAACATGAGAACATACTCCTTTACCTCAATGTCAACTTTGAAAAAAATAGACATTGAGCAGAACACCACAGTAAAATATATAATCATGATGAATCTGGTTATGATAAAATATATCTGTTGAGTTCTGATGAAAATTAAAAACACATTGTGCCCACCAGACCTCAGTTTCTTTTGGTTACTGTTACTATCTGTGAGTTGGGAAAGCCAAGGCTGAGATGACATACTATTAACAGAAATATTTAAACACAGAAAAATTAGTGGTAAAAAAACCTCTTTTGAGCAAATAACTACTTAGCTCAAATGTTTTCACTGTGCTAACGTGTTTGTTGCTATTAATCTCACAGAGAAGTTCACACCAGGGGAGAGAGCCTAAATAAATTCTTGTAACTGTCTACATCTTCATGGTATTAGACTTTAAGAATAGTTGCAAAATTATAATTTTTATTTCTAGTTAAAAAATTAGCATTATTGAAAGTGTTTTTTGTTTTGTTCATTTGCTTGAAGAGACCAACTCTATGCCAATTCTATATCTATAAAGTCATTTTGTAGCCAATTCAGGGTAAAAACTAGTCAAGGCTATGTGTGTGTCTGGATGTGCTTATGCACACCCGTACATGAAGGGTTTGGTGGAGAGAAAAGGCAATGATATTTTGTAAGCAAGAAGCTTTGCTCAGTTTAAATGGCTGTTATGGGGCCTCCACACAGGCAAAGGCTCGATAAACATGGTCCTAGGTATGGATGAATATGTCTGCATTTTCAGATTTTCTAGTTTTTTAAAAGGTTCAGTTCCCTGATTGTAAGAGGATTTCTGTCTTCTGAAAAGAGAATTCAGTTCTTTGAATTACAAAAATGAATGCCATTGACATATATTTGGTGTTAGGCCTTATTATACAAAAACTAGGGACAATAATCTAGTGATCCTCACTAAGCAAATGGTTTGGGCTAAAAAATCGTAGACCATCAACATGGTAGAAAAATGGGAACAAAGGAGATAAGCAGTCAAACTATTGTTCATAATTTTATTCAGAATTGTGGGGAAATCTTGTTTAAAGATAATATAGTGAGATTTCAACACTAATAACTACAACTAACTCACTGTATTAACTGACCTTTAAATATGATTGTCCCTTTTATTTGACCAAACACCATTTACCTCCTGAAAGAAGCTATTCATTCATTTTATACAACCAATATATGAAAATATGCTAAATTGACATTTAGAATTATCGCAAACCACCTTTATGATAACTTATGTTATTATTTCCATATGATTTGAATTTGAGATTTTAAAATATATTTTAAACCTATTTAGAATAATATCCAGATATCAGGTGGCTCTAAGGGTTATCTGATAATGATATTAGGATTTTTCTTAACAGCTAAGTAGCAGCTTCTTTTCCATGCTGAAGGCAATTGAACTCCATGCCCTCTTCAAGATTTATACCTGTATTGAATGAGGTAAAAGGGCACATAGACTGACACTTTATATACCGCAGCATTGTTTTATAACAAGGAGAACAACTTTTCTCCATTGTCTTGATAACTTGGAAGACAGTACAAACCAAGGAGCAGAGAGTTATCAAGGTTGCAGACATTAGTTGACCCCTGATTCTGAGCTGCGTGTTAGCCAGTCAGATTTCTTCTTTAGGGTGTCTTTTTACTGCACACAAACACATCCTGCCTCCCTAGTTGTCCCCTCTGCTTCTCGGCATCTTACAAGTCTTATGAAACATATTAAACAGAACCGTTTCAGTTAGCTTTGGTGCTGTGGATATCTGCCTTAATTTGACATAAGTAAAAAGACTTTGGACACCTTATGGCTATAATTATATCAAAGAGAGCAGAGGCAATTTCACTTCCTAGTCTCATGGAAGTTGAACACTATAAGCCTTGATGTAAAGTGGAATCCAGTTGGAGGCATATGCATATTCTTGAACCCCATATCTCATATCGTTAAAACCCATTGTGTCAAGTCGATTCCCACTCATAGCCGCCCTACAGGACAGAGTAGAACTACCCCAAAGGGTTTCCATGGCTGTAAATCTTTAAGGTAGTAGACTGCTACATCTTTCTTCTGGAGAGCGGCTAATCGCTGAGAGCTTAACCATTGTACCACCAGCTAGTAGCTGAGAGCTTAACCATTGTTCCATACCTCATGAGGAGTATTTTTCTATATGGTTTTAGTGTATTTGACACTAGTAACCGAGTGGTTTTACTTTCCAACCCCAACCAAATACTGAAAAATAGGAAGTACACAAATAGATTTAGCATTAAAAGTATATGAAAAAATCACTGCCCTATTTTAGTGCTAAGCATGCAATCTGGGCTAAAACAGTACAGCCAAGGAGGCCTAGTGAGCACTTTCAATGTTCTTTGTTAACCTAACAAAGCTTCAGGGGTCGTTATATATATATATATACCTGTGCTACAGGAAGAACTGTTGCCACTCTTGAAAAGAATACCTAATTTTAAACACCTAATGAGCTTGGTGAAGTGATCCAAGCCTGTAACTATTTCCATAGACTTAGAGCTAATGAGAGCCAAGTTGTGTGCTGATTTGTATCTGTGGGAAGCTCTGCTTTTTGCTGGTCTAAAGGATGGAAAAGAAGGGTATACAGTCCCTGGGTAACGAAAGTCTGACTTTCAGGCAACTCATACTTGCCTTTTAGTGTTAGGTAAATTTGCCCTCACTTTGAAATGATTGAACCAACTCCTACTGACAACAAATTCCTCGTCACAATCACCTTTGCTTGCTGCACATGCAGCTTTTAAATCATCGAGAAGGCTTTGAGCCTTCTCTTGCACTAAAGTAAGGTTAAATAAGAACCATATGCACTTGTTCTGATTTGCCTACAAATTCGACTTAAAGACTTAAAGACACAGTTAGGAGGATCTCGTTGGTAACCTGGGGACTGCCTGTAATGGCTTTTGCCTTGAGGAGATTCTCGGGCTAGCTTTTCACTTAAATAAAGGTCTTCTCTCTGCCCCTAAGCCTTCCTATGGAACTTCTCAGAATCAACTCCAAGGCAGTGGGTACTTAAAGGTAAGACTATTTTTAGATACAAAAACAACTGCTTGAAAAGACATATTTTAGTCAAATCTTTTTATTTGGAGGCAGACATGGATACTTGCTTAGTTTTATTCCTACCTTCTCATTGTTGCTTCTGTGTTTTTTTTAAAACTGAATTTAGTCTAATAGATGAATTCAAAGACACAGCTTTCTCTCATAAACATTAAACATTCAGTTGCTTTTAGCTTTCATTCTAACATATTATCCAATTAATGATACATAAATTACTTCTTCCTGCCCTTTTGCTGTGAGTTATTTAATATTCAGTTGGTACAAATTGGAACCATGGAGTTTTCCTGAAAAATCACCATTGTCTCTCTGTGGGTATTGATATTAAATTTAGTAATATTAACAGCATAATAACAACAGGCACAATCAGCATTATTTTCAGCAAAGCATTATCCAACAAGACACTATAGGATTAGGCCATTTCAGTGGCATTAAATACCTGTCATTTTATTTCCATCACTTTGCCGTGGGTGGTTAATTGGGATTAGTGGGAAGATTAGTCTTTTATGGAAAATATTTATTTGCATTAAAGAAGTACACCTTAAATGACTGTCTGAGTCCTACACTTATTTGTTTTTAATAGTTACATAGTCCATTGTCCAGGGTATTTAAGGAAGAACTTGCTGTGAAAAGATACCCAGGATTAGGATGAATTTAAGAACGTTTTTGGTTCATGAAGATGGATTGATCACACACATTTTCTTCTCCCTTTTATCTTCCCTCCTCAAACCCCAATAAATAGTAGAAAAAGATGCAAAAGAACAATTAAAAATGGGGAGGAAACTCTCAGATGAGAAATGCCTAAAACAAATTTCAGGGAGAAAAAAAGCATCTGAAGAAATAGTAACAAGGGAGAAAACTGGCCCAGAGAGGGGCTACTTGCCCTGTGAACCCTAAAGAGCTCAGCACTCAGAAGTGTCAGGTATGAAGGGAAGTCAACCAGAATGCAGAGATGCTAATTACAAGTCCACAGATAGAACATCTGAACTCCATCACCACCACCATATCCATGCATGGGATGTTTTTCCCAGGAAAAAGATTGGAAGTTTCTTCTCAAAAGAAATTAAATGAGCTTTTTCAAGAGAGCTAGTGCTGTGATTCAGAACCCACTTGATGGCACCTAACAGCAACAGTACATCTAATGTGAACACCAGAGGGAAGCTCTGCCATTTGGGGTTCCCAGTATAACAGTAGGCTCTGACAGTCCACAAATTCTGCCCCTATATATATATAGTGTTTTTTAAACCTCATTGTTCAATACAGTATCAGAGGTCATCATTTTAGGAAAGCCAGTAACAGTACAGTAAAAAAATAAACATCTAGGAAAAAAAGTCTCTTAAAAAAAAAAAGTAATAAAACCTCCACAATCCTTCTAATGAGTACTCAAAGAGATTTGAAAATATATTTGTGGGAGGTAGTGGGGAGGGGGATGCTAGGAATAAGAATATAGGCAAACAAACAGAGAGTGATAGATCTCTTGGAAAATAAAAAATATGACATTGCAATACAAAATTCAAAACAAGTGTTGGGAATAAAATGTATGTTACTGCCCTAGAACATAGAATGAGAAAAAGAGACATAAAACATGTGAGGAAAGTTAAGAGACATAGAAGATCAATCTAATATGTCTAACAACCTGATTACCATATTTTTACACAAATAATGTGAGTGTTATTATTTTATTTATTTTTTGCCAACCATACAGCCAACTGTGTTATTTTTGTAAGCACTGTGGTATGATTAATTACTTTCATGTGTGGTCATTCTAGCCATGGTCTTGTAACTCCCATCCAGGTGATTGTGTGATAGGGCAATTGTGACCTACCAAGGGTATTGATCAGTTTTGCCTTAAAGAAGAGCCAATTTTAGAACAAGGAGAAGGAGCCCACCACCAAGGAAGGAGCAAGGGGCTGTGTGGTGGGCTTCCTAGCCCATGGAGAGAAAGCTGACTGCCCTTGGGCAGAGACTGAGGGTCAGATAGAGGCATGCCTGTGACCATGGCTATCCTGATGGAAGAACTGTATCTTGAGTGTTCCTGTGCCTGAATTTTAACTGTTACTTCCCTAATAAACCCCATAATTGTGAGTATGGTCTGTGAGTTCTATGCGGCCATTGCAATAAGTTATCAAACCCATAAGAAAGTGCTTTGTGAGGGACAGCTGTTGTCAAGAATTAGTAAAGATGGTGGAGAAGGCTTGTCTGACCTCTGCCCAATAAGAATTAGCCTTGGACTGCCGATCTTGGTTCTCCTTTCCCCTTGTGGAGTTGGAGGAGGTCAGACACTGCCCCCAAGCAGTTTTTACAGTAGGTGTCAGGAGTGGGATTCTTTGCAGTGGCTCCAGACTCATGAAAGCATGGAATTTTGTAAGAGAAAAAAAAAGGGGGGGCTTGGGAAGTGAAGCTTTAAATCCTTACATGGTTACTTTGGTTGTTACCTATAATGGCTGAAAAGCTGCAGCTGAAGTGGCCTGGGGCAAAAGCCACACAGCCAGAGGACCAAGGCCACATGCATATGAATGGGAAGATAGTCAAATGGAGAAGACAAAACTGGAATGTTTTAAAAATGATTATATGCTGAGAATTATGTGTTTCATTGAATGTACTATGGATATTGAATCTTTCTCCTACCTAGAGTTATAGAGAAGATCTGAATATATGATAGGAATGAATATTGGGTAGTATAGATTACAGAGAGTGTGTAACGCCTCCTTCAGCCAGTACTTGATTGGATATGCTAAAAGGGGAAGGAGGATTTGCCTGGGAGAAACAAAGGCTTTTTGTTTCAAGACAGATTTTGCATTTGAAAAGACATGCAGAATTACCCAAAAATGTTGAGAGAATAGAAGATTGGCATTTGAAGTAAATACAGAAAAAAGTGGCTGTTTTTCTTTTTGAAAGTTAAGCAAGCAGTTTGTTGTTGGATGCATCAAGGCAGGAAAAGTCAGTGCCCATTGGAAGGAAGGAACCCCCTTCCAGGAGTAGGAGTTAAAGGGAGCTGGTGAGTAGGCAGTTTGGCCTGCTTGCTTGTGGTGACTACCTGGGTACAATCAGTGAGTAGAAATCGGGGAAGTGTAGCAATGAAGAGATGGGCTGAGTTTGGACATGTTCCACTGGCACCTGTTAGCCCATGAGATGAGAGAGAAAGGGGAAGGGCTGGCTGGTCAGAAGTAAAAGGAGTTGTTGGACTCCTGAAGATTATGGGTGGAACCTGTTGACCTAGCCCAAGGGAGCCAGGGTTAAGAGTGTGTGAAGTATCTGTCTGAAGTGCCGGAGGTGAGTGTGAACTCTTCAGCCTGAGGCTGCTACCCATTGTGACCTCGCTTGGATGACTAGGGATTAGCTGACCAGAATCTGACCAAATGTAAAGAAAGATGTTTGACACTGTGAGCTGGTGTAGATTGCTGCAATTTGATGGCTTGCTCTGGGCTGGACTTTGCTTGTGGCTGTAGATGCTCAAAGTTCCAACTAGAACTGAAGATTCTTCAAGATCAAAGAACATACTTGTCTCCTCAGGGTACTGGTTTGATAGGGACAGGCAATTTAAACATTGGCAGTCTAAAATGGGGGGGGGGGCGGAGATAAAAGCATGAAGTGGCTGTCTTACACACTTTCATAGGTCTTCTTACACTCAAAGTGAGGGGGTCAAGGGAGGATCCCCACTAAATAATTTCCTCTTTTCCTGATGGATCTGGGGAAGAGGGAGTGTGAGAAGATGCTGATAGGATTATGTGATTCAGCTGTGAGTATTGATTGTTAAAAGGGTTAACTGTGATTGTAAAAACTGTAATTGTAGAGGCTGTAAGTATAAAAGAGTGGACTAAGGGGGAGGCACTGCTGGACTGGAGTACAGTGGTTGAACCTAAAGTCCCTAAAGGGTTTTGCTGTGCTGATATCTCGTGAGGTTCAGAGCAAGAGAATCATCCTCTCAGTTAGATTTTATCAGAGGCCAGAAAGAGTGAAGATTAGACAAACTGTTGGAGAGCCTGTCCAAATCAGATGGACACCTGCAGCAAACGTGAATGGCTGGTCCCTGGGTAAGCTCACCCCGTGACTCTTTGCCCTATGAAAGACAAACTGTTAATGACTGCTAAAATGATTGGGAGGGGGAAGTTATCCTCCAAATATAAAAGAACCATGGCTAGAAAAACCAGGGAGTGGCCCCTGGTGTGATTAATTACTTTTGTGTGTGGTCATTCTAGCCATCGTCTTACAATGCCCACCCAGGTGATTGTGTGATAGGGTAATTGTGGCCTACTAAAGGAATTGGTCAGTTTTGTCTTAAAAGAGCCAATTCCAGAGCAGACAGGAGGAGCCCAGCACCAAGGAAGGAGCGAGCCGGTAGCAGGAGAGGGTGGGATGAGCTTCTTGCCCCCATGGATAGAGAAAGCTGAGTGCCTTTAGGCAGAAACTGTGGGCTGGGGGGAGGCGTGCCTCTAAGCACAGCTGGGAAAAGGCTATCCTGTTGGAAGAATGGTATCCTGGGTGTTCCTGTGCCTGAATTGTAACTGTTACTTCTGTAATAAACAGCCATAATTGTACGTATGCTCTGTGAGTTCTATGTGGCCATTGCGATGGGTCATTGAACCCAATAGAGTGCTGTGTGGGGGATGGTTGGTGTCAAAGTTGGTAAAGATGGCGGAGAGAGAAGGTTTGCCTGACCTCTGCCTCATAGGATACAGCCTTGGGCTGTTGATCTTGGTTCTCCTTCCCCCTTGTAGGTTGGAGAAGGTCGGACACTGCCCCCAAGCTATTTTTACAGCATGCTGTGTCAATTTCACGCTTTATAGGTGGGAGCACACTGTTTAAGTGGGTACATTATTTGCAAAAAATATAGTAATAGAAGTTGCAGATGGAGAGTATAATTGGTGGACAGAAAATTATCAAAGGACTAATACAAGAGAGTTTTCTTGAATGAAAGCATCCATGTCTGCAGAGTAAAAGGATCCACTAAGTACTCAGCTCAATCAATGTATAAAGACTTAAACCCATTCACATCACTGTGAAATTTCATAACAATAAGGAAAACAAGTTTCTAAAATCTTCCAGAAAGAACATTAGATCATATAGAGAGGGATTGTAGCAAATTGGTATCAGACTTCTCATCAGTGAAATTGATGACAAAGCTATGCTAAGTCCTCTTGTTTCACTTCTCCCCAACCTAAAAAAAAAGCCAAGCCTGTTGCCATTGGGTTGATTCCGACTCATAGCGACCCTATAGGACAGAGTAGAACTGCCCCATAGAGTTTCCAAGGAGCGCCTAGAATTTTATATATATATATATATATACATATATCTCCAATCAAGCTATCAAATTATCTTTTTCTCTTGCACCTAATTGATATTTTGGATATTCAAGAACATGAAAAGTTTTGTACTGCACATTCTTCCAGAAGTTACTTGAAGGTAAACCAAAAAAACCAAACCCATTGCCATTGAGTCAATTCCGACTAATAGTGACCCTATAGGACAGAGCAGAACTGCCCCATATGGCTTCCAAGGAGCACCTGGTGGATTAAAACCACTGACCTTTTGGTTAGCAACCATAGCTCTTAACCACTATGCCACCAGGATTTCCTTACTTGAGGATAGACTATAGCAAACACTGCAGAAATAAAAACAGATTTGGAATATAAGAAACAAGGAACCCAGTGAGAGAAAGGACAAGGTCACAATATGTAGAAGGCTGAAAGATCAACTAGCTCAATTTTTGCAGAAAGGAGGTCCAGCTGGGAGGAGGTCTCCAGGAAATGGGAATCAATTGGATAGAATGAACTATTTAATAGTTGGAAAATTTTGAGAATGTGGAGTCCTCCAGTGTTGAGTCCTCAGAACACCTCTCTTCCCTTCCTGCACTCACTCCCTAGGTAAGCTCTATTTCCTTCATGGAAGGCAAGAAGTCTGCTACTCAACTGCCCCTGCCCTTGAAATCAACCTAGATGATGTAAAAGTAAAGATAGATTGTGGGAGAGATTTGGAGTGGAAGTGGGAAGTAGAGGAGGAGGAAAATGTGAGAAGGCTAATGTCATTGTTTTCCAAATTTAGATTCAAGAACTATAGTTATGGGATAAGAAATGGAGGTTAAAAAGATTGTTTGAAATTGCCAGCATGACCAGTGGAGAAACTAGGAATAGTGTTTTAAATATTTTAGGAGTATCAAGGAGAGGGAAAGTGGCGAATGGTGTGAATACATTAAATTCTCATTCATTACAGCATGAGGTAAGAGACAATGTCTAAAGTAGGTAAGTCAAAAAGGCAATACGAGTGTTTCATTTAGAAGCAGGGGAGTAAGCACCAGGAGAACAAAACCAGACATGGTTAAATTTGGAGCCTCTGGAAAGCAGAACTGGCTGTGTGTGGGGAGGGGTGAGACAAGGGGAATATTGTTTTCCATTGTTACCCACTGTATTGGGTTTTAAAGAGTATGCTTCTGTTAATAGACGTAAAAAGAAAACTTTATTTTCAAGAAGTGTTCTATAAGGAAAGAATGATGTGATGGAAAACATACTAGAAGGCCCCTTAGAATCCTCATGACCTTAACGGTTTAGCGAATCTGTGGCTAACTTTCTAGGTGACCAGAGGTGAGTTAAAGATACGAAACCAGTGTCCTCCACTGTAAAAGACTGAGAGCTTGCTCCACGTCTCTGATTTTCTTTATGATTCTATGAATTTTTTCCTTCCTTGACTCATGGGCACTACATAGCACATGAGCATGATCTAAAAGAAACCCTCAGATTGAAAATGTAAGCCCTTTGGTAATTGCAAAGAAAGACCTGCTCAATCTGATAATCCCTTTGCAGCTGCACAAATATGGGGACAAAAATTTTGACAGTGATGTGTTTTTTTTTTTTTTAAATTACCTGAGTCCTTTATTTTTTCCTTCTCAGAAATGTAGATCTATTCTTCATATTGGGAAGTGAAAATATGAACCCCGTGGCCAAGCCTAATTTAGTTTTAGATGGTTAGTTTTGATAAGTATGTTTGCTTATTTTACAAAAGGCAAAATGTGTCCAGGTTTGCACCACGATACACACAGCATCTACAGGTGTCTCCCAAAGAAAGAGGCACACCACCTCTCCTAGAGATCATAACCCAAAAAGGTCATCTGTACCTGTATACACCTGAAAACAATTAAGAATTGACTTAAGAGTTGTATTATGGGAGGGGATCGAAGATTGGTGTGTATCTATTGAAGAGCTTCCTTTCCGGTTGCTTGATGGCTTCTAGATTTAAATGCTTGCTTTTCTGCCAACCCATGATGTAAGTTGAAGATAAATATTATTCCGTGTGAAATATTTTTTAAGATGGAGGATTTCAAATAGGCCTGTAGTTACGGGAACCTTTTCATACCCAACAGCGGATGCTATAACCGTGGTCTGGATTCTTTCACTGTGTTTTGGAAGTGTAAAATTACACACAAATGCTTTCTTGCCTATCACACTCCTTCAGGTCAACTCTGAAGATGAATGCAACACATTGAAATGTTAGATTCCAAATAAACAATGTAATGGAACTGTGTTCCCTGAAGAGAAAGAAAACATTTGAAATAATCAAGCTAAATATGTAATTTGATGGGTACCAAAATTACTGAGCTCAAAATGGTGCTCAGTTGTCAACAATTTTCTTTCTTATCTGACTCAGCTTGTTTATAAACTGATTACAGAATACACCTTCGGTCATTCTGAAGAATATTTATTGCTGTATTCACCATTTGAACAGCTCAAATGAACTCTGTAATCCCGAGGCCAAGAACCACCCTCAGAGACATATCATGAGTGAGAATACTTAAGAAGCTCAGGGTTTTGGTAATTGCATGTGAAAGCTAAATAATCTCTCAGAACCTCTCAGAAGAAAAGCAGATGAATCTCTTCTATAGGTTTTCAGTCCTGGTGTCTTCATTATCACTTTTCTAGGCAATAATCATATTTGAGAAATTTGGTTAGCAAATGAGCTATTTGGAATATATCAGGATATTTCAGAACTTCCTACAATCCAAATAGCTGTATTTGAGATATTTATTATTTGACCGTTAGTTTAACAGCACATCATAGGTAGTACAGTACATCAAAGGGTAGAAGAATGTTAGATTTAAATGCTTTATAAATGAAAATATATATAGTATTTTAGGAACCATAAAATACTCATACACATGATGGAATGATGGGTTTCATTTAAAAAGAGTAATGATAAACTCCATGGCAAATTTTCCATCATCCAATTGGAAACCAGAGGCAGCAATTTAACTATGTCTTCAGCACATTTGCCAGAGTTATTGATTGAAAAGACAATTTGAGTTTTTTTACAGAGTGCATGCTAAAGTGGTTCTTTAATTAATTTTTGCCGCTGCTATGCAAAGAGCCTGTCATTCTTTGAGTTTTGTCTCTTATACTGCTCACATTATACACTGGATGTGGCAGGAAGAGTTATCTGAGTAACCCTGTAATCTCATGTCTGAATATGAGGACTTTCAAGTTGTTGAAAGTTAGTAAATATTGCCCAGCAGTATTTCCGAGTGCCCACAGAGAGCACCAGGGGGCATTGGTGGTACAGTGGCAGGATTCTCCCCTTCCATGTGGGAGACCCAGGTTCAATTCCTGGCCAGTACACCTCATGTGTAGCCAGCACTCATCTGTCAGTGGTAGTTTGTGTGTTGCTATGATGTTGAATAAGCTTGAGTGGCACTCCCGGACTAAAAGGACTAGGAAGAAAGGCCTGACAATCTACTTCCGAAAATCCTACAGATCACAATAGTCCAACCTGCAACCAATCATGTGGATGGTACAGGACCAGGCAGCATTTCCTTCCATTGTGCAAGAGGTCGCCATGAGTCGGTTTGACTTGATGGCAATTAACAACAACCATAAACAGAGAATACCTGCTTTATGGCATTGCCTCATTTTCCATTCTGTTTATTTCTGTTCAGTAAAAGAGCATTGTTATTGAGGGTGACATTGTAATGGAAAATTACATTAGCCCTTAAAACTCTGTTCGTTTTGTGGGAATATAAACATTGACATTACGATCATGTGACAGTCTCATTTGTCTTCACCATTCTGAGGATTCTCAGTGTAATAATGTCAGGCTGGCTGGTGGCAGCAGCATGTCAAGGTTCAGGGTTGTGAGAGTGTGGCCTGAAGTGGTGAGTTTGGGAAATGACAGGAGCTGCCTCCAGTCACTGCTGTGTGAGAGTGGCCAGCAGCGGTAAGGTCAGCTTTGGGTCCCTTGATGTCACCAACATAAATTATGTGACTGTTGTCTTTCACCTAATAAAGACAAGGATTTTCCCACAGGGCCTGAAATGAGAAGATATTGTTTATCTACTTAAATTTTCTTATTTCTGGAATACGATGTCTCCTTGTACTCACAAAGAGATTAAAACCGTTTCTCAGATTTTTTTTTTTTTTTTTTCTTTTTGAGGGGTGAGGTGCAAGATATTCAGGAAAGGATTGTTTGCCTTGTTGCGATTCAAAAATATGACAGTCCACTGTGTTTTAGCCTCCTTATTTATAAAATGCACTGTTAAATCTTGAGGAAAATCTGAAACTATTCCCTCCAAGGCTTTTATAAATCCTCTAACAATAGGAAAAAAAAAAAAAAAAAAGTCACAAATACGTTTAGAACTAATATATGAAATAAATTGGATTTAGTGACTACAGAAATTTAGTGTTGGGGTGTTTCTTTAGTCAAAACTAATATTGGTGAAAACTATACATACATAAATATACCTTCTAGAAAAAGCAAATATTATTATTAGAAAACCAAAAACCAAACCAAATCCAGTGCCGTCGAGTTGATTCCAACTCACGGCGACCCTAAAGGACAGAGTAGAACTGCCCCGTAGAGTTTCCAAGGAGTGCCTAGCGGATTCGAACTGCCAACCCTTTGGTTTGCAGCCGTAGCGTTTAACCAGTACGCCACCAGGGTTTCCAATTATTATTAGAAGAGACGATAAAACACATTGCCATTTATTTTTGGACATTTAAAAGCAAAGCAGAAACTGTCACACAAAAAACATATCCTGCCTATCTCATGTGGCAGGCATTTCGGAGGGTCCTTAGTGGAGGGCTGAACTCAATGACACAAACTCCTGTTTTAAAGATATGGAAAGTAACAGCTAAACCAAAAACCAACCAACCCACTGCCATTGAGTCGAATCTGACTCATAGTAGAACTACCCCACAGAGTTTCCAAGGAGCACCTGGTGGATTTGAGCTGCGGACCTTTTGGTTAGCGGCCCTAGTACTTAATTACTATGCCACCAGGGTTTCCAACAGCTAAAAGCCTCCTGGAAATCATGCAATCCAGCTTTCTGTTTTATAGTTCAGAAAAATAAATTTCAAGATGTGCAAGCTCACATAGGTAGTAGAACAGAACTAGAAACCCAGTCTCCCCATCCCCTAATTTTGTACTTTCTTATGCACCACATGGTCTTTGTCAATAAAATTAGCATTTGTCTCTTGTCTTAAAAACAATCTACTCTGTGAATGTGCACTTAGTCAATTGATCATCTCTGTTTTTCTCCACTTTCCATTTTTCTTTTTCCCACCCTTCCCAGTAACCTCTTGTACATTCTTAACTTGCAAATACCCTCTATTTCCTTTACCTCTTTTCACCAACTGTACAAAGCTAGGCCATGTAAAATGGCAAGCTGATTATTTCTGGAATACGCCAAAAAACCAAACTCATTGCCATTGAGTTGATTCTCACTCATAGTAATCCTGTAGGATAGAGTAGAACTGCCCCTTAGGGTTTCCAAGTAACACCTGGTGGATTTGAACTGCCAACCTTTTGGTTAGCAGCCATAGCTCTTAACCACTACACCACCAGGGTTTCCAACAAAAGAAATTGTTTTCTTATTATCAGTAACATAAAGCATTACATATAGATGTTATGGTTTATAATAAAATTTCACATATAAATTCTGTTTAATCCTTTTTTGTTGTTGGATGCCATTGAGTCATTTTCAACTCATAACAACCCTGTAGGGTTTTCTAGGCTGTAATTTTTATGGGAGTATATTGTCTGGTCTTTCTCCTGCAGAGCCACTAGGTGGGTTCAAACTGCCAGCCTTTCAGTTAGCTGCTGATTGCTTAACCATTGTGATACCAGGGCTTCTGTTTAATCCTTTAAGGGTAGATAATTTTATTTTTTAAAGTATTTTATTGTGTTCTTGGTGAAAGTTTATAAAGCAAATTAGGTTTCCATTTAACAATTTCTGTTCATTCAGTGACATTGGTTACATTTTCTACATTTTATCAACATTCCCATTATTTCTGTTCCAGTTGTTCCATTTTCATTAATCTAGCTTCCCTGCCCCCCTGATCTTCTCATCTTTGCTTTAGGGTAAAGTTTGACTGTCTGGTTTCATATAGATGATTTTTAAAAAATTTTATTCTAAAGAAGTACAGTACTCACAGGTGATATTGTTTATTTTATGAGCCAGTCTGTTATTTAGCTGAATGGTGACCTCTGGGAGTGGTTTTAGCTGAAAGCTTAAAGGGAAGAGTAGATAATTTTAGAATATAAGGCCCATGAGGAAGGGGATTTCACCAATTTTGTTTTCATTGCTGTGTCTCTAGTACCTAAAATACTACCTAAAATAGTAGATGCTCAATAAACATTTGTCGAATGTAGACATTAGAATCATTTCCATTTCAGAACTGAGTTTTGCTCAAGGACACAAATTAGTGGTAGAGTCTGGACTTAAACAAAGGCTTCTGATTCTAAATCCAGTATCCTTTGCAAATCAAGACAGCTAGATAAACAAAATGTGAAGAGGTGGTTGTATTGGTTTCCTAGGTCTGCCATAACAAAATACCACAAACTGGATGGCTTATAAGAACAGAAATTTATTGTCTCACAATTCCGGAGGCTGGGAGTTTGGGATCAGAATGTTGGCCATATTAATCCCTTCTGAGGGAGAATCATTTCCTTGCCTCCCTCCTAGCTTCTGGTAGTTCTAAGCATTCCTTGGCTTGCAGATGCAGCAGTATGTGGAGTCCTTCCTCTGTCCCCCTGTCTCTGTATCTTCTCTTTCATAAGGACAACAGTCATGTAAGACTAAGACCCACCCTACTCCAATGTGACCTCGTGTTAACATAACTGATAACCTCTTCAAAGACCCTATTTCCAAACAGGGTCACGATTCACATTGAATCATGTTGGATATGAATCAAGCCATAACAGTGATGTAGAACAAAAATTGGTGTAGGAAACTACTAGGAGTATTGGAGAACAGACCTAAGAACATTGCATCTTAGGTCATAATTTTGCAGTGGCCAACAAAGAAGAACATGGTGATGAAGAAAGGGAAACTGTGGGTAGACGGTGTGAGAAATGGAGAATTCAGGATAGGGAGAAATGAACTTTATGATGGGGGAATAGCAAAAGGATATAGGGGTGGATGAAGATTGGTGGCCATTTTTTGCAATCTGTCACAGAGAGGAAGATGAGGAAGAGAATATAGGCTGTGTGGCCTAACATTGTCAGTGAAGAGATGATGAGAAAATAATGCAGAACCCTGAAGGGAAAGGACGCTTATGTGGGAATTTTATTCCCATAAACACTAGGACAAATTTTGCTTTTATGGTTCTTGCATTTCCAACTTCATGCCCATCTTCTGAGCCCATCAGCCCCACAACTACTATCCATCCCAAGTTTGCAAATGCCTGAATATGAATATTGATTTGAAGACATAAATCAGGATGAGGTACTTTAAGGAGCCCTGGTAGTGCAATGATAAGTGCTCAGTTGCTAACCTAAAGGTTGGCAGTTCAAACCCACCCAGTGGCTCTGCAGAGGAAAAGACTTGGCAATTCGCTCCTGTAAAGATTACAGCCTAGGAAACCCTACGGAACATTTCTACTCTGTCACATAGGGTAGCTTTGAGTTGGAATCAACTTGATGGCACCAAACAAAAACATATGATTTGGTAAGATTTGTTTCTGTGAAATTCATTTTCCAATTAGCCAATGGAGTAATCTCTCTAAACTGCATTTCAAAAGAAATATTGGCACAGGTACATAGAGAAGCAGATGCCAAAACTGGATTATAAGTGCAAGAGAATCATTGGGGATACTCTCAACCTACGATTTTATACCTATAATAAGTAATAAAAAAAAATGGTATTTTATCAGCCTTGAGCAACATTATCACTTGATCAACGTAGACATTAAACTAGGTTATTTGCCTCAAATTCATCTACTACAGGGTGGAATTTCCCAGAACACTATTCTGTGAACTGGCCATGAGTCAGCATGAGGGTGCTAGGGCAACAAAGATCCTATTCTTTCCTCATACCCCTAATCAGTATTCAAGTACAAGGTTTTGTTTATGATGCATTATAAATCAACATTTTCTTGTAGGAGAATTCAATGATACTTGTTGAGATATTAATTTAATGATACTTATTGAGAAGAGGGAAGTCTGTTATCATCAAGCAGGTAAGATCTCTCACATGGGCCAACACCATGATGATATTGCTAATAATAATAACAACAACAGCAACAAAAAGTAAACATTTATAAGTGCTAAAAATGAATGTGATATGCTTTGCTCCAGTACTCATCAAGCAGAGTTGGTCTCAGCATGCTGTAAGATGATCATTAATGTTTAATAGTGTTAATGCTTATTAGTGACAGATGATTGGCTTTAAGTGTCTTCTGAATAATTAATAAACTGGGTGGGCTTCTGGTGTCTGTCACAGATGTGAAGCCAATGGAGCTGCCCTTTTGTTTTTTGGCTTTGGAGACCTGTGTGCACTGGTGATAGCAGAATGTACCTCAAGGAATTGGGGCTGACTTTTCACATTTTAGCACTAAAAACAGTGAGGGAATTCTTGGCACTTTCTCAAACCTCTGAGATTCTACTGAAGTCCTGAGATGTAGGAAAGTTCATCTCAGATGTTTTAGCAAATAGAAAATTGCTGGAAGATGTTTTTCTCTTGTTCTCTAGCCCTGGTGAATTCATAACACTTAAACACCTGTGTCCATCAAATAGAACACACAGGATCACAGCTAGAGCTGTTCTTGACTTTGCAATTTCATTGACTGACAGTTTAATATCTATTTATTTTCACATCTGACACCAGTAAAGACAGGCTGGCATCATGAATGTCAAGACATTATGCTGACAACTGTATTTTTTTTTTCCATCATGGGGGGGGGGTGGGTGGAGGAAGGTTCAACGTTCCCAAGTAAAGTGTTCTTTTCAAGCACAGCAGCTCCAATAAAGACCAAATTATAGTTCAGATATAATTGGCAGTAACTATTGATAGGTTACCTGTACATATTTATATAGGAGCGGGTACGTTCAATTTGAGATTTACTAGTAAACTAACTGTTACTGTTATACGCTGGAATGAAATGTGTAATTATACTATTTAAATAGCTGAAACAGCTGCCATTACTGCGGACTGTGTAAACAGTGTTTTCCATGCTAAAATTGAATGTTTAGAATACGGTCCCTTATTTTCAGCAGCTCTTGTTTAGTCTCTGAAATACAAACAAGAGGTCTAGCTCTATTCCTGCTCTGTGATATTAGAACAACACTCGAGACAAGGACCGTTCACAAAATGAAAGTGAGATGGATTCCTACAAGCTTAAGACCACAGTGTTGCTCAAAATTAACCGCAAAGATAGAGAACATAACAGTCACATTAGGCACCATGCAAAATACATTTAGTTTCTTTATGCTGAAACAGGCAGGAGAAAGTTCTTTGTCTCTCTCATTCATGCCTGCTATCTAAACACAAAATAATTCAACTTTATTGTAGCTCTGTGTATGGTTGGGGAAATATTATTATGATGCTGAGATCACTGAACTTTTCAGTCTGCTGTCTTGAGAGTGTTCTTATGGCTAGAGGTAAGGTCTGATAATTCACAGAACCAGTTTCACTGTGCAACCATTAAGGAGCTGCCTTATAATCAGGCGGTATTGAATAGACTGACTTTATTGCCTTTATAGTTTGGGATTGAAGTATACTATTACATCTCACAACTCTCCTCCCCAATGTCATTTTGCCAAGTACTCAAAGAATGAAATATGCTCTCTAAACTGAAATTTTGTTCAGAGTGCATGCATTCACAGAAATTAGGCTTGAGATTGATTGTGGATTTCCACAAAATCACATTAATTCCAGTTCTTGGCAATTACAGTATAATTAGTGTTATTGATGTAGCAGCCTCATAAATATTTTGTAGCCATATAGTTTGTTTGTTTAGGTGTCATTTATAGTGGAAATTAGGCTTGGGTGTCTTAGCTCTTTCTGCAGAGGGATCATGTGGGGAGGGGAAAAGAGGAGAGAACCAGGACCCTTTCATCTGATTTACTAGGTCCAATGTTTCATTTCCTGTGGTGAATTGCAAAAATGACCACCATACTTTTTCCATCCTTGTATCCTTTTGATATATGAGTTTGCCATTCCCCCATGAAGAAGTAAAGTCCATTCTTCTACCCTTTGATTCTGGCTGCCTTGTGATTTGCTTTGGCCAACAGAATAGGGCAGAGGTGACAGGGTGCCAGTTTCACACCTAGGTCTAGAGCCTTGCATGGTTCAGCTTACTGGATCCCTTATGCTCACTGGATCCCTTCTGCTCACTGGATCCCTTCTGCTCACTGGATCCCTGCAAAGCTACCATGCGGGCAAGTCTGGGCTAGCCTGCTGTATGACGTGTAACACATGGCCCAGTTGCCTTCATCACCCCAGCTGACAGCCAGACATTGACCAGAAGTTGACTGGTAGCTGACCAAAAAGAGCATGAGTAAACCTAGCTGAGTGTTAAAAAATCAACTAGCTGAGCCTGGCCTAAATTACTTGACCATAGAATTGTGAGCTAACCAAATGGTTGCTATTTTAAAGGACAGGGAAAGCTAATTGATCCTCCCTCTTTGCCAACCAGTGGCCGTCCTGTTGCCTGTGACCATGGCAACCTCTGTGTGTCAGACTAGAACTCCATAGGGTCTTCAACGGCTGATTTTTTTGGAAGTAAATCACCAGGACTTTCTTTTAAGGTGCCTCTGGGTAGACTTGAACCCCCAACTTTTTGGTTAGCATATTAACCATTTGCATCACCCAGGGACTCCTACTTCCTCTTTAACCCAGGACAATGTAGTTTTGACTTCCAACAATCAGCTGATCTTATTACAGCCACTGGACAGAGAGTCCTGTTGCCAATTTTAATGATCTAATTGTAACTCTTGCCCTATGTCCCTTCTCTATAGCACTGTTATTGTTGACTTTTCTTATAAAAGCTTCCCTTCTTTGGCCACCAGCAAAGCACCCTTCCTGCCTCTCTACTGACAGTTCTAG
This sequence comes from Elephas maximus indicus, assembly GCF_024166365.1. Lineage (NCBI taxonomy): Eukaryota > Metazoa > Chordata > Mammalia > Proboscidea > Elephantidae > Elephas > Elephas maximus. Next base: position 144,680,545 of record NC_064821.1, read on the forward strand.
TTGTTTTTTCTGGTTGCCTGTTGAATATTATGGTTCTTCAGGGCTCTGTCTTTAACATTTTCTCTACTCTGTGTGTTGTCCTTGGGCAATTTCAGCCTAGAAAACCCTATAGAGCAGTTCTACTCTGTCATGTGGGGTAGCTATGGCACCTAACAACAACAACAGTAGTTTAAATTATTTGTTTTTTGGTGACATTAACATAAATTCAATGTTTTTGATTAAATGAAATATGGTATTTGCTTCCTGATTCCTTGCCTTTGCACATGCTTTTTATTTTTCCTGGAATAACTTGCTTTCCATAGCCTCTAGGTATGCTTTACCCTTTTTCAGTCCCATGTCCCCTGATTTAGTTTTTTCTGATTGCCCAGACATTTTCCCTCTTCTCAAAACCAAAAAAACCAAACCCTTTGCCATTGAGTTGATTCTGACTCATAGCAACCCTATAGGACAGAGTAGAACTGTCCCATAGGGTTTCTAAGAAGTGGTTGGCGGATTCAAACTGCCAACTTTTGGGTTAGCAGACAAGCTCTTAACCATTGTGCCACCATGGCTCCTCCCTCTTCTCAGTTTCCCATAATTTCACAAGACACTTTTCATATCTTAACATACTGGCTTATCTGTCTTTCCTCTGTACACTATACACTCCCAGAAGATTAAAAACAAACAAACCCATTACTGTTGAGTCAATTCTGACTCATAGCAACCCTATAGGACAGAGTAGAACTGCCCCACAGAGTACCCAGAAGATTAAGAGCACACATTTTCAAGTCAGATAGACCAGTATTCAAATCCTAGCTTCATTGCTTACCTACAGTGTGGACTTGGACTAATTAAAAAAAGCTTTACTTTTTTCCACCTAAAAAATAAGCAAAATTATACTAGTCTTATGGGATTATATTAGGGAGTCCCTGGGCCTTACAAACAGTTAATGCACTCAGCTGCTAACTGAAAGGCTGGAGGTTTGAGTCCACCAGAGGCTCCTCAGAACAAAGGCCTGGTGATCTACTTTTAAAAAATCAGCCATTGAAAACCCTGTGGAGCACTGTTCTACTCTGACACACACATGGGTCACCATGGGTGGGAATTGACTAGACAGCAACTAGGTTTTTTTTTTTTTTTCTTACGGGATTATTCTAAGGATGAATTAGATAAGATATATGAGATATTTATCACAATATCTGCCCAAGGTAATCACTTAATAAAAACCAAAAACAAACCTGTTGCCATTGAGTCGATTTTGACTCAGTAGCAAATGACATAATTAGCATTTTTCCTTTAATATCCACATGGATTATAATCAATACTCTAATCCTATGATTAGGAAAAGAGTCAAAACACAGATGAAAAAATAAGTTTATGTATCAGTTCTTATTAAATGCCATATTTCATATAAATACCAAATTTCAATCACATCTAATTTATATTCAACCATAAGCTACTAACTCTGTTTTAGAGTATTTCTAAAATAAGAGACTTGTGCTTATTAGGGTATTGATAAAACTGTCAGAAGTAAACTGGTTATAGGCATCTTCATTAAATAAAATTAGTCTTTAAATTAAACTAAGAACATTTATAAAAGCTAACTGAAATTTTAGCATTAGTGGTTGAATATAAAAAACTAAATGTCATATTTAGAATGATTTTACAAATGACCTCTTCCAACTCCCTCCCCCACAAAGCAAAAACTTCTTAGGCATCTATATTAAGGGTGCTTGCTTATAGTTTTGCTTGAGTGTTTCCAGTGTAGGCAAGAAAAAGTAACCTTTGTCTCAAGAAGAATTTGTTTTTCAGTAGTACCTAAAATCTATGCCAAACTTTCAATTCCAGTAAAATCGTGAACAAGATAACATGAAATTCTTTCCTACTACAAAAACTCACATGTTCGTGACAAAATATAGCAATCACTTTTGTAAATGCTAAATTCTTAAGAAAGCTGGGAAAATCTCTAGGGACAAGGTAGGGTTTACAATTAAGTTCGCACAAAGAAGCTAGTCTTTGTCCTTGGTTCCTGAGAGATAACCTATAAAACCTTAGAATTTTCCTGTGATCTAAGTGTCTTTTATCTGTAAGAGCTCCACATCACAGCTGAGGGTTTATGCTAATGAGATGACTCTTAGGCGGGGGCTATCTACTCAGAAAGATCCAGCTGCAATATCATCCCAACCTCAAGGGAGGGGGGATGGAAGATGATTCAATCCATTATATCTATGTAATGAGGCCCCAATAAAGGCTTTGAACACTGAGCTCCACTGGCTTCCAACTCCGTGAAAGACGCTGATGTACATGGGAGGGTAGCACATATTTTGGGAAATGCAAACTATTGGGAACCCTAACAGACCTTGCCCTATGTGTCTCTTCTTTTGTATCCTTTTTACTGTAATAAAACTGCAGTCATAAGTAGAGCAACTTATGACTATTCTGTGAGAAAATTCTGTGAGTCATTCTAGCAAATTGTCAAGCCAGAGGATGTAGTGGGAGCCAGCAGTCAGAACCCCTGAGCTTATAGCTGATATCCTGAGGGTGCGGTGGGAGACCCCTGAATTTATAGCTAGAGGTCAGAAGTGAGGGTGTATGGGGACCCCCAAGCTTGAGACTAGTGTCTAAGGCCTTGGGGAGACTTGGCAGTCTGGAAGACTGTGTCTTTTTGTGAGATCTGACCTGGGTCTGGTGGTTAGGATCAAAGGAAAATGTGCTGATTTACTCAGTTGGTGTCAGCATTGGGTGGCTATGAGTTGGAATCAACTCAATGGCAATGGGTTGGTTAGCTAGGTTTTGGTTTGCTGACATGGGGCTTAGCATAAGTGATTCCATCTCGGGCCTGGTAGAGTCAGGTTAGCAAAAGTAACCCAAAATTACTTTGTGCCACCTGTAATAAACCACAAAAACCAAACCTGTTGCCATCAAGTTTATTCCAACTCATAGCGACCCTATAGGACAGAGTAGAACTGCCCCACAGGGTTTCCAAGGAGCAGCTCGTAGATTCAAATCCACTCTAGAGGGACATGTATTCCAAGCAGACCAAAAAGGATCCCCAAAGACCAAGCTCAACTAAATGTAACTTCACACTTCAACATCATAAACAAATAAGGAAAACGTCTGCTATTAAGGAATGTCAACAGGCATATTAAACATTAGGATTAAAACCCTATGAATCTCAGATATAGAACTAACAGAAATTACATGTTTAAAATTTGTTAAAATATAGAGGAAGTAATTATAAACAAAAATTAAATAAGGTGCTATAAGAAATGTGTGAAAAGACCCAAAAAGTACATTTAAAGTTCTGAGAGAAAAGTAATTGTCAATATTAACCTTCTGCAGGTAAGTTCTCATTTGAAGAGCTGGTATAGCATAACACATTTCTTGACAAAGCTTTTTAAGTATTTTTCACTCATAGATTCTCATAGAAACTCTGAAAGCAGTGTTTCATGAAGAACAATCTGAAAAAAGAAGGAGTGACAGACAAGAAAGAGTAGTAGGCAAATAAACTGGCAAAAAGCAGGGATATCTAATTTACTGAGGAGGTAGAGTCAAGATGGCAGACTGGTCAGATTCACTAAAGCATCCTATGCAACAAAGACCTGAAAAACCAAGTAAAATAGATACAGACGTCAATCCTAGAACCCTGAACCTTAAATGAAAGGATAAAGTATTAAGTTGGAAGTCACTGAGGAGAAGAAGAAACTGACAGAAAACGAGGAAGGAATAAAGATAGGGAGTGGAGGTTCCTGACCAAATGGCATGGCTCAGTATCTTGGAATAAAGCCAACAACCCCCCAGGGAGAAAGGCACCTCCACAGAATTCCCAATAGGAGATTGAGGTACCCTGCTGGATAGACACAGAACTAAGTAAAACCATGTTTACTGGCTGCACCTCAAGAAGCAGCCCAGACTCTCTCACCTGGTAACCACAGGAGCACGCTCCTACAACCCCCCAGCCCTCTGGTGAACAGCAGCTAGCTATAACCACCGCATCGTGGCAATCCTGAATGCCCTACCAGGAACCAGAGTAGTATCCCACCCTATTGTCCTCCTCAGCCTAGCTTCCTCTGCCCCTGCCTTGGCCTCTGCCTGGCTCCAACCCTGCTGCCCGTGGCCCTGAGGGTTCTTTCAGAATCCAGGCCCCTTTCCACTGGTTCTGGACCCCTCCCACCACTGCCCACAGCCCTAAGGGGACTTGGCTATGACACCAGGCCTCTTCGCGTCCAGCTCTAGCCTACAGGGGACAGTCCCGGACCCCCAGCCCTTTTCTGCCAGCTCTGGAACTCGCCCACCGCAGTACCCAGGGAACCCGGCCCGGACTCCAGGCCCTTTTCCACTGGCTCCAGACCCCTCCTACCACCTGCTGTGGCCCCATGGGGACCCGGCCCAGACCCCAGGTCCTTTCCCACTGGCTCTGGACTCTTCCCGCCGCTCACCATAGCCCTGTAGGGACTTGGCCCAGACCCCAGGCCCCTTCTTGCTAGTCCGGACCCTTCCTACTGCCAACCGTAGCCCCTAGGAGACCCGGTCTGGACCCTAGGCTTTTCCCTGCCCGCTCAGGAACTGCCCCCCCTCCACCGCCCCACAAGACCTCAGTGGCCCTGCTCCAGCCCCCGGCCAGGTTGATGCTGCAGACAAATGGTGCAGCTTCCTCCCTTCCTTTCCTGCTGGACTTGCTCTGCTCCACCATAGCTGAGTGACTGGCTCTGCACACCTGGTGGGAACCCCATGTTTTTGTTCAGCATGACTCATATTGGCCCATGAAAGAGAGACCAAGGTGAGATAACAAGAAAAGCACCTTTATTTCAGTGTACAAGGAAAAGGAGTCCATTGGAGCTGCTGTTGTGAAGACTGCTTACCAAGGCTGGGCAGGCAAGTTACTTTTAAAGGGGTTTACAAGTAGGCGGTTTCATACAAGTTGCGAGGCAATGGGGTTTTACGTATAACTTCCAAGCAAAAGCAGGTTTCAAATGCAAAGCTGGTGGAGGGTGGGGAGGAGGGAGCAAAGGAAACAATTTTTCAATATAACACTGTAGGGGAGGAAGCCAGGTAAAGAATTCAGCCCTGTGGGGGCTCCCTCTCACTGCTCCCATTTCTTTTTGGACATTAGTCATTCAAGACCAGTATCCATTTTGAGCTATAGCCTGGTTCTGAATTGTTTGGCATATATTCAGGGAGGGGCAAATATTGGACCTAGGCCTTTCACTGTGGCTACTGACCTCTTGTTGGCTTATAATTGACTATTCACTAAATATTAAAAGAAAAAGAATGCCTTTTATGCCCTGTTTAAAAGATTCTCTCTTTTTTTCGGATTGTCTTAGTTACTGTCTTTATACCTCAGGGCTCTGTTGATGTGTCTTCATGAGTCTTTGTGAGTCCAGCTCCAGCTCGGTCACATTCTTTACGCTCAAGGACAGGGAATAATGGCTCTAATATTATCTCTTAAATCATTCTTTTCTTTTGATTGGAGATTGGAGAAATTAATACCTGGACTTAGTCCAGCCCTTAGGTGGTGGCCATGGCAGGCTCTTTAAACTCATAGTACTGGTTTTCCACGGGATACCATCTAGTGCTTCACCAGGATCTTAAGTAAGAGCAATGTTCCCATTACTTGCATTGCCGAAGTGAGCAGACTCAATGTACATCAACATTTTAGCCTGAGGTTTTTTTTTAAGTGTGTAAGGCAATCAAAGATAAGTTTTATTATGCCTAATATCAGGATGCAGACTAAAAATGTTACTGTCTCTTGCAGTAGTGATCTAGCCTGTGTACTTATTCCTGATGGTAACTAACTAAATAAATCTGGTGTTTGTAAGGGTGTTGCAGTGTGTAACCAAGTAGTTTGCTGTCTAGTTCTGTGTAGATCCTGTTCTACTTCTCTTCTGTTATTTATCCAAATGCAAGGAGAGGTATTTGCTACAGCACAGACTACACTTTCTTGGACTAATAAAAAACCTAAGGCTATTTTGTTACCTCATGTCATCTTGGTTAACGAGGTCAGAGATTACTGTTGTGTTTTTATCTCATTAGCAACTTCGTCTGCTGTTTGTCCCATAATGATTGATAAAGTTCTTAAAGATGTTTTTTTCCTCCAAAGTTTGAGATTGAAAAGACCACCCAAAGGCAATGGCCTGTGTGGGTTACCATAACCTCCATGAAAGTCAGAAATCTGGATTCTAGGAGAATTACAACTCTTTATTATACTTTTTTTTGTATCATAATCTTGTTATATAATCTTTGATAAAAAAAATGCTCCATAAATGGTAACTGAGCACCATCTGGTTTTTAAGATCCCAGGCACCATACAATTAAGTAGCAGGTAGAATAGAAACACTAACAGTAATATTGGGCCAATTGTCTGAAATAACCAATGAAACCATGACCCTAAGGTCTTTGAACCGAGGAAGGATATCTCATGAGGTGTTTGTTATACATAAGCAGCATCAGTAATGACTTTTCATGTGTCTTAGTACAACTGTATTTTATAAAACCTCAGACTGAGTATTAATATAAACTCAGCAACATTTATCTATTAAGGTACAAACTGTTTCTCAAGAGAACTAATAGGAAATCTAATGCTATTCTATTTTGTAAAATCATAGCTTGAACTTTAGACACTTAATCTGGTTATGATAGTTACAACTTTGCTAAGTTTACCAAAAAGAAATTCGAATTTAAGAGTTATAATATCTAAACCAATTAGTTGGATAATTCAGGAGAAAGGAAAATGGTTTCTTATATCCAGAAAGTAGGACCTTAAACCATCAGCAATATTCCCACATAAAACCCATAGGTTTTTTGTTTGTTTTGTTTATTCAGTCTTATGGAGTTAATTTCTGTTCCACATGATTTTGGATCAGCCACAGTCTGCAAACCTGTCAGCTTCTGCACAGGAATTCTGGAAATTTTGTCTTGTCACAGTCCTTTTTGCAAGTCTAATATAGTCCATCCTTTTGTTGAGATATTTTGGTCAAACATTTTCAGCAAGACAGCAAAGTAAAAACTTATCTGCAGATGACAAAACTTAATATGACAACAATTAACTTATAAAAGTAATACTTTTACAGTGAAAGACGTGATAGAAATTAATTACAAGGATAACATAGAGGCCAAATACAATTAGTTAAAAAAAAAAAAAACTGTAGATAAAAATATTTCTAAATATAACCACTAGCCATGTTTTTAAAGAGCTTCAGATATAATACAAAATAATCTTGAGACATAATATTGTATAGTCAGGATATACTAAGAAAATACAAAGATTATCAAATCTCTAAATACCTGACTAGTAAAAACAAACAAACAAACTTTATAGTTAAATTATGTGAATTCCCCAGTCAAACCACTGGCTTTGATAAAGTTGTGACCAAGTTAGCAATTAAATAGTAATAAAATTATGTCATAATATTATGGGTTTGCTGTCTAATATTAGGCAAAAACACAAGAGAAAATACTAACATATAAATTTTAACCCAGAGAGAATCGGGCATTTCTCTTGACAACGTGTTTCATGTAATTTATTAAATAAAAATTTTCAGCACATTTTCTTTTTAAAAAGTTTTTTATGGCTTTCCATGAAGTTTTGAAGTTGTTAGGAGTTTATTATAGGTCACTGAAAAACAATACTTAAGTTATTTAACCAAAAATCTTAAAGGTAAAAACCTTAGCTTCTTTCTTTCTTTCTCTCTCTCTCTCTTTTTTTTTTTTTTTTAAGCCATGTGGCTTGGTTTTCAACTCAAGAATCTTATTCTAACGAGAGACCAAACCTTTGTCTTCGAGGCAGATTACACAAAGAAAAAAAATTAACCTTTTAACTCAGAAATCAAAGAAAATTTTGTTATTTTAACAGCGAGAAATACAATTCTTTGTTTTACATTTTATTTAATGGTAAAGCTCCTAAAAACCTCATAAATTAAACCATTAAATTTTAGTGAGACAGATAAAACTTTAGACTATACCAAATGAATTTTCAATAAACCTCTTAAATGTTGTCCTTGTTGCATATCTCTTATAGTACATTCTTTTAAAATGGCAAGGATGAACATACTTTTTAGCAGACATATATATATATATATATATATATATAAATAAATAAAATCTCCTTTGTCTTGTGGCATAAAAAGCAAAAATATATAAGCTTAACTCATGACAAATATCTATTAACTCAATTTAACATCAAGAAGTTACCTAAAAGGTCTTAGAAGTATTTTAAGCCTGTATAGAACATAGCTGTTGTTGAAAGAAAGTCTGTTTAAACATTCTAAGTTTTCATTCAATTTTACTATTTCTTGTATTTTCCCAGTCTAATTTTAGCCCTTAAAGATTTTTTCAACTGGCTTTGGAAATCACAATGTCTCTGCTCAACTGACCAATTCATTGATATGGATATAACCTTAAGTGTCTGGCTAGTATTGGAAACATTTTTCCAGGTCATCTCAGGTGTGTCTCATTGTGATTTCTATTTTTTTGGCTTCTTAAAGTTTCCCTGCAATAGAGAAAACTTGTTTACAGTTCTTTTATGATTGGGATCTACCCAATTTTTGATAACTATAGTAAGCTTCCTAAAGCTATATGACCTTGGAGACTGGGGACCAGGGAGGCTTGATGTTGCCCCACCTTCCCTATTTTTGACTCATGGTGGAAGATGAGATTAGGCCATTCTAATTCATTTACATATGTTTAAATTGATCTAGGCATTTTGAAAGGTTATCTACTCAGTAAATACGAAAGATCTTTAGCAATTTTGTAAGTGAATCCATCAATTCTTGGCTAGCCCTCCCCCCCGCCCCCCAATGCTTCTCCTATGTCTCTTTTTTGCCCACTCTGGAACTACTGATTTTACTTTAAGACAAAATTATTCTTTTTCCTTAAGTAAAATGCATTTTGTATAATATCTAGCTTAAGTTACTTAAAAAGGTTTTGATTCTAAGATTGACTTAAACATAAAGTTTTTCAATGTAGTTACTAAAAATCTAAATCATAAGACAGACAGAAGACAGTTTTTCTTGGATGAGGAAAGAACTGAGGTTCTAAGACAGCCTTACAAAAAACAGAAATTCTGAGCCATAGCCTCCAACCTGATACAAGACAAAAACTTAGACACAATGCTCTAGACCAGAAGGAAGCTCTAAGAACAAAATGAGATAGAAAGACCACATAAACTAACTGAGCAATACCACACAAAACAAGGATATGGGGATTTTGGTTTCTTAAAGTGTATATATCAATTTTTGGTAGATCCTCTCAATTCAACAGAAATAACAGGTTTTAGACAAAACTTTTTTAACTTGTCAGAGCACCATATGGAGGCATATTATAGTGATTCTTTATTGAGGAACTATATCATAAAATAGGTATAGAGCTACCACTTCTCCTTGCAAATTTTATAAAACAGGTCAGAAGCTGCCACTCTTGTCTACAAATCTGGCAAAATAGAGCACTATTTTCCAAGTTTTCTCTGAGCCAGAAAAAGAAACCTAATGAGGAACCATGGGATTTGGACAGTGTTTCACTTAGACCAATGTGTACCTTAGTTGTGTGAAAGTTTACTTGCGGGTGGCAGGCAGCCTAGTGCTCTAGCCTGTCTCGCAACCACCTTATCTTGTCACAGGAGTCTTTGATGCTCATGATGAGCACTGGTGACCACCCTAATGGCTTTTACTGGTTGACCTGTTCCTGAATTTTTGCAGCTTATAGTATCTCCGAGCTCTTTGAAAATAAAATTACCTTTTTATTGTTTCAAATGCCCAAGTCCGGACCTAAACTGTAGTTCACCAAGAGTTACTAGATATCACTCTTAAAGAAACGATCAAGCAAAAGTCTAAGAAAGATTCTCCTTAAGCAAATAACCAGTTTTTCCAAAAAAATATGCCAAATGAAACTTAAGAAAGAATGAGACAAAGAACAAAAAGAATAAGCAAAGGCTCATTTTCTGAGAGCACTCAACCCGTTGGTGTTGAAAGGACATGGAGTGCAAATGTTTGGGTCCAGAAGATAGGACCTCTCTTTTTGCCAGTTTCTACTCTGCAGCTCAGGTCTCCTTGAGGTCAACTGGATTCATGGTTTTAGAGTCCCTGTAACAACTACATCATTAACTCTTTTAGGGTGAAAACATCACAAAGTTTAGTAAAGCAAAAAGAAAGGTTTTATTCAGCATTTAAAGAAGCAAAAGTAGGAAAAGGACAAGCATACTGCTAGAGCCATGTCTGTCCCAATCTCTGTTCCCAGTTCTTAAGGATGCAGCTTAGTCAGCTGCATATCAGACTTCCTTGAACATTACAATGAAACCCACAAGACGTATCATATTCACACTTTGTAAAACCAATGACAAAAAGAATCATGAAAGCAGCTCAAGAAAAATGAAGTTACATTCAAAGGGGAAACAATAAGACTAAGTTCTGATCACTCGGCAGAAACCATGCAGGCAAGAAGGCAATGTGATGACATATATAAAGCCTTGAATGAAAAAAAATTGCCAACCAGAATAATACATCCTGCAAAACTGCCTCTCAAATATGATGGCAAAATTAGGATATTTCCAGATAAACAGAAATTAAGGGAATATGTAAAAACCAAAGCAGACTTACAAGAATTATTAAAAGGAGTCCTTTGGTTACAGAAACAACATTAGACAACCACGTGAATGTAGGACACAAGTCAGCATCAGCTAAATACTGACCTGAGTAATGAACTCTCAAAGATAAAACAAAACTGAAAGATTCAAAGCAGGGAACTAGAGACATTAATCTACAAATAATGACAATGTCAGAACAATAAGGGGGGAATACATGATATAGATAAAGAACTTTCAAATGGAAAGGAAGTCAAGGCAATATCAAGTAATAAAAGACTGGTTCAAACTTAGGAAGATAAGGGTAGATTTCAAGGTAACCACAAAGTTAACAAGTGTACTCATCCAAATAAAGAAGAAAAACACAAGGTCTCAGTAAACACAAAAAACAAAAGAAACAAACAAATCCACAAACAAAAGGAATTCAGCCCAGAAGAGTAAGAGGAACAAAGAAAATGTCAATACCACAAAAAAAAGCATGACAAAATGACAGCAATAAACTCACACCCATCAATAATTACACTGTATGTAAATGACCTAAATGCATCCATAAAGAGACAGAGAGTGATAGACTGGATAAAAAAAGAGGACCATCAATATGCTGTCTACAAGAGATGCACCTTAGGATGTGGAAAAAATATACCAAACAGCAACCAAAAAAGAGCAGGAGTGGCAATACTAATCTCAGATAAAATAGACTTTAAGGCAAAATCCATCATAAAAGACAAGGAAGGACATTATATAATGATTAAAGGGAGAGTCCACTATGATGACATAATGATAATAAATATCTATGCACCCAACAACAGGACTCCAAAATATATAAACTAACAGCACTGAAATGAGAAATTGACTGTTCCACAATAACAGTAGGAGACTTCAACACACCACTCTCGGTAAAGGACAGAACATCTAGAAAGAAACTCAGCAAAGATACAGAAGATCTTAAGGCCACAATCAACCATCCTGACCTCATAGACACATATAGAACACTCCACCCAACAGCACATTCTATTTTAATGCATATACAATGTTCTCTAGGATAGAACACATCTTAGGCCACAAAGCAACCCTCAACAAAATAAAACACTGAGATGATACAAAGCATCTTCACTGCTCGCAATGCCATAAAAGGAGAAATTAGTAACATGAAGAGCAAGGAAAAAAATTAAATACATGGAAACTGAATAACCCTGGGTAATAGAAGAAATCAAAGATGGAATCAAAAAATTTCTAGAATCAAATAAGAATGAAAATGCATCCTACCAAAAGCTTTGGGATATAACTAAGGCAGTACTCAGAGGTCAATTTATAGCACACATCAAAAAAAGAAGAAAGGAATAAAATCAAAATGTTAGCCCTATGACATGAACAAATAGAGAAGAGCAAAAGAAGACCACAGCCACCAGAAAAAAGGAAATAATGAAAATCAGAGCAGAAATAGAGAATAGAAAAACTATAGAAAGAATCAATGAAACCAAAAGTTGGTTTTTTGAAGGGATCAACAAAATTGACACACTGTTGGCTGAAGTGACATAAGAAAAACAGGGGAGGATGCAAATAACCAAAATAAGAAGTGAAATGGGGGACATTAAAACAGACCCAACAGAAATAAAAAGGATCATAACAGAGTGCTAAGAAAAACTGTATGCCAACAAATTTGAAAACCTAGTAGAAATGGACAAATTTCTAGAAACACACTGCCAACCTAAGCTAACACAAACTGATATAGAAAATCTGAACAGACCCATAAAAAGAGAAGAGATTGAAAACATAAAAGAAAGAAAGAAAGAAAACCCAACAAAGAAAAGTCCTGGCCCAGACGGCTTCGCTGGAGAATTCTCCTAAATATTCAGAGCAGAGCTGGCACCAATACTTGTTGATTTTGTTAGGTGTGGCTGAGTTAGTTCCCACTCATAGTGACCCTGTGAACAACAGAACGAAACACTGCCTGGTCCTGTACCATCCTTATAATCATTGCTGTGCTTGAGCCCATTGTTGCAGCCACTGTGTCAATCCATCTCATTGAGGGTCTTCCTCTTTTGCCCTGACCCTCTACTTTACCAAGCATGATTTCCTGCTCCAGAGACTGATGCCTCTTGACAACATGTTCAAAGAATGTGAGACACAGTCTCACCATCCTTGCTTCCAAGGAGCATTCTGGTTGTACTTCTTCCAAGACAGATTTGTTCCTTCTTTTGGTAGTCCATTGGTACAGTCAATATTCTTCACCAAAACCACAATTCGAAGATGTCAGTTCTTCTTTGGTCTTCCTTATTCATTGTCCAGCTTTCTCATGTATATGAGGCAATTGAAAACACCATGGCTTGGGTCAGGTGCGCCTTAGTCTTCAACGTCACATCTTTGCTTTTGAACACTTTAAAAAGATGTCTTGCAGCTGATTTGCCGAATGCAATACATCTTTTGATTTCTTAACTGCTGCTTCCATGGGTGTTGAGTGTGGATCCAAGTAAAATGAAATCCTTGACAACCTCAGTCTTTTCTCCATATATTATGATGTTGCTTATCAGTCCAGTTGTGAGGATTTTTGCTTTATTTGTGTTGAGGTGTGATCCATACCGAAGGCTGTGGTCTTTGGTCTTCATCAGTAAATCCGTCAAGTCCTCTTCACTTTTGGCAAGCAAGTTTGTGTCATCTGCATAACCCAGGTTGTTAATAAGTCTTCCTCCAATCCTGATGCCCCATTCTTCTTCATGTAGTCCAGCTTCTTAGATTGTTTGTTCAGCATACAGATTGAATAGGTATGGTGAAAGGATACAACCCTGACACACACCTTTTATGACTTTAAGCCATGCAGTATCCCCTTGTTCTGTTTGAATGACTGCCTTTTGATCCATGTACCGGTTCCTCATGAGCACAAGTAAGTGTTATAGAAATACCATTCTCTACAATGTTATCCATAATTTGTTATGATCCATACAGTTGAATACCTTAGCATAGTCAATAAAACACAGGTAAACATCTTTCAGGTATTCTCTGCTTTCAACCAGGATCCATCTGACATCAGCAATGATATCTCTGGTTCCATGTCCTCTTCTAAATCCAGCTTGAATTTCTGGAAGTTCCCTGTTGATATACTGGCGCAGCTGCCTTTGAATGATTTTCAACAAAATTTTTCTTGCATGTGCTGTTAATGATATTGTTTGATAATTTCCACATTTGGTTGGATCACCTTTCTTGGGAATAGGCATAAATATAGCTCTCTTCCAATCAGTTGGCCAGGTAGCTGTTTTCCAAATTTCTTGGTATAGACAAGTGAACACTTCCAGCACTGTATCTGTTTGTAGAAACATCTCAGTTGGTATTTCATCAATTCCCAGAGCCTCGTTTTTTGCCAGTGCCTTCAGTGCAGCTTGGACTTCTTCCTTTAGTACCATCAGTTCCTGATCATACGTTACCTTCTAAAATGACTGGACGTCAATCAATTCCTTTTGGTGTAATGACTCTGTATTACATCTTCTTTTGATGCTTCCTGTGCCATTTAATATTTTCCCCATAGAATCCCCCCAGTGTTGCAACTCGAGGCTTGAATTTTTTCTTCAGTTCTTTTAGCTTGAGAAATGCTTAACGTGTTCTTCCGTTTTGGTTTTCTGTCTCCGGGTCTTTACACGTGTCATCATAATACTTTGCCTTCTTGAGTCGCCCTTTGAAATCTTCTGTTCAGCTCTTTTACTTCGTCATTTCTTCCTTTTGCTTTAGCTACTCGATGTTTAAGAGCAAGTTTCAGGATCTCTTCTTACATCCACTTTGGTCTTTTCTTTCTTTCCTGTCTTTTTAATGACCTTTTGCTTTCTTCATGGGTGATGTCTTCAGGATCATTCCACAACTCGTCTGATTTTCTGTCATTAGTCTTCAACATGCTCTAAATCCAGGTGGGATTTATTCAAGGTTGTACTTTGGCTTTCATGGATTTGTTCTAATTTTCTTCAAGCTCAGTTGATGGTCTGATCTACAGTCGGCCCCTGACCTTGTTCTCACTGATGATACTGAGCTTTTCCATCGTCTGTTTCCACAGATGTAGTTGATTTGATTCCTGTGTATTCCATCTGGTGAGGTATAGTTGCCATTCATGTTGGTGAAAAAAGGTATTTGCAATGAAGAAGTCATTGGTCTTGCACAATTCAGTCATGCGATGTCAAGCATTGTTTCTATCACCAAGGCCATATTTTCCAACTACCAATCCTTCTTCTTTGTTTCCAACTTTTGCATACCAATCACCAGTAATTGTCAGTGCATCCTGATTGCATGTTTGATCAATTTCAGACTGCAGAAGTTGGTAAAAATCTTCAATTTTTTCATCTTAGGCCTTAGTATTTGGTGTGTAAATTTGAATAATAGTTGTATTAACTGGTCTTCCTTGTAGGCATGTGGATATTATCCTACTGGTACTACTCGAACTATTTCCAAGCATAGAAAGGAAGGGATACTTTTGAATATGTTCTATGAAGCCAGCAAAACCCTGATACCAAAACCACAGAACGACATCACAAATAAAGGAAATTATAGACCAATATCTCTCATGAATATAGATGCAAAGATTCTCAACAAAATTCTAGTGCATAGAATTCAGCACCATATTAAAAAAATAATATACCACGACCAAGTGGGATTCGTACCAGGTATGCAAGAATGGTTCAGCATTAGAAAATGAATCAACATAATCCTAGCTAGAGCAATAAGGCAAGAAAAAGAAATAAACGGCATTCAAATTGGTAAGGAAGAAGTAAAACTATCCCTATCTGTGAATGATATGATACCGTATGTGTAGAGAGCCCTAAAGACTCCATAGGAAAACTAGTGGAACTAATAGAAAGATTCAGCAGAGTAGTAGGATATAAGATCAACATAAGAAAATCAGTTGGATTCTTGTACACCAATAAGGAGAACTAGGAAAAGGGAGTCAGGAAAGCAATACCATTTATAATAGCCACTAAAAAAATAAAATACTTAGGAATAAATCTAACTAGGTATGTAAAAGATCTATACAAAGAAAACTACAAAACACTACTGCAAGAAACCAAGAGAGACCTACATAAATGGAAAACATGCCATGCTCGTGAATAGGTAGACTCAACATAAAAATAATAAATAATTTATTGACTGTATAAAATTAGTAATTATTATCGTTCATGGTGGAACTGAAGTACCAAGAACGATAACACTTAAAACTGAAGGAGATCTAGTTAATACATTCGGATATTTGCATTGTTTGAGAATAGATAGATAGTGATTAAATTTAGAATTGTTACTCATGAAGGTATAATAAAATTTGCAGAGTAACCACTAAAAGAATAGAAATAAAATATGTAACTTCTAAATTGGTAGAGGAGGGAGAGGCAAAAGCATAAATCCACAGAAGCTAGAATCCAGGAAAGAAGAAAGCAACCACTGCACACACCCGATGGAATAATAAGTAGGAAGCACAATATAAAAGATGATAGAAATACATCTAAGTATGAAAGTAAACAAGTAAATATAAATGAACAGTTTAAAATGAGGTTTTTTTTTTTTTTTTTTTCCAGATTGGTTAAAAAATATACAATTGTCTCATTATCCATGGGGGATTGGTTCCAGAATTCTCCACGGATACCAAAATCCATGGATGCTCAAGTCCCTTATATAAAGTGGAGCAGTTGGCTTCCATAAAGATTACAGCCTTGAAAACCCCGTGGGCCAGTTCTGCTCTGAACTATAGGGCTGCTAAAAGCTGGAATCGACTAGATGGCAATGAGTTTGGTTTTATGGGTTTTTAGGATTTTCATATAACCTATGCCCATCCTCCCATATACTTTATATCATCTCTAGACTCGACAACAGTGGGTTTTTTTGGGGGGTCTAGAGTACTTGTAATACCTAATACAATGTAAATGCTATGTAAAATAGTTGTTTTACTATATTGTATAAGGAATAATGATAAGATTGAAAAGTGTTTTTTTTTCAGTTATTTTTGCAGAACCCTTGGTTACAGAGGGCTGACTGTATACTCTTGTTATTTGCATAAGGTACATCTAACACATATAGGTATAAAAAAGTTAAAAATAAAGAAATACAAGAGGAAAATACTAATCAAAAGAAAGCTAGGGTAGCTCTATTAATATTGAATAGAGTCAAAGTCATACTTAATGATAAAAAGGTCACAACACAATAATAAAGGTAATATAGAAATCCTGAACTTTTGAATACCTAATAAGATAGTCTCAAAATAGGAACGAACTGAAAGAATTACAAGGAAGAATTAATCTATGATTATTGACTGAGTTTAACAATGGCATCTCAATAACTGATAGATTATACAGAAAATATTTTAATATTTATATTATATCAATACTTCCTCTCACATACTTTGGGCATGTTTTCAGGAGGGACCAGTCCCTGCAGAAGTACATCATGCTTAGTAAAGTAGGGTCAGCGAAAAAGAGGAAGACCCTCAACTAGATGGAATGACACCATTGCAGCAACAATGGGCTCAAGCACGACAATGATCAGGAGGATGGTGCAGGACCAGGCAGCGTTTCCTTCTGTTGTGCATAGGTTCTCTCTGAATTGGAACCAACTCCATGACACCCAACAACAACGATTCTTGACTGAGTTTAACAACGTCATCTCAGTAAGTGATAGATTATATAGAAAATATATTAATAACATATTAGGGTGGAATATATGAAAACTAAAACAAACCAGTTGCTGTTGAGTTGATTATGACTCATGGCTACCCCATGTGTTACAGAGTAGAACTGCACTCCATAGTGTTTTCATGGCTGTGAAATTTTGGAAGCAGACCGCCAGGGCTTTTTTCTTAGTCTGGAAGCTCCACTGAAACCTGTTTAGCATCAGAGTCACAAGCAAACCACTACTGACAGATGGGCAGTGGCTGCTTATGAGATGCTTTGGCTGGAATAGAACCCAGGTCTCCCACATGAAAAGTGAGAATTCTACCACTGAACCACCACTGCCCCCAGGAACAGAATAAATTGCCTAAAAACAGGCTTCCTGCATGTTGGAGCTCTGGTGGCACAGTGGTTAAGAGGTTGGCTGCTAACCAAAAGCTCAGCAGTTCAAATCCACTAGCCACTCCTTGGAAACCCTATGGGTCAATTCCACCCGGTCCTGTAAGATCACTATGAGTCGGAATTGACTCGATGGCAATGGTTGTGTTTTTTTTTTTTTTTTTCTTTACATGTCATGGCGATTTAATATATTCCAGAAATGGCATTGTGTATCAGAAATGAGTTAACAATTTAACAAAAAGGAAAATTGGTTATGTATTAATTATATCCCCACCTTATATCAGAAAAATAAAGTTCAAGTAGATTTGAGACTTAAATGTGAAAAGCATAATTAAAAAAATAAAATACAGGAAAAGATATTAATGCACTTTGGATAAAGCATGAAAGCATAAGCCATTTAGCAGAAAGAAAAATGACGTATTTGATCACATCTACATTAATGATTTCATTTTACATGGATCCACAATCAATGCCCACCGGTCAAGAAATCAAATAACATACCGCATGGGGCAAATCCACTGCAAAAGTATTAAAAAAGCAAAGATGTCAGTTTGAGAACTAAGGGCGCCTGACCCAAGCCATGGTATTTTCAATCACCTCATATGCATGTGAAAGCTGGATGATGAAAAAAGAAGACCAAAGAATTGGTGCATTCTATCTATGGTGTTGGCAAAGAATATTGAATATACTGTGGACTGCCAGAAGAATGAACAGATCTGTCTTAGAAGTATAGTCAGAATGTTCCTTGGAAGCGAGAATGGCAAGACTTTGTCTTATGTACTTTGGCTGTGTTATCGGGGGGCCTGGTCCTGGAGAAGGACATGATGCTTTGTAAAGTAGGGGGTCAGTGAAAAAGAGGAAGACCTTCAAGGAGTGGCTGCAACAGTGGGCTCAAACATACCAACGATTGTGAGGATGGCACAGGACCAGGCAATGTTTCCTTTTGTTGTACGTGGAGTCTCTGTGAGTTGGACCCAACCTGATGGCACCTAATTAATTACAACAACAAATTAATAATGTCTATGGATTTTTTTTTTTATGGATTAAATGATACCAAAAGCATAGCAAAAATTATGGTATTTAGCTTTTGTTAATTATCTGATAACTTTTGAATCTTAATTTTTTGCATTCTTTACTTTTACTATCGAATCAACTACACAAGTCAGCTAACACATTGCATAATTTCATTTAAATTCTATTCAAAAGTGTTTAGGGATTACAGGTAGTCCTCAAGTTACTATAGGTTTCCTTTCCAACAATTCAGTCATAAGCTGATTCGACGTAAGTCAAATACTTCAGTATTTTTTTTTCATTATTTTGCCTTTTATTATCAGTAGCTTTATAAATACGTTCTTTGTGGAGGTTGAAAACTTTACATATAAACTTGCAGGTATATTTTAATATATACTTACATACATACATAAATCTGTCTTGGAAGAAGTACAGGCAGAGTGCTCCTTAGAAGCAAGGATGACTTCGTCTCACATGTTATTGAGATAGGGAAGAAACAGGGACTGAGCCCCTAGCCAAGGACCCATACAACACCTGCAACTTGCAACTTGCTTACAAAAATTACATGCTTGGCTAATGTTGCAAAACCCCCATCCTTGAATGTGTGATAAGGATGTAAGATGTTTTTCAGAGGAACCGGCCCTGGAGCATGCGCAGGCATCTGCAATGTGACCAACGGATGACTTCGGCCTGATGCAAATACCTGCTACAGGAATCAAACCAGCACCACAGGAGGGACTGCACAGGCATGACACCCCATAATAAGTTCTGCCACCCAGTCCCAGGAGCCTTTGCTACAGGTTCCATCTTGGATTCCAGATACGCGTGCAACATAATTTAGTATGCACAGCATTCTGAGAAGTACCTGCCCCTTGAAAGAAACCTAATAAATATTCATTACTCTATTTTCCTTGTCAAACCCATATCAGCCCCAGCAAAACCTTTGTTTGGGGGAACAGAAGGTAGCATTGCCTGGTCCCTCTCTGTTCCCCACTCATGAGGCTTTACTCTCTTTCTGTCGCTAATAAACCTTTGCTCGTCTGGAACCTCTGAGCCTCTCCTGGTCATTCTTGGTCAGTAGAAGGCAAGAACCTAGGCAGAGCTTAGTCCCAAGCTGGGAAGCCTTGTCCTGTAACATTATCAGAAGGGACCAGTTCTTGGAGAAGGACATGATGCTTGGTAAAGTGGAGGGTCAGCAAAAAAAGAGGAAGACCCTCAATGAGATGGATTGACACAGTGGTTGCAACAGTGGGCTCAGATATAGCAGTAATTGTGAGAATGGCACAGGACTGGGCAGTGTTTCGTTCTGCTGTACATAGAGGTGCTATGAGTTGGAACTGACTCGACAGCACCTAACCACCTAACAACAACTACAAACATACAAAAAAAATACACAAATCTTAAAAAAGAAATACAGATGGTCATTAAGTGTTGCTCGTTGTAACTTCAGTATCTTGTAAATTGGGGGCTACCTGTTTATATTTTGCAAAAGGCTTTGCGGCACAGTGGTGGTACTGCACTAAGAAACCTTATTCATACTGCGGCTACCTTAGCTTTATGGCTTTTCATGGTAACAATTAGCATGCTTATGGGTATGCAAATTAAATCTAAAATATTAAGTTCTTATTTTAAAGACTTCGGTGATAGAATTTTGACTTCAGATCACTCAGCTTTTTGACCTCAGTTTGTATCTTGAAAATGTGATGAGGTGCTATCTAGCTACTAATTAATAGAAGCATTATTTTGTTTAGGATGCCGAATTATGCCCTATGCGCACAAAAGCTGTATGGAAAGGTTCAAAATACTCCACTGTAATTTGTTGTATTTTTCTTCCTTTTTTTTTGTTTTGTTTTTGTATCTAACTCACTCTCATCCTTGGTAATAGTCTTAATTGAGCGTTTACTCCATTAGCTGAATTCCCAGTTTGAGTCCTATCTGTTATTCTGGAAGAAAGTTATTATTTCTACCATGTTTATACATGTACGGTTAGCTGAAACAGTCAAGGGAGCAAGCACGGGGACAAATGTAAACATGTTTATGGATTATATATGCATGTATGGCTCATCCCTCTTACCATACATACACATAAACAGCCCTGAAAGAAAACCGATAGATTCTCTTCCCGCTCTCTTCACACCATGATCTTTCCAATATAATCTTGTCTCCCCCTATAGACCTAGTCCTAATTTGTCTTTTCTTTATCTCAAAATTCCTGGGCTGTCAAGCCAAGTTACTCTTAAAAGGACTCTGGGAATTGCAGTCAAGAAAAAGATATATTAAAGTATCATTATTCAAACATAAAAATTTAATAAAAATGTTAACAAGGTTTCCCCAAGGTGGGAGTGTTTACTGCTTACTTTTTTTTTTTTTTTTAGCAGCACAATTATGTCTCTACAGATAGCAGTCAGGTACAACATTTAATACTTGCTGTTTAAAGAAAATGTAAGAGAAAGCGAGTATTATCCCCTAAACACGATATACACAACTTTCTTTCCTTTGTAATTTTAAACTCTTTTAATTTTTTCCCCAAGCAGCTTCAAAAGGAAGTTCAATCATGAATGATGGTGGTGGCTTTTTCTTTAATTTGTGACATCTAATCTTTACTTTAGGCTTCGCCAGTCACATCTCACTATGTCTCATTACATGTGCCCTGACACAATACATCATGGCCAAGGTGATCCAATATCGTGTGACATTTTTTAAAAAAGGATATTAAATGGTGGCAGAAGATACGCCTGAAACATGTCAATGTGGGCCCAAGGGGCATTGTTCCTTACTAACAGTTTGCTCTCTCAGAACCTGGCTAGAAGAATTATTGTTGTCCTTTATATATATACAACCTTATCCAAATAGTCTCCTCTTATGTCTAATATATGCATTCCTGTCATATGAAAGCCACTTGCTTAAGCTGCTTTTCTGTCTATTTGTAGTCTGTTCAGACACACAGTTCTCAGCAGGGGTCTGGCTCCATGATTCATTGCCTCAGATTTCCTATGGAGCTTACATGATGCTCGCTAAGCCCCATACGGTTTTGTATCCATTATAACAAGGGATAAGTAAGCAGGGCTCAGGAGTCTGAGCATCTATCTAAGAATAGCTCCCTGACGCCTTGCTTTACTCACAATAAATGAACAATGAATTCTTTACATGCTAACCCCGTATGGTGAGGGGGAATTATAGGAGCTTGCTTGAGTTAAATAAGAGAAGAAACATTTAGAGTGAAGCTCCTTAAATGAGCAGGTCAATAACTAGTTTACAGAGACCAGGGCACCTGGCTAATGGGAGAATAAAGAATTATGCTTGTCACTGAAAAAGAAAGATGCTGTCCTGGTTTAGTGCTAAATAATTACATTCATTATACTGAGAATAGCTCTGCAAGCGGTCGGTTGCACTAGTTAATTCATTAGCAAAACTAATCGGCAAACCACAAACAACAATTGGGGGGTAAATTTAACCAATTTCAATAGAAGGTTTGGCAAAACAATCTTCTTTATGCTACAAAAGGAAAATAACACTGGAAAACTGCACATGAAATATAATTTCATGTAGCTTCTTACTTTGTTCTGAGTTGACATATGAAAGAAGGAAATCAGCTAAGGCAGTGAGAGCGAGGGTGTACGTACAAATTGATGACCCCACTGAATTATATCCAATTGCCTAAAATGTCCCAGAGTTTTAATGTTAACCCAAGCAAGGAACAGAAAACAGACTGTAATAATAAGAGATTTTTTTTACTATCTTTGCCTTTTCAGATCTATGATTGTAAAATCATGAAATAAAATATAATGTTAGTTGAATGTAATATGAAAAATTGTAGTGTAATTCTCAGGTGTAATACTATAACTTAGACCCATGTCAACAAGGGCACCATGGAGTAATTTTACTTATTGACCAAACCACTTGAGGATGGAGTGGTTCAACTGGGCTTGATGCAAAACTCCAGTGTAATTAGAATGGTTTTCATTCTTATTTTATGTAATTAATTTGTTCATTTGTGCATTTGATATGCATCATAACTGTAACTAGACAAAAATCCTAGAAGGGAAACAGTAATTTGTTTGGGGGCATGAGTAGGGAAGTACTAGATTATTGTGGACACTAAGATTCTTGGTTTTAAAATGGATGTGGTTTTTGTTTTTTCTTTATTTCTAAAAAGAAGTTTTTTTTTTTTTTTTTTCCAGATAAGAAGAAAGAATTCAAATACACAAAGCTAGGAAAGAAGGTAAGATTGAAGGATAAAATCTAAAGGTTTTACTGAGCCTGTTAGCTTTATTCTCTGTCACCACAGACAGTACTGTTCATCAAGAATTCAAAACTAACAATTCAACTAATCTGCTGCATTCAGGGAAAAATCACTGATTTGATCCACAATAGACATTGTATTCATCACATATTCTTACCCAAATAAAGAACAAATCTAAGACAGGATCCTTGCAGAACCTAAAGATTTCTAGATGCAGGGCCCTAGCATCAATATAATGAGATCTCATTGCTGACTTGTCTCTTGAAACAGTAGCATCTCTACCAACCAAATGCTAAGGGGGACATTGACATTATTATTTTTTTTAGGTTCTCTTTTCAAAAAATTTTGGAGAAACATGTTGGGGGATCATGGCTTCTGCTATTCTCTTTCACCCTAGCTCATGTTTCTCAGCCTCAATACTATAGACGTTTTGGGCGAAATAATTATTTGTTGCATTGTAGGAGGCACTGCACCTTGTAGGATGTTTTGCGGCAGCCCTAGCCTCTACCCACTAGATACCAGAAGCACCACCCCACACCCGTTGTGAAAACCAAGATGTCTCCAGGCATTGTTGAATGTCCCCTGCATGGCAAAGTCTCCCTGATTGAAAACCACTGCTTTAGCCCCATCTCCCACTACTCTTGTATGTACACCCTGAACTTCAGGCTTCCTGTGCTGTGCTCTCCCAGATCTCTCTAATTTTGCATACCTTGTTCCATCTGGCTAGAATGTCCTCTTACTCCCTAGCCCACCTGTATAAGCTCTATTAATCCAGTACCCATCAGTTCAGATGTAGTTAGTTGATGCCCTTCCATTGTTATAGTTGTTAGTTGCTGTCAAGTTGGCTCCAACTCCTGCCAAATTTATGTACAATGTAACAAAACATTGCCTGATCCCTCACTGTCTTCACTATCATTGGTACACTTGAGTACATTATTGTGGCCACTGTGTATTTTGAATGCTTTCCAACCTAGTAGGCTTATCTTCTGGTGGTGTATCAGACAACGTTCTGTTATGATCTATAGGGTTTTCGTTGGCTAATTTCCAGAAGTAGATTACCAGGCCCTTCTTCTTAGTCTTTCATAGTCTAATTTGCTTGACTGAAATTTGTCCACCATGGGTGACCCTGCTGGTATTTGAAATACTGGTAGTGGCATAGCTTCTAGCATCAGAGCAACATACAAGCTGCCACAATAGGACATACTGACAGATGGGTGGTGGTCTTCCACTGTATTTCCATCTAAATACATTTATGAAAGCACTTTCAACTCATTTTTGAAGTGTCAACTTACTTTCCTGTCTGTGCTGCCAGACTATAAACTCCTAATGGGCAGGGAACATGTCTTATATATTCTTAGCACCTAGAATGTTATCAGGTGTGAAAGGGACAAAGTCAAACAAAATAGCAAGAGGAGAAAATAGTAAGGATAGAAGGTGAAAGAAAGCCAAAATGAAAAGTGGCTCACTGTTAGTAAATAAGTACATAACATGGCATTTATGGCCACTATTATTAATCTGAAGCATTTGGACTAAATTGATAATATGCGTGCATTTGGCTGTGCATACAACGTCAAAATATATTTAACACAATTAAATTGTTTAGGTAAGTTTGTTATCTGTGCTTTGGATTGGATACTTGCTTTTGTCCTTCCCCTCAATATCAGTCTAATCCCTGAAGCCCCTGGGGAATATAAATGAACCACTTCGTTAGAAACTGTGAAATTTTTTCACTACTGATATTCAAATTTGAAGTAGTTTTGAGCAAAGGAACTGAACCTTCTTGGAGGTTTATAGTTTTTGCCTTTGTCACTGTGAAAGGTTTTTTTCAATTCAGTTTTGCAGTAATTTGGTTTGGGAATCTTCAGCCTCATAGAATGGTTACATGTGTAACCAGTTCTCATTTTGAATATCACATTGAGAATTCTGCTTAGTATCTAAAAAACCAAAACCTAACCAAGTGCCATCGAGTCGATTCCGACTCACAGCGACCCTATAAGACAGAGTAGAACTGCCCCATAGAGTTTCCAAGGAGCACCTGGTGGATTCAAACTGCCAACCCTTTGGTTAGCAGCTATAGCACTTAACCACTATGCCACCAGGGTTTCCCTTAGTATCTAAGCAGGCAATATTATGGTTATTGCATCTTTCAAAGTTACTACCTTTGAATGGAGTGTCTTATAATAACAGGGGAGAAAGGAAGAGAGGGCACATGGGAATGAATAGTTAGAACTCAAATTTACTTCTAATTGTGATCTCTTTTAGAGCAATTATTCTTGCCTAGTTACCCACAAACTACAGATTAGATCCCATTATCACTTCCTTCTGCACTACAGTCTTTTAAGAGAACATAAATACACAATGAAGATTTTCCTCTCCTTTCAGGTAACTTTTTTTTTTTTTTTTTTTGTGCACATGATATAAGAAAGGAAAAATGAGGAGGACTGGTGTGGTAGACTGTATAATTGTTTCAAGTATCCACTGTCTATCCCTGTAAGAGATTGCCTTGGCCAAGGAAATGTTAGTGGAAGTGACCTGTGCCACTTCCCAGCTGAAGCTTTAAGAGATATCACTAATCTGCCGTTTCTTTTCCTCCCTGCAATGAGGCCATTTCTCAGATTATGGCTGTTTCTTCAACTGGGCCTCAAAATAAGAATGCCACGGAGCAGTGATGCAACTAATCCCTGAAAGCACGTTAAATGATTGGGGAAATATTTTAGTATTGTGAGCCACTGAAATTTTTTCGCATTCTTTAACAATTGTTTTTTGAGTGCCTACTATGTCCCAGGCACTGTTCTAAACACTGGGACTGCAAAAGTGAACAAAATAGACAAAAACTTTGCCCTCATGGGATTTACATTCTAGTGAGGACAGACAGTAGCTAACCATTATGCCACCAGGGTTTCCACATAATAAATCATATAACTCAAAATCATATAGTACATCAGAAAAAAAACAATATGAGAGAAAAATATGATGGGTAGAGGCATGGTAAAGGAGCCGTGATGGCACAGTGGTTAAAGCAACTGGTTGCTAACTAAAAAGTCGATAGTGCCAACCCCCCAGCTGCTCCACAGGAGAAAGATGTGGCAATCTGCTTCTGTAAAGATTGGAGCCCTGGTGGTGCGGTGGTTGAGAGATTGGCTGCTAACCAATATTACAACCTTGTAAACTCTATGGGGAAGTTCTGCTTTGTCCCATGGGGTTGCTATGAGTTGGAATCAACTTGACAGCTACAGGTTTTTAGAGGGACAGCGAGGTTTTCATTTTTAAATAGAATGATCAGACTAGACCTTACTGAGAGATGATTTCTTATTTTTTAAATTATCCTGATTTCACCTTCTTCCTAATTTTTTTAAATTAACTTTTATTAAGCTTCAAGTGAACATTTACAATTCCAATCAGTCTGTCACATGTAAGTTTACATACATCTTACTCCCATCTCACACTTGCTCTCCCCCTATTGAGTCAGCCCTTTCAGTCTCTCGTTTCGTGACAATTTTGCCAGCTTCCCTCTCTCTCTATCTTCCCATCCCCCCTCCAGTCAAGAGTTGCCAACACACTCTCCAGTGTCCACCTGATTTAATTAGCTCACTCTTCATCAGCATCTCTCTCCCCCCCGCTGCCCAGTCCCTTTCATGTCTGATGAGTTGTCTTCGGGGATGGTTCCTGTCCTGTGCCAACAGGTCTGGGGAGCATTGCCGCCGGGATTCCTCTAGTCGCAGTCAGACCATTAAGTATGGTCTTTTCATGAGAATTTGGGGTCTGTATCCCACTGATCTCCTGCTCCCTCAGGAGTTGTCTGTTGTGCTCCCTGTGAGGGCAGTCAGCGATTGTGGCCGGGCACGAACTAGTTCTTCTGGTCTCAGGATGATGTAGGTCTCTGGTTCATGTGGCCCTTTCTGTCTCTTGGGTTCTTAGTTGTCGTGTGGCCTTGGTGTTCTTCATTTTCCTTTGCTCCAGGTGGGTTGAGACCAATTGATGTATCTTAGATGGCCGCTTGTTAGCATTTAGGACCCCAGACGCCACATTTCAAAGTGGGATACAGAATGTTTTCATAATAGAATTGTTTTGCCAATTGACTTAGAAGTCCCCTCAAACCATGTTCCCTAGACCCCAGCCCCTGCTCCGCTGACCTTTGAAGCATTCATTTTATCCCGGAAACCTCTTTGCTTTTAGTCCAGACCAATTGGGCTGACCTTCCTTGTATTGAGTGTTGTCTTTCCCTTCACCCAAACTAGTTCTTATCTACTGATTGATCAATAAAAAACCCTCTCCCTCCCTCCCTCCCTCCCTCCACCCTTCGTAACCACAAAAGTATGTGTTCTTCTCAGTTTTTTCTATTTCTCAAGATCTTATAATAGTGGTCTTATACAATATTTGTCCTTTTGCAACTGACTCATTTCACTCAGCATAATGCCTTCCAGATTCCTCCATGTTATGAAATGTTTCACAGATTCGTCACTGTTCTTTATCGATGCGTAGTATTCCATTGTGTGAATATACCACAATTTATTTACCCATTCATCCGTTGACGGACACCTTGGTTGCTTCCAGCTTTTTGCTATTGTAAACAGAGCTGCAATAAACATGGGTGTGCATATATCTGTTTGTGTGAAGGCTCTTGTATCTCTAGGGTATATTCCGAGGAGTGGGATTTCTGGGTTGTATGGTAGTTCTATTTCTAACTGTTTAAGATAACGCCAGATGGATTTCCAAAGTGGTTGTACCATTTTACATTCCCACCAGCAGTGTATGAGAGTTCCAATCTCTCCGCAGCCTCTCCAACATTTATTATTTTGTGTTTTTTGGATTAATGCCAGTCTAGTTGGTGTGAGATGGAATCTCATCGTAGTTTTAATTTGCATTTCTCTAATGGCTAATGATCGGGAGCATTTTCTCATGTATCTGTTGGCTGCCTGAATATCTTCTTTAGTGAAATGTGTGTTCATATCCTTTGCCCACTTCTTGATTGGGTTGTTTGTCTTTTTGTGGTTGAGTTTTGACAGAATCATGTAGATTTTAGAGATCAGGCGCTGGTCGGAGATGTCATAGCTGAAAATTCTTTCCCAGTCTGTAGGTGGTCTTTTTACTCTTTTGGTGAAGTCTTTAGATGAGCATAGGTGTTTGATTTTTAGGAGCTCCCAGTTATCTGGTTTCTCTTCATCATTTTTGGTAATGTTTTATATTCTGTTTATGCCCTGTATTAGGGCTCCTAGGGTTGTCCCTATTTTTTCTTCCATGATCTTTATCGTTTTAGTGTTTATGTTTAGGTCTTTGATCCACTTGGAGTTAGTTTTTGTGCATGGTGTGAGGTATGGGTCCTGTTTCATTCTTTTGCAAATGGATATCCAGTTATGCCAGCACCATTTGTTAAAAAGACTAGCTTTTCCCCAATTAACTGACACTGGTCCTTTGTCAAATATCAGCTGCTCATACATGGATGGATTTATATCTGGGTTCTCAATTCTGTTCCATTGGTCTATGTGCCTGTTGTTGTACCAGTACCAGGCTGTTTTGACTACTGTAGCTGTATAATGGGTTCTGAAATCAGGTAGAGTGAGGCCTCCCACTTTCTTCTTCTTTTTCAGTAATGCTTTGCTTATCCGGGGGTTCTTTCCCTTCCATATGAAATGGGTGATTTGTTTCTCTATCCCCTTAAAATATGACATTGGAATTTGGATTGGAGGTGCGTTAGATGGCTTTTGGTAGAATAGACATTTTTACTATGTTAAGTCTTCCTATCCATGAGCAGGGTATGTTTTTCCACTTAAGTATGTCCTTTTGAATTTCTTGTAGTAGAGCTTTGTAGTTTTCTTTGTATAGGTCTTTTACATCCTTGGTAAGATTTATTCCTAAGTATTTTATCTTCTTGGGGGCTACTGTGAATGGTATTGATTTGGTTATTTCCTCTTCGGTGCTCTTTTTGTTGATGTAGAGGAATCCAAGTGATTTTTGTATGTTTCTTTTATAACCTGAGACTCTGCCAAACTCTTCTATTAGTTTCAGTAGTTTTCTGGAGGATTCCTTAGGGTTTTCTGTGTATAAGATCATGTCATCTGCAAATAGTGATAGCTTTACTTCCTCCTTGCCAATCCGGATACCGTTTATTTCTTTGTCTAGCCTAATTGCCCTGGCTGGGACTTCAAGTACGATGTTGAATAAGAGCGGTGATAAAGGGCATCCTTGTCTGGTTCCCGTTCTCAAGGGAAATGCTTTCAGGTTCTCTCCATTTAGAGTGATATTGGCTGTTGGCTTTGCATAGATGCCCTTTATTATGTTGAGGAATTTACCTTCAATTCCTATTTTAGCAAGAGTTTTTATCATAAATGGGTGTTGAACTTTGTCAAGTGCCTTTTCTGCATCAATTGATAAGATCATGTGGTTTTTGTCTTTTGTTTTATTTATGTGATGGATTACATTAATGGTTTTTCTGATATTAAACCAGCCTTGCATACCTGGTATAAATCCCACTTGATCAGGGTGAATTATTTTTTTGATGTGTTGTTGGATTCTATTGGCTAGAATTTTGTTGAGGATTTTTGCATCTATGTTCATGAGGGATATAGGTCTATAATTTTCTTTTTCTGTAATGTCTTTACCTGGTTTTGGCATCAGGGAGATGGTGGCTTCATAGAATGAGTTGGGTAGTATTCCGTCATTTTCTATGCTTTGAAATACCTTTAGTAGTAGTGGTGTTAAGTCTTCTCTGAAGGTTTGGTAGAACTCTGCAGTGAAGCCGTCCGGGCCAGGACTTTTTTTTGTTGGAAGTTTTTTAATTACCGTTTCAATCTCTATTTTGTTATGGGTCTATTTAGTTGTTCTACTTCTGAATGTGTTAGTTTACATAGGTAGTGTTTTTCCAGGAATTCATCCATTTCTTCTAGGTTTTAAAATTTGTTAGAGTACAATTTTTCGTAGTAATCTGAAATGAATCTTTTAATTTCATTTGGCTCTGTTGTGATGTGGTCCTTCTCGTTTCTTATTCGGGTTATTTGTTTCCTTTCCTGTATTTCTTTAGTCAGTCTAGCCAATGGTTTATCAATTTTGTTAATTTTTTCAAAGAACCAGCTTTTGGCTTTGTTAATTCTTTCAATTGTTTTTCTGTTCTCTAATTCATTTAGTTCAGCTCTAATTTTTATTATTTGTTTTCTTCTGGTGCCTGATGGGTTCTTTTGTTGCTCACTTTCTATTTGTTCAAGTTGTCGGGACAGTTCTCTGATTTTGGCTCTTTCTTCTTTTTGTATGTGTGCATTTATCGATATAAATTGGCCTCTGAGCACTGCTTTTGCTGTGTCCCAGAGGTTTTGATAGGAAGTATTTTCATTCTCGTTGCATTCTATGAATTTCCTTATTCCCTCCTTGATGTCTTCTATTACCCAGTCTTTTTTCAGGAGGGTATTGTTCATTTTCCAAGTATTTGATTTCTTTTCCCTAGTTTTTCTGTTATTGATTTCTAGTTTCATTGCCTTGTGGTATGAGAAGATGCTTTGTAATATTTCGATGTTTTGGACTCTGCACAGATTTGTTTTATGACCTAATATGTGGTCTATTCTAGAGAATGTTCCATGTGCACTAGAAAAAAAAGTATATTTTGCAGCAGTTGGGTGGAGAGTTCTGTATAAGTCAATGAGGTCAAGTTGGTTGATTGTTGTAAGTAGGTCTTCCGTGTCTCTATTGAGCTTCTTAATGGATGTCCTGTCCTTCTCCGAAAGTGGTGTGTTGAAGTCTCCTACTATAAATGTGGAGGTGTCTATCTCACTTTTCAATTCTGTTAAAATTTGATTTGTGTATCTTGCAGCCCTGTCATTGGGTGTGTAAATATTTAATATGGTTATGTCTTCCTGATCACTTGTCCCTTTTATCATTATATAGTGTCCTTCTTTATCCTTTGTGGTGGATTTAAGTCTAAAGTCTATTTTGTCAGAAATTAATATTTCTACTCCTCTTCTTTTTTGCTTATTGTTTGCTTGATATATTTTTTTCCATCCTTTGAGTTTTAGTTTGTTTGTGTCTCTAAGACTAAGGTGTGTCTCTTGTAGGCAGCATATAGATGGATCGTGTTTCTTTATCCAGTCTGAGACTCTCTGTCTCTTTATTGGTGCATTTAGTCCATTTACATTCAGCGTAATTATAGATAAATAAGTTTTTAGTGCTGTCATTTTGATGCCTTTTCATGTGTGTTGTTGGCCATTTCATTTTTCCACATACTTTTTTGTGCTGAGACGTTTTTCTTAGTAGTTTGTGAGATCCTCATTTTCATAATGTTTAACTTTATGCTAGTTGAGTCGTTACGTTTTTCTTGGCTTTTTTCTTGAGTTATGGAGTTGATATTCCTTTTTGTGGTTACCTTATTATTTACCCCTATTTTTTTTAAGTAAAAACCTAACTTGTATCGTTCTATATCGCCTTGTATCACTCTCCATCTGGCAGTTCAATGCCTCCTATATCTAGTCCCTCTTTTTGATTATTGTGATCTTTTATCTATTGATTTCCATGATTGCCTGTTATGTGTGTTATTTTGTTTATTTATTTATTTTTTAGAATTAATCTTAATTGTTTGTTTTTGTGCTTTCCCTATTTGAGTTGATATCAGGACGTTCTGTTTTGTGACCTTGTATTGTGCTGGTACCTGATATTATTGGTCATCTGACCAAACAATCTCCTTTAGCATTTCTTGTAGCCTTGGTTTGGTTTTTGCAAATTCTCTAAACTTGTGTTTATCTGTAAATATCTTAATTTCTCCTTCATATTTCAGAGAGAGTTTTGCTGGATATATGATCCTTGGTTGGCAGTTTTTCTCCTTCAGTGCTCTGTGTACGTCGTCCCATTCCCTTCTTGCTTGCATGGTTTCTGCTGAGTAGTCTGAACTTATTCTTATTGATTCTCCCTTGAAGGAAACCTTTCTTTTCTCCCTGGCTGCTTTTAAAATTTTCTGTTTATCTTTGGTTTTTGCAAGTTTGATTATAATATGTCTTGGTGTTTTTCTTTTTGGATCAATCTTAAATGGGGTTCGATGAGCATCTTGTATAGATATCCTTTCGTCTTTCATGATGTCAGGGAAGTTTTGTGTCAGGAGTTCTTCAACTATTTTCTCTGTGTTTTCTGTCCCCCCTCCCTGTTCTGGGACTCCAATCACTCGCAAGTTATCCTTCTTGATAGAGTCCCACATGATTCTTAGGGTTTCTTCATTTTTTTTAATTCTTTTATCTGATTTTTTTTCAGCTATGTTGTTGTTGATTCCCTGGTCCTCCAGATGTCCCAGTCTACATTCTAGTTGCTCAGGTCTGCTCCTCTGACTTCCTATTGCGTTGTCTAATTCTGTAATTTTATTGTTAATCTTTTGGATTTCTACATGCTGTCTCTCTATGGATTCTTGCAATTTATTAATTTTTCCACTATGTCCTTGAATAATCTTTTTGAGTTCTTCAACAGTTTTATCAGTGTGTTCCTTGGCTTTTTCTGCAGTTATCCTAATTTCATTTGTGATGTCTTGAAGCATTCTGTAAATTAGTTTTTTATATTCTGTGTCTGATAATTCCAGGATTGTATCTTCATTTGGGAAAGATTTTGATTCTTTTGTTTGGGGGGTTGGAGAAGTTGTCATGGTCTGCTTCTTTATGTGGTTTGATATGGACTGCTGTCTCCAAGCCATCACTGGGAAACTAGTTTTTCCAGAAAATCCGCTAAAAAAAAAATGCAGTCAGATCCCTATCGGAGTTCTCCCCCTGGCTCAGGCTATTCGGATGTTAGTGGAGCCGCCTGGGGAGGGTGGGGGAGGGATCAGAGAGCTAGGAGTGTAGCACCTCAGAATATAGCCAGAGTTGTTTGTCTTACTTGGAATGACTCTTATATCTGAGATTTCTGCGGGGCGCGTCGCCCTTATGTACTGGCTGTGTGGAGATTGCCCCACGGGGGGTCTGGCCCACTGGTGTCACGGTCAGATCCTCCTCTGTCAGCCCCACCCCCAAGGTTAAAGCTCCCCTACTGGGACGGTGCACTCCAGTCTCCAAAATCAGTCGCTGCCTCCCGGGCACTCCCTGTCCCGCCAGCCGCGTCGCGAGCCACTCCCGCGAACCGGGTGGGCTCCCCCCCCCGGGGTCAGCTCAGGAGAGCGGAGCAGGTCCCCACGCCTGAGTCGTGACTGCACGTCCTGGCTGGGGCGCCGCTCTCCCTGCTCCAAGACCAGCCACTGCCTCCCGGGGACTTCTTCCACCGGCTGCTCTGCCACACCGCCTGCGCGAACCGGCTGGGCCCGCGCGGACCAGTTGGGACCGCCCCGGGGTCAATTCAGGGGAATGTAGCCGATCCCCGCCCTCACGCCCCACCCGTGCCGGCCAAAATCCCGGCGGGACGGCTCCCCAGCTGGGACGCTGCTCTCCCCGCTCCAAGACCAGTTCCTTCCTCCCGGGGACTTCTCCCTCCAGCGCCCCTCGCCACTGGTGCGAACTGGGTGGGCGTCGCCTGCACGAACGGCTGGGCGGCTGGGCCCCCCCCGGGTGAATTCAGGGGAATATAGCTGGTCCCTGCGCTCGCGCCACGCCCGCTCCCCCCCAAACTCCCGGTGGGACGGCTCCCTGGCTGGGACACTGCTCTCCCCGCTCCAAGACCTGTCGCTGCCTCCCGGGGACTTCTCCCACCGGCTGTGCTGCCACGCCTCCCGCGCCAACCAGCTTGGCTCCCTCCCGGAATAAGTTCGGGGGCTAGGGCTGGGCCCCTTGTCTGTGCCATCTGCCCCCCGGGCTCTGCCCCAAATCGGGCTCCGAAGGTCCCCTGCCTGGTACGCTGGCTCCTGGCTCTGAAGACAATCGCTGTCTCCCCGTATTTGTTCGTTCTCCGTCTCTAAATCTGTGTTTGTTGTTCAGAGTTCGTAGATTGTTATGTATGTGATCGATTCACTTGTTTTTCTGAGTCTTTGTTGCAAGAGGGATCCGCGGTAGCATCCACCTAGTCCGCCATCTTCTTCTTCCTAATTTTTTAAACAATGCTTTGTCTTGGAGAACTTGAAAAACCACTGAGACATAGGGTTGTTATTGCAATGTAACTTAGCAAAAGCTGGCTGGTACCTTTTGTTGTTGTTGCTCATTGCCATCGAGTGATTCCAACTCATGGTGACCCCGTGTGTGTGTGCCGAGTAGAAGTGCTCCATAGGGTTTTCAAGGCCATGATCTTTTGGAAGTGGATCATCAGGCTTGTCTTCTGAGCTGCCTCTGGGTGGGTTTGAACCATTGACCTTTTGGTTAGTAGTTTAGTGCTAACCATTTGGACCACCCAGGGACTGGTACATTTAGAATTCCAAAACATTCTCACCAAAAAAAAAAAAAAAAAGGCAATTTTGTATTTTTGAGAAATAGAATTTTCATGCTCAAATATTGACTGTGAACTTAAGAAAATATATTAATTCCCTAAAAATGCTCCTGTAAGAGATGGAATGGGTTGGAAAAAAAATAAAGTTGCTTGGGAATGAGCCACCTGGTCATGATGGTGAGAATGAATGAGACAACCTGAACAAGCTCAATGATGACAAGAGGGGTCTCACACTACCTTGCAACTTTCCCTTTCAATTTATCACAAAGGACAATTAAATTGAATAGAAATGTATCAAAATCATCTACGGTCACATATTAGAAATTATGATCTGAAAAAAAAAAGTGGAAAGCAGGAAGCATCTCCTTCCAGAACTTGACAGTCCTTACCCAATGACTCAGTCTCCCTAAAGAGACTGAGAATGGATAATATGAAGTTACTCAGGCTTGTGTCCAGTTGTATGTCTGAAAGCTCCAAAAGCAGATGATAGAAGGGGGCCACTAGATACGACTAACCAGGAAAGTCAAAAATTTTAATAAGATTGACTACTAGTGTATAATGTTATACTATAAATATACCATTTGCTGGTATATTCTAATAACAATATTTAAGAATACCTAAGAGAAATACATACTGATAATTAATGTGACAAAGGGTTTATAGCCTTAATATATATATAAAAAAAAAACCTATATGATTCAATATAAATGCCCCACAGGTAAATGAAAAACATGTAATTGACCGAAAAAAAAAAGAAAGAAAGAAATCAAAGAAATGCACATGAAAACAGTGAGATCGTTTTTCTGTTCCTCATACTTACAAAGAATAACAAGGTACGTATACATTCCCAGCAAGAGTGGGAAAGAAACTCTTATGAGTAAATGAAGCATGACTAAAACGCATATGGAAAATGATTAACAACAAATAATGAAACTTTCCAAACATTTTTTATCAGTAAATAGTAAATAGGTAAATAATAGTAAATAAATAGGTAAAAAATAGTAAATCAGTAAATAGGGTCGCTACTAGTTGGAATCGACGGCATTGGGCATTAGGTAAGTATATTTCTAGGACTCTATCTTAAGGACATAATCTTCAAAAAAAAGAGAGAAGTTTAAGCATGAGCTATTAATTGTTCTTTTACTATTAATAGTAAGGAGCCCTGGTGGTGCAGTGATTAAGAGCTCGTCTGCTAACTAAAATGTTGGCAGTTAGAATCTACCAGCCGCTCCTTGGAAACCCTTCAGAGTAGTTCTACTCTGTCCTATAGGGTCGCTATGAGTTGAATTCAACTCGATGGCAATGAAAACATTGGAAATAAACTATATGCTCCAAGAAAATGGCTGATCAATGCTTACGGAGAAAAATCTAGGCTGTTGTGTTAAGACCTTCCTACCAGTTTCCACCCGGATATGAAGGATGACCTGGTTGGACCAGCCAACAACACCTATACTCTAGGAGATGGTGAAGCAGATACCTGGAAGGAATCCTAATCCTTAAATGCACATGGGAATTGAGCTACTCACCAACCAGGCTCCCTGCACTATTAAAAGACATGATTTAAGTCATTTGTTGTGAGGGATATTTTAGGGAAGGGAGCTTTCTCTAATACATACAGTAAATATGGTATCACTTACACTACTCATTCAGTTGGTTATTATTTTTAAGTAGAACAAAAGCTTAATGAGAGCAAGGACTTAGTTTTGTCATTATTGAATCCCAATGTCCAGAATAGTACCTGGCACGGAGTGGGTGTTCTATGAATGAATAAATGAATGTCACCACCTATTTTTAAAATATGAACAGAAAAATTTTCAATGAAAGTAAGTTATGATTGTCCACAGGATTGTGGCTAATTAATAAAAAAAGTTATTTTTTAAAAATTTAATAAGGAATTGTGTTCTCTAGTATGTCCTTAGAATATACTTCATGTTTATAATTTTTTGTATATTTTATATATCTTAGGTTTATGGATTTTTGTCAATAAATTGTTTAATTTTCCTGAATGTGACAACTATGGTTTTTCTAAATATCCATACACATTTATGAAGAAATGACCTGGCCACTTGATTTTTTTTTTTAATTGTGGTAAATATATATGTAACTGAATATTTGACATATCAACATTTTTTACATGTACAGTTCAGTGACATTAATTATATTCATCATGTTGTTCAACTATGATGACTATCCATTTTCAGATACTTCCATCACCTTTAATAGAAGCTCAGTGTTCTTAAGCAATGAGTCCTCTTTACATGCTCCCTCCCGCCCTTCCCTGGTAACCATTGATTACTTTGGTCTCTATATACTTGCCTATTCTAGATATTTCATATAAGTGGGATCATATAATATTTTTTCTTTTATGACCAATTTATTTCGCTCAGCATAATATTTTCAGGGTTCATCTATGTTGTAGCATTTTTCAGAACTTCATTTCTCTTTATGACTAATATTACATTCTAAAAAAAAAAAATGTATGTAATACGTTTCATTTAATCATTCATCTGTTGATGGACATTTAGGCTGTTTCCACATTTTAGCTATTGTGAACAGTGCTGCAATGAACATTGATGTGTATGTATCTGTTTGCATTCTTGTTTTCAATTGTTTTGGGTATATACCCAGAAGTGGAATTTCTAGATAAAAAAATATATGTATACATATATTTATGTTTTTTATGGTATTTCTATGTTTAACTTTTATAGAAACTTCTAAACTATTTCCCACAGCAGATCTATCATTTTACATTCTTGCTAGCAATGGATGAGGGTTGTACCCAGATTCATTCCTCACACTATATACAAAAACTAACTCAAAATGGATCAAGGTCCTAAATTTAAGAACCACGACCATAAAACTCTTAGAAAAAAAAATAGCAGTAACACTTTGGGGACTAGTTTTTAACAATGGATTCATAGATATCACACTGAAAGTATTAGTAACAAAAGAAAAAATAGATAAATTGGACTTCATCAAAATTAAAAACTTCTATTGACCACTTGATTTTTAACATAAAATACCATGTAGTTAAAAAAAAAAAAAAAAAAAACACAAAGAGCAGATGACCCAAACCATTTTGGGGATGAATAAGAATTATCTTGTAAATTTAGTTATACTGAATAACTGACAATACAAATAAATAAGTTACAAATTGCCCCATGCACCACAGTACCAACATAGTCTTTTATGCATTAAAAAAATGCATTAGCGCATTAAAATGCACACTCTGGATTAAGTTCATTGTCTGCATTCATCATCTTGTAGCCCTAACATGCTGCTTCTCCTTCGCTGGTTATCCCTGGGCCTCTTGTCCAAGACATGGGTGTCATTCTGTGGCCTGCAGGGTGGTGGCCACAGTGAAACAACACAAGCTCTACATTCAAGGAAAAGTGGATGTCTTCACTCTCTAGCTATGAAATTGGCAAGTCACTTAATCTCTTTGAATCTCAGTCTGTCTGTAAAATAAAAAAAGATACAGTAAATACAGGGAACTCATGAATTTAGCTTTCACACTTTACTATGAGGGACTGAGTCTTGGGTGGTGCAAGTAGTTAAGTATTTGACTACTAGCCAAAAGGTTGGTGGTTTGAACTTACCCAGAGGCACCTAGGAAGACAATCCTGATTGCTTCTGAAAGGTCACAGCCTTGAAAACCTTATGGAGCAATTCTACTCTGCACACATGGGGTCGCCATGAGTTGGAATTGACCAGACAGCAACCAACAACAACTATGAGAGAGAACCCTCACTAAGGTCTCTGGCATGTATTAATTTGTGAGTACCTTCACTGGTTAGTGAATCTAGCTAATAAATACATACCTTCAATTTGCCTACCATCCAGGGCTCTTCCGATCCCCACACTCCTTCCTTACAAAATTGTACTTATTGGGACTGAAGCCTTAGAAAGCAAGGCTTCAGGATGGAAACTTAAGAATCTTTCTAGTTACTTCTCTTATTCTTCCTTCATAGGTAATCAATTAAATGATTTATATATTTAATGTCCTTATTTATTTTGTATTGCTCTTCATTCTACTTCCACTGCCGTCAATAATAGCTAACACCTTTATAGCACTTATTGTGTCAGCTTACTCTTACACATTTAATTTATTTAATTTTCATAACAACTTTAGAGACCTGAAACACAGGCAGGTTAGGTAATTTGCCAAGGCCACGTAGTTAGAGAATGGCAAAGTCTGCAATCACATCTGAGAAGTGTGGCTCGGGAGTTTGTTCTTAGCTACTGCTCTGGTGCAAGCTAACACCATTTTTTCATCTGCATTACCACAACGGCTTTTTAATTGGTCTATGTATGTTCACTTTTGCCTTTCTACAATCCATTCTTCATGCTGCAAACAATATTCTTTCTAAAATTTAACTTCAATCCCATAAGTAGCTCATTAACATCCTTACATGGTGTCTAAATGTTGCTTTCTTTTCAAGAAGTATTCATGAAAGCATAGAAACCCAAGCTCTGTGGCCTTGGGTCTGATAAAAGTGGTCTTTCAGAGAGTAGATGATAGTATCAGGAGAGTATATACGTAACAGCTCTAAGTGGGAGTCATGGAAGGGAAGTCTATGTGGTTACTAAAAATTCACGGACCAAGATTAGAGGTCCAAAGCCAGAGATTGAGGAATGGTGGGAATAGGCATGGGATACTGGTTGAGAGGATGTGGGGAGCATTCTTGACAAATATCCTGGGACGACTTCTAGTATCTCCAGCTAGCTTTTCTCATCCGTAATAGACTGTGCACTACAATAAGATCATCTATATGGACCTGGGTCTGAATTATGGCTCTAACACATAAAGCAATGTGACCTTAAAATTTCTAAGCTTCAAATTTCCCTTTAATAAATGTCCCTTTATTAGGACTAAATGAGATACTGTACATTGCCTAGCATGAGGTAGGTTCAAATTGTAGTTATTAATGACTAGCAGGAGAGCATGGGAGGGATAGCTATGGGAAAAGGACGATGGATAAAAGGCATTTATGTATTTCAGTGTAAGTGCCAGCTTTTTAACAGAGGGCCCTTGTAGTCAGATTTACAACCTGTGACACATTTATAAATGATCTCTAGATTCAACAGTCAAGTAGTGAGCATATCTGTGCCTTTTGTTTCATTCTCCTTTCAAGAGATAGGGATTTGTAGTCTCCTGGAAGCCAGTATAAACTTTTATGTGAGGACTCACTGCTAGTTATTTAGATTTGGCTGTTTCACCTCTTAATTTAGTATCTAAATGTGGACTATTTCCAGCACTGATTTGAGCAGAAATTCAAAGTTCTTCTTACCTCCTGTGCTCATGCCTGTGCTAATCGAGAACTAACCCTCCATGGCCTACCTAGTTGAAATGGAGAGGGTAGTAGCTACCCTCTTCCCTGAGAATCCCGGGTAAGTGGCCCATGTATAATCAATCACATGCCCTGTTAGCATCTGACATTTTTGTGTGGTGGGAAGCACATATGGGCTGTGCTGTCAAACTGAGTCTTGGCCAAATGCTCTACTCATCACCCACTAGCTGCATGACTTTGGACAGGTGAGTTACCTTTTCTAAACTTCGGGTTTTTTTCACCTATAAAATGGGGACAATGACGCTTGCCTGAAAATATTGGTGGGAGTATTAAGTAATACCCCACACAGAGCTAGCTTTAAGTCATCTTATGGGAGCCTGACTGCAGGGTACCCCCAGAACACTAATATTTAAAAGATCAGCAGCAAATACACTGTCTGCACTTGTTTGAACTCTGGGCATTGCTCCTACAGAGCCTCTGTTGCCTGTAGTGTTGTTTATGGGTGGCCTTTCTGCCTTACTTATACCACAGCCAGTTACCCTTCTTTGGAAAAGAACTTTGTCTTATTTCTATTTGCCACCCTCACTGCTTAAAAAAACATGAACCATAGAAAGGACTTCTAAATGTTTCTCTAACTAATAAATAAATCAGCTAGCTTCTAAGTATTGTGGATTCTCCACTGAAAATATCCTTCAAATGCATATATTTCTCCATATATTTTCTTTCTATGTATTTTGTTTAATTTCTTTGATGGTTCATCATTGTCTTCAGAATGAAGACAAAATCTCTTAGGATGACGTATAGAAAAACTTCATGTTTGGCTTCTGCCTATTTTTTATGGTTGCATTCTTATCTTCCATTACCTCAAACTCCAAACTACTCTAGATTCCCTTGGTATGTCATATAATCTCAAGCCTCCATGCCTTGGAATATGCTGTTCCCTCTCCCAGCAATACCTCACCTTCTTTTGTCTATCATTTTCATGTCTGTGTTAATTTAAGACTCAGTTCAAATGTTGCCTTTTCTGGGAAGCCTTTCCATATCCCCCAGGCTGAGTCCCATTTCCCAATTTGTATTTCTAATCAATCTATATTTGCTAACTTAGAATACTTTCTTGAAATTGTTGGCATACCCGCCCACCTCTTCCATTAAGACCGTGAGCTCCGTGAGGACAAGGATTACGTCATGTCATTTCCCACCTTCATTGTCTAGCCATGTATTTACTGAGTGACTAGTCACTCAGGAAATGTTTGTTGAACTGTTTTGAGTAAAACTGAGGAGACACCACTTGAAGAAATAAGCCTTGTGGACACACTTGCTCAGAAAACCATGTTCATGAGGCTGAGGTCTTGGGCTTGACCCCTGTGAAGGCCTGTTAGGCTGTAATATTTATAAGCAGAGATAGGACTCCAACCCCTGAGCCACTAGCATAAAAACTGGAAATCAGACGAAGGTGTACATGGAACTAATGTAAGAATTTTCTTTATGGATGGAGAATGACATTCTACATTAAAATACTTCAGTATCCACTAGAACTCAAGAAAAAATAATATCTAAAATCCTATCAGAGAATGAAATACCAAGCCCAGGAAAAAAAACTTGACACAAGAAAATGTGTCCTTGTCTCTAAGCTCCTGTGTACTGAGTAGCAAGCAAACGTTCTAGGACAGGGAGGAAGTGAAACATTGAGGGGTTTAAAGCAGGATCTTAACAAAGGACCTGGCTCTACCCAGGACTTCATTTTGGCTTCCATATGTTTTCAGCCGTTGTATAGTGGTGATTTCCCTAAACAAAGTTGTCTTTTGTCTGACTGAAGGCATGTCAGACCTTCTTAGTGTCTGGCTCAGATCAGAGCTTCTGCGAAGCAAGGGCCTCCTCTGGGTAAACTTCTTCATCCTGCATTTAGTGTCACCCACAGTTAGATTCAATTAGTGTTTTTGATGACAATGGAGTTCTAGAGAAAATCCTACTGATTGTCTATTGATGGATCAGATTTCCGTTTTGCCTTGTATTTAATTGCTTTTCCTGCCCTCTGTAGAAAATCCGTTCAGAACAAGAAAACATGAAGGCCAAAAAATAATTGGTCAGTGTGGATAATAACAAAGATTTTCTTGGAAATTAATTATAGCCTCTCAAGCATAGTGTACCTTGAACGGAAGTCTAAAGAAGATATAGTTAATTTTTAGTTTGTTACCACTCTGCACTTAATGTATTTTTCTATGTGTTTCTTTTAGTGAATCTTAAACCCAGAGATCTGCACTGGGTCTCTGTCTGTCTGGATCTTGTCCTCAGCCAACTGCCAGTATGATTAAAATTAAATATGTTAATATATGATTTAAATTTTAGTGAAAAAAATCAGATAGATGCAGATTGGTAAGTAGGTAGATAGATGTGTTTACATATGCACAAGCTTACGCTCAGCTGGTCAAGAGGGAAAGACTATCAAAGAATCTTCTTTCTCTTCCCCCACAAACAGACCTAGTAGATGAATTTCTAAGAATATGAGGCTTAATATAGCTGTTCAGTAAGGAATCAACGGCCTGTTTACTGCACTTATCGACAATTTGTGAAAGAAGAGACCAGAAGTCAGTCTAATTACTAGAGTGCCGGTTGTGCTTGTTAACACCAGCTATGTGACCAAACGTTATTCCACAGTTGTCACATCGCACGAGGGTTTCATTACTAACATAATAGTGAACAAGATCACATGAAAAGCTATTGATTGATCTGCCACACAAAGGAAGGACACACTTGTCTCTATTATAACATGTTACATCTTTGACTATATGCAGTAGTTGCTGGAGAAGCGTAATTTTGAGACTGCCCTGATTCTTTAAGCCTTTGACAATTAGAGTCCCCTTTCTTTTTTTTTTTTTCTATTTGCATATGCCATCAATGGGCTGAACACACAAGAAATTACCTTGCTCTAGCCCTTCCTGAGCTGCAACCAAGACTCAATCGATCCTCTTGAATTGAATCCAGGAGATGCTTGCGGTGTGCACAGTGTTTCCTTTATCAATTGTCATTTCTGGCAATAAAAACAAATGGCTGCTTTGTATTAGGTTGGGTTCATGCATCTTGCAGGAGACTCGGCTATAATTAGACAAGCCAGAAAGGATAAAGGAGAGGAAGCTAACCTTTCTTGCAGTCTCTCTTTCCTGAATTGTCAAGAGTTAGGTAGCAGAAAGACACCCAGGATCCCAAATAAACCAAAGCCATTATGACCACAGTACTTCAGGGCCTGCCTT
Source organism: Elephas maximus indicus (assembly GCF_024166365.1). Classification (NCBI taxonomy): domain Eukaryota; kingdom Metazoa; phylum Chordata; class Mammalia; order Proboscidea; family Elephantidae; genus Elephas; species Elephas maximus. The sequence goes on from NC_064821.1 coordinate 144,723,222, forward strand.
TTGGTTATCTGTTTCATAGAAGCCCAACAAACCCTCTTACTCAGTCCATATTTTTCGAAGGAGCAGTTGCTTTTGTTTTTACATGAACTCAATGAATATCGTAACCTGAAAGTGGATTTGTTTATCACAGGGAGCAAGCACCTAAATGAGCACAACGCACGGTCTTATTCGATGATGAGGGATTTATCAGGCAGAATGCGAATCTGCTCCTCACTGACTTGATTTTCCTGTTTATGCTTGTTGAACAGATACAATTTAATGAAGAATATAAAGTATTTAAAATCTGTCTACCATTAATAGTTTAATTAAACTGACACATACTTCAAAAACAGAGCCACAGAAAACATTAATTTTGGTTATAAAGGGCATGGCATTATTAAAGTGCAATTAAAAACAACATTCACTTACAGTTAACAGCTAAAACAATTTAATTATTTAACACTGGATTGTCACTTCCGATTAACTTCACCTCTTTGATGTCAGGATGTTCTTTGTCCCTGTTGATTGTTATGGTTCATTCCCTTGTGTTCCAAACAGGGTGGCATTCTTGGAGCATCAGTGTCTTCATTTGAGTCCCCTGCTGGCTAGTAGGCATTGTAAAATATGAAAATTTAACCAACTGTTTTGTAGTGGTAATGACTACCCTACAATTAAATTGTGATTACACAGAATATGTGAAAGGTCTTACCTAATCTGAAAACATTAGCCAAGGTTGTGCTTTCTTGTAGGGAACTTTAAACAATAAGAGGCAATGTAGTATAACCATTAAAGAACATGGATTCTGGACCTATGCTACCTGGTTTTCAATAAAAGATCTCCACTTTCTAGCTGGGTGATCTCAGGCAAGGTTTTTAAGCTCTTCATGCCTTGGTATCCTCATCTGGAGATGGGGATAATGGTAACACTTACCTAACGAGGCTCTTTTCAGGGCTAAATGAATTAACGATTTTAAAGCACTTAGAATGTTGCTTGACACATAATAAGTGCTCAAAACCATTAGCTGTGATCATTATTTTTATCAAGTTATGATAAAAAAAATTGAGACCTATTAAGTATAATCTCAGACAATTGAGATAATATAGGCAAAAATGAATGCTCCAAGACAGGGAATAATCCAGCCAGATCACTAAAACCATATGAGAAAAATTTCCTACTCAGAATGAAAACAGCCAGAAAATCACGAAGACATACTTGTTTCCTTATAAAGCTCATTTGGAATACATTCCAATTATATTTTAATTTGTCCCCGCAAACCTACATATGCACATTTATATAAAATTTATATAACACTTGAAATTTTGGATTCTCCCCCAAGAAAAAACATAAAATCTATTTGTATGGAGTCTTAGTCAATACAAACTGATTTCTATTATAGATGAGAAAATTGAGGCCCAGAAAGGTTACAGAAAAAGCAACATGTTCAAGGCCAAAGGGTTGGCAACAGAGGCAGAATTAGAACTGAGGTGTGATGCTTAAGTTTGTGTATCAACTTGGTTGGGCCATGATTCTCAGTAGTTTGGTAGTTATGTGATGTAGTTTGGCAGTTACATAATGATGTCATTTGACAGCTATGTAATGATGCAGTTATCCTCCATTTTGCGATATAATTGCCTTCGTGATATGATCCGATGTGATCACCCAATCAGTTGTAAGAGGAGTTTCCTTAGGGGTGTGGCATGCATCCAATATATATGGATGTTCTGCCAAAGCTTGCTGTCTTTTGCTCACTCTGGATCCTACATCTGGTTTATCATCATCTGACGTCAGGTTCTTGGAACTTGAGCCAGCGGCCTACAGTGTTGCCTGCCAATCTTAGATTTACCAGCCTCCACAGTCCATTAGCCAGCAGTCTGCTATCTGACCTGCTGATCCTGGGTTCTTCTGCCCCTGCAGCTACGTGAGTCAAGAGGCATCTCCACCCTGACACCTGACTCACAGACTTGGGACTTGCCAGCCTCTACAACTGCGTGAGCCATTTCCTTGAGATAAATCTCTATGCGTACCTACATACATACATATTGGTTTGCTTCTCTAGAGAACTCAGCCTAAGATATGAGGTCTCTTAACAGCCAAGCTAATATTCTTTTCACTCCTTATATCTACCATTGTTTTCAAGGGGGAGAAACAGGTAAAAATGAGCTACCGAAATTGCCTTCAAGTCAGAGATCTTAGACTTCAGCACTGACTTAAAGTTCTCCAGGGCTGGCAAAACATGGATGAAACGTTTGAAGCGTTACTGTATGGATAATCAGGAAGAACACTCAAGAATACTTGAAAGGGAGGCATAGAGGGGCCAGACACGGATTTATGGGATTGCTCGTCAAAGTAATAAAAAGGCACTTATTTATCACGACTATAAATTGGCTGTGGCTACCAGAATATACTTACAGTCCTCACCAGAAGATAGCTTAGAGTTGTTTACTGAGAAGAGGAATTTGGCAATTAAAAGAGATTTGAGGGTAATATTGAAAGCAAATGCATATAAAATTTGTATTTCAGGCCCTGAAGGCAGCAGTTAGTGGTCCTTGATACACAGTATCTGAAAACTCAGCAGGCAGGAAAGAACTTTAGATTGGTAGACTTCAGGGAATACATGCTTATAGATGTTAACTGGAATATTATCCACTTGCAGAGCTTGATCTAGCACCCGGGGCAGAGGAGCTTCATTAATGCTCTTCTGAATGGGCTTTAATTAATGAGCCAGCATTTATTAAGCATTATTTTTATATCTGCTGGGAATGTTAGGCTTTTGTTTCCTGACTTCCCTGTACACTGCAGATGGTCCCACCTGCTTCCAACTAGCTATGTAAACCTCACCACACTTTGAGACCAGTTGGGAGGTCGTAATTATGGAGGACTGACCACTTCTTAGCACTTAGATACATTTTTGCAAATTACTCAGCCAAGTGACTCTGTCCAGACCCTGATTTTCTTCAAACTGTACTTTCAGGTTGGGCCCTTGACCCCAGCTGTCTGTCCTCCTGGATCCCCTTCCTTTGCTGGATGTGCCCCTCTATAACTTACTTGCTGCCTCCTACCTACCTGAGATTTTAGACCATGTGCCACTTCTCTTTGTGCCTGTGAGGTCAGGCTATACCTCTGCAGAGTGCTACGGGATGGGGGTGGAGGGATGACACAAAAACAAGACCTACTGATATGAAGTGTGGCTAGGTAGAGACATAGGTAATGTAGATAATATTGAGACACACACATATATATATAACAGTTGGGTAATTAGGCAGACTTAATTAAGTATTCATTTGCGCAAGATGACAAAGCAAAAGAAGAGTTATAGAAGGGCATGATTGATATGGGTTGGCTACATCAGGATGGGTTTCCCAGAAGCCACAGGACTTGTGACAATAGTCAAAAGTACTCATGGTCTTTAAACAACCAGAAAAGAAATAGGTGTTTACTGTATTAATTGAAAGCAATCCAGTGACAGAAGCAACTAGAATTAAGGCACAAAGACAAGAATGAGCATAGGGTGGGATAGAGGAAAGAAGATAGAGGCAGAAAGGAGATAGGTAAGACTAAAAAAAAACGGGGGATGTTGAAAAATATTGGTTAAAGTATGAGGGCATTAATGCCAAGCCTTTCTATTTACTTATCTCCGTACTATAACCTAGGAATAAAATAAAATAAAGAAAATCCTCAGGGTAACTGAGCCCCAGTTGGGCTTTGGGAATAGTGCAAAGTTATTCCCACACAAGTTTTTCCTGCAGTCTCTCTGCCTAACGGGTACAATGGGTGGTACTGAATTCAAATATGAACCGTATTATGGCACTTCCGTATTGTGCAAACAGAGCCATTACAATGGCATAACCCAATTTCTAGCGAAAGAGTCTAGGTCACCTGATTTAATTTCACCCAGACACTCTTTCCAGCTCGCTCAGTGAATCAAATGAAAATCCTTTCGTTCGCAGATCAATAAGAAATTTAGAAGCAATTAACAAGAAATGAAAAAAAAAAGAAACCTGAAAAATTTACATTGACCTGGCAGTAGGTTTTTTCCTCCCAGAAAATCAAGCCTTAAAAACCATCAAACTCATTGTACTATTCTCGCAACCTTCCTGCCATTTTGAAATTTTTCAAAATAGAAAGGGAAAAAAAGGAAGACTATTAAAAAAAAAAAAAAACTTACATTTTAAAATTCAAACAACTAATTAATTACGTTTATATTTTAAAATATAAAATGTCCCCCCTTCCCGCTGATTTTAGCAAACAGCTAAGTGGACACAGCGTAGTTTATGGCAGGAGCAGTGGCCCTGCAGAGCTGCTGTAGAATGAGAATCACTTTTCCAAATAATCATTTCATTTGCAGTATAGAGGCAACATTTCACAATTAAAACTGTCACTTCCAACTAAGATCACTTCAGCTCTAAGCCTTCTCTAACTGAAATTTAGATGCACTCTTTTTCTTTATTTACTTCATCCACAAAAATAGACAAAAAAAAACAGAAACAAGATTTTTTTTTTTTAAAAAAAATAAAACAACCCTTACTTTAATGCCTAGTTTTTATCTTTCTCAGATCTTGTAATTATTGCTGCAGGTCAGGAAGTAGAAATAGAAGCAGTGGTCTTATTTCTCCAACCGAAATATGGCTACCCTTCGATAAATTGTTTAAACTCCACTGAGTCTTTGGATCCACCTCTGTTTAAAAGCTTGAGTAAAAGTTGTTGCTCACCTATCAAAAGTGTCTGATGCAGGTGTGTGAGTACAAATTTATTATGTGCTCAGAACAGACACGATTCTGAACAATACAATAGTGTGATTTTTAAAGCAAATCTTTGATTCCAGGATCAAATCAAGACTTTCTGGAAAAATTCTCTGAGCAAAAGAAGATGACCCCTTCCTGAAAAGCCTCCCTTTGTGGAGGGAGGACAGGGGAGCTCATATAACAGCAATAACAAACACAAAATCAAGATGAAGAATGGCAAGAAAGTTAAATAAAAAAATAAAAAATGCAGGTCTCTTCGGAAGAAGGGCCTAGAAAGGAGCTAGCAGATTTTGAGGCTTGTTTTCGAGCAGGCACACCCATTGAGCACTGCTGCTCCTATTTTTCTGCTGTGGAATAAAACAGCAGACAATTATCAAGCATTACCTGTTTATGGGCAGACGATGCTGTGGAGGCACGGACTGCAAAGGTGCTGATGTTGGATGAAGTGTGATATACCATAAGTGACTGTATTTCCTTTTCTGATTTCAAGGTGTTTTATTAGACAATATATGCCGTCTTTTCTTTCTGTTTCACAGTTAATCCTCCAAATGGAGAAGTATTATGTGAGAAGCTGTGTGGGGTGCTTAAAGACCTTCAGACCATCAGTAATGCAATTAAAATTGGCATTTATAAAAGCATATTTTGATTCCTAATCCTGTTTTTACAAGTGCAAAATCACATTAGAAAACAATGTGATGCTAATTAAAGCTTTGTCACCCATAAGACCTTAGTGAATTGCATTTGTAATAGGCTCTGATGCAGAAGCAATTTCTGCTGGGGAAACTTAACCAGAATATGTGACTACATTTCTTGTTACTCTATTAAAATCAGTGCTACAGTTGTGTATATTACTGTCGTGTTTTTCTCTCTAAACTGAGCTTGAAATGTCATGTTATCTAAAGTTAAATTCAAAAGCTGAAAAAAAGTATTGCGTTATATTTACATATTAAAAGCAACCAAAAGGCCAGGAATGCTATTGATTTTCCAGATAAAGATTAGGAGGACTGATGGAAGCTTCGACGTATGCTTCAGATCATATATGAATCCCATGTTGCAAAACCAAAGGTGGAGAGAGTAAAAGGTTTGCCAGGGGCTGGGGATGGGGGAAGGGATGGACAGGTGAATCACAGGGCATTTGTAGGGCAGTGAAACTATTCCACATAATACTGTGATGGTGGATACATGACATTATGGCATTTGTCACAACTCATATAACTGCACAGCACAAAGGCTGAACCCTAACGTCAGCCATGGACTTTAGTTAATAATCGTGTATCATTATTTGCTCATCTGCTCTAACAAATGTACCATGCTAATGTAAGATGTTAATAATAGGAGAAACTCTGGGGGTGGAAGGGGGATGCAAGAACTGTCTGTATTTTCTGCCCAATTTTTCTGTAAACCTAAAGTTGCTCTAAAAAATAAAAAAAAAAAGAGAAAAAAAATAAAAAGGTGGCTGAGAAAAAAAATAAACTAATTGGTTGTGTTCTTGCATTTATATAAAAGTTACCTATAGGGTCACAGCCTCTGAATGAAACACCCTTTTTATTTATACATAGTTGAAGGGTATGAGTTTTTCTAGGAATTCAGGTCAGCTCTAACCCACTCACACCATGGTAGTTAGTAAAATCCCTGATCTAATGGGCTTTCAAACATAAATGCCAGCTCAGTTTCTTTTAATTCCGGGAGCATCACCAGGGCTCTGATTATGGAAAGAGAAAGAAACCACGCAGATTGGAATCTGAAACTGTCCAGAGCTTGCCTTGACCTTTACAAATGGCCACTAACAACATTACTTCACAGTTACATTAATGGAAATGTTGTGTGTGTGTGCCATTATTGTATTAAAAATCCCACTACAGTAACAAGTATCAAAATCCATAGCATTTTTTAATGATTGACCCAAACAGCATAGTTTCAACGATCTAGAATAGAACTAACGTGGCCTAGAGGAAGCAAAATGGACATGGACGATGGATATCCATGAGACTAATTACAGAGAAGTTTTAAGCTCTTAAAGTGTATCAGAAAAATAGATGCATTAGAATTATTTTAAAATATTCAGATATGAATTCCTGAGGTTTTATGTCATCATGTGGTTATAGATAAACATCTAAGTAATAAAAGAGTCTCAGTCCAAAAAATTGCCATATATATCAATAAAAGAAAAAAACCCAGTGCCATCGAGTCGATTCCGACTCATAGCGACCCTCTAAGACAGAGTAGAACTGCACCAATACATGTATGTATATATTGGTAGAGAGTCTACGAAAATGAGAGAAATTCTCAATGAGATGGGCTGACATAATAGCCACAACAATAGGCTCAAACAATATGAAGATGGCACAGGACCTACAACATTTTGTTGTGTTTATGTAAGTTTGCCATTAGTCAGGAGTCTACTTGAGGGCAACTAACAACAACAACAACAATGTATTTCTTGGTCTTGTTGAACCAAAGAATGGGTAAATGGAGATAAAAAATGCGAAGCAGACAAAATGATGCATATGTCTTGATCTTGTTGAGTAAGAGAATGGGTAAATGGAAGTATAAAAACGTGAAGACGATAAAATGGTATAATTTTTGACAAAGAAATGCACCCAGCAGATAGGACAGCAAACAAGTGACCCCAAACTGACCAGAAAAGAGGGGGCACAGTGTATACTGACAATGGTGCATTAGGGACTGTGAACTAGAGAGTTTTGCACAAGGTAAATAAAAATAGCTAGCGATTTAACAGTCGCCAATGAAAAAATCAGTGGTTTTGGGTTTTTTGTGGTACGCAAAGTAGGTGAAAAAGAAAGGAAACATCAAATGAACGTATTTGGAAGAATGAAATGTGCTGTATGGTAAGGTGAAGGCTAATGCTGGGGAAACTAGGCATAAGACCAAAGGGGAAAAAAAAAGTACATATTTCAACTTGTGAGGGAGCAGCAGCTATTGAAAACACAACGAGTAATTATAGTGAACCCAAAAAACAATGTAAATATAAAGAGAAGGAGAACTGGACATAGAAAAAAGGAAATTACACAGTCATTTTCTTCCCTTTAAAGCTACATTGCTCTTTCTTTTGTATTCTGCTTTTCTCATCCTTTTATTTCTCTTCAAGAAGAATAAGCAAAAATAATTTACAATCATAAATTATCAGTACCCACAGTCCATCTGTTTAGCTTAACCACAACAGAATGTGTGAGAGTGCTTTTATTTGCGGAGAGACGGGAGGGCACTATTATGTACCAATAAAACAATCCGATATATGAAACCCAGGTCCTGTTCAATAATGAATCCCACTGTCCATGTTGTAATCCTGCTGGAAAATGCTCATATGAATTCAACTTAAAGAATCCCCCTTCCTTTTTTTTTTTTTTAAGTGAATTGTTTCTGCAATGAATATTCACAATACATGTCCCCACAAAGGACAACTAATGCATCCAAAAGTGAAACCGGTAAACAGCCACAGGCAATAGAAATTTATGGAATTAGAAACACCGGACTGGTTAAAATACATGACTGCATTCATTGTTGCAAAATGATTGGATTCATGTCTCATCAAATTTACATTGTGAAGGCTGAATATAGTATGATTAGGCATTATTTTAACAACTACATTAAAATACAATTTAAAATAAAATGGCCCTTCATATCATACTAATATCAGTGTTTTAAATAACAAAGGGTTTTTTTTTTTTTTTAAAGGATTAGCATTTCGTTTCAATCAGTACAAGAAATGAGATTCCAGTTGGGGTCTCAAAGATTCAGGATTTTATTAATATTCTAGAGATGCATTTGTGTTGCCTCTGGGTACACTGAAAAGCCACTTAAACCGCACTTAAAACAGCACTACAGGATCAAATTGATGTGCGTCAACCATTTACAATAAAACTTGATTATTATAAAGGCATACATATTTGCATAATTACATGTTTGATTTTTTGATAATGCAGCATACAGGACAAAATGTTGCTTCGTGTAGAAACACATCATCAAAAAGCACCATCTGCTGTAGTATTTAATGCACTGCACACGGATCAAAAATGTTGAAGATGGCTTTCGGAGTATCAAAAGCAAAAACGCCTGAGTTTTATTTACACAGGCAGTATGGCTGGCTGGAGCCCGTGAAAAGGAGAAATAAGATGCGGGCAGAACATGCTATACAAAGATAAGAACCCCGCGTCTTCAAACACGGAGAGGAGCACTTTCATAGAGATGGCTTGAGACGTTCGGGTCTCTGTTTAGATGATGTCATCCTTGCAGTTAGTAAATTTTCAGATTCTAGATTCTATATTTAGAAATGAAACACTTTAGAATAATTGTTCATGAATAGGGTTATCCTTGAGGAGGCAGCCATTTTGTGTAGCAGTGGTAGTGGTGGATTTGGAAAGGAGGGGAAATAAAGGCCTGCATTTTTCACTGTGCCCCAAAGGAGGGTAGTAACAACGATTATCTCTGGGTAGTGGAATTACGAATGATTTTTTTTTTCTTTCCTTCTTATGTGTATTTCCTTTTGCTTAAACAGTCTATCTAATTTTTATATAGTGTACATTTTAAAAGTATCTAAAAGAAAGAAGTTAAAAAAAATGAAAGTTGGAGTTTCATTTTCTACAAGAGCAATTTTTAGGAAAACAAAACCAATAGAAGGCACATGAAAAATATTAACACACAAAATAAACATTTAAAATGCTTTGCAAAGCACTTAGCACAGTAGAAGACACACCTGTGAGTTGACTAGAAATTATCTGGTCATACTGCTATCTATGTTGTCTTATTATTGATGAATTAAGCTACAGATCTTAAGGGTATAGTGCAAAAATGGAGTTACAACGCACTGAAGGGAGAAATAACATCTTCACCAAAACTCGTTTACTCAGAGCCTTCCAGAATTCATTAAAACCTCATATATTTTCATCTAGGTCTCTTGCTCTGTCAGTCCCTAAAGCGTCCTAACTTAAGAGAAGGAATCCTATAGATGAAACCAGTTGTCATGTAGTCAACTCATGAAGACCCCATGTATGTCAGAGTAGAACTATGTTTTCAGAAGTGGATTGCCAGGCCTTTCATCTGAGGAACACCTGGGTATATTCAAACCGTCGGCTGTAACTGACAGATTGAGGTTTCAGTCCACCCAGAAGCATCTTAGAAGAAAGACCTGGCAATCTACGTCCAAAATATCAGCCATTAAAAACCCTATGAGTAGAGTTCTACTCTGACACACATGGGGTCGCTTTGAACTGGAATCGACTAGACAGCAACTAATTTTTTTTTAAGGGTGCGGAGGGTAATTGTTCTGTGGAAGAGTTCAAAATATTTTCCAAAAAAGAAAAACCTGGGACCCAAGGGAATAAGGACTATAAATCAAACACTGGGAAGCTCCCCTCTTTGGAAATGACTTGGGAGATTCTAGAGTTAATGGTCCTTTGATGTTGGGCAGCTCCATTGTCATTCTATCTCCTGTCTGAAACCACTGCAGGAAGTTATTAAATCCATGTGAACAGAGACAGACACGTAGGTACCCTGGTGGGTGGAAGGAGGCTCATGAAAAAGATTGGCCATTCTCAGTGGATAATCTCTGCTGACCACAGACCTAAACGTAAGAGAAGAAAAGGCATAAGGCCATAGCTACAGAGGCTGTCCAGGCACATCTTACATACTTTACAGCTGTGTCCAAAGACCGAAAGCCAAATCAGCAGTCTTGGTATGATTCAGAAAAGTGTGTGTTGCAAAAAAGGAATTTGGGAAATATGCTTTGGGCTCATTAGAGAAAGGTGGAAATCCATTTTTTTGCCCACAATTATTATTATTAGGTTTCTTTGGGGGGGGGATTACTATTTATTTTTGAAGGCTTCCCTTTTCATTTTTAATAAGTTTCTTTTTTGATTATGAAAATAGTACATATTTAGAGTAGAAGCTCCATAACCTATATAAAAAAAAAATAACCTATAGGAAAGGACAATGAGGAAAATTACAATTATCAGTAATCCCACTTTCTATCTGCTTAGCTTTTGCATTTCTCATTGAAAAATCACAAAATATTCTTAAAATGAGACTTTTTAATTATTTAGAGTCCTGCTGTCATGGATTGAATTGTGTCCCCCCAAAAATATCTGTCAACTTGGTTAGGACATGATTTCCAATATGGTGGTTGTCCTCCATTTTGTGATTGTAATTTTATGTTAAAGATGATTCAGGTGGGATTGTAACACCCTTACCCAGGTCACATCCTTGATCCAATGTAAAAGGAGTTTCCCCGAGGTATGGCCTGTACCATCTTTTATCTCTCCATAGATAAAAAGGAAAGGGAAGTGCAGGGGTGGGGCTCACACCACCAAGAAAGCAATGCCGGGAGGGAGCAGAGCATGTCCTTTGGACCTGAGGTTCCTGCACTGAGATTCTCCCAGACCAAAGGAAGACTGATGACAAGGATGTTCCTCCAGTGCCGAGAGACAGGAAAAGCCTTCCCCTGGAGCTGATGCCCTGATTTTGGACTTCTAGTCTACTAGACGATGAGAAAATAAATTTCTCTTTGCTAAAGCCATCCATTTGTGGTATTTCTATTACAGCAATACTAGATAACTAAGACACCGTTTTAAAAAAATCAAGATTTTTTGTTATAAAAGAAATGTATATATATGAATATAAATAAAAGAACATATTTATATAATAGGGCACACACACACACATATATATAAAATTCAAATAGCTGAAAGAACTGAAGAAAAAATTCAAACCTTGAGATGCAATATTGAAGGATTCTACAGGCAAAATAGTGAAAGACACAGGGAGCATCAAAAGGAGATGGAAGGAATACACAGAGTGACTGTGCCAAAAAGAACTGATCGACTTTCATCCATTTCAGGAGGTAGCACATGACCAAGAACTGATGGTATTAAGGGAAGAAGTCCAAGCTGCGCTGAAGGCACTGGTGAAAAACAAAGCTCCAAGAATTGACAGAATATCAATTGAGATGTTTCAACAAAAGCAGACAATGCTAGAAGTGCTTACTTGTCTATACCAAGAAATTTGCAAGACAGCTACCTGACCAACAACTGACTGAGGGGTATACATATTTGTGCCCATTCTAAAGAAAGGTGATCTACTAGAATGTAGAAATTATCAAACAATATCAAAATATCACATGCAAGTAAAATTTTTCTGAAGATATTTTAAAAAGTTTGCAGTTGTACATTGATAGGGAACTGCCAGAAATTCAAGAAGAGGACGTGGAACAAGGGATATCCGTGCTGATAGCAGATGATCTCAGCTGAAAGCAGAAAATACCAAAAAGATTTTTACCTGTGTTTTATGGACTATGCAAAGCCATTCAACTGTGTGAATCATAACAAATTGTGGATAACATTGCAAAGAATGGGAATTCCAGAACACTTAATTGTGCTCATAAGGAACCTGTACATAGATCATGAGGCAGTCGTTCGAACAGAACAAGGGGATATTGCATGATTTAAAGTCAGGAAAGGTGTGAGTCAGGGTTGTTTCCTTTCACCATACTTACTTAATCTGTATGCTGAGCAGATAATCTGAGAAGCTGGATTATATGAAGGAGAACGGGGCATCAGGTTTGGAGGAAAACTCATTAACAATCTGCAACATGCAGATGAAAGAACCTTGCTTACTGAAAGTGAAGAGGGTATGAAGTACTTACCGATGAAGATCAAAGACCACAGCCTTCAATATGGATTACATCTCAACATAAAGAAAACAAAAATACTTACAACTTAACCAGTAAACAACTCCATGATAAATGGAGGAAATGTTGAAGTTGTCAAAGATTTCATTTTACTTGTATCCACAATCAATGCCCAGGGAAGCAGCAGTCAAGAAATCGAATGATGAATTGCATTGGGCAAATCTGCTGCAAAAGACCTCTTTAAAGTGTTAAAAAGCGAAGACGTCACCTTGAAGATTAAGATGCTCCTGCCCCAAGCCATGGTATTTTCAATCACCTCACGTGCATGAGAAAGCTGGACAATGAATAAGGAAGACCGAAGAAGAATTGATGCCTTTGAATTATGGTGTTGGCAAAGAATATTGAATATACCATAGACTGCCAGAAGAGCAAGAAAATCTGTCTTGGAAGAAGTACACCCAGGTTACTCCTTAGAAGCAAGAATGGCGAGACTTCATCTCATGTAATTTGGACGTTATCAGGACGGATTAGTCCCTGGAGAAGTACATTATGCTTGGTAAAGTGGAGGATCAGGGAAAAAGAAGAAGACCCCCAATGAGGTGGATTGACACAGTGACTGCAACAAGGGGATCAAGCATAGCAATGATTGTGAGGATGGCGCAAGACCAGATAGTAATTCGTTCTATTTTACATAGGGTTGCTATGAGTTGAAGGCACCTAACAACAACATACGGCAGAGGAAAAATATAAAGTGAAAATTCTCTTTTCCCTACCCTATATTTCATATTTATTGATCTGTAGACATAATTGCTGTTAACTGATTTATAGTATCATTTCAAATATTTATGCATTCACATACACATTAATGTGTGTATATATATATATACATATACACATATGTACATTTACATAGAGTAATAACACTGTTCTGAATTTTGGCTTTGTAAAAAACTCAACAATAAATTTTTAATATGCTGTTTGGGCTTTCTCCATTTCAGTTTCTTAACTTTAAAATGTGAATATTCTTCACTATGTTATGGGAATAATAATAGTTCTTAAGTTACACAGTTCTTGTGAGGATTCAATCAGTTAAATGCTCCTAAAACACTTAAATCAGTCAATGTTATCCATTATTATTATTTATTATTACCTGTAAATCTGTTTCATTTTTTCAAAAAGCTATATAATATTCTATAATCAATTTATCCATGTTCCCAATAGTTTTGAGATTTCCTTCCTCCCTTCTCCCTGTCTTCCCTCCTTTCCTTCTTTCTTTATTTTCATTTTATTTTGTTTTCCTGTTCAAACTATGCAGAGCTCAGCTACTAACCAAAAGGGTGGCAGTTCAAATCCACCTGCTGCTCCTTAGAAACACTATTGGGCAGTTCTACTCTGCCCTATAGGGCTGCTATGACTCAGAATCAACTCGACAGCAGCGGGTATTAGACCCCTTTGTGAAAAATGAATTTGAGCATAGTTCATGTTTTCAGTTCACCAAAAATTTTTTATAAGAAGTTTGACTTTTTAAACACACCAGCTTGGCGGCGGGGGTGGTGGGGTGGGGTGGGGATTTAACTTAGTAAAATAAATAGTCGGTTCTTGTTGTTTGCAACATGATTTAACTCTTATTTATATACTATTTTGTATAGTTACTTTTTTTTTTTTTTTTTGCCTTTACTTCATATATTCTTTAGTGTTGTAAACTTACTGAGACAGGACTACCCTAATATCCTTGTAGTGCCTAGGCCAAAGCTGAGTATAAGAGTAAGTTCTTCTGAAAATATTGCTATCAGATAATTAAAAGATAGTTTTCAAAATGATTATTTCAAGGACCTAGAAAATTGCATGTCATTTTTATTGGAAGAGTTTCCTTCAACTGGGTGTGAATTTTCTGCTAAGGAAATCCATAGATTATCACCTTTCCTTAACGTCTTTTAGAAAGACTGTCTCAGGCAGTGGATTGGAGCCTATATAGCAACAAGTATTTCTCTTACACCTGGACATGTGGGTCCTGTCCAGGGTCCACAGTTTTAATGTCCCTGCCCTGGCTTTCCTTTAGCCAAACTGCGTCCAGTAGATGGGGAGTTCATACAGACAAGAGGGAGTGCCCCCCGTCCCACTTTTAGACTCCATATCCATTGCCACTGAGTTGATTCTGAATCATAACCATCCTATAGGGCAGAGTAGAACTGCCCCATAAGGTTTCCAAGGCTGTCATCATAATGGAAGCAGACTACCACATCTTTTTCCTGTGAAGTGCCTGGTGGGTTGGAACTGCTGACCTCTGGTTAGTAGCCAAGCCTTTAACCACTGTGCCACCAGTGCTCCTACTTCTAGACCATGATATAGAATTTCCCTCCCAAAGGTACACTTCCAAGGCCTACACAGACCCTTTCCCAGGCATCCCAAGGGTAAATTGCATTGCTCTTAGACACACCTTTAGGTCTGCATAATAGCCAAGGGATAGCTGTTTACAGATGGTGTGGAAGGAGCTTGGACAATCAGACTGGGACATGCACAGACGTGCTCATGAGGAAAGAGTTTAAGGTGGGAGGAGGAGTGGGATGGGCAGCAGGTTAAGGACTGGGGCAGGACTGAAAGAATTTGAAAACTCTAAATTTAAATTTGGCCAGCCAGGTCATTATGAAGGTATATTTGCAAGGAAGGAGAACAGAATGTGTTTTACTTAATAGTTTGTTAGTTTGGTTTATAACCCTTAAATATTTTGGCATATGGTACGTTGGTCTATATGTATGCATCCTTGCAGTGTGATGGATCATTTTTGTATGGCCTTTTTCACCATGGCCTTGTTAGCTCACACCCAAGTGACTGGGTCGGAGTATACAAATAAGGTAATTGTGGCCCACCAAGGGGACTGGATAATTTGCTAATAATGCAAATAAAGTTCATAGCACATATGTGGGCTGAGACCATGCAAATAAGGTCTATGGAACACTAATGGGGGGACTGGTCAGTTTTGCTATCCCTCTAGGCTTAAAATGATTCATCCCAGAGGTGGGAGGGGAGGATCTCACCACCACCAAGAAAGAAGAGCTAGAAGGGGTGTGTGTCTTTTGGACCTGGTATCTCTGCGCCAAGAAGCTCCTGGTACCAGGAGACTGAGAAAGAGAAAGAGAGCTGTAATACAGAAGACTCCTAGAAGCAGCCGCAGAACCAGGAGACCAGCAGGAGAGTGAGAAAACTGACTACCTTCGTGCAGGAGGCTTGCTGGAGGAGTAGGGTGCCTCCGGACACTTGGTAGAGCCGGGTTTCCTGACCTACCTAGCTAAAGCTCAGGTCCTTCAGGCCTAGTCTTACTGGTGTAGTGGGGTGCCTCCAGGCACTTATCAGCAGAGCTAAAAGAGCTTTGCAACACTTGCCTGAGCAGGATGGAAGCTTACGGGCTAGAGAGAGTTATGCCTTCAGGCACCACCAACAAAAGGCTGTCCTGATGCAAGAACTGTATCCTGAGCATTCCTGAACCTGAATTGTATCGTTACTTCCTAATAAACCCCATAAACTGTGAGTGTGCTCTGTGAGTTCTGTGTGGCCATCGCAATGAATTTTCAAACTCAGCACAGAAGTAGAGAGTGCTGTGGGAGGGACAGTTTGTGTCAGAATCGGTAAAGATGGTGGAGAGAGGAGGCAAGTTTGACCTCCACCTCAGAGAAATCAGCCTTAGGCTGTTGATCTTGATTTTCCTTCCCCCCTGTGACTCGATGGCACTGGGTTTTTGGGTTCTTGTGAAGTTAGAGAAGATCACATGCTGCCCCCACACCTTTTTTTACAACTCTCTTATTCCCAGAACTGCAAGTGTTAGGGACAAGTTTGATTGCAACAAATAGCAGTTGCAGGAAACTATCAGGAGATTCTGAATATTGCCATGTTTCTTCCTGGAAAACAAACAGAGCAACAAGAGAATGTACAAAATTAGTCACAAATTCAATTTTAAACATAATCTTTCAAAGTAATGGAGACCAGCAGAGCTTGCAGGCCACCTTGTTGAACACCGAGACAGAATGATAGGGGTGTGGGCCAGGTGGAGGGGCTGAGTGGATGTAGATCTCAGAAATTCCCAGAAAATACACATTCCTAAAAGGAAAGAACTCCTTCCTGAACAGGAACTGCTGTGAGCTCAAATGAGATCAAACAGGACACAAATGAGAGGTAAGGAAGGTGTCCAGCAGGCAAAGAAGTTAGTTAATCTTGGAATGCTACCACAAAAGCAATCAAACAAACAAATGATAAGTAAATAAATAAAACTGTCTTTACAAAGATCTTGAAAGGCAAGTAATGTGCCTTTGAGAGTAGCAGTAGGTGAGGTAATCAGGCAAGTGCCAGACAGGTTGAATAAGTCCTTCTGAATTACATTAGGTTCTGGAAAAAAGAGACAACATATTTTAAGGAAAATATCTCTGTAGCAACAAAAAAGGCATCCTGACCTACAAAGACATCCTATACACTGCACCCTTCTCCAGTACTCTGCCTAATACCTAGGCCAGAAAAATACAACTCATTCAATGTGAATATCAGACCAAAAAAAGAAAAAAAAAGCTCAGCAAGCCTACAAAGACAGTATGAGAAAAAAAATAGCAAAACTTTTCTATAAATAATTTCTACAGGAAAATTATTCACAAAGAAGATTAAAATTATAACCCAATATCCAAAAGAAAACCAGTTGCTGTGAAGTCAGCTCTAACTTATGGTAATCCTATGTGTTTCAGGGTAGAATTTTGATCTGCAGGGTTTTCAATGGCTGATTTTTTGGAATTATGTCATTGGGCTTTTCTTTCGAGGCACCTCTGAGTGAACTTGAATCTCCAACCTTTCAATTAGCAGTCTGGCACGTTACCTATTTGCACCACACAGGGATGCTGAAGTTAGAGAAGAAACAGATGACTATGACAAAATTATTTCAGAAATGAACACTAATTATTAGCCAATGGGAAAGTAGACTCTACAGAGTAAAAGACAGAGCATAGAAATAAGAAAGTGAAACAGAAATGAAGAGATTAAAAAATAATCAAAGAATAGTAAATATGGAAGACAGTCAAAGGAGATGCAATTTATACATTACTAAATTTCCTCCAGAAGAAACCAAATTAATAAAAAGAAAAAAATGCTTTAAAACATAATTTAAGAAAATTTTCCTGAAATGGAAAACAAAACAAAACAAAAACTAGAAACTACGTAATAAAAAATCATCAGGAAAATTGACCCCAAATGATCAAAAATGAAACATAAACTAATTAAGTATGGGTTTGTCACACTGTGGGGGCCTGAGTGTTGCTGTGAGGCTGGAAGCTATGCCACTGGTATTCAAATACCAGCAGGGTCAATCAAGGATGACAGGTCTCAGCTGAGCTTCCAGGCTAAGACAGACTAGGAAGAAGGGCCTGGAGGTCTACTTCAGAAAGAAATTAGCCAGTAAAAACTTTATGAATAGCAACAGAACATTGTCTGATATAGTTCTGGAAGATGAGCCCCCCAGGTTGGAAGGCACTCAAGAGATGACTGCGGAAGAATTGCCTCCTCAAAAAATAGTAGACCTTAATGATGTGGGTGGAGTCAAGGTCTCGGAACCTTCATTTGCTGATGTGGCACTACTCGAAATGAGAAGAAACAGCTGCAAACATCCATTAATAATTGGAATGTGGAATGTAAGAAGCATGAATCTAGGAAAATTGGAAATTGTCAAAAATGAAATGGAACACATAAACATCTATATCCTAGGCGTTAGTGAACTGAAATAAACTGGTATTGGCTATTTTGAATCAGACAATTATATGGTCTACTATGTCAGGCATAACCACTTGCAGAGGAATGGCATTGTCAAAAAGAACATTTCCAAGATCTATCCTGAAGCAAAGCTGTTAGTTATAGGATAATATCCATACGGCTACAAGGAAGACAAGTTAATATGACTATTATTCAAATTTACACACCAACCACTAAGCCCAAAGATGAAGAAATTGAAGATTTTTACCAACTTCTGCAGTCTGAAATTGATCCAACATGCAATCAGAATGCATCGATAATTACTGGTGATTAGAATGCAAAAGTTTGGAAAAAAGAAGAAGGATTGGTAGTTGGAAAGTATGGCCTTGGTAATAGAAATGAAGCTAGAGATTTCATGATAGAATTTTGCAAGACCAAAGACTTATTCATTGTAAATGTCTTTTTTAAAAACATAAATAGCGAATATATACATGGACCTCACCAGATGGAATACATAGGAATCAAATTGACTACATTAGTGAAAAAAGACAATGGAAAAGTTCAATATCATCAGTCAGAACAAGGCCAGGGGCCAAGTGAGGAACAGATCATCAACTGTTCATATGCAAGTTCAAGTTGAAGTTGGAGAAATTTAGAACAAATGCATGAGAGCCGACATATGACCTTGAGTATATTCCACCAGAATTTAGAGATCATCTCAAGAACAGATTTGATGCATTGAAAACTAATGGCCAAAGACCAGGAGAGTTATAGAATGACATCAAGGACATCATACATGAAGGGAGCAAGAGGTCATAAAAAAGCAAGCAAGAAAGAAAAGATGAAAATGCATGTCAGGAGAGACTCTGAAACTTGCTCTTGTACATCAAGTAGCTAAGGTGAATGGAAGAAATGATGAAGTAAAAGAGCTGAACAGAAGATTTCAAAGGGTAGCTCGAGAAGACAAAGTATTATAATGAAATGTGCAAAGACCTGGAGTCATAAAACCAAAAGGGAAGAACATGCTTGGCATTTCTCAAGCTGAAAGAACTGAAGAAAAAAATCAAGCCTTGAGTTCAATATTGAAAGATTCTATGGGCATAATGGTGAATGGTGCAGAAAGCATCAAAAGAAGAAGGAAGAAATACATGGAGTCTCTACAAAAGGAATTGGTTGACGTTTAACCATTTCAGGAGATAGCGTATGACCAGGAACCAATAGTACTGAAGAAGAAGTCCAAGCTGTACTGACAGAATTGGCAAAAAAAAAAAAAAAAAACAAGGCTCCAGGAATTGATAGAATACCAGCTGAGATGTTTCAACAAATGGATGTACCACTGGAAGTGCTCACTTCTCTGTGCCAAGAAATTTGGAAGACAGCTACCTGGCCAACCAACTGGAAGAGATCCATATCTATGCCCATTCCAAAGAAAGGTGATTCAAAGGAATGCAGAAATTATCAAACAATATCATTAATATCACACACAAGTAAAATTTTGCTGAAGTGGCTGCAGCGGCTGCAGCACTACATCAACAGGGAACTGCCAGAAATTCAAGCCAGATTCAGAAGAGAATATGAAACGAGAGATATCACTGCTAATGTCAAATGGATCCTGGCTGAAAGCAGAGAATAACAGAAAGATGTTTAGCTGCATCTTTATTGACTATGCAAAAGCATTCGACTGTGTGGATCATAACAAATTATAGGTAACATTACGAAGAATGGGAACTCCAGAACACTTAAGTGTGCCCATGAGGAACCTGTACATAGATCAAGAGGCAGTCATACGAACAGAAAAAGAGAATGCTGCATGGTATAAAGTCAGGAAAGGTGTGAGTCAGGTTTGTATCTTTTCACCATATTTATTCAATCTGTATGCTGAGCAAATAATCCGAGAAGCTGGACTATATGAAGAAGAACAGGGCATCAGGATTGGAGGAAGACTCATTGACAATCTGCGATGACTCAACCTTGTTTGCCGAAAGTGAAGAAGACTTGAAGGACTTACTGGTGAAGATCAAAGGCCATAGCCTTCAGTATGGATTACACCTCAACATAAAGAGAACAAAAATCCTCACAACAGGACCAGTATGCAACATCATGATAAATGGAGAAGAGGTTGAGTTTGTCAAGGTTTTCATTTTACTTGGATCCACAATCGACAGCCATGGAAGCAGCAGTTAAGAAATCAAAAGACACATTGCATTGGGCAAATCTGCTGCTAAAGACCTCTTTAAAGCGTTAAAGTGCAAAGATATCAATTTAAGGATTAAGGTGAGCCTGACTCAAGGCATGGTGTTTTCAATCATCTCATACGCAAGTGAAAGCTGGGCAATGAATCACGAAGAGTGAAGAAGAATTGATACCTTAGAGTTATGGTGTTGTTGAAAAATAATGAATATACCACGGACTGCCAAAAGAGAGAACAAATCTGTCTTAGAATAAGTACAGCCGGAATGCTCCTAGAGGCAAGAATGGTGAGACTTCATTTTGCATACTTATCAGAAGGGACCATTCCCTGGAGAAGGACATCATGGTTGGTAGAAGGTCAGCCAAAAAAGAGGAGTACCTTTAGCTAGATGGATCAACAAAGTGGCTGTAAAAATGGTCTCAAACATAACAATGATCATGAGGATGGCACAGGACTGGGTAGTGTTTTGTACCGTTGTACATAGGGTCACTGAGTCGAAACTGACTTAATGGCACCTAACAACAACCTAACAACAAGAATTCCAAAACCAAAAACCAAACCCATTGCGGCTGAGTAGATTCTGACTTACAGCGACCCCGTAGGACAGAGTAGAACTGCTCCCCATAGGGTTTCCAAGGAGTGGCCGGTGTATTTGAACTGCCAACCTTTTGGTTAGCAGCCATAGCTCTTAACCACTATGCCACCAGAGTTTCCAACAACAATTAGACTAGGGTAATTCCAAAATACCTAAACATAAATCTTTTACCTTTTTATAACACCCTGGTTATCTTTTATTGTGTCAAAAGATCGTTTTTTTTAACATTGTATTTGTATTTGATAGGTACCACATCGGCAATGGATTAAAACCAAACCAAATCTGTTGCCACACAGTTGATTCCGACTCATAATGACCCTATAGGACAGGCTAGAACTGCCCCATAGGATTTCCAAGGCTGTAAATTTAATCTTTATATAGAAGCGGTTTTCTCAATGGTATTGGGTTTGGTTTGTTTTAATCCATTGCCAATGTGGTAACTATTAAAAAATAAATTATAATGTTAAAAAAAGACTCTTTTAGCACAAAGACAACCAGGATATTATTTCTTCTGAGGATGAATTTTTAAATGTCAAACAAGGTATTCCTGGTTCCAAGCCACTTTCTATTTTATTCTTGTGCAAAACAAGGTCAGTTAGTAGAGATGCTAATGTGCCAAAACGCTAGAGTTGATAATGGGGTAATAGTCCCAGGTATGCTGGTAATTGTTACTTGAGGAGTTGCTGTCTTTGAAGTGAAATTTTACCCCAAAGCTATCTTTTAGTTTTCATTCTTTTATCCTAGTGTCACCTCAGGGAATATATTTTCAGTCATTCACACAAACACATGACTGGCAAAAATCATCAGGTTATTCAACAAATAATTATTTACTGCTGCTAGGTGACAAGCCCTCTGACAGGCACTGGATATAATTTGGTCAGTTATGCACAGCCTTCTACAGAGTCAAGTAGAAGAGACAAATAGCATCAAAATAAGCAAATAAAGATATAATTACAAATTATGGAAACAAACAGGATACAGAGATAAAGAATGAATAGGAGATTGACTAAGATTGGGTAGCCAGAGATGGTTTCTCTGAAGAGGTGATATTTAAGCAAGACCTAAAGTCAAAAAGGAGTCCCTGGTGGCACAGTGATTAAGAGCTAGGCTGCTAACCAAAAGGTCAGTAGTTTGAATCCACCAGCTGCTCCTTGGAAACCCTATGGGGGCAGCTCTATTGTGTCCTATAGGGGTGCTACGAGTGAGAATTGACTTGATGGCAGCCCGTTTTTTTTTTGTTTTTTTTGTTTTTTTTTAAGGGGAACATCAGAGAGAGCCAAAGAAACACCATGCACCACATGCGAAGGTTTGAAAGGAGAAAGAAACCAACTTGCTTGAGAAAGTGTCAGGAGTGGGTGTGTCAGGAGGCCAGGTAGGGTGAGGAGATGCTGGTGTAAGACAATCTTGGGGAGGTGGGAAAAAAAGGCGGACTGTGCAGAGCTTATAGCCATAATAATGCATCCAGGGAGTCCCTGGGTGGTGCAAATGGTTAACACTCATGGCTGCGAACAGAAAGTTTGGGATTTGAGTCCACCCAGAGGCATCTCAAAAGAAAGCCTGGTGATCTACTTCCAAAAACTCAGCCACTGAAAACCCTATGGAGCACAGTTTTACTCTGACACACATGGGGTCCCCATGAGTCAGGGTTGACTCAAAGGCAACTTGCGGTGGTGGTAGTAGAATATGTCTAGATTTGAGACAAAGTTCAGAGAGAGGTTTGATATCAGGGAGTGTCATGCTGAGATCTATGCTTCGGGAAGGACCATTTCTGTGTGTGTGTAAACAATCAATTAGGGCTGGGCATGACTTTTTAAGAGAAGGTGTGTGGAGATCAGCTTGGAGGTACTGAAGAAGTTAAGTACAAAATAATAACTTGGTCCAGAGTGTGACAGTGAAGATGGATAGAAATGGATAACCTTGAAATACATTTAGAAGACAGAGACAATAGGATGTATTGATAAATTAGATGTACAGGAAGAGACAGGTAGGAATCAAGGGTGACTCCCAGACTTCAGGGCTCAGCAATAAGGTAGATCATGGTGCCAAAGAAAGGGAAGACTGAGGGGGGACTAGGTTTTCAGAGGGGGGAAAAAAAAAAAAAACTGGCCTTGGATACATTAATGTGAGATAATCATGAAGCATCCACGAGAAAATGTTACACAGATAGAAAATCAAAGGAGAGGCTTGGACTAGAGGTACAAATGTAGGAATTGTTAGTCTGAAATGGTCTTTAAGCCATGAGGATAGATGAATCATTTACAGAAACAATTACAGAAGGTTGGAGCTCAGATGAAAGTATTGAAGAAATTCAATATTTATAGGTGGAGGAAGAGGAGATGCAAGGGGGAGAAACCAGGGAAGTGTGGAATCATGTACACCATGAACAGTCAGAGTTTTGAGGCTTGAATGGTCAATTATTGAATGTTGCTGAGAGTTTAGTGAGATGAAAATGTGGGTTTAGTAATATGGAGGTCATTGGAGACCAATTGCATTGTGGGGAGAATGACAATTTGCAGTGAATTACAAAGTGAACATGAAGTGAAAAAGTGAAGATACTGTGCATAGACAATTCTTTTACGGATTTTTATTGTGAAGGGCAAAGAAGAGTGGGATCGTAGCTGGGGGTGGGGGTTGTGGAAAAATGGAGAGTGACAGCAAAAACAATAGTAATTATATTTGAATGCTGATGGGGGCAATTCAGTAGATAGAGTAAAATTAATGCAAGAAAGAAAGAGTATGACAGAAGAATTAAAGTTCCTGAGAAGGCAAGAGGAATAGGGTCCTAAATATAAATTGAGAAATGGACCTTTGGTTACAAGAAGACATACTCAATTGTAATAAGAGAAGGAGAAGATAAGAACTCATGAAAGAAGGCATTCAGATTTTGTGTCAAAAAGCTATTTTTTTAAATGAAATATACAACAAGCAGAAAATGTGAATAGGAGGTGATATTTTCAAGGAAGAGGTGCTGATTGAAGAAAGTCTTCAAAGAAGAGTAGATGTTCACCAGGCAGATGGTGGCACATGGGAGGGAAAACAGGCAGAGGGAAAGGGGTAGAATGAAGGGCATTTCTGGTAAGGAATAGTCCTTGGCAAAGGCATGAAGATGCCAGCAGTCTGGTGCATCTGGAGCCTGGAGGGAATGGAGCAAGGGCTAAGATGGAAGGCCTTGGATACAATGCCGAGGAGTTTGGACAGTGTTTTAAAAACTCTAAGCAGTCTTCAGAAAAGTATCCCTTAGACCACAATGCTGTTAATGGATTTAAGAGATGTAAAACTGGAGATAAACCAATAAGGAGGTTACTGCAGTGGCTCAGGTGAGAGATGGTGACATCCTGAATGAAGGCAGTAGCAGCAGGAATAGAGGGGGATGCATAATATAGAAAGATATTAAGAAGATTTACTTGACAGGAACTAGTTATCAAATTGTGATAATTATATAGGGAGAGTAAACTGTGAGAGGAGATGAAGATTTAGGGCACAATTCTGGTGAATAGTAACAAAGTTTCCCAGAGGGAGAGAACAGCCAGAGAGGCAGGAGAAAAATCAGGAACAAACAAAAAAACATAAACAACAACAAAAAGGATTATCACAGGCTCAAAGCAAAATGAAATTATAAGTAAGAATGATCATAGCAAAGGCACAAAAAAGGTAAAGACAAGAAAATCTAAAACAGAAACTATCCATTGCAACTAGTATTTGTAAATATTACGAGCATTTGTTAAATACTGTGAAAAGGGAGAGCCTAAAGGGTTAGTTATAAGGAATTCTCAGAAAGTATATAAAAATCAGTTGTATAGGGCTCATCATTACAAATTTGTTCAGCATAAAATAGAGAATATCAATCACATCTGTATTATTTTATCTTAGTAAATATAAAACATTGATGCTAACTTTCTCAGATTCACTTGCTATCTTACTCCCCAAACTCTGTATTCCTCTTAAGGTCATAAGTTCCTCAAATGTAATTTCTTCTTACCATGGGGATTTTCAGCAACATGGCCTTCAAGGCTGAGAAGGAAATACTGTGTCTAAGAATAGGTTCTGCAATCAGTTAGCCACCAAACCTCCCTAGGCTTTTGTTTCCTCATCTGTAAAATGAAGCATTTGAATTAGATGACCTCTAGGGTCTCTTCCACAGTAAGACATTTATGAGTATGTGAATTTTACCATTATCTCCAATATGTTCTTGTGACACTCATAGTGCTCTTGGCAATAAGAATAAAAGTGATGGTTCTGCAAACCACAGCCTTCCTTCCTCCCTTATTGGTTACTTAAAAGAAGTTTCTTCCCTTTTTCTGTTTCAATTTCCATTTTTTATGAAAACAGAGATGCATTTTCAAAGACAAATTCTAGAACTATAGAAACTGAACAAGCAAGGTTCCTTCTACAAGTAAACACTCAAGTATTTTTTGGAATGAATGCATGTAGAAATGAATAGTTAGAGATTATCTGCTCCAGCATACCAGAGACTACCAGCATTACTTCTACAGAATTCCTATCCATCTACCCCTCTTTGAATCTCCAGACTAGGGAATTCCTAACCTCGTAGGGAGTGCCAGTGTGTGCTTATGGCTGGCAGAAACAATCACAGTAGTACAGCTGGGAAGGGAAACCAGAAGCAGGTAGCAGTTCTGTCCAGCCTGGTTGGTGCCAGATGGCAGTATCAAAGGTATAAGTAGCAGGAAATGCCAGACTGTGAAGCTGAAGTTAAGTACGGTTGAGAGACTTCTAGGGATACAAACTGAAAGAAGGGTAATCAAATTGATGCTGCCTAGATATAAAGCTTTATCAAGAAACGTCCTGGGAATTTTGTAGGAGAAAAGAAATCTTTGTTCTTAAGAGAAAAACAAGCCAACTATTTTCTTCCACTGTGATTTGCTACTCTTGAAGATATTAGTGCCATTTCGGTCCTTAACCATATAAGGAGATACTGTTCATTTTCAGACAGCCCCAGTAGGTTCTTCCAAAGAATGAGCTAAAATTTATTTTTTGCTCACTAGTCATGGGACACTCACCATTATCAACACCCCAGATCTTCAAGCATCTGAAGATGTCAATTGTATCATCTTTTTTTTTAATTATGAAATATTTTAAGCATCAAAAATTGTTTATACTAGATGAATACCTATGTATCCTCCCCTTACTTAAGTAATAAAACACTACAGGTTCAATTCAGGTCTTCTGATATCCCTCCATAATGCTATTTTCTTTTCTCTCTAAGGTAATGAATTTCCTGAAATTTGACTTTATCATTCTCATGCATATTTTATGTTTTTACTATACATGGATGTATCCATATATATATATATATATTTAATTTGTATTTGACATCAAGTTGATTCCGACTCATAGCAACCCTATAGGACAGGGTAGAGCTGCCCCATAGAGTTTCCAAGGAGGGCCTGGTAGGTTCGAACTGCCAACCCTTTTAGTTAGCAGCTGTAGCACTTAACCGTTATGCCACCAGGGTTTCCTATATCTGTAATAAGTTTTTGTTTGTTTTCAAACTTTATATACATGGTATTATATTGTACCTATAATACTGCAACTTACCTTTTCTCTTAAAATTCTACATTTGAGACTTACTCACATTGCTAATATGTAGCTCCAGGGTGTTCTTTTTAAACTGGTGTTGCCCACTGTATGAATATACCACAATTTATTCATTATTTCCCTGGACACTTAGACTGATGAGCTGCCATTCTTGAAAGCAGAAATCTTCAACTGCCTGAACATTCCTAAAGCCCAGAGTGGTGTTTTCTCACTCAGTGGTTGGGAGACTTATGATAGCAAGATCTCATCTGCAGCTTACAGGAACAGGAAAGATAGTTTGGTGAATAGTCTCATAAGAGGAGGAGGAATTTTGATTTTTCCTTACTTTTCCCAAGTGGAAAAATTCAGGACCATAGTGACATGTAGTTATAACTGCCTTTAATCTTATTTGTGATATAAAAGAATGTTTCTTCCTAATTTATACACATAAATAGGAGTAAGAAAGGCAGGGTACCTGAAAAAGAGGGAGAATTTAAGTAAACATTTTACAAAAGTCATTTAGTCTGTCCTAGAGCAGATGTCGAAAGGTCAAATATTAGGACTGTTAGGAGCAATGGTCCTAATGCTTTAGTCTCATCATCATATGGTTTGCCAGGGTTTTCCCATCGTTGCCCCCATAACAGATGTATGACTTCAAGTTGTGTAAAACACAGCTTATACCGCACATTTTCACGCACACACACACACGCATGCAGTCATTTGTATATAAAAAAAATTTTTATTTGTGTATATATTTATACATAAATGTGACTAAAAAAAAAAATAGGTACCAAAAAGTAATGATAATTAGTTTTTCCTCAGTGTTATTTCCTTTTTTTTGAACATTTTATCGTGCTTTAGGTGAAAGTTTACGCAGCAAATTAGTTTTCCATTCAATAATTCATATATAAATGGTTCCTTGACTGGTTGCGGTCCCCACAATCCATCAGCACTCTCCCCGTTTTCACCTTGGCCTCCCCGTTTCCATTTGTCAGGTTTCCCTGCTCTTTTTTGCCTTCTCATCTTTGCTTTTGGGCAAATGTTGCCATTTTGGTCTCCTGCAGTTGGTAGTTCTAAGGAACACATGCCTCTGGGTGTTATTATTTTTTTTAATAGACCTGTACATTATTTGGCCTCCATGTGTCTGTCAGTTTTTTGTACTGTGGGGGCTTGTGTGTTACTGTGATGCTGGAAGCTATGCCACCAGTATTCAGATACCAGCAGGGCCACCCATGGAGGACACGTTTCAGCTGAGCTTCCAGACTAAGACACACTAGAAAAAAGGACCCAGCAGTCTACTTCTGAAAAGCATTAGCCAGTGAAAACCTAATGAATAGCAGCGGAACATTGTGTGATATAGTGCTGGAAGCTGAGCCCCCCCAGGTTGGAAGGCACTGAAAAGATGACAGGAGGAGAGCTGCCTCCTCAAAGTAGAGTCGACCTTGATGACATGGATGGAGTAAAGCTTTTGGGACATTCATTTGCTGATGTGGCATGACTCAAAATGAGAAGAAACAGCTGCAAATATCCATTAATAATCAGAACCTGGAATGTAGAAAGAATGAATCTAGGAAAATTGGAAATCATCAAAAATGAAATGAAATGCATAAACATCGATATCCTAGGCATTAGTGAGCTGAAATGGACTGGTACTGGCCATTTTGAATCAGATAATCATATAGTCTACTGTGCTGGGAATGACAACTTGAAGAGAAATGGTGTTGCATTCATCATCAAAAAGAATATTTCAAGATCTATTCTGAAGTACAATGCTGTCAGTGATAGGATAATATCTACATGCCTACAAGGAAGACTAGTTAATACAACTATTATTCAAATTTACACACCAACCATTGGGGCCAAAGATGAAGAAATAGATTTTATCAGCTGCTGCAGTCTGAAATTGATCAAACATGCAATCAAGATGCATTGGTAATTACTGGTGATTGGAATGCAAAAGTTGGAAATAAAGAAGAAGGATCAGTAGTTGGAAAATATGGCCTTGGTAACAGAGACAATGCCGGAGATTGAATGATAGAATTTTGCAAGACTAATGACTTCTTCATTGCAAATACCTTCTTTCAACAACATAAACGGCTACTATTCACAGGGGCCTCACCTGATGGAACACACAGAAATCAAGTTGACTACATCTCTGGAAAGAAACAATGGAAAAGTTCAATATCATCAGTCAGAACAAGACCAGGTGATGACTGTGGAACAGACAATCAATTGCTCAAATGCAAGTTCAAGCTGAAACTAAAGAAAATCAAAGCAAGTCCATAAGAGCCAAAATATGACCTTGAGTATATCCCACCTGAATTTAGAGACCATCTGAAGGATAGATTTGACGCATTGAACACTAGTGACCGAAGACCAGACGAGTTGTAGAAGGACATCATCCATAAAGAAAGCAAGAGGTCATTGAAAAGAGAGGAAAGAAAGAAAAGACCAAGGTGGATGTCAGAGAAGACTCTGAAACTTGCTTTTGAACATCGAGCAGCTAAAGTAAAAGGAAGACTTGATGAAGTAAAAGAACTGAACAGAAGATTTCAAAGGGCCTCTCAAGAAGACAAAGTAAAGTATTACGATGACACGTGCAAAGAGCTGGAGGTGGAAAACCAAAAGGGAAGAACATGCTCAGCATTTCTCAAGCTGAAAGAACTGAAGAGAAATTCAAGCCTCGAGTTGCAATAGTGAAGGGTTCTATGGGGAAAATATTAAACAATGCAGGAAACATCAAAAGAAGATGTAAGGAGGCAGAGCCAAGATGGCGGAATAGACACTTCTGGCGAGCACTCTTTACAACAACAGACTCAAAAAAACAAGTGAAATGAGTATATTTGTGATAAGCTGGGAGCCCTGAGCATCAAAGGCAAGCTTAAACAACAAACTGAGGGGCAGGGGGAGGAAGAGACCATTCAGAAGTAGAGAGGAATTACCAGACCTGAATTGCCGGGAGCCCTCAGGCACCATTCCTGGAGCAGCAGCAGCGGCAGTGGCAGGCTGGTACTAGCGTTCTGGTGCAGTTTCCTCACAGAGAAACAGCCAGCCACACAGCCTACTCACACCTCCGGAACCTGAGAAGAATGGTGCTCTTGGCAAAAGCTAAGTACTTGCATATATTTTACGTGCCACCCCCACCCCCAAGCCGGCTTCAGCGGCTGAATCCATGGGCCTGAGATAGGCCCTGTTGAGCACCTAGAACCATCCTCCCAGCCTTGGGGAAGAAAAAAAATTGCAGTTAGGGGGAGAAGATAATTTGCTAGCTCCATTAACCGGGAAGCTCAGGACAAAAGCGGCTCCTGTCCAGGCATAAACTGTCCATGGACCTTGAGCACCTCTCCCTTTTGCATAGACCTGTGTGGGCCTATTTCGGGAGAATAGGCCCTTGTTGGCAAACTCCAACCATTTCAGCTGTGTGGTGGAGAGGTTGGTGTTTGACGTTTGACATTGCTTTGCCTATTAAACAAGGTCCTCACCTACCATGTCAAGGACCTAAGGACTGGTAGCTCCACTCAGGTCACCCAGCCACCCGCAACAGGGGTCCAAAGATAACTGGTACCTCCCAGTCCTTACAACCCAAAACTTTGGGTGCCCACAGTCCTTCTGCAGAACCCACCCACCTGCACACTCTAGGGAACAGGGACATATTTTCCTCAGAGACACTCAGGGATCGTTTCTCAGACCCCTGCCTTGTTCAGAGCGTGACCCCCTTCTGCAATCAGATACCGGTATATGTGCCAATCACCCCTGCCCCTCTAAGACTGTAGGACAGAGCCTGTACCACGTACTTGATGATTAGCTACCTGGAAACCTGAGCTGAATTTATACAAGAAAACTGAATGGACTGCAAGACTGTTATACCTGATAACAGCTCTAGCCAGCTGAGGACAGGACAGCAGAGCTCCAAAGGTGAAAATAATCAAGCTAGCTCACTCAAGCAACCCATAGGGGTATACCAAAACAAAACAAAGCAAGTAGCTATGACACAGTAAGCAAGCATAAACTAATACAATAACTTATAGATGGCTCGGAGACAACAGTCAATATCAAGTCACATAAAGTAACAGACCATGATCACCTCAACAGGCTCTCAAAATAAAGAATACAGGGATCTTCTAGATGAAAGAGCATTCCTGGAATTACCAGAGGCAGAATATAAAAGTTTAATATACAGAACCCTTCAAGACACAAGACATCAGGAAGGGAATGAAGCAATACGCAGAACAAGCCAAGGAACACACAGATAAAGCAACTGAAGAAATCAGAAAGATTATTCAGGAACATAATGAAAAGTTTAATAATCTGGAAAAATCCATAGACAGACAGCAATCAGGAATTCAGAAGATTAACAATAAAATTACAGAATTAGACAACTCAATAGAAAGAGGAGCAGAATTGAGGAAGTAGAAGCTAGAATTTCTGAACTCGAAGATAAATCACTTGGTACTAATATACTTGAAGAAAAATCAGATAAAATAATTTAAAAAAAATTAAGAATCATGGGGGACTCTATCAAGAGAAATAACCTACGAGTGATTAGAGTACCAGAACAGGGAGGGATAACAGAAAATACAGAGAGAGTTGCTAAAGATTTGTTGGCAGAAAACTTCCCTGATATTGTGAAAGATGAAAAGATATCTATCCAAGATGCTCATCAAACTCCACATAAGGAAAATCTGAAAAGAAAGTCACCAAGACATTATAATCAAACTTCCCAAAACCAAAGATAAAGAGAGAATTATAAGAGCAGTGAGGGATAAACAAAAAGTCACCTACAAAGAAGAGCCAATAAGAATAAGCTCGGACTACGAGGCAGAAACCATGCAGGCAAGAAGGCAATGGGATGACATATTTAAAAAATTGAAGGAAAAAAATTCCTGCCAAGAATCATATATCCAGCAATACTGTTTCTTAAATATGAAGGTGAAATTAAGACTTTTCCAGACAAACACAAGTTTAGGGAATTCATAAAAACCAAACCAAAACTACAAGAAACACTAAAGGGAATTCTTTGGTTAGAAAATGAATAATATCAGGTATCGACCCAAGACTAGAACACTGGGCAGAGCAACCAGAAGTCAACCCAGACAGGGAAATCCAAAAAATAAAGCAAGATTATAAAAAAAAAGCTCAAAACAGGGCAACAGCGATGTTATTGTATAAAAGAAGACAACATTAAAATAATAAAGAGGGACTAAGAAATGTAATCATACACCTTCCATATGGAGTGGAAAATATGGTGATACAAAGAAATAAAAGTTAGTTTTAAATTTAGAAAAATACAGGTAAATAATAAGGTGACCAGAAAGGAGACAAAGTATCCTACTCATCAAAATAAAATACAAGAAAAAAATAGAGACTCAGCAGAAACAAAATCAACAACAACAAATACAAGAAAAGGACAATACGTAAAGAAAATCTACTGAGCACATAAAATTAAGTGGGAAAAAGAAACTGTCAACAACACAATAAAAAAAGACATCAAAATGGTAGCATTAAATTCATACCTATCCATAATTACCCTAAATGTAAATGGACTAAATGCACTAATAAAGAGACAGAGTGGCAGAATGGATTAAAAAGCACGATCCGTCTATATGCTGCCTACAAGAGACACACCTTAGACTTAGAGACACCAACAAACTGAAACTCAAAGGATGGAAAAAAATATATCAAGCAAACAACAATCAAAAAAGAGCAGGAGAGGCAATATTAATTTCTGACAAAATAGACTTTAAAGTTAAATCCATCAGAAAGGATAAGGAAGGACACTATATAATGATTAAAGGGACAATAAACCAAGAGGATATAACCATATTAAATATTTATGCACCCAATAACAGGGCTGGAAGATACATAAAACAAACTCTATCAGCATTGAAAAGTGAGATAGACAGCTCCAGAATAATAGTAGGAGACTTCAACACAGCAATTTGGGTAAAGGACAGGATATCCAGAAAGAAGCTCAATAAAGACATGGAAGATGTAAATGCCACAGTCAACCGACTTGACCTTGTAGACATATAGAGAATACTCTACCCAACAGCAACCAAGTATACTTTCTTTTCTAGTGTACATGGAACATTCTCTAGAATAGACCACATATTAAGTCATAAAGCAAGCCTTAGCAGAAATCAAAACATTGAAATATTACAAAGCATCTTCTCTGACCATAAGGACATAAAAGTGGAAATCAATAACAGGAAAAGCAGGGAAAAGAAACCAAACACTTGGAAACTGAACAATACCCTGCTCAAAAAAAGGCTGGATTATAGAAGACATTAAGGATGGAATAAAGAAATTCAGAGAATCCAATGAGAATGAAAACACTTCCTATCTGAACCTTTGGGACACAGCGAAAGCAGTGCTCAGAGGCCAATTTATATCAATAAATGCACACATCCAAAAAGAAGAAAGGGCCCAAATCAAAGAATTATCCCTACAACTTGAACAAATTGAAAGAGAGCAACAAAAGAAACCCACAGACACCAAAGGAAAACAAATAATAAAAATTAGAGTTGAACTAAATGGAATAGAAAACAGAAAAACAATTGAAAGAATTAACAAGACCAAAAGCTGGTTTTTTTAAAAAATCAACAAAATTGATAAATCACTGGCCAAACTAAAAAAAGATAAACAGGAGAGGAAACAAATAACCCGAGTAAGAAATGAGATGGGAGATATTACAACAGACCCAACCGAAATTAAAAGAATCATATCAGATTACTATGAAAAACTGTACTCAAACGAATTTGAAAACCTAGAAGAAATGGATGAATTCCTAGAAAACACTACCTACCTGAACTAACACAAACAGAGGTAGAACAACTAAATAGATGCATAACAAAAGAAGAGATTGAAAAGGTAATCAAAAAACTCCCAACCAAAAAAAGCCCTGGTCCGGAAAGGTTCACTGCAGAGTTCTACCAAACTTTCAGAGAAGAGTTAACACCACTACTACTAAAGGTATTTTAGAGTATAGATAAGGAAGGAATACTCCCAAACTCATTCTGTGCAGCCAGCATATCCCTGATACCAAAACCAGGTAAAGACACCACAAAAAAGAAAATTATAGACCTATATCCCTCATGAACTTAGATGCAAAAATCCTCAACAGAATTCAACAACACATCAAAAATATAATTCACCGTGACCAAGTGGGATTCATACCACGTATGCAGAGATGGTTCAACATTAGAAAAACAATTACTATAATCCATCCCAGGAGCTCCTTGGAAACTCTAAGAAGCAGTTCTACTCCGTCCTATAGGGTCCCTATGAGTCGGAATCGACTCGACGGCACTGTTTTTTTTTTTTTTTCTCTAATCACATAAATAAAACAAAAGGCAAGAATCACATGATTTTATCAATTGATGCAGAAAAGGCATTTGACAAAGTTCAAAACCCATTCATGATAAAAACTCTCAGCAAAATAGGAATAGAAGGAAAATTCCTCAACATAATAAAGGACATCTATACAAAGCCAACAGCCAACATCACCCTAAATGGAGAGACTTGAAAGCACTCCCATTGAGACTGGGAACCAGACAAGGATGCCCTTTATCACCGCTTTTATTCAACATTGTGTTGGAGGTCCTAGCCAGAGCAATTAGGCTAGATGAAGAAGTAAATGGCATTCAGATTAGCAAGAAAGAAGTCAAAGTATCTCTATTTGCAGATGACATGATCTTATACACAGAAAACCCTAAGGAATCCTCCAGAAAACTACTGAAACTAATAGAAGAGTTCAGCAGAGCATCAGGATACAAGATAAACATACAAAAATCATTTGGATTCCTCTACACCAACAAAAAGAACATCGAAGGGGAAACCACCAAATCAATGCCAATTGCAGTAGCCCCCAAGAAGATAAAATACTTAGGAATAAATCTTACCAGAGATGTAAAAGATTATACAAAGAAAACTACAGTACACTTCTGCAAGAAACCAAAAGTGACTTACATAAGTGGGAAAACATACCTTGCTTGTGGATAGGAAGACTTAACGTTATAAAAATGTCTATTCTCCCAAAAGCGATCTATACATTTAATGCAATTCTGATCCAAATCCCAAGGACATTCTTTAATGAGATGGAGAAACAAATCACCAACTTCATGTGGAAGGGAAAGAGGTCCCGGATAAATAAGGCATTACTGAAAAAGAACAAAGTGGGAGGCCTCACTCTACCTGATTTTAGAACCTATTATACCGCCACAGTAGTCAAAACAGCCTGGTACTGGTACAACAACAGATACATGGACCAATGGAACAGAATTGAGAATCCAGACATAATCCATCCACATATGAGCAGTTGATATTTGACAAAGGCCCCAAAACAGTTAAATGGAGAAAAGACAGTCTTTTTAACTAATGGTGCTGGCATAACTGGATATCCATCCGCAAAAAAATGAAACAAGGCCCATGCCTCACTCCATGCACAAAACGAACTCAAAATGTATCAAAGACCTAAATATAAAATCTAAAATGATAAAGATCAAGAAAAAATAAGGACAACGTCAGGAGCCCTAATACATGGTGTAAACAGTATACAAGAGATTATTAAGAATGCAGAAAAAAACTAGATAACTGGGAGCTCCTAAAAATCAAACACCTGTGCTCATCCAAAGACTTCACCAAAAGTGTAAAAAGATTACCTACGGACTGGGAAAAAGTTTTTAGCTATGACATTTCTGATCAGTGCCTGATCTCTGAAATCTACATGATACTGCAAAAACTCAACTACAAAAAGACAAATAGCCCAATTAAAAAATGGGCAAAAGGTATGAATAGACACTTCACTAAAGAAGACATTCAGGTAGCTAACAGATATATGAGGAAATGTTCACGAGCATTAGCCATTGGAGAAATGCACATCAAAACTACAATGAGATTTCATCTCACTCCAGCAAGGCTGGCATTAATCCAAAAAACACAAAAGAATAAATGTTGGAGAGGCTGTGGAGAGATTGGAACACTTCTACACTGCTGGTGGGAATGTCAAATGGTACAACCACTTTGGAAATGGATTTGGCGCTTCCTTAAAAAGCTAGAAATAGAACTACCATAGGATCCAGCAATCCCACTCCTTGGAATACATCCTAGAGAAATAAGAGCCTTTACATGAACAGTTATATGCACACCCATGTTTATTGCACCACTGCTTATAATAGCAAAAAGATGGAGGCAACCAAGGTGCCCATCAATGGATGAATGGATAAATAAATTATGGTATATTCACACAATGGAATATTACGCATCCATAAAGAACAGTGAGGAACCTGTGAAACATTTCATAACATGGAAGAACCTGGAAGGCATTATGCTGAGTGAAATTAGTCAGTTGCAAAAGGACAAATATTTTATAAGATCACTATTATAAGAACTTGAGAAATAGTTTAAACTGAGAAGAAAACATTCTTTTGTGGTTACAAGAGCGGGGAGGAAGGGAGGGTGGGAGAGGGGCATTCACTAATTAGATAGTAGATAAGAACTACTTTAGGTGAAGGGAAAGACAACACACAATACAGGGAAGGTCAGCACAACTGGATTAACCAAAAACAAAGAAGTTTCCTGAATAAACTGAATGCTTCAAAGGCCAGCGTAGCAGGGCAGGTGTCTGGGGACCATGGCTTCAGGGGACATCTAAGTCAATTGGCATAGTAAAATCTATTAAGAAAACATTCTGCATCCCACCTTGAAGAGTGGCATCTGGGGTCTTAAACGCTAGCAAGCAGCCATCTAAGATGCATCAATTTGTCTCAACCTACCTGGATCAAAGGAGAATGAAAAACACCAAGGACACAAGGCGATTACGAGCCCAAGAGACAGAAAGAGCCATATGAACCAGAGACTACATCATCCTGAGCCCAGAAGGACTAGATGGTGCCCAGCTACAACCAATGACTGCCCTGACAGGGAACACAACAGAGAACCCCTGAGGGAGCGGGAGAGCAGTGGAATGCAGACCCCAAATTCTCTTAAGACCAGACTTAATGGTGTATCAGAGACTAGAAGGAACCCAGTGGTCATGGCCCCTAGAACTTCTGTTGGCCCAGGACAGGAACCAGTCCTGAAGCCAACTATTCAGACATGGATTGGTGTGGGCAATGGGTTGGAGAGGGATGCTGGTGAGGAGTGAGCTTCTTGGATAAGGTGGACACTTGAGACTATGTTGGCATCTCCTGCCTGGAGGGGAGATGGGAGGGTGGAGGGGGTTAGGAGCTGGCAAAATGGACAGGAAAAGAGAGAGTGGAGGGAGAGAGTGGGCTGTCTCATTGGGGGAGAGTAATTGGGAGTGTGTAGCAAGGTGTATATGGGTTTTTGTGTGAGAAACTGACTTGATTTGTAAACTTTCACTTAAAGCACAATAAAAATTAAAAAAAAAAAAAAGATGGAAGGAATATACAGAGTCATTATACCAAAGAGAATTAGTTGATGTTCAGCCATTTCAAGAGGTAGCATATGATTAAGAACCGATGGTACCGAAGGAGGAAGTCCAAACTGCTCTGAAGGCATTGGTGAAAAACAAGGCTCCAGGAATTGATGGAATATCAATTGAAATGTTTCAACAAACAGATACAGCACTAGAGGTGCTCATTTCTCTATGCCAAGAAATATGGAAGACAGCTTCCTGGCCAACTGACTGGAAAAGATCCATATTTATGCCTATTCCCAAGAAAGGTGATCCAACTGAAAGTGGAAATTTTAGAACAGTATCATTAATATAACATGCAAGGAAACTTTTGCTGAAGATCATTCAAAAACAGCTGCAGCAGTATATCAACAGGGAACTTCCAGAAAATCAGGCTGGATTCAGAAGAGGACGTGGAACCAGGGATATCATTGCTGATGTCAGATGGATCCTGGCTGAAAGCAGAGAGTACTAGGAGGATGCTTACCTGTGTATTATTGGCTATGCAAAGGCATTCGACTGTGTGGATCATAACAAATTGTGGATAACATTGTGAAGAATGGGAATTCCAGGACACTTAATTGTGCTCATGAGGAATCTTTCCATAGATCAAGAGGCAGTTGTTCGGACAGAACAAGGGGACACTGATTGGTTTAAAGTCAGGAAAGGTGTGTGTCAGGGTTATATTCTTTCACCACACCTATTTAATCTGTATGCTGAGCAAATAATAGGAGAAGCCGGACTATATGAAGAAGAATGGGGCATCAGGATTAGAAGAAGACTCATTAACAAGCTGCTTTATGCAGATGACATAACCTTTCTTGCTAAAAGTGAAAAGGACTTGAAGCACTTACTAATGAAGATCAAAGACCACAGCCTTCAGTATGGATTGCACCTCAACATAAAGAACACAAAAATCCTCACAAATGGACCAATGAGCAGCATCACGATAAAAGGAGAAAAGATTGAAGTTGTCAAGGATTTCATTTTACTTGGATCCACAATCAACAGCCATGGAAGCAGCAGTCAAGAAATCAAAAGACGCATTGCATTGGGCAAATCTGCTGCAAAGGACCTCTTTAAAGTGTTGAAGAGCAAAGATGTCACCCTAAAGCCTAAGGTGTGCCTGACCCAAGCCATGGTATTTTCAATCGCATCATGTTTTATCATATACGTGTGAAAGCTGGACAATGAATAAGGAAGACCAAAGAAGAGTTGATGCCTTTGAATTGTGGTGTTGGCGAAGAATATTTAATATACAATGGACTGCCAAAAGAACAAGCAAATCTGGCTTAGAAGAAGTACACCCAGGTTGCTCCTTAGAAGCAAGAATGGGGAGAGTGTGTCTTACATACTTTGGAGATGTTGTCAGGAGGGATTAGTCCTTGGAGAAGGACATCATGCTTGGCAACTACAGGGTCAGCAGAAAAGAGGAAGACCCTCAATGAGGTGGATTGACACAGTGGCTGCAACAATGAGCTCAAGCATAACAACAATTGTAAGGATGGCGCAGGACTGGGCAGTGTGCTTAGGGTCGCTGTGAGTCAGAACTGACTCGACGGCATCTAACAACAACAACAACAACATATTATTTCACTGAAAGTTGATCTTCCGGAGTGACTTCAGTTCCAAGTTAGAAGTATGTCTTAGGGCCATAGTCTTGGGGTTCCTCCTAATAAGTCTGGTCTTTTTTTATGATTTTGAATTCTGTTCATTTTTCTCCCACTCAATTTCTATTATGTTCCTGACCAGAGCGATCAGTAATGATAGAAGTACATCATCTACTTTTTCTGAAAAAAAAAAAGAAAAAATTTTTTTTTTTTTTTTACAGGCTAGAGGAGGCTGTGATTCATGTGGGCCATTAGTCCTTTGGACTAATTGCTTCCTTGAGTCTTTGATTTTCTTAGAGGCCAATGGTTGTATCTTAGATGGCCGCTTGCGAGTCTTTAGGAACCTAGATGCTACTCGCCAAAGTGGTATATAGAAACATCTTTTTGAACTACGTTGTGCCAATTCATCTAGATGACCCCTGAGACTACAGTCCTTAGTCTTCAAGTCCAGTAATTCAGTCCTGTGAGGTGTTTGGTTATGGCTAAGAAGTTTCCATAACTGTGCCCTCTATGTTGTTGTTGCTGTTAAGTGCCATTCACTCAGTTCCGACTCATACCAACTCCATGTACAACAGAACAAAACACAGCCTGGTCCTGCACCATCCTCGTAATCATTGTTATGCTCAAGCCCATTGTTGCAGCCGCTGTGTCAGTCTATCTCATGAGGGTCTTCCTCTTTTTCATTGACCCTCTACTTTACCAAGCATGATGTCCTTCTCTAGGGACAGGTCCCTGACGATAACATGTTCAAAGTGTGTGAAATGAAGTCTCACTATCCTCACTTCTAAGGAGTATTCTGGCTGTACTTCTTCCAAGACAGATTTGTTCATTCTTTTGGCAGTCCATAATCAATATTCTTCACCAACAGCATAATTCAAAGGCATCAATTCTTCTTTGGTTTTCCTTATTTATTGTTCAGGTTTTGCATGCATATAACCAAAAAAAAAAAAAAAAAACCCACTGCCCTCGAGTCAATTCCAACTTATAGCGACCTTTAGGACAGAGTAGAACTGCCCCATAGAGTTTCCAAGGAGCGCCTGGTGGATTCGAATTGCCAACCTCTTGGTTAGTAGCTGTAGCACCTAACCACTATGATACTAGGGTTTCCTTGCATTCATATAAGGTAATTAAAAACACCATGGCTTGGTCAGGTGCACCTTAGTCCTTAAAGTGTTATCTTTGCTCTTTAACACTTTAAAGAGGCCTTTGGCAGCAGATTTGCTCAATGCAATGCGTCTTTTGATTTCTTGACTGCTGCTTCCATGGCTGTTGATTGTGGATCCAAGTAAAATGAAATCCTTGACAACTTCAATCTTTTCTCTGTTTATCATGGTGTTGCTTATTAGTCCAACTGTGAAGATTTTCATTTTCTTAATGTTGAGGTGTAGTCCATACTGAAGGCTATAGTCTTTGACTTTCATCAGTAAGTGCTTCAAATCCTCTTCACTTTCAGCAAGGAAGGTTGTGTCATCTGCATAACACAGGTTGTTAATGAGTCTCCCTCCAATCCTGATGCCCTGTTTTTCTTCATATGGTCTAGCTTCTCGGATTATTTTCTCAGCATACAGATTGAATAAATATGGTGAAAACATACATCCTTGAGGCACACCTTTTCTGATATCAAACCACACAATATTCCCTTGTTCTGCTCAAATGACTGCCTCTTGATCTCTGAACAGGTTCCTCATGAGCACAATTAAGTGTTCTGGAATTCCCATTCTTCACAATGTTATCCATAATTTGTTATGGTCCACACAGTTGAATGCCTTTGCATAGTCAATAAAACGCAGGTAAACATCTTTCTGGTATTCTCTGTTTTCAGCCAGGATCCATCTGATATCAGCAATGATATCTCTGGTTTCATGTCCTCTTCTGAACTCAGCTTGAATTTCTGACAGTTCCCTGTTCATGTACTGCTGCAGCCGCTTTTGAATGATTTTCAGCAAAATTTTACTTTCATGTGATATTAATGGTACTGTGCCACCTATATCCTCTATTATATATAAATATACATGCAGCACATACAAATATTATGTAGAAATATCCACAGCCGTGTCTATTCCTCTTTTCAATATTGTTAGTGTTTGTTTTATGTATTTTGGAGCTCTTTCATTGGGTGCCTAAATATTTGTTATGGTTATGGCTTTTGGGTGTATTGACATTTTAATCATTATATAATGCCCTTCCTTATCTCTTTTGGTGGGTTTTGCCTTAAAGTCTATTTTATCAGAGATTAATATTGCCACTCTTGCTTTTTTTAATTATTGTTTGCTCGATATATATTTTTTCTGTCCTTTTATCTTTAGCCTATTTATGTCTTTGTGTCTAAGGTGTCTCTTGTAGGCAACATATTGATGGGTCATTTTTTTTTTTTAATCCATTCCGCCACTCTCTTATCTCTTGACTTGCGTTTAAGCCATTTACATTCAATGTGATTACTGATAGATATGAATTTACAGCTGTCATTTTGTTTGCTTTCTTTTTGTATGTGTGTGTGGTTTCTTTGTTCCTCTTAATTTTCTGTGCTCAGTTCTTTTAGTTTATGGATTTGCTTTTCATTTTGCTCGTTGTTGATTTTGTGTTTACTGAGTATGGCTTTCTTTTTTATTTTGATGAGGAGGTTTATTAATTTTCTTTGTTGTTACTCTGAAATTTACCTTTATCTTTCTAAGTTTAAAACAGTCTGTTATTTTTTGATACCACCTTGACTTCTCCATATGGAAGTTCTGTATGTACACCATTTATATCCTCTTTTTGTCTTGACGTTGTCATCATTTACAAATTGACATCTCCGGTTCTCTGTTTTCAGTGTTGTAGCTTCATTTTACTTTTGAGAAGTCTTTATCCGAGTTCGTGTCTGGGTAATGCTGTCATGTGTCTTAATCTCAGGTTGTTCTCTGTTGTTGTTTGTTCTCTGTCTGAAGGACTCCCTTTAATATTTCTTGTAAAATTGGTCTAGTTTTTTACAAATTCCCTTAATTTCTGTTCTGGGAATGTCCTAGTTTT
The DNA here is from genome assembly GCF_024166365.1 of Elephas maximus indicus. Lineage (NCBI taxonomy): Eukaryota > Metazoa > Chordata > Mammalia > Proboscidea > Elephantidae > Elephas > Elephas maximus. The sequence goes on from NC_064821.1 coordinate 144,764,657, forward strand.
GCCATTGCATTTGAGAGACAATTTTGCTGAATATATAACTCTTGGTTGGAAATTCTTTTCTTTCAGGATTTTATATATGTCATCCCATTGCCTTCTTGCCTGCATGGCTTCTGCTGAGAAATCAGAGCTTAGCCTTATTGGTTCCCCTTCGAAGGTGTTTTTCCTGATCTGCTCTCTGGATTCTTTCTTTGTCTTTGTTTTCAGAAAGTTTAATTATAATATATCTTAGTGACTTTCTTTTGGGGTCCATTCTGTACAAGTTTTTGAGAATCTTGGGTGGAAACCTTCTGGTCTTTCATGATATTAGGGAAGTTTTCTGCCAGCAAGTCTTAAAAAATTGTTTTTTTTTTGTCTCCTGGTCTGGAATTTCAATCACGTGTAAATTATTCCTCTCGATAGTGTCTCACATAACTCTTAGGCTTTCATCATTCTATTTTCTTGTTTTTCCTCAAACAAATTATTATCAAGGAATTTGTCCTCTATTTTGCTGATTCTTTCTTCTGGTGATTCAATTCTACTTCTATGCCCTTCCATTGAGTTATCTATTTCTGATATTTTATTGTTAATCTTCTGGATTTCAAGTTGGTGTTTTTCTATGGTTTTTAATTTTCTATTTCTTTTGTCATTTTATTCTTGTATTATCTTCCTGAATTCTTCTGGTTTTGCCTGTGTTTTCTTTGATTTTGTTTGTGTTTCCTCGATCTCTTTGAGGATCTTTTATATATAAGTCTTTTGAATTCCTTATCTGGTGGTTCCATTATGATTTCTTCTTCAGGAAGGTTTTTTGTCCCTTTATTTTGGTTAGTGGCTTGAGCTATTTTGACCTCCTTCTTTATATGATTTGATACTGTCTGTTGTCTCTGAGGCATTAAGGTGTTAACTTATTTATTGATTGATTGTGTGTTGTTTGCTTCATCCTGATTTTTTTTTTTTTAATATATCGGGGCAGGTGGAGTGGGTGTGGTCCACTTGTTGCTAGTCTGGTGGCACTGGAGCATTCACCACCTGTCTCCAGGTGGATGAGGCAGCGATTGGCAATGTGAGCACTAGTCTCTGCTGGTCATGCAGGGTAACTGAGGCTGGGCTGGGCAGGTGCTGTTTGCCAGCTATCATCAGTCCAACGGTGTGGGGCCAGGCAATGGCACTTGCCAAGTGGACTGCATGGCAGATGTGGTGGGTGTTGTGGGCAAGCAGGAATGTAGAACACTCTCCTCTGCCTGTTGGGTTGGCAGCTGGGTGTGGGTGGCATGTGTGTGGGTTAACGTGGTCTCTGCTCCTCTCTGAGTCAATGGTGGGGGTATGTGGCAAGAACACAGAACCACTCTCTCCACCACTTGCTGGGTTTGTGGGTGGGGTTGGGTGGTGAGCAAATGAGGGTGTGGGAGAGTGCTTTCCTCCACTTGCCAGGTCAGCGTGTGGGGGCGGTTGTTGGGTGAGCAAGTACATAGGAGTGCACTCACTGCTACTCTCCAGGTTGAAGGTGCAGGTTTTGGATGAGCAGGCATGTGAGCACACTCACTGCTGCTCATCATTTTGGAGGGGGGGTGAGTGGCAGGCAAGTAGGGGCATGAGAACATACTCCCCTCCATTTGCTGAGTTGACTGGCAGGTTGGGTGGCAGGTGAGCAGAAGCATGTGAGTGTACTTACTGCTGCTCAGTGGGTATTTGGGGGGGTGGCAGACTGGACTGGCTGGAGGAAAAGTATGGTATTTCCCATTGCTAATGGTCAGGAGGGTGGGAGGAGGAGGAGCATGCCCCTCTGGTCACCAGATGTGGGTGTCTGGGCAGTTCCTATTGGCTTCAGCCAGCAGTCAGGACCTGGCCCTGACCAAGGGTGAGGAGGGGGTGCTGCCCAGAATCCAGTTGTGAGGAACCTCTGTTTACAGTCTATGGATCTATTAATTTCTGTATACCACTCACCCTAATGGTCAGAGACTCTCGCTGGTGATTATACCTGTCTCTGGATTCTGACTCCCTCCCTGCTCTGTGAATGCTGGAGTCCCTGAAGCTCTCATCCTCCTTCCTGTATTTTTACTTCTTAGATCTGGATCATGTTCCGTTCACCTTGCTTCACTCTGGGTACGTCAACACAGTTCCTCTGTCTCTTATTGGGAATTTTGTGAAGTTGCCTTCCTGAGCTCCTCTCCCAGGATCACTACTGGCTTTGTCTCAAGATGGCTATGATGTGCTAGGGTGGCTGGCAGGGCACCTCTACTCTGTATCACCCCTTGTTTGTAACATTCATTCAATTTCTTCTCCTAATAGGTGTTGGATTAAATTCTTTATTTTTCCTTTTATGTTCAGGGTTCCAAAATTGTCATATACATCTGTTTCACTTAGTTTCTCAGGTCTTTGTTGTACAGGGATGGCTTGGTGTTTCTGACTAAGCCACCATCTTTGCTACCAGGTCTCACTAATGGTAATTATTGGTATTGAGATCAGTATTTTATGGATGGTTTAGTTTCCTATGTTTGTGCATTCATCATATCTTGTGCCAGGCTCTGTTCTGAGTGCTGGGGACAACATGAGGAACTCCACGAGCATGGCATTGACTTCATGCCTGTGTCTGAATTTTGTAAACCCTACACTATAAACATGAATTAATTTAATTTTGAAATAAGAAAAGGGCGATAAAACTTAATTTTTAAAAGAATCTATCAGATATGTTTTCTGAATTAAATTATGAATTAAAAGAGATAATTTGTTTTAATTGCTGCCATTTCACTGAAGAGATAAAATTGCATGATTTAAGATGCTACTAATATGGATAAGTAAATTCTCTTTTTTTTTGGATCATTGCAGCCATTATAAAAAAGCATACTGGGGACACAGAGGGCAAAAAAGATCTTTGTCAACAGTTATTTGTCTGGCAATGGAGGCAGAGTTGGGGATGGAGATGAACTGAGCAGGGCTCTATGAAATCACCCTTGATGGATCGCTGATTTATAGCCATGGTCTCAATATTGAACTAATACCTTAGGCCCCAAGCTAGGTGACACCACTCTCTAGTGACTGATCCTTTACTGGCATGGACCTATGCTACAACTGAGGTTCCTGCAGCTATAAAAATAGTCAGAGTAACCCTTCAGAGGGAATTGCTTACTAGACAGCTCTGTGTGTCAACCTGCCATGGCATTTTAAAGCTTTTCCCATATCCCTGCAGATGCTCCTACTTTTAAGCCCTTGATCTCTAGGGGACAGGGTGGTGGAGAATGCAGAAAGAGATTAAAAAGTCTTTATTACTCAACTGATGCTCCTGTGAGATCTGTACTGGCTGGTGATTCCTGCTGCACAGTAGGTATTTAATGCTGGCTCTTTTCAGGGACATTTAAGAGGTTTTTTAAGAAACTCCTCACGCTCAACTGTGATTTTGAAGAAATGCTCCAACATGACCTCTTCGCACGACTCTTTAGTCCCTGCCACTAGAAGTACCTACCTCAGCCTCTTGCTTATTAACAGCTTTCTTGGGCATGACACCAACAAAAGAGCTCAGGCCTGGCTAGCTTCCACGGCCTCCACCTAAACTTCAGGAAATCCATTCATCCTTGTTATGACAAACACAGGGAGTGCAGGCCCTTCCCTACAACTGCCTTGTCCCTTTTCCCTACCTTCTCTATTCAATTCTTTTCACTTGCTTAAATAGGCACAGATTGACAAAAAAATAAACAACCAAAAATGTTGCCATCGAGTTGATTCTGACTCATGGCGACCCCATGTGTGTTAGAATAAAACTGTGCTCCACAGGGTTTTTAAAGTTTGATTTTTTTTGGTAGTGTTTCTTATTTGTATCCAAGTGAAGTGAGGAAAAGACATTCCTAGTTTTGGCCAGTTCAAGTTCAACTTGGGTTAAAAAGGAATTTCTAATTTATTCCCCAATTGGGTAATTATAGATTGTTGAAAGAATCATATAATAATTATTCACAGATAATATTTTTGTTGTTAGATGCCATTGGGTTGATTCCAACTCATAGCAACCAAATGAGATGGATTAGAACTACTCCATAGGTTTTCCTAGACCAAAATCTTTATGGAAGCAGATCACCAGGTCTTTCTCCTGCAGAGTTGCTGGGTGGGTTTGAACTGCCCACATTCTGTTATCAGCTGAGTGTCTAACCATTGTGTTACCAGGGCTCCTTAGGCATAATATTAACTAAACATTATTAAGATTTTAATGCTGAAGAAAGTTAGATTGTTTTAACCATAGAGTATAAGATAAGAGTTGGTGATTCCAAATTCCCTATAGATTAGTCCTATTGAACTAGAGAATTTGGCCAGGGAATACACTGTTACAGAAGGCTTCTATTTGAGCTACTGTTTACTTGTTTGTTTGCTTAAACAAATAAAAGTGTTACATTATTAGAAAAAGTATATTATGGAATTGTGCTGTGTCATGGAAGGATAATGATGAATGGTTAATAAATATACTAATAATATAGTAATACATGCAGCTATTCTGTTTCAAAAGGCATATGGATAAAAGATCTGCTCTCCTACAAATAGCACAGTCACTCACATTCACACCTCAAATGTTACCTTAGACTATGACAATGATGATGGTAATAAGATGGTAATAGCTAACATTTAATAAGCACTTACTGTATGCCAAAAAATGCTGTAAATACTTGAGGTATATCAACTATTAAATCCAACTTCTCTTTGAGATGGGAACACTAATTAGCACCACTTTATTGAGAAGACTGATACACAGAGAGGTTAAGAAAATTGGCCAAGGTCACCTACTTGAAGTGGAGGAGCCAGGATTTGAACCTAGGCAGTTTGACTCCAGAGTCAGTGCTCTTAATCAGAACTAATCATTATACCATTCTTAGCAGACTAATCAGTATTACAGTTAGCCTAATTTTGAGGAATATAGTAAGTGATTTTTCTCAAATAAACATCTACAATATCTGCCATTTTTAAGGCATTCCATAGCTTTCAAAATACTTTTACACACATGGCTTCATTCAGTTCACACAAAAGCATCTGATGATTTACAGAAAAGGAATGTGGATCTCAGAGAGACAAGTAACTTGTCATTTATATTACACTACTCACAGGGAAGACTCAGGAATAAAGCAAGTGACTATTGACAAGGCTACTAGCTTCTGCTTAACCTGGTCAACCATGGTAGGCACTCATGTTTGATTCAATGAGGAACCAAAGGGCGCTGTCATGGATTGAACTGTGTCACCCAAAATTGTGTGTCAACTTGGCTAGGCAGTGATTCCTAGTATCGTGTAATTGTCCATCATTTTGTCATCTGATGTGGTTTTCCTATGTGTTGTAAATCCTATCTCTATGATGTTAATGAGGCAGTTATGTCAATGAGGCAGACTCAATGTACAAGATTAGGTTGTGTTTTAAGTAGATCTCTTTTGAGATATAAAAGAGAGAAGTGAGCAGAGAGACAGGGGGACCTCATGCCACCAAGAAAACAGCACTGGGAGCACAGCATATCCTTTGGACACAGGGTTCCTGCACTAAGAAGCTCCTAGATCAGGTGAAGATTGATGACAAGGACCTTCCCCCAGAGCCAACAGAGAGAGAAAGCCTTCCTCTAGAACTGGCACCCTGAATTTGGACATTTAGCCTACTAGACTGTGAGAAAATAAATTTCTCTTTGTTAAAGCCATCCACTTATGGTATTTCCATTACAGCAGCACTAGGTAGCTAAGACAGGCACCCATGCTATTGACTCAATGAGGAACTAAGCCAGAGATGTTCTTAGCATTGAAATTTCATTAAAAACCTGGGAAACATCTATGGCAACTAACATTAATAAAAATTAAGGCACCTCTGGAAACCTGTGCTGCAGGTGAAAATGACTCCTTCCTGCTGCTTTTGCTGCCTTAGAACCAATGCTACAAATAGCAATATCTTTTTGATGTGAAGGATAGCATCCTTAAGTCTGAGATAAGGTCAGTCCTGTTGAGAGACTATCAGAGAGGTCAGACAAGCCAGAGTGGGTTATTTCTGAGTTCATTATCCGAATCATTTTGGTGACCGATTTTGAAAATTACCAGAGGTGACCATGGGCTGTGAAACCCTCACTGTGAAGGCAATGACTGTAGATGGCAGCCATTTCTCTACAAAAGAGATTCCTCTCTTAAAAGGGACCATGTGGACTGTGGTATACTATCCTCAGGTGAGCTGACAGCCTCTGACTAACCTCCTACTCAGAAATTGTAGGTGATAAAAGAAAAAAAGTCTTGTTCAGTCCGTCAGTTCTCTCAGAGAGATAACGTTCACTATAGCCAGTTATGAACAAGTCAAGAAAAAGTACCAAATTTCATAGTAAGGGAAAAATATCTCCAAATACATACTATTGAGATTGGGCTATTATAAATGTTGCATATTTGTCAACACATCTGAATGGGAATCCCCCCAAAATCATCTACTTTCACTTGACTATATTCCTGACTTTTTTTTCCTGCTAAATCCGAAAAGAGACTGGCATGTGTATCGATGAATCACAGTACGTAAATATGCTCCCAGTTTATTGAAAGAAGAGGATGAGCCTTGACATAAAGTGTTTGTTATCTTGGGATAAGCATTTCCTTATTTTTTATTATTGCTATTACTAATAAGTTGTGCCTCATCGGCTGACTCAGGAGGTGACTTATGCTCAAGGGCAATGAGCCAAAATGTGAACAATTGAACAACAGAGAGATAGAAACTCCTTTTCCTTAAATCTTCATGAGTGGGCAGCTTTGCCGGTTGAGCCTGCTGAAGCTACCATATACAACATTACTCTTTCCACCAAGCACTACTTATTTCTTGCTCTTTGAGCACGAGGTGGGCAGAATTCTTTATTTCATACATCATGTTCAGCTTCATCAGAGATTCTGCAAAGGCAGACATCTCTAGAAAGTTAATGAATGAGAAACATGCCGGTGGGTTGTTTTCTGTAGAAGGAGGCTGTGGAGTTATTGAAGGTTTGTCTCCAGTGGCTAAGGCTGGCTACACCGAGCAGCTTTGCATGCGCTTACCACCACTGATTTCCTTTTCATTGCATGGCACTGACAGGTTATGATAGCAAAGCCATTTATCTTAAACTAATAAATCAAAAGGAAGTTAAAAAAAAAAAAAAGCTCTCTGTGATGCTTCACACAGCAACTTTGGGAAGTCAAAGGACACAGGATTTTTGCCTGATCCTGATTTGAACTTAAGAGGAAAATTATTTATCTTCGAGCTGCTAATTAAGAAAGAAAAGGAATATCCTTTGTTTGACTACCCCGTTGCATCAGGGACCTTTCATAATAGCAAGCTGCCTGAGCTGCTGTACTTACAGCCATTCACCGTACTAGCCCAGGCTGGCTAACACTTTTCACCTTTCCTTGTGTTTTCCACTACAGTGAAATCTCATCTGAATAGAAGGTGCTTTGTGCTAACTGTCTGCCACTGAGGCTAGTCAGAAAACTGACAAACATAACCAAAGAGGAAAATTCTAAAGAGATTTAACCAGACCTTTTCCTGTTTTTTTAAAAAATATATAATTCTTGTTATTATATTTTTTAGAAATTTTACTTCATTTTTCAGTTTATTAAACTGGTATGAAGAGAAACACTTGATTGAGGAAATAGTCTTTATCTACAAGTTTGATGCCTCCAAAAACAATTCTGTGCATATATAACCCATCTTCTACTTTCTTCACTTCTGTTCACTCCACAATTATTTTTAACTAAGCATAACGCTGAGAATGTATTGCACTTCCAGGAAAAGAAGAGGGGATGTAAAACCATTGCTATGGTAAAAATGAACGTATTGTGGCTGCTATCTTGTGATACCAACGTCTCTTGGCATAGTGCATAGCTTAGGAGAAAGGCTGTCTATGAACTGGATAGAAAGGGAAAAACGAAATATAATGCTTAAGCTGTAGAGAGATATTCCTTAAAAGAGCTTTTTTTTTTTTAACAAGATAGCAGATTATAGCTGGGCTATCTACCACTTCTACTTCTGCAATTAATTCCTTGTGATGGAATTAAATATGGTACTTGAAGGAAGGCAGAGAACGTATGCCCTGCTTCAATGTCCCAGAGAAATATGGGTGAGTCTGGTAGAATCCAGGTATCAAAGTGCCAAAAATAGGGCAGGGCACCTGGATTAAGTTAATATGTTGTGAAGTGTCTCTCAGGGTATGCTCTCTTTTCCTTTTAATGGAAATATGTACTTGTCAAAGAGCTGTGAGCTCATTCGGGCAGATGCTTCACTTTAGAATCTTTCAAAAGGTGAGGAGAAGTGATGAAAATGGGGAAGAGATCTATTTTAACTAAGGTCAATGTCGATTTTGAAGAGTCTGAAAACTATTTACAATATTTCCATCAAAATGTGATGAAATTTCAGGGATAGTTATTACTCAAGCAAAAGCAGAATATCTCGATTTAGAATACATCTTTCTTCTCCTTTTCCTTCTTCTTCCTCTTCCTCCTCCTCCTTCCCTTCTTCTGTTTCTTTTTCTTCTTCTCTATCTTTCTTTTTCTGCTTCTTCTTTCTCCACCTTTGTCTTTGTCTTCTCTGTTAAATTCTAATTTCCGTAATTAAAACACTATAAAATGTCTCTAGGGACCACTTTTTAAGTTGTATTTATCAAAATGAGACAAACGATTACACTGATAAACAATCTTCACAACTCTCTTGCATTTGAAATAATCTTTCTTCTGAGTGTTTCCAATGGAAAGGAAGAAAGCCAATAATTAGAGCCTTCGTTATGTGCTAAGTACTTTCTCACAAGTGATCTTCTTTAACTCATGAGGTCGGTATTATTATATTTCATTTTATCAGTGGAGAATGAGGCCCTGGGAGGTTAGATAACCAGCTCACATTGATAGACACGGAGCCATAATTTGAGTCCAGATCTGTCTAACTCCTAAATTCCTCTTTGTTCTAAAAGATGTATTATTCCAATTTTGCTTACAAACACTTTCATCTCTAATAATGATACACAAATGAATGCAAAAACAAAGATGTATCTTTACTGTTAGGAGTAAAGTAAAAGTAAAAAAAAAAAAAGTAAAAAGTAAAGTAAAGGAGTCAAGTGGGAGATTACAGCACAGAAATTTATACTTAAACAATTTTTACAACAGTTTCCTAGACAATTTGCAAAGCTCTAGGCCTCCTTTCCTGGGGCCAATCCCTCTGTCAAAAATTACCTTCCATCCCTTTTGCCAAAATTATATCCATGTGCTCCTCTGCTCCTCTTAGAAAATATAAGGCAGAATCTGGTGCTCCTTATTTGTGCTCTTTTGAGGACCTTGTGTGGAGTACCAGTCCTCTCCAGTATAATTGTTAGTTTTCATATCTGAGCTCCCTGTCATTAATCTGTGTACCTAAAGTTTCACACAGAGACTGTGTCTTGTTTATCACCTGATTTTAAGCCATAGGACACATACTCTGGGAGTTTCCTTTGAGATATGTAATGATAGCTGGTATTTACTGATCTTTTACTATGTTCCAGATACTGTTTTATGTACTTTTCATGTTCCAGCTATTTTAATCCTCATACCAACCATACCAGTTGTCACTGAGTTAATTCTGATTCTTGGTGACCCTGTGTGTGTCAGAGCAGAACTATGTTTCATGGGGTTTTAGTGGCTGTTTCTTCTGAAGTAGATGGCCAGGCCTTTCTTCTGAAGTGCCTCTGGGTGGACTCGAACCTCCAACCTTCCACTTAGCAGCCAAGAATGTTAACTGTACCACTCAGGGACCTATGTACCTACCACAGGTACTTTTATTTGCTCAGCCAACAGGCTAGGACCCAGAAGTATAGAAAAGTAAAATGCCTAAGTTCACATACTTAAGTAGCCAAGTCAAGATTTGAACCCATGCAATCTGACACCAGAGCCCATGCTCTGAACCACTAGACTGCGATGCCTTTTACAGGTTCAAAAAAGTTTGTTGAATGAATAAAAGGAAGAAAGAAAATCTAGAGTAAACCCTTTAAAAATTGTACTGTAGAGAAGCCAAATGAGGAAAGTGGGGGTAAGAAATTGAAGGACTTTCACTTCATGAGTCTAAATCATATTGAGCAAAATCTCCCAGTTAATAATTGTCAGAACACAGGCTGGCAGCCTCATCTCCTCATGCCCTCACAGCAAATTATGAAGGAGAATATGCCAAGGGGAGCTTTACATAGCACACTGCTCTTCATTATCTTTTCCTGATGCTTAGCAAGCTTTTAGTTTTGCACTTCCAGTTGGCTATAGATACTTTTGAAAGACAAGGCTGGCAGCTTTAATCAGATTTTACCCTGATCCCAAAAGAGGTTCACTTACTAGTTGGCCTACTTGGAATTCATGGATTTCTTTTATGTCTGTGGGGACTCTGAAGTCTCAATCTCTACGTCTCTCCCAGTTGTCAGAATACCAGTTCCTCGCAGTCTCAGATGTCTTTGCTGTATGATTCACTCTGCTCACCACAGCCAACAACAATGGGATTCAGGGCAGAAGAGAAAATAAAGCTGGCACGAATTTTTAAAACTGCCAACTTTAATTCTTCCTTTCTGAGTGCATAGCATGACAGTATACTAGACATCAGAGGATGCAAAAATCAGTAAGACAACACTTTGTTTGCCCTCAGAGAGATTATAATTTAAGGGGTAGAGGCATGGTTGATCACTATACTTAGCTATATTACTAAAAAAAATAGTAAGTAACTAGGCAGCAATATATACTGACTCAGAAAGGGTAAGCAAGGTATTTTTGAAGGGAAAGGGAAAAAGATGGCAGCTGTAATAAGAATGAGAGTAATCATATATTAAAATTAAAAAAAAAATCTGTTGCTGTCAAGTTGATTCCGACTCAGCGATCCTATGGGACAGAGTAGAACTGCCCCATAGGGTTTCCAAGGCTCTACATCTTATGGAAGCAGACCCTCACATCTTTCTCCTCCGGAGCAGCTGATGAGTTAGAACTGCCAGTCTTTCAGTTAGCAGCTGAGCGCATAACCACTGCACCACCAGGGCTCCTCAATCATATATTAAATACTATTATTAACTTTTACAGAGTCCACAGATGGATGCGTGTCTGGAGAACTGCATGTGGGAATCCTCCAGTGCGTAAATTTTAGAGCTTGTTTTACATATTGAAGAACTGGAAACTAATTATTACTAAGGAGCATTTCGTGAGCCCTTCAAATTGTAAGACATGCTATGAAGGAAACAAGCAAGGAAGTAAGATAGAGAATAACAAAGGGACCTGCACCAATGGATGAAAACACAAAGATCTTTCTGGATTACTTTTTTAAAGAAATAGATAGTTTCCCACTAGAAATGCACTAAATATACTTTTTGGTCCAATGAAGAAAGGCCAGTTGTTATGACCAATAGTCAACTGAAAGTGAATGTCGCCATCATGAAAAGGACCCCTGAAGGGAAAGAACAAATATGATATTATATCAAAAATTGCAGTTATGGCTACCTTTTATTATTAAAGTTTAATAAAAACCACCAACCCAGTGCCTTCGAGTTGATTCCGACTCATAGCGACCCTACAGGACAGAGTAGAACTGCCCCATAGAGTTTCCAAGCAGCGCCTGGCAGATTCAAACTATTAAAAAGTTTGAAATTGTGGTGCAAGAACAGTAATTTTTAAGAATTGTCATCTGCTATCTTGCACTTGCAATCACCACTCTGGGTGTTCGTGACACTAAATATAGGCTTGCTTTCAACTGGCGCACTTACTAATGCCAATAACCTTTCAGTGTCCAGCATAAAGAAATTCAGAAACATGTTTTTCTGTAATTTCTTTTCTAGGAGGAGCTTTGTGCCTCAGATTTACAGCTTGGGCAAGTTTCAAAAATCCTTCCTTTTCAACTACTAAAAATGATTAGCAGTCTAGAGCAGTGATGCTCACAGTTCAGTGTGCATTCAAATCACTAAACAATCCCTTACAATACTGACTGTTAGGGTCCATTACCACAGTCTCTGACTTCACTCTCTGGGGTGGAGCCCAAGTATTTGCTTTTCTAACAAGTCCTCAGGTGACAATGACCTGCTGGCCCACAACCACATGTTGAGAACCACTGTCCTGAAGTATTCATTTTGACAAAACTGAAAATCCGTATTTAACCTCCATAAGCCCAAAATACTAAGTAATGGTCTAAAGTTTGATTAACCTGTTCCTTCATGTCATTTCTATTACATATGGAACAGATATTTATTCTGGAAACTGTTGAAATTGTCTGGGAAATTTTCCTAGTCATGAAAATTTAGAGGTGCCAAAGTCAACATTCTGAAATAGGAAGAATTCCAAATAGATATTTCTTGAAAGATTCTTGTCATAAATGGAATTAGATAAATAAATACTAAATAGAGTACTCAAGTGCTATTTTGTTTAATGCTGTAAATACTACTTTGTGAAACAATTTTTACAAAGATTAAAAATTATGATTTACTCTAAATTTTTCTGTCTTTACTGTTATTTAAATTCTATAAACGTGTTGGCTCAAACAAGAATATGTTCTTCCTAAAGTTATCTATTCAGTTTTTCTTTATCAATAACCTTAAGAACCGTCAATCTATTACCTTACTTGACTCTTTGAAAATGCCAAGCAATTGTTCTTGTTGATAAAAAAAAAAAAAAAAACTCTTATAAAAAAAGTAGTAATCATTAATTATGGTGATACTTTTAAAAAAATTTTTATTGTGCTTTAAGTGAAAGTTTACAAATCAAGTCAGTCTCTCATACAAAAATTTATATACACCTTACTATAATACTCCTAATTGTTCTTCTCCTAATGAGACAGCACACTCCTTCCCTTCACTCTCTCTTTTCATGTCCATTAGGCCAGCTTCTGACCCCCTCTGCCCTCTCATCTCCCCACCAGACAGGAGATGCCAACATACTTTCATGTGTCTGCTTGATTCAAGAAGCTCACTCTTCACCAATATCATTTTCTATCCCATAATCCAGCCCACTCCCTGTCTGAAGAGTTGATTTTGGGAATACTTCCTGTATTGGGCTAGCAGAAGGTCTGGGGACCATGACCTCTGGGGTCCTTCTAATCTCAGTCGGACCATTAAGTCTGATCTTTTTATGAGAGTTTGGGGTCTGCATCCTACTGCTCTCCTGCTCCCCAGGGGCTCTCTGTTGTGTTCCCTGTCAGGGCAGTCATCGGTTGTAGCCAGGCACCATCAAGTTCTTCTGGTCTCAGGCTGCTGTAGTCTCTGGTTTATGTGGTCTTTTCTGTCTCTTTGGCTCATAATTACCTTGTGTCTTTGGGGTTCTTCATTCTCCTTCGCTCCAGGTGGGTTGAGACCAGTTAATGTATCTTAGATGGCTGCTTGCTAGCGTTTAAGACCCCAGCAGCCACTCTCCAAAGTGGGATGCAGAATGTTTTCCTAATACATTTTATTATGCCAATTGACCTAGGTGTCCCCTGAAACCATGGTCCCCAAACCTCTTCAAAGTGTTCAGTTTATTCAGGAAACTTCTTTGCTTTTAGTTTAGTCCAGTTGTGCTGACCTTGCCTGTATTGTGTTGTCTTTCCCGTCACCTAAAATAATTATCTACTATCTAATTAGTGAAAACCCCTCTCCCTCCCTCCCTGGCTCCTCTCATAACCATCAGAGAATATTTTCTTCTCTGTTTAAGCTATCTCTCCAGTTCTTATAATAGTGATCTTATACAATAATTGTCCATTTGCAACTGACTAGTTTCACTCAGCATAATGCCTTCCAGGTTTCTCCATGTTATGAAATGTTTCACAGCTTAATCATTGTTCTTTATCAATGCGTAGTATTCCATTGTGTGACTATACCATAATTTATTTATCCATTCATCCATTGATGGGCACCTTGGTTGTTTCCAGCTTTTTTTCTATTGTAAACAGTGCTGCAATGAACATGGGTGTGCATATATCTGTTCATGTAAAGGCTTTTAATTCTCTAGGATATATTCCAAGGAGTGGGATTGCTGGATCATATGGTAATTCTATATCTATTTCTAAGGAAGCACCAAATCGATTTCCAAAGTGGCTGTACCATTTTACATTCCCACCAGCAGTGTACAAGTATTCCAGTCTCTCCACAACCTCTCCAACATTGATTATTTTGTGTTTTTTGGATTAACGTTGGAGTGAGATGGAATCTCATTGTAGTTTTGATTTGCATTTCTCTAATGGCTAATGATCACGAGCATTTCCTTAGGTATCTGTTAGCTACCTGAAAATCTTCTTTAGTGAAGCGCCTGTTCATATGCTTTGCCCGTTTTTTAATTGGGTTATTTGTCTTTTTGCAATTGAGTTTTCGCAGTATCATGTAGATTTTAGAGATCAGGTGCTGATCGGAAACGTCATAGCTAAAACCTTTTTCCCAGTCTATAGGTAATCTTTTTACTCTTTTGGTGAAGTCTTTGGATGAGCATAGATGTTTCATTTTTAGGAGCTCTCGGTTATCTAGTTTCTCTTCTGCATTGTTAGTAATGTTTTGTATACTGTTTATGCCATGTATTAGGGCTCCTAACATCCCTATTTTTTTTTCCATGATCTTTATCGTTTTAGATTTTATATTTAGGTCTTTGATCCATTTTGAGTTAGTTTTTGTGCATGGTGTGAGGAATGAGTCTTGTTTCTTTTTTTTGCAGTTGGATATCTAGTTATGACAGCACCATTTGTTGTAAAGACTGTCTTTTCCCCATTTAACTGAATTTGGGCCTTTGTCAAATATCAGCTGCTCATATGTGGATGAATTTATGTCTGGATTCTCAATTCTGTTCCGTTGGTCTATGTATCTGTTGTTGTACCAGTGCCAGGCTCTTTGACTACAGTGGCGGTATGAAAAAAAAAAAAAAAAAAAACTAGTGCCATCGAGTCGTTTCGGTATAGTAGGTTCTAAAATCAGGTATAGTGAGGCTCCCACTTTGTTCTTTTTCAGTAACGCTTTACTTATTCAGGGCCTCTTTCCCTTCCATATGAAGTTGGTGATTTGTTTCTCCATCTCATTAAAAAATGTCATTGGAATTTGAATTGGAATTGCATTGTATCTATATATTGCTTTTGGTAGAATGGACACTTTTACAATGTTAGGTCTTCCTTTCCGTGAGCAAGGTATGTTTTTCCACTTATGTGGGTCTCTTTTGGTTTCTTGCAGTAGTGTCTTGTGGTTTTCTTTGTATCAGTTTTTTACATCTCTGGTAAGATTTATTCCTAAGTATTTTACCTTCTTGGGGGCTATTGTAAATGGTATTGATTTGGTGATTTCCTCCTTGATATTCTTTTTGTTGGTGTTGAGGAATCTAACTGATTTTTGTATATTTATCTTGTATCCTGATGCTCTGCTGAACTCTTCTATTAGTTTCAGTAGTTTTCCTGAGGATTCTTTAGGGTTTTCTGGTATAAGATCATGTCATCTGCAAATAGAGATACTTTTACTTCTTCCTTACCAATCTGGATGCCCTTTATTTCCTTATCTAGCCTAATTGCTCTGGCTAGGACCTCCAGAACAATGTTGAATAAAAGCGGTGATAAAGGGCATCCTTGTCTGGTTCCCAATCTCAAGGGGAATGCTTTCAGACTCTCTCCATTTAGAATGATGCTGGCTGTTGGCTTTGTATAATGCCCTTAATATGTTGAGGAATTTTCCTTCTATTCCTATTTTGCTGAGAGTTTTTATCATGAATGGGTGTTGAACTTTGTCAAATGCCTTTTCTGCATCAGTTGAAAAAATCATGTGGTTCTTGACTTTTGTCTTATTTATATGATGGATTGCATTAACTGTTTTCCTAATGTTGAATCATTCCTGCATACCTGGTATAAATCTAACTTGGTCATGGTGAATTATTTTTTTGATATGTTGTTGAATTCTATTGACTAGAATTCTGTTGAGGATTTTTGCACCTAAGTTCATGAAGGATATAGGTCTGTAATTTTCTTTTTTTTGTGGAGTCTTTACCTGGTTTTTGTATCAGGGTTATGATAGCTTCATAGAGTGAGTTTGGGAGTATTCCATCTGTTTCTATGCTCTAAAATACCTTTAGCAGTAGTGACGTTAACTCTTCTCCGAAAGTTTGGTAGAACTCTGCAGTGAAGCCGTCCAGCCCAGGGCTTTTTTGTTGTTGTTGTTGGGAGTTTTTTGATTACCTTTTCAATCTTTTCTTTTGTTATGGGTCTATTTATTTGTTCTACCTCTGTTTGTGTTAGTTTAGGTAGGTAGTGTGTTTCTAGGAATTCATCCATTTCTTCTAGGTTTTCAAATTTGTTAGAGTACAATTTTTCATAGTAATCTGATATGATTCTTTTAATTTCAGTTGGGTCTTGTAATATCACCCATCTCATTTCTTGTTTGGGTTATTTGCTTCCTTACCTGTTTTTCTTTTGTCAGTTTGTCCAATGGTTTATCAATTTTGTTAAATTTTTCAAAGAACCAGCTTTTGGTCTTGTTAACTGTTTCAATTGTTTTTCTGTTTTCTATTTCATTTAAATTTGCTCTAATTTTTGTTATTTGTTTTCTTCTGGTGCCTGAGGGTTTCGTTTGTTGCTTTCTATTTGTTCAAGTTGTAGGGATAATTCTTTGATTTGGGCCCTTTATTTTTTTTGTGTGTGTGCGTTTATTGATATAAATTGACCTCTGAACACTGCTTTCACTGTGTCCCAAAGGTTCTGATAGGAAGTGTTTTCATTATCATTGGATTCCATGAATTTCTTTATTTCCTCCTTAACGTCTTCTATGACCCAGTCGTTTTTAAGCAGGGTATTGTTCAGTTTCCAAGTGTTTGATTTCTCTTCCCTGTTTTTCTGTTATTGATTTCTACTTTTATGACCTTATGGTCAGAGAAGGTGCTTTGTAATATTTTGATGTTTTGGATTCTGCTAAGTCTTGCTTTATATCCTAATATGTGGTCTATTCTAGAGAGTGTTTCACGTGCACTAGAAAAGAAAGTATACTTGGCTGCTGTTGGGTAGTTTTTTGTATATGTCTATGAGGTCAAGTTGGTTGATTGTGGCATTTAGACCTTCTGTGTCTTTATTGATCTTCTTTCTGGATGTCCTGTCCTTCACCGAAAGTGGCGTGTTGAGGTCACCTACTATAAATGTGGAGCTCTCTATCTCATTTTTCAGTGTTGATAGGGTTTGTTTTATGTATCTTTTTTTTTTTTTTTTTATCTTTCAGCCCTGTCATTGGGTGCATAAATATTTAATATGCTTATATCTTCTTGGTATATTGTTCCTTTGATCATTATATAGTGTCCTTCCTTGTCTTTTGTGGTGGATTTAACTTTATTCTTTTGGAAATTAATACTGCCACTCCTGCTCTTTTTTGATTGTTGTTTGCTTGACATATTTTTTTTCATCCTTTGAGTTTTCGTTTGCCTATGTCTCTAAGTCTATGGTGTGTCTCTTGTAGGCAGCATATAGACGGATCATGTTTTTTTAATCCATTCTGCCTCTCTCTGTCTCTTTATTGGTGCATTTAATCCATTTACAGTCAGCCTAATTTAGATAGATATGAGTTTAGTGCTGTCATTTTGATGTCTTTTTTTGTGTGTTGTTGACAGTTTCTTTATCCCACTTAATTTTTTGTCCTGAGTAGTTTATCTTTATATATTCTTTTCCTCTTTTTCATTGTTGTTGGTTTTGTTTCTGCTGAGTCTCTATTTTTTTCTTGTATTTTATTTTGATGAGTATGATAGTTAGTCTCCTTTGTGGTTACCTTAATATTTACCCCTATTTTTCTAAGTTTAAACCTAACTTTTATTTCTTTATATCGCCTTGTCTTCCTCTCCATATGAAAGATCTATGACTACCTTTCTTAAAAAAAAAAAAAAACCTTTCTTAGTACTTCTTTATTGTTTTAATGCTATCTTCTTTTATATAATAACATTGCTGTTTCCCTGTTGTGAGCATTTTTTTATCTTGATTTATTTTTTTGATTTCCTTCTCTGGGTTGACATCTGATTGCCCTGTCCAGTGTCCTAGTCTTGGGTCAATACCTGATATTATTGATTTTCTAACCAAAGAATACTCCCTTTAGTATTTCTTGTTGTTTTGGTTTGGTTTTTACAAATTCCCTAAATTTCTGTTTATCTGGAAACGTCATAATTTCACCTTCTTATTTGAGAGACAGTTTTGCTGGATATGAGTCTTGGTTGGGAATTTTTTTCCTTCAATGCTTTATCTAAGTCATCCCATTGCCTTTTTGCCTGCATGGTTTCTGCCGAATAGTACAAGCTTATCCTTATTGGTTCTTCTTTGTAGGTGACTTTTTGTTTATCCCTAGCTGCTTTTAAAATTCTCTATCTTTGGTTTTGGAAAGTTTGATTATAATATGTCTTCGTGACTTTCTTTGAGAATCTACCTTGTATGGAGTTAGATGAGCATCTTGAATAGATATCTCCTCATCTTTCACAATATCAGGGGAGTTTTCTGCCAACAAATCTTCAAGAATTCTCTGTATTTTCTATTGTCCCTCCCTATTCTGGTAGTCCAATCACTCATAGGTTATTTCTTTTGATAGAGTCTCACATGATTCTTAAGGTTTCTTCATTTTTTTTAATTCTTTTATCTGATTTTTCTTCAAATATGTGGGTGCCACGTGCTTTATCTTCAAGCTCACCAGTTCTACCTTCCACTTGCTCACTTCTGCTCCTCTGACTTTCTATGAGTTGTCTAATGCTGTAATTTTACAGTTAATCTTCTGAATTTCTGATTGCTGTCTCTCTGTGGATTCTTGTAGCTTATTAGATTTTTCATTATGTTCTTCAATAACCTTTTTATTTCTTCAACTACTTTATCTGTGTGTTCCTTAGCTTGCTCCACATATTGCCTGATCGCCTTCCTAATTTTGCTTCTGATATCTTGAAGAGTTCTGTATATTAATCTTTTGAATGCGGTATCTGGTAATTCCAGGAAGGCACCTTCATCCAGAAGATCCGTTGATTCTTTGTTTTGAGGGCTTGTTGAGGTGATCATGTTTCTTTATGTGACTTGATATTTACTGTTCTCTCTGAGCCATCTATAAGTTGTTGTATTAGTTTATTTTATTTTAAGAAACTGTATCCTAGCTTCTTGATTTGTTTGTTTTGATATGACCAAATGGGTTGCTTTAGTGAGCTAGCTTGATTATTTTCTCCTTTGAAGCTCTGACGTCCTGTCACCAGATGGCTAGAGCTGTTATCAGGTATATCAGTCTAAGAGCCCATTCACTTTTCTTGTATGAATTCAGCTCAGGTGGCCAGGTGGCTGATCACCGAGTAAGTGGTACAGGCTCTGTCCCACAGTCTTAGAGGGGCAGGGGTGATTGGTGTAGGTACGGGTATCTGGTTGCAGCAGAGGGTTATGCTCTGAAAAAGGCAGGGGGCTGAGAACTGTCCCCTGAAAGTCTGTGAGGAAAGCGTGTCCCTGTTCCCTAGGGCATACAGGTGGGTGGGCTCTACAGATGGACCATGGGCACCCAATGCTTTTGTTTGTAAGGAATGGGAGTTACCAGTTATCCTTGCACCCCTGACGCAGGTTGCTTGGTGAGTTGAGTGGAACCACCAGTCCTTATGTCCCTGATGTGGTAGGTGGGGACCCTATTTAATAGACAAAGCAGTGTCAAATATAAAACACCCACCTCTTCGCCACACAGCTGAAATGGTTGCACTCTGCCAGCAAGGGCCTATTCTCCTGAAATAGGCCCACACAGGTCCATGCAGAGGGAAAGGTATTCAAAGTCCATGGACCATTTATGCCTGGACAGGAGCCACTTCTGTCCTGAGCTACCCCAGTTACTGGAGCTGGCAAATTATCTTTTCCCCTAATTGTGAATTTATTCCTACTCCAAGGCTGAGAGGCACTCAGGGCACTCAACACAGCCTATCTCAGGTCCAGGGAAATCAATCGCCACTGAAGCCAGCTTAGGGGCTGCGGGCTCAGTAAAATATACCAAGTACTTAGCTTTTGCTGAGAGCACCATTGTTCTTTGGTTCCAGACGTGTGAGGAGGCTGTGTGGCTGGCTGCTTCTCCCTGAGGGAACTGCAGCTGAATGCTATGACCAGCCCACCACAGCCACTCCCAGGAATGGTGCTTGAGGGATCCTAGTGATTCAGGTCCAGTAACTCCTCTCTGCTTCTGAATCGTCTCTCCCTCTCCCTGCCCCTCAGTCTCTTTTCTAACTTTGCCTTTAGTATTCACAGCTCCTAGCTTGTCATGAATATATTTGTTTCACTTGTTTTTTCGGGTCTTTGTTGTAAGAGGGATCACAGAAAGCATCTGGCTATTCTGCCATCTTGGCCCCACCTCTAATTATGGTAATACTTTACTTTGACAATAAATACTAAATGTACATTTCTACTTCTTTCTTCAGAATATCGTAGACTTTACATCTGAAAACGAAGGCCTTTATCACATAAATTCTCTTGGTGGCATGACATTGATATCACAAGGACTTTAGCCAACCTATTAGGTTAAGGGCACAATCATCCAAATGGCCAAGTCGGCTCAGGACTTCTAATACCACCTGCAAGTTTGAGGATTTCCCACAGCTACCCTAGAAAAACTCACAGATCTCACTGAAATCTATTATACTTACAGTCACATTGGTTACAGAGAAAGGATACAAATTATAGCCAGCCAAAGGCAGAGACAGATAGGGAAGAATCTGGGAGGGTTCCAAATGCAAGACTGCTTTGTCCTCAACCATGTTACCCTGTTAGTGTCGTGTGACCACAAGCACAGAGTATTGACATCCAAGAAGTCCACCTGAGCTTCAGTGTTCAGAGTTTTATTTAGTCTTCATTATATAGACAGATTGATTGAATCATTGCCCATCTGATTGAACTAAATCTCCAGCCCCACCTTCCCCAGAGGTCAGCCTGTTATCACATGGCTGCATAAACACTATCAGTTGTCATATGAGAAGTCTGCCATGAATAACAAAAACACTCTGATCGCTTGGAAAATTCCAAGGGTTTAGATGTGTTATTGATTGCATCGTGCCTCCCCAAAAGATATTTTTAAGTCTTAACCCCTATAACTATCAATATGACCATGTTTGGAAATAAGGGTTTTCTTTTGTTATGTTAATGAGGCCACACCACAGCAGGAGGGGGGTGGGTTCTAATCCTAATCACTTCTGAATGGTGTCCTATAAAAAGGGAAAACAGACACAGGGAAGCACACACACAGTGAGCAGAAACCGTGGTAGAATACATCTACAATCCAAGGAATGCGAGGAAATGCTCCATACTGACAGAGGCTGAAAGAGACAAGAAAGAAACTTCTCCTAGAGTTATTGTCACCCTGATTTGGACTGCTAGCCCAAGCACATAGCCCTGCTGATGCCCTGAACTCAGAATTCTAGCCTCCAGAACTGTGAGAAATATATATTTCTCTTCTTTAAAACTACCCTCTTATGGTATTTTTTATTTTTTTTGACAGCCTAGAAAACTAAGACAAGAGGTTACCTTTCAGAAGCCAAAGACAAATACCAGACCTCTCTTTGGACAAGGCCAAATTCTTACTACACAGATATTATATCAATATTAAGATTTGGGTGAAAATTTGTGGTATGGTTAGAAATCTGCCTCACTCAGGACTTTGGATTTGCTTAATTTCAAATAGGAACAGTAGTCATTAACAGATGTGGGAAAAGACAATTGTATTAAGGAGTCAAAACGTGAGACCATAAAAAGGAAGAATAATGGGGAAAATAAAGATCCATAAAAGACAAAGATACAGAGCTTGGATGACCTTTCCTGAAATGGCATATCCCTCCTTATATGCTTTTCAAAAGAAATGGGGAAGGGTCAAATGCACTAGGTAGAATTATGTCTGTTTCTGAAGCTTTAAAAAAAAAAAATTTTTTTTTTGAAGCTTTAAGGCACCTAAAATTCACTTTTCCTTGTGCCTTCATAAAGACCCATATTTCCTAATGATCATATATCCTGAGTATCAAACACTAAACCAAAACAAGTTCCTGTAAATCTCAGTTATCCAAAAACCCAGTCTACCTGAGGCCTAAGAGATAATTCTTTTCCCTTCAGTGAAAGTTTCCTACATCCACGATCATACAAGTCGTTTTTGGTTAACGGGCAGGAAAGGGTTAGCCAATAATTATACCAACCCATAAAATGCCTACCTGCAATTTGACTATCCTCTCTGTGCTGATTTCCTGCCTCCTCTAATTACCCAGCCTCCTATACTATGCCTGGTAGTCAAGGTCCTGTCTCCGCAGTGCAGGACGCTGGTATGACTGCCCTAAAATACACCTGTTGCAGGCAGATTCCTGCAGGTTAATTTCCACTGCCAGAGAAATTGCTCTAAATTGCATTGACTTTCAATGGGTTCCTACTGGCAAACACCTGGAGGCAATCACCTGCAGATGACTGCCCAGAGACCCAGGTGTTTCTGGAGGCTGCCTTGCCCCAGTTCATCCTGATGAGATATCTTGGTGCTCAGAGTGCAAAACAACTACCCCAGGTTAATGAGTCGCAAAGACATTAACATTCAAAAAGGCTCACAAAGAAAATGAAGCCTTAAAGGCAACAGCCACTGTCAGCCAGGGGAAAAACACTTGCTCTGGAGAGAAGCAATAAGCATGTGTTTCATTCTAACAATGATTCCTGAATCTCTTATCAGCCCTTCCTCTTGAAGGAAGCAAGAAGTTTTTGGTAATAGCAGTCCATATGGTAACTGCCTTTTCTGGATATTACTTGCTAATGAGTTTTGTGTCTACTTGTACACACTTAAAATTATTTTTCTTTCTTCTCTTTTTTCCTCCTGCATACAGTTCTCAAATCATCTGATTTTATGAAGACAGATTTTTTAAAAATGTAGACCAAAGATAAAGTCTGAACATATCTGACTGCCACCAAGCTTTCTGAAAGTGTACTCTTTTGTCATTAAATGGAAACAACTGACTGTTGTTTTTCTAATTATGATTTTTTCCCATGTCAGCATCAGAGAAATTAGACTATCTACTGGAAATAAGGCAATGAGCATAAAAGAAATCTATTAGATTCAATTTCTTTTAAAGTTTGTATTGTACACAGGTTGTCATAATATTTGGTGTTTGATGATGGTCATGGTTGATATTTGGATTTCAGCCCAAAATTGGTCTATTTCACCACAAGAGGTTGAAAACCTGACTAAAAATATTAATAACAATAATGACAATAATACCCAAAATCAAACCCACTGCTGTTGAGTCAATTCCAACTCGTTGTAATTCCATAGGACAAAGTAGAGCAGCCCTGTAGGTTTTCCAAGGCTGTAAATCTTAACAGAAGCAGACTGCCACATATTGCTCCTGCAGAGCAGCTGGTAGGTTCGAACCACCAACCTTTCGGTTAGCAATGCTTTAATCGCTGCACCACCAGGGCTCCTAATGACAATAACAGCTAACATTGAGGACTTGCTATGTGACCCACAGTATTTTAAGATGTTTGTGGATAATCCCATTTAGATAGGAAGAGATGTCCTGAGAGTCAGGGCAAATTAGATGGCAATATAAATTTAGGGAGTGGAGGGGCAAAGAACCTTTGGACTATAAGACGGATAAGCCACTCTAATTATTTGCCTTCTATAAATAAGCTGAGGGAAACCCCAACATCTGCTCCCTGCTGATAGAATTGTTTCATCTCAGGCTGCTAGGTTCATAAGTTTTGATTTCCAGTTTTTTTTTTTTTAAATGATACATATTTATTATCTCACAGCTTCTTTGGGTTGGGCTTCTAGACATAGCTTAACTGTATCCTCTAGAGTGGGTCCTCAGAGTGGATATGGGAGGATGTTGCTTCAGAGTCTACAGTGGAACCCAGCAACCCACTGCCATAGAGTTGATTCCGAGATCAGGCAAAAGACGATGGTAATTTAGGCTAGGGTCACAATAGAAAGAAATGTTTGAACTGAAAGATATTTACACATACTTCTCTATGATTAGTTAATAGATTATAAAATTTATCCCACTTAATAAATTTTTGGCAGAATACTTTTTTTTTCTGGATTTGAGGCTGGAAATCAGGTCACTTGCAAGGATCACTTTAGCCTAAATCAACCTCTGATTATTGGCAGAACATTCTTAGCAAATTTACAACTGATGGCCAGGTAAGGTAAAGGAACTTCACCTTAATTCATCAATATGGTGGAATAAAAATTCTGAGCACGATTGGGAATATGCTAGGTCCTCATTTTTTACTGAGGTAGATGCCAAAGAACACATAAAAACCAGTTGCCAGGCTGCTTATGTACAAACACCTCATGGGATTTGGTTCCTTTGTTTGGAGGTTTAGGGTCATCCCAGTTAATTGGCCTAATAATGTGTTTAGTGCTTCTGTTTTACCTGCTAGTTCATTGCATAGTGGCTGGGGTCTTAAAAGCTTGCAAGCAGCCATCCAAATCACAACAGTTGGTTTCTATTTGCCTGGAGCAACAAAGGAAGAAGGAGAGTCAGGAATAGGAAGAGGATATGGAATGTGTGGCTAATGGCCTCCATGAATAACTGCCTTCTTTGCCATGAGACCAGAAGAACTGGATGGTGCCCAACTGTCATTACTGAACATTTTGATCAAAGATTCTATAT
This sequence comes from Elephas maximus indicus, assembly GCF_024166365.1. Taxonomy (NCBI): domain Eukaryota; kingdom Metazoa; phylum Chordata; class Mammalia; order Proboscidea; family Elephantidae; genus Elephas; species Elephas maximus. The sequence continues at coordinate 144,789,151 of NC_064821.1, forward strand.
AAGAGTCCCGATCAAAAGGGGAAAAATACAGAACAGAATTTCAATTTCTCATGGACTTCAGACTTTCTGGAGCTATGGAGGCTGGATAAATCCCTGAAACTACTGCCCTAAAATAATCTTTAAACCTTAAACAAAAAATATCCACTGAAGCCTTCTTAAAACCATGCAATAGTTTAGCTTAACTAGTAAAGAATGTCTGCCTTGCACATTGTGCTCTTCCAAAATCTATCTATATAAGATCAAATTGACAACAACAACTCAAAAGACTAGATCTTTTTTTTTTTAAGCTCCTGGCATTCAAGAAACAAAACAAACTGAACACAAGCTACACTCAGGTACATAAAGAAACAGGGCAATATGATCCCCTCACGGGAACACAATAAAATGATAGTGATCATCCCTGAGGAAGCCCAGGCATTGGGTTTACTAGACAAAGACTTAAAACAGGTGTCTTAAATATGCTTTAAGACCTAAAGAAAAACATGTACAAAGAACTAAAGAAAATAAGGAAAACCATGTATGATCAAACTGAGAATGTCAACAAAGTGATAGAAATTACAAAAGGGAACCAAACAGAAATTTGAAGCTAAAAAAGTTTAATACCTTAAAGGAAAAATTTACCAGAGGAGTTTAACAGCAGATTTGAGTGGGCAGAAGAATCAGTAACTTGATAGGAAAATTGAAATTGTATATACAGAGAAGCAAAAAGAAAAAAGGAATAAAGGAAAGTGAATAAAGCCTAAGGGACCTGTGGGACACCATCAATCAGACCAATGTACACATTATGGGACTTCCAGAAGGAAAGAGAGAAAGGAAAGTATTTGAAGAAATAACAGCCAAAAACTTCCAATATTTGATAAAAGACAATGATCTATATATCCATGAGCTCAAGAAAGTAATACTTACATGAAAAATCTAGAATAGGCAAATCCACTGAGGTAAAAGTAAATTAGTGGTTACCTGGGGCAGGGGAGAAGTGGAAATGGAAAAACAAAAAAGCAGCTCTGGGCTGGGAATAAATGTCAGGGAAAAAAATAAAAGGAACAATAAAAACACATAAAGACCAAAAAAAGAGAATCAGTTGTGTTTCTATGCACCAATATGAACAACTCAAGAATGAAATAAGAAAGCAATTCCATCTACAATAGTATCTAAAAGAATAAAATACCAAGAAATAAATTTAACCCAAGAGGTAGAAGATTTCTATAGTTAAAACTACAAAACATTACTGAGAGAAATGTAAAAAGACCTAAATAAATAGAAAGCCACCTCATGTTCATGGATTGGAAGACAATATTGTTAAGATGTTATCGAAAAGATGCTATGCAGAACGCACTACAGACTAAGTGCAATCTCTACCAGAACTCCAACAGCTTTTTTCTTGGAGAAATGGAAAAACCAAACCTCAAATTCATATGAAATTGACAGGCATTGCAAATAGCCAAAACAATCTTGAAAAAAGAAGAACAAAGTTGGAGGACTCACATTTCCTGATTTAAAATCTTATGACAAAGATGCAATAATCAAAACAGGTTGGTAGTGACATAAGGATAGATACGTAGAAAAATGGAATAGAATTGAGAGTCCAGAAATAAACCCATACATTTACGGCCAATTGATTGTCCACAAGGTTGCTATGTCCATTCAATGGGAAAATAATAGTTCCTTCAACAAATAGTGCTGGGACAATTGGATATGCACATGCAAAAGAATGAAGTTTGACTCACCTCGCAACAAATACAAAGATTAACTCAAAATAAGAGCTAAAATCATGGAACTTTTAGAACAAAACAGAAGGAAATCTTTAGGACCTTGGATTTAGCAATGAATTCTTAGATATAACATCAAAAGCACAAGCAACAAAAGAAACAAATATAAAAATTGGACTTTATCAAAATTAAAAGTTTTTGGATGTACAAGGAAATTATCAAGAAAATAAAAATTCGACCTACAGATTGGGAGAAAATATTTGCAAATCATATATGTGATAAGGTTTTAGTATTCAGGATATATTAAGAACTCCTAAAACACAACAACAAAAAGACAAACAGCTACCTTAAAAATGAGCAAAAGATTTAAATAGGCATTTCTCCAAAGATGGTATGAAAATGGCCAATAAGCACATGGTAAGATTTTTTTTTTTTTTTAAGATGCTCAGTATCATTAGTTATTAGGAAAATAAAAATCAAAACCACCGTGAGGTGCCACTTCACACCTACTAGAATGACTATAATAATAATAAAAAAAACCTAGACAATAAGTGTTAGCAAGGATACGGTAAAATTGGAACTCTTGTACCTTGCTGGTGGGAATATAAAATGGTGCAGCCACTGTATAAAACATTCTATTGGTTCCTCAAAAAGATACAGAATTACCATATGACTTAGCACTGCTAGGTATGTATTCAAAAGAATTAAAAACAGGGATTCAAATAGATACTTGTATGTGAATGTTCTTCCTTGCATTACTCACAAATTTAGAAAACAGGTAATTGTGATGGCTGCACAGCATTATGAGTGTAATTAATGCCACTGAACTATACACTTTTCCAGCTGAAAAAATCAGTCCCTACCTGAGCAGTTAACTCTACTGCCATAGAAGATGGAAAGATGGAAATTTGGTAAACACCTAAGTTTCCACCTAACCTGAACTAACCTGTTGCTGTCGGGTTGATCCAATTCATCATAGTGACCCTGAAGGACAGAGTAGAACTGCCCCTCCTGGTTTCCAAGGAGAGCCCAGTAGATTTGAACAGCTGACCTTTTGGTTAGCAGCCAGGATGGTTTCCAGAGTTTCCACAGATATAGGGATTAAATATTATAGGTAAACATTTACCTCTAAATAGATCTTTATAAAGATGCCATCAAAACAGCATGATAAACAGAGAAAAGATTGAAGTTGTCAAGGATTTTATTTTACTTAGATCCACAATCAAAGCACATGGAAGTAGAAGTCAGAAAATCAAATGATGCATTGGATTTAGGCAAATCTGCTGCGAGAGACCTCTTTTTTTTTTTGTTTGTTAAAAAGAAAGATGTCACTTTGAGGATTGGTGCCCTGACCCAAGCCATGGTTTTTTCAGTGAATAAGCCAGACTGTGAATAAGGAAGATCGAAGAAGAATTAATGACTTTGAATTATGGTGTTGTCAAAGAATATTGAATACATCATGGACTGCCAGAAGAATGAAAAAATCTATCTTAGAAGAAGTACAGCCAGAATGCTCCTTAAAAAACAAGGGTGACGAGACTTCATCTCACATACTTTGGACGTGTTATTAGGGGGGACTAGTCCCTTAAAGGCATCATGCTTGGTAATGTAGAGGGTCAGTGAAAAAGAGGAAGACCCTCAACAAGATGGATTGACACACTGGCTTCAACAATAGGCTGAAACATAGCAAAGTTTGTGAAAATAGGCAGGACTGGGCAGTGTTTCATTCTGTTATACATAGGGTCACTATGAGTCAGAGCCAACTCTAGGACACCTAACAACAACACCAAAACATTGAAGTTATAAACAGAAATGTAAATTTGGGCTTCCACATTTTGAGATGACTAAGACTTGTGCTTTCTCCCTTTTCTCAGGTTTTTCAGAGTTAGGTTAGAAGGTGGTAGAGAGAAATGGAGATGGGATAGAAAGGCAACTGGTGGAGGGCAACCTATTTCATTACCCAGTCTTTGATCAGAAGTTACCCTGGAGTCAAAGGAGAAAGCCTGGGTCTTTTACCTGTACTTCTAGAATTGGCTCTTATTTTCCCAGTCAGTCTGTGCCAGGCATGTGGTTCTTTCTCTATTTCTCCTCTTTGATTTAAACTCTGATGCCTGCAATAAAAGTCATCTTTCATTGACTTGTATATAATTAATGACTAAGGATCAAAACCAGTCCTATAGCAAGGACTAACAAGTAATAAATTTGAGAATTACAATTATATTTACACTTCCATAGTGCCAATCAGTTACTTAGGTTTACCTGATTTATGAAATGAGTACACATAAGTCAAGAAAGTATGTTCTAATTCCCCAAATCTTTTACGTCATGGCAGGAATCCAAATTTATACCACAATTTTCTATGCTTTATTCCTAATTGAAACTGCCTTCCTGCCAGCCCCTCATCTGTTTCCACAGAAATAAGATTTGATTGAACTTAGAGCTAAGGTGCCCCTCCTCTTAACTATTAAGCTTTCTTCTTCACCTTCTGGTTCCTGCTGATTCTCATCCCTGCTCAACGAAGAATTTCTTTTGGGGTTTCACATAGCTCTGCTTTAAGATGAAAAGTAATATCTCCCTTTAGGGAATCAAAGCCATGTTTGCCTGTATAGTAACCTCTGATGAACTGGAAATATATAAGAAGTAAAACAAACAGAGGAGATCAAAAGTGCATAACAAAAGTATTCTCTCAGACCAAGTAACACACCAAGGAAGAATTTAAAGGATTACAAAGATTCTTCCCTTTCCCAGTCTCTGTGGACTCCTGCTTTGTTTCCTTCTTGTTCTGACATTTGACTGTCTTGGACTTGGAGATTATTCAGTAGGAATGACTCTGTGATGATATTTCCAAGCGTGTCCTCTGTCCATTTTATGTTGCATTGTATGTTTATGGCTGTTTGAAAGTTCTCCAAAGACATGTATTCCTTAAGAAACAATCGGAATTTAAAAAGGCGTTTTCTGGTAACCAAAACCAATTGGACTGCCACTAATTTTCACGAGAAATGGGAAGATCATTTTGAAGTTTAGCCACAGGAGGGTACCAGGCTGCAGCATAGTCAGAAGCAGAAAGTGTACATGACCTAGAAGTACAATCAGCAATGTATGGTTTCAACAAAGACATAACCTTGAGAAAGTAGGGTTGTTCCACCTCCATGCTGATATTACAGAGATCTGCGGTAGAGGAAAAAGAGCCCTATTTGCCTGCCCATTTCTGGAACACTCTGATGATGACAATGAAACATTTTATTAGTAGAATTTATTGGTCTTCTGAGAGAGAGGTCTACAAATACCTTGGGACTGTTGGTCTGGCAAGGGTGGTTATATGAAGGGAATAAAAAAAAAAAGTTGCCCTAATTTTCTTAACATAGGAGAAGAGAGTCAAGGTACCTGTTCTTCACCCCAGGGCACTGGCTTAGGTAAATATAAATGTTTCACGGTTCCACTCACTTTTAAAGGCTCAATTCATAATGTCACCTTCATGAAGAGTTCTTACCGCTCATGTTTTAAAACTGTAATCACTCACTCACTGTAGTGCAACTGCATTTTTTTTTTTTTTTTAAATAATGCTCAACACATACTAAGGAGCCCTGGTGGTAGGTACAGTGGTTAAGTACAACTAACTGAAAGGTTGGCAGTTTGAACCCACCAGCTGCTGATGGGGTGGGGTGAGGAGGAGAAAGATGTGGCAGTCTGCTTAAAAAACAAGCAAACAAACAAACCCATTGGCATCGAGTCGATTCCTACTCATAACGACCCTATAGGACACAGTAGAGTTGCCCCATAGGGTTTCCAAGGCTGGTGAATTCAAACTGCCAACTTTTGGTTAGCAGCCGAGCTCTTAACCACTGCACCACCAGGGCTCTTCCATAAAGATTACAGCCTTGGAAACTCTATGGGGCAGTTCTAACCTGTCCTATAGGGTCACTATGAGTCGGAATCAACTCAATGGCAATGTGTTTAGATTTTCATTTTTAACACATGCTGCTTTTCATCATAGTTAATTTTGTAGACATCTATGCCAGGGGTCTGCAAACTTTTTCTGTAAAGGGCCAGATAGTAAATATTTTTTGCTGGGTATATGGTTTTTGTCATAACTACTCAACTCTGCCATTGTAGCAAAAAGGCAACAACAGACAATATATAAACAAGTGAATGATTGTGTTCCAGAAAACAATATTTGTGAAAATAGGTGGTGGCCAGATTCGGCCCATAGGCCATAGCTTGTTGAACCCTGTTCTAAGCCAATAGGCTGTACGCTCATTGAGGGCAGAGCTGTTCTTCACTATTCTTTGTAAACCGTATCAAGTACATAATGATTAAGTAACATGGTCTCTGAACTCAGACTGTTTAGGTTAAAATATCTACTATCACTCACTAGCTCTGAGACCCTGGACAAATCATTTAACTGCTCTGTGCCTCAGTTTCCTCATGAGAAACTATGATAATAATGGAATCGGTTTCATGAAGTTATTGCAAAGGTCAGGTGAGAGAACCCATTTAATACACCTTACAGTGCCTAGCACATGTCAAGGAGGAGCCCTGGTGGTGCAGTGGTTTAGTGCTCAGCTGCAAATCAAAAGGTCAGCAGTTCAAGCCCAGTAGCTGCTCCACGGGAGAAAGATGTGGCAGCACACTTCCATAAAGCTTTACAGTCTTGGAAATCCTATGGGTCAGGTCTACTTTGTCCGATAGGGTCACTATGAGTTGGAATTGACTCAATGGCAATGGGTTTGGTTTCTTTTTATTAATACCTTGCATAGCATGGGTGTGCAATAGATGTTTGTTGAATGAATACACAGGAAAATATTAAATTCATGCTTCAAGTTTATGCTTAATAGATTCAATATCATTTGAATATATTTGAACATGAAAATATTTTTATTAAAATACCTCTTAATAAAGACATTCTGAAAATCTAAATATCTATACAAATTTGACTATTATCATTTTGAACAATAAAAACCATTTTTGAAAAGACAGAGAATATAGACATGAAAGGGAATACAGGAGGTAGAAAAAGCCAGGGCTTAATTTCATGGAAATAAGCCAAGACAATGTTGAAAATTTATCATTTTGCAAAAAATTGAAATACCAATGAGTTAATCCAATCAGAAGTAATAAATGCAATTTTAAAAGAACAAATCAATGCCAGAATTTTTGATTATTTAATAAAATTTAAAAGATTAGTGGATGAGCAGTTCTACCAAATCAATTTCTATCTTGATTTTAATCAAATGTTTTATATTTTACCATAGTTATTACTTATTTTCAGCATTATGTCTCACCAAATTAATACAAACCAGTATATATTAAAGCTTGCTACTAAAAGGGAAATAAACTGAGGAGAATGTTCAAATCGCTATCAGTGAAGAAGGCCTGGGATTTTTAAAAGTGATTTGTTCTCATTTCTTTATGCTTGCTTATACACAAAAGTAGAACAATATGTATTAGTTAAATGTATGGAACATCCAACCTTAAGAAGTAGGCTGATGGGTTAGGTTCCCTTTGCTTGCCTTTCCAAACATTCTCCACTCTTCTCTGCCATGGTGTGTGACTGGGGAAGTTAGCCTCTTGTAGACTGCTTCCCCTGGGCTCCTTTGCCTACTAGCTTCCAGTTTGCTGAGCCAATGGAAGGCACCAGTGGGAGGCCACAGAGTGGCAGGAGAAAGGGGCCAGAGTGTTTTTGTCACCCCCACCTTTTAGGGAGGGGCATCTCTGGTAGATCCTGTGTTCCTTCACAGGTATAGCTACAGCCCCAAACCCCCAAGTCCATGGCTCTGGTCTCAGTGGGCTCTCCCACTCCCTTGCCCTTTCATGCCTCAGGATAGTAAAAGCTTCCTATTGTTTCTAGTCTCTTTACACTTCAGCATTCCTTGTTTGTTCCCTTACCCTGCCCATGGCTCTGTAGCCTTTTGCCAACATCTCCTATCTCTAATACAGGAAAGATCTCCTAAGGATATCAGTATTTTAGCAAAAGTAAAATTTAGAGAGAGATAAGAAGATAATCAACATTAACTAAATATATTTCAAGCTAATATGCTGCAAAATATTGATCTGGGGAAGTAATGGAATTGGTAAACAAAACTGAAACAAAAAACCTGGAAAGCAGTTTATATCATTGGTAAACTGAAGCTACAGGGCTTGGATAAGCAAGAAGAATCATTTTAAATGTAAGAGCTGATACATAAAGTCAATTTCTAAATATTTTACTCTACTATTTAGTCTCAGACACATCATATTCAGCTCAAACCCCTTAATAAAGCTGTTTCTGTCATTGGACATGACCCCAGGTTCCCACTAAATCCTGGCTCTCTCTTGCTGATCTCTTTTTCCTGGCTTTGCGTTATCTCTGGTGAGTATCTCTACCATGGGCCTGACATCATATCATTTTTAGGCTGTACCTAGTCTTCCCCAGGCCGCCTTTGCATAGGTCTCTTTTATTTATTTACAGCTTTGTTAGTATAAAATTCATCCATTAAAAATGCAAAATCCAGTGGTTTTTAGTATATTCACAGATATGTGCAACCAGCCAAACACACAGCCATCAAGTTGATTCCAATTCATAGCGACCCTATGGGACAAAGTAGAACTTCCCCATAGGGTTTCCAAGGCTGTAAATCTCTATGGAAACAGACTGCCACATCTTTCTCCCGAGGAGCAGCTGGTGAGTGTGAACTTCTGACCTTTCAGTTATCAGCCCAGCGCTTAACCACTACACTATCAGGGCTCCTTGACAACCAGCATCACTACCTAATTTCACAACATTTTCATTACCTCTAAAAAAACTCTGTACCCTTTAGCTATCACTCCTCTAGAGCTCTATCCCCCATCCCAGCCCTAAGCAACCACTAATCTATACTTTCTATAAATTTCCCTCTTCTGGACATTTTATGTGAAAAAAGTCATATAATATGTGGTCTTTTGCAACTGTCTTCTTTCACTTAGCATAATGCTTTCAGGGTTCATCTGTGTTGTAGCATGTATCATTACTTTACACATTTTTATGGATGACTCATATTCCCTTATATCTTTATAACAGAAACCCTGGTGGCATAATAGTTAAGTGTTACAGCTGGTAACCAAAAGGTCAGCAGTTGGAATCCCCCAGGTGCTCCTTTAGAAGCTCTATGGGGCACTTCTACTCTGTCCTATAGGGTCGCTATGAGTCGGAATCGACTTGGCAGCATTAAGTTTGTTTGTTTTTTTGGCATATCTGTATAACACATTTTGTTTATGCATTCATCACTTGTTAGACATTTAGGTTATTTCCACCTTTTGGCTATTATAAAGAATCTACTATAAAAACTTATTTACAAGTTTTCGCGTGGATATAAGTTTTGATTTCACTTAGGGATATACCTAGGAGTGAAGTTTTTGGGTCATATGGTAACCCTATGTTTAATTATTTGAGGAATTGTGTGACTGCTTTCTAAAGTGGCTGCATCATTTTACATTCCCATCTGCAGTGTACGAGGGTTCCAGTTTCTTCACATCCTGGCTAAAATTTGTTTTTTGACTTTTTGATTCTAGCCATCAGAGTGGATATGAAGTGGTATCGTGGATTTGATGGCTAATTCATTACTTTGAGCATCTTTTCTTGTGCTTATTGGTCATTTGTATATCTTCTTTGGAAAAATGTTTATTCAAACCCTTTGCCCATTTTTTAAATTGGGTTACTTTTATTATTGCGTTAGAAGAGCTCTTTATATACTCTGCATACAAGTCTCTTATCAAGTGTATAATTTCAAATATTTTCTCCCTTTTTGTGGGTTATCTATTTACTTTCTTGAAGGTGTCCTCAGAAGCAAAAAAGTTTTAATTTTGATGAGATCTGATGTACCCTTTATCTTGTTGCTCATGCTTTTGGTGTTATATCTAAGAATTCTTTGTCAACATCTATCCAATGTTTTGTTCTAAGAGTTTTATAATTTTTTTCTCTTACATTTAAGTTGTTGATCCATTCGAGTTAATTTTTGCATATGGTATGACTATGCAGTTGTCTTGAAGTCATTTGTTGAAAATATTGTTCTTTTTCCATTAGATGATCTTGACATCCTTGGTGAAAATCAGTTGACCACAACTGTGTGATTTAGATCTCTGTTTAAGTCCTATTTTTCTCTGTACTCTGAAGCTGTAAGACTATCCTGATCCTTCCCAGATCCAGTCCTAGCACCTAGAACCTCAACTTATAGTAGTATGCAAGATACCCCCCCACATACAAACTAACTACTTACCCAGAAGCGACCTTCAAAATATATAGATGCAATTTTTTTCTTTCCATCTCTCTGAGACAAACGGTAAATCAAATGATCTCATGGGGGCAAACCTGAAAGCCAGCCATATCTTCTCAACAATTTACTTTCCTTGGTTCTATTCATTAGACCAGAAGTCCTCATTTGCTCATGTAGATCCTAAAGTGATTTTGAAAAACTGTATACTGTCTTGCACATTCTAAACTGAAATAGAAAAATTTTCACTGTAAGTTTTAAATAAGGCTATTTCTTAAGAATAATCATAATTTACTGTAACTGAAATCGATCATTCTTAATGTAATTTGATAAAATATATATTAACTATCTCACTAAATAAAGCTCATTTAATCTGACAGAAATTTTAAAAAATTGTATGTGATTTATCCAATGTGTGGTCAAATAAAGACAAATTCAGTCTTAGGAGAGATTTTATTTGAAAAGACTATTGTGATAGAGAAAATGCTCTGACCACAAGATCTGCAACTGTCTTACAGGGTCGTGCAGAAAAGGGCTTTTCTTTCACAGGGAGGAGGAAATAAGGAGAAAAATATGTGGGCTCCAACCGCTGATCAGGGAATGTCTCTGTGGTCAGCCACTTTTCACGAGGGGTTGTTAAGGAGGAGCTGCTCTTTCCCATGCTGGCTAAAGCTGAGAGTGGATCAAAGGGACAAAGGCCAGGGTCTCTTGGGGAGAAGAAATGCTTACATAAAATTTGGTCAAGTTAGCAAGTATTTTGTTCCAACTGATCAGTGAAGACAAATGATTCAGCTTCTCATTTATGAGGCAAAAAAAAAAAAAAAAAAAAAGGGAATTAGGAGAGTTTGCTTCTGACTTTGTACTAGGTAAAAAAAAAAAAAAAAAGGCTTATTTAAGTCATCTGGGGAAGAATAATTCTTTGCAGTAAACTGATTTTAGAACACAAAGAGTTCCTTTAACCATAGCTGTTTTTCAAGATTGTAGGACTCTGATAAAGTTAAGCATTTTCTGTAAAATATTCCTTTTACATTTTTAAGAACATGTCACTAATCTGTATTCTCTGCATATTCTGAATTTAGTGCATCTCAATATGGGCCAACATTCTGTAAGGAAAAGGCAGGAAGTCTTATGTGTTTAAGGTTTCTTGAGTTATATTAAAGAGTCACCCCCTAACCACTCTTTTCCTATATCTCTTTGTTTGGGGTTCTGAAATGCTTCACACCCCTGGACAATGCATCATAGTAATATCTGGAATGGATGAGGGCTCTGCCTTTCTTTTGTAAAGTGAGAGAATTAATTAAAGATATTCATGCCTGGGGTACACATGGAAAAAGCCTTTGTCTAACTACCTCTAATAGTAAAAACCTCAGTTTTAGACTACCAGCAATTTTTACTAAGGAAAATATAGCTATTTTTTTTTGTTATTGTTTAAATTACAAAAGCATCAAATGATGCAACCAAAAAAAAAAAAAAACCAAACCCATTGCTGTCAAGTCAATTCCAATTTACAGCAACCCTAAAGGGCAGAGTAGAACTGCCCCATAGGGTTTCCAAGGAGTGCCTGATAGATTCAAACTGCCAACCTTTTGGTTAGCAGCCATAGCTCTTAACCACTAGCCACCAGGGTTTCCAACGATACAATAAGCAATAATAAATATCTTTATTATAACCATGTCTTCCTCTCTTAAGGAACACCTAATAAGAACTCATGGGGCAATGAAGATATATATTATACAGTGAAAACCTCTCTGCTAGACTATATCAAGACTTTAGATGACAGCTATGACCGTGTTTTAGAAAATCTAAGTTTATATTTTCACTATAGTAGGGAGTGGGGACTTAAGTGGAGAGCTTACTGATGTGTGCTGGTACTTAGTTAAAATTTTCATTGGCTATGTTTTCTAACCTCTCACATCCTCCTTTGAAAAAAAAAAGCTAGGACAATTCTGTCTATTTTCCAAATAAGAAAATTCAGGTTCATGAAGATTTATTCAATTTGTTCATGGAAGCCCAAATAGTTACTGGGAGAACCCAAGATTCCAAAGAGTTCTATAGGACCGCAAATTCTGTTCCTAGGCTTTCTACTAAAAAAAAAAAAAAAAAAATTGCTGAATTTGGAAGCAGCAGATCTTCCAAACCTGGCTCTATAATTGCTCCTGTATCATCTAAAGCAAGTCTATGAAACTCTCCGAGATTTGCTTTTTTTGTTTGTAAAATAGAAATAGCACTGCATACCTCATATAAGGCAGAAAAGATAAAATTAGATAAAATGTATAAAAATACTTAGAAAATTCTACAAATATTAGATATTATAATGGATCGTGGATGTTGTTCACTAGCATGAACCACATCTGGTTTCCGAAATATTTAAATAAGGGTGCTTTCCAGCCCTTTCCCCTCCACACACACATAAAAAGCAAATTATGATTCTTGGCTTTACAAAAAAACCCTGAAAATTTTCCATAGAAAAAGTACATTTAAGATACTATTTAATGTACAACTGTTGGATTTCTACTCAATTTATCAGGAATTCATCTGCTTATATAAAGTGAAAGTATATTGTATAAGGCCAAAAATAAATGATTCTCTTTATGACAACTTAAGACACAATGAAATAGCATTTCATTTTGGATGTCCCATTATCAGAGTGATATAGACACATGGCAAAGTGCTAAAAGACACACAACAGGAATGATGAGTGTCTGAGGGGATTGATTCATGAGCAGAGATTAATAGCATAAAATATGTATGGGCTGGTGGGGCAAAGACTAAGAAAAGAGAAGGCAACTGTCTCCTGATATCTGATGGTGTAAACAACAAGGCAGAAGAGGAATTATTCAGCAAGATACAGGATGATGTGACTATGAGTAATGGAATGAAATTAAGAGAAAGGAAATCCAGGCTAAATTTTATTTAAAAAAAAAAAAAAAATTCCCCACAACGAAATCTATTAGCCTGTGGAAGTGTCTCCTATGACAAAGTCTGAGGAAGTGCTATCCCTTGAGACATTTAAAACAAGGGAGAAAATGAACTTGGCAGTTTATTATAAGAAATGATTCGGCAAAATTGAGAAGGTAGACTGAATGACATAAAATAAATCCTTGCTGTCCTTAATGATCATATTCAGTGCCATTAATGGTCAAATTGTAAATTTTTGGAATTTGTGTTATATTAAGAAATGACCTACTATATGTCAGATTGCTTTCAAGTATCATTTGTACTTATAATGCTCAGTTCCAATGGTTTCATTGACTTTGAATAAATATTTTATGCAAACAAATACTAATTACAAAGTGCAGGCATTATAGTGCCAAAGTTAGTTACTTTCAAAAGTGTATTCTAAATGAAAAATATAATAGAGAGGTACTTAGAGTTTATTATATTTAAAACTATTTTTAGGCATTTAGTTTCTGTTTTATAACAGGTGGAACAAAATACTTATAAAAGCATAGCATTCTATCATGTTACAATGTAAGAATTTGTTATATTTATTTTTCTGTGTTCAATATTTGCAGTTTGGTATAATGAAAAGAGAGATAAGCTTGTAGTCTGTATACCTAATTCAAATCTGACTACTATAAAATATCTCCCTGTATATTAGATTTTTTTCCTTTCATAAAATAGGGGCTACATTGAGGTGGCCCTGAAGTAATTACAAAGAAGAAAAATAATGTTGCTTCTGATAAAAAGATTTTAAAACCAATACATGACAGCTCAGAGCAAATACCCACATGGCACCTGAAGACACAAAATTAATTTCCATCGTTAATTCACAAATTAGCACTTGCAGCATGTTATGTTTTGAACTGTGCCCCCCTGCCAAAAAAAAATATGTTGTAAAGTCCTAACCCCCAGTACTAGTGAGTGTGACCTTGTTTAGAGACAAGGTCTTCAAAGATGCTATCAGTTAAATTAACATTAGGTCATACAGGAGTAGAAGTGGCGTCCTAATTCAATCTAAGGACTGTTCTAGAAAAGACGAGAATAGACAGAAGAAAGAGGCCATGTGACAAGGAGTTATACTGCAGCTGCAAGCCAAGGGAATCTGGCAGCTACCGGAAGCCGAGACAAGAAAGGATCTTCCCCTAGAGCCTTCGGAGAGAACACATGGCTGCACATGTCCCAAATTTGGACTACTAGCCTCCAGAAGTGTAAGTGAGATGATAAATTTCGGTTGTTTAAAGCCGCCCACTCTGTGGTACTGTGCCCGCTTCAGATTCTTGTGAATTAGATTATGCTATCCTGAGTGTTTCTATCTCAAAATTTACAAAACTGGGAATCATAAACTCAATCACCCCTCCATTCGGACATAAGCAATAAGCCGCAAAGCTGTCCTTAGATAAACTTCATGTGTCATACCGTCAGCTGCCATAATGCACCCCCATGCATGTTAATTAGCTCCTGAAATTGCCTGCCTATTCCCAGAAGCTCCATGAACTATGCATAAGTTCCCTATCCCAAACCCTATAACTGTTCTAGAATCCTCAACCTCAGGAAGCTTGATTTGAGACTTAGTCTCCAGCTCCTTGCTTGACCAGCTTGCAGTAAAATCTACTTTCTCTTTCTCAAAGGCCTGGTATCTCTCAATTGACTCAAGGAGTCGTACCAGGCAGGACCGATTCCCATTGAGTTATATCAGCACAAACAGTTGGTCAGTTCTTAATATTTCAAATCTATGCAATCTTGAAGCATTTCATTAATTTCTAGAATCAGTGAGAACCTTAAAAATAATTCCATTTGGTAACCTCATATTACACGTAAAAGGGAAGGAGGGTAGCCATAGTATTTAAATCCACGCTGTTGGAGAAAGAAAGAAAAAATACTTCGTTCTTTCCAAGTTGAGGAGGAAGGAATACAGAGACCTGAAATACATGGACCATTGTTAGTAAGAAAATATTACAGAGTTTTGGATAGGTCACAGGAGACTGAGCTTGGGTTATATGTAGGACTGCATTTAAAAAAAAAAAATGTTTTGGCCTATGGAGCAGGCAGGGACAAGGAAGGTGAAAGATAGGAAGCGCAACATTGCCAAGAGCTGAAGCTCAGATTGGCACAAAAGACCGCTGAGGGATTTCTTAAGAACAGCAAGGTCTAATAATCAATCTTAAGTGGTCTGTGTTGCTGAAACATAAGGCTTCTTTATCTCCCAAAGCAGTCACTGAATTGTACTCTACACAAAATGGTCTTAGATAGTTTCTTTTTGTTTGTGTTTATTTGCAATTTTTATTTTGGGGGAGAGGTATTTGTTTAATCATTTTTATTTTGTTGTTGTTTTTGGACTGAAGCTGCGGTTATTTTGTGTATAAAAATGCAAAGGGACTGAGTTCCATGTCAGGTTCCATATACAACAGTGACTGCATAACTGGAGGTGGACAGTAATAGACAACAGGTTAAGTAGAATTTGAAGGAAAATGTGAGCTATCCTAACACCCAAAAAACCAATTTTTTTTTACTGCCACAGAGTCAGTTTCGACTCATAGCAACCCTATAAGACAGAATAGAACTGCCCTATAGTGTTTCCAATTCTGAAATTTTTACAGGAGCAGACTGCTACATCTTTCCCCTATGAAGCTACCCTATCCTCAAAATTTCAAGAAAGAATAATAGGAACACATGCCTAGCTGAGGCATATTTGACCACTTTTTATTTGAATCCTAAATATTAGAGTACTATTTTTGTCTGGGTTATATAAAATGGGGGAACTGAGATCCATAGTGTTCAAGTGGCTTACCTAGAGTTGCCCAGCATGTTAGTGACAGAGCCACAATTCAGACTTGGTCATTGTCATGGTCTTTCCCAGTTATAAGAAGCTAATTTCAAACCTCACATTGGTCGGCTGCAGCCTTTGGAGTATGGCTCCCCGCATATGTGTGGCTCATAGACATTTAAAATGCTGGCTTAAAACGCTAATAGATGGATGGCTACCATGGAGTCCACTCTGACACACGGGGACTTTATGTACAACAGAATAAAGCATTGTCTCGTTCTGCATCATCTTCATAATCACTGGCAAGTTTGATTCCATGGTTCAGGCTATTGTGCCAATCTGTCTCACCAAGATGGCTTTCCATGCACCTTACTGGCCCTCTATTTCACCAAACATGATATCCTCCTTCAGTGATAGATCCCTCCTGATGATGTGTCCAAAGTGAGTTGGACAATGTTTTGTTGTAATCCATAAGATTTTTATTGTCTAATTTTCAGAGGTAGATCACAAGGCCTTTCTTCCTAGTCTGTATTAGTCAAGAAGTTCTGCTGAAATCTGTCCACCATAGGTGACCCTGCCGATATTTGAAAAAGAGGTGACATAGCTTCTAGCCTCATACCCACCACAGTATGACAAACTAACAAAGGGTGCTAGGATACTGTCTCCCTTTGACACAAATCATGACAACCATAGATCCACAAGATTATTGACAATTTAAATAATCATGGCCTGAGGATTCTGGCATGCTAGCCTTGTTGCTGAATTCCACAGTGTTTCCTGTGACGGCAAAACATTGTGAAGAGCTCTTAAGATTGAAATGAGGAGACGCTTGATTCTCCCTTACTCCCTTGGGTCTGAAGCTAGGCTTTCTTTTCCTTCCTCATCCTTTGGATAACACAGCCACTCTCAGCAAAAATGCAGGTAACTTAGCCTTGCAGTAGGCTATTGTTCAGGCCAAGATTCAGGTGATAGCTACTAATTTAAGTATTTCCAGAAGAATGAGAGTTTTATTTATTTTTTTGGTACATACATTGCAAATAATGCATATAGTTGATCTGAGGAGATATTTATTGTATAAAACTCGCTTAAGTTCTTGCTACCTGATATTATTGGCCCCTCCTGGGGCTAGGGAGGCAAAAGCTGAACTCCTGAAGCTGAAGTTTCGTGGTAGGAGACAGTTTTGTTTCTGAGATCAAGGAGCTCCAGAGCTGAGAATACGTTTGTTTCCCAGATCAAGGGCAAGCACTACAGGTACTCAGGAGTAAAATCCTACAAAGGCTGTGACTCTGAGCCCCGCTGCTGCCTCCTCCTGTATATTGAGCCTTAAAGGAATACAGAAACAAACTAAACACATTTTATTGGGTGGAATTTATACCAAGCTCCTGAGAATTGGGAAAGAGAGTAAATAACATTTTCTTTCTTTATTATGTTGCTGCCTTTTATGAAGTACCTCGTAGAATGTGAGGCAACTATACAATCAAGTTCCAGGAAAATAACAGCATTAATTCAAATAGGTAAAGTGTGAAACATGACCTAATCCAAGCTGTTATATTTAAAAAAAAAAAAAATTAGAATGATCTCATGTGAAAGTGACAGGAATGTGCTGTAATTTAGAAATATGTGAATTATCCAGTGTTCCCAGGACAACATTTTTATGTGCTGATAAAATCTATGTAATATATCGTCCTTAAAAAAAAAAAAAAAAAAAAAACTCATAAGATACCTTTATTAGAGTTTACTGAGTTTGGCAGAAATGACAGCCAATGTCTAGAACGCCTATTAAAGGGCAGGTCATTTGTTTGACAGTGATTGTAGGACATATTTTTAAAAATGCACAATTCAGAAAATGTTAACCATTTGAGTTTTACACAGACTCCCCCAGAAAATAAAACTTTTAAATTGTGGAGATTATATATCCAGTAAAATATTTATTGTTGCACAATCTATTGTTAACTGTGTTGACTATGTTTTAGTAAGGAGCCACATAAATGAAAAATTAAGCACTGTAGAATAGAAAATAGTTTAAAGTCCTGAAGTGAGTTCCTACGCATACAAAATAGGCTTCTTCTGGGCCCCGTAATGTGGAAATCCTTCAGTAAAGAAGATATCATAGTAGAATATTTGACAGCAGAACAAAACGAAGGCTGGCACTGCAATTGCTAAATTAAGGAGTTGCATGCAAACGTAGGCTGGTTTGAATTAATGATGCTGAAGGGCAAAAGCAGAGTTTGGGGACAAGACGGAAATTTCACTGGTGGTGTAACTGCATCTGAGCAATTTGAGGCACAAGGCTGCTTCTGTTGTGCTGTGAAATTCTAGAGAGATAATAAACTTCCAGATTAAAATTTCTTTTCATATTTAGAGAATTAAAAAAAAAAAAATGTTTGATTGCCTTACTCCATGCCTCCTAAACCTCCCCGGTGAAATCACACTTCAGTCTGAAATGTTACTGGATAGTGAATTACTTTTTCAGTGTTAATCAGAACATTTCACTCAAACAGTAATCCCAGAATTCTTTCTCCTCATGGATGTTTTTTCTCTCTCTCAAAAACCCTGTGTTAGCAGACTTCATTTTAGACATTTTGAGAAGTGACAATTTTTCTTTTGTCTCTTCTGGAAATGACTTTTAAAAAATAGCTACCTCACTTTGCTGTCTGCTGAAAACACTTAAAGGGGAACCAAAAATACTAAATTTTCATCTCCTGCTACTAAGTCGTCTAAGACATTGAAGCGAGTTAGGACTCAACAGAGAAGGAAATCCCGCCTTCCCAAAATGGCTTAGTTTGGAGGTGATCCCTTGTGAGGGGTTAATTGAGTTGCTGAATTGGTTTTATGAGTTTCTGCCAGAGCAGAGTGTGTACCTGACAGCAATGGCCAAGGTAATTTTTTTTTTTTGTTCTTCTTGACTTTAAAACAAGTTTGGAATTGAGGATTTACGTAGTGTTTTTTTTTTTTTCCTTGTGGTGAACCTCACTCATGTAGATGCCTCCCAGGATGCAAGCCTTACTCACATGGGAGCTAGTTAGGCACTACCGGAAACTGAATTAACTTCTGTACATCCTTAGTGTTCACTCAGAACTTTACAGAAACCTATAAAGTGCCCAGTATTTTAAAGGACTAGAAAGGATGAACAACTTCCCACTTCCTCTTCTAAGACAGATCAAAGAGTGTCACTATTTTGGGGCTTCATACTACAAAGATCATACAGAGTCAAGATAAAGAGTACTTTTAAAAAGATTCTCTTGGTGCCTATGCCTTGGAAGTAATTACATGCACCTTGTTCAAGACTAGACTATGAGCTACTTGAGTGCAAGCAATGTATCTTATTCATTTATATTAAATGTGTCTGGTGAATAGCAAGCATTCAATAAGTGTTGAAAGAACCGAGAATTAATGCTATATCTTCCTGTCTCCCCAAATTAATATTTTTGTTGAAGATAGCATCTTGGGAATGAAAAGCAGGGGGAAAGAGATGTAGTATAAACAGTAGCCGGTATCTCCCTTTGAAGAAAAACACTTAGAAGAATTTAACTTGCACTGTCCTAGAAACAGAATCAAGATTATTATTATTATTTAATGGTCAAGATTGTTTATGGACAATGATGCATTTGAACAAATATATTTATTTATCCTTGAAATATTTGATTTGAAAGGGCTTGTGGAAATCATGGTTCTAAGAACTTGTCAGATTTGGTATTTTACCAAAGCTCCTTACCTTTAGCCATCATTTTATTATCTTGCAAATTAGGGATCCTTTCCCCAGTCCTTACAAAGCTTGCAGTTCAAATGAGATTGGTCTACTTATACTTATCTGTCAATAAGCTGCATGTAGAAACTATATATATATATTCATACTTCATACATCACACATTCCAATTATTAATGGATATTTATAGCTGTTTCTTCTCATTTTGAGTTGTGCCACATCAACAAATGAAGGTCCCAAAAACTTTACTCCATCCATGTCATTAAGGTTGACTCTACTTCTCCAGCCATATTTTGAATGTCTCCCAACTTGAAGGGCTCATGCTCTGGTACTATGTCAGACAATGTTCCACTGCTATTCAAAAGGTTTTCACTGGCCAGTTTTTTCAGAAGTAGACTACCAGGTCCTTCTAGTCTGTTTTAGTCTGGAAACTCCACAGAAACCTGTTCACCATGGGTGATCCTGCTGGCATTTGAAATACCAGTGGCATAGCTTCCAGGATCACAGCAATACGCAAGCCACCAAAGTACAACAAGCTGCATTTCTTGTCCAAAAAGAATTGAAGAAAAAATTCAAGCCTCAAATTGCAATATGAAAAGATTCTATGGGCAAAATACTGAAAAACTCAGGAAGCATCAAATAAGATGGAAGGAATACAGAGTCACTATACCAAAAAGAATTGGTCCAAGCTCAGCCATTTCAGGAGGCAGCATATGATCAAGAACTAATGGCATTGAAGGAAGAAGTCCAAACTGTACTGAAGTCATTAGTAAAAAACAAGACTTCAGGAATTAATGTAATACCACCTGAGATGTTTCAATAAACAGATGCAGCGTTAGAAGTGCTCACTCATCTATGCCAAGAAATTTGGAAGACAGCTACCTGGCCAGCTGACTGGAAGAGATCCATATTTGTGCCCATTCCAAAGAAAGGTGATTCACCAGAATGTGGAAATTATGGAACAATATCATTACTATCACAACCAAGTAAAATTTTGCTGACGATAATTCAAAAGCTGTAGCAGCAGTACATTGACAGGGAACTGCCAGAAAATTCAAGCCAGATTCAGAAGAGAATGTGGAACAAGGGATATCATTGCTGATGTCAGATGAATCTTGGCTGAAAGCAGAGAATACCAGAAAGATGTATTCCCGTGTTTTATGTGTCAAAAACCTCTCTGGTGGAATCACCCTTCAGCCTGAAAATGTTACTCTGTGTGTGTGTGTGTACACATATATATTTCCGAACAGCAGAGTAAGGACCCTTCTTTTCACTCAAACTACAATGAAGAGAATTGAGATCCTGGAGGAAACTATCATTTTAGTCCTTTCTGACTTCTAGAAATTGCCCTAACTTTTTCTCTTTAAAACAAAAAACTACATAAAGCAACAGTGTTGGGAAATAACTTCCTTGATTCATTACTGGAATGGACATTCCTAAGAAAATCCCCGTAAATGAAGAAACCAAGCTCAAATTTGGCCTCTGCATGAACCTGTAAAAGTTGATGACATGTTTTATGATATAATGCATTCCATTAAATCAGTGGTTGGTATAATCAGCCTGTACTACAGGGGACAACATCAAGATTGCTTGCTAAAACATCATTTGCATCAAGCTTCTGATAAAAGCTATCATAAGCTACAGATGTAGAAACTTAAGTGTAAAATAAAAAGAAATTGGAATAAGGAGCTAGGGTACTATCCTGTTGCAAGCCCAATTAATCTTTATTTTCTACTTATTGAAGAAAGCACTCATTAAGTCATTGCTTATGCTCTATTTTTAAAAAAAAATTGTATTAGGTTTTCCACGGCATGGAGAAAAACATTTCCATTTTGCTAAAATAAGGGAGCTGTACTAGATTTACTTTCCTTATCTAAATATCTTCTGGGGTTTTATTTACAAATCACGTACAAGGCCCCATGTTGGGTAGAGTAGCGTTGTTATCATGGCGACCCCATGTGATACAGATTAGAGCTGCTCCCTAGGGTCTTCTTGGCTGTAATCATTATGGAAAACAGATTACCAGGTCTTTTCTTCTGTGGTGCTGCTGGGTAATTTGAACAACCAGTCTTTCGATTACCAACCAAGTTCTACCCATTTGTGCCACCTAGGGATTTTTTCTGGGATTTCATGGTATCTCTTAAAAATCAACTGAACTCTCCTTCTAAATAAATGAGTTAGAAGATGACAGAATTATTTGTGATACCAATGTCCAGTCTAGTTCTGAGGACAAAATAGATGTGTAATATGTTTTTGTCATTGCACTGGATCCGTGGCAAATATTTCAAAACGAAAAAGGTAAACAACGTCCACAGTATCTTAGACTGCAAGATTGTTTTTAAGAGGGGAAACTTATACCCTAACCTTACACCTTCGCCTAGCCTTTTTTTCAAATATCATATCTTAACAATAAGGATGCACAATAGCTTGTAGAACTGACTTTTTTAAGCTTCTACAATAGTCTTTAATCCTATAGAAATTTATGTTTAAATTGTGCTTCTAATATTGAGTAACAGCTGTGCTATGCATTCTGCTAGTACTAGTAGTTCATAAATTAAAGTAACTGGCAATTTTGCACTAAATTTATGCCAGCACATGCATGGTCAATGTAGGGTGGGATGTTAAATCATAAACATTAAAGAAGTTTTCTTAAACAAAAGATCAGCACCATTAATTTCAATGAATTAAATAAATGATTAAATGAACCATCCAGCACATTGTAAGAGACTTGTATTTTTTTCTCCTTTGGAAATCTGAATAGATTAGCCTTAATTCACTATTGAAATCCTCCTAACTACTAGATGATAGTCAGAGGGCAACAGTATATCTCAAAATTAGACAAGCTTCCTGCATAACCTAAACACAATGCCTCAGAGGCTGTGCTTCTAAGAGGCTGCTACAGATGAAAATAGCCACTGATTTATGTGTTTATTTTCAAACTTGTGGTGTCCCCTAGGAATACTGTTCCCTATTCTGTTCTACATGCACAATTCTCTGCTAATATTTATTTCCACAGGCAGGATTAATAGTTTTCCTCTCTCTTTTTTGGTGATTAAGGCTGTAAAGCTGCTCTTCTGAGTTTGTAGATGTGTATGGCCTAATTTTGATGAAAGAAAGAAAGAAAAAAAAAAGTAAATGGCTGAGTGGAGAGTGGCAGGTAGGCAGATAATCCTAATTTTGATGAAAGAAAGAAAGAAAAAAAAAGTAAATGGCTGAGTGGAGAGTGGAAGGTAGGCAGATAATCCTGATAGAAATGCAGCTGAAATGACCATTTTTACCAAGACAAATTCTTGACAAAGAACCTGCACTGGAGGCAGATTCTAATTGTCACTGAAACCCAAAAACAAGTCTTCTGTGCTGACATAAAGTGGCACAGTAAATTTGAGCAGGAAGAAGTTTGGGCTGGTTTTAGGTTTCTTCAATGCCAGGTACAATGTTAGAAGACAATAGAGTGATTTCCAGGAGGTTTTGAGGGAATTCAGGACCCAAAATATTATACTCAAACAAGATGTCAGTCAAGTAGAAAGGCAACAGAAAATATTCTCAAACATCTTCCATATTTCTTGTTAAAAGCAAAAACAACAAAAGGAGCTCACATATTCTCCATACAGATCTGAAGAACACTTCTTGTAAAAACTACTCAAACCTCAAGAGTGAATACAAAACAAATGTCTCAGAATGGAGAAGCCACTGTAAAAGAACTGAACAGGAACCATTGAAATAAAATCAAGCTCATTTTTGGCAACAATTATGGTTACAACAAAAATATCTTCTCTCTCCTAGCGGAGATCAGTTAATGCAACCTAAATTTGAAATATGTAGTTAAAAACGACAAATCAAATACAATATTTTTCCCAATTTCTTAGCCTTAGAGGGCTCTACTATGATATAATATCTTCTGGGATAAAGAAGCATTTTTTTTGAAGTTCCTACAGTTTTTGGTTTTATTTTTTAGGAATTTTTTTTTCTTTGTTAAATTCAAATAAAATAAAATTTAATTATTTTGTTTAAAATAGTAGTATGGTTTGATGCCCTTTTGATGCCCTTTTAAAAACATTTTCTCTTTGTTTGTTTACCTGGCCACTCATTCATCTAACTGTCTGCTGATAGCTCATAGAGCTCTTGGCTAAGGATAATGCTTTTTAATGGAAAAAGATGGAATTGGGAGACATATTTTACTTTTTCCTCTGTGATCTTTTATTGCTTGATTCTTTGTAATAAATATGTCATCTTTATTAAACCAATATAGTCACACTTCTGTAAAAAAGAAAAAAAAAGAGAAGAAGAAAATAAATAAATATTAGGAGCTCCACAATTGTTCCTGAATATCAAAATCAGGACCTAGGGAACCTCAGGGAAAATTCTACATTCAAAGATGACCTGGAGCCTTCATGGCACAGTGGTTAAGACCTAGGATAAGCTATAGCTGCTAACCAAAAGGTCAGCTGTTCAAGTCCACCACCCGCTCCTTAGAAACCCTATGGAGCATTTCTACCCTGTCCTATAGGGTCACTATGAGTCGGAATTCACTCAACGGGTTTGGTTTTATGTTTTTTTTTTTTTTTAAAAGATGATTTAATTGGCCATTGGCTTCTTTAATTCCATGATATAGCTGATCTTAAATGCACATTATCCACAAAAAACATAATTTTCTTTTAAATTTTTCAATTAATATCTTAAAAATATTTTATCATAGTCAGACATGTCATTTTTAGGTGCTGCCAAATAGGCTCTGACTCATAGTGACCTTATGTACGACAGAATGAAACACCCAGTCCTGAGTCATCCTCAAAATCGTTGCTATGTTTGAGCCCATTGTTGCAGCCATTATGTCAATCCATCTCACTGTGGATCTCCCTCTTTTTTCGCTGGTCCTCTACTTTTCTAAGCATGATGTCCTTCTCCAGTGATTGGTCCCTCCTGATGACATGTCCAAAGTAAGTGAGGTGGAGTCTCACCGTCACCACTTCTAAGGAAATTTTGCCTATACCGTCTCCAAGACTGATTTGTTCATTCTTCTGAAAGCCCATGGTATATTTAATATTCTTCACCAACACCACAAATTAGATGTATCAGTTCTTCTTCAGTGTGTGTGTGTGTGTGTGTGTGTGTAGCTTTTGCATGCATATGAGGAGACTGAAAAATGCCATGGCTTGGGTCAGGTGTACCTTAGTCATAAAAGTGGCATTTTGGCTTTTTAAGAATTTTGAAGAAGTTTTTTTTTCTGCATATTTTCCCAATGCAATATATCTTTGATTTCCTGACTGCTGCTTCCATGGCCATTGATTGTTGAGTTAACTAGAATGAAATCCTTGATAACTTCAATTTCTTTACTGTTTGTAATGTTGTTGTTTATGGGCCCAGTTGTATTTTTGTTTTTCACATACAAGTGTAATCCACAGTGTAGGCTGTAGTCTTTAACATTCATCAGTAAGTGCTTCAAGTTACCCTCTTTTTGAACCTGCAAGGGGTGTCATCTGCATATCTCATGTTGTAATGAGTCTTGCTCCAGTCCTAATACTGTGTTCTTCATATAGCCCAGTTTCTTGGATTATTTGCTCAGCATACAGATTGAATAAGTAAGGTGAAAGGATACAACCCTGCCACATACTTTTTCCAATTTTAAACCATGCAGTATCCCCTTGTTCTCTTCGAATGACTCCTCTTGGCCTATGTACAGGTTCCACATGAGCACAATTAAGTGCTCTGAAATCCCCATTCTTTGTAATATTATCTAAATTGGTTGTGATCCACACAGTTGAATTCCTTTGCATAGTTAAGAAAACACAGAAAAACATCTTTCTGGTATTCTCTGCTTTCGGGCAGAATCCATCTGATATCAGCAATGCTATCCTTTGTTCCAGGACCTCTTCTGAATCTGGCTTGAACTTCTGGCAGCTCCCTATTGATGTAAGACGTACAAAGAATTAGAACAATGTAATAAAATAACAGTCTTTTACCTGACCCCTCCCTACTCCCAATTCTACTGTGCAGAGTAATTCCTCTTAATCTTTATCATTTGGGGTTTTTCTTCCTATTCTACCAATTTCTTTCAGCTTTAGATAGGCCTTGGCCATCTTGATTCCTTCCATGGGCTTCTGTCCTAGTTTCTTGTGGCTATTGCAATCCTTGTCTTTCCTTTGCTGTAATAGATGCACCTGCCCTTGCTTCTGTAAAATGCATCTATAAGGTGGCATCTCCTCTGTATGTGTGTATCTATAACTATCCTGCCCTTTTTTTAATAAGACATCATTTAGAAGTGATTAGGCTCAATGCCAACCACACTCCATTATGACCTCGCTAACATACCAAAAGAAAAACCCTATTTCCAAACAGAACCACATTCACAGGTACAGAGGCTAGGACATCAACATATATTTTGGTGGAACAATTTAATCCATAATAGTCTCCAACTACAATTATAATTATGTTTCTCTTTTCAGTTGTATAAGTTTTTGATTCCCATGTAGCTCTATTGCTTGGTGCATATACATTTAGTATTGCTATATTTTCTTGTTGGATTGGCCCATTTAGCATTATATAATTTCCCTCTCTGATAATTTTCTTTGCTCTAGAGCCTACTGTATCTTATATTAATATAGGCATTTTTTATTAATGTTTGCATGATATCTTTTTCTGTTTTTTACTTTCAACCTGCCTATATTGTTACATCTGAAGTTTCTTGTAAGTGTGTAGTTATTTATCTCTTTATCCACTCTGTCAATCTCTGTCTTATAATTGGTGTGTTTAGATGATTTGCATTTAATTATTGATATGTTAGGTCTTAAGTCTATTATTTGATTTTTGTTAGCTGATTTTTCTTTCTGTTATTATTTCTCTGCTTTCCTTTCCCTGACTTCCTGTGGGTTACTTGAACATTTTTTAGGATGCCATTTTATCAATAGTGTTTTTGAGTATATTTCTTTTGGTAACATTTTTAGTATTCCCTATAAGTATTGCATTATATCTAAATAACTTATTATAGGTGCCATCATTGAACCAGTTTGAATGAAGTATAAAAATCTTATCTCCAGTGGTAACTTTGGTGAAGGGAAAGACAGTACACAATTCTGGGGAAGACAGCACAACTTGTACAAGGCAAGGAAGGCCATGGAAGCTCCATAAACCCATTGCTATCAAGTCAATTCTGACTCACAGTAACCCTATAGAACAGAATAGAACTACCCCACGGGGTTTCCAAGGAGCACCTGGTGGATTCAAACTGCCGATGTTTTGGTTAGCAGCTGAAATCTTAACCACTATGCCACCAAATTGTTGGTCTGTGGGCTGTGGGGACCATGGTCTCAGGGAACATCTAGCTCAGTTGGCATAACAGTTTATTAAGTAAATGCTCTACATTCCATTTTGGTGAGTAGTGTCTGGGGTCTAAGCAGCCATTTAAGATACTCCACTGATCTCACCTCTTCGGGAGCAAGGCAGAATGAAGAAAACTAAAGATACAATGGAAAGATTAGTGCAGAGAGCTAATGGACCATATGTACCATGGCCTCCACTAGACAGAGTCCAGTACAACTAGATGGTGCCCAGCTACCACCACTGACTGCTCCAACAGGGAGCACAATAGGGGGGTCCTGGACAGAGCTGGAGAAAAACGTAGAACAAAATTCTAACTCACAAAAAAAAGACTAGACTTACTGGCCTGGCAGAGACTGTAGAAACCCCAAGAGTATGGCCTCCAGACATCCTTTTAGTTCAGTAATGAAGTCACTCCTGAGGTTCACCCTTCAGCCAAAGATTAGGCAGGCCCATAAAACAAAATGAGACTAAAGGGGCACCACAGCCCAGGGGCAAGGACTAGAAGGCAGGAGGGGACAGGAAAGCTGGTCATAGGGAACCCAAGGTTGAGAAGGGAGAGTGTTGACATGTCATGGGGTTGTTAACAATGTCATAAAACAATATGTGCACTAACTGTTTAAAGAGAAACTAGTTTCTTCTGTAAACTTTCATCTAAAGAACAATTAAAAAAAATAAATCTTATCTCCTTTTATGTCCCTTTACCCTTCTCTGTTTATAATTGTCTTAAATATTTCCTCTAAAAACTATTAGAGTCACACAACATGGTATTACAATTTCTGCTTCAACTATCAAGTGTAATTTAGAAAACTCAAGAAGAGAAGAGAAGTCTAAGGTACTTGCCTGCATTTTTATTTAGTGTTTTTTGTTCCCTCTGATGTCCCAAGGTTCCTTATTTTATTGTTTCTTTTCTCTTTGGAGAACTCTTTTAGCCATTGTTTTAGGATAGATGTGTTGATGACAAATTCTCTTAGCGTTCCTTCTTCTGAGAAGGCCTTGATTTCCCCTTCATTTCTAAAACGTACTTTCAGTAGATGTAGAATTCAAGATTGACAGTTCTTTTAAAAAAGTATTATGCCACTTTGTTTTGGCCTCCATGATTTGTAATGAGGGGAAAAAAAAAAAAAAAAAGCCACCATTATTTAAATTGTTTTTCCCCAAATAAGTAAGGTTACATTTGGGGGAAGGAGCTACTTTCAAGATATTTTATTTGTTTTTAGTTTTCAGAAGTTTAATTATGCCTTGACTTCATATGGATACTTTCAGCTTTACCCTGTTTGGGGTTTGCTCAGCTTCTTGAATCTGTAGGTTTATGTGTCTTGCCAAGTTTGAGAAGTTTTCAGCCATTATTTCTTCAAGTATTTTTCAGCCTTATCAGAATCAACTTGATGGCAACAAACAGCAATGACATCCTCTTTCTACTCTCCTTTTGGGATTTTGACAACATACATGTTAGATCTTTTCAATGGTCCCACGGGTTCCTCAGGCTGTATCCCTTCTTCTTAGTCTATATTCTCTTCACTGTTCAGGTTGGGTAATTTCTAATGTTCTGTCTTCCAGTTTAGAAATCCTGGTGGCATAGTGGTTAAGTGCTACGGCTACTAACCAAAGGGTCAGCTGTTCAAATCCACCAGGTGCTCCTTGGAAACACTATGGGGCAGTTCAACTCTGTTCTATAGGGTTGCTATGAGTTGAAATCGATTTGACGGCAATGGGCTTTTTTTCTTTTTAATCTTCCAGTTCAATGATTCTTTTCACTGTTCCTTTCATTCTTTTGTTTAACCCATCCACTAAGCTCTTAATATGATTATTGTTGTTGTTAAGTGCTGTTGAGTCAGATCAGACTCACGGTGACCCTATGTACAACAGAACGAAACACTGCCCAGTACTACGCCATCGTCATAATCATAGATATGCTTGAGCTCATCGTTGCAGCGACTGTGTCAATCCATTTCACTGAGGGTCTTCCACTCTTTTGCTGACAGTCTGGCTTACCAACCACGATGTCCTTCTCCAGGGAGTGGTCCCTCCTTATAACATGTCCAAAGTATGTTAGACAACGTCTTTCCATCCTTGCCTCTAAGGAGCATTTTGGCTATACTTCTTCCAAGACAGATTTGTTTGTTCTTTTGGAAGTCCATTGTATATTCAATATTCTTCACCAACACCATACTTCAACTGTGTCAATTCTTCTTCAGTGTTTCTTATTCATTGTCCAGTTTTCACATTCATATGAGGTGATTGAAAATACCATGGCTTGGGTCAAGTGCACCTTAGTCCTCAAAATGACATTTTTGCTTTTTAAAGCTTTAAAGAAGTCTTTTGCAGCAGATTTTGAATTCTTGAATGCGGCTTCCATGGGTGTTGATTGTGGACCCAAGTAAAATAAAATCCTTGAAAACTTCAAACTTTTCTCCACTTATCGTGATGTCACTTATTGGTCTAGTTGTGAGGCTTTTGTTTTCTTTATGTTGAAGTGTAACCCATACTGGAGGCTGAGGTCCTTGATCTTCATCAGTAAGTGCTTCAAGTCCTCTTCAGTTTGAGCAAGCAAGTTTGTGTCATCTGCATATTGCAGATTGTTAATGAGTCTTCCTCCAATCCTGATGCCCTGTTCTTCTTCTTTGCATAAGTTTGGTGAAAGGATACAACCCCGATGTACACCTTTCCTGACTTTAAACAACACAGCATTCCCTTGTTCTGTTCGAACCACTGCCTCTTGGTCTATGTACAGTTTCTGTAAGAGCAGAATTAAGAGTTCTGGAATTCCCATTCTCCACAATGTTATCTGTGATTTGTTATGATCCACACACTCAAATGTCTTTGCGTAGTTAATAAAACACAGGTGAACATCTTTCTGGTATTCTCTGCTTTTATCCAAGATCCTTCTGACATCAGCAATGATATCCCTCCTTCCATGTTCTCTTCTGAATCTGGCTTGAACTTCTGGCAGTTCCCTGCCCATGTACTGCTGCAACTGCTTTTGAATGATCTTCAGCAAAATTTTTCTTGCATGTGAAATTAATATTGTTCGATAATTTCTGCATTGTATTGGATCATCTTTCTTTGGATTGGGCACATATATGAATCTCTTCCTATCAGTTGGCCAGGTAGCTGTCTTCCAAATTTCTTCACATGGATGAGTGAGTACTTCTAGCACAGCATCTCTTTGCTGAAACAGCTCAAGTGGTATTCCATCAATTCCTGGAGACTTCTTTTTCACCAATGCCTTCAGTGTAGGTTGAACTTCTTCCTTTACTACCATAGGTTAATGGTCAAATCCTGCCTCCTGAAATGATTGAACATTGACCAAGTCTTTTTGGTATAGTGACTCTGCATATTCCTTTCATCTAATTTTTGTGCTTCCTGGGTCATTCAATATTATCCCAGTTGAATCCTTCATTATTGTGACTCGAGGCTTGAATTTTTTTCTTCAGTTCTTTCAGCTTGAGAATTGCCACTCATATTCTTCCCTATTGGTTTTCTAAGTCCACGTCTTTGCCTTGAGACAACCTTTGAAATCTTTTCTTCTGCTCTTTTATTTCATCATTTCCTCCATTTGCTTTAGCTACTCCACATTCAAGGGCAAGTTTCAGAGTCTCTTCTGACATCTGTTTTGGTCAGTTCTTTCTTTCCTGTGTTTTTAATGACCTCTGGTTTTCTTTGTGTATGAATAATGAATAATGTCCTTGATGTCATTCCGTAACTCATCTGGTCTTTGGTTATTAGTGTTCAACATATCAAATCTATTCTTGAGACGTTCTCTAAATTCAGGTCGGATATACTCAAGGTTGTACTTTGGCTCTCGTGGACTTGTTCTAATTTTCTTCAACTTCAACTTGCATATCAGTAATTGATGGTATATTCTGCAGTTGGCCCCTGGTCTTGTCCTGACTGATGATATTGAGCTTTTCCATGGTATCTTTCCACAGATGTAGTAGATTTGATTCCAGCGTATTCCATCCGGTGAGGTCTATATGTATGAAAAAAAAAAAAGTATAGTCCCCATTTATGTTGTTGAAAAGAGGTATTTGCAATGAATAAGTCATTGGTCTTGCAAAATCCTATCTCTGGCATTTTTTTCTATTACCAAGGTCATATTTTCTAACTGCTGATCCTTCTTTGTTTCCAACTTCTGGAGAAAGTCTTTTGGTAAAAATCTTCAATTTCTTCATCTTTGGCCTTAGTGGTTGATGTGTAAATTTGAATAATAGTCATATTAACTGGTCTCCTTTGTAGGTGTATGGATATTATCCTATCACTGACAGCCTTGTACTTCAGTCTAGATCTTGAAATGTTCTTTTTGATGATGCATACAATGCCATTCCACTTCAACTTTTCATTCCTGGCATAGTAGACCTTATGATTGTCTGATTAAAAAATATATGCATATATATGGTTATTGGAGTTTTTATTTTAAAGATTCCTTTTGGTTCTTCTTTATAACTGCTATTCCTTTGCTGAAGCTTCCTGTTTTTTGTTTGTTTCAAGTGTGTTCATAATTGTTTATTGAGTTTTTTTTTTTATTATGACTCTGTTAAAATGATTTTTTAAAGCTAAATCAAGCATCTCTGGCATCTCATTTTTAGCATTTATTAACTGCCTTTTTTTAATTCAGTTTGAGATCATTTTGGTTCTTGGTATGAGTACCCGTTTTCTACAGAAACCTGGACATCTTCGTAGTATCTTATCATTTAAACCTTCTGTTACAGCTAGCCTTCTACAATACTGCTCAAGCAGGGGAAGAGGTGGGGGCACTGCCTTGTTACTTCCAGGTGAAGATAGTTGTCCAAGTTCCCCACTGGGCCTCAGTTGACACCCATGACACAGGAAGAGGGTTCCTTGTTATTGCTGGGCAGGGATAGAAGTTCTGGCTCCCCACATTGTCTCCATCGACACTGTGGTATGTGTTATCTCATTACTACTGGGCAGCGGTGACAGTCTTGATTCTCCACTAGGCCTTTTCTGATACCAAGAGAGGAGGGTAAGGGGTGCCTCATTAACGCCACATGAGAATGGAAGTCCAGGCTCCCAATGTACTCTCCATTCACACTGTGCATGGCAGTCTCACTAACTGTCAGCGGGATGGAAAGTCCTGGCTTCCTACTTTTCCTTCTTTGACACCACCTTGATAAGGGTGTTGGAGTACATTGTTATAATCACACTCTCCACTTGACCTTTTCTGGCATGGGAGGGGTGGTGATCCCACTTTTTTCTGAGGTGTTTGACTGGGTAGAGTGGTTATTGTCTTGCTAGGCTGTGCCTTTTATGGTTCTTGGGCTAGAGAGAGAGAGAAAGTCATTGTTGGAGGTTTTTTTTTTTTTTTTTTTTTTTTTGGCTGTGCCCATTGATGTTTTCAGTTGCCAGCTTTTCCAATTATAGGATATGTAAGGCAAAAGAAAACCCAAGGAACTTAGCACTGTGTTATTGTTTGGGTCCTGAAGTTTCTAGCCAGTTTGCCTTATTTCCTCCATATTTCAGAGTCTTCTTATGTTTGTGTTTTATATAATGCCCAGCATTTTTAGTTGTATTTAGTGGGAAAAATTGGAAAATGTATGTATACTTCACTTTCCCAGAAGTGCAACAATCCAATAATTTTTTAATTTTTCTATTTTCCAGTTACAGAATGTACATTTTGTTCCTCCCCCCTTTTTTTAGATTCAATTACTCATTCAAATTCTCCATCATTTTTATCTATTTTAATGTATTCCTCCAATATCTTAACATTTTATGATACCTATTTTAATGTCTGTGTTCAGTGGGAGATAATTAAAAAAAAAAAAAAGGCCATGGAGTCGATTCTAACTCATAGAGACCCTATAGGACAGAGTAGAACTGCCACAACTGGTTTCCAAGGAGTGGCTGGTGTATTCCAGCTGCTGGCTTTTTGATTAGCAGGTGGGCTTTTAACCACTGCACCACGAGAAGCCTTATTCACTATGTACTGTGTACTACTATCTCCCAGCCGGAAACCCTGGTGGCATAGTGGTTAAGAGCTACAGCTGCTAACTAACCAAAAGGTCAGCAGTTTGAATCCACCAGGAGCTCCTTGGAAACCCTATGGGACAGTTCTACTCCGTCTTATAGGGTTGCAATGAGTCGGAATCAACTCGACAGCAATAGATGTATGTGTGTATCTCTCACCCAGTGGGAGATAGTACTAGCAAATAAGGCTAATGTGTGAGCACCAGGGAAAGAAGTGAAGAATCTTCATACTGTGGTCATATCAGAGGACTTGAAAAGAGACATCACTAGGGCTCTTGCAGAAGATAAAGAGAAGAAATTGGTGATGTCAAGAAGAACCTGGTAAGGCTCCCTTTTGGCAGTATTATCTAAATATTCCCTTTTCAGGGAGCTGGGGTCCTGACTTAACATTTGAGTACAGGTTGCACCAAAATCTTAGAGATTAAGGAATATCCTGGTGTATTGTATATACTGGGTAAAGTTTTTCCTTTTCCTTTCCATGAATTTTTTTCAATAAACTTTCACACTAACCATGCAGCAGAATTAATTATCACATCTAATTTTCACTTCATTTGTTGCATTATTACATATTTTGTTATTTCAGTTTTAAGTAGGAAGCCATAGCAAAGAACTCTCTATTAACTGGGAGTAATGAAAAACCCAGTTATTGGGGATGAGGCCATGGATGGCCTCAGCTTGCAGATAAAACATAAAATAGGTAGCAAAAAAAAAAAAAAGAAAAACACAAATAAACAGAGAAAGTGATGGATTTCCAGCTCACAGCGATTTACACTTCTTTGAAAATGGACTTGGTGTACAGGATGGGTCATCAGCAGCCATGCCTATGCTACATAATCCCAAACTTCTTGGCATGTGAGGATAGGTAACTGACCCAAGATGAGCTATTTGAATCTTCTCAGTGACGTATTTGAAACATGAATGTAGAAAAATAGAATCTGGAAGTCATGGGAATTGAATCATATTAATGGCAGTGCCTGGTGATAGACTAAGCATCTGCTTAAAGTATCATCAAAACAGAGGTATTAAAAAATGGCAAAATTTGTGATATTACACATCAAAATCAATAACATTAAATCTTTGAAATTTTTATATTTCTAAAAAACAAGGTAGTAATATGAAAAATGAGAACTTCACTGAGCCTCCTTATGTTAAATCATATACAGGGGGACCAGCACCCTAAATTTTTCAGAGCTTAGTTCTTATAAAATTTCAGTCACTCCTTTCACTTGGGTCCCCACCACCACCTTGATCCCTCCCCTTCCTGATATATTATGGTGTTAGGACCACAAGCATGAGTTCCTCCTTAATGTCGCTCTGTACCTGACCTTTGCTTCTTTCAGGGGAGAGTTCTGGCAGTGATAAGAAATACTCTGAAGCGGTTCATACTGTTTGTTAGAATGGGTAGCCCTACACTCCAATTAATATAACTTGGAATCTCTTGTTTATTCTGTGACTCTACACATCTACCTGATGTGTGTAATTGTTGCTGATTTTTAGTCATTTTATTTTCCATGCTTAATCCACAAGTTATTTAATTTTTCTCCCTTCATTCCTGGTACTCTACCTCGACCACAAATCCATATTCAAAAGCCAGCCATTTTAACTCTGGGATAAGAAGCAAGATAGGTAACTAAGTTAGAATGGGAAGTGTAGAAAAGCAATAATCCTATTTAATCCCACCTGTTCTATCTAAGGAAACCCTGGTGGCATAGTGGTTAAGTGCTACGGCTGCTAACCAAAGGGTCGGCAGTTCAAATCTGCCAGGCACTCCTTGGAAACTCCATGGGACAGTTCTACTCTGTCCTATAGGGTTGCTATGAGTCGGAATTGACTCGATGGAACTGGGTTTGTTTTGGTTTGGTTCTATCTAAGCAACTGTACATTACCTGTCCAAAAGTTAAATCCTATTCTATGAAGAGCTGTTTGCCCTCCTTGGAATCTGGACGGTCACATTTAATTTTCAGTAACCCCATTTGCACACATTTGAAGGTTAGAGAGTTTCTTATATTGTCCTAATCATGATACTGTGGAAATACACTACAAATTATCCTAAATAATTGTTGTCTTTCTCTTTCTCCCTAGAAAACATCTTCCTGCTGCTAACAATGCAAACCACCCCTGAATTATAGCTTCAAGTACTTTAGGTAATACCAATAACTTCAGGGTCAGTAGAGCTTGTGGAGCATAGCCTTGTTAATCAGTCAAAATGATTTCATGTGTTTTCTTAGAAGCATAAGAAAAGGGCAAAGGATTTATGGGTGGTATCATTTTATGTGCCACTGTGGTGTACAATATTGTCATCATGTATTAAAACTAGCAATGGTCTTTATTGATTTTAATCTTAGTCATACCCACCTCACTGTCCCCTGTGCACCCCCATAAAGAGATAAAAGAAATCTGAAGTCATTTTATATGGTGACTTAAAATACTTTTAGTCATTATAAGTTTTTTAATGCTTTCATAGCCAACCAAGATAAAGTGTCACTTCTCATTGATCATATGTCTTTCTCACTAAAATTCCAACTAGAAACATTTAAGGCTATTGAAATAAGAACATTTGAAAGGTGGGGCTTCTTATAAATAGCCAGCACTGAAGAGACTTATTTGCCTCATTTTTCCAGGAGTATTTTGTTTGTGTAATTTTATTCAAGAGGGAGCTTACATTTTATATGGTGATTCATTCACATATCAGAAATTCAATAAAAATCCCATAGCCAAGAAGACAGACTTACAGCAAAGGACCAAGGGAAGGATAAGCTTAAATTGAAATATGTCAGTGTAGATCAGATGCCCCTCCATCACCCTCTGTGCGAGCCAGATTTTCTTCTCCAATTGAGTTATTTTAGGAAAGGAGAAAGTTAGGCCCTCATCCACAGTTGTCTCAGTGTGAAAGGAAAACATTCATTTGTTTATTTAAATGATCAATCATTTGTTATTTCACTCTTTCAACATCTAGCTAACAAACATTCATGAAGTAACATCTATATGGCAGCTGTGGTGCTAGAGTAAGGTGTTAGAGGCTCCATTTCCAAGGTTTTCATAGTCTACTGTGGAGAACAGAAACAAATAATGGCAACATTAGTAGTATATGTAAACCACTAGTAAGGCAGAGGAGGGAGTGGTCACCTCTGTTGGTAATGGGAGAATGGCCTCTGGGTTAGGTTTTACAGAGGAGTCTTCCCAGGAACTTTATCTTAGTTATTGTAGCAGCCTTGGTACCTAGCATAGTGTTTCATATATAGCTGGCAGTTGTAGTCAGCACAAATTATGGCAGGTTCCTTTCTGGCACTGATCCCCCTAATAGCCACATCATGCATTTCTCCTATCTCCTATTTTCTTCCTTAGCTGATTGATTGAAATGTATAGACATTTGAACCTACTGGGATAATCAGAAAACCTTATCTACTACCCACTGAGCCTGGTCCAGGTAGAAGCACATAGCCTAAGCCAGAAAAATTGTTATTCCCTATTATTCATTCATTTGTTTATTTTAATTGGAATAAGAGATCCTTTTCTTTCAGGTTACTCACAGTCCATACCCAGCACCAAGCACAGTGAGAAATATTTAGTAGGTTCTTAAATATGTATTTGTTGAAAACATGAATGTATGGTGTGGAACTGTTACAGTGTAAATCTGAGACTTCCAGTAATTAGGTCCCCACCTCATGGAAAATTACTTTCTAGGAAAAGAATGATGAGAAGTAGAGAAAAAGCCTGATGAAGGATAGAGAGAGAGAGTCCCAAAGTAATTTAGGACCCTGTTCTACCTTCCCTGAAGCCCTGATGACACAGTGGTTAAGAGCTAACCAAGAGGTCTGCAGTTCGAATCCACCAGCCACTTCTTGGAAATCCTATGGGGCAGTTCTGCTCCATCCTATAGGATGGCTATGAGTTGGAATCGACTCAAATGGATTAGTTTTTGGTTTTACCATTCCTAACACCAACTCTGGTGGTGTAGTGGTTAAGTGCTATGGCTGCTAGCCAAGGGGGTTGCAGTTCAAATCCACCAGACACTTCTTGGAAAATCTATGGGGTAGTTCTACTCTGTCCTATAGGGTCACTATGAGTTGGAACCAACGGGATGGCAAAAGGCTTTTTTTTTTTTAACACCAACTCAACTTCTCCCCTACCCCACTAAATGTTTCGGTGAAATAATTCAAGTTACTGGCAGCTGGGAGAGTCCTGACACATTATTTAATAATTACTTGTTGAAAGACTGTATGACTGATGAGTGGATGGATGAGCAAATGAATGAAACAATTCTCTGCAGAGGGAATAGCAAGCCCAAACCAAGAAGATGTGTCAAAGCATGGCAGGCTCAGTATGGTCTTTTGGTCCACAGCATCTGTCATGGATTGAATTGTGTCCCCCCAGGAATATATGTCAACATGGTTAGGCCATGATTCCCAGTAATATGTAGTTGTCTTCCATTTTGTGATTGTAATTTTATGTTAAGAGGATTAGGGTGGGCTTCTTCCTGATCCAAGGTGAAGTTTTCCTGGGATATGGTCTGTACCACCTTTTATCTCTCAAAAGGTAAAAGGAAAGGGAAGCAAGCAGAGAGCTGGGGATCTCAAACGACCGAGAAAGCAGCACCAGTAGCAGAGCGCGTCCTTTGGGCCTGGGGTCCTCGACCAGGGGAAGATTGAGGACAAGGACCTTCTTCCAGAGCTGACAGAGAGAGAAAGCCTTCCCCTGGAGCTGACACCTTGAATTTGGACTTTTTAGCCTACCTTACTGGGAAGAAATAAATTTCTCTTTGTTAAAGCCATCCACTTGTGGTATTTCTGTTATGGCAGCACTAGATGACTAAGAGAGAATTTGGTACTGAGAGAGTGGGGTGCTGTCTAACAGATACCAAAAATGTGGAAGCAGTTTGAAACTGAATGGATAGAGTTGCAACAGTGGCAGAGGACCGGTGCAGTTGAGAACCTGCAGAGGCAGAGAAGTGGCAACAGCAGAGAACCAGAAGCAGCAGAACCAGAAGACCAGTGCAAGATGGTGCTGGAGCCGACCCTTGGAGCGAGAGAGCTGAGTGCCTGTGCGCCTAAGGCTTCCTGGTGGAGTGGGGTGCCTCCAGGCACTTATCAGTAGAACTACAGAGCTTTGGAACACTTGCCCCAGCAGGGCAGATGCGGGTATGAAACCTGAGGAGCCAAGCGGCCAAGAAACCAGGAAACAGAAGCTGAAGAGACAAGGAACACAAGAAGCTGAGCTACCTTAGTTTCACAAGGCATGGTCATGACCTCAAGGATTTCAAAGGGTGGATCCATGGCCTCTGGTGTTTCTAAGGGTGGAGTTCCCACTCAGATGGACTAGGAGAATTGTGCTCCTAAAGCCAAGGGAGTGGAGTTGCTGTCCCAGTGGGTCTAGAAGGCAGAGCTGATGCCCAGGGCCAAGGGGCCTCCACTCAGAATCCGGAAAATGCGGCAAATACCTAGAGTCTGGAGGGCAGAGCTATTGTACAAACTGTCTCAGGAAGAGGATTATTTTCAAAGCTTTGAGGACTAATCTAATGTGCTCCGCTGACTTGCTTGGTACCTGTTATCCCTTTTTCTCCTCCAGTTTCTCCCATTTGTAATGGAAATGTCTAGCTTGTGCCTGTTCTGCCAATCTACCCTTGGAAGCGGATAACTTGTACTCTAGATTTCACAAATGAAGAAGAATTTTTGGATTTTGAACTTGGAGTTAAGACTTTTGCTATGCTATGATGGGGTGAATATGTTTTACACGTTTCAAGGACATGATTTTTTGGGGTCCAAAGGGTGGCATGTCATGGATATTTTGTCTCCCCAGAAATATGTGTCAACTTGGTTAGGCCGTGATTCCCAGTATTGTGTGGTTGTTTTCCATTTTGTGATTGTAATTTTATGTTGAGAGGATTAGGGCGGGGTTGTAAAACCACCCTTACTCAGGTCACTTCCCTGATCCAAGGTGAAGAGAGTTTTCCTGAGGTGTGGCGTGTACCACATTTTATCTCTCCAAAGATAAAAGGAAAGAAAAGCAAGCAGAGAGCTGGGGACCTCATACAACCAAGAAAGCAGCACCAGTAGCAGAGCGCGTCCTTTGGGCCCGGGGTCCCTGTGCCTGAGAAGGTCCTCGACCATGGGAAGATTGAGGACAAGGACCTTCTTCCAGAGCCGACAAAGAGAGAAAGCCTTCCTCTGGAGCTGACACCTTGAATTTGGACTTTTAGCCTACTTTACTGTGAGGAAATAAATTTCTCTTTGTTAAAGCCATCTGCTTGTAGTATTTCTGTTATGACAGCACTAGGTGACTAAGACAGCATCCATTCCCAAACCTTTAATTTTTTTTTTTTTAATGTATGTGTATTGCAGGGGCCAGAAAACCATAAACATTTCCCAAACTCCCTCAAAGCTAGAAGTGTGGCTGTGAATGATTTTTGGTCAACATATGTATGGATGTGAGGCTGGAAAGGTTGAAGTTAGGTTTGGCATATTCTTGCTTCTGAAGGTCTGGGCAATTCAGGTTGGGGAATGCTATGAATTCCGGAGCCTGGTGAGAAGCTTTATGGGTCTGAGAGAAAGCTGTGGCAATGGTGGGCTTAGTAGCAGCTTCCTCACTCTGGCTCACAGTTTAAAGTGGCACATCTTTAAAATTCCATAGTCCAGTGGGGTTTGCCTGAATTCTCTTTCTCTAGTCCTTCCAACAGTGCTGTAAGCATGGAGTCCCACATATTCCCTTCCTGCTGAAAACACCTAAAAACTTTCTGTTGCCTGCACTGAACCCTGACTGGTATATGTGGTATATGCAGGGGCTTAGAAATAGGTAAATGTTGTTCTAATGCAGATTTTCTTAATGGGAGGAGGATGATTATGTTGTTCAGGGAACATTTGGCAATGTCCGCAGACTTATTTATTTATATTGACATTTTGAGTTGTTAGTGACATTTGGCTGCTGACCAAAAGGTCAGCAGTTCAAATCCATCAGCTACTCCTTGGAAACCCTATGGGGCAGTTCTACTCTGTCCTATGGGGGCTATGAGTTGGAATTAACTCAGTGGGTGAGCAACATTTCTGGCCTCTACCTGTTAAATGAAACTAAACCAAAAATAAATAAATAAATAAACCCATTGCTGTCAAGTCCATTCTGACTCATAGGGACCTGTAGGACAAAGTAGAACAGCCCCATAGGTTTTCAAGGCTATAACCTTTACGGAAGCAGACCGCCACACCTTTCTTTCACGGAGTGGCTGGTGGGTTGGAGCTGCAGACCTGTCAGTTAGTAGCTGATCACGTAACCACTGCAGTACAAGGGCTCCTTAGAGATGCTGCGAAACATCCATGCTGTTGTCGTTATTAGGTGCCATTGAGTTGATTCTGACTCATAGCGACCGTGTGTACAACAGAACAAAATACTGCCATGTCCTGTGCCATCCTCATAATTGTTGCTGTGTTTCAGCCCATTGTTGCAGCCAGTGTGTCAATCCATCTCGTTGAGGGTCTTCCTCTTTTTCACGGATCCTCTGCTTTACCAAGCATGATGTCCTTCTCCAGGGACTGGTCCCCCCGATAACATGTCCAAAGTATTGAGATGAAGTCTCGCCACCCTTGCTTCTAATGAGGATTCTGGCTATACTTCTTCTAAGACAGATTTTTTTGTTCTTCTGGCAGTCCATGGTATAGTCAATATTCTTTGCCAAGCCATTATTCAAAGGCATCAGTTCTTCAGTCTTCCTTATTTGTTGTCCAGCTTTCACATACATATGAGGCAATTGAAAACACTATAGCTTGATGTTTATAGCATCCTATAATGCACATGAAAAGCTGGGGCAGAAAAAATTATCCAACCCAAATGTCAATAATGGAGAGGTTGAAGAAATCTGTGTTAATGGAAGTTTTGAAGGGATTGTGAGTGGAAGGTTATACTCTTTATGAAGGCAAGACCAGATCATGAAGTCTTGTATGGTATTCAAAAGTATGGACAGTTGTCTCTGTCATCTCCCTATTGGTCTTTTACCACGTTAGGGAAGCCTAGGATTCTAAATTCTGGATTTTAATTTATAAAAATGAAAAGATTGCAGTATCCTTAATTTTCACTATAAATGGAGACTAGTTCCTAAGGCTTTCCCAACATGAGGAACAGCAACATCCACTGATCTTAGTGAAAATTGCTTGTAGGTATTACATTGTCACAAAGATCTCCACTCCAAAGGATCTATACAGAGAGTTAAGGCATACCACCTCTGCGGTCATTTTTACCATGCAATATACACAGTTATTAAGCAGTCTAAGAAAGGACACTAATTTAAACTCTTAACTTGGCTACCATTCACCTGAAAAATCAGGTGGTTTAAATCACACTAAACAATGAAAGCAACAAGAAGAAGATAACATAAAATGTCTTCTGTATACTTAACTCCAGTTTCAATATTTTTCTATTAAACATAAATGGGCAAATCTTGAAGAGATTTGGGACCGTCCTGATTGTTTGCCATGAAAATCATTAAAGGGTTAAAAAAGGGCTCCTATTTGATTATCTATAATCTCTGATCCTAGAAAGTGGAATGCAGAATGACGCCTGCAGAATGAGAGACAGGACGGCTGGGATCAAGA
Source organism: Elephas maximus indicus (assembly GCF_024166365.1). Lineage (NCBI taxonomy): Eukaryota > Metazoa > Chordata > Mammalia > Proboscidea > Elephantidae > Elephas > Elephas maximus. The sequence goes on from NC_064821.1 coordinate 144,830,373, forward strand.
GATTTGAGAAGCTACGAACAAAAAAATAATAAAAATTAAAACACATCAAAAGTGAAACTTCAAATATTCATTTTGAGTGACTGAGATCACAGTGCTTTCTGTGTGGTGCAGATGGCTCAGGAATTGAGGAAAACAAAGCTCTAATTTCTGCATCCTCATAGCTGCTCAGCCATAATAGCTGGGGACCCAAAACTCCAGAGCTTTGAGATGATTCAGCTAGATCCCTTTACCTGCCAAATTCCATCAGATCTATGGAGCCTTCATTATAGTAACAACGGTAAATGGAGAGTAGGAGATGTGTGCTCTCAATGCTTTAATGGCCACATCGATGGTATTTATCACTGGAAAATGACTTTTTAATTACAATATTGGGTTGATTTATATTGAGAAAAATGTTTTTGATTGAGGAAAAGAAGGGAGATGCAAAAATTCCTTAGAAAGCCTGATCTAAAAAAATTTTAAATTAAAAGAATTAAGCAAATGGAAAACTGCACGTTTTAATCAAGCAGAAATTGTTAACTGATTACAGGGAATGGTCTGAGATGTTTCATGTTTAGAAGCAACCTGTTTCTTTGTTAGATACAGGGGTCTGACCTCATCACTCAGAGCTTATTCTCTGCATAATGGCTTGGAGAAAAGAAAGCACCAACCAACATCATCTTTCTGCCTGTCATACTGTCAAGGGAGAGCTAATACTCATATAGTATAATAAAGAAAAGTATTCAACTGCATCTTTTCACATTCAAAAATAACACACAAAATGGAATCTGGAATAAAAAGCCAACACTCTTTTTTTTTTTTTTGGTAACAGCAAATGATTTTACCATTTACTATGTGTCAGAATAATAGGCCAGATTTTCCATCCAACAGGCACTTACTTTCCTGAGTGCCTACTATGTGCCATGTACTGTCAGATGCTCCAGAAGAACATGGAAGTCAGTAACAGAGTGTCTTTATTCTAAATCTAGTAGATAAAATAAGCTACAATAAAGTAAAACTCCTGTATGATATACATATAAGAGTTTCAAACAAATATCCGAAACAATATCACTGCTGGCTGGAAGGTATCAGGGAGGGTATGATGGAGAGTGTAGTGTGAAAGGAATTCTGAAGAACTGGAAGAATCTGATGTGACAAAAATGAAAGAACTTTTTTTAAGAAGACATCAGTATTGACAAGGAAATAGAAGTTGGAAAGCAGATGGGCAAGTGCACAAATGAGTACACAGGCCAGTTTGGCCGGAAACAATGGAACACGTAGGGGACTCATAGAAAATGTGTATAACCAGTTGCCATTGAGTTGATTCTGACTCATGGTCACCCCATGTGTGTCAGAGTAGAACTGTGCTCCATAGGATTTTCAGTGGCTGATTTTTCTAGATTGCTGAGCCTTTCTTCTGAGGCACCTCGAGTAGACTAGAACCTCCAAACTTTTGGTTGGTAGTAAAGCACTTAACTGTTTGCACCACCCAAAAATATGTGTAGAAGGGTTAAATCAGAAACACATGGACTTCTAGACATATAGCAGACCTTAAGAATTCTGTAGTTTAACTGCTTTGTTCTATAGTTGAGAAAACAAAGGCTCAGGAATATAAAATTACTTATCCAAGTTGGTATAGCATGTTGCAGGATAAACTGGATGGATTTGTTTGTTTGTTTTGTTTTGTTCTTTTAACATGTGGTAAAAAAATTTATATTTAGAATCAGCTAGCCTGGACTCAGTTTAAGTGATTCCAATTTTGTTGGCAACAGCCAACAACAGGCATTATAGTCAGGAACCAGTTGAACTTATGCCTTCTTCTCTCCATCAGGTCCAATCAAGGTGTTGACCTTGGCCACATCCATGTCATAGAGCTTCTTCACAGCCTGTATCATCTGGTGTTTGTTGGCTTTGACATCCACAATGAACACAAGTGTGTTGTTATCTTTGATCTTCATAGTCGACTCAGTGGTTGCGGAACTTGATGAGGGCACAGTGATCAAGGTTATTTCTCCTGGGACACTATTCCCTGTAGGGGTGGATTAACCAGTAAACAAGGTACACACAGGCTTACGGTAAGCAAGGTACACAGGGGCTTACTTGTGTTTACTTACTAATCTATAGTGCACAATTTCATATGGTTTCACCATATTTTGATTCTTCACTTTTGGTGTCATCCTCATAAAAAGGGACTTGGGTGTTCTTAAATGCCAAGACTAGCAGTTTGTACTAATTACTTAATTTGGTAAACCTTAAATAAACAGTAAGACCTTTAAGAATGGAAATAATATCATTGAGAATGAATTTTGGGAAACGAAAAGGAGAGCAGAAGGAACATTTTGTAAAGGTATAGAGAACAGGTTAGTTTTAACACAGGATTTGTCTTCTGAAGCTCAACTAAGCCTACCAAAAACCAAACCCGTTGCCGTCAAGTCAATTCTGACTCATAGTGACTTTACGGGACAGAGTAGAGCTGCCCCATAGGGTTTCCAAGGAGCAGCTGGTGGATTGAAACTGCCGATGTTTTGGTTAGCAACCGAGCTCTTAACCACTGTGTCGCTAAGCCTGCACACAGACATAAAAGTCATCTCTCGCGTACTTCATTGTCTGCTTTAAACATAGCTGTGAGAATGTCCGTTGATAAACTTGGAGAAATCTAAGGCATCTAGATAGAAGGTGTATAGTCTGGTAGGACATAAAAGGTTTTTTCCTTTGCTTTGCTTAGGTTTGGCCTGCCTTTAGCAATTCCTGATTCAGCCATCAACATATAAAAACCTTTGGTAACCAAATCACCAAAAAGGTCTGAAAGAACTCTAACATTTATTAAAACAATCAGATTTCATAAGCTGTAAGTTTGGGGAATAGAAAATATTTTTACTCTAATTTAAAAAGTAATCTCCATCTTGAATTCAATTTTTCTCCAAAGCTTAATAATACACACGTTATATATCTACAAATACACAAAATATATGCAATTTGTCAGTAATTTAAATAGCAATTAGAGAAATATATTGTCAAATTTGAATTAGACCCAAATTAAAACTGGAACATGAAAATGATTTTAGTCCCAGGTCAAAATTGTGCTCAAGCACAATTTAATATCTATTTTGATGTTATTGCCTTATTTCTCTGGCCTTTGACAATAGCAAAAAAACCAATGCTTCATGTGTACACTTTCCCCTTCTAAGCCCCATGCACATAACAAATTCAATTACTGTCTTGCTTCTCTTTTGAAGCTTCAATATTCTAAAGAAATATACTAATGAACATTTGTTTTAGGTATAACTGAAATTAAAATTAAAAAGGTTTGTAAAACTTTTAGATCATGATTTCAGTAAGGAATCTTGAGACTAGAATAAAAGTATTCATCACTCTAATAATAGATGTCACTTATTAAGTGCTTACTATAATAAGTGCTTTACTTGAATGATCTCACTTTGTCCTTAAAACAATCTTGTGAAGTACATACTGTTATTACCTTTTCCAAAAGACTTATGACTTGTCTAAAGTCATACATATTGTAACCTGTATGTTCCCTCTAAACCATCAATAAAGCTCGTGTTCTGTCTAAACCATCAACACACTGCCTCTAATCTAAAGGATAGCAATCAGGGGTGGTTCCATTGTAAGGAGAAGAAACACACTCAAGATAATGCAGGTTGTTGTTGTTGCCAGGTTCCAACTCACAGTGACCTTAAGTACAACAGAACGAAACACTGCCAGGTCCTGTGCCATCCTCACAATCATTGTTATGCTTGAGTCCATTGTTGTAGCCACTGTGTCAATGAAATATTCAAGATAGCTCAGGTAGAGGGGCTTTAATGGAAAGAGTTGAAGAAATGTCATGGAAAGCTCCAATGGTGAGAAAGATCACTGAATGTTAAAGAATGAAAAAGGTGTACTGTGTCTGGAACGTAGAGGGGAAGAGGTACAGGTGAAAAGCCTGCAGAGCTAGCCAGTGGTCACATGGTAGATGGCCTTGTCAGATATTCAGAACATGCATTCGGGAGGAGATAGGCACAAAGCATGGTGATTACAATTAACACTGCACTAGGCATTGTGGATATACGGATAATTAAAATACATTTCATAACTTGAAGGACCTTGCATGCTAATGTGTCCGAAGAAAATAATTGAAGCTCCTATGTGGTGCCATTTTGCATGAGAGAGAAGGGAAAGCAAACTAACCTTTATTAAGCATCCATCACATGTCAAACGCTGTGCTAGATGCTTCTCTGTATTGTTATCACACGCTTCTAAGCATTTTTTTTTTCCTAATATGAGAAGGAAAATGATCTCAGAATTGTCGAGTAGCTTGCCCAAGGCACATGGTTACTAAGCCCAAGCTCTTTCTACCTATCTATGGTGCTTCCTTTTCAAATACCCAAACCGTACCAGGTTTTAGATCTAATAAGATAAGGACTAAAAAGTGATGACTGAGTTTAGCAACAAGGAATTCATTGGTGACCCTGGAGAGAGCAGTTTAATAAAGTGAAGGAAGATGCTCGTGGACCAGATAACGGAGATCAAAAACCAGAAAACCAAACCCACTGAAGTCGAGCCAATTTCAATTCATAGCAATCCTATACAGTGGTTGGAAAAAAGTGTCATTTTTGGGGAAGGGATTGTTTTAGTCCTTATTTTATTAGCTTTATCTACAGCAATTAACACTTAACCTCATCTTCCTTTGTAAAAGCATTTTCTTTCTTTGACCGTTCTCTTTCTTATGCCCCCAGAATCTGAAGACTCCTCTTTTGCTGTTGATACTTCAGATGTTAGTGATCTAGGGTACCCTGAAGCCATGGTCCAATAATGTGATTTAAACAAGCCCTATATGAGATCTTATTTCATCTTTCCGGTAATATTTTGAGGCAGATATCATTGTCTCTGTTTTATGAGTGATAAAATCTCAGAGGAAGTAGCTTAGCTGCCTAAGGTCACACAGCTAGTAAGTGATAAGTATAGGATTCGGACAAGGTCAGTTTGACACTCTGAAAGTCTGTATTTGCTTTCTGGCACAACAAAGTTTTAGGAACTCATAAAGTATGTGATTATACATGGGCCACTTAATTTGGGATTTTCAGAACACAGGCTAGCCACTACCCTCTCCATTTCAACTACGTAAGTCATGGTAGCGTGGCCCTCAATTGACAGATCCATGGGCACTGGAGGAAGGCAGAACGTTGAATTTCTGCTCAAGTTAGCTCTGAAAATAGCTCACATTTACAGATATTAAATCGAGAGGTGGACAACCCAAATTTAAATAGCCAGCAGTAAGTCCCCACATAAAAGCTTAGACTGGCTTCCAGACCCCTGCAAATCCCTAACTCTTAAAAGGAGAACAAAACAAAAGACACAGATACGCTCACTGCTTGACTGTTGAATCTAGATACCATGTATAAATCTGCCACATGTTGTAAATCTGAGCATAAACTGTTGAAAATCAATTACACTTGAAGACAAAAATTACCAGTCCGTCAAAATGTTAGGCTAGCCTTTCTCAGCAACTCCATGATAATAAATGAATTAAAACCCAAACTATTAACTCCCTGGGTCATGTGTACTCATGGTGCTGAAAACGATACCTCCTCTGACCCCTGCATTCTTCCCACACTTACTACTTTTGCTTTTTAAAGGTGTAAGGCAGTAACTGAAATAGTACATGGTGTACAAGTGGGTTTCTACAAGAGGCTGTTTTAGAAGCTTTATCTTTTTTTTTTCTTCTTGCCTTTCTTGGTTTCTGTAATAGTGATTGGAATAAACAGGGAGACTTTTCAGTGATAGAATTAAGACCTCTCTTCAGAGTTTTTTTTTTTTTTTTCCAGAGTAAATCCTTCTTTACTTTGCCTCCTTTCAAGTGCATGAGAAGAGCTGCTAGACACGTTTATTTAATCACTTGGAATACATCATGTTAACTCAGGGAAGAAGCAAAGTGCCTGAAAAGCCAGGATAAACTGCGCATAACTTTTTTTTCCCCTCACAAAATCTGCTTCCAATAAAAACCATCTTTACTGCCTGAGGCTAATGTGTAAGTTAGTGAGAGATTATGGTCTGGTTTTTATAGCATTTTATGTCGTATTTGACAATCCATAGGGACCTTGCCTGTTAGTCCTTTACAAATATGAAATGTAATTTTAAATTTCACTTCATCATGGTAATAGGCTATATAAGCTTTCTCTCTAAAGCCCGCAGACCATCCTGTCACCTTAGGGAGCCTCAAACAACCTGACTTAATCACCTCTTGGTGACTCGCTGCACCCTGCCCACTCTTTTGAAAATATATAAATCCTAATTATTTTTAAAGCCCTTTTCTAGAATATGAGGTTTATTTATTTTTTGTGCTCGCGCGCGTGCATGCACACACACGCGCGCGCACACACACACACACAGGCTAAGCACACAAAGAAAAACCAAATAGGTAGAAAGACATTCTTTGTCACTGAAGAATTGAATTTCTTTCATGTTTTCTCCCCTGTATTGCTCCTTTATGCATGTGGTAAATTCTCTTCAACAGAGTAGTTTGCCTCAGGCAGGCAGCCGATAGCCATGTCCCTAATGGGGGAAATAAATAGTGACAATTACTTACCTGTGTGATGCTAAGGTATATACAGTGCAGCCACTGGGGCACACCACCATCCCAAGCAGTAAATTGACCAGTTGATAGATAGATGAAACTATTTTTTGTTGACATTTTCTAGGTGGGTGGCGAGAACTCAGAGAAACTAAGCATGTTGCTCAAGATCTCAAAGCCAATTCTTGGCAATAGTTGACATTGGGCCTTCTGGTATTTACATAGTTAACTTGTCTATCCACTACACCTCACTACCGTAAAAAATGTTAAGTAACTTCCATACCTCCTAAACAGGAAAAATCTTGTCTCTTTTGGGGTTATACCAGAACATGGTTATTGCTATCTACTAGTTAATGCTAAGTTATCTGCTTTTTCTTCCTCTGTGATCCTCTAGGCTAGGCACTGCCATGATACTTTCCCTATAGGCGCTTAACACTAAGAAGAGATACGTCCCTTGCAACTCTTACTGTTCCCAGCCAAGGATCTGGAATTGTGGTGGTCTCAGGCTGGATTACTCCCAGGGGCCCTATGGACTTCACAGCCCAATCCTGAAGCTCAGACAAGCTATTTTAGGGATAGACCATGTTATGTCATCTTGAAACCGGGGTTGCTAGTCCAATATTTGCTCCCTCTAACACCTTGGTTTCCTGGGCTACATACTCTATCATTTACCAATTTACAGATTGCACCATTAGAATCCTACCCCAGCTAGTCAATCTAAGTTTCAGAGTGTCAATGCCTCCAAACCCATCATGAGCTATTGCAAAGTTTCAACAACAGAATTCTAAAATACACCTAATAGGCTGATGGAAGGAATTCTCTCTGTCTCTTCTTTTTAAATTTGCTGCTTTAACTGTGAACGCATTATAACATACAGCTGAATACTTTGGTTAAGATAATTACATATGGCAAGACAGAAAAACTTTTTGGAAAAAAAAAAAAAACAACACTCTCTTGAATATGTGCCTGAATTCATTTACAACTGTTGGTGCTTTAAACACTTCAGGCAGAATAAGTGGATGGCACTAAACAGCTTAGCTGCAATTATTATGGAATGTCTGAGGTATAATTTCCCCTGCGGTTTTGTTAGGCGTACAAAATTCATAATTCTGATTTGTGGCAGGTACTTATTACCCATCACAGGTGGGGATATGCAAATATTATTCTAGTAGGGGTGAACAGCCTTTATTTCAGTATTCAGCTATTAACGAGATTTGTGAGTCTGGTACTCTGGGGCCATTTAATTAATTAGATGGTACAGATAAAATATAAATTGTTTTGTAGGCTATACAATTCCCGTTCTAGGAAGTGTAAAACTGAGGCTAAATGAACTTAGTAAAGATTGATTTGTTGTTGTTTTTTCTCTAGCTCCCAGTAAATGTAAATCCTGCTCATTATTTTACTGTATTAATTCCACTCAAAATCCTCATATTCTGAGTTTCATTAAAACACATGTTATGTATTTGACTATTTTGTTAAGTGACTTTATCACTTACTCTTCATGTCTGGGGCTCTAAGCATGCTCTGTATGTGGAAAGAATGTATCTATAGTGGATCTTTCATAATTTTTTCCTGTTCTGGAGTAGGGAATTCTTTGCTAATTTATAACATCATGTATGTAGAAAGAACATCTGCTGTGATAAAGCTTAAGAAATTACATGATATTTAATAAGAGATTTTTGGGGGATCAATCAAGAAATAATCTAACCTATATTTTTATATAACTACCTGCACATAGAATATTTCCCATGCATTTTGTACCTCAGGGAGGTGAGAGGTAAAAGTTTATACAATCAATAGTAAAATAAGTTTAAATTTTATTTTGCCTTTGAATGCTTGGCACTGAATGCCTAGAAGTGTTATAATGAGAAATATTCTGAGACTTACGCTGACATGTGGGAAAGAGCGCTGTGGTTGATTGGTGATGTCTGGCATGGGCATGTCATTACAGAGTGGTGCTGTTTGTGCTAGATATTTGCCAACCATGATTTATATCCTTTATGACAACTCAATTAAAAGCCTTTAATCATATTGCTGATTACCATTAAATTGACAATTAAAAACAAAAATGTAAATATTTCATTTCACTCAGAAGTTATTTGATTGAAAGCACTATGTATATAATAGTTCCATCTTCCAGTAAAATATTTGGAAACATTTGCTTCAATTTTTATTTTGAAACTAGAAAATAATTATGTGATTAAATAACTAAACATTTGTTCTGAGTTAAAGCTGTATTTACCTTAAATTTTACTTTGGAGTGAACTACTAATTTCTTTCTTCTGGCCTTCAAACCTCCATCTAAAATTGAAAGTTTCACTTACCATAATCGTTTTTCTCTTCTCTGAGCACTGTTTTCTGACTTCTGCCAGCCTCTCTGCACTCCTCACCTCTTTTGATATCTTAATGAAAATCAAGTGTATTTCTCAAAAAAAAAACATACTTCTAGCACCTGGGCAAAAGAAAGGAGGGGGAAATAAGAAAATGCAAGAACTGTAGAACAATTTTCTGAAAGGATTTAATAACCACATTTAAAATAATTGCAAAAGCAGAGCCCACACAACATGCTGACAACCTCGAATCCAAAGCAAAATACTCCAGTGTGCAGACCTGAGAGCTCAGTGTTCCAGGTAGGCTTTTGGAAAATATGTTTTCAAGCATCTTCTGTTAATCTTGATAAAAAGCCAGGAAGAAATAAACTTCATCAATTTAAAAAGAGATTTGTAAGGTGTTACAACCATATACTGTACATCTCCAAGGGAACAAATTAAATGAAGGGTGATAATTACTCAGATTCAAAACATGTTATAGAAACCAAGATAAAATTAAACAATTTGAAAAATATTATTAGCAGAAAAATATGCAAATTAACAGGATAATTACATGATAAAAAGGTTGGTCAAGACAATACTATAAGATATTTAAGTGGTTTATACAGATAATAAATGAGATGCCCTATTAATGGTGTGTTTTTTGAATTTTCAAAATTTCATAGCTAAATTGCTTGTAAAGAAATGTAGATTACAATCGTGGGAATAATTTAGGGTATATTACTTATCCTAATCTGATAAATATGTTATACTTGTCAATAGGAAAATAGAAAAGACAAAGATGGAACAAATACTCACAATATTAATGTTAAGATTAGTTGTTGCTTTTTTTCTATTATACTCCTGAAATATTTCAGAGATATACATAACATTCTTATTATGTAATTTTCTCCAAAATTTCAGGTCTTGGTAGCAAAAGCACTCAACAGCTTTGCAGTACAAGTAAAGGAAGAACCACTTTCATTTCAGTTTTTGGAGAATATTGAGTGAACATATCAAAGGCATTTGATGTGTGGCTAGGAGATATTAAAGAGATGATCAGTGATGGCAGGACTTTTGTGTGGAGATCAGGATATGAACTTACCTTACTGAGTTCAAAAAGGAGTTGAACTGGGTAGGAGATACAGGACTCTATACATTTGCCAAAACTCATACAACTGTACATCAAAAAGAAAAAAACGAAGTTTATTGTATTAAAGTTAAAAAAGAATAGAAAAGGCATCATCCAGAATGCTGGAGGGCAAATGACTAGGACTACATTACAAATGAATACATACCTGCATGGAAGGAGGTGGGGAAAAAAAGCACCTGACCTATGTAACTTTGGCAAATGATGTTTGACCACAAATTGTAAGGCTAAAGACAAAATGAACCACACATAAACACTGTACTATAGTCAGCTAAATTTGTTTCTCATGGAAATACAGTTTAGCAATTTTGAAAGGGCTTTACATGTAGGTTGGAGTTGAATAAGTATTAAATGGATGATGAATGATGGGTACCAGTTTTCTCACTGTTGGAGAGGGAAGTTACAGATGATTGAGAAAGGAAGGCTACAATGAACTTTGTGGTACTAGATTAGAGTTGGACACATCAGTATGAACTCATGTTTAGTTTTATATAGATACAGATGGATACGTACAGAAACAATTATTGAGATGTGTATATATATAAATTAATATGTACACATATATTATTAAGATCTGTTTGCTGAGAGATTCTGGAAGCAATATATCCCAGTAACAATAAGCTTACCCAGCACTCAGATTTTGGTTTCTAAATACTGTTCTCCAATTAAAGGAACCAGGACTCTTTGGAATAATGGCTGGTTCTAGGGCTGGAGGCAGAAAAAAATACAAGATGAGCCTGGACTAAGGATGAAATTAAGGAAGTGCTCAAAAGACAAAAGAATGGGTGCATATAAAAGGGACACAGAAGTCAACATGAAAGAGCTCCCAATGGCAAATTATGAGACATTTTGAGCAACAAAATAAATAGCATAGTACAAAATAAATATTCTTCAGTGAATACTGATATAAACAAATGATTGAAGACCACTCTTCCTTACAGAAGAATTGCAAACAATTAACCTTAATTTTCCTAAATATTAAGTCCCATTAGGAGCTGGAACTTAACCCCCGCCCCATCACCACCCACCACCTCCGCAGAGTGGGCTAGGTGTCGACTGAGCCATATTTACTAGACAGGAGAGTCATTGTTAATTGGTCATGCAAATCCATGAGTTATCTATTCTTGTCCATTTCATGTGCCAAATTGAATATGAGAGCCAGAACCTACCTGCACTTATTTTCCTGCCATTCCTGTCTGCTTCACTGCTCCATAAGTCTGCCTTTGTAGCATTAGTGTCTATAGAGAAAAAAGGACAATAATTCAGTCTTTCTTCCAGCAGAGTTGGTTGAATTTTTTTCATTATTGTTACTTTAGGAAGTTAATATATTTTTTTAATTTCACAACCTGTTATTTGTACTGTCGTATATTGTTCCAAGATTGTTGTCAGGATTTCAAAAATCTCTTTCAAGTTCTTTTATATATGAGCTGTAAGATTTCAGGGCATTTCAATCATTCTTGTGCCATGACTAATCTTAAATACTCTTGTAAGCATTTAAAATTCAAATTTATCAGTGTTAGAAGCATTTTTAGAAGCCACTTCTACCCTGGGACAGGTAGCAATAATTGAACTATACAAGGAAGTGACTAAAAACTGTGTAAGTACCTCCCCACAAAACCAAACTGAAGGTTTTCTCCGTTTTCCTCTTGTCAGATCCCAAAACACAGAGGCGTTGATGCCTCTCTAAGAATGTGCAGAGGAGCCCTGGTGGTGCAATGGTTAAGTTCTAGCTGAAAAGTTGTTGGTTTGAATCCACCAGTGGCTCCGTGAGAGTAAAGGCCTGATGATCTGTTCCCTTAATGACTACAGCCTAGGAAACCCTATAGGAGCAGTTCTACTCTGTCACATTGAGTCACTATGAGCCAGAATTGACTCCACGGCACACAACAACAACGTGAATGTGAAGAGGGGGCAATAAGAGGCAGAGTGGGCCTGGGTGGGATTAAAAAAAAATCTCATCGCTGTTAATTGCAACTCATAGTGGCCCTATAGTACCGAGTAAACTGCCCCATAGGGTTTCCAAGGCTGTAAGTCTTTACAGAAGCAGACTGCACATCTTTCTCCCACAAAGAGACTAGTGAGTTCCAACTGCTGACCTCCTGGTTAGCAGCCCGTTGTTTAACCAGTGGGTCACCAGGGTTCAGTAAGAGATAGGACAGAGGGTCAGTAAGGAAAGAGACAATAGTCTTAATTGCTGTTGTTAAAATATTTATACTTCTGCAAAGATACTACTAGGTGCCTTCCAAGACCTGACATCTGAATCTGGTAATAAGATTCAAATTTGGGCTTTAAAGGTAGTGAGAAAACCCTTTAGTGTCAAGTCTAAGTAGCTTGCTTTAATCAGACAGCCAGCTTTTGGGTAATTAGTACTGGCTCAGCTAATAATCAAATGGTTATCTGTGCCTTATTTTTCTCCTTGTATATATTGATTCCTTGTTTGTGTTTCCCTCAAGAACACAGAGGTGGAGGAAGGCAGGGAGAATAGGAGAAAAATGAAATTTAGGAAAAGATTCATACAGGCTTGCTGGCCATAATAAAATCTAATATTTATTTAAAACATTTATATAGCACATCTGAGTTCTATGTGCCATCTAAGTTCTTTATAATTATTAATTCATGTAATCTTTGTAACAGCTCAATAGATAATTGTCATTATTATCCCATTTTTCAGATGAGGAAAGAGGTACAGAGAGATTAACTCACCCAATTCACAGAGCAAGTAAGTAGCAGAGCCAGAATTTGAAGACTGTAAAGCCCACTCCTATCCTGTGCATTTTTTAGAAAGCTGGAATGAAACAGAGAATCAATAGCAAAGTGATAACCAGGGGTTGGAATCTGGCACTCTAGTTTTGTTTATCGGTCAATACCAGTTGCTATGGAGCCTATTCTGACTCAGGGAGATGCCATGAATAGAACTGGACCCCATAGGATTTTCAAAGGCTGATTTTTCAGAAGTAGATCACCAGGCCTTTCTTCCACAGTGCCTCTGGGTGGATTTGAACCTCCAATTTTTTGGTTAGTAGCCAAGGGCTTAATCATTTGTTTTACCCAGAAACTCCTTTATTAGTCAAAATATCTTGCATTTCAGTTTGCCTAGTCTTCACTACTTCCCGATGTACAACCCTGCCACTTCACATATTTATATTACCTGTCTGGCCTCTGAAAGTATTGGGGTTTTCTACAAAGAAAATGAAAGAAAAGGTTGAAATGAGAGATCAATGAAAATAGAAAATTCAGAGAGTTTAAAAATGGGGAGGGTGGAAAGGTAAGAAGCCCCGGATAAGTAAGCATTACCAAAGAAGAATATAGCAGGAGGACTCACAGCACCTGACCTCAGAAACAGCCTGGTACTGGTACAACGACAGGTACATTGACCAATGGAATAGAATTGAGAACCCAGATGTAAATCCATCCACCTATGGTCACCTGATCTTTGACAAGTGCCCAAAGTCCATCTAATGGGGAAAAGACAGTCTGTAACAAATGGTGCTGGCAAAACTGGATGTCCATCTGCGAAAAAATGAAACAGGACCCAGACCTCATACCATATACAAAAACTAACTCAAAATGGATCAAAGACCTAAATATAAAGCCAAAAACCATGAAGTTCATAGAAGAAAAAATAGGATCAACACTAGAGACTCTAATGCACAGCATTAACAAGATACAAACCACAATCAGAGGATAGGCTAGATAACTGGGATCTTCTAAAAATTAAATACTTATGCTCATCAAAAGACTTCACCAAAAGAGTTAAGAGAACCTACAGACTGGGAAAAAAACTTGGGCTATTACAAATAAGACAAAGGTCTAACTTCTAAAATCTATAAGAAAATCCAACACTTCTACAACAAAAAGACAAATAATCCAATTAAAAATGAGCAAAGGAAATGAACAGACGCTTCACCAAGGAAGACATTCAAGCAGCCAACAGACACATGATGAAATGCTCACAGTCTCTAGCCATTAGAGAAATGCAAATCAAAACCACAATGAGACACCATCTCACCCCAGCATTACTGGCACAAATCAATGAAATAGGAAATAACAGATGTTGGAGAGGCTGTGGGGAGATTGAAACTCTTATGCACTGCTTGTGGGAATCCAAAATGATACAACCATTTTGGAAAAGGATTAAGGAGCTTCCTTAGAAAGCTAGAAAATAGAAATACCATATGATCCGGCAATCCCACTCCTAAGAATATGTTCTACAGAAATAAGAGTCATCACAAATGACAAACATATGCACACCCGTGTTCACTGCAGCATTGTTCACGATAGCAAAAAGATGCAAACAACCTAGATGCCCATCAACAGATGAACAGATAAACAAACTGAGGTACAAACACACAATGGAGTATTCAACAATGACAAAGAACAGCAATGAATCTGTGCAGTGTCTCATAACATGGATGAATCTGGAAGACATTACGATGAGTGAAATAAGTCAATCACGAAAGGACAAATATTGTGTGAGACCACTACTGTAAATACTCATGAAAAGTTTTACATACAAAAAGAGACAATCTTTGATGGTTAGGAGGGAGGGGAGGGGCAGGGATGGAAAAACACCAGGTAGACAATAGATAAGTGGAAACTTTGTGAAGGGTAAGACAGTACACAATATTGGGGAAGCCAGTACAATCTGTACAAGGCAAGATTATGGTAGCTTCACAGACACATCCAAACTCCCTGAGGGACCAAATTGCAGGGCTGAGGCCTGTGGGGACCATGATCTTGGGGAATATCTAGCTCAAGTGGCATAACAGTTTATAAAGAATACGTTCTACATTCTACTTTGGTGAGAAGCATCTGAGGTCTTAAAAGCATTTGAGCAGCCATCCAGTATACTTCACTGGTCTCACTCTTTCAGGAGCAAAGAAGAATGAAGAAAACTAAAGATACAAGGGAAAGATTAGTCCAAACGACTAATAGACCACATCTACCATGACCTCCACCAGACTGAGTCCAGAACAAGAAGATGGTGCCCGGCTACCACCACTGACTGCTCAGACAGGGATCACAATAGATTGTCCTGGACAGAGCTGGAGAAAAATGTAGAGCAAAATTCCAACTCAAAAAGAAAGACCAGACTTGCTGGCCTGACAGAGACTGGAGAAATCCTTAGAGTATGGCTCCCAGACACCCTTTCAACTCAGTAATGAGGTCACTCATTCAGTAATGAGGTCACTCCTTCAGCCAAAGATTCAACAGGCCCATGTAACAAAGCAAGACTGAAGGGGTGCACCAGCTCTGGGGCAGGGACTGGATGGCCAGAGGGAGCAGGAAAGCTGGTAATGGGGAACACAGGGTTGAGAGGGGAGAGTGCTGAGATGTTGTGGGATTGTTAACCAATGTCATAGAACAATGTGTGTACTGCCTGTTTGATGAGAAACTGGTTTGTTCTGTAAATCTTCATCTAAAGTACAATTAAAAAAAAAAAATGGGGCGGGATGGAGAAAATATGGGAAAGCACATAGACATGGAGAGGATGACAGGGAAGCAACCCAGAAGGTGACCAACAACATGTCTCTATTAATAAAACATAATAGTGAAAAAAAGAGAGTAAAAATTCTTATGCAAAAAAAAACAAAAGTCTTATGTACCTTTCCCTTAAAATAAGCATGGAAAGAAGGGAGAAGGAAGCCAGGATGCACTCTGTCCTCCTCTTCTCTTGCTCAGTTTGGCCTAGTTCTATAGATACCATGGAGCACTGGTGGCACAATGGTTAACAGTTCAGCAGCTAACCAAAAGGTCAGCAGTTCAAATCCACTAGCCACTCCTTGGAAATCCTGTGGGGCAGTTTTACTCTGTCGTACAGGGTCGCTCGGAGTCGGAACCAACTCAAGGGCACCTAGCAGCAACAACAACATAGATACTAAAGATGAGTTTCCAGCAACAGAAATAATCGCTTCCAACCTTTATCCGATGCTCCCTGGGACTCTCATCCAGGCTTCAGACCAATTGGGTATTTTGTGTTTTGGAACAACCTACAGCCATCTGGAAAAGATTCTCTGAGCCATGATCAGTAATACACTGGTCTGAAATCAAGTCTTCTTCCAGATAAAACTGAAGATAACCCAGCCTCCAACCTGCTAGAACAGATATTTCCTTAAGCAGCAAGCAGCCCTACTTCCAAGGCCCATCAATACTGGAGGATGTGAATGAAGTGATAGGGAAAAAAACATAGAAAGAAAATTAAAAACACCTATCACTTCAGACTTCATATCCATAATCAAATTTGAAGATATTCTGGTCTTGGACATACACATATTTGGCATAAGAACTTGGATTGCTTCTTTTACTGATGTTTATTCATTTTTCAAAATGACAAATAAGAGCAAGCTTCAGTAAATTAGTTTACTTTGGAGATTTGTTCAGAATCTGGTCACTGCCAGAATAGTGTATACAGAAGGAAAAAAATCTAAAATCGTTAACCCAACCCAGTGCCTTCGAGTCTATTCTGACTCATAGCGACCCTATAGGATAGAGTAGAACTGCCCCATAGAGTCTCCAAGGAGTGCCTGGCAGATTTGAACTGCCTACCCTTTGGTTAGCAGCCATAGCACTTAACCACTACAACCAGGGTTTCCAAAATTGTTAACACTCACTCCAAAAATAAGCAACTCTAAGCTCTTACTCCCTTAGCAAAGTTACTAAAGAAAAAGACAAGGTGGAAAGTTTGCATTTCCACCATATTCTGGCATAGGCAAAGCAGGGAACAGTTAGAGGGTAAAGAAATCTTCGCCAAGCACTCAAGTAAGCCTTCCTTCAGGTTAACCAGAAGATTTGAGGAAAAGGGTTTTTTGGAAAAGCTGCTTGTGCAAAGTTCAAACCCTAGCTAAGCCAAGGCTGTTCTGCTTTCTCTCAAGTTTAGCACAGACACTCTCTGAATTTCTTTAATATCTTCTGCAAATTAAGGATAACAAGACATTATAAGGTGTTGTGTTAGATCACTATGAAAATAACTAGCTGTTAATCAAAAAAGTAGTTGTGGCCATCTTGTCCCGAGAGGTTAGCTTGAGAATAAACATCAGTCTCATTGGTTGTAAAAAATATTTCAATTCACTCTTTAATCAGGGTCCTTTCCTACTTCCTAGGCCCCTACATTAGAGTCAAACATAATGATGTGGATGGAGTAAAGCTTTCAGGACCTTCATTTGCTGAGGTAGCACAACTCAAAATGAGAAGAAACAGCTGCAAACATCCATAAATAATTGGAACATGAAATGTATGAAGTATGAATCTCAGAAAATTAGAAGTCATCAAAAATGAAATGGACTGCATACAGATCGATATCCTAAGCATTAGTGAGCTGAAATGGACTGCTATTGGCCATTTTAATCAGACAATCATATGGTCTAATATGCCAGGAATGACAGGTTGAAGAGAAATGGCTTCACATTCATCACCAAAAAGAACATTTCCAGGTCTGTCTTGAAGTACTATGTTGTCAGTGATAGGATAATATCCATATGTTTACTAGGAGGATCAGTTAATAAGAACATTATTCAAATTTACACACCAACCACTAACAAACTGCTGCAGTCTGAAATTGATCAAACATGCAATCAGGATGCATTGATAATGACTGGTGATTAGAATGCAAAAGTTGGAAACAAAGAAGGGTCCATAGTTGGAAAATATGGCCTTGGTGATAAAAACAACCCTGGAGATCACATGATAGAATTTTGTAAGACCAACGACTTTGTGAATACAACAGGAACAACAACTATGTATGTGGACCTCTCCAGATGGAATACACAGGAGTCAAATTGACTGTATCTGTGGAAAGAGACCAAGGAAAACCTCAATATCATTACAAGGCCAGTGGCTGACTGTGGAACAGACCATCAATATTGCTCATAAGCAAATACATGTTAAAAAAAAAAATTTTTTTTTTTGAAGAAATTTAAACAAGTCCACAAGGACCAAAATACTACCTCTAGTATATCTCGCCTGAATTTAGAGACCATCTCAAGAATAGATTTGACACATTGAACACTAATGACCCAAGACAAAACAAGTTGTGGAATGACATCAGGTGGAAAGACATCAAGGACATCATAAACAAAGAAAGCAAAAGGTCATTAAAAAGACAGGAAAGAAAGAAAAGGTTGAAATGAATGTCAGAAGAGATTCTGAAACTTGCTCTTGAATTTAGAGCAGCTAAAAGCAAATGATGAAGTAACATAGCTGAACAGATTTCAAAGGGCAGCTTGAGAAGACAAAGTAAAATATTGTAATGACATATGAAAAGACCTGGAGTTAGAAAACCAAAAGGGAAGATTATGGTCGGCATTTCTCAAGCTGAAGGAACTGAAGAAAAAATTCAAGCCTCTAATTGCAATACTAAAGGATTCTATGGGGAAAATATTGAACAATACAGGAGCCATTAAAAGAAGATGGGAGAAATACATAGAATCACTGCACCAAAAAGGAGTTGGTTGATGTTCAACCATTTCAGGAGGTAGGATATGATCAAGAACTGATGGTACTGGAGGAAGAAGTCTAAGCTGTACTTAAGGAACTGGCAAAAACAAGGCTCCAGGAATTGATGGAATACCAATTGAACTGTTTCAGCAAATGGATGCAATTCTGGGAGCACTCACTCACCTATGCCAAGAAATTTGGAAAACAGCTACTTGGCCAACTGATTGGAGGAGATCCATATTTGTGCCCATTCCAAAGAAAGGTGATCCAACAGAATGTGGAAATTATCGAACAGTATGATTAATATCACACACAAGCAAAATATTGCTGAAGATCATTCAAAAGCAGTTGCAGCAGTACATGGACAAAGAACTGCCAGAAATTCAAGCCAGATTCAGAAGAGGATATGGAAGGAGGGATGTCATTGCTGATGTCAGATCGATCTTGGCTGAAAGCAGAGAATACAAGAAAAATGTTTACCTGTGTTTTATTGACTATACAAAGGTATTTGATTGTGTGGATTATGAAAAATTATGGTTAACATTGTGAAGAATGGAAATTCCAGAACACTTAATTGTGCTCTTGAAGAAACCATACTTAGATCAAGAGGCAGGCATTCGAACAGAACAAGGGGATGCTGCGTGTTTTGAAGTCAGGAAGGGTTTGCATCGGGCTTGTATCATTTCACCATACTTATTCGATCTGTACGCTGAGCAAATAATTTGAGAAGTTGGACTGTATGAAGAAGAATGGGGCATCAGGATTGGAGGAAGACTCATTAACAACCTGTGATATGTAGATGACACAACCTTGCTTGCAGAAAGTAAAGAGGATTTGAAGCACTTACTGATGAAGATCAAAGACTACAGCCTTAGGTTTGGATTGCACCTCAACGTAAAGAAAACAAAAATCCTCATAACTGGACCAATAAGCAACATTACGATAAACGGAGAAAAGATTGAAGTTGTCAAGGATTTCATTTTACTTGGATTCACAGTCAACACTCCTGGGAACAGCAATCAGGAAATCAAACAATGTTTTGCATTGAGCAAATCTGCTGCAAAATGCCTCTTCAAAGTGTTGAAAAGCAAAGACATCACTTTGAGGACTAAGGTGAGCATGACCTAAGCCATGGCATTTTCAAACACCTTATATGCATGCAAAAGATGCACAATGAATAAGGAAGACTGAAGAAGAATAGATGTCTTTGAAATATAGTGTTGGTGAAAAATATTGAATATGCATGGACTGCCAGAATAATGAATAAATCTTGAAGTAAGTACACCCAGAATGCTCCTTAGAAGCAAGGATGGTGAAACTTTGTCTTGGACATGTTGTCAGGAGGGACTAGTCCCTGGAGAAGGATAGCATGTTTGGAAAAGTAGAGGGTCATCAAAAAAGAAGACCTTCAATGACATGGATTGACACAGTTCCTGAAACGATGGGCTCAAGCATAACAATTATGGAGATGGTGCAGGACTGGGCAGCGTTTGGTTTTGTTGTGTATGGGGTCATTATCATTTGGAACTGACCCGACTGCATCTAAGAGCAAAAACAATAGACCCCTACATTACAAACCAAGGAAGCTAGCTTTTCTATAAACACAAAGTTATTATGCAGATATCATCCCTTTCGTAAGTACTTCCAAATTTCCCTCCTTATGCTAATATAATGACTACCTCCCCAAATAAACATCTCACTACTAGTTATTTTAAAAAGTCATTTCTGTTGAGTGGTTTTGGGAAAACAAAACAAACATGCTGTTACACTGAATGTGCTGCTGCTGGGATGGAATATTAAATCACACCTGCGTTGACCTCTTCTCTATTAGGAATAGTTCTCCAAGACAAAGTAGAGGTAAGTAGGCCATCTCAACCAGCCTTTCCAGTTTTCAGTCTAGAACTAGGAAGGTCATAAAACTTTTTCTGTAAGGGATTAGATAGTAAATATTTTAAACTGTGCAGACCATAAGGGTTCTAACACAACTACTGAACTCAGCTATTGGAACGGGAAAGCAGCCACAGATAATATGTAAATGTATGGGCATGACTGGATTCTGGTAAAGCTTAATTTATGGACACCGAAATCTGACTTTCATATAATTTTTGCATACTATGAGATTTTTTTCTGTCAATTTTTTTCAACTATTTAAAAATATAAAATCACTCCTACAGCTGTACACAAAAGGCTGCTGGCCAGATTTGGCTATAATTTGCTGACCTACGGTTTAGAGACTCATCCCCTGCTTGCTTGACTTCGCTCAGCAGCCCTCACCACTTACGACCGTTGCATTGTGTAATTTTAATTTTTTTAACTATAGGATAGATTAGAAGAAGACCCTTGGAGGCAAGAAACAGTATCTTATTTATTTATTATTTCTCTTCCACATTGCATAGTAGATGATCAATTAATATTTGGTAAAGTAAATATCATGCCTGTCTTTATTAAAATGCCCTTTGCTACAGGCACCATGTTTTGTAGGATTTGCTGAGGATTTTTCTAAGGAAGTAGTTCTCACCAGGAAAAGACGTGTTTTTTTGAAAGGCACCTCCTCTGATTCTGACCAGCTTCCTCGTTTGAGAACCACTTTTAATGATACATGCATGTCAGTACTCTAATGTTTGGGTTTTAGAAGCAATTGAGCTTTAACTGTCCTTTCCTAAAGCAATCATTTGGTGGCTTAATCCCTTTACTGTATTGCTTGAAGAATACCGTTCAGACTCTGCAATAGTGTTCAGTGTGGAAATCTTCCTTCCTCTCTCTTTCTTCCTGAAGCATTCTGATAACTCTAGGCATTTTTTTTTTAGTATGTAAATAACCATTCACCATTTTCAGATCATTGTCTCTGATTTTGTTCAGGCTGTTCCCTCTGTCAATAATGGTTTCTCTCTCCCCAGTTATTTTTCTCCAGTTAAAATCCTACATACCCTTCAAGACCCATCTCAAATGTCATCCATATTCTACTTGTAGATTTCTCCCTTTTCTGTATTTCTGTAACATTTGTCTTTATTTTTCATATGACCCTAATATCTGTTTCACTAACTACACTCTTGCTACTTCATTTGGGGACTATGGATTTTCTCTTTTCTTCAGGAGTGCCTATCCATCTATCCCAGTGCAGGCAGATGGCGAGTATGAACTACACAGTGTGGAGAAATGAATTATAAACGATCCTGCAAATCATTCACTGGAAGTGAACTTTTTTTTCCAATTTATATCTTGTACTTTTAAAAATAGCTTTAAACCCAAAAAAATAGTTTTATTGAGATACAATTCACATATATAATTCACCAATTTAAAATGTTCAATTCAATTGTTTTTAGTATATTCACAGTTAATGTTAGAACATTTTCATCGCCTCAGAAAGAAACCCTGCACCTGCTGGGAGGGGTTTCCCAATTCCCCCACCCCCATCCCTCCAATCTTAATCAACCACTCATTTACTTTTTGTCTTTAGAGAGTTGCCTATTCTACATGTTTTATATAAATGGAGTCGTGTGATATGTGGTCTTTTGGGGGTGGCACTGTAATTAAGAGCTTGGCTGCTAACCAAAAGGTCAGTAGTTCGAATCCACCAGTCCTTCCTTGGAAACCCTATTGGGTAGTTCTACTCTGGTCTATAGAGTCACTATGAGTCGGAGTTAATTTAACAGCAACCGGTTTGGTTAACTGTTTGTTTATTTTTTCACTTAGCATAATATTTTCAAGTTTCATCCATGTTATAGCAGTACTTCATCACTTTTTATGGCCAGTAATATTCCATTGTATGGATATACCACATTTTGTTGGCCCATTCTTCAATTGATGGACACTTGGATTGTTTCTACATTTTGTCCATTATGAATAATGCTACTATAAACAGTAATGTACAAGTGCACATAAAGTACACATATGTTTTCATTGCACTTCCGTATATGCCTATGAGTAGAGTTATTGGATCATATGGTAACTCTATGCTTAATCATAGAGGAGCTGCCAGAGTGTTCTCTGAAGTCATTGCACAGTTTTCACTCCCACCAGCAGTGTATAGAGTTCCAATTTCTTCACAGTCTTACTACCACATGTTATTATCTGACTTTTGGGTTCTGGCTACCCTAGTGGGTATGAAGTATATTGTGGTTTTGATTTGTACTTCTCTGACGGCTAATTCTTGATTTTGAGAATCTTATCCTGTGCTTATTGGCTATTTGTATACCCTCTTGGGAGCAATGTATATTCAGATATTTTGCCCATTTTTTAATTGGGTCATTCGCCCTTGCATTACTGAGTTGTATGAGTGTTTTAGATATACAGTTACAAGTCCTTTACCAGATATATAATGTGCAAATATCTTCTCCCACTCTGTGGGCTGTTCTCTCACTTTCTTAATAGTGTTCTTTGAAGCACAAGATTTTTTTTCATTTTGATGAAGTCCATTTTATCTAATTTTTCTTTTGTTATTCATGATTTTGATGTCATGCCTAAGAATCTATTGCCAAATCTGAGGTCATGAAGATTTAAGCCTGCATTTTTTCCTAAGAGTTTTATAGTTTTAGCTTCTGACACTTATGTCCTTGATCCATTTTAAGTTAGTTTCTGTATATTATGTGAGATAGGTCCAACTTCATTTTTTGCATGTGCCTATTTAACTGTAGTTATCCCAGCGCCATTTGTTGAAGAGACTATTCTTTCTCAATTGAATGGTTTTGGCACCTTTGTTGAACATGAGTTGACCATAGACACATGGTTTTATTTCTGGACTCTTAATTGTAAGTCACTGATCTCTATGTCTATCATGTCAATATGACATTGTCTTATTTACCGTTGCTTTACAGTAAGTTTTGAAATCAGGATGTGTGAATCTTCCTACTTTGTTATTTTTCAAGGTTGTTTTGGATATTCTGGATCTCTTGCAATTCTATAAGAATTTTAGAAACAGCTTGTTAATTTCGACAAAGAAGTCAGTGGAATTCTAACAGAGACTGTATTGAATCTATAATTAATTTAATGACATCTTAACAATATTAAGTCTTCTAGTGCATGAATAGGGGATGTTTTTCCATCTATTTAAATCTTCTTCAATTTCTTTCAACAATGTTTTGTAGTCTTTTAGAGTATAAGCTTTCCACTTTTTGGTCAAATATATTTCTAAGTATTTTATTCTCCTGGATGCTGTTGTAAATAAATGAAATTATTTTCTTAAATTCATTTTTGAATTTTGGATTGTTCATAGTGTATCTTGGTATTATTATTATTATTTTTTTTTTTTATTGACCAGAAGCTTTAGGAAGTGAATGCTAGGTGGAGCAGGTGGACAGTAGCCTCAGGTCTTTTCTGCCTGCCTTTTCTGGCATGGAACCATCACCTTATGAATCAGGGCAAGGCTGATTAGGCTCCAGTATTCTCAATGGCACACAAGGTAGAGCCTCCATTTCACCAGCAGGGACTGAGTTGAAGAAGGAAGCCGCTACCTCTTGGCCTCTCTCACCTGGTCTCAACAAGTGCCTGGGGGCAGGATAAGAAATGCTGACATTCTGCCCCTCCCAGGAAAATAGCCCTATGATTGGGAATTGAGGTAACAAAGAAATAGGGGCTGTGTTCTTGGCTGCACCAGTCTGGATTGCACTTTATATCTTGCTGAGCTGAGAGGGGAGAGGCAGGGAGCATGCTTGGTTCAAACAGGACAGATCCTCATTGTTCTTAACTGAACTTTAGCAGATTTTCTTGAAGACATGGATGTTTTTTCGGGTACCAGATGCCCCTAGGACTATAGTCCAGTGATTTTAAATGGCTGTTTTCTTTTTTTTTTAATAACTTTTATTAAGCTTCAAGTGAACGTTTACAAATCCAATCAGTCTGTCACATATAAGTTTACATACATCTCACTCCCTACTCCCGCTTGCTCTCCCCCTATTGAGTCAGCCCTTTCAGTCTCTCCTTTCTTGACAATTTTGCCGGCTTCCCTCTCTCTCTATCCTCCCTTCCCCCCTCCAGACAAGAGTTGCCAACACAATCTCGAGTGTCCACCTGATATCATTAGCTCACTCTTCATCAGCGTCTCTCTCCCACCCGCTGACCAGTCCCTTTCATTTCTGATGAGTTGTCTTCGGGGATGGTTCCTGTCCTGTGTCAACTGAAGGTCTGGGGAGCATGGCCGCCGGGATTCCTCCAGTCTCAGTCAGACCATTAAGTTTGGTCTTTTTATGAGAATTTGGGGTCTGTATCCCACTGATCTCCTGCTCCCTCAGGGGTCGTCTGCTGTGCTCCCTGTCAGGGCAGTCATCGATTGTGGCCGGGCACCAACTAGTTCTTCTGGTCTCAGAATGATGTAGGTCTCTGGTTCATGTGGCCCTTTCTGTCTCTTGGGCTCTTAGTTGTCGTGTGGCCTTGGTGTTCTTCCTTTTCCTTTGCTCCAGGTGGGATGAGACCAATTGCTGCATCTTAGATGGCCGCTTGTTAGCATTTAAGACCCCAGACGCCACATTTCAAAGTGGGATGCAGAATGATTTCATAATAGAATTATTTTGCCAATTGACTTAGAAGTCCCCGCAAACCATGTTCCCCAGACCCCCGCGCTTGCTCCGCTGACCTTTGAAGCATTCATTTTATCCCGGAAACTTCTTTGCTTTTGGTCCAGTCCAATTCAGCTGACCTTCCATGTATTGAGTGTTGTCTTTCCCTTCACCTAAAGCAGTTCTTATCTACTGATTAATCAATAAAAAACCCTCTCCCACCCTCCCTCCCTCCCCCCCTCGTAACCACAAAAGTATGTGTTCTTCTCAGGTTTACTATTTCTCAAGATCTTATAATAGTGGTCTTATACAATATTTGTCCTTTTGCCTCTGACTAATTTCGCTCAGCATAATGCCTTCCAGGTTCCTCCATGTTATGAAATGTTTCAGAGATTCGTCACTGTTCTTTATCGATGCGTAGTATTCCATTGTGTGAATATACCACAATTTATTTACCCATTCATCCGTAGATGGACACCTTGGTTGCTTCCAACTTTTTGCTATTGTAAACAGAGCTGCAATAAACATGGGTGTGCATATATCTGTTTGTATGAAGGCTCTTGTATCTCTAGGGTATATTCCTAGGAGTGGGATTTCTGGGTTGTATGGTAGTTCTATTTCTAACTGTTTAAGATAACGCCAGATGGATTTCCGAAGTGGTTGTACCATTTTACATTCCCACCAGCAGTGTATGAGAGTTCCAATCTCTCCGCAGCCTCTCCAACATTTACTATTTTGTGTTTTTTGGATTAATGCCAGCCTTGCTGGTGTGAGATGGAATCTCACCGTAGTTTTAATTTGCATTTCTCTAATGGCTAATGATCGGGAGCATTTTCTCATGTATCTGTTGGCTGCCTGAATCTCTTCTTTAGTGAAATGTGTGTTCATATCCTTTGCCCACTTCTTGATTGGGTTGTTTGTCTTTTTGTCGTTGAGTTTTGACAGAATCATGTAGATTTTAGAGATCAGGCGCTGGTCGGAGATGTCATAGCTGAAAATTCTTTCCCAGTCTGTAGGTGGTCTTTTTACTCTTCTGGAGAAGTCTTTAGATGAGCATAGGTGTTTGATTTTTAGGAGCTCCCAGTTATCGGGTTTCTCTTCATCATTTTTGGTAATGTTTTGTATTCTGTTTATACCTTGTATTAGGGCTCCTAGGGTTGTCCCAATTTTTTCTTCCATGATCTTTATCGTTTTAGTCTTTATGTTTAGGTCTTTGATCCACTTGGAGTTAGTTTTTGTGCATGGTGTGAGGTATGGGTCCTGTTTCATTCTTTTGCAAATGGATATCCAGTTATGCCAGCACCATTTGTTAAAAAGGCTATCTTTTCCCCAGTTAATTGACACTGGTCCTTTGTCAAATATCAGCTGCTCATACGTGGATGGATCTATGTCTGGGTTCTCAAATCTGTTCCATTGGTCTATGTGTCTGTTGTTGTACCAATACCAGGCTGTTTTGACTACTGTGGCTGTATAATAGGTTCTGAAGTCGGGTAAGGTGAGGCCTCCCACTTTCTTCTTCTTTTTCAGGAGTGCTTTGCTTATCCGGGGCTTCTTTCCCTTCCATATGAAATTGGTGATTTGTTTCTCTATCCCCTTAAAATATGACATTGGAATTTGGATCGGAAGTGCGTTAAATGTATAGATGGCTTTTGGTAGAATAGACATTTTTACTATGTTAAGTCTTCCTATCCATGAGTAGGGTATGTTTTTCCACTTAAGTATGTCCTTTTGAATTTCTTGTAGTAGAGCTTTGTAGTTTTCTTTGTATAGGTCTTTTACATCCTTGGTAAGATTTATTCCTAAGTATCTTATCTTCTTGGGGGCTACTGTGAATGGTATTGATTTGGTGATTTCCTCTTCGGTGTTCTTTTTGTTGATGTAGAGGAATCCAAGTGATTTTTGTATGTTTATTTTATAACCTGAGACTCTGCCAAACTCTTCTATTAGTTTCAGTAGTTTTCTGGAGGATTCCTTAGGGTTTTCTGTGTATATAATCATGTCATCTGCAAATAGTGATAACTTTACTTGTTCCTTGCCAATCCGGATACCTTTTATTTCTTTGTCTAGCCTAATTGCCCTGGCTAGGACTTCTAGCACGATGTTGAATAAGAGCGGTGATAAAGGGCATCCTTGTCTGGTTCCCGTTCTCAAGGGAAATGCTTTCAGGTTCTCTCCATTTAGAGTGATATTGGCTGTTGGCTTTGCATAGATGCCCTTTATTATGTTGAGGAATTTACCTTCAATTCCTATTTTGGTAAGAGTTTTTATCATGAATGGGTGTTGGACTTTGTCAAATGCCTTTTCTGCATCAATTGATAAGAATCATGTGGTTTTTGTCTTTTGTTTTATTTATGTGATGGATTACATTAATGGTTAATGTAATTTATTAAACCAGCCTTGCATACCTGGTATAAATCCCACTTGATCAGGGTGAATTATTTTTTTGATGTGTTGTTGGATTCTGTTGGCTAGAATTTTGTTGAGGATTTTTGCATCAATGTTCATGAGGGATATAGGTCTATAATTTTCTTTTTTTGTAATGTCTTTACCTGGTTTTGGTATCAGGGAGATGGTGGCTTCATAGAATGAGTTGGGTAGTATTCCGTCATTTTCTATGCTTTGGAATACCTTTAGTAGTAGTGGTGTTAACTCTTCTCTGAAAGTTTGGTAGAACTCTGCAGTGAAGCCGTCCGGGCCAGGGCTTTTCTTTGTTGGGAGTTTTTTGATTACCGTTTCAATCTCTTTTTTTGTTATGGGTCTATTTAGTTGTTCTACTTCTGAATGTGTTAGTTTAGGTAGGTAGTGTTTTTCCAGGAATTCATCCATTTCTTCTAGGTTTGCAAATTTCTTAGAGTACAATTTTTCATAATAATCTGAAATGATTCTTTTAATTTCATTTGGTTCTGTTGTGATGTGGTCCTTCTCATTTCTTATTCGGGTTATTTGTTTCCTTTCCTATATTTCTTTAGTCAGTCTAGCCAATGGTTTATCAATTTTGTTAATTTTTTCAAAGAACCAGCTTTTGGCTTTGTTAATTCTTTCAATTGTTTTTCTGTTCTCTAATTCATTTAGTTCAGCTCTAATTTTTATTATTTGTTTTCTTCTGGTGCCTGATGGATTCTTTTGTTTCTCACTTTCTATTTGTTCAAGTTGTAGGGACAGTTCTCTGATTTTGGCTCTTTCTTCTTTTTGTATGTGTGCATTTATTGATATAAATTGGCCTCTGAGCACTGCTTTTGCTGTGTCCCAGAGGTTTTGATAGGAAGTATTTTCATTCTCGTTGCTTTCTAAGAATTTCCTTATTCCCTCCTTGATGTCTTCTATAACCCAGTCTTTTTTCAGGAGGGTATTGTTCATTTTCCAAGTATTTGATTTCTTTTCCCTAGTTTTTGTGTTATTGATCTCTAGTTTTATTGCCTTGTGGTCTGAGAAGATGCTTTGTAATATTTCGATGTTTTGGACTCTGCAAAGGTTTGTTTTATGACCTAATATGTAGTCTATTCTAGAGAATGTTCCTTGTGCGCTAGAAAAAAAAAGTATATTTTGCAGCAGTTGGGTGGAGAGTTCTGTATAAGTCAATGAGGTCAAGTTGGTTGATTGTTGTAATTAGATCTTCCGTGTCTCTGTTGAGCTTCTTACTGGATGTCCTGTCCTTCTCCGAAAGTGGTGTGTTGAAGTCTCCTACTGTAATTGTGGAGATATCTATCTCGCTTTTCAATTCTGTTAAAATTTGATTTATGTATCTTGCAGCCCTGCCATTGGGTGCATAAATATTTAATATGGTTATGTCTTCCTGATCAATTGTCCCTTTTATCATTATATAGTGTCCTTCTTTATCCTTTGTGGTGGATTTAAGTCTAAAGTCTATTTTGTCAGAAATTAATATTGCTACTCCTCTTCTTTTTTGCTGATTGTTTGCTTGATATACTTTTTTCCATCCTTTGAGTTTTAGTTTGTTTGTGTCTCTAAGTCTAAGGTGTGTCTCCTGTAGGCAGCATATAGATGGATCGTGTTTCTTTATCCAGTCTGTGACTCTCTGTCTCTTTATTGGTGCATTTAGTCCATTTACATTCCGGGTAATTATAGATAAATAAGTTTTTAGTGCTGTCATTTTGATGCCTTTTTATGTGTGTTGTTGACAATTTCATTTTTCCACATACTTTTTTGTGCTGAGGCGTTTTTTCTTAGTAAATTGTGAGATCCTCATTTTCATAGTGCTTGACTTTATGTTAGTTGAGTCGTTATGTTTTTCTTGGTTTTTATCTTGAGTTATAGAGTTGTTATACCTTTTTGTGGTTACCTTATTATTTACCCCTATTTTTCTAAGTAAAAACCTAACTTGTATTGTTCTATATCACCTTGTATCACTCTCCATATGGCAGTTCAATGCCTCCTGTATTTAGTCCCTCTTTTTGATTATTGTGATCTTTTACCTATTGACTTCCATGATTCCCTGTTATGTGTATTTTTTTTTTAATTAATCTTAATTTGTTTGTTTTTGTGATTTCCCTATTTGAGTTGATATCAGGACGTTCTGTTTTGTGACCTTGTGTTGTGCTGATATCTGATATTATTGGTTCTCTGACCAAACAATATCCTTTAGTATTTCTTGTAGCTTTGGTTTGGTTTTTGCAAATTCTCTAAACTTGTGTTTGTCTGTAAATATCTTAATTTCGCCTTCATATTTCAGAGAGAGTTTGGCTGGATATACGATCCTTGGCTGGCAGTTTTTCTCCTTCAGTGTTCTGTATATGTCGTCCCATTCTCTTCTTGCCTGCATGGTTTCTGCTGAGTAGTCAGAACATATTCTTATTGATTCTCCCTTGAAGGAAACCTTTCTTTTCTCCCTGGCTGCTTTTAAAATGTTCTGTTTATCTTTGGTTTTGGTGAGTTTGATGATAATATGCCTTGGTGTTTTTCTTTTTGGATCAATCTTAAATGGGGTTCGATGAGCATCTTGGATAGATATCCTTTCGTCTTTCATGATGTCAGGGAAGTTTTGTGTCAGGAGTTCTTCAACTATTTTCTCTGTGTTTTCTGTCCCCCCTCCCTGTTCTGGGACTCCAATCACCCGCAGGTTATCCTTCTTGATAGAGTCCCACATAATTCTTAGGGTTTCTTCATTTTTTTTAATTCTTTTATCTGATTTTTTTTCAGCTATGTTGGTGTCGATTCCCTGGTCCTCCAGATGTCCCAGTCTGCATTCTAATTGCTCGAGTCTGCTCCTCTGACTTCCTAGTGCGTTGTCTAATTCTGTTATTTTATTGTTAATCTTTTGGATTTCTACATGTTGTCTCTCTATGGATTCTTGCAACTTATTAATTTTTCCACTATGTTCTTGAATAATCTTTTTGAGTTCTTCAACAGTTTTATCAGTGTGTTCCTTGGCTTTTTCTGCAGTTATCCTAATTTCATTTGTGATATCATTAAGCATTCTGTAAATTAGTTTTTTATATTCTGTATCTGATAATTCCAAGATTGTATCTTCATTTGGGGAAGATTTTGATTCTTTTGTTTGGGGGGTTGGAGAAGCTGTCATGGTCTGCTTCTTTAAGTGGTTTGATGTGGATTGTTGTCTCCGAGCCATCACTGGGAAACTAGTTTTTCCAGAAAATCCGCTAAAAAAAAAATGCAGTCAGATCCCTATCAGAGTTCTCCCTCTGGCTCAGGCTATTCAGATGTTAATGAAGCCGCCTGGGGAGGGTGGTGGAGGCAACAGAGAGATAGGAGAGTAGCACCTCAGAATATAGCCAGAGTTGCTTGTCTTGCTTGTAATGACTATTATATCTGAGATTCCCGCAGGCACCTCGCCTATGTGTGCTGGCTGTGTGGAGATTGCCCCCGGGGGGTCTGGCCCACTGGAGTCACGGTCAGATCCTCCGCTTCCAGCCCCACGCCCAGCGTCAAGGCTCCCCTACGGGGACGGTGCACTCTTGACTCCAAAATCAGTTGCTGCCTCCCGGGGACTTCTCGTCCCTCCAGCCGCGTGGCCGTGCCACCTCCGAGAACCAGTTGGGCCTCCTCCCGGGGTTAGTTCAGATGGGTGGAGCAGCTCCCCGTGCTTGTGCCGTGACCGAGTGTCCTGGCTGGGACGCTGTTCTCCCCGCTCCAATACCAGTCGCTGCCTCCCGGGGACTTCTCCTACCGGCTGCGTCCCACGCCGACCGCACGACCCGGCTGGGCCCCTTCCCGGGGTTAGTTCAGGGGGGTGGAGCAGCTCTCCGTGTTTATGCCGTACCTGCGTCCAGTCCAAATCCCTGCAGGACGGTTCCCCGGCTCGGACGCTGCTCTTTCTGCTCCAAGACCAGTCACTGCCTCCCAGGGACTTCTCCTACCGGCTGCGTCCCACGCCGCCCGTGGAACCGGCTGGTCCCCCTCCCGGGGTTAGTTCAGGGGGGTGGAGCCGCTCTCTGTGCTTGTGCCGTACCTGACTGGTACGCTGGCTCCAGGCTCTGGAAACAATCGCTGCTTCCCTGTATTAGTTCGTTCTCCGTCTCTAAATCTGTGTTTGTTGTTCAGGGTTCGTAGATTGTCATGTATGTGATCGATTCACTTGTTTTTCCGTGTCTTTGTTGTAAGAGGGATCCGAGGTAGCGTCTGCCTAGTCCGCCATCTTGGCTCCGCCTCCTGTTTTCTTTTCCTAAAATAATTTTTTATTAATGTTGGTAGGGAGCAAGTCTGTAGATCGCCTCATGCTGTCATGCCAGAAGTCTCTATCTCCTATACTTTTAACACTTTTCCTTCATGTGATTGGCTGCCTTCTCTTTCAGTGCGACATATACCTCACAGTTTTTGAAAAGCTGTTTAACATTCTGTTTCTCATTCTCACCACATTTTCAGCCCTGGCTTACATTGTGTTCTAGGCAAAGTCATTCTTTGTTACAGGTCTCTGGATTCAATCACCTTTCTGTTGTGTCTAACTCTCCTTTTTATTTCCATTTTATCCTTCACATTTCTTATCAGAGTGGAAGTTAACATGATATCTTTTTCTTAAAAAAAGAAAAAATGCAAAAGAGTGCAGCACAGGAATACTAACATATAGGTCCAAGGATGTTAATATGTCCATAAGTTGCAAGGAGGCCTGGTGATGCAATGGTTAAGTGCTCAGCTGCTAAGCGAAAGGTCAGCAGTTCAAACTCACCAGCAGCTCCGGGGGAGAAAAGATTTAGCAATCTGCTCCCATAAATACTGTTGCTGTTGTTGTTGTTCAGTGTCATCGAATTTCTTCCAACTCATAGTGACCCTATGTAGAAAGAAAAAAACACTGCCCGCTCCTGTGACATCCTAACAATCGTTGATATGTTTCAGCCCGTTGTTGCAGCCACTGTGTCAATCCATCTCATTGAGGTTCTTCCTCTTTTTCGAAGACCCTCTGCCAAGCATGATGTGCTTCTCCAGGGACTGGTCCCTCCTGATAACTTGCCCAACCTACGTGAGATGAAATCTTGCCATCTTTGCATCTAAGGAGCATTGTGGTTTTGCTTCTTCTAATACAGGCTTGTTCATTCTTCTGGCAGTCCATAGTATATTCAGTATTCTTTGCCAAGATCATAATTCAAATACATAATTTCTTCTTCAGTCTTCTATATTCATTGTCCAGCTTTTCCATGCATATGAGGTGATTGGGAATACCATGGCTTGGTTCAGGTACACTTTAGCTCTCAAGATGACATCTTTGCTTTTTAACACTTTAAAGGGAACTTTTGCAGCAGATTTGCCCAGTGCAATACATTCTTTAATTTCTTGACTCTTGCTACCATGGGCATGGATTTTGGATCCAAGTTAAATGAAATCCTTGACAACTTCAGTCCTTTCTCCATTTATCATGATGTTGCTTATTGGTCTAGTTGTGAGGATTTTTGTTATCTTTATGTTGAGGTGCAATCCATACCGAAGGCTGTTGTTTTTGATCTTCACTAGTAAGTGTGTCAAATCCTCTTCACTTTCTGCAAGCAAGGTTGTGTCTGTCATCTATGTATCACAGGTTGTTAAAGAGTCTTCCTCTAATCCTGATACCCTGTTCTTCCTCATACAGTCCAGCTTCTAAGATTACTTGCTCAGCATGCAGATTGAGTTAGTATGGTGAAATGATATAACCATGACACATACCTTTCCTGATTTTAAACTAAGCATTATCCCCTTGTTCTGTTTGAATAACTGTCCCTTCACCTATGGGCAGGTTCTGCATGAGCACAATTAAAGTGTTCTGGAATTCTCATTCTTGTCAATGTTATCCTCAATTTGTAATGCTCCACACAGCTTTGCAAAGTCAACAAAACACAGGTAAATATCTTTCCGGTATTCTCTGCTTTCAGCCAAGATCCATCTGACATCAGCAGTGATATCCCTCTTTCCACGTCCTCTTCTGAATCTGGCTTGAATTTCTGGCAGTTCCCTGTCCATGTACTACTGCAATCATTTTTTAATTATCTTCAGCAAAATTTTGCTTGTGTGTGATATTAATAATATTGTTCAATAATTTCCATATTCTCGTGGATCACCTTTCTTTGGAATGGGAGTAAATACGAATTTCTTCCAGTCAGTTGGCCAGGGAGCTATCTTCCAAATTTCTTGGCATAAAAGAATGAGTGATTCCAGCGTTGCATCCCTTTGTTGAAACATTTCAATTGGTATCCCATCAAGTCCTGAAGCATTGTTTTTTTTGCCAATGCCTCAGTATAGCTTGGACTTCTTCCTTCAATACCATTGGTTCTTGATCATATGTTACCTACTGAAATGGTTGAAAGTTGACCAATTTTTTCTGGGACACTGACTCTGTGTATCTCTTCCATCTTCTTTTTATGTTTCCTGGGTCTTTTAATATTTTGCCCATAGAATCTTTCAATATTGCAACTTGAAGCTTAATTTTTTTCTTTTATCCTTTCACTGACAGCCTTGTACTTCGAGATAAATCTTTTTTTAAAAATATTTTATTGTGTTTTAGATGAAAGTTTACATAGAAATTAGGTTCCCATTTAACAATTTTTATACAACTTTTTCCATGACATTGTTTACATTTTTCTCAT
This sequence comes from Elephas maximus indicus, assembly GCF_024166365.1. Taxonomy (NCBI): domain Eukaryota; kingdom Metazoa; phylum Chordata; class Mammalia; order Proboscidea; family Elephantidae; genus Elephas; species Elephas maximus. Next base: position 144,864,332 of record NC_064821.1, read on the forward strand.
TGTCAACATTCTCATTAATTCCATTCTTTTTGTTCTGTTTCCATTAATCTTGCTTCCCTGCCCCTCCTTAGCTTCTCATCTTTGTTTTAGCGTAAATGTTGACCGTTTGGTGTCTGATGGTTGATTATTTAAGGGAGTACAATGTTCATGGGTGATATTGTTTATTTTATAAGCCACTTTATTTTTTGAATGAAAGGTGACCAATGGGAGTGGCTTCATTTCCAAGTTCAGAGGGTGTCTTAGTGTGATAATCTCAGGGGTTTCTCTAGTCTGTATCATTCCAGCAAGTCTGGCCGTTTTTTTAGGAATTTGAGTTTCGTTCTACTTGTTTCTCCCTTTCTGTCTGGGACCTTCTATTGTGTCCCTAGTCAGAATGGTTGGTAGTGGCAGCCAGGCACCATCTTGTTCTGCTAGTCTCAGGTTAGATGAGGCAATATGCACAAGTTCCTTTTTGAGTCTTTGATTTCTTTCATTCTCTTTTTTTCCAGACGAGTAGGGACCAATAGTTGTATCTTAGATGGCCAATTGCAAGCTTCTAAGACCCCAGATTCTACTCACCAAACTAGGATGTAGAACATTATCTTTATGAATATGTTATGACAATAACTGAGTTGTCCTACCAGACTATGGTCCCAAGCCTTCAAACCCAGTAATCCAATCCCATGAAGTTTTTGGTTATGTCTAGGAAGTATCCATAACTATGCCCCCTATGTGGTTTATTATATATATATTTGAATATATATGCAGTGCACATAAACACATATATACATATGCCTACAGATACACCTGTACATACACGCCCATATTCTCATATGTGCTTTCCTATACACATATATGCATGCATGTCTATGTAACTACACATACTTTTTTTTGGTTGTTATTATTGTCGTTGCAAAATTGTATGTTATGGCGTTTACCAAAATTGTTCCTTATTCTTGTGTACTTCTTAGTGTCTTCACTTACCTTGGACAAGCTGTGCAGACTTCACCCATATTGGGTACTGCCTTTCCCATCATCAGAAATAATAAGTGTCTACTATACAGAAGGACCCTGATGGTCCAGTGGTTAAGAGCTCTGCTGCTGACCAAAAGGTTGGCAGTTCGAATCCACCAGCCACTCTTTGGAAATGCTACGGGGCATTTCCACTCTGTCCTGTAGGGTCACTGTGAGTCAGAAATGACTCGACAGCAATGTGTACTATCTAGAAAGTGATTTCCCCTCCCTCTCCCTCCATCCCCGATAACCAGCAAAGAACTTTGCTTTCTGTGTGTATATTCATTCTTGACTTTTTATAATAGTGGGATGATACAATATTTGTCTTTTTGTGATTGACTTATTTTGCTCACCATAATGTCCTCCAGATTCACCCATGTTATAAGATGTTTACTGGACTCCTCATTATCCTTTATAGTTGTGTAGTATTCCATTGCATGTATGTACCATAATTTATTTAACCATTCATCTGTTGATGGGCATTTAGGTTGTTTCTGTCTTTTTGCTGTTGTGAATAATGCTGCATTGAACACAGGCGTGCCCATGTCTGAGGAGCCCTGGTGGCACAGTGGTTAAAGTGACTGACTGCTAACTGAAAATTTCAGTGGTTTGAAACTACCAGTAGCTCTGCAGTAGAAAGATGTGGCAGTCTGCTTCCATAGAGATTTACAGCCTTGGAAACTCTGTGGGGTGGCTATGAGTCAGAATCAACTTGATGGCACTGAGTTTGGTTTTTGGCTTGGTACATATGTCTATTCATGTCACTGCCCTTATATCTTGACATAGATTGAATTGTGTCCCCCCAAAATGTGTGCCAACTTGGCTAGGCCATGTTTCCCAGTATTGTGTGGTTGTCCACAATTTTGTGATCTGATGTGATTATCCTGTGTGCTGTAAATCCTAACCTCTATGATGTTAATGAGGTAGGATTAGGGGCAGTTATGTTAATGAGGCAGGACTCAACCCACAGATTTAGGTTATATCTTGAGTCAATCTCTTTCGAGATATAAAAGAAAGAATCAAGTAGAGGGACCTCCTATCACCAAGAAAGCCAAGCTGGAATAAGAGTGCACTCTTTGGACCCAGCTTCCCTGTGCTGAGAAGCTCCTAGATCAGGGGAAGATTGATGACAAGGACCTTCCCCCAGACCCATCAGAGAGAGAAAGCCTTCCCCTGGAGCTGGTGCCCTGAATTCAGACATCTAGCCTCCTAAACCGTGAGAGAATAAATTTCTGTTTGTTAAAGCCATCCACTTGTGGTATTTCTGTTATAGCAGCAGTAGATAACTAAGATATCTCTAGGATACATACCTAGGAATGGGATTGCTATATCACATGGTATTTCTATTTCTAGTTTTTTCAGAAAGCACCATACCGTTTTCCATAGTGGCTGTCCCATTTTACAATCCCACCAGCAATGCATAAGTGTTTCAATTCTCCCACAACCTCACCAGAATTTGTTGTTTTTTAAAATCATTGACATTTTTGCAGGGGTGAGGTGATATCTCACTGTAGTATTGATTTGCATCTCTGTAATGGCTAATGATCAGCAGTTCGAATCTGCCAGGCGCTCCTTGGAAACTCTATGGCACAGCTCTACGCTGTCCTATAGGGTCGCCATGAGTCGGAATCGACTCGACAGCATTGGGTTTGGTTTTTTTGGTTTTTTAATGGCTAATGATGACAAGCATTTTTTCATGTATTTGTTGGCCACCAGAATGTCCTCTTTGGTGAAGTGTCTGTTCATGTCTGTTGCCCATTTTTTGATCGAATGGTTTGTCTTTTTGTATTTGAGTGTTAAAAGTTCTCTATAAATTTTAGAGATTAGACCTTTATCAGATATGTCATTGCCAAAGACTTTTTCCTAGTTTGTAGATTCTCTTTATAATCTCTTGGTAAAATCTTTTGATGAGCATAAGTATCTAATTTTTAAAAGGTCCCAGTTATCTAATTTATCTTCTATCATTCATACATTTTAGCTTTGTTTGATAGACTATTTATGCTGAAAATTAGGTCCGCTGGTGTTGATCCCATATTAACTTCCAGTAACCTTATAGCTATTAGCTTTAACATTTAGTTCTTTGGTCTATTTTGAGTTAGTTTTTGTGGGTTGTGTGAGGTATGAATCCTCTTTGTTTTTCTGCATATGGATATCCAGTTTTGCCAGCACCCTTTGTTAAAGAGATTTTTTTCTCCATTGAATAGACTTTGACCCTTTGTCAAAGATCAGCTGCCCATAGATAAATGGATTTACTTCTGTGTTCTCAATCCTGTTCCATTGGTCTCTGTGTCAGTCATTGAACCAGCACCAGGCTGTTTTGATTACAGTGACTATATAGTAAGTTTTGAGATCAGGAAGTGAGAGGCCCTACTTTGTTCTTCTTTAATATTGCGTTAGCTCTTCAGGATCTCCTTCATTTCCATATAAATTTGGAGATTAGTTTTACCATTTCATTAAGAAATGTTTTTGGGATTTGAATGGGGATTGCATATATCTAGATGGCTTTGGTAGTACTGACATTTTCACAATGTTAAGTCTCCCAATCTGTAAGCATGGAATGTTTTTCCACTTATGCAGATCTCTTTTAGTTTCCTGCAGTAGTGTTTTATAATTTTCCTTGTATAAGTCTTTAACACCCCTGGCTATGTTTGTTCCTAGATATTTTATCCTTATGGGGGCTATTGTAAATGGCACTGATTTCTTGATTTCCTTTTAGAATAGAGGAACACAACTGATTTTTGTGTGTTGATCTTGTACCCAGCCACTTTGTTGAATCCTTCTATTAGTTTCAATAACTTTTTTTTATGGAGTTTCTGGGATTTTCTGTGTGTAGGATCATGTCATTTTCAATAAGGATAGTTTTATTTCTTTCTTCCCGATTTGCGCATGCTTTATTTCCCTCCCTTGCCTTATTGCTCTAGCTAGAACTTCCAGTACAATATTGAATAATAGTGGTGGTAAAGGGCATCCTTGTCTCGTTCCCATTCTCAAGAGGAATGCTCTCAATCTTTCTCTACTGAGAATAGATGTTGCCTGTTGGTTTTGCATATATCTTCCTAGTTATGCTGAGGGATTTCCCTTCTATTCCTGTTTTGTTGAAAGTTTTTATCCAAAAAGGGTATTGGATTTTATCAAATGCCCTTTCTGTGTCCATTGAAATGATCAGGTGATTCTTTTCCTTTGTTTTATTTATGTGGTGAATTATGCTGATTGATTTCCTAATGTTGAAGCATCCTTGCACCCTGGTATAAATTCCACTTGATCGTGATGTATTTTTTTTTTTCAGATGTGTTGAATTCTGTTGGCTAGAATTTTGTTGAGAATTTTTGCATCTATATGCGTAAGGAGGCACTCTGGTGGTGCAGTGGTGAAATGTTGGGCTGCTAACCAAGGGGTGAGTAGTTTGATGCCAGCAGCTTCTCCTTGGAAACCCTATGGGGCAGTTCTTCTCCGTCCTATAGGGTCACTATGAGTTGGAATCAACTCTATGGCAACAAATTTTTTTTTTTTTTAATTCATGAGGGATAAACCAAAAAAAAAAAAAACAAAACTGTTGCCTTCCTGTCAAATCTGACTCATAGTGACCCTATAGGACAGAGTAGAACTGCCCCATAGGGTTTCCAAGGAGCAATTGCTGGATTCAAACTGCCAGCCTTTTGGTTAGCAACCAAGCTCTCAACCACTGTGCCACCAGGGCTCCTCATGAAAGATATTGGTCTGTAATTTTCTTTTTTTGTGATGCCTTTGCCTGGCTTTGCTATTAGGGTTATGCCGGCTTCATAGAATGAATTAGGGAGCATTCTTTCCTTTTCTATGTCCTGGAATAATTTGAGTAGAATTGGTGTCAACTCTTCTCTGAATGTTTGATGGAATTCTCCAGTGAAGCCTTCTGGGCCTCACTGGGAGTTTTTTTCTATGACCTCTTCAATTTCTTCTTTTGCTATCAAAAACCCCAGTGCTGTTGATCCAATTCTGACTCATAGTGACCCTATAGGACAGAGTAGAACTGCCCCATAGAGTTTCCAAGGAGCACCTGGCGGATTCGAACTGCCGACCCTTTGGTTAGCAACCACAACACTTAACCACTACGCCACCAGGGTTTCCTCTTTTGCAATGGGCCTGTTCAAATTTTCTACTTCTGTTTCTGTTAGATTAGGTAAGTAGTGTGTCTGTAGAAATTTTTTCATTTCTTCTGGGTTTTCAAATTTGATGGAGTACAATTTTTCATAATATTCTGTTATGATTCTTTATATCTCAATTTGTTCTGTTTGTAACATCACCCATCTCATTTCTCATTTTGGTTATTTGCATCTTCTCATTTTTTTTGGATAGATCTTGAAATGTTCTTTTTGACAATGAATGTGACGCTATTTCTGTTCAATTTTTCATTTCCGTCATAGTAGACCATATGATTGTCCGATTCAAATGGCCAGTGCCAGTCCATTTCAGTTCACTAATGCCTGAATATTGCTCATCAAGCATTCTATTTCATTTTTGGTGCAATCAGTTAACATACTTAGCTACTAACTGAAATGTTGTAGCCTCAAGTCTACCCAGAGCCACCTCAGAAGAAAGGCCTGGCAGTCTATCTCCAAAAAATGACCCACTGAAAACCCTATGGAGCACAGTTCTGCTGTTACACACACGGGAATTTCCACGGGTCAGAGTCGACTCTAGGGCAACTGGTAAAGCTACCTGACAATTAAGTACTTTTCTGTGTAAGTTGCCAAATCTGCTAAATTAACTGAGGTTCCATCTCACAGATTAGAAGAACACAGGATACTCAATTGTACTATGTATCTTTGGATTTTTTTAAAAAACTCAAATTTCAACACTTCCTACATAGGAGGAGGGAGGGAGGGAGGGGGAGGGAGGGGGAGGCGGGAGGGAGGGGGGGGAGACAGAGATGGGGACGGGGGGAAAGGGGGGAGGGGGAGGACAGAGACGGGGAGAGGGGAGGGGGAGGGGGGAGGGACAGAGACACAGAGACAGAGGGGGGGAGAGAGATGGGGAGAGAGAGGGGGAGGGGGGAGACGGAGACAGAGACGGGGAGGGGGGAGAAGGGGGAGGGGGAGGACAGAGACAGAGACGGGGAGGGGGGAGGGGGGAGGGACAGAGACAGAGACAGAGGGGGGGAGAGAGACGGGGAGAGAGAGGGGGAGGGGGGAGACGGAGACAGAGACGGGGACACAGAAAGAGAGAGAGAGGGCCTAGTCGACCTGGAGTCCGCGGAGAGGAGGGAGGATGACGGGGCCGCGGCGGCCGAGGTGGGGGGGGGGGGAGGAAAGCAAGAAAAAAAGAGAGAAAAGGGAGTGGGGGGGGGAGAAAAAACAAACAGAAAAAAATCCAACCCCGCCCCGTCGCCGCCGCGCCCGCTCGTCCCCGGTTCAGCGGCCTTGGGGCCCGAGGGTCCGAGGCCGGCCGGGGGCGTGGGCCCCAGATATTTAGATGAGATGTAAAGTGGTTATTTTCTTTTGTTAAAGGCCTACTCTCAGGGAAGAGAGAAGAGATAAAAATTTAAAAAAATTCCTAAACGTCAAAAAGCTGTAGAAGTCTAGTTTTACTAGACTTTTTAAAAAGCAATCCCTACACCATCATTGGGAGCCCTGGAATGCAGGAGTTAAGAGCTTGGCTGTTAACCAAAAGGTTGGCAGTTGGAATCCACTAACTACTCCTTGGAAACTCGATAAGGCAGTTCTACTGTGTTCTATAGGGTCGCTATGATTTGGAAATTACTTGACGTCAATGGGTTGTATCATGCTTATCCCAGTGTATTTTAATGGCTTAGGTAGAAGTTTGCTTAGGGAGACTGTGATTCTTTAAGGGAAAAAACAGTATACCCAGTATCTAGTACAGTATCTGACATATAGATGTTCAAAAATATTTAATTGCATTAAATGTGTTGTGAAAGAGGGCAGATTATTACATAGGGAAAGCACACAAACACTCAAATCAGTGTCTACTCATTATGACAATAGTAAGTGCTTGCAGATTTCAAATAAGAAAAGCATGCACGCTGATTCTAGTCCCATTCTGAGGGCTGTAAAATGTCCTTCATTTCCACTTGAATAAAACCAAAATAAAGCAATACTTATAACTGCCAAGCTATGTACTAATTTAATTTGATTTTCATTACATTTTTGCAGGTTAAATATTAGAAAGTCACCTATCCTTCTTCTCTTCATCTTCCAAACTGTATTAGATTTTTTTTCTGAGAGATTTTTTCACCCCAACACAAACTGAAGTGATTGCTTTCTCAGTGTCTTCCTTTTTCTAATATTTTCTGGAAAATTTGCAATTTTCTTCACATTTTAGGGCTGCATTAAGAAATAATCCTCTCTCCCCTCCCCACTTTTTTCTAATTGGCCATCAGATGTTTGCTCATTTGTTTAATACCAAATTTACAATAAGCGCCGTCCTTCATTATTTCTCTGAGTGCTGTCAAGAGTGTCCCTGAAATTCTGACGGAAGAGGGACTGCATTCAATGTACAGAACCACATGAAAATTATTCAATTTTCAATTTTTATTACAGCCTACCAACCTCCTTCAGGATATTAATTCACCATACTCTTGATAAAAAGGTACATCCTCAATGTTTTAAAACTAAAACTATCATCAGGATTTCCATTCAAAACTTGTCGTTCTCTGTTTCCCTGTGGACTTTCTGATCTTTGCCTGCTTCTTCCATGTGGTGGTCCTCGTATAATCTCCTAGGTTATCTGACTCAGAGTCATGGTTTTAACCACTTCCCACATGTGAGTGATGCTATAAGCTTCAATTCATATCCAACTGCCTACTAAGCAGTTTCAAAATCACAAAAAAAACTAAGCAATACCCTTTGATGGATACACAGCAAACTGTAAAATTGGTTACCTCAGGCTATTCACAATAGTCAAAGGTGGAAACAAGTATGCTGAATTAATATCCTGATGGAGGTTGGGGGGGTGATCAGTCGATGAATGGATAAACAAAATGTGGTATATACATACAATGGAATACCACTCAGCCATATTAAGAAAGTTCTCACACACGCTACAACATGGATGAGCTTTGAAAACAGTATGCGGAGTGAAATAAGTCACACGCAAATGGTCAAATACTGTATGATCACACTTACATGAAATGTCTAGAATTTACAAACGTACAGAGACCAAAGTTTATTAGTAGTTACTAGGGGCAGGTGGAAACCCTGGTGGCGTAGTGGTTAAGTGCCACTACTGCTAACCTAAAGGTCGGCAGTTCAAATCTGCCAGGCGCTCCTTGGAAACTCTATGGGGCAGTTCTACTCTGTCCTATAGGGTCGCTATGAGTTGGAATCAACTCGACGGCACTTGGTTTTGTTTTTTTTTAAAACCAATTATCTTTTAGACTCAGCTCAAGTGTCTTTTCTCTTAAAGAGGTCTTCCCTAACTATAATCCCTAGTACCTCTCCTGGGGTACTAGGTTCACAAAATGTGAACAGTGGTTCACAAAATGTGGTTTACAGATTTGAGGAGAATCCCAATGCATTTTTGGGGGCTCTGTGAGTTCAAAACTATTTTCACGATAATACTAAGATGACATGGGCCTTTTTCACTATGTCGACATTCAAACAAATGGTGCCAAAGCAAGTGGGTAAAACTGCATGCAAGAATCTTAGTACAAGCCAAGGGGCGGGGACACTAAATGGTCCTAGAAGTCACTGTATAGTATTTCATAGCCAGACACTTGGAGAGGGGGAAAAAAAAGCCAGTTTGATTTAGGAATTTTCTTGATAAAGTAAAAATTATATATATTTAATTTGGATACTTGAGTACACATCTTTTTAATATTTCATGTAATGAAATGGGAAGCACATATAAAGCACTTTTGCTACCAGCTGAATTAGCCACTTTTTTTTTTAAAGGAATGCCGTTTTTGCTTGAAAGAACAATAGAAAGCTATGTTTATTCAGACCTGCACGTTTTGCAGATATTTTTCAAAAAAATGTATGAAATGAGCCTATTATTTCACAGAAAAAAAAAACTAATAGTATTTGTTATTATGATAAAACGAACTGTCAAGGAAAATTAGAATTTTGGAAAACCTTTATGTGCCATTGTGAGCTTGATATCTTCCCAATATATAAACACTTCTCTGATGAAATCAGTGGTGTTGTTAACGAATGTGAAATTTTGATATTGCATAATGAAATGTGTCAGTATTTGGAAGATCTGTATAACTCATTGAGCCAATGTTTTTCAAATAAGCAATGTATGATTTTATAAGATAATGCTAAAATATCCATTCAAAATGTGAGTAGTCCGATGAATCTATGTAATAGAATAAGAAAGTTTTATTGAAGTTATTTCAAATTCTCCTTTAACCATAACCTTTCAAAAACTACTACCTGTTGAGTTTTGGTTTAGTAGCAGAGAATTATCTAAAAATACTATTAAAATACTCTTCCCTTTTCTAAATACATACCTGTGGTAGTCCAGATATTCCTCATATATGACAGCTAGAAGAACATATTACAACAGATTAAATGCCAAAACAGATCTGAAAATCTACCTTCTCCTAAGCTAGACACAAAATAGATTTCCAAAAAAATTTAAAACAACTTTTCTCACTAAAATTTGTGTTTGTGAAGATAAAAAAAAATACCCAAACCAAACCCGTTGCTGCCAAGTTAATTCCAACTCCTAGCAACCCTATAGGACTGAGTAGAACTGTCCCATAGGGTTTCCAAGGATTTGAACTCCTACCTTTTTGATTAGCATCTGAGCTTTTAACTACTGCACCACCAGGAGTCCCTGGGAACATGGAGCTAACTATCTATATTTCATAAAAAATGTGTTATGTTAATATGAAATGGGTTTTAATATTTGTGAAAATGAATTAATAAATATTTTTAAACATCTCACTTTTCATTTTAATATGCTAAATATTGATAAAAAACAATAAAACAAATAGATTTAACTTATTTAAACACAAGCTGTTTGGAGTCCTCAATAATGTTTAAGTATAAAGAGGTCCTGAGATCAACACATTTGAGAAAAACTGCCCTAAAGCAGGCCTCAGTTATGTACCAGTGGCCTTATAAATGTATCATTGATTTATCTCCATCATCATGCTGTCAGGTCCTGAAGACTGGGATGGTTTTTGACTCAACTCTGTGCTTGATTCTCAGTGTCCAAGGGAATTTATGGGGGTGAGGAATACTCACTCCTCTTTGGATTTTAATGTTCAATGCTTTGAACCCATATCTAAAAAATAAACTATGAAAGCTAATTGTTCTTAAACATTCAAGCATCAGTCGCAATTTTGACTAATTTCTCTCAAATAATACATATGACCATTACAAATTTACTATGGCTTGTTCTTCTAAATTGCCAAAAATACTTTAAACTACAGATAAAATCTATACAAATGCAATAATTACAAAATTTATGACATTTACACTTAACCTCTAGCTTAAAATAACCAACTCCATGTGCTTACTTTTTTAATTTGTTATCTCTTGACCAGATTTATTAGCTTCCTAGGCTATTTCAGTATTTATTTTGATATTTTTCTGTGATTTCAGAAAAATATTATTACTTTGATCCCTCCCTAGAATTTCACTGGTCTTATCCAACCTCCCTCCCCTTCAAATAAAGAAATATTGTCTTAAAACAGCAGTTGCTGTGGCTCCTCCTACCCCCAATTTAGGAGAATTAAACCCTAATGGCTCATTTGGCTGTATCCATTTTAATAATAGTGTTTTGCTTGTCATGTATTTGGGACAATTACATCTTTCTCTGGTATATGTTTTTGTTTCTATAAGTTGTTGTCTTTCCAATAAATTTTCAAATGGCCTGCAATACTTAACCCATTTAATTGTCTGCAGTACAGTAACCTGGTCTGATATTGTGATTTAAAAATTACAGGCACTCCTCACTAGTATTTTATTGTAATTCAAAAGGCCATCTAGAGTTATCATCTCCTAAGAGATGAGGAAATGAGTCTGCATTATTATCTCTCCTCTTCAGTTCTTGGGTGAACTGTTCATTTTGAAATACTGTTAAACCTTCTTCCCATTTGGTTTTTGTCAATGGCTACACGTGCCAATTACTGAAGCCCTTTCCACCTGGTTGTTACGAGTGATCCTCAGTGCCCATCACTCCTGTTTTTGGAATAGAGCTACTTTTACCAGTGCAACTGGACTTACAACAGAGACACTTTATAAACAAACATGTAATAAAAAATAATAAGCTGACAATTTGTTAAAATCCCTAAAAATTATACAGCTCTTATTTTATTTCACTTTTCTTTTTGTTACAACTACATTTGAAACCCTGCCTCCCACCTGAATTTCAGGATAACGCTTTCAAGGTTCTCTCAGATCATCTTTCTTAATCAGCTCTGCCTGTTCCTAATCTGTGCATTTACTTGCCCTAGCCTACACACACACACACACACACACACACACACACAATAACTAACAATATCATTAGCTCAGTTCTCCCAGAACCCCAGCCTCATATATTCACTGCCTGCTTTACTTCTCTCCTTGAATGCCTAAACACACAACTCTAACTTGTTACATGTATCACTGTGCTTCTAGTCTTCCTCCCTCAATGTTTCCCCACATTCTTCCTCAACTCTGTAAGAGCCAACTCCTTTCTTGTGATTCTTCAAGCCACAGTTTTGGCACCACCCTCCACAACTGCCTTTCTCTCGTACCCCACATCAAATCTTTTTAAATCCCCTGTTAGTGTTAACTATGAAACATATTGAGAATCTGATCATTTCTCAGGCCAACATGATTTACCTCCCCTGGATTTTCGCAGTAGCCTCCCTGCGGTGACCTTACTTCTGCTTTGCCCCACCTGCAAGCTATTATCCACACCAGCCTCGAATGGCTTCCCATTTGCTCAGGGAGGAGCCAAACTCTCCCCAGGGGCCTAGGAGGCTCTACACAATTGTACTTCTCTATTCTCTGACCACGGCTCCAACATTTTATACTCTGCCTGCAACACTCTTACCTCAGATAACCTGGTTCTCTCCTTGTCTTTGCAGGGTCTCATTTCTGGCACACCTTTGACAGATTTATTTTTCTCTGTAGGACTCACCACCATTTAACGTATGTTTTGCTTATTTATTTGTTTATCTTATTTCTTTGTGTTTCTCCACTAGAATGGAAATTCTATGACTGCTCCAGGGTATGCATGCACTCAAAAAATATGGTTTAAACGAAGGACTGCCCATAACTAAAATTTATATAAAATTTTAACCAATAAGAATTCCTAACTTTTAACAAATTTGGTTTGTTCCAACTAACCATAATATTATTATTATTACATAGCCAAACTACTTTAAAATGGCCATCTGGAAAGCCTTTAAATTTCGTTCTCTGGCCCTTTTGCAGTGCCTCTGTCATGCCTGAAAGCACTCCTGATGAACAGCAACAGCCAAATATCCAAGCCCATTATGATATTTTTTTCCTGATCTGAAGCATGAGATTAGCTCTCCTCCAAGAAATCCTGGCTTTTTTTATAGTGAAAGATGGTATCAGAGATTAAAATCTGCATCTTAGGGGTGTCCGGAAGAATTGGCTAGACGGTGCCCGGCTACCGCCACTGACAGGGATCACAATAGAGTGTCCCGGACAGAGCTAGAGAAAAATGTAGAACAAAATTCTAACTCAAAAAGAAGGACCAGATTTGCTGGCCCAACAGAAACTGGAGAAAAAACCTGAGAGTATGGCTCCCAGACACCCTATCAGCTCAGTACTGAAGTTACTCCTAAGGTTCACCTGTCACCCAAAGATTGGACAGGCCCATAAAACAAAATGAGAATAAAGGGGCACACCAGCCCAGGGGCAAGGACTAGAAGGCAGGAGGGGAAGGAAAGCTGGTAATAGGGAATCTAAGGTTGAGAAGGAACAACTGACATGTTGTGGGGTGGTTAACCAATGTCACAAGACAATATATTTACTAATGGTTTAATGAGAAACTGGTTTGCTCTGTAAACCTTCATCTAAAGTAAAATTAAAAAAGAATTTGCAATGGGTAGAAGCTCTACTTCTACTGCTGCTTCTTTTTTATTGGGATCCTTTAGTAACGTCAAGCCTAAAAGAAAAACAAGTCATTTAACTGTCATTTTAACCGTCTTGATGTCCCACTGATGTTTCTACTTTAACTGATTACATTGTTATACCCTACTTTTCTTTACATATGTTTTCATTGTTCACAAAAGCTTTTTCTTACCTTGGTCATTTTTGTAACTCTAGAATTTAGTCCAGTGATCCATAGTAAATGCTCAGTAAATGTTTGATAAGGATGTAAACCAAATATTCACACCCAAGCTCTTTGTCTCTAACACAAGTAAGTTTCTTAGGTTAGTTGGGAGACCTGATCAGAACGCAAGTTCGAAGGACCAAGTATGCCCTGACATTTCTTCTTATCTCCGATGCTACAGCATGCATTATTTTTCCCCCACAATAGTAATCAGGCCTCTAACAGAATGCATTCTATGCATTGCATATTATCCACTTGTATTAAAATTTCACTCAATATCAAGTCTTTCTCCAAGGAATTCAAAGTGCTTTACACAGATTAGGAATGGTGACAAGTCACTTGTGAAGTAAATAATAATGCTTTGAAATAACATAGCACTTATCATCAGTGGAGCCCAAAGCACTTCAAATGATTTATCTCATTTATCTTCACAATGTTCCTGAGAGAAAAGCAGATATTATTTCCACTTCAAAGATAAAAAAAAAAAAAACTGTCACAAATTGATCATGAAGTAAGTCAGAGGCAATGCTACAAAAAGTGTGAGAGAATGTGTATGTGGGGGACTCTCTTCTCTGACCAAGGCACTGTGGATGAGACCACTCCTTTCTGCATAAACAGTTTCAGTGAAATAGTCCTTCCAAAGGGCTGTAAAAGTGGGCTTACCAATGGATGATGTTACCGTCCACTTATCTGCTTATCTAGGGTAGTGACAACAGTTCCCTCTAAGCAAGGTCCCTACACTGGAGATCGTGTAAATTTCACAGATACTTGGCATAAACATCAAGGAAAGTGTTAAGCTAACTTGCAGGTGACAGTGCTCAGCAGTTTCATCTATAGTTAATTCGCAACTTTCCTATTCTTTTTCTTTCTTTATTATTGAAGTTTTTAGGGGTTCTTGCGCATAGTGCCTTCTAAGGATTTATAAACATTTCTTCCTGATATTCGCAAAATGCCACATAACCTACTGAAAACATGAAAAATTCAAGCAGACTACCCTTAAAAGGTGTCTCCGTGATAGGAAATATTTCATTTTTATATTTCCTTCACTTAGACTTCTTTCCAATGCTCTAAAAAGATCTTCTCACCTGTACATCTGAGATGGTCAAAGTCAGCATCCTACTTATCCAGACAATGGTCTGTCTCAGACGCAGCACCAAAGGAACATTTTCCCAACCAGCAGGTGAAGGGATTAGGAGTCTCATCATTAGATCTTCGCAGTCACATCATTGACTTTCCTAAAAATCCCTGGACTTGAATTAGAGTAAAATGGGAAATATTATTTCAGTATCTACCTGAAGTTTTACTTTGTACTTTAACATTGAATGGACCTCTTTCTTTCTCCCGATTATCAGCTACTAGAGAAGGGAGGAAATCATTCCATGAGAGATGCAAAGTTTAACCTTCCAGACTGTTTTCAGAATATTCTCTCCAGAGGGTTCTACATGCAGATGCTTTGCTGAGATCCACAAACTCCCTGGAAAGTTCTTATGGATTGAACTGTGTCCCCCCAAAATGTGTGTCAACTTTTCTGGGCCGTGATTCCCAGTATTGTGATTGTCTACCATTTTGTCATTTGATGTGATTTCCCTATGTGTTATAAATCCTACCTCTATGATGTTATTGAGGTGGGATTAGCAGCAGTTATATTAATGAAGCAGGACTCAATCTACAAAATAAGGCTGTGTTTTAAATCAATCTTTTTTGAGATATAAGACAGAAGCAAGAAGAGAAACATGGGGACCTCTTACAGCTAAGAAATAAGAACCAGGAGAAAAGCTCATCCTTTGGACACGGGGTCCCTGCATTAACAAGTTCCTAGACTAAGGGAAAACTGATGACAAGGACCTTCCCCCAGAGCCAACAGAGAGGGAAAGCCTTCTCCTGGAGCTGAAATGTTCTGAAATATCACAGTTATTGAAACTACAATGGAGTACAGTTATATTCTGACACACATGGCGTTGCCATGAGTTGGAATCAGCTTGATGGCAACTTTTATTTTTTCCTATGTATCAGAGAGTGTACTGCCTGATTTGTGTTACCTCATTTAATCCTCACTGCATCCTACTTTTTGAATGTCAACACAGCTAATAAATGGCAATGAGAACACAAATCTAATAATGAAGTTCCTTTTCATAACCTTCACATTGCATTGATCTTCACTGCTATCCAGGACTCCATGGTCTAGTATGCAGAGTCAGCTCCATTCCCTTACTATTTCACTTGTCTTTGATCATATATATATATATACATAACACTACACATTTTAAACTAAGGCTAATGCCAAAGCTTTAATTACAAAAGCTGAAAACTCACAGGTAATAACACAAATGTTTTATCAAAAGATCTTTGAATGAGAGCATGGGGGACAGATCACACAGCACTGGGTCCTGGATATTGTGTCATAGCCAGTAATGATGACACTTCTATGTCTCTGCTGAGGTACCTGTAACTCTCTGGACTGCTGAGGTGAGATTAGCCTCACTGGTGGCCGATGCAGCTCAGATTTGTGTTTTCCTAGAGAAAGCTGTTATTGATGGAAGCCTCAAAGGAATAAAGTGTAGGATGGATAGTGTCTTTTTCCTAGGGGAAATCTAGAATTTTCCTTATAGATAGATGCTGAAGAAAACTTCTACTTGATTGATACTTTATCTGTGTTCACTAGTCATCCTAAAAATTATTGCTACACATCAGAGCAATTGGCCTCATCCATCAAAACAGCAAGGCACCACCTATGAGGATTGTCTGAAAATACATGCAAGACTACCTTTAGATAAATGGTTGCATCATTAATGGTTCAAGTTTTTGTTGTTAGATGCCATCAAGTCGACTCTAATAACAACCTCATGTATAACAGAATGAAATGTTGCCCAGTCTTGAGCCATCCTCAAAATCATTGCTATATTTAAGCCCATTTTTAAAGCCACTGTGTCAATCCATCTCGTTGGGGATCTCCCTCTTTTTTGCTAACCCTGTACCTTACCAAGCATGATGTCTTTCTCTGGCAGTTGGTCCTGCCCAAGGACATGTCCAAAGTAAGCAAGACAAAGTCTCACCATCCTCACCTCTAAGGAGTATTTTGGCTGTACTTCCTCCAAGATAGATTTATTTATTTTTCTGGAACTCCATGATATACTCACTATTATTCTCCAACACCACAATTCAGATGTTTCAATTCTTCTTTGGTCTTCCATATTCATTTTCCAGCTTCTGAATACCTATGAGGCAATTGAAAATACCATGACTTGGGTCCGGTGTACCCTAGTCATCAAAGTGACATCTTTACTTTTTAACACTATAAAGAAGTCTGTTGAAGCAGATTTGCCCAGTGCAATATATCTGCTTAGCCAGATATTATTATTATTATATATATAATATATATATTATATATGTATTATTATACACACAAAATGCAAATATTCCTAGAGAAAGTATTCAGACACATTAAATGAAATAGAGTTTTTCACCTATTTTCCTCTGTAATAGTGAAGACCTAGGAAAATGAATACAGATATTAGGGAATATAGATATGAATATATATAGAATATGTAATTAAGGAATATAGATATGAATATAGATATATAGAATATAGATATGAGGCAATTGAAAATACCATGGCTTGGGTCAGGTGTACCCTAGTCAGCAAAGTGACATCTTTGCTTTTTAACACTTTAAAGAAGTCTGTTGAAGCAGATTTGCCCAATGCAATATATGTTTAGCCAGATATTATATATATATATAATATTGCAGTGCCAGATATTATATATATGTAATATATTATATATATATATTATTACACACGCAAAATGCAAATATTCATAGGGAAAGTATTCAGACACATTGAATGAAATAGAGTTTTTCACCCATTTCCCTCTGTAATAGTGAAGACCTAGGAAAATGAATATAGATACTAGGGGAGAGAGAGTGAAGACAGAGGAACAGAAAAAGGTGTGTAAGAGGAGAAAGGAAACAAATGGGAGAGAAAAGTTAAAATCAGGTTTGCTAACTTAAGCTGAGATCACATGGACAAATAAACCTGTCAACTTTGGTCACTAAATTTAGAACATTTTTGGTAAGAAAACCAGTGAAGTGAACCTTATTAGTCCTTAACCCCGTGCATTATATTGATACAGCATGTGATGGTTTTCCAGCAGTAAAGGTAGATTCTTTCTTTCAGACTCTTCTGTAATATTTGGCTAGTGAAATATTTAATTCCCTTTCCTCACCCTGGACAGTCAGATTTCCCTTAGGGTTAAAAACACATTTAGCTAACTGGATACCTTCTAGATATTGCTCAGTTTTTACATCACTAACCTCTCTTTAAGAATTTTTATTAGTGGCCATTTTTGCCTTTCTGGTGAGAATACATATCCTCATAGCTTCAATTTGTTTATTCCAATTTATCACACAAATTGCATTTGCTGTTGTTGATGGTGGTTCCTGTTATACAACATGTTAATGTCAAAGAAAGCTTTTACTACAAAATGTGTGTGCAGTGAGTGTCTTAGAAATTCTGTATCAAGTTGTCTCTGATTTGGTCAACTTATTTACCCAAAAGCTGGCTGATGAGATGTAAACCATCTCTGTCCTAATTTAGTAAGAGCTGTGAAAGGAAGCATGTGCTTTTGAAGAAAAAAAAAAAGAACAATATTTGAATCAGCCTGCATTTTCACTTTTTCCAGCAAAATTTATTTCTTGGCTCAAAGGGGATGGTGGTGGACTTTCTGAAGCCTGAAATCTTCATAGAGCTACCAAGCTGAGTAGATAAAAAGAAATCCTATAAAGAAAGGACCACCTAAGGTAACATAACAAGCAAGTACAAAGTGTCAGCACTAAAGCAGAACTAAATTTTCATTTAAAATGCACGAGATTTTCTCGATATCACAAAAAAGACAGCAACATAGGCACCCAGCATTGTTTGTCCACGGAGAAGTATCTCCATTCACACCATCACACTTTCTTTCCCTATTAATTAGGTGATATTCTACCTTCATTCAGTATAGCTCTATCTCCGTCCACTTACACACCCAAAGTCTAGAAAAGGCTAAACCAAAACTCCACAGGAAAAGATCTCATTACACTAACAAATATCTTAATGAGAATTTAATTTAGTATGTGATCACCACCTTAAGTCCTATCTCTAAATTGCATAATAAAAAGATTTTGTCAAAAGCTGAAAAAACTCATACCATGAAGACAGTGTATACAAAAAAAATCTGTCTTACTTACCAACCCTGCTATGCACACAACCTGTAATTTCCCACCCTTGTGTCTTTGCTCTGGAATGACTTTTCCCTGATTCGTCCTAAAACATCCAGCTCAAAATTACATCTCCTGTGAAGCTTTCCCTGGCTGCAGATATTCTCTCTGGATCCCCATTGCAATTACCGATACTTGCTTATAACATACCACTTTCTACTTAGTCTCAAAGCTAATTATGCTCAAGTCTT
This sequence comes from Elephas maximus indicus, assembly GCF_024166365.1. NCBI lineage: Eukaryota > Metazoa > Chordata > Mammalia > Proboscidea > Elephantidae > Elephas > Elephas maximus. The sequence continues at coordinate 144,883,015 of NC_064821.1, forward strand.
GTCACCATAATTTATTTTTTATATGTTTTAGCCTATCAGATTACCAGGCGTATAGTAGGGGCCCAATAAATGCTCGCTGAGTAAATGAATTAAAATGCATCTGAATTTAATCATATATACATATTAAATGGTAGTGTATAGCTTCAAGCAGGATTTGCTGATTCTTATTGCCAGTCACGTCTCGATCAAATGTGAAAATAACTGTTTCCAACTCTAACAACTTATTCTAGAACCCAGAGATAGGACTGTACTGATTTTAGTTCAATTAAAACTAAAGTTTGATATACTGTCAATTGATAGATAGCTTTCCAGCAGTGAAGTTAGATTTTAATTACGTGATACTTGTAGTTTCTGGGTTTCTACTCCTCAAGAAATGTAATGTTACCTTAAGTGCAGCGTAGAAAGTGTTGTGAATAATGTGATGAAAATTATAGCCTAGGTTATAGCTTTAATAAGAGTAAAAAAGAAATATAAAAGTTCAAATGAAAAATATTAAATTTGTCTCTGAACCAGGAGAATAATCCACACCTTGTTACCAAAAGTAAATCATACATTCACTGAACCGTAAGTGTTTCGGTATCTAGATGCCAGCATTAGGGAACTGCTGAGATATAGAAAATGTGATAGGACATAAACCCCTCTTGTGATTTAAGATATGTCAAAAGATGTAGTTACCTTCAAAAGAAATAAAGCCTACCATCACCAATATTTGCTGAAACCAGCTTATAACTGCTTGTGGGGTCTGGGGGGCTGCTAACAACTGCAGCTGCCTGCTCAACTACTGCTTTCCACTTTTCATTTTAAAGGCGCTGCTACCCCATCATGCCTCAGAATCTCTAAGGCAGTTTCTGTTTCACCTCCCGCTGACAGAAACCTTGATTCTAATTCTCAGTCTGTTTTCTGCCTTCAGAAGGAAGTGTCTACAAGTTGGCTAGGGATTTTCCTTCTTTACCTCTTCAGGTTTTGCTCTCTGCCATACATGTTGTAAGTCTACCCCAAGCTATGTCACGGGGGAGGCTGAGTTTTGATTCACCCAAATCTAAATTCTCCCCGACAGACAATTTGAAGCTAATGCTCTCCAACCAAGGAAGTCTCTACCTTAGCAGAGTCACTGATCTCAGCTTGTTAATGGCTTCCCTGGTCTACTCCAGTGGAATTGCATCATTTAAGCTAATTGGCTAGAGTCTGGAGTCTCTCTGGGAAGGAGCCCTCTGCCTCACTTAAGGGCTCTGTGCTGTTTGTTCAGAAAGCATGATGCAATTGCATCGGCTTCTCTTCTGATGAAGTATTTAAGACGACCTTGCTATAATCTTCAAATAAATCATTTACTCTTCTGACAGGCCAAAATTGTTCAGACAAGCTTAAGCAGCAATAAATTTCATAAATTATTGCAGGTCAGAAAGTGTTCCTGAGTGACTCCAGTCAGTGGCAGCCCATGGAAAATCCTATAAAACTCTTCTTCCCTTTGTCCAGCCAAGGCAGACTGGTTCGCATAAAGCTGAGTTATCAACTCTTACTCTCACTCGTATACTCACAGAAGCATACGAGTAATAAACTAGTTCATATATTCTGCAGACAAATTGATGGTGGGACTCTCTCCACTAAAAGGATTAAAAAAAATAATAATAATGCTTTGTTTTCTTCTTATACAAATGACCAGCTGAGATTCGTTTGGTTTTTATTTTCAGGATAAAACTGTAATTTCTGGTGTGAACTAAATATGCCAGAAAATACAGTATTCCTGCCACATATAAATTCTTAGAGAAAAGGACTCTATTCTTATCAATAAAGAGAATCACATTAAAAGATCTATGGCTTCGCCAGATGTTATTCAACTCTTGTGCCTTTGCACCTAAGACAGCTTCATGTTAAATTTCCTTTTCAGCTTAAGTGTTCACTTTTTGTCAACAACCTTTGCTAATATACCCAGAAGAAGGAAAACAGAGAATCAAAATCACCTTCATCCCTATTCATGACCCTTCTGAATTTAATTTTACAGATCACTTTGATTTCTTTTAGCAAAAGCACATTTGCTATCAAGTATGCTCAAAGCCAGACCATCATGCAAAACAGAAAGCTTCTGATGGTTCAGTCCCCTTAGTGAGCCTTTCTTCGTTCCATTCTTGGGAGATGGGGAATTGTTATTAATGAATAATATGTGGAGTTAGAGGTAGCGTAGGATCTACCAGAGAATGTAATGAACACTTTCTTAGGCGCGAGAAATCGGCTCTTTACACTGACTAAAACAAATGCCATCAAAGAAATGACTCTCAGAAAACTGGTGAGCTTTCAAAGATTTCCTCTTTAGAGAAAGAGAAATCTTCAGTTCCAGGGAAACAGTGACAGAATAATATGCAGAGATACGCATGGCTGTCACAATCAGCACTTGCTTCAACGGTTTCTAGATTGTTAATAGCTACCTTCTGCTGTGTAGGCTTGAAATTCGTATTTCCCATCAGGCAACAAAAAATATTGACCAGACAATGGGGGCCACTGCAGGGGGCAGTACCGTTTCCAAATAGAAGGCGTGAATGAAATAAGAATTGAAGTCTTTTTCTCAATTAGTAATTGGAGAAGAGGCAGCATTTGAAGCAAAGCAACCGAGGCAGTGTCAGCATTTTAGTTACAAACAAGGTTTCCATCTTAAATAAGGAGATGGGAAAATTAAAATGAAAATGGAGTGAAGCAAGAACATGTTTTTATTCAGCTTCTTCATTCCTCTGCACTGCACAAAAATTGCGTTCTTAAAAACCATATTCTTTGCATGTTTAATAAAATACACCCCAGAACACCACAGACTGTTCACAACCTGGCCCCTCTGTACTTTCCAATCTCATCTTCTGATCTGTTTCCTTCTACTGTTATATTCATTCCCTCTACACCTGGCCACCACGTGTCTGTTAGTTTGTTGTACTGCAGTGGCTTGCATGTTGCTGTGATACTGGAAGTTTTGCCACTGGTATTTCAAATAACAGAAGGGCCGTCATTGGTACACAGGTTGCAGCTGATCTTCCAGACTAAGACAGACTAGGGAGGACTTGGCAGTCTACTTCTGAAAAAAATTGTCCAGTGAAAACCTTATGAATAGTAGCAGAACACTGTCAGATATGGTGCTGGAAGATAAGCACTTCAGATGGGAAGGCACTGAAAAGATGACTGGGGAAAAGCTGCCTCCTCAAAGTAGAGGTGACCTTAATCACACGGATGGAGTAAAGCTTTCAGAACCTTCATCTGTTCATGTGGTATGATTCAAAATGAGAAGAAACAGCTGCAAACATCCACTAATAATCAGAATGTGGAATGTACATAGTATGAATCCAGGAAATTTGAAAGCTGTCAAAAATGAAATCCAATGCATAACGATTGATATCTTCGGCATTAGTGAAATGAAATGGACTGATACTGGCCATTTTGAATCAGAAAATGATATGCTCTACTATGCCTGGAATGACAAATTGAAGAGGAATGGTGTTGCATTCATCACCAAAAAGAACATTTCAAGATCTATTCTGAAGGACAATGCTGTCAGTGATAGAATAATATCCACACTCCCACAAGAAAGACCAATTAATACAAGTATTATTCAAATTTACACAGCAACTACTAATGCCAAAGATGAAGAAATTGAAGATTTTTACCAACTTCTACAGTCTGAAATTGATGAAGCATACAATCAAGATAGATTGATAATTACTGATGATTGGAATGGGAAAACTGGAAACAAAGACTAAAGATCAGTAGTTGGAAAATACGGCCTTGGTGACAGAAAAAACACCAGAGATCACATGATAGAATTTTGCAAGACCAATGACTTATTCATAGCAAATACTTTTTTTTTTAACAACATAAATGGCAACAATACGCATGAACCTCACTGGATGGAAAACACAGGAATCAAATCCACTATATCTGTAGAAAGAGACCACGGAAAAGCTCAATATCATTAGTCGGAACAAGGCCAGGGGTCTGCTGTGGAACAGGCCATCAATCGCTCATATGCTGGTTCAAGTTAAAGCTGAAGAAAATTAAAACAAATCCACATGAGCCAAAATACGACCTTGAGTATATCCCACCTGAATGTAGAGACCATCTCAAGAACAGATTTGATGGTTTGAACACTAAAGATCAAAGAACAGAAAACTTGTGGTAATATATCAAGGACATCATACATGAAGAAAGCAAAAAGTCATTAAAAAGACAGGAAAGAAACAAAAGACCAAAATGGATGTTAGAAGAGACTCTGAAACTTGCTCTTGAACCTACAGTAGCCAAAGCAAATAGAAGAAATGATGAAGTAAAAAAGCTAAAGAGAAGATTTCAAAGGGCAGCTCGAGAAGACAAAGTAAAGTATTATAATGAAATGTCCAAAGATCTGGAGTTAGAAACCCAAAAGGGAGGGACATGGTGAGCATGCTGAAGCTGAGAGAAGTGAAGAAAAAATTCAAGCCTCGAGTTGCAATTTTGAAGGATTCTATGGGCACAACTTTGAATGATGCAGGAAGCATCAAAAGCAGATGGAAGGAATACACAAATTCACTGTACTAAAAATAATTGCTCAACATTCAACCATTTCAGGAGGTAGCACGTGATCAAGAAATAATAGTATAGAAGGAAGAAGTCCAAGCTTCACTCGAGGCATTGGCGAAAAACAAGGCTCCAGGAATTGAAGGAATACCAATTGAAGTACTTCAGCAAAAGGATGCAGCGCTGGAGGGGCTCACTTGTCCGTGTCAAGAAATTTGGAAGACAGCTACTTGAACAAATGAATAGAAGATCTATATTTGTGCCCCTTCCAAAGAAAGGTGATGGAATAAAAAAAAAAAAGGAATAGAATGTGGAAATTATCAAACAATATCATTAATATCACACGCAAATAAAATTTTCCTGAAGATCATTCAAAAACTATTGCACCAGAAAACTGGGAATTGCCATAAATTCAAGCTTGATTCAGAAGAGGATGTGGAACAAGGGATATCATTGCTTATGTCAGCAGAGAAACCCAGAAAGATGTTTACCTGTATTTTATCGACTTTGCAAAGGCATTCGACTGTGTGGATCATAACATATTATGGATAACATTGTGAAGAATGAGAATTCCAGAACACTTTATTGTGCTCATACAGGACCTGTACATAGACCAAGAGGCAGTCTTTTGAACACAGTGAGGGGTTACTGAGTGATTTAAAATCAAGAAAATGTGAATCAGGGTTCTTCTATCCTTTCACCATACTTATTCAATCTGTATGCTGAGCAAATAACTCTATCGGGCAGTTCTACTCTGTCCTATAGGGTCACTATGAGTCGAAATCAACTCGACGGCACTGGGTTTTACTGGGTGTATGAAGAAGAGTGTGGCATTTAGATTGGAGGAAGACTCATAAACAACCTGTGATATGCAGATGACAAAACCCTGCTTGCTGAAAGTGAAGAAAACTTGAAGCACTTACTGATGAAGATCAAAGACTCCAGCCTTCAATATGGATTACATCTTAACATAACGAAAACAAAAATCCCACAAATGGACCAATAAACAATATCATGATAAATGGAGCAAAGATTAATGTTGTCAAGGATTTCATTTTACCCAGATCCACAATCAACACCCACGGAAGCAGCAGTCAGGAAATCAAATGACTTTTTCATTGAGCAAGTCTGCTGCAAAATACTTCTTTAAATTATTAAAAAACAAAGATGTCACTTTGAGGGCTAAGTTGCACCTGACCCAAGCTATGGTATTTTCAATTGCCTCATATTCATGCGAAAGCTGAACAACGAATAAGGAAGACTGAAGAAGAACTGATGACTTTGAATTATGGTGTTGGCAAAGAATATTTAATATGCCATGGACTGCCAGAAGAATGAACAGGGCTGTCATGGAAAAAATACATCCAAAATGCATCTTGGAAGTGAGGATGATGAGGCTGCCTCTCACATATTTGGACACCTTATCAGGAGGGAACAGTCCCTGGGGAAGCATACCATGCTTGGTAAAGTAGAGGGTCATCAAAGAAGAGGAAGACCCTGGACTAGATGGATTGAAACAGTGGCTGCAACAATGGGCTCAAACATAACAACAATGGCGCAGGTCTGGCAGTGTTTCATCCTGTTGTATGTAGGATCGCTACGAGTCAGAATGAACTTGACAGCATGTAACAACAGCACCTGAGGACCCTTCATCTCTATCCTCCATGCCATGCCATATAATGCTCCCTGCCTTTGAACATGCTGCTTTTGTTCTCTTAAGAATGAGTGTGCATCACTTTCTATACCTGGGCAACTCCTGCTATGCCTTTAAAATCTGATTCAAGTATCCCTCCCTTGGGAAGGTTTTCCCGAGCTCTGGGAAGTTTAGCACATCCTTTTTTGGATTTCCAGAACAGTTATGAGTTAAAGGATCTATTGCCTCCATTGGCCTGGTAATTTCTCAAGGGTAAAAAAAAAAAGGGTAGAATCTTTAAATAAGTAAGAAAAAATAAAATTCCTGGCAGATAGCAGGTGCTCAACCAATGTACTGCATGATTGAATGAATGAATGCTAGTGATTGATTTCAGTGTCCTTTATCTTGACCACCACTTGTGTAGAATTCTTGTGCATCAAATCCTCTAGTCTGTACTGGATTCAGGGAATACCATGGGTTAAAATAATCTAAGGCTTAGATATGGCAAGTCATGCAGAAATGCATTGCTACTGGAGCTAGATCTTTTCCATGTCTTTAAAATATTCCTTAAATCCCAAGTTTTCTCTTTATCCAAAAATGAATCTATATCACATTATTGATGTGGTTGTAAATTATTTTCTTATTTTGTTTTTCCACAAATAATCAGCACAAGTTAAGCGCAGTAGTTCTTCCTTTTATATGCCAAAATAATGATACAGTGTGACTAATAATAAATACTTGGTTAACTCTATCTCCACAGACACAGGCCATATGTAAGAAGAATCTGGACACATTCAAAACTCAGGTGATTAAATTTTTACTTTTAAGGATGACCTTTCATTTTCTTGACCTCTTCTCCAGTACCGCAGTTGTCCACCCTAACTCAGCACCACTTCAACAGCAGGGTAGATGCACGTATCAGTGATGTCAAAGTCTAAGGTTTCACAGTGGACCATGCCATCACCAATACATTCACCTCCTCTGTTGATTTAAATTTTAACAAATCACTGTCTAAATAACTTTCCTAAGGTTCCAGTTTTACCCCTCTTCTATTCAGACTCTGACATTCTTTGTTTTCACTAGAACTGCCAATCCATTGTCCCTTACCAACACCACCAGCCAGTCTTTGCTACCCTCCTTTACCAGCTTGTAGCCCCTTGTTTCTCATTATAACTGCTCCTTTGTATAAACCATCAATGCCCTTCCCCCTTTCTTCTGCCTTTATACTCATGTAGAAGAATACCAAACATCATTCAATGAAGCTTTCTGCAAACTCGGAGCACGCACTAGGGGAAGCTAAATATTATTGGAAAAAAAATACAATCATATTGTCTATTCTCACTTAAAACTCATGACCACTAACCTGTGTGGATCATAACAAATTATGGATAACACTGCAAAGAGTGGGAATTTCAGAACACTTAATTTTGCTCATGAGAAACCTGTACATAGATCAAGAGGTGGTTGTCTGTACAGAACAAGGAGAGACTGTGTGGTGTAAAGTCAGGAAAGGTATATGGCACAGTTGTATCCTTTCACCATACTTAATCTATATGCTGAGCAAATAATTTAATAAACTGGACTATATGAAGAAATATGGAGCATCAGGATTGGAGGAAGACTCATTAACAGCCTGCATTATAAAGATGACACAACCTTGCTTGCTGAAAGTGAAGAAGACTTGAAGCACTTACCAATGAAGATCAAAGACTATATATAGCCTCACAACTGGACCAATAAGCAGCATCATGATAAATGGGGAAAAGATTGAAGTTGTCAAGGATTTCATTTTCCTAGGATCCACAATCAACATCCATGGAAGCAGCAGTCAAGAAATCAAACCATGTATTGCAATGGGCAGATTTGCTAAGAAAGACCTCTTTAAAGTGTTAAAAACAAAGATGTCACTTTAAGGACTAAGGTGCGCCTGACCCAAGCCATGGTGTTTCAACTGCCACATATGCATGTGAAAACTAGGCAACAAATAAGGAAGTCAGAAGAAGAATTGACACCTTTGAGTTACAGTTGGTGAAGAATATTGAATATATCATGGCCTGCCAAAAGAATGGACAAATCTGTCTTGGAAGAAGTATAGCCAGAATGCTCCTTAGAAGCAAGGATGGAGAGATTTCATCTCACATATATTGGACATATTATTAGGAGAGACCAGTCCCTCAAGAAGGACATCATGCTTGGTAAAGCAGAGGATTAGCGAAAAGAGGAAGATCCTCAATGAGATGGATTGACACAGTGCCTGCAATGATAGGTTCAAGCATAGAAAAGATTGTAAGGATGACACAGGACCGGAGAGTGTTTCATTCTGTTGTACATAGGGTCTCTATGAGTCAGAACCAACCTGACAGCATCTAAAAACAACAACAACCTCAAGTGAGATTCTTAGGGCTGCCTGGCAGTCCTACAAATTTACCTAGCTGTTTTACTCTCCTGCTAAGTAAAAAGCTACTCCATTTTCTAGTTGCTCAGGCTTAAACTTCAGTGTCCTCTTTGTCTTTGCCTTTTCTCCCATAGCCTAAATCATCCATCAGCCAACTATTTCTACTCTACCATTTGTATATATACCCAACATTCAGTAACTTCCGCTATGACCACCCTCACTTGGCTTGAATCACCATCATTCAGATTATTGCAATATTCTCCCGTTTGGATTCCTGGTCTCTAGGCTTATAAAAAAAAAAAAAGTTGTTTTTTTTTTTTTTTTTACTCCCTATAAATTATTCTTAAAACAGTAAGAGAGGGAGTCTGTCAAAACAAGTGAGATCTAGAGGTAGATTTACCATGAAGCTGATGAAGCTTGAGCTCCAATGTCTTTCTTCTCCACAGGCTCCAGCCAAGGCCTGGGGAATATGTTCACATGATCATAAATTTTCATGGTATTTCCAAAAGTAAGATATTTATGTATTGTTTTTTTAAGTTCCTATAACCTGAAATTGAGGCTTCACAAAAACTGAATCAGGTCATATCACTTTTTTGGCAGATCATCTCCCTCCTCTGTTCAAAAACCTCTAATGGCTTCCATTTCACTCAGGGTAAGAAAATCAAGTCATTACCAAGGTCATAAAAGCCCTCACTAGCTCTCTGATTCATTCGTTATTACTGGCCTCCTCGCCATTTCTGGAACCTACCAAGCGCAGTAGTGAGACTTTCTGTGTTCCACCCTTATTTCAGGACCTTTTCACAGGTTGTTACCTCTGCCTGGAAGGCTTCTTCCTGAGCAAGCCTCATGAGTAGCTCCCTCTCTTCCTCCAGATCCTCTATTCAGATGTCACATTTAGAAAAATGATACCTTCTCTGCCAAGTTATATTTTAACCCTCCTCTTTACTCATCTTTAAGACTCTCTCTTCTAGTTATCTTTCAAAATTTTCCTTCAAAGTACTTGTCACCTCCTCATTTGTTAGTTGCCCCTCCACTAGAATATTTATCTGTTCCCATTACTAGAATATAAGCTCCATGAAGGCAGAGAAGGTATACACTGCTGTTTCCCCTGGGAGATAAGATATTTCATGAAGATTGTAAACAAATGTTCAAAGACTGGTCTCTGGATTCATTCATTAAAAATTATATATTGAGCTCTCAGACTCTAGGGTTAAAGTAGTGAACAAAACAGATGGCCACCGTCCCTTGTGGTATATGCATTTTTATACATAGAAGGTTACTATAACTTTTCTGTGACCCCCTTACACACAAGTCTGATTCATCTGGATTTGTGAAGTTTCATCGCATGAAAAAGTAGTAGGTTTTTGAACAAAATAAAATGCACAGGACAATGCTTTAAAAAGAAAGTGATATAAATGCAAGATGCAATGTCACATTCGTGGAAAGGGCTCAGGAAATTGTTGCTTAATTGAATGGAGTGGTTTGCATAAGATGTATGTTTAGATGAATTGCAAAACTAAAATTAATAATATTCCCTGGAAAGCAGTTGATACTTGATCCAAAGCCCAACCCTCTGCTTTTGGAAAGAACTGAAAAAAGAATTTGGCAGAGGGAAACGAATCTGGCAAAAGTATTTTGGAGGTAGGCAATTTTTGAGATGAGGTGCTCTAAATATGTTGTAGGACCTGAAGATTAAGGAGCTTTAAGTAGTGACAGATAAAATGAAAGAAAAAAACTGGTTGGGATTATCTAGATAAAAACAGTAATCCCTCTGCTTTAACTGTATTTTTTTTTTTTTTTTATGGTATAGTGAAATGGGAAGTACTCTTTGAGCCACATTGTTTTAAAATTCAACAACATCTGACAATGTCTGTTCTAACTCTCATCTCAGATGATGCAACTGAGAAAGAAAGAAATAACACGCTTTTGGTTTCTTCAATGAGTGCAAGAATCTAGAATAGAAGCTAGGTTTTCTGACCCCAGCTCAATAATATTGTATACTCCTTTGTGGCCTCTTAAACATGTCCTTAAAGCAGTGTTTAAGGTAGAAAGAGAATGTGAAATACATGAAAGTCGTGTATTTGGTGATGGCATAAATTATCAGTATGAACATCTTTAATTGGCTATAAATAAATACTGTATTTATTATTATAAAGTGAGAAATCACTAAGGAAACTTCTGCATTTAAGTGAATATTTTAAAACAATCTGAATCCATCAGATATGCCAGAAAACAATATTTTATGTCACAATATGATACATAGAAATACAACTTGAAGCATCAAAAGTTAATACTTTATACCAGCGCTTAGTCCCCTAAAAGCAGGTAATGTGAATTATTTAAGGGTAACTTTGATCTGAGAAAAATTCCCCAGTATCATTTGCCTTTAGGAATACAGAAAGCTTATCTTGTAATTCACTTTATAGGTCTATAGGTTTGTTTTCTGTCTTACAGTATAATACTCTTTTTGTCAACCTGTTTTTACAAAACAATTGGGCAATTCACAGATGGATCCTCATACCTAACCGCTGGAGGGATGTTCATGTCAGTGTTTAAAATCATTGTTTTATTCATTCAACACATGCTAAAAATTAATAACAAAATAAAAAGGGGGTTCAACTAGTACTCTAACAGGACAAATTTAAAACAGATTATATGGACTAAACCATATCTGAATTCAAGTGGTTTTCTGTTATTTTAAATTGATACACCAAATCACTTTTATGTGATTTTCCTTCCTTTCAGAAATGATAATCACTTTACCCATTGTCTACAGGGGTCATTGAATGAGTGCTCCTCTGCTGTTTTATTCTGGAAAAGAAAAAGAGAAATTTTTGACAGAGTAAGAAAGATTTTGGTGGAACATAGTGGCAAAAGATGAATATTTGAATTCTTCTCAGTGCTAGTCCTTATCTGAAGGGGGAAAGAAGTTTATTTTTAGGTAAGAGGACATTAAGGAGGAAACAGGAGAAAAATTGCACTGCCGTGTTTGTGCAAGAAGAGAATAGTGACTGGATTTGAAGGGTTTGAGGGCAAAACACACAAGTACATGTTTAAAAGAAGATTTGAAGCCTCAAACAGCAGGACACCAAACAGAGAGATGAGAGTTTGAGTTCTTCAGAGGCCTGTGTAGTATACATGTTCAGCTTTTTAGAAAACCAGTTCCCCATTTCTGCCTGCCTGGAATATACAGATATTTTTTAATCCCAGATTCCTTTCCAAATATTAGTGAAGCACTAAATCGTAATGATTGTTTCTAGATAGTAATATATTGCTTGGCTTTCATATTTTTTTCCCTCAAAATGAAATGAAAACACTTAATCAAGGCACAGATTTCACGTTTTCTTTTTGTTTTTTTAAGCATTATCAACGCTTTGGTTCCTTCTATACGATATGATGAAATCTGAGTCACTGAGAGAGCCTTGACAAAACAAGCAAACTTTCCTACATTAGTTATCATGGCACCTCAACATGACCCACTGAATCTTTTCCAAAGCAAACAGAATATGCAGTTAGCTCCAGGAGAACTTATATCAAGATTTTTAAAGTTAACCTTAATTACTAAAAAGGCTGCTCGGTCATGTCAAGTTTAGAGACTGTTATGGATTGAACTGTGTTCCCTCAAAGCATGTATTGAAGTCCTCACCCCTGCTCCTATGGATGCAATCCTGTTTGGAATTAAAGTTTTCACTTTGTTATCTCAATGAAGTCATACCAGAGTATTGTTGTTAGGTGCCATTGAGTTTGTTCTGACTCATAGTGACCCAGTGTACAACAGAATGAAACACTAACCGGTCCTGCGCCATCCTCACAGTCTTTGCTGTGTTTGAGCCCATTGTTGCAGCCTCTGTGTCAATCTACCTCATTGACAGTCTTCCATACCAGAGTATGCCAGGTCCTAAACCTAATCAATTCTGAATAGTATCTTATAAAAACAGTAGAATAGACACAGAGACATACACAGGGGGAAGACAGATGCCAGGATCCATCTATAAGCAAAAGAACACCAAGGATTGCCATCAGACACCAGAAACTAGGAGGGAGGCCAACAGAATGAGTTGACATGGCTGAGATTCTGATTTGGACTTTAAGCCTCTAAAACTGGGAGAAAATAAAGCTCTGTTGGCTAAAGCCACCCAAATATATTTCTGTTATGGCAGCACTGGGTAAATAAGGCAGAATGATTTCAAATGAGATATTAACATCTCTGGTAGTGCAGTGGTTAAGAGCTGGCTGATAACCAAAAGGTCAGCAGTTCGAACCCACCAGCCCCTCCTTGGAAATCCATGGGGCAGCTATACTCTGTCCTAGAGGGTCACTATGAGTCAGAATCAACTTAATGGCAATGAGTTTGGTTTGGTTTTCTTTACATAAAGTTCTGAGAGTAGTTAGCATAAATGATAAACACATTGGGAGAAGAGAAAACAGATACAATGGGTACTATGTTCTTTCATTTAACTATACACTTTAGCTAAGTTTAGATCCCTGTGCAATATTTTGGCAATTGGGCAACCTCTTTTTCTAAGTACTGTTGCAAAATATTATCAGATCTATTGATGATATTTGTAGAATAATCCTATCTCTTTTGCATAAAGTTATGTTAACAAATAAGAATGGTGATAGTTACAAAGCATCTATTATTTACCAAGTACTTTGCTGGTGGTGACAGAAGTAGTAGAAAATGTCATAATTCATGACCTTCAGGAAACTCAGGCAAGATATAGACATGAAAACTCCTAACTCAAAATACCAAGCTCCTTTCAGATGCTAATTTTGGTACCACACATAATATTTGTAATGACTGGATTTGAGTATGTGTGTATAAAACAAAAACAGAGGGTAAAGAAAAGAACAGTTCAGTGGCACTAAGGTGATGCCCTGGTGGAGCAGTGGTTTAAGCATTAGGCTGCTAACCAAAAGGTTGGCAGTTCAAATCTACCAGGTGCTCCTTAGAAACCGTATGGGGTGGTTCTGCTCTTTCCTGTAGGGTCACTATGAGTCAGAATTGACTCAACGGCAACAGGTGTTTTTTAAAGGTCATCCCACCATAACACACCCAGTTTTAAACTTTCCTTCAGATGAGATCCATTGTCTTCCTCTCTGGGCATGGGATAAATCCTACTGGAACACCACTTGATTGAATTGGCAGGATCTTCAAGGGAGAATATAAAGCTTATTTAGGGAGAAGAACAAAGGTTCAAAGGAGCAAGGCACTCTCTTAAAGGGGAATATTAATCACAAGGAACAAAGAAGTGTCAAAAAAAGGTTATCTTTAACGGCTAAGACCAATGCACAGGTATTGACAATCCATTTTTACGGAACATGAGCTAGTGGTACAATGGCAGATTTAACGGCTGAAAGCAGTCATGAAACAATAGGCATCGTCCCTCAGTAGTAGTTCTCAAAGATGTTAAAACTGTATGTCTACATGATGTTAGAGGAAAAGCTAAAATAATTAAGTCAAATGCATGTTAGTTAACATGTGAGCTATTCATGGCAAAATATTTCTGGAGCTATATAAATGAAGTCATGAGTCTAAAAGACTTAGGACATGAGAAAAAGCTCATGGAAAAGTCTTATGCCCAAGAAAATAGCCATCATCACATATCATATGTTTATGGATATGTCTATACTTACAGTTTGGATTTTATTGGCAATATTATAATATGAGACTGAACATGAAGGACCTTATATGGAGAATCAGTAAATGTATTTTAACAAAGTAGACAGGATGAGGTAGTCTGCCTCTGTAAAGATTTACAGCCTTGGAAATCCTATGGAGCAGTCCTTCTATGTCCTATAGAGTCGCTATGAATGGAATCGACTTGATGGCAGTGGGTTTGATTGGTTTAGACAATGACGGATTCAAATATATGTGTATTATGCTAAATAAATCCCAATCTGACAGTTAGGATTTAAAGTAAACTAATCAAAGTGTTAACTCAGAACTCAGACTGGAAAAGAGTAAAGAACATGCAGTAGAAAGCATTTCGTATTTAAAGGTAGTTGTTAAATTAAACATGGGACAATTCAAAGGCTAGTATTTTACCCGAAAATAATTTTAGAATTATATTCCCATATGAAATTTAAAAACCAAGCATCATAAATCACAAAACTATTATCAGAGAAATATCTGATCACTCTGAAGTTGAATATGCCCCAGAGAAAATGAGAGGGCAAAATAATCAAAGGAGGACAAATTTCCTTAGAACATAGATAACTTGTATGAAAGATTATTTTTCCAAAAGTTAAGAGAAACAGAAACACAAAGATAAATCTCTAGGATGATAAACGAAAGCACTCTAAAGCACAGAGCTGCTTTCTCACTCATCATTTTCATACAAATTCAGGTGAAAAAACTACAAGAGCATTAAGACATCAATTATGATCAAAGCAATATGATAAATGCTTTAATTGTCAAAAACCTTGCATCATGGAGTCGTTGAAACTTGGAAAGCATTCATGAATAAAATACGTTTTCTAGTTTGAGGCATTCAATACATGTTCTTGATTTCAGCTCCCAGCACTTTCATATATTCATTTCCGGCTAACTTGGCCAACACCTGTAGTTCCTTTCTTTGACTTTTAAAGGGAAGCATTATACAATGGATTAAAAAAAACAATGAATTCTAGTTCTAGTTCTAAGTAAGTATGACTTTGAGAAAGT
This sequence comes from Elephas maximus indicus, assembly GCF_024166365.1. Classification (NCBI taxonomy): domain Eukaryota; kingdom Metazoa; phylum Chordata; class Mammalia; order Proboscidea; family Elephantidae; genus Elephas; species Elephas maximus. The sequence continues at coordinate 144,898,234 of NC_064821.1, forward strand.
CAGATCAGCTCATGGAACTTCAGTTTCCTCTTCTATAAAGCAAGGGAGTAAGGAAATAGAAAGTTGATACATTCTAGAAAATGCACGATTTTGTGTCACTCATCAATGACTTGGTTATATATTGAATTATTCAGTATCTTCTCAGCTAGGTTTTTAGTGTCCTAGATATGTTTTGTGTTACCTAGCATGTTGCTGGGTGATAACTAGATGTTTTAAAAAACACTTCTTGATGGACTGAATATACACTGGAAAAATATTAGAGGTCAAGACAAGGCTTATTCACTTGGCTGAATATTCTCTACTCTAGTACTGACCTCTATCAGCAGTGTGAAACTGTATGGTTGAAGAGTTTGAAAGCAGAGAGACTTCATTATTGGTTTAAAATACACCGTCTTCCAATCGTTATGTTACATTATCTATAACCGAGAGGACTTGTTCATGCATAATTTTTTTACACATCTAAAAGTGAAATGAGTTCATGTGTGACCTACCTACAGAAATAGCGGGAAGTCATTTTAAGGCAGCCTGGAAAAGGTGGAGAACTCTCAATCCATGTTTCTATTCAGCTGGCACAAATATAATTTTAAGTCTTTTCATGCCAATTCTAATGACATTATTGCATTTATTAGGGGGAAATATACTCCATAATCAGCTTATTTCTTAGCTCTGATAAAAGAATTCCATAAGCTAAATTTTTGTTTTCTCTGAAGTTTCTTCATGGAGGATGGGCAGTGATATCGTGATGCAGATAGAGGAGGCTTTGGCTAAATAACACATCAATGAACTTCAAGTGTTGCAGCAATAGTTAGGAAGCAAATCTGTTAAAAGTACTAAGAAGTTTAGTAGGGTTATCAGAAACATATGGTATTTTTAGAAGTTTTCCTGAATGCAGCAGGAGTTCTGTGAATTCATTAGGGAGAGTGACATGACGAACGCAAAATATGAGTGAGAAGTAACCTTTTATCTTGTGAGCCTCTTCTCTCTCATCCCATCTGCCTCAACCAAATCACACTTGAATGCGTTGAAGCTATCCACAGAGGTCACGTTTATTTCTGAAGTTCGGTAAACAGGGTTGTGTCTCTTGAAAAATCAGAACGGCCAAGTGCAAACCATTTATGCCACCCAGGGCAGAACAGACTGTACTAACTCTAAGGAGTCAAATGGCAGATTCACCTATCAATGCAGGGTTTTTTTTTTGGTAAGAAAACACATATGAGAAATATGGGTTGTAAACAGAATTTTTGGCTGTCAAATTTAAAGTACTTTAAAGTCATAAAAGAATGTGCCTGATAGAGGAAAAAGTAGTTTTTACCTGTTATGATAGCACAGTTTCACATTAAGTATTTTCAAGGGACAGGGGGTAGTTTTCATCTGGGCAAAGTTAGATGGATACACATTTTTCTGTCTCCTATTTTCTCTTCTCAGTGGGAAGCACGCTCCTCTTCCCCTGCAAGGTGTCATACAGAGCTAGGTATTTTCCAGTTTTGGAATTCTCTTGCTCCTATCTCCATATTCTCCTTTTCCAACACCTCCCTATTCCTTCTCTTCTGATTTTGAATGAGGACAGACCTCTCCAGTCGTGAAAAAATCTGCACTTATTCCTGAGCCTTTGTCATCACTGGTTTTCCCGTCAATGGCTCTTGAAGGACTTGTGAACCTCTACACAATTCATGCCCACTCTGGCTTCTTCCTCGCCCACTCTACTGAAGGCACACTCCACCTTTCATGTGCGCATATCTTATTTCCCTAACTTGAATGTAAGTTCTTTGTAGGAAGAAACTATGTTATGTATTTTTGGGTTTCCCTATCATTATACAAGGAGCCCTAGTGCTGCAGCATTTAAGCACCTGGCTGCTAACAGAAAGGCTGGCAATTTGAACCCACCAATTCTGGGGAGAAAGCCCTGCTGATCGGCTCCCCCATAAAGATTGCAGCCTAGAAAATCCTGTGGGGGCAGTTTTACTCTGTCACACGGGGTCATTATGAGTGGAAAATTGACTTGATGACGGCTAAGAATAACAACTACCATTAAATACTGGGGAAAAAAATAAATAAATAAATTTACCCAAACTCCAAAAAAACGCCACTGTCCTCCAGTAGATTCTGGCTCATGGAGACCCCACATGTTTCAGAGTAGAACTGTTTTCCATAGGGTTTTCAGTGGCTGTGATCTTATGGAAGTAGAATGTTAAGCCTTTCTTTTGTGGTCCCCAGAGTAGATTCGAACTGTCAACCTTTTGATTAGTAGCCAAGTGCAAACCATTTATGGCCTCCAAGAAATTTTTACACTTACCAGTGTCCTTTACATGCCCAATTGAATCTGTGTAACTATTAGGATAAGTGAATCACCTTCCATTACAATGAACTAATCTGAGATATCTCCCCCTGCAGGCTCCCCATCTGCCCATCCTCAGATAGAAAAAGGTTCACATTTTTTTTTTTTTTCACACATTTACTGCTGATTTCTAGTATCCCAGCCAGGAGACCACAGATTAACAAATGTGGGGTAGTAAATAAGTAATATCATGAGAAAACGGGCTGGTACCAGGAGAAAAGCTCAGACTCCCTAGACTCCTATCAAACAGTATTTATTAAATGCCTACTACATGTTTTCTGAAGGCAGCGGTGGTTCAGTGGTAGAATTCTCACCTTCCATGTGGGATACCCAGGTTCCATTTCTGGCCAATGTACCTCATGAGCTATCACTACCCGTCAGTGGAGGCGTGCGTGTTGCTATGATGCTGAACAGGTTTCAGCAGAGCTCACAGACTAAGACAAACTATAAAGAAAGTCCTGGTAACCTACTTCTACAAATCAGCCAGTGAAAACCCTGTAGATCACCACAGTCTGATCTTCAGCTGATCATGGGAATGGTGCAGCACTGAGCAGCCTTTCGTTCTGCAGTACGTGTTGTGTCAGGGCCAGCTTGGCGGAAGCTAACAACAGCATACTCTTTAACTTTGCGAAGGCTGTGGAAGACATATTCAGACATGGCTTTTGATCTTAAGGCACTCACACATTCGTAATGCAAACAAAGATAAAGGAAAAAAATTAAAAAATCATGTAAGATAGGATTCCCTAGTTCTTTTCTAAAAATGAGAGTTCTGTTAGCTGCCCAACTATAGTATTTCTCTGAAGAGTAAATGACATGAAAATAATTGAAAACATAAAATTACAAGCTTCATAAGTTTTCCAATAATTTCTGACATCATGTCACTTTTTATATAATTTACTGAATTCCTGTACCTACAAATAGATACAGATGTAGAGGTGGACAGTGAAATTAAACAACAAGGACTCGAAGACATAAAAGTCAATAATGACCAAATCAGGGTTTACATAATTAATTAGATGCTTTTTATGGAAAACTCTGAAAAGCATTTTCAGTTAAAATGTATTTTTAAACTACATGGACTCTCAAGAGTTTAGCCGTTTTTCTTTTTTCAGTAGAGACTGAGGTATAGTGACTAAAGAGATAGATCTAAACCTTTCCAGAGACTTGACCACTTTTGAATTACATGCCAAAAAAAAAAGTTGCCATTGAGTTGATTCCAACTCATAGTGACCCCAAAGGACAGAGTAGAACTGCTCCATGGGGTTCCCAAGGAGCGCCTGGTGGATTCAAACTGCCAATCTTTTGGTTAAGCAGCCATAGCGCTTAACCACTACACCACCAGGGTTTCTTTCAAATTACATAGTAATGACAAGTTATTTCCAATCCATTTTTAGACTCATTTACATATATCGGATTATCAAAAAACCAAAAACCAAACCCAGTGCCATCGAGTCGATTCTGACTCATAGCGACCCTAGAGGACAGAGTAGAACTGCCCCAGAGTAGAATTCGCCACGGAGCACCTGGAGAATTTGAACTGTTGACCCTTTGGTTAGCAGCTCTAGCCCTTAACCACTACACCACCAGGGTTTCCTATATTGGATTACAATGTACAAAATTTATCTTTAAGAGTCTTCCCTTTTGCTCTGTTGCCATGAAGTCTACCATTATTTTTCTAAAATCATTTGAAATTATGTACACGACCTTATAGCACTGGAAATAATCTGAAATGTAAAATGAAATATAGGGTCATAAATCCTAAAGTCAGAAAAGACCTTAGAAGTGATCTAGTCCATTTTTTAAGATATAAAGCAGTGAATCTCCTTCATCCCATTCCAAACAATTGGTGATCTGAGGCTGTTCCCATATACCTTGTTGTTGTTGTTGGGTGCCCTCTAGTCGATTCAACTCACAATAACCTTATAGGACAGAGTAGAACTGCCCATAGCATTTTCTAGGCTGTAATCTTTATGGGAGCAGATCATCAGGTCTTTTCTCCTGCAGAGCTGCTGGTGGGTTCCAGCCGCTAACCTTTTGGTTACGAGCGCTTTAACCATTACACCACCAGGGCCCTGCATGCTTCTAAAAACGATTGCCATCAGTAGATTTTGACTCATAGCAACCCTATAGAACAGAGTAGAACTGTCCCATAGGGTTTCCAAGGAGTGCTTGGTGGATTCGAAATGCTGACCGTTTGGTTAGAAGCCATAGCACTTAACCACTATGCCACCAGGGTTTCCTGCATATCTCTGGAAGTGCAATAATATCCTAACTAATCTATTACATCTACTCTTCTCCCCTACATCAATTGTCCACATATCAGCCGGAGTGATCTTTTTGAAGTTAAGTTAGATCAAATCACCCCTCTGCTCAAATTCTTTCCTTTCTCAGTTAATCCTAAATTTTTACTAAGCCTAGAAGGTCCTAGATAATTCTTTCTACCCCTCATTTCCCTAACCTCGTCTTCTGTCACGTTCCCTCTTAAATCCTCCGACCCATCTGTTAGCCATTTGATGTTCCTCAAACCCACTGAGTGTTTGTACCTCAGGACATTTGCTGTTGCCGTTCCCTTAGCCTGCAATAGTCTCCTCCTTGATAACTTAAGACTCTGTCCCTCACATTTTTTAAAGATTCTGATCAAATGTCACCTTTTCAGGAAGATTTTATTGAACTCTTCATAAATATAGCATACCTCCTGAGTAGCTCTCTATTACATTGTTTCTTTACTTCGCAGTATTTATCACTGTCTGCAATATTATTTAAATTATATAATATAAATATTATATATTTTCCAGATTGGAAACCCTGGTGATGTGTGGTTAAGAGCTACGTCTGCTGACCAAAAGGTTGGCAGTTTGAATCCACCAGGTACTCCTTGGAAACTCTGTGGGGCAGTTCTACTCTGTCCTATAGGGTTGCTAAGAGTTGGAATTGACTTTATGGTGACTGGTTTTTTTTATCTAAGTTGTTTATATTTATAAACATAAATATAATGTTTAATTATATTTATTATCTGACTCCACTAGAATAATAGAAAAATCCATGAGAGCATAGGATTTGTCTGATCTATTCAGTCATGGCTATATCCTAGAAAAGTGCCTTACTTCTAGTTTGATGAAAAGAGAACTCACTACCTCATGAGTGAACCCCTTTTACTTTTTGACAGTTGTTAATGGTTAAATTCTTTGCCATACTAAGTTAATACATGCTGCCTTCTCTGGACCTTTCCTACTTGTAGCTTTGGCCCTACCTTCTATGTTCCCCCTCCCGCCCACACACACACACAAAAAAAAACCTAAACACCTTCTACTCACCAACAGCCTTTGGGAAATATTTATAGAAGGTTGTAAATCACTCCTTACTTTCTCTTCTCCAGACTAAATTCTACTGGTTCCTTCAGTCATTCTCCAAACCATGTGGATTCAAATCACCTCATTCATCAACTCAGCCACCCTCTCCTAAATACAGTCTAGGTCACTATTCATCAAAATGTAGACCATGACTCTGGAGTGGGTCATGAAATAAATAGAAATGACTCAGTTTGGGACAGTAGTACACCTACACTTCACTTATTGACTATCTCCTTACTCAACTTTTAGCATTTATGATAATAGTAAAAAATCTACTACCTGACTATTTTGCACATTGCAAAGCCTTGTGAGAGAAGAGGGTGCCACCAAAAAAGAGAGCAAGGGAAAGAAATAGAAAGGGTCTTGTCCCACAGAAGCGGGCTGTAGGTTATGCCTCGCTTCTTCTAGCTAAAGATGGTACAAGAAGAGGGGAAAAAAAAAGGGGGGGGAGAACAAGCTGAGTGTCACTCACCTCAAAAGGGAGTGGTCAGCCCTTCTTACCGCTCTGAGACTATGGAAGCAGAAGGAACCAGGCTATCTACAAACAAAAGCATTTAACATTGAAAATGAAACATTTTCTGAGCATTTTGCTATCAAGCTAGGCTGAAAATACCATGCATAGTCTTAAATGTTTAGTTCCATTATCACTCACTTTACAATGATATTTGTCTAGGTCACAAGGCAAGACTTGTAAATGGAAAAAATATCAAGTAAATGCAATAATATTGTCCCTAATGGATTTTAAAGTGATGGACTCGAGTTCTAGAGTTCAGTGCCATGAAGTTGCATGTTAAATAATCTTTCTTCTTTAAGATGGGTTTAAAGAGGCCACATTATCCCGATCCATCTTTAGACTCTTCCACACTTGCAATCCTTCTAAAGAGCAATCACTGCACTATTTTTAAATGAAGTTGTAAAAGCCCTGTGATAGGTTTGTATAGACACTAGTTTTCTACTTGGGGCTGGGAATTAGAGATGAACTCATGTCTCCTCCTTGGAGATAGGGCCACTTTCTTGGCTACCAAGCAGGTTTGAATGTAGTCCTGCAACTGAATTAAGACACAGCTCTTCTGAGACTAGAACTTTTGGGCAAAGAAACAAGGAAAGTCTCCCGTTTGCCAAGATATTTACAATCTACTGATGAGAAAAAATGCCTTAGTGCTCCCTGAAGGCTCAAATCTGTCCATCCCAATGCCAATTTTTAAACTTTCAAGCACAACTCCCACAGAAATTCCAGAATATTGCTTTTAACATCGTTTTCCTAGAGTTCTGGTTGACCTTGCTTTTATTTACTACGTCTGTATTCTAAAATACTGAATCACTGTCTTTGATTGCTGTTATTTTGGCAGTATTGCATTTAACTCTTCTACTAGACCACTGTGACTTGAGCTACTTTGAATTTCTTACCTGCATTATTTTGGTGAGTTTCTAACTGATTATCCCAGCTCATGTCTATATAGCATTGCCAGGTTAATCATCTGCTAATCACACCTCAGTGGACAAAATACTTCAGTGGTTCCCCTTTACTGACCAACCAAAAAACCAAATGGAACCCTTTGCTGTTAAGTCGATTCCAACTCATAGCGGCCCTATAGGACAGAGTAGAACTGCCTCATAGAGTTTCCAAGGAGCACCTGGTGGATTCGAACTGCCGACCTCTTGGTTAGCAGCGTAGCTTTTAACCACTACGCCACCAGGGTTTCCTACTGACCAACAATATACCAAATCTTTAATATTCTACCATCTGGCATAAAACAATCATATTGCCTACTATCTTCTATCTTCGTAACATTTAGATCAATTTACAAAACATGTTCATGCTGTTTTCTACTTAGGGCTGAGAATTTGAGATTAACTCATATTTATTCCCAGGAGATAATTCCTCTTTCATGGCTACCAAGCAGGTTTTTCATGTTGCTTCTTTTACCTAAGTCATCTTCCACCCCCATCCCCCAAGTGCCTTTAGATTAAATTCTGCCAATCTTTCCAGTATCATCTTTTCTTTTTTTAATGAAACTTTCTTTGCTATTCTTTATAGCAGATCTTAGTTTCGACTTCATATTAAGACTTTGGGTGTAAACATGTGCGTATTCCACCAACTGAAAATTCCTTGGGTGCAGGAATCATGTCTTTCTCCATGTCCTTCTCTGCCGTGTCTAACACAGTCCGCGGCTTGCGATAGATTTTCTGTCCTGCAGATAAACAAACGTAGCTTTTGTCCATTAGATAGTAGACTGTGAACAACCTGAAGGCAGGAGAAACAAGTCTATACTGATCACCTTTTCAACCAGCTGCCTAACACTGAGCCTGGAACATAACAAACACTGAATAAATGTTTGCTGACTCAAAAAAGTAACTGCAACTTTGCCTAGTGGCCTTTTTCTAAAATTACTAAAAACAGTATGCTCAATCCACAGAAACTCAGAACTCAGCCATTCTTATGTCATTTAAGTCGGAAGAAAATCACTTACAATAGAAAAGCCTCCACAAACAACTTTTTTGGTTTTCTTCATACAGAAATATAAACCTTGTGATATTTCTTTTAAAGACACAAGGAAATGTCAGGGGCATTTTCTGCTTATCCCTTTGCAAGAGAACTTCCCTGGGCACACTTATGAATAAGCATCTTAGTGTACACGTAAACACTTTTAAAGCTAATATAATGACCACTTGCACAAAAGGGCAGGAGTAAGCAAAATGGGAAAGAAGTTGGAATTCTAAAAGCTTTGTGTTTATTGTAGTTTGTTGAGGACACTCACCTTACCCAAGGCAATGACAGCTTTTGCCTCTATGCTACCAAGTCACTTTCCCCCGCACAATTATATTTTTTTACTTATTCGTTACTGAATTTCCTTTGGCCGTGTATTTATGCTTAGGGGAAAAAAAAATCAATTCTTGGCCTTTTATTGAAAAATTATGTACAACAAATTGTAACTCTAACCCAATCTACATGGTTTAATGTAGGCAGCTTTGATTTACTGTCCCATTCATAATCTCCTGATGATTAGCCTCCCTGGGAACAATCCACTCCCTTGTTGAAGTGATATCAAGGTGTTTGTTTTTAATCTGTCCAAAGTCATCCTATGGACAAATGCATTATTGAAGAATTATATTTTAATTTATCATCATGCAGTGCTTTTGATGGGCATTTGCATTAACACAATGGTATTATGCTTCTTTACACTCGTATCTATTCAAATCGGAAATTACCTGCACATAGAGTCTGGGATGGTGGTCAAAAATTGTACAAAGAAGTAAGAATAGGACTCCTTAATATCACATAGCCCTGCTGCTCATCAGTGAGGCTTTTTCTGTTCTAATGCTTTTGTCATGTATATGAAAGTCATTATGTAGTTTAGAAAACAGAAGATGAAGTGAAAGAGGAAGATCAGGGACCTAGGATGCATTAATATTCCACCAGCATCAAAGATATTTCCCTCGAGGGGCTCCTACAGGCCACGCTGTTATGACAGTGCCTATCCATTATCTTGTGCTGTTCTTGGTATTAAGACAATAATGGAGCGAATAGGATTATGTGCAGAGATGATAGGAAATGTGAAGGCAATTCAGCAAGATAGGAAATGAATGGAGACATGATCCTTTCATCGAAGCCAGGGATGGTTTAGCATAGGGTAAGAGAGAAGATAAATGAAGCGGAATGAAATATTTACAGGTTAGCAGGGGTAAAATGGGTGTTTTTCATACAATCCTATGAGTTTAACCTTCCTGATAGAAAATACCAAGGCACCTTTCTTTAAAATCCAAGTATCTGTGCCTTAGGAGATGATCCGTTTTTGTTCTAAAAATTCACTTGTTGGAAAAGCAGTCCAGTGCTCACAGGGTCAGAGGTAGCCTTAAGGAGTGGGATAACCTTTTCATCCACTCCCACCACCGAGAAATTCGGCCTGTTAAGATTCTTCCGCAGAAATGACGAGCCCAGCAACTCTTCTGACCCACCCCTTACCAAACAATCCCCAACAATCAAGAGAGCAATAAATCGAGCACCAGACAGGAGAGTTCTATTATGAAAAATGCTAAATCTCGTTTCTCAGAGCCCCCATTTCTTTCGACACTAACCTCCCTGTCCATGCACGCACACACGCTCAGAGGCAATCACACAAGCAGACTGAACACAGGAAAGAAAAACCCCGGCTTTTCTGAAAGGATCACCTGTATTGGTTGCCCAAGGCTAGCATGACTCAAAGGTTGGCATTTCATGATGAGGGAGTGGGGGAAACAAGGGCGGCAGATTGTGTCATTTGGAGACAGGGCACTGGCATAAATAAATGTTTCTGTATATAAAAAAAAAGAAGAAGAACATTTAATTAAATGAAGGCACACTCATCTACAGACAATAAGACGGGCCAGAGAGAGTGCTTTCTGTGTGCACATGCTCTGCTTACTCTTCAAACATCACATTTGATTCTGACTTAAATTGGATAGAAATTCGACCAAACTGAGATCAACAATATAATAACATCCTCTAACTCAAAGAGTTACCAAGGGGAATTGAAGAGAAAATATTAGAAGGAAATCAGGGCGTAGATACACTGAATCTATAAGCTTGTCTAAGAATATGAAAGCTTTGGATAGCCAGGCTGCATAAGAAATGTAGATTAATATATCCTGCATGGAATTGCACTGCAGCCAACACAAGTTAGTGCTAAACTCATTCTTCCTAAACAGGGTTGAGGATTAGTAAAAATAAATAAATAACATTCATAGGTATGTATGTGTATGTGTATATATATATACATATACATACACATATACACAGACACACATATATATTGTTTTTCCAAAAAAAAAAAAAAACCTACTAAAAAACAGAAATAAAAGAAAGCAATAGGAACAGGATGAAAATAATAATAGGAATTTTCTTCCAAAGCATGGACCGGCTATCTATGTAGGAGAAAACCATATGCAAAGAAAAAACATTCAAGACCTTGGACAGCTTTGGACCTTTTCTTCCCCTTCCCCCAGCCCTTTCTGGGCTCTTTGGCTCTCCTTCCTGGTTCTCTGGCTTTAAAAATAGCTCCATACTGCTCTCTGCTGCTGGTTTATAATTTTCTAGTTGGAAAGTTCAGAGCAATTCCTGCTGTTCTGGTCCTGATTGGAGTGCCTACCTAATAGGATTGTCTCCTAATTTGAAAAAAGGTAGGTTGGTAGCTTGTAGATTTGGACTACCAATTCTAGCTTCCTGGCCACATTTTTTCCTCCAAATTACATAGCCTCTTTGACCTTAAGAAGATCTAATACTAGCCACACGCACACACACAAAATCATTTAAATTTAAAAGATTGCCCTCTTAAGGAAAATATGTAATATTCAGAAATCCCACTGTAGGCTCATATCTCTCAGAAAGAAAGGGCAGTGGAAAGAAGAGGACATTTTGGAGATGGATATAGAGAATAATTCATATCACTGCTTAATATCCACATCATATTGAACTCAATTTTGAATAAGGAAATTAATAAAATAATACACTTGTGATAGAGCCCAGTACAAGGAGAGTCAGCACTCAATAAATGTGAATGAGGCTTGAATCAAATCCAAGCAATTGAAATATCAGATAAAGAATTTTAATTTGGGAAAAAAATTAACCTCGGGAAAAATATATATTTCAAACATTAGCTGAAGTATTCAAAGTGTATATTGCTTTCTTATGAAAATATGAAAATGGGAAAGAGTGGTTTATTTTATATATCTATTTTAATATAAAATACTAAGACGTTAGGATTTTACCAAAAATCACATTATTTTACGGAGGCTAATAAATAGAAACATGAAAATATTTAGTAGAGAGGTTATTCATTTATAATATATTTCCTTTCTCTGGAAATAAAGCTGACTGTGACAGACAATTACCAGCTGTAACTGAAAGTTGTTTTGTGTGGCAACAAGATCACATGACTTAATTCAAGAACGTGTGGTTAATTGTGTGACCCTGCTTGATAAACAGGAAGTTGTTATAATCCACTTCACCATTTTGAACTGCATCTGAAAAATACAATCCTATTACAGTGCTCAACAGAAATGCAAAAAAAAAAAAAAAAAGGAGATGAAAAATAGCATCTGTAATTTATTATTAAATGCCTTTGCCCTTGAAATTCATTTTAGCCTTGAGAGATGCTGTTGGGTAACCAATCAGCAAAAGCAGGATGGAGTGCCACCCAAAACTCAGTTTAGTTGTCAAGACTCATAATGCCACACACAGAACAAGAGGGTATGAAAAGGTTAATTACTCACATAATGAGGATTTCTGGGGAAAGCAGGGTGGCTCCCAAGCAGGTATGAAAATGACTTGAGAGATCAGAGAAAAGAGACTAGTTTGGGGTTTTTATGGTGGATAGAGGGTGGGGTCAGATTAAAGGTTCCCACATATTGTTCAAACTCCCAGCCATTGCCAAAGAAAAAGACCCAGACTTTCTTATCAGCTTGCCCAAATATGTAGCAGAAGAAGAAGGCGTGGTAGTGCTTAAAAATTGTCAGCAGTCGAACATCAATAAATGGAGTCATATCCTTTCTTATAAATGTCTTCATCTTATGTTAACAGAATTTCTAATATTTATTTAGATGTGGTGAAAAGCTTTCCAAATACCATTCAGTCAATAGTGAAGGAAGACACCCGTCTAAGCTCAAACTAGACAGGTAATGTCTAAAGGGCAATAAGAATCAGTTCACTCTTCTCCTGGCACTGAAGGCTTCAGATCCTAGTTTCTGAAGTGAAGAACCAGAGAGGGGGAGAGAGAACAAGAAAGAACAGATGTTTCTCTTCTTTCATTATGTCTTTCCTCTTTTTTTTTTTTTTTTTATGAATACCTTGATCCAAGTAATTCATCTCAATAGCTTTCATTGAAGTGCCCAGCTCTGTGCCAGGGGAAGTTGATACACTGACCCTGTCCTCAAGGAGTTTGCAGTCTACAAGTGGAGAGTACATCCATAAATAAATAATTGCAATATTGGCAGTGTTAGAAGCATATAAGAAAAATAGAAGGAACACACAGAAGTTATTAAATCTGCCCTGAGGGCCGAAGAAATCAGAGAACATGTCAGAAAGCAGGATTTTCAACAATGAATGGAAGATTATCCCACAAATAAGAGAGAAAAGGGTATTTGAGGCAAAGAAAAACTGCATAGTAAAGTAACAGAGGTATAAAATATCTTGGCATTTTCAGGTAATTAGACACAGTTCAATATTCCTGATACGTAAAATATAAGGAAAGCAGTAACGAAAGTTGAGGCTGAAGAGGCAAACCGAAGCCAGAGTATGGAAAAACTGGCCCATCATGGGAAAGTGCCTGGACTCTAAACTGGCACATCATGGGAAAGTACTTGGACTCTACTCAGGATTTCAATGTTTTTCAACTTTGATTACACATTCTTAGCAGTACTAAGGAGCCCTGGCGGAGCAGTGGTTAAGAGCTACAGCTGCTAACCAAAATACTGGCAGTTTGAATCCACCAGCCACTCCTTGGAAACCCCATGGGACAGTTCTACTCAGTCCTATAGGGTCACAGTACTAAATAAATAAATGATATATGTTGTTGTTAGGTGCCATTGAGTCGGTTCCAGCTCATAGTGATCCTACATACAACTAAGCGAAACAATTCCTGGCTCTGTGCCATCCTCACAATTATTGTTATGCTTGAACCCATTGTTGCAGACACTGTGTCAATCCATCTCGTTGAGGGTCTTCCTCTTTTTGACTCATCCTCTACCAAACTTGATGTCCTTCTCCAAGGACTGGTCCCTTCTGATAACATATCCAAATTATGTGAGACAAAGTCTCATCATCCTTGCTTCTAATGAGCCCTTTTTGGCTGTACTTCTTCCAAGACAGATTTGTTCATTCTTCTGGCAGTCCATGGTATATTCAATATTCTTCTCCAACACCGACAAACTGATAGACATGTGGTGGACTATATCGATTGCAACTCATAACGATCCTGTAGGACAGAGTAGAACAGGGTTTTCAAGGAGCAGCTGGTGGAATTGAACTTTGACCTTTTGGTTAGCAACTGTAGCTCTTAACCACTGCACCAGCAGCCTCCCTTCTTCTATATATATATAATAAAATTAATCTCCAGTGTGTATGCATGCATTTTCTAAATTATTTACATGTATTAATATCATTCACAGATATCTTAAGGCATAATAAACATTTAAGACAAGCTCATCATTAACAAAATTTCTAAGCTGATTCAACTAAAGAATATGACTATCACTAAGACATAAATGATACCAAATATTCCATTAAGTCAGAAATAATCATGTGAAAACAGAAAATAATAAATGAAACTGAAGGTTAAAAACAGAAGACTCAGCAAGCTCTTAAAGATGACATTGCCTAAAGCTTGAAAACTCATCTGGAAACAACTAGCACATTTCTGAAGGTTTGCTAAATCATGGTATCAGTTTATTTCATTTCCCTTGTAAGCCTACATAAGTAAACTATCTTTCCCGGCACAGAAAGAAGAAAATTTACCTCTGCCTGTAGATGGATGGATACAGGTTTGTGAGGCTTAAAACTTGAACCTTCTTTATAGAAAAGAATACAAAAAAAAAATTACCCTTGCAAATTTGCCGTGTGATTATGCAAATGCAATGTTAAGACGCCACCCTCACCCAGTCTTTGAAAGTGGTCCGTGTAAGTGAGAGGGACTGCAACAATTTTGGGCACATCCATTTTTGTTGCTGCCTTTATCCCGGACCCTCTGGAGTGGGGTACCTCCGTCCAGCTTGGTTTCTCCCATTTGAATTCACAGAGAAGCTTAGTCTCTTGAAGGTCTAGAGTGTATTTACAGTGAAAATTTTCCTGTCAACAAAAGACTGAAACAAAACACTTTAAATAAGTAATATCTGACAAAAAAAAAAAAAACTTGGCTACTTACTTCGGGAACTCTATTTTCACAGTATTTTGTAGATTAAAAGTGAATCATTGAAGATGGCCTCAGCAACAAATATAACAATATCAATGCAAATTTCATAAAGAAATTGCAGCATTATACAAATATAGTTGGGATCTAAAGTCATTTTATAAAACTGCTTAAAAGCCATTTCTCCTCTAATTGTTTAGAAGTAATGAATGTATTTGGTCGATAAAATACATTATTAAATTTGCAAGTGAATATTTGCTGCCAGCTCCCTGTACTGGATTCATGCAATGTGTTGAATAGCATTGGAAGTTAAGCCCACAACAGGGGACTTCCACATTTGGTTCACTTCATCTAAAATAATCCTATAGCAGAGAACTTTCCAGTTTAGAAGGAAATGTACAACATATCATAAAAGTCGCCATTTTAAAAGCAAAGCACGCAGCCTCGGAGCATGCGTACACCAGGCTTTCTGTAACATACCGCTTTGGCTGCCTTTGTTCCCCACATTTCTATTAGATGAGCAGTGCTGCAAAAAAACCTCTACGTCACCAGGCATTATGCTTAAATAAATGGTAAACGTTGTGTGTATTTTGTTGTATTTTTCAACAAAAATCACTAATAATTATTATTTTACCAAGTATCGATGCTATCAATTGTTATACAAGTCCTGTCTGCTGTGTGGTGTCAGTTACCTAGAAGCATAAACACAAAAGCAGCCTTACTATGTGAAAAAGGAATACGTTATTTTCACGCTGATCACAGACATGCCACGCAGTGGGTCATTGTACAAATGTTCACATCTTCTAGAATGCAAGCCAGAGACAAAGGGAAGGGATTTTTGTTACACCGAGCGTAATTTATCCTAGACCAAATTGGAAACATTTATTTGATACTATAATTACGAACGTTCATTCTTGAGTACTAACTATATTCTGGGGCTTTACGGGACAACCCTTTTTCCTCTGGGACTTGTTGAAGCAAATGAGAATGAGTTATTTCATAGTTCTATTTTTACCCAAGGGCCAAGAGTGTCCACCATGGAACAAAACTACTGTGAGTGCGTATTGATGCACATTGAGTAAACATTCTGCTTATTCATTAATGAGAATGATGTCACCAATCTATAGAAAACTAGTTTTATGGAAAACTAGTATTCTATTGATCAAAGAGGTTACAACCTTTTCATGCTATTTTGACTTAACAAAGTAGCTCAGTAAACTTTATTTCTTTATAGGCAAATAAAAAGCCTCATCAATGTTACTTTCCTTTTCCCTGCAAAAAGAAATACAGTCTTCCCTATTCCACCTTGTAGGGTGCCTATAGGATTTCTTCTTTCCTGTGTTTTGTTCCTTTCATCATCCTAGTTATTTTTTTGTATTTTATTTTCATAGTTTTTTTAATCAGACCCCACCTCTTAGCTCTCCTCTGAAGACTGCAGATTTTCTCTTTCCATGACTCTTTTAGTTCTCATTGCTTTCATTTTATGTCGTGCACATTTTTCTAATGGATTTCATTACCCGCCTTCATACTATAGTGAGATCTAACCATCTTAAGAAGCATTTTTATCTTCCACGAGGTCGGCTTTTATTTGGAAGTGTCTATGAGTGGCAGCAAGGACTGCTGAGGGTGGTACTGAATCAGCAGAACCACCATATAGCTGAATAAGTTATGGGAATGTCAAATGTGGAAGAAAGGGGAGGCTGAGACAAAATAGAAAAACAAAAAAAGTAACTAATTAAAACTGAGTTTCCTAAATTCTAGATAGTCATAACTACAAGTTTCAATAAGATAAATGTTCTATTTAAAATCATTCATTAAAAATGTTACTCTTTTTTTTTTGTATTATGTTACCAGTGGTTGGTTGAACCTTATATGCCATCTTAAATGTGTGAATTTATACTTTTTAAATTGTTTGGGTGTGTATTAATCTTATTTTAGCCTCCCGACAGTTTTTACACATGTTGGAGCAGAATGTTCTGGAGAAAAAGCATTCAATTCAGTGGAAAAAAATCTTCCTGAGAATCCTTTGTTTACTCAGGTGGTGAAACAATATTTCGCTTAGTTTCACTTTGTTTATGACTCATTTAATATGGCAGAGAATTTTAGGAATTAAAAAGCAAGATTTTCCTGTTTATCTGTACCTCCATTCTAACACAAAGCCATGTGGAAAGTTCTTGTACAGAAAAATGATAGAGAACATATTTAAGAAATTTTGATAAATACTCCAATCTCCTGTCTCTACTGAAGGCATCAGAAAAAGCTCTAAAAATACATCAGTCACTTTATGCTTTATATTAGATCCTAAAATTCATTGGAGACAGCTTCCATTTATTGAAAAAAAAATATGAACTAGGCATGGTATGAAGCATGTTAAATACATAAGCTAATATAATATTGCAAAATGCTATATTAGTTAAATTTTATTAGCCTCATATTACAGATAAGAAAACTGAGGCTGAGCAAGGTTAGTTAACGTGCTTGAATTAAAATGATTATTAAATAACAATAAGAATAGTAAGTTTCAAGGACATATTCGGTTAATATCTACTTGGCTAAAAATTATTGTCTAATTTAAAGTTGATTTAAATTTCCTTGTCTTGAAATTTAACTTTGGGGCTCATGTTGGATTGGATTATATTACTACTGAAATATTGTTCCTGTCAGATTTATCTGGCCAAATCATGCAGTGAGGACATGGAGCACTGGACCCACTACTCACGAGATGTGTGTGCTGGCAGTCCTCGACCAATCAGAACTAACAAATTTTTCAGCAAGGACCAAATGGACTCGGGTTAGCTTGTCTATTAGTCCCATCAGGAGGTGTACTCCATGAAACAAGTCTTAAATATAAATTTTGCTTTACTGTCATATAAACTTTTTCCTGTAAGCTGTTCATCAGGGAGCTCATTTTAGATTCTAATCTCAGTGTGAAATGCCGGCAGTGTCCAAAGAAAAACAAACCAAGCCCAAGTTAAGGGATACTTGAGTAGATCTTGCTATACTAGGAGAACTAGATGGCCAAAAGATTTGTGTGGCTAGGTAAGCAATGGGTGGGTTTTTTGGGAGGCCAGTGAACTAAAATAAGAGGCCCTGAACTACATACTGCTTGGGCTCTTGATACTTAAATATCTACCTATGGTTTCACATCCATGATAAGGGACCCAAAACAAAGCCAAACCCATAGCCGTCAACTCAATTCCAACTCATAGTGGCTCTATAGGACAGAGTAGAGCTGCCTCATAGAGTTTCCAAGGAGCGCTTGGTGGATTCAAATTGCAATCCTTTTTGTCAGCAGCCGTAGCACTTAACCACTCTGCCACCAGGGTCTCCTGATAATGGGCAGACATCTTAATATATAAAACGATCTTAGAAATAAAAAAGAAAACTATGAAGAACAACTTTTTTTAATGGACTAAAGAGATCAGAGTTAATTTACAAAAGGAAAAATATAAGGTGATTTATAAACAGTTGGGATTAGTTGAATTAATTAAGAATATCTGTATATTGATTATCATGTAGCCATTAAAATTATGAACACTGCTACATGAATACACATAGGTAGCTGTTAAGCAGAAGACGTTTTTGAAAAATATGTATATTATCCTTTAAAAAATAAAATAAACATGTCTATGTAATGAATATTTTACAAAAAGAAATGGTTTATCCAAAATATATCAGTGATTATCTTGGAAAAGTGAGATTATTCATGATATGTTCTTTCTTCTTTTTGATTGTATCATCTAATGTTTCTGCAACAAGTACCTATGGGATTTGTAATAAGAAAAATATTTTTTCATTAGACATATTAGATTCAGATAAGTTATGAAGTTATATGTAGGAGCAAGTAGTGAGGATTAAACAATAATAAAAAAGCTATATATAAAAGATGTTCCAATGTTCTATTCCAATTTTTCAAAAGAGGAAATTTTTCCTGTAAGCAGGAGATGTAAGCAAGGATCTAAAACTAATTTTCATCAATCACTAAAAGAAAAGGTGAAGCATAAATAATCTATATCCTAAAATCTAATGAGATTCACATGCTTCACATACAGAAATTAAAATAACTTTCATGGAGTGCCTACTCTTTGTTGCACACACATCTTTCATGAGCACATTCTTATTTAAGAGTCCCCATCACATAAGAAATCAAATGACAAATTGCATTGGGTAAATTTTCTACAAAAGACCTCTTTAAAGCATTAAAAAGCAAAAATGTCACTTTAAGGGCTAAGGTGCTCTGACCCAAGCCATGGTGTTTTCAATTGCCCCATTTATGCATGCGAAAACTGGGCAATGGATAAGGAAGACTGAAGAAGAATTGACACCTTTGAATTATGGTTTCAGTGAAGAATAGTGAATACATCATGGACTGCCAAAAGAACGAACAAATCTATCTTGGAAGCAGTACAGCCGGAGTGCTACTTAGAAGCAAAGATGGCGAGACCTCATCTCACATACTTTAGACATGTTATCAGGAGGGACCAGTCCCTGGAGAAGGCCATCATGCTTGATAAAGTAGATCATCAAAGAAGGGGAAGACCCTCAACGATGTGGATTGACACGGTGGCTGCAACAATGGGCTGAAACATGACAATGGTTGTGAGGATGGCCCTGAACCAAGCAGTGTTTTGTTCTGTTGTACAGAGTCTCTATGAGTCGGAACCAACTTGACAGAGCCTAATAACAACATCACATAAGAAATTGCCTGGGGTGGTGTAAATGCTTTACCCTCAACTCCTAACCTAAAAGTTGACATTTTTCACTCACTTAGTGGCACCACAAAAGAAAGGCCGGGTAACCTGCTTCTGTAAAGGTCACAGCCAAAGAAACCCTATAAATAAGTTCTACTCTGTAACACATGGTGTCTTCAGGAGTTGGAATCGATTTATCAGCAAGGGGTTTGGGTTTTTGGTTTGTTTTTAATTACATTAGAGGTGGCATTATTACCCTGAATTTCTGAATGACAAAAAAAAAAAAACTATATCGAAGTAGCTATTAAATTTATTATATGACAATATCATGGAGGATATTGTCTACTACTACATCAGCAGTTTATCTGAATCATTTTTGAAGATGTTTAAAATCATAGATTCCTAGGGCCCGCCATAGGTCTACTGAATCTGAATGTTTCAGGCTACTCTAATAAAGAAGTTAGGTTTGAGAATCCCTAGACTGTATCACTCAGGGCTATCCTGCAACTAAGCTATTCCTTTCCTGAGATATTGCTGTCTTTAAGCAAGTATGATCTTCAAATCTGGCAAGAGAAGCCCAGCTCTTGGCCCTCAACATACAAATAGTAAATATATCAAAAAACATTCTGTGCTTTTGTCACTCTGGATCCCATGCCCAGTCCTGCCACAATGGGTATTCAACCCTGCATGTCTGCTGTTATGACTGAAAAACCAAATGAAACCTGTTACTGTCAAGTTAACGTCAGCTAATGATGACCCAATGTGTTACAGAATAGAACATACTCCCTAGGATTTTCTTGGCTGTAATCTTCACAGGTTGCTATGAGTCAGAATCAACTCAATGGCAATAGTTTTTTTTTTTTTTTTTTTTAATCAGTCTTAACAGAAGCAGATCACCAGATTTTTCTTCCATGTTACCACTGTGTGGGTTTGAACTATGAACCTGTAGTTTAGTAGCTGAATTTAAGCCATTTGTGCCACTTAGGGACCTAGAACACCAGTCAGGCTCAGGGAAATACTTCTCCACATCTCTTGTTTTATGTCTTTAAAACAAAAGGCAGTTGTCTGAAGACCACAAATTTGTGGAGCTGAGCACTGTTTTAAAGTGTGGAAAGGGGATCAGAGACCTAAATATAAAATCTAAAACGATAAAGATCATGGAAGAAAAAATAGGGACAATGCTAGGAGCCCTAATACATGGCATAAACAGTATACGAAACATTACTAACAATGCACAAACACCAGAAGAGAAACTACATAACTGGGAGCTTCTAAAAATCAAACACTTATGCTCATCCAAAGACTTCACCAAAAGAGTAAAAAGACAACCTACAGACTGGGAAAAAAATTGGGGCTATGAAAAATCTGATAAGTGTCTAATCTCTAAAATCTACAAGATACTGCAAAACAACAACAACAAAAAGACAAATAACCCAATTAAAAAATGGGCAAAGGATATGAACAGGCACTTCACCAATGAAGACATTCAGGTGGCTAACAGATACATGAGGAAATGCTCATGATCATTAGCCATTAGAGAAATGCAAATCAAAACTACAATGAGATACCATCTCACCCCAACAGAATAATGAATGTTGGACAGATTGTGGAGAGGCTGGGACACTTATACACTGCTGGTGGGAATGTAAAATGGTGCAACTACTTTGGAAATCGATTTGGAGTGTCTCTAAAAAGCTAAAAATAGAACTGCCATACCATCAAGCAATTCTGCTCCTTGGAATATATCCTAGAGAAATAAGAGCCCTAACACGAATGGGTATATGCACACCCATGTTCATTGCAGCACTGTTTACAATAGCATAAAGATGGAAACAACCAAGGTGCCCATCAATGGATGAATGGATAAAAAAATTTATGATGTATTCACACAATGGAATTCTACGCAACCATAAAGAACAATAATGAATTTGTGAAACATCTCGTAACATGGAGGAATCTGGAAGGCATTAGGCTGAGTGAAATTAATCAGTCATAAAAGGACAAATATTGTTTAAGACCATGATTACATGAACTCAAGAAAAGGTTTAAACACAGAGAAAACATTCTTTGATGGTTACGAGGGTGGGGTGGGAGGGAGGGAGAGTGGTGTTTACTAATTAGATAGCAGACAAGAATTATTTTAGGTGAAGGGAAGGACAACACTCAATACAGGGAAGGTCAGCTCAACTGGACTAAACCAAGAAGAGTAGCAGGCATGAGGGTCTGGGGACCATGGTTTCAGGGAACATCTAGGGCAATTGGCATAACAAAGTGTATCAAGAAAATGTTCTGCATCCCACTTTGGTGAGTGGCACCTAGGGTCTTAAAAACTAGCAAGCGGCCATCTAAGATGCATCAATTGCTCTCAACCCACCTGGAGCAAAGGAAATAAATGAAGAACACCAAAGACACAAGGGAAATATGGGCCCAAGAGAAAGAAAGGGCCATATAAACCAGAGACTCCATCAGTCTGAGACTAGAAGAACTAGATGGTGCCTGGCTACCTCCGATGACTGCCCTGACAGGGAACACAACAGAGAATCCTTGATGGAGCAGGAGAAAAGTGGGATGTAGGCCTCAAATTCTCATAAAAGACCTGACTTAATGGTCTGCTGAGACTGGAGGGACCCCAGAGGTCATGGCCCCAGACTCTCTGTTAGCCCAAAACCAAAACCTTTCCCAATGCCAACTGTTCAGACAAACATTGGACTGGACTATAAGACATAAAATGATACTGGTGAGGAGTGTGCCTCTTAGCTCAAGGAGACACATGAGACTATGTGGGCAGCTCCTGTCTGGAGGCGAGATGAGAAGGCAGAGAGGGGACAGGAGCTGGTTGAATGGACTCAGGAAATACAGGGTGGAGAGGAGGAAGGTGCTATTACATTGTAGGGAGAATAACTAGGGTCACATAACAATGTAAGTATAACTTTTTATATGAGAAACTGATTTGAATTGTAAACTTTCACTTAAAGCACAATTAAAAAAAAAGTGTGGAAAGGATTTGCATGGTGGAGGCACTTACACAAAAGAAAAGACTAATTAACTAACTTTTAAATGCCTTTCCTTTAGATATCCTTAAGCCTTAGGCTTGCATCACAAAATAACTTTTTCCAGTAATGCCAAGAATCCATTTTCTTCTTTATCTTCATGTTCCAATTCATGGGTTCTGGAGAGATGCATGAATTCACAGAATATTCACAACTGTTGCATCTGCTGATTCAGGAACATTTTTAAGTATTAAATATACATAATTCATACGCTCTTAAATGTGTATGTATGTATGTCTAGATGTAACATTTACATTTTTTTTTTAATTTTGTCATTTTCAAGGTATTTTTGCCAAAGTAATGGGGCATAACTTACTTAAAATTTTGCTGGATTAATTTTAATGTTTAAATATTTAGGTGTATGGTGTATGGCCTTCCATATGTAGCCTTGCCCTGGGCTCCACAAATGTTAGAGTTGGGCCTGCTTTTAGCAAATGGACAATGTAAATCTGATGCTGCTTCTAGCTTTTGAAACTCAAACCCATCTGCGATGCCCCACCGTAGTCTGAGTAGGACCATAAAACCTACCTTTTATGTAATTAGTTTCTGTCTTGTCTTGCCTTACTACCCTAATTTTTTTTCTTTGCTTTTTAATAAAATTTCTTGTCCTGATTTGTTTATCAGTCTCTCTATTGCTATAGTGATCTACAATATTATTGAATTCTATGTATTTTCGTAAGTGATTAAAGCATCTTCAAAAACAGTAAATAGGTTAGGAAAAAAAAAGTTTGGGGTGAGGGGAAGACAGAGGCAGGGAGAATAGAGAAAGAAAGAAAAGGGAAAAGTTTTGCCCAAGGTCGGGTACCTGTAAAGTGATAGAGGACCAATTTGAATGCAGTTATGCCTTTAAGTTCAATTCATGTTCCGTTATATCACATTGTCAATGTGTTTTTATAAACCAATATCATTGTCAAAGGAAAAGCTCCAATATGACAGAAAATATATTTTTCCAGGTAAATTGAAATGCCACTTTAAAATGTTAACTGTTTTAAGAAACAAAGTACTTACAAAATATATTTAATATGTGCATGCTTTAGAATTATTGTGAGCATCAGTTACTGCTACATACTACATACAGGTGAGCCTAGTCTTTCAAACATTCGATTGTTGTACAACTGGCAAATAGCTTCATTCACGGATTCATTCTTTCATTCAACAAAATATTTATTGAGCAGTATGGTACTAAATTTCATTCATTCATAAGTCAATGGTTGATAGAATGATTAATTAATAGCATCAGTTTTTTGTGAAAGGAGCTCTGGTAGCAAAGTGGTTAAGTCCCCGGCTGGTAACCTAAAAGTCAGCGGTTTGAACTCACCAGCTGCTCCAAGGGAAAAAAGATGTGGCGATCTGCTTTGGTAAAGATTGCAGCCTTGGAAACCCTATAGGACAGTTCTACTCTGTCCTATAGAGTTGCTATGAGTTGAAATTAACTCCATGGCACACAACAACAACAACATGGTACTCAGGAGGCCTGGGTGGTTCAGTGGTATAATTCTCGCCCTCCATGTGGGAGACCTGGGATCAATTCTGTCCAATGCATCTCCTGTGCAGCCATCACCTGTTTGTCTGTCATTGGAGGCTTGCATGTTGCTATTATGCTGAACAGTTTTCAGTGGAGCTTCCAGACTAAGATGGACTAGATGAAAGGCCTGGTGATCTACTTCTAAAGTCAGCCAGTGATCACCATATGGATCACAATGTCTGATCCACAACACGTCATGGGGATGGCACAGGACCAGCATTTCATTCTGTTTTGCATGGGATCACAGTGAGTGGGGGCTGACTGAATGGCAATTAACAACAACAATTGTATTTAGAATGCAGAAATGAACAATACAAACCAATAATCCCCATAATCATTTAGTTTATTTCCTAGGAAGATACAGACATTAACAGCAACATTTAAAAAATAGGTACACACAGTATGATAGGGGTTTGTCAGTACTATAGAAAAAAAGAAAGCAAGAAAGTAGATCAAGGTAAGGAGGACTCAGAGTCTTGAAGTAGCCAAGTGGGTAGATCGCAATTTTAAGTAGCATGGTCCTTTAGGTCTCATTGAGAAGGTGACGGCTGAATAGCCCAGAGGATATGTGGGAGAGGAGCATTCTAAGCAGAAGTAATATCCGATGGCAAAGGCAGGAGTAGGCTGGAGGACAATAGGCAGCAGAGTAAGTGACATCCATAAACCACACTTTTTACATCACATTGGATCTTTTATTCATCACCTGATCAATGATGGTGTTGATCCACACCATGGTGTTACTTTCTGGCTTATATGCTTGAGGTAACAATAAGGGAGGGAGTTTGCAGATGTGACTGCTCACACAGCATGGGCTGGTCATGAGTCCTGCTCGTCTGTAAGTCAGTGGATAGCTGGAGTCCATGAGCTTCCCTACAAGGCCCCGTCTCAGTCCCGATAGATGCCACTGTGCTGCTCCAACCTCTGAAGTCCTCATTATCCTCAGTTTTTTTGTAGGCAGTGTGGAGAGGCTGATGGTAAACTCCAGAAGAGACTTTAAAAGTCTACTCACATCCTGTGCTCCACGTAATTAAGTCTCCCGGAAGAAAGGTTTAAAAATTGGGGCTGTCCTTCAGTTTTTCCAAAACAACTTCTCTGGACTTTGCTAGGCCCATAAGAGCACTGCAGGAAGGCCAGGGCCATAAGTTTCCAGGAACCAAAGAAGGTATTTCCAAGAGAAATCATAATTGTAACTTTGTGCATCATGCTATCATTTCCTAGAACAAGACACTGCCTTATAACACAAATGTCTCTCTTGCAACTCTGAATTACCAAAATCCAAACAAATTTTCAAAAACACGTTCATGTGATTGGGAGACCGTGTGCACTTTTTATTCTCATGAGAATGTTTTCTTTCTTATTTCTAGGATAGCAAAACGTCTGCCACTTATAGCCTTCTCCCTTCCCTTTAGCCTTTCTTGCTCTCTGCTTATGATATGGCAAGTTTTAGACTGGAAGTCAGTAGTCCTACTTATGGTTTAGATTGTGCCATAAATTCATGTTGTAACCTCAGATAAATCACTTAAATTCTCTGAACCTTAGTTTTCCCAAACCTATGAGGATATAAATAACTGCCTTACTAAATTATTGTGAGACTTATGTAAGAATTTCAGAAAAATGCTTTGAGAATGATTAACTCTACCTGAAAGGGTAGCTAGTTTATACTAAAGACATATGATTTTCAGTAAAATAAAATGTGATTTTGAACTTTTTAAGCTCCCCAGGAAACAACCTAATTTAATTATAAAATAGAATTAATTGTCTTTAGATTGCTGTCTTGCTCCTTGAAAATTCTGGGCACTTCTTCAAGAGACACAATGAAGATAGGAAGCCATAAACTTGGCATCCATGAACAAGTACTGTGATGGTTAAGATTGTGTGTTAACTTGGCTGGGTCATGATTCTCAGTGTTTTGGCAGTCATATAACATTGTGATCACTTCCCTGTTTAGATTCCATATGTGATCACCTCCATGACAGGATCTGCTGTAAGTAGCCAATCAGCTGAAAGGGAGTTTCCTTGGGCAAGTGACCTGCATCAACTATAAGTGGACATTCTGGCAAGACTCCTGCTGGATCCTGCAGCTGGCTCCTGTTCATGTAACTTCTGGTTCTTGGGACTTGACCTAGCCTGCTGATCTTGGGATTCATCAATCTTGGCAGCCTGTGAGCAAGAACCCCCTGCTCTCTGATCTGCAGATCCTGAGTTTGCCAGCCCTGCAGCTACATGAATCAGGAGAAGCCTCTATCCTGATTCATGGACTTGGGACATTACAGCCCCTACAACTGCTTAAGCCATTTCCTTCATATAAATCTTTATATATGTATTTATACGCTTTACTGGTTTTGCTTCTCTAGAGAACCCAGCCTAAGACAAGTGCCATTGGTAAAGCACAGGGAAAGTTTAGTGCCTTCATGTCTGTTCACTGTGGTGTGACTGATGTAGGGGATCTTACATCCTCTCTCTCAAGAATGCAAAGCCTTTGTGGTTACAGAGAGAACAGTTGTTCTTTATAAAAAAAAAAAAAAGATGTGTGGGTACCTTGTAGTAAAAAATTCTATTGTTTAGAAGTTGTCTCTTTCTCTCCTATCCTTTCTCAGCTTGTTGCCATCTCTGTAAATAGAAATTATATAGTAATTCAGTCTCTGGTAAAGAATTTTTGAATTTTAATATTAGCATTGAAAATTAGTTTTCAAAAAGTCATTAAGTAATAGGGTCAATTTCCCCCATTTTGAATTCTTCTTCGATTTATTTTAAAATAATCCTCCTTTGGTTTGTACCTGTGAAGAAGATTTTGGTGGGGGCTTTCTTCATCTGTCTGGGAACAACCTCAAAATCTCACTGGTATTCCTTACCTCAAAGCTAGATGTGCGAACCTCTGCTTATGATAAAAAGAGGACAATACTCACAAAGGTACCCAGCTACATTTGGTGAAAACTACTGACTGTGAAATAGAGAATACTCTGTGGTCGAATTTACAGGACTTTTTGTTTTCATCTTTCTTTCTGTATTTTTTTCAAATATAGCTTCTGAAGTGAGAACGGTGGGGGAAAAGGAAGAGAGCAATCAGAGAAGAGAGTAAGAAAAGGAGAAGAAAGGTTAGAGGATATTTCAAAGCCAGAAGGATAATCTTGCAAAGCATCTTACAGGAAATACTCCTTCTGAGTCAGCCTGAGCTGATAAAACTGAGTTTTCTGGGCTGAGGGAGGGGGAAGATGCAAAAAGAAAGCAACACAGTTCTCTCGCCTGGGGAATTATACAACCCGAGGCTCTCAGGTGAAAACTAATGAATGAATCAAGTGAAATGCATGATTACATCCTCTAACGTTTTGATGTGAGGGCAGTTTTTATTAAATCACAAACAAGATTATTGCCCATCCCCGAGCAAAGAGTAGAAAAGTGAAGTTCTTGTCCCCCAAGGAGAGCAAAACCAATACAGTAACTCTTTTTGGTGGGCACTGACTACAGCTGTCTGCTTTCTAAAAATGGTATCAGTAGTTCAGGAATCCCTGGTGTAGGGTGGATAGTCGTCCTTTTGAAACAAACACAAAAACTTAAATAACGGTTTAGACTTGAACAGTCGTCGTATGCCCATCGGGGCGAAGGTGACTTATTTGTTTCCAGAGGCCTATCACGCCTCCATTATGTAGGGGTGTGTTTGTTATATATATATATATGTATGTAGACATTCAAATATAAATATGAAAAACCCTGTTGAAAGGATAAAGAAACAAATGATTATTTGTAGCAAGCAAGGTCTAAAGCAGTCTTTCACGGAGTATTACCCAGGGGCAAGCTATATCAGAATTACCTGGATATGTCTATTAAAATGCAAATGTTAAGGTGGCTGCAAATCCAGAGAATCGGAATTTCTGCTGTGGATCCGAGTTCGTGCCTAGGTGGGGCCTAAGGGGCATTTTTAGCAAGCAAATCAGTTTATTCTTACATACATTAAAGATCGTCAACCACTTCTCTAAATGTGTCTTGGGATCTAATTGAAGCTCTAGCTGACGTGTGCAAATCAGTACAAAATACAGTACCTTCTTAAGTGTTGACTGCATTAACTCCTACAGGTGACAAACATCAGAAACGCCGCCCTAGAGTGTGAGCGTCCACAGGAAAAGAAGAATGTGTGCCCCTCAGAAAAGAATTCCTGTCCCATAGTGTAGTATTTGCTGCGGTCGCGTCTGTATATAATCCAACCATTCCATTTTCAGTTATCACTGCGCAGGGGAAATGAAGGGACCTGGTATGGATTCAGTTATAATGTACTGGTCTGAAAATATCTGGGCAGAACAATTTCCCAGAGTCAAAAAATCTGAGCTCTATTGCTGAATGCGTCACTATCTCTGGCATTTATTAAGTGCCTCCTGCATGTGAAGCCTGCTCAGGGAGATTTTGTGATCGGTATCCTCATAGACAGAAATCATAATATTTCCTTTTGGTAAATTCATTCTCAAGTCTGATTCTGGCACTGGGAATGTAGGAGAAGTCAAAGAAAAACTTCATCCTTGCCTTGGCAGAAGAGAAAGCTGAAACTGCATGAAATATAATCAGGGATTATCTAGAGGATTTCTAAACTTTCCATTTCATTGGTAATAATAAGTAAATATATATATGTATATATACACACACACAGGTGTGTGTGTGTGTATACATGTGTGGACTAATGACTAAAACTTCCAAATATTGTAAACAATAGGATTTAGGCATATTAAAATTAACATGCCTGAAAAATACTCCTCTAGCAGAAAAGAAATTGCGTAGTGATTATTTAGCTATATGTAATGTATATTCACAAAATATATGTGCAAGGTCAACAGTAGTCCAGAGCAAAATGTCCAATTATATCCCATTTTTAATCAATAAATGTACTCACTTTGACTTCTAACCAGAAGAAGAGAGGCAATCCTCTGGAACTCCTATAAAGGATGGTAGTGAGTAAAACTGGGAGATAAGAGAGGAAAGGAGGGAATGAACTCTAGCTGGCTGAACAATGTTAAATGACTACATTATGTAGTATTTGGATGTATGCTCTCTCTCTTAATTACTCCTGTCATTCCGTATTCTCTTACCTCTCAGGAGAACAGAAATGAATAACCAGGCTCCTTAAAGAAGTAGAATCCTCAGTTGGTTCCTCAATATCATCTACAACTTTGGACAAGAAATGTCTGATAAAGCACTTGGGGAATATAGAAGAGAGAAGAGGAGACTCCTCAAACACTAGCTTTCTCCTGGAAGTTTGTGAAACAACTTCCTTTTGGCCTTCACCTGCCACAATTCCGTGAGTTCAGGCTTCAGCACTAAAGTTCACTTGGAGAGTCAGATGGATAAGTAGAATCGCCAAATTTAAATTCATTGTGGGGACTGAAACAGAAAATGAAAAGGATATTTCTATTTTGTTGCCATCCATTCAATATTGCAAAGAAAGAGGAATATGAAGGCTTTTCTGCAGTTCTATCGCCAAAAATATCTGGAGATAAGACTATTTTAAAATTACACAGAACCATTTCTTTAAGCCAGTCTCTGCTGAACATAGACACAGAACTGTGAGAAGTTAGTGATACGATCACATGAGCATCTGAATGTCATACTTTATTTCAACCTTCTCTCTATATACTTTCAAATGCATCATAGTGGTGGGGGGGAACCTTAAATCTTAGAGATTTATGCTACAGCACATTCAACTCTTATCAGTCTGAATAGAATCCTCAATAGAATTTTTTCTTTAAGGCTAGATTAATAAAAAATGAGACAATTGGATGCCATCTTACAGAATAATCTAGTAGGCATCTATCTTGTTCCCAGGACATTCATTCGTTTCAAAGCAAATCTGAAAGGAGTAGAATCAAAAGTCTACATATACATGAAAAGAGATAGGGTGGCCAGTCAGAGCACATTTTATTTCAGGGAAGCGTGGGTTCATCCTGAATATCATTTGCCATTCTTATGGAATCTGTACTTCAAGAGCCCTGAGTTAATTTAAGAACTAGCAATTCTGATGTATAGCAATTGGGAAAATTGTGTACGTGCGTGCACCTGTGCACAAACCCACACATACGCACTTACACTAAACCTGACAGGTTTAGATGCCAAATTAAATTGTTGTTAGGTGCCATTGAGACAGTTCTGACCCATAGTTACTCCATGTATAACAACGAAACACTGCCAGGTCCTGCACCATCTTAACAATTGTTGCTATGTTTGAGTCTGTTGTTGCAGCCACTGAATCAATTCATCTTGTTGAGGGCCTCCCTCTTTTCATTGACCCCTCTATTTTACCAAAGTATGACGCCCTTCTCCAGGGGCTGGTTCCTTTTGATAACATGTCCAAAGTACGTGAGTAGTCTCAGATTTGTTTGTTCTTCTGTCAGTCCACAGTATATTTAATATTCTTCACCAACACCATAATTCCAAGGCATCAATTCTTCTTCGGTCTTTCTTATTCGCTGTCCAACCTTTGCGTATACGCGAGGCAATTGAAAATACCATGCCTTGGGTCAGGCACACCTTCATCTTCAAAATGACACCTTTTCCTTTTACACTTTAAAGGGCTCTTTTGCAGTAGATTTGCCCAATGCAATGCTTTGTTTGATTTCTTATCTCTGCTTTCATGGGCGTTGATTTTGGATCCAAATAAAATGAAATCCTTGACAACCTCAAACTCCTCTCCATTTATCATGATGTTGCTTATTGGCCCAGTTGTGAAGATTTTTGTTTTATGTTGAGGTGTAATCCATACTGAAGTCTGTGGTTTTTGATCTTCGTAAGTAAGTGCTTCAAGTCCTCTTCGCTTTCAGCAAGCACGATGTGTTATCCGCGTAATGCAGGTTGTTAATGAGTCTTCCTCCAATCCTGATGCCACATTCTTCTTCACATAGTCCAGCTTGTCAGATTATTTGCTCAGCAAACAGATTCAATAAGTATGGTACAAGGATACAACCTTGATGCAGACCATTCCTGATTTTAAACCATACAATATCCCCTTGTTCTGTTCAAATGACTGCTTCTTGGTCTGTGTACATGTTCAGCGTGAGCATAATTAACTGTTCTGAAATTCTCATTCTTCACAATGTAGTCCATAATTTATTATGATTCACAGTCAAATGCCTTTGCATAGTCAATAAAATTCAGGTAAACATCTTTCTGGTATTCTCTGCTTTCAGCCAAGATCCATCTCACATCAGCAATGATATACCTCCTTCCATGTCCTCTTTTGAATCAGGTTTGAATTTCTAGCAGTTTCCTGTTGATGTACTGCTGCAACCATTTTTGACCTATCTTTAGCAGCATTTTACTTGTGTGTGATATTAATGATGTTGTTTGATAATTTCCACATTCTGTTGGATCACTTTTCTTTGGAATGGGCACAAAAATTGATCTCTTGCATTTGGTTGGCCAGGTAACTGGCTTCCAAATTTGTTAGTATAGACAGGTGAGCACTTCCAGTGCTGCATTCATTTATGGAAACATACCAACTGGTATCCCATCAATTCCTGGTGTCTTGTTTTTTTGCCAATATCTGCAGTGCAGCTTGGACTTCTTCCTTCAATACAATTGCTTTTGATCATATGCTACCTCCTGAAATGGTTGAACACTGACCAGTTCTTTTTGGGACAGTGAATCTATGTATTCCCTCCATTTTCTTTTGATGCTTCTTGTGTCGTTCAAAAACTTTGCCCATAGGATCCTTCAATATTGAAACTTGAAGCTTGAATTTTTTTTTTTTCAGTTCTTTCAGCTTGAGGAATGCTAAACATGTTATTCCGTTTTGCTTTTCTAACTCTAGGTCTTTGCATATTCCATTATAATACTTCACTTTGTCTTCACAAGCCACTCTTTAAAATTTTCTGTTCAACTCTTTTACTTCATCATTTCTTCCATTCGCTTTAACTACTCTGTGTTAAAGAGCAAGTTTCAGAGTCTTTCTGACATCCATTTTTGTCTTTTCTTTCTTTCCTTTTTTTTTAAATGACCTTTTGCTTTCTTTATGTATGATGTCTTGATGTCATCCTACAATTCATCTGGTGTTTGGTCCTTAGTATTCAATGCTTCAAGACTATCTATTCAATAGAACACCTATTCTTGGGGTGTTCTTCAGATTCAGGTGGGATATACTGAAGGTCATATTTTGGTTCTCATAAACTTGTTCTGATATTCTTCAGCTTAAACTTGAACTTGCATATGAGCAATTGATGGTCTGTTCTTCAGTTGGTCCTGGCCTTGTTCTAACGGATAATACTGAGCTTTTCCATTGTCTCTTTCCATAAAAAAAATAGATGTAGTCAATTTGATTCTTGTCTTTTCCATCCTATGAGTCATTCTATATTCCTTGTCCCTCTCACCATCAATACTCAGTTAGTCTTTTAAATTACATTTCCCCTTTTTCCACTGCTGCTCTATTCCTTACCATCCCCCTCTTC
This sequence comes from Elephas maximus indicus, assembly GCF_024166365.1. NCBI lineage: Eukaryota > Metazoa > Chordata > Mammalia > Proboscidea > Elephantidae > Elephas > Elephas maximus. Next base: position 144,930,484 of record NC_064821.1, read on the forward strand.
TGTCTTCCTCTGCACTGCCGAACAAGGTTGCCTTTATTAAACAAAAATGTGATTATTTGCTTAAAACCCTTCTCTGATGTCTGTATGTATCAACTTGGTACAGCCAGTTACAAAGGTCTTTCATCATTCAACCTCCTCATGCTTCTCCAGACTCAGGCTTTGCCTCACTCCCCACAGGAACCCTAAATCCCTGCTACTCTGGATTGCTTGCAGCTCCATGTGCACCCCATGCTCTCTCACACGCAGGTGTGTTTGTGTCCTGTGCTTTCCACTGTCTGAATGTTCTGTCTCTGCCACCCCACTTGATGAATGGCTATTTACACATTAAGACTCAGCTCGCAGAACTCCACAGTGTTTGTAGAAGAACCTGGCACAGTGATGGACCTGCTTTTTCATACTTCTACCACACCTTGTACATAGGATCACTTACCACATAATGTTGTAGTTAGCATGTCAATCTTCTCTAGGTTGTGAACTCCATGAGTGTAAGATATGGATCTTATCTTACTCATTTTTGTATCTTAGTGCTGGGTTTAAGATCAGTAAACACTTTGGGGGAAAGAAAATTAATTCATGAACATCACATCCAAGGAAAAAAAAATAGCTTGCTTTTCCACCGATAATCATCTAAGAGCTGCTAACAATACCTATTAAGGCATACAGTTACTTAGGATTCTAAGAACTGGCCTTTCATGGTTTGGTCTTAAATATTAATTGCTAATTTATAACTGACAAATGCAAAGTATGCCAACTCCGTGGTGTAACAGAATAGGCTTTCAGCGGATCCTGGATCATCCATGAACTAAGGAAACTGTTAATTATACTGCACACTCCTCCCTCTTTCCCCTACCATCTACTTCCAAATCCCAACATGGTAAGTTTGTTTAGAAATGGCAACCCTTTTGTGGTTAACTTGAAGAGATTCTTGTTTTAGAATATACATAACCATAAGCTGAAAGCATCTTAATAATATCTCATCATCCCGGATCCACCTTCTGGGCTTTCATTGCCTTCCGATTATTCAAATTTCATTGCATTTTCTGTTAACTTAAAATACCCATATTGATGCATGTATATTGTGTACATTATACTAAAATGGCTGGGACTGACTATATAATTGGGCTAAGACTTTTCTTCAGGGAAATCCAGTAAAATTATCTTTCATTCCATTTCTAAAAAACTACTCATTAAAAACAGAAATAAACTTTTATTCTCATGGCTAACAATGCAGAGAAGAGTTTCCACCCTGCAGCTTATCTCAATTTCAGAAAGGAGGAGGCATTTTCCAGATGAGTTGCTGTTTGATTTGATTTTCACCCACAATTACTATCAAAATCTTTTTCCCCCAGCTTGTTTTTTTGGTAGTTTTAAGCTTTGTCCTTATGTCCCCCCGTCCCCCCTTTTCTGAATCAATGTGTTTCCTAAAAGCAAGGTCTATGTGAAGTTCAAAAGTACCTGCAATTTTATTTCTGACGAACTTTCACTATTTATAGTCTTGGATGCCAGAGAGAGAAAGAAAGTAAGAAACCCCACCTCTCCCCAGTCCTCTGTGTCCTTCTTTCCTGCTGCTGAATTCATTGTTTTGATTCCTTCATGCACTGGCAAACTTTCAAGCATGGCATATGAGAATTTTAAAAGCGAAGCTCTAATTTAGGAGTCACACAGTGGTGATATACACACAGAGCTTCAATTTAAACCATTATTGCATACCATCTTTTTCCTTTTATAATAATCCATTAAATGCTTTCAAGTATGGAGAAGGAACAGCAACCTGTAGATCCAAATGGAACCCAGATGACCTATAAAATACATACTGCCTCCCTGCCTGAGTTGTTAGAGCTCTCATCTCTAATGGATGCCATTGTTATTTTACCATCCAGACAACCACACACATCAATTATACATTCTCCAATGTCATAAATCGCTTTTCAAAGGCAACCTGTCTTTTGGTTATTACATATGTCATTTTTTCTTAACCTCTGAAGAAAACTTTGTGTGTGTGTGTGCGTGTGATGTCCTTGTTTTAAATACATTGATTGATAATTGGAAAATACTTTGGGGGAATATTTAATGTTTAGTCTCTGAAACACAGACTGCACTAATATTTGTTCAGTAATTTTCTATGAAAACAGTAGCAGTACTCATGAGAACAATGTATAGTAAGGTATAGTCTTCCGGGGGGGAGGTGGAAATCCATTTGCTTTGCTTTGTATTTGTGAATTAAGGCTTAATTTCCCATTTACACACACACACTCCCCTATCTGTCTCCTTAAATAGTTTTTACACACAGATTGCTGGTCAAGATACACAATGTTTTATAAATAACATGCAATTAAAGACAAAACAATTATGAAAGAACCACTCTTTATTTCTGTAAGTCCATTTCTCAAAAACATCTTGGATGGTACCCTGTAGTAGAATATTTGACCTTCTTTTGTAGTATAATCACTCAAATTTTCCAAATCATTTAATTACTCTAATAGATTATTTTAATACTCATAAAAAATGAAACTGCTAGAAAGCACAGGGCCATCTGAAACCTCCAGGAAGACTAATACATAATAACAGCAGATGGTTATTAATACTATTCCTTAAAAAATCTTAGGAAGAAGATTGTATAGTGTCTGTTGCTGGTGCCTTATATTACTTTCAACTAAGATTTCTTGTGTGTTTGATTTTGATTCTGTTGTTTTTCTTGTCATTCTTTTTTTTCTCCTTGTTTTATCGAAGGATCAATCAAGTAAGTGTAAGAGATTTTCTTATTTTTCTAGCCTCATAGGAATTTAAGGACTTTTGTTCACCCCGTTACAATATCTAATAATAATAACACAACTTTAATTACTGAACTCTTGCTAAGCCATAGGAATATGCTAAATTCTTAACAACCATTATCTCATTTAATTATCCTAACAGTCCTAGGTATTAGTGCTCCATTTGGCAGGTGAGAAACCAGGCTCATAGGGTTCAGAGCCTTTCTTTACAACTACCAAAAAAGATCGAAGACTTTTTAACTTTTCCCATGGTTGTGGTTGTTGTTAGGTGCCATCCAGTTGGTTCCAACTCATAGCTACCCTGTACACAACAGAAAAAAATGCTGCCTGGTCCTGCACCATCTTCACAATAGTTGTCAGGCTAGAGCCCATTGTTGCAACCACTGTGGCAATCCATTTCTTTGAGGATCTTCCTCTTTTTTGCTGACCTTCTACTTTACCAAGCATGATGTCCTTCTTCAGGGATTGATGCCGCCTAATAACATCTCTACAGTATAGGAGACATAATCTCGCCATCCTTGATTCTAAAAACAGTTTGGATGTACTTCTTCCAAGATGGATTTTTTCATTGTTTTGGAATTTCATGGTATATTCAATATTTTTTTCCAGCACCATAATTCAAATGTGTCACTTCTTCTTCGGTCTTCCTTGTTCATCTTCCCAGCTTCTGCATGCATATGAGGTGATTGAAAACACCATGGCTTGGGTCAGGTGCACTTTAGTCTTCAGGGTGACATCTTTGCTTTTTAACACTTTAAAGGAATCTTTTGCTGCAGGTTATCCCAATGCAGTGCGCCATTGGATTTCTTGACTGCTGCTTCCATGTGTATTGATTGTGGATCCAAGTAAAATGAAATCCTTGACAACTTCAATCTTTTCTCTGTCTATCATGATGTTGCCTATTGGTCCAGTCGTGAGGATCTTCATTTTCTTTATGTTGAGATATAATCCATACCGAAGGCTGTGGTCTTGGATCTTCATCAGCAAGTGCCTCAAGTCCTCTTCATTTTCAGCAAGCAAGGTTGTGTCATCTGCTTAACATAGTTTGCTAATGAGTCTTCCACCAATCCTTATACCCTGTTCTTCATATAGTCCAGTTTCTCAGATTATTTGCTCAGCATACAGATTGAGTAAGTATGGTGAAAGGGTACAACCCTGACACCCACGTTTCCTAACTTTAAACCAGGCAGTATCCCCTGGTTCTATTCAAATGACTGCCTCTTAATCAATGTACAGGTTCCTCATGAACACAATTAAGTGTTCTGTAATTCCCATTCTTTTGAATATTATCCATGATATGTTATGATCCACACAGTTGAATGTCTTTGCATAATCAATGAAACACAAGTGAACATCTTTCTGATATTCTCTGCTTTCGCCCAGGATCCATCTGACCTCAGCAGTGATACCCCCTATTTCACATCCTCTTCTGAATCCAGCATGAATTTCTAGCAGTTCCCTGTGGATGTTCTGCTCCAACTGCTGTTGACTGATCTTCAGCAAAATTTTGTGTGTGTGTGATATTGAGAGGCAGAGCCAACATGGTGCTATAGACAGAAGAACCATGCAGTCTCTCCACATCAAAAACCCAAAAAACTAAGTAAAACACAGACAGAAGTCATTCCTGGAACCCTAAGCACCAAATGGAATAAGAAACTAACAGAGAACAGAGGTCAAGGAGAGATACAGAGTGAAGGCCCCTTATCAGCCAATGCAGCAGGGATTTGCCATCTTGGACTCCTTAGAAAATCAGCTGACAGAGCATGTGAGAAAGCAGATTCACAGGCCTCTTAACAGGAGAAAAAGCACCCGGCAACCAGCTATACATGCTTTCCCACTCCTCAGCTTTCTTCCCTCTACTTGGCCTTTGCTGCTTCCTGGCGGCCGTGGTTGCTCAGCCGGAGAGGCGCCAGCTCAGTGCTGTTTGGATAAGCTTCACCCCACCCACGCTGGCCAGCTCCTTCAGTGCCATTTCTTTGTTGCTGCTGTTGCTTTTTTCAGCTTGCTTTGGCTTCTTCCCTTTCTCTCACCTCATTCCCTTCCTTTCTCTGGAACACCTGGTTCTGTGTGCCATCTCCACTTTTTCTTGACAGGCTCAGATGGGGAATCACTTCGTGGGCCCATGCTGCCAAGCCGGTGGAATTCCTGGAGCCATTTTCTTTTTTGTTTTTCTTCATTTCTAGGTGCTTCGTTTCTCTCTTTCCTTCTTTTCTCTGAATACGAGGTGCTCTGTGCCATCTCTGCCCCTTCTAGATGGCCTGTGCCCTGAGACCTGTGAGCCTCTTCCCTGGTCACTAGTGGAATTCCTGGGGGCATTTCGTTATTACTATTTTTTTTCTTTTTTTCTTTTTGTTTTTCTTCATTTCTTGTTTTCTCATCTATCTCTACTTTCCTTCTTTTCCTGTCTCCTGAATACCTGGCACAATATGCCATCTCTGAACCTTCTAGACAGGCTGTACAGTGCCATCTCATTGGGGAGTCACTTCCTTGGTCTGAGCCACTACACCAGTGGGCTCCTTTGGGCATTTTTTTCCTTTTCTTTATCTCATCTTTTCTTTTCTTGATTTTTTGTCTCCCTCTACCTTCCTTCCTTACCCTTCTCCTGAATATCCGATGCCATGTGCCATCTCTGCTCCTTCTTGACAGGCTGTACAGTGCCACGTGGCTGGGGACTGGGGCATTTCTTTCTTTCTCTTTATTATTTCCTCTTTCTTCTTTTTTTCCTTGGTATTTTATCTCTCTACTTCCCTTTCTTTCCTTACTGCCAACTACCTGGCATCTTTTCTTTTTTTCTGTTTCTTGTCTCTTTCTACATTTCCTCCATTCCATTCCCCCTACCACCTAGCTATGTGTGCCTTTCTTTCTCCTTACTTTTTTAAATCTAGATTCTTATCTCTTTCTCCCTTCCTTCCTTTCCTTTCTCCTGCCCATCTTGCTGGGTGTGCCATATCTGTCCTTTCTAGATGGGCTATGCCTCAGTGCCTGGCTAGAAAGCCACCTGCACAAGGCTTCCCTGGGTCTTCAATACTCCAGTGGCAGACTCCCTCAGCACTCTTTTTTTTTTTTTTTTTTTTGGCACCTGTTTGTCTCCTCTTTCTCTTCTTTCCTATACCAATTAGCTCCACACATCACAACCTCTCCCCTCCCTCCTATCTGCACTGTGTGCTGAATATTGCACCCCCAGGCAACACAGGCACCATCTACCCGAACTGTCCTGCCCTGCATTGACCCCTAGCCCCACCCTGTCAGCCCCAGTGTGTGCAACAAACAATGCATCCCAGCCCCTCCCCTTCAGCTGGACCTGCCCTTCTGTACCATAGCTGAAGGACTGGCCCTGCCCATTAAGCAAGGTGGTGAGAGGTACCATGCCCACAGATGAGCAAACAATGCACAGCCCACCTGCTCAGACATAACCAAATAAAACAAAAAAAGCAGGATGAAACAGACAAATCTACAATCAGTAAATGAAGAAAGTAACCACTGAATGTCCCAAAGACAGTAAACCTTATCAAAACATAAGAAACAGGACAGAATGTTTCCAGTAGGCATCCAAAATAAAACACCAGATGACTTTTCAGTAGAAGAAAAGGCACCGAAAGTACCTGATAGGCAATTCAAATCTCTAATATTCAGAGCTACCCAGCACAACTAGATAGTGTCCACCTACCACCACTGACTGACAGGGATCACAATAGAGTGCCCTGGACAGAGTTAGAGAAAAATGTAGTACAAAATTCTAACCAAAAAAAAAAAAAGACCAGTCTTACTGGCCTGACAGAGACTGGAGAAACCCTGAGAGTAACGACTTCAGTAATTAAGTCACTCTTGAGGTCCACCCTTCAGCCAGGGTGTGGACAGGCCCATAAAGCAAAACAAGACTAAGGGGGCACACCAGCCCAAGGGCAGAGATTAGAAGGCTGGAGGGGACAGGAAAGCTGATAATAGGAAACCCAAGGTCAAGAAGGGAGAGTGTTGACATGTTGTGGAGTTGGTAACCAATGTCACAAACAATATGTGTACTAGCTGTTTAGTGAGAAGCTATTTTGCTCTGTAAACCTTCAAATGAAGTACAATAATAAAAGAAAAGAACAATTAAAAATTCATTTGTTTGTGATATTAATGATATTTTTTGATAATTTCTGCATTTGATTGGGTCACCTTTCTTTGGAATAGGCATAAATATGGATCTCTTCTAGTCTGTTGGCCAAGTAGCTGTCTTCCAAATTTTTTGGTGTAGGCAAGCAAGCACTGAATCCATTTGTTGAAACATCTCAATTGGTATTCCGTCAGTTCCAGGAGCCTTGTTTTTCGACGATGGCTTCAGTGCAGCTTGGACTTCTTCCATCAGTACCATGGGTTCCTGATCACATGCTACCTCCTGAAGTGATTAAATGTTGTCCAATTCTTTTTGGTATAGCAACTCTATATTCCTTTCATCTCCTTTTGATGTGTCCTGTGTCATTTAATATTCTCCCTGTAGGAGCCCGTAATAGTGCAACTCAAGGCTTGAATTTTTTCTTCAGTTCTTTCAGCTTGAGAAATGCTGAGCGTGTTCTTCCCTTTTGGTTTCCTAACTCTAGGTCTTTGCACATGTCATTATAATATTTTACTTTGTCTTCTCAAGGAACCCTTTGAAATCTTCTGTTCAGTTCTTTTACTCCATCATTTCTTCCTTTCGCTTTAGCTACTCTACGCTCAAGAACAACTTTGAGAGTCTCTTCTGACATTCAATTTGGTCTTTTCTTTCTTTCCTGTCTTTTTAATGACCTCTTGTTTTTTTCATACATGATGTACTTAATGTCATTCCACAACTCATCTGGTCTTCGGTCATTAGTGTTCAATGCATCAAATCTATTCTTAAGATGGTCTCTAAATTCAAGTAGGATGTACTCAAAGTCATTTTGGGGGGGGGGGCTCTGGTGGACTTATTCTAATTTTCTTCAGCTTCAACTTGAACTTGCACGTGAGCAATTGGTGGTCTGTTCCAAAGTCAGCCCCTGGCCTTGTTCTGACTGATGATACTGAGTTTTTCCATCATTTCTTTCACAGATATAGTCAGTTTGATTCTTATGTATTCAATCTGTCGAAGTCCACATGTATAGTCGCCGTTTATGTTGTTGAAAAAAGGCATTTGCAGGGAAGAAGTTGTTGATCTTGCGAAGTTCTATCATGCGATCTCTCTCATTGTTTACCAAGGCCATATTTTCCAACTACCGATCCTTCTTCTTCATTTCCAACTTTCACATTCCAATCACCATTCCAATCATCCATGCATCCTGATTCCTGTTCAATCAATTTCAGAGTCCAGATGTTGGTAAAAATCTTCAATTTCTTCATCTTTGGCCTTAGTGACTGGTGCTTAAATTTGAATAATAGACATATTAACTGGTCTTTTTTGTAGGTGTATGGATATTATGCTATCACTAACAGTGTCATACTTCAGGGTAGATCTTGAAATGTTGTTTTTGACTATGAATCTCTTTTCAAGTTGTATTCCCAGCCTAGAAGACCATGATAGTCCCATTCAAAATGGCCAATAACAGTTCTTTTCCGCTCACTAAAATGTCTAGGATATAGATATTTATACAATCCATTTCATTTTCGACAATTTCCAATTTTCCTAGATTCATTTTTTACATTCCGTGTTGTGATTATTAATGGATGTTTGCAGCTGTTTCTTCTCATTTTGAGTCATGCCACATCAGCAGATGAAGGCTCTGAAAGCTTGACTCCATCCACATCATTAAGGTCAACTCTACTTTGAGGAGGCATCTCTTCCCCAGTGGTCCTTTGCATGCCTTCTAAACTAAGGGGCTCATCTTCCGGCACTAAACAAGAGACAATGTTCCACTGCTATTCATAATGTTTTCACTGGCTAATGCTTTTCAGAAGTAGACCACCAGGCCCTTCTTCCAAGTCTGTCTTAGTCTGGAAGCTCAGCTGAAACCTATCAGCCATAGGTGACCGTGCTGGTATTTGAATACCAGTGACATAGCTTCCAGCTCACAAATTCTAGAAAAGGCAAAACTACAGTGAAAGAAATCAGATCACTGTTTGACAGTGGCAAGGGATAAGGAAAGAAGGTTGTCTGCAGGGGGCATGAAAGAATGTTTGCAGAGGGTGGAAAGGTTCTGTACCTTTGTTGTGGTTGTAGCCTTTCGTGTACATTTTCCAAAACTCAACAAACTATGCACTTACATTGATGACATTTATTGTATGTGAATAATAACTCAATAAATTTTATTGGAAAAAACTCAATATATGTCTAAAAAGTATTCTTTAGGCTACTACTTATGCATCTTTAATCCTCCATGGAACTCGTTTTTAAGGCCTTACACTCATGGCTCACTGCCCAATATGCACTCTGTAAACATCTTTAGTTTCAAGGAAAGTTAAGAAAGTGAATTTAAAAAGTGGAATACTTTACCATTCTCTATGATGGAAAGGATTGCCGCCCTGGTGGTTCAACGGTTAAACACTTGGCTGCTAAATGAAAGGTCAGTGGTTTGAACCCAACCAGTGGCTCTTTGGGAGAAAGATTTGGCACTCTGCTTCCATAAAGATTAAAAAAAAAAAAAAATGGACAAGAAAACCCTATGGCGGAGTTCTACTTTGTCACATACATCACTGTGAGACAGAATCTACTTAATGGCACCCAACAACAATAATGGTAGAAAGAGGCAAGGCCTTGGGAGTGGCTACTGAGCTATACAACCAACAGGGTTTGCCACTCCTTCTAAATTTTAAATATAAAGCAAAATAATTCTTAATATACTTTAGGTATCAGGTTTCCTCACTACAGAGTTCATCAGTCAGAAAAGCCAAAGAATGCAGCATTGTAGTTAACTGTATATCTAAACCAAAGCAAAAAAAAACCTATTTCCATCGAGTTGATTCTGACTCATGCCATATCTAGTCAACAAGAAAAGCCTTTTATTAAGGTTTTATCAAAAATCTGCCTTAGATATCTAAGAATCTCCCCTCCCTGTCACCTTTTGACTAAGTACAGTACAAGGAGTATTATATCTCTTTTTAAATAACTCTCTATTCTACTTTACAGTGCTCAGATTCATCACTTTGTACATGAGGTTTTGTTTGTAGGTTTAAGTAGAGAAGAAAGTAGTGAAACGTTTCTCAGCTGAGTTCCATACAATGCTAGTCCTGTAAAATTTCTTCCCACCTTTTCTTCAAAAATAAAGTGTTCTATAGTCAGTTATTCTTGGTTAATATTGCCTATTATAGCCATTTCTTATACTGTCAAAAAGCATGTTATTAAAATGTCTGAAGTGTCCTATCAAAATGAAAAAAAAAAAAAAACAGAAAACTCATTCTATTAAACCAATTTAATTCAATAAAAAAAAAATACTTTTCTTGTGATGTATATCAATTTCCCAAGAACTAGGGTTCCAATTGAAATGGTTCTATTGTGGAAACAGCACAAGCTGTTGCAGCTAGACAGAGATGGGTTTGAATCCTGTCTTGGTGATTTACCAGTAACCATGAATAAATAAATTTTAATGTCTTTGAATCTCAGTACGCTCATCTATAGAATCAGAATTATAATATACAGGTGTTCTTGCAAGAATTAGAGATAATGTCTATAAGCCATCTAGCACAGTGTCTAATGAAGAAATAGATTCCCAGGAACTCTCATTTGTCATGAACATCATTATCATGTGGCTTTCTTTTCCGAACCTCTAGAACTTTGATTTGTTTGTGTATTCATTTATTATCCCCTAATTTATTGCTCTCCCTCTTTTTTTTTTTTTTAACGCAGTTATTCTGCTCTAAAAAGGGGCTAGGGGAGTCTATTTAATTGAGGTTTTTGTTTTACTCATGTTTTCTGGTTAATCAAAGTCTCATTATACTTTGGACAATAGCATGACTTTGATGTTTTCAGTAGGCTCATTAGACTCTAACCAAGCTACCTAAGGTGTCTTAGACTGAAATCAAATTCATAAATTTATTTAATTTTCTTTTATTCTTTTGTGGATAAGATTATTAGATATTATTCCCACATCTATCATAAGCACCTATGAAGATTTCAAGATGACTGAACTAATGGCAAGGCCATAATTATATATTACAGCTCATCTGATTCATTATGCTTTTGATTTTACTCTGTCCACAATTGTGGGTCTCCTTTCACATTTCTCTAGTTGTAATAATAATAATAATTGATGATGGCAAAAGCAATAAAAACAGTCTTAATATTTTATACTGTAAAACACCAGTTGTTTAAGATTGTCAATTTCTAAATACATGTTTTCATAAAGGAATACACAGGGTCTCTCAGCCATTATGTAATGTTAGGGAGGTCATACAAGTTTCTCGTAAAAACTCCTTTTTTTGGTATCAGATAAAATGTTCCACAGCAATTGTATGGGCTGTCCATCACCACATCTAAGGGAAGCATGCTGTTAACAGGGTCATTTCTCCTTCACAGTTGAGGATGCTGAAGCTTAGACACATTAGTGGTAACTTGTCCAAATGAACACCGTGAACTAGTGAACCAAATCACTGTGTGACAAAGATACCATTTAAAGGCAGACACCACACAGGAAATGGCATTGTGAAGGTTAATTTCAGGTTTAACTGGGGCAGCATGAATGTTTGGTCATCTTGGGAAGATGTGGTAAAATGAACAGAGACAAGGTTAGTCATGGTTCATAAACCTTACCTGAGAGTGTTTTCCATTGTGTTTAGTCATTCAATTTTATTTTCACAAAATACTTGTGGCAGGAACACTCTGTCTTTTATTATCAAAGTGGAGTGAGAAAGTGAATTTTTTTCTTCTGCCTAATAAGAAGCATCAAGAGCTTCCTCTATTTTGGGTTGCCAGATTGAAATCTACTCTACTCATAAGAAATGACTTTCAAAATTTTCTGACTAAAATCACATAAAGTAGTAAAGATATGCACTCCTTACAAACACAAGAGCTGTTTTCAGAGGTCCACAGCATCTGGACCCACTCATCCAGAGGAGTTAATTGCAGAGCCTCTTTTAGCAGACTTATCCAGAAAGTACCAAGAGGGGAGCAAATTCTTCTAAATCATTGGCTGTTTTTTTTTTTTTGAGTCACACTCCTTGCCTTTATGTAAAATTCTGATACACTGGACACCCAAAATTTAGCATAGTATTTTAGAAAGATCACAGACTCTATGTTTACTTATACAAATTCCCTATAATTCCATAAATCCCAGATTAAGAGATCTTTGTCTAGGTATAAAAATCCTCTTCTTTCTCTCTCTTTCTCCTTCTCTAATACAATTTCCAATTTGAAAAAGGAAAATTAGAGTCCAGCAAGAGAAAATTATTTCATTTTGGAGGAGATCCTTATCTCTTAGCTGTCCACATCTCCAGGGTTCTTGCAAGATCTAAGAAATTAAGTACAACAAATACTACTCAATACTGTTTTTCTCCCCCCAGGCTCTATATTAATTTTGAGTGCATTTATAGTTCAGCATCCTAAAAAAGTTGGTATTCAACTTAGTAAGCTAATATCAATTCATGATATTTCTTCGAGATAAAAGGAAGATGGACTAACTTACCAAAGAAGATAAGGATGAATGCCAATGAAATTAATTTCACTGTATGATAAATACTAATTTTGTAGGGCATGCCTCTACAGCTTATAATAATGCTTCGTCTCCTACCAGAACTATGTGGATATTTGTGCATAACATAACATTTTAATAACTATGTCTCAAATTACTTTTAATTTATAGCTTTAACCAACACCACTGGAAGTTGGTGAGAATATGAGGCAACCAGACCTTTCATACATTGACGGTGGGAGTATAAAAAGATACAAACACTTTGAAAAACAGCTGGAAATTTCTTGTAAAGTTATATATATACTTGTACAGAGATTCCACTCCTAAGTGTTTATCCACAAAAAATAAAAACATAGGCCACATGAAGAATCTTACAAAAATGTTAACAGCAGCCTTATTCATAATAGCCAAAAAATGGTGTTTAACAGTATTGTATGACAATTATTTTACAGTTCCAGGGCATAAAGTTATGGCATGGTTTCCAATGTGATCTTTGATCTCCTTAGAAAAACTTCAGAGGCTAGAGTTGTGGGGTAGCAAATTCTACCCCATACTTCATAAATTTGGGGCAATAATTACTTTAGTGTAGCCTCTTTATATTCCACTTTATTATGACTGTATTTATATAAATGCAAACACTGTTTCTGTGGATATAATTTCATAAAGCAAAACTATCTTCTATCTTTAGCAGTGAAATTCAAGTGGCAACTATGACAAGCAAAGAAAAATGAATGCAGTTAACTTCAACCATCCCTGCTCATCTGAAAGCTTATGTCAGTTTCTAAATAAGCTTTTCATTTTTCTATTCAGTCTGCTGATCTTTGTTGATTTACAGCATGAATGAGCATGGCACATTGCAACTTGTATAGTGTATTTTTCCTAAATAATAAAACATTTATTGCAGACACATCAAGCTAGCTTGTGGCTCTAAATTATTGTGGCAATGAAGTACCATGTTAACAACTTATTTACATCCTTCTGGTGGCTCTCCATTATCAAGGTAAGTAATTTAATTCCATCTAGGAAGAATGACTTGGCAAAGAGTATTTACTACAATTTGGGAAAAAATATATATTTAAATCAGATTACAAATTATGATGAGGATCTTTCTGAACTAAATACAAAGCAAATAAAGGATTTAGAATAGATTAAATTGTCTCATACCATTTTTGGTAAACAGATACTTAAAATAGTTTCTGAAACCATTATAATATATACTCTGTTATGCCCAATGTATGGTATTCTGTGAATTTCTGTACTTTATAAATTCAATTAGACATTCTTTCTTTCATTCATTTTTATTTTCTATTCTTACATTGAGTCAGCTACAAAAAGTTGAGTTAATTGCATTCCTCATCATCAGGGTTGCAACAGTTTCATGAATCAGGGATGCTTACCCTTATTGTCTATGTATGGCACTTGCATATTTACACAAGCCCTCACATCAACGGAAACCCTCGTGGCATAGTGGTTAAGTGCTATGGCTGCTAACCAAAAGGTGGGCAGTTTGAATCCACAAGGTGCTCCTTGGACGCTCTGTGGGGCAGTTCTACTCTGTCCTATAGGGTCACTATGAGTCGGAGTCAACTCGGTGGCAACGGGTTAAAACGGGCCCACGTCAATGCAAGGTCCCTCTCTTGTCTTAGTCCCCTGCCCCTTTATTCTAGATGCTGATTCATGTTCATCTTTCTGCCCCCCCAATAAGTGTCTATTTTAATGTATTTGGGTGTATCCTTAAATGAGCATGTGTCCTTTTTGAAAATTGTGTGTACATGCTTTGAATTCACATAAATAGCATTGCTCTTTCTTACTTTTTTAACCCAGTGCAATTTTAAAAAACAACCTTTTATGTATGATTCCGTTAGTTTGTATTGTAAAGTATGCATCGTCTACATTTACGTATTCATTCCCCAACTAAATTACCTCCAACTTCCTGCTGCGATTGATGATGAATTCCTTCATTCATCAAAGATGCTATAGAAAAAGCCTAAGCAAAAGGGGAAAATGTGGCATAGAATTTCAAACTCTCTGTGGAATCCAGACATTCTGGAGATATTGAGGCTGGGTGAACTCCTAGAACTATTGTCCTGAGATAATCTTTAAACCTAAAACCTCAAACCAAAACTATCCCCCTGAAGTCTTCTTTGAACCAAACAATAAAAAAAAAACAATAGTTTTTGCTTAATTAATAAAGTATGTCTGTGTTGAGCTTGCCCTCTTTTTAAGAATTATCTATGTGGAATCAAATAACAACAGCATCTTGAAAGGTTAGATGAGGAGCTTAGAAGGCAGTGAGTTTAGGTTAAAGGTGGTAGAAAGATTTGGAAAAGGATAATGAGAATGGTTACACAACTTGAAGAATGTAATTAATGTCATTGAATTATACATGTAGAAGTTGTTGAAATGGTATATCTTTTACTGAGCATATTTTCATGAGAAAAATTAATCAAATTTTTTTAAAAAAGGAACCTATGAAAGAATTTCTATAGGACATATTATCAGGAGCAGACTACCTGAGTCTTATTCAGAAAGCATGCACACATACTGAGAAAGGATGAACACGTGACAGTAAGGGTGAAGACATACTCATAAGGATGTACGCATACATAATAAGGATATAAAGATGTACACTCACTCAGTAAATATATATGAAGACATGCACAGTAAATAGGGAGACACACTCATTTAAGGATGTACTTCAAGTAGACAGGAATGAATACTTAGTAATCAAAATGTTCACATAAACATTAGAATGTACATACACCCAGCATGGATATACCCATCATTAAAGTTGTAGATATACTTGATTTTAGCAAGTACTGCAGACTGTTTTTTAGGATAGCAGCTATCTCACCTACAGTACCTGAGAGTTCCCAAAATTCCACATTCTCTACAAATGTGGTTTTAATCATATATAAATACGACTATTATATCATTAATATCACACACAAGTAAAATTTTGCTACAGATAATTAAAAAGTCATTGCAGCAGTACATCGATAGAACTGCCAGAAATTCAAGCTGGATTCAGAAGAGGATGTGGAACAAGGGATATCATTGCTGATACCAGACGGATCCTGGCTGAAAGCAGAGATTACCAGAAAAATGTTTACCTGTGCTTTATTGATGATGCAAAGGCATTCAACTGTGTGGATCACTACAAATAATGGATACATTGTGAAGAATGGGAAGTCTAGAACACTTAATTGTGCTCATGAGGACCCTGTACATAGACCAAGAGGCAGACACTCGAACAGAATAAGGAGATACTGCCTGGCTTACTATTAGGAAAGGTATGCATCGGGGTTGTATCCTTTCACCATACTTATTCAATCTGTACCAAAACCCAAAAACCAAACCCACTGCCGTCGAATCAATTCTGACTCATATTGACCATATAGGAAAGAGTAGAACTGCCCCATAGAGTTTCCAAGGAGCACCTAGTGGATTCGAACTGCCAACCTTTCGCTAAGCAGCTGTAGCTCTTAACCACTACACCACCAGGAATTCCTCAAGCTATATACTGAGCAAATAATCTGAGAAGCTGGACTATATGAAGAACGGGGCATTTGGATTGGTGAAAGACTCATTAACAACCAGTGATATCCAGACGACACAGCCTCGCTTGCTGAAAGTGAAGAGGACTTGAAGAACTTACTGATGAAGATGGAACACTACAGCCTTTGGTATGGATTACACCTCAACATAAGGGAAGCAAAAATCCTCACAAGTGGATCAATAAGCAACATTACGATAAAGAGAGAAAATATTGAAGTTGTCAAGGATTTTATTTTACTTGGCTCTACAGTCAACAGCCTTAGAAACAACAGTCAAGAAATTAAACGATGAATTGTATTGGGCAAATCTGCTGCAAAATACCTCTTCAAGTGTTAAAAAGCAAGGATGTCACTTTGAGGACTAAGGTGCACTTGACCAAAGTCATGGTATTTCAAATGTGTAATATGCATGTGAAAGCTGGACGATGAATAAGGAAGACCAAAGAAGAATTGACCCCTTTGAATTATGGTGATGGCAAAGAATATTGAATAGACCATGGATTGTCAGAAAAATGAACAAATCTGTCTTGGAGGACGTACTACCAGAATGTTCCTCAGAAGTGATGATGGCAAGATTTCATCTCATGTCCTTTGGTCATGTTATCGGGAGGAGCCAATCCCTGGAAAAGGACATCATGTTTGGTAAAGTAGGGGTTCAGTGAAAAAGAGGAAGAACCTCAAAGAGAGGGATTGACATAGTAACAGGGATTGATACAGCACAGAGGATGGTGCAGGACCAGGCAGTGTTTCATTCTGTTGGACATAGGGTTGCTATGAGTCGGAACAGAATGGATGGCACCTAACAACGAACATACACATATGCATACAAATGCGTGCGAAAGCTGGACAAGGAATAAGGAAGGCCAAAGAAGAATTGATGCCTTTAAATGGTGGTATTGGTGAAGAATATTGAATATACACCATGGGTCTGCCAGAAGATAAAACAAATCTGTCTTGGAAGAAGTATAGCCAGAATGCTCTCAAGCAGCAAGGATGGTGAGACTTCATTTCAGGTGGGACCAGTCCCTGAGAAGGACATCATGCTTGGTAAAGTAGGGGGTCAGCAAAAAGAGAGGAAGATTGTCAATGAGATGGATTGACACAGTAGCTGCAACAATGGGCTTAAACACAACAATGATTTATGAGGATGGTGCAGGACTGGGCAGTGTTTCGTTCTGTTGTACATAGGGTTGCTACGAGTCAGAACTCACTTGATGGCACCTAACAACAACATCTTCCCATTAGGAGCCTTGGTGGCTCAGTGCTGGGCTGCTAACCAAAACCCACCAGCCGATCGGTAGGAGAAAGATGTGGCCGTCTCCTTCAGTAAAGATTTACAGCCTTGGAAACCGTATGGGGCAGTTCTACTCTGTCTTATAGGGGAGCTATGAACTGTAATCAACATGAAGGCAGTAGATTTGGTTTTGGGATCCTTTAGGTATGCTTTTACCTTTTTTTTTAAGGTATTAAACTATCTCCACAAAGGTGGTGTTCATTCTTTGTAAGGCTAATTGATAGATACATCACAGTTTTTTGTTACTTTTGTCAATTCCTTATTTTTCTATTATTTACTCGGTTATTATTGTTATAGAGCTGGGTCAACAAACTTGTTCTGTGAAGGACACGATAGTAAATATTTAAGCTGGCGTTTTATGCAGAAAATTTGCTGATCTCTCTTAGAATAATTGGACTGCTGCTTGTCTTAGGATATATATATATACATATGTATCTGCAAATAATGGCAGTTTATCTCTTCTCTTACAATTGGTAATTTTTTTTCTACTTACAAATTTGGCCAGGATCTTCACTACTGCATTAGAAAGTAGCAATGATGGTGGGCATCCTTGTCCTTATTGGGAATACATCTAGGGTTTCTTCATTAAATACTGTGCTTCCTATAGCTTTAGGTTTTATTCTTCTTTACCATTTGATAAAATTAAGGATATTTCTTTCTATTTCTGGTTTAATGGTACTTTTAATCAGAAATGAACATATTGTCTAATATTAGCCAATCTGAATGGCTTTTATTCCATTTCTAGTCATTTTTATTTCATTTTTTTCTCTCTTCATGCAATGAATAAAATCTACCACACAATGACAATAGTTATAAGTGTAAACATTATTGCCTTTTTCCTGCCATTGGGGGTGAAAGCTGTTAGTCTTTGATGATTAAAGGTGATAATTTGTTGTCATTGGCTGCTGTTGAGTCGATTTTGACTCATAGCTACCAATAGCTGTAATTTTTTTTTTTTTTTACTAATGCCCCTGTAAGTTTGTAGAATTATTTGGCTGAGTTTTTATCATATATTTCATCAAATGCTTTTCATTTCATCTATCAGAATGATAATAAGGCCTGGAATTTCATTTTTAAGAAGGCTTTTAACTATAAATTTATTTATTAACTATCCTCTTGTGTCAAATTTTGTGATGAGGGTGTTTCAAGAAATGTTTCCATTTCATCTAAGTTGCGGCAAAAAGACTCAGAGTATTTTCTTATTGTCCTTTAATATCTGTAGAATCTATAGTGATGCTTGTTATGTTATTCTTTATATAGTTATTGGCATTTTCTGTCTTTTTCTTCTTGATCAGTCTAGCTAGTGAATTATCAAATTTATAGATTTTTCTTAAAAAATAGCTTTTGGCTTCATTGATTTTTCCCTATTGTTTACTCATTTTCTATTTCATTAATTCCCATTCTATATTATTGTCTTTTTTTTTTTTTTTCTATTTAGTTTGCACATCTTTTCTAAGATTCTTAAGGTGGAAGCTTAGCTATTTTTAAACTTTCTTCTTCTCTAATATAAGCACATATATAAAGCTCCAAATTTCCATCTGTCTTAGTCACCTAGTGCTGTTATGACAGAAATACCACAAGTGGATGGCTTTAACAAACCAAAGTTTATTCTCTCACGGTCTAGTAGGCTGTGATAGAATTTGGCTGAAAGTCCAATTTCAGGGCGCCAGCTCCAGGGGAAGGCTTTCTCTCTCTGTTGGCCTGGAGGAAGGTCTTTGTCATCAATCTTCGCCTGGTCTTAGAGCTTCTCAGTGCAGGGATCTCAGGTTGAAAGGACACACTCTACTTCTGGCACTACCTTCTTGGTGGTATGAGGTCCCCTGGCTCTCTGCTTGCTTCTCTTTTTTATATTTTAAAAGAGATTGATTTAAGACACAACCTAATCTTGTAGATTGAGTCCTGCCTCATACATAAAAAAAAAAAAACATAGCTGCCTCTAATCCTGTCTCATTAACATCATAGAAGTAGGATTTACAACTCTTTGGAAAATCACAACAGATCACAAAATGGTGGACACTCACATAATACTGGGAATCATGGCCTAGCGAAGCTGACACATATTTTGGGGGAACACAATTCAATGCGTGACACCATCTAACTCTGAAATTTTATTTTGTTTTCAATAACCATGCAATTATTTCATGCAATTAATACTTTCCAATTTTTCTTGTGATTTCTTGGTACTCCATGAAGTAGTTAGAAGTGATTATCTAATTTTCAATTAATTTAAAACTTTCTCTGGTATCTTATTGTTACAGTTTCTTATTTATTTCCATTTTTGTCAAAGAATATATTGTTTATAATCTCAGTCTTTTAAATTTATTGAGAATAATTGTAGCCAGAGTGTGGTCTATCTTGGTGTATGTTCCATCTTCCTTTGGAAAAAATGTGTTTTCTGCTATTGATGATTATCATGTAGAAGGTGATATTGAACGAGTCCTACAAATATCAGATTGGTCAGAGGGTTGATAGTTTTGTCTTTCCTTGCACAAATACAACCCAGACAAACCCAGTGCCATCGAGTCAATTCCGACTCATAGCGACCCTATAGGACAGAGTAGAACTAATACAACAGTCTTGATTATTGTAACTTCATAGATCTTGGAATGTCAGTTTTTCAACTTTACTATTTCCTAAAATTGTGGTACTTAATCTAAATCTTTTGCATTTCCATATAAATAAAAAAAAAATAGCCTGTCTCAATGAAATAAAATTCAGCCTACTGGATGTGTTCCGGATTGCATTGGATCTTTAAATCAGTTGACATAAAATTAATATCTGAACAACACTGACTGTTTCATGAATATGGTATACTTCCTCCCTTTACTTAGATCTTTAATTTCTAGACGATATTTTGTAGTTTTCAGTATTCAGCCCTTGCACTTAATTTGTGCAATTTATTATTAAGTATTATACATTTTTATGTAAATAGCATGAACATATTCATAGCTATTATATAAAGTTGTACTTAATGTTCTACTTCACTGATTTAATCTCTTGTGTTTATTACTTCCTTCCATTTCCTTAATTGAAGTTTAAGGTGTTCATATTTTTCTGGTTTCTTAGTGTGTCAAGCTTAGAAAATTAATTTTAGATCTTTCTTCTGTTCTAATATAAATATTTTATTCTATAATTTTCTTTTTAAGCAGTGCTTTAGCTCAGTGGCTCTGAAGTACAGCAATTTTGCCCCTGTAGAGTATTTGTCAATATCTAGAGACATTTTGGTTGTCATAATTGGTGGGGGGAGTGCAACTTGCATTAAGTGAGCAGGGCTCAGGGTTGCTCCAAACATCCTACAATACATAGTATAGTCTTCCCACAACAAATACTTATATGCCATTTATCTTTTCTAAAGATTAAAAGTAATAAAACTGATCCACATGTTTACATTTTTTAGAACTCTGAATTCTTCATGTAAATCCAGATTTTCATATGGTATTGTTCTCCT
Source organism: Elephas maximus indicus (assembly GCF_024166365.1). Classification (NCBI taxonomy): domain Eukaryota; kingdom Metazoa; phylum Chordata; class Mammalia; order Proboscidea; family Elephantidae; genus Elephas; species Elephas maximus. The sequence continues at coordinate 144,951,111 of NC_064821.1, forward strand.
CTTATCTAATGAAATTACTTTACATTTCTTATGATGCAAGTCTACTGCTGATGAATTCTCTCAGCTTATGTTGGACTAAAAAAGTTTTTATTTTTATCTCACCTTCTTTTTTGAAAGATATTTGGTATTAAATTCTAGATATTTTAGATTTATGAATTTTTTTTCCTTCTGTAGTTTTTGTTTTTCAGTATTTTCTGTTACATTTCTTATCTTTGGCTTGCATAGATTCAGATGACAAGTCTAACGTAATTCTTATTTTTGTTTTCTGTAGGTTATATACTTTTTCATCTGACTCCCATAAGATTTTTCTTTTTATCAGTGTTTATAACAATATTTTTTTTTTACTGTGATTTGCTTTACTTTAACATACATTTCAGTACTGAAGCACTATTCTTTCTTGTTTTCTCTGTGCTTCAATTTTGCTTTTTTATTGCTATATCTTCAGATTTACCATTTTTTTCTACAGTTTCTAGTCTATTTTTAAGTTCCTCCACTGTTTTTCATTTCCAGTGTTGTATTTTTCATCTTCATAAATTTCATTAGGTCTTTTTTATATCTTCTATTTCTTTCTTCATTATGTTATGTTTTCACTATATCGTTAACCACGTGGCACACATTAAATATTGTTTTAAAACCTTTGCCTGCTAATTTTATAATTTCTCTCATTCCAGTGTCTATTCCTATTGATTGGTATGTCTTTTTTAAAAAAAATAATTTTTATTGTGCTTTAAGTGGAAGTTTACAAATCAAGTCAGTCTCTTACATATAAACTTATATATACCTTACTACATACACCCATTTACTCTCCCCCTAATAAGTCAGCCCGCTCCCACCTTCCAGTCTCTCCTTTCGTGATGATTTTGGCAGTTTCTAACCCCCTTTACCCTTCCATCTCCCCTCCAGACAGGAGATGCCAACATAGTCTCAAGTGTCCACCTGAAGCAAGTAGCTCACTCCTCATCAGCATCTCTCTCCAACCCATTGTCCAGTCCAATCTGTGTCTGAAGAGTTGGCTTTGGGAATGGTTCCTGTCCTGGGCCAACAGGTTTGGGGACCATGACCACTGGGGCTCTTCTAGTCTTAGTCAGACAATTAAGTCTGGCCTTTTATGAGAATTTGGGGTCTGCATCCCACTGTTCTCCTGCTCCCTCAGGGGTTCTCTGTTGTGTTCCCTGTCAGGAAAGTCATCGGTTGTGGCCAGGCACCATCTAGTTCTTCTGGTCTCAGGATGATGTAGTCTCTGGTTCATGTGGCCCTTTCTGTACCTGGGGCTTGTAGTTACCTTGTGTCCTTGATGTTCTTCATTCTCCTTTGATCCGGGTAGTTTGAGACCAATTCATGCATCTTAGATGGCCACTTGCTAGCGTTTAAGACCCCAGATACCACACTTCAAAGTGGGATGTAGAATGTATTCTTAATAGAATTTATTTTGCCAATTGACTTACATGTCCCCTGAAGCCACAGCCCCAAACCCCTGTCCCTGCTATGCTAACCTTCGAAGCATTCAGTTTATTCAGGAAACTTCTTTGCTTTTGGTTTAGTCCAGTTGTGCTGACCTTCCCTGTGTTGAGTGTTGTCCTTCCCTTCACCTAAAGTAGTTCTTATCTACTATCTAATCAGTAAATAACCCTCTCCCACCCTCCCTCCCCCCTCTCATAACGACAAAAGAATGTGTTCTTCACAGTTTAAACTATTTCTCGAGATCTTATAATAGTGGTCTTATACAATATTTGTCCTTTTGCCTCTGACTAATTTCACTCAGCATAATGCCTTCCAGATTCCTCCATGTTATGAAAGGTTTCACAGATTCCTCATTGTTCTTTATCAATGTGATGCGTAGTATTCGATTGTGTGAATATACCACAATTTATTTATCCATTCGTCTGTTGATGGACACCTTGGTTACTTCCAGCTTTTTGCTATGTAAACAGTGCTGCAATAAACATGGGTGTGCATATATCTGTTCGTGTAAAGGCTCTTTCTCTAGGATGTATTCCAAGGAGTGGAATTTCTGGGTTGTTTTTTTATGGTAGTTCTATTTCTAGCTTTTTAAGGAAGCGCCAAATCGATTTCCAAAGTGGTTGTACCATTTTCTATTGCCACCAGCAGTGTATAACTGTTCCAATCTCTCCACAGCCTCTCCAACATTTATTATTTTGTGTTTTTTGGATTAATGCCAGCCTTGTTGGAGTGAGATGAAATCTCATTGTAGTTTTTTTTTTTAATAACTTTTATTAAGCTTCAAGTGAACGTTTACAAATCCACTCTGTCACATATAAGTTTACATACATCTCACTCCCTACTCCCACTTGCTCTCCCCCTCTTAAGTCAGCCCTTTCAGTCTCTCCTTTCTTGACAATTTTGCCTGCTTCCCTCTCTCTCTATCCTCCCATCTCCCCTCCAGACAAGAGTTGCCAACACAATCTCAAGTGTCCACCTGATATAATTAGCTCACTCCTCATCAGCGTCTTTCTCCCACCCGCTGACCAGTCCCTTTCATTTCTGATGAGTTGTCTTCGGGGATGGTTCCTGTCCTGTGTCAACAGAAGGTCTGGGGAGCATGGCCGCCGGGATTCCTCCAGTGTCAGTCAGACCATTAAGTTTGGTCTTTTTATGAGAATTTGGGGTCTGTATCCCACTGATCTCCTGCTCCCTCAGGGGTCCTCTGCTGTGCTCCCTGTCAGGGCAGTCATCGGTTGTAGCTGGGCACCAACTAATTCTTCTGGTCTCAGGATGATGTAGTTGCTGGTTCATGTGGCCCTTTCTGTCTCTTGGGCTCTTAGTTGTCGTGTGGCCTTGGTGTTCTTCATTTTCCTTTGCTCCAGGTGGGTTGAGACCAATTGCTGCATCTTAGATGGCTGCTTGTTAGCATTTAAGACCCCAGACGCCACATTTCAAAGTGGGATGCAGAATGATTTCATAATAGAATTATTTTGCCAATTGACTCAGAGGTCCCCGCAAACCATGTTCCCCAGACCCCCGCGCTTGCTCCGCTGACCTTTGAAGCATTCATTTTATCCCGGAAACTTCTTTGCTTTTGGTCCAGTCCAATTGAGCTGACCTTCCATGTATTGAGTGTTGTCTTTCCCTTCACCTAAAGCAGTTCTTATCTACTGATTAATCAATAAAAAACCCTCTCCCACCCTTCCTCCCTCCCCCCCTCGTAACCACAAAAGTATGTGTTCTTCTCAGTTTATACTGTTTCTCAAGATCTTATAATAGTGGTCTTATACAATATTTTTCCTTTTGCCTCTGACTCATTTCGCTCAGCATAATGCCTTCCAGGTTCCTCCATGTTATGAAATGTTTCAGAGATTCGTCACTGTTCTTTATCGATGCGTAGTATTCCATTGTGTGAATATACCACAATTTATTTACCCATTCATCCGTTGATGGACACCTTGGTTGCTTCCAACTTTTTGCTATTGTAAACAGAGCTGCAATAAACATGGGTGTGCATATATCTGTTTGTATGAAGGCTCTTGTATCTCTAGGGTATATTCCGAGGAGTGGGATTTCTGGGTTGTATGGTAGTTCTATTTCTAACTGTTTAAGATAACGCCAGATAGATTTCCAAAGTGGTTGTACCATTTTACATTCCCACCAGCAGTGTATGAGAGTTCCAATCTCTCCGCAGCCTCTCCAACATTTATTATTTTGTGATTTTTGGATTAATGCCACCCTTGCTGGTGTGAGATGGAATCTCATCGTAGTTTTACTTTGCATTTCTCTAATGGCTAATGATCGAGAGCATTTTCTCATGTATCTGTTGGCTGCCTGAATATCTTCTTTAGTGAAATGTGTGTTCATATCCTTTGCCCACTTCTTGATTGGGTTGTTTGTCTTTTTGTGGTTGAGTTTTGACAGAATCATGTAGATTTTAGAGATCAGGCGCTGGTCTGAGATGTCATAGCTGAAAATTCTTTCCCAGTCTGTAGGTGGTCTTTTTACTCTTCTGGAGAAGTCTTTAGATGAGCATAGGTGTTTGATTTTTAGGAGCTCCCAGTTATCGGGTTTCTCTTCATCATTTTTGGTAATGTTTTGTATTCTGTTTATACCTTGTATTAGGGCTCCTAGGGTTGTCCCAATTTTTTCTTCCATGATCTTTATCGTTTTAGTCTTTATGTTTAGGTCTTTGATCCACTTGGAGTTAGTTTTTGTGCATGGTGTGAGGTATGGGTCCTGTTTCATTTTTTTGCAAATGGATATCCAGTTATGCCAGCACCATTTGTTAAAAAGGCTATCTTTTCCCCAGTTAATTGACACTCGTCCTTTGTCAAATATCAGCTGCTCATACGTGGATGGATCTATGTCTGGGTTCTCAAATCTGTTCCATTGGTCTATGTGTCTGTTGTTGTACCAATACCAGGCTGTTTTGACTACTGTGGCTGTATAATAGGTTCTGAAGTCAGGTAAGGTGAGGCCTCCCACTTTCTTCTTCTTTTTCAGTAGTGCTTTGCTTATCCGGGGTTTCTTTCCCTTCCATATGAAATTGGTGATTTGTTTCTCTATCCCCTTAAAATATGACATTGAAATTTGGATCGGAAGTGCGTTAAATGTATAGATGGCTTTTGGTAGAATAGACATTTTTACTATGTTAAGTCTTCCTATCCATGAGCAGGGTATGTTTTTCCACTTAAGTATGTCCTTTTCAATTTCTTGTAGTAGAGCTTTGTAGTTTTCTTTGTATAGGTCTTTTACATCCTTGGTAAGATTTATTCCTAAGTATCTTATCTTCTTGGGGGCTACTGTGAATGGTATTGATTTGGTGATTTCCTCTTCGGTGTTCTTTTTGTTGATGTAGAGGAATCCAAGTGATTTTTGTATGTTTATTTTATAACCTGAGACTCTGCCAAACTCTTCTATTAGTTTCAGTAGTTTTCTGCAGGATTCCTTAGGGTTTTCTGTGTATATAATCATATCATCTGCAAATAGTGATAACTTTACTTCTTCCTTGCCAATCCGGATACCTTTTATTTCTTTGTCTAGCCTAATTGCCCTGGCTAAGACTTCCAACACGATGTTGAATAAGAGCGGTGATAAAGGGCATCCTTGTCTGGTTCCCGGTCTCAAGGGAAATGCTTTCAGGTTCTCTCCATTTAGAGTGATATTGGCTGTTGGCTTTGCATAGATGCCCTTTATTATGTTGAGGAATTTTCCTTCAATTCCTATTTTGGTAAGAGTTTTTATCATGAATGGGTGTTGGACTTTGTCAAATGCCTTTTCTGCATCAATTGATAAGATCATGTGGTTTTTGTCTTTTGTTTTATTTATGTGATGGATTACATTAATGGTTTTTCTGATATTAAACCAGCCTTGCATACCTGGTATAAATCCCACTTGATCAGGGTGAATTATTTTTTTGATGTGTTGTTGGATTCTGTTGGCTAGAATTTTGTTGAGGATTTTTGCATCAATGTTCATGAGGGATATAGGTCTATAATTTTCTTTTTTTGTAATGTCTTTACCTGGTTTTGGTATCAGGGAGATGGTGGCTTCATAGAATGAGTTGGGTAGTATTCCGTCATTTTCTATGCTTTGGAATACCTTTAGTAGTAGTGGTGTTAACTCTTCCCTGAAAGTTTGGTAGAACTCTGCAATGAAGCCGTCCGGGCCAGGGCTTTTTTTTGTTGGGAGTTTTTTGATTACCGTTTCAATCTCTTTTTTTGTTATGGGTCTATTTAGTTGTTCTACTTCTGAATATGTTAGTTTAGGTAGGTAGTGTTTTTCCAGGAATTCATCCATTTCTTCTAGGTTTTCAAATTTGTTAGAGTACAATTTTTCATAATAATCTGAAATGATTCTTTTAATTTCATTTGGTTCTGTTGTGATGTGGTCCTTCTCATTTCTTATTCGGGTTATTTGTTTCCTTTCCTGTATTTCTTTAGTCAGTCTAGCCAATGGTTTATCAATTTTGTTAATTTTTTCAAAGAACCAGCTTTTGGCTTTGTTAATTCTTTCGATTGCTTTTCTGTTCTCTAATTCATTTAGTTCAGCTCTAATTTTTACTATTTGTTTTCTTCTGGAGCCTGATGGATTCTTTTGTTGCTCAGTTTCTATTTGTTCAAGTTGTAGGGACAGTTCTCTGATTTTGGCTCTTTCTTCTTTTTGTATGTGTGCATTTATTGATATAAATTGGCCTCTGAGCACTGCTTTTGCTGTGTCCCAGAGGTTTTGATAGGAAGTATTTTCAGCCTCATTGCATTCTATGAATTTCTTTATTCCCTCCTTAATGTCTTCTATAACCCAGTCTTTTTGAGCAGGGTATTGTTCAGTTTCCAAGTATTTGATTTCTTTTCCCTAGTTTTTCTGTTATTGATCTCTAGTTTTATGGCCTTGTGGTCTGAGAAGATGCTTTGTAATATTTCGATGTTTTGGACTCTGCAAAGGTTTGTTTTATGACCTAATATGTAGTCTATTCTAGAGAATGTTCCATGTGCGCTAGAAAAAAAAGTATATTTTGCAGCAGTTGGGTGGAGAGTTCTGTATAAGTCAATGAGGTCAAGTTGGTTGATTGTTGTAATTAGATCTTCTGTGTCTCTGTTGAGCTTCTTACTGGATGTCCTGTCCTTCTCCGAAAGTTGTGTTTTGAAGTCTCCTACTATAATTGTGGACGTATCTATCTCGCTTTTCAATTCTGTTAAAATTTGATTTATGTATCTTGCAGCCCTGTCATTGGGTGCGTAAATATTTAATATGGTTATGTCTTCCTGATCAATTGTCCCTTTTATCATTATATAGTGTCCTTCTTTATCCTTTGTGGTGGATTTAAGTCTAAAGTCTATTTTGTCAGAAATTAATATTGCTACTCCTCTTCTTTTTTGCTGATTGTTTGCTTGATATACTTTTTTCCATCCTTTGAGTTTTAGTTTGTTTGTGTCTCTAAGTCTAAGGTGTGTCTCCTGTAGGCAGCATATAGATGGATCGTGTTTCTTTATCCAGTCCGTGACTCTCTGTCTCTTTATTGGTGCATTTAGTCCATTTACATTCAGGGTAATTATAGATAAATAAGTTTTTAGTGCTGTCATTTTGATGCCTTTTTATGTGTGTTGTTGACAATTTCATTTTTCCACATACTTTTTTGTGCTGAGGCGTTTTTCTTAGTAAATTGTGAGATCCTCATTTTCATAGTGCTTGACTTTATGTTAGTTGAGTCGTTATGTTTTTCTTGGTTTTTATCTTGAGTTATAGAGTTGTTATACCTTTTTGTGGTTACCTTATTATTTACCCCTGTTTTTCTAGGTAAAAACCTAACTTGTATTGTTCTATATCGCCTTGTATCACTCTCCATATGGCAGTTCAATGCCTCCTGTATTTAGTCCCTCTTTTTGATTATTGTGATCTTTTACCTATTGACTTCCATGATTCCCTGTTATGTGTATTTTTTTTTTAATTAATCTTAATTTGTTTGTTTTTGTGATTTCCCTATTTGAGTTGATATCAGGACGTTCTGTTTTGTGACCTTGTGTTGTGCTGATATCTGATATTATTGGTTCTCTGACCAAACAATATCCTTTAGTATTTCTTTTAGCTTTGGTTTGGTTTTTGCAAATTCTCTAAACTTGTGTTTGTCTGTAAATATTTTAATTTCGCCTTCATATTTCAGAGAGAGTTTTGCTGGATATATGATCCTTGGCTGGCAGTTTTTCTCCTTCAGTGTTCTGTATATGTCGTCCCATTCCCTTCTTGCCTGCATGGTTTCTGCTGAATAGTCAGAACATATTCTTACTGATTCTCCCTTGAAGGAAATCCTTCTTTTCTCCCTGGCTGCTTTTAAAATTTTCTGTTTATCTTTGGTTTTGGTGAGTTTGATGATAATATGTCTTGGTGTTTTTCTTTTTGGATCAATCTTAAATGGGGTTCGATGAGCATCTTGGATAGATATCCTTTCGTCTTTCATGATGTCAGGGAAGTTTTGTGTCAGGAGTTCTTCAACTATTTTCTCTGTGTTTTCTGTCCCCCCTCCCTGTTCTGGGACTCCAATCACGCGCAGGTTATCCTTCTTGATAGAGTCCCACATAATTCTTAGGGTTTCTTCATTTTTTTTAATTCTTTTATCTGATTTTTTTTCAGCTATGTTGGTGTTGATTCCCTGGTCCTCCAGATGTCCCAGTCTGCATTCTAATTGCTCGAGTCTGCTCCTCTGACTTCCTAGTGCGTTGTCTAATTCTGTTATTTTATTGTTAATCTTTTGGATTTCTACATGTTGTCTCTCTATGGATTCTTGCAACTTATTAATTTTTCCAGTATGTTCTTGAATAATCTTTTTGAGTTCTTCAACAGTTTTATCAGTGTGTTCCTTGGCTTTTTCTGCAGTTATCCTAATTTCATTTGTGATATCATTAAGCATTCTGTAAATTAGTTTTTTATATTCTGTATCTGATAATTCCAAGATTGTATCTTCATTTGGGAAAGATTTTGATTCTTTTGTTTGGGGGGTTGGAGAAGCTGTCATGGTCTGCTTCTTTAAGTGGTTTGATATGGATTGTTGTCTCCGAGCCATCACTGGGAAACTAGTTTTTCCAGAAAATCCGCTAAAGAAAAATGCAGTCAGATCCCTATCAGAGTTCTCCCTCTGGCTCAGGCTATTCAGATGTTAATGAAGCTGCCTGGGGAGGGTGGGGGAGGGAACAGAGAGATAGGAGAGTAGCACCTCAGAATATAGCCAGAGTTGCTTGTCTTGCTTGGAATGACTATTATATCTGAGTTTCCCGTGGGCACGTCGCCTCTGTGTGCTGGCTGTGTGGAGATTGCCCCCGGGGGGTCTGGCCCACTGCAGTCACGGTCAGATCCTCCGCTTCCAGCCCCACGCCCAGCGTCAAGGCTCCCCTACTGCGACGGTGCACTCTCGACTCCAAAATCAGTCACTGCCTCCCGGGAACTTCTCGTCCCTCCAGCCGCGTGGCCGTGCCGCCTCCGAGAACCAGTTGGGCCTCCTCCCGGGGTTAGTTCAGATGGGTGGAGCAGCTCCCCGTGCTTGTGCCGTGACCGAGTGTCCTGGCTGGGACGCTGTTCTCTCCGCTCCAATACCAGTCGCTGCCTCCCGGGGACTTCTCTTACCGGCTGAGTCCCACGCTGCCCGCGTGACCCGGCTGGTCCCCTTCCCAGGGTTAGTTCAGGGGGGTGGAGCAACTCTCCGTGTTTATGCCGTACCTGCGTCCAGTCCAAATCCCTGCAGGACGGTTCCCCGGCTCAGACGCTGCTCTTTCTGCTCCAAGACCAGTCACTGCCTCCTGGGGACTTCTCCTACCGGCTGCGTCCCATGCTGCCCGTGGAACTGGCTGGTCCCCCTCCCGGGGTTAGTACAGGGGGGTGGAGCAGCTCTCTGTGCTTGTGCCGTACCTGACTGGTACGCTGGCTCCAGGCTCTGGAAACAATCGCTGCTTCCCCGTATTAGTTCGTTCTTTGTCTCTAAATCTGTGTTTGTTGTTCAGGGTTCGTAGATTGTTATGTATGTGATCGATTCACTTGTTTTTCCGTGTCTTTGTTGTAAGAGGGATCTGAAGCAGCGTCTGCCTAGTCCGCCATCTTGGCTCCGCCTCCCTCATTGTAGTTTTGATGTGCATTTCTCTAATGGCTAATGATCGAGAGTATTTCCTCACGTATATGTTAGCCGCCTGAACATCTTCTTTAGTGAAGTGCGCATTCATATCCTTAGCCCAATTTTTAATTGTGTTGTTTGTCTTTTTGTGGTGGAGTTTTAGCAGAATCGTGTAGATTTTAGAGATCAGGCACTGGTCGGAGATGTCATAGCTGAAAATTTTTTCCCAGCCTGTAGGTGGTCTTTTTACTCTTTTGGTGAAGTCTTTAGATGAGCATAGGTGTTTGATTTTTAGGAGCTCCCAGTTATTTGGTTTGCTTCGTCATTTTTAGTAATGTTTTGTATTCTGTTTATGCCTTGTATTAGGGCTCCTAACTTTGTCCCTATTTTTTTCTTCCATGATCTTTATCAATTTAGACTGATCCATTTGGAGTTAGTTTCTGTGCATGGTGTGAGGTATGGATCCTGTTTCATTTTTTGCAAATGGTTATCTGGTTATGCCAGCATCATTTGTCAAAAAGACTATTTTTTCCCAAATTAACTAACACTGGGCCTTTGTCAAATATCAGCTGCTCATATGTGGATGGGTTTATATCTGGGTTCTCAATTCCGTACCATTGGTTTATGTGTCTGTTGTACCAGTACCAGGCTGTTTTGACTACTGTGGCTGTATAATATGTTCTAAAATCAGGTAGAGTGTGGCATCCCACTTTGTTCTTCTTTTTCAGTAATGCTTTACTTATCCGGGGCTTCTTTCCCTTCCATATGAAGTTGGTGATTTGTTTCTCCATCACATTAAAAAATGTCATTGGAATTTGGATTGGAAGTGCATTGTATATATAGATGGCTTTTGGTAGAATAGACATTTTTACTATGTTAAGTCTTCCTATCTATGAGCAAGGTATGTTTTTCCACTTATGTAGGTCCCCTTTTAGTTTCTTGCAGTAATACCTTGTAGTTTTCTTTGTATAGGTCTTTTACATCTTTGGTAAGCCTTATTCCTAAGTATTTTGTCTTCTTGGGGGCTACTATGAATGGTATTGATTTGGTGATTTCCTCTTCGATGTTCTTTTTGTTGCTATAGAGGAATCCAAGTGATTTTTGTATGTTTACCTTCTAACCTGATACTCTGCTGAACTCTTCTATTAGGTTCAGTAGTTTTCTTGAGGATTCCTTAGGGTTTTCTGTGTATAAGATCATATCATCTGCAAATAGAGATAATTTTACTTCTTCCTTTCCAATCCAGTTGCCCTTTATTTCTTTGTCTAGCCTAATTGCTCTGGCTAGGACCTCTAGCACAATGTTGAATAAGAGCGGTGATAAAGGGCATCCTTGTCTCTGGTTCCCGTCAAGGGAAATGCTTTCAGGCTCTCTCCATTTAGGATGATGTTGGCTGTTGGCTTTGTATAAATGCCCTTTATTATATTGAGGAATTTTCCTTCTATTCCTATTTTGCTGAGAGTTTTTATCCTGAATGGGTGTTGGACTTAGTCAAATGCCTTTTCTGTAACAATTGATAAGATCATGTGGTTTTTGTCTTTTGTTTTACTCATATGGTGGATTACATTAATTGTTTTTCTAATGTTGAACCAACCTTGCATACCTGGTATAAATCCCACTTGGTCATGGTGGATTATTTTTTTGATATGTTGTTGAATTCTATTGGCTAGAATTTTTTTGAGGATTTTTGCATCAATGTTCATGAGGGATATAGGTCTATAATTTTCTTTTTTTGTAGTGTCTTTACCTGGTTTTGGTATCAGGGATATGCTGGCTTCATAGAATGAGTTAGGTAGTATTCCATCCTTTTCTATGCTTTGAAATACCTTTAGTAGTAGTGGTGTTAACCCTTCTCTGAAAGTTTGGTAGAACTCTGCAGTGAAGCCGTCGGGGCCAGGGCTTTTTTTTTGTTGGGAGTTTTTTGATTATCTTTTCTATCTCTTTTTTTGTTATGGGTCTATTTTGTTGTTCTACTTCTGACTGTGTTAGTTTATGTAGGTAGTGTGTTTCTAGGAATTCATCCATTTCTTCTAGGTTTTCAAATTCGTTAGAGTACAATTTTTCATAGTAATCTGATATGATTCTTTTAATTTCAGTTGGATCTGTTGTGATATGGCCCATCTCATTTCTTATCCAGGTTATTTGTTTCCTTTCCTGTATTTCTTTAGTCAGTCAGGCCAATGGTTTATCAATTTTGTTAATTTTTTCAAAGAACCAGCTTTTGGCTTTGTTAATTCTTTCAATTGATTTTCTGTTCTCTAATTCATTTAATTCTGCTCTAATTTTTATTATTTGTTTTCTTCTGGATTCTTTTCTTGCTTGCTTTCTATTTGTTCAAGTTGTAGGTACATTTCTCTGAATTTGGCTCTCTTCTTTATGTACGTGTACATTTATAGATATAAATTGACCTCTGAGCATTGCTTTTGCTGTGTCCCAGAGGTTTTGATAGGAAGTGTTTTCAGCCTCATTGCATTCTATGAATTTCTTTATTGCCTCCTTAATGTCTTCTATAACCCAGTCTTTTTGAGCAAGGTATTGTTCAGTTTCCAAGTATTTGATTTCTTTTCCCTGATTTTTCTGTTATCGATTTCTATTTTTATGGCCTTGTGGTCTGAGAAGATGCTTTGTAATAGCTCGATGTTTTGGATTCTGCAAAGGCTTTTTTTTTGACCTAATATGTGATCTATTCTAGAGAACATTCCAGGTGCACTAGAAAAAAATGTATACTTTGTGGCTGTTGGGTGGAGTGTTCTGTATAAGTTTATGAGGTCAGGTTGGTTGATTGTAACAGTTAGGTCTTCCGTGTCTCTATTGAGCTTCTTACTGGAAGTTCTATCCTTCACTGAAAGTCTTGTGTTGAGGTCTCCTACTATAATTGTGGAGGTGTCTATCTCACTTTTCAATTCTGTTAAAGTTTGTTTTATGTATCTTGCAGCCCTTTCATTGGGTGCATATATATTTAATATGGTTACATCTTCCTGGTAAATTGTCCCTTTAATCATTATGTAATGTCCTTCTTTATCCTTTGTGGTGGATTTAACTTTAAAGTCTATTTTGTCAGAAATTGATATTGCCACTCTTGCTCTTTTTTGATTGTTATTTGCTTGATAATTTTTTTTCCATCCTTTGAGTTTTAGTTTGTTTGTGTCTCTAAGGTCTCTCTCTTGTAGGCAGCTTATAGACAGACTGTGTTTTTTTAATCCAGTCTGAGACTCTCTGTCTATTGGTGCATTTAGTCCATTTACATTCAGCATAATTATAGGTAAGTGCTGTCATTTTGATGCCTTGTTTTGTGTGTTGTTGACCATTTCATTTCTCCACTTTTTTGTGCTGAGACGTTTTTCTTTGTAAATTGTGTGTTCCTCATTTTCATACTAGTTGAATTTATTTTTGCTGAGTCGTTAATGTTTTTCTTGGTTTCTATTTTGAATTATGGAATTGTTAGACCTCTTTGTGGTTACCTTAATATTTACCCCTATTTTTCTAAGTTTTTTAAATACCTAACTTGTATCGTCCTATATCTCCTTGTTTTCCTCTTCATGTGGAAGATCTATGCCTTCTGTATTTAGTCCTTCTTTTTTGATTATTGTAATCTTTTACATAATGACTTCAATGATTCCCTGTTTTGAGCATTTTTTCCTTTTTAAAATTAATCTTATTTTGTTTTTGTGATTTCCCTATTTGAGTTGATATCAGGATTTTCTGTTCTGTGACCTTGTGTTGTGTTGGTATCTGATATTGATTTTCTGACCAAAGAATTTCCTTTAGCAATTCTTGTAGCTTTTGTTTGTTTTTTGCAAATTCTCTAAGCTTGTGTTTATCTGTAAATGTTTTAATTTCATCTTCATATGTGAGAGAGAGTTTTGCTGGATATATGATTCTTGGCTGGTAGTTTGTCTCCTTCAGTGTTCTATATATGTCATCCATTGACTTCTTGCCTGCATGGTTTCTGCCGAGTAGTCTGGACTTATTCTTATTGACTCTTCTTTGTAGGTGACTTTTCTTTAATCCCTGGCTGCTTTTAAAATTTTCTCTTTATCTTTGGTTTTGGCAAGTTTGGTGATAATATGCCTTGGTGATTTTCTTTTTGGATCTATCTTGTATGGGGTTTGATGAGCATCTTGAATAGATATCCTTTCATCTTTTATGATGCCAGGGAAGTTTTCTGCCAAAAGATCTTCAACTATTCTCTCTGTGTTTTCTGTTATCCCTCCCTGTTCTGGAATCCAAATCACATGCAAGTTATTCTTCTTGATAGAGTCCCACATGATTCTTAGGGTTTCTTCATTTTTTAAAATTTGTTTATCTCATTTTTCTTCAACTATATTGATGTCAATTGCCTTATCCTCCAACTCCCCCACTATGCATTCCAATTCCTCGATTCTGCTCCTCTGACTTCCTATTAAGTTGTCTAATTCTGTAATTTTATTGTTAATCTTTTGGTTTTCTGAATGCTGTCTTTCTGTGGATTTTTGCAGCTTATTAATTTTTTCACTATGTTCTTGAAAAATCTTTTTGATTTCTTCAACTGCTTTATCAGTGTGTTCCTTGGCTTTTTCTGTAGATTGCCTTATTTGATTTCTGAGGTCATCCCTGATGTCTTGAAGCATTCTGTATGTTAGTTTTTTATATTCTGCATCTGGCAATTCCAGGATTGTACTTTCACTTGAAAATATTTTGATTCTTTAATTTGGGCATTTGTAGAAACAATCATGGTCTGCTTCTTTATGTGATTTGATATCGACTGCTGTCTCTGAGCCATCTATAAGACATTGTGATGATTTATTGTATATTTGCTTACTGAGTCTTATCTTCTTGTTTTGTTTTGTTTCAGTATACCCAGATGGACTACTAGATTGTGCTGTCTTGATTGTTGTAGTCTTTGAGTCACTTATGTCCTATTACCAGCTGGTTTGAGCTGTTACCAGATATATAAGCCTAAGAGTCCATTCACTGTTCCTGAATAGAATCTGCTTAGGTGTCCTGATTGTGGGTCACCAAGTGTGTGGTGTAGGCTGTCAGCTATTAACGTAGGCAAGTAGTGGTGATAGTTGTATGCACCAGATTCTAGTAGCAGCCAGGGGTCACACTCCAAGGAAAGCAGGATGCTGACAGCCTTCCCTCACATGCCAGTGAGGTAGGTGTGTCTCTATTCCTAGAGCACTTTGGCGGGTGGGCTCTGCAGCTGTACCTTAGGCATCCAATGCTTCTACCTCTAAAGACTGGTAAGCATCACTATCCTCAGACCCCTTTAGCAGGTGGCTAGGTGGTGTGGGTGGGGCTTCAGCCCTCAGTTCCCTGCTGTGGATCAGTGAGGGCTCTGTTTAATAGGTAGAGAGGTATCAGACGTCCAAAACTTGTCTTTCCAGTGCTCCACTAAAACAATTACAGTCATATCTCTATCAGAATTGTCTTTGCATTATAATAATAGCCACCTGGTTCCCTGTAGGGATGAAAGCCAAAGACTGTGGATCTCATATGCTTGGCTGGAGCTGGTTCTGTATTATTATTCCAGTTTAGAGAAGTCAGGGAAGGATTTTTCCCCCCTGGATTGTTAATTGCTGCTTCTCTCAGGCCAGGAGAATGAGTTAGGAAAAAAAAAACCTGCAGAGCACTTCACTCTCTGGCCCAGGAAATTCCAATGTTAATGAAGCCACCTGGGGCAGGGAGGGGAAGGATCAGATAGATCGGAGAGAGTGGCACGGCAATATTGACAAAGTTACTTATCTTGCTTAGTGAAGATTGTTTTATCTGAGATTCCAGAGGGCTGTGTAGCCTGTGTGCACTGGCTGGGTCAAGGCTGCCTCCAAGGGTCAGGCCTGTGTCAGGCCATGATTACACCATCTCAGAAAGCCATGCTCAGCTCCTCCACTCCCAGTCCAAAGCTCAGCACCAAGGTTTTCTGGCTGGGACGCTGCACTCCAGGCTCCAAACCAGTTGCTCCCTCCCTGTGATTTCTCATTCTCCTATCAACTGCGTCAGTGTGCAGCCTGCATGCTCTGGCTGGGTTTCCACCGAGGTTACTTCAGAGGGCTAGGGCTGTGTCCCATGCTTGCGCCGTCTCAGGAAGCTGTGGTTAGCTCCTCTGCACTTAGTCCAAAGCCCAGCCCCAAGGTTTTCTGACTGGGATGCTGGCTCCAGGCTCCCCAAACAGTCACCGTTTCCCTGTGATTGCTCATTCTTCTGTCGGCCGAGTCAGTGTGCAGCCTGCTTGTGTTGGCTGAGTCTCTACTGAGGTTACTCTAGAGGTTTAGGGGTTAGGGCTGCATCCCATGCTTGCCCCATCTCAGTAAGCTGCAATCAGCCCTACCGCTCTGGCACCAGGGAACCATGAGGGCTTAAGGCTGTGGCACGGGACACCCGTTCCAGAAGCAGTTGCTGCTTCAGGCCGTGGCTTTTTGCTCCCCTGTCACTCAGGTCAATTCCTTAGTTCTGTTTTTGATGGTCAGGATTCATAGATTGTCATGTATGTGATCAATTCACTTGTTTTTCTGAGTCTTTGTTGCAAGAGGGATCCACGGTAACTTCTACCTAGTCAGCCATCTTGGCCCCACCTCCTGATTGGTATTTCTTTTTACGGGTTATAGTTTCTTGCTTCTTTGCAAGCCAGGTAGTATTTTACTCTATTTATTTATTTATTTATTTTGATGCTGAACATGGTTAATTTTATATTGTTACTATTTGGATTTTTAAAAGAATATTGTACATTGTTCTGATGTAAATTCTTAGAAGTTAACTTGATCCTTTTCATGCTTGTTTTTAAGTTAGCTTGAGTTAGTCCAGAGGAGAGGCAGGGCTAATTTAGCCCCATTACTAAAAGAATCTATCTAATACTTCCTGTTTTCTGAGATTTCTTCACAGCAACTAACAGGAACACAAACTTTTCTCAGCACTATGTGAGTTCCAATAATTGCTTGTTTCCAATGGCCCTTTCACAACCTTGTGTAGTTTTACCCCATACACGTGCCCCAATACTCAGTCAAGGACTCAAAGATACCACTCTACAGATTTCCTAAGCTCTCTTTATGTGCAATTCCCTTCCTCAGACATTACAGCCCTGTGTTCCAGTTGTCCAATGTCTGTAAACAGTTGATGCATATATTTTGTCACTTTTTTTAGTCATTTAAGATAGCCATGTAAATCTGGTTCCTGTTAATCCATCATTGTGAGAAGCAGAAATCTTGGAACTGTATAGCTACACGATTCTTCCAGTCACCTCAGTCTTTCCAAACTCTAATGTGTTTCCTCTTAATTCAAAGAAATCTCCTTGTTCTGCTTGTGTTCCTTCTCCCTGTGCCATAGTCTGACAAGCGTTTCCAGAAGAAATTCAGTAAGATAGTAAGGATAACCGCATCTGCTTACCTTATTTCAGAGATCATAATGTTTGCTGCCTCTTGCTCATTTTTCTGAACAGTTGTTTTATAATTTGTTCTAGTTTTCTGATTGGTTATGATGGACTTGTAATCTAATAACATTTACTCCATGATGGCTAAAAGTAGATTTTGATGTATTCTTAGGCAATGAGCTATTGTATTTGGTTAGCTAATGTTTTACATATGATTTTCACATTAATGTTCTTTCTGTGAAATGGACCTTTAATTTTCTGTTCTTGAATTATTCTACTTTACTATGGAATCAATGTTATACTGGCTTCATAAGATGAGTTAGACAGTGGTTCTTTTTCTACACATTAGAAAACTGTTTTGAAAATGAGGTTATCTATTCTGTGAAAATTTGTTTAGAATTTACTTTTAGAAGCGTATAAGCCAGGAAATTTTTTTGTTAACATTTTACTTTCTCTAATAGTTATTGATACAGTCAGATTTTTCTGTTCTTCTTGTGATAATGTTGTGATTTTATAATTTTCCAGATATTAATCTACTTCATCTAGGTTACAGCTATATTTATTTATTATATATATTTGAAACCATTCAGTTGTATCATATTTTATTTTTACTTTTCATTCTATATTTTTTAATTTACATCTTCCCAGTAAGCCACCTGCACATAAGTCTCCATCTCAGAGTCTGTTTCCTGAGGAACTCAACCTAACACAATTGATTATTTTTTTATGGTTAAAAAAAAAATATATGTCTTTACCTAACAACATAAACAAAAATACATTCAACCTAAATTAGAAACAAGGTAAATTAAAAACAAACAAAAAAACTCCTTTAATGAAGTAGAGAATAATTTCATGGCCCCAGTGTAAAGAAGGCTTTCTTAAACAAGGCAAAAAACAATTAACACTTAAAGAAGAGATTGTTAAATATGTATACTTTAAAATAAAATATTCTGGTGGCATAGTGGTTAAGTGCTATGGCTGCTAACCAAGAGGTCGGCAGTTCGAATCTGCCAGGTGCTCCTTGGAAACTCTATCAGGCAGTTCTACTCTGTCCTTTAGGGTCATTATGAGTTGGAATCAACTCAACGGCAGTGGGTTTGGTTTTTGGTTTGGGTGCATTAAAAGGAACCACTAAAAAAGTGAAACGTCAAGTTACCAAGTGGGACAAGTTATTTGAGATACATATAGGCAATAAGATATTAGCAGCTCCAGTTTTATTATTCTATTTTTGGATATTATTCAAATTTATGCACCAAACATTAAGGCCAAAGATTACGAAATTGAAGATTTTTACCAACTTCTGCAGCCTGAAAATTTGATAAAAAATGCAGTCAAGATGCACTGATTGAAATGTGTGACAGTTGAAGTTGTGTGTCAACTTGGCTGGGCCATGATTCTCAATGGTCTGATAGCTGTACGATGTTGTGATCACTTCCTTGATGAGCTTTAGTATTATGTGATCACTTCTATGATGGGACCTGCTGTAAGTAGCCAATCAGTTGAAAGGGAGTTTCCTTGGGCATGTAGCCTGCATCAAATATAAGTGGATATTCTGGCAAGGCTTGTGGGCTTTTGCTTGTTCTGGATCCTGCAGCTGGCTCCTGTTCATCTGAACTTCAGTTCTTGGGACTCGAGCTAGAAGCTTACCTATGGTCTTGCCTGCTGATCTTGGGATTTGTCAGTCTTCACAGCCTGTGAGCAAGAATCCTGCTCTCTGACCTGCCAATCCTCGGTTCACCAGCCCCTGCAGCTACGTGAAGCAAGAGAAGTCTCTTTCCTGACCCATGGACTTGGGACATTCCAGCCTCTACAACTGTGTGAGCCATCTCCCTCATATAAATCTCTCTATATATGTGTATTTATACGTGTTACTGATTTTACTTCTCTAGAGATCCAGGCTAAGACAGAATGTGAAAGTTGGAAACAAAGAAGAAAGATCAATAGTGGGAAAATATAGGCTTGGTGACAGAAAAAATACTAGAGATCGCATTGTCAAAAGGAACTCCTCATGAGGCCATAGGTGCGACTCATTTATTTCTTTTTCAATATTTCTTTCCTCTTTAAAATTTACTATGTCCTGATCTGTCAATTCCCCTTCGCAGTGATCTATAAGCTGTTTCACGTCAGCAATATCAAGTTCTAAATTCAGCATTCTTGCCATATGAACAATTTTTCCACTGATATCTTTCATCATATTACCCTAGTCAAACGTTATGTTCACATAACTCAGCAATCTTTTTCCAAATTCCCTGCGTGCATTTTCTCATAACCTCCTCCCAGGAAGATGTAATATTCCGGCTATACTGAATTGACAGAATACCAACTGAGATGGTTCAACAAACAGATACAATGCTATAAACACTCAAATCACCTATGCCAAGAAATTTGGAAGACAGGTATCTTGCCAACTAACTGGAAGAGATCCATATACATGCCCATTGCAAAGAAAGGTGATGCAACAGAATGCAAAAATTATCAAATAATATAATCATTTTGCAGGCAAGCAAAATTTTGCTGAAAGCAATTTAAAAATGGTTGCAACAATACAGTGACAGGAAACTGCCAGATATTCAGGCCAGATTCAGAAAAGGACGTAGAACGAGGGGTATCCTTGCTGATATTGGATGGATCTTGGTTGAAAACACAGAACACCAGAAAGATATTTAAATCCATTGCTGTGGAGTCGATTCTGAATCATAGCAACCCTATAGGACAGAGTAGAACTACCCCATAGGGTTTCCAAGGCTGTAATCTTTATGGAAGCAGGCAATGACATCTTTCTCCTGGAGAGAGGCTGGTAGGTTTGAACAACCAACCTTTCAGCTAGCAGCCAAGCACTTAATCACTGACCTACCACTGCTCCTGCCTAAACAATACCTGTGTAAAATTATGTTAACGTGCACTACTAATTGGGGAAATTGAAACTACAATGATGTATCACCACTTTATACTCATTAGATTGACAAAAGTTTTTATGCCTGACAGTATAAAATAAAGTAGAAACTCTATCAGCAAGCATGTAAATCTGTAAAATCATTATGGAGACCAATTTAGCATTAATATGCTTCTAGAAATAAGTCAAATAATTATTGTTCATGTGCACAAAGACATATGTAAGTATGTTCAAAAAAACCACTTTGTAGTAATTTAAAAAATACCAAAAAAATCAAAATTTCCATAAATAGGAAAATACATGAATAAATTATATGATGGGATATTTTTCAATACTGAAAGTGAATGAAGTAGAACAATATGTTCCTACACAGATAACTCGTAAATATAATACAGTATTGTTGTAGATCTTAAATTAAGCAGTGCATACACAAATGTTCATTATATTATTTTTCATACATTTTTCTTGGTCTAAAATGTTTCATACTATTTTTTTTTAAATAAAGAAAATATTAGTTGCCTTGATTTCAAAATAAGAAAGACCACATCTGGCATCAAGGATAAGATGAACAGAAAGTATTTTAGTAAATAGGAGATATAAAGATGGAATCCAGAAGGTAGATGGGATTTCAAAAGTGAAAGTAAAGAGATGGACATAGTCCAAAAGGAAAAATAAAAAAAAAGAACTAAACTATGAAGGTATAAAATAAAGGGTACATACAGAAATCAACATTCAGTCTAGTTCTTATGTAGTAATATAATCATTACATTTTGCAGGAAAAAAACCTGAGATGCAGAGATGTTAAGTAATATATCCAAGTTTACTCAGTTGGAATGTAGCAGGCACAATTCGAACCAGGTTCTCTCATCGGGAGCCCTTGATTCCTCAACTGCTGTTGTTCATTTCTGTCAACACCATGGGTACAGTAGAACTTCTCTATAGGTTTTTCAAGGCTGTGACTTTTCAAAAACTGATCACCAGGCATTCCTCTGGGTGGGTTCTGGGTCCTGGTGCCTCTGAGTGGGTTCAAATCACCAAAATTACAACTAGTAGTCAAGTATTTTCTGTTCATACAGCCCAGGGACTACAATCCATTTCTCAACTACTGTGCCATGTAGAATGATAAGCCAAGTCTTTTGCACTTGACCATTAACAAATTTTTCTATATTATGGACATTGGTATAAAATCACAATGTTAAAGATATTCAGAGCCAAAAAAAAAAAAAAAAAGGTAAAGAAATAAGGGCTTATAAAATTCACAGAAAACAATGACAAATTCTTCTATTGGCAGTGAGCCAAGCTCCATTAAGTTTTTTAAAGTTATTCTTTAGATGAAGTTTGCAGAGCAAATTACTTTCTCATTAAACAATACATATTTTGTTTTCTGACATTGGTTGCCAACCTCACGACATGTTGACACTTTCCTCTTCTTGACCTTGGGTTCCCATTACCATCTTTCCTGGTCTCTCCTGCCTTCTCATCCTTGCCTTGGGCTGGCTTGCCCATTTAGTCTCATTTTGTTTTATGGGCCTGTCTAATCTTTGGCTGGAAGGTGAACTTCAGGAGTGAATTCAGTACTGAGTTAAAAGGGCCATACATTCGGGGTTTCTCCAGTCTCTGTCAGACCCTTAAGAAGAATACGTTCTATGCCTTACTTTGGTGAGTAGTGTCTGGGGTCTTAAAAGCTTGTGAGCAGACATCTAAGCCACTCCACTGGTCCCAACCCATCTGGAGCTAGGGAGAATGAAGAAAACCAAAGACATATGGAAAGATTAGTCTAAAGGACTAATGGACCACAGACTCCACCAGACTGAGTCCAGCACAACCAGGTGGTGCTCAGATACCACCACTGGCTGCTCTGATAGAGATCACAATAAAGGGTCCCTGACAGAGCTGGGAAAAATGTAGAACAAAATTCTAACTCACAAGAATTCTATTAGCAATGATTTTAAGAGAGCTGGCCTACTTTCTTAGATTGGCAGCAACAAAGCAGAGATATTCTTTTTTGGTAGTACCAACCTTGTGAGTAATCCTCTGATTGTTATTGTTAATTTTTAAGCTTCCAGATTATCATTCAAATATTGAAATTACTATTACAGATGTGGATAGATCTTGGAAGAGGATGCTTCAACATTTATACTTTTAACTATCAATACTATAATATAGTTGGAAACAGCATGAACTTTTGAATTAATTTTTTTTTTTTTTTACCCAACAAACAAACCTGTTGCTGTCAACTCAATTTCGACTCATAGCAACGCTATAGGACAGAGTAAAACTGCCCCATAGGGTTTCCAAGGAGAAGCTGGTGGATTTGAACTGCCAACATATGGTTAGCAGCCTGAGCTCTTAACCACTGTGCCATCAGGGATCCATTTTAACCTGAATCATTAACCTCTCTAAGTTTCTTTGTAAAGTCAAGATAATACCATTATGCTTCATACGATTGTTACTTTACTTTAATTGGTGTGTACCCTGGAAGCACCTAACGCAATGGCCAGCACACAGACCACTACTTTAGTGGTACTGGAAAAGAATGCAAGACTATGTACTTGACTTTGTAGATAATCAGAGCTGCTTAAAGACTGATGGAGAGAGATGAACTGATTACTAAATGAAAGAGATTGGAAAAGGAAAATTCTGGATACAGAGGGTAAGTTAGGCGATTCATCATATAATCCAAGTAATCATAATTGGAACTACTTTCCTATTTCAGACATTTGTGCTTGCCGTCCCCTTTATCTGGCACATTCTTCCTCTAGATCAGTGCTGTGCAGCAGAAATATAATGAGAGCCAAAAATGTGAGCTACACATGTGATTTTAAATTTTCTAATTGTTGCATAAAAAAGTAAAAAGGAACACGTGAAATTAATTTTAATGATGTATTTTATTTAACTCAATATTATCCAGAATATTATCATTTCAGCATGGAATTAACATAAAAAGTTATTAACGAGATGATTAATATTCTTTTTTTTCTTGTCTAAGTATTTGAAATAAAATGTGTTCTACACTTTACAGGACATTTCAATTCGAACTTTGTAGTTGTTGTTAGGTGCCATTGAGTCAGTTCCAACTCACAGCGACCTTATGTATACCAGAATAAAATGTTGCCTGGTCCTGCACCATCCCCAAAGTCATTGCTAAGTTTGAGCCAATCGTTGCAGCATCAAGTAGCGACTCAAACTAGCTACATCTAAAATGCTCAGTTGCTACGTGTGACTACTGCTCATCATACAGGACAGCACAGCATGCTGAAGCCACTTTCTTCCCACACCACCTTAATGTTGGTAAAATAAAGTTCAAACAAAACCAGGGCCAATCTAACGCAGTCAGCAAACTTAAAGGGCTACTGTGATGGTTAAGACTGTGTGTCAACTTGTCTGGGCTATGCTTCTCACTATTACCCCTAGTGACCTACTTGCAAGAATTTTGCCTCCTGTCGCCATGACCTTATGCTCTGCAGATCTAGAGGGCTTAGTTACAAAGGGAGGATTGCTCCCACCAGGAGATACATCACTGGTTCCATTGAACTGGAAGCTAAGAATGCCACCTGGCCACTTTGGCCTTCTTGTGCCTCTGGATCAGCAGGCAAAGAAGGGAGTCACCCTACTGGCTGGTGTGATTGATCCTGATTATCAACAGGAAATTGGACTGGTATTACATAACAGAGGTAAAGAAGAGTATGTCTGGAATGCAGGAGATCCCTTAGGGCGTCTCTTAGTACTACCATGCCCTGTGATTATAGTCAATAGAAAACTACAGCAACCAATTGCGACATGACTCCTAATGAAAGTTTGGGTCACTCTACCAGGCAAAGAACCATGACCAGCTGAGGTGCTTGCTGAGGGCAAAGGGAATACGCAATGGGTGGTGGAAGAAGGTAATTCTAAATGCCAGTTTGAGCCACGTGACCAGTTGCAGAAAAGAGGAATATAGCTGTTATAAGTATTTCTGCTTTGTACACGTGCATCAAATATTTTTGTTTCCTTCACTTATGAAATGTAAGATGTAAATAGGGGTAGTGCATTTTCAGTTGAATGTGTGTTCATTGTATCATGTTAGGCACAACTATGACTTTATAATTTTCTATATTCATAAGATTATGTATGGTTTAAGGAGATGCATACAGGTGCCAAGTGGACAAGGGATGGACTGTGATGGTTAAGATTGTGTGTTAGCTTGGCTTGGTCATGATTCTCAGTGTTTTAGCAATCATATAATGTTGTGATCACTTCCCTGTTGAGGTTCGATATGTAATCACCTCCATGATGGGATCTGCTGTGAGTAGCCGGTCAGTTGAATGGGCGTTTCCTTGGGCTCCTGGCTTGCATCAAATGTAAGCAGACATTCTGGCAAGGCTTGGGGGCTCTTTGCTCATCCTGGATCCTGCAGCTTGCTCATTTGTTTAACTTCCAATTCTTGGGACTTGAGCTAGAAATCTACCTTCAGTCTTGCCTGCCGGTCTTGGGATTCATTGATCTTTGCAGCCTGTGAGCTACAGCCCCACTCTCCGACATGCTGACCTTGGGTTCACCAGCCTTTGTGGCTATGTGAATCAGGAGAAGCCTCTATTCTGACCCATAGACTTGGGACATTCCAGCCTCTACCACCGCTTGACCCATTTCCTTGATATAAATCTCTCTCTATGTATATATATGCATTTACACACTTCACTGGTTTTGCTTCCCTAGAGAACCCAGCCTAAGACAGCTAGATAGTAAATATTTTAGGATGGTGGAAAATCTGGTTTCTGTCTCAAATACCCAGCTCTGCTATTGTAGCAGGGATGAAAACATAGATAATACACAAACAAATGGAAGGCTGTGCTACAAGCATTCTGAAAAGAAAAGAATTCTTGAATGTATGAATAAAAGAATATTCCAGGCACCTTGGCGAATATTTTTACAGACTTTAGATAATTTAGCCTTTGCAGAAACTCCATGATCTCAGGAAGGCATCTTAATGCCCATTTTATTGACAAGAAAAAGGCCAAGTTACTGGCTTAAGTTTACAAATCAAATCAACAGTAGATCAAAATTCTAATAAAGATCTATCTGACTTCAAAATTCATACTTTTAACTAAAAGAGAGCAGGGCTTCTGCTCACAGGCTGTGAAGATCTACAAAACCCAAGATCAGCAGATAAGCTTCTAGCTCAAGTCCCAAGAACCCGAGGTCAGATGAACAGGAGGCTGCTGCAGAATCCAGAGAGGGCAAAAGCAAGAACGTCCACTTATATTCGTATGCAGGCCACATGCCCAAGGAAACTCCCTTTCAACTAACTGGCTACTTACAGTGGATCCCATCATGGGGGTGACCCACATATAAACACTGAGAATCAATCCCCAGCCAAGCTGACACACAGTCTTAACCATCACAACCAATCTCTAGAAAAGGACATCATATTTGGTAAAGTGGAGGATCAGCAAAAATGAAGGAATCCTTCAATGAGATGGATTAACACAATAGCCAGAAAATGGACTCAAATTTGATAGCAACTAACAACAACAACACAGAAATTTGACACTTAAGTATACGCCCTACAGAGAAGACTGCATTTATATCCAAAAGTTATGCATAATAATGTTCATAGCAGAGTACTTGTCACAGCCAAAAAATGTAATCAATTCAATTGCCTATCAACAGAAGAATGAAAATGATAAATTGTGGCACAACCACAAATGTAATTCTATATAGCAATAAAAATCCATGAACTGCTATTACACACAATAGCATAAAGGAATCTCTGTCAATTAATTCTGATGGAAAGCAACCAGACTCACAAGAATATATACTGTATGATTTGATTTATATAAAGTATGATTCCATTTACAGTATGATCCCATTTATATAAATTTCAATCCAGACTCACAAGAAAACGATTATGTGACCCCATCAATATAAAGTTCAAAATTAGGCAAAAATAATCCATACCGATGAAAATCAGGGTAGTGATTACCTTGGGAGGTAAAGGGCAAAGGTCTTCTGGCTTGCTGGTAATGTTCTATTTCCTCATCTGATTACACAAATATATTACTTTTTGTTAATTTATGGAGCTGAGCACTTATGTGCATTTCTTAGTTTGTATGTTGTTTCTCAATAAACACATTTCCTTCCTTCCTTCTTTCCTCCCTAACCTTTTAAAATTTTGATCTCAGAAGTAGCCGGTGGGATGGAAGAATGCCTGGGAAACAGGGAGTCTGGGTTATAGCCCTGATGTTGCCACTAATTTATTGTTTAAAATTTGAACAATTCACTTAACCTCTACGTTTTTTTATTTCCTCATCTTTCAAATAATGAAATATGTATATATATTTGCTCTACTTACATCGTAGGATATTTTTCAGTACCAAGTGAAATAATAAGTGTAAAAGAGTTTGAAAAACTAATAATGCATAAATATGTTAGATCACTCTAAAATAAGCAAACAAAAAACCTGTTGTGATCAAGTCAATTCCAACTCATAACGACCCTATAGGACAGAGTAGAACTGCCCTATAGGGTTTCCAAGGAGCAGCTGGTGGATTTGAAGTGCTGACCTTTTGGTTAGTGGCCAAATATTTAGCCATACGAATCCTCACTCTCCTTTAGTTACAAGAGCCTGGAATTCTTCAAGACTTGTGAAAATTTACCTACTGAATAGTGTTTCAATTTACCCCTTAATTTCTATCCCCTCTTTAAGGAAACCCTGGTGGTGTAGTGGTTAAGTGCTATAGCTGCTAACCAAAAGGTCAGCAGTTCAAATCTGCCAGGCGCTCTTTGGGAACTCCACTGGGCAGTTCTACCCTGTCCTATGGGGTCACTATGAGTCGGAATCGACTCGAAGGCAGTGGGTCTACCGAGTTTTAGAAATCTCAAGTACCTGGTATGCTGATTTTGGGTTTGCCAACCCCTGCAGCTACATGAATCAGGAGAAGCCTTGTGATCTTGCCTGCTGATCTTGGCATTCGTCGAACTTCACAGCCTGTGAACAAGAGTCCTGCTCTCCGACCTGCTGATCTTGGGTTTGCCAGCCTCTGTGGCTAAGTGAATCAGGAGAAGCCTCTATCTTGATCCATCCACATTCCAGCCTCTACAATCGCGGGAAAGGTTTCCGTAATATAAATCTCTCTCTCTATATATTTATATGCTTCTCTAAGAAAAAAAAAAAGTTTTTTTTTTTTTTTTTTCTCTAGAGAACCCAGCCTAAGACACTGGTTTTTCCTGATGACATGTCCAAAGTGAGTTCAAGTCTCACCATCCTCATTTATAAGAGCATTCTGGTTATATTTCTTCTAAGACTGATGTTAGTTCTCCTGGCAATCCACAGTATATTCTGGGTCATAGGTTGGGTATACATTGAACTTTATTTGGTAGGTAGTGCCAAACATTTTTCCAAAGTGGTTTTACCAGTTCATGCTCCTACCACAATGTATGAGAGTTTCCTTTTCCTTATATCACACTGTTGTTTCATATCATTAGTCTTTTTTTTCTCTTTTTTTCATTTTAGCACCTCTGATGGAACTATGTTAGTATTTCATTGCACTTTTAACTTTCATTTCTGATGACTAGTGAGGTTGAACATTTCCTCACATGTTTATTGCCATTTGTATATCCAGTTCAAGATATTTTTCCCTTTTTATCTATTGAATTATCCTTTTTTTTATTGGTTTTTGTGGAGTTTTTATATTGTAGATACAAACATTTTATTGGTTAAATATAATGCAATTACCTTCTTCCACTTCCTGGTTTGACTTTCACTATCTTAAAAGTGAAAAAAAAAGTTTAAAAGACAGAAGTTCCTAAACTTAATGTAGTCCGATATACAGATCTACTCATTTATGGTTAGTCATTTTTGTGTCCTATTTAAGACATCATCACCTACACTAAAGTTTTTGAAAATATTCTTTAATGTTTTATTATAGAAGTTTTATTGTTTTACCTTTTGCATTTAGATCTACGACTGACCTTGAGATAAGTTTTATGTAGAGTGTGAGTAAAGGATCTGATTTTGTACTCTCCATTACATCTGTTATGTACCTTATATATACATATATATGGACAGGAAGAGAGAGAGAGTGGGAGAAGGGGAAGAGAAAGAGCAACATTTCTAGTTGTCAGCCTTTCTGGTGTTGCTAGAACAATGTCATCGACTTTCAAATATAAGAAAAGATGCACAATTTCCCTTGTAATAAAAAGTATAAATTATAACCACAGCACATTACTACTTTTTACACATCAAATAGATACAAATGGAAATTTAGCAATACTCTGTGTTGGAAATGGTATAGGGAAGCCAATAATCTCATGCATTCTTTGTGCAACTAAAAAATTATTATAAAGCACAATTTAGCTATATCTATCAAAACTAAAATGCACAATATCCCACGACCTAGAAATTGCCCTGTGTAAAAATTTATATTCACAAAATGGGTAAAAAATGTCTATGACTACAGTATATATGCTAGCAACAACTTGAAATAATCTGAATTCTCAAAATGAGAGTTTGGTAAAATAATTTTTTAACTAATAAAAAGAACAGAAATAAATGAAATGTTATTTATTGGGCATTGGTTAAAGAAATTATGGTTTTAATACAATAATAACATAATTTTAACTAAAAGTAAATTTTCAATAGGATAAATATAATAATGAGTTATGGCAGATATTGCACATAATTTTTTATAACTGGATCTTTATGTTCTGATTTTGATCTAACTCAAATATAGCATTAAGTTAATAAAAAGGCACAGAAGAGAATGTAGAGTATATTTCATTTGCACACATGAATATGCAGAAAAGATACATAAAGAGGCTTTTTAGCAGAGAACTATCTCTACCAGTCTAAATCCTATCTGTCTTCAGGTGTCAAGGGCTCTCTCCATGAAGTCTTTCTTGATCCTCCATTCAAAGGTAATCTCACATTCCTGGACCCTCAAAGCACTTTTTTATGTTAAAAATACTAATCCAGTCTACATTTAAAGGAAGTATTTATATACTTCACCAAAACCACTATTATCTAATAAACCCCTTGATAGCATAGATTTTTTTTTACTAATCTTTAAATCCCTATAGCAATATACACTCTAACATACCACATAATAGGGAAACAAACAATATTAGTTGAATTGAATGAAATTCTTATTGAGTGAATGAAATGACTAAATGAATGATATTTTACTGCACATGAAAGATTTTCTACCTTACAGGCTGTGAGGAAACGGGCTTAGTGGAGAGCATTAAATGAGTTCCAAGTTTATGAACATCATTTACAATATTTGATTGCACCTATGATTTGGAGAAATCATTGAGCTTGGGTCTTTATGATAAGCTTATTTAGTATAAATTACAATTATTTCATAACAAGGAAGAGCTTCATACCAAGGTTCCCCCGAGCCCCTTGTTAATAAAATTAAATACAGGTTTAGTTTTTTCTAAAAAACTGTGTATTACCCTAAATTTAATTCTACTGCTTATTGGAGATTGCTTCATCCGATTCTTTGAAGCAGTGCAAGGATGGGAGGCAGACGATTTAGGGAGCTCTTTCCTCCAAATTTACAGCCATTTACCCTGAAAACACAATTAGGTGCACTAGGCTACAGAAAACAATTTCTTCTTATTAAAATTTAGCTGGCAAAATGCACCATGAAGAGGTCCTAACTCTTGTCTCTATTTCAAGCCTCTAGGATAGATTCTGAGTAAGAGATAAGGGACAGAGCTTCAGAATGATCTGTCTCATCAGCTAAATTAACATAAGGAATTTTTCTATATCCCAGCACACCTAATTATATTTTCAGGGTGAATGGCCAAAAAATAGGACAATGGTTTATAAAATTTGGGGCTTAGAGACCTCTTTGCTTTGAAAAATTTATATGCACACACAGCACATGTACCAAATTTTCATATTCCTGCTCAGGGGAGCTCAAGTCTATTCTACCTTGCTTTCTTCACTTCCAAAGAGGAGGAACATTGATGCAGGTCATTGCTAAGGCCAGGACACTAGTAGGTTGGTTCACTTTCATATGGAATGAGACCTTTGTGTGGGCAGGGAGATTTCTAAGAGCTGTTGTGAGTTTATATTAAAGATTTATTTTTAGCCTCGTGTTTGGATGGCTCCCTGATCCCATTCTTTTCTGGACTGCCTCTATTAAAACACCTGGTGGTTGGTCCTCTAAGGGAGGCCAGGAGCTACTCCTGTTTTTGAGACGCTCCTTGCAGTAGAAATGGCAGTGGACCCAGAAAAATGTCCAAGAGAAAGAAACATCACCCACCTCTGGAATAGCCTCTAATCTGTGCCAAAGAAGTTGTGTGACTTACACATAGTCAGGATTCCCTGGAGGCCACCTTTTTGTTGGAATCATGATTTAGTAGTAAGAGCAATTTTGTCATTGTTCTCTGTTTGCTTACTACTCACCGAGAAATGGATTACTTAGTAGTCAAAATGAGCACATGTTTCGAGTATTACCCTACACAGGGCTACCAAAACAATAGTAATCTTTTTTCTAAGAATATGATATTTCCTAAACAGAAACAAATAGTCATTCCATCAAAAATGAGAACTTTGTTAAATTTCTTAATTTTATTTCAGAATTATTATCTTGGAAATAGTAATTATAAAAGTGGGGTGGGTGCAACAACACTTTAAGTGTTTAGGTACCATAGAGTTCTCAATCTAGGCCTTGACCTCAGAAGTGTCTTAACAAGATCTGGACATCATGATTTGACTTACACAGTTGTTGAATTTCCATTCAAAGGTGCTTGTGTAACTAGGCCAAGTTTTCCCTTGGATCTGATATATTTTCTCACTTACTTTCAAACTGAAGGGTTTGCTTCCCTTTCTGCCTCCCCCATGAATACCCTGGCAAGTTCAAATGATGTCTGACAATTTGATATTTCTGAATAGTCATTCCACTTATTTTGTTGCAATAATTATAACTAATGCCGTATTTAAAATAAAGTAGTTTTTTCAGTTTCACCCTTTAGTATATGTCATTGGGCTAGGTACTATCTTCTCCGTGACTCAGTTTTGTCACCAAACAAGTGGGGATAGTGTAATATTCACTTCTCGGTGTCATTGTGGGAATTAAATGAACTAATATACCAACATCACACCTGACACAAAATTAAGGCTTAATAAATGTTAGCCATTGTTATTTTTATTCTTTACTGTTTTGTTGCATTGTCATAGCTAAAGCTTAATTAGACTCTTTGATAAACAGAAAGATTCAAAAGGTATGGCAATGGCACTTCTCCTGGAAATAATAAAGTCACAGTGCCTAGAGGAAGTAGAATTCAGGTGGCATTTGGAGGAGAGCAAGAAGGGTACTTACCGTACTAGCAGCTGTTCTGCTCCTGAGAAGTACGAAGAAGTTAGGTTCGAAGAGGAGATCAGGAGACATTCTGGCCATCGAGAGAATGTGGCAGGGCCAGGAGATGTGAGGAGAAGAGGAAGGGGGCAGGCACAGGGAAATGAAGCTTTCTGGTGACTTTTTGGAAATAATATTTGAATTTCATTAGGCCAGGTAGAAGAATCTTAGGAAAATATCTCAGAAATGAGAAGAGGTATTGGACATAATGGATCAGGAAGAACATATTTCCAGAAGCTGAGTTTAGAAAAGTAAAAAATTATTATGAAAAGACCTGAAGTAATCTGAACACCAATCATCAGTACAATGAAAACTCACCACAAGCCAGGGGAGGGATTAAGGAAGATATGTTTTGAATAACTAAACAATAAGGGACAGTGCCTTACTCATTTAGTGCTGCTGCTATAGGGTCGTTATGAGTCAGAATCGACTTGACGGCAATGGGTTTAGTTTTTGGTAACAGAACTACCACAAGTCAATGGCTTTAACAAAGAAAAATTTATTCTCTCACTATCTAGTAGGCTAAAAGTCCAAATTCAAGGTGCCAGCTCCAGGGGAAGGCTTTTTTTCTCTGTTGGCTCTCGAGGAAGGTCCTTGTCATCAATCTTTCCTTGGTCTAGGATTTTTCTGCACAGGAACCGTAGGTCCAAAGGACAAGCTCTGCTCCAAGCACTGCTTTCTTGATGGTATGAGATCTCCTGTCTCTCTGCTCATTTCTCTCCTTTAAGTCTCAAGAGATTGGCTTAAGACACAATTTAATATTGTATATCGAGTCTTGTCTCATTAACAAAACTACTACTAATACCATCTCTTTAACATCGTAGAGATAGGATTTACAACACATAGTAAAATCACGTCAGATGACAAAATGGTGGACAATCACACAATACTGGGAATCATGGCCTAGGCAAATTGACACACATATTTTTGGGAGACACAATTTAATCCATGACAGATAGACAATATTTTAAAAAAGTAACATGACTGTCATATTCTTTGCAGCCCTAGAGATCATTGCCACCTAAAGCTTTGGGAATTCAAAAATAAGTATCACATCATAAGGCAAAGGAAAACATAGGAGAGAGAAACTACTTCCTCCAGCCTTAAGGAAAACACAAATAAAAACTCATTGGCTGTTGCAATAGCTGTCATTATGAAGTCTCATTCCTGGGGACTGCCACTTAAAACAAAACAAAACAAAAAATTATTCTCTTTACTGCCACTGGCCGAATTATGAACCAAAGAATTTAACAAAAGAAAATGAAATACATGAAAGCAACCAACAATTTAAGACTTGTTTACTGGTTGTTTTAGGGTGGTGAGTAATATAATGATGTCAGTTAAGGAAAAGTTCTTTATTTCCATTCACGACTCCTGCCAATAAAATAATTAGACTTTTCTCCACTGCCATCTTCCCAATGATTACCTGAAGTCATCGAGTCATGATAGTTGCCATTAGAATCATCAGTTTAAATTCTACCTGGCACCCCTCTTACCCAGAAGAAAAAAAAAAAAGGCAAGATACTTCTATCCTTCAAATGCTGCAAAATAATCAGATCCTGAAAACAGAAGGATTATCCTTCTTTTTCATCTTTCCTCACTTTACTCTTTCCTGTCCTACAATCACATTTGTCTTCTCTAGAATGTCTTCCCACCCCGTTCCAAGAAGTACCACAAAAAGACTTACCAACACCAAAAAAAGAAAACTTGCTGAGTCAACTCTGACTCATAGCGACCCCACGTGTGTAAGAGTAGAAATGTGCTCCATAGCATTTTCAATAGCTAACCTTTGAGAAGTAGATCACCATGCCTCTGAGTGGGCTCAAACAGCCAACCTCTGGATTAACATTTGTGTATGTTAACCATTTGCACCAGCCCGGGACTCCCAAAAGACTTACGATGGCCTACATTTCTAGGATTTCATAAAAGTAGAAGCAATTTATATCCTAGCTAACTTTTTTTTTCCTTTAGTATGGAGTCTCTTGGAGCATTCCTTGCTAATAACTCTGGAAGTTCCCCTGAAAGAAGACCAAACAAAAAAATGCATGTGCTGTAACTCACTGAAAGGATCCCTCATGGTATAATGGTTGTATGCAATGGTTAAGCACTTGAGTTTAACCACCTAAGGGTCAATGATTCAAACCCACCACTGAGACTTAGAGAAAACACAAGGCGTTATGTTCCCCACATGAAGATTACAGTCTAGAAACCCTATGGGGGCAGTTGTACTCTGTCCTATGGGGTTGCTATGAGTCAGAATTGACTTGATGGCACAAAACAGCAAGAACTCACTGAAGTATAAATAATATTCTAGGACCTAATGCATATCGACTGACAAACCTTTTATTGCCGAATCTCTTTGGGGAAACAATTTTGGGATTGTAAACTGAGAGGGAATATGATCTAATTTTCTAAAGTTATAAAGTCTATGGCCTGAGTGAACACAGATTTGTTGAACATTAAGTAGAATTCCTTAAAGTTTAAGGTAATAAAATATGGTAAAATAAAAGAATTGCTGTGGCTCTCTTCTGCAAGTCTACTATGTGTCACGTATTGTTCTAGATTCTAAAGAAATAAATATGAAAAGAAACTAAAAAAAACATTTTTTAAAAAGCACTCTTCTCACCCTTAGAAAAATTATGGTCTAAGAAGACAACATACACAAATAAAAAGATAATTTCAATTCAACCTGATAAATGCCAGGATGGAAACATGCATGAGGCATATGGCTACACCAAAGTGGTTGGAAAGTCAGGAAGGCTTTATCCAGTAGGTCATGCATTAGCTTAGTCTTGACGAATGAGTAGGAATTAGCCAGTTGGAAATGGAATGGAGGGTGAGAAAAGCATTTCCAAGCAGAAATGTTATGAACAAATGCAAAGGGGCATGAAGCAGCTTGGTGTGAGCAGTCAGAAAGTACAAACAGTTTGTTGTTGCTGGAGCATAAAATATGAAGAAGAAAGGAAGCTTGAACAGTAGATAGGAATGACTCAAGCTGTATCTTACAGTATCTTACAGTATGAAGTTTTGCATTTAAGCAAGATCTTTTTTAGGGATCATGTAAAGAAAGGAATGCAATTTATTGGACTATTGCTGTTCTCAACTATTTATTCACTCCCTATAATAAAATTATATACTCATATACTCTGCCATGTGAATTTCAGTACCTCCCACTAGAGTAAGAATATTAACTCTACCCCATTGAGGTTGGGCTTGGCTTTGGCCAATGAAATATGGACAGGAATTATAGTGTGCCAGTTTCCAGTTGAGGTTTTATGAAGCATTGTAAGTTTTCTCTATCCCCCTTTAGATTTCCTCTTCTAGCACGAAAAGAATAGTTTTCAGTTAGTCATTCTTCCTTCAGCCTGAGTTCCAGATTAATGAGACCGGCCAAGATCCAAGCCCAAGATGATTAAATTGCAGCAGAACTACAGATTAATAAGTATGAAATAAATGTTTGTTTTTTTAAGACACTGACATTTATTACACAGCATTATTGCAGGTACAGACTAATACAAGGAGATTAAAACAAGATATAGGAAGATCACTCAAGATGTGTGGCTTTTGACTAGAAGAGAGGTCATCAAGGCTTGAATTATAGCAGCAATTGTAGAGATGTGGAGAAGGAGGATGAGGATAAAGATAAGAAATATTTTGGAAGAAAAGTCTAGGTTTGACAATTGAATTGTAGAACAGTAATGAAAGAGAATGAAACTTTAATGATGACTCTCAAATTTCTGCATAATGGGATGAATGATAGTTTCATTCTACCAATAAGTGAGATAGAAAGCAAGTTTATCCATTCATTCTAAAACATTTATTGGGAACTTATTTTTTACCAAGCTTTAGGCCAGGCGCTGAGGATATGGTGGTCAATATATCAAAAAGTTCTCTGCTCTCATGTAGTTTATGTTCTAGTTGGGGTGATGGTTGCATAAGTAGATGAATGAATACCCATTGCCATCAAGTCAATTCTGATTCATAGCGAGTATAAATGTTTTAAGTACTATGAAGAAAATAAACAAGGAGACGTAATTTTAAAAATAGCTAACTGAGTAAAGGGAACTCCTTTGTTCAGGTGGTCAGAGAAAGGCTCTTCTAGGAGGTTCATCTCAGCTGGGACTTGACAGGTCAGAATGAGCCAACAAGAGGCAGAGGAATGTTCTCTAGGAAGAACAGTGATGGCAAAAAGACCAAGAGGCAGAGCTTGGTGTTCATTCCTGAGGTCCATTCCTCAAAAGGGGTAGGTTTAAAGGGGTAAGAGGAAATATGTGTTTGTCTGTGGAAGTTAATTACTTGAGATGTTCATCAATCATTCAGTGAGTTTCAGCTATAACACCAGGCAGTCCGAAGCTCATAAGAACAGACATAGGCAAGGCTAACAATAAAGGCCTTGACTCAAAACCCTGCATATGATAGTTTTAAATGTAAGAGTGACTGAGATTGTCCAGGATAATTTAAAGAGTGGAGAGTATAGTTGTCAGTTGTCCTAGGAACAAAGCTTAAGGTCCACACACATTTTTAGAATTTGTGAAAGGAGACAGCCAAATCCAAAAAGGAGACTGAAAAGTAATCAAAGAAAATCTGAGAACTAAGAAAGGGTGAAACAACAGAAGTCAACTATATTTATTAGAATATTGGTTGTTGATGATGATTTGCTTTTCTGTATTTAAAGAAAAAAAATCTCAAAATCTTACAATAAAACAAACTTATTTTTGTGCTCTTGGATCTGCAGGTTGGTTATACTTCAGTTGATCTAGTCTGCTCCAGGCTATGCCATATAGATCCCAGGCTGCTGGGCAGTTTCTAGTCTGTTCTACGTGTCTTCATTCTGGGACCCAGGGTAAAGGATCAGGAGCTGTCTCAGTAACGCTTTCTTAATGGAAGATCACAGGAGTTCAAGGGTGTAAACAGAAACACATAACATCTCTTAAGACCTTGGCTTGGAAAGGGCACATTCTCATACTGCTAAAATTTCGTTGGCCAAAGCAAGTCAAAGGGCCCTGTCTGATAACAATGGGGTGGGGAAATATACTTTGCCCGTTCTAAATGGAAATACTACAAAGTCATATGGCACAGGGCTCAGATATATAATTCTAATTCAAGGAGGAAGGAGAGAATTAGGAGCAATGATCTAATCAAGCACATCAAGAGAATAGACAGGTTAAAGAAGGAGAGAAAAATCAGTGGAGCAAATTATTACAGAGATGTCTAATAACCTAAGGACTGGACAGAATCCATCATATAGGTCTAAAAAAGTATCTTCTGACGATCCTGGTAGGAGCATATACATTTTGGGTAGTGGTACAGAACCTGGAGGAATACCTGCAGGTAAGGAAATAGAAAGAATGGTAACAAAGAACTCTCTTAAGCCTGGATATTAAAAGAAGACAAAGCAAAATTAAGTGAATTTTTGTTAGTTTATGTGTATGCTTGTTTATTTTTTACAATGGGAGAGGTGAGGCGCATTCTATTTTTTTTTTTTTTATCACCATCGGTAACTTCTTTGAGGACTTACTATACAGCAGACACAGGTTTAGGAGCATTACATGCATCATTGCAATATGCCAGTGAAAGATTACTAACCTATTTCACAGAAGAGGTAACTGAGACACATAAATGCACAGATAAACTGATATATAAGCACTCTAAAGGTAAAGCAGGATGAAAGGACAGAGTGTGGCAGGGGCTACCATGTATTATAGAATGATCAAATAAGGCCTCCCTAAGAATGGGACATTTGAGAAGAGAACTGAATGAAGAGAAGGAACAGAGCATGGGAATATCCAAGGAGCTGAGGAAAAGCAAGTACAAAGGCCCTGAGGCAAAACATGGGTGAGTCTTATTCATCTTTGTTAGTCTCAATACATAACATGAGACTTAGTAACCGGTAGGCACTCGATCAATATCTTGATTGACTTTCTTATTCTTTTTGAAAACTTTATTGTAGTTAGCTACGTGAAGAGAGTGGGGAAGAAGACTGCTTTGTTCTGCTAAGGAATGTCATAAAGTCTTAAACCTGAGAGTTAGCGGGATATCTTGGATTGAATTGTGTCCCCGCAAAGTATCTGTCAACTTCGCTAGGTCATAATTCCTAGTAGTGTGTTGTCTGCCATTTTGTCATCTGATGTGATTTTCCTATGTGTTGTAAATCCTACCTCTATGATGTTAGTGAGGCAGGATTAGAAGCAGTTATGTTAATGAGGCAGGACTCAATCTACGAGATTAGGTTTTGTCTTAAGTCAATTTCTTTTGAGCTGTGAAAGAGAGAAGCCAGGTCAGAGACTGGGAGACCTCATTAAAAAAAAAAAAAAGCCCTTTGCAGTCGAGTCAATTCCGACTCAACTGACCCTATATACTAATAAGTAGTAGAGCCAGGAGCACGTGTCATTTGGACCCAGGGTCCTGCACTGAGAAGCTCCTAGACCAGGGGAAGACTGATGACAAGGATCCTCCCCTACAGTCAACACAGAGAGAAATCCTTCTTCTGGAGCTGGCACCCTGAATTCAGACTTCTAGCCTCCTAGACTGTTAGAGAATAAACTTCTGTTTGTTAAAGCCATCCACTTGGGGTGTTTCTGTTACAGCGGCACTGGATAACTATAACAAGGGACTTAAGATATCATCTAGCAGATCAGACAATTATAGTATTATTTTAGCAGTTGTGGCAATAACTCCAAAGAGATTTACCTAAGATTCAAAACCACCAATTTTAAAAGCTGGGACTCAGGTTTTCTGACTCCTAACATAGAATCTTTTTGTAATTTTGGGAAATATTTAAATTTGACCTAGAAATAGGTCCTTTCAGGGATCTATATATCTTGTACTGTGGGTTTTGTGTTTTACTTCAACCATCTCACCCTAAACGATTTTTGAATCATTATTTTTTTTCCTCCCTGAGCATTACAGAGATCCATTTACTCTAAAGTGCTATGCTAATCAATTGAGCATGTGGTCACTTATTTTTGCATCCTTTTTAGTCATTTAGTTGACAAATATTTATTATGTTCCTATTGTGGACCATGCATTGTGTTAATTTCTTGAGTTACAAAGATAATAGGTCTGGAAAAAATTGAGTGAAAGATTAAGCTCTGGAGTTGCTGACAGTATAGAAGCAGAACCATAATATTTTAATTGTAGTTGAAACATTATTTCATCTAAAAAAGAGAAAATTGGATGATGAATTTTGAAGTGGAAGTATCAAGATATTTGCAATCAAACAGACCTTGATTCCTATTGTGATATCAGTTCTCAATAGTCATGTTAACTTCATAAAATCAATTCTTCTGAGTTTCATTTTAATCCTGTCAAAATATAATTTCAGAAAAGTTGAAAATATAACTCATACAAATAACAGCAAGAATGGGTTAAAGATTTTCTTCATTGATGATGGGAGAAGCATGCTGAAATAAATGTGCTAAATTAGAGACAGAAGAAGTTAATATTCTACAGAGCAATGACACCTTAACTTTTGGGGTCAATCATCTCTGCTGGGCAGAAATTATTTGTGTCGCTATTGGACAAAAAAAATGTAAGGGCGAGGGAAAGAGCTTGCACTCGGGAAGAGAAAGAGGCAGGCGGTGGTGACATTCCTCAATAAGACAGTCCCTACAAAGGAAGAGACAGGGGATGGTGACATTCCTTAATAAAATGGTCCCTACATAGTTAAACTTTAAGCCAAGGAAATGATCCTTACAGGGGTCCTTAACTTGATAAAGTCCCTAACTTGGTAATTAAACCTTAAGCCAAGGAAATAGTCTGTATAGAGGTTCCTGTCTTGGCTGTTAAACATTTACAGGGAGAGATAAGAGACAAGAAGCATACAAAACCCTAAGAAAACAACTATTGGGGCACTCAGATTCTTTCTCTACCTGAGTACCCCGCTTGACGCTTCCTAGTCAAGTGTACTTTCACTACTAACCCTCTGCTTGCTAATAAACCTCCGCTCGCTTGGCACTATTTGTCTCAGTGTTTGAATTCTTTCCTACACTGAAGACAAGAACCTAGGCCATTCTCTGGTAAGAAACCTGCAAATTAACATGTGTTTTCACAGATTTTGTGCCTTTATCAATATACATAGTAAGCCTATCAAAGAACTATTCCATAGAAAACTAAGTAATCCTTGGTTGGTTTTATTAGACTGTGCTCCAGTATGACTCTGAAAGTACATATAGTCATTCTTTGCCTTAGTTCCTGGTTTTGGATAATTTTTCCTAACATTACTCTATAAAATGAGACGGTTATCAAACTCCCAGAAACGTTGTGCAAATTAAAGGCAATTCAATGCCTGCTGCATAACATGTGCTCAACAAATGCTAGCTAAGTATGTAACCACTAACCTTCCTCCATTTTCCCCTGTCTGAACTCTTGTAGTCTTACAAAGCGTCCAAAAGAAGATAGGAAACAGTGGCAGGTCATAGGCAGGGTCCTCCACTTCTGAGTAGTTGGCAAAAAGCAGCATGGACTACCAGCATGATTCCCTGAACAGTAAAAGAGGCTACTTTTGCCACGTGGTTTCGAGACAAGTTGTTCCTAATAGAAAATACTGCAGAAGACTAACCAAACAGTGTTGCTCTAGTGATGTACGTTAATGTTGTTCTATTTGTTAGTCATATTCCTGAATTTCTATTTAGAAAAGCAGCTCCTTTGAAAAGTTCCAACAGTATATAATACTATCTCCATTTGGTTCTAATATGTAAACTTGGGATAATTTCAATATTCCTTCTTCACAAATACCTTTTTCTCTCTATTACAAATAAATTACTCAGCTCAGAAAATTATCCGAACAGTAAGGCACAAATAAGAGAACGTTGTTGTTTGCTGGTTGAAGAGATAAGCAGTTAAACATCTAGAGGTGAAGTGGAGGACAATTAACATCTCAGCCCACTCAATTATCATACAATGCCCACTTCTCAGGTAATTAGAGCTATTACAATCTGCTACTATGAATAAATGAGTATTTTAGCTCTCAGAGGGTAATGCAATAGTCTTGAAAATAATCTTTTTATGAGATTGTGGCTTTATCAGTTATAGCTTAGAGTCAGGATAAACACTGACTATGTATCGCATTATAATGACTGCTGGAGGCTGCTTGCATTTGGGCTTTTATATTATTAATTTTGCAGTTCTACTCTTCTTATCTAATATGTTTTGTGAAATCAGTCTTGGCAAAGAGACTCCAGCTCACTTTTAATACTATCTTCCTTAGTGAATTTTAGCAGCAAGGAAATTAAGTTGCCAAAAAATCACCTAAGAGGAAATATTTTCTAAAGGATTTGTTAACACAATGCTGTTTCTCAATGTAAATGGATGCCTCGGACAGCAGGGTCTCTGTGACACTTGCTGAAAACACTTAAGAACAGCTTAGGCACAGCTTCGAAGTGAAGGAAAAACAAAAGAGAACACTTTGTCTGGGTGTGTGCTCTCAGTCCCATGAAATGTGGAAAACATTTTGTTTCTTTGCAGTGTTTAACAAAAATCTTCTTCCTGGGACATTTTGACCCAGTTCTTTGAATCTTTATAAACCGAGTTGCTGAATTCTTCTGCAGCTACCAAGGTTCAGAGGGTTTTTTTTCTTCATTTGACCAGCAGACAAAAGCAAAACTAAATACATGATAGCTTTAAAGAGAAGACTAACTACAAAAGAAAGCCTTAGAGGGCCTTTAATAGTGGACCATATGTGAAATCAAATGGGCCAGCCATTAGCATCAGCTGTGAACATATTGCACCAACTGGGAATGAAAATAAAACATTCAACTACCAACTGTTATAATCTGTAAATAGTTAAACTAACTCCTGTGGGCTCCAAAAATACATGCAAAGGGTACTCATCAGGACCCTATTGTCCTGTTCACAGGTAAAGTGCTTAATTGTTTCATGAAAAACAGGCACAACTAGAAAGACTATATAAAAAACAATTCATGTGGTTTCAAAGACTCCAGGGACTTAGGAAACTGTATCCAAAGATTACAAACTAAGGATAATAAAAGGGTAGTGAATTTCAATGCAACTTTCTAATACACGCATATCCCAAGTCTAAAATTCCCTACAGTCAAAAACTGGTAATGAACCCTAAGAAATTTCTAAAACATACCAAAGCTCCTGAGAATTTAGTTTGCAGGTGGCAAGTGTTCACCTACCTTCTAGGTGCTTCCCAATTAATAATGCATGTTAGGAACAGATGGACAGAGTGTCGACCAGTTTCTCTATGGTATCAATTAAAAAAAAAAAAAAAAAAAACTAGTAGTAATGAAAAACTGGACTTTGAATATTTAATAGCAGAAAAAAAAAAATCCCAAGAAAAAAATTAGATATTATACATTGCTTTAGATATTATACATTATATGTGTTTTATCCAACAGATTTTAGCAAGACTGTTCAATGGTTTGAGAAGTACATACGCATACATAGATATGTTTTTAAGCAAACACCTTATATTTAGATCAATTAAAATAGCATGTATGTATTAGGGATTAGTACTAATTCTACTAATAGTTATTATTTGATGGTGAAATTGTTCAGAAAGCAAGAAAAATCCTTAAAGGACAACTACTTATTCAGCTCTGAACACAAAACATGAAGAATTGGTTCTGCCTCTTTCTTGCTATATGACCTTGAGCAAATGAGTCACAGTCTCATTTTCATCATCTGCACAATAAGGATAATAACACTGACCGTGCATCTCAGAAGGTTTCTTTGGGAGAGGAAATAGATGCCTTTTAAATTGTAAAGTGCAATCCAACATGTATTCATTATGCCAGGAATCACTCCGGCAATATGAACATAGTTCTCTTCCTTAAGGACCTTACGGACTAGTGGAAGAAAAAAAAAAAGGACACATAAATATGTAATTGTAACATACCACAGTAAATGAAAGAATATATTTACTCACAGTGTTCAACCTGAACAGAGCCTGAGGGAATGGAGAGTAAAGATCAGTTTTTTGGAAGAAATTCTACCTGAGTGAATCTTAAAGAAATGATAATGCATTGTATGTCCTACAAAAAAAAAAAAAAAACAACATATAATTGCTGTGAGAAATAATATAAAGCAGTCAACTTAAGTGAGGGATTTTGTTACAGTATTATATTGTATAGTTTGCCTTTGTTTGTTGTTAGGTGCCATTGAATCGGTTCCAACTCACAGTGACCCTATATACAACAGAATGAAACACTGCCCGGTCCTGAGCCATTCTCACAATCATTGCTATCCTTGAGCCTGTTGTTGTAGCCACTGTGTCAATCCATCTTGTTGAAGGTCTTCCTCTTTTTTGCTGACACTTTACTTTACCAAGCCTGATGTCCTTCTCCAGGGACTGGTCCCACCTGATAACATGTCCAAAGTATGTGAGACGAAGTTTCACCATCCTTGCTTCTAAGAAGCATTCTGGCTGTACTTGTGTTTGTACCATAAAAAAAAATTAGGTATAAATAAAGCTCCATTTGAAAAATAATAAGATTTCTACTTCTTTTAGAACTGGTTAAGCTACTAGACCTGACCCTCCCACAGACAAAAACTATAATCTCTAGACAAAATACAAAATAAAACAACAACCTGAATGCACTGGAAATTGAATAAAAACAGCCAGAGCCTGGAAAGAAGTCAAAACTGAGAGAAAGGGAACATGGGGTGAGTTATCCATGTTTATGATTACCCTGAGAACAGGCTGAAGTTAGTCCACATGGGGTGGTTAGAACTTCAATATAAAATTCTCAGTTCTTCTGACCTGAAAAAACAGAGGTTAGAGACAACCAGACTGCAAGAAATTAAGTGGTGAATGACTACTAAAAAAAGTGTGTATGGGGCATACAGAAAGCATCACAGCTAAAGATTTAAAAACTCAAAACTCAAAGTTTTCAGTTTGAGCCCAACTGTTAATTGTCTGTTAAAACAAAGACATCAGTACTGTACAAAGGAAAATAATAGAATCCAGAGTTCTCATATAAAACATTCACAGTGTCCAGAGTATTATCCAAAATTACTCAGCCTATGAATATGGCTAATAACTAGGAAAATGTAGCCCATTCTCAAAAAGGGACACACATACACACAAAAAATCCCAAGATTACCAAGATGCTTGAGTTAGCAAATAAGAATTATGAAGGAGCTATTATAATTATGGAGCCCTGGTGGCCCATATTTTCATTTACTTAAATGACTATTATAACTATGGTCATTTAAGTAAATGAAAATATGTCCCAAAAAAAGAAAAGACAGAAATTCTCAGCCAAAAAAATGAAAATTGTATAAAGGAATCAAACAGAAATTCTAAAACTGCAGATTGCAATATCTTAAACAAAAATTCCAGTTGTTATACATAGCAGAAGAATGGAGATATCAGAGAAAGGAGTTTTAAACTTGAAGATACAGCAATAGCAATTATCCAATAAAAAAAGAGAAAAATTCAAAAAAATTAGTAGAGCCTCAAAGCCCTGTGGGATGATTTCAAAAGGTCTAACATATGTGTGATTATTGTATCAAAAAGTATGAGTCAGGCTAGGGAAAAAATATATATATATCTAAAAGACATAAATGTACAGATTTGAGAAGCTTAGCGAACCACAAGGATAAATACAAAGAAATCCACCTTAAGTTAAACTGCTGAAAACCAAAGGTAAAAAGAAAAACCTTAAAAGCAGAATAAATAAAATGACATATTATATACAATGATCAATGACTTGAATACTGCCGACTTCCCAGTGGAAATTATGGAAGATAGAAGAAAGTGGTGCAACATTTTTAAAGCACTGACATAAAATTCCGTCTACCCAGAATTTTTTATTTAGTGAAAATGTCCTTCAAGAATGAAGATGATATAAATGTATTTTCATATAAAGGAAAACTAAGGGGATCAATTTTCAGAAGAACCTGAACTAAAAGAATGCTGAAGAAACTTCTTTAGGTTAAAAGGAAATGATACCAGATAGAAACATAGGCCTTAAGAAACAAAGAGCATCAGAAAGTGTAAACAGTAAATAAAATATCCTATTATTCTCTTCATTTCTTTAAAATACATTTTGATGATTCATGACAAAAATGATTGCATTTTATTATGTTGTGGGGCTTATAACGTATGTAGATATAACTAATATATATGGTAAATATAGCATGAAGAATGGAGGACAGTAGATAGGTCTATAGGATTGCAAGTTTTCTATATTTTACACCATGTGGTATAATACTGGAGCCCTGGTGGTGCTATGGTTAAGAACTTGACCGCTAACCAAAAGGTTGGCTGTTCGAATCCACCAGCCACTCCTTGGAAACCCTATGAGGCACTATAGGATCTCTACAAGTCAGAATCGACTTGACAACAATGAATTTGGTTTTTGATTTTGTATAGTATTAACTTTAATTAAGCATGAGAAGCTAAAGATGTATACAATGCAATTAAGTAGAGCTAAACAGTCAATCTCTACTGCTGTCAAGTTGATTCTGACTCATAGCGATCCCATAGGGTTTCTAAGGCTGTAAAACTCTACGGAAGCAGGTTGCCACATCTTTCTCCTTTGGAGCCATTGGTGGTTTTGAACTGCTGACCTTCTTGTTAGCAGCCAATTGCTTTAACCACTGTGCCACAAAGCCTCCTCAAAAAGCTGATAGATACATTAAACTGGA
This sequence comes from Elephas maximus indicus, assembly GCF_024166365.1. Lineage (NCBI taxonomy): Eukaryota > Metazoa > Chordata > Mammalia > Proboscidea > Elephantidae > Elephas > Elephas maximus. The sequence continues at coordinate 144,995,855 of NC_064821.1, forward strand.
ATTCTAAACAAAAAAATCCAAAAGAAGTCAGAAAGAAGGAACCGAAGCACCAAAAATATAAGGGACAAAGAGAAAGCCAATAATAAAATGGTAGACTGAAATACAACTGTATCAATAACAACACTGAACGTTAACATAATAATAATTACATTAATCTAATTATTAATATGGTTGTATTTAGGAATATTGTTATTGTAATAATTACAATATGTGATTGAAATATTTTTAATGTAATATTCCAATTAAAAAGCAGAAGTGGTCAGAATAAATGAAAATAGGAAACCCAACTAAATGCTGTCTAAAAGAGATACACTTAAAATAATACACAGATAGGTTGAAAGAAAATGGTTAGAAAAAGATATGTTGTTGTTGTTAGGTGCCAATGAGTCAGTTCTGACTCGTAGTGACCCTATGCACAACAGAATGAAACACAGCCTGGTCTTGCATCATCCTTAAAATCGTTGTTACGTTTGAACCCATTATTACAGCCACAATGTCAATCCATCTCGTTGAAGGTCCTCCTCTTTTTTTCTGACTGTCTGCTTCGCAAAGCATGTTGTCCTTCTCCAGAGACTGGTCCTCCTGATAACATGTCCAAGTACGTGAGATGAAGCCTCGCCATCCTCACTTCTAAGAAGCACTCTGGCTGTACTTCTTCCAAGAAGTTCTTCTGACAGTCCATAGTATATTCAGTATTCTTTGCCAACATCATAATTCAAAGACATCCATTCTTCTTCAGTGTTCATTATTCACTGTCCAGCTTCCTCATGCATATGAGGCCATTGAAAATACTATAGCTTGGGTCAGGTACACTTTAGTCCTCAAAGTGACATCTTGGCTTTTCATCACTTTGAAGAGGTCTTTTGCAGCAAAATACACCATGCAAATAGTAATCGTGAAAGAAATGACTCTATTGATCGCAGATAAAATAGACTTTAATATGAAGAAGATTACCAGAGATACTGTTCATTTCAACATGATGAAAAGTCAATGTATTGGGAAGACGTATAATCATAAATCAAAATATACTAATAAAAAATTAACATATTTAAAGATAAAAATAGACAATGCAAAACCATCATTAGAGATTTTAAAACTGTTAGCAATTAAATCAGGTGATAGACTGAACACCTCTATTGGCTCATGAGGGTTGCTTGCAGGGGCTGGCAAACCCAAAATCTGGTCAGGTGGCAGGCCAGACTTCAGCAGGCTTAAGTCCTAAGAACTGAAGATCAGGCAACAAGAAGAGTTCAGGGTGGAGAAAGAGGGCAAGCTTTATCAGAACATCCATTTATATGCTGGAGGCAGGCCACACCCCCAAGAAAACTGCCCTTTCAACTGATTGGCTGCTCACATCAGATCACAAAATGGAAGTGATTACATAGTGTCTGTCAAACCACTGAAAATCATAGCCTAGCCAAGTTGACACATAACACCAACCATCACAAATAGTATAAACCTAAATGTAAAAACTTAAAACCATGAGACTTTTAAAGGAAAACAAACTATATTCCTGATTTGAAGGTAGGCTAAAGGGTTTTAGACAGGTCACAGGGAGCAAGAAAATAAATATAAATTGGATTCAATAATATTAAAATTTCCTGTTTATCAAAATACACTATTAAGAAAAAAAATTGGGAAAAATATTTCAAAAAGTCTATCTGACAATGGATTATTTTGTCCAGGAACTATACAGAAGTCAAACAGCTATATAATATAAAAAACTATACATATGTGTATAAAATAAGTGAACAAAATATTTGAAAAGAAGCTTTGAAAAAGGAGATAGAAGAATGAACAACAAGCACATTAAAGTATGCTCAACAACATTAGTTATCAAGGAAATACAAATTAAAACTACAATGAGAAACACTAAACACCCAACTAAAACAGTTGAAATTAAAAAGACTGATAATAATAGTGAGGTTGTGGAGTAACTAACTGGAACTCTCATACATCGTTGGTGGGAATGTAACATGGTAAAAACAAGGCCTGGCGCTTTTTATAAAACAACATACACACATCCAATGACCTAGCAATTCTATTCTTAGGTATTTACTCAAGAGAAACGAAAATTTTCGTTGCCACTTTATGCGTAATAGCCAAAAACTGGAAATAGCCCGCCCCCCAAAAAAATCAAATCCATTGCCGTTGAGTTGATTCCGAATCATAGTGACCTAATAGGACAGAGTAGTACTGGCCCATAGAATTTGCAAGGAGCTCCTGGTGGATTCCAACCGCAGATGTTTTGGTTAGCCACCGTAGCACTTAACCACTATGCCACCAGGGTTTCTGGAAATAGCCCAGAGGTCTATTCACAGGAGAATAGATAAAGACACTGGGGTCAATTCATAGAATGGAATACTACTTAGTAACAAAAAAGGATGAATTTGATACATACAATTAACAGGGATCTCAAAAATATAAGTGAAAGAGGAATTATACAAAAAATACAAACAATACGATTTTATTTATATGAAATTCTAAAACAAGTCACACTAATCAATGGTCAAAAAAATGAGAATAGTAGTTACTTACGGGAGACTGGGGTTGAGTGTGCAGATTGACTAGGTAAGGGCATAAGGGAACTTTCTGATGTTATGATGATGTTCTTCAGAGAAGTTTGATCTACACAAGTACATATATTTGTCAAAACTTGGTGATTTTACATTTTTTGAAATTTGTATTTCATTGAATATAAATTTTACACCAAATGAAAAAATGCAAATAATTGTAATTAATCATGTGCATATTGAAGAATTTAAGAGTACATGAATTGATGTCTGCAATTTACTGTGAAATGCGTGGAAGAAAATAAAATGAATTAATAAATAGACAGAGGGAAATTTAAAACCAAAAACCCCAAACCCATTGCCAATGAGTAAATTTTGGCTCGTGTCAACCCCACATGTTGTAGAGCAAAAATGCTCCATAGCATTTTCTTGGCTGTATTCTTTACCGAAAGGGGCCCTGGTGGCACAGTGGTTAAAGGCTCAGCTGCTAACCTAAAGGTCAGCAATTCAAACCCACCAGCCTCTCTGTAGAATAAAGATGTGGGAATCTGCTTTTGTAAAGATTATAGCCTTGGAAATCCTATGGGACGGTTCTATCCTATCCCATAGAGTTGTTATGAGTGAGAATCGACTAGATGGCACACAAAAACAACACTACATTTACAGAAACAGATAGCCAAGCCTTTCTTCTGCAGCACTGCTGGAAGGGTTCGAACCACCAACCTTTTGGTTAGTAGTTGGCCAAAAATCATTTATGCCATCCAGGGACCTTTTAGAGGAATATTTAGTTGGGTAGATATGTGATATGCAAGTAAAATAATGTATTAATGACGGAATACAGGTGGTGGATACACAGATTTTTAAAAAAAAACAAACCCATTGTCATCAAGTTGATTCCAACTCATAGTGACCCTATAGGACACAGTAGAACTGCCCCACAGGGTTTTCAAGAGCCCTGGTAGGGCAGTGGTTAAGAGCTCAGATGCTAACCAAAAAGTTGACATTTTGAAGCCACCACCTGCTTCTTTAAAATCCTATGGGGTGGTTCTACTCTGTCCTGTAGGATTGGTATGAGTCCGAATTGACTGGAAGGCAACGGGTTTGGTAATCTTTATGTAAGCAGACTGCCACATCTTTCTCCCATTGAGCAACTGGTGGGTTCAAACCTCTAATCTTTCAGTTAGCAGCTGAGCACTCAACCACTGTACCACCAGGGCTCCTTGAATATACAAATAAAAATATATTTACTGTAAAATTTGTTCGAATTTTCTTTATGCTTTAAAACTTTTATAATAAAATGTTGGAAACAAGTAAGAAGAGTAGCTTATTTAAAAAAAAAAAAGCTTATTAGCACACCAAAATTCATATCTCTAAATAAGTAATGCTCTCTAAAACAATCACCCTGGGAATCTAAACAATCCCATTTTCTGTCATTTGCATATATATATGCATACACACACACATATATATACATATATGTATATATATGTTCGTATATACATATATGTATGTTCATGGCTCCTCTTTTAGAATTGCCTTCAATAAACAGTTTAAAAATCACACAAGAAAATCAATGTTCTTATCTTTTAGTCACAACTAATATTCTAACCCCATATGTTATTGTTGGAAAGGATGACTCTACTTTTTCAATAGTCTTGGCTGCAGCTCAGCTCTGAATATTACCAAAAGCAAATCTACTCTCAAAAGATGAAGTTGTTCTACCACTGACATTTATTTTCCAAATCTTTTAAGTTTTTAAGGCAATCTCCAAAAGAAAGTTCCAAAAATGTTCTGAACAATGGCCGCATCATTCAAATAACTATATAACCCCACAATGTAACTGCTTTGAAGAGATTGGCCCCAATCCCCTCCTTTCTCCATCCGTCCCTTCTTCATTTTCTCTTTCTGTCTTTAATCAAGAAATATTTGAGCATTGGTTTAGATGCTGAAGAAGAAAAACTATATCTTTTTTCGGGCATGGATGAATTCAGATCAGTGGAAGAATGAAGTATTTGGAAAGAGATAAATTGTAATTCAACATGGTATGGAAAAAACAACCACATCTGCATATTTAAATTTTGCTGTTTATTTAAAACATGTCACATTATTTTTTGTATTCATATCTAGTGAATATATGTAGACATTTCTCCTTTAATATTTTTAGCCATCTTTATATTTTGGCCCCAATCAGTCATTATTTCTCAAGCATTTTGCCTACCAACCACCATTTTGTGGATAGTTCAGACCTGACAGAAGACTTTTGAAAATGAGTTCATTATCTTTTTTATCTCCTCATTGTTCCTTTCCTTTTAAATTAAAGGATTTTTTTTTTTTCAACTTCCCCATTACTGTTATTGTGATCACTTGAACCCCGTGTTTCAGGTAATTATATTTTTTTTTCCTCTTTTGGGTCTCACATTTAATTAATAAACAAGTCTAAATAGTTATTTCCTTCACAATGTGACTTATAACTTACATCCCATGTCAGAGTTACCATCTGTGTCCAAGAATTCATCTCTCTACATGGAGATTATGTCTTCCTAACTGGCTAGGTTGGCCATGCACTCTCACGACACACACAAGAAGGTGGATGCAGCAGTGACTTAGGTCAATGACCCATTCTGACTTTGGTTAAGTATCTGACATTGTTACTGTGGTTGCAACATGTCCAAAGACATAATTTGATCACCCACACTTTCATTTATTTAAATAATGTTTATCAAGATCTTTTTTTATCATTTCAATTGTGAGTAAAACAAAAATAAACTAGACAATATCTCTGTAATTCACTGGCTCTAGTGGAGAATAGAAACAACTAACCAAACAAATATGATGCATATTGTAATGACACCATAAGTGAGTACTATGCAAACAGGGAAAGAAGCTCAAGGATTAGACATGTTAGTAGGAGTTTTACAGACCGATAAGGAGTTGGAGAATAGTCAAGGCAGAGAGCATACATAGCATGTATGAAAGAATGGAGGTAAGAGAGAAGATTCAGGGATTTTCAAGTGGCTCAGTATGATTAAATCACCTGGTGCATACCAGAAGTCAGGTTGGTGTAACTGGATTGGTGAGGATAGATCAAAAGAAGTTTTACTGAGATGATTAGGTTCTAGGCATTAAAGAACTCTGTTGAGGGATTTATGTAAGGGAATAAAATGATCAAACCAATGTGTTTAAAAGATTATTTTGAAACCACTAATAAAATAAAAAATAGGATGTACAATTTCCAACATTAGAAGTGAAAATGGAACAAGAAAAATTTGATTAATCCAACAAAAATAACAACAAACAAGGAAGAAGCTGGAGGTGGAGGAGAAAAAAAACAGAAAGCCTGGCAAAATAAGGTGGTTAAAGTAATTCCAGATATATCAATAATGGCCATAATGAGGTTGAGCTCACCTATTTAAAAAGAGAGACACTAAGATTGAAGGGAAAACAATTCAGCTACTTGATAATTAAAAGTGAAGCCTCTAAATCAAAATAGATCACAAAAGTAGAAAGGAATGAAATATGACACAAGTCAAATAACAACCAAAAGAAAGGATCATATTATTTCTATCAAATGATATATAATTCAAGACAAAAAAAGCATGAAGAAGCTTATTTCACTTTGTTTAAAGTAAATAATTCACTTCAAAGGTACAATTATCATTAATACATGTATATGTTGAATAATACAGTTTTAAAACACTAAAAAAATTAACCCATTTACTACAAGGGACTGATTCATGATCGGAGACAGTGTTTTTAAAACGCTTCTCTCAGAAATTGATGGATCAAATAAATGAATAAAATAGAGATAAACAAAATAAGTTATAGAATGTTTGAATAACACAATTAACATTTAAGTTCACTCTAGCACATAGAAACAGAGCTCTGTACCCAACATAGAATATACACTCTTCTCAAACTTACATATGATCAGGTACAAGATCTTGATTATGTATATGTGCACAACGTTGTTGCTAACATTGATGTGTCTCGTTGAGTAGATTCTGACTCATAACAACCCTACAGGGCAGGGTAGAGCTGCCTGATAGGGTTTCTTAGGCTGCAGTCTTCACAGGAGCAGATCACCAGGTCTTTTCTCTCTTGGAGTGGCTGGTAGGTTTGAACCACTGACCATTTGTTTAGCAGCTGAGAGCTTAACCATTGCACAACCAAAGTCCTTATAGAAGTCTCAAAATGTTCCCTAGAAATGGATACTGTGGGAGATTATTTACTCATCAAAAATTACAAAGAAATCAACCAAAAATAGCCAACCTTTCATGCATCTTCAAATTTAAAAACAGTCTGCTAAATAATAAATGTGCTAATGAGAGAATTTTAAAAACAAATTATAACAGTAAGCAATGTCTGAAGAAAAACTGATGATAGAACTCTCCCACTGGCAAGAGGTGGAAGAGTAAAGATAGTTTCTGTACACAGAAAAGAGAATGGAAGCAAATATGCCTCAATGTTTGTGTTGTAGTTATTGTTAGTTGCTGTAGAGCTGGCATTGAGTCATGTAACCTTATGTACAACAGAATAAAATGTTACCTGATCCTGTGTCTAAATATTATCTAGCCCTTTGCAGTCAATTCCAACTCACAGGGACTCTATAGGAAAGGGTAAAACTGCTCCATGGGGTTTCCAATGCTGTAATCTTTACAGAAGCTGACTGCTGCATCTTTCTCCTACAGAGCAGCTGGTGGGCTCCAATCACCAACCATTCAGTTAGCAGCCAAGAGCTTAACTACTGTTCCACCAGGACTCCTTGCCTAAATATTAACGATTAATTTCAGGTAGTGAAAGTATAGGTGATTACTTTTTTTTTTCTTTGACTGTTTCTGCATTTTTCTTTTCCAAATTTTAAAAAGTAAAAGAAAGGGATGGAGGGAAGAAGGGAGGGAAGGAGACTGAAAGGGAGGAAAAGAGTAATCAAAAAAGGGAAGGAAGGAAGGAAGGGAGGGAGGAAGGAGGAAGGAAGGAAGGAAGGAAGGAAGGAAGGAAGGAAGGAAGGAAGGAAGGAAGGAAGGAAGGAAGGAAGGAAGGAAGGAAGGAAGGAAGGAAGGAAGGAAGGAAGGAAGGAAGGAAGGAAGGAAGGAAGGAAGGAAGGAAGGAAGGAAGGAAGGAAGGAAGGAAGGAAGGAAGGAAGGAAGGAGGAAAAGAAGTACTACTCTGGTGGTTGCTTGGATAACATATTAAAAAACAAAAAAAATCAGTTGCCTTCTAGTGAATTCCAACTATAGGGACCCTATGGGACAGAGTAGAACTGCCCCATAGGATTTCCAAGGAGCACCTGGTGAATTTCAACTGCCGACCTTTTGGTTAGCAGTCGAATTCTTAACCACTATACCGCCTACCATCAGGGTTTCCGGATAACATATTAGGGAAGGTAAATGATTTTTTAAATGATTGAGACAAGATAGAAGAGTATTAATTAATAAGGTGAGAATAAAGAAAGAAAAACCAAAGACCTGTATTGACACAGCAGAAACGAAGATGGAGAGAAAAAAAAAAAAAAACTGCCATTGAGTCTATTCCAGCTCGTAGGTAGAGTCAATAGGATTTGTTGATTGTTTGAACATGAACATAAAGAGAGTGAGATTTTTAACTGGCCTATTGGTCAAGCTAAATTCAGGTATGGAAGACTACAAGAGTAACCATTTAGGGAGAGGATAAAAGAACAACCAAGTCAATATTAAATATGTTGAGTCTGAAATATCTGTGGGTACTTAATGCAGAGTAAGAAGAAAACAGAGAAAAGGATGGAACACAAAGGAAGCCAGTATTGATGAATAGACAGAGAAATTAAGATGATTCTCCTAGATTACTATTTCCATACATTTTACTTACATCATTTCTGTAAAATGAAGAGTTCAACACTACCTAATTTGACAAATTGACATCTTGGCCTAGTTTTAAGGATCATATCATTTGTTCTAAGTCCCTTCTTACGCCCCCAGCTCCCGTCATTTCCATCTTTTCTGTCACTCCACTTCTAGGAAGTCAGACAGATTGCCAAACCCCTCACATTTGATTTTGAGAGTTTCCAATGCCCTTATTTTTTGCTCCAGAGTCCAACTCTTTCTGCTGTTAAGTTCAAAGCATTCTCCAGAACCTGTCTCTTCCAAGATTTATTTCCTAATTAACCCCACCCCTTTGGAGAACATGCCTTTATTCCTTCCCTAACTGAGGGACAATCTGTCACCACTTTCTTTCATATTCTCTGTTAGTACCCAGTAAACAGCAATTCTCAGTGCGCATCAGACACTTAACATGTTCTTGCTAACTGGCAATTGATATTTGAGCTAGTTTGTACACATAGGTGTTCACTTTTGTCCTACTGGCTTTCGGTTGTGTTGGTTTATTTTAATAAAACAATATTTCCTAGTAGCTGTTTATTTTGAAAATATATTTAACAAACCAAGGAGTCATAGAGGAAAAGAAGCATCTTGATAAAATCATTTCCTGGGTCTTTCTTGATATGAGGAGAAAAAAATAAGTCAACATAAAGAGTCTCCCCCCCCCCCAGTTGTCTCAGCAAACATCCTATTCTCCTTTAATCTATGTCCTGCAGTCAAGATACTGCTCTCTAAAAGATCTCATTTATTTCGGGTTTAAGAAAGCTAACTGACCTAGATACTTGGTCCTTCTAAAGGAACTATATCAGAACTCCCTGACACAAAAAACACTTCCATTTTATATTTCATAGAAAAAGCAAATTACCGTAACGGTTCACCTCAAAGAGTGCCATAATGAATACAATGGTGGAAATACAGCATAGGTAACCAATGAATTTCTTTTTGCTTCCACAGTATGGTTTTGAAAGTGGTCTTTCTTTAAAACGCTTACTTAAAATAATACCAATCTATACAATAAAAATTCAGAGTGAATAGCACTTTGGAATGCATTCCCTGTATTCACTTCTGGTCTGGTCATGGTAGAACAGATCCTATATCCACAGAAATATAGAAAATTATCTGAACTAATGGAGGGGATATTCTTAAAAGATGAACCATTAAAATCCCTCTTTCTCTGTCTTTAGAATGTGTATAACCAAACCAGTCACTGTGGAGTCTACTCTAACTCACGGTGACCCGGAGTGTGTCAGAACAGAACTGTGGATTCCAGAATGCATATAGTTACTTATAGCTACACTTCTGCTATGTACGTGGGAGCCTACCTATAGTGTTTACAGTTAACTGAGCTTCCTGGAGTGCTAATGTTCACAAAGGACTTTTAATTAATCAGAGTAGGTATTTATGTCAACAGGAAATGAAGAGCTAGACTTGCCAAGGAAAGTTGAGAGCTCTTATATGTTTCTCATTGCAGACTGTTGATTTTTCACCCAAATCAGTCAGTAGGATATTTGCACACTTATCCAGATGTTTAAGGAAATCACCCTGACCAATGTGTGTGTGTCACCAGAGCAGGATCAGCTATCCAGAGTTTTCAGTATTTTCAACTGGCTTAAACAAAGTGAAAATGAGCTAATTCCAATTTAGACTTTTCTTTGTCTTCTTCTAGTCCCTCCATAAATCTGTTGCAACTACTGAGACACTTGTTTTTTTTAACCCCAGTGTTCTTCCTGATGCCTTCATCTTATTACTCTACTTGTTTATCCCTGATCCTGGCCTCTTCCTCCTCCTACCAAATATCACATACAATAAAGGAAGGCAGAGCTGTTTGTTGAGTTTTTCTATGCCCTACTTCTGCAGCTGGTACCTCATCCCCTGCTGCACTAAATCGACACTTCTGGAAGTAGCAGCTTCGGAGTGACTGACGAGAGCCATTGCTTGCCCAAGTGTCAATTTAGTGCAGCAGGGGACAGAGTAGCAGCTGCAGCAGGAGAGAGGCCTTATTTCATACTTAGAAAACAATTGCAAAAACTGCCAGAGGGTAGGGGAAATTGGTAGGAAAACAGAAAGGATGAGAAAGAGAGATAGAAAGGTGAGGAAAGAAAAAAAAAAAAGTGTGGGTGAAATCTATCAATGTAATCCACCAAATAAGTACACCAAAGGAAAAGAATCACATGATCATTTCAGTCGATGCAGAAAAGGCATTTGATAAAAGTCCAACACCCATTCCTGATAAAAACTCTCAGCAAAATAGGAATAGAATAGAAATTCCTCAGCATGATTAAGGGCATATACACAAAACCAACAGCCAACGTTATTCCCAATGGAGAGAGACTGAAAGCATTCTCCCTGAGAACAGGAACCAGACAAGGGTGCCCTTTATCATCACTCTTATTCAACATTGTACTGGAAGTCCTAGCTAGAACAATAAGACAAGAAAAAGAAGTAAAGGGCATCTAAATTGGTAAGGAAGAAGTAAAAGTATCCCTATTGACAGATGATAAGATCTTATTTGTTGAAAATTCCAGAGAATCAACAAGAAAACTACTATAAAAAAAACTGTAAGTAATGGAATAATTCAACAAAGTGTCAGGGCACAAGATCAACATACAAAAATCAGTTGGATTCCTCCACACTAACAAAGAGAACTCTGAAAGGGAAATCAGGAAAACAATACCATTTACAATACCCACCCAAAAGATAAAATACTTAGGAATAAGCCCAACTAGGGATGTAAAAAACTTATACAAAGAAAACTACAAAACACTACTGCAAGAAATGAAAAGAGGCTTTCATAAATGGAAAAACATACTGTGCTCATGGACAGGAAGACTTAACATTGTGAAAATGTCAATACTACCAAAAGTAATCTATAGATGCAATGAAATTTCTATCCAAATTACAATGACATTCTTTAATGAGGTAGAAAAACTTATCACCACTTTATATGGAAAAGAAAGAGCCCCTGAATAAATAAAACATTACTGAAAAAGAAGATCAGCTTAGAAGGCCTCAAGCTACCCGAACTCAGGACTTATTATACAGCTACAGTAGTCAAAATAGCCTGGTACTGGTACAATGACACACACATAGACCAATGGAAAAGATTGACTACCCAGAAATAAATCCACCCACCTATGAACACTTGATCTTTGACAAAAGGTCAAAGTCCATTAAATGGGGAAGAGATAGTCTCTTCAACAAATGGTACTAGCAATATTGGATACCCATTTGTAGAAAAATGAAACAGGATCCATACCTCACCCCATATGCAAAAAATAACTCAAAATGGATCTAAGACCTAAATGTAAAACTATAAACTTTGTGAGAGAAAACATAAGGACAACACTTGTGCTGTCGAGTAGGTTCTGACTCATAGCAACTCCAGGTAAAACAGAAGGAAACACTGCCAGGTCTTGAGCCGTCCTCACAATCCTTGTTATGCTTGAGCCCATTGTTGCAGCCACTGTGTCAATTCATCTTGTTGAGGGTCTTCTTTTTCCGTGTTTTACCAAGCATGATGTCCTTCTTTCTAAGAAGCATTCTGGTTGTATTTCTTCCAAGACAGATTTGTTTGTTCTTTTGGCAGTCCATGGTATATTAGATATTCTTCACCAATACTGAAATTCAAAGGCATCATTTCTTCTTTGGTCTTCTTTATTAATTATCCAGCTTTTGCATACATATGAGCGAATTGAAAACACCATGGCTTGGGTCAGGCCTACCTTAGTCTTCAAGGTGATGTCTTTGTTTTTTAACACTTTGCGTAAGTTTTTCGCAGCAGATTTGCCCAGTGCAATGCATCTTTTGATTTCTTGACTGCTGCTTCCATGGTCATTGATTGTGGATCCAAGTAAAATGAAATCCTTGACAACTTCAATCTCCTCTCCATTTATCATGATGTTACTTATTGATCCAGTTGTGAGAATTTTTCTTTTCTTTATGTTGGGGTATAATCCACACTGAAGGCTGTGGTCTTTGATCTTCATCAGTAAGTGCTTCAAGTCCTCTTCACTTTCAGCAAGCAAGGTTGTATCATCTGCATAATGCAGGTTGTTAGTGAGTCTTCCTCCAATCCTGATGCCCCGTTCTTCTTCATATAGTCCAGCTTCTCAGATTGTTTGCTCAGCATACAGATTGAATAAGTAAGGTGAAAGTATATAACCCTGATGCACACCTTTCTTAACTTTAAACCATGCAGTATCCCCTTGTTCTGTTCAAGTGACTGTTTCCTGATCTATGTACAGGTTTTTCATGAGCCCAATTAAGTGTTCTGGAATTTCCATTCTTCGCAATGTTATCCATAATTTGTTATGATCCACACAGTTGAATGCTTTTGCAGAGTCAACAAAACACAGGTAACACACCTTTCTGGCATTTTCTGCTTTCAGCCAGGATCCATCTAACATTAGCAGTGATATTCTTGGTTCCACGTCCTCTTCTGAATCCAACTTGAATTTCTGGCAGTTCCTTGTCAGTATACTACCGCAGTCATTTTGAATGATTTTCAGTAAAATTTTGCTTGCCTGTGATATTAATGATATTGTTCGATAATTTCAGCAACTGGTTGAATCACCTCTCTTGGGAATAGGCATAAATATGGATCTCTTCCATTCGGTTGGCCAGATAGCTGTCTTCCAAATATCTTGGAATAGATAAGTGAGCACTTCCAGCACTGCATCAGTTTGTTAAAACATCTCGATTAGTATTCTGTCAATTCCTGGAGTGTTATTTTTTCACCAGTGCCATCAGGACAGCTTGGGCTTCTACCTTCAGTACCACTGGTTCCTGATCATATGCTACTCCTGAAATGGTTGAACATTGGCCAATTCTTTTTGGTATAATAACTCTTCATATTCCTTTCATCTTTTTTTTGATGCTTCCTGTGCCGTTTAATATTTTCCCCATAGAATCCTTCAATATTGCAACTCGAGGCTTGAATTTTTTCTTCAATTCTTTCAGCTTGAGAAATTCTGAGCATATTCTTCACTTTACGATTTTCTATCTCCAGGTCTTTGCACACTTCATTGTAATACTTTACATTGTCTTCTCAAACCACCCTTAGAAATCCTCTGTTCAGCTCTTTTACTTCATCATCTCTTCCTTTCTCTTTAGCTCAGTGTTTAAGATCAAGCTTCAGAGTCTCTTCTGACATCTATTTAGGTCTTTTCTTTCTCTCTTGTCTTTTTAATGACCTCTAGCTTTCTTCATGTATGATGTCCTTGATGTCATTCCACAACTTGTCTGGTCTTCCATCATTAGTTTTCAATGTGTCAAATCTATTCTTGAGATGGTTTCTAAATTCAGTTGGGATATACTCAAGGTCATACTTTGGGTCCTGTGGACTTGTGTTAATTTTCTTCAGTTTCAACTTGAACTTGCCTAAGAACATTTGATGGTCAGTTCAGCAGTCAGCCCCTGGCCTTATTCTGAGTGATGATATTGAGTTTTTCCATTGTCTCTTCTCACAGATGTAGTTGATTTGATTCCTGTGTATTCCATTTAGCAAGGTCCACATGTGTAGTCACTATTTATGTTGATGAAGAAAGGTATTTGCAATGAAGTTGTTTGTCTTGCAAAATTCTGAAGTAGAGACAACATAGTTTTTGTCAGTGTGTTAGTATAGCTATATATCTATACAAGCTGTGATTAAATCTGTAATTTCTGAAACATTGATCACTTGCTCTGGAGTCTGTCTCATGGTTGTTCCTTTGAAGCAAAACAAGGTAATGAAGATTTTTTGATTGATTAAACTATGTTTCTCTCCCAGAGGATGAAAAAACTAACAATACCACCAGGACAGAGGTAGTTGAACAAAACACAGATCCATCTTGTGACCAAAACCAGGATGGCATGAAGAGACCTGTAAGACTTCAATAATGGGTCCCTTTATCATTATGTCCACTGCGAAGAAGAATCAGCATTCCTGGAAATCTCTGAACCCTGACCTTCTCCCTATAAAACTCTCCAGTTAGCCCTTTTAGGGGAAGACAGAATTTGGGAGGAACCTAACCCCCCTGTCTCTTGGGTACCGGTATTCAGTAAAGCTCTATTGCTGCTCACCTGCTCCTGTCTCAGTATTGGCTTTGCAGCAGGCAGCTCAAATCCATGTGATTTGTGCCTAACCACTGAGAATCATGGTCCAGCCAAGTTGATACACAACCGTAACAATCACAGATCCCATCCCATCTGGAGCCAAGGAGAATGAAGAAAACCAAAGACACAAGGAAAATATTAATTCAAACAACTAATGGATCACGACTACCACAGCTTCCACAAGCCTGAGCCTAGAAGAACTAGATGGTGCCAGTCTACCACTACTGAACACTCTGACAGAGATCACAATAGAGGGTCCTGGACAGAGCAGGTGAAAAATGTAGAACAAAATCCAAACTCACAGAAAAGACCAGGCTTCCTCGTCTCACAGAAACTGGAAGAATCCCTGAGGCTATGGCTTCTGGACACTTTTCTAACTCAGAACTGAAAACATTCCTGAAGTTTACCTTTCCACCAAATATTAGAAAGGCCCATAAAACAAACAGTAACACAAGTGAGGAACAAGGTTCTTAGATAAATCAAGTATGCAAGACCAAATGGGCAACACATGCTGCAAATAAAAGACAAGAAGGCAGAAAGGGACAGGAAAACTGGATGAATGTAAACAGGGAACCGAGGGTGGAAAGAAGAAAAGTGCTGACATATTTGCAAGGATTATAACTAATGTTGTGAAATAATTTGTGTATAAATTTTTGAATGAGAAACTAATTTTCTCAGTAAACTTTCACCTAAAGCACCATAAATTTAAAAATTAAAAGATATGGGTGGGGAAAGAGAAAATAAACAAATAAATTGAAATACAACGAAATGTCAAAAGAAGAAAAAGTGAAGAAAATTACAAATAAAAATGAACAAAAAGTATTTTGTCTAAGGATAATGTCCCCCACACATCTGTCAGTTTGTTGTACTGTGGAAGCTTGTGCGTTGCTGTGATGCCGGAAGCTCTGTCATCAGTATTCAAATGCCAGTAGAGTCACCCAAGTTGGACAGGTTTCACTGAGCTTCCAGAAAAAGACAGACTAGGAATAAGGACCTGGCAGTCTACTTCTGAAAAGAATTAGCCAGTGCAAACCTTATGAATAGCAGTGAAACATTGTCTGATATAGTGCCAGAAGATGCTCAAAACACGACAGGAGAAGAGGTGCCTTCTGAAAGCAGAGTCAAACTTAATGACCTGGATGGAGTAAAGCTTTTGAGATCTTCATTTGCTGATGTGGCATGACTCAAAATGAGGAGAAAGAGTTGCAAACATCCATTAATAATCAGAACCTGAAATGTACAAAGTATGAATCTAGGAAAATTGGAAATCATCAAAAATGAAATCAAACATAAAAAGATCGATATCCTAGGCATTACTGAGCTAAAATGGACTGGTATTGGTCATTTTGAATTGGACAATCACATCATCTACTATTCCAGGAATGACAACTTGAAGAGGAATGGCTTTGCATTCATCCTCAAAAAGAACATTTCAAGATCTATCCTGAAGTACAACACTGTCAGTGATAGGATAATATCCATTCGCCTTCAAGGAAGACCAGTTAATACCACTATTATCCAAATTTAGGCATCAAACATGAAGGCCAAAGATGAAGAAATTGAAGATTTTTACCAGCTTCTGTAGTCCGAAATTGATCAAACATGCAATCAGTATGGGCTGATAATTACTGGTGATTAGAATGCAGAAGTTGGAAACAAAGAGAAAGGATCGGTAGTTGAAAATATGGTGTTGGTGATAGAAACGATGCCAGAGATAGAATGATTGAATTTTGAAAGACCAACAACTTCTTCATCGCAAATACCTTTTCTCACCAACATTAACGATGACTATATACATGGACCTCACCAGATGGAAGACACAGAAATCAAATCGACTACATCTGTGGAAAGGGACAATGAAAAAGCTCAGTATCATCAGTCAGAATAAGGCCAGGGCCAACTGAAGATTAGACTGTCAATATATGCAGGTTCAAGTTGAAACTGAAGAAAACTAGAGCAGATGGATGAGAGCCAAAGTACAACCTTGAGTATATCCCACCTGAATTTAGAGACCATCTCAAGAACAGATTTGATGCGTTGAGCACTAATGACTGAAGACCAGACGAGTTGTGGAATGATATCAAGGACATCATACAAGAAGAAAGCAAGAGGTTATTAAAAGACAGGAGAGAAGGAAAAGACTTAAAAGGATGTCAGAAGAGTCTCTGAAACTTGCTTTTCAACGTCGAGCAGCTAAAGCAAAAGGAAAAAATGATGAAATAAAGAAGGTGAACAGAAGATTTCAAAAGGCAGCCGGAGAAAACAAAGTGAAGAATTATGATGACATGAGTAAAGAGCTAGAGATAGAAAACCAAAAGGGAAGAACACACTCAGAATTTCTCAACCTGAAAGAATTGAAGAAAAATTCAAGCCTTGAGTTGCAATACTGAAGGATTCTATGGGGAAAATATTTGTTGCAGGAAGCATCAAAAGAAGATGGAAGGAATATACAGAGTCACTATACCAAAAAGAATCGGTCGACATTCAACCATTTCCGGAGGTAACATGATCAGGAACGGATGGTACTGAAGGAAGAAGTCCAAGCTGCATTGAAGGCATTGGTGAAAAACAAGGCTCCAGGAACTGACAGACTACCAGTTTAGATGGTTCAACAAATGGATGCAGTGCTGGAAATGTTCACTAGTCTATGCCAAGAAATTTGGAAGACAGCTTCCTGGCCAATTGATTGGAAGAGATCTGTATGTATGCCTATTCCCAAGAAAGGTGACCCAACCAAAAGCAGAAATTATGGAGCAATATCATTAACATCATATGGAAGTAAAATTTTGTTGAAGATCATTCAAAAGCAGCTGCAGCTGTATATCAACAGGGAACTGCCAGAAATTCAAGCCTGTTTTAGAAGAGGATGTGGAACCAGCAATATCATTGCTGATGTCAAGTGGATCCTGGCTTTTCACAGAGAATACCAGAAAGATGTTTACTTGTGTTTTACTGACTATGCTAAGGCATTCAACTGTGTGGATCATAACAAATTATGGATAACATTGAGGAGAAAGGGAATTTCAGAACAGTTAATTGTGTTCATGAGGAATCTGCACATGGATCAAGAGGCAGTTGTTGGAATAGAATGAGAGGATACTGCATGATTCAAAGTCAGGAAAGGTGTGCATCAGGGTTGTATCTTTTCACCATGCCTATTCAATCTGTATGATGAGCAAATAATCTGAGAAGCTGGACTATATGAAGAAGAACAGGACATCAGGATTGGACGAAGACTCACTAACAATCTGTGTTATGCAGATGACACAACACTGCTTGCTGAAAGTGAAGAGGACTTGAAGCACTTACTGATGAAGATCAAAGACCACAGCCTTCAGCATGGATTACACTTCAACATAAAGACAACAAAAATCCTCACAACTGGACCAATAAGCAACATCATGATAAAAAGAGAAACGAGTGAGGTTGTCAAGGATTTCATTTTACTTGGATCTCACGATGAACACCCGTGGAAGAAGCAGACAAGAAATCAAAAGATACAGTGCATTGGGCAAATCGACTTCAAGAGATCTCTTTCAAATGTTAAAAAGCAAAGATGTTACCTTGAGGATTAAGGTGCTCCTAACCCAAGCCATGGTGTTTTCAATTGCCTCATAGGCATGTGAAATCTGGACAATGAACAAGGAAGACCAAAGCAGAATTGACATCTTTGTATTGTGGTGTTGGTGAAGACTATTGAATATACCATGGGCTGGCAAAAGAATGAACAAATCAGTCTTGGAAGAAGTACAACCAGAATGCTCCTTAGAAGCAAGGATGGCTAGACTGCGTCTCAAATACTTTGGATGTGCTATCAGGAAAGATCAGTCCCTATAGAAGGACATCATGCTTGGTAAAGTAGAGCATCAGAGAAAAAGAAGAAGACTCTCAACATGGTGGACTGACACAGAGGCTGCAACAAATGGGTTCAAGCATGGCAACAATTGTGAGCATGGAGCAGGACCGGGCAGTGTTTCCTTCTGCTGTGCATGGGATCACTGTAAGTTGAAATCAACTTGACAGTACCTAACAACAACAACAAAGATAATATGTTTGATTTCTCTACATGTTGACGTATCTTTTTCACAAGGGCATATGGAGGGTAATGGCACCCAGGGGCAATCTCTATAGTGTGCCTCCCTCACCCCAATTTCAAGATGAATAAATGATCATTTTACATTCAAGGCAAAAATTGAACTTTAGAGTTTCTGCTGGCAAATTTGAAAGCCAAAAAATATGGACAAAAGAACCACACAACGTTAAAAAGAAAAAACCAAACCATTGCAGTTGAGCGGATTCCAACTCATAGCAACTGTATAGGGCAGAGTAGAACTGCCTTATAGGGCTTCCAAGGAGGAGCTGGTAGATTTGAATTGCCAACCTTTTGATTAACGGCCAAACTCTTAATCACTGTCCCACCAGGGCTTCGTACAACATTAGAGAACAGTAATTACACAACTAAGGTCAACTGTCTTATTGTGTACAAGCATCCACAACATCACATAATTTACTTTGTTGCTCTTTAGGGTAGCATCATTTTGAGTAGAACTGCACTTTCTAAGCACTTATCAACCAAGTTTTTTTGTCTATTTCAGAAAATCATAAAACATCTTTTACAGCAAATTATACTCACAGTCTACCATATTGTCCAATCTGCTTAGCTCAGTTTTCTAATATGATAAGAGCTACCAACATATATTGAGTGTTGATTGTATGCCAAGCAATGTTTGAAGAATTTTACATGCATTAACTCACTGAATCCACATTAGACATAGCTTTTTATCGATAACGATAATTGAAGTCATAAATGAAATATGAGGATAACATGGCACAACAAATTGTCTAAGTCACATAGTTAGTCAATGAAAGAGCAGTGTTTGAGTCCGGATACTCTTGAGCCTATGTATTTATCACCATGCTACATCATCTCCTGACACTGGCTTATGTTTCTGTAATAGTATAGATAATCAGTTGTTGCAAATGTAAATTTTACACACTGATTAAAATATTTCAGAATACTTGGAGAATTTTGTGGTAAGTCCACGGCAACAACTCTTGCCATTTTGGGGAGTGATACATCTGTGGACTGTAAAACCTGTGAAAGCCGGAACCTGTGTAAGGGGAAAATCTGTCAGGGAAGAAAAACTCATTTTCCACTAATTGAGAGCTATAGAAAAGTGGTAAGACCACTCCCTATCAAAGGCAGAAAATTTATGAGACCCGGAAAAACAAGGCAGTCCTGTTGAGTTCTGGGTCTCACAGTTTTCATTATATATTCTAATTGTAACTACTACAATAGAAAAGGAAATTCCTTTAACAATAGCAAAGAAAGTGTTAAAATATCTAAAAGAAATTTAACTAAACGTATATAAGAAATAGCTATGGAATTGCTGGATAAAAAAGCACAGGTATTTCACGAGCTATCAATTTGTCTTATGGTGGTGGCTTGTGTGTTGCTATGATGCATGAAGTTATACCACTGGTATTTCAAATACCATCAGGGTTACCTGTGGTGAACAGGTTTCAGTGGAGCTTTGAGACTAAGACAAACTAGGAAGAAACACCTAGCAATCTACTTCTGAAAATTAGCCAGTGAAAAACTTATGGATCACAAAAGAACATTGCTCAATATAATGCTGGATGATAAGTCCCCTGGATTGGAAGGCACTACACGATGTGTTTTGCCACTTCTACAAAAAAACAAAGAGACCTACATAAGTGGAAAAACATACCTTGCTCATGGATAGGAAGACTTAACATTGTAAAAATGTCTATTCTACCAGAAGCCATCTATAGATTTAAAGCAATTCCAATCCAAAAGCCAGTGATATTTTTTAATTAGATGGAGAAACAAATCACCAACTTCATACGAAAGGGAAAGAGGCCCTGGATAAGTAAAGCATTACTGAAAAAGGAGAACAAAGTAGGAAACCTCACTATTATACTGCCACAGTAGTCAAAACAGCCTGGTACTGTTACAACAACAGATACATAGACCAATGGAACAGAATTGAGAATACACATAAATCCATCCACATATGAGCGGTTAACATTTGACAAAGGCCCCAAAGCAGTTAAATGGAGGAAAAGACAGTCTTTTTTTTTTTTTTTTAATAACTTTTATTAAGCTTCAAGTGAACGTTTACGAATCCAATCAGTCTGTCACATATAAGTTTACATACATCTCACTCCCTACTCCCACTTGCTCTCCCCGTCTTGAGTCAGCCCTTTCAGTCTCTCCTTTCTTGACAATTTTGCCGGCTTCCCTCTCTCTCTATCCTCCCATCCCCCCTCCAGACAAGAGTTGCCAACACAATCTCAAGTGTCCACCTGATATAATTAGCTCACTCTTCATCAGTGTCCCTCTCCCACCCGCTGATCAGTCCCTTTCATTTCTGATGAGTTGTCTTCGGGGATGGTTCCTGTCCTGTGTCAACTGAAGGTCTGGGGAGCATGTCCGCCGGGATTCCTCCAGTCTCAGTCAGACCATTAAATTTGGTCTTTTTATGAGAATTTGGGGTCTGTATCCCACTGATCTCCTGCTCCCTCAGGGGTCCTCTGTTGTGCTCCCTGTCAGGGCAGTCATCGATTGTGGCCGGGCACCAACTAGTTCTTCTGGTCTCAGGATGATGTAGGTCTCTGGTTCATGTGGCCCTTTCTGTCTCTTGGGCTCTTAGTTGTCGTGTGGCCTTGGTGTTCTTCATTTTCCTTTGCTCCAGGTGGGTTGAGACCAATTGATGCATCTTAGATGGCCGCTTGGTAGCATTTAAGACCCCAGACGCCACATTTCAAAGTGGGATGCAGAATGATTTCATAACAGAATTATTTTGCCAATTGACTTAGAAGTCCCTGCAAGCCATGTTCCCCAGACCCCCGCGCTTGCTCCGCTGACGTCTGAAGCATTCATTTTATCCCGGAAACTTCTTTGCTTTTGGTCCAGTCCAATTGAGCTGACCTTCCATGTATTGAGTGTTGTCTTTCCCTTCACCTAAAGCAGTTCTTGTCTACTGAATAATCAATAAAAAACCCTCTCCCACCCTCCCTCCCTCCCCCCCATCGTAACCACAAAAGTATGTGTTCTTCTCAGGTTTACTATTACTCAAGATCTTATAATAGTGGTCTTATACAATATTTGTCCTTTTGCCTCTGACTAATTTCGCTCAGCATAATGCCTTCCAGGTTCCTCCATGTTATGAAATGTTTCAGAGATTCGTCACTGTTCTTTATCGATGCGTAGTATTCCATTGTGTGAATATACCACAATTTCTTTACCCATTCATCCATTGATGGACACCTTGGTTGCTTCCAACTTTTTGCTATTGTAAACAGAGCTGCAATAAACATGGGTGTGCATATATCTGTTTGTATGAAGGCTCTTGTATCTCTAGGGTATATTCCCAGGAGTGGGATTTCTGGGTTGTATGGTAGTTCTATTTCTAACTGTTTAAGATAACGCCAGATAGATTTCCAAAGTGGTTGTACCATTTTACATTCCCACCAGCAGTGTATGAGAGTTCCAATCTCTCCGCAGCCTCTCCAACATTTACTATTTTGTGTTTTTTGGATTAATGCCAGCCTTGCTGGTGTGAGATGGAATCTCATCGTAGTTGTAATTTGCATTTCTCTAATGGCTAATGATCGGGAGCATTTTCTCATGTATCTGTTGGCTGCCTGAATATCTTCTTTAGTGAAATGTGTGTTCATATCCTTTGCCCACTTCTTGATTGGGTTGTTTGTCTTTTTGTGGTTGAGTTTTGACAGAATCATGTAGATTTTAGAGATCAGGCGCTGGTCGGAGATGTCATAGCTGAAAATTCTTTCCCAATCTGTAGGTGGTCTTTTTACTCTTTTGGAGAAGTCTTTAGATGAGCATAGGTGTTTGATTTTTAGGAGCTCCCAGTTACCGGGTTTCTCTTCATCATTTTTGGTAATGTTTTGTATTCTGTTTATACCTTGTATTAGGGCTCCTAGGGTTGTCCCAATTTTTTCTTCCATGATCTTTATCGTTTTAGTCTTTATGTTTAGGTCTTTGATCCACTTGGAGTTAGTTTTTGTGCATGGTGTGAGGTATGGGTCCTCTTTCATTTTTTTGCAAATGGATATCCAGTTATGCCAGCACCATTTGTTAAAAAGGCTATCTTTTCCCCAGTTAATTGACACTGGTCCTTTGTCAAATATCAGCTGCTCATATGTGGATGGATCTATGTCTGGGTTCTCAATTCTGTTCCATTGGTCTATGCGTCTGTTGTTGTACCAATACCAGGCTGTTTTGACTACTGTGGCTGTATAATAGGTTCTGAAGTCGGGTAAGGTGAGGCCTCCCACTTTCTTCTTCTTTTTCAGGAGTGCTTTGCTTATCCGGGGTTTCTTTCCCTTCCATATGAAATTGGTGATTTGTTTCTCTATCCCCTTAAAATATGACATTGGAATTTGGATCGGAAGTGCGTTAAATGTATAGATGGCTTTTGGTAGAATAGATATTTTTACTATGTTAAGTCTTCCTATCCATGAGCAGGGTATGTTTTTCCACTTAAGTATGTCCTTTTCAATTTCTTGTAGTAGAGCTTTGTAGTTTTCTTTGTATAGGTCTTTTACATCCTTGGTAAGATTTATTCCTAAGTATCTTATCTTCTTGGGGGCTACTGTGAATGGTATTGATTTAGTGATTTCCTCTTCGGTGTTCTTTTTGTTGATGTAGAGGAATCCAAGTGATTTTTGTATGTTTATTTTATAACCTGAGACTCTGCCAAACTCTTCTATTAGTTTCAGTAGTTTTCTGGAGGATTCCTTAGGGTTTTCTGTGTATAAGATCATGTCATCTGCAAATAGTGATAACTTTACTTCTTCCTTGCCAATCCGGATACCTTTTATTTCTTTGTCTAGCCTAATTGCCCTGGCTAAGACTTCCAACACGATGTTGAATAAGAGCGGTGATGAAGGGCATCCTTGTCTGGTTCCCGTTCTCAAGGGAAATGCTTGCAGGTTCTCTCCATTTAGAGTGATATTGGCTGTTGGCTTTGGCTTTGCATAGATGTCCTTTATTATGTTGAGGAATTTTCCTTCGATTCCTATTTTGGTAAGAGTTTTTATCATGAATGGGTGTTGGACTTTGTCAAATGCCTTTTCTGCATCAATTGATAAGATCATGTGGTTTTTGTCTTTTGTTTTATTTATGTGATGGATTACATTAATGGTTTTTCTGATATTAAACCAGCCTTGCATACCTGGTATAAATCCCACTTGATCAGGGTGAATTATTTTTTTGATGTGTTGTTGGATTCTATTGGCTAGAATTTTGTTGAGGATTTTTGCATCAATGTTCATGAGGGATATAGGTCTATAATTTTCTTTTTTTGTAATGTCTTTACCTGGTTTTGGTATCAGGGAGATGGTGGCTTCATAGAATGAGTTGGGTAGTATTCCGTCATTTTCTATGCTTTGGAATACCTTTAGTAGTAGTGGTGTTAACTCTTCTCTGAAAGTTTGGTAGAACTCTGCAGTGAAGCCGTCCGGGCCAGGGCTTTTTTTTGTTGGGAGTTTTTTGATTACCGTTTCAATCTCTTTTTTTGTTATGGGTCTATTTAGTTGTTCTACTTCTGAATGTGTTAGTTTAGGTAGGTAGTGTTTTTCCAGGAATTCATCCATTTCTTCTAGGTTTTCAAATTTGTTAGAGTACAATTTTTCATAATAATCTGAAATGATTCTTTTAATTTCATTTGGTTCTGTTGTGATGTGGTCCTTCTCATTTCTTATTCGGGTTATTTGTTTCCTTTCCTGTATTTCTTTAGTCAGTCTAGCCAATGGTTTATCAATTTTTTTAATTTTTTCAAAGAACCAGCTTTTGGCTTTGTTAATTCTTTCAATTGTTTTTCTGTTCTCTAATTCATTTAGTTCAGCTCTAATTTTTATTATTTGTTTTCTTCTGGTGCCTGATGGATTCTTTTGTTGCTCACTTTCTATTTGTTCAAGTTGTAGGGACAGTTCTCTGATTTTGGCTCTTCTTTCTGTATGTGTGCATTTATTGATATAAATTGGCCTCTGAGCACTGCTTTTGCTGTGTCCCAGAGGTTTTGATAGGAAGTATTTTCATTCTCGTTGCTTTCTAAGAATTTCCTTATTCCCTCCTTGATGTCTTCTATAACCCAGTCTTTTTTCAGAAGGGTGTTGTTCATTTTCCAAGTATTTGATTTCTTTTCCCTAGTTTTTCTGTTATTGATCTCTAGTTTTATTGCCTTGTGGTCTGAGAAGATGCTTTGTAATATTTCGATGTTTTGGACTCTGCAAAGGTTTGTTTTATGACCTAATATGTGGTCTATTCTAGAGAATGTTCCATGTGCGCTAGAAAAAAAAGTATATTTTGCAGCAGTTGGGTGGAGAGTTCTGTATAAGTCAATGAGGTCAAGTTGGTTGATTGTTGTAATTAGATCTTCCGTGTCTCTGTTGAGCTTCTTACTGGATGTCCTGTCCTTCTCCGAAAGTGGTGTGTTGAAGTCTCCTACTATAATTCTGGAGGTATCTATCTCGCTTTTCAATTCTGTTAAAATTTGATTTATGTATCTTGCAGCCCTGTCATTAGATGCGTAAATATTTAATATGGTTATGTCTTCCTGATCAATTGTCCCTTTTATCATTATATAGTGTCCTTCTTTATCCTTTGTGGTGGATTTAAGTCTAAAGTCTATTTTGTCAGAAATTAATATTGCTACTCCTCTTCTTTTTTGCTGATTGTTTGCTTGATATACTTTTTTCCATCCTTTGAGTTTTAGTTTGTTTGTGTCTCTAAGTCTAAGGTGTGTCTCTTGTAGGCAGCATATAGATGGATCGTGTTTCTTTATCCAGTCTGTGACTCTCTGTCTCTTTATTGGTGCATTTAGTCCATTTACATTCAGGGTAATTATAGATAAATAAGTTTTTAGTGCTGTCATTTGGATGCCTTTTTATGTGTGTTGTTGACAATTTCATTTTTCCACATACTTTTTTGTGCTGAGGCGTTTTTCTTAGTAAATTGTGAGATCCTCATTTTCATAGTGCTTGACTTTATGTTAGTTGAGTCGTTACGTTTTTCTTGGTTTTTATCTTGAGTTATAGAGTTGTTATACCTTTTTGTGGTTACCTTATTATTTACCCCTATTTTTCTAAGTAAAAACCTAACTTGTATTGTTCTATATCGCCTTGTATCACTCTCCATATGGCAGTTCAATGCCTCCTGTATTTAGTCCCTCTTTTTGATTATTGTGATCTTTTACCTATTGACTTCCATGATTCCCTGTTATGTGTATTTTTTTTTTAATTAATCTTAATTTGTTTGTTTTTGTGATTTCCCTATTTGAGTTGATATCAGGACGTTCTGTTTTGTGACCTTGTGTTGTGCTGATATCTGATATTATTGGTTCTCTGACCAAACAATATCCTTTAGTATTTCTTGTAGCTTTGGTTTGGTTTTTGCAAATTCTCTAAACTTGTGTTTGTCTGTAAATATTTTAATTTCGCCTTCATATTTCAGAGAGAGTTTTGCTGGATATATGATCCTTGGCTGGCAGTTTTTCTCCTTCAGTGTTCTGTATATGTCGTCCCATTCCCTTCTTGCCTGCGTGGTTTCTGCTGAGTAGTCAGAACATATTCTTACTGATTCTCCCTTGAAGGAAATCTTTCTTTTCTCCCTGGCTGCTTTTAAAATTTTCTGTTTATCTTTGGTTTTGGTGAGTTTGATGATAATATGTCTTGGTGTTTTTCTTTTTGGATCAATCTTAAATGGGGTTCGATGAGCATCTTGGATAGATATCCTTTCGTCTTTCATGATGTCAGGGAAGTTTTCTGTCAGAAGTTCTTCAACTATTTTCTCTGTGTTTTCTGTCCCCCCTCCCTGTTCTGGGACTCCAATCACCCGCAGGTTATCCTTCTTGATAGAGTCCCACATAATTCTTAGGGTTTCTTCATTTTTTTTAATTCTTTTATCTGATTTTTTTTCAGCTATGTTGGTGTTGATTCCCTGGTCCTCCAGATGTCCCAGTCTGCATTCTAATTGCTCGAGTCTGCTCCTCTGACTTCCTAGTGCGTTGTCTAATTCTGTTATTTTATTGTTAATCTTTTGGATTTCTACATGTTGTCTCTCTATGGATTCTTGCAACTTATTAATTTTTCCAGTATGTTCTTGAATAATCTTTTTGAGTTCTTCAACAGTTTTATCAGTGTGTTCCTTGGCTTTTTCTGCAGTTATCCTAATTTCATTTGTGATATCATTAAGCATTCTGTAAATTAGTTTTTTATATTCTGTATCTGATAATTCCAAGATTGTATCTCCATTTGGGAAAGATTTTGATTCTTTTGTTTGGGGGGTTGGAGAAGCTGTCATGGTCTGCTTCTTTAAGTGGTTTGATATGGATTGTTGTCTCTGAGCCATCACTGGGAAACTAGTTTTTCCAGAAAATCTGCTAAAAAAAAATGCAGTCAGATCCCTATCAGAGTTCTCCCTCTGGCTCAGGCTATTCAGATGTTAATGAAGCCGCCTGGGGAGGGTGGGGGAGGGAGCAGAGAAATAGGAGAGTAGCACCTCAGAATATAGCCAGAGTTGCTTGTCTTGCTTGGAATGACTATTATATCTGAGACTCCCGCGGGGCGCGTCACCTATGTGCGCTGGCTGTGTGGAGATTGCCCCCGGGGGGTCTGGCCGGGTGGAGTCACGGTCAGATCCTCTGCTTCCAGCCCCACGCCCAGCGTCGAGGCTCCCCTACTGGGACGGTGCACTCTCGACTCCAAAATCAGTCGCTGCCTCCCGGGGACTTCTCGTCCCTCCAGCCACGTGGCCCTGCCGCCCCCGAGAACCAGTTGGGCCTCCTCCCGGGGTTAGTTCAGATGGGTGGAGCAGGTCCCCGTGCTTGTGCCATGCCCGGGTGTCCCGGCTGGGACGCTGTTCTCCCCGCTCCAATACCAGCCGCTGCCTCCCAGGGACTTCTCCTACCGGCTGTGTCCCACACCACCCGTGGAACCGGCTGGTCCCCCTCCTGGGGTTAGTTCAGGGGGGTAGAGCCGCTCTCTGTGCTTGTGCCGTACCTGACTGGTACGCTGGCTCCAGGCTCTGGAAACAATCGCTGCTTCCCCGTATTAGTTCGTTCTCCGTCTCTAAATCTGTGTTTGTTGTTCAGGGTTCGTAGATTGTTATGTATGTGATCGATTCACTTGTTTTTCCGTGTCTTTGTTGTAAGAGGGATCCGAGGTAGCGTCTGCCTAGTCCTCCATCTTGGCTCCGCCCCCCATAAATAAGAAGACAGTCTTTTTTAACAAATGGTGCTGGCATAACTGGATAGCCATCTGGAAAGAAATGAAACAAAACCCATACCTCATGCCCTGCACAAAAACTAAATCAAAATGGATCGAAGACCTAAATATAAAATCTAAAACAATGAAGATCATGGAAGAAAAAATAAAGACAACGTTAGGAGCCCTAATACACGGCATAAAAAGTATACAAAACATTACTAACAATGCAGAAGAAAAACTACATAACTGGGAGCTCCTAAAAATCAAACACCTATGCTCATTCAAAGACTTCACCAAAAGAGTAAAAAGATTACCTATAGACTGTGGAAAATGTTTTTAGCTATGACATTTCCAATTAGTGCCTGATCTCTAAAAGCTATATGATACTGCTAAAACTCAACTACAAAAAGACAAATAATCTAATTAAAAAATGGGAAAAAGATATGAACAGAAACTTCACTAAAGAAGACATTCAGGTAGCTAACAGATACATGAGGAAACGCTCATGATTATTAGCCATTATAGAAATGCAAATCAAAACTACAATGAGATTCCATCTCACTCCAACAAGTCTGGAATTAATACAAAAAACACAAAATAATAAATGTTGCAGAGGTTGTGGAGAGATTGGAACACTTCTATACTGCTGGTGGGAATGTCAAATGGTACAACCACTTTGGAAATCGATTTGGCGCTTCTTTAAAAAGCTAGAAATAGAACTACCATACGATCCAGCAATCCCACTCCTTGAAATATATCCTAGAGAAATAAGAGCCTTTACACGAACAGATATATGCACACCCATGTTCATTGCAGCACTGTTTACAATAGCAAAAAGATGGAAGCAACCAAGGTGCCCATCAATAGATGAATGGATAAAGAAATTATGGTATATTCACACAATGGAATACTATGCATTGACAAAGAATGGTGATGAATCTGTGAAACATTTCATAACATGGAGGAATCTGGAAGGCATTATGCAGAGTGAAATTAGTTCCAAAAGGACAAATATTGTATAAGACCACTATTATAAGAATTCGAGAAATAGTTTAAACAGAGAAGAAAATATTATTTGATGGTTACAAGAGGGGGGAGGGAGGGAGGGTGGGAGAGGGGTATTCACTAATTAGATAGTAGATAAGAACTACTTTAGGTGAAGGGAAAGACAACACACAATACAGACGAGGTCAGCACAACTGGACTAAACCAAAAGCAAAGAAGTTTTCTGAATAAACTGAATGCTTCGAAGGCCAGCATAGCAGAGGCAGGGGTTTGGGGACCATGGTTTCAGGGGACATCTAAGTCAATTGGCATAATATAATCTATTAAAGAAACATTCTGCATCCCACTTTAGAGAGTGGCGTCTGGGGTCTTAAACGCTAGCAAGTGGCCATCTAAGATGCATCGATTGGTCTCAAACTACCTGGATCAAAGGAGAATGAAGAACACCAAGGGCACAAGGTAATTATGAGCCCAAGAGACAGAAAGGGCCATGTAAACCAGAGACTACATCATCCTGAGACCAGAAGAACTAGATGGTGCCCAGCTACAACCGATGACTGCCCTGACAGGGAACACAACAGAGAACCCCTGAGGGAGCAGAAGAGTAGTGGGATGCAGACCCCAGATTCTTGTAAAAAGACCAGACTTAATGGTCTGACTGAGACTAGAAGGACCCCAGTGGTCATGGTCCCCAGACCTTCTGTTGGCCCAGGACAGGAACCATTCCCAAAGCCAACTCCTCAGACAGGGATTGGACTGGACAATGGGATGGAGAGGGATTCTGGTGAGGAGTGAGCTTCTTGGATCAGGTAGGCACTAGAGACTATGTTGGCATCTCCTGCCTGGAGGGGAGATGAGAAGGTAGGGGGGGTTAGAAACAGACAAGAAAAGAGAGAGTAGAGGTAGGGAGCAGACTGTCTCATTTGGCGGAGAGCAATTGGGAATATGTAGCAAGGTGTATATAAGTTTTTGTGTGAGAGACTGACTTGATTTGTAAACTTTCACTTAAAGCACAGTAAAAATTCTTAAGAAATGTGTTTTGCTTTTTGTGATTTTTGCAGTTTTATAGTCTTCACATAACTCTTGTACATCTCTGGTTAAATTTATGCATAGTATTTTATATATTTTAATTGTTTGTGTAAATGGAATAATTTTTTCCATTATATCCTCTAACCAGTTGTTGTTTAGATATATGGGTGCTATTATTTTTCCTAGGAGAAATGAAAACATATGTCAGCACAAAAACTTGTACATAAAAATTCATAGAAGTATTAGTCACAATAGCCCAAAAGTGAAAACAACCCAAATGTTTTTCAATGAATAATGAATAAATAAAATGTGAAATATCCATACAATGGAATGTTATTCAGCCATAGAAAGAAATGATGAACCTTGAAAACATTATGCTAAGTCTAAGAAGCCAGTCAAAAAGATTTCATGTTGTATGACTCCACTTATAGGAAATGGCCATCATTTAGCAAATCCATAGAGACAGGCAGTGGGTTAGTGGTTGCCTAGGGCTGGGGGTTGGATGGGGAGAGGAATGGGAAGTGATTGCTAATGAATATGAGCTTTCTTTTGGGGGTCATTGAGATGTTCTAAACTTAGACAGTGATGATGACTGCACAACTTCTGTGAATATACTAACAATTATTGAATTTGTCTCTTTTGACCCAAAGCCGGTCTGTGGGTGTCTTGGATGGTCTGTCAGGTGCATCATCAGGTGGTGAGGCTCACACAGGAAGGCCAGAAAGCAAATACAATTCAGTACTCACAGGTACCAGAGAGAAAACTACAAGCATGCCTTGACACCCTATCCCATAGGGGCTGCACACGGGACACAGCAACGATAAACTGGAATTGTAGGAAAGGGCAAGCAGGGTGGGGTTAGCTAGATTTTGTAGGCTGAAGTATTATTGGTCAGTTTAAAGGTTTCTAGGGTTTTTTTTTTTTAGGGTATTAGTGATGTAAAAGGGAGACATTTCTATTTCACGGAATCATATGGAACATGACCAGGAGGGGCAAAGAGTAACTACGGCCATTGAGAAACTGGGTTACAAGATCTCAATGGACTTTTGTCATGGGAAACCGTATGGAGCATGGCTGGGAGGGTTAGTTAGAGACTACAGCTGTTGAGAGATTGTGTGACAAAATAGGAATGGCCATGTCAGAAACTGGGTGAAAGAGCAACTAGGAGGGATTAATGGAAGCCAAGACGGCAAACTATGTAAGACACAAGTTGGCTTTATGACAGAATTGGACTTGAACCTCCAACTTGTTAGCAGCCAAGTCTGTTAGCCATTTGCACCACGCAGAAACTCTGGTGAATTTTAGAGTATGTGAATTATATATCAATAAAGATTAAAAAAAAAAAAAAAAAACTATTAAGTAATCAGCAAATATTGATGATAGTAGCTTTTGTTCCTGGAACTGTTTGAAGTTCCAGAATAGAAAGTCAATAAGTATTTGTTGTTGTGAATCTGAAGTTTTATTGCCTTTTTTTTTTTCCTTAACGTTATTGTATTCATTCAGCAACCATTTAGTGAAGGTCCACTGTGTGACAAGCACTGTGCTTGAAAAAAAAGGAGAAAAACAGATAAGACATAAAACTTACTGCAAGATTTGGAAGGCAAACATGAACATTGTTTTTTTAAAAAAAACAAATCCATTGCCTTTGAGTTGATTCCGACTCATAGTGACCCTATAGGACAGAGTAGAACTGCCCTATAGGGTTTCCAAAGAGCACCTGCTGGATTCAAACTGCCAACGTTTTGGTTAGCAGCCATAACTCTTAACCACTACACCACAGCTGTTGAGTCGACTCCAACTCACAGCCACCCTATAATAAAGTGGTAATACTATATGAGAGGTTTGTCTTATGAACATTAAGGATCAGCATGGCCAGAGTGATTATGGAAAGCTTGGAAGGGGACACTCTTCTCCTAAGCTGAAACTTACAGCATAGCTAGGGTTTAAAGGTGTGGAAGTATGGGAGCACACAGAATAAGTTAATAACTTCTGCTTTACTTATATTTTGCCACATTAAAGATAAAGTAGATTGGTCTAGAAAAATCTGATGTGGTAAGCCTTCCTATTACCTGGTATAAATGTGCATTTTGCAAAGCTGTTGCAAAATTCTCCTATCTCTTGTTCTAATTCTAGTAAACTTACTACAGCACTTTCCCTATTGGTTGTAACCTGGAAAAGAGATGCTGTGGATAACAGATGAAAGGAAATCAATAAACAGGTAAAACGAAGTGAAATCTGAAATCCAATGGGAGAAAAGAGTTTTTGAGAGGTTAATATTCAGACTAGATTCTGTCTTAATATAATATTTCTGCTCAGTAGCTGTTTTCAACACTATTGCCAGTTTCCCTGGTCTCATAAAGGGCTAGAATTGCTTTGGTAATATTTATTTTTAAGGTTTTTCCGACAGTCCAGTGTAATAAATTGTTTTCTGAACACTGCTTGGCAGACATTGCTTCACTTTTCAAACCTCTCAAAGACTTAAATAATGGTCACATTTTACACAGAAGAAACCTCTCAGGCTATTTAGAACAGTTCAAAAGATTATTCTATTGAGAAGTCCAATATTTAAAAGTAATGCTATCTACACTGCCTTCTTCCAAGGAACTCACAGCATTGCCCTCTCAGGCTCTTTTCCACCCAGTGGGATAAAAATGGGGCGGTAGTTAGTGTCTCCACTTTAATGGCACATTCAAGATAACTGACTTCCTTCATAGCATGAAATTTTTCACAGATCCGGTCTTAAGAATTCAGTCTTCTAACTTAAAGTCCAGTGGGTTTTCTATTAGACACTTCTGACTATGGTTTGAACATTTATATAAAGAAAATCATAAGAAAAAAATTCTCAGAACATTTAACTATTTATCCCTGACGACTGTAATATCTGAGGACACGCGCCCACTTGTCTCCCCTGCCGGCTTTCCTCCTCTCATCTGAGTTTAAGATTCCCCCTTTGGAACTGAAATTCACTACACTCTACTCCTGAAATCAAACTTTGCTTCTTCGTGTTCTTTTTTCCCTGAATGTATGAAGAGAATGAATACCTTCCAGAAAGAGCTGTGCTTGCATAAAAGGCAAGCTGAGCCCCTTTCTTTGACAGGGGACCTCACCATCACATTGTTGTAAGTTTCTGACTGGATGAGAGAGAAGACAGACATGATCATCCAAAATTCTCGACCTTTTAAAGAAAAGAAAAGCAAACAAACAAACAAACTAAAAACCTAAAGTTTCGAAGCCCATTGTCTTGCAAAAAAATAGGGCCATAGAATTACTGAACATTGGGGTATTAACCTGGAATTTCTCAATTCTACTGCGCACTACATTGCTGACTTCAGCTTAGGAGGCCACCTTGATCCCACTCAACCCTGAAATCCCCCCCAAAATGGAAATATTCTTAATAAGACATGATCCTAAAGTAAGGACACAAAAACCCTGTAATTGTTTTATTTTCTTCCCTTTCCTTATGAATATTATTTGTAGTTCATGATGTGTAGATTATATATTATTTTCCTACTTTGTTTTTTATTCATTTATTTAACACAATGTGAAAGTCATCAATTTTAGTAGGTTATCTTATATAGTTTATGTTTCTTAACATTGTAGCACATATGTGTGTTCTTCTGCCATCTTGTATGTTCTGTTTTGTTCTTGATTGGTCTATTTATTTTTATGATTCCTCGCTCTTTTGTTTATTATGGATCCTTTTGACTCTGGTATATTTTTCTTTGTTATTTATAAATCAACAATGTTTTAAATTTGTTTTTAATTATAATAGAATGCCATTTGTAATTTTAGGTTATATACATAGATCTTTTCTTCTCAACAGGACAACAGTTACTCGCTGTCCTCTAATAAACATAATGAAATTAACTTATTAATATTACCTACTTCTTCATCATACTGTCATTTAACCCTTGTTTTGTATTTCCACAGCCTAAGATTTTGTATCAATTATTATAGTTATTTACATGTAATTTTGCATTTAAATGATTCACGAGTCCTTTTATCCCATTACTTACCCATTCCTGACTGATTTTTACAATTTTAATTTATTGCTGAGTTTAGAATTAAATTTTATATAAAATTTTTTTTTTTCAGAAACATGACATGATCAAAGTACTGCTCAAGTCCCTATATCTTAAGAATGCTTTCTTGTTACCTTTATATTGGAATGGAGGAGGAGAGGTGTCTTGAGTCAGTTTCCCCTCAAAAGTCTATAGACAGTTGTATGGTTTTGTGTCAATTAACACTGCTGGAAAGGCCCAGGCTAGGCTGATTCTTTCTTATTTCTTGATGCTCATATATTCTTTATTTTTCCTTAACTATCATGCTATCATGAAACTCAACACAGTATTTTTCTTGGGACATAGAAGCCCTTAAGATATGAAGATTAGGTTTAAAAAAGTTTTCTCCAAAAAACTCTTTCTTTTAAAAATTTGCATAAACAAATTATTTATATTTTAAATCTCAGTTTTTCCATCCAAATTTATGATCCAGTGCCAATACTTCATTTTATTCCATCCTTGGAACAGACTTATGAGGTAGTATTATTGTCTCCATTCTACAGTTGAGTAGACAGAAATACAAAAACTATATGTAATTTGTTCAAAGTGACGGAGATGGTGGATCCAAAGCTAAGCCCACAGCTATTAGATTAGAAACCCCATACTCTTAAATACAAAATCAAACAATCTCCTTTCTGAAAAGAGTCACTCTCTTGAGCACCAACTGAAATGATGACTGTGACCATAAGAATCAGCACAAAGCTTTCTTCTATGAGGTAGAGGTCAAATATAGCCTCATTGCCCAACTTCTCCACCATTTCTGACACCAGTCATTCCCTCACAGAATTCTTTCTCTATTGGGTTTGATAATTCCTTGCAACAGTCACAGAGAACGCATGGAAACAACATATCTGCAAAAACAACTTTAATATAAGACAGAAGTATATAAAGAGAAGATATAAACAGAAACAAGGATATGCATAGGGAAGGTGCAGGAGGGGTTCCAGCATGGGGCCTCAACATCTCAAGGAAACCCGATTACCATTCCTGAAAACCAGTGTTCATTCTCACCCATCAGGAAACTTTCAAATAGGAAACTCAATGATGTCACTTGGTAGTCATTCCTCTCAGATGGCTTCTGGCTCCTCATGGTCAGCTCCAAGACATCTCTGGGATGGCCTCTGCTCTGTGGTGGCCCTTGCTCTGCTGCCAACCCCCTGCTCACAGTGCCCCATCTCTTGGAGTTCTACAGCTCTTGGTGGGAGTTTGGCCTTACACTCTGCTGCCACCATCTGGGTCTGCTTGTGGTCTCTGCCTTTTCCAGTACCACCGCAGCCACTGCCTCCATCACCCACAGGTTTCCATGGTGTGGGAAGTTCTCTGTGTAGGGGTCTCAGGTGCAAAGGATGCACTCCCCTCCTGGCTCTTACCAATCAGAAAGTCCCATCTAAGCCTCTGGGTTCCAGGTTTTACCAGTCACTGGACAGCTCCCTAGCCAATCCAGGTAAAGGTCAATTACTAGGTGGATTTCCTGCTCCAATCCTGGTAAAAGTCAGACACAGAGGGTCCCTCAGCAATCCCCGTAAAAGTCTACTACTGGCTGGCCCCCTAGCCAATTCATGTCAGTTACTGGGTGGGGTTCCCCAGTAAATCTAGGTAAAGATCCTCCTGGGCAGGGCTCAGGAACAAGGACAAAAAGGCCAAATTGCTTTTTGGTAAGGTGATTCCACACTATGTACTTTCCTTATTACCTGAAATGCAAGACGTTTGGGTTTAGCACAGGTGTGTGATGACTCCCCATGTCCTTTCAACATGGTACAAATTATATCTGATTGATAGTCCTCTAGGTTTTTGGTATATGATAGTGGTTTCCGCTAGTCTCAAGATAGTGAAACTTCATTTTGCTTATTTCAAGGAACTTCAGGAAGAAAAAATATGTGCTCAGGCTTTTGCCCTGCCATCTTACCTAGAAACCTGTTTTTCAAATTAGAGATGTTAAGTCTGATTCCTGTTACCAGCATTAATGTTGACTAGGTAACTATTAGAAACATAAAAAAACTCACCCAGAGGTTAAAAAAAAAAAAAAGGCATAAAATTTTTTTTAATTAAATTCATTTATAATCTGGCAATAAAATAAAAAACATTGATGCCAAAAATGAAGTTAACCTAAGTTTCCCAAGTGGCTATTGAAACATGAAGCTCACTTTTGTCTTAAGGTCATTTCCAAGCCTTTAAAAAACGAACAAACAGAAGTATAATCAATAATTTAATATTGGAGATAAAAGGAAGTTCTAATATTACTCAGTCTATAAATGGACAGAAAATAGGCAGAAGGAACAAAAAGAAAATGGATACCAATATACCAATACTGTTAAATAAATTGTATAAATAAATACTGATAAATAAATTATAGTCTAAAAACTACAATTAAAAGTCATGGATTGTTAGATTGCTATCTACAGAAAATAATAATAATTACTTTAACTGCAAAAACACATATAGGTAAATGGATGAAAAAAAAAAAAAGAATACCATACACATAATAAACATAAGAATGCTGGCATAGCTATATGAATACACTTCAAAATAAGGCATATTACCAGGGATAAGAATGAGCATTTCTTAATGATAAAAAGGTCATTTCATCAGGAAAATATAACAAGCCTAGATGTGTAAGAACCTAATAACAAAGCTTCAAAATTTTTGAAATGAAAATTGGCAAAAGTGAACTATTGAAAAATCAAAAATTACACCTAAAGATTTCAAAACTTTTCTGACAGTCATTGATAAATAAAGTAGACAAAAAATTGATGAGGACATAGATGACACAATAAATACTATCAAACAACTTGACCTAGTTGATGTAAATAAAACATCCCAACCTACAATAACAAGTGCACATGGAACATTCACCAAGATAAATCATGTTTTTAATAATAAAACAAGTTTCAATACATTTAAAAAAATTGAAATCATCGAGTTTGTTTTTTGGTCATAACATTTAATTTATAAATCAATAATAGGAAACTATTCAGAAAAATATTTAAAGATTAAGCCATACAGTTCTAAGTAACCCATGATTCAAAGCAGAAATCATGAAAGAAAAGAGAAAATATTTTAGACTGAATTAAAATGAGAACATGACATATCAAAATTTTCTAATGCATCCGAGTGGTGCTTAGAGGGAAATTTAGACCTTTAACTGCTTATAGTAGAAAAGAAGAAAGATGCAAAATCAATAACCTCTTTCTGCTTTAAGAGGTTAAGGAAGAAAATAAGCAAATTAAACACAAAGTAAATACAAGGAAGGAAATAATAGAGATAAAAGTAGACAATTATAAAATAATAACAAAAAAATGATAAAGAAAATCAATGAAACTAAAAGCTCATTTTTTAGAAAGACAAAATGATAATTCTCTAGCTCGAATGAACAGAAAAAAAAAGACTTAAATTACTAATATTCAGAATGAAAGAAGGTACATCACTACAGATCCTACAAATATTAAAAAAGAAAATAAGTGAACGTTTCAATAATTTTATGCAGTAATTAGGCAACTTAGAAAAATACACAAATTTACTGAATGACACAAATTACCAAATCTGACTCGTGAAGAAATAGAAAACCAGAATGCTGCTGTTTATTAAATAAAATTGAATTTTTAATTAAAAGTCTTCACATTAAGGGAACTCCAGGTCCAGAAGGCTTCACTAATGAATTTTATCAAGCATTTAATTCTACACAAGCTATTTTAAGAAAATAAAGAAAAAGGAAACACTTATCTATTTTATTACGTCAATATATTAAGTATATTATTGCATAACAAATTTCCCCAAAATTTAATGACTGGAAAAAATATTCATTATACCACAGTTTATGTGTGTTAGGAATTTAAGAGAAGCTTAGCTCTTTTTTTTTAGCTTGGTGATTCTGGCTGAGCCTCTTGTAACGCTGCAAACAAGGTGTTGGCCAAGTTGGCTGGCAAAACAAGGCTTATGCAGGGAAGGATTTACTTCCAAACTCACTCACATAGGTATTGGCAGTTCTCAGAAGATCTGCTTCCAAATTCATTGATGTATGCCTTTCCACAGGGATATATCACAACATGGCAGCTGACTTCTCGAAGAGCAGGCAATCCAAGAGAGTGGAAAAAGCAACCAAGATAGAAATCATAGTCATTATATAAGCTGATATCAGAAGTGACATCCCATCATTTCTACATTATTATCTTTGTAATAAGTGATGACTAGATTCAGCCCATATTCAAGAAGAGGGGATTACACAAATGTGTGGCTCACAGAGGAGGTAGGGATAATTTGGGGCCATCTTAGAGGTTGTCGACCACAGTCGCTGTGCAAACCAAAAACAGGAATAGAAAGGAAATTCCTCAACATGATAAAGAACACTCATGAAAAACCTGAAGTGTGGTGGCATCACTGGGGGGAGTGAGGGATGTGGACCGTACCAGGTGACACTGTCTAATGGGATGACAACAAAATGACTGTCTACAAAAGTTTTGTGCAGTGTTTCAGTAGAATTTTATTATTTTTTTTTATAAAAAAAATCCCTGTAGTTAGTTATAACAACAACAACAAAAAATTTTGTAAGCCCAGCTTACATGTATAGATATACTTACAAGGCTAAAACTCTAAGTTAATTTACTTTTTCAACCTTCAAGTGCGCTCCAGTCAGAGCTGTCATTATTACCCAATTGCAACGACACTTGGGATCCCGTGGTTTCATCTGCACATGCTATTAAGCATACACTGTTGTTTTTGTTGTTGTCAGTGTTTTTAAAGATGCTGATTTTGTCATAATTTCTGGTGTTTTAGCTACAATACTGTGGTTAATTAGCATGGGGGGTGACACCATGAGTCACCACACTGGGCGACACCAACCCTACTGAGGCCACTGCCACAGTGGCCATCATATTCAATAGTGAAAGACTGAAAGCTTTCCCCCTAAGGTCAGGAAAAACACAAGGATGCCTGCTTTCACCATTGCTATCCAACATTATACTGAGAGGCCTATCCAGAGCAATTAGGTAAGAAAAACAAATAAAAGGCATCTAAATCAGAAAAGAGGTAAAACTAACTTCATTCTCAGGTGACATGATACTTAATATACAGAAAATCTCAAAGAATCCACAGGAAAGCTACCAGAGCTAATAAACAAATTCAGCAAAGTGGCAGTGTACAAGAGAAACACACACTCAAAAAAAATCAGTTGTAATTCTCTACATCAGCAACAAACCATCTGAAAAGGAAATTAAGAAACCCATTCATTTTACATTAGTTTCTAAAAGAATAAAGTACCTAAGAATAAACTTAGGCAAGGAGCTGAAAGACCTTTACACTGAAAATTCTGAAACTGTTGAACAGACTTAGAGGAGATCTAAACAAAATGGATAGAAGCTGTGGTGGCATAGTGGTTAAGAACTCAGCTGCTGGCTGCTAACTGAAAGGTTGGTGGTTCGAGTACACCAGCCACTCTGCAGGAGAAAAGATCTAGCAGTTTGCTCCTGTAAAGATTATAGCCTAGGAAACCTTATGGGGCAGTTCTACTCTGCCTTATATGGTTGTTATGAATCAGAATTGACTTGATGACACACAATAACAACAACAAATAAATGGAAAGACATCCCATGTTCATAAACTGGAAGACATTGTTGTTAAGATGTCAATTCTACTAAAAGCAATTTACAGATACAACCCAATTCTTAATACAAATTTCAACAGCTCTTTTTGTAGAATTGGAAAAGCTTATCCTCAAATTCTTATGGAATTGCAAGGGACTCCAAATAGCCAAAATAATCTTGGAAAAAAGAAGAAAAAGAACAAACTGAGAGAACTCGCACTTCTCAATTTCAAAACATGCTACAAAACTGCAGTAATGAAAACAATGTGTTACTGGTATAAGGATAGATATACAGACCAATCAAATTGAGATTTCAGAGATAAGCCCATACATTTATGGTTAACTGATTTTTGATAAGGATGCCAAATTCATTCAATAGGGAAAAAATAATCTGTTCAACAAATGATGCTGGGATAACCGGATTTCAACATTCAGAAGAATGATGCTGGACCTATACCTCACACAATATACAAAAATTAACTCAGAATAGATCAATGACCTAATGTAAACTCTAAAACATAAGACTCTTAGAAGAAAACAGGGGTAGAACTTCAGAGCCTCCTTTTAGGCAATGTATTTATAGATATATATATACATAGAAAGCATGAACAACAAGAGAAACAATTATAACTGTACTAAATTAAAATCTTTGTGCATCAGGGACATTATCAAGAGAATTAAGAGACAACCTACAAAATGGAAGAAAATGTTTGGAAACCATATATCAGCTAGCGGTTTAATATCCAGAACATATAAAGAACACTTAAAACTCAGCAATAAAAAGACAAACAACCCAATTAAAAAATGGGCAAAGACTTGAATAGACATTTCTCCAAAGAAGATGTACAAATGGACAATAAGCACATGTTCAACATGATTAGTCTTTAGGAAAACGCAAATCAAAACCACAATGAGCTATCACTTCATACTCATTAGGACGGCTATTATGAGAAAATGTTGGTGAGGATGTGGAGAAATTGGAACACTTGTACATTGTGATGGGAATGTAAAATGGTGCAGCTGATGTGGAAAACAGTTCGGCAGATCCTAAAATATTTGAATAGAAATACCATGTGACTCATCAATTCTACTCCTAGCTATATACCTAAAACAACTGAAAGCAGTAACTCAAACAGGCACGTGTACACCGATATTTATTGCGTCATGTTCACAATAGCCAAAAGGTGGAAACAGCTCAAATATCCATGAATAAATAAATAAACAAAATGTGGTACATACTACAGGAGAACTGACATGTTAACTGTATTGAGTTTTCTTATTCATGACCTCACACGTAGTGTTACTCAGCTATAAAGAAAAACAAAGTTCTGATACGTGCTATAACACAGGTAAACCTTAAAAACATTAAGCTGGTAAAATAAGTCAGACACAAAAGAACAAATATTGCATGATTCCACTTATATGTAATATGTAGAATAGGTAAATTCATCAAAACAAAAGAAGATTCGTAGTTACCAGGGAGTAAGAGAATAGGGAATTTCAAAAGGAAAAAAAAAAAAAAGAGATATGTTAAAAATAAAAATATGACTATCTTACAAATATTTTAAAAAAAGAGAGCAATAGCAAATGCTATTTCCTCTCTTTTTCTGAAAACATTATATAACAGTGTTTTTTTTTTTAATTCTGGTAAATGTTTAGCATAATTAATCAGTTTTATTTGGGTTCGTGCATTTTATTAAAAAGACCATTTCTGTAACAATAAAAAGAAACTTTAAAACATTTACAATAGTGTCAAGTACTCTCTACTACACTACCAGGGTTTCCTTAAAATACTTAAGAATGAATTTTAGAAAAAAAAATGTGTGAGAACTGTACATTGAACACTATAAAACATTGCTGAGAGAAATTAATGGAGAAATATGCTATGGTCATGAATTGGAAGACTCAATATTGTTAACATGTCAGTTCTCATTGAATTGGCCTACAGTTGCAAAGCAATTCCAATCAAACTTCCAGCAGGCTTTTATTTGTGTGTGTGTATGTGTGAAAATTGACAAGCTAATTCTAGAATTTATATAGAAATACAAAGTACTTTGTTGTTAGGTTCCATCAAGTTGATTTCAAATCATAGCAATCCCATGTGACAGAGGAGAACTTCCCCATATGGTTTTCTAGGCTGTAAGCTGGCTTCCAAATTTCTTGGCAAAGACAAGGGAGTGCTTCCAGAGTTGCATTTGCTTGCTGAAACATCTCAATTGGTATTCCGTCAATCCCTGGAGCCTTGTTTTTGCCAATGCCTTCAGTGCAGCTTGGACTTTTTCCTTCAGTAACATCACTTCTTGATCATATATTACCTCCTGATATGGTTGAACATTGATCAATTCGGTTTGGTACAATGACTTGTATTCTATCCCTCTTCTTTTCATACTTCCTTTGTCGTTCAATATTTTGCCCACAGAATCCTTTGATATCGCAACTCAAAGACTGAATTTTTCCTTTAGTTATTTCAGCTTGAAAAATTCTGAATGCGTTCTTCCCTTTTGGTTTTCTAACTCCAGGTCTCTGTACATTTTATTAAAATACTTTGTCTTCTTGAAATCTTCTGTTCAGCTCTTTCACTTCCATTTGCTTTAAAAAAAAAAAATAGCTACTCTAAATTCAAGAACAAGTTTCAGAGTCTCTTCTGACATCCGTTTTGATCTTTCCCATCTTTTTTTAATTGTGCTTTAAGTGAAAGTTTACAAATCAAGTCAGTCTTTCATATAAAAATTTATATACACCTTGCTATGTACTCCTAGTTACTCTCCCCCTAATTTGACAGCACACTCCTCCTCTCCACTCCGTATTCCCCTTGTCCATTCAGCCAGCTCCTGTCCCCCTCTGCCTTCTCACCTCGCCTCCAGATAGGAGCTGCCCACATAGTCTCATGCGTCTACTTGAGCCGAGAAGCTTACTCCTCACCAGTATCATTTTCTGTCTTATAGTCAAGTCCAATCCCTGTCTGAAGACTTGGCTTTGGGAAGGTTCCAGTCTTTGGTGAGGAAAAAGGTCTGGGGACCATGATCTCTGGGGTCCTTCTAGTTTCAGCCAGGCCATTAAGTCTGGTCTTTTTATGAGAATTTGAGGTCTGCATCCCACTGTTCTCCTGCTCCATCACGGATCCTCTGTTGTGTTGCCTGTCAGGGCAGTCATCGGTTGTTGCTGGGCACCATCTAGTTTTTCTGGTCTCAGGCTGATGTAGTCTCTGATTTATGTGACTCTTTCTGTCTCTTGGGCCCATAATTACCTTGTATCTATGGTGTTCTTCAATCTCCTTTGCTCCAGGTGGGTTGAGACCAATTGATGCATCTTAGATGGCCACTTGCTAGAATTTAAGACCCCAGACACCATTCACCAAAGTGCAATGCAGAATGTTTTCTTAATTCATTTTGTTATGCCAGTTGATTTAGATATCCCCTGAAACCATGGTCCCCAGAACCCTGCCCCTGTTACTCTGGCCTTCGAAGCATTCAATTTATTCAGGAAACTTTTGGTTCATTCCAGTTGTGCTGCCCTTTCCTGTACTGTGTGTTGTCTTTCCCTTCACCTAAAATTGTTCTTGTCTACTATCTAATTAGTGAAAACCCTTCTGTCTCTCTCCCACCCCACCCTTGTAACCATCAAAGAATATTTTCTTCTGTGTTCAAACTATCTCTTGAGTTCTTATAATAGTGGTCTCATACAATATTTGTCCTTTTGCAACTGACTGATTTCACTCAGCATAATGCCTTCCAGATTCCTCCATGTTATGAGATGTTTCATGAATTCATCATTGC
The DNA here is from genome assembly GCF_024166365.1 of Elephas maximus indicus. Lineage (NCBI taxonomy): Eukaryota > Metazoa > Chordata > Mammalia > Proboscidea > Elephantidae > Elephas > Elephas maximus. The sequence goes on from NC_064821.1 coordinate 145,039,016, forward strand.
TCTTTATGGCTGCATGGAATTCCATTGTGTGAGTATACTGTAATTTATTTATCCATTCATCCATTGATGGGCACCTTGGTTGCTTCCATCTTTTTGCTATTGTAAACAGTGCTGCAATGAACATGGGTGTGCATATATCTGTTTGTGTGAAGGTTCTTATTTCTCTAGGATATATTCCAAGGAGTGGGATTGCTGGATCCTGTGGTACTTCTATTTCTAGCTTTTTAAGTAAGTGCATGTCGATTTCCAAAGTGGTTGTACCATTTTACATTCCCACCAGCAGTGTAAAGGTATTCCAAACTCTCCACAACCTCTCCAACATTTACTATTTTGTGTTTTTTTGGTTAATTCCAGCTTTGTTGGAGTGAGGTGGTATCTCATTGTAGTTTTGATTTGCATTTCTCTAATAGCTAATGATCATGAGGATTTCCTCATGAATCTGATAGACGTCTTCTTTGGTGAAGGGTCTGTTCATAGCTTTTGCCCATTTTTTAATTGAGTTATTTGTCTTTTTGTAGTTCAGTTTTTACAGTATCATGTAGATTTTAGAGATCAGATCCTCATCAGAATTGTCATAGCTAAAAACTTTTTCCCAGTCTGTAGGTGGTCTTTTTACTCTTTTGGTGAAGTCTTTGGATGAGCATAGGTGTTTGATTTTTAGGAGCTCCCAGTTATCTACTTTCTCTTCTGGTGTTTGTGTATTGTTAGTAATGTTTTGTATTACTGTTTATGCCATGTATTAGGGCTCCTAGCATTGTTCCTATTTTTTCTTCCATGATCAGTATCGTTTTAGATTTTATATTTAGGTCTTTGATCCATTTTTGAGTTAGTTTTTGTGCATGGTGTGAGGTATGGGTCGTTTCATTTCTTTGCAGATGGATATACAGTTATGCCAGCACCATTTATTAAAGAGACTGTCTTTTCCCCATTTAACTGCTTTGGGGCCTTTGTCAAATATCAGCTGCTCATATGTGGATGGATTTATGTCTGCATCTCAATTCTGTTCCATTAGCCTGTGTATCTGTTGTTGTACCAGTACCAGGCTGTTTTGACTACTGTCACGGTATAATATGTTCTAAAATCAGGTAGTTGCGAGGCCTCCCACTTTATTCTTTTATTAAATAATGCTTTACTTATCCGGGGCCTCTTTCCCTTCCATATGAAGTTGGTGATTTGTTTCTCATTAAAAAATGTCATTTGAATTTGGATCAGAATTGCATTGTATCTATAGATTGCTTTGGGTAGAACAGAAATTTTTACAACGTTGAGTCTTCCTATCCATGTGCAAGGTATGTTTTTCCACTTATGTAGGTCTCTTTGGGTTTCTTGCAGTAGTGTCTTGTATTTTCTTTGTATAGGTCTTTTACGTCTCTGGTTAGATTTATTCCTAAGTATTTTATCTTCTTCTTGGGGGCTATTGTAAATGGTATTGATTCAGTGATTTCCTCTTTGAAGTTCTCTTTGTTGGTCTAGAGGAATCCAGCTGATTTTTTTATGTTTATCTTTTATTCTGACACTTTGCTGAACTCTTCTATTAGTTTCAGAAGTTTTCTTGAGGATACTTTAGGGATTTCTGTGTATAAGACCATGTCATCTGCAACTAGAGATACTTTTACTTCTTCTTTACCGGGTTTTACCAAATTGGATGCCTTTATTTCTTTGTCTAGCCTAATTGCTCTGGTTAGGACCTCCAGCACAATGTTGAATAAGAGTGATGATAAAGGGCATCCTCAACTGGTTCCTGTACTCAAGGGGAATGCTTTCAGGCTCGCTCCATTTAGGACGATGTTGGCTGTTGGATTTGTATAAATGCCCTTTATTATGTTGAGGAATTTTCCTTCTATTCCTGTTTTGCTGAGAGTTTTTATCGTGAGTGGGTGTTGGACTTTGTCAAATGCCTTTTCTTCGTTAATTGATAAGATCATGTGGTTTTTTTGTTTTATTTACATAATGGATGACATTGTTTTTCTAATGTTGAACCATCCCTGCATACCTTGTATGAACCCCACTTGGTCATGGTGAATTATTTTTTTGATATGTTGTTGAATTCTATTAGCTAGAATTTTGTTGAGGATTTTTGCATCTACGTTCATGAAGGATATAGGTCTATAATTTTCTTTTCTTGTGGTGTCTTTACCTGGTTTTGGTATCAGGGATATGCTGGCTTCATAAAATGAGTTTGGGAGTATCCCGTCCTTTTCTATACTCTGAAATACCTTTAGTAGTAGTGGTGTTAACTCTTCTCTGAAAGTTTGGTGGAACTCTGCAGTGAAGCCGTCCGGACCAGAGCTTTTTTTGTTGGGAGTTTTTTGATTACCTTTTCATTCTCTTCTTTTGTTATGGGTCTATTTAGTTGTTGTACCTCTGTTTGTGTTAGCTTAGGTAGGTACTGTGTTTCTAGGAATTCATCCATTTCTTCTACATTTTGAAATTTATTTGAGCACAGTTTTTCATAGTAATCTGATATGATTCTTTTAATTTCAGTTGGGTCTGTTGTGATATTACCTATCTCATTTCTTATTTGGGTTATTTGCTTCCTCTCCTGTTTTTCTTTTTTCAGTCTGGCCAATGGTTTATTGATTTTATTAATTTTTTCAAAGAACCAGATTTTGGTCTTGTTAACTCTTTCAATTTTTTTTCTTTCTGTTCTCTATTTCATTTAATTCTGCCCTAATTTTTATTATTTCCTTCTTCTGGTGCCTCAGGGTATCTTTTGTTGCTCTTTTCCTATTTGTTCAAGTTGTAGGGATAATCCTTTGATATTGGCTCTTCTTTTTGTATGTGAGCATTTATTGCTATAAATTGACCTCTGAGCACTGCTTTAGCTGTGTCCCATAGGTTTTGATAGGAAGTGTTTTCATTCTCATTGGGTTCTATGAATTTCTTTATTCCAGCCTTTATTTCTTCTATAACCCAGTCATTTTTGTGCAGGGTGTTTTTCACTTTCCAAGTGTTTTATTCTTTTCCTTGCTTTTTCTGTGATTGATTTCTACTTTTATGGCTTTATGATCAGAGAAGATGCTTTGTAATATTTCAATGCTTTGGATTCTGTTAAGGCTTGCTTTATGAGCTAATATGTGGTCTACTTTACAGAATGTCCCAACTGTTTTGGAAAAGAAAGTACACTTGTTTGCTGTTGGGTGGAGTGTTCTGTATATGTCTATGAGGTCAAGTTGGTCAATTGTGGCATTTAGATCTTTTGTGTCTTTATTGAGCTTCTTTCTAGATGTCCTGTCCTTCACCAAAAGTGGTGTGTTGAAGTCTCCTACTATTATCACGGAGCTGTCTATCTCACTTTTCAATGTTGCTAGAGTTTGTTCTATGTATCTTGAAGCCCTGTTGTTGGGTGGGTAAATATTTAATATGGTTATATCCTCCTGGTATGTTGTCCCTTTAATGAGTATATAGTGTCCTTTGAAGTGGATTTAACTTTAAACTCTATCTTTCCAAAATTAATATTGCTACTCCTGCTCTTTTTTCATTTTTGTTTAGTTGATATATTTTTTCCTTCCTTTGAGTTTTAGTCTATTTGTGTCTTTAAGTCTAAGGTGTGTCTCCTACAGGCTGCAGATAGACAGATTGTGTTTTTTAAATCCATTCTGCCACTCTCTGTCTCTTCATTGGTGCACTTAGTCCATTTACATTCAGTGTAATTATGGGTAGGTATGTCATTTTGATATCTTTTTTGTGTGTGTTGTTGACAGTTTCTTTTTTCCACTTAATTTTTTTGTGCTGAGTAGGTTTTCTTTATACATTTTCTTTTCCTCTTTTTCATTTTTGTTGATTTTGTTTTTGTCGAGTCTTTGTTTTCCTTGTATTTAATTTTGATGTGTAGGATTGTTAGTCTCCTTTGTGGTTCACTTAATATTTACCCCTATTTTTCTAAGTTTAGATCTAACTTTTATTTCTTTATATCACCTTGACTTCCTCTCTGTATGAAAGATCTATTACTACATTTTTTAGTCCCTCTTTGTTGATTTAATGCTGTCTTCCTTTACATAATGACGTCACTGTTTCCCTGTTTTGAGTGTTTTTTATCTTCATTTATTGTTTTGATTTCCCTCTCTGGGTTGATATCTGGTTGCTCTGTCCTGTGATCTAGTCTTGGGCTGATATCTGATATTACTGATTTCTAAGCAGAGAATTCCCTTTAGTATTTCTTGTATATTTGGCTTGGTTTTTGCAAATTTCCCAAACTTCTGTTTATCTGGAAATATCCTAATTTCACCTTCATATTTGAGAGACAGTTTTGCTGGATGTATGAGTCTTGGCTGGCAACTTTTTTTTGCTTCAGAGCTTTAAGTATGTCATCCCATTGCCTTCTTGCCTGCATGGTTTCTGTCAAGTAGTCTGAGCTTATTCTTATTGACTGTTCTTTGTAAGAGACTTTTCATTTATCCCTAGAAACTCTTAAAATTCTCTCTTTATCTTTGACTTTGGCAGGTTTGATTAAAATATGTCTCAGTGACTTTCTTTTGGGATCTATCTTACGTGGGGTTTGATAAGCATCTTGAATAGCTATCTTCTCATCTTTCACAATTGCAGGGAAGTTTTCTGCCAACAAGTCTTCAACAATTCTTTCTGTATTTTCTGTTCTCCTTCCCTGTTGTGGTACCCTAATCACTCATAGGTTATTTCTCTTGATAGAGTCCCACAGGATTCTTAGAGTTTCTTCATTTTTTTTTTTTTTAATCTTGTATCTGACTTTTCTTCAAATGTGTTGGTGCCAAGTTTTTTATCTTCAATCTCACTAATTCAACTTCCATTGCCTCAATTTTGCTCTTCTGACTTTCTACTGAGTTGTCTAATTCTGAAATTTTATTGTGAATCATCTGAATTTCTGATTGCTGTCTCTTTATGGATTCTTGCAGCCTATTAAATTTTTCATTATGCTCTTGAATGATATTTTTTAATTTCTTCATCTGCTTTATCTGTGTGTTCCTTGACTTGTTCTACATTTTGTGTGATCTCATTCCTAACCTCTTAAAGAGTTCTGTATATTAATCTTTTGTATTCTGCCTCTGGTAATTTCGGGAAGACCTCTTTGTCTGGAAGATTCCTTGAGTCTTTGTTTTGAGAGCTTGTTGAAGCAATCATGGTCTGCTTCTTTATTTGATTCGATATTGACTGTTGTCTCTGAGCCATCTATAAGTTACTGTGTTAATTTATTTTATGTTTGCTTACTCTATCCTAGCTTCTTGCTTTGTTTTGTTTTGATATCTCCAAGTATGCTGCTTTAGTGAGCTAGCTTGATTATTTGCACCTTTGGACCTCTAATGTCCTGTCACCAGATCACTAGAGCTGTTACCAGGTATATAAGCCTAGGAATCCATTCACTTTTCTTGTATGGCTTCAGCTCAGGTGTCCAGGCAGTTGGTCATCAAGTGTGTGGTGCAAGCTTTATCTTACAGTCTTAGAGGGGCAGGAGTGATTGGTGTAGGCACAGGTATCTTTTTATATGAAGAGGTCATGCTCTGAGTAAGGCAGAGGGCTGACAAACATCCCTCAAGTGTCCATTAGGAAAGCACGTCCCTGTTCCCTAGAGCACACAGGTTTGTTCATTCTGCAACTGGACCACAGGTACCCAATGATTTTGGTTGTAAGGACTGGGAGGCACCACTTATCTTTGGACCCCTGTCACAGGTGGCTACGTGACATGGGTGGAGCCACCAGTCCTCAGGCCCCTGATGTGGGTAGGTGAGGACCCTGTTTATTAGGCAAAGCAGTGTCAAACATCAAAAAATCACCTCTCCACCACACAGCTAAAACAGTTGAAGTCAGATCTCAGGCACATATGCCATTGCAGCCTACCAACAAAGGCCTAAGCTCCTGAAATGGTCCCACACAAGTCCAGGCAGAGGTGAAAGATATTCAAAGTTTGCAGCCCGTTTGTGTCTGGACAGGAGCTGCTTCTGCCCTGAGTTCCCAGCTTAGGGGAGACTGTAAATTATCTTTTCCCCCAATCATTAATTTATTCCTTTTCCAAGGCTGGGAGAATGGCTCAGGACATGCAGAAGAACCTATCTCAAGCCCAGGGAAATCAATAGCCATTGAAGCCGTCTTGGAGGCTGGGGAGACGGTAAATAAATGCAAGTACTTAGCTTTTGCCAAGAGCACTGTTTTTCTCTGATTCTTGAGACATGAGTAGACTGTGCAGCTCACCGTCTGTCCCTGGGGAAGCCATGTCCTGAATGCTACCACCAGACCCACCGCTGTCTCACCAGAAAATCATGCCTGAGGGGCACCAGTTCCTGCCAAGTCAGGTCTGGTAACTCCTTGCTGCTTCTGAATTGTGTCTCCCTCCCCATGCCACTCAGTCTGATTTCCTAACTTTGCCTTTGATTTTCGGGGCTCTTCATATATATAATCGCTTCACTTGTTTTTTCAGGTTTTTGTTATAAGAGGGATCACAGAATGTGTCTGACTACTCTGCCATCTTGGCCCCATCCCTTTCCTCTTTTTAATGACATTTTGCTTCCTTTGTGTCATCCCATAACTCATCTGGGCTTTGGTCATTAGTGTTCAATACATCAAATCTATTGAGAGATAGTCTTTAAATTCAAGTGGGATATACTCGAGGTCATACTTTGGGTCTTGTGTGCCTCTGTTAATTTTCTTCAAATTCAACTTGATCTTGCAAATGAGCAATTGATTGTCTGTTTTGCAGTTGGCCCCTGGCCACTCTGGCTGATGATATTGAGCTTCTCCGTTGTCTCTTTCCACAGATATAGTCTATTCGATTCCCGTGTATTCCATCTAGTGAGGTACACGTGTATAGTCACTGTTTATGTTGTTGAAAAAAAGTATTTCCTATTAATAAGTCATTGGCCTTGCAAAATTCTGTCATGCAATCTCTTCCAGTGTTGTTTCTATCACCAAGGCCATATTTTCCAATTACTGATCCTTCTTTTTGGTTTCCAACTTTTACATTCTGATCACCAGTAATTATCAATGCATTTTGATTGCACATTTGATCTATTTCAGACTGCAGAAGTTCAAAAAAATATTTATTTTTTTTGGCATTAGTGGTTAATGGGTAAATATAAATATATCAAATGCCCTAACTAAATATTAAGAATTGTCAGATTTAATTTTATAAATCCATTTATACTATTTAAAAGAGACATCTCAAAACCAAAGAATTCAGAAAAATGTAGAGGACTATTTGGAACAAGGCATACACTAACCAAATAAAGCTGTTTTAAACAATGAATTAAAGATATAAATAATGACTTAGAAAGATGTCCACAATTAAGTTGAAAATAGTGACAGAATATGTAGTATATTGTGAGTATGTAGAGTCATTAGAGTCCCAGCAAGACTCTTAATGTTTAATCCATAAGTATGTGATAAGGGATATTTGCCTAGGAGAGGGCAGAGGTAAGAAAGCCACCGAGGAACAGCAACTAAAAGAAACTGCTACCATCTCTATGTGTGAAAAGGAAAAATGCAGAACACAGCCTCAGCCAGAATGGCAGCAAGGTAGGAAAGAAACTGTCATTGAGAAAACAGGAGCAGGAGAGATATAAAATCTCCTCTCTTTCCTTCTGATCTTCTTCCATTGTCTAACTCAACAGAGCCAGTTGGTACAATCGGTAGGGGTTAGCCTTCCAGGCCACGGAGTGATGAAGAGAAGAGAGGATAAGGTATGAGGGCCAGAGGGGACAAGTGAAGAATAATCAACCCAGATACCATTCTGTACAAACACAAACAAAAATAATGAAACAAAAGAGAAAAACAACACCATAAATCTCTCTCATTCATGCCCTTGCTTTTGTCTATCTATCTTAATATGTGTTTATGAACTTCAAGAAATGAGTAGGAAAATAACACAAGATTATTAATATTGATTTAAACAAGACATATTAGAATTTAAGAGGGACTCGAAGGCATTCGGTTTTTTTTACTCGGCGTGGGAAGGGAAATATCTTAGCTTTTGATTTATTCATATCATTTTATTTGTTTCAATTTGCATATATCTATTTTGTATTTTATAAATATACACTGAAATATAAAGGCATTTTAAAAATTACCAATGTATAAACATCCATGTAAAATTAAATTTCACAAGTACTGTAAATGCTGATGGTAGTGGTTTTAACTTGTCTTGCTTCTTTCTAATAGTTTCTAAAAGTTTCTAATGTTTGCATCTTGGTTTTTCTCTTTTCATCAAAAGTAACTTGATAATAAAACTGCATCAAACAAAACAAACATACTAGTCTTACACATGGGATTATGACTGTCTAAAATGACAATACAGGAGCCCTGAAACTATCTATGCAGGGCTGGACAAAATTACTATGCTAGTACTCTTAATGTATTAATGATATTTTTTGATAATTTCTGCATTCGGTTGCATCACCTTTCTTGAAAAAAGAGTAGGCATAAATACAGATCTCTTCCAACCAGTTAGCCAAGCAAGCGAAATTTTGCTGAAGATCATTCAAAAGTGGCTGCAGCAGTATATCGACAGGGAATTGCCAGAAAATCAAGCCAGATTTAGAAGAGGATATGGAATCTGGAAAATCATTGCTGATGGCAGGTGGATCCTGTTTGAAAGCAGATAATAACAGAAAGATGTTTACCTTGTTTTATTGACTATGCTAAGGTATTCAACTGTATGGATCATAACAAATTAGGGATAACCTTGTGGAGAATGGGAATTCTGTAACACTTAATTGTGTTCATGAGAAATCTGTACATGGATCAAAAGGCAGTCAGAACAGAACAAGGAGATACTGCATGGTTTAAAGTCAGGAAAGGTATGCATCAGAGTTGTATCCTTTCACCATACCTCTTCAAACAATGCAAGAAGCTGGACTATATGAAGAAGAACGGGGCATCAGGAGTGGAGGAAGGCTCATTAACAACCTGCAATATGCAGATGACACAACCTTGCTTGCTGAAAGTGAAGAGGACTTGAAGCACTTACTGAGGAAGATCAAAGACCATAGCCTTCAGTATGGATTACACCTCAATATAAAGAAAAAAAAAAACTTCACAACTGGACCAATAAGCAACATGATAATACACAGAAAAGATTGAGATTGTCAAGGATTTCATTTTACTTGGATCCACAATTAACACCCATGGAAGCAGCAGTCAAGAAGTCAAGAGAAGCATTGCACTGGGCAAACTGGCTGCAAAAGACCTCTTGAAAGTATTGAAAAGGGAAAATGTCACCTTGAGGACTAAGGTGCACCTGACCCAAGCCATGGTGTTTTTAATCTCCTCATATGCATGCGAAAGCTGAGCAATGAATAAGGACGACTAAAGAAGAATTGAATTGTGGGTTGGAGAAGAATATTGAATATACCATGGACTGCCAAAAGAACAAACAACTCTGTCTTGGAAGAAGTACAACCAGAATGCTCCTTAGAAGCAAGGATGGCGAGACTACATCTCACATACTTTGGACATGTTATCAGGAGGAGTCAGTCCCTGGAGAAGGACCTCGTGCTTGGTAAAGTAAAGGGCCAACCAAAAAGAAATGGACTGAACCAATGGAATGGATTGGAACAGTGGTTGCAACAGTAGGCTCGAGCATAGCAACAATTGTGAGGATGGTGGAGGACCAGGCAGTGTTTCGTTCTGTTGTGCATAGGATCGCTGAGTCAGAACCAACTCGACAGCACCTAACAACAACAACAACAACAGTACTCTTAGGTATCATTATTACTGTCTTTGAGGGTTGCTAAATTTAAAGTTCACAGGTATAGGACCAAGTGTGTGTGTGTGTGTAATATAGGTATTCACACACATGTGGAAATCCCTCCTTGAGTAAACCCTGAATCTTCTCTCTGTACATTCTTGTCCATTATTCTCCATGGTTCCTGGCTGTAACCTCTTCAGTGTCTATCATTATCCTTATTCTTCCTTGTTTATCACTCTTCTTGGTTATATCTGAACTGAATGTTGGGGAATGTGTACTCTCTGGGGTCAGGATAGCTTGTACAACCTGCTTCCTAACGGAGTAACCTTGGGAGGCGGAAAGTGGTTTCTATTTGGGCACATGGTTTCCTCAGCAATACAATTCAGTAAAAGACTTACTTAGGTTTCTGATGTATTTGCCTTCAGCCAATTCCATATGGCAGTAGGCATACCTAAAGTTTGTTCTTAGACATAATTCTCAAGCCAAATTGATTTTTTTCCCTAGACTCTTTTTCTTTTAATGTAGTAATGATTCCTTTAGGCCATCTGAAATAATAGGTGGAAAGATCACGCTTTCTCCTCTCTTCTCTTTTGTATCATTAAATCTCTTTGCTCTTCTGAGAAGTTTTACTGAGTCTTTGATGCTCAGTCTTTTTCAAACTTATCTCTTACAGACTGAGGTCTAGGAACAATTCACCTTTCCTAAGCCTTGGAGTCTCCAAATTTCTATTCTCTATTATATTACATGTTACTTCTGCTATAGCCTAGCTAATTCTTCCTTGAGTTTATCTCAATATTGATACCTTGCTAAAGGCAGTCAATAGGGCCAATATACATAAAGTCTTATTCTTTTCAATCCCTTCCTCTAGAGCAGTGGCTCTCAACTGAGGGTAATCTGTCCCTCCCACCACGAGACAATTTTGATTGTCACTATTGAGGACTATTGTGGGTAGAGGGAGTCCCTGGGTATTACAAAGGGTTAATGAGCTCAGCTGCTAACCTAAATGTTGTGGTTCAAACCCACCGAGAGGCATGTCTAAAGAAAGACCTGGCAGTCTGCATCAGAAATGTAATAGCCTTGAAAGCCCTATTGAGTACAGTTCTATTCCATAACACATGAAGTCATTCATCATGAGTTGGAATCAACTCAATGGCAACCATAGGTGAGTAGAGGCCAGAGACTCTGGCCTACCCACTGAGGCCTCTAGTTGGCAGTGGCCAGGGATTCTGCGACACACGCTACAACACACAAGACATTCTCCCACAACAAACTCAGCCCAAAATGTCAATTGTGCTTATGTTTTGGAACATTACTCTGGAGATAAGGAATTAGTAGGTACATGGTCTGTATCCTGATTTAATGTAGGTGATAGTATTATATATGAAATGTTTGCCTTGCATAAAACGATTTATATCTATCCAAATTTCTATCCATATATCTATATATATATCTTCACATCTGTATATATATTGATATCTATGTGTGTGTGTATATATATATATATAAAATGACAGGTACCTTTCCTCCAAGGCATAACTCAAAGAGCACGGAAGGATTTTTAGACCTGAAAATGACACACATAATTTCCATTCACTTTTTTGACCAGAACTCACTCACCTGCTCCCACCTAACTGAAAGAGAGGCAGGGAAGTGTAATCTAGTATTGGCCTTGGAAAGAAAAGGAAAAGGAGTTGGGTCAACCTATAGCAGTGTCTGCCACAAGAATTCCAGCATTCCACTATTTTTCTGATTCTGATGTGCGCTTTGATTCTGATATTGATGGAGATGTCTCTTGTTTTAAGATCTTTGGCTTTTTAAGGGAAATTACACTACCTTTTCTATAATTCAAAGGTAACAAGACTTTCAGGAAAAGATATCCATTAACGAAAGAAGAAAATAAACTCATCTACTCTTGGTTGGTTATTGCCATATTTTACGTTTGAGTCTTCCTGTATTTCCATTCCTATCATTCCACAGCATTCTTTTTTTCAGATATACTAGTCCCTTCAATCACTGGCCTGTGGTTGTGTTTCTTTAGAGGACTGCTTGTCTCTACTATGACTCATATGTAGATTGCAAAGTTGAGTAATTAGAGGACAAATTTATTTTCATAATCTGATACAGATATGGATATACATATAGATATATAGATAGAAAGTTGGATAGATGTGACTTGTTTTATGCAATGCAAAACATTTCATACATAATACTATTATCTACATTAAATCAGAGACAGACCACGCACGCACCTACTAATTCCTTATCTCCAGAGTAACATTTCTACTACCTAGTTGATGCTTTGGAAAAAGATTTTTTTTTCCTTATTGACTTGAGTGACAAATGTGCAAGGGCTTATGAATTCCCATGGAACAGATAATGCCCAGAAAGAAGCCAGGCTACAGCTTTCATGATAGGACTTGGCCCAAGTCATCAGACCTTGCATTACCTATGTCTGCGGACGGTACAACGTAGAGGTCTCTAGTGGTGGGCTCTGTAAAGAATCTTCTTTTGTTCATCAAAAGACTTTATCAACAAAGTAAAGAGACAACATAATTGGGAAAAAATTTGAGGAACTATATATCTTATAATGGTTTAATGCCCAAGATATATAAAGAACTCCAACAACCTAACAAAGGAGCCCCAGTGGCACATGGTTAAGGGATTGGCTGCTAACTGAAAGGTTGGCAGTTCAGACCCACTCAGTGGCTCTGTAGGAGCAAGACCTAGGAATCTGCTTCTGTAAAGATTACAGCCAAGAAAACTCTGTAGGACAGTTCTACTCCGTCACATGGAATCAGGATAAATCAAATTGACCCCACAGGACCTAACAACAACAACATAACAACAGAAAGACAAACAAATCAATTAAAAAATGGGAAAAGAATCTGAACGGACATTTCACCAAAGAAGAAATACGAATGGGTAATAAGCACCCGAAAAGATGCTCAATGTCATTAGTTACTAGGGAATTGCAAATTAAAACCACAATGAGGTATCACTTCAACTCCACTAAGAAGGCTATAATTAAAAATTAAAAAAAGGAAAACAATAGATCTGGATGAGGATGTGGAGAAACTGGAACTCTCATTCATTTCTGGTGGGATTGTAAAGTGGTACAGCTGCTGTGGAAAACAGTTCAGTGATTCCTCAAAAAGTTCTACATAGAATTACCATATGACCTGGCAATTCCACTTCTAGGTACAAACCCAAAAGAATTGAAAACAGAAACACAGATACATATATAACAATGTTCACTGCAGCACTATTCACAATAGCCAAAAGATGAAACAACATAAATGCCCATCAACAGATGAATGGATAAACAAATGTGGTATAAACATACAAGGAAGTATTACTCTGCCATGAACATATTGTATTATCCCACTTATATGAAGTATCTAGAATATTCAAATGTATAGAGACCAAAATTTATTACTGGTCACTAAGGGCAGGAGGGAGGGGAAAAAAATGGGGGTCATTGCTTAAGGGACACTGAGCTTCTGCTAAGAGTGATGAACAAATTTGTAAACAATGATAATGGTGGCTAATGAGAACATTAGTAATGTCATTGAATTATACATGTAAAAAATGTTAAAATGGTAGATGTTTTATTATGCATATGTTGTTGTTGTTGTTAGGTGCTGTCGAGTCAGTTCTGACTCATAGCGACCCTATGCACAACAGGACGAAACACTGCCCGGTCCTGAGCCATCCTTACAATCATTGTTATGCTTGCGCTCATTGTTGCAGCCACTGTGTCAATCCACCTCGCTGAGGGTCTTCCTTTTTTCCACTGAGCTGACCCTGTACCCTGTACCCTGTCAAGCATGATGTCCTTCTCCAGGGACTGATCCCTCCTGAGAACATGTCCAAAGTATGTAAGATGCAGTCTCTCCATCCTTGCTTTTAAGGAGCATTCTGGTTGAACTTCTTCTAAGACAGATTTGTTCATTCTTTTGGCAGTCCATGGTATATTCAATATTCTTCACTGACACCACAATTCAAAGGAGTCAACTCTTCTTCAGTCTTCCTTATTCATTGTCCAGCTTTCATGTGTCTGTCAGTTTGTCATACTGTGAGGGCTTGCGTGTTGCTGTGATACTGGAAGCTATGCCACCGGTGTTCAGATACCAGAAGGGTCACCCATGGAGGACAGGTTTCAGCTGAGCTTCCAGACTAAGACACAGTAGGAAGAAGGACCCGGCAGTCTAGCAGAGGAGCATTGTCTGATATAGTGCTGGAAGATGAACCCCCCAGATTGGAAGGCACTGAAAAGATGACTGGGGAAGAGCTGCCTCCTCAAAGTACAGTGGACCTTAATTACACATATATTTACCACAATTAAGAAAACACTCTAGTGGTTAGATATTTGCTAGTCAGAGGACATTAGATAAGAAAGGGTGACAATACCAGCACCAACAACTTAAACAGACCACATACTCCTTCTTATTCACTTAGTCATTCATTCAACAATTTTTTTTGAGCTCCATTTGTACCAGGCACCATTCTAAAATCAGGGGATACATCAGTGAGCAAGATAGACAAAGGTATTTGTCCTCTTGAAGCTTATATTCTAATGGGTGGAAATCAGATGATAAATGTAATAAATAAGTAAATCAAATAGGATGTTATATTTACCATGTAAGGTCGCTGTGAGTCTGAATCAACTTGACGGCAATAGGGATAGATTGTTAAAAGATGGATTTAGCAATCAGGGAGTCAACTACGATCTTTACAATTAAAAATAGCCAAATCTCACTTGATGAAAAACATGAGAGCAGAGAATACTCTTTCCAGAAGAGTGACTTAGAAAAGAAGGTAGACAGGGGTCATGAGGTCAATGGCAGTTTTTTTTTTTATTTTTCCTTAAAATAAGATAAATTATTCTCTGTTTGTATCTTAAGGGAAAGAGGTGAATATACAGAAGGCAATAGGTCAACTAATGGAGAGAGAGGCCAAAAGAAGTGAGGGGGGTAGAATTCATACCAGGAGGTTGAATTGTCCTTCACTGGGGGGTTATTATGAAAGGATTTCTATGATGCTAGTCACTTCTCAGGCATCTCTCTCTCTCTCTCACACACACGCACACACACACACACACACACAAAATGCAGTCACTCAGACCTTCCATTTGATGTGAAACATGATACTATGTCGTCTCATTTGCAAATAACATCTGAAAGATTTTCAACCTTTTTCATCCCACTGCCTAACTGATAATGCAATAGAATAAAGTTTTGTCACAAACACAGCTGTCAAATTTATACCCCATTTAGTTCCTGCAGTTTGCAGACTGGGCATGTGATTCATAGAGTCTCATTAAGACAGTCCCTCTCTCTCTATATATATCTGTGTGTGTGTGTGCATGTATGTACATGAATGTATACACACATGCATAAAATATGCAAGCATATTCTTTAGCATGTCATCACAAGAAAATATTTTCCCAATTAAATGTGAGGAATTTACAATGATTGTATTTTCTAAATTGTTTCTCAGAAGCTCAGGAGTCCACTTCCTTCTTGTCTTTTTGCATCTTCATATGACTAACTTAAAAATGACAGCAAGTGACAATAAGACTGTAAACAATTTATCCAAATACCTTTTTGAATTGTGAGCATAACTTTATCTGATTCTGCTTTTAACAACCTAGCCCTCGGCTTAGCCTTTGTATACGTTCACACTACCTCATCTTCTTTTCTTCGCAAATGGCACTGATCACGTGAAAGAAAAATAGCAAAGGTTATCCTACTCTGCAAATAAGGTAACTGATCTAATTCTAATAACTCTGGTCTAATCTTGGCTCTTCCAATAATACTAAAATAATTGAAAACCACACCATGAACAAGTCTAAAAGCACCAAAGTGACATAAAACTAATTAATCACTATCAACTTAATATGTGCCCTATCCGTTCAGCTAACTCGGCTCCTCTTGACTTTATGGATGATATGCAGTCAGCTTACTGTGCACATCAGTTCTTCAGAAAAGGAGTTCTGTCTCTCCTCCATTTACAAAAGCAGTTTAATACTGTGAACTCTTTCTAACATAATTCTCCAGGTCAAGCCCACCATCTTTCAGAGACCACCTCCTCCTCATACGAGTGCATGAACCCAAGCCATGAATTTGCATCACAGACTTTTGAAAGTATTTCTGGGCTACATTTCCTTTCTAAAATTATTCATTGTATTTGAAGATTACATTGGAGAACTCGTCACTGGCAGTTCTATTTCTCATGAAGCATCACGAAGGTCAATAATAATTTTTTTCTCTTTATTGATTTGTGGTATGTAGCATTAGGTACAAAAATGGAGCTAATCTATTTATAATAAGGAATATGCCCATCATCTTCAACACTAATACCTTATTATTTGATACACAGTCAAATGCATTCATTTTCTTTCCTTTCTACCTTGAACTTAAACACCATAGACTTGACTTTGTTTTTTTAAGGAAAAAAAAGTTGGTCTTAGGCAAGCTGTTTCAATGTCAAAAGCAGCTATTTCTTTACCTATTACCAATGGAAACAGTATTACCCCATGTAGTAAAGTAGGGTTGTCTGGGTGGCGACAATGGTTAAGCACTCTAGTACTAGCCAAAATGTTCAGTTCAAATCCACCCGGAGGCACGTAGTAAGACAGGCCTGATGATCTGTTTCTGAAAAGTCACAACCTTGAAAACCCCATGGAGCACAGTTCTATTCTGCACACATGGGATTGCCGTGAGTAGAAATCAACTTGGCAGCAACTAACAGCATATAGTAAAATACTGGAAGTGGTTGATAAATGTTAGCTGTTATTCTTACTCTATTATTACTCAGTTGCTGTAGGTTCTGGAATGCATTATCAAAAGTATCTGACCTGATTTGCAGGAGGAAATAACTAGAAGAATCTAGACCAGATGCTCCAGACTCACCGTATCTATAATACTAGGGTATGGGCCACGTGAGAGAATGGCAATTCCAGGAAAAGAATTTCAATGTACACAGGTAAAGCCCCTTAGGAGTGAGATCACCGAGCTCGTGAGATATGGTAAGCTTTATCTGTATAGCAAGCACAGTGTTTCAGGGTCATTACCTCCTTTGACATATGCCCTACTCTTATGAAAGAAAGCACTCTTCATAACTGTTACATATTTATATAACATTGAGCTTATTTTCCTGGCCAGATCTTCTCTGGCTTTTGAAATGTATATCCTAACAAGAGTTTATCAGCATGAAAGTGGCAACTTTAGGGGTTCTTGCCATTCAAAGGTCTAGATCCTGCCAACTTCCACTAGAGTCAGCATTCTACATCAAGACAAGTTTCTATTGAGATTTTACAGTGACTCTGGGCATGATAATAGACTGTATTTTTCAACCACAGTGTTTCAAATATATATTTATTAAGAATATAAGGCTAATGTCTTACACCATTACACCTCACACTGTTGTTTTTCAAACATGTGGAGAAAAGGCCACCAGCTGCTGTTGAGTCGATTTCAATTCATGGCAACTCCATGTTTCAGAGTTGCTCCATAGGGTTTTCAATGGCCGTGACCTTTCGGAAGTAGATTTACAGACTTTTCTTTCAAGGCACCTCTGAGTGTATTTGAACTGCCAACCTTTCGGTTAGTAGATGAGCAGTTAACCATTTGCTGCACTCAAGGTGCTATGTTATATTCCGGATAAGCCAGAAAAATCACTATTGTTCAGTCATCATGCCCAAAGCAAGTGGGAAGATTGTGGTAGCTTAAATTAGTCTCTAAAAATGTTCCCTGTTATTCCCACTCCATGGGTGGATATATTTCTCAACTCCTTGATTCTGAACTTGGTTGTGTGACTCACTTTGCCAGGGAGATATTAGTAGATGTGATACAAGCAGAGGCTTGAAAAGTATTTGCGTTGGGAGCTTGCTCCCTTGCATGTCAACCATCGCCTTGTAAAGAATATCCTCGGGATAGCCTACTGGTGCCACCAGGGGATTGAGAGACAGGTGGAGCACAGCAGAGCCCCAGGTAAGCCCCGATGAATCAGCTGACCAGCAGAACCCTGAGAATAACTGAACGTCGTTTTAATCCACTAAGTTTTGAATAGCTTGCTTGGCAGCATTTTTTAGCATACAGCAGTTGTTGGTTTAATAGTCACAACATGTCATATTGCACCATGTAGCACAACTTGTATTGGTTTCTATACTTAATTTATTAAATATTTAGTTAAATTTAACCCAGATACCAAAAGTAGAGGAACAGGAAGCTCTGAAAAAAATAATTACACATAAAAAAGGAGAATGTATGAAAAACTTGCTAAATAGCCCATACTTCCATTCTGTACTCTATAACTCCTATTTAGGGTGTTGTTAAAAATGAAAAAAAAAAAGTTTGACGTGTGTAATTGTGTCAACATATCTTTTTGACAGACACTGATGGTGCCCTGTACTAGCTCCCACCTACAACCCCTGTTCCCAAGCCATTTTCAGTGTTTAAGATGGCCTTGAGGCCAATTAAATGTAAAAGAAGACGCAACAGGGTGGTGAGGGTAAACTTTTTAAATAAAAAAAAAAAAAACCCTATGGCATGGCCCTTCTTTCACCCTCATCCTTCCTGCTTGGAATATAAATGCCTTTATGATGGGTGGACATTTTTGTGGCCATGAGGTGACACGTGAGGAAAAGACCAAGAGAAAGACAGAGACAGCGGCTCTAATTTCCCTGAGCTTCTGAGCCAATGCTGGCAGCACCCTCTTTTCCGGGCTCCTAGTTATATGTGGGAGCCCTGGTGGCACAATGGTTAAGATCTTGGTTGCTAACCAAAAGGCCGGCAATTTGAATCCACCAGCCACTCCTTGGAAACCCTATGGAGCAGTTCTACTCTATCCTGTAGGGTTGCTATGGGTAGGAATTGACTCTATGGCGACAGGTTTGGTTTGTTTTAGGTGTATGTGAAACATAAATCTTTAAGTCAGTAATGGTCAGTCCTCTATTACTTGCAGCATCCATAAGCATCTCTATTGCATTTTACAGCAAAGCAAAAACAAAAAGTCAAAATATACAGTAGCACAGTCTTTATATAAAGCTTAATTGTCTAGTTTTTCTCAACTACCAGAATCATCATTGCAGAATATCTATCACCATCAAACACTGCAAGACCTTTACTACCTGAAAATGTAGATATTAATACTTGAACTAAACTAATTAATTTCTAAGTTTTTACTGTATTCAGAAAAAATAATAAAAGATGCTTTAAGATTAACAAAACATGCCCCTGACAAATGAACAAAAGAAAATTCTCTAGAATGATTAAAGATGAAGTGCTTTTGAAAAGGTTATCCGTATATCAAAAGCTCAAAACATCGATATCAAATAGTCAGTAAAATTTAGGCGTACTGTAAGATACAATTAACTTGTCTTCAGAGTATTACAGGTTTCTCTGTAAGCCTAATTGTGCACTCTTTCCATGGCTTTACTTGTATTTTCAGTAGAGATTAGGAAATCATTAGCTTAGTCATTAATGAGTAAAGATTTCTTTCCACCAGTGAATTTTCATTGAATATTAACACATGATTAACCCCACCTCATATATCAAGAGAAATGGTGTGAAACCATGTGAAACCCTGGAAATATTCTGTGCCTACTGAAACCTACTTAGTAATTCCAGATCATGGATCCAATGCAATGGCCTTTGTTCAAATATTAAAATTATGTTCATTCAATTCATGATAATAACCTGAGCAATGCAATTACAGGGTTTATAAACCTCACTCCAGGAATAGGTTGGTAGAAAGCAACTTGATCCTTAATACTTTTAAGTCGCTGACATAGCTAAGAATTTAAGTTACGTATGTCATGTACATTTGATTGACACCATATGGTTTTCATCTAACTCCTAAACCTAACTCTGTTTGGATATATTTGAACATTTTTATTGCATTTAGTTTCAAGACTTGAATTCTGATAGTGAGAAACTAGAGTATGTGATGTGGCTGAATCAAACCAAACAAGTTACTTCTGAAATTAGTTTGACTCAGTAATACCAAAGTAGCAGTAAAGCCAATTTTTATTTTAGTTCTGTTATGAAATAAAATCAAAACCATCAGAATGAGAGCTCCCTTCATCAAAAATATCATTGGCAATCTATACTAGATATACAAGGGAAATAGGTAGCAGCTAAAACAGGCAGGTAAAGCCAAAGGAAAGAACTAAAGGCAATATGAAACCAGCGATGGAAATAATGTAGGACAGCAGGCAGGGAGGCCGGCACTGTGGAAATGGGGATAACACATTCTGTAACCAATCTCCAGTCATGGAGGCCTGCTGAACAGGAGGCTTTCTCTTCATTAATCTGCTAGAAATAGAAAGTTTACTTGTCCCATGTCAGCGAGATATGAGATGGGCACCTAGTCAAAGAAGTCACTTGTTTCTTTTTAAGGAGAATAGGATTGAAGGATGGTGGAGAGGAAGGAGGGGGAAAGAGAGGCACTCTATTTCATTCTGACTTGATCTGTTTCCCAAATGTCAACCAGGTAGCAACTGGGCAATGAAATGCAAGAACTTGTTACGTCTGAAATTTGTGCCCTTCACTAAATCCCAAAATGATGAAGTGCTGAGGTAGAGGAATAAATGACTGTGGCTGCTGATAACAGGGATAGAGAATAACCCAGGCCTTTTTGTATTGAGTGTGCAGTGCTGTTACTATTGCTTGATTTTTGGTGGCCAAAGCCAAAAATATTCCCTCTGTGACATTGCTTTCTGTGGATTCACACCCTTGAAGATACTCAAAAGAGCTTATCCCTCCTTCTACCATTATAGTTGCTGTATATTAAAACTCTATTTATAAAGCCAAGCATTCAAATGCCATTCCGGATGAGTCCTTAAGGGGTGAGCAATCAAAAGAAGAAAGGGAATTGGGGTACAGCTCTCCATTTATTCTGCCTTTCTGCAACAATCCAAGCTCTTTGAATAGAGAAGAAAAGCCACAGGCTCGAGGTGTATGTGACCAGGCAGACCAGAGTCTCCCAAAGGGGACATTTCTTGGGTTTTTCCTTTTTAAAGGAAAAATTAGCTTTAGAAAACCATGATATGCCCCTTATGATCTGGCCAGTGAACTCCTCTATCCAATTTCTCTTTGTCCCCATCTTTAGTCCCAGAAATTCCACACAGACACTTTGCTTTGTTTCTGAACACCACTAGTCCTCTCCTGTTTGGCGCTTGCTGGCCCCTCAGCATCCCCCGTCTCACCATCCACTCTGCCACGCCATACTTCCAGTCTTCTGACAGAACCCAACATTCTTTCCTCCCAGAAAAAAGCAAACAAACAACAAAGAAAAAATAGTTCTGTCAAGTCAACGTCAACTTCTGGCAGTTTCATTCACGTCAGAGTAGAACTGTGCTCCACGGGGTTTTCAATGGCTGATTTTTTAAAAAAGTAGATAGCCAGGACTTTCTTCCAAGGGGCCTCTGACTGAATTCAAACCTCCACCCTTTCAGTTAACAGCTAAGTACGTTAATGATTTGTATCACGCAGGGACTCATTCCTTCCAGAAAACTCCCTTAAACTTAAGTTAGGCAGAATTAAGTATTCCTTTCTCTTTGTTTCTTTAGTATCTTGAACATGCATCTATTAGAGCGATCTCACAGGTTTACTAGGCTATTTTTCAAAAGACCATAAGCAACTCGAAGACAAGAACTTTATCCTGTTCATCTTTTTTATCTTGAATAGCAGACATATAATAGGTGCTCCAAAGCATCTATTTGTTTTAAGTGGACTAGAAATGTTTCTTTTCTCTCTCTCTCCTTTTTTTTTTTGTGTTATACTTGATACCAGTATGTTTTTGTAGAAAAAGAAAAAAATGCTTGTTGATTAAATCCAATTGATAGAGCCCCTTCTTCACCTCTAAAGTTAATTCGGTGAGTTCTCCACCTGTGTTAAGATTATAGAAACAGATTTTAAAAGTAGCTCAGTATAATTTTCCAGATGATGGGTTGTCTGGGGCTGACTCTAACTTATTTATTTATCTCTTTGTATTTAAATAACATTTTTACTCCATATAAAAAGCTGTGGGCTGGGCTCAAGAATCCAACAAAGAGCCAGTTTGTATGGAGGAAGATAAAAGCTGCCAAGTGAAATAACAGAACAGTGTCCAGGCACCACAAGGGGTTAAAAAAAAAAAGTCACCATCACATAGACTTCAATTCATGACGATACTGTGTGTGTCAGAGTAAAACTGTGCTTTAGGGTCTCCAGTGGCTGATTTTTAGGAAGTAGATCACCAGGCCTTCCTTCCAAGGTGACTCTAGGTGGACTTGAACCACCAAGGTTTTGGTTAGGAGCTGAGTGCGGTAAACATTTGTACCGCCCAGGGACTCCGCATGGGGTGAGTCCTGCTGTTTCTCAGAGATGTTATCATGTCAGCATCTGTCTCCTGTACCGCCCAGTCCAGAGCAGTGAGTCTGACTACCTAAAGGGGTCTGAACTTGCTTTTGATTCAGTTTGTGCTCATTCAAATCAGTCTGTTCTCAGTCTCCTAGACACTGATCCCCTAGGGAAACTGACACAGCTTGGTAGCCATCTGATGATTATTTCTGTGACCAGAAAGCCTGGCAAGAGTCAGTTTGATCTTGGCTTCACTAACATTTTCCTGGTGTGAAAAACAAAAGGAAGGAGGTTTAATCATGCCTCCATTTACATCATACAAAATCCTCCTGGGGGTGCAATTTTCTCTTTCTCTGTCATTGAGCATCAGTTCTGTTTCTTTTTCTCCACCATGAATTAGCCCAGGAAAATGAGGATTTTCTTTTGAATCAAATACATTGAGTAGGGACTACTAAGGGTTAAGCCAATGTTTGGAGAAACTAGTTACAGGAAAAGCCAGTGTTTGGCTTTTTGCATGTTTAGAATAGTCAAGTAGGTATTTTCTGAATGCAAATCTTTGTTGTCATCGTTGAGACCAATGCTGTACCTCTGTAAAATGAGTATGGACTTTCCATAGGAAGAAGATGCTGTACCTCTGTAAAATGAGTATGGACTTTCCATGGGAAGAAGACAGTGTAAAGAAGTAGTCACTTTTGGCAGCAACTGGCAGCAGCCCCCAGAATTCCAGTCACCAAACAGAAATTAATAGAGACAGCACTGCAACAAGACAGATTCCGATGACTCAGTTATGTCCGTTCCCAGCAGCAACACCTCTTCCTCATGACACCTAGGAATAGTGATGGTTCAGTGATAGAATTCTCACCTCCTAGGAAGGAGACCTGGCTTCACTTTCTAACCAATGTACCTCAAGCACAGCCACTGCCCATCTGTCAGTAGAGGCTTGTGGGTTGCCAGGTTTCAGGCAAAATAGACTAAAATAGGCTAGGAAGAAAGGACCAGTGATCTACTCCCGAAAAACCCACCAATGAGAACCCTAGAGATAATAACAGTCCAATCCAGTTGTCCATGGGGTCACCATGAGTCAGGGGCCGGCTTGATGACAGCTAAGAACAGCAACGACTAACTCTTAGTTTAAACTCAAGTGTGTTGCTAACTAGCATTCTGCATCCTTTCCCCTGCTGCCCCAAAGTCAGGATGGTAACACAGATTTTGCCATATTAAATATTCACCTAGTAAATATACTTTTATCATGAATAATTAAAAAGAAGTGGAAGTGGAAGATAGGCTCTCAAGTGGGGGCAAGGGTCATGCCCCCAATCCTATCACACAAGTTATTTGGTAGTTAACGTCTTAAAAAATCCACATTCTGATTTCACAGATTTCTTTCCTGCTGCACATCGGCAGAGCACAGTGTATATGGAACAGATGGCCTCCATGGACACACCCCAGACTTAGTGTCGTGCCAAGCTTATGCTTCCTTCGCTTTCTTCATGAAAACAGGCATGCTGAAAATATGTTTGCGGATGGCACAGAAAAGCTGTGCACATTTTAGCCGTCATGTCAAAGCAGGAAAATTTCAGAGCCATAACAAGTAAAAACAAAAAACACTGAAAATTATTTTTTCCCTCCACTAGGCAAGAGTCATTTCCATGCCCAAACATGGCGGATTACAAATGCCTTGTGTTAAGTGCCCTCGAAGTAAAGAGGGGTGGATGTTATCCATAAGACCAAAACTCTTAGAATAGGATCAGACATCTCAGGCTATAACAAAGGGTTTTCAAATCTTGTCAGTTTCAGAAAGCAAGCCTCTGCTTCCTTGGTGAGGAAAGAAGGAACTGGAGAAGAAAAAGAGTTGGCTTATTAAATGTCACCTAGTTTTCCATTTCAGTTTCTACTCAGAAGATTATAATTTACCTCCTTTTGGCTCTAATTTTTTTTTTATCGTGTTAAGCACAATGCCAGTAGACAGTTTAAATTCATGGATTAAGTAAATATTACAATTAACAAAGCAAATATTAAAAATAAAAATAGCTATTAAAACCTTAAGTTACTATTTAGCTTGCCAAACCACATCTCCTCTGAGTCCACTAGTGGAAGACTTGCAGGTATACTGGATTATTGTGAAGTTAACAATGAGGACCTTAAAAAAAAAAAAAAAAAATTTAGACACTTACGTTCCCATCTTTCAACACACTGCAGGAAGCATCGTCCTAGACATTGTATCAACAAAGTACACAAGGCAAGTTCCTTCCAATAGGTCATTTGATACTGTAGGTGGCTAACCTATCATAATATTTAGAGTTGGGAGAGACTTTAACCAGTTGTTACCAAGGCAGCTTCCACTCATGGCAACCCCGTGTATATCAGAGTAGAACTATGTGCTCCATAGGGTTTTCAATGGCTGATGTTTTGGAAATAGATCTCCAGGCCTGTCTTATGAGTGTGGATTTGAACTTGCAACCTTTCAGTTAGCAGCTGAGTATGTTAACTGTTTGCAAATGGCCTCGGAAAAAAAGGCTGGCAATCTACTTTGGAAAAATCCACCGTTGAAAACCCTACGGGGCATGGTTATACTCTGACACACATGGGATTGCTGTGTCTCAGAATTGACTCAATGGCAACTGGAAAATAACTTAGAGGTCACTTAATTCATTTCCCACACAATGTGGGAATTTCTCCTACAGAATCACTAGCAGCGTGCAGTCCACCAGTGCCATAATACTTCCAGAGACACTCAACTCCTTACCAACTTCTATTCTTAGTGAATACAGGTTACATTTCATTAGTTCAAGAAACACCCACTCACCACCTTCTGGGGCCCAAGCTCTTTCTGAACACTGGGCACATAAAGAATGACATAATGAAGTCCCTGCCCTCAAGAAGTTTACAGCCAAGGAGATTGAAAAGCAAACAATTCCAATTCAAAGTAATGTGACAATTACTTCAGTAGAAGAAATTCCACTTTGATCATTTTCAGCCCAGCCTTTATTTTTTCTTACCTTCATCCAAGATTGTATTTAAATATTTATTAGTATTATCTGCTTATTACTATCTTCCCTACTAAGAAGTAAGCTTCGTGGAAGAAGGGATTAAAATCTCTTTTGTTCAGCCATTTTCTCCAGAGCCCAGCAGAATGTCTGGAGCATGTAACAGATATTTGTTGAAATTTAAGAAGGATACCTTAGCCAAGAGAAAGGCAAAAGGGAGGAAGATAGCTCCAAGCTGACAACCAGCACATGAAAAGGCAGGAGGTGAGAGTATGTGGCACATTAAAGACCACAAGTGTTTTAGCTTAGAAGGAACATACAGAAAGATATGAGGAGGTCAAGAGACGATCCTGGATAGGAAGCAGGACCTGGGTCATGAAGGACCTTTTATGTCATGCTAAGGAATTTGGGTTTCTTTATTACTACAGTGGGGGAACTACTGGCAGATTTCTACCAGGAGTGTGACATGATCAGATTCACGTCTTCCAGGGATTGCTCCGGCAACACTGGGTCATGGGTGGGAAAAGGGTAAGAGAGAGGCCATTGGGGTGCACGAAGGCAATAGATGCAGAAAGGAGTAGGTGCAATCAACCAGTAAGAATGATCACATGTGGGAGAGGCAAGGCTCCGTCATTGCCTCCCAGAGTTCTGACTGGGGTGATCGCTAGAGCTAAATTGTGATATAAAATGCTGTAGGAAAAGGAATTTTCTGTTTCTCGGGGAGGACGTTGTGTTGACACCCTTTTTGAATACCCAGATGATATAGATTTAAGAGTGATCAATGTTTAGATAGTAATTAAAGCTCGAGCAGGAATGACTGCCCAATAAAAGCCCATATAGAATGAGAAGGTAAGAGTGATAAAAAAACGAAGGAGAGTAAGAAGACTGCTAGCTTACAGAAGATACTAACAAGGAGCAGAATTAAGAAGGAAACCAGAATAGAGCACCACCGAGGAAATCATGTAAGGACAGAATTTCCAAAAAGAGAAAGAGAGAGCAGAGCAGTTAACTGTATCAATATGGCAGAGTGAGAAGGCAAGATCATGCTGAAAAATCTTTACCATTATATTTAAAATTTAGGTCCCAGGTGATCTTTGAAGGAGTCATTGAGTAAAAAGAGAAAAGTGGGTGCCAGAAAGCTGTCTTTTATTTCTAGATAGTGTAATATTTTCTATTTGTTATTTGGAATCAAGTTTTCCCTTCACATAGATGGTTCAGTATCAGGGGAGGAAAGAAGTGAAAATTTTATGAGTTTCAATGAAGAACTATAGTAAATATTTTATTTTGTTTCAACAAATATTTATCAAGCATCTGCTATGTGTCAAGCTGTATGCTAGGTGTTGGAGATACAAAGATGAATAAGCCATGATCCTTGCCCCTGAGGGGCTCAAAACATATTTAGAGAGACAGAAAAATACACACTTTGATATGGTAAGTACTATAGTAAAAGTAAGTATCGATGCTATGGTAACACAAAAATTAAAAAGTTTTGCCTAGACAAATCAGGAATAACATTGCAGAGAAGGGGCATTGTGAATGAGACCTTGAAGAATGGGTGTCTTAGTCATCTAGTGCTGCTATAACAGAAATACCACAAGCGGATGGCTTTAACAAAGAGAAATTATTTTCTTACAGTCTAGTAGGCTACAAGTCTTAATTCAGGGCACTGGCTCCAGGGGAAGGCTCTCTCTGTCAGCTCTGGAGGAAGGTCCTTATCATCAGTCTTCCCTTGGTCTCGGGTGATCGCAGCGCAGGAACCTCAGCTCCAAAGGACTCGCTCTGCTTCCTGCACTGCTTTCTTGGTGGTATGAAGTTCCCACTCTGTGCTAGCTTCCCTTTTCTTCTATTTCTTGAGAGATAAAAGGTGGTGCAGGTCACAGCCCAGGGAAACTCCCTTTACATTGGATCAGGGATGTGATCTGGTACAGGTGTTACAATCCCATCCTAATCCTTTTTAACATAAAATTACAGTTCCACCCTAATCCTCTCTGACATAAAATTACAATCACAAAATAGAGGGCAATCACACAATAGGGGAAATCATGGCCCAGCCAAATTGATAACAAACATTTTTTGGGGGACATAATTCAGTCCCTGACAATGGGTAAGCAAATGTAGGCATACCTCTATTTTGTGTACGGGATATGGTTCAGAAAATGAATGAACTAATGAATGGTTAAGCAATATAAGGTGTCTTCATGGCATAATCTCCATGTAGTTGCATACCAGGCATCTTATACTTCCCCTGTTGTGGAATTCTCTTTTAGTCCTTCTAGGTCCTGACAAGTTTCAAGCTATAATTTTGTTCACATGCTGTACATATAATAGCAGATCAATCCTCCCAGGCTTCAGTGATCTTTATGATAGTCTTTATAAGGCAAACATACTTCTACCTATCCCTAATTGTTTGCTGATCTTTAATCTCTGTTTCATTGACTAATAACTTGAAGGGTCACTAAATCTATAAAAGTTCATGGTACATTTTCTGGGCAATTTTGTGGCACCTCCAATACCTTCATTTATATTCATTTTGTCATCTATAAAGGGTCAAAACTCTTCATCAAAAGATAAAATAATGGAAGAAAGAGAGGCCAAGGAATACCAAGCTAGAGTTGAAAAAAAAAAAAGGCAGTTCAGCATCATTTAAATTGAGGTAATCTCTGAGTGGCTGGCTTCTTAGTGCTCGTTGGCTGAGATCATAGTCTAGTCCTTATGGTTAGATGTATCAATATGTATGATGGCTGAGCATGCAAATATGACATATTTCTGAGATAAATATCACTATAATTGATTTACGAATTATAGGTTATCAGTAAGTGTGAAATTCAGGAAACAGAAGGAAAGTAAATTTGCTGATGTATAAGCATATGGAGTCATGAAAGTATATGTATAAGGAATTCAGTGTGACTGGAGTTGCATGGGCATGGAGGGATAAGAGTGAAGACTGGATAGGCTAATACCGACATTAATTGTGAATGTCTGTGTAAGTTATACTGAAGAGCACAGACTATATTACATAGGCAAGAAGCAGCCTTCAAATTTTAAGAAGTGGCACAGTCAAGAATACTGATGGAAATATCGAGAAAGTATTGGAGGCCAGAGTAGCTGAAGGCAGAAAGACCAGTTGGGAGGCTATTGCAAAGGTCCAGATGAGAACCATGAAAGCCTGAACAAAGCAAATGACAGCAGGATAGGAAAGAGACTGGGTGTATATCACCGAATGCCCAGGAGATGAGAGTGTTTCTGTACACTAGGTATTTGCAAGTCAAAGATTTCCAGCAGTACAAGTAGGGGGAGGATCCCATCCCCATCTATAAAAAAACACCAAAGGCCTCAAGAGAGTTGACTGTAGTCATGGATCAAACCCAAAGAACTTCAACATTAGATTACAGCAACAGAGCCAATCAAGCAAGATATTGCTTCCTTCCCTCCACCCCTGACCCCCCCAGTAACCATTCATCCCTGTCGAATTCAGAGGCAGCCTAGACAGTAAGGAAGGAAGAGAGGAACCTCTGTTTGGATAAATAGATGAGCCACTAGCAGCAGAAAGCTACCTGGAGAAGGCCTTAGCAAGGGAAGAAAAGGTGCTTTCACTTTAAATAAAGTTGGGAAGTTCGTTATTGCACTGAACTGGATAGCACATTTTGCCCATTCTTTTGTTGACGGGCATTTAAATAGTTTCTATTTTTCTTACTCTTATAAATGATGCTGCTCTGAACATTTTTATACTTGTTTTCTTTTTTATGCTCAAGAACTTCTAGAGGATATATACCTAAGGGTGAAATTGCTGGATCTATTTTTTCACCTAAATTATACAAATTAATTGCATCTTTGGTTGATAATACCTGTCATCATTAGTTCATGAATGATTGCATTTGTTTTGTTAGTTTTTGCAATAATGCAATAAGCACCCACAAAGCCACTGCTCACCAGAAGTTAGTTTCTTAACAATAAATTATATGGTCCCCCTATCCAATACCAAAAGTAATTAGTAATCTGAATCCAATGTTCATTGTTCCCTTGTTTTCCTTTTATTATCACTTTATTGCATCTATAAGCATTCATAAAGATTTTTTACTTATACTGTTTAAGTTTATAAAAAGAGTTTTATGAACACTTATTTACCTTTAAATCACATCAAGCATGAAAAATAATTTGAATTGGGACATATTTTTGAACTGAATGAAAATGAAAAATAAAATTATCAAAATTTATGGGACACAGCTAAAGCAATTCTAAAAGGAAAATTTATAGCACAGTACACCTATATTGAAAACTCTGGTGGCACAGTGGTTAAGAGCTATGGCTGTAAAACAAAAGGTCAGCTGTTTGAATTCACCAGGCACTCCTTGGAAACCCTATGGGGCAGTTCCACTCTGTCCCATAGGGTTGCTATGAGTCATAATCAACTCAACAGGTTTGTTTGTTTGTTTTGGCATACCTATATTAGTAAAGAAGAAAAGTATAAAATCAGTGATCTCAGTTCTACCTTAAGAGACTAGAAAAAAAAGAGCAAATGAAACCCAAAGCAAGCTGAAGAAAGAAAATAATAAGGATCAGAGAAGAAATCTATGAAATAGAAAAGAAAAGAAAACAATAAATAAACATTAATGAAACCAAAAACTGGTTCTTTGAGAAAAGAAATGAAATTGATAAATCTTTAGCCAGGATGATCAGGAAAAAAGAAAGAAGACAAAAATGATCAGTATCAGAAATGAAGCATGGCATCACTACAGATCGTACACCTTTTTTTAACTGTGGTAAAAATACATATAACAAAATATTTGCTGCTTCAATTATTTTCATGTGTACACCTCGGTGACATTAATTACATTCACTACATTGTACAACCATCACCACTATAGATTCCACAGATTTAAAAAGATAATGAGAATGAAGCACATAGGGGCCACAGTTGTGAATACTTTTTAGACATAACCAAACATCTCGTGTGACTGGATTTCTGGGTTTGAAGGATTAGGGCCATAGACTCCTGGAACATCTCGATCAACTGGCATAATATAGTTCATAAAGTTATGTTCTATATCCTAGCTTGGTGAGTAATGTCTGGGTTCCTAAAAGCTTGTAAGTGGCCATCTAAGCTGCAATATTGGTCTCTACTCATCAGGAGCAAAAGAGAAAGAAGGAAACCAAAGACTCAAAGAAGAAACTAGTCTACAGGACAAATAGTCTGCACAAACCATGGCCTCATCTACCCTGAGACCGGTAGAACTAGATCATGCCCAGCTACCTCTACTGACTATTCTAATCAGGGCCACAACTGAATGGGAGAAAAATGTGGGACTGAACCTCAAATTCCTAAAAAAAAAAAAAAAAGAACGACTGGACCAGTTGAGACTGGAGGACTGAAACTATTGCCCTGTGATACTCTTCAAACTTTGAACTGAAACTAACTGCTGAGGTCACCTTGTAGCTAAATAAAAAGTTCACTCAAAAAAATAATGAATATCACCCATAAGTACTGTGCTCCTTAAAAAAAAATCACCTATATGAGATGAAACAGTCAACAATTACTTTACAGCAGAGATGAGAATGTAAGAGGGCAGGGAAACTAGATCAATGGAAACAGAACAACCAGAATGGAAATAATAAGAATTTTCATGCATTGTGAAGAATGTAACCAATGTCACTGAATAACTTGTGTAGAAATTGTTGAATAGGAACCTAAAATGCTCTGTAAACCTTCACCAGAAACACAATAAAATATTATTACTTTTTTTAATATTATTAAAAAAAGAATCAAAAATAAAAGTTATTATAAACAACTCTGTGCCAATGAATTCAACAACTTAGGTAAAATGGATAAAGTCCTTGAAAGACACAAACTACCTAAATTCATTCAAAAAGAAATAAATAACACAACAGCCCTATATGTACTCAAAAAAATTAAATTTGTAATTAAGCTCTTCCCACAAAAACAATATAAAACACAGACAAAATAACTGAAGATAAGTGAAATACAATTCAGTGGAAAAAGAATAATCTTTTTGGACTATAATATGGAGCCCTGGTGGCACAATGATTAAGAGATACAGCTGTTAATCAAAGGGTCAGCAGTTTGAATTTACCAGTCACTCCTTGGAAACTCTATGGGGCAGTTCTGCTCTGTCCTACAAAGTCACTATGAGTTGGAATTGACTTGTGGGCAATGAGTTTATGTACGTACATGTATATATGTGTGTGTGTGTATACATATATATATAAAAAATGTATGTATATACCTACTCCTCAGTTATTGACATGGTTAGGTTCCAAAGATCAGGTCATTGTGTGAAAAATCATTATTATGTGAAAATGGAGGATGACTTACTACATCATTACAAAACTGCCAAGTTATATCATTACGTAACTACCTAATTACATCATTACGTAGCTGTCAAACCACTGAGAATCACGGCCTAGTCAGGTTGACACATAACCTTAACCATCACAGCCAGCATTATTCTTGTCTTGCACTTTGGCATGTTACTGCCGGACATACGTTGTTAATGTGCAAAATAGTGGATAGCAGATTTTTTACTATTCTAAACGTGAAATGTCAGATAATGAGATAGTCAATAAGTGAGGAGTAGGGGTGTGTGTGTATATATACACACACATACAAACACACGCACATACACATACACATACAACAAAGCAAGGATTGTAAGGATGGTGCAAGACCAGGGAGTGTTTCATTCTATTGCATAATAGGCTCTCTCTGAGTCAGAACTGACTCAGCAGCACTGTTATGGATTGAATTATGTCCCCCAAAAATGTGTGTCAAACTGGATAGGCCACGATTCCCAGTACTGCATGATTGTCCACCATTTTGTGATCTGATGTGATTTTTGTATGTGTTGTAAATCTTACCTTTATAATGTTAGTGAGGCGGGATTAGAGGCAGTTACGTTAATGAGACAGGACTAAATCTACAAGATTAAGTTGTATATTGAGTCAATATCTTTTGAGATATAAAAGAAGGAATTGAGCAGAGAGGAGAGAGACCTCATGTCACTAAGAAAGCAGCACTGGGAGCAGATTGTATTCTTTGGATCTGGGTTCTGTGCATTGAGAAGCTCCTAGGCCAGGGGAAGATTGATGACAAGGACCTTCCCCCAGAATCAACAGACAGAGAAAGCCTTCCCTGGAAACTGGCATCTTGAATTTGAACTTCTCGCTTCCTAGACTGTGAGAGAATAAATTTCTCTTTGTTAAAGCCATCCACTTGTGAAATTTCTGTTATAGCAGCACTAGATAACTAAGACTGTCACCTAACAACACAACAACAACATATACATGCATATATACAGTAAAACCTATGAAAGATGGAACCTGTAAAGTGAAAACCTGTCAGAGAAGGAAAATTCAAATATTTTCCTCTAAAACAAGTGATAGAAAAGTGGTTAAGATTGCACCCTGCCAAAGGTGGAAAACTTGCAAGACCTGGAAAAATAATTCAGTGCCATTGAGTTCTGGCTCTCACAGGTTTCACTGTATATAACACATACATATGCAAAAGATAAAAAAATAAAAAACTTTGATCCATATCTCAGATCATATATAAAAAAAAAATGAATTATAGATCTAAATGCGAAAGCTAAAACTATAAATTTCTAGAAAAATAACAAGAAAGAAAACATTTATGACCTGAGGTTAGGCAAAGATATCTTAGATAAACACAAAATGTTCCGTAAAAAAAAAAAAAAAAACGATATTGGACTTCAAACATAAGATATGCTTTCCAAAAGATAGTTAAAAGAATGAAAAGAGAAGCCACAGTCCTGGAAAAAATATTTACAAATCTCATATCTGATAAAGCACTTGTATCCAAAATATGCTAAGAACTCTTATAATCATAAGTTATAAGTTATAACTTATAATCTCACAAGCATAAAAAAATTGGGAAAAGGTTTGGACACTACAATAAGGAAGGGATATGGATGGCAAATAAGCATATGAAAAGATATTCAACACTGTGATCATTAAGACTGTGTGTCAACTTGGCTGGGTCATGATTCTCAGTGATTTGGCAGTTATAATGCAGTTTGACAGTCCTGTGATGATGTGAACACTTTCATGATGAGATCTGCTGTGAGTAGCCCATCTATATAGAAAGGGAGTTTCCTTGGGAGTGTGGCCCACATCCAACATAGGTGGACTTTCTGCAAGGCTCAAGGGTTTTTGCTCACCCTGGTTCCTGCAGCTGGCTCCTGTTCATCTGACCGCTGGTTCTTGGGACTTGAGCTAATAGTTTACCTGCCTGTTGATCAGTTTTCTCAGCCTGTGAACCAGAGCCCTGCTCTCTTACCTGCCAGTCTTGGGTTTGCCAGTCCCTGTGGCTGCACGAATCAGGAGAAGCCTCCAGCTTGACCCAAGAACTTGGGATGTTCCAGCCTCTACAATCGCCTGAGCTATTTCCTTGATATAAATCTCTCTTATGGCACAGTGGTTAAGAGCTTGGCTGTTAACCAAATGTCAGCAGTTTGAATCCATCAGCTGCTCCTTGAAACCCTATGGGGCTGTTCTACTCTGTCCTATAGGGTCGCTATGAGTTAGAATAGACTCAGCAGCAACAGGTTTGGGTTTTTTTTAAATGTGTATATTTCTATGCTTTACTGGTTTTGCTTCTCTAGAGAACCCAGCCTAAAACAAACATCATTAGTCATTAGGAAAATGCAAATTAAAACCACAATAAAATACTGCTGCATACCTGTTCAAATGGCTAAAATTAAAAGGCTGATCATACCAAGTGCTAGTGAGATGTGGAGCAAGTAGAACTCTCAAATATTGCTGATGGGAGTGTAAAGTGGTACAATCAATTTGGAAAACAGTTTTTAAGTTTCTTATAAAATTAGGCATAAAATAATCAGTTGCTGTCAAGTGAAGTCAACTCCCACTCATGGCGATTCCATGTGTGTCAGAGTAGAACTTTGCCCCATCATGTTTTCAATGGCCGATATTTTGGAACTAGATCACCAGGCCTGTCTTCTGAGGTTCCTCTGGCTGAATTCCAACTTCCAATCTTTCTGTTAGCAGACAAGCTCTTTAAGCATTTTTGCACCAACTAGAGGCCTCCAAGCTAAAAATACACCTATAATATTCTCCAGCTATTCTCCTCCTAGATATTTATCCAAGATAAATGGAAGCATACACATCGTATACAAACATTCATAGCAGCTTTATTTGTTATAGCCAAGCACTGAAAAAAACTCAATCGTCTAGCAACAAAACAAAATTTGGTCATGCTACTCAGCAATAAAACTGAATTAATTAATGATGCTATTGTTGTTGTTGTTAGGTGCCATCGAGCTGGTTCTGACTCATAGCGACCCTATGCACAACAGAACGAAACACTGCCCAGTCCTGAGCCATCCTTACAATGGTGCTACACTATACATAATATACTATAGTATACTATACATAATGATGCCATACTATAGATGAATTTCATAATAATTATGCACAATGTAAGTAGCCAGATCATATAAAATTCTAGGAAATAAAAACTAATTCATAGTGACAAAAACCAAATCAGTGCTCACCTGAGCTGGGTGGTAGGGTAGATGGGGTAGAATAGTAGGCAGTAGGAGATTACAAAAGGGCATAAGGAAGCTTTTGGGGGGTGATGAGTATGTTAATTATCTTCATGGAATAAATGTGTATCAAAATTCTATCAAATTGTACACCTTAAACAAGTAAAATGAATTGTATATCAATTAGTGCTCAAAGCTGTCAGTCAAACAACTTCCATTATGGTGGTGTGTTTGTGCATCTATTCTTCTAGTTCTTTCAAATTTTACATTAAATATTTAAAAGTCGTACAATTAGCTGTATAAACCCCAGCGCCGTCGAGTCAATTAGTTGTATAGCTTATAATTATTATATATTCTTTTAATTTGAAATATATATCACTACATAGCATGGCTGGAGCAATGCAGTCAAGATGCATTGATAATTATGGGTGATAGGAATGCAAAAGTTGGACACAAAGAAGAAGGATCAGTAGTTGCAAACTATGGCCTTGGTGATAGAAATGAAGCCAGAGATCACATGATACAATTTTGAAAAACCAATGATTTCTTCATCAAAAATATCTTTTTTCAACAACATAAATGGTGAACTATACATGTGGACCTAGCCAAATGGAATACACAAGAATCAAATCAACTACATCTGTGGAAAGAGACAATAGAGAAGCTCAAGATCATCAGTCAGAACAAGGCCAAGGGCTGACTGTAGAACAGACCATCAATTGCTTACATGCAAGTTCAAGTTGAAGCTGAGAAAATCAGAGCAAGTTAACAAGAGCCAAAATATGACCTTGAGTATATCCCACCTGAATTTAGAGACCATCTCAAGAATAGATTTGATGCATTGAATTCTAAAGACCAAAAACCAGATGAGTTGTAGAAGGACACCAAGGACATCATACATGATGAAAGCAAGAGGTCATTAAAAAGACAAGAAAGAAAGAAAATACCAAAATGGATGTCAGAAGAGACTCTAAAACTTTTTCTTGAAAGTAGAGTAGCTAAAGCAAAAGGAAGAAATGATGAAGTAAGAGAGGCAAACAGAAGATTTCAAAAGGCAGCTCAAGAAGACAAAGTAAAATATTATAATGAAATGTGTACAGACCTGGAGTTAGAAAATCAAAAGGAGAGAACATACTCAGCATTTCTCAAGCTGAAAGAATATAAGAAAAAATTCAAGTCATGAGTCACAAGATTGAAGGATTCTACAGGGAAAATATTGAACGACGCAGGAAGCACCAAAAGAATATATAAGGAATACACAGACACTGTACCAAAAAGAATTGGTTGACATTCAACCATTTCAGGAGGTAGCATATGATCAAGAACCGATGGTACTGAAAGAAGTCCAGGCTGCATTGAAGGCATTGATGAAAAACAAAGCTCCAGGAATTGATAGTATACCCATCGAGATGTTTCAAGGAACAGATGTAGCACTAGAGGAGCTCACACAACTATGTCAAAAGATTAGGAGGACAGCTTCCTGGACAACCAACTGGAAGAGATCCATATTTGTGCCCATTCCAAAGAAAGCTGATCCAACAGAATGCAGAAATTATTGAACAATATTGCTAATATCACACGCAAGTAAAATTATGCTGAAAATCATTCAAAAGTGCTTGCAGCAGTGCATTGACAGGGAACTGCCAGAAATTCAAGTTCAATTAAGAAGAGCATGTGGAATGAGGGTTATCATTGCTGATGTCAGATGGATCTTGGCTGAAAGCAGAGAATACCAGAAAGATGTTTACCTGTGTTTTATTGACTATGCTAAGGCATTCGACTGTGTAGATCATAATAAATTACGGATGGCATTGTGAAGAATGGAAATTCCAGAACACTTAATTGTGCTCATATGGAACCTGTACATGGACAAACCCTGTTCATTTGAGCAGAACAAGGCATGCTGGTTGGTTTAAAGTCAGGAAAGGTGTGTCTCAGGGTTGGATTCTTTCACCATACTTATTCAATCTGAATGCTGAGCAAACAATCTGAGAAGCTGGATGATATGAAGAACACAGCATCAGGACTGGAAGAAGAGTCGTAAACAACCTGCGTTATGCAGATAACACAACCTTGCTTGCTGAAAGTGAAGAGGACTGGAAGCACTTATTGATGAATAGCAAAGATTACAACCTTTAGTATGGCAACATAAGGAAAGCAAAAATCCTCACAGCTGGATCAATGAGCAGAATCATGATAAAGACTGAAGTCAAAGATTTCATTTTACTTGGATCCCCACAATCAACACTGATGGAAGCAGCAATCAAGAAATCAAATGACATATTGCATTGGGCAAATATGCTACAAAAGGCATTTTTCAAGTGTTGAAAAGATTTCACTTTGAGGACTAAGGTGTGCCTGACCCAACAATTGCCTTATATGCATGCAAAAGCTGGACAATGAATAAGGAAGACCTAAAAAAAAAAAAATTTTTTTTAAGAATTAATGCCCTTGAATTATGGTATTGGCAAAGAATATTGAGTATGTCACAGACTTCCAGAAGAGCAAACAAATCTGTCTTGGAAGAGGATAACCAGAATGTTCCTTGGAAGTGAGGACGGTGAGACTTTGTCTTACATACTTTGGACATGTTATCAGGAAGACGACTCTCTGGAGGACACCATGCTTGGTAAAGTAGAAGGTCAGTGAAAAAGAGGAAGACCCTCAATGAGATATATTGACATGGCAGCTGCAACACTGGGCTCAGGCATAACAATTATGAGGATGGCACAGGACTGGGCAGTGTTTCATTCTGTTGTTCTTAGGTTTGCTATGAGTTAGAACCAACTCATCGGCACTTAACAACAACAGTAGTGGTCCTCTTAGACCCATACCCACTTTCTTCCAGAGTCTTTAGCTTGCTTTAGGGCTGCCCAGAATAAATAATACATTTCCCAGCCTCTTTTAAATGTAAATGTAAAGTGTAGCCATTCTGGCTAATAACTTCCCCTTTTGTCTTTAAATAATGAGGTGTTCTCATTTCCCACTTGCTAACATATTGCTGGGGTTCTTGGGTTGTGCAAATGATTAATGTGCTCAGTTGCTAACTGAGAGGCTGGAGATTTGAGTCCCAAAGATGCCTTGGAAGAAAGGTCTGGCAATCTACTTCTGAAAAATCAGCCACTGAAAACCCTGCAGAGCACAGTTCTACTCTGGCACACACGGGGTTGCCATGAGTTGAAATCGACTAGAAGGCAACTGATTTAACATACTGCTGCTTGAAATGTTGATTGGTGCCAAATAGGTTTTGTCCATATTGTGGAGAGCAATGAGATTGGAGGAACTTGGATCTTTGTACATTCTTGTGGAACAAAGTTGACATATCAGCCCTGGATATCCCACCTTCAGATTGTTATAAGAAGTGTTACAAAGAATATATTTCTATATTGTTCATATCACTGTGATTTTGAGTCTCTGTTTTCTTGCCAAACCTATATCCTAACTATTATAGAATTTTGATAACTATACTGAGGTACTTCCCATAGTAAACCCTAAAAATATGGTGATCAAGAAGTTTCAGAGAGCAGGTGTCTGGGAAGATGATGATTCTTTAGCTGTAGAAACGCACGCACACACACATAAAAAAAAACATACCTTTAAACTTTAGCCTGTGGTACCTTAGAAGGCAGACCATATCCTCAAGGTTGTAGCAAGGGAGATGTAGGGAAAATTCAAAATATTGGTGTGTATTGGCTACTTGCTGTCACTTTCAGCAAAACTCTGTGAAAGAGAAATAAATTCAAGCTAGATCTATCCAGTCTGTAAGTGGGCATGGGGAAGGAAAAAAGGTGGGGAGCGTGGAAATGGTCTACAGTCTAACTGGACTTGGATCAGGTTATTTGGAGCCTTGCAAAGCTGTAAAAGTCAAATACTTTTCATTCTCCAGATGTATGCTGTTACTAGTGATAGCATCAAAGCTAACATGCACATTGCTTAAACATTAATTTTCAATTTATCTAATATTTGAGGCAAGTACTGGTTATAGTAACAAAAAGGTATTTACATAAAATCGAAGAATCCGAAGTAACCTTATAAGGAGTGAGGTCAAGATGGCAGAATAGTCATATGCTTTGTATCACCCCTCTTACAACAAAGACCTGAAAAAACAAGTGAGTGAAATATATACATGACAAACTAGTAACCCTAATCATCAAAGACGAAGCTGAAGAATTGGATTGAGCAGCAGGTGGAGGGAGAGAAAATTCAAAAACAATGGAAACAGGATATGGATAGTGGGATTGCTGGTGTTACTAGCTAAATCTGCACAGCATACAGGGGCTGAAGCAAGCAGCAACATCCAGAGCCCAAACCCACCCCATCTGGTGTAGCCAAGCAGCAGCGAATCTGCACATACCTCAGAGCCTAACAGGAGTGACATCAGACCTGAGAAAGTTAAGTGCAATCTCTCAACCCACTGCATGCCCTTTCCCCAACCAGAGACCATGGCCAAGGAGCACTTCCTTCCCTTACCCATCCCCATCCCCACTCGTACACTAGTCCCACAGCATTCAGCAACACCATGCCCCCTAAGCAGGGAACTCAAGGCTGGGTCTGGAGGCACCAGCTCTTTCCCCAACTACTGGTGTAGCAGGTCCGTGGATTTGCAGCAGCCTTCATTCCCACCCTTCACTCCCACCCCAGTGCCTTGTGGGCCAATCCAAACACTCATGTCCTTATTAAGACAACACAATCAGGGTATCCACCTGAAGCCAATTTTCACCCATAGCAGCCAAGTGGGAGCTGCAGATTTGTGACATATAACACTGCCTCATCCCCTAAGAAAGGGCCTTACCAACACACACTGGGGGCCTGAGGACCAGCATTCCACCCTCTTCATCTAGTGACCCACAACTAGGGCCTAAGAATTTGTGGTGCCTCCCAATCTCTCCAGTCAATTGCACCACCCAAGGACAAACTGCAATACCCTCCACCTCAACTATGCAGTCTAGCGAAGAGGAATGTGCCCTCATCCATGCACCCGGGGGCAGCCAACAGCCCCCCTGCCTTGCCCCTCTCATTGCTCCGCATTGCAACGAGAGACCTGTGCCTGCTCCGAACACCCGCACACAGCCTTGACCACCTAGGACTAGAGGTGAGAGTCTCTGTGCCACACACTTGGTGACTAATGACTCAGGCACCAGCAACCTGAACACCTGCACCCCCGCAAGAATAATGAACAGACTCCCAGGCTCGCACTCATAGTAGTTGCTCTGACCACCTGGAGAGAGGAGGTGAGAGTTTGTTGAAACCAACGATCAGAGCAATACGCACACCTAGCCTACTTGAACATATCAAAATGAAACAAAACAAAAATACGATAAATAAATATAATAACTTATTGGTCCTCAGAGAAAACAGTCGGTATCAAATCACATAAAAAAGCAGGACAAGATGGCTCCAGCAGCAACCAAAATAAAGAACCAGAAAACCTTCCAGAAGAAGATAAGGCAATGGAACTACCTGATAAAGAATTCAAGAGACTAGTATACAAAGCTCTATGAGAGATCAGGAAGGAGGTCAGACAAAACACAGAACAAACCAAGGAAGAGACAAAGCAATAGAAGAATTCAGGAAAGCAAAACAAGAACAAAACAACAGAATAAACAAGCTGTTATAGGAACCATATGGAGACAGCAACTAGAAATCCAAAAGATTAACAATAAAGTTTCAGAATTAGACAACTCAATAGAAGGTCATAGGAGCAGAATTGAGATAATGGAAGTGAGAATGAAGATAAACCCCTTGACACCAACTTGTTTGAGGAAAAATCAGAAAAAATAATGAAAAAAAAATGCAGAAACTCTAGGAATTATGTGGGATACTATCAAGAGGAAAAAGCTACGAGTGATCAGAGTACCAGAACCAGGTGGGAATATTGGAAAACACAGAGATAATTGTTGAAGATTTGCTGACAGAAAACCTTCCCTAATATCATGGAAAATGAGAAGATATCTATACAGGAAGCTCAACGAGCCCCATACAGGATAGACCCCAAAAGAAAGTCACCAAGACATATCATAATCAAACTTACCAAAACCAAAGACAGAGTGGCTAGGGATGAGTGAAAAGTCACCTACAAAGGAGAACCAATAAGACTAGGATTATTTAGCAGATTACTCAGCAGAAATCAAGCAGGCAAGAGGACTATGGGACGATATATACAAAGCCTTGAAGGAAAAAATTGCCAGCCAAGAATTACAATCACAACTAACAATGCACAAACACCATCAAAGAAACTAGATAACTGGAAGTTCCTAAAAATTAAACACTTACGCAAATCAAAAGATTTCACCAAAAAAGCAAAAAAAGAGCCTACAGGCTAAAAAAAACTTTTGACTATGACATACCCAACAAAGGTCTAATCTCTAAAATCTACAAGATACTGCAACACCTCCACAACAAAAAGACAAATAACCCAATTAAAAATGGGCAAAGGATATGAAGAGTCACTTCACCAAAGAAGACATTCAGGTGACTAACAGACACATGAAGAAATGCTCATCATCATTAGCCACTTTTTTTTTTTTTTTTACTAGATAAATACAAATCAAAACTACATTGAGATACCATCTCACTCCCACAATACTGGCACTAATCCAAAAAACACAAAATAACAAATGTTGGAGAGGTTGCAAGGAGATTGGAACTCTCATGTACTGCTGGTGGGAAAGTAAAATGGTACAACCACTTTGAAAAACAATATGGTGCTTCCTTAAAAAGTTAGAAATAGAAATACTATATGACTCAGCAATCTTACTGCTAGAAATATGCCCTAGAGAAATAAAAGCCATCACACGAATAGACATATGCACACCCCTGTTCATTGCAGCACTGTTCAGAATAGCAAAAAGAAGGAAAAAACCTAAATTCCATAAACAGATGAAGGGATAAACAAATTGTGGTACATACACACAGCAGAATACTATGCAGTGATAAACAATAACAATAAATCTATGAAACATCTCACAACATGGATGAATTTGGAGGGCATTGTGCTGAGTGAAATAAGCGAGTCACAAAAAGATAAATATTGTGTAAGACCACTATTATAAAAACTCAAGAAAACGTTTACACACAGAAAAAAGCATTCTTCGATGATTATGAGGATGGGGAGGTGAGGGAGGGGGAATCACTAGACAGTAGACAAAGGTCAACTTTGTTGAAGGGAAGAGCAACACACAATATAGGGGAAGTCAGCACAACTGGACCAATGCAAAGCACAGATGTTTCCTAGACACGTCCAAACACTTTGAGGGACCTAGTAGCTGGGGCTGAGGCTTGGGACCCATAGTCTTGGGGGACATCTAGGTCAATTGGCAAACCATAGTTCATAAAGAAAATGTTCTACATCCCACTTTGGTGAGTAGCATCTGGAGTCTTAAATCTTGTGAGGAGCCATCTAAGATACATGTATTGGTCCCATCCCATCTGGAACAAAGCAGGATGAAGAAAGAAAAAAAAAAAATACAAGGAAAATATTAGCCCAAATGACTAATGAATCAGCACCTCCACTGGCCTGAGACCAGACTAGATGGTGCCCAGCTAC
This sequence comes from Elephas maximus indicus, assembly GCF_024166365.1. Classification (NCBI taxonomy): domain Eukaryota; kingdom Metazoa; phylum Chordata; class Mammalia; order Proboscidea; family Elephantidae; genus Elephas; species Elephas maximus. The sequence continues at coordinate 145,081,084 of NC_064821.1, forward strand.
CACCAAGGACCGCTCTGACAGAGACCACAACAGAGAGTACCGGACGGAATAGGAAAAAAATGTAGAATAGAATTGAAATTCACATAAAAGGACCAGACTTGATGGTCTGACAGAGACTGGAGGAACCCTCAAAACTATGGCCCCGAACACTCTGCTAACCAAGAACTGAAGCCATTCCTGGAGCCCACCTGTCAGACAAAGATTAGACAGGCCTATAAAACAAAAATAACACATGTGAGGAACATGTTTCTTAGTTCAATCAATATGCGAGACCAAATGGGCGACTCCTGTCCGAAAGCAAGATGAGAAGGCAGGAAGGGACAGGAACTGGACAAAGGAACACAGGGAACCCAGGATGGAAAGGGAAAGCATGCTGTCAATTTTGCAGATTGCAATCAATGTCACAAAACAATATGCGTATACATTTTTGAATGAGAAATTAATTTGAGTTGTAAACTTTTCAAGTAAAGCATTAAAAAAAAAAAAAAAGAACCTTACAAAGAGCACCTAGGATATCTTCACACTTTCTATATAAAGGGAAAAATTAAAAATAAATAATATTGTACAGTAATTCCTTTGGTAGTTTTTCATGTAGTGTTAATTTATTTAACATTTTATTTTCACCAGAGAGATTGCTTTATTGACTCATTGTCCTGGGAGCCCAGAAGTATAAATTGTAACATTTCACAATACCTAAACTCTGATGAAATTATTAAAGTGTCATAACAAGTCAAGTAGAAAAATCATAGTGAGACTATTAATGATTGAATAGTTCTAGTTCATGTGGGAATGCTAATTCCACTGAAGTAGAGAAGTTATAGTTATTATTATGAGGAACATATAAGAAGAGAACTGGAAAATGTGAAATTCACATTAAAAGTATGATATAAAGTACAATTATTATAAATTGACATTGAGTCATGCAGTATAATTCAAGCTTGCTTTTCTAGGGAACTATTACCTTGTGAGCCTGAACACTTACATAGGTATTTGTCCCTCAAGAAAAGTATTTACTCTGCACTACTATTTTGATTAATCTTACTGATACATGGTTACTCCATGGTGTAGGAAGCACTGTAGATGTTCTCCTAGATCCCCTTTGATCCCTTTTACCATTTTCAGGAGCCTCTCTCCTGCCTTTCATATATTTTTCCTTCCTTCCTTCCTTCCAAAGGCCAGCGCCCTCCTGAAAGGAATTCCCCAGCTACTGGAGCAGTTGGCCCACAGGCACAGAAAGCAGGAAGTGCTAGGAGTTTATGACTTTTGAGGAGATTCTTAGCCAAGGACCAAACTGTGAGGGCCAATGGAAGATCAGCTCCCTTGTATGGTAATGGGACCACTCAATCTCATACACCAGGGACCTCCTGGGGTACGAGATGAGGCTGAAACAACTCCCCACAGTGCTTGTCCTGAAATTGCCTTCCTGTCACTACTTCTTCTTCTCTGTACTTCTAACCCCCTCTCCCCACACTATCAGTTTCTCCTAGGAGGACGTCCTCAATAAATCACTTGCACGAGAATCCTCCTATCAAGGATGGCTTCCCATGAATGCGACGTGAGAAAAAAGGGCTTATAGATGGACACCCTTTGTACAACAACAAAAATGTGAATTTTAAGGGTAGGATTAGAGCAATGGGGTTATGTTAGTTCTAAAAATAAAATAATATTGTAAATTTAAGTTGTTAATCCAAGAAGAACTAGTGAATAGGAAAATTAGTTGAAATAATATTAGAGCACTTTGAGGAAAAGTTATTACAGGACTGAGTGAAAAAGTTTCAGCAGAAACGCTGGTGGTGCAGTGGTTAATCACTTGGTGGCTAACCAAAAGGTCTGTGGTTGGAAGCCACCAGCCGCTCCATGGGAGAAAGATGTGGCACTCTGCTTCTGTAAAGGTTACAGCCTTGGAAACCCTATGGGGCAGTTCTACTCTGTCCTATAGAGTTGCTATGAATCGGAATGGACTCCACAGCAATGGGGTTGGAAGAGTAGTCCTTAAGTAAACAGACACTTCCTGTGTAAAGTAACTAAAAGTTTTGGGTGACAAAGTAGTAACTTAAAAAATTTATATTTTAAATGGTAGCATAGATGTGGCATGCTGGTAGCATACAGTACTAGACTATACCAGTTGCCACTGAGTTGATTAGATGCAGCTGTTAGTGTTGTGCCTCTGAAAGTAGGACATGATAGTCAAGAACCTCTAAAGCAGAGTTTCTCAACCACTAGACAATATAGACATTTTGGCCTCGATAATTCTTTGTTGCACCCCTGATTTCTACCTATTAGATGCGACTAGCAATCACCCTAATTCCCATCCCAGTCATAAAATGTTGCCAGGCCTTGCCAAATGTCCCCTGGGAGAAAAATCACCCCCAATTGAGAACGACTGCTCTAAAGATCAACTCATTTATGAAGAAGAGTCCAGGGAATATATTCAAAGTAAGAATATGAACTTACCAGCTTTGTCTTGATTTCTAGTACCTTTTAAATATATGAGTCATTTGTGTTTTAGAAAATCTTATTGTACATAAAGGTATAATAATTTTGAACCTTTATTGACTCACAAGACTGGATTGTCTCTTTGAGAAATCTCATCCTATTCAACGGCAAGGTTACTTCACACAGAATTACAGAATTAATCATATAAAGACAATTATATTTTTTCAAATGGAACTATTATCAATATACATTTAAGTTCTAGTCATAAAAATATAAACATTTGTCTATCAGTTGCCAGTTACTTAAATGGACAAAATTTTTAGCAAACAATCTTTTCAGCAAAAAAAAAATAAGCTAGACAGAAATGTGTTCTTCATACCTATTTATAGAACATGGTACATGAACAATTTCTTTTGTAATTAGGATCAGCAGATTGATCAGATTTTCTGGTAGTAGGGAGGGGAAGAGGTTACCAAAGTCACAGTTACCTGGCACTGGTAGGAAAGGAAAATATGGGCTGGAAGATATTCCAGTTAGTTGGTTTACATCCAAAAAATTTACACTATTGAATCAAAGCCAACCCAAATAATAAGACAGTATAAAATTGGATCAGTGCATGGCTTCATCTGGGTTCTCTAGAGGAGCAATGCCAGTGAAACATATATATAAAAATATAGAGAGAAAGATTTACTTCCAGGAAATATCTCACACAATATGGGAGCCATCAAGTGCCAAATCTGTGGGTCAGGTAGCAGGTAGGAGACTTCTGTTGGCTTATGTTCCAGGAACTGGAGGTCAGGTGACTAGAAGAATGCAGGGTAGAGAGAGAGAGGGAAGGAGAGAGGGAAAGAGAGCTTTGCCAGAACATCCATTTATGTACTGGAGGCAGGACATGCCCCCTGGGAAACTCCCCTTTCAACTGACTGGCTGCTCACATCAGATCACAAAAAGGAAAGTGATCATATTTATCACATTATGGAAAAGTACCTAGTACAGTGTCTGCCAAACCACTGAGAATCATAACCTAAGCTGACACGCCATTAAACCACTACAGTGTGCCAAGTAACGTTTTCCCATTCAGTGATTTATCAGGAACTTGAATAAAGCCTAGAAAGCATACTTATCAAGTTTGTAGCTGACATAGTTTAAACAAACTTTGATGCATTAAATAACAGGAACAAACATTCTAAAAATCTGGAAAATACGTGTCTAAATTAACAAAATGAAAAGACAGGAATAAACGGACAATTCGACATATTAGCTTCAAAATGAAAGCAACTGGCCTTTTTCATGTTTTCCTGCACTCAGTCAATGGTAGGACTCATCCATACAATTCCTGCATTATCCAGTTAATCACCAGGTTCTCTGGAATCCATGACCTAGACTCCTCAGGTGGTATCAATGCTTGAATTCCGACCTCATTATTTCTGCATGGTGCAATAGGTTCCTAACTCATTTCTTCTTCTAACTGTGCCTTCTTTGAATTCATCCGAGTATGGAAGCCAGCTCTCTCCAAAGCATGCGTTGGAACACCTCTGTTTCTTGCTGAAAATTCAGATATGGTCCCCTCCTGCCTACAGGATAACCCTATACCAACTGCCTCTTCCTCTCCAAGCCTTCCCATCGCTTGTGTATCACTCTTTACTTTTTATTAATTTCAAATTACTGGTAGTTTTGCTATACTAATGTCTTGCTATTTCTTGCCTCCATGAGTTCACTTAGGTTGTTCTCTGTCTGCAATGTCTTTCCCAACTCTATTCATGAGGCTAAACCTTTTTCATCCATCATCTTTCAGCTCTGACATGATTTCCTTCAGAAGGTCTATCCTTAATCCTTAGGTTTAGGCTAATACATTGTGTGATGAAGAATCCAGTAGATATATTTGAAGTCAGAGCATGAACTTATGAGATTTGATTTGATTTCCGCTACCACGGCAGCCTGCACATGGTGCTGAGGGAAGAAAGACAAACATTCTCTTCTTTTCCCCATGCCCCTTCGTCAGTTTTCCCCATGCCTGAGTCAGAGTCAAGGTCAAGCCTATTTATTTTTCATTATGCCTAGTGGGTGCAGTTTTAAGCGTGCTGATGAGGCATGTTAAACTTGGTGTCCAAGTATTTGCTATTGGTTATTCTTCTTTAACTCTCTTCTTCCTGGAAACCTAGAGAGAGGAAGTTTATCCCAGAGTCTGCACCCTCACAGGAAAATCCCATCCATCTCTCTTTCTCCACGCTATCATTTCCAAAAGTCTAGAGACATGAGGAGGGACTAGTGACCTGCGTCTTCCTGGCTGAGGTCCCAAGCCATCTTTCTCGTCAAGATGCTCCCTCACTCCCCTGACTGTTCTTCCCATATGAATGAAATAAGAAAATCTTCACCACTTTATTTCCTCTCCAATTCCTGGCCCAGTGAAAATGAAGTTTCCATGTGAAATGCATAACACCAGCTGCCAATTCACTCAATGTTTACTCCAACAGCTCTGCCATGCTCATCTGATTATCCCCATTTCACAGACAAGAAAACTAAAGCTGTGAAGTTGTGATTTTCCAGCTGGCACAGCTCATGAGTAGCAGAGCTGGGGTCTCAACTATGGCCCACTTAATCCCAAAGTCTGGACTCTTTCTGATACAACACACTATCTTCCTGGCTCCCAGAATGTCCTCAAACATCTTTTATTAAATTCAAGATTATATCAACAGAGATCAGATGCATTATTCTTCCTAAACTTTTTGATCATAAATAAAACTTGTATTTTAAATAAAATAGCTTTGATCACAAATAAAATAACTTTGAAAATAACAGATCACAAGATCTTCACAAGATCTTGAGAGGTATATATATATATATATATAAATGGTCTCGAGAATGAATTAATTACTATTTGAATTTTAATTCATATGCTTTAGTGTATTTTTTGACAAAACCAATGTAGTATATTAAAGTAATTTAATCATTTTTGTTTTATAAGTATAGAAAGAACAAGAAAAGTGAAATAAATAAGGTAAACTACATTTGATTTCACAAATATTATAAAATCTCAGCACTTAAAAATATGAACAGTGCCTTTAAGTTCCTCCTTCGTCCCACGTATCTCCTTAAACTTAGGAACAAGGTCACTGAATCAGGTTGTCATATCAGGTGCAACACCAATCTCATTCCTATACCTTGTTTTCTCTGCAAAATGCTGTGGAAATCCAGTCTCCCACAATTTTCCTGCAGCGAGAAGAAAAATGTAAACTGCATGTTTTCCATATTCTATAATCCTTAAGTTATAATACTCCAAGTACCTTTAATTGTTTCATCTTGGGCAGCTCATTTCCTTTTTACTCTAGAATCCAAAATCTACCATAATAGCCAAACATATTGCTTACTTGATTCAGACAGCTTAAAAACCACAAGGTTCTGCTTTAAAATTAATGTCTTTAAAAATAAATATTTAATAATATCACAAATGCATCTTGAAAGTATGACACGTTGTATGACATGGATTAGCAATCATCAAATGACAAAAAGCACCATCGCAGCATTCACATCAACAAGCACTGCTACGTCAGGTCTCGTGCAAATAACCTGCAACCTTGTCATATATGAAATGCCATTTCTTAAAAGGTAAATGAATGCATAATAATAAGAACAATTGTATGGAAATGTATATGTGTATATAAGTCTTAAAAAAATGTATTGCCAGCATAGACTTTTTTTTTCTTGGAACACCACTAATATTTTCTTGAGAAAAGCTGAGTTACTGGTTTGAGAAATAGTAGCTATGTTAATAGGTCAGATCACTCAATACCCTCTGAATCCCTGACTGGGAAATCAGTCAAAGAGTTGAAAATTATTTCTACAAACGAGAGACATAAAGAAGCAAACTTAAAATAAAGCAAACAGAAACAGAGAATTTAGAATTTCAATGACTTTATCACAGGTTCTCTGTCTTTCTGTTTCTCTCACTTTTGTTCTCACTCCTGCTCTTGCTCTCTAGATTTGCCCATGCACACACACACACACACACACACACACAGAGTCACACATATGATGCTATAATCTATTTAGATCCCTGTTATAAATTGAATTGTGTCTCTAGAAAAACAGTTTGAGATTCTAACCATTGTACCTGTGGATGTGGTCCCATTTGGGAGTAGAGTTTTCTTTGTTATGTTAATAAGCCCCATCAGAGTAGGGTGTGTTCTAAACCTAATCACTTCTGACTTATAAAAAGATTAGCATAGAAGCAGAGCAAGAAAGGTCAAATGGGGAGAAGATAGATGATACGTGAAGATCACCAAGGAACCAAGAAACAGCAGGGCTACAGAAGCTGCGACAAGGATTCTACCCAAGAGCTGACAGAGAGCCTTCCCCTAGAGCTAGTGTCCTGAATTCAGACTTCTAGCCTCCTACACTGTGAGAAAATAAATTTCTGTTCTTTAAAGTCACCCACCAGTGATATTTTTGTGACAGCAGCACTAGGAAACCAAGACAACCCCCAGTTTAGGTCTTAATGAGACAGACAGCAGCTTCAGCTGTGGTGGTGGTTTGTTTGGAATGTTCCATGGGAAAGCCCATTCTTCAGGTTTGGGATCATGAGGAGAAAGCCTGCCCAAGCCTTCATCAATCAGCCTGAATCCCCTAGAATGGTCTTCATTTTGAGGTGAAGGTCCATTTTATCTCTGCTGTTCAGGGCCTATTTGCTTTCTGTGGGGAATAGAATCCTTTTGCCTTCTAAGATCCTTGATTCTAGTTAAACCCAAACCAAACCCATTGCTGGTCGATGCTGACTCATAGAGACCCTATAGGACAAAATAGATCTGACCCATAGCGTTTCCAAGGCTGTAATCTTTATGGAAGCAGACTGCCAGTCTATGTCAACCTTCAGTGCTTCCTTTCACTCTCTTCGTGATTTAACTTTGAATGTGAATTTTCTGTTTTCCAGATAAACCATACTTTAATCAACAGTTTCTGTTGCATTGTGTAGTAGTGACCAGTCAAACTTGCTCTTACAGTTTACCACTGCATTACAATAATACAGTTGCTCTCTAGTCCATTCTGGCTCATGATGCCTCCACGTGTGTCAGAGTAGAACTGTGCTTCATATGGTTTTCAATGGCTGATTTTTTGGAAGTAGATAGGCCTCTTTTCTGAGGTGCACCTGGGTGGACTCAAACTTTCAACCTTTCGGTTAGCAGCCGAGAACGTTAACCATTTTCACTACTCCGGGACTGCGTATTAAAATTTGTTGTTGCTATGTTATTGTTGTTGTTAGGTGCTGTTGAGTCGGTTCAGACTCATCGCGACCCTGTGTACCACTGCACAGTCCTGTGCCATCCTTATAATCATTGTTATGTGTGAGCCCATTGTTGCAGCCACTGTGTGAATTCATCTTGTTGAGGGTCGTCTTCTTTTCCACTGACCCTCTACTTTACCAACCATGACGTCCTTCTCCAGGGACTGATCCTTCCTGACAACACGTCCAAAGTATGTAAGACGGAGTCTCGTCATCCTTGCTTCTAAGAAGCGTTCTGGTTGTACTTCTTCCAAGATAAATTTGTTCATTCTTTTGGCAGTCCATGGTATACTCAATATTCTTCGCCAACATCGCAATTCAAAGGCGTCAGTTCTTCTTTGGTCTTCCTTATTCATTGTCCAGTTTTCACACGCATAGGATGCCATTGAAAATACCATGGCTTGGTTCAGGTGCACCTTAGTCTTCAAGCTGATATCTTTGCTTTTCAACGCTTTAAAGAGGTCCTTTGCAGCAGATTTGCCCAATGCAATAAGTCTTTTGATTTCTTGACTGCTGCTTTCATGACTGTTGATTAGGTGCTGTCAAGTCAGTTCCAACTCATAGTGACCCTATGTACGACAGAATGAAACACTGCCCAGTCCTATTCCATCCTCACAATCATTGCTATGTTTGAGCCCATTGCTGCAGCCACTGTGTCGATCCATCTATCAAATTGTTTTTCATCAGTGGAGACCTTGTTTACAGATACCCTAAACAGAATCTAAGATTTTCCCAATGTTGAATTTGTAGCCAGTAGGATGAAGTTCTTGAGCTAAATTTATCCCATGGCAAAGAAGAGTAAAAGCAGAAAACTTTCAAAGTTCTGCTTAACATTCTAGACTTTTATACTATTGAATTTAGTAACATAGGAAATACATCTTGTGTCTGAATGAATTAAAAAGCTGAAGCCATTCCAAATTGTTTTGAGCCATGTTTTCACAATGTTAATTTATTTGAGCTGTTCAGACCTCATCACAGATCACATCCATCATAATAATGGTAATACTTTTAGATCTAGAACACAATTTGTCATTTAAAAGAAATGCACAGAATGCTGTATTTAAGACACCTTATTTAAATTACAACAAATCTCTAAAGCAAATATCACCTGCCCTGGAGCTACATTTCTTAATTCTGTATTAAAATGCATCCTTTCCTCACCATTCTAATGAGCATACCCACCCACTTGCCGTGAAATCATTATTAAATATTGATCAGAACCCGAGCTTCATCCAAAGGTATAGTATGTAGTTAATCATAGCTTCAAAGAGAAGCTTTTGTATTTTAAACACATCTTGCAACTTTCTAAGGCAAATCATGCAAAGATTAGGCATTAAATTTTAAACTACGCTGTTAGCAAAATGAGGCACATTTAAGTATGACTTGTCCTATCACATGAGAAAATAGCACTATCCCAAGAAAGTACAAAAATTAGTACAGGGATAAGAATTTTTCTTCTTTAAATCAAAAGAAAATCCTAAAACATTGGAGGTAAATTTTTTTTATCTTTTTTCTGCTACCTCTTATTTTTATCTCTCTGTGTATGGCCTTCTGTACTATCAGTTAATGAATAAATCACTCTTCTATTGGTCTGATTATAAAATTTGTTTTCATTGTTAAAAGAATAAAACATTTCCAAGATTTGCTTATCGTGACTTCAAATTAGTGCTAACAGGAACAGAGAGAGGGAATAAAGTAGCATGTGGTGGCTGTGTGGAAGCTTCTTGTACTGATCTCTACTCCCTAACCACCCCCCCCCCCCTTTATAAATTAGGGGCATTGATGACTGTGGTAGGATTTGTGCTCATTCAGGAGACCTGGGATTGATTCCCCACCAACGCACCTCATGCGTAGCCACCACCCTCTGTCAATGGAGGTTTGCGTGTTGCTGTGATGCTGAACAGGTTTCAGAGAAGATGGGAAGATGCTGGGAGATGAGGCTGAAAAGCAACAGAAACTAGATCCTAAAGGAGCCTAAGTAATTTGCTTATTTTACTGGGACCCCATTCCCCAAAGAATCTGAAGCATGAAAGTTATGAGACTGGTTTTGGATGTTAACGGTGGAGAAAATTAGGCTTAATGACATATGTGAATATTTGTCAAATGTATGAGTTTAAAGCTATGTTATATAAATAATAATGTGATAAAACTGCCCCAAAAGCTGATGGGGCCTGACTACTGCAATGAATATAGCATGTCCAGGTGAATAGAGGTGAGAGCTGCACTCAACCTGAGGTAGGTTAGAAAACAGATGCAATGTTCTTTTCTCCATTTGCCACATACTTCAAATTACAAAAAATCTGATACTAGCAATAGAACCATGAGGGGATTAAAGACATGCCATAGGAAAAACTAGGGATATTTATCTTGGAAAAGGAGCCCAGGGAGGGAGGGAGCGCAGACTCTGGGGTCAGGTGCCCAGCTGCCAACCTCAACTCTACTCTTCACTGATGGAGCAATATCAGCCAATGCACTTAATCTTTTTGTACCTCCACTTCCTCATCTATAAAATGGGAGTAATAATTACATTCACATCATGTGTTGTTAAGGAGATTACGTGAATTAGCACATATAAGGGATCTAAATAATGCCTTGTTTTAAATTGCTCAATTAATAATGGTCACTATTATCATAGCCATTGTCCAACAGTTTCAGAATTATCAGAAGGCTAAATAAGAGTTAATCCTGGATGGATCCCATAGGTTAAAGTAGGATCCATGGTGGAAACTGTAGGAAGACAGATTTTGGCTCTAAGACATAAAATTGGAACAGGCTGCCTTGGGGGATCATTCCAGGGGAACCATTCAGCCTACCTTTCCTTGCCAGTAAAGCCCTCGTGCTAGGTGTCCCTGAGATGATCATTAGGCTTATGATATCTTTCGCCTTTTAATTTTTACAATTATGAGTTGCTAAAAAAAAAAAAATTTTTTTTTAGCACTGGTTAAGAGCTAAGCAAGCTACGGCTGCTAACCAAAAGTTTGGCAGTTCAAACCCACCAGCTGCTCCTTGGAAACCCTATAGGGCAGTTCTCTCTTCTGTAGGGTGGCTATGAGTAAGAATTGAGTCGAAGGCAATGGGTTTGTTTTTTTTACTTACAGTAGTTAGTAGACAAATTTTATACAAGGATTCTAGAGAAGTTGATTCAGTAAGTATTTCCTGTCTTATATGATGTTAAGTCAAAGCTGGATTGCCACTGTGGTGGAGAGGTTCTGGGGAGAATGGGTAAACTAAACTATAATCCCTTCTAGCCCTGAATGTCTACATTCTATCTCAAGGCAGTGCTGTCATCTAATGGGCTTTACTTCTCACAGAGTACGCATTTCATATGTTAATGAATGTGCCTCCTTTCTCCCCTAGACTGAGGGCTACTCGATGATAAGGTCACTGTCAGATTTATCATTATTTATCTTTTAATTCCCAGAAACTTAAACAGTGCTGTCTACCTGGCAGGGGCTCAATATGCTGTGTTTAAATAATTGAACATACTCCTCAGCACCCTCAGGCACATTGTTTTCCAAGGAAATCATTCAGCCTTGCCAGTAAAGCCTTGTGTCAGATGTTCCTGAGATGATCATGAAGCTTATGGCTTTTAATTTTACATTTATAAGTTGCTACTAGTAGTTTTTTTTTTTTTTTTTCACTAGTAGTTAGTAGGTGGATTTTATACAATGATTCTAGAGAAGTTGATCCAGAAAGATAGATGCTCGGTGCTATCACTGGTGGATCCTGGGCTATGTGAACTCCAGATTCTCAAGGTCTGATCTTCTCATTTAGAACCCTGGCCAAGTACTAGAGAGACTCTCAATCAACATATTAAGTGTTGTGTGCAAATATCAGAAAAAACACTAGTAACTAGACACAGGAAGGTAGAAATAAGCATTGGTTCTGCTTCCTAGAAAAGCAGACGCTCTCTAATCTTGTGGCTGCAAACTGACAAAAGGAAGATCTAGTGAGGGCAGTCAGGACAAGAGACAGCACAAAGGGTAGGATAAGAAAGAGAAGCACACTTTCAGAGAAACAAGGGGGCATATCCATCAAGGTAGCTATTGTTATTGTTGTTAGGTGCCCTCAAGTCAGTTCCTACTCATAGTGAACCCATGTATAACAGAATGAAACACTGCCTGGTCCTGGGACCTGCACAATCATTGTCATGCCCTTTGTTGCAGCCACTGTGTCAGTCCATCCCATTGAGGTCTTCCTCTTTTTCACTGACTCTGTACTTTACCAAATGTCCAAAGAACATGAAATGAAACCTTGCCATACTTGCCTATAAGGAGCATTCTGGCTGTACTTCTTCCAAGACAGATTTGTTCATTCTTTTGGCAGTCTGTATATTCAATATTCTTCACCAACACCATAATTCAAAGACATCAATTCTTCTTCAGACGTCCTTATTCATTGTCCAGCTTTTGCATGCATATAAGGTGATTGAAAACACCATGGCTTGGATCAGGAGTGCCTTAGTCCTCAAAGTGACATCTTTGTTTTTAACACTTTAAACAGGTCTTTTGCAGCAGATTTTCCCAATACAACACATCATTTGATTTCTTGACTGCTGATTCCAAGTGCATTGATTGCAGATCCAAGTAAAATGAAGTCCTTGACAACTTCAATCTTTTCTCCGTTTATCATGATGTTGTTTATTGGTCCAGTTGTGAGGATTTGGGCTTTCTTTATTTGGAGGTGTAATTCATACTGAAGGCTGTAGTCCTTGATCTTCATCAATAAGTTCTTCAAATCCTCTTCACTTTCAGCAGTCAAAGTTGTGTCGTCAGCATAATGCAGGTTGTTAATGAATCTTCCTCCAATTCCAATGCCTGTTCTTTTTCATACAGTCCAGTTTCTCAGATTATTTGCTCAGCATACAGATTATATAGGTATGGTGAAAAGATACAAAACTGACACACACCTTTCCTGACTTTAAACCATGCAGTATCCTCTGTTCTGTTGAAATGACTGCCTCTCGATCCATGTACAGATTCCTCATGAGCACAGTTAAGTGTTTCGGAATTCCCATTCTCCCCAGCATTATCCATAATTTGTTATGATCCACACAGTCGAATGCCTTAGCACAGTCAATTAAACACAGATAAACATCTTTCTGGTATTCTCTGCTTTCAGCCAGGATTCATCTGACATCAGCAATGATATCCCTGGTTCCACATGCTCTTCTGAATCTGGCTTGAGTTTCTGGCAGTTCTCTGTCGATGTACTGCTCCAGCCACTTTTCAATGATCTTTAGCAAAATTTTGTTTGCATGTGATATTGTTCAATAAATTTCACATTTGGTTGGATCACCTTTCTTGGGAGTAGGCATAAATATGGATCTCCGCCGGTCGGTTGGCCAGGTAGCTGTCTTCCAAATTTCTTGGCATAGACGAGTGAGCACTTCCGGCACCATACCTGTTTGTTGAAACATCTCAATTGGCATTCCTTCAATTCCCAAAGCCTTCTTTTTTGCTAATGCCTTCAGTGCAGCTTGGACTCCTTCCTTCAGTACCCAAAGTTCCTGATTATATGTTACTTCCTGAAATGGTTGAATGTGAACCAATTCTTTTTGGTATAGTGACTCGATGTATTCCTTCCATCTTCTTTGATCTTCCTGTCTCGTTTAATATTTTCCCTGCAGAATCCTTCAGTATTGCAACTGGAGGCTTGAATTTTTTCTTTAGTTTTTTCAGCTTGAGAAATGCTGAGTGTGTTCTTCCCTTCTGGTTTTCTATCAGCAGCTCTTTGCACATGTCACCATAATACTTTGTCTTTTCGCGGTGCCCATTGAAATCTTCAGTTTGGCTCTTTTACTTCATCAGTTTTTCCTTTTGCTTTAGCTACTCGGTGTTCAAGAGCAAGTTGCTGAGTGTCTCCTGACATCCACTTAGGTCTTATCTTTCTTTCTTGTCTTTTTAACCACCTCTTGCTTTCTTCATATAGGTTGTCATTCCACAGTTCTTCTGGGCTTTCATCATTAGACTTCAATGCGTCAAATCTATTCTTAAGATGGTCTCTAAATTCAGATGGGATATACTCAAGGTCATACTTTGGCTCTCATGGGATTGTTCTAATTTTCTTCAGTTTCAACTTGAACTTGCATATGAGTAATTGATGGTCTGATCTGCAATTGAACCCTGACCTTGTTCTGACTGATATTGAGCTTTTCCATCGTCTCTTTCCACAAATGTAGTGGATTTGATTTCTGTGTATTCCATTTGGTGAGGTCCACATGTATAGTTGCTGTTTATGTTGGTGAAAAAAGGTATTTGTAATGAAGAATTCATTGGTCTTGCAAAATTCTATCCTTTGATCTCAGGCATCATTTCTATCACCAAGGCCATGTTTTCTAACTACCGATCCTTCTTTGTTTCCAACTTTCACATTCTAATCACCAGTAATTATCAATTCATCCTGATTGCATGTTTGATCAATTTCAGACTGCGGAAGTTGGTAAAAATCTTCAATTTCTTTATCTTTGGCCTTAGTGGTCAGTACGAAAATTTGCATAATAGTCATACTAACCGGTCTTCCTCGTAGGTGTATGGATATTATCCTCTCTCTGACAGCATTGTACTTCAGGATAGATCTTGAAATGTCCTTTTTGATGATGAATGCAATGTCATTCCTCTTCTAGTTGTCATTCCCAGCATAGAAGACCATATGATTGTCTGATTCAAAATGACCAATACCAGTCCATTTCAGCTCACTAATGCCTTGGATATTGATGTTTATGCATTTCATTTCATTTTTGATGATTTCCAATTTTCCTAGATTCATGCTTCATACATTCTAGGTTCCAATTACTAAGGGAAGTTTGTAGCTGTTTCTTCTCATTTTGAGTTGTGCCACATCAGCAAATGAAGTTCTCGAAAGCTTGACCCATCCATGTCCTTAAGGTCGACTCTACTTTGAGGAGGCAGCTCTTCCCCAGTCATATTCTGAGTGCCTTCCAACCTGAGGGGCTCAATTTCCAGCACTGTATCAGACAATGAATGTTCCACTGCTATTCATAAGGTTTTCACTGGCTAACTCTTTTCAGAAGTAGAGTGCCAGGTCCTTCTTCCTAGTCTGTCTTACTCTGGAAGCTCAGCTGAAACCTATCCACCATGGGTGACCCTGCTGTTATTTGATTACTGGTGGCATAGCTTCCAGCATCACAGCAACACATGAGCCCCAACAGTACAACAAACTGACAGACACGTAGGGGTCAATTCCTAGAGACTTTTTTTTTTTTCATCAATGTCTTCAGTGCAGCTTGGGCTTCTTCTTTCAGTACCATCAGTTCTTGATCATATGCTACCTCCTGAAATGATTGAATGCCAACCAATTCTTTTTGGTACAGTGACTCCTCTGTGTATTACTTACATCTTCTTTTGATGCTTACTGTGTTGTTCAGTATTTGGCCCAAAGAATTCTTCAGTATTGAAACTTCAGGCTTGAATTTTTTCTTCAGTGCTTTCAGCTTCAGAAATACCAAGCATGTTTTTCCCTTTTGGTTTTCTAAATCCAGGTCTTTGCACGTTTCATTATAATACTTTACTTTTACTTCTTGAGCTGCCCTTTGAAATCTTCTGTTCAGTTCTTTTGCTTTATCATTTTTTCCTTTTGCTTCAGCTACTAGATTTTCAAGAGCTTGTTGCAGAGTCTCTTCTGACATCCATTTTGGTATTTTCTTTCTTTCTTGTCATTTTAATGAGCTCTTGCTTTCTTCGTGTATGATGTCCTTGGTGTCATTCCACAACTCATCTCGTCTTTGGTCATTAGTGTTCAATGCGTCAAATCTATTCTTGAGATGGTCTCTAAATTCAGGTGGGATATACTCAAGGTCATATTTTGTCTCTTGTGGACTTCTTCTAATTTTCTTCAGCTTTAACATGAACTTACATATGTGCAATTGATGATCTGTTCCACGGTCAGCCCCTGACCTTGTTCTGATCTGATCATATTTAGCTTTTCCATTTTCCCTTTCCACAGATGTAGTCAGTTTGATTCCTGTATATCCCATCTGATGAGATCCACATGGATAGTCACCATTTATGTTGTTGAAAAAAGGCATTTGCAATGAAGAAGTCATTGGTCTTGCAAAATTCTATCATGCAATCTCCAGCATCGTTTCTATCACCAAGGCCATATTTTCCAACTACCAGTTCTTTGTTTTCAATTTTTTCATCCCACTAGGCAGTAATTATCAATTAGTGTTGATTGCAGGTTTGATCAATTTCAGGCTGCAGAGGTTGGTAAAAATCTTCCATTTCTTCATTTTTGGCCTTAGTGGTTGGTACAAAAATTCAAGTAATGGTCATAGTAACTGGTCTTCCTCATAGGTGTATGGATATTATCTTATCACTGACAGCATTGTACTTCAGGATAGATCTTGAAATGTTCTTTTTGATATGAATTCAACACCATTCCTCTTCAATTTGCCATTCCCAACATAGTAGACCATGTGATTTTCTGATTCAAAATGGCCAATACAAGTCCATTTCAGCTCACTAATGCCTAGGATATCGATGTTTATGCATTCCATTTCATTTTTGACAATTTCCAATTTTCCTAGATTCATACATTGTTCCCATTATTAATGGATGCTTGTAGCTGTTTCTTCTCATTTTGTGTTGGGCCACATCAGCACATGAAGGTCCTGAAAGCTTGATTCCATCCATGTGATTAAGATTGACTGTACTTTGAGGAGGTAACTCTTCCTCAGTTATATTTTGAGTACCTTCTAACCTGAGGGGCTCATCTTCCAGCACTATATCAGACAATGTTCCACTGCTATTTATAAGGTTGTCACTGGCTAATTTCTTTCAGAAATAGACTGCCAGGTCCTTTTTCCTAGACTGTCTTAGCCTGGAAGCTCAGCTGAAACCTGTCCACCATGGGTGACCCTGCTGTTATTTGAAATACTAGTGGCATAGCTTCCAGCATCACAGCAATACACAAGCCCCCACGGTACAATGAAGTAATATACATGTGGGAGGGGGGTCTTCCTTGAAGCATATGGATATCACCCTATCACTGACAGCATTGTACTTCAGGATAGATCTTGAAATGTTCTTTATGACGATGAATGTGATCCCATTCCTCTTCAATTTGTCGTTCTTGGCATAGTTGTCCATATGACTGTCTGATTTCATTTTTGACTACTTCCTATTTTCCTAGGTTCATACTTTGTACATTCCATGTTCCAATTATTAGTGGATGTTTGCAGCTGTTTCTTCTCATTTTGTGTCGTACCATACCAGAAAATAAAGGTCTCAAAAGCTTGATTATATCCATGTCATTAAGGCCGACTCTACTTTAAGGAGGCAACTCTTCCCAAGCCATATTTTCAGTGCCTTTCAACCTGAGGGGCTCATTTTCCAGCACTACATCAGACAATATTCCACTGCTATTCATAAGGTTTTCACTGGACAATTTTTTCAGAAGTAGACTCCCAGGTCCTTCTTCCTAGTCTGCCTTAATCTGGAAGCACCACTGAAACCTGTCCAACAAGGGTAATCCTTCTGGTATTTGAAATACTAGTGGGAAAGCTTCCAGCATCACAGCAACACCCAAGCCACCACAGTACAACAAACTGACAGATGCATGGTGGGAGTTGATTCTAGCCACCTGCAAAAAGTCTGCAAAGTTGCACCTATGAATCATAGTTTCATTTTATTAATAGCTTCAAGAATCCTAGACACTCCAGTAAAGAATTCCTACAAAGTAAGTTTGTTGTACGTACTTCCCTTATTATCCAAAATGTAAGTCTTAGAGTTCTACCATTTCACCTTCTGGCTGGAAATATGTCAAAAGAAAGAAGCAAGTTAAAATGGCTGGGTCTTCACTCAAAACAGAGGACAAAGGAAGCAAGAAAGAGAGTGAAGAACATTGAACACACAGTGACCTTACCCACTAAAAAGATGGCTTAATTAATATCTGGGATTCTGACCATTCATTCATTCATACAACGTAAGTTTCATTAATCCCCTTGTATGTGTCAGGCAAAGACACAAAAGTGGCGAAGAAGACACACAAAGTACCTGACTTTATTGAGCTTACAATCTAGCAGGAATAGGAAACATGTTAGAGTACACATGTCAGCTACCACTGACACCCATCTACCTACTTTATAGCCATCTAGTAGCTCCAAGTAATTAGTGAAGTCAGCCTGGCTCCTATTTGTAACATTATTGATGCTTTAAAATTCACTAAACTACAGCCAGATCATTGAGGTGTACTTAAACCTGCTGGAAACTTTCTGAACCTTTACTAAAATTGTTTAAGGCCTCACCAAGTGGCTGTGAGAAAAGTGGTAAAATTGTATTTTTTTATAACCTGTAACTAAATACTGACTGTAACAATGATTTATTTTTTTAATATTCTTAGTGTTTCAGGATTATTATATTAATAAGGCCATCATGCATCACTGTTGTGTTCCCATAGAACTATTAGTCTCTGTGCCTTGTTGGTGTAATTACAGCCTAATGGTTTACACGATTATAAAAGCACTAAATATTTTACTAAACTGAGTACAGTATATAAAAATTAATTTGAATGGCTCCAGGCTTGAAACAATAGAATCAATGATAAAAAAAAAAAAAAAAAAAAAACCCTTTCATTCTGAATAAGGAAACAAAGGTATCAAAGGGGAATGTTTAAAAAAAAAAAAGAGGAGTTTGAATTATAATAAAAAATAGAGGTTTTACATAAAAATATGAACAGAATCTTGTTATTTTTTTATGATTTTTATTGTGCTTTAAGTGAAAGTTTACAAATCAAGAATCTTGTCATATTTTGATCCTCTCTGATAAAGCAATATTCTTTGTTAATATGGAATGAGGACAAAATTTTTAAGAATGTAAAATTTAGAATCTTTCCCCTTTTATGTGGCTAGGAAATCCTAGTTATGAGAGGTTATAGAAAAAAACTGTATGTAGTAACAGCAAGATGTATCAAGCGATACACATCATACGATATCATGATATTTATTGTCTTAAATACGATAGTCACCTTAAGATTGGTGAACTTTTTAATGGTCTTTTTAGGGGCTTAAATGTCAAATACTTTAATGAACTGTCTCTTACCATAGGGTATATTCAGCATATACTTGTTCAGGGATGGTATATGTGAGGAGAGAAATTGAAAGAAGGGAAGGTCTACTTGGGAAATCAAAAAAAGTTTGATATTATCCTAATGATGAATACCCTAATTTTAAGTATATGCAGTACCTGGGTGGCACAAAGGGTTAAGTGCTCAAGCATTAGCTGAAAGATTGGTGGTTGGAACCCACCCAGAGGCACCTTGAAAGACAGGCCTGACAATCTTCTTCTGAAAGGTCACAGCCTTAAAAACCTTATGGAACAGTTAGTTCTACTCTGCACACACTGGGTCATCATGAGTCAGAATCAACTCAATTATAACTGTCATGGATTATATTATGTTCCCCCCAAAATGTGTTTATCAATCTGGTTAAGCCAAGATTCCCAGTATTGTGTGGTTGTCCTCCATTTTGTGACCGTAATTTTATGTTAAGAGGATTAGGGTGGTATTGTAACACTACCCGTATTCAGGTCACCTCCCTGATCCAATGTAACCGGAGTTTCCCTGGGGTGTGGCCTGCGCCACCTTTTATATCTTAAGGAAAGAGAAGCAAGCAGAGAGTTGGGGATTTCATACTACCAAGAAAGAAGCACTGGTAGCAGAGCGCATCCTTTAGACCTGGGGTTCCTGCACAGAGAAGCTCCTAGTCCAGGGGAAGATTGATGAGAAAGACCTTCCTCCAGAGTCGACAGAGAGAGAAAGCCTTGCCTGGAACTGATACCCTGAATTAGGACTTGTAGCCTACTAGACAGTGAGAGAATAAATTTATCTTTGTTAAAGCCATCCACTTGTGGTATTTCTGTTATAGCAGCACTAGATGACTAAGACAGTAACTAACAACAACAACAATTTTAAGCATAACAACATTTCCTGTGGTACAAACACAAGTAATGCTCATTTCACCTTGTTATGGATTGAATGCTGTTTCTAAAAATAAATTTCAGAATCCTAAAATACCTGTGGATTAATCCTGTTTGGAAATAGGCATTTCTTTATGTTAATTAGATCATATCCAGGTAGGTTGGGTTTTAAATCTAATTACTTCCAGGTTATAAAAAGAGCAGATTAGACACAGAGATACACACACAGGGGAAGACAAATGCCATGCGAAGATCACCAAGAAACCAAGAAACACCTGGAGCTACTGACAAGGATAGAATCAAAATAGACAAGACCCTGATTTGGACTTCTAGCCTCCATAACTTCAAGAAAAAAGCAAAATTCTTTTCTTTAAAGCCACCGACTTGTGGTATTTCTGTTACAGCAGCTCAAGGAAACCAAGACACACTTAATCAAATTCACTTAGTAACCTTGAAGATTGTCTACATTTGTATAAACACTTGAAAACACTAAGATAAAAAAAAAATTTTCTTTCTCCCCCATAAAACATGGGGTTTTCTCACTGCGCACAGTCTAACCTCATCGAAAATCCAGTTCTTATTTATTTTGTACAATTTACCGAATTATCCCAATGTATTAATTTGCAAATGTGCCACTTGTATAGCTTAAACCCGTTGCCATTGCTGTGTTTGATTCTGACTTGTACAGCTTAGGTGGTTTGAAATCATAATCCACCTTTAATGATTTATTTTAAGACAATTTATGTTTATTAATGTTTTTGTGAGTTCAAAATAGCTCACATAGATAGCATGGGTGGATACCAGAAATCACAGACTATAAGTGCCATTTCCACACCTAGTGTAACTGCTAAAACCCAGTGGCTGCTGATTCCTGAGCCCTGTGAGCAGAGTATTCTTTGCAACTTTAACATGAATGCTTGTTCTTCTAGGAGTTTCAGCAACCCAGCACAGAGATGGAAGGGAAATAACTGGTGGACAGTTAGCCCCAGAAAGGGCCTGTCTTGGGATACTTGGAGAAAGCACTGCCTAAGCTCTTTAGAGGTTAATACCAAGGAGCCTGTATGAACTATCTTGTTCAACTACAAAAATTTCCTCCCAGAATAGCACAAAAAAACAGAGAAGATTCTTCATTTTATTTCAAATCGAATGAGAAAAAGATCACATAGCTTGCACTCTCTACTGAAGCCATGGCGTTAAGTGCTAGGAAGAATAATGCCCAGTGAATTCCCACTATCCTGAGCTCTCATGCTGGCCCTGCCCCTGACTAGCTGCAAAACACTGGGGAAGTCCTTTAATCTCTCTGAGTCATGCTCATTCCATCTAACACATTAAAGGGTATGGAAAGATGACTTCTAGCTAAGAGCTGAGAGGTCCCTGGGTGGCCCAAATAGTTCATTCTCAACTACTAACCCAAGAGGTGGTGGTTTGAACCTACCCACTGGTATCATGAAGAAAGACCTGGCAATTTGCTTGTGTAAAGACTATAGGTAAGAAAACTCTGTGGTTTTCTACTCTGTAACACATGGAGCTGTCATGGGTCAGAATTGACTTGATGACAATGGGTTTTGTTGTTGTTATTATTGTTTTTTAACTAAGATTTAATTAAACTTTGGGCTATAATGGTTCATATTTAAGATGCATCAAAACTCAGAGCTGGGATTACAAAGTAAAATTTATTCATATACTGTTTACGAAAAGCGTTCTAATCACTCTTAAGGCACAATTCAAGACTAATATTTGTTGATCAGATTTGAAAGAAACTCACATAATAGACTAGGGAAAGCCATTTAAACACCTGAATTCACTCTGGACCTTTAAAGTAGTAGTCTAATTTTCAGCAGCAATAGTTCTTTCACAGGTGTAGGAAGGATGTTTATTTCCGTTGCACCGATTCATTCTAAATCGAGGTAACATTTAGGAACTGAAAAAACAAAGAGCCCCTTCTCCTCTAGGACAAGAATAAAAAGAAAAAGGAGAAAAATACTAACTTTACCATATAGCTTAATAATTTTAACCAACTAACTAAGGTCTATTTTATTTCATTTTTTGAAAAGCGCAATTCACATGTGTGACAAAAATAATAAATACATGTGCTATTTTGAGAAGACATCATTAAAGATTTCATTGGCTGACAAAAACAAATGCACAACTCTAACTTAAAAAGCTTAGCATTTTGGTTAAACAAAAATATTTACACGCCTTATTCTGGGAGATGGTTGTTACTTTAATACATCAGAGAAAGCTATCTCTGATTAACTTGTAGAATTAGAGATAACTTGTCTTTCCTACTAAAAAATTGTGTCAGTTGATTTTAATAGTTTCTCAAAAAAGGAGAAAAAAATGATTTTCTTTTGTAACTACAACAGTAAAGTGAAAAAATAAATTACTGCTTTAGAATGTATACAATATACCTTTGGAGGAGG
This sequence comes from Elephas maximus indicus, assembly GCF_024166365.1. Lineage (NCBI taxonomy): Eukaryota > Metazoa > Chordata > Mammalia > Proboscidea > Elephantidae > Elephas > Elephas maximus. The sequence continues at coordinate 145,103,157 of NC_064821.1, forward strand.
AAAAGCGGCATCTCTACACTGTGGAACCCTGGTGGCGCAGTGGTTAAGATCTATGGCTGCTAACCAAAGGGCTGGCAGTTTGAATCCACCAGCCGCTCCTTGGAAACCCTATGGGGCAGTTCTACTCTGTCTTATAGGGTCACTAGGAGTCAGAATTGACTCAACAGCAATGGGTATGGGTATCCGCACTATAAACAATTCCAGGAGTGAACTTTTTATAAGAATCAAATTTTAAAGTGTTGTTTTTGTGTCTAATGATTTAAAGCAAAATTTAAATAAAATTCACTGTGTTCACATTTTCTTACCCTTCTCCTCACATCCACGATACTTTTCTTCATGCTGAAAAACCCAAATCTCTTTAGCTTTTCCTCAAAGGACCCATTTTAATCATTTCCATGATGCTCTTTGGAGCTCTCTCCAAGCTTTCTACATCTTGCTTCAAAAAAAAAGGGCCCCGAATTGGACTCTGTACTTCCATAAATGCCTGACAAATGCTAATCATAGTAGGAGCTCCTCCTGGTAACTCCTCAGAGCTTCCCTAATTTCACAACCTCCTTAAACATTTAACAAACTAAGTCACCTCTGACTCAATTACTAGCAATGGAGTTGAGTACCTAACTTCCCACCTCTCCATTTAGACTCCTCAGAGATAGATTTTTGTTGTTGTTTGTTTGTTTGTTGCTACAAAGCACCCAGTATTTCAGAGACATATACTGGCACCTGTTGTTGTTGTTAGATGCCATTGAGTAGATTTCAAAATAGTAGAAGTGCCCCATAGGTTTTTCTAGTCTGTAATCTTTACGGGAGCAGATCACCACCAGGTCTTTGTTCCATGGAGCCATTGGGTGGGTTCAAACTGCCAGCCTTTCAGTTAGCAGCTAAGGGCTCCTTCTCTCAGCCGTGGTAATAATAAGATCATCTATTTCTCAAACATTACCTATGCGTCAAGTCTGCATTCGGTACTTTAAGTGGCTTTTAAAACATTAAAATAGCACTATTATTCCCGTTATGCAGAAGAGGTTAAACAATCTCTCCAAAGTCACAGAACCTAGTAGTGGCAAAATGGGGATTCTACTTTAGGTTTAACTGATTCTAAAGCCCACAGTCAAAATTAATATTTGCTAGGGACTCGCATGTTTAAGCATTTTTAGCAATGTAAAAATCATACAGGAAGCCCTCAAGACTGAGAGTAAGGGCTAAAACTCTCCACAGTGCAGACTTCTTTTGTCCAGGTGGTCAGTGCTCACTGTCATTGCACCCCAAGCCGCATATCAGGAGTGGTGCCAGCATGGAGGCAAAGTATCTGAGCTCAGGCGAACAGTAGTATCAGGAGTAGGATGAGTGGGAGTTGCTTTGGCGCCCTCCTGTGAACAGTGTTATGCGAGGAGACACACAGGCAGAAGCGTAACCATCTTAATAGTGGCTCAAAGAGTAGTTCAAATGTATGCATGAAAATGACACGAAAAGGTGATTTATTCAAGGACAATAAAATACCTGGTTAGCATGGCCCAGAAGCTAATTCGTTGACAGTCTCCAAAGTTTAAAACTTGTTAGTTGCTGTTAGGTGCTGTTGAGACTGTTCCAACTCATGGTGACTCTATGTACAGCAGAACAAAACACTGCCCAGTCCTATGCCATTCTCACAACCCTTGCTATGTTTGAGCCCATTGTTGCAGCCACTGTGTCAATCCATCTTGTTGAGGGTCTTCCTCTTTTTTGATGACCCTCTACTTTACCAAGTATGATATCCTTCTTAAGGTACTGGTCCCTCCTGGTAACACGTCCAAAGTACATGAGATGAAGTCTCACCATCCTCGCTTCTAAGGAGCATTCTGGGTGTACTTCTTCAAAACTTAGTATATAACATACATAAGTGCATGGGTTGCTCTTCATTACATTTTTAACGTATGGTTCTCTCTCTTTTTGACAGAACAGCACGGTGTTTAAAAGCAGGGTATTGGGAACTAAACTATCTGGATTTGGATTTTAGAGTTCTGGTGGCACAGTGGTTAAGAGCTGGGCTGAAAACCAAAAGGTCAGCAATTGGAATCCACCAGACACTCCTTGAAAACCCTATGGGGCAATTGTACTCTGTCCCATAGAGTCTCTATGAGTCAGAATTGACTTGATGGCAACGGGTTTGGTTTTGGTGGATTTGGATTTAGAATATACAACTTTCCAGCTGTATGACCTTGAGAAATCTGTTTACTCTTTCTTTGCTTCCTTTTCTCATTTGAAAATAATAACAATAATAGTACCTACCACACATGATTGGGACAATTACATAAGTTAATGCATTTCTAGTATTTAGAAGAATATTGATATAACCTTACTGCTCAATATTATCATTATTATTCCTTCTCAATATAATAAGGAAACAAGTGGGCCCTTTCATTAACCACTTATTCTTTAATTCACTTCTATTCACCCCATCAAACTTCTGTGAGGCCTCATGTACCCTCATCTTTGCATAGTATGAATGAATGAAAAGCAATCCTTCAGGGAAAGAAAAAATAAACGTGGAAAAAAGGTTTGATTTTTACTTAGGTTCTTGAGAGGCCACTGGAGAATTTGGGTTTGGGGGCAGGGGTATGTTTTTATTACAGAATAAAACATCTTAAAATTCATTTTTCCCTAGCTCCGCCATTCTCAAGATCACCCCTACACTGACAACTGCTCCCCCAAAACTTTTCCCTTTGTCACCGTGTTCTTTCAATCCCCAAATTCTCCTAAGCCCAGGGAAAGCAGTCTCTGGGTGGCACAAACAGTAAGCACTCAACTACGAACCAAGAGGTTGGCAGTTCAACTCCCCTAAAGGCACGTCAGGAGAAAAGACAGCGATCTACGTCCAAAAGGTCACAGCCTTGAAAATTCTATGGGTGCAGCTCTATTTTGCACATGTGGGGTCACCATGAGCTGGAAATGACTTGATGGCAACTGGTTTTTCATTTTTTTAGGGAAAACAAGGCTTTTTGTTCTACCGGAAAACTCTTTCTCCTTTTCTTTCTTTCTTTATTTGCTTTTCTCTCCATCGTCTGCTTATTCTCAACCATAGTTGCAAAGTACAAATACATGGGATAAGAGTCATTGTCCCAGGCATTCTTTCTCTTTCTTCTCTCTCCAATTTAAATCTTCTAGTTTCTCCCTGCTTTACATACTAAGGATCATAATAAAGTTCAGGAGCTGTACATGGAAAAAAATGCCAAGTGTTCAATGCCAAAATTTTCCTTAGGGAGAATAAGAAGAGAAACACTCTGGTTGTGCATCCCTGTTATACTTTCATTCTTTTCTTTGTTCCCTAAGGTCCTAGATCTTTTCTTCCCTTATCTCTGTCACCTCTATTCATTGGTTGGAGCTCTCACACAAATATTTATTAGCTGAAGCATTTTTTGATCCCCTTTGGGATCCTTATTCTGACTGCCTCCGTGGATAAGTAACCCACGTTCAGATATTTTAAGTGGTCTGTATATAAAACTAAAGTATGTGTTTATGTTTTGAAAGGTAGCTAAAGTGCAAGGTTGGAAGCTTTGTACTGGGGTGAGAACAGGATCACATCTCACTGTTCTCCACTTATTTTCCATGTAACCTCAGGCACCACCTATAAAACAAAGTTGAAGACAGTTTACCTACTACGTTGTTGTTGTTATGTGTTTTCCAGTTGGTTCCAACTCACGGCGACCCTATGCACAGCAGCATAAAACACTGCCCAGTCCTGCACCGTCCTCACAGTCCTTGCTATATTTGAGCTCATTGTTGCAGCCACTGTTTCAACCCATCTCTTTGAGGCTCTTCCTCTTTTTTGCTGACCCTACTTTTCTCTACTTATCATCTGTGTAGAGGTAAATTAAATCATCATGTCAGGTCCTTTTCAGCTTTATGATGTGTTACTTTGTGTCTTCCATAGTAATTTACTGCCAACTTAGATTGGCATTTTCCGTCAATTCACAGATTTGCATTTGCATCAGGGAACTTTTTTTAGAGATTCTTTTGCACAGGACTATAATTTTCTAACACATTTCTTGAGGAGAATATGGACACCAAATGGGATTCTGTGCTATTTTAGCTCCTAAGCACTGAGAACAGAGCCAGCCTGGGAAGTCAGGGAAAGGAAGTTCTAGAAACATTTGTGTCATGTCTGTGTTATGCTTCCACATCATCTTTCTCACTATTTCCAACCTTTATAACCTTCCTTGTTCTCTAGGAAATGTTGTGCACACGTGACTTGTTAAATATCTCCATTCAAATGTCATCCCTCTCAAGGAAGACTCCTGTGATCACATATCTGAAACAAAGGCTCCTTTCACTCTTTATCCACTCTACCTACTGTTTTTTTTTTTTTTTTTTTTTTTTAATTCATGAGCCTTATTAATGCCTGAGAGTGTATACAATATTGTTTAATACTTCCTTTCATAAAATGTAAGATCCACGGGGGCAGGCTTTTGTGGTCCTTGTCTATTACTGCATCGTCAACTTTGAAACAGTGCCTCATACACAGGAAGCACTCGATAAATTTTTTTTTAAGTAAAAAAATATTTTCCAAGTATAAATGTAGTAGTCTGAGTGTTTCTCTTTCATTTTAAGCAGAGAAACAAAGGTCTAGAAAGGTTAGAGGATTTTCCCAAGCTATTGTTAAGAAGTAACTGATGCTAAATCTGGTGCTATTCACCATAGCAGCTGTCACCTACACCCCTGAATCCTATCCTTCATCAAAGCCCTTGTACTTAACCCTTCTTGTTATAGATTTAATCCTATGAGCTATTCAAAGGTGCCTAAAAGTATTTGAGTCTGCAAATTTTAACTAAATAATAATAATAAAAACCCTGAACAAATGAAAACTAACCTAATCAAATATCTACATATTGCGAGTCCATCAGTTCATTGGTCAACTACACCTCAACTCAATTATTATTTTGTTATATAGAAATCAGATTTACCATGGGCTATGGGTACTTTGAACTACATTTTATATGATTTGGGAGTGTGGGACTTCCAAGAGTAAGAATGCCAAAATCCACTCCTGCCTGTTAAGCTGTTTGAAAGTTGGAAGGGTCATAGTCATAAAAATAATTCTGAGGGAGATTTTTTGGCTCTCTGATTAAAATGACGATCAAAATCTGAGGGTTTGGACTTCTAATTCCTGGCATAAATCCTTGTATTAGAAAACTTTTTTTTTTTTTTCTCTAAGAAAATCCTTTTGTAGACGGGGCAAATGAGTAGCTAGTATTTGCAAATGATAACAGTAGTACTTATGAACTCAGGCTCTGTTTTCCAATGACTTCAACCTGAATCACTGCTACATCACTTATTAACTGTGACATTGGGCAAGTGTCTTGACTTCTCTAAACCACATTTTCTCTCTTTGTAAAGTGGAAATCACTATAGCCATTAACCCAAAAAGTTATTGTAAAAATTATATAAAATGATATAATTAAAATATTTAGCATTGCTGCTGGCACATAAGATGTATTCAGTGGAGTTAGTTATTATCATTATTATTATGATTAGTTGTTGTTGTTGTTATTTAAAGTACCAGATTACTTCTCATCCCCTAAGAGCCACTGACACATTTGCCATCCCATTTTCTAAGAGACATTTCATAAATTTAATATTAGCAGATGCCAACTCCCAATTCCAGGACAGCAGAATGGCCACTCCCAATTCCAGGACAGCAGAATGAGAAAGGCCCATATTCCCTCAAAGCAATCTACCTCAAACACATCTTTGAAAGGGGACTATCACTTGCCTGGCTCCTCAAAGACCGACCTTCTGGCAGCCTCATGCCCACCAGAGCAGTGTTGGGGAATAGGAAGAAAGAGAATCAAAAAGAAGACTCTCTTCTCTCAAAGGCCCCAACACGATTTCTTTAATTCCTTTTCAGTTTATAACATTTGACAAGGAAATAAAGGCTTTGCTCCAGGCCATCCTACTCTCAAGATGTAAATATTCTCTTAAAGTTGCTACATCTAGGAGAGCCTTTCTCTCCAAGTCATTCCTCAAGGAAAAGCGTGAGGATATGGGGAAAGGTGTGGGCAAGAATCTTATTAAAATATTCACAAAAATCTCTTACCTTTACATCTGAAAGACATCACCTAACTTTATACCACTCATCAAAAATGTGGTGAGAGGGTGAATGATTAGTACCTTCCATATGCTTTGAAAAGTGTGGTACATAAAGAGAAGAAAAATAGTGCATCTTGCCAGTTGTAGTGTTATAGTCACGAAATGCATATTGAAATACAAGTGTATAACAAACTCAAAAGGGTACATAGATGAAAGAATGGAAGATGAAGGCAGGAATTTGATTTAGAAATAATACCTGAAACCAAGGATGAGAACAGTCTTCTGGAACTAGATCTCATTAAAAGAAAACTTTACTGAACATTTTGTGCTCATTGACAAATAATCACCATACACGTACATGTGCATGTGTGTGTGTGTACATATATATCCTCTTCAAGTTCTTTAAGCAAAATCACATTTGGAAAAACACAAAAGCATAAACTATCTCCAGAAATCAAACCGGAAATTCACATTAAATGAAAATAATACTAGAGTAGAAGTAGAGGGGGTACCCTGACAGAAACAGATTGTTTACAAAGGAATGATTACATTGGCTTCAGACGTCTTATCAGCAATGACGAAGTAATGTCTTTGCAATTTTGGAGGAAAATGTTTTTGAATTTAAATTTCATTCCCACTCAAACTGTCAATTAAGGATTGGGGAGAAAGCAAAACTTTTTTTAAACTACTCAAGAAATAAGAAATCTTTATCTCCATGTACACGTGTCTAAAAAACTTATAAAGAGAGCCTGTAGCAAAATGCAAAAAAAGATGAAGCCATAGGAATAAAATTCAAAGCAACAAGCAAACAATGAGAATGACCCCAGAAGAACTTCAAAGTAAAATTCCAGAATGACAGCTACACAGTACACACAGAGTGGAACTAGCCCACTCAGAACAGGAAGGCAGTGGCCTTTGAAGATAATCTCCTCATGAAGAAGATAATGGGTTACACTGAGTAATTTTAAAAAAGAAAAAAAGTTGTGGATCTGTTGATTCCAACTTATGGCAACCCCACGTGTGTCGGAGTAGAACTGTGCTCCTATGGTTTTCAATGCCTGCTTTTGCGGTAGCAGGTTGTGGTGTGATGGACCACTTTTGTGTGGCATTTTTCACCATGGTCTTGTAACTCCCACCAAGGTGATTGGGCAGAACTGTCCAGATAGGATAATCGTGGCCCACCAGAGGGACTGATCAATTTTGCCATCCTGCTGGGCTTGAAATGAGCCACCCCAGAGGCGGAAAAGAGAGGATGCTACCACCACCAAGGAAAAACAGCCAAGATCAGAGAATTCATCCTTTGCACCTGGGATCCTCGCATTAAAAAGCTCCTAGAACCAGGAGACAGAGGGAGAGAGAGAGAGCTTGAAAAGTAGTGGCAGAGAAATGATGGCAGGTGACAGCATGGTGGGCTTCCCAGCCCACAGAGTGAGAAAACTGAGTGTCTTTGGGCAGGAAGCTTGCTGGCAGAGTAGAGTGCCTCTGGGTACTTTATTGGCAGAGTTAAAAGAACTTTGTAACTCTTGCTGTAGCAGGGCAGAGGCTGAGGGCCAGAGAGGTGTGCCTGTGCGCATGGTCAGGAAGAGGCTGTCCTGATGGAAGAACTGTATCCTGAGTGTTCCTGAACCTGAATTGTAATCCTTTACTTTCCTAATAAACCCCCTAATCATGAGTATTGTTTGTGAATTCTGGGTGGCCATTGCAATGAATTCTCAAGCCCGGCAGAGAAGTACAGAGTGCCATGGGAGGGATGGTTGGTGTCAGAACTGGTAAAGACGGTTGAGAGGGGAGGCATGTTTGACCTCTGCCTCCTAGGAGTCAGCCTTGAGCTCTTCATCTTAATTCTCCCTCCGCCTTGTGAAGTTAGAGGAGGTCAGACGCTGCCCCCACACTGTTTTTACATTTGATGTCAGGAGTGGGAAACTTTGCAATGGCTCCAGACTCAGGAAAGCATAGGACTTTGTAAAAGAACGAAGGGGTTTGGGGAGTGAAATTTTTGATTCCTAGTTGATTATTTTGGTTGTTGTTGCCTGTAATGGCTGAAAAGCTGCAGCTCAAGTGGCCTGGGGCAAAAGCCAGGCCAGAAGCAGAATAATTGATAAGGGGCCAGGGTCAACTGGCTCTACCCAGCCAGAGGCCCATGTCTGGAAAGATAGTCAAGGAGTGGAGAAGAAAAGATAAAACTGGAGTGTTTCAGAAAGTGCTATGTGTTTAAGATTATATGTTTAATTGAATGTAAAAAAAAAAAAATTTTTTTTTTAGTTTTAATATGTATATTGAATGTTCCTCCTGCCTACTGCTGTAAAGCAGACCTAAATTTATGATAGAAAGAATATTGGGTATTATATATTACAGAGAGCATGTAACTCCGCCTTCAGCCAATATCTGAGTGGATATGCTAAAACGGGGAACTAGATTTTGCTCCAGGGAAACAAAGGCTATTGGTTTGAATACAGTAGCCCTGTGTATTGAGTGGTAGCTTAGGTCAAAAGCCTGAGCACCCCCACCAAGATTTTGCATTCGAAAAGACCTGAAGAACTGTCTAGAACTGCTGAGACAACTGGAGATTTGCATTTGAAGAAAGGAACTGCAGAAAGAAAAAAAATTTGACTGTTTTGCTTTTTGAATTTCAAGCAAGTCAGTGTACATCAGGAACCCCCTTCCAGGACTGGAAGTTAAAGATAGTCAGTGAGTAGAGGGCTTGGTCTGCTCACTTGTGGTGACTACCTTGGTCAACTAGTGAGTGAAAGTGGAGGAAGTACAACAATGAAGAGATGGGCTGAGTTTGGGTATGTACCATTGACACCCATTGACCTAGCGCACAAGGATTTAGGGATGAGAGAAAGAGGAATGTTTGACTAATCAGAAATAAAAGGAGTTCTGTGGACTCCTGAGTTTACTGAGCGAACCCGTTGACCTAGACCCAGGGGGCTAAGGATGAGAGAGTGTGAAGGGGCTGTCCAAAGTGCTGGGAGGTGTGTGCGAACTCTTGAGCCTAAGGATGTGATTTAGCTTGGGTGACTAGGGATGTGCTGACCACAACCAACTGAATGAAGAGAAAGATATTTGACACCATGAGCTGGTGTAGATTGTTGCAGATTTGATGTCTTGCTGTGGACTGGACTTTGCTGATAAATGCAAACACTCAAAGTTCCAACCAGAACAGAAGATTCTTCAAGACCAAGAATATGCTTGTCCCCTCAGAACTAGTTTGGTAGGGACAGGCAATTTAAACATTGGCTATCTAAAACGGGGTGCAGATAAAGTGTTGAAGTGTCTGGCTTACAGGATTTTATGAGTATGCTTACTCTCAAAATGACAAGGGAGGATCCCCGCTGAATAGATTCCTTTTTTCATGATGGGTGTGGGGAAGAGAGGGTACAGGAAGATGTTGATAAGGTTATACAATTCAATTGTGAGTGTTGATTGTTAACAGGCCTAACTGTAATTGGAAAAGCTATAACTGCAAAAGAGTAGACTAAGGGGAAGACACTGCTATACTTGAATACAGTGACCAATCCTAAAGTCCCTTAAAAATTTTGCTATACTGATACCTCATGAGGCTCAGAGCAAGGAAATAATCTTCTCTCAGTTAAATTTTATCAGACGTCAGAAAGGGTGAAGCTGAGACGACTATTGGAGAACCTGACCAAATCAGATGGACACCTGCAGCAGATCTGAATGGCTGGTACCTGAGAAACCTCATCATTAAGACCTCTTTGCCCTACTGAAGGGCTAATTGTTAATGGCTATTTTGTACTGGTAAAATGGTTGGGAGGGGAAGTTATCCTCCAAGTATGAAAGAACCATGGCTAGAAAAGCAGGGTATGGCCTCAGGTGTGATGGATCACGTTTGTGTGGCTTTTCTTGCCGTGGTCTTATAACTCCTCCCCAGGTGATTGGGCAAGACTGTACAGATAGTGTAATCGTGGCCCATCAAAGGGGTTGATCAGTTTTGCCATCCTGCTGGGCTTGAAATGAGCCACCCCAGAGGTGGAAAAGAGAGGATCCCACCACCACCAAGGAAGAACAGCCAGAAGCAGGAGCTCATCCTTTGGATCTGGGATCCCTGAGCTGAGAAGCTCCTAGAACCAGGAGACTGAGGGAGAGAGAGAGCTCGAGAAGCAGTGGCAGAGAAATGATGGCAGGTGACAGCAATTTGGGCTTCTCGGCCCACGAAACAAGAAGGCTGAGTGCCTTTGGGCAGGAGGCTTGCTGGCTGAGTGGAGTGCCTCTGGGCACTTATTGGCAGAGCTAAAAGGGCTTTGTAACACTTGACCGAAGCAAGGCAGAGGCTGAGGGCCAGAGAGGCGTGCCTGTGAGTGCGGCTGGGAAGAAGCTGTCCTGATGGAAGAACTCTATCCTGAGCATTCCTGAACCTGAATTGTAACCTGTCACTTCCCTAATAAACCCCATAATGGTGAGTACTGTCTGTGAATTCTGTGTGGCCTTTGCAATGAATTATCGAACCGAGCAAAGTAGAGAGTGCCACGGGAAGGATGACTGGTGTCAGAACTGGTAAAGATGGCAGAGAGAGGAGACATGTCTGATCTCTGCCTCATAGAAATCATCCTTGGGCTGTTGATCTTGATTCTCCTTCCCTCTTGTGAAGTTACAGGAGGTGAGACACCTCCCCCATGCCATTTTTACACAAATCACCAGGCCTTTCTTCCAAGGCATCTCTGGGTAGACTTGAACATCCAACTTTTTGGTTAGCAGCTGAGCCCGTTAACCATTTATACCACTCAGGGACTCCATTTAGCAGATAGTTTAATTAAAAATCTATAAGATATTAGTGATAATTTGAAAAAGGCATATGTTTCTTTTGTCAACAAGGAAACAGAAAGACACTTAGAAATTCCAGGAAAACCCAAAACAAAAATGTGAACAACAAAATAATTTTCAAAATATGAAGTAAATGAAAATGTAGGAGGAATTGTAAAATTAACCAACAGAGAAAATGACCATTCACTTGACTTTGATGCTTCAAGAAAGAAACCTCTTTAAAAAACAAGCTCCCTTAGGTGGCACGGGCTTAGTGACGGTGACACTTTATTCTCTATGAATCCAATCCGTTACTTGTTTAAAAAATGAATAGCATTTATTTAATCATAATATCCCAAATTCTCTTTACAAGTTTTCAATTTTTATAATCAGTCTGTAAACAAAGGGTGAAAGGTTAAATTTCAGGTATGTGGGACGGAAGATACATGTCACAAACCTTGACCATGGCTGGCAGATGTCTGGATGTAGGAAGAGGAAAAAAGAAGGGTATTGCATGAGTGGAGTCCCTGAGTGGTGCAAACAGTTAACATGCTTGGCTGCTAGCCAAAATTTTGTGAGGTTCGAGTCCACCCAGAGATGGCTTGGAAGAAAGGCCTGGTGATCTGCTTCCAAAAAGTAAGTCGTTGAAAACCTTGTTAAACACAGTTCTACGCTGACACACACAAAGACACCATACGTCAGAATCGATGGCAACTTTTTTTTTTTTTTTTAACTGCGTGAGAAGTAAATTCTAATTTTGTATAATAGAAAGCAAGGCATATTGTCAACATTTATGGAACAAATAGGCATTTCAGTTTGAGTTATTAAGAAGAGTAGTTAAAAGAACTGTTATTTTAATAGTTTAGTAAAATAACTTAGAATGTGAAGAGGATGTGCCAAGAGGTAGTTTGTTCTAGACTGACGCGCTTTCCAGAATACAGAACTGTCACTGCTAAAACTGAGAAAGCACCTGGCAAACCTGGCTAAGTTGGTTCCCCTAGAAGTGTTGGCTAAGTTAAATTTCTCAGAATTAACAGCAGAGAGGCTAGAAAAAATATGAATCAAGAAACAGAGGACACTGTTGTGTGCTGACAAGTCAATTCCAACACATAGAGACCCTATGTGACAGAGTAGAATTGCCCCATAAGGTTTCGTAGGCTGTATGGGAGCAGATTGGCAGGTCTTTTCCCCGCAGAGCCTCAAATGGATTTGAACCTCTGACTTTTTGTTTAATAGCCAAGTGCTTAACCACTGCATCACCAGGGTTTCTTGAAACAAAGGTAGCAGCATATTATTTAGATCTACAGTGATGTTGGTAGCAGTGGTTAGCAGGCTGCTCTTTGAAGCCCTACAAACCTGGGATTGGAGATCCAGCTCGAATAGTTATTAGCTCTGTGGCCTTGAGCAAGTTACTAACCTTCCATAACAGTATCTATCTCATTAGGCTGTTGTGGACATGGTGCGAACTAATGCATGTAAAGTGATTAACCCCGAACCTGACACAGAATAAGGCCTCAGGAATTGTATATTTTTACAGTCATCATTATTATTCTTTGTGGACACCATTTATTGCATGCTCGAAAAACACTGTATGAAATGTATACTAAATTGGTTGATTGGATCTTTAAAAAAAAACTGTTGCCGTTGAGTCAATTCTGACTCATAGCAACCCTATAGTGACCCTATAGGACAGAGTAGAACTGGCCCATAGGGTTTCCGAGGAGCAGCTGGTGGATTTGAATTGCTGACCTTTTGGTTAGCAGCCAAGCTGTTAACTACTGAGCCACCAGGGCTCCTATTAGATCTTAGGCCCTTAAGTATCTATGGAATAGATGTCAGGGCTTTAAGCAACAGGCTTACATGCTAAAAAAATGTTTTAAAGGGGTTACCTCTGGCCTTTGGGTAGGCAGAGGAGGTAGAATGATAGGCAATATTTTCAACGACAGAGGTGCTTGGCACTTCCATTTAACTCATAAAATCAACACTACCAGAGAGAAAGAAATTTAAAATAGTGTTAGCCATTCTGCCAGCCATTGTGCTCAAAGATCATTTGCTCCTTGCAGTAGGTGAAACACCTGAAATAACGAATGTCACTGGATGGAAACTTGTAGAAAACACACACGCATGTGTTTAAGAATTCATCTGTAAATACAATCTACCCTACTTCTTTGCTCAGACAAATAAGTGGCATGATTGTGTTAACATCCTTGGAGAAGAAACTGAGGAATTAAGTGAAGCTTATAGAAAAACATCAGAAAGAGTGTTTTGTATGTTCACTTTGTGGCCTTCTGAAGATTCCCAAGAATAAATCTAAAAGTAATTTTTGGCCCGCTTTGTATTCGCACTTTAGAACTTAAGGTCACGTAAGACAAAATGTTAATTTAAAATTATTTTGCACTATGTGAATATTTTGGAATCCCTCGTGGCGTAGTGGATGAGAAATACATCTCCTTACCAATAGGTGAGCAGTTTGAATCCACCAGGCACTCCTTGGAAACTCTATGGGGCAGCTCTACCCCATTCTATAGGGTTGTTATGAGTCGAAATTGACTTGACAGCAATGGGTTTTTTAATGCGAATATTTTAGTGTGTATAAGTTTTAATTTTATAAAAACTATTAAAAAATAAATTGATGCTTATAATAACTATGACATAATGTAAAAACATTTTATAATAAATGCTAAGTATAAAAGTAGAAATATATATATTTTGATTCTCATGATGACCACAAGTAAACAAAAAGTGCAACTAGAAAAAAAGACTTAAGAAGAAATATATCAAAATGTTGATATTGGCCAGGGTTGTGCTAAGATGATGGGATTGCGGGTGATTTTATTTTATTTATCTTAATTTGTAAAATTTGAATATTTATGATTTTAGAAAGCTGTGGAAAAGCAGACACCGAACATTAATAACAGAAACTAGGCAGAAGCTCTGGCTAAAATCCATTTTTGGAAATTGTTCAGTGTAAGAATTTTATAAGAACCTTAAACTTAAATGATATCCTTCTCTTCAGGAACTCCAGGGTAAACTGTTCGCTGCATCATCTAGTATCTATGGAGAAGTAGGAAATAGAAAATAACAACAAGTTATGGAAAACTTTTTGCATTTGACTTTGTAAACCTCCAAAAAAGTCTGAAGCTCTCAGGCCCATCATAAGTAGCTCCCATGTTGGCTGAATGCCTTTCTTACCTGACTGGACCACAGTGTCCAGGTTCAATCTCACCACATCATTACTCTAAAGCCATGGCTACCCAATATCCCATAACTGCATCTGATCAACCGAAGTTCGGATCCTCACACTAATGTTAGCACCCCAACGACACATGTTTGGCTTTTCATCCAGGCAGGCTATATCCTGATTATCACAAGAAGGCCCATTATTATGTGAATTAATACATAACATACATTAAATTATCTACCATCAATTCTAGAATGTCCAAATGGCTGTTCATGTGTGGCTAAGTTGGCTCAATGGCATGGCCCATCTTCCTATTATAGTCTGTCTGGTGAATAATACCAGGGCCTGGCCCATGAAGGATGCAGGTCTTGGGTGCCAGGAAACCCAAATGTAAGATGCACCCACTTCTCTCCTCTCAGCTATTGAGCTGCCTGTGAAGTAAGAACCATATAGCAAATCTCTGAGGAAGCAAGGACTGAAAGTCCTACCATGTGCACAGGAGTGTTCACAGACTCTGCCTGGATAACTGTTCTGCCGTGATGATTTGTCCACATGCCCTGCTGCTCCACTCCAAACTTTTCTCCACTTAGTAGCCAGTAGTATTTTTAGATAAGAATAAATGTGAACTTGGAACTTGCCTGCCTAAAATCTTTTTATTTCCAGTCTTCTGTGAAATAAATCTGCAAGGTTTTGTCGCAAAGGCAACAAAGGTGTTATAGATTGAAAAGATATGTTGAAGTCTTAACCCCTGAACCTGTGAATGTGCTTTGTGTGGAAATAGGCCTTTGAAGATGTGCTCAGCTAACATGAGGTCATACTGAGTAGAATGGGTCCTAATCCAATAAGAGTTGTGTCCTTTTAAGAGAGAAGAGACACAGAAAGACACAAAGGGAAGACAGTCACGTGAAGCTGGAGGTAAAGATTAGAGTGATCTCCAAACCAAGGAACACCAAGAATCGCTGGCTATCACCAGAAACTAGGAGAGAGATGGAACAGATTCTCCCTCTGAGCCCTTATAAGGTATCAACACTACCGACCTCTGATTTCAGACTCCTGGCCTACAGGACTGTGAGACAATAAATTTCTGTTCTTGCAAACTGCCCAGTTTGTGGTACTTCTTTTATGGCAGTCCTGGGGAACTAATACAATAAAAAGCATAGAAGATCAGGACTTGTTCCTATCTCAGGCTGCTCTCCTGCTTTCTCGCCACACTTCAGTGATAAGGGTCTTCTGTCCACCCTTCCCTTTTGCAGTGCTCTGTGCATGCTGTTCCTGAATTCCTTCACCCACCCACTCCAACCCCCTCCATCCGCAAAGGACTTGCTTGACCTTTCTTGGGGGAAGCCTTTACTGCCTCCACAGATCAAATTAAACTACAGAAAATCTTTTCATGGGGTTAAGAAATGTGGGCAATGTTCTTCAAAATCTAAAGTCCACAGCTCCTCAAAGTACTCTGTGCAGCTCTTCCTCCCGACTGACTGGAATTTAATAGTCATTTCTTAAGTATTTGATGTTTGTCACCCATGATCCACGTTAATTCAGTGAGGACAGATTTTAGCTATCTTAATTTGAATCCCCAGTGCTAGACACATAGTAAAATCCATTGCCATCGAGTCGATTCTGATTCATAGTGACCCTATAGGACAGAGTAGAACTGCCCTATAGGGTTTCCAAGGAGCGGCTGGTGGATTCAAACTGCCAACCTTTTGGTTAGCGGCCGTAATTCTTAACCACTATACCACCAGAGCTCTAGGTACATAATAGGTGCTCAAAAAATTATTTTTGTTAAATTAATGAAACTTCAGTGAAAAGGAATCAGAGGGATAATCACCCTGTGCCCCTTTACCTGGAGCTAGCAGGGATCCAGCATGACCAGAACTCTGAAGAGACACCCTTTCTCTTATACTCTGTCACCTCTTGCAGCTCTCTGGTCTCCAATAGGATGTTTTCTCCTAAAACTACTGACTTTGAAATATCTGAAGCCTGAGACATAGACATTTTCCCAAGATTAGGGAAACAAACAGCTGCCTCCCTTCTCTAACAGATGAGATCACTAGTGAAAAGCCAAGAACATCTTAGAACTATTCATACATTCGTTCAGTTCATTCAAGGAAGAAGCTGACAGCCAGCCCCTTTGTGCCTGTTTGTGGTCAAAGCTCTGAGCATTCACAAATGAAAGGCAGTTTCTGTCCTCAAAGAGCTTCTTGTTAAACTAGAGAGATGGAAAACTCAGCCAATTGGAGCACTACTTAGTGTTCCAATTCTGAGAGAGGGCCACAGAAGAGGGACACCTAGCCCACCTGGAAAGATAAAGAATAGCTAATCAGAGACTGCTTCAAAGAAAAAGTGGGGCTCAGAGAGAAGACTGCACAGGCAACTAGCCATGTGCCAGCTGAACACAGAATAAAAGCAATCCAAATAAAGGGTGCAGTTTGTATAAGAGCCAGGAAGAGGGGTCAGAAAAGGGCCAGAAATTTTGAATTGGGCATTAAGCTGGGGACAGACATGGACAGCGCCCAGATCAGGAAGGACATTTAAGACCCTATCCTGAAGGTCATGAGAAGCTGTGAAGGCTTTAAAGCCTGGGAGTGGGAGTGGGGAATCAGAGTTATATCTTAGAAAGAGCACCCCAGGAGAGTATTACAAATAGGGGGTTAGGGGTACAAATAGACCAAGGACGAAGCCCTAAAGGGATTTCACAAAATATTTTTGCATATTTCAGGATAGGAACTGAAACAAAAACTAATCATTTATTTGCATGGAAAAGTGGATAGACTCTCCTAATATTTGCGAAAATGTTTACATACATCATTTCCCTTGAAGGAAATTAGGAAATGAGGATAATGGCTCTGTAAAACCTAAAGACTGCTGTTGACTCATTATCCAATTAATTGATATGAATAAATTGGGTAAATCAAGCTAAATGAGTCAATCACTGCACACAAGAAAAGAGAGAACTGAAGAACTTTTTTTTTTTTTTTTTTTTTTAGTTTTTGTCGAAAAAATAAAATCAGGATCTTGAGTTCATTGAGGCACAGGAGGTCAGGCATGCCCACTGAGTCCCTGACCCTCAGCAGCAGGGCTTGGAGATGGTGTGACCTACAGGGTTACAGGAGGCCAAGTCGAGCCAGAGAAGCCCCTGCCAGTATCCCAAGACCAACCCACAGCAGACCCCACAGTAGCCAGCCTTAACCCAGCGGCAAGCAGCACCATTCATACCAAGGCACTTTTTTCAGAACCGAAAAGAGAGATTGAGTCATTATCAAAGGTGGCGACTATTAGAAGGTGCTTGTTTTTCATTGGGGCCCTGGTGGTGCCATGGCTATTAACCTAAAGGTCAGTAGTTCAAATCTACCAGCTGTTCCTTGGAAACTCTATTAGCAGTTCCACTATGTCCTAGGGTCCTATGAGTTGGAATTTACTCGACGGCAATGGTTTTTGTTTTTCATTACTGTAAAGCTTGTTCTTCTAAGAATGAGTCTTGTTCCTCAGCAATAAAAAAAAAAAAAAGCAGCACCTAAATTCACCAGGTTCCTCCCTGATGAAGAATGGCATCTCTTAAGAAACTATGACGATAAAATTTAGAAGTATGAGCAAATCCTTAGTGCCAAGTTGGCAGAACAATATGAAATATTTTGAGAAATTCACACCTGGTCAATTATGTCAAAATATATGACAAGGTCAATAAACAATGTGTCCCGAAGTGTTTTTGCATATCTGAATGCTGGGTCTGACCTCAAGAGATTGCTGCTGTATGCTTTCGCAGCTGATTTGACATCCAATTCCAGCTCCAACTTTGTATTCTGAGAAAAATTGTTGTTGTTGCTAGATAACCATTGAGTTGATTCTGACTCACAGCAACCCTATGTGACAGGGTAGATCTGCCTCACAGCATTTCATAAGCTGTAATTTTTATGGAAGCAGATATCCAGGTCTTTCTCCCTCAGAGTTACCGGGTTGGTTCAAACTGCCAACTTTTTAATTAAATGTTTCAATTTCGTTTTTATGTAACTTGAAAGACCTTAGAACTTTCAGGTTGCCACAATCATATATTTCATTTTTCTCATTCTTTAAATAAACTTACCAAAAAAAAAAAAAAGAACAACTCCATTGTTGTTGAGTCAATTCTGACTCATAGTGCCCCTATAGGACAGAGCAGAGCTGCCCCATAGGTTTTCCAAGGCTGTAAATTTTTACGGAAGCAGACTGCCACATCTTTCTCCACAGAGTGGCTGGTGTTAGCAGCCGAGTGTTTAACTACTGCTCTACCAGGGCTTCTAACTTTACCCTACCGGCATAGATTTCCCCCTCCCAAAAAAAAACAAAATGCCTGGAAGAACAGTTCAGTGAAAAATAGACTTTCAATCACAAGCAACAAATGAAGTATTTCCCTGAGCACATTTCTAGAAGAAATATGTCTGTGTGACTGTGTGCATATGTATGTGTGCTTTGTGTTGCTATGTGTATTATGTAAATTTTCTTATTTTAGGAAATCTGGCTGTGAATTTGATGTTCAAGTACACTTAGAAAATATACTTGGTCTGCAGAAGATGATTAATGTTTTGTGAACATATTAAGTTCTAACAGTGGAATATTTTTATGTAGGTGTTATTGTTAAATACAGAGACTGTCTCCAGGCGTAGTATATGGATCCTAAAATAGAATGGACAATAAAACATGATTATAGTGACGTAGCCAATGTCTGTGGCCCGAGGTCTACTAATATGTGGTGTGGAATAAGAACACACTAGAGGCAGATCATTTAAAGGGTGGACTCTGCTCTCTCATGTTAGGAAAATGCCGGACTCTGAGATTTAACATATCCAAGTGAATATTTAGAAGCTCAGCTCATCTACACAATCAAGATCTTCCTAGACAAATATAAGCCAATACCTTCCAGAGTAAGGGAATATTCACAGACAGCTATTTTTGATCATTTAATGATGACTGTTGAGTCTCCAAAAACATCACCAGAAAAACAGGTTAATCAAAAAAAAAAAAAGAACAAAATAATTTTTTTTATAGCAAATCAGACCACCAACTTGACAGAGTCAAGGGGGTGGGGGGGAAGCCAGGGGAAGGTATTTATGGAATTCTTGGGCTTGCACTGAGTAATTTTAAAGCAAGTCTCAATGGTGGAGAATTGGTTGGAATTGGATTCAGGTTATGGTATAATAGCTTTAGATTGAGAGGTCAACAAGATAAGGGTCTCAAAGTGAATCTCAATGAACAAATTATTAGTCCTGGAAAATAATCTGTTTAGTTGGGTTAAGTCATTTCTTCCCAGAGCAGGTATTTCTCGGAGCAAGCAGCTAAGCTATTTTTGCCTGACCTCGGTATTGGTTAACATAGAAACAATAGACTATATTTGGTGCCAGAATTGTTTACCACATGAAGGCAGGTTATGTTTGGTGTCGGTTCTCAGTCCTTGTTATTGGTCTTTATTCAACCTAAGCTGAGGGGCATGATCAAGCCAGAACTGCACCAATCCTGGATGTGTTGTGAGTAGATTCTCTGATGCTAGCCGTTCAGCTTCTATAAGTGTCAGGCTTTTTATATATTTTTGTTAAAAATCATTTGTTGCTTCATTTGAAAGGGCAGAAACCATGCAGCAGCATTTAAGACCCTGGAGAACATACATTTGAACACTGAAACACAGGAAAATATTAAGAGAAGGATTATGAACAGAGTTTGTAGTCCATTTGAAAGTCAAGAGCCAAGAGTTCCCAAATTAAATGAAGAGAAGAGATTCTATGCCCAATCTAAAGAGTCCACAGAACCAAACGTAAGAGTATTCACTAAAATACATGTATCTAGTCAGGGTGCAACCAGAGAAGCATAACAAGTATGTCTTAGTTATCTAGTGCTGCTGTGACAGAAATGCCACAAGTGAATGGCTTTAACAAAGAGAAATTTATTTTCTCACAGTCTAGCAGGCTAGAAGTCAAAATTCAGCTCCAGGAGAATTTTTTCTCTTTCTGTTAGCTCTGGAGGAAGGTCTTTCTTGTCATTCTTCCCCTGGACTACGAGCTTCCCTATGCAGGAACCCTGGGGTCCAAAGGACACACTCTGCTCCCAGTGCTACTTTCTTTGTGGTGTTAGGACCCCAACTCTCTGCTTTGTTCCCTTTCGTTTTATCTCTTGTACGATAAAAGGCAGTACAGGCCACACCCCAGGGAAAAGTCCTTTACATTGGATCAGGGATGTGAACTGAGCAAGGGTGTTATATCCCACCTTAATCTTCTTTAAACACAGGCAGAGATTATGATTTATAAGACATAGGAAAATCACGAAATGGAGTACAACCACACATGGCCTAACCAAGTTGACACATATTTTGGGGGGACAGAACTGAAACACAGGATAATACTAACAGAAAGATTATGAACAGTTTGTAGTCCATTTGTAAGTCGGGAGCCAAGACTTCCCAAATTAAATGAAGAGAAGAGATTCTATCCCCAATCCAAAGAGTCCAGAGAATCAAATATAAGAATATTGGCCAAAATACATGCATCTAGTCAGGATGCCCCCTACCTGTCTGTCAGTTTTTTGTACTGTAGGGGCTTGCATGTTGCTGTGATGCTGGAAGCTATGCCACTGGTATTCAGATACCAGCAGGGTTGCTCATGGTGGACAGGTTTCAGTTGAGCTTCCAGACTAAGGCAGACTAGGAAGAAGGACACAGCAGTCTAATTCTGAAAAGAATTAGCCAGTGGAAACCTCAAGACTAGGAGCAGAACATTGCCTGATATAGTGCCAGAAGATGAGCCCCTCAGGTTGGAAGGCACTCAAAAGATGACTGGGGAAGAGCTGCTTCCTCAAAGTAGAGTCAACCTTAATGACGTGGACATTGGCAAGCTTTTGGGACCTTCATTTGCTGATGTGGCAAGACCCAAAATGAGAAGAAACAGCTGCAAATATCCCTTAATAATTGAAACCTGGAATGCACAAAGTATGAATCTAGGAAAATTGGAAATCATCAAAAATGAAATAGAACACATAAACATTGATATCCTAGGCATTAGGGAGCTGAAATGGACTGATATCAGACAATTATATGGTCTACTATGCCGGGAGTGACAGCTTCAAGAGGAATGGTGTTATATTCATCATCGAAAAGACAATTTCAAGGTCTATCCTGAAGTACAATGCTGTCAGTGATAGGATAATATCCATACGCCTATATTTATACTATACAGTTAAGACAACCACTATTCAAATTTACGCACTAACCACTAAGACCAAAGATGAAGAAATTGAAGATTTCTACCAGTTCCTGCAGTCTGAAATTGATAGAACATGCAATCAAGATGCATTGATAATTACTGGAGATTGGAATGCCAAAGTTGGAAACAGAGAAGAAGGATCAGTAGTTGGAAAATATGGCCTTGGTGATAGAACGATGCCAGAGATCACATAATAAAATTTTGCAAGACCAATGACTCCACTGCAAATACCTTTTTCAACCGACATAAACGGCAGCTATACATGTTGACCTCACCAGATGAAATACACACGATTCAAATTGACTACATCTGTGGAAAGAGACAATGGAAAAGCTCAATATCATCAGTCAGAGCAAGGCCAGAAGCTGACTGCAGAACAGACCATCAATTGCTCATATGCAAATTCAAGTTGAAAGTGAAGAAAATTAGGACAAGTCCACAAGAGCCATAGTATGACCTTGAGTATATACCCCCTGAATTTAGAGACCATCTCAAGAATAGACTTGATGTGTTGAACACTAATGAATGAAGACCAGACGAGTTGTAGAATAACATTAAGGACATCATACATGAAGAAAGCAAAAGGTCATTAAAAAGACAGGAAAGAAAGCAAAGACCAAAATGGATGCTTTTGAACTTAGAGCAGCTAAATCAAAAGGAAAAAATGATGAAGTAAAAGAACTAAACATAAGATTTCAAAGGGCGGCTAGAGAAAATAAAGTATTATAATGACATGTGCAAAGAGCTGGAGATAGAAAACCAAAAGGGAAGTACACACTTGGCATTTCTCAAGCTGAAAGAACTGAAGAGAAAATTCAAGCCTGAAGTCGCAATAGTGAAGGATTCTATGGGGAAAATACTAAATGACCCAGGAAACATCAAAAGAAGATGAAAGGATTACACAGAATCATTATACCAGAAAGAAGTGGTCAATCTTCAATCATTTCAAGAGGTGGAATATGATCAAGAACTGATAGTACCGAAGAAGGAAGTCCAAGCTGCACTGAAGGCATTGGTGAAAAACAAGGCTCCAGGAATTGATGGAATACTAATTGAGATGTTTCAATAAACGGTGCAGCACTGAAACTGCTCACTTACCTCTGCCAAGATATTTGGAAGACAGCTCCCTGGCCAAACTAACTGAAAAAAAAAAAAAAAGATCCATATTTATGCCTATTTCCAGGAAAGGTGATCCCATCTGAATGTGGAAATTATAGAACAATATCACTAGTATCACACCCAAGTAAAATTTTTCTGAAGATCATTCAAAAACGGCTCCAGCAGTATATCAACAGGGAACTGCCAGAAATTCAAGCTGCATTCAGTAGAGGACACAGAATCAGAAATATCACTGCTGATGTCAGATGGATCCTGGTTGAAAGCAGAGAGTACAAAAAAGGTGTTTACCTGTGTCTCCTTCACTATGCAAAGGCGTTCAACTCTGTGGATCATAACAAATTATGTGTAACATTTCAAAGAATGGGAATTCCAGAACACTAAACTGTGCTCGTGAGGAACCTATATTTAGATCAAGAGGCAGTTGTTTGGACAGAATAAGGAGATACTGTGTGGTTTAAAGTCAGGAAAGGTGTGTGTCAGAGTTATTTCCTTTCACCATTCAGTCTGTATGCTGAGCAAATAATCTGAGAAGCCAGGCTATATGAAGAAGAATGGGGCATCAGGATTGGAAGAAGACTTATTAACAACCTGTGTTATGCAGATGACACAACCTTGCTTGCTGAAAGTGAAGAGGACTTGAAGCACTTACTGATGAAGATCAAAGACCACAGCCTTCAGTATGGATTACACCTCAACATAAAGAAAACTAAAATCCTCACAAAATGGACCAATAAGCAGCATCATGATAAACAGGGAAAAGATTGAAGTTGTCAAGGATTTCATTTTACTTGGATCCAAAATCGACACCCCTGGAAGCAACAGTCAGGAAATCAAAAGATGCGTTGCATTAGGCAAATCTGCTGCTGCAAAAGACCTCTCTAAAGTGTTAAAAAGCAAAGATGTCACCTTGAAGACTAGAGTGCATCTGACCCAATCCATGGTGTTTTCCATGGCATCATATGCATGGGAAAGCTGGACAATGAATAAGGAAGGCTGAAAAAGAATTGATGCCTTTGAATTGTGGTGTTGGCGAAGAATATCGAATGTACTGTGGACTGCCAAAAGAACGAACAAATCTGTCTTGGAAGAAGTACAAACAGAATACTCCTTAGAAGCCAGGTTGGTGAGACTGGGTCTTACATACTTTGGACATGCTGTCAGGAAGGCTCAGTCCCTGGAGAAGGATATCACGCTTGGTAAAGTAGAGGGTCATCGAAAGAGAGGAGGACCCTCAATGGGATGGATTGACACAGTGGCTGAAACAATGGGCTTGAGCATAACGATTGTGAGCATGGTGCAGGACTACGCAGTGCTTCGTTCTGTGGTGCACAGGGTTGCTATGAGTCAGAACCGACTGGAGAGCACCTAACAATAACAACAACAAGTCATGATGCAATCTGAGAAGCACAACAAGTAGAAGATACATATTTTGATTTATTGCAGAGAATTGGCTTACTCGATTATGGCTCTGCCTCGAAAAGTTCGAAATCCATAGAGTAGGCCCTGAGGAAAGGTGAGTTGGAACTATTAGGCATAGGCTGAAGCTGCCGTCCACAGGCAGAGTTTCTTCTTCTTCAGGGAAACCTCAGGTCTGCTTTTAAGGCCTTTCTGCTGATGTAATCAGCTCCACCCACGTTATCTAGGTTAATCTCCCCAATTTCAAAGAAACTAATCACATCTGCAAAACGCCTTCACAGCTACACCTAGCTTAGTGTTTGAACAAATGTGGACAGTAGTCTGTCCAAGTTCACACATCTAAAAGACCAGCATGATGGCTAATTCTATGATTTATTTGTTTGATTCTAGTATCGTCTTCGTAATATCAAAGATACCATGCAGGTCTCTAGGAATGAAAATAGAATATTTTCCCCCAAGACAGTGCATATTCCTTCCATCTTAAGAAACTAGTATAATATCTAAAGTGATACTATTTTGAGCCACTGCCTGTTCAATTTCAGCTCTCTTGTTTAGCTCTTTTGCTATTCTCTGAAGCACTGCATGTAGGATTCTCTCTACTTTTACGGCCACTTATAAAGCATGACATGAAGAGGCTTGGGGGTAAAAGAAAACCCCAAATTTCCCCTCAATTGTTAAAGTTTTTATCTCAAATCAAGACCCCATTTTTCCCCTTGTTGGATTAAATTATCTTTTTCAAAGAAAGAAAATCGATGGGTCAAAATGGTCCCTAGGTGATATCAAGGGTTGTCCTGAAATGAGGCATCAGTTTGCCAAGATAAAATAATCCCGTCCAATTTTCAGGTGGTAGCCAATAGGTTTTTGTGCCACAAATCCAATACCAGTTATTAGGAATTATTCAATAATCTGTTTTGAGCCAAAATACCTGGTTGAAATTGTCAAGTATTATTATAGTATTCAATGCCACTCAACAAGAGAAATCCTACCCCAGGTAATAAAATTTATTGTAAAACTGTTGCAAGATTCCATTTGAGATCCCTTGGTACCCATCCTGAAA
Organism: Elephas maximus indicus; assembly: GCF_024166365.1. Classification (NCBI taxonomy): domain Eukaryota; kingdom Metazoa; phylum Chordata; class Mammalia; order Proboscidea; family Elephantidae; genus Elephas; species Elephas maximus. Next base: position 145,127,980 of record NC_064821.1, read on the forward strand.
GCACTATACACTTATGTCATTTGCAAACAGATTTTTCTTAATATCCCTCGTCTTACACTGGGCCTGTTTCTGGCATTATAAAATAATCTATTTAAATCTTTGCAAATATCTGGGCTTTTGGGGACCAGGATGTTAGTTAGAGCTGCCTGTCTTGGCTCAGGGCTCCAGGAGAAAATATTCTAGTTAATAAAGTGAAAGTCACATGACCATTTTGACCTTGTCATGGAAGTCATATAGCATCACCTCCACCATACTCCATTGACCAAAGTCACAAGCCAGCCCAGGTTCAAGGGGAGGGGACATAGGCTCCACCTTTTGATGGGGAGATTGTCAAAGAGTTTGGATCAGAGTTTTTAAACTACCATAGTTTTCCCTTATTTTTATGTTGTGAGATGCTGTACCCTATAAATCTTTTTTTTAGCGGGCAGTCACCCTGTTTAGGTGTAGTGGGCATGTCTGGGTTCGGTGAGTATTTAGCTCCCTTCTGGTACCCTCTGACACCAGCAGAAAGGAAGGAGGGAGCATAATGCCAACTAGCTGTGCCTCCCATCAAGGCACCTACTTCTCGCCGCCTTGTTGATCCAAGGAGAGGTGAATGCTCAGCTCTACGCTAGGTGGAGGGAAGCAGAGTATTCACTAGCCCCACTTTGCACTGCCTTATTCGTTCTCATTGATGGTAGATGAGGGTGTAGGCTCATCTCCCCACTGAGACCCACTGACACTGGGGGTGTAGTGGAGAACAAACCGCTAACTAGAACTGCTTCAGACCACCTGGCTCAGTCTTATTGCTGATGACTGGTTGTGAAGGTTTAGGGCTCTACCAGGCCACAGTGATGCCAGAGGTGCTATGAAAGCAGAGTGCTCACTAACTCCAACTCACACTGACCCTGTTTAGTTGCTCTGATGCCAGGTGGGAGTGGAAGCTCTGTTTCTTGCTGGGCCCCGTTGACACTGTGAGTGAGGGGTGAAGGATAGTGGTGACCATCCCTGTCTCGTGGTCTTGTTAAGTTTCCTTGATTCCAGGTGAGTGTGGAGTCTCAGCTCACCACTGGGCCCTGCTGATGCTGCTCAGTGCACCACCTACTCCTTCCATCAGGGGATGGAAGGTCAGCTCCCCACTCAGATCCACTGACACTGCCCTGGCAGGGGAATGGGTGCACCGCTCCTTGCTTCTGCTCTGAGAGGGATAGATAAGCTCCTAACCTTGGTTTGGTGGTACCACTCAGCAGGAGAATTGAAGTTGCTTCATGGAGTGGGCAGGAACAGTGGAAGATCAGCTTCCTGGTCAGTCCTGCTGAAACCAAGGTGAAGAAACGCAGTGTTTCCTTTGGTGTGTAGCTGGAGTAGGGTGGGTATTGCCAAAAAAGATTTTCTTTTGTTAGGCCACCCTTTCTGTAGTCTTTTGGTTTGGGGCCACAGAGTTTCCTTATGGGTTTTTTTAAATTTTTTGCCTGTGTCTGTTGGTGGTTCTGGATTGGAGGATTTTCGAGCTCCCTGTATGAGACATGCAGGGCAATAAGGAAATCCAGGGGACTCACTGCCGGGTTATCCCTCAAGTCCTAAGGTCCTTTGGCAGCTAGCCCGCTTCCTTCTACCCTTCAGGATCTTCCTATGTTTGTTTGTTGTGTTATGTCCATGATTTTTTAGTTGTAGAGGGAGGACTGAGAGGAATGGGGCTAGCCCATCTTTGCCAGAACCAGAAAAGCCCATATATAATTTTGATTCCCCAGGAAAAGGCAAACTAGTGTTAAATAGCTTGATGTAATGAGACAACAAAGAAGGCAGAACATAGATCCACAACTGTAAGGAAAAAAAAAGTAGATGCAAGTGACTCCAAAGACAAAATAAATGGGTTCACACCACAAGGAAGAAGGACGAACTACTTTGTTTACTGCCTTGAAGTGAATAAATCTACATCCTTTTCTACTGGGTTTATTGACTGGGAGGTTAGAAGAATTACAAGGATGAGTATAAGGTAGGGTGAGTTGTTTCTCTGTCAGGCTTTTGACTATTGGTTTTAGTCCTGCTTAGCTTCCGGTTTTAAATGGCATTGTGCAAGCTTGTATAGAGGTTTGGATGGATCAATGTGAACTTTGATGAAATCAGCAACAATAATTTTGCCAACAGTAGAATTTTTTTTACCACATATAGTCTTAGATTTTGAAACGATTTTCAGTTTGGGCTTGATTTAAGACAGAGACACTGGTATGTCAATATCCACATTAGGTCTATTCTCTGATTATGAGTAGGGGAGACCTCAGGATTTAAAGAAAAAGGACAACAGTAAAGCATTTAATCTAAACGTGCAATTTGGACAGCAACTCCCTCCCTATTGAGTTCACAGGTGTGATAGTACAGATGAGGAAAAAATGCTCTTTGGTTAAAAGTCCAAAATTATAGATTGAGATAAGGGAGTGTCTAGAAATTTTTGTTGCTTGACTCGAAAAGTCTGTGTAATGGTGACAGGGCTTACGGTTTGCATAAAAATTTGACAGATTGTCCTTTAACATTTGAAGAAATTTCTCTTTGTGGATTTGAAGGTAAAAGTTGAGAAATGGGCACTTGGTTTCCCTTTGGACTGTGTTCGTTGTTCACTCACTTTAATTTCTCCTTCATTTTCTTAGCTATCACAGCATAATTGTTTTTTCATTGTTCTTTCTGCTTGTATCATCTACAGATGGCTTTATGGATAAACTCCTTCCCCAAGTTTTCGTGAATGGTATGGGAGCATCTAGTTGCTTTATCTGTAAGAACATCAACGTACTCTAGACCTCCTTCTGCCTTTGTTTTAAAGCTTTTTCAAGATGTTCAGGAAGTAGTTGGAAATATGGCAATGGAGCTATTTCCCATTTCTCTTTTTACTTTCATATTAAATCCCCTGGTTCTGGCTTATGGCTATTCAAAGAAAGCGAGGAGAGAGCTGGGGTCACATTTTGCTTCAGGATCTATTTCTGAATGCTGTCAAAGGTGTTAAAGAGCCTATTCCTGAAGTCACCAACAGAGTCATCCTTTCTTTGCTTGAAGGACAGGATTAGAGTGCAATCTATTTTCACAAGACAGACCTTGAGGGTGGCCTGTAATAGCTCTTGTTCAACATCCACAGTCCTCTTAAACCCCTCTCACCTACCCTGCACTTCAGAGGCTGTTAGGTTACCCTCAGAATCGTCCTACTCTGAGTTTTCCATCCAATTTTTTGCATCTGAGATTCCTATTTACATATGAACCAACTGGTGTAAATCTGGAATATGCAAATTACCTGTTCTTAAAACAACTCTAAATTCCTCTGATAATTTCTGTCTGTCTTGTGTAGATTTTAGAAACTGATTAACAATGGCTCTCAATTCAAACAAAGACCATGGTTTAAAATCAACAAGCAGCTTGATTTGTTCTGTAGTGGATTTAACTTTGAGAAACGTTTGAAATGTGGGAGTTTCTTGTTTGGCCAGAAGGAAAAGGAAAAAAAAGGTAGGAGCAAAGGGTAACATAAAAGCCTAGGAAAGGGGAGGGAAAGGAGTGGAAATAAAGTCCTTGGGTAGTGCAAACAGTTAAGGACTCAACTGCTGAAAGGTTGGCGATTCGAACCCACCCAGAGGTGCCTCAGAACACAGGCCTGGCAATCTGCTTCTGAAGATCACAGCCTCGAAAACACTGTGGAGCAGTTCTGCTCTACACACATGGGATTCAACTCGACAGCAACTAAAAACAACATGTTCAGGTGCAGTTCAGGGAGATTTAAAAAAGCGATAGTTTCATTTATTTTTTGTTTATTTATTTACTGTGCTTTAGGTGAAAGTTTACAATTCAAGTTAATTTCTCATTCAAAAATTTATACACATATTGTTTTGAGACTTTGGTTGCAATCTCCACAATGTGACAGCACACTCCCCCTTCCCATCCCAGGTTCCCTGTGTCCATTTATCCAGTTCCTCTCCCTTCCTGACTTCTCACGTTCCTTTTTTTCGGACACAGTTTGCCCATTTTGGTCTCATACACTTGATGGAACTATGAAGCACGTTCCTCGTGTGTATTATTTTTGTTTTATAGGCCTATCTAACGTTTGTCTGACAAGTGGGCTTCAGGCAAGATTTCGGTTCTGGGTTAGCAGAGTGTCCAGCAGTCATAGTTTCAGTCTTCCTCTAGTCTCTGCCAGACCTGTAAGTCTGGTATTTTTTTTTTGCAAATTTGAGTTCTGTTCTACGTTTTTTTTCCTGCTCTGTCCGGGACTCTCTCTTGTGATCCCTGCCAGAGTGGTCATTGGTGATAGCAGGGCACCATCTAGTTCTTCTGGTCTCAAGCTGATGGAGTCTCTGGTTCATGTGGTCCTTTAGTCCTTTGGGCTAATATTATCCTTGTGTCTTTGGTTTTCTTCATTCTGCTCTGGTCTGGATGGGATGGGGCCAAGAGATGTATCATAGGCGGCACTCACAAGCTTTTAAGACCCCAGATGCAACTCACGAAAGAGGGATGTAGAACATTTTCTTCATGAACTATGTTATGCCAATTGACCTAGATGTCCTCCAAGACCATGGTCCCCAGGCCCCAGCCCCAGTTACGCAGTCTCTCAAAGTATTTGGATGTGTCTAGGAAACATCTATGCTTTTGTGTTGGTCTAGTTTTCTTGACTCCTCCTATATTGTGTGTTGTCCTTCCCTTCACTGAACTTGACACTTCTCTACTAACTAGTGATTTTCCCCCCTCCTTCCTCCCCACCCTTGTAACCATCCAGGAATGCTGCTTATAATACTGGTCTCATACAATATTTGTCCTTTTGTGACTAGCTTATTTCACTCAGCATAATGCCCTCCAGATTGATCCATGTTGTTAGATGTTTCTTGGGTTCATCATTTTTCTTTATTATTAGACAGTATTCCATTGTGTGTATGCACCATATTTTATCCATTCATCTGTTGATGGGCATTTAGGTTGTTTTCATCTTTTTGCTATTGTGAATAGCGCTGTAATGAACATGGGTGTGCATATGTCTATTCGTGTGATGGGTCTTATTTCTCTAGGGTATATTCCTGGGAGTGGGATTGCTGGATTGTATGGTATTTCTATTTGTAGCTTTTTAAGGAAGTGCCATATTGTTTTCCAAAGTGGTTGTGCCATTTTACATTCCCACCAGCAGTACATAACAGCTCCAATCTCCTTGCAGCCTCTCCAACATTTGTTATTTTGTGTTTTTTGGATTAGTGTCAGTAATATCAGGGTGAGATGGTATCTCAATGTAGTTTTGATTTGCATTTTTCTAATGGCTAATGATCATGTGCATTTCCTCATGTATCTGCTAGCCACCTGAATATCTTCTTTGGTGAAGTGTCTGTTCATATCCTTTGCCCATTTTTCACTTGATTATTCACTTTTTGTTGTTGAAGTGTTGCAGTACCTCATAGATTTTAGAGATTAGACCCTTGTCAGATATGTCATAGCCAAAAATTTTTTCCCAGTCTGTAGGCTCTCTTTTTACTGTAGTTTTGTGTAGAGTTGACATTTTCACAATGTTGAGCCTTCCTATCCACAAACATGGTGTGTTTTTTCACTTATGTAGGTCTCTTTTGATTTCTTGCAGTAGTGTCTTGTTTTCTTTATATAGGTCTCTTATGTCCCTAGTTAGATTTATTCCTAAGTATTTTTTATTCTTGGGGCCTATTGTTAATGATATTGACTTGCGCTTTGTTGGTGTAGAGGAATTCAACAGATTTGTGTGTGTTAATCTTGGATCTTGCTACTTCAGCAAAGTATTCTGAAATCCTCTTTGACATTCAGTAGCTTTCTTGTGAATTCTTTGGGGTTTTCTGCAAATAAGACCACATGATCTGCAAATATGGATAGTTTTACCTCTTCCTTACCAATTTGGATGTGCTTTATTTCTTTTTCTAGCCTAATTGCTCTGGCTAGGACCTCTAGCACATTGTTGAATAAGAGTGGCGATAAAGGGCATCCTTGTCTGGTTCTTGTTCTCAAGGGGAATGCTCTCAGACTCTCTCCATTTAGGATGATGTTGGCTGTTGGCTTTGTATAAATGCCCTTTATTATGCTGAGGAATTTTCCTTCTATTCCTATTTTGCTGAGACTTTTTATCATGAATGGGTGTTGGACTTTGTCAAATGTCTTTTCTGCAAACATCGATAAAATCATGTGGCGCTTTTGTTTTATTTATGTGGGGGATTACATCGATTGATTTTCTAATGTTGAACCATTCTTGCATACCTAGTATGAATCCCACTTGGTCATGATATAGTATTTTTTTTGATATGCTGTTAAATTCTATTGGCTAGAATTTTGTTGAGAATTTTTGCATCTATGTTCATAATGGATATTGGTCTGTAGTTTTCTTTTTTTGTGGTGTCTTTGCCTGGCTTTGGTATCAGGGTTAGGCTGTCTTCATAGAATGAGTTTGGGAGTATTCCATCCTTTTCTATGCTCTGAAATACCTTTAGTAGTACTGAAGTTTACTCCTCTCTGAAAGTTTGGTAGAATTCTCCAGTAAAGCTATCATGGGCAGGGCATTTTTTTGTTGGGAGTTTTTTAACTTCAATCTCTTCTTTTGTTATATAGGTTTATTTAGTTTTTCTATCTCTGTGTTTTTGGTTTAGGTAGGTAGTGTGTTTCTAGAAATTTGTCCATTGCCTCTAGGTTTTCAAATTCGTTGGAATACAATTTTTCATAGTATTCTGTTATGACCCTTTTTATTTCAGTTGGGTCTGTTGTGATACCACCCATCTCATTTCTTATTCAGGGTATTTGCTTCCTCTCATGTTTTCCTTTGGTCAGTTTGGCCAATGGTTTGTCAATTTTGTGGATCTTTTCAAAGAACCAACTATTGGTCTTGTTGATTCTTTTGTTTTTCTATTGTAAAAAATGGCTTGGGAGTGGCATCTGACCTCCTCCAACTTCACAAGGGGGAAGGAGAAGCAAGATCAACAGCCCAAGACTGATCCCTACATGGTGGAGGCCAGATACGCCTCCTCATTCCACCATCTTTACCAATTCTGAAACCAACCATCCTTCTTCCCATGGCATTCTTTACTTCTCTGCTGGGTTCAACTATTCATTATAATGGCCACACAGAACTCACAGATCACACTCATGTTTATGGGGTTTATTAGGGTAGTATCAGTTACAATTCAGGCTCAGGAACACTCAGGATATGGTTCTTCCATCAGAAGAGCCTCTCCTCAGCTCTGCTCGCAGGCACACCTCTCCCTGGCCCTCGGCCTCTGCCCAAAGGCACTCAGCTTTCTTTCTCCATAAGCTGGTAAGCCCACCTTGCTGTCTCCTGCTGCCTGATCTCTGCTGTAGGGCCTTTTCTGCCACTGCTTCTCACCATCTTCTTAATCTCTGTCTCTAAGTCCCAGGAGCTTCTCAGCACAGGGACCCCAAGTCCAAAAGACATGCTGGCTCCTGACTGTTCTTCCTTGGTGGTGCTGGGATTCTCCTCTCTGCTCTGGAATTGGCTCTCTTGCAAGGCAAAACCGACCAATTCCTTTGGTGGGTCACAATTACCCTATCACATGGTCCTGCCCAATCTCCCAGGTGGGAGTTACAAGACCATAGTTAGAAAAGCCACACAAAAGTAATCAGCTACAAACCAAAACCAAACCCACTGCCGTCGGGTGGATTCCGACTCATAGCGACCCTATATACAACATCTATTCTCTATTTATTTCTGCTCTGATCTTTATTATTCCTTTCTTCTGGTGCCTGAGGTCTTCTTTTGTTGCTCTCTTCCTATTCATTCAAGTTATAGTGTTAATGTCTTCATTTTGGCCCTTCCTTCTTTTTTGATGTGTGTGTTTCTTATAAATTGACCTCTAAGCATTCCTTTTGCTGGGTTCCAAAGGTTTGGGTAAGACGTGTGTTCATTCTCATTTGATTCTATGAATTTTTTTATTGTATCTTTGATTTCTTCCATTAAAAAAAATTTTTTTTTTTTTCCTATTACCTAGTAGTTTTTGAGTTAGGTGTTCAGATTCCATGTATTTGATTTTTTTCTTTCCTTTTTCTGTTATTGATTTCTTTTTTAATGACATTATAATCAGAGAAGGTGTTTTGTTTTATTTCGATATTTTGGATTTTGTCAAGGCTTGCATTCTGGCCTAACACATGATCTGTTCTAGAGAATGTTCCATGTGCTCTGGAAAAGAATGTATACTTTGCTGCTGTTGGGTGTAGTATTCTGTAAACATCCGTGAATTCAAGTTGGTTGAATGTGGCATTTAGATCTACTGCGTCTTTATTGAGTTTCTTTCTAGATGTTCTGTCCTTCACTGAAGTGGTATGTTGAAGTCTCCTACTATCATTGTGAAACTGTCTATTTCACATTTCAATGTTGTTAGAGTTTATTCTATGTATTTTGGAACCCTGTCATTGGGTACATATACATATTTATTATGATTATGTCTTCCTGGTGTATTGACCCTTTTATCATTATATAGCATTCTTCCTTAACCTTTTGGCAAATTTTGCTTTAAAGTCTGTTTTGTTGGAGATTACTATTGTCACTCTTGCTCTTTTTTTGGTTATTGTTTGCTTGATATCTTTTTTTCCATGCTTTGACTTTTCATTTGTTTATGTCTTTGAGTCTAAGGAATGCCTCTTGTAGATAGCATACAGATGGATCTTTTTTTTTTTTTTAATCCACTCTTCCACTTTCTATCTCTTTACTGCTACATTTAGGCCATTTACATCCAGCATGATTATTGATAGGTATAAATTTACTGCAGTCCTTTTGAATTTTGTGTGTGTGTGTGTGGTGTTGACAGTTTCTTTGTTCTACTTAACTTTTCTGTGGTAAGTTCTTTTTGTTTACGTGTTTTCATCTCTTTAATTATTGTTGATTTTGTATTTGCTGAGTCTTCATGTTTTTCTTCTTTCTTTATTTTGATGGGTAGGTTTGTTAGCTTCCTTTGTGATTACATTGAAACTTACTTTCATTTTTCCAATTTTTCTAATAAAAGACTTTTAAATCAGCCTTTTATATCTTGATATCACCTTGACTTCCCCTCCGTATGGAAGTTTTATGACAACACCATGTATTCTCTCTTTTTTATTTTGACTTTTTCTTCATTTATGTATTGACTTCTCTGATTACCTATTTTCAATCTTTTAACTTTAATTGCCTTTGAAAATTCCCTATTAGCGTTGATATGTGGTTGATCTGGCCTGTGTCCTAGTCTTTGATTTTTGTCTGATATTGTTTTTCGCTCTCTAACTGGAGGACTCCTTTTAATTTTCTTGTAAGTTTGGTCTGTTTTTCCACAAATTCCCTTAATTTCTGTTTATCTGGAGATGACTTAATTTTGCCATCATATTTGAGAGGCAGTTTTGCTAGATATATAATTCTTAGCTGGGAATTTTTTCCCCTCAAGGCTTTTATACATCATCCCATTGCCTTCTTGTCTGCATGATTTCTGTTGAGTAATCTGAGCTTAGTCTTATTGGTTCTCCTTTGTAGGTGACTTTCCGTTTATCCCTAGTCACTCTCAGTGTTCTCTTTGTCTTTGGTTTTGGCAAATTTGATCACGATATGTCTTGGCAACTTTCTTGTGGGGCGTGCTGGTTAAAATCGTGTGTCAGCTTAGTCGGGCCATGATTCTCAGTGTTTATATGTGATCACTCCCATGATGGAATCTGCTGTGAGTAGCTAGTCAGTTGAAAGGGAGTTCCCCTGGGGGTATGGCCTGTATCTGAATATAAGCGGATGTTCTGGCTTTTTTGCTCACTCTGGATTCTGTGGCTACCTCCTATTTGTTTGACCTCCATTCTTGGGAATTGAGCTATCAACTTATCTTCCAACCTTGGAATTCATTGATCTTCACAACTTGTGAGTGGGAGTTCTGCCCTCTGAACTGCCAATCCTGAGTTCACCAGCCCCTGCCCAACCCCTATAGCTCCATGAATCAGGGGAAGCCTTGTGGTCTTGTCTGCGAATCTTGGGACTTGTCAATATTCACAACCTGTGAACAAGAACCCTGCTGATCGACCGGTGATCTTGGGTTCACCAGTCCCTGCGGCTATGTGAATCGAGAGAAGCCTCTATACTCATCCATGAACTTGGGATGTTCCAGCCTCTTCACTCATGTGAGCCGTTTCCTTGATATAAATCTCCCTCTTTATATATATGTTTATGCTCTTTATTGGTTTTGCTTCTCTAGAGAACCCAGCCTAAGACATGGACTCTGTTCTGTGTGGGGTTCATTGAGCGTCTTGGCTAGATATCATCTCGTCTTTCATGATATTAGGGAAAGTTTTCTGCCAGCAAATTTTCAACAATTCTATTTGTGTTTTCCATTTCCTCCCTTGTCCAATATTCCAATCACTAGTATGTTTTTCCTCTTGATAGTATCCCATGTAATTATTAGGCTTTCTTCTTCTTTTTTTATTTCGTTGTTTTTTTCTGACTTTTCCTCAACACATTGGTGTCAAGGGATTTACTTTCAATCTCACTAATTCTGACTCCCATTGTTTCCATTCTGCTCCTATGACTTTCTATTGAGTTTTCTAATTCTGAAATTTTGTTGTTAATCTTTTTGGATTTCTAGTTGCTATAAGGTTTCCTGCAGCCTGTTTATTCTGTCATTTTGTTCTTATATTGTTTTCCTGAATTCTTCCATTGGTTTGTCTGTTTGTTCCTTGGCTTGGTCTCAGTTTTGCCTTATCTCCTTCCTGATCTCTTGAAGAGCTCTGTATATTAGTCTTTTGAATTCTTTTTCAGGTAGTTCTCCTGTCTTATCTTTCTCCAGAAGGTTTTCTGGTTATTTTGGTTGCTTGGTGGAGCCATCTTTTCCTACTTCTTTATGTGATTTGATATCGACTGTTGTCTCCAAGGCATCAAGAAGTTATTTATATTTATTCATTGTATTTTTGTTTACTGCATCCTACATTTTTGCTTCATTTTGTTTTGATATGTTCAAGTAGGCTTGGAGTGTGTGCTACTCTTGTTGTTGGTGTCATTGAAACTCCTACCCCCTAACTCCAGATGATGAGAGATGCTACTAGGTATGAGTCTGGGAGTTTGTTCACTATTCTTGTGGGGGTGCGGTTGTTCAGGTCACAGGTGTCAGGGTGATCAGTCACCGAGTGTGTGGTGAAGAGACTCTCACCAACAGTCATAGGTGGGTAGGGCTGCAGGGGGGAGGGTGTTCAGAGCAGGCTCATGTCTCTGGTTGCAGTGACAGGGCGATGTGTGGGGCAAGGCAAGGGGCTGTCAGCTGCCTGTGGATACCTGGATGGAGGGCATGCTGCTGTCTGCTAAAGCACATGGGAGAGGTAGTGCAGCCAGTCCTTGGGTATCTAGTGTTTTGGGCTGGAGGAATTGGGAGGCATCACTAATTCTCAGGCCCCTGTTGTGAGCAGCTAGATGGAGTGGGTGGTACCACAGGCCCTCAGGCCCCGGTGTAGGTGGGTGAGGCCCCTTCTCAAACGTCACAAATCTCAGCTCTCACTTGGCTGCTGCAGATGAAAATGGGCTTTAGGTAAATACCCTACCCCTTTTGTGCTAATTAGAGGGCATGTGATATTGTTACAAGGCACTGGGACTGGGGTAAAGGATGGGGTGAAGGGTGCTGCAAGTTTGTGGACCCACTATACCAGTGGCAAGTGCCTATGAACCCCTTCTTAGGGGACATGGTGTCATTGAATGCCATGAGACTGGTGTAGGAGTGAGGTGGGGGTTGAGTGAGGAGAAGGGAATACTACTTATTCCCCAACCATGGAGAGCTGGTGGGGAGAGCTGTTATGATACAAGTGTGGTGGATTGGGAGCTTGAGCTTAACTTTCTCAGGTCTAGTGTCAGTCCTGTTTGGTTCTGGAGGTGTGTGCAGATTTGCTGCTGCTTGGCTGTACCAGATGGGGTAGGTTTCAGCTTGGGATGTTGTGGCTTACCTCAGCCTGTGTGTGCTGTGCAGATTTAGTTAGCAGGGCACCAGCAATCCCCTGATCTGTAGTTCCTCATTTCTGCTGTTTTTGAATTGTCTCTCCTTCAACCTCTTGCTTGGTCTGATTCTTTAGCTATGTCTTTGATGCTTAGGGTTCCTAGATTGTCATATGTATTCAATTCACTTGTTTTGGGGGTCTTTGTTGTAAAAGGGATGACACCAAGCATCTATTCTGCCATCTTGGCCCCGCCTCGAAGAGTGATAGTTTTAAGGTTTTTTTTTTACTTTTTATTTCTCATTTGCCTTGGTTAAAGAATTGATTTTGGAGAATGGATTTCCTTTGGAAGCTTTCTTATACTAACAAAAAGTACAGAGTATTTCTTTCCTAAGGTGTTCCTGAAATGAATAATTTTGCTCAAATTGAGTTTGCCAAAGTAACCACTATAATTCTAAATTATCTTTAGTGAAATTATGCCATTTAATTAGACAGATAAATGAATTGTACTGAAAATTCTTAAAAGCAGAATTCCCATGGCTCTGCTGAGATCCACGGATTTAAGAACCTTGACTTGGAATAGCATTATCCCTTGAGGTACTCCAGGGACTCTCTGACTGTGATGGGGCATGAACTTAGACTGAGACAAACCCATGAGAGTCTGGCAATGGTCTGCTGAATATGTTATTGAATATATTACTTGTGTACTTTGTGTCTTAAGCCCCCAATCTAATAATCATTGTCATTATTGTTAGGTGACATCAAGTTGATTTCAACTAATAGTGACCCCATGTGACAGAGTAAAATGTCCCATAGGGTTGTCTAGGCCATAATCTTTATGGAAGCAAATCACCAGGTCTTTTTCCTATGGAGCTGCTGGGTTGGTTTGAACCTTTACTTTAGCAGGCAAACACTTTGCACCACTAGGGCTCCTTGCCTAATAGTTACCCATCTCAAATTGTACTTAAAAAGTTTGCACTGGGGTACTCAACATGAATGAAACTCTCATGGGTAAAACAAGACCAGAATGAGGAAAGTAATCCCAAGGAAAATTTTGTCCTGTAAGGATCTAGTATGAGTAGACGTTCCGAACTCAGCTCTCAGGATTGGCTTGAGAGATGGATTCATCAGACCTTCACCATCCTTTTTCTTTGGTCGTCTTCATTTATACTTTTAACAGAAAGTGTGCAGGACTGAAGAGAGCCAGCAGTGTTTTTAGTCACAAGATAGTTTTTCCTCCAAAATAAGAAATCTGGTCAGATAATCAAAGGGATCCTTAAAAAAGTATTTCTTATTCCTAGAAGACATGAGGAAGCTGAACAAAAAGAAATCACAATTCTGACCCACCAAGGAACCTATTATTCATCACAGTCAGAGAGACTACAGACAAGAAGTTCAATAGGTCTCAAGATGGTATGCTATTCCATTTTTTGGTAGAATCGCCAAGATTTCTAACTGTTGAATCCACAAAAAGAACAGCAGAAATTCTGCTAATCAAGCAAAGCTAAATTTATTGTACTTGATACAGTAAAAAACATTACCTTGAAAGAGTCTTAGGAGCACCTTAGAAGGGGGGTATTAAGGGACGATATTTATGTGGTTTATAGGATGATTTTAAGGCAAGTCTTGCAAAGAAGCATACCGATTGGGATTGGGCAGATTTTATGATATAATAGACTTGGGTCAATAGGCCTGGTGATGCATGGCTCCTGAAACAAGTCTTGATGAGCAAGCTGTTAGTCTTGATAAGTAATCTCTTTAGTTGATTCAAGTCTTATCTTCCACGGGCAGGTATTTCTTGGAGCAAGCAGGTAAATTATTTTTGCCTGGCCCCAGTTTTGTTTAGCATGGAAACAGGAAAGTAAGTTTGATCAAAGAATTCTTTAGCAGAGAGAAGCAAGGTAGATTTGGTCTCAGTGATCATTGGGGTAGACAAAAGCTCTGGAATATTCACATTTGAAGATTCTTTCTTAATAAATATCTTTGGATTAAATCTAACCCAAACTATTTCCTTTTTACATTTTTATTATATACTATTAACAAGCTAAATTGCAAAAAACAACAACAAAAAATGCCAAAATGGTCATAATAAAAATTAATAGCACTAACAAAAGAAGTAAAAAAGAGCACAAATGTTCTCAACCTTAAGAACACATGATAATGCAACTCAAGGGGTAGGAAGAGAAAGGGTTTCATTTAACATTCAAAGAAAATAAGATAAATGATTTTTAAAATCTGAATCACACAGACATATTGTTTGACTTAAGAAGCAGGTTCTAAGAAATCTGTACATGTGGGAGAGTGTATGTGTCCATGTATGTTCTATCACATACAAGCAAATGCAATGTGTGAACACAAGCACTTTTCTGTAGATGGGGACTGGGGTAGTAAGTGTCTATTTTCTCCTCAAATAAATAGGTATGGAGAGCACAGGCTACAGGTCAGGCTCCGTAAGAAACACTAATAAAGCAGGAATGAATGAGGAACCCCTAGCCTCAAAGAGCCTACAGTAAAGGAGAAGAGATGGACCAATATAAATGGATAATCATAAAAAAGCGTGAAAAGTGTAGGGGGAATCCTGAGGAGGAAGTGACTGACTAGATCAAAAGACAGGAGAACACTGACTTTGGGACCCAGCCATGAAGGATGAAAAGGAGTAGGTTAGGCAGAGGGAGGGAACACGCTTATTCAAGCCCCTGTGAAAGTTCCATACAGTAGGAATGTGTGTGGAGAGCACCAGGATCTCCCATAACATTTGCAGGGCTTGGGGTAAGAGTACAGATAGAATCCCTGTATCATATGTCTAAATATTGGAAAATTAGAAATTAAGCTAAAAAATTATTAAATAAAACATATTCTTCTACTTTGAAAATATACCTTTAACACAACAAAATTAAAAATACATGTAAATCTATGGTTTTACATGAATAAAAGTTGGCAAAATAGCAAAGGCAACTAAACTTTATTGTTATGGAGCATTTCTTGGGATAGTACTGATGAATCAGCAGTGTTTGAATAAGTAATCAAATAAGGATTAACAATTCATAAATTATTATATACTTATTTCATGACATTGTCTTGCTTTTGATTCAGCAAAATCACTAGCCATGTTGTTGTAAACAATTTTAAAAAGTATAAAAAAATTTTTTAAGTATAAAAAATAAAATATTTTTATCAAAAATACAAATTATAATGTAAAAAACATTAATGTGTTTCCAAATTATTTCTCTTAAAAATATTTAAAATTATATATGAAAGTTAAGAGACAAAAAACAAATTGTGATTAGTGAGCAATCAAGTTTTTGATCAAAATATCTAAATATTAAATTTTATTGAATATTTTTACAAAAATGAAACTATTCACAATTCTAGCTTCTATGTCTATTTACCAATGTAAGGAATTATTATGCTTCCTACATGCTACATCTAGACCTACATATAACAAATTTAAGAGTAACGTGAATTGTTCGTTGCAAAATTTTCCTTGGCTGCCATGTACAACTGTAGTGAACACAGCACTACTCATTCGCGAGTACTTCCAGAAGTAGAAATTGAAACACAAAGTAGAAAAACGAAGGCTCAGTACTACTGGGAAACAATACTTGATTATGCAAGATTCTACTACATTCACGCTATCTGCAAGGACTGATTAGACAGATTAATTAATTACATTCCAAAGTACTCTCTGACACAGGCAGCAGCAAAATCTATAAACCTTCATAGTATCTGTATGCAGTTACTTATGTCTTGAGGACATGTGAAGAAGCACTTCCCTGAAACCTGAACAGTGTTAGTCATAAGAGTGGATGCTTTTGGCTACAGATCAACTGTGCCAGTGTGGAGTGATGGATCCCAATAAACTTAATAAATTTATCATATGCGTATGCTTTTGCAATATGTGAGATCCGCTAAAGCAAAGTTCCAGGACAGGGGTCCACCTTGGATGCACAGGTCAGGTCTAGGACAGGACAAGTCTAGGAGCCAAATTGCCAAATGAAGGATGCCAGTTACCAGATTGTCAAGGGCCTCATGAGCAATGCTAGACAGGGTCTTCTGACAAGCTCTACTAAGCAAGGAAGAGACCAAATATATAACAGCCCTCCTTCACTACTTCACCTGCCTGCTGAAATCACATCAGTTCCTCTGAAGTAGAAATATGGATATTGACCCAGGAGATGATCAAAATTCCATTTGAGGTGTACTCTTGGAGCCCTGAACCCTTACGAAAGAAATAAGTAAAAAGAAGTAACAGTTTATGATGACTTTTGAGTGTCCTCTATATTTCCAGGAAGAAATGAACATTTTGGGAAGGAATATACATATTTATAATCACACATGTAGACTCATGGTTATGTACACATGCATGTGGAAAAAAATTTCATGCCAAGTGATTTTAGTTCCCTGAGTTCTCCATAACTTTAATAAAATGATGAATTTAGACTCCGAATTTCAATGCTTGACTCTCCTGCAAAAACACTCTTCAAAGGCTCTCTGTCACTGGCAAGAGAAAGTCCAAGATTCTTAGTGTGTCTTCTGATCCCTTGTCGCCACTCACCTGGACCAACTGCCACCTTGTTGATCTTCCAGCTTCTTCTTGTGCAGTGCTTAAACCATTCTCCCCAAAGCAGCCTGAGTAAGAAATGAGATCATACTACAGCCCTGGCTTAGAAGCCAGTCAACAACTTTGTAGTGCACAGAGGATAAAGTATAATCTCCTGTGAACTACCAGACACTGCAAGACTTGGCTCTGCCTACATCTCAAACTTATCACCTGCCACTTTACTTCCAACTCACTATGCTGTAGCCTGTTGAACACTTAAGCTACATTCTACCTCAGGGCTTTTGTTCTTGCTGTCCCCTTTATCTGGAAAATTCTTCTTGTGATCTTTACATAACTAACTCTTCCAAAGAATCTTTCTCTCAACACCCCACCTACACAGATTCCCAGTTGTTCCTTATCCAGCACCCTGTTTGCTCCTTCACAGTATTTTTCATAATCAATATTTTTGTTGACTTCTTATCTATTGTCTGATAGATCCATTTACGTTTAATGCAGAAAACTTTTCTGATTTTTTTCAGTGTTCTATTCCCAACTTTTAGCACAAAGCTAATCATAAAAGACGCACACCTAATATTGTGGACTACGTACCTCCACAAGCTACCACTATCCACTTCATATTTACTTACACCTTACATTTCATATGGAAACCCTGGTGGTGTAGTGGTTAAGAGCTACAGATCCTAACCAAAAGGTCGGCAGTTCAAATCCACCAGGTGCTCCTTGGAAACCCTATGGAGCAGATCTACTTTGTCCTGTAGGATCGCTATGAGTCGGAATCGACTCAACAGCAATGGGTTTGGTTTTTCGGGTTTTATATTTCATATACCAATAATACCGAACAACTCATAGTTTCCTTAAACCCTGTAGCTATTCCATGCCTCTGTGCCCTTGCTTAAACTGTTCTCTCTACTCAGATTGTTCTTCCTTTTTCTTCATCTGACTTACCTCTGCTCATTCTTCAAGTCCCAACTCAGATATCATCTCTAGGAGCTGGAGCTAAGTATACCACCCTTGTGCTTCCATAGAACCCTCCACCCTTTTCATAGTACTTCCCACTTTATGTTGTAAGTAGTAAGTTCTTCTCACTCCTATGGACGTGTCACCTTCATTTACCTGTGACCTTTTAGAAGACAGGAACTATACCTTATTTTTTATCCCCATAAGCTGAGTACAGTGTCTAGCATATGAAAGGTGTTTAATAAATGTAGTTAACTGGAATTGAAACCTATTCTATGCTTATAGCAAGGAAGGTGTGATTACATGTATTAACTCTAGAGCCAGGCTTCCTGGAGTCAAATCACAACACTACAACTTACTTACTAAATATTCTTTGGAAAATTACTTAAATTTGGGCCTCAATTTCCTAATCCATAAAATGGGGCCAAAGATAAAAACTCTCCCAGAGGTGACTGTGAGGGTTAAATTACTTAACCTATATGGCAGGTCATATAATATTTATTTATTCAATAAATATTAGCTGTACCTTTATGTGATTTGGGTAGTCCCTGACTTACAATAGAGTTCCATTCCAATGACTCCATGGTAAGTCGGTTCTGACGTAAGTCCAGTGCCTCATTATGTTTTAGTTTTCATTATTATTGCATTTTGTTTTCAGTATCTTGTATTTTTATGGTTTACCATAAAATCAAACATCTGAAAGTGAACATCTGAGAATGATAACAAGAGCAAATTACACGCTGCAATGCTGTATATGGTACTTGTTACTAATATAAGTGTGGTTTATCATAACTCGAATATGTCGTAGGTCGGGGACTGCCTATACGTGTTTTGCATTATCCCTTTTTTAATGATTTATTTTTAGAAAAACTGGAACAAATAAAAGAAGCTCTTCCAATATCTCTTCTCATAAAACAGTAATGAACTTTAGTTTATGGCAAATTTATGATTATCTTGGCACTAGACTCCTTTCTAATTGGGCACACATGTATAAATCGTGACTTTAGCTGCTTGACTGTTGTGTAACTTAAAGAGTATGTATATTGCCAGTCTGTGCCACTTGGCAGCTTAAAAAATTTTAATTTAATTTAATTTAAAAAGGGAGAAATGCAGTACATGTGAGACTAGTACTATGCAAATATGCTTAAATTTATCCCCATATGTTTTGTTCAAAATGTTTTACACTGTTCAGTAGAAAAAGAAAACAGATCTGATCATACACCATCTCACTGTTGAAAATTTTTCTATAGATCTCGAAAGAGAGGAGAAAGTTGAAATATCTCAACAGACCCTCTATAGAAATAAAACGAACAAAGACAATGAAGCGATAAGTAGAAAAGACATAGAAGAGACAAATAATTGTATCAAAATCAAGCTTATTAGTAATCAAAGAAAAGCAAATTAAATCCATGGTACAACTTTTACTACCAAATGCAAGATTAAAAATAATAATGTTCAATGTTCACTAGAATGCAAGGGAACACACACCCCTACACAGTGCTGCTGAGAGTGCAAATTGGTTCAAGTTCTTGGGGGGAAAAATCAGAAATATGTACCAAAAGCCTTTAAAATTTCATACCCTGTCATCTTAAAACTTTCTTCCCAGGAATAGTGTAAAGAAATAATCAGAAATTTGATGAAGTTTTAGTACAGATTTTCATTTCGGTATTACTGATAATAATGAAAAATTGGAAATAGCCTAATGTCCAGCTATTGTTAATTTATGGTATTTCCATGTAATGAAATATTATGTAGGCACATAAAGGATGCTGTTGAAGCATAAATATTGACATTAGAAAATGCTTATGCTTTATACTGATTAAGTAAAAGGTGGTATATCAAAAATATATATATTATAATTCTAATTATATGATACATATATGTGTATAAAAAGAAACACATTAAAATGTTAATGGTGAGTTATAGAGAAGTGTTAGGGAAATAAAGATGATTTTTACTTTTTTGTTAATGCTTTGCTTCTACAACTATAAAATTTTCTGCTATGAGCAGATGGTATGAAATTCTAATCAGAAAAAATAATCCAATTAAAGAAAATTTTCATGTTGGCATTAAAGGCTCTCAACAATTCAACACAACTCACCTTACTGTAACTCTATATTCTAATCATATCATGGAAGCTAATAATATTATGGTACAGAATTGGATACAAATTACCACCCTCCAAAGATTCAAGAGCTTTAAGAAGTTTAAAGAACAACTCATCCGATTGTTTCATGGGCGAATATTTTATTCTGTTTGCCACAATTAATGGTTTTGAACGATAGCACTCTAGGTATAGTGCTTAGAGCAGTGCCTGATGTGTAGTTAAGGCTTAATAAAATTTGTTAAGTGAATAAATGACTAAATGAATGACCTTTAATAGTTGATCACATTTGGGGACCCAAATGAAAAAACCAAGCCCTTTGCCATCAAGTGGATTCCGACTCGTAGCAACCTATAGGTCAAAGTAGAACTGTCCCATAGAGTTTCCAAGTAGTGCCTGGTGGATTCAAACTGCTGGCCTGTTCGTTAGCAGCTGTAGCACTTAACCACTACGCCATCAGGGTTTCCAATTTGGGCAGTTTCTCAAACTATCCTTCCAAACTTAAGTAGGTTTTCATAAATAACTGTATTATGCAAGCCCAGCCTGCATCGGATTCTTCTTAAATTGTACTCTGTGACTTTGGAGAAAATCACCTGGTCACCTTGGTTTCCTCAACTGTGAATGAAGTTAACAATTTCTGCCTATTTCACAAAATTCATTGTAAGTCCTAAATGAAATAGCACATGGTACTTCATAAATGTTCAACAAATATCTGTTTAGAAAATGAACAGGTGTTTCAAATGCTAAAGAGCTATTGAGATACGAGCAATTATTACAAGTGTCAGAAAAGAATAGTAGCTTGATGCTAAAAAGTAAGAAAGTATGATACAACGAGGTGATGAATACTCAGATTGCCAAAACCAAAAGCTCTGATTTGATAACTTCTCATTCTCTTCAGTCCACTCTATAAGAGGTGACAACTTTTCATTGAATAAAACTTGTAATTACTTGCAGAACAGATAAAAATGTCTAATGTTGTATTTTTCGGGAAATTCCAGTTATCAAATTTTCTCTGTGTGCATGAAGCAAGCAGAATTCAAATTCTTGTTTCAATTTGATTCACATTTTTTCCCCCTGAAAAACCAAAGCCAAATATTTCCTTCTTAGCAAACTTAAATTGTGCCTTTTAATCATTATGCTCAGTAAGAATATACTGTATTTATTTAGCACATTTGTATGTGTCAAAATATTTTCACTTAAAATA
The DNA here is from genome assembly GCF_024166365.1 of Elephas maximus indicus. Lineage (NCBI taxonomy): Eukaryota > Metazoa > Chordata > Mammalia > Proboscidea > Elephantidae > Elephas > Elephas maximus. The sequence continues at coordinate 145,148,680 of NC_064821.1, forward strand.
TCTTAACTGATTCTCATAACCACCCAGGGAGGTGCCATTAGCAGTTTTTCTTTAATTCAGTGGTGTCCCCAGTAGTCTATTGGAGCTAGCTCAGACTGGCTGAAGTGTTTAGGAATTTTGCAAGCTGGATGTTAAACAAAGACAATATTAAAAACTAAATTATATAAACTTACAATTAAATAAATTATATTAAAGTGGTTATAAATACTCAAAAGTCATTACTGCCTAATTATTTTACCACACTTAGTGGTATCTATGCTTCTGAGGTTATTTCTGACTATTAAATCTACGTGATGAAAATGCTATGTGATAGTGGGTTACCAGCTCTGCCTTCAGTGATATCACAGTGGTAGCTTGAAATCAGCCATGGTGGGACTATTCACAGCACGGAAATTTGAAAATTCTACAAATAAGGGTTTGACTTATTGTATTGTTGATGGTCTAGACTGGAGAAAATGTTAATAATGTGGATTAAATATGTTATGTCTATAGCCATTGTATTTTGAATAGCACAAAAAAATGAGGAAATCTTCTTCCAGTATTTGGAAACTAGGAGCCCTGGTGGCACAGTGGTTAAAGGCTGTTTATCATAAGGTCAACAGTTCTTCTAACCAAAAGTTTGGCAGTTTGAATCCACCAGTTGCTGCACAGGAGAAAAATGTGGCTGCCCTCTTCCCTAAAGATTTACAGCCTTGGAAACCCTCTGGGGCAATTGTACTGTGTCCTATAGAGTCGCTATGAGTTGGAATTGACTTGATGGCAGCAAGTGTATATATATATAACTCACTAACTAAAAAAAAAAATATATATATATATGTATTTGAAAACTACTATGCCATTCACTAAGGACCCCTAGTGGCACAATGGTTAAACACTCACCTGCTAACCAAAAGGCTGGAGATTCAACCAACCTATTGGTGCCGAGAGGAAAGACCTGGCGACTTTCTCCCATAAAGATTACAGCCTAGGAAATCCGATGAGGCAGTTCTACTCTGTCACATGGGGTTGCTATGAGTCAGATGGCACACAACAGCAACATCCCATTCAGTAAAGAGTCACTTATGCCATTGAAAAAGTAATGAAGTTCCAACATATGTCTTCATTGTTTCATTTTTGCTGTATTCATTGATGTAAATGGAAATATGAACTAAAATTTATGTCAGAACTACACTCATTCATCAATTGCAACCATAGATTGGTTACTTCACAAGGCTCATCATAAAACAATGAAAGTATTCTGTGAGAATCAATTGGCTATATAGAACGTACATTAAAGGGTATGTTATTATTATTTGTAAATTGCATACTACACATTCTTTATATCAGTAATATTTATAATAAACTCATGTATGTACAGATGTTATGATATGATGGATCACTTTTGTGTGGCCTTTCTAGCCACGGCCTTGAAACTCCCTCTCAAGTGATTGAGCAGGACTGTGCGATACTGTAATTGTGGCCCACCAAAGAGATTGACAGTTTTTCCATCCCACTGGGCTTGAGGTGAGCCATCCCAGGGATGGGAAAAGAGAAGAGACCACCACCACCAAGAAAGGAGAGACCTGCAGGAGAGAACCGCAGGAGAGACCCACAGGAGATAGCGCAGTGGGCTTCCTGGCCCATGAATGAGAAAGCTGAGTGTCTCTGGGCAGAGACTGAGGGCCAGGAAGAGGCATGCCTGTGAGCACAGGTGGGAAGAGGCTGTTCTGATGCAAGAACTGTATCCTTGAGTGTTCCTGAGCCTGAATTGTAACCTGTTACTTCTCTAATAAACCCTGTAATCATGAGTGTATGGGTGAGTTCTGTGAGTTCTACGTGGCCATTGCAATGAATTATCCAACCCAGCAGAGAAGTAGTGTGTCACGGGAGGGATGGTTGGTGTCAGAACTGGTAAAGATGGTGGAGAGAGGAGGCATGCCTGATCCCTACCTCATAGGAATAAGCCTGAGGTTGTTGACCTTGATTCTCCTTCCCTCTTGTGAACTGCTCCGTGTTGTTTTTACACATTTTTGTGGGGAGAGCTGGTTGTTAAAACATTTACCAACACACCACCTGGTTGTCCTGATATGAAGTGTTCTACTTTAGGGAAGTATTAACATTACTTACCTTGAGTCCATACCTAACTTATCTGAGGAAACACAGCTTATTAGACATTCTATTTTGCGTAATTATATTAGGAATTTATCTGGTGCCTACTATGTGCTAGGCACTGTTCTAAGGGCTTTGCAAATATTATCCTCATAGCAACCCTATGAAGGAACTGTATTTATACCCACATTTTACAGATAAAGAAACCAAGGCACAAAAAGGTTAAATCAGCTAGCCTGTAAGTGGTAGCTTGACACTAAGGTCCAGGCCTCAAAACTTCCAAACTACAAAACAAGGCTGAAGACAGAAGTTTAATTCAAAATGAATTAAACAAACTTTGGCTTTTAGTCTGCACATTGCAGCTGAGAGGCCTTCAATGTCCTGTTCTCTCAAAGGTACATCACCAAACATCCTTAAACTGTCAAGAGCAAGGGGGCAGGGAATAAGCCTCTGGTGCTGACTTCCGCAAAGTCCTCTATTTCCAGCAGTCTCGTGGATTGGGACCTTGTCATGGACTGAATTATGGTCCCCCAAAAATGTGCATATTAACTTGGTTAGGCCATGATTCCCAGTATTGTGTAGTTGTCCTCCATTTTTTTATTGTAGTTTTATGTTGAGAGGATTAGGCTAGGTTTGTAACACCATGCTTATTAAGGTCACCTACCTGATCCAAGGTAAAGGGAGTTTCCCTGGGGTGTGGCCTGAACCACCTTTTATCTCTCAAGAGATAAAAGGGAAGGGAAGCAAGCAGAGAGTTGGAGACCTCATACCACAGAGAAGGCAGCACCAGGAGCAGAGAGCGTCCTTTGGACACAGGGTCCCTACACCTGAGAAGCTCCTTGACCAGGGGAAGATTGAGGATAAGGACCTTCCTCCAGAGTTGACAGAGAGAGAAAGCCTTCCCTGGAGCAAACGCCCTGATTTTGGACTTGTAACCTACTAGACTGTGAGAGAGTAAATTTCTCTTTGTTAAGGCCATCCACTTGTGGTATTTTTGCTATGGCAGCACTAGGTGACTGAGGCAGACTCTGTCTTAGATCTTGACTAGTAGAACACACTATCTCTTGATAGGTATTTTCTTTCTCAGATCTTTGCACTTATGCACATTTCAAGGTCTGCTTCTCTTCTTGGCACAGGAAGCCTCTCTGCTCCTCTTAGTACCACTGTCATTTCATATTCTTCCTGATAAAGCCCTTGCAGTTCTCAGAAAGTAAAAATAATAAAAATAATTCTTATCCATCTTCTTTTTTGTACTTAGCCACAAGTCCTGGACAATATTTGTTGAATTAGGTTAAGGTTATAGTTTTGCACAGCATGTCTTGGCTATCTTACCAACCAGTGGGCATCTGGAGAGCAAGGATTCTTGGATTTCCTAGAATGTAGTACACATAACAACTGTTTCAAAAATACTGGTAGAACCAAAGAGTAAATGAATGAATAAATACATTCCCGTACTCCCCTTATTTCCCCATCATGACATTCATACTTTATTGTAATTATTTTTTATATTTGTCTTCTCTGTAAAATATGTCAGCAACTATAAACGTCATAGTCACCCCTCTATTTCTAGAATCGTATACATAGTAAATGCTCAATAAATATTAATTGAATAAATAAATGGACAATTTTAAAAGGAGAGACTATATGTCATATCCTGTGTGTATGACTGATAAAAGCGTTCTTTTCTATAGCCCAGTATTGTAATAGGCTTTTGCATTGGTTTCCTAGGGCTCCTTACCAAAGTGCCATAAACTTGGTTACTTAAAACAAGAGAAATTTATTCTCACACAGTTGCTGTCTTTTATAAGGACGCTTTCATTGGAATTAGGGCCCACCATAATCTAGCATGTCTTATCTCAATCCTTACCCTAACTACATCTGCAAAGATTCTATTTCCAAATAAGGTCACATTCTGACATTCTGGATGGACATGAATTTTTCACAGCATTCAACTCACTCCTCCATATAAGGAGCAGTCGTGGCGTAGTGGTTAAGCATTCAGCTGTTAACCAAAATGTTGGCAGTTCAAATCCACCAGCCACTCCTTGGAAACATTATGGGGCAGTTCTACTCTTTCCTATAGGGTTGCTATGAGTCAGAGTCTACTCGATGGCAGCAAGTTTGGTTTTTGATTTACTGCATGTAACTAGAAACCCTCCAGTAATTATAATTTAAGGAAAATAATATGATAATGCTTAGACAGAAAAAATAAATGAGGACACCAACATGTGTTGAGTGATGACTTATACCAATTAATGACAATTTTTATTTAATGCTCTATCATGTTGGAAAGCATCCTAAAATATGAAGATTTTGAAATTATAAAATAAATATAAACCTCTCTCAGATCTCAGTGTGAGCACCAAATATACTCCAGTTGTGTGTCTAGCACCATATCTATCATTTCCCATAAGGAACTGAAGTCCCAGCAGTTTGTCCCAGGCAGCAGAGAGAGAAGCAAGCACAAACCTGTATTCTCCTCAGATTCATGAGTCTGCCTCTCAGGCCCATGTCACCATAGCTGCCATCTTTCCTGAGTCCAGATGAAATCTTCCAGTCTAAATGGCTTTAATGTCTAAATGGTTGAGCCTGTATGTGTATGAAATACCAGGCTACACAATATAGGATCTGGCTTCCTGAGACATCACTGAGGGGCTGGATAACACATCTCAGAAGCTCGTTGTTGTTGGTGAACCTTGGCCATGGGAAACAGGATATGGGACAGAGCTAGAAAGATGCATTTTCCTTCCTTCTGTCTTTCCAAGAACTATTGCAAGGTTCCTCCTTGCAGCCTCCCAAGGAAGTGCTGGGCTAATACGCCTGCTGAGCACCAAATTACCTCTAAGTGGCTAGTCCTAAGCAGTAACTAGTATGGTAACAGATCACATCACATTGCTTCAAATTCCTCTATTCCTCACTTGTCTTTTTCCTGTTCCTCACCGCCCCATATTTGTATCTCCTACATAAAGCATCCACAGCTTAATCCTTGCCTCAGACTCTATTTCCTAGAGAACTGAAGCTGAGACATAGAATTTTAGTTAGGTAATAATATCTAAGGATTCCCCGGGTGGTACAAATGGCTAAAGCACCCGGCTGCTAACCAAAAGTTGGAGGTGTGAATCCACCCTTTTAGACTCAGAAGAGAGGCCTGGTGATCTTCTTCTGACAAATCAGCCCTTGAGAACCCTGTGAAGCACAGTTCTACTCTGACACGCGTGGGGTCATCATGACTCGGAATCAATTCTAGGGCAACTGGTTTGAATAATATTTAACTAATAACTTATTTATTTTCAGGAACGCATGGGAAAAATAAAGAATTTTGCACATAGTTATAAATCAATCATATAATAAGAAGCGGAAGTATTTTCCTACACCAGGCACTTTCAGAAATTATACGGAGCATGATGTTCACATGTGACAGCATGATTTCGTATACACTGATTCCAGTAAAATGCAAAAACCAAGCACAAGGGGGATTAAGCAACATAAAATTTTTATCCTGTTATTCATCCACTAATGGCAATGGATGGGTAAGACATTAGGGTCATATCAACTGCTCCAATATGCTCTGAGGACAATGACTGCTTTTGAAATGCAGAGTAAGTGTTTTGAGGTGGTACTAGTTTGGTGGGAAAGAATTTCTAATTTTCAAGGCAAAATCTATTTAAAAAAAAAAATCACTGCTTAGAATTTGCCATCTCCTTCGTGCTTTTCTTTATATGAAAGGGTTTGGCTTCATGTCTGCCTTTTTGGAAAAAATGAGAAAAGTCAATGTGAAGCGTTACTGGAGGGGAAGGGAAAGAAGGAGGCAGCCTCTTGAACAGCTGGGGTGTGCCTGATCTGAAGGTGGCTGCTAATATCACATTGTGTAAGATCCCAGCGTGAACTCCAGCTGTGATCATGTACTCTGTTCTTCCATCGACAGTGTGTACAAAAGGAATCGTTGCCATTTGCATATTTGAATTCCATACGCATTTTTATTCATTTGTGAGTGTCTCCAATTTTTCTTCTTCAATTTACTTCATAAGAATAGGCTCCCTTCTCTGGGCTGGAAAAAAAAAATCCTGGCACACAATAATATGATGTGTTTATATTTAAGTTTCTAAATATAATTCATAACGTACTCATCTATCATTGTCTCATTTATCATGTATTCTTTGTACTGCAGTTACAATTACGACATCCGGGAGAAAGGCAGGTTTTCTGACTCCTAAATGCCCCTGGGTCTTTTCTTGCTCACTGAGCTGTTATAAATGAAATACATTTAACTCACAGCGTTGTAGGTTTCTGCAATGCAATTTTCAGTTTACAGGTAAAGCTAGTTACTACTAGAAGTTGATAATAAACTGAATAAGGAGAGTCATTTAGGAAAGAAATTCTTCCATTTTGGTGATCTATTAATTCATGATATATTTTATGTTCAAGCTTCTTGTGTTGCTAGACATGACAGCAATTGTAGGTATCTTACCTTTTCCCAACTCCTAGAATTAAAGTTTCAACAAGTCTTGATTTTATGAAACAGTCATATTTTTCTCTTTTATCCTTGTTGCCATGTAAAAACTCCACTGTACATTTATTGGGAGTGAGCCTCAGTGTCCTGGTCCAATCTCACACAGGCCATTCTATTCAGCCCTTCAGTTTGCCCTTGTGAATATTAGGTGGCTCCTGGAGTAGTGCAATATGCTGCCTAACGTCAGAGGCTCCTTTGGGAATGGGCCACACATTGATTATTATAATAGTTCTCCATTCAAAGAAAAATCTGTGTCCCTGGAACTTTGGTTGTATTCGTTGCTATATACATGTTGATATTCACCAAGAGAATGTAAACTATTAGAAGACTTGGATTATAATTTGTTAAAATTTTGAATCCACCACAGTGTTCTCCACATAGAGGACACTTAAAGCGTTTGTTGGTGACCATACATTTAGGGGATACACAGGAAAGGATGGTTAGGAACAAGAACCAGAATGTTCAATAAAGTACATTACAAAAGATACTAGCTAATGAAATCCAAATTCATGCATCATTTCTGGACAATAACCTGGCAATATGATGCTAAAGGCTTAAATTTGTTTCTACTCATTGATCTAATAATTGTACCTCATAAAGGCATTTTAAGAAATCAACAGACAATGGCAAAAATACAAATGTGTGAGGATGTTCAGTTCAGAATTGTTTTTAGTGATGAAACATTAAGAAAATCTGTCCATTATGGATTGTATTGTGTCCCCCAAAAACGTATGTCAAGTTGGCTAGGCCATGATTCCCAGTATTGTATGATCTTCAACCATTTTGTCATCTGATGAAATTTTCCTGTGTTGTAAATTCTACTTCTATGATGTTAATGAGATAGGATTGGGGAAGTTATGTTAATGAGGCAAGTAAGGCTCAGTCTACAAAATTTGGTTGTGTTTTAAGTAAATCTCTTTTATGATATAAGAGAGAAGCAAGCAGAGACTAGGGGACTGCATACCATCAAGAAAGTACTGTCAGAAGACCACAGGGACCCAGGGTCCCTGCTCTGAGAAGCTCTTCCACCACGGAAAACTGATGACAAGGACCTTCCTCCAGAGCTGACAGAGAGAGAGAGAGAAAGCCTTCCTCTGGAACTGGCACCCTCAATTTGGACTTCTAGCCTACTAGACTGTGAGAGAATAAATTTCTCTTCGTTAAAGTCATCCACTTGTTGTATTTCTGTTACAGCCGCACTAGATAACTAAGACCTTGTCCAATAATAAAGGACTGTTTAAATTATGGTGCACATCATCAATGGCTTACAACGAACTCAGAAAAATGATATAAAATATATTTATTGGCATAAAAAGTATTTAAAATTTACATATGAAAAATATTTAAACTAGAGAAAATAAGGATTAATTTCTGTAGTAGGTGAGAAAATCAAGGCTTTCTGTGAGAAAATTAGATTAAGACCTGAACTAAGATGTTAGAAAAGTAGTGATATCATAATGATAAAATTTATTTTAGTTTTAGTGGTGAAATTTAAAAGTAAATGCCAACCATTTATTTTTAATGAGAGATAATTAGAATTTACACTTCTGGTTATATCAATTAACTGATACTGGACTTGCTCTCTGACCATAAACAGCAAGAAAACTAAACAAAATAAGGAAAACAACCGTTTTCAGACATTAAACAACAAGGAAAACAGGACCATTTCAGGGAAAAAGGAAGTAAGGATTGTCTTGGTTCTCTGTTGAGGGGTACTTTCTGGACCACAGTCAAGGAAAGGAGACCCAAGCAGAACACAAAAGGCTCTCTGAGTTGAGGAGATTGATCAGAGCTTGAGGAGTCAAAGCTGCTGCCATTGCAGAACAGAATAATAGAGATGAGAGAGCTATACAGAGAAAAGGCTTCACATACATTCATGGGGTCCCCTTAGATCTGTTGCTGAACTATGTGTGCATAGGGTGAAACTCCAAAAGGCCTGACAGAAACAAGCTGAACTTTTTCTCAAGCTCTCACAGGGCTAGGAAACATTTGAGTTCAGACCAGCTAGAATAGAGAGACTTCACTTAACACCCAGGACACTCAGGAGAAATTCCAGAGTAGTCACGCTTTAGAAGTATGGCTAAAAGAGCCCTATGGAAAAACCTACTCTAAATCCACTAGAAACAAGCTTAAAAATAAGATTCAAAATATCAAGCTGATTTTTAAGAAATTTAATTGTCTTATAAAACAATGTTCCACACTCTTTAAAGGAAGACAACAGAATACAAGTACACAACAACCAAATATTTACAAATGCAGCATCTAATAAAAATGACTAGATATACAAAGAAACAGGAAAGTGTTTCATAATCATGAAAAAAATTAGTCAATAAAATAAAAAATGACAGATTAGATAAAATTAACAAACAAGGACATTAAAATAGCAGTTATAAATATGTTCGAGGATTTACAGGAAAACATTAACATAATGAGGAGACAAATAAAAGACATGTAAAGAGAACTAAACAGAATTTCTAGAGAAGAAAAATACAATGTTTGATATAAAAAATCCACTAATTAACATTAACAGCAGCTTAATACTGAGGAAGAAAATATCAGTAAATTTGAAGACATAGCAATAGAAATTATTTGAAGCATAAAGAGAAAAAAAAAGATGAACAAAATGAATAAAGCATCAGCATTATGTAACATATATGTAATTTTGGTCCCAGAAAGGGGTAGTCAGGAAAATACTTGGAGAAATACTGACAGAAAAATCTCAAAATTTGATTAGAAATTTAAACCAGTAGATCCAAAAAGCTCAGAGAACCACAAGCAGCATTAATATCAGCAATGCACACCAAGATCAAATTTCAGAAATAGAATTAAAAAGAAAAAATCTTAAAAGCAGTCAGAGAAAGAAGATCCATTAGGGAAGAATAAACAAAAGAATACTCACAGACTTCTCTTCAAAAACAGTACAAGGCAAAATCCAATAAAATGACATCTTTAGCACTGAAAGAAAAATAAAACTGCTAACCTGGAATTCAATACCCAGTGAGAATAACCTTCAAAAATGAAGGTTAAAAAAAAAGACCTAAAAATAATAATAATAAAAAAAATTTTTTAAAGACCTTTTCAGAGAAACAAGGCTGAAAGAATGTGTCACCAACAGACAAGCACTGTAAGAAATGTTAAAGGAAGTTCTTTAGGCTGAAAGAAAAGTGATGTCAGATGGAAACTCAGATCTACGCAAAGGAATTAAAACCCCTGAAAATGTAAATATTTGGATAAATATCAAAGATTAATCTATAGTGTCAGGAAGTAGATCACTGGTTGCTGAGTATGAGGGAAAATAAACTGCAAATGGGCACAAGAAAACTTTTGGGGCACTAGATGTGTTCAATATCTTGATTGTGCTTCTGGTTTGCTCCATTCACAGTTTTCTTCATTTGAATTAATAGTAACTCCAATCTTCTAGTTACTTACACTAAACACCTTTCTTACTCATTTCTGATCTGTTAGGAAATCCTGTTAGTTCTTAATATTTGAGGATGTTGCTTGTATGTTTGCTAAGGTTTCAATTCTAAACAAAGGGGGAATAAAATACCACTGTTAAGTTCAACATCAACAAAAGAAAGACAACTTTATAATGGAAGCACCACAGGTCCTTGAACCATTGGGGCCCAAGTGAACATTACCATAATAAAACAAAGCCATTATTTCTTGTCTAGTAAGATATCAATAACTTTTTTTTTTTTTTAATTCTTGTTTTGAGCCTGGTATATATGGTAAAGTAAAATGTAACTCAAAGTATTTTTTTTTCCGTGAGTAGATAGCAAACAGGAGTACAGTAAGACAAAAAGTAGACAGATAACAATCAAGGGAGGTATCTTTGCTTCACAGACTTCATTTTTTTCCCTGAAAAATTATATTTATAATTATACATTAAATTCTATAATATTAAAAGAAATCTTAAAAAAAAAAAGTATATATCAACATTCCACAGATTTGTTTAATAGTTTACATCACCATAGCTATTAATACATCGTCTCATGCGCCCTTTATTTGGTTTATTTTGGAAGTTTAAAATTAACTGACTTGGGAGGCCTTAAATTATTTTCTGGAATTTAAATACAAATTCATATGTTTTCTTAGTTCTGTAAGGAGACCTGATGACAATATTTGTATTTATTGCATGAATAGCAGGCAAAATAAAAATCAAACAGTTTTCCTGTAGGACAAACTTGGCCAACACTTCTGATGTAAACAGGTTGACTTCAAAATGCCCCCTCAGTATATGAGGGTTTCAAGGCTGAAAGAGTAAATCCCTATGTATATAACTTTTTCACAGCTAATTTTTCACCCCGCCCAGTATATCTGACTTTATCTTCAAAATGGCTAATCGAAACGGTTTTCCATAAAAAAAATACCTATTCTACTTGAATACAGTCAATAAAACTTTTTTTAAAGTATTTTATCTCTTTTCACTAGAACTAAAAAAAATAAATAAATAAATAAACCTTTTATTTTTTCCTGATTATAAACTTGCAATCTTTGAAGATTCAATTGAATACTTTTACCAACTTCTGCAGCCTGAAATTGATCAAACATGCAATCAACAAGCATTGAAAATTACTGATGATTGGTATACGAAAATTGGAAATAAAGAAGGATCAGTAGTTAGAAAATAAGGCGGTGATAGAAAAGACACAGGAGATCACTTGATAGAATTTTGCAAGACCAACAATCTAGCCATTGGATATGCCTTTTTTCAACAACATAACCTATACAACAACATAACAACTATACACATGGACCTTACTGGATTGAATACACAGGAATTAAATTGATTACATCTGTGGAAAGAGATGATAGAGAAGCTCAATATTATCAGCCAGAACAAGGCCAGGGGCCGACTATGGAACAGCCTATGAATTGCTCATATGCAAGTTCAAGTTGAAGCTGAAAAAAATTAAAACAAGTCCACAAGAGCCAAAGCACTGTATTCAGTATATCCCACCTGCATTTTAGAAACCATCTCTAAATAGATTTGATGCTTTGAACACTAAGAACTGAAGACCAGATGAGTTATGGAATGACATCAAGGACTTCATACATGAAGAAAGCAAGAGGTCATTGGAAAGACAGGAAAGAAAGAAAAGACCAAGACGGATGTCAGAGGAGACTCTGAAAGTTGCTCTCAGACATTGAGTAGCTAAAGCAAAAGGAAGAAATGATGATATAAAAGAGCTGAACAGAAGATTTCAAAGGACAGCTCGAGAAGGTAAAGTAAAGTATTATAATGAAGTGTGCAAAGACCTGGAGATAGAAAACCAAAAAAGGATGACCATGCTCGGCATTTCTCAAGCAGAAAGAACTGAAGAAAAGATTCAAGCCTTGAGTTGCAATATTGAAGGATTCTCTGGACAAAAGGCATCAAAATAAGATTGAAGGAATACACTGAATCACTGTACCAAACAAAATTGGCCGACATTCAACCATTTCAGGAGATAGAATACCATCAAGAACTGAAGGTATTGAAGGAAAAAGTCCAAGCTGCACTGAAGGCACGGGTGGTAGACAAGGCTTCAGGAATTAACAGAATAACAACTGAGATGTTTTAACAAATGGATGGAATAATGGAAGCTCTCACTCATCTATGCCAAGAAATTTGGAATATAGCTACCTGGCCAACTGACTGGAAGAAATCCATATTTGTGCCTATTCCAAAGAAAGTGATCCAACAGAATGTGGAAATTATTGAACAATATCATTAATATCACATGCAAGTAAAACTATGCTGAAGATAATTCAAAAATGTTTGCAGCAGTACATCAACAGAGAACTACTGGAAAGTCAAGTCGTATTCAGAAGAAGACTTGGAAAGAACAATATTATTGCTGATGTCAGATGGATCTTGGCTGAAAGCAGAGAATTACAAGAAAATATTTATCTGCTTTATTGCCTATGCAAAGGCATTCAACTGTGTGGATCATAACAAATTTTGGATAACATTGCAAAGAATGGGAATTCCAGAACACTTAATTGTGCTCATAAGAAACCAGTACATAGACCAAGAGGCAGTCATTAGAACAGAACAAAGGGATTCTGTGTGTGGTTTAAAATCAGGAAAGGTGTCTGTCAGGGCTGTATCCTTTACCATACTTATTTAATCTGTATGCTGAGCAAATAATCCAAGAAACTGGACTATATGAAGAAGAATGGGGCATCAGGATTAGAGGAAGACTTATTAACAACCTGCATCATGCAGGAGACACAACCTTGCTTGCTGCAAGTGAAGAGGACTTGAAGCACTTACTAATGAAGATCAACGACCACAGTCTTCAGTATGGATTACACTTCAACACAGAGAAAACAAAAATCCTCACACCTGGACCAATAAGCAACATCATAAGAAATGGAGAAAAGATTGAAGTTGTCAAGGATTTAATTTTACTTGGATCCAAAATCAACACCTATGGAAGCCATAGTCAAGAAATCAAATGATGTACTGCATTGGGCAGATCTGTTGCAAAAGACCTCTTTAAAGTGTTTAAAAGCAAAGATGTCACTTTGAGGACTAAGGTGCACCTGATCCAAGCCATGATATTTTCCATGGCCTCATATGCTTGCAAAAGCTGTACAATAAATAAAGGAAGACTAAAGCAGAATTGATGTCTCTGAGTTTTGGTGTTGGCAAAAAATATTGAATATACTATGGACTGCCAGAAGAATGAACCAATGTGCCTTGGAAAAAGTACAGCCAGAATGCTCCTTAGAAGCAAGGATGGACAGGCTTTTTTTTTTCTCAAGTACTTTGGACATATAATCAGAAGAGCCCAGTCCTTGGAGAAGGGCATCATGCTTGGTAAAGTAGAGGGTCAACAAAAAAGAGGAAGACCCTCGATGAGATGGATTGACACCATGGCTGTAACAATGGGCTCAAACATAGCAACAATTGTGAGGATGGTACATGACCTGGCAGTGTTTCATTCTATTGTACATAAGGCCACTGAGTCAGAATCAACTTGACGGCACCTAACCATAACAACATCTCTGAGGATAATTAGGAAAATTATATCTATAAAAGTAATATGCAATAATTTTTACTTTCATGAATAAAGCAATTTGATTTAAACTCTCTAGCTTACTTATTTCAAATGTGTTTCTGTTAAAGTTTTTTTAAAGAAAGTAGTTTTTGATAACAGAATATAAATATCATACCTCAGCAACTTTTGTAATAGTGAAGTACTATGTTATCATTTTTTTTTAATTAACTGGATTGCATTCAGTAAGTTTTTTTTATATACTTATTGGTGGAGTCTACATTAAGCAAATATTCATTGTGTTTATTGTGTATTCATTGTGTGTATTGAGCATCCAGAGAGCAAATTTCATGCTGAACTACAAAAATTTAACCTCCATTTTCCCACACAGACCTGGTTGCCATAACTTCAGACTCGGTTCTCGGACCTCTTAATGATTATCACTTGCCTGCATAGTACTCCACTCACTTCTCCACAGTTGAGTTCCTTTCAACAACTCTATTTCATTGGCTAAGATGCTAGTGTCCTGCCTACTTTTTGCCAAGCTCCCCACTGCTATAGGCTGCTCCTGTGTCCCTGGTTCTCTGCTGGGGTTTAGCTACATGTGCATAAAATTCTTGAGGATAGTTACTGGGTGACTTGACTCCCAAATATTGACTGATATCATAATTTTGCTCTGACTTGATAAAGCCCACAGATTGAAAATCATTTCCAGAATTGGCATAGAAAATATTGTACTCCTTACATACTATGTCTAACATACCCTGCCATCCTCTTCAGAGCCAACAGTGATGGCTCAGTCAATGCTCCCAGTTTTCATCTTTCCTTGGTAAGGAGGTCTTTCACCTTCACCTTCCTCACTACGTTGCTAGTATACAGATTCCTGATGACCCATGCCACATCATGAAGGATCATGTTCTGTTTGCCAAAATTACTGTGCTCTTCAGCTCCACCCAGAAACATAACAGGTTTCTTGGTTCTCCTCCTGCAGCCTTCCTGCATAGATCCTTTGGTTGGCTTCTCTTCTGTTTACCCAGTGTGTTGGTAATTCTCAGGGGCCTATCTTTGGCCTTTCCTCTTTTCATTCTTCTTTGGTGATTGTAACTATTCCCATGATTTTATTGACATCTATTACTGTCAAATTTCATCTTCAACGGGGATCTCTCATGTGAGCTACAGTTGTATTTATCCAATTGACTATAGGCGTCTCTGCCTGGATCTCCACCAATGCAGTTCCATGGATTCAGTGATATTTCACCTTTCTGTGCCTTGTACACGCTGAATCCTTTACTAGAGCTGTGTCCCTTCATTGTTTCAACACTCAATTCAAAGGCTACCTCTTTTGCAAAAACCTCCCTGACTTATTCAGGTGAAGTTGGACATACACTGTTTATGCTCATACCATATCTTGCTTCTTCATTATAATAGCTGTTGCTGCATAGTATTCATTTCTTAACACAGTGGACTGATCCATATCAATGTACCTAATACTCAGTTTTGCTCAACTAAATATAATGGAAAGAACACAGAGTTTGAAGTTAGAGCTGTCTGGATTCTTGGCTAAGTGGATTACACTCTTTGATAATTAGTTTCTTTATAAAAATTGGACACAATATCTAATTCATATAGTTGTTAACAATGATTATGTGTGACTCTATATAGAGTATTTACAGATAGATAGATATATGATAGTGTATATATGCTGAAAGTGAAGAGGACTTAAAGCACTTACTGATGAAAATCAAAGACCACAGGCTTCAGTATGGATTACACTTCAACATAAAGAAAACAAAAATCCCCACAACTGGACCAACAAGCGACATCATGATAAATGGAGAAAAGATTAAAGTTGTCGAGGATTTCATTTTACTTGGATCCAAAATCAACACCCATGGAAGCCTTAGTCAAGAAATCAAATGACAAATTGCATTGGGCAGATCTGCTGCAAAAGACTTTTTTTAAGTGTTTAAAAGCAAAGATGTCACTTCTACAGTGAAGATGTCACTCTTCACTTTCATATATATATATATATATATATAGTTCTGTGGTATCTTGCATGTTGCCATGATTCTGGAAGCTATGCCACAGGTATTTCAAATACAAGCAGGGTCACCCATAGTGCACAGATTTCAGCAGAGCTTCCAGCCTAAGACAGACCAGGAAGAAATGTCTGGTGATCTACTTCAAAAAATTAGCCAATGAAAACCTTATGGTTCAAAATAGAACATTGTCTTTCTCACTTGCTTTGGGCATACTATCAGGAGGGATCAATCACAGGAAAAGGACATCATGTTTGGTAAACTAAAGGGCCAATGGGGGCAAAGGAGATCCCCGATGACATGAATTGGCTCAGTGGCCACAGTGATGAACTCGAACATATTGGCAATCCTAAGGATGACGAAGGACGGGGCAGTGTTTCGTTCTGTTGTACATGGGGTCATCATGAGTTGTGTGTTTGTGTGTATACTCAATCGACACAGCACTTACATGACCCATCCCCTTAGTACTCAGACCTGAATTTCATAGTACATTCCTACTAAAGTAAAATACAAAATTGCTAGAAAAATTGTGGCTATCTTCATAGTTACTTTTCCCTTTTTCATCTCACAGACTAATAAAACACAAAAGCAGCTGAGGATAAGTAGTTTTAAACAATTAAAGGATGCAGAAGAACACTTTCATAACAAAGAGAAATTTGAGGGCAGATAGCCTTATCTTGATAACCTAGTGGATTGATGATATATGGCAAAGCAAAGACATTTTTGCTCAGATTTCATCGTGGTTTTTGGTAATAATCATTAGAGCTCAGTAGTAAAGTAAGGGTTTAATAAGAATGCATTGAATCAAATTATAGGGAATTGAAGAGCTGGAAACCCAAAAATATACCAATACTAAAAAAAATACAATTAATATTTTATAGTGTAACTTACTGAAGTTATAAAGGTTTGTCTCCTCTTACAGTAAATTTTAAAAGTATGCATTTATTAGAGGTTAGAACAAAAATAATTTTTAATAATACTAAGTATTTATACATAAAAAGGATCTCATACAACATTTTGTAAGGTTTAAAAAGTTTCGATCAAGACAACTCATCAGACATGGAAGGGACTGGACAATGGCTAGGAGAGAGAAGCTGATGAAGAGTGAGCTACTTATATCAGGTGGACACTTGAGACTGTGTTGGCATCTCCTGTCTGGAGGGGAGATAGGAGGGTAGAAAGGGTTAGAAACTGGCAAAATTGTCATGAAAGGAGAGACTGGAAGGGCTGACTCATTAGGGGGAGAGTAAGTGGGAGTATGGAGTAAGGTGTATACAAGCTTATATGTGACAGACTGACTTGATTTGTAAATGTCCACTTAAAGCTCAATAAAAATTATTTAAAAAAAAATAGCAAGAAATTTAGGCCTAAAAGAAGCCTCAGAAAGGTCAGAGGTGCCTCAGGATTTCCTTCACCTCTACCCCCCAAAAGATAAATAAATAAACTACTCTGGTAAAAATAAATAAATAAATAAAATTCATTTTTATTAAAAAAAAAAGTTTCAATCATACTCTTTGTAATATTTAGGAGAACAACAAAATTGATTTGACCAGCTGGGTTTAATTTACCAAAATTATACTTTTGGATTCAGCTCCAGAGCAGTAAACATTGTTTTCTCAGTTGGTGGGATACAACATACTATTTTATTAGCAAAAGAAACCTGGAATTCGATAATAATCATGATGAATAGTAATGACAAAGGGACATAGGTTTGCACTTGATCTCTTTCTTGGAAATGAAAGCAACTGGTGTCACCAAAAAAAAAAAAAAAAAAAAAAAAAACCCATTCCATCAAGTCGATTCCCACTCATAGCCACCCTATAGGAAGAATTATAGTAGAACCGCCTATAGGGTTTCCAAGGCTGAAATCTTTATGGAAGCAGGCTGCCACATCTTTCTCCCATGAATCAGCTGGTGGGTTTAAACCACCAGCCTTTCAGTTAGTAGCCGAGTGCTTAAACACTGTACTTTTACTTTAGTGAGTGGCATCTGGGGTTTTAAACACTAGCAAGCAGCCATCCAAGATGCATCAACTGGTCTCAATCCTCCTGGAGCAAAGGAGAATAAACACCAAAGACACAAGGTAATTATGAGCCCAAGAGACAGAAAGAGCCACATAAACCAGAGACTACATCAGCCTGATACCAGAGGAACTAGATGGTGCCTGGGTACAATCGATGACTGCCCTGACAGGGAACAGAGAATCCCTGATGGAGCAGGAGACCAGTGCCTAACTCTTCAGACAGGGATTGGACTGGACTATAAGACAGAAAATGGTACCGGTGAGAAGTTGAGTTTCTTGGCTCAAGTAGACACATGAGACTATGTGGGCAGCTCCTGCCTAGAGGCAAGATGAGAAGGGAGAGGGGGACAGGAGCTGTCTGAATGGACAAGGGGAATACAGGGTGAAGAGGAGAAGTGTGCTGTCTCATTGGAAGGAGAGCAACTAGGAGTACATAGCAAGGTGTGTATACGTTTTTGTATGAGAGGCTGACTTGATTCATAAACTTTCACTTAAAACGCGATAAAAAGAAAAGATGATTTTCTTAAATTTTCTGCCCATCTCCTCTTGCATTTTCTACTATCTCCTGAGTGATTAGGAATAAAGGGCACCATGAGACTAAAGGAGCCCTGGTATCCTAGTGGTTAAGCGTTTGGGTGCTAACCAAAAAGATGGCAGTTCAAATCCACCAGGCACTCTTTGGAAACCCTATGGAACAGTTCTACTTTGTCCTATTGGGTTGCTATGAGTTGGAATTGACTCAATGGCAACAGGCTTTTTTTTTTTTTTTAAGGAGGCTAAAGAGGGCAGTGGTAATTCAGTGGTAGAATTCTTGCCTTCCATGCAGCAAAACTGGTTTTGGCTCCTGATCCAGAGACCTCAAGCAAAACCACCACCTGTCTGTCAGTGGTGGCTTGCATGTTGCTATGATGCTGAACAGATTTCAGTAGAGCACCAGACTAAGACATACTAGGAAGAAAGGCCTGGTGATCTGCTTCTGAAAATCAGCCAGTGAAAATCCTGTGGATCACAATGATATACCTGGTCATGCATGGGGTGGCTTGATGACAGCTAACAACATGAGAATAAAAGGAAGATAAAACTCATAGGAGAGGACTTACAGTGTTCTACTACATATTTGGAACTTCAAGGCTGAATCATGTTTGAGTGGGAGTATGGAGGAAACCCTGGTGGTATAGTGGTTAAGAGCTATGGCTACTAACCAAAAGGTTGGCAGTTTGAATCCTTGGAAACCCCATGAGGCATTTCTACTCTGTTCTGTAGGGTCACTATGAGTCAGAATTGGCTTGATGGCAACAGGTTTGGTTTAGTTTATGACGTATCATTGCTACAATAAACAGATGATTAGGCTCAGTTACCCTGCCATACTTTTCTCTTTCCCATGAGAGGCAGACTATTTATGCTCACAGGCCTGAGACTTTAAACCTCTATCTACGACCATGCAGGCTGATTATTAAGCCATTGTCTCTCAGCTCTAGATGTATCCTTCTAAATTCTGCTTTGTGATGCTGGGGTTTGGGACTCTGAAAACAATATTCCTTTTTTGCCAGCAAGCTCCCTGTAAGATTCCACCAATAGGAAGCAGGGGACAGACTCAAAATCTGGAGGAGGGGTAAAAGAACACTGTTTTTTTTTTCCTATTTTCTTACTGTTCATATCAGTATCATCTCAGCAATACACTTTATTCCAGCTGAAGCTGTTGGGCCCAGAGCCTAGCTTCTTTGGCAATCTCAGAACTAGTCCCATATTATGGCCTCAAAGGTGCCTCTATCAGTTGCATGTACTCCCTCCTCAAAGGTCTGAGTTGCAGTTCCTCAAAGCTGCTAGCTGTGATAATTCTATCTTCATCCCTTTGTTCCCTCAGCCCAATATGTAGTGTTTCCCACAGATGTCTTTGTGTTTCCTCAATGTTCATTTTGTTCTTTTATTCTCTTAATACCTGTGTAACCAACTCCCTGTATTAAACTCCCACTCTTGAAATACCTAATGTTGTTTTTATTTCCAAGATTTGGATTTGGCTGATAAACCATGTATGATTGAAAAATTATATTCACTTTTCGGCTATGTCTCACCAGTTAGCCCTTTCAATACAGAAGAATGAATGGGCATTCCAACTACCAACTCCAGAAGGTCATTAAAGGTGATGATCCAATTTTCTTTCATTACTACCCATAACATTTATCAGTGCTTATTTTTCAAACTATGAGCATTCACGACTAACAAATTCAGATCTCCTCAAATAGTGATATCTTCAAAGCCTACTACAGTTGCCATAATTCTGAAGATGACAAAAAAAGGATTAATTTTAATGGTGGGAAAGATGAAAGCATAGAAATGTAGAGTCTCGTGTAAGATTTTAGAGGATTTCAGAGGGAGTAAGAAATCCAACTCAAATCTCTTGGAATTCTAGATCAGACTGTATCAAATTACTTTTTAAAAAGAAACTAATTTCTAAGAATTTAAAAATAAAATTCAGGAAAACATTTTCTGAAATTTCCTGACTTTTTTTTTTTTTAATTTCGCTATATATTTTTATAGTGTTGATGTGCGTGCATATATGGGAGCCCTAGTGGTGCAATGGTTAAGAGCTTGACTGCTACCCAAGAGGTTGGCAGTTTGAATCTATCAGCTGCTCCTTGGAAGGCCTATGGGGCAGTTTTGCTATGTCCTATAGGGTCGCAATGAGTCAGAATCGACTCGATGACAATGGGTTTACTGTAAAGTTAACAATGTACTTTCACAAACCTATTCCCATTGCCTTCTTCTCTAGGATGTGGACAATGTAGAATTATTACCTGCATTTTATAAATGAGGAAGCTGAGATAACAAAAGTTTAAAGTGACTTGCTCAAGATCACCATCCAAGAAGTAGATAGATTCGAACCCATATAAAAGAAGCAGGTAAATAACTTTTCTACCCCAAGTTCAATAAACTCTCCACTAGGCTAAACTGTCTAGTTAATATTTTGTTTATGCATACTTAGGAATACATTAATGGGATAACTGTTCTCATTCTCTTTATAAAAAAATAAAACACCTATCAAAATTAACAGGAGACATCAGAAAGAAATTATACTGTTTAATCCAATTGTTTCATAATCAATAATATTTTAACTTAACCAAAGGCAGGAAAGCATCAACTGAGTTAAAATTATGATAATGTACAGTAAGGAGAACAGTTACTGTCTTACTGTAAGTAATCATTATTAGGCAAAATAAATAATGAAAGTAAACCAAGTATTACCAAATCCTTTTAAAGGATAACCTTCCTTTACCTGGACAGTACGTATTTGCATCTGAAAGAAAGTTGGGATTTTGCTCTAAGCAGCAGATTCAAAGTCAATCTGCAAAGGCTACTGCCTCTTTGTAATTCATTCAATAACACAATACTTTATTGAATAAAGAGAGCCATTTAGACTTTACATATTGAGCAATTATTCATCTGCAAAATGTCAATGCCAAAAAAGCAAAGGAGCCAGTTACAAAAGATTTCCAGTTTCTTAGATAAGACGTTAAAGCAGTGTACAATATCGTTCAGATTAATAGACTTATATTAATAGCAATGGCAAAGTCATACTGTTCCCAATTCAATAGTGAAAGCTAAATCTGGAAAGCACCTTAGTTTATATTTTCAGAAATCTAATGTAACTGTTTAAAAGTAGATTCAGGTCAAGTAACCCAACCCCCAGTGCCCTCGAGTCAAGTAGCAACCATGATATTAAATTTTAAGCCTGTGTCTTTGATAAGAAACAGTATTAGGAGGGGAGAAAAAAATCTTACCCTATTATTTAAAAAAAAATGTTGGTAGTTCAAATAAATGAAATCAACAGTCAACATCTAGGGAACTACAGGTGAATTAAAGAGTGCTAGCTAAATAACATTGTTTGTCTGCTACAACTGATCCCGAGATTCAAAGATAGTCTGAACTCTGTATGAGATTTCCAGCCCTTGGAAATTCAGGGTCTAAGTGGCACAGAGCCCACCATCTTGAGGTTTTCCTACTTCATTTTCAAGCTTCCATCACTATGTACATTTCCTCTCCTTGCCACAACCCATTGCAGTATGCTGGTGTTCATTCCAGAATGGGAGGGTTCCCCTGCCAACACCCAATTCAGGAATGTTACTATCAGAAATTCACTTCTTCCTCCCCTATGCATTTCTTATCTGATTTTAATACCTCTGCTAATTGGAAAAGCAGCCCTGGTGGCACAGTGGCTAAAGCACTTGGCTGCTAACCAAATGGTCGGTGTTCAAACCCACCAGCCACTCCGCAGGAGAAAGATGCGGCGGTCTGCTTCCATAAAGACTACAGCTTTAGAGACCATATTAGGCAGTTCTGCTCTGTTCTACAGTGTTGCTATGAGTTGGAATTGACTTGATGCGGTGGTTTGGGCTAACTAACTAAAAAAAAGAAAAATTATTCCTCCTTTCCAAATTCTATGGAAGATACTACTTAGGAAAGTTTCCATAAGATTCCAGCAAATGTGCTTGGTGTGCACTTTGGACACGATCATAAGTGTTAGGCTTCAATTTACCAGTTGAAGACAGTAGATCGTAGATGGGAGCTGGGAGAAGGGAGTGGACCTTGGACGTCCTGGGGCCAGGTCAAAAGAATTTCATAGAACAGCCCAGGAAAAGCCACAGCTTACCAGTTATTTCTCTGTTTTTGCCCCATTGTAGTACCCCAGAGGAGGAATTTTGCTGATGTGCTATTCAGAAATCTCCTCTGAAATCCTGTTGTTGTCGTTCTTAGGTACCCTCAAGTGGGTTCCGACTCATAGCAGCCCTATGTACAACAGAATGAAACACTGCCCAGTCCTGCACCATCCTTATAATCATTGTCATGTTTGAGCCCATTGTTGCAGACACTGTGTCAATCCATCTCATTGAGGGTCTCCCTCTTTTTCACTGACCCTCTACTTTACCAAGCATGATGTCCTTCTTCAAGAACACGTCCAAAATATGTGAGATGTAGTCTCACCATCCTTGCTTCTGAGGAGCACTCTGGTTGTATCTTCCAAGACAGATTGTTTCCTTCTTCCAGCAGTCCATGGTAAATTCAATGTTCTTCACCAACACCACAATTCAAAGGCATCAATTCTTCTCTGGTCTTCCTTATTCATTGTCCAGTTTTCACATGCATATGAGGCAATTGAAAACACCATGGCTCGGGTCAGGCATACCTTAGTCTTCAAGATGACATCTTTGCTTTTCAACTGTTCAAAGGGGTCTTTTGTGGCAGATTTGTCCAATGCAATGCGTCTTTTGATTTCTCGACTGCTGCTTTCATGGGTGTTGATTATGTATCCAAGTAAAATGAAATCCTTGACAACTTTAATATTTTCTCCATTTATCATCATGTTGCTTATTGGTCCAGTTGTAAAGATTTTGACTTTCTTTATGTTGGGGTGTAATCCATACTGAAGGCTATGGTCTTTGATCTTCATTAGTAAGTGTTTCAAGTCCTCTTCACTTTCAGCAAGCAAGGTTGGGTATTAACAGCTTAGCTATGAGTGAGAAGGGGAACCAGTCCCTCTCTAAACACATTCTCTAAAAGTAGAAATCTTTTAAAAAATAAAGAATATGTTGCCCTGGTAAGAATTAATGTAAAAAGATGTTAGAAGACAGTGAGTCTAGGAGATTCACAGAGAACTTAATCAAAGGATGTTACCATTTTTAACTTGCTTACCTCACATAAAATTATAGCTAGTTTTCCAGTCTTATTCCCAGGCTCCTACCTTCTGAAGTTAGAACCAAGCTATCTGCTAGAATATACCCAATGCTCAAAGTCCTAGATCTGATACATGTACACAAATGCAGCACTATTCGCAATAGTAAAAGGTGGAAACAATCCAAATGTCCATCAATAGATGAATGGATAAACAAAAATGCGGTATATACATACAATGGAATATTATTACGTGGGAAAAAGAAATAAGGTCCTGATTCATGCTGCAACATGGATTAACTTTGAAAATATTATGCTAAATAAAGTAAGTCAATCACAAAAGGACAAATATTGTATGATCTCATTAACATGAAATACCTAGAATAAGCAAATGTATAGAGATCAGATTTTAATAGTGGTTACCAGGGGTGGGAGGGAAGGGGAAAGATGGGAATCATCATTTAGAAAGTATCGAGTTTCTGTTTTATGGTGATGGAAATTTTGGCAACAGATATTGGTGATGGTTGCACAACATGATTGATGTGATTATTGTCATTGAATTGTATAGGTGAAAAATGAATGGGAAAAAGTTGTGTTACCTGTAATTTTACAACAATTAAAAAAAAAAAGACCTAATTTTTTTTTTCATTGTGCTTTAAGTAAAAGTTTACAGTTTAAGTTAGTTTCTTGTACAAAGATTTATACACACACTGTTATGTGACCCTAGTTGCTCTTCCTATAATATGGCAGCACACTCCCTCCTTCCACCCAAGATTTCCCGTGTCCACTCAACCAGCTCCTGACACTTTCTGGCTTCTCATCTCGCCTCCAGACAAGAGCTGCCAATTTAGTCTCATATATCTACTTGAACTAAGAAGCACAATCTTTAAGAGTATCGTTTTATGTTTTACAGTTCAGTCTAATCTTTGTCTGAAGAGTTGGCTTTGGGAATGGTTTTAGTTTTGGGCTAACAGAGAGTCCGGGGGCCGTGTCTTCACGGGGCTCTCCAGAAAAAGACCTAGTTTTAAAAATAATACCCATGGTGCCAAGTTCTTAGTGAAGGGTGTATGGATATTAATTGGTGAGTAGAGTTTAGAGAGGGAGGAGCAGTTTCTCAATTGCTTAGGTTACCAGCAAAGCATTCAGAGGAAGGTGAACCAGCCAAATCTCAAGTATGACTCTTCACAGTAGGGATGCAGGGTTTGCCACCCCTGGACTCAGCAACCTCACATTTACCTTCCTGATTGGATCACTGGATTGAAGTTTTCCTTCTGAAAGGTTGATTGTTATCAGGTGAGAGCAGGGATGGATTACCCAACAAGTAGGTATGGACATGTTTAGGACATCACCAAAAGAGAGGTGCCAGTTGTTCAAAGCAAAGACCCATACATGTCAAGCAAACAGACACAAGGAAAAGTGAGCATTACAACGGAAGGGAACTGGCAGGGCACTAAATGAAATCAATACCAGCTCCAGTTTGTGAGAATTAGACAGCCAGGAATAGTTCATGCTGGGTCACAAGGGTGTCCACATGCAAGTTTGTTTAAACTACAAGCCCTTACCACTTCAACATCTTTGTTGACATCTGTCTCCTACCATCCTCTCCCATGTAATTGAAACTTTATTTCAGCCAGTCTTTTGGGAGTATACTATTTTTTTCTAATAAAAAAATCTAACATTGCTGCACTCACCCAATATGCAACTGGATCCGATATGAGCTGTTACTGGGGAAAGACAGATTATCTTAATAGATAACAGGTTTCTGATCCATTTTGAGAGTACTGTCTTGTACATCCGTATCTGCTGATCAATCAACTCCAGCCAGGAAGGCCAGCAATGCTCTTTGCCATGATATAAACGTAAGGGTTTGTTCTTGCACATGCCCTGGTAAACAACCAGTGGGAACTCAAGGCCCAGATGACAAACAAAAGCCAGGAATTTGAATAAGGTGACCATTGCAATGAATTCAATCAACTTACTTTTTAACTGTATAGCATTTAAGTACAGTTATGTCCTAAGTTTTGTAAACATTAGTATTTGTAACTTTAACTTTATGTTTGGCATACACATGGGCACAATCTGGAATACATTTAATATAGTACTAATATGTGTAATAATTTAAAATAATACTAACATAGCGAATGTCCCAAAATGCTGGAAATATTAATATTTACCTAATATGAAAAATTTTAATTTATATGTCAAGCCAGTTTCATTTTTTATTGTCTGTTGCATGGGACACAGTGCTTGATAATACTCTTTATATGCTAATAAACAAGGTATCAGCCACATGAGAAGGCAAAATTCAGTGTTTATTTATTGTGAAAAATAAGTTTCTGTTTTGCAACGATGAGTGTGTTTCTAAATTTGTCTTCCAAGAGAGCAACAAGAAGAATTTTTCAGAACATTACATTTATATTTTGTCAAAATATTTATGTATCTCCATGTAAGGAAATTGAACACTACCTTGAGAAAAAAATAAATCAAATAAACATTTAGATAATAAAAATTATACAAGCGTACTTTATTTTCTATTTCCCTTTAGACTGACTTTCTTTTAAGAAATTGATTGATATCATTATGACTCACAAAAAAACTTGTCAAGACACGGCGCTATTGCTATATTGGTTATGTACATATCTCTGAATATGGGAGTTGAACAATTCCACAAAGAAATAAAATGTACATTTTATAAGCGTTTATATTATAACAATTATATTTTCTTTTAAATTTTGGACTAATTGGATGTAACCTCATATTCACTTCTCTCTCATCAACCACATAAGAATGTGCCAGTGGCACTATAATCACATGACTTGCAACGAATGTGCCAGTGGCACTATAATCACATGACTTGCAACATATCTGGTTCTGTTCTGCGCAAAGCAAACCATAATGTGTCTTCAGATTGAGCATTCCCTTGTATTTGTACCATGCTCTTTGCAATCACTCTCATCCTCATCAGTATCAGCAGTAGTCCAGTGAACTGTGAAGATGCAGCATGAAAGGATGGAAAGCAAGTACACAAGTTTTTAAGAGTTATTTCAAGACGAAAAATACTCGTGGGGATCTGCAAAGGGCCCACCAACAAACATCGTATTACAAATGAATGAAAAT
Organism: Elephas maximus indicus; assembly: GCF_024166365.1. NCBI lineage: Eukaryota > Metazoa > Chordata > Mammalia > Proboscidea > Elephantidae > Elephas > Elephas maximus. Next base: position 145,175,113 of record NC_064821.1, read on the forward strand.
ATTTCCAACTGTAAATACCAATTCTTTTGACTGTCTCAGGCCTGAAGTACGAAAAGTTCTAAATTTTTTTTAATTACAAATTTTCAGGTATAAATTTTTTCCGTTAACATCCAAATTTGAATGTAAATTTTATTTTATGAATTTTATTTTCAATCATTCAAATTTATTTGCTACAGTAGAACCAACTTTTAAAAGTGACATAATTTTATATCTGCGTAAAATGAAATGGCAACTAAGTGGAACACAAAAATAAAAACTCAAAGATCTTTTTTAAAAAAAGGGATTTGTGAATTCCTTTTTGTTTGGGATAGGGTGGCTCATTAGCATAACTTAGCATTCTGGAATTCCCATTCTTTGCAATGTTATTCATAATTTATTATGATCCACACAGTCAAATGCCTTTGCATAGTCAATAAAACACAGGTGAACATCTTTCTGGTATCACGGATAATGTTGTGAAGAATGGGAATTCTAGAACACTTAACTGTGCTCATGAAGAACCTGCACATAGATCAAGAGGCGGTCATTCAAACAGAACAAGACAATACTCTGTGGCTTAAAGTCAAGAAAGGTGTGCGTCAGGGTTGTATCCTTCAGCATACCTATTCAATCTGTATGCTGAGCAAATAATCCAAGAACCTGGACTATATGAACAAAAGCGGAGCATCAAAATTGGAAGAAGACTTATTAACAACCTGCATTACACAGATGACACAGCCTTGCTTGCTGAAAGTGAAGATGATTTGAAGCACTTACTGATGAAGATCGAATACCACAGCCTTCAGTATGGATTACACCTCAACATAAAGAAAACCAAAATCCTCACAACGGGACTAATAAGCAACATCATGATAAATGGAGAAAAGATTGAAGTTGTCAAGGATTTCATTTTACTTGAATTCACAATCAACACCCTGGAAGCAGCAGTAAAGAAATCAAAAGACACGTTGCATTGGGAATATCTGCTGCAAAAGACCTCTTTAAAGTGTTATAAAGATGTCTCCTTGTAGACTAAGGTGTGCCTGACCCAAGCCATGCTATTTTCGAACGCCTCGTATGTTGAATGATAAATGAGGAAGACTGAAGAAGAATTGATGCCTTTGAATTGTGGTGTTGGCAAGGAATATTGAGTATACCATGGGCTGCCAAAAGAATGAACAAATCTGTCTTGGAAGAAGTACAACCAGAATGCTCCTTAAAAGCAAGGATGGCGAGAGTACGTTTCACATACTTTGGGCATGTTATCAGGAGGGATCAGTCCTTGGAGAAGGACATCATGCTTGGTAAAGTAGCGAGTCAGCAAAAAAGAGGAACACCCTCAAGCATGTGGATTGACATAGTGGCTGCAACAATGGGCTCGAGCACAGCAACGATTGTGAGAATAGCACAGGTTTCGTTCTGTTGTACATACGGTCGCTGTGAGTCGGAACCAGCTTGATGGCACCTAACAACAACAATAGGGACACTATGAGTTGGAATCAACTTGATGGCAATGGGTAAAGACAATTCAAAAATTAACTGCCTTTTACAAACATAATCAATCAGACGAGATTTTTTCTGTTTAACACTCAATTTTAATGGGTACAAATAGTTGTATTAGTACTGCTAGTATATAACAGAATTTGTTCCAAATATAATTTGTTCCAAATTCTGCATCCATTCTTTGCTATAGTAAAAAAAATAATGATGGTGTAGAAGGTGCAATTATTTTAGAATATGAAATCGTCACATCTGCAGACCTCATAGATAACAGAAATACAGGTCCTACTTTGTGAAATAATTTTTCTTCTAATGATGTAAATTATCGGACAGAAAAAGGGCCAAGTGATTGTCACATCACGATGGACCATTTGAAAATTCTTGTTGAAAATTTCTGGAAGGTAAAGAAACAGGGTTCTGTAACCAGAATGTATTTCTAGGCTGCAAAGCTAATGGTGAAAATTATAAGACAGAGGGCTATTGTATTCTCCATCAGTTGGCTCTGTACATTGTTTCGTTTGCAAGCTATTCAGTCCTAAATTATTTAACTCTTGATTGTTACAGATGGATTTAGTGATTGGCACAATTCAAATATGATTAGTAAGCATGAAGACAGTTCAGTTCACAGAGATTGTATGTTTTCACATTTAAACCAAAGACATGGCTTTGGCTTAACTCATGAACTGGAAACACAAATTAATGAAGAGCCTCAGTACTGGAAAACCATTTTGCAGCTCGTTGTTGCTGTCATTATAACAATTGATGAACTTGGACTATCTTTTCTAGGAAGAAATGAAGTGTTTGGGTGCCCACAAAATGGAAATTTGGGGGGAGTTACTTGAACTTGTTGCTTAGTTTGATCCATCTTTAGCAGTTCACATCTCTAAATATGGTAACACAGGAAAGGGCAACCCATCGTTTATGGCTAAGACAACATGTGAAGAATTAATAAACTTAATAAGTGATACATTTTGATCAACTATTTTCAGATAAATAAGTATAGATCAATATTTCAGTTTGTCTGTAGATCCCACTCCTGATCTTTCTCATACAGATCAGCTAGGTATTGTTTTAAGGTATGTATCTCCAATAGATGGAAAACCTATCAAGTGACTTATCACATTTACTAGTTTAAAAGGTCAGATCAGTGAAGAAATTGTGTATCAAGTACTTCATTATTTATGTGAAGTTTGAAAAATTGATTTTCCTAAGTGCAGAGGCCAGTATATGACAATGCTGCCAATATCCTAGGGCATTATAAAGATATGCAACAGAAAATTTTAGAATGTAATAAATACGCCATTTTCATACCATGTGTTGGTACATCACTTAATCTTGTAGACCCTAGCACAATAGATTATTGTATGGAAGCAGTTGATTTTTTTTTTAACTGTTCAGTTCAGTTTCTCTACACATTTTTTGCCACCTGTATTCTATTCACTAGGTTTTTTAGGTAGGTATTCACCAATGGGAAGTTCTCAAAACATATTAGGCAATAATTGAGAATTAAATTTTTAATACACATTAGGAAGTGCATGCTGTAGCAAGGAGTGCAATCCTGCAATGCCACATTTAGATTCTAGGTGCTTTGTAAAATATTGCTGAAAACAGACATAAAAAAAGAGATACCAAAACAAGCCCAAAACGCCACCAACAGGAAGGAACTACACTATTCATTTATGTTGGTTATGTGAAATAATATATTGCAAGCTTTTTACTGGAAAAGTCAAGATCTCCAATACTCAGAAGTAAATTTAAAGACATGCACAGATCTCTACATTAACAGAGTATCTACATAATTTAAGAGAATATTTTTAAAAATTTGAAAGCACAATAAAACAAATACTACAAGTACTCATTATCAAGCAGTTCACCATTGCAGAGGCATTAAAAAGAAACAAGTAAATGGCAGAGGTGTTCCAGAAGTATTGAGTGCCAGAGATCAATTTTGGGTAACCACATACTACACCATCATTGACACACTTGAATCTTTCATGAAAGGAAGGGCAAAAGTCCTTTCAAATAGATTTCCCTTCTTAAACAACATGGATACATCTGATGAAGAATGCATGAAAACATCTAAGAAATTAGTGCAAGATTCTCCTGATGATTTAAATACAAACCTTTATGGAGAAGTGCAACAATTTCATTCTTACCTGAGAACTAAGGTTACAGATTTAGGAAAGACAAATTTTACTCATGTAGGCATGTATGGGAGCCCTGACAGTGCAGTGGCTAAAAGGTATGGCTGCAAATGAAAAGATCAGCAGTTCAAATCCACCAGCTGCTCCTTGGAAATCCTCTGGAGCAGTTCTACTCTGTCCTATAGAGCCGCTGTGAGTGTGAATTGACTTGACAGCCATGATTTTGGTTTGCTTTTTCAGGCATGTATGATTCCACAGTAGAAGATAAAATACATTGTGTATTTCTCAATGTTGAAATTTCTTTATGAATAATCCTGACTTTGATGATAACAAACTGCACAACAGAACTCTCATTTTCATCCTTAAAGAGACTCAAAAACCTTCAGTGTACAACAATGATTTAAGAAAGACTCAATTCGGGCAGGGCCAAGATGGCTGACTAGGTAGACGCTACCTCGGATCCCTCTTGAACAAAGACTGGGAAAAACAAGTGAAGCGATCACATACATGACAATCTACGTACCCTGACCATCAAACACAGAAGTAAAGAGGTGACCTGAGTGACAGGTGAGAGAAAAGCTGCTCCCTGAATCAGCGACTGCTTCTGGAACCTGCGACCAGCTCCAAAGCCTTGAGCACTTGCAGTTCCCTGGTGCCGAGTGGCGGGGCTGATAGCAGCTTGCTGAGGCAGGACAGGAACGGGACACAGCCCTAACCTCTAGTCCCCTGGGGTAACCTCCATAGAGACTCAGCCAGTGCAAGCATGTTGCACACTGACATGGCTAACGAGAGAACGAGCAAACCACGGGGAAGCAGCAACTGTTTTCGGACCCTGGAGCCAGGGTCCCAGTCAGAAAACCTTGGCACCAGGCTTTGGAGTGGGCATAGGGGAGCTGAGCACTGCATCCTGAGATGGCACAAACATGGGACGCAGCCCTAGCCCCCAGAAGTGACCTTGGGGGAAGCCCAGCCAGTGCACACAGGCAGCGCAGTGACGCAGCCGACAGGAGGAGAAATCACCAGGAGGCAGTGACTGGTTTTGGAACTGGGAGTGTGGCGTCCCAGCCGGGAAACCTTGGTGCTGGGCTTTGGACTGGGAGTGGAAGAACTGACCACGGCTTCTGAGACAGCACATGCACAGGACGTGGGCCTGACCCTCAGGGGCAATCTCAACCCAGCCAACACACACAGGCTACATGCCCGTCCCCTCGGGAATCTCAGATAAAACAGTCCTCACCAAGCCAGATAAGTAACTTCGTCTATATTCCTGGGTGCTACTCTCTCCTAGCTATCTGATCCCTCCCCTCCCCTTCCCAGGCAGCTTCATTAACATTGGAATTTCCTGGGCCAGAGAGTGAAGTGCTCTGCAGTTTTTTTTTTTGTTGTTTGTTTGTTTCTCTGTTTTGTCTTTTCCTAACCCATTCTCCTGGCTTGAGAGAAGCAGCTACAAAAAACCCAGGGACCAAGAGTCCTTCCCTGACTTCCCAAAATTGAACTAAAAATACAGAACCAGCTCCAGCCAAGCATATGAGATCCACAGTCTTGGGCTTTCATCCCTACAGGGAACAAGGTGGCTATTATAATGCAAAGCCGCTTCTGATAGTGATCTGATTGTAATTGTTTTAGCAGATTACTGGAAAGACAAGTTTCCCAGGTCTGATATCTCTACCTATTAAACAGAGCCCTCACTGACCCACAATGGGGAACTGAGGGCTGAAGCTCCACCCAAACCACCTAACCTCCTGCCATAGGGGTCTGAGGATAGTGACATCTACCAATCTGTAGCGGTACATACATTGGGTGCCTAAGGTACAGCTGCAGAGCACACCTGCCAAAGTGCTTTAGGAATAGAGACACTCCTATTGGTCAGAAAATCAATAACATCAGATAACAACACAACACAAGGTCACAGAACAGAACATCCTGATAACTCCTAGCTCACTGGCACTTGGGGGAAGCCTGTCAGCATCCTGCCCCCCCCAGAATGTGACCCCCTGCCGCTACTAGAATCTGGTGCACAAAACTATCACCACTACTCCTCTAGGTGGATAGGTGACAGTCTACCCCACACACTTGGTGACCCAAAATCAGATTCTACTCAAGAAGAGTAAATGGACTCTTAGGCTTATATTTCTGGTAACAGCCCAAACCAGCTGGTAAAAGGAGATAAGTGATTCAAAGGCTACAACAATCAAGACAGCACAATCTAGTAGCACATCTACGTATATTGAAAGAAAACAAAAACAAGATAAGACTCAGTGAGCAAATATAAATCATTACAATATCTTATAGATGGCTCGGAGACAGCAGTCGATATCAAACCACATAAAGAAGCAGACTATGATTGCTTCTACAACTCCCCAAATTAAAGAATCAAAATCTTTCCCAAATGAAGATACAATCCTGGAATTGCCAGATGCAGAATACAAAAAACTAATTTACAGAATGCTTCAAGACATCAGGGATGACCTCAGAAATGAAATAAGGCAATCTACAGAAAAAGCCAAGGAACACACTGATAAAGCAGTTGAAGAAATCAAAAAGATTATTCAAGAACATACCAGAAAAATTAATAAGCTGCAAGAATCCATAGAGAGATAGCATTCAGAAATCCAAAAGATTAACAGTAAAATTACAGAATTAGACAACTCAATGGAAATTCAGGGGAGAAGAATTGAGCAACTGGAATGCAGAGTGGGGGAGCTGGAGGATAAGGCAATTGACACCAATAGAGTTGAACAAAAATCAGATAAAAGAATTTTAAAAAATGAAGAAACCCTAAGGATCATGTGGGACTCTATCAAGAAGAATAACTTGTGTGTGATTGGAGTTCCAGAACAAGGAGAGATAACAGAAAATACAGAGAGAATAGTCGAAGATCTGTTGGCAGAAAACTTCCCTGACATCATGAAAGATGAAAGGATATCGAAGATGCTCATAGAACCCCATATAACATTGATCCAAAAAGAAAATCACCAAGACATATTATCATCAAACTTGCGAAAGATAAAGAGAAAATTTTAAAAGCAGCCAGGGATAAAAGAAAGGTCTCCTACAAAGGAGAATCAATAAGTTCAGACTACTCAGCAGAAACCATGCAGTCGAGAAGGCAATGGGATGACATATATAGAGCACTGAAGGAGAAAAACTGCCAGCCAAGGATCATATATCCAGCAAAACTCTCTCTCAAATATGAAGGTGAAATTAAAACATTTACAGATAAACACAAGCTTACAGAATTTGCAAAAACCAAAACAAAAAAGCTACAAAAAATACTAAAGGAAATTGGTCAGAAAATCAATAACATCAGATAACAACACAACACAAGGTCACAGAACAGAATATCCTGATAACTCAAATAAGGAAATCACAAAAACAAATTAAGATTAATTTTAAAAAGAAAAAAATGCTCAAACCAGGGAATCATTGAAGTCATTATGTAAAAGACCACAATAATCAAAAAGAGGAAGTAAATACAGGAGACATAGAAATGCCATATGGAGAGGAAAAAAAGGCGATATAGGACAATACAAGTTAGGTTTTTACTTAGAAAAATAGGGGTAAATATTAAGGTCACCACAAAGAGGTCTAAAAAGTCCATAACTCACAATAAAAACCAAGAAAAACATAACGACTCAGCAAACATAAATTTGACTACTATGAAAATGAGGAACACACAATTTACAAAGAAAAACGTCTCAGCACAAAAAAGTAAGTGGAAAAATGAAATTGTAAACAACACACACAAAAAGGCATCAAAATGACAGCACTAAACACATTCTTATCTATAATTTCACTGAATGTAAATGGACTAAATGCACCAATAAAGAGACAAAGAGAGTCTCAGACTGGATAAAGAAACACCATCCATCTATATGCTGCCCACAAGAGACACATCTTAGACTTAGAGACAAAAACAAACTAAAACTCAAAGGATGGAAAAAAATATATCAAGCAAACAACAAGCAAAAAAGAGCAGGAGTACCAATATTAATTTCTGACAAAATAGATTTCAAAGTTAAATCTACCACAAAGGATAAAGAAGGACACTACATAATGATTAAAGGGACAATTGACCAGGAAGATATAACCATATTCAATATTTATGCATCAATGACAGGGCTGCAAGATACACAAAACAAACTTTAACAGAACTGAAGAGTGAGATAGACACCTCCACAATTATAGTAGGAGACTTCAACACACCACTTTTGGAGAAGGATGGACTTCCAGTAAGAAGCTCAATAGAGACACGGAAGACCTAATTGCTACAATCAACCAACTTGACCTCATAGACCTATACAGAACACTCCAGCCAACAGCTGCAAAGTATACTTTTTTTTCTAGTGCACATGGAACATTCTCTAGAATAGGTCACATATTAGGTCATAAAACAAACCTCTGCAGAACCCAAAACATTGAAATATTACAAAGCATCCTCTCAGACCACAAGGCCATAAAAGTAAAAATCAATAAGAGAAAAATCAGGGAAAAGAAATCAAATACTTGGAAACTGAACAATACCCTGCTCAAAAAAGACTGGGTTATAGAAGACACTAAAGAGGGAATAAAGAAATTGATAGAATGCAATGAGAATGAAAACACTTCCTATCAAAACCTCTGGGACACAGCAAAAGCAGTGCTCAGAGGGCAATTTATATGAATAAATGCACACATACATAAAGAAGAAAGAGCCCAAATCAGAGAACTGTCCCTACAACTTGAACAAATAGAAACTGATCAACAAAAGAATCCATCAGGCACCAGAAGAAAACAAATAATAAAAATTAGAGCTGAACTAAATGAATTAGAGAACAGAAAAAACAATCAAAAGAATTAACAAAGCCAAAAGCTGGTTCTTTGAAAAAATTAACAAAATTGATAAACCATTGGCCAGATTGACTAAAGAAACACAGGAAAGGAAACAAATAACCCAAATAAGAAATGAGATGGGCCATATCACAACAGACCCACCTGAAATTAAAAGAATCATATCAGATTATTATGAAAAATTGTATTCTAACAAATTTGCAAACCTAGAAGAAATGGGTGAATTCCTAGGAAAACACTACCTACCTAAATTAACACAATCAGAAGTAGAACAACTAAATAGACCCATAACAAAAAAAGAGGTTGAAAAGGTAATCAAAAAACTCCCAACAAAAAAAAAGCCCTGGCCCGGACGGCTTCACTGTAGAGTTCTACGAAACTTTCAGGGAAGAGTTAACACCACTACTACTAAAGCTATTTCAAAGCATAGAATATGATGGAATATTAGCTAATTCATACTATGAAGCCACCATATCCCTGATACCAAAACCAGGTAAAGACACCACAAAAAAAGAAAATTACAGACCTACTTCCCTCATGAACATAGATGCAAAAATCCTCAACAAAATTCTAGCTAATAGAATTCAACAACACATCAAAAAAATAACCCACCATGACCAAGTGGGATTTATACCAGGTATACAAGGTTGGTTAAATATTAGAAAAACCATTAATGTAATCCACCATATAAATAAAACTAAAGACAAAAACCACATGATCTTATCAATTGATGCAGAAAAGACATTTGACAAAGTCCAACACCCATTCATGATAAAAACTCTCAGCACAATAGAAATTGAAGGAAAATTCCTCAACATAATAAAAGGCATGTATACAAAGCCAACAGCCAACATCACTCTAAATGGAGACAGCCTGAAAGCATTTCCCTTGAGAACGGGAACCAGTCAAGGATGCCCTTTATCACTGCTCTTATTCAACATTGTGCTAGAGGTCCTAGCCAGAGCAATTATGCTAGACAAAGAAATAAAGGCATCTGGATTGGCAAGGAAGAAGTAAAATTATCTCTATTTGCAGATGACATGATCTTATACACAGAAAACCCCAAGGAATCCTCCAGAAAAATACTGAAACTAAAAGAAGAGTTTGGCAGAGTCTCAGGTAATAAGATAAACATACAAACAAAAATCACTTGGATTGCTCCACATCAACAAAAAAACATCGAAGGGGAAATCACCAAATCAGTACCATTCACAGTAGCCCCAAGAAGATAAAATACTTAGGAATAAATCTTACCAAAAATGTAAAAGACCTATACAAAGAAAACTACAAAGTACTAGTGCAAGAAACTAAAATGGACCTACATAAGTGGAAAAACATACCTTGCTCATGGATAGGAAGACTTAACACAGTAAAAATGTCTATCCTACCAAAAGTCATCTATACATACAATGTGCTTCCGATCCAAATTCCAATGACATTTTTTAAAGTGGTGGAGAAACAAATCACCAACTTCATATGGAAGGGAAAGAAGCCCCGGATAAGTAAAGCATTACTGAAAAATAAGAAGAAAGTGGGAGGCCTCACTCTACCTGATTTTAGAACATATTATACAGCCACAGTAGTCAAAACACCCTTGTACTGGTACAACAACAGACACATAGACCAATGGAACAGAATTGAGAACCCAGATATAAATCCATCCACATATGAGCAGCTCCTTTGGGTATAAGCAGCTGATATTTGACAAAGGCCCAGTGTCAGTTAATTGGGGAAAAGATAGTCTTTTTAACAAATGGTGCTGGCATAACTGGATATCCATTTGCAAAAAAATGAAACAGGGCCCATACCTCACACCATGCACAAAAACTAACTTCAAGTGGATCAAAGACCTAAACATAAACACTAAAACGATAAAGATCATGGAAGAAAAAATACCGACAATGTTAGGAGCCCTAATACAAGGCATAAACAGAATACAAAACATTACTAAAAATGACAAAGAGAAACCAGATAACTGGGAGCTCCTAAAAATCAAACACCTATGCTCATCTAAAGACTTCACCAAAAGAGTAAAAAGACCACCTACAGATTGGGAAAAAATTTTCAGCTATGACATCTCTGACCAGCGCCTGATCTCTAAAATCTATATGATTCTGTTAAAACTCAATGACAAAAAGACAAAAAAACCAATCAAAAAGTGGGCAAAGGACATGAACACGCAGTTCACTAAAGAAGATATTCAGGCAGCTAACAGACACATGAGAAAATGCTCTCGATCATTAACCATTAGAGAAATGCAAATTAAAACTACGACGAGATTCCATCTCATTCCAACAAGACTAGCATTAATCCAAAAAACACAAAATAGTAAATATTGGAGAGGCTGCGGAGAGACTGGAACTCTTATACACTACTGGTGGGAATGTCAAATGGTACAACCACTTTGGAAATCTATCTGGCGTTTTCTTGAACAGTTAGAAATAGAACTACCATACAACCCAGAAATCCCTCTTCTCGGAATATACCCTAGAGAAATAAGAGCCTTTACACAAACAGATATATGCACACCCATGTTTATTGCAGCACTGTTTACAACAGCAAAAAGTTGGAAGCAACGAAGGTGTCCATCAACGGATGAATGGTTAAATAAATTAGGGTACACTCACACAATGGAATACTATGCATTGATGAAGAATAGTGACGAATCTGTGAAACATTTCATAACGTGGAGGAACCTGGAAGGCATTATGCTGAGTGAAATTAGTCAAATGCAAAAGGACAAATACTGTATAAGACCACTATTATAAGTTCTTGAGAAATAGTATAAACTGAGAACACATTCTTTTGTCGTTATGAGAGGGGGGAGGGAGGGTGGGAGAGGGTTATTTACTGATTAGATAGTAGATAAGAACTACTTTAGGTGAAGGGAAGGACAACACTCAACACAGGGAAGGTCAGTTCCACTGGACTGGACCAAAAGCAGTTTCTGGGATAAACTGAATGCTTCGAAGGTCAGCGGAGCAAGGGCGGGGGTTTGGGGACTATGGCTTAAGGGGACTTCTAAGTTAATTGGCATAATAAATTCTATTATGAAAACATTCTGCATTCCACTTTGAAGTGTGGTGTCTGGGGTCTTAAATGCTAACAAGCACCCATCTAAGATGTATCAATTGGTCTCAACCCACCTGGATCAAAGGAGAATGAAGAACTCCAAGGTCACACGATAACTATGAGCCCAAGAGACAGAAACAGCCACATGAAGCAGAGACTTACATCATCCTGAGACCAGAAGAACTAGATGGTGCCCAGCCACAACCGATGACTGCCCTGAGAGGGAGCACAACAGAGAACCCCTGAGGGAGCAGGAGAACAGTGGGATGCAGACCCCAAATTCTCATAAAAAGACCAGACTTAATAGTCTGACTAAGACTAGAGGAATCCTGGTGGTCATGGTCCCCAAACCTTCTGTTGGCCCAGGACAGGAACCATTCCCGAAGACTACTCATCAGACATGGAAGGGACTGGACAATGGTTTGGAGAGAGACGCTGATGAAGAGTGAGCTACTTGTATCAGGTGGATACTTGAGACTGTATTGGCATCTCCTGTCTGGAGGGGAGATGGGAGGGTAGAAAGGGTTAGAAACTGGCAAAATCATTATGAAAAGAGAGACTGGAAGGAGGGAGCGGGCTGACTCATTAGGGGGAGAGTAAATGGGAGTATGTAGTAAGGTGTATATAAGCGTATATGTGACAGACCGACTTGATTTGTAAACTTTCACTTAAAGCACAATAAAAATTATTTAAAAAAAAAAAAGAAAGACTCAATTCATTATCCTTGTTATGTATGGGAGTAGATATTTTCCAGCAGCTTAATTGTGATGAAATCATTGAAGAATTTCTAAGAGCAAAGAATAGAAAGAAATGTTTTAATTATAGCATGTTAGAGATCAAAGACGTATCTAAAACAAAACAGTAATTTGTTGTAATATTTATTTCCTGATCATTAAATTTTCTTCTATGACATCTTTTCATTTGCGTTTATAATTATACAGTCTATTATGAAACAAGCATCAGAATTGAAGTATGAGCTGTTTAAAGCAAAACTGGTGAAAGTGAATTTTTCATGGTGGTAGATCAACAGCATTTTACATGGATTGTTGAAACAACTAAGTTCATGAACTCATTTCCTTTGTTGTAGAATATGTGGAATATTCTTTTTGTAGAAAATGTGGTGTATAGAAAAATCTTAGTGCCCGTCATCCACTACAAATTTTATAATTCAGTTCATCTCATTCTGCTAAAATGGCATATGCCACATTTGTGTTCAATCCCTAATATAGTCACATTTAAAAAGAAGTTATACATTACGGATAGCTAAGAAATACACACACACACACACACACATATACATGTATACATAGATAACTCATATATCCCGTTCAAATGCATCAATAAACAGAGGAGGGGGCACCATAGATTATCGGTGTTTAAGGCCTTCACGTGCCTTAATCCAGCCCTGGGTGAGGAACTTCAAGGCGGCTATGAATTATTTCTCTGTTGCCAGGCTGGTATACCGTAGGGACTATGGATTTAGAGGTTCAGTAATGAGATCACACCAGCTAGGCTGGGTGTGAAAAGGAAGGACTTAGAACTCAACTAGCCTATAACAATATCAAGAGCAATGAAAACATTGAATCTCACTTCCCTTTATCAAGTTCTTATTTTTCAGGCATTGTACCAAATACTTTATTTATATTTACTATAGCATTTAATATTCTCCACTCTGAGGGGGGATATTTATCCCATTTCATAGACGAGAAAACCAGCACAGATTCTCCAAAGTCATATACATAGCAAATTGCTGAGCTGGGATTTGAACCCAACAATCTCCATTTTATGCCCTTAGCCTATACTTCCACTCCAGTATTTGCTACATCCTCTGAGAGAGGATCAAAACAAAATAGGGGAGAAAGGTGACTAGAAGATAGCTGAAGAAAGAAGTTTGGCCACCTGAAAGTGGCTTTGACAGTTAAATTAGTAGCAAGGTAGAAAGCCAAATGTTGCAGAAAGGGTTAAAAAAGAACCTAACAGTAAGTACAAGTGGTGAGGAGAATACATTAATTTGGCAAAGCTTGGTCTTGAGGGAGGAACTGGCTCCCTTTCATGCAAAGCCCAACTCATGTACCTACAGTGGACTCTTAGAAGCTACTGCAATAAACTAGATATTATGAAGCAATAGTCACAATTACTTGAAATTACTAACAAAAAAAGTTGCTTTCTGAAAGACCCAAATAAGAAATTCTTATTTCTCATTCTTTCAACAATTGATTTTCAAATAATTGTCCTGAGATACCTTTATGAGGGAAAGCCTAATTTGTTCTCATTTGTATTTTGTAAATGCGCAAGTTGTTAAAATATCTGTGGCTTTTGTTGTTGTTGTTCAAGATCTTTGACTCACACTGTTAAAGAAAAATTAAACTACACTAGCTCCCTTTTTGTACCACACATTTTTTCTTCTCCTTGATGATAGTGGCTTCCTACTTGAGTGAAATTTGGTGATTTACATACCTTTAAAGGATAAAGTCCCTGACTTCTTTTTTGTTTGTTTGTTTGCAATATTTAAATCTTAGCTAAGCTTAACAACTCGTTTCTATATTATTTGTTCTAGCATTATTCATTATAGCTTTTAGGTTTATTTCTCGTTCTTCCTGTGACTTTAGCTTTTGAAATGAATTGTCCTGTTTCATACTTCAATCACCCATCCAAGTCAATTTTCTCCAAGTCTGTACATTTTCGGGGAGGACTTGGCAAGGTAGCAACTACTAACACTTAGAAATTTCAGATATTACAAAATATATTTTTATATATCAGAAGTCATAGGTATTTCAAAGATTAACTCCATTCTTTCTTTTCTGATGATCTCTTGGCCTAAGGCCTTGGGGCTATGCATTGTTCAGGAAGTTCAGAGTAGTTCAGAGGACAGGCAGCTACAAGTACCATGCTCAGAACATGATTTTCTTGGGGCATAAAGTAACATTTACTTCAGGTATTAATGGTCACAATCCACAAAAGTAAAAAATTGTTCCATTTTACCTCTTCTTAGATATAACACACACAAAAATGACTGGCGAAAGTAGCCACTTTCTAATAACAGCTTCCAGAGGTCATGGAGAGGTGAAATTGTCATTGTGATGTGCACATCACAGTGGCAAGGTCCCTCTCAAAGAGACCTATGTTTTTTTATAAGTATTACAGTGGAAAAACTACCAGGCACCCACATCTCAACTGAAAGGTTCTCAAAAAAAAAAAAAAAAAAAACAGTTTTATCCGAGAAAACAGTGTTATACATTCCAGAACAATCCTGTTGGGAGTAATTTCTTTGGACCACAGTGATATTATTGGTGATGTCAGATGAATCTTGACTGAAAGCAGAGAATACTAGACAGATGTTTACCTGTGTTTTATTTGACTGTGTGGATCACAACAACTTATGGATTACATTTCAAAGAATGGGAATTCCAGAACACTTAATTGTTGCCATTAGGAACCTGTACATACCAAGAGGCAGCCATTCAAACAGAACAAGGGGATACTGCATGGTTTAAAATCAAGAAAGTTTTGCATCAGGGTTGTATCCTTTCACCGTACTTATTCAATATGTATGCTGAGTAAATAATCTGAGAAACTGGACTATATGAAGATGAATGCTACATCAAGATGGAGGAAAACTCTTTAACAATCTGCGTTATGCAGATGACACAACCTTGTTTGCTGAAAGTGAAGAGGATTTGAAGCACTTCCTGATGAAGACCAAAGGCTACAGCCTTCAGGATGAATTACACCTCAACATAAAGAAAAACAAAATCCTCACAACTGGACCAATAAGCAACATCACGGTAAATGGAGAAAAGATTGAAGATGTCAAGGATTTCATTTTACTTGGATCCACAATTAACACCCATGGAAGCAGTTGTCAAGAATTCAAAAGAAGCATTGCATTGGGCATATCTGCTGTAAAAGACCTCCTTAAAGTGTTGAAAAACAAAGACATCACCCTGAGGACTAAGGTGGGCCTGATACAAGCCATGGTGTTTCCAATTGGCTCATATGCATGTGAAAGCTGGATAATAATAAGAGAAACCAAAGAAGAATTGATGTTTTTGAATGAAGGTGTTGGCAAAGAATATTGAGTATACCATGGACTGTCAGAAGAATGAACAAATCTGTTTTGGAAGAAGTACAGCCAGAATGCTCCTTAGAAACGAGAATAGCAAGACTTCATCTCACATACTTTGGATAAGTTATCAGGAGGAACTGGTCCTTGGAGAAGGACATCATGCTTGGCAAAGTAGAGGGTCAGCGAAAATGAGAAAGACTCTCAACAAAATAGATTGACACAGAGGTTGCAACCACAGACTCAAACCCAGAAACAATTGTGAGGATGGTGCAAGGCCAGGCAGTGTTTCATTCTGTTGTACATCGGGTTGCTACGCGTCAGAACTGACTCAACTGCACCTAACAACAACAACGATTTTGTTACCAGTCTAATTTAAATTTTTTTCTCGCATTGAAATTATTTACATGTTATACCTACAGAATTAACTTGGAGCTAACTGATATAATTACCTGTTTATGTTCTGCCTCTAGAATTGCTCACAAAAATATCAGGAAAAAAAAAACAGGCCAGAAACCACACCAAAGTGTGGTCATTGCAGAGATTTAGACCTGGTCTCTCAAATATAGCTTTGTTCAGGAGGCAGTCTGGTGACCCCAGGACAGGGTCCAGTCTAAGAAACTTGGATTGGCCTTAGATAACATTGCATAGTCAACTTCATAGCTTTGAAGGCAATACAACTCATCATAAAACTTCTTTGGTGCATAGAGATGTGAGAATGATAGACGAGTTATCTGTCTTTGAACCTTAAGCTTGCAGGGAGGTGGGCTTGTACAATTGAAATCTCTTCAATAAAGTTCAGAGCTCTCTAATTTTGGGTGAGAAGAAGCTCTACTGGCTGATGTGCCTAAGGCAATAGGCTGATCATTCCAGAATACGGACACTATGCTGGAAATAAAATTTTAAAGATATGAAAAAGGATTTCTACTGGATGCTCAATTGTCAAAGAGAGAATACAGGGAATAGAGAAGTAAAGTGTAGAGAATGCAGAAATCCCCAGGCCAAGTTTTAGGAGAAGAGTTTTATATCCCTCTCATCAGTTCTTCCCCCTTAAAAGACACATGTTCTTGTCCTCTTTCCTGATTTCTAATTTAAGCCCACTTTGAGAGAGACTTGGAATTCACTCATAATTAAACCGAAGATACACACCTACGCTGAAATATACAGCATTTGTGTAGGTAAAACTATAAACTAAGGCAATAAAACTTTTATAGTAGAATCAGGTATACACAAGAAATAATGAAATTACTTGTTTACATGGTGGTGAAAACAGGGGGAAGAAGGAGGGGGTACTGAAATCAGATTGTATCACGCTATATTTTGGAAAGTACTGGCAGAGAAAGTTTCAGTTTTGAGTCTTCTTTCTTCACTTACAAAATCTGTGAGGACAGGCAAACGGATCTGTCATACTCCTTATATCCCCAACTACTGTCAGAAACAAAATAGAACAAAGCAAAATTTGTTGACTTAGATTTTCAGTCAAAAAACTATCACCAGCTATAATAAGAAGTAGACTGTTTCTTAAATCCAATAAATATTAAGTGGTTTTATCCTTCTGTGTTTTCTTTATTTATTTGGGGGTTGTGTTTGTGTTTTTTGTTTTTATATTTTTAACTGTAGTGTGCAAGATCTTAAATAAAAAAAAAAAGCTGTCTTCAAGAAGATTCTGACACACAGTGACCCTTTAGGATAGAGTAGAACTACTGGGTAGAGTTTCCAAGGCTGTAATCTTTATGGAAGTAGACAGCCATATCTTACTCTTGTGGAATGGATGGTGGGTTCAAATGCAGACCTTTTAGTTAGCAGCTGAGCACTTAGCCACTGTGAGCCACCAGCGTACTAAGGTCTAGCTGTTGATTACTTACCATTAGGTAGATTGGCCATAGTAGAAAGGAAGAGGACAAAAGGCATTTGGGGAACATATATTGGAAATTAAAGATTAGACCAAGAGCTAGGAAGATCTCACTTGTTTCATTCATGTGTGAATCATCTCTAGTCTCCCTTCATCTGACTAAACACCACAAGGCCCATTCATCCAGCAGGAGACAAAATCCTGCTACGTGAGCTCATCATCTGGGTGTGCACATCTAGAGATCCAGAATTTGTGTGCATAGTGACATTTATACCCCCCTGGTGAGTGGTCTACATAAATGTATTTTCTAAAAAACAAAACTATGGCTCAACATGACATCAAACAAGAGTGTCTAGGAGAATAAAGAAAAATTACTTAGATGCAATTAAAACAATAATACTATTGACTCACATTTGAAGAATTTGTTTGTCTGATTAAAATAGACCCAAGCCCACTGCCATAGAGTTAATTCCAACTGATAGTGACCGTATAGGACAGAGTAGAACTACCTCATTGGATTTCTAAAGCTGTAAATCTTTACAGAAGCAGACCGACATCTTTATCCTGAAGAGTGGCTGGTGGGTTCAAACTGCCAACTTATTGGTTAGAGCTGAGCACTTAATCACTGCACCACCAGAGCTCCTGATTAAAATAGTTAAGGCACTAAGTCAAGAACGTAAGACTGGTTGCCTTAGGAGTCCCAAATACCTGGCCTCTTCATTGCAATTCCCATTTCCTTTTTGCAAAGACAAGCTACTAGCAACTTCCACTTTAATTCTCTATAGTTTGAAATATTTCAAAAGTTGTGAGTTTTTGAATCTTCAGTGTAAAGTATTGACATTTATAACAGAAGTCATCTTTTTATGGTCTTGTAACTAAGTAGCACTAGTATAAAATTATGTATTGTACCCTGCACTTCATTTATACCTATTTGCAATCTTGGAAATGATTTTAGGTGTATGTTATGATATAAACATGGTTAAGTGGTACAGCTGCTAACTAAGAGGTCGGCAGTTCAAATCCACCAGGCGCTCCTGGGAAACTCTATGGTGCAGTTATACTCTGTCCTATAGGGTCACTATGAGTCGGAATGACTCGACAGCTGTGGGTTTGGGTTTGGTTTTTGTTTATGGTATAAACAGTGGCTCTGGTTTTTGAGGCTGATGCATCACAGCTCTAGAGATGGGCATTGACTGGCATTCAATGTTTGAACTACGCAGTGGAAGAGCATTAGGGGAAGATCCTGCTTTCCTCTATGGGGGCAGAAGAGTTCTTCTAGGGGGTTCTTGGAGCATTCTTAGCCTCTCTCCAGAGCTCCAGACACAGAGGAAAATATTAGAGCTACCAGACTCCTGAACTGTTGACACAGAAAGTTGATTCTTCCCCAGAGATCTTTGGTGGTGTTTGGTCAAAAAGCTAAAAAAGAACCATGAAGAGTCTCTCTTGGGGAAAATGAATCTTAACTGTAGAGGAAAAGGACAAGTACAGAGAAAACTGAATTGTTCAGGGCTCCTTCTAGATCTAATGGGGGTGGAGAGGAAAACACGGATTTAAAGCAGAAGCTTTGTGAATATGTCATTGTCCTGCTGGGGGCCATAGAATTTGTGTTTTCTTTGTTTCTATTTTACCTGGGTCCTTATACATAAGATCACCATGAGTCAAAGGTGACTTAATGGCAAGTAACAACAACATCTTGGCTCAAGAGACTGGATATTCTTCTGCATAATTCCTACAGAAAATAGAGTGAGGTCTCTCATTTCATAGACTAGAGATCCTCTTGCCAGCCATCAAGTACAGATTGAGTGAACCCACAGAATTGTCAATGGGAGGAGTGCCAGCCTGTGGAGCAGTATCTCTGCTGGCTACAGAGATTCCTGGTGAGAGTCTTAAGTCAGTCATGAGATACAAGCCCAAAAGATATTTAAAAATAAAACCATAGGCTGCATATAAATTTTGGCATATTGATATTATTTCATAAAATAGAAAATTATAGCACTATTAATAACAGTGACGAGATGATGACAATAAAATCAAACCGAAACCTTTGCTGTCAAGTCGATTCCAACTCATAGTGACCCTACAGGGCAGAGTAGAACTGCCCTATAGGGTTTTCAAGGAGCAGCTGGTGGATTCGAACTGCAGCCCTTTAGGTTAACAGCCAAGCTCTTAGCCACTGCACCACCAGGACTCCATGATGATAATATTAACAGCTAAACTTTGGTTATGCAGATGACACAACTTTGCTTGCTGAAAGTGAAGTGGACTTGAAGCACTTACCGATGAAGATCAAAGACTACAGCCTTCACTATGGATTACTCCTCAACATAAAGAAAACAAAAACCCTTACAACTGGACCAATAAGTAACATCATGAGAAATGGAGAAAAGATTGAAGTTGGCAAGGATTTCATTTTACTTGGATCCACAACTAATACCCGCGGAAGCAGGAGTCAAGAAATCAAACGACACATTACATTGGGCAAATCTGCTGCAAAAAGCTTCTTTAAAGTGTTAAAAAGCAAAGATGTCACCTTGTAGACTAGAGTACACCTGACCCAAGCCATGGTGCTTTCAATCGCCTCATATGCATGTGACAATGTGAAAGCTAGATGATGAATAAGGAAGACCTAAGAAGAATCAATGCCTTTGAATTGTGGTATTGGCGAAAAATATTGAGCACACCATGGACTGCCAAAAGAACGAACAAGTCTGTCTTGGAAGAAGTACAACCAGAATGCTCCTTAGAGGCAAGGATAGTGAGATTGCGTCTCACACACAGTCTGGACATGTTATTAGGAGGAATCAGTCCCTGGAGAAGGACATCATGCTCGGTAAAGTACAGGGTCAGCGAAAAAGAAGACCCTCAACAAGATGTGTTGACACAGTGGCTGCAACAACGTGCTCAAGCATAACAACTGTGAAGATAGCGCAGGACCAGGCAGTGCTCCATTCTGTTGCACATAGGGTCGCTATGAGTTGAAACCAACTTGACAGCACCCGACAACAACAAGCTTTGGTGTGTCTCTGTTATGAACTTGGAATGCACTGTGCTCTTTATGTGGATTATCTCAATTAATCTACACAACAAACCTATGAGTTAAGGTCTATTATTATCACTTCTGTTTTACAGAGGAGGAAACTGAGTCCTAGATATGTTAAATGGCTTGCCCAATGTATTCGTTTTCTAGGGCTGCCATAGAAAAAGTGTCACAAACTGGGTGGCTTAAAACAACAGAAATTTATTTTGACATAGTTCTGGAGGTCAGAAGTCTAAATTCAAGGTGTCAGCAGGGTCATGCTCTCTCTGAAGATTCTAGGGGAGGAATCCTTTCTTACTTCTAGCTTTTGATTGCCCCAAGCATTGCTTGACTTGTGGTAGTATAACTTTAATTGGTGCCTCTGACTTCACATGGCCATTTCCTGTGTGTGTCTCTGTGTCTGCATCTCTTCTCCTCTTTTTATAGGGACACCAGTGAAATTGGTTTAGGGCCCACTCTACTCCAGTATGACCTCAGGTTACCTAATCACATCTACAAAAACTCTAGTTCCAAATAAGGTCACATTCACGGGTACTGGGGGTTATCACTTGAATATATCTTTTTGAGGGACACAAATCAACTCATAATACCATCGTCACCCAACTGGTAAATGGTGGAGCTGTGTTTGTAGCTTAGAGCTAAAAAATTATCTTAGAGATCCTCTAGTTCAGGGCTCCACAGACTTTTTCTGGAAAGGGCAAGAACATAAATATCTCAGAGTTTGTGTCACAACTATTCAACTCTGTGACCATAGGAAAAACCCAAAAACCAAACCCATTGATGTCGAGTCAATTCCAATTTCGATGCATAGCGACCCCATAGGACAAGATTAGAATTGTCCCAAAGGGTTTCGGAGAAGCAGCTGGTAGATTGAAACTGTCAACCTTTTGATTAGCAGCCTGAGCTCTTGACCACTTCACCACCAGGGCTCCAAAAGCAGCCATAAAGAATGTACAGACAAATAAGAGTGTCTGTGTTGCAATAAGTCTTTATTTATAAAACAAGTGGTAGTCTAGATTTGGCATACGAGTTGTAGTTTGCAGACCTCTAATCTGGTGGTGAAGTGGTTAAGAGCTATGGCTGCTAAACAGGAGGTTGGCAGTTTGAATCCACCAAGCCACTCCTTAGAAACTCTATGTGGCAGCTCTACTCTGTCCTATAAGACTACTATGAGTCGGAATCAACCAGACAGCAACTGGTTGACTTTTTTTGGTTTAAGCTAGTTATCTTAGTCATCTAGTGCTGCCATAACAGAAATACCACAAGTGGATGGCTTTAACAAAGAGAAATTTATTTCCTCACAGCCTTAAAGTAGACTAAAAGTCCAAATTCAAGGCATCAGCTCTAGGGGGAGGCTTTCTCTTTCTGTCAGCTCTGGAAGAAGGTCCTTGTCCTCAATCTTCCCCTGGTTGAGGAGCTTCTCAGTCTCAGGGACCCTGGGCCCAAAGGATGCGCTCTGCTTCTGGTGCGCCACTATCTTGATGGTATGAGGTCCCCCAACTCTTTGCTTACTTCTCTTTCCTTTTATCTCTTGCAAGATGAAAGGTGGTACAGGCCACACCCCAGGGAATCTCCCTTTTGGATCAGGGAGGTGACCTACATAATCCTTTTAACCACAGGCAGAGATTATGATTTATAACACAGGAAAATCACAAAATGGCAGACAACTACACATGGTCTAACCAAGCTGACACATATTTTGAGGGGACACAATTCAAACCATTACACTAGTCCCAACCACTCATTTTACACATGAGAAGACAGAGATTTGGTATCAGAAACAAATGAAATGTCTTATATCTGTAATCTTTTCATTATATCAATTTCAAGAGTTTTCACCAATTAATATGGCAAGAAATTGTAATATCCTATATTAAAACAAATCTAAAATTCACTGGAAACTATGACAAGCCCTTATACATCTTTTTGTTCAATAAAAGGTGGTTTTGAGCTGAGACCTTTTTTACTTTACGTAGTTTGTATTGATGTGGTGCACACAGCTAGAAGACCAAGCAGAGAAATCCAAAACACATCTCATTAAGTCAAATCAAGAATTAGGGAGCCCAGGCTCAAAGTGTTACAGACAAGATGATGAAGCTAGCTAAATTACCCTACCAGCACGAATGCAAAAATTTAATTGTGAGGAGGGTAAGTCACAGGCCCGCACTCGGCTCCTTTTCCCTGAAGCTTCTGTCCAGGTTTTTCTCCAAGTCTTGATATAGGCCTGTTAATACATTCTCTAATGGAAAAAGACATGCTTCCCCCCACTATCTTTATACTCAAAGTGCAGAGCCTCTAAAAGTTCACTTGAAATGTGATTCACCACAAAATTGAGTAATTATTGTTTTAAGTCCTGGCTTCCTGAAACCTTTTCCACCACATTTAACTGAAAAATTTATCAAAAAATAAAGGTAACAGAAAAGGATATTGTGTTATATTAAAGAGACAAGAAGGAATCAATTCCTGACCCGGATGAAATGAGACCTTTGACAGTCATACTAACAACGACATTATAACTAACATTTCCTGAGCATTTGCTCTATACCAGCCCCTATGCTGAGGATTTTATATTTAACCACAAAAAGGCAAATGAGGGCACAAAGAGGTAAAGTAACTTACCCAAAGTTGTACAAATCATAAGAGGAAGGACTGAAATCCAAGCTGCTGATCTGAGAGCCCAAGGGTCCGACCTGTCTTTCTATCCCAAGCCTTGGAGTCAGATAGCTGGGATTCATAGGCCTGCACTCCCCTCACTAGCTGGGTGGTTTTGGGCCTGTCGAATTCTCTGAGCCGAGTTTCCTCATCTGTGAAACAAGGATAATTATGATGTCTTCCTTTATAGTGTTCATGTGTGCATTAGTGAGCTACCGTATTTTTACACAAATAACACATACAGTATATATTTTATGTCAACCGAGCAACAACCCCCCAACACATTATTTTGGTAGGCGTTACATGTTTTACATGTACGGGTGTGTGCTTCACGTGGGAGTGTTATTTGCAAAAAATACAGTAATCCATGTAAAGTGTTTAGCAACACAGCAATTCAAATTTCAAAGATTATCATCCTCATCATCATAATCATCATTAAATTTCTCTAAATGTATAAATAAACAGTCCCCTAATAAACCCTTAGGGTCAATCAGAACTAGATTCAAATTCTAGCTCCAAGTTAGGTATTTAAATATTTAATACAATAATATTGAGTTCACAGAGTTCACGTGAGAATAAAAAGAGTTGATGTGGGGTACAGGGAGGATGTGGGATAAATGTCATTTCAATCTCAGCCTTGAGCCACCTGGTCCTGGTCTTTTCTAGCTGTATGAATCCTACAGAACCTTCAAAGAGTTGCCCCAGAAGACCTCAGGCACTGTCCTGGGCACGGGCTGTGTAACAGCTAAGGGGGTCCTCTCCTCTCAGGGAGGTGAGAGTCCAGTGTGGAAGAAACACAGGGATCGTGCAGTCATTACAGAAAGGAAAGTGCAAGAGTGCGTCTAACCCAGGTACTTCAGTTTAGGAATGTCTCAGGGAATCTCTGAGAACAAAGAAGAATTAGCGAGACAGGAGAAAGGTAAACAAACAAAGAAATAAATGGGTCCCAGGCGGAAGGATTAATAGAA
Source organism: Elephas maximus indicus (assembly GCF_024166365.1). NCBI lineage: Eukaryota > Metazoa > Chordata > Mammalia > Proboscidea > Elephantidae > Elephas > Elephas maximus. The sequence continues at coordinate 145,199,210 of NC_064821.1, forward strand.
ACAAAAGCTCCAAGACATACAGAGTGGAGCTCTTGAGAAATCAAACTGAGCAATTTTAGTGTGGCTGGAGCGTGGAGTTCTAGAGGGAGAGGGTAAGGGATGAGGCTGCAGAAGTCTAGGAAAGCGGAGTCACCAGAGGGAGTTTGAACAAGGCTGGGGTAGGCTCACATCCTCAGATGCACATTAAAAAACGATTACTCTGGGTGTACCTTCTTGGGTCCTATAGCATTTTCTCCCCACTCTGAACTGCTACAACTCTGATCATTTGTGTCATTCATTGAACATGTAGTCACATGCTGTTTTAGCATTTTAGTTGTAAATGTTTTTCTACATTTCTTGTGTTTATTTCTCCATTGCTCCATGGACAGTAAGTGCTCCATAAATGTTGACCAGTTTCATCACTCTCTGAAGACTGGGCTGTATCTTGCGCTACTTTCATGTCCCTCACATTATCTAGCAGTTTTATGTAATTGAGTAATAAATAGTATTAACCTTAATTGAAAAAACAATGATGTTTTTGTCTTCTTCATTGAGAGCTGTCCTCAACCCCCATTATTTCTGATAATTCTAAGTATATTGTCTATGAGAAAACAAGTCATCATGTCCATGCCAACTCATAGTGACCTTACAGAACACAGTAGAACTGCCCATAGAGTTTCCAAGGCTGTAAATCTTTATGGAAGCTGACTGTCACATCCTGCTCCTGTGGAGCAGCTGGTGGGTTCGAACTGCCAACCTTTCTGTTAACAGCCTAGTGCTTAACAACTGCACCAGCAGGGCTCCTTCCAGGGAAACATTAAAAAACAAAACAACAACAACAAAAAACTCACTGCTGTTGAGTCGATTCCAACTCATAGTGACCCTATAGGACAGAGTAGAGCTGCCTTATAGGGTTTCCGAGGAGAGCATAAGGGATTAGAACTGCTAACCTTTTGATTAGCAGCCATAGCTCTTAACTACTACACCACCGGGGTTTCAAGACAAACACAGATAAGCAGAAAAGACAAACGCTTTGCAAACGTACAAAATATCTTCACTGCCACCTAATATAATCGACTACTGAATTATCTATCATCAATATGACTTTTTTTTTTTTAATATGACTTAGGAAAATCATAGAAATTAAGCGCCCATAAGCACAGAAAGTCAAAAAGGAAAGGGGTGGGGGTTATGCCAGGAGGAAATCAGAGGCAGGCAAGCAAGCCTCTTAAGAAGAATAACGAGTGTGACGTATCACAGTCTGCCCACGAAGTCTCCACTACACCCGGATGGACTCATCCTCGCCCTGTGCAGAGTACGCTTGACAGCTTGGGGAACAAAATGACCAATTCCATCAACTGCTAGAGAAACACTTCTCAGGGAGGTGGGTGAAAGACCTGGCCGTTTACCAATGAAGGGGTTAATTAAAACATTCCGCAGAGATGGTGAGAGCAGTTGACATTTGGTTGCTTGCTCGAAACAGTTTAGAAATAATACTACGGAAAGGAATTTGGTATGTGAGAGCCGTGAATTACCCAATTTGGGTGCCCCAGTGACATTTCCTAAAGCAGTTCAACCTAGTAAACACAAGTGATGTTTTTGTAAGTCAGCTCTTCAATGAGGTATAAAATTCCTATTTTCCCCCAAATAGTTCTCTGATTTAACAAGTAACTTGAATTTCTCTTCAATGACTCATAACAATGCCAACAATAAGTCACTCTGAACACAGCCAGAGAGGTAGGAACATTAGCTCTGGAGCATCTAGGTCTGAACATAGGACACAACAGCTACAGATGGGGAGAAAACAGCCAGTTAAGAAACTCATTCCAGGTTTTGTCTTAAGGATGGAAGGAACTCATTAAAATGCCTCATACTAGCCTCACTGTTGTTATGATGAAATGTGTATTATTAGAGAAAAGAGGATCACTAGATATTCTGTGCAAATCTTTAACAATGGATCTCCCCCCCAAAACAAATCAACTAACAAACAAAAACACATTCCTAGGAGCAATCGACAATCAGAAACTGTGCCCATAAACCTAAAATTGGCATTTAAAGCATATTAGTCTCAAGGCAATTGTCCTTGGAATGATAAACCCTGCTGGGAGCTCTGTTAGTGTGTCAACTTGGTGACATTGGCCCTAGAAATGAGTTCAGAAGAAGAAGAAGAAATAATTGTTAAGAATCGATGAGTTTAGAGTCATCAGAGTACTACGTTCAGTATTCAATAACTTAGTAAATGAGAACAAGAGAGGGAGAAAGAGAGGTCCACCTGGTGCAGGTAAGGCTGTAGTGTTTTAGAATCCATCCCTTACTCAAGCATTAAAAAAAAAAAAAAGACAATTCAGTTGCTGTTGAGTCGATTCCGGATCATGGCTACCCCATGTGTGCCAGGGTGGAACTGTGCTCCATAGGGTTTTCAATGGCTGATTTTTTTGGAAGTAGATCGCCAAGCCTTATTTCAGAGGTGCCTCTGGGTGGATTCAAACTTCCAAACTTTTGACTAGCAGTCAAGTACATTAACTCCATCACCCATGGACTCCAGGCTCTACCCAGAGGAATGACAAAGAGTAGAATGTAAAACCACCAGTGTGTCAGGTTTAGACTATCCAGTATATCAAAGGCAATTAACCCACTAACCCACTGCCTTAGAGTCGATTCCGACTCAGCAACCCTATAGGACAGGGTAGAACTGCCCTACAGAGTTTCCAAGGAGCGCCTGGCAGATTCGAACTGCCGACCTCTTGGTTAGCAGCCATAGCACTTAACCACTACACCACCAGTGTTTCCCAAAGGCAATTACTCCCTTATAATTCAGCCCAATTTCACGCCCACATTCTCTACTTAGGACCTCCCAAACAAATGAAGAGTGAAAACAGGAAGGCGAAGCTGTGGGTGACTTGCCATTGCATGGGATTGGGAAAATGCAGGTTCTGGTTAGAGGACAGATGAAAGACTGGTGTGTTGAAACTGGAGTAGGATGAAACGAAATGGAAGACATCACGGATAGAACAATCAGAATCCTGGATTGTGGGGAATAGGAAGGGTTGGAGGAGTAGTACAGTTTAGTCTAGCATTGTTCTTTCCTCAAGGTTCTTGGTACATTAGCACCAACAATTATGGGCAGGTTTGAAGCTTGTAAATATTGGTTGCTGTTGTGGTAGTAACGGAGGCAGGCAGAGTTGTGGGCCAACATTATCTGTTTTGATGTTGACTGTAATTCTGGTCTTTGGTAATTATTGCTTTTTTTTTTTTAAAACTGGCTTGTTTTTAGCAGCTCTGTGCATAATTTATTGCCTGTGGCATATCAATTGGAAGAAAGCTAAAACTTTAAATACTGGCTAACAAAATGAAAGGCATTTTATTACACAAAGGAAATTAACAAAATAAACAAATATCCACAATTTACAAGGCTTGGCTTTCCTGTTGTTTTGCGTGTTCATAAGCCACTTTCAACAGCTCAGGAAGCCCTCCTAGGTTGACAAGACCATTACTCCTTCACAATTTCTATTTCTGACCTTGATAATGATAAGCAATCTACAAGCTTTAGTTTTCTACCCTACTCACACCTCCCAAATATATAAGCCTATAAAATCACAGCCCAGCATGCATATTACTTTTCCTACTTTTGATCTATCGAAGCCAATTAAGTAGTTAAAGATCATCTGCACAGTCAAAATCTTAGCTAAATAAACAGCATTTCCACGGCTCATTTCAGCCAGAATGTATAAGAAGAAGAAGTCCCAAGGATATTCTCCTGCATCTAGTGTTATGGGTACAAACAAAATAGCAGATGAAATATCCAATTTTTTGTGTGATAGCTTTGCAAATGCATAAATTCTGTTGGTCTTTCTACTTGGATTGTATAAAGAAGCTCGTTAAAATCCACTGCCATGGAGTCAGTCCCAATTCATAGTGGCCTATGGGACAGAGTAGAACTGCCCCATAGTGTTTCCAAGGCTATAATCTTTATGGAAACAGACTACTGCATCTTTCTCCTGAGGAGAAGTTTGTGGGTTCAAACTGCTGACCTTCTGGTAAGCAGCTGAGCACTTTAACTGATGTGCCACCATGGCTCCTCAAGGAAGGCCACTAGGACACCTAATTAATAATCAGAACCTATTCTCTGAGCATTCCCTTCATATTCTTGCTCTAATTAGAATCTGGCTCTTCCCTGGGGGACATTGCTTCTTCTGCAGGCTTCTAAAATGGTGTCAATGTTTTTCTCACCCAACCCTTGTGCTATTGGGTCTGTACATGGATAAGTGATGTCTCTGTTTTTCCTTGCTTGGGAAGAAAAGAAACTCAGCTTTGAATCTCAGGCAACAACGTCATCCTTATCCCTCATTATTGCTGTCATCCAGTGACCCCCGGATCATAGCTCCTCGTTTCTCAAAAATATTTGTTCCTGGCTTGTAGGCACTCATTACAGTATTGACCTGTCTTTCTTTTTGGTGGTTAGGTAGATGACCCTTTTAACATCTTGTCCTCTCAGTTATTTGCATTTCTCTCCTCCATTGATCCCGTATCCTATCTCATCCTATCTCCTCACAGCTTAGCTGGACCCTCTGTTCAGCATCTCACAAGGTGTCAGCTGGGATAAAGTCTCATCTAAGGTTTGGGGTCCTCTTCCAAGCTCATGTGGTTGTTGGCAGAATTTATTTCCCTGTAGCTATAGAACCCATGGAGCCCTGGTAGTGCAGTGGCTGAGAGCTCAGCTGCTAACCAAAAGGTTGAGAGTTCCAATCCACCAACCACTCCTTGGCAACCCTATGGGGCAGTTCTACTTTGTCCTATAGGGTTGCTATGAGTCAGAATTGACTCAACCACAATGAGTTTTTTTGGTATAGAACTCCTGATGGCTTACTTTTTTAAGGCCACCAAAAGAATGCCTCTACCCTCTTAAGCCTCTTTTGAGGGCTCACCTAATTAGCTCAGCCCCCTTAGAATAATCTCCCTTTAGTTAACTCAGAATCAATTGATGAAGATACTTAATGACATCTGCAAAAGCCCTTCACCTTTGCCATATGACCATATAGCGAAACTATCATGGGAGTGGTATTCCATCATATTCACAGATCCTGCCCACACTCAAGGGGAGGAGCTTATACGGGGTACATACACCAGGAAACAAATTTTCAGGGACATCTTAGAATTCTGCCTTCCACACTAAGTAACTCAAAAAGTTGGAATAATGACTTCTCAGTATCCTAAACTTATAAGATGGAAGAAAAGTAATTGATAGATTCAGTTCTTTAGTTACTTTCAGCCATCACCTAATGTAGAGTTTGTAGAGGGTCAGTGAAAAAGAGAAAGAGCCTCAACGAGATGCAGTGACACAGTGGCTGCAACGAGGGCCTCAAGCATAACCATGATTGTGAGAATGGCACAGGACTGGGAAGCTATGGGTCGGAACTGTTGTAAGCTATGAGTTGGAACTGACTCAATGGCACCTAACAACAGCAATGCAGAGTTTGAGAACAATCTGAAAATAGTAGAAAAGACATTGAAAGAAACAGGCAACAAATTCTAGCAAAATATATAATGGGACACACAGAAAAGGATTATTATCAAAGCGAAGAGTAATCACAAACCAGACCAGAACAAATGTCATATATTCCCCTGGTAACAAATAGCCCTGTAACAAAGTAACCCTAGGTGGTGCAAATGGCTAATGTACTTCACTGTTAAGCAAAATGTTGGAGGTTCGAGTTCACCTGGTGGTGCCTTGGAAGAAAGTCCTGGCCATATACTTCCCAAAAAATCAACCATTTAAAACCCTGTGGAGCACAGTTTTACTCTGACACACACAATGTGGTCAACTCCATGGCAGCCGGCACTGGTATAGGTTAAAGAGGCTAAAGTTTCTTATCAGATTTCCAGTGACAAGAAACTAGAAGCTGAAACCAGAACACTACAAAATGGCACAAAGTTCTGATTTCAAAATGCAGGTTCTGTTGTTATCAACACCATTTTTTATTTTCATGAAGCCTTGATTTGGGAATCCCTTCTGGGAACAGTACCCACATTTGATGGATAACAGAGAGAAGTGGATGAAGAAACAGAGTGGCCATCATAGAAGAAATGTATGGTCCCTGAGGTAAGAGAGTTTGAATGAAGATATGGTCAACAGTGCCAAATCTAGGAAGAGGTAAAAGACAATGACCATCGATTAATGATTACAAAACCCTTCTCAGGAGGCTTTTTTTTTTTTTTTTAATCAAAGCTCCTCTTCAAACATGGATCTAGACATTAACAATATTTCAGAAGCTATGGGATCAATCAGAATGTGGGGAGACAACTGTGCCAAACACCTCCTTTCCATCATTCCAGTATACTGTTTTTAATATTTAGCTTTAAACAGATTTCCCAGGTGTCCCTACCGGAAGTTCCCGTGCTCTTTTGAAGAGATCACCAGGCCTTTTCCCAACAAAGGACACACAAATTGAAAAAGTGTAGATTCTGATTAGATAAAAATATGTAAGAGCCTAGAGTACAGGAGATCTGAAATTCACAGTCAGAAGCACTGACTTTTAATATAATCTCTGGTTTCAGGTTCAGGTTTCCCACGATGGGGGAAGCGACTGAGGCCAAAGTCATCAAGTGGCTCCCAGGTGAGAGGACGAAAGAACAGAAGCGACCCATGTAGCATAAGTGTCTCATAACATAAAACTGATATCTTTGACCTTCCTAGTTGGATTCTATAACCTCGGGTCCACTAGATTAGAAAACAGAAGTTAATAATTCCATGGATCAACTCCACTACTCTGTGTCACTTTAAACAAGATACTTGACCTTTCTGCTCCACATTTTTGCTCCTCTATAAAATGATAATAATAACATTTGCCACCTACCTCTCAGCAATTTTGTTATTGCTGATTTTTTTCTGAGTTCTCACAACGTGCTGGTGAGGGTATAATACTGCTCTCCAGGGTTTGAGTTCATAGGTGAACTAATATGCACAGAGCCAATATATCATAGTTTTTTGTGTGACTGGCTGCATGTACAGAGCTTGTATTCCTAGAGCCATGACCTAACACATTAGTCCTGGGCACAAAAGTATATAAACACTGTGTATATACACAGTAATAGTTGTAAAAAGTTACTTATGCACCGCATTTTGTTTTTATGTCAATTCTTCACATTGAACCAGTTATCCTGGGAAAACCTATGCAAAGAAAAAGACTTGAAGAGAAAACTTCTGCACCTGGTGTGGCCTTGGTTAATCTTCTGCAAGAAATACGCTTTGTGGGAGATTTGGAATAAAGAGAGAAAGATCTTGACTAAGTGGAAGGTGGGAGACGGGAGCCCTGGTGGTGCAGTGGTTAAGTGCTCAACTGCTAGCTGAAAGGTCGGAGGTTCGAACTCACCAGCTACTCTGTTGGAGAAGGACGTGGCAGTCTGATTCCATAAAGATTATAGCCTTGGAAACACTATGGGGCAGTTCTACTCTACTCATAGGGCCACTGTGAGTCTGAATCGACTTGATGTCAATGGTTTTTGGGACGCTAATCCAGGTATGTTTCACACCGTGAAAAACAGTATTACCTAAACAAAAAGCTTTCAACTTTTTCAAAAAGCGGGTTTGTACCTTCAAATTAGTTTTGAAAAGGATTCCTATTATGCTAAACAGATAAAAATGGACTATCTCAGCTGAAAGCTAGGGTGAGAGGCAATTCACTCTACCTCGGAACTTCAACTCCACACTTCCTCATGAAATACATAACAGAGAGGTCTACCAGAGCTTTGAAGACCTAGATATTTGTAGTTATAACACAAATTGTCTAACATTCACTAAGCTTTTCTTTTTTTTTTTCTGAAAAAATACCAAAATTTTGGTAAGAGTAGACTTTTACTTAGCTTTTATATGTCTGTCCTATTTTCTTAAATAATGTCGTGGCTTCTTTCCTGCAGTGACACCACTCAGATCTTTTATCCTCAAAATTATATCCAATGTCTTCTACCAAAAATATTGGGCTATGAAATTTATGATGGACAATGGCCTTCAACTTGATCATATATTAATATAGAAACACAAAATCTTGGATCAGGACAGGATCTTAGAGATCTTCTAATGTCATCCAATCATTTTATAGATGAGATGGAGGCCAGGAGAACCACTCCACCAGTCAGTATAGGAACAGTGAAGAAAATTTGCTTCTCTGCATTCCTACACCAGCTGTCATTTCACTAAGGCATGCCCCCTCTCAGAATTCATTTCTTGTAATCCCCAGTTTTAGCTCAGAGACTTCTATTTAGAAAATTTTGTGAGTTAAATTTTACTGAGGGCCCGAATCTTAGCAAATTCAAAGTAAGCTTGGGGTACTCATCCAGTGATTTTCATTAAACACTTGACATTTATCTTATAGAGGTGAGTTTATCTTACCACAATTCTTCATTGCAGTCATGGGAAAATAGCAGCACTTACCGTGTGAAGGTAAATATTATGGCAAGATAAATATTAACTTTTGAAAAAAACCACTCTAGCTGGTCAAAAAATCACAGACGGCCTCCGTTGTTTAAGGTTTATGCTTTTATGGTGTCTCCACGGACAATACAGTTTCTTGAACTAAATCCGTTTTTCTCAGAGATTTAATGTTGGTGTAAAGGTATCAGCTAGTCTACTCAATACAAAGGAATTTCTTAGCAGCAACTGGCAGTGTGCTTCAGAAGGGGTTCATCCAGGGATAGATGACCTTTCTTTATCCAGCTATACTTCTCTTCCCACTGGGCCCATCCCTTCTGTTCCTACAAGTATTGAATCTGAGATACATGGACTCTCTCCTGACTTAATCCTTGACTCAGTAATGTTTAAGACATCCAGAGATTCTCAAACAGTTTTAGGTAGAAGATGGCTTGGCAATGCCTACAAATCACCAGTACACTGTTTGTTCCTACCTATACACTGTAGCTAGGGGAAAGCAGGCATATTGGAATGAATAAGTAACCTGCCCCTCCTCTCTCAGGAAGCCCTGGGAAAAAAAAAAAGGAAATTAAAGGAGGTCATGTTATACTCTATACTTGAGCTGAAACCAAACCCACTGCCATCGAGTCAAGTCTACTAAAAATTTGGAGAATGCTTTGCCAGCCACTGCCCTACATAATAAAGTTTATTCCATCCTGCTCTCCTCTAAAGATAGTAGCTTGTCATATCAAGTTACAATTTTGTGAAAGGGCCTGTGGAATGAGTTAAAACATAGAGAATCATGGGACAAATGCTTACACTAAGCTCCTGGAACAAAAGGAATCCTCCAATGACAAACATCCCCTGGTAGATGTCTGCTTTAGGAGCCCCGGTGGCACAGTGGTTAAGAGCTTGGCTGCTAACCAAAAGGTTGGCAGTTCAAATTCACCAGCTGCTCCTTGGAAACCCTGTGGGGCAGTTCTACTCTGCCCTATAGGGTCACTATTTGTTGAAATCGACTCCATGGCAATGGGTTTTGATTTTCCTTGCCCATACATAGAGGTGGCCTCCCACAACATAGTGCTAGGGGAGCTACCAGGAAAGTACTATGCTAAATGAAAAACACAAGGTGTCAGCTACACCAATATACAGAAACTGGCTTAAAATGCATTAGTTTCTTGACTAATACAGGTATTCCCCGACTTAAGACATATTTGAGTTACAATGAACTGCTCTTACAACCATCTTTTTTGTTTGTTTGTTTGTTGGTGCATTTTATTGTTAGTAATACCTACCATAGGGTCGCTACGAGTCAGAATTGCAACAGGTTTGGGTTTGGGTTTTTTAATACGTACTACATTACATACAAAGTGGCAGTATGTAAATTGCTGATGTCGTCATTCTCTTGCCAAACCCCAAACACAAAAAAAGATCAGATTTATAAAGATAGTGATAATAAAAAGGCAACAATAATGAAAAATAAATAAATAAATAAGGTATTCTACCTACGTCAGAACCTACTTACAACAGCATGGTGGGAACAGAAACCCGTTGTAAGCCAGGATCTACCTGTAAATGTTTTTGAATATGAGCGTGTGTGTGTGTGTGTGTGTATTCATCTGGACCTACTTAAGGAATAATCGGTTCATGGAAAACATTTCCAAGGGAACCGAGAAAACTAACTGACCCTAATGCTCTGACTCCTCTGAGTACTAACTGGAACGTCAAAAACAGAAATGACAGGGGTAGGCAACCAATGTCACAAAACAATACGTGCATAATTGTTTAAAGAGAAACTAATTTGCTCTGTAAACCTTTATCTAAAGTACAATAAAAGTAAAATAAAAAAAAAAAATGACCAAGGATAAAATATTGTATTGTGTATATAGTCATATTATTAAATGAATATACAAAGCTTATCTAAATTATTTCAGAAATTTCAGATCCACGAGACCATGAGAGGTAATTCACTTATTCTGGTGATGACCCCGTAGTTTAAAATAATTTTTCTCTTTTTTTTTAGAACTGTGTCTCCAGACAGAGACTCATTGTTTGGGCCACCCACAATGGTATAGCTCTTCTTCCCTTGCTGGCAGGCTTTATTGTTTAGAAATGAACAATAGTCACTTACAGTTGATTCTTATAACCAAATAATTAATAGAAGAAGGTAACAGTGTTATTGGCAGACAATGGCAAGTGATGATAAATTAATGACTTGATAATTTAAAAAACAATAAAATTGCACACTGACTCTAAAGGAAATTCTAATAGAGAAGTTTCCTAAGAAGTCTGAGCAATGATACGATTCCTGGAATCAGTATATAGTTTCCCAAAGAGATTTTTTTAAAGGCAACATTCTGTTGTAGAAAAAGAAAAAAAAAAATACCATAGCTTTACAGCTTTACCTTATGCAAGCTGAATTAAGAACCGACCAAAGTAATGACAATTTTACAGACTCTTAAAAGAGATCTGTTTATAGACCTTGTGGCAATAATGTTGTAAAATCTATTGTTTATGTAGAGTTTTGAAAATAAATCTAGCTACACAGAAAAAATGCAAAAAGAAGTAAAGCAGTCGTCCCAGAGGCCAGGCTGCTGGAAAATGAGAAAGATATGAGACCTAAGTCTCCTGAGATAAATGAGTCCAGCAGGGTTCACTTTTGTTACAAACTGCAAATCGGGTCTGCTGTGAGGTAGTTTCAGGTTTGGAATTTAGGGGTCCCCAAGGGTTCTGTTTCAAAGAACAAACCATCTATGAGGATGAATGATTCAGGGTTCTATATCAAATAGCATCTTTATGTACACAGTTGGGTTTTAAATCACACCTTCCTGAAGAGAAAAGTAAAATGACAACTTTTAATTCAAATGTTGCGGGAAATGTTTAAGTAGTAATACTTACAAAAATAAAAGAGGCACAAAAGAGAGGGAGAGATGCACTTGCATTCTACTTCAGGGTGTGTGCAAGAAATACAGGGTACCCTTGGGCACGAAGAATGAGGTGAAGGCAAGAAAGAATGTTGTCACGTTTAGGATCGTGAACATGTTCAAAATTTTAACACTTCAGTGGGGAGGCTTCTATTGCATGGATCAGACAAACTTGATTTTTTTGTGGAAGTAGTTCGAATTTAAACTTAAAGTGACAAAAGGCTATGGTGATGCTAACTACAACTTGACTGGGTGAATATTAACTTGGCATGCTTAAGATGAAGGAAGCTAAAGTCTGCTTGCCAGCAAGTGGAGTGTAAGTTGCCTAGCGTCCAACCCAGAACATTTACAGAGGAGCTTTTAAAACACGCCTTAGTTTTCCCATTTAATTTAATGGGTCAACACATCTAAATGATCTTATAAACCCTCAACTTTGTCGATCCCCAACACTTTTTTCATTAGAGTTACACAGCTATATTTGCTGTTTGATAATAAAAGTCATAAAGGATGGCTTATTGGCCTTTGTGCTAAAAATACCAGCAAGTTGGATTTATTTGAAATAGTCTAGGAAATATTGGCAAGGGGAACAGAAAATGACAAAAGAGGCTATGCTAGTTTTTTAAAAAATCATCTCTTCTCCCAAAGAAATCAAACTTGTGTTCTGAAATCTTCCCAGTAGGAACCATGGAAAACTGACAGGGAGCTGCTGGTTGGTTTTTCTTGCTGCTAAAACATATGTTGTTATGTCATGTCCTAAACAGAAAACCGAAGCATCCTTTTCAAATTCTCAGCACCACTGACACTTCCAACAAGTGCTTTCGTATTGGTTTTGGTCTTATCTGTTTCTAACAGACAGTCTCATGCCTTGGAAATTTGACCTGAAATAAAAATTCAGCCCCAAGTATCTGCTGTCAATTGTGCAGAAAATAGGAGATGACAGCAAAGTCACTTCTGCATGCTGAATTAGATCTCTTCCCAACATCTTCTAATGTCATTATTAGCACTCAAATGCACTGTGTCAAAATGTGTCTGTGTAGGGAGATGGACCAGGCAACATCGCATTTCCCTCTTAGTCAATTTGACAAGCTGTTTTTAATACATACGTCTGCATGGGGAATTATTTAGGAAAGGCACCTGCCCTGTCACAGAGATTTATAGATGAAGGTGTTCAGAGTGGACATATACTATCAATAGGGAGCCAGATTTTACAATCCAGCTCCTATTAGCTACTTCTAAATTTAGGGCAAGGTGATTGGAAATCCGTCTGTATGGAATCTATAATCCAAAGAAGTCAACTGAATTTAGTAATTCTCTGAAGTCAATGTTTCACAAGTTACAGTTGCTTTGAATTCCAGTTATTTCATGATGGTTCCATCAGAGACATAGTTTCCATCTGTCATAGGAATCAGTTTTTATGAATACAGAATTATGCTAAAGTAATAAGACTCAAAGGAGCCCTGATGGTGCAGTGGTTCACCACTAGGCTGCTAACCGAAAGCTCTGCAATTCGAACTTGCCACTGCTCCACTCCACTGGAGAACAGCCGTTTGCTTCCATAAAGATTACAGCCTGGGAAACCCTACGGAGCAGCTCTACTCTGTCCTATTGTGTCTCTCTGAGTTGGAATTGACTAGACAGCAATGGGTTTGGTTTGGTTTGGTTTGGTTAATAAGACTCATTTCATAACTAGCCTATCTCCTTGCTTTATTACAGGCATACTGCATATGTGGTGATGAGTCAATGAACCTTGAATTTTCATTAAGTTCCTCAAACCTATCCCCAAAGAGCTACTTCAAATATGTTGATGAAATAAACTTAATGAAACTACCTGACAGCTTACGTATTACACAGTTTCCAAACACGATGACAAGATTTGTTCTCATGACTTCAGAAAGGATAAATGGATGGAAACAATCAAATCAAGAGAATTAGATACAGAGTGAAATTGAATAGTGTCACATTCGCTCAGAGTCTTAGAAAGATAACATTTTATTTCAAGAAGGAGTGAATTTCCTGTTATGCAAAATATTCTGTTTTCTGGGGAGTTCAGGAGTGGATTGAGCATCAGTAATAGTTTTAATAACTGAAGTCAAATGTCCATACCTCCCTGGAAAACTATGATTCAATTATACTCTTTGATTCAAAATAAATTTAGGCCATTTCTATTCAAGTAAAGTAAAGTGTTACGTTTCCAAAATCCCAGAGAAAGCATAATGAAATTACAGGTAATTAAGAAATATATGCCTTACTATTTTTCTTTTACTTTCCTTTTTTTTCTTTTTTTGAACACCAGCCACTCCTCAGGAGAAAGATGTGGCAGTCTGCTTCCATAAAGATTTATAGCCTTGGAAGCCTTATGAAGCAGCTCTACTCTGTCCTATAGGGTGGCTAATGAGTTGGAATTGATTCAGCTGCTGTGGGTTTGTTTTTGTTTTTTAACACAACTTTAAACCTGCTACTTACCCACTGCTAGAAATAACAAAGCCATAGCCTGATGCCTAATTTCCAAACTATATCCAATTCCTTCATCTCTTGGCTTCTTGCCTTTTGTCCACTCTTTATTACCTTGTGTATGTCACTGAACCTGACACCTAATACTTGTTACTTGGTACCAGCCTTGGCTTCCATTTCAATTACAACATGAATTTACTCCTTGAGTTATGTCTCCTTCATTGCTGCCGGCGTTTTTATAGTCACTGATTTTGTCAAATTTTCTGGTGTCTTAACAACAATATTGCGGTAATTATCATGTTCCTCTCCTCTACCATTGGCCAAGGTAGAGAACCTCCTCTCTGCCCAAGGGCAGATGCCACAGCCTGGCCACCCACACTCTTACTGGCTGGTGACCGGGAGGGAGGGGGTTTGACCAGTTACCACACTGGGTGACACTAACCCTAAAGACTGGTGGGTGACCGAAGGGGGTGACTAGTTATCACACTGGGTGACACCAACCCTAGGGACTGATGGATGACCAAAAGAGGTGACAAGTTACCACATGTATGACACCAACCCTAGTGACTGATGGATGACCGAGCGGGGGGTAATGAGTTACCACACTGGGTGACACCAGTCCTAGTAACTGGCAGGTGACTGAGGAGGTGTGACAAGTTACCATACTGGGTGTTAGGGACACCAACCCTAGTGATCCCCATGCCTTGGCAATCCCTTCCCTGCCACCACCACTGCCGCCACAGACCCTGGGGTCATTTTGGTGTCACCCCTTCTGACAGTGTCAGGGGGTGTGGTCTGCACCTCCTGCACCCCCCTAGCAATGCCACTGCTGGCACTAGGGGAAGGCTTTCTCTTTCTGTCTGCTCTGGAGGGAGGTTTTTGTCTCTTCTTAGTTTCTGCTCCTGGGCAATCTTCACTTGACTTGGCATCTCTCTTCCCCCATCCCTGCTTCTTTAATCTCCTTTATAACTCAAAAGAGGTTAACTCAAGACACACCTTATAATAACCCTGCCTCATTAACATAACAAAAACAATGCATTATAACCACAGGCAAAAAAAAAAAAATCCATTGCCATCAAGTCGATTCTGACTCATAGCAACCCTACAAGACAGAGTAGAATTCAGAGTAGAATTGCCCCATACGGTTTCCAAGGAGCACCTGGTGGATTTGAACTGCTGATATTTTGGTTAGCAGCCATAGCACTTAACCACTACACCACCAGGGTTTCCACTACAGGCATAGAGGTTAGGATTCACAACATATTTTGGAGGGGACACGATTCAATCCATAACACGCAGTTTCAAAAGATTTGATCAGCCAGAAGAATGCAGTAGCTCCCCACGTAGCTTGAGATTGTCAGAATGAGCCTCTTGATTGAATTCTCACCCCCCAGGCACATGTTGTAAGAGATGTGAGGTGGCAGTTCAGTCAGACACTCACGAATATCATCAAGAGCTTTTCAAGTACCATTGGTTCAGTTACCTAGGTAATGTTCTGGAGCCTAGATCTGAACAAACTAGTAGGAGGAAGCTTCTGGGGGCTTCAACAGAACTTCTCTGCCAGAAGCTACTTATCAAATGGGCGTAGGAAGATGATACCTACTGAGCATTTATTTGGTGCCATATGTCCTGGGCATATTTATATACTTGCATTCATTTTATCTTGCTGAGCCCTATAAGTTAGGTATAATCATCTCTATCATTATAGATCAAATGAAGTATAGAATCATGAAGCTCTTCTCCATCACTCTGTTATCTGCTCAGGATTCTGGCCACCTCCTCCCTGTTCTCTACACTGAAGTGTTCCAGATTGTTCCTAGCACCAGAGAGAAGAATGATGCTAGGTCTCTTCAGCATAAGGCAGGAAGCAAGTGATTCTGACCTGTAGACATTGTGAGTAGAGTCGGAGAATAAGGACCAGAAAGGTAACTAAGAGGAAAAGTTTAGTTTGGATCATGTAATTGTGGTTCCCAAACGGTTTCTGAAAAAAAGCACCTGGGAGCTGAGTAGCAGAAACAAATAGTGTGGACACAAGAACAAATATTTGCAGGTCAGAAGGGTTGAAAAGATCACTGGTCCACATTGATTCTGGAAATGAGTCCACCACACGTGATTCCCAGAGGAGGACTCTGGTCCTAGCCGTTGTTTGTTTGGATTCACTCTGAAGGGAGACAGGTGTGACAGACTCATCCTTCCATAGTTATTTCCTCTTCAAAGTCTCCCAACATCTTCTCCACTCCCATGGCCAAGGCAATTAGTGAGCGTATACTTGGTGCTGTAGAATTCTCCTCATACATACCTCTATCAATAGGGATCTCACCACATTGTAATTGCACATTTCTGTTTAAATTCAGATTTTTCTGTTGGCAAGAACCATGTCTTAAATTATCTCATCCATAGACCTGAAGACTATATGCCAAAACTCAATGAATATTTGTTGAGTGAAAAACCAAAAAACACCAAATCCCTTGCCATCAAGTTGATTCCGACTCATAGTGACCCTATAGGACAGAGTAGAACTTCCCCATGGAGTTTCCAAGGAGCACCTGGTGGATTCAAACTGCTGACCTTTTGGTTAGCAGCCATAGCTGTAAACCACCACACCACCAGGTTTTCCGGTTAAGTGAATTAATGAACTTTAGAGTTACTCTGTGTCTTAGTCATCTAGTGCTGCTATAACAGAAATATCACAAGTGAATGGCTTTGACAAGGAGAAATTTATTCTCCCACAGTCTAGTAGGCTACAAGTCCAAACTCAGGGCGTCAACTCCAGGGAAAGGCCTTCTCTCTCTGTTGGCTCTGGAAGAAAGTCTCTGTCATCAATCTTCCCCTGAGCTAGGAGCTTCTCGGCGCAGGGACCCAGAGTCCAAAAGATGAGCTCTGCTCCTGGCACTACTTTGTCTTGTAAGATAAAAGGTGGTGCAGGCCACACCCCAGGGAAACTCCCTTTACATTGGATCAGGGATGTGACCTTAGTAAGGGGGTTACAATTGTACCCTAATCCTCTTTAACATAATCTAATCTTTTCTTATTAACCACAGGCAGAGATTAGGTTTTACAACTCATAGGAAAATTATATCAATCATAAAATGGAGGACAACCACACAATACTGGGGATCATGGCCTAACCAAGTTGACACATATTTTAGGGGGACACAATTCAATCTATGACACCCTGTCAGAGAGTGCTCTGATGGCTTATATACAGCAGCTCATATTTCTCCAATTCTTAGATGTGTATTTATGCTAAGTAGGTGAAATTTTGAAATTAGATTATTTTTAACAAAACGATATGTACTTTAATGTATTGCCCCTCTCCCTAAAACATACAAGAACTGTTATTAAAACAATGGTATTCCTTCTAAGAGCACTGGGGGTGCATTAGTTAAGTGCTCGGCTGCTAACTGAAAAGTTGGTTGTTCAAACCCACCCAGTGGTTCCATGGGAGAAAGACCCAGCAATCTGCTTCTGTAAAGATTATAGTATAGAAAACCCTATGGACCAGTTCTACTCTGTCACATGGGTTCTCTGTGAGTTGAAAATCAACTAGACACCACTGAACAACAACATGCCTTCTAACGGATACTGTCTTAGAATCAAAGAAATACACAGTGTATTATTGTGAGGGAAGAGAGACTTTTAGAAGTGTGAGGCCGTATTCCAAAGTACTGTCTCTTTTAATGGTGGAGTCTTTGGGCCTTAGCAGTTGGTTGGATATAACCTGAGCTCCTTCAAATCCCACTGGCTTCACCGCCTACCTAAAACAGAACAGCACAGCCAGAGGAATTAAAGGAAGAGTTGCTTTCACACCCTGAGCCTCAAACATTCTCCAGGGACTTTGCCTCCTGCATGCATCTTGTGAACAAGAGTTAAGAAACAATACAAAGCTGTCAGAAAGTGGGCCATTAGACCATTGGCTGAAGGTCAATGGCACAAACACTAAACAGAAAACATCTAGATACAAATACTGTTTTCCCAGACTTTTATCTGGGCTACTCATGACAATAACACTTTTCTGCATAATAACCATGTTGTTAATATGTCTCATCTCCCTTTCTAAGCTTTTCTTAAAGGTTATGACTTTGCTTAATTCATTTTTTTTAATTAACTTTTATTAAGCTTCAAGTGAACATTTACAAATCCAATCAGTCTGTCACACCTAAGTTTACATACATCTTACTCCCTTCTCCCACTTGCTCTCCCCCTATTGAGTCAGCCCTTTCAGTCTCTCGTTTCATGACAATTTTGCCAGCTTCCCTCTCTCTATATCTTCCCATCCCCCCTCCAGACAAGAGTTGCCAACACACTTTCAGGTGTCCACCTGATTTAATTAGCTCACTCTTCATCAGCATCTCTCTCCCCCCCACTGACCAGTCCCTTTCATGTCTGATGAGTTGTCTTCGGGGATGGTTCCTGTCCTATGCCAACAGAAGGTCTGGGGATCATTGCCGCTGGGATTCCTCTAGTCGTAGTCAGACCATTAAGTATGGTCTTTTTATGAGAATTTGGGGTCTGCATCCCACTGATCTCCTGCTCCCTCAGGAGTTCTCTGTTGTGCTCCCTGACAGGGCAGTCATCGATTGTGGCCGGGCACCAACTAGTTCTTCTGGTCTCAGGATGATGTAGGCCTCTGGTTCATGTGGCCCTTTCTGTCTCTTGGGTTCTTAGTTGTCATGTGACCTTGGTGTTCTTCATTTTCCCTTGCTCCAGGTGGGTTGAGACCAATTGATGCATCTTAGATGGCTGCTTGTTAGCATTTAAGATCCCAGACTCCACATTTCAAAGTGGGATGGAGAATGTTTTCATAATAGAATTATTTTATCAATTGACTTAGAAGTCCCCTCAAGCCATGTTCCCCAGACCCCCGCGCTTGCTCCGCTGACCTTTGAAGCATTCATTTTATCCCGGAAACTTCTTTGCTTTTGGTCCAGTCCAATTGAGCTGACCTTCCATGTATTGAGTGTTGTCTTTCCCTTCGCCCAAAGCAGTTCTTATCTACTGATTAATCAATAAAAATCCCTCTCCCTCCCTGCCTCCCTCCCCCCTTTGTAACCACAAAAGTATGTGTTCTTCTCAGTTTTTACTATTTCTCAAGATCTTATAATAGTGGTCTTATACAATATTTGTCCTTTTGCCTCTGACTCATTTCGCTCAGCATAATGCCTTCCAGGTTCCTCCATGTTATGAAATGTTTCACAGATTCATCACGGTTCTTTATCGATGCGTAGTATTCCATTGTGTGAATATACCACAATTTATTTACCCATTCATCCGTTGACGGACATCTTGGTTGCTTCCAGCTTTTTGCTATTGTAAACAGAGCTGCAATAAACATGGGTGTGCATATATCTGTTTGTGTGAAGGCTCTTGTATCTCTAGGGTATATTCCGAGGAGTGGGATTTCTGGGTTGTATGGTAGTTCTATTTCTAACCGTTTAAGATACCGCCAGATAGATTTCCAAAGTGGTTGTACCATTTTACATTCCCACCAGCAGTGTATGAGAGTTCCAATCTCTCCGCAGCCTCTCCAACATTTATTATTTTGTGTTTTTTGGATTAATGCCAGCCTTGCTGGTGTGAGATGGAATCTCATCGTAGTTGTAATTTGCATTTCTCTAATGGCTAATGATCGGGAGCATTTTCTCATGTATCTGTTGGCTGCCTGAATATCTTCTTTAGTGAAATGTGTGTTCATATCCTTTGCCCACTTATTGATTGGGTTGTTTGTCTTTTTGTGGTTGAGTTTTGACAGAATCATGTAGATTTTAGAGATCAGGCGCTGGTCTGAGATGTCATAGCTGAAAATTCTTTCCCAGTCTGTAGGTGATCTTTTTACTCTTTTGGTGAAGTCTTTAGATGAGCATAGGTGCTTGATTTTTAGGAGCTCCCAGTTATCTGGTTTCTCTTCATCATTTTTGGTAATGTTTTGTATTCTGTTTATGCCCTGTTTTAGGGCTCCTAGAGTTGATCCTATTTTTTCTTCCATGATCTTTATCGTTTTAGTCTTTATGTTTAGGTCTTTGATCCACTTGGAGTTAGTTTTTGTGCATGGTGTGAGGTATGGGTCTTGTTTCATTTTTTTGCAAATGAATATCCAGTTATGCCAGCACCATTTGTTAAAAAGACTATCTTTTCCCCAATTACCTGACACTGGGCCTTTGTCAAATATCAGCTGCTCATACATGGATGGATTTAGATCTGGGTTCTCAATTCTGTTCCATTGGTCTATGTGCCTGTTGTTGTACCAGTACCAGGCTGTTTTGACTACTGTGGCTGTATAATAGGTTCTGAAATCAGGTAGAGTGAGGCCTCCCACTTTCTTCTTCTTTTTCAGTAATGCTTTGCTTATCCGGGGCTTCTTTCCTTTCCATATGAAATTGGTGATTTGTTTCTGTATCCCCTTAAAATATGACATTGGAATTTGGATCGGAAGTGCGTTAAATGTATAGATGGCTTTTGGTAGAATAGACATTTTTACTATGTTAAGTCTTCCTATCCATGAGCAAGGTGTGTTTTTCCACTTAAGTATGCCCTTTTGAATTTCTTGTAGTAGAGTTTTGTAGTTTTCTTTGTATATGTCTTTTACATCCTTGGTAAGATTTATTCCTAAGTATTTTATCTTCTTGGGGGCTACTGTGAATGGTATTGATTTGGTTATTTCCTCTTCGGTGTTCTTTTTGTTGATGTAGAGGAATCCAAGTGATTTTTGTATGTTTATTTTATAATCTGAGACTCTGCCAAACTCTTCTATTAGTTTCAGTAGTTTTCTGGAGGATTCCTTAGGGTTTTCTGTGTATAAGATCATGTCATCTGCAAATAGTGATAACTTTACTTCCTCCTTGCCAATCCGGATACCCTTTATTTCTTTGTTTAGCCTAATTGCCCTGGCTAGGACTTCAAGTACGATGTTGAATAAGAGCGGTGATAAAGGGCATCCTTGTCTGGTTCCCGTTCTCAAGGGAAATGCTTTCAGGTTCTCTCCATTTAGAGTGATATTGGCTGTTGCCTTTGCATAGATGCCCTTTATTATGTTGAGGAATTTTCCTTCAATTCCTATTTTGGTAAGAGTTTTTATCATAAATGGGTGTTGAACTTTGTCAAATGCCTTTTCTGCATCAATTGATAAGATCATGTGGTTTTTATCTTTTGTTTTATTTATGTGATGGATTACATTAATGGTTTTTCTGATATTAAACCAGCCTTGCATACCTGGTATAAATCCCACTTGATCGGGGTAAATTATTTTTTTGATGTGTTGTTGGATTCTATTGGCTAGAATTTTGTTGAGGATTTTTGCATCTATGTTCATGAGGGATATAAGTCTATCATTTTCTTTTTTTGTAATGTCTTTACCTGGTTTTGGTATCAGGGAGATGGTAGCTTCACAGAATGAGTTGGGTAGTATTCCGTCATTTTCTATGCTTTGAAATACCTTCAGTAGTAGTGGTGTTAAGTCTTCTCTGAAAGTTTGGTAGAACCCTGCAGTGAAGCCGTCCCGGCCAGGGCTTTTTTTTGTTGGAAGTTTTTTGATTACCGTTTCAATCTCTTTTTTTGTTATGGGTCTATTTAGTTGTTCTACTTCTGAATGTGTTAGTTTAGGTAGGTAGTGTTTTTCCAAGAATTCATCCATTTCTTCTAGGTTTTCAAATTTGTTAGAGTACAATTTTTCATAGTAATCTGAAATGACTCTTTTAATTTCATTTGGTTCTGTTGTGATGTGGTCCTTCTCGTTTCTTATTCGGGTTATTTGTTTCCTTTCCTGTTTTTCTTTAGTCAGTCTGGCCAATGGTTTATCAATTTTGTTAATTTTTTCAAAGAACCAGCTTTTGGCTTTGTTAATTCTTTTGATTGTTTTTCTGTTCTCTAATTCATTTAGTTCAGCTCTAATTTTTATTATTTGTTTTCTTCTGGTGCCTGATGGATTCTTTTGTTGCTCACTTTCTATTTGTTCAAGTTGTCGGGACAGTTCTTTGATTTTGGGTCTTTCTTCTTTTTGTATGTGTGCATTTATCGATATAAATTGGCCTCTGAGCACTGCTTTTGCTGTGTCCCAGAGGTTTTGATAGGAAGTATTTTCATTCTCGTTGCATTCTATGAATTTCCTTATTCCCTCCTTGATGTCTTCTATTACCCAGTCTTTCTTCAGGAGGGTATTGTTCATTTTCCAAGTATTTGATTTCTTTTCCCTAGTTTTTCTGTTATTGATTTCTAGTTTCATTGCCTTGTGGTCTGAGAAGATGCTTTGTAATATTTTGATGTTTTGGACTCTGCAAAGGTTTGTTTTATGACCTAATATGTGGTCTATTCTAGAGAATGTTCCATGTGCACTAGAAAAAAAAGTATATTTTGCAGCAGTTGGGTGGAGAGTTCTGTATAAGTCAATGAGGTCAAGTTGGTTGATTGTTGTAAGTAGGTCTTCTGTGTCTCTATTGAGCTCCTTACTGGATGTCCTGTCCTTCTCCGAAAGTGGTGTGTTGAATTCTCCTACTATAATTGTGGAGGTGTCTATCCCACTTTTCAATTCTGTTATAATTTGATTTATGTATCTTTCAGCCCTGTCATTGGGTGCATAAATATTTAATATGGTTATGTCTTCCTGATCAATTGTCCCTTTTATCATTCTATAGTGTCCTTCTTTATCCTTTGTGGTGGATTTAAGTCTAAAGTCTATTTTGTCAGAAATTAATATTGCTACTCCTCTTCTTTTTTGCTTATTGTTTGCTTGATATATTTTTTTCCATCCTTTGAGTTTTAGTTTGTTTGTGTCTGTAAGTCTAAGGTGTGTCTCTTGTAGGCAGCATATAGATGGATCGTGTTTCTTTACCCAGTCCGTGACTCTCTGTCTCTTTATTGGTGCGTTTAGTCCATTTACATTCAGCGTAATTATAGATAAATCAGTTTTTAGTGCTGTCATTTTGATGCCTTTTCATGTGTGTTGTTGGCCATTTCATTTTTCCACATACTTTTTTGTGCTGAGACGTTTTTCTTAGTAAATTGTGAGGTCCTCATTTTCATAGTGTTTGACTTTATGTTAGTTGAGTCTTTACGTTTTTCTTGGCTTTTATCTTGAGGTATGGAATTGATATTCCTTTTTGTGGTTACCTTATTATTTACCCATATTTTTCTAAGTAAAAACCTAACTTGTATCGTTCTATATCGCCTTGTATGGCTCTCCATCTGGCAGTTCAATGCCTCCTGTATTTAGTCCCTCTTTTTGATTGTTGTGATCTTTTACCTATTGACTTCCCTGATTCCCTGTTATGTGTATTATTTTATTTATTTATTAAAATTAATCTTAATTTGTTTTTGTGAATTCCCTATTTGAGTTGATATCAGGACGTTCTGTTTTGTGACCTTGTATTGTGCTGGTACCTGATATTATTGGTTTTCTAACCAAACAATCTCCATTAGCATTTCTTGTAGCTTTGGTTTGGTTTTTGCAAATTCTCTAAACTTGTGTTTATCTGTAAATATCTTAATTTCGCCTTCATATTTCAGAGAGAGTTTTGCTGGATATATGATCCTTGGCTGGCAGTTTTTCTCCTTCAGTGCTCTGTATACGTCGTCCCATTCCCTTCTTGCCTGCATGGTTTCTGCTGAGTAGTCTGAACTTATTGATTCTCCCTTGAAGGAAACCTTTCTTTTCTCCCTGGCTGCTTTTAAAATGTTCTGTTTATCTTTGGTTTTGGCAAGTTTGATGATAATATGTCTTGGTGTTTTTCTTTTTGGATCAATCTTAAATGGGGTTCGATGAGCATCTTGGATAGATATCCTTTCGTCTTTCATGATGTCAGGGAAGTTTTGTGTCAGGAGTTCTTCAACTATTTTCTCTGTGTTTTCTGTCCCCCCTCCCTGTTCTGGGACTCCAATCACATGCAAGTTATCCTTCTTGATAGAGTTCCACATGATTCTTAGAGTTTCTTCATTTTTTTTAATTGTTTTATCCGATTTTTTTTCCAGCTATGTTGGTGTTGATTTCCTGGTCCTCCAGAAGTCCCAGTCTGCATTCTAATTGCTCGAGTCTGCTCCTCTGACTTCCTATTGCGTTGTCTAATTCTGTAATTTTATTGTTAATCTTTTGGATTTCTACATGCTGTCTCTCTATGGATTCTTGCAACTTATTAATTTTTCCACTATGTTCTTGAATAACCTTTTTGAGTTCTTCAACAGTTTTATCAGTGTGTTCCTTGGCTTTTTCTGCAGTTTGCCTTATTTCATTTGTGATCTCTTGAAGCATTCTGTAAATTAGTTTTTTATATTCTGTATCTGATAATTCCAGGATTGTATCTTCATTTGGGAAAGATTTTGATTCTTTTGTTTGGGGGGTTGGAGAAGCTGTCATGGTCTGCTTCTTTATGTGGTTTGATATGGACTGCTGTCTCCGAGCCATCACTGGGGAACTAGTTTTTCCAGAAAATCCGCTAAAAAAAATGCAGTCGGATCCCTATCAGAGTTCTCCCTCTGGCTCAGGCTATTCGGATGTTAATGGAGCCGCCTGGGGAGGGTGGGGGAGGGATCAGAGAGCTAGGAGAGTAGCACCTCCGAATATAGCCAGAGTTGCTTCTCTTGCTTGGAATGACTATTATGTCTGAGATTTCCACAGGGCGCGTCACCTATATGTACTGGCTGTGTGGAGATTGCCCCCGGGGGGTCTGGCCCGCTTGAGTCATGGTCAGATCCTCCGCTGTCAGCCCCACCCCCAAGGTTAAGGCTCCTCTACTTGGACGGTGCACTCCCAACTCCAAAATCAGTCGCTGCCTCCCAGGGACTCCCCATCCCACCAGCCGCGTCGCGCTCCGCCCCCGCAAACCAGGTGGTCCCCCACCCCGGGTCAGCTCAGGAGAGCGGAGCAGCTCCCCACACCTGCGCCGCGACTGCGCGTCCTGTCTGGGACGCCACTCTCCCCTCTCCAAGACCAGCCACTGCCTCCCGGGGACTTCTCCCACCGGCTGCGCCTCCACGCTGCCTGCGCAAACCGGCTGGGACCCCCCGGGGTCAATTCAGGGGGCTGCAGCTGCTCTCCTCGCTCACGCCTCGCCCTCGCCCGCCAAAATTCCGGCGGGACGGCTCCCCAGCTGGGACGCTGCTCTCCCCGCTCCAAGACCCGTCACTGCCTTCCGGGGACTTCTCCCACCGGCTGTGCCGCCGCGCCGCCTGCACGAACCAGCTGGGCACCGCCCACACGAACTGGCTGGGCCCCCCCTGAACCGGCTGGGCCCCCCCAGGGTCAATTCAGGGGGATGTAGCTGCTCCCCGCGCTCACGCCACGTCCGTGCCCGCCAAAATCTCGGCAGGATGGCTCCCCGGCTGGGACGCTGCTCTCCCCGCTCCAAGACCAGTCACTGCCTCCCGGGGACTTCTCTCACTGGCTGCTCCGCCACGCCGCCCACGAGAACTGGCTAGGCCCCCTCCCAGAATGAGTTCGGGGGCTAGGGCTGGGACCCTTGTCTGTGCCTTCTGCCCCCCTGGGCTCTGCCCCAAATCGGGCTCCGAAGGTCACCTGACTGGTACGCTGGCTCCAGGCTCTGAAATCAATCGCTGCCTCCCTGTATTTGTTCGTTCTCCGTCTCTAAATCTGTATTTGTTGTTCAGAGTTCGTAGATTGTTATGTATGTGATCGATTCACTTGTTTTTCTGAGTTTTTGTTGCAAGAGGGATCCGCAGTAGCGTCCACCTAGTCCACCATCTTGGCCCCACCCATCGCTTAATTCATTTTTACAGCATTGTCAGGTAATAATTATTAGAGTAGCTGGTAATATTAGAGTGCTTATTACATATAAAAACAGTGAGCTGGGAGTTTTTTATTTTAATTAGTTTAATAAATCTTCATACAGCCTTAGGATCATTCCCATTTTATAGAAGAAGAACAGAGCTTTAAAGGGGTCAAGTATCTTGCCCCAAGTTGCAAAGCTAGGAAAAGGTGGATTAGAGATTCGAACTCAGGTTTAACTCACTCAACAGCCTCACTTTATTATAAGGAGTTTGATTCAAGTTCATGTTGTGAAGCTACACTCTGTCTTGAAATTGAGGTGCTGGGACTATTACATTTTGCTTTTCTTCCAGTATAGTTAATATAAGAAAATTAAAAAATGTTATAAGAAGCAACAAAATATGTAGCATTATCTTTAGGAAGTATAACTGAACTCCAAACTTTGAATGTCTTTATACATGCTGTTGTTGTTAGGTGACAGAGTAGAACTGCCCCATAGGGTTTTCTTGGAAACAGATCACCAGGTCTTTTTCCTGTGGAGCCGCTGGGTGGCTTTGAACTGCCAACTTTTTGGATAGCAGAAGAGTGCTTAACCATTGCACCGCCTGGGCTCCTTTTATATATGCTAGTAATCTACTTTAGAGTTAGGTGAGACCTTAGGGTGCAGGGAGAGCAATTCTTGTCATTTTCACAGGTGAGAAAAAAACCTGTTGCTGGTCAAGGAACTAGTTAGTGGAAGAAGTATCCAAGTTCAATGTCATCTCCCTGGCTTCTTATTTGAATGAAAACTTGATTTTCATTCTGACACCTTTCTTAAAGAGGATCCTTTGTGTAGGAACCTTTTGGTTTGAGGCAAAAAGTCTCTGCACTCTGATTTTGTAGTATGTTGCTAAAAATAAATATCAGTACTACTTATTCATCACAAAGTGTTAGTAAATCATTTAGAAAGTATAAAATGCAATTAAAATAAGAACGAATATAATAAAGCCCATCTTTCACAGTTTCATGGGGGCTAGGAGGAAATGCAGAAAATAATCTAGAAGTTTAAATTTAGAGGAACTAATAAATTACTTTGAGAAATGCTTGTCATATTTTAATACTAACAACAACAATAATGAAGGGTGCCATAAGCATACAGAGTAGCCTGCCATTGGCCATAGGATTTTGGCTATCCATGCTGTAACGTTGCTGATGTAGAGGTTTTGAAGTTTTTCCACCCCTTAACTGCAAGGGGGAAATCACTGGGTAGTGCAAACAGGTTAATGTGCTCAGCTACTAAGCAAAAGTTTGGAGGTTTGAGTCCACCCAGAGATGCCTTGGAAGAAAGACCTGGTAATCTACTTCTGAAAAATCAGCCATCGAAAACCCTATGGGGCACAGTTCTACTCTGACACACATGGGATCACCATGAGTCGGAGCTGACTCGATGGCAACTGGTTTTTAAATGCAAGGGACACTGCCTTTATCATTTATCAGTGTCACCCCAGCTTACATCATGCTATCACCCTTAACCCCTCCAATTTCAAGAACCAAGTGCTGAAATTCCCCTCTCTGAGTACAAGCTCAGGTTCTTCCATCTTTATCCTCCTCTGAATTTCAGACACTTTTTATTATTTCTTCCAACCAATCTCTTTCACACCTCCACACACTTCACTACCAGTTGTATTAGTTTTCTACTGCTACATAACAAATGATTGCAATCTATTTACTAGTCACAGTTCTATAGGTCAGAAGTCTGCCATGGTGTGACTGGGTTTTTGGCTCAGAGTATCTCAAGGCTGAAATCAACATGTCAAGGAACCGAGTTCTTACGTGGACGCTGTGGGGAAGAATCCACTTCCAAGTCCATTCAGGCTGTTGGCAGAATTTAGTTTCTTGTGGGTGGAGGACTGAGGTACAGTCATCCTTCAGTATCTGCTAAGGATTGGTTCCAGGACCTCCTCGGACACCAGAATCCAATGATGCTCAAGTCCCTTATATAAAATGGAGGAGTATTTGCATATAACCTGAGCACATCCTCCTTTATACTTTAAATCATCTCTAGATTACTTATAATACCTACTATGTAAATAGTTCTTATAATGTATCATTTAGGGAATAATGACAAGAAAAAAAAGCCTGTACATATTCAGTACAGGCGCAACCAACACAGGCCTAGCTACGTAGTACACGTCAAGTGTGAGGCGAACAATGCTCAAACAAGGAGTGCTGGAGAGAGCCTGAGGATCTGTGAGATGGTGGAAGGCTACAGTAGACTATGGCTACACATCACTTTTTTTTTTCCCTTGAATATTTTCAATTCTGCAGTTGGTTGAATCTACATATGCAGAACCCACAGATAAGAAGGGCCAGCTGTACCAGTTTTCTTGATGGTTGTCAACCAGGGGGCACTCCCAGCACTAGAACCCATATGCCAGGTCCTCATGTCCAGTCCCTCTCTCACTGTGAATCTCTAACTTTCCATTCTACTACCAACCAGAGAAAACCCTCTGCTTTTAAAGGTCTCGTATGATTCTGTCAGGTCTACCTGGATAATCTTCCTATCTTAAGGTCAAAATAACTCTACAGCAGTTCCTAAATTAGTGTTTGATTGAATAACTTGGAGAAAGAGGTCGTACATCAAGGGCCAAGAAACCTGGGAGCTCATATTAGAATTCTGTCTACCACACCAAACATGAACCCATAGTTATCCATCGTAAGCAAGCTTTCCTTATTGCCTCTGTGTGCCTGTGCTTTTTAATTGCACCCATTACCCATCTTATCATTCCTCAGTGCTGGATTTCTACAATAATATCATGATAGAAAACATTTTTGAAGCACTGGTCGTCTACCAAGACCTGCTAAAAACTATATGTAAGAAGTGGTTGGCAAACAAACATAGAAGGTGTGCATTATTTACATAAAAATTTGGTATTCTCAACATGACATATGTAAGAAAAGAAACATGCCTTTTCTAATTGCAACATTTTATAGTACCATCTGAGCCCTAGCTCCCCTTCGTTGAAGGGTGGAGTCACACCCTTTCTCTTCAGCATCATAAAAACCAGCCCTGATGGTCTTCTCTTATTTTCATATTTTTAGTCCTTGTGGTATTTGGATTGACATCTGGATATCTCAGTTCTTAGGGTCCTTTCTCCACATCTAGCACAAACCGTCGAGTGCTCAGAATTACCTAGTCGATATGTACAGGAATCAGCATCTAAAATAAAGGGAGTCTAATTTTTTAAATTTATTCTCAGGCAGTTCTGTTTACTAGTTACAGAAATGCAGATCGTTCCTCTGACCATACACACACACTCACATGCACTTGTAACTCTTACACAGGGAGAAAGAATAATTTCTGGTTCAAAGCAATTCAACAAATACCAAAATTTAAAGGACAAGAATAATTGAAGTCATCAAAGTGGAGAGAGAGGAGAATCACACAAAAAAAATGCATTTTTAACATGTCCAATATTCTAGAGGCTATTTTATTTAATTTTGTGGAAACCAATCTACAAACCACACCACCACAGTTAAAACAATCCTTAATACTAAAACAATGAATAGAGACTTTTACTGTTCATGATAACTTACGATAGCTTTTCCATAGTCAATGTACACTCTTAAAAATTACTTTCAAATCACTGAAAATAATTAGTCATTAAATGGCAAAAGTAAAGAAGAAAAAAAACAGTATTTCCAACTACGTTGTTCCAACTTAAACCAAAAACCAAACCCTCCGGTGTCGAGTCGATTCCGACTCATAGTGACCCTATAGGACAGAGTAGAACTGCCCCGTAGAGTTTCCAAGGAGTGCCTGGTGAATTTGAACTGCCAACCTTTTGCTCAGCAGCCGTAGCACTTAACCACTACGCCACCAGGGTTTCCTGTTCCAACTTATCTGCCACAATTCTATTACCCCAAGTCATGACCTCTTACCACAAGCTGAAGAAAAAAATAATACCAAGTATCAAAAATATCGTGTTGGTTCTTTCTCTTGCATTGCTGCATGTAGGAACATGGCATGGCTCAAATATTTTGATGGTAAAAGAAGTTTTGTTTTTTAATAAAATACAGGCAAAGGATCCAGTGAGGTTAGGCAGGAGTTGTCCTACAGAAAGCTCACTCAAGGTTTCACTTTCTCATGCCAGATCAGAGTTCACAAGCTTCTCTGCCTAGGAGAATTCATTGAGCAATTTGCTGTAAGCTTAGGTTTCTAGCCGTAGGCCAGCAAGGTACGATCAGGAGAGTAAAGGAGAGAGAAGGGGGTGTGAGAGGAATAATCTGTGTAAATTTAAAGGAAACCAAAACCAGTCGCTGTGGAGTTGATTCTAACTCATGGCAACCCCATGTGTGTCAGAGTAAAACTGTGCTCCATTGGGTTTTCAGTGGCTGATTTTTCAGAAGTAGATCACTAGGCCTTTCTTCTCAAGTGCCTCTGGGTGGGCTCAAACCTCCAACCTTCTGGTTAGCAGCCAAGCTTATTTACCATTTATACCACCCAGGGGCTTCAAAATTTGAGTTATGGCTTTTCAAAACTTGAATTTAGACCCAGAAAAGGATCAAGCTTTCATTTAGACATCTCTGATCTGAAGTCTAGAAAATCAAGCAGCCCTAGCAAGTAATCAAATAGAATCAGAGCTTCCCAACCAGTTTGTCACGCACCGTGCAAATGCTCATTCGTGTGCTGAGAACCACCAGTCCTCAGGGCAGCCAGGCAGGCCCTAAAAGGAGTGAGAGGGGCTAGGGCAGCCACACAAATAGAATCATTTTCTATGTGTGCCTTGCCACGAAAGTTTGACATGTACCTGAATAGACAAAAAGAAAAAAAAAAAAAATGATGTTTTTGAAATAACCTCAGATCCACCAGGTACTCTAAAGCTTTTAAACATGGAGGCCTCCCTCAAACATCTTTAAATAAATGAACTATTTTGCACATGGAGCCCTGGTGGGACAGTGGTTAAGAGCTTGGCTGCCAACGAAAAGATTGGCAGTTCGAATCCACCAGTCTCTCCTTGGAAACCCTGTGGGGTGGTTCTAATCTCTTCTGCAAGATTGCTGTGAGTTAACGTCGACTCCACAGCACCAGGTTTGGTTTACAGGTTATTTTTTGCACAGAGTCTAATATCGCTAGTATTTCAGGGTCTATTAAAAAGAATGAGCCAAATGCCTTTTTCCTTCAGTGGAAAAAATGGTGATTGAAAAACTCAGAGAAAAAAAAGCAGGAAGAGAATATGACTCTGATATGAGATGCAGTTTAGTTAACATTTCCCTTATCCACATGTGTGTGTTTAGGATAGCCTCTTTAATCCTATATAAATGATCTTTTAAGATTTAATTTCCTTTTTCTTGTTTAAATATGTATCAAACCCTGCAATGGACTTACCATAAAAATAAATCAAACTACATAATGTCAGAAAATAACACCTTATGCATATGAAGATCCAGTGCCGTGGAAATTGTAATATAACCCTCAATGTAATGCCTGTTTTATCAGCCCAGTGAGATTTAAAAGTACCACCTTCTTTTACCCAAAACATTCAGAATTAATTTGAATAAATACTGAACCAATGGGCAGACATTATAATCTGCCCCTGAATATGGGTGAATCGTCTTAAATTCTCTGAGCCTTAGTTGCCACATCTGTGAAATAGGGGAAATATACATTGGTGTGGGCTGTTGGGAGGGTTAAATGCAGAAATTATTGTAATAAATTTCCTGGTAAAAGGGCTAGCAGATGCAGGAAGCACTAAAAAATAGCGTTGTTAAAAAATAATTTTAGAAAGCCTCTTAATCTCTTAGCTGTTGTTATATTTGACTGGAAGAGGAAGTAGAATTTTAATTTCAAAACCCCCTCATGTTTTAAAACTTAGCCAAATATATCAATCTCGATATCCCATCTTTCTTTTGAGTTCAATAAGTGAGGTAAGAATTTGTCACCATCTGCCATGAAACTAACTCAGCGATTAGTAAAGCAACCGTACACATCAGAGCATCGTATTTCTACGGTGAAACAAACTGCATTGCAAGTATTTGGACTTTAGCCTTCAAAAGAACTTAGATGTTTGTTTGTTTGCCTGCTTGGATTCATATAAAGTTCTGTCTTCAATAGCAGATGTGAGTTTGCTGCAAAAGGAGTAAAAATAAACCAGTACAAAAAAAAACTTTAATGCAAAGCATTAAATGTTGGCAACGCTCTGTAATCTATATATCAAAAAACAAATTAACACCACACACTTCCAGGACATATAGACAGAGATCAATGAAAAGATGTTCTTGCAAATGGAATATTGAAAGGTAAGCAATCGTACACTTCTGCCTTCAGCATCTTTCCAATGAAAAGCAAGTCTCAATATAGCAGAGGCTGCTTTTTCTTTCTTTCTTTCTTAACGTAGAACTAGTTTAACTTTCAAGTATCACATGGGCTTCTCTTGAAAAATATTGCTATTAGTAATTGCACCTAAGAATTCAGAGATACGAAGGAATTTGTCTACTACAGCTAGTCTATTCCAAAGCTGAAGAGAACACTTGCTCACTATTTAAAATACCCCTTCACGCTTCTCTTTGTGTGTATGTATATGTGTGTGCACGTGTCTACATGTGCCTCAAAGCTCTTTGGGGGAGGAAAAGTGTTTCAGCACCTGGGCGCCATATATATGCCAGTGGTTTCTGGGTGGTGGCTGTTGTTCCATCTGCAGACACGTGAGATGTGTTGTTGAGCCAGGTGGATTGGTGGGGATAACAGAGGTGAGAGGGGGAGGGAGCCTTCATGTACTCTTTTTTTTAAATCCCCATCATGCTACGAAGGGGGCTAATTTATGCTTCAAATCAGTTCATTATATGTATTTGTATCTTTTTCCTGTCATTTGAAGAAACATTATGCAATTTAGAAAATTCCTAGGGATGTTATTTTTTCATCAGAACGCAGCGCTGCACCCCATGCCTGCTTTCTTGCGGAGAAAAGGGTCTCCTCACAGCAGTTTCTGGTGTGCTGCAGGTGCAGCAAGCGAATACAAGAAAAGCTGGGAACCAAGAAGAGTCTTAGGAAATGAATAGGTGTAGTGACAAGGATGATTTTTCCAACAGTGAAAGATAGGTCTCTGGCTTGAGTGATTGGTTTATTTTATTAGTAAAAATCTGTGCTTCTGTGAAATTTTTTTTTTAACACCATCAAATTCGATTAAAAAAAAAAAAAGGAAAGAAAAGAAAAATTCTATTGGATAGGTAAGTCACACTTTTCTAAAAGTCCAAATTGCCTTTTGATTGGTTTTCTAGTAATTGTTATTGGGTAATCAGAAGTTTTCAGCACATTTATTCTCTTGTCAAACACAAAACAAAACGACAGAATGAAAGCAGCCACTACAAGCAGTTTCAGATTTTTTTTTTTCAAACCAGTTATAATTAAAAGGTTTGTAGCTGCTGCTCTTTTGCTGCAGTTATTACTAAGGCAATCAGTTCTGCAGACCGCCCCCAATAGTATTTTTCTCGAACATCACAGTAAATGCTCATTGGTACTACATATAAGTGATACATTTTCAGGAAAAAAAAAAAAAGCTTATGAATCGTATTTTATTATCAAATTTTATTATGCTCAGCATGAAAACTGCCCTTTTTCTTATCAAATTTTTCCTTGAACAGATCTGCCCTTGGGACATTGTCCTGTTTTCTCTCACTCTGTAATAATCAGCCAACATCAAACCTATCTTTTAATTATAGAGGATAATGATAGAGATCTTTTTTTTTCCTGGTTCTAGACACAGTTCAAATTTTCCAACTTTAGAGGCCTGTAACTTGAAAGGCCCTTGATGACACTTTATTCTTTGACTCAAGAGATGGTGCCTTTGGTATATGCTCGAACTATCGAAAGGCGACTCAGCTTTCCATTTTATTGGGGCATGTACTTTTGACTCCATTGACATCAACCTAGATGAAGTCTGTAAATGTTTAGTGTCTTTTTTTTTTCAAAAAAATAATAAGCATGAGCAGAGAACAGAGAAATTAGTTAATTGCCTAAATCCCCCCAGCAGGATGTCAGACGTGAAACGATGGTGTTCCCAACTTTGGAGTTAAGTTCTGCACTTCACAATGATGAGCTTGAAGTGATAATGGAAGATGAAAAGGGTTTGTGATTACTGGGATAAAGTGCTAATCTGCACTGCCAAACCTGCTGCATCCGTCCCCTAACATTTACTCTCAAATGCTTTCAGCTTTTAAATCCACCCTCCAAAATTAGTAGGGGGTTAAAGTGGAACCCATTGGGAGGTTACATTTATTTAATATTCAGTCCTTTCTTGGATGAAATATTGCAGTCTATCCTCACAGGCATTTGTCAAACCATTAGAGTAATGGTTTATAGCTATTAAATGAAATTGCACTTCTGTTTGTAAGTTCCATTTACACAGGATAAGCAAAGTGCTTTCATTTAGATTTAAAATACCTGAAATCTTAGCTGCAGCACATGAAGATTATGTAGACTGTTAACTAATTCATAACCATGGTGGGAGAACGTCACAGGTAAACCTGCTCCAGATGTCTGTGGTCCATGACGCTGCAGTCGGTCACCGCCCAGAGTCCCTCCATCACGTATTGTTACATTCGTGTCTTGAGGTTTGGGAGGCCTGGCACTGGCTGATTGTTTGTAACTGCTTATACTCCTTTCTGTTTCAGAGTCAAATGAAAAGGTGTTTTTGATCATTGTTGCTAGGTCGGGAATATGTGACATCATTTCCTCTGATAATAAATGGAGAATCATGCCTAGTGTTAAAACAAAGCTTTCCTCAGAAACCTTCCATGCGCCTCTTCCCACATGCTTTTCACTTTATAGGCCATTTTCACAGACACTGCTGAGTACAAAGGAACGGAGATAAATGAAGTCTTTAGAACTCTACCTTCTCACGAGGTGATGACTTTGACTGCTTTCAATAGAAAAGACACTCTTCTATTCAAATGATTAATTACCAAAACTCACATTTTGGGTTGTAAGGACTCCTCCATATCCTTCGCCTTCCTCCAGAGAGTAAGTTAACACTTAGAGCTCCTAGTTTGTAATACCAATTCCCAATGGATCTCATCACACTGTTCAAGGCACCTGTATTTGTACATGCACACATGCATACCACTATCCTTAAAGGGTCCATATTTTAGTGTAGCATAAAATATCTTGGCCAGAGCCCCTGCCCAGATACAACTTGGTATGAATTAGGCAAATGTGCCCCCTTCAGGTGCAGCTGCTCCGTATGTGTACAACTTATCAATTGGAATAGGAATTGGATTTCAGGCCCCTCTTGGCTCCTTGGCCACTGCTCTTGTGCAGGGCTTCGTTTGCATAACTCTTTGACCTGTTCTGACCTATCCCAAAATAACAACAAAAATGACTGTGTTGGTTATGAAAATGCCTTGCTCAGATCTCCTGTTGTGGGAAGTCCCAGCTACTGCTCCTTTGGATTCACCATCATGTGTGTGCAAAGGCCACACTTCCCCAGCTGCTCCCAACAATGACTAAGCCTGACAAGGTACTAGTCTTGGCCCATTCCTGTGGGACATAGTACACCTCTAAAGGACAACTTTGGCTAGAAGACTTCTCATTAGCCCAGCTAAAACCTTCTTGGAAGTGTTCTGCAGTGTGAGATTCTCCCTGCCCTATCCTTCACTTTCCCTTTCCTTTCTCAGCTATCAAATCAGCACTGAGGTCTGAAGGCTTTCCCGGCACATACCTGCTTCCTCCCTTTTATCCTTCACAGACATATCCACCATTTCATCTCTTGTATATCTAATCTTGTCTTGATGTCTGCTTCTCAAGGAATTCAACACAACAAATAAAATTTTAGAGACTTTCCAGGTGCTATATGCTAAGCAAAATGCTTTACCTTTAATTTCTCATATAACCATCCGTAGTGGGTTAACTTATGTCCTCCAAAAACTCACGTCCACCTAGAACCTATGAAGACAACTTTATTTGGAAATTAAGGTGAGGTCACACTGGGATCAGAGTGGGCCCTGCATCCAATGACTGGTGTCCTTATAAGGAGAGGCAGATTTGGAGACACAGAACCAGGCACAGACAGGGAAGATTACAGTGTGTCAACTCATGCAGAGACTGGAATGATGAAGCTACAAGCCAAGAAATGACACGGATTGCCAGAAACCACTAGGCGCTAGGAGACATACGTGGCACAGATTTTCCTCAGAAGCTTCCTAAGGAACCAACCCTGCTGATACCTTGTTTTCAGGCCTCTAGCTTCCAGAACTGTGACAGAATAAATTTATGCTGTTTTAAACCACTCTGTGATATGTAATTTCTCATAATAGCCCTAGGTAACTAGTATACCATCCCAACAGCACCATGAAGCAGATGCTACTCTCACTCTCAGTCTTAGTTTCCTAGGGCTGCTGTAACACAATCACCACAAGTTGGTGGCTTTAATGAAAAGGAATTTATTTTTCACAGGTTTGGAGACTAAAAGTTCAAATCAGGGTCTCAGCGATGTCAGTTTCTTCCTTGTTGGTAGTTGCAAGCATTCCTCTGTTCTTTGACAATCCTCACATGGCACCTATCTTCCCCTGTGTGAGGGTGCCTATGTGTCTAAGCTGTTCTGTTTATAACTCGGAAGTAAATAGTTTTAGAGTCCACTCTACACTGGTATGATCTCAATTGATTTTCAATTACATTACATTAGATGGCATTATGGAAGATGATCATAACAAATATGAGTAAAATTGCAAAGAACAGGAATTACAGAACACTTAATTATGCTCATGTGGAATCTGTGCATAGACCAAGAGGCACTAGTTGGAAAAGAACAATGTGATATTTTGTGATTTAAAATGTGGACAGGTGTGTGTCAGGAGAGTATCCTTTCACAATACTTATTCAGTCTGTATGCTGAACAAACAAACTGAGAATCTGGACTATAGGAAAAAGAATGTGGCATCAGGATTGGAAGAAAACTCATTAACAACCTGCACTATGCAGATGGTACAATTTTGCTTGCTAAAAGCGAAGAGGATTTAAAGCACTTACTGATGAAGATCAAGGACTATAGCCCTCAGTATGGATTACACCGCCACATAAGAAAACAAAAATCCTCATAACTGGACCAATAAGCAACATCATAATAAACAGAGGAAAGACTGAAGTTGTCAAGGGTTTCATTTTACTTGGATCCACAGTCAACAGCCATGGAAGCAGCAGTCAAGAAATCAGATGACCCATTGCATTGGGCAAATCTGCTGCAAAAGACATATTTAAAGTGTTTTTTTTTTAAAAAGGTATCACTTTAAGGACTGAGGTGCTCCTGACTCAAGCCATGGTGCTATCAGTCGCCTCATATGCATATGAAAGCTGGACAATGAATAAGGAAGACCAAAGAGGAATTGATGCCATTGAATTATGGTATTGGGAAAGAATATTTAAGAATATTGAATATACCATGGACTGCCAAAAAATGAATATCTGTCTTGGAAGATAAACAGCCAGAATGTTCCTTAGAAAGGAAAATGGTAAGACTTTGTCTCACAAACTTTGGATATGCTATCAGGAGGGACCAGTCTCTGGAGAAGGACATTATGCTTGATAAACTAGAGGATCCTTGAAAAAGAGGAAGACCTTCAAGGAGATGAATTGACCCAGTGACTGCAACAATGGGCTCAAACATAGCAACATTGTGAGGATCGCGCAGGACAAGGCAGTGTTTGTTTCATTCTGTTGTGCATAGGGTTGCTATAAGTTGGAATCAACTTGAGGGCACCTAACAACAACATGGAAAGTGATAACATTACAATGTAATAGATATGATCCACAGGTGTAGGGGTTAGGATTCCAACACATATTTTTGTTCTGTCACAGTTAAATACACTACAATCTCTCATTTTGTGGAATGCAAGGGAGGCTTAGAAGGGTGAATAACTTTTCCAGTGTCACACAAGTTGCATGAAGTAGAAATAGGATTTGATCACAGGTTCAGAACAAGCTATTGTTCTGAATTATTCTGCTCTACCAGCTTGCTATATTTTTACCTTGATAGGACTGATAAAAACTAAAAAGACTATTTTTAAAGTCTTTCAAAAAAAAAGAAAAAAACTGAATATTTCCTTTGTCCTGAGATAATTACATAAATGGCCCATTTAGAAACCAAAATATAATGTGACAGATACTTATCATTCTAGGAGAAAACTCTGTAGTAACAAATAACCTGAATTCAGATGCTTTTAGACTAAGAAACTAAGTGTTCTTCCTTGATAATAATTATTGTTTGAGAAATTGCTGATGTGGAGAGAAAAGCTTGAGAGTCAAAGATGGCCTGTCTCCAGAGTCTAGGAGGGGATACCACCATTCTATCATTTAGGACTGTTGTGAAGGGCAAGAAGGTACCCAATTTCTATACTTCAGAAGTTTCATCGAGGCCAATTTCTACTCAATCACAAAACAGTAAACATTACAGAAAAAAGTTTCATCAATGACTGACTGAAGATCCTCATGAGTTCCAAGAAAGTCTGAGACAGGAGACTGGAGAGGAATAAAAACCAGTTGTTGTCAAGTCGATTTTGACTGATGACAACCCCATGTGTGTCAGAGTAGAATTCTGCTTCATAGGATTTTCACTGGTCGATTTTTCAGAAGTAGATTGCAAGGCCTTTCTTCTGAGGCACCTCTAGATAGGCTTGAACATCCAACCTTCCAGTTAGCAGCCAAGCACTTTAGCCATTTGTACTACCCAGGGGATCCTGGAGGGGAATGTTGTTGTTGTTAGGTACTAACAAGTCAGCTCTGACTCATAGTGACCTTATATAACATAACCAAACTTTGCCCAAACTATGCCATCCTCAAGATTGTTGCTATGCTTTAATCTAGTCTACCAGATTTCTGGATTTCTTGGATTGTGGCAGATCTCTGCTGAACTTTCTTCTTTAGGTAGACCAGTCTGCATAAGACACAGTTCCAGCTGTGTGGAGAACATCCCAGTCACAATGGTAATTGTCACCATCTACTGAAGATGGAAGGAATACACAAAGTCACTGTACCAAAAAGAATTGGTCAACAGCCAGCCATTTCAAAAGGTAGTATATGATCAAGAACCGATGGTACTAAAGGAAGAGGTCCAAGCTGCATTGAAGGCATTGGTGAAAAAACAAGGCTCCAGGAATAGATTGAATACCAATTATGCAGTTTCAACAAATGCATGCAGTACAGGGAGTGCTCATTTGCCTACATAAAGAAATTTGGAAGATAGCTACCTGGCCAGCCAACTGGAAGAGAGCCATATTTGTACCCATTCCAAAGAAAGGAGGTCCAACAGAGTGTGGAAATTATCAAACAATATGATTAATATCACACACAAGTAAAATTTTGCTGAAAATATTTCAAAAGTGGTTATAGCCGTATTATATACATCGACAGGAAACTGTCAGAAATTCAAGCCAGATTCAGAAGAGGACCTGGAATAAGGGATATCATTGCTGATATCAGGTGGATCTTGAATGAAAGCAGAGAATATCAGAAAGATGTTTACCTGTGCTTTATTGATTATGCAAAGGCATTCCATTGTGTGGATCTTAAGAAATTATGGATAACATTTCGAAGAAAGGAAATTCGAGAACATTTAATTATGCTCATGAGGAACCTGTACTCAGACCAAGAGGTAGTTGTTTAAACAGAACAGGGGGATGCTACTTAGTTTAGCGTCATGAAAGGTGTGTTTCAGAGTTGTATTCCTTCCCCATACTTACTCAACCGGTGTGCTGAACAAATAATCTGAGAAACTGGACTATATGAAGAAGAATGCAGCATCAGGATGGGAGGAAGACTCATCAACAACCTGCAATATGCTGATGACACAACTTTGCTTGCTGAAAGTGAAGAGGACTTGAAGCACTTATTGATGAAGATCAAAGACTACAGCCTTTAGTATGGATTATGCCTCAACATAAAGAAAACAAAAATCCTCACAACTGTACCAATGAGCAACATCATGATAAACAGAGAAGAGTGAAGTTGTCAAGGACTTCACTTTACTTGAGTCCATAATCAATGCCCATGGAAACAGCAGTCAAGAAATCAAATGAGGTATTGCATTGGGCAAATCTGTTGCAAAAGACCTCTTTAAAGTGTTGAAAAGCAAAGACGCCACTTTAAAGACTAAGGTACGCCTGATTCAAGTCATGTGTTTTCAATCACCTCATATGTATGTGAAAGCTGGACAGTGAATAAGGAAGGCTAAAGAATTAACACTTTTGAATTACAATGTTGGCAAAGAATATTGAATATACCATGGACTGCCAGAGGAATAAACAAATCTGTGTTGGAAGAAGTACAGCCAGAATGCTCCTTAGAAGCAAGGATGGTGAGGCTTCATTTCACATATTTTGAACATGTTATCAAAACGGACAAGTCCTTGGAGAGGGATATCATGCTTGGTAAAGCTGAGGGTCATCGAAAAAGAGGAAGACTCTCAGCAAGATAGATTGACACGGTGGCTGCAACACTGGTCTCAAACATATCAAAGATTATGAGAATGGCACAGAACTGGGCCGTGTTTCATTCTATTGTACACAGGGCCACGATGAGTTGGATAAACTCAATGGCACCTAACAACAACACTGAAATCTTAGTATATATACATCAAGCACTGAATTAAGTGAAATGGTTACATTACATAGGCAATATGATATTTAATCCTTTCAACAGTCCTATGAGGTTAGTACTTTTCTTATCACCCCAGTGTCAAAATTTATAAAACTGAGGCTTAGAATTTTTTTTAATAATTCACTCAAGGTCATTCAAATATTAAGAGGAAAAAAATAGGACTCAAAACCAGGTCTTTTTGATGCTAGACTATCTTAGTGTCCTAGGGCTGCAGTAACAAAATACCACAAAATGGGTGGCTCTAAAGAACACAAATTCATTGTCTCACCCTTCTGGAGTCTAAGAGTCCAGCCAGATTCAGGGCTTAGGCAGGGCTATGCTCTCTATCTGTTAGCTCTAGAGTAAGATCCTTCCTTGTCACCTCCAATTCTGTTAGCCTAAAGGCGTTTCTTAGCCTTTTTTGAATTATGCGTATCTTCTTCACATGGCCCTTTTCCCATTGTGTCTCTGTCTCTGCTCTCCCCTTTTATAAAACACCGCTCAGATGGGATTAGGACTCCCCCCCCCCCGCACTCAGGTATGACTTCCTTAACTTAACTGATAAAATCTTCAAAGGAAGAACCTATTTCCAAACAATGTCATATTCACAGGAACAGGGGTAAGGACTTCAACATACCTTTTGGGGGACTCAGTTCAATCCATAATACCGGGTTCCAGCATCATCACTAGGAGACACGACTGCTGGAATTCAGGCTGTCAGAGACTCACCTTTGTACAAGTAGCATGTTTCAGAAACTTTGTACTCAGGGTAACCAAGTGTATTTTAATAACATGATCCAAAATGAGAAAGGGAGCATATATCGGAGAGTTTTCCCAAAGGATTCACACCGTGCCAAGCAATATCTCCTCAGTTTAAAAAAAAACTGCAAACAACATTGAAGTTGTAATGCAGCTTAGTAAGATGAAGTTCTGTCGATCATCTACAGTGCTCAAACTTTAGCAAGCCTTGGGATCATCTGGCATTGGTATCTGGAAGTCTAAAATACAGGCTGGTGGGTCCCAGTCCGAGATTTTCTTATTCAGTAGATCTAAGGAGAATTTATGTTTATAACATGTTCCCAGATAATGCTGATGCCGCTGGTCTAGGTAACTCACTTTAAAAACCATCAATCTAGAGGTCTCCCACTTCATCCCTCACATCTAATTTTTAATGTTAGAAAAATGACAAAATAGCAGAAATAGCTGAGCTAATGAGAATAGATAAGGCATCGGCTAATAGAATAAAAATTCAGAATTATGACAATGAAGAATTGAGATACATGAAATGTTTCCAACTTCACCCTCATCATTACATGATGAGTTTGACTGTTTTCGATATAAAACACGCTCTTCATATTTGAATGATTAATTACCAAAATTGGCATTTTGGGTTGTAACGGATCCAACATATCCTGCCCCTTCCATGAGAGAGTTAGTTAACACTAGGCTAATGGGGCTCCAAGTTTTCAAGATCAATTCCCAATGGATTCTGATGGGAGCGCTCCCTCTGACTCACTGTTCGGTGCACATCCATGCACATATACATACGTACACTACTATCTTTAAAGGTTCTATAATTTTGTGTACCACAAGGTGACTAAATTCTCAGACCATAGATTGTCATGCCTACAGTTATCTAAGAAATTTCTTCTCAGACCTTGGGGTCCTTCCACAACAATATAGCAAACTAGCCCCATGGGAGAGTGAGCACAAGCACCAGGCACAGAGGGGTTTAAATCTGTAGTAATGTTCCTTTGAACAAGTAAGACTTTCAGATAATGAGAAAGGTGCATTCATGAAGCTAACTTATTTACTCTTTCATTGTCCCTTCAAATAAGTTTTGTGCTACTTTTATTCTCTTTACCTTGAAGAATTGGTAGCCAGGTCCCAATGATTTCCTGGACACACTTGGATATTTATAAACTCTCCAGATCTTTTAATCCCCAATATGACTCCTTTCAAAATCCCTGAGTGGTGCAAAGAACTAAGGTGCTCAGCTGCTTTTCCGAAGCTTGGAGATTTGAGTCTACTCAGAGGCTCCTCAGAAGAAAAGCCTAGTGATTTACTTCTGGAAAATCAGCCACTGAAAATGCCATGAGCATGGCTCTACTTTGACACTTGTGGGGTCTCCCTGAGCCAGAATCGGCTCCACAACAACTAGTTATGTCTCTTTTCAGGACCCTATAATATTAGAAGCCCTGAGCTGCATTTGGTTCGAACTACTCCCCATATCCTGAACCCAGACCTGCTTCAGGCTGGAAGTCTAAAGTGGAGGGAGGGGATATGGGTGACTTCTCTGTTTCACTGCTTAGAAATTCTATTCCTTATCCCCACCCAGTGGATTTCCAGT
The DNA here is from genome assembly GCF_024166365.1 of Elephas maximus indicus. Taxonomy (NCBI): domain Eukaryota; kingdom Metazoa; phylum Chordata; class Mammalia; order Proboscidea; family Elephantidae; genus Elephas; species Elephas maximus. Next base: position 145,241,630 of record NC_064821.1, read on the forward strand.
GGCGTCCCCAACATTGAAGGGGGAATGGAGGAAGGAAAGGAAATACTATACAGGAAAATCTTACTTTACTGGCACAAATGTAACCTGGTGTTGGTTTCCTCTGGCCATGGTGGATGTTTGAAGCCAACTCTTGCTTTTCTGAGTACTCCAATGTGGACTACGATTCCTCCTCAGCTTCTGTATCTGAACAGAACACTGCAGGCTCTGTTGGCTGAGTCCACTTCTCTCCTTGCCCCTCTCTTGGGTAGGGATCCATTTTTAAATGCCCTTAGGCAGACATTTCTATTATGGATTCTTCATCTGGCCCTGGTACTCTGCTGTCAAGGGAAAGCAGCCTCTCTCACATGCAAACCCTCCTCTGCTGCCACTGGCTACGTCGGCTAGTCTCTGATTTGTATGTGTGTGTGCGTGTGTGGATATACACATATACACACACCTTGGGGATACATGCACACATATGTGTTTGTATATATATATACACACACACGTTGAAGACATATATATACAAATATATATATGCACACACAAATATATATATACGAATTTTTTCTTCTTTTGCTCACGTTTAAGTCAGACAGAGCATGCTCCCAGGTTTCTGCAGTCACTTACAAAGCTTTCTCGGTAATCTCCGAGAATCCTTTCTATTATTTTGCTCTGGAGCTAGACAGAAAAATTGCTATTTACGCATCACGTTACACATCCACACAAATTGAAGGTGTCTCATAGGCTACTAGGAAAGTGCTTCCTTTGCTAAACTGACAAAATTACCTGTAAATCATGGTCAGTAAAGCTATCCTTGAAGTAGCCCACTAAGACGGCAGGTGTGGAAGGATGTAGCATCTCAGCAGATGGAATCTCTAAAACAAAGGGCCAAAATGATAACTCCAAAGCTCACTCCTGAGGGGCTGCTGCTACTCTGAAATAGCAAATACGTGTAGAAAACAACAATTTCCTTCTTTTCCAGTAGTTAAGGCAATTTTACTTTTCTTCAGTGTCTGTAGAGCAACCTTAATAAATGATATCATTTCCTTAGGTATTAAAGGAATCAGGGCTATAAGGTAGATGATGGATTAAATAAATAGTTTTCTTCTTTAAGACAGCTAGTACACATATGAGTTTGCCTCTTTTCCCTAGCAAAATCCCAGTGAAATCACATTATAAATATGAAAATAAATACAAAACAGCGCTGGAAGGGAAAAGGGTATGTGTCTGAGGACAGAGAAGGCGCCAGCAAACCAGAATAGTGAAGGCTTTGTAGAAGATGTAAGAAATAAAACACACAGGAACAAACTGGTAAAAGAAGCAGCAGCGCTGAAGAGCTGAGGATTCCACCTAGATAAAAGAAGGGAAGGCTGCCGGTAAATAAAGAACAGTCCTGGCCACAGCTCGACTGGGAGCGGTAAAGCCCGTTCAGTTCCTAACGCGAGCCTTCTGTCAGAGAAGTTACTGTGACTGGAAAGCAGTATTAATGTTACCTGAACCTTGTGATGCTGGAAAACAGTGATGTTTAAAAAAAAAAAAAAAAATTCCACCCTTTGTGTTCAGGAAAACGGCTTGCTGCAAGCAACTACCCTTTTCATCTGACTTAGGTAAGATTCATGGATGCCCCCTTGTTCCCCTATAATAAGGCCAGACACCAAAGCCTGTGGCTGTTGAGTCAAATCTGACATAGTGACCCTAAGGACAAAGTAGAACTGCCCAGCAAGGTTTCTAAGACTGTGATCTCTACAGAGACATACTGCCACATCTTTCTCCCACAGAGCAGTTGGTGGGTTGGAACCGTCGACCTTTTGGTTAGCGACAGAGCACTTAGCTACTGTGCCACCAGGGCTTCTTAGGCCAGACACCAAAAAAACCAAACCTGTTGCTACCTAGTCGATTCTGACTAATAGCAACCCTATAGGACAGAGTAGAACTGCCCCATAGGGTTTCCAAGGAGCAGCTGGTGGATTTGAATTGTTGACCTTTTGGTTAGCAGCTGATCTCTTAACCACTGCACCACCAAGGCTCCTAGGCCAGACACAGACCCTCCAAATTCCCATTCCTTGACTCAGAAAAGACTAACTGAATTGCTTGTCACCACTGAACAATCAGAAGAAAAATACTTGCTAACCAAAGTTTGGCTAAGCCTCTGTCCAAGTTCCTGAACTTTGGCCCACCTTCAGCCTGAGTCAGCCCCCCAAAAAGCAAGCCAGTTGCCTTGGAGTCAATTCTGACTTACAGCAACCCCCCCGTGTGGCTCCTTATGAGCCAACGTACTACCCCTCTTTAAAGACCCTTTCCAGAAAACAGGCTGATCTCACTGTAAAACATTCAGGTTTTCTATTTGGTGATGTCACCCTTTCATCTTACTTCCGCACACCTGAGTTTTTTCTAGCCTTATTTATTCTCAGTCTCTTTAAAATGTGTTTGCCCTAAATCATGGAGATACTTGCAGATCTGATGGATGGAGAGTTATCTCTATTGCAGTCCTCCCCTCCCCGCACTGCTACACTAGTCCCTTACTGTCTTTATTTCTGAATAAAGCTTCTCCCTGTCAAAGTCTGGACTTGTTTTTTATTTGATAGCCGTGTCCCTATTACCTTATGGCAACCGTGACGAATGGGGCTCCTCTACACCCAGAGACAATTTCCCATCCCACCCCACAGAAAATCTCACTCAGTGGCATGTCAGCCCTCTTTCATAATAAAGTATGGGTTAATAAGAAATCAAAACTAAAAATATAAACCATTTAGCAAGCAATACGTAACACAATAGACAATAACATCACTACATACTAATATCCACATGATGCTTCTATGTCTTAGCTGATGATCAGTACATAAAATTTCTCCTGAGTTTATACTGCGGCCCAGTTTGTGCTCCCTTGACAATAAATGACTTAGGCCTTAACTCCATCCCTTTAAATCAGGCACCCCTATAGATCACAGAATTTTGAGTCTTGCTCACCTCTATGGGGTCCTCTTCATCCTTGGTACTGGAGATTCCCATTCCCGTTATTGAGCTCAGAAAACCAGTTGGAAACCAGTTGCCGTTGAGTTGGCTCAGACTCACAGTGACTCCATGTGTGTCAGAGTAGACTATGCATCATAGGGTATTCAATGACTGATTTTTCAGAAGTAGATGGCCAGGCCTTCCTTCAGAGGTGCCCTGGGTGGATATGAACTTCCAGCCTTTCAGTTAGCAGCAGCATGTTAACTGTTTATACCACCCAGGGACTCCTTGAGCTCGGAAAGTTACTTTAAAACACTCTGCTTTTTTAGTTTTAATTAGAGACTCTAATAGGTTGAATTGTGTCCCCCAAAAATATGTGTCAACTTGGTTAGCCCATGTGTGGTTGTCCTCCATTTTGTGATTTTCCTATGTATTTTAAATCATTATCTTTGCCTGTGCTTAAAGAGGATTAGGGTGGGATGTAACACCCTTGCTCAGGCCACATCCCTGATCCGTTGTAAAAAGATTTTCCTTGTGGTGTGGCCTGCACCACCTTTTATCTCTTAAGAGATAAAAGGAAAGGAAAGCAAGCAGAAAGTTGGGGACCTCATACCACCAAGAAAGCAGTGCCAGGAGCAGAGCTTGTCCTTTGGACCCGGGTTCCCTGCATCTGAGAAACTCCTCGACCAGGGGAAGATTGAGGACAAAGATCTTCCTCCAGAGCTGACCAAGAGAGAAAGCTTTTCCCTGGGGCCAATGCCCTGAATTTGGAGTTTTAGCCTACTTAACTGTGAGAGAATAAATTTCTTTGTTAAAGCCATCCACTTGTGGTATTTCTGTTACAGCAAAACTAGATGACTAAAACAGGAACTTTCTATACATCAGTTCATTTTGCCCTCTTAAAGAGAATCTCTGAATTTATCCCTATTCAAAATTGTGCCTAAATGTATTTTGATTTTTTTTTACTTTTCCATGCCCCATTTCTCACTGTGAGCTCTCTGACTATACTGAGTTATTTGCAGTTTCCCACAGCAAAGCTTTCAGGCTTCTTTTTAGTTTTTCTTTTTATATGGATAATATATGTTCATCTTTCACAATGCTGTTCAAGCATCACCTTCCTTAAGAAGCCATTTGGGGTTTCCTCAGATGGAGCTCGTAACTCCCCCCACCATGTTCCCATGGCCCTTTTCATCACACTTGTATGATAGCACTTCTTCCTTGGTATTGTAATTACTTATATGCTCATATTCTCTCTAGACTATGGGCTCATTTTAGGGATTAATGGAATCTAAATCATTTTTTTGGTACCACCAGCACCGAGCATGGTACAAAGTAGGTTGCCATAAACCTGTTTGAAATGGAAGAAGGGCTAAGTAGCTATGTAGAGTAAGACATCTCCTGTCCACCTGAAAGGAGTAGAAACTACTAGCAAGTAATGAAGGTTGGTCCCAAAAAGCTCAGATGCCTAGGGTCAAATCGGCAGTGTGTCAAGAAGTCATTTCAATATTTTAGTCAATGTAGGCCTTGGTAATATGATTTCTTGTAGAAACATTTAAAATTAATTGGATGGAAGAAAAGGGTGAAGGTTAAAAGGGTCAGTGAAGAGTAAATGGCAAAATTCAGACTCCCGAAGAAAAGTGTATAGGAAATCCCTGAGGATGGTTAATAAACTCTAATAATCCTTTTGACCTCCTCCTGTAAGCTCCACAGGATACAATTATCATTCTGCCAGTTCTACCTGGAATCTTTGAAGTATCCATACAGTTTGCCCATGGGCTGTGAGGTTTAAAGCATAGCAATAAGGCTTATAAAAATAGTCCAGGAACAGTTACTAAGTGCCTTCTCTATGATTCACCCTAGACTGCTCTTGGCTCGCCATCCTGAATGACATTTATTGGGAACTCCCAGTAAAAGGAACTGCTTTCCTCCATCACTACAAAGAATACTCCGTTACTTTTCTAAAAAAAATAATTACCTACTTGCTGCTAAAAATGAAGCGATTAGCCCATTGTTCTCTACCTAATTTCTGGATGTTGACAATTGAAAAATACCTTTGGCTTACATGGTTATTAGAAAACTTGTAGGTGCTCAATAAATGTCCGTTGAATGAATGATCCATTAATATATTTTGATGGTGTTAGACGGTCTCACGTTTCAGTTTAAAATATTCTGAATTACACATGCTATTTATCTCTTAATATAATTCATGCACAATAAATACCCAACTGCTAAGGAACAGTTACTTCCAGCTATGAACAATCAGTTCAATCAATGTATAAATTCTATTTTTAAAATAATCAAAATCATTTCTTACTCTATATCCAGTGAATTAGCCAGATCAGAAATATCATGTACAGAATCTCTAAGTGACTAAAAATAGACTATAAGAACATTGAACACGTAGACAGTTGAAATATACACATGCATATTAAATGACTCCATTAGCAAAAAACCTATTTGTCTCTCCTATAAGTTATAAATAATATGCACTAACTTATAAATACTCCTACACTAAAAAACTTATATTTCCAGATTCTTTAAGAAGTAGAATTTCTGGTCAATTGATTATTCTAGTTAATGAAAAATAACAACACTCATACCATAACCAGATCTGTAATTTTCAAAGAAAGAGAATTAAATGGACTTATGCTTAGTTTAAAATAATTTGATCTCTGTGGATTCAGATGTTACTTTAGGATATCATGATACCTCAAGATCGTCAAGATGACCTGTAGTTATCATAGAACTGTACTAAGGAAAATCTGTATTATCTTAGTATGTCAGGATGAATGGTATTTTGTCCATCATCAGCCCAAGTAAGACTTCTTCTCAAATTTGATCTGACCAGCCCACCTAAAATTTGGGGGCCAGACATATGCATATTTGGTCATACTTAAAAGAAAATGAAGTGATTGGGGATTGTTTGAAACATAAAGTTTAAAATGCAGTTGTATGTTTACCATAAAGTGGTTTTAGAAGATGTAATCTAACAAGCTACGCAATAAAGTGATTCAGCACGTGCATTCATCACCAGGCTTCTCAGGGTCACCATATTGCTAAAGTCAATGCTACTTGGGTCTAGCGTTTCTAATCTTGTTTTCTTGGTATTTTCTGCCTAGCTCTGTCTTTCTACTTCTCTGATTGGCTTTATCTTCTTGACTCTTCTCCCACCAGGTGGTAAACAAATCCCTGCTGAGTGGTAAACAAACCTCAAGGCTAGTCAAGACCTCTGGAAGTTGCAGCTGCCACAGTTATAAAAGGAGTCTAAACTCTTAAAGAGATGAGGAACCTTTAAAGGAAGTGGAGAGCAAAGCATTGAAGTTTTTCTGCAGTTTCACCATTTGTACTAAAGATGGCTAAAAAGAAGTCAATAAGAGAGAAAGATAGCTACAGGCAATGGAACATGGAGAAGAACTATTCAAAGCAATGATTTTCAAAAATCTTTTCTTTGAAAGAAATAATAGTGCCCAAAGTCAAATATTATTTTACTGGCAACCACTTCACTTTCTATCATTGTAATAACACTCTCTCATATTTTTATAGTGCTTTCAAGTTTACAAAGCTCTTTCCCATATATTATCTTACTTGATGCTCACAACATGCCCCAAACGGCCTTTGCAGCCTTCTCCACTCTTCCTGTATGAAACTAAGTGTCCTCTGGCCACACCCTACAAACGAATGTCTTCATGCATTCATTGTACTTCTCATGTTAAGCCAGTTCTACAACCTGTGCCCACCAGACTGGCCTATCTAAATATTATTTGGCATTTATGAACTAACTGAAAATACAGTGCCCTAAGTCAAACATTATTTTACTGGCAACCACTTCACTTTCTAGCATTGTAATAATACTCTCTTATATTTCCTCTGGAAAGCCTTCCCTGTAAGAATCTTACCCTCCTTTGTACACTGTGACAATCAACGTCCATGCACATCACTTGGTAGCAATCATGTTCTGCTTCTCATGAGTTCTGGCTTATTACTGTAGTTTTAAAACCTCCTATTTTATTACTTAAACAGAAACCCTGGTGGTGTAGTGGTTAAGAGCTGCAACTGCTAACCAAAAGGTCGGCAGTTCGGATCCACCAGGCACTCCTTGGAAACTCTATGAGGCAGTTCTACTCTGTAGTATAGGGTTGTTATGAGTCAGAATCAACTCGACAGCAGTGGGTTTGGTTTTTGGTTTGGTATTACTTAAATAATTTCCCCCAGACCTTGCCTCCTTAACTAGATGATAATTTCCATGAAATCAGGTATGAGAACCTGAGGATTTAATTTTGAACAAACTGGGCTTGATGGAATATGTTTGGCCAGCTCTAGTTAGTTTCTGGGACCCATAAGGGGCCAGACAAGAGCTCTCCCCACAATGTAAGCCCTAGTGCCAAGGAATAGGAAAAGGAGCCGTTTCATGTACAATTGATGTCTATGGGGAGCAGTGATCAAAAGGGAGAGATTGTGCCTTCCTCCACCACTTCAGGAAACCCTGGTGCCATAGTGGTTAAAAGCTGCAGCTACTAACCGTAAAGGTCGGTGGTTCATATCCACCAGGTGCTCCTTGGGAACTCTATGGGACAGTTCTATTCTGTCCTATAAGGTTGCTATCAGTCAGAATTGACTCGACGGCAATGGGTTTTTGGTTTCGTTTCTACCACATCAATTGCTGTACTTATTCATAAACTTTTTAAAAGGAAGAGACTCTGTCTTACTACTAGAATTTATCTCAATAAATTAAAGCAGATATAGAAAACTAAGAAGGAGGGAGATCAACCAGCAACTAAGAAACCAGAGTAGATAGCAGAGCACGCTGAGTCTAAGTACAAGGAAGACAGGACTAAGTGAAGAAGGGAGAGAAATACTGGAAACAAAATTCTACAGCAGGACTACTGACACATGCTTAGGTCAAGTCTTTAAACACTTAGTTTCAGACCTAAGGGGGTAGACCTCAGGGGTCTAATTGTAAATTAAGTGACAGAGGGTTTAGGTTAAGTAGGGATTTTATATACAGGATTATATATATGGGGGTCCTGGTGGCACCGTGGTTAAGAGCTTGGCTGCTTCAAGTCCTCTTCGCTTTGAGCAAGCAAAGTTGTGTCATCTGCATAATGCAGGCTGTTAATAAGTCTTCCTCCAATCCTGATGCCACATTCTTCTTCATATATTCTAGCCTCTCGGATTATTTGCTCAGTATACAGATTAAGTGTGGTGAAAAGACACAACCCTAACACACACCTTTCCTGACTTTAAACCACGCAGTATCACCTCGTTCTGTTGGAATGCCTGCCTCTTGGTCAATGTATGGGCTCCTCATGAGCAAAATTAAGTGTTCTGGGAATCCTTTTCTTTGAAATGTTATCCACAACTTGTTATGATGCACACAGTTGAATGCCTTTTCATAGCCAATAAGAAGCATATGTATACACACATATAATTTAATGGGTGTGTACAAATGTATTTTCTTTTGTAGGCTTTTCTATTTCTTGTAAGATTAGCAGGTCAATGTATTCCAGGCAGGAAAAGCTTTTGTCAGTGTTTGGAGTGTCCAATTTGGGAAGCAGACACTGCTTACCACACCCTAAGCTCCCTATATCATGATTCTTCAGAGAATATAACTGTCATTGTGGTTCCTCCTGCTCTAATACACATGTCAGGACTTCAACATTCAGTTCACCATTTAGTAGTCTCTAATGACTCCTGGAGTTGGGGGCACATGCTGATGGCTACTAAAAGGTTAAGTCAAACATACTTGCACAAACTAAGTGACAGGTCCATTTCAGCAGACCCATGCAGAATTTTAAGCTCAGTAACTGTCTTATTTATCTAGTGCTGCTATAACAGAAATACGACAAGCAAGTGGCTTTAATGAACAGAAGTTTATTTTCTCACAGCTTAGGAGGCCAGAAGACAGAATTCAGGGTGCTGGCTCTAGGAAGAGTCTCTTTCTCCGTTGGCTCTGGCGGAAGGTCTTTGTTTCTTTTCAGCTTCTGTTCCTTGGTTCCTTGACGATCTTCATGTGTCGTGGCATATGTCTTGCCCCATCTCTGCTTCCTTGCCTCTGTGCCTAATCTGCTCTTTTATATCTCAAAAGCGATTGAAGAAGAATTGACGTTTTTGAATTATGGTGTTGGTGAAAAACATTGAATATACATACCATGGACTGCCTGAAGAATGAACAAATCTGTCTTGGAAGAAATACAGACAGAATGCTCCTTAAAAGCAAGGATGGTGAGACTTCGGTTCACATACTTTGGACCTGTTATCAGGAGGGATCAGTCCCTGGATAAGGACATCATGCTCGGTGTGATGGTTAAGATCATGTGTTAACTTTGCTAGGCCACGATTCTCAGTATTTGTATGTGATCACTCCTATGATTGAATCTGCTGTGAGTAGCCAATTAGTTGAAAAGGAGTTTCCTTGGGGGTGTGGCCTGCATCCAAATATAAGCAGATGTTCTGTCTTTTTTGCTCACTCTTTGTCCTTTGCTGCCTCCTGTTCATCTGACCTCCAGCTCTTGGGACCTGAGCTATCAGCTTATCTGCGTATCTTGGAATTTGTAGATCTTTACAGCCTGAGAACCGGAGCCCTGCTCTTCAACCAGCCAATCTTGAGTTCACCAGGCCCTTCAGCTGTGTGAATTGAGAGAAGCCTCTATCCTAATACACGGACTTGGGACATTTCAGACTCTACAATCACGTGAACAATTTCCTTGATATGAATCTCTCTATATATACAATTACACGATTTATTGGATTTTCTTCTCTAGAGAACCCAGGCTAAGACACTTAGTAAAGTAGAGGGTCATTGAAAAAGAGGAAGACCCTCAACGAGATGAATTGACACAGTGGCTGCAACAACGGGCTCAAACGTAACGATCGTGAGGAGGGCAGTGTTTTATTCTGTTGTACAGAGGGTAGCTATGAGTCGGAACCAACTCCACAGCACCTAATAACAACAATTACAGTGATATGGCCTCATTAACACAACAAAGAAAACCCTATTTCGAAATGGGATTACATCCACAGGAATGTTGTTGTTGTTGTTAGGTGCCGTCAAATCGGTTCCAACTCATAGCAACATTATGTACCACGGAACGAAACACTGCACAGTCCTGAGCCATCCTTACAATTGTGGTTATGCTTGAGCCCATTGTTGCAGCCACTGTGTCAGTTCATCTCATTGAGGGTCTTCCTCTTTTCTGCTGACCCTCTCCTTTACCAAGCTTGATGTCCTTCTCCAGGGCTGGATCCCTTATGACAACATGTCCAAAGTATGTAAGATGCAGTCTTGCCATCCTTGCTTCCAAGGAGCATTCTGGTTGCATTTCTTCCAAGACAGATTTGTTCTTTCTTTTGGCAGCCCATGGTATATTTAATATTCTTTGCCAACATCACAATTTAAAGATGTCAATTCTTCTTTGGTCTTCCTTATTCATTGCCCAGCTTTCGCATGCGTGAGATGCAATTGAAAATACCATGACTTGGGTCAGGCACACCTTATTCTTCAAGGTGACATCTTTACTTTTCAAAATTTTTGCAGCAGATTTGCCCAATGCAATGCATCTCTTGAATTCTTGACTGCTGCTTCCATGGGTGTTGATAGTGGAACCAGGTAAAATGAAATCCTTGACAACTTCAATCTTTTCTCCATTTATCATGATGTTGCTTATTGGACCAGTTATGAGGATTTTTGTTTTCTTTATGTTGAGGTGTAATCCATACTAAATGCTGTGGTCTTTGATCTTCATCAGTAAGTACTTCAAGTCCTCTTCACTTTCAGCAAGCAAGGTTGTAACATCTGCATAACGCAGGTTGTTAATGAGTCTTCCTCCAATCCTGACGCCCCATTCTTCTTCATACAGTCCAGTCCACTGGAATAGGGGTTAGGATTTACAACACCTATGGGGGGGGGCACAAATTAATCCATAACAGTAACTAATGTACTAAAAGCAATGATTAGTATGTTGTTGACAACAAAAAATTTAATTACGGAAACTGATTAAAAAAAAATCGCATTGCTACAGTCTGTAATGTTCAACACCCAATGTTACTCTCATCCTCAGCATGGTTTTATAAAATTCTGTTCAAGTAAGAAACCTAGGTTTGTGTGTTTTACAAGCTCCTTTCAGTGTTATGTTAGTTATTATTACATGTCAAATTAAGCTAAAATTTAGCAGTTTAGAACAACAGTGTAAATCTATTTTCTTTCAAAGTTTCTGTGGGTCAAGAATCCAAACTGGCTTATAGCTAACAGTCGTTACAGTGGTTCTGGCTCAGGCTTTTTCATGAGGTTATGGGTAAGTGTCAGCTGGGACTACAATCATCAGAAGGTTTGTCTGGGGCTGGAGGACCCACTTCCAAGATGTTTCCCCTATGGTTGGCAAATTAGTGTTGGGAGTTAGCAGGAGGTTTCACTCAATTCGTTGCCAGATGGGCCTTTCCATAGGGCTACCTAAGTGTCATCATCATATAGAAAGTAATGCAAGAGGATAAGACAAGAGCGGCAATGTCTTATATGATCTAGCCTCAGAAGCTAGAATCACTTCTGCCTCTTACTACTGGTCACTAAAACTAACTCTTGATTCAGTGTGGGAGGGGACTACACATGGACGTGAATACCAGAAGGTGAAGATTGTGGGGCCATCTTGGAGGCTGGCTACCACAAGTGTGATATACATTGTTAACCCAAATAACATAATCTTTTGGTAAGGTACAATTTTCAAAAACATTGAACAAAACATAGTGCCAGTTATATTCATAAATAATCCATATAGTACTATAATTTTCAAAGATTCAAGGGTAAAGAATTTAAGTCAAGTAGTTTTTAAGTTATATATTTTTTTCTTTTTAAATTATGTAAGAAGAAAAAATAGAGCTGGACAATGAGGTTTCATCCATGAAATGTGATGGGAAAATGCCAGCCTGTTTTATTTTACTATGGAAGTACAAATAATGTTTAAAGCCAGCGCAAACCTGACATAAAGTGACCCCAGTCAGAGCAAATACCTCATGTGTTCCCATTGACAGAAATGGAAATCTTTCTTCCTTTTTTCCTTTCTTTTTTAAAAAATGGAAATTTGAAATTCTGTAACATGTATCCACATCCATTAAGAGCGAAAGATAATTATTTTAAATTGCTTAACTTTTGATAAATACTCTTCCATTATATGGAACACTATAGCTGAGCTGGACTGAAAAAAATAAAGTCATCTCTAGTGGGCCCAGAGCAAACCAGAATCCCGCCGGTCAAAAATATTTAGCATTCACTTGCTAGTTCACTTCTTGCCTTCTGATAACCAGGAACAAAATTGCTTTTCTGTTGCATAAAGTATCTTTCAAATTCAATTGCTTATCTCTTCATTCATTCAAGAAAGAGAGACCTCAGATTTACAGGAGCCAGAGCCCATAATACAAATACAGTATATTAAACATACAGCAGACATCTTCTGAAAAATAACCAAAACACAGTCTATTGATTTTAACCTTCTATATCAAGGTATTCTCCAGTGGTCTCAACTGGATGCTGGCTATGAGAAATTCCAATTATTTGAATTTCTATATATAGAGGATAAGCATTTAGTTATCAACACACACCATAAAACATATTTCATCTGTTATTAAAGCACTATTACTATGTGGAATTGAATGCATTTCTACTGTGAACTCAACTGCCAGCGAAGCGAGCGAGGCAGCATTTTCTGTAGGAGATTCCCTATGCAGACCTGTTTTATGCACACGGCCCTGTAGCAACTTTGGATTCGCTTTTTGGTAAATAAAGTAAAACCTCATGGAGAGATTTTTGACATTCTTTTTTCTTCTCTCACACCCTCCCACTTCCCCTTATATGCAATTGTTTATTGCCTTGGCTTTAATGACCTGGGCTGTTGTTAACAATGATATTTTTCTCTAGTAATCATTGTGTTAAATGCTTGCAAACTTGTAGAAACCCTTCTGGAGCAGAACCATCTCTTCCAGGGTCCTGAGCTCACTTAATTTCAGCAAAACACCAAATAGTGGGCCTGAGATGTACATGACTTCTTATCACTCTGATTCCAATTTTGATTAGAACAAGTTTGCAGACTAGGAAATGGAGCCAAATTAAATGCATTTCTAGAATGGCATGGATGTGAGTGATATCAGTGTTTGCTAGAATCTCCTAAAGAGCATCACTTCTCTTCATGGTTCAGAGACTGGCAGAATTGGAGTACGATGGAGAGCAGAGATGCGGGAGAGAGCCAGAGGGGAGAGGGGAGATGGTTTCAACAGAAAGGACAAAAAAATCAGACTCAGTATCCTCTTTCTGCAACAACTGAGCAGTCGATTTCTAAGAAAGCTTGAAGCATTTTCCGTCTACCTCTAAAGATGATTTGCCCAAAGTCGAGAGGCTATAGAATAGCAAAGAAAGCAAGTTCAGGGCTTTATTAGGTTTGACTTTTGTTTAACTGTATAACTTTATAACTCTTATGACTTATTTCCAATCATAAAAAAAAGTAAGTAGAAATACAGAAAATATATAAAGAATAAAATAAAATCATCAGCAATCTCAGAGATAGCCACTATTAACAAGCTGATGCATATTTATCTGGGGTTTTTCTATTGATATATTATTTCGATGGTTAAAACCAAGCTATTCATGCAAATCTATATTCTGTGTTAGTCACCTAATGTTGAACTATTAATGACATTTTCCTTTTATATAGCAGTTATGTATTACCATATCTTTCACTGTGAAATAATTCAACATACAAACATGCCATAATTTTTTGACCATTTTTATTTAATGTTTTACCCTTAAAAATAACACCAAAATGCTTCAATAAACGTCTTTACAAGTACAATTTGGTCTGTACTTCTAACTATATTCTCAGAATGGATTTACAGATTGTAAATTTTTTAACAGTGATTCATCACAGTGAAGACACTCTCCAATATCATCATTCTTTCAACGAATAATTAAAAGAATGAGAATATGAAAGCTCATAAAGCTCCAGAAAGCCTTTATCCAAATTTTTGGTAAGATCCTTGGTGTATTTGCTTTTACTTTTGACCTTTTGTTTATTGAGGCATAATTTGCATGGAGTGAAATGCTCTGATCTTAAGTGGCATAGTTTGCTGTTTTTTGATAAATGAATACACCTATGTAAGCCACAACCCTGTCAACATCTGTACAGAAACCCTGGTGGTACAATGGCTAAGCGCTCAGCTGATAACCGAAAGGTTGGTGGTTGGAATCCACCCAGTGGCTCCTAGGGAGAAAGGCCTGGAGATCTGCTTCCATAAAGACTGCTGTCGTTAAGTGCCATCAGGTCAAAGTCAATTCATAGAAACCCCATGTGACGAAATTTACAGAAGCAGATTGGCATGACTTTCTCCTACGGAGCCGCTGGGTAGTTTTGAACCGCCAACCTTTCGTTAGTACTTAACCCTCCATAAAGATTACAGTCAAGAAAGCCCTATGGAGCAGTCCTGCTCTGTCACACGGGGTCACTATGAGTTGAAAATCGACTTAACAGCCCCTAACAACAACAACATCAATATATGAGATATTTCCATCACCCTGCAAAGTTCCCAGGTGCCCCTTCAGTCAACCGACATCCCTAGAAAAACTACAGTTGTGATTTTTTTCATTATAGAGTAGCTTTTGCCTATTCTAGATCTTCATACAAATTCAGTCACACAAAATACACTCTTCTGTGTCTTGCTTCTTTTTCTTAGCATAATGCTTTTGAGATTCGCCCATGTTGCTGGGTGTATCAGTAGTTGTTTCCTTTTTATTGTTTAATAGTATTGAACACCACAAACTATCAGTTTGTTGTACTGTGGTGGCTTCCGTGTTGCTATGATGCTGGAAGCTCTACCATTGGTATTTCAAATACCGACAGGGTCACTCATGGTTGACAGGTTTCAGGGGAGCTTCTAGACTAAGACAGACTAGGAAGAAAGGTCTGGTGATCTACTTCCAAAACAGCCAATGAAAACCTTATAGACAATAATAGGATATTGCTTGATATAGTGTTGGAAGATGAGCCCCCTAGGTTGGAAGGCACTCAAAATACACAGTGGCTGTAAAAATGGACACAAGCATAATAATGATCGTGAAAATGGTACAGGGCTTGGCAAATTGTTCTGTTGTACATGGGGTTGCTGTGAGTCAGAGCCAACTTGATGGCAACTAATAACAGTATTACATAATATACTACAATTTATCTATCCATTCTCCTTTTGATGGGAATTTGAATCGTTTCTAACCTTTGGCTATTATGAATAAAGCTGCTATGAACATACCAGTCTCGTCTTTTTTAGACATCTTCTTTCATTTTTCTTGAGTAAGCACACGGAACTGTAGTTTCTGAGTCACAGCGTAGGTTATGAGAGTTTCGGTTGCCCCGTGTCCTCATTAACGTTTGGTGCTGATAGTGTTTTTGATCTTAGCCAAGTGAAGTGGTATCTCATTGTGTTTTATATTTGCATTTTCCTAAGCACTAATGGTATTGAGCAGTTTTCTATATCCTTATTGACCACTCATATATGTTTCTTTGTGAAGTATCCAAGTTTTTTGCCCATTTTCTTATTATTCAGTGGAAGAAATTTTTTTATTCTCATGGTCTGTGGCTTGCCTACTTATATTATTAATGGTGTCTTTTCACGAGCAGAAGTTTTTAATTTGATGAAGTTTAACTTATCATTTTTTAAAGTTATTATTGCTTTATATCTTCTGTTTAAGATCTCCTTGTTTACCTTAAAATATCTTCCTATGTTGTCTTCTAGAAGCTGTATAGTTTTAGCCTTTACATTAAAGTCAAAGATCCATATTGAATTAACTGGTGTGAGATATGGGCAGGGCTCATGATTATCCACGTGGATTTCCAGGTGGCCCAGAACCATTTTTTGAAAAGATCTTTTTCCAGTGAATTGTTTTGGTACCTTTGTTAAAAATCAATTGACTACATACATATGGTTCTAGATCTTAGCCATCCATAAAGATTACAGTCAAGAAAGCCCTATGGAGCAGTCCTCCTCTGTCACAGTTTCTATTCTGTTTCATTGATTAGACCAGGAATTGTTCAAAACAATAGCTATCAAATTCCATAGTCTTTAAAATAATCACTTCCTTCATATATCTCAGATGCATGAGGTATTGCACCAACCAATACATTTTCTTCCACTGGTAACACACCATAGTTTACCACCGGCTTTAACAATTGCACAACATCTCATCAAAGTCCATCAGTAGGCTACTTGCTACTTATGATGTAGTCCTCATTACCAGCTGGCCAGGGGATGATCCAGCTTCAATATCCCATGTTAGAGTCTACTTCCTATGGCCTCTCCTCACACTAACTAGGCACACATAGGCAGATTTATATGCAGAAAGTTTATTGGGATATGCTCTTTGACATGACAGCTGTAAAGGGTAACAGAAACAGGAATGGACCGAGGTTGAACTGTGATGCATTTGTAACAGAGGCTTCAGTGGATCCCAGATCCATTGGAGGTTCTGATGTCGGGAATCCCTTCAGAGTTATGCTAAATTGAGGCAAGGGGGCCAAGCTTTTAAACCTCTGCATCAACCAGTCACTGGATGTGGGCTACCTCTGGGGAGGGCACATAGCCTTAGGTGAGGCAGCTGCCTACTGTTGAGACAACAACCCTGCCTAAATAAAAACAATGGCTTCAATTACCCACAGAATTAAGAAAAAAAGATACTTAAAATTTACTACCAGCTTGTCAGCATATGTATGTAGTCTACCTGGGATGGTTAAGATTGTGTGTCGATTTGGCTGGGCCATGATTCTCAGTGTTTATATGTGATCATTCCCATGATTGGATCTGCTGTGAGTAGCCAATGAGTTAAAAGGGAATTTCCTTCAGGGTGTGGCCTACACCCCAAAATAAGAAGAAATTCTGGCTTTTTACTCACTCTGGAGCCTGTGGCTGCCTCCTGTTCATCTAACCTCTGATTCTTGGGACTTGTGCTATCAGCTTATGTGCCAATACTGGGATTCGTGGATCTTCACAACCTATGAGTGGAGCCCTGCTCTCTGGCCTGCTGATCTTGGGTTTGCCAGCCCCTGCAGCTACATGAATCAAGAGAAGCCTTGCAGTCTTACCTGCCAATCTTGGCGTTCGTCAATATTCACAAACTACGAGCAAGAGCCCTGCTTTTTGACCTGCCAACCTTGGGTTTGCCAGCCCCTGCGGCTATGTGAATCAAATGAAGCCTCTATCCTAATCCATGGACTTGGGACATTCCAGCCTCTACAATCATGTGAGCCATTTCTTTGAGATATATGTGTATATATATATATATATATATATGTATATATATGTGTGTGTGTGTGTGTGTATATATATATACACACACATATATACACTTCACTGGTTTTGCTTCTCTAGAGAACCCAGCCTAAGACATTACCTCAGTCCTTCTTGCAAACAAGAGAACAGGGTAGATTAAAAAGCATAAATATGGGTTAAGCCACTTAGTTTGGTTCCCCCAAAAGTAAGCCCTGAGAAAGGACTTGAGTTCAGATAATTTATTTGGGATGTGACCCAAGCAAGTACAGGTGAGGGAGTGGGGAAAGTGAAACAAGAAAGGGCAAAAAAACAAGAAATAGTACATTACAGCAGATTATCATTGTGAGCACCTGGAGCTCAATCGTGGTGGAATCTACCAGAATATTCCTCAAAATGTCTCACAGAGAGACAGGAAAGCTGGGATGTTAGTCCAACAACTCCAATCATTCATAACTTGAGGGCTTCCCTAGAGTTATTATGCCCCGGGCACTTCCTGGCTTCTCTGCTGTACAAGCTTCTTTGGCACCAAAGAAAGCTCTCAGCCTGAGAAGCAGAGAAATGCAAGTGTCTGAGGCCTATAGATTATCAGATGGGCATCAAGCATATCTGCTACAGCCACCAATAGCACATTCCTAGTCTGCTCTGGAGGTAGCAGGCATAGGCAGAAGAGCTAAGGTAGTTTATAGAATGAAGAGACCCATTACCTACCAACAGAGTCCTGTTGCCCATTATCTCAGGAAGGATTTGGGAGTTGGGAGAGGTGTAACTAATGGTTATGGGTTGGGCTCCTTCAGTATTTGCCGGTGCTCCTTCTCCATTGACAGGTTTTGCTCTGCTACATCGAGGTGATACATGCATACTAGCACGTTTTTATTGATGTGCTTTGTATTGGGGAAGGCATGGCTCGCTAAATAATAATATATAATGATGATAGATGTCATTTTCTTATAATGGGGCAGCCAGTGTTCTAAATGTGTTACATATATCATCTCACTGAATCTTTGTAATGCTGTAGAAATAAGTATAGTACAAATATCACCCTATGTTGTAGAGGAGGAATGTGAGACACAGAGAAGTTGTATTAATCAGCTATTGCTATGATAATGCTGCATAGCAAACATGCCAAATCTCAGGGACAACAATCAACACTTATTTTTCTCACTTAAAGATCTGTGGTTTATCTAGGATGGCTCAATGGGCTCACCTGGCATTACCTGGGCTTGACTCCAGGCTACAGGTTGGGCTCAGGTCTGCTCAAGATCGCTTTCATTCTGAGAACAACAGCTACCCAAAGCATGCTCCTCTCCTGTCAGGGTGGAAGCCCAAGAGACCAAAGTCAGGTAAGACTTTTAATGTTGGTATTACATGTTGATAACATTCCATTTAAAGCCACTTCTTATCAGAATCAACTCAACAGCAATGAGTTAGATTTGATTTTTTGTCATCTTGGCCAGAGTAAGTCATCTAGACAAAACCAACATCACTGGGGTGGAAAAACATAGCCCTCTGTGGGCAGGTTGGGAAAAAGTAGAACCCTGCAGAACAACAACGCAATCTACCCCAGATATTAAGTAATATGTTCCTGGTCACTAGTAGATAGTAGAGCTGGAAGCTAAGCCCAGTTCTTTTTTTACCCTTGATTTGAATCTTTATGAGCCCAAGTGGTGCAGTAGTTAAAGGTCAGTGGTTTGAACCCACCAGCCACCCCACAGGAGAAAGATGTGGCAGTCCGCTTCAGTAAAGATTTACAGCCTTGGAAACTGTATGGGACAGTTCTACTTTGTCCTATAGGGTCACTATAAGTCGGGACCAATTCGGGGGCAGTGGATTTGGCTTTTTTTTTTAGGGGGGGTGGAAACTTTACAATGGTTTGGCTCATCAGGAGGCGCTAAGAGAGGCTGTTGGAAATGTCAGGACACTTAAAAACTAACATCTTTGAAAAGATATTTCTGAATTTTTCTGTACGTGAAGGATGACTAGTGGGGAAGTAAGAGCAGAGGATAATCAAAATTGTACTCTCAGCATTGGGGAGGGCATGGCTCAACAAGTAAACTCTAAATTGCTAGGATGTTCAAGCCAGTGACCGACACACCAACACTGTCCAACAAAGAGTCAGGAGATACGGTTTCAATTCTGATACTGGCACTCTCTGAACTGGTCAAGTTTCTGGTCTGTTCCAAGCCTCAGCTTCTTCCCCTAAAAAATGAGGACAAACACTTAACACACTTGAACTCTATGATTTTAAGAAGCCCTGCAGGCTGATTTGAGAGCGTTTATAAAAGAGGTCCCTTCCCATTATGCCTCCACACTATATAGAGAGTTAGAAATGTAAAATTGGGGCAAGCACCAACTACTTCAAATCAGAAAAAGAAAAAACCAGTTTGAGGAATACACTTCATAAAGCAAAGTTTTCGCAAATTTATTGACCATAACATATGTTCTTTAATCGTTCCTTAATCTATAAGAATTAGTTAGATTTTTCTAAAAAATGCTCAAGCTCCTTCCCGATACTGGGTATTTAACTTGACAGAAAGTTAGCTAAGTCAAAAATTTCAAATGCACCCTTTCAGAGAAATGTATAGTTTACACAAAGTGTTATTTGGCTTCCTTGAGCTATTCCACCAAAGGGCAATGAAATACCATTCCAAGAATATCTCAAATACCAAAGAAAGAAAAGGCCTAGTTGATTTTTTTTTCTCTCTAGCTGACTAAGAAAAGAAGAACTATTTGAACTTCTCTACATGTACTACAAACCCCAACTAAAGGAATAAACATTTGCCCAGTTGCTCTACAGGGTCAAATATCTCACAGGCAGTATTTAAAAAAAAAAAAAAAAAAAACACACATTGTCATCAAGCCAATTCCAAATCATGGTGGCCCAATGTGTTACAGTGTAAAAGTGCTACACAGAGCTTTCTCTTGGCTGTAATCTTTTTGTTGTTATTGTTGTTGTTTTTGAAATTATACACCAATTTGACAATTTCTACATGTACAATTCAGTGACATCAGTTACATTCTTCAAGTTAGGCAATGATTCTCATTCTCCTTTTCCAATTTGTTCCTCCCTATTAACATAAACTCACTGCCCCCCTAAGTTTCCTATCTAAACTTTCCAGTGGCTGCTGACAATTCGATCCCATATAATTAGTTCTTTATAAGAGCTTGATGCTGAAGGCAGACATTCTTTACTAATCAAGCTAACCCTAAAAAAAAAAAAAATTTTTTTTTTTTTTTTTATTGTTTGGTTTGAAGAAGACTTCAGGGGTCTTACCAAAAACCCATTGCAGTTGAGTAGATTCCAACTCATAGCAACCCTAGTGGCACAGTGGTTAAGAGATTAGCTGCTAACCAAAAGGTTGGCAGTTCGAATCCACCAGGTGCTCCTTGGAAACCTTATGAGGCAGTTCTACTCTGTCCTATAGGGTCGCTATGAGTGGGAATCAACCGGGCGGCAACAGGTTTTTTTTTTCCCCCCAGGGGTCTTGGCTGTAATCTTAAAGGCAGAAGATCCCAAGGGCTTTTTTCTGCGGCACTGTTAGGTGGGTTTGAACCACCAACCTTTGGTTTAGCAGTTGAGTGTAAAACATTTGTCCTACCTAGGGACATACACAGGGAGTATAGTAAACTATAAATTCACTGAGGCCTTGGAACATATGTTCTTCTCAGGTGTATTTCTTATAGCGCCTAGTTGTTCTTTGTACATAAGATGTTTCACATGTAAGTTTTGTTAAATGAATGAATGAATGACCAATTAATAAGTGAATCTCAATGATTGTTGCTGTTCTCTTTGTATCCACATGAGCCACATTGTGCATAGACTAGACGTAATGTACCTGAAAGGTTTTGAAGAAGCTATGACTCCTGCTTCTTAAGCACAGTGATCAGCTATTCCTAAGGTCAAGGAGAATAAAAGAACACAATCAGTCCACTGTATATAAAACAATCAGTGTTCACACAGCATAGCCAAAGTGAAGCCCAGGATTGGGGCCCAGGTAATACAACATAATCCAAAATAAACTACTGAATAATCAGTTGTCATCAAGTTGATTCTGACTCATGGTAGCCCCATGAGTGTCAGAGTAGAATTGTTTCCCATAGGCTTTTAGTGGCTGACTTTTCAGAAGTAGATCTACAAGTTATTCTTCCGAGGCATCTCTGGGGAGACTCAAATCTCCAACCTTTAGTTAGCAGCTAAGCATATTAACCATTTGCACCATCCAGGGACATTGGATAGAGTCTACCAATATCAGCACAGGTAGTCCTCCAACTTACAACGTATTCCAGTTACAATGAACCACACTTACGCTGTTGTGTCTGTGTGTATCTTATCACTAGTAATATGTACTACATACAATGGTGCAGTGCGTAATTTAATGATGTTATCATTCTCAGGTGTTCACTTGCAGATGTTTAGAGATTGGACTTATAAAGATCCTGATAATAAAAAGCAATAATACTAAAAATTAAAAAGAAAAAAAAAAGAAGTACTCGGCTTACGTCAGAACAGACTTACAATAGAGTTGTCAGAATGGAATGCCATTGTAAGTCAGGGACTACAAGTGCATCTAATTTAGGGTTCCAGAATTTAAAGAAAAATGGAGGATTTTTATGATACTAAAAATTAGGTTATTTGGAGAAAGGATAAAATAACTTGGCCTAGTGAACCTAGCTTGGGGATGGCTCACTTATGCACTTCTCAGGCCAAATCAGAGCTCAGGTTTTTATTTTCTATCTCAGAGTAAATTTTAAAGTTTTTCAAAAGCAATACATCCAAGAGCTTGCGTAAAAAAAACCATAGCGAATGACTCATAGTGACCCTATAAGACAGAGTAGAACAGCCCCCACAGGGTTTCCAAGGAGCGCCTGGTGGATTAGAACTGCTGACCTTTGGGTTAGCAGCCAAGCTCTTAACCACTACATCACCAGGGTTTCCAAAGCTTGCTTAGTGACCTACAAAATTATCTATTGTTACTGTAGATAGATACAGAGAGAGAGAGATTCCATAGTAGCTCTATAAGCATGATTATGTTCATTTTATAGATAGGAAACTCACCGTCAGTGAGATTAGTACCTTGTCCATTGTCATTCAACTAGCAAGTGGCAAGAAAAATTTAGAGCCAGGTCTGGCCATCTCCAAAGCTCGTGTTCTTTGCAATACCCCATGCCATGGGGAGTGGGGATGGGAAGTCAGAGCACACCTCTACCAATCAGAAGCTTCCCTGGATCCTTAACCGGCAATGGATCTGTCTTGTGTCAGATGATCGTGCGTCTCTTACAGCCTTCTCCCATATGTATTTCACCCTTACTCACTCTGTCAGGTAAATATGAGTTATCTTTCACCCTGCTCCTATTTCCTGAATATCACCATCCTTCCTCAGCAGCTCTTTGAAACTCCAATCACCCATTTATAGCGTTAACACCCCTGCTGGGCATTCAAACTTTCTTGCTATCAGTGGTCACCGCCTGTTCAACTTCTTCAGTGCAACCCACCCCAGCATCTATCTGCAGCTAGCTTGTATAAGGCCAGCCAACCAAACATGCCTCACCACCTCCCACAACACTTACCAAATGCCATTTCATTTCCAGGCTTAGGGCCTAATGCAGAGCTGTATCATTTAAAAGGTCTGGTGACTCTATTTCTGTGTTGTCCGCAGGCAACAAAGTGCTTCCTGAAATAATTCCATAACTTGAGCAACTGGCTCACTATATGATTTGGTTCTCCAACTACAATTTGGCTTTGCCACTACTTGGCAAGTCTACTATTACCTGTCATCGAATTTCCTGGATCATAATCCAAAGTAGATATTCCAAACTTCTCCCCAGTCCTTAAACTGTCAGTTCTCTCACCCAGCTCCTCCCCAACCACTTTGCCTGATTCAGTGTCTCCTGATTCAAGTTGATGTGCTTGTGTTTAATATCTCAAAAATGTTACTATTTCAGCATATACCTGTTCTACATCAATCATTCTCTTCAAAAGGGCTAGGCTTTGGAGCAAACGGACCTGAATTCACATTCCGTATCTACAATTTTACTTGTAGCTACATACTGTTGTTGGGCAAATTTCTTAACTTTTCCAAGGTTTGATTTTCACTTCTCTAAAATGGAAACAAGAAAGCTATAGCAATGAACTTTATGAGATCCAAACACTGTATCTTATGATGGACATGTTTAGGGATTTATTTGGTCCTTTTCCCATCTTCTAGTTATAAAACCACATTCACCTTTGTCTTGAATTAAGTTGATGCTTCCCTATGGGATGGGAAACAAGGCCTGGTGTGGCCAATAAGAGAACCAACTCCCTTGACCACATGGATTGGCTCATGGACATGGACATGGACATGACTCACGTTGGACCAATCAGAGTGTACCTCGTGACTCAACTGATTGACTGGGAAAGAAACTCTTTGTAATCTCTGGAATTCCTTGCTACAAAGACACGTAAACCTGGAGTTGCCAGTGGTTACTTTTGCCACAGAAAAAGGCCTAAGAATGAAGTTAACACTGAAGAAAGTAGAGCTTATAGACATAGAGTACTTCCAGTGTTATAGCATCCAATTCTGGACTTCCTAGTATTGTGAGGCAACATATTCCAGTTTTGTTTAAGTTAGTTTGAGTTGGGTTTCTGTCACATGCAACCAAGATCCAGCAAGTTGGATGCCACATATCATTTAGTGTGTATGTGATGTGGGGCATGACCTTCTCTGCAGACTTGGAGAAAACCCCCTCCCTTCCTTAAAGAACACCTGTCTTTCTACCCATAATCCCCATTCTTCATGCCCTCAAGAATATTAATCCAATACTTATCCCTTTCTTCTCCATTCTGAGTTTCTCTTTGCACTCTGTTTACTTAATTGCTGCTTTCAGTATACCCAATAATAAAGATGCATTATTTACGTTTCTTTAACATTTGTCAGTTTACAAAGCACTTCCATATACAATTAATGTTAGATCAGTCACCATTCCTTAGCTCTTCTTCCTTCAAAACATCTCTCCTCTTTTCTCTCCTATAACTCTGACACAGGCCAATCATTTAGATCATTACAGTCATCCATTCTGCCTTTTAAAAAATATTCCACCTATGAATCTTGCCACCAAGTCAAGCTTCCCAAAATACCATGTTCAGCAAGCCGCTTTTCTACTGAAGAGCCAAAAATATTCCAGGTGGCTTTTCAACTGAAACCCATTCTCTTCTCCCCATCAATCCAAATTGTCCACCAACTGGCCCCGCCTCATTTTTCCTTCCTTATCTTGGAGCCAAATTAAAGTCTAGTCTTTTAGTCAAATCTAAATTCTACTTCTTACTAGCTGTACGACTTTGGTCAATTGATTTCCCTTCTTCAAGACTCTGGTCTCACACTGCTACAACCATATCAATTTCCTAACCATTCTTTACTCATATCACACTCATTTCTTTTTGTTTATTTTTTAAATGTTATTAAGGTATAACTTACATAACACAAAATTCACCTATTTTAAGCATGCAATTCAATGATTTTTAGTTAAAGTTTACCAAATTGTACCACCATCACCATAATCCAGTTTTAGAATATTTTCATCACCCAAGCAAGATTCCTTATGGCCCTTTACAGAAATCCCCATTCCCACCTGCAGCCCTACTTTCTATCTCCAGAGGTTTGCCTTTGCGGACATTTTATACAAGTAGAATCATACAATATGTGGACTTTTGTATCTGGCTTTTTTTACTTAGCACAAAGTACCAGACATTTCTGTCTCCATCCTTTGCACACGTAAGTTCCCCTCCAACACACCTTCTCCCTTTCTTTCTACCTACCCAAATCTTTCATTGTTGTTGTTGTTATCGATGTTTTTGCTTTGAGGGACAGTTGAAGGCATATAACTTTTATAACAGTATTGTAGGCTCATTCAAAATTTCTATCTTCACTACTCTAAATTCTCAGTGGAATCTCTAGACTTGAGTTCATCCTTAGTTGCTCTACATGGTTATTGTATTTTTCTTGTCAAGAAAAATGAAAACTCCTTATGAATAGTGCTAGACACATTTGAGAACAAAATAAATGTTCCTTCAAAAATATAATGAATTGGATATTCCTACTTATACTTCTCTTTACCAAGAACAACCTGAG
The DNA here is from genome assembly GCF_024166365.1 of Elephas maximus indicus. Classification (NCBI taxonomy): domain Eukaryota; kingdom Metazoa; phylum Chordata; class Mammalia; order Proboscidea; family Elephantidae; genus Elephas; species Elephas maximus. The sequence continues at coordinate 145,266,961 of NC_064821.1, forward strand.
CAAAAAGGGAGCCATATACTGGCAGGAGCTCACCTTAAGAGGTAACATGATTCAGCCGCAGGAGGGATGCTCTGGATGCATGGCATCTTGATTTCTATTGATATTATGCCAGAGTAGCTGATCCCTGACTGGAGATGCCCCATTGCTCTCAGAGACCCCTTTCTCTTCCTAACACCGCTTCCCCCATATACTCCAAAATTTCAGGAACTGTCAATTCCTTGAGGATAGGCTCAAAGTCTGCTGATTTATCTTTGCTCCCACCTTAGTGGACAATTACTATCTCATATGTAGGGGGTACTGAATAAATATTTGTCAAATAAGTGAAGGAATGGATGAGGGAATACATGGGTACCTTCAAGAGAGCATGTAGAACCTGGCCACAGCAATCTCAGGAGGCCTCAAGAATCAGAGGTTGGTATTATCTTTAGTTAGGAATTCCAGCTTAAATATTAAAAACGCCAAGTAAAGAGCTGTGCTTATCGCACCTCAATTTATTAGATACACAAATATAAGCGTAAGCATTTACTCATGGAGACATGGGTGGAAAAGTACAGACCTAGATCAAAACCAAGTGAAAAGTAGATCTTCTTACTCCTACAAAATCAAAGCCCCTACCATCCCAGGCTAACTCACTAATGTTTTGGGGCATTGTTTGAATGTCACTTTCTCTGGGAAGAAGTCCTTGACATGCTAAGTTTGGTTCTATTCCTCTTCTCATAACGTTTATCATAATATTTAATCATTCCACAAATATTTCTTGGATACCTACTGTGTGCCAGGCATTGTTCTAAGGGCTTATGATACAGTAGTGAACAACAGCAACAACAAAATCACTATACTCAGGGAACTTACATTCCAGTGTATCACAGGCCATTATACTTTCCTGTTTCACTGTCTATATGCTAAATCCCTGAGGGTCAGAAATCAATCCTGTTATATCTATGATATCAAGACAATGCCTGAAACATAGAGGATAATTAACATGCATATATTGAGTAAATGAATGAATAAGCCACCATTTGTTGAGCATATCATTATCTCATTTAATCTTCATAATTGTCCTAAGAGGAACATGTACATGTGCCCATGTATCAATACCATTTTGTTGTTCTGGTTCAGAGAGATATGTTAACTTGGCCAAGGTCACAAAGTATAAGTAACAGATTTAGAATTTGAATGCATCAGTTTAATCCCAAAGCAATGTTCTTACCTGCTGTACTACCCTGCAAAATGACAATATGGAGAAAGTCATTAGGATGAGGATCCAGCTTAACTGGATCTCCTTGGGCCAGATGAAAATTCCCCATCTTCTCAAAAACATTTGAAGTTAATTTGAAACCACGTAGGCTGAAAAAGTATAAGAGACCAATCACAAAATCAGTAACAAAAGAACATGACTGTTTTCCCCAGAAAATTAAGCAAAGTAGCACCTCAAATACTCATTCACCATTGTGTTTACCTGAACAGGTGTATTTTGCCAAAATGCTCTAGTTTCTCCAGTGCTAAGAATAAAAGTGACAGGAAAGAAAAGAAAAAAAAAAGACAGCTACATTATTTGCCTCAAATTTGAAAATGTTGAAGTGATCCTATATAAACAATATATTTTGATAATTTACAGTCTCATATTGTTTTCTAGCTATTGCATATGTCTAAATCTCATTCCGGAAGCCTCCAAAAACTGCAAGGTCCCCATAGGCATATATTTCTTTTATGCTCCACGGCACCTAACATGACGTTGCACTATAGACTTAACTCAGAGTCTAAGGAATGGAAATAAATTTAGAAAATCTGGCGTAGGGCTGCCTGTTATCCCTGTCAAATTTTTCCTCCAAGCTCTTATCCTGCTAATCCATGTCATTGAGGATGGCGCCAGCTTTTGTGATATTTCCAGATCATTCCAGAAGGCAATATCAGTGGTTATTCGTCTCATCCCATAAGAGGGAGAAAAGTAGATTATGTTTAAAAATGAGCTCTGCTCCATTTAAGGAATTTCTGTTAGAAAATGTGCCTAAATTCACATAAATGGTGGGATGAATCTGTGCCTGTGAGAGACAGAGGAAGAAGGCAAGTGTGTGTGCACACTTGTGGGTGGGTGAGCATCTCTGCGCGGCCCCTCAGCAATGGAGGAGCTCACAGTATGTGCCATGGAAACAGTGGTTACCATGGAAAGAATGTGCTATTGTGAGGAGCTAAAGAAATGCCTATGTAAAATCATCTTACCATGTAACCTTATACTTTCCAGCATTTTAAAAATATGACAGAATTAGAGCTCAGTCCTCTGGGGAGCCCCAGTCCTCTCAGTGATCTTCCAAAACAATCTAGAAATCGAGATGATAAACTGCAGGGCTCTGTGTACCTTGCTAAAGGGCTTGACAAGCAGTTAGGTGGAGAAATTGCCAACATTATTTATCTATGGACTACACTGCACACTACTAAATATTTTCTGTTAAAACCCACAAAGTATTACAAATGAAGAGAAAACATGGATAAAATTAACTTAAAGCGAATGGTTTCCCAACTTGCTGAAATAAGAATTGATGTGTCTCATCTAACTTATCTGTTAATGGGCTTTCTTGATGCCCTCGTGTTACCATAATCTCCAAAGTACTGGACAAACCAGTACATTTGTTTATCTTTATCACTCTTTGCTTACTAAAGAACTTGCTTTTATTAAAGAGATCAATCAACTGCACAGAGTTTAATAGTCTGTGCGGTACATACCAGGTTAAAAAAAAAAAAAGGGTAAAGGGTGACAGCCCTGTTTTGAGAAAGCCCCCAAAGCATTAAACAGGTGGTAAAATAAGTGTTTATATATATGTATATATATAAAATCAAACCCATGTCATCAGCTCATTTCCAACTCATAGCGACACTATAGGACAGAGTAGAATTGTCCCATAAGGTTTCCAAGAAGCACCTGATGAATTCGAACTGCTGATCTTTTGGTTAGCAGCCTGAGCTCATAACCATTGCACCATTATATGTTGCTGTTGTTGTTGTTAGGGGCTGACGGCAGTTCCAACTTACAGCAACTCTATGTCCAACAGAATGAAACAGAGTCCAGTCCAGTGCCATCCTCACGATCATTGCTAAGTTGAGCCCCTTGTTGGAGCCGCTGTGTCAATCCATCTCCTTGAGGGTCTTCCTCTTTTTCAATGACCCTCTGCTTTACCAAGCATGATGTCCTTTTCCAGGAATTGATCCCTCCTAATAACATTTTTTTTTTTTTATAACATGTCCTAAGTATGTGAGAGATAGTCTCGCCATCCTTGCTTCTAAGGAGCATTGTGGTTGTACTTTTTCCAAGACAGATTTATTCGTTCTTCTGGCAGTCCATGGTGTAGTCCATATTCTTTGTCAACACCATGATTCAAATACATCAATTCTTCTTCAGTCTTTCTTATTCTTTGTCTGGCTTTCACATGCATATGAAAACCAAAAAAAAAAAAAAAAAATCCATTGCTGTTGAGTTGCTTCTGACTCATAGTGAACCTATAGGACAGCGTAGAACTACAACTTGAACTTGCATATGAGCAATTGATAGTCTCTTCCACAGTCAGCACCTGGCCTTGTTTTGACTGATAATACTGAGCTTCTCCATCATCTCACCCATAGATAGAGTTGATTTGATTCCTATGTATTCTACCTGGTGGGGTCCACATGTATAGTCACCATTTATGTTGTAGAAAGATATTTGTAATGAATAAGCCATTGGTCTTAAACTTTCTATCATGCAATCTCTGGCATCATTTCTATCAGTAGAAGATCATATTTTCCTACTGCTGATCCTTCTTGTTTCTGACTTTTGCATTTCAATCAAAACCCACAATGCATCTTAATTGCATATTTGATCAATTTCAGGCCATAGAAGAAACATATGTATTTCTTAGAGAGAGAAAGCTTGGTATCAATAACAGTAAGCTAAAACATTTTTAAATGGGAAAGTGGAGGCTTTAAAGCAATCAGGTTCTCTAGTCTGCACTCAATTTTGCCTGGTTACTTTAATAAAGACAAAAATGATGCTAAATGGAGCAACAAAGAGTTCATTCCATGCCTCGTACACGACTCTCCTCACTGATTTTCATGGGGAAGCAGATATTCAAGTCTTAGACCCCGGCCATGGAATCAGGAACCCATCCTTGCTTGAAGACGATGTGGCCTCTGAGGGTCCTGTTTTCAACCTCAGGTATAAGGCACTGTGGAAATGCTGGGGTAGTCCTTACTGTCAGCATCGTGGTGTGCAGGGGACACCCTGTCAGCTTTGTTCCTGAAACTGCTTTCCAACCTCCTCTGAAAAACAACTGTATTCACAATCCCTTAGTGCAAGAAACATAATATCATATTTTATCTAGTCTTCTGGGATTAAAAATATTGATTAAAATTTTCATTAGACGCTTTTCTTAAAAGACATTTTCTTCTAAACCTCCTCTTTCTACTCCATTGCAAGTCAGCTATTTTTCTTGCCAAAATGCAGGAAAGCAATTAGGCTCAAGGGTTTTATAAGCTGCACCAGTTCAGGTCAAATCTATTGAACTTTGCAGAGAAATTCTTATTCACTCACTGTGAAAATTTTGATGGTTTTATCCCCTTGTTTGATAACCACTTAGTTTTGGAAACCTGTGTAACAGGTGTACCACAGGGTTTAAAGAGAGGCCATCCTAATTAAAGTGTTGTGGTGTTAAACAGGGAGGTACTAAACATTTCTTTTAATAACTGCAATTTCAAGCTCAAACACACATTGCAGAGAACTGAAGCTAAAATACCAAGAAAATTTAGCAGAAGCAGTGATGGCTAAGAGTAAAAATATTAAGCTGATCTGCAAAAAGCCTCACAGGTTTTGAGAAGAAAACAGGAGAAAGAGAGGAGCTGATTCTTTATCTTCTATCAGCTGTTCCTGTTGCTGGTGGTTATAGCCCTATTTCACAGAGAACATATGGCCATGTTTATAGCCATCAGGCAGCATTTCACAGAGCGATGACACCATGTGTCCACCAACTAGCCTTCCTGATTGCAGTTAATTAGAGAGGAGGCAGGAGGCACTTTTTAAATAACATTAAGACACAAAGATGCCCAAAGTTCCCAGGCCTGGTTGCAAGACTAAGCAACAGGAGAGACGGATATTAAAATTGTTACAGTCCAAGAGAAGTGAATATCTTACAGAAGTATTTTCCTAAGCAATGAGGTCTAATAATACAACAACAACAAAAACAACCACCACCCAAGAAAAAGGAAGCAATGAACACTAAGAAGGGAGAGCAGCACAATAAATCTTGCAAGGTGTTACTGGGGAAAACTGTGAAAGTAATAAAATACTTGAAAATCCCTAAAGTGCCATTTCATGGGAAAGAATCCAAATCAAAACTACCATAACAACATCTCCAAGAGTCACTTTAAAGTTAGCAAATCTAAGATGTAGTGTATTTGATATAAAATTATATATAAAAAAAAAATTATATAGGGGCCCATTAAATGCCATTGAATATATGCTCCAGTCCAATTTTGTGGTCCAATAATACTGTGCTTTCTTCTTTCCAATCCCAAAATAAAATACAAGGCAATGTATGTCACCAGGTAAATACCTTGTATGATTTAAGGGCCTCAGTTTTCAAAAGCCCCTCTTTTGAATTTTCAAAATTTCCTCCATCAGCCCCTGGAAAAGAGAATTAGCTGCAGAGATTCCAGAGAGAGTGAATTGGGCTCACATCCAAACGAAGCCTTCGTTTAGTAATTCTCTTCCTCCTACAGTTTACAAATGTCCCCTCCAAAGGGGTGGCGCTTTGTGTGTGCGTGTCCGTGTACCATTCCATCTATTACAGACACTTCCTCCCTCAGGCTCTTTTGAAAGTCTGAGAACACGTACATCGGTAATTGTGTCATTTTTTTTCTCTATTTCTCTGCTTTGCTGAAGCTGGACTATAATGACATTAGATAGGTCGCATGATGGCAATTTAATGGCCTGAACTCAATCCACAGGTACATCATTGTGGTCGCCTTGGGATCTGTTCTCATTGCTGTGACATGACAGAAAATACCAGCAGAGTCAGAATGGATGGCCCACTGCAGTGGTGGAGACAGTGTGTCAATGAGAACAGAGGACACTGACCCTGAAACTCTGGAGGTGGCCCAGCAGCTGTGAAGTGACCTTCACCACACCCTCACATTGCCTGCCCCCTGTGCTATTAACATGGAGCACTTTCCTCAATTACATTCATTATTAAGCTTTCCATTGGGCATTGAGGTCACAGGGACAATAGAACACACACACCTGGTCTTCAAGTGGCTTGTTGTTCTTAGGGAAGATACGCAAACATTTAAGTAAACAAACGCACTAAAATACCATAGACACTAGGATAGACTCATGTACATAGTAAAATGGCAACATATAATAGCAGTGGAGCTGAGCTGCCTTTAAAAATCCAATATGGTTGTAAGGGGAGATAGGAGGGATTTAAGGTCTAGAAATTTAAGAATCTAATAGTAAATAGTAAAAGAAAAAAAAAACACTTGGAATATTTTGAAGGATGTGAATAATTAGGTTGACTCTGGACTTCCTCAAAGAACAAATATGAAAATTAAATTTAGAAATTCTCTGAGCACATTGGGAAAAAAAAAAAGTATAAATTCAAAGCATTATACAATTGGATAAGAGCCCTACTGAATATACCCATTTCTTAGCAAGTTCATAGCATGATACTAGAGTTGTTCAGGAAACCACACAATAGTGATAATCTCTTACAGGTTTGTTGGAATAAAAAGAAAAATGTATATAAGAAATTATACATATATATGCACATACAGGAGTCTCTGGGTGAAGCAAATGGTTTAGTGCTTAACTACTAACAAAAAGGTTGGCAGTTCAAACTCACCTGGGAAGAAAAGCCTGGTGATCTGCTTCCAAAAGGTCACAGGCTTAAAAACCCAATGGAGCACAGTTCTACTCAGCAACACATAGGGTTGCCATGAGTCAGAATCAACCCATTGGCAAATGGTTTTTTGGTTTATATACACACACACACATATATGCCTATTTATTTGTTTATTTATATTAAAAGTTTTTGTAGAATCTAGGGTACCATATAAATATTAGTAGATGTTGTTGTGGTTGTATTGTTGTAAATCTTATTATTTTGTGGCTAACTCAAAAACAGAAGTCAGCAAACTATGGATTAAAATGAGCAAAGTTCTGCCCACAGTAGGCCAACTCCACTTAATGTTTGTCCTTGAATTTTGTGCTACAATGGCAGAGTTGAGTTGTGGATAGAATCAGTGTGGCTCCCAAATCCAAAAATATTTACTATCTGGTTCACCAAAAAACATTTGCTGACCCCTGCTCTAAAATCATCACCATGATATCAATTTATCTTCTCCAAAGTGTTTATTGCATAAAACCAGTTGCTGGAAAAGGGGTTCTATGATCAGAAGAAAACAGTACGCACTATATTCCCCTCTTGGAGACATATAATGCACCCAGCATATTAAAGACAGTTCTGTATAAAAGAAGCCTATAGTGATTTGTTTCCAAAATGTTTTTGGTCATTTTTTTCCTCCAAGAACATATATTAACAAATACAGTGATACAGCAGATTGGCCACCCAAGAGCCACTCACAGCCCACTTCCCCTGTGCCAGTTTGTATTATAGAAGTCAGAACATCGCCTACTTCACAGCTCAGCCTCCCTCGTGTCTAACCTTGGCTGTGTGCCACAGTTACAACGATCAAGAGGTAGAATTTCTTGAGGCGGATGTCCTTTCAGAATAAACAAGTAAATCCTGACTATGACAAAGCCACTTTTCTGGTTGCCTTTGTTGTTCCCCTTTCTCGTGGTCAGAATTCAGTGATGCAGCAGTCATCTTGTGACTGACTATAAGGCCAATGAGTGAAGACAAAAATGTAGTTGCTAAGTATAGATGAGCAAAAAGATGGCAAAAGCCTGAGTCCCCAATCACTCACTCAGAGTCTGTACTAGCCCAGAACTGCCTTCTGCTGAACTTGCTACCGCATCAGATAAACACCTCGTATTTATGGTGGTAAGGCAGTAATTCTCTAATATCATTGCTGATGTTAGATGGATCTTGGCTGAAAGTGCAGAACACTAAAAACAAGTTTACCTGTGTTTTTTTGGCTATGCAAAGGCATTCGACTGTGTGAATCATAACAAATTGTAGATTACAATGTGAAGAATCAGAAGTCCAGAACACTTAATTGTGCTCATGCAAAACCTGTACATAGACCAAGAGGCAGTTGTTCAAACAGAACAAGTGGATATCGTGTGGTTTAAAAGCAATTAAGGTATGCGTCCAGGTTATATCCTTTCACTGTACCTATTCAATCTATGTATTGAGAAAATAATCTGAGAAACTGAACTATATGAAGCAGGATGCAGCATCAGGATTCAAGGAAGACTTATTAATAACCTATGATATGCAGACAACACAACCTTTCTTGCTGCAAGTGAAGAGGACTTGAAGCACTTACTGATGAAGACCAAAGACTATCGCCTTCAGTGCGGATTACACCTCAACATAAAACAAAAATCCTTACAACTGGACCAATTAGCAACATTGTGATAAACAAAGATTGAAATTCTGTCAAGAATTTCAATTTACTTGGATCCTTAATCAATGCCTATGGAAGCAGCAGTCAAGAAATCAAATGGCATATTGCATTGGGCAAATCTGCTCCAAAAGACCTCTTCGAGGTGTTAAAAAGTAGTCACTTTGAGGACTAAGGTGCACCTGACCCAAACCATGGTATTTTCAATCACCTCACATGCATGCAAAAGCTGGACAATGAATAAGGAAGACCAAAGGAAAATTGATGACTTTGAATTATGGTGTTGGCAAAGAATATTGAATATACCATGGACTTTCAGAAGAACAAACAAATCTGTTTTGGAAGAAGTCCATCCAGAATGCTCCTTGGAAGCAAAGATAGCGAGGGTTTGTCTCACTTACTTTGGACATGTTATCAGGAGGGACATCATGCTTGGTAAAGGGTCAGCAAAAGAGAGGAGGACCCTCAATGAGATGGATTGACGTAGTGGCTGCGATGATGGGCTAAAGCTTGGCAACAATTGTGAGGATGGCACAGGACCAGGCAGTGTCTCATTCTGTTGTACATATGGAGTTGAACCAGCTTGATAGCACCTAATAATAGACAATAATGTGTATACGAATCACCTGAGATTTGTTAAAATGCCAATTCTGATTCAGTAGATCTGGGCTGGAGCTTGAGTCTCTGCATTTCTAACCAAGTCCCAAAAAATGCAGATGCTGGTCCATGGCTTGCACTTCCAGTAGCAAAGCAATAGAGTTTCCTGTTATATGCAGAGAAACACAATCATAACCGGCAGACCCTCTGAATTTCATCTTCCATGGAACACATTTAGGCAAATTCTGAGGGTCCTCACCATCATGCTCCCTTTTACCATAAACCATTTAAGAGGGGAAGGACTCCACCTGGGACCCCATTCAGGGCGTCTGGACATCCTCCCTGTATCATTTCTCATACAATGGATTTCTTATCACGACCCATAAGGACAGTGTCAAAGCTGCAGGAAACAATCGTGCACAAAGAAGTGAAACTTTTCACAAATGTCACCAATATAGCTACAAATGATAATGAAAAGATTATTTTAATATCATAAAATGGTAGCCTTCTTAAAGACTCACCCAATGTCTTATTTATAGGTAAGGAATCTAAGTAAGTTGAAAGAGGTCAATTGGTTTCCTAAGTCATACTAGGAATGGGAAGGGCAGAGCTGGGTGGGATTAATTGCACCTAAGCGTCCAAGGCTCGGAGGATTCCCTGGGTGGTTCAAAGAGTTAATGCTCTTGGCTGCCAGCTGAAAGGTTGGAGGTTCGAATTCACTCAGACGTACCTCAGAAGAAAACCCTGAGCAATCTACTTCTGAAAAATCAGCCATCGAAAACCCCATGGAGTATAGTTCTACTCTGACACACATGGGGTCACCATGAGTTGGAATCAACTTGATGACAACTACTGACAACTACTAACAACTACAATCTCATCCATTAACTTGTTCATTAGAGATTTATTGAGCACTTATTGTGTGCTAGGCATTGTGCTATGCCCTTATTAAAGAAGAATATACGGCATAGCACTTGTCTTAGGCTGGGTTCTCTAGAGAAGTAAAACCAGTGAAGCTTATAGGCATATATATAGAGAGAGATTTATATCAAGGAAATAGCTCTCACGGTTGTAGAGGCTGGAAAGTCCCAAATCCATGGGTTAGGCTGGAGGCTTCTCCTGACTCACGTAGCTGCAGGGGCTGGTGAACCCAAGATTGTCAGGTGGGACAGAAGGCCTCTTGCTCACAGGCTGTGGAGGCTGATGAATCCCAAGATCAGCTGGTAAGCTGCTACTCAATTCCCGAGAACCAGAGCTTAAATGAACAGGAGCCAGCTGTAGGATCCAGAGCGAGCATAGCTAACAAGCTTTGCCAGAAAGTCCACCTATATTGGATGCAGGCCACATCTCCAAGGAAACTCCCTTCCAACTGATTGATTGGCTATTCATAACAGATCTCATCATGGAGGTGATTACATTAGTACACAGCTCCCAAATTATATCGTAGCTGCCAAACCACTGAGAATTATGGCCCGGCCAAGTTGTCACGCAACCTTAACCAGCACAGGCCTCTACCCTCAACTGATCTAAGTCTTAGTGCATTTTGCTGTCCAGTATTAGCTCCCCCTTTGCACGGAGAAATTTTCAAAAGAAAATATGGACTCCTCAGTAGTAGTTTGCACTTTACATCATATGTGCTTGGTATAGCAATAGGAAATACCAAGGTTACATTTTCGAACTTTTCCTGCCTCCGTGCATTAAGCAACAGCAATGTCGGCCATTTCCTTTCTCATCGTGATTAACCCCAAGCATTAGCAAATCCCCAATCTATTTAGAGATACAGATCTGGGAAGAAGGCTTCCCTGGTTCTTTCTCTCACATATAGTTCCTCTTGACCTAACTGGGGTTTTGGATTTTTTCATCTATCCACATTCAACTGTGGTTTTAACAATGGTGTGTGTGAATATGCTGAAGTATTTCATACATTCTTTATTAATTAAAGAAAAAGTGCTCATCTTAGGGTCGTGAGAGTTATAAGAGAAAATGAAAAGTAGAGGAAATGCAGGAAGGGCTGAAATAGCTGAAACGTTCTAATTTTTTTCTTTTTAATAATTGGTGCTAAAGAATGGAAAGGGGCTTTGGATTTTAAATGCTATCATCGAAAGGAAGAAGTTAACTTTTAAGTGTTTTGACACACAGAGGAAAGGCTCAGGGGTCAGCCGGGAATAACTTTGTCTTGTTCTTGCGTTTGATTGCACATCCACGCCTATGCTCAGGCAGTTGGCTTTTAACATAAGTACTGCTTATGCCTTCTGTGGCTCTCCATGCTCATTTGGTTTGTTAGGATCCTTTAATTAGTCATCGCCCAATTTCACTTTGTGTCTGTATAGTAATCTTGTTTCAAAGCCCAGGTAACTAAGGTCAAGTTTAAAAGGTGATTTCCTCAAAGCCACAAAACCAGGTCACGGCATTCCCTAAAAATGTTCGTTGAAATTTCTAAATCTTTGTTCTTGCCATTGATCTAACACAATTTCTGCAAATGCCCAACCAAGGACTTTTTAATGTGACAGTTACCCACACAGGTAGAAGCTGCGTAGCCAGGAAATCTACATTCTGGATTCTAGTCTCGGTTCCTAAGTCCATACCCTCACTAAGAACACAGACAAATCCCTATGGTCTATGAAACTTAATTTTATCATGGGGAATTTAGGGGATGAATAACCTGTTGCCATCGAGTCGATCCCAACTCATAGCAACCCTGTAGGACACAGTAGAACTGCCCCATAGAGTTTCCAAGGAGTGGCTGGTGGATTCCAGCTGCTGAGCTTTTTGGTTATCAGCCATAGCTCTTAACCACTGTGCTACCAGGGCTCCAATAGAATGAATAATGTCCCCAAAAGATATTTACGTGGAGAACCTGGTTGACACAGTTAAAAGCTCAGCTGCTAACTGAAATGTTTGTGGTTCAAGTCTACCCTGAGGCACCCTGGAAGAAAGGCCTGGTGATCTACTTCTGAAAAATCAAATTGAAAACCCTACAGAGCACAGTTCTACTATGACATACCTGGGGCCATGATGAGTCAGAATCAACTCAATGACAACTTTTCTTTTCCTAAAATATTTATATACTAATCCCAGCAACCTGTGGATACGTTGCCTTACACAGTAAAAGGGACTTTGCTGGTATGATTAAGTTAAGGGTCTTGACGTGGGAAGGTTATCCTGGATTATCTACACGTTGTTTTTGTTGTTGTTAGGTACCATCGAGTCGGTTCCGACTCAGAGACCCTGTATACAACAGAATGAAACACTGCCCGGTCCTGCACCATCCTCATAATCATTGTTATGCTTAAACCTATTGTTGCAGCCACTGTGTCAATCCATCTCGATGAGGCCCATCCTCTTTTTTGCTGACCCTCTATTTTACCAAGCATGATGTCCTTCTCCAGGGACGGATCCCTCCTGACAATATGTTCAAAGTATGTGAGACATAGTCTCACCATCTTTGCTTCTAAGGAGCATTCTGGTTGTACTTTTTCCGAGACAGATCTGTTCATTCTTTTGGCATTCCATGGTACATTCAATATTCTTCTCCAGCACCACAATTCAAAGGCGTCAATTCTTCTTCAGTCTTCCTTATTCATCGTCCAGCTTTCACACGCATAGGAGGCGACTGAAAACACCATGACTTGGGTCAGGTGCACCTTAGTCTTCAAGGTGACATCTTTGCTTTTTAATCCTGTAAAGTGGTCCTTTTCTCCGTTGATTATGATGTTGCTTATTGGGATTATCTGCAGGGGCCCAATGTAATCACAAGGGTCCTTGTAAGAGAAAGGCAGCAGAATCAGAGTCAGAAAAGGGAGGAGATGTATTTATGATGGAAGCAGAAGGTCAGAATCAGAGAGAGATTTGTCAGATTTGAAGATTCTATGTTGCTGGTTTTGAGATGGAAGGAAAGACACAAGCCAAGGAATCCAGGTGGCCTCAACAAACTGGAAAGGGCAAGAAAACACCTTCTCACCTAGAGCTTCTGGAGGTCGTGTGGCCCTGCTGACACTTTGATCTCAGCTCAATGAACCCATTTTGGACTTCTGACTTCCCAAGCTGTAAAATAATAAGTGCGTGCTGATTTTAACCACTAAGCCTCTGGTAATTTGTTAGCAGCAACAGGAAACTAATACAGGATAATAATACTTTCTCTAGTTAACCCCTAGGCTTGATGTACTAAAGGCAAAACTGAGAAAACCCACTTATATGAATGAATTAATGAATAAATCAATATAGTTTGAACTATACAAAGGCATATGGACCAAATCGTGTTTAACAGTAACTCTCTAATGGCAAAAGTCCTGGGATGTCCCCAGTGTCTACCTCAGTGGCTTTCCTACTTCCTATAGAACCAACCAACCTGTCATCAAGCTGATAAGCTACCTCACAGAATTGTGGTCAGAATTAAATAAGCATATGCAGGTAGTTTTCAACTTTTCACTTAGGACAAACTGCATTTATGACTGTTCTTTTTTGGGGGGGACATTTTATCATTTTTTTTTTTTATGTATACTACATACATTATTGCAGTGCTTAATTTATTGTTTTTCTCATTCTCACGCCAACCCCCGAAGAAAAAAAAAAAAAAAACATCAAATTTATAAAGCTACTGATAATAAAAGGCAGTATTAATGAAAGCTAAAAAAAAAAAAGGTATTCAACTTATGTCAGAACCAATACACAACACAGTCATCAGAATGGAACCCTGTCATAAGTAGGAGACTGTCTGTATGTTCAATAACCTTAGAAACAATAACTGGCACATAGTAAGTGTTCAATAAGTATTTATCAATATTACCATTATCCATTTAATGTTTACAGCTCTTTGCAATAGGTGCTATGATTAGATTCATTTTATCAACGAAACAGCTAAGTCAAAATGGTCCAGGTAGTTTTGTATCTGATCTGAGATTAAATTAAGTTAAATGGTTCCTGGAAGCTAGAGCTCATCAAATCTAGTTTGATTTTTTGACTCAAGCTTCCCACAACCAACTGGCTTGGTGACTTTGGGAAATTCCATAACCACTCAGTGTTGCATTGGTAAAATAGGTAAAATGATGTTAGCACCTCACTAGGTGGTGAGGAAGGAGTCCTGGTGGCACCTCGGTTAAGCAGGCAGCTGCTAACTCGAAGGTTGGTGGTTTGAACCTATCCAGTGTTTCCACGGAAGAAAGACTTGGTGATCTGCTTCCATAAAGAAAACCGCCAGGAAAACTCTATGGGGTGGTTCTACTCTGTCATATGAGATCACTGTGGGTTAGAATCAACTCAACAGCACCCAATAACAATAAAAAAAAAGGTGGTGAGGATTTAATAAGATAATTCAGTAAATTCCATATCAATGAGCCTAACACCAGAATGCCCTCAAAGCCTATTAGCTACCATTATAATTATTAGTAAGACCCTAAAGACCAACAGTTACTTATTGCCCTATCTACCTTTTAAAAAATGGACACCAAGTTTTAAATCTCAGTGCTTATCCAGGACATTTTCCTTATATCATGACATTGTCCTATGACACTTCTGAAATAGCAGTCTGATTTGGTCCTGAAAAAACATTTGGCCGTGAGAAGAAGTCCTTGTGTCTTGCTATAAGTGACAATAACTCAACTTCCCTGCAGCTTACTTAGGGTTGGTTTTGATGATAAGCAAAGTATTAACTGGTCAATGAAGAACTAATTGTGGCCAGGAGAGTGCTGCAAACAAGTGACTTTACTGGCCCTGGAGTCTTGAACTTCTGTAGACCTGGTGTACAGAAATGGAAAATTAGTGAGTGACATCATGGTTCTGGAAAACTGGGTGAAAAAGAAAAATCATTCAAGGTTAAGCACAAGGTGAGGACTATCAGTGATAAAGCAGCACAACTTCTGTGGGGGCAAATTGTATCCTCTACACCATTAGTATAAGTCCTGTACTTTCACACAGTGTTTAAAATAATGGTAGGATAACTGATTTTGCATTATCGATTTTGAGCATAGTATATAAGAAATATTACAAGCCTGCTCCCTAGTTGCTTGCCAAAGGAACCTTAAGAAACTAGTAGAAAAAAAATTCTTTTTTTTTTTTTTTTAAGTGCAGTGAAGGCCTTTTATATCCAAGACACTTGTGCCCAAACAATTCACATTGAATTCCTCAGGTTTTGGGCCAAGTTAACTTGTTCATGGGATGTGAGGAGTAGAGAATCTAGGCCAACACAAACCAAATGAAACCCATTGCCCTCGACTGGATCCCAAATCATAGCAACTCTATAGGACAGAGCAGAACTGCCCCATAAGGTTTCCAAGGAGTGGCTGGTGGATTCAAACTGCTGACCTTTTGGTTAGCAGCCAAATGCTTAACCACTGTACCACCAGGTAAACACACACACACACACACTGGCTAAAATAGAGTTCTCTTGTATCTGTGTAACAGATAGTTCTCTGGGCCTACCATTTGACTACTAGCAGAAAAGTTGGTGGTACAAATCCACTCAGAGGCACCTTGGAAGACAGGGCTGGTGATCTGCTTCTGAAAGGTCGCAGCCATTGAAAACTCTATGGAACAGTTCTATTCTGCACACAAGGGGTCACCGTGAGTTGGAATCACCTCAACAGCAACTAACAACAACGGCAACAGCATTCACACAGACCTTTGCTAATTTTCAGAAATGGATACCCAGAGAGCTACCACTTTGAATTAAGAGACCTGAAACAAGTTCCACAAATACCAGTGGATTAAAATATAATACAGAAGGAGGAGAAAGACCTCTCTGGATACCCAAAAATCATGAAAATAAACCCTGGGCTATAAAAGAAGGCAAACAATGGGCCTCGGAAGAAAATCCCTTTCCTTTCCAGTTCCCTATTGGTGAATGGCCCAAAAATGTTTTCATAGGATTGTGAAAAAGCAAGAGAATCTTGTTTCTGACTCTCAGTTACATATATTCTTTTTGACTACAGATACAAGAAGCAGTGGGGAAAATAAAAATATGGCTAGGAACATGCTAAAGATTAATTAAAATGTTGAGACTACAGAGGGCCTGATGCAAATGGAATTTGCAGTTCAGGAAAAAGTAAACATAGGTGGAGGAGAGTAAGAGCATTTGATATCCTTTTTCTAAAGACCAAAAACCAAACCTCTTGCCTCCAAGTCCTTCCTGACTCTGGTGACCCCATGTGCTACAAAGTAAAACTGCTCTATAGGGCTTTCTTGGCTGCAATCTTTCAGAAGCAGATCTCCAGGCCTTTCTCCCCTAGCATCTCTGAGTGTGTTCAAACCATCAACCTTTAGGTTAGCTGTTGAGCACAAACTGTTTGCACTACCCAGGGATCTTAATCTTGTTTCATTATAAACTAAATATGTCAGAAAAAGCTAAGAAATTTTGAGATGCTTCTCTAGCAAAGCATCTTTCTAATAAAATAACAGCAACAACAATAGTTCTAACAATAGCTAATACCTACAAAGTGTGTATCCTAGGTGCTTTAGTCAATCCATGTTTTGTGGGGCACGGAGCTCATACAATTTGGGCTCCCTCTTTGAGAAGAAGAATACGCTATTTCTAGGGCCCCTCATTGGTAGGGTTGACAGGTAAAACACAGGATTCCCAGTGATACATGAATTTCGGAGGAAAAAAACAAATAAGTTTTTTAGTATAGGAACGTTCTGTGCAAAATTTTGGGACATATTTATACTAAAAACTGTATCATTTTAAAATATGCAATTCGAAGTTAACTGAGTGCCTTGTATTTTCATTTGCTAAATCTGGCAACCCTACTTCTAGGGTCTGGGAAGTGGCTGATAGTGTTGGGTTTAGGAAGTCACACATTTAAAAGGATCTGGAACTATTGTAAAGGTTTATACCAAAAAAACCCATTGCTGTCAAGTCGATTCTGACTCAAAGCAACCCTACAGGACAGAGTAGAACTGCCCCATATGGCTTTCGAGGAGTGCCTGGTGAATTCAAACTGCCGACCTTCTGGTTAGCGGTCATAGCTTTTAACCACTATGCCACCAGGGTTTCCATAAAGATTAATAGGGGTGTGCAAAAGGTGAATGAAAGTATGTCATACATCATATGACCTAGAGCAAAAGAAATTAGAATTGTCCTGCTTAAATAAGAGAAGAATAAGGGAACATTTTGACTACTGATTTTATGAATCAAAAATAATATTTAATAATTTAGAGGGCTTTTAACTAGTGCAACCAGGGTTCAATTTTTTAATCCCTTCAATGACTTCCAGCCAAGGATTATTAATCATATTTGTAGCTAATTCAAACCTTAGGCCTCTAACTCAAGTAGGTATGTAAAAAATCTTTTTTTCTTTTATTAATTTCCTTTGTTGTTGTTAGGTGCTGTCTTAGGCTGGGTTCTCTAGAGAAGGCAAACCAGTAAAGCATGTAAATATTTAGAGAGAGAAATTTCTATCAGGGAAATGGCTCACACTGTTGTAGAGGCTGGAATGCATGGGTCAAGATAGAGACTTCTCATGATTCACTCAGTTGCAGAGGCTGGTGAACCCAATATCAGCAGGTCAGAGAGCAGGGCTCTTGTTCACAGGCTGCAAAGACGGACGAATCCCAAGATCAGCAGGCAACACCACAGTTAAGCTGCTAGCTCAAGTCCCAAGAACCAGACAGAGGTCAAAAGAATAGGAGCCACCTTCAGGATTCAGAGCAAGCAAAAACCCATTAGCCTTGCCAGACGTCCACTTATATTCAACGCAGGCCACGCACCCAAGGAAATTTCCTTTCAACTGATTGGCTAATCATAGCAGATCCCATCATGGAGGGGATCACATTATATCATATCTCATCATGGAAGGGATCACAACATCATACAACTGCCTAACCACTGAGAATCATGGCCTAGCAAAGTTGACACACAAACTTGACCGTCACAGGTGCTGTCAACACAGTTCTGACTCATACCTACTGTATGTACAACAGAACAAAACACTGCCCAGTCTTGTGCCAACCTCACAATTTATGCTATGTTTGAGCCCATTGTTGCAGCCACTGTGTCAATCTACTTCATAGAGGGTCTTTCTCTTTTTTGCTGACCCTCTACTTTACCAAAGAGCTTGGCTGCTAACCAAAAGGTCCACAGTTGGAATCTACTTGGAAACTCTATGGGGCAGTTCTACTCTTTCCTACAGGGTCACTATGAGTTGAAATTGATTCAACAGCAAAGGATTTGATTTGTTCTCCTTTACCAACCATTATGTCCTTTTCCAGGGGTCGGTCCCTACTGATAATATGTTCAAAGTACTTGACACATAGTCTTGCCACCCTCACTTCTAAGGAGCATTCTGGCTATACCTCTTCCAATACAGATTTGTTCGTTCTTCTGGCAGTCCATGGTATAGTCAATATTCTTTACTAACACCATAATTCAAATGCATCAATTCTTTGGTTTTCCTTGTTCACTGTCCAGCTTTCAAATGCCTCTGAGGTGATTGAAAACACCATCACTTGAACAAGGACACATTAGTCTTCAAAGTGACGTCTTAGGTTTTTAACACTTTAATGAGGTCTTTTTGCAGAAGATTTACCCAATGCAATACATCTTCTGATTCCTTGACTGCTGCTACAATGGGCATTGACTATAGAGCCAAGAAAATGAAATCCTTGACAGTTTTAATCTTTTGTCTGTATACCATGACGTGATATTAATTTTTTTTACTTTGTGTTGAGACGTAATCCATACTTAAGCTATAGACTTTGATCTTCATCAGTAAGTGCTTCAAGTCCTCTTTACTTTCAGCAAGCAAGTTTGTGTCATCTGCATAGTGCAGGTTGTTAATGAGTCTTCCTCCAGTCTTGATGCCGTGTTCTCTTCACACAGTCCAGCTTCTCGGATTATTTGCTCACCATATAGATTGAATAAGTATGGTGAAAGGAAACAACCCTGATGCACACCTTTATTGATTTTAAACCACACAGTATCCCCTTGTTCCATTCCAAAGATTGCCTGTTGGTCTACATATAAATCCTGCATGAACACAATTAAGCGTTCTAGAATTCCCATCCTTCGCAAAGTTATCCATAATTTGTCATGATCTACACAGTCGAATGCCTTTACATAGTCAAGAAAACATGGGTAAACATCTGTCTGTTATTCTTTGATTTCAGCCAAGAGTCACCTGGTATCAGCAATGATATCCCTTATTCTACATCCTCTTCTGAATTCAGCTTCAAGTCCTGGCAGTTCCCGCTTTTGTATGACCTTCAGCAAAATTTTACTTGTGATATTAAAGATATCACTTAATAATTTCCACATTCTGTTGGATCGTCTTTCTTTGGAATGGGCACAAATAAGGATCTTTTCCAGTTGGTTGGCCAGGCAGCTGTCTTCCAAATTTCTTGGCATAGACAAGTGAGCATTTCTAGCATTGCATCCATTTGTCGAAACATCTTAATTAGTATTCCGTCAACTCCTGGAGCCTTGTTTTTTGCCAAGGCCTTCAGTGCAACCTGGACTTCTTCCTTTAACACCGCTGGTTTTTGCTCATGTGCTACTTCCTGAAATGGTTGAATGTTGACCAGTTCCTTTTGGTACAGTGACTCTGTGTATTCTTTCCATCTTCTTTTGATGCTTCCTCCCTTGCTTGATATTTGTCCATAGAATCCTTCAATATTGCAACTCGTGGCTTGAATTTTTTCTTCTGTTCTTTCAGCTTGAGAAATGCCGAACATGTTCTTCCTTTTTGGTTTTCTAACTTCAAGTCTTTGCCCATTTCATTATAATACTTTACTTGTTTTCTCAAGCCACCCTTGGAAATCTCCTGTTCAGCTCTTTTACTTCATCATTTCTTCCATTCACTTTAGCTACTCACTGTTCAAGAGCAAGTTTCAGAGTCTCTTCTGACATTCATTTTGGCCTTTTCTTTTCTTCCTGTCTTTTTAATGACCCCTTTCTTTCTTCATATATGACGTCTTTGATGTCATCCCACAACTCGTCTGCCCTTCAGTCATTAGTGTTCAATGCATCAAATCTATTCTTTAGATAGTGTCTAAATCAGGTGGCATATACTGAAGGCTGTACTTTGGCCCTCATGGACTCGCTTTAATTTTCTTGAGCTTCAGCTTAAACTTGTATAAGAGCAATTGATGGTCTGCTCCATAGTCATCCCCTGGCCTTGTTCTGGCTGATGGTATTGAGCTTTTTTATAATCTCTTTCCACAGATGAAGTCTATTTGATTCCATCCAGCAAAACCCATGTGTATAGTCACCATTTATGTTGTTCAAAAAAGATATTTCCTATAAATAGGTCGTTGGTAAAGCAAAATCCTATCATAAGATCTCTGGTGTGGTTTCTATCACCAAGGCCACGTTCTCCAACTACTGATCCTTCTTCTTCATTTCCAACTTTCACATGCCAATCACCAGTAATTATCAGTGCACCTTGATTGCACATTTGAGCAATTTTAGACTGCAGAAGTTGGTAAAAATCTTCAATTTCTTCGTCTTTGGCATTAATGGTTGGTGCTTAAATTTAATAATAGTCATATTAACTAGTCTTCCTTTGTAGGCGTATGAATATTATTGTATCACTGACAGCATTGTACTTTAGAATAAATCTTGAAATGTTCTTTTTGACAATGAATGTGATTCCGTTCCTCTTCACTTTGTCGTTTCTAACATAGTAGACTGTGTGATTGTCTGATTCAAAATGGCCAATACCAGTCCATTTCAGCTCACTAAAGCCTGTATCTATCTTCAAACATTCCATTTCATGAAATGGAATACTTGAATTTCTTTTAAGTAGAATGAAATCTGACTCAGAGCCTCAAGCCTCTTGGGCTAATGGGAAATTCTGTATTACTATTACAGAGTCCTTTTTCCTCTCCCAGGTCAATTTATTGTTCTGATGTTTAAGAAAGGCCCTTAAAACCTCTAATTTCCAATTTGTCCCAGTCCCCCTAACATTCCAACTTTCCAAGTCAACAGTGGTCACTGCAAGACTGGTCCTCTTTCCTTCTTTGTCCTACATGGAGAGCAGTAGCAATGATGGAGACCCATTACTTGGGGTCCAGCCTTCTGTGGTGCATATCTCCCCCTGGAACTCTCCCAGAGTGCTGGTCTTGAAACCCAAAGGCCACCTGTCTCATCTATAGACATGGAGATCTCTGAATTTTTTTCTTTCTCAGAGATAATCTCTCTCTTCTTTTTTTCTACCATGAGGCTAAGGGGAGGGTGGGCAGAGCCATCAGAAATATTGGTATCTTAACATTTTTTCCAATGTATACCTTTGATGTTAGGAAACTCACTACTTCTGGGTGCAACCAATTCTACCATTCATCAGCTTGGTTGCTTTTTAAAGCTGAATCTCCCTATCTTTTACCCTTTAGTCTCAGTTTGAAACCTCAGGAGAACTTAGAAAGTCTAATCTGAGAATGGTGAAGAAATTTAATCTGCAGTACTCCATAGTAATATCTGTTGAGAGCACCGTCCTGAAAAGGGTCATGAGGCTCCATCCGGTACTCAGTGGGAACAAGAGCTTTGGTCAATTATTGACAATGAGTAATTGTTGATCCTGGACTAAACCATTTTTTAAATGACACTCCTTCAAATATTTGAAGCCTCTTGAGTGGTCACTTCTCCAGACCAAAGACCACCAACTCCTTCAGGCATTTATCTTATGACCCAAATTCAGGTTTTCTTGCTACATTGTTTTCTTTGTTCTGAACAAAAATCAATATTCCTAACTTCCTGTTAAAGTATATGCTCCAGAAATGAGAGCAAAACCAGGAATCTTTCTATGGGAAATTCTGGTCTGTTAGTCTTTATATCCAAAGATAATCAAACCAAAGAACGTGGGCTGTATTAAAGCAACAAATATTTCTTGATTTGGGTACAATAAAAACCTTGTTGATTTTCTTTTAACTCTCAGATTTAACATGAGCCTCAAGTTCTATGCCTTTAAAGTACCAATCTCTGTCTTCTTTCTACAACCTCTTTCTTCGTTATTGCTGTTGTGTGCTGTGGAGTCAATTCCGACTCATAACAACTCTAGAGGACAGACTAGAACTAACCCATGTGGTTCTGTAGACTGTAATTGTTTCTGGAGCAGATCATCAGGTCTTTTCTCCTGCAGATCCGCTGGGTGGGTTTGAAACCCCAACATTTCAGTCAGCAGTCAAGCACTTAACCATTGTATCACCAGGGCTCCTAGCTAGATTCTAGTAGAAACTAAAAATATGGTTGGAGGAGAGCTTTAAAGGACAGCTTACAGGTTATAGAACATGGGCAAAGATGAGGAATCAAACATGGGAATGGGGCTGGCTTTGTTCTTGAGATGCCTGGGCTCCCACCTGTTCCATCTGCACAAGACAAGGTGGGAACCACTCTGATCTGCTTTGATGATCAGCAAATAAAAGCCCTGAGACATGAGCAAAATCCCAGAAGCATGTTGAAAGATACAGGGACTGAGGAGTATGGTGATAAAGGAAAGCCAGTATTCTGTTGTTGTTAGGTGCCATCGAGTGAGTTCCGACTCATAGCGACCCTATGCACAACAGAACAAAACACTGCCTGGTCCTGCGCCATCCTTACAATTATTATGCTTGAGCTCATTGTTGCAGCCACTGTTTCAATCCACCTCATTGAGGGTCTTCCTCTTTTCCGCTGGCCCTGTACTTTGCCAAACGTGATGTCCTTCTGCAGGGACTGATCCCTCCTGACAACATGTCCAAAGTATGTAAGACGCAGTCTCGCCATCCGTGCTTCGAAGGAGCATTCCGGTTGTACTTCTTCTAAGACAGATTTGTATTCTAGAGACATGGATATATTCATTGGAAACCCACATGGAAAAAAACATTTCAACTAATATGCTACTGGTCTTTGTTTTCAGTTAACAACACTTAAGGGTAGAAGGAGGCCAGATTTGCCAAAAGAACACTGTGGCCTCCCAGTCATCTAGCCAAACACAGAAAGTAAACTTTAGGAGGAAGAGTTTACATTATATAATCAGATATTTTCTTCTTGGCTTATCTAAACTATCACGTGTGGTTTTGTTAAAATAACATAAAATGAGTGTTGTTTTAAGAACAACAACAAAAAAAATATTGCTTGGAAATTCCAGTTAGGCAAATATCTTCACTTTCTAATTTCCTGTGATCTTTTCTGTAAAAGGCAAATTAAATCTATTTAAGGTACACCCTGAATGACTGCTATTCAATTCTGTCGGGGGCTTTTACTCTTGGCTGTGGCTAGAAAAGAAGATTCACAGTAAAGGGGCCTGTGGGGGTGACTGCCATCTACCCCACGTTTTCATAAATGGAGGCAGCCAGGCAAGGAACACAGCTGTCACCATTTCCCAAACACACAGTGAGGTGGGAGCTACTTGAGCAAAGGCCAACGTAACAGGCAAGTTGCCTCACACAGCAGATCTAAAATTTTATTAACAACAATTTGAGCTGCTCAGGCAGGTTCAATGCTTTGTATATACATATACAGATAGATCTATTCACGCATCCTGCATTTTCCCTGGCTGTTCCTGAGATCTAAAAGCTTACCTGTAATATCCCCACCATCCCCTAATATTTGAGATGGTCAGTGATCAACAGAAAATTGAAGCAAACTGGAGAAAATAAAAGCCTCACCTGGACCAGAAATCAGAGAAGGTTTGTTTAATCTGTCTCCCTTGTGCATCTTCATGTTGCAGATTCCAATTGGAGTGGAAATGCCAGGTCGCTCAGAGAGAAGGTTGTCCTTGTAAATGTGTCTTGGCCAATTGGAAATTGGCAGCATCCATGCTCTCTTGAGAGCTTCTTCTTGCCAAGCTTCTAGAACATTTCCCAAGACCTAGTGCATTGGCCAATTGGACAACATTTCACTAAGCACACAAACTTTTCATAGTGCAATCCAGACTTTTCAGAATTCTCAGTTGTTAGCAAAGTAGAAGAAGAAAAAAAAAATTAAGCTCCACTTTTCCCTACTCAGGTTCTTCTGAATGTCACCACATGGTCTTTGTAAAAGAGTGAAAGATAACATAAATTCCCTCATAGGTAAGGCTAATGAAGAGAGACATCTAAATTTAGAGGAAAAACAAAAACACAGATGAGACCTCTTCTAACAGATTAATGAAAAACTCAGTTATGGTCCTTATAAGAGCTTAACCTTTCTTTCAGCCTCGCTTATAATGTCGTTAACTTTATCTAAAGAAAATATATTTATCCTGGACACAAAACAGAAAAGGTCAGGAATGAGATTCCAAAACTTTCGAAGAGAGAGATATATCTCTAAATCACTAGATGAATTCAACCTTTTGGAAAAACATTTTGTATTTATTAAGAACCTTTTTACTGTAGGGAGAATAACTGCCAAATCCTTGGCTGAGGATCAATGATAGGAATTAAGTGAATGCCCACTTCATGAGAACCCTTCTAAAATTATGGTGTTGATTCATGTGTAATTAAAAACACCCTCAGAAAATTTTCTACAGCCTGCAATGGGGGTCATTAAATAAATTAGACTAATTATGATTTTACAAATGCAATTGTAAATTAAATAAAGTATCAAAAACAAATCCAATCACAGCTGTTTGGAAGAGTTTGAAGCTTAAAAACTTCCCATACCACCAAATAATATAATTAAGCAATCACCAAGTGACAACTGAGTGATGATTATAGCTGTCAGAGCAAAAGGGCAGTAGTCTTAAACTCCCAGAGAAGTCATTCACAGACAGATCACAAAAAACCAAAGAGGGTAGCTGTTGCTTAATTTTGTCTGACTTTCTGCTCAGCAATCGCTTTTTGCCAAATGGTGCCTAGACCCAGGGCCAACTTATCCATTAGGCATAGTAGGCACAGGACCTAGAGCCCACGATAGGTTTAGGGAGCTATGAAAATGTTTTAATTTATTTTCAAGTCAGAAGAAAAAGAAGCTTTTAGTTCAAAGACTTTTTCTAATATGTAATACTAAAATATTCATCTTTATATCAAGGCAGTTGTAAAATATTATGTCTACCTTTTTTTTTTCTTTCTTTTACAGAGGCAGAAATGCCTAAGGCCCACAAGAGTCAATTATGTGGCCCTGCTTCTACCCTTCCCATGGGACCACAAAGTGAGTAAATTGCTTTGGTGAGTTCCTGGGGCCAGACCAGATGTAAGAGGAAGGATTGAAGAAAACAGATTGGAGAGGGAAGGGATTTAGGATGAAGTGCCTTTATAGGATCAAGAAGAATGGTAGGGTGATGGTATACGCTACATAAAGTCAAGAGTTCTGGTTTCTTCACCACTGTATGTGTGGTGCCTTACTCATGGCACTTGATATTTGAGAACGTATAAATGATCCTAGGGTAAGGTACAGACAACTGGGCAGAAACAAGAAAGATATGTGTCATGCAGTTCATTACCATACTTCCATAACTCCTAGCACCAGCCTATTGACTCTTCAGTGATATGCTTACTTCTTTTATGTTCATCTCTATCAGTTCTTTCAGCCACTGAGAGTAAATTCCTACTGAGGCAATCTGGGTAATGGCTATTGCATAGACCTAGTCTTAAGTCTTGACTCCTTCACTTACCAACACCATATTTTGCAAAAGTTATCTATTCTCTCTAAACCTCAGTTGCCTCATGACAAAAATGAAATAATATTCACTTCCACAAAGGGCGGTCATGAAGATAAATATTTGCAATTAATTCACTTCTACACGGCTCTTAACTAATTATTGCCAAATTAAAGAGAATGAATGGAAGCCAGACAGTTGCTTGGTGACTCAATCAGTAGTGGGCCCTGAAACATCACTGGAAAAATGAGAGGGAGAGAATATTCTTTCTGGCTGGCAGAAGTTTTGATAAGCTACTTGGGATGAAAGGTAGGAGGACATGGGGAGGAAGTGAGAAAACCAACAGGGCTGCTCAAGTAACTATAGAGTGTCCTCCTTAAAATGCCTTCTGAGGTGGGTGAGTCCTCCTTACTTCAGAGTCCATGTTTTGTGGGGATGCAAGTTTGGGTCCAGAGCTAGGGCAGCAGAAGAGACCCGAGGACTGCCTCCAATACCATATCTCCTTCTCAGGCCTTCCTCCTTGGAGTCCTCAGCCTGGCTTCCATGTAGACACTAACCACAGATTTAAAGGACTCAAAATGGTGACAAATATTTAGCACTTGAGGATAGTCACATGTCTTAGCCCAGACCTGCTGGGAGGTCAAAATACATTTCAAGCTCACCACTTGCCTCTCAGAAGGTAGTTCTGGATAAGTGATAGAATTCTCACTTCCATGCCAGAGATCCAGGCTCAATTCCTGGCCAATGTGCCTCAAGTGCAGCCAGTACCCATCTGTCAGTGGATGCTTGCGTGTTGCTATGATGCTGAAGTTTTCAATGGAGCTTCCAGGCCAAGACAAACTAGGAATAAAGGCCTGATGATCTACTTCTGAAAATCAGCCAGTGAAAACCCTATAGATCACAACCGTCCAATCCCCAACTAATTATGAGGACAGTTCAAGAAAAAGCAACATTTTGTTCAGTTGCACATGGAGTCACCATGAGTCAGGGTGGCTGAACGGCATTTTATTCCTCCTTTTGTTTTTCATTAATTTCATTCAATCACATTAATATATCTGAGCATCTATTATTTAATAGTGTATAAAAGTATGAGTCACTGCTAGGCAGAAAGAGGGATGTTCTGTATTTTTGAGATAGAATTCTCATCCTCTCCCTGGCAAGATATTTAAGACCCTAATCTAAAACCATGCAAGTCATCATTCCACTTCTGTGTCAGTTGCCTAACTCAATCACTCACTCATTTATTTAAAAACATCTATTGAGCACCTACTAAGTGCTGGGCACTGTCTTAGGCTCTAGACATAGAGTACTGAACCAGATAGACATAGTTTCTTACCTTCTATAGGAAGAGGCAGGCAATAACGAATAAATAGGTACATACAAGACAATATCAGATAGTGGTAAGTGCAAGAGAAGGAAAGCCAGGCATGGGGTCAGAGCCACACAGAGCTACTTTACACAAAGCAAGAAGGGCTGGATTTATGGGGCAGAAATTTCTCTAATCAGTACCCTCTTTACTCTTTCCCATCTCTCTCTGCTTTCTTCTCTGATATTCTTTAAAGATTAAAGTTGACCCAATCTTTTAGATCACTCGAGGTAGTCCCATCACTAGTTGTAAGAAGTGCTGGGTTGTATCAGCTTCCAATTTTGGGTAGCAGGGGCAGAATGAGGAGGTTAGTCACGTGTATTCTTGGACTAAGGAGAATGGGACTTGTGAACTTAGGACACAGCTAGAATTGCCTCATAGACAACTAGTACCAGCTTCTCAGTCAATTCCAACTCATGGCAACTCCACATGTGTCAGAGTAATATTGTACTCCAAAAGGTTTCAGTGGCTGATTTTTTGGAAGTAGATTGCCAGGTGTTTCTTCCAAGGTGCCTCTGGGTGGACTCAAACCTTCAACCTTTTGGTTAGCAGTTGAGTGCATTAATCCTTTGCACGACCCAAGGGTCTCTGCCTCATGGAAACTGGGGATAATAAAAAGGTTTGACACTTCAGAGAGGTGGTCCAGCGAGCATCATTGATCCTCCACACCCTTTGTAGCAGCAGTAACAATTCCATGAGGGAAAAAAAAAAAACTTATTTAGAAGAGAAACCAATAATGGTTTGCAGGAATTTCTTTTATCAGTGTTTATTCATCGAAAAGTTAATAATGTTAAAATCTTCAAATATACTATTAAAGTCACTAGACTCTTCTATTATATTCTGAAATATCGAGCAAGTGTTTCTTATCCATTTTCTCAATATCTCAGGGTGAAGAGGATCCAAATATTAAATTTTTATCAGCTTAAGCATAAAATTTTCATTTTAAATTTTTGGTATTTAATTCTACCTATTTAATTTGAAATTTTGCTAGAAACATTCCTAAAATGAAGGGGAATGTGAACCAGTACTCAACGCCAAGGGTTTGTAAATACAGTATGCAGTTGTTTCAACACATTGCAATTACAAATTATCTACTGTATTCAAATTGACATTATTCAATTAAAAAGCTGACTATCAGCTCCCTAGGCTTTATATTCATCATCTAGCCTCATCCTCTATTTAGGCAGGTATTATTCCTATCAATTATAATAAGCAAATGGAATAATGTGATTTGGGGGCCTTGTAAGCCACGTTTTCATTAATTTTAAATTCTGGCTAATGGATGAAATTATAGTAAATTTATTCATTTTAGAAAGTATTCTACAGTTATTCTGTGCCCATTTGAACCCTTTAAATTAAGCCAGTTAAGTCCTAGCTGTATCATTATTTCTGTTATAGACAGATGATTGAATTTATCAATTTATCAATTTAGCCAAATCATACAAGTACTCATTAGACTTAAAATCATACCATTCCCCTCCTTTACTTTTAACCTCTTCATGGCCACCTGCAGGTACTAGTAACAATCATTGCCAAAGTACGGGAGGGAAAATCATGATTCCAATAATATTTTTACTTTAGTAAATTCCTAAGTAACATTTTATTCTCTTGTATATATTTCAGATGTTTCATTGTACATTAATTGGGTTTGTTCTAGTTCTTTTCACAAGGCTCCCCCTGTTAGTCTTCATAATACAGAACGTGTACCTTAGAAGACAATCTTAACATTCCCCTACCAGTCATACACATTACCGAGAATATAAACAGTAACCTCATTTACGTTATCCTTCCTCTGCCTAGGGGTCGCCATGAGTTGGAATTGACTCAATGGCAATGTTTTTGTTTTTGCTTTTTGCCTAGTATAAAATTCCAGAAAACACAGACATGACTCATTAAGCACTAGCAGTTCCTTCAGAATAGGCCAGCTATTTTCCCCAATTCATCTAATTCCATTTGGCCTTCTCCTCCAGCTGTAAGGCTCTTTGAACCCTTTCCCACTTTTACCCACATCCTTACTTTCTGTCATACAGTATCAAGCCTGACTCTCCTCTCTGTCTTTTTTATTTCCCCAGAGCAACTTCTGTCAGATTCCCCAGATTCTACTCTATTCCTCACTTTGGGCTGCTTCCTTATATTTAGGATAATCTCCTACCCTGAGTACCCTCTACCTGCATCTTCAACTAGCTTCTGAAAGCCCACTTCTGCTGGGAGCCTCATTATACTGATTCTGCTTCCAGCTGCCTTCTCCAGGCATCATTCCACGAATGCTGTCCTGGCCAAATCAAAGTGCCGGCACTTTAGGACAAATACGCTGCCTGTTTTCATCTCTTCTAAAACACAGAGCCTGGTGCTAAAAATAATATCTCCCATCAAAATAATAACCCTGAATTCAGTGTCCAAGCCTAGCACCCCACCCATGGTCAGCTCTGCTGAGTCAGCTTCCATTGTTCCTTCAGGTTTTGTTTTGTTTTGTTTCAAGTTTTCTAGAAGTTCTAGGGTCAAAAGCCTCCCAGAAGGTGAAAAGAAAGGAGAGATATTTCTTATAATAAAAGGATAAGAAAAGCCATTGTACACATTGAATGGGTCATTTTGTGCTAGCTGCTGAAGGGCTAACTACTCTTAACATATAGAAATGAAAAGGGGTGATTTAATAAAAGCCCTGAGACTTCATTGGCCTTATCTCTCAAGGCTTTTATTTTCAGAGATATTTTGAAGGGAGTTCACACCATAGTAATGATCCATAATCAGTTTGGTGTTCTAAAAGCTCAAGTTATCCAAAAGTTTTTCTGCTGGCACTTTGTTATTAAGAGGAATAATTACTCCAAATATTTCCAAAATTTCTGTTCATATCATGTCTGTGTACAAAGTCAAAAGTGTTATTTTCCGTGTTTAAAAAACTTATATGTTGAAGCAGGAAGAGTGTTCCCAACCTAATTTTCATTCCACTTACATTCAGGGGGAAAAAAATGGTACCTACATTTTCAGAGGTTGTTTATAGTATTTTGTTTTTATTGAAACATTAGAAAGAGGGAGTTAATTACGCAAGACTCCATTTAGTTTTGATTGCCTTAAAATACAAACTGCTGAGGTTTTATAGGCGCATACTAAATAAAAATACTGCCTAATTCCAGATATGTTGTGACTTATGAACTGCTAGACAAAATTATTGCATCTCCAGGGCAAGAAAGAACCTAAAGGGTAAAACAAGGAAATTAAGCCAGTCAGTCAATAATAAGGATCAAATATAAAAACTTTCATCCTTGAATAAGCCTTTTTTGAAGTTTTACAATACTTGCCCTTTTTTTATTTGTCTGCCTTGGGTCTACATACATCTGGTCAGAGCCTTCCTATACTTCGTTTGTAGTCATTGCCTAATGCAGCTAACATTTGAAGTACATTATTTACCAGGTGTTATGGATGAATTGTGGAGCCCTGGTGGTTCAGTGGTTAAGAGATAGCTGCTGACCAAAAGGTCAGCAGTTCAAATCCTTGGAAAGAAACCCTATGAGGCAGTTCTACTCTGTCCTATAGGGTCGCTATGAGTCGGAATTGATTCAACAGCAACGATTTTGGTATTTTGGGTATGGTCGAATTGTGACCCTCAGAAATTTATGTCAAAGCTCTAACCCCTGGTACTTGTGAACATGACCTTGTTCGGAAATGTGTTCTTTGTAGATGTTATTAGTCAACATAAAGCCATACCAGCATAAAGTGTGTCCTTATCCAATCTGAATGATCTCCTATAAAGGAGAAGAAGGCACACAGAGAGACAGAGGAAAGACAGCCGTCTTACAACAATTCTGCTACAGCTGCAAGCCAGGGAATGTCTGGGGCTACTAGAAATGGGGAAAGATAAGAAATAATCTTCCCCCTAGAGCCTTCAGAGAGAACTTGGTCCTGCTGACACCCTGAATTTGGACCACTAGCCTCCAGAAATGTGAGAAAATAAATTTACGTTCTCATTGTGGTTGTGTGCTGTCAAGTTGAGTTCTCAGACACCACCCAATTTGTGGTACTTTGTTTACAGCAGCCCTAGGAAACTAATACATCAGGTAATGGTAAAATAATTATGTGTTACTTATTTATTTAAACAAAGATCACATACTTAAATGTCTTCAGGAACAAAATGGATGGCCTACTGCATAGCACAGCTGCAAGGGTAGCATTCATTCAATGGTGAACTGGGGGTAAATAAATGGAGCTGGGAAACCCAGTGGCTCTATAGGCAAGTAAGGTAAGTGATATAAGTAAATAAGAAATGGAGGGGGCCTGCCACCAAACTGGGGGCAAACCAAACAGATGGCTATCCGCAGGCTGAATTTTGGGCCACAGGTTATCTGTTTAGGATTCCATTCTAGAAATAAAGACGTATTTGTCTATGGAAAACTGGATATACCTCTTATTTTATTTTTACTATATCTCATATCACTATATTACTATATTTCAATGTCATTTCCATTTGGGGGGACATTTTATATTTTGCTTCTCTTTCAATTAACTGCTTTTAAGGAGAACTTTTAAATTAAAGGGTAATATGGCAGTAGGGTCCATCATATACCAAAAGCAGATGAATCACTACCTATATTGTTTGTAATTACCTCTTTGTTCCCACAGCAACACACAATTTTTTTCATTCAAGTGAAGTTATGATTTACTATAAAAACTTGGTGCTTCTTAATATTTTTCTCCTGTCCATATCTATTCAGTGATTGTCCAATGAAATGTAATTTTGTTCAATAAGTATTGAAGGCATTCTGCTAGGTGGCAATGGCCCTTACCTACAAAGAGTTTAAGGTTTGGAAAAGTACTAGATGTATACATTAAGGATGATAATTAGAAAAAAAAAATATTATGCATGAGCTTTCAAAGCATGTGGTAATGTGTACAAAGAGAAAGAAGAAATTTGAGGACAGGAGAAAAGCACTTAAAATGGCCCTTGAAGATGGGCCAAGATACAGTCATATCAGGAAACAGCTGCTTGGCATCTTGTCACATACAGATATTATATTATACACTGAAGCAAGAAAATCTGTGACCGAATTGAATCATGTAATTTTAATTGGATCACGTGGAACATGCAGAGGTGTAGATGGGAAAAAGAGATCATGAGAAAGCTGGGTTGAGCCTCTTTCCTTACTGGTTTCTCCTTCTCAGCCTCTTTTGCTTTTTCTTCCTCATCTCTTCTATCTCTAAGGAGTGGTGGCCAGGGCTCAATTCTTGGACCTCTTCTATTTTCTATTTGTGCTCACATCCTGTGTGAATTTACCCACCCCTTGGCTTTAAGTACCATCTGTAATTTGATGGGAGCCCTGAGCAGCTCAAAACCACGAGCTATTCCTTGGAAATCCTATGGGACAATTCTACTCTGTCCTATAGGGTCACTATGAGTCGGAATCAACTCAACAGCAATGTGTTTGTTTTGTATATTCAGATGACTCCCAAATTGATTTCTTCAGTGCACACCCTGAATGTCAGACTTGAATATCCACTTGCCTACATCCCATCTATACTTGGAAGTCAGATGTTTTTGTTGTGTGCCATTGAGTTGATTCTGACTCGCAGCAACTCTGCAGGATAGAGTAGAACTGCCCCATAGAGTTTTCTAAGCTGCAATCTTTACAAGAGCAAATCTTTTCTTTCTCTCTCACGGAACTGCTGAGTAAGTTTGAACCACCAACCTTTTGGCTAGCAACTAATTGCTTAACCAATGCACCATCATGACTCCTTAAAAATCTAATAGACATCGCAAAGTTAACAACACTTAAACCAAGTTCCTGAAATTCTCTGCCAAACCTACTCCTCCTCCAGTTTCTTCATACTAGCTGATTTCCTTCCAGATGCTCAGACCAAGAATCTTACAGTCACCCTTGGCTCCTCTTTTTCACAGTTATTATTGACTCTATCTTAAAAATACAGCCAGAATCTGACCTCTTCTCACCACTTTCACTGTTACCAGTCCACACTGAACCACGTTATCTTTTGCCTGGATTTCTTCAATATATTCCTAACAAGTCTTCCTGCTTCTAGTCTTGGCTTCCTGTAGTGAATTGTCAACACCACAATCAGAGTGATGTTGTTAAAATGCAAGTCAGATCATTCAAGTCAGGTCATGCAAGTCAGATCACACTCTCCACTAGTCAAAGCCCCTAAAAAGCCTTCCATATCAGTCACAGGAATGGCCCAAATCCTCACATGGGCCTACAAGCTCTCATTTGCTCTGCTTCAGCCAAGGTGACCTCCTTTCTGCTCCTTGCTGCTCCCACCTTAAGGCTTTTGTACTTAACCAACCACTTTCTTGGAGGCTCTTCCTCTAGATAGCCATGTAGCCTGGTCTCTCACTTTCTCATGTCTTTTCTTACATGCCGTCTTCCCATTGAGGCCTACTCTGGCCACTCTATTCTCAACCTCCCTTTTTGAGGTAAGTTCCAAAAAGGTGGAAGTTTTTGTGTTTTTTTGTTCACTGCTGTATCCCCAGCACCGGGGACTCAATAAATATTTAGGGACCGAATAAAGAGCCTTAAATGATTGCAGACAATCGGAAACTACTAAAGATATTTGAATTAACCTGAGGAAAGAATGATGTGCAGCAAGTCTCTGCCCAAACCTTGCCTTATATTGTATTTCAGGGACAGATACTGAAAAACAAAATGTCAGAAAAAATCGTGTGACCATCACCCACCTCCCACCCGAGGACAATTTCATCTTTGACTCAAATTAGCTTTAGCATTATGGAAAAAAAAAAGAACAATGGAGTAAAAAAAAAGAAAAA
The DNA here is from genome assembly GCF_024166365.1 of Elephas maximus indicus. Classification (NCBI taxonomy): domain Eukaryota; kingdom Metazoa; phylum Chordata; class Mammalia; order Proboscidea; family Elephantidae; genus Elephas; species Elephas maximus. The sequence continues at coordinate 145,300,727 of NC_064821.1, forward strand.
AAAAAGCCTAAGTTAAAATTCTGAATCTGATAATGTCAGTTTCCTCATCTATAAAATAAACCAAACAAAGATAGGGACTATTATTGAAATAAGGAGACCTAGTGATGCAATGATTAAGCACTCAGATACTAGCTGGGTTCACCATTGGGTGTGTTTGAAGTACTAACATTAATTCAGACCTACCCAGCATCTCCACAGGAGAAAAGACCTGGAGATCTGCTCCTGGGAAGATTTCAGCCTTGGAAACCCTACATGGCTATTCTACTCTGTAGTATAAGGTCGCTATGAGTCTGAATCAACTTGACAGGACACAACAACAAATAATTGAAATCATTTTTTATGAGTTATAAGAATTGAATGGCAAAAAAATATATAAAAGATCCAGTACAAAAAAAAAAAAAAAAAAACCAGTGCCGTCGAGTCGATTCTGACTCATAGTGACCCTATAGGACAGCGTAGAACTGTCCCATAGAGTTTCCAAGGAGCACCTAGCAGGTTTGAACTGCCAAGTCTTTGGTTAGCAGCTGTAGCACTTAACCACTACACCACCAGGGTTTCCAAAGATCCAGTAGGTGTTGATAAAATCTTAGGCTCTTAAAAAATAATTAGGAAAGACAGAGCATAGACAGTCTCTGAACTTATCTGCTTGTATTTCCATAGTTCATTTACTAAAACTTTTCCTAACGTTAACGGTTAGAATTATCAACCAACATTTGACTAACTTGCTCAGCAATAAAATATGCTTGCCATACAATTCCTTCTGCTATGTATCTTTAATTTTTCTATGATCCAGGCTTTCAAATTCTGCACCCATCTTCTGACTATTCCACCAACTCCCAATCTTTTTTAGTCCCCTTACAAAAAAAACTATTTTTTAAAAGTACTTTATTGTATTAAAAATGCTTTCAATTTTTATTCTGTAATCTCCTTATCAAAAAAGCTTCTGAAATTAAATTAAAAAACAAAAGAGCTTGGGAATCACCACATTCTACTCCAAATTGCCCACATAATTTCTGTAGTAGGCAGGGTAGACTAATCTAGTGGTTTTCAAACTTTTTGGTCTCTGGATCCCTCTATAGTCTTAAAAATGATTGAGGGCTCCAAAAGAGGTTTTGTTTATGTAGGTTACATCTATCAACATTCACCAAGTTAGAAATTAAAACAGATAAATTTTTCAAACACAAAAGCATGCAAGGACACATTCTATTAGCCATTAGAACAATGACTTCATTGCACGTCCTGTAGCATCTGGAAAACAGCTATACAACCATGGGAGGATGGGAGTGAAAAAGGCAATGACATCTTAGTATTATTATGAAAATAGCTTTCCCCTAACAAGCCCCCTGAAAGAGACTTTGGGACACATAGGGCGTCCTGGACCACATTTTGAGAACCACTGCACTAATCTTTGGTTAGCAAGAAACAGGCACCAAATTCTCAGTGACTTAACACAAGGAAAATTTAGTTTTTCCTCACATAAAAGTCCATGTAGCCTAGGTAGACTTTGTCTATCTTTTAGCTACACCACCTGGAACATGTGCCTTCACCTCAATGAGGCGAGAGAGAGATGAAAGAGGTATCAAACATATTCCTAACTGCCTTAACACAGAAGGGCACATGTCACCTTCACTCACAGTCTACATACCAAAAGTAGTCACATGGCCTCAACCCACTGCAACTGAGGCTGGCAAATTGGAAGTCCACAGCGCTGACCTGTTAAAGCTTCTACCACATATAACGTACAACATACAACTTCCCCACATACAACATTTGGAATAAAAACATTTAAGTTCCATTCAGTCTGCTGGACAGAACCCAGATTCATGGTGGTCAAGCCAGGTAGCAATGAGCAGAGAAGTGGCAGATAAATTCAACACAGAAATAAAGTTCACAAAGGGTGTAAAGAAGTTAATGGATCCAGTTCCAAAATGTCTGATTTAACAAGCACATACTACATATTTGACCCCCACACAACTGTCAGTTTGTCGTACTTGGGGGCTTGTGCATTGCTGTGATGCTGGAAGCTATGCCACTGGTATTAAAAAACCCACAGGGTCACCAATGGTGGACAGCTTTCAGCTGAGTTTTCAGACTAAGACAGACTAGGAAGAAGGACCTGGTGGTCTAGTTCTGAAAAGAATTAGCCAGTAAAAACCTTATGAATAGAAGCGGAACATTGTCTGATATAGTGCTGGAAGATGAGCCCCTCAGGTTGGAAGGCACTCTAAAGACGACTGGGGAAGAGCTGCCTCTTCAAAGTAGAGTTGATCTTAATGATGTGGAGAGAGTCAAGCTTTCGGGACCTTCATTTACTGATGTGGCATGACTCAAAATGAGAAGAAACAGCTGCAAACATCCATTGATAATTGGAACCTGGAATGTACGAAGTATGAATCTAGGAAAATTGGAGATCATCACAAATGAAAGGGAACACATAAACATCGATACCCTAGGCGTTAGTGAGCTGAAATGGACTGCTATTGGTCATTTTGAATTGGACAATCATATGGTCTACTATGCTGGGAATGACAACTTGAAGAGGAATGGCACTGCATTCATCATCAAAAAGGACATTTTAAGATCTATCCTGAAGTACAACACTGTCAGTAATAGAATAAATATCCATACACCTACAAGGAAGACTAGTTAATATGACTATTACTCAAATTAATGTGCCCACCAGTAAAGCCAAAGATGAAGAAATTGAAGATTTTACCAACTTCTGCAGTCTGAAATTGATCGATCATACAATCATGATGCATTGATAATTACTGGTGATTGGAATGCAGAAGTTGGAAGCAAAGAAGAGTCAGTAGTTGGAAAATATGACCTTGGTGATAGAAATGATGCTGGAGATCTCATGACAGAATTTTGCAAGACCAATGACTTCGTCACTGCAAATAACTTTTTTCACCAACATAAATGGCAACTATACACATGGACCCCACCAGATGGAATACACAGGAATCAAATCGACTATATCTGTGAAAAAAGACAATGGAAAAGCTCAATATCATCAGTCAGAACAAGGTGAGGGGGCAAGTGCAGATCAGACCATCAACTGCACATGTGCAAGTTCAAGCAGTAACTGAAGAAAATTAAAACAAGTCCCTGACAGCCAAAGTATGACCATAAGTATATCCCACCTGAATTTAGAGACCACCTCAAGAATCGATTTGACATGTTGAACACTAGTGACTGAAGACCAGACAAGTTGTGGAATGACATCAAGGACATCATATATGAAGAAAGCAAGAGGTCATTAAAAAGACAGGAGAGAAAGAAAAGACCTAAATGGATGTCAGAAGAGACTCTGAAACTTGCTCTTGAACATCAAGTAGCTAAAGCAAAAGGAAGAAATGATGAAATAATAGAACTGAAGATTTCAAAGAGTGGCTTGACAAGACAGAGTAAAGTATTATGTTAACATCTGCAAAGAGCTAGAGACATAAAACCAAAAGGGAAGAACACACTCAGCATTTCTCAAGCTGAAAGAATTAAAAAAAAAATTCAAGCCTCGAGTTGCAATAGTGAAGGATTTTATGGGGAAAATATTAAATGATGCAGGAAGCATCAAAAGGAGATGGAAGGAATACACAAAGTCATTATACCAAAAAGAATCGGTCGATGTTCAACTTTTTCAAAAGGTAGCATATGATCCTGAACTTGGTGGTACTGAAGGCAGAAGTCCTAGATGCACTGAAGGCACTGGCAAAACACAAGGCTCCAGGAATTGACAGAATATCAATTGAAATGTTTCAACAAACAGAAGCAGTCCTGGAAGTGCTCACTCACCTATGCCAAGAAATTTGGAAGACAGCTACCTCACCAACCTACTGGAAGAGATCCATATTTATGCCTATTCCCAAGAAAGGTGATCCAATTGAATGCATAAATTGTCAAACAATATCATTAATATCACATGCAAGGACTTCTAGCCAACATGGTGGTACAGAAAGAAGCACCACGCTGTCCCTCCACAGCAAAGACCCGAAAAAGTAAGTAAAACAGACAAGTGTCATTCCTGGAACCCAAACTGTCAAATAAAGAGGTAAAGAACTCAGCCAAACACCTAATGGAATAAGAAAACTGACAGAGGACAGAGAGTGAAGAGAGATACCTGTAGAGGTTCCCTATCAGCTAACACAGCACAGATCTGCCACCTTGGGCTCCTGTTGGGGATCGGTGGACAAAGAGCATGGGAAAGCAGCTTCAAAGAGATCCCGGCAGGAGACAGAGCACCTGGTAGCCAGTAATACACACTTTCCCACCCCCGTCCTCTCTCTGCTGCTCTACCTCCGAGCTTCCTGACTGGTTGCGGTGACTTGGCGAGCCAGGAAGTGCAGCAACTGTGCTGCTTGGATTCATCCCACCTACATCAGAGATCAATGGACAGGGAGTGGAGGAAAGCAGCCTCATGGTGTTCCCAGCAGGAGACAGAGCCCCTGGTAACGAGAGATATACACTTTCCTAACCCCCACACTCCCACCCCCCTTTGGCCTCCTTTGCTTCACACCAGCTGCAGTCTCTTGGCTGGAAGGCAATTGCTTTGGCCCTGGGCTGCTTGGATTCATCCTGCCCACATGAGCCGGCTCCCTGAGCTGGTATTGTTTCTTTCCGTTTCTTTTCGTTTCTTCCCTGCCCCCCACCACCTCTCCCTCCCTTCTCTCGAACACCTGGCTCCATGTGCCATCTTTGCTCCTTCTTGAAACACTGCAAAGCCCCACTTGACTGGAAAACCAGCCCCCTGCCTGTGACACCACGCTGGTGGGATCTCTGGAGCTTTTCTTTTTTTTTTTTTGGCTCATTTTCTTTTGCTTTGTTCTGTTTTGCTTTATTTGTTTGTTTTCTTTTTCTTTTCATGGCTTGGGAGCCCCTTCTAGCCAGGCTGCACTGCACATTTTAGGAGCCACTCCTGAATCTGTGCAGCTGCGTAGGTGGAATCCCTGGGGGCATTTCTTTCTTTCTTTCTTTTCTCTCTTTTTCCGTTTCTCTCTTTCTTCATTTCTCAGCTTTCATCTCTTTATACTTACCTTCTTTTCCTGTCTCCTGAATACCTGGTGCTCTGTGACATCTATAATCCCTCTAGCCAAGCTATACTGTGCAGCCCGGGAGCCACTTCCCCAGTCTTCACGGCTGTATGGGTGGGACCTCTGGGGGCTTTTCTTTTTTTTTTCCAATTTTTTTCTAGGTTTTTCTTTTTCTTTCTCCCTTTTTGCGTTTCTCCATTTCTCAGTTTCTCATCTCTGCACTCCAATGGCAAGCTCCCTTAGCACTCTTTTTTTTTCCTTATTTTGTTTGTTTTTGGCTCCTGTTTCTCCCATCTCTCTCTCCTCTTTCCCATAACCGTATTAGCTCCCCCCTCCTTTCTGCCTACTTGCAACCTACTCATCAAAATGAAGAAGAAAAACATAAAGTCTCAATAAAAACAAAATCTACAAAACAAAAGAAATCCACAAATAAAAGGAACTCAGTACACAAGAGTAAGAGGAAAAAAGAAAATGTTATCACCATAAAAAAAAGCACTACAAAATGATGGCAATAAACTCACATCTATCAATAATTACACTGAATGTAAATGGCCTAAATGCACCTGTAAAGAGACACAGAGTGACAGAATGGATTAAAAAAAAAAAAAAAAAAAAACAGGATCCATTAATATGCTATCTACAAGAGACACACCTTAGAAAGGAAGATGCAAATTTATCACAAATCAAATGATGGAAAAAATGTATATCAAGCAAATAACTAAAACAAAAAGAGCAGGAGTGGCAACACTAATCTCAGAAAAAATAGACTTTAAAACAAAATCCACCATAAAAGACAAAGAAGGACACTATATAATGATTAAAGGGACAATCCTTCATGAAGCCTTAATCATAATAAACATCTACACTCCCAATGACAGAGCTCCAAAATACGTAAACTCCAACACCACTGAAAACAAAAATTGACAATTCCACAATAACAGTAGGAGACTTCAACACACCACCCTCGGTAAAGGACAGAACATCTAGAAAGAAATTCAACAAAGATACAGAAAAACTAAAGAACACAATCAGCTAACTTGACCTCATAGGCATATATAGAACACTCCACCCAAAGCTGCAAAGTACACATTCTTTTCCAATGCACACTGAATGTTCTCCAGGATAGACTACAGCTTAGGCCATACAGCAACCCTCAACAATATTCAAAATATTGAGATAATACAGAGTATCTTCTCTGACCACAACATCATCAAAGTAGAAATTAACAACAGGAGAGTAAGGAAAAAATATCAACTGTATAGCACTCTGCATAAAAACCACTGGGTAATAGAAGAAATCAAGGATGTAATGAAAAACTTCCTAGAATCAAATGAGAATTAAAACACATCACACAAAACCTTTGGGACATAGCAAAGGCTGTCCTCAGAAGTCAATTTATAACACTAGATGCATACATCAAAAAGAAGAAAGGGACAAAATCAAAATATTAGCTATACAACTTGAACAAATAGAAAGAGAACAGCAAAAGAAGCCCACAGCCACCAGAAGAAAGGGAATAATTAAAATCAGAGCAGAAAGGAATGATAGAGAATAGAGAACAACAGAAAGAATCAACAAAACCAAAAGTTGGTTCTTTGAAAGGATCACCAAAATTGACAAATCACTGGCCAAATTGATAAAAGAAAAACAGGAGAGGATGCAAATAACTCAAATAAATGATATGGGGACATTACAACAGACCTGACTGAAATAAAAAGGATCATAACAGAGTATTATGAAAAACTATGCTCCCACAAATCAGAAAACCTAGAGGAAATGGACTAATTTCTAGAGACACACTACCTATGCAAACTAACAGAAAATGATGTTGAAAATCTGAACAGACCGATAACAAGAGAAGAGATTGAAAAGGTAATTAAAAAAAAAAAAAAAAAACTGCCAACAAAAAAAAGCCCTGGCCCAGATGGCTTCACTGGAGGGTTCTACCAAACATTCAGAGAAGAGTTTACACCAGTGCTACTCCAACTATTTCAGAACATAGAAAAGGAAGTGATACTTTTGAATTCATTCTATAAAGCCAGCATAACCCTGACACCAAAACCGGGGAAAGACACCACAAAAAAAGAAAATTACAGACCCCTATCTCTCAAGAATATAGATACAAAAATTCTCAACAAAATTCCAGCCAATAGATTTCAGCATCATATTAAAAAAATAATATACCACAACCAAGTAGAATTCATATCAGGTGTGCAAGGATGGTTCAACATAAGAAAATCAACCAATATAATCCATCACATAAATAAAAGGAAAGAACACATGATCAACCCAACTGATGCAAAAAGGCATTCAGTAAAGTCCAACACCTATTCCTGATAAAAACTCTCAATAAAATTGGTACAGAAGGGTAATTTCTCAATATAATAAAGGACATCTATGCAAAACCAAAGACCACCATCATTCTTAATGGAGAGAGACTGAAAACATTCCCCTTGAGAACTGGAATAAGACAAGGATGCCCTTTATCACCACTCCTATTTAACATTCTGTCGGAAGTCCTAGTTAGAACAATAAGGCAAGAAAAAGAAAAAAAGGGCATTCAAATTGGTAATGAAAAAGTTAAACTGTCTATATTTGTGGATCTTATGATACTATACATAGAAAACCCAAAGATTCCAAGAGAAAACTACTGGAACTAATAGAAAGATTCAGCAAAGGAGAAGGATACAAGATAAACATACAAAAATCAGTTGGATTCCTACACACCAATGAAGAAAATGATGAAAAGGAAATCAGGAGAACAATACCATTTATATATATATTTTTTAATAGCCCCTAAAAAATAAAATACTTGGGAATAAATCTAACCAGAGATGTAAAGGACCTACACAAAGAAAACTACAAAATACTACTTCAAGAAACCAAGAGATCTACATAACTGGGAAAACATACTATGCTCATGGATAGGTAGATTCAACATTGTGAAAATGACAATTCTATCCAAAGTGATTTACAAATACAATACAATATCTATCGAAATACCAACAACATTCTATAAACAGATGGAAAAACTTATCATTAACTTTATATGGAAAGAGAAGAAGCCCCAGATAAGCAAAACACTGCTGAAGAAGAACAAAGTAGAAGGACTCTCACTACCTGACCTCAGAACAAACTCTACAGCTATGGTAGTCAGAACAGCCTGGTGCTGGTACAATGACAGATACATTGACCAATGGAACAGAACTAAGAACCCAGATGTACATGCATCCGCCTATTGTCACCTGATCTTCAACAAAGGCTCGAAGTCCATCAGATGGTGAAAAGACAGTCTTTTTAACAAATGGTGCTGGCAAAACTGGACGTCCATCTGCAAAAAAATGAAACAGGACACATACCTCACACCATATACAGAAACTAACTCGAAATAGACCAAAGACCTAAACATAAAGCCAAAAACTATGACATTCATAGAAGAAAAAATAGGATCGATGCTAGAGGCCCTAATACACAGTATTAACAGGATACAAACCACAACCATCAACACACAAGCTCCAGAGGATAAGTGAGATAACTGGGATCTTCTAAAAATTAAACACTTATGTTCACCAAAAGACTTCACCAAAAGAGTAAGAAGAGAACTTACAGACTGGGAAAAAAAATTTGGCTATTACAAATCAGACAAAAGTCTAATCTCTAAAATCTACAAGAAAATCCAACACCTCTACAACAAAAAGACAAATAATTCAATTAAAAAATGGGCAAAGGAAATGAACAGACACTTCACCAAAGAAGACATTCAAGTGGCCAACAGACACTTGAGGAAATGCTCAAGATCTCTAGCCTTTAGAGAAACACAAATCAAAACCACAATGAGATACCTTCTCACCCCTTCGTTACTGGCAGGAATCAATAAAACAGGAAATAACAAATGTTGGAGAGGCTTTGGGGAGATCGGAACTCTTATGTAGTGCTGGTGGGAATGCAAAATGATACAAGCATTTTGGAAAACAATACTGTGCATCCTTAGAAAGCTAGAAATAGAAATACATATGATCCTACAATTCCAACCTTAGGAATATATCTTAGAGAAATAAGAGCTGTCACATGAATAGATATATTCACACCTGCGTTCATTGCAGCAGTGTTCACAATAGCAAAACAATAGAAATAATCTAGATGCCCATCAACAGATGAATGGATAAACAAACAATGGTACATGCACACAATGGAGTATTACCCAACGATAAAGAACAAAAATGAATCTGTGAAGCATCTCATAACATGGGTGAATCTGTAGGACATTTGCTGAAAGAAATAAGTCATTCATAAAAGGACAAGTATTGTATGAGGCCACTGCTGCAAAAACTCATGAAAAGATTTACAAACAAAAAGAAACAACCTTTGATGGTTACGAGTGAGGGGAGGCGTGGGGATGGAAAAACACTTAACAGACAATAGACAAGTGGTAATTTTGGTGAAGGGTAAGACGGTACACAATACTGGGCAAGCCAGCACAACCTGAACAATGCAAGGTCATGGTAGCTCCATAAAAAAACAAAAAAAGACACATGCAAATTCCCCGAGGTACTGAATTGCTGGGCTAAGGGCTGTGGGGACCATGGTCTCAGGGAACATCTAGCTCAACTGGCATAACAGAGTTTATAAAGAAAATGTTCTACATTCTACTTTGGTGAGTGGCATCTGGGGTCTTAAAAGCCTGTGAGCAGCCGTGTAGGATAGTCCACTGGTCTCACCTCTTCGGGAACAAGGAAGAATAAGAAAACTAAAGACATAAGGGAAAGATTAGCCCAAAGGACTAATGGACCACATCTACCACGGCCTCCACCAGACTGAGTTCAGTACAACTAGATGGTTCCCAGCTACCACTACTGACTGCTCTGACAGGGATCACAACAGAGGGTCCTGGACAGAGCTGGAGAAAAATATAGAACAAAATTCTAACTCAAACCAGACTTGCTGGCCTGACAGAGACTGGAGAAACTCTGAGAGTATGGCCCCCGGACACCCTTTCAGCTCAGTAATGAGGTCACTCCTGAGGTTCAGCCTTCAGCCAAAGACTGAACAGACCCATGGAACGAAACAAGACTAAAGGAGTACACCAGCCCTGGGGCAGGGACTGGAAGGCAGGAGGGGACAGGAAAGCTGACAAGAGGGAACCCCGGGTTGAGAAGGGAGAGTGCTGACATGTTGCGGGGTTGTTAACCAATGTCACAGAACAATGTGTGTACTAACAGTTTGATGAGAAGGTAGTTTGTTCTGTAAACCTTCATCTAAAATACAATTTAAAAAAGAAAAGAAAAAATATCACACGCAAGGAAAATTTGCTGAAGATCATTCAAAAGCAGCTGCAGCAGTATATCAACAGGGAACTGCCAGAAATTCAAGCTGGATTTAGAAGAAGACGTGGAACCAGGGATATCATTGTTGATGTCAAATGCATTCTAGCTGAAAGCAGAGAATACCAGAAGGATGTTTACCCATGTTTTATTGACTAGGCAAAGGCATTTGACTGTGTGGATCACAATAAATTATAGATAACATTGTGGAGAATGGTAATTCCAGAACACTTAATTGTGCTTGTGAGGAACTTGTACAAAGGCCAAGAGGCAGTCGTTTGAACAGAGTGTGGATACTGCATGGTTTAAAATCAAGGAATATGTGTGTCAGGGTTGTATCCTTTCACCATACTTGTTCAATCTGTACGCTGAGTAAATAATCTGAAAAGCTAGGCTATATGAAGAAGAACGGGACATGAGGATTGGAGGAAGACTCATTAACAACCTGAGTTATGCAGATAACACAACCTTGCTTGCCGAAAGTGAAGAGGACTTGAAACACTTACAGATGAAGATCAAAGAGCATAGCCTTCGGTATGCATTTTACCTCAACATAAAGAAAACAAAAATCCTCACAACTGGACCAATAAGTGTCATCATGATAAATGGAGAAAAGATTGAGGTTGTTAAGGATTTCATTTTACATGCATCCGCAATCAACACTCATGGAAGCAGCAGTCAAGAAATCAAACGATGCATTGCATTGGGCAAATCAGCTGCAAAAGACCTCTTTAAAGTGTTGAAAAGCAAAGATGTCACCTTGAGGACTAAGGTGCACCTGTCCCAAGCCAAGGTGTTTTCAATCATCTCATATGCATGCAAAAGCTGAACAATGAATAAGGAAGACCCAAGAAGAATTGATGCCTTTGAATTGTGGTATTGGTGAAGAATATTGAATATACCCTAGACTGCCGAAAGAACGAACAAATCTGTCTTGGAAGAAGTACAACCAGAATGCTCCTTAGAAGCAAGGATGGCAAGACTATGTCTCACATACTTTGGACAAGTTATCAGGAGGGATCAGTCCCTGGAGAAGACATCATGCCTGGTAAAATAGAGGGTCAGCAAAAATGAGGAAGAGAGGGCGGGGCCAAGATGGCAGACTAGGGGGACGCTACCGCGGATCCCTCTTGCAACAAAGACTCGGAAAAACAAGTGAATCGATCACATACATAACAATCTACGAACTCTGAACAACAAACACAGACTTAGAGACGGAGAACGAACAAATACGGGCAGACAGCGATCGTTTTCAGAACCAGGAGCCAGCGTACCAGCTGATTACCTGGAAAAACTAGTTTCCCAGTGATGGCTCGGAGACAGCAGTCCATATCAAACCACATAAAGAAACAGACCATGACAGCTTCTCGAACCCCCCAAACAAAAGAATCAAAATCTTTCTCAAATGAAGATACAATCCTGGAATTATCAGATACAGAATATAAAAAACTAATTTACAGAATGCTTAAAGATATCACAAATGAAATTAGGATAACTGCAGAAAAAGCCAAGGAACACACTGATAAAACTGTTGAAGAACTCAAAAAGATTATTCAAGAACATAGTGGAAAAATTAATAAGTTGCAAGAATCCATAGAGAGACAGCATGTAGAAATCCAAAAGATTAACAATAAAATTACAGAATTAGACAACGCAATAGGAAGTCAGAGAAGCAGACTCGAGCAATTAGAATGCAGACTGGGACTTCTGGAGGACCAGGGAATCAACACCAACATAGCTGAGAAAAAATCAGATAAAAGAATTAAAAAAAATGAAGAAACCCTAAGAATCATGTGGGACTCTATCAAGAAGGATAACTTGCATGTGATTGGAGTCCCAGAACAGGGAGGGGGGACAGAAAACACAGAGAAAATAGTTGAAGAACTCCTGACACAAAACTTCCCTGACATCATGAAAGACGAAAGGATATCTATCCAAGATGCTCATCGAACCCCATTTAAGATTGATCCAAAAAGAAAAACACCAAGACATATTATCATCAAACTTGCCAAAACCAAAGATAAACAGAAAATTTTAAAAGCAGCCAGGGAGAAAAGAAAGGTTTCCTTCAAGGGAGAATCAATAAGAATAAGTCCAGACTACTCAGCAGAAACCATGCAGGCAAGAAGGGAATGGGACGACATATACAGAGCACTGAAGGAGAAAAACTGCCAGCCAAGGATCATATATCCAGCAAAACTCACTCTGAAATATGAAGGAGAAATTAAGATATTTACAGATAAACACAAGTTTAGAGAATTTGCAAAAACTAAACCAAGACTGCAAGAAATGCTAAAGGAGATTGTTTGGCCGGATGACCAATAATATCAGGTATCAGCACAATACAAGGTCACAAAACAGAACGTCCTGATATCAACGCAACTCAAATAGGGAAAGCACAAAAACAAACAAATTAAGATTAATTCTAAAAAATAAATAAATAAACAAAATAATACACATAACAGGGAATCATGGAAATCAATAGATAAACAATCACAATAATCAAAAAGAGGGACTAAATATAGGAGGCATTGAACTGCCAGATGGAGAGTGATACAAGGCAATATAGAAGGATACAAGTTAGGTTTTTACTTAGAAAAATAGGGGTAAATAATAAGGTAACCACAAAAAGGAATATCAATTCCATAACTGAAGAAAAAAGCCAAGAAAAACGTAACGACTCAACAAACACAAAGTTAAACATTATGAAAATGAGGATCTCACAAGCTACTAAGAAAAACGTCTCAGCACAAAAAAGCATGTGCAAAAATGAAATGGCCAACAACACACATGAAAAGGCATCAAAATGACAGCACTAAAAACTGATTTATCTATAATTACACTGAATGTAAACGGACTAAATGCACCAATAAAGAGACAGAGAGTCACGGACTGGATAAAGAAACACGATCCATCTATATGCTGCCTACAAGAGACACACCTTAGACTTAGAGACACAAACAAACTAAAACTCAAAGGATGGAAAAAAATATATCAAGCAAACAATAAGCAAAAAAGAAGAGGAGTAGCAATATTAATTTCTGACAAAATAGACTTTAGACTTAAATCCACCACAAAGGATAAAGAAGGACACTATATAATGATAAAAGGGACAATTGATCAGGAAGACATAACCATATTAAATATTTATGCACCCAATGACAGGGCTGCAAGATACATAAATCAAATTATAACAGAATTGAAAAGCGAGATAGACACCTCCACATTTATAGTAGGAGACTTCAACACACCACTTTCGGAGTAGGACAGGACATCCAGTAAGAAGCTCAATAGAGACACGGAGGACCTAATTACAACAATCAACCAACTTGACCTCATTGACTTATACAGAACTCTCCACCCAACTGCTGCAAAATATACTTTTTTTTCTAGTACACATGGAACATTCTCTAGAATAGACCACATATTAGGTCATAAAACAAATCTTTGCAGAATCCAAAACATCGAAATATTACAAAGCATCTTCTCAGACCACAAGGCAATGAAACTAGAAATCAATAACAGAAAAACTAGGGAAAAGAAATCAAATACTTGGAAAATGAACAATACCCTCCTGAAAAAAGACTGGGTTATAGAAGACATCAAGGAGGGAATAAGGAAATTCTTAGAAAGCAACGAGAATGAAAATACTTCCTATCAAAACCTCTGGGACACAGCAAAAGCAGTGCTCAGAGGCCAATTTATATTGATAAATGCACACATACAAAAAGAAGAAAGAGCCAAAATCAGAGAACTGTCCCGACAACTTGAACAAATAGAAAGTGAGCAACAAAAGAATCCATCAGGCACCAGAAGAAAACAAATAATAAAAATTAGAACTGAACTAAATGAATTAGAGAACAGAAAAACAATTGAAAGAATTAACAAAGCCAAAAGCTGGTTCTTTGAAAAAATTAACAAAATTGATAAACCATTGGCTAGACTGACTAAAGAAAAACAGGAAAGGAAACAAATAACCCGAATAAGAAACGAGAAGGACCACATCACAACAGAACCAAATGAAATTAAAAGAATCATTTCAGATTACTACGAAAAATTGTACTCTAACAAATTTGAAAACCTAGAAGAAATGGATAAATTCTTGGAACAATACTACCTACCTAAACTAACACATTCAGAAGTAGAACAACTAAATAGACCCATAACAAAAAAAGAGATTGAAACGGTAATCAAAAAACTTCCAACAAAAAAAAGCCCTGGCCCGGACGGCTTCACTGCAGAGTTCTACCAAACCTTCAGAGAAGACTTAACACCACTACTACTGAAGGTATCTCAAAGCATAGAAAAAGACGGAATACTACCCAACTCATTCTATGAAGCTACCATCTCCCTGATACCAAAACCAGGTAAAGACATTACAGAAAAAGAAAATTATAGACCTATATCCCTCATGAACATAGATGTAAAAATCCTCAACAAAATTCTAGCCAATAGAATCCAACCACACATCAAAAAAATAATTCACCCTGATCAAGTGGGATTTATACCAGGTATGCAAGGCTGGTTTAATATCAGAAAAACCATTAATGTAATCCATCACATAAATAAAACAAAAGATAAAAACCACATGATCTTATCAATTGATGCAGAAAAGGCATTTGACAAAGTTCAACACCCATTTATGATAAAAACTCTTGCTAAAATAGGAATTGAAGGAAAATTCCTCAACATAATAAAGGGCATCTATGCAAAGGCAACAGCCAATATCACTCTAAATGGAGAGAACCTGAAAGCATTTCCCTTGAGAACGGGAACCAGACAAGGATGCCCTTTATCACCGCTCTTATTCAACATCGTACTTGAAGTCCTAGCCAGGGCAATTAGGCTAGACAAAGAAATAAAGGGTATCCAGATTGGCAAGGAGGAAGTAAAGCTATCACTATTTGTAGATGACATGATCGTATACATGGAAAACCCTAAGGAATCCTCCAGAAAACTACTGAAACTAGTAGAAGAGTTTGGAAGAGTCTCAGGTTACAAAATAAACATACAAAAATCACTTGGATTCCTCTACATCAACAAAAAGAACACCGAAGAGGAAATAACCAAATCAATACTATTCACAGTAGCCCCCAAGAAGATAAAATACTTAGGAATAAATCTTACCAAGGATGTAAAAGACCTATACAAAGATAACTACAAAGCTCTACTACAAGAAATTCAAAAGGACATACTTAAGTGGAAAAACATACCCTGCTCATGGATAGGAAGACTTAACATAGTAAAAATGTCTATTCTACCAAAAGCCATCTATACATATGACTCACTTCCAATCCAAATTCCAATGTCATATTTTAAGGGGATAGGGAAACAAATCACCAATTTCATATGGAAGGGAAAGAACCCCCGGATAAGCAAAGCATTACTGAAAAAGAAGAAGAAAGTGGGAGGCCTCACTCTACCTGATTTCAGAACCTATTATACAGCTACAGTAGTCAAAACAGCCTGGTACTGGTACAACAACAGGCACATAGACCAATGGAACAGAATTGAGAACCCATATATAAATCCATCCATGTATGAGCAGCTGATATTTGACAAAGGACCAGTGTCAGTCAATTGGGGAAATGATAGTCTTTTTAACAAATGGTGCTGGCATAACTGGATATCCATTTGCAAAAGAATGAAACAGGACCCATACCTCACACCATGCACAAAAACTAACTCCAAGTGTATCAAAGACCTAAACATAAAGACTAAAACGATAAAGATCATGGAAGAAAAAATAGGGACAACCCTAGGAGCCCTAATACAGGGCATAAACAGAATACAAAACATTACCAAAAATGATGAAGAGAAACCAGATAACTGGGAGCTCCTTAAAATCAAACACCTATGCTCATCTGAAGACTTCACCAAAAGAGTAAAAAGACCACCTACAGATTGGGAAAGAATATTCAGCTATGACATCTCAGACCAGTGCCTGATCTCTAAAATCTACATGATTCTGTCAAAACTCAACCACAAAAAGACAAACAACCCAATTAAGAAGTGGGCAAAGGATATGAACACACATTTCACTAAAGAAGATATTCAGGCAGCCAACAGATACATGAGAAAATGCTCCCGATCATTAGCCATTAGAGAAATGCAAATTACAACTACGATGAGATTCCATCTCACACCAACTAGACTGGCATTAATACAAAAAACACAAAACAATAAATGTTGGAGAGGTTGCAGAGAGATTGGAACTCTCATACACTGCTGGTGGGATTGTAAAATGGTACATCCACTTTGGAAATCCATCTGGCATTATCTTAAACAGTTAGAAATAGAACTACCATACAACCCAGAAATCCCACTCCTCGGAATATACCCTAGAGATACAAGAGCCTTCACACAAACAGATATATGCACACCCATGTTTATTGCAGCTCTGTTTACAATAGCAAAAAGCTGGAAGCAACCAAGGTGTCCGTCAACGGATGAATGGGTAAATAAATTGTGGTATAGTCACACAATGGAATACTACGCATCGATAAAGAACAGTGACGAATCTCTGAAACATTTCATAACATGGAGGAATCTGGAAGGCGTTATGCTGAGCGAAATGAGTCAGAGGCAAAAGGACAAATATTGTATAAGACCACTATTATAAGATCTTGAGAAATAGAAAAAACGGAGAAGAACACATACTTTTGTGGTTACAAAGGGGGGAGGGAGGGAGGGAGAGTGTTTTTTATTGATCAATCAGTAGATAAGAACTGCTTTGGGTGAAGGGAAAGACAACACTCAATACAAGGAAGGTCAGCCTAATTGGACTGGACTAAAAGCAAAGAGGTTTCCAGGATAAAATGAATGCTTCAAAGGTCAGCGGAGCAGGGGCTGGGGTCTGGGGAACATGGTTTGAGGGGACTTCTAAGTCAATTGGCAAAATAATTCAATTATGAAAACATTCTGCATCGCACTTTGAAATGTGGCGTCTGGGGTCCTAAATGCCAAGAAGCGGCCATCTAAGATACATCAATTGGTCTCAGCCCACCTGGAGCAAAGGCAAAGGAAGAACACCAAGGTCACACGACAACTAAGAACCCAAGAGACAGAAAGGGCCACATGAACCAGAGACCTACATTATCCTGAGACCAGAAGAACTAGTTGGTGCCCGGCCACAATCGATGTCTGCCCTGTCAGGGAGCACAACAGACAACTCCTGAGGGAGCAGGAGACCAATGGGATACAGACCCCAAATTCTCATAAAAAGACCATACTTAATGGTATGACTGCGACTAGAGGAATCCTGGAGGCAATGCTCCCCAGACCTTCTGATGGCACAGGACAGGAACCATCCCCGAAGACAACTCATCAGACATGAAAGGGACTGGGCAGCGGGGGGGAGAGAGATGCTGATGAAGAGTGAGCTAATTAAATCAGGTGGACACTGGAGAGTGTGTTGGCAACTCTTGACTGGAGGGGGGATGGGAAGATAGAGAGAGAGGGAAGACGGCAAAATTGGCACGAAACGAGAGACTGAAAGGGCTCACTCAATAGGGGAAGAGCAAGTGGGAGAAGGGAGTAAGATGTATGTAAACTTACATGTGACAGACTGATTGGAAGTGTAAATGTTCACTTGAAGCTCAATAAAAGTTAATTAAAAAAAAATGAGGAAGACTGTCAACTAGATGGATCGACACAGTGGCTACAACAATGGGCTGAAGCATAGCAACAACTGTGAGGATGACGCAAGATCAGGCAGTGTTTCGTTCTGTTGTGCATGGGGTTGCTATGTGTTGGAACTGACTCGACAGCACCTAACAACAGTAACAACATATATGAAAGCACGAAGTGCCTGTCAGTTTGTTGTATTGTGATGGCTTGCATGTTGCTGTGATGCTGGAAGCTATCCCACTGGTATTCAAATACCAGCAGGATCATCCATGGTGAACATGTTTCAGATGAGCTTCCAGACTAAGACAGACTAGGCAGAAGGACTCGGCAGTATACTTTTGAAAAAATTAGCCAGTGAAAACCTTATGAATAGCAGTAGAACATTGTCTGATATAGTCCTGGGAGATGAGCCCCTCAGGTTGGAAGGCACTCAAAAGATGACTGGGGAAGAGCTGTCTCCTCAAAGTAGAGTTGACCTTAATGATGTGATGGAGTCAATCTTTTGGGACCATGCTGACGTGGTATGAGTCCAAATGAAAAGAAACAACTGCAAATATCCATGAGTAATCAGAACACGGAATGAACAAAGTATGAATCTAGGAAAATTGGAAGTCATCAAAAATGAAATGGAACACATAAACGTTGATATCCTAGACCTTATTAGGTGAAATGGACTGTTAATGGCCATTTTGAATTGGACAATCATATAGTCTACTACGTTGGGAATGATAAATTGAAGAGGAATGACATTGCATCCATCATCAAGGAGAACATTCAAGATCCATCCTGAAGTACAATGCTGTCGGTGATAGGATAATATCCATACACCTACAATGAAGACCACTTAATACAACTATTATTCAAATGTACTCACCAACTACTAAAGCCAAAGATGAAGAAATTGAAGATTTTTACCAACTTCCATAGTCTGAAATTGATCATGCATGCAGTCAAGATGCACTGATAATTACTGGTGATAGGAATGCGAAAGTTGGAAACAAAGAAGGATTGGTAGTTAGAAAATATGGCCTTAGTGATAGAAATGATGCCAGAGTTCACATGATAGAATTTTGCAACACCACCGACTTCTTCTTTGCAAATACTTTTTTTCAACAACATAAATGGAGACTATACATGTGGACCTCACCAGATGCAATACACAGAAATCAGATCGACTATATCTGTGGGAAGAGATGATGGAAAAACTCAATATCATCAGTCAGAACAAGGCCAGAGGCCAACTGCTAAACAGACCATCAATGGTTGATATGCAAGTTCAGTATGAAAACAAATAAAGTTAGAACAAGCCCACAGGAGCCAAAGTATGACCTTGAGTATATTCCACCTGAATTTAGAGACCATCTCAAGAATAGAATTGACACACTGAACCCTCATGACAGAAGACCAGAGGATTTGTGGAATGACATCAAAGACATCATACATGAAGAAAGCAAGAGGTCATTAAAAAGACAAGAAGGGAGAAAAGACCAAAATGGATGTCAGAAGAAACTCTGAAACTTGCTCTTGAATATCAAGTAGCTAAAGGTAATGGAAGAAATGATGAAATAAAAGAGCTGAAGAGAAGACTTCAAAGGGCAGTTTGAGAAGACAGAGTAAAGTATAATAATGACATGTGAAAAGACTTAGAAAACCAAAAGGGAAGGACGTGCTCAGCATTTCTCAAGCTGAAAGAACAGAGGAAAACATCCAAGCCTCAAGTTGCAATATTGAAGAATTCTATGGGCAAAATATTAAAACAACACAGGAAACATCAGAAAAAGATGCAAAGGAATATACACAGAATTGCTGTACCAAAAAGAATTGGTTGACATTCAACCATTTCAGGAGGTAGCATATGATCAGGAACTGATAGTACTGAAGGAAGAAGTCCAAGCTGCACTGAAGACATTGGTGAAAAACAAGGCTCCAGGAATTGATGGAATACCAACTGAAACGTTTCAACAAATGGATGCAGCAATAGAAGTGCTGAACCATCTATGCCAAGAAATTTGGAAAACAGCTACCTGGCCAAACAACTGTAAGAGATCCATATTTACACCTATTCCAAAGAAAGGTGATCTGACAGAATGCAGAAATTATTGAACAATATCATTAATATCACACAAGTATAATTTTGCTGAAGATCATACATGCCAGAAATTCAAGCTGGATTCAGAACAAGATGTGGAATGAGGGATATCATTGCTGAAGTCAGATGGATTCTGGCTGAAAGAAAAGAATACTAAAAAGATGTTTACCTGGCTTTTATCAAGAATGCAAAGGCATTTGACTGTGTGGATCACAACAAATTAAGGATGACTTTGGGAAAAATGAGAATTCCAGAACACTTAATTGTGCTCATACAGAAACTGTACATAGACCAAGAGGCAGTTGTTCAAACAGAACATGGGGATACTATGTGATTTAAAGTCAGGAAAGGCGTGAGTCACGGTTGTATCATTTCACCATACTTATTCAAACTGTGTGCTGAGCAAATAATCCGAGAAGCTGGACTATACGAAGAATGGAGCATCCAGTTTGGGGGAAAACTCATTAACAACCTGCATTATGCAGATGACACAACCCTGCTTGCTGAATGTGAAGAGGACTTGAAGCACTTACTGATAAAGATCAAAGACTATAGCCTTCACTATGGATTATACCTCAACATAAAGAAAACAAAAATCCTCCCAACTGTAGGAATAAACAACATCATGATAAACAGAGAAAAGATTGAAATTGTCAAGGATTTCATTTTACTTGGATCTACAATCAACAGCCATGGAAGCAGCAGCCAAGAAATCAAAAGACGCATTGTATTGGGCAAATCAGCTGCAAAAGAACTCTTTAAAGTGTTGAAAAGCAAAGACGTCACCTTGAAGACTAAGGTGTGCTTGACCCAATCCACAGTAGTTTCAACCGCCTCGCATGTGAAAGCTGGGCAATGAATAAGGAAGACCGAAGAAGAATTGACACCTTTGAATTATGGTGTTGGCAAAGAATATTGAATATACCATGAACTGGCAAAAGAATGTACAAATCTGTCTTGGAAGAAGTACAACCAGAATGCTCCTTAGAAATGAGGATGGTGAGACTTCATCTCACAGACTTTGGTCGTGTTATCAGGAGGGATTAGTCCCTGGAGAAGGACATCATACTTGGTAAAGAAGAGGGTCAGAGGAAAAGTAAAATCTTCAATGAGATTGATCTACACAGTGGCTGCAACAATGGGCTCAAGCGTTACAAGGATTTTGAGGATAGCACAGGACCAGGGCAGTGTTTTGTTCTGTTGTACATAGAGTCACTATGAGTCAGAATCAATTTGACAACACCTAACAACAACAACAAACATGTGCCAGAGGCTGCATTTTCTGCCTCGTTTAATCCTCACAAAAATGTTACGTGTAGGACACCATTATTACTGCAATTTTTAAGCTTGGAAGAAGTTAAATAACTTTACCAGGGTCATACAGCTAGCACAGGGTAGAGTTGGGATTTGAGCCCAGACCTGCTGACCTCCAGGTAGTACACTTCTGATCACTTGGCCTCAAGATACTGCCTTCATTTTCCTTAAGAAAATCCTTTATAAAGATCTGTTGGGGGTTTCATCAGGTTAACTTTGTCACCCAAACTGGGTAAGGGACATGAGACCTCACTTTCACAATCCTACAGGATCATATTAACTTGAAAAATCAAAACACCACTAAAGGCTGCCTTTGTGAAATCTCCTTCACTATGTTTTTAACCGTTCCTCCTAAAAGGGGAAAAAAACATGGAATACAAAGTGCGTGGAGTGTTGGGTTCTGGACCCCTATCTTCGTGGCTTAAGTCATGCTACCACTCTGCACTGTTTTCCCCAGTTTTATAGATAAAAGTGGCATGGAAAGTGCAGAGACGTGAAATTAGACAGACCTATGCTAGGATCCCAGCTATGTTTTGCAATGAGTAGCCTGGGTGACCCAGTGGTAAAGCACTCGGCTGCTAACCATAAGGTTGGCGGTTCCAGCCCACCAGCCGCTGCGTGGGAGAAAGATGTGGAAACCTGCTTCCGTAAATATTACAGCCTAGAAAACCCTATAGGGAAGTTCTACTCTGTCTATAGGGTCACTGTGAGTTGGAATCAACTCTGAGGCAACAGGTTACTGGTCTCTGTGACCTTGGGCAAGGCACTTCACTTCACCAAGCTACAGCTTCCTTGTCTGTAAAATGAAAACAGTAATGAGATAATTTAAAAATTAAAAGGAGGAAATACATGGGAAACACCCTTGGAGGTCCATGCCCCAGGTACAGTTACAAGTCCCCCAACCTTAACTATTCACACCCTCTACCCCCTCCCTACCTGTACACTTCAAATAGAGCTCCTAAGTTCATGTCTAATACACATACTGCAGGACTCCATTTTAATCTTTTACTCAAATTAAAACATCTGCAATCCCTCACTAGAGCACCCCCCTTGATAAACAGAATAAAACCTATTTATATATAACTGTTATATAGTATTAAAGCTTTGTATTACATAACGTTTTGTTCTTTTGTACTTTTCAAATAAACAGAAACACACATCAAGGCAGTTTTTTTTCTAAGAAGAAAATACATAAAATGTGGATTGGCAGTTTCATTTTGATTTAAGTTGTCTGCTTCCTTCATTTATGCAGCAATTATGGGGGCTACACAATACGACAATTAAACAGAGACAGAATGACATGAGTATTGCACTCTTTTACAGAATTATTTGTATGAGATCAAATTGTCAACAGTAACTCAAAGTATAAATGGGAAGCTTAGGGGGTAGTGAGTCCAAGTCAATGGTGGTGAAACAATATGAGTAGAGGGGGTGACACAATGTGGAGAATGTAATCAACGTTATTAAGTTGTACATGTAGAAATTGATGAATGGGTGTATATTTTCACCAAAATTAAAGTTAAAAAAGAGACAGAATGCCAAGGGGAAGCGGGATGGGTTGACATACTGCTCCTGCCAATGTTAATTGGTACAAAATTTTCTCTAAAGCTTTTTGGTAATATGCAGCAAAAACCTTAAGTGAGTACAGAAAATCTACCCTGAGGAAAGAAAAAAATCAGAAACATGGTTATGGGTTTATGAGCAAACAAATGCAACAAGGGATTATTTAAAGTAGGTAAAATGCTGGTATAAGCCAAATTATACAAAACTGAGGTTAGGATAAACCTCTACTATGGTATTTTATGATATATATGAAGATTTACAATGATAATTTAATTTAGGATTAGTGGGTTGTTTTTTTAATATAATTTAGGAATACATTCAGCTGCAAATAAGAGAAAAACCTGTTCGATGATAGTTTTTACAAAAATGGGTTTGTTTTTCATCTGTAAGAAAAGGCCAGGGGTGAGTGCAGGCTGTGGTTAGTACAGCTGTTTAGAGATGACATCCAAACTTGGGCTCTTTCCAACTGATCACTCTGTCACTGACAACTATTGGCTGTTTATCCTTACGCTCATTGCCTCATAGTAGCAAGATGACTGCTGTGGTTTCACGCATCACATGTTCTCAGGGCCAGGACAGGGAGAAAATGGTATTACCACAAATGTCTCCCTTTGCACCTGTCTCTTTCATCAGGAAGTGAGACATCTTTCCCAGAAGTCCCACATCAGACTTTGCCTTGGGTCTCATGCATCAGAGCTGCTTCTCATGGACACCACATAAGGAGTCCGGGAAGGTGATTTTTGGCTTTTCCACATCCGTAGTGGAGGCAGCAATGGCAGAATAGAGTAGCCAATCAGTAGTACCAAGGGAGTGACTGAAGTGGGGGGGAAGGGACACGTAGCTACATATTACAAGTCTACTGATCTTATTTGAGACGTGAATTTATCAGACGTCAGAGAAAAAGTAATAAAGCAGTCTAGGCAGAAAAAATAATATTAGCAAATAATGATAATAATAAAAACCTATTGCTGTTGAGTCAGTTCTGACTCATAGCAACCCTACAGGACAGAGTAGAACTGCCCCATAGGGTTTCCAAGGCTGTAACCTTTATGGAAGCAAACGGCCTCATCTTTCTCCCAAAGGGTGGCTAACGGGTTCTAACCACTGACCTTTCGGCTAACAGCCCAGTGCTTTAACCACTGTACCGCGGGGGATCCTTAGTGATAATAATGTTGTTGTTGCTGTGTGCCATTGAGTCAATTCTAGCTCATAGCGACCCTATAGGACAGAGTAGAACTGCCCCACAGGGTTTCCAAGGAGCGGCTGATGGATTCGAACTGCTGATCTTTTGGTTAGCAGCCAGTCTCTTAATCACTGCACCACCAGGGCTCCAGTGATAATAATAGCTAACATTAATTGAGAACATATTGTGTGTCAGGAACTGAATTTTCACAATTGATGCAGTAGTACATTAGTTAGGATCAGTTAGGTTATGCTGCGGTAACAAATAACTCCCAAATCTCAGTAACTCCATCTAACAAAAATGTATTCTTCATTCATACAAAGTTACGCTTTAGGTACAAGCCTCTCTGCAGCAGTGTACCAAGCTGTTTTGACCCATTGGCATCTCCTTTTCAGCACATGAAGCCATGGCCACTGAGAGAGAATATGGAGAACCATGCATCTGCCTTCGAACGCTTCCACCCAGACAAGCTCATGCCTAACTGCACAGGGACAGGGACATGCGGTTTGCCCTGTGTGTGTTTAGAATGCAAGAGAACTGGAAATATCAGAGAAGAGGGCTAATGTCTACCACAAGTAGGTTTTAAGCCTATTTAGTAATAAAAGGGAAGATTATACACAATGAAAGGGGAGGTAGAAATAAATGTACATGGACCCAGGGCCCTAAGAGGCCCAGATGTGAGTCAATGAGCAAGCTGGCCATGCATTTATCATTTGGCCATTTTATTCATCTCGCCAAGGTTACCTTGATACCAAGAGAAACCCGCCAGGTCCATGAATTCTCTATGATCTACTTTAACATATTTTCATTACACTTTAAAAATAATAATTTTTTGCCTTTCCATTTTCAAATTCCCTGGAACCTAACAGTCTTCCATGAGGTTTTGAAAATAATTGCCAGCCCAGCCTGCATCACCTCCATCCTCTCCTTTTGTGCTCTGCAGTGAATTTCCTACCCCGGATGTTCTGAAAACTATTGCTTCTCTAGGCTGTCTTTCATCATTGACTATTATTACCTTAAGTATTCTTTTTGCTATTACCCTTTGTCACCAAGCCTGGCTCCCAAGACAGGCCAAGGCTTCCTTCCTTTTCCTATAATTTCCTATTTGTGCTTTTTCCCTGTTAAGAAGCCAGTCCATTTTTTCCCTTTGTCATCTTTTTTTTTTCCCTTTCTCGTATACTTTCAAATGTTATTTTTCCTGCTTGTGATTTTTTTCCTGTTACTAATGGGATCTATTTCCTGGCTTCACCTTTACCAAGCTTGCCTTTACCTGCCTTGCTTCCTTCTCTGCTCCAGTAGTTTTCTATGTATATTTTGTCTGTGGTCCACTTTCCATTTTTATGTCTTTTAAAACATCACCCATGTCTACTTATGTTTCTATCAGAAATTACTATAGCATTAAGACATTAAAATTTCTATCACTTAGCTGTGTCATTTTACTGCCACCCTGTCAGAGACCTTTGGAAATAACAATAAAATGGAAAATTAACCTCATATGTACGGTGGAAAAGAGAGGGAGAAAAGTGACAGGAAGAGAAAATAGAGAACGAACATTAAAGTAAATTAGAAAGGGTCTGCACACAGTGAGCAGAAGAATGGAACCATCAACCAGTGAATTTCTTCAATGCAGATGGTCAATCCAAACCATTCTGGTAGGGGGAAGAAAAGGGAAGAAGAAAGGAAAGACAGAAAGAAGGAAAGAAGTTACAAGAAGTTACCCTATTCTTTTTTCTCCTGACATCCTTTTCTTCTTAAATTATTTGCCTCAATTTATCATCAGGTTTATTCATTTACTCAATAAATATTTACTTACTCATTATTACTTACTATTCATTTACTCGATAAATATTTACAATAAATATAAAGAGTTATAAACATTAAAGGCATAAATGAGACATAATTTCCATTGGCAGAAGCTCAGAAACCCTGGGTTCAGTCTTGGCTCTAGTACATACAGGTTATCTGTGCAATGAGGTTCTGAACTTTATTCAACTGAAATTTCCTAAAATGATTTCTCCCTAGGAAAGCTGTCAGACCTAAGAAGAACTACAGTTCTCAGTGGGTTCCAGGTGCTTCCGTTTGCAGGAAACCAGGGGGCTTGGGCTGGTAGGGCTGGGAGCTGTTCCTAGTCACCACCCTCCTGCAGCCTGGCCAGACCAGCCGTCATACAAGGTATCTCATGGCTCTCCTTTTGAGCATAGAAGGAGGCTCAGTTTCACCCATGTATGTGGCGCTTCTGGAAAGAAAGTGACAGGAGGGACATAGAGGTTTTAGAGCAGCAGCTGCAGTCTATTTGAGATTCGCTAAGACGGAGAACAGTGGGAAGATGAAGATCTTAGCCATGTATTAAGAATATACTTTCCTAGTTTTTGTATGAGAGACTGACTTGATTTGTAAATATTCACTTAAAGCACAATAAATAAATTAAAAAAAAAAAATACCTGTAATCAACTCATGCTGGCAAGCCAGTAACTCTCTGAGGATACAGACGAGGTGCCGCACATGCTCAGACCGGGAATGACAGGGAATAAAAAAAAAAAAAAAAAGAATACGCTTTCCTCTTTGTCATTTTCTTGAGAGCCTTAACAAATGATTAGAAGTATGTGTAATGATTTTTGGTTTCTAGACTATGTTCCTTTGAATGGGACCACATGCGAAATTTGGATTACATGGGGTTCCAGAGTCTATTTGGGTTATCTGTGACCTAAAGTGAGTCACTCACCTCCCTTAGAGACAAATTTCTTATCTGGAGAAACAGAAGATGAGATGACGTGTGGGAACTCTGAAAAGTGATTATTTAATCCATAGATGGTGAGCTCATACATGCTGCTCAGTGGGCAGAGCAGATCTATTCCGCTCACTGTCCAGCCTCCATGTATTTAATAATGATATTTAATAATCTGTGCACCCTACTGCCCGTGTTGTACAGATTATTAAATATTTTTAATATCACTCCTGCCTCCGATTCTTACATATAGTTACCTGAACTAGGTGAATCATATCTAACCTTAGAGTCAAGGATTATGGTGGGGAAAACCATGTAAGTAGAACCTGTTACATAATCATCACAATGAGGCTCATTTCTGGCTACACATCACATAATGGAAATATTCACTAGTGTGGCTATCATCCCTGCAAATTACTTGGATTTCAGGGTTCAGGACAAAAACATCCCACGGGACGGGCCTTGGTTTGAGATAATCAGATGGAGTTAAGGATATGCGCTCCAGTGAATGGTCTTCTAAATCCTTTACTCAAGAACCTCAGTGGTGGAGAAGTGAATCATAATACAAGTGGAACCCCTTATATCCTCCTGGAAGAGGTTTGATAGGTCAATAGGCTGAGAGTTGAACTGAAAGTTACCATATGCCCTTAGCAGTCAAAACCTCCTACTCATGAGTCAACAATAAGCTAAGCAAAAAAAAAAAAAAAAAAAAAAAACAAGCAGCATGGCAAATTTTAGCCTTTCTCACAAAAAAAACAAGAGCGCAGATATATTTCACCCCTGCTCTGAGGCCACCCAGAATGGAAAATTTACCTGCCAGGACCCTTCCCCAAACTGGTCTTTGTCTCTGGTGCTTTCACACTTTGCTCCATGAAGAAACAGCTGAAGTGGTGCCTAAACCGTGCTACACAGGCTGGGTAGCCACTATAGAGAAAAGAGGTGGATTTTTCCCTAAACTGAGGAAAATGTCTTACTTTCAAGTTGACATTAAGCTGCAAATTGTCCTGAGAGGCTGGAACACACGTGCTTCCAGATCCCCACCAGCATGTTAAATGGTCAGCAGAGAACTCTTCTAAGGCACAGTTAACTCCTTCAAGCCCAGAATGGTCTTGGCTGCTTGAAGCAGAGATTTGCAGCCCTTAAAATAGAACCCTGCCTTCCATATATGCCACCATCCTGATTCCCAACCAAGTAAAAAGATTTCAGGAGCTGAGAAACAAACCTTTTTTAGAATGCCCAAGTCAGGGTGGATTACTGCTGCCTGCCCAAGGGAGCAAAACAATTTGCAGCTACAAAAAGCCTTAGGAAATGGGAATTTAACAATAGGAATTTTGGCGTTATCTCCAAGTGTCAAAAATCAGAACAATCAAATTGCTTTAACAATGGCCACAAAGTATCTGGCTGTCATGGATTGAATTGTGTTCCCAAAAAATATCTGTCAACTTAGCTGGGCCCTGAGTCCGGGTATCCTGTGATTTTCCACCGTTTTATTTGATCTCCCTATGTATTGGAAACCCTGGTGGCATAGTAGTTAAGAGCTATGGCTGCTAACCAAAAGACTGGCAGTTTGAATCCACCAGGTGCTCCTTGGAAACTCTATGGGGCAGTTCTACTCTGTCCTATAGGGTCGCTATGAGTCAGAATGGACTCGACGGCAGTGGTTTTTTGGTATGTGTTGCAAATCCTATCACTATGATGAAATAAGGTGGATTAGTATCAGTTATATTGATGAGATCTACAAGATCAGGTAGTGTTTTAAGCCAATCTCTTTGAGATGTTAAAGAGAGAAGTGAGCAGAGAAACAGAGGGACCTCACACCACCAAGAAAGCGGTGCCGGGAGTAGAACACATCTTTTGAACCTGAGGTTCCTGCGCTGAGATGGTCCCAGGTCAAGGGAAGACTGATGAAAAGGACCTTCAGCCAGGGCTGACAGAGACAGAAAGCCTTCCTCTGGAGCCGGTGCCCTGAATTTGGACTTGTAGCCTACTAGACTGTGAGAGAATAAATTTCTCTTTGTTAAAGCCATGCACTTGTGGTATTGCTGTTATAGCAGCAGTAGATGACTAAGACACTGGCCAGGTTCAATTATTCATTTATTCAATTCATTCATTTATTTGACAAATTTTTACTGGGCATCTACTATATGCCAGCCATTCTTTTAAGTTCTTCAGTGAGCATAATAAACAATAATCATAAAAACCAAAAAATCAAACCTGTTGCTTTCGATTCATAGCGACCCTATAGTAACAATAAACACCATAAATACTAAATTTTACACTATGTTAAAAAAAACTTTACATGCTATGGAAGAAAGAAAAAGTAGAACAAGAAAGATAATAGTGATTGTGGTACAGGCTGCACATTAATTCAGTATCAGGTGGTAAGGCTTGGCCTCATTGAGGTTAAATTGTGAAAAGGAAAGAAAGAAGGTGAGATTGGACTCTAATCAACACCTCTCTTCCAAATGTGAAATTTAATTTGAAACTAAGAAGAGGTTCAGGTATATAACAGAGGTATGTAGGTGGTAGGAGCCATGAAAAACTTGATCTGAGATGCCTATACCTAGCAGTGAGGTATTCTCTCTTATATAGCCCTTTGCAGTGGACAATGACTGCTTCCCTAGCATCTATCCACTCTTCCTTTGCTAATCTCCTGGAATTTTGCTTTAATACCCACCCCTCTGCCTTACATCCCACATACTTTGGGGGAAACTGACTCCCCCTCACCCAGGAATGGAATGTGTGACTCAGGTCCAAAGCTAATCAATGTAAACCTATGTCCTGTCTGGTCATTGACACATGAGGGTGCCCTTGACCCAATCAGAGCAATAGAACTGAAGAAGCTATTTGCTAGGAAGTTCTGGAAAAGATAGTTCTCATTTTCTTGCTCTAGTACTACATGCTGATATGAACTGGGTTACTGCTTCAGACATTTTGTTACACCAAAGAAGCCAGGCTGATGACTGTCAGCACAAAGGGATCAGAGTTAAGAAAATCCCAGAGGAACAGACACAGGACCCTATCAAACCATGGCTCCATAATCTTTGGTGACTTAAACGAATGAATGCTCCTCCTTATACAGACCAATAAGAGTAAAATTTTCTGTTACTTGCAGCCCAAAACATCTTTACTAATAAACCAAACAAAGGATGCTGTGGATAGGGGGCCTAACTTGTGACCTCTGATTCAGGTGAAGAAATGTCTTATTCCAGTAATCCTACCCTAAAGCTAGCCTCCCTTTATTAAGGACACAATTTATAGATCAAATCAACATTTTGAGTGAGTCACAGAAAAGCAAGCTTTGAAATCAGTAAAAGAGATAGTTCTAGAAAAGTAAAAATAGTAGAACATATTGGATTAGAAATGAAAGGTGCAGATGTCAAGGTAGACTCAAGAGGATCACCTCTAAGGTAATTTAGGGAAAGGAAGTGATAGGAGCTCTCAGCCTCCATCGTAGTAAATTGTTTCTCGAATCCTTCTTAATGAAAATATTGTGCATTCTCTCTTCTTTTCTGCAATATAGTCAATGGGTTTCCTTGCCCTGTTTTTTTGCTTTTACTTTTTGCGTAGATTTGGTATTTTTGTTTTTAATAAAAGTAGAGGTGTTTCTGAGAATTTATATTGCAACAGCAGGGCTTGAACTTCAGGTCAGCTGAAAGAAAGCGTGTGTGTTGTTTCCATGGAAACCATAGCAGTATAATGTCAGGTACTAACAGACATCAAGAATGAAGGGATAAAATCCCTGCATCATTTTAATAAACACGTCCAACTTACCATTATTTAACCAGACTCTGTGTACATATGCTCTATCTCCTAATAGCCACTCTTCATAAATTTCTTTTGACCACATCTAACCTTTCTAACTTGGTCCTGATTATGCTGCTAAGCAAATAAAGATGAAAAGAATGCCCATCATTAGAGTATTATCAATGCCTTATTATTCTGAAAACTCATTAGACATACATATGCTTTAATTAGAACAAATAGCATGGAAACTCAATAATAAGAGTTAATTTAAACCCCCAGAGACAAATAAGGAAATTAAAAATTGGGGCTCGCATTTTGTCTTTAGTCCCTCATCTTATACTTCAGACCCCATTTTCAGTTATTTGTGGTGGAAAAAAAGAAACTAGATAGTTTTTCATCAAACCCCTTTCTCTACTAATACCTCTCCCCTTGGGTGTATATTTAAGCACTAGCATGTCTGTAGAAGCAAGGAAACTGCCTTCCAGTTTTAGGGGCAGAAAGGGATGTAATGAAATGCTCTTCAGCTCCCCCCACCCCTTTAGGGGAATAGGTGAACAGATCGAACAGGGACAACGTTGTAAAGTAAATGTCTGTCTGTACTTCCCTGTGCCTTACTTTATTCTCTCAACCTTTCTCCAACCAAGTGGTCCTTTCTTTACTGTTTCACCATGGTCTTTCCTCCATATGTATACCAGTAATTAAGAGGGGGGAACCCTGGTGAAGTAGTGGTTAAGTGCTACGGCTGCTAACCAAAAGGTTGGCAGTTCAAATCCACCAGATGCTCCTTGGAAACTCTGTGGGGGCAGTTCTACTCTGTCCTATAGGGCCGCTATGAGTCAGAATCAACTCAAAGGCAATGGAATTAAGATGAAAGAATAAGAGAAGGGGAGAGGGAAAGGAAGAAAGGGAGGGAGAAAGAGGGAGAGAAAGAAAGCAAGAAAATGAGGGAGGGAGGGAAGGGGATAGGCTAGACACACCATCTATCCACTTGAGGGAAGAAAGAGTCAGGGTTTTTCCACTCCATCAAGGACCTGAAAAGAACATTGGTAGGCAGAAATGACTGGTGTGCAGTACTATTCAAAATCCCTTTATCTTTCTTCCAAACTCAGCTTAAGGGAAATTGTGACAAATTCTAAGTAAACTAAAATAATAGTCTGTTAGGACCAGTGAATGGAAGTCAGAGGGCAAAGCCTCTCTGCACCATGGCCTAAGAAGTTATAAATACTAAAGGGAAAACAGTCTTTCTCCACTTCATCACAGGATAACTGCAATAGGAAGTGAGAGACCCCTGCCAACACCAAGGACATCACAAGGCAGCCGTGGCCAGAGGGTTGATGGTCTCAGGATAACCTGTGAGCCACAGATGGAAGCAAAGAGGAGAGGAAGCTACTATACTATGCAGCAGCAAATAAGAAGAAAATATTAGTCACTCAATCCTTATGAGAACTCTCCAGGGATGCCTGAATCAGAAAAGAAGCATGTGTGGAGCTGGGGGCCAGCAAGTCTGTAATTAAGGAATATGAGCCAGAGACAAAGATGTGGGTTCCTTTTTCTTACGTGTATACCCACTGCAACTCTAAAAACTGGAGTATCAGTAGGTCCATCACTAAGTCCAAGGGATAAAAAAGCCTGACAAGTGTAACCTCTCCCACAAGAGGTCAAGTCAAGATGTTAGCAGGGGAATTCCATACTTGATCCAGTCACCAACACCATCACCACCACCATCACGCCACCACTCATTTGGAAATTAATTCTCTGAGATTTTAGGTTCATATGTGGCAAGAAACTATCCAAACAACAGACTAGATCTAAAAGACAACCAGAAATTTTGTGAAATAATCTCACAAATTTAAAGGCGACAATGAGCCTACATTACATGTATTCATCTGATTCTGGATACAATTTTCATATGTAGGCATTAAATATTCTTTGGAGTTTATCACTGTAGTGGCAGTGATACCTGTAATGCCAATTAATAATCTGATTCTTTGGTCTTCAGTAGCATCTGATAATTTGGAATCCACAAATGACCTTCAGATGGGTTTTCCCATCCATGCCACATGGAGGTCTCTCCTACAAAGTCAAAAGGTGACAGCAGCAGAATGTGGTGACCACTAGCCCAGTGGATAATGAGAAAAGGTAGTATTCCAGAAGGCATGTACTAGTGAAGTACATATAGCTGTAATAGCGTAATTCTTAAATGCCAAAACTTCATTAGAGTTAAATATCTCAGTGAGCCCTTTGATTTATCACATTCCCGAGTCTGATCTGCCTCAGACAAAATGCCATGCATTCAGGTATAGGCTTTACTAGTTCAAGGAGAGTTCTATGGGGGAAAAGAATTCAATTTCATTGCCCAAACCCCAGAGAATCTAAATAAAGATTTTAAATTAAGCAGGACGGGACAAGTCTTCTGATCCTAGCTGAGTCTTAGAGAATGGCAAGAGTGGGAGAAAATCAGCTCTTCGAACATGGTTTCTTCAAGTTTGAACAAGAAAATATAGCCTGTACTACTTCTAAAAACCAGCCAATGAAAACTCTGTTAGGTCACAATTGTCTGACCTGCAACCTATACATGGTGCAGGATCAGGACCAGGCAGTTTTTCATTCTGTTGTGCATGGGGTTTCTATGAGTTTGGGGCCAATTCAACGGCAGCTAACAACACAGCAATAATCACAATCCTACACCTAAATCATAGAGTTAAATGCTGAAGATAATTTAGAGAGCACCTCATCCAGGTGTGGTCAAATCTTGCCTAGGGATGTGTTAGATTTGGGCTGCAAAATTTAAAAGGAATAAATGAATCCATTTGAAAAGGCTCACCAGGGGCATGAACTATCAGTTTGCCACAGGCTTGATAGTCTAGCACTCTGCTTACCTCATTCATTCATATTATTACCTGCCCGGCTTTTGAAATTTTTCACTTAGCCTCAGAAAACCAGAACACCGAGACCCAGGCCTATGAAGTAATTTACTCAAGATCACAGAATGTTTGAATTAACAAAGAATGTGATTATGGGGGTAAGAGTGGAGATGGGTGAAAACAGGACTCACCCAATCTCATCCTAGTCCACGGATGACACAGAGCCAACTAGAACTGAGGAGGAAGGTCACAGCCAGGGGAAGAAGCCCTTCTTTTCCATCCCTTTCTATACCATTCCATCTCCAAAGCTCCACAAGCCAACTCACACTTGAAACCTAGAATCTAGGCAGAACCATCCCAGCCTGTCACATCAAGGGTCCAGCAGAAATCTTTTGGGTAACATTAGATTCCACATTTTTTTCTTTTTTACAAAGGAATATTTTCAATTGCAAATTGTGTTTATACCAACTAACTGTAATGCATCTCCATTAACCTCTGAATCCTTCCTTCCAGTTGAAATCAATGGAGGCTTAGCATAATAAGCACAAAGTTAGATTTCCTCAGACAATATTTTTAGCCATGGTCATTATATTTATTTTTACAACTCAGCTTTTATTTTTTCCAAGATAGGAAATATTCTGGATCACATATCATATTATAGATTTTAAACTAAAGATTAAAAGAAAAAAAAAGAAATTTTATCATAAGTACAATTTTAATGGAATTTGCCTTTCTGACCTTTGAAACATGAATCCAAAATTTGACCTATCAGGCTACACTATTATTTGGGACTGTCTACACACTGAAATCAGTTCTCAGACAGCTTTTTCAGAGGGTTCTCCAAGATTAACAAAACCTGAGATTACAAATAAAAAATTACTTCAAGAAATCAAATAATAAGTACCGATGGGGTTAGGACAGAGTCTTCCCTCAGTGGTCAGGTCTATATGCAGGGCAAATGCCATGCAAAGCAGCCTTTCTTTACTATTAACTCAAAGTGTGTGTATGTGTATGTGTGTAAAAGAGAAAGAGGTGGGGCTTTTCAATCTTGAGAAGGGTGTATTTGTGGAATTGGAAGAATAGAAGGGATGAATATGTAATACTGGAGAACAAAACATCCAGATGCTACAAATGTGTGTTCTCAGTTTAACAGTATAAATTCTGCGTGGTTTCGGGCTATATCTGGGCTGTCTCACTTCAGTAATCAGGCTTCCTTCCAAAGGAACAAACCAACTTTATTTTCACTGTTCAACAAAAAGTTTCTAGCAGAAACAATTCCAAAATTAAAACTTAAATGAAAACTGGACCAAGCCAGAAGGAAGTTGTTATTGATTAAATTGTGTCTCCCCAAAATTTGCACTGAAGTCCCTGCCCCCGTACCTGTGGAAGAGATCTTGTTTGGAAATAGGGGTTTACTGTTTGTATATTAAAGAAGTCATAGGAGTATAGGGTGGGTCCTAAATCTAATAACTTCTGAGTTATAAAAGAGCAGATTAGAACCAAAGACACACACAAGGGGAAGAGAGGTGCCATATGAGAACCCAACTACAAGCAAAGGAAGCCAAGGATTTCCTGCAGACACCAGACATGAGAAGAGAGGCCTGCAGAAAGAATCAGTATGGCCAAGATCCTGATTTGTACTTTAGCCTCCATAGCTATGAGAAAATAAAATAGAAGAAATTCCTGTCCTTTAAGGCCACTCACTTGTGGTATTTCTGTTACAGTAGCACTAGGTAACTGTCTTAGTTTATCTAACCCAAAAAAACCCACTGCACTTAGTTATCTAGTGATGCTTTATCAGAAATACCACAAGTGGATGGCTTTAACAAAGAGAAATTTATTCTCTCACCGTCTAATAAACTGTAAGTCCAAATTCAGAGTGTCAGCTCCAGGGAAAGGCTTCCTCTCTCCGTAGGCTCTGGAGAAAGGTCCTTGTCGTCAGTCTTCCCCGTCGAGGATCTTCTCAGCGCAGGGACCCTGGGTCCAAAGAATGCACTATTCTCCTGGCTCTTGTTTCGTGGTGGTATGAGGTCCCCATGTCTCTCTGCTTGCTTCTCTCTTTTGTATCTCAAAAAAGATTGGCTCAAGACACAATCTGATCTTGTGGATTGAGTCCTGCCTCATAAACATAACTGCCAATAATCCCATCTCATCACATCATAAAAATCCAAATAAACCAAACTCGTTGCCGTTGAGTCTATTCCAACTCATATCAGCCCTATAGGACAGAGTAGAACTGCCCCACAGAATTTCCAAGGAGCACCTGATAGATTTGAATTGCTGACCTTTTGGTTAGCAGCTGTAACACTTAACCACTATGCCACCAGGGTTTCCATCACATCATAGAGACAGGATTTACAACACAGAGGAAAATCATATCAGATGACAAAATGGTGGACAATTCACACAATGCTGGGAATCACGGCCTAGCCAAGTTGACGGACGTTTTGGGAAGACACAATTCAATCCATAACAATAACTAAGACAGAAATCCTTAGAAGAAAAACAAAATCAGTGCTAATGAGGTGAAGGCCCTTTTCCATAATTACTCCTACTTCCGAAAGTTTGCTAACACCTTCCATTTCTCAAAACATGGTCCACCTCACCACCACTTTTTTTTGGTTAAGAGTATGCCCTTATTTTCATATTAGCAAAAATGAAAATAACAAGTGAACATTACACTTCTTGAGTCTGCTTGCTGTTAGATGCCATGGAGTTTGCTCTGATTCACAGCGACCTTTCATATAACAGAATGAATTGTTGCCCAGCCCTGCACCACCTTCATGCTCATTGGTATGTTTGAGTCAGTTTAGGGCTTTCCTAATAAGCATCTCTTTAAACAGGTGAAGTAACTTATAAAGGCCATGTTTTCATTTTTTAACAAGTCTATTGCCTAAAGATTCTCATGTCAATACATCATTGAAACCAAATGTAAAATTATTCTGATAAGGGTTTCTCATAATAATGAATCACAACTAAAGAAAGTCCACAAAAAAGGTGTGGTGAGGGGTAGGTAGAAACAACTAACTTGGTTGCCTTTGGGTCTTCTTCAGATATGGGGCCACTACAGAATCAAGCAGGTCATTAAAGGCGATTCCAGGGCTCCAGCTGACTTCAATCCTTGCATTGAGTGCTAGCCTACATTGTGGTAAACACCAAAGAGAAGGCACATATTGGTGATGGCTGCACAACAGGATTAAGCTAATTGATGTCACCGAATTGTACACCTGAAAGATGTTAGGCTGGCAAATATTGTGTTATCTATATTTTTACAACAATAAAAAAAAAGATAAGGAAAAAGAGAGAGAAGGCATGAGTTTGTTTTTAGGGTCTGATCCAGGAGACTTCCAGTATTTTGAATCATGCACCAATTTTATTTGCAGTATGTTGAGTCAGCATCAGGTTCTAGCCAAAACTGTACTGGAAGAGCTCAATCTTACATTGTTGGTTTTAATATTACACATCCTTCTTTTTTCATATTTTCCTTGTAATCCTAAATTCATGGTTTTTCAAGATTTAGGGAATAGTCAGCACAGTGGCTTTGATATCTGTCACATTAGGCTTTAAAGCCTAGTCTAACCACATACTAGCTATGTGACCTTGGGAGTAAAATTTCCTTCTATAAGCTTCAGCTTATGTATCTAAAAAGACGGATGATAATAAAAACTATACTGTCATGAGGTTTAAATCCGTAACAAAGTGGAGGGTGCTATTCCCTCGCAATTTCTCCTTCAAAGATGCCTCTTCTTGTGCTAGTTTTTTAATGTTGATGTTCCCCAAAGTTCAGTTCTCTTCTCCCACTATGCAGACCCATGACTCAGGGATGGTGATTGTAATGCAGCTTTATTTTGGACACTCACTGACCCTTCAGATTTCCTCTGTGGCACTAGTACCTCCCCTGTCCCTGGAAGACTATTCTGCCTGTTCTCTCATTACTCATAGGTAATGAAAAGTCCCAAAGTCACTTAAACAGAAAAACTCAGTAATATCTGCAATTAAAATGTCCAATTCTGTGTACTATTCAATCTTCCAAATTCATTTTAAAAAAGCCACTGCCATCACATTGACTCTTACTCATAGCGACCCTATAGGACTGAGTAGAACTGCCCCCGTAGGGTTTCCAAGGCTGTAATCTTTATGGAAGCAAACTGCCACATCTTTCTCCCATGGAGCGGCCGATGGGTTCCAACTGCCAACCTTTCAATTAGCAGCTGAGCACTTTAACAACTGCACCACCGGGGCCCCTAAATTCAATTTAGAGTTGTGGTTTCTCTCCTCTCTTAGCTGATACTTGGTGTAGTTGTGAAGCAACAGGAGGCTGTAATGAGTTGACAACTGTTCTCAAAAAAATATTTTCAAACCGTAACCTTGGTACCTGTAAATGTGACCATATTTAAAAACAGGGTATTTCCATAACTCCCTTTGCCCAATGGACAGTCCAGATTTGTGAATGTGGCTTAAAGGACTCTTCATTTTACACTCCTTTATGGATTGAATTCTGTCACCCAAAAAGATATATTGACATCCTAACCCTTAAAAAAAAAAAAACCCTTAGTACCTGTGAAAATGATCTTGTTCAGAAATAGGGTCTTTGGTGATATTATCAGTTAAATTAACATGAGGCCGTACTGGAGCAGGGTGGGTGCTAAGCCAATATGACTGATGACTTTATAAAAGAGAAGAGACCTGGAGAAAGTCACAGAGGAAAGAAAGCCATGTGAAGACAGAGGCAAAGATTAGAATGTTCTACAAGCCTAGGAAAGCCAAGAATTACCTTGCAGCTATACAGAAGCATGGAACAGGTTCTTCCTAAGAGTGCTCAGAAGGAATCAATACCACAAGCACCCTGATTTTGGCAATAATTAGCCTCTAGAACTGTGGCAACTGTTCTTATAAACCACCCAATTTGTAGTATTTTGTTACTGCAGTCCTAGGAAACTAACAGGTCTCCCTAGCTACTTTCCAACCTCATTTCTCTCACTGTAGCCCTATCCTCAAGACACCTCAGAATAACTACATCCTCAACCTTGTAGAATTGTTCCAGTCTCTATGTCATTGTATATGTTGTTCCTGCCACCTAGGGTGCTCCTCTCTTCCCTCTTTACTTGGAAAACTCTTACCTTCCAAGACCTGGGATAGATTTCATGTCCTTTGAAAAGGCTTCTCTAACTTCCTCACCAAACTTTGTTAGTCTTCTCTACTTTGCTCTTACTTCTCTGATAGAAACTTACTTAAGCGTTATAATGTTCTATTTATATCTATCTCTTCCATTAGGTGATGAAGTTCTTAATTGGAAGACAACATAAAATTGCAATAAAACTTGATAAATAAATGAAGGTATGTATGAATTGCATGGGAGAAAGATGTGACAGTCTGCTTCCATAAAGATTACAGTCTTGGAAACCCTGTGGGGCAGTTCTACTTTGTCCTATAGGGTGGCTATGAGTCGGAATCTACTCGATGGCAATGGATTATTCATGGATGGAACAACTATGTTGCATATTAAAGAAGCAGATTAATTATACAAGGTTAAAACCTTAGGAGGTTAGATATTCATTAACTAAGCGTTTTTCTGCTAAAATAAATAGGATAAGACTGTTCAATTGCGAATTCTTTTTTATAAAAGTACTTTCTGTTCTCAATTCCTAGTCAAAATTGCATTTCATATATATATATGTATATATATATGTTTTGCATATTTTTCTGCTAGTTTTAGGAACGGGAAAGGAGCTGCTATACATCTTGCTTTGCAAACAAATGGGCTGACTGTGACCATGATGTGCAAGACCCTGGAGGACAGAGGTTGTATTTTTATTCACTCTGTGCTCTAAGCAAAGGTCCTGGTGGGTTAGACAGGTCCAATTATCATTTTTCAATAAATGCAAGTAAATCAAAGGAGTCCTGGTGGCACAACAGTTAAGTGCTCTGCTGCGAACTGAAAGTTTGGTGATTCAAACCCACTCAATGCCTCTGCAGGAGAAAAACTTGAAAATCTGCTCCCGTAAAGATTACAGCCAAGAAAACCCTGTGGGACAGTTCTACTCTGTCATCTGGGTTCATGATGAGTCAAAAATTGACTCAACATCACCTAACACAACAACAAGCAAATCACATGTCACCAGACTAAACTCATAAATACTATATTTATCTTCAAACTCCAAGCTCCAGGACTCGTAGAGAATAATGCCTAAGAATAAAAAAAATAAAAGTTTCTTAAAGAAATGAGTCTTAAGGTAAAAAATGAAACTAGGTTCATTGGATGCACAGGTTAGAGTAAGATAGCTGTGAAAGAGCAGCTGTTTTGAGGTCCTTTTTCTCTCAAAGGTTTCTTTCAAAAATGAACACAGAGGAAGATGAGAGGAGTGGGAGCTGTGGTGGGGGGAGGGGTGTCCCAGCTCTGGAGGATCCACATTCATACTGATGTCGACAAAGCAGGCTATGAAAAGAGTGTTCTTCTGGGTACCAAAACTTTGGGGCAAGAGATGCCTCAGACATTATGATATTCCTGTCTTTTGGATTTACATGTTTTGTAGAACTTTATTTCCCATTAAATGGTTTCATACAACTCTTCCATTATACCCCTCCGCACACATTAAATCCTTGAGCAGTGTGGCACTCAAGAGGTTAACCTTATGGGCAATGTAGCCTTGCTTTCTCCCATGAGGGCATCCTGGCATTGCTCAGCTAATGTTCTACATTCTGCTAATGTGAATGACAACTGCAGAATTTCCCAATGCCCGGGAAGGAAAAGAATATCATCAAACATTCCAACCTCTCCCAATTCACCTTCCCTCGCAGTATCTCTATCGCTGTATAAATGGCCTCATTTTTTAACAGAAGTATGACAAACACAACAATAGCATCATTTAACAGCGACACTAAAGCACATTTTTAAAATGCATTTCATTTCCAAGCCACTCTAATTTAAACCTTTTGGAGGCTTTATTCTCCTTCTCTCCAGAAGCAGCCCCTGTTTCTGAAAGCCACCGGGAGAGCTGAGGAATGTGGATAGCATCTGCCAGGGACAAGATGTTGCCTCCCAAGTCTTTAGTGATTCACAGGTTGTAAATGTACTTGACTGTACGGCTGTGCATTTATACCAGGAATTCGTAAATGGGCATTCACAACTTTCAAATGGTTAGCAGTTAATATCACTCCTTTTCTAATATAATCTCAAAATGCCAGCGCCACATTCTCCACCATATCACTTTTGATAGGTACGTTAGAGTGGGTATTTTTAGTGCTTCCTTTTATTTAGAATGTAAGAAGTAAACACTGTTTTGCTTACTCTTATTTCCCCTAAATCAATCTTAAATAAATCTTTCAGTTGCAAATGGGTGTTTTCAGACTATTTCTAAATTACCCTGAAACACTTGCCATTTAATGGGCACATTTACTTTACAGAACATGCCGTTTTGTATTGATTTTGTATGTGATTTGGTCAAGCTGACAGCTATGAGTAAAACTCTACACAGTTGCTTATGGTTGTCCCAATGACCAAATACCTACTACACCCAACCTAAAGCATCATAAGGATTATAGCTCTAACTGCCAGATTGTTTTTAAAATATCTCAGGGCAAAAGGACAAGCTGACCTAATCAGTGGATCATTTAAATAGATTTTATAGTGCAAGGCACAGCTAATGCCTGGTTGACATCCCAACCTAGAGCATTTTTTCATCTGTGATTAATGGACTTGACATCTTTTTTTCCACTGCTTTTACTAAACATGTAGTTTAGGATTTATTGTTAAATACCACTGAGATCATAAGAAACTAAACTCTTACGACTGTGAAAATATTGTGCCAGAGGCCAGAGTTTCTCCACAGAGTTCTGGATCATACTAGAAAATATAAAACAGGCTGTGGTGCTGGTTCACTGGACATTACAATTTCTCCAAAGTAAGGAAACTTTTTGAATGAAAAATGGATTGCATTAGTTAATAACATGTTAAACCCATAGCGAGGTGATGAAAAATAAATTTAAAAAGAGGAATAGAACAAGGAGGGAATGAGAGAGAGGAAGAGGATATCCCTCTAGTTGACTCTTCCATTTGCTCTTCTTCTATGTGACACTCCAATAGCCAGAAACTATAAGATTAGGAGTGTGAAAACACAAGGATCCCTCCTTCCATTTCACTGATCTGAATGATCTAGAATTTTGCTAGTATAGACATGAGGCATGTCTTCCCAGTTAATTTGCCAGTATCGGGATATAATGTTAGACCCCTAAAAGATTCCCTGTTTCTTTCTAATCACTACCTGGTGTACTGGTAGATAGACTAAGAGTATTTGTTAATTGTATCTCTAAAGCAAACATATGGGATAGCGATCAAGAATTGGTCTTTGTGGTTAAACTAGCTGAGTGTGAAATCCTGCTTCTACTTGCTTGACTATGTGACCTTGGGCAAGTTATTTAACCTAACCTCTAATTCCTCAGGTTTATAACACCTATCATTATAATACATTCTTCATTGTATTGTTGTAGACATTAAAAGAAAGTATTGGTAGAGTTCCTCACACAAAAAATGAAATCTCAATAAATAAAATTATTGTCATACGGTCTACTACAGCAGTAATGACAGCTTCAGGAGGAATGGCGCTGCATTCATCATCAAAAAAAATTTCAAAATCTATCCTGAAGTACAACGCTGTCAGTGACAGTATAATATCCCCACACGTACAAGGAAGGCCAGTTAATATGTCTCTTATTCAAATTTACCCACCAACCACTAAGGCAAAAGATGAAGAAATTGAAGATATTTACCAGCTCCTGCAGTCTGAAATTGATCCAATATACAATCAGGATGCATTGATAATTATTGGACATTGGAATGCAGAAGTTGGAAGCAAAGAAGAAGGATTGGTAGTTGGAAAATACAGCCTTGGTGATAGAAATGATGCCAGAGATTGAATGATAGAATTTTGCTAGACCAAAGACTTCTTCATGCAAATACCTTTTTTCACCAACATAAATGGTGACTTTTATACGCATGGACCTCACCAGATGGAATACACAGGAATCAAATTGACTACATCAGTGGGCAGAGACAATGGAAAAGCTCAATATCATCAGTCAGAACAAGGCCAGGGGTCAGCTGTGGAACAGACCATCAATTGCTCCTATGCAAGTTCAAGCTGAAACTGAAGAAAATCAGAGCAAGTCCACGAGAGCCAAAATATGACCTTGAGTATATTCCACCTGAATTTAGAGACCATCTCAAGATTTGATGCACTGAACACTAGTGACCGCAGACCAGACAAGTTGTGGAATGACATCAAGGACATCATACATGAAGAAAGCAAGAGGTCACTGAAAAGACAGGAAAGAAAGAAGAGACCAAGATGGATGTCAGAGGAGACTCTGAAACTTGCTCTTGAGCGTTGAGCAGCTAAAGCAAAAGGAAGAATTGATGAAGTAAAAGAACTGAACAGAAGATTTCAAAGGGCATCTCGAGAAGACAAAGTAAAGTATTATAATGACATGTGCAAAGAGCTGGAGATGGAAAACCAAAAGGGAAGAACACGCTCGACGTGTCTCAAGCTGAAAGAGCTGAAGAAAAAATTCAAGCTTTGAGTTGCAATAGTGAAGGATTCCATGGGGAAAATATTAAATGACTCAGGAAGCATCAAAAGAAGATGGAAGGAATACACAAAGTCATTATACCAAAAAGAATTAGTCAATATTTAACCATTTCAAGAGGTGGCATATGATCAGGAACCAATGGTACTGAAGGAAGAAGTCCAAGCTGCTCTGAAGGCATTGGTGAAAAACAAGGCTCCAGGAATTGATGGAATATCAATTAAGATGTTTCAACAAACAGATGCAGCGCTGGAGGTGCTCACTCATCTATGCCAAGAAATATGGAAGACAGCTTCTGGGCCAACTGACTGGAAGAGATCCATATTTATGCCTATTCCCAAGAAAGGTGATCCAACCAAACGCGGAAATTATTGAACAATATCATTAATATCACACACAAGTAAAATTTTGCTGAAGACCATTCAAAAGTGGCTGCAGCAGTATAACAACAGGGAACTGCCAGAAATTCAAGCTGGATTCAGAAGATAATGTGGAACCAGGGATATCATTGCTGATGTCAGATGGATCCTGGCTGAAAGCAGAGAATACCAGAAGGATGTTTACCTGTGTTTCATTGACTATGCAAATGCATTCAACTGTGTGAATCATAACAAATTATGGATAACATTGTGAAAAGTGAGAATTCCAGAACACTAAATTGTGCTCCTAAGGAACTTGTAGATAGATCAAGAGGCAGTCGTTCGAACAGTACAAGGGGATATTGAGTGGCTTAAAGTCAAGAAATGTGTGCATCAGGATTGATCTTTTCACCATACCTACTCAATCTGTATGCTGAGCAAATAATCCAAGAAGTTGGACTCTGAAGAAGAACACAGCATCAGGATTGGAGGAAGATTCACTCATTAACAACCTGCGTTATGCCAATGACACAGCCTTGCTTGCTGAAAGTGAAGAGGACTTGAGGCACTGACTGATGAAGATCAAAGACCACAGCCTTCAGTATGGATTACACCTCAACACAACGAAAAATAAAAAAAATCCTCACTGTTGGACCAATAAGCAACATCATGATAAATGGAGAAAAGGTTGAAGTTCTCAAGGATTTCATTTTGTTTGAATCCACTATCAATACCCATGGAAGCAGCAGTCAGTAAAT
This sequence comes from Elephas maximus indicus, assembly GCF_024166365.1. Classification (NCBI taxonomy): domain Eukaryota; kingdom Metazoa; phylum Chordata; class Mammalia; order Proboscidea; family Elephantidae; genus Elephas; species Elephas maximus. Next base: position 145,344,891 of record NC_064821.1, read on the forward strand.
CAAAGGACACATCGCATTAGGCAAATCTGCTGCAAAAGACCTTTTTAAAGTGTTGAAAAACAAAGATGTCACCTTGAGGACTAGGGTGCGCCTGACCCAAGCCACGGTATTTTCAATCACCTCATATGAATGTGAAACCTGGACAACAAATAAGGAAGACTGAAAAATGGACACCTTTGAATTGTGGTGTTGGCGAAGAATGTTGAATATACCATGGACTGCTATAAGAATGGGCAAATCTATCTTAGAAAAAGTACAGCTAGAATGCTCCTTAGAAGCAAGGATGGCAAGACTATGTCTCACATACTTTGGACATGTTATCAGGAGGGATCAGTCCCTGGACACGGGCATCATGCTTGGTAAAGTAGAGGGTCAGCAAAAAAGAGGAAGACCGTCAAGGAGATGAACTGACACAGTGGCTGCAACAATGGGTTCAAGCATAACAATAATCGTAAGGTTGGTACAGGACCAAGCAGTGTTTCATTCTGTTGTACATAGGATCACTATGAGTCAGAACCAACTTGATGGCACCTGACAGCAACAACAAACTATTATCTGGAGCCCTGATGGTGCAGTGTTAAGCGTTCAGTTGCTAACCAAAAGATCAGCAGTTTCAACCCACCTGCTGCTCCTTGGAAACCCTATGGGACAGTTCTACTCTGTCCTATAGGGTCGCTATAAGTCCAAACCAACTTGTTCGTGACAAGTTTTTATCACTATCAGAAGGTGAAATAGTTACTTTTAAAAAGTGGAGGAAATATTCCCTGTTCACAGACCAAATTATACCTGTATATAATTTACCAAATCTGCCTCTTGATATAAGCAACAAATAATTGTGTGGCGTGGGTATAAAAACAAATTCCCGGTGAGTCAAGAAAAATTGCAATCATCACCCCCATGGTAAGAGAAAACTGACACTTTCAACATTTTAGTTCATTATGTATGCTCTTCAAGCAGAGTAGGTGTCCTGGCTAAAGCCTAAATATTGGTTAACAGTGAAAGCAAGGAAGAACAGTGAACCAACACACGAAGCTGAGTTCAGGTGATGATTTTATTATGAAGGGAAATCAATTGTTACTAAATTAAACCACCATGTGTGAGTTACAGGTGTCACCACATGAATGTGTTGACTGACTGCCTCTGCTGTGAAATGAAACACATGAAATTTAAACATACTTTTTGGAACAATATACACATATTCATGTACTTGTAAATTTTAATGCTTTTGTGAAAGCCTAACATCTTACTCAGAGGATGTAAATGATTAGCCTCAAAATTAGACATGTAAACAAGATGTGGGTTTATTAATTGTTCATTATTCCTGCCTGCTGTGAACATTAGCCCCTGCGACCAGGCTTTGGCTGTGGCATATAGAACATGCACACGTGACATTAGTCTTTCTCTTTTCTGTTCTGGGCTAAGAACCTCCAGGATGGACGCCATTAGCAATTCCTAATGGAGGCTCTAATTCCTATTTAGAAGCCACCAGGAAGAAATTAAATAAATTCAATCTAAAAACATACAGTGGCAATGCCATTTCACGGGGAATGCTGTTTAAACAGTTAACTCTTCCTGTTCTTTGATGGGAAGCGTCTCAGACCTTAATTACTGTGTTCTGTGAGTCTGTGACAGATCGTCCTTTTTTCACAGGCTTCTAGCCAGGATAAGGCAGTGTTTTTTTTTTTTTTTTTTTTCCTTTAAGAAGACTACACTTAATTAAAGCTAGAGTAATTAACTCTTTGTAGGTTTTTTTTTTTTTTTAGGTATGATCTGGTTTTGCCACCAAGTTGGGTTTTTTTTTTAATAATTTTTTTAAATTTATTTTTGTTGTTGAGAATATACACAGCAAAAACAGACACCAATTCAAGTTTTCGCATGTACAATTCAGTGGCATTGATTACATTCTTAAAGTTGTGCAACCAGTCTCGCTGTCCCTTTCCAAGTTGTTCTTCCCTCATTAACGAAAACTCACTGCCCCTAAGTTTCTTATGTATTCTTTATAGTTGCTGTTGTCAATTTGATCTGATATAGTTAGATCTTAAAAGAGCACACTGCTCAAGGCAGATATGCTTTACTAGTTAAGCTAAACTATTGTTTGGTTTTAAGTTAGGGGATATTTTTAGTTTAAGGGGTAAGGATTATCTTAGGCAATAGTTCCAGGGGTTCGTCCAGCCTCCATGGCTCTAGAAAGTCTGGATTCCATGAGAATTTGAAATCATGTTCTTCATTTTCCCCCTTTTATCAGGAATCTTCTATAGAATCTTTGATCAAAATGTTCAGTAATGATACCTGGGCACCATCCAGGTCTTCTGGTCTCATAGCGAAAGACATAGTTGTTCATGGAGGCAATTAGCCACCATTCCTTTTTCTTCTCCTACTCCTGACTTTCCTTCTTCTCTTCTGCTTCAGGTGAAAAGAGAACAATTGTTGTGCCTTGGATGGCACTATGAATGAACTAGAAAGTAGAAAAGAAGCACTAAACACGTTGTTAGGCTAATTAACTGGGATATACCATGAAACCATGACTCTAAACCTCCACACCAAGGAATGAAATGTCATGAGATGTTTGTACATAAGCCGTCTCACCAGCTACTCTTTTTTTTTTTTTTTTTGGTCATTGTTGTAAATATATCTATCACACAACTTTTGCCAACTTTTTACAGGTATACAACTTACTGACAACAATTACATTAATCAGCTGGGCAAGCCTATCCTTAATCATTACGATTTTTCCATCACCATAAACTGAAATTCAGTACTCCATAAGCAATAATCTCCCCTTTCCCCATCCCTCCCACCTCTGGTAATCACTAATGAACTTTGGTCTCTATACATTTGCCTGTTCTTGTCTTTTTATGTAAGTATAAGATCATACACTATTCCTCCTTTTGTGATTGACTCAGTATACTGTCTTCAAGCTTCATCCATATCGTAGTATGTATCAAGATTTCATTTCTCCTACTAACTGAGTAGTATTCCTTGTATGTATGTACCACATTTTGTTTATCCATTCATCTGTTGATGAGCATTTAGGTTGTTTCCATCTTTTGGCTGTTGTGAATAGTGCTATTTTGGTTGGAATTCTCTACCTCTGTTGTCTTTACAGTAATTCTTACAATGAAAACAATTTAGAGCAAAATTTTCATATCTGTATTCAAGGGAAAGGAGTTCCTGAGTAGCACAAATGTGTAAGTGCTCAACTACTAACTGTAAAGGTTGGTGGTTCAAACCCACCCAGAGATGCCTTGGAAGAAATGCCTGGCAATCTGCTTCTGAAAGGTCACAGCCTTCAAATCCTATGAAGCACTTCTACCTGAAACACATGGTGTTGCCATGAGTCAGAATCCACTCAATGGCAGCTGGTTTGGTTTTTCTTTTGTTTGTTTGTTTGTTTGTCTACCTACAGTAAAACTTTAAGTTTTTTTCAAAGTATAGTAAATAAAATTGCAAATTAAAAAAAATGCAAATAGGCAAGTTTCCACAGCAGCAATAGAAACAGAAGGACACAGGGGAGCACTCACTTTGATATTAGATAATTTCCCAGATAGCCACAAGTTAGGCAGTTCATCTAACCTCTCAAAGCTTCTGTTTCCTCATGTGCATTAAAAAAGTAACACCTAACATCACAGGGTTGCTGTGACCATGCCTGGCATACATCGGGCACTCAATAATTTCAGCCAGTTTCTCCTGTCTTCTCCATCTCCTCCCATAAAATAGGGACTTTGCATGTTAATTATTTGACTCTCTGTTGTAGTACAAGGCAGAATGGCTGTCAACCGAACAAACTTTCAAACCAGTAGCATCCCACCGCCATCCTGTTCCTCAGAGAGCGTCCTTTTGGATGACACTGTCTGTTCGTAGATCTAAGAAGAAGAAATGACAGATCGGACTTAAAACAGGGAAGGCTGAGATATGAAAGGTTATACTGAATGATCCTGAATGCTAGGAGTCACAGAGAAAAAGGATTCACTCTTCATTAGTGACACCCAAATAAAAAGTGATCACATTAGGCTCCACCATGACAAAAAAGAATTCAATCAGTAGCTTCTTTGAAGATCAAATGTAAAGTTTCTTCCTGAAAGTAATTTAGAAAAAGGTGAGGAAAAAAATAATCTAGCTAAAGACGGCTCTACGGCTCTCTCTTTACTTTTCTTAGGATTGATGACTTTATAGATTTTGTAAAAAATGGTGCATGCTCTTTTTTTTTTTTTTTTTTACTACATTTTCTTCATTTTAAAGGTTTAAAAAAAATTTTTTTATTGATTTCTTGGCTGATTGTATTAGATCATCCGGTTAAATTTAGTTTCTTTGCTTTATAAATTCTGTATTCTTGAAGTTCTTGCTTGTAAACATGTTTGGTAGTTAAGCTTTATGGACAACCTACCTATGCGGAAATGATAAGAAAAATAAAAATTAAGTAAAAAGAGAAAGTGAAAAACAAAACAAATCATCAAAAACCCACCATCCCTAGATAGGAAAGTTAATCGACAAAACCAAAACCAAACCCATTTTTCTCAGGTCAATTCAAACTCAGGGCAACCTCGCGTGTTGCGAAGTAGAACTGTGTTTCACAGTTTTTAAGGTTATAACCTTTCAGAAGCAGATTGTCTGGACTTTATTCTGGGCCGCCTGCGGGTGCATTCAAACTGCCAACCTTCACAGTTAGCAGTTGAGCGTTTAATATTTCCAATATTCACGGACTCCTAGTTCACCATTGTTGCTGTTGTTTTTTTCTGTCCAGTTGATTCTGACTCATAATGACCCTATATGACCATAGGGTTTCCCAGGCTATAATCTTTACGGGAGAACATTGCCAAGTCTTTTTCTCCCAAGGAGCCACTGGTGGGTTTGAACCGCTGACCTTTTGCTGAGCAGCCCAGCGCTTTACCATTGTGTCATCAGATCTCCTTAGTTAACTATTAGAGACCAACATTTCAGGTATCTCTTTCCTGATATACACAGTAGTAGTTTTGATTACATTTGAATTAGCTAAATAAGAAATAAAAATGTAATAGAAGAAATTAATTTCAGACATTTCTTCATCACAAACAATATTAATTTTTTTTTAAATCTCTCTAATGTTCATAAAAAGCATTATAAAAAATGTTGGGAGGTTGACATTATTTTATATTTTAAACTCAATGTTTCAGTTTTAGATCAAACCTGTTGATTCTCTGCTATGAAAGCGTAAAATTAGGCTTCCTCCCCCTCCCAGTCACTTTGTTATTTTATTTTTATGTCGTCAAGGTTCATAACATTTACATTCCATTTATTCAAATAGGTTTCAGTTTTTATTCCTTATTTAGATGGATTAAATGCTCATCACTAATCCTTTTTATTATATTTTCTTCATTTTGAAGTTTTTTCTTTTAATTTTGATTTATCTCTTGGTTGGCTATATTATACCATCCAGTTAAATTTGGTTTACTTGCTTTATAGTTTCTGTATTCCTGAAGTTCTTGCACGCAAACATGCTGTTGGTTAAGCTTCAAGAACAATCTACCTATGTGGAAATTATTGGGGCACACATTTCCCCAGAATGCCACAGACACTGTCTTCCAGCACTGAGTATACAGTAAGAAATCTAATGCCAACTTGATATTTTCCCTTTTGTGCATAACTTAATTTTTTGGTCTTGATGCCAGTTTAATTATTTTTTTTTAACCTTTAGAGTCAGTAACTTCACTAGGATACATACTGGTATTGATTGTTGTTTTCATAGCACCTGAGACTGTTTGTATGTGGGTTCAAGGGATAACATTAGAAAGAAATCTTCTATTTTATTTCTGAATAATTATTTCTGGTATCAGAATTAATGCTGGAATCATAGGTAAGGCTGAGAGAATGTGAGAAAGAGCACCAGGAGATCCAATGCCTCAAACAAATGTTAACCAAAGGAAGCTAGCATAGCAAAACTAATATCAGACAAAGTAGATATTAGGGCAAGAAGTACTATTAGGAATAAACAGGGATATTTTGTAATGTTAAAAAGGTCAATTCACAAGAAAAATATAATTCTATAACTGTAAGTACTTAATAACATAGCCTAGATTATCTACAGATAAACCGACAGAACTACACAAGTCTATGATTAGTAGGAAATATTAACTCACTTCTTTCAATACCTAACTGAACAAGTAGACATAAAGTATCACAGAAATAAAGAAAATTTGAATAAAAAAATGATCTTAACAACTACACGATGCACTTTTTTTTATTTTATTGTGTTTTAGGGGAAAGTTTACAAAGCAAATTTATTTTTCATTCAAAAATTTTACACAAATTGTTTCATGACATTGGTTGCAATTCCTGCAATGTGTCTGCACTCTCCCCCTTTCCACCCCAGTTTTCCCATTTCCATTTATCCAGTTTTCCCGTCCCTTCCTGCCTTCTCATATTCACATTTGGGCATGTGTTGCCCATTAGGTCACCTATACTTTATTTTTAAGAAGCACATTCCTCACATGTGTTATTGCTTCTTAGATCAACAAAGCTGTGATCCCTGTCAGAGTGGTAGGTGGTGGTAGCTGGGCACCATCTAGTTCTGCTGGGCTTAGGCTGGTAGAGGCTGTGGTTCTTGCCATCCATTAGTCCTTTGGACTAACATTTTCCTTGTGTCTTTGATTTTCTTCATCCTCCTTTGCTCTGGACAGGATGGGACCAATAGATGCATCTTAGATGGCCACTCATAAGCTTTTAAGACCCCAGATGCTACTCACCAAAGTATGATGTAGAACATTTTCTTTATGAACTATGCTTTGCTGATTGACCTAGATGTCCCCTGTGACCATGGTCCCCAGTCCTCAGCCTCAGTAACTTGATCCCTCAAGGTGTTCCAATGTGTCTAGGAAGCTTCTATGACTATACCGTCCTTGTGCTCTATTATATATTAAAAAAAAAAAATTATATATATATATGAATATACATGCTGTACATGCAAATATGTATGTAAAAATATCCACAGGCTAACCTTTATATGTACTTGGGTCAGGAATGGATTACCCAGTAAGCAAGGTATGCATGGGACTATCTGTGTCCACCCACCAATCTGTACTGCACAACCTCACGTGTTTTCTACCACATCAAAGATATGAGGAAACCTATGTGAAATTGTTCACCACAGACTAACAAGTAAACACAAGCAAACCTGAGGATACATATATTTTTAACGTAAAATGAATATTGACCAGGATTGACAACATACTTAACTATAATGCACATTGCAAAGAATCTAAATCATAGAGAGTATGTTCTCTGATTATAATGGAGCTAGGCTAGAAATCAATAAGAAATAGTTTTCAATAGAAAACTCTCAAATAACTGGAAATTAAATAATGTATTTCTAAATGCCCAGTGGATAAAAGAAGAAGTCACATGGAAATTAGAGAATACTTTTAAGTGAGTGAAACAAAAATGTCAAATATATGTTTGCAAAAACGTATTATTTGTAGCAAAAGCAGTGCTTAGAGGAATATTTTTAGCCTTAAAAGGAATATATGTTAGACAAAAGCTAAAATAATGAACAATTTAAGTACCCAGTTCAAAAACCAGAAATTTAAATGCAAAGAACTTAAGAGGTAAGAAATAATAATGATAAAAACAGAAATGAATGAAATAGAAAATTCACATATAGTAGAGAAAATCAACGAAGCCAAAAGTTTGCCCTCTGGAAAAAAAATAAAATTGATAAACCCCTACCAAGACTCATCAATATAAAAAGACAGAAGTCAAACACTACCAAATCCAAGAATGGAAAGAAGACATGCAGGGCAATGGGTTTCTCTTTTTATATGGCCTTTCTGGCCATGGTCTTATTAAAAAAAACTCTCACAAAATGTTTGAGTGGGACCACGTAAATCAGGTGTATAAAACTCTTGCCAAGATTGGTTGGGACTATGCAAATAAGGTATCTGCAGCCCACCAAGGAGATAGGTCAGTTTCACCATCCCTTGAAGCTTAAAAAGAATCAGTCTCACAAATTGAAAGGGACTACACTACCACCAAGAAGAAGAGTCAAGAGCAGAGTACATCCTTTAGACCTGGGGTCCCTGTGCTGAGAACCATCTACACCCGAGAGAGAGAGAGAGCCATAACGTACTCAAAAGCAGTTGCAGCAGGACATCAACATGGAACTGCCAGAAATTCAAGCTGGACTCAGAAGAAGATATGGAATGAGGTATATCATTGCTGTGGCAGATGGATCTTGGCTGAAAGAAGAAACGCCAGAAAGATGTTTACCTGTGCTTTATTGACTGTGCAAAGGCATTTGACTGTGTGGGTCATTACAAATTATGGATAGCACTGAGAAGAGTGGAAATTCCAGAACACTTAATTGTGCTCATTTGGAACCTGCACATAGATCAAGAGGCAGTCGTTCAAACAGGGCAAGGGGATACTATGTGGTTTAAAGGCAGCAAAGGTGTGCATCAGGGTTGAATCTTTTCACAATACTTATTCAATCTGTGTGCTGAACAAATAATCCAATTGTAAGGACCGGGCAGCGTTTTCATTCTGTTGTACATGGGGTCGCTATGAGTCAGAACCAACCTGACAGCACCTAACCACATGAGAGAATATGAAAGAAAGGGAACACATCCCAACATTTGTTTGTTTTTAATTTGGCCAGCAAAACCCTTTTATCAGAACCTGACAAAGATATTACAAGAAAGGAAAATTATGTCACTCTCTCTCAAGAACATAGATGTAAAACGCTAAACAAACCCAACAAAGGACTCCGTAATATATCAAGAACCCCTAAAATAATAAAGACAGACCCAATAGGAAAACTGGAAGTTATCTGTACTGGTTTCCTATGGTTGCTGTAATAAATTACCACAAACTTAGTAGCTAAAAACAACACAAATATATTATCTTACGGTTCTGTAGTTCAAAAGTCTGAATCGACCTGACAGCAACAGGTTTTGGTATTATATCTCACCAGAACAACCAAGACTAAAAAGTCTGGTGAGACTGTGGAAGGACAGGAATTGTCATGTAGTGCCAGTGAAACTTTACATTGCAACTATTTTGGAAAACTAGCAGTATCTACTAAAATGTAAAATATTAATTCCCTAATACTCAGTAGTTTTACCTGTACATACATACCCAAAGTAAATATGTAATATATGCACTAAAGGAATTAGACACAAATATATAAAGCAGTATTAATTTTAATAGCCACACACTGGAAATCAACCCAATGCCTATACGAAGTGGAATGAATAAGAAATAAATTGTGGCATATTTTTTTACAATGGAATATTATACAGCAGTGAGGATGAACAAACTTCTGCTACACAAACAACATGGATAAATCTCATGTGTTGAGCAAAAGAAAACAGAAACAAAAAAAGTACATATTATAGGATTCTAATGCAGGAGTCCTGGTGGCACAGAGGTTAAGAGCTCAGCTGCTAAGCAAAAGGTCAGCAGTTCAAATCCACCAGCCACTCCTCGAACTTTATGGGGCAATTCTACTCTGTCCTACAGGATCGCTGTGAGTCAGAATGAACTCAACAGCAGTGGGTTTGGTTTCGGTTTTTGACAACGTTCTAGTTTGTAGAAATACACTTAGGATTTATGCGGTTGTCTCTGTGTGTTATATTTTGATAAAATAGGTCTATTAAAATAGCATATACAGTGCATGTCAAAACTTAGGATCTTCTTTAGTTTTCAAGGTCATAATGAAAACTGATTCCTGCTTAAGGCAGGCTACAAGTACTCAGACAAACCTCAAGTGGACAGTTGCTTCCTGTCAGAAGAGCCAAATACCAAAAGGCAAGAGGTTAAAATGAATTAAAATGTATCCACTCCTGAATCAAATGAAAATGCTACAGCCCCCAGAGACTATTCTTGTGTTTGGACTTTTCCAGTGACCTAAAGGTAGCCATTTGAAATTAGTTAAGTAACATTATATTCAACCTTTTCAAATGAAGGTTTTTGCCTTTTTATGAGAAATTGGCATTTTCATCTTCAAGGAGGTACACAATCTCCTTGACACAGTGATTCTCAAAAAAATCATTTTTTTTCCTTATAAAATAATGTGCTTAACAAATGTTCAGCCATGATCTGCAGACAGAAAGAGGGCAGCAACAATATGTGCCAACAGGGGAAAGAGAATGAGAATTTCAAACTGCAAAACAAGGACTCAAAGGGCTTATAATGAGAATTCCCACAGTGACACAGCAGGAAGAAACCCCTGTTTCCTGTTTCGTTTTTGGTGTTGGTCTGTTTTTGCAGTATCCTGAATGAGTACGATCAACAAGAGCTAATAATATTTCTTTGTATACAGTGCTTTATGTTTGTAAAGAACTTTCATACTGACAGGCTTAATGGGAAAATTGGATCTTTTGAATCAGACCACCTTAGTTCAAGTCAGTCAGGCCTCTTCTGAGTTATCTAACTTTGAACAAGTTTACTAGTTGTGCTTCAGTTACCTCACATGTACATTGTGGGTAAAAACTACCTGAAACAGGTTCATGTGAAAAGTAGCTTGATAATGTAAATACAGTACCTGGCACAAAACTCGTGGCAACCCCATGTGTATCAGAGTAGAACTGTGCACCATAGTGTTTTCAATGGCTGAGTTTTGAGAAGTAGATTGCCAGCCCTTTCCTCCAAGGCACTTCAGGGTGAACTCGAACCTCCAACCTCTTGGTTAGCAGCCTAGTGTGTTAACCCTTTGCACCACCCAGGGACCCCTACATAGCACATAGTAGTCACCGTATAAATAATATCACTTGCTATGATTATCTCACATGACTTTCATAACAACCTACTGCGAGGGCAGGGACTGTATTTTTTTACCCAGTAAAATGCCTATACCATAATAGGCGCTAGGTAAATATTTGTTTAATGAGTGAATGAATTCATTACTGAACGAATGAAAGGAAGTAGGCAGGATCCATCATCTCAGTCTTGCAGGAGAAAAGCTAGGCTCAGGGTTATCTGAGGCCCCACTGCTGGTAATTAGAATAGTTAGGTTGCAACCCCAGTTCTTTTTATCCTATTCTCAACTCTCTTTCCTCTATTCCAGCAGTGCTCATGACAATATTTATTTGCCTTGCTCTGGATGCTGGCATTTTATCTTCATTTTGTATATGTGATTTGCTCGAAGTTAAAGAGTGTCTGGACTTGGCTCAGGAAGAAATTCAGTAAACAAATTTCACATTTATGCTGATAGCATGTGATATTTTAAATATACCTAAACTATGATAAAATGTGGGAGCACTGAATTTATATAGTACATATGTTTAATACAAAATAAAAATACCACCACAGAAGGTATTGAGCAAATAAATCCTCCCTGGTCTTTTTCTTGAAGCTATTGCCTTAGAAAATTAAACAGAGCCAGATAAATGTCTTTCCCAAAGGCATTATGGTAATTCCAAAGTAGCATGTTAGGTCATTTAACTAAGGTTTAGAGAGTTCTGTCTACTAGCTAACATCTGGGCTATCCACGCACCTTGCTTTTACTGATGGAAATATGCTCATTGCGGCCAGCAAGCCGGGAAACTTATGTGCATGTCCATAGAATCATAAAATTGCATTTTAAAATGTCAATATGTTATCTGATACAGTATGTGCAGGATGGAGATGATCCAGAAGTATTGGAAAGCAAATGAGATTTTTGAGGGCAGGAGACATAAAAAGCAAGAATTAGGGAAAGTGGGAGAAAAAGAAGTTGGAAATGAAGCCAGCAAGATTAAGAACAGGGGCATCGGGAAAAGGGTACCCAAATTTGGGTGTTCACTGCCGTTCCCCAAAAGTGGCTGGAGGAAGTCCCAGTCCTGGGAACCCCACTCAGAGATGCCGTTCCCGTACTGCCCATCATCAGGCTGCTTGCAGGCAGGAGTGGAGCTAAAGGCCTGTTTCCCTTCTGTTAAGAGAGGGACGAAGTAGAGGACAAAGATGGAGATGAGAGAAAACGTTTCAATAGAGTTAAGAACAGCATAGTGAAGTTTCTAGAAACAACATAGGCACTGAAAAGAGCACGGGGTCAGAGCACTGGATTCTGCTTTTGGGACCACTCATAGCACTCCATATGTGTTTGCTATTACTATCATTATTACACAGTGACAGCAACAATGGGCTCAAGCATAACAACGATTGTGAGGATGGCGCAGGACCGGGCAGTGTTTCATTCTATTGTACTTAGGGTCGCTATGAGTCAGAACCAACTCAACGGCACCTAACAATGACAAATCACTATTATTATTGTTGACACCCTTTGTTCTCAATTATATTTTAAATGATGATTTGCTAATATATAGAAAATCTATTGATTTCTTTATACTTATATCCAGCAATCTTATTGATTGCTCTAAATGTTTCTTCTCACTGCCCTTAGGATGTAGCCAAACTCCTTAAAGTGGCTGCAAGCCCTTTATTCTTCCACCATACAGGAATGCTTTTACATCTTCAGACAAGGCATGTTCTTTCTTGCTTCTGGCTCATTGCACAAGCTCATGCCTATTCTGAGAACACCACTCTCTCCATCTTCTCCTCCTTAACTCCACGTTAATCTCCAGGTTTTAGATTAAATTTTATTTCTTCTGGATGACCTTCCTTATCTCTCCCTCCTCCCACCACCATCCTCACTGACAATTATTAGATTAAGTGCCTCTACTGCGTGTTAGTCCCTGGGTGGTGCAAACTGTTAACATGCTCACTACTAACCGAAAGGTTAGAGGTTCAAGTTCACCCAGAGGCACCTCAGAGGAAAGCCCTGGCAATCTACTTCCAAAAAATTAACCACCAAAAACCCTACAGAGCATAGTTCTACCCTAATACCCATAGGGTCGCCATGAGCCCAGATCAACTTGGCAACAACTGGTTAACTGTGTTTACATAGCTGCCCTATCACAGAACATTATAGCCTTTATTGAAACAGCTTTGTTCATTATCTCCTGGGATAGACTGTTAGGTTCTGTCGGGGAAGAAGATATGTCTATCTTACTCAACATTTTATTCACAACACCTTGCACGTAGCTGCTGCTGCATCAGCCCTGACTCCTGGTGACCCCATGCACAATGGAGTGAAACTCTTCCCCAACCTCCACCATCCCTATAATCAGTTGCAGATCAGATTATTGGGATCCATAGGGTTTTCATTTGTTGATTTTTGGAAGTAAATCAATAGACTATTTCCTAGTCCATCTCAGTCCGATAGCGCTGCTAAAACCTGTTCAACATCATAGCGACACCCAAACCCATTGCCGTCAAGTTGGTTTTGACTCATAGTGACTCCGTAGGGTTTCCAAGGCGCTAAATCTCTAATGGAAGGAAACTGCCACATCTTTCTCTCGTGGAGCAGCTGGCGGATTCTAACTGCTGACCTTTCAGTTAGCAGTCGATTGCTTTAACCACTGCGCCATCAGGAATCCATAGCAATACAAACCAAACCAAACTTATCTATATTGAGTCAATTCTGACTCATAGTGACCCTATAGGACAGAGTAGAACTCTGTTCCAAGCAGCGTCTGGTGGATTTGAACTGCCGACCTTTTGTTTAGCATCCTGAGCTCTTAACCACTGTACCACCCGGGCTCCATAGCAACAGAGGAGTAGCTAAAAAACAATTTGTTGAATGAACAAATGAATGAATAAGTTAATTATCTAAATCCAAATTGCTCAATATGGCTTACAAGGATCTAAAGCCTGCTTACCTCTCTGGTCTCTTATCTTGCCATTTAGTACATAATCATCTACCCAGGAGCCACTGTGAACCTATTTCAGATTTTTAAAAACACCACACTCTCCCTTCCCGGCAGGAATCTGCATATGCTATTCTCCTGCCAGCTGCTCCTCGGAACCCCTATGGGGCAGTTCTGCTTTGTCCTATAGGGCCACTGAGTCAGAATGGACTCCACAGCAATGGTTATTTTATTTTATTTTTAATTTTCCTGCCTGAAATACTCTCCCCAATTATGCTTCTCCTGAAAAACTTCTACTCATCCTTAGGGATCAATTATTCTTTCCTTTTTATCTCCTAACCTGCCCTCTCCTCCTACCTGGATTAGGTGTTCCTCCAAGACCCTGCATTTCTCTGTGATGGCATCTCTTAGATTTTTCTGGTCACTAGTTAATATTCTCCTATAGTATACACGCACAGACAGCATAAGTCGTGTCTATCTAGTTTATTATTTTACCTGGCAGATACCAAAAAAACAAAAACAAAAACAAAAAACCATTGCCGTCGAGTTGCCTCTGACTCAGCAACCCTACAGGACAGAGCGGAATGGCCCCATAGAGTTTCCAAGGAGCTCTTGGTGGATTTGAACTGTTGACTTTTTCATTAGCAGCCGTAGCACTTAACCACTATGACACCAGGGTTTCCACCTGGCACAGAGTGGACATTTAATAAATGTTTGTTGAATTCGTGAATGAACTAAATATCTAAATTATCTTTAATAATATAAACAATAGAATGTGCAGCATTGTTCGGGCATTGCCTTCCTATCCCTTCCCACTCAGGGACTGATGAACCTTTAAGGAAAAAATCAAAGTTCTGGTTCTGTCTGGATCTTTTCTTTCATCGTTTTTCTAAATGATCTGCAGACCGTCTTCGGCATCCTATACTATCGAAAATTAGAATAGCAGTTTTCTTTTATCAGAGCTTTTCTGCCAGTTCTGAAGACAGCCCAGCCCCTCTGCTAGCAACTGCTCAAAGTTTACACTTGAAGTTTCAAGTCTGCAGTACCCACATCTCTATAGCTTGGCTCTCCCTATTCCTACCAGCTATTGTTCAGACCCACACAAATGCTTCTAAAACATTAGACTTTCTCTCCTTCTGTCTCTCTTCAGAATGCCCAGAAATGGAGTTTTCTGTTGAGTCTATCTGGTCTGTGTCTCTGAAAAATGAATATGTTTGCTTGTTGGCAGAATTTTTCAGTCTCTAGATTATTGGAATGAAAAGAGTATTATCTACGCTGAGCACAATACTTGGAGTCTCACGTTCGGAAGCATCACACCATGGCTACAGGCAGTTAGGCTTAAAACTGTTTAATTATTTCAAGTCCGTTATGGATGGGTTACCTCACACCTTTATAAAATGAGGGAAGAAGAAGTAATCAGTGCAAGTCAGCCACTATTCTGGTGATGCTATCCAAGGTGCACATTGGTGATGGGCCAGCTGGCTTGTCTCTGGTATCAAAAAGGCAAGGCCTATACTGATTCCCATTAGTAGTCATTTCACTGTATGGCCTCAGATAAACTCACCACCTTTCTCTTGCTCTGCCCTGAATCCCAGTGAACCACATTCCCAGGCTCCTTTGGCTACTGGTTTTAGGAAGTTTCCGCCTCTGGGAAACCCTGGTAGAGGATAAGAGGGTGGGAGGAGGGAAGTTGGGATATTTCCCCACATCTGCTCTTCTTTGAATGGTGTCTCTATCAGGAGTTAAGTCTTCTTCTCTGTGGCTCCAGCTTCTGCTTAATTGTCCCTCCTTGGTATGGTGCCACCTCCCACCAGACAGCCCAATTTCTGGATTCTGATAACACCAACTTCTCCTGTTGTCCCTCCAGCACTAGGAATGATAGCAGCTTCCTGTTCTTGTTACTATCTGTGATGTGGCACCATTCCTTGTGTGGTAAGCCCTTCCATCACCTTTGGAAGCAATTCACTGTAATAAATTCCCTCTACTGAGATACTTAGAGTGGATTATTTTTCCCCGACTGGACTCTTACTGGAGTCCTAGTGGAGCAGTGGTTAAGAGCTCTGCTGCTAACCAAAAGGTCAGCAGGTGGAATTCACAAGTCGCTCCTAGGAAGCTCAATGGGGCAGTTCTACTCTGTCCTATAGGGTCTCTATGAGTTGAAATCGACTCAGTGGCAATGGGTTTGGACTCTTGCTGATACACTCACAGAAATCCAAAACGTTCAATCGACAAATCTTCTAAAGTAAATATTTTAAACATCTTATATCCTTGACATAAAGTAACTGTAAATCACTGATATTGAATTCATCATCTACGCCTCCAACCCCAGTATTTATTTGGAATTCCATTTCTCTTATCTTTTTTTAGTTAAAAATGTAAAAGTAAAGTAGTTCTAGTTTATATTGCAATAAAAATCCCACTGAAATTAAAATCTAGAAACAGAAGTCACAGATTAATGGAAAGGAAAATTTGAGGATAAAATGGAAATCCCAGACAATAAAACTCTATTGCATGTTATATCAGAGAAACTAAGACATTGTTTCAAGTAGAAAGTGATTTGAAATTGGAAAAATGATCCTGAGCAATTTTCGAATACCTGGGACTCAGCCAAATAGTAAAAAAGCTTTTGCCCCAAAAAAACTTTTTTTCAGAAATTTAAGAATCCAGACATTTTAAAGAAATTGCTTCTATGCTTCTAATTTAATAATCTCTTGTGTGGATAACTTGAGGTCTTAAGTTCCTTAACAATCTTTCAAGCACCATCTTTTAAAAGAAAATTATATTTGCTAGTATTCATACCACAAAGAAAACTGTCGTAGACATTAAACCAGCAATCCCATAGCTTATGGTCCAGGGATCTTAGAGTATTAAAATTACAAAAAATGTGTTTTTCAAACATCAGTAAAGCTATCATGCCTTTTCCATACCATTTAGTGTTATTGTAGTTAGCTGCCATCGAGTCGGCGCCTCACTCATGGTGACTCTGCACATAACAGGACAAAACACTGCCCAGTGCTGTGCCATCACACGATTGGTTGCAGATCTGACTATTGTGATCCATAGGGTTTTCATTGGCTGATTTTTGAAAGTAGATCACCAGGCCTTTCTTCGTATTCTTAGTCTGGAAGTTCAGCTGAAAACTGTTCAGCATCATAGCAACATGCCAGCCTCCACTGACCAAGAGGTGGTAGCTGCATTTCAGGTGCACTGGCCAGGAATTGAACCTGGGTCTTCAGCACAGAAGGTGAGAATTCTACCACTGAACCATCAATGTATAAACACCCAAAAGTCATCAGAATTGGGTTCATCTTGGACCCCGTTTAAGGGGAATATTATTGGAAATCTTTAATAGTATTATAACAAAGTTAAGGCATAGGAACTCACAAGCGCACAAGTGTTTGAGATTATTATTCATTAATCTCAAGGTTTCTCTCAGTCTTCCCAGAATAACCACTCATTTTCACAAGGTGTTTACTAGGCTGTATAGTAAAATGATCATGTATTTATTGGCGGTCTTCCCTCTCAAAGTCCTTTACTAGCCCTCTGACAAGCAGAGGGAATCCTAAGGATCAAAAACAAAAACCATTGCCACCAAGTAGATTCCGACTCAGAGTGATTCAGTGTGTTACATTGCAAAACTGAGCTCTATTGGGTTTTCTTTCCTTTGCTATAATCTTTACAGAAGCAGATCTCCAGGCCTTTCTTCCGTGGTGCTGCTGGTTAAGTTCAAACACAAACCTTTCAATCAGCAGCAGAGTGCAAACCCTTTGCACCACTTAGGGACTTTGTGTCCTAAGCATAGAACTAAAGAAATCAGGGACACATGAAGGCAAAGTGGAAGAAAGATTTCCTATCCCTCTATTCTCCTTCTAACGTAGCCTGAACAAGTGGGATGTTAAGTACCATTCTAAAGAAGCTCTGTTCAACTGATCTCCCCACTCTGGGAACAAGATTCTTGTCTGCATTTGTCAGCTGAGTCCATCAATTTCATATGTCTACACCTTAAAACTATAAGAAAGTTTTCTAGGTTTTCTTTTAATTTGGGTATCTTTTTATTAAAAGGAGGTTAAAAAATTCAGTTGTCATCAAGTCGATACCAATTCATGGTGACCCCACAGGTGTCAGAGTAGAACTGTGCTCCATGGGGTTTTCAGTGGCTGATTTTTTGGAAGTACATTACCAGGCCTTTCTTCTGAGGTACCTCTAGGTGGGCTCACGCCTCCAACCTTTCATTAGTAGCCATGTACATTAACTGTTTGCACTACCTTGGAATTCCCAAAGGAAGGTTAGTAGAGAATTATTGAACCCTTAATATGATTTATTAAACAATCAAAATCTCTACATTGTATAGAAATTCCTATACTATATCTTAGAAAGATAATTATTTGGCCTTGTTCTTAGCGTCTCCAATGATATGGTGCTCATCAGCTACCAAGGCAGCCCATTTCATTGCTAGACACTTCTTGTATTTGAAAGCATTTTCTGAGGCTGAACAAGGATCTTTCTCTTACTTTTGACAGCTACCATCTACACAGGCAGCACGATGTGCTAGGGATTTTTGCTTCATACAACACTTCTAACTATACCTCACAAAAGCCCTACAAGGTAGATGTTACTATCCCACTATCTATTTGAGGAAAATAAGGCTGAGGAAGTTTGATTTACCTAAGATCACACAGTTAGCAGCAAAGCCGGCGTTTGCACCCACTCTGGTTTTCCCAGGCACCACACTCCTTTCAACTCCCAGTGAAATTAAAGCCTTACAAATCAAAACATTAACTATAAAATAAAGCCTCACCTTTTAAGTGTCACACCTTTGGGATATTTATATATGCCTCCTCCTTAAGTATCTGGTGTAACTACGTTAAGGCAAAAGGACAAATTTTTTGTTGTTTTTCTTCTCCCAGTAAAAAGAGACATTTGGAGGAAATAGACAAGTTTGGAGGGAATAGACAATTGGCTGGAGCCCTGGTGGTGCAGTGCTTAAGAGCTAAGGCTGCTAACCAAAATTTTGGCAGTTCAAATCCACCATCCACTCCTTAGAAACCCTATGGGGCAGTTCTACTCTGTCCCATGGGGTCGCTATGAGTCTGAATCAACTCAACGGCAATGGGTTTTTATGGTTAGACAAGTGCCTGGGTATTAAAGATCTGTCTATATGAAATGATACATGAATATGAATGGGGCCAACATGTGCCCCTCTTCTCATTTATGTATAAATATATGCACACACATACACACACATAAACACCCATATACCCTTTGAGAATGAGGAAGACCTGATTTTTTATGCCCACATAAATGACTGAAGCTTCCCTCCACCTACTGCCCATGGGATACAGACACACTAAACTCCAATGGTGGAAGGAGATAGGACACAGGACAGTCCAAAGACATCCTGCTCATATGGCCACAGCCAACCTGGGAGCTCCACAATCTATCCACTCAGGAGTGCCAGACCCAGAGTTTGCAAGAATCAGAATGAGGGCACAGGAGGTCTGATTGCCACCAATATCAGATGCCCCCTCAGTGGCACTTGTCCAGTCTTTGGGTCAAATGCAGAACATCCTTGAAACAGCTTCTGGAAATGGGTCACAAGTCTAAGAGCCTGTTCCTCATTCTGTTCTCTGCTCAACAAGTATTTATTGATCACCTACTCTGTGTGAATTCCAGGGGAGGATACAAGCCTGAACAAGGCCAGATTCTTGCCCCTAAGGAGGTCATGATCTAGTGGGAAAATACCAATAAATAACTCCACTAAAACTGAGTATGCTACATTTAATAGTGCTAATCATGGTTAATCACAGAGTAGTTAAAATCAAGAACTTTGGCTTCGAAACCTGGGTCTACCAGCAGAGCTGTCCTGCTGTGAGGACTCCCACTGAAGAGAAACGATTCTAGGCTGATAGTAAGCTGAGACCCTATCCTTCTTGTAAGCTGATTACAAACATGGCTTATGAGTCTGAATGGAGCCTAAGAAAACCAACAAGTAGGTGGCTTCTAAATTACATAACTGTAGTTTTACATATTCCCCATGTGTCTGTCAGTTTGTTGTACTGTGGGGGCTTGTGTGTTGCTGTGATGCTGGAAGCTACACTACCGGTATTCAGATACCAGCAGGGTCACCCGTGGAGGACAGGTCTCAGCTGAGCTTCCGGACTAAGACAGACTAGGAAGAAGGACCTGGCAATATCCTTCTGAAAAGAATTAACATGTTGTCAGGAGGGATCAGTCCCTGGAGAAGAATATCATGCTTGGTAAAGTACAGGGTCAGCAGAAAAGAGGAAGACCTTCAACAAGATGGATTGAAACTGTGGCTGCAACAATGGGCTCAAGCATAACAATGATTGTAAGGATGGCACAGGACCAAGCAGTGTTTTGTTCTGTGGTACATAGTGTCACTATGAGTCGGAGCCGACTTGACAGTACCTAACAACAGCAACGATTTTACATACTGTTCTCAGCAAAATCATAAAATGTATAATAATCCTCAAAACTACAAAATGTATACTAATCCTCAATCTTCACACCCAAGTAACTTCCAGAGGTTTATTATTCATCTGAAGCCCACAACAGCTTAAAGGCCAAAGACTTGACATCTCAAGTTTGCCTGGGACTGAACGGTGCCCCGGAACCTGGGTCCTTCCGTGCTACAACCAGGGCAGTACCAAAAAAACTTAATGGTTGGTCAACTTAGCAGGGTCACCTCTTGATTTAGCAGCAGACCCAGCCACCTTCCATGTACACTGATATCCTTATCTTCCACTCTATATGTTTATGAAGGAACCCATTCAGGAACCCTCAGAATCAAGCAGAACTGTCCAGACTAAGAGGGACTGGGAAGAAAAGTCTGGCAATCTACTTCCAAAAATCAGCTAATGATTTATCGTATGGACCACAACAGTCCCATCCGTAAGCGATCATGGTGATAGTACAGAACTGGGCATCATTTCGTTCTGTTGTGCCTGGGGTCACCATGAGTCAGGGCCAGCTTGATAGCACTCACCAATAACAACATCAAGTAAGGGGGAAATGTACAAGAGGAGTAACACCAGGGCCAGAGGACACCCCAGGAGGAAGATTTCTTGCCCATGCCCTTCCACATACAGAAGAGCGAGCCCTGCTTTGTGAACTGATGGATGCAGTGACATTCACTTAGCTTCAATATAGAGCAGCAATACATTTTTACAATGCCAAAACCTTCCCTCCTACAAGGAAAATGCAATAATAAATTGCTGAAAAGTTAAGCATATATATCATTCTAGGGCTCAGTTCTGAAATATACCTACTTTGTGTCCAGAGAACACAGCAAAAGGCAAATTAAATAACTGTGCAAAATGAATAAATACATATTCATTCCTTCAACAAAATGTCTATTGAGGGACCACTACACACAAGGCACTATGTGGGGCCTTGGGGACATGCAAAGGACTCAGTTCTGGTCTGGCAGCCATCTTATTTAAATCCCCCACTCTATTCACAGTCTCGGCTTCCTAGTTTGGGGCTATACTAACTTGGGTAGACTTGTTCTCCAGGGCTTGGGCCATGCACAGAAAACATTCAGTAATTCAATTGCCTCATTTACTATCCCTCCCTGAAGAAGAAGCCATGGCCAACACATTTTTCATGCATTCAGCTTACATTTTCTTCTTTGGGAGCTAATTTCTGTCCACCAAGGTAGCTTAGGCATCAGGTAGCGAAGACATATTAAAGACAAATGAAGGAGGAAACCCCAACAGGAGGGAAATTATTGTTTTAGCCATTACCTACCACTTCTTGTATTGAATCAGTCCTGAAACCATTTTCTCCCTCCTAATTTATTATCATTACCTTTTAAAAAAAAAAAAATTTTTTTTTTTTTTAATTTATTATCATTACCTTAGTTCTAAAGTCTTTATGGCTTTTTTCTGCACCTGGAGTAGCAACCAATCCTCTCCGAATTCAGACAGGGAAATGCAAGTGGGGTCCCACCCCAGTGATCAGAATAACACATCCCTCCCTGTTATCTGACATCTCCCTCTTTCCAGCTCAGCTCAGACACCACTCCATTGTTTCAGCTGAGGATGCCTGACAGGGGAGATGACTGATGCAACTGACAGATGGGGCTTCAATAGAGAGAGAAGCCTGTTTAAGTTCGGGCCTGTCTGCTCCAGTAAATCTCTGGTTTTATCAGTGAGGAACAACTGGCTCATTTCGACTAGATCGGTGGCAGTCCATCTCTTTACAGCCTCTTGTCAGGGACAGCCTTCAGGTTCCTCTACATGCCAGGTTTGATCTGAGTCAAACCTGGTGTGAACAAGGATTAACCTATAAGATTGGTGAGACTCCCTGGAAATATAATCCAGGCAGAGAGGAAAGGAACTATAAACTCGATTAAACAAGGTAAACTTTCCCTAGTCCCTCTGCAACATGACTCTCATTTGCATTCCTTCAGCAGTTTGAATAAACATAACCATTGACCTGGGCGGCTCTAGCTGAGAGCCCGGAGCCAGCACCCGCACGCCAGGAGGAATATTTCAATGTTATCATGGCAAAACTGGACAGCCTGTCAGGAACATGAAAACGGCTTTTGAAATCTGCATGTCTGTGTGAAGGTATAAAATATTCATACCTCAGATTAAAATATTTTATTGAATTAATATTGATTTACTTTTAATTTTTAAATAGATTCATATTTCATGAGGCACTCACAATGAACCCACCAATTGGGCCTCAGTGAGTGAAACCAATTATACAAATCGTTAAGGAAGGAAGCAACCAAGAAAGCAACTCCCAATGCCTGGAGAGAGACAAAAAGGATGTGAAAATCAGGCTTTATGATAAAATAAATATAGTGCCTATATTTTATATAGTTACTGGGAAAATTAAAAAAAAAGAAAAAACCTCATCCCCCTGCTTGCTTTTATTCAGCTTTTATTCCCCCTCCTTTTCAACGTATACCATGGGGCGTCCTCTGCTAATTTTTTTTAGAAAGATATCTAAGTTTGGAGTCACATTTAAAAACTTCACTGCAGTGACAATTTTTTTTTCCAAAATTTGCAATAATTCTCACCTTCCAAGAAGAAATGTAATAATAATAGCTACTTTTTTTTTTTTTTACCAAAAAGTGAGGCTTCCTTGAGATTTCCTTCCTCCTGTATCGGCACAGCCTTTCAGAAAAACGCTGACAGTTGAAAACAAAAGACATTGATTGCTGCACCCAATTAGCATCTTCAGACACAAAGCAATGGCGGGTAAGATGAGGGTTCCCAAGTGCTTTCGTACATGTTCTATTTCAATCTGAGTCCAGAAAATTAACTTCCCCCTTCCTCAGTACTCCTGTTACACTTTCCACAATCATACCTGTGTTTTTGTCTGAAAATTCACCATCATTTCGTTGAGTTCCCTTTTGAAAGGCAATTTTTTTTTCTAGTTTATACAAGGTATTTTTACAGCCTAAGCAACAGACCCAGTTCATCTTTATTCATCCTTCTTTCTTTTTATATCTCATTCATGTTTTTCTTCTCTTACTCAATCAGTCCAAATTGAGCCACCCTTGATCAGTTTATTATAGTCAGTTCTTTTTTTGCACAAATCACCAGTATGTAAAGTCACAGGACAAAATAAGGATTATTTGTCACTTTGTGATGAAAGGATTTAACTTGAGCAAGAAGATCTTAAATAAGGATTATTTGTCACTTTGTGATGAAAGGATTTAACTTGAGCAAGAAGATCTTAAAAGGTACGGGAAATCTGTGAACGCTAGACTGGGTTAGAATAGCCACGTGGGGCTAAGATGATGCCCAGGGCCTCCTAATTAGATAAAGCCATTGTTTAGATTCAGACAATACCTGTTTACAGTTCAATAAACAACTTGTCACAGTTGCTTGCTCAAAGCAGACCTAGATGTCAATGCAAACAGTTAGTACAGAGGTAGTGAAATAAATTGGTCTCCTGAGTAAATAAATTGAGCAGCAATGTGAAACTGCCTCATCAGTACTGAGGAAGATACCAAAAAAAACCACTACCGTTGAGTCAATTCTGACTCATGACAAGCCTATAGGACAGGATAGAACTGCCCTATAGGGTGTTAAAGGCTGTAAATCTTTATGGAAACAGACTACCATACCTTTCTTCCACGGAGCAGCTGGTGGGTTCGAACTGCCAGGCTCTGAATTAGCAGCTGAGTGATTAACCACTGTACACCAGGGCTCCTTTACTACTGAGGAAGATAATCATCTGTAATGGTTTAAAACGGTGTTTCGTAAGTATTGACGTTTAGAGAAATGTCTTTTCCCATCTAAATGACTGCTCCCCTTTTCCGATTTCCACCAGCCACTAAAACAGAATAATAATAATAAAATAAAAAGAAAGGATCTCTGGGATCACTCCATCAAAGTGTTTGTTTAATGCTTTGTATATGAAATTTAATAAACACCCACAAGATTCCAGGTCTTGTACATAAATTATGGATTAGTATGTCACCTGCCTTCAAGAACTTTCCATTCTGTCAAGAGCAAAATGGATCCAGACAAAAAGATTAGACAAGTGGAAAGGTCATTTGGCCAAACCCTCAGGTTTTGTTGTTGTTTCTTGTTGATGAGTAAGGAGGGAGAAACCAATAAAAGCAAGAGCAGAGCTGAGATGTTGGCTTAGAAACCGTAGTCAGGGAGATGAGGAAAGGGAGGCTGGAAGAAGAAATGAGGTGACACTGTTGGGTGATTTCTTTCAGGAGATGATGATTGCACAGAGTGGCATTCCTTTTCCCAAAGATGTTTGAAAGAAAGTATCTGTACTGGGGGATGTAACAACTAAACAATTGAATTCAAAGTTTTCGCAACAAATCGTTATACATACAAATAGAGAAATCACAGAAAGCCTGTCAGAGACACCTATGCACACATAAACATGAGGAAGTGGAGTGGAAGATTCCAATGCTTCAGCTGTTGTGAGGAAAGAAGTCATTAACATTCAGTCACCACCATCTTTAAAGCTTTGCTACAGTGCAGGTTTGGAATCCCTGGGTGGTGTAACCAGTTAACGTGCAGGGCTGCTAGCTGAAAGGTTGGAAGTTCGAGGCTGTCAGAGGTGCCCAGGAAGAAAGGCCTGGAGATCTACTCCTGAAAAATTAGCCAATGAAAACCTACTCTGATACACGTGGGGTCCCCATGAGTTGGGATAGACTTGAAGGCAGCTGGTTTCTGGTTTATTGTGTGTATTAGCATATTAAAGGGCCAGAAGGGGCTAAATCCAAAGGCACTGAACCAACTGAGATGGTGTTACTTTGTGGGGAGGGAGCTGTTTAGAGGGTGGGAAGCTAAAGTTTGACATATTTAATAGATATCAGAAGTTTTGTTTCCATCACATTCTTTCTTCTCCTTTTTTTGTCACCCCACCTTCATGCTTCACGCCACGGACCCTACATGACAGAGCTCCCTGTTCCATGTCACTTACTTTCTAAGAATCTCTTTTTTGTTGTTGTGTGCTATCAAATAGATTCCAACTTATAGTGACTATATATGACAGGGTAGAACTGCCCCATAAGGGTTTCCTAGGCTGTAATCTTTACAGATATCCAGGTTTTTTCTCTCATGGTGCTGCTGGTGGATTCGAACCACTGATCTTTCAGTTAACAGCTGAGCTCTTTAACCACTGCACCACCAGGGCTCCTTAAGAATCTCTTTACCCGTCCATTTTCAAAAGATTCATGAAAGCTGCCACTATGAATAATATTTATTTCCCCTTAACACAAAATTTTTAAAACTCACATTCAGACTTTACAGCAACAGAAGCTTTTTCTTGAACCAAGAAAATAAAACTGGAGTACATTCAATACCATTATAAACCCCAACGATCCTTCCTGAGATGAATATTTACCATCTGCTCTTGTAATTCACACCCCCTGTGTTCCTGGTGCTTTACAACCACACCTGCCTTCTCAAGCAGAGTTCACAAACTGACTGACTGTGAGATTTCTTTCACTGGCGTTTATGTTGTGGTCACAGGCCTGAGAGCACATAATGCCAGGATTACTGCTGACCTGCCCTTGGGGGAAATCTGAGCTCAGGGGTATCTTTATACAATGTTAGCTTTCAAGGCTACTCCAGACAAAGTCGACAGTGGATGTAATTTTTCACCTCTATTCCCAGCTCCCATGTTCTGAGACAAATTCTCATTTACTCCATACTTCTCAGAGGGGCCTAGAGCTCTCAGTTGTCTCCTCTTTTAAAACCCTTTCTCAGGAAGGCTCAGCACTGCAGAGAAGAAAGAGAAGGAATTGGGATGAGAATAAAAACAAAAAAAAACACCAAACTCATTGCCATTGAGTTGATTCTGACTCATAATGACCCTGTAGAACAGAGTAGAACTGCCCCATAGGGTTTTCAAGGCTCTAATCTAGATTGCCACACCGTTCTCCCACTGAGCAGCCGGTGGATTCGAACCTCTTTTCATTAGCAGCTGAGCACTTAGCCACTGCACCACCAAGGTTCCTAGGGATAAGAATACCCAAGTTCAAGTCCCATCTCTAATGACTGGGTGACCTTGTTCAGGCACTTTCCCTCTCCAGCTTACATTCTCCTTGTGTAAAAGAAAGATAATAAAACTATTAAGCTCCTAAGGAGTGTGCTTATTGAGTTTACAAAACAGGTAGTACTTGGAAATTTAAAGAATCCATCAGGTGTTTTTTCCTTAAATGATTATTAATTCACTCAAAATATAATTGAACATCTACTATGTTTGATGCTGGATACAGTGATGAATAAGATGAGGGCTCTGACCCTGGCAACACATTCTAATAGGGAATGTCATGAGAAGAAATAATATTAATATTCCAGGAACTCCAGGGTCTGACTAGAGGCTGTTTTAGGATGCATAGTATGTCCTTGGTGACTGTTTCTGTAACCTCTTCTGTGCTTTGATGCTATCTCTTGCGAAATTTACTAGGAGCCCTGGTAGCATCATAAAGTGTTTGGCTGCTAACCAAAAGGTCAGTGTTTCAAACCCACCGGCTGCTCTGAGAGAGAAAGATACGGCAGTTTGCTTCCGTAAAGATTTACAGCCTTGGAAATCCTATGGGGAAGTTTTGCTCTGTCCCATAGTATCACTAGTCACTATGAGTTGAAATCAACTCAATGGCAGTGGCAGTGGGTCTTGAGACATTAACATAACAACCACCTGCATAACCTGCTTTCACTATCCCTTCATCAGGGTGCCTTCCCCACATATGCAGGTGAGGTAGTCCAATTTGAATCATACCTAATCACAATAAACATATTCTGTTATACTAATTTTTGGTGTTTCTCTAAGCATTTTGGTTTTTGACAATGTATATATGTATATAAACAAATACATATGTACATATGTAGTTGTTTTTAGGTGCCTTCCAGTCTATTTCAACAGGGAAACTTTGCCTGGCCCTGCGCCATCCTCACAATGGTTGCTGTGTTAAAGCCCACTGCTGCAGCCACTGTGTCAATCCATCTCATTGAGGGTTTCCCTCTTTTTTGCTGACCCTCTACTTTACTAAGCATGATGTCCTTCTCCAGGGACTGGTCCCTCCTGATAACACGTCCAAAGTATGTGAGACATAGTCTTGCCATCCTTGCCTCTAAGGAGCAAACTGGTCCTACTTCTTCTAAGACAGATTTGTTCATTCTTTTGACAGTCCGTGGGATATTTTAACATTCTCCGAAACCGCAATTCGAAGGAGTCAATTCTTCTTTGGGCTTCCTTATTCATAGTCCAGCTCTCACATGCACGTGAAGCGACTGAAAACACAATGGCTTGAGTCAGGTGCACCTTAGTCTTCAAGGTGACTTCTTTGCTTTTCAACACTTTAAAGAGGTCTTTTGCAGCTGATTTGCCCAACACAATGCATCTTTTGATTTGTTGACTGCTGCTTCTACAGGTGTTGATTGTAGATCCAAGTAACATGAAATTCTTGACAACTTCAATGTTTTCTCCATTTGTCACGATGTTGCTTATTGGTCCAGTTGTGAGGATTTCTATATGTTCAGGTGTAGTCCATACTGTGCTCTTTGATCTTTATCAGTAAGTGCTTCAAGTCCTCTTCACTTTCAGCAAGCAAGGTTGTGTCATCAGCATAACAAACACTGTTAATGAGTCTTCCTCCAATCTTGATGCCCCATTCTTCTTCATATAGTCCAGCTTCTCAGATTATTTGCTCAGTATACAGTTTGAATAGATGTGGTAAAAAGGTACAACCCTGACGCACACCTTTCCTGACTTTAAACCACTCAGTATCCCCTTGTTCTGTTTGAACAACTGCCTCTTGACCTATGTACAGGTTCCTCATGAGCACAATTAAGTGTTCTGGAATTCTCATTTTTTTGCAATGTTATCCATAATTTGTTATGATCCACACAAATGTCTTTGCATCGTCAATAAAACGTATATACGTGTAAAA
This sequence comes from Elephas maximus indicus, assembly GCF_024166365.1. NCBI lineage: Eukaryota > Metazoa > Chordata > Mammalia > Proboscidea > Elephantidae > Elephas > Elephas maximus. Next base: position 145,372,953 of record NC_064821.1, read on the forward strand.
CACATATCTGTATAGTTGTATGCTGCCAAGTCAATTCCAGTTCATGACGACCTCACATGACAGAGCAGAGCTTCCTCATAGTGTTTTCTAAGCTTTAATCTTTATTTACTGGAGCAGATCTCCAGGGCTTTTCTCCTGCAGAGTTGCTAGTAGGTTATAACTTAAGGTTAGCAGCCAAGCAGGTAACCATTGCTCCACATGTCTCCACATACATATATCAAAATGATGAGCCCTACCATCCACCAGGAGGGGTATGTATTTTAACTATAGTCAAAGTCTGAGACTCCAGGAATGAAGTTCTAAGGTTTCAATTTTAACCCTCAACCAGCTAAGAGAGGAAATACATGGGAACCATCAGGGCCAAACCAGTTCCTGTTCAGTGCTTCCAAATCACATGGAAGTGGTCACTACAATTAAGGCAGTCTTTCTCTGCTTCTAACCATAGAATTGATGGGTTAGAGCATAAGGTCGTTTTACCCCATTCCCCTTTCTTCAGCTACATTTTTTGGGTTTTGATTCAAACATATTAGCTAGGAAAAAGAAATCCACTTCAGATGATGAGCTTACGTCTACTTTATATGTTTAAGGAAGCCCATCAGGGAAGGTATTTGGACAGACTCTTCCTCAGTTCGACCCTTGTATACTGGTGTTCCCCAAACTCATCTCATCTACCTATGCCTTCTGAATGCGTTTACTAACACCTATGAGATTAACCACCCTACATATGCTAGTGAATGCTGCATAAGAATCCCCAGCCAGCCACACAGTCAACTCCAAAACCAAACACACTTCCTCAATGGCAAATCTGTACCTTCTCCTGTGTTCCCTTATCTCTGTAAGGGACACCAACTCCTTCACCCCAGCCAGAAAGTAGGAAGCCATTCTTTACTCCTCCCTTTATCCTACCTCCCTCTGTTTCCCAGGCCCACTCAGTAAGCCTTGTTAATTCCATGTTTTTGTCATTTCTCATACCTTTACCTTCCTTTCCTTCCTGCTCTGATTGCCTGCGTTCAGCTTGAATCACATTTTATCTCACCTAGGAAATAACTCTTTCTCTCTGTCTCTAATTTCACTTCCTCCAATTTATTCTCCAAATTCTACCAAAGTGATAGTGTTCTTTAAATGCCAAGATGAGTCACGTAACTCTCCTTCTTAAAATCCTTCAAAAGCTCTCCACAGTTTACAGAACAAAGAGCAAAATTTTTTAAATGAAAGAGAATAAATTATCTGGCCTAGCAGTTATGTCTTGACACTCACCTCAAAATTCTTGTAGTCCTCTGAATATTCCATGTGGTTTCATAATTCCCTGCCTTTGTTTTTACTGGATTTCTCTATCTGAAAAGCCTGCCTCCTGATTCCCAACTCCCTGTCCTAAAAAATACCTACTCATTTGCCGAGACTCACTCCAAAATAAACCAAACCTACTACCATCAAGTCAATTCCTCACCATCTCATTCCTACTCTCTTCATCATCTCTCAGTGCCCCAACACCTGTAACTAGTGTCAGATCTCAACATGCTGTAGGAAGATAAGCATATTGTGGAGAGGGACAGAGTGTATTTTGGGATATGAAAAGTGTATTATTCTTTTCATATCCCAAGAGAATAACAAGATTTTGAAAATACACATTGGCAGAAACCTGAAGAGTATGAGTGGGAGTGAGTTCTAAGGGTATTAGACTCAGAAGGAAAAAATACATAATGTTAGATCAAACAAAAAAATCAAACCCACTGCCATTGAGTAGATTGCAACTCATAGCAACCCTATAGGACCGAGTGGAACTGCCCCATAGGGTTTCCAATTCTGTAAATCTTTATAGAAGCAGACTACCACATCTTTCTCCCATGGAGCAGCTGGTGGGTTTGAATCACCAACCTTTTGGCTAGCACTTTAACCACTGTGCCACCAGGGCTCCTTTAATGTTGAATCAAGCCATATATATTAATATGATTTAATTTACCAGAGAAAGAATTAACTACAAAGGGTTCTAACACTTTGTTTGGCTGATGGTCTGAAATATGAACTCAAAGTTGACCTAATTTAATCAGGATGAAATGCCAGAGCTTCCTTGGCAAAAAAAAATTAGAAGATAGAATGTAAAGGCTTAGAAATATAAGAATGTTGCTAAAAACATTCTCATTGAGAACAGGAATAAAAGAATGATGCCCTTTATCATCACTCCTATTTAACATCACACTGGAAGTCCTAGCTAGAGCAATAAGTCAAGAAAATGAGATACAGGGCATCCAAATTGGTAAAGAAGCAAAACTGTCTCTATTTGCAGATGATATGATACTATGCATAGAAAACCCAAAAGGCTCCATAAGAAATCTACTCAACAAATAGAAAGATTCAGTAGAGTAGCAAGATACAAGATAAACATACAAAAATTAGTTAGATTCCTATACACTAATTAGAGAGAACTACAAAAAGAAAATCAGGAAAGCAATAACATTTATAATAGCCCCTAAAAAAATAAAAAATACTTAGGAATAAATCTAACCAGGGATGTAAAAGACCTATAAAAAGAAAACTACAAAATGCTACTGCGAGAAACCAAAAGAAACCTACATAATGGACAAACAAACCATGCTCATGCATAAGCAGACTTAACATTGTGAAAATGTCAATTCTACCAAAGCAATCTACAGATACAATGCAATCCCAATCCAAATGTTAACAGCTCTCTTTAAAGAGATGGAAAAACTAATCTGGGGTCTTAAAAGCCTGTGAGTGGCCATCTAAGATACTCTACTGGCCTCACACCATCTGGAGCAAGGCAGAATGAAGAAAACAAAAGACACAAGGGAAAGATTAGTCCAAAGAAATAATGGACCACAACTACCACAGTCTCCACCAGGCTGAGTCCAACACAATTAGATGGTACGCAGCTGCTACCACCAACTGTTCTAATAAGGATCAAATGAGGGTCCCAGACAGAGCTGGAGAAAAATGTAGGACAAAATTCTAACTCCCCCCCCCAAAAAAAAGACCAGGCTTACTGGTCTGATGGAAACTGGAGAAACTCCAAGAGCATGACCTCCGACACGTTATAGCTCGGTAATAAATCACCTTCTGAGGTTCAGTCTTCAGCCAAAGATTAGACAGGCCCATAAAATAAAACAAGACTAAATGGGCACACTGGCTCAGGGGCAAAGACTAGAAGGGAAGCTGGGACAGAAAAGCTAGTAATGGGGAGCCCAAAGTTGAGAAGGGGAGAGTGTTGACATGTCTTGAGGTTGACAAGCCATATGACAAAAAAAGTGTGTATTGAAACAGAGCCAAGATGGTGGAACAGACAGACATTTCCGGCGAGCCCTCTTTTTAACAAAGACCCCAAAAAAACAAGTGAAAAAAGTATATTTGTGACAAGCTGGGAGCCCTGAGCTTCAAAGGCAAGCTTAGAAAACGAACTGAGGGGCAGAGGGAGGAAGAGGCCGTTCAGAAGTGGAGAGGAGTTACCGGACCTGAATCGCAGGGAGCCCTCAGGCACCATTCCCAAAGCCACGGTGGTGGGCTGATACTTGCATTCCGCCATAGTTTCCTCAGGGAGAGGAAGCCAGCCATGCAGCCTACTCACACCTCTGGAACCTGAGAGGAATGGCACTCTCTGCAAAAGCTAAAAACTTGGGTACATTTTACCATCCCCCCCACCCCCAAGCCACCTTCAGGGGCTGAACTCCCTGGGCCTGAGATAGGCCCTGTTGAGCACCTAGAGCCATCCTCCCAGCCTTGGGGAAGGAAAAAATTTGCAATTGGGGGAAAAGAAAATTTGCTAGCTACACTAACCAGGGAAGCTCAGGACAGAAGCAGCACCTGTCCAGGCATAAACTGTCCATGGACTTTGAGCACCTTTCCCTTCTTCATGGACCTATGTGGACCTATTTCAGGAGAAAAGGCCCTTTTGGCAAACTCCAACCATTTCAGCTGTGTGGCGGAGAGGTAGGTGTTTGATGTTTGACATTGCTTTGCCTATTAAACAAAGTCCTTACCTACCCACATCAGGGACCTAAGGACTGGTAGCTCCACTCAGGTCACCCAGCCACCCACAACAGGGGTCCAAAGATAACTGGTACCTCCCAGTCCTTACAACCAAAAACTTTGGGTGCCCATGGACCGTCTACAGAGCCCACCCACTTGCACGCTCTAGGGAACAGGTACAAGCTTTCCTCAGAGACACTCGGGGGTCATTTCTCAGCCCCCTGCCTTGTCAGAGTGTGACCCCCTGCTGCAATCAGATACTAGTATATATGCCAATCACCCCTGCCCCTCTAAGACTGTAGGACAGAGCCTGTACCACACACTTGATGATCAGCTACCTGGAAACCTGATCTGAATTCATACAAGAAAACTGAATAGACCCCTAGACTGATATATCTGATAACAGTTCTAGCCATCTGCGGACAGGAAGTCAGAGCTCCAAAGGTGAAAATAATCAAGCTAGCTCACTCAAGCAACCCATAGGGGTATACCAAAACAAAACAAAGCAAGAAGCTACAACACAGTAAGCAAGCATAAAATAAACTAATACAATAACATATAGATGGCTCGGAGTCAACAGTCAATATCAAGTCACTTAAAAAAACAGATCATGATCACCTCAATAGGCTCTCAAAACAAAGAATCCAGGGATCTTCTAGATGAAAGTGCATTCCTGGAATTACCAGAGCCACAATACAAAAGTTTAATATACAGAACCCTTCAAGACATCAGGAAGGAAATGAGGCAATATGCAGAGCAAGCCAAGGAACACACAGGTAAAGCAATTGAAGAAATTAGGAAGATTATTCAGGAACATAATGAAAAGTTTAATAAGCTGGAAAAATCCACAGACAGACAGCAATCAGAAATTCAGAAGATTAACAATCAAATTACAAAATTAGATAACACAATAGAAAGTCAGAGGAGCAGAATTGAGCAAGTAGAAGCTAGAATTTCTGAACTTGAAGATAAATCACTTGGCGCTAATACATTTGAAGAAAAATCGGATAAAAGAATTAAAAAAATGAAGAAACCTTAAGAATCATGTGGGACTCTATCAAGAGAAATAACCTATGAGTGATTGGAGTACCAGAACAGGGAAGGATAATAGAAAATACAGAGAGAATTGTTGAAGATTTGTTGGCAGAAAACTTCCCTGATGTCACAAAAGATGAGAAGATATCTATCCAAGATGCTCATTGAACTCCACATATGGCAGATTTCCAAAAAAAGTCACCAAGACATATTGTAATCAAACTTGCCAAAACCAAAGATAAAGAGAGAATTTTAAGAGCAGCTAGGGATAAACGAAAAGTCACCTACAAAGGAAAGTCAATAAGAATAAGCTTGGACTACCTGGCAGAAACCATGCAGAAAGAAGGCAATGGGATGACTTATATAAAAAACTGAAAGAAAAAAATTGCCAGTCAAGAATCATACATCCAGCAAAACTCTCTCTCAAATGTGAAGGTGCAATTAGGACATTTCCAGACAAACAGAAGTTTAGGGAAGTCATAAAAACCAAACCAAAACTACAAGAAATACTCAAGGGAGTTCTTTGGTTAGAAAATCAATAATATCAGGTATCAACCCAAGACTAGAACACTGTGCACAGCAACCAGAAGTCAACCCAGACAGGGAATCCAAAAAACAAAGCAAGATTATTTAAAAAAAAAAAAAAAAAAGTTCAAAACAGGGTAACAGTGACCTTATTACATGAAAGAAGACAACATTAAAATAATAAAGAGGGACTAAGAAATGTAATCACATACCTTCCATATGGAGAGGAAGATACAGCGATACAAAGAAATAAAAGTTAGTTTTAAATTTAGAAAAATGGGGGTAAATAATAAGGTAACCACAAAAGAGACAAACTATCCTATTCATCAAAATAAAATACAAGAAAAAAATAGAGACTCAGCAGAAACAAAATCAACAACAACAAATATGAGGAAAGGACAATATGTAAACAAAATCTATTCAGCACATAAAATTAAGTGGGAAAAAGAAATTGTCAATAACGCACAAAAAAAGACATTAAAATGACAACACTAAATTCATACCTATCTATAATTACCCTGAATGTAAATGGACTAAATGCACCAATAAAGAGACAGAGAGTGGCAGAATGCATTAAAAAATAAGATCCGTCTATATGCTGCCTACAAGAGACACATCTTAGACTTAGAGACACAAACAAGCTAAAACTCAAAGGATGGAAAAAAATATATCAAGCAAACAACAATCAAAAAAGAGTAGGAGTGGCAATATTAATTTCTGACAAAATAGACTTTAGAGTTAAATCCACCACAAAAGATAAGGAAGGACACTATATAATGACTAAAGTGACAATACACCTAGAAGATATAACCATATTAAATATTTATGCACTCAATGACAGGGCTGCAAGATACATAAAACAAACTATCAGCATTGAAAAGTGAGATAGACGGCTCCACAATAATAGCAGAAGACTTCAACACACCACTTTCAGTGAAGGAGAGGACATCCAGAAAGAAGCTCAATAAAGACACGGAAGATCTAAGTACCACAATCAACCAACTTGACCTCATAGACATATACAGAACACTCCACCCAACAGCAACCAAGTATACTTTCTTTTCTAGTGTACATGGAACATTCTCTAAAATAGACCACATATTAGGTCATAAAGCAAGCCTTAGCAGAATCCAAAACATTGAAATACTACAAAGCATCTTCTCTGCCTATAAGGCCATAAAAGTGGAAATCAACACCAGGAAAAACAGTGAAAAAAAAAATCAAACATGTGGAAACTGAACAATACCCTGCTCAAAAAAGACTGGATTACAGAAGACATTAAGGATGGAATAAAGAAATTCAGAGAATCCAATGAGAATGAAAACACTTCCTATCAGAACCTTTGGGACACAGCAAAAGCAGTGCTCAGAGGCCAATTTATATTAATAAATGCACACATACAAAAAGAAGAAAGGGCCAAAATCAAAGAATTATCCCTACACTTAAACAAATAGAAAGAGAGCAACAAAAGAAACCCTCAGGCTCCAGAAGAAAGCAAATGATAAAATTAGAGCTGAACTAAATGAAATAGAAAACAGAAACAATTGAAAGAATTAACAAGACCAAAAGCTGATTTTTTGAAAAACTCAACAAAATTGATAAACCATTGGCCAAACTGACAAAAGAAAAACAGGAGAGGAAGCAAATAACCCGAATAAGAAATGAGATGGGAGATATTACAACAGACCTGACTGAAATTAAAAGAATCATATCAGATTAGTATGAAAAACTATACTCAAACAAATTTGAAAACCTAGAAGAAATGGATGAATTCCTAGAAACACACTACCTACCTAAACTAACACAAACAGAGGTAGAACAACTAAATGGACACTTAACAAAAGAAGAGATTGAAAAGGTAATCAAAAAACTCCCAACAAAAAAAACCCTGGTACGGACTGTTTCACTGCAGAGTTCTACCAAACTTTGAGAGAAGAGTTAACGCCACTACTACTAAAAGTATTTCAAAGCATAGAAAAGGGTGGACTATTACCAAACTCATTGTATGAAGCCACCATATCCCTGATACCAAAACCAGGTACAGGCACCACAAGAAAAGAAAATTATAGACCTATATCCCTCATGAACATAGATGAAAAAATCCTCAACAAAATTCTAGCCAATAGAATTCAACAACATATCAAAAAAATAATTCACCATGACCAACTGGGATTCATACCAGGTATGCAGGGATGATTCAACATTAGAAAAACAATTAATGTAATCCACCACATAAATAAAACAAAAGACAAGAATCACATGGTTTTATCAATTGATGCAGAAAAGGCATTTGACAAAGTTCAACACTGATTCATGATAAAAAAAAAAAAACTCTAGGCAAAATAGGAATAGAAGGAAAATTCCTCAACATAATAAGGGGCATTTATACAAAGCCAACGGCCAACATCGCCCTAAATGGAGAGTGCCTGAAAGCATTCCCCTGGAGATTGGGAACCAGGCAAAGATGTCCTTTATCACTGCTCTTATTCAACATTGGGTTGGAGGTCCTAGCCAGAACAATTAGGCTAGATAAAGAAATAAAGGGCATCCAGATTGGCAAGAAAGAAGTAAAAGTATCTCTATTTGCAGATGACATGATCTTATACTCAGAAAACTAAGGAATCCTCAGGAAAACTGCTAAAACTAATAGAAGAGTTCAGCAGAGCATCAGGATACAAGATAAACATACAAAAATCGGTTGGATTCCTCTACACCAATAAAAAGAACATCAAAGAGGAAATCACCAAATCAATGACACTTACAACAGCCCCCAAGAAGATAAAATACTTAGGAATAAATCTTACCAGAGATGTAAAAGACTTATACAGAGAAAACTACGGTACACTTCTGCGAGAAACCAAAAGAGACTTACATAAGTGGAAAAACGTACCTTGCTCATGGATAGGAAGACTTAACATTACAAAAATGTCTATTCTACCAAACGCAATCTATACATTTAATGCAATTCCCATCCAAATCCCAAGGACGTTCTTTAATGAGATGGAGAAACAAATCATCAACTTCATATGGAAGGGAAAGAGGCCCCGGATAAATAAGGCATTACTGAAAAAGAAGAACAAAGAGGGAGGCCTCACTCTACTTGATTTTAGAACCTATTATACCGCCACAGTAGTCAAAACATCCTGGTACTGGTACAACAACAGATACATAGACCGATGGAACAGAATTGAGAATCCAGACATAAATCCATCCACATATGAGCCGTTGATATTTGACTAAGGCCCCAAAACAGTTTAATGGGGAAAAGACAGTCTTTTTAACAAACGGTGCTGGCATAACTGGATATCCATCTGCAAAAAAATGAAACAAGACCCATACCTCACTCCATGCATGAAAATGAGCTCAAACTGGATCAAAGGCCTAAATATACATTCTAAAATGATAAAGATCATGGAAGAAAAAATAGGGACAACATGAAGATCCCTAATACATGGCATAAACAGTGTACAAAACACTATTAAGAATGCAGAAGAAAAACTAGATAGCTGGGAGCTCCTAAAAATCAAACACCTATGCTCATCCAAAGACTTCACCAAAAGAGTAAAAAGACTACCTACAGACTGGGAAAAAGTTCTTAGCTATGACATTTCTGATCAGCACCTGATCTCTAAAATCTACATGATACTGTAAAAACTCAGCTACAAAAAGACAAATAACCCAATTAAAAAATGGGCAAAAGATATGAATAGACACTTCACTAAAGAAGACATTCAGGTAGGTAACAGATACGTGAGGAAATGTTCACGATCATTAGCCATTAGAGAAATGCAAATCAAAACTATAATGAGATTTCATCTCACTCCAACAAGGCTGGCATTAATCCAAAAAACACAAAAGAATAAATGTTGGAGAAGCTGTGGAGAGATTGGAACACTTCTACACTGCTGGTGGGAATGTAAAATGGTACAACCACTTTGGAAATTGATTTGTTCTTCCTTAAACAGCTAGAAATAGAACTACCATACAATCCAGTAATCCCACTCCTGGGAATATATCCTAGAGAAATAAGAGTCTTTACATGAACAGATATATGCACAGCCATGTTTATTGCAGCACTGTTTACAATAGCAAAAACATGGAAGCAACCAAGGTGCCCATCAATGGATGAATGGATAAATAAATTATGGTATATTCACACAATGGATTACTATGTATCGATAAAGAACAGTGATGAATCTGTGAAACATTTCATAACATGGAGGAACCTGGAAAGCATTATGCTGAGTGAAATTAGTCAGTTGCAAAAGGACAAATATTGTATAAGACCACTATTATAAGAACTTGAGAAATAGTTTAAACGGAGAAGAAAACATTCTTTTGTGGTTATGAGAGGGTGGAGGGAGGCAGGGTAGGAAAGGGGTATTGACTACTTAGATAGTAGATAAGAACTACTGTAGGTGAAGGGAAAGACAACACACAATACAGGGGAGGTCAGCACAACTGGACTAAACCAAAAGCAAAGAAGTTTCCTTAATAAACTTAATGCTTCGAAAACCAGTGTAGCAGGGGCAGGGGTTTGGGGACCATGGTTTCAGGGGACATCTAAGTCAATTAGAATAATAAAATCTCTTAAGAAAACATTCTGCATCACACTTTGAAGAGTAGCGTCTGGGGTCTTAAACGCTAGCAAGCAGCCATCTAAGATGCATCAGTTGGTCTCAGCCCACCTGGGTCAAAGGAGAATGAAGAACACCAAAGACACAAGGCAATTACGAGCCCAAGAGACAGAAAGGGCCACATGAACCAGAGACTACATCATCCGGAGACCAGAAGAACTAGACGGTGTCCGGCTACAACCGATGACTGTCCTAACAGGGAACACAACAGAGAACCCCTGAGGGAGCAGGAGAGCAGTGGGATGCAGACCCCAAATTCTCATAAAAAGACCAGACTTAACGGTCTGACTGAGACTAGAAGGACCCCGGTGGTCATGGCCCCCAGGCCTTCGGTTGGCCCAGGACAGGAACCATTCCCGAAGCCAACTCTTCAGACATGGATTGGAGAGGGATGCTAGTGAGGAGGGAGCTTCTTGGATTAGGTGGACACTTGAGATTATGTTCGCATCTCCTGCCTGGAGGGGAGATGAGAGGGTAGAGGGGTAAGAAGCTGGCAAAATAGACATGAAAAGAGAGAGTGGAGGGAGAGAGCAGGCTGTCTCATTAAAAAAAAAAAAAAAAAATTTTTTTTTTTTTCATTAGGGGGAGAGTAATTGGGAGTATGTAGCAAGGTGCATGTAAGTTTTTGTGTGAGAGACTGACTTGATTTGTAAACTTTCACTTAAAGCACAATAAAAATTATTAAAAAAGTATGTTAATTTTTTAATGAGAAACTAGTTTGCTCTGTAAATCTTCATCTAAAGTACAGTAAAACTTAAAAATAAAAAAAATAAGAAATGTCAGAATGTTGAAGTGAAGCTAAATACCAACTCCCACCATATTCCCTGAGAGTGCCCAGAGTACATCCCCTAACTAAGGGACCTTGGTCATCTGGGCATTTCACAGAACATCACAATGGCAGCTATATTAATGAAACTATGCCTACCAGGGCTTATGAACAGGAAAAGTCAAGAATTTTAGATGACTTAATAACATGCATTCAAAAAAGTGGGAAATAAACCCCACAGATTTTCAGAGACTTGCAATCTAACTTAGTCTTGCAGGCAATCAGCCTGCCAGCTGGTATCATTAACCGTAGACAATCCATCAAGCAGGAAATCTGAAGTAGATGATCCCACATGATTTTGACTTTTCAAACCTCCATGCTAACCAAAATCCATCTATCACAAATTTGCCCATCTTGGGTATCTTCTATGTACAGAATAGGTGACTCATTCCTCCCAAACACCAAACATTTGCTGAGAGGGTCTGGTTCAATCGCCTGTGCTGTGTGTGATTTGCCTTCATGTTGCAGCCTGCAGAATTAAGAAGGGTGATTTGAGAGATAGGTCAGAAGGCTGGGAGGAGCATTGCACCATCCAAGAGAGTCAACAGTCTAGTCAGGCCCTGCTATGACCACTGTTTCTTCCCAGTACTATTAATCCCAACACTCCTCACGCACAGGGACTCAGCTTCAGAATCCTTCCAAGCATAGTTTACCAAACAATCTCTACCAACTCTCTGTGAGAAAACGACAACGACAATTTTCTCTTAAAGTGAATCGAGGCATAGGTCATGGGATGAAAATCATAAAAACTGACTGAGAGGAAAGGGGAGCAAAATGAAGGTGGGAAGTGAAATATAAGTATACCTGAGTAAAATAGAGAAGCCGCAGCATCTGGTATAGTCAGGGAGGGAACAGTTACAAGTATGTTAGCTCTGATGGTGAAGGCAGAAAATTCCTGAAGCAAGTTCTTTTATTTAACCCTCAACTGCTCTCTGTGAGGAATCATGTCTTGAAAAGTGTGTCCATTGCTACAGGTGCGAAGTGGCTGTCTGCGGGGATCGGCTCCAAGATAAAATACAATCCTAGAAGCTAACATACACATCTAAGATCAGACACTAGAAATATACTGTTCTGCCAAAAAAAGTGAGAATAATATTTCATATCTTGCTACTTCACAGACACTTAATGAGTTTCCAAATTAAGAAAACAAGCTTGCAAGCCAGCTAAGTAAGGTCCTCAGAGCAAAGTAATTGATAAACTGAATAGAATTATTAGAAGAGTTAAGCAATAGGCTTTTTTGTAAAAGAGCTCTTAAGTTGAGAAAGTAGCAGACCATGACCCATGACTTTTTGATTAAAAAAAAAAAAATTTTTTTTTATGCCAAAAAAAGCAAACTTTTCACATTAAAAGATGTCAACAAATGTTTATTAAATTGAAATTTGCAATATACTTATCCTAAAATTTTAATTTTGGAGTTTTGTTTTTTCATATTTTACATAATATTTCAATTAATTTCACCACCAGGCACTCCTTGGAAACTCTATGGGGCAGTTCTACTCTACCCTATACAGTTGCCATAAGTCGAATCGACTTGATGACAATGGGTTTGGTTTTGGGTTAAGACATCAAAATTTTCATTTGCCGAAAACCTCTTTTCAGTCAAAGCCAAGGAATAGACTGACCAATTCATTCCATTCTAGATCATGTCAGAAACTGCACTCGTCTTAGGAAATGAGCCACTCAGAAGTGGTCTGCATTATTTTCAGCTGGCCCAGATCTGGAACCACTAACGAATGGTAGGCAGATGTCAATTGTTAGACTGTGTATCTTCCTACAGGAAGCCTACAATCATATAAGCAGAGGAGCTGGATCAACGTCCTCATTCACTGAATCACTCCTTTCCAGTCAATTTGGCCTCTTTTTGTTCCTCAACACACCCAACGTGTTTCTGCCTAAGATTTTTGCATTTGCCTTTTCCTCAGCCTTGATCATGGCTTGCTCTCTTACTTAGTCAAGTCTTTACTTCAAGTCACTTTCTCATTGAAGCCCTTCCTGGACATTCTATTTAAAATTCAACCCCCTTCCCTGCATTATTTCCTTTTCTTTAGCACACATTGCTATCTAACATATCCTGTGTTTTACCTTTTTATTACTGTTGCGTATTTCTCCTACTGGACTATAAGCTCCATGAGAACAGATTTTTTTTTTCCATTACTACAGCTAAAGGCTTTAGAATGGTGTCTAGCATATATCTGACACTCAATAAATGTCTGTTGAATTAATAGACGATCGTGCAATAGTGTCCAAAAACATGACATGAAAAATGTCAGGAGGCAAGTTATATAGCCTTCAAATCTTCTCCCTTTCTCCCTGAACTCAGGCAACTTTTTACTTAGATCTTGAATACACTCTTTTTTTAATATATATATACTTTTTATTGTGCTTTAAGTGAAAGTTTACAAATCAAGTCAGTCTCTTATGCAAAAACCCATATACCCCTTGCTGCACACTCCCAATTACTCTCCCCCTAATGAGACAGCCCACTCTCTCCCTCCACTCTCTCTTTTCTTGTCCTTTTCACCAGCTTCTAACCCCCTCCACCCTCTCATTTCCCCTCCAGGCAGGAGATGCCAACATAGTCTCATGTGTCCACTTGATCCAAGAAGCTCACTCCTCACCAGCATCCCTCTCCATCCCATTGTCCAGTCCAATCCATGTCTGAAGAATTACACTCTATTTTATAATTTTATTCCAAAATTACCAAACTGTTTTGGGAGAAGACAGATAGCCCTGATAAATTATGAACACCCTAGGAAATTTCAAAACTTCTATTCCCTGCATTGTTCATAATACATTACACTTTGACATTTATAAAAATGAAAAACAAACAGAAATTAGCCTCGTCTTTAAAATATGAATCCTATAAATGTTATTGGACTATGTTTATACCCCACTTTTTAAAAAATGCATATAATATTTAGCTTCAAAATCCATTACTGCTTCACAATTTAGAATTTTTATATTAATAGATGTTTGCTTTTTCATTTAAATCAAATCATTGATATCTCTGCAACCAATACATTTGTCAAGCCAGTACTACTCTTTTTTATTCTTTGTCTGCACTATAAAAAATTGTTAAGGCTCAACTTTTAACCTGCTTGGAAATGAGAGCAAAGTATCAGGAGGGTAGGATTAGAGAAGTTGGAGCACACTTAAGCAATGTCAATTCACGCTAAATAATGAAAAACACGTCACCCAGGAAACACAGCTGCTGCACCAAAGTTTACCTGAACGCTCAGTGGCTACTCAAACCAAACTAAACCGTCTGCCATCCAGTCGATCCTGACTCATGACAACCGCATGCATGCAGAGTACAGCCACTCCATAGGGCTCCTAAGGCTGTGATCTTCTGGAATGAGATCACCTTCCGTAGCACCTCTGCCTGAGTTCCAGCCACCAGCCTTGAGGGTTAGTAGTCAAGCCCCTAACTGTTTGTGCCTCCCAGGGACTCTCGCCACTGGCTATATACCAGTTTGCAGGCCTTTGTGGGCAGAGGTCCCCAGAAGAGATGGATATAAAATTGTCACACAAAGTCCACATGAGTGTCCCATCTAGAGTGAATTCTGGGAAGAGAGAAACTTGAGATGGTAATGAAGATTCTAGATGTGTTTGAAATTCAGGGGAGAATGAGAAAGGAAACACAAGAAAGCAATGACTGTAGCCAATGTACCACGAGCAATTCAAGGCACAAATATTCTTTCCTGGTGGTGAGTTAATTTAGGGTCAAGAATAAAATTTCTTCTTAGCAGTTTTTCAGGGTTGTGTTAAATCAACCTCTGTGGCTCACAACTGTTGTCGTTATTGTTGACTGGATTCAACTCGAGTGGAATAGAAGAGTGGAACTGCTCCATGCTCACTGCTGTTGAGTCAATTCTGACTCATAGCGACACTGTAGGGCAAAGCAGAACTGTCCCTTAGGGTTTCCAAGGCTGTAAATCTTTACAGAGACAGATTGCTCCATCTTTCTCCCGCAGAGTGGCTGGTGGGTTCAAGTCACCGACCTTTTGGTTAGCAGCCCAGCTCTTTAACCACCGCACCACCACGGCTCCTGAACTGCTTCATAAGGTTTTAAAATTATGACCTTTCAGAAGCAGATTGCCAGGACTTACTTCTGAGACACCCCTGGGTGCATTTGAACTGCCAGCCTTTGGATAAGTAGTCCAGCGCTTACTCATTTGCACCACTCAGGGACCTCTACGGCTCACAATAAAGCAGAGATCATTCCGATCAAGTTAGAAAGAGCCCCAGTATTTGCTAATCCCTCTACAAGTGAAGTGAATGCAATCATATCCCTTGCCTTTCAACCCCACGGTTATTCTTTATTGTTTTAAAACATATTGCAGATTTATATTTAACCTGAAAATAAGGCATATGTCTTTTTAAAATTTTTGAGAACCTAACGCTTCAATTTTGAATTGTTTCTTTTCTCCTTCAAATTTGAAAGTGCTACTTTACATATATAACCGCCTAACATATTTTTTTTTCTTTAACGTATAGAATATTTGATTTATTAAATTGCTTCTTCTCTGTCAGCCCCCAAAAAATACAGGCTCCAAAAAGTCAGAGATTTTTGTTGTTGTCGTTTTATTCATTTATGTAACCTTAGCACTTAAAGCAGTGCCTGACACATAGAAAGCATTTAATTAATATTTATGGAATGAATGAATGATGTCATTAAAGTAGTCTTTTAGGTATATAGACACACCGAGAAAGACTAATACATGACTTTTTTGGAGCTACATGAAGATAGAATCATGAAATTTTTCTTAATTGCCTGATTTATGCCTACTCTTCTTAACAGATATGAAGAGGGTCGCTGGCCTTGATTGCACTTAGGAACCCTAAACAGCACTTTAGCACCACATTTAGGAGCCACTTTAAACAGCAAAATCACCAACAAAAAGCACAAAAATGCAAAAAACATGGGACTAAATAGACTGAAAAGGACAACTGTTTAAAGTGTAAGAGCTGACACAAGAAGGCAGAGCATCATCTCATTCACCCTCAGCTGAAAAAGTATGCATCGGGCAATTCAAAGTGTTTGCTACTCTGTGTATGCTCACAAATGACCATGAAAGTACCTTCAGTACTGATTTTGGGTTTACAAATAAATTTCAGTGAGTAGGCAAATTTGCATATATAGAATTCATGAATAATGAGGATAGACTTACGATGCATTCTATTAGGCTGAAGATCCATGCACTCATTGACTCAGGAAATATCTGTGGAGCATTTACAACGCGCTAACAACTGTGCTGGGTGCTAGGGATCATAAAGTGAACAAAATAAATGAAGTCCCTGCCCTCTTGAAGCTTACAGTATAATCGAAGAGAGAGACAAGAAACAAGTGAATAAATAAAACCATTTAGACATCAACGAGTATTTTGAGAGGCATAACATGGCAATGCCTAGAAGAGTTTAATGTGGGACAGTTTAGTCGAAGAAGGCCTTCTGAAGCAGTGACATTCAAGTTAGTCCAGCATGAGCTTGGGAAAAAGCAATCAGTAGACAAAAGCTTTCAAATTATTCCAGGAAATGAATATGGAAAGCATATGGAGAAGTGGTGACTGAGAAAGAAGGGTCAGGAAGTCACATCCCAGGGTGTGCACAGAGATTGTTACAAATAGGTAGGAGACTTACCTGCCCTGCAGGGGCCAAGATAGCCCTGACACTCCCACATGGCAAGTATGAGGAAGGTCGATATTGAAACAAGAACAAAAATTATGAGGATTAAATAAAACTCAAGAGACTATGTAATCAATCCCAACACCCACAGAAAAAAAAAAAAACAGCTTAAAATTTTTTAAAGTGTTAAAAACTATAAACCCACAGACCCAAGAATCTTAGCAAAAACAATGCAGAATCAAATTCAGCAATGTATCAAATGGGTAATGCATTATGACAGAGAAGTTTCATCTCAAGAAGGCAGTGAAGGCTTGTTGTTGTTGTTAGTTGCCGTCAAGTCCATTCCAATGTGTGCAGAGTACAATTGCTCCATAGGGTTTTCAAAGCTGTAATCTTTCAGAAGCAGTTGACCAGGCCTGTCTTCTGAGGCACATTTGGGTGGGTTTGAGCTGCCAACCTTTCAGCTAGTCTTTAAGCACTTAAGCCTTTGGGTCACCCAAGGACTCCTCAAAAATCAGCTAAGGGAATTCAACATATTAATCAACCAACAAAAGAAAACAATGCTATCAATTCAATAAATGCAAGAAAGGAATTTAACAAAATCCTATCCCCATTCACGATAAAAATTCTCAGCATTGTACAAATAGAAGCTAACTTTCTCCAACTGCTAAAGAGATCTACAAAAAAACCCCAAAAAACTACAAGTAACATCACACTTAATGATGAAATCCTGAATTATTTTCTCCTATAATCAAGAACAAGAGAAGTATGTCCATTCTCAGTATTTATATTCAACATTTACTGAAAGTTCTAGATGGTACATTAAGGCAAGAAAAATAATGAAAATTAAAAGAATAAAACTCTGTTTCCACAAATGATATGATCATCTATGCAGAAAGTCCTAAGCAAATAGAACAAATAAGTGAGTTTAGCAAGTTCACAGGATACATAATTAATATACAAAAATCAATTTCAATTGGAAATTGAAATTTAAAGAAATACTGTCACAATAGCTTAAAAAATACTGTAGCTTGAAAAAGTACAAAATACTTGAGAATAAATTTAACAAAAATATGTGTAAGATATTTATGTACACTGAAAACTATATGATATTGCTGAGATAAATTGAAAAGACCTAAGTATGTGGACTTCCTTATTCATTGTCATTCATTGCTGGACAATGAATAAGGAAGACCGAAGAAGAATTGACGCCTTTGAATTGTGATGTTGGCAAAGAATATTGACTATACCACGGACTGCCAAAAGAACGAACAAATCTGTCTTAGAAGAAGTACAACCAGAGCGCTCCTCAGAAGCAACGATGGCGAGACTGCGTCTTACATACTTTGGACACGTTGTCAGGAGGGATGAGTCCCTGAAGAAGGACATCATGCTTGGCAGAGTACAGGGTCAGTGGAAAAGCAGAAGGCCCTCAAAGAGATGGATTGACACAGTGGCTGCAAAAATGAGCTCAAGCATAACAACGATTGTAAGGGTGGCTCAGGAGCGGGCAGTGTTTTGTTCTGTTGTGCATAGGGCCTCTATGAGTCGGAACCGACTTGATGGCACCTAACAACAACAACAACAAGTATGTGGAAAGGAGCCCCGGTGGCGCAATGGTTAAGTGCCCAGCGGCTCCTTGGGAGAAAGACTTTAAGACCTACTCCCATAAAGATTACAGCCTAGAAAACCCTGTGGGGCAGTTCTATTCTGTCACATGAGGCTGTCCTGAGTTGAAATTGACTCAATGGCACCTTACAACTGCAACAAAAAGTATGTAGAGAGTGATACCATGTTCATGGATCAAAAGGCTCAATATTGTCAGGATAGCAACTCTCCCCAAACTGATTTACAGATTCAACACAATTTCTAAAATTTATACACAAAACCAATGGACCTAGAATTGCCAAAACATTTTCAAAAGAAGAAACAAAGTTGCAGGATTCATGCTACCTGACTTCAAGACAATATAAAACTATAATAATCAAGAGTATAGTATTGGTGCAAATAGACATATAGATCAAAAAACCGGAATAAATGGTCCATAAATAGACCAACATATACATGGTCAATTAATTTTTGACAGAGAAGACAAAATAATGGAACAACAAAAAGATTTTTTTCTAACAAATGGTACTAGAAAAATTAGACATTTATGCACAAAAGGAAAAAAAAAAAAAAAGAATCTCAGCCCATACCTCACATCATACAAAAAAGAAAATTAACTAGAAATGGATCATACACCTAAATGCAAGAACTAAAATTATAAAAATTTCTAGAAGACAACATAAGAGAAAATCTTTGTGACCATGAGTTATAAAAAAAAAAATTCTTAATGAACTGTAAAAAAATTGATAAACGGGACTTTATCAAAATTAAACAACATTTGCTCTACAAAAGGCATCATTAGGAAAGTAAAAAGTCAAATCATAAACTAGGAGAAAATATTTTCAAAACGTGTATCTGATAAAGGGCCTTTATCCAGAATATATTAATTCTTCCAATAATATGACCCACAAAACTAATTAAGAAAAAAAAAAAAGCAAAATATTTCAAAGGACATTTCCACAAAGAACATACCAATGGCAAATAAGAACATGGAAAAAAAAAAGCATTAGTCATCATGAAAATGCAAATTAAAATGACAGTGAGATAGCAACACACTTTCACTGGATGTGACAATATCAAGTGTTGGCAAGAGTCAGGGACACTTGGAATTCTCATATATTGTTGGTAGAAATGTAAAGTGGTATTACCACTTTAGAAAAGAGTTTGGCATTTTCTTTTAAAGCTAAACATGCTCCCAGGTGGTATAAATTGTTTGCATTTGACTACTAACATAAAGGTTGGCAGTTTGAACCCATCCAGTGATAATGCGGAAGGAATGGGCTATCCATTTGCTTTCCTTAAGATTACAGCCAAGAAAACCCAATGGAGCAGTACTACTCTGTAGCACATGGAGTCACCAGGAGTCGGAATTGACTCAACAGCAAATAACAACAACAAAATCCCAAAATTTCTGTTCCTAGGCATTTACCCAAGAGAAGTGAAAACATACGTTTACACAAAAACCTGTACGTGAATGTTTATAGCAGGTTTATTCACAATAGCTCAAAACCAGAAACTACTCTAATATCTATATGTTGGTCAATGGATAAACAAATTTTGGGTGCACCCATTCAATAGAATACATCTACTCAATGGAATACAATAAATGAAAAAAATGCCTGATACATGCAGCAAAATTAATAATTCTAAAAAATTATGCTAAGTGAGCTCATTAAGAAAAACCAGACACAGAAGTTTACATACTATATAAAATTGTAGAAAAAGTAAAATTATGGTGACAGAAAGTTGAACAGTGATTTCAAAAGCCCTAGAGTGGACAAGGGGAAGATTGACTGCAAAGAGGAGCTAGGGCATTTTGGATGTGATGGAAATGTGACTATATCATGATTGCAGTGATAGTTATACAACTGTATACATTAGTCAACCTATCATATTGGACATTAAAATTGGTGATTTTATTTTCTGTAAATTATACTCAAAACACATGCACACAGGCAATTTATATGTATTCTGTAGAACATGGTGAACCCCTTGACTGCCAAGTCTATATATGTCAGATTTCTCAAACATAATAGACATTTTTTATTTCATTTTATTGTTGTTGTTAAGAACAAACACAGGTAAGTATAACTAATCCAACAGTTCCTACACGTACAGTCAGTGACATTGATTGCATTCTTCAAGTTGTGCAACCGTTCTCACTCTCCTTTTCTGAGTTGTTCCTCTCCCAACATAATAGACATTTAATAAGTGAAGAAATAGGAGAATGAGTAAACAAGTGAACAATTAGCACAGAAATAAGAAATTATAAATAAATGCTTTAAAGACCCTATATTTGCCTTAAATCCTAAAACACTTCTATACTGGAGTTATTGAGGTTCTTAAAGGATATTTTGTACCTCCTAACACAGTTTCCTACATTCTTTCCAGTCAGTTCTTTTTGACACATTGTGCTGCCTATTATCAGGGTTCTTTCTTAGCTTTGGCTTCTGTCCAAAAAAAATTCCTGGCAAGATTTTACACAACCTAAAGTATATTGATATCCTTATTACTACAGCTCTAAACTCCTGAAATTTCATTTCATTTATTGGTCAGTTTTCCAAATGACACTCTCCAAGAACTTGTATCATCATGTTTCTTTAGCAATTTTAGAAACTTGTTTGGATGACCTGGGAATAAAAGTTTGACTCCAAGGTGAATCACTTCATATATAATTCAATTTTTAATAACTCCAAATAGATTCTTTTAGCCATTTTCTCCTCAAAAAACTAATTTTGCTTGTCAACAAAGCCTGAGCCAGCAAAATAGATTTAGAATTGAGACTTCACTTAGTTTTTTTTACTTAAAAGAACAACAAAAAAAACTTTTAAAGTTTACTTCTCCACAAGAACACTATATATATTTTGCCCAAAATATAAATCAAAGTTCCAAATGAACAGCTTGCATAGATCCACTACACTCTGCTTTCCAAGGTGAGGCACATCCTGTGAAGCACTGGGATCCTTCAGTCATTACACCACAACCATGATTAATGACAAACTAAGCGGCTACTGGGGGATCAAGCATTATCAGTTGTCATATCTATAGACAGGGTTACTCTCTCCCCTTGGGCTGTGGCAGAGCACGGCCCACCTCCACCCTGTGGGAAAATACAGTGTGTGTTTTCTGTGGTCCCCCTGAGGGATGAAACAAAACCTTGCAGATATGTCAATTAACCCAAAAAAAGGGTGTTATATTAACAGAAATAAATATTATTACAAAATACCCTATCTTGTTTAAATCAAGATTAGAAAGTCTGTCACAGAAGTAGGAGGTAAAAAGTCCAGCATAAACTCATATGATGGTCAAAAGTGTCTTGTGGTCCCCCCGCAGACAGGTGAAAGTCAGACATTTGGGTTAATAGTCTCTCAAAGGAGTCATTCAAGCATTGTCCTGTTATCTACAATAAGATACACATGGATAACATGGGAACTGACCTCCAAGGAGATAAGTCCAGATTTAAGAACAGGTCTATAAAGTTTATGGAGCCCTGGTGGCACAGTGGTTAAGACCAAAAGGTCAGCAGTTCAAATCCACCTGCTACTCCTTGGAAATGCTATGGAGAAGTTCTACTCTGTCCTGTAGGGTCACTATGAGTCAGAATTGACTCAAGGGCAATGGGTTTGGTTTGGTTTTATGAAGTTTATAGGTGTGAAACTGAATCTGTGCAGAAATTTGCATCAGTTGAGTTGTCCAATAAGTACTCACTAAAAATCTCAACTGAAATGAACATGAGGCCCACTATAAAATTTCTCTCCACAGTAGCTGCCCAAGTGGTTTAAAATTTTCCCACTTCACATCCAGGGTCATGGGTACCACATGGTCCAATTAAGACCTTCCTCATAGACCTGAACATCTTTGTACACTAGCCAAAAAAACTAGCTGGGCATGTAATGAAGATCTGAACACCCAGAAACTAAAAGGGAAACAGCAGTCATTTCATTCTTTAGAACTTTTTTCTAGGAAAAAAATGTGAGTTGTTTTTTTTTTTTTTTAATTTATCAGCTGGCATAGAAATAGAGCAAGACTGAACAGTCAAGTACAGAAAAACAACCAACATTTGCAGACGGTATGCCAAATGCCTCCTTAAATCCCTAGATTCATCAGTATAGGAATGTTTGCACGGGTTCCAGGATTTTTTTCAAATCACATTGCCAATAGAGAATTCTAGGTCTCCTGCATATCTCCCCCAATTGCCTTTTCAACATTAACTAAATTTCCTGAGCAATGTTGGAATCTCTTGAATACTCACCAAAAGAGCATCATGAATCACTCTTTCCATGTGAGGCTTATGAGTCAGATCATTCACAGTACAGACCCAAGCTACCACCACCAAATTCAACGTTCCACACACTAATTCACTTACACTTTATATTTTCTGCCTAGCTGCTAGTACTTTCTCAGATCTTTTTATTTTCTTTATTTGATTCCAAAATAAGTTATTATTTCATGGGAATTACTCTGTATGTGTAATGTTAATAAGAGACTACTGACGCTTTCAGAAAAAACATCTATCGTTTTTATCATGTTTCACACTGTGAGAAAGCACACTAGGACTAAAAGCAGGAGGTCATTGAAATCTGAACAGCTGATCATGTTTACTTAAAAACCTAGATGACCCAAAAGCTATTTAATAGCAGTTAGAAAAGGAGAAAACCAAGACAATAGATGAATAGGGGAAAAACGCATAAACGTAAGACAATTTCCATACACACACACACTGTCTTCATACTGAAAATGCCATCTGAATGTCAAGCACAAAAAGTCAAGATCCATACCTAGAAATGTTCTGATAAAGTTTCATAATTTCAAATGCAAAGAGGAAATTTAAAACTTTCAGGGGAGAGGCTAGGTTTCTCAACAAGTGAATTCTGAATACCTAAAACAATGTTACAATTCCTTTAGGTTAGTAGGAAAAACAATAGTAAATCTGTATTTCTATAGCCATTTAATAATCAATCAAATTTAAATCAAGACATTCTTCGAATTCTCGAAGTGTACCTTTCAGCCTAAGATTAGACAGGCCTGTAAATCAAGCAATAAAACACGTGAGGAACGTTCTTCTTAGTTCAGTCAAGTATGCGAAACCAAATGGTCAACACCTGCCCAAAAGCAAAGATGAGAACCCAGGAAGGGATAGGAAAACTGGACTAATGGACACTGGGAGCCTGGGGGGGAAAGGGAAAGGGGGAAAGGGAAAGGAGGAAATTGCTGACACACTGCAAGGACTGCAACCAATGTCACAAAACAAGTTGTGTATAAATTTTTGAATGAGAAATTAATTTTCACTGTAAACTTTCACCTAAAGCACTACAAAATTTTTGAAAAAGACGTTCTTTGACATATAAGAAATTAAAAAGCTCACCTCCCATACATATGCTTTAAAGCAAAACAAACAAAAACACTTGCACCTGTGTTTACGTAAAAATACACCATGAT
Organism: Elephas maximus indicus; assembly: GCF_024166365.1. Taxonomy (NCBI): domain Eukaryota; kingdom Metazoa; phylum Chordata; class Mammalia; order Proboscidea; family Elephantidae; genus Elephas; species Elephas maximus. The sequence continues at coordinate 145,396,629 of NC_064821.1, forward strand.
GAGAGCCTATTTCACTTCTGTCAATAACAACAAAAAAAAAAAAACAGATACTCAGAAAAGGAAACAAAATGCTTTATCAAAAATGCATTCAAGTATGAGTAAAATTATAATGCAGCATAATTTTGAGTTATTGAGTTTAAGAAGATGCCACCATTTTTCTTGATGTCTGGCACATTTATCATTAAATATTACAGGTTTAACAACATAGGATTACTTTTTCCTCTTTTGAGGTAAAATCAAACTACTTGGCTCTTCAGGGAATAATATGTATATACAATAAAATTATAAATGTTATTTAAGAGTATTCAGCTTTTCAAATCAACTTATATACCAAACCAAACCCATTGCTGTCGAGTCAATTCTGACTCGTAGCAACCCTATAAGACAGAGCAGAACTTTCCCATAGGGTTTCCAAGGAGAGGCTGGTAGATTCGGACCACTGACCCTTTGGTTAGCAGCTAAAGGCTTAACCACTATACCACCAGGGCTCCGACTTATATACACGACACAAGAAATTTAACTACAGAACTGAAGGCAAAAGTTTAACAACATAAAAGCAATATAGGAGTCCAGACTTCAGAACTGGGAAACAGAGTCTGGTGGGGCCTGGCAATTAAGTTTATTTAATTTTGCATTCCTTGATTTATTGATATAAGGTTCATTAAATTTATTCTTCCTTACAACCAATAAAGACAACCAAGAGTAGATCCAAGCCACTATGGAGACCAGCTATGAGTATTTGAACATATAGAGAACCATAAACATCATTACAGAAATAACTTACTATACCTCTAATGCTCTCATCTACTCCCAAGACTCTCCCATAACCTAGCTCTCTTTTCCTTTTCTTATAGCCTCTTTAGTAAACAATAACAAATAATTTGGGATTCTTAAATCTCATGGCTGTTTTCAATTGTACAGCCTGTACTTAGCTTCCATAATGATGTATCTCAAATACTTTATGAGCTTCTTTTTCTCACAAAAAATGAGTATACTCTTGACTCTAATGAGTAGGATTAACTCTTTAAACTTATAGGTATATTAGTTACCATAACCCTAAAATTTGTAACAGATAAATCTCACTGACTTAATACATTTAGATTTGTTGCTCAGCAGAGGGTGATGGGGCAAATGTTCTGCTTCATTCTGTCATCCAGGAACCTAAACTAAGAAAGGAACCCTGATGGTGCAGTGGTTAAGCGCTACAGCTACTAACCAAAGGGTCAGCAGTTCAAATCCACCAGACACTCCTTGGAAACCCTATGGGGCAGTTCTACTCTGTCCTACAGGGTCATTATGAGTCCAAATCAGGCTCTGCCATATTCAACACATGACTTTCAAGATTGACTTGGGCATAGACATCCAGCCAATAGATGGCATGAGAGAGAAAATAGAGGATTGTGCGGCAGGTTTTATGGACCAGATCTAAAAGAGGAATACATGCCTTCTGTCCACATTCCATTGGCCAGGACTTAGTCATGTGTCCACACCTAATTGCAAGTTGAATCTGGAAAACACATCTAGCTATCTGCCCAGAAGGATGGGGGAAACTGGTTTGGTAAATGGCTAGCCAGTTTGCCACAATTAAAGTGCTATTTAAAGTGTTAAAAAACAAAAGTCTGAAATACCTGTGGTATGGCTAACCACTGTCTCAACCCTATCTCATCATTTAGTTTGCAAGTAGCTGAAAGACAGAAGACATGGCCTACACATCTTTGCTTTCCTAGCACCTTCACTTGCACAAGTGTTTGAGAAATCCTTGAAGGAATTAATTTACTTAATTATATTCTAGTAGCAAGGCAAATGAATGTGGCTACCAGAGTAAAAAATAATCTCTTTCCTCAATGAAAAGATCAAGCCAAATATTTTTGAAGTGACTACATTTTTTATTAAAATAACTACAGTACAATCAGCCCATAATTGGTTATTCCAAATAATAGCTGAGTTTGTGAATTTTAATATTTGTTTTATTATTGAATGCAAAATGGTAAAGACTGCAAATATAAGCATTTCCTCATTTTTCTTAAGAGAATAAAACCAGGCAGCAAATGTTTAATGATACAATGAATTGGTAATGTCCTAATTTGCCACAGAAGAAGACACGTTTATCAGGTGATGTTTATACCTGTATGCTGCAAGAAAACCACTAAAGTAATAGACTCAAATCCCACAATTCAACCAAACAAATAGCTTCTTGAATGTAGCAACTGTTATTGGGGTACCTCAGCCTCTACTTCAGAGTCCAAGGAAAGGACTGATGAAGGTTAAAATGTTAAAGGTAGGAATAAAAAATTATGTTAAATGATGAATATAGTGTGGTTTAAACTATCATCAAAGACACTTCAGTTACTGAGGAAATTCCAAGGTTTTAGAGGTTGTCTCTCAGGAACCAAGGACAAAGACCAAATTATTGGAGTAAAGTTAAATTCTTTAGCCCTTAAGTGGTATAGTGTGATGACATGAAATTCAAAGCTGGGTTTTCTGTTTTGGTGGAAAGAGTAAAAACAATAAAAATACAACAAGGTAGGAGAAGTGTGTGAGAGAAAAACAGACTCCCAAGAGCCGTAGGGGAAGCAGTGTCCTCGGGTAAAAGCTAGGAAAATACAGCAGATTATGCTAATGACTGACAATTATGTTTGCTCTCAGTGAATCACCTTTCCTGAGTTGGTGAGGTGCCTTCAGTAAACCGTGCATGCATCATGATGCTTTCCATGACTGAGCAGTGCATTCAAAACTACTAAATGGCCCAAAAGCTAGTTGGGTGCTCACTCCTCTTCTCGTGTTCTTTCATATTCTGAAGAAGAGGGGCCATGCAAAATGTGCAGCCTGAGCATCAAGTCTTTTAAGCTCAGAGAAAAACTATTGAAAAACCATTGACTTCAGGGGCTGATGAGGTCACATCACTTTTTTTTTTTATGTCATTTGCTTTTATTTTATATTTGGGAAGTACTTAGCTTTTTAAAATGGAAGCTTGGGGCTCCATTAGTGATTAGGCCATCAAATGATGAAAACTGACTAGCACTCTTGTTGGAACGCTAGGTCAAGGATTTAAATCAAGCAGATTTCATTAGGATTTCAGAATGATGCTCACATTTTTATACTTGAAATGTGTGTCCATTTACATTGTTACAAAAAGGAACTTCAGTTGGTTTGAGGATGTGAAAGGGTACATAGAGAAAATTCCCCAATCCACTTTTTTTTTTTGACCACAGAAATCTTATAAGACAATTTGCCATTGTTTGTAGCATTTTATACCCAAAAAGTTCAAATGTGATTTGTAAGAACATTTTTAGAAAACTATCCTCAAGAGAAATCTAGGCGTATCTTAGGTTATGGAATCTTTTATATACCGAAGTCCATGTTCCATTTAGAACCTATTTAGATTCTATTTAAAATCATGCTTTTCAGACTTTATGACCACAACACAGAGTAAGAAATGCATTTCACATTTTAACCCAGTAAACATGCATATTAACAAGGGCACAAACAACACACATGAAATAAAATTTTCGTGAAAAATAATACACATTCTTAGATTATAAAATGTGTTCTCATGTTCCCATTGTATTTTCTATTTTAAATGTTACAACCTATTAAACTGATTTCATGACCCACAACACAAACAACACACATGAAATAAAATTTTCATGAAAAATAATACACATTCTTAGATTATAAAATGTGTTCTCATGTTTCCATTGTGTTTTCTATTTTAAATGCTGGTTATAGCCTATTAAATTGATTTCATGACCCACTAGTCACAAGCGACAGAAAAACACTGATTTTAGAGTCATGATATGGAATCGCTAAAAAAAAACCTTTTTTTCATTTTCCTATCAAAAGGAGAATGGTCATTTCTTCAGTCTCTGAGATAAAAGAAACACCATTTTTTTTTTTTAAATCAACCACCAATATCCAGAATAAGATAAATTTATACAGTAATCACACTCCTGGTAAACCCAGTGCCGTCGAATGAGTAATGGACATAGACCTAAATTCTTTGTATTTATTATCTTATTTGATCATTACAACAACGCTATGAAGAAGGTAGTTTTTCCAAAGTACTTTCCCAATTATACAAATGATAGAATTATGAGTTTTAACCCTATAGTGTACTAAATTGCCCCATACCTGCCCAGTGTTTCTCTTCAAGATTTACTGGGTACTAGCAGACACAAGAGTTTCTGGGTGGTGCAAATGGTTAATATGCACAGCTGCTAGCTGAAATGTTGGAGATTCAAGTACACCCACAGGTGCCTTGGAAGAGAAGTCTGGCAATCTACTTCTGAAAAATCAACCATTAAAAACCCTGTGGGGCAGAGTTCTGTTCCGACACACATGGAATCTCCATGAGTCAGAGCTGAGTTGAGAGCAACTGTTTTTTCGGTGGACACAGCAGGGGACAAGACATGATAAATACTTTGGGGCACTTCAATTTAGACTATGTTTATCCTCTCACATGCAGCACATTTTAAGACTAGCAGTATATATATATTGCATAGTCTGAAAATGCTTCATGTGGGCTGTTCTACTCTGACCTATAGGGTGATCATGAGTCAGAGTCAACTTGACAGTATCTAACAAAAAATATATATATATATACACACACATACATACATATATATACACACATATGGAAGGAGTCCTGGTGGCAGGGTGTTTAAGAGGCCCCAACTGCTAACCAAAAGGTCAGTGGTTCAAATCCACAAGCCACTTTTTGGGAGAAAGATGTGTCAGTCTCCTCCTGTAAAGATGTACAGAATCAGAGTCAACTCAACGACAACGGATTTGGCAATGGGAATATATATATATATATATATCTCACATTTTCGAGTCTACCAAACACTTCCATGTTCATTATCTGTACTAACTTCTTCAGGTAGTACAGCTTAAATTTCAGAAAACTCACACAATAGCTTTCAGAATTCTGATACTTTTATCTGTTTCTGTTTTCTCTGTTATCAGATGGCTTCCATCTCTTCAAACCACCGCTATTAGTTATCTAATTTAGCATTGTTAGTGGTGGCCAGAGAAACTTTGAGATCTAGTCATTTCATCAATTATCTTCAGCTAGGAGAATTTAGTGCTTTTAAATAGGGCCACAATATCAAGTTCATCTACGCTATTAGTGAGGTCTTTATCACTGCCAAGTTCAGAAAGTGCTAAAGCATTTAAAAAAAAAACTTTTTTTTCTTTTTTTTGCCTGTGGATTTTTGGTGCAGTTCATTTTCTTGCTTTTACAGAGCTGGGGTTTCATCTCTAAGAGAACCACCATTCTAAATCAAGTCAAAGCAGAATTGTGGAATGAATATACTTTAGGTCAAGCAAAGAGTTAGTCAGCATTTACTGATTCCCCTAGAAGCTAGCTCTTATGGCCTCTGGGAGAATGGAGAAGAAGCAGAATCAGAGGCAGAGAAACCAGATAAGAAGCTTTCATAGGAGTCCAGGGAAAGACTATGGCAGTGTAATAGGACAGCAACAGTAGAGATAGAAAGTCATGGGCAGACCTGAGAAATACTTAGTGTAGCAGGGCTGTGTATGCAGGGAGACAGAGGAGTCGAGTGTCACTATGAGGTTTTGGTTTCTAGTTTTGGCAGATGGACATATTCTGGTACCATTCAGTGAGAGAGGGGACAAAATCCCTGAGTAAAAGAGAATAATATGTGCTGGAAACCATATTAACTCTATACAGTAAGAAATGAAGTTCTACCTACAGAGAGGTAAAACTAAAATTTGGTTTAAGTTGAAATTGCAAACGCCTTTCTACGTCAATGCTGAAACAGTGGGTTAAAAGGCAGAATCTGCCAGATTCTGAGCAGATTAAAGTTATCTGATTTCCTTTAGATCAGTGTGGATGGAGGATTGAGAGAGGAAGTAGCTAAATGTGAAACAGATTTCACTTCTCCCGGCAAGCAATAAACCTGGTGCCATTGTGTCAATTCTGACTCATAGGGGTTCTATAGGACAGAGTAGAGCTGCCCCATAGGATTTCCAAGGCTGCAAATCTTTACAGAAGCAGACTGCAACATCTTTTTCCAGCTGAGCATCTGTTGGGTTTGAACTGCTGACCTTTCAGTTGCAGCGGGCACTTAACCACTGCACCACCAGGGTAAGCAATAACAAGGGCATAAACTAAGGCAGCTGTGGTAGGGCTCAGACAAAAGAACAGAACAGAGATTTAGAGGAGAGAATCAATGGCTTTTGATGAAGATTACATATCATAGGGTGAGGGAAAGAGGTGCTGAAGATGAGCCAGGTATCCTAGTTTGGGAGGCTGAGAAGTGGCAATTCTATTAAGGAGAGACGCTCTATGGGAAGAGGAGGAGTTTCAGGGAAATCATAACAAAGTTGATTTGGATGTGCTGAGTCTGAGATACTTGTGGAATACAGAAGGCACTCAACAATGTCTGTTGTCGTTATATGTCTGAAGTTTGGGAAGAAGGTTGGGAACAGGAGATATGGATGTACGAGTTGTCAACATAAATTTAGAGCCAAGGGAACGGGTGCTCATTGCTAAGACAGAATGTATGGAAGGACAAGATGAGAAAGAAAACCTTGGGGTAAGTCCGATATCTAAGATGTTGTTGGGTGGAGGTAGAAATGATTGAGATGGGAACCACCCTAGCTAGCCTCTAATGCTGAAGACCTCCTTAAAGATAAAGAGATTTCAGGATGCTTGACGTATATCTATGTGTTAGATGAATTGAAAAGTGATTAGCTAATGAAAGGGAGATCAACTGGAAAGCTGTAACAGAAGGCCAGTCCCAATATCCCAATAAAGTGTAGATTTCCACTCTAATCGTAAATAACAATATGAATGAGGATATATGTCTTTGGTCATAATGAATAATAAGAAAAATTACCAATTTTCAGTTTCTTTATTCACTCATGCTTTTTTTTTTTTCCCTGAAATTGGACTCTTTTTAACTGAATAAAAAATAAAAACACTAGATAAAAAGTGACTGTTCAGTCACTAGCAGAGTCAAAGAATAAGAGTAACTATTATTAGTTGGGCAAATGGGCCAGAAAGAATAGAAAAAGAACTCACAGTAAATTTGACTACTCAGCTGAGAACCTGTCAAAAGGCATCAGCTGAAGGGTGCCTGCAGCAGTGCTCAGCGCCAAACAAGGTCAGTAAAAAATGGCAAGTCCAGAAGCAAAGAGGCTCCACCTATTCATGCATAATACTCATTCCATGGCTATTTGGAGACTCTGGGGAATGCTCTGGTTTTTCAGTTTTATGTCCTGGGTAGCATGTGTATGACATGATGACATGTCAGTGCAGACTGTCAGTGTAAAATATTAGTTTTGAATTTAACCAGGCATCTCATTAAAGTGAAAAATGCAGTCTAAAATTTCTAAAGAACATAGGCCTCTATCTGGTTTGCTCATGTCTCGGGAAAAGTAGTAAATAAGATATTTGTCTATATCCAGCACCACGGCCCCAACTAAGTATTGTATAATGGGATGAGTCATTTCCAGGTAAGCAATGATTTGAAATATGCTGTAATTACCACCCTGCCCATGTCAACCAAGGAGAAGAGGAAACATCTAAGTAACATTGCTATGCCTTACAAACTGTCAAACATTTCGTCAGTGATTTCACCTCACACTGGGGATGACCAATCAGTGGATTTTACAATCATAGACCTGCCAGCTTGGTCTGAAGAGGAAAGGAACTCTCAGAAAGCAGGAGTGTTGGGTTCATAATTAGCTCCATCACTATAATCCAGGCAAAATTCAGAAGTGTATGTTTTAATTGGCTTGCTAACATATATTGATAATAAAATTTCTAACAGGATTATTTTTCCAAACTCAGAAAAAATGAGAGAAAAAAGTAACAGTTATTTTTCAAAACGTCTTCATACTCGATAGTTTGGAAAACTATTACTACTTTGTATACATCGGCCTGGCATTCTCCTAAAATCAGGATTTTCTTCCAGTAAAAAGCGCTTAGAGGCTATGGCACAAACAGCTAGATAACCAGCTGGAATGAGTAAAATAAATCTCTTGGGAGAGGAAATGGCTTTCAGTCTTTCCATTTACCTGTTATTGCCATCAACTGTCTCCAGATAACAAGATACAACAGCAACAAATGAGAGTCACGTTGCCACAGAAGTCAGTTGCTGGGAAAAGTGGGTGGGAAATGCCAATCCAGTACCAAGAGACAATAACCTCAGTGATAGTTTCCTTGTAGACTCACCCTATTATTGCCTCGGTAAAGCTGACTATGGAAAATACCATCTATAAGCTTATCCATCCCATGTCATTTACAACCATTACAATTCACTATCTTTTCTTTTTTTTAATTCCAATAGCATAAACCTGAAAATGGTTGCCATTGAGTCGATTATGACTCATAGCCACCCTATAGGACAGAGTAGAACTGCCCCATAGGATTTCAAAGTATCGGCTGGCGGATTTGAATTGCCAACCTTTTGGTTAGCAGTCGAGCTCTTAACCACTGTGCCACTGGGGCTCCTATTCCAATAGCATGGGACCCTAGGATTGTATAATTAAATATTTCTATCATTGACATTCCTAGGTATTCTAAGAAAGCGTCCAGACCAAAAAACAAACCCCTTGCCGTTGAGTTGATTCTGATTCATGGTGACCCTATAGGACAGAGTAGAACTGCCTCATAGGGTTTCCAAGGAGCGGCTGGTGGATTTGAGCTGCCAACCTTTTGGTTAGCAGCCGTAGCTCTTAACCACTGCACCACCAGGGCTCCAAGAAAGCATCACCCCTATCAAAATACCTTCCTCTCTGAAGCTGAGTAACAGAACAATACTGCCATATATCAAGTTAAGATGAATGTGGGCTTTCCTTCTGAAAAAGTCTGAAGAGACTTAGATTCACACCCACTAACTTGTGCTCACAGAGAGGATTTGTCTGTGGAGAGGCAATAACTTTACCCAGATGTAACCACCATAGAGGCCCAAATGGATCATTTCTTGCCCACTGCATCTCCCAACAAACTCAGAAAATGAACTTTGTTCCAAGGAAATAATTTAATACATGTAAAAAGACAGCCATCCAAGAATCATTTCTAGTAACAGAACTTTAAATGTATACTTGGTCTCAATCAGTAAAGATGCCATCAACTATGCTACATTTACTCTATGAAATATTTTGTGGTTATTACAAGTGGCACATATGACCACGTGACCATACAGTAAAGCCCACAGGTGACAACTCCATCCTTGCACAGAACTTTTGATCAAGTTACGAGTGTTTCCCTCTTAAGCATGAGACAACCAAGATCACCACATAACTGAGAAAAACTTCTAACATAAAAGGCAAAGTCCAAAACAAAGAGGGGAGGAAAAGTTACTTGGAGGAGACTACGAGAGAAGAAAACTTTAAATAAAAACAACCATTTATATCCTTAGTGAGATGCGGAAAGATAGTGGCATCCATGAAATGAGAACAGAATAGTATTTAAAATTTTACAGAAAAAACAGAGTCCAAAAAAAGTTGAAATTAAATCTATTATAGCAAAAATTAATGCAGTAAGACAGTTGGAAGAATAAGAAAATCTCCAAAAAAAGTAAAACAAAACGATAAAGAGATGGAAAAGAGGTAGAAAACATTAACAAAATTGGAGGATATTTCAGGAAATCTAACATCAAATAATGGGAATCCCAAAAACAGAAGATAAAATGGCAGTGATGGTGGTGGTTGGCTGCCATTTAGCTGGCCCTTGACTCATGACAACCTCATATGTTATAGAGTAGAATTGCTCCATAGACTTTTCTTGGCTGTAATCTTTTACGGAAAGAGATCGATAGGCCTTTTCTTCAATGGAGTAACTGGGTAGGTTCGAACTGCTAAACTTTCAGTCAGCAACCAATCACAAACCACTTGTGCCACCTAGGCACTCAGAGAAAATGAAGAGGAGAATACAATTTAAAAAAAAATATATGTATATATATCAGGAAACTGTCCCAGACTTGAAGGACAGGAGTTTTCAGAATTAAAAGAGCCCACCCAGTACCCAGAACAATAAAATAAAATCATCAAATCCACCTTCCACTCCTTGGAAACCCTATGAGGTAGTTCTACTCTGTCCTACAGGATTGCTGTGAATCGGAATTGGCTTCACAGCACCAGGTTTGCTTTATACTTACACCTGCCACCAGGGTTTCCAAACTTATGCTAAAACATATTATTATGAACAATGCTGGAGACAAAGAGAAAGACTTACAACTTCCAAAGATTTAAAAAAAAAAAAAATCATATGTAAAGAATTGGGAATCAGAAGGGCATTTAATTTCTCAAAAACATTAGAAGCTGGAATATAATGGAGCAATGACTTCAAATTTCAGAAGGTCACTTCCAGCCTCAAGTTTTATACCCAACTAAATTAAGAATTAAGCATGAGATCCAACTAAAGACCTTTTCTAATTGTCTCTAATTTAGGATCCCCCAGGAAACTATCCTTGACATAAGGATTTCAGTGCAAATAGCTTATTTGAGAGGTGATCCCAGGAAGCACCAGTAGAAACTTGGGGAGATAGGTTGAACATGCATCATAATTATTCTTACCAAGGGGTAAGAAAGCTGATCCATAATTATCTAATAGCATCTCCCACAGATGAACCAAGGTTGGTCCTTTATTGAACTTGGAATTGTTGTTGTTAGTTGCCATTAAGCCAACTCTAATTTATGGCAACCTCATGTGTGCAGAGTAGAACTGCTCCATAGGGTTTTCAAGGCTGTTTTCCAAAGACGATTGCCAGGCCTGTCTTCCTAGGTGCCTCTGGGTGGGTTCAAGCCACCAACCTTTCAGCTAGTAGTCAAGCACTTAGCTGTTTTCAAAACCCAGGGAGCTTGATCTTTTAGGCAATGCAAAATTTTATAAATCTGGCTTATAGACTAGTAATTCCTATGGTCAAATTTCTTTCTCTATAAAATGAATTCCTTGCTGAGGCCATGTTGGTAAATCCAGCACTATGGATTTAAATAGCAATTTAAATAATGCTGGAAGGAGTACTGTAGGCAAAGAAAGCAAGTCCATAGCTGGAATTGTTGTCAACTCTGGTAATGATGAATTTCTGCCCCCTCCAGAGTAGATGGAGTCTCATGTAATCAATTTGATGCCAAGTATCTGGTGGATTTCTTTGAGGGTGAGAGGGGCTCAGCAACAGTCGCTTCTGCTGGCATTTTGGATATTCAGCAGCAGCAGTAGCTACATCAGCTCTACTAGAAGGGATCTCATGTTGGCAGGCCCCTGCACAGCCTTCATCCCTGCCACTGTGGCCACTCTGTGCATGAGCTCATTGTGCAGCAGTAGCGGGGCGAAAGAGTGGAGATTGCTGACATCTACTAGATGGGCCTTTCCATCCACCTGGTTGTTTTCTGCAGTGGATGTTCTCTGGTGGGCATTGGTAGGACAAAAGATCCACCAACTTTGTGCCACCTCCTTAGAATTTTTCAAATGCCTCCTCCCCAAACCTCGACTCTGATGTTCCAATTTTGCTTCTTCCAAGTACTGACTAACATGCATGGGACCCCATTTGCTACTGCCCAGAAGTCCCATTATGTCATTATCTCAAGCCACCTTTTCCCCCATACAAAGTGATTAAGACAATTAAAGGAGACACTGGAGCTAAGTTATAAAAACCAAAACCAAACCCACTGCTGTTAAGTCAATCCTGACTGATAGCAACCCTATAGGACACAGTAGAACTGCCCCACAGGGTTTCCAAGGCTGTAATCCTTTGGGTAGTAGACCTCCATGTCTTTCTCCCACAGAGCTACTAGTGGGTTAGAATCACCGACTTTCCAGGTAGGAGCCAAGCACTTAACCACCACGCCACCAGAGCTACTTGAGTAGGTAATAACCATACAGAAAACTAAGAAAGCAAACAAACAAATAAAAAAAAAAAAAGGCAAGACAATTGTAAACTTAAGGGAAAAAGAAAAAATCACATAAGAAAGGAAAACTAATTAGAATGTACTGCAGCTAACAATATTAATAAGGTAAGGTTCTACGTTTTTTCCCTTGACAATTTATTTTGTCTATGCACACAGACCTACCACATTTTCAAACCCATATAAAATATACTTAAAAAGGGTGCATTATAGTTCATTTAATGCCTCCATAATCATGGGCAGTCTAAGGGCAAATTACTGCATGAAGCAAGGAATCTTCAAAAGAAAATGGAAGAAATACATAGAGTCACTGTACCAAAAAGAATTGGTTGATGTTCAATCATTTCAGGAGGTAGCATAAGATTAAGAACCAATGATACTGAAGGAAGAATTCCAAGCTGCACTAAATACACTGGTTAAAAACAAGGCTCCAGGAATTGGCAGAATACCAACTGAGATATTTTAAGAAACCCATGCAGTGCTGAAAGTGCTCACTCATCTATGCAAAGAAATTTGGAAGATAGCTACCTGGGCAACCAACAGAAAGAGATCTATATTTATGCCTACTCCAAAGAAAGGTGATCCAAATAATGTGGAAATTATTGAACAATATCATTAATACCACACACAAGTAAAATTTTGCTGAAGATCATTCAAAAGCAGTTGCAGCAGTAGCTCAACAGGATACTGCCAGGAATTCAAGCTGGATTCAGAAAAGGACATAGAACAAGAGATATTGCTGATGTCAGATGGCTCTTGGCTGAAAACAGAGAATACCAGAAAGATACTTACCTGTGTTTTATTGACTATGCAAAGTCATTGGGCTGTGTGGATCATAACAAAGTATGGATAACATTTTGAAGAATAGCAACTCCAGAGCACTTAACCGTGCTCATGAGGAATCTGTGCATAGATCAAGAGGCAGTCATTTGAATAGAACAAGGGGATACTACTTGGTTTAAAGTCAAAAAAGGTGAGCATCAGGTTTGTATTCTTTCACAAAAATGTGTGCCAACATACAGCTTATTCAGTCTATATGCTGAGCAACTAATCCAAGAAGTTGGACTGTATGAAGAACACAGCATCAGGTTTGGAGGAAGACTCATTAACAACCTGCATTATACAGATAACACAACCTTGCTTGTTGAAAGTGAAAAGGACTTGAAGTACTTACTGATGAAGATCAAAGACCACAGCCTTCAGTATGGATTACACCTCAACAATCCAGGCATTTAGGTCACCTCCACTTTTTTTTTTTTTTTTACTATTCCCAAAAATGCTGTAATAAACTTCTTTGAAATTTTCTGTAGGATACACTCCTAGTTGTGGAATTTCTGGGTCAAACAGTGTACACCTTTAAAGTTTTGATGGCTTTGACAAATTCTTCTCCAAAAAAGTTTCCATCAATTCCCACCAACAGTGCACAGCTCTCTTCACCAAATCACCTACCATGATATTATCAATCTGCTTTTTTATGGGTTTTCTTTATTATTATTTTTTTTAATTTTCATAGTACTTTAAGGGAAAGTTTAAGAATCAAGTCAGTCCCTCACACAAAAACTTATATACACCTTGCTGCATACTCCCAATTGCCCTTCCCCTAATGAGACAACCCACTCCTTCCCTCCGCTCTCTCTTTTCATGTCTATTTCACCAGCTTCTAACCCCCTCTTCCCTCTCATCTCCCCTCCAGGCAGGAGATGCCAACATACTCTCAAGTGTCCACCTGATCCAAGAAGCTCACTCCTCACCAGCATCCTTCTACATCCCATTGTTCAGTCCAATCCCTGTCTGAAGAGTTGGCTTTGGGAATGGTTCCTGTCCTCGGCCAACAAAAGGGCTGGGGGCTATGACCACCAGGGTCCTTCTAGTCTCAGTCAGGCCATTAAGTTCGGTCTTTTTACGAGAATTTGGGGCCTGCATCCCACTGCTCTCCTGCTGCCTCAGGGGTTCTGTTGTGTTCCTTATCAGGGCAGTCATTGGTTGTAGCCAGGCACCATCTAGTTCTTCTGGTCTCAGGCTGGGTAGCCTCTGGTTTATGGGGCCCTTTCTGTCTCTTGGGCTTGTACTTACCTTGTGTCGTTGGTGTTCTTATTCTCTTTTGGTCCAGGTGAGTTGAGACCAATTGATCCATCTTAGATGGCCACTTGCTAGCGTTTAAGACCCCAGACACCACTTTCCAAAGTGGAATGCAGAATGTTTTCTTAATAGATTTTATTATGCCAATTGATTTAGATGTCCCCTGAAACCGTGGTCCCCAAATCCCCGCCCCTGCTATGCTGGCCTTCTAAGCATTAATTTATTCAGAAAACTTCTTTGCTTTTGGTTTAGTCCAGTTGTGCTGACCTCGCCTGTATTGTGTGCTGCCTTTCCCTTCACCAAAGTAGTTCTTATCTCCTATCTAAATTAGTGAATATCGCTCTCCCACTCTTCCTCCCTCCCCCATATCTTAGCCATCGAAGAATATTTTCTTCTCTGTTTAAATTATTTCTCAAGTTCTTTTAATAGTGGTCTTTTACAATATTTGTCCTTTTGCAACTGACTAATTTCACTCAGCATAATGCCTTCCAGATTCCTCCACGCTATGAAATGTTTCATGGATTCATCACTGTTCTTTATCGATGCATAGTATTCCATTGTGTGAATATACCATAATTTATTTATCCATTCATCTGTTGATGGGCACCTTGGTTGCTTCCATCTTTTTGCTATTGTAAACAGTGCTGCAGTGAACATGGGTGTGCATATATCTGTTCATGTAAAGGCTATTATTTCTCTAGGATATATTCCAAGGAGTAGGATTGCTGGATCATATGGTAGTTCTATTTCTAGCTTTTTAAGGAAGAGCCAAAACAATTTCCAAAGTGGTTACACCATTTTACATTCCCACCAGCAGTGTATAAGTGTTCCAATCTCTCCACAACCTCTCCAACATTTATTATTTTGTGTTTTTTGGATTAATGCCAGCCTTGTTGGAGTGAGATGGGATCTCATTTTAGTTTTGATTTGCGTTTCTCTAACGGCTAATGATCGTGAGCATTTCCTCATGTATCTGTTAGCTACCTGAATGTCTTTAGTGAAGTGTCTGTTCATATCTTTTGCCCATTTTATAATTGGGTTGTCTTTTTATAGTTGACTTTTTGCAGAATCATGTAGATTTTAGAGATCAGACGCTGATCGGAAATGTCATAGCTAAAAACTTTTTCCCAGTCTGTAGGTAGTTTTTTTCCCTTCTGGTGCAGTGTTTGGGTGAGCATAGGTGTTTGATTTTTAGGAGCTCCCACTTACCTAGTTTTTCTTCTGCAATGTTAGTAATGTTTTCTATACTGTTTATATCATGTATTAGGGCTCCTAAAATTGTCCCTACTTTTTCTTCCATGATCCTTATCATTTTAGATTTTATATTTAGGCCTTTGATCCATTTTGAGCTCATTTTGTGCACAGAATGAGGTATAGGTCTTGATCCATTTTTCTGCAGATGAATATCCAGTTATGCTAGCACCATTTGTTAAAAAGACTGTCTTTTCCCTATTTAACCGCTTTGGGGCCTTTGTCAAATAGCTGCTCATATGTGGATGGTTTTATGTCTGGATTCTCAATTCTGTTCCATTGGTCTATGTATCTGTTTTTGTACCAGTACCAGACTGTTGTGACTACTGTGGAGGTATAATAGGTTCTAAAATCAGGTAGAGTGAGGCCTCTCACATTGTTCTTCTTTTTCAGTAATGCTTTACTTATCCAGGGCCTGTTGCCCTTCCATATGAAGTTGGTGATTTATTTATCCATTTCATTAAAAAATGTCATTGGAATGTAGATCAGAATTGCATTAAATGTATGAATCGCTTTTGGTAGAATAGACATTTTTATAATGTTAAGTCTTCCTATCCATGAGCAATGTATGTTTTTCCACTTGTGCGGGTCTCTTTTGGTTTCTTGCAGAAGTGTTTTATAGTTTTCTTTGTATAAGTCTTATACACCTCTGGTAAGATTTATTCCTAAGTATTTTATCTTCTTGGGGACTACTGTAAATGGTATTGATTTGGTGGTTTCCTCTTCGATGTTCTTTTTGTTGGTGTAGAGGAATCCAACTGATTTTTGTATGTTTATCATGTATCCTGATACTCTGCTGAACTCTTCTATTAGTTTCAGTAGTTTTCCTGAGGATTCCTTAGGGTTTTATGTGTATAAGATCATGTCACATGCAAATAAAGATACTTTTACTTCTTCCTTGCCAATTTGGATGCACTTTATTTCTTTATCTAGCCTAATTGCTCTGGCTAGGAACACCAGCACAATGTTGAATAAGAGTGGTGACAAAGCGTATCCTTGTCTGGTTCCCAGTCTCAAGGGGAATTCTTTCAGGCTCTCTCCATTTAGGGTGATGTTGGCTGTTGGCTTTGTATAAAGGCCCTTTATTATGCTGAGGATTTTTCCTTCTATTCCTATTTTGCTGAGAGTTTTTATCATGAATGAGTGTTGAACTTTGTCAAATGCCTTTTCTGCATCAATTGGTAAAATCATGTGATTCTTGTCTTTTGGTTTATTTATGTGATGGATTACATTAATTCCTTTTCTGATGTTGAACCCTCCCTGCATGCCTGGTATGAATCCCACTTGGTCATGGTGAATTATTTTTTTGATATGTTGTTGAATTCTATTGCCTAGAATTTTGTTGAGAATCTTTGCATCTAAGTTCATGAGGTCTGTAATTTTCTTTTTTTGTGGTGTCTTTTGGTTTTGGTATCAGGGATATGGTGGCTTCATAGAATGAGTTTGGGAGTATCCCATCCTTTCCTATGCTCTGAAATACCTTTAGTATAGTGGTATGAACTCTTCTCTGAAATTTTGGTAGAACTCTGCAGTGAAGCCATCCAGGCCAGGGCTTTCTTTTTTTTTTTTTTTTAATAATTTTTATTGTGCTTTAAGTGAAAGGTTACAGATCAAGTCAGTCTCTCACATAAAAACTTATATACACCTTGCTAAAAAAAAAAAATATATATATATATATATATATATATTTTTTTACATACTCCCAATTACTCTCCCCTCAATGAGACAGCCTGCTCCCTCCTTCCACTCTCTCATTTCATGTCCATTTTGCCAGCTTCTAAGCCCCTCTGGACACGCTGGTGGCATAGTGGTTAAGTGCTATGGCTGCTAACCAAAGGGTTGGCAGTTCAAATCTACCAGGTGCTCCTCGGAAACTCTATGGGGCAGTTCTACTCTGACCTATAGGGTCACTATGAGTCGGAACCAACTTGACGGCACCGGGTTTGGTTTGGTTTGGTTTGGTTTGGTTTGGTTTGGTTTGGTTTTGAAGCCCCTCTACCCTCCAGGCAGGAGGTGCTAACATAGTCTCAAGTGCCAGACTGATCCAAGTAGCTCACTCCTCACCAGCATCCCTCTCCTACCCATTGTCCATTTCAAGCCCAATGAGCTGTCTTTTGGAATGGTTCCTGTCCTGGGCAAACAGAAGGTCTGGGGGCCATGATCACTGGGGTCCTTCTAGTCTCAGTCAGACCATTAAGTCTGGTCCATTTAGAAGAATTTGGGGTCTGCATCCCACTGTTCTCCCGCTCCCTCAGGAGTCCTCTGCTGTGTTCCCCGTCAGGGCAGTCATTGGTTGTGGCTGGGCACCATCTAGATCTTCTGGTCTCAGGATAATGTAGTCTCTGGTTCATGTAGCCCTTTCTGTCTCTTGTGTTCTCTATTACCTTGTGTACTTGGTGTTCTTCATTCTCCTTTGATCCAGGTGGGTTGAGACCAATTGATGCATCTTAGATGGCTGCTTGCTAGCGTTTAAGACCCCAGACGTCACACTTCAAAGTGGAATGCAGAATGTTTTCTTAATACATTTTATTATGCCAGTTGACTTAGATGTTCCCTGAAACCATGGTCCCCAAACCCCTTCCCCTGCTTCGCTAACCTTCTAAGCATTCAGTTTACTCAGGAAACTTCTTTGCTTTTGGTTTAGTCCAGTCGTGCTGACCTTCGCTGTATTGAGTGTTGTTCTTCCCTTCTCCTAAAGTAATTCTTACCTACTATCTAATTAATCCCCCACATGTCTGTCAGTTTGTCTTACTATGGGGGCTTGTGTGTTGCTGTGATGCTGGAAGCTATGCCACCAGTATTCAGATACCAGCAGGGTCACCCATGGAGCACAGGTTTCAGCTGGGCTTCCAGACTAAGACAGACTGGGAAGAAGGACCCGGCAGTCTACTTCTGAAAAGCATTAGCCAGTGAAAACCTTATGAATAGCAGAGGAACATTGTCTGATATAGTGCTGGAAGATGAGCTCCCAGGTTGGAAGGCACTCAAAAGATGACTGTGGAAGAGCTGCCTCCTCAAAGTGGAGTCAACCTTAATGACGTGGATGGAGTAAAGCTTCTGGGACCTTCATTTGCTGATGGGGCACGACTCAAAATGAGAAGAAACAGCTGCAAACATCCATTAATAATCAGAACCTGGAATGTATGAAGTATGAATCTAGGAAAATTGGAAATCATCAAAAATGAAATGGAACACATAAACATTGATATCCTAGGCATTAGTGAAATGAAATGGACTGGTATTGGCCATTTTGAATTGCACAATCACATAGTCTACTATGCTGGGAATGACAGCTTGAAGAGGAATGGTGTTGCATTCATCGTCAAAAAGAACATTTCAAAACCTATCCTGAAGTACAACGCTGTCAGTGATAGGATAATATCCATATGCCTACAAGGAAGACCAGTTAATACAACTATTATTCAAATTTATGCACCAACCACTAGGGCCAAAGATGAAGAAATAGAAGATTTTATCAGCTGCTACAGTCTGAAATTGATCAAACATGAAATCAAGATAAAAAAATTTTTTTTCTTTTTTATCTTGATTGAATATTCGATCAATTTCAGTATTAATTACTGGCAATTGGAATGCAAAAGTTGGAAACAAAGAAGGATCAGTAGTTGGAAAATATGGTCTTAGAGATAGAAACAACGCTGGAGATTGAATGATAGAATTTTGCAAGAGCAACGACTTCTTCATTGCAAATACCTTCTTTCAACAACATAAACGGCGACTATACACATTATGGACCTCACCAGATGGAACACACAGAAATCAAATTGACTACATCTGTGGAAACAGACGATGGAAAAGCTCAATATCATCAGTCAGAACAAGGCCAGGGGCCGACTCTGGAACAGACCATCAATTGCTCCTATGCAAGTTCAAGCTGAAACTGAAGAAAATCAGAGCAAGTCCACAAGAGCCAAAATATGACCTTGAGTATATCCCACCTGAATTTAGAGACCATCTCAAGAATAGATTTGATGCATTGAACACTAGTGACTGCAGACCAGACGAGTTGTGGAATGACATCAAGGACATCATCCATGAAGAAAGCAAGAGGTCTTTGGAAAGACAGGAAAGAAAGAAAAGACCAAGACGGATGTCAGAGGAGACTCTGAAACTTGCTCTCAGACATTGAGTAGCTAAAGCGAAAGGAAGATGTGATGATATAAAAGAGCTGAACAGAAGATTTCAAAGGGCCTCTCGAGAAGACAAGGTAAAGTATTATAATGACATGTGCAAAGACCTGGAGATGGAAAACCAAAAGGGAAGAACATACTCAGTGTTTCTCAAGCTGAAAGAACTGAAGAAAAAAATTCAAGCCTTGAGTTGCAATAGTGAAGGATTCTATGGGGAAAATATTAAATGACGCAGGAAGCGTCAAAAGAAGATGGAAGGAATACACAGAGTCCTTATACCAAAAAGAATTAGTCAATATTTAACCATTTCAAGAGGTGGCATATGATCAGGAACCGATGGTACTGAAGGAAGAAGTCCAAGCTGCTCTGAAGGCATTGGCGAAAAACAAAGCTCCAGGAACTGATGGAATATCAATTGAGATGTTTCAACAAACAGATGCAGCGCTGGAGGTGCTCACTCATCTATGCCAAGAAATATGGAAGACAGCTTCCTGGCCAACTGACTGGAAGAGATACATATTTGTGCCTATTCCCAAGAAAGGTGATCCAACCGAATGTGGAAATTATACAACAATATCGTTAATATCACACGCAAGCAAAATTTTGCTGAAGATCATTCAAAAACTGCTGTAGCAGTATATCAACAGGGAACTGTCAGAAATTCATGCCTGTTTCAGAAGAGGACATGGAACCAGGGATATAATTGCTGATGTCAGATGGGTCCTGGCTGAAAGCAGAGAATACCAGAAGGATGTTTACCTGTGTTTTATTGACTATGCAAAGGCATTTGACTGTGTGAATCATAACAAACTACAGATAACACTGCAAAGAATGGGAATTCCAGAGCACTTGTGCTCATGAGGAACCTTTACATGGATCAAGAGGCAGTTGTTCAGACAGAACAAGAGGATACTGATTGGTTTAACGTCAGGAAAGGTGTGCATCAGGGTTGTATTCTTTCACCATACCTATTTAATCTGTATGCTGAACAAATAATACGAGAAGCTGGACTATATAAAGAAGAACGGGGCATCAGGATTGGAGGAAGACTCATTAACAACCTGCGTTATGCAGATGACACAACCTTGCTTGCTGAAAGTGAAGAGGACTTGAAGCACTTACTAATGAAGATCAAAGACCACAGCCTTCAGTATGGATTATACCTCAACATAAAGAGACAACTGGACCAATGAGCAACATCATGATAAACGGAGAAAAGATTGAAGTTGTCAAGGATTTCATTTTAATTAGATCCACAATCAACAGCCATGGAAGCAGCAGTCAAGAAATCAAAAGACGCATTGTATTGGGCAAATCTGCTGCAAATGACCTCTTCAAAGTGTTGAAGAGCACAGATGTCACCCTGAAGACTAAGGTGTGCCTGACCCAAGCCATGGTGTTTTCAATCGCATCATATGCATGTGAAAGCTGAACAATGAATAAGGAAGGCCGAAGAAGAGTTGATGCCTTTGAATTGTGGTGTTGGCAAAGAATATTGAATATACCACGGACTGCCAAAAGAACGAACAAATCTGCCCTGGAAGAAGTGCGGCCAGAATGCTCCTTAGAGGCAAGGATGGCGAGACTGCGTCTTACATACTTTGGACATGTTGTCAGAAGGGATGAGTCCCTGGAGAAGGACATCATGCTTGGTAGAGTACAGAGTCGGTGGAAAAGAGGAAGACCCTTAAAAAGGTGGGTTGACACAGTGGCTGCAACAATGAGCTCAAGCATAACAACGATTGTAAGGATGGTGCAGGACCGGGCAGTGTTTCGTTCTGTTGTGCATAGAGTCGCTATGAGTCGGAAGCGACTCGACGGCACCTAACAACAACAACAACATCTAATTAGTAAATATCCCTCTCCCACCCTCCTTCTCTCCCCCCGCTCGTAACCATAAAAGAATGTGTTCTTCTCAGTTTAAACTGTTTCTCAAGATCTTGTAACAGTGGTCTCATACAATATTTGTCCTTTTGCATCTGACTAATTTCACTCAGCATAATGCCTTCCAGGTTCCTCCATGCTATGAAATGTTTCACAGATTCATCACTGTTCTTTATTGATGCGTGGTATTTCATTGTGTGAATATACCATAATTTATTTATCCATTCATCTGTTGATGGGCACCTTGGTTTCTTCCATCTTTTTGCTGTTGTAAACAGTGCTACAATAAACATGGGTGTGCATATATTTGTTCTTGTAAAGGCTCTTATTTCTCTAGGATATTTTTTTTTTATATTCCACGGAGTGGGGTTGCTGGGTCGCATGGTAGTTCTATTTCTAGCTTTTTAAGGAAGTGCCAAATAGATTCCAAAGTGGTTGTACCATTTTACATTCCCACCAGCAGTGTAAAAGTGTTCTAATCTCTCCACAACCTCTCCAACATTTATTATTTTGTTTTTTGGGTTAATGTCAGCCTTGTTGGAGTGAGATGGAATCTCACTGTAATTTTGATTTGCATTTTTCTAATGGAAACCCTGGTGGCATAGTGGTTAAGTGCTAGGGCTGCTAATCAAAAAGTCTGCAGTTCGAATCCGCCAGGCGCTCCTTGGAAACTCTACGGGGCAGTTCTACCCTGTCCTATAGGGTCGCTATGAGTTAGAATCTACTCAATGGCATTGGCTTGGGTGTGTCATGGCTAATGATCGAGAACATTTCCTCAAGTATCTGTTAGCCACCTGAATGTCTTCTTTACTGAAGTGTCTGTTCATATCCTTTGCCCATTTTTTAATTGCGTTGTTTGTCGTTTTGTGGTTGAGTTTTAGCAGAATCATGTAGATTTTAGAGATCAGGCGCTGGTCGGAGATGTCGTACCTGAAAATTCTTTCCCAGTCTGTAGGTGGTCTTTTTAGTCTTTTGTTGAAGTCCTTTGATGAGCATAGGTGTTTGATTTTTAATACCTCCCAGTTATCTGGTTTCTTTTTGGCATCTTTAGTAATGTTGTATTCTGTTTATGCCATGTTTTAGGGCTCCTAACGTTGTCCCTATTTTTTCTTTCATGATCTTTACCGTCTTAGACTTTATGTTTAGGTCTTTGATCCATATGGAGTTAGTTTTTATGCATGGTGTGAGGTATGGGTCCTGTTTCCTTTTTTTGCAAATGGATATCCAGTTATGCCAGCACCATTTGTTAAAAAGCCCGGGCTTTTGTTGTTGTTGTTGTTGTTGGGAGTTTTTTGATTATCTTTTCAATCTCTTCTTTTGTTATGAGTCTATTTAGTCGTTCTACCTCTGTTTGTGTTAGTTTAGGTAGGTAGTGTCTTTCTAGGAATTCATCCATTTCTAGAGTACAATTTTTCATAATAATCTGATATGATTCTGTTAATTTCAGTTGGGTCTGTTGTAATGTAGCCCATCTCATTTCTTCTTCAGGTTATTTGCGTCCTCTTCTGTTTTTCTTTTGTCAGTTTGGCCAATGGTTTATCAATTTTGTTGTTTTTTTCAGAGAACCAGCTTTTGGTCTTGTTAATTCTTTTAGTTGTTCTTCTGTTTTCTTTTTCATTTAGTTCTGCTCTAATTTTTATTATTTGTTTTCTACTGGAGCCTGAGGGTTTCTTTTTTTGCTCTCTTTCTATTCGTTCTAGTTGAAGTTTAATTCCTTGATTTTGGCCCTTTCTTCTTTTTGGATGTGTGCATTTATTAATATAAATTGGCCTCTGAGCACCGCTTTTGCTGAGTCGCAAAGGTTCTGATAGGAAATGTTTTCATTCTCATTGGATTCTACAAATTTCTTTATTCCATCCTTAATGCCTTCTAGAATCCAGTCTTTTCTGAACAGGTTATTGTTCAGTTTCCACGTGTTTGATTTCTTTTCCCTGCTTTTTCTGTTATTACTTTCCACGTTTATGGCCTTGTGGTCAGAAAAGATACTTTACAATATTTTGATGTTTTGGATTCTGCTAAGGCTTGCTTTATGAACTAATATGTGGTCTATTCTAGAGAATGTTCCATGTGCACTAAAAAAGAAAGTATACTTAGTTGCTGCTGGGTGGAGTGTTCTGTATTTGTCTATGAGGTCAATTTGGTTTACTGTGGCATTTAGATCTTGCGTGTCTTTACTGAGCTTCTTTGGTGTCCTGTCCTTCACTGAAAGTGGTGTGTTGAAGTCTCCTACTATTATTGTGGAGCTGTCTATCTCACTTTTCAATGCCAATAGAGTTTGTTTTATGTATCTTGCAGCCCTGTCATTGGGTGCATAAATATTTAATATGTCTATATCTTCTTGGCATATTGTCCCTTTAATCATTATATAGTGTCCTTCCTTTTCGTTTTAGTTTTAGTTTGTTTGTGTTTCTAAGTCTAAGGCGTGTCTCTTGTAGGGAGCATATAGACGGATCTTGTTTTTTAATCCATTCTGCCACTCTCTGTCTCTTTATTAGTGCATCTTGTCCATTTACATTCAGCATAATTATGGATAGGTATGAATTTACTGCTATCGTTTTGATGTCTTTTTTTTGTGTGTTGTTGACAGTTTCTTTTTCCCACTTAATTTTATGTGCTGAGCAGATTATCTTTATATATTGTCCTTTCCTCATTTCATTTTTGATTTTGTTTCTGCTGAGTCTCTATTTTTTTCTTGTGTTTTATTTTGATGTGTAGGATCATTTCTCTCCTTTGTGGTTACCTTATCATCTACCCCATTTTTCTGAATTTAAACCTAACTTTTATTTCTTTGTATCACCTTGTCTTCTCCATATGGAAGATCTATGACTACATTTCTTAGTCCCTCTTTATTGTGTTAATGTTGTCTTCTTTTACGTAACGACATTGCTGTTCCCCTGTTTTGAGCGTTTTTTTTTATCTTGGTTTATTTTTGTGATTTCCCTGTCTGGGTTGACTTCTGGTTGCTCTGTCCAGTGTTCAGTCTTGGGTTGATACCTGATATTATTGATTTTCTAGCCAAAGAAGAACTCCCTTCAGTATTGCTTGTGTTTTTCGTTTGGTTTTTACAAATTCCCTAAACTTCTGTTTGTCTGGAAATGTCCTAATTGCACCTTCATATTTGAGAGAGATTTTTGCTGGATAGATGATTCTTGGCTGGCAATTTTTTTCCTTCAGTTTTTTATATAAGTCATCCCATTGCCTTCTTCCTGCATGGTTTCTGCCAGGTAGTCCAAGCTTATTCTTATTGACTTTCCTTTGTAGGTGACTTTTCATTTATCCCTAGCTGCTCTTAAAATTCTCTCTTTATCTTTGGTTTTGGCAAGTTTGATTATAATATGTCTTGGTGACTTTCTTTTAAAATCTACATTATGTGGAGTTCAATGAGCATCTTGGATAGATATCTTCTCAACCTTCACGATATCAGGGAATTTATCTGCCAATAAATCTTCAGCAATTCTTTCTGTATTTTTTGTTATCCCTCCCTGTTCTGATACTCCAATCACTAGTAGGTTATTTCTCTTGATAGAGTCCCACATGATTCTTAAGGTCTCTTCATTTTTTTAATTCTTTTATCTGATTTTTCTTCAAATACATTAGTGCCAATTGTTTTATCTTCAAGTTCAGAAATTCTGCCTTTCACTCACTCATTTCTGCTCCTCTGACTTTCTATTGAGTTATTTCTGTAATTTTATTGTTTATCTTCTGAATTTCTGATTGTTGTCTATCTATGGATTTTTTCCAGCGTATTAAATTTTTCACTATGTTCCTGAATAATCTTTTTAATTTCTACAATTGCTCTATCTGTGTGTTCTTTGGCTTGTTCTGCATATTGCCTCATTTCCTTCCTGAGGTCTTAAAGGGTTCTGTATATTAATCTGCCTCTGGTAATTCCAGGAAGGCATTTTCATCTAGAAGATCCCTGGACTCTTTGTTTTGAGAGCTTGTTGAGGCGATCATTGTCTTTTTTTATGTGACTTGATATTGACTGTTGTCTCCGAGCCATCTATAAATTGTTGTATTAGTTTATTTTATGTTTACTTACTGTGTAATAGCTTCTTGCTTTGTTTTGTTTTGATATGCCCAAATGGGTTGCTTGAGTGAGCTAGCTTGATTATTTTCACCACTGGAGCTCTGATGTCCTGTCCCCAGATGGCTAGAGCTGTTATCAGGTGTATCAGTCTAGGAGTCCATTCACTTTTCTTGTATGAATTCAGCTCAGGTGTCCAGGTAGCTTATCATCAAATGTGTGGTGCAGGTTCTGCCCTACAGTCTTAGAGGGGCAGGGGTGATTGGTGTAGGTACCAGTATCTGGTTGCAGCAGGGGCTCACACTATTAACAAGCAGGGGCCTGAGAATCGTCCCCCGCCTGTCTCTGAGGAAAGCGTATCCTTGTTCTGTAGAGCATACAGGTGGGAGAATTCTGCAGACAGACCATGAGCACCCAATGTTTTTGGTTGTAAGGACTGGGAGGTACCAGTTATCCTTGGACTCCTGTCGCATGTGGCTGGGTGACCTGAGTGGAGGCATCAGTCCTTAGGTCCATGATGTGGGTAGGTGAGGACCCAGTTTAATAGGCAAAGCAGTGTCAAACATCAAACACCCACCTCTCCACCACACAGCTGAAAAGATTGGAGTCTGCCAAAAAGGGCCTATTCTCCTGAAATAGGCCCACACATGGCCATGCAGAGGGGAGATGTACTCGAAGTCCACAGGCCATTTATGCCTGTACAGGAGCTGCTTCTGTCCTAAACTCCCCTGGTTAGTGGAGTTGGCAAATTATCTTTTCCCCCACATGCAAATTTATTCCTTCTCCAAGGCCAGGAGGGTGGCTCTAGGTGCTCAACAGAGCCTATCTCAGGCCCAGGGAAATCAGCTGATTCCGGCTTAGGAGCGGGGCGGGGGGGGTGGTGGGGTGCAGTAAAACATATGCAAATACTTAGCTTTTGCCGAGAACAGTGTTCTTCTCTGGTTCCAGGGGTGTGAGCAGGCTGTGTGGCTGGCTGCTTCTCCCTGAGGAAGCTGCAACCCAACACTAGTACCAGCCCACCTCCACCACTCCCGGGAATGGTGTCCAAAGGCTCCCCATGATTCAGGTCTAGTAACTCCTCTCTGCTTTTCTGAACCGTCTCTTCCTCGCCCTGCCCCTCAGTTCATTTTCTGTGCTTGCCTTTGATGTTCAGGGCTCCTACCTTCTCATAAATATACTCATTTCACTTGTTTTTTTGGGTCTTTGTTGTAAGAGGTCTCGCCAGAAGCATCTCTCTATTCCGCCATCTTGGCTCCGCCTCCTGGGTTGTCTTTTTGATGATTAAAGAAGCAAAAGGTTTAGATGAGGACTTTCATTTATTTATACTTATGTATTACTTTAATTTTGAAACAATGTACTACTTTTTAAAATCAAGCACCTAATGGAATTGATTCATTGAATTGAATTTTCATACTACACAGGTAAATTTTTCAAAATAAATAGTGTTCTAAAGATATTGTTATGGATTGAATGTGTCCCCAAAAAATGTGTGTCTGCTTGGCTAGGCCATGATTCACAGTATTGTGTGGTTGTCTTCCATTTTGTGATCTGATGTAATTGTCCTATGTGTTGTAAATCCTAACCTCTATAATGTTAATGCGGCAGGATTAGAGGCCGTTATGTTAATGAGGCAGGACACAATCTACAGGATTATGTTGTATCTTGAGTCAATCTCTTTTGAGATATAAAAGAGAGATGCAAGCAGAGAGGAGAGGGACTTCATTACCACCAAGCAAGAAGAGCCAGGATCAGAGCTCATCCTTTTGATCCAAGGTTCCTGCACTGAGAAGCTCCTAGGCCAGGGGAAGATTGATGCAAGGACCTTCCACCAGATCCAGCTGAGAAAGAAAACTTCCCCTAGAGCCAGCACCCAAAATTTGGACTTCTAGCCTCCTAAGCTTTGAGAGAATAAATTTCTCTTTGCTAAGCCACCTACTTGTGATATTTCTGTTACAGGAGCACTAGGTAACTGAGAAAGATGTGAAACATTATTGTCACCCTTAATGCTAAATTATTTCATTCTGTAAAAATTCAGTATATTCAATGTCAATAAAGTAGCTGCTGAATAGTCAATATAATTACCAAGAGATTATCTTTGATGCTTTTAAAGAATCTATATACCTTATACATTCATTAATCTCTAAATACAGGATGTTATGAATTCCAGATCCTTTAATCAAGAGGGATGTGAAGAGAAGAAAAATATATAATTCCCATTTTGCAAATGAAATGTAGAACAATTAATGACAACTAATGGAAAATCAAATAATGTGGATTAGTGCTCTCTACTTAATCTCAGCCATCAATATAAGCTCTAGTTCTCTACTAAGAGATTCTGCCATCTACAGTAGACCCAGTTAGGGCACAGATCTTTACATTCTGTCTCCTAATTTCCCAGAGTCTTCACTCTGGGACACTTTCTCTAGTATTTAAAACCTTCTTCATTAAGACAAGTAGTTACTTACTTGCATGGGTCACTTTTCTGATAGGATTTGAAGTTAATTATTTTTTTCCTGGGTATGCAAAGATAGATTCCAGTGTTTTATCAATTTTAGTAAACAATGGACCATCCTCCACAAAAAAATAAGAAGAAAATTGTTAATTTTTTTTTTTTAATTTTAAAACCTCAGCTGATTACTCATAAAATCTTATAATCACAAAATAAGAATTTAAACCTTAATCTTTTTTTAACAATTATTGGCTAGCATACTAAATGATTTAGGAAAAATCAAGTCATGAGTCTTTGGCTTTTTTTTTTTTTTTTTCCAAAGTAACTGTTTCAAAGTTTAAAATCTCAAAAATCTCTGCCACAGGCACTGAATTTAATAACATTCCAATTGTGGCTTTTAAATAGTTGTGGTTCTAATAATTGTGCTAAAATGTGTTCTGCTGATAACTTCTTTTACAAGATTCAAGCTATAATCTAGACACTGCATTTGGTAAGTGTGGCACACTGAGGAACAAAATGACTTCTCTATTCATGCAGTGAACCTTTCAAAATTTCATTATTCCATGGCTGCAGTTGAATAAAATGCCATAGATACAGTGCACAGAGGCAGGGGAAGACTTCAAACTGGGCCCCTGGACACTGCAAAGAATTACATTGAACATGAGGGCCTAAAGTTCTTTCTCCCTCTCTAGTGTAGACCCTTATTAGAGTATTTGTTCCATCCTGGGCTCCGCAGGCATATAGAGATGCTGGAAAGAGTTCAGAGTCAAGCCCTGAAGATGATTAAGGGGTTGGACTAAGGAAGAAATGAACAGATTGCTAAACTTGGAAAAGGAGGGGGCTCTATTTAATAATGGCTTCTGAGTTATAGGACTGATTAATAGACAAAAATAGAAACTCAGCTGTTTTTCATTCCCACTGTGAACAGAATAAGAGAAAACAGGTGGAACTAAATATGAGGGTTAAAGCTGCCAACAGCTTAGCAAGTTGGGAGCAGCAGTGTGTGTAGCAACCAGTTGTGATATTTTAATTTTCACAATTGGTAAGGTAGGCCAGTGGTGGAGGTAAAACGTAGTCCTCACCACCACACACTAAAACAAATGATTGTGTGTTGAAGGGAGGGAGAATAATACTTCTAAAAACATCAAGCATAAGTCTTCATTTCCAGACCATCCCAGTCAATAACTCGTGTGGCAATTCTAATGTGTAAATGAAGATAGCCCTGGAGCTAGGCTGTCTGGGTTCAAATTCTGGCTCTTCTCTTTACCACCTCTGTGTCCTTAACAAGATACTTAACCTATCTGTTCTTCCTTTTCCTCATCTGTAAAAAGGGGGAAATAATATCTGTGTATGTATAATAACATTAATAATAATATTATTAGTATTCTTTAATCAGAAGTGATGGGCGTTGGAGAAATGTGTTTTGGGTGTAATTTATCTAGCTTCAACAGGCTAATGCCTAAAATTCTCTACTAACCAGCACATTCATAGTCAGTGCAATAAATGAAGATGCTTATGCTAATGATTCTCAGGCAGACACTATGAAGCCCTCAAGTACGAGTCATACAAACTTATTCACATTTATCAAATATTTAGACTTAACTTGTGTAATTCTTTAAGACTTGTGATCTGTGTTTACCTTATGTACTAATTCTCTATTTAGAAGGTATATTAACTAGAATATATTATTTCCTAGTCACAATATGTAATAGAGAGTATATCATAGCACTTAATTAATTAATCAAAGCTGACTATGGACCACACGCCTTTGGCAGACTACCCTGTACAATCACAGAATGTTCCCCTTTGCTGATGTGTGATTAATGCCTAAGAAGTTTCCTCTTTCAGTAGAGAAAATGCCCACCCATGCTTTGGCAAGATAGCTTAAAAAAACTGCAAAACTCTGTTAAGGAAAACAGTGTCCAATATAAAAGAGAGCTTTATCAACTTTGGTAAACTAAATATTTTGATATATCTCTAAAAGATTATAATGTAAAATAGAATTGTAGGAATATACTGAGTAATTAAAATGACTTTAACTGAATGATTATGTAAGACTGTTGTTATTTGGGGCACTAAGAACAGAAAATTAACATGAACCAAATTCCTTTTGTCTATCAGTTTGCTGTGAAAGTTTTAATTTTTCGGCTCAGATTTAAAGCCCATAAATCATATTTGGTTGCACACCTACTCTGTACACAGAAATGTTTATTCCTTAAAGTAATGATTTAAAACTGTTCCATCATATGCCTAGACATACGCTTCATTGTGATTTTCCTTTTTACACTTATTGAAAAAAAGTGTTTAAGAAAGATATAATACGATTAAGCAAAAACGCTGCATAGTGAGAACTAGTTTTTGTAGATTCAAGATCTGAATGAGAGCTAATGTACCCAGGGTCTTTATTTTTAAGCAAAAATATTGCTTGGCTTCTGTTAGTTGCCCATGGTAGTCTAGATAAGCCATGTCAGCGACAGATGACCCCTTGTGGGATGAAAGGGGACTGGGTTCACGTGTATCCGAGCCCAGATCTCTCCCTGAGCATCATATAGCAATACAGGAACCTGGCTGATGCTTTATTTGCACACCCTAAATCACATAAGTTCCGAAGATGAGCATTTTAAAATACCTATAGAGAAGAACATAACTTTCAGTGATACGCCAGTCCAGCTCTCTCAGGTTAATGAGATTGAGATTTATTGCTGTTTGGAATAGACTCCTTCACAGAATTAACACATATTATTTTTCTTAATGTGGTAAATGAGACCATAAATAAGGTCATGAGACAAACAATTAATTTAAAAAATATATTTTTTTCAACATGTATGATGGGCAAAAGATTTTTATCTCTAACATTCTCAGAGCTCCTCTAAATTTGATAAGAAGAAAAATAACCCAAGAAGTAAAAACAGGACAAATAAGCAAATGATACAAAGTGATATTATGACAAATGGGCAAATGATACAGTGATTGTGATATTTCATATAAGAACAAACATATTTATTTAGGAAATAAATTTAGGAAATTTAGGAAAAGATATATAATCTCACTAACAGTCATTGGAATACCAATTTAAATAATGAGATTCCATTTTTCAAACATAAGATCAATTTTTAAAAAACATTTTTTTGGTATAATAATAAATGCTGGTGAAAATACAGAAAACTAAAAATACTAAATTTACTAAAATTTTAAGACTGCTTTCACCCAATTCCTACTTTGAGGAATCTGTGTGTATGGTGGACATTTGTTATTTGAAACTCCTAGCATCCAATCCTTTTTAATAACCACACACCAATTATCCTTTGGAGAATCACACTTCCTTTACCTTCAATCCATATATTTGGCAAGGCTGGCCTCTTCCTCCAGGGCCCAGAGGAGAGCTTGTGACCAGGGCTTGGTTCAGTGATTGGTTCAGGAATGGGCACCGAGGCCAATGAAAGTCCTATCCAGGACCTTTGATAAAACTACTGGGAAAAAGAAGATCTTATAACACTATGGAGTAAGATTTAAGGCTGAAATTGATAATGGTCATTTTGTCATTAAAACAGGAGAGATTGCCTGAGAATTAAGCTTACCAAGAGGAAAGCTGAACCAAGAACCAGAGAGAGGCAGATTATAGAGGACATCATAGCAGTCCCAGGATCTAAGAGTAAGTACCTGAAGTCTGTATTCCCCTGGATTTTTCAATTACCTGAGCCAATAGAGTTGAATCAGTGATGAACACCCATTTTATGGGATATTATGCAACTTTTTAAAAACAAAGAAATAGAACAAAATGTATTGAAAATAGTCAGCAAACTTTGTCTCTAAAGGTCCAGAGGGAAAATATTTTTGGCTTTGCTCCCAAAATGTCTCTGTTGTAACTACTCAACTCTGTCTTTGTACTGCAAAAGCAGCCATAGACAATATGCAAAAATGGGCATGGCTAGATGACCCAGAAGAACGTCCGTGACATCATTAAATCAAAATTGATGCCATTTTTATCAAAGAAATTGCTTAAAGAATTTCTATAAACATAGTTTTTTTTTTTTTTTAGAACTTAATATAATTCAATAATATTGGATGTTCAATATAATTAAATAATACAATTTTATAAAATCATATATTAAATGTATGGTGAAAACAACCAATCAACCAGTTACCATTGAGTCAATTTGATTTATGGGGACCCCATTTTTTTTTTTTTTTTTATGTGTGTCAGAGTAGAAATGTGCTCCAGAGGATTTTCAATGCTGATTTTTCTGAAGTAGCTAGGCAGGTTTTTCTTCCAAGGCACCTCTGAGTGGAATTGAACCTCCAGTCTTTCAGTTAGCAGTCACACATGTTAACCATTTGCACCATCCAGGGATTGTATGGTAAAAATAGTATACCCTTTGCCGTGGAGTCGATTCCGACTCATAGCGACCCTATAGGACAGAGTAGAGTTTCCAAGGAGCACGTGGTGGATTCAAACTATCCACCTTTTGGTTAGCAGCCATAGCACTTAACCAACCACGCCACCAGGTCTTCCAGTAAATATAGTAGAATGATTACTATCTAACTGTCATCGATTACCTCAGGTGGGCCAGTAGGAGGGGTGGTTTTAGAGGAAGGTTGCAGGGTCATTTTAAACTTTTTAGACCTTTTCTTTTTACATCTTTGTATTATTTAATTGTTGAGATAAGCATATATATATTTATTTAAAAACATCCAATGACATAAAAGAAAAAAAGGGGAGGAGGTGGCAAACATTTTGAAAGAAATGTGGCCCCTAAATTTTAACAATCAACTTTGCATCATAAATTAGGCTAGAATTAAGGAAATCCCTAAATATTCAATAAGCCCCTATCTTTTAACACAGGGGAGTCATCCTAAGTTAATAAACCCATTTTATAGATAAGGCCTAAAGGGGCACTTATTGTGCCTTGCTGAAGGTCACAGAGCTAATTAGTGGTAAAGCTTAGTCTAGAAATGAAGTCTTTCGATGCCCAGTTCAATTCTTTTTCCATCACATATACAGGGCCATAGATGCTGCTACCATTTCTCATTTGCGATTATTGCATAGAAAATAGATGTCTCTCCAAACATAACATCGCGAATATGTTTACAGCATCCAGCTCCAAGCAGCTCTGCCTTCAAAGATTTTTACACCACAGTCAGATTTTCTCTTCTGTAAATCGTTAGCACTATTTTTAGGAGCCCTTTTCTCTGGCAGATCCAGGCGTTCTCGCGTTTGAGCCCTGTCATCTCTTCAGTGTGTATTTAGTAGTTACAGCGCTCGGCTCACTGTTTGCATATCATGACACCAGGCAGAGTTCAGCAATACAGAACGTCTTATCCATTTCCTCTTAATCCATTTTAAATTCAGCCTGAGCCCATCAGAGCAGGAGATGTAATGAGAGTTTTATAATTACCTTTTGCAAACAGAACATTAAATTATTATACAGTGGAATCCTCTAGATTCTTGGACATAAGACAGCCTTTTACTCGCTAGTGAACAGGTCTGCCTGTCTCTGTAAGTACACATATGTATTTTGGAAATCAGCCCTGTTAGTTTGAAGTTATTGATCAATTTTGGTAGATTACCGAGATAGATTCTTGAAGTACTTTAAGATTAAGAGATGTGCTTGGCTTTCGTCTGTCATGTATCTCAAAGGAAAACCATGAGATGAGACACACAATGAAAAACAGCAGGTAATACCATATGAGACTCCTTATTAAAAACATAAAGTGCCTTTCACTCCCGCTTTTATTAAGTCTACTTTTCAAGCTAAATGGGGGTTAGGTGAGGCGATTATAATACAAGTCACATCTAACTATTTCATTATCCATGTCCTACAGCAAGATAGCCCCCAGAATACCTTTGAAAGCTCCAGAGTGATGGCAGCAGGTTGAATATAATGAACAATGTTACAAATGGGGACACGAGACGGAGGGTCTGGCACGGATAGAATCTCGGAGAGACTGCAAGGCTGTAATTACTGAACACCAGCTCTGTCTCGGTTGGCTTTGAACACTGGTAACCATCTTTGGTGGATTATATTTTTCTCTGCTAGTTAAAATGAAGCCAGTCAGGAGAATGGAAATTTATAAGGCATAATGTATACGCAAAAGTGCTGTCTGTTTTTATTACTCTAATTTTTGTCTCATTCCACTATGCACTGCACAACTGGATTAAAATTGGGCTGAGAAACACTTTTGTGTTATGGTGTCCGAGGGCTGAATTGTTATACGTTATACTTAAAAAGAATTGAGCAGACCAATCTTTAGTTGGGGAAAGAGGAGCAGACAATGGAATTTCAATTTTAACTGTCAGCACTTTTTCTAAATATCTTATTTGAAATGATGACTGCGTTAAAATGGAAAAGAGGGAAGTGTGTGAAGAGGGGAATAAACGCGAATGGTAGGTACAAGGAAACCTGGAGACTGAAATCAGCTTAACCAGTTCCATTCCCTTGATTCACCTTACACATTTAACCCAAAACAACAAGAAAAATGAAAATTTCTGATAATGCCCACTTTAATTTAGCTTGATTCCTAATCCAAATTTTCAGGGCTAAGGAAGTTAGTCTAAAGTTACTAAAAAGGTTGAAGAAAATCTGTGAGCTGCCCTGCTGCATGAACAAGCCAGAATCCAGCCTAGCACACGCCTGTTTCATTGCCTGGAACTGCCTGGATAAAATTCGGTTTAGCTCAATTCAGAGAACACAGCCCAGGCAGGACCATGCCCATTGGGGTGTGCACAGGCCCACAAAACAGCCTCCACTCTTATTGTTCATTCTTTGTCCCCTTTCTCCCTGGAACATGGGGAATCTGGTTAAAGGGAACATCATGGCCACACTGACAGAGAAAGGAAGAAGGGCAATATCACAACAACCTGAGGGACACGTGGAAAAGGATGGGGTGCTGTTGCCCAGGATTCGATCTGAGACCACCAACCCGTGAGCAGCATGGATTTGGTGGGGGGGGGGTGCTGGAAAGACAAATCACTGTCTCCTTCATTGTCTTTGTTTTGGTGTCACCTAATAGCATCACCTCCACTTCTCCTCTTACCAGCTATTTCCTCAGTCACTGCCTCCCTGACGCAGAGGTCTGAGGCAAGGGTCCAGTCTGCCATACCACAGTGCTGCATCCCCACCTCTGTTAGCAGCAGGGTGCCAGTGCTCCTGCTCAGCACTGATGCAAAGAAGCAGTTTGGGAGTGCCAGCCTGGTGGGGGTTCTCTCTCACTCAGTTTTGTAGGTGGTGTTGGTGCTCATATGCCCTCAGTCCATCCCTGAGGTCACCTACAAATAGTCCCCATCTAGTCCCACAACTTCTGGTATCTATGTCTGAGGGTGTTTCCCACCTAAGGGAGCCTGCTCAGCCTGGGCTGGAAGCAGGTCAGAACTCTCAGGAGCAACCCTCAATCAGTGCAGGCCAGGAGTTGGTGGATACACACACCAGCTTCCGCAGCCCTCGGGGGGCAGTATGAAGTATGCTCTACGCAGTCTCTCAGGAGGTTCCAGTGGGATTGAGCCCCAATTGTTCACAGGAGTGAGCCTCTATTTGCTGTCCTCTCTTCCTTCACAGTATATCCTGAGATCACCTCCCAAATAAACTGCTTGGCCCAAATCCTTGTCTCCGGGTTTGGGAAAATCTGACCTAAAAACCTTGGCAACACACCTATGACTTGACCAAACCAGAATGGCTCCTGTCCCCCAAAAATTATCTCTCATTTCCCAGAGAAGCAAAAGTTTCCCCTTTATTAATTGAAGTGCTACTTCTTCCAGGACAAAGCCTGTTATTCCATAAGACCAGGTATAGGGGAAAACTGCAGCCAGCTGGACAGAGTTGGCACCTACAATG
Organism: Elephas maximus indicus; assembly: GCF_024166365.1. Classification (NCBI taxonomy): domain Eukaryota; kingdom Metazoa; phylum Chordata; class Mammalia; order Proboscidea; family Elephantidae; genus Elephas; species Elephas maximus. Next base: position 145,432,173 of record NC_064821.1, read on the forward strand.
TCTTCTCTTAAGAAAGTGGTCACCTTGGACCCCTCTGCTCATGCTGGCATTTCACTCCTGAGTGATGTAATCCAAAGTTTGCCGCACTCGGAAGTGAGCAGCAAATGCTGTTGAACAGGTGGATTAAATTTTACTGCATTGTGAAATACAGAACAAGAGTTTCTTTAGGCTTCAACATAAGACATAAATAACTTAACAGGAGTTTATTATAATTATCTCATTGTACCACACTTTTGTAGTTGTTGGATGCCATCAAGTTGATTCCAACTCATAGCAACCCTGTGTGACAGAGTAGAACTGCCCCATAGGGTCTCCTAGGCTGTAATCTTGACAGGCTCAGATTGCCAGGTCTTTGTCCCATAATTAGCAACTGAGCACATAACCATTGTACCACCAGGGCTCCTTTACCGTACCATAGTAACAGTCAAAAATGCAGGGCCCAGTATTCCTCACAGCCTGCAGTGGTCTCCCAAAGTCCAGTTTCACACCCAGGTCCTTGTTTCTTTGTCAGTAAAGGCCTACCTCTTTAACCTTTCCGAGTGTTTCTCTGATGAGCATGTCATACATGCTGAGTTGAGTGGATGAGCATGGGAATTTGTCTGATTAGAATAAGTGGTAAATGGGCTATGGTGATAGACTCTGGTGGGATGTTTCTGGACCCTGTCTACCATGCTGGGAATTTGCCTGCAGGAGGGGCCAAGACAATATGTAACAAGAGAAGAAACATTTGGGTGAGCAATCAAAATAAGGAGAAGAGGGAATGAGGTGTACAGTTAGGTTAGGAGAGTCAACTCAGGAATCAGACCAATGAAAAGACTCTCCCCTTGGGTTTCGTACAGTTTTAAGGAGGCCGTGTAGAGCTGTACAATATGTTAATCAGGGTATAATGGGAGGTGACCTCGTCCCAGCTCCATCTTCACTCTCTTAGGAAGAGGAAAGATCCCACCTCTCATATCACTAAACCCCTGAGAAAATTCGGGATCAAACAGTAGATTAGCAACTTACCAGAAAGACCGCCATTTTGAGGCTTCCTTTGTTGAAAATCCTCTGTGAATCTGGGAAATAACACAGGTTTATTCTCAGTTCTTTCAACTGTTCCTTTCCAAGGCCCCCTTCTCAGACCTCAGCCCACCACCAAGTGTCCCTCCACCTCAACCCTGCCCCCAAACTCTTGGTTCAGGATCATAGAATTTCAGAATTCCAAGAGACTTTCTTTCATTCAATCAGTAAACTCTTACTGAGTACCTACTATGATCTGTGTCAACAAAAAGACAGTCTAACTTCATAGAGCTTTAGTGGGGAAGATAACATTAATCAAAAACTCACAGTAACAAATGGTACATGTACCTGAGAAAGATGCTGTGAAGAAAATGCTGTCATAAAAGGTAAGATGAGGGAATTGCTTCATTAGGAAGGCCAGAAATTCACCTTCAGGTCATGGTTGAACTAAATTCTGAAAAAAATAGAAATTAATTTTTTTTTAAAGAGCAGAAATTTAAAAAGGGAAGGGATTGGCAGCAGGGTGAAGGTTGGAAGTGAAGATCATTGAAAACATGGAGGCCGTTCTCCATGAAGAACATGGAGGTTGGAGGTTAAGGTCCCAACATTCTAGGCAAAGGAAATTGATGTGCAAGAGTGGCCACTGCAGGGTCTGGAAAAGAGACATTAGTAGCAATAGGGATAGAGAGAAGAGAATAGATCTGAGACATATTAAGGACATAAATGAACGGGACTTTGTGATTGATCAAATATGTGGATTGAAGGGGAGGAGATAGAAAAGTTTCTAGATTCCATAACTAGATGATGACAGTGCCATTCACTGAGACAGAGAACTAGAAAAGTCCGGGTGTGAAGAGGAAATTCATGAGTTTGGTGTGAGTTTGGGATGCTTTCAAGACATCCAAGTAGAGATGACAACTTGGCGGTGAACTAATGAATCCAGAACTCATCACATCAAGACTATTATGAGTGCAAGGCCCTTCTACCACATTCCAGTTTCACCTTGTACACTTGTAAAAGTAGAACTCTCACCCGCTATGAGGCATCTCGGCCACAACTAAACAATTCTAACAGAAAGAGAGCTCTTTCTTATGCTGATTCTAAACCTACAAATCCCATTCTTGCCCTGATTCTGCCCCCTCAGACACCCAAAATAAAAATAAATCCAGTTTCTCTTCTACACGATATTTAAAGGTGCTTGCAAGGCTCTCCTTCCTCCTCCAGCACAAAGCCTTCTCTTCTCTAAATATTCTCAGCTCTCTTAAATTTATCCTGTTCCATAATTTCTAGACTGTCCACCACCCTAGTTGCCACCTCTGACTGGATTCCATTTTGTTTTCCTTCCTCATAAATTTCCTCTCTCTTCTCACCCAGTTTGGTCACCTTGTACATCTGTCCTCTTCAGGCTCTGTTTATGGCAATCAGTTATTTCTGCACCACTCTACAGTGCACACTGTAGTCACTAATGTCCATCCGAGATTTTTTTTTTTTAAGCTATCTTTAAGGAACGCTAGGAATATTACCCCTTAAATTTATCAAACAACCATTCACATCTATGTGCTAAGCTGAGTTCCTTGAATTAAAGATTATTCTTCTTTTGGGAGCTTTCAATTCCTTTGAGAATCTGATGAAAACTGTCCATCTCCCCACAGAAATGCTCATATGCATGCTCACAAATCATTCTGCACAAGCTATGAAGAGATGCAGAGTCCTTCTAAAGTATTTCTGGACCCAGCTTAGAGTCCACATTTCCATTTAAACTTCTAAAAGCACTGTCTTTCCTAACCAGTAGCATTTTTGTTCCATTACTCTCAAGCAAGGATCCGGACACAGGATTAAGTCCAGGACTATCATACAACTGGCACTTGGAGAGATGATTTCATTAGCTCTAAGAAAAGATTCTGCCTTGTTGAGCACTGTGGGGCCTGAAGCCTAAATCTTCCAGGTGAAGATACTAAGCACAGTCACCCCCTCCCGCTTTCTTGCTTCTTGCTGTGGGACATAGAACCCACACACCTAAAAGGTCCTGCTACATAAGGCAACCTTTCCACAGAGCCTCAGAGAGTTTAAATTTCCTTGGGGATTTTCCAAAACTCTGGTTGGAGTATCACAAAAAAAAAAAGAAAAAGAAATGTTTGCCATCGAGCCAATTCCGACTGACAGCAACCTTATAGGAAAGAGTAGAACTGCCCCATAGGATCTCCAAGGAGCTGCTGGTAGATTCGAAATGGTGACCTTTTGGCTAGCTGCTGAGATCTTAACCACCAAACCTTAATTACTAAGAATTTGGTGAGCTTGTTTTCAAAAAAAAAAAGCTGTCTCTCTGGATAGGCTAATTCAACTGGAATGAAAGCTGTTTAAGACTGTGGCTACAGCACCATTGTTTTTACAGCACCAGGAAACCAGCTTATTTCCATCTCCATTGCCGAGATAGGATATACCAATAAGTTGAGTCACAGAGGAAGTTGGAAGGCATTTTGGCTCTCCCTGATGTGTGTGAGCTATACCTGATTCCATAATGTTTTAGCAACGTACATTTGCTTATACACCCGGGCTGGAGGAGATCTGAGAAGTCTGATTAGGGCTAATGGCGTGTCTTTTTTTTTTTTTTACACAATATTTTTAAAGCATATATGTATGCATATGTTCTCTCTTTCAACACTTGTTAGAGGCCTACTGTATGCACCGGGAGTCATACAAAGATGAATTAGATCTGTCATTAATGATAATTTTTACATTCTTGTAGGGGAGCTAAGACTCAAATGTCCTACAATTCTTTCACATCGAACGCTGTAGTTGGCAAGGGAAGAGAGCTCTTTCATATGGGATTTACCTAATGTCTGAAAACTATATATTGTTTCATCTGTGATCAGCATATCAACTGTGTCCAATTCCCTTTCTTATCAAACACTAGGGTTTGATTGTTTTCAAGCAATTAATTTTGGAGACAAAACAGCACATAAAAGTAGAATTTACCTCTCTAAATTTATTAAAATACCATCTGCAAGTCCTGATGAAGTTAACATCCCTCAGCTAAATAAATAAGCCAAAATCTGAAAATAAATAAAATCTTCACATTTAATGATCATCTATAGACGAGCTGAAAATATATTGGAATGACAATCTAGAACACTCATGTAGGTGGAGGGTATAGTTTTGGCAAAATTCATTACTAATGACATTTCTTTAAATGTAACAAAATTTCAACAAAACCCAAACTAAGAGACTCTACAATAACACATAACTGGGTACAACGTGATTAGTGCCTTTCCTCTATCTAATCCTATTCTCAGGTCTTTTGGGCTAAAGCTCTTTTACAGGGAGGGAAGACATAGAGTAGGAACACAAGGTGAAACTTGGTGGAAATGGCAGGCAACCTCTTCTTGGGAGGTGGTGAAGAGGAGAGTGGGTCCTTTGGTCTCTGGGATTCTTCTGGTTCAATATCCTCAGACCAAGCCAACAAAATAGAAACAAGCTAACTGGGAGATTCCCAGAATTGCTGCTGCTCTTCCAGAATTCCCAGTCATCCATAAGACCCTGAGTCAATGCAATGACACCTCAGCCAGAGGGGACAGCCATTGTTAAACCCAAAAACCAGTCCCGTCAAGTCGATTCCGACTCATAGCAACCATATAGCTAGGTGGCAACAAACTGCAACTGGGATGGAGACAGAGTGGGGTCCCTCAACCAAACCCCAGGATCTTTGTGCCAACTGAGTAAACATGCTCACCCCCCTCATTTCATTAACTTGGCAGTGCTGTGAACCTACGTTTTACAGGATTGGATTTTTTGGACCCCACTTATCAGGTTTTGGCAGGGTTTTACTTAGCGAAATATCTTCTAGGTCATCTTTTTTATCCAAAAACAAATTTACGAAAAGGTCAGCTATAGTTTGTAGGAATGATGAACAACTCAAACAGAAATTGAAATCTGAAATGTTTTATGGAGGAGATTTGAAAGCAAGAAAAATATTGAATGAGAAGTATACAAATACAAAAGTTTTCTCAGTATTTTTTTATTCAGGTTTTTAAAACCGTACCTAAGCACTTTTCAAGTCTGCCATCATAAGCTTGAAAGAATTCAGAAGCAACCACTATCTGAAAGTACAGATTTAAAAAAGCAGCATTAGAACCATGAGACAAATTTTAACTCAATAAAACCCAGATCCCAGATGGCCAAAAGAGGTTGTTCCCAGGGGATATGTAAACACACACACACACACGCACACGCACACGCACACACACAAACACAATCAAGCCAGAATTCTCGGCCTTTAAAAATTCCAAGTGTAGCTTTTGCATTAGTAATACATCTAGTTGATTAATAAATATTTACACAGTCAACAATCGAACTATTTAAACATTGTGACCAGGAATTTTTATATAAAGATAAAACAGTGAAAGAAAATAAAAAATCATCATCCATGCAATCCCATGTTGCCTACGGACTGCACTGCATTTTATCTATAGATTGCTTATAACACACACACAGACACATATACACACACAGACACACATTCACCCATGCACTCACATGCACACACACACACACACACACAAAACAGCTAGATACTATACAAACCTAAACCTGTTGCCATCAAGTCAGTTCTGATTCATAGCGACCCTATAGAACAGAGTAGAACCGCCCCCATAGAGTTTGAAAGGAGTGCCTGGTGGATTCAAACTGCAGACCTTCTGGTTAGCAGCTGCAGGTCTTAACCACTATGCCACCAGGGTTTCCTTGGTGCTAAAGGCAAAGCAATAAACCAATATCACAGAATAGGTATGTGGCTGAAGTTCTTTATAAACTATTACCCCTAATTTTTTTATTTAAAAAAAAAAAAGCAAACTCTCCAGTTATCGAACAATGGAGCATCGGCGGTATAATGAAGGACTTTGCGCAGGTACTGACGAACACTATGACATAGTTAATGAAGAAGTCAACGTTGTGAGACATAGAAGCGTGTCTTAACGGAGTTGAAAATGACTGTTTTTGGAGACTCACACACTTATACCTCCTCAGGAATTTCTGTGGCTCTCATGACTGCATCTCCCAGTTCAAAGTGCTGCTAGAAGTGAGCAGCCACTCTTTTTGTACCGTAGGGTACACTGTACTTTTAAGGAAAGGGAGTTAATTGGTTATATCTGAGCAGTCACAAGATTTATAGGTTTGATTATCCAAAATGGATGCTTTCACCCTGATATATATGGAGTTTTCACTGTTGTATTAATAATAATAAAAGCTTCCAAATGAATGAAAAATCATCATTATAAAAGGGATTTGTGTGTGCAATGAAACAGTGTGTGCCTCGTGGTTCCCTACAATGAAGATGTAACTATTTCCATATACAAGTTATTAGCTCACGTTATTCTTTATTATACTATAACTTTGTTCCTATAGCAACATGGTTGTAGCAGAAAAATAATTATGCCTGTGTGTTACATGCCAGATGTTTTTAAAGCAAAGGTGGCAGCTTAATTCTAAGGTAGTTTAAATGGTAGATATAAGCAGCCTCCCTCAAAATAAATAAGAGGTTTTTTAGAAAAGTAAGGCGTGCTTAATTAGAAACACAAATTTCTAGGTATCTTTTTTTCTAGGCCAGAGCTATCCAATAGAAATACATGTAAGCACATATGTAATTTTAACTTTTTGTCAGTCACATTTTAAAAAAGTGAAAAGATACAAATGAGCTTAACTTTAATAATGTTTTTAACCTAATATATTAAAAAATTATCATTTCAACATGTAATTAGCGTAAAAGTTATTAAGATATTTTACTTCTTTTTTCTAGGTTTTCTAAACCTGATATGTATTTTATACTTACAATGCATCTCCAGTCAGTTTAGTCAAATTTCAAGTGCTCAATAGCCATATATGGCTATTGGCTACTCTAACGAACAGCACAGTTCTAGACTTTTCCTTGGCTTATATTTTGGACCATACTTTTGGAAACCCTGGTGGCATAGTGGTTAAGTCTACGGCTGCTAACCAAGAGGTTGGCAGTTCAAATCCACCAGGTGCTCCTTGGAAACTCTATGGGGCAGTTCTACTCTGTTCTATAGGGTCATTATGAGTTGGAATCAATTCAACAGCAGTGGGGTGGGTAGGACCATAGTTAACTTCTCCCATGCAGTTTATAAAAATATTCAGAGAAGATGACCCTGGGACCCAGGGCTGGCTAAAGGTCTGCATGTGGATTCTTCACAGAGGGTGGCTGAGGACTTTCATTCAATCAAGATGACCACAGTTCTAAGTTCAACTCCGAAAACATAAAATAAATAAGTACATAAACCTCATTTTAAAATTCTAGAGTCCAATAACTGTGCCTCAGTTATTGTATCTGCCTACAGGAAGGAAGAAAACCCAAATATCAGAAGTGACAGATCTCTAAATGGCGTGTTCCACATTCTCACCCTGCTGTGGGAGCTTGTGTTCCATGGGGTTGTAGTGAGAATTAAAGGAAAGAATGTGTGAAAAGCATCAAGGCCTGCAACTCTGTTGGCCGAGCAAAGAATTATCAAAAAAAGAAAAGGCCCTGTCCCTGTCCTCAAGCTCTAGGTCTACCTCGTTCAGTGATAATAGGATAGAAGCCAGCACACTGAAAGAACCCAAATGGAACCTAAGGCAGTGGAATAACAACAAAATATAAACAGTTGCCATGGAATTAATTCCGACTCACGGTGACTCCATGTGTGTCAGAGTAGAACTGCGTGGCGCAGAGTTTTCAACGGCTGATTTTTTGGAAGTAGGTTTCCAGGCCTTTCTTTTTAGGTGCCTCTGACTGGACTTGAACCTCCAACCTCTCAGTTAGCAAAGAATTCCAAGCCTTGGTTAAATCACGGAATATTTTAGTCAGCCACTCTACCCCACAGCCCTACCGTTTCTCCCCAGAACATTTGCATATGGATGGTATTAAGTGTTTGTTTTGTTTGTTTTTAAGTGAACTTCAGCTTTAGAAGAGAAAATTACAAGCAGCAACTTGCAGTGTAAGATGGAAAGGAGGGGAAGTGTAGAGAAAGAAAGGACAGTCCCACTTTTTTTGGCTGAGAGGTGAGTTTACCAACTGAACGTTTGTTTTCTTTTTGCATTACCTGGAAGGCTTCCCTGTCTGTTCACCAGCTGCCAGCTATAAGGACAGCACAAAACTCAGGGTCAGGGTAATTGCCCAGCTTTGCCAGTCCTGAAGACCTCTTGATGATGATGGAATGCAGAATTAAGGAAATTCATAAATGCTGAATGTTTGCTGACGTGAACGGTACATTTCAAATCCAGCTGAATTAATAACAAAAGGAGATGAAGATGGTGAGTGAGATAGGGTTGAAGAGAAGGACTGGGGCGGTCGTTATGCTCTAGTCCATCATCATGGTATTTCTCCCTCCCAACCAAGACTATTGTGTTCTCCCCATGAGACAGAGCTGGCAAAATAATTCAACCAATTCCAGCTGGAAACAGGGTGAATGTGGTATCATCAGTAATCCTCTGCGGTATAAGCCCCCAGAAGACAGAGTCTCTGTTGTCTTGTTACCCAGTGCCTATACTAGTGCCTTAAGAGACACTAAAAATGTGCTTACTAGTAAGTGCTAGTTGTCCCTGGGTGGCACAGATGATTAAGGTGCTCAGCAGCAAATCAAAATGTTAGAAGTTCAAGTCCACAGAGGTGCCTAGGAAGAGAATCCTGGGGATCTATTTCCGAAAATCAGCCATTGAAAACCCTATGGAGCACGGTTCTACTCTGATACATATGGGGGTGTCATGAGTTGAAATCAACTCCATTACAACTGGTGAGGCTTGTGATAGTAGTACGTGCAACTGCTGCTTTGGAGAATCAAGGCTGGCTAACATTATGATGTCTCCAGAGACAACACAAAGGACTGAGAAAACTTACTGTGATGGTTAAGGGTGTGTGCACTTGGCTGGTTCATGATTCTCAGTAATTTGGCAGTTATGACATAGTTTGGCAGTCATATGATGCTGTGATCACTTCCATGATGAGATTTGATATAATGTGTTCACCTTCATGATGGGATCTGCTGTGAAAGGGAGTTTCCTTGGGCATGTGGTCTGCATTGAATGTAAGTGGACATTCTGGCAAGGCTCATGGGCTTTTTCTCACTCTTGATCCTGCAGCTGGCTCCTGTTCATCTGACCTCCAGTTTTTGGAGCTTGAGCTAGCAGCTTACCTGTGGTCTTGCCTGCTGATTTTGGGATTTGTAGATCTTTGCAGCCTGTGAGCAACAGCCCTGCTCTGCTGATCTTGGGCTCACCAGTCCCTGTAGCTACGTGAAACAGAAGCCTCTATCCTGACCCATTGACTTGGGTGTTTCAGCCTCTACAACCCCATAGATATTTGCTTGATATAAATCTCTCTAAATATATATATTTACACCTTTTACTGGTTTTGCTTCTCTAGAGAACCCAGCCCAAGACGCTTGCCAATGCCAAGTATGAAAGCAAACGGGAGAGAAATCCAGGTGGGTGCTGCAGAAAGAAAGTGGGAATAGAAGGAGTTTGGGGGCTATCATTCTCCAGCATTTAAACACAAGTAAAATCAACTCATTCGTGGATCAATGTTTTTCCCACATTTATGTATTGATTTATCACTTCTGTTAAGAGCCTACCCTGAAACCTAATCACTTTACTTTCAGGTAGCTAATCCTAGATTCAGCCCAGAGATCATTTTAGTTACTCTTATCTTCTAACAAGCTAACTAATTTCTCTCCATCTTTGATGTTTACGCCGTTCAAATATTTGTAGAGCATTATCACACCTCCCATTAGTTGTTGCTGAGCCAGGCTTTAAGGATTAGACATATTTAGATCCTTTAAACCTTGTAAATGCCTCAAATCAATCCTTCCATTATTCTAACCATTTCTGATACTCTTCTTGAGAGTGTCTTTAGGGTCTTTGTACATCTCTACACTACTGAGAAGTCTGACATTCAACTTGATATTCCAAAAACAACATGAGCAGATCATGTGGCATCTTTTTCTTGGGCTACTTCCGTCAAAATACCCCCAGAATGATTATTTAAACTCAGATTCTTGGATTATAAAACCGAAGCTAATGAATCAGAATCTCTGAGAGATGGGTCCAGAAAGTGAAAATGTTATATTAACAAGATCCCCATGGGTTTTTCTTAGGCACACTCAAGTTTGAGGACCACCCGCAGCAAGGCATTATTGAGAAATCTTCAACATACATTTTCAATACTTTTACATAGGTACCTAGGCATGAAAGACAAACTTGAAAAACACTATCCACTATTATTTGTGTCTACCCCACAAACAAAGAGTGTTGAGATGAAGCAGCTAAGATCTCAGACATGGAGGAAAAGGAGACAAGAAGCTTCAGGCATAATACTTGTAGTTTTTCCCCCATTGCACTAAAACTCTGTTACTCTTTTGTTTACTTCAAGTTCATAGAATAAGATTCATCATGCCCTTGGTTTATCTTACACTTTCATCATCCATCCATACATAAATCCAAAAAAACCAAATCCGTTGCCATCAAGTCAATTCCAACTCACAGTGACCCTATAGGACACAGCAGACCTGTCCCATAGGTTTCTAAGGCTATAAATCTTTACAGAAGCAGACTGCCACATCTTTATCCCATGGAGTAGCTGGTGGGTTCAAACCACTGACCTTTTGGTTAGCATTTAAGAGCTTAACCACTGTGCCATGAGGTCTCCTATGGTCCATGCATGGTTCTTGTTTGTTTGTTTAAAATGTAATAAACCTAGAGACCCCACACCTAACATAGAAATTAGAACATTTGCAATGACTTACATCCTCCAGTGTGATTTTTGCCACCTGTCCCCTGTCCCAGCTTCCTTACTATCCAATTCCAAGTGCAAATTCTGAGACTGGCAAGAGACCTACTAAGGCATTTTATAAGATTCTCTCTTCCCACTGAAAAGAAATGTTTTGAAAAAAAGAAAAAAACACACAAGCTTCCCAATTTGGATAGAATGTAGAGACCATAAAGGGAAGTAAGCCTGGAAAAGTAGTTTAATTGGATTATCAAGAACTTTGAATACAATGCTAATGAATTTAGACTTATTTTGATAAGTAGTATGGACACGCAGTGTATTTGTTTGCTTGTTTGTTCTTCCAAAAGGTTCATTAGTCTGTAGTGAATAGAAATGGGAGAAAATGGGGAAAAACAATCATCAGGAACACTGGCTAAGAAGCTGTACATTCCACAAATGTGCACTGATTGCCTACTATGTCCCATGTGTGGTGCTAGACTCAGGGAATAAAAAGATGGTCCACGCCCTCAAAGAACTCGTAGTTGGTCGGAAAGACAGAAAATTCAGTAAAGTGCAATAGGTGCAATGACAGAAGGTTGGCACGGGGGAACTGAGACCTAAAGGATAAAGACTCAATTCCACTGAGGAAGAGAAGAATATCAGGAAAGCGACTCACAGAGAAGGTAACATTAGAATTGAGTCTTGGACAATGATTCTGAAAGAACTCTAAATAAACCAAAGATTTGAGTTTCAGAAAGGGCTAGTGTTAGTGCCTTAAAATCTAATCGTACCTAATGCTCACTTAGTTTCTAGAACTTCGCTCTCATATATATAACAGTATGGAAGCCATGATCCATGAGACCCCAATCTCAGCAATGCCTTAGTCAAGAAAACACTGTTAAGCAAGCAAAAAATAATATCAACATTATTCAGTCCCTTTGGATTGCATTTGGAGAGCACATGTATAGCCCTCAGTAATATGTTTTTTTTTTTTATTAACTTTTATTAAGCTTCAAGTGAACGTTTACAAATCCAATCAGTCTGTCACATATAAGTTTACATACATCTTACTCCGTACTCCCACTTGCTCTTCACCTATTGAGTCAGCCCTTTCAGTCTCTCCTTTCGTGACAATTTTGCCAGCTTCCCTCTCTCTCTATCCTCCCATCCCCCCTCCAGACAAGAGCTGCCAACACACTCTCAAGGGTCCACCTGATTTAATTAGCTCACTCTTCATCAGCATCTCTCTCCCTCCCGCTGACCAGTCCCTTTCATGTCTGATGAGTTGTCTTCGGGGATGGTTCCTGTCCTGTGCCAACAGAAGGTCTGGGGAGCATGGCCGCCGGGATTCCTCTAGTCTCAGTCAGACCATTAAGTAGGGTCTTTTTATGAGAATTTGGGGTCTGCATCCCACTGATCTCCTGCTCCCTCAGGGGTCCTCTGCTGTGCTCCCTGTCAGGGCAGTCATCGATTGTGGCCGGGCACCAACTAGTTCTTCTGGTCTCAGGATGATGTAGGTCTCTGGTTCATGTGGCCCTTTCTGTCTCTTGGGCTCTTAGTTGTTGTGTGATCTTGGTGTTCTTCATTTTCCTTTGCTCCAGGTGGGTTGAGACCAATTGATGCATCTTAGATGGCCGCTTGTTAGCATTTAAGACCCCAGATGCCACATTTCAAAGTGGGATGCAGAATATTTTCATAACAGAATTATTTTGCCAATTGGCTTAGAAGTCCCCTCAAACCATGTTCCCCAGACCCCCGCCCCTGCTCCGCTGACCTTTGAAGCATTCATTTTATCCCGGAAACTTCTTTGCTTTTGGTCCAGTCCAATTGAGCTGACCTTCCATGTATTGAGTGTTGTCTTTCCCTTCACCTAAAGCAGTTCTTATCTACTAATTAATCAATAAAAAACCCTCTCCCTCCCTCCCTCCCTCCCCGCCTCGTAACCACAAAAGTATGTGTTCTTCACAGTTTTTACTATTTCTCAAGATCTTATAACAGTGGTCTTATACAATATTTGTCCTTTTGCCTCTGACTCATTTCGCTCAGCATAATGCCTTCCAGGTTCCTCCATGTTATGAAATGTTTCACAGATTCTTCACTGTTCTTTATCGATGCGTAGTATTCCATTGTGTGAATATACCACAATTTATTTACCCATTCATCCGTTGATGGACACCTTGGTTGCTTCCAGCTTTTTGCTATTGTAAACAGAGCTGCAATAAACATGGGTGTGCATATATCTGTTTGTGTGAAGGCTCTTCTTTCTCTAGGGTATATTCCGAGGAGTGGGATTTCTGGGTTGTATGGTAGTTCTATTTCTAACTGTTTAAGATAACGCCAGATAGATTTCCAAAGTGGTTGTACAGTAATATGTTTTTTAAAACTTTCATTTCTTCTCCCTTCTATTTTCTTCATGCCTTGAAACTCCTCAAGAGCCACTCTACCCAAAACTTCCTTGAAAAACACCTTTTCCTCCACCTCTAGTCTGAGCCATCCATCTGTCTCTCTCCTTCTGCATCACAAACCTCAGCAATTTGGCCTGGCAATACCAGAACACTCCACTCCTCAGGAAACAAGAAAGGCAAAGAAGCTGTGCAGACAAAGCTGAAACCTTGGTTTAACCTATGGTTATTGTTAACTAGTTGGCTGGTGACTCATGGTGACCCCATGCACAATGGAATGAAACGTTGCCTGGTAGTGCACCGTTCCCATAATCAATTGTTAATCAGACAGTTGTGATCCATAGGGTTTCATTGACTGATTTTCAGAAGCAGATCAGCAGGCCTTTCTTCCTAGTCTATCTTAGTCTGGAAACTCTGCTAAAACTATCCAGCATCACAGCAACACGCGAGCCTCCATGGTCAGATGAGTGATGGCTACGGAATGAGGTGCATGGGCTGGAAATCAAATGTAGGTCTTCATGTGGAGAGAGAGAATTCTACCACAACAGCCCCCTTTAGCAGATTAGGGGATGGAAAGGCTGAGAACACTCACGTTATATTTGTCTTCAAATATTCATAACATCCAAATTTCTACTCTCTTAAAATGGTGGATCCATCAAAATATTTACAACTTCTGACTTTTAATCAGCCTCATTCCCCTGAGAAGTTGAAACAAGAAGAAAAAGGTAGAAAGGCAGACAAGAACCAGATTGTAAAAGGGTTTGAATCCAAGCTAAAGAGTTTGAATCTTATATTCTTAACAATGGAGAGTCATCAAAGTGTTTTGACAAGGGAAAGTCTTAAGAAGATAAAGCATCAAATGGATTGGAGGAGAGAGAGTTATTAAGCCACTGTTCTTATTAGGTGCACTCAAGTCAGTTCTGACTCACAGAGACCCTCTGTACGGCAGAGCAAAACACTGCCTGGTCCTGCACCATCCTCACAATCACTGCCATGTTTGGGTCCATTGTTGAAGCCACTGTGTCAGTCCATCTCATTAAGGGTCTTCCTCTTTTTCTCTGACATTCTACTTTAGCAAGCATGATGTCCTTCTCCAGGGACTGGTCCCTCCTGATAACATGTCCAAAGTATGTGAGACGAAGTCTCACCATCCTCACTTCTAAGGAGCATTCTGGCTATCCTTCCAAGATAGATTTGTTTGTTTTTCTGGCAGTCCGTGGTACATTCAGTATTCTTCATTGTGCAGATTTCACATGCTAATCTTCTGTTCAGCTCCTTTACGTCATCATTTCTTCCCTTCACTTTAGCTACTCTATGTTCAAGAGCAAGTTTCAGGGCCTCTTCTGACATCCATTTTGTTTTTTTTCTTGTGTTTTTAATGACGTTTTGCTTTCTTCCTTATTGAAGTCCTTGCTGTCATCCTACAACTCATCTGGTCTTCGGTCATTAGAGTGCAACGCAGCAAATCTGTTCTTGAGGCCTTAAGAGGTTAAGTGAAATATTCAAGGCCAGGAAGGATTCAGAACTGAACATCCAGGAAGAAGCACCCTGCATAGCAGTACTCTTTGGAAGAGAAACTAATACTATTCTAAAAATCCACTAATGGCCATAGGGGATTGGAATTGGTCCTACATATCTCCTGTCAAATGAACCTTTGCATCTACCACTAGTATGTTAGGCATGTTTATCTCTTAAAAGCATCCTGACTTCTCATTACACTTTTACACTCAGAGAAAGTATATCATATTACCACTCGCCTCTTGTTCCAAAAACACATTCTCAATGACTCTAGAGTGACTACATTTGCATCTATAGTGACTGCATTTAAGGGTGCTTTAAATGTAATCGGAAACCCTGGTGGTGTAGTGGTTAAGTGCTATGGCTGCTAACCTAAAGGTTGGCAGTTCAAATCCACCAGGCACTCCTTGGAAACTCCATGGGGCAGTTCTACTCTGTCCTGTAGGGTCACTATGAGTCGGAATTGACCCCATGGCAACAGGTAGTGGGTTCACCAACACCATAATTCAAATGCATCAATTCTTCTTTGGTCTTCCTTATTCATTGTCCAGCTTTCGCATGCATATGAGGTGATTGAAAATACCATGGCTTGGGTCAGGCACACCTTAATCCTTAAAGTGACAACTTTGCTTTGTAACACTTTAAAGAGGTCTTTTGCAGCAGATTTGCCCAATGCAATATGTCATTTGATTTATGAACTGCTGCATCCATGGGCATTGATTGTGAATCCAAGTAAAATGAAATCCTTGACAACTTCAATGTTTTCTCCATTTATTTGTCATGATGTTGCTTATTGACCCAGTTATGAGGACTTTTGCCTTCTTTATGTTGATGTGTAATGCATACTGAAAGCTGTTGTCTTTGATCTTCATCAGTAAATGTGTCCAGTCTTCTTCACTTTCAGCAAGCAAGTTTGTGTCATCTGCATGTTAATGAGTCTTCCTCCAATCCTGATGCCCATTTCTTCTTTATACAGTCCAGCTTCTCGGATTATTTGCTCAGTATACATGTTGAATAAGTATGGTGAAAGGATACAACCCTGACACACACCTTTCCTGATTATAAACCATGTGGTATCCCCCTGTTCTGTTCGAATGACTGCATCTTGGTCTATGTACAGGTTGTGCATGAGCTCAATTAAGCCACTAAAGGTACATTATTTGTTAGCTATATTCCCAATATTTAAGGGTGGGATTATTGCTTCTTTCCCCCAGCATCTGAGTTTATCACTCACTAACAAGGGTTGGACTACATGTATTACCTTCTTTGTTTCCCTAGCCTCCAAAACCATTCTCTACTTAACACCAATTTTACCTTCTGTCCGTATCTGGAGTACTCTTTTCTCCTCACAAATCAACCAATCAGACTCCGTTTCATCAAAGGCTACCTCAAACCCCACCCTCTGTACATTCTAAGTGGATGACTGGCCTGTACAGGTTTGGTATCCTTCTTTTGCTCTTAATGTTTCTATTAATTTCAAGATGCTAAATTTTCCTTTTCATGGAATCTCCTTGTCTTGTTCATCTAGTGCTGGTATAACAGAAATACCACCAGTGTATGGCTTTAACAAAGAGAAATTTATTCTCTCACAGTCCAGTAGGCTAGAAGTCCGAATTCAGGCTGCTGGCTCCAGGGGAAGGTGTTCTCTCTCTGTTGGCTCTAGAGGAATGTCTTTGTGATGCATCAGTCTTCCCTTGGCCTGGGAGCATCTCAGCACAGAAACCTGAGATCCAAAGGACGGGCTGTGCTCCTGGCACTGCTTTCTTGGTGGTATGAGGTCCCCATGCCTCTCTGCTCATTCCTCTCTTTTATATCTCAAAAGAGATTGGCTTAAGACACAATCTAATCTTGTAGATCTCATCAATATAACTGCCAATAATCCATCTCATTAATATCATAGAGATAAGATTTACAATGCGCAGGAAAAATCACATCAGATGACAAAATGGTGGACAATCACACAATACTGGGAATCATGGCCTAGCCAAATTGATACACATATTTTGGGGGGACATAAGGTTTAATTCAATCCAAGACATTCCTCCATAGAGTATCAAATGTAAATTATCCTATGTTGATACCATGTTTTAGAGATATCACCTTGGTAGTTGGTAGTAAAAAGAACCTTTTCTTTTTTCTTAAAAAAGAAAAAAAAAATTCCATATGTGGTTTAGCCTAAAATATATGAGATTGAAATTTGTCAAAATACAAATACAAAAATAGGATAATTATATTTTTAAGTTTTAAGCAAAAGTAGAGCTCACAATTTTGAAGGAATTAGAATTCAGTCACCACCAATGACTCACTTCTGAATGTGGTCTAGATGCAGACCTCTGTTCTAAATGTGATCTTCCAGGTGCACACATCACTTTCGTGTGCAGTATAAAGGAAAATCTCATTTCTGTGTGTGTTCTATATCCTCATCTCATTTCTAAATATATTCTAAATGTACACCTCAGCTCTGTATGGCTCTAGACGTACACCTCACTTCTGTGCGTGCTCTAGCGGTACACCTCTGTTCTTTATGTGCTCTAGATGCACACATCATTTTGTATAGCTGTAGATGCACAACTCATTTCTGCATGTGCTCTAGATGCACACATCACTGCTGTGTGTGCTCCAGATATGCACCTCTTCTTCATGTGGCCTAGATGCACACCTCACTTCTGTGTGTGTACTAGATTCACGCCTCACTTCTCTCTGTGTCTAGATGAACACCTCACTTCCATGTGTTTTCTAGATCCACACCTCACTTCTGTGTGTTCCAGATGCATACCTCACTTCTGTGTGTTCTAGATGCACACCTCACTTCTATGTGTGTTCTAGTTGCACACCTCACTTCTGTGTGTTCTAGATGCACACCATACTTCTGTGTGTTCCAGATGCATAACTCACTTCTGTGTGTTCTAAATGCACACCTTACTTCTATGTGTGTTCTAGATGCACACCTCACTTCTGTGTGTTCCAGATGCATACCTCACTTCTGTGTGTGCTCTAGATGCACACCTCACTTCTGTGTGTTCCAGATGCATACCTCACTTCTGTGTGTGCTCTAGATGCACACCTCACTTCTGTGTGTGCTCTAGATGCACACCTCACTTCTGTGTGTTCCAGATGCACACCTCACTTCTGTGTGTGTTCTAGGTGCACACATCAGTTCTGTGTGTATTCTAGATGCACACCTCACTTCTGTGTGTTCCAGATGCATACCTCACTTTTGTGTGTGCTCTAGATGCATACCTCACTTCTGTTTGTGTTCTAGATGCACACCTCAGTTCTGTGTGTGCTCTAGATGCATGTTTCACTTCTGTGTGTTCCAGATGCACACCTCACTTCTGTGTGCTCCAGATGCACACCTCACTTCTGTGTGTATTCTAGATGCACACCTCACTTCTGTGTGTTCCAGATGCACACCTCACTTCTGTGTGTGTTCTAGGTGTACACCTCAGTTCTGTGTGTATTCTAGATGCACACCTCACTTCTGTGTGTGCTCTAGATGCATACCTCAGTTCTGTGTGTGCTCTAGATGCACATTTCACTTCTGTGTGTGTTCTAGGTGCACACATCACTTCTGTGTGTTCCAAATGCACACCCCCTTCGTCGTATGTTCTAGATGCACATCACTGTGCGTGCTGTAGATGCATGCCTCCATGTGCCTAGTTAGATTTGGGTTGTCTCTGATCAGGCGATCCCATGGGGGCTGGAAGTAAGAGAATTAACTTTTCTTAGCTTATTTCTCATTTATTCTGTGCCAAGGAGCAATTCCTTTTACTTCTCCATGTGTTTATTTCTGTATTTCCTTTTCTTAGAGTGGGGCTTGATACTTGCACTTTGCCAATCTTACACAAGACCTGCACACTAAAATTTGTAAAACACAGGCAGTCCCCACTTGTAAATGTCTGATTTACAGACAACTCATACTTAAGAATGAATTACAATAACAAATGAACCTATTAAAAAATGGGCAAAAGATATGAACAGGCACATCACTAAAGAAGACATTCAGGTAGCTAACAGATACATGAGGAAATGCTCATGATAACCAGCCACTAGAGAAATGCAAATCAAAACTACAATGAGATTCCATCTCACTCCAACAAAGCTGGCATTAATCCAATAAACACAAAAGAATAAATGTTGGAGAGGTTGTGGAGAGACTGGAACACTTATACACTACTGGTGGGAATGTAAAATGGTACAACCACTTTGAAAATCGACTTGGCGCTTCCTTAAAAGCTAGAAAGAGAACTACCGTATGATCCAGCAATCCCACTCCTTGGAGTATATCCTAGAGAAATAAGAGCCTTTACATGAATAGATATATGCACACCCATGTTTATTGCAGCACTGTTTACAATAGCAAAAACATGGAAGCAACCAAGGTGCCCATCAACAGATGAATGGATAAATTATGGTATATTCACACAATGGAATACTATGCATCGATAAAGAACAGTAATGAATCTGTGAAACATTTTATAACATGGAGGAACCTGGAAGGCATTATGCTGAGTGAAATTAGTCAGTTGCAAAAGGACAAATATTGTATAAGACCACTATTATAAGAACTTGAGAAATAGTTTAAAATGAGAAGAAAATATTCTTCGATGGTTATGAGGAGGGGAGGGAGGAAAGATGAGAGAGGGGTATTCACTAATTAGATAGTAGGTAAGAACTACTTTAAGTGAAGGGAAAGACAACACACAATACAGACAAGGTCAGCACAACTGGATTAAACCAAAAGCAAAGAAGTTTCCTAAATAAACTGAACGCTTTGAAGGCCAGTATAGCAGGGGCAGGGGTTTGGGGACCATGGTTTCAGGGGACATCTAAGTCAATTGGCATGATAAAATCTATTGAGAAAACATTCTGCATCCCACTTTAGAGAGTGGTGTCTGGTCTCTTAAATACTAGCAAGTGGCCATCTAAGATGCATCAATTGGTCTCAACCCACCTGGATCAAAGGAGAATGAAGAACACCAAGGACACAAGGTAATTATAAGCCCGAGAAACAGAAAGGGCCACATAAACCAGAGACTACATCAGCCTGAGACTAGAAGAACTAGATGGTGGCCTGCTACAACTGATTACTACCCTGACAGGGAACACAACTGAAAACCCCTGGGGAAGCAGGAGAGCAGAGGGATGCAGACCCCAAATCCCCGTAAAAAGATCAGACTTAATGGTCTGACTGAGACTAGAAGGACCCCAGTGGTCACAGTCCTCAGACCTTCTGTTAGCTCAAGACAGGAACCATTCCCAAAGCCAACTCCTCAGACAGGGATTGGACTGGACAATGGGATGGAGAGGGATGCTGGTGAGGCGTGAGCTTCTTGGATCAGGTGAACGCTCGAGACTATGTTGGCATCTCCTGTCTGGAGGGAAGATGAGAGGGCAGAGTGGGTCAGAAGCTGGTGGAATGGACATAAAAAGAGAGAGTGGAGGGAGGGAGTGGGCTGTCTCATTGAGGGGAGAGCAATTAGGAGTATATACCCACTACTAAACCACTGCCGTCGAGTCGACAAGGTGTATATAAGTTTTTGTATGAGAGACTAACTTGACTTGTAAACTTTCACTTAAAGCACAATAATAAAAAAAAAAGCATGAATTACTATAAAGCCTACTATATTAAAATTTTGAGTTAAATGGTCTGTAATAACAAATGCATGCACTACTTTGTGATGTTCATGAAAACATTGTGTGTTTTCAAATTGTTTCTTTAGGTTTTATATGCTATATACTATATACTAAAACAAACATTTGACTAACTGACACTAAATAAGAACTTTATGTACCTGTTCTGACTTACCTACAAATTCAACTTAAAGAGGGACTTGGGAACAGATCTCATTCTTAACCTGGGGACCACCTGTATGCCAAAAACATGTTGACAAAAAGGCACTGGGATTCCTTTTTATTGCAGTCTTGCAGTGTTCCCTGTGTGGATTAATGAGTTAATGCTTGCAAACCCCTTTGACGAATTAGGGTATTACATACTACTGAGAAGAGGCAAGAGCCGTATGTTAAAAATTAATTGGAGGAAACCACTTGCAGATTGTAATAACGAAACATCCCAAGTTCCAAAGGCACTGGGGACTTCAAGTAAACAAGCCCTCATTAATTTGGCTAATTAGTCACTTGCTGTATTTGCTGGTTTATAAGCAGTACCCTTTTAAGCAGAAAATTGAGCTGTAAAGCCCTAAGAGCCATATGTGTGGTAAAGATGGCATCGATATCCCACACCTTGGATTTCAAAAGCACATCTTAAAAATGCATTTAGGAAATGTGGACATGTCAGACTCATCTGCGTCACCCAGGATGGACAGAGGGATGCGTGGAGACAACAGAGCCCACTATGGTAGGTGGCAGAAAAGGAGAGGCTAGAGAGAACTGATGGAAATCACTGTTAAAGTTCTTTTTTCCCAGAAGGGAGGACAACAGGCTTTTTCAGATTGGGTCTCACACTCACAGGCAGCAGCTTGTGATTGGTTATTGCAGGGACAAGAGAAGGAAGAGATCGGTTTGATCCCTGGGACTGCCAAATGCCCAGCTCCATATACCGATGATACCTGAAGGCCCTGTGTAACAAGGAGAATGGAGGGAATTATCTCATGTAAACTGTAGCAAGCATAGTGAACTATTCTGCCACAAAAGCAGAGCTTCCGTCTGGTGAGCCAAACACTTGTGTCCCCCAGATGCAGTGTCTTGCTTCCTTGGATTGGGCTAAAACACATTATGAAATTCTTACTTTCCACTTCCTTTTTATATCAACTAACAATAGTACCAGCACTTTCATAGCTTCCTGATCAGCAGCTGATACTCCTGGGTTCCAATAGCATCGCACTTATAAGCTAGCTCCTAGGTTAAGTCAGTAATGCACGTAGCTAATACTATTCATTGTGTGCTCAATTTTATTAGTTTCAGTCACTTAAAACACTTATTGACCTTGTTCTCAAACTCTGCGGACCCATTAATTCAAATCCAATCAAAAGATGTTACGTACAAAGCGCTGACTTGTATAGAGCAGTGAATACGAAGGTAAGATTTTGTCCTGTCTTAAAGGGTTAAAATCTGCATATGCATTGACTAGGAGTCCCTGGGTGATACAAACAGTTGGAAACTCAGCTACGAACTGAAAGGTTGGTGGTTAAGTCCACCCTAAGAAGAAAGGTCTGACAATCTACTTCCAAAAAAATCAGCCATTGAAAACTCTATGGAGCACAGCTGGGTCATCATGAGTAGGAATTGATGCAATGGCAACTGGCTTTTATGCATCCGCTGACATTGTCTGCAAGACAAAGCTTGTTACTGGAAATAGAACACAGTGGCTAACTTCCGGGAAACTAACTTCCAGGAAACTGAAATAGATTCTGAATTCTAGACTCACCTAGAAATCCGTAGAGTCCAAATGCAATAATTTAAATGAATTTTCATACAACACTTGCACCTTCCACCATGTGTTTGCCCCAGAACAGCTCTCTGCCTGCTCT
The DNA here is from genome assembly GCF_024166365.1 of Elephas maximus indicus. Lineage (NCBI taxonomy): Eukaryota > Metazoa > Chordata > Mammalia > Proboscidea > Elephantidae > Elephas > Elephas maximus. The sequence goes on from NC_064821.1 coordinate 145,454,333, forward strand.
CCAAAAAACTGGTTCAGGTGGACCCGGGTTGCAGAGAAACTGTGGGGATAGACAGGGCTTATTTAGTTGGTGCAAAGAGCAAATGTAAATATTCTTATTAGCAGGCAAAGTGCTAAAATATATTTTTGAGTGTTGCTAATGAGTGGAAGAAGCACGCTGCTTTTATCATGCAGTGGTACAAATTAGATATTTATGGGTTTCCTGTGGTGTTCAAGGTGTTGCTCCTTTTCAGTATTTTAGGAAGGAAAGCTTTGTGTTCTAAGAATAGCTCCATTGATGATTCTCCCTCTAGCACAAAAATATTCAGAGCTGAAGACTCTGAAACTCATAGGGAGTGTGAACTATAACCTTAGGTTTTTGGTTTTTGGTGTTGTGTTTTATTTGTTTTTTACAGCTTTATTGAGATGTGATTCACATACCATCTAATTCACCTATCTAAAGGGTACAATTCAATGGTTTTTAGTATATTCACAGATACATACAATCTTTACCACAGCCCATTTTAGAACATTTTCATTCCCTTAAAAACTCTGTACCCTGTAACTATCACCCTTCTACTCCTTCAGCCTCCTCCCCCACCCCTAAGCAAACACTTATCTACTTTCCATCTCTATAGATTTCTGTTTCGAACATTTCATAATTTCCCGTGAATGGACTCACATGATACGTGATCTTCTGTGACTGCTTCTTTCAGTCAGCGTAATGTTTTCAAGGTTTATCCATGTTGCAGCATGTATCAGAGTTTCATTCCTTTTTATGGTCAAATAATATTGCATTGTGTAGATACACCACACTTTCTGTATTAATGGACATTTTGGTTTTTCCATCTTTTGGCTATTATGAGTAAGACTTATGTACAAGTTTTTGTGTTGATATCTGTTTTCATTACTCGTCGGCCTAATCCTAGGAGTGGCATTGCTAGATCTTATGGTAATTCTGTGTTTAATCACTTGAGGAATTGCCAGATTATTTTCCATAGTGGTGCATTCCTACCAACAGTGCCTGCAAATTCTTATTTTTCTGTTTCCTTTCATCCAACACTTGTCATTATCTGGCTTTTTTATTTTAGCCATCCTTTTTTTAGTGGGTGTTAAGTGGCACCTCATTATGGTTTTGATTTTCACTTCCCTGATTACCAGTGGTGTGGAGCATCTTTTCATTTGTTTATTGTCCGTTTGTGTTTCTTCCTTGTAGAAAAGTCTATTCAGATCCTTTGCTCATTTCTTAATTGGGTCATTTTTCTTTTTATTATTGAGTTGCAAAAACCCACTGCCATTGAGTCGATTCCAACTCATAGCGACCCGATAGGGCTCCCAAGGCTGTGAATCTCTATGGAAGCAGATTGCTACATCTTTCTCCCATGGAGCAGCTGGTGGTTTTGAACCAGTGACCGTTAGGTTAGCAGTCAATTGCTTTAACCACTGCAAGTTGTAAGAGTTTTTATATTCTAGATAAAAGTCCCTTACTGGATATATGATTTGCCAAGATTTTCTCCAGTCTGTAAGTTATCTTTTTCTTTTCTTGATTGTTTGCTTTGAATCATGAAAATTTTTAATTTTGATGGAGTTTTGGAGAACGCTTGTAGCATGGTGTTTTCAACAACCCAGCAGCTTTGTTTAGCCTTGACATTGCCTAAATCCCTCACCCACCTCTCTGGAAGACCACCTCTGCACCCCTCCCACTCATCTCCATACCCCCTTCCTTGCCCATTCATCCTCTGGCCACACTGGCTTTCTTTCCATTTCTCAATATGCTAAGCTTTTTCCTACATTTAATTCTTAACATTCATGTCTCAGCTCAAATCTCATTCCCTTAAAGAGTTCTGCCTTACCACCCAGTCATCCCATCTAGTCACATACGATCTAATTTTCTTCATAACACATGTCTTCATTGTCTTTCACTTGTATAAACACTAAACTATTTCCCCAAAATACTAACTCGACTAGAGTTGTTGTTCTTAGGTGCCATCAAGTCGCTTCTGACTCATAGCGATCCTAGGTACAACAGAACAAAACACTGCCCAGTCTTGCATGATGTTTAAGTCCATTATTGCAGCCATTGTGTCAATCCACCTCATTGAGGGTCTTCCTCTTTTTTGGTGACCCTCTACTTTACCAAGCATGATATACTTCTCCGGGGACTGGTCCCTCCTGACAACATGTCCAAAGTATGTGAGACGTAGTCTCGCCATCCTTACTTCTAAGGAGCACTCTGGCTGTACTTCTTTCAAGACAGATTTGTTCATTCTTTAGGCAGTTCATGGCATGTTCAATATTCTTCTCCAACGCCAGAATTCGAAGGCGTCAATTCTTCTTCGGTCTTCCTTATTCATTGTCCAGCTGTCACATGCTTAGGAGGTGATTGAAAACATCATGGCTTGGGTCAGGCGCACCTTAGTCTTCAACGTGACATTTTTGCTTTACAACACTTTAAAGAGGTCTTTTGTAGCAGATTTGTCCAGTGGGATGCGTCCTTTGATTTCTTGACTGCTGCTTCCATGGGTGTTGATTGTGGATCCAAGTAAAATAAAATCCTTGACAACTTCAATTTTTTCTCCGTTTATCATGTCGTTGCTTATTGGTCCACTTGTGAAGATTTTTGCTTTCTTAATGTTGAGGTGTAATCCATACTGAAGGCTGTGGTCTTTGATCCTCATCAGTCAGTGCTTCAAGACCTCTTCACTTTCAGCAAGGTTGTATCATGTGCATAATGCAGGTTGTTAATGAGTCTTCCTCCAATTCCAATCCCCCATTCATCTTCATATAGTCCAGCTTCTCAGATTCTTTGCTCAGCATACAGATTGAGTAGGAATGGTAAAATGATACAACCCTGACACACACCTTTCCTGACTTTGAACCACATAGTATTCCCTTGTTCTGTTCAAACAACTGTCTCTTGATCTATGTACAGGTTCCTCAGAAGTACAATTAAATATTCTGGAAGTCCCATTCTTCACAAAGTACCCATAATTTGTTATGAGCCACTCTATGCCTTTGCATAGTCAATAACACACAGGTAAACATCTTTTTAGTATTCTCTGCTTTCAGCCAGGATCTATCTGACATCAGCAATGATATCCTTGGTTCCATGTCCTCTTCTGAAACCAGCTTGAATTTCTGGCAGTTCCCTGTTGATACATACTGTTGTAGCCACTTTTGAGTGATCTTCAGCAAAACTTTACTTGTGTCTGTAAAATTAATGATATTATTCAATAATTTCCGCACTCGGTGGGATCACCTTTCTTGGGAGTAAGCATAAACATGAATCCCTTCCAGTTGGTTGACCGGGTAGCTGTCTTCCTAATTTCTTAGCATAGAGGAATGAGTACTTCCAGTGCTACATCCATTTGTTGAAACATCTTAATTGGTATTCCTTCAATTCCTGGAGCCTTGTTTTTCACTGATGCCTTCAGTGCAGCTTGGACTTCTTCCTTCAGTACCATTGGTTCCTGCTCATATTGTACCTCCTGATATGGCTGAACGTTGAACAATTCCTTTTGGTATGGTGACTCCATGTACTCCTTCCATCTTCTTTTGATGCTTCGTGCATCGTTCAATATTTTCCCCATAGAATCCTTCAATATTGCAACTGGAGGCTTGAATGTTTTCCTCTGTTCTTTCAGCATGAGAAACATAGAGCCTATTCTTCTCATTTGTTTTTCCATGTCCAGATCTTTGCATATGTCATTATAATACTTTATTTTCTCGAGCCACCCTTTGAAATCTGTTCAGTTTTTTTACTTCACCATTTTTTCCTTTTGTTTTAGCTACTCGATGTTCCAGAGCAAGTTTCAGAGTCTCTTCTGACATCCATTTTGGTGTTTTCTTTCCTTCCTGTCTTTTTAATGACCTCTTGCTTTCTTCATGTATGATGTCCTTGATGTCATTACACAACTTGTCTGGTCTTCAGTCATTAGTGTTCGATGCATCAAATCTATCCTTGAGATAGTCTCTAAATTCAGGTGGGACATACTCAAGGTCGTATTTTGGCTCTCATGACCTTGTTCTAATTTTCTTCAGCTTCAGCTTGAACTTGCAAAGGAGTAATTCATGGTGTGTTCCACAGTCAGCCCCTGGCCTTGTTCTGACTGATGATATTGAGCCTTCCCATTGTCTCTTCCCACAGATGTGGTCAATTTAATTTCTGTGTATTCCATTTGGCAAGGTCCACATATATAGTCACTGTTTATGTTGGTGAAAAAAGCTATTTGCAATGATGAAGCCATTGATCTTGCAAAATTCTATCATCCCATCTCCAGCATTGTTTCTATCACCAAGGCCAGATTTTCCAACTACTGATACTTCTTCTTTATTTCCAACTTTCAGATTCCTATCTCCAGTAATTATCATTGCACACTGATTGCATGTTCCATCAATTTCAGACTGCAGAAGTTGGTAAAAATCTTCAATTTCTTCATCTTTGGCCTTAGTGGTTGGTGTGTAAATTTGAATATTAGTCGTATTAACTGTTCTTACTTGTAGGCATATGGATATTATCCTATCACTGACATCTACTAAAGGAGGAATCATCTATTTCATTCACTGCTATATCCTAAGTGTCTAGAATAGTGCTTGCCACATAGTAGGTGGTCAATAAATATTTGTTAAATGAATGAATCCTCCATCCCAGGCATCGTGTTTGGGACTAGGAGTAAAACAGTAAATAAGATAAATCCCCATACAGGAATGGAGTCCCTTTAGAAACATATCTTGGGGTCAGTGTTCTTTGGTAGGTGTATGTGGTTGTTAGCCGGAGACTTATTTGGAAAGATGAGTTAATTTTTTAACTGCTTATTTTTAAAGATACCATTAAGACAGGCTTGAACAAACTTGCTTTGCAAACACTCAGAACTTCTTTAATCGAATTTATTATGCTCACAACTTTTCATTGCATTTTTTTTTTAACTCACTTTGCAAGAATTTCCCACAATTTCACTACTAGTGGGGAAAAATGAAGGGACCTGACTATACTCTTTTCCTCCACTTGTATTGTCTGGTGATGATGATGATGGTGATGACTCAGGGACGGATTATCCAATAAGCAAGGTATGCACAGGCTTACTTGTGCTTATTTGCTAGTCTGCAGTGCACACTTTCACCCATATGAAATTGTGCACTACAGATTAGTAAGTAAACACAAGGAAGCCCATGCGTACCTTGCTTAATGTAAGCTGGTGCATACCTTGCTTACTGGTTAATCCACCCCTGATAATGATGGTAATAATGATGCTTTTTTTTTTTTTTTTTTTTACGTTTGATGCCCTGGCCTGGAAAAGGGACAGAAAAGCTGTTCCCTTCTTCTGTGCTAGTCAAAAGCCCCAAGATGGCAGCTAAGAGGCTGGGTTCTAGTCCCAGCTTACCTAGACTTAGCCACGTAACCTTAAGCCTTATGCAATTTTTTTAGGTTTCAATTTCCTCCCCCATAACTTTCAGTTGATAACCTGGTTCCTATCTAACTTGTGGAATTTGTGTGAGGATCAAATAGGGTAAATGTAAAAATACTTATTGCTCCTGCTGGGTGGGGAGCCGTGACCACCTTGGCATCTCCTGGGACACCTACATGTCATCAGAGATGTTCAAATAACTCTGAAAAGAATCCAAGTTCTCATGTGCCTCCAAGTCCTTGCCTAAATTATTTCCTCTGCCTAAAAGGCTCCTCCCCTTCTCTCTTTCCTTTGACTAATTCCTTCTCACACCTCGATGTTTGCAGAAACATATCTTCTCTCTGAGGACTGCCGGGGTTTTGCATACTGTGGTCTTTAGAACCTCCAATGTAACAACAGTCACATAGGGACCAACAGCTCAAGTATTCAAAAATACCCCCACAGCAGATTCTAAGGACAAGATAAACGGATTAAGTGAGAATAACTGAAGATATGCTCTATAACAAGAACCACACACACGTACTCTATCACAAACTAGAAAGGACATTCAGTGTGTTTCCAAGTTCTCCTCCCTAAAGAACTGGTGATAATTCTTACCAGCAGTCAAAATAAAAGTGTCTATTATGAGCTGCTCTAGAAAGCTTCCTTCTTAAAGTCTCTGGGATGCTTCTGTCTGCCCATGCTGTCCTTCTCCCCTTCCATCTACATTAACAAGTTCACTTCTTGCTTTAGAGCTGGCTTCAGAAGCTGTCAGTCTGTGTGTATGCATGTTCTCAAATCATGTACAGTTGTGCAGGTTGTGCACTACACAGAAGCACCCAACTGAGTCGCGGAGTTGGGGCCAAGATTCAGCCTGTCTTCTGCTAGTCATGCTAGGAGGAAGGGGTGTCTTCTTGCAATTCATCCACCCGAAGGCAGTGACATTTTTTAATTCACAATATATAGGTTAATGGATATGGGCTAGCAACAACCCTCTTGTCAAAATACTGATTGAAGAACCAGGTCTTCATCAATTACCTTCTACAGAAGGCTGCCCCCCGCCCCCCGCCCCAAAAACCCTGGTTAAAGGGACTGGCTCCTGTGTGCTGGCCTTGCTTCTCTCTAACCTCGATGGTTCTGGTCCAAGACTCACAGTCTGTGCCTGACGCGCGAGCTGTCTCCCCTCAGTTAGTGTTGAACATAACTAAAAATGCTGGAGAGAAAGCATTTTTGGAATTTTTGGTGAAAAGCTCACTTCCTGAGGAGTCTGAATTGAGAACTAGCTTCTCTCCTGGAATAACACTTCCTCTGTTACTCTAGTCATTTACCCCAGCGGTAGCAAATTTAGGTTTATTATAGTTCAATTATGTAATTCTCAGTATCCTACAGGCTATACATGCACTTCAGTTAAAATTCAGCTTCTAATGAGGAAGACCATTTCGTCTATGAATTCTGCCTCCATTTCCTTTTCTTTAACATGTATATAATACAATTCACAATATTGGGGTGAGGAGTAAAATATATAATATCTGACTGAATACCAAAAAGTAATGAAGCCATTCATAAGTAATATTTTTTCAACATTTCTCTAAGATCTTAATGAAATTTTAAGTTTAAAGGAGCGCCACTCAATTCAAGTACATGAGATGTTCTAAAAAGCAAATTTTCACCGAAGCCAAAAACTGCATCGTTGTTAAAATTAAGCATGTCGCTATTAAAAGAAGTGGGCTTCTTTTAAAGGCAGTGAAATGTAAAAATATTACTTCAAACTTAAGTCCAAGACACCATGAAAGGAGGGAGAGATAGCTGTTGAAAGGATTAACAATGTGAAATGACAGAAATGTTTTATATCTATCATTCATTGTGTTTTCCCCTTTCTTCTTAAAAGCAAAGATACTATAACAAATAAAAATTTAATAAGTAAAAAATACATTTTAAATGAAAAACCATGATTAACTTATTAAGAACCATTAAGTATATAATTACAAGGATTTTATTACATTAAGATACTAATTTCTTTAAAGCCAGAAATAATACCTACTGAAACTTTAATTATTTAAATGAGAAGAGAAAGAGGCATGTTATCTTCTCTGACAAAGATTAAAATCAATTTAATTGCTTCTCTGCTGCCTTGACATGATTCTCGCTGTGAGTCAAGCAAGCAAAAAGGGAAATTAATACCGCAGCTGTTAATCAAGTGATATCCGTGCACTCCGTTTGATTACATCAGGGAGAAACCCGTTGCTCCTTGGCTGACTTATGCGTCCATACTCACCCTGCTTCTTTTTATTTTTGGTTGGGTTAGCTATGAGAAGGGCCGATGCTGGACTTAATTTTTAGAGCCTGTGGTAGCTGCAGGTGAGGCGCGGCCTCAGGAAATTGCAGGTTGCTGTGTTTGAGGATGAGTCAAGGCAGTTCTATCGAGACAGACGTTTGTTCCAAATTAAATTCACCCCTTGGTGCCTGATTCAACTGTCCATAGTGTGAAGTACAAAGAAACACAAGGGCATCGGCAGGGCTGAGGGGAGAGAACAAGAAAGAATATGAGAATGTGGCTAAGATTGATGGTTTTTTTGCCTGTGGAGCATAACAATATATTTTTCAAGGTAGACAGCAGCAGCTTCTAGAGGTCAAATACCAACTCTTTCACCTGAATTAGAACGTGCATTTGAAAGCAAGGTATGGTGGCAAGTGATGTGCACCTCCTGGCTCCCCTATCTGCTGATTTCAAAGCAGGGCTTTTGTTAAACGCCGGCATGGAGTGAACAGTCACCGGCATCCACATTTGGCAAATGAATGTATCTGATTGTAAGAAAATGGTATTGTGCAATATTTATGAGTCTGGAAATACAAACCAGTACTCTGCCTCATCATCTCTTATCAGCCCTTGTTAACTCTACAGATGACGAGAGGCACCGGAATAACTGAGGTTGTCAAAACTAATAGATAGCAGGCACTTTGCACTCTCGGAGTTCAGTTTCATCAAGGGCCTTTTCTTCGGGAACTTTTAACCCTCCCCCTTCCTGTTTGCTTTCCCTTGTCAGGGACAGAGATGGATAATAGCAGTTCTCTCACACATATACATTCAGGAGAGAATTCTTCTGAGAACCCAGTCCTTACTCAAGGTAGGAGAAAACCTTCAGGTAGGTGGGGAGAAATTCAGTCCATAGCTATGAAAGCTTTGGGGTTTGGGCTTTTTTTTTTTAACATTCTTGTTGTGATGTGACATGATCATGGGGGACCACTTGGAGGAAAAGCCGATACGTGCTAATAGGGCAGAATGGCTAAAAAGACAAAACATACTGCCCTCAAAAGATAACTCAATGTTTTTTACATTTCAAATAATAATAATCTCTGGCTCAGGTCAGCCCATGGGATGGGCTCAGGTGCCCATCAGCTCTCATTTTACAGGAGACCTGTTCATCTATCCCCAGGATCTGTAGATGACTTTGTCTGGCTCTTTTTCATCAAATACAACTCATCCTTCTATATTGGATCACCTTGCTGTTAGCCTGGCACTGTCCCTCCCCATTTCAATTTGACCAAATTGAAACAGATGCCCAGAGGCCATGGAGATCAAGACTGGTATAACAAAATTTGGAGCCCGTTTCCCAGCTTAAATCAATATTTAACGGTAAGCCTGCTTTTATTTCTTTATTTTTTGGCAGGCTTTTACTGGCAAATATCACTTTAAACTGAAAGTCAGAAGCCTTAATTATAAAGGATCCTGTTCAGGCTATATTTTTAAAAACAATAACTCATTTGACAAAACAGCCTGATAGTTTAAGGGATTATCCTCCCCCCAGAATAAGGCAAGGAAGAGGGTGCTATTGTTTTCTATATCCTTCAAGGGTGTATTTAGTTACTTGATCTTCAAGCATGCAGAGAAGATTCAAATAGCGGAGAGGGAGAGGGAGGCAGGGGGAATGAGACCCATTTACTGCCTGAGTCAAATCAGGCAGAGCCTCAATGGCCTACTGGCAACATCAGAGGCACACTCCAAAATGGCACAGGGAAAGAACAGAACCGGGGTGGGCAGGCAGAGGTGCGCTAACTCTGCCCCACAGCTCAGAGCAGTGGAAGACATTTACCAAGGCGGGGAAAGATCACCCAAATGGACCTCTAGAGAGAATGAAGACCAGCATGAATGCTTTTCCTTGGTGACCTTTACTTCACCTCACCGCTTTCCAACATGTGCAGTAAATCTTCTCCTGATGAGCCAAAGGACATGACAAGTGGGGAAGAAGTGATATTAGGTCAGAAATATAACTCCCATTGGGCTTGCCAGGCACAACAAGACTGGACTAGAGATTTTGTTTCTTTAGTATAATTTTGGGAATGAGTTGCAGTGCTGAAATTCTCTTTGCACCTTACCTACTTTGAACTGCAACAGCAAAATGAAAACAGAATTATCTGTGTAAGTTGTTATTAAAGATAAAAATCAAAAGCACACATAAACACTCACAAAATGAATCCACACCCAACTTAGCAAGCACCGACGCAGAGCTAATAATCATTCACTAATCTCCAGGAACCTATTTCCAAATGTGCAGTCAAAAGCCAGCAAGCAGTAGCCTATGTTCCACAACAGCAGGCTCTGCGTACCTGTCTGGTAATGCTGCCATTTAACTTCAATAGGATTTTGCAATTTTCTAAAGAAAGAAGTTGTTATCCACTTAAATAGACACTATTTAGGAAGGGGGCGGTGTTTGGAGAGAGACTACAATACAGCTCACCAGGAAACAGAAGGGACTCGAAGCCCTCGTGTAAAAGAGGGAAGAAACCAGTCCCAGCCTGGGCACTAAGCCTATTTCTCCCCCGTCTGCCAGAACATACAGTCAGGAGTGGTAGTCTTTCTTCTCCCCTTCTTTATGTTGTTTTACTAATTCAAACTAGCCTCCAGGTGTCCTGTCTCTGTCCCCTATAAAATAAAACTCCCAAAAGTCTTCTCCCCCTCGATATCACCCCCACCCAGGCCTTCCAAGAGTCATAACACTGGTTTTCTGCCTGTCCTCCAGCCTCTGGGCAAAATAAAATGACTTCAGTGGGGTCTCTTCCAGACAGCCCTGTAAGTTCTCACATCTACCTCTATGAGCATATTGAGCGGGAACCCCATCTACATTGACAAGAACACAGTTGTAGGACTCTCATTTGATTTTATCAACTTCTCTTTGCACTTGCCTGTCTCTCCCATGTCTGCCACCAGCAGCAAGAGATCAGAGAACAGAAGAGGTAGAAGCTCTTGTGAGAACCACAGGAATTTGGCAGAACCTTTGTGGGAACCATATGGCAACAACTTTGCAGCACATGAAACATTTCTAAGGGAGGAAATATTATTATTTCCAAGAAATTTTTCTCATAGATCTCAAGCAGATTAAGTATGCATGCCAAAGGATGGGAATAATGTTTTCTGGAAAGATGGTACAAAAAACAGATAATATCTGACCTCAATGTATCTAATAGTAACAAATCATCATTATACCCCCACAATATATTTTTTGTAATTCAAAAGAGGAAGAAGACAATATGGTTTTTCTAATATTCTGTAGCCATGAATAACCTCCCTATAGAACATTTACCCATCTGTGTAACAAATGGGCAGGATAAGATAAATCGTTTTCAATTTTTTTAATCTTTGTAGCAGTTTTCTTTTTTTCAAACAAATTCTTACTCAAATCTTTCAATATGTAAAAAAAGAAAAAAAAAAAAAACATTGCTGTTGAGTCAATTCCAACTCATAGCGACCCTATAGGACAGAGTAGAACTGCTCCATAGAGTTTCCAAGAAGCGCCTGGTGGATTTGAACGCCAATTTTTTGGTTAGCAGCCACAGCACTTAACCACTACGCCACCAGAGTTTCCTTCAATACATAAAAAAAGATAATTACAGAGAGGGTTTGATTGAAGCAAGAGTAGAAGGTGTGGACCCTTTCTCAGCCTCTTCCTCACTTTTTTTTTCTTTTTGTCTGGAAAGTTTCTTTCCCAGAACTCTGCTGATTTTAAAAAGGTAGAACAGGAAGAGACATAGTCCCATCCAGATCTACCAGGGCCAAATGTGGTTTGCTCTCTCGTTCAGAAAGATGAGCTGTGAGCTTGCATTGCCTTCAATGGTCCACGAATCCCCAGTGAGCTCTGCTGTCCACATATCCCTCTCATATAACCATCTGTGGGCAGGACTCAGTTAATGACGAAGACCAATGCTCCTAGAGGAGTCAGGGCTGTCTTTGGGCCCAGGCAGTGCAGAATCTGTGGAGAAGAATGAGAATCAGTCAAAGAGAAGAGAGATGAGAGTGACTGCAGACAGGACAGAGTCCTGAAGATAGTCTCTTTCCTTCCCAAAACCCTAAACCAAAACCAAAATCCGTTGTCATAGAGTCGATTTGATTAACAGCCAGACTCTTAGCCACTGTGCCACCAGAGTTTCCTCCCAAAGCCCTGGAGTTCTCTAAACAAAGCCCCCTCCCCTACACAGTGGGGACCACGAAGAGAAGACCCAGGGAAACCACAATCTCATCACTGCACAATTTGTGCAGTAAGCTTTAGAAGCCAGAAATAGTTTAAGAAATAACTGTACAGTGCTTAAATTGTGGGTAGTTGAGGCAGAAAATGTTTGTGCCTTAAAGCCCAACCTTTTAGCAACTACATATGAAATAGACATCGAGGTGTGGAAATAACAAACAAAACAGCTTAGGCTGAAGGAGTGGACAATTTCTGCAGAAACACAAAACCAAGATGATGGAAGAAGATGATCAACAATATGACTAGGACAATCACCATACCCAAACCACTCCTGATTTAGGGCTTCAAAAAATGAGAAAGGATTGGAACCTTCAAACCACGGTGAGATCTGCAGATAGCTTAATTTTTTTTTTTCATATTTAAACTCAGTTCACTTTTGATTTCATAAATTGGTTTAATTTCCTCTCCCCTAAACTTTTTAGGAACTTATACAGTCCTAACCAAAGGAATACTTCAGACACTTTTATGAAAACGCTCCTGAACCAAGGGGATACAACCTAACTCTTGGTCAGCTGTAGGCATGATGGTGGTGCCCTAAAGAGAAAGAATAAGAAAGCACCCTTCACATTCTTAAGGAATCTAGAGTGATTACAATTAAAAACCAAAAAAAACCAAAGCCAGTGCTGTCGAGTCGATTCTGACTCATAGCAACCCTATAAGACAGAGTAGAACTGCCCCATAGAGTTTCCAAGGAGCGCCTGGTGGATTCAAACTGCCAACACTTTGGTTAGCAGCCATAGCACTTAACCACTACACCACCAGGGTTTCCGATTACATTTAAAGCACCCTTAAATGCAGTCACTATAGACGCAAAAGTAGTCACTCTAGAGTCATTGAGAATGTGTTTTTGGAACAAGAGGCGAGTGGTAATATGATACACTTTCTCTGAGTGTAGAAAGTGTAATGAGAAGTCAGGATGCTTTTAAGAGATAAACATGCCTAACATACTAGTAGTAGATGCAAAGGTTCATTTGACAGGAGATATGTAGGATCAATTCCAATCCCCTATGGCCATTAGTGGATTTTTAGAATAGTATTAGTTTCTCTTCCAAAGAGTACTGCTATGCAGGGTGCTTCTTCCTGGATGTTCAGTTCTGAATCCTTCCTGGCCTTGAATATTTCACTTAGCCTTTTAGGGCCTCAAGAACAGATTTGTTGCGTTGCACTCTAATGACCGAAGACCAGATGAGTTGCAGGATGACAGCAAGGACTTCAATAAGGAAGAAAGCAAAACGTCATTAAAAACACAAGAAAAAAAAGAAAAAACAAACAAAATAGATGTCAGAAGAGGCTCTGAAACTTGCTCTTGAACATAGAGTAGCTAAAGCGAAGGGAAGAAATGATGAAGTAAAGGAGCTGAACAGAAGATTAGCATGTGAAATCTGCACAGTGAATAAGGAAGACAGAAGAAGAATTGATGCCTTTGAATTATGATGTTGGCAAAGAATATTGAATATACCGCGGACTTTCAGAGGAACGAGCAAATCTCTCTCGGAAGAAGTATAGCAAGACTACTCCTTAGAAGTGAGGATGGTGAGACTTCATCTCACATACTTTGGACAGGTTATCAGAAGGGACCAGTCCCTGGAGAAGGATATCTTGATGGGTAGAGGATCAAGGATAAAGACCCTCAACAAGATGGACTCACACAGTGGCTGCAACAATGGACTTAAACATAGCAACAATTGTGAGGATGGCATAGAAATGGACAGCATTTCAGTCTGTTGTATATGACTAGAAACCGACTCAATGGCACCTAACAATAACAACAACATGAGGAAAATATTGAACAATGCAAGAAGCATAAAAAAAGAGGAAGAAATCATTGTACAATTGGTACAGTCATAGTACCAAAAGAGAAATGATCAATGTTCAACCATTTCAAGAGGTAGTACATGATCAAGAACCGATGGTATGGAAGGAAAAAGTCCAGCTTCGCTACAGGTGTTGGCAAAAACAACAAAAACCAAACCCACTGCCGTCAAGTCAATTCAAACCCATAGCAGCCCTATCGGACAGAGTAGAACTTCCCCCATAGGGCTTCAAGGCTGCAAATCTTGATGAAAGTAGACTGCTACATCTTTCTCCCACGGAGCAGCTGGTGGATTTGAACCACTGACCTTTCAGTAAACAGCTGAGTGTTTTAACCGCTCCAGGAACTGGTGGAATACCAATTAAGCTGTCTCAACAAACAGATGTAATGCTGGAAGTGCTCACACATCCATGCCAAGAAAATTGGAAGGCAGCTACCTGGCCAAGCAACTGGAAGAGATCCATGTTTGAGCCCATTCCAAAGAGACGTGATCCAACAGAATGTGGAAATTAATGAAAAATATCATTAATATCACAGAAATTCAAGCCAGATTCAGAAGAGGACCCGGAACCAAGGATATCATTGCTGACGTCAGATGGATTCTGGCTGAAAGCAGAGAATACCAGAAAGATGTTTACCTGTGTTTTATTGACTGCGAAGACATTCGACTGTGTGGATCATAATGAATCATGGACAACTTTGAGAAGAATGGGAATCCAGAACACTTGTGTTCATGTGGAACCTATACATAGACCAAGAGGTAGTCGTTTGAACAGAAAAAGGGGATACTGCATAGTTTAAAATCAGGGTAGGTGTGCGTCAGGGTTGTATCCTTTCACCATACTTATCTAATCTGTATATTGAGCAAATAATCTGAGAACCGGGACTGTATGAAGAAGAACGGGGCATCAGGATTGGAGGAAGACTCATTAACAACCTGCAATATGCAGATGACACAACCTTGCTTGCTGAAAGGGAAGAGGACTTGAAACACTTACTGATGGAGATCAAAGACCACACCCTTCAGTATGGATTACAACTCAACGTAAAGAAAACGAAAACCCTCACAACTGGCCCAATAGGCCACATCGTGATAAACGGAGAAAATATTGATGTGGTCAAGAATTTCATTTTACTTGGATCCACAATCAACACCCATGGAAGCAGCAGTCAAGAAATCAAATGATGTATTGCATTGGACAAATCTGCTACAAAAGAACATTTGAAAGTGTTAAAAAGCAAAGATGTCACTTTGAGGACTAAGGTGTGCCTGATGGGAGGCATGGTATTTTCAACAGCCTTATATGTATGAGAAAGCTGGACAATGAATGAGGACGATGGAAGAAGAATTGATGATATTGGCAATCGAACTGTGGTGTTGGCAGAGAATACTGAGTATACCGTGGACTGCCAGAAGAACAAACAAATCTGTCTTGGAAGGAGTACAGCCAGAATGCTCCTTAAAAGTGTGGATGGGGAGACTTTGTTTTGCTTACTTTGGACATGTCATCAGGAGGGACCAGTCCCTGCAGAAGGACATCATGCTGGGTAAAGTAGAGGGTCAGCAAAAAGAGGAAGACTCTCAAGGAGATGGACTGACACAGTGGCTGCAACAATGGGCTCCAAAAGCAACAACTGTAAGGATGACGCAGAACTGGACAGTGTTTTGTTCTGTTGTACGTAGAGTTGCCATGTGTTGGAGCTGACTCAGCAGTGCCTAACAACAACAATAACTTCAGGGCCTCAGGCTTTTTAATCTATAAATGTGATGATGATGATAATGATGATGATACATTCAGTCTAAACCCTCTTCATACGGGCAGGAGGTTGCTAGTGCTTGAGTGCTAACCAAGGACTCTACTTCTAAAGTTTAGGTCCTAGAGCCAGTGGGGTCAGGGTCAAACTGGTGACCTCTCAGGCTAATAATTCATTGGTCCGTAAAGTAGGTATTCTGTAAATATTTGACCAACATTATCTATGGGAGATATTGAGGGTTGATATAGGAAAAAGGAGCTTGGGCTGTAGATCACCAAATTGTCTCCCCCTTTAGGTTCCTTAGCAATTCAGTTCTTGTGCTGACCTTACATACCCTAAACTATGGATCCCTAAACTAATTTAGGGTACGCAAAACTAAAGATCCATAGTTAATATGGCCTGCCCTCCTTAGAGAGCATTTCAGGAGCCAACTCTTCCTACTCAGGAGTTTACCTTAGGTTAATTGTATTCTCTGAGAAGATTAAGAATGTTGAGCAAATTGTAGTTAAGAAGTGTTAGTAATCAAGACAGTGGAGGTAGCGATCATAGTATTTGCTCAGCGGCTTACTAGTTGCAAAGAGCTCTACGTGCATTATCTTGGTTAGTAACTACAACAATCTGGAGAATGTCTTTTATGACCTGTGTCTTGTATCCTCCCTTTCAAAGCAGCTTACCTACATTTTCCTTATCCTGTATATGGTACTGTTCCTAATAGGAGTTCTAAACATCCTGTTTTTGTCCATATTTTCATATTTTCAGGGATTGTTTAGACCCCAGGGGTATTCTGGTGTACTGATTTATTGGCATTTCAGGCTGTTGCCTGAATCCAGTTGACCTCTCAATGTAATCTGAGTCTGGGTGGGGTTTCTTCTTCTCTGGCATCTTCCCAGCTGAGCTGATCTTCCAATCCAGTTTGGTTCTGGGTGAGCTGTCCTACTGTATCAGCCAGATACCATCACAGTGAATGGCAGCCAAAGTCTTTGGCATTGTGGATCAAGCCAGGACAAACCATATCAGTTAACAAACCAAAAAGGTAAAGCAGGGTTGAGAGTGAAAGACTATATCCTTTGATGTTGAGTCTGGAGGACTGGAACCAAAAAGGAGCAGGTCAAAAATGAAGAAAGTGCCTTCTGGTACCTGGGTCTTGTGCAATTGAAATAGATTAACTCTGCAGCATCCTGGGCTTATCTACATTTACCGTTGACTCCAAGGTGTATGACTTCAGGCCAAGAAAGACATGCTTCAGGTTGTTGTGGTAACTAGCAAGATAATGCATGTAAGGTTCTTTGTAACAAGCCATTGAGCAAATACTATGACTGCCACCTCCACTGGTCCTGTTTACTAACGCTTCTTAATTACGATTTGCTCAGCATTCTTAATCCTCTCAGAGAACACAATTAACTGTAAAGGGACACTTTAATAAGGATCATGAAATTCAGATTCAGGCAGAACTGGGTGCAAATCCCAACACCATCGCTAAGTAGCTCACGGAGCTTAGTCAACTCACATAACCCTGAGCCTCAATTTTCTCTTCATTGGAATGGAAATAATAACAATAGCTTGAAGGAATGTTCGGGTATTGACGCCAGCATTCATTAAATTCCTGGCCCAGTAGGTAGTCAATAAATAGCATTTGTTATTGTTTGTTTGTTTACTCATTCATTTACTTGTTCGATTTTTTTAAGTTGAACTCTCAGACTGCTTCACTTGGAAAGAAACAGTTGCTGTTGTTTTGTGCCAAAGAGTAGATTGCAGCTCATGGTGACCCCATGTGTTAGACTCCAACTGCTTCAGAGGATTTTCTTGGCTGTAATCTTTATGGAAACAAAATGCTAGGCCTGCCTTTCTTCTGCGGTACCACTGGATGGGTTCAAACCGCCAACCTTTCTGTTACCAGTCAAACGCAAACCATCTGCGCCACCCAGAAACCTTGGAAAGAAACTACATCCTAGGAATTACTTTTTTTCTCTCTCTCTTTGCATAAAAACTGGACTTTTCCTCAGTACACTCCAGCCAGAAAAGGAAACCCTCAATTTAAGGCCATTAACATGTCCATTTTAACAGTATTAAGACGATAACAAGGAAACTCCAGGGTCTCCACAAAGTGGTTTCAGTTTACTCTCTCTGTGTCCTTAGGGGGGAAAAGGAAAACAGGTTAAAATGTTCAAAGAATGTTCTTTTGTTTGGTTGGTTGGTTGGTTTTAAGTAGAAGGAAGATTTTTTTCTATTAACTTGAGATTTCTGCATTCTGAAGTTCAAAATTGAGGATCAGTGTCTTCAAAGATTAGAAAAGAATATTTGAACTTCCCAGATTGTGTGAAATCTTGTGGGAGTATTTCACATTTCTGTGGAATGGGGAGAAAATATCTCAGTAAAGACTCCTGAGAGACTGACAAAAACATGCTGAAAAGTCTGGTTGAAGTCAGCAGACTCCATGCAGGCCAGATACACGGAAGCCTTCCCTGATAAGCACTTAGGAGAGCAGGTTGTGAGTCATTTTTCTATTGGGCGTAACCAAAGTGAGCTCTGTACAGAGGAAGAAGTCTGTGTGAGCCAAAGCCTTGGAAAATTTGCATACAAGCCAGCAACTCAACAGGTCTTGGCTGCACACAGATCCAGCTTTCTCAAGGAATTAAGCAACAAAGATTGGTACAGAGGCCATGGCAGAGTTAGAAGCTGTTTCCTGTTGTGCCCATTCACCACAATTCTTCTGCACCGTTCTGCCCCAGGTTGATGTCAGCTACCATCCTGTTGTTATTGCTGTTAGCTGCCATCAAGCCATACCTGACTCATGATGACCCCATGTGCAACAGAACAAACTGCTGCCTGAAAATTCTACCACTGGACCACCAGTGGAATTCTTGTCTTCCATGCAGGAGACCCGGGTTTGATTCCTGGCCAGTGCACCTCATATGCAACCATGTCCCGTCTGTCAGTAGAGGCTTGCACATTGCTGTGATGCTAAATAGGTTTCAGCAGAGCTTTCAGACTAAGACATACTAGGAAGAAATGACTGGCAATCTATTTCTGAAAATCACCCAATGAAAACCCTATGTTCATTGTTCACGAGGTCGATGCCATCCTACTATCTCGCTATTCACTTATTTGATAGCTCTTCCTTAAGTGTCTATGTACTACTGTGCTGGGTACAGTGGATAAGTCAATAAGCCCCACAGAGGCATCCCTACCCTCACATAGCTGAGAGAACTCCCCTCACTTTCTATCCTGGTTCTCAGAGCTCCTGCTCACTGCGTTGGCCACTCAAGCTGATCTTTCCCAGGAATTTCCTTCTTAGTCTGCTATACTCCCCTATCTGCCCCCTCCCACACCCACATCAAAATTCACCTATCTTGTGTCCTATTTCACCCCTCAGACCTAATTCATCAAAAGTATTGATGATCTCAACTTCCTAAATGTATAGCCTCTGCTAGGGGTATTTCAATATTAAAGCAGTTGTATGAAGGAACTTAAGGAGCCCTGGTGGTACAGTGATTAAGGGCTGGACTGCTAACTGAAAGGTCAGTGGTTTGAACCCACCAGCTGCTCCATGGAGAAAGATGTGGCAGTCTGCTTCCATAAAGATTACAGCTTTGGAAACCCTCTGGGACAGTTCTACTCTGTCCTATAGGGTTGCTATGAGTAAGAATCAACTCAACGACAATAGGTTTGGTTTTTTTTTTGTTTATGAAGGAGCTTGCGTAATTAGATTTGAAACTCTAAAGGTAGTTGTATCACAGTGGAAAAGAGGTTTTGTAGCAAGTACTTTCTACCAAATAAATATTTCTTGAATGCTTCTTGTGTCACTCATAGTGCTAAGCAACAAGCACATCTTATACCATTCGATTTTCAGAGTAAAACCTATGAGGAAGGTATTATCATCCCCATTTTATAGACAAGTAAACTGGGGTTGGAGAGGCTAAGCAATTTACCAAGGAACATGCTGTTAACAAATGCAGAGATAGGATTCAAACCCAGATTATGCTAACTCCAAAACTCACTTCCTTAACTATTATACTACACTGGCTCCCTTGCTAAGATGAAAGGGTAGTCTTAGGTCTCAACAATCTCCAATGGAAAAAACCTTAATGCAACCCCTCCAAAAATAAAAATCATAGGAAAGAAGGAAGAGAAGTAGGAAAAGAGACAGGAAGAGAGGAAGGAAGTAAGGAGAAAACCTTCTTCAGCCAAGCCATTGGTTAAATGGATACTAGCCAATTGCTTATGCTAAGAGAGGCCAGAAAGTAAATGGCATAAGCTCTCTTACTTGGCCAGAAAAAGAGGAAAATCTTTCTAGTAAACTGCTAAGAGAAAAACATTCCCTGAAGGAAGAAGGGATAGGAAGAGATGATGAACACAGAAGCACATTTTTTTCTAATTAATATTTGAAAGCTCCATGGAAATGGCTTAAAGATGGCATAGCAGTTACTAACTTTATTTTACTGAATTAAATTCCTTAAATCAATTTTGAAAACTGCTTTACCTGCCATGTTTTTAACTCATAATTCTCAAGGGGAGTAGAGTCAGCAAGCATGATACGGACAATCTCTGTTCTATCTTTGCACAACACCAGCTACTAAGAAGGCTTCCCAGACCAGTCAGTCCCCCACAGAGTTAAACCTAGCCTAAAATTGCCATTATCAGAGCCACAGCTCTGGGTGAAAGTACTAAGGTTAACATCAAAGCAAATTTACCTGATTACAATTTCTCCAAGAATCTTGTCTTTATATCTATCTTCAGCGCCCAACTAAGATACATTGGATTGGATTCCCCTGCTTTAAACATGACAAAGGACCCTGCGCCAAGCAGATAAACTCAGGGTTCTCCTAGAAAGGGAGGCTGGGCAGCAGTGGAGATTGTTGTTGCTAGTCGCCATCAAGTCAATTCTGACTCATGGTAACCCCACGTGTGCAGAGTAGAACTGTTCGGTAGGTTTTCAAGGCCGTGACCTTTTGTAAGCAGATCTCATTACCTTTCTTCTTACATGCCTCTGAGTGTGTTGAAACTGCCAACCATTCAGCTAATAGTCAAGTGCTTAACAGTTTATGCTACTCAGGGACTCCAACAGTGGAGATTAAGAGCAACAAAATTATGTATTACTTCTTTCTTTTCCTGGGCAATAATCAAGAAGTTTTTTCAGCAATAGCAATTCAAAGTCATATACAGAATGCTGCTCTGTGGCAATCCCTGAGCTAAGCAAGAAGAAGGAGCAGAAAAAAGAGCTGGAGAAAGGTAGGAGGGAGAAGGGGGGCAAAAAAGAGGAGATTTTGACATACAGAGAAAAAAATGCATGAGAAGAAGGATTAAGGGAAGGAAAGCAGTTGGACGCTGGAAGATCAAAGAGATCTTAGGATGCTTCACTATCTATTTGAGGGATTCAGTAAAAATAATAATACTGTCCTGAAATTAAATCTTTCAATTTCTTTATCTATAAAACAGGGATATTAGCTCACAGAGTTGTGAGAATTAAATAATCTTAAAAAAGCTTTTGATACCTCCTAGATTCTTCAATAAAGGCCAGTTGCCTTCTTTTTCTCTTCCCATTCCCTACTGTTGTGGGTTGAATTGTGTCCTGCAAAAAGATGTGCTTAAGTCCTAACCCTGGTGCCTGTGAATGTGACCTTATTTGGAATTAGGGCCTTTGCAGATGTAATCAAGTTAAGATGTGGTGATATCAGAGTAGGGTGGGCCCTAAATCCAACTTGACTAGTGTCCTGATAAGAAGAGAAGAAAAAACACAGACACAGACACAGGCACAGGGAGACTATGATATGATAATGACAGCTTCTACAAACCAAAGAACGCCAAGGATTGCTGACAGCTACCAGAAGCTGGAAGAGGCAAGGAAGACTCTTCCCCTAGGGACTTGAGGGGAGCATGGCCCTGCTGACACCCTGAATCCAGACTTCTAGCTTCCAAAACTATGAGAAAATAAATTTCTGCTGTTTTAAGCTACCCAGTTTGTGCCAATTTCTTAAGGTAGTTCTAGGAAACTCATATACCTCGCATGTAGGAATTTATACTCCACGTAAAGAGGCATATATTGGCTACATGAAAAAGTTAGTATGAATGCAAGACCACATTTAATTTTGTGCTGAAGTAAATGAGGTGGACAGTACACCAGAAGAGCTCAGAGAAGAGGTGGATCAACAAGGACAGATGACTCAGGGAGGACCTGGCATATGAGCTGGGTCTTACAAGATGGATAGGAAGGATGAAGGCAGAGAGAAGGGCTGGGTGGGTGAGGAGGCTAGCAGAAATGGGACCTTCCAGAAGGAAAGAGCCCACTCCTCTCTCAGAAAGAATAAATATTTGGGGACTTATATATACTTTGGAGCCCTCGTGGCACAGCAGGTAAGAGCTCAGTCTGCTAACCAAGAGGTCAGCACTTTCAATCTAACTGGAATCTCCTTGGAAACTCTACGGGGCAGTTCTACTCTGTCCTATAGAGTTCCTATGAGTTTAAATCAACTCAACGGCAACAGTTTGTTTTTCTTTTGTAGTTGTTTGCTTGCTATACACAGTTTAAGGGGCCCTGGTGATGCAGTAGTTAAGCCCCTGATTTCTCAGCAAAAGATAGATGGTTCGAGCTGACCAGCTGCTCCACAAGAGAAAGATGTGGCAGTCTACTTCCATAAAGATTTACCACCCGTCCTATAGGGTCGCTATGAGTTGGCATCAGCTCGATGGCAATGGGGTTTGGTTTTTAGTTTTTATATATAATTTAACTGCCCCACACAACCCTGGATATTTCGATATACAATAACTTGAAAAATATGATTCTCCAGGAATTCATTTCTCTGGAAAAACAACACATTGTGCTAAAGAAAGTACTGGGGACCTCCCAGGAGCTCCTCATCATGTTCTACAGCACATGGGAAACCGAGTGCACGATTCGACCCTCTACTTGCAGCACCGAACAGATGCCTCGCCAGCCCCCATGCTAAAAACCTAGAGCACAGTATCCCAGGAACAGATTAAAGTAGTAGCCGGAAGCACACCCAAGCTGAGGATTTACAGATGTTCCAGAAAACCTGCAAAGAGCCCACCAAAATCCCTGCACAGAGCTGGAAAGGGCACGTGTCCAGCTCAGTTGGAAATGGGTCCACAGCGAGGGAGAGCAACAAGAATCCTAGCTGCTCCAGATGCATGTCACAAAGGGTGCTGAGCAGCTTGAGTGCATCTTTCAAGAATAGTAACTTTCCAATCTATCGCCGTCTGCTTTTGAACTTCAGAATTCTCACTTCACCATTAAAACTGTTCAGTTTAGACAGAGCACATAACAGATACCTCAGTGCCAAGGAGCAGGAAGATGCACAACCTGAGATGAGCCCAGTGTGCAGCAGAGCACACAAATACTCGGGAAAGCCACGGAGTAGCCTGACTGGAGGGCTGAGCACCAAACAGGCATTCTCATCTTATTATCCTCTTCTTGATTGCCCTATTTGGACACATTTGTAAAATGCATTACCCGCCCCACCCTTTACTCCCCAAATGCAGCAGATGGTTGCAGCGCAGTGTTTCAAATCAGATGTTAGGCAGAGAGACTGAGCCGCAGCCCAGAGCATCTGGGTTTTCAAGAAGCAGAACGCAGAGCATGCGAGAGGCCTCGGAGAGAACAGGGGAAGAGATTGTTCAGAGTATTTACCAGGCCGTATTTAGCCAGAAGGAAAATCACCCCCAAAATTGTGTGATTATTCTTTCCTTAACCTGAGTGGGAAGAAAAAATGTGGGCTCAAAGAGCAAACCAATGTATTAGCTTATTTCAGGAGCTAGAAATTTTTAAGTAAGTTCCTTTCTTCAATTCATGCACACGCACACACAATATGTTATCACAATTTTTGTAGCTAAATTTTCAAAACAAAAATAGACTGTTAAGAAGAAATTATAAATGAAAGTCCAAAAAAGAGAAAAAGTGTAATTCAGCTCAATTCAGTATTCATATTTTTCAAAACCCAAAGTGAAATGCAAAAGAATGCACTTCTATGTTTCTGAAAATGATGCCTTCTGTCTTTTAAAGATTGTCAGGTAAAGACTGAAAGAATAGTGGATTGAGGATAACTTAGGAAGGGAAGTGAACATGGGTTTGATTCAGTAAATACTGGGAAGAGTTGGAAGTCCATGAGTAGGGTATTAAGTGATCCACGCCATGTTATATTATAGTTCAACTGGGAGGCAAAGACACAGGTGGAGAAATTACTTGTTTTGTCAATAACTGAAAAAAGATGGAGATGTGATTTCATAGTGTCATGTTGAGTATTTGTCAGCCTTATCACATTGCCAGCTGGCTAGTAACAATAGCTTGCTTATGAGAGCTTAGGCAAATTATCTTTTCCATGGCTCAAGTTTGCTCATTTATAAAATGAAAGGATTGGACCATATTGTCTCTGAGGTTCCTACTTGCTCTAATATTCTACAGATATGTGAAACCCTACCTAATTAAATAATACACATTGTTGCTGTGTGCTGTCGAGTGGATTCCGACTCATAGTGACCCGATAGGACAGAACTACCCCATAGGATTTTCTAGGCTGTAATCTTTATGGGAGCAGATCGCCAGGTCTTTTCTCCTGCAGAGCCACTGATGGGTTCAAACCACAGATCTTTCAGTTAGCAGTCAAGTTCTTAACCATTACACCACCAAGGCTCCTTAAATAATATATGTAAAGTACTTAATACCATGTCTTGCATATAGGTGCTGAATAAGTGATTGTCATTATTATAATAATATAAGTTTCTCATATCTGGTACCCATGTTACATTAGATATTCTTTGAACACAGACTGTTTTGATGTAGAGAGAAAAGCAACACTGCACAGCTCGGACCTAGAACTTGACGAAGTTGAGTCCATGAGTAGGAGAAATGAGGAAAAGCAGGTGCTCACGTCTTCGCCTTCTTGCCAGGAAATAAAGTGAGCACTCCATTATCGTATCTTTCTGGCAATGCTTTCTGATTCACTCAATGGTTTCTCTTAGGGGTTGCTCGGAATAGGAATATGGAACAATAAATCAATAAATCTGTACTTCCCACTTCTGAAACTTTAATCTAATCTACCTAAAGATACACTCTTCTTGGCCCTTAAAGTTATTATTAAACGTTATTAGATATTAATAATATATAATAATTATGAGTCAGAATTGACTCCACACACAATAATAATGTTATTATTAAAAATAATTAAAGAATAATATTCATTTTTGGGTTCCATATTTTGAGAGAGTTGACTGACATCTAAAAATAATTCGCTGAAAATAATTATAGTGTAAAGCCTGAATACATAAATTCTACTCCTTCCTTCTCTTACCATATCTCATTTAGTGAATGGTATTCATTTCACTGAATGTCCAAGTTAGTAAACTGAGAGATCCTAGGCTACCCTGTTCCAAATTCTCTTTTTTCTCTCTCCTGTCTTCCTCCCTCCTTCCATCATACCTTATCCAATAAATATTTGCCGAATCAAGAACAGTGACAGCTAACCTTTACAGCCTTTACTATTTGCCAGGCACTCTTCTAAACATTTTATATGCATTTACTCATTTAATATTCACAACAACTCCATTTTCCACATTTAATAGATGAGCAAACTGAGGCATAGAGAGATTAAATGACTTGCTCGGGTTCACACAGTGAATAAATGACAGGTCTGCTTCTCAAACCCAGGCAGTTTGGTTTCAGAGTCCATGTGGTAAACCACTGTTCTTTACTGTCTCTTTCTATAGCTTGAGACATTTAAGTTCAATCCTACCACCAGAGTTAAGGTGTATTCATTCCAATTTGAATTAAATAACAATATACTGCTTGTGTTTAGTTATTATTTTTCATTAATCTATAGATATTGTTCTTTGAATTGTCTCACCAACCCAACTTAGTAGTTGTTCCCCAGAGCTCTAGAGTGCCCTGAACATCACCCTAGGAAAGTATTATATAAAGTAACTCTTTCCCATCTCCCTGACAGCCTGGTGGCACACCAGTTCCCTATATGCAAACAAGTCAGCAGGAGGGGGAGCAGTGGAAAAGAAGTATAGAAGAGCAGATTGAGGGTAGCCTAGGAAGGAAGATGAACACGGGTTTGATTTAGTAAATGCTGGGCTATGAGTAGGGTGTTAGGTAATTCGGGCCCTGTTTTAGGAAGGCCGATTCGGCAGCAATGCATGGGACAGCCTGGTATGAGGACAAGTGGACTGGTGTGAGAAATGCTAGCAACAGGAATATCAATGCCTAGGCTTTGCTCCTGGTCCTACTCACCACTCCCCTCCCACCGCTGAAACTAAGCGGTGGGAGGGGGGTGGTGGAGATAGAGTCTAGAGCTACTTAGGAGGTAGAATTGGCCTTCCTGGCTGATTAGATGAAGAGTGTGAGGGAGAAAGGAGACAAGAGCATCTTTAGAGCGTGTAGACAGGCCAGGAGAATGGTAAAATCACTGGGTTATTGGGCCCTGCCTTCCTGCAGCCTACAGGCTAGTGGAGGAGACACACAATAAATAAGCAAACTAATAAAATATATTGTTGTTGCTATTGTTGTTAGGTGCCATCTAGTCAATTTTGATCCATAGTGACCCCATAAGGTTCTACAAAAGAAACCAATAGAATATGAGGTGGAGAGGAAGAAATAAGGTCTACATGGAGGAAAATAAGCAGTAGAGTCTTTTGTCACAGAAGCCAATGGAAGCAGCAAACTTCAATAAGAAAGGCACAGTAAATAATATCAAACACTAAGCAGGTATATGAAGTTTTGTTTGTTTGACAGGGAAGGACAGAAATAGGAAGTTAGATTGAAAAGGAGGCAGGATCGGGGGGCTCTTCTAAGTAAGGGTAAGTGTAACATCTTTGTGGAGTAAGGGAAAGAAATCATTGTAGGCAGAGGTTAAAAATCAGGAAAGGAAGGGCACAGCTGGAGGAGAACGCCCGGAGGAGAGAAGAGGAGCAAGAGCAAAGATGTACGTGCGAGCCTAGGAAGAAAGAAGTAAGAACGCTTCATCCAGCAGACAGTGTTCATCGTCCAGGGCTGGAAAGGTAAAATAACTATGTGCCCTTTTCTAAATATTGAATGAGGAGCTCAGGAAATATTTCCCCCTCGAGGTGGGCAGCATCTGTGAGACACCGCCACCATTTTACAAAGACAGAACTATGTACTAGGAGAGGACTATGAAACAGCCTGTACCACAAATTCAATACACAAACGTTGTTTGCAAAGTCACACCAGCATTTATCTCAAGAAATCAATAAAAAGTATTAAGTGGCTCTGATTTTCCTTTTACCATCAGAAACAGGAAAAATCTAGTAAGCTGTTTGGATAGACATCACTTAAATCAATTACCTACAAATAATTGAATTTATTTTCAAGTAAAACAAAACAGGAAAATCATTTCAATTACCTCTTTTAAATGAATGTGTTCCCATAAAAGGTAATGCGTAAGGAGGAGGGAAAGAGAAAAGAAGGCAATAACACTTATTGAGCACCTACTATGAGTCAAGTGTCTTGAATTGAGTATAAAATACCTTTCGTTTTCACTTAATTCTAATGCCTCATAAACTAGACATTATCATTTTTTAATAGATGAAACTGAGGCTCAAACATGTTAAAGAACTATTCTTCTGAGCGCTCCCCCTTTGATATAACTACCCTTGAGTATTTGTATCTAGAGGCTAGCTTGGCACCAGTTACTAGAACTCTGTGTTTGGCACCCTTGCCATCATGGTAGCATTGGACACGAAGCAATCCCATCCACCGGATTTATCAGAAGGATCTTGGAATTTCATCATTTCGCTCATAGCCGTTTGCAATAGACACGCTCTAAGATGCCTTTCCTGCCCACAACCCTCTCTCTTTCTCTGGCAACTGCCCCGCCTTTAGGTACTGTTAAAGGGACAGGCTCAAGTGGTTATACTTGGGCCCTCTACCCTCTGGTCACAGCTGAGTTTCCTAGGATGGAGTATCTCAGCCAAGACCAATGGCTGGCCAGCTATTCTCTAACAAGGGTCCAAATAGGACACAGAGAAGACATCGGTTCATGATGGGCTTTGGAACTAAACCCATGTAGATTTAGGGTTGGAGTTGATGCTAAACCAAAGACATGAATAAGCTATAGTAGGGTCACAAGAGCAGAAAGATGAATAGGTAGAAAAAGCTGGTCTGCAAACAGGGGAATTGAACAGAAACACAGAGAATCAGGGGTGAGAAGCCACATGGCCCTGGGGAAAGAAAGATCATCTCCTGTTCCTTTGAAGAGTTTCATCTTGGGCCCTCTATGCCCATGACGTTGTCTAATGTAGCATCATAATAGGTACTACATTTTGAGACAGTGTCTGCTGCTTGCAATAAAATTGTTGACTAAAAAATCACTCATCTAACACAAAACACCCTATTAACAATATAATAATAACCCCCCCACACACACACAACACAAGCAGTTGCCATTGAGTCAATTCAGAGTAGAACTGTGCCCCATAGGGTTTTCAATAGCTGATTTTTCAGAAGTAGATAACCAGGCCTTTCTTCCAAGGTGCCTCTGGGTGAAACTTAACCTCCAAATTTTATGTTAACAGACATTAATAGTTTGTACCACTCAGGGACTCAGCTAACATTTATTGAACCTTACTATGTTTTAGTACTGTTCTAAGTGCTATACATTCATTAACTCTTTCAATCCGCACAAGAATTCTATGAGATAGATGTTAATTTTTTTCTCATTTTACAGGTAAAGAAATGGTGATACAAAAAAAACAAACATTTAAATGTCTTTAAAATTCCATTATAAATTCATTCCCTAGCACAAATGGACCCCTACTTCCACCCCCAAAATATTTAATTTTGCCTGTGTTTCCATTCAGAGTTAGGTCTTAGATCTAAGAGGTTTTCTAAACAGTTTAATTGATGGGGTGGGAGTAATTTCTCTTTCAACTGCAGAAACAAGTTGAAAATAGCTACAGAAAACAAAATGTATTCCTGAACCAAAAATTAAAACTTAATAATGTGCAAGCAAATTGCATTGAGCTTTGATCCCATTTTGCCCTTGCTGAACATTTTTGGCTTCAGCAGCTGCTTCATGAAATATAGCCGTCACTACAGTGAATAAATAAGCAACTATTGCTGTGATACAGCTGCCCCTTGTAACAGCATTAGGGTTAAGCCATTAGTGGAGCTACAGGCTGGAAGAGAGCTGCATTCTTGCTGAATATGGATGGGATTTCATGCAGTCAACAGCAACTCCTCTGAGATTACAGTACATGTAGAAGGGAAAATGCCCTCCATAGTGGACACCAACTATTTGACCTGTCCAGGTTTTCCTTCTTTGGGAAATTTTTCCAAACCTAACTTCGTTCTAACCATGTGAGTCCTGTGGAGAAGGTGCCATTTTTCTATGCAAAGCTGCCTCTCTGGCAACAGCTAATTGGTCCAATCGAGGCCCACCAACATTTCCTTCAGGATTTTGTACACTGGAACCAACAAAGAGTCAGTGTTTTAGGGATGATAGATTTGAAATCCAAAACTCAGGAGTTGTGGGGTAAAGAATTTGTTTTTGTCTTTGGTTCCTGAGAGATAACTTCTAAAACCTTGGAATTTTCCAGTGATTGAAGAATTTTTGTTGAGGTCTTCAGGCCACACCTGACTGTTTATGCTAATGAGGTGACTAAAGAGGGAGATGGCCAGACCAGAAAGACTACCAGTAATAGCAGTTGAACTCAGAGAGGCAGGCATGATTCAATCAATGATAGCTATGCAATGAGGTCCCAATAAAGGCTCTGGACAAGAGCGTCTATGGGCTTCCTGGTTGGTGAAACACATCAATACACATGGGAGGACAGTGCATCCCTTTTTGGGGCGAAGACACTTCGTGTTGGGAACCCTCTAAGACCTCGCCCATGTATACCCTTTTTGCTATAATAAAACTATAAGTATAGCCCTTTCCCTGAGTTCCGTCAGTCATTCCAGTGAATTATCAAACCCAGCGGACTACTGAGAGCTGGTAGGTCAGAAGTTAGGGGTGCTGTAGACCCCTGAGCTTACAGCTGGTACCCTGAAGAGGTAGAAGGAACCCCTGAATTTGTAGTCAGCAGGTCAGAAGTAAGGGTGCCATGAGGACTCTCAAACTTGCAGTTAGCCTCTGAAGTCATGGGCAGACTTGGCAGTCTGGAGGACGGTGCTTTTAACTTGTGAGGCCTGACCTAGCTCCGGGTGATTAGGGGAAGAAGTGCTACGTGTGTAGCTGGTGTCAGAACAGAAGTGAAACAGTGGGGAACTGAACTAAAAATAAATTGATTTGGGATGATCAACATATATGGTGTTGAAGAGGTGAAAAATGGGATTTGAGATTTATCTACACAGGAGCTATCAGCAGCCATGTTTTCTACCACATGGAAGAAGGCAGCCTACAAGGAGAGAATGCGGCCAACACTCAGCAAGACAAAAGAAGGGTTGTAAAAACATTTGATTCCCTGACTACAGTAGTTCCTGGACTCAGCTGTTTCACTATCCTTCCCACATTTGAATGCTCAGTCCTTGCTTAGATTACCTGGGCCAATAAATTTCCCTTTTGTCTGAATTAGTTTGAGTTTCTGTCAATTTCATCTAAGAGTCTTAATATAATCTTATCATTTATTCTCAATTCCTGGGCCATTTACTACAGAAGACACATTTTCTATTTTGCACAGAAACTTAGGTGTTGCAGTATGTTTCTTCTTTTCTCACTGTCTTTCCTTTAATCAACATTTCCCTAATACTTAGGCTAGTCTCCTAACCCCATGAGTTTTGCCAGTGCCTTACAATCAGGGCCACCACATAGCAGAACTTCATGGAGTGCCATTCACATACGTGAATCACACCTCTTGGAGCTGTACAATATGTAGTCAGTAGCCTTGCTTATAATCATTAAGGATTTTTGATACTGTAGAAGACTTAGCTGGCTGTTCACTTAACAATGCAGTTGTTGTTGTTGTCGTTGTTGGGTGCCATTGAGTGGACTCCTACTCTTAATGACCCCGTGTGACAGAGCAGAACTGCCCCATAGGATTATCTAGGCCATGGGTATAAGGTTGGGCCCCGGGATCTACACTTTTGCCTAGCATATCTGGTGATTTTTATTCAGGTGGTTCCTGGATCATAAATTACAGAATATTAGTATAGTTAATCTCAAACCCAAAATTTCCCTTAATACTTGTTAAATCAATTTCTTATTCTTCCAGTGTCTTTGAAGGAGTAAGGGAAGGAAACATAGAAAGGGTAGTGCCATCCTCTCATATGAAGCTGTTGGTCAAAGAAAAACATACCATCAGCTTCTATTTCTGCCTCCCCACCATGGTTAAGAGCTTGGCTGCTAACCAAAAGGTCGATGATTTGAACCCACCCAGCAGCTCCCTGAGAGAAAGACCTGGAGGTCTGCTCCTGTAAAGATTACAACCTAGAAAATCCTACGGGTCAGTTCTACTATGTCACATGAGGTCACACTGAGTTGGAATAGACTTGATGACACCTAGCAAGAACAACAGCATCAAATATGTTCTCCTGAGCTAGAGCACCCATCAGAGAGGAGTAGATGGGATGACCAAGAAATGGAGTCAGCAGTGTGGGAAAATGGTAGAGAAGGGGGCAGCCAAGTAGAGAAAGCCTGGGAAGAAAGAAACGAAAGCACATGATTGCAACAAGGTTCACATCATGACTGTCATTTAGAATTATAGTTCAAGGAACACAAAATAAGCAGGGTTTATTTGAAGGATGTAAGATCTTCCTGAGAGGTTTTAGAATAAGATTTGAACACATAGAAAGTATGTATTATTCCTAGACAGGAAGACAGCATTATAAAAATATCAGGTTTCCCTAGATTAATCTAGAATTTTTTTTTTCATATTGATACTTAAGTTCACCTGGAAAAAATAAACACGTGAGAATAGTCACAGGAGAACTGAGGGGATGATAGCTTTACCAGATATGAAAACATATAATAAAGCTATAGTAATTAAGAAGTTTGATGCTAAAGCAAGTATAATCAAACTATAATAAAAATAGAAATTTGGTATATTATAAAGATACATGATAAATAATGCATTAAGCAAGTATATTTCTTGAATAATTTGTTGTTGTTGCTAGGTACCATGGAGCCGATTTGCAAATCATAGTAACCCCATATGACAGAATAGAACTGCCCCATATAACTGGTGAAGGGTAGGACAGTACACAATATTGGAGAAGTCAACAACTCAACCAAGGCAAAGTCATAGAAACTCTACAGACACATCCAAACTCCCCGAGGGACTGAGTTATTGGGCTGAGGCCTGAAGATCACGGTCTTGGGGAGCATCTAGCTCAATTGGCATTACACAGGTTATAAAGAAAATGTTTTACATCGTACTTTGGTGAAAAAGACCACGCTTACTCGTCTGACAGAGGCTGGGGGAACCCTGAGTTAGTAGGGCCCCTGGACACTCCTTTAACTTTGTACCGAAGTCACTCCTGATGTCCACCCTTTGCCCAAAAGTTAGACAGGCCTATAAAATAAACAATAACACATGTAGTTCAACCATGTATAAGAGACTAAATGGGTACATCAGCCCAAAAGCAGAGACAAGAAGTCAGGAAGGGACAGGAAAGCTGGATGAATGGAAATGGGGAAGTTGAGGTCGAGAAGGGGAGAGCATTGACACATCACGGGGTTGGTAACCAATGTCACAAAATAGTATGTGTATTAATTGTTTAATGAGAAATTAATTTGCTCTGTAAACTTTCACCTAAAGCACAATTAAAAAAAAAAAAAGAAAGAAAAGAAAAGAACTGCCCTATAGGGTTTTCTAGGTTGTAATCTTTACAGAAGTAGATTGCCAGCGCATTCTCCCTCGGGGCTGCTGAGTAGGTTTGAGCTGCCAACCTTTCAGTTAGCAGTGATGTACTTAACCATTGTACCACCGGGGCTCTTTCTTGGATAAATATAATAAATAAATATTGAGAAAAGTAATAGTGTTATTTCAGTTGAACAGTCATTTGCAGAAACAAACAAATTGCTTATTACACAAATCTAAATTCCAGATAGAGCAAAAATTCAAATATACAAACAAGAAAGCAAAAGTACTAAAATAATACATAGGCAAAGAGTTTTTTATTATTATTGAGAAGAGTCCTTCTAAGCATGAAATAAAACCCAGTAGCCATAAAGAAAAAGTGTGCTAAATTTGAATACGTAAAACCTAGGAACTTCTTTTTGACAAAAGTCAAAATATAAATTTGAGAAAATTTGAAAAAAAATTGCAATACACATAACAGACTAATGTCTATATGAAACAGAGAACAACCAAACAGAAAAATGAGCAAAGGACATAAACTGGCAATTTATATTAAAAGAAATATAAATAATCACTAAATATGTGAAATTATGTTCAATACCACTCATAATAAATGCAAATTAAAACAAAAACGGAATATCATTTTTTTGTTGTTGTTACAAATTAGCAATGACTAATCATTTCATGGAAACCCTTGTGGCATAGTGGTTAAGTGCTATGGCTGCTAACCAAAGGGTCAGCAGTTCGAATCTGCCAGGCGCTCCTTGGAAACTCTATGGGGCAGTTCTACTCTGTCCTATAGGGTCGCTGAGTCAGAGTCGACTCAATGGCACTGGGTTTGGTTTTTGGTTTTGGTTTAATCATATCATAATACATAATCTTGACTCACATTCATTGTTTGTGAGATTACAAATTGGTACAACCTTTATTGGAGCCAGTTTTAGGGGTCCTTGGGTGGTTCACATGGTTGAGTACTCAATTACTAACCAAAAGGTTGGCAGTTTGAACGCACCCAGAGGCACTTCTGAAGAAAGGCCTGGAAATCGGCTTCCAAAAAAGGTCACAGCCTTGAAAACCCTATGGAGCACAGTTCTACTCCGCTCACATGGGTCACCATGAGCCAGAATCAACTTGACAGCTGCTGGTTTGTTTTTTTGGTTTTGACAATGTTAACCTAAATTAGAAATGCTGTACCCTTTGAATACCATCTAAAAGGGATTTATCCTACAAAAAATATTTGTGTACATATTTACAGAAGGATATTTCCAACGGCAAAAACTGAAGACAGCTTTCTATAGAGAAATAGGTAAATGCATTCCAGCACATCTATGCCACTATCACCCACCATGAGAAACAATAAAGTAGATAGATCTACATGTATTTATATGGAAAGATAATTAAGAAATATTAAATGAGCCTGTAAACCTGTTGCCATAGAGTCGATTCCAACTCATACTGACCCTATAAGACAGAGTAGAATTGCCCCATAGGGTTTCCAAGGAGCAGCTGGTGGATTCGAGCTGCTGGCCTTTTGGTTAGCAGCCAAGTTCTTAACCACTGTGCCACCAGGGCTCCAGGGGGAGCTAATTTCAGAACCATATATATAGAATAATCTTTAATTAATAGCAAACAAACCTTGGATTAACTGTCCCAGTTTGTAACCAGCTCTCCTACTAATGAACTGTTGTTGTATGCTGCTGTTGAGTCAGCCCCTGGCTAACGGTGACCCCATACACAACGGAATAAAACACTGCCAGGTTGTGTGCCATCCCAGGGATTGGTTAGGAATTGGAACTTTGTGATCCATAGATTTTCACTGGCTGATTTTCTGAAGTAGATTGCCCAGCCTTTCTTCCTAGGCCAATAAACTATGTGACCTTAAATAAAATACTTAACCTCTATCGATGTCTCAGAAACCCCAGTGGTGTAGTGGTTAGGTCCTATGGCAGCTAACCAAAAAGTTGGCAGTTGAATCCACCAGGTACTCCTTGGAAACTCTATGGGACAGTTCTACGCTGTCCTATAGGGTAGCTAGGAGTTGGAATCAACTTGATGGCTATAGGTTTGGCTTGGTTGGTTTACTGATGTCTCAGTTCTGCATACTGACATGGGAGGGTAACAGTATGTACTTTATAGAGTCGTTGCAAATATTAAATGAAATAATCATGTGAAGCACTAAGCACAGTGCCGGGCATATAATAAACTCTGTATTAACTATTATTTTTATATAGCTATGTATTTGTATGGAGGCCTGGTGGCACCGCGGTGAAGAGCTCAGGCTGCTAACCAACGGGTCAGCAATTTGAATCCACCAGTCACTCCTTGGAAACCCCGTGGGGCAGTTCTACTCTGCCGTATAGAGTTGCTAGGAGTCAGAAGTGATTCCACAGCAGTGGGTTTTGTTTGGTTTAATGTATATATATATATATGCTTGTATATGCATTGGAATGTTCTGAGTAACAGACAAGAAATTCTTCATGGTGGTTATCTCTGGGACGTGAGCTGGGCTTGGGGCTTGTATGGACCTCTTATATCTTTCTATGCTTTTTGATTTTCTTTAACTCAAACATATATTACTTTCATCATTTAAAAAATTAGTTCAAGCTTAAAGAATCCCATCAGAGATTGATTTTAAAAAGAACTTTTCCATGCGTATTTCAATATTTGTGACATTCTCAAAGTTAAATTCCCCTCAAAATCAATGTCTATACTCTTTCCTCAAATACTAAAACTAAATAGCAGTTCCCTAGCATCTGTAAATCTCATTCTACCCAACCAGACAGAAGAGCTGCATTTGCTTGGTGAAGGATAAGAGCAGTAAGGCGCAAGGCTTTAGTTGACTTATTTGTTGTTATAATAAACCATTATTCATTCATTCTCCAAAGTATATAAGACAGGCTGACCTTGGCAGCATTCTTTAGGAGTGAGAAGACTATAAGCCAAATATCTAATCATCAGAATAAAAATTTGATTTCTGGATCATCAGAAAAATTGGCCTCTTCTGCTGCCAAATGATCCTCCTGCTGACCACATTTTCAGTCAATCAGAATATAATCCCATCACGGGCAGTGAGCGAGCGTGAGGATTGCATTTTGTTTCATAGCTGGTCTAAACATGATTACTGCTTTCATCACACAGCTGTATCATCAAGTCAATAAGGATTTTCGATACTGACTTTTCATGTTGCACAGGCTGTATAGAGGAAACTTGAGTAATTCCAATTTGCTGCACAAAATCCATCTCTGCAGAGAATAGATTAGTACCTGTTCACCTTGGCTTGTTTGGGATAAACCATGGTACTACTCACTAGCCCATTAGTACATTTCTCTTATTATTAAAAAAAAAAAAACAACTCTAATTCTACTTGCAAATAGATTCCTCTTTAGAACATAAATTTTGAAGACGTTTCTGTTACTCAAGGCATAGATGTTATAAAAATCATACTATCCCATTCCATTCTTTGCTCATCCCTGCATTTTTTTTTTCTATCATAAAACTGTCTCCCACTTCAAAGTCCAGAGTTACTAGACACAGTAACTACTAGCCCAGCAGAATTTTATGGCCAGAAACCACTGCATTCAGCTGCCAAAATCTTCTTCTTGCCTCAAACGTAACCTCAGTCTCAATAGAGCATAGAATCACCTCTTTCTGCCCAGACCTTCATGGCTCCAGAGCTGACTATGAAGAGATGATCCAAAGTGATGGGTAATATTTCATTGAAAAGTCTTGTAGCTTTTCACGAAAGGTAGAAAAAGTCTTGAGGACTTCTAGAAAGGGAAAAGGCATATGTCATAGTTACCTTTGTAAAATTGGTGACTATCTATTTATACAAGGGGGGAATATCTGGAAGAGAAGAAAAATAAATGAATCAGGAGCCATCTCAATTATATACCCATCCTTGTCCAACAATTTCTCCATTCCTCTCAGAAACATACAAATTTCACCAGGAAGAATACAAATCTTTTATACAGAGTAACAAAAACAACGAGCTTCTATGGACTCTGTGTTTCTGTCCAGCTACTGCACCCATTTGACAGAAAAACATGTAGAAAAAATTGTCAGTGGTCACCATCTCCATTTTCTCACCTTCCAGCCTCTCCTAACCCCAGTCTAATCAGACACGTGCCCCCGAGTGCACTGAAGCTACTCTTTTTAAGGTCACCAGTGAACTCCAAGTTGCCAAATATAATGATCATTTCTCTGACCTCATCCAGCTCAACTTCTTCCACCCCCTCACTGAAATATTCTCTTCTTCTATCATTTATGACATCATAGTATCTTGGCTTTCCTACTAACTTCATACATCATGTTCTTGTAGTCTTCCTTATATGTAGAGCCACCTTATTCTTTCTCATGGTTGCACAATAGCCTATAGTATGGATGTGCTATAATGCATTTACCTAATTCTTTATTGAAAGTTGTCTTCAGCTTTTGCCATTACCAATATTCTACAGATACCTTTACATGGATGCTCATTTACCAACGTATTATCCTCTGCTTCTCCTCTAAGTCCTAGTGTGTTCCAAATCTGGGTTCAAAGACCTCTCTTATCTATTTTCACTCCCTTTCTTGGGATCTCATCCAGTCCCATGGCTTCAAATACCATCAACACACTAAAGACTTCCAAATTTCCACCTCCAGTCCATATCTCTCCCCTAGACTCTAGTTGGCCATCTAATTGACTAATTGAAATTTCCACATGAAGGCCTCATAGAGATCTCAAATGTAATATGTCCAAACAGAACTCTTGATTTTCTACCTCCAATCCTGCTCTTCCTCTAGTCTTCCCCATGCCAGTAACACCATTATCATGTACTCAGTTTCTATGTCAAAACCTGAAAGTCACTCTATACCTCTTTCTCTCATCACTCCCTATATCAAATTATCAAGTCCATCAACTCCACAGACTATCTCAAGTCCATCCATTTAGCTCCATGAACACTCTTTCCACCCTTTGCCAAGACACATCCCTCACTCACTAACCTTTTGTAGTAGTCTCCTAATTGCTCTCTCTATTGCTTTTAGCCTTGCTTCTCTAAAATCCATTATCTACTGGCTGCCAAGGAAATCTTTTAAAATATTAATCAGATCATAGCCCTCTCCTTTTCAATGGATCTCTATAATTTTTACAGGAATAGTCAAACTTTTTTGCTCCCGTAAAAACCCCTGTATGATTTGGCTCTTGCACACTTGTATGAACTCATCTCTTTTGCTCACTAAAATCTAGTCACACTGGGTTTCTCTCTGTTGCTTTAACACACTAAGCTTTATTGCATTTCAAATGTTTACTCTTGTTAGAGTGCATTCTATCTGGGATGCTCCACCTCTGAATCTTCTCATAGCTGATTTCTTCTAGTCATAATGGGTCTCATGTTTAATATCAATGTTTCAGATTAATTTCACTGACCACCTACCTAAAATAGTCCACCAAGCCCATCTCCTCTTCCCACACCCTATAATCTCTTACTTTCATTCCTCTATAACATTTATAATTATTTGAAATCAATTTTTTTCTATTTTCTGTCCTCCTCTACTCCTATTAGAATATATAGCTCCATGAGAACAAGGACCATGACTCTCTTTAGTCTCAAGCACCCCAAAATTGTGTTTAGCATATAGTTGTTGTTATTAGGTGCCATTGAGTCAGTTCTGACTCATATTGACCCAGTTCTGACTCATATTTACCCTGTGTACAACAGAATGAAATACTGCCAAGCCCTGTGCCATCCTCACAATCCTTGTTATGCTTGAGCCCATTGTTGCAGCCACTGTGTCAATCCATCTCATCAAGAGTCTTCTTCTTTTTCCCTGACCCTCTAATTTACCAAGCATGATATCCTTCTCCAGGGATGATCTCTCCTGATAACATGTCCAAAGTATGTGAAATGAAGTCTCACCATCCTCACTTCTAAGGAGCATTCTGGCTACACTTCTGGTGCATATTAAGAACCAAAAAAATTGTTAAAAGAATTAATAAATGAATGAGTGACATAAATAGAGCAAGTGTAAGTTTTGCAATCATTCATATCAGATGCTTTATTGTGATGTTCAATTTAAATGCAAGACGTTCCTGCCTTTGAGGAGAAATATCTCTGAAACCAAAGTCACTAAGACTTCCAAAGAGAGGTCAAGAGGAGTAGATAAAGTAGGAGGGAATGTATAGATCCTTATATTTGTGGCATCAAATAATTACTTATGTATACTTAAAAGGCTGAAAGTAGGCATCTTTCAGAGAACACTGAAGATAAAAATCAGACTGATATAATTTAAAAAAAAAAAATTAGGAGGCCATTATTATAGAAGGAGTCCCTGTGTGGTGCAAATAGTTAAGCACTGAATTACTAGCTGAAAGGTTGGCAGTTTGAACCGACCCACAAGAGCCTCAGGAGACAGGCCTGGAGATCTGCTTCCAAAAGGTCATAGCCTTGAAAATATTACAAAGCAGCCCTACTCTGCACACATGGGGTAGTCATTGAGCTGGAATGGATTTGATGGGGACTAACAACAACAACAATTATCATAAAAATAAAATTAT
Source organism: Elephas maximus indicus (assembly GCF_024166365.1). Classification (NCBI taxonomy): domain Eukaryota; kingdom Metazoa; phylum Chordata; class Mammalia; order Proboscidea; family Elephantidae; genus Elephas; species Elephas maximus. Next base: position 145,493,083 of record NC_064821.1, read on the forward strand.
TATATGAGCAAAATGTAATCCATTTATTTAGAAATTGAGAAGAGAAGGAATAAGAAAAACAAGTAATGGGATCAAGAGAGATTTCTTTGAGCCTGGTAATGATATAAGCTGGGTTTGTGTGAAAGGAAAAAAGGGAAGAAAGAGGGAGAGAAGCATAGAGAAAGAAAAGGATGGAAAATAAAAAAGATGAAAAGAAGAGTAAGAAAAGAGAAGAGAAATGTGGAAGAAGACAAAAAAGAAAATAACGTAAAGAAATATGAATCAAGAATCAGAGAGAGAAGACTGGGGACATCATGAAGGCTGATGAAAGGAAGACAGAAATTAGACCCATTGATTGGAAGTTCCACTAGACATTGAACTTTCCAAAGGCATAGAATACAGTTTATTTTTGTATTCTCAGCTCCTAGTATAACAGGATGTTAGATTGGAAGTTTTGGCTGAGGTTCTATGATACAATGGAAAATTCCAAAGTGAAGTGGCAGATCACAAAACAGAAATTTCAAAGTGGGCACCAAGAACCAGTTAGACAACTCTACAACTCTCAAGGAGGATATAAAAATGTTAATAAAGTCATGATGGAAGGGGGATTTGTGAGAAGATATTATTTGGAAAAACTCAACAGTTGATCTCATGCTTCTGCTCTCCAGGAAAAGAGTGGGGACACCTGACTTCTCAGTTCAAGCCTGGTGAGAGGGCTTTAACTCGACCACTAAAAGATGGAGACCTTCATATGTGCCCTACATTTCTGGGGCCAAGCATAGGACACGTCCTGACACATGACTAAAGAATCTCAAAATGAGAAGCTGTGCTTATCAGCCTGAGGTAGTGCCAAGGAAAAGTAGACAGTTGTGTTTGGAAGGTAACTATACTCCCACGAACAGCAAGACAAAAAATGCATGAGTGTTTCCCACCATGAGAAAATTATAGCCTGGAGCCATTTTAAGGGCTGCCCAAGAAGACTACCTGGAATCTTGAAGGATACCAATAGAGAGAGTTTGGTATATATTAGACCACTGGAAAACTAGAAGTTAAAAAGTGTTTGGACACCAAAAGAAAATGTGCTTCTCAAGAGACTTATGGGCAGACAGTCCCAGTAAGGAGGCCTCCTAAGAATTCACGAAAGCCAGTTCAAAAGAGTCAGGTTTGAACACCTGCTGAGTCCAGAAATGCAACGTCATTCCATGATAGTACCAGTCAAGTAAGAACTTTCTCTTCTCACTTTTTCCACTTCACCTTTTGTGGTCTGTCTTAGTTATCTAGTGCTGCTATAACAGAAATGCCACAAGTGTATGGCTTTAACAAACAGAAATTTATTCTTTCATAGTGTAGGAGGCTAGAAGTTCAAATTCAGGGTGGCAGCTCCAAGAGAAGGCTTTCTGTCTCCATTGGCTCTGGAGGAAAGTCCTTGTCAACAATCTTCCCCTGGTCAAGCAGCTTCTCAGTGCAGGGACCCTTGGTGCTTCTTTCTTGGGTATGAAGTCCCCAAGTCCTTCTGCTCTCTTCTGTCTTTTATATATTAAAAGAGTTTGGTTTAGGATACAGCCTAATCTTGTAGATTGAGTCCTGCCTCATTAACATAACTGCTGCTAATCCCACCTCATTAACATCACAGAGGTAGGGTTTAGAACACACAGGAAAATCACAGCAGATGACAAAATGGCAGGTAATCGCACAACACTGGGAATCATGGACTAGCCAACTTGACACACATTTTCGGGAGACACAACTGAATCCATGACATGGTCCAAGGAGGAATGCCAGAAGTTGTGACTAGCATAGGAAAGGGCAAAAAGAGAAAGAAGATGGGACTATAGCTCTCACCAGGGCAGTTTGAGACCCTTCTGAAGCTGGGAGAAAGGAGAAGGGTTAATTTGAAATTACATTAGAAGAGTTAGGTTTTATACAGTACTGAGCATTCTAGTTACTGCACTGAGATTAGAAAAGTCATGAAGTCAGCCAAATTTTCATCCTGTGGCAGGAGAAAAACATTCTGATCTTAAAAATTTAAAGGGACAGATGCAGGAAAACCAGAGATGCAGGCTGACTATATCTCATAACTCATACTTGTTCAGTGTGTTGATTATGCTAGCACAGCACTTGCCACATAAAACATTCAATGTGCTTTTGATCAAATAAAATAAAACCATATAGTATTTAATATGTGTCACTTTTCATATAGTCCTTACAAATAGCCCTATGATGTAGATACTACTATTATCTCCATTTTATGAATGGGGAGATTGAGGTACAAAGGAAGAGCTTTAGAAACAGGCCCATAAATTGGAAGCTCCACTAGACCTTGGGTTTCCTGAAGGCATGGAACACAGCTAGCAAGGAGGAGAGCTAAGAGTCATATGCAGTCTGGCTCTGAAAACAGTTTGCTTCTATGCTATTCTGCCCTCTCAAATTAACAACATTTATTGGATGTCATCTATGTGCCTTGTGCTAAGTATCTAACAATGAAGAAGCCAGATATTGTCCTGCCCTCAAGGATCTACATGCTAGAAGGAAAACAAATACAGTAAAACCTGCAAATGCCGGGATCTCTGTAAGGCGCAAACCTCTCAGAGAAGGAAAACTCAAATATTTTCCACCAATAGAGAGGCTAGAAAAGTGGTAAGATGGTGCCCCGTCAAAGGCAGAACACTAGTGAGACCCAGAGAAACAAGGCAGTCCCATCTAGTTCCAGTTCTCACAGGCTTTGATGTAAAAACAAGTGAAAAAATAAAATACAAGAACAAAAAATAAACAGGGTGTGATGGTGGGAACTACAAGCAAGGACCACTTCTACGTGGGTAGTCAGAGAAGCATACTCTGAGGAGATGACATTTAACCAGACCTAAAGTGTGGGAAGGGCAGGCCAACCATACTAAGAAGAGGATATTTAAAAATCAAGTAAAATATCAGATATATTACTGATCTTATAAAATGTGCTTTAAATGGAAAGAGAGCAGACAGAGGTTAAAATATCATACGCTTTATGTCATATGCTTTATGAAATGATATCAGCTACAAGAACAGACTTCCAAAAATAAGCCAATGAAACCCCATGGATCACAATGGTCCTATCTGCAACAAGTCACAGGGACAGCACAGGACCAAGTAGTACTTCATTCCATTGTCCATGGGGTGCCATGAGCCAGGGGCCGACTCAATGGCAGCTAACAACAAGAATTTAATAAGGGCCTTATTTTTTATAAGGCACCAACAGGGTTTTTTGTACTTCATCTGGCCAGGGGAGCTTCCACAATGAAGTATGTAACTTAGGAGTAGTCCAGTTTCTTCTTAGGTCTATTTTCTTTAGGCATTTTGGGCCTAAAGAATCCCACTTTGAAGGTGGGAGAAGAGGAGGGGAGAGATGATTGAAAGGAACCCCTGTTACACTACATAAAATGTAAGGGGTGCTGTTGTGAAAATAACACCATGCAAACAACTGGGGCACTTAGCAAAGTGTTTCTTGTTATGGATTTCAACTGTACTATCTCTGATAATTAATGATGGTACTTGGAAAATGTGCATGGGTGTGTCCCAAAAGTTTGAATATTCAGAAAAACAAAAAAGTATGTTTACTTTTCACACTTGTAGGAAAACCTCATAGGTGACCAGACTTAGTGTTCAGACCCACCCTGGATTAGCCTGTTCCTGTATGGATGTGAAGATGGGGGTTGCAGGCAGGGAGGTTCCATGGGATGTTAGTCCAGGCTGAGTAACACAGACTTAAAAACTGTGGGTGAGGAAGTAAGATCCATCTCTGTGGAGAGAAGATGAAATTTTCCAAAAGATGGATAGAGTCACATGGCAGAGATTAGAAGGACACACTCTTGTGAAAGGGTGCCCCCATGTGTGTCAGAGTAGAACTGTGCTCTGTTGGATTTTCAGTGGCTGATTTTTCAGAAGTAATCATCAGGCCTTTCTTCCGAAGAGCATCTCAGTGGACTCGAACCTCCAACCTTTTGGTTAGCAAGTAGCCAAGCCCATTAACTATTTACACCACCCAAAACCATAACTTAAAACAGGGGTACAAAATTAATAACTAGGACATTCACACACACACACAAGATACCCCTATTTAAAATTTATCTTCTCAGATGGCTTATTCACAGAATATGGGAAAAATCATATTTAGAGCAAAGTGTAAACATTCCCCCTACTCTAAAATTCCTTTTAACTTTTAATGTAGCTGTACTTGTACAACTCTATGAGATGGTATGTAGAAAAAAGAGAGGACAGGCAAGGAACATGTGGCTGACCCTCATTCTCACTCTTCTGATGGCTACAAAGAGGGAGCTGCATCCTGTCGAGGTATGGAGGGGGCCACGGACAGTTTCAGGCAGGGGTAGCTGCAGGTGGCGTGGGCATGGGTTCCTGGGAGGTATGTAGAAGGACTCATGATGATGGGGTGGGCAATTTTCAGCAGGTACGAGAAAAGCTCTTTTCTTCTCTAAATTTTTAGAGGGAGAGAGCCTATGGGAGAAGGGCAAGTGGACACTTGAGTAATAAACCCCCATGCCCATATTTGAAACATGAGTCTTTACTTGCCATTTACTTTGACTCTCTGAGGCTGGTGTGGCTATTCCCTTTGTATATAGTTCTTCTCTGGTAAGAAGCCAAATATTTAAGCTCAGCTCTTCCCAGGGAGAGAAAGGCACTGCTAACTCTCCACCACTGACTGGCCACTGCCAGATGAGGAACCCACCCAGGGGAGACAATGGAAGGTGGTATGGGAGGAGGGGGCTTTGCTCTTTAACTGTGCCTTTTCTTAGGGTCCAGGCAGGACTGAGGCCCATAATTTATTGCTTTCTATCCTGTGGTATGTTTATGCATGCATGTGTGTGTGCTTTTAAGTGTGTGTTTCTTCTTTGTTTGTTCCCCTGTTGTTAAGGATACAAATGACTCAGTTCTGGTACGTTGGAGGGTTGTCTTGCTGACCCTGTGGTTGTCTCTAATGTACACACATTTCATCATTTGCCAGTGGTACGATAACCTCTGCAGTGGCTAACACATCCATATTTCCTACGAATGTGCCCATCTTCCACAAAAATATAAGAAAGAAAAAGTAACCATTCATTAGACCCCTCAACATAATTTGAATAACTGGGAGCCTGAGGAAACTGAGACTTCTATGCATTAATACCATTCTTTTTTCTACAAAGGATCATACTTAATGTTCTGACAATCTTGCCAATTCATTCTCAGCTCCCTGTTTCAAATCGACCTCAGCCAAATTCTACCTAAATCCTTATACTTCCCAGCCTTCTGGGCTTCTGTCCTCATATGTCCCCTTTTCAAACAAAAGCTGAAGTAATGCCATCAATCAAAGAGTGTAAAGATTTTTTGAGCTTTTTGTTGTTGTTGTTGTCTGTTTGACTTTTACTAGAATTGGGTCTGTAGGTCTCACCCCTAACATGAGATTAGTCAACTTTGGGTCATTCAAGCAACCAAAAGCATCTGAAAAGTGTTACGATTGGCCCTGTCTTATAACAATTCTCTTTTGTTTTACAAGACAGACATATGACAGGAGCAAGTGGGTAAATGGATTACTCGATTGAATGGACATGACACTTCTGTTGAGAAATGGTCTTTAAACATATTTGGCAAATTGAAAGTGGTGAGGCCCATTAGGTAATATTATGTTAATTTGGTTGCCATCCAGGTAAGGAAGGAGTTCTGCTACAATGGTACCTTGTAGACAACTGCTTTGTCCTGGCAAAGACGGCTGTGGAGTAGTGAGGCCACCTAGGTGATGAGGATGACCCAACTCCTGTGACTGTCTTATGAGGAAGGCAATAAAGTTGATAAGGCCCCTTCATGTTGCCTGATTGACTACTGTTGGCCTTGTGGATACAAGCAAACGAGGGTTAAGTCTGTTTTCACCATTTGCCTCTCCAATTATTCCTCCCCTATTCAAACTCATACACGGGTCACCGTGAGTCAGTTGAGGTCTTCCTCTTTTTTGCTGACCCTCAACTTTACCAAGCACAATGTCCTTCTCCAGGTATTGGTCCCTCCTTATAACACGTCCAATGTATGTGAGACGAAGTCTTGTTATCCTCACTTCTAATGAGAATTCTGGCTATGCTTCTTCCAAGATAGGTTTGTTTGTTCTTCCAGCTGTCCGTGGTATATTCAATATTTTTCAACAACACCATAATTCAAAGGTATCATTTCTTTTTCAGTCTTCCTTATTCATTGTCCAGCTTTCACATGCACATGAGGCGATCGAAAACACCATGGCTTGGGTCAGACACACCATAGTCCTTAAAGCGACATCTTTGCTTTTTAACACTTTAAAGGAATCTTTTGCAGCAGATTTGCCCAATGCAATCCATTTTTTGATTTCATAACTGCTGCTTCCATGGGTGTTGATTGTGGATCCAAATAAAATGAAATCCTTGACTACTTCAATCTTTTCTCCGTTTATCATGATGTTACTCATTGGTCCAGTTGTGAGGAATTTTGTTTTCTTTATGATGAGTTGTAATCCATACTGAAGGCAGTAGTCTTTGATCCTCATCAGCAAGTACTTCAAGTCCTCCCCACTTTCAGCAAGCAAAGTGTGTCTTCTGCATATTGCAGGTTGTTAATGAGTCTTTTCCTAGTCCTGATGCCATGTTCTTCTTCATAAAGTCCAGCTTCTCAGATTATTTGCTCAGCACACAGGTTTAATAAGTATGGTGAAAGAATATCACCCTGATGCACACCTTTCTTGACTTTAAACTACGCAATATCCACTTGATCTGTCTGAATGACTGCCTCTTGGACTAAGTACAGGTTCCTCGTGAGCACAATTAAGCGTTCTGGAAATTCCCATTCTTCGCAATGCTATCCATAATTTGTTATGATCCACACAGTTGAATGCCAGAGCCCCTCTAGCTCATCTTTATTAAAAGATTTTATACATTGGATTTAGTCTCAGTGTCAAATATTAGATCCCATGAGTTTGAAGTCCATGATCTACCAGTAAAGCTTGTAGCAAGAGGTTTTCTTTGGAGCACAGGAAAATGCTGAGCAAAAAGTGCTGTCCAACCTAGCAATTCAAATATCCTTCTCCTTTTCTGCTTTTCCTGAAATACAAGATGATTCTTCTGCTTCTGGGGAGGCTAAAACACAGAAAGAAACAAGTCCAGAGGAAGGATTATCTTGGATACAAACCCTTTTCCTGCGATACTAGATAATCCAGGCCTACAAGCTGGTACAAGACAGCTAAACATTAGTCCAACTCCTTTTTGTGTCTGTAAATGTAGCCCCGTGTCAGTGGCATTGTACAATTAAACCACAAAATCCCAGCAAGACAAAGTGCAGACAATTTACAACCCAGCTATTGCAACTGGGGAGGGATCACTGATAGTCTTACCAAAGAGGCAATTACAGAAGAAAGGGGTTCTCAGTCTTGGAGATTTTTTTTCGTGAGGCACTGAGCCAGCGAATTTTTTCCACGGACCTATAAAGCCTTCTTTTTCACCCCATTATTGATGGCTGCAGCAGGCATATTTGCAAAATCGAAGAAGAGCACATTTCCAGAATCCACGAGTATCTATCCAGTAGAATAAAAGGACAAACGGTTAGAGCTAAAAAGGTATTGCTGGGACAGCCCAGTTAGTGTAAGCTGTCAGCCTCAAAGCCAGATAGATAAGGATTCCCAGTCCCGCTACTTACTAGCTCTAGGATTTGGGGTAATTTTTTAACCTCTCCAAGTCTCAGCTCTCTCAGTTGTACAAAGGGGATAGTAGTATCTGCATCCTGAAATTGTTACTGAGACAGTGTGTAGCAGGTACTCCACAAATGCCCTTGCCCCTTTTTTGCACAATTATAGGCTAAAAATAGAAATAATCAGAGTTTCTATGCAAGCTGTTGTTAGTAGGTGCCATCTAGTCTATCTTAACTCATAGCAGCCCCACGTGACAGAGTAGAACTGGCCCATAGGGTTTCCGGGTGGTAATGTCTAGGAAAGCAGATCCCCAGGTCTTTCTTCCTGGAGCCGCTGAGTAGATTTGGACTACCAACCTTTTGATTAGCAGGCAAGCACTTAACCATTGTGCCACCAGGGTGGCGTATGCTAAAAACTAAGCAAAGAGAAGATAATGTTCTTGATAAGACAATACCCTGGGAGGTAAACCATTGCCATTGAGTCAAGCCTGACTCATGGCAACCCCATGTGTGTCAAAGTAGAACTATGCTCTGTAAGGTTTTTAATGGCTGATTTTTTCAGTAGATCCCCAGGCCTTTCCTCCTAGGCATCTGTAGGTGGACTCAACCTCCAAATTTTGGTTAGCAGCTGAGTGTGTTACCCATTTGCACACCCAGGGACTCCACTCTGAGAGGTAGAAGACCTGAATTCAACTCCTGGCTCTGCCCATCTCTAGCCTGTGATTCTCTTCTTCCGTTTGTCTGGGCCTCCGATTCTCATATGAAAACTGAAGAGATCTGACTAGATAGATGATCCCTAAGGCTTCTCCCAGCTTGGAAATTCTTTGATTTCACTAGTGGCTGTTGTCACTGGTATTTTTAAACCACAGAACAGATATTTGTTTAAAGTCTATAGTCCACACTTTTATATTAAAAGCAGCAGCATATAATGGTAACATGTGAGGTCTGAATTTCACTTGAGGTTTAAATTCCAGATTTACCACTCATGAGCTCGGCAACCTGGAAAATTTAACCTTCATGTACATTAGTTCCCTTATGTGAAAAATGGGGAAAATAGTATCTACTGTCTCATCCACTGGTTGTGAACAGTGAGTCTGTCCATGAGGGATACTCAGAACAGTATCTGACACAGTAAATACTTGATAAGTATAGCTAGTATCATTATTATTGTTATCTATAAAGGGGAGATAGCTCAGCACTGGGCAGTGTTTCATTCTGTTGTGCATAGGGTTGCTATGAGTCAGAACCAACTAGACGGCACCTAACAACAACAACAAGAAAGGGGAGATACAATAATCATTTAATAGAGTGGTTTCACCAACAATTAATTTAAAATAGCATAGTTGCATATTTGTATAAAAGAATTTTGAATGACTTACCTCGTTAAGTACCCACCTGCTCCATTATAAACACCCAGAGCAATGACTACTCTGACTTCTGTAGCCCAAGCAGGCAGATCCAGGGAGCGGTGATAAGTGTGATACAGCTCTCAGCATATGGAGAGAAGACTAAGCCCAGAAAAGTCTACCGTTAAGCACTGCCATAATTTGTGAAAAGGTCAGACAGTTATACAAGCATTTTGCTGATACCGGAGAAAACCAAACAAAGGAGAATGCAGGAGGAAAAAAGACATGTAATTTCAAAGTGAGGAATATTTTGAAAACTTTTTAGACAGTCACTTTCTGAATACTATAAAATTTCAGGAAATATCTTCCTCAGCACATTATAACATTGCAGCCATATTTCCAAAGCAGTTAAAAATGATGATTGATCCACAGCAAATTTTTAGGCCAATGCATCTGTTTTGGCAGTGGATGCCTTCTAAAAGTTTCATTTTCTTTTGGAATGCGTTGGATGGCATTTTAATTGTTTTGTGTCTGTGAAAGTTTGATCTTACCAACCACAATTAGCCATAGTGTAATTAATTAAGGTGAACACTGAGATCAGCACTAGAATGGACAGAGTCTCTACCCTCAAGGAACTTCCAGTCCAACTAACATAGGAGCAATTATAATGCAGCACAAAGTGTGATCAAGGGCTACATTCTAAGGTTCAGACGTTAAGAAATTAATAAGACTTGAGGAGGTGGAGATAGTGTTCTTTGTTAATGCACTTCAGGTCCTGACTCAGCACCAGTGTTTTTCCTTTTGGTTTTCCCTAAGGAGCCCTGGTGATGAAACAGTTAAGCGCTCAGCTGCTAACCAAAAGGTTGGCAGTTCGAACCCACTGGGCAGCTCCAAGGGAGAAAGACCTAGTGATCTGCTTCCATAAAGGTTACAGCCTAGAAAACTCAACAGGGCTGTTCTACTCTGTCATATGGGGTCACTGTGAGTTGAAATCAACTCAACAGCACCACCAACAACACCAGACTTACCCTGTAGTTTTACTTTCAATGTTATCAACAACTTCCAGCCTTAGCTAACTCGGAGTCCAGGCATAAAAACAGTTTGCTATTGCTATCAATTTAACTTCTCACACATTTTTGCTAGCTTTCATTACTCTGAACTTAATTTCATTTTCTTAAATGCAATTATTTAGAATATTATATTATATTAGGATATTATAATTTAAAACAATTCTCCAGTGTAGCCTTTGACAATCTCCTAATAAATTATTCTTGAATGTACTAGAGGAAATCCTAACAGAAACTGAGAAATTTCTGGTAAATAATCTTTTTTTTTCTTGTATTTTAAGCGAAAGTTTACAGAGCAAATTAGTTTCTCATTAAATGGTAAATAAACAAATTGTTTTGTGACATTGTTGGCCAACCCTATGATGTGTCAACACTCTCCCCTTCTCCACCACTGTTTCCCTGTTTCCATTCATCCAGTTCTTCTGCCCCTTCCTGCCTTTTCATCTTTGCCTTTGGGCTGGTGTGGCCATTCATTAGTCTCATATACATGATTGAACTATGAAGCACATTCCTCATGTGGCCCTATAGATCTGTCTAATCTTTTGTTGAAGAGTGAACCTCAGGAATGACTTCAGTACTGAGTTAGAGGATGTCTGGGGGCCATGATCTCAGGGCTGGCAAATAACTTTAGTGAAAATATAACACATAAGATCCTATGGAAAATAGCTAAAGCAGAACTCAAAGGAAAAATAATAGCCTTATATACTTATTTGAATACAAAAGAAAAAGTATAATTAGACATCCAATTTTAAAAATGCAATATATACCTAAGAAAAACAGAAAGGTGGAATTAATAAAGACATAAGGAGAAAGTTACAAATTAAGAAAGTAGAAAATCATAGGCAATAAATAAATTAAAAACCTGATTAAAAATGCCAAAAAGTAGAAAATCCATTCTAATAAGAAAACAGAGGGAAAGCAAAAATACATAAATAAGAAATAATGAGGGAGAAACAACTCAGAGTTAAAGAAAACTTAAAGAATCTTAAAAGACAGTTGTTCTCAACTTGACACAATGGATAATTTTCTAGGAAAAATAACTTGCTAAGGCTTACCAACAGAGCATCCCTGGTGGCTTAAAAGAGATTAGAAAGTGCTTTGTTTTTCTTCTACAGTCTGTCACCCTCAAGCTCAGAAATGGAGAGTCTGTATCAACAAGAAAACTAAGCCACTGGCTTTCCAAAGCATGGGTGCCACTAAAGCAAGCCAAGCAGTCAAAATAGTATCTCTCTATGCTCATTCGGAGACCACGACTCCAATCTAAGGTATTGAGGAGGAGGAAATGTGGCTGCGGTTCATTGCATTCTACAAAGCAAAGCCCTTTAGATGGTATAGAGCCAGAAAGAACGTTGACAGAAGTACAGGTTTAGATATTCATTTCGACATATTCCATAATTTCAGAGTATAAGAGGAAGAGCAGGTACAAAAAATAAAAATAAAAATTTCTATACCTCAGCCTGCAGTGCCACATTATTTCCAGGATAAGAGAAATTTCCCACTACCAACTAATCTGAGAAGTTTCCTTCAGCAATCAAAAGAAAGATAAATTTGCCTAAAGACATTCCACCAAATATTAGCCTGGCAAACATCAGGTATGGCTGTAAATCTCAGAAAGCCTCTGGGCTCCAAATCCATGGGTTTTGCACAAAACTCAGGACTGAGATCAAGGAGAACAATCGAAGTTCTGTTTGATAAGCAACAGACCACAAGAACAGAGCCAGCACTTACCACTGTTGCTGCGTTATTATGAGCCGTTGAGTCAATTCTGACTCATAGCAACCCCACATGACAGAGCAGAGCTGCCCATACACTTTCCTCTGCTGTAATCTTCGCGGGAGTAGGTCTCCAGGACTTTCCTCCTGCAGAGTGGCTGATGGGTTGAAATCTTCAACTTTTCAGTTAACATCCAAGCACTTAACCATTTCACCAACAGGGCTCACCATATTTATTTCTTCTCTCTAGAAACTCCAAATGCTAAAATTTCCCAAATGCCCATACCTCTCTTCATTATAGCCTTGCAAAAATTTCTTTACTGATAAAGTAGTGAAATAGTGAAAGTTACATTACTTTTTGTTTTGGCATCCAGACAAATTCCTCATCAACTGTGTGTTAGTTTATCACACTGTGGTGGATTGCATGTTGCTATGATTCTATGCGACCGGCATTTCAAGTACCAGCACAATCACCCATGGTGAGCAGGTTTCAATGGATCTCCAGACTAAGATAGACTAACAAGAAAGGCCTGACAATATACTTCTGAAAATCAGCCAGTGAAAACCCTAAGGATCACAATAGAATATTGTCTGATATAGTGATGGAAAATGAGCCCTGATGAAAGACACTCAAAATATACAGTGACTGCAACAATGAACTCAAGCATACCAACAATTGTGATGATCATGCAGGAACAATGTTTCATTCTGTTGTACATGGGGTCACCATGAGCTGGAGCTGACTTGGCACACAATATTGATCAAGAGGCTTCTAAAATCATATACAAGACATATTTTGTCCATCAAAGTAGAATGTAGGCAGAGAGCATTTACATCTAAGTAAAAAAAAAAAAACAGATTTTCTCTTAAAAAAAAAAAAAAACAATTGGGAATAGCAAATGCTTATACCATGTTTTTTTGGTACCTCTGAGCAAAGACTTCCATATTCTAGCATTTCAGGGCTTACCCCTGGCTCATCATGAAGTAAATGCTAACATGCTCTGCCCTACTCTACCTACCCAACACAGAGCACCCCAGTTGTCCAGTTGTATTTTCTAAGATATAAAGAGACAACCATTGAGGACCAGAAATATGAGAAGAACCAGAACAGCAAAAGAGAAGGAGAAAAATGAACCTCAAAAATAATTCAGGGAAAAGAACACAGTTTTTAAAACTTTAATTAATATAGACAGAAACAGTAAAGAAGCTATTGCATTAATAAGACAAAATCAGAGTTTTATGAAAAGAAATAATTAAAGACAACTGGGAATTAAGGTGTTGGAAATTTAATGTTGCTGAAATAAAATACTTAGAAGGAATAAAAAATAAAGTCAAAGAATTTTCTGGAATTAAAAAAAAGCAAAGTCATGAAAATATAAAGAAGAAGATGCAGAGAGAAGAAATTAAAAAGGTAAGAACATTCAATTACTGAGTTCTATAATATAAAGAGAAAGGAAAGTGGTTAAGTGCTACGGCTGCTAACCAAAAGGTTGGCAGTTCAAATCTGCCAGGCTGCAGCTCTGTTTACAATAGCAAAAAGCTGGAAGCAACCAAGGTGTCCATCAACGAATGAATGGTTAAATAAATTGTGGTATATTCACACAATGGAATACTACGCAACAATAAAGAACAGTGACGAATCTGTGAAACATTTCATAACATGGAGGAACCTGGAAGGCATTATGCTGAGCGAAATTAGTCAGAGGCAAAAAAATAAATATTGTATAAGACCACTATTATAAGGTCTTGAGAAATAGTATAAACTGAGAAGAACACATACTTTTGTGGTTACAAGGCGGGGAGGGAGGGAGGGTGGGAGAGGTTTATTTACTGATTAGTTAGTAGATAAGAACTACTTTAGGTGAAGGGAAGGACAATACTCAATACAGGGAAAGTCAGCTCAACTGGACTGGACCAAAAGCAAAGAAGTTTCCGGGATAAACTGAATGCTTCAAAGGTCAGCAGAGCAAGGGCGGGGGTTTGGGGACTATGGCTAAGGGGACTTCTAAGTCAATTGGCAAAATAATTCTATTATGAAAACATTCTGCATCCCACTTTGAAATGTGGCATCTGCGGTCTTAAATGCTAACAAGTGGCCATCTAAGATGCATCCATTGGTCTCAACCCACCTGGATCAAAGGAGAATGAAGAACACCGAGGTCACACAATAACTATGAGCCCAAGAGACAGAAAGAGCCCCATGAACCAGAGACTTACATCATCCTGAGACCAGAAGAACTAGATGGTGCCTGGCCACAACCGATGACTGCCCTGACAGGGAGCACAACAGAGAACCCCTGAGGGAGCAGGAGAACAGTGGGATGCAGACCCCAAATTCTTATAAAAAGACCAGACTTAATGGTCTGACTGAGACTAGAGGAATCCCGGCGGTCGTGGTCCCCAAACCTTCTGTTGGCCCAGGACAGGAACCATTCCCGAAGACTACTCATCAGACATGGAAGGGACTGGACAATGGGTAGGAGAGAGATGCTGATGAAGAGTGAGCTACTTGTATCAGGTGGATACTTGAGACTGTGTTGGCATCTCCTGTCTGGAGGGGAGATAGGAGGGTAGAGAAGGTTAGAAACTGGCAAAATTGTCATGAAAGGAGAGACCGGAAGGGCTGACTCATTAGGGGGAGAGTAAGAGGGAGTAAGGAGTAAGGTGTATATAAGCTTATATGTGACAGACTGACTTGATTTGTAAATGTTCACTTAAAGCTCAATAGAAATTATTAAAAAAAAAAAAAAGAATTAGTGGAAAAAAAAACAAATCTGCCAGACACTCCTTGGAAACCCTATAGGGCAGTTCTACTCTGTCCTATAGGGTCACTATGAGTCAGAATCGACTCTATGGCACTGGGTTTATAAAGAGAAAACAAAAATAAATAAATAAAAGGAAAGAAATTACCAAAGAAAACCAAGCCAAACCCACTATCATCAAATCAATTCCAACTCACAGCAACCCTATAAAACAGAGTAGAACTGCCCCGTATGATTTCCAAGGCTGTAAATCTTTGTGAAAGCAGACTGCCACATCTTTCTCCAGTGGAGTGGTTGGTGGGTTTGAACCGCCGAATTTTTGGTTAGCTGCTGAGCACTTTAATCACTATGCCATCAAGACTCCTCATCAAAGAAATAATAAAAGAAAAATTCCCAGGGTTAAAGAAAGGCATACATCTTCAGATTAAAAGTACAAACAAAATGCCTAGCATGATGAATTAAAAAATAAAATAAAAAGCAACCACACCTAAATATATTACTGTGAAATGTCAAAACCCTGAGTTTAACAAGCAGATACTGAAAGAAAAACAAATAGCCTACAAAGGAATAAGAATAGATTAGCATCTGCCTCTCATCAGCACAACAGATAGAAGTCAATGGACCAATGCTTCCAATGTTCTCAGGAAAAATAATTACAACCCAGTGTTCTATACTCAGTCAAATTATTAATTAAATTTGAGGGTAAAGATACTTTTAGGCATGTAATAGAAAAAAAAAGGTTTATCTTTTTTCAATACAATTCCAATCAAAATGCCAGTTTACCTTTTTTAAACCAAAAAGCCCAGTGCCGTCGAGTCGATTCTGACTCATAACAACCTTACAGGACAGAGTAGAACTGCCCCATAGAGTTTGCAAGGAGTGCCTGACAGATTCGAACTGCCGACCCTTTGGTTAGCAGCTGTAGCACTTAACCACTACGCCACTAGGCTTTCCTATGTTTCTTAAAGAACTGATAAATGCACTATAAGGTTTACCTGAAAGAATAAACATCCATGAATAACTAAATCAAGCTTTAACAAAAAGAGACGTAGAGAGGGGGTACTTTTCCAAGTTCGTGGTGCAAATGGTTAGTGTTCTCCTCTGCTAATCAAAAGGTCAGAGGTTCAGGTTCACCCAGAGGCACCTTGGAAGAAAGGTCCTGTGATCTACTTCCGAACTATCAGTCATTGAAAACCTTATGGAGCAAGTTCTAATCTGACCCATATGGGGTCACCATGAGCAGAAACCACCTTGACAGCAACTGGAAATGAGCTATAGTGATCAAATCGGTGTTGTATTTAAGCAAGAAAAAAACTCACAGACTAGCTAAACAGAGTAGAAAGTGTGCAGACATTTACTGTGCTCAGTAAATGGTATTGGGAAAGCTGCCTCATTATGGAGAAAACAATTGTTGATCCCACCCTAGGTGACGTAAACACTTAAGAGCTCAACTAGCTGAAAGTTGGTAGTTTGAAACCACCCAGGAGCGTCTCAGAAGACAAGCCTGGAAATCTGCTCCCAAAAGGTCACAACCTTGAAAATTCTATGAGGCAGTTCTACCCTGCACACATGGGGTCTCCATGAGTCAGAATTGACTTGACTGCAACTAACAACAACACATCATTGTTGGCTGCAGTCAAGTCAACGTTGTTGTCCTTAAGTGCCATTTAGTCGGTTCCAACTCATAGTGACCCTATGTACAACAGAACAAGACACTGTCCAGTCCTGCACTATGATCACAATCATTGCTATGTTTGAGTCCATTGTTAGAGACACTGTGTTAATCCATCTCATTGAGAGTCTTCCTGTTTTTCTCTGAGGTCTTTGCACATTTCATTATAATACTTTATTTTTTCTCCCAGAGCCACCCTTTGAAATCTTCTGTTCAACTCTTGTACTTCATCATTTCTTCCATTCACTGTAGCCACTGTACCTTCAAGAGCGTGTTTCAGAATCTCTTCTTTTCTTTATTTCCTGACTTTCTTCACGTATGATGTCCTTGATGGCAACCACAACTTGTCCGGTCTTCAGTCTTTAGTATTCATTGCACTAAATCTGTTTTTGAGATGGTCTCCAAATTCAGGTGGGATATACTGAAGGTCATGTTTTGGTTCTCATGGACTTGTTTTAATTTTCTCCAGCTTCAACTTGAACTTGCATATGAACAATTGATGGTCTGTTCCACAGTCTTCCCCTGGCCTTGTTCTGACTGATATAGAGCTTCTCCATTGTCTCTTTTCATAGATATAGTCCATTTGATTCTGTGTATTCCATCTGGCAAGATCCATGTGTATAGTTACCTTTTATGTTGTTGAAAAAATGTATTTCCAATGAATAGGTTGTTGGTCTTGCAAAATTCTATTATGTGATCTCCAGCATCATTTCTATTTCCAGTGCTATATTTTCCAACTACTGATCCGTCTTCTTTGTTTCCAACTTTCACATGCCAATGACCAGTAACTATCAATGCATCTTGATTGCACGTTTGAGTAATTTCAGACTGCAGGAGTTGGTAAAAACCTTTAATTTCTTCATCTTTGGCATTAGTGGTTGATGTGTAAATTTGAATAATAGTTGTATTAATTGGTCTTCCTTATAGGCATACGGATATTATCCTATCACAGACAGCATTGTACTTCAGGATAGATCTTGAAATGTTCTTTTTGACGATGTGACTCCATTCCTCTTCAATTTGTCATTCCTGGCATAGTAGACCTTATGATTGTCTGATTCAAAACAGCCAGTACCAGTCCATTTCAACTCACTAATTTCTAAGCTATCGATTTTCAAGCACTCCATTTCATTTTTGACAACTTCCAATTTTCCTAGATTCTTACTTCATACATTTCACATTCCAATTACTAATGGATGTTTGCAGCTGTTTCTTGTCACTTGGAGTCGTGCCACATCAGTGAATGAAGTTCCCAAAAGCTTTATGCCATCCACATCATTAAAAAGTTGACACTACTTTGAGGAGGCAGCTCCTCCCCAGTCGTCTTTTGAGTGCCTTCCAACCTGAAGGGCTCATCTTCTGGCACTTTATCAGACAGTGTTCCACTGCTATTCATGAGGTTTACATTGGCCAATTTTTTCAGTAGATAACCAGGTTCTTCTTCCCAGTTTGTCTTAGTCTAGAAGCTCAGCTAAAAACTGTGCACCATGGGTGACCCTACTGGCATTTGAAATACTGGTGGCATAGCTTCCAGCATCACATAACATGCAAGCCACCAGTGTGACAGACTGACAGACAAGTGGTAGACAACATCTGAAACCTCATAAAAAGGCAGGCTACAGATGAAATAGCTACTCATCATGTTGTTCATGTTGTGTGCTGTTAAGGTTATTCTAACTCATAGTGACCCTATAGGACGGGACAGAACTTCCCACAAAAGTTCCCTAGGCTGAAATCTTTATGGAAGGTCCTTTCTCCCTCGGAGTCACTGATGGGCTCAACCTACCAACCTTTTGGTTAGCAGTTGAGCACTTGGTGCCACAATGTTAAGCTCTCAGCTGCTAATTGAAAGGTCAGGCGGTAGAACCCACCAGTCTCTCTGTGAGAGAAAAGACCTGGCAATCTTCTCCCAGAAAGACATCAGCTTAGGAAACCCTATGGGGCAGTTCTGTTCTGTCCTATTGGGTCACTTTGAGTCAGAATAGGCTCAATGGCACACAACAACAACACAAAAGAATTAAAATATTAAAAATGAAATGTAAAACCATAAACTTAAAAGGTGAAAATGTAGAATATCTCCATCACCTGAAGGTTAGAAAGAAATTTTTAAATAAAATTCCCAAAGCATAAACTAAAAGAGGGTTTATAATTGATTACTTAAAAATTAAAGTTTCAACTTAAGTTCATCTTGACACCATTTGAAATCACTGATAAATTCAATACATGAAAGATTAAGATAATATATATCTATGTCTAAACCAGTCATTATTTAGAATATTTAAGGAATTCCTGCAAAATAACAAGAAAAAAACAACTACCTCAGTAGAAAAATGGGTAAAGGATTAGAATAGGCATTTTGCAAAAGAAGAAACTCAAAAGATCAACAATTGGATGAAAAAATATTTTCAAAATTATTAACAAACAGAAAATCAAATTGAAATATCAAGGCAGTATCACTAGACCAGCAAAAATTATAAAGTTGGTGGGAGTGTAGACTGAAGTAGCCATTCTGGAAAATAATTTGGTAATCAGAATGATTATATAAGTGACTAGCAATTCCTCTTTGCACTTACATCCCACAGTAATTCTCAAACGAATCCTTAGGGGTAAGTGTATGAGGATGCTCACTGCAGCCTTTTTGTACAGCGGAAAACGTCAGGCAACCTGGTGTCCATAAATGAGCGAGGGATACAGAAAACATGGTGGGGGTATGCCATGGAATAACGTTCAGTAGCTAGAAGCACAACGTGGATGAATCTGACAAATATAACGCTTAGTGGAGGGGAAAAGAATGTAAGAAACAGAATGAACTATATAACTATCTGTTAAGGGTCCTTCCAAGAAAATGGAAACAGAGGGAATTTTCTAGAGAAAACTAGTTAAAGGTTTTAGAAGACCTAAAAGAGCAAACAGAGGCATCTTTGTCAACTCAGAAATCAACAACTGCTGCAGTTTCTCAACCTTTTTTTCCATTGTCGCTCCTTTGAGAAGACTTTTTAGACTTTTTTTTAACAATCACCCCCACTGTTATGGATCTGTGTATGCACTGCATGTGTTATCTGTACTTTCTGCATAAAAAAAGAATATACACCCCAGAACTATTTTTAACTGTGGAGGGTGACATTGCCCCCCTGAAAATGCATGCACTGAGAAAGTTGAAGTCGTGGTGGCACAACAGCTAAGCGCTCGTCTGCAAACCAAAAGGTTGGTGTTTCAAACCCACCCAGCTGCCCCAGGTAGAAAGACTGGCAATTTGCTCCTGTAAAGATTACAGCCTAGAAAACCCTGCGGAGAGGCTCTACTCTGTCACATGGAGTTGCTATGGGTTGAAAATGACTTGACTGCACCTAACAACAGAAGATTAAAGAGGAAAGGTGGTAATGGAGTATTACTGGAGTTGGGAGCCAGGGCCACCTGGAAGCACAGTGGAGGTGTAGCCACTGCCAAGCATCACGACCTGTGGCAAAGGCTGGGGTGAGGTGGGAAAATACCCTGACCTCTCTCTCCCTCCTCCACTTCAATCTCCCTCTGGTGCTCCCCCATTGATCAAACCCAATCTCAAGCCAGAGAAGTCTGAGAAATGTAGTTTTCATGGGTCAGCCCTTGTGTGTGATACAGAACAGAGCAAGAAAAATGCAAGGAATAAATCTGAGAAGAAACAAGCAAATGACGAGCACAGTAACCATTTACTTGCATTTTAAAAACGTACAGAAACAAAAGAACAATACACATGTTGCAAAAACATATATCTGCAAAAAAATGTATATTAAGTGCATTAAAATGGTTTCCCACGTGGGAAAGGAGAGTGGATTAGGAATGGAGAATAAAGATTAAAGGGAGTTCGAAAAAGAAGAGAAAGTTTACTTCTGGGAGGAATTTTCCTAAGAAGGTACTCCATAAAACAAGGAGATCAACAAAGAAAGAGGTGATGTAGGAACCAGGAAACAGTAGTCCAACCTAGCAGAGCAGCAATGAGCACTCCCAGGATGACAGCTGTGCAGCACACCTAGGGAGCAACCAGTCCAGCGTGAAGCAAAAGAGAGGGTTGTAGTGGGAGGACTCCAGAAAAAATAAAATGATCCCTCAATAGAATTGATGACATCATTAAAAATTGGGGGAAAAAATTGAAGTTATAATAAAAGAAAATAGTGCAAGAAAAATAGAAAGCCAATTAGAGCTCCAGGGAAACAACAAAAAGTGCTCGTTGAAGTGAGACCCTAAACACAAAACAAATCAAAATGCATGATTCTAAGCCATTAGTGCAGTGAAAGAAAGAATACATTTGCCCTTGACCTTAACTTTAAGAATAATCTGCACTGAGTGGTTTAGGCTTATAACACTGGATTCACAGAGAAGAAAGTATTATCATAGCACTCTGTGACCTGTCATTGACTAATGATCACATACTACATAAATGCTGCTTTTAGAAGCTAACTACGGAACAAGCACAGAAAACTTGAATGTTCTTAGAAGTTTGCATAAGGTTTACAAACCACCTTAACAAAGTAAACATAAAAGGTAGCTAGATTGGAAAAAAAAGCCTGGTGATCCACTTCCAAAAAACCAGCCATTGAAAACCCTATGTAACACAGCTTTACTCTGACACACACTGGGTCAGAGTCAACTCAGTGGCAACTGGCATATGTGTGTTTGCGTGTGTGTGTGTGTGTCTATACATATACTGTGATGGTTAATGTTATGTGTCAACTTAGCTAGGCCATGATTCTCAGTTATTATTTAGTTATCCTCTATTTTGTGATCTGATGCAATTATTCTCGAATTTGTGAACTCCCATACGTAATATAATGTAATCACCTTCATGATGTGACCTGATATGAAAAGCCACTCAGTTGTGAGGGGAGTTTCCTCAGGGGCGTGGCCTGTACCATATATAAACCCAAATCCACTGCCGCTGAGTCCAGTCCAACTCATAGCGACCCTATAGGACAGAATAGAACTGCCCCATAGAGTTTCCAAAGGCACCTGGAGGATTTGACCTGCCGACCTCTTGGTTAGCAGTTGTAGCACTTAACCACTATGCCACCAAGGTTTCCTGTACCGTATATGTATATATACACAGACACACACATACATATATAAACATTCTAGCAAAGCTCGTGTTGCTTGCTCTGGGTCCTGTTTCTGGTTCATCATTACCTGACCACCCGTCTTGCGACTTGAGCCAGCAGCTTGTCACCTAACCTGCTGACTTTGGGATTCACCAGCTCCGCAGCCCTTGAGCTGGTAGCCTGTTGTCTGACCAGCCAGTTCTGGGTTTGTCAGCCTCTGCAACCACATGAGTCAAGAGAAGCCTCTAGCCCAACCCTGACCCACAGACTTTGGAACTTGCCAGCCTCCATAACTGCATAAGCCATTTCCTGAGATGTCTTTCTCTCTATATACATATATATATACACACACATGCTTCACTAGTTTTGCTTCTCTAGAGAACCCAGCCAAAATATATACATACAAGGCAAATGCTTTCATTTTTAATGCATTCAGACATTTTTTTTTTAGTGCTGTTTAATCAAAAACAATAAGTAATTTTTAGAGAATTGAAAAAAAATAGCTGAAAGCTAATAGAAGATGGACTGAGGGACGCTAGGAGGAAATTTGGAGGAAAGGACATGGGAAAGGTACTCATAAAGTGATGAGTCAAGATACCCTAACAAATTTTGCTGAACAGGAGCTAGGGGTTCAAGTATGTTATTAAAAGTTGTAAAGCTGGGAGCCAAGATGGCGGACTAGGCAGACGCTACCTCCAATCCCTCTTACAACAAAGACACGGAAAAACAAGTGAATCGATCACATACATAACAATCTACGAACCCTGAACAACAAACACAGATTTAGAGACGGAGAACGAACTAATACGGGGAAGCAGCGATTGTTTCCAGAGCCTGGAGCCAGCGTACCAGTCAGGTACGGCATGAGCACAGAGAGCTGCTCCACCCCCCTGAACTAACCCCGGGAGGGGACCAGCCGGTTCCGCGGTGGCGTGGGACGCAGCCGGTAGGAGAAGTCCCCCGGAGGCAGCGACTGGTCTTGGAGCAGGAAGAGCAGCGTCCCAGCCGGGGAACCGTCCCGCTGGGATTTGGACTGGACGCAGCGGATTTTCTGGAAAAACTAGTTTCCCAGGGATGGCTCGGAGACAACAATCCATATCAAACCACTTAAAGAAGCAGACCATGATAGCTTCTCCAACCCCTCAAACAAAAGAATCAAAATCTTTCCCAAATGAAGATACAATCCTCGAATTATCAGATACAGAATACAAAAAACTAATTTACAGAAGGCTTAAAGATATCACAAATGAAATTAGGATAACTGCAGAAAAAGCCAAGGAACACACTGATAAAACTGTTGAAGAACTCAAAAAGATTATTCAAGAACATAGTGGAAAAATTAAATAAGTTGCAAGAATCCATAGAGAGACAACATGTAGAAATCCAAAAGATTAACAATAAAATTACAGAATTAGACAACGCAATAGAAAGTCAGAGGAGCAGACTCGAGCAATTAGAATGCAGACTGGGACATCTGGAGGACCAGGGAATCAACACCAACATAGCTGAAAAAAAATCAGATAAAAGAATTAAAAAAAATGAAGAAACCCTAAGAATCATGTGGGACTCTATCAAGAAGGATAACCTGCGGGTGATTGGAGTCCCAGAACAGGGAGGGGGGACAGAAAACACAGAGAAAATAGTTGAAGAACTCCTGACACAAAACTTCCCTGACATCATGAAAGACGAAAGGATATCTATCCAAGATGCTCATCGAACCCCATTTAAGATTGATCCAAAAAGAAAAACACCAAGACATATTGTCATCAAACTCACCAAAACCAAAGATAAGGAGAAAATTTTAAAAGCAGCCAGGGAGAAAAGAAAGGTTTCCTTCAAGGGAGAATCAATAAGAATAAGTTCAGACTACTCAGCAGAAACCATGCAGGCAAGAAGGGAATGGGACGACATATACAGAACCCTGAAGGAGAAAAACTGCCAGCCAAAGATCATATATCCAGCCAAACTCTCTCTGAAATATGAAGGCGAAATTAAGATATTTACAGACAAACACAAGTTTAGAGAATTTGCAAAAACCAAACCAAAGCTACAAGAAATACTAAAGGATATTGTTTGGTCAGAGAACCAATAATATCAGATATCAGCACAACACAAGGTCACAAAACAGAACGTCCTGATATCAACTCAAATAGGGAAATCACAAAAACAAACAAACTAAGATTAATTAAAAAAAAATATACACATAACAGGGAATCATGGAAGTCAATAGGTAAAAGATCACAATAATCAAGAAGAGGGACTAAATACAGGAGGCATTGAACTGCCATATGGAGAGTGATACAAGGCGATATAGAACAATACAAGTTAGGTTTTTACTTAGAAAAATAGGGGTAAATAATAAGGTAACCACAAAAAGGTATAACAACTCTATAACTCAAGATAAAAGCCAAGAAAAACGTAACGACTCAACTAACATAAAGTCAAACACTATGAAAATGAGGATCTCACAATTTACTAAGAAAAACGCCTCAGCACAAAAAAGTATGTGGAAAAATGAAATTGTCAACAACACACTTAAAAAGGCATCAAAATGACAGCACTAAAAACTTATTTATCTATAATTACCCTGAATGTAAATGGACTAAATGCACCAATAAAGAGACAGAGAGTCACAGACTGGATAAAGAAACACGATCCATCTATATGCTGCCTACAAGAGACACACCTTAGACTTAGAGACACAAACAAACTAAAACTCAAAGGATGGAAAAAAGTATATCAAGCAAACAATAAGCAAAAAAGAAGAGGAGTAGCAATATTAATTTCTGACAAAATAGACTTTAGACTTAAATCCACCACAAAGGATAAAGAAGGACACTACATAATGAAAAAAGGGACAATTGATCAGGAAGACATAACCATATTAAATATATACGCACCCAATGACAGGGCTGCAAGATACATAAATCAAATTTTAACAGAATTGAAAAGTGAGATAGATACCTCCACAATTATAGTAGGAGACTTCAACACACCACTTTCGGAGAAGGACAGGACATCCAGTAAGAAGCTCAATAGAGACACGGAAGATCTAATCACAACAATCAACCAACTTGACCTCATTGACTTATACAGAACTCTCCACCCAACTGCTGCAAAGTATACTTTTTTTTCTAGCGCACATGGAACATTCTCTAGAATAGACCACATATTAGGTCATAAAACAAACCTTTGCAGAGTCCAAAACATCGAAATATTACAAAGCATCTTCTCAGACCACAAGGCAATAAAACTAGAGATCAATAACAGAAAAACTAGGGAAAAGAAATCAAATACTTGGAAAATGAACAATACCCTCCTGAAAAAAGACTGGGTTATAGAAGACATCAAGGAGGGAATAAGGAAATTCTTAGAAAGCAACGAGAATGAAAATACTTCCTATCAAAACCTCTGGGACACAGCAAAAACAGTGCTCAGAGGCCAATTTATATCGATAAATGCACACATACAAAAAGAAGAAAGAGCCAAAATCAGAGAACTGTCCCCACAACTTGAACAAATAGAAACTGAGCAACAAAAGAATCCATCAGGCTCCAGAAGAAAACAAATAATAAAAATTAGAGCTGAACTAAATGAATTAGAGAACAGAAAAACAATTGAAAGAATTAACAAAGCCAAAAGCTGGTTCTTCGAAAAAATTAAGAAAATTGATAAACCATTGGCTAGACTGACTAAAGAAATACAGGAAAGGAAACAAATAACCCGAATAAGAAACGAGAAGGACCACATCACAACAGAACCAAATGAAATTAAAAGAATCATTTCAGATTATTATGAAAAATTGTACTCTAACAAATTTGAAAACCTAGAAGAAATGGATGAATTCCTGGAAAAACACTACCTACCTAAACTAACACATTCAGAAGTAGAACAACTAAATAGACCCATAACAAAAAAAGAGATTGAAACGGTAATCAAAAAACTCCCAACAAAAAAAAGCCCTGGCCCGGACGGCTTCACTGCAGAGTTCTACCAAACTTTCAGAGAAGAGTTAACACCACTACTTCTGAAGGTATTCCAAAGCACAGAAAATGATGGAATACTACCCAACTCATTCTATGAAGCCACCATCTCCCTGATACCAAAACCAGGTAAAGACATTACAAAAAAAGAAAATTATAGACCTATATCCCTCATGAACATTGATGCAAAAATCCTCAACAAAATTCTAGCCAATAGAATCCAACAACACATCAAAAAAATAATTCACCCTGATCAAGTGGGATTTATACCAGGTATGCAAGGCTGGTTTAATATCAGAAAAACCATTAATGTAATCCATCACATAAATAAAACAAAAGACAAAAACCACATGATCTTATCAATTGATGCAGAAAAGGCATTTGACAAAGTCCAACACCCATTTATGATAAAAACTCTTACCAAAATAGGAATTGAAGGAAAATTCCTCAACATAATAAAGGGCATCTATGCAAAGCCAACAGCCAACATCACTGTAAATGGAGAGAATTTGAAAGCATTTCCCTTGAGAACGGGAACCAGACAAGGATGCCCTTTATCACCGCTCTTATTCAACATCGTGCTGGAAGTCCTAGCCAGGGCAATTAGGCTAGACAAAGAAATAAAAGGTATCCGGATTGGCAAGGAAGAAGTAAAGTTATCACTATTTGCAGATGACATGATTATATACACAGAAAACCCTAAGGAATCCTCCAGAAAACTACTGAAACTAATAGAAGAGTTTGGCAGAGTCTCAGGTTATAAGATAAACATACAAAAATCACTTGGATTCCTCTACATCAACAAAAAGAACACCGAAGAGGAAATAATCAAATCAATACCATTCACAGTAGCCCCCAGGAAGATAAGATACTTAGGAATAAATCTTACCAAGGATGTAAAAGACCTATACAAAGAAAACTACAAAGCTCTACTACAAGAAATTCAAAAGGACATACTTAAGTGGAAAAACATACCCTGCTCATGGATAGGAAGACTTAACATAGTAAAAATGTCTATTCTACCAAAAGCCGTCTATACATTTAACGCACTTCCGATCCAAATTCCAATGTCATATTTTAAGGGGATAGAGAAACAAATCACCAATTTCATATGGAAGGGAAAGAAGCCCCAGATAAGCAAAGCACTACTGAAAAAGAAGAAGAAAGTGGGAGGCCTCACTTTACCTGACTTCGGAACCTATTATACAGCCACAGTAGTCAAAACAGCCTGGTACTGGTACAACAACAGGCACATAGACCAAAGGAACAGAATTGAGAACCCAGACATAGATCCATCCACATATGAGCAGCTGATATTTGACAAAGGACCAGTGTTAATTAATTGGGGAAAAGATAGCCTTTCTAACAAATGGTGCTGGCATAACTGGATATCCATTTGCAAAAAAATGAAACAGGACCCATACCTCACACCATGCACAAAAACTAACTCCAAGTGGATCAAAGACCTAAACATAAAGACTAAAACGATAAAGATCATGGAAGAAAAAATTGGGACAACCCTAGGAGCCCTAATACAAGGTATAAACAGAATACAAAACATTACCAAAAATGATGAAGAGAAACCAGATAACTGGGAGCTCCTAAAAATCAAACACCTATGCTCATCTAAAGACTTCTCCAAAAGAGTAAAAAGACCACCTACAGATTGGGAAAGAATTTTCAGCTATGACATCTCCGACCAGCGCCTGATCTCTAAAATCTACATGATTCTGTCAAAACTCAACCACAAAAAGACAAACAACCCAATCAAGAAATGGGCAAAGGATATGAACACACATTTCACTAAACAAGATATTCAGGCAGCCAACAGATACATGAGAAAATGCTCTCGATCATTAGCCATTAGAGAAATGCAAATTAAAACTACGATGAGATTTCATCTCACACCAGCAAGGCTGGCATTAATCCAAAAAACACAAAATAATAAATGTTGGAGAGGCTGCGGAGAGATTGGAACTCTCATACACTGCTGGTGGGAATGTAAAATGGTACAACCACTTTGGAAATCTATCTGGCGTTATCTTAAACAGTTAGAAATAGAACTACCATACAACCCAGAAATCCCACTCCTGGGAATATACCCTAGAGATACAAGAGCCTTCATACAAACAGATATATGCACACCCATGTTTATTGAAGCTCTGTTTACAATTGCAAAAAGTTGGAAGCAACCAACGTGTCCATCAACGGATGAATGGGTAAATAAATTGTGGTATATTCACACAATGGAATACTACGCATCGATAAAGAACAGTGACGAATCTCTGAAACATTTCATAACATGGAGGAACCTGGAAGGCATTATGCTGAGCGAAATTAGTCAGAGGCAAAAGGACAAATATTGTATAAGACCACTAATATAAAATCTTGAGAAATAGTAAATCTGAGAAGAACACATACTTTTGTGGTTACGAGGGAGGGAGGGAGGGAGGGAGAGGGTTTTTTATTGATTAATCAGTAGATAAGAACTGCTTTAGGTGAAGGGAAAGACAACACTCAATACATGGAAGGTCAGCTCAATTGGACTGGACCAAAAGCAAAGAAGTTTCCGGGATAAAATGAATGCTTCAAAGGTCAGCAGAGCAAGCGCGGGGGTCTGGGGAACATGGTTTGCAGGGACTTCTAAGTCAATTGGCAAAATAATTCTATTATGAAATCATTCTGCATCCCACTTTGAAATGTGGCGTCTGGGGTCTTAAATGCTAACAAGCGGCCATCTAAGATGCAGCACTTGGTCTCAACCCATCTGGAGCAAAGGAAAATGAAGAACACCAAGATCACACAACAACTAAGAGCCCAAGAGACAGAAAGGGCCACATGAACCAGAGACCTACATCATCCTGAGACCAGAAGAACTAGTTGGTGCCCGGCCACAATCGATGACTGCCCTGACAGGGAGCACAGCAGAGGACCCCTGAGGGAGCAGGAGATCAGTGGGATACAGACCCCAAATTCTCATAAAAAGACCAAACTTCATGGTCTGACTGAGACTAGAGGAATCCCGGCGGCCATGCTCCCCCGACCTTCTGTTGGCACAGGACAGGAACCATCCCCGAAGACAACTCATCAGACATGAAAGGGACTGGTCAGCGGGTGGGAGAGAGATGCTGATGAAGAGTGAGCTAATTATATCAGGTGGACACTTGAGATTGTGTTGGCAACTCTTGTCTGGAGGGGGGATGGGAGGATAGAGAGAGAGGGAAGCCGGCAAAATTGTCAAGAAAGGAGAGACTGAAAGGGCTGACTCAAGAGGGGGAGAGCAAGTGGGAGTAGGGAGTGAGATGTATGTAAACTTATATGTGACAGACTGATTGGATTTGTAAACGTTCACTTGAAGCTTAATAAAAATTATAAAAAAAAAAAGTTGTAAAGCTAAGTAGTAGAAGAAATAAAAATAATCACAAAGACATCACACATTAAGAGTAGAAAACGGGGAGGAAAGGACAAAAAAAAGGTGAATTAAATCCTCATCATTTACCTTGGGCACCAGTAGATACTACCGAAGATTGATTAAAAAAATAAATAAATAAAAACAAAACTATTTTATCTAGAACATGAAGTAACCACAAGAAGGAGGAAGAAAAGGAGAGAAAGAGGAGGAGAATGAGGAAGGGGAAGAAGGGAAGGAGGGAGAGGAGAGGAGGATGAGAAGAAAGAGGAAGAAGTTCAAGTTCAAAGTGCTTACCTGTGGGGAGTGGAACCTTTTCTGGGTGGTAAGGAGTAGGACTGGAGACTTGTTTTCATGATAAAATAATTTATTCTAGATCGGTTTTTACCACGTACACATGATACTTTTGCAAAATAATAAAAATTTAAAAGGACTTCAGTGCAATTCAGCTTTGTTCAATCAGCATTTATTGAGTCTAACCTCATGACGAAGAAGAATAAAATTTCTCTTGCAGCAAGACATCCCAATGCCTCATGCTGGCTTAAAACACCCTCCATGATCTAACCCTGGAAACTTGTTCAACATTACTTCTCTACTCAGAGCCTCTTCCGCAGACATTCGAAGCACTTATAAGTCACCAAACCTGAGATGTTGCTTCCTGCCTGCCCCCCCTTTGTACAGACTGCTCCCTCTGCCTTGAATGGCCTCTTGCGTTGTCTTCCAGGCCACTCTATGGCCCCAAGTAGTGTTTCCCCCTCTTCACAGGGCCCTTCCCAGAGAGGCATGATCCCACCCCTGCAGCCCATCTGCTATAGGACTTACTACATGGCCTGTAATTGTTTACTTTACATGTGTCTCCTCTTCTAAACATTGAACTTTTATTCATCTTTGTATCCAAAGCAACAATTATAGTGCCTAACACATATTACACACTCAGTAAATGCTTATTTAGTGAGCAGTTCCATGAATGAATGAATAATGAATAAAGGAAAACAATGAAATGTTTTGATTAAATTAATTCTATGGTATTTTATATAGTATATATGTATTTATGTGCATATATATATTTATATATGTATGTTCATATAAATACATATATATATGAACTTCGAACAACCATCTGTCAGTTTGTTGTACTGTAGTGGCTTAGGTGTTGCTATGATACTGGAAGCTATGCCACCAGTATCTCAATTACCAGCAGGGTCACCCATGATCACAGGTTTCAGCAGAGTTTCCAAACTAAGACAGACTAGGAAGAAAGACCTGGAGATCTACTTCCAAAAATTAGCTGGTTAAAACTCTGTGGATCACACAATATTGTCTGAGACTTTGGACACATTATCAGGAGGGATCGATTACTGGAAAAGGACATCATGTTTGGTAATGTTGGAGGGCCAGTGAAGGTGAAGGAAACCCTCAGTGGATGGATTGACACATGGCTGCAACAATGGACTCAAACATACCAATGTTCATGAAGATGGTGCAGGAACAGGAAACGTTTCATTCTGTCATGTACGGGATTTCTGTGAGTCAGAGTCAAACCAACAGCAACTAACAACAGCAACAATACATGAATTTACCCCTCAAATAAAAATTTTATGGGGTGCATTTATTTATTATGTTCATGCATATTTATTTATAGCTCTCCTGTTTCCAAAAGAAGGATTTGAGATAGGCCAAATTATACAAATAATCCTTGTGTTCATAGTCATTTAAAAAAAAAAAAAATGTGTTTTTATTAATTGGATATTTTCAGGTTAAAATCTTCCTCATCATCCTTATCAATAAAGCCCCACATTTGGGGCATTTTGACTTGCTACAGAAGCAAATAGAATAATAATAATAATAATTTTTATGTCTGAAATGATGGAGTTTATTTTTGTGACCGTTCATGACAAAGGTCTAAATGGAGGTCAGAGCATTGGGAAGCTCAACAACTGCCCTCTGGCTGGGCAAGGGACGCTGCCTTCGTTTCTGGCCTCTCACTCTCTCTGAGTGGCACATCTTTTTCACACACTGAGCTGCTGGAATGATGGCTTCAGGAGGGGGATGGGGACCAGATGTCATGCATTGACTCTGGATAATGAGATTTCATATTCTGTCAAAATCCTGAATAGGACAGGAAAGGCCTCATTAGTGGTTTCATGACTGAACAGGTGTAGAGGTCCCATGCGCCCAGCAGGTAGAGAGAGGCCATTTCAATTCCATGTGTGGATGTATCAAGGAAATTGGAAAGAGGAAAATACAACGCTCTACCACAACTGCTACCTCAGGAAAATTGTAGCTTTTAGGAGCCAAGACAATATTAATTCAGACCAGTGGTATAGACCTAAACCAGGGGCCAAGAAAATGGCTGAAGGCAGGAGACAAGTAATATTCAGTCCTAATGACACCATGCAAAGGAGGTCACCTCCTTATTTCTTCAGTTCCATATGGCATGTCATAAAATTTTAGTGCTCTTCAGCCAACAAAGTAATAACCCCCTTTAGGCCACTGCTCAGAAAATGGGACTGCAGGGTAGAATGAAATCCTTTCTCCAAAACAAATGGCAGAAATCACTTTAGAAGATGGCTACATTGAAAGCAGTGTGTGAATAAAACGTTCCAGAGTGTAGATAAGCCTGGATGGCGATTTGGCAGCTGTCTCCTGGACACGGGTCCTTCACCAGAGGTAACAAGAAACTGGCCCCACTGCCTGTCTGCTGAAAGACACTCACACCATAGTAAGGGCCAGGTGATATAGAGGCTTAATCCCAAATAAGGCTGCTATTTGGTGGGCCTATAGTACTGGCCACCACCCCTCTGTCAGTTTGTCATAACATGGAGGTTTGTGTGTTACTGTGATGCTGGAAGCTCTGTCACCAATATTTCAAAAACCAGTAGGGTCACGCAGGGTAGACAGGTTTCAGTGGAGCTTCCATACAAACACAGACAAGGAAAAGAGGCCTAGCAATCTACTTCCAAAAATCAGTCAGTGGAACCCTATGGATCACAACAGAGTATTTTCTGATAGAGGACCAGGTAAGCATTTCGTTCTGTTGCACATGAGGTCAACATGAGTCGGAGCCAACTAACAAGAACAACATGGTATGTAAGGTGTTGACAAATAGCTCAGTATGTTTAAATGGAGGACATACTTACCTGAGGAGTCTTCTGAGGCCTTCAAAATTTGGCACGTACTTAAGATCTTCCTACCCAAATGCCCAAGGTCTTTCTAAAGTGGCCATATACCCTAGAATAGCAATCTCAGTATTAGATTCACTGGTTGAATCCTCTTCTGTCAACTTCATTGAACTCAACTCCACAGTAAAATCTCAATCCTTTAGAATAATTTGAGGGCACGTCAACTGCAATTATAAAATGTATATTTTTAAAAATTAGTTTGTGTTGTTGCCTATTGGTTAAGATTTGGCAGTCTTGCCCTACAAACAGAGTCTGGTTTCTCCAACCTTTTAAAGAAAGCGGTCATATATTTATTAAGAAACCACCATGTGCCAGGTACGGTGCTAGGCACTTGAAATGAGTTGTGTCCTTCATTCTCACACCAACATTATAAACTGCCAAAGCTTTGAGAGGCCAAGTCATGTGAACTAGATCACAAGCTAGTGTGTGGTGAAGGTACAATGAAAATGCCAGTCTCTCTGGTGCCAAAACCCAGGCCCTTTTCATTGCATCATGCTGCTTCCTGTGGGCACAGAGAAATGGCTCAAAAAAAATGTTGAATAAAGGTCAAAATTGTCAAGTAAAGCTTTCATCAAACGTGTTTCAAAAAATGGCTACGGGCCATTTATAACAATTATTAGCACACTGTTGCAACGTTAGGAGCCTTGGTGGCACAGTGGTTAAGCACTCAGCTGCTAACCAAAAGGTTGGTGGTTCAAACCCACCAGCCATTCATGGCAAAAAGATGTGGCAGTTTGCTTCCATAAAGATTACAATCTAAGAAACTCTATAGGGCAGTTCTACTCTGTCCTATATGGTCGCTATGAGTCGGAATTGGCTCTATGGCAACAGGTTTTTTTTTTTTTGGTTGTCTTTTTAAGGGACACAACTCAACCCACAATAACAAACTACCTGAATTCCACTCCCCACTTAAAAACTGTACGACCCTGGACAATTATTAAGCTTCTCCAAATCACAATTTTGTTTATGAAATGCACCTTGAAGATTAAATTACTTACCCTCTATAACATTCTCATGATTTAAGAAATTTACTGCACATCACACCCCAGGAAAACTGATACATGAGAATTTCCAGGACCTGACCGTCAGTACAGATACACTCTCCACAAAAGCCATAATATTACATATTATAGTAGCAATATTAATAATATTGACTTTAAGAATAATAATCTACAGAATTTTCAAGATCTTATTTTACATGCATGAAAAAAATCTAGTTTTTCTTTTGCTTAGGTAAACTTTTGGTGAAGAATAGCAAAGAGAATAAGAAAAAATATACCATATTTGTGAGGTGGCACAAACCTATTAGGTATTAACAAAGGAGAATCAAAGCAGTAGAGAATATTTCTCTGAACTAGTTAGATTAATAGGGGCCTTTCCCTGAGACCTACTTGGTGCAA
The DNA here is from genome assembly GCF_024166365.1 of Elephas maximus indicus. Taxonomy (NCBI): domain Eukaryota; kingdom Metazoa; phylum Chordata; class Mammalia; order Proboscidea; family Elephantidae; genus Elephas; species Elephas maximus. The sequence goes on from NC_064821.1 coordinate 145,526,332, forward strand.
ATGGTTAACACGCTCAGCTGCTAACTGAAAGTTTGGTGATTTCAGTTCACCCAGAGGTACCTCAGAAAAACACCTAGTGACCTACTTACCAAAAATCAGCCATTGAAAACCTTCTGGAGCAAAGTTCTCCTCTGACACACGTGGCGTCAACACGAAGTGGAATTGATTCAATGGCAACTTGTACCAGTTGCCTGAGATAAAAGATTTTTTTTCGTGAGAACAATTAGCCACCCAAACAAACAAATAAACAAAATCACAACACAGTACAGAATAAGCAAAACGGGCTAATTCTGTGAAATCCCATAAGGAAATTGAGCACAGCATATTAGATTAGGTGCATAAATATATTATTCAGTAGTTAGGGGTTTTCTCATTGCTTTGTAGACCTCCATATGGCATTCCTCATTTACGTATTAATATGTAATATGATTTAAATGCCCCAAATTAGTCATATTTTGTGAAAACAGAAGGTAATTTCACAATCATGTTGTCTCAGAGAGGAGCTGTCTAGTTATGTGACTGAAGCAACCAAACCTTCTGACCGGTATTTGCAGTCCTTTTGCCATTACTTACCTGGTCAAGCCAGACCAAGGCGAGGCAAATTTCCTAGGAAATTATTTTAAAACCTCACTAAAGAATGCCTCCAATGCTATTTCCTCTCAATATACCCAAAATAAAGGCATCGACCACAACCTAGAGTCTGGCACAGAGTAGCAAGCACATAAAAGAATAAAAATAATGGATGCCCTGGTTCCCCAAATACCAACAAGTGAATGACTCAGTTTTGCACAACGGAGTATATTGCAGAAGAAAGTGGTCTTCTCACATTTCAGAAATGACCTAGCTGATCACCTGACTCTTCTTGCCACCGAAAATAAGGGCAGGCGCACACAAAGAAGAAAAAAAAATTTGAAGTGAATGAATAATGTCATTGAATGAGTCAAAACAATGGTGGTTATGACTAAGTTTTATTTTACTAAGTATCACAAATAAATTTTCAATTCAAACCAAAAAATAAGTATTTAGTTACTGTTTTATTACAAATACCCGCGCTACAAGAGGTCAGCCCAAGAAACCATGAGGAAGATTTTCACCGGCTCTCAGTTCCCCAGAGGCACACTTTGAGAACAATCTCAGGCTGGCATACTTTTCTGGCTGTTTTTCAATGAGTTTACAAGATTAGTTTTATTATTTGCTGACAATTTTTTTCTAACCACCTGATTGGCACCTCTAATAATCTTTTCTGGGAACAATCAAATTTTGTAATTTTTTTAATATAAAATGATTTAATTTCAAAGGTTTTGACCAAATTAAACAGAATCCTAATTAACTAGTAATCAAATTGTACAGCAGGCTATGTTTAAGTTACAGTATGGAATTTTAGTAATTCTTTGTAGTAATCACCACCTCTAGGGACACAATGTGCCCCTTTGTGATTATTTATCGCTCTCAAAACAGGGTCAATAGTTACTGAAAAGAAACTGAGGCACCAGGCTGAGTTAAAAAAAAAAAAAAAGGCCATTGAGTGGATTCCGACTCATAGTGATTGCCATTGAGTCGATTCCGACTCATAGTGACCCTATAGGACAGAGTAAAACTGCCCCATAGGGTTTCCAAAGAGCAACTGGTAGATTCAAACTGCCGACCTTTTGGTTAGCAGCCAATCTCTTAACCGCTATGCCACCAGGGCTCCAGTAAAGGATGTGATAAATGAGGTCAAAACCAGTTGTCTTTGTGCCCGCTCCAACTCATTACAACCTCATGTGTGTCAGAGTAGAATTGTGTTCCATAGGATTTCAATGGCTGATTTTTCAGAAGAAGATCTCTGGGCCTTTCTTCTGAGGTGCCTCTGGGTGGACTCGAAACCCCAACCTTTCAGTTAGCAGCTGAGCAAGTGAGCCATTTGCACCACCCAGGGACTCCAAGTGAAGCCAAAGACGGCAAAATTTTATAGAAAAAATAAATTATGACTTATGATGCTAAGAAATAGAGCTATCCAACTACCCCTGAGCCTGCCCTGGCTTCCTTACTTACACAAAACACTGAAAAGTAACACTTGTTTTTCTCAATCAGAAGTTAAAATTACTTTGAGTCAATTCTCATCCCTTTGTAAATTCAACCCATGTAATTCAATTCAGTTGTGTTAAATATCATGCATTTGCATGGCACTACCAAAAAAAAAAAAAAACAATGCTCCTTGAGCATTGATTCATTAAAAAATTGTCCCAGGGCACACTTGCCAGTTCTCTCTCTCCTACAGTCCCCTCTTACTAGGCTCTATTTCATTAAGACCTTGCTGTGACATAGTTGCCGTCACCCATACCTCACTGTTCAGATTTATGCCATCTCTAGGCTTAAAATGAAGGTTAAACTTTTGAAAGTGTTGATGGAAATTTATGAGGAAATACCTAGTTTCTCAGCACAGAAAAAAAAAAAATGTTGTACTTCATAGAAATCTGTACAAATCAAATCAAGTCATTCCAGTGACCCTGATCTTCCTCAGACCCTGCCACATTAGCAGCAGCCATCACACGAGTTTTGATAAATTCAATCCCACAGCTAATTTCTCACCAGAACGGCTACCAATTAAAATCTGTGTTCTTAACAATAAGAGTCAGAACTAAACCTAACTTTGGCATGCTTTATGTGGTATGACGACACCAGCCCTCCCACGCTGACAGAACTCAACACCCCAGTACCCCAACTTTTCACTCTCTGGGATTAAGGGAGAACTTTCAAAAGCATCCTGAGGGAAACTTTAAGACGCCTCTAACATGCTTCCAAAGTTTGCCCAGAGTTGACACCGCTTATGAGACTATATTGCAGGTGACAGCTGCCCACCTCAATGGCAGTTCCACTCCTGTCATTAAAAAAAAAAAAAAGACACACATCTTGTTTTGTTCAGAGCAAGCAAAATAAAACATTAAATGGCCCTTTAACCTTCTGCTCATGGTAGAAAACACAGAAAAATAACAAAACCTCAAATTCTGAGACACGCAGCTGTAAACCTTCTTGCTATTCTCATCGGTGCAAAACGACAAACCGTGAAAACTTAGAAATGAGCAACACTTCACAAAAGCATATTGATTTTCAATAAAGCCATTTACACATTTTTGCTTGGACTACAAGTTGCCTGCTGTTTTCCCAAAGCTGCTGTCACTGGATTAAAAAGTGTGGACAATGTCCTCCTTCACTACATAAAGTTGTCTTTGGAAATGCTCTTGATGAGAAAAATGTTCCAACCTTGGTCAGAGAGGAAAAGGAAATAAAAATGGACAAAATGACATTTGATATTTTTCCCTGACTGGCTTAATTACTTGGAAAGGAGAAAAGAATACACAGTCCACCAGAACAAAAAAGCATTTGTTTGAAATATAGCATAGCTCATATTGGCTTTGCACCAGCGAGCCTTCCAATAGACGGAACAGGAAATTAAGAAGAGGCTGCCTTGGGAAAGTATTTTACATCCTAGGTGAATGGTGATTTTTTTTTGTTTTATTGTAGTTCTCCAGAGTAACACCTCAGTGTCCGTTGAAAAACAAGAGCTATTTTATGAAGAAATTAAAGTGGAGAAAAAATTGATATGATTTATTCTGTTGCTGGCCAATCTTCTGTTTTACTATGGCTTTAACGTCATAAACCACTGACAATCCAATATTAAAATAATAATAATAATGACTGGGCAGGAGGAAAATATGGCAATAAAAAATTGGAAGGAAGAAAGAAGAAACTTTCTGTGACATGATGTTGATCTGCTGGTTTACACATTGCTGCTGACCCAGTGGTTGAATGTCTTGGGTCCATTGTTTCCCTCCCCTTGTATGAGGCAGTACTTCAGATGGATGACTGAAGCTATAAGGATGGACCAGTATAATTATAAGCCCATCATGGCAAACCCATCACTCTTGATAGTAATTGATTAAAAAACCAAAGCCAGTCCATCATCTGATGAATGGATAAATAAAATGTGGCATATACATGCAATGGAATATTATTCAGCAATAAAAGGGAATGAGCTACTGATCCACGCTACAATATAGATTAACATTAAAAATACTATGCTAAGAGAAGTAAGCCAGTCACAAAGCACCACATATTTTACTATTCTATTTATATGAAATGTCTAGAATAGGCAAATCCATAGAGATCAGTGGTTGCCTAGGCTGGGGATGAGGGCAGTGGTGATTCAGTGGTAGAATTCTCCCCTTCCATGTGGAAGACCTGGGTTTGATTTCTAGGCAATGCACCTCAAGCACAGCCACCATTTATCTGTCAGTAGAGGCTTAAATGTTGTTATGATGCTGAACAGGTTTCAAAGGAGCTCCTAGACTAAGACAGACTAGGAAGAAAAGCCTGGCAATCTACTTCTGCAAATCAGCCAATGAAAACCCCATGGATCACACTGACCTGTGTGCATGGGGTCACCATGAGTCAGGGCCAACTCAAAGGCAGCTAACAACAACAACAGGGTTGGGGATGGGCTGGGGGATGGGAGATTGAGAGATGACAGCTAAGGAGTGTGGTGTTTCCTTTGGAAGTAATGAAAACTTTCTAAAATTGATTGTGGTGACTGTGATGGTTAAGGTTATGTGTCAGCTTGGCTAGGCCATGATTCTCAGTGGTTTGGCAGATACTATGTAATCATCCTCCATTTTGCCATCTGATGTGAGCAGCCAATCAGTTGAAAGGGCATTTCCTTGGGGGCGTGGCCTGCATCCAATATATACAGATGTTCTGGCAAAGCTTGCCCTCTCTGGATCCTGTATCCAATTTGTCATCCTCTGATATCCGGTTCTTGGAACGTGAGCCAGCAGCCTGTCATCTGACCTGCAAATTCTGGGTTCATCAGTCCCTGAGACCATGTGATTTAGGAGAAGCCTCCAGCTGATGTCTGACCCATGAATTTGGGACTTGCCAGCCTCCAAAACTGTGAGCTATCTCCTTGAAATAAATCTCTTCTTTCTCTCTCTGTCCACACCCACACATAACACACACACACACACACACACACACATATACATTTCACTGGTTTTGTTCCTCTAGAGAACCCAGCCTAAGACAGTGACATATGCACAGTTTTGTGAACATACAAAAAATCATTGAAGTGTACACTTTAAATGGGTAAACTGTATGGTATGTGAATCATAACCCAATAAAGCTGTTAAAAAAAAAAAAAAAGTGGCCGAAACCAAAGCCAACAGGCCAAAAAATACCCTTGACCATGGTTCATTTATTCAATCAACAAATGCCTAAGTAACTTCTAATCGAGTGCTATTCTAGGCACTGGGGATAGAAAAGGAAACAGACAGAAGTCCTTGCCCTCATGAAGATTAGAGATAATAAGGAAACAAACAAAAGTTAAATGAAATGCATAACTAGTTAGATGATGGTCAGAGCCCTACGGAGACACAAAGCTGTGAAGCTGGGGTTGTGGTTTTAAACAGAGTGATCAGGGAAGGCCTTTCTGAGAAGATGGCATTTGAATAAAGTCCTGAAGGAGTTGTTGGTTCAGAGATGGACATGTCACTTAGCTTGGTTCAATAGGACTAGAAGAAAAGGAAGTGCTTGCGGGAGGGGATTTTCTTTCTCTCTCTCTCTCCCTCCTCATCATTTCTCTCTCTCTCTGTCTCCCTCCTCATTATTTCTCTCTCTTTCTCTATCTCTTCCTCCCTCCCTCCTTTCCCTTTCTCCCTATCCCCTTTTTTTCTCTCTCTCCCTCCCAATCCCCTTTTTCTCCTTTCCCTTTCTCCCTCTCCCCTCTCCTCCCTATCTTCTCTCTCTCTCACACACACACACATACACACACACGTTAGATGCAAAAGAGGAAGAGAAGATGCATGTGGCCCCAAAATACACCTGCTACAACCACAAGAAAATCCAGCACAAAACAACAGAGAAGCAATACAAAAAGAACCTGGATTTTTATGACCTCATTGATTAATAACACTGAAAACTCCCCTGCCTCTCCATTTCCAGGTGTATAAGTTTTCTTATTATTTAGATTACATTAAATGTGCACACATACCTTCCATGTGACAGACAGTGAGATTCCTTTCCGAGAGATTGCTCACCTTCTTTCTCATCATGCTCAGTGGAGAAATTACTGTAGGGCTGAAAGTAAGGAAACCCTGGTGGTATAGCAGTTAAAAGCTATGGCTGATAATCAAAAGGTTGGCAGTTAGAATCCATCAGCTGCTCCTTGGAAACCATATGGGGCAGTTCTACTCTGTCCTATTGGGTGCTATGAGTCAGAATTGACTCAATGGCAATGGTTTGTTTTTTTTTTTTTTGGAATGCAACTGTTTGCAGCCAGGCAAGAGCAAGGGCACTGTGAGCAAACTCCCAGCATCCACTAACCACAAACAACTAAAATGGAAGACAGTAATCAGAAGCAAGAAAAACATACATGGTTTGTGAGCAGCCACAACTCCTTTCTTCTTTTATCCACTGATTCCACCAAAATGTATTGAGTATCCACTCTTGCAAAGCACTGTGCTATATGCCAGGGAAACAACCATTGACTCCCTCATGGAGGGGGGAAAGCTAATAGGCAAAGAATTACATAAAAATAACTACTGTTATCGGTGGCATGAAAGAAACAAACTGGGAGCTGAGAAACAGAATAGTAAGGGAAACTACCTTACAGAACGTGGCTAGAGAAGGCTGCTCTTAGGACATGGCGTTAGTAGCTGTCTCAGTGCCCCCACTCCCAGCGGGCATTTACATCTATGTGAGAAAAGATGAACATCATGAAGGGGGAAAAGAGAAAGAGAGGCAAAACTTCAATAATATATCTCCAGACTATTTTTAAAAGAATATCACAGAATCGGCTGCCCCTTTTAGAATATTTTAAGTTAGATCTAGTCCTATTGAAAAGAAAAATCTCTCATTGCAAAATCAAGGCCAATTTCTTATAAGACACCATGCCAGACTTCTGGGACCAGATAGGTGTAACATTGGGGGCGAGGGGTGGGATGGTTCAGGGGGCTGCCTTAATACAACAGGAAGTACTAAGAACTGCAAGACTGTGGCCCACTTGAAGACATAAAAGTTCAAATAATGTTTGAAAACACTCTGTGGGCCAAATAAAAAATGTCTGTGACTGAATTGGCCTAAGGATACCATTTGTGAATCCTTTTCGAAGAGTTATTTCAACACCTGAGGGCATTTTTACGTTTGGGGAGCATTTAAAAAAAATGAAAGCTACCATTTTCAAAAGTGAGAGGCAAAGATACAGAACTATACCAATGGACTATTGTGAGAAAAAGGCAGAGAAATGATATCTTTGTCAGAAGTTGTAAAAAGAGAAAGGAAAAAATAAATAAAAAGAAGTTGTAGAGAAAATAATAATTCAGTATGCCTTTATTGGAAATATCACCTTAACAGAGAAGGATGGGGTAGAACAGCAGAGACAAAGAGGACCAGGTGTCATAATTGAGACAGAGGGCCCCAGCAGGGGTGGGGCAGTGCTGCCTTGCAATGGCTACCTTTATTCTTGGGGAGGAAGAGCCCAGCAGGTGGCAATGGGCAGTTATTCATGCTCACCCATCCCCTGTGGAGCATACTGGCTTCCATATTATCTCCCCTGCTGTTCAACATTTAGGAGGTGTGGACTGAGAACATCCAAGCATGTTCAGACAAAGCAGAACTATGTCACAGGTGCTACCTGCCCAGTTTAGATTGTTATTATTCTGTCTGTGTCAGCATTCTTTTCTCTCAGATATCCAAACAACTAATAAGCATATGGAAAGATACTCAATCTTATTAGTAATCAGAGCCCTGGTGGCTCAGTGGTTAAGAGCTATGCCTAAAAAAAAAAAAAAAAACTAGCCAAAAATGATTGGCAGTTCAAATTCGCCAGCTACTCCTCAGAAACCCTATGGGGCAGTTCTGCTCTTCCCTATTGAGTCACTATGAATCAGATTTGACTTGAAAGCCACGCGTTTTTTTGGTTTATTGGTAATCAGGGATATGCAAATAAAATTCACAGTGAGATACTAACATACATTAGAATGGCTCAAATGAAAAATACTGAAAATAGCAAGTGTTGGGAAAGACACAGAGTAACAAGGATGTTCATTTACTGCTGGTAGGTCTGCAAATTAGGACAATCATTTTGGAAAATATTTGGCATTGTCTATCGAAATTGAAAACACTCATACGTCAAGGCTCAGCAATTCCCTTCCCCTACAGAAATGTATGCATGTTCGCAACAAGATCTATGTACACGAATGTTTATGGCAGCGTTATTAGTAATTAACAAATTGTCAAAAACAAGTGTACATTAGCAGTTAAAAAAAAAAAAAAAAACCTGTTGCCATTGAGTCGATTCCGACTCATAGCGATCCTATAGGACAGAGTAGAGCTGCCTCATAGAATTTTCCAAGGAGCAGCTGGTGGATTCAAACTGTTGGCCTTTTGGTTAGTAGCTATAGCACTTAACCACTATGCCACCAGGGTTTCCTCGTTAGCAGTAGGATGTATAAATAAAAAAGATGGAATATTCCATAGCAGTGCTGTCCAATAAAAACATAAGTAGTCACATATGTAATTTCTAGTTGTTGTTGTTACTGGCTAACAAGTCGATTCCAACTCATGGCAACCCCATGTGTTACAGAGTAGAATTGTTCTGTAGGATTTCCTTGGCTGTAATCTTTCTGGAAGCAGTTTAGCAGACCTTTTCTTCTGCTTAATCACTGGGTGGGTTTCAGCTATCAACCTTTAGGTTAGCAGCTGATCGCTAACCATTTGCACCACCCAGGCTCTTTACATAATGCATACCTAATACACATTACATACATATCACATTACATATGTAAACCATAATACATATTACATAATATGTAATATATTATTTAAAAAAAAAAAAAACCCTTGTTGTTGAGTTGATTCCAACTCATAGCAACCCTATAGGATAGACTGGAACTGCCCCATAGAGTTTCCAAGGAGCACCTGGTAGATTAAAACCGCTGACCTTTTGGTTAGCTGTAGCACTTAACCATTATGCCACCAGGGTTTCCAATATATTATGGAATAATGTATATTATTATACATTATGAAATGATAAAATATTAGCTATATCTCTGTATATCTAATAAGGTGAGATACGTATATTGTTGTTGTTGATAGGTGCTGTCCAGTCAATTTTCGACTTATAGACACCCCATGTGACAGAGTAGAACTGCTCCATAGGGTTCTCTAGGTTGTAATATTTATGGGAGCAGATCACCAGGTCCTTCTCCTGTGGAGCCATTAGGTGGGTTTGAATGGCCAACCTTTAGGTTAGCAGCCAGGCACTTAACCGTTGCTCCACCAGGTCTCCTTAAGATATATCTAATGCCTTTAAGATATTATTTCAACATGTAAACAATATTAAAAATTAATAAGGAGATATTTCACATATTTTTGTACTAGATCTTTAAAATATGGTATATACTTTACACTTAACAGCACGTCTCAAGACAGACTACCACATTACAAGTGTTCAATAGCCTCATGTGGCTAGTAACTCTGTATTGGATAGTACATCTCTATAGTAATTAAATGAACAAATTACAGCTAAATATAAGGACATGGATGACTCTCGCAAACACAATGTGAAGAAAAAGAAGTCAGATGCAAAAAAATATACACTATATGATCCCATCTAGTTTTAAAAAAAGGAAATCTAAACCATAATGTTAGAAATCTCTTTCTAGAGGAGGGAGAGAATGGTGATTGGCAAAGGGCAGAATCAGGGTGTTAGGGTTCTAACAGTGTTCTGTTCCTTGATTTGGGTTATCATAGATGTTCACTTTGTGATAATCAGCAAACCGGACATTTAGATTTTGTGTACTTTTCTGTGTGTGTATTATAATTCACAATTTAAAAACAGTATTAAAAAAAACTACAACTGATAACTAAATAAACATCAGAATCTAAGAAAAAAAAAGCGGAAATTACTGAAGGGGATTCAACAATCACACAAGCAGAGAGCATGTAGAGTGCAGGAAAATCAACACACCTGTGCTTGATTTATCTGATGAAAATATATGGTAGACCAAGGAAACAGGAATAACGCCCTAAAGGCTCAGAAAAGCATACCTCTGAAAAGGATCTATTACAGCTTCCAGAAGAAAATATGAGAAGCCTGAGACTCAAATTGTTAAATATCTTGCTTCAAGTCACATAAAAAGGGGGGGGGGGGTGGGTAGGAGAAATATCAAATTAAAGCGCCATGGCTTTATTTGGCCTGCATGTTTTATTTGGCCTGTATGTTCTATTTGGCCTGCACAATGTTTGACGTTGAAAAAAATAATAATAATTTATCTGACATTTTAATATCAAGAGAGTTCCAGATTCTATCCCACAGAACAGCAGTGGGTTCTCACTGATAGGCATTTTTCCTTCAGCCAGTGCCACTCCTTTACTTTACCTGTGCTGTCACAGTGTAAAACCAAGATTTAAACTCAGGTTTCTCTGGTTTCAAAGCCCTTTCTCTTTTCAAACCACGAGGCTGCTTCCAAGGACTATGAAGTGTTAAGGCTGAGAAGAATAGAACTAACAACTAAGGGCTTCCTATTAAAACTTAATATCCTTCCTTTCCTCCAAACTTCAAGATTATTTTCCCAATTAGAAGGGAAAATTTTCACTTTTTAATCCCTTCTTCTGTCAGTTATTTTTTGAAGTTGCTAGTTATTTCGTACAACAGAACTTCCCTAAGCTTGGTGTGACTAGGAATCACTTGAGGTAGCAGCTTTGGTAATTTACTCAAGAGTACATACCCGTTTCTAAGATTATTTCAGTCCAAAAATCCCTGGACAAGAGATTTAAATGGGTCATCACAATGACAGAGGACTTTTCAAGAATACCCTATTTACACAGCTATATATGTACAGAGATGTAAAATTTGGTGATGCAGTATATGTAAGTATATTTCAAAAAGTGTAGCCCACCTCATTAAATGTAAGCATTTGTTAACTAAAGTAAACTGGAAATTTATTGACAGAACAAGAGGTTGGACACTATTTCTGAAGAAACGCTCAACTTTTAGTAAATCAATATGCTATATTACAGCATGATTTAGGAGTGATTAAAACTACTCTATTTAATACAAGTGGAAAGTTTGTGTTACTTATCTGAGTTTTCCCTAAGCCCCAGGGCAAACATCTCCCTGTTAATGACTGGGCAGTGACTCAGAGAAAGAGAAAGGAAAAAGGAACCTGAAGCCTGAACTAAGACACAGCTGAGGCTATTTGAAGAACAATCAATCAAGCCCTAAATCCATCAACAACTCCACGCAAAGGTTAGAGTGCCATGCTGGCCTTCTTGTTCCACTGTTTTGCATCCCTCCCCTCTAGGTCTATCCTTGATAAGTCTCCTGCTTTCTTTCACCTGTAAAATATTGCAGAGCATCTCTGGCATTTGAAGATTTTGAGACTGTGGAGAACTATGAGTTTCATAAACACCTAAGTGATTACTCTCAATATACTTAATTCTAGTAAATGAGTTAAATTTTATGTTCACAAAAATACATCTACTGTCTCCACAGTCAAGGAGCCCTGGTGGCACAACAGTTAAGTGCCTGGCTAACCAAAAGGTTGGTGATTTGAACTCATCCAGCAGCTCCAAGGGAGAAAATAACTGATGATCTACTCCAGTAAAGATTACAGCCTAGCAAACCCTATGGGGAAGCTCTATTCTGTCACATTGTGTTGCTATGAGTCGAAAGTCAAGTGAACTGCACCTAACAACAACAAGATCTCTGCAATCAATAACATTTGTCATGTGCTTTTTACATTGATTATAAAATAACAGCATGGATAAGAATGAAGCAGTATCAACTCCAAGTGTGATGGTGAAACAGAGATTTAGGAAAAATAGATGCCATGCTCCATGAGATCTGTAAGAAACCAAGAAAACAGAAGCTGAAAAGAGACAAGGACTTTTCCCCAGAGCCAACAGAGAGAGAAAGCCTTCACGTAAAGCTGGTGAACTGAATTCGCATTTCTACCCCCTAAGCAGGAAGGCTAGTATTAGCTATCCTGAGGTAAACCACAAAATTGTTCAGTGCTTCAGTTTTGTTTTGTTATTTTTCAGTTTACCCCACCGAGGAAAAGTATTTTGCTTATTCTCCATCCACCTCACAGCAAAGACCATTGTTGACCAATGAACTTGAACTTGAACTTGAACTGCTATAGCACTTGCCATAGTATATGCAGCTATGAATGTGAAAGAAGTTAGACAGTGAGAACAACCCACATGTAACACCGGTTTCCCCCATTGATTGCCAAGGTCGATTCCACAACAAGGTAAGTGTCCCTTTCCTCTCCTACAATTCCTGGAGGTCTAAGCTAGAATTCAGAGAACTTTCCCAAAAGAGCAGGACAGCCTCCCTGGTTTGAGAGTAACAGCATTTTCCTTCTCCCAGACAAAAAAAAAAAAAAAAATACCTCGTAACCAGTGTGTTTTAAATAGCTCACACTTAAATGAATTAAAATAAAATAGAAAAAAAGCCAAAGAACTTTCCTCCCTTTCTACTAAAAGACAAATTAGATTAGTTCCTTTGACCCCATCCAAAACTCTTACCCCTTTCACTGTCCAACCTATTCTCTGTCTTCTCTTGCAAAGGAAAAATTAATACAAAAGTTCAATTCCAAAGCATCTTTCTTTCTCTCAGGGCTGATTTTCCAGACATGATTTGATCCACTGTCTGGGACACATCAAGGTAGGGACTCAGCAAACACTATTTGATAAGGTAGCTGAATCCTTTCCCCCTACTGGAACCAGAGGTGAGGAAGGGCAGGAGCAGCAAAGAGCAAGAAAAGGAGAGTGTTTGCTAAATGGAGATGTAAATATCCAGGCATCTCCACACAATGACATCACCAAAAGACCCACCTTTAAACTGTTACATAAGCTATTTATAGATCTCAGAGAACAGGATCTACTGGCCAACTCAAGGGTGACAATAACAATAGTACCAAAAAAACCCAAACCCGTTGCCATTCAGTTGATACCAACTCATAGCAATCTATAGGACAGTAGAACTTCCCCACAGGGTTTCCAAGGCTGTAAATCTTTACAGAAGCAGACTGCTATATCTTTCTCCTGCAGAGTGGCTGGTGGGTTTGGACCACCAGACTTTCGGTTAGCAGCCAAGTCCTTAACTGCTGTACCTCCAGGGCTCCTTAATAACAATAGTAGCCACTACTTATTGAGTAATTGTCTCTCTGCCATTTTAAATGTACTATCTCACTTAATCCTTTCAACAACCCTATGTAAGTTTTTTGGGGGGGGAATTTCTATTGTTATTATTAACTGATTTTACTGACGAGAAAAATAAGTTATCTATTATTGTGTATCGAATTACCCCAAAATTTAGCAGCTTGAAACGACAAACATGTATTATCTTACACAGTTTCTGAAAGTCAGAAATTCAGAGCAGTTTAACTAGGTAGCCTGGCTTGGGTTAGAGTCAAGATGTTGGTTAGGGCAGCAGTCGTACAAAGGTTTGACTGGGGATGCAGGATCCACTTCCAAATTCACTCACATGGCTTTTGGCAGAAAAGTCCCTCCCATATGCATCTCTCCATGGGGCTCCTCACCACACAGCTGCTGGCTTCCCCCATGTAATGGTTAAGATTGTGTGTCAGCTTGGCTGGGCCATGATTCTCAATGTTTCGGCAGTTGTATAATGCTGTGATCACGTCCCTGTTGAAATCTGATATGTGATCAGCCCCATGATAGGATCTGTTGAGTGATACCAGCAGGGGCAGGGCCTGCGGCAGCTCATTGCCCCCTCACCCTTCATCTCTCCTCCCTCCGCCACCTGTTTCCTTCCTGATCACCTTGCCAAGGCTTCCGGCTTGTTCTGGATCATGCAGCTGCCTGTTGTCATCTGACCTCCAGTTCTTAGGACTTAAGCTAGCAGCTTACCTACCGATTTTGGGATTCTTCCATCTTCACAACCTATGAGCAAGAGTCCTGCTCTCTGACCTGCCAATCTTGGGTTCACCAGCCCCTGCAGCTACATGAATCAGGAGAAGCCTTGCAATCTTACCTTCCAATCTTGGGATTCATTGATCTTCATAGGGTTCACCTGCCCCTTCAGCTGCATGAATCGGGAGAGGCCTCTATCCTGATTCATGGACTTGGGAGATTCCAGCCTCTACAATCATGTGAGCTATTTCCTTGATATAAATCTCTCTACATATATATTCATATGCTTTACTGGTTTTGCTTTTCTGGAGAACCCAGCCTTAGACACCCCAGAACAAGTGATCTCAAACTGGGAGAGCCACCAAGACAGAAGGCTCAGTATCTAATCTCAGAAGTGACCTGCTGGCACTTTTCATTCATCACACAGTCCACCTGATAAGTGTGGAAGATGACTACACAAGGGTGTAAATACCAGGAGGTGGGACCACTTGGGTGATCTTGGAAGCTGACTACCACAAAAAGCAAGGCACAGAGCTGTATTAGCTTGGCCATGTGGAGTTAGTACTAGGGAAATTAAGCTTTAAACCAGGGCTTCAAACCTGGGTTTGTTTCTGTTCAAACCCCTGCTGAGAATTTGCATTTCTAGTAAGTCCCCTGCTGAGAATTTGCATTTCTAACGAGTTCCCAGGGACTTATACCTAAGAATCACCTGGGGATCATGTTAAAATGTAGATTCAGATTCAGTACATCAGGGCAGAAATGCAAATTCTCAGCAGGGAACTCGTTAGAAATTCAAATTCTCAGCAGGGGTTCAAACCAGGAGCAAACAAGTTCGAAACCCTGCTTTAAATTCATTCGGCGTTTGTGATTCTACTCAGAGCCCTCACCTTTTAGAGCCAATAAGCTATTATGGAGTCAATAAGGAGGAAATTGGGAAAAGACTAAAACATGCAGAACCAGTAGATTACTTTTCTTGTTGGAAAACCACGCCCATGATGGATTTAACCTGACAGCTCCCCCTGAGTTGGACTCCAACATGACTGGAAGTTTCATCAGGACATTGGTTTGCTTTTGTGAAGGATCCTCAGCCTGTCTCCTTATTATTCTTCTTGATTACATCAGTGCCAAAATGTTAGAAAATCAAACCCATTTCCGTCAAGTCGATTCTGACTCAGCAACCATATACGACAGAGTACAACGGCCCCATAGGGTTTCCAAGGAGCAGCTGATGGATTCGAACTGCCAGCCTTTTGGTTAGCAGCTGAACGCTTAACTGTAGTACCATCAGAGCTCCCAAAATGTTAGAAGTTCTGTCTAAATCCATTTTTTGTCCAAAAACAACGACTTCGGATGGGGTATATCGCACAACTCAGAGGCTGTATTAATTTAGCAGATTTTAATAGTGAAACGGAGTCCCTGAGTGGTGCAAACGGTTGACTTGCTCGGCTGCTAACTGAAAGACTGGTGGTTCAAGTTCACCCAGACATGCCTTGGAAGAAAGGCCCGGTGATCTGAAAAATCAGCCATTGAAAGCCTTATGGAGCACAGCTCTACTCTGATATGTGAGTAGGAATCAACTCAGCTGGTGGTGGTAATAATAAAACAGAACATTGTTTTCTGACAGGGACTCCAAGGGTTCATTACAGTTCAAACCCCTGCTGAGAATTTGCATTTCTAACAAGTGTCCTGCTGAGAATTTGTATTTCTACCCCAATATACTGAATAGGAATCTACATGTTAACAAGATCCCCAGGTGATTCTTATGTATAACTTTCTGGGAACTTGTTAGAAATGCTAATTCTCAGCAGGGGTTTGAACTGGAAGGCACCAGTTCAAAGCTCAGTTCTCTTAAAGTCCCTTCTCATTGCCCTTCCTTGGAATTAAAGTCACAGGCTCACTTCAGCTAAACACAAAGGGAAGAAAGCAATTTTTAGGGAGTTTTTCAAAGATTAGTAGTCATATTTCTTTAATTCGACATTCATTTCCTGGATTAGACACTAAGGAATTTATGTTATCATTCTATTTTATTTATTCTATGCATCTGTGGATTATAGAGCAAATCATGTTTTAAGCATAATGTTTTGAAAGGGCTCTTCAGAGAAAGAACTAAATGAATTTTCCCATCTATTCTTAATATTTCTCCTACTGGATGTAGACAGCAACAGGAAAATTCAAAGCTATTATTTTTAATGTCAAATGCCTTACTAGTCCAATAAAAGGGGGGAAGATATTAAACTTTTTATACAAGAACCAGATAGCACATATCTTCAAGAAACACATCTTAATCAAATTGAACATAGGAAATTAAAAAGAGGACGGATGAGTGAAGGTATCCAACCTCATTTAATTAAAAAACAAAGAAAGCACTGGCAATTCTTATGAACAAGAGAGCATGTCTCTTTTCCCCTTTGTTCCTTTCAGAGGTACAGTGTGGATTAATTTTGGTTCAGAAGGCTCTAAAAAGAATGCCTAAGAAATTGCTGTACTCATAGTCTTCAGAGGAAAAGGAAATATCCCTTCTCTTAGTTGAGCCCATCTTATACTGGGAAGCAATAGCCATGAGGACAAGGAGATGGATGGGGACATCAATCCCTGCCCTGCAGTCTTGACCAAGGGGTTCAAAATGTCTTCCTGATAACCTTAAAAAAAAAAAAAGAACAGTTGCCATTCAGTCACCTCTGACTCATAGCAGCCCCATGTGTGTCAGAGTAGAACTGTGCTCCAGTATTCAATGGCTGATTTTTCAGAAATAGATCGCCAAGCCTTTCTCCCAAGGTACCTCTGGGTGGACTCAAACCTCCAACCTTTTTGCTAGCAGCCTGATGAACTTACAGAGTGGTTATAAACATCAAACCTTTAAAAATAAACATTTAAAGCCTGCTGAGGAGAAAGAAAAGAAACCCTCTACAAATACAAGGTAAAAAAAGTAGTGGTATATTTATTAAGTTGTTTACATGAAAAGTGTCAAAATTGGGCTTAAAACTAATTTGGTCAAATCACCATAACCCAAGAATAATCGTAATAGTGAATGTTTGTGGAGTATTTGCTACCAGCAAGACACTGTATATTAACATATTTAACCCTCACAGCAAATCTAAACATTATTTGTAGTCCCATTTACAGATGAGACGACTCATTCTGAGAAGTTAAGCAACTTCCCCAAGGTCATGCAGCTCTAAAAAGCTGGTGTCTGGATTTGAACACAGGTATGTTTGATTCCAGAAGGAGCCCTGGTGGCACGGTGGTTAAGCATATGGCTGCTAACCAAAAGGTTGGCAGTTCAAACCCACCAGCCAACCTACAGGAGAAAGATATAGCAGTCTGCTTCTGTAGAGATTTTCAGCCTTGGAAACCCTATGGGGCAGTTCTATTGCTTCCTATACAGTCACTATGAGTTGGAACTGACTCAGTGGCAATAGGTTTGGTTTTGGGCTTTATGTCTGATTTCTAGCCATGGTGCTACCCCTGGACCACACTGACTGTGTAACTCTGCAGGTAGTTTGCTCTCCAGAGCTCAGAGCTACCCTTCTCATCTTCAAACCATGGACACAGGAGTCCCCTTACCCTGATAGCATGTACACACACATACACATCATACACACACACACTCACATACATACAGGGATTTTACATTAATGTTTTGCAAATCAGAAATCATCCTCAACACTAAGTGTGGTTTAATTAACTTGATTATAAAGCCGAACCAGGTTTGAAAATATACAGAGGCATGCGTTCATTTTTTATATTGCACATGAGCAACCGTAGAGAAGAATTCAAACAAGGATGTTACTGGTTTGACATGCTAAGTGGGCTTCCCTAGTGAGAAAAAAGTCACAGCTACTGGGCTGCAGTTCTCAGATCCATTCCTCACCTTCCCCGGCTCTGCTCTGTCGAAGGAGGGCAGGGACAGGCAGAACACCTTGCCCAAGCTGTGACAGATGGCTTCTGCCTGGGTTGAACCACCAGGAGGCTGGTGGAAGATTTTTGGAGGAAGACAGAAGCCAATATGTTTCTCTTCCTCCTTTTCTTCTTTGACTGCCCTGTGTCTTTTCCACCTTTCAGCTCTCATCCGACAGCCTGTGTGATTTCATCTTCCTCCAGCCAACCCCAGCCCTAGGCCTCTTCCCTCTGTCCTCCAGCCTGGGTGGTAGCAGCTTCCTGTTGTCATTAATCTCTGGGCTGCCTCACTGTACTCGTTAATTTCTCAGGCTCTTTCATCATCTGTATAATGGACTCCTGGATTAAATCCCCATTGGCTTAAGTTTTCAGAGGAGTTTATGCCTTCCTGGTTGGACTTTGTCATAGATCTGGTTCCCTAGAGGCAGAGCCTGACATGGACATTCTTATGAAAGCAGCGCACTGAGGGGGTGCTCTCAGAAGGAACTGAGGGGAGAGTGCTGAGCAAGGGTGAGTCTTACCTAGAGGTCCCATGGGGAGCTCTGGTCCACTTATTGCACAACAGAGTTGGGCCCCTTTGGAGCAAGGGGGTGACTAATTATTCCTATTTGCCCAGGATTGAAGGGGTTCCTGGATCAAGACTTTCAGCACTAAAACCAGGATTTATTGTTGTTAACCACCATCAGTCAGCCCCTGACTTATGGTGACCCCATATACGGTGGAATGAAATGTTGTCCAGTCCTGTGCCATCTCCATAATCTCTGCAAATCAGACCTTCGTGATCCACAGAGTTTCCGTCAGCTGGTGTGATGGTTAAGATTGTGTGTCAGTGTGGCTGGGCCATGATTCTCAGTGTTTATATGTGATCACCTCCATTATGGGATCTGCAGTGAACAGCCAGTCAGTTGAAAGGGAGTTTCCTTGGGCATGTAGCCTGCACTGATTACAAGTGGATGTTCTAGCTTTTGCCCTCTCTGGATCCTGCTGCTGCCTCCTCTTCATCTGACCTCCAGTTCTTGGCCCTTGACCTTGCAGCTTACCTGGCAATCTTGGGATTCATCGATCTTCAGAGCCTGTGAGCAAGAGTCCTGGTCTCCAACCTGCAGATCTTGGGTTCACCAGCCCTGTACCTACGTGAATCAGGAGAAGCCTCTATCCTGATCCACTGACTTGGGATGTTCCAGCCTCTATAATCACATGAGGTGTTTGTTGATATAAATATATATATATAAATACATATTTATACACCTCATTGGTTTTGCTTCTCTAGAGAACCCAGCCTAATACAGCTGGTTTTCAGAAGTAGATCAACAAGCATTTCTTCCTATTCTGCCTTAGTTTAGGTTCTTTTGAAACTGTTTAGCATCATAGCAACATGCAAGCCTCCACTGACAGGTGGGTGGTATCTGCTTATGAGATGCACTGGCCAGAAATTGAACCCAAGTCTCCCACATGGAAGGCAAGAATTCTACCACCGAACCACCACTGCCCCCATAAAACCGTGATAGTCCCAAGCAAACCAGGATGTTTGGTGGTCCTATGTGACAATCAGGCATTAGGCTGAGCTGGGTGAAGAATGCTCCATGCAGGAGAGGGGATAGCAGCAGAGAGGGTAGAATGGTTACATCTATGGAATTGGTCAAGTAAATCAATGTATTAAAGATGATGGCAGTCAGGTTTTTCATTTTTGAAGAAGGAAGATACACATATGGAATGGATAAAAACTAGAATAAACTCCATGGTGTTAGATTGGAATTGGAGATGTTAGTGTGAACTCGTGGTTATAGATGCCTAGATTGATATCTAGATATGGAAATATAGGCATAAATGTATGTCACACACACATACATTCCTATATTCCCTAGCTCTGACATTGAAAAGGCCTTGAAGAGCACCCTACCCAATATCAGTGAGCACATCTAATGCCCAGATCTTGGTTTCTAGTAAAAGAAACCAGAGCTCCTTGGAGAAATGGCCAATTCCAGAGCTGGAGAAGAGAAAAATGAAGAGGAGCTGGAACATCTTGTTATACCAAAAAGAAGTGATGGAGGAAAGATCAGGCATTAGCCCCTACCTAGAGAGAGTGGGAAGGGACCTTCAGGGTGAGGCAGGGAGCGCTTCTGCTGAAGAGAGGCAGCCCTGAGCCCCAGACACCAACGCCCCCAGCAGATGGCGATATGTTCACCAGGTGGTGAAGGGAATCGAGGAAGGACACACAGCATCCACTACAGACCCCAAATGACACCTTTACCTTCAATTCAGCATCCAGGCTGTTATCTTTGAATATTCACCCAATATGTTTACAACTAAAAAGCTAAGGCCAATTTCCTCATGAAAACTAAAAGGGTAAATTACTGTCAATAATTCATCCTGTGGCTTTTTTTCTCATTACATATTTTCATTGACTTCCTGTCAGATGAAAAGAAGAAGGGCTGTAAAGAGTGAAAGGCAAATCTGATGTTTCAGAATATTTCAGAGTTTCAAAGTAGCCTAAACTCTCTGAATAAAAATCTCAATCAGCATTTGTCAGCCCCACAGGCAGTGACAGGTTCTGTCATCAACAGATATGGGTTCTTACTATGTTGCTTAGTCTCATTGAGCCTCAGTTTCCTCATCCAAAAACAGGGCCCAAAACCTGAACTCATATGAGTTGGGAGGATTGCACACCATGATGTGTGTAAAGCAGCCAACACAAAATAAATGTTCCATGACTGGTGGTTCATACTAATACTTGTTGGTAACATTATTTCTGAGAATATAATCTGAAAGCTTGATTTCTAAACAAATCAGCATTCTAAAGTACATTGAGAGAATTTCACTCATAAAATGTAGGTAGTGACCAGAGACACAGTTTCTTTCTGCAAAAACTGTAGAGATTTGTAGGCAGCCTAGACTATTCTTGAACTGTCACTTGAAAAAAATTTATATTTTGGACTTTTATCGAATGATTCTAAGATATTAACAAGAGTAATTACTCCAGAAAAAGTCAAAGGTGATATAAAAATTTTTAAGCTAAAACAAATGCTGAATCATATGACTGAAGTGTTAACGTGTGTGTGTGTGTGCTTAAATAAAGCTATAATATATAATTCAATTTGGGAACAGAAATGAGGGGGCTAATTCAAGCTGCCTCTCGACCTGGCTCTTTACCCTGTGAGCATGGTTCAGTAGCCGTACTTACATATAAATGGATTTATCCTTGTAATTCAAATAATTGCTTTAATATTTTCAGCACCAATCACGTATGAAAGCTCTGTATAAAAATTGTAGAAAATTTCCAGAAGAAGAGAAGCATCTACAGATCTGAATATAAAACTATATGCCATTCTCACTTTCTTCACCACATATAAGAGAAGAAAATAGGTATGCTAAATAATACCCATTTCACAGTTTGCCAGAATAAAGTCAGATCATTATGTCAAAACCTTTGGTAAATCGTAAAGGCTCTTTATAAGTGTAAGGTTTTATTGTCTTAAGTATTATGAAATTCAAAGTACCATTACACAGGGAGAATGAGAAAGAATGAGAGACAGAGAAATACAGACAAATGTGCAAACCACGGGAGTGGGAGGGGGAGGCTGTTTCTTCTCAGCTTTTTGACAGGAAGGCAAATTTTCTTCCCTAAAATAAACTTAGTTTGAGATAGAATTTGAAGGTTTGGCAAATGCAAATATTCGCTGGTAAATAGAAGTGAATTATAAACAATACCTACTCAGGGTTATAAGCATTAATGAGGTTAAGTGGAATTTCACACTTGAGGAATCTCATATGCTCAATCTTGACCCAACTTCAGAAAATATGTGGCTTTACTGTAAAATGCCCTAGAGACTCAAGAGGCATGCTGTTACTTTGTGGGCAACAAGCAGCAGAATCTAAATCAGAATAGAAAATTAAACACATGGCATTCTCCCCTGGCCTTCTGTTTCTTGCTGGGTGGGAAAGGATCTTACACGACTCCTTCCTCCTTCTAACCTTCATATCTAATTAGTCTTCAGCCTGATTCAACCTTAGAGTGTTTTTTATGACCACACTTTCCTCTCTGTTCTCACATAACTGCCTCAGTGACTGGATACCTGGACATTTGCAGTGGTTCTTCCTTCTAGACTCAGTTGTTGAGAATCTCCCCAGCCAACAGTAGCTTCCCAAATCAACTCACCTTCCTCTCTGCTGCCAGGTCAATCCTCTTAAAACAGGAGCTCCAAAGAATATGCTTTTTTGTTGAGTGCCATCAATCGATTCTGACTCATAGCGACCCCATGTGACAGGGTAGAACTGCCCCATAGGGTTTTCTAGGCTGTAATCTTTACAGGACCAGATCGCCAGGCCTTTCTCCCACAGAGCGGCTGGGTGGGTTTGAACTACCAACAGGGCTTCTTCCAGAGAGCAACAGACCTACAAACACTTTGACAAAATTGGAATCTCAATAGTCAAATCAGTTTGGGAAATGCCACATCTCCTTCTTGAAGCATCACATTAGTCAGTTTATCAAAGGTCCTGAGAAGTCCTGCAGCAAAGACACCTACTTAACTTTATTTAACACACCACACCAGTTGTTGTGAAATGAATCCCAACATGTGGCGACCCCACATGTGTCAGAGTAGAACTGCTCCATAAGGTTTTCAATGGCTGATTATTTTTAGAAGTAAATGGCCTGGTCTTTTTTTTTTTTAGGTTCCTCTGGGTGTACTTGAACTTCGAACCTTTCATGTAGCAGCCGAGAGCCTTAACCATTTGCACCACCCAAGGACTCCTTATTTAACCCAAGCCCTTTTCTCCAAACTGAATAATTACAGCGAACAACCTCTATAAGGTAGGGACTGTGGTGGTTGAATAGGTTTTATATGGCCTTTCTCACCATGGTCTTAATGCCACCAAATGATTAGGTGGGAGTATGCCAATAAGAGAGCCCTATAGTGGTTAAGAGTTCAGCTGCTAACCAAAAATTTGGCAGTTCAAATCCACCAGCTGCTCCTTGGAAAGCCCATGAGGCAGCTCTACCTTGTCCTATAAGGTCACTATGAGTTGGAATCAACTTGATGGCAATGATTTTTTTTTTTTTATTTTAGTTTTTATTGTCATTTTACAGATGAGGAACCTGAGGCTATGCAAGGTTGGAAAACTTCCTAAGATCACACAGTTACTGAATGGTAGAGCCAAAGTTCAAACCAGGGAAACTGACTTCAAAGCTAAACACTTCTGATATACTATACTACAGAACTATACTCTCCCCATCTTAGAATTTTATATTACTTCAGGCTTCTGACCAGAAATTTTCAGCAAGTCTCCCTAAACACCATTTATATTCTTAAACTTAGCTACTCAAAGTGAGGCCCAAACACCAGCGGAGCTAGCATCATTGAGCAGCTTATAAGAAATGCAGATTCTCAGGCACCACCTCAGCCGTAGTGAATCAGAATCTGTATTTAACAATGCAGAAATCCCACGGGATTCTGCAACACAGCTTGAGAATCACTGCCCTTAAAACATTTAAGATCTTGGAGTATGATCTGGACTCAATTTGGTTTCCTCTCTTACTATTCTTTGTCCATCTCTAAGTCATGCAAACAGTTAACGTCCTTGGCTACTGTCTTAGTCATCTAGTGCTCCTATAACAAATACCTCAACTGGATGGCTTTAACAAAGCAAAATTTATTTTCTCACAGTCTAGGAGGCTAGAAGTCTGAATTCAGGGTGCCAGCTCCAGCGGAAGGCTTTCTCTCTGTTGGCTCTGGAGGAAGGTCCTTGTCATCAACCTTCCCGGGTAGAGATGCTTCTCAGTACAGGGACCTTGGGTCCAAAGCACGTGCTATTCTCCTAACTCTTGTTTCTTGGTGGTATGAGGTCCACTTGTCTCTCTCCTCACTTTTCTCTTTTATATCTCAGAAAAAGAGATTGGCTTAAAACAAGACCTAATCTTATAAATTGAGTCCTACCTCATTAACATAACTGTGTTGCTTCTAATCCTGCCTCATTAACATCATAGAGAGAAGATTTACAATGCATAGGAAAATCACATCAGATGACAAAATGGTGGACAATCATGCAATACTGGAAATCATGGACTAGCCAAGTTGGCACATATTTTGGGGGGACACGATTCAATCCATGACAGCTACTAACTGAAAGATTGGAGGTTAGACTCTACCCAGAGGTACCTCTGAAAAAAAAGCCTGGGCAATCTACTTCCAAAAAATCAGCTATTAAAAACCTTATGGAGCACAGTTCTACCCTGACACACATGACATCTCCAAGAGTCAAAATCTATTTGATGCAAATGTTTTTTATTTTTTGTTTGTTTGTTTTCAATCTTGTCTCCCACAAACCACCTGTTTCCTGGACTCTTCTGCCTGGCAGTAGAATGGGACATTACCAGTCATCAAATAGTATCTCTACGACTCCGCCTTCCACCTACTTTTTCTTACCCCTCAAATTCCTCCCAGAGAGTCCTGGGATTCTCCAGCTTAGGTCTCACATGTGTCCTCGAGACTGGTAGCCACTATTTTCCTCCTCCCCCGTTCTGTGGCCATCTCCCTTCTCTGCCAGCATCAAAGCTGACAACCATGTGGCCAAAAACTCCATGCATACCTAGAGATCTCCAGTCCTAAACCAAGCCCAACAGAACCATATTTGCAAGGAGCAGTTGGACTGCTCCATCACAGCCAACTCTAGACCCTAAGTTTCTTGAGGACAAACATTATGAATGATGCCTCCACACCCACCCACAGCATGGAGCAAAGAGTCATCCCACTCAAGACATTGAGAAAGAAGCAGGGCATGGAAGTGGTAATGAAATACTTAGGACAGAAGGATTCTCCATCTTACAAGATGATTCCTTTCAAGGATTTCTCAAAAATATATTTCTAAAGTAATTTGATTGACGAACATGTTTTCTGTACAACATTCCAGAGATGGGACTGTTAGCTAAAGTGAGATACAGGCATGCACTTTTTTTGGTGGGAAAGATGTATCCTTGTGGGGAGACCATACAGAAAGGAGAGGATCAAAATCTAAGGATCTGCTCCAAGTCAAAGACTGAAAGGAGCACCTATGACACCCAGAAGATCCACAACTCAAAGGAAGCAGACTAAGGGAGATAAGTGCAGACGTCTCCCTACCTGAAGGAAGAGACTGGGCAGGGGGAGAGGCTGACAGAAAGGAAGCAAAGTGACTCTTTGCTGTGACTGATGATCCAATGTCAAGGAAGCTGGCCAGAGATGGCGTGAAACCACAGATGAAGGAGCTGTGGATGGCATCTGTCTCTCACTTGTCAAAGTAAGGAAAGCAGCTAGGACAGGAAATTGTCCAGAGAACTCTAAAACATCCTGCTCATTACACTCTGCAAAGAGCAAAGAGGGTAAAATGTGATACCAAAAAATAAAAATAAAAAAAAAACAGAAGGTAAGACCGAAATCGTATTTTAAAATGATCATTCAGGTCCAAAGACAGGAAACTAGGCAAAGCTGGAAGTTATCCAGACAGTTCCCTCTGCCTCACGCATTCATCCAACCAATCACAGGGTCCAGTTGGATTTCATAGATATTCATCCACTTTTGTCCAGCCTACCACAACCCTTCTCACT
Organism: Elephas maximus indicus; assembly: GCF_024166365.1. NCBI lineage: Eukaryota > Metazoa > Chordata > Mammalia > Proboscidea > Elephantidae > Elephas > Elephas maximus. The sequence continues at coordinate 145,551,725 of NC_064821.1, forward strand.
TAGGTCGTCTCTCACACTAGACGATTAAAGAGCCTCTCAGCAGGTCCCGCCAAGTTTACTCCTGGTCTTCCTCTAATTCATTCCCCAAACTGCAGCCATGTCTACCTTGACCATCTTTGAAAAGTCCCACTGTGACCCTATCACTCTCCTACCTTGAACTTTCTATGACTCCCCAGTGTTCTTGAGATACTACACAACTCTTTATAGGACCCTGGAGAGGACAGCCTACATGATCTGATATCTCCTACTACCCCTCCTCTCCCCCTTGCTCTCTTCACTCAGACGTAGTGACTGTGTTTTTATTCCCTGAACATGCCAAACTTTCTCCCACTTCAGAGACTGCATATGCCAATTTTTATCCCTGGATATCTCTTCTTCACACACACCCTGTTTGCCCACCCAACCTTCAATCTTTTATCTAGCTTCCTTCTCTTTCTTTAAGAGTCAACTTCAATGTCAGTTCCTCATGACTCCCCAAAACTAGGTAGGAGGTCCCTGTAATGCCATCTTATAACCTCCTACTACCACAGACTCTCTTGATAACATGTATCACAATTTTATCTAATTACTTATGTACTTAATAATTAATTACTGTAAATGCTATGGGGGTAGAAATCATATTTTTCCTATTTATTACTGTAACGCCCATGCATAGTACACTGCCTGGCACATAGTTGTTTTTGTTAGCTGCCGTTGAGTCAACCCCGACTCATAGCAACCCCATGCACAATGGAAAAAAATGCTGCCCATTCTACACCATCCCCATGATCGGTTAGAGATCCGACCTTTGTGATCCATAGGGTTCTCCTTAGACTTGCATGTTGTTATAATGCTGAACAGGTTTCAGTGTAGCTTCTAGACTAAGATGGAATAGAAAGAAAGGCCTGGCAATCTGCTTTTGAAAATTTCATAACCCCATTGCTGTCAAGTCAATTCTTACTCTTAGGGATCCTATAGGACAGAGTAGAACTTTCCCATAGGGCTTCCAAGGAGTGGCTGGTAGATTTGAACTACCAACCTTTTGGTTAACCACTACACCACTACCACTCCTTTTTTGAAAATCAGCCAATGAAAACTCTATGGCACATAGTTGTACTTAACAAATGTCCATAGAAAGAAGGAAAGAAGGAAGGAAGGGAAAAAGGGAGGAAGGAAAGAAAGAAAAGAAGGGCCAACTATTTTCTTAAAAAAAAAAATTTTTTTTTTTTTTTTTTTTGACATTCAGCAATTAGGATTTTGGAGGATTTTTTTTTTTTTTTTTTCCCTCAAACTCTTAAAAATGTTAACTGACATTAACACCATCTGTGCAAGGTGATCTTGACTTCAACAAACTTGCTTGTTTGTATTGTGACTCATGGCTTAGTCATCTAGTGCTGCCATAACAGAAATACCCCAAGTGGATGGCTTTAACAAAAAGAAATTTATTCTCTCACAGTCTAGTAGGTTACAAGTCCAAATTCAGGGCATCACTCCAGGGAAAGTCTTTCTTTCTCTCTCGGCTCTGGAGGAAGTTCCTTGTCCTCAATCTTCCCCTGGCCGAGGAGCTTCTCAGGCACAGGGACCCCATGTCCAAAGGACACACTCTGCAACTGCTGCTGCTGTCTTGGTGGTATGAGGTCTCCAACTCTCTGCTTGCTTCCTTTTCCTTTCATCTCTTGAGAGATAAAAGGTGGTGCAGGCCACACCCCACGAAACTCCCTTTTACATTGGATCAGGGAGGTGACCTGAGTACGGGTGGTGTTACAATCCCATCCTAATCCTCTCAACGTAAAATTACAAGATGGAGGACAATCACACAATACTGGGAATCATGGCCTAAGCACACTGACACATATTTTTGGAGGGACACAATTCAATCCATGACAACACGTGTACCAAAAATCCAAATCTGTTGTAGTCAAGTCTATTCTGACTTACAGGGTCACTGTGAGTCACAATCAACTCAATGTCAACAGATTTAGACTTTTGGTGCATCCATAATGATACAAACAGGCAAATCAGTTGAAGTCAAGATCACCAGGCAGCTCCTAATTCTGTGAGCAAGAATACCATTCATCCAACTCTTAACTCCCCCATTAATGCTAATCAGGGAGAAATGTAGTATTGGGCAGTAGTGGTCAAAATTGAAGTCTTAGGATCAATTTATGCAGGCAGAAGATGGTACGGATCACCTCTCCATCTGTTCCTGTAAACCGTTAAAAAAGTATATTTAGAGACTATGTTACAAGAACTTTTGCCAAGATAAAACAATATTACTACATCTGTTTGAAGCATTCTGTGTGTTTTTTTTTTTTTTCTTTGCAACGTTCATTCAACCTTCCAGTGGGGCACACTTTTAAGTAGAAAAGAGACCTCTTTGCATGACTTACGTTTCGGATCAGCCCAGAAACTGAGAGGCTCCTCTAGGACAACCGATGTACACTTGCTGGCTCACCCTGGGGCAGGAGAAGAGAAACAAATAATAAGTAATACCCTGACCTCATTTTGACTTCCCTTCGCCAGTCCCTCTAAGAGCTGCAATTACAGCTTTCACCCATGCCCAATACTGATTCTCACCTTATCTTCCTTCTCCACCCTGTAGTGAGGTGTAAATGAACAGAGAAACATTGAAAAGCAGCGTTGGCAGTGCAGAAGGGAGGGCAGTTAGCGGCTGAGATAATCCGTTCATCAGTTACAGAAATTCTGATGAGCCAGTTGGTCAAATTCGCCCAATTAAAATGTGCCTTCCTCTCACTGAGGGCACATTATGCTGCGTTATTATTTTTCTGGCTTTCTTGCCTAAGCTGAGTGCTGTGCATATATCCTGAAAGTTTTTGAGGAGTATTTTTTGTTTAAGATATGACCAAAAAGACACTTCCCACTGGCGTTTCATGATGTTAACTCATGGATGCTCACTATTAAATTCTGAAGTATCAAGTGCCCCATGGCCGTGGTGGCGTAGTAGTTAAGTGCTATGGCTACTAACCAAAAAGTCTGGCAGTTCAAATCTACCAGCTGCTCCTTGGAAACCCTTTGGGGCAGTTTCGCTCTATCCTATAGGGTCACTATTGACTCGACAGCGAGGGGTTTGTCTTTGTCTATTTGTTTGATGTTCCTCAGATTGTCTCCCTTTCCATGTCTAGGAGGATGCTACTGCTCTCAAACTTAGAATATGACCCTGAGGAAGGTCATTTGTTCCTCAATCCCTTCATCTGTACAAAAGGATAATTCAGAACACCCTCATTATTTCAAATTGAATTGTGAAATATTTTCCCAATAATACTGTTTTCAAATGGTTCAAAAGGCAGTCTTTTAAACTAGATTAACAAAAAGTTGGCAAGTACAGGCCTTTTGGGGCCTAACTTTAATGAATAGTTAAACATGGTTGTTAATATGCAGCATATAGCAATTATTTGAATGTAAATAGATGTTTCATACCTGAAAGCAATTTCTTGGTTAACTAGATTAAACATTCCCCTTGGAATTTGGTACGAGTGATGACTCTGCTTTTCTAACAAATAATGCTCTACCAAGTGGGCTACTAAAATCAGTCCAAGCTAAATAAACATAGGAGACCCTGGGGGGTGTAAACGCTTAACGTGCTTAGCTGCTAACTGGAATGCTGGAGGTTCTAGTCTACCCAGAGATGCCTCAGAAGAAAGACATGGCAATCTACTTCCAAAAAATCAGCCATTGAAAACCCTACAGGGTACACTTCTACTCTCACACACATGGGGTCACTGTGAGTCAGATTCAACTTGACGTTAACTGTTTTGATTTTGTTTTTTTAAGTGCACACATTGTAGGGTTTTAGTTCTTACTTTCCCATTCTTATCCATTTTGCCCTCTGATGCCCCATATTCATGATCTGGAGCGTGACTGCAGGAATGAAGGGACAGGGTTGACTTCACCTGCCACCAGCTGCTCCACTGTGCTTCTACCTCTTCTTCTACCCCCAGCACAGTCTGAGCTCCAAACCACCTTCTGCAGTAAAATACGTTTACCTCATTCCACAGAACTTCTCTTAAGGACAATTTTCCATTTCCTCACTAGTACAACAAAGAACCCATTTGAATTGCAATACAGAAGCTCCTCTACCTGATCACAGGTTAGTGCTAAAAGGCTCTTCCTAAATCCATTTGTTCATAAACACAAAGAAACTCTCTACTTGGCACTTTTGCAATGTCCACGTGTGACCACTAGAGTCATCTGGCAAGGCAGAATGGAACAGCTTTCTTCTGGGACAAACTTTGTTCTCATTTCTCTGAAAGCCCCTAAAGGACTCTGAAAGTTTGTAGTAGAGGAGTTTCTGAACTCAAAGTTGGTTTTACCAAATTTTCTTGCTTCCATCATGTCGGAAGATGGGGTTTCTTATTATTTCCACGGGTGTCTTCTAAGAAATGGTCTCTCCTAAACGTAACACAACTTCTGCTGGATTTGGATGCTTTGTTTCTGCTGTTTCTACGTCATTTACCTATCTTTAGTTCAGATCATCACTTAAGGCCGGCAGAGTGCTAGGAAACAGAGTCCGAATAACCAAAGAAGAAAGTGTCCTGAGGAATGCTTATAAATTTAAAAAGCAAGATGGGCTCACTCTGTTCAAAAGGGCTCTTCCTGAGTATTTTTTTGTCATTGTTTTGTTTGGGTTTTTTTGAGCAGAGCTTTATATAAATGTGGGACAAACAGATGAATAACCCACAAATACTCTACATTTACCTTAGAATGAAGTTGAGAGTTTCATTAGAAAATAACTTCAGTATCGAATTGAACATTTAATTAGAAAATAACTCTTGTCCTTTAGACTTAATAATAATAAAAATAATAGGCATTATTTGCAAGTTCTTACTATTTGCCTGGAAACCCTGATGGCGTAGTGGTTAAGTGCTACGGCTGCTAACCAAAGGGTTGGCAGTTCAAATCAACCAGGCGCTCCTTGGAAACTCGCACAGGGCAGTTCTACTCTGTCCTATAGGGTTGCTATGAGTCAGAATCGATTCAACGGCACTGGGTTTGTTTACTATTTGCCAGACACTATACAGAGGGTCTTTCTTGTACATCACATTTAATCATCCAAACAACTAGATGGGATAAACACTATTATCCCCACTCCAGATAAGGAAGCTGCGACTTAAAGAACTGAAGTAATTTGCCCAAGGCTACAGGTTACGAGTGATAGAATTAAGACCAGATCTGTCTGACTCTATCACATATGCCCTTAATAAATATAGTGAGCTGCTTCCCTATGGATTTGAAAACTTATTTATTAATTATCAATCAATACCTTTATTACGTGTTAGCTTTACTGTGCTACCGCATTAGACTACCAACAGGTCTCTTTGCCTCTCGGCTCTTCCATCTCTATCCTATTATATCTGTCCATCCACCAGAATAGTGTCTCCCAAGAAGTAATTCCCAAACAACCTGCATGGGAATTATCCAGAAACTAGTTAAAAATGCAGCACTGCATCAGAATCACTTTCATTTTTAATAAGCAGCACAGTTGATTTTCAGGTACACTAAAATTTGAGAACCACTCTATCAATAGTTTATCTATTCACAACCTTGAAATGGTTTCCCAACAATTATGAGATACTATTTGGGGTAGTCTAGATTATGGCTCCCCAAAGATGTCTACTTCTTAATCTCAGAAACCTGTACGTTACTTTACATAGCAAAAGGGACTTTGCAGATATGATTAAGCTAATGAGGTTGAGGTAGGGAAATACTCCTGAATTATCTGGGTGGGCTGAATATAATTATGAGGGTCCTTATAAGAGGCAGGCAGGAAGATCTGAGTCAGAGATGGAAATGTGACAATGGAAGCAGAGGCTGGAGTGATGGGTGCCACACGCTAAGGAAGGTGGGTAGCTTCTAGAATCTGAAAAAGCAAGAAAACGTGTTCTCCCCGAGAGTCTCCAGGAGAAACGCAGCCCATTTTAGACTTCTGAAACCCAGAACTCTAAAATATATTTGTGTTGCTTTAAGCCACTAAGTCTGTGGTTACTTGTTAGGAAGATGCTCAACTGTTAAAGTCCACAATAGGTTTTTCATGAGCCAACCCCTGCTTAGCTCACACTCTTTCATCTCTTCACCCTGAACTTTATGCTCCAGTAATTCTGAACCACACCCACATCCAAATATATCAAGTTCCTTAACGTTGCACTTGGACATTAAACTTGTGAGGTTGAGGAACACCTATTTACCCTGGAAACAAGGCCAGATGTCACTCCTTAATATCTGTTGTACCAGTTGCCATCAAATCAATTCCAATTCATGGTGACCCCGTGTGTGTCAGAGTAGAACTGTGCTTCACAGGGTTTTAAATGGGTGTGATTTTGAGGAAATTAGATCGCTAGGCCTTTCTTCTGAGGCACCTCTGGGTGGATTCCAACCACCAACCTTTTGGTTAGTAGACAAACACTACCCCATTTTCACCACCCAAGGGCACTAATAATCCCTTCCTCTGTGACATAACTTGAAACAAGTATATATTGTTGTTCTTTCTCATTACATCCCACTGTAAAATTGGAATCCAACAATCACAGTCAGTTCATCTTTACATCCCCAGGCCTGATCACAGTGCGTGGCCCAGGGTAAGTGCTCAATAATAGTTGAACAAATCTAGAGAAGTTGCCTAGAAAGCTATAGATGTATTCCAAAAATGCTGCCTTTAAATAAAACATTTATGAACATCTTATTTTATAATTCCCCTCAGATTCTACATCACTGTTGTTTTCCTACACATGATCAGTGGTAACAAGTTCCCATCCTTTTGAAGAGTTTGGATTTTTTGAAAAAAAAAAAAAGAAACCAAAAGCTATATAAAGAGACCTTTAAACAAGGAGGATGATCAAGCCATAGGGTATTATTTTAGATCAAAATGAGGCAGAGCTATCAAATGTATATGGTTTATAAGCCAGCTCTGATGGCACTCTAGTTATACAAGTCCTGGTATTTTAGTGTTTTTAAGTCTGTAAAGGATTTACAATTATATTATCAAAGTATACTATTCAAAAACAAGTCAAAAAATGGCTTTCATGCAAAATAGAATGAACCCCACGTGAAAGAACTTACTAAGCTCATAAATTAATGAGGAAAACAGTAAGATAGTAAAACTGATTTAAACAGCATTTGAAGAGCTGGGTATCTATAGGAAATTTAATAAAGGAAAGTTAAAATATGATTGTTAAATTAGATACAAAGCTGGTTATTATCCTATAAGGCACTAAATCATAACCATTGGGGTTACCTTATCTGCTGAGTAGAAATAATTTGCATTACAACTGGATACAAATCTACGAGTTAACATATAACTCCACATAGTCTAAGCCCTTAATTAATAGAAAATAACAAAGTCAAACAATGGTACGTTTTTCCAGAAAAGTAAATAAATCTTGAGTGGACATACTGTTATCCTCTTAGTCTAATTTACAGATTTGGGATAATTTTTCTTAACAATGTAAAAAGCAAATCAATTACCAGAAAAATAGTGTCATGGATATGTTGAACTCCTAACCTCTGATACCTGTAAACACGACTTGGTTGGAAACAGGGCCTTCGAAAATATTATCAGTTAAGTTAGCATGAGGTTATATCAGAGTAGGGTAGGTCCTAATCCAATCATAGTTGTGTCCTTATATCAAAGGAGAAGAGACACAGAGAAACAGACAGAGGGAAGACAGGCATGTCAAGATGCATCTACACACCAAGAACACCTGGGCTACCAGAAGCTGAGAGAGACAAGAAAGGATCTTCCCCTAGAACCTTTGGAGAGAACATGGCTCTGCCAACACCCTGAATTTAGACTAGTAGCCTCCAGAGCTGTGAGACAATAAATTTCTCTTGTTTAAAATCACCTACCTTGTGGTACTTTGTTACGGCAGCCCAAGAAACAAATACAGACGGCATCTAACTAGTACTACAAAACCTCACAGGAAATAAAGATCACTAGGGAAATTGGAGATTCACACGAAACTGAGCCTGGAGCTAGGACAAGCCTACATCAGGAAGCTTTAAGTATGCTTTTCTGATACGTTTAAGACCAAATTTTTCTCCAAAGAAATGACTCTAATATTTTTCATGAAAGTCAATCGAAAGAGATTCAGAAATTCACTTTCCCTTCCAGAAGTATGCCTATGCTGAAAATTAAGGTGCAGTTGTAGTTCTTGTTCATTCTGCGATGTAAATCCAGGCTTTCTTCGCCTTCAACCCAGCTCTCTTAGCATCCCAGTACTAGCCCCTGCCTACCTTCCACTCTTTGCTGCCCCATTCTACACTCCAACCACTGCAGACAATTTGCCTTTGCCCACACATGCCATGGCTACCACACATGTCTGCCTTTATGAAAGCTATTTTGTGTGTGTGTGTGCTTTGGCTAGGAGAAACTCTAGGAGAAACGCTAATCGAATACTAGAGGAATGATCGAGTAGACTACAACACTAAAGTGAAGCTCTAGGAAGATTAGATGGACAGAAACAAAAGAAGAATTGAAATGGGGCTGGGGGGAGGGGGGAGAACCGAAGATAAATAATTCAAATAGGTATATTGTTGCTGTTGGTGGCTGTGGAGTAGGTGCTGACTTGTGGCGACCTTATACATAACAGAAGGAAACACTGCCTCATCGTGTGCCATCTTCATGATTGTGGGTATGTTTCAGTCCACTGTTGTGGCTATTTTGTCAGTCCATCTCTTTGAGGGCTTCCCTCATTTTCGCTGACCCTCTGCTTTACCAAACATAATGTCTTTTTCTAGGGATTGGTCTTTCTTGATGACCTGCCCAAAATAAATGAGCAAAAGTGTTACCATCCTCACTTCTAAGGGACATTATGATTCTATTTCTTCTAAAACTGATTTGTTCCACTGGATACTCAACATTCTTCACCAACACCACAGTTTGAACGTATCATTTCTTCTTCTGTCTTCCTTTTTCATTGTCCAGCAGATGAGGTGATTGGGAAGACCATGATTTGGATGTGAATAAAAGGTCAGGCTGCAATTAATGCATGGGTAGGAAACAGGTATTGCTCGGAATGAACCTGTGTACTGGCTTCATACTTCATATACCCTTTGTTCTCTCTGACTTTCATAAATGACGAGAAGGTAGTCTCTTGTTTGGTTTTATCTTCACTGATCACTAAGTCACAGGAACAGACTTTTAATAGTATATGCTTATAGCTTCTGAAAACGATGAGTTGTGAACAACTATTTATTGCCCCTCTTTTTTTTTTTTTTTTAATGGGTTCATTCATCTATGAGTTGGAATCGACTCGGTGGCAACGGATTTGGCTTTTTTTTTTTTGTGGGTTCATTCAAACAGGACTCAGAAAAGAATGTTAACTGTGTTTATAATTAACCATATAAGTAAGTAGATGTGTTAATGTTTTATTAAGGACTATTAAGATCTGCTAGAATTGCAAAAGGCACCCTGATAGCACAGTGGTTAAGCTCTTGACTGTTAATCAAAAGGTCAGCAATTTGAACCTACCAGCTGCTCTGCAGGAGAAAGATGTGGCAGTCTGCTTCCATAAAGATTTAGAGCCTTGGAAACCCTGTGGAGCAGTTCTACTCTGTCCTATAGGGTTGCTGTGAGTCAAGATTCGACTTGACAGCATTGGGTTTAGAATGGCAGAGGCTATACTTTGTTCAGTTAGGAATATTGCTATTTTTTGTACGCATGTTTGCTGTCTCCCCTACTAGCTTATAGTCTAGTTATACAAACTTTAGAATAAGGAGGTTTTTTAATTCACTTATGTGTTCTCATTGTGGGCTACAATGGCTGGAACATAGTAGGAAAACACAATAATTAAGAGTTGAAGGAATCTTAAATACATAAGATGACCAGAAGATACTATCAGAGTCACACCTATACATTGATTTTGAGTCATAACAAATATGGATAGGAACATGCTGTAGTTGAGCAAGAGCAGGAGATAAGAGAAGAAACAAAGTTGGTAAAGGAGAAGTAAAAATTATGTAAGAACAAATCAAGTGTGATAATAGCATATAATAAACACATCATGGTAGTGGTGAGTGAGAGACCTAACAAAAATAAAAATCGCAAATGCATAAGTAACAAAGTACAACAAAATTCCCTAAGGTCTAGATACTAAGAAGGAAAGCAGAATATTCAATTTTCCAAACATTTATTAAGCGTATCTTATAGAGGAGTCTCTGGGAGGTGTAAACAGTTAACATGTTTGGCTGCTAACCAAAAGGTTGTCAATTTGAGTCAATCCAGTGGCACCTCAGAATAATGGCTTGTAACTTCCAAAAAATTAGCCAGTTCTACTATGGAGTACAGTTCTACTCGAACACTCATGGGGTCACCATGAGTTAGAGTGACCACAATGGCAAGTGGCTTTTTGTTTTTTGTTTGAGGGGGAGGGGTGTTTGGTTATATAGGAAGAAATTTGCCAGATTCTAAAAAAAAAAAAATATGGTGAAATAACTAACATTTATTTAGTACCTGAGTACCAGAACTTAGCCAGATTATTTTAGACTAATAGCTCATTTAAAGATGAACAGGACCCAGTCTCTGGGTTTAAGAACTGGACAGTCAGTAGAGGAGGCAGACCAGATCACAGAAAGATTTAAGTGTAGAATAAGGATTATGCGATCAAAAAAGAAGAGAATCAATTCCAACTGGGATGGTAAGAAAAGACTTAATGGAAGTGGATATATTTGAGCAGAAGGTGAAGACAGAACTAGCACAGTGGCCACCTTGCCCAAACAAAAAATTAACAACTTTGACATAATTTAACTTGACCCTAGAACAGAGGGGTAGAGCAGGCCAGTGAAGAAGTGCAAATGGCCTCAGCAGAGGAGGGGCCTCAGTTACCTTCCCAGTCCTCCTATTGTGCTCAGAGACAATTCTGGAAGAATCCACGCAGGAATCTTGGTGGTAACCAAAAACAGCAGTCTGAAGAATGGACTGTAAATGGGGTTTTTCCATTTTCAAACTTCTTTTAAAACATAGTGGAACTAATTGACTGGGATCTTAAAAGCTAGCAAGTGACCGTCCAAGGTACAGCAATTGGTCTTCAGTCACCTGAAGCAACAGAGGAAGGAGAGTCAGGAAGCAGAGGAGGAAATGGAACTTGTGTCGGATTGCCTCCATGAGCAACTGTCTCCTTTGCTGTGAGACCAGAAGAACTAGATGGTGCCTAACTATCATTACTGAATATTTTGATCAAAGATTCTAGAGGCGGGGCCAAGATGGCTGACTAGGTAGAACTACCACGGATCCCTCTTGCAACAAAGACTTGGAAAAACAAGTGAATCGATCACATACATGACAATCTATGAACCCTGACCATCAAACACAGGTCTAAAGAGTTGACCTGAGTGACAGGGGAGCAAAAAGCCATGCCCTGAAGCAGCAACTGTTTCTGGACCCGGCATCCCACTCCACAGCCTTGAGCTCTCACAGTTCCCTGGTGCTAGGTGGCGGGGCTGATTGCAGCTTACTGAGACAGGCCAAGCACGGGACACAGCCCTAACTCCTAACCCCCTGGGGTAACCTCGGTAGAGGCTCAGCCAGCACAAGCAGGCTGCACACTGACAGGGCTAACGAGAGAACAAGCAACCATGGGGAAGCAGCGACTGTTTTTGGAGCCTGGAGCCAGCGTCCAAATCAGAAAACCTTGGCACCGGGCTTTGGACTAAGTGCATAGGAGTTGAGCACGGCTTCCTGAGATGGCACAAGCACGGGATGCAGCCCCAGACCCCTGAAGTAACCTCGGGGAAAACCCAGCCAGCGCACTCAGGCAGCACAACCACGCGGCTGACGGGAGCAGAAATCACTGGGAAGCAGCAACTGCTTTTGGAGCCTGGAGTGCAGCGTCCCAGCCAGGAAACCTTGGTGCTGGGCTTTGGACTAGGAGCAGAGGACCTGACCACGGCTTCTGAGATGGCACAAGCACAGGACACAGGCCTGCCCTCGGGGACAATCTCGACCCAGCCAGTGCACACAGGCTACATGCCCCTTGGGAATCTCAGATAAAACAGTCATCGCCAAGCAAGATAAGTAAGTTTGTCTATATTGCGGGGTGCTACTCTCTCCTATCTAACCGATCCCTCCCCTCCCTGCCCCTGGAGGCTTCATTAACATTGGAATTTCCTGGGCCAAAAAGTGAAGTGCTCTGTGGGTTTTTTTTTTCCCCCCAACACATTCTCCTGGCCTGAGAGAAGCAGCTACTAAAAACCCAGGGACGAAAAATCCTATCCTGACTTCTCTAAATTGGAATAAAAATACAGAACCAGCTCCAGCCAAGCATATGAGATCCACAGACTTTGGCTTTGGTCCCTACAGGGAACAAGGTGGCTATTATAATGCAAAGGCAATTCTGATAGAGATCTGGCTGTAATTGTTTTAGCTGAGCACTGGAAAGACAAGATTTCCAGGTCTGATATCTCTACCTATTAAACAGAGCCCTAACTAATCCACAATGGGGAACTGAGGGCTGAAGCTCCACCCAAACCAACTAGCCACCTGCCAAAGGGGTCTGAGGATACTGACGCCTACCAATCTTTAGAGGTACAACCATTGGGTGCCTAAGGTACAGCTGCAAACCCACCCACCAAAGTGCTTTAGGAACAGAGACGCACCTACCTCACTGGCACGTGGGGGAAGGCTGTCAGCATCCTGCCCCCCTTGGAGTGTGACCCCCTGCCGCTACTAGAATCTGGTGCACGCAACTATCACCACTACTCCTCTAAGGTAGTAGGTGACAGTCTACACCACACACTTGGTAACCCAAAATCAGAATACCTAAGCTGATTCTATCCAAGAATAGTGAATGGACTCTTAGGTTTATATATCTGGTAATAGCCCAAACCAGCTGATGATAGGACGTAAGTGATTCAAAGGCTACAACAATCAAGACAGCACAATCTAGTAGCCTATCTGGGTATATTGAAACAAAACAAGATTCAGTGAGCAAATGTAGAATAAATCATTACAATATCTTATAGATGTTTGGAGACAGCAGTCGATATCAAACCACATAAAGAAGCAGATCATGATTGCTTCTACAACTCCCCAAATTAATTAATCAAAATCTTTCCCAAATGAAGATACAATCCTGGAATTGCCAGATGCAGAATATAAAAAACTAATTTACAGAATGCTTCAAGACATCAGGGATGACCTCAGAAATGAAATACAGCAAGCTACAGAAAAAGCCAAGGAACACACTGATAAAGCAGTTGAAGAAATCAAAAAGATTATTTAAGGACATAGGGGAAAAATTAATAAGCTGCAAAACTCCACAGAGAGACAGCATTCAGAAATCCAAAAGACTAACAGTAAAATTACAGAATTAGACAATAGGAAGTCAGAGGAGCAGACTCAAGCAATTGGAATGCAGAGTGGGGGAGCTGGAGGATAAGGCAATTGACACCAATATAGTTGAAGAAAAATCAGATAAAATAATTAAAAAAAATGAAGAAACCCTAAGAATCATGGGGGGCTCTATCAAGAAGGATAACTTGCATGTGATTGCAGTTCCAAAACAGGGAGGGATAACAGAAAATACAGAGAGAATAGTTGAAGATCTGTTGGCAGAAAACTTCCCTGTCATCATGAAAGACGAAAGGATATCTATCCAAAATGCTCATCAAACCCCATATAAGACTGATCCAAAAAGAAAATCACCAAGGCATATTATCATCAAACTTGCCAAAACCAAAGATAAAGAGAAATTTTAAAAGCAGCCAGGGGTAAAAGAAAAGTCTCCTACAAAGGGGAATCAATAAGAATAAGTTCAGACTACTCAGCAGAAGCCATGCAGTCAAGAAGGCAATGCGATGACATATATAGAGCACTGAAGGAGGAAAACTGCCAGCCAAGAATCATATATCCAGCAAAACTCTTTCTCAAATATGAAGGTAAAATTAAAACATTTACAGATAAACGCAAGCTTAGAGAATTTGCAAAAATGAAACCAAAAAAAAAAGCTAGAAGAATTACTAAATGAAATTGTTTAGTCAGAAAATCAATAATATCGGATGCCAACACAAGGTCACAGAACAGAACATCCTGATATCAACTCAAATAGAGAAATCACAAAAACAAAATAAGATTAATTTTAAAAAGAAAAAAATGCTCAAAACACGGAATCATTGAAATCATGATGTAAAAGATTACAATAATCAAAAAGAGGGACTAAATACAGGAGGCATAGACCTTCCATATAGAGAGGAAAACAAGGCAATATAGGACAATAAAGGTTAGGTTTTTACTTAGAAAAAAAAGGGGTAAATATTAAGGCAACCACAAAGAGATCTAACAATTCCATAATTCAAAATAAAAACCAAGAAAAACATAACGACTCAGCAAATATAAATTCAACTACGATGAAAATGAGGAACACACAATTTACAAAGAAAAACTTCTCAGCATAAAAAAGTAAGTGGAAAAATGAAATTGTCAAAAACATACACAAAAAGGCATCAAAATGGGAGCACTAAACTTATAAAAAAAAACAACCTTATACTTATCTATAATTATGCTGAATGTAAATGGCCTAAATGCACCAAAAAAGAGACACAGAGTCTCAGACTGGGTAAAGAAACATGATCCATCTATATGCTGCCTACAAGAGACACACCTTAGACTTAGAGACACAAACTAAAACTCAAAGGATGGAAAAAAAATATATCAAGCAAACAACAATCAAAAAAGAGCAGGAATAGCAATATTAATTTCTGACAAGGTAGACTTTAAACTTAAATCCACCACAAAGGATAAAGACGCTACATAATGATTAAAAGGACAATTTACCAGGAAGATATAACCATATTAAATATTTATGCACCCAATGATTTTTTTTTTTTTAATGACAGGACTGCAAGATACATAAAACAAACCTTAACAGAACTGAAAAGTGAGATAGACACCTTCACAATTATAGTAGGAGACTTCAACACACCACTTTTGGAGAAGGATAGGACTTCCAGTAAGAAGCTCAGTAGAGACACGGAAGACCTAATTGCTACAATCAACCAATTTGACCTCATAGACTTATACAGAACACTCCACCCAACAGCTGCAAAGTATACTTTTTTTCTAGTGCACACGGAACATTCTCTAGAATAGATCACATATTAGGTCATAAAACAAACCTTTGCAGAATCCAAAACATCGAAATATTACAAAGCATCTTCTCAGACACACAAGGCCGTAAAAGTGGAAATCAATAACAGAAAAAACAGGGAAAAGAAATCAAATACTTGGAAACTGAACAATACCCTGCTGAAAAAAGACTGGGTTATAGAAGACATTAAGGAGGGAATAAAGAAATTCATAGAATGCAATGAGAATGAAAATACTTCCTATCAAAACCTCTGGGACACAGCAAAAGCAGTGCTCAGAGGTCAATTTATATCAGTAAATGCACACATACATAAAGAAGAAAGAGCCAAAATCAGAGAACTGTCCCTACAATCTGAATAAATAGAAAGCGAGCAACAAAAGAATCCATCAGGCACCAGAAGAAAACAAATAATAAAAATTAGAGTGGAACTAAATGAATTAGAATACAGAAAAACAATTGAAGTAATTAACAAAGCCAAAAGCTGGTTCTTTGAAAAAATTAACAAAATTGATAAACCATTGGCCAGGCTGACTAAAGAAATACAGGAAAGGAAACAAACAACCTGACTAAGAAATGAGATGGGCCATATCACGACAGACCCAACTGAAATTAAAAGAATCATATCAGATTATTACAAAAAATTGTACTCTAACAAATTTGCAAACCTAGAAGAAATGGATGAATTCCTGGAAAAACACTACCAACCTAAACTAACACAATCAGAAGTAGAACAACTAAATAGACCCATAACAAAAAAAGAGATTGAAACGGTAATCAAAAAACTCCCAACGAAAAAAAAAACCCTGGCCTGGATGGCTTTACTGCAGAGTTCTACCAAACTTTCAGAGAAGAGTTAACACCACTACTACTAAAGCTATTTCAAAGCATAGAAAATGATGGAATATTACCTAACTCATTCTATGAAGCCACCATTTCCCTGATACCAAAACCAGGTAAAGACATCACAAAAAAAGAAAATTACAGACCTATATCCCTCATGAACATAGATTCAAAAATTCTCAACAAAATTCTAGCCAATAGAATTCAACAACATATCAAAAAAATAATCCACCATGACCAAGTGGGATTTATACCAGGTATGCAAGGCTGGTTCAATATTAGAAAAACCATTAGTGTAATTCAGCATATAAATAAAACAAAAGACAAAAACCACATGATCTTATCAATTGATGCAGAAAAGGCATTTGACATAGTCCAACACCCATTCATGATAAAAACTCTCAGCAAAATACGAATTGAAGGAAAATTCCTCAACATAATAAAGGGCATCTATACAAAGCCAACAGCCAACATCACTCTAAATGGAGAGAGCCTGAAAGCATTTCCCTTGAGAACGGGAACCAGACAAGGATGCCCTTTATCACCGCTCTTATTCAACATTGTGCTAGAGGTCCTAGCCAGAGCAATTAGGCTAGACAAAGAAACAAAGGGCATCCGAATTGGCAAGGAGGAAGTAAAATTATCTCTGTTTGCAGATGACATGATCTTATACACAGAAAACCTTAAGGAATCCTCCAGAAAACTACTGAAACTAATAGAAGAGTTTGGCAGAGTCTCGCGTTATAAGATAAACATACAAAAATCACTTGGATTCTCTACATCAACAAAAAGAACATCGAAGAGGAAATAAACAAATCAATACCATTCACAGTAGCCACCAAGAAGATAAAATACTTAGGAATAAATCTTACCAAAGATGTAAAAGACCTATACAAAGAAAACTACAAAGTACTACTACAAGAAACTAAAAAGGACCTACTTAAGTGGAAAAACATACCTTGCTCATGGATAGGAAGACTTAACATAGTAAAAATGTCTATTCTACCAAAAGCCATCTACACATACAATGCATTTCCAATCCAAATTCCAATGTCATTTTTTAATGTGATGGAGAAACAAATCACCAACTTCATATGGAAGGGAAAGAAGCCTCGGATAAGTAAAGCATTACTGAAAAAGAAGAAGAAAGTGGGAGGCCTCACTCTACCTGATTTTAGAACATATTATACAGCCACAGTAGTCAAAACAGCCTGGTACTGGTACAACAACAGGCACATAGACCAATGGAACAGAATTGAGAACCCAGATCTAAATCCTTTCACATATGAGCAGCTGATATTT
The DNA here is from genome assembly GCF_024166365.1 of Elephas maximus indicus. Taxonomy (NCBI): domain Eukaryota; kingdom Metazoa; phylum Chordata; class Mammalia; order Proboscidea; family Elephantidae; genus Elephas; species Elephas maximus. The sequence goes on from NC_064821.1 coordinate 145,568,941, forward strand.
GACAAAGGCCCATTGTCAGTTAATTGGGGAAAAGACAGTCTTTTTAACAAATGGTGCTGGCATAACTGTATATCCATTTGCAAAAAAATGAAACAGGACCCATACCTCACACCATGCAAAAAACTAACTCCAAGTGGATCAAAGACCTAAACACAAAGACTAAAATGATAAAGATCATGGAAGAAAAAATTGGGACAACCTTAGAAGCCCTAATACAAGCCATAAACAGAATACAAAACATTACCAAAAATGACGAAGAGAAACCAGAAAACTGGGAGCCCCTAAAAATCAAACACCTATGCTCATCTAAAGACTTCACCAAAAGAGTAAAAAGACCACCTACAGACTAGGAAAGAATTTTCAGCTATGACATCTCCAACCAGCACCTGATCTCTAAAATCTATATGATTCTGTTAAACTCAACCACAAAAAGACAAACAACCCAATCAAGAAGTGGGCAAAGGATATGAACACGCACCTCACTAAAGAAGATATTCAGGCAGCTAACAGATACATGAGAAAATGCTCTCGATCATTAGCCATCAGAGAAATGCAAATTAAAACTACAATGAGATTCCATCTCACTCCAACAAGGCTGGCATTAATCCAAAAAACACAAAATAATAAATGTTGGAGAGGCTGCAGAGAGGTTGGAACTCTTATACACTGCTGGTGGGAATGTAAAATGATACAACCACTTTGGAAATCTATCTGGCGTTATCTTAAACAGTTAGAAATAGAACTACCATACAACCCAGAAATCCCACTCCTCAGAATATACCCTAGAGAAATAAGAGCCTTCACACAAACAGACATATGTGCACCCATGTTTATTGCAGCTCTGTTTACAATAGCAAAAAGCTGGAAGCAACCAAGGTGTCCATCAATGGATGAATGGTTAAATAAATTGTGGTATATTCACACAATGGAATATTAGGCATCGATAAAGAACAGTGAGGAATCTGTGAAACATTTCATAACACGGAGGAACCTGGAAGGCATTATGGTGAGCGAAATTTGTCAGAGGCAAAAGGACAAATATTGCATAAGACCACTGTTATAAGATCTTGAGAAATAGTTTAAACTGAGAAGAACACATACTTTTGTGGTTTCGAGGCGGGGAGGGAGGGTGGGTGGGAGAGGGTTTTTTACTGATTAGTTAGTAGATAAGAACTACTTCAGTACATGGAAGGTCAGCTCAACTGGACTGGACCAAAAGCAAAGAAGTTTCCGGGATAAACTGAAATGCTTCGAAGGTCAGCGGAGCAAGGGCGGGGGTTTGGGGACCATGGTTTAAGGGGACTTCTAAGTCAATTGGCAAAATAATTCTGTTATGAAAATATTCTGCATCCCACTTTGAAATGTGGCGTCTGGGGTCTTAAATGCTAAAAAGAGGCCACCTAAGATGCATACATTGGTCTCAACTCACCTGGATCAAAGGAGAATGAAGAACACCAAGGTCACAAGTTAATTATGAGCCCAAGAGACAGAAAGGGGCACATGAACCAGAGACTTACATTATCCTGAGACCAGAAGAACTAGTTGGTGCCCAGCCACAACCGATGACTGCCCTGACAGGGAGCACAACAGAGAACCCCTGAGGGAGCAGGAGATCAGTGGGATGCAGACCCCAATTTCTCACAAAAAAGGCCATACTTAATGGTCTGACTGAGACTAGAGGAATCCTGGCGGTCATGGTCCCCAAACCTTCTGTTGGCCCAGGACAGGAACCATTCCCGAAGGCAACTCATCGGACATGGAAGGGACTGGACAGTGGGTAGGAGAGAGATGCTGATGAAGAGTGAGCTCTTTGTATCAGGTGGACACTTGAGACTCTGTTGGCATCTCCTGTCTGGAGTGGGGATGGGAGGGTAGAGAGGATTGGAAGCTGGCAAAATTGTCACGAAAAGAGAGACTGGAAGGGCTGACTCATTAGGGGGAGAGTAAGTGGGAGTATGGAGTAAGGTGTATATAAACTTATATGTGACAGACTGACTTGATTTGTAAACGTTCACTTGAAGCTCAATAAAAATTAAAAAAAAAAAAAAAAAACCCTGGCCCAGACGGCTTCACTGCAGAGTTCTACCAAACTTTCAGAGAAGAGTTAACACCACTACTACTAAAGCTATTTCAAAGCATAGAAAATGATGGAATATTACCTAACTCATTCTATGAAGCCGGCATATCCCTGATACCAAAACCAGGTAAAGACTCCACAAAAAATGAAAATTACAGACCTATATCCCTCATGAACATAGATTCAAAAATCCTCAACAAAATTCTAGCCAATAGAATTCAACAACATATCAAAAAAATAATCCACCATGACCAAGTGGGATTTATACCGGGTAGGCAAGGTTGGTTCAATACTAGAAAAACCATTAATGTAACCCACCATATAAATAAAACAAAAGACAAAAACCACATGATCTTATCAATTGATGCAGAAAAGGCTTTTGACAAAGTCCAACACCTATTCATGATAAAAACTCTCAGCAAAATACGAATTGAAGGAAAATTCCTCAACATAATAAAGGGCATCTATAAAAAAAAAAAAAAACTTTTTTTTTTTTTTTATACGAAGCCAACAGCCAACATCACTCTAAATGGAGAGAGCCTGAAAGCATTTCCCTTGAGAAAGGGAACCAGACAAGGATGCCCTTTATCACCGCTCTTATTCAACATTGTGCTAGAGGTCCTAGCCAGAGCAATTAGGCTAGACAAAGAAATAAAGGGCATCCGGATTGGCAAGGAGGAAGTAAAATTATCTCTGTTTGCAGATGACATGATCTTATACACAGAAAACCTTAAGGAATCCTCCAGAAAACTACTGAAACTAATAGAAGAGTTTGGCAGAGTCTCGCGTTATAAGATAAACATACAAAAATCACTTGGATTCTCTACATCAACAAAAAGAACATTGAATCAGGCACCAGAAGAAAACAAATAATAAAAATTAGAGCTGAACTAAATGAATTAGAGAACAGAAAAACAATTGAAAGAATGTACAAAGCCAAAAGCTGGTTCTTTGAAAAAATTAACAAAATTGATAAACCATTGGCTAGACTGACTAAAGAAATACAGGAAAGGAAACAAATAACCCGAATAAGAAACGAGAAGGACCACATCACAACAGAACCAAATGAAATTAAAAGAATCATTTCAGATTATTATGAAAAATTGTACTCTAACAAATTTGAAAACCTAGAAGAAATGGATTAATTCCTGGAAAAACACTACCTACCTAAACTAACACATTCAGAAGTAGAACAACTAAATAGACCCATAACAAAAAAAGAGATTGAAACGGTAATCAAAAAACTCCCAACAAAAAAAAGCCCTGGCCCGGACGGCTTCACTGCGGAGTTCTACCAAACTTTCAGAGAAGAGTTAACACCACTACTTCTGAAGGTATTCCAAAGCATAGAAAATGACGGAATACTACCCAACTCATTCTATGAAGCCACCATCTCCCTGATACCAAAACCAGGTAAAGACATTACAAAAAAAGAAAATTATAGACCTATATCCCTCATGAACATTGATGCAAAAATCCTCAACAAAATTCTAGCCAATAGAATCCAACAACACATCAAAAAAATAATTCACCCTGATCAAGTGGGATTTATACCAGGTACGCAAGGCTGGTTTAATATCAGAAAAACCATTAATGTAATCCCCCACATAAATAAAACAAAAGACAAAAACCACATGATCTTATCAATTGATGCAGAAAAGGCATTTGACAAAGTCCAACACCCATTCATGATAAAAACTCTTACCAAAATAGGAATTGAAGGAAAATTCCTCAACATAATAAAGGGCATCTATGCAAAGCCAACAGCCAATATCACTCTAAATGGAGAGAACCTGAAAGCATTTCCCTTGAGAACGGGAACCAGACAAGGATGCCCTTTATCACCGCTCTTATCCAACATCGTGTTGGAAGTCTTAGCCAGGGCAATTAGGCTAGACAAAGAAATAAAAGGTATCCGGATTGGCAAGGAAGAAGTAAAGTTATCACTATTTGCAGATGACATGATTATATACACAGAAAACCCTAAGGAATCCTCCAGAAAACTACTGAAACTAATAGAAGAGTTTGGCAGAGTCTCAGGTTATAAAATAAACATACAAAAATCACTTGGATTCTCTACATCAACAAAAAGAACACCGAAGAGGAAATCACTAAATCAATACCATTCACAGTAGCCCCCAAGAAGATAAGATACTTAGGAATAAATCTTACCAAGGATGTAAAAGACCTACACAAAGAAAACTACAAAGCTCTACTACAAGAAATTCAAAAGGACATACTTAAGTGGAAAAACATACCCTGCTCATGGATAGGAAGACTTAACATAGTAAAAATGTCTATTCTACCAAAAGCCATCTATACATTTAACGCACTTCCGATCCAAATTCCAATGTCATATTTTAAGGGGATAGAGAAACAAATCACCAATTTCATATGGAAGGGAAAGAACCCCCGGATAAGCAAAGCACTACTGAAAAAGAAGAAGAAAGTGGGAGGCCTCACCTTACCTGACTTCAGAACCTATTATACAGCCACAGTAGTCAAAACAGCCTGGTATTGGTACAACAACAGACACATAGACCAATGGAACAGAATTGAGAACCCAGACATAGATCCATCCACGTATGAGCAGCTGACATTTGACAAAGGACCAGTGTCAATTAACTGGGGAAAAGATAGCCTTTTTAACAAATGGTGCTGGCATAACTGGATATCCATTTGCAAAAAAATGAAACAGGACCCGTACCTCACACCATGCACAAAAACTAACTCCAAGTGGATCAAAGACCTAAACACAAAGACTAAAACGATAAAGATCATGGAAGAAAAAATTGGGACAACCCTAGGAGCCCTAATACAAGGTATAAACAGAATACAAAACATTACCAAAAATGATGAAGAGAAACCCGATAACTGGGAGCTCCTAAAAATCAAACACCTATGCTCATCTAAAGACTTCTCCAAAAGAGTAAAAAGACCACCTACAGACTGGGAAAGAATTTTCAGCTATGACATCTCCGACCAGCGCCTGATCTCTAAAATCTACATGATTCTGTCAAAACTCAACCACAAAAAGACAAACAACCCAATCAAGAAGTGGGCAAAGGATATGAACACACATTTCACTAAAGAAGATATTCAGGCAGCCAACAGATACATGAGAAAATGCTCTCGATCATTAGCCATTAGAGAAATGCAAATTAAAACTTCAATGAGATTCCATCTCACACAAGCAAGGCTGGCATTAATCCAAAAAACACAAAATAATAAATGTTGGAGAGGCTGCGGAGAGATTGGAACCCTCATACACTGCTGTTGGGAATGTACAATGGTACAACCACTTTGGAAATCTATCTGGCGTTATCTTAAACAGTTAGAAATAGAACTACCATAAAACCCAGAAATCCCACTCCTAGAAATATACCCTAGAGATAAAAGAGCCTTCATACAAACAGATACATGCACACCCATGTTTATTGCAGCTCTGTTTACAATAGCAAAAAGTTGGAAGCAACCAAGGTGTCCATCAACGGATGAATGGGTAAATAAATTGTGGTATATTCACACAATGGTATACTACGCATTGATAAAGAACAGTGACGAATCTCTGAAACATTTCATAACATGGAGGAACCTGGAAGGCATTATGCTGAGCGAAATGAGTCAGAGGCAAAAGGACAAATATTGTATAAGACCACTATTATAAGATCTTGAGAAATAGTAAACCTGAGAAGAACACATACTTTTGTGGTTACGAGGGGGGGAGGGAGGGAGGGTGGGAGAGGGTTTTTATTGATTAATCAGTAGATAAGAACTGCTTTAGGTGAAGGGAAAGACAACACTCAATACATGGAAGGTCAGCTCAATTGGACTGGACCAAAAGCAAAGAAGTTTCTGGGATAAAATGAATGCTTCAAAGGTCAGCGGAGCAAGTGCGGGGGTCTGAGGAACATGGTTTGCAGGGACTGCTAAGTCAATTGGCAAAATAATTCTATTATGAAATCATTCTGCATCCCACTTTGAAATGTGGCGTCTGGGGTCCTAAATGCTAACAAGCGGCCATCTAAGATGCAGCAATTGGTCTCAACCCACCTGGAGCAAAGGAAAATGAAGAACACCAAGGCCACACGACAACTAAGAGCCCAAGAGACAGAAAGGGCCACATGAACCAGAGACCTACATCATCCTGAGACCAGAAGAACTAGTTGGTGCCCGGCCACAATCGATGACTGCCCTGACAGGGAGCACAGCAGAGGACCCCTGAGGGAACAGGAGATCAGTGGGATGCAGACCCCAAATTCTCATAAAAAGACCAAACTTAATGGTCTGACTGAGACTGGAGGAATCCCGGCGGCCATGCTCCCCAGACCTTCAGTTGACACAGGACAGGAACCATCCCCGAAGACAACTCATCAGAAATGAAAGGGACTGGTTAGCGGGTGGGAGAGAGACGCTGATGAAGAGTGAGCTAATTATATCAGGTGGACACTTGAGATTGTGTTGGCAACTCTTGTCTGGAGGGGGGATGGGAGGATAGAGAGAGAGGGAAGCCGGCAAAATTGTCAAGAAAGGAGAGACTGAAAGGGCTGACTCAAGAGGGGGAGAGCAAGTGGGAGTAGAGAGTGAGATGTATGTAAACTTATATGTGACAGACTGATTGGATTTGTAAACGTTCACTTGAAGCTTAATAAAAGTTATTAAAAAAAAGAACATCGAAGAGGAAATAAACAAATCAATACCATTCACAGTAGCCCCCAAGAAGATAAAATACTTAGGAATAAATCTTACCAAAGATGTAAAAGACCTATAAAAAAAAACTACAAAGTACTAGTGCAAGAAACTAAAAGGGACCTACTTAAGTGGAAAAATATACCTGCTCATGGATAGGAAGAATTAACATAGTAAAAATGTCTATTCTACCAAAAGCCATCTATTTTCCGATCCAAAGTCCAATGACATCTTTTAATGTGTTGGAGAAACAAATCACGAAGTTCATATGGAAGGGAAAGAAGTCCCGGATAAGTAAAGCATTACTGAAAAAGAAGAAGAAAGTGGGAGGCCTCACTCTACCTGATTTTAGAACATATTATACAGCCACAGTAGTCAAAACAGCCTGGTACTGGTACAACAACAGGCACATAGACCAATGGAACAGAATTGAGAACCCAGATCTAAATCCTTTCACATATGAGCAGCTGATATTTGACAAAGGCCCATTGTCAGTTAATTGGGGAAAAGACAGTCTTTTTAACAAATGGTGCTGGCATAACTGGATATCCATTTGCAAAAAAATGAAACAGGACCCATACCTCACACCATGCACAAAAACTAACTCCAAGTGGATCAAAGACCTAAACATAAAGACTAAAACAATAAAGATCATGGAAGAAAAAATAGGGACAACCTTAGGAGCCCTAATACAAGCCATAAACAGAATACAAAACATTACTAAAAATGACAAAGAGAAACCAGATAACTGGGAGCTCCTAAAAATCAAACACTTATGCTCATCTAAAGACTTCACCAAAAGAGTAAAAAAGACCACCTATAAAAAAAAAAACCTATAGATTGGGAAAAAATTTTCAGCTATCACATCTCCGACCAGCACCTGATCTCTAAAATCTATATGATTTTGTTAAACTCAACCACAAAAAGACAAACAACCCAATTAAAAATTGGGCAAAGGATATGAATACACACTTCACTAAAGAAGATATTCAGGCAGCTAACAGATACATGATCATTAGCCATTAGAGAAATGCGATCATTAGCCATTAGAGAAATGCGAATTAAAATTATGATGAGATTCCATCTCACTCCAACAAGGCTGGCATTAATACAAAAAACACAAAATAAATGTTGGAGAGGCTGTGCAGAGATTGGAACTCTTATACACTTCTGGTGGGAACGTCAAATGGTACAACCACTTTGGAAATCTATCTGGCATTTCCTTAAAAAGTTAGAAATAGAACTAGCACACAACCCAGAAATCCCACTCCTCGGAATATACCCTGGAGAAATAAGAGCCTTTACACGAACAAATATATGCACACTCATGTTTATTGCAGCACTGTTTACAATAGCAAAAAGCTGGACGCAACCAAAGTGTCCATCAACGGATGAATGGATAAATAAATTACGGTATATTTATACAATGGAATACTACACATTGATAAAGAACAGTGAGGAATCTTTGAAACATTTCATAACATGGAGAAACCTGGAAGGCATTATGCTGAGTGAGATTAGTCAGATGCAAAAGGACAAATATTGTATAAGACCACTATTATAAGATCTTGAGAAATAGTTTAAACTGAGAAGAACGCATTCTTTTGTGGTTACGAGAGGGGTGAGGGAGGGAGGGTGGGAGAGTGTTATTTACTGATTAAATAGTAGGTAAGAACTACTTTAGGTGAAGGCAAGGACAACACTCAATACAGGGAAGGTCAGCTCAACTGGACTGGACCAAAAGCAAAGAAGTTTCCTGAATAAACTAAATGCTTCGAAGGTCAGCAGAGCAAGGAGAGGGGTTTGGGGACTATGGCTTTAGGGGACATCCAAGTCAATTGGCAAAATAAATTCTATTAAGAAAACATTCTGCATCCCACTATGAAGTGTGGTGTCTGGGGTCTTAAATGCTAACAAGCAGCCATCTAAGATGCACCCATTGGTCTCAACCCACCTGGAGCAAAGGAGAATGAAGAACACCAAGGTCACAAGTTAATTATGAGCCCAAGAGACAGAAAGGGCCACATGAACTAGAGACTTACATCATCCTGAGAGCAGAAGAGCTAGATGGTGCCCAACCACAACCAATGACTGCCCTGACAGGGAGCACAGCAGAGAACCCCTGAGGGAGCAGGAGAACAGTGGGATGCAGACCTCAAATTCTCATAAAAAGACCAGACTTAATGGTCTAACTAGAAGAATCCCAGTGGTCATGGTCCCCAAAGCTTCTGTTGGCCCAGGACAGGAACCATTCCAGAAGACAACTCATCAGACATGGGTTGGACTGGACAATGGGTTGGAGAGAGATGCTGATGAGGAGTGAGCCACTTGTATCAGGTGGACACTTGAGACTGTGTTGGCATCTCCTGTCTAGAGGGGAGATGGGAGGGTAGAGGGGGTTAGAACTGGGAGAACGGTCAGGAAAGGAGAGACTGGAAAGAGGGAGCGGACTGACTTATTGGTGGGAGAGTAAATGGGAGCATGTAGTGAGGTATATATAAGTTTATATGTGAGAGACTGACTTAATTTGTAAACTTTCACTTAAAGCACAATAAAAATTATTAAAAAAAAAATTCTGTAGAGGAATTCTGATCAAAAAGGGGAAAATACAGAACAGAATTTCAAATTCTCACAGAATTCAGATTTTCCAGAGCCATGGAGGCTGAAGGAACCCCTGAAACTCTTGCCCTGAGGTAATCTTTCAACTTTAAACCTTAAACCAAAACCATCCCCTGAAGTGTTCTTTGAACCAAAAAAAAATAGCTTAATTAGTAAAGCATGTCTGCTCTGAGCATTGGGCACTTTTAAAGAATAATCTATGTGAGATCAAATTGACAACAGCAACTCTAAAGGTTTGGATGAGAAGTTTAGGAGGCAGTGAATTTAAGATAACGGGAGTGGAATAATTTGCAAAAAGATAGTGAAAATTATCACAACTTGAAGAACGTAAGCAGTGTCATGTAGAAATTGTTGAAATGGTGTATCTTTGGCTGTGTATACTTTTACCACAATAAGAAATAATTTAAACAGTGGAACTGCTTTAAAAATGTACAAAATTCCAACATATAGGAAAGATAAAAATAGAATGAGTTTCAGGGAAGCAGAGCGATGGGGCGGACAGAGTCTTCCTCCCATTCCTCCCCAGGGTCCACCAACTGGGCTTTAAAAAAGCTGGCATTAGATACATCTTGACAGGCCAAGGTAGAAAGTAACTGTTGGGGAAAAAAAAAAAAAGGTTGTGACATTTTATACTTTTTTTTTCTACCTCTATAACATCTCTTAACAAAGTAAAGCAAGACTGTATATCATCTCAAATTTTGTTTGCCAGGTCTATGATCTCTCATGAAAATGTGTCAGAAATTGTCAATCATTTTGGAAGTAAGAAGTTCAACCAGATAGCGTATTGCTGGGTTCTTTTTCTTTTTTTTTAATCATTGGAGTGCTCTAAGAATCATTCTATTTCACAGACATCTGCGGCAGGGCAAAAGGACTGACTTCTGTCAAGTTCACACGAAACGGAAATTCATCGACGTCAACACTTCCAATCGATGGAAATGATTCTGATGGAGAAATTGAGAAGATTTAGGGAGGGCGGCATCCTGCCCCCTTCCCTTCTGAGGCCGCAGGAGGCCCGAGCTCTGCTGTCTGTCCTCAGACTAATTGGAGGACTTGGGGAGGGGGCGGCAGAGTAACAGCAGGAGCGCAAGAAAAGGAAAAAAAAAAAAGTTTACGACAGGATAAAAGAACAATTTTCAAATCATTACTTTTTAACAGCGAACACAGCTATTATCCTGAACCCAAAATCACGGATGTAATAGTGGAAAAGACAAAAGAATAGCAGGGTAAATTCTTGAAACAAATCTCTTTGTAGTCGATAGTAAAAACCTCATTGCGATTCAAAAGATAAATGGCAATTAAGTAGTTTCTGTTAAGTATTTATTGTTCACCTTTTATGTGGGTGCCCTTTTAAGTGATTTTCTTTTTAAAGCAAAAGAGAAAGTTTGTTCTCTTCGTGGCTTGAGCTAAACAGGATGCAAATGCATGCAACCGTCAATTTTAAAATAATAATCGTCTTGATTTTCTAAGCCGATAAACCAACTACCATACACCACTTCCTTTTTAGGCTGTTGTTTGCTTGGCTTATCACAGTTAACTACTGCACTGTGACTCCGCCTGAAGATGGTAATGTAATTAAATCCTATTAACACATCAGGAATAAAACCCTTTAATGGGCACAGGAGGCTTTGAGAAGCAGCTCGTTCCTGAGTAGATTTAATATCCTTAAATTAAGCAAGTGTGAATGGGAAGATGAATCTTATTAAAAACTTCAATCTGATTATATTTGAAAATTATTGGTTCCTTAATGTAATAAATTATCCAATACAGAGAAGAACAAATAATATGTCCTAGCTTCACATAACGCCACTCCGTAACAAGTGACAAAGGAAATTATGTGTGACTGGGGGGCAAAAAGAAAGGTCTTTTTATAAAAGTCATTTTGCATAATGAAATACCTAAATCATTTTAATAAACATGGGGGGGTGCAAATGACACAGTTGGAACGGGACTCATTTACCCTATTCAGAAAGGGAATGTGGAAATAGTGATGCTAATTTTTTTTTTTTTTTAAATTGCCATTCTGGCCAATTTGTTGTAAATTCTGAAAAGAAAAGCTGCAGCTTATGTTGTTGGTAGCGAATTCCTTCTCCAGAAGGCTAATGCAAATGTACGCCATCTGCCAGGCATTCTGCTGAGAAAGCTGTAGTCGCAAACAATGGGCCAACAGTCTCTGAATACTAACACACACACTCCGCAGGCAAGAAAAGTTTGCATTTTCCCCAAAGGTATACTTTGCCTAGCCTCCTTTCCCATCCTCACCAGGACCACCAAGCACCCAGCATCTCTCCCCATCCAGCTGGCACCAGGCAGGCTTCCACAAGATTAGTCTGATGATGTTCACAAGGAGAAGCCCCCGGAGAAGCGTTGCTGTTGAAACGGGCTGAAGCAGGAACGCCAGACCTGTTAAATTATTTAACCAGACAAATGCTTCACAGTGTGTGTTTTTTAACTTAATCCTATTTTAGCAAAAACCGCCGTTGCCTATTGCAATCCATGTAGGAACATGGCATGGGTTTTATCCTTTTGTGACTGGACCCGCTCAGAAGGCTGGGGAACAGGGTCCTCAGTTCATCTGTGAGCCGGTGGCTCACCAGCAGATGGGTGTATGAAACAGAACGCACCAGGCAAGCAGGCTCTGCAGGGAGCCATCGTATCTGAAACCAGGGTCTGCTCTCATGCTTTCAAGTGATTCTTTCTCACTATTCAAGGAAACCTGAATGCTCAGTTATTTGACAAGTGTGCCCAAATGGCTCATTCAACAACATGATGAAATATTTTAAATATTGTTTGGTGTTTGGCGATGGGGCAGGCAGAGAGGCAGTGACCACCCATGAAAAGCCATCATAGAAATTCGAACTTCACTTTGCCCCAAGTTTGGCTCCTGCCAGATTTCATCTCCAATTTCTTCTCTGCTCTGATTATCAGGTCCTCTCAGGCCTCTTGCTGGAGGTTCTTCAGATTTGCCAGCCTGGCTCTTATCTTCCTGCCTTTGTACAGCTGCTTTCAGTGCCTGGAATGCCTTTCCCATGACCACTCAGCTCATTCATCATCTGGGGAGAGGCCTAGCACTTGTATGCTCTACAGTCTGAACTCCTGAGTTCAAATCCCAGCTTCTTCCCTTACTACTTTTATGGCTGTGGGAAAGTTGCTTAACTTCTCCCTGCCTCAGTGGACTCACTGTTAAATAAGCATGGTAATAATAATACAGCCTACAGCATAGGACTGCTGTGAAAACTAACTAGGACAAGGCATGCAAGGCACTGAGCGCAGTATGGTATAACAGGGGCTCAATAAACTTTAGCTATTACCATCCCAGCCCCTGTCAGTTTGTCATACTGTGTAGCTTATGTGTTGTTGTGATGCTGGAAGCTATGCCTCCAGTATTTCAAATACCCACAGGGTCACACATAGTGGACAGGTTTCAGTGAAGCTCCCAGACTAAGACAATCTAGGAAGAAAGGCTTGGCAATCTACTTTCGAAAAATTAGTCAATGAAAACCTTCTGGATCACAACGAGATATTGTCCAATATCATATTGGAAGATGAGCCCTCTAGGGCTCTAGGTTGGAAGGCACTCAAAATACACACTGGCTGCAACAAGGGACTCAAGCATACCAATAATCATGAAGATGGTACAGGATCAGAAAACATTTTGTTCTGTTGTCCCTCAGGTCACCATGAGTTAGAGCTGACTCAGCAGTAACTAACAACTATTAGCATCGCCTCTGTTGCGGAACCTTAAGGATCTTGCTTTCCATTTCCCCCTCCATCTCTCTCTCTCTTACCCCATAAAATTATTTCTTCTTTCTCTGTTTGGCGACATGCTTGTGCATAAGTTCATGCGGATGCTGTAGCGATCATTTCATGTTTTAATTATATGCTTATCTCTCTTTTTCCTGCTAGACTGTAAGTTTCTTAAGAGCTTATTCTTACTCATCTTTGTATCTATAAGGTTTAATTTGGAACCAGGCACTAAATTACTTAATAAATACTTATTAACTAAATATAAGAATTAATGAATGAATGGATTTAGTAAGAGCTGAGATTAAGCATATAAGCCAAGATAGGGAGGAGATAAATGGTTCTTAGCACAAAGATAGTAAAAAGGCTATAATTAAAATTAAGATGGCTAGAAGAAGACTTCCAAGTGTTAAAGAAGATGTAGAGCAACTCGAACGCATCATACATTGCTGGTGAGAGCGGAAACTGCTTCAATTAGCAGTATCTTTATTAAAGCTGTAGGGTCGATATGAGTTGGGTTTGATTTTGGAAACTCTGGGGTGGCATAGTGGTTAAAATCTACAGCTGCTAACCAAAAGGTCAGCAGTTGAAATCCACCAGGCATTCCTTGGAAACTCTATGGGGCAGTTCTACTCTGTCCTATAGGGTCACTGTGAGTCTGAATCAACTCGATGGCAACAGGTTTTTTTTTTTTTTTTTTTGTACTAAAGCTATGGAGCCCTGTGGAGCCTGTTCAGCAGTATATATTTTTTTTTACTAAAGCTAAACATATATTAAAAAAAAAAAAAAAAATTTTTGTTTTTTATATACCTCTAATAAACTATAACCCAGCAATTCAACTATTTAATATATACCCCATAGGAATGAATGGATAGATTCACAAAAAAAAAAAAAAACCATGTAAAACAATGTTCACAGCAACTTGATTCATTAACAGCTTCAAGCTTGAAATAATACAAATATCCATCAATCAAAAAAAATTCATTGCCATCGAGTCAATTCCGACACGTAGCAACCCTATAGGACAGAGTAGAATGCTCCATAGGGCTTCCAAGGAGTGGCTGGTGGACTCAAACTGCCAGCTTTTTGGTTAGCATTCGAGCTCTTAACCATTGTGCCACCCAGGTTCCATCAAAAGGAGACTAAAATATTTGTGGCATATACGAACTAAAACCAAACCCAGTGCCATCGAGTCAATTCCTACTCATAGCGACCCTATAGGACAGAGTAGAACTGCCCCATAGAGTTTCCAAGGAGTGCCTGGCAGATTTGAACTGCCGACCCTTTGGTTAGCAGCCATAGCATTTAACCACTATGCCACCAGGGTTTCCTTGTGGCATATATATACAATGAAATACTACCCCAAAAATAAGGCTTTATATACTCGCTAAAGAGGATTTTTTTTTTTATGCTGGATTTTAGAAAACAATAAAAGCCTGGGAAAGGGAATATAAAAATAGAAAGAGCTAGAGATAGTTGATAGATAGGTAGAGACAGACAGATAGACAAGTAGATAGGTAGGTAGATACATAGACAGTAACATAGATACATAGATACGTAGATATGGAGACAGAGTCAGAGTCAGAGACGGAGACATAGACAGAGATAGAGACAGAAACAGAGATAGATCCTTTTCTGGTCATTGCCACCGAAAAGTAAAGCCTCGTTTCTGACATTCTTATTTGACCATGCTTTGTACTTATTTACTTCTTTTTTTCCTTCTTTGATTTTCAGTTGTGTTGTAATGTTTGGGTGCTGTCTTTGAGATTCCCTCTGCATTTTTCTCAGTGTGTAATTATTACAACTTAAGATTTCAAGACTTAAAATCTGTCCAGTCCAGTACAAGCCATATAATTAATCTTGCCACGCCCTGCAAGCCTCTTCCACCCTATTTTAAGACTTAGATGCCCTGATCCAAGCCATAGGCTATATGCTTAAATAATTATTTTTTACTGGGACGGGGGATCCTCATACTTACGGAAAAGTTGCAAATGCAAATAATTTTTTCCCTTAATAATTTCAGAGTAAGTTGCAGGCCTGGCTGGTGCTCCCTCATCCCAAAGTACTTTAATATGTATTTTCTATAAACAGGAACATTCTCCTGCATAACCACAAATCTGGAAATTAACATTGATGCCTCACTGCTGTCTAATCTCAGGAGCTCTTTAAGTTCCACCGATTGTCCTAATAATGTGCATTATATCAGAAGGGTGCAGTTTAGAATCATGCATGACATTTAGTTGTCATGTCTCTCCAAAACCAAATGAAAAAATAAACCCATTGCTGTCAAGTCGATTCTGACTCATGGCAATCCCATGTGTTATAGAGTATAACTGCTTCATAGGGTGTTCTTGGCTTGTGATCTTTAAGAAGCAGGTGACCTGGGCTTTCTTTCGTGGCTCCTCTGGGTGAGTTTGAACCTCCAGCCTTAGGTTAGTGGTCAAGCACAAACCGTTTGTGCCACCCAGGCACCATTCATAACTCTCCAGCCTCCTTCCATTTAAAACAGCTCCTTGGTCTTTCCTTGACGCTTATGACCTCAACGCTTTGTATGATTACGGGCCAGTGATTTAATAGAACTTCCCTCAATATTCCTGTTGTTTCTCATAAAAGAGGTTATGCATCTTTGACAGAAATCTTACAGAAGTGATGCTGTATTCTTTCCATCGCATCCTCTCGGGAGGCATACAACTTTGATTTGTCTCGTTACTGATGATGTTCACTTCGATCACTTCATTCAGGTGGTGTCTGCTGGGCTGTCCACTGAAGTTACCCTCTTTCCCTTTGTAATTAATAAATATTTTTTGTGGAGAGCTATTTCAAGACTATATAAATATCCTTTCCTTCCCAAACTTTGAATTATTCATTTGCTTGTTTATGTGTGTATGGACTCATCATTTCCTATTTTATTCCATAGGTTATAATCTGTTTCTATCCTACTTTATTTTAATGCTTAAGTTGCCCTCACATTGGTCAGTGGAAGCCCCTCCAAGATGGCAACTGTGTTTTTAACACGTCTCATCATTCTTTGATCGCTTCTTCACTTTCTGGTACAACAAGATATTCCAGCTCATTTTCATTTTTCCTGGAATTGGCTGATTCTCCAAGGACCTCTGGTTTCTTTTATTAGAAACCAAGATTTGGGCATTAGATGTGCTCACTGATATCGGGAAGGGTGCTCTTCAAGGCCCTTTCAACACAGAGCTAAGGAATATAGGAATGTATGTGTGTGTGCCTATATTTATTTAGATATCTGGATACCTATAACCATGAGTTCACACTAATATCTCCAATTTCAGTCCAGTACCACAGGGTTTATTCTAGTTTTCACCCACTCCGTATGTATACCTCCCTTCTTCCAAAAATGAAAAACCTGACTTCTATCATCCTTAGTATATTTATTTACTTAACCAGTCACCCTAGATGTAACTATTCTACCCTCTCTGCTGCCATACCCTCTCCTGCATGCAGCACTTCTCACCGAGCTCAGGCTTTGCTACCCCCCAATAGCCAGCCTTTCCATATACTTGCCTTCTTTATTCTGTGTGTGCTCTGACACCCACTCCAGGTGTGATGGTTAAGGTGGTGTGTCAAGTTGGCTGGGCCATGATTCTCAGTGGTTTGGCAGTTATGTAACGGTGCAATCACCTCTGTAATGAGATCTGATATAATGCTATCACTTCCTTGATGAGATTTGTTATGAACAACCAATCAGTTGAAAGAGAGTTTCCTTGAGGGAATGGCCTGCATCCAATATAGGTGGACTTTCTGGCAAGGCTCACTGACTTTTGCTCAGTCCGAATCCTGCAGCTGGCTCCTATTCATCTGATCTCTGGTTCTTGAGACTTGAGCTAGGAGCTTACCTGCTGATCTTGGTTTGTCAGCCTCTGCAGCCTGTGAGCCAGAGGACTGTTGTCTGAACTTCCGATCTTGGATTCACCAACCCCTGCGGCTATCTGAGTCAGGAGGAGCCTCCAGCCTGACTCACAGACTTGGAAGTTTCCAGCCTCTACAACTGCATGAGCCATTTCCTTGCTATACATCTCTACATATATATTTATATGGTTCACTGGTTTTTCTTCTTAGGGAACCCAGCCTAAGACACCAGGCTTCCCCAACTTGGGAGCCCCTCTTCACCCTGCTCAGCTCTGATACTGAACCTCAGGCCACCCCTCTACATGTACACTCTCCTTGCTCCGCCCACCTATTGGATTTAAGACTTCATTGTTTGGGAATGAATGGGGAAGAAATGGAAGGGGAGAAAGGGGGAGTGAAGTGAAGAATGACTATGGCTTATAATTTAACCCATGTTTCTTTTTTCTCCTTATTCTTCCACATTTTCCTTCCTTTTAAATGTATATTTTCACATTGCTTGCATAAGATATAGGTTTCTCCCAAATGAAATTCTGCTTGTCCATCTAGAAGCTTAGAAGTAGGTGCCACTAACTGAGATTCCAGTTTTTATGAAATTCAAGCAAATTTGCATGATGTAGAAAACTAATTAGAGTTTGAGGGTTCTGTAAAAACCGGCTATCTACGTGATTCTGGATGTCAAGAAAGAACTCTGACTAAATGTACTGATATTTAAGGGCAGTGAAAGGAATTAAAAAAAAAAAAAAAAGGAAAAGATTAACCAAAAGAAATTGGTAGGCAAACTAGAAGAAAATGATACCATGAAATTCAGTGTAAAGGGGAAATTTTGAAAATGAGAATGCAGTCAATTACGGATAACATTATAAAACCAAAGATCTTAAGAACAGTCCTTGTATTTTGCAACTATGAAATCACTGGTGACATTGGCAAAACCGTTTTAGTAGAGTAGTTATAGTAGTTTTGGAGGTGAAAGAGGATGGATCAAGAGGATATATAATAGGGTGATCTTTGTTTCTCTAGAGGGAAGATGAGGTTAGAAAAAGGAATAGTGAAACTGTGAGAATTTATGCCTGATGGTCTCTATTTCTCCATAAGGATGTCCCATCTGTTGATGAAAATGGAGCAGAGATGAGGCAAGAGTTGGGGAAGAATGACTTGTCAATTCAACCATGGAGGTTGGTAGGCAGACCTGCCTGGGAAATTAGGCACTACATCTGCTCTAAAAAGGACTTTTTTCTTTGGTCATTTGCCCCTAAATATAAGCCTTAGGTCTCCAAGCCCTCTAAGCAGTAGTCTCCCAGTTGAAATTCTACTGGCTGAATTCTCAGAATTCTATATCTTGAACTTCAGGTGAGAAGAAGAGGGAGGAAAAGAATTAAGCCATAACCACAAACACTGGGGAAGATAGTAGGGAAAGAATCATGTATGCAATAATAAAAAATTGGCCCCCTGATATTAAACCAACTTCTAGTTTTGTTGTTGTTGTGAAGTGCTGTGTAGTCAATTCCAACTAATAGCAACCTTATGTACAACAGAATAAAACATTGCCTGTTCCTATGCCATCCTCGCAATTGTTGCTACGTTTGAGCCCATTGTCGCTGCCACTGTGTCAACCCATCTCCTTGAGGGTCCTTTTTGCTAACCCTCTACTTTACCAAGCATGTCCTTCTCCAGGGATTGATTCCTCCTGATAACATGTCCAAAGTATGTGAGATGAAGTCTTGCCATCCTCATTTCTAATGAGCATTCTGGCTGTACTTCCTCCAAGACAGATTTGCTCATTCTTCTGGCAGTGCATGGTATATTCAATATTCTTCACCAACACCATAATTCACAGGCATCAGTTCTTCTTCTGATTTCCTTATTCATTGTCCAGCTTTCTCATGCATATGAGGCAATTAGAAAATACCATAGCTTGGATCAGGTGCACCTAGTCCTTAAAGTGACATCTTTGCTTTTTAACACTTTAAGGATATTTTTTGCCCAGATTTGCCCAGTGCAATACATTGTTTGATTTCTTGACCACCGCTTCCATGGGTGTTGATTGTGGATCCAAGAAAGCGAAATCCTTGACAACTTCAATCTTTTCTCCATTTATCATGATGTTGTTTTTTGGTCCAGTTGTATTTTTGTTTTCTTTATGTTGAGGTATAATCCATACTAAATGCAGTGGTCTTTGAGCTTCATCAGTAAGTGCTTCAAGTCCTCTTCACTTTCAGCAAGCAAGTTTGTGTCATCTGCATAATGAGGTGGTTAATGAGTCTCCCTCCAATCCTGATGCCATATTCTTCTTCATATAGTCCAGCTTCTTAGATTATTTTCTCAGCATACAGATTGAATAGGTATGGTGAAAAGATACAACCCTGACACACACCTTTCCTGATTTTAAACCAACAGTATCTCCTTATTCTGTTTAAATGACTCTCTTTTGGTCTATGTACAGTTTCCTCATGAGCACAATTAATTGTTCCGGAATTCCAATTCTTTGAAATATTATTCATAATTTATTATGATTCGCACAGATGAATGCCTTTGCATGGTCAATAAAACACAGGCAAACATCTATCTAGTATTCTCTGCTTTCAGTGAAGGTCCATCTGACGTCAGCAATGATATCCTTCATTCCACATCCTCTTCTGAATCTGGCTTGAACTTCCGGCAGTTCCCTGTCTAGGTACTGCTGCAAACGTTTTTGAATTACCTTCAGAAAAATTCAACTGGCATCTGATATTAATGATATTGTTCAATAATTTCCACATCAGTGGGTTTGATTTTTGCTTTTCTGCTGGACCACCCTTCTTTGGAATGGCGATATCTTCCAGTCAATTGGCATAGATGGGTGAGCACTTCCAGTGTTGGGTCCATTTGTTGAAACATCTCAGTTGGTATTCCATCAATTCCTGGGGCTTTGTTTTTCACCAATGCCTTCAGTTTGCAGCTTGGACCTCTTCCTTCAGTACCATTGGTTCTTGATCGTATGCTACCTCCTGAAATGGTTGAATGTAGGTCAGTTCTTTTTGGTACAGTGACTCTGTGTATTCCTTCTATCTTTCTATATCATTCAGTATTTTTCCCATAGAATCCTTCAATATTTCAATTTGAGGCTTGAGTTTTTCCTTCAGTTCTTTCAGCTCGAGAACTGCCAAGTGTGTTCATCTCTTTTTGGTTTTCTAATTCCAGGTCTTTGCACATGCCATTATAATACTTTACTTTGTCATCTCCAGCTACCCTTTGAAATCTTCTGTTTAGCTCTTTTATTTCACCATGTCTTCCATTCACTTTAGCTACTGTACATTCAAGGGCAATTTTCAGAGTCTCTTCTAATATTCATTTTGGTCTTTTTTCCCCACCTGTCTTTTTAATGACCTTTTGCTTTCTTCATGTATGATGTCCTTGATATCTCATTTTAACCAACCAAAAAACCCATTACCATCTAGTCAATTCCAGCTCATACCAACCCTGTAGGACAGAGTAGAGCTTCCCCATAGGGTTTCCAAGCCTATAAATCTTACCAGAAGCAGACTGCCACATCTTCCTCCTGTGGAGCAACTGACAAGTTCAAACTGTCACCCCTTCAAATAACAGCCAAGCTCTTAACCCCTGCACCACCATGGATCCTTTCTGCATTTAACCACATCCCCACTGATCATGGTTGTCCCTGGGTGGTGCAAACAGCTAACATACTTGGCTGCTAACTGAAAGGTTGAAGGTTCAAATCAACCTACAGGTGCCTTGGAAGAAAGGCCTATCAATCTATTTCCAAACAATCAACCATTGAAAACCCTGTGGAGCACAGTTCTACTTTGACACACATAGGGTATCCATGAGTCAGAATAGACTCAACAGCAGAGTGTTCTAGTCACTGGTGTCTATGCCTTCTGGGGCTTGCTGACTTCTATGGTTACTCTTGTCCCTTGACTCTGACAGCACACACTGCTGAGACTCATGTCTGGCCGGTGCTGACCTCAGGGTGATTGACTAACCAGGAGTCTGTGTTCTCTCCAAGATCTCCCATGTGCTACAGATCTCTGAGGTCTGTTTTCTCAGCTGCTTTTCTTTCCCCATAGTTTTGTGCAAGAAGGTACAGTTTCCAAGCATTGTGTCCCTGGAACAACAGGACTTTTTACTATAGTATTCCCTGCATTCAAACTTTAAATACCTCCTTTTGTTGTTTGGAATCATAATCTCATGTCCATACATACAAAATTCCAGAAAAAAATCCTCATAGTACTTTTTAAATCCACTATCATTTCTTCCTCCCACCCAAGGATGGTTAATTTTATGTGTTAACTTGGCTAGGCTATAGTGCCCAGTTGTTTGGTCAAACACAACTCTAGTTATTGTTATAAAGTAGTTCCAAAAATCAAAAACCAAAGTCATTGCCAATGAGTCGATTACAACTCATACGACCCTATAGGACAGAAAAGAACCATCTCACCATGTTTCCAATGCTGTAATCTTTGTCGGAGCATACTGCCACACCTTTCTTCCGAGGAACAGCTGGTGGGTTTCAACTGCTGACCTTTTGGTTAGCAGCCATGTGATTAAATCAATTGGCCTCAAGTAAAGCAGATTACCCTCATAATGCAGATGAGCCTCAGTTAATCAGTTGAAAGCCTTAAGAGCAAAAAGGAAGTTTCCCTAGAGTGTGTTTTATCTCCAGACTATAAACAGACACTTTTTCAGAATACTCTTACTCTTCACTCTTCGTATTGACTGTCCTGTGGATTTTGAGATACAGGCCTGCCTATGGTCTCCAGCTTGTCACCTGACCCATGTATTTTGTATTTGCCAGCCCCCCGCAATCACATGAGCCAGTTCATTGAAGTAAACCTCTCTCTCTTTCCTGTCTATATATATTTACACACCCACACACATATATATATGAGATACTTATATATAAGTATAGGTTAGATATGCATTTAGTTATAGCCATAGACATAGATCTCACTGGTTCTCTTTCTTTAGAGAATCCTGACTAAGACACAGCTCTAGCTCCCTATGCATTTAGGTTGCATCATTTTTCCCAGACTGGCTGATGTATTTGTGCTATTTCTGTCATACTGAACAATCTGGTTACCAGCCTTGTCTGTTTGTAAGCAGTTAACTAGCCAGGATTCAAACAGGATTAACTCATGCAATTGATGATTAAAGACATATAGTCTTAAGCTTGTTACTACTGTGCTGTAAATACCTGAGTCCTTGGTCACAATGTCTGAGCTCTTTAGTAGATATCACACACATTCAGCCACACTAAGGCCACATTTTCTTGTGGCCTTTAAGTGGTGTCTGAAAATGCTTATTAAATCTTGTCCTTACAGAGATATTTCTGCATCCTGTGTCATGGTGGGAACCTCTTGGAACATATTTGCATACATTGGACACCTTTGGCCAACCATAGATTCTGGAACACGGTTATCACTCTCAGCAACACTGCACCCTGTATGAGCCATAGATCCTTTATTTGTGGCAGAAACTAAAAACCTCTATAGAATAACAACGGGCCAGAAAATGAGCTTTGGAGCATAGTAATTTACACATACATCACCAGGGCAGGCTAAGAACATAATCTATGGGAACCTTCAGGCCTCCAACCTTTAATAAGACAAGCAGCAAGTCAAGTTTTATGTGAGAAATATTCCATTTTAAAATGTTGATAGGAGAAGCTGATCTCTATAGTGAGCACCCCACAGAAATACTGTGTGCAGAGGCGCCTACAATTTCCCTGTTGGCAGGGCTCATGTCTGCTAGTAATCCTTTAGCCATGTAGCATTCTGGAAATTAAAGTCCATTGGCCATAAAGCTTTCCCCTGTCACAGCCAACCACAACTGTCTCTAATTAGCTCTGGTTTGTAGCTTCCAGACACAAGTATCCAAACACACAATTATTCCAATTTCCCCATCTGATTCTGCAAAACGTAATGCTATGTCCTTCTAGGATGAAAAGGGAGGCAATCTTACATACACACACACACATCTATTGTCTCATGTCATACACACGTGCATGCACACATACATCTGTCTCTTCTCACACACACACACACATCTGTACCACACACATACACATACATCTGTTTCTCTCTCACACACACACGTCCTGTATCACACACACACACGTCTCATCTCATACCACATACACATTCACACATATACACATCCATCTCTCACACCCCTGCCTTGGAAGAAAAGACACATTTTCCACATCAGTGAAAATCACTGAGAACTTCCCTTCAGTTTTATGGCAGTCGACCCTAAAAAAATAGTGATGAAGCATGAATTCCAGCAGACTAGAGAAAAGCTACCATTCTCATATGGATACCAGTATATTCTATGTTTGGGCCACTTCAGGGAGTCTATGTCATGATGTCACTTGGCAGAGTCATCTGAACAAATTAAAAGACAGAGCGATTATCCCTTCAATATATATTTCTTGACCATACTCATTCCCTCCTCTACCACATCACACCACCAAGGCCGTATCCCACCTCTGTGTTTCTCATACACCCCATTTCACCTTCTCACCCCCGCTACCCTACTCAGTGCTATCACTGGGAGCTGGCACATTGAAGAGATTCCCCACATCCTGTATTTTGGAGGAAATCAAATCACAGCAGAAAGAGACATTGATGAAGAACTAGTGTCTGGTACCTAAGACCATATCATTCAAAAACAACCTTAGGAAAATCTATTCCTAGCGTCTCTGGCACATAGGGAATGCTTATCTTGATCCTTTTATATCTGTTGATCAAGGACGACTTTTGTGTTTTATTTTAACCAGATTTCACCTGCATAAAGTATATGAGGATAACAGGAATGCATTTTGCTATGTCTCAGGCCTCACACCTTCTAAACATGGGCATGATCCTCCTAGCTGTCTCTTTCCAACCTCCCCGTGGTGGGGCTGACAGCTAGGCTCTCGTAAATGTGCCTGCATCACCGTAAGAAACCAGAGATATGCTGGGACTAAAGAAGCTCCAGGCCTGTCTCCCATTAATTGCAAAATGTAAAAATTAAAAGGAAAAGAAATCCCCCAAAATTTTGTTATCAGCTTATTTAACAAATTAGTAACTGCTTTCTTCTTCCTTTCCCTCCTTCTTTTCAAACTATATTGTAATGATTTAATTCTTTGTCTTTGTTCTTAGATTGAGGATTCGAAGGCACAATCCCTGTTGTGTAGACATGTAATTAATGTTAGGTGAAAGAATGCATAAAATAAATGAATAGCTGGCTACATTAGCCACAGTACATTTGTCAGTGGATACGGCTTCCACTCCTGGTCAGCACATCTTACTCTGCATTTCACATCTTGTCTTTTGCTTTGAAAGTCCTCGCCCTCTCTCCACTAATGTTGAACAATTTAATTTGAAATTTTCCAAATCCTGTTCTTTCTCACTTTTCTATCCTTTGATCAATATGTTTTAGTCACAGCGACTTTCTTTCAATTCCCAAACACACCTCTGCACACATTGCCTTCTATACCTAAAACACAATTTCTCCCCTCCGACATACTTTTTCCTGGTCTTTCTACCCAGACTTCAGTCTCAGCTTAAAAATCCTTTCTTTTAGATATCCACAAGCCTAGGTTGGAAACCCTGGTGGCGTAGTGGTTAAGTGCTACAGCTACTAACCAAAAGATCAGCAGTTTGAATCCACCAGGTGCTCCTCGGAAACTCTTGGGGCAGCTCTACTCTGTTCTATAGGGTTGCTATGAGTCAGAATCGACTCGACGGCAATGGGTTTAATCTTTTGGAGGACTAGGTAATGAACCCTACTGCTTTAATGTCTGCATAGTACTCACCATAACTGTAATTGAATAATTTAGATAATTACACTTCTTATTGGTTTCTCCCATTAGACTATAAGCTCTTTGAGAAACTTCCGATATGGTCATCTGAACTGATATGGACAAGCCCCACTTACTATAGCTACAGAACTGCTGGCTTAACTTTTAGATATCTATCCCAACTCAAAAAAAAAAAAAAAAAAGATAGAGAGAGAGAAATGTAAATCCATGGGCATAAGAAAAAAATAAGATGCTGAAAAGTAAAAAAAAAAATCAGAGCCAACAAAAACACATAGCTGGGATGGAAGAAATGGAAGTATGCTGTTGTAAGGTTCTCATACTATACAAGAAGTAGTAAAATATCACTTGAAGGTAGTCTATGGTACGTTAAATCCTAATTCAACCACTTAGGAAAAAAAAAAGATTACAGCTTTTAAGCATGTTTTCATTTATGCCAATAAACTCAACGGCTTAGATAAAACGGCAAATTTCATTAATTTTTTTTTGTATTGTTCTTTAAGTGAAAGTTCACAGAGCAAATTAGTTTCTCATTAAATAATTAACACACTTATTGTTTTGTGACATTGATTGCCAACCCCATGACATGTCAACACTCTCCCCTTCTCGACCTCGGGTTCCCCATTTCCATTCGTCCAGCTTTCCTGTCCCCTACCTTTTCATTCTTGCTCCTGGGTCGGTGTGTCCATTTAGTCTCGTATACATGGCTGAACTATGTGTGTTCTTGTTTGTGTCAGAGGCTTGTCTAATCTTTGGCTGAAAGATGAACCTCAAGAGTGATTTCAGTATGGAGTTAAAAGGGTGCCCAGGGGCCCTACTCTCGAAGTTTCTCCAGTCTCTGTCAGACCAGTAAGTCTCATCTTTTTTTGTGAGTTTGAATTGTGTTCTACATTTTTCTCCTGCTCTGTCCAGGACCCTCTATTGTGATCCCTATCTGAGCAGTCAGTGGTGGTAGCCAGGCACCATCTGGCTGTGCTAGACTCAGTCTGGTGGAGGCTATGGTAGTTGTGGTCCATTAGTCCTTTGGGCTAATCTTTCCCTTGTGTCTTTGGTTTTCTTCATTTTCCCTTGCTGTAGACAGGGTGGGACTGGTGGAGTATCTTAGATGGTCGCTCACAAGCTTTTAAGACCCTAGATGCTATTCACCAAAATAGGGTGAAGAACATTTTCTTTATAAACCATGTCATGTCTATTGAGCTAGATGTTCCCAAAGATCATGGTCTCCAAAAATGGCAAATTTCTTGGCAGTCACAAACTATCAAACCTCATTCAAGAAAAAAAAATAGGCAACATAAAAACCCTAGTCTATTTTAAAAAACTGAATTTGTAGTTAAAAACCTTCCCACAATAAAATCTCCAGTACCAGAAGGCTTCTTTGGTGAATTACCAAACACTTAGGGATGAAACGATACCAGTTCTACACAAACCCTTTCAGAAAAATTGAAGAAGGACTATTTCCCATCTCATTTTATCAGCATCACCCTGATATCAAAGCCAGACAGAGATTACAAGAAAAGGGAAGTATGGATCAATATTCCTCACGAACATGGATGCAATTCTTAACAAAGTTTTAGAAAAATCAAATGTAACAATATATTAAAAAGGATAATACATTACAACCAGTGGGATTTATCCCAGGAATCCAAGGTTGGTTCAACATGGGAAAATAAATAAATGTAATTCATCTTATTAAAAAAAAAAAAAATTTTATTAGCAGACCAAAAAACAAAAGCCACTTCATATGGTAATCTAAATACCTACAGAAAAAAAAATTTTTTTGACAAAAGTCAGCATCCAGTCCTGATTTGAGAAAACTCTCAATTAATTAGGATGAAAAGAGAATTTCCTTAACTTGATAAACGGCATCTATGAAAAATCTACAGCTCATGTCACACTTAATGGTGAAATATCAAATGATTTCCCCCCAAAATCAGGAATAAGGCAAGGATATCCTCTCTCACCACTTCCATTCAACATTGTACTGAAGGTTCTAACCAGTTCAATAAGGCAAGAAAAAGAAAAGTCATTGAGATTGGAAGGAAAAAGAGTAAAACTGCTTTCGTTCATAAAGAACATGATTGCCTATGCAGAACATCTAATAGGCTATTTTACTAAAGCTGTTAAAACTAGCATTTGAGTTTACAACGTTACAGGACATAAGATGAATTTAAAAATCAATTGAATTTTTATATACTAGTGATGAATGGGGAAACCCTGGTGGCATAGTAGCTAAGTGCTACGGCTGCTAACCAAGAGGTCAGCAGTTCAAATCCACCAGGCACTCCTTGGAAACTCTATCGTCGAGCAGTTCTACTCTGTCCTATAGGATCACTATGAGTTGGAATCGACTCAACGGCAGTGGGTTTGGTTTTTTGGTTTTAGTGATGAACTATCAGAAATTGATATTTTAAAAACAATAAAATTTTCAATAACATCCAAAAAAAATGAAATGCTTAGGAATAAATCTGACAAAAGATATGCAAGACTTGTATACTGAAAACTCCAGAACGTTGCTGAGATAAATTAAATAAGACCTAAATAGACAGATACATCATGTTCATAGATTGGATAATTGAATATTCTTAAAATATCAATTCTCCCCAAATTGATCTATAGATTAAATATAATCCAATAAAACCCAGGCAAGATTTTATGCAGAAATTAACAAACTGATTATAAAATTCATGTAGAAATTCAAAGGAGATGTAATTACCAAAACAACTTTGAAAATGAAAAACAAAGTTGGAGGACTTACATTAACTGACTTCAAAACTTACTGTAAAGCTAGAGTACTGGTCTTGTACTGGCATCAAAATAGAGAAATAGATCCACACATATGTAGTCAATTGATCATTTAAATCTTTTTATTTAGAAATAACTATGCATTCATATGAAGTTGAAAAAAATGTATAGGGAGGTTCCATGCACCATTTGCCCAGCCTCTTCCAATGATGACTAAGTTGCATTTTACAGTACAGTATCACAACAGGAATGAGCTCTTTTGCTCAGAGTTCTACTACTGAAAAGTGAAGATTTGCTTCATTTTTACCTTATTCATCTGCAATGTCCCTAGCTTCTATGATATGGATTTTTAAATTGTGTTTTCAAATAAATATAACTTTTTTCTAATGTATAGGCACTTGCATGACATTGGATGATTCATTGTATAAACTCAAAATATTTTTATGAGGCACTTATAAACACCTAGATAACACTTTGTGGGAATTAATAGTGATTAAGTTGGTTTTCACCACCCATCTGTCAGTTTGTTTTAGTGTGGTGGCTGCCATGTTTCTACGATGCTGGAAGCTATGCCACCCATATTTCAGATACCAGCAGGGTCACCAGTGGTGGGCAGATTTTAGCAAAGCTTCCAAACTAAGACAGACTAGGAAGGCAGGCCTGTCAATCTACTTTTGAAAGCTAGCGAATGTGATTCTTATGGATCACAACAGAATATTGTCTGATATAGTGCTGGAAGAGAGCCCCTCAGGTTGGAAGGCACTCGAAATATGACTGGGGAAGAACTGCCTCCTCAAAGGAGAGTCGATCTTAGTGATGTATATGGAGTAAAGTCTTCAGGACCTTCATTTGCTGATGTGGCATGATTCAAAATGAGAAGTAACAGCTGCAAACATTCATTAATAATCACAACTTGGAATGGATCAAGGAAAACTGGAAGTTGTCAAAACTAAAATAGAACGCTTGAAGACTGATATCCTAGGCATTAGCAAGCTGAAATGGATTTGCATTGGCCATTTTGAATCCGATAACCATGGTATACTATGCCAAGAACAATAAATTGAAGAGGAATGGCATTGCATTCATTGTCAAAAAGAACATTCAAGATCTATCCTAAAGTACAACACTGCCAGTGATAGATTAATATCCATATTGCCTACAAGGAAGACCATGGGTGAATACGTTGTTGTTGTTGTGCATCATCAAGTCAATTCTGACTCATAACGACCCTATATGACAGAGCAGAGCTGCCCCATAGGGTTTCCTAGGCTGTAATCTTTACAGGAGCAGATCGCCAGGTCTTTTCTCCGGTGGAGCTGCTGGTGCGCTCAAATTTTCAGCCTTTCGGTTAGCAGCTGAGTGTTTAATCACTGTACCACCAGAGATCCTTATGGATGTATGCACGTTGGTCAAATTCATCAAATTGTACACTTCAAATATAGACAGTTTATTATCAGTCAAGTATACATTAATAAAGCTATAAAAATGATAATTAAAGAAATGGAAATTATAATTTTTAAAGACCTAAATGTAAAAAAGCACCAAATAGAATTTCCAAAAATGAAAAACAGACCTATCAAAATTAAAAACTCAAAGGATGAGTTATAAAGCTGACCAGACCCATCAGATTGTATTAGTTGTCTTACCTATGGTGCTATTGTCCTTTATGTGTTGTCTAGTCATCTAGCGCTGCTGTAACAGAAATACCACAAGTGAGTAGCTTTAATGAACAGAAATTTGTTTTCTTACGGTTTAGGAGGCTAGAAGTCTGAGTTCAGGACACTGCCTCTAGGGGAAGGCTTTCTCTCTCTGCTCTGAGGGAAGGTCCTTGTCTCTTTTCAGCTTCTGTTCCTTGGTTCCTTGGTGATCTTCATGTGGTATGTAACTTCCCCTCCATTTGTCTTCCTTCTCTGTGTCTAATCTGCTGTTTTTATACTCAAATGTGATTGCTTTAAGATACACGCTTTACTGATATGGTCTCATTAACATAACAAAGACAGTCCTATTCCCAAATGGAATTACATCCATAGGTATAGGGTTTTAAGACTTATAACGCATATTTTGAGGGGGACACAATTCAATCCATAACACCATCATTCCTAGATGAGGTGCTTAATAAGGTATCTGGCACACAGAGAGCATTTAATAAGTTGTAACTTCTAATATTTCTGCATCTTTCTGTCTTTCCCAGAACATTTTGAAATTTATGAAAACAAGGCCTTGATTAGTTGGTGAGAGGTAAGTGTTAACTTGCCAAAAGTTAATCCCCTTTATTCTGGCCTCCCGGAAATGAAACTAGCTGCTTCAGATTTAATAGATGCAAGCTATAGAGATCACAACGGTCTGATCCACCACCAATCATGGGGGTGGCATAGGTCTGGGCAGCATTTCATTCCATCATGTATGGAGCTTCCGTGCAAACCAAACAACAAAAGCTATGCCCCAGAGCTTAAGACAGTCAGTCCTGGTCAACCCAAAGCAGGGACTCCACATACAATATGCCAACTGTAAATCCTTCCCCTAGCTTGCCCTGCCATATAGATTCAACTGCACAGCTAGGAACTCCGCTGCCTGATCACATAGGAGAGAGGGTAGTCCTGCCTCAATCACTAACACTGAGCTGTCAAGATAGGGCAAAACCAAGGTTTTATCATGTCATATTACTACTATATCCACACCACTGATATCATGAAAGGAAGGCCCAATGCTTCCCTACCCATGCAGTTTATAAATCTCAACATCCAGTCTCACATCTGGCCCTGCAAGATCTCTATGTGCCACCCAGGGATGCAGTGGGCAATGGTGGACCTGCACAATGCTACTGTTCTAGCCTCAGAGAGTTCCCCGATGACCTTTGTGTCAGTGCTGGTTGGCCATTGCCCTCGTTTAAATGACAATCAGAGAAAGAGACATAAGATACAGCAGCAGATATGAAACTGTACATATCCTACACCTACTGGGTCTAACTTACCTTCCCTGACACACTGCAGGCACCCTTGAGATCTCTTCAGGAATTGGCCCTGATTCTTTGTTCTACCTTATCATAAGCACTGAGATTCCCCTATCTGCTCTGCAGCTGCCCAGTCTGTCCCGTGTCCACTAATTCCTTTCCCTGTCCAGTTACATTGGTCACTTAGCCAGTTGCTGGCAAGCCGGCTTCAACTCATGGTGATCCCATATATGTCAGAGTAGAACTGTGCTCCATAGGGTTTTCAATGGCTGATTTTTGGGGGGTGGATCACCAGGCCTTTCTTCTGAGGCACCTCCTGGTGGACTTGAGCCTCCAACTTTTGATTAGCAGCTAAATGCATTAGTTGTTTGCACCACCCAGGGACTCTTTACACTATAACTAAGGTCTCATTTAGCATTAAGTAAAGAAACTGTTATCCTCTTGTGTCCCGGGAGTGAGTGGGGAGCACTGATCAGGAGATACATAAAGAGGATGGGGTCCCTAGGACCACTCCCTAACAGTGTTGACCGTGGTTCTACTAGGTGATCACAATACAGCTGTTTGAGGAAACCACCTTGGAAAGACAGGGAAAGATCAATTAATCTCACCTGCCAGTCTCTTAAGTACTCCACAGATGTGTGAGCCAATTAATGGGTGATCAATAAATATAAAGTGGTAGCTGAAAAAAAATGAGATAGAGAATTGTTGTAAACACAAGATCCATGTTTGCAACAACCAGGGTGACTCCAATAGCACGCTAATTAACCACTTCCATAACTCTGATGGCAGAGATTTGGTTTTTTAATCGAGGGGTTAAATGCGTACAGCAAATGGGGCCCTTGTCTAATGCAGAGATACAGACGTATCAGAGATCCTTACACAGACGTGGGTTTAGTTCCTCTGCTTTCTACCTCCATGTTTCATTCATTCAACAACTACGTGTCAGGCACTAGACCAAGACACACATATACATTGGGTGGAAACCCTGGGACATTGTTTAAATCTTTGTGTGCTTTCATATAGGAAACCAAAAATAATATCTGTGCTACTGTAAGAAAAACTAGATCTGGAAATATTCACTTCGGAGAAGGATTTGGCAGAAGGCATGTCCCAGGGGGTTTCATTAGTGATGCGGCAGAAGGTGCTCAAGGTGGAGGGGTCTCAGCCTAGGGCAGCTCGGCGCTGCAGCCTGGAAAGGCAGAGAGACAACAGGACTCTGCTGCGGCACCTCCTAGGAAGGCTGCCTCTCCGCCCACACAAACCTGTGTGCAATGAAACCTGGTGGCTATTTCTGCAACTTGAATAAACCTTTGACCCAATGGCTAGGGGCCCCTCTCTTTAAAAATTTTCACACCCAAAGGATCTGTCAACTTTCAGGGAAATAAATTAAAAAAAAAAAATGTGTTTTTTAAAAAAATAAACTTATACTGTGAGATAAATTTCACCTTGATCCCTTTGAGAGCCCATCTATTCAGTTCCCCAACCCACTCTCTGCTCCTTATTAATTTTCAAAAATTACTCAGACTGGTTATTTAGATAGGCTGCTAAGTTCTTATGGAAACAAGCAAATACTTTTTTTTTTTTTTTAATTTGCCAAAATCTGCTGTTCCCTTTCCCTGTGAAGCACAGAGAGTGAGTTCTTGTGGTTTCTTAGATGGATGACAGATTTTGATCTAATTAATCCAGAGCCCTGTGTATAGAAATGACTGCAAAGCAAACATGTCTATTAACAAAAAGCAGTGATTACTGGTTGGCGCCGGGCCAGTAACTCTACATAAGCAATGAACTGATGCCTACAACTGTCTCGGTGCCATATGGGTTCTGCTGTAGCAATGAATTTGATCCAATGCAAGGTTAAGAGATGTCAAATTTAACTGGGATTTAATTGATACTGGTAAGAGGTTCTAAATAAAGAAACAGTGTGTGCACTATCAGAAACAGGCAACACGTCAGGCTCTAGCCTCCCGGTTTCTTGGCAACTCAGTTACAGTAGGACATCCAAATCAGTTTTCAAACTCCACTTTTTCAAGTACGATTTTTTTGGTTCGTTTTGGTAGTCGGGTTAACAGGTTCAGCAGCAGCTAATTGGTGCTGATCACACCGTCATTAATCAGTTTGTGGCTACTTGTCTCTCCCCGTGAGGATGTTTATCGCAAAGTTATTGCTTAACACAAACCATGTAGAAAACCCAAATTCAACATGTCCAACATGAATTCATTATCTGTTTCCCCAAACTCACTCCTTGGTCTGTGTTACCTGTTCAAGTAACGGCCCCTCTGATTACCAGCGTGAAAGATCTTAAAATCATCTTGACTCCTCCAATTTTCTCACCTCCCACATCTGATAAGCTGCAAACTCCCATAAATTCTACCTCATAAGTGTCTCAAATGTCTCACACATCTGTCCACTTCTCTCTCTCGGCCAACTGCCAAGCTCTCGTCATATCGCACCTGAATTATAAGAACCTCCTCTAACTTCCCCTCCCAATTACTGAACATTTCCTCCTTAAAAACCCCGATAGTCTGTTTTTCTGAATCTCTTAAGCCAGGATTCAGATGCTGGGGATTCACCTGCCTCTTCAGCCCCCCCTCCCACGTGCTGACATGCCTTGCCCTGGCTCCAACCACCGTGGACTCTATGTCCTTCCCCAGGCATGTGTACGTACGTGTCTCTGTCTGTACTGTGACCTCTGCTTAAAACACCCCTGTCAGCACCCTAAATTTTTGCCAGAAAATTAGAAAGAGAAATTTCAAAGCTCAAATCTTTCTTTTCTGAGAAGGCTTTCCCACCCTCAGGACTCATCCCCCTCTTCTGCTCTCTTCCCACAGCTCTTTGTTCATAACTTTATTATGGCACTGATCTGATCCATTAGCACCATGTTTATACCTATCTATCCATCTAGATTATGACTCCCTGTGATTCCTATCCATCTCAGTTATGGAAAATCATGCTATTTGTCTTAATACTGCTAAGGTCCCCCACAGCGTTGGGCCTGACTCTATGAGTGGAGTGAAGAATACACAGAAAGGCACATCCAAGCCATGTGGATAGGCTTATAGAACCCACATTGATAGCCACAGTACCTAGCATCTCCCACACAAACAAAACAAACACATCTATTAGCAAAGAGTATGACAGGAGGGGCTACTTTTTCTACGCCATGAAATGCACTCAATTCCAACCAGGTGTGTCTCCTTCCAGTTAACTATGACAAAAGCTCACAATTACAGAGCACTATTGAGCGAGGATTTTTCTGTGCATTTTTGTTCCTAGTCTAGGCCTTGCCACATATTAGGTGAACAATAAATATTGTTAATGAATGAATAACATATGCGCTATATTATTACCCTCACTTTAATGATAAAGAAGCAGTCATATAGAGAAGTTAAATAACAACCCATGTTACTTTGGACAATTAGGAAATGGAGGAATCAAGATGTAAATCTAGATTAACAGACTTCAGAATCTTTACTCAGCTGCTGGACAGTACTTATCAAACCATGTGTCAAGGTCCATTGTTGTTAGCTGCCTCCAACTCCTGACGACCCCATGCACAACACAACAGGATCGGACCATTGTGGTACATTGGGTTTTCACTGGCTGGCTTTTAGAGGTAGATTGCTTTAGTCTGGAAGCACCACTGAAAACTGTTCAGCATCACAGCAACATGCAAGCTTCCACTGACAGACAAGTGGCGGCTGTGCTCGAAGTGCATTAACCAGAAATTGAACCTGGGTCTCGTGCAGGGAAGGTGAGAATTTTACCACAGAACCATCACTGTCCTAAATTCAATCTAGTGGATCACAACCAGTATTTTTTAAGGAAATTGAATGGACATTTACAGAATATAGTACAATTAGATAGAATAGAAAATCAAGTGTATCACACATGTAGAAAGGAGAAGTATTATTTTATAATATACAAATTATGGATAACATTGCAAAGAATGGGAATTCCAGGACACTTAATTGTGCTCATGAGAAACCCGTACATAAATCAAAAGGCAGTTGTTCAGACAGAACAAGGGGATACTGATTGGTTTAAAGTCAGAAAAGGTATGCGTCAGCGTTGTATTCTTTCACCATACCTATTCAATCTGTATGCTGAGCAAATAATACGAGAAACTGGGCTATATGAAGAAGAACGGGGTATCAGGATTGGAGGAAGACTCATTAACAACCTGCATTATGCAGATGACACAACCTGGCTTGCTGAAAGTGGAGAGGACTTGAAGCACTTACTAATGAAGATCAAAGACCACAGCCTTCAGTATGGATTACACCTCAACATAAAGAAAACAAAAATCCTCACAACTGGACCAATGAGCAACATCGTGATAAATGGAGAAAAGATTGAAGTTGTCAAGGATTTCATTTTACTTGGATCCACAATCAACAGCCATGGAAGCAGCAGTCAAGAAAGCAAAAGACACTTTGCTTTGGGTAAGTCTTCTGCAAAGGACCTCTTCAAAGTGTTGAAGAGCAAAGACATCATCTTGAAGACCAAGGTGCACCTGACCCAAGCCATGGTATTTTCAATCACATCATATGCATGTGAAAGCTGGACAATGAATAAGGAAGACCAAAGAATTGACACCTTTGAATTGTGGTGTTGGAGAAGAATATTGAATATACCATGGACTGCCAAAAGAATAAACAAATCTGTCTTGGAAGAAATACAACCAGAATGCTCCTTAGAAGCAAGGATGGCGAGGCTGTGTCTTACATACTTTGGACATGTTGTCAGGAGGGATCATTCCCTGGAGAAGGACATCATGCTTGGCAGAGTCAGTGGAAAAGAGGAGGACCCTCAAAGAGGTGGATTGACACAGTGGCTGCAACAGTGAGCTCAAGCATAACAATTGTAAGGATGGCTCAGGACTGGGCAGTGTTTTGTTCTGTTGTGCATAGGGTGGCTATGAGTCAGAACCGACTCGATGGTGCCTAACAACAACAGGAACAACTTTTGTTCTAGGAGTGTAAGAGGAGGTGAGGAGGAGTATATGTATTCCAATGTAAAATGCACTTCCTACTGTGACTTATGAAAACCTGGTGGCATAGTGGTTAAGTGCTATGGCTGTTAGCCAAAAGGTCAGCAGTTCAAATCCACTAGGTGCTCCTTGGAAACTCTATGGGGCAGTTCTACTCTGTCCTATAGGGTCACTATGAGTCGGAATCCACTTGAGAGCAGTGGGTTGGGTTTTTGTTTTTTACTGTGAGTTATAGTAAAAACACTGTGGTTTTTTGCTATACTGCCTCCCATATAGCCCATTCATCCTATCTCTAGACAGACCCTTTCTGATGTAAGTAAACACCACGGGTGAACCACAATTTTCATACTGCTTACATAACTTCTCTCGCAGTCACAACACATCCCAGAGTGGCATCCTTTGTTACTTAAGCTCTACAAATCACATATATATGTGTCCTTACTCATTCTGTGCTCATGGTCTTTCCTTAGAAGAGAGCATGGAAGCCCAGCCCACAAGCTTGACCATGCTTACTCCCTGCTCCCCAGGACCCTTAACTTACTCTGTATTCCTTGTAGCCTTCATTTCAGAACTTATCCATTATAAGTACATGCTAAATGTGTGTTGAATAAATTCAATGAATTGATTCATTCAAGTAGATTATATCCATTGGAGAGTTCCCATGGCAGACATCAACGACCTACCCATAAAAGCCTGGAGATTGCAAGTAGAAAATTCAGTCCCTAAAGAGCCCAGGCTCAGTCATAGATAGCCTCCATATCTAGAAAATAAAGCTCTATATCTGGAAAACTTGGGTTTGTAAACCTAGAATCAGACCATAATTAATTTTTTTTCATGATGAGACAGTGCAGACGTCCATCATTTTCTTTCTGATTCTGTCTTGAGCTCCATATGGTAGTCAGGCTCACTGACTGAAGTAGGAGGAGGTTCTGCGATGTTCACAAGGTGAAGCAGGCATGGCACACCAGTTACAGCCACTTCCAGGATCTCTGGGCATGGGCCATACAGGCAGGGATCACAGCAAAGATCATCTGTGTCCTAAGCGGCCAGTCCAGACAAGCTTCAGAAAACAGGCTTGTGGGAGAAAACCAAAAACCCACTGACGTCGAGTTGATTCCGATTCATAGCAACCCTATAGGACACAGTAGAACTGCCCCATAGGGTTCCCAAAGCCGTAATCTTTACTGAAGCAGACTGCCACATCTTTCTCCCATGGAGCGGCTGGTCACTTTGAACCACCAGCCTTTCGGTTAGCAGCCAAACCCTTAATCGCTGCGCCACCTGGGCTCCTCACTAAAAGCCTGGGTCAGTACCATGGACAGGTCTAAGGGCATCTGGCCTACTCTAAACCAGTTGTTGTAGATTCAACCCATGGTGACCCCATGTATGTCAGAATAGAACTGTGCTCTGTAGCGTTTTCAATGGCTGAGTTTTTGAAAGTAGATCACCAGGCCTTTCTTCCAAAGCACCTCAGGGTGGACTTGAACATCCAACCTTTCAATTAGCAGCAAAATGTGTTAACCATTTGCACCACCCAAGGACTTCTGGCCTACTCTATAATGACAAAAATTACTTTAATCTGGGCTTAGCCCCAGCATATTTGGCTTATTGCCTCTCTAATGCAGAGCCCAATCCATAAAGGGTGTCTTTTTGAGGCACTCTTTATGGAGTGTGCTTTCTGGTGTCAGAGATCATATGACTGCCTACATAGAAGTCCTCTCTCCCAATGTCTGGAGACAATGACTCTTTTACTGGGTGGACCTGCGTCACTTACACTGGGGATAGAAAAGGTGGATTTGGGTCTCTCCCCACCCCTTGGTTTAGCACCATTTTCTTCCAAGGTCTTGCATACCTCTGTGACCCAGGTTAAACCAGAGCTTCACACCAATTCATTCTTTTTGAATGTCTGCTGATAATTAGCATTTCTAACACGTTCCCAGGAAGTTATACATAAGAATCACCTGGCGATCTTGTTAAAATGCAGATTCTGATTCAATATATCTGGAGAAGAAATGCAAATTCTCAGCAGAGAACTTGTTAGAAATGCAAATTCTCAGCAGGGATTTGAACTTGAATGAACCTGTTCGAAGCCCTGGTTAGAGCGAGGAGCTAGGGGCATGAGTCTCTGACCTATCTTATTCTAATGTTTAGTGTATTTGTTAGTTTTCTCACTTCTCAGCATCTATTCCTTCTTAATTTAGTAACTGATCCCAAATTTTGATGACCTACTTCTCCCCTCACAGTAAGGTGCATCAATAAATAAAGATGCCCATCCTCCCCAGACAAGGTGGGAGACATCTGACCCAGGTTGGCCAATGAGATGCTCCCTTCCTAGAATTTGAATCATGAGAATAAACTGTAAAATTCATTTACTACTGCAACCCTTGATGCTGGCCAGACTGTTGAGTAGTTTCTTCTATCCAGGTCTTCTGGACCTGCATGTTTCCCTATCTGTTCCAAGCCTGGTTCTTTGATCTCATGATCAACTCTCCATCTTTCTAAAACTCTCTTTTGCTTAAATTAGCTGGCATCAGTTTATGTTGCTTATAACCAAAGATTCCTAACAGTTTTATCTACTGAAAACAAAGGTTGGACCTGGAGTCTTGGGATTGGGAGAAAGGGGATGGGGAAATTAATAAGCCTACAACTGGCAGTTAACCACGCCCTATCAAGAGACTATGAGCCAGAACTCTGTGTTGTTTCCTTCTCAATCCTTACAGATCTTATCACATGCTTTCTATAATGGTTGGCGATCAAAATATACTTATCAAATTGAGGCATAGATAAAACTTGCCGTAAAATGAGTGTGGCTCGGAGAGCAAGGGCAAAATGTTGCTGAAACATTATTATGAATAGTATAAATTTTGGAAGAAGGAAGCAGCTCTCAAAATAGTTAAGTTTGCCTTGTTAGCAGTCTGTCTCCCTCTGCCCCTCTCTCCCTCCCTCCTCTCTCTCTCTTTTTCTTTCCCTGATCACCCCACTGTCAACAACAAATACAAATTACAAAGCCTCTTCCTGACACTCTCATTTGTTAGGGGAAAAATGTCGTGTCAGTTGTGCCATGGAGCAAAGCACCGAAGAAATGTAAAGTAAAACCCATGTAAAATAAAAGCTTTTCAAAGAATTCCTAAATTTTGATCCTTTCTGATATTCCCCTGACTCCAGTTAATAAAAATAGCTACAGTTAATAAAACATTCTATCCACTCCTTTTCAATGCCGCCTATTATTCTCAAATGCTCAAAAGCCCCAGGCTCCCAGCCGGGTCAAAAGGTTTCACAAAACAGCCACGAATTATTTCGAAGCGGTGAGACTCCCACAGCATGTCTCCCCGGAAGCTGTAAGGCGAGAAAATCCATCCTGTCTTTCTGATCGAAAGTCAGAATTCACTGGAGGAGATATAAGAAAAAAAAAAAACCCACCAGATAAAAGTTTACATTTATTTTGCACCTTCAACCTGTAATCCCAAGTACACCCATATCCTGAGAAGGGGCTTTCTATCCTAGGTGAAAAATCCCAATGTTCCTTCTATGACAATGTATTTTCGACTTTTTTATAACAGCTACAAATTCAATTTTTAATAAACAATTCCATTCTCTAGTATGCTGGAGGGTACTAGTAGTTTTCTCTCCCAAGCACTAAAGGGAGAAAATTTTCCTACCTTAGCCCTTTCGTCTTTTCTTTTTCAATCAGACTTTTGCAGGTTCAAGTTAAGCGTGCTAAAGAAGAGCCTCTGTTGACTCCTCTGTCAAACAAAACCTCTGCCACAACCCTTTGGCTTCGCTGGATGTTGTTATTATACCAAGATCTCTGCAAACACCATAGTGTTTATAGCCTGAGCATTCCACAATTTAATTCTTCATCTAAAAACCTGATACTTGAAGTGTACGTTGTAGCTTTAGAATGAGAGCCTTAAATTCCAAAATTCTTGTCCAAAAACCAAAACCAAATGCATTGCTATCAAGTTGATTTCAACTCATAGCGACCCTATAGGACAGAGCAGAACTGCCCCATAGGGTTTCCAAGGCTATAATATTTACAGAAGCAGACTGCCGTATCTTTCTCCCATGGAGTGACTGGTGAGTTTGAACCACTGACCCTTCGGTTAGCAGCCAGGTACTAAACCGTTTTGCCACCAGGGTTCCTTTCAAAATCTGTAACGGTGATCGAATGTTCAGGGTTTGGTGGCTGATGGTGGATGTTGTCATGGATATCGCTTTCAGGATAATCACTTGGGAGTGAACTTGAGGTAACGGAGAGGACATGAACCTTTTACCATACAAATTCTCCTGGGTATGATACTTAAAATCCAAGGCAGGAATGACCACTGGTCTGACATGATGGGATAATCGTTAAAATTGTATATTTTCCAAAACAAACAGGAAGTAAAAAAAAATCTTAACAGCACAGCGATTTGCTGCTGACCCTAATTACTTCCCCCCTCCTCACTGTTTCTTTTATCACAGATACTCATTTTGAAATCAAAGATCACTGACATAACCTCTGGAGTTTTCATTGCTTGGAGCACAGGAGATGGATGATGTATCTTTCATGCCCCTTGAGCGATCTATGTGCATGTCTCAGTCTGTCTTGCCTGAAATAAATTTGCTACAATCACTGTTTTTACAATATGCTAAACATATATTACCAAAATAAGCTTGCTCCCCCACAGAATAAGCGAGCCGAAGGCATTGTGTTCCATCTTTACAATGAAATGCAGATTTCTCATTGAAAGACTAATCTCTAGTTTCAAAAGATTGAGCAAAATGGTTCTTAGGAAGAATTATAGCTGGTTAAATATAAGCCGCTAAAAACATCTAGGACAAGAATATTCTTTGAGTGTGAAAGCATATTCATCTGGTTATGATTTAAACAAACATTCTTTCAGTGGAAGATCTTGTCTCAGTATTTTCTTCTGAGATCTGCAAACAAAAATCAGTTATTCTGACCCAGAGCCTTCTTTACCTAAATGATCATATCTCTCCATAACTGTGTCAGTAAAAGATTGCTTCATACTAGCAAGATTGGCCACTCCCCCAGCCTTGATATCACACTGGTAGGATTGAAGGGTGCTTGGTAAAAAGTCCCCTCCCCCCACCTGAACCTGCCCATGGAAGAACTGAAGGGAGCTATACAGTTCCCCATGGCCCTGGTGTGACACTTACGCTCACACTTACCAAACATCCCCTTTCAGGCCACTACCCACTGCAAAGACCAGTGTAAGGAGATTGTGCTTAAAACTACTTATTCATCCTTTCCTTAGAAGAGTTAGGAACCAATTTCCATGCTTTCATTCTGCTTCACCTCTGTCACCTTAAGGACCTTAAGCTTCCCAGGAACTTTCAGCCCCAAATAGTTTGCTCTATTCTCCAGTCCACTGTGCTCATGCAGAACCTGTACATAGACCAAGAGAAAGTCATTCGGACAGAAAAAGGAGATAATGTGTGGTTTAATATCAGGAAAGGTGTGCAGCAGAGTTGTATCTTTCACCATACTTATTCAATCTGTATGCTGAGCAAATAATCCGAGATGCTAGGCTATATGAAGAAGAACATGACATCAGGATTGGAAGAAGGCTCATTAACAACCTGCATTATGCAGATGCTACAACCTTGCTTGCTGAAAGCAAAGAGGACTCGAAGCACTTACTAATGAAGATCAAAGACTACAACCTTCAGTATGGATTACACCTCAACATAAAGAAAACAAAAATCCTCACAACTGGACCAATGAACAACATCATGGGAAACGGAGAAAAGATTGAAGTTGTCAAGGATTTCATCTTACTTGGATTCCAATCAACACCCATGGAAGTAGCAGTCAGGAAATCAAAAGACGAATTGCATTAGGCAAATCTGCTGCAAAAGACCTCTTTCAAGTGTTAAAAAGCAAAGATGTCACTTTGAGGATCAAAGTGTGGCTAACCCAAGCCACGGTACTTTCAATTGCCTTATATGCACGCAAAAGTTGTATGATGAATAAGGAAGATGGAATAATTGATGCATTTGAATTATGGTATTGGTGAAGAATATTGAATATACCATGGACTGCCAAAAGAACAAATAATTCTGTCTTATAAGAAGTACAGCCAGAGTTCTCCTTAGAAACAAGGATAGCAAGACTTCATTTCATGTACTTAGGACATGTTATCAGGAGGGACTAGTCCCTGGAGAAGGACATCATGCTTGGTAGAGTGTCCACAAAAAAGAGAAAGACCCTCAACGAGATGAATTGACACAGTGGCTGCAACGATGGGCTCAAACCAGGGCTTCAAGCCAGTTCCACCCCAGATATACTGAATCAGAATCTATATTTTAAGAAGACATTTTTTGATTCATATACGTATAATAAATTTTGAGAACCATCCACTATACTAGTGGTTCTCAGAATTGGTCCCGAAATAGCAGCATTAGCATCACCTGGAAACTTGTTAGAAATGCAAATTCTCAGCAGGGGTTCAAACCATAATGAAGCTGTTCAAAGCCCTGGCTCAAGCATAGCAATGATTGTCAGAATGATGCAGGACCAAGCAGAGTTTCATTCTGTTGTGCATAGGATGAGTCAGAATCAACTCGACGGCACTTAACAACAACATTCCCCAGTCTAACTCAATCTCCTTTGCCTTCATCACTCTCTAAACTCTTTCCCTGGGTCCTCTGGAACTTAAGATCTGCCATGAACAAAAACGCCTACATATTCAACTTCTTCTCTGAATGCATCATCTCCTTGCTCCAGCTGAAACTGCAAGTATGTCCTAAAGACATTGCTTCCCCTGGAGTTTGCTCAAGTTGTGATTTTTTTTTCACATTTACCCTTGTAC
The DNA here is from genome assembly GCF_024166365.1 of Elephas maximus indicus. Taxonomy (NCBI): domain Eukaryota; kingdom Metazoa; phylum Chordata; class Mammalia; order Proboscidea; family Elephantidae; genus Elephas; species Elephas maximus. The sequence continues at coordinate 145,611,241 of NC_064821.1, forward strand.
CATTTGTCCTGGAGGTGGGTTAGACCTCCTCATTTCTCATTGTGACTTCCAGAATAATATTCCTGATTCTGCCCTACAAACCCCAGCGATACCATCCGATACTTCTCATTGTTGCAATAACCTATTTTCTATCCATTAGTCTCATTAAATAGAATTTGCCCCTTTGCTTGTTGTCTTTCTCTCCACTTCTACTACTACAACAATTTTCGGTGAATTCAGTAGCCATGTGGATCTCTGAAATCCTTGATCTTTTCACCTGCCACTGAAATTATCCTACATACCTCCTCAGCCTCTCGCTCCCGTGGTCATAAAAAAAACCATTGCCATCAAATCAATTCTGACTCATGGAAAACCCATGTGTTACAGAATATAACTGCACCATAAGATTTTCTTGGCTGTAATCTTTACGGAAGCAGATCACCAGGACTTTCTTCTGTGTAGCTGCTGGGCAAATTAAAATCACCAACTATTCTCTTAGTAGCTGAAAGTAAACCATTTGCACCATCCAGGGACCTTCCCACGGCAATACTCACTTTTTCATTACCAAAAACGCCATTCCTTTCAAAATTTCATTTTCAAGCATCCCTCCCTTTGATTATAACCTACAGCTTAATTGTTCTTTTACCTCAATTCCAACAACTCATTGACACCCTCAGGATATCCAAATCATTGGCCCCACCATATTTGCACTGTTCATCTTTGGGTAGTAATGAATTTGACCTTACCCATAAAGAGGTCTGGCCTTTGCCTTTAGCTTCTGGAAAGTAATCCCAGTGTCTCTTGTTTGGGTGGGGGCTGGTCACAGCAGATCTTAGTGTGGGGCTGACCACACCCAATAGTCTTACAATGGGCTTTATGATGCCAGAAAAGCCAACCACATGATTTATGGTGGGGGCTTTGGGTTGTACATGTGCACACACTTCTGTTGGTAATTACAAGGTGATAGGCTCTGCAGAATTTCAACTTGAGATGAAGCCAAACTTTTCCAAAATGTATGTACATTCTCAACAGTTTTATTTTCCTGTTTCTAACATCCTTGTTCACCACTCACTCATCTGTCTGTTTGTCATACTTTGGTGACTTGCAGGTTGCTGTCATGCTGGAAGCTATGCTACCAGAATTTCAAATACCAGAAGGGTCACCCATGTGCACAGGTTTCAGTGGAGCTTCCAGACTAAGACAGGCTGGTAAGAAGTACCTGGATATCTACTTCTGAAAAAATTGGCCAGTGAAAACCTTATGAATAACAGTGGAACATTATCTGATATAGTGCCATAAAATGAGCCCCTCAGGTTGGAAGGCACTCAAAATACACTGGAGAAAAGCTGCCTCCTCAAAGTAGAGTCAACCTCATTGATGTGGATGGAGTCAAGTTTTCAGGACCTTCATTTGCTGATGTGACATGACTCAAAATGAGAAGTAACAGCTGCAAACATCCATTAATATTCAGAACGTGGAATGTACAAAGTATGAATCTAAGAAAATTGGAAGTTGTCAAAAATGAAATGGAATGCTTGAAGATATATATCCTAGTCATTAGAGAGCTGAAAAAGACTGCTATTGGCCATTTTGAATCAGAGAATCACATGGTCTACTATGCTGGGAATGAAAAATTGAAGAACAGCACCACATTTGTTGTCAAGAAGAACATTTCAAGATCTATCCTGAAATATAATGCTGTCAGTGGCAGAATAATATCCATACACTTAAAAAGAAGACCAATTAATAAGACTATTATTCAAATTTATATACCAACCACTAATGCCAAACATGAAGAAATTGAAGATTTTTACCAATTTCTGCAGTCTGAAATTGATCAAACATGCAACCAAGATGCACTCATAATTACTGATTATTGGAATGTGAAAGCTGGAAACAAAGAAGAAGGTTCTGTTGTTGAAAAATTTGCCCTTGGTGATAGAAATGATGCAGGAGATTGCATGATAGCATTTTGAAAGACAACTCATTCATTGGAAATGTCTTTTTTCATCAGCATAAATGGCAACTATACCAATGGACCTCATCAGATGGAATACACAGGAATCAAATTGACTACATCTGTGGAAAGAGATGATAGAAAAGCTCAACATTATTATTCAGAATAAGGCCAGGGAATAAGGAATACATCATCAGTTGCACACATGCAAGTTCAAGCTAAAGCTAAAAAAAAATTAAAACAAGTCCGCGAGAGCCAAAGCACAGCCTTGAGTACATCCTGCTTGAATTTAGAGACCATCTCAAGAATAGATTTGATGCGTTGAACACTAATGACTGAAGACCAGATGAGTTATGGGAAGACATCAAGGACATCATTCATGAAGAAAGCAAAAGGTCATTAAAAGGATAAAAAAGAAAAACAAGACCAAAATGAAGGTCATAAGAGACTCTGAAACTTGCACATGAACCTAGAGTAACTAAAGCAAATGGAACAAATGATGACGTAAAAGGGCTGAACAGAAGATTTCAAAAAGCAGCTCGAGAAGACAAAGTATTATAATGAAATGTGCAAAGACCTGGAGTTAGATAACCAAGAGGGAAGAACATGCTCGGCATTTATCAAGCTAAAAGAACTGAAGAAAAAATTCAAACCTCAAGTTGCAATGTTGAAGGATTCTATGGCCAAAATATTCAACAACACAGAAAGCATCAAAAGCAGATGGAGTGACACACAGTCACTCACTTTACCAAAACGAATTGGTTGATGTTCAGCCATTTAAGGAAGTAGCATATAATCAAGAACCAATGGTACTGAAGGAAGAGGTCCAAGCTGCACTGAAGACGTCGGAAAAAACAAGGGTCCAAGAATTGACGGAATACCAATTGAAATGTTTCAACAAATAGATACAATGCTGGGAGCCCTCACTCATCTATGCTAAGAAATTTAGAAGAGAGCTACCTGGCCAAATGACTGGAACAGAACCATATTTGTGCCCATTCCAAAAAAAAGGTGATCCAACAAAATGTGGAAATTATTGAACAATATCATTAATATCACCTGCAAGTAAAATTACACTGAAGATTATTCAAAAATAGTTGCAGCACTACATGGACGAGGAACTGCCAGAAATTCAAGCAAGATTCAAAAGAGGACGTGAAGTAAGGGATGTCATTGCTGATGTCAAATGAATCTTAGCTAAAAGCAAAGAAGAGCAAGAAGATGTTTACTTGAGTTTTATTGACTATGCAAAGGCATTTGACTGTGTGGATCATAACAAATTATGGGTAACATTATGAAGAATGTTAAATTCCAGAACACTTAATTGTGCTCATGCAGAACCTGTACACAGATCAAGAAGCAGTCATTCGAACAGAGCAAGGAGATACTGTATGGCTTAAAATCAGGAAAGGTGTGTGTCCTTTCACCATATTTATTCAATCTGTATGTTGAGCAAATAATCCGAGACACTAGACTACATGAAGAATGGGGCATCAGGATTGGAGGAAGGCTCATTAACAATCTGTGATATGCAGATGACACAAATGCAAAGAGGACTTGAAGCACTTACTGATGAAGATCAAAGGCTACAACCTTCAGTATGGATTATATTTCGACGTAAAGAAAACTAAAATCCTCACAACTGGACCAATAAGCAACATAATGATAAATGGAGAAAAATTGGACTTTGTCAAGGATTTCGTTTTACTTGGATGCATAATTAATGCCCCATGGAAACAGGAAGCAAGAAATCAAATGATGGGGGGAGGGTCAAGATGGTGGAGTAGTCAGATGCTTCCGGTGGTCCCTCTTACAACAAAGACTCGAAAAAAACAACTGAAATGACTATACTTATGACAAGCTAGGAGCCCTGAACATCAAAGGAAAAGTTAGAAAAGAGACTGAGTGGCAGGAAGAGGAAGAAAAGGTTCAGAAGCAGAGAGGAGTTGCTGGACCTGAATCGCCAGGATCCCTCAGGCACCATTCCTGGGAATGACTGCGGTGGGCTGGCGGTAGTGTTCGGTCCATAGTTTCCTCAGGAAGACAGCCAGCCACACAACCTACTCATATTTCCAGAACCAGAGAAGACCGGTGCTCTCGGCCAAAGGTAAGTGCTTGAGTATATTTTACTGTGCACCCAGCCCCCAAGCCAGGTTCAGTGGTTATCAATTTCCCTGGGCCTGAGATAGGCCCTGCTGAGTGTCTTGAGCAATTCTCCCTGCCTTGGAGAAGGAATAAATTCACAACTGGGGGAAAAGATAATCTGCGAGCTCCACTAACCTGTGGAACTCAGGAGAGAAATAGCTCCGGTCCAGGAATAAACAGTCCATGGACTTTGAATACCTTTCCCCCCTGCATGGATTTGTTTGGTCTATTTCAGGAGACTGGCCCTTGTTGGCAAACTGCAACTGTTTCAGCCGTGTGGTGGAGAGGTGAGTGTTTCATGTTTGACACTGCTTTGCCTACTAAACAGGGTCCTCACCTACCCATGTCAGGGGCCTAAGGACTGGAGGCTCCACCCACATCACCCAGCCACCTGCAACAGGGGTCCAAGGATAACTGGTACCTCCCAGTCCTTACAACAAAAGCATCAGGTACCCATGGTCCATCTGCAGAACCACCCACCTGTGCAATCTAGGGAACAGGGAAATGCTTTCCTCACAGACACTTGCAGGACATTTGTCAGCCACCTGCCTTGTTGAGAGCGTGACCCCCTGCTGCAACCAAATACCTCTACCTACACCAATCACCCCTGACCCTCTAGGACTGTAGGACAGAGCCTGTACCATAAACTTGATGACCAACTACCTGGACACCTGAGCTGAATCCATGCAAGAAAATTGAATGGGCTTCTAGGCTCATATACTTGATAACAGCTCTAGCCATCTGATGACAGGATTTTCAGAGCTTCAAAGGTAAAAATAATCAACCAAGATCACTCAAGCAACCTATTTGGGGATATCAAAACAAAACAAAGCAAGAAGCTAGGATACAGTAAGCAAACAAAAATAAGCCAATAAAATAACTTATAGATGGCTTGAAGACAACAGTCAGTATCAAATCACATAAATAAGCAGACCATGATCACTTCAAGAAGGTCTCAGAACAAAGAATCAAGGGATCTTCAGGATGAAGGTACCTTCCTGGAATTAGGAGATGCAGAATACAAAAGATTAATATACAGAACTCTTCAAGACATCAGGAAAGAGATCAGGCAATATGAGTAACAAGCCAAGGAACACACATATAAAGCAGTTGAAGAAATTAAAAAAGATTATTCAAGAACATAATGAAAAATTTAATAACCTGCAAGAATCCATAGAGAGATACCCCCCACCACCCACTGCCGTCGACAGCAGTCCGAAATTCAGAAGATTAAAAAAAAATTACAGAATTAGACAACTCAACAGAAAATCAGAGGAGCAGACTTATGGAAGTGGAAGGCAGAATTAATGAGATTGAAGATAAATGTCTTGGCACCAATATAGTCAAAGAAAAATCAGATAAAAGAATTAAAAAAAAATGAAGAAACCCTAAGAATCACGGGGGATTCTATCAAGAGAAATCACCTATGAGTGATTGAAATACCAGAACAGGGAGGGATAACAGAAAATACAGAGCGAATTGTTGAAGATTTGTTGGCAGAAAACTTCCCTGATATCGTGAAAGATGAGAAGATACCTATCCAAGATGCTCATCGAACACCACATAAGGTAGATCTCAAAACAGTCACTAAGGCATATTACAATCAAACTTGCCAAAACCAAAGATAAAGACAGAATTTTAAGAGCGGCTAGAGATAAACAAAAAGTCACCTACGAAGGAGAGTCAATAAGAATAAGCTCGAACTACTCACCAGAAACCACGCAGACAAGACGGAAATGGAGTGACTTATATAAAGCATTGAAGGAAAAAAATTGCCAACCAGGAATCATATATCCAGCAAAACTGTCTCTCAAATACGAAGGCGAAATTAGGACATTTCCAGATAAACACAAGTTTAGAGGATTTGTAAAACTCAAACCAAAACTACAAGAAATACTAAAGGGAGTTCTCTGGTTAGAAAATCAATAATATCAGCTATCAACCCAAGACTAGAACACAGGACAGAGCAACCAGATACACCCAGATACAGAAATCACAAAAATAAATCAAGGCTAAAAAAACCACTCAGAACAGGGAAACAGTGATGTCATCACATAAAAGAAAACAATATTAAAACAATAAAGAGGGACTAAGAAATGTAGTCATAGATCTTGCATATGGAGAGGAAGTCAAGGCAATATAAAGAAATAAAAGTTAGGTTTTTTAAACTTAGAAAAATAGGGGCAAATATTAAGGTAACCACAAAGGAGACTAACAATCCTATTCATCAAAATAAAATACAAGAAAAAAATAGAGACTCAGCAGAAACAAAATCAACAACAACAAATAACAGGAAAAGAAAATATGTAAAGAAAAACTACTCAGGACAAAAAGTTAAGTGGGGAAAAACAAACCGTCAACAACATGCACAAAAAGACATCAAAATGACAGCACTAAACTCATACCTATCCATAATTACACTGAATGCAAATGGACTAAATGCACCAATAAAGAGACAGAGTGCCAGACTGGATTAAACAACACAATCCATCTACATGCTGCCTACAAGAGACACACCTTAGACTTAGAGACACAAACAAACTAAAACTCAAAGGACTGAAAGAAACATATCAAGCAAACAACAGTCAAAAAAGAGCAGGAGTGGCAATGTTAATTTCTGAAAAAATAGGCTTTAAAGTTAAATCCACCACAAAGAATAGGAAGGACACTATATAATGATTAAAGGGACAATACACCAAGAAGATAACCATATTAAATATTTATGCACCCAACGACAGGGCTGCAAGATACATAAAACAAACTCTAACAGCATTGAAAAGTGAGATAGACAGCTCCACGATTATAGTAAGAGACTCAAACCAATTTTGGTGAAGAACACAACATCCAAAAAGAAGCTCAATACAGACACGGAATATTTAAATGCCACAATAAACCAACTTGACCTCATAGACATATACAGAACACTCCACCCAACAGCAGCCAAGTATACTTCTTTTCTAGTACACATGGAACATTCTCTAGAATAGACCAAATATTAGGTCATAAAGCAAGCCTTAGCAGAACCAAAACAGCAAAATATTACAAAGCATCCTCTCTGACCATAGGCCATAAAAGTGGAAATCAATAACAGAAAAAGCAGGGAAAAGAAATCAAACACGTGGAAACTGAACAACACCCTGCTCAGAAACAACTGGGTTATAGAAGACATTAAGGAAGGAATAAAGAAATTCATAGAATCGAAAGAGAATGAAAACACTTCCTATCAGAACCTTTGGGACACAGCAAAAGCAGCGATCAGAGGTCAATTTATATCAATACATGCACACATCCAAAAAGAAGAAAGGGCCCAAATCAAATAATTATCCCTAAAACTTGAACAAATAGAAAGAGAGCAACAAAAGAAACCCTTAGGCACCAGACGAAAGCAAATAATAAAAATTACAGCAGAATTAAATGAAATAGAGAACAGAAAAAGAATTGAAAGAATTAACAAGACCAAAAGCTGGTTCTTTGAAAAAAATAACAGTTAATAAACCATTGGCCAAACTGACAAAAGAAAAACAGGGAGGAAGAAAATAACCTGAATAAGAAATGAGATGGGCGATATTACAACAGACCCAACGGAAATAAAAAGAATCACATCAGATTACTGCAAAAAAATGGTACTCTAACAAATATGAAAACCTAGAAGAAATGGGATGAATTTCTAGAAACAAACTACCTACCTAAACTAACACAAACAGAGGTAGAACAATTAAATAAACCCTCAACAAGAGAAGAGATTGAAAAGGTAATTGAAAAACTGCCCCCCCCCCCCCCCGCAAAAAAGCCCTTGCCTGGACAGCTTCACTGGAGAGCTCTACCAAGCTTTCAGAGAAGAGTTAACGCCACTACAACTAAAGGTATTTCAGAGCATAGAAAAGGAATGAATACTCCCAAACTCATGCTATGAAGTCAGCATATCCCTGATACCAAAACCAGGTAAAGATACCACAGAAAAAAAGAAAATTACAGACCTATATCCCTCCTGAATTTAGATGCAAAAATCCTTAACAAAATTCTAGCCAATAGAATTCAACAACATATCAAAAAAATAATTCACCACAACCAAGTGGGATTCATACCAGGTATGCAGGGATGGTTCAACATTAGAAAAACAATTAATGTAATTCATCATATAAATAAGACAAAAGACAAGAACCACGAGATCTTATCAATTGATTCAGAAAACGCATTTGACAAAGTTCAACACCCATTCATGATAAAAAAAAAAAAAAAACCTCAGCAAAATTGGAATAGAAGGAAAATTCCTCAACATAATAAACGGCATTTATACAAAGCCAACAGCCAACATCATCCAAAATGGAGAGAGTCTGAAAGTATTCCTGTTGAGATTGGGAGCCACACAAGGATGCCCTTTATCACCACACTTTTTCAACACTGTGCTGGAAGTCCTAGCCAGAGCAATTAGGCTAGATAAAAAAATAAAGGGCATCCAGATTGGTGAGGAAGAAGTAAAAGTATCTCTATTTTTAGATGGCATGATCTTATACACAGAAAACCCTAAAGAATCCTCAAGAAATCTACTGAAACTAAGAGAAGAGTTCAACAGAGCATCAGGATACAAGATAAACATACAAAAATCAGATGGATCCCTCTACACCAACAAAAAGAACATCAAAGAGGATATCACCAAATCAATACCATTTACAATAGACCCCAAGAAGATAAAACACTTAAGAATAAATCTTACCAGAGACGTAAAAGACCTATATGAGGAAAACTACAAGACACTACTGCAAGAAAGCAAAAGAGGCCTCCATAAGTGGAAAAACATACCTTGCTCATGGATAGGAAGACTGAACATTGTAAAAAATGTCTATTCTACCAAAAACGATCTACAAATACAACGCAATTCCGATCCAAATTCCAATGAGATTTTTTAATGAGATGGAGAAACAAATCACCAACTTCATATGGAAGGGAAAGAGGCCCCAGAGAAGTAAAGCATTACTGAAAAAGAAGAACAAAGTGGGAGGCCTCACTCCACCTAATTTTAGAACCTATTATACTGCCCCAGTCAAAACAGCCTGGTACTGGTACAACAGCAGACACATAGACCGATGGAACAGAATTGAGAATCCAGACATAAATCCATCCACATATGAGCAGTTGGTATTTGAGAAAGGCCCAAGGTCAGTTTAATGGGGAAAAGACAGTCTCTTTAACAAATGGTACTGGCATAACTGGATATCCACCTGCAAAAATTTGAAACAAGACCCGTACCTCACACCATGTAGAAAAACTAACTCAAAATGGATCAAAGACCTAAATACAAAATCTAAAACAATAATGATCATGGGAGAATAAATAGGGACAACACTAGGAGCCCTAACACATGGCATAAACAGTATACAAAACAGTACTAACAATGCACAAACACCAGAAGAGAAACTAGATAACTGGGAGCTCCTAAAAATCAAACACCTATGCTCCTCCAAAGACTTCACCAAAAGAAGAAAAAGACTACCTACAGGCTGGGAAAAAGTTTTTAGCTATGACATTTCGGATCAGTGCCTGATCTCTAAAATCTACATGATACTGCAAAAACTCAACTACAAAAAGACAAATAACCCAATTAAAAAATGGGCAAAAGATATGAACGGGCACTTCACTAAAGAAGACATTCAGGTAGCTAACAGATACATGAGGAAATGCTCACGATCATTAGCCATTAGAGAAATGCAAATCAAAACTACATTGGGTTTCCATCTCACTCCAACAAGGCTGGCATTAATCCAAAAAGCACAAAATAATCAACGCTGGAGAGGTTGTGGAGAGACTGGAACACTTCTACACTGCTGGTGGGAATGTCAAATGGTACAACCACTTTGGAAATCGATTTGGCGCTTCTTTAAAAAGCTAGAAATAGAACTACCATATGATCCAACAATCCCACTTCTTGGAATATATCCTAGAGAAATAAGAGACTTTAACGAACAGATATATGCACACCCATGTTCATTGCAGCACTGTTTACAATAGCAAAAAGATGGAAGCAACCAAGATGCCTATCAACAGATGAATGGATAAATAAATTACGGTATATTCACACAATTGAATACTACGCATCAATAAAGAACAATGATGAATCCGTGAAACATTTCATAACGTGGAGGAATCTGGAAGGCATTATGCTGAGTTAAATCAGTCAGTTGCAAACGGACAAATATTGTATGAGACCACTATTATAAGAACTTAAGAAATAGTTTTAAAAGAGAAGAAAATATTCTTTGATGCTTACGAGAGTGGGGAGGGAGGAAAGGAGAATGGTATTTACTAATTAGATAGTAGATAAGAACTATTTTAGGCGAAGGGAAAGACAACACGCAATACAGGCAAGGTCAACACAACTGGACTAAGCCAAAAGCAAAGAAGTTTCCTGAATAAACTGAACCCTTAGAAGGCCAGTGTAGCAGGGGTGGGGGTTTGGGGACCATGGTTTCAGGGGACATCTAGGTCAATTGGCATAATAAAATCTATTTAGAAAACATTCTGCATCCCACTTTGGAGATGGTGTCTCGGGTCTTAAATGCTAGCAAGCAGCCATCTAAGAGGCATCAATTGGTCTCAACCCACCTGGAGCAAAGGAGAATGAAGAACACCAAAGACACAAGGTAATTACGAGCCCAAGAGACAGAAAGGGCCACATTAACCAGAGACTACCTCAGCCTGAGACCAGGAGAACTAGAAGGTGCCCAGCTACAACCAATGACTGCCCTGATAGGGAACACAACAGAGAATCCCTGAGGGAGCAGGAGAGCAGGAGGATGCAGACCTCAAATTCTTGTAAAAAGAGCAAACCTTCTGTTAGCCCATGATAGGAACCATTCCCAAAGCCAACTCTTTAGACAGGGATTGGACTGGACAATGGGATAGAAAATGATACTGGTGAGGAGTAAGCTTCTTGGATTAAGCAGACACATGAGATTACATGGGCAGCTCCTGTCGGGAGGGGAGATGAGTGGCAGAGGGGGTCAGAAGCTAGCCTAATGGACATGAAAATAGAGAGTGGAAAGGAGTGTGCTGTCTCATTAGGGGGAGAGCAACCAGGAGTATATAGCAAGGTGTATATACATTTTTGTATGAGAAACTGACTTGATTTGTAAACTTTCACTTAAAACGTAATAAAAACTGAAAAAGAAAATCAAGTGACTTTCGCATTGGGTGAATCTGCTGCAAAAGACCTCTTTCAAGTATTAAAAAGCAAAGATGTCAATTTGAAGATCCAAGTGTGGCTAACACAAGCCAAGGTATTTTCAATCGCCTCATATGCATGCAAAAGCTGGACAACGAATAAGGAAGATGGAAGAAGAATTGACACATTTGCATTACTGTGTTAACGAAGAATATTAAACATACCATGGACTGCCAGAAGAAGGAACAAGTCTGTCTTGGAAGAAGTACAGCGAGAACGCTCCTTAGAAGTGGGGTTTGCGAGACTTCATCTCAGGTACTTTGGACATGTTATCAGGGGGAACCAGTCACTGGAGAGGGATGTCATGCTTGGTAAAGTAGAGAGTCAGTGAAAAAGAGGAAAACCCTCAATGAAATGGATTGACACAATTGTTGCAACAATGGGCTCAAGCATCACAACGATCGTGAGGATGGCGCAGAACCAGGCAGTGTTTCATTCCATGGTACGTGGGGTCGTTCTGAGTCAGAATTGACTTGATGTCACCTCAAAACAACAACAACATGCTTGTTGCCAACACCAAGCTTTTTCATTTTTGCCATTCTGCTGTGTGTGTAGTGTTATTACATCATGTATACAATTTGCTTTTTCTGATTACTGGTTAACTTGAACTCATATCCATAATTGGCCAAGAAAAACTAAATGATGATATTTAGGGATGCAGGCTTCGGTGGTTAAACTGTGAAGGAAACTAAGGAAGATTTTACCATAAATATCAGTGGAGTGCTTACCCTTGAGGAGAATGGAAGTTAAATAATTGGAAGCGATCACACAGAGGTCAAGAGGACTTCTGAGGTCAAGAGGACTTCTGAATGCTGACGATAATGTATTTTTTGCTCTATGAGATAATTATACAGAAGTTCTGTTTGTGATAAGACATTGAGCTATAAAGTCTTGTTTTGCACACTATTCTTTGTCTTATTTTAGTGTAAAAAAATTAAAGTAGAAGGATAAGTCAGCAAAACAAATATTATTTGAGTACGTCTGGTGATACAAAGGTTAATGGGGAAGGTCTTTCCCTCAGCATTACCGTGAAACACACAATTCATCGGTGGCAGCATGAATTGCTACTGGAGTGCTGAGAACTGGAGAAAGATGTGAAAGAGAAGGGGGGATTTGTGATACTTATATTTTGAAATATAAGTAGGATTGAACATCCAAAAAAAAAGGAGAGAAGGGGCTTTACGGACGTCTTTTGATCTGTGGACCACAGTCACCTCATAGTCCCCGGTCTAAACACACTGACACTCAGATGTCCATAGTCACATGCACACTTACACATATATACACTCTAACAAATTCACACACATGCACTCCCATGCACATACACAATTACACAAACACACACAACCTCACATACACATACACACATATCCACGTATAAAAACACACTCTCACACACACATTTCTCACACTACACTCACACACCAATTACACTCTTGCTCCTTCTCTCACACATACACACACACGTACGCTGCCACACAGACACCCACAGTCACAAAGTCACACATTCATACACTCACCATGCATACACTTGTACACTCATGTGCCCATTCACAATCACACATGAACACACTCACATTCATACACACATTCACAGATAGGCACACACAGTCACACATACTCCTACTCCTAACACACATATTCTCACAATATACTCAGGCACACATACACGTCCACACACTCACATTTCTTACACATACACACATACACTCACGTGCAAGCATGCACACACACAGTCCCCCACACCTGTAGGGGAGCTGCTCTTTTCCCCACTCTGCCTCTCTTGGCACCCTGACTGAGTAGGAATGTGGCCTAAGCCAAGCAAAGCAGAGTCCTTCACCAAGGATGGTCAAACTGGAACTAAGGGAAGAAAGCCCCTTTAGTCTGTGGTAGCTGCACACCAGGTCACTCTTAGAAGTGCTGCCTCCTGTCATACATAGAAGAAACCAGTCTGCCAGAAAAAGAATGAGACCCACCCAAGAGACAAAGAGTGAGGCTCAAGGACCCTCAAGTCCCAGGTTCCAGCCATCCAGGGGGTCGGCTGCTCAATGACTTGTTTACAGTTCAGTTACCTTCCTTTTCCGCCCAAGTCAGTTTGGGTTGGGTTGTTGTCACTGGCAATTTAAAGAGACCACATTCCTTAAGAGGGCTTTCCTGAGAAACCAAGGAGGCTTAAAAGACACCATGACAATGAGCGATGAGTGACCAAAATGGAACTTGTCACCATGTCTGGGTTTTCTTTCTGTTCATTTTTTTTTCTTTTCTTTTTTAATTGTGGTAAGTATATATGCAACAAAACATTTGCCATTTCAGCATACTTCGCATGTACAATTCAGTGACCTTCTGTTCATCATGTTGTTCAACCATCACCATTATCCATTTCCAGAATTTCCCATCTTCCTTGTTCCATTTTGTTTTAACGTTCCAGTTGTATACTGTTCTCTAACCATACTGCCTTCTTGCAAGACTTCAGCAGCTTCTTCCCCTACGAGCTTTGGCCCCATTGCAAGCTTTGCCCTCATTGCTCTCCTCCCTGCTCCCTATGGAGCAGGTCTTTGCTTCTTTGTCAGTTTCTCCAAAAGCATTTCCTGGCCACACTGTGGCAGGAAGTTTATCCTTGCGTTATCCCTAAGAACTTTACATTTTTTTCTTTTTTGTAGCACTTTATCACAATTTGAAATTATTTTATTTATATGCTCTTTACTTAGGTTTTATTTTTTTCCCCATTAAACTGTAAGCTTGGCTCACTTTGGGGCAGGTGATCACCCCTGCTCCTCAGGAATAGGGTGCCTTTCATCACCCAGAGGTTTTTTCCTTTGAATTGTTTGTTGCAGCATGACTCTGAGATAGGAGGCCTATTCAGAAACTAAATGTGTATTAAAAAGTCAAACCCATTGCTGTGGAGTTGATTCCAACTCATAGTGACCCTACAGAACAGAGTAGAACTGCCCCATAGGGTTTCCAAGGAGTGGCTGATGGATTCGAACCGCCGACCTTTTGGGTAGCAGCTAAACATTTAACCACTGAGCCACCAGGGCTCCATGTGTGTGTTGTTCTCCACTTTATCCCCTGAGCTCAGTGGAAAAAAGGCAGGGAGAGTCTACGAGGGAGGGAGGCAAGGAGGCTGACAGCGTCTCCACTACCGCAGTAACTTCCCAGTATGCTCCCCAAAATTCATGCCTTCCGAGAAGACTCTTTTCAAACTGATGATTTAGACTTCGATTTCTACATCTCGTGCTCTCTGAATGCTGTGCTGCTTTTAACAGTGATTCTTCTCCTTGAGTCTCCCAGGCTGCACACACATGGGGTACCCCCACTGTGTGGCTTGCTTGCTTGCTTTAATGACATGCTGGCTATGCCCCTGGTTTTTAGCACAGCCACAGGTACATCACTATCATCATGGGTCACCTTTTTTGGTCCATTGAGAAAACGTGGAGAATTTTAAAGTGATGGTAACAAGTTCTAATCCCTTCCCGTCCATTTTTGGAATTTCTTAACCCCCAGAGCGTTCCTCAGAGGGCATGACACAGGCAATGCTGGATTTCTTGGGACAGAACAGGGAACAGCAGTATCTCACTCAGAAACATCCACAGTGGCAGGTGGGTAACTCTCTCAGGACAGCCATCTTTGGGGCTGAGGATGGTACCAGACTAGCTACCGTGGACACGATTCTGATTCATGGAGACTCCACGTGTGTCAGAATAGAATCAATGGCTGATTTTTTAGAAGTAGATCACCAGGCCTTTCTTCCGAGTTACCTCTGGATAGACTCAAATAGCCAACATTTCAGTTAGCAGCTGAGCAAAGATAACTGCTTTAAAGTCTCCATTCACAGAATCCTGTAGAAAAAAATTTTTTTGTTCTTTTTTCAAAGTAACATTCTTGGGGGAAACAACTATAGTTAATTAACATTCCAGAGTCTACTAGATATCAAAGCTCTCACTTACCACAAGGAGTAGTCCTGGGAAAAAATAGTTTACTGTGGCATTTTTAACACCCACCAAAACTACATTCCCTCCTCCTTTCTTTGAGATATTCAACTTCTGGGAAACCAAATTGACAAGTTGCTGGCAGTTCAGTGCCATGTAATATCACGTGTCAGAAATCAGTATGGAATATTACAATCACTTTGCCTGCAACTTTTTACAGCCTTTAAATTGCCATCTTTCTGGCTACATTTCTTCAAACAATGTTGTCATTTGAGTGATATCGATCAGATGGGATTGCTCTTTGATGTTGAAACTCTCAGAGCCAGCCCATGTGAATAAATTCTGATTACTTCTGTATCCCAAAAAGAAAAAAAAAAAATTTTGTTTTTGTTTTAGATCATAGTCATGCGCTATGAATGAGTGTTTAGTAAAAGATAATACTGACTTTCCTTGGGAGGGTCTGATGCTAAAATTAGTGGATTTTGCTATCAGAACCACAGGCCCAAGGCTCCTTCTGAGCCACGGTCTTAACACTTCATTGCTTTGCCTAATTCCTAATTTGAAGCAACTCTCATGGCCTAGTTTGTTTTGTTGATTTAAAAAATGCACCAGTTTAAATTTCACGTTTCAGGTTTGATCGCAGTGGGACAAACTGGCTCATAAATCTTCTCTAGGCTGCTAGTAACTAGGGAGAAGTCGCTTTCTTTGGTAAACATCCCCTGCTTCTCAGTAATAGGGTGCCTTCCATCACCCAGAGGTTTTTTCCTTTTAATTGAGTGTTTGTTGAAGCATGACTCTGAGATAGGAGGCCTATTCAGGAATAGAAATTGCAGCCCAAAGTGCCCATTACTTACCTGAGACAGGGCCCGAGACCGGCAGGACTTTACAGAGCCCGGATGCACAGGCGTGTGGATTTGGACTGCCAATCCGGTTAGCCACACCAACCAGAATATAATCCATGAGAGGGTGAGAGATCAGGGCCATCTGGGCCCAGAAATTCTCTCCACCCACTGCAGAGGTGAGGGATAAAAAACAACGGATCAAACTACCTTTGCTCCCCCCACTACTAAAATATAGAGAGAAATTAAAAAAAAAAAAATTCCTCTCAAAAATGGAAAACTATATTTCTCTGCACCCCGGAACTACATATCTGTGTTTTTCCGATCTTTTTTTTTTTTTTTTTCTATCAGTCTTTCCAAGCTTTTCCCTACTATTCCTGATTTGAGAGGAGAACCAGTTTTTGAATATCCATTTTCAGCCAGGTATTATATTAGCTGCTTTAAGTCTGTCGTTGTCTTCGTTATCTCAACAACGCTGCACGCTGGGCATAATCATCCCTGCTATACAGGCCAAAACCCTGGTGGCGTAGTGGTTAAGTGCTACGGCTGCTAACCAAGAGGTCAGCAGTTCAAATCCGCCAGGCACTCCTTGAAAACTGTAGGACAGTTCTACTCTGTCCTATAGGGTCACTATGAGTCGGAATCGACTCGATGGCAGTGGGTTTGGTTGGTTTTTTTTTTACAGGCGAGGGAAGATGACATTAAGGAACTAGTTGATCTTCACCTTCTATTCCTAGAAAAAACAAAACTACGGGGGAATTTGCTTGGCCCATAGATTAGGAAGAGCTACTGAGAAGACCTCTGCTGTGTCTTAGCTCTTCCAGTCCTGATCTTATGGGCCCCATTTTTCCTAACCCAGAGTTCTTCCTACACATCAATATGGATGAGGTTTTACTTTGAACTGTTCATTCTTCCAGGAATGACAGATGTCAGATTAAACTGCAAAACTCACCAACTTTACATTCCCTGCGTTCACCTTCAATCAATAACCGCGTTCTGGTGCTTCTCAGCAGGAAGACACTCTTCATTAAGGCCCTCCTCGGCAAAGCCGGGAAACCGCTCCTCCCAGCCCCTCAGAGGTTATGCTGTGTTGCACATATACTTCTCACCCCTGATGTGAAGCAGTATAGGGTCTTCAAATGTGATTTATTTGAATTCTAGCAGAAACGTTTTAGGTACATCTGGGTGGTCCTCTGTCCTGAGCTAAACCTTGCGGTGCTACAGAAATGAGTTATTACTGAAGCCTGGGAATAGTGACAGCTTCTCTCCCGGCTGGAATAAATTACGGCATGACCTCTCCGTGGTACCCAGCATGTGAGAGCCTTTTGTCTTCAGACAAGATGGCGCCAGCATCACAAGTATCTATCTGTCCTTCAAAATACTTGAAGTTTGTTCGGTCTTTCCTCTGTTCTCCAACACAAAAACCTCTGCTCTCATCATTGTTCCCATTGCCCTATTCCCTTGCCCACTGCTTCTCTGTTGCTCAGCTCCTGTTATCCTTTCCTGTCTGAAAGTCCCTCCCCTGTCCTACTATCACCTATCCATTCTTCAATAAACATCTTACTTGCCTCCCAGAGAAGGGGACTAACTGCCGATCGGAGCACGGGAGTATGAAGAGTGCTGTGGACAGGAAAGACACCGTGCAGTGAGTGTTTGGGGGCCTCCTGATCAGGGATCATTTGCCCATAAGAAGCAGACACCAACACCAAGAAACTCAAGTAAAAGGAAGGTTATTATTAGTGTTTATAGGAATGTAAAGGAAATCAGTTTCAGGCAGTAAATCCAAGAACTGGTGCCATACGTAGGACCTCTCATGTCCACTTCAACCTGTGTGTCCACCCTGTTCTTCTCCCTGGTAATCAGCTTCCTCAGCCTGATATTTTCTGCCTGGTCCCATTATTTTGGCACCCCTGGGTTGGGCTACCTGGAAACAACGTTAGGCCTAAGGCCACAGACCTTATAGCTTCAGTAGCTCATAGTTCACATTTTATACACCTACTCCTCACTTGGAGCCCTGGCATCAGTGGTTACGAGGTATGGCTGCTAACCAAAAGGTCAGTAGTTTGAATCCACCAGCCGCTTCTTGGAAACCCTATGGGGCAGTTCTACTCTGTCCTATAGGGTCGCTATGAGTTGGAATCGACTCGATGGCAATGGTTTTTTGTTTGCTTTTTTTACTCCTCATTTACTGTCTCATTATCCAACATTTCACATTTACAACGATAGTAAAAAATCTACTATCAGATGATTTGGCACATTAATGATATACGTCTGACCATAATAAATGCTGAGGTGTGAGGCAAGAATAATACAGGCTGTGACTGTGAAGGTTATGTGTCAACTTGGCTGGACCATGACTCTCAATGGTTTGACAGTTATGTAATGATGTAATTTGGTAATGATGTAGTCAACCTCCTTTTGTGACCTGATGTGGTCACCTTCCATTTTCACATAATGCTGATTTTTGCATAATGACCTGGTCTTTGGCATTAAGCATGTTGATAAGTGAGGAGTGGGTGTATGTAGAGAGAAAAGTAATCTGGTTGGTTCAGATTGAGTCAGGTGAACATCCCTGCTCAAATCAGCTGCAACTGATAAGGTCTACTGTGGCCTGTTGTTATTCTTGTTAGCTGTCATCTCGTCAGTCCCTGACTCATGGCAACCCCATGCACAATGGAATGAAACACTGCCCAGTCCGGCGCCACCCCCATGGTCAGTTAGTTGTAGATTGAATTTTTGTGATCCATAGGGTTTTCCATTGCATAATTTTCAGAAGTAGATCAACAGGCCTTTCTTCCTAGTCTATCTTAGTCTGGAAGCTCCACTGAAACCTGTTAACATCATAGCAACACACATGCCTTCACTGACAGACAGGAGGTGGCTGCACACGCGGTGCATCAGCCAGGTACCGTGTCTACTCAAGCCTGATCCTTCCACAGCCACTGTGGATAGATGGCATTTCCAAGCAGAGGAAGTAGGTTGAGCAGACATCCTAGTTGTGTATATGACAGCTGAACTCTCAGTAGCTTGGTATTCCTGAAACTTAAAGAACAAGAGGAGAATGCCAGCAGGTGTGTACGTATAGACATGACTCTATAAAGTGTTGTCAGTTAAATCTTTTAAAATATATTTTTGTATACTTTCAGCTTTTTTTAAATTAGAACTTATTAATCCTTTTTCCCCATTATTTAAAAATATTATCAATTGGTGTCTCAAATGCAAAGAAAGAAAGCAATACCTTAGTCAAGCCTTTCTCCTCAGGCATTTTCCAATGACTCCAGCAGGACTTCTCTCCTGACTGAAAATGGTTATTTTTGTCAATATTGTCTATGCCAAATACTTAACAATTTGCATGTTGCTTTTTTTCTACTTCTCTGTACTTTGGAATCTGACAACTGATTTATATAGTGTGTATTTAATTCCCAGGCTAGGATGCAAGTTTTAGAACTCGAAGCATATGTTTTTTTATTGTCTTGCTTCTGTATTTTCTTAGCTGTCATATTAGCTATTGAAAACTCATTGGAGATTGATTTTTTTGGTATCTATTTTTATTATGATGGGGGAGCCCTGGTGGCACAGTAGTTAAGCCTTCGGCTGCTGGCCAAAAGGTCAGCAGTTCAAAGCCACGAGCCACTCCCTGGAAGCCCTATAGGGCAGTTCTACTCTGTCCCATAGGGTCGCTATGAGTCTGAAAGGACTTGACAGCAATGGGTTTTTTTTTTTTTTTTTTGGTTTATTATTATGGGCTTCAACATTTTATTAGACTTTAACAAGTAATATCCTATGATATGTACTAGTCACTAGTCTTTTGGTCACAAATTGCAGAAACACAGCCCAAACTAGCTTAGGCAACAATTAGGAATTTATTGAAAAGGTATTAGGGAATATTACACCTACTGCATGGGAAGGGCAGGGATACAAGTTGAACAAGAGTTCAAAAGGACTCAGAGATTCATAGAAGAAGCCTTCTTCCCCCTACTTCTCTATTTTTCTCTTTCTTTCTCTTGCCTTCATTTTCTCTCACTTTTACTCTGATTCTCTTGATGACACCTGAGATTAACATCTTATATCTTCCACGCCTGGAAAAGTCCTATCTCTCTCAGTTTGAGTTTTAAAATCCTGCAATAGGACACTGGTTGGCTCACTTTGGGTCAGGTGATCATCCCTGAATCAATAAAGTGCAGCTGGGGGTGAGGGTGAGGTGTGGACTTTAAGAACACAGCTTTGCATCCTAAAAGCAGTTCCTAAAATAAAGGATATTTAAATTAGGATAATAATAATTGTTAGAAATGGACAAGCCCCTAAATCTCTGTGGTTTAATGTAATAGAAGTCTATTCCTCACTCATGACACAGTCTTGGTCAGATGGCACTCTTCTATGTAGTGATTAGGGATCCAGAGTACAGGAGGAAAAGGAAATGGGTTTGGGGGGACACATACAGTCTTTTTCACAGGATCACAGGAGGCCTGCTATTCCCTAATAAAGGGGGTGGAATTCTCCCAAATAATAGGTATCTACAAGTCATCCCTAGGTGGTACAAATGATTAACGTGCTCTGCTGCTAACTGAAAGGTTGTTGGCTCGGGTCCACCCAAAGGTGTCTCAGAGGAAGGCCTGGTGATCTAAAAAAAGGCCCGGTGATCTATTTCTGAAAAAATCAGTCACTGAAAACCCTATGGAGCACAGTTCAGCTCTGCACGCATGGGGTTTCCATGAGTCAAAATTGTCTTGAGAGTAACTGTTTGTTGTTGTTGTTGTTGTTTGTATTACATTCATTGGACATAAGACATCAGTTCATAACAGTCACCAAGGAACAATCACCCATGAAAAAAAAAATTCTATAAACAGACAAAAAAGTATGGATACACAACAAAGTGGAACATAAAATTCTGAAAAACCTCTAGGTAAATAGAAATAAGGGTTTGTTTTTGCCTTTTTCTTTAATATTGCTTTGCTTTTTCTTTAATATTGCTTTGCATTTCAATCATTCAGAAGGACCATCCTGAGGGTGTTCTCATTTGATGATCTTATGGTCTTACAAAGTAGCCAGTTCCTGCATCCTCCTCTCGCTATCCCAGAAAATGTTAAAATTGTTTTATCTGAATTTGTATGCCTGTGCCCTGGTGGCACAGTGGTTAAGAGCTATGGCTGCTAACCAAGAAGTCAGCAGTTCGAATCCACCAGCCACTCCTTGGAAACCCTAGGGGCTGTGCTATAGCGTTGCTATGAGTCAGAATCGACTTGAAGGCAACGGGTGTTTATTCTCTCCAGAGGCCTTTTTTTAGTGCCAGGGATTGCACTAGTACAGTAAATGCTGGAATCAAGACCTTTCCTTGTTCCAACTCCTTGATCCCAGGCTTAAATACGGTCCTCGTAGAATTTTTGTTTGCCATGAAGAGACTGCAGCTGGTTCTTTCCTCTCTTTACCCAGCCCTCATCATTTCAATTAAGTAGACTCTGGGAACAAAACTTGTTGCAATCTTTATTAGTCTTTTTGAGTTATCTCCAGACCCAAAACCTGCCTCTGACTCCCACCTGCAGGTTTCTACAACTCCTTTGTGCCCTCTTTGCCTTCATCCTCCTTCTCTATGTCTTCTCCTCCTCCAGATGGAAAAGCATCCAGCTCTACCATTTCCCAGGGAGAATCTATCCCAAACCCTATCAGGCAGCTGCCTCTGGCTGCCTTTCTTGCCTTTTTTTCTCTGCCTGTTAACATACTCAGCTGCTAACCAAAAGGTTGGAGGTTCAAGTCCACCCAGAGGCATCTCGGAAGAAAGCCTTGACAATCTACGTCCAAAAAATCAGCCACTGAAAATCCTATGGAGCACAGTTCTACTCTAACACACATCGGGATGCCATGAGTCAGAATCCACTCGACAGCAACTGGGAAAAAAAACTATACCAAAGTAATCACTGGGACAGTCCTTGGGTGAGAATTGGTGAGTAAACAGGGCTATCACGAAGGAAGCAAAACACTGCAGGACAGAAAGTAAATGTGCCCATGTACAATGACAGCTGCAAGGAAATTTTTAAGACTAATGAATAAGTACAAGCATTTGCAATTTAGGGAGGATTCCAAGTCAAACCTTTAAGCTCATGAAAGCATCCCAAACCACTGCCTCTAAGTCAGAGCTCCCTGCTAGGACTATTAGAACCTGATCCCAACATGAAAGAGGTGCAACAAATGCTACAAAGAGTCCCTCCTGTAATCCTCTACATTCCCACAATGCCTAATAAAAAGTTATCTGCGATGTATATCATCTACTTTCCTTTTCATGATGGGGAACATTGAAGCATGGTAAAAGGTGGAGTGAGCCACCTACCATGTGACACAATAGCAGAGAGAGTTGAGGGAATAAAATTCAGGATTTCATCCCTGGTGCCTACCTTAGCACGCAGTCATTCTGCTGCACGTGTTTTTCATAATGCACCTCAGAGGGTTTGAATTATTGCTGGGTTTTGCTTGTTTAGGTGGATAGGGAGAATTCAGGTGGAGAACACCAGTAAAATGCAAGAAGTTAAAGCATGCTGGTATAACAAATAGAGAATGTTTTGTTCCAGTTGAAAATGCACCAATATTTCATCCCAAAGTCATCTTCTGGGAAAACCGAAATGTAAGGAGTCTGACACATACTGAATAAGATTTAGTAGGCACATTTCCAGGGTATGCACAGAGCCTGCGTTTTGCTGATTTTACACTTCCTCTTTAACCTTAGGTCTACCTGGCCCAACACCTACGGTGAGTCACACTAGCAAACTTTCAAGGCAAATGCAATCCATAGAGCACAACATTTTTATTGTGTATCAATTTCTCTTTTCAGATGCTTGTATTTGCAAGGCATAATCCCTAAAGGAGTCAATTTTCTCCTTTAAAATTAAATTATGCAAAAGCTATTCCAAAGAATTTTTTTTCCATAGGAAAAAAGACTAGAAGAAAAAAAAAAAAAAGCCCAGGTATTAATAATGATTGCTAGATGAAGTTATTATGTGTGACTTTTTTCTACCTCTGTTTTCTCTTATTTCTGGAATGTCTGCCATTTTCTCTCATTAAAAACAAACAAACAAATGAAACCATTACTGTCGAGTCGATTTCAACTCATAGTGGCTGTATAGGACATAGGAGACATGCCCCATAGGGCCTCCTGGGCTGAAATCTCTACAGAAGCAGACTGCCACATCTTTCTCCCATGGAGCAGCTGGTGGGTTCGAACCGCCCACATTTCAGTTAGCCGCCAAGCGGTTAACTACTGCACCACCAGGGCTCCTCATGTTCCTATATTTCTTTTTAATCAGAAATGAAAAACAAGGTAAAAGCTCAGGGAGGAAATATGCGATTCCATGTGTCCCCACGCTCCCTCTAGAGGGAAGGCTACAGCCCTTCATGGCAGATGTGGGGCCACTCTACTCTTTCAGCAGCTTCCGGAGGCTGTAATTAAGAAGCCACGTGATGTACTGCTGAACCTGAGTGCCTGGGTTTAAGTCCTCCCATGGCTACTCACTATTTTTTACCTTGAGCTGGTTACATTCTCTTTCTGTGCTTCAGGTTTCTCATTTCTCTTCTGTAAATTGGGGCAAATAATGACAATACTAACTCCTAGGGCTGTTGTAAGAATTAAATGAGGTAATACCAAAAAAAAAATCGAGAATAATAATTGCTACGTATTAATAACTCAATAAAAGTATATATTCTATCAGTTAAGATCCAGTCAGAAAGAATAAACCACTCTAGGTATTTCAACTAGAGGAAATTTAACACAGGAAATTGATTACACAGATGAAAGAGCTAAAAATCCAAACAGAGAGGGACAGTGAGGCAACTCAGAGATTAGCAACAACGGGAAGCTGCTACCACCCCCATTTTGGAGTGGAAGGTGGAACCACAGTGTGCCTGTCGAGTGGGAATGGATGTCAAGGAGGAAATTCATCTGCTGCCAGAGAAGCTGCCCAAAGCAGAGAGAAGGGGAGAAATACTCCAGCTTCTCCTTTTTCCTGCCCCATATTCTTCTGCCAATGTCCCCACTGACCAAACCTCTTTGGAAACCTTTTAGGCAAGGCAGTCTGGGAAATGTAGTTCCCTGCTATATAAGGCAGGGCTGAGAAGGGCAGGGAATGGAATTGCAAGCAAATGGACAAATGACTGGCATAGTAATTATCCTCATTTTTCAAGAAATACCTCTTTAAAAGACCTTCACGTATGTTTAAAGCCATATTATATAGTATAGTATTCCATCATGTCACCTTTTTTAACCTCCCTCCTAAGTAAATTTTGGGTACACGCCAGCCCAAGTTTCAGGCCCAGTGGTTTTCCACAAAGAATATCATCTTCCATCCCCACACCAAGGCCCATGCCTCTTATGCCCATAAAGTGAAGTATAGTGCACTGACTCTCTCCTAGCAGAATATTATTAACAAGGTTCTCATTTCTTCATGTGCCCTCCATGACATTGCATAGCATACAGGCAGTCATGTATATTGAGACTTTCTATGCCTCAGTTTCCATATCTGTGAAATGGGATAATACTAGCTACCATACCCAGAGGCCCAACTTCTGTGAAAGCACTTGTAAACTGTGAAGCACTTTACAAAAATGACTTGTCATTATCTTTTGATTCCTAGTCTGGTACTATTTTTGGCAGCCCATGTCACTTCTCTTACCAGGACAACTTATCATCATGACATGTTAAAAACCATCATGAACCTGTGTACAAAAAAAAAAAAAAAAAGGGTCTCCAAACATAATGTTGTTGTTTTGGGGCACTGTCAAGGCAATTCCAACTCATGGAGACCACACGTGACAGAATTAAACTATTCCATAGGATTTTCTTGACTGTTTTTTTTTTTAATCGTTATGAAAGCAGACCACCAGGTCTGTCTTCCACAGAGCCGCTGGGTGGGTTCAAACTGCCAACCTTTAAGTTAGCAGCCAAGCACATAACCTCTCTATGATCCCTCATAGTCATTTCCCCTAATAAATCTCTTGTCTATCTAATACAGTACAAACAAACATAATAGCTTCCGCTAAATTTCTGATGTGTTCTCAAGCCAAAGGTCAGCCTTGGGGCAGATGATATAGAAAGTGAACTTGGTCACATATTAGAGTTCCCAGCTGGGCCTGATCACAAAAATATATTCATGTTTAGGGTCATCATCTTAACCATGACAACCGGATGTATCTCAAAAGTGTATTTAAGCACATTTAAAACAAAAGATGTTGGGCAAGCAGAAAATCTGGGCCAACTCTAAAACAGAATCTCAGACATCTTCCACTTATGGAACATCCATTCAGTGACAGACATAGTAGAGGGCAACTTACATACTTTATCTCATTTCATTATCGCAACATCCTGTAAGATGGGTGTTATTATCCCCAATTTACAAATGAGTAAACTGAGGCTCAAAGATCCAAAGTACCTGTCCCAAGGCCATGCAGTCAGCAAGCAGCAGAGCTAAAAGTTGACCCAATTTCCGTCTCCCCAGATCCTTGCAACTGCATAACACTGCTTTGTACGGTAGAATATCGATGTCTTCAGAGCTCTTCATTTTCCCTTTGTCCCCCTTTGGGCCACTCCAGACATGTGCTGTAACACTCCATGCGGCCGGAACCCAGGAGGAGCTCTAAGAGGGCCTACTTCATGTGTAGAAAACACTTTGGCATAAAAATACACCTCTCAGACCTCTGACAGATAGATGTGTAATTGATTGACTGCCCCAGTGGCTGCTTTCTGAAATCCATCAGGACAATCACCTGAAACCATGCTTTCAAAAGGTTGCTCCCAGCCATGGCAGAACCACTAAGGTAAACCTATTTCTGGGAGACAGGGAACTCCTCTGACAGGCTCCTTTTACTCCCTCCCCATTGGCCTTGCCAAACCTCCTTAGACTGCACTTCAGTCTAAGACTCTTCCACTCAACTTTCCTTCCTTCTCTCATTCACCAGGGATAGACCTGCATTGTAATCTCCTGGTATCTTGCAGCTCCCTCTCTGTGATCCCTCACAGTCATATCCCCTAATAAATCTCTTGTCTATTCCAGTGTTGGCATCTACTCCTAGCATGGCATCACCCATCTAGTTCCCATTCTTTCTCATCACCTTACACTCCTGGTCTCAAGTTGCAGGCCTCAGGTCCCTAGCACCCAACTTCAGCGTCAGTACACCTGGCCAATCAACCTATTTAAGCCACCTCACTATTCAAATGAAACCAAATCCATTGCCATCGAATCAATATCGACTCAAAGCGACCCTATAGGACACAGTAGAACTGCCCTATAGAGTTTACAAGGCTGTAATCTTTATGAAAGCAGACTGCCACATCTTTTTCTCACGGAGTACCTGGTGGGCTCAAACTGCCCACCTTTCAGTTGGCAGCCACGTGCTTAACTACTGTGCCATCAAAGCTCCTTACATCACTATTACCAACCCCAAAACTGTGGGTGAAACTAAACATTTCCACATTTTCAACACCTCTCTACAAGCATCAATTTACCCCCTCCCTCTCTTTAGGAGTCCCTGGGTGGTGTACATGATTGACACTCTCAGTTGCTTACTGAATGCTGAAGGTTCAAATGCACCCAGGGGTGCCTTGGAAGGAAGGCCTGGAAATTGACTTCCGAAAAATCAGCCATTGTAAACACTACGGAGCACAGTTCTACTCTGACATTCATGAGGAATCAACTTGATGGCAACTGGTTTCCTCTGCTTGAATGAATGTTCCCTCACCTGGGAAGGAAAAAAACTGTTAAAAACCTATTGCCTCTTAAAAAAAAAAAGACCAAACTCGTAAGCCACATCACTATTCAAATGAAACCAAACCCATTGTTGTAGAGTCAATTCCGACTCATAGCAACCCTAAAGGACAGAGTAGAACTGCCCCACAGAGTTCCCAAGGAGCAGCTGACCTTTTGGTTAGCAACCAAGCTCTTAACCATTGTGCCACCAGGGCACCATTGCCTCTAAGGAGTAAATATCAACAACTTAATAGGTTCTCTCTCCAGGGTGTCTGTGCATTTTAAAGAGGCCAAATAGAGAGGGCAGTCACTTAGCCCAAAAAAATAAAAAAATAAATCTACAAGTATTTTTGAATATCCAAATGGGGGGGTGTGGTTAAGAGATGCTGAATTCAAATTGAAAGAGCATAGTCCCTGGATGGGATTTAAACAGGGTTCCCTTTGGTGGGGAAGATCTGTTTCTAATCAGAACAATTTAACCTGCTCCATACCGCTTTTAAGGCAACCCTGGATAAAATCTTCTCTAACCAAACACATTCTTTTTGAAAGAGTGACCCAGAAATGCTGTTCTTCTTTATGTAGGTTGGGGCGGGGGCTGGGGTTGGGGGAGCCTCCATTCAGCCCACTGTAGCCTGGAAAAGACGGTCCAAACTCTAGCAGGCGGGGAAGAGTCTATTGATAATTTTTTACCTTTGTCTTCCACCAGCCAGGCCCTCCCCATCCCCCCACCCCCAAGTTACAGCATTTTAGTGAAAAATAAGCCAAGAACTCTACCGTAGCGTGTTTGGTCACAGAGGTCATTTCGCCCAGGTCTTACAAAACACTGGCCAGGCCCTACCCTGAGTCCTTTGGGCAAGTTTTGTCTACTTGGCTTACTCCCTGATACAAAATAAAAATTAAGTAATAATAATAATAACAAATAGCATGTGGGAGACATTCCTCCATTTCTCTGAAAGCTAAGAATGAAGAATAAGTTAATATCTTCTAAGTGAGTAATAATAAATTACACAGCCATTCAAATGAATGCACACAGTGCGTAGTCTCCAAATCAAGCAAATTATGTGCACACAGATCTCTCTTTTTCACTCTAAATAAATAAATGCCCTCACACATACAAAAGCAACAAGAAAATTAACCTTGTAATGCAAAGTTAATGAATCATTACTTTTCTGCATTTTAAACACAAAAGTCTGAACATGTGCAGTTACTATAAGCCAAGGTCTTTGGCTCCTTACCAGCTAGCACATTGTGGTGGACAGTGTCCCCCAAGTTATGATTCCAAAGATCTACTCCTACTTCAGTCATCAACTTACCATGTGAAACTAACAAAGGCACATAACCTCCTTTCATCTCCATTTTTCCATCTATAAAAGCAAAACAATACATTCAAAATAATTTCAAATTCCCTGCTATCTTTCCAGAAAGTTCATGAATATTGGTGAGATGCAGCTCAAAAGTCTTCCCAATCCTCAGAAGGAAACATCCACTACTAACCAAAGGCAGTCCCAAACCACAGGGATGTCGTGTCCTGGGAGCTAAAGCACCACCTGAGTCAGACTGCTCAGGAGCATCAGCTGAATGGAAAAGGCCATAGCAAGTAGGATCAATGGAACTGAGCCAAGAAAGGTTGAGTCCAGGGACCATGTCCTCCCTAGTGAAAGGATCCAGGTCTGCTGCAGCCTGGGCTGCTTACAGGAGTCTTCAACAGTTTTTTGTTTGTTTTTAATTGTACTTTAGAGGAAGGTTTACAGAGCAAACAAGCTTCTCATTAAACAATACCTATATTGTTTTGTGACATTGCTTGCCAACCCCACGACATGTCAACACTCTCCCCTTTTCGACCTTGGGTTCCCTATTACCAGCTTTCCTGTCCCCTCCTGCCTTCTTGTCCTTGCCCCTGGACTGGTGTATCCATTTAGTCTTGTTTTGTTTTATGGGCCTGTCTAATCTTTGACTGAAGGGTGAACCTCAGGAGTGACTTCATTACTGAGCTATTAAGGGTGTCTGGAGGTGAGTCTTCAACAGTTTTAAGTACCCTTATTCAAAAATGAAGGGTTTGCACCTTCTATCTCCCACCTATAACCCTTACTCTGCAGGAGTAAGTCACCCCAAAACACATACCTCCTCTACAAAAGAGAGAAAGTTCTCCAGTGGGCACAGAGTATGGTTCAGTGCAACAAGTTTCTTTTGTATGATTTTCTCCATCACACCTGTCCCTCCTCTAGATCCCTGTCTTAGTCGTCTAGTACTGCCATAACAGAAATACCACAAGTGGATGGCTTTAACAAAGAGAAATTTATTTTCTCCCAGTCTAGTAGGTTCCAAGTCCAAATTCAGGGCATTGGCTCCAGGGGAAGGCTTTCTCTCTCTGTCAGCTCTGGTGGAAGGTCTTTCTCATCCATCTTCCCCTGGACCAGGAGCTCTTCTGCATAGGAACCCCTGGTCTAAAAGACGCACTCTGCTCCCGGTGCTTCCTTCTTGGTGGTATGAGGTTCCCAACTCTGTGCTTGCTTCCCTTTCCTTTTATCTCTTGAGAGATAAAAGGTGGTGCAGGCCACACCCCAGGAAAACTCCCTTTATCTTGGATCAGGGAGGTGACCTGAGTAAGGGTGGTTTTACAATCCCTACAATCCCACTCTAATCCTCTCAACATAAAACTACAATCACAAAATAGAGGACAACAACACAATACTGGGAATCAGGGCCTAACCAAGTTGATACACACATTTTTGGGGGGGTCAGAATTCAACCTATGATAGTCTCCCACTGGATGCCTCTCTGAGTGCCGTGGTAACAACCTGTGCACTGCTCTTTCACAGTGTTATAATTACTACTCTACTTGTTTGTCTTCCTAATAGACGATGAGTTAGTTCCCTGAAGATACAGGGCTATGCAGAGTGCCTAGTACACAGTAAGCACTCAGTAAACTTCTAATGAACAAGAGTTAATGACTGAGATTGTTGTTGTTGTTGTTAGTTGCTGTTGAGTCGATTGCGACTCCTGGTGACCCCATGTGTGTAGAGTAGAACTGCTCCATATGGTTTCCAAGGCTGTGACCTTTCAGAAGCAGACCGCCTGGCCTGTTTTCCCAGGCGCCTCTGGGTGGGTTCCAAGCGCCAACTTTCTGCTAGTAGTTGAGCACTTAAGCATTTGTGCCACCCGGGCAAAGAGAAATAAAGAACAGTTGCCTCAACAGCTAGTAATCTACAAAGGTGTGTAAGATTAGGAACCAAGGATTTAAGGTAAAGTTTTATATATATATATATAAAGGTATGACCAGAGATCTATGGGAATTTAAATGAGGAAACCATCTTAAGAGTATAAACAAGTCTTTAAACAGAGAATGACATCTGAAAAGCCAGCAGAGCCTTTGTGGTCCTTAGAGTGGCTCCCAAGGCCACTCCCTGATCAGAGGGACAAACCCCTCGCTCCCTCCATACCAGCACACCAGCCTTTGCTATTTTCTTAAACTCACTGGCAATTCGCGTACCTCAGGGCTTTTGTGTAGGCTAGTCCTCTGACTGGAATGCTCTTCTCCCAGATAGTCACACAGTGAACTCCCTCACCTCCTCCAGGTCTGCTGAAATGTTACCTGCTCAGTGTGGCTTATCCCGACCACCTCATTCTAAATTGCAACCCGCCAGCCCTCCCCTCAACACTGCCAATTGCTCTTGTCTTCCTCTGTTGTAGTTTTTTTTTGTTTCATTCTGTTTTTTACCATAGCTCTTATCTAACATATACTAAAGCAACTTTTTAGGCTAATTAATTGTGAAGTCATCTCCAAGTTTTATTTCAAACTTGCCACAAGAGAAAAGGTTCCTGAGAAAGCCAATTCAGAAATTTCTCTCCTATTAGAGATGTTTCGGTGGGGAGGTGGTTAGATAACATTGTTAGGCTAGCTACAATAAAGGAACGTCTGATTAAAATGTTATTAAGCCTACCACAAGATGATGGGCTAGGCAGATAAGTCTAACTTCCCAAAAAAACTCATTGCCGTCGCGTCAATTTCAATTCATAGTGACACTACAGTACAAAGTAGAACGCCCCATAGGGTTTCCAAGGAGTGGCTGGTCTATTTGAACCACCAGCCTTTTGTTTAGCAGCCAAGCTTTTAACCACTGGGCCACCAGGGCTCCAGCTTCCGGAAAGAAGATCTGATTCTCATTCAAGTCCAGTGACATAACAAGCATATTTGACATTCAGGGCAGATCATCTTTTAACTCCTCTCTCCTCCTTACAACAGAATTCTTTTTATGAATAATCATGAAATTAATAATAATAGTGGCCAGGAAAGGACCAGAACATTTTCTTAAGTTGAACTTCATATGCATAAGCACATTGTTAATAAAATTTAAAAATGGACAGGGAAAAAAACGAAACATTACAGTAGCAAAAAGGAGCAAAAGCAATGGGTTAATAATTTTAATTACATGAACATTTTTTTTTTTTTTTAGGAAAACTTATGTTTTTGTCCCAGAAAAGAATAACATTGCAGTTTAATGACAAATAATTAAATAATAAAATTTTTAAAGAACAAATTTCCATTTTAAACGTATTAACAAAATTTAGTAAAGTACTTCATGTATAAACCAAAATTTTTACTTACTAAACAAAAATATTGCACTTCACCATTTGTACTCTCTTCCACTATTTTCCCCAAGTGATCATGCGGCAGGGCAAAATTGACATAACTCAAGTTCTATTTCTTTGTCGCTACAATTACTCTGCTATTGTTATTTTTATCAAACCTACTGTTTAAACACAAGCCCATATAGTAACCTAAGGGTAGGAGACATGCACTGGTCCTGAAACAAGAGCTAATGATTCCAAATCTGTTTCTGTTGTGGGGAGGGGGGAGGTACTTTATAACTGAATTAATTTTCATGTAGAATATACTCCAAAACCCATTGCCACCGAGTTAATTCCAACTCATAGTGATCCTATAGGATGGAGTAGAACTGTCTCATAGGGTTTCCAAGGAGCCGCTGGTAGTTTCAAACTGCTGACCTTTTGATTAGCAGTTGCAGCTCTTAACCATGGCGCCACCAGGGCTCCATGTAGGTTATGTTGATGTTGTTAGGTGCCGTCAAGTCAGTTCCAACTCATAGCCACCCTAAAGGTCATAGTAGAACTGCCCCATAGGATTTCCAAGGAGCAGCTGGTAGATTTGAATTGCCAGCCTTTTGGTTAGCAGCCAAGCTCTTAACCACTACACCACCAGGGCTCCATTACATGTAGAATATAATGTTTATTAAATAATAGATAATAAAATACGCTAATTTGAAGCTTACAAGTATACTAAAAAACTCAGTAGTAGCCATAATAATTGTTTGGAACTTATGCCAACAAAAGAGTTTTCCAGGGAAGAGTATCTTACTACAGGCATTATTTAAAATACCAGTTTCCAGGCCCCATCAAGTCAGTCCAACTCAAGGCAACCCTATGTGTGTCAGAGTAGAACTGTGCCCCATAGCATTTTCAAAGGCTGATTTTTCAGAAGTTAGATGACCAGGCCTTTCTTCCAAGGTGCGTCTGGGTAGACTCGAACCTTTCAATTAGCAGCCAAGCACATTAACCCTTTGTACCACCAAGGGGTTCCCAAGTACAGGTGGATGATGATAACAACAAGCAGAACAGTTTTCATCCGCTCTACTGCTGTTTTGTAATTCTCAGTGCACCCTTACTGCTTCCATGGGGTGGTTTCTCCCATTGTCCTGCCCTCAGTATGCTCAGCTAAAATTTATAGAGCATTTTATTGGAAATTGAAAACATTTGGTTTGGGACAATTTTCTGTCTTGTATGATAATAATTTCTTACCTATCTTGTTTATTATTTACCTCTTCCATGAGGGCAGGGATACGTGTCTGTTTTACTCACCATTGTATTCCAAACACCTAGAACACTGTCACATAGAAGTGCTCAGTGTTCTTCAGATTGAATTGAAAAAGCTCTACTAATTCTCAGCTATCATTACTTTATTGATAGATTCTGCTTATGTTGAATTAACTAAAATTCTCTCCAAAGAACTTGCCAATGAAGGACCCAGCAAACTACTTCCTTAATTTGGGGGGTATCAGAAGTGAGAATTTTAGCCCCCAACCTCACAAGCCACATGTCCCTTCCCAGAGTCACAGGGCTGTATCAGCTGATTCTCCAAGTATGCTCAGAGGACATTATTTCTGGTAGATTGCAATAGCTGTTCTGGAAAAGGGAAAGGAGAAAAGAAGACCTGTGATCAAAATAGTTTAGGAAATAATGTTGGATTAAACAAAGAGGAGATCATCTGTTTTGTCTTTCATTACAACACTTTTCAGGGCCTGTATTATATTGTAAGGAGCTCTAGTGATACTAACCGTTAAGTGCTCAGCTTCTAATCAAAAGGTTGGCAGTTCAAACCTACCCAGCAGCTCTGTGGGAGAAAGACCTGGCACTGTGCTCCCATGAAGATTACAGCCTAGAAAATCCCTGGGGCAGTTCTACTCTGTCCTACAGGGTCACTATGAGTCGGAATCGACTTGACGGCCCCTAACAACAACATTGTATTGTCCTTGTGACACTCCAATGCTATATAATATATGGCATTTCCAAAACCTATTTGACCGTAATTCTAAGAACTCCTGAGAAATTCTGCACTGTAGTGGAGTGGTTCCTTGACCTCCTGGTGTTGCAGACTCATCTGTAACATGATATGAGTGCCTGCCTCACGGGGCTGTGTGAGGTCTAAGTGAATTAATCCATAACAGCACATAGAGTGGTACCTGATACGTAAGCAACATTCAGTAAATGTTTGCTATAGTTCATATAATTTTGTATGTGGTTACCGTAATCTGAGGAATTCAGGGTATTTTTCTCATCCCATTTTTTAGATGGGCAAACCAAGACATGGCAAAAATAGGTTAAACAAAACCTAAATCTGCTGTCAATAAGATCACCACAAGAAATATTAAGGCAGTGAAAGTCAGATGAAAATATAGTTTCTTCCACAAATTTAATATAACTTCTCGTAGTCACACTTGTTACCCTGGTGTTACCATCACCACAGCAAAATATGACAACACACCAGAATAAACAGAATCTGGTGGCACAGTGGTTAAGCACTTGGCTGCTAACTGAAAGGCTGGCAGTTCACATCACCAGCCTTTCCTCGGGCCAAAGATGTGGCAGTCTGCTTCCTTAAAGATTACAGCCTAGGAAACTCTATGGGGCAGTTCAACTGCGTCCTATACTGTCACTACGACTCAAAATCAACTCAACAGCAAAGGGTATTGGTTTTATTCCTCTGGAGGAGTCCCTGGGTGGTGCAAAAGCTTAAGTGCTGGACTACTAATCAAAAGGTTGGTGGTTCAAACCCACCCACAGGCAACTCAAAAATCAGGCCTGGCGATCCGTTTCCAAAAGGTCATGACCTTGAAAACCCGAAAGGCTGTTCTACTGTGCACATATGAGATCATTGTGAGTCAAGCAACCAACAACAACATCTTCTCTGGAGCATTCATTTTCCTTGAAGATTTTGGGGCAAAAAAATTTTTAATAATTTAACTAGTTTTTTTTTTTTTTAATATAAGCATAGTCAAATTATTTAAATGGTTTAGAATAGATGGAGAATCTTATAAAATTTTTTTAGAAAAACATGAACGTTCAAAAGAAGTGTTTGCTGTCTGCAGGAGGCAGCTCTGAGCAAAGCCCCCGGAGTCCCTGAGGTATCTCTCTGTCCTCTGACATGAGGAGAACTTTGACAGAAGTTCTGAGAGGCTCCAGCCAGCATTAAGCACTATGTGTAAACAAAGCAAGGAGAAAAGAACATGTGCTATCAAATATGATTCATGATTCAAATGTATTTTAATATCTTATTCTCTTCACACTCTGAGAAACCATTCTGATAATGAGATTGTTTTGTAAAAGAGTAAAACTCTTCAGATAATATAAAGATTTTATAGCTATTGCACAGTTTTAATAAGCAAAAGACTTGCTAGCATGAGCTAGTCTCAACTGAAACCACTGTACAATTTAATTCAACACAATCTTCCTCTGTTTAAAGTGCATGTAATTGCCAATTTATATAGTCACCAAGACCAAAGGTTTGCTAAATAGAGTTCTGCAGACAAACACAGTATGGAAAGCTTTATCCTCAAATACCATAAGCCAAGAGTGAATGAAACTAATCATTAATCAATCATGTATCTAGTACATTCCAAAGGCTTCTCGAAACTCTACAATTATTCAATGAATAAAATGAAATTCACCTATGTTAGTATTTCTCTAGATCTTATCATGATAAAGTTTTAAAAAATTCTTAGAAGCTCAAAAGAATGTGTTAAAGGAAACTGACATTATCTAAAAGAGTATTAGACCATGATTGCCTCCTGTTTTATTAAGATTTCCCTTGCAGAGAGTTATTTTTAAATAGCTCAAATCTTTCAAAACTTTTCCCAGCTGCTCTCTTCTACTTAAAGAAGTTTTTATTTAATGGATGAACAATACATAGCACTGCTTAGTGGCTGTGTGTTTCAATTAAAGACATCATACCATAAAACTCATTCGGTAACTTTCTTCTTCCCACCAACTTGTGATTTTTGAGATTTGTATTGCTACATGGAGCCCCTGGGTCATGCAAACAATTAACAAGCTTGGCTGATAACCAAAAGGTTGGCGGTTTGAGTCCACCCAGAAGTGCCTCGGAAGAAAGGTCTGGCAATCTATTTCTTAAAAATCAGCCATCAAAAGCCCTGTGGAGCACGTTTCTACTCAGACACACATGGAGTCACCAAGAGTCAGAATCAGCTCAATGGCAACTGATGGTAGTGGTTGTTGCAGATATTGCTGCCAAAACCAAAACCCATTGCCATCAAGTCAATTCTGACTCATATCAACCTTATAGGACAGAGTAGAGCTACCCTGTAGGATTCTCAGGGAGTTCCTGGTGGATCTGAAATGCTGACCTTCTAGTTAGTGGCCAAGCTCTTAACCACCGTGCCACCAGGCTCCAGATATTGCTACATATACACCTATTTCAACTGACTAGAAGAAAACACTTAAAACTCATGATAGAGATTGTTTCTGAGGAAATGGCAAAGGAGTGAGACAGGGCATGGCAGACAAAAGGAACGTGAACTTCATCTGAAATGTTTTGCTTCTTTTAGTAAATATGGAAGCAAAGCTAATGAAATGGCAACAATTATTAACTATGGATCCTGTATACATGGGTGATCCCTTATACGTTTCTGCAATTTGAATTTTTTTTAACTCAAAATTCAGTAAATATATTAAGGATTTGAAAATACATCCCTCCTTTCTCACTTAAGTTAACAAAGACCAATTTTCCTCTTTTTATATGAGGAACTGTTTTTAAAACGTTCGCAAAAAAAAGATGGCTACTGGCTGTTTAGTGTTCCTCGTGCCCTTGCTCTGCTGGAGGGCAAGTGCAGGCCCACCTACGCGGCCACATGGGTTCTGTTGGCTTTGGGGCATCAGCAGGGCGTGAACTGCAGTAAAGACACAGCCCGTAGCAGGCCGTGACAGGAAGTGCCTTCCTGATGCCCCGTCTGTACTCTGAGACCTTTCTCCCAGACTCCTCCTCCTTAGGCACTGGCGGAAGAGGGTCATCTCTCTCAGGCTTGTGGCCACGCACACATACTGCCTGGTGTTGTCCCGTTTTCTTTGTGGGTCCTCGGTAAACTGGCTCTGAATAAAACCTTCCCCTTTGAGAGATGAGACCCTGTGTATAATGGAAAAAATCTGTGTTCACAAGTTTGCAGAGCCACTGACTCCACTCATCCCTTCCTTCTTCTTGTTCACACGACTTTTTAAGAGCCTGGTCGGTGCCAGGAGCCAGGTTAGGTGCTGAGGATACAGCAGTGAAAAGACAAAGATCTGTCGTCTTATGAGGGAGTGGGTCGGTAGACAAGAAACAAATTAAACAAGTAAATGAGAGGATGTGGGAGGCAGAAAAATGGGCCCCCAAAGATGACTATGTCTTAATCCCTGGGGCCTGTGAATG
Organism: Elephas maximus indicus; assembly: GCF_024166365.1. Taxonomy (NCBI): domain Eukaryota; kingdom Metazoa; phylum Chordata; class Mammalia; order Proboscidea; family Elephantidae; genus Elephas; species Elephas maximus. Next base: position 145,648,030 of record NC_064821.1, read on the forward strand.
TGCATTTTACATGACAAAAGGGACTTTGCAGATGTGATTAATCTCAGGATCTTAATGGGGGAGATTATCCTGGAGTAGCTAAGGAGGCCCAATGTAATCTCAAAGATCCTTGATACAAGAGGGAGATGGGGAGTCCGAGCCAGAGAGAGATTTGAAAATGGTATACTGGTGACTTTGAGGATGGAGGAAGGGGCCAAAAACCAAAGAATTGGGGTGGCTTCTAGAAGTTGGAACAGGGCAAGGAAATAGATTCTACCTTAGAGCTTCCAGAATGAACACAGTCCCACCAATTAGCCCGGTGAGACCCATTTTGGACTTCGGACCTCCAAAACTGTAAGATAATAAGTTTGTGTTGTTTTAAGCCACTAAATTTGTGGTAATTCGTTATAGTACCAAGAGGAAACTAATACATGTGGTACATTAGAAGATGATAAATACTGTAGAAAGTAACTGGCAAGGATAACAGACACAAAGTTCTAGGAGTGGGGATGGTCACAAAAGGTATCACTGCAAAGGTAACATCTGTGCAATGAGTTCAAGGGAAAGAAGGTGTGAGCCATGTGGACAGGTAGGTATAAAAACATTCCAGGCAGAAAGAAAAGCAAGTGCAAAGGCCCTGGGGTAGGAGCATGCCCGGAATGCTCAAAAGACAGCAAGGAAGACATGTGGCTAGGGTGGAGTGAGCAAGGGGTTTTACTAGGAAATGAGGTCAGAGGTGTAATGTAGGGAATACGGGAAGCCAGAGGGAAGCCCCATGGCACAGGAAATTGTAAAGTTGGTCAGACCCTCTGTGCCAGTGCTAATTAACGCATAGTCAGCCAACCAGAGCATCAGCATCACCTGAGAGTATTTAGACATGTAAATTACTGGGCCTTGCCCCAGACCTACTGAATCAGAATCCCTGGGGGTATTGTAACTCTCCACATGACTCTTAAGTGTGCTAAAATTTGAGAACCACCGCTTGTAATGAAAAGAAGAAAGCATCAATCTTGGCTTCAACAATCTTGAACTGAAAATTCAACTCTGTCCCTTACTAATAATGGAGGGTCCCTGGGTGTCACAAACTATTTGCTCTCAGCTACTAACTGAAAGATTGGTGGTTTGAATCCACCCAGCAGCACTGTAGAAGAAAGGCCTGGCAATCTTGCTTCCATAAGATTACAGTTTAAAAAAAAAAAAAAAAAAACCTGTGGAGCGCAGTTCTACTCTGAAGCATGTGGGGTCACCACGAGTCAAAATCAACTTGACAGCAATGGGTTTTGTCCAGGCCTCAGCTTCTTCATCTGTAAAGCAGACAAATTCACTCCTACCCTTTTTAACCAAAAGGCTTGTTTAAAAAAAAGAAAATCAAATTTGACAGCAAATGTTAAAGAAAAGCGATGACTATAAATCTCTATACCAAAGTGAGTTTTTATTATTATAAACATGAGCCCCAAACTCATCCACCCTCAGGAGTTCATTCTTTTCTGTAGGACCCCCTAACACTATTGGGCTGGTTAAGACTTGAACATGGAAGGCTTACAGTGAGTCTGGTCTGGTTTTGTTAAATTTGGCACTAAGCCTAGGCATTTGAGACTGCAGCTGGTGTGGTGCTGTTATGATGTATATGGTACCTGTCCTCACTTTGGCAGGCAGGACCCTCCCAGCAGAACATTTCAGACTAGGATAATGGGACAATGGAGATGCTATGTAATCCTTGGCCCAGAATGCTTCCATCACTCTTCCTACCCCAAAATATTTGTTATGTTTTGTGCAAACAACACTTGTTTGCTGTGACTTGGTATATGCAGTGGGGAGGGCACTTTTGGATTTGGAATCAAAAGACAAGGGCTCAAACCCCCATGTTGACGACTTATCAGTTAGATACCCAGAGAGGCTATATCACCACACTGAGGCTTCCTCTCTGCTTGTGGCAGTCTCCCGAGGCTGTTGTAACCATGTACCACAAGCTGGGTGGCTTATAAGAACAGAAATGTATTGTTTCCCACTCCTGGAGGCTACGAATCCAAAATCAAGGTGTCAGCCCTGTTCATACCTTCTGAGGGCTCTAAGGGAGAATCTGTCCCATGCCTCTCTCCAGCTTCTGGTGAAGCCAGCGATCCTTAGTGTTCCAGTCTTTGCCTCTATCTTCCCTCCTTATCTCTCTCTGTGTCTTCTCCTTCATAAGGACATCGCTCAGGTTGGATTAGGACCCACCCTACTCCAGTATGACCTTGTCTTAATTACCGAGTGCTGCTATAACAGAAATACCACAAGTGAATGGCTTTAAGAAACAAATTTATTCTCTCACAGACTAGGAGGCTAGAAGTCTGAATTCAGGGTGGCAGCTCCAGGGGAAGGCTTTCTCTCTCCATCAGCTCTTGGGGAAGGTCCTGGTCATCAGTCTTCCCCTGGTCTAGTAGTTTCTCAGCAAAGGGACCCTGGATCCAAAGGATGAGCTCTGCTCCTGGCTCTGCTTTATTGATGGTGTGAGGTCCCTGGTGTCTCTGTTCGATTCTCTCTTTTCTATCTCAAAAGGGATTGACTCAAGATACAACCTAATCATGTAGATTGAGTCCTGCCTCATTAACATAACTGCCTCTAATCCTGCCTCATTAGCATCATAGAGCCTAGGATTTACAACACGTAAGATAATCATATCAGATCATAAAATGGTGGACAACCTCACAAAACAGGGAATCATGACCTAGCCAAGTAGACACACATTTTCGGGGGACACAATACAAACCATAACAGACCTCATCTTAACTAATTATATCTTCAAAGAACCTATTTCCAAATAAAATCACATCCACAGGTACTGAGGGATTAGGACTTCAAAACATATTTTGAGGGGACACGATTCAACCCACAACATCTGTCTACCTTCCAAGCTGGTGGGGAGTTAAGTAAGATGATATACGTGAAAGCTATTTGTTAAAAAACTTAAGTGCCAGATAAGAGAATAGGGCATTGTCATAACAATCGAGTTCCTCAGTCAGTCAGCCAATAAACATTCAACAAGTATTTACTGAGCCCACGACATACCTGGCTCTGTGCTAGGCTCTCGACACAGCAATGAATAAGACAGAATAAAATCATATCCCATGTGGTGCTCATATTCTAGCAGAAGGACAGAAAACACAGAGCAACACACATTAAATATGGTGTTGTTAGGTACCATCTAGTTGGTTCCCACTCATAGCGACCCTAAGTACAACAGAATGAAAACCTGCCCTTTCCTGCACCATCCTCACAATCCCTGTTATGCCTGAACCCATTGTTGCAGCCACTGTGTCAATCCATCTCACTGAGGGTCTTCCTCTTTTTTGCTGACCCTCTACTTTACCAAGGATGATGTCCTTCTCCAGGGACTGGTTCCTCCTCATAACATGTTCAAAGTATGTGAGACGAAGTCTTGTCATCCTTGCTTCTAATGAGCATTCTGGATGTACTACTTCCAAAACAAATTTGTTCGTTTTTCTGGCAGTCCATGGTATATTCAACATTCTTCACCAATACCATAATTCAAAAGCATCAATTCTTCCATCTTCCTTATTCACCGTCCAGCTTTTGCATGCATGTTCGGCGATTGAAAACATCACGGCTTGGCTCAGGCACACCTTAGTCTTCAAGGTGACATCCTGGCTTTTCAACATTTTAAAGCCATCTTTCATGGCAGATTTGCCCAATGCAATGTGTCATTTGATTTTTGTGGATCCAAGTAAAATGAAATCCTTGACAACTTCAATCTTTTCTCCATTTATCATGATGTTGCTTATTGGTCCAGTTGTGAGGATTTTTGTTTTCTTTCCGTTGAAGTGTAATCCATAATGAAGGCTATGGTATTTGAGCTTCATCAGTAAGTGCTTCAAGTTGTCTTCACTTTCAGCAAGCAAGGTTGTGTCATCTGCATATCGCAGGTTGTTAATAAGTCTTCCTCCAATCCTGATGCCTTGTTCTTTTTCATATAGTCGAGCTTCTCAGATTATTTGCTCATCATACAGATTGAATAGGTATGGTGAAAGGATACAACCCTGATGCACACATTTCCTGACTTTAAACCATGCACTATCCCCTTGTTCTGTTCAAATGACTGCCTCTTTATCTATGTACAGGTTCCTCATGAGCACAATTAAGTTTTCATAATTTGTTATGATTCACACAGTCAAATGTCTTTGCATAATCAATAAAACACAGGTGGACATCTTTCTAGTATTCTCTGTTTTCAGCCAGAATCCATCTGACTTCAGCAATGCTATCCCTGGTTCCACATCCTCTTCTAAACCCAGCTTGAATTTCTGGCAGCTCCCTTTCGAAATATTGCTGTAGCTCCTTGTGAATGATCTTCAGCAAAATTTTACTTGCATGTGATATTAATGATATTGTTCGATAATTTCTGCATTTGGTTGGATCACCTTTCTTGGAAATAGGCATAAATATGGATCTCTTCCAGTCAGCTGGCCAGGTAGCTGTCTTCCAAATTTCTTGGCATAGACAAGTGAGCACTTCCAGTGCTGCATCCATTTGTTGAAACATCTCAACTGATCAACTGATATTCCATCAATTCCTGGAGGCTTGTCTTCCACCAATGCCTTCAGTGCAGCTTGGACTTCTTCCTTCAGCACCATCAGTTCCTGATCATATGCTACCTCCTGAAATGGCTGAATGTCAACCAATTCTTTTTGCTATAGTGTCTCTGTGTCTTCCACCTTCTTTTGATACTTCCTGTGTTGTTTAATATTTTTCCTGAAAAATTCTTCCATATTGCAACTCGGGGCTTGAATTTTTCTTCAGTTCTTTCAGCTTGAGAAATGCCGAATGTGTTCTTCCCTTTTCGTTTTCTATCTCCAGCTCTTTGCACATATCCTTATAATACTTTACTTTGTCTTCTCCAGCTGCCCTTTGAAATCTTCCGTTCAGCTCTTTTACTTCATCATTTCTTTTACTTTAGCTACTCAACGTTCAAGAGCAAGTTTCAGAGTCTCTTCTGACACCCATCTTGGTCTTTTCTTTCTTTCCTGTCTTTTTAATGACCTCTTGCTTTCTTCATGTATGATGTCCTTGAAGTCATTCCACAACTCATCTGGTGATTTGACACATTAGTGTTCAATGTGTCAAGTCTATTCTCGAGATGGTCTCTAAATTCAGGTGGGATATACTCAAGGTCATACTTTGGATCTCGTCGACATGTTCTAATTTTCTTCAGTTTCAACTTGAACTTGCATATGAGCAATTGATGGTCTGTTCTGCAGTCAGCCCCTGCCTTGTCCTGACTGATGATACTGAGTTTTTCCATTGTCTCTTTCCACACATGTAGTCCATTTGATTCTTGTGTATCCCACCTGGTGAGGTTCATGTGCATAGTTTATGTTGGTGAAAAAAGGTATTTTCAATGAAGAGGTCATTGGTCTTGCAAAATCCTATCATGCGATCTCTAGCATGGTTTCTATCACCAAGACCATTTTTTTCCAACCACAAATCTTTCTTCTTTGTTTCCAACTTTCACATTCCAATCACCAGTAATTATCAATGCATTCTGATTGCCTTTTAGATCAATTTCAGACTGTAGAAGTTTGTAAAAATCTTCAGTTTCCTCATCTTTGGCCTTAGTGATTGGTGCATAAATTTGAATAATAGTCCTACTAACTGGTCTTCCTTGTAGGCATATGGATATTATCCTTTCACTAGTAGTATTGCAGTTTAGGATAGATCTTGAAATGTTCTTTTTGACAATGAATGCAATGTCATTCCTCTCCAATTTGTCATTCCTGGCATAGTAGACCATATGATTGCCTGATTCAAAACGGCCAATACCAGTCCATTTCAGCTAACTAATGCCTAGGATATCGATCTTTATGCATTCCATTTCATTTTTGACAATCTCTAGTTTTCCTAGATTCATACTTCATGTATTCCATGATCCTATTATTAATGGATGTTTGCAACTGTTTCTTCTCATTTTGAGTCCTGCTACACCAGCAAATGAAGGTCCCAAAAGCTTGACTCCATTCACGTCATTAAGATTGACTCTGAGGAGGCAGCTCTTCCCCAGTCATATTTTGAGCGCCTTCCAACTTGAGGGGCCCATCTTCCGGCACCATATCAGGCAATGTTCCGCTGCTATTCATAAGGTTCTCACTAGCTATTTTCTTTGGAAGTAGATTGCCACATCCTTTTTCCTAGTCTGTCTTAGTCTGGAAGCTCAGCTGAAACCTGTCCATCATGGATGATCCTGCTGGTTTTTGAATGCCAGTGGCATAGCTTCCAGCATCACAGCAATATGCAAGTCCTCACAGTAAGACAAACTGACAGACACGTGAGGGATGTTAAATATATAGCCTGTCAAATGTAATAAGTGCCTCAGAGAAGAATAAAGGAGAAAAGGGTAATTGGCAGTGCTGGCAGAGGGGGCAAGTGTGGGTGCACCTGGTTTACTATTCTGTTGTAAGGAGGAGAGAGGTGTTAAAAAATGATCTGCCTTGGGTGTTAAATACGCTAGATAGATCCCATTTGGGGAAATTAGACTTATTTGCCTAGCTAATCATCTGTCTTTGGTAATTCAAGTTTCCCAAATTAACGTTTGGAACTTCAGAAAAAGAGAAAAAAGCAAGTAAGTAAGAGGGAGAGAAAAAAGGAAGTTTTTCTTTTCTTTCATTCAATTAGTTGTTGACAATCTAGGTCTTTCTCTACTATAGTCCAAGCCATGAAGCTCCTCCCATACCATGATGACATTCCTACAGTGAATCTCACCTTGATTACCTACCTGCTCAGAGCCTTTCTACTTTAGTTCGAGTTGACAGAGATGTCACCATACCTCTTCTCTGGCTGTTCTCCACTGGTCTCTGCAGACAAGCTGAGAAGTGAAGGAGACAAGAAGCACTTTGGAGAGAGAGTTTCTGTCTCCAAAATTTACCCTCCCTTTGTTCTGTAGAGTCCCATTTTTTTTGTTCTGTAGCGTGCCATGACCCTGGAGCTAGTCAGAATTCTTGGTGGGTGGATCTGTTAGGAACTATGCTGCTTAAGGCAAAAAGAGAACGTATTGGTTCAAGTCAGTGAAAAGCCTGTGGGTAGCTCTGGACTAGCAAGGCTGGGTTCAGGTGCTGCAATGCTGTAGTTAGAAAGATTCTTCTCCCTAGTCTTGGCAATGACTCTATGTAATCCCGTCTCCCATTGCATGGGAAGATGGCTGCCATTTTCTGCCATCTCAGAAAGCCTATTGGAAAGACAGCCTCTTCTCAGCAGTTCTGAAGAAGATTTTAGGATTGTGTTCTATTACCATGGCCTGAGGAATAAAATAATCCCATTGGCTAGACCATGTGCCCACACAAAAGCTGAGAGTGAGGTCATAGACCAAGCCATGTGGAGTGTGAATAGTGGAATAATGTTCCCAAATTAAATCAGATTGTTGTTAACAGAAAAAAAAAAAAAAAAAAAGTCAACAGGTACTGGGCAAAAACAGCAATAGTCCACTACAGAGAGATGAGTTAAGATGGACTGTGAGTCATCCAATCGTCCTTGGCTAATTTCCAGCTGAACTTAGAATTTGTCAAATGCCCCATGCTTAGTGTTTCAGAGGGTCTGAAAACCAGATGGTTAAGAAGAGAAAGGAAACAGTGTACACCACCTAGATGTGCTAGGAAAAATAGACCTCCCTTGTTGAGGGGCATAATCCCACAACCAGCCCCCAAAGCCCGCCACCATTCCTATCAAAGCGTGTGAAACAATTCCTTTTCCTCTTCTGCCCCACCCTCATTCACCCGAAGGCTGCAGATTAGGGCTTTTTGTTGTTGTTCTTGATACTTTTTGTTCCCTTCCAGGTTGTCCTTGGTGATTATCTAAACATAAAAAAATCCCTTCTTTATTATTAATTCGGTTATACCACTAACTACTAGAATTTAAAAATTTGGAACAATAGAACAGTAAACATCTGAAATCAGGCATGTCAAAATAAAGTCTTATATAAAGCAACACCAGAGCAAGGATTAGAATTCAATGTTATAGCCATATTTCTAACTGTATAAACTTGGGGGTGGCAGAAAGAGATACTGTAATTTCAATATTCATCTCTCTCAGACCTTATATCTTCTTAGAGATGATTTTGGGCCCCACATTCCCTGAGGGGTAGACCCAATGGCCACCACTGTGCTGCATTAAATAGACACACCCAAGCACAAAGTTTTCTGATCAATACCACTGAGCATTTTTGTCTCCATCTAAATGTTCCAGGTCAGCCTAGAGACCTCCAGAGTGATCAGCCTTGTGGATGATGAAAAGACTAACAGAATCATCTTTTGCCTGGAATGGCTACATCTTGTCAAGGTCAATAGCATGGCCTTTGGAGTTAAACTTCAACTTAAATCCCAGCTCCACCTCTACGAGGCTGTGTATCCTTGGGAAAATTACCAAATCTCTTTAAACTTCGGTTCCCTCAACTGTAAATTGGAAAGATAATAGTGCCTTACCCATGGTTTACTGTGAGAATTAAATATGGTAGTGAAAATGCTATGCTATCCATTATTAATAGTTGTATCTTGTTATGAAGAAGCTAGGAACTCCCAGGTGAGCCTTGGACTGGAGCATGGATAGAAAAATGAAAAATATACCTAGCACCCAAACCAAAAAAAAAAAAACACTTAAATCCATTGCCATAGAGTCAATTCTGACTCAAAGTGACCATATGGGTTTCCCAGGAAAGGATGGTAGATTTGAACTGCCGTCCATTTGGTTAGCAACCAAGCTCTTAACCACTGTGCCACCAGGGCTCCACCTAGCACCTAAGTCTAGGGAATTGCAAGTTCCACTGAATTTACCATGCTTCCATTTCCCGTAACATATTCTTGAAAATAATTTTGCCTTCAGGTGAGTTCAGCACGCACTTATTACCTACTATAAGCCATACGCTAGCGTGGGCACTGGGAATACAGAGTGAGCAACACACATTCTTTGTCCTCAATGAGCTCACAGTCTTGCAGAGGGGCATAATATGAAAAATTTAAAAATGCATACTAAGTGACTTTACATTAATGGTGGAGGAATAACTTGGAAAAGGAGCATGAGAATGGTTGCACAACTTGAAGAATGTCACTGAATTATACATGCAGAAATTATTGAATTGGTGTATGTTTTGCTATATACATTTTCAGCAACAATAAAAAAAATTATTTTAAAAAATGCATGTTAAGTGTTCAGAGAGGCACCACGGAAATTCAGGGGAGAAGCAAAAATTCAGCCCAACCAGAAGTTTTGAGAAGCTCCACCATAGGAAATGACCCTTGCACTGAGTCTTAAAGGGCGAGTGAAAGTTAGCCAGGTACAAAAGCTGGTGAAGGATGTTCCAGGCAGGAGGAACACAGGCCAAGGCACAGAGCAGTGAAACTGCACAGGTTTTGAGGAATCAAGAGCAGTTTGGCATGAGCACAACACTGAGCGCAAAGTACGACTTATGGTATCAGGACAGACAGGACCACTGACATGGACTGGGTCATTCTTAAAGACACTGGTCAGCCCAAGGCCTTGTGTGATTTGTCCCTACTCACCTCTCTGCTCACAACTCCCACCACTTCCCCTCCATTCAGGACACTTGCTTTATGTTCCTAGCACACGGAAGATGTGTTCCCACCACACGGTCTTTGTTTTTGCAGTTAGCTCTTTTCTTCCCACGGAAATTTTCATGACTGGCTAATTCTACTCATTAAGTTCAAATGTTAACTCCTGGGACAGGCCTTCTCTAACCACCCAATCTACTCTTCCCTTTTACGTGTCACTCAATTACATCACCCTCGTTGTTTTTGTTTTTTCGTTGTTTTTGCTTTTCCTTATTCCTATCTAATTATATTGCTTTGTTTACTTTGATGTCTGACCTCCCCCCTCCCACTTGGAGTTTGGTGAGATACCTTATTTACCTTAAAAGTAACTCCAGCACCTAAGTCAGAATCCAGTACATTGAAAGCATTCAACAAATATTTGTATCCTAAGTAAGCACCATGCCAAGGAGCATAGAGTAGAGGTTAAGAATTCAGACTCTGGGGTCAGAATGCTTAGATTTAAATCCCCACTCCACCTCACACAGCTGTGTGACCTGAGACAAGTCACTTAACCTCTCTGTACCTTAGTTTTCTTTCTATAAAATGGAGGTGATTATTGTATCTGTTTCATAAGAGTGTTGTGAGAACCACGTATATCACTTTGCACAGTGTCTGGCATATAGAGAATGCTCAATAAATTCTAGGCATTCATCCTTTATAGGAAGCCATGGAAGGAACTGTTGTCAATAGGAAACCATTTGGTTCTCTGAGTTCGCTAATTTCTGTTTGTTACAGACTTAACTTGCTTAAAATAACCAAATGATCACTCACCCAAGTTAAAGAGTAAAGTAATCGAAAGAGATGCATAGTGTAGTATAGTGTGTCCCCAAACTGGAAAATCTCATGGGCATTGAGGTGTATAACAAACATGATCTGACGGGGAGTCACCTAACTGTGAAAGTGAGCTAGTTATCTATCAGGACTGAATCTGGGTTTTCAGCAAACATTGTAACGCACTGGTGAATACTTAGTCCCAGTGAATGGTTCTAGATGACTGACATCCCAGATCTATCCCGTGGAAAGCTGTACCTCTAATCATCACAGCCTCTTTGTACTGCCTATGAACATGCCTTGTCTCTACTATGCCAGGGCAGATGTCCTAGGCCCGTCACACTTGGATTCTGCCTAAGTTCGCTCAGAATGATAGTAATCACCATCCCACACTGCCAGCAATCCCTTCTCCAGAGCTGGGCTGAAGGAAGCCTCCAACAGAGTAAAGATGCTATCAGAGTTGAACCAGCCCTCGATTTGCTCTGTTCTTAGATGCCAACTATCAGAGTCCAGAGGCAATCACTAGCGTGGGGCAGGGAACGGGAGGGATATTTTCAGGAAGAACCCTGAAATAAATATAACCTTCCAATGAAGCAAGCTATCCTCCTTCTAGGAACAGCGTTCGGATGCTGGTACATCAGCTGCACAGACTGAAAATGAGCCAGTCAGTTCTACACGCAAATGTCTGCATACCCATAATAGCTGTGAATTCCTGACGAGCATTTCTAAGGGAGCAAGTGTGTTATTGAAAAATAGAGGTTTGGGTTGAGGTAAAATGGGAAAGGGGGAGCCATCCCCATCAGCCTGCTATGTTCCCATCGTGAGTATCAGCTGCTCTGTTCCATCCTAAAGGGGAACTGCTCTCTTCCCCATCATCATGTCATTTTTATTATGCCAACAAATGATAAGGCAAAAACCCATCATCACAAACCAGCCTGTGAAAAACCAACTAACAATACAAAGTTGAAAATGAAGAAGAAAGTCTTGCACTTTCTTTCACATGTAGGGGAAAAAATGATGAAGCCAAAGGCAAGCCCCCAAAGCCATTCAGCAGTCCATCTTACTTTAAAATATACGGCACACAGACCAAACAGGAAGATTTCTGCTATGCACGGCAATTGTTCCATTTTCTGTATTTCATAACCTGCAATTTTGAAGCCATGCTTGGTACACACGCTTGTAAAATAGTCATATCAGATAAAAGCAGAGGGATGCTAAACTATTGGAAAATAAATCAAATTCTCAGCAAGCAGTTATATCCATCATGTTGCAGCAAGCACACGGATAGTTTAAGCTCTGTGAGCACAGTCTATCCATTGTAATGATTTGGGGTCAGGATCCTGCCACATGCATTTAGCATTCACTAAGAAGTAAACCCAGGAGTGTAGCAGGGAAGAGTGCAGAGCTATAGCTTTTGGCCCTGGAAGTTGCCTTCAGTGCGTTTGTTTGAGTACAGCCATTGTATCTAAGTAGCAATGAAGAGAAGAATTAACACATGCATAGACCTTGACCATTTACAAAGCGCTTGCACAGGCATTATCTCACTTGATCCTCAAAATAACTCCAGGAGACAAATGGAGAATAGCACTCGAGTATTACAGCAGCAAAAAGGCATTTGGGAACATCTATGAAATGTCGCGAAAAAAAAATCTGAAAACCTGTCCACACCCACTCCCTTTCACTACCGGGTAGAATGATGGAGTGTTTCAGCAACATCTTGCCCAGGACCCAACATATTCACGTTTGACTACAATGAACAGTCTTTGTCTTCAATTTTTTTTCTTTCAAAGAAATATAAAGGTAGTTTATTAGGCAATTGCACAAGACTCTGTGATGCCTTATTTAAGCACCAAATACAAAAATTATTCAAAGAAAAGAACCGAAACATAAACACCATTAAACAAAAGAACTACACCTGACGCTGTGTCTTATTATGATGTCTTGTAAAATATTTCACAATATTCTAATGTGAAAAGCAGAGAAATGGAAAATTCATGGGTTTTACTCGGAAAAAAATACATACAAAGCTTCAAATTCTAAGTCTGAACATCACTGGAAAGCCAGGTTTGTTCACAATGCTGCATAATAACAGCCTTAGATACAGTCCCCTCCCGAAGATGAAAGTCCAACAGCAAACCTCCAGTCCCTTCAAACCTTCACTTCCTCCCAGAATGAATTCTGGACTCTTTTCCGCCCCATTCAATCTAGACCTCAAATTTAGTCACCTGAATCATTCACTCTCTCTTGCCTTCAGCTTCATTGTATACGTGTCCTTTCCTTCTGCGATTTGATGAAAACCCAACCCTAGAGCCATGCTACAATCCACATTCTTCAACCTTGGAAAAGACACCAAACCAACAAAAACCAAACCTCTTGCCATCCAGTCAGTTCCAACACATAGCAACCCTATAGGACAAAGTAGAACTGTCCCATAGAGTTCCCAAGGAGCACCCGGTGGATTTGAACTGCCGGCCTTTTGGTAAGCAGCTGTAGCACTTAACCACTACACCACCAGTGTTTCCAAACAGGATTCCATAAATTGGCCCCTTTTCCAATTCCTGGTATACAACCTCAACAGGGCCTTCGGTGTGCTACGGCAATTCTGTGCTACGGCAAATTCTTTTACTTATTCTTGTTACTCTTCCTCCTTAAGTTTATATATGAAACTAAAGAATTGTCTTGGTCATGGCTAAGGTAATATAAGAATAATAGTACTAGTATACTTGTATAAAAGAATAGAGAGGAAAACAAAAAAACAGGTATAATAAAGAGCCCACGCAATGAAACATTTTAATGAGCCTGTAAACCCCTTCAAGTTCTCGCGTAAAGTTCTCAAAATTTCCCTCTAATTAAAATTGTTTTTCCCAAGATCTAGCATTTAATATAAATATTGGCTTCTTTTTCAGCCTTCATATTTTTAGTCTTGTTTACCATTTTAGAGACTGTTTTTGTTTCTACTTTTCAATATAAATGAACAATATTTCAGATACATATGAATAGAAAGGATTGTGTGTGAATTTAATCATATTCATAATACTTCTCTGGGAAAAATGCTGAGTTTCAAAGAAGAAATTTTTAAGAATAATCTCTACAAGTTGAGTGCTCTACAAGTTGAGAACTACCCTGTATAATATTTAAGATTTGAGGTAATATATTTAAAAACCATATTTTCAAATTGAACAAAGGGAAGAGACATATGCGAGGCATAGAGCAAGTAGCCATATATGATTATTGATTCTCCATGAAAATGGAAGACTTCATTGTCATGCCAGAGTTTTCCAAATTTGAATTAATGATTATAAATTAAAGAATAAAATCCAACTTATTAGAAATGATATTATTAGCACTTCTTTTTTAAAAGTGTTCTTCTAGGAACAAACACTATTTCTGTATCATTTAGAACCAAGAGGGGCAACCAAACAGAAGGAAAATTGTGAAAAACTAATCACAGATCTAGAGGTGATCCTTCCTTGAAGAATAGATATGATCTGCTCAAAAGTCCCCAGTTCTCAGTCTGAAACCATGAGGCAATTCCAAGGGCTCCCCAGTCTCTTGCAATCCTGGGGCAGACATTTCCCCACCCAGAGCCAACCAAGATATGTCATGGACCCATCTGTCACATTAAAAAATTAAGAAACAAATCAGGTGCTGCTGAAGAGAATGTTCAAATGAATCCATAATGGCTTCCAAAGCCCTACTCCTTCCCACCTCAACAAATAGAGTTCTAAGAAACTACGAGTAGATCCGAAGTCATCTTGGGAGGAGGTATCTAGTACTGAACAACAAATGATGCACATCTCTACTCATTATCTCTTCTGTCTCTGCACATTTCAACCCCTAGAGAGAAGCCATGCGTGCCATGAACCAAGTCTTTCCAGGATCCTGATGAATTTTTATCACCCATCTTGAAATTATCTTGCCCTAAAGTCCCATGTACAAATGGAAAGAGAAACCTTGAGCTACAGGACAAGGAGGAAACACCCAAATCCTTTCAGCTACTCCATCACATGAAAAATATTGCCCCCACTGGGATAGCTACGCTCCCCTCCCACCTTCCTGGGGCAAAGCCCTTTTGATACACTATTTTGGAGGATAGAGAGTGAGGATCAATTGCCACTGCCCTTTTTAAAAAGACATTGGCTGACAACAATGCTAATAACATTAGTAAGTTAGTTTATATAGCAACTTTAGTCCAAAGAGTTCCAGGATCACATCACTAATCTTTGGATTTTAGAATCTTTGAATTACTGAATTTAGCCTTTTTCTTCCTGCCCCTCCACCCTGAAATTCAAATGTGAAATATTTTGCCTACACATTTAAAAACATGTCATGTAAATTAATTAAATGCTTATTAAAGTAATTATCTGTCCTGGAAAGAAAGCCTGTTCTTAATGAAATTAGTGCCTGAAGCTTAGTAGGGACTCAATAACAATATGTCAAATGAATGGATGAAATGATATTTAGTGCCAAGTCCCTAAGCAGTGTACATGGTTAATGTGTTCAGCTGCTAACTGTAAGGTTGGTGGTTTGAGCCCATTCAGAGGCACCTTAGAAGGAAGTCCTGGTGATCTCCTTCCCAAAAATCAACCATTGAAAACCCCATGGAGCAGTTCTACTCTGACATACGTCAGGTCACTCGGAGTTGGCATCAACTCTATGTCAACAGGTTTTTGTTGTCATTTTTTGATTTATGCCAAACACAGTGCAATATCCATATATATCAGCTCATTATTAGGTGTTATTCTTATTTCACATGATGAAATACTTACTTGACCAATGTCACAGAGCTGATAAATGTTGACACTGGGACTCGGGGAGGCAGTATATAGTTGGGAAGCCAACACAGGACTGGGTGTCCAGGAACCCAGGCTCCACTTCTGGCTCTACCACCAATCTTCGGTGACCTCGAGGATGACTCTTAATTCTTCTTGTCCTCAGTTTCCTTACCTAAGGTTCTCTCCCAGTTCTAAAATTCTATGGTTCTATAAATGCATGCCTATCTGCACCTGCATTTCAGTTAAAGATCCTTTTGAACAAGTGGCTGGATGAAATCCTCCCAGACGTGATCTAAAACCCCGCAGTTCTCCTGTCGTGCAACACTCTCATATTAGGCACGCCTTGAATGCACTACCTCGATTTTTTAATCCATGCAAGTGCTTAATTTGTTGTATGTAATTTGTTCTCTTTCAAGTTAATATCCCTGTATTATAAAAATC
Source organism: Elephas maximus indicus (assembly GCF_024166365.1). Taxonomy (NCBI): domain Eukaryota; kingdom Metazoa; phylum Chordata; class Mammalia; order Proboscidea; family Elephantidae; genus Elephas; species Elephas maximus. The sequence goes on from NC_064821.1 coordinate 145,663,583, forward strand.
AATAAACACACATTGAAAATAATTACAAAGATATAAACCTCTTACTTTGCAAAAATACGTGGTAATGCATGCATTTTTCTACTCAGCAACATTTACTATGTGTGAAAATGATGCTCTATGCAATCTCAGGCAGAAGGAAATGTTTCCTAGGGAAATTTCAAACCTCTACACGAAAAAAGAGAATACACATAATCAACACAACGATCTCAAGAATGGAATCAACAGAAATAAAATCGCTTCCTTTGGTTCTGCTGGGAGAATAGCTAGTTAAGGATAAAAATCAATGCTAGCAAGAGGGGTGGACTCGTTAGCCAGCATCAACTTACCGCTGTTCAGTGGGTGCATTTGTTTATGGCTTTGCTGCTAAAGCATTGCAGGATCAATAAAGTTGTTTGGGGCCCTTGGGTTCTCGCCTGTTAAGTGAAAATAAGCAAAGACTCTTCAGAACTACTAGCGCAGACCCAGTGTGAGCGGGTGAGGTAGGCCCACTTGGCTGGAGCTTGTCTCCTGGGCTGTGACCATTGCTTCTAAGCTGACCTTAAAGCAAGACCGGAGTGGAATGAGGCATTAGGATTCAACATTTCACAGTGGGCTTAATGAGACACTCGTTCAGGTCAATGCTATTTGAGAAATGCTGTATCCCTATCTCCTTTTTAAATATTCACAAAGCATATTAGCATATTAAAGTCTCAAAGAAATCCTTTTGTAAAGATGTTATGCTTAAATAGGTTTAGGTCATGTTATTCAAATGTGTTTGTTCACAAACCCCCGCCCCCCAGTATCTATTAACACCTCACAGGAGCATCCCGGGGAACACATTTTCTTCAGTTACTCCTAGGGCTACTCTTTTCCTGACAAAGACTGAGCAGCAGAGAGGGGAAGAGGGAGCTCCCATTTATGGGGCATCTACTATAGGCCTAGCTTTGTTCTTGGGCTTTGGAAACACTATTTGATTTAATCCTCTCAACAATTCTGTGAAATAATATCTTATTATCACCATTTTACAGATAAGCAACTGAAGATACATGTAACATTGACAGGAAAATAAGTTCTGTTAAGGGAAAAATATTATAAATATTGTTGTTGTTGTTAGGTACTGTCGAGTAGGTTCCAACTCATAGCGATACTATGCACATCAGAACGAAATCTTGCTTGGTCCTGAGCTATTCTTACAATCGTTGTTATGCTTGAGCCCATCATTGCAGCCACTGTGTCAATCCACCTTGTTGAGGGTCTTCCTCTTTTCCATTAACCCTCTACTTTACCAAGCAAGATGTCCTTCTCCAGGACTGATCCCTCCTGATAACATGTCCAAAGTATGTAAGACACAGCCTCACCATCCTTGCTTCTAAGGAGTATTCTGGTTGTACTTCTTCTAAGACAGATTTATTCATTCTTTTGGCAGTCTATGATATATTCAATATTCTTTGCCAACACCACAATTCAAAGGCACCAATTTTTCTTCAGTCTTCCTTATTCATTGCACAGCTCTTGCATGCATATGATGCGATTGAAAACACCATGGCTTAGGTCTGGTGTACCTTAGTCTTCAAGGTGACATCTTTGTTTCTCAACATTTTAAAGAGGTCCTTTGCAACAGAATTGCCCAATGCAATGAGTCTTTTGATTTCTTGACTGCTGCTTCCATGGGTGTTGATTGTGGATCAAAGAAAGTGAAATCCTTGACAACTTCAATCTTTTCTCCACTTATCATGATGTTGCTTTTTGGTCCAGTTGTGAGGGTTTTTGTTTTCTGTTTATAAATAAATATGCATTATATACAAAAACCCATTGCTGTTGAGTCAATTCCAACTCATAGCAACCATATAGGACAGAGTAAAACTGCCTCATAGAGCTTCCAAGGAGCAGCTGGTATATAGTCTTGAGCAAAAATTGTTGACTAGAAGTCTATGGATTTTTTTTTTTTAATTAAAAAACACAGTTTAATAACGTTTAAAATCCGAAAGTTCTAGCAACTAGGGGCCACTTTTTCTTGGTAACATTCTGCCAATGCTGAGTAGTGGCTACACATTTAGATGAGATCTACAATACCCACTTTCCCAAATTCCATATGACTGGCTTCACTCAGGTATATGAGCTGTCTGGCCCAAGCAAAGATTCAGATATATGAGCTGTCTGGCCCATGCAAACATTCAGGTGTGGGATGTCTGATTTAGATGGACATATTACAAAATGCTCTAAAAAGAAGCACTGTGTTTAGCACCCAAACCAAAACTAAACCCGTTGCTGTCGAGTCAATTCCTACCCATGGCGACCCTATAGGACAGAGTAGAACTGCCCCCATAGAGTTTCCAAAGAGTGCCAGTGTGCTCAAACTGCCAACCTTTTGGTTAGGAGCCGTAGCTCTTAACCACTATGCCAAGGTGGCTGCAACAAATCGGAACAACTTCTGCCCTCATAATTGAAAGAGTTTGAAAGTTATTGTGCTATTTAACATAGCACGAAAGACAAACAAGTAGTTTGAGTAAAGTTGGAAAGTATTAAGATGGGAAGACCAAGGATTGCCTTGGGAACTCAGGATAGGAGCATCCAGAGAAAGGGATTTTGTGCAGAGACCTGAAAGATTAATGGGAATCGTCCCGGAAAACAGGGAAAGGGTAAAGAGTTTTGCATGGGTACCGGGTATTATAGGCAGACTCCATAAATAAACATTTATTGAGCACTTACTATGTTCAAGTCTCTGTTAGAGATGTGGAGTCACAATCTCTATAAGCTTATAATCACTTAGGGAGACGAAACCACAGGCCATTGGAAAGAACACACAAAATGTTGATGATCTGTATGGGAGGTAAATAATTTGAACTGGGTACTGAGACCTGGTGGCACAGTGGTTAACAGCTCAGCTGCTAACTAAAAGATCAGCAGTTTGAATCCACCAGCCACTCCTTGGAAACCGTATGGGGCAGTTCTACTCTGTCCTGTACGGTTACGAGTCAGAATTGACTTGATGGCAACGGGTTTTTTGTTTTGTTTTGTTTTGTTTTACTGAGACAAGGAGGTCTTCTTCCATAGCAAAGTCACTCACACTGACAAGAAGAAGGCTGAGAAAGCAACATGATATAATAATAAGTGCAGGTTGTCTCCAAATACACTTCAGACTCTGATCCCCATCACACCCAGGGTCCCTGTGATGGAGGAGGTGCAAGTGCTCAGCCCCACTCCCAGAGGGATCCCACAAGTTGAGGCTGCATAGAAGGAATGTGCTAGGTAACTACGTGTGGCGGAGGTCACAGGGCCATGGGAACAAAGGGGGTCACAGAGGTCTGATATGTCAACGAGTGATGTATCTGTCCCACCACAGCTCCTAAAAAGTTGGATCCTCTGATCTTTCATGTCAGGCAAATCTTTCTAACCAAAAATCAAGTTTATGGTTTATGATAACTTAAAATGTTTTAAGAAATATGCCAGGCAACTTATATATATTATCTTATTTAATCTAATTTAATTATAAAACAGGTAATTAGGTAGGAATTAGTATCCCATTTTATAGATGAGGTATCTGAGGCTCAGTGGTTACACATCTTTTAAATGTTACATAGCAGTAATAAATGGAGGAATTAGAATGAACTCGGGTTTTCCAACCTCAAAGCCCATGCCCTATGCCAGGGTTTTGTAAACAGTAGGTTAAGACCCATTACTGGGTTATGACGTCCACTTAGTGGATTACAATAAGTGTTTTTGAATAGAATAAGATAAAATAGAATAAAAATAATCATGCTTCATACACAGTAACACTAAGTATAGTTTCATGAAAGTTTTGTTTCTAATTTATGTATCTACTGAGGTAAAATTATTTCTTACTGTGTATCATGGTTAAAAGAGTTTGAAAGTCATTGTTATAATATTATAAGATATTATAAAGGTATAAAAAAAGGAAGTCATATTTAGATTTACATTTAGTAACTGGCTTGTTTTTAAAATAATAAAAATTCCCTAAATCAGGTTTGCTCTGAAAAGTCTGGGGATTCACGGTCACTATACAGAGGAGACTTGTTGTGGTTGTGGCCGTTAGCTGCCATCAAGTTGGCCCCTGACTCTTGGTGACCCATGCAAAATGGAATGAAATGCTGCCAGGCCTTGTGTCATCTCCATGATCGATTGCAGAAAGAAACATTGTGATCCATAGGGTTTTCTTTGCCTAATTTTTGGAAGTAGATCACTGGCCTTTCTTCCTAGTCCATCTTAGTCTAGAAGCTCCACTGAAACCTGTTTAGCATCATAGCAGCATGCAAGCCTTCACTGACAGAAGAGTGGTGGCTGCTCTTGAGATGCATCTGCAGGGAATCTAACCAGAGTCTCCAGCATGGAAGGTGAGAATTCTACCACTGACCCACCAATGCCCCCTATACAGAGATGGGTGCTGGAGATAAAGATTTAGGAGTTATATTAATCAGAATAGTAGGCAATAGTGTGGTAAAAAAACACCCCTGTCATGGATTGAATTATGTCCCCTCAAAAACGTGTATATCAACTTGGTTGTGGTTATCCTCACTTTGTGCTTTTAATTTTCTGTTAAGAGGATTAGGTTAGGATTGTAACACCACCCTTACTCAGGTCAGGGTAAAGGGAATTTACCTCCCTGATCCAAGGTAAAGGGAATTTCCGTGGGGTGTGTCCTGCACCACCTTTTATCTCTCAAGAGATAGAAGAAAAGGGAACCAAGCAGAGAGTTGGGGACCTCATACCACCAAGAAAGCAGCACCAGGAGCAGAATCCATCCTTTGGACCCGGGGTCCCTGCACCTGAGAAGCTCCTTGGCCAGGAGAAGATTGAGGACAAGGACCTTCCTCCAGGGTTGACAGAGAGAGAAAGCCGTCCCCTGGAACTGACACCCTGAATTTGGATTTTAGCCTACTAGACAGTGAAAGAATAAATTTCTCTTCATTAAAGCCATCCAATTGTGGTATTTCTGTTATAGCAGCACTAGATGACTAAGACAACCCCAAAATCTCAATAGCATAAAATAACAAAAGTTTGTTTCTCAAAACCACTACATGTCCATGTGTTCTGCATCCTGGTTCACTGTCTGGTGAAGTGAAGGCTCTGTCTTGAAGTATGCTGTCACAGTCACTGTAGCACTGAGGAGAGGGTGTGGAGAATAATATTTTGGTTCTGCAAGTTTCTGCATAGAAGTGACACATGTCACTTCTCATATTTCATTAGGTGAATCAAGCCGCTTGGTCACTCCTACTTCAAAGGGGCAGAAAGTGCAATCCTACTATATGGCCAGAAAGCAGAAACCTGGCAGTACTGAGCAAGCAGCACTGGTGACTACTACAAGAATCACTATCATACAGGTAATAGTTGAAGCCCTGAGGATGGATGAGATCATTCTTATTCTGGTCCCAGGGGAGAAAAAAAAGTTAAAACAATGTTTCAGTAACATGGTTCCTTTATTCCTGTTTTCAAATGTCTTACTAGGAGCTTAAAATCGGTATGTTCTAAATCAAATTCATTATCCACCTTAAAACCATCCTTAACTTCACTATTTCCACTCACACTGGCTTGCTGCCAGGCTTCACCCTCAAGCAGGGCTGTTGTTGTGGTGGTTGCTGTGCGCCGTCAAGTCGATTCTGATCCATAACAACCCTATGTAACAGAGTAGAACTGCCCCATATGGTTTTCTAGACTGTAATCTTTATGGAAGCAGATCACCAGGTCTTTCTCTTGTGGACTTACTGGGTGGATTCAAATCACCCACCTTTCAGCCAGCAGCCAAATGCTTAACCATTGTGCCACCAGGGCTAGCTATCCTAAAATGATACTATACTTCTTTTATAGAATTATCAAGTTGGGAAATCTGTGCTTTGAAAAAATGACTGTTCTTCAGATATATGCACACCCATGTTTATTGTAGCACTGTTTACAATAGCAAAAAGCTGGAAGCAACCAAGGTGTCCATCAACGGATGAATGGTTAAATAAATTATGGTATATTCACACAATGGAATACTACGATCGATAAAGAACAGTGAAGAATCTGTGAAACATTTCATAACATGGAGGAACCTGGAAGGCATTATGGTGAGCGAAATTAGTCAGAGGCAAAAAAATAAATATTGTATAAGACCACTAGTATAAGTTCTTGAAAAATAGTATAAACTGAGAAGAACACATTCTTTTGTGGTTAAGAGCGGGGGAGGGAGGGAGGGTGGGAGAGGGTTTTTTACTGATTAGTTAGTAGATAAGAACTACTTTAGGTGAAGGGAAGGACAATACTCAATACAGGGAAGGTCAGCTCAACTGGACTGGACCAAAAGCAAAGAAGTTTCCAGGATAAACTGAATGCTTTGAAGGTCAGCAGAGCAAGGGCAGGGGTTTGGGGACTATGGCTTAAGGGGTCTTCCAAGTCAATTGGCATAAAAAACTCTATTATGAAAACATTCTGCATCCCACTTTGAACTGTGGTGTCCGGGGTCTTAAATGTTAACAAGCGGCCATCTAAGATGCATCAATTGGTCTCAACCCACCTGGATCAAAGGAGAATGAAGAACACCAAGGTCACACGATAACTATGAGCCCGAGACAGAAAGGGCCACATGAACTAGAGACTTACATCATCCTGAGACCAGAAGAACTAGATGGTGCCCGGCCACAACCGATGACAGCCCTGACAGGGAGCACAACAGAGAACTCCTGAGGGAGCAGGAGAACAGTGGGATGCAGACCCCAAATTCTCATAAAAAGACCAGACTTAATGGTCTGACTGAGACTAGAAGAATCCCAGCTGTCATGGTCCCCAAACCTTCTGTTGGCCCAGGACAGAAACCATTCCCAAAGACTACTCATCAGACATGGAAGGGACTGGACAATGGGTTGGAGAGAGATGCTGATGAAGAGTGAGCTACTTGTACCAGGTAGGCACTTGAGACTATATTGGCATCTCCTGCCTGTAGGGGAGATGGGAGGGTAGGGAGGGTAAGAAACTAGCAAAACGGTCACAAATGGAGAGACTGGAAGGAGGGAGCGGGCTGACTCATTAGGGGGACAGTAAATGGGAGTACGTAGTAAGGTGTATATAAGCTTATATGTGACAGACTGACTTGATTTGTAAACTTTCACTTAAAGCACGATAAAAATTATTTAAAAAAAAATGACTGTAAGGTGGGGCCAAGATGGCGGACTAGGTAGACGCTACCTCGGATCCCTCTTGCAACAAAGACTCGTAAAAACAAGTGAATCGATCACATACATAACAATCTACGAACCCTGAACAACAAACACAGATTTAGAGACAGAGAATGAACAAATACGGGGAAGCAGTGACTGTTTTCGGAGCCTGGAGCCAGTGTCCCAGTCAGGTAACCTTGGCGCCAGGCTTAGGGCTGGGCCCAGGGGAGCTGAACACAAAATCTTGTGATGGCACAAACAAGGGGCGCAGCCCTACCCCCCTGAACTGACCCCGGGAGGGGGCCCAGCCTGTCCGCGTGGGCGGCGTGGTGACGTGGCTTGTGGGAGAAGTCCCCGGGAGGCAGTGACTGGTTTTGGAGCCAGGAGTGCAGCGTCCCATCCGGGGAACCTTGGCGCTGGGCTTTTGACTGGGCGCTGTCATGAAGCAAGCACGGGGCGCAGCCCTACTCCCCTGAACTAACCCCGGGAGGGTGCCCAGCCAGTCATCGGAGGCGGCGCGGCGACGCAGCTGGCGGGACGAGAAGTCCCTGGGAGGCAGCGACTGATTTTGGAGCCGGGAGTGCAGCGTCCCAGCAGGGGAACCTTGACGCTGGGCTTTGGACTGGCAGCGGAGGATCTGACTGCAGCTTCAGTGGGCCAGACCCTCGGGGGCAGTCTCCACACAGCCAGCACACATAGGTGACACGCCCCTCGGGAATCTCAGATAAAATAGTCACTCCAAGCAAGATAAGCAACTTTGGCTATATTCCGAGGTGCTACTCTCCTGTTTCTCTGAACCCTCCCCCACCCTTCCCAGGTAACTTCATTAACATTGGAATTTCCTGAGCCAGAGGAAGAACGGCTCCGGTTCCACGGCGGCTTTGCTTTTCCTTTTTTTTTTTTTTTTTTTGGTCTTTTCCTAACCCATTCTTCCGGCCTGAGAGAAGGAACCACAAAAAACCCAGGGACCAAAAATCCATCCCTAATTGGACTAAAAACACAGAACCAGCTACAGCCAAGCATATATGATCCAAATCTCAGACTTTCATCCTTACAGGGAACAAGGTGGTGGTTATAATCCAAAGGCAGTTCTGATAGGGATCTGACTACATTTTTTTTTTTAGCGGATTTTCTGGAAAAACAAGTTTCCCAGGTCTGATATCTCTACTTCTTCAACAGAGCCCTAACTGACCCACAACAGGGAACTGAGGGCTGAAGCTCCCCCCAGACCACCTAGCCTCTTGCCTTAGGGGTCTAAGGAGGGTGACACCTACTTGCATTGGGGGCCTAAGGTACAGCTGCAGTGCCCTCCCACCAAGTTGCTATAGGAATAGAGACACACCTACCTCACTGACACTTGGGGGAAGCCTGTCAGCATCCTGCCCCCCCGGAGGGTGAACCCCAGCTGCTAATAGAATCTGGTGCACACAACTATCACCACTACTTCTTGAGGTGGATAGGTGTTAGGGTGCAGCACACACTTGATGACCCAAAATCAGATTCTACTCAAGAATAGTGAATAGACTCAGGCATATATATCTGGCAACAGCCCAAACCACCTGGTAATAGGTCATAAGTAAGTCAAGGGCTACAACAAACAAGACAGCACAATCTAGTAGCCCATCCACATATATTGAAAGAAAACAAAACAAGATAAGACTCAGTGAGCAAATATAGAATAAATCACTACTATAATGGCTCGGAGACAGCAGTCGATATCAAACCACATAAAGAAGCAGACCATGACAGCTTCTACAACCCCCCAAACAAAAGAATCAAAATCTTTCCCAAATGAAGATACAATCCTGGAATTATCAGATACAGAATATAAAAAACTAATTTACAGAATGCTTCAAGACATCAGGGATGACCTCAGAAATGAAATAAGGCAAACTGCAGAAAAAAACAAGGAACACACTGATAAAACAGTCGAAGAACTCAAAAAGATTATTCAAGAACATAGTGGAAAAATTAATAAGTTGCAAGAATCCATAGAGAGACAGCATGTAGAAATCCAAAAGATTAACAATAAAATTACAGAATTAGACAATGCAATAGGAAGTCAGAGGAGCAGACTCGAGCAATTAGAATACAGACTGGGAAATCTGGAGGACCAGGGAATTAACACCAACATAGCTGAAAAAAAATCAGATAAAAGAATTTAAAAAAATGAAGGAACCCTAAGAATCATGTGGGACTCTATCAAGAAGGATAACTTGCATGTGATTGGAGTCCCAGAACAGGGAGGGAGGACAGAAAACACAGAGAGAATAGTTGAAGATCTGCTGACAGAAAACTTTCCTGACATCATCAAAGACGAAAGGATATCTACCCAAGATGCTCATTGAACCCCATTTAAGACTGATCCAAAAAGAAAAACACCAAGACGTATTATCATCAAACTTGCCAAAACCAAAGATAAAGAGAAAATTTTAAAAGCAGCCAGGGAGAAAAGAAAGGTCTCCTTCAAGGGAGAATCAATAAGTTCAGGCTACTCAGCAGAAACCATGCAGGCAAGAAGGCAATGGGATGACATATACAGAGCACTGAAGGAGAAAAACTGCCAGACAAGGATCATATAGCCAGCAAAACTCTCTCTGAAATATGAAGGCGAAATTAAGATATTTACAGATAAACACAAGCTTAGAGAATTTGCAAAAACCAAACCAAAGCTACAAGAAATACTAAAGGAAATTGTTTGGTCAGAAAACCAATAATATCAGATACCAGCGCAACACAAGGTCACAGAACAGAACATCCTGATATCAACTCAAATAGGGAAATCATAAAAACAAATTAAGATTAATTAAAAAAGAAAAATGCTCATAACAGGGAATCATTGAAGTCAATACGTGAAAGATCACAATAATCAAAAAGAGGAACTAAATACAGGTGGCATAGAACTGCCATATGGAGAGTGATACAAGGCAATATAGGACAATACAAGTTAGGTGTTTACTTAGAAAAATAGGGGTAAATACTAAGGTAACCACAAAGAGGTATAACAACTCCATAACTCAAGATAAAAGCCAAGAAAAACGTAAAGACTCAACAAACATAAAGTCAAACACTATGAAAATGAGGATCTCACAATTTACTAAGAAAACCGTCTCAGCACAAAAAAGTAAGTGGAAAAATGAAATTGTCAACAACACACATAAAAAGGCATCAAAATGACAACACTAAACACTTATTTATCTATAATTACGCTGAATGTAAATGGACTAAATGCACCAATAAAGAGACAGAGAGTCTCGGACTGGATAAAGAAACACGATCCGTCTATATGCTGCCTACAAGAGACACACCTTAGACTTAGAGACACAAACAAACTAAAACTCAAAGGATGGAAAAAAATATATCAAGCAAACAACAAGCAAAAAAGAAGAGGAGTAGCAATATTAATTTCTGACAAAATAGACTTTAGACTTAAATCCACCACAAAGGATAAAGAAGGACACTACATAATGATAAAAGGGACAATTGATCAGGAAGATATAACCATATTAAATATTTATGCACCCAATGATAGGGCTGCAAGATAAATAAATCAAATTTTAACAGAACTGAAAAGTGACATAGACACCTCCACAATTATAGTAGGAGACTTCAACACACCACTTTCAGAGAAGGACAGGACATCCAGTAAGAAGCTCAATAGAGACACGGAAGACCTACTTACAACAATCAACCAACCTGACCTCATTGACTTATACAGAACTCTCCACCCAACTGCTGCAAAATATACTTTTTTTTCTAGCGCACATGGAACATTCTCTAGAATAGACCACATATTAGGTCATAAAACAAACCTTTGCAGAGTCCAAAACATCGAAATATTACAAAGCATCTTCTCAGACCACAAGGCAATAAAACTAGAGATCAATAACAGAAAAACTAGGGAAAAGAAATCAAATACTTGGAAAATGAACAATACCCTCCTGAAAAAACTCTGGGTTATAGAAGACATCAAGGAGGGAATAAGGAAATTCATAGAATGCAACGAGAATGAAAATACTTCCTATCAAAACCTCTGGGACACAGCAAAAGCAGTGCTCAGAGGCCAATTTATATCGATAAATGCACACATACAAAAAGAAGAAAGAGCCAAAATCAGAGAATTGTCCCTACAACTTGAACAAATAGAAAGTGAGCAACAAAAGAATCCATCAGGCATCAGAAGAAAACAAATAATAAAAATTAGAGCTGAGAGGCGGAGCCAAGATGGCGGACTAGGCAGACGCTACCTCGGATCCCTCTTACAACAAAGACACGGAAAAACAAGTGAATCGATCACATACATAACAATCTACGAACCCTGAACAACAAACACAGATTTAGAGACGGAGAACGAACTAATACGGGGAAGCAGCGATTGTTTCCAGAGCCTGGAGCCAGCATACCAGTCAGGTACGGCACAAGCACAGAGACCTGCTCCACCCCCCTGAACTAACCCCGGGAGGGGGACTAGCCGGTTCCACGGGCGGCGTGGGACGCAGCCGTTAGGAGAAGTCCCCAGGAGGCAGTGACTGATCTTGGAGCAGAAAGAGCAGCACCCGAGCCGGGGAACCGTCCCACAGGGATTTGGACTGCACGCAGGTACGCCATAAACACGGAGAGTTGCTCCACCCCCTGAACTAACCCCGGGAAGGTGACCATCCGGGTCGCGCGGGCGGCGTGGGACGCAGCCGGTAGGAGAAGTCCCCGGGAGGCAGCGACTGGTATTGGAGCAGGGAGAACAGCGTTCCAGCCGGGACACTCGGTCGCGGCACAAGCACGGGGAGCTACTCCACCCATCTGAACTAACCCCGGGAGGGGGCCCACCTGGTTCACGGGGGCGGCACGGCCACGCGGCTGGAGGGACGAGAAGTCCCCGGGAGGCAGCGACTGATTTTGGAGTCGAGAGTGCACCGTCCCAGTAGGGGAGCCTTGACGCTGGGCGTGGGGCTGGAAGCGGAGGATCTGACCGTGACTCCAGCGGGCCAGACCCCCCGGGGGCAATCTCCACACAGACAGCACACATAGGCGACGCGCCCGCGGGAATCTCAGATATAATAGTCTTTCCAAGCAAGACAAGCAACTCTGGCTATATTCTGAGTTGCTACTCTCCTATCTCTCTGTTCCCTCCCCCACCCTCCCCAGGCGGCTTCATTAACATCTGAATAGCCTGAGCCAGAGGGAGAACTCTGATAGGGATCTGACTGCAGTTTTTTTTTAGCGGATTTTCTGGAAAAACTAGTTTCCCAGTGATGGCTCGGAGACAACAATCCATATCAAACCACTTAAAGAAGCAGACCGTGACAGCTTCTCCAACTCCCCAAACAAAAGAATCAAAATCTTTCCCAAATGAAGATACAATTTTGGAATTATCAGATACAGAATATAAAAAACTAATTTACAGAATGCTTAATGATATCACAAATGAAATTAGGATATCTGCAGAAAAAGCCAAGGAACACACTGATAAAACTGTTGAAGAACTCAAAAAGATTATTCAAGAACATACTGGAAAAATTAATAAGTTGCAAGAATCCATAGAGAGACAACATGTAGAAATCCAAAAGATTAACAATAAAATAACAGAATTAGACAACGCACTAGGAAGTCAGAGGAGCAGACTCGAGCAATTAGAATGCAGACTGGGACATCTGGAGGACCAGGGAATCAACACCAACATAGCTGAAAAAAAATCAGATAAAAGAATTAAAAAAAATGAAGAAACCCTAAGAATTATGTGGGACTCTATCAAGAAGGATAACCTGCGGGTGATTGGAGTCCCAGAACAGGGAGGGGGGACAGAAAACACAGAGAAAATAGTTGAAGAACTTCTGACAGAAAACTTCCCTGACATCATGAAAGACGAAAGGATATCTATCCAAGATGCTCATCGAACCCCATTTAAGATTGATCCAAAAAGAAAAACACCAAGACATATTATCATCAAACTCACCAAAACCAAAGATAAACAGAAAATTTTAAAAGCAGCCAGGGAGAAAAGAAAGGTTTCCTTCAAGGGAGAATCAATAAGAATATGTTCTGACTACTCAGCAGAAACCATGCAGGCAAGAAGGGAATGGGACGACATATACAGAACACTGAAGGAGAAGAACTGCCAACCAAGGATCATATATCCAGCAAAACTCTCTCTGAAATATGAAGGCGAAATTAAGATATTTACAGACAAACACAAGTTTAGAGAATTTGCAAAAACCAAACCAAAGCTACAAGAAATACTAAAGGATATTGTTTGGTCAGAGAACCAATAATATCAGATATCAGCACAACACAAGGTCACAGAACAGAACGTCCTGATATCAACTCAAATAGGGAAATCACAAAAACAAACAAATTAAGATTAATTAAAAAAAAATACACATAACAGGGAATCATGGAAGTCAATAGGTAAAAGATCACAATAATCAAAAAGAGGGACTAAATACAGGAGGCATTGAACTGCCATATGGAGAGTGATACAAGGCGATATAGAACAATACAAGTTAGGTTTTTACTTAGAAAAATAGGGGTATATAATGAGGTAGCCACAAAAAGGTATAACAACTCTATAACTCAAGACAAAAACCAAGAAAAACGTAACGACTCAACTAACATAAAGTCAAACACTATGAAAGTGAGGATCTCACAATTTACTAAGAAAAACGCCTCAGCACAAAAAAGTATGTGGAAAAATGAAATTGTCAACAACACACATAAAAAGGCATCCAAATGACAGCACTAAAAACTTATTTATCTATAATTACCCTGAATGTAAATGGACTAAATGCACCAATAAAGAGACAGAGAGTCACAGACTGGATAAAGAAACACGATCCATCTATATGCTGCCTACAAGAGACACACCTTAGACTTAGAGACACAAACAAACTAAAACTCAAAGGATGGAAAAAAGTATATCAAGCAAACAATAAGCAAAAAAGAAGAGGAGTAGCAATATTAATTTCTGACAAAATAGACTTTAGACTTAAATCCACCACAAAGGATAAAGAAGGACACTATATAATGATAAAAGGGACAATTGATCAGGAAGACATAACCATATTAAATATTTACGCACCCAATGACAGGGCTGCAAGATATATAAATCAAATTTTAACAGAACTGAAAAGCGAGATAGATACCTCCACAATTATAGTAGGAGACTTCAACACACCCCTTTCGGAGAAGGACAGGACATCCAGTAAGAAGCTCAACAGAGACACGGAAGATCTAATTACAACAATCAACCAACTTGACCTCATTGACTTATACAGAACTCTCCACCCAACTGCTGCAAAATATACTTTTTTTTCTAGCGCACATGGAACATTCTCTAGAATAGACCACATATTAGGTCATAAAACAAACCTTTGCAGAGTCCAAAACATCGAAATATTACAAAGCATCTTCTCAGACCACAAGGCAATAAAACTAGAGATCAATAACAGAAGAACGAGGGAAAAGAAATCAAATACTTGGAAAATGAACAATACCCTCCTGAAAAAAGACTGGGTTATAGAAGACATCAAGGAGGGAATAAGGAAATTCATAGACAGCAACGAGAATGAAAATACTTCCTATCAAAACCTCTGGGACACAGCAAAAGCAGTGCTCAGAGGTCAATTTATATCAATAAATGCACACATACAAAAAGAAGAAAGAGCCAAAATCAGAGAACTGTCCCTACAACTTGAACAAATAGAAAGTGAGCAACAAAAGAATCCATCAGGCACCAGAAGAAAACAAATAATAAAAATTAGAGCTGAACTAAATGAATTAGAGAACAGAAAAACAATTGAAAGAATTAACAAAGCCAAAAGCTGGTTCTTTGAAAAAATTAACAAAATTGATAAACCATTGGATAGACTGACTAAAGAAATACAGGAAAGGAAACAAATAACCCGAATAAGAAATGAGAAGGACCACATCACAACAGAACCAAATGAAATTAAAAGAATCATTTCAGATTATTATGAAAAATTGTACTCTAACAAATTTGAAAACCTAGAAGAAATGGATGAATTCCTTGAAAAACACTACCTACCTAAACTAACACATTCAGAAGCAGAACAACTAAATAGACCCATAACAAAAAAAGAGATTGAAACGGTAATCAAAAAACTCCCAACAAAAAAAAGTCCTGGCCCGGACGGCTTCACTGCAGAGTTCTACCAAATTTTCAGAGAAGAGTTAACACCACTACTACTAAAGGTATTCCAAAGCATAGAAAATGACGGAATACTACCCAACTCATTCTATGAAGCCACCATCTCCCTGATACCAAAACCAGGTAAAGACATTACAAAAAAAGAAAATTATAGACCTATATCCCTCATGAACATTGATGCAAAAATCCTCAACAAAATTCTAGCCAATAGAATCCAACAACACATCAAAAAAATAATTCACCCTGATCAAGTGGGATTTATACCAGGTATGCAAGGCTGGTTTAATATCAGAAAAACCATTAATGTAATCCATCACATAAATAAAACAAAAGACAAAAACCACATGATCTTATCAATTGATGCAGAAAAGGCATTTGACAAAGTCCAACACCCATTTATGATAAAAACTCTTACCAAAATAGGAATTGAAGGAAAATTCCTCAACATAATAAAGGGCATCTATGCAAAGCCAACAGCCAATATCACTCTAAATGGAGAGAACCTGAAAGCATTTCCCTTGAGAACGGGAACCAGACAAGGATGCCCTTTATCACCGCTCTTATTCAACATCGTGTTGGAAGTCTTAGCCAGGGCAATCAGGCTAGACAAAGAAATAAAAGGTATCCGGATTGGCAAGGAAGAAGTAAAGTTATCATTATTTGCAGATGACATGATTATATACACAGAAAACCCTAAGGAATCCTCCAGAAAACTACTGAAACTAATAGAAGAGTTTGGCAGAGTCTCAGGTTATAAAATAAACATACAAAAATCACTTGGATTCCTCTACATCAACAAAAAGAACACCGAAGAGGAAATAACCAAATCAATACCATTCACGGTAGCCCCCAAGAAGATAAGATACTTAGGAATAAATCTTACCAAGGATGTAAAAGACCTATACAAAGAAAACTACAAAGCTCTACTACAAGAAATTCAAAAGGACATACTTAAGTGGAAAAACATACCTTGCTCATGGATAGGAAGACTTAACATAGTAAAAATGTCTATTCTACCAAAAGCCATCTATACATTTAACGCACTTCCGATCCAAATTCCAATGTCATATTTTAAGGGGATAGAGAAACAAATCACCAATTTCATATGGAAGGGAAAAAAGCCCCGGATAAGCAAAGCACTACTGAAAAAGAAGAAGAAAGTGGGAGGCCTCACCTTACCTGACTTCAGAACCTATTATACAGCCACAGTAGTCAAAACAGCCTGGTATTGGTACAACAACAGACACATAGACCAATGGAACAGAATTGAGAACCCAGACATAGATCCATCCACGTATGAGCAGCTGATATTTGACAAAGGACCAGTGTCAATTAACTGGGGAAAAGACAGCCTTTTTAACAAATGGTGCTGGCATAACTGGATATCCATTTGCAAAAAAATGAAACAGGACCCATACCTCACACCATGCACAAAAACTAACTCCAAGTGGATCAAAGACCTAAACATAAAGACTAAAACGATAAAGATCATGGAAGAAAAAATTGGGACAACCCTAGGAGCCCTAATACAAGGTATAAACAGAATACAAAACATTACCAAAAATGATGAAGAGAAACCCGATAACTGGGAGCTCCTAAAAATCAAACACCTATGCTCATCTAAAGACTTCACCAAAAGAGTAAAAAGACCACCTACAGATTGGGAAAGAATTTTCAGCTATGACATCTCCGACCAGCGCCTGATCTCTAAAATCTACATGATTCTGTCAAAACTTAACCACAAAAAGACAAACAACCCAATCAAGAAGTGGGCAAAGGATATGAACACACATTTCTCTAAAGAAGATATTCAGGCAGCCAACAGATACATGAGAAAATGCTCTCGATCATTAGCCATTAGAGAAATGCAAATTAAAACTACGATGAGATTCCATCTCACACCAGCAAGGCTGGCATTAATCCAAAAAACACAAAATAATAAATGTTGGAGAGGCTGCGGAGAGATTGGAACTCTCATACACTGCTGGTGGGAATGTAAAATGGTACAACCACTTTGGAAATCTATCTGGCGTTATCTTAAACAGTTAGAAATAGAACTACCATACAACCCAGAAATCCCACTCCTCGGAATATACCCTAGAGATACAAGAGCCTTCATACAAACAGATACATGCACACCCATGTTTATTGCAGCTCTGTTTACAATAGCAAAAAGTTGGAAGCAACCAAGGTGTCCATCAACGGATGAATGGGTAAATAAATCGTGGTATATTCACACAATGGAATACTACGCATCGATAAAGAACAGTGACGAATCTCTGAAACATTTCATAACATGGAGGAACCTGGAAGGCATTATGCTGAGCGAAATGAGTCAGAGGCAAAAGGACAAATACTGTATAAGACCACTATTATAAGATCTTGAGAAATAGTAAACCTGAGAAGAACACATACTTTTGTGGTTACGAGGGGGGGAGGGGGGGAGGGTGGGAGAGGGTTTTTTTATTGATTAATCAGTAGATAAGAACTGCTTTAGGTGAAGGGAAAGACAACACTCAATACATGGAAGGTCAGCTCAATTGGACTGGACCAAAAGCAAAGAAGTTTCCGGGATAAAATGAATGCTTCAAAGCTCAGCGGAGCAAGCGCGGGGGCCTGGGGAACATGGTTTGCGGGGACTTCTAAGTCAATTGGCAAAATAATTCTATTATGAAATCATTCTGCATCCCACTTTGAAATGTGGCGTCTGGGGTCTTAAATGCTAACAAGCAGCCATCTAAGATGCAGCAATTGGTCTCAACCCACCTGGAGCAAAGGAAAATGAAGAACACCAAGCCCACATGACAACTAAGAGCCCAAGAGACAGAAAGGGCCACATGAACCAGAGACCTACATCATCCTGAGACCAGAAGAACTAGTTGGTGCCCGGCCACAATCGATGACTGCCCTGACAGGGAGCTCAGCAGAGGACCCCTGAGGGAGCAGGAGAGCAGTGGGATGCAGACCCCAAATTCTCATAAGAAGACCAAACTTAATGGTCTGACTGAGACTGGAGGAATCCCGGCGGTCATGCTCTCCAGACCTTCTGTTGACACAGGACAGGAACCATCCCTGAAGACAACTCATCAGACATGAAAGGGACTGGTCAGCGGGTGGGAGAGAGACGCTGATGAAGAGTGAGCTAATTATATCAGGTGTACACTTGAGATTGTGTTGGCAACTCTTGTCTGGAGGGGGGATGGGAGGATAGAGAGAGAGGGAAGCCGGCAAAATTGTCAAGAAAGGAGAGACTGAAAGGGCTGACTCAAGACGGGGAGAGTAAGTGGGAGTAGGGAGTGAGATGTATGTAAACTTATATGTGACAGACTGATTGGATTTGTAAACGTTCACTTGAAGCTTAATAAAAGTCATTATAAAAAAAAAAAAAAATTAGAGCTGAACTAAATGAATTAGAGAACAGAAAAACAATTGAAAGAATTAACAAAGCCAAAAGCTGGTTCTTTGAAAAAATTAACAAAATTGATAAACCATTGGCTAGACTGACTAAAGAAATACAGGAAAGGAAACAAATAACCTGAATAAGAAACGAGAAGGGCCACATCACAACAGATCCAACTGAAATGAAAAGAATCATATCAGATTATTACGAAAAATTGTACTCGAAACAAATTTGCAAACCTAGAAGAAATGGATGAATTCCTGGAAAAACACTACCTACCTAAACTAACACATTCAGAAGTAGAACAACTAAATAGACCCATAACAAAAAAAAGAGATTGAAACGGTAATCAAAAAACTCCCAAAATAAAAAAAAAAGCCCTGGCCCGGACGGCTTCACTGCAGAGTTCTACCAAACTTTCAGAGAAGAGTTAACACCACTACTACTAAAAGGTACTTCAAAGCATAGAAAATGACGGAATACTACCCAAATCATTCTATGAAGCCACCATCTCCCTGATACCAAAACCAGGTAAAGACATTACAAAAAAAGAAAATTATAGACCTATATCCCTCATGAACATAGATGCAAAAGTCCTCAACAAAATTCTAGCCAATAGAATTCAACAACATATCAAAAAAATAATTCACCACGATCAAGTGGGATTTATACCAGGTATGCAAGGCTGGTTTAATATTAGAAAAACCATTAATGTAATCCCCCACAGAAATAAAACAAAAGACAAAAACCACATGATCTTATCAATTGATGCAGAAAAGGCATTTGACAAAGTCCAACACCCATTTATGATAAAAACTCTTACCAAAATAGGAATTGAAGGAAAATTCCTCAACATAATAAAGGGCATCTATGCAAAGCCAACAGCCAATATCACTCTAAATGGAGAGAACCTGAAAGCATTTCCCTTGAGAACCGGAACCAGACAAGGATGCCCTTTATCACCGCTCTTATTCAACATTGTGCTAGAAGTCTTAGCCAGAGCAATTAGGCTAGACAAAGAAATAAAGGGCATCCGGATTGGCAAGGAAGAAGTAAAATTATCTCTGTTTGCAGATGACGTGATCTTATACACAGAAAACCCTAAGGAATCCTCCAGAAAACTACTGAAACTAATAGAAGAGTTTGGCAGAGTCTCAGGTTATAAGATAAACATACAAAAATCACCTGGATTCCTCTACATCAACAAAAAGAACATCGAAGAGGAAATAACCAAATCAATACCATTCACAGTAGCCCCCAAGAAGATAAAATACTTAGGAATAAATCTTACCAAGGATGTAAAAGACCTATACAAAGAAAACTACAAAGCTCTACTACAAGAAATTAAAAAGGACATACTTAAGTGGAAAAACATACCCTGCTCATGGATAGGAAGACTTAACATAGTAAAAATGTCTATTCTACCAAAAGCCATCTATACATATAATGCACTTCCGATCCAAATTCCAATGTCATTTTTTAAGGTGATAGAGAAACAAATCACCAACTTCACATGCAAGGGAAAGAAGCCTCGGATAAGCAAAGCATTACTGAAAAAGAAGAAGAAAGTCGGAGGCCTCACTCTACCTGATTTCAGAAGCTATTATACAGCTACAGTAGTCAAAACAGCCTGGTATTGGTACAACAACAGACACATAGACCAGTGGAATAGAATTGAGAACCCAGATGTAAATCCATCCACATATGAGCAGCTGATATATGACAAAGGCTCAGAGTCAGTTAATTGGGGAAAAGATAGTCTTTTTAACAAATGGTGCTGGCATAACTGGATATCCATTTGCAAAAAAATGAAACAGGACCCATACCTTACACCAAGCACAAAAACTAACTCCAAGTGGATCAAAGACCTAAACATAAAGACTAAAACGATAAAGATCATGGAAGAAAAAATAGGGACAACCTTAGGAGCCCTAATACAAGGCATAAACAGAATACAAAACATTACCAAAAATGATAAAGAGAAACCATATAACTGGAAGCTCCTAAAAATCAAACACCTATGCTCATCTAAAGACTTCACCAAAAGAGTAAAAAGAGCACCTACAGACTGGGAAAGAATTTTCAGCTATGACATCTCCGACCAGTGCCTGATCTCTAAAATCTATATGATTCTGTCAAAACTCAACCACAAAAAGACAAACAACCCAATCAAGAAGTGGGCAAAGGATATGAACACACATTTCACTAAAGAAGATATTCAGGCAGCTAACAGATACATGAGAAAATGCTTTCGATCATTAGCCATTAGCCATTAGAGAAATGCAAATTAAAACTACGATGAGATTCCATCTCACTCCAACAAGGCTGGCATTAATCCAAAAAACACAAAATAATAACTGTTGGAGAGGCTGTGGAGAGATTGGAACTCTTATACACTGCTGGTGGGAATGTCAAATGGTACAACCACTTTGGAAATCTATCTGGCGTTTTCTTAAAAAGTTAGAAATAGAACTACCATACAACCCAGAAATCCCACTCCTCGGAATATACCCTAGAGAAATAAGAGCCTTCACACAAACAGATATATGCACACCCATGTTTATTGCAGCTCTGTTTACAATAGCAAAAAGCTGGAAGCAACCAAGGTGTCCATCAACGGATGAATGGTTAAATAAATTGTGGTATATTCACACAATGGAATACTACGCATCGATAAAGAACAGTGAAGAATCTGTGAAACATTTCATAACATGGAGGTACCTGGAAGGCATTATGCTGAGTGAAATTAGTCAGAGGCAAAAGGACAAATATTGTATAAGACCACTATTATAAGATCTTGAGAAATAGTATAAACTGAGAAGAACACATACTTTTGTGGTTACGAGGGGGGGAGGGAGGGAGGGTGGGAGAGGGTTTTTTACTGATTAATTAGTAGATAAGAACTACTTTAGGTGAAGGGAAGGACAATACTCAACACATGGAAGGTCAGCTCAACTGGACTGGACCAAAAGCAAAGAAGTTTCCGGGGTAAAATGAATGCTTCAAAGGTCAGCGGAGCAAGGGCGGGGGTTTGGGGACCATGGTTTAAGGGGACTTCTAAGTCAATTGGCAAAATAATTCTATTATGAAAACATTCTGCATCCCACTTTGAAATGTGGCATCTGGGGTCTTAAATGCTAACAAGCGGCCATCTAAGATGCATCAATTGGTCTCAACCCACCTGGAGCAAAGGAGAATGAAGAACACCAAGGTCACACGACAACTAAGAGCCCAAGAGACTGAAAGGGCCACATGAACCAGAGACTTACATCATCCTGAGACCAGAAGAACTAGTTGGTGCCTGGCCACAATCGATGACTGCCCTGATAGGGAGCACAACAGAGAACCACTGAGGGAGCAGGAGATCAGTGGGACGCAAACTCCAAATTCTCATAAAAAGACCATACTTAATGGTCTGACTGAGACTAGAGGAATCCTGGCGGTCATGGTCCCCAAACCTTCTGTTGGCACAGGACAGGAACCATCCCCGAAGGCAACTCATCAGACATGAAAGGGACTGGACAGTGGGTGGGAGAGAGATGCTGATGAAGATTGAGCTAATTATATCAAGTGGTCACTTGAGACTGTGTTGGCATCTCCTGTCTGGAGGGGGAAAGGGAGGATAGAGAGAGTTGGAAGCTGGCAAAATTGTCATGAAAGGAGAGACTGGAAGGGCTGACTAATTAGGGGGAGAGCAAGTGGGAGTACGGAGTAAGGTGTACATAAACTTATATGTGACAGTCTGACTTGATTTGTAAACGTTCACTTGAAGTTCAATAAAAGTTAATAAAAAAAAATATGACTGTTCTTGTGCCATACATATTTTCTATAATTTTTTTCTTTTTCTTCGGGACTTTTCAAGTATCTTTTCATAAAAATGCCCTCCTATACTGTAAAAACTCAGGGATAATTCTGAAGAGGAAGAAAACATTTAGAGAATACTTAATAAAAGAAAAAAAAAAACAAACAAGGAAAGAAGGCAGGCAGAGTCAGGGATGCTTGCAAGGCCACTCCACCACCCCAGAAAAGTAACGTTTTAGAGTTCTCTCAGCCTCCACCTTGGAGGGTTTGGAGTTTTGTTTTGAAGAGAGAGGCTGATCCCTTGTAGAGAATTCTTTATAGTGCTCTAGAAGTTGAAATCATGAGAAGCAAGGTAATGAAGAGAAAGAACAGAAAGATGAGTAAACCTTGGAGTACGTGTATACTGATGAGAGGAATAACAAGAAAGCAAAGCCAGAAAAAGGCAGGGAAGCAAAGGACAGAAAAGTGGGAAAAACAGGAAAGTGGGGTAGTTGCTACAAGAAAGAGAATCAACAGTGCTGAATGCAGGAGCAGTCCGGGAAAAAGATTGTTTCAAGAGCTTTTGATTGCTGGGTGAGAACTTTTGGTTTGGTCATTGGATGGATTCATCGTTGTAGCTGCAGTAGAAGGATAGAGAGCAAAGCTGCAACACAGGCAACAAAAAATATGTGGATGACCCAGAGTCAAAGTAAGCAGTTTTCCAAAAGAAGGTAAAGCTGATCATAGTTTTTTGACCAAGGTCAAAGAAAGCGAAAAGTTTTTTATACGTTTAGGAACACTGGAATTTCTTTTCTTGTAATCTGCTTATATTTTTTCCCATTTTCCTACTATGTTGTTGGCCAGTTTTTTATCCATTACATATATATTTCAGAGTGATTTAGAGTGATTAGCCCTTTAGAAAGAAGCTCTGGTGGCACAACGGTTAAGCGCTCAGTGGCTAACCAAAATGTTGGCAGTTTGAACCCACCCGACAACTCTGCTTCCATACAGATTAGAGTCTCCTGACAAGTCTGTCCGTTGTCGTACTGTGGTGGCTTTCGTGTTGCTGTGATGTTGGAATCTATGCCACTGGTATTTCAAATACCAGAAGGGTCACCCATGGTGGACAGGTTGCAGCTGAGCTTCCAGACTAAGACAGGCTAGGAAAAAGGACCTGGCAGTCTACTTCTGAAAAAATTAACCAGTGAAAACCTTAAGAATACTGTGATGGTTAAGATTGTGTGTCAACTTGGCTGGGCCATCATTCTCAGTGTTTCGGCAGTTATATAATGTTGTGACCACTTCTCTGTTGAAATCTGATATGTGCTCACCCCCGTGATAGAATCTGCTGTGTGGTACCGGCAGGGGCTGGGCCTGTGGTGGCTCACTGCCCCTTCAGCCTTCTTCGATCCATCCTCTGCCACCTACTTCCTTCCTGCTTGCCTTGCCAAGGCTTTTGGCTTGTTCTGGAGCCAGCAGCTGCCTCTCGTCTGACCTTTGGTTCTTGGGACTTGAGCTAGCAGCTTGCCTGTCAATCCTGGAATACCTCAACCTTCACAGCCTGTGAGCGGGAGCCCTACTCTCTGACTTGCTGATCTTGAGTTCGCCAGCTTCTGTGGCTGCATGAATTGGGAGAGGCCTCTATCCTGATCCACAGACTTGGGACACTCCAACCTCTGCAATCGTGTGAGTTGTTTCCTTGATATAAATTTCTCTATGTATATACTGATACGCTTTACTGGTTTTGCTTCTCTAGAGAACCCAGCCTAAGACCTTTGGTAGGGAGAGTGGTTCTAGAGAAACAAAATTGTAAGGATGAGTTTTCTAAATTGGTTCTGAAGTCTGGTTAGTCTTAAAGATGTTGATGACTCTGCTTCCAGTAGTAAAGACGGCACTGCCAATCCATAGTGTAAGGTGATAATACAAATACTCAAAATATTGCCACCAGTAGATCAGGCATTGGTGAAAAGCTCTGAGTGCACACATGTGTGTTACCTTTCTATAGTTTTGTCAGAATGAGAAGTATAAGGAAGCTGGTTGGTTGGTCCTACTTTCACTAGACAAACTGGTTAAAGAAAAAGATGCATCCAGGGCTTCAGCTTCACTTGAGCTTTGGCTCAAGTGCCATATAAACAACCTCAAAGCTTCCACTTGTGTTTTGAAAGAAAGCCTTATTTCTTGCAGTAACAGAGCTGATATTGTTGAAAACCAAGCCCAGGCTTTTATTATAAGAGTGGCTGAATTACAATACCAGCTCAATTGCAAACCTCAAGAGGTGTCTGAAGTTAAAGTGAGGGCATTTATTGGGAAGAAATGGGATCCTAATACTTGAAATGGGGGCATATAGACAGATAATCAGGAAGCAGGATACACTGAGCCCCTAATTTCTGTTGAATCACTCCTGCCAAGAGAACCACTCATATCTAAACAATGGAATATTGTCTGATACAGTGCCGGAAGGTGAGCCCCTCAGGTTGGAAGGTACTCAAAAAACTGGGGAAGAGTGGCCTCCTCAAAGTAGAGTCAACCTTAATGATGTGGATGGAGTCAAGCTTTCAGACCTTCATTTGCTGATGTGGCATGACTCAAAATGAGAAGAAACAGCTGCAAACATCCATTAATAATAGAAATGTCGATTATATGAAGTATGAATCTAAGAAAATTGGAAATCGTCAAAAATGCAATGGAAGGCATAAAGATCAATATCTTAGGCATTACTGAGCTGAAATGGACTGGTATTGGCCATTTTGGATCAGACAATCATATGGTCTACTATGCCAGGAATGACAAATTGAAGAAGAATGACACTGCATTCATCATCAAAAAGAACATTTTGAGATCTACCCTGAAGTAAAACACTGTCAGTGATAGCATAATATCCATATGCCTGCAAGGAAGACCAGTTAATTATACACCAGCCACTAATGCCAGAGATGGAGAAATTGAAGATTTTTACCAACTTCTACAGTCTGAAATTGCTCAAACATGCAATCAAAATGCATTGATAATTACTGGTGACTGGAATGTGAAAGTTGGAAACCAAGAAGAAAGAACCGTAGTTGGAAAATATGCCCTTGGTGATAGAAACGATGTGTCTCCATTTGAAAGCTAAACTATGAATAAAGAAGACCAAAGAAGAGAGGTGGGACAAAGATGGTGGAGTAGTTGGACATTTCTGGTGATCCCTCTTGCAACAAAGACTCCAAAAAACAACTGAAATGATTATATTTATGACAAGTTAGGAGCCCCAAACAACAAAGGCAAAGTTAGAAAATGGACTGAGCAGCAGGGAGAGGGAGAGACAGTTAAGAAGCAGAGAGGAGTTGCCGGACCCGAATCACCGGGAACCCTTAGGCACTGTTCCCGGAAGCAACTGCAGCAGGCTGGTGGTACCATTCAGCCACAGTTTCCTCAGATAGAAACAGCCAGCTGCACAACACACTCACACCTCCAGAACCAGAGAATAATAGCACTCTCGGCAAAAGCTAAGTACTTGCATATATTTTACTATGCCCCCTGCCCCCGAGCTGGGTTCAGTGGCTGTCAATTTCCATGGGCCTGAGATAGCTCCTGCTGAGCGCTCTAAGCCATTCTCCTGGCCTTGGAGAAGGAATAAATTCACAAACGGGGGAAAAGAAAATCTACCACCTCCACTAACGTGGGGAGATCAGGACAGAAGTGGCTCCTGTCCACACATAAATGGTCCATGGGCTTTGAATGCTCCCCTGCACGGACCTGTGTGGGCCTATTTCAGGAGAATAGGCCCTTGTTGGCAGACTGCAACTGTTTCAGCTGTGTGGTGGAGAGGTGGGTGTTTGATGTTTGACACTGCTTTGCCTATTAACAGAGTCCTCACCTACCCACAGGGGCCTAAGGACTGGTGGCTCCACTCACGTCACCCAGTCACCCACGGCAGGGGTCCAAGGATACTGGTACCTTCCAGTCCTTACAACCAAAACCACTGGGTGCCCATGATCCTTCTGCAAAACTTACCCACCTGGGCACTCTAGGAAACAGGGATGTGCTTTCCTCACAGACACTTTAGGGATGGTTGTCAGCCCCTGTCTTGTTCAGAGTGTGACCACCTGCTGCAACCAGATACTTGTACCTACACCAATCAACCCTGCTCCTCTAAGACTGTAGGACAGAGCCTGCACCACATGACCAACTACCTGGACATTTGAGCTGAAAACTGAATGGGCTTCTAGGCTTGTATACCTGACAACAGCTCTAGCCATCTGGTGACAGGATGGTAGAGCTTCGAAGGTGAAAATAATCAAGCTAGCTCACTCAAGCAACCTATTTGGGCATATCAAAACAAAACAAAGCAAAAAGCTAGAAGACAGTAAGCAAACATGAAATAAACTAATGCAATAACTTATAGATGGCTCAGAGACAACAGTCAATATCAAATCACATAAAGAAGCAGACCATGATCATTTCAATAAGCTCTCAAAACAAAGAATCAGGGGATCTTCTGGATGAAGGTGCCTACCTGGAATTACCAGATACAGAATACAAAACATTAAGATACAGAACTTTTCAAGACATCAGGAACGAGATCAGGAAGAAGATCAGGCAATATGCAGAACAGGCAAAGGAACACACAGATAAAGCTGTTGAAGAAACTAAAAAGGTTATTCAAGAACATAATGAAAAATTTAATAAGCTGCAAGAATCCATAGAGAGACAGCAATCAGAAATCCAGAAGATTAACAATAAAATTACAGAATTAGATAACTCAATAGAAAGTCAGAGGAGCAGAATTGTGGAAGTGGAAGCCAGAATTAGTGAGACTGAAGATAAAACACTAGGCACCAATATATCTGAAGAAAAATCAGATAAAAAAAATTTTAAAAACTGAAGAAACCTTAAGAATCATGTGGGACTATATAAAGAGAAATAACCTACGAGTGATTGGAGTACCAGAACAGGGAGGGATAATAGAAAATACAGAGAGAATTGTTGAAGATTTGTTGGCAGAAAACTTCCAATATTGTGAAAGATGAGAAGATACCTATCCAAGATGCTCATCGAACGCCACATAACGTAGATCTCAAAAGAAAGTCCCCAAAACATTGTATGATCAAACTTGCCAAAACAAAAGATAAAGAGAGAATTTTAAGAGCAGCTAGGGATAAACAAAAAAGTCACTTAAACAAAAAGTCACTTAAAGAAAGAGTCAATAACAATAAGCTCGGACTACTTGGCAGAAACTGTGCAGGCAAGAAGGCAATGGGATGACTTATACAAAGCACAGAACAAAAAAAATTGCCAGCCAAGAATCATATAGCCAGCAAAACTGTCTCTCAAATATAAAGGTGAAATTAGGACACTTCCAGATAAACAAAGTTTAGGGAATTGTAAAAACCAAGCCAAAACTACAAGAAATACTAAAGGGAGTTCTCTGGTTAGAAAATCAATAATATCACATATCAACCCAAAATTAGAACACAGGACAGAGCAACAGATGTCAACCCAGACAGGGAAATCACAAAAATAAATCCAGAGAAAAAAACACTCAAAACAGGGAAATGGTGATGTCATTATGTAAAATAAAACATTAAAACAATAAAGAGGGAATGAGAAATGTAGTCATAGATCTTTCATATGGAGAGGAAGACAAGGCAATATAAAGAAATAAAATTTAGGTTTCAACTCACAAAAAGAAAGGTAAATATTAAGGTAACTAGTTTTTTTTTAGAAAGGAGATTTACTATCCTACTCATCAAAATAAAATACAAGAAAAAAATAAGACTCGGCAGAAACAAAATCAACAACAAATAAAAGGAAAAGACAATATATAAACTACTCAGCACAAAAAAACTAAGTGGGAAAAGAAACTGTCAACAACACGCAAAAAAGGCATCAAAAGCAAAGCACTAAACTCATAGCTATCCATAATTACACTGATTGTAAATGGACTAAATGCACCAATAAAGAGACAGAGAGTGGCAGAATGGATTAAAAAACACAATCCCTCTATATGCTGCCTACAAGAGACACATCTTACACTTAGAGACACAAGAAACTAAAACTCAAAGGATGGAAAAAATATATGAAGCAAACAAAAATCAAAAAAGAGTAGGAGTGGCAATATTAATTTCTGTCAAAATAGACTTTAAAGTTAAATCCACCAGAAAAGATAAGGAAGGACACTACATAAGGATTAAAGGGACAATATACCAAGAAGATATAACCGTATTAAATATTTATGCCCCCAATTACAGGGCTGCAAGATACATAAAACAAACTCTAACAGCACTGAAAAGTGAGATGGACAACACCACACTTATAGTAGGAGACCAACACACCAGTTTTGGTGAAGGACAGAACATCCAGAAAGAAGCTCAATAAAGACACGCAAGATCTAAATGCCACAATCAACCAACTTGACCTCATAGACATACACAGAACACTCCACCCAACAGCAGCCAATTATACTTTCTTTTCTAGTGCACATGGAACATTCTCTAGAATAGACCACATATTAGGTCATAAAGCAAGCCTTAGCAGAATCCAAAACATTGAAATATTACAAAGCATCCTCTCTGTCCATAAGGCCATAAAGGTAAAAATCAATAACAGAAAAAGCAGGGAAAAGAAATCAAACACTTGGAAACTGAATAATACCCTGCTCAAAAAAGACTGGGTTATACAAGACATTAAGAATGGAATAAAGAAATTCATAGACTGCAAAGAGAATGCCCTTTATTGCCACTCTTATTCAACATTGTGCTGGAAGTCCTAGCCAGAGCAATTAGGCTAGATAAAGAAATAAAGGGCATCCAGATTGGTAAGGAAGAAGTAAAAGTATCTTTATTTGCAGATGACATGATCTTACACAAAGAAAACCCTAAGGAATCCTCAAGAAAACTACTGAAACTAAAGAAAAGTTATGCAGAGCATCAGGATACAAGATAAACATAAAAAAATCAGTTGGATTCCTCTAAAAAAAAAAACAATCAAAGAGGAAATCACCAAATCAATACCATTTACAGTAGACCCCAAGAAGATAAAATACTTAGGAATAAATCTTACCAGAGACATAAAAGACCTATACAAAAAAAAAAAAACTACAAGACACTACTGCAAGAAAGCAAAAGAAACCTACCTAAGTGGAAAAACATACCTTGCTCATGGATAGGAAGACTGAACATTGTAGAAATATCTACTCCAGCAAAAATGATCTATAGATGCAATGCAATTCCAATCTGAATTCCAAAGACATTTTTTAATGAGATGGAGAAACAAATCACCAACTTCATATGGAAGGGAAAGAGGCCCTGGATAAGTAAAGCATTACTAAAAAAGAAAAACAAAGAGGAGGCCTCACTCTACCTGATTTTAGAACCTATTATACCACCACGGTAGTCAAACAGCCTGGTAATGGTACAACAACAGATACATAGACCAGTGGAACAGAATTGAGAATCCAGACATAAAACCATCCACATATGAGCAGTTGATACTTGACAAATGCCCAAAGTCAATTAAATGGGGAAAAGACAGTCTCTTTACCAAATGGTGCTGGCATAACTGGATATCCATTTGCAAAAAAATGAAACTAAGCCCATACTTCACACCATGCACAAAAACTAACTGAAAATGGATCAAAGATCTAATATAAAATCTAAAACGATAAAGATCGTGGAAGGGACAACACCAGAAGCCCTAATACATGGCATAAACAGTATGCAAAACAGTACTAATGATGCACAAACACCAGAACAGAAACTAGATAACTGGGAGCTCCTAAAAATCAAACACCTATGCTCATCCAAAGACCACCAAAAGAGTAAAAAGACTACCTACAGACTGGGAAAATGTTTTTAGCTATGACATTTCTGATCAGCGCCTGATCTCTAAAACCTACATGATACTGCAAAAACTCAACTACAAGAAGACAAATAGCCCAGTTAAAAAATGGGCAAAGAATATGAACAGGTATTTCACTAAAAAAGACATTCAGGTAACTAACAGATAAAATTTTTTTTTTTTTTAACAGATACATGAGGAAATCCTCATGATCATTAGCCATTAAAAAAAAGCCATCAGAGAAATGTAAATCAAAACTACAGAGAGGTTCCATCTCACTCCACAAAAAAAAAAAAAAGGCTGGCATTAATCCAAAAAACACAAAAGAATCAATGTTGGAGAGGTTGTGGAAAGACTGGAACACTTTATACTCTGCTGGTGGGAATGTAAAATGGTACAACCACTTTGGAAATTGATTTGGCACTTCCTTTAAAAGCTAGAACAGCAAAGGGTTTTTTTTTTCTTTTTTTTTTAAAGCTAGAACTAGAAGTACCATACAGGAATCCCACTCCTTGGAATATATCCTAGAGAAATAAGAGCCTTTACACAAACAGATATATGCACACCCATGTTCATTGCAGCACTGTTTACAACAGGAAAAAGATGGAAGCAACCAAGGAGCCCATCAACAGATGAATAGATAAAAAATTATGGTAAATGCACGCAATGGAATACTATGCATTGATAAAGAACAATGATGAATCTGTGAAACATTTCATAGCATGGAGGAATCTGAAAGGCATTACGCTGAGTGAAATTAGTCAGTTGCAAAAGGACAAATATTGTATGAGACCACTATTATAAGAACTCGAGAAACAGTTTAAACAGAGAAGAAAATATGCTTTGATGGTTACAAGAGGGGGGAGGGAGGGAAGGTGGGAGAGGGGTATTCACTAATTAGATAGTAGATAAGAACTACTTTAGGTGACGGAAAAGGCAATGCACAATACAGGCGAGGTCAGCACAACTGGACTAAACCAAAAGCAAGGAAGTTTCCTGAATAAACTGAATGCTTTGAAGGCCAGTGTAGCAGGGGCGGGGGTTTGGGAACCATGGTTTCAGGGGACATCTAGGCCAATTGGCATAATAAAATCTATTAAGAATACATTCTGCATTCCACTTTGGAGAGTGGCATCTGGGGTCTTAAACACTAGCAAGCGGCCATCTAAGATGCATCAATTGGTCTCAATCCACCTGGAGCAAAGGAGAATGAAGAACACCAAGGACACAAGGTAATTATGAACCCAAGAAACAGAAAGGGCCACATAAACCAGAGACTACATCAGCCTGAGACCAGAAGAACTAGATGGTGCCCGGGTACAACCTTTGATTTCCCTGACAGGGAACACAGCAGAGAACCCTTGAGGGAGCAGGTGAGCAGTGGGATGTAGACCTCAAATTCTCATAAAAAAAAAAAAAAAAAGACCAGACTTAATGGTCTGACTGAGACTAGAAGGACCCCGGTGGTCAGGGTCCCCAGACCTTCTGTTAGTCCAAGACAGGAACTATTCCCAAGGCCAACTCTTCAGACAGAGATTGGACTGGACTATGGGATGGAAAATGATACTGGTGAGGAGTGAGCTTCTTGGATCAAGTAGACACATGAGACTATGTGGGCAGCTCCTGTCTGTATGGAAGATGAGAGGGCAGGGGGAGTCAGAAGCTGGCCAAATGGACACGAAAATAGAGTGGAAAAAGGGAGTGTGCTATCTCATTAGGGGGAGAGCAACTAGGAGTATATAGCAAAATGTATATAAATTTTTGTATGAGAGGCTGACTTGATTTGTAAACTTTCACTTAAAGCACAATAAAAATTAAAAAAAAAAAAAGACTGAAGAAGAATTGATTAAATTCTTGGCAAAGAATATTGAATATACCATGGACTGCCAGAAGAACAAACAAATTTGTCGTGGAAGATCTACAGCCAGAGCGCTGCTTAGCAAGTATGGCAAGACTTTGTCTCACATACTCTGGACATGTTATGAGGAGGGACCAGTCTCAGAGGAGGACATCATGCTTGGTAAAGGAAAGGGTCAGCAAAAAAGAGGAAGACCCTCAGTGAGATGGATTGACATAGTGACTGCAACAATGGGCTCAAGCACAACAACAATCGTGGGGATAATGCAGGGCCAGTGTTTAGTTCTGTTGTACGTAGGGTTGCTATGAGTCGGAGCCAACTTGACAACACCTAATAACAACAACAAAGATTACAGCCTAGAAAACCCTATGTGGCAGTTCTGCTCTATCTCATGGGATCACTATAAATTGAAATGGCCTTAACGGTCCTTTAAGTTTCAAACGATTTTTGCAGTGTATATTGTCTTTTAACCCTGGTTATGTTGTCTTATTCTGCTGGACTTTTGATTTCTGTTTTAATGTGGTTAAATTCCTCGTTCTTTTTTTTTTTTTTTTTAGAATTTGTGCCATAGTTAGAAAGGTTTTCTCTCTCCAAGGCTTTGGAGGAGTTTCTTTCTCCCAATGTTTTCTTGTAGTACTCCCATGACTTTCTTTTCTACCTTTAATTTTTGAACCATTTGAAATGTATTCTGTCATAATGGTGTGAGGAAAAAGATCCAATTTTTTTCTACACAGTTGGCCTAACACTAAATTTTTAGTAGTCCACTTCTACCGGGTACCAAATTCCTGTATATATTTAGGTCTGACTGTATATATCTGTCTAGTTCTAAATTTTCTATTTTGTTCTGCTAATCTGTCTCTATTCATGTACCATTACCACACTGCTGAGGTTTTATACGTGGTAGGGCTTTTCTCATTTCCGCATCACTAACATTGTTCTTCTTTGTCGGTTTTGTTAGCTGTTCTTTTTATGTTTCCATGTGAACTCTGGAATTCAATTTCCTAGCATCAAAACACAAATTATTTTTATTGGAATTAACTTAATAAACATTGACATCTTTATGATGTTAAATGTTTCTCTCCATTTGTTCAAGGTTTTCTAATAGACTTCTTTTTCATTTCTTATGGGTGTTTTAAAGTTTATTTGTTCGCTGTGTTGTTTTGTTCTGTTTTAATAGGTCTAAAACGCTTGGCTGCTAACCTAAAGGCTGGAAGTTTGAGTCCACTCACAGAGGGTTTAGAAGAAAGGCCTGGAGATCTGCTTCTGAAAAATCAGCCATTGAAAACCCTGTGGGGCAGCATAGTTCTGCTCTGACACACATGGGTCACCATGAGTTGGAATCTACTCGGTGGCAGCTAGTCACATTTCTTCTAAAACATCTTGTAGATATTTAATATTTTGGGTTACCATAAATAGGATATTTTCTTTCATCCTGACTTCTGTTGTTTGTATATGAAAGCTATTAGTTTCTATGTATTAATTTTGTTCCCACTAATTACCAATTTCTCAAATCATCTGTAGTTGTTTTTTTTTTACCTAATTCCCTTGGTAATTCCAGGTAAAAGAATACATTATCTTCAAATAATGTTATTTTTATCCCCTCCTGTTCAAGTGCTTGCTTCGGCTAGTACCTTTCCAATAATGGCAAAATTGATATTATATTAGTGGCCATCCTTAATTTTTCTGGCTTTTAAAAGGAATGCTTCTCTTGTTTACAATTAAGCTTGATTCTGGCTTTTGCACTGAGCCTGATATATTTTATCGCTTTGAGAAAGTATTCATCTCTCCCTATTTTATTGAGTACCTAGATATTCATAACTGCTTTTTTAGCCTATAATTTGCCACCTTCAACACTGTGGCTGATTTAAAACACAGCCACAAATTCTTTGACACTTCTCCCCTAGAGAAGTGGGGTCTATGTCTCTTCTCTTGAATCTAGTTGAGTCTGTGAGTACGTCAACAAATAGAGCTCTGCAGAAGTGACAATGTGTGCCTTCCAAAGTGGGGTCATCAAAGACCATGCAGCTTCCACATTTTTTACTGGGAACACACCGTCTTGGACTGCCAATGTAAGAAGTCATGAAGCCTCCACACTGTGAGAAAGCCCAAGCCATGGGGAGAGATCACACCTAGGGGTTCTGCCAGACAGTTTCAGTTAAACCCAGATTTCAGCAGCCCAGCCCAAGCAGACATGTGAGTAAAGAATCTCTCAGATTTTTCCAGTCCCTGGTCATTTTTGTCTTCCCAGATGAGGCCCCAGACATTGTAGACAGAGACAAGCCATCTCTGTTGTTATGCCCTGTTCAAATTCCCACAGAATCTGAGAATATAATAAAATGGTTTTGATTTTACACCACTAAGTTTAGAGCAGTTTGTTAAGAAGCAAGAGATAACTGGAACAAATATTATAAAGCATCTTCTTTTGTCTTATTTAATGCCTTTTGGCCTGAATTCAACTTTGTCTGATATTTAGATTACAGTCCTTATTTTCTTTTGCTTGAAATTTCCCAGCTACTCTTTTTGTTCGTCCTGTTATTTTCAACTTTTCTGAATCGCTTTGAGTCTCTCTTTTGAACACAGCATAGAGTCAGGTTTTTCATTAGAATCCAATCTGAAAATCATCATTTAGTAGTTGAGTCAAGCTCATTTCTATTTTTTAAAGTGACAGATATGTTTGGTTTCTGTCAGTTCACTTGTATTATTTTATATTATTTGTATTTTCTCTTTTTAAGTTTAGTTTTCCACTACATTGTCAGCTGTGTGTGTGTGTGTGTGTGTGTGTGTGTTCAAGAGAGAGGGAGAGAGAGTTTCTGTGTGTATGGTTATTTTACTTTTTTTAGAAAAGTTTGTATTTTCATTCTGTTGGCCACCATTATAAATATTTCTTTTTATAGTCTTCTATTTTTAAACAATACTTACAAGTTCCTCACTTTTTTTCTTTCTCCTCCCCCACCTCATTGACTCTCTTTCTCTCCTCCACCACCCAGTGGTATGTCAATATTATCCTTCCAGTCTTCATCTTTGTACTGATAAATAAGTTATTTTTATTACTTCATTTGTCAACTTTAAATGAAATTACTTGACTATTGTTGTTGCTGTTAGGTGCCATCGAATTGGTTCCAACTCACATACAATAGAACAAAATGTTGCCTGGTCTTGCATCATCCTCACAGTCGTTGCTATGTTTGAGCCCATTGCTATTACCAATGAGGACTCAGCAAACTTACTCTACCTCCTACCTTCTTTGCCCCTTTCTTTTCTCAATTGTAGTTAGTTGTATCATACCTACATCAGGCATTTAACAGTTGGATTCTGTTCTCTTAGTCTGATTTCCAAAATGGTTTTGTCTCGGCTTTACTTTTTTTAATATATTTCAAGCTCACTGCCAATCCTTAGCCACATTATGTAAGCCATCACTTGATTGGTGAAACTTCTCCCTTGAGTCCGTTATTCATTGAAGGCTTATTGCAAACGTGTTCCTGAGATCTTCCATGCATAGTTTGGGTAGGTGTACTATCTTTGCCCCACACACCTTCTTGCCCTAAGATTCTGGTAGGTATTGCTTCCCTGCCTATTGTGTTCAATGTTGCTGTGAAGAAACATGAAGTCAGCCTGATTTTTTTCCCTTGATAAGTTACTTCATCCTTCTGCTGCCCAAAGAATTCTTCCCTCATTTTTCATGTCTAAAAATTTTGCTAGGATATTTCTTGTGGTTGATGGTCTGGGTCAATTTTCCCTGGCACACACTGTGCCCTTTCAATTTGTAGATACATTTTTTTTTTTTTAATAATCAGAAGTTTTCCTGAATTGTATCTTTAAACTTTCGGGGTTTTTTTTCCCCATTGTTCGTGTTTTTCTTATAGAACTCCAATTAAGTACATCCAGAAACTCCTTTACTTGCCTTTTACATCCATCATTTCCATCACTGTTTTCATGGTGTCTTTTCCCCTCATGTTTCTTCCAATTGTGTATTCATTCTGTTATTATTTGTTTCTCTGTATTTTTTTTATTTCAGCTCATGTTTCATGTTGATGCCTCACCTCTTTGAGTCCCTATATTTCTGCTCTGTGGTCTTCCTTCATCAAGGTGGCTACTTCATTAAGTTTGTTTTTGTTTTAATTCATGACAAATTTTTACAGCGTATTTTCCATTTCCTCTTGTGAGTGTCCATCTACTGGTTACTTTCGCTGGACCTTCCCACATTTTTCATTAATATCAAAGTCTTTTTTTTAACTATTCATTATTAAATGACTTTGATTTTTCCAAACAAGCTTCCTTGACCAGAGGGGGGCCAGTTCATCTTCAGATTCTTCTTTGTTTAGCCCTCCTTCCTGTGTTTCCTTTCCCTGGTTTCCTAATGCTGCTGCAACAGAAATACCACAAGTGGGTGGCTTAAAAGAACAGAAGTTTATTTCTTGACAATTTAGGAGACTAGATATCCAAATTCAGGACCCTGGCTATAAGGAAAGGTTATTTCTCTGTCAGCTCTGGGGAAAGATCCTTCTCTCAGCTTCTGTGGTCCCACTGTTCCTCAGTTCTTTGGTGACCTTCATGAGGCACCTACCTTTCCCCTGTTTGTGCTTGCTTGTCTCTGTGTCTAAATCACTGTGAAGTTGCTAGGTTTAGGACACACCTTGCACTGATATGGCCTCATGACCATAACAAAGAAAACACTATTTCCAAGTAGAATTACATCCACAGGTATAAGAGTCAGGACTCCAACACACATGGGGTGGGGGGGACACACAATTCAATCCATAACACTGTGTTTCTCAGAGCCAAACCAAGGGTGAGCCCTTCTGTACCCATGTGGATCGCCTCAATTCCTGAACAATTTTGTTAACTTCAGCACTCCAAGTAAGTCCTTCACCTACAGGAAGAGTGTTTTTGCTGGCACATTCTGTGATCTGCTTTCCCTGGACCCCTTCACCACCATCTGTGCTGCTGCTTTTTGTTTCCTCCTGTGCTGCTTCTGTGCAATTTCAGCTTCTCTTGGCAGCCCGTACAGGTGTCTCAGAGTCTGTGGTTTATATTTGTCTCCTGTTTTTTCTGAAAATGGCAGAGAATTTTCCTCTTCGATTTTTTTTTTTCTTTTGTATGATTTCTAGGACAAG
Source organism: Elephas maximus indicus (assembly GCF_024166365.1). NCBI lineage: Eukaryota > Metazoa > Chordata > Mammalia > Proboscidea > Elephantidae > Elephas > Elephas maximus. Next base: position 145,700,844 of record NC_064821.1, read on the forward strand.
AAGGAGGAAAATGCTGTCATCCGTAACCTGGTTTGTACCAGAAATCTGACAACATTTTTAGGAAGACACCCTTGAGAAGTTTTATGCTTCCCATTTTATCATGGTAGACTTTGGTTTTGTTACTCTGATTTTAATGCATTCACCTTCTATAAACATAGTTCACTTTCTCCTCACACCATGTGTGTATAAAACTTGTTTAGTCTATCAGGGGCTTTCTTAGCAAGAGTAAACCATCTCATCTGGGAAAGCATAAAAATAATGTAAAGAGAAGGATAAGCCCAGATGCACGAGAATTCTTCCACTCAGTCAGTCCTGAAATGGAAGCAGGATTATTGCAAACCAACTTATGATGCCTTACCAGCTGCTGAATTGGATCCCGCTTTAACTCTGCAAGATGACAGGATGAACTTATTTTCTTTCATGTAATGAAACCAGGATCTTTCATGGTCAGGAAGAGTGCTGAAGCATTGGGTTTCGTTGACTGCAACAGACCTTAATGGTGTGTAACTCGCTGGGGGGAAATTGTGTGGATCGTATTGTCATTTTGCATCTGTTACTCTGATTAGGATCATTGTAATACATTCAAATTCATTAATGGTGGCTACTTTGGATCCCTAAATAATTAATGGAATCATAGGTGTCTCCCTAAGCAACAACCTTATGGCACTGTATATTAGGCAGGGGTGTGAGCTCAGAATAAACAGCTCTGACACAGCTGCATCTGTTCTTCCAGGCACCTCCTCTTACACCAGCTTTTCTGAGCCAAACCTGGAGAAATGGGCAAAGCCAAGAGTAGAGACGAAAGGAAAGAGTAAAGCAGCGTGATAGTTCAAAATCCGGGATGCCAGGCCCCAACTCATCCTAGTGAATCATAACCCCAACATTTTAGTAGACATCCCAATGATTCTTTTGTGCCCTAAAGCCTGAGACACTTTAAATTAGGGACATTGGTGTTCAGCAGTAAAATTCTCGCCTTCCATGTGGGAGACTCGAGTTTGTTTCCCAGTCAGTCCACCTTATACACAGCTACCACTCTTTGGTCAGTGGAGGCTTGCATTTTGCTATGATGCTGAACAGGTTTCAGAAGTGCTTTCAGACTCAGACAGACTAGGAAGAAAGGCCTGGTGATCTTCTGAAATCAGCCAATGAAACACTTCTATGGATTACAACAGTCTGATCCCTAACCAGTTATGGGGATGGCAATATTTAGTTCCATTGTACATTGGGTCGATGTGAGTCAGGGGCTGGTCAACAGCAGCTACCAACAATGACAACTTTCAGAGAAAGAAAATCAACAAGATGCGGAAAATGTTATGTCGTGAATCCTGGTCTACTGGTATGCTGTAATATTGTGTGTGAATTTTTTCTTACCCTAAATGCCTACTATGGTTCCAAGGTTTTAAAAGAAAAAAATTCTCCTACTTCTGCAATATGGAAAATCTCTTCGCCTAACCCACCCCAACTTAGTTGGTTGCTTCTCTCATTTCAATGCATACTCTTAGGATGAGCAAATTCTTACCATGTTATGCAAAATGTTAGTACTCTAAGACTTTTCTAAGAGCGAACTTAAAGGAATAAAAAAGAAAAGCCAATTTTTTAGGCTACAATTAAAAACGCACACACAATTAACCGTGGAAGTGCTTGTTTCCCCATACCCTGAGGACAACCTATCTTGGCAGATTTTTCAATCTATCTGCATTTCATCAAAGTAGAAGACTATACAAATAAATGGCAGTGACATATCCTGGGGCCTTGAAGAGGCCATGAAAAGATCTAAAAAATCCACACAAATTGCAGGCATTAATAAACATAATGCCCTAGTTAGGAACTGTGGAGTTAATGTATATTTGTAAATGTCTCAAGAGCAGATGGGGAGAGAGAGAGAAAGGAAGGGAGAAAGAAAAGTAGAAACTGAAATGGGGGAGGGGACTAGGAGAAAAGACCTAGAAACTCTAACACAATTTACATCCCAGACATCACTCTGCTGAGGGGAAGGAGCACCGCCCAGGCTGCCTGGAGTGGTTTTCTTCCTGGCTGCAGCTCAGATGCCTTCCATGAAGTAGCCATTGATGTGACCAGTAGCTCCTGCCACTACCATCATTAGAAAAATCAATCAGCAGCATATCAAAGTAACAAAAGAGAAAGAGGACTAGTGCACACTCCAGGTGTCTAAGTTACTATTCACACAGCAAAACGTCATGGACACACTAGGATAGTACATGGCAGGCAAGAGACATCACTTGCAAATGAAAATAAGTAAAATGTTACTAATAGCCTCCATTCATAAGCCTAACTATATGTCAAGCACTTATATTTATTAAAGTGTAATCTTCAAAATAGCAAATGTTTTGTTACACATACTTCATGGCAATAAAATAAGATAAAAAAATTAATCTTCCCAGCAACCTTTCCAGATTACATTCATTTTATTGATAAGAAAACTGAAAATGTAATAAGGCTCATCTACTGAGTAGTGGAGCCAGGATATGAACCAAACATATCTAACTCCAAAATTCATGCTTTTAACCACAATCCTAATACAGAAGATTGTGATATTAAATGACCCAAGAAGCATCAAAAGAAGATGGGGGGGCGGAGCCAAGATGGCGGACTAGGCAGACGCTACCTCGTATCCCTCTTACAACAAAGACACGGAAAAACAAGTGAATCGATCACATACATAACAATATACGAACCCTGAACAACAAACACAGACTTAGAGACGGAGAACGAACTAATACGGGGAAGCAGCGATTGTTTCCAGAGCCTGGAGCCAGCGTACCAGTCAGGTACGGCACAAGCACAGAGAGCTGCTCCACCCCCCTGAACTAACCCCGGGAGGGGGACCAGCCGGTTCCATGGGCGGCGTGGGACACAGCCGATAGGAGAAGTCCCCAGGAGGCAGTGACTGGTCTTGGAGCAGAAAGAGCAGCATCTGAGCCGGGATACCATCCCGCAGGGATTTGGACTGGACGCAGGTACGCCATAAACTCGGAGAGTTGCTCCACCCCCCTGAACTAACCCCGGGAAGGGGACCAGCCGGGTCGCGTGGGCGGTGTGGGACGCAGCCGGTAGGAGAAGTCCCCGGGAGGCAGCGACTGGTATTGGAGCGGGGAGAACAGCATCCCAGCCAGGACTCTCAGTCACGGCACAAGCACGGGGAGCTGCTCCACCCATCTGAACTAACCCCGGGAGGGGGCCCACCTGGTTCACGGGGGCGGCACGGCCACGCGGCTGGAGGGACGAGAAGTCCCCGGGAGGCAGCGACAGATTTTGGAGTCGAGAGTGCACCGTCCCAGTAGGGGAGCCTTGACGCTGGGCGTGGGGCTGGAAGCGGAGGATCTGACCGTGACTCCAGCGGGCCAGACCGCCCGGGGGCAATCTCCACACAGCCAGCACACATAGGCGATGCGCCCGCGGGAATCTCAGATATAATAGTCATTCCAAGCAAGACAAGCAACTCTGGCTATATTCTGAGGTGCTAGTCTCCTAGCTCTCTGTTCCCTCCCCCACCCTCCCCAGGCGGCTTCATTAACATCTGAATAGCCTGAGCCAGAGGGAGAACTCTGATAGGGATCTGACTGCATTTTTTTTTAGCGGATTTTCTGGAAAAACTAGTTTCCCAGTGATGGCTCGGAGACAACAATCCATATCAAACCACTTAAAGAAGCAGACCGTGACAGCTTCTCCAACCCCCCAAACAAAAGAATCAAAATCTTTCCCAAATGAAGAGACAATCTTGGAATTATCAGATACAGAATATAAAAAACTAATTTACAGAATGCTTAATGATATCACAAAGGAAATTAGGATAACTGCAGAAAAAGCCAAGGAACACACTGATAAAACTGTTGAAGAACTCAAAAAGATTATTCAAGAACATACTGGAAAAATTAATAAGTTGCAAGAATCCATAGAGAGACAACATGTAGAAATCCAAAAGATTAACAATAAAATAACAGAATTAGACAACGCACTAGGAAGTCAGAGGAGCAGACTCGAGCAATTAGAATGCAGACTGGGACATCTGGAAGACCAGGGAATCAACACCAACATAGCTGAAAAAAAAATCAGATAAAAGAATTAAAAAAAATGAAGAAACCCTAAGAATTATGTGGGACTCTATCAAGAAGGATAACCTGCGGGTGATTGGAGTCCCAGAACAGGGAGGGGGGACAGAAAACACAGAGAAAATAGTTGAAGAACTCCTGACAGAAAACTTCCCTGACTTCATGAAAGACGAAAAGATAGCTATCCAAGATGCTCATCGAACCCCATTTAAGATTGATACAAAAAGAAAAACACCAAGACATATTATCATCAAACTCACCAAAACCAAAGATAAACAGAAAATTTTAAAAGCAGCCAGGGAGAAAAGAAAGGTTTCCTTCAAGGGAGAATCAGTAAGAATATGTTCTGACTACTCAGCAGAAACCATGCAGGCAAGAAGGGAATGGGACGACATATACAGAACACTGAAGGAGAAAAACTGCCAGCCAAGGATCATATATCCAGCCAAACTCTCTCTGAAATATGAAGGCGAAATTAAGATATTTACAGACAAACACAAGTTTAGAGAATTTGCAAAAACCAAACCAAAGCTACAAGAAATACTAAAGGATATAGTTTGGTCAGAGAACCAATAATATTAGATATCAGCACAACACAGGGTCACAAAACAGATCGTCCTGATATCAACTCAAATAGGGAAATCACAAAAACAAACAAATTAAGATTAATTAAAAAAAAATACACATAACAAGGAATCATGGAAGTCAATAGGTAAAAGATCACAATAATCAAAAAGAGGGACTAAATACAGGAGGCATTGAACTGCCATATGGAGAGTGATACAAGGCGATATAGAACAATAGAAGTTAGGTTTTTACTTAGAAAAATAGGGGTAAATAATAAGGTAACCACAAAAAGGTATAATAACTCTATAACTCAAGATAAAAACCAAGAAAAACGTAACGACTCAACTAACATAAAGTCAAGCACTATGAAAATGAGGATCTCACAATTTACTAAGAAAAACGCCTCAGCACAAAAAAGTATGTGGAAAAATGAAATTGTCAACAACACACATAAAAAGGCATCAAAATGACAGCACTAAAAACTTATTTATCTATAATTACCCTGAATGTAAATGGACTAAATGCACCAATAAAGAGACAGAGAGTCACAGACTGGATAAAGAAACACGATCCATCTATATGCTGCCTACAAGAGACACACCTTAGACTTAGAGACACAAACAAACTAAAACTCAAAGGATGGAAAAAAGTATATCAAGCAAACAATAAGCAAAAAAGAAGAGGAGTAGCAATATTAATATCTGACAAAATAGACTTTAGACTTAAATCCACCACAAAGGATAAAGAAGGACACTACATAATGATAAAAGGGACAATTGATCAGGAAGACATAACCATATTAAATATTTACGCACCCAATGACAGGGCTGCAAGATACATAAATCAAATTTTAACAGAATTGAAAAGCGAGATAGATACCTCCACAATTATAGTAGGAGACTTCAACACACCACTTTCGGAGGACAGGACATCCAGTAAGAAGCTCAACAGAGACACGGAAGATCTAATTACAACAATCAACCAACTTGACCTCATTGACTTATACAGAACTCTCCACCCAACTGCTGCAAAATATACTTTTTTTTCTAGCGCACATGGAACATTCTCTAGAATAGACCACATATTAGGTCATAAAACAAACCTTTGCAGAGTCCAAAACATCGAAATATTACAAAGCATCTTCTCAGACCACAAGGCAATAAAACTAGAGATCAATAACAGAAAAACTAGGGAAAAGAAATCAAATACTTGGAAAATGAACAATACCCTCCTGAAAAAACTCTGGGTTATAGAAGACATCAAGGAGGGAATAAGGAAATTCATAGAAAGCAACGAGAATGAAAATACTTCCTATCAAAACCTCTGGGACACAGCAAAAGCAGTGCTCAGAGGCCAATTTATATCAATAAATGCACACATACAAAAAGAAGAAAGAGCCAAAATCAGAGAACTGTCCCTACAACTTGAACAAATAGAAAGTGAGCAACAAAAGAATCCATCAGGCACCAGAAGAAAACAAATAATAAAAATTAGAGCTGAACTAAATGAATTAGAGAACAGAAAAACAATCGAAAGAATTAACAAAGCCAAAAGCTGGTTCTTTGAAAAAATTAACAAAATTGATAAACCATTGGCTAGACTGACTAAAGACATACAGGAAAGGAAACAAATAACCCGAATAAGAAATGAGAAGGACCACATCACAACAGAAGCAAATGAAATTAAAAGAATCATTTCAGATTATTATGAAAAATTGTACTCTAACAAATTTGCAAACCTAGAAGAAATGGATGAATTCCTGGAAAAACACTACCTACCTAAACTAACACATTCAGAAGTAGAACAACTAAATAGACCCATAACAAAAAAAGAGATTGAAACAGTAATCAAAAAACTCCCAACAAAAAAAAGCCCTGGCCCGGACGGCTTCACTGCAGAGTTCTACCAAACTTTCAGAGAAGAATTAACACCACTACTACTAAAGGTATTCCAAAGCATAGAAAATGACGGAATACTACCCAACTCATTCTATGAAGCCACCATCTCCCTGATACCAAAACCAGGTAAAGACATTACAAAAAAAGAAAATTATAGACCTATATCCCTCATGAACATTGATGCAAAAATCCTCAACAAAATTCTAGCCAATAGAATCCAACAACACATCAAAAAAATAATTCACCCTGATCAAGTGGGATTTATACCAGGTATGCAAGGCTGGTTTAATATCAGAAAAACCATTAATGTAATCCATCACATGAATAAAACAAAAGACAAAAACCACATGATCTTATCAATTGATGCAGAAAAGGCATTTGACAAAGTCCAACACCCATTCATGATAAAAACTCTTACCAAAATAGGAATTGAAGGAAAATTCCTCAACATAATAAAGGGCATCTATGCAAAGGCAACAGCCAATATCACTCTAAATGGAGAGAACCTGAAAGCATTTCCCTTGAGAACGGGAACCAGACAAGGATGCCCTTTATCACCGCTCTTATTCAACATCGTGTTGGAAGTCTTAGCCAGGGCAGTTAGGCTAGACAAAGAAATAAAAGGTATCCGGATTGGCAAGGAAGAAGTAAAGTTATCAATATTTGCAGATGACATGATTATATACACAGAAAACCCTAAGGAATCCTCCAGAAAACTACTGAAACTAATAGAAGAGTTTGGCAGAGTCTCAGGTTATAAAATAAACATACAAAAATCACTTGGATTCCTCTACATCAACAAAAAGAACACCGAAGAGGAAATAACCAAATCAATACCATTCACAGTAGCCCCCAAGAAGATAAGATACTTAGGAATAAATCTTACCAAGGATGTAAAAGACCTATACAAAGAAAACTACAAAGCTCTACTACAAGAAATTCAAAAGGACATACTTAAGTGGAAAAACATACCTTGCTCATGGATAGGAAGACTTAACATAGTAAAAATGTCTATTCTACCAAAAGCCATCTATACATTTAACGCACTTCCGATCCAAATTCCAATGTCATATTTTAAGGGGATAGAGAAACAAATCACCAATCTCATATGGAAGGGAAAGAAGCCCCGGATAAGCAAAGCACTACTGAAAAAGAAGAAGAAAGTGGGAGGCCTCACCTTACCTGACTTCAGAACCTATTATACAGCCACAGTAGTCAAAACAGCCTGGTATTGGTACAACAACAGACACATAGACCAATGGAACAGAATTGAGAACCCAGACATAGATCCATCCACGTATGAGCAGCTGATATTTGACAAAGGACCAGTGTCAATTAACTGGGGAAAAGATAGCCTTTTTAACAAATGGTGCTGGCATAACTGGATATCCATTTGCAAAAAAATGAAACAGGACCCATACCTCACACCATGCACAAAAACTAACTCCAAGTGGATCAAAGACCGAAACATAAACACTAAAACGATAAAGATCATGGAAGAAAAAATTGGGACTACCCTAGGAGCCCTAATACAAGGTATAAACAGAATACAAAACATTACCAAAAATGATGAAGAGAAACCAGATAACTGGGAGCTCCTAAAAATCAAACACCTATGCTCATCTAAAGACTTCACCAAAAGAGTAAAAAGACCACCTACAGATTGGGAAAGAATTTTCAGCTCTGACATCTCCGACCAGCGCCTGATCTCTAAAATCTACGTGATTCTGTCAAAACTCAACCACAAAAAGACAAACAACCCAATCAAGAAGTGGGCAAAGGATATGAACACACATTTCACTAAAGAAGATATTCAGGCAGCCAACAGATACATGAGAAAATGCTCTCGATCATTAGCCATTAGAGAAATGCAAATTAAAACTACGATGAGATTCCATCTCACACCAGCAAGGCTGACATTAATCCAAAAAACACAAAATAATAAATGTTGGAGAGGCTGCGGAGAGATTGGAACTCTCATACACTGCTGGTGGGAATGTAAAATGGTACAACCACTTTGGAAATCTATCTGGCGTTATCTTAAACAGTTAGAAATAGAATTACCATACAACCCAGAAATCCCACTCCTCGGAATATACCCTAGAGATACAAGAGCCTTCATACAAACAGATATATGCACACCCATGTTTATTGCAGCTCTGTTTACAATAGCAAAAAGTTGGAAGCAACCAAGGTGTCCATCAACAGATGAATGGGTAAATAAATTGTGGTATATTCACACAATGGAATACTACGCATCGATAAGGAACAGTGACGAATCTCTGAAACATTTCATAACATGGAGGAACCTGGAAGGCATTATGCTGAGCGAAATTAGTCAGAGGCAAAAGGACAAATATTGTATAAGACCACTATTATAAGATCTTGAGAAATAGTAAACCTGAGAAGAACACATACTTTTGTGGTTACGAGGCGGGGAGGGAGGGAGGGTGGGAGAGGGTTTTTTATTGATTAATCAGTAGATAAGAACTGCTTTAGGTGAAGGGGAAGACAATACTCAATACATGGAAGGTCAGCTCAATTGGACTGGACCAAAAGCAAAGAAGTTTCCGGGATAAAATGAATGCTTCAAAGGTCAGCGGAGCAAGCGTGGGGGTCTGGGGAACATGGTTTGCGGGGACTTCTAAGTCAATTGGCAAAATAATTCTATTGTGAAAACATTCTGCATCCCACTTTGAAATGTGGTGTCTGGGGTCTTAAATGCTAACAAGCGGCCATCTAAGATGCAGCAATTGGTCTCAACCCACCTGGAGCAAAGGAAAATGAAGAACACCAAACCCACACGGCAACTAAGAGCCCAAGAGACAGAAAGGGCCACATGAACCAGAGACCTACATCATCCTGAGACCAGAAGAACTAGTTGGTGCCCGGCCACAATCGATGACTGCCCTGACAGGGAGCACAGCAGAGGACCCCTGAGGGAGCAGGAGATCAGTGGGATGCAGACCCCAAATTCTCATAAAAAGACCAAACTTAATGGTCTGACTGAGACTTGAGGAATCCCGGTGGCCATGCTCCCCAGACCTTCTGTTGACACAGGACAGGAACCATCCCCGAAGACAACTCATCAGAAATGAAAGGGACTGGTCAGCGGGTGGGAGAGAGATGCTGATGAAGAGTGAGCTAATTATATCAGGTGGACACTTGAGATTGTGTTGGCAACTCTTGTCTGGAGGGGGGATGGGAGGATAGAGAGAGAGGGAAGCCGGCAAAATTGTCAAGAAAGGAGAGACTGAAAGGGCTGACTCAAGACGGGGAGAGTAAGTGGGAGTAGGGAGTGAGATGTATGTAAACTTATATGTGACAGACTGATTGGATTTGTAAACGTTCACTTGAAGCTTAATAAAAGTTATTAAAAAAAAAAAAAAAAGAAGATGGAAGTAACACATAGAGTCACTATGCCAAAAAGAATTGGTTAACATTCAACCATTTGGGGAGGTAGCATATGATCAGGAACGGATGGTACTGAAGGAAGAAGTCCAAGCTACACAGAAAGAATTGGCAAAAAACAAGACTCCAAGAATTGGTAGAATACCAGTTGAGATGTTTCAACAAATAGAAGCAGCACTGGAAGTACTCACTCATCTATGGCAAGAAATTTGGAAGACAGCTACCTGGCCAACTGACTGGAAGAGATCCATATTTATGACTACTCCCAAGAAAGGTGATCCAACCAAATGCATAAATTATCAAACAATATCATTAATATCACACACAAGTAAAATTTTGCTGGAGATCATTCAAAAGCTGTATATTGACAGGGAACTGCCAGTGTTCAAGCCAGATTCAGAAGAGGATGTGGAACCAGGGATATCACTGTTGATGTCAGATGGATCCTGGCTGAAAACAGAGAATACCAGAAAAATATTTACCTGTGTTTCATTGATTATGCAAAGGAATTTGACTGCGTGAATCATAACAAATTATGGATAATATTGCCAAGAATGGGAATTCCAGAACAATTAATTGTGATCGTGGGGAACCTGTACATAGATCAAGAGGCAGTCATTCAAATAGAACAAGGGGATACTGTGTGGTTTAAAGTCAGGAAAGGTGTGCATCAGGGTTGTATCCTTTCACCATACCTATTTAATCTGTATGCTGAGCAAATAACCCGAGAAGCTGTACTCTATGAAGAATGCAGCATCATGATTGAAAGAAGACTTATTAACAACCTGCATTATGCAGATGCCACAACTTTGCTTGCTGAAAGTGAAGAGAACTTGAAGCACTTACTGATGAAGATCCAAGACCACAGCCTTCAATATGGATTACTTCTTAATGTGAACAAAAATCTTCTCAACTGGACCAATAAGCAATATTGTGATAAATGGAGAAAAGATTGACATTGTCAAGGATTTCATTTTACTTGGATCCACAATCAACACCCATGGAAGCAGCAGTCAAGAAAGCAAAAGACGCATTGCATTGGGCAAATCTGCTGCAAAAGACATCTTTAAAAGTGTTGAAAAGCAAAGATGTCTAAGATTAAGGTGCACCTGACCCAAGTCATGGTATTTTCAGTTGCCTTATATGTGCGAGAAAGCTGTATGATGAATAAGGAAGACCAAAGGGCAATCGACACCTTTGAATTGTGGTGTTGGAGAAAAATATTGAATATACCATGGACTGCCAAAACAATGAAGAAATCTGTCTTGAAAGTACAACGAGAATGCTCCTTAGAACCAAAGATGGCAAAACTACGTCTCACATACCTTGGACATGTTATTAGGAGGGACTAGTCCCTGGAGAAGGACATCAAGCTTGGTAAAGTGGAGGGTCATCAAAAAAGCGGAAGACCTTCAATGAGATGGATTGACACAGTGGCTGCAACGATGGGCTCAAACATAGCAACGATCGTGAGGATGACACAGGACTGTGCAGTGTTTCATTTTGCTGTACATGGGGTCTCTATGAATCATAGCAGACTCAATGGCATCTAACAACAATAATAGTACAGAAGATGCTATATTCCTTCACTGGCATAGGGCTGAAAGCTACCCCTCTGGTAAGATACACAGGAGAAAAGAGTCTGCATCTCTGAGTCTCATCAGTTTGGCTCGGTGAGAGACTTTCAGAGATCTAAGGCAACTAAACTGATTTTGGATATGGTATAACACAATTTCTTAAAATGTTGTCTTGACACAATTTGGAGGCCCTAGCTGGAGGCTAGTCCATTCCCCTTCTTGAGCACTGATTAAGTTCACTCTACAATCACTCCCCTTATTGGGTTCTCACACCCCTGGACCACTATAAAAAAAAAACACTATGCACCCGTCCTAATCACCCTGGAGCCAGGAAGCAACGACTAGGGTTGGCCCCTATGCCCCCTTAGCCCACAGAATTACTCAAAATGCCCAGTCCCCAGGAAGTCCATACAACCTATCTAACCCCACCGTGCTTGCTATACATAAGGCCACTCCTACAATTCCACCTGGTTGTTACTTGTCCCCAGGTGCAACCCCCTGTGTGGCCCTGCCTCTTGGTGTGCTATGCCTCCCTGTCTCTGGGACCTGTGAGTACAGTAAACCTAGTTACCTTTAATGGCCTCCTTGCCTCCTCTTTCCCCTGCTGCACCTGATTTACCATCATATGAATTTGTTACCTCACATGAGCAGCACAGCTGACCTTCTGGATGAGGGCTGAGACCAGAGGTGAAAAATCCCTGGTTCAGTTGAGGCCATAAATTGTTGTTGTTGTTAGCTGCCGTCAAGTCAGTTCTCGACTCATGACAACCCCTTGTGCAATGAAACCAAATGCTGCTCAGTCCTGCGACATCCCCATGAACAGTTTCAGATCAGACCTTTGAGATCCTTAGGGTTTTCACTGACTAATTTTTGGAAGTAAACCACCAGGTCTTTCTTCCTAGTCCATCTTAGTCTAGAAGCTCCACTGAAACATGTTCAGACCATATGTTGCATGTAGACAATAAATATTCATTAGTTACATGATTTAATTGTATCTCCATCACTTCTGTATGTTTTTAATGTTAAACAAAATATAAGCAGCCTTGGTGATGAAATGGTTAAGTGTTCAGCTGCTAATTGAAAGGTCGGAGGTTTGAACCCACCTAGTGGCTCTGTGAGAGAAAGACCTGACTATCTGCTTCCGTAAAGATTACAGCCAAGAAAACCCTATGGGTCAGTTCTACTCTTTCGCAGGGGGTTGCCATGAGTCTGAATCTACTCGATTGTACCCAAAAACAACAAACATATATTGCCTGGCACATAGTAAGTGTCCAATAAATCCATGATGAACAAGTAAATAAATACAAGAACTGATAAATGAATGAACCCATTTATAAAGAAATAAGCATCCCCAAACTTACCTGTAGGAAAAATCACTGCATTCAGATCAATACACCAACCTTGCCATTATCAACCCTTTTTGCCAGACCTAGGTCCCACACTTAAGCACAAGTAAAGGGGGTATAGTTATTGCCATGGCTGCTTGTAGAACAATGTGCTGAGAGCAGCGATAACTGTAGCCCAGGCCATGGGCATTCCCAGGCAATGACTCAGATACCATTTTGTCTATGGCCATTAGTCTTTGGCATTTCCTTGCACTGCCCTTTCACTGCCAGAATCAATCTGGACTTTTAATCATTTGCTCTTTGACCTGAAGCATATGGATTTACAGCATACTTTGCAGGGCTATGGAATCTCTGTCTTGGATTTTCCATAGTTTAAGATCAGTTTTACCTAATCAGAGCTAATTAGAGATCAACAAAATCTTCCAATCTCTATATCCTCAAAGTAAACCAAACCTATTGCTGTGGAGTCAATTCTGACTCATAGTGGCCCTGTAGGACAGAGTAGAACTGTCCCCAGAGGATTTCCAAGGCTATAAATCTATACGGAGGCAGACTGTCACATCTTTCTCCCACAGAGCAGCTGGTGAGTTCAAATTGCTAACCTTACCATTAGCAGCCCAGCACTTAACAACTGTGCCACCAGGGCTCTTCAATCTCTATATAAAATAAATAAATAAACCAAACCCACTGCACCCAAGTCAAGTCAATTCTGACTCATAGCGACCTCATATAGCACCTCTGAAACTATTTGAAACCTACACAATTTTTACTGCCTCCTTTACTGTGAGACCAGAAGAACTGGATGGTGTCCGGCTGCCATTATTGAAATTTTGATGAAAGATTCTATAGAAGACTCTTGATCAAAAGGAAGAAAATGCAGAATAGAACTTCAAAGTCTCATGGACCCCAGAGTTCCTAGAGCCATAAATGTTGGATGAACCCCTGAAACTATTGCCCTGAGATAATCTTTAAACCTTAAGACAAAAATATTCCCTGAAGTCTTCTTAAAACCTAACGATAAAAAAGATAGTTTAGCTTAATTAGTAAAAAATGTCTGCCCTGAGCATTATGCTCTTTTAATTTAAGAACTATCTATATGGACTGGATGGTGCCGGGCTATGGCTGCCCTGGCAGGGAGCACAGCAGAGAACCCCTCAGGGAGCAGGAGAGCAGTGGGATGTAGACCCCAAGTTCTCACGAAAGGACCAGACTTGGTGGTCTGACTGAGACTGGAGGGACCCCAGTGGTCATGGCCCTCAGATCCTCTGTTGGCCCAGGACAGGGGCCATTCCCGAAGCCAGCTCTTCAGACATGGATTGGACTGGACAATGGGTTGGAGAGGGATGCTGGTGAGGAGTGAGCTTCTTGGATCAGGTGGACAGTTGAGACTGTGTTGGCATCTCCTGCCTGGAGGGGAGATGAGAGGGTAGAGGGGTTAGAAGCTGGCAACACGAAAAGAGAGAGTAGAGGGAGAGAGCAGACTGTCTCATTAGGGGGAGAGTAATTGGGAGTATGTAGCGAAGTGTATGTGGGTTTTTGTGTGGGAGACTGACGATTTGTGGACTTTCACTTAAAGCACAGTAAAAATTATTTAAAAAAACCTATCTATATGGGATCAAATTGACCATAGCAACTCAAAAGATTAGATAGGAACTTTAGAGGGTAGTGAATTTATACTAATGGAGATGGAACAACTCAGAAAAGAGGGTGAGAATGGTCACACAACTCAGAGAATGTAATCAATGCCACTAAATGGTACATGCAGAAACTGTTAAATTGGTGTGTATTTTGCTCCGTACATCTCAACAACAACAAAATAAATAAAATTACATTAAAAAACCTACACAATTTTCAACTGAGTTGGAGTTCATTTCATAAGTGAGTATAGGAAAGACCCGTGTTTACCAAATGGATTCTTTCATTGTGCCTTAATGATGGAAAGCAAAGGACGAGAAGTTAGATCTCCTAAGTTCCAAACATGTTTTTCCCACTACTGACTGAACAAATCACTGAGCCACTGTATGTCTCAGTTTGCCCAACTAAAAAGTGAAGTGTTGAACTCTCTGTAGTTCCGTAAACACACATGTGCCTTATTATTATATAGTGAAACGTGTGAGAGCTGGAACTCAACAGGACTGCCTTGTTTTTCTGGGTCTCACAAGTTTTCCACCTTTGACAGGGTGCAGTCTTACCACGTTTCTATCTCTCCTCTTAATGAAAAATATTTGAGTTTTCCTTCTCTGGCAGGTTGCTGCCTTACACAGGTTCTGGCTTTCACAGGTTTTCTGTAGTTCATCTTATTCCGTAAGTTTGCCTTGTTCATCAACAAGCTTGTGAATTACTTGCGGCTTTGTCCTAAACTTTCTTCTGTCGTCTCGTCCATGACTCCTAGAGCACCATCAAACATACAGTAAACTGATTGGCCTTCAACCTGACTGAAATAAATCAAGGTTCCCCGTGATTCCCCACCAAGAATGTGAAAAACCTTCACAATTTTTATGTAAAGAACAGTCTTCAGTAAACAGAACGATATGCTGCATTAATTTTGGTTTTTCTTCCCTGTTTTATTTCTCAGATATTTGTGATCACTTAAGTGTGTGTGAGCGTGTGTGTATGTAGATATATATACATATATATATATATATAAAACAATCTAGGCTTCTTACACTCTTGATTGGTTAACAATTCTAATTACCCCAAGTGAAATTTCCATCGAAAATGGAAAACACTTGATTTCTGTTTGCACTGAGTGTTTTAAAATGCATGACAATTAACAAATGAGCCACATGCCATCCCTTCCTGTAACTAATGCACTGCAAGCCAGGTTCATCAATTACAGCGAGGATGCGCTATCCATATTACCAAACCTCCAGGTTTCTTAGACTTCCATTTCTCTTTTTCTTTTGCTCTCTCATTCTCTTTCTAGGTGTTCTATTCATAAATTGTTGCCAGCAAATTACAGCAAAGGTGTCTCCATTCTCTATCGCCACTTTGCAATCTATACTTAACTACAGCATAACGGCAATAGAAGCCATCACTAACAGAGCCAACCCCAGTCTTCTATATCTGCAACTACAGCTTGGGAAGAATCTTGTAGCAGGGTGTTCCATGCTAGATTTAATGTGAATGTTGTAGTCTGAAGTGAAAATTATTTGTACAGCTGGAATATAACATTTGCATAAATTACAATTAACAGGGAAAATATAATCACAAATTTTCAACTTAATTTGAATGGTTTTTAAAATGCTCATTTGGCATAAGCAACAGCTTGCAGCCAAACAGAAGACACTCTCAGAGTTGCATCTCTTTGTCTGGGTAGCCATAGTGAGCTCATTTTGAAGGGCTCTGTTTAAGCCCTGAATCCCAACAGTATCCAGCATTGAGAACCGAAGGTACCAGGCAGTGTTTGTTTTGAAAATAGGATTACAACATACACAGTGATTCATAAATATTTGCATCTTTTAATTGTTTCTAAAAATGAAGTGGCAACACACAGGAGCATTCTTTCTCCCGCAGAGTGAACGAGCCCTGGGATTTTAAAGAGTCTCATTCCTTCTCAGTTCTCAGATCTGAGCTCTTTGGTCACATCTCCTGTACGATGTTTTCCTCATATCAGAATGTCTTTAATGGCTCCAGTTTCTGATTTGCCCCCTTTCCTCCTTAATTACATGCCTTTTTCTTAACAGCTACTTCACACTGAAGGCATGTCATTCTTCCCCGAAACGGGTTCAGCTAGGTGTCCAAGGACTGAGTCCATTCATTTGTTTGTTTTTGCATTTTCTTTTCTAAGAAGCAGAGGAATCTTTTTATTATTCTCAGACATGAGAATCAAAATTTTCATAAAATACTTTGCACAAGCACATTTACATGAAGCACTGCTTCCCGAAAAGGCATGAGAACTGAGATTATTATGTAACATGCATTGTGTCACTTCAATGAGTTTTTAAAAAGGGAGGAAAAGGAGAAAATTGTTCCATTCAATCTTTCCTTGAAAAAAAGATGCTTCAAAAAGACATAGAAACTAAAAAAATATTATTACTCTGAATTACACTTAACTGTGCCTTTCTGTTTTTCTAATCCTTCTTTTCACAGGTATCTTCCAAAAATGAGATGCCATAAGATGCTCTTTTAAAAAATGAATCATGAAAGCAGGTCTTTTGTTCTATTTGCCTTGGAATCTGAAACAGAAATTCTGTGGCAGGCAGAAAAACATGAAGTAATCATATAACCTTGCTTTATTGTTTTCCTGAGCGATTGCTAAGGTGCTCAGTCAGATGAAAGTATTATTAAGTAGCACAATTTTTTTTAATCATAGCACCACTGTTTATTAAGAAATAACAAATACTGGACAATGAAAAGACCACACCACCTTCAATCAATGCACAGCTACTTAGAATGACTTGCTAAAACTACCTACATCATGCTCTTTTGTAAAACAGACCTACGATAATCTCATCATTCAAAACTGGGACATAAATGTAATAAATACATATAAAATCAATTTATACTGAAAAATTTTCAGGATTTTAATCAATTTTATCCTGGGGCTTTTAGGCTCCTGACTACCTTTCTGGCCCACCAGCTTTTCCATGTCTTTCCTCTTTGATGCAGAGGGGATAATTGTATCAGACCCTAAATTTGTATTCAGAGTCATAAGCTAGAAGCAGGTCATTTCCTAGAATGGTATTTCCTAAACAATGGAATATTTACCACTGGTGAGATCATTTTAGTTGCCATAAATACAAAGAATTTAATTATCTATTTTAAAAAATATATATATATAATGACCACATCACACTTGTGATTTTGCCAATTTTATTACTTAGAATAAGGACCCCTGGTGGTGCAAATGGTTAAGAGCTCAGCCACTAACTGATAGGTTGGCAGTTCAAACCCCCTCAGCAGCTCAGGAGAGAGATCTGGTGGTCTGCCTCCAAGGAAACTCTATGGGGACAGTTCTCTGTCACATGGTGTTGCTGTGAATCCAAATTGACTTGACAGCACCTAACAGCAACACGACTTAGAATAAAGCTAACTAAGTTTCATTTCAAATATATTTAAAGAGAAATATTGAGAAAATAATAGCATGGATGGTATGCAGACATAGCAAAAATAATCAAAAAGGTATGTAAATCATGAAAGTTTAGAAAACAGTGTTCTAGAGAATACCCATTTCATCTCCACCAGGGGATAAGTTCTTTAAAAAAAAAAAAAAAAAAAGTACTTCACCATATGCACACCTATGTTCATTCCAACATAATTCACAGTAGCAAAAAGATGGATACAACCTAAGTGGCCATCAACAGATGAATGGATAAAAAAACTGTGGTACATACATACAACGGAATACTAGGTAACTAAAGGAATAATGAGGTGTCCACAAAACACAACATGGATGAATCCGGAGGACATTATACTAAGTGAAATAAGTCAATCGCAAAAAGACAAATATTGTATGGCCCAACGATTATGAAAAGTCAAGAATAGATATATACACAGAAAGCAAAGTTCTTTGATAGTTACCAGGTACGGGAGGCAAAAGGAGGGGAAATCACCTTCTAGACGGGAGACACTTGTTCCCTTTAGTGATAGGGAAGGCAATCCCAAATATGAGTGAATCAGCACAACTTGATCAAGGTAAATAAAGACACAAAGAAGTACACAAGAAAAAGTAACACTTTCAATAAATCCTATAACATATACACTTTTGCAACAACAGTAAAAACAACCAAAAAATATGGTGTGGTTATGCAATAGATGTGGATGTATATACACGTATAGGAAGGCATATGGGGGTAAATGCACAATGCAAACATAGGTATATCTGTAGGCATGTTTGTCTGGGCTGCATATATATCCAAATACATAACAAACCACATAGGGGGGCACTATTATGGAGACTTCCTAGACATATCCAAACAACTCATGGGATAGGTTTACTGGGTTTGAAGGCCTAGGACCATAGTCTTGTGGGACAATTCAGTCAATTGGCATAACATAGTTTATAATGTTCTACATCCTGGTATGGTGAGCAGCATATGTGGTCTTAAAAGCTTGCAAGTGGCCATCTAAGATACAACTATTGATCTCTACTAGTATGAAACAAAAGACAAAGAAGGAAATCAAAGCCTCAAAGAAGAAATTATGGTCCATGAGACTAACAGCCCATACGAATCACAGCTTCTTCTAACGTGAGACCAGAAGAACTAGATGGTGCCAGGCTACCACTACCGACTGTTCTGATCAGGGACACAATAGAAGGTCTCAGATAGAATGGGAGAAAAATGAAGAACAAAACTCAAATTCACAAAAATGTCCATACCTACTAGGCCGACAGAGATACAAGGAACCCCTGAGACTATCACCCAAAGATAACCTTTGAATTTGGGTTTGAAGCTCTTTCTGCAGGTCAACTTTCAGCCAGATAATAGATTGGCTTATAATATGGACACTACCACCCATGAGTAATGGCTCCCTTAAGTAATTAACTATTTGACACCAAACAGTCAACATTAACCCAAAAGCAAAGATAAGAAGGCAAAGTAGGGAAGGGAAGTAAGATCAATGGAAACAGAACAAGTAGAATGGAAATAATAAGAATGCTGATGCTTTGTTAAAATTATAACCAATGGCACATGTCTTAGTTATCCAGTGCTGCTGTAATAGAAATATCACAAGGCGATAGCTTTAACAAACAGAAATTCATTCTCCTACAGTCTAGGAGGCTAGAAGTCTGAATCCAGGATGCAGCTCCAGGGGAAGGCTTTCTTTCTTAGTCAGCTCTGGGGGAAGGTCCTTGTCATCAATCTTCCTCTGGTATAAGAGCTTCTCAGTGCAGGGACCCTGAGTACAAAGGACACTCGTGCTCCTGGCTCTTCTTGCTTGGTTGTAATGAGATTCCCTTGTCTCTCTGTTCACTTCTCTCTTTTATCTCTCTATTCACTTCTCTCTTTTATCTCTCTATTCACTTCTCTCTTTTATCTCTCAAAAGAGATTGACTCAAGATACAACCTAATCTTGTAGATTGAGTCTTGCCTCATTAACATAACTGCTTCTAATCCCACCTCATTAGCATCATAGAGGTAGGATTTACAACACACAGGAAATTCACATCAGATGACAAAATGGTGGACAATCACACAATACTGAGAATCTTGGCCTGACCAAGTTGACACACATTTTTGGGGGACACAATTCAGTCCACAACAGCACAGAACAAGTTGTACAAAAATTGTTAAGGGGGAACCTAATCTGCTGCATAAACTTTTACCTAAAACACAATAAAATACTGTTTTTTAAAAAAGTACTTCACAAAAATGATCTTTGGAAGAAAATTAAAACCCTAATGAAAGGCAAAATATTTTTACTTTTCTTCTTGATTCAAGGCAATCATTTCTTAAAAAGACAAAAAGCAGTATAGCACAGGGACTTTCCTTATCCGCAGAGCAGATTCAGAGCTGGACCTCTTAGAAAGAGAGGTAAAGATGCAGAAATTGTTCCAGAAGGAACTTCCCATTAAACCAAGATAGGAAGGGGTAAAGGAGAGCCTCAAGCAAGTTGTTTGGCTCAACAGGTCACATCATGGCAGGATGGAGTGGTGCTGATCACAGGGTAAGGGCAGACCACAAATGACGGGGTGGTGGTGGAGGCAAACAAGGGTGTACCTGTTGGCCAGCCAGGCTTCTCTCCCCATGTTCCATGCCACTCCTTCATATCTCATGCTCACCCTCCTCTTTCCATTACTTTCTTTCCCTCCCTTTCTTTCCTCTTCTCTCTTACGCCAACTGAACTATCTGAACATCTGAACAGAATGTTGTTGTTAGGTGCCATTAAGTCGATTTAGACTCGTAGTGATGCCATGTGAGAGTGGAACTACCCCATCAGGTTTTCTAGGTTGTAATCTTTATGGGAGCAGTTCAACAGGTCTTTCTCTCGAAGAATGACTGGGTGGGTTCAGACCACCAACTTTCAGTCAGCAGCTGAGCACTTAACCATTGTACCACCAAAAACCAATCCAAACCAAACCCATTGCCCTTAAGTCAATTCTGACTCATAGTGACCTTTTAGGACAGATTAGAACTGCCCCATAAGGTTTCCAAGGCTGTAAATCTTCATGAAAGTTGACTGCCACATCTTTCTCCCACACAGTAGCTAGAGGATTCAAACCACTGACCTTTTGGTTAGCAAACAAACAGTAACCACTGTGCCAACAGGGTTCCTTAAAATAGAGATCTATTTTTTCATTATTAAATTTCTTCTATAAAGTTTTGTGTTTTCTGTTCTGAGTTTTAAATGTGGGTCATGTTAATATTTTATATCTCTGATCCACCAAAAAGGTTAGAATTAGGCTAGAAATAGTAATAAATTGTTTTCACATACATGTGGTCCTACAATAGGTATTGGAGCCCCTGGGTGGCACAAAAGGTTACGTGCTTGGCTACTAACTGAGAGGTGTCTCAGGAGAAAGACCTGGTGATCTACTTCCTAAAGGTCACAACCATTGAAAACCCTATGTGCAATTCTACTCTGAAACACATGGGGTCAGCACAAGTCAGAGTCAACTCAACAGCAACTGATAGGATAGATATTGTGTATCTATCCCCCTCCTGCCATTGAAAATAGAGCAAAAATTAGTGCTGAAATAAAGGATCCTGTGGTCTCCTCTTGGTGGGAGAGTAATACATGTCATACATTTACTGTTGTTAGCTGATGTGGAGTCAGCCCTGACTTAAGATGACCCCATGAACAACAGCACAAAACACTGCCCTACACCATCCCCATTATCGGTTGCAAATTGGACCATTAGAATTCAAAGGGTTTTCATTGGGGGATTTTCAGAAATAGATCATCAGGCATTTCTTCCTAGTCTGTCTTAGTCTGGAAACTCTGCTGAAACCTGTTCAGCATCATAGCAACATGCAAACCTCCACTGACAGATGGGTGGTGGCTCTACATGAGGTACACTGGCTGGGAATGAAACTCAAGTCTCCCACATAGAAGGCAAGAATTCTACCACTGAACACCACTGTCCCCGTCATACATTACAAAAGTAATTATGGGAGTGGATGAAGCAAAAGAAAACCCACAAGAGGGACTGAGAACCGCTGTATTTTGGTGTTCTTTGCACTATCTTGAATACTTTATGTCATTTTCAATGGTATTGAAGGGAAGTCTAGAGTAATCCACCATTAAGAGAAAATAGATGGTTCTTAAAATGTCTCTATAATTCTTTTTTACATAAGCTATGCCTCCTACCCTCTACGTATCTGTTGGTTTCTCATACTGTGGGGGCTTGCATGTTGCTGTGATGCGGGAAGCTATGCCACCGGTATTCAAATACAAGCAGGGTCACGCATGGAAGACAGGTTTCAGCTGAGCTTCCAGACTAAGACCGACTAGGAAGAAGAACCCAGCAGTCTACTTCTGAAAAGATATAGCCAGTGAAAACCTTATAAATAGCAACAGAACATTGTCTGTTATTGTGCTGGAAGATGAGCCCCTCAGATTGGAAGGCACTCAAAATACGACTGGGGAAGAGCCGCCTCCTCAAAGTAGAGTTGTCCTTAATGATATGAATGGAGTCGAGCTTTCATTTGCTGATGTGGCACGACTCAAAATGAGAAAAAATAGTTGCAAACATCCATTAATAATGGGAACATGGAATGTGAAAAGTATGAATCTAGGAAAATTGGAAGTTGTCAAAAATAAAATGGGACGCATAAACATTGATATCCTAGGCATTAATGAGCTGAAATAGAGTGGTACTGGCCATTTTGAATCAGACAATCATATGGTCCACTCTGTTCGGAATGACAAATTGAAGAGGAATGGTATTGCCTTCATCGTCAAAAAGAACTTTTCAAGATCTATCCTGAAGTACAATGCTGTCAGTGATAGGATAATATCCATATGCCTACAAGATAAACCAGTTAATATGACTATTATTCAAATTCATGCACCAACTACTAAGGCCAAAAATGAAGAAATTGAAGATTTTTACCAACTTCTGCAGTCTGAAATTGATCTAACATGCAATCAGGATGCATTGATAATTACTGGAGATTGGAACGTGAAAGCTAAAAACAAAGAAGAGGGATCGGTAGTTGGAAAATATGGCCTTGGTGATAGAAACCATGCCAGAGATTGCATGACAGGATTTTGCAAGACCTACGACTTCTTCACTGAAAATACCTTTTTTCACCAATGTGGACCTCACCAGATGGAATACACAGGTTTTAAATTGACTACATCTGTGAGAAGAGACAATGGAAAAGCTCAATATCATCAGTCAGAACAAGGCCAGGGGCTGACTGCAGAACAGACCATCAATTGCTCATATATAAGTTCAAGTTGAAACTGAAGAAAATTAGAACAAGTCCACGAGAGCCAAAGTACGACCTTGAGTATATCCCACCTGAATTTAGAGACCATCACAAATTGAAGCAGTTGAACACTAATGACCAAAACTAGATAAGCTGTGGAATGACATCAAGGACTTTATACACGAAAAAAGCAAGAGATCATTTTAAAAAAAAAAAACAGGGAAGAAAGAAAAGACCAAAATGGATGTTAGAAAAGACTCTGAAACTTGCTGTTGAATGCACAGTAGCTAACGAGAAAAGAAGAAATGATGAAGTAAAAGAGTTGAACAGAAGATTTCAAAGGGTGGCTTGAGAAGGTAAAGTATTACAATGACATGTGCAAAGACCTGGAGATGGAAAACCAAAAGGGAAGAACACTCTCTGCATTTCTCAAACTGAAAGAACTGAAGAAAAAATTCAAGCCTCGAGTTGCAGTATTGAAGGATTCTGTGAGGAAAATGTTAAAAGACTCAGGAAACACCAAAATAAGATGGAAAGAACATACAAAGTTAGTATACTAAAAAGAATTGGTCGACATTCAACCATTTCAGGAGGTACCATATGAGCAGGAACCCATGGTATTGAAGGAAGAAGTCCAAGCTGCCCTGAAGACATTGGTAAAAAACAAGGCTCTGAGAATTGACGGAATACCAATTGAGATGTTTCAACAGACAGATGCAGCGCTGGAAGTGCTCACTCGTCTAAGCCAAGAAATTTGAAACAGAGCTACCTGGCCAGCCAACTGGAAGAGATTCATATTTATGCCTATTCCCAAGAAAGGTGATCCCGCCAAATGTGGAAATTATTGAACAATATCATTAATATCACACGCAAGTGAAATTTTGCTGAAGATCTCTCAAAGCAGCTGCAGCAGTATGTCAACAGGAAACTGCCAGAAATTCAAGCCAGATTCAGAAGAGGACACACAACTAGGGATATCATTGTTGATGTCATATGCATCCTGGCTGAAAGCAGAGAATACCAAAAAGCTGTTTACCTGTGTTTTATTGCCTATGCAAAGGAATTTCATTGTGTGGGTCATAACAAATTATGGATAACATTGCGAAGAATGGGAATTCCAGAACACTTAATTGCGCTCATGAGGAACCTGTACCTAGATCAAGAGGCAGTCGTTCGAACAGAACAAGGGGATACTGTGTGATTTAAAGTTAGAAAAGGTGTAAGTCTGGGTTGTATCCTTTCACCATACCTATTCAATCTGTATGCTGAGCAAATAATCCAAGAAGTTGGACTATAGGAAGAAGAATGGGGCATCAGCATTGAAGACTTATTAACAACCTGCGTTATGCTGATGACACAACCTTGCTTGCTGAAAGTGAAGAGGACTTGAAGCACTTACTGATGAAGATCAAAGACCACAGCCTTCAGTACGGATTACACCCCAACATAAAGAAAACAAAAATCTTCACAACTGGACCAATAAGCAACATCATGATAAACAGGGAAAAGTTTGAAGTTGTCAAGAGTTTCATTTTACTTGGATCCACAATGAACACCTATGGAAGCAGTAGTCAAGAATCAAAAGATGCATTGCATTGAGCAAATCTGCTGCAAAGGACCTCTTTAAAGTGTTGAAAGGCAAAGATGCCACCTTGAAGACTAAGGTGCGCCTGACGCAAGCCACGATGTTTTCAATCTCCTCCTATGCGTGTGAAAGCTGGACGATGAATAAGACCGAAGAACTGACACCTTTGAATTGTGGTGTTGGAGAAGAATATTGAATATACCATGGACTGCCAAAAGAATGAACAAATTTATCTCGGAGGAAGTACAACTGGAAAGCTCCTTAGAAGCAAGAATGGTGAGACTGTGTCTCACATACTTTGGATATGTTGTCAGGAGGGGATCAGTCCCTGGAGAAGGATATCATGCCTGGTAAAGTACAGAGTCAATGAAAAAAAGGAAGGCCCTCAACGAGATGAGTTGACACTGTGGTTGCAACGATGGGCTTAAGCATAGCAACAATTGTAAGGATGGTGCAAGATCCGGCAGTGTTTCCTTCTTTGATACACAGGGTTGCTATTAGTCAGAACCAACTCGAGCACCTAACAACAACAACAATGCCTCCTAGAGCAAATTTAGAATGAATGGGCGGGATAGATCAGGGATTTTCACACCAAATTGCTCAGAGCCCTACAGTTCTGTGGGGGAGCCTGGTGGTCTTCAGGGAAAAGGAGAGGGGCTTTAGGTAAAAGTACTCCAGGCCCCACCACCCCCTTCAACCACAGCCACTCTGCTTCTGCCTGTTTTATATATACAAATCATGGAAGATTTTATTTGAAAAATGGATCCCACTATCTTAAAAACTTGAAAAACCTTGGGAATAGAAAAATTCATGTTCCTTGAATGACCCTGGAAGGTAGGGAACAAGTTATAAGGATAGTGAATGTTTCTTCAGACTGATAGTGTCTTTTTAACTCCTCCAAAAGGTCGTTAAAGTATCTCTGCTTTCCTTGGGGTCCACTACCCTTCGGCCTTACAAACCATTGCCCACAATTCACCCCATAACTCCTACTCTTTGGGGATAGAGATAGTCTTAAACACATAGAACAGATGGATGGGTTGCTCCCCTGCTACAGTTTTATGTAGACTTGCCAAAGAACTAAGATCTCTATTCTGACAAGACTCAGGCAAGTCTAAATATTTCTTATAGACAGCACTGACAAAATTCAGAAGCAGTTTGTGTAAAAGAGGCTCATTAATTTCAAATGGGCATTTGATTCCCAAAGGGAAGACACACTTCAGTTGAAGCATTGTAATGTCACAGAGGAACTTCATTAGAGCACCAGCTAGAAGAGAGTCATGAGAGTAAGCAAAACAAAATGTAAATAACTGCCTAATTAGGTGTATGTAAAAACTGGACAGTTTTCAAAGGTGTTCAAAATGACCATCCTTGGCAGGTGCCTTCCTAGACAAGGTTTAGTGCCTTCCCAACCTTCACAGCTGAGAGATGGCTGGGTGATTCTCTGTTGGTCCCCAGAAGACCAGTTAACCTGTATAAAGCCATCCAAGAAAATCAGATGTGACTGATGTTATCTGCACAGCTGGGGTCCTCAAGAACAGTATTTCTAGAACTTCATGGGGCCGCTCCAGTAGAACGGGATATTTAGGAATCACCTCCACTCCTGCTAGGGTAGGGGGTGGGGGAAAAAAGTAGAGAGGGGAAATTTTGTCACAAGGAATGAGGAAAATGAAACTGATTTTGATAAAGGTGATTGTAAATACTTAGTTCATGTTAGAACCATGGAGATAGAGTCCTATCCCAATCAATAGTATAAGAGGTTGGTCTACAAAGTATCCACAGATCAAGTAAATGTCAAGTAGACTTTGAGCCATACACTGAAAACTTCCACTCAACAGGAATATTGTTGTTGCTGTTAGGTGTCATCGAGTCAATTCCAACTCAGAGCGACCCTATGTACAACAGAATGAAACACTACCAGGTTCTACACCATCCTCACAATCATTGCTATGTTTGAGCCCATTGTTGCAGTCACTGTGTCAGGAATATTAGAGAGCTCTATTGTATCTAGTGGGGCCCTGGTGACACTGGGGTTAGGTGTTCGGCTGCTAACCAGAAGGTCAACAGTTTGAATCCACCAGCCATTCCTTGGAAACCCTATGGGTCAGTTCTACTCTGTCCTTTAGAGTCACTATAAGTTGGAATCAGCTTGACAGCAATGGGTTTTTATTATTATTATTAATTATATCTAGCACTCACATGTTCAGGCTGTTGAAGTTCTCCCATCTTCCCATTCCTATCCTTGCTTACAATATAAAGTCCAAACTCCTTGGCATGCATTCAAGGCTCTTCATGATCTTCCCCATTGTGCTTTCCCAACCTTACCTCTCACCACGTCTTGGCCTGTCCCTGTCTTACTGTTTATCCTGTCCCCGTGATCTGGTTATATCCTTTTCCAAAGTCACATTTGGAGTCCAGATCTTTTACCTTTCAAAGGCCAGTTCAAATTTGATCTCCTTTCCTGAAGAGTTTATGAGTCGTCCTTTGAGTTATGGAACTCTGTTCAAGCCTCTATTTTAACATCTTACTCGAGGTAGCGGGTGGAGGGGGGCAGTCCTCACCTGAGCCTAACGTCAGACATACCTAGACATAGCAAACCAGTGATGAACACTCAAAGAGTCTCCATACGCAGAACACTGAGGGGTAACTGACTAGGGAACAAACTTCAGGATTACAGGAGAAGAGAGATTTGGTATTAGCAGTATTGGCATTGATCTCTCGCATCTACCCTGGCCTAACCCCACGTACACGTCTAGGTCCTTACGGTCTGGTGATTAATAACCCTAAAGCCCAGTTGCCTGGATTCAAATCACAGTTTTGTCACTTAGTTGTTGCCTTGGGCAAGTTAGTTAACCTCTTTTTCTGATCTCAGTGGAAATAATAATTATGAAATTCCTGCCTAATGGGGCTGTTGTGAAGATTGCCTAAGTTAATGTACGTAAAGCTCTGCAAACAGTGCCTGGCATACAATAAACATCATGTAAGTGTTAGCTGGGGCCTCTGGGTGGCACAAACAGTTAAGTGTTAGACTACTATGGAAAACCTCGTGGTTCAAACCCTCCCAGAGATGCCTCACAGACAGGCCTGGTGATCTGCTTCCAAAAGGTCACAGCCTTAGAAACCCTATGGAACAGTTCTATTCTGCCCACAAGGGGGTGCCATGAGTTGGAGCCAACTCAACAGCAACTAACAAGTGTTAGTTACTATCTTTAGAGAAGTGGTGATAAGTAAAAATTGAAAATGCTGTAGAACATTGAGGAAAAAGCAGCACTAATTCAAGTCCACTAAGTTGAGAGAAAACAAAGGAAAAGGGTGTTCTTCCCAATTCCACCATTGATCAAATAGCTATTTGGTACTCTGAAGCGATGGCATCTAGTGGGATTGAACTTTAGTTCTTAACACAGGGGGCAGTGCTCAGAGATCTAGGGATACCCAGCAGAGGCAGCAACACTGCCTAGTAGTAGCAATGGCTGTTGCTTAGTGGTCTCTGTGGTACCAAGAGGTGGTGTCTCAGAGAGCCAAGGTATAAATGTGAGTGCCAAGGTATAAACGTGAATGCAGCAGAAGGGGCAGAGGAGCCTCATGGAATTGATGACACCCAGTGGACACAGTAGCAGTGATAGCAAAGGCAGAGATGAACAGCTTGAGAGGTAATACTCAGTAGTCACCATGAGGTGAGAAACCAGCCCTGAGCTCAGCCAGAAATACAAGGAGGTAGAGTTTTGCTAGGATACAGAGGTCCTCTATGAATCCAATGTGGTAAATCCCTCAAATTAATACCATTAGTGTGATCCAATTTTCACATGAAGGGAATATTGAGAAATCATTGAAAACACAAGCTTTGGATTCAGGCAGGCATGCAGTCCCTGCAACTGACAATATTAACTGAGCATCTATTCTGCGCCAAAGGTTCTCCTCTAGCTGGTGGAGATGCCACAGTGAACAAGGCAAAAAAGATACCTCCCCACATACAGCTTGCATTCCAGAGGGGGAAACAGACGATAAACAAGTAAGCGAGATTTTTCCTGTTACAAAAGCTGTGAACGTAATAAAATAAAACAGGGTGATATGTTGTACAGATGGGGTAGAGGGGAGCCACTTAAATATGACAGCCAAGTAAAATCTCCCGTTCACAATGAGGGCTTCGTGGCCAGAAGGAGGCAGCCCAGAAAAGATCTGGAGATCCTGTGAAACCCTGAGGTGGGGAGGGCTTTCCACACTGGAGGAACAAAAAGGTAGTAAGTCTAGAGCAGGGATCAGTAAACTACAGCCCATGGGCCAAAATAAAAAATGGTTGCTGCTTATTTTTGTAAATAAAGTTTTATTGGAACCTGCATTCATTCATTTCTTTATATATACACTGTGGCCGCTTTCGCACTACAACCCAGCAGCTCTTCAGGCGAAAGTCCTGGCCATTTGCTTCTGTAAAGATTACAGCCTAGGAACTCCTATGGGCCCACAAAGCCTAAAATACTGGCTATCTAGCCCTTTACAGAAAAAAAGATTGCTGATCCCTGGTCTAAAGCATAGTGAGTGAGCTGAGGTGAGAGCAGTAGAAACCGAAATTTGAGGAGTGGTGGGTTGGCAAGCTCTGCAGGACCTTATAAGTCATGGAAAAGACCATGGATTATATTCTAAGTGCAATGGGGAGCCCTGGACGGGTGGAAGTGGGGAGACATGTGATCTGATTTACGTACGTTCTTACAAGGCCGCTCTGGGAGTGCGTGGAGACCAGCAAAGTGGCAGCAGGAAAACCAATCAGGTGGCTACAGAAGGAGCTCAGTGAGAGGTGAAGGTGCCTTGAATGGAGTTGGCAGCAGTAGAAATGGGAACAAAAAATCAAGATGTATTATTTCAGGTATGAAAGCCGTGAGAATCCCAACTTGGCTGTGTCACCTTAGGCAACTTACTCAAACTCAGTTTTCTTGTCAGTAAAACCCTCATAGCCTTATTGTGTGGATTAAATTACAAAATGCGTCTGAGGTTCTGGCCCAGTACCTGTCAGAAAGTAAGCACTCAATCAGTGTAGGAGACCCTGGGTAATGTAAACAGTTAAGCTCTGGGCTATCAACCAAAAGGCTGGCAATTTGAACATACTCAGAGGCACCTCGGAAGAAAGGCCTGGCAATCTGCTTCTGAAACATCACATGGAAGCCCTATGAAACACAAAGTCAGACATATCTATGCAGATCTAGCAAACAAGTGATGTACACCCAAGAGTCTCTATACATGGGGCACCCAGGGGTGACTAGGTAACAAGCCTCACTAATATCAGACACATATACATATCAAGGATCAAAAACTATTGTTCTAAAGTGTCAAGCTGTTTTCAAACTTCTATTTCAAACCAGTGGAACATTCTGATCCCATGTTCTACTCTGCAACACATGAGGTCCCCATGAGCCAGAATCAATTGGAGGACGATGATGGTGGTGGTGATCATGATTGTTGTGGTTGTGGTTGCTTGCTGGTGAGGCCTAGGGAAGAAACCAGGTTACTGCACGTATCTCATTGTGTTGGTTAGTGGTGCTTTTCTCTCCCTGACTAGATTTGTGAGTTCCCTGGAGACAAGGAAGTTCTCTTGTATTCATCTCCCTATCCCTAAAACTGTGTCTGGCACATGGTAAATATTTAATAAATGTTTATTGATTTAACTACAAACTATATTTTTAAAAGAAAGCAGGGATATTATTTATTCTGCCATTCTCACCAGAGTGTTTTATTTTTAGGATTAATACACTACATTTTTACAACAGGACCCTTCTGAAGTTATAGAGGTAGTTGTCCCTAAGAAGATCTAGTACAAGCATCCTGTTCCGTATAAAGGAAAACTCAGACTCTACTCCCCAGGAAACTCCTACCCACTGCTATCAAGTGGATTCCCACTCATAGCATGTAACAGAGTAAAACTGCCCCAGAGGACTTCCAAGGCTGTAAGTCTTTATAGAAGCAGACTGCCACATCTTTCCCCCATGCAGTGGTTGGTGGATTCAAAAAGCCAATCTTTTGGTTAGCAGTCGTCAACCACTGTGCCACCAGGGCTCCTCAGGAAACCCCTAGCCTGATAAAATAGGTCAATGGTCACAATTACATATTAAAACTGACCCAAAAAATCACCACACACAAGAAATTCAATGATATCAGATACATATAAAGGATCGAAAATCATTGCTCTAAAGTATCAAGTTGTTTTCAAACTTTTATTTTAAACCAATTGGACATCCTATTCTTATGTCCAAACACTTCAAAAAGTACCCTGTTTTGAATTATTACCTTCTACCTTTTTTTTTTGATTTATTATTCTGCCTATAAAACTAAAAAGAACTCTACAAAAATTTAAATTCCAGAATTGTTTGTCAACTTTCTTATTCTTTGACACCACCACTTAATAAGACAGGCTAGAAAGTTACCCTTGTTCAAGGAATTAGAATTTCTTCACCAAGAAATGATCAACCTTGTCTAAGCAATGATTTCAAATGAAATGAAATATGATATCCATAAAGCAGGTACATACTTCTAAGTGACATTTTTATTTTTTTAAGAAGTGGCTAAATACCACAATGGCCATACAATACAAAATAATAAAATCCGAAAAGAGCCGACTCAAAATGTTACCAGGTACATTTTCCTGTCGTGTTCATAGTAGCTGCATGTGTCTTTATTATACCCATTGCTGTATCTAAAACAGAATTCCTTAAAATTAACAAAATAAGTCTAGGTGGGAAAATGTCTCAGAAGTAGTCATCAAACCATAGCCGTACTATGCAAACTTATCAAGTTAGCCAAAAAAGTGTAAGGGAAGTCTGAGAAAACAAAAATAAGAAAAATATTTAAAACAACTTCACGGTAAAGAAGAGAATCCTTTATCATAGTAAAGAAAGGATAGAAATCCTTGAAACATCAGGGAGCAGCCATGAAGACGGAGTTTTTGTTTCAGTTTTTTTTTTTTTTTCTAACAGGAAGCCTGGCATCTCACAAATAATGTATGTTCCATATTATGTGGCAGTTGCTATGGCAACAACCTTTATTTTCTGAAACAGTACACAGATGTGTACAACATACTAACTTGCTGGTTATAAATTACAGCTTTTCCCATAGTTCAATAACTTAAGAATTCTGCGTTTTCGAAATCTCAGAAGTTCTGTTGTTATTAAATTTCTTTTATGAGATAATTTTCCTTGTACTTTCGAAATGAGAGTGTTCCCAAACAGGCCAAGAGGAAGGAACAATGAGAAAATGGGGTGTATCAGGGAGTAGAAGCAGACTGAGGACTGTTTCTACAAAGAGCCTGTATGAAACCCACTGCAATGAGGAGAAAATTGTTTTAATGGATTAGACATCATGTACAATGGTGACGAGAAATAAATTGCCAGCAAAACGAGGTTACAAATAAAGTTGTGAATTGATTTTGATTACAAGGTGCCATATTTTCAGTTTTAAAATGAAGATGATTTCTTAGAAATGTTACAAGCATTAACATAATTTTCCAAGCTACAACAGTGAGGTGGGGCGTAAATTAGACCGGTAATTTGGCTTCAAATGAAGTTTTTTGAATCTTGAAAAGACCTTAGTGTGGGAGAAAATTTACATTACTATATTTAGTAAGGAATTAGCATGCTTTTTTCAGGTAACAAAGCAAAAGACAGATTTTTGCTGATTGGGATAATTGTGTATATATATATATGTATATATGTATATATGTATGTATGTATGTATGCATTTTAACCATAATCAACAAATATTTATCAAATGACTTCTATGTGTAGAACTGACTGTCCATGTCCAGATGCATATAGGTATACATAGATATATAAGTTACATAAGAATTGAGTTCTGTAGATGGTTTTTCCTGCTTCTGAAATCTTATATTATGTTTTCCACGTCCTAGTCTGAATATTCCTTTAAAATAGGTAACTCCCATTGTAGATTTTTAAACCTCATCAAGAAGAGTCATCTCTGAGGCATTTATCAGGTTCAAGTTTACTACCCGGGAAACACATTTTAAAAATAAGATTATATATTTAGCATTTACAGTTAAAAACCATCTTTCTAAAATAAGAAAAAAAAATAACTATAAGAAAGGGTATAAGTGTCATTGTATAAAAAGTCACAAAGCATAGCTGATTTAGAAAGTCCAGAAATTACACTGCAAATAGATTTTCCAAACAAACATAAAACGTTTGGAAATGCTATTTCGAGTCACAATGCAGTCACATTCAAATTCAAAATTGTCTTATAGCAGCAATGACAGAATGAGAAACAACTGAATACCATGCAGATAAGAATGAATCTTTGGAAAAGCTTGCACCTTTAAGTGGTTGTTAAAATTTTTGCTAATGCTTTCCACACACACACTCCTTTCTGTACCTTTCAGAGATGTATTAAAACAGGACCATGACTAATCCATTCAAATTCTTGCGTTATCAGAAAGAGAAAGTTATCACCTAATGGGGGCTTAGAGGCTAGAACTAGGAACCCTGTAGAAAAGGAGTGCTTCACTGCTAGATGCATTTTAAAAGTATTACTTAAATTACATTTAAGTCATCAGATAATTATGAACCTTCTTCTCTTTTATATTTATATGGCATATTTATTGAATTGCACAGTATGCTTTTACAATAAAGTGCTTTTTTACGTTGCCGCCTTTGTTCATCCAAAATAAAACTGACAGTTATCCTTTTATAAGCTATTCCGAGAACATTTTCTCTTCTTTGAAGCTGATTGATGCACTACTTTAAATGTTCCTGCAAATATCTTTTCAATTCAAGTTTTTGCATAATGTAATAAGAAGATAAAAGAATTCTATACTTCAACAAGAGACATTACAAAGCAAGTAGAGACATTATCAAGGGCATTAACATGCTCCTAATCGCAATAAAACCTTTTAACTGTCTGATGTAGAACATGCTCCCACCAAACCACCACATATTATGGTAATTGGCTCCAATTTCTGAACCTTACATTGTAAAGTTATAAAGAGTTAGGTAGAACTAAAAAACAAATCCAGGATACTCATCTTGTGAACGTTCCCATTATAAACTGTTTCCTTTCTACCTCAAACAAGGACTGGTCTGGTCTGATGCACTTTCTGTACCGTGCTATCATATTTTTGCATCCTGTCTCATTTTTATTTCTACCGACTGATATAAATATGCTTTTTTTTAATAACCATTTTCTAACTCCAAAATATGACAGTAACTGAAATACCATTTTTCTCAGAATTTCAGTGTAATAAATGGGTTCTCTGTGCATGCCTGTGCCACATCTCATTCACTTTATACGTTCTCTCATCTCGGGAAGATACAATGGGGAAAAATATTCCATGAGGATGCTTTGATTTTTCTTTACAACACACTACTAAATTACGTGAGTAGCCTTTCCATCTTGGCCAAGAGGAAATATAATTTCCAACGAAAGTTGAGTCTGGATTCTGTTAAATAGCAAAGAAAAATAGTTCTTGGCTTTATTCCTGTTAAACGGGAAGCAGTGCACTGGGGAATTGACACAAGTCGTTCCTCCGTGATTAACCTGCAGTTTATGGTTGTGTTTCCAGGTGACGTGCCCATCAAGCAATAAGCTTCGGCGAGACTGGCAAGAGCAACCTGTCTGCTTTGAGAAGTGCAGATCTATCAGGACCCAGACTCGGGCTCTGAAAAAGCTGTCATTTCATGTTTCTGAAACAGCCTCTGATTTAATGTACAAGATGTCAAGAAGTAAAGGACAATAAAATAAAAACCAAAAAAAGGAGAGCTATTTCAATTAAGAAGCATTTTTATACCAATTCTTGGAAATCACATGAAATAAAAACTGTCACAATCAATCTGTGTTTAAAAGGTTGATTTTGTGGGGCTCATATACAACATGCAAGATAGTGAAAAAAAAAAAACGAAACACAAATTACTAACACAGAGCAACTGAACTTTAAAAATTCCTGTCTAACTAGAAAGGTGTTTGGGTATTAAATTTTCCTAACAGATCTAGGAAAAGTGTTTGTGTGGCAGGGGCTGGAGGTTAGAGAGGAAAAGAAAGAAAGAAATCCTCACTACAGAAAAAGAGTCACAGTGTAATCTCCAGTCCTTTAAGGAGTTTCATGCATTTCCAATAATTTAATCTTTTGATTGCCAATAATTAGAAGCCTCATATAAGACTCTAGGAATTTACCTTCTATTGCCATGATTGTCCAATGATGTTTGAATGTCCTTTTCAAAGAAAGATAAATATTTCTTCAAGAACTGCCCTATCACCCCTGTAATCAAATATCTGAAAGGTGAATTGAGAAAAATCTTTATGAAGCTTGAGGCAACCTTTTAGCCAAGAGTATAATAATATTAAATAAAGATCTAGGCATTGTCAAAAATAAACAAATAAAATTTTTCCAAATGTGACTTATTGTTTTGGAAGACATTGCTTTCATTTTCATTTGTTTTAAAAAATATGCTGTTTAAGTCCAGTGAAACATACATTATAGCTCCAACTTATTCCTCTCCTTAGAATTTCTATTATGTCTTTTTTATTTTGCGTTTTCTGTAGAAAAGGGTACTGGGCAGGGAGCAAAGAGATGAACTCATTTGCTGTCCCCCAGTTGATTTGTATATTTCAGTGGTATGCCGCTTTCAATGGTCTATTTCTGGCTCCTTTCTAAAAAATCAAGTTTTCCTAAAGGGGAATGCTTTAAAGAAGAAAATTTGCTCCCTCATCATCAAATCAAGAACTTTTCTTAAAGGAAGTCTTCCATAAGCAATAAGAGAAACAGCCTAAGAACTGCTTCCAATCAAAAAGAGAAAAATAACAAAATCAGCTCACCCGTGATTTCCTTAATATACTTAAAAGAGGTAATATCCCATTGATGCCTCTAAAAATAAAAATGAGGAAAGAGCAACTTTATTGACTCCCTGCAAACCAAGGAACATGTAGCTTATTGATAGTGCTAAACATCATCTAAACCTTTAGTGATTTTCAACCAAAAGTCTGCCTCTGAATGAAGGTTTAAATCATCATATTAATATATTAGGGGGGAAATTATCATGGGAAGCACTTGGAAATTAATTAAAAACGCCGCACTCAGTTTGTTTGTGAGAGAAGATAAATACCACACATGGGAAAAGATGCCTGACAACCGCCATAGTTTTCAGATCCAAAATTAGACCCTGACAGCTATGTCTTTGTAGGACTCTCCTTGGAGTATGATATACAGAGATACAGAATATGAAGATTTCTGATAGAAGTATTTATTACTGACACTTCCGAAACATTCTATGTGTGGCATCAGCAAAGCAGGCTCCACCTCAGACAGAAATGTCAGGTTTTCTTCTTTTTTCCATATCCCTCTTCCCCAGTCTCACCCCTCCCTCCCCATCCACCACCACCACCCTTTTCCTTCAAAATATAATTTTTCAGAAGTTCAACAGCAGCCCCTGGTGGAACTCTGCAGTGGTTTCAGCCTGAGCACAGTTGTTCAAGCAACTCCATCCATTCTGTCAATAAAAACACCAGTGTGTCCCTGTGTCTATGACCACACTAGTGTGCACTTCCTACAGGTCAGGACCAGAATGTGACCCCTAAGGTACACACGCAGTGCTTTGTGATGGTCGTTTTGGCCCATTTCTTTAGCTGGAGGCTTAAAAAAAAAATAGATATGTAACAAACAATAAACATCCATCTCAAATGTCACATGCATTTTATTCATGAAGACCAATAATTAACTGCCTGTGAATAATGCTAACCACAGACAGCGTGGAAACGAAGAGGCTTAACACACTTGAGCCGGGGATCACCATTTTGTTTGGCTCATGTTGTGGCAGATTCAGCTTTGTTGCTTAGCAAAATGAGCTATGCAAAGTGACAATTTTATGCAAAGAAGGGATTTCTCCAGGTCAGAGCTCAGAAAGCACCACAGAATGCCACTGCCTGGTCCATCAGAACACCAAGCTTTGCTTAACAAGAAAGCCCATGACTATTTCCTCTCCTGCTTCTGGGGCAGCTGGAGGTTACCATTTGGGGGCAAGGAGGGATGTTGGCATTAGGCAGAGTAAGTCTGCGTACTTCACAAAGGTGCCTAGTGGAGGCTGAAATCCAACGCCACTTCTTATGGGGCCATGTCTACCTAGAGCACAGCCCCCTTTTTCTTACCACCAAGGCTGGTCCTGTTGCTAAGTCTTGTGCCTTTAGGGCTACATCACCAATTCACACAAAGGTGCCATATAGGCAAACAGTGGCCCTGGTGCAAGGCAAGATGGAAGGAGATTGCTTTCCTGACTGAGATTCTCAAGTGTGTCAGGGCTAGGGGACACAGAGGGCATTCACTCCTATTAGGCTCATGTTAGGACAAAGGAACAATTGGGAATTTACTCAAAAGACTCAAAGGTTACTTGAGTAAATTTACTCAACATCCTTCACTTGTGTATTTTGACTTTTCTCTTCCTAAATGGTGTAGTTTATTAAGAGGAAAAGCAAATAGTACTTACATTGCTTAAAATAGATCTTTCCGTGTAAAAAGAGCCATTTTTGCATAGTTTACTAAAATATGGATAAAATATTATTTTTATTAAAAAGTTGTTTTTAAGACTGACTTGATTTGTAAACTTTCACTTAAAGCACAATAAAATTTTTTTTTTAAAAAAAAGCAGTATTTAAATTTTAAAAGTACAGTACTATATTTCACAGTAGTCCATCATTTGCCCCTGAAGTTACTGATCCCGGGTGGAAACTGAATCAGCCAGTTAGTGTGTTGAGATCAGAGATAATCCCGTAAGAGGTCACTTACTGAGTGCCTAGTGGGTACCAAGCACTCTGTTGGACACTGGGATGTAAGACGTATAAAAATAAAATAAGTCTGGGTCTCCAATGGGAGACCTGGTGGTACAGTGGTTAAGACGTACAGCTGCTAGCCAAAAGGCTGGCAGTTCAAATCTACCAGCCACTCCTTTGAAACCCTATGGGGCAGTTCTACTCTGTCCTGTAGAGTTGCTATGAGTCGGAATTAACTCGATTGCAAGAGGTTTGGGTTTTTTTTGGTCTCCAATGAATTGCAATGTACCAGAGGAAACAGATATATCTGGATAATTTTTATACAACATGGTTGTGGTGTACAGAGTCCTAAGAGACAGAATGGAGTACTCAGGCCAGCCAGCGGGTTTACGAAGGCTTTCTATACGGATGACACTTGCACTGAATCTTACAGGAAGAGAAGGAATTAGCTACAGAAAAGAGGGACAGAGGGAGGTGTAGGAGGAGAAATCACTAATCACCTAAGGGTAGAGGCAGAAAACAACACGGTATATTCAAAGCACTACAAGTAGCTTGATATTGCTACAGCATAAAGGACAAGATGATGCATGGTAGGAGATGGTATCTTAGTCATCTAGTGCTGCTATAACAGAAATACCACAAGTGGATGGCTTTAATAAAGAGAAATCTATTCTCTCACAGCCAGTAGGTTCGAAGTCTGAATTCAGGGTGTCAGCTCCAGGGAAAGACTTTCTCTCTCTGTTGGCCTTCTCATCAAACTTCCCCTGGTCTAGCAGCTTCTCTGTGCAGGGACTCTGGGTCCAAAGGACGTGCTCTGCTCCCGGTGTTTCTTTGTTGGTGGTATGAGGTCTCCCCTCTCTGCTAGCTCCCCTTTCCTTTTATCTCTTGAGAGACAAGAGGTGGCGCAGTCCACATCTCAGGAAAACCCTCTTTACATTGGATCAAGGATGCGACCTGGTAAGGGTGTTACAATTCCACCCGAACCCTCTTTAATATAAAATTACAGTCACAAGATGGAGGACAACCACAGAAAACTGGAAATTATGGCCCAGCCAAATTGATACATACATTTTTGGGTGGACATAATTCAATCCATGACAGATGGATACAAGCCAGTCACAAGAGTCTTGTCTGTCCTCCTGGGGAGGTTGGATTTGTCCCCTAGGCCATGGGGAACAATTAAATAACATTATGTAAAAAAGGGACACAAGTGTGACTCTGTGGGGGAAGAATGAGACTGAAGGTCAGAAGACTGGTTAGGAATTTGTTGAGATTGCCCAAGAGAAGGAGGATAAGGACCTGAATTCTGGTGGTGGAAATGAGGCTGGAGAGAAGATGGTAGATGTGAGAAATATTCAGAGGTCAAAACTGAGAGAAGTTGGTGACTTATTAGATAAGGGCAGTGAGGGGAGAGTCTTGGATAACTCCCAGGTTTCAGGCTTAGGAGAAAATGTACACTGTGGTGTCATCAACTGGGCTAGAGGTTGTAGGGACCAGAATAGGCTTGAGGAAAGAAGATGACACTCTATAGAAGTGCATCTCAAAATATGTCCTCAAGTTCCCTCCACTGGCCTCCAGATGGCTCCTTGTAACACTGATTATTAACACTGCCCAAGAACCTCACAGCTAGAGAAAACCTTATTGATCATGAGTCTAGAAACTTTAGAACTGTGTGCCTTAAGGGGCATGGGAGTGGCTGAGAAGGCAGGGCTCCAAGTGTTCCCTGATTCAACCCGAGAGCGCCTATTAATACCTATGGTATATGTTAAAGTTCTTTGTAAGACTTAGTTTGGGGGTGGGGGGAGAGGTCCTGGGCTAATCACAGTTTGAAAACCACTGACAACCTCTTTCTTTGTTTACAGGAAGGAAACTACAGCCCATAAAGGTGAAATAATTTGTCCACAGACACAAGTCTATAGCAGAGGCTAACTAGGTCTACAGACACCTACTTCATCACTCTTTCAGTTCCACAGTCATCTATACAATGGTTTCCTCCATGAAGTAATCGTTTCCTTTTGTTATGCTCTATGGAGTTTGGTATCAAAAGCCTCCTCATTTCAAACATGCAGTTTCTTCAGTGTTACTCATTCAGTAAATATTTTTGGGGCATCTTATTCACGTCAAGCCCTCTTTTACCAAGATCACTTCTGCGTTTCTATCTGTATCCCCATCTGTAGTTTTCGATCCCTTGGTACAGTTCTGAAGGTGTTCCCAATTAGTATTCAAATGGATGCAGTATGATCCAAGAAGTAGAGATTTATACTAGGGGTTCTTTCAGTTCCAAGTAAACATTATTACTACCAAAAGTACGAGTTTCCTAATTCACTGGAGGATTATCACTAATTTATACTTTTTAATCTAATTTTTAAAAATAAATTTTTTTAATCTATAAGTCTCTTAAGGTGAAATAAAGTGTTATTCATTATTTTTAAAAGAATTAATTTTCAGATATGTTCCATTAGTTTTTCCATACACATTCCAGAGCTCATTGAAAATAATGCCCCCCAAATCAATAATTATAACTTTATGAAACTTAGAAACCAAGAGCTGAAACAATTACATTTTCAAAAAGTGAGACTTTGAACAAACTTGATAATCTCTCCCGTCTTCATACCCTCTCCCCCACCCCGCCCATCATACTAGCTCTGCAGCTGCTTATACCAATAGGATAATTTCTAAACCAAGGCAAAGCAAATCCTTATTTGGCACAGAGAAATAGAGATAAACATTAAGTCCTTGGGTATGGCAGTCTGCTGACCTCTTTCTTTAAAAGATTATCCCCATCTTGAGAGTCTTGTCCCCCAGGACTCCTAAAGGGGAGCAGTGGGATTCCCCTTGCCAAGTGCTTGAGTCAGGGTGGGGAGCCGGAGCTGACTGGGAAAAGTTCTCCTGCTTATGGTCTGGAAGACTTAAGGTTCTGACTGGCCTTTCCAAGAGCATTTCCTTCCCGACCGCAGGAAGGAAAACCATTGCTCAGTCTCCCCTATTGGAGAATCCATTCTTCATCTTATTAAACTCTAAAATAAAAGGGCAGAATTTCAATCTTCCTTCAATTGCCTCTTTATACTTCACCATTCCACGCCAAGCAATCTCTTGTTTTCTTCTGTGTATTCTTGCCATTTGCAGATAAAGTTGAAAATCAGAAACTTCATACATACCAACATTTATAAAACCCAGTCAGTGGGGGTGGGTTGCAAGTAACAGAGAAGAGGAAAAAAAAGGAGAAAATCCAGGAATATTAGAGCTCAAATAGATTTCAACCTTCATCTGTTACAATCTTTTTTTTTTTTTTAATAGATAAGAAGCCAAAGTTAAGTGACTTGTCTAAGATTATCCAACCCCACTGCTCTCACAGTGGTATTACTGAGTGTAGGTAGCAAGTTAAAAAAAAAAAGAAAAATTAGGAAACAAAAATGTTTTAAAGATCAAACAAAACCCCATTGGCTCTACAGGTCCCCATTTATCCCATCTTTATATTGTAAAATATGTTAGTGAAGGAACACAATGAATCTTGGAGCAAGAAAGCATTTGGTTATTGTTTCTCCCCATTGCTGCTCTCGTTGTTCTTCCCCTTTGTACAAGTAAAACGAGGGTTAATGCTCTTTTGAGATGATCACGTTTTTAGTATTTTGGTCTGGTGTCCTGAAAAATCTCCCTTAAAACCAATTTCCTTCATTCACTCAACAAATGTTAATTGGAAGCTTACTATGCACCAGCTCTACACGGTGGTGAGCAAAAAAGCCCAGTTCTTTCACTTTCTTGCTTATCTGGTCACAGCCTTAGCATTATGGATACCGGAACCATATTAAAGTCTTTCCCAAATCTGATAAAATTGATCTATCAGTTTTTTCATACAAAGAGGTTTAAAATGTGTATTAATCTCCTTAAGCTCATCCCTTCTGTGGTAACTAACAACACTGGTTTATTATGTCTATGTTCCTCCCTTGAGTGTTCTAGCTTCCTTCTTCCTGAGAATACCTCTGACTGCCCTCTGGACTGACCTTGTCTGAATCCAATGCTATCAAGTTCCAAATTAGTGGATTTTCACATAGCACATGAAGACATGCTCAGAACATTTAACAAATGAAGTGCCTTGGTGAGCTCTTCAAATTCCCTAGAGTCCAATGACTGAAGATGTCCCCGATCGGAGAACTGAATAGGAATTAGAAACAGGAGTTACAAGTGGTGTGGTATTTTCTGACAAGCCTTTGGAAACATCACATATCTAGGACTGAAAGAAATTAAGGTAGGCCTAAAATACAACTAGTTACCTGTGAGAAAGCAAACTGTTGAACAGACAATGGAATATGTGACTCAGCTC
This sequence comes from Elephas maximus indicus, assembly GCF_024166365.1. Classification (NCBI taxonomy): domain Eukaryota; kingdom Metazoa; phylum Chordata; class Mammalia; order Proboscidea; family Elephantidae; genus Elephas; species Elephas maximus. The sequence continues at coordinate 145,742,685 of NC_064821.1, forward strand.
TGAAACACAATATTCCTTGAGGTTAAGAACATGGGTTTTAGAGTCACACAAGTATGGGTTTTAGTGTCGCCTCTAGAGCTACTCTGATCACTTTTGCTCTATAACAAATTAGCCTGAAATTTAATGGTTTAAAACCACCATTTTATCATGCTTACAGATTCTGTGGGTTGGAAGTTCTAGAAAGGCAAAGCAGTAATGGCTATTCTCTGTTCTATTGATGTCCAAGACCTCAGGTAGAAAGACTCAAATGGCAGGGGGTGACTAGATGGCTGGGGGCTGGAATCACTTAGTAACATCTTCATTCATATATCTAGCACCTGGACTGGGACAGTCAGTGGGAGCCCCTACACATGGCCTTCATTCTCTCCATGTGCCTGGGCTTCTTCACAGCATGGCAGTCTTCAGGCAGAGTTCTTACATGATATCTCAGGGCTCCAGAAACAAGTGACCCAGCAATCAGACCAGAAGCTGCATCACCTTTATGACTTAGCCTCAGAATCGCATAGTGTTACCTCCACTGCATTCTACTGGTTACTATAAAGTCACTGAGTCCAGCCCAGATGCAAGGAAAGGGGACACAGACCCATCTCTCAATGGAAAGAATGCCAAAGAATGTTCAGACATATTTTTAAAACCACTACAGCAATTTATCAGCTGTGTGTCATTGGGTTGGTTATTTAACTCTTGGTATATCAGCTTCTATTTGTATCAGCTTCTATTTGTAAAAATAGGATTATAAAAGTGCCTGCTTTCTAGGATTGCTGTGGAAAAATATCTATGATAATGGCATGTAACATGCTTAGCACATTGCCTAGCTCATTTAAGTATTGAATAAATATTAGTCATTATTTTTATTTCTCTTCAGAGTTTTTCAACTTACCGCTTAATACTGTGATTAAACATATTACACAATACCTCCAATAAGTCTATGAAAATTTTCTTCAATTACCATGTTAGATATAATTTTCTTTTTAGAAATAATAATGTATCTTATATTTAAAATATCTTACTCTTTCCTCCCCTGCTTCCCAACACTCTTATTAAATTTTTTAGGATCAGGGCAAAAGCCAAAGCAGCCATCCTTATCTAGAAGTATTCTACTGACTCCAAGAAAGTCCTATTAGTACACATTAACTACAGGTAAAATAGCCTAAAGATTGTTTGAAACGTATCTTGAAACAACCCATCTTTGTCTGAACTGTAAGAATACTCTGGAACACCTAAGTAAGAAGTATGTTGCAAGTCAATCACAAATTGATACACTTAATTACTCATTCATTGAACATAAATTTTGTACAAAATATTGTGCGCGGTGCTCTGAGGAAAGTTGTGTTGTCGTTAGCTACAGTCGAGTTAGTGTCTAACTCACATCAACCTCGTGCAATAAGGAATGAAACTGCCCGGTTAGGGATCAGACTGTTGTGATCCACAGGGTTTTCACTGGCTGATTTGCCAACGTAAAGGGTGTACCACACACATCCCTGCCCTCAAGGAGCACGCTGTCATGAAGTCAACTTCCTCGGAAGGTTTTGATTCCATTTTCCAAAACTCTTCTGAATAAAGATGAGACAGACTGAAATTTTTTCCAAGCTGTAAGAAACTTTTGGTTGAATCACTGTTTCTTATACAATAGCTGCTGTTGTTAAAAAAAAAAAAAAAAAATTTTTTTTAGGTGCCGTCAAATCGGTTCTGACATGCAGCGACCCTATGTGTAACAAAACGGTAACACTGCAGCCTGTACCATACTCACAGTCTTTTCTATGTTTGAGCCCACTGTTAGCTTAAAGAATATCTTTTCCTTTATGCATTTTGATATTTGAGAATAATGAATTCAAAAATTATTGGGAAAAGAAGGTCTGTAATTGACCGCCTAGGGAAACTGCTCAAAATCCCTTCAAAATTCCCACCAGGAGTAGAAGTGGATTCAGATACAGTCTGAAACCTTCCCAAGCTTTCGCCATTGGAATTCTAATTAGCAAGACCCCTTTAAGCAATTTTAAAGCTGCTTAATTTAAATACATGAAGTATTTCCTTGGGCTCTATAATACTTTGGCAGCGCTGATCCTATTTCCTGAGATTAAATAGAAGAAAATTCTTTCCTCAGGAGACTGAACCACACACAATAAGATCATTCATTAGAATGTTCATATAAATTCAAAACATGCTATGGGAAGAGCAAATGTCTTCTTCAAAAAAAGGTAACAATGTAGAAATACTAAGTGAAGACATTTTACTCCTGAGTTTTCTTGGCTCTTATGGGATAAAAGTTCTCCCAGAAGAATTACTGCAGTGATAGCTCATTTTGACAATGTAACCAAGTGTTATATAACCAAAAATAATCAAATGCCTTTTCCTAAATAAAAACATCTGGCCAATATTATTTACTTTCTTAAAGTTTTTCTTCCATTCATGAAAATAAAGCTGTTCCTTCCATAATCTAGTTCTTACTCCATTTGTACCAATTAAGACTTAGCAATAGGGAAGTCCCATAAACTTTTGAAAGCCGGCATTTTGACCTGTCAGGGGAAGGGGAGAAGCTTAGTACCAAAAGCTGTTGCTCAAATGCCTGGATTGTAAGTGAAGTAGGGAAGAATATGCTTCTAAAACTTTTTTATTGTCCAAGAAAACAAAGGGGAACACTTTTCAATCTCTTGCCATTCCTCTGTAAATTTACATCACCTCATTAAATTTGATAGCTAAATAGTGTTCTGACAGTGGTGTTGAGACTTGTGTGTCAGATTTAGAAATGTTATTGTTGAGGCTTACTTTGATGGTGAGATTTTAGAAGCCTATTTCCCTGCTAAACAAATGTATTATAGAGTGATGGATAACAGAGATTCAAAGGATTACACTGTGAGATCAAGGAGTTCACCTGCAATATCTATTGCATTGACAGCCGACTTTATTGAAGTTTCACAATATTAACTGCCTCTCTGTGGACTGGCTTAGTCAGGTAGGTGATTATCAATTTATCACCAGTCAAAACACAGACTGCTTCATGTACAGTGTCTGTGGCATAATCATGCACCTTGAATCCGATCAAACTGGGATGATCTTACTAGCATGACTCTTGTAAGAGTGAGGGAGAAACATTAGATGGAATCTTCACTAATGCAGTTGTGTCTAATTCTTGGCTTGATGCAACATCTTTCCTAAAACCTAAATGAAGACTGCACCAGACCAAAAGGAAGTACAGACAAGCTAGAGAGGGTACTAGAGGTTATTCACTCCTCCTTCCTTAGTCTTGCTTTCTCTAACCACCCCAGGAACATCATGCAGGAAACTAACCGGTCCTTGAAATCCCCTTCACAATGGAAGACTTGACACTTCATCTAAAATTACAAGAACTGATCCAATCATCTGGAGATAATCTTGGACAGGCACTGAAATACCTGCATTACCTCTTTGACTCTATTTTCTACAAAGCAAGAGTTTTAAGTGTACACTAATTCCACCTTATTTCCCAACCCTATCTTCTAACAGAAATCCCTGGGTGGTGTAAACGGTTAATGCATTCAGCTGCTAACACAAAGGTTGGAGGTTCAAGTCCACCCAAAGGCATCTCAGAAGAAAAGTCTGGTGATCTACTTCCAAAAAAATCAGTCATTGAAAACCCTGTGGAGGACAGTTCTACTCTGACACATGGGGTCACTATGAGCCAGAGTCAACTGAACGGCAACTGGTTAAGTGGTTATCCTCCAAAAGGTCTAGTCTTTACACATATTGAATTCCATCAATAACCACTGACACTGATATTTGTTAAATGCAGGGCTAGTAGAAGGCGGCTTTGACCTTATGTTTTTTTCTATTCAGGACAAGAAATAATAGCTACACTAGCAAACATTTACCAAGTGCCAGGTGCTATTCTTAGTCCTCTTTATGTAATAACACATTTAGGCCTCTTAACCATCCTGTGAGGAAAGTACTATTATTTCCCCTTAAGTTATCAGTCAGAAAATTGATGTACTGAAACATTAAGTAACTTGTCAAAGATTTCCCAGGTTGCAAGTTGAACTCGGCAGATGACCCTAGAACCTTACAAATTCTGAAAGCCAACCTCTTTTCAGTCAGACACTGATTGAGTTGCTCTGCTCCTGCTCTAGTTGTCTGTTTATAAGGTGAATCTTCTCTAGAGAAAGACAGCATCATCTAGAGCTTCTACAATTTTTCAAACAAGATTTCTGAAATTTGATTAAAAATATTAAGAAATAGACAAAAAGAAAAAAGCCAATAGAAACAGGGCCACAAGTGATCCAGATACTGGAGTTACCAAGAAAACAGGTGAAAAGGTAGCTTCACCAGAGAACCAGAATTAAAAAAAAAAAAAAAAAAAACGAAATTCTGGAACTGAAAAATAGAATAATTAAAATTAATAGCTTGCATGATGAGCTTTATAACAGATTTAAAAAAAAACCAAACCCATTGCCATCAAATTGATTCCAACTCATAGTGACCCTATGGAACAGAGGAGAACTGCCCCACAGGGTTTCCAAGGAGTGGCTGGTGGATTGGAACTGCGGGCCTTTTGGTTAGCAAGCAAATGCTTAAATAACAGATGAGAGACAAGTGAAAAAAGAAAAAAAAAGGGATTAGTACTGTGAGAGAGCTCAATAGAAAATACAAAGACCAAGGCGCAAAGGAAAAAAAAAAAAAGGAATGAAAAAAACAGAAAGGAGTACAAGAGACATAAGGGAAATGGCAAAAGTTCTAATGTAACTGTTAACTGAAACCCCAGAAATGGATTAGCAAGAATATGAGGACAAAAGAAACATTTGAAAACACAATGTCTGAGAACTTTCCAAAACAGTTGAAAAATATCAAACCCCAAGCAGGATAAATATGTTCCTAGGCACCTCTGAGTAAAACACCAAAAGACAAAGAGTAAATCATAAGAACACCCAGATTAAAAAAAAAAAAAAAATCACATATTACCTTAAAAGAAGCTATGATAGCCAAACCCACAAAACCAAACCCAGTGCCGTCGAGTCAGTTCCGACTCATAGCAACCCTATAGGACAGAGTAGAACTGCCCCATAGAGTTTCCAAGGAGTGCCTGGCAGATTCGAGCTGCCAACCCTTTGGTTAGCAGCCATAGCACTTAACCACTACACCACCAGGGTTCCCAACAGTGACAGCTAAATTCTCAACAGAAACCATAAAACTAGAAGAAAATAGAATATCTTGAAGTGCTGAAAGACAATTGCTGACAATGTAGCATTCTATATTGCTTGAAAATATCCTTCAAATGTAAGGCATCAAAAAAAAAGAATTTTTTGTCAGTAAACTCAGACCAATAAAAATATTGAAAGGGTTCTTCATATAGGAGGAAAGTAATCCCAGGTGGAAGGAAAGAAATGCATGAAGGAATGAAAAGCAATAGAAAGATAAATATGAATATAAGTATAAATGACTATTGACTATAAAACAACAGTAATATTTTGTAGGGTTTAAAAACATAGAATTAATATGCATAACAGCAATAACTCAAATGGCAAAAGGGAATAAATGGAGTTAATGTGTTCTTAAATTCTGGCATTGTCTGGGAAATGGTAAAATTACTAATTTAAATTAGAACCTATTAAGTAAAGGATGCATGTTGCAATTTGTAGGATAACTACTAAAAGAAAAACAATATATTATTTTTATTATTGTTATCACTATTATTCAGTTACCTCTAGGTTCACCAAGGTCACTGTCTTAGTCATCTAGTGTTGTTATAACAGAAATACCACAGATGGACAGCTTCAATAAACAAGTTTATTCTCTCACAGTCTAGTAGGCTACAAGTCCAAATTTAGGGCACCAGCTCTAGGGGAAGTCTTTCTTTCTCTGTCGGCTCTGGAGGAAGGTCCTTGTCAGCAACCTTTCCTTGGACTAGGAGCTTCTCTGCACAGGAGCCCTGGGTCCAAAGAACACGCTCTGCTCCCAATGCTTCTTTCTTTGTGATATGAGGTCCTCCACTCTCTGCTTGCTTCCCTTTCCTTTTATCTGTTGTAGGATAAAAGGTGGTGCAAGCCACACCCCAGGGAAACTCCCTTTACATTGGATCAGGGATGTGACCTGAACAAGAGTATTTTATTCTACCCTAATCCTCTTCAACATAATCCAATCTTGCCTTATTAACCACAGGCAGACATTAAGATTTACAAGATATTGGAAAATTACAATCACAAAATGGAGGACAACCACATAATGCTGGGAATCATGGCCTAACCAAGTTGACACATATTTTGGGAGGGCACAATTCAATCTATGACAGTCACCTTGTCATGAAATTGTCCGACTGGCTTCTCATTTCAGTAACAATAAAAGCCAAATAAAGCTAATGGGGGTGAGAAGGAAATAATAAAAAATACTAGATTGATCTGAAAGAAGGTAAGAAACAAGAGAAAAAGGAACATAGACATTAAGGGACTAACAGAAAAAAATGCCAAAATGGTAGCTATAACTCAAAATATGTCAGTAATTACATTAAATGTAAATGGTCTAAATACTTCAATTGAAAGATAAAGTTTGTCCAAATAAATTAAAAAGTAGAAATTGAACCATATGTTATTTCAATAAGCACATCTTTAATATAAGGACACAGAAAGGCTGACAATTAAAAAATGGAAAAAGAAATATGCAAACACTAACCATTATTAAAAATAAAAAGGGCATTTCATAACAGTGTTTAAATATTAATTTAAAAATTTTATTCTCTCAAAATACAAAGAAAAAATTGACAGAACTAACAGGAGAAAGAGATAAATCCACAATGATACTTTAAATCACTTTTCTAAATTACTTATTGAACAATCAGGCTAAATGGCACAATTAATAAACTTGACTTTACATATGTATGTATGTATATCTGCATCTGTTATAGATTGAATTGCATCCCCCCAAAATATGTGTCATAAATCCTAATCTCTATGCCTGTGGTTATAATCTCTTTTTGGGAATGGGTTGTCCTTGTTATGTTAATGAGGCAGAGTTAGTGTAGGATGTATTTTCAGTGAATCTCTTTAGAAATATGAAATAGATTAAAAGCAAGCTAGAAGCAGAGATGGGGGAAAAGAGATGCCAAGCCACATGAAGCAGAGGCCACCAGGAGCAGAAGCTCAGAAGAGACAAAGACCTTCCTCCAGATCTGAGAGAGAAAGGTTTCCCCTGGAGCCAACGCTCTGAATTTGGGCTTCTCACCTACTATACTGTGAGAAAATAAATTTCTGTTTGTTAAAGCCACCCACTTGTGGTATTTCTGTTATAGCAGCACTAGATGACTAAGACAGAATCTAATAGGAGAACATGGGACATATACCAAAATTGACCATATGCTGGGCCATAAAAACGAGTCCCCAAGTCTGAACAAACTTCAAAAATATTGAAATTATTTTATGACTCCAGTAGAATTAATGCAGAAATCAGAAACAAAATGATAGTTAGAAAATTCCCCAAATATTTGGAGGTTGGTCAAAGGAGAAATCAAAATGGAAAATTAGAAAACATTTTTTAACTAAATGACAATGAAAATATGACATATAAAAACTTACAGAATATAGGTAAAGCTGTGCTTAGTGGGAATAGTCAGTGACAGTGATTATCTTTGGGAAGGGAGGATAATAACCAAGAGGCAACATAATCAGGGGCATTTTGGGAGGTAGCAATGTTTTATGTGTTGATGGGAGAGGTGATTACAGGAATGTTTTTATTTAATGAAAAATCCATTAAGCCGTACATTTATGATTTGGGTATTTTTCTGTATGCGTGCTATACTTGAACGAAAGGTTTTTTAAAAAGATAACTAGAAATTATACTTTTCTCCTCTTTCCTTCACACCCCACATCTAGATCATCCATATCTCCTATTGGTGTTCATTCAAAATATATCCCGAATCTGGCCATTTCTAATCACCTCACTAGCTACAAATGTTATTCAGTCCAACAGCATCTGTTTTCTGGATTATTTCATAGTTTCTTAACTGATTTTCCTCTTCTGCACTTGCTCTCTAGAGTTTACTCTCAACATAGCCACCAGGATGAGCCTGTTAAAGCTGAATTAAATCATGTTACCACTGTCCACAAAATTGTCCAACTGGCTTCTCCTTTCACTCACAATAAAGGCCAAATAATTTTTACGGCCATTGTCCCTACATGGACATTCACTAATACCCCTCACTTACTTCATCTCCTACCACCATCCCCTTGTTCACTCTTCTCTAGTCTTCCTGCTTCTTTTACCAGGAAATGCCAGGCACACTCCAGATCCACGACTTTTGCACTGTTTCTTCTGTCTGGAATTTTCTTCCCCCAGATTCACACAGCTCATTCCTCACTTCCTCAGGTCTCTGTACAAATACCACATCTTCCTAGGCCATTATTTACCATTGTAATTCCCTCCACCCAAACAACCTGAAACTCTCCTATCCCTCTTCTATTCAATTCACCAAATATTTATTCAGCATCAATATGAGCCAGGAAGAGTTCTAAGTGCTTGGGCTAAATCAGTGAATAAAACAGACAAAGATTCCTGCCCTTATGGAGCTTACATTCTAGTGGGGGAGATAAACAATAAACATAAATCATACATATGCTAAAAGCTGATAAATGCTATGGAACTAAAACCTGAGCAGGTTAAAAGTGTTAGTCATGCTGTTCAGAGGGGATGGGAAGGGAAGTGTAATTATAAACAGTGTGGTTGATAGGCAGCAGGGTTATGGATACTTCCTAGACATAAACAAACACCTACAGGATTGGTTTACTGAGTTTGAGAGTTTAGACCATAGTCTCAAGGGACAACTCAGTCAACTGACATAACATAGTTCATAAAGATGATGTTCTACATCCTAGTTTGATGAGTAGCACCTGGGGTCTTAACACCTTATAAGTGGTCATCTAAGATACAACTCTACTTGTCTGGAACAAAAGAGAATGAAGGAAACCAAAGACTTGAAGAAGAAACTAGTTCATAAGGCTAATAGCCCACGGGAACCACAACCTTATCTAGCCTGAGACCAGAAGAAATAGATGGTGCCCAGCTACCACTACCAACCACTCTGACCAGGGACACAATAGAAGGTCCCAGATAGAAAGAGAAAAAAATGTAGAACAGAACTCAAATTTCTAAAAATGGCCAAACTTACTGGACCAATAGAGACTAGAGGAACCCCCAGGACTATTGCCCTAAGATATCCTTTGAACTTGGAACTGAAGCCACGCCCAGTGGTCACCTTTCATCCAAATAATAGATTGGCCTATAAAATAAATATCATCCATGAGTACTGTGCTTCCTTAAATATTCATCTATATGAGACCAAAGGGTCAACATTTAGACTAAAACAAAGATGATAAGATAAGGAAAGGAAGGGAAGCTAGATTAATGGAAACAGAACAAACAGAATAGAAATAAGAATGTTGACACACTGTGAAAATTGTAACCAATGTCATGGGAAAATATGTATGAAAAATTATTAAATGGGAACCTAATTTGCGTGTAAACTTTCCCCTAAAATACAGTAAAATATTTTTAATAAATAAATAGAGTGCTCATGGCAAGCTTTACTGAGAAAATGACAACAGTGAAACTTAGAAAGCAGTAATAAATTAGCCATGCAGATATCAGGGTAAGAGCATTTTAAACAGAAAGAACAAGTGAAAAGGTCCAAAGATAGGAGTATCTGTGGAGCATGCTTGAGGAGCAGCAACAAGGCATGTATAGCTAGAGCAGTACGTAGGGTGAGCAACTGTCCCAGTTTTCAAAGGACTGAGAGGTTTCCCGTGATGTGGGACTTTCAGTGCTAACACCAGGAGACTCCTAGGAAAACTGAGATGGTTGATCATCCAAGAGGAAAAGAGCTATAGGAGGTGATGTCAGAGAGGTAATGGGAGGCCAGACCATGAAGAAGCATGAGGGTCATTTTAAGGACTTTGGCTTTTAAAATGAGAAACATGGGGAGCCACTGGAATGTTTTGGAGATAAAAGTGGCATGATATGACTTACATTGTAAAAGACTAATACTGGTTATTGGGTTGAAAACGGGGTACGGAGGGCCAAGGGCAGAAGAAGGGAAACCAGCTCAGAGGCTCTTGGACAATGCAGGTGAGAGATGATCAGGGAGGTATCAGTAGAGGCAGTAAACAGTGGTCAGGTTCTGAATATAGTTTGAAGTTAAAGCCTGTAAGATTTTCTAACAGGTTGGATGAGTGGTGTAAGAAAAAGAAGGATGGCTTTCAGGATATTTGTCTAAGCAACTGGAAAAATGCAGTTGCCTCAACTGAGATGAGCAAGACTAGACATACAGCAAGTTAGGCAAGAAAAAAAAAATCGATTCTGTGTTAGACATGTTTAGTTCCCTTCTCTGTTTTATTTTCCTTCACAGCTCTTATCCATTAACATACTATAGATTTTATTTATTTATTATCTACATTCACAGACTTGTGTTTGTTTTGTTCACTGCTATATCACAGTGAATATCATTCATTCAATAAACATCATGGAGTGCCTCCTAGATGACTGGGACTGTGTTAGGTCCAGGAATACAGTAAAAAAAAAAGAAACGTTTTTTAAAAAGACATGTTCTTAGGCTTGCCAGATGAAATAAAGGATGCCTACTTAAGTATGTGCCATTTTTAAATATTTGAATATGTATGTCCCATATGCAAACATTCAAATAGGAGACTTACTTATACTAAAAATTATTCATTGCTTATCTGAAAATCAAATTTAACTTGGTATCCTGTATTTTAATGCTATATCTGGCAACCCTAAGATATATGCTGTCTGCCTACAAGGAGCTTAGAGTATGGTGGGGTACACTGACGAGTAAACTCTATGATGCTGAAAGGGTTTCAGCAGAGCTTCCAGACTAAGGTAGACTAGGAAGAAAGTCCTGGCAATCTACTTCTGAAAATGAGACAATAAAAACCCTATAGTTAATGGGGAGGGCACAAGATCAAGCAGTGTTTCATTCAGTTGTACATGGGGTCACCATGAGTTGGGGGTCGACTTGATGGCAGCTGACAACAACAGCAACATGTAATAACTCTAGGATTCCAAAACATCATGTGAGCATGCAGGAGGGGTATCACACATATACTCTGAAGAGGCATCAGAGAAACTTCAGGAAAGAAATGACATTGTAACTGAAAGTATAGTTATCTAGGTGAGGCGGAAAAGAGCGAGCTTTCAGGAAGATGGAACAGCATGAACTAAGCACAGAGGCCAGGGAAACCAGGGAGCACTTGGGAAGCTGCAAGTCGCCTGGTATCTGGATGCACACTACAGAATGTGTGTGAGATAGGAATTGAAAGAGTTATGTCTTTCAATCCCAGGTACTGCGGTACACACCTGGCTGAACAATTTCTCTACCAGAGCTCTCTATGTCACAGCCAGCAAATACAGGCCCCTGTGGCAGCCGCAAAAGCAGTAACAGCAACCACCATCCTCTCCCCATCAGACAGTGGTGGTGGCTGCAAGGACAGAGGGTTCTGAGATTCACTACCCACCAGCTGCACATTGCCAGGCTTGAGACATCATGACCAAGAGAGAGATGGAGGACAGCTGTTCTCCAGTTCATCCTTGAGAGTGATGTCTGGATTCCCAGTTCCCTCATAGGTAGCAACAGGGAGATGGAAACAAAAACTAATTCATAAAAACAGTTAAATACCCCTGAGGAGTTTTGAGAGGGAAGAAATCCCATGGAAAAGACTGGAATTTCTGTTAGCCAAACAGGTGGAGGTTGTGGTCTTTGTAACCTCATTTGAATCTACAGGCAGGCAAAGTCTACCGACATTTTGGTTCTACTAGAATACGCATAAGGAACCTTGGTGGTACAACCGTTAAGCATTCACCTGATAACTGAAAGGTTGACGGTTCGAACCCACCCAGTGGCTCCGAGGGGGAAAGACCTGGTGGTCTGCTCCAGTAAAAAATACAGCCTAGAAAATTCTATGGGCAGTTCTACTCTGTCACATGGGGTCACTATGAGTCAAAATCAACTCGAAACGCACTCAACAACAACAGAACAAGTATTCTCAGTGGGAGTGGTATTTATCGTAGGAGGTGAAAATTGGTTCTTGGGGGCAAAAATTCTTAGATATTATGATGGCTTGCTGCGTACATAAGAAGTACGTAAGCAGATATACGGTATATCTCTGGTATTAAATATCCACCAGGGGAGGTGGGCAGGGGAGTGTCAGAAAATTAAAGAAAAAATGTTTTAAAAGGCTCCTTAGTGAGGAGATAAAGAGATTTGAGAAACACTAAAGGAGAGCAAAACTCTACTTCAGCGGTAGGAACTGGGAGGGCTTAATGGGACGTTCCTTCTCCAGGAGAAGAGCAATGGGCAGGGAGGGGAAGGAGCAGGAAAGCAGGGCATTCTGGGTGGAGGAAACAGCATATACACAGGCTTCAAGAAAAAGGGAAAGATAAACAACATGAAATGCAGTAGTGTGGTCAAGTAAGATAAGGTATGCATAGGATTTATTGGATTTAGTAATTAGGAGGTCACTGATCATTTAACCTCTTTGTGCTTCACTTTCAATATTTGTTAAATTAAATTGAAAAATAATCTCTAAGGCAATGTATAGCTGTAATGACTTTCTGACCAGGTTGGGTCTATTCACACACAAAGACACACATGCATATATATCTACACATTTATATACACTCCAACACACACGCTAATCTGTTTCCCTAATCTAACTGTATCTCTCTGCAGCTATATTTGCCTTTAGAGAATTCCAGTTCTCTTTGTTTAATTATAACAATGCTTTCAAGAAATCAGTTATGAAAGTCTAACAGCGCTCTGATAAGCTCAGCCCAACTGAGCTGCTGGACAATAAACTGGTTAATATCAGTTCCTATAAACATTTCTAATGCCTTGTAAATACATTTTATGTTGCAATAAAGTCTTTAGAATGTGGATACCAGATTCTATTTCATTTTTAAAATGATTTAAAATCCCAGAGTCATTCAAATGAGGGGAAAAATATTTCCTCTTAAAGCTGTCAGTGTTCATTTGTTCATCAAATATTTACTAAGTGCCTACTATGTTTCAAGCAATATAGTATGTGTTTAGGAAATATCAGTGAATAAGACAAACATTTCATGACTTCCTCGAGCTTTCCGGGAGGAAAGTAAGGAGGGAAGTAATTGAAATATCGGTCATGTTAGCACAACTCAGTCGCTACTAACATCTGGCCACTTTGGTAACATGTTTGAACCTTGGACCTGTTTATGAAAATAAAGTCCTGAGCAGTATAGGTATGTGTTCACCGAAGGAAAAGACCGTAGCATAGGCACCTTCAGAGAATCAGGTTTTAAAATACATAAAATAAGATTATAAGGAAACCAATTACATTAAAATATAGTTACAGTCTTAAAATGTGTGATACAGTAATACATATACTTCATTAACACATTAAATAGAGAGACCTACAGCATTCCTAACTACTATAATTTTAAAGTAATGATGAGCATAAACAATATAGTCAGGAATCTACAACCCTATAGTGGGTTTCAAAATGATCTGTGATTTCTATTGATGACAAAGTCACAGATACTGCTAATACTACTGTGGTTTATTGCCTACATTTATAATTAAATGAAATGCAAAATTTCAGGTAAAGGTTACTGAAAATCAGAATAATTATTTTCCTATGTAAATTTACAGACCCTGCTCCCCACTCCCACCTCCCCCTCCACACACACACACACACACACACACACTGAATTCCACCCAGAGACCCCTTGGACACCTGTGCTCCCTGTTCTAGGGCATAAAGCTAAATTAGGATTTCCTCTCTTGATACCATATGGCTCCATAGTCACTTCTAGAACTATAGCTCCTTCATTGGGACATCCACAGAGGTAGCTTGTCCATTATTTGAGGCACACTGCCATCCCATGGCTCTTTCTGAAGTCTAGCATTAATAACATCAGCAACAAAGCAGCCTTTCAGGGCATTAGACCAAATCTGCAAATTAATGCCCTGGCTCATCACAATTCATTAATCAAACTCAGTCTAGATTTAACAACAGATTATTAAAGACTCAAAATTATATCCACGGGGGAAAAAAGGCAGCTCCCAGAGGGTCAAATGTAATGTGAATGGTTTTGCATAAAACCATAAACCTGCTATTAAATTAAAAACAGGAAAAAAAAATTATGTCCACTGCTTATCTTCAGTCATATTTTAAAGGAAGGTTACACTGATTTATTTCTCTGCTATTCCTGGTTATGCAGTAAAAGACTAAAAGGTTAAAACACAATGGTTCTTTTGATGTTTAGTTGAGCAACTTACACTAACATGTACTGGAGGAGGTGAAGAAATTAATGAAATTACTCCCATAATTCATTACTAATGGAAAACTGACAATGCCTTCAACTAACTGACAGTTCATACAATTTCTCCTCAGACACCGAGACTCCTCCTGGTGATTGTTGGACTCCCTACTTCTCATAGCATTCAACAAAGCAGAACTCCACCGCTTGTCTGACAAATTCCTCATCTCTCACCTCCATGGGTTTGTTCTTAATAAACAGGTTTGTTTCCTCCGTGAAGAAGGAAGTGGGAAACAAGGATTTTAATTTTTCTTTCTCGGCAGGGAATTTAGGTAGACCCTCTGGGGATTCCCAAAGACTTAGAAACACTTAGAATGGTACAATTTGGCAGACAGCAGTGCTGCAACCAACTGTGCGATCAACGTTTTTAAAAAGGTTAATATTTTAGAGCAGCAGTCATAGATACAAAGCATAATAATAATAAGAGGTATGGAAAAAACAGATTTAAAGAATTGGATCATCTTGTGACATCTTTGCTCTTTCCCCATTATGTTGAATCATTAGTTCTTTCAGTTTTTGCAGAAACAGAAGCAAAAATTACTAGCACACATGCTGATTAAGGTAGGTAAGTGATGTTTCTGGAAATACAGAATGTTTTATTCAATTTCTGTCCCTGTTTGATTTTTATATGGTGTTCCGGTCTTAGTACTATCTATTTTAAACTCTAAACTCCAGAAGGGCAGGGAATATGTCTTTGTTATATATCTGAAGATAATTAGTAACTGCTCTTTGAAGGTAAACTCTTGTACACCAGTTGTAACAGGTGGTATAAAATGATGTTATTGGTGAGGCAAAATACACCAAAATCATGTAAGCCTGTAAAATAGAGAAAAGTTCATAATAGTCGAGATCTCCAAAGCACCTTAAAAATACAGTGAGATTCTAATACAAGATGACTCAGGTTTGGATTCTGGTTATATTGTAGTTACATCATAAGCAGCAAATACATTGTCCAATTTTGCCCCCATCCCCCTCCACCCCTTGCCCACCGCCTGGCACTCTTTCTTACCGGCTAGGATCACAATCCATCTTAACACAGCATTTCAGACAGCTTCCACCAATTGCTCAGTGGTCACTTAAAATGAAATGCATTCACACCATCGAGGGGGGAGGCACAGCATCTGACACATAGTAGGTGCTCCAAAAATATTTATTGAAATTAAAAAATGAACCCCCCTCCCCTCTGTCCAAATGGAAACATACAATGTTAGGATACTATGTTAGGACTCTCCATCCAATTTAATCACTACTAATCCCCACAAGTGTTATCACAGAGGTTAACTGCAAATAGTATAGTACCCATTGCCACTGAGCCAAACCTAACTCATGGTGACTCCACATGTGTCAGAGCAGAACTGTACTCATTCGCTTTTCAATGGCTGATTTTTCAGTAGTAGATCACCCAGCCTTTCTTCCAAGGGAACTTTGGGTGAAATCCAACTTCCAAACTTTGGATTAGCAGCCAAGTGGTTGTACCACTCAGGGACTCCTAACTGTAAATAAGTGCCTTATAAAAATATTTTGGGCTTATACAGTGTCTTAGGCTGGGTTCCCTATTGAAGCAAGACCAGTGAAGCATATATATAGAGAGAGAGAGAGATTTATATCAAGGAAATGGCTCACATGGTCGTAAAGGCTGAAGTTTCCCAAGTCCGTGGATCAGCCTGGAGGCTTCTCCTGACTTAGTGGCTGCAGGGGCTGGTGAATCTAAGATCGGCAGGTAAGAATGACAGGTAAATTGCTAGCTCAACCAGAGGTCGGATGAACAGCAGCCAGCTGCAGGATCCAGAACAAGCAAAAGCCAGTGAGCTTTGCCAGAAACTCCATGTATATTGGATGCAGGCCACACCTCCAAAGAAACTCCCTTCAACTAATTGGCTGCTCATAACAGATCTTATCATGGAGGTGATTACTTTATTACACAGCTGTGAAACCACTGAGAATCATGGCCCAGCCAAGTTAACATACAACCTTAACCATCACACATGAGGGTAAGTCACAAAGTGTTGCTACTAGGGTTCCAGTTCATACATGCATGGGCTTATTTGAAACAAAACGTGTTTAAACATGTCTCTGCGATCAGTGGATGGCTGCAGACAAGTTCTGTCAGTAATACACTTGTCTTAGTCTCTTTAGGACATCTTCCAAAAAAAAAAAAAGATACTTCTGTGCCATGGGAAAAAAAGGATTTTGAGGTCAGAGATAATATCAAATTTTTAACAAAACTCAAATGGACATCTTCCCAAATCACTGAAGCTTTGCAACAAGTTTATGGGAATGATGCCCCACATAAATCAGCAGTTTTTAAATGGATCAAGCGTTTTAAGGAAGGTCGGGAAGACCTCAAAGATGAGCCAAGAGAGGGACGACTGCTTAGAAGGTTATGGCGACTGTTTTGGGGAATTCCAAAGGGGTAACCTTGATAGATTTCCTCAAAAGGCACAGGATGATCATGGGGGCTTATTATGAAGAAGCTTTAAGAAAACTGAAAACTGCATTGGTGAGAAAAAGGCCAGGACAGTTGTGCTGAGGAATTTTTTTCCATCATGACAATGCACCTGCTCGTTCTTCAACATTAACAAGGGTTGTCCTATGAGAATTTCCTTGGGTAAAGCTTACCCCATCCCTACAACTCTGATCTTACCCCTTCAGATTTCTTTTTGTTCCCAAAACTCAGAGAACATTTAAAAAGAGCACGATTTCAGTGCCTCGAGGTTGCCCAAATTGCCGTTTTGACGCGGTGTAAATCGAAGAGCACAGAATTCTTCAGGGAAGGGTTAGAGAGATGAAAACACCACCTTAAGAAGTGCATAGACCTAGATGGAAGATATGTCAAGAAACAATAGCTTCATATTTTGAGATTTTTGTTTAATATAGGTTTCTATGATTTTGTAGCAATACCTTTTGACTTATCCTCATACACTGAACTTTCTGATCTCATACTAGTGCCTATACACCTGAAGAAAAAGTTATATTTATATATAAACATGATTATAAAACTCGTATCATAGAAACTAGGGACATTGCAGACCAACAATATTAACAACAATGAAGTAAATTTTCACTTTTGAATGGTAGAACTTGGGGCAAAAGAGTTCACTTTAGATTCCTTACTTCTCTAAGATGAAATAAGTGGACAAACTATAATAAGAGCTACAGTGTATAAAACCCCTATTGTGGCCAGGCATCTGCTGAGTAAACCAAACTCATTGCCTGTTGCCGTCTAGTCGATTCTGATTCATAGTGACCCTATACGACATAGTAGAACTGCCCCATAGGGTTTCCAAAGCTGTAAATCTTTATGGAAGCAGACTGCCACATCTTTCTGCCTCAGAGCTACTGGTGGGTTTGAACTGCCAACCTTTCAGTTAGCAGCCAAGCTCTTAACCACTGTGCCACCAGGGCTCCTCATCTGCTAAATAGGTGACATAAAACAACAATCCCATGAGGGAGCTATTAGGATCACCATATTACCGGGCAGGAAACTCAGAGAGCTTATGTAACTCACCTGAGGTTGTGCTAGGGAGGTGCAGAGCCAACACGCAGTCACATCTGCTGACACCAAATTCCATGTGACATGACTTCTCTCTATTCGACTCTCCTGATGTGTGCCCTCCACTTGACCTACCTCAAACCAAAAAAATAAACACTGAAGGGAAGATTTGGGCCCCATATGTATCTTTGTAGCAATTCTCCTTAGATAGGCCACAAAATATAAGTGGCAAAATGGCAAAGTGGTTAACAGCTTGAGTGAGGGCCTGGATTAGCTTCCCAGTTCTACCACTTCCTCACCTGGGCAATTTTCTTAACCTCTCTGTACCTTGGCTTTCTCATAAGTGAAATGAGGATGGTAATAATTCCAGCAGAATCCCTGGGTGGTGCAAACAGTTAATGCACTCAGCCGCTAATCAAAAGGTTGCCAGTTCAAGTCCACCCAGAGTTTCTTAGGAAGAAGGGTCTGATGATCTACTTCCTAAAAACAGGCATCGAAAACCCTATGGAGCACAATTCTACTCTGACACACATGGGGTCACCATGAGTTAGAGTCAACTCAATGGCAACTGGTTAATAATATCAACATCTGAGGGTGGTACCCAAAAAAACCAAACCCAGTGCCGTCGAGTTGATTCCGACTTATAGCGACCCCATAGGACAGAGTAGAACTGCCCCATAGAGTTTCCAAGGAGCGCCTGGCGGATTTAACTGCCAACCGTTTGGTTAGCACCTGCAACACTTAACCACTACGCCACTAGAGTGGTAAAAAAAAAATTATTAAATCATTAAATGGGCTTAATCAATGTGAGGTACTCAGTGTCTGACACACAGAAAAGTCCTTAAGAAATGTTCAAAGTTATTTTTAGCTCTTGATTTGGTCACCCACAGTTCCGTCTGCTAATTGACCAGCTTCCAATCACTTGATTTTATTGAGCATCCAACCTACTAAGTGGTGTAACTCAGTGCTCCACCTTACACAGGAACGCTTGACTTGATGACCAAGTGGCCCATCTTTGTCTGAGGCTCATTTTTATTTCTGCATTATTTAGTGTTTTACCCTAGTCAATCATATTAGTTTTTCCAACTCTTAAATAATAGTGAAGGGTAGAGGAGGAAAAGTGATAATGGAAATGGGACAGGGAAGGAAATAATTGCCATAAACCTTGTTGATAAAGCCACTAAAAGAAAAAAACCTGTTGCCGTCGAGTCAATCCCAACTCGTAGCAACCCTATAGGATGGAGTAGAACTGCCCCCGTAGAGTTCCCAAGAAACAGCTGGTGGATTCCAATGGCCAACCTCTTGGTTAGCAGCTGTAGCTCTTAACGACTGTACCACCAGGGCTCCATAAAGCCAGTAAACCAAAACCAAACCCAGTGCCGTCAAGTCGATTCCGACTCATAGTGACCCTATAGGACAGAGTAGAACTGCCCCATAGAGTTTCCAAGGAGCGCCTGGTGGATCTGAACTGCCGACACTTTGGTTAGCAGCCGTAGCACTTAACCACTACACCACCAGAGTTTCCTATAAAGCTGCTAGAGCTTCCAAATTAATATACCCTCCTAAAGGAATTGACTTGACGGCAGTGGGTTTGGTTTTTTTTTTTTTTTTTTTTTTTTTTTTGAGGTTTCTAAAGTTGAGGAAAGACTGAACTTAGCCTCACAACATTATTTCCAATGTACAAATGTAGAAATTAAGGGCCAAGATCCCCCAGCCAGTAAGTTATGATACTAAGATTCAAACCCACAGCTGACTGTCCCCAGGTGCGCACTGTTTCCACAACCTCAAGCTGCCCATCTAATGAAAGGAGAAATTCAAATAGCATGTTTCATTACTACTATCACTTAGATTTTTAAAACATTTTAACTATTGAGTTCTTTTAGCCAATTTAATAATAATAAATTGGTAGCATAGAAATCTCTGAATTATGAGAAGAGTTTGAAACAACACCTTCTACACTGGCTCCAGTATATGATAAAACTGCCTAAATATTTTATCATTATTATTAGAACTAATGCAATTTTGGGTTAAAAATCTCAAGGCATGCAATGCCCAAATTTATATCACCTGAATTAATCCTTTAAAACACCACATTCATTTAATATATATTGAATAAATACTTGCATCCCCTTGCTAAGGGAAAATTTTTTAAGCTACCTCAAGCCTGAGGAGCCAATGAACATTCTGGAAACTGGCAGCAAATTGTCTCTAGATGCTATCCTCTTGGCTGGAAAAAGCAAAGTGATTTAGTTTATGGAATAAGATAATCAGAAGAAAGAATACACAAGAGTCAAAGGTAAACTGGTATAATTCCTTCTTCTCTGACAAAGGTGTCCCTTCACACCCTAAATAACTATCAGGTACAAAAGACTATGTGCCAGAGGCATCCAGTATAAGTCAAAAATCCACATGACCACAGCTGAACTGAGCTGTTGAGCCTTATCTTAAGCTATATTTCATAAAATCATTCTTTCTGTATCAATGAAATGCGAATGTTAAAATTATCTTGTTGACCATCAAAAGAAGTCTTGAGAATAAAGTTGTCATTCTTAATTAAAATGGGTTTTTTTATTCCTTTACTCTAACTAATTTAGATATTAATACTGTAAACATTTAGCTGACTAAAGAAAGATTCTACCCATACACCCCAATTAGAGAACACTTAATTTATATATGATGCAGCTTATAACCATTTAGCAGTGTAGTTGGGATAAGCCTCTTTGGGCTGCTTTTTAAATGATTAAATACTCTTCCCATCCAACTGAATAGATGTCTTCAGAGGTGCATTTTGCATGCTAAAACATTCTTTAAATACTTAAGCCATCGTTCAACGTTTAAGAGGAAAGAAACCTAGTGACAGAACATTCATTACGTCTTTATTAAAGCTGGACTTTTCCATAGGGTTATGCACAGCTGAAAATGAGGCTCAGTTTAATAACAAAGCATGCTTTCCTAGCACTACAAAAATTATAAAATTTTAATGTTTCATGTGTTCCTTAATTATAGAAAACTGCAAAGAATAACATCCTTGAAATTTACTATGCAAATGCTCTTAATTTATGACAAATTGCTCCTTCAAACATAAGTATTAAATCTCTATTAGATTTGTTGAGGTAATGTACTAATATGCATCACTAAGGTCTTAAATTTCTAAGCAGCAATGCTGTTTGTTAGATGCAAATAAAGATTACCTTAATTAAAATACACTATCCCTAGCCTCTCAGCAGATTTAGCTCAGTCTTTATATAGGACAGGTTCATTATCTATCTCAAGGTAATAAAAGTATGACCTACTGTGGTTATTTCTTTTAAAATTTAATTTTAATTACTATTTTGTTAATGGAAATAAAGCACTAAAGAATTGTGAAGATAATCCAAAAGCAATTTTGAAAACTTAATTAAAATACCTCTTGAAAGCTTCAAAAGGAATTTAGCCCATACATGGTTTGATAACTGATGGCCTTACAAATACACATTAGATACCAACTCTATAAAAAATGGTTGAATGAAACATACTTGATAGCTACAGTGTTCCCTTAGTCTGCATCCTGAACTAATGGTCCAACTAAATAGGTATAAACATAAAACTCTTAATTCAAAATTTTAAAGGTTAGATAATGTGAAGATATTGTGTAGTGGTAACTCTTTTTATTTCTTTGTTAAGAGCCTTTTCTAACCTTTAAAATTTTGAATTAAGAGTTTTATGTTTATACCTATTTACATTACACAATACATTGGAAACCCTGGTGACGTAGTGGTTAAGTGCTACAGCTGCTAACCAAGAGGTCAGCAGTTCAAATCCGCCAGACGCTCCTTGGAAACTCTATGGGGCAGTTCTACTCTGTCCTGTAGGGTCACTATGAGCCAGAATTGACTCCACGGCAGTGGGTTTGGTTTTGGTTTCGTCACAATAAACTTTAAATACATTCAGAATTTTTGCATAAAACTGCTGTGGTTTAATCCAGATAACTGCATATGTGTTCAGTTTGTTTACCGGTCCTTCAGGACTTGAATATAAAATTAAAAGACTGATAATATGTTGTATAAAGTTCAATACCAGAGTTTTATTAGGCAGCATTCTCTCCCCAATCTAAATTTCAAAGGTTTACACATATATTATTGATTTCATCTGTGAAAATATTGTTTCAGTAAGTAGCTTGTAAACATAACACAATCCATAGATTTTATTGAGATCCACTACTTCTCATGAAAAAGATAAGAATATGAGATGCAGGGTATAACAAAGAGTGTGCTCCAGGCAAGAAACACAGTCTTTGTGATATTCGAATACAGTTAGCAGCTCTTACGTTACAAATGTAGCAATGCTACGGCTAATAATACGTTTATTTTTGTAACAGGCTACTTGACTACGTCTAGTATGTAAAAACCCTGAATTCATTAACAATGATTTTTTTTTTCCCTAACAGAGCTAAGTATTTAATGGAAAAGCCTTTACCAGGTACCACGGCCCACCCTGCCAAGCAAAAAAAAAAAAAAGAACAAATTCCAGTATGCCACTCCATTTATGGACCTCGTCTTTTAAATATTGGAATTTCGATTTCAGAAATTATGGACATTTGATTAAAGATGAATAATACAAACCTCTGACTAATTGGGAGCCCTGGGGGCACAGTGGTTAGGCATCTGGCTGCTAACTAAAAGGTTGGTAGTTCAAATCAATCCACCATTCCTTGGAAACCCTATGGGGTAGTTCTACTCTGTATTATCGGGTCACTATGAGTAGGAATCGACTTGATGGCGACAGCTTTGGTTCTTTTTGTTTGTTTGTTTTGACTAATATAATGGGATAACAATTAAGTTGAGGTACTACTGGATTTCTGAAAATCTATATTCACCTAGAAATATTATTCAAATTCATACATACAAATTCTGTAACAATGGAGGAGTCCATCTTTTGGCATCATTTTGTTTATTCACCACACAGCAAATTGTCAATTGATAAGTTGTTTTCCAAAAGTTTATTTACACGTCAGTTTTTTGAAACTTAAGATGAATATTACCCTAGAAACAGTAAGTGGGGATTAGGTTTATCCTTAGAAAAAGAAAATCTATAAAAGTTTAATTTAGCCTTATAAAAAAAAAATAGCATAGCTGAAATACTTGCAATGAAATACAGCAGAGAGTGAAACTTTTCCAGTACTAGTAATTAAAGAAAATGAAAAGTTAAATTGAATAAAGGATAGTTTTATTATTCTTAAGTACTTTAAGAGTAATATGTTTAATTGGAACAGAAAACAAGCGTAAATGAGACATTTATGAGAATTCTGAAGTTGACTTTCAAGCTATTTCAAGATCTTTGCGGTGATTGCCACCAATTCCATATTAGGGCATAATTTCATGTGAATGCATAACAATGTATATTACTTATGCAGTTATGATAAGTTTAAAAATAAATGCCTTTCCTTTCCTTGCTGCAATACATACCCATTGCTGTGGAGTAGATTCTGACTCATAGTGACTTTATAGGATGGAGTAGAACTATCCCAAAGGGTTTCCAAGAAGCGACTGGCAGATTCAAACTCCCAACCTTTTTGTTAGCAGCCGAGCTCTTAACCTCTTTGCCACCAGGGATTCTATATATCTCTAACATTAACTTTATTCTTATTAACAATGATGCTATGGATTGAATTGTGGCCCCAGAAAATGTGTGTCAACTTGGCTAGGCCACAATCCCAGTATTGTGTGGCTGTCTGCCATTTTGTGATCTGATGTAATCTTCCTGTGTGCTGGAAATCTAACCTCTATGATGTTAATGGAGCCCTGCTGGCACAGTGGTTAAGAGCTCAGCTGCTAACCAAAAGGTCGTCAGTTCGAATCCACCAGCCACTCCTTTGAAACCCTATGGGGCAGTTCTACTCTGTCCTATTGAGCCACTATGAGTTGACTCGACTGCAATGGGTTTTTAACGATGTTAATGAGGTAGGATTAGAGAAAGTTACATTAATGAGGCAGGACTCAATCTACAGGATTAGATTGAGTGATCTCTTTTGAGATATAAAGGAGAGAAATGACCAGAGAGGGACCTCGTATCACCAAGGTAGAAGCACCAAGAGTGGAGCGCATTCTTTGGACCCAAGGTCCCTGCGTTGAGAAGCTCCTAGACTAGGGGAAGACTGATGACAAGGACCTTCCCCCAGAACTGACAGAAAGAGAAGGCCTTCCCTGGGAGCTGGTACACTGAATTCAGACTTCTACCCTCCTAAACTGTGAGAGAATAAATTTCTGTTTGTTAAAGCCATCCACTTACGGTATTTCTGTTATAGCGGCACCAGATAACTAAGATAAATGATAAGAGTAATTTTTTAACTTACAACTGGGATGGAAAAGTAGCAATGATTGAAAAAGATTTTTCTGGAGATACCTAAAAGGAGGGAGGAAGGAAAAAAGGAAATGAAGGAGAGAAAGGAGAAGGGAATTTAGAATGAAGGCAGTACATGTCAGAAGATGATATCTTGAGGTCTGTTGGTTGGTGGGGTTTTTTATTTGTGTTTGTGTGTGTGTGAGAGAGAGAGAACAGATGATGTCCTGACAACCATCCCTCCATTTAAGTTAGTTTTTTTCATCTCAGTTATTTCTTTATAGGGTAAAAAGCGTCAAAGTGGCAGATGATCCATACGATCCCTTAGATACAAAATGTGTTATGTTTCTACACTAATAAACGTTGAAAAGAGGCATAATAAATAAACCTTAGAATAATTCAGTCTGA
The DNA here is from genome assembly GCF_024166365.1 of Elephas maximus indicus. NCBI lineage: Eukaryota > Metazoa > Chordata > Mammalia > Proboscidea > Elephantidae > Elephas > Elephas maximus. The sequence continues at coordinate 145,767,229 of NC_064821.1, forward strand.
CTTTTTGCATAAAACCACAGTGGTTTAGCTATATTACAAAACATTTTGTTTATATTTTGGCCCTCCAGGAGCTATGCAAATTATGGGGCTGATAATGTACCGCATAAAATTCAGTACAAGAGCTATATTAGGCAAGGACAAAAAAAACCCTCAGAGCCTTTAATATGCTTGTGAGCACTAGGACTCTCCCAGAGTGTGCACTGCTTTCCCACATGAGTCTGAGGTGTTCTCAAAGGGCATCTCTGTGGGTTAGCACTCTGTGAAACACCAGGGAAAAGCTGAGTTAGACTCAGGAATAAGACGAAGACTCCTACCAATACTCTTATTGTCCAACAGTGTTGGAAGATCTAGCCAGTGCAGTAAAACAAGGCAAAGAAACGTGGGATAAATTAGAAAGGAAGCGACGGCATTATTCTTTGTAAATGATATGAGAAAATCCAAGAGAATCAACTAAAATCTATTAAAACTAAAGAGCTCTGAGGGATGACAACATACAAAACCAATAATTTTCACTTATACCAACAACAACCAGTTTGAAAATATAATAAGAAAAAAATATTCCCCTCACAATAGGAATTTTAAAAAGAGAGAGATCACCCAAAAGAAAAATGGGCAAAGAATATTAACAAGCAATTAACAGAAATATGCAAATAACCAATTAACATATGAACAGATGTTCGGCTTCAATAACAGTCAAAAAATACAAATTAAAACAAGATATCCTTTTACCCTTATGAGAACTAAAATGATTCAAAATGTGGGTAAAACCCCATCTTGACATGAAATGTGGAAGGAAAAGACATTTTCGTACAACTGGTAGTACTCAGAGCAGAGAGAGAAAACAAAGAACACATTCAAACTGGGTAATCTGAAGAGCCTTTAATGAAAAGATTATTCACAAGGATGTGCGCAGAGAAGAAGGAAACCACAAGGGATAGTGCAGCTCCCAGGGCTAGAAACAGGGAGACAGAGCTGAGCAGAGAGACTCACATACCAGGAACTCTGACTTTGGGTCAAGTGACAGAGCCAGCCCTCAGCAACCCAGAGAGAAAGCCAGGAGAAGCAACCATTATTGTTGTTGGTTGCAGTCAATTCCAACTCATGGCCACCCCATGCGAGCAGAGTAGAACTGCTCCATAGTGTTTTCAAGGCTGTGACCTTTCAGAAAGAGATCACCAGTCCTGTTTTCCAAGGCACTTTTGAACATGTAAACTGTCAACCTTTTCAGCTAGTAGTCTAGTACTTAGCCATTTGCGCCACCAATACTTCAACCTAACAATTCTCCTTCCCTCGCATCTCCTGCCAAGGCTACTTATCAACACAGCCCTACCATGAGCCAGAGGGTAAGGGACCTAGCAACAACAAGGGACCTCTAATCCCAGGTCCACTTCTCAGAGCACAGACCCCCGAAGGGCAAGAGAAGATATCCAGCATGTAAGTACTGGGGAAGTACAAATTAGTAAAGCGTTCTTGGATGACATTTGGCAATATATATCACTAGTTTCCCCCATCCATATGTCAGTTTGTCGTACTGTGGAGGCTTGTATGTTGCTGTGATGCTGGAGGCTATGCCACCAGTATTCAAATACGAGCAGGGTCATCCATGGTGGAAGGGTTGCAGCTGAGCTTCCAGTCTAAGACAAACTAGGAAGAAGGACCTGGCAGTCCACTTCTGAAAGGAATTAGCCAATGAAAACCTTATGAATAGCAGCAGAACACTGTCTGATACAGTGCCGGAAGATGAGCCCCTCGGGTTGGAATGCACTCAAAATATGACTGGGGAAGAGCTGCCTCCTCAAAGTAGAGTCAACCTTAATGACATGGATGGAGTCCATGCCGATGTGGCAAGACCCAAAATGAGAAAAAAGGGCTGCAAACATTCATTAATCATTGGACGTGTTATCACAAGGGATGAGTCCCTGGGGAATGACATCATGCTTGGTACAGGGTTAGCAAAAAACAGGAAGACACTCAAGGAGACGGATTGACACAGTGGCTCCAAAAAGGGGCTCAAGCATAACAATGATAGTGAGGATGGTGCAGGACTGGACAATGTTTCATTCTGTTGTACACAGGGTCACGATGAGTCGGAACTGTCTCCTCGGCACCTGGCAACAACAACAATCACAAGTTTAAATATCCATACATAACATGGCAGTGGTTGTCTCTGAAGAGGGCTAGGAGGGAAGCTCAAGGCTCTAGAGTCAGTCAGATCTGGGTTTGCATCCTGATTCTAGCTGCTCAGTTAATATTCTTTTGACTGCAAAAGGCAGGGAAAAAAATCAAACTGGCCTAGGGAAAAGGTTTTAGTCAAGGCTTCCATCACCAGACCTTGGGGAAGCCAGAGGTAGCTCTGTCTTCAGAAATGTCTGGATGCAGGGACTTAAACTTCATCATGATCTCTCTCTTCTCTGCACCCAATGTCTGTCTCTCTTCTCCTCCCAGAGTCTGTCAGGACAGCATCCTCATGCTGGCTTCCTTCCCTCAGGCTAGCTATTCCCACAAGTTCAATCCATGGCCATAAAGGCAATACTAAATTTATTTTCTTCAAGCTTCATGACCAGAGATAAAAGGGTTTCCCTGGTACTTCAATTAAAAGTTTTCCAGCAAATGCCACGAATTGGACAAGCTGGATCATGTGATCGACCATGAACAAATCACATGGCTAGGGGACTAGCATGATGATTGGCCATTCTGTGGCCTAAAGACAGAAGAATTTTTTTTTTAATTACTCCCTACTACCAGTCTTTAAGATGCCACCTTGAGGACTAGCTTCACCTGACCTAAGCCATGGGTGTTTTCAATCACCTATATGCATGTGAAAAGTGGACCATGAATAAGGAAGACCAAAGAAAAATTGATACCTTTGAATTATGGTGTTGATGAATAATACTGAATATATGATGGACTGCCAGAAGAATTAACAAATCTGCCTTGGAAGAAGTACAGCCAGAATGCTCCTTAGAAGCAAGGATGACAAGACTTTGTCTCATGTACTTTGGACATGTTATCAGGAGGGACCAGTCCCTGGAGAAAGGAGTCATGCTTGGTAAAGGAGAGGGTCGGCAAAAAAAGGGGAAGACTCTCAACAAGATGGATTGATGCAGTGGCTGCAACAAAGGGCTCAAGCATAGCAACAATTGTGAGAATGGTACAGGACTGGGCAGTGTTCCGTTCTGTTGTACCTAGGGTCGCTATGAATCAACTGACTGGATGGGACCCAACAACCACCACCACCACCACACCTACATGTTTAGGATGGAATAAGCATAATCCCCCCAAAACAGAAATTTTCTTCTGGGAAGAAAACATCTTCCATAAAGATTACAGCCTTGGAAACCCTACGCGGCAGTTCTACCCTGTCCTATAGGAACACTATGAGTAGGAATTGACTTGACAGGTGGATTTTTTTGTTTGGTCGGTCCTTTACAGAAAAAGGGTCATACTCTGGTATAAATCCAAAACCATTAGCTTTCCAGTCCATCTCACTATCTTACCAGATCCAGACTAATCTATCTATTGGATGCTGCCATTAGGAAGTCTTCATTGGCCTGAGCAAGAGGATTTGGGGACAAGAAAATAGGAGAGCGTGAGCAAGTTCAGCTGGAGGAATGAAGAGAGACAGAGGAGGTGGTAAAATTGCACCAAATGATGGCATCTGCTCAGCACAGAGTAAAAAAAACATCAAACCAAACCCCGTGCCGTCGAGTAGATTCCAACTCATAGCGACCCTACAGGACAGGGTAGAACTGCCCCATAGAGTTTCCAAGGAGCACCTGGCGGATTTGAACTGCCGATCCTTTGGTTAGCAGCCATAGCACTTAACCGCTACGCCACCAGGGTTTCCCAGCATGAGCAGGAGAAGAGAAAAGAGGGTATTTGGTCTCACGTGGCCCATGCATTGACTGTTCAATTACACAAAATGTCGCTAAACTGGCTGCCTGAACTAAAATCGCATATCCTTCACAACAGTGGACCAGAAAAACTAATTTTCATAATAAAAACTTCAGAAGTAAACCCTCATTACATTCTAAATTTATACTATTCAAAAGCAACAAAGAAAGAAGGGGTGGGGTCAATGAATGATTTATTAAAATTCTTAAAATGGAAACCAAAAAAAAAAAAAAAAAACTTCTAATCAGTTTGTAAATATCAGAAGATAGTCTGCTTTTCACTTCGTAAGGAATATGAACTGCCAGATCCAAAGCAACCCTAAGGAGTTTTCTAGTTTATTCCCTGCTTTGTTATATTTAAATCATCCTTGGAAAATAATTATCTACTGTTTTCTCAAAAACCTGTTAAGACTGCACAATCACACTGAGTGTTCACATACTCTGTTGTCTCAAAACCTTTACATTTAAACAATGTTTCTGATATACTCAAAATGTCAACATTAAGAATAATTTTTAGTCAAAGAGTTGGAATAGTAAATCCATGATATTCTTTTATTGGGTAACCTAGATGTTGTTATGGATTGAATTATTTCCCTCAAAAATGTGTGTTTTTTTTATGCATAGGTTCACTGTAGGGTCGCTATGAGTTGCAATCAACCCAACAGGCACTGGGTTTGGTTTTTGGTTTTATGCATGTGGTTATAACCCCATTTAGGAATGGATTGTCTTTTGTTATGTTAACTAGGCAGGATTAGTGTAGGCTGTGTCTTGAGTCAATCTCTTTTGATTAAACCGCAAGCAGAGATGTGGGAAGACAGATGCCAAGCCACATGAAGACTGCCCAGAAACAGAGCTCAGAAAAGACAAGGTCCTTCCTCCAGAGCTGACAGAGAAGCCTTCCCCTAGAGCCAGCACCCTGAATTCACACTTCTAGCCTCCTAAACTGCAAGAAAATAAATTTCTGTTTGCTAAAGCCATCAACTTGTGGTATTTCTATTACAGCAGCCCCACATAACAACAACAACAGATAACTATGGCAGACGTATATAAATCTTATCTACGCTCTAAGACCTTCGCCTGTGCATCTAAGCCAATACGGAATATTTTAATAAATGAGCTTAGAAATTTTATGAACTTCCTTATGGTCTCTGGCAATAGAAGTCAGATAAGTACAAGGCACATTCATTAGAATATCACTAGACTCTATTTCTCAAAGTTAAAAATATGTGTTCTCCTAAGGGAAATGAGTCGCTGGGTGGTATAAACAGTTAAGCACTTGGCTACTAACTGAAAGTTTGGCAGTTCAAATCCACCCAGAGGCACCTTGAAAGAAAAGTCTGGTAATCTACTTACAAAAGATCCCAGCCATTGAAAACCCTACGGAGCACAGTTCTACCCTGAAACACGTAAGGTCACCATGCATCCGAACTGACTCAACAGCCACTGGTTTGTTTCCGGGTTTTTAGCAACCAGCTTGTTTTTTGTTTTGTTTTTTAAGAGAACTAAGAAGCCACTGGGCTACCAAAGAAGGAGCACTAAACTGATGACAAATATGTGAGACCTGCATGAGCATGAGCAAGGTACTTAGCTTCAGCTTCTCCTACTTGCTGAGCCACTGTATTTATTATACACACTAAAACCTTTCTATTGCAAAGTGCTGTAAGAAATGTGTTTTTATGATTGTCCTCAATAATTGTCCTTAGGGTCTCAAAGGCAACTGATTTAGAAACATAATACATTTCACAGTTAGAGACAGGCCATTTTAAAGCAAGTTTCCAGTGACTTTTAGGGTTAAGAAATCATGGCATATATTTCATATTCAGCATTACAAGTAAGAATTAAATAGAAAAAGGCTGACGGGGTGAGGGATATAGAGTAGATCTTGTTCTAACTAGCTCACATTTTCTTTGTCTCATTGGGCTTGATAAAGCTACGATGAAGTCTTGATTTGAGATTGCATATTACCTGGCAGGTTAACCTTTCTACACTACCGATTTGAGTTCAAAAGCTGATGACAAAACCACCATGTGTCTAAAGACTGATCTTCTCAATTCTACTGTGTAAGCAGGTTGAAACTGCTATGCCTGTTAATTAACCCCTGGATCCTGTCAAGGTAATTGAAGCATAAACCTAAGATGAAGATTTATATGGCAGATAAAGTAAAGAATCCCAGAGCACACATCTCCCCATTCTCTGCCCTCTTCCCTATTTCAGACTGACAAAAAGCAGATTCTATAGTCTTAACCCAGACCTGCCGAAAGGAGTAAGGTGCACATTTTAAAATCAAACACAAAGTGTAACTCCTCAGATAATACTGTCAGCTATACATTTTACAAATGTCTGGTCTTACACAATTTTCTCGTTCTATTTGGAAGTGTGTATTTTTTGTGTAGAGAAAGGATAAACAGATTCCATTACTCTCTCTTCTCATTCAGTTAAAGGTTGTGGTATTAGGCCAGTGATAAGATATCAACTGCTTTATTTAGAAACTATTTTAGTCATAAAGAAAAAAACAAAAACCCAGTGCCATCAAGTCGAGACAATGATTATTTGGCTTTATTCAAAATCAGCTCCAAGATGATCCTTCTTATATTTCCATTAACAATAAAATTAAATAGGGGAAGCCATTTTTAAAAGAGAAATACTGCTTTTAGCTCGAAACTCTAAGTGTTGAGTTTCCGCCTGCAGTAAGTTTTCTCAATTAAATTATAAACCACGGGTAACAGAGATTTATAATGGGAGTGCTGGTACAATCTTAACTATAGGAAAACCATCCGACACACTCTGTGCAGTACACGGATGGATTATTTGCGTTAAATTACCTTTAGGAAATGCAAACAAAACAAAGAAAAATGTAAAGCTTGTCGCATTATTAGCATAAAATTAAAGTCCTTGAATACATAATTGTTCCATACCCAAAGTATTAACGGATTTTATTCTTAGAGTTCAAAGGCCTCCTAATTAATATGCAAAATGGTCTCATTTATAAGCAAGTTTTTTCTTTCCTTTTTTCAGAAAAGAGACAGTTCTTTGCTGGAGGAAAATACTATGAGATTAGAAAACACTAATATTGATATAAAAGCCCATATATCCATATAGCCAAAAACAATAACTAGATGCTATTAGAATATTTATATTTTTTCAGTTTATGTGTGCCTCTGAATTGTATAATTAACCAAATAATACCTAGCTTAAGAAGATTAAACTTGCAAAATAAAAAAAGAAGGCTCAGTCTTTCTCTAGAAAGGTTTATCCAGTTCGATGATAATTTTTTAAATAAAAATTTCAGTAAAACCTGTGAAAATCAGAACCTGTATAAGACAGAATCCTGTCAGAGAAGGAAAACTCAAAATTTTCCACTAAAACAAGCAATAGAAAAGTGTTAAAAACTGCACCCTGTCAAAGGCAGAAAACTTGAGAGACCCAGAAAAACAAGGCAGTCCTGTCGAGTTTCAGCTCTCACTGTATTAAAAGAATTCTGTACCTAGTTGTATAAATTTAAATTATGTGACTCCAAATCTAATTTTATGAAGCAGGCCCCTCCAACTTACACAGCCCCAGTCATCAAAATTTGTAATAATAAAATAGAAGTTGTGGATGCATGGTATTCCCACGTGTGTCAGAGTAGAACTGTGTTCCACAAGGTTTTCAATGGCTGATTTTTTTGGAAGTAGATTGCCAGGTCTTTTTTCCAAGGCACCTCAAGGTAGACTCAAACCTCCAACCTTTTGGTTAGCAGACAATCGCGTTACCCATTTGTACCACCCAGGGACTCTAAACAAGAAAAAAAGAAAATTTACATTTCACAATTCAAAAAAAAAAAAAAAACCCCGGGGAACCCAATAGATGACTGAGTTTCCAGAATTTTAATCTTTCCTTATTTTTCTAAGTGACTATCAGAATATATCATCTTCAAAAATGATCTATTGGGTTATATTCTTTGGTGAATTTCTTTCCAGCGTAGACAGTACTAAACAACTGATTTTTTATTTGAATATTTATGTATTTAAAAGTTATTTATGTTCTTTAGACTATTTGACACGTTACAAATCAAACTGTAATCACCACACTATCATGCTTTAGAAAATATAGTCGTTTTTATTGACCAAGAACTAATGTTCCTCCAAAAGACATAAAAAAAAAAAACCAAACCCACATAGGAGGTCTTAAAATACAGTGCCATCCCAAGTGTGTCCACCTCATTTGAACAACAGCACATCAATCTATAGGACTCAGCCTCCAGCTGTTAACACCAGGTTCATTGCCAAAGGAGCCCTGGTCATGCAGCGGCCAGGGTTGAAACCCAACAGCCACGCTGCCGGAGAAAGATGTGGCAGTCTGCTTCTGTAAAGATTACAGCCTAGGAAACCCTATGGGGCAGTTCTACTCTGTCCTCTAGGGTCACTACGAGTCAGAATCGACTTGATGACAATGGGGTTGGTTTAGACTGGTTTTAATATGCAGTAAGGTGTGTGTCAGGGTTGTATCCTTTCACCATACCTATTCAATCTGTATGCTGAGCAAATAATCTGAGAAGCTGGACCATATGAAGAAGAACAGGGCATCAGGATTGGAGGAAGACTCATTAACAACCTATTACACAGATGACAAAACCTTTCTTCCTGAAAGTGAAGAGGACTTGAAGCACTTACTGATGAAGATCAGTATGGATTACGCCTCAACATAAAGAAAATAAAAATCCTCACAACTGGACCAATAAGTAACATCATGATAAACACATCTAATCAGCTGCCTTTGAGATCACAGCCATTGAAAACCCTACGGAGCACAGTTCTACCTTGAAACACATAAGGTCACCACGCATCTGAACTGATTCAACAGCAACTGGTTTCTTTCGGGGGTTTTAGCAACTAGCTTGTTTTGCGTCTGACCCAAGCCGTAGTATTTCAATCGCATCATATGCATGTGAAAGCTGGACAGTGAATAAGGAAGACCGAAGAAGAAATGACGTCTTTGAATTGTGGTGTTGGCCAAGAATACTGAATATACCATGGACTGCCAAAAGAACGAACAAATCTGTCTTGGAAGAAGTGCGGCCAGAATGCTCCTTAGAGGCAAGGATGGCGAGAGTGTGTCTTACATACTTTGACATGTTATTAGAAGGGATCAGTACCTGGAGACGAACATCATGCTTGGTAAAGCACAGGGTCAGCGGAAAAGAGGAAGACCCTCAATGAGATGGATTGACACAGTGGTTGCAATAATGGGCTCAAGTATAACTATTGTGAGCATGGTGCAGAACCTGACAGTGTTTTGTTCTGTGGTACATAGGGTCGCTACGAGTCAGAACCAACTCGGCAGCATCTAAAAACAACAACAACGAGTCCTGGTGGTGAGTGGTTAAGCACTCAACTGCTAACTGAAAGGTAGGGGGTTGGAACCCACCCAGCAGCTACACGGGAGAAAGATGTGGCAATCTGCTCCCATAAAGATTTACAGCCTCAGAAATCCCAGAGGGCAGTTCTACTGTGTCCCATAGGGTCATTATGAGTCAGAATCAACACAATGGCATGCAACAACAACAATATGCAGTATTCTTATGGCAAATATTGATTAAGAATGTATTATCTGCCAGGGAATGTACTGGGCTCCCTATCTTTACCATCATCCAATTTGGGATATTTCACAATTATATTTATACACACTTATATTTACCAACTATAACTGGCTATAGTTGGTCCTGAGATAATTCCATGTTGTTGTTAGGTGCTGTCGAGTCGCTTCCAACTCACAGCGACCCTATGCACAACAGAATGCAACAATAACCAGTCCTGTGCCATCCTTATAATCATTGTTATGCTTGAGCTCATTGTTGCAGCCACTGTGTCAGTCCACCTCATTGAGGGTCTTCCTCTTTTCCGCTGACCCTGTACTCTGCCAACCATGATGTCCTTCTCCAGGGACTGATTCTTCCTGACAACACGTCCAAAGTATGTAAGACACAGTCTCGCCATCCTTGCCTCTAAGGAGCATTCTGGCCGTACTTCTTCCAAGGCAGATTTGTTCGTTCTTTTGGCAGTCCATGGTATATTCAATATTCTTCGCCAATACCACAATTCAAGAGCGTCAACTCTTCTTCAGGCTTCCTTATTCACTGTCCAGCTTTCACATGTATATGATGTGATTGAAAATACCATGGCTTGGGTCAGGCGCACCTTAGTCTTCAGGGTGACATCTTTGCTCTTCAACACTTTGAAGAGGTCCTTTGCAGCAGATTTGCCCAATGCAATACATCTTTTGATTTCCTGACTGCTGCTTCCATGGCTGTTGATTGTGGATCCAAGTAAAACGAAATCTTTGACAATTTCAGTCTTTTCTCCATTTATCATGATGTTGCTCACTGGTCCAGTTGTGAGGATTTTTGTTTCTTTATGTTGAGGTGTAATCCATACTGAAGGCTGTGGTCTTTGACTTTCATTACTAAGTGCTTCAGGTCCTCTTCACTTTCAGCAAGTAGCATTCTGATTAAATCCTTAATGAGAATGTTCAGGGTATAACTTCATGTCACGCACATTAGAAAAGAGTTATTCTATTCAAAAATCTCTGGGAATAATGAATGAAAAAAGAAAACTTTATGAATATCTTTTTCAAGTCCTTAACACATAATCAATATTCAATAAACTGAGAATGAATGAATAAATAAGATAGATGATTAAATTAAACCATATTCAAACCAGGTTTCTACTCTACTGAAAAGTTAAAATAAGAAATCTGTAGCACAGAGGACAATTTTAGGGGGTTGTGAGCCTAAATTAATGGTGGTGAAATACTTTGGGAACAGATAGCAAGAATGGTTAACACAACGTGAAGAATGTAACCAATGTCATGGAATTGTACGTGCAGAAATAGATGAATGGGAGTATATTTTGCTGTGTATATCTTTACCATAAATAAAATAAATAAATAATGGAAAAAAGTATACTTTAAAATGGAAGAAACACAGACTATATACTTAAAACTCTACCTCAAATGTAAAACTACTACTTATTAAAAGTCTTGTCTATTATTGTCTCATTATATATGTACAGACCCAGAGTGACATTTATCATTTGCTTCCCCCCACCAAAAAAAAAGCTTTTCCAAATATTACTAAATTATTTAAAACTAGCTCTACGCAGTCGAGGCCCAAGCATAATAGCTGAGATTTAAAGTATTTCTATGTATTTGCCGAGGAAAAAAATACAACTAGGCTTTCTGCCAACTCTGAAGATCCAAAGGCTGGAATTGTTCATGGCAGAAGAAATATATTCTTTGATTATCTGTTGTATTTTTCTTTTTAATCTTAAAGTGGATTATAACAAGGTATTTCATTTATAAAGCACTTTACAGTTTACCAAGTGTTTTCTTAGAAGTCACCTTCTTGGAAGGGATTTAGTCAATCTAAAGAATGAGGCTTCCCTGAGAAATTACTATCCACAGATCACTACCCTCGACAGTTCTATTGTATTTCTGACTAGTTAAATCACATCTATAATATCGAATTCAATTCTGGATGCCACATTTTAAGAGGGACATTGACCAATTCGAATGTAATAAAATGGCAAATGGCCAAGTGAATGGGAGAAGCTATAATTTTTGATACATTATTCACGGAACTGGGGAAGGAAAGAATAAGGGAAGGCATAATATCTGCTTTCAAATATCTGAAGGACTGTCATAGAGAGAAGAGCATACTAATTCTGCGTCGCTCCAGAGACCAGAACTAGGATAAAGGGCTAGAAGTTAAGGAAAGCAGATTCTGAGTCAATGCAAAAAAGAACTCTCTATCTACTTGTGCTGTCCAGCAACTATAACAGCTGCCTCCTGAGGGTGGTACCCATCTCTGAAGGTTTTCAAGCAGAAGTTGGTTGTCTATCAAAGTTATCATCTTAAAAAATCACTGTGCTGGGTTGAGAGTTGGACTAAAAATCTCTAAATTTCTTTCTAAATCTCAGATTCTATTTTTCTAGATAAAATGCGTAAGTGTCACACAAAAGGAAATTTTATGATTATTTCTTTAACAGCAAAATATTTTTAATTCAGTTTTTTAAAATAAATATAAGATTCTATGATATACAGAGTGTTAACTCCCCAGCAAAAAGGATCATTTGGTCATTTAAAACACTCATGTGTGAAACAATAAGTAGAGCAAATTTCAGGGAATCGGATACTGTATGTTCTATAAGACATAAATAAGTGCCATTATAAGGAATTAGCTTTTGTGAGAAAACCCTATGAATTTATGTACATATAAATTTGGGACAATTCCACAACACAAGAATAAAGGAAATTGTTTCTCCTCTCTAATGTTCTGGAATGGAGCAGATATTTTCCCTAGAAGGCTGAAAACTACTGAATAATTGTTTGCTCAGCTCCTTGAGTTCTCCCTGCATTATATATAGGATTAAAGGACTAATAGGGGCAAAGGCTGGCACAAAGTTAACCAAAAGGTTGGCAATTCAAACCCACTCAGAGGCACCTCAGAAGAAAGGCCCAGAAATCCGCTTCTGAAAGGTCATAGCCAGAATTGACTGGATAGCAACTGGTTTTTTTGTTTGGCTTAAAGAGCTAATATGATTCTCTTTCAAACGTAGCTTTATAGATCTATGTCTTGGTCAGTAAGTTTTGCTACCAGATGTATGAGTGGCCTTGGGTAAGTAAGTTACTTCATGATCACCCACTTGAAAGACAATGCAGTCGGATTAGACAATCTTTAGTTCTTTCTAGTTCTAAGGTCTATGACTTCTACATATATGATCACTCACTTATCCAGTCAAGTACTATCAACCTTTAAGAACAAACTGTGAACTGAGAAATAATTTTAAAGCCTGTAATTATACCAGTGGGCACTATTATGGATTGAACTGTGTCCCCAGAAATTTGTGCTGTAAATCCTAACCTCTAAACCTGGAGATATAATCCCATTTGCGAATGGATTGTCTTTGTTTTGTTAATGAGGCAAGATTATTATAACGTATGTCTTAAGTCAATCTCTTTTGAGATATAAAAGATTAAAAAAGCAAGCAAGAGAAGCACAGAAGCCAAGCCACATGAAGACTGCCCAGGAGCAGAAGCTCAGAAGAAACAAAGACCTTCCTCCAGAGCTGACAGAGAAATACTTTCCCTAGTGCCAGCACCCTGAATTTGGACTTCCAGCCTCCTAAACTGTTAGAAAATAAATTTTTTGTTAAAGCCATCCACTTCTGGTATTTCTTTTAGAGCAGCACTAGATAACTAAGACAGACATAATAAACAGGAAAAAGAGATGAAATTTAAAAGATACATTGTGATTAGCTGACGTACTGATTGAAAGAAGGTATACTCTTGCTGGGTGATGGTGGCTATCAAACCTAAGCCCTGCTGCCGTCAAGTCATAAAGCTTGAAAGACGTGGCAAAAAAGAGAGAGCAACAAAGAGAAAAAAGCAAAAATGAAGGAAGAAATCAGTAAGTAGCCAACCTCTGCAATGACAGAGATTAAAAGAAGCATCAGGGATGCTGACCAGGAAGGGGGAAAGCAGAGAAAAATGAAGCAGGAGTAGGAAAAAGGAAAGAACGTCTCCTAGAACATCAAAGTTAGGTGAGCCATTCAACAGACATGGAAGCTGAGGCTCATCCACCCTTCAAACCTAGAGAGTTGTCCCTGTTAGGCACCATCGAGTTGGTTCCGACTCATAGCGACCCTCTGTATAACACAACAAAACACTGCCTGGTCCTGCACCATCCTCACAACTGTTATGCTTGAGCCCTTCATTGCAGCCACTGTGTCAATCCATCTCATCAAGAGTCTTCCTCTTTTTCACTTGCCCTCTACCGTGCATGATGTCCTTCTCCAGGGACTGGTCCCTCCTGATAACATGTCCAAAGCATGTGAGACGAAGTCTCACCATCCTTGCTTCCAAGGAGCACTCTGTATTTCTTCCCAGACAGACTTGTTCATTCTTCTGGTGGCCCATGGTATATTCAATATTCTTTGCCAACACCATAATTCAAAGACATCAATTCTTCTTCAGTCTTCAGTCTTCATTATTCATTGTCCAGCTTTCACAAGCATATGAGGTATTGAAAATATTGTCGCCACAATTTCAAGAGTTAGAGCTGCCTGCCGCAAACAGCCAGCTCTTGAGACAGGGGTGAGGTGGGTAGCAAGAGCTTGATTAGATATACTGGTATATGGGCAGAGGGGAATGATCTCTTCCTAAAGCTGTTTGTCTCCAGGAACTGCAGGCCAGCTAGGGTTTTAAAGGGAAAAGGGGCCATAAGATTTAGGAACTTGTGAAATGTGCATTCTCTTTCTTCTGTTTGGTTTCAGTGGTAGTATCTCAAACATGTTGATCTTTTCCTGTCATTATCCCATCAGCCCAGGGGGTGGCTGGCACCATCCTTCATCCTGTTTGACAGGCTTAGATTGACATTGCTTGTTTTCCATGGTTTTTTGTTTTGTTTTGTTTTAGGGGAAACACTAGTTAACATTTAACTTTTACGGGAGCTAACACCAAAATCATACTTGGAGACAGAGACAGGCTAGAGAAAGGAAAAATGGTACAGGTTCTGTCCAAGATATGGCTGAGCAGCCTGTTTCAGTATCATGGCTTAGACGAGGTACACCTTAGTCTTCAAAGTGATATCTTTGCTTTTTAACATTTTAAAGGTCTTTTCTGCAGATTTGTCCAATGCAATACATATTTGATTTCTTGATTGCTGCTTCCACAGGTGTTGATTGTGGATCCAAATAAAATGAAATCCTTGACAACATCAATCTTTTCTCCGTTTATCATGATGTTGCTTATTGGCCCATTTGTGAAGATTTTTGTTTTCTTTACTTTGAGCTGTAATCCATACTGAAGGTTGTGGTCTTTGATCTTCATCAGTAAGTGCTTCAAGTCCTCTTCGACTTCAGCCAGCAAGGTTGTGTCATGTGCATATCGCAGATTGGTGAAAATTGAGTCTTCCTCCAATCCTGATGCTGCATTCTTCTTCATACAGCCCAGCTTCTCAGATTACTTACTCAGCATACAGACTAAGTATGGTGAAAGGATACAACGCTGATGTACACTTTTCCTGACTTTCAACTATGCAGTACCCCTTGCTCTGTTTGAACGGCTGCCTCTGGGTCTACGTACAGGTTCCTCATGAACACAATTAAGAGTTCCGGAATTCTCATTCCTTGCAATGTTATCCATAATTTGTTATGATTCACACAGTTGAACACCTTCGCATAGTCAATAAAACACTGGTAAACATCTTTCTGGTATTCTCTACTTTCAGCCAAGATGCACCTGACATCAGCAATGATAACCCTGGTTCCACATCCTCTTCTGAATCCAGCTTGAATTTCTGGCAGTTCCCTGTCGATGTACTGCTATAACCACTTTTGAATGATCTTCAGGAAATTTTACTTGCATGTGATATTGTTCAATGAATTCTGCATTCTGCTGGATCACCTTTCTTTGGAATGGGTACAAATTTGGATCTCTTCCAGTCAGCCAGCCAGGCAGCTGTCTTCCAAATTTCTTGGCATAGATGAGTGAGCACTTCCAGGGCTGCATTCCTGGAGCCTTGTTTTCCACCAATGCTTCAAGGGCAGCTTGGACTTATTCCTTCAACATCATCGGTTCTTGATCCAATGCTACCTCCTGAAATGGCTGAACATCAGCAGACCTGGAGACAGCTTCCTTGTACCACAGTGACAACACCCATGCACTGAGGTTAGTTTATGCTCAATCCACTCTGCCTATGAGTGTAAAACATTTTAAACTTATTCTCATCTCCAAAATGTTTCTAAAAGAGCCTTGTTAAGGAACTGACTTTTGGTTCATGAGAAACCTCAATCCTCCAACATGTCAGATGATTGAGATGCTTCCTCATACCTGGAGTGGGTTTATGCACATACACATGGATGACTTACAAACAGATATAAATAACTTCATCCCTGAGGGCCTAGAACAAAGCTCTGATTCCTGTATGAAGAAATCAAATATATTCTTCCCTTCTCTATTCTCTTTCTGCTCAGATTTCTTGGGAATGTACATATGTGTGTGCTGATATTGTAAATTCAGCAGTGGGCTTAAGGAAAATGAGCAGAAATTAAATTCACAGATCTCTATTTTTTTCTGCTATTTTCATAGGAATGTGCGTCTTCCGGAGAATCCTAAGCAAAACATATAGTGTCATTCTAAGACCTCTGGTTAGCTCAGCACCATGCAAATTTCCAATAATTAGTAATAATTCTGGGAAACGAAGATTATAATCAAACCAAAGAATACCAAATTGACCAGTACTTTATTAGAAACATTGGGAACAAATGCTAAGAGTGTGCTAAAGTGACATTTTTCTATAAATAGTAAAAAAAAAAAAAAAAAATTTATCTATAGGACATGCAATGGTATTGTACTCAAAAATACTAACTTATATGTGTTCACTTATAGGTGATGGACTAGCAGTTGAGATGTTTCAACAAACAGATGCTGCACTGGAGGTGCTCACTCATCTGTGCCCAGAAATTTGGAAGACAGCTACCTGGCCAACTGGCTGGAAGAGATCCATATTTATGCCCATTCCCAAGAAAGGTGATCCAACCGAATGTGTAAATTATCAAACAATATCATTAATATCACACACAAGTAAAATTTTGTTAAAGATCATTCAAAAGTGGCTGCTGCAGTATATTGACAAGGAACTGCCAGAAATTCAAGCTGGATTCAGAAGAGGACATGGAACCAGGGATATTACTACTGATGTCAAATAGATTGTGGCTGAAAGCAGAGAATACCAGAAAGACGTTTACCTGTGTTTTATTAACTATACAAAGGAATTTGACTGTGTAGATCATAACAAATCATGGATAATATTGCCAAACAATGGGAATTCCACACTTAAATGTGCTCATGAGGAACCTGTACATGGATAAAAAGGCAGTCATTTGAACAGAACAAGGGAATACTGTGTGGTTTCAAGTAAAAAAAAGTGTGTATCAGGGTTGTATCCTTTCACCATACTTATTCAATCTGTATGCTGAGCAAACTATTCAAGAAGCTGGACTACATGAAGAAGAACGAAGCATCAGGTTTGGAGGAAGACTCGTTAACAACCTGCAGTATAGAGATGACACAACCTTGCTTGCTGAAATCAAAGAGGTCTTGAAGCACTTACTGATGAAGATCAAAGACTACAGCCTTCAATATGGATTACACCCCAACATAAAGAAAACAAAAATCCTCACAACTGGACCAATAAGCAACATCATGACAAATGGAGAAATGACTGATGTTGTCAAGGATTTCATTTTACTTGGATCCACAGTCAACACCCATGGAAGCAGCAGTCAATAAATCAAATGACGTATTGCACTCGGAAAATCTGCTGCAAAAGACCTCTTTAAGGTGTTGAAAAGCAAAGATGTCACCTTGAAGACTAAGTTGCACCTGAGCCAAGCCATGGTGTTTTCAATCGCCTCATATGCACATGAAAGCTGGACAACGAATAAGGAAGACCAAAGAAGAATTGACACCTTTGAATTATGGTGTAGGTGAAGAATACAGACTACACCATGGACTGCCAAAAGAACGAATCTGTCTTGGAAGAGGTACAACAGGAATGCTCTTTAGAAGCAAGTATGGCAAGACGTCTCACATACTTTGGACATGTTATCAGGAGGGATCAATCCCTGGAGAAGGACATCATGCTTGGTAAAGTAGAGGGTCAGCAGAAAAGAGAAAGACCTTCAATGAGATGGACTGACACAGTGGCTGCAACAATGGGCTTAAGCAAAACAACGATTATGTGCATGGTGCAGGACTGAGCAGTGTTTTGTTCTGTTCTACACAGGATCACTATGAGTCGGAATCAACTCGATGGCACCTAAACAACAACAACAACAACTTATATGTCTTTCCCCAGCCCAAAGAAACAATTTTAAATGGTTTTGTTTTTGTTAGTTTTTGTCAAATCAGCTCTTGATTCATTGCGACTCCATGTACAACAGAAGGAAATGCTGCCAGATCCTGCATCATCTTTATGGTCTTAGGCATGCTGAAGTCCATTGCTACAGTCGCTGTGTATTTTGAGTGCCTTCCAACCTAGAGGGCTCGTCTTACAGCACTATGTCTGACAATACTCTGTTGCGATCTGTCATGGATTGAATTATGTCCCCTCAAGATGTGTGTAAACATTTGGCTGGGCCATGATTTCTAGTATTGTGTGGTTGTCTTCCATTTTGTGGTTGTAATTTTATGTTAAAGAGGATGAGGGTGGGATTATAACAACCTTATTAAGGTCACATCCCTGATCCAATGTAAAGGGAGTCTTCCTGAGGTGTGGCCGGCACCACCTTTTATCTTACAAGTGATAAAAGGAAAGGGAAGAAAGCAGAGGGTTGGGGACCTCATACCACCAAGAAAGCAGTGCTAGGGACAGAGCTCGTCCTTTGCACCCAGGATCCCTGAGCAGATCCCTACCTAGTCTGAGGCAAGATTGATGAAAAGGCTGACAGAGAAAGAGAAAGCCTTCCCCTGGAACTGACGGCCTGAATTTGGACTTTTAGCCTACTTTACTGTGAAGAAGTAAATTTCTCTTTGTTAAAGCCATCCACTTGTGCTATTTGTTATAGCAGCACTAGATGACTAAGACATGATCCACAGCGTTTTCACTGACCAATTTTTGGAAGTAGATCACCAGACCTTTCTCTTACTCTGTCTTAGTCTGGAAGCTCCACTGAAACCTGTCCACCATGGGTGACCCTGCTCGTTTTTCAAATACCAGTGGCATAGCTTCCACCATTAGAGCAACACAGAAGCCACCACAGTACGACAAACAGACAGGTGGTGGTTTAAAGAGGTAAGGGAGGTGACTACATAATAACATGATATTAATTCAATAAAAACAAGAACAAGGATTGGCTGGTAAATAAGTGGGAATCAAATTAGAGAGGTGTTATTTTAAAAAGGGAAGATTCGAGCATGCCCATTGCTCAAGATTGAAATGATTAATGTTATAAAATTCCAAAGGAAGCAGAGGATAGAATCAAGTGTGTAGATAAAAGTTTTTACCTTGAAAAAGACACAACCTTTCTGTCTCCAGGTTAGGAAGGAGAAAGGAATAACAGAACAGAGAATATCTGAACTGAAGGAACATGTAGGAGGTCATATTGGATGATCTCAAGCTTTCAGAATGCTGTTGATGTTAATTTTGAATACTGAACTTACTTATTTTTTAATACTGAACCATAGGTAGTGCTTTTGTTCTGTTTTTAATGCTTGTTAATGTTAGTTTTTAAATATATATTCCTATGTATACAAGTATCCTATGTATAGGGTTGCTATGAGTCGGAATCAACTCGACGGCAGTGGGTTTATGTATACAAGTTAGTACCATCCCTAGAAGAATCCAGAGAAGCAGTTGAAGTTTTTTCTAGTAACATCATCATTTGTATTCATTTCATATAACTCAATATTAACTAAACTTCAAATAAGGAAGCTTCAACCTTCGATAAGCTTCTGATCTAGTAGTAGGGACAAAAAAAGTATGTCTAAAACTATAAGATACAGTATATATTAAGAATAGGGAAGGAAGAAGAAAAAGGAAGAACTAACCTCAACTGGGTTCCTACTATGTATCAGGCACTGTGCTAGGTCCATTTGTACATTATTTAATCCAATAACCAGTCTAAGAAGTAATAAAGTGGTATTATTCTCACTTTACATAGGAGAAACTGAAACTCGTTACAAGAAGTCAGACCAGGGAACAACTATTTCAAGAGTAGGGATCAAGCAGTTCATGGAGGAAAAAGATTTGGAAACAGAAAAGATGTCAGCAGACAATAGGCAGAGAATGAAGCTTATTAGTGGTTAGAAGATGCAAAAGGGGGATCATTGCCTAGGGGGCATCGAGTTTCTGTTAAGGGCAATGGAAAAACTTGCAATTGTATGATGGCAATGGTTGTACCATGTATGATGAACGTAATTAATGTCACTGAATTGTACATGTAGAAAATGTTGAAATGGAAAATGTTTTGTTATACATATTTTTGACACAATAAAAAAAAGGGGAAGGTATATAGAGGATGAGCATAAAATAATGGTTTGGGGTCAGATTGAAAAGGAATTTGAATATCAAGGTAAAGTTTACACCTAACCCAGTAGGGAACGGGAGTGACATGATTACTTGCAGAAGACTGATCTAGTACTGTTTACAACTCCTTACCACAATTCCAAAATCCAAAAAGCTCTAAAAACAAAACAGAATTTTATTTTCATAATTTACTTGGAGACAAAGCTAATCTGATCTGAACTCATTTGGCTCAAAGTTTAGCCTGAACTGATGTAAGACAATTTATCTTCTTTAGCTGTCTTACGTAGTGTGAATATCCATACATTTTGCTGCAGAAATGAGTGTTTTATTACAGGATGCTGCCCCAGTCTTCGCTGGGGGAATTATGTGAAATAATGTAATATATTAACATTACATGTAACATTAATGTAATATAATGCATTGTCACCTTTCTAAATATGCAAGAATTAAAAGAAAAATCTGCATTGTAAAACACATCTGACCCCAAGAGTTTTAGAGGGATTAAGTGTAGCCATGTATAGGACGGGACAGAAAAGGGAGAAGAGAGGTGAAAAGTCCAGTTAGGAGACTTCCAGAAGTCATGGCCAGAAAAAAATAAGTACAGTGGTGGGCTTGAAAATGGAAATGACGAGGTGAATAGGAGAATCACTAGGAAGTAGCCTTGGCAGCTAACTGGACGTAAGGGGTGAGGAAGACGTGCTCTAAAGAAAATCCAACGTTAATCCTGGGAGCCTAGTGGTAGTTTCGATAACAGAAATGGGATCATTAATAAGTTAATCATGTTGGATTTAAGGTGTCGTATGGGACATCTGGAAACCCTGGTGACATAGTGGTTAACAGCTACAGCTGCTAACCAAAAGGTTGGCAGTTCAAATCCACCAGGCGCTCCTTGGAAACCCTACAGGGGCAGTTCTACTCTGTCCTATAGGGTCATCATGAGTCAGAATCAACTTGATGGCAATGGATTTTTGTTTTTTTTTTTTAATAGGACATCTACGTTGTGATGTCAGGGAGAGAATTAGAAATGTTGTATTTGGAGTTCAGGAAAAAGGTCAGGATCTCAGAAGTAAATTTGAGGTTCAACTATATGGAGGAGATAAAGAGTGCTATAGAAATGGATGAAATTCTCAAGGAATAAAGAAATGAAAGAATGCATATATGAAATTTTAAGAAATCACTAGCACTTTAGAACACTGCCTTCTTAATCACACGAAACGTCTATTGTGGAAGATCAGCAGAGGCAAGATACTCTTAATGGTGGAGGAGCTGACACAGCAGAAATGCATCAGGTTGGGGCCATACAGGAAGGAGCACAATTCCTGGATTCCCTCCTGACAACTACTTCAGGGTGACTGTTGCCAACACTGAACTCAGCACAAGTTTAGAGCTCTGGAAAGATACTCCAAAGCAGATGAGTTCACTTCAAAAGTAAAAAAAAAAAAATCAATATATGTCCCTGAGTACACATTTTTCATACTCATAGGTTAGTAGCTATGTATCTTCTTGTAGAATCTATTACTGTGGCCAGTTCTGACTCAGAAGCAGCAGTTCAGGCAACAGTAAACTACAGCTCATCCAGCTGTTAACTTGTTTTGAAAACTGCATTGTTCTTACCGATTCTACTACAGATTTACATCAATATTCAATGTTTTGTAGCAGTGAAATCATGGTACAGAAGAGACTGCAATGAATTATGAAGATATGGATCGAAAGCCAAGTTTCCTGCCTCTAAAAGCAAAGCTACACCAGACCAGTTGCTGTAGAATTAATCCTGACTCATGGCGATTGCAAGTAGGGTTTTCGGTGACTGATTTTTGGAAATAGATCACCAGACCTTTCTTCCAAGGTGTCTCTGGGTGGACTTGAACCTTCAAAGTTTCAGTTAGCAGCTGAGCGTATTAGCCATTTGTATCACCCAGGGACTAAAAGCAAAGCTATTAATGGGATATTTCTCAAGAGGGGTGGGAGGAATAAAGCATATACCTTCAGGTAATCGGAAGAAATGGAAAGCTAGGATCCAGGTTACATGATCAAAAGCAACACAGTAAAAAACCAAATGGTAGAAAGCAAACTGAGGCATTAGATTAGCTGAAATGACAAAGTGATAAAAATGGAGATTCCATTCATTAACTTTTTTCATTTCTTGGTAATGAAATGAATGGTAATGAATGGAAAGGATAACCTGTTGCCATTGAGTTGATCTACCTGGAAGTAAACTTGAGTACGATGTGAAGTAGGGGCAAAATTTAAATTTATTTTTCACACAGACACCCAATTGTTCTAGGGCTACTTTCCAAGTGCTGGCTTATGTAGAAGCAGATGGGTTTTAGACAATGATTGTAGATTATCAAATGTAAGTAGGTATTCAATCATGGTTGCTATTGCTCTAGGTACTTGGAATCTAGTTCTTGATCTGGCAAATGCTTTTTTCTCTATTATCAATTTGCCCCTGCACTAGAAGCAGTTAATTTTTACCTAGCAAGTACAGCAGTATACATTTACTTCAGGACCATGTCTTACTTTAAGACTATTTTCAGCTCTCTGGTCCTGTGTTATAATTCAGAAATCAAGGACTTCATTCATTTTGACATCCAACAGAACATTCTGATGACTGGACCTGGAGAAGAAAAAGTACTCTAAATGCCTTAGTAAGACACATATTTAACAAGGGGTAAGAGAAAATTCATAAAAATGTAGACACCTACCAAGTTGGTAAAGTTTGTGGGGGGCCAGTAACTTGGGGCATAACAGGATATCTCAATGTGAAAGACAAGCTGTTTCACCTTGTACTTCTACCGTCAAGGTATAATGTTTCCTGGGTATGTTTGGATTCCACAGCAATAGATTCCATATTGGAATGTGATGCTCTGACTCACTTACTGAATGGCCTTTAGAGTTTCCTGAACAACTCTGGGCCCCAAAGCAAGTAAACCTACATATATAAACTGCAGTTCATGCTGCCCTGCTACTGGGGCCTTATTATGCAGAAGATCCAAAGGTGCTCAATTACATAGTCATGGCCTGTAGCAATGATGTATGGAGCCCCTAGCAAGCCCACAGATCTACAGAATTTTAAATTAAAGCCATGCCCTTTTCTGCAGATGATTATCCTTCTTTTGAAAAAGAGCTCCTAGCTTGCTACTGGATCTGAGATGAGACTGAACACTTGACCCTGGGATACCAACTGACCACGTAACCTGAGCTACCTATTATGAATTGGGTATTATCTCATCCATAAAATCATAAAGTTGAGCATGTACAAATGAAGTGATATGTACAAGATACCTTCAAGCAGGTCCTGAAGACACAAGTTGCATGATCAAGTGGCTCAGATTTCTAGAGCACCCACTCTTTCTATTCAGCTCCCTCTTCCTTAGTCTACACTTATGATCTCATGGGGAGCACTCATAACTTGTCGACAGAGGAAGAAAGGACTCAGGCCTGGTTTATGAATGGTTCTTTACGATATGCTCAGCAATTACCACTGCCATCTGGAATGTCTCTGAAAAATCTATACAGGTGAAGAGAAATCCTCTCTGTGTACAGAAATTTGAGCCATACTTCTGGTTGTCCACTTTATCTAGGTAAAGAGATAGCCTGAGGTGTACATCTCTACTAATTTACTGGCAGTTGGCCAGGTGATCAGAGACTTTGAAAGAACAAGATGAGAAGACTGATGACAAGTAGATCTGGTATATAAATGGCCCTCTCAGGATGAACACAGAGTGTGAAGATATTTGTGTTCCATGAGAATGTTTATAAAAGAGTAAGCACTGAAGAGAAATCCTCTATTAATCAAATGGACAAGGTGACTCCTCCTACAGATGTCACTAAATCTCTTTCCCTAGCACCCCAGGACTTGCTCAGTGTGCATGTGTACAAAGTAAATATGGCAATAGGGATGGAGACTATGCATGCACTCAACATGAATTTCCCCTCACCAATGCTGATCTTGCTACTGTCACTGCTGAGTGCCCAACCTACTACGGACCGAGACCAATGCTGAGCCGATAAGGCCTCACTACCTGGGGGGGAGGCACCAACCACCTGGTGGCTAGTTGATTACATTGGATCCCTTCCCTATGGAAGGGCTATCAGTTTATACCCACTAAATCTGATGCAACAGCAACTAACAACCGCAACAAAACATTTATTCTGTTGCCTATAATGCCTCTGCCAGTACTACCAACCATGATCCTATAGTCACGGTATCTCTCAAAATATAGCTTTTGGACAAGAAACTCATTACTCATTTTACAACAAAAGAAATGCAGCAACGGGCTCATGACTATGAAATGCACTGGTGTTGCCATATATCCAATCATCCAAAAGCAGCTGGCTTGACAAAATGATGGAATGACCTACTAAGACTCAGTTATGATGCCAGGTAGAAGACAAGACACTAAGAGGTTGTGGTTCTATTTTA
This sequence comes from Elephas maximus indicus, assembly GCF_024166365.1. Lineage (NCBI taxonomy): Eukaryota > Metazoa > Chordata > Mammalia > Proboscidea > Elephantidae > Elephas > Elephas maximus. The sequence goes on from NC_064821.1 coordinate 145,791,614, forward strand.
CAAGATGCAGTATACATGTTTTGAGCCAGTGATTAATATGTGATGCTGTTTCTCCCACTGCCAGAATACAGGGGTCCGGGAGTCAAGGGGTAGAAATAGGACTGTTTCCTTCACTATTATACTTAATAACCCACTCACAGAGTATTTAGTCCAAACCCTGTAAACTTGAGCTATGGTGGCTTAGTTTCCAAGAGAGGGGTGTTTCTACCACAACACACAAAATGGTTCAAATGAACTGGAAGAACACCATCTAGATACATTTGGCTCCTCATGGCACTAAGCCAATAAGAAAAAGGCTCCTGTGCTGGCTAGGGTGAATGATCCAGATTATCACAGGGAAAATGGACTGCTGCTACACAACGAGTTCAGAGAGGACTACGACAGGAATCCACAAAATTCTCTGAGTTGCCTGTTATTAGTTTTGCTTCCTAGTGAAAGTTAATAAGCAACCCAATAAAGGCAGCACTAAGCACTCCGACTCTTCCAGAATATAGATCTAGATCACACTGCTAGGTAAAAAACCCTAACAAATGAAGTGCTGGCTGGGAGCAAAGAAAACATGGAACAGACCAAGAAGAAGTTATAAGTATCAACTACAGCCTCAAGACCTGTTATAGAAACAAGTACCAAAGTTGTTTTGCAATTAGCTTCATTGCTTGTTTGGAACATATTTACATATGTTAACGATATAGAAAAAAAAACTATGGAAGTGTTTTCTTCCCCCTTTATTATTTTATACAAGGATCATTGGTGGTAGTAAACTTTACAATTTAATCTTGACATTACAGAATAACCAGGCAGATCTGTGACTGAACTAGAATAAGGTAACAAGGATAGGGTAACTGAAGGGACACAGTTTCTTCATTTGTCCGTAAGATAGTTACATCTGCACATAAACATGAACTGTTGTTACTGTTATACAGTAATTTAAATAATGTGAGGAGCCCTGGGGGCGTAATGGTTAAGTGCTCAGCTGCTAACTGAAAGGTCGGAGGTTCAAATCTACCAGCCACTCCACCAGAAAAAGATGTGGCAGCCTGTTTCCATAACGATTACAGCCTTAGAGACCTTATGGGGCAGTTCTACTCTGTCCTATAGGGTCACTATGAATCAGAATTGACTGGATGGCAATGCGCTTTTTGGAGAAGGGTGGGTGTGGACGCTTAAAAGCTAAAAGGGAGGGTTGTGCTAGTTTCCTGTGGGCACTCAGCTCCCTTTCCCCCAACTTCATTCACACACACCCATCCTCCTATGCTCTGTTCTGTTCTGCTGGGGCTGGGATTCTGAAAACTACATTTCTGAGACTTCTTTGTGTTATGTGTTGTCAATAGGAGGCACTACTGGAAAATCAGAAGGTAGAAGATAAAACTACCAGCTTCTGGTTCTAGCACTGGGGTAGTTACGAGCAGTTACTGCAGTGGCAGCAGAACTGGGGTGATTGTGAACTCCAACAGACCAGGGACCATCTGTCTGCAGTTCTACCTCTGGTGCACACAGCACCATTTGAGCAGATCTTGAACCAGTGACAAGTCTCCTATAGTACAGCAGCAGGTGCAGCTTCTTAGCAGCTTCTGAACTCTGAGGGTATCGCCCTCCCCCTCCCCTTTTTTCTCATGCAGCGTTGTTCCTTCTCCCTTTTGTTATTTCCAGCTTTTCTAATTTCTAACCACTTTTTTTTTAAAATAAAAAATATATTTTTTTCTTTTTTAAATTTACTCTGAAATACCTAGATTCGTTTCTGATTTCTAATCTAGATATTTCAAACAGAGTAAATTTAACTGACTAACCATCCGTTGATTAATCCAACTGGACTTTAATTGATGAACCATCCATTGAATTCTTGCATTTTTCAGTTCTAGATTATTTTGTTTGGAAATAAACTATGTCACTTCTGACGGTTTCTTATTCCAGTTTCAGCTTGGCTTTTACCTCCTTGAGCGTAGTAAGTGTAACTGTTCCATGATCTATGCTTGATAATTCCAGGATCTAGAGTCCCTGTGGAGCTCTGGTGGTGCAGTGGTTAAGAGACTGGCTGCTAACCAAAAGGTTGGCAGTTCAAATCTACCAGCCACTCTTGGAAACCTTCTGGGGAGCAGTTCTACTCTGTCCTATAGGGTCACTATGAGTCAGAATCAACTCGACGACAAGGGGTTTTTTAGAGTCCCTGTGTCTTTTGTTTCTGCCACTTCTCATGTACAGTATCTTGTCTCCTCATTCGTCCAATTACCTCTGACTATTTGGTTAAGAGCTACGACTGCTAACCAAAAGGTCGGCAGTTTGAATCCACCAGGCGCTCCTTGGAAACCCTACGGGGCAATTCTACTCTGTCCTAGAGGGTCGCTATGAATCAGAATCAACTCTACGGCAACAGGTTTGGTTGGCTGGTTTTTTTTTTTTTTTTTTGCTGGATATTAAATTTTAAAATTATTTAGATATGAAACCTAGGATGATGTTATCTTCCTCTAAAGATCTGCAGGGCCTGGGAGCATCAGAATCAAGTTCAAGGTTTAAAATTTTTTGGTTCTATAACTCAAAGTTGGTTTGTGGTCAGGGATGACTGGTTTATCTCCTATTCACCCTTACTCCTACAGTGTCCCAGCTCTTGGCCCCACCTACTCCACTCCCCCACCTTCTCTACTCCCCCAGATGACAATTTTTCTCCCTAGACCTTCAAGCTGCCATAAATTAACTCAGCCTTTCAGCTACTTCTTTCAGATTGGCAAATGTGCTATGGGCAAAAATAGCCCCAAGTGCTATGCTCACCTCTCTGGATTCTTCTTCCCTCTCAGGTTTAGTTCAGCAGTTCTCACTATCTTCTTGACTCTGGATACATTTAAGAGGATGTTTTTCATATTTCACCTTTCACTTTCTTCCTTGGGAAGCTGGTGTGCCATTTCATTACTGAAGCAAAAATCCTAATAATTTTTTCTTAAGTTCCTCAAGCTGAAAGAAGAATGGCAGAAGAGTTTGAGGCAAAAACATCAATGAAAATAATTAAGATTCTCTTCTTCTAACACTAAAATGAAAGAAATACCAATAAAGACTCTTACAGCTTTTTGGTACATAAAATTTTCTTTTATTCAGAGGTCAAATTTAATCTATGTATATCTCTTAACACTGTCAAGGTTTAGTTTTGCATTCTGATATGTATATATTTGTGAAAGGCTTAAATGTAAACCTGCAAGACAGTAACCAAAACCAACACTGTTTTTACATTTCAGCAGATGGAAATATAACACGATTAAGTTGGAGAAAGTCGTTACCAATTTGGTCTGATTCTAGCTCTTGTTTAGGGGTAAAAAGTCAAATTTGAAGATGAAAGTTTGAAGAAGTATCACAAAAGATGGAGTGGGAAGACACTTTAGCAGAAAAGAGCCAAGGTAGAATAAAGCGGACTAGAGGTTCTGCTGTGATAAAATTCAGACCCAACCTCCTGCTATGGTTACTGCTAAAGACTTGATGGTGATAATTTTTAATGTTATTTTGGATTGCTCTCAACCAGTCCCAACCACATGGTCAATATTTTCAAACTTACTCTTTTTTTCACTACTTTAATTTTCATTAAAACTACCTTAAATCAAATGAAGGGGTAATAGTGACCATCCCAAAGCTTTCAAGCCTGTTTTCTGTTTTGCCTGCCAGTGGGGTAGCTTCTCTTTGCCATGTACACTCTTCCCAAAGAACAATCAAAATACATTTACCGGTTCTCCAGGAAAAATCATAAACATTCAGGAAGGAGATCAAATAAACTTGAAAAATCCCCCTCTCATTAACAGAGCCCCATAATATGATCAATGTTGTTGTTCTTAGTCACCAGCCAGTCAATTCTGACTCGTGGCAGCCTCATATGTGTCAGAGTAAACTCTGCTCCGTAGGGTTTTCAAGGCTGTGACCTTTCGGAAGCAGGTTCCCAGGCCTGTCTTCTGAGGTGACTCTGGGCAAGTATAATTTAATTATAATGATGTCTGAAAATAAGACATCAGATTGAAATGCCATGGTCACAGAGCAGCACTGTCAGGAAATGCTACCCAACATGCCACAAAGTTTTCCTCACTTAGCTCTTTCGTTGTAATTTTATGATGACATCAGTGGGCTTTATAGATTGCAGTAAGAAGGGTTCACTTGGCCTTTCTTCCATCACTTGGCCCCTTATTTCAGAAGCCCAAACGACCTCATGCACACAAATATCCTTTCTCAGACACAAATGCCTGCTTACGTTTTTGTTATAAACTTTAACACAAGCTTTTATATTATGGCTTTTCTCTTTAAGTCATAAAATATATATTTTAAGATTCTCATGCTTTTACAGAGTTCATAAGAAATAAAAACTAGTATCTCTGTATAATTTCATCTATCCAACAGACCAAGTTCATCTTGTATGAAACATTTCTCTCCCTGTAAAACCAGCAGGTGAATTTTTCAAAAAAGGATTGATTTCAATTGACTCTCTAGTCCTGTAGATAGCTAGTCCCATGCTACTCTGGGACCCCAAAAGAAGCAACTGCAAATCCAGTTCTATACAACTTCATTGGTTTGTATTTAAACAAAATAACAATTTATACAACCCCACACTGAAATCACTGTAGTATTTTTCTTAACATTCAACTTAAATCATTAGATATAATAAGCTGAATAAGAAAAAAATTACGATCAAATGCTAAAAATGTTTTTTTAAGTACACATGAAAACAAATCTCATTTACAAAATGATTTAATTACAAGAAAATCAGCCAGAAAATTACATAGTCCCAAATAAATCCTGTATATAAAAACAAAAGGCTCACTTAAAATCATTTTATATTTGTCTTTCAGATAAGCTGGGCCTAGCTTTTCCCAGCAAAAATTAGCATACAGGTTTTTTTTTTTTGAATCTTTATTTTTCCATAAAACAATTGGCTTTCAGTATAACTTGTCCAGGGCAAGGTCACGGAAGTTCCATAGACACATCCAAACTCCCTGAGGGACCTAATTATTGGGCTGAGGGCTATGGGGACCATGGCCTTGGGGAACATCTAGCTCCACTGTCATAATATAAAGAAAATGTTCTACATTCTTCTTGGGTCAGCAACTTCTGGGGTCTTAGAAGTTTTTAAGTAGCCATCTAAGATACTCCATTGGTCTCACCCCGATTGGAGCAAGGGAGAATAAAGAAAACCAAAGACATAAGGGAAAGATTAGTCCAAATGACTAACAGACCACAAGTGCTACAGCCTCCACCAGAGTGAGTCCACAAAACTAAATGGTACCCAGCTACCACCACCTACTGCTCTGACAGGAATCACAATAGAGGGTCCCAGACAGAGTTGGAGAAAAATGTAGAACAAAATTCTAACTCGTTAAAAAAAAAAACACCAGACTTACTAGTCTGACAAAGACTAGAGAAACCCTGAGAGTATGGCCCCCGGACATCCTTATAGCTCAGTAATGAAGTCACTCCTGAGCTTTACCCTTCAGTTAAAGATTAGACAGGCCTGTAAAACAAAACAAGACTAAATGGGCACACCAGAGCAGGGACAAGAATGAGAAGGCAGGAGGGGACAGGAAAGCTGGTAATAGGCAACCCAAGGTCAAGAAGAGTGTTGACATGTGGTGGGGTTGGGACCAATGTCACAAAACAATATGCATACTAATTACTTAATGAGAAGCTAGTTTGCTCTGTAAACCTTCATCTAAAGTTAAAAAAATAAAAATCAGTTTAAAAAAAAAATACAGAATTGGTTTTTATTCCTGAAGTGAGGATGGTGTCTATCATTTTGCTTCACAGAAACTTCAAAATTGCTCCCATGTATTTCAATTAGCTACTCTCAAAATCCAACACAAAAAACAACAAAAAGTAACAAAACAAAAACACTGCTGCATTACTAAAAGATTCCCGTCTTCCACTTCATTTCACCAGCCCAAGTACAAATTCGGAGAATAGCTTCTTAAGTCCTGCAGTTTCAAATTCTTTTTGTAACTCATCCAACGATGAATACTCCTTGACTTCAAATGCCGGGAACCTGCATTATACAAGAGAAATTCGTGGATATGCCTAGATTTGTCAGAGTGTAATTATCGATTCAGTTGCTTTTCTGTCTGCAATAGTACTAAATTATACCTTTTGTGTTCTGTCTGTACTTTTGTTTCAAACAGGACACTAATCATTTTCTCCTTGCATTTCTTTCCACTTGAGTCCACATCTACTTTGGAGGTCTTCTGAAGAATCAGGTACTCCTAAATGATAAAGCAGTACATTAAATACATATTTTACTCTGAGTCTCAAAGTTTTAAAGGAGCCATAAACCTGCAGGCTTATTTTCATGCACAAAGAAAACTCCCTTTACTGAATCAAGCAGTAAGAGTTACGTGCCGTTTTTACATACTTGGCAGCTTCAAGTTCCGGTGAATGCACGAGGAAAGTGTGAGGTAATCAGACTAGCCAAAAACCTAACCAGCTGCCTTCAAATCGATTCTGACTCATGAATCTGGACTGGACCACCACTCTGACTCTGGGCTGGCTACTTAAACCCTGTGTGCCTCAGTTACTTCCTCCATAAAACAAGAATCCTGACAGTGTCTACCTCATGGGGGAGTTGTGATGATTAAATGAGTTAATACATGCAAAGCACCTAGAGCAGTGCCTGGCATATAGTGCTAGGGCGCACTTAATAGTATACCTACCGTTATTATTACTAACGAGCACCTGAATGAAGTTAACAGGCATACAGCACTTATCACTTCAGATTGATGGTGTCTAGTAATACGTACCAGTACATTCTCATTCTTAATGTACAACTTTATACAAATGTAAGATATTTACATTTGTATGCCACTTTAGAGATATTAAAAAAAAACCTCTTAGGAAAAGTCTGATTTCTAAATTACAGCAAAAGGTTCAAGTCATATGAATAAATAGTTGTTAAGTAATTGATCCAATCTGGGTAGCAACATCTGCAAAACAGCTGCATTTAGCCTAATATGCCTGAGTTGGCTTAAAGAAAAATCTGAGCCTTTTGCGGACATATGAGCAAGGAAATTAATCTGTATTCATTTTTGCCAGTCAGTATTTTACCCAAAAGGATCAGATTTTATAGATACACTATAAATAATCTTAAAATACATGGTTCATTTGTCAGGCCCCAACCCAGAATATACATTAAATTTGAATTATTTGTTGTACCTATATGTGGCAACCTAGCCCTGATCAGATTAATCAAATATTAAACCAGTTTTGTGGAAAGAGTCCATCATGAAAAATGCAGGTCATTATTCTACAAATCTGTAAAATTATAGCTTGTACAAGCGAAATCTGTTTTAAACAAATTCAGCTGTAATTATTCCTGACCCAACCTGTCTAAAAGTGTAAACTCTATTAAGTGATTTGTAGCTCTTCCAAGATCTAAAATATAATAAGCAGTTTTCCTCATCTGGTTCTACTTAAAACAGCTTAGATGAGTTGAGAACAAGAACTTGAAAAACCTGAAGATGATTTTGAAAGCAGCTGCCGGGACAAGTCAGCTGGAAAGCGAAAGTCAGGTAGGTGGTGACAAGCTGCCAGCCCTAATGATTCTATTTCTATTAACACTAAATCTTGGTTATAAGGGACAAGCTTTTCTTTCTAGGGATTATAGATATTAAATTAAAATGTCAGAATGTATTTTTAACTGCCACAGTGTGAAATTTTTTATAGACTACCCACAAATATACCCTTGCCATGTCTAACTGCAGAAAGAAGTATTAACATGCACTAACTTTTAGTGCACATTTATAAAGTTGAGGTTTACAGCTAATTACAGAAACAACACTCATGTTTATTATCACAGGGATTTTTTTTTTAAATAATCTGTCACTTTCATAAAACGGCATGATTTTAAAAATATAATCTTATTCTTCAAGCTTTGCAAGTTTGTAGTTGCAATTAGGAGTTAATAAAGACATTCTTAAGAAAAAAAGAAACATGGAAATAGTGAAAGCAGAAACATCTTAAATGATTAATCTGCCCCACCATTATAAAACACACTCACAAATATACCACTTTAAGCAGAAAATAGTAAAATTCATATTCAACTTTTTAGCACCTTGATGTTGTTTCTGTCTCCTTGTAGTAAAATCAGAATTATTTTACCCATGAACATCAGTCTTCCAGTCAGCCTTAAATCTGAAGCCCACTTCTCCACAGTTTTGACATATTTAGTCTTTGCTCTCATGTGATCCAAATGCAAAAGAGTTACCCACAGTCCATCGTCCACATTTAGGCTTGGTGGAAAAGTGCACTTTTCACTGCCACTTCCAGTTTCTGGTTGGTTGAGGATGTGTTTGAGATTCTGCTGAACCCAGAGAACAAGCTCATGAACCATGGGTTCCGACAAGAGGTTCTCTGCTTGCTCAAGTAATTTCTCTTTCACAGTCACACACTGGGCCCTGGTCAGGCGTTCAGAGTTCACCGAGACACCAGGCAGACACAAAGGATAAGTGACAGGTAAATGAAACACCAGTTCAAAGGGTATATCCACATCCGTAAGTCCTTCCGCTTTCGTGTAAATTCTGAACACGGTGCCATCTGTCTCTGGAAGGCATCCAAAAATAATCATTAGCTGTACATAATTCAATTTGAACGGAATACTAACGATAAAATTTTTGTTTCAAATGTCAATTTATGTCTCATGTGAAAACTTTGAGTCATTTTGTACAGAAACACAAAATGCTAAGAAAGCCATGATTTTGCAATTATTTCCTTCAACCATACATATGGGTTCATGCACACCAACACCCTGGACTAAACTGGCATTTACATTTGCTATTACCTCATTAAGTTTTCACTGGCTAATTCTTTTCAGAAGTAGACTGCTAGGTCCTTCTTCCTAGTCTGTCTTAGTCTGGAAGCTCAGATGAAACCTGTCCACCATGAGTGACCCTACTGGCATCTGAATACCAGTGGCACAGCTTCCAGCATCATAGCAACACACAAGCCCTCACGGTACAACAAACTGACAGACATGTCAGGATTGTATCCTTTCACCATACTTATTCAATCTGTATGCTGAGCAAATAATCCGAGAAGCTGGACTACAAGAAGAATAGGGTATCAGGGTTGGAGGAAGACTCATTAACAACCTGCATTATGCAGATGACACAGCCTTGCTTGCTGAAAGTGAAGAGGACTTGAAGCACTTACTAATGAGAAGCAAAGACCACAGCCTTCAGTATGGATTAAACCCTAACATAACAAAAACAAAGACCCTCACAACTGGACCAATGAGCAAACATCATGATAAACAGAGAAAAGACTGAAGTTGTCAAGGATTTCGTTTTACTTGGATCCATAATCAACACCCATGGAAGCAGCAGTGAAGAAATCAAAAGACACATTGCATTGGGTAAATCTACTGCAAAGGACCTCTTTAAAGTGTTGACAAGCAAAGATGTCACGTTGAAGACTAAGGTGTGCCTGACCCAAGTCATGGTATTTTCAATCGCATCACATGCATGTGAAAGTTGGACAATAAATAAGAAAGACCGAAGAAGAGCTGACACCTTTGAATTGTGGTATTGGCCAAGGATACTGAATATACCATGCACTGCCAAAAGAACGAACAAGTCTGTCTTGGAAGAAGTACAACCAGAATGCTCCTTAGAAGCAAGGAGGGCGAGACAGCATCCTACATACTTTGGACATGCTGTCAGGAGGGCTCAGTGCCTGGAAAAGGACATCATGCTTGGTAGAGGGTCAGTGGAAAAGAAGACAACCCTCGACAAGATGGACTGGCACAGTGGCTGCAACAACGGACTCAAGCATAACAATGACTGTGAGCATGGCACAGGCCTGGGCAAGGTTTTGTTCTGTGGTACATAGGATCGCTGTCAGTCAGAACCAACTCGACGGCACCTAACAACAACAACATTACCTCACCGTTATTAAGAATTACCAGTAAGGTTTTTTATCCCACAGTTTTTTTTCTACCTGGACCTAGCTGATAATTCTGGGAAGCCCTAATAACTCTTATGAACTATCAAATAAGCAACCCAGCAATCACTGAACAAACTACCCACTAAATCCAATCAAAGTCATTTTGTGCCAAGTCCAAGTCAGGCAAACACTGGAATCCCACGAGACTGGAGGGTTGAAGAGAAACTGATGACTGCGTATGGGGCAGCAATTGCCTTGGTGAGCTTTTTTATTACTTCAAATCTATCATAGGCAGCCCCCAGGTTACGAATGTCCGGCTTACCTGTAGTTACAAACCAACCCCTGTAAAGCCTATTATATTAAAAATTCAAGGTACATACAATGGTTCGTAATAACAAACAGGCGCTACTTTGCAACACACATCAAAACACTATTATTTTTACTGTATTGTTATGTTAAAGATGTTTTAGTGTATCTGGAAGTGTTTCACCCATGTTTTTTATGCATAGAAAGGTACACTATATGCTATATACTAAGACAAATATTTGACTGACATTAGATACGAACCATACCTAACTGTTCCAATTTAAGTACAAATTCAGCTTAAAGACAGATTTAGGAACAGAGCTCATTCATCATCCAGGCACTGCCTGTAACATCAATGTAACCTGAACGTTGCAAGATACACTAAAAATGAGTGGACATCAATTCTGCCTCTGCTGGCTCCATAAGGCAGGGGAGGCACACACAGGATATGAGATGAAATACTCTGCTCTCTCAGATTTGCTTGGCTTCACCCCTCTTATGGGTTCCACACCATTTCACCCCACTTTTCAAAAAGTTGATAAAACGTCAGGCTGATTCATTTTGCAGGGGGCGGAAGCACACATATCAAAACAGCAGTGCAGAACAGACCTGGGTGTACATGAATCTCTTTGAAGCTAACTTGCCTCTCTCTATCCCTACTTCTTTCTCGACATGCCCTTGTTCTATTCTTCTTCACAAGAGAGGTAGTCAAATCTTTCCCGTTTTCATACCTGAATTGCTGCTCAACAGCTTCAACAACTGAAACCTGAATTCATCCCCATTTTAAAGAACCTAACAGAACGTTAACGCTGCTTCCTAGCCATCTGATTCCATTTATGTAAAAGCCGCGGTTACAGCCATTGAGTCCTACAGGACAAAACACATCTGTTACACAAGAGTTTTTCCTTAATGGAATCTGCAGTACCAACTGCAAAGCACTACTATTTCAGCACACTGCCCTGAAACACAGGCGACTGCTATTATAAATGCCATATTAAAATGATATAATGTAAATTTGCATTATATAAGTAAAATGTGTACTGTATAAAGAAAAATCTTCCAAACCTAACATAGTACGTTTCTCTACAGTCTGTCATTAGTTTCTCAAAACCCTTCTTCTGCACACTTACTTACACTTTTAAATATTTTATCAAAATATACTCATGAGATTAGTATCTTTTGTTACATGAAACGGACGCTATAAATAAATCTGCAGATAACATATGATCATTGGGCTGAATAAACTCTCCATAAGTCATCTAGGGAGTTCTCAAAGGGGGGGTATAATTTTTAAAGGCTGTCAATCAGTAAACATTCACTGAGCACCTACCAGGCCCAAAGCACTGTACTAGGCTCTGAGGAAAGGCAATGGGTAAGATACCCAAACCAAAAACCAAACCCACTGCTGTCGAATTGATTCCAACTCATAGCGACTCTACAGGACAGAGGAGAACTGCCCCATAGAGTTTTCAAGGAACACCTGGTGGATCTGAACTACTGACTTTTTGGTTAGGAGCTGTAGCACTTAACCACTGCATCACCTGGGTAAGACAGAGATCCTGCCATATTGACACAATCCAAAGTGTTATAACATGAAAGGGTGGATATATTCCAAGTAATCTTCCTCAACTGCTCTTTCTACACCATAAAATCTCTTTATAAATATACACACTAAGCCGATCCTCATTATCTGCAGATGCCATATTCACAAATTTGCCTACTCACTAATATTATAACCCCAAAATCAATACGCTCAGTGTTTTCCCAGTCATTTGCAAACATGCATAGAGCAGTAAAAATTTTGAGTCGCCCAATGTGTACATACCCAGCTGAGGTCAAACAAGACAATGCTCTGGATTCTTGTTTCAGCTCTCATACTATAAACAAGTGGCCTTTTCGTGGTCTATATAGTGTATGTTTGTGCTTTTTGCTGGTGATGTTGCTGTTCAAAACACCCCCCAAGCATAATTCTGAAGTGCTGTCTAGTATTCCCAAGCACAAGAAGGCTGTGACGTGCCTTACAAAGAATACAGGTATGTTAGACAAGCTTTGTTCAGGCATGAGTTATAGTGCCGTTGGCCATGAGTTCAATGTTAATGAACCAAAACTACGTATTAAATAAGGTGTCCTTAAACAGAAATACACATAAAACAAGGTTATGTATTGAAGAGCTGATAAAAATGTTGCCACCCCTAAGGACTGGTAGCTCTACTCAGGTCACCAAGCCACCCACAACAGGGGTCCAAAGATAACTAGTACCTCTCAGTCCTTAAAACCAAAAACTTTGGGTGCCCATGGTCCCTCTGTAGAACCCACCCATGAGCACGTTCTAGGGAAGAGAGACGCATTTTCCTCAGAGACACTTGGGGGTCAGCTCTCAGCCCCCTGCCCTGTTCAGAGCGTGACCCTTTGCTGCAATCAAATACTGGTATATACGCCAATCACCCCTGCCCCTCTAAGACTGTAGGACAGAGCCTGTACCACACACTTGATCAGCTAGCTACCTGGAAACCTGAGCTGAATTCATACAAGAGAACTGAATGGATTCCTAGACTGCTATACCTGATAACAGCTCTAGCCAGCTGAGGACAGGACAGCAGAGCTCCAAATGCTAAAATAATCAAGCTAGCTCATTCAAGCAACCCATAGGGGTATACTAAAACAAAACAAGGCAAGCAGCTATGACACAGTAAGCAAGCATAAACTAATACAATAACTTACAGATGGCTCAGAGACAACAGTCAATATCAAGTCACATAAAGAAACAAACCATGAACACCTCAACAGGCTCTCAAAGCGAAGAATACAGGGAAATTCTAGACAAAAGTGCATTCCTGGAATTACCAGATGCAGAATAAAAAAGTTTAATATACAGAACCCTTCCAGACATCAGGAAGGAAATGAGGCAATACGCAGAACAAGCCAAGGAACACACAGATAAAGCAACTGAAGGAATTAGAAAGATTATTCAGGAACATAATGAAAAGTTTAATAAGCTGGAAAAATCCATAGACAGCAATCAGAAATTCAGAAGATTAACAATAAAATTACAGAATTAGACAACTCAATAGAAAGTCACAGGAGCAGAATTGAGCAAGAAGAAGCTAGAATTTCTGAACTCGAAGATAAATCACTTGGCACTAATATGTTTGAAGAAAAATCGGATAAAAGAATTTAAAAAAATGAAGAAACCTTAAGAATCATGGGGGACTCTATCAAGAGAAATAACTTATGAGTGATTGGAGTACCAGAACAGGGAGGGATAACAGAAAGTACAGAGAAAATTGTTGAAGATTTGTTGGTAGAAAACTTCCCTGATATTGTGAAAGATGAGAAGATATCTACCCAAGATGCTCATCGAACTCCACATCAGGTAGATGTTAAAAGAAAGTCACCAAGACATATTATACCCAGACTTGCCAAAACCAAAGATAAAGACAGAATTATAAGAGCAGCGAGGAATAAACGAAAAGTCACCTACAAAGGAGAGCCAATAAGAATAAGCTCAGATTACTCGGCAGAAACCATGCAGGCAAGAAGGGCATGCAATGACATATTTAAAAAAAACATTAAAGGAAAAAAATTGCCTGCCAAGAATCGTATATACAGCAAAACTGTCTCTTCAATATGAAGGTGAAATTAAGACATTTCCAGATAAACACAAGTTTAGAGAATTCGTAAAAACCAAACCAAAACTACAAGAAATACTAAACGGATTTCTTTGGTTAGAAAATCAATAATATCAGGTATCAACCCAGGACTAGAACACTGGGCAGAGCAACCAGACATAAACCCAGACAGGAAAATCCAAAAAAACTAAGCAAGATTAAAAAAAAAAAAAAGCCCAAAACAGGGTAACAGCGATGTGACTATAGAAAAGAAGACAACATTAAAATAATAAAGAGGGTCTAAGAAATGTAATCATATACATATGGAGACGAAGACATGGCAATACAAAAAAATAAAAGTTAGTTTTAAATTTAGAGAAATAGGGGTAAAAAATAAGGTAACCACAAAGGAGATAAACTATCCTATTCATCAAAATAAAATACAAGGGAAAAATACAGACTCAGCAGAAACAAAATCAACAACAAATATGAGGAAAGGACAATATATAAAGAAAATCTACTCCACACATAAAATCAAGTGGGAAAAAGAAACTGTCAAAAACACACAAAAAAAGACATCGAAATGATAGCACTAAATTCATACCTATCCATAAGTACGCTGAATGTAAATGGACTAAATGCACCAATAAAGAGACAGAGAGTGGCAGATTGGATTAAAAAACATGATCCGTCTATATGCTGCCTATAAGAGATACACCTTAGACTTAGAGACACAAACTAAAACTCAAAGGATAGAAAGAAATATATCAAGCAAACAACAATCAAAAAAGAGCAGGAGTGGCAATATTAATTTCTGACAAAATAGACTTTAAAGTTAAATCCATCATAAAGGATAAGGAAGGACACTACATAATGATTAAAGGGACAATACACCAAGAAGATATAACCATAATAAATATTTATGCACCCAATGACAGGGCTCCAAGATACATAAAACAAACTCTATCAGCATTGAAAAGTGAGATAGAGAGCTCCACAATAATACTGGAGACTTCAACACACCACATTCGGTGAAGGACAGGACATCCAGAAAGAAGCTCAATAAAGACATGGAATCCATATGCCACAATCAACCAACTTGACCTCGCAGACGTACACAGAACCCTCCACCCGACAGCAACCAAGTATACTTTCTTTTCTAGTGCAAATGGAACATTCTCTAGAAGAGACCACATATTAGGTCATAAAGCAAGCCTTAGCAGAATCCAAAACACTGAAATATTACAAAGCATCTTCTCTGACCATAAGGCCATAAAAGTGGAAATCAATAACAGCGAGAAGAAATCAAACACTTGGAAACTGAATAACACCCTGCTCAAAAAAGACTGGATTCTAGAAGACATTAAGGATAAAAAAAAAAAAAAATTAAGGATAGAATAAAGAAATTCAGAGAATCCAATGCGAGTGAAAACACTTCCTATGAGAACCTTTGGGATACAGCAAAAGCAGTGCTCAGGGGCCAATTTATATCAGTAAATGTACACATACAAAAAGAAGAAAGGGCCAAAATTAAGAATTATCCCTACGATTTGAACAAACAGAAAGAGAGCAACAAAAGAAACCCACAGACACCAAAGGAAAACAAATAATAAAAATTAGAGCTGAACTAAATGAAACAGAAAAACAATTGAAAGAATTAACAAGACCAAAAGCCGGTTTTTTCAAAAAAATCAACAAAATTGATAAACCACTGGCCAAACTGACAAAAGAAAACAGGAGAGGACGCAAATAACCCAAATAAGAAATGAGATGAGTGATATTACAACAGACCCAACTGAAATTAAAAGAATCATATCAGATTACTATGAAAAACTGCAGTCAAATTTGAAAACCTATAAGAAATGGATCAATTCCTAGAATCACAGTACCTACCTAAACTAACACAAACAGAGGTAGAACAACTAAATAGACCCATAACAAAAGAAGAGATTGAAAAGGTAATCAAAAAACTCCCAAGAAAAAAAGCCCTGGTCCGGACGGCTTCACTGCAGAGTTCTACCAAACTTTCAGAGAAGAGTTAACACCACTGCTACTAAAGGTATTTCAGAGCATAGATAAGGACGGAATACTACCAAACTCATTCCATGAAGCCACCACATCCTGATACCAAAACCAGGTAAAAACACCACAAGAAAAGAAAATTATACACCTATACCCCTCATGAATATAGATGCGAAAATCCTCAACAAAATTCTAGCCAATAGAATTCAACAACATATCAAAAAAATAATTCACCATTACCAAGTGGGATTCATACCAGGCATGCAGGGATGGTTCAACATTAGAAAAACAATTAATATAATCCACCACATAAGTAAAACAAAAGATAAGAATCACATGATTTTATCAATTGATGCAGAAAAGGCATCTGACAAAGTTCATCACTGATTCATGATAAAAACTCTCAGCAAAATAGGAATAGAAGGAAAATTCCTCAACATAATAAAAGGCATTTATACAAAGGCAACAGCCAACACCACCGTAAATGGAGAGAGCCTGAAAGCATTCCCACTGAGATCAGGAACCAGACAAGGATGCCCTTTATCACCACTCTTATTCAACATTGTGCCGGAAGTCCTAGCCACAGCAATTAGGCTAGATAAAGAAATAAAGGGCATCCAGATTGGCAAGGAAGAAGTAAAAGCATCTCTATTTGCAGATGACATGATCTTATACACAGAAAACCCTAAGGAATCCTCAACAAAACTACTGAAACTAATAGAAGAGTTCAGTAGAGTATCAGGATACAAGATAAACATCCAAAAATCAGTTAGATTCCTCTACACCAACAAAAAGAACATCAAAGAGGAAATCACCAAATCAATGCCATTTACAGTAGCCCCCATGAAGATAAAATACTTAGGAATAAATCTTACCACAGATATAAAAGACTTAAACAAAGAAAACTACAGTACACTTCTGCAAGAAACCAAAAGAGACTTACATAAGTGGAAGAACATAACGTGCTTGTGAAAATGTCTATTCTACCAAAAGCAATCTATATACATTTAATGTAATTCTGATCCAAATCCCAAGGACATTCTTTAATGAGATGGAGGAACAAATCACCAACTTCATATGGAAGGGAAAGAGGCCCAGGATAAATAAGGCATTACTGAAGAAGATGAACAAAGTGGGAGGCCTTACTTTACCTGATTTTAGAGCCTATTATACCACCACAGTAGTCTAAACAGCCTGGTACTGGTACAACAACAGATACATGGACCAAGGGAACAGAATTGAGAATCCAGACATATATCCATCCACATATGAGCAGTTGATATTTGACAAAGGTCCCAAACAGTTAAATGGGGAAAAAACAGTCTCTTTAACAAATGGTGCTGGCATGACTGGATATCCATCTGCAAAAAAATGAAACAAGAACCAAAGCTCACTCCATGCACAAAAACTAACTCAAAATGGATCAAAGACCTAAATATAAAAATCTAAAACGATAAAGATCATGGAAGAAAAAATAGGGACAATGTTAGGAGCCCTAATACATGGCATAAACAGTATACAAAACATTACTAACAATGCAGAAGAAAAACTAGACAACTGGGGGCCCCTAAAAATCAAGCACCTATGCTCATCCAAAGACTTCACCAAAAGAGTAAAAAGACTACCTACAGACTGGGAAAAAGTTTTTAGCTATGACATTTCTGATCAGCACCTTATCTCTAAAATCTACATGATACGGCAAAAACTCAACTACAAAAAGACAAAGAGCCCAATTAAAAAATGGGCAAAGGATATCAACGGGCACTTCACTAAAGAAGACATTCAGGTAGCTAACAGATACATGAGGAAATGCTCATGATCATTAGCCATTAGAGAAATGCAAATCAAAACTACAATGAGATTCCATCTCACTCCAACAAGGCTGGCATTAATCCAAAAAACAGAAAGTAATCAATGTTGGAGAGGTTGTGGAGAGACTGGAACACTTCTACACTACTGGTGGGAATGTAAAATGGTACAAGCACCTTAGAAATCGATTTGGTGCTTCCTTAAAAAGCTAGAAATAGAACTACCATATGATCCAACAATCCCTCTCCTTGAATATATCCTAGAGAAATAAGAGCCTTTACATGAACAGACATATGCACACCCATGTTTATTGCAGCATTGGTTACAATAGCAAAAAGATGAAAGCAACCAAGGTGGCCATCAACAGATGAATGGATAAATAAATTGTGGTATATTCACACAATGGAATACTAGGCATCGATACAGAACAGTGATGAATCTGTGAAACACTTCATTACATGGAGGAACCTGGAAGGCATTATGCTGAGTGAAATTAGTCAGTTGCAAAAGGACTAATATTGTATAAGACCACTATTATAAGAACTTGAGAAATAGTTTAAACTGAGAAGAAAACATTCTTTTGTGGTTATGAGGCGGGGAGGGAGGAAGAGTGGCAGAACGGCATTCACTAATTAGACAGTAGATAAGAACTACTCTGGGTGAAGGGAAAGACAGCACACAATACAGGGGAGGTCAGCACAACTGGACTAAACCAAAAGCAAAGCAGTTTCCTGAATAAACTGAACGCTTTGAAGGCCAGTGTAGCAGGGGCAGGGGTCTGGGGACCACGGTTTCAGGGGACATCTACGTCAACTGGCATAATAAAATCTATTAAGAAAACATTCTGCATCCCACTTTGAAGAGTGGCGTCTGGCATCTTAAATGCTAGCAAGCAGCCATCTAAGATGCATCAATTGGTCTCAACCCACCTGGATCAAAGGAGAATAAAGAACACCAAGGACACAAGGTGATTACGAGCCCAAAAGACAGAAAGGCCACATGAACCAGAGACTATATCATCCTGAGACCAGAAGAACTAGATGGTACCTGGCTACAACCGATGACTGCCCTGAGAGGCAACACAACAGAGAACCCCTGAGGGAGCAGGAGAGCAGTGGGATGCAGACCCCACTTAACTGTGCTTATGAGGAACCTTTACATAGATCAAGAGGCAGTTGTTTCGGACATAACAAGGGGATACTGATTAGTTTAAAGTCAGGAAAGGTATGCGTCAGGGTTGTTTTCTTTCACCATACCTATTTAATCTGTATGCTGAACAAATAATACAAGAACCTGGACTATATGAAGAAGAACGGGGCATCAGGATTGGAGGAAGACTCATTAACAACCTGCATTATGCAGATGACACAACCTTGCTTGCTGAAAGTGAAGAGGACTTGAAGCACTTACTAGTGAAAATCAAAGACCACAGCCTTCAGTATGGATTACACCTTAACATAAAGAAAACAGAAATGCTCACAAGTGGACCAATGAGCAAACATCATGATAAATGGAGAAAAGACTGAAGTTGTCAAGTATTTCATTTTACTTGGATCCACAATCAACAGCCATGGAAGCAGCAGTCAAGAAATGAAAAGACACTTTGCACTGGGTAAATCTGCTGCAAAGGACCTCTTCTAAGTGTCGAAGAGCAAAGACGTCACCCTGAAGACTAAGGTGCGCCTGACCCAAGCCATGGTATTTTCAATCACATCATATGCATGTGAAAGCTGGACAATGAATAAGGAAGACCAAAGGAGAGTTGACGCCTTTGAATTGTGGTGTTGGCGAAGAACATTGAATATACCATGGACTGCCAAAAGAACAAACAAATCTGTCTTGGAAGAAGTGCAGCCAGAATGCTCCTTAGAAGCAAGGATGGCGAGACTGCGTCTTACATACTTTGGACATGTTGTCAGGAGGGATCGGTCCCTGGAGAAGGACATCATGGTTGGCAGAGTACAGGGTCAGCGGAAAAGAGGAAGACCCTCAACGAGGTGGATTGACACAGTGGCTGCAACAATGAGCTTGAGCATAACAACGATTG
The DNA here is from genome assembly GCF_024166365.1 of Elephas maximus indicus. Lineage (NCBI taxonomy): Eukaryota > Metazoa > Chordata > Mammalia > Proboscidea > Elephantidae > Elephas > Elephas maximus. The sequence continues at coordinate 145,811,291 of NC_064821.1, forward strand.
TAAGGATGGCGCAGGACCGGGCAGTATTTCATTCTGTTGTGCATAGGGTCGCTATGGGTCAGAACCGACTCAACGGCACCCAACAACAACAACAATGGTCTGAGACTGTAAGGACCCTGGTGGTCATGGCCCCCAGATCTTCTGTTGCCCCAGGACAGGAACCATTCCCTAAGCCAACTTTTCAGACATGGATTGGACAGGACAATGAGTTGGAGAGGGATGCAAGTGAGGAGTGAGCTTCCTGGATCAGGTGGACACGTGAGACTATGTTGGCATCTCCTGCATGGAGGGGAGATGAGAGTGTGGAGGGGGTTAGAAGCTGGCGAAATGGACACGAAAAGAAAGAGTGGAGGGAGAGAGCGGGCTGTCTCATTAGAGGGAGAGTAATATGGAGTGTGTAGCAAGGTGTCGCTATGAGTCAGAATTGACTTGACGGCACTGGGTTTTTTTTTTGTTTTTTTTTTTAGCAAGGTGTATATGGGGTTTTGTGTGATAGACTGACTTGATTTGTAAACTTTCACTTTAAGCACAATAAAAATTACATATAAAAAAAAAAATACTGTCACCAAGAGGCTCATGGCAAGCTAACCCTTTGTTTCCCTTATGGTTCAGTATTCACTAATTTGGTGTTTGCAGTGACTTTATAAGACCTAAAAACTGCGAATAACAAGAATTAATTGTATATACCTATAAATACACACACACACATAGCTGAGTCATAATTCTCTATGGGTCTGGCATTTAGGAATCTTCTGAGCAAAGGGCACAGACAGCTTTGTTGAAGGATATTTGCGTAACACAGGGAGCCTTCAAAGTTGTCTCCAATAGTGAGAGTGGAGATTTGTTTCCTCATCAGTAAGATAACGAAAACCTATTCCTCTAGGACAAAGGATGGGCAGTATTGCTAGGGGCTCCCTTATAAGACTGGAGGTTTCCTAGCTCAGGGTTCCTCAGCTGAGACACAGACCCACTGAGTGTGCAGTATCCACTTGGGCCACCTCCACATCACCTCAAGGACTTGGGAGACAAGGGAAGCTGATGCGAACATGAAACTCAGGCTGCCTGCTGTGTTGTGAGTAATAAACTGTCTAAATCCACCTGGGCTCACTGTCTCCCTAACCAGTCAAATCCATGGAAGTATACTAGCCAACCAGCAGCTGCAGTAGCCCCTGCTGCCTAGGAGCTACTTGTTCCTTAACAGTAATACACATATTTTTCACTAGCTCCCTCTCTCTTCTTTCTTCTGAGGAAGACGTCCTTCCACCCTTCCCGAAGTGAACCCTACCACCTCTAAGACATTGTTCCAATCATCATCATTTCTCCTGTGCTTACACTTTCTATCCCTCCCTCTCTACTATTTCCTTCTCTTCTGCTCACAAAAATATTTCAGCTGCTAACCAAAAGGCCAGCAGTTCAAATCTACCAGCTGCTCTTCAGAAACGCTATGGGGCAGTTCTACTCTGTCCTACAGGGTCACGATGAGTCCGAATTAACTTGAAGGCAACCGGTTTGGTTTTTGGTTTTTTGGTTTGTTCCAAAAAATAAAACTTAATGCTACTAATTCCCTCAAGCTACAGATTACCATTCTCTGTCCTTTCATTCTCAGTCTTCTTGAAATACCACTCTCACACCTTGCATCCATTTTCCCACGTATCAGTCTTTTCCTTAAACTACCTATACCGCAGCTTCTACCATCACTTTTCCCTGAAGCTCCTTTCTTAAACTTTACCAGTGACCTACTAATTGCCACAGTACAGGAAAGATTAACTGAGCAGGCTGGATTGCTCAAACTATGCATATACCAAAAATTTTTTTAAAAGTCTTGTCTTCAGGACCGGCCCTTGGCCAGCTCCTAGGTGATGAGTTAGAAGCCTTAGGAATATCCTGCCTGATAAAGAGTGTTTCTGTATGCCTGAAGCCTTGGGCCATGCAGTACCAGCAATGGAGCCCATGGAAGGCTCAAAACAACTCCCCACTGCAAACAAAATATGATTTCCTCCATCCAACATCTCATGTCATCCACAACATAGAGGCCACCTACCATTCTAGCTTTTTCTCCTTACTCTTTTCTTCAACTAGCCCACTTTACACTTACATTGTGCTTTGAACACAGTCTGTTTTCCCATCTCTAGGCCCTTGCTCCTGTTATCTGTTTGGCAAGAAGGACCTTAACTCTCCACTTTCTACCTACCAGAATCTTTGCCAAACTTGATGGTACCTTTCTAAAACCTGCTTTATGACTTCCCTGGTACTTTGAACTTCTTTTATGGCATTTTCATACCCAGAATTATTAGGGTTGAACCACACCCACTATTTTCTCTATCTTAATATCCTTTTTTAAATAATGACCAAAAACAATGGGTTATAAGAAACTTTAAATTTTACAATTACACATCTCTTAGAATTATCCAGCTAGCTTATAAGCATGAATCTCACAGGTACAGAAGTCCTTGGTACCTGCAGTAGGCTAAACAATGGTCCCAAAGATATCCATGTCCTAACCTCCTGTGAATATTACTTTGTATTACATTCGCAGATGTGATTAACTGAAGGACTTGAGAAGGGAAAATTATCCAGGGACTATCTGAAAAAAAAAAAAAAGACTCCAAATATAATCACACCAACCCAAAACCCACTGCTGTTGAGTCAATTCCAGCTCATAGTGACCTCAAAGGGTTTTCCCCAGGCTGTAAATCTTTACAGAAGCAGACTGCCACATCTCCCTCCTATGGAGCCGCTGGTGGTGTCGAACCACTGATCTTTCGGTTAGCAGTCGATCGCTTTAATCAGAAATGGGGTTACAAAAGAGAAGCAGAGGGAGCTCTGACCACAGCAAAAGATGGCAATGTAACCACTGAAGCAAGGTGCTACGCTGCTGGCTTTGAAGATGGAGGAAAGCACCACAAGTCAGGAATGCAAGTAATGTAGCTCTGAAAGCTGGAAAAGGCAAGGAAAGGAATTCTTCCCAAGAGCCTCTAGAGGGAGCACGGCCCTGCTGACACCTTGATTCCAGCTCAGTGAAACTGATTTCAGAATTCTGACCTCCAGAATTTTAAGAGAATAAATGCGTGCTGTTTTAAGTCACTAAGTTTTTGGTGGAGTCGTAGTGGCACAGTGGTTAAGAGCTGGGCTAATCTGTTACAGCAGCCACAGGAAACTAATACAGCATCTGTGGCTACAAAGCAACCTTTTCTACTGCAGCAAGAATCCTCTCTGATGAGCACCCTGCGGCCAGCATTGCTCTCCACTCTCTGCAGTATAAATGCCCACCTGTTCCTCCCCGGCACAATGAACTAACAGACCAAAACAGGCAGTCCTGAGATGTAAGTCTTGAAAGGCTATCGAGCTGGCCACTCAAATCCTTACCAATTTTCATTTTTCTCTCTCAATTATTTCCTGGTCCAAGTCAGCAAACAGAGCCCTAGTGGCAAAGTGGTTAAGAGCTGGCTACTAACCCAAAGATCTGAAGTTCAAATCCACCAGTTGCTCCTTTGAAACCCTATGGGGCAGTTCTACTGTCCTACAGGGTTGCTATGAGTCGGAATGGACTCGAGAGCAAACTCTAGAAGCATATATCCTACCCTTCCACCTTTATTTGTACTTGCCATTGAACTGGCTCCTTCTCTTAGAACTTCTATGTAACACCTGTATGAACAGTTTGATTTCTGCTTTCTTTTCTTTTTTTTCCTAAAAAAGAAAACACAACTAATGTCACAAAACAATTTGTATACACAATTTTTGAATGAAAAACTAATTTGTGCTGTAAATTTTCACCTAAAATAAAAAAACAAAACAACGTTGACCCAATCTACTGTAAGACTATTAACAGTTTAGAAACAGTGGATTAACTGAAAAATGATTGGGCTCTAATTCTAATGCTAATCTCTGCCCCACCCTGACCTCCAAAAACTCTAGTCATAAACTTTAATTCACAAACCCATCGTACTCAATAACACCTATTCCCTAGAAAGCTAAGCCAAAACCTCATTGCCATCCAGTCGATTCCAACTCATAATGACCCTATAAAACAGAGTAGAACTGCCCCCATAGGGTTTCCAAGGCTGTAATCTTTACAGAAGCAGACTGCCACATCTTTCTCCTCTAGAGCAGCTGGTGGGTTCAAATCGCCAGGCTTTTGGTTAGCAGCTGCATGCTTAACCACTATACCACCAGGGCTCCTTATCCTAGCAAGCTAATGTCCTAGGAAATGAAAATGCTTATAAGTTCTAAGAATAGACCATTTTCATCTGTGCTAAAGACCCTATCAAAAGATGTAGGTCTTGCCTCCTAGTTAATGTTCACATATACATTTAACAGGGTTTTTTTTAGTAAGTCACTCTGACTCATAATAAGTGTATCAATTTCATAACTGAAACACAAACTGAAATAGGCTTCAAAACTTATTCGTACAAATACATGAAAGAAACTATGATCCTGACTAGAAAGACTGAACTCCCAATTTCACACTACAAGTTATTTTTAAGGTTTCGCTCTACTTCATAGCCTACAACACACAATACAAGCTCAAGAAATGCTGTCCTATGACAAAAGACCCTGGAAGAGAAGATGCAAATAAAGAGAATGGGTTCTTCAAGATTCATATAGCGCCCATCAATAAATCATTTGCAAAGGACAAATATTGAATGAGACCACTATGATGAGAACTCAAGAAAAGGTTTAAACACAGAAGAAAATAGTCTTTGATGGTTACGAGGGTGGGGAGGGAGGGGGAGAGAGGTGTATTCACTAATTAGATAGCAGACAAGAATTATTTTAGGTGAAGGGAAGGACAATGCACAATACAGGGGAAGACAGCGCAACTGGACTAATCCAAAAGCTAAGAAGTTTCCTGAATATAACCAAACACTTCAAGAGACAGAGTAGCAGGGCCAGGGCTATGGTGACCCATGGTTTCTGGGGACATTTAGGTCAAATGGCATAACACAGTGTATTAAGAAAATGCTCTGCATCCTACTTTGGTGAGTGGCGTCTAGAGTCTTAAAAACTAGAAGCGGGCCATCTAAGATGCATCAGTTGGTCTCAACCCACCTGGAGAAAGGAGAATGAAGAACACCAACGCCCAAGAGACAGCAAGGGCCACATAAACCAGAGATTCCATCAGCCTGAGACCAGAAGAACTAGATAGCGCCCAGCTACCACCAATGACTGCCCTGACACAGAACACAAAAGAGAATCCCTGACGGTGCAGGAGAAAAGCGGGATGCAGACATCCAATTCAAACAAAAAGACCAGACTTAACGGTCTGAGTGAGACTGGAGGGACCCCAGAGGTCATGAACCCCTGCACTCTCTGTTAACCCAAAACTAAAACCATTCTTGAAGCCAACTCTTCAGACAAAGATTAGACTGGACTGTAAGACATAAAATGATACTGGTGAAGAGTATGCTTCTTAGCTCAGGTAGACACATGAGACTATGTGGGCAGCTCCTGTATGGAGGTGAGATGAGAAGGCAGAGGGGGAGAGAAGCTGGTTGAATGGACACGGGAAACAGGGTGGAGAGAAGGAGTGTGCTGTCACATTGAAGGTAGAGCAACTAGGGTCACATAATAATGTGTATACAAGTTTCTGTTATGAGAAACTGACTTGAATTGTAAATTTTCACTTAAAGCACAATATAAATAGAACAAAAAAATAATGTGCATACCATATACACCTAATTTTCTCTATACTTGCCTTTCTCCTCCCCCGCCCGCACCCCATTTTATATATCCTTAAAGCAGGACTAACGATACCGAACAACAACAACGAAGCAGGATTTCAGCAGAAAACAACCAGGAGACCCCAACACCCACCATACTTCATGTGCACTAGATTGTCTTTCCTCCTCTTCCTAGGCAGCTCACTGCAAGTACCCTTACACTAGTGCTTGCTGGTATGTTTCAGCTGGACTTTTAGATATAAGCCTAAAATACGGTTACAAAACAAACAACTAAAAATAAATGAAGCTAAAGGCAGCAATCCCAACCTTCGGAATTGAAGTTCAAGGCTAAACCAGTTTTACAAAGGTGAGCTCAGCACCCAACAAGAAACAAGAGTTGACCAGACAATGTGTAACAGTTATGACTCATTTCACAAGAGGGCTCAATCCAGTGAGAGAACTAGTGTTCAAAGAACACGAAACCTTATTCTGTAGCTACTGTGCAAACAATGCATGATGTTGGGTTTTATGTATCTCCTGCTTTACCAGTTTGGAATGTAAAATTTCCAGAAACACAACTCCTACATATAATGGGCACTTACCGTTGTTATTATTAGGCGCTGTTGAGTCGATTCCGACTCATAGCGTCCCTACGCACAACAGAACGAAACACTGCCCAGTCCTGAGCCATCCTTAAAATTGTTATGCTTGAGCCCATTGCTACAACCACTGTGTCAATCCACCTCGTTGAGGGTCTTCCTCTTTTCCACTGACCCTGTGCTCTGCGAAGCATGATGTCCTTCTCCAGGGACTGATCCCTCCTGACAACACGTCCAAAGTATGTGAGACACAGTCTCGCCATCCTTGCTTCCAAGGAGCATTCTGGTTGTACTTCTTCCAAGACAGATTTATTCCTTCTTCTGGCAGTCCATGGTACATTCAAATATTCTTCGCCAACACCACAACTCAAAGCCATCGATTCTTATTCGGTATTCCTTATTCATTGTCCAGCTTTCACATGCATATGATGCGACTGAAAATACCATGGATTGGGTCAGGCGCACCTTAGTCTTCAAGGCGACATCTTTGCTCTTCAACACTTTAAAGAGGTCCTTTGCAGCAGATTTACCCAATGCAATGCATTTTTCGATTTGACTGCTGCTTCCATGGCTGTTGACTCTGGATCCAAGTAAAACGAAATCCTTGACAACTTCAGTCTTTTCTCCGTTTATCATGTTGCTCATTGGTCCGGTTGTAAGGATTTTTGTTTTATGTTGAGGTACAAATCCATACTGAAGGCTGTGGTCTTTGATCTTCATTAGTAAGTGCTTCAAGTCCTCTTCACTTTCAGCAAGCAAGGTTGTGTCATCTGCATAATGCAGATTGTTAACGAGTCTTCCTCCAATCCTGATGCCCCGTTCTTCTTCATATAGTCCACCTTCTCGGACTATTTGCTCAGCATACAAATTGAATAGGTATGGTGAAAGAATACAAGCCTGGCGCACACCTTTCCTGACTTTAAACCAATCAGTATCCCCTTGTTCTATCCAAACAACTGCCTCTTGATCTATGTAAAGGTTCCTCACGAGCACAATTAAGTGTTCTGGAATTCCCATTCTTCGCAATGTTATCCATAATTTGTTATGATCCACACAGTCGAATGCCTTTGCATCGTCGATAAAAAACAGGTAAACATCCTTCTGGTATTCTCTACTTTCAGCCAGGATCCATCTGACATCAGCAATGATATCCCTGGTTCCACATCCTCTTCTGAAACCAGCCTGAATTTCTGGCAGTTCCCTGTCGATATACTGCTGCAGCCATTTTTGAATGAACTTCAGCAGAATTTCGCTTGCGTGTGATATTAATGATATTGTTCTATAATTTCCACATTCGGTTGGATCACCTTTCTTGGAATAGGCATAAATATGCATCTCTTCCAGTCAGTTGGCCAGGAAACTGTCTTCCATATTTCTTGGCATAGACGAGTGAGCACCTCCAGCGCTGCATCCGTTTGTTGAAACATCTCAATTGATATTGCATCAATTCCTGGAGCCTTGTTTTTTGCCAATGCCTTCAGAGAAGCTTGGACTTCTTCCTTCAGTACCATCGGTTCCTGACCATATGCCACCTCTTGAAACGGTTGAACATCGACTAATTTTTTTGGTATAATGACTCTGTGTATTCCTTTCATCTTCTTTTGATGCTTCCTGCATCATTTAATATTTTCCCCATAGAATCCTTCGCTATTGCAACTCAAGTCTTGAATTTTTTCTTCAGTTCTTTCAGCTTAATACCAAGCACATTCTTCCCTTTTGGTTTTCCATTTCCAGCTCTTTTCATGTGTCATTATAACACTCTACTTTGTCTTCTCGAGCCGCCCTTTGAAATCTTCTGTTCAGTTCTTTTACTTCATTAATTCTTCCTTTTGCTTTAGCTGCTCAACATTCAAGAGCAAGTTTCAGAGTCTCCTCTGACATCCATCTTGGTCTTTTCTTTCTTTCCTGTCTTTTCAATGACCTCTTGCTTTCTTCATGCATAATGTCCTTGACGTCATTCCACAACTCGTCCGGTCTTCAGCCACCAGTGTTCAATGTGCCAAATCTATTCTTCAGATGGTCTCTAAATTCAGACGGGATATACTCAAGGCCATATTTTGGCTCTCGTGGACTTGCTCTGATTTTCTTCATTTTCAGCTTGAACTTGCATATGAGCAATTGATGATCTGTTCTACAGTCAGCCCCTGGCCTTATTCCGACTGATGATATTGAGCTTTTCCATCGTCTCTTTCCACTGATGTAGTCGATTTGATTTCTGTGTGTTTCATCTGGTGAGGTCCATGTGTACAGTCGCCGTTTATATTGGTGAAAGAAGGTATTTGCAATGAAGAAGTCGTTGGTCTTGCAAAATTCTATCATTCGATCTCCTATTTTCCAACTACTGATCCTTCTTCTTTGTTTCCAACTTTCACATTAAAATCACCAGTAATTATCAATGCATCTTGATTGCATGTTCAATCAATTTCAGATTGTAGCAGCTGATAAAAATCTTCTATTTCTTCATCTTTGGCCCTAGTGGTTGGGGCATATATTTGAATAACAGTTGTATTAACTGGTCTTCCTTGTAGGTGTATGGATATTATCCTATCACTGACAGCACTGTACTTCAGGATAGATCTTGACATGTTCTTTTTGACGATGAACGCAACACCATCCCTCTTCAAGATGTCACTCCCAGCATAGTAGATTATATGATTGTCTGATTCAAAATGGCCAATGCCAGTCCATTTCAGTTCACTAATGCCTAGGATATCAATGTTTATGTGCTCCATTTCATTTTTGATGATTTCCAATTTTCCAAGATTCATACTTCGTACATTCTAGGTTCTGATTATTAACGGATGTTTGCAGCTGTTTCTTGTCATTTTGAGTTATGCCACATCAGCGAATGAATGTCCCAAAAGCTTTACTCCAACCACGTTATTTAGGTTGACTCCACTTTGAGGGGCAGTTCTTTCCCAGTCATCTTTTGAGAGCCTTCCAACCTGGGGGGCTCATCTTCCAGCACTGTATCAGACAGTGTTCTGGTTTTCACTGGCTAATGCTTTTCAGAAGTAGACTGCCGGGTCCTTCTTCCTAGTGTATCTTAGTCTGGAAGTTCAGCTGAAACCTGTCCTCCATGGGTGACCCTGCTGGTATCTGAATACCAGTGGCATAGCTTCCAGCATCACCGCAACACACAAGCCCCCACAGTACGACAAACTGACAGACACGTGGGGGGGCAGGGGGGACACTGACTATGGCTATGTAATCTCTGTAACCCTCAATTTCCGCATCAGGAAAATAAATAACGATACCAGTCTCACCTGTGTTACAGGTGCATACACACATGCACCCTCTTCAGAATTATTCTGAACATAATTTGAGTCATGCTGGTGTCTTTTCTCTGGGTGCTCATTATTGCTCTCTCTCTATGAACAAGTGTTATCCTTGCTCTCTAAGAATTGTTTCCTGAAGCTGCAGCCCCAGCTCTATCAAGGAGCAATGGGTTAATGTATGATGCAGTGCAAGGGTTCATACACTCTGGAGCCTGGTGGTTACTTAAAAAGTCTGAGCATATTGTCTTCTCTGTAAAATAAGGCTAAGAGTACGTGTCTAAGATGTGTTGGAGTATCAGGTACACGGTAGGTGATACCATTAAACCTGGTGCCTAGAGTGATGGGACTGCACAGGGAGGGAGAGAACATCTCTGACCTGACACACAGGCAGCCCTCCCTGGTAGACGGTGGCTTAAAGAATTTGCACCCATAAGACACAGTTACACCTGGTGCCTCTTACTATGACCTTACTATAACCGTTGTAACCAAAAACAAAACCAAACCTGTTGCTGTCAATTCTGACTCACAGTGACCCTGTAGGACAGAGTAGAATGGCGCCACAGAGTTTCCAAGGAGTGCTTGGTGGATTCGAACTGCTGACCTTTTGGTTAGCAGCCATAGCACTTAACCACTATGCCACCAGGTTTTTCTAACCATTGTAAAGAGGCCAAAATATAGAGAAGTCTTCTAAAATTCTCAGCATAAATTAACCCAGCTAAACTGAACCCAATTATTCAGTCTCTTCAATTTTATGGCCTTAATAGTTGACCCTTGGGTTGGCAGCCTGAGCCTTCCTGGGCTATCTTATCACCAGAAGCTCAATCCCTCTGTAACGTTCTCCTGATTCCAGTGGCAACAGGGAGAGCTTATTTGGGGAAGGCCAGGAAGCAACTGAAGGCATTCTGAGTGTCCTAGTATTGTATTAGTTTGCTGAAGCTGCTGTAACAATGTATCACAAATTGGGTGGCTTAAAACAAGAGAAATTTACTCTTTCAGTCTTGGAGGTAGAAGTCTAAAATCAAGGTGTCAGCAGGGCCGTGATCTCTCTGAAAGCGCCAGGGGATGATCCTCCCTTGCCTCTTTCTTAGCTTCTTGTGGTTGCCCAGCAATCCTTGGTGTTACTTGGCTTACAGCTACATCACTTGATTCTCTGCCTTCCTCTTCACATGGCCTTCTCCCCCTGTGTCTCTGTGTCCAATTTCCCTCTTCTTATAAGAACACCAGGTACTGGATTAGGGTCCACTCTAATCCAGTATAGGACACCTGGTGGCACAACAGTTAAGCATTCAGCTGCTAACCAAAAGACTGGTGGTTCAAAGCCACCCAGCAGCTCTGTGGGAGAAAGACATGGCAATCTGCTTCCATAAGGATGAAAGACAGCCTAGAAAACCCTGTGGAGCAATTCTACTCTGTCACAAAGGTTTGCTGAGTCAGCTCCTAAAAACAACTCACCCAGTCTGACCTCAGCTTAACATTTGCAAAGATCCTATTTCCAAATAGGGTCACATTCACAGGTACCAGGGGTTAGGACTTGATCGTATCTTTTGGAGGGCCACAATTCAACCCACAACAGGTATCAAGCTTATATCCTCCCACTCAACCTGACAGTGACAGCAGCCTACCTACCGCCCTTTATTCTGTTCCAGTAAAGACGTCCTTAAAACCCAGTGTCATCGAGTCGATTCCGACTCATAGAGACCCTACAGGACAGAGTAGAACTGCCCCATAGAGTTTCCAAGGAGCGCCTGGCAGATTCGAACTGGCGACCCTTTGGTTAGCAGCCATAGCACTTAACCACTACACCATCAGGGTCCTTTACCTTATCTTTAATTCCCAGTTGTCAACATCAAACATCCCTATTTCAGTCACTGAATTGTTCTAGTGTCCAATGAACCTTTCAGCAACAAAATGTCCTACATTGTTACACTGACTTCTTTTATAATTCGATTACTTATTGATGCCAGAACACTGAATTAAATTAATTAGGAGGCATGGCTTGAAAGTCACGCTCAATTTAACAGCAGATAAAGGGTCCACAGTGTTCTCAATATTTTTAAAAAACTGCTTTTTTTCTATGCTTATTTTTGGGGGGTTTTCTCTGACGAGTCAGCAGTGTACTCACGACCCAGACTACTGCCACACTCTCCTGTTTAAGGTGTGATAGGAAAAACACAGGTTCCCTTTTCCAGGACATTCCCAACTGAGCCGCAATAGAGGAATTTAGGAAAAAACAGATGATCCTTTCAATTAGACACCTCAGGCAGACATAATTATCAATAAAGAGAGCAATGCAGACAGAAAATGATAGCGCAGAATTAGGAATGCTAGCCAATCAGAAGAGGGGATGACAAGAAAACACTAAAAAAGAGTAAACCCTTTCATATAGCTTTTAAACAATTGTTTCAAAAAAAAACAACACAGGCTAAAAACTAAAAAGAAAGCAGCGACAGTACAGTAATAGGTTCGAAGTGCCTGAAATATAACATGCTCAATGAATGTGTGGATGAGTGGATGCCGGAAGAAATTACTGAAAAGGAGCCAATTCTGGATGTGAGTGTGAATAACATACCACATGGATGCCGTGAAAATATCTTAATTCTAGACGGCTTTCTCACAACATCCAGCCCATTTTAGACTACCTTCTTAAAGGTCAACCAGTTTATGATCAGAAAGCCAATTTTAACAGTAGCTGAAAGAACACCGGAAGGGTAAATCTCATGCCCCAAAATGTACATAAAGCATTTGAAAGCTAGTGAAAATCAAGAATTATCTACATCCCTGCACTTCTTCATAAACTGAGTTTGTTTTGTTTAAATAGAAGCCACAGACTGGGACAGACTAACTTTTAGCTATTACTAAAAAATATTCCAAAGAACCTCTCTAGACTGTTAAAGCTGCTAGAGGATGGGGCAATGCCATTGTCATCTCTGAACCCCTGTCAATGTTTGCAAGCAGTTGGGATTCAAAATATGTGGAACCAATGAATTAATGCTCTTTTGGGGGAAGAGCCTCTAACTGGCAACCACATTTCAGCAGGCGAAAAAAGGTCTGCAGAAACAAGCCATCGCTTGGAAGCATAAGGTTCAACAAGTTGTTGTTACCTGCCACTCAATCCCAACTGACTCATGGTGACCCAGACACAGTGCTGATCCACAGGCAACGATCCAGGGTAACGGCGCTATCCCCAAGAAGACTGCAGATTGGAGCCCTGCGACCCACAGGGTTTTCAATGGCTGATTTTCAAAAGTAGGCCACCAGGCCTTTCTTCTTAGTTCATCTCAGTCTGGAAGCTCCACTGAAACCTGTTCAGTATCATAGTAACACACAAGCCTCCACCAACAGGTGGTGGTTGCACATGAGGTGCACTGGCCGAGGAGGTCTCCTGCCTGGAAGGTGAGAATTCTACCACTACTGAACACCGGTCTAATTCTTTAATTCATTCAATATTTACTGACTACCTACCACGTGCCTGGGTTTTACCATGTGCCTGCTCTAGGTGCCTGGAGTTTTGTGATTACAAAACACACCAGGTCCTCACTCCTATACAATTTAAGACAACCAAATACCCACATCTGGTTAAAACTGCCCCCCACCTGTCTGTCAGTTTGTCGTACTGCGGGGGCTTGTGTGTTGCTGTGATGCTGGAAGCTATGCCACCGATATTCAGATACCAGCAGGGTCACCCTGCGTTATGCAGATGACACAACCTTGCTTGCTGAAAGTGAAGAGGACTTGAAGCACTTACTAGTGAAAATCAAAGACCACAGCCTTCAGTATGGATTACACCTCAACATAAAGAAAACAAAAATCCTCACAACTGGACCAATGAGCAACATCATGATAAACGGAGAAAAGATTGAAGTTGGCAAGTATTTCATTTTACTTGGATCCACAATCAACAGCCATGGAAGCAGCAGTCAAGAAATCAAAAGACGCACTGCATTGGGTAAATCTGCTGCAAAGGACCTCTTCAAAGGGTTGAAGAGCAAAGATGTCACCCTGAAGACTAAAGTGCGCCTGACCCAAGCCATGGTATTTTCAATCACATCATATGCATGTGAAAGCTGGACAATGAATAAGGAAGCCCGGGAGAAGAGTTGACACCTTTGAATTGTGGTGTTGGCGAAGAATATTTATACCATGGACTGCCAAAAGAACGAACAAATCTGTCTTGGAAGAAGTGCAGCCAGAATGCTCCTTAGGGGCAAGGATGGCAAAACTGCATCTTACATACTTTGGACATGTTGTCAGGAGGGATCAGTCCCTAGAAAAGGACATCATGCTTGGCAGAGTACAGGGTCAACGGAAAAGAGGAAGACCCTCAATGAGGTGGATTGACACAGTGGCTGCGACAATGATCTCAAGCATAACAACGATTATAAGGATGGCGCAGGACCCTGCAGTGTTTTGCAGTGTTTTAGGTGCCGTTTAGTCGGTTTTGTCAGAACCGACAAAACGGCACCTAACAACAACAGTTATAACTGTGGTGAGTGCTATGAAGTTAAAGGACATAATGCAATTTGGGGAAGCTGAATGTAACCTAGGAAGTCAGGAGAGGCCTCTTTTCATGGTGAAATCTGAAGGATAAATATATGTTGGTTAAGGAAAGCGGGGGGTGGGGGATAGAAGATTCCCGCTGGAGGCCACAAACAGCTCAAGCGCGGGGTAAGGACTTGGGCGGGTTCAGAAGCGGGACCACCGCGAGACGGAGGGGGCTGAATGCCAACGCAGACGCCGGCACTTTATTCTTGGTTCACTGCAGGTTTGCATACAGGAACGCGACACTCTATCCACGTTTTAGGGGGTCGCCTCAAACTCCCGTCCCGGCGTGTGTCATTTCAATCCTTCAACTAAAACGGCTACCGGGTGTGGGCCCCATTCCTTTCCGCCCCGCGCGGAGGGGAGGAGCCGGCGAGGACCCCCGCCCTGGGCCGGGAGCCCAGGCTGGAAGAAAGGGCCCCGGGGAGAGCACGGGCGGCCGGCGGTCTGCGGGCGCCTAGTCCCTCGGCGCGGGGATAGTCACCTGAGCGGCTCAGCACCTCCCACTCGTCCTGCCCGCAGAAAATCGCGGCCAGGGCCGAGAGTTCCTCCTCCACCTGCTCCGCCATGGCCGCGAAGCGCCGCCCGCCTCAGCACCGCCCCTTCCGCCGCCGGGGCCCCCGTCTCCACCGGCCGCAGCAGCACGGCCAGGCGGCCACCCGGGGGCGCCCGGCACCTCCGCAGCGCGCTGAGGTCCCGGCGGGAGGGGGCGGGGCAGGGAATGGCGCAGGACCCGGAGGGAGCAGGATGGAGACCCTCTAGGGATCCTTCCCTGCCGCAGCACAGCGGCCCACAAACTCCTGCATAGTAACTCGACAGAAGACTCAGTCCGTCGTTTGGAATTTTTTTTTTGAAGGCCTAAGGAGCCCTAGAAATCCTGGTGACATGGTGGTTAAGTGCTATGGCTGCTAACCAAAATGTCAGCAGTTCGAATCCACCAGGCCCCTCTTGGAAACTCTTTGGCGCAGTTCTGTTTGGTCCTAAATGTAGGGTCGTTATGAGTTGGAATCCACTCAAGGACAGTGGATGAAGTAGCGAAAATGCATTTTTTTTAGTGTTTTAATATTAGAGAGAATATATTTTCTCATTTGTTTTAGTAAGCTGTGATTAATCCCTAGTCCTTGGAAAATGGTGCAGGCTCTGTTTAAAATATAGCTGAGGAGCCTGTTCCACTCTTAAACATAACAAACACCCTAATACCTTACAACATGTTTTCCCCTTTTCAAAAGAGGTGATTGAGAGCTTGATATGATTAACACCATAATGATGCTCTAAGTAATCCCTAAACATTTTTTTCACCAGCTGCACTGGTCTCTTCCAAAGGGGTGCGGAGCTATCTCAGCTCCTGTGGCCTTGGTCTCTTCTTTCTATGTTCTCTTGAGAAATGGCCTTCAGCCTGCAAACTGACAGGAAGGCTTTCTTTCTTGCTCCCTATCTCAGCCACAGTGGACTTGGCAAAATAGCTCCACTAGCCAAGAGATTCTTATTTGAGTTTTTCAGCCTGTTACAAATAAACTGATTAGAGTCCGGATGCCTGACATGTTTATCTTTAGTCTAATAAAGAGTTTTTTGTAGTTGTTTTGTGATGTATAAGACCATCTGTGGACTACGTGCTCAAAACACTAGGTAACCCTGATCTTCCCCATATAAAACTCTCGCATCAACCCTTTAGGGTAGACAGAATTTGGGAGGAATTTAACCCCCTCTGTCTCTTGAATACTAGTATTCAATAAAACAGTCTTACTGCTTACCTCCTCCTGTCTCAATATTGGCTTTGCGGCAGGCAGCTCAAACCTGCAATTTGCAGTAACGGGTATGGTTTGGTTTTGGGTTTAGTGCAAGGGAAACCCTGGTGGCATAGTGGTGAAGTGATATAGGTGCTAATCTAAAGATCAGCAGTTTGGAAACTATGGGGCAGTTCTACCCTGTCCTATAGGGGTCGCTATGACTCCGAGTCAACTGGATGGCAACGGGTTTGATTTGGAGTTTTTTTTTTAGTGGTGCAGTGCTTAAGTGCTGCCTACTAACCGAAAGGTTGGCAGTTCGAACCCACCAACTTCTTTATGGGAGAGGAGACCTGGTGATCTGCTTCCATAAAGACTACCCAGCCCACTGCCATCAGTCGATTCCAACTCATAGTGACCCTACAGGACAGAATAGACTAGGAAAACCTATGAGGCAGCTCTACTTTTTCCTTTAGAGTGAGTTTAATGAGTTGGATGACTCTAAGGCTCACGACAACAAAGGCCCCGCGCAGGGTCTCTTTTAGAGGGGACCACCCAGCTGCTGTTGCTTTCCTGAGCAAAGGGAAGCCACCCAGGAAAGCCCGAAATCCTCTAACTTATTAGCCCCAGATTTTGAACATTTACCCTACCCTTTTTTTGCCTAGAGTTGGCCTTGGGCTACTGGGGTTAGAGATACACAGGGCAAAAGGAATTTGGCTCACAGAGGTCCCACCACTTTTGTTTGTAATCAGAAATAACATTTCATGAGATAAATCAGGGAATTTCGGTGGCTGCACAGTCATTGACCTATAGCAGTCAGAAAGAACTTGGCTGATCTGATGATCATCGTCGTCATGAGTCCCAGTGTTGCTGAAAAGAGGTTTGAAAAAGGACAAGACACTGGCTTCCAAGAACAGAAAGGAAATCTAACAAGATGGACTGCAGGGAGAATGCTTTTCAGAGGATCCATGGTATTTCAGTGACCCCAAATAATTAGGAGCACTGCTGTGCACATAATTGGAAAGACAAAGGTTTATTTAAACCCATAATTATCTCTGATGTGGCCGATTTGTTTAAAAAAAAAAAAATTCCTTTGAGTTATTTCCAAAATAGCAGCGGTTCATAATTAACTGTTAAAAAGATTGGTGAGCAAAAAAAAGTGAATTTTTGATTTAAAATATTATGTTATTTGATTTTCATTTGAAGTCCGATATTAGTATTAAAAGTGTTGAAAAATTTAGGTATTTTATTTATTAAAGATAATTACAAAATAATCAGATAGTTCTTATCTTAATTTTTGTTACCCAAATTCAAGGTAAGTGATATGTCCCGCCTTTTAGTTACGAATGCATGAAATAATATGAACAGCAAGACTCCAGCTGTCAGAAATATCAGGAGGCAGTCGCTGAAACCTGCTGTCAGCGAGGGGTCCAGGGAAATTGATGTAAGAATGCATCAATCTATTATTTAAAATTTTCTTGTCAATAGATTTCTACTTTGCTCTTCCTTTTTCCCTGTATTTCTCAAACTGCTTTTCATACTTCATTTAAACCCCAAACCCACTGTCATCTTTTTTATACTTCATTTAGTATGTTTAAATAAAAAAGAAGTCGGTGTGAATGTCTTTTAAATTGACACTATCATAAGACACTGAAGTCCCATGAATATGTTTCTGCACTCTGACATTTGGAAGTAATGATCACAGAGACAGCATAATGTCAGCTTGATATTTCTCACACTAGGAAAATATCAGCTACATGTCAAATATCTAAAGTCTACCTTAATGTAATAAATTTTCTTGTATTCACAGCCTACTGAAAATTCTAAATATTTAAATGTGGAATCAATGTCTACGGTTAGAGCATGGCCTCTCTCTCTTTCTCTCCCTCGTTGTATGATTTGCTAGAATAATGTTATTTGTATGTACAACTTTTCTAAACAGTTCCTTCCCCATTTAAAGTTTAAAATCTCTTGCCTCCATTTTAAACCACTAGACCAGACCAGGAGATAGTTCTTCTAACTTTTCTAGGAACACGCTTCTCATTTCCTGATGTTGTTACTGCTGTGTGCTGTGGAGTAGATCCTGGCTCATAGCAGCCCTATAGAGTAGAACTGCCCCCATAGGGTTTCTAGGCTGTAATCTTTACGGAAGCAGACCACCAGGTGTTTTCTTCCATGGAGCAGCTTGTGGGTTCGAACAGCTGCCCTTTTGGTTAGCAGCCAAGCATTGAGTAGTATATAGACTTACTCAACTCTAAGTCTGAAAATTTAAGTCAAAACCCACTTGAGCATAGAAATGAGAACACACAATTTTAAGAATATTAGGAGAAGCATTACCATATATTTAAAAGCTGAGAATCATGATAATAAACTGGGACAGGGTGTGATAAAAAAAAAAAAAAACCTATCATAATAAGACTGTGAGAAAAGTAAAATTGCATTCAGGAACCACTAAGAATAAACAACAAGAGAGGCATTAAATGCCAGCTTGTTCAATGAACCTGAACTCCAAGAAGCTGTGCTACTGGTTCTGTCTAAAGGGTTTCTGTGTTTACTTATTTCACAAATGTTCTTGGGTACAGACTGTTGACCTGGATGTACAATACACAGAGATGAAAGTGGCAAGTCATCACTCTCAAAAACTTAATCTAGACAAATCACCACCACAATGTGCAACGATTACGAAGTCTTTCACCACAGCTGTATGGTAGGGTACAAGAATTGCCACATTTTCTTATTGGGGTGAATTTCAATATCATTGTGCAGGGGGAGGGAAAGGGGTGAGGATTACCATGTACCCCCCACAACTTCCCAGAGGGGAAATACTTTTGTAACACTCAAGAACATACTAGGACTTCCAAAAGGATATAAAACCAGTGATGGAAAGTGGCCATAATTCTTTGTGTGCTTTTACAGTGTACAAGCCACAGATGTATTTTTCACCAAGGTAACAAAGCAAAAGCAAATAAGATCCATGGGAATTTGAGCATGACTCTGCCATCATACCCTTTTGTGGAAAGATTCGCCTCTACCACATCCAGGTAATCTGTAAACAAACAAACAAACCCGTTGCTGTCAAGTCGATTCTGACTCATAGTGACCCTATGCTCCCCACAAAATATTAGCTGCACTTCACCTATGAGAGACATCTTGATTTTTATGCTTGAGCAATATCAAAACGGTTCCAACTTAATTTGTGGGAAACCATCCACCTGTCACAGGTCTATTGACCTAGAAGTTCTAATGACTTATCAATGTTACACAAATAAATCCTTGATAGCATTAGGGTTTTAAATTTTGTCTAGTTAAAATAACACCCAACACTTCATTTTAGTTAGTAATGTAAATGGAGTATTTGTATTTATTGTACTTTCCACTGTGTGTTACTAGTGTGCCCAATTTTTATTGAGGTGGAGTTGAGGATTGTGTGACTTAAAAAAAAAAAAAAAAACCTCTTTCTCCAAACTCATAAAGGGACTATAAATGAGTAAACTCTGCCATTTTAGCAAAATCAATTCATAGTGGTCAAAAATTGATAGGGAGAGTTATATCAAAGAGCCATGACTATGACTGGGAAAATTAGACCCGGATGTCTTTTTCTTGAGAGGGAGAGGCTATACGGAAAGATGTGTTGGATACAAAGAGAGGGAGGAAGGGGGTGTGGGGAGAGAAAGAAAGAACAAAAGGAGAAGGAGGGAGGAGAAAGAGGAAATGGAAGGGAAATAGGAAGATAAACACTTCAGAAGACAGTAAGAAAGGATGGTTTTTATGAGGTGAAGGAAGCCATGAGTTAGGAATTTGGCTTTAAAGAAATAAAGAAGGTTTGATTTACCTGCTTTTTAAATAATAATGAGACCTGAAATTTTGAGTAATAATATGAGGCCTGTTTGTTTTCTCAGAATTATACAGGAAGGAGGAAGGGGCTGGCGGTACGGACAGGGCAGGGTTGGCTGTGGGTTAATGATTTTTGGGGCCGATACATGAGTACCTAAGGGTTCAGTATCCTATTCTGTCTACTTGTGTATTTTAAATTCTTTATAATAAAAATTTTAAATTAAATTTTAAAATTATTCAGTAAATAATACAAGAAGATATTTGGGTTTTGCATAATGCTCAATTAAGGGGAAAAACGACAGAAATAAACGGAAAACATAGAAAGGAAAAGAGAAGAAGTACAGAACCAGGGCTAAATAGAATAGAGTTAGTGAAAGATGTTAGAAGATAGAAGAAACAGGTTCTGGAGTGATATGTTAAACAAATGTATGATTTAGGATTAGGTTCAGGTGTGAAAAGCATAGACCCTAAAACTTCAGTGGCTTTAACAAGGTACAAGATACACATTCAAGTCTGGAGATAGCCAGGCTGGGGAGTTTTGATGCTCCACAGCGTCAGGATCCAGGCCCCTTCCGTGTTATGGTTTTGCTATGCCTGGTGGTACAGTGCTTAAGCGTTCGACTGCTAACCAAAATGTTGGCAGTTTGAATCCACCAGGTGCTCCTTGTAAGCCCTATGGGGCAGGTCTCTTCTGTCCTATAGGGTCACTATGAGTCTGAATCAACTTGACAGCAACGGGTTTGGTTTTTTGGCATGTGCAGCTTTGGCTTCCAAGGTCATGTCGTGGCCCAGGGTGGCTACTGGAGCGCCAGCTGCCACATCTTCATCCCAGCTAAAAAGGGGGCCAGAAAATGTCATTTTTATTCCAGGAGGCCAAGTATCCAGTTACAAGTGGAGGAAAAGCTGAAGTATTTAGATTATTATTCCTTTCTTATGATTGAAGAAAGAAAAAAACACTTTTAAGGAACAGTTGGCAGTCCATATAAAGTTGAGCTTTAGTCAACAAATTTGTCACTCATGTTAACTCTTCCCAGCTCATCCTTCCCTCATCCTTTAGTCCCCTCCTCCAACTCCTTATTCTTTACCTCATTGTCCTGTTTTATTTTTAATAACCACTGTGTGAATTACCTTGTTTGGTTACCTGTGTCTTGTGGTTGTTCTACAGAGCTGGATCAAACCCCCTCCACTACCACCACAGAACTGGTTTGGATGTCAAGAGTGGCAACAACATACTGCACCAAGAGGGCATGCAGTGGCTTATTACTCTCGCACTGGGAAGAGCAGGGCAATTCTAATTGGCTTCAAAGAAGGGAAGGGCTTTCGTATTTGTAGTGGTTAAAGGGTAGGGCCAGGGTGAGAGTCTCCCCACACTCCACTGGTGGCACCCTTGCCAGTTCCAAGGAAGGGAACACCCAGACTCTCTTACAACTTGCCCAGATGTGGAAAGAGGGCGAGAGAGGAGGCATGGGACTTGAAAGCTGTCTGTGGTCAAACATCAAAAATGGAGTCAGATTATTTATTACAATGTGTTTATTGTCTTCTCTGCTAGAATTTAAGTTTCCAAGAGCAGGGAACTTTTATCAGCCTTGCCATCTCTATATTCTCCACACCGAAAACAATGCCTGGCAAAAACAAAAATTCAACAGATACTTGTTGAGACAAACTGTTGGCAAAGTTTACAAGTTCTTCATGCAATTACTTATGCAACAAAGAGTTATCAAGCACCCACTATGTGCTAGGCAATTTAGTAGGTGTTCCACATATTATGAACGAATACAACACAGTCACTGCCCTCCAAGAGCTCAAAATCTAATGCCACCCCTAAGATGGGATACTGAGTGTCCTGCCAGGTGAAGGGAGGGAAGCCCCATTTGGCAGTTGTGTTAGAGGTTCCCCATCACGAAGTAAGGGGACAAGGGGGAAAGCTTGAGGAAAAGGTGGCTGGAAAGATAGATTCCTGCCTTCATTCCTTGACAGCATTTATTGGACACCTACTATGTGCCAAATATCATGCCAGGTCCTGGGGAAACTGCAGTTAGCAACACGGCCTCTTGATGTCATAGTATAGCGGGGGAGACAGACTGTGAAAGAACACACATTGGTAATCTGCAGCCTGTTGAACTCATGGGAGTAGAAGAAATCACCTGCCTGCATCTCAAGAATTTCGCAGTGTTGGTGATGTATTCCCCAGCAATTGAAACAGAGAAGCTTTGTTTTGTCGGTCTTTCTAACACAATCTGGATTAAAACAATAGTCCCTTTGTGGTGGTGTTTGTGTTTCCCTATTGTTTTTCACTTTTTCATTTTGTTCTGTTTTTAGTAGGGGGAATAAATCAAGTCAAGGAAATGGGGAAAAAATTTCCTTTGTGGCATGTTACCACCTAGAAGGAATTCTAACTCTCGTTCTCTATCATTCCTCCTCTCTTTCTCCCACCTCTCCTCTCTGACCTCCACTCTTTCTTTGTCACTTTTAATGATATTAAAAAAAGAAAGAAAGAAACTAAGAATCCTAGCTCTCTGTAATAAAAGGCTAGGCTAAGATACATCATCTATTATTGTTTTAGTAGTCCTTGGGTGGTAGCTAATAACCAAAAGGTTAGAGGTTCAAGGTCACACAGAGGTACCTCAGAAGAAAGGCTTGGCTATCTGCTTCCAAAACACTGGCTATTGAAAACTCTATGGAACACAGTTCTACCCTAACACACAGACTCAAAGGCATCTGTTTTGTTTTGTTTATTGTTGTTTCAGATAAAATCCTATATGTGATTCTCATTGCCCTTTGAGTCATTGATTAGCCAGGAACTTCTCACACTAATGGCTTTCTTAGCTTTTAAATGAACATTGTCCTAGAAGAAACCCAGTCAGGTTTCCAGCTATTGGAGTCGTGTTACCACATACTTTATGCTTACCTCCTTCCCCTGTTTAGTAAGGTATTTTTCCACCTCTTTGCTTATTTATTCTTCAGATCTGAATCCCACCACATCTTCTTAGTCCGAGTTTACTATTCCTTCTGTATTTCCTATCACATCTTATTCGCCCACTTGCCAGACTATATTATAATCGCTTTCATGTTTATATCCCCAGGACAGTATGATTTTCATGAAATGAGGGATCATTTCTATGCCATTTTCAGTTGTATGCCTAGCTCCTAGCACAGTGCCTGGCATATAAAAGGTAGTCAGTATTTGTAGATGAATGAATAACGAATGAATGCATGGTTATAGAATATAAGTAAATTATAGTTCTCTTAATTTTTTTTTCTTACTGCTGAGTTTTTGTTATGCCCTTGAACATGTTGGCACATATTTATGTTAAGCAAGCAGACAATTACCTGCGTCTTTTCTTGGATCACATTCAGAGTAATGAAGGAAATATGAGTGGACAAGGAAAACAGTGGATCACTCCTAACAAAGCCCCACAGTTTCATACACGCACAGACACCCATTGCTGTCAAGTGGATTCCAACTCATAGTAACCCTATAGGACAAACTAGAGCTGCCCCCCAGAGTTTCCAAGGAGTGGCTGGGGGATTCGAACTGCCAACCTGTTGGTTAACAGCTGAGCTCTTAACCACTGTGCCACCAGGGTTCACAGTTTCACATAGGGGAGTGAAAACGGGGAAATATTGTCACCTTGACATTGACTTTTAACATTTGAGTAATAGTTGCTCACAGTTGCTGCTCTACTTGACTGTAACCCACCCAGTGCCCTCGAGTCGATTCCAACTCATAGCGACCCTATAGGACAGAGTAGAACTGCCCCATTGAGATTCCAAGACTTGACTGTAGTATGTACAAAAAAAAAAAAAATGAATTTTAAAGTAATTATCATAGCTAATTCACAATATAAAGTTTTGACATTACTGAGCTAAGTCTGGCAGTCATGCAGTAGCAGGATCTATATGTTCCAAATTGAAACGGAAAACCACATGCTACCTGATCCAGGCTGCCTAGAAATATATTTCCATCCAAATGCGTGACTAAGGTATTATATTTTGTCATTTGTGGGGTTAATATCAATCATTTAGAAAATGGCTAAGTCACTTGAAGGTAGGGTAAACCAAACCCATTGCTGTCGAGTCAATTCCAGCTCACAGCGACCTTATAAGACAGAGTAGAACTGCCCCGTAGAGTTTCCAAGGAGCACCTGGATTTGAACTGCCAACCTTTTGGTTAGCAACCATAGCACTTAACCACTACGCCACCAAGGTTTCCTGAAGGTAGGGTAGTGGTATTTAATAAAGTAACCATAATAATCAAAATTAAGAAGTTAAGAGGTTCTTGAGTTTTTTACTATGTAATTCAAGATTACTTTAGAAATTTCCTTTCTTTCCCTATCCCCCTCCCCCTTCTTTGTCTAATACTTCAATATGTTGTTGACTGTGACTTAGATTAAAAGACCAGATTATCCTGAAAGGAGTAGGAGGATTTGCTGGAAGCGGACCCAATGGAAATGCTCTATTTCTTTTTCTTTTTTTTAATTGTGCTTTAGGTGAAAGTTTACAGCTCAAGTTAGTTTCTCATACAAAAATTTATACACATATTGTTACGTGATGGCATTGGTTGCAATCCCTATAATGTAACAACACACTCTGCCTTTCCACCCTGGGTTTCTTGTGTCCATTCAACCAGCTCCTGTCCCTTCCTGCCTTCTCATCCTGCCTCCAGACAGGAGCCGCCCATTTGGTCTTGTGAGCTGCTTGAACTAAGAAGCACACTCTTCATGAGCATTATTTTATGTTTTATAGTCCAGTCCAATCTTTGTGTCTTATTTCTTGATTGGGATGGTGGTTATATGAGTTTACACCATTTGACTGTACATTTATAAGATTTGTGCACTTACTTTCATGAATAGCATATCTCGATTAAGAAGATGAGTATTAGGGGAAAGAGACAGGTTAGTAAATTCATAATGCTTTTATAAGATTCCGTTTTTTCGGAATTTCAGCTGAGTAAGCTCTCCGGTTGAAAACTGAGGAGAATTTCTTCTTTAAAAAATCTTTAAGCCTTGCTATTGGAAACCCTGGTGGCGTAGTGGTTAAGTGCTGTGGCTCTTAATGAAGAGGTCAGCAGTTTGAATCCGCCAGGCGCTCCTTGTAAACTTATGGGGCAGTTCTACTCTGTCCTATAGGGTCGCTATGAGTCGGAATCGACTCGACGGCAGCGGGTTTGGTTTTGGTGGGTACTGCTTGATCTTTATGCTATAACAACAAATCTTGGCAAGAAAGAGCTGCAAGTTTCATGTCTTCAAATGGCACCAACTTGTCTCCGTGAGTAGGATGTGGATAGAACTGAAGAAAGCTGTTCCTTCACTTAGGCTAGGTTGTTTTTAGCCTAAAAGATTACCCTACCATTGTTTGTTGGCGTTAAAAACATATATGTGATTGATCAAGTACATGCCATCTTATACAGACTGAAGCATGTTTATTCAAATAATTTGTAACACACCAAATGAGCTCGCTATTTGAAACAGCTTTATAATTATTGTTATGTATATTTTTAATTTATTATTATTGTTTTATTTATTTTTTGCAAAGGGAGAGACCTATAGTGATGCGGGCAGTCCAGTGCCACCTGTCTATCAATTCTTAGATACACATATTTTTCACATTTTGACATCTCTGAAACCAAGAAGCTTCAGGCCATCTATGGCATCTTGCATTGGCCATTGACCAGGCAGCAGACACGTGTAGTTGACCTTACTTGCACATTTGTTCACTTCTTTGCTTTCCTCGGTGACCTGTTTTCTGGTGAGATCACAAAAGTACCAACATCAAAATTTGCAGAATGGCAAAATGAATATTAGCAACTAGAGATATTAGTGGAGCATTTTTGTCATTGTTGTTGCTGCTGTTGTTTTAAGACATGGTGTATCCCCAATGCTTTTGATACAACAAAGGATAATACATGTGGAAACACACAGACACCAGGGCTTCTGAGTTGAAATGTGATTCAGAGAAGTCAGACATGGAATGTGAAGGGGTATACTTTAAGCAATTATTTTGTTTATATCTTCCTTTTTTTAATGTGTGCACAAGAGCAATATTTAATCACACATATTTTTTTATGTATGAATAAGCCTAAAACAGCTTTTTTAAGAAGTATAAAATAAAAAGTTCAAATGATAAGAAAGTGAGTGACAGTAAAATCGACAGCATATTTTCTTTGGTAATGATACATAAAATAATGGTTCATCTCAAACAACAGCATCTTACATTCTATTAAAGCTAACTTTTGTCAGTTGGTTTTTAGTACGTTGGCTTTTCAGCCAGGGAGATGGTGGAAGAACAGGGAGGGAAAACTATAATTAAATAATGTCTTAAATGTATAACAATACCATTTGAGTACTTGCCATGGGTCCACCGCTATGCTGAGTGCTTAGTGTATTCTATTGCATGCAATTCTCCCAAAAGATCCTGAGAGAAAGTTACTATTGACTTGACTTTTGTCCCTTCAGTGTTCTTAAATAACATGCCCAAGGTAAGTTTGCAAAGCTGGATTTGAACCTAGTCTTCACTGGCCCCTAAGGCTCTTGATCTTTGTGTAGTAAATTTCTCTGCCCCCCACCCCCAACTATCACCATCGCCAGAAGTTCAAAGTGAAAGTGTAAAGAAGGTGCTGTGAGAGACAGGGAGAGAGAGAGAATGAGAATTCCAGCAGCATTCAATGCCCAGTCCATGTTCAGGTTGCTCTTGAGGCCAGCTTCTCCCTTGATGTGGCAATGCAGTTCTTTCAATTACTTGAGGGAGATACCCCAGAATCCTAACATCAAACCAGCTCTTTTTTTTTTTTTTTAACCTTTGCTATATTTGGTTGGAATTTTATCACTTGTAATCAAAAGCATGCTACTGTAATCGTTCACAGCCTTAATGGTGAATACTATTTCCTATATACCACTAACACAGCCAGAGTTGAGCCCTGCTGGTACCCTTCCTTAAGCTGTACCATGAATGAAGCTGGCTGTTTCAATTACAGCTGGTGGCCCTGGAAGCACCTGATTCTCTTTGAGATTAAACTTTGGCCCAAACAGCACCAGGTAAGAAGCAGTAAAATACAGCCCAAAGAATACTGGACTGTGGGCCAAAAGACCCAGTTTTCCTCTGAGCAGCTCTGTTTTAGATCAAGATGCTGAACTTTGATGGAACTCAGCCTCCTACAAGACTGCACAAAGATGCAAATTACAAGATGCCTCCTTAGAACCTTTCTGGCTGAACAATTCTTGGCTCCTGTTGATCAAAGCCATCCCGACATTTCCTGAGCTACTACATGTGAGTAAATCCAGTGGATTTCATGGCCTGTTCCACCCCTAGTTTCTTTGATAATATATATATTTTTTCTTAATAGAATTCAAATTCTATATTATCAAGTGATAAAAATTAATATAAAATGAAAGATTTCCTGCGCTGCTGTTGAGCAAGGAGAATGTATGAGGCATCTTCTGCCATGCGTTTGGGCATTGGCAAAGGAGCCACAGGCCAAGTAGCCAGGCTCTTCAAGAGTTTTGAAGATGTGCAAGGGTCATCATGATAAATGTTTTTACAAAAATTTGTCAAAGGTGATGGCCTTGAGAAAACTACCAGAACCACGCAACTGCATGTTACAAGTGGAACCAAAAGTTACATCCTGTAGGTATGCTGTGGATAAATATTCACGTCCTTAACCATGGCATTTAAGAATTTATTGCCTCAAGTGTGTCATGCAACAGTTTGGGAAGGAAAAAAGAAGAATTGGTCATGAAGACAGATGAAGAGAAGCAGGTGAAGAAAATGAATATTTTATTTGAAATTGATAACCTATATAAATATATGACATATGATAACATGACAGTATGTGATAATAATAAATTATGTAGAAAATAAAAAAAAATAAATGAAAGTAAAAAAAAAGTTCTGCTCAGTGGTTAAAAAAAAAAACTAAACTAAAATACCAAAGGATGAAATAAAAGAATAAATTGATAGTATAAACATTTTCTTTTTTTTTTTTTTTTTATCTCCGGGAACTATCTCAGTCAGTTTTCATATGACAAGACTTGTGACTGAGGGAAGGAAAATCACCACATTCTGTAAGGGTGCACTGGGTTTCTCTTCTTGCCTCAGAATGGCTTCATACATTCTTGCAGCTGAAGTCACATCTTCAAAGTTATGCAATGAGTTGACTAAAATATTCTGTTTTTCCTTACGGACTATTGATCTCTACCTTTAATACCAAAACTGAATATATGGTTACTTTTTTCCAAAATGGTGATCTAAAGTGATTTGTAATTATAAAAAATATCTGTGTATGCAATCTTAGACAATCGATAATTTCATAAATTGCAAACTAAACTCTTTGGCCAAAAATATCAACTTGGAAAGCCAAAACATGGAATGTGATTAGAAGATAATTATATTATTAAGTGTTTCTTCCAAAGGCCCTGAGCATTTTTTCCAACAAAAGTTGAATTGCTTAAGTAAACTGCCTTTAAGTCATAAGGCATTAGAGGAGAAAGTATTTAATAGTGTCATGTAATTCTCTGGGACAACTATTTACAAAATCAGTAATAACTATGGCATGAGCTTTTTGATACCTTTGTAGTGATATCTTTCTTACACTCAAGAAATTATTCAGGGGCATACATTCCCTTGCGTGTCCATTACTTTAAGTAACGTTTTAATAAAAGGAAATCAAGAGAAGGAACAAAACTATCTCTACTGAATGCTTCTTGTGTGCACAGCATTAATGTGCTCACCAACAGATGAGGGGCCACAGAACCACACGTATGAGAGCGGGAATGTCTACCTGACTGTGCTTACACTATGCAGAGCTGGACCAACACTGCCTGCTGAGTCAGGGTGATGAGTATGACTTCTGCAAAAGGAAAGCTTGCATCTCAAAATCTATCAAAGTAAATCCCTGGTACCCCACTCCCAGATGCCCAGGCAATAGAGCATCTTAACTATTCCCATGTAGTGAAGGCCAGTCTCAGTGCTATTTCCAACGGTACAGAGAAGGCTGTGAGGGCCAGGAGGAAGCAAACTCTCTGTGTGCTCATCAGTTATTAGCAGCGGTGATTTTAAAGACATTTAACAGCTAATGCAACTTGGGTCATATTATGAATTGAACTGTATGCCCCAAAAAAGATTTGTTGAAGTCTGTCATGGATTGAATTGTGTCCTCAAAAAATATCTGTCAACTTGGCTAGGTCATGATTCCCAGTATTGTATGATTGTGCACCATTTTGTCACCTGATGTGATTTCCTTATGTGTTGTTAATCTTATCACTATGATGTAATGCAATGAATTAGTGGCATTTATATTGATGAGATCTACAAGATTAGATAGTGTCTTAAGCCAATCTCTTTTGAGATATAAAAGAGAGAAGTGAGCAGAGAGACATAGGGACCTCACACCACCAAGAAAGAAGCACGGGGAGCATAGCACATCCTTTGGACCCGGGGTCCCTGTGCTGAGAAGTTCTTCAACTATGGGAAGACTGACGACAAGGACCTTTCTCCAGAGCTGACAGAGAGAGAAAGTCATTCCCTGAAGATGACCTGAAATTGGACTTGTAGCCTACTAGACTATGAGAGAATAAATCTCTTTGTCAAAGCCATCCACTTGTGGTATTCCTGTTACAGCAGCACTAGGTGACTAAGACAAAGTCCTAACTGTATTTGTGAGTGTAACTGTCTTACTTATCTAGTGCTGCTATAACAGAAATACCACAAGTGGGGGCGTGGTTAACAAAGATAAATTTATTCCTTCATAGTTCAGTAGGCCGGAAGTCCAAATTCAGGGTGCCAGCTCTAGGAGAAGTCTTTGTCTCTCTGTTGGTTCTGGGGGAAGGTCCTTGTCATCAGTCTTCCCCTGGTCTTAGGAGTTTCCGCACACAGGAACCCTGGGTCCAAAGAACGCACTCTGCTTCAGCACTGCTTTCTTGGTGGTATTAGGTCCACCTCTCTCTCTCTGTTTGTTTCTCTCTTTTTTATCTCAAAATAGATTGACTTAAGAGGCAGAGCCAAGATGACGGAATAGCCAAATGCTTCTTACGAACCCTCGTACAACAAAGACCAAAAAAAAAAAACAAGTGAAATGATTATATTTATGACAAGCTAGGAGCCCTGAACATCAAAGGCAAAGTTAGAAAATGGACTGGGTGGAAGGGGGAAAAAGAGATGGTTCAGAAATGGGGAGGAGTTGCCTGACCTGAATTGCCAGATCCCTCAGGCACCATTCCAGGGAGTGGCTACAGCCGGCTGGTAGTAGCATTCAGCTGCAGTTTCCTCAGGGAGAGGCAACCAGCTGCACAGCCTACTCACACCTCCAGAATCAGAGAAGAACAGCACTCTTGGGAAACACTAAGTACTTGCATACACTTTACCACGCCCCCCACCCCAAATCCCAAGCTGGCTTGAGTGACTGTTGATCTCCCTGGGCCTGAGATAGGCCCTGTTGAGTACCTGGAGCCAACTTCCCAGTCCTGGAAAAGGAATAAATTTGCAATTTGGGGTAAAGATAATTTGCCAGCTCCACTAACCTGGGGAGCTCAGGACAGAAGCGGCCTCTGTGCAGGCATAAATGGCCCATGGACTTTATATACCTGTCTCCCCTGCATGGACCTGTGTGGGCCTATTTCAGGAGAATAGGCTCTTGTTGGCAGGGTACAAATGTTTCAGCTGTACAGTGGAGAGGTGGGTATTTTATATTTGACACTACTTTGGCTATTAATCAGGGTCCTCACCAACCCACATCAGGGGCCTAAGGACTGGTGGCTCCAATCAGGTCACCCAGCCACCCACAACAGGGGTCCAAGGATAACTGGTACCTCCCAGTCCTTAAAACAAAAACATTGGGTGCCCATAGTCCATCTGAAGAATTCACCCACCTGTATGCTCTAGGGAAGAGGGACACACTTTCCTCAGAGACACTTGGGGGACAATTCTAAGCCCCCAGACTTGTTCAGAGCATGACCTGCTGCTGCAACCAGATACTGGTACCTACACCAATCACCCCTGCCCCTTTAAGACTGTAGGACAGAGCCTGTACCACACACTTGATGATCAGCTGCCTGGACACCTGAGCTGTATTCATGCAAGAAAAGCAAATGGATTCCTAAACTGATATACCTGATAATAGCTCAAGAAATCTGGTGACAGACGCAAGAGCACCGAAGGTGAAAATAATCAAGCTAGCTCACTCAAGCAACCCATTTGGGCATATCAAAACAAAACAAAGCAAGTAGCTAGGATACAGTAAGCAAACATAAACTAAGCTAATATAATAACTTATAGGTGGCTCGGAAACAACAGTCAGTATCAGGTCACATAAAGAAACAGAGTATGATTGCCTCAAAAAGCTCTGAAAACAAAAAATCATTGGGTCTTCTGGATGAAGTGCCTTCCTGGAATTACCAGAGGCTGAATTCAAAAGATTAATATACAGAACTCTTTAAGACATGAGGAACGAAATTAGGAAGGAGATCAGGCAATACGCACAACAAGCCAAGGAACACACAGATAAAGTAGTTGAAGAAACTAAAAAGGTTATTCAAGAACATTATGAAAAATTTCATAAGCTGCAAGAATTCATAGAAAGACAGCAATCAGAAATTCAGAAGATTAACAATAAAATTACAGAAGTAGACAACTCAATAGAAAGTCAGAGGAGCAGAATTTAGAAAGTGGAAAGCAGAATTGGTGAACTTGAAGAAAAAGCACTTGGCACTAATACATTTGAAGAAAAATCAGATAAAAGAATTTTAAAAACTGAAGAAACCTTAGGAATCATGTGGGACTGTATAAAGAGAAATAACCTACGAGTGATTGGAGTGCCAGAATGGGAAGATATAACAGAAAATACAGAGAGAATTCCTGAAGATATCTTGGCAGAAAACTTCCCTGATATCATGAAAGGTGAGAAGATATCTATCCAAGATGCTCATCGAACTTCACATAAGGTAGATTTTAAAAGAAAGTCACCAAGACATATTATAATCAAACTTGCCAAAACAAAGAAAAAGAGAACTTTAAGCGCCCCTAGGGATAAATGAAAACTCACCTACAAAGGAGAGTCAATAAGAATAAGCTAGTACTACACGGCAGAAACCATAGAGGCAAGAAGGCAATGGGATGACTTATATAAAGTATTGAAAGGAAAAAAAAATTGCCAGCCAAGAATCATATATTCAGCAAAACTGTTTCTCAAATATGAAGGTGAAATTAGTACATTTTCACATAAATAGAAGTTTAGGGAATTTGTAAAAACCAAACCAAAACTACAAGAAATACTAAAGAAAGTTCTTCAGTTAGGAAATCAATAGTATCAGGTATCAACCCAAGACTAGAACACAGGACAGAGCAATCAGATGTCAACCCAGACAGGGAAATCACAAAAATAAATCATGATTTAAAAAAAGCTCAAAACAGGGAAAAAGCAGTGTTATTATGTAAAAGGGGACAACATTAAAACAATAAAGAGGTACTAAGAAATATCATAGATCTTTCATATAGAGAGGAAGACAAGATGATACAAAGAAAGAAAAGTTAGCTTTAAATTTAGAAAAATAGGGGTAAATATTAAGGTAACCACAAAGGAGACTGTCTTACACATCAAAATAAAATACAAGAAAAAAATGGAGACTCAGCAGAAAAAAAATCAACAAACACAAATATGAGGAAAAGACAATATATAAAGAAAAACTACTCAGCAGCACAAAGAATTAAGTGGGAAAAAGAAACTGTCAACGACATACAAAAAAAGATATGAAAATGACACCACTAAACTCATACCTATCCATAATTACGCTGAGCGTAAATGGACTAAATGCACCAATAAAGAGACAGAGAGTGGCAGAATGGATTAAAAAACACAATCTATCTATATGTTGCCTCCAAAGGACACACCTTATACTTAGAGACACAAACAAGCTAAAACTCAAAGGATGGAAAAAAACATATGAAGCAAACAACAATCAAAAAAGAGAAGGATTGGCAGTACTAATTTCTGACGCAATACAATTTAAAGTTAAATCCACCACAAAGGATAAGGAAGGACACTACATAATGATTAAAGGAATAATATATCAGGAGGATATAACCATATTAAATATGTATGCACACAATGACAGAGCTGCAAGATACATAAAACAAACTCTATCAGCATTGAAAAGTGAGATAGACAGCTCCACAATAATAGTAGGAGACTTCAACCTGCCACTTTCAGTGAAGGACAGAACATCCAGAAAGAAGCTCAGTAAAGACACACAAGATCTAAATGCCACAATCAATCAACTTGACCTCATAGACATATACAGAACACACCACCCAACAGCAGACAAGTATACTTTCTTTTCTAGTGTACATGAAACCTTCCCTAGAATAGAGCACATATTAGGTTATAAAGCAAGCCTTAGCAGAATCCAAAATGTTTAAATATTACAAAGCATCTGCTCTGACCATAAAACCATAAAAGTAGAAATCAATAACAGAAAAAGCAGGGAAAAGAAATCAAACACTTGGAAACTGAACAATATCCTGCTCAAAAAAGGCTGGGTTATAGAAGACATTAAGGATGGAATAAAGAAATTCAGAGAATCTGATGTGAATGAAAACACTTCCTATCAAAACCTTTGGAACACACTGAAATCAGTGCTCAGAGGTCAATTTACATCAATAAATGCACACATACAAAAAGAAGAAAGGGCCAAAATCAAAGAACTATCCCTACAACTTGAACAAATAGAAAGAGAGCAACAAAAGAAATCCTCAGGCTCCAGAAGAAAGCAAATGATAAAAATTAGAGCAGAATTAAATGAAATAGAACACAGAAAAACAATTGAAAGAATTAGCAAGACCAAAAGCTGGTTCTTTGAAAAAATTAACAAAATTGATAAAACATTTGCCAAACTAAAAAAAAAAAAAAAAACAGGAGAGGAAGCAAATAACCCAAATAAGAAATGAGATGGGTCATATTACAACAGACCCAACTGAAATTAAAAGAGTCATATCAGATTACTATGAAAAATTGTACTCTAACAAATTCGAAAACCTAGGAGAAATGGATGAATTCCTAGAAACACACTACCTGCCTAAACTAACACAAACAGACATAGAACAACTAAATAGACCCATAACAAAAGGAGAGATTGAAAAGGTAATTTAAGAAAAGTCCCAGCAAAAAAAAAAAAAAAAAGAATAAGCCCTGGCTCAGATGGCTTCACTGCAGAGTTCTACCAAACTTTTAGAGAGGAGTTACCACCACTATTACTAAAGGTATTTCAGCGCATAGGAAAGGATGGAATACTCGCAACCTCATTCTATGAAGCCAGCATATCCCTGATACCAAAACCAGGTAAAGACACCACAAAAAAAGAAAATTACACACCTATATCCTCATGAACTTAGATGCAAAAATCCTCAACAAAATTCCAGCCAATAGAATTCAACAACATGTAAAAAAAAAAAAATTCATCATGACCAAGTGGGATTCATACCAGGTGTGCAGGGATAGTTCAAAATTAGAAAAACAATCAATGTAATCCATCACATAAATAAAACAAAAGACAAGAATCACACGATTTTACCAACTGATACAGAAAAGGAATTTGAAAGTTCAACACCCATTCATGATAAAAACTCTCAGCAAAACAGGAATAGAAGGAAAATTCCTCAGTATGATAAAAGGCATTTACACAAAGCCAATAGACAACGTCATCCTAAAAGGAGAATGTCTGAAAGCGTTCCCCTTGACGTCAGGAACCAGACAAGGATGCCCTTTATCACCACTCTTATTCAACAGAGACTACATACATCAGCCTGAGGCTAGAAGAACTACATGGTGCCCGGCTCCAACCAATGACTGCCCTGACAGGGAACACAACAGAGAACCCTCGAGGGAGTAGGAGAGCAGTGGGAGGCAGACCTTAAATTCTCTTAAAAAGGACCAGATTTAATGGTCTGACTGAGACTGGAAGGACCCCGGTGGTCATGGTCCCCAGACCTTCTGTTAGCCCAAGACAGGAACCATTCCCAAAGCCAACTCTTCAGACAGGGATTGGACTGGACAACGGGATAGAAAATGATACTGGTGAAGACCGAGCTTTTTGGATCAAGTAGATACATGAGACTATGTTGGCATCTCCTGTCTGGAGGGGAGATAAGATGGCAGAGGGGGGTCAAAAGCTGGCCAAATGGACACAAAAAGATAGAGCAGAGGGAAAGAGTGTGCTGACTCATTGCAATTAGGAGTATATAGCAAGGTGTATACAAATTTTTGTATGAGAGACTGACTTGATTTGCAAACTTTCACTTAAAGCACAATAAAAATTAAAAAAAAAAAAGAGGTCGACTTAAAACAACCTTACCTTGTAGATTAAGTCCTACCTTATTAACATAACTGCTGCTAATCCCACCTCATTAGCATCATAGAGGTAAAATTTACAACACATAGGAAAATCACATTACATGACAAAATGGTGGACAATCACACAATACTGGCTAGCGTGGCCTAGCCAAGATGACACTTATTTTGAGCAGACACAATTTAATCCATAACAGTGGCTTGTTTGGAATTGGTGGGGTTATCAGTTAATAAGAAGTCATACTGCAGTAGAATAGGTCCTAACACAAGATGAGTTGTGTTATTATAAATGAGGAAAGGAAACCCAGAGGAAAGACTGCCATGTGAAGACAGGAAAAGAGATTGGAATGATCTACAAAACAGTGAATGACAAAGATTGCTGGCTGTCACCAGAAACTAGGACAGAGGCATGGAATAGATTCTACTTAGAGCCCTCAGAAGAATTAATATGGCCAATACCCTGATTTTGGACTCCCAGTCTTCAGAACTGTGAGACAATAAATTTCTGTTCTTGAAAGCCACTCACTTTGTGGTGCTTTGTGATGGTAGCCCTAGGAGCTGATACAGGCTTGATCAATCTTATAAACATGAGACACAAACACCTATACCAGCCACAGCAGTGCACCCGAGCTGATTAGCAACCCCAGGAATTAGAACTACCACTGCAACTTTATGGTTTACAAATACTGTAAAATGTATATTATTTTGTATAATTCTCAAAAATTTCTGCTACATAGGCATTATTATTATTATTCTCATCCTGTGGGTGAGAAAATTGAGACATACCGAAGTTAAGTAATTTGCCCTAGGTCACACTAATAAGTGGTAGAGCCTAGATGGAGTACGGCTGTCCAACACATCCAATTTGTTTTATTCTGTGGTTTCTCTTCAGTCCCCAGTGCTAATTATAAGGACATAAAACTCACTAATTTTTTAAAAATTGTGCTACCTATTTAGAAATCAGAAAATGAAAGGTGACAAATAAAAATATTAGTCCAGTACTTGAGCTTCATATTATTCAAATCATTCTGTTAAAAATAATTTCCATTAAGGGACTTTTTCTTGGCCTACTGAAATGTTAGTAACTAGCAAAAAATAAAAAAGTGAATAAGACACTTTCAATATTATTTTTGTGAGGCCCTTCGCTGCTCTCAACTTCTGGTATGTCAGCATGTTAATTGATATTGAAAATTATGAGCCAAATAGTTAACTTCCTGGAGGAAATTTATCCTACATGTTTAATGTTAGTAAGCAAGACATGAAATCATTGAGTCTTTTACAGGAGGATTAAAAATCTATTTATCCTGGGTAAATAAAACCAGTTGTGGACGAGTCAACTCTGACTCATGGTGATCTTATGTGTGTCGAAGCAGAACTGTGCTCCATAGGGTTTTTAAGACTGTGACCTTTCAGAAGTAGATGTACAGGCCTGACTTCCAAGGCACCTCTGGGTGGATTTAAACCCTGAGCCTTTCAGCTAGTAATCAAGTACATAAACATTTGCGCCACCCAGGGACTGCAAAAACCCATAAACCTAGTCTTATCTTGAGAAAAATATCAGACAATTCCCAACTGAGGGACAGTCTACAAAACACCTAACCCATACTCCTCAAAACTGAAAGTCATCAAAAACAAGGTAAGTCTGAGAAAATGTCAAACCCAAGAGGAAACTAAGAAGACATGATGAGTAAATACAGTTAACATAGTATCCTTGATGGGATCCTGTAACAGGACAGGAGATCAGGAAAAAGAAAAAAAAAAACTTTTAAAAGGAAATCTTAATAAAGTATAAACTTTAGTTAATAATAATAATATTGTTAATAATAATAATAATCAATCAATATTGGTTCATTAACTGTAAGGAATGTATCACACTAATATAAGATGTTAACAGTGAGGAAAATGGATGAAAAGTGTATGGGAAATTTCTGTATTAGCTTTATAATTTTCTGTAAATCTAAAACTGTACTAAAAAAAAGTTTATTTAAAAAAATCCATTTATCATTTCAGCATTTCACTAGTTAATCATACTACACCACGCTGTCAGTTAACTCAAAATTCCTAATCAAACAAATGTTAAGGATAAGGCTGGACTTCGTTGGAGCCACATTTTCTTGTTCTGAGAAAGTCTACCTCCACGGTGTTCCCTCTAACTCTTTTCTTTCATGATCAATGTCTTGTAAGAAAAGTATAGACAGTCTTCACCCCACCTCTCATTCACTCTTCAAAACAGTCATGTGTCTACCCAACAATGACTCATAATCCAAACCCAGTGGATTCTTAGTCTTCATTTTATTTACCCTTACGAAGATTGAAATCACTGACCACTCACTTCTCAATGTGTGTTCACCCATATTTTGCACTTCTCAGGTTTCTTGGGACTCTACTTTTCCTACTAAAAATATTTGCTGCCCCCCAGTCGGGACTTGTGTAATGGTGGAAAACAAAATGTTTGTCGTGCAAGATGGCTGGGGTAGAAGGCTTAAATGTGAGGTAGTGCATCCAGGAAGTGTGATTGTGTAAAACTTTTTCTCTTCTGGCTTTTGTACAGTGAGATAAGCACTGTAGGTATATTTATGGTTTCCTGTGTGATAATTGTAGCCCTTGTGGCACGATGGTTAAGCATTCAGCAGCTAACCAAAAGGTTAGCAGTTCAAATTCATCAGTTGCTACTTGGAAACCCTAAGAGGCAGTTCTATTCTGTCCTATAGGGTTGCTATGAGTCGGAATCAACTGGAGAGCAATGGGTAGTTATCTTTAGTATGGGTAGTGTGATAGTTAGGGAGCCCTGGTGGGTTTGGGTGGGTGTGTGTGTGTGCGTGTGTGTGTGATATTTGGAAAACCAGAGGTGTCCAATGTAATCAAATGGAAGGTGCTCATAATAAATCCTGCCACCCAGGTCTGGTGGGACAGATGGTCCCCACCAATCATGGCACTAGAATACCCCCAGAGTGTCGTGGCAACATGCATGATCACATAATATTTCTCAAAATCCATATTACCAAGCAAAAATTTTAACACACTCAGTTCATAAGCATGCATTCCAATACTGAAAACACACGCCATCAAAGAAAATTCAAAGCAGAAAGTAATTGGGTCACTGAAGGGTTATAAACTCCTTTCCTTATCACAGTCTCTCTTGTTCTTCTCTTAACTTTCCTTATTATTTGCCTTTTTAAAATTATTTTATTTTCTTTTTTAAATTGATAGAACTTGAGCTTTTTGGTCTGGAGAAGGGCCACTTGGGTAAACTTCTTTATTACACAAATGTAGGGTGAGTAGGTATCTTTAACAGAAATAACATAAGTAGACGGCTTTAACAAATATAAACTTATT
This sequence comes from Elephas maximus indicus, assembly GCF_024166365.1. Classification (NCBI taxonomy): domain Eukaryota; kingdom Metazoa; phylum Chordata; class Mammalia; order Proboscidea; family Elephantidae; genus Elephas; species Elephas maximus. The sequence continues at coordinate 145,849,595 of NC_064821.1, forward strand.
TTCTCACAGTTTAGGAGAATTCTGAACCAGGGTGCTGGCTCTAGCAGAAGGCTTTCTCTCTCTGTTGCCTCTGGAGGAAGGTCCTTGTCTCTCTTAGCTTCTACTCCTGGGCAGTCTTCATGTGGATTGGCATCTCTCTTCCCCCATCTCTGCTTCTCTAATCTGCTCTTTTTTTTTTATCTTGTAAGAGGTTGACTCAGATACAGTTTACACCAATCCTGTCTCATTAACATAACAAAGACAGCACACTCCCAAATGGGATTATAACCACAGGCATAGAAGTTAGGATTTACAACACTTATTTTTCAAGGACAAAGTTTCATTCATAACAGTAGGCATTTTGGAAACATGGGACTTTTTGTCTTAGCAAAAACTCTCTCCCTTGGGTGTGCAGAGCTGGGCATCCGACAGGAGATGACTCAGTACCCATAAGGTGGTCAGCATAACTATCTATCTGGACCACCAAGGGCATGCTATCATCATCCATCAAACTGTGTAGAACCAGTCTTCAGTGGTGATACCCTTTAGACTCTAGAAAAAATGACTTCAGTGCTCTTTCCACTTGATGCTTGGAAGAGGACTGACCCCCTACACCCTCATCCTTGAGTTGAATCAGTTCCTGTCATTCTTAGAAAACTTTGAGGAAGAAAAGTATGGAAACTCCTTGCTATTATGGCAAGCATGAACTCAGTCAATTGATGAAATCAAAGATGTGACCATATAAAAAAAAATTTGTAAAGGTTGCACCAGTCACGGGAGTTCTGTTCCTTCTGCCTGGTCCTTAATATTGCTATAGTTGAAGATTTTTACTTCTGTAGATAATCTCATCCAATCTTGTGGCTTTATTATCTTCTGTAGTTTGATGTCTCCTATTTAGAGCAAAGAATTCTGAACTCCAGTCCATTGTCTCCAACTGTCTTCTTAACTTCATTTGGGTCTCCCACAGAAGCTCAAACTCTACCTGTCTGAAAATGATTGTATTTTCTCAAAGCATACCCCATTCCCACAAAAAACCTTTTCTCCTAACCTTAATAGTGGCACTACAATGGCACTGGGTTGGGTTGGGTTGGGTTTACTGGGTTACCTAAGACAAAAAATATGAGAGTCCTCTTAGTTGTCCCTTTCCAGACCCTCATTACTTCTTGCTTGGACATTGCCACAGCCTCCTGACTTCTTATATTTCCCCAAACAAGCTGTTCTCTCTAATCAAAGCAGGCTGCCCATCTCTCATTCCTTGCATCTAGCTTTTCCAACTCATATCTGAGGTCACTCTTTCTCCAGCAGGCTTCTTCACTCCCCCAGTCTGGGCCAGAGAACTCTCCTGTCATGCACCCTGTACTTCCTTATCACAGTACTGATTACACTGCATCACAACCGCCTAGATTCTTGTTTCCCTTTCTCGCTAGATTCTGGGTTCTGGAAGGGAGAGTATGTCTGTCTCACTTATCATTGGAGCTCCATTGTCTAGCACAGTGTTCAGCACATAGTAGGCATTTAATAATTATTTGGTGAATTGATAAATGAATCTAAATGAAACTTCTCTTTCCTCTTAGTCTCTCCCCCTTCAGCCCATTCTCCACAATCCATTCTCCACCCATAATTCTAAAATAAATCACCTTACTGTACAGCTTAAAACTCATCATTTGTTCCCCTTTGCTCACAGCAGCATTTCCCAAATGGTGTTCCAAGTTACATAGATTTGAGAAAGGGAAATAATGCTAATGATATTTTTTTCTTCTAAAATGTGTTGAGAAAGAGAAAAGCAGGTCTTGACACCCAGGAAGTGGCTCAGTACTATCAGCTAGGCTTCCATGCTCTCCTGGAGAACGCTTTCCCGGAACATCGACATCAGACAAGGCCACTCTGTGATTGATAGATCAAGATAGAAACAAGGCCACTTGCAATTGTATCTGAACACAGACAAAACGTGAACATTATCCAAGCCACAAAAGTGACTCAATGTCCCTCTATCCTAGCTAGCATGAGTGACTGCTATTTCAGTACCAATTATGTTAGCCTCAATCTAGTTATCTCTCTTCCTAGATAAGATTTGTTAAGATATCCAATCATAGAATTATCCCAGCTTCCTGACACTTTCTATCCTAGACAAAGTCCTACGTCCCCCAAATACTTAACACAAACCATCTTTACTGAGATGCCCTGCAGTTTCTCACAGTGTGCTCATTGTCAGAAGTAATAAATCCAACTTGTTCAATCCCAGTTATGTTCCCCACCATCTTTGGCTGGAGGGCATTGACAATATTTTCTCGTGTATGCAAGTAAAACACTAAACACATTTCTACTATTGCTTATTCGATGGCGTGACTTTAAAAAATGATACTTCTTAACATCATCTTAAGATGATCTAATCATATCACTGCATTGACAAGACATCACATGAACACCTGATGTTTGACTTGTACACCAACTAATTATGTGTTGATTTATGTTGCCTATTATCCTGTCTTCACGATTTCAATATTAATTTATTTACATATTAAACATTCATACTAAAGAAACTCATTCTCCTGGATCTACCTGGATGAAGTAAGTTTTTGGCTGGTTTGTTTTAAAAGAGAGCTCTAAATATATGTCTGAACCAGATTTAGCTCAAGCGCTGGCTCCCTCCCTCACACTGGGAAGCACTAGCAATGACATTTACAGTGTGCAGTGCAGGATGAACACAGCACTTCAGACAGTGAGAAGATCCAGATACTGTGGAAGCAGGAGCCCACGGTTCCACTCAGAGCTGTCTACATGGGCATTATGTATACTCCTGGGTCTTCCCCCTTCTCAGTAAAATCTATGAATGGACCACATCTTTGTGCAGGTGGGTTTTTTGTGGAAATTGGAGAAGGACAAAATTTCACCTCTGGTTCATTCACTAAATTGTGGGAAAATCTCTGTAATTTCACAGGCTATAGAATTGGGGATAAGTTTTGATCCAATCTCGTCTAGCTCTTGAGAAGAAGTCCCCTGTTCACAACTGGGTTGTACACATAATCTGAAAAACAAGCTGAAAGTTTTTGAAGTAAAGTGGAGAATGGAAGTGGCCGTAATTAGACTATGATCTCATTGAGGATGGACTATTCTTCCTAATTCTTGCTACTCAAAGTGTGGTCCAAGGTGCAACAGCATTGATTAGCAACACTTGGGAGCTTATTAGTAACAGACACTCAGCATCCACCCCAGACCTATGGAATGAGAATCTGAACTTGAATAAAATCCCTTGGTGCTTTTTGTATGCATATTGAAAAGCACTGTGAGTCTAGTACTACACCTGATTTACTGTTGAAGGAGAGGATAGGAAGGTAAGAAGGAGGGAGGGAAGGAAGTAAGCTTCACTGAAAAATCAGGTTACCAATAAATTGGTCTATTAGGACTTCAAAAATGAGATAAGGAAAATATTTTTTTAATTTTAAATTAAAAAAATTAAGTGTAGTCCATGATATGATCCTCGTTGTATTTGTTCCCTTTATTCTGTAATATCTCGTATCACGTCACAAAATTTTTCCCAACTAATTTAACCTAAGTACTAACTGACACGGTGGCTGCAACAATGGGCTCAAACATAGCAATGATTCTGAGGATGGCACAGGACTGGACAGTGTTTTGTCCTGTTGTACACAGGGTCACTATGAGCTGGAACTTACTTGATGGCACCTAACAACAACAATGTGGACAAAGCTGTACAAGAAAAGAGAGTCCTGGTGATTCAATTGTTAAGAACTCCACTGCTAACCAAAAGGTTGGAAGTTCAAACCCACCTAGTAGCTCCATGGGAGAAAGACATGGTGATCTGCCTCTGTAAAAGATTACCAAAAAAAAAAAAAAAACCCAATTACAGCCTAGAAAACCCTATGAGGCAGTTGTACTCTGTCATATAGGGTCACTATGAGTCAGGATCTTTTATGAGCATATAAAAACAAAAACAACAGTATAAGAAATCATCTTTTTTAATTAATTTTACATTAAAATGCTGGCAGCTGTGACCTAAAGTTAAGATCACCAATATTTTCCCTTTATTAGCTACCCAGATAGCACGGCAATTTGTACACATTATTTTCAATTCGACATGTTTATGTTTTTAAGCTGTCTTTGCTATTGTTGCTGATGTTCATTCCCCACCAGAGTTGAGCACTAGCTTTCATCCATTTTGTTTTGGTGGGAAATAAGTTGCCAGCAATCAAACTATTTTAAGTCACTATTCAACTTTATAATTTGGGCTTCCTTTAAGTTGTGAAATCAAATTATAAGCACCCCTCATTTTTTTTTTTTTTCAGCCTAGGGTAAAATTAAGGAAAAACTAAAGGTCACCATGATATTTGACAATGAACCTTGAGCAGAGATAATCTTGTTGACTTAAGTGCTCTGATAATCCTGATTACTGTGCTGGCTCCCATCCTTCTTAGCAAAGACGAGAATGTTGGCAAGTGCTCACACTCCTGTGACCCGGAAGTGCAGTAAATAAACAGCACTATCCTGGAGGGGTAAAGAAGTTATTTAAGTTTAATTGCTGTTCTTCTCTTCAGTGTTCACTGAGGAGCAAGAAGTTCTCCGAGATTTTCAACTGCTAACTACTAATTTTTTATTTATCAAAAACTAAATGTGCAGAGAAACACCAGAAATTGGTGTAACAGAATATATTTATCGTGAGTAAACATGATTTGAATGTGGCATCGTTAACACAAAGGAACAGGGAAGGTGCTGAATACCAGTGCCGTCGAGTCTATTCCGACTCACAGCGACTCTTATAGGACAGAGTAAAAAAAAAAAAATTCCTTATAGGACAGAGTAGGAGATAGTAAAAACAGGTTATATACGAAGGGTCCAGGCAGCGTAATCTCCTGAACCAAAAAAAAAAAAAAGCCAAACCCACTTCATGGAGTTGATTCCAAGTCACACTGACCCTGTAGCACAGAGTAGAATTGCCCCATAGGGTTCCCAAGGCTGTAAATCCTTACAGAAGTAGACTGCCACATCTTTGTCCCGAGGAGTGGCTGATGGGTTTCAATCACAGACCTTTGAGTTAGCAGCTGAGAGCTTAACCACTGGGCCACGAGGGCTCCTTGAAGGTCATCGTAATTCTCCAAAACAGCCCAATGCTTAAGGCAAAACAACCTTTGCTAAGCTGCTTGCTAGGCTATTGTTTGACTTGAGTTGGCATCAACTAGATGGCAACGGGTTTTTTTTTTTTTTTGCCTTGACTTAAAGGCGGCTTTAGGAAAACAGTTCCTTAAAGGCTCAAGGTTCAAAAGGACACCTAAGGACAGATGGCCTGGGTGGATCACTCCAACTCCATAGATGCAGAAATCTGGATTTCAGGAAAATTAAATGTTTCTCAGTGTATTTCCAGGGAATCAAAAATCATATTTAAAAAATTATAAAACATATTCGTTATAGGAAATTATATTGCTGATTAACCTTTAAACCTTAAACCAAAAATGTCCCCTGAAATCTTCTTCAAACCAATCAATAAGTAAAATCATTTAGTAAAGAACGTCTGCCTTGAGCATTGGCTCTTTTAAAGAACTGTAGGTCCTATAGTTTGAACCCACCCAAAGTGCTGCGGGAGAAAGATGTGGCAGTCTGCTTCCATGAAGGTTTCAGCCCCAGGAACTCTACGGGGCAGTTCTACTCTGTGGTATAAAGTCGTTATAAGTTAGAACGGACTCGAGGGCAATGGGTTGGGTATAAGGGATCAAAGTGAAAAAAGTAGCTTGGAAGGTTAAATAGGAAGCTAAGGGGGCAGTAAGTTTATGTTAATGGAGGCAGAAAAATTCAGAAAAGGAGGGTGAGAATGGTTGCACAATTTGAAGCATGTAATCAATGTCACTGAATTGTACCTGTAGAAATTACTGAATCAGTGTGTGTTTTGCTATGTACATTTTAAACAATAACAACAAAAATGGGTAATTAAAAAAGAAAAAAACAAAAATGTTATAAAACATTTGTTTCAGGCAATTATATTTTTCACTTAACCTATAGAATGTTTACTACTTAAATAGCTATTAAATTTTAATATTTATTATTTGTATCATGCAATTCACAAAATGCTTACCATTTAACTTGTTCAATTTCTGTAAATGAACTCACCAGTCATGTACGAATGATCCCTTCATGATACTTAGTGTGAAGGGTCTCATTAGTCAGACCCTGGGCTTAGCTTTCAACTTGCAGCCTCTTCAAAATAAAGGGTGCCTCTAGTAGATAAAATTCCAAACATCCCAGAAAACTTCATTTTTCCATAGAATCATAATTAAGCAATTGTTATTTATCTTTTTAACTTATTAAAGATATTCCTTCCATCCTAGATTTTTACTTGCCCACAATTAAATAACATTTTTAAACACGAGCTTAATATAATGTGTCCTGGGGGTGGGGAAAAAGAGTTTAATAAGTAGAACATAAACAAGTGTTTTGAATTTGTTTTATGACAAAATCTTACGTCTAATATTCTAGAGTTGAGTGGCTCATCATTCTCCTTTTCAGCAATGAATTAAGAAAGGGCTCAGCAGAAGATTTCGCCCATTGTTTTCCCTCCAAAAGTTCAAATTCTTTATATTCAGCTACTGGTACAAAACCCACTGGGACCAGATATTCATATAGTTTTATTTTAAGCAATCTTTTTTTTTTGACGTATAACAGAAGACCAGTAACCAGTTGCCACGGAGTGAGCTCCAGCTGATAGCAGCCCCGTGTGTGTCAGAGTAGAACTGTGCTCCACAGGGTTTTCAATGGCTGTGACCTTTCAGAAATAGATCACCAGGTCTTTCTTCTAAGGCGTATCTGGGTGAACTCAAACGGTCAACCTTCCAGTTAGCAGCCAAGTGCGTTAACAGTTTGCACCACCCAGGAACTCTGTAACGTACAGAAGTTTGTACAACTTATGTGAATTTTCACAAAGTGAAACTACTCATGTAACCAGCGTTCAGATGAAAAAACAGAACATTACAGATGTCCAAAAGCCTCCATCTTGCCCCTCCCAGTTATTACCAGCTCCCCTCCTCACTCCAAGGTAGCTTTTAACATCATAGATTAGTTTTGCCTGTTTTTGAATTTTATTAAATAGAATCATATGGTATTAACTCTTCTGTATCTTGCTTCTTTCACTCAACAGTAACATAAGTTCCTATGATTCATCCATGTTAATAATTATTAATAATTGATCTTATAATTATAGTTCATACGGTCTCATTGCTATGTAGTATTCCATTGTGGGAATATATCATATTTTGTTTTCCCATTCTACTACAGACGACATTCAAGTGCCTGGGTGGTGCAAACGGTTCAGTGCTCAGCTAGTAACTGAAAGGTCGACAGTTCAAACCCACCCACAGGCACCTCTGAAGAAAGGTTTGGTGATCATCTTTCAAAAGGTCATAGCCATTGAAAACCTTAGGAGCTGATGACTGCAGATGCAGTGTTTACTGGTCTTATCACAGCTGTGGAATTACATTTGCTGTATATAAATGCTGACTGGGCTTGATGAAATAATTAGTCATTCAAGAGATGGGAGTCATGGAGTTGGTTGAGGACTATGTTGCTTTTAAAGATGTACATCAGAAGGAAAGGTCAAAAGGGTCAGAAAGGACATGTGTAGCTTGGATGAGCATATTTAATTATAATTTTATATTTGAAAAGTGAAAAAAAATCTGTGAATTAGTGATTCTTAATAAGGGCTAGAGGATGGATATTGAAGGTGTGTATGTGTAGAGTATATGTCCAAATCTGAGCACATATCCAAAACTGGTTGGAAAGCATGATGTGTATGGATATTTAAAGTTTGAGAAACATTAGACTAACTAATTGTGTTTCCCTTTAAAACCACCTTATTATCAAGAAAAGAAAGCTACCCATTAAAAATCAATAGTCCTGACCTTTGCTTTCTGCAAATCTAGTGATCATCCCTACACTGCTTATATACTTCCAATCCTGAACAATTATCTTTACCAGAGTTTAGGCAATACGAAAAAATATGCGTAGAAAAAGTTACATTAAGGAAACATAAAGAAGTAATCATGGTCATTTTTGTAGCTAGACCACTTTTTTTTAGTAAGGATATTCTATACTAAAAATAAAATTAACATTTAAAATGTATTTCAAATTTTACGAATCCATGTCAAAAGATGTTTTATAGTTGACTTGTAATTTGAGCAATTAATTACAAATCTCTATGCGTGTTAAAATATATACTCAGATTTTTTTCAGAAGTGTTTGGATAAGAATTCCTAAATTTCCCACGCCTTCTCCCTTCAAGGAGCCCTGGTGGCGCAGTGGTTAAGAGCTACAGCTGCTAGCCAAAATGTTGGCAGTTTGAATCCACCAGCTCCTCTCTGGAAACGGTAAGGGTCAGTTCTACTCTGTCCTCTAGGTTCGCAATGAGTCGAAATCAACTCGACGGCAACGAGTCTGCTCCCTTCAGATCGGCTCTTCTTTTGGTCTTCCCATCTTAGAGTGTTGGACCACCATTCTCCCATTCATTCAAGCTAAAAACTATGAAATAATCATTTATCTGACTTTTTCCCTCACCCTCTCACAAATCGTTATCAACAACTACTGTCAACTCTACTTCTAAAATATATTCTGAATCTGTCCATTTCTCTCCAACCCTACTGTCACCACTTTAGTCTGAAGCAACGTTTTACAAACTGTGAGTTGTAAGAGTTGTAACCCATTGGTGAGTAATGAAATCCGTTTAGTGGGTGCCAACAAGCATTTTTTTCCTTTACAGTAAAAGAGAATAGAAAACACCAGGGTGCATTACTCATGGTAAGGGTGTTATTTCATTAAATTTTTGTTTATATATATCTGTTTTTTTTTTTATGTCCTGAGTCACGGCATGAAATATATTTCTTCTCTTAGATTGTGGCAAAAAAAAAAAAAAAGGTTTGAAAGCCTAGATTTAAGACCCAGTATTCTCACCTGGACTGCTTAAGACCTGGAATGTTTATTCTAAACATAGTGAGAAGCCAAACACCTTATGATACGATACAATCTGGTGCCTACTTACTTGCCTAACCACCTTATATCTCTCATCCTCTTCACTAACCATGCTCCATTTAGACTGGCCTCTGTTCACAGAACACATGCAACTATCCTATCCCCACTACCTCAGGAATTTGCACTTGCTATTTCCTCTGCTTGGGATATTCTTTACAACTCTTGCAGATTCCTCCAGGTCTTAGTGCAAGTGTCATCTCCACAGAGTGGCCTTTCTAGAATGCTATCTGAAATCACCTTGTATGTTTATGTCTGGTTTTCAAACTTTACTATCCATCTCTCTTTGCTAAAATGTAAGTTCTAAGACAGCAGACCCTTCCTCGTCTGCCTCATTCACTGATATATCTCCAAAGCCTAAAAGAGAAGCTGGCATATAGTAAGTGCTCAGTAAACATTTGTCAATTGACTGACTTCCTATATGTGAAACACGATGAGAGATGCTGGGATGAAAGACACATCCCACAGGGTCACTTAACATGCTCTGCATACTCTTCCAGACTCTGAACTCCATGTGGGCAAGGACCCTGCCAGTTTTGTTCACCACTTATACCCTTTATGTTGCATGTGCCTTGTACTTGTTGTTAGTTGCTGTTGAGTCAATTCCAACTCATGGTGACCCTATGTGTGAAGAATAGAGCTGCTCCACAGGATTTTCAAGGCTGTGACTTTTTGGAAGTGGATGCCCAGGCCTGTCTTCTGAGGTGCCTCTGGGTGGGTTCAAATAGCCAACTTTTTCACTAGTAGTCAAGCACCTAACCAGTTACATCACACAGGGAGTTTGCATAGTACTTAGGGGGTGAATATTTTTTAAGTGAATTATTAAGATCTTGAATTTTTCGTGGCTCTAATACACCAGTATCTTAGTCTGGGTTCCCAGGAGGAGCAAAACCAGTGAAGTGTATGTAAGTATATACAGAAAGAAATTTACTTCAAGGAAATGGCCCATGCAATTGCAAGGAAATGGGTCACAGAATTGTGGCAGCTGGCAAGTCCCAACTCTGTGGGTCAGGAAACAGGCTGAAGACCTCCACTGGCTCACATGGTAGCAGGGGCTGATGAATCAAAAATCTGCAGGTCAGGTGGCAGACCAGAGGCTTCCATCCCCAAAATGAGAGGTTAGGCAACAAGAAGAGTGCAAGGTCAAGAAAGAGAGTCAGCTTTGCCAGAATATCCATTTATATACCGAAGGCAGGACACACCTCCAAGGAAGCTCCCCTTTCAACTGATTGGTTGTTCACATCAGATCATAAAATGGAAGATGATTGAATAGTGTCTGTCAAACCACTGTGAATCACAGCCTAGCTAAATGGACACATAACATTAACCATCACAACAGGGTTGAATAATTTTCCAGCAGGTCTCTGAAGACTGCGTTAAGCTTAGAAAATGTAAACATTTGTGTTGATTCAGGATAAAAATATGTAAGAGTTGATGCTATGGTTGGAGAGTCACAACAGTGATGGGCTATAAATTGTAGACTTCTGGCTTCACGTTTTTTTAATAACCAGCTTACATCCATTTTTAAAAATGTTGGTCCAAAGTTATGAAAGTTTTGCTTTTAGTGTAGTCATATTTAAAAAAAATAAATAAATAAAATCCTGGCACATCTATAGTATTTTTCTCACTCCATTCTTTAGAACATAAATCCTAATTAGTGTCATTTTTGCTCATTACAAAGCTAAGAAATCATTCACATTTTCCCTAGAGCAATGCAGATTTACTTCTTACATTATTTTCCTTCATGTTATAGTGTCTTTTAGAGTGTCCATCTATTGACTGTAAAAATTTGGAATGGATAATTCCATCACCGGTCAGCTAAAGACCAACAAAGTTGCAAGAAACAAATGAGTGTACTACTCAACCAAGTCACAAAAAATATACATTGCCAGAACAATTCACTCATTCCAATTTATCCTGTTCTTGACCCTCCACAAAGCACACCAAGTAACCGCAGAAGCCTATGTTTAGGTCAGCCAAGAATACAAAAAATTTCCGGAAAGTCCTCATTACCCAATATTGAGTTAACCAAGGTAATTGACCCTCTAGTGGCAGACTGGCTCCTCAAGATAATTGGAGGATCAGATTTTTTTGTTTTGATGAGGGAGGAATAAGTAACTTACTATCTACATTTTCATTAGTCATTTATTTTTCTCACTGATTATATTTTATTGTGGGAAACAAAGAAAACAGTTCCATATTTGGAGTCCACGACCAAGATGTTTACATCTTCAAAAGGTTAACATTAGGCAGAGTATAAAAAAAAATCAGCTTGGCTTCAAGTATAGTGGGAAAACACATCATTAAAACTTTATCTCTTTCCCCTAAGAATGTTGAAGCACTCAGCAAATATAATATTCAGACTTTTTGGCAAGGTTTATTGATTGCAAGTGATACCGTCTGCTCTTGAAAGTGAAGAAGATGACATCATAAAACAAGTGGCCTCACTCAAGGACATACAGGGACAATCTGAATTAGGATTTAGGTCTCCTTTGGGGGCCACACCTAACAATTTATACAACTGAAACCAATATTCTAGAATTCCTGTCTGGCAGGAATTATGCTCATAGCCTATTCAGTATCAGATCCTTGATTCTAATCACCATAATCACAGAATGATGAAATTTGAGAGGAAAAGGGTCTAGTTGTCTTAGGGCTTCTGTAACAAAGTAACTCAAACTAGGTGGTTTAAAACGACGGAAATGTATTCTTTTTTCACAGTGTGGAGGCTTGGCATCTGAGATCAAGGTGTTGGCAAGCCATGCTCTCTCTGAAGGCTCTAGGGGAGAATCTGTTCCATGTCTTTCTCTTAGCTTCTGGTGCTGCTGGCAATCCTCAGCATCCCTTAGCTTGTAGATGTGTCACTTCCATCTCTGTCTGCCTTCACAGAGCCGTCTTCCCTCTGCATCTGTGTCTTCTTTTTATAGGGCCCACTCTACTCCAGTATGACCTCATGCTAACTTAACTAATAACATCTTCAAAGATCCTATTTCCAAACATGGTCACATTCACAGGTACCAGGGCTTAGAATTTCAACATATCTTTTGGGGGGGAGGCACAATTCAACCCATAAGACGATGCCACTCAAAAATATCAAAATCTGAGCTAGAGCCTGAAGAGGGCTAGGATCCCACCACTTTAGTACTTGCCACAATCAGTAAGGTAGAAGAACTAACTTTTGTGACCTTGATTAGGAATTGACTGGACGGCCCTCAGCAACAACAGATTGAAAGAAGACATAGCAGCTCAGTTGTGACTGTAAAAGCTTATTCAGGACAGGAAGTTCTGAGATTCAGGCTGTCAAGCAAGAATGAGTTTATTTATCCTGGTGTTCCAGAAACACCTTGGCAATCTAGCAGGTGCTCGATGAACACTGAGAAAATTTAATAAGCTCATTTCTTTCAACTTTGCTTGAACATTTGTTTTCCTGTTTTGTTTTTAGTGGGGGAAAAAATAAACCAATTCCCTTAACATTTGGTCTTGAGGATGAGTAGGCTACCAATCAGTGAGAAAGGAAAAGATCTCAAGCTAGAGGAACAGCAAGTGCAAGCGCTGGGAGTTGGATGAGCACGTGGCAGACAGTGGAAGTCTCCTGATAGAATTTTCATATGGAAGGTATAACCGAATAGATAAAAAAAAAAAAAAAAAGTTAATTTGTCAAAACTTGAGAGTGGAGTACCAATGGGAGCTTTCAAGCAGGGCTGTGACAAAAATGAATGTAGCGTTTCCCAATGACGAACCGATCAGTGGTATGTGACGGATGGGCAGCGAGAGAGAGAGTGGAGTCAGAGAAGCCAATTAGGACACTGTAGATAGTCTAAGGCTGAACATTTTTAAGAGTGCCTCTCCATTTCACTTTTTAACAATTTATAAACAGAAACTAGAGACATAACACCATCACTGCAGCCTTTGCTCCTGCTCCAGGACACAGTTTCTTCTTCTCCCCTCCTTGAAATTTTGCTACTCCTCTCATCATCCCAAGGTCCACCTAGAGTGCTAATCCCATTGCCAAGCTGCAGGTCTCCCCGTGCACAGCCACCTCCAGGTACTGGGCTTGCAGCCTGAAGCTCCACTGTTGTTGTCAGCTGCAGCGCAGAGGATTCCAACTCATGCAGCCCCGTGTACAACAGAACAAGATGCTGCCTGATCCTGCACCATCTCCATGATCAGTTGAGGATCAGACTACCGTGATCCATAGAGTTTTCACTGGCTGATTTTCAGAAGTAGATCACCAGGGCTTTCTACCCAGTTGGTCTTAGTCTGGGAGCTCAGCTGAAAACTGTCCAGCATCATAGCAACACACAAGCCTCCACTGAGAGATGTGCAGTGGCTGCACATGAGGTGCATTGGCTGGGACTCCTATGTGGAAGGTGTGAATTCTGCCATGGACCACTTTGGACCTCTTACTGTCATCCTTAGGCCTTGACTTGATAAGGCTGTGCTGACACCACGGGGAGCAGTGAGTCATTGCGAAGTAACCATGGGTCAGTGACCAGTTGGGAACCTGGAATACTCACATAGGCCCTAGGGGTCAAGGCAAGACTGTAGGTCAGAAATCAGAAAAGGAATCAAAACCACAGCAATGAGGCACTTTGAGAGATATTTTTCTTTCCTTTGGATTGACTTCTGCACAATATTGCCATCGTTTTAACTCTGTCATGAGCGCCACTCTTCTACTAAGCTTTTTCTCTCCTCATTCTTGGTAAAATGCCTCAGACCCTAAGTTCCTTCTTTTCTCTCCCATCCATAGGAGATGCTGCCACCAGCCTGCTCACTGACCTCCCGCTGAGTCTGTGGTTCTCTACATTCTGACATAACCTGTGGCATGTCACCTCTCAGCCCTATTCGAGAATTATGTTCAATTTTTCTAAGTCCTTTTGGCTCCCATTCCGCAATACTTACCAGATCCAGCCCTTTTATTTATTTTCCTGTCTTAGGCCAAGCACCAGGCTTCACTTTGCAGTCTGTCAGCCGGTTTCTCCATCATTAACCTATTTCTGTATCCCCTTCATCTAACTTGACACTGAAAATCTTCCTCAGATGTCATTTTAATCCCATTACTAAGCCCTCAAAGCTACACTTGCTCCTTCCTGGTTGCCTTGTTTCAAATTAAAGCTCTTGCTAATAGGATGGGAGACTTGGAAGGAGCATCAGAGATACTTCAAACGTTATTCTACAGATAACAAAACTAAGAATTAAAGAGGTTAACATGCTTCTTCATGGTTACCTTAGGCTTCTGGGCACCTTGCTGCTTCCAAATTGCTCATTTCCAACTTTGAGTTGAAGCAAAATCCTACCCTCTGGTGCCTAACGCAGTCATACATCCTTTCTATCTATAAGGGCTCATTTCATCTTCTAACACCTCTCACGCTTAGGCTGCCTGACAACACAGATCATTCCAGGGAGCTTAGTTGTTGGGCATAGTTTGGTTCTTGGTAACTACCGTCAGGTCATGACTTGAGTTCTCCTGCAGCCCACCAGGACCACTGCTCCAACAGCTCTGCCTCCTCACTCCTGGCTCTGCAAGGGGGCATCTGATCACCAGTAGTGGGTGAAACACAGATAAGGTATGCGCTCTCTCGTATATAAATGATTTTTAGACTGCAAGTAACACCATATCCCCTACTTGGGAGTGTGTGTCTCTCTCAGATTTGTACGTATAAATATTTATATCACTAATATATACACACACGTATACCTGCATGAGATATATATGTATATATAATGAATAGTGTAATGTATATATTACATTTTAACACAGAAAAGTCATAAAACTCTTATACCTTGATACCATGTATAGGAATTTCCTATATTTTTCTGAGTTCCTGTATCAGAATGCAATGTTTATATACATAAAAACTAAACCAAACCTATTGCCATTGAGTCGGTTCTGGCTCATAGTGACCCTACAGGACAGAGTAGAACTGCTCCATAGGGTTTCTAAGGAGTGGCTCGTGGATTTGAACTGCCAATCTTTCGGTTAGTAGCCATACGTAGCATTTTTAAATTTTATTATTTTTCCTGTTGTCTGTAGTCCTTTCCTCCTTCCTTTTCTGTGTCATTCTTTCCCAACTCCATCTATCCTTGATTTTTACCTTCAACAGGAATGCAGTCCATCATCCGTATTACCTTTCATTTCTCCCTATAAGTCTTCTTCAAAAAATTTTGCTCAGGTCATTTCTGGAGTAGTATAATCCATGACTTTGTAAGATGACAAGACTAGATGTGGCAGAATTTAGCTGGAGGTAGATGAGAAGAGGAAGGGGGCTCTTTAGCAATGACAGGGAGAACCTAGGAGCTCCAAGTCATAAATGACAACAGACACAGCCACTCAAGCAGATGGTGGTGGTACAATCCTCACATTGTCTAATTTGGGAGCAGCATCCAGGAACACCTACCAGATTATAAATTACTAGCATGGGAAAGAGTTGTAAAATTGCCATATCGTTTACTTTGTACATGCTTAAGGAACATCAAAAGGGTGGGGAAGCAGTCAGTAGACTTTGGTAGAGACTAGGGAATGGGAGAATAAAGGGTGAATCATTTTTGAGACAGCCTGAGGTGAAGGGGGGAAGCCATTTACACTTGGTCTATCTCAACTGATAGCTGTGCCGATTTTAATTTTGAAATTGAGCTGTTCCTTTACCAGTCTTGACACAACATTTTAAACATATTCAGGAGCATGACTCAACATACTCCAAAGGCCAAACCACTTCTGCATTCTATTCAATTAGTGCTCTGCTTCATGGTCTCTTGGTTATTCTAGGACCAAGATGCAAGGTTAAGACCACAGGCAATTTGAGGAGGTAGGAATTCCAGCCAAGACATTTGAAAAAAAAAAAAACTAGCCACCACATGAGAGGCCTCAGGGACAAAGGGAAGGAGATTTAAAAACATAACTGCCAAAGTTTTACTTAATCTAAAAGAGCCTATTGATTAGATAGCTCCATTCCTTCCATTAGCAAGCATGACTAAAATGTTTGGAACTCATTCTGGTTTGCTACAAGGCTACGAACTTCAACAGGGAGAGAGAAATGGGGGAGGGGGATAAGCAAGCTCCACAAGCACGTTGAGAAATAAACATTAACTTCCGTTTAGGAATCAGGTGCTAGGAGAGATGATTTGATTTGAGGAAAGTAGTTTTTATCACCAATTTATTCACTAATTACTATTGAAGTGTACACCTTTCAGACTCAAACTTTTGCACTAAATAATTGTGATTTTATTAACTTTTTTCCTCACAAAATACAAAGCTTTGCACCACATTATAGTAGAGTTCTTGCATGAGAAAAATCCCAAGATTTTCATTGGGACATAATTTATAGCATGTTGATTTTATACGCATTCTTAAAATCAGTGATATTAAACAAAATTGTCATGTCAAAGTATGTCAACCTTGTATATATCATGCAGATTATTGCTTAGAACTTGCATATACTTTAAGATGACATACATACAAATAAAGTCTACAAACATTTCAAACTTTTAAGTGAAATACCTAAGGACATTTATTTTCCATCCATAAAATGCACAACCAGAAACCAAAATAAAGAACAGTAAGTTGCTGTTTTCATTACTAAGAAATCTGAGTAACACTGAATCATAAATTGCCTACTCTAATATTTTGTAAATAAAAGGTCTTCAGCCTCGTGGATCTAAATTCGAAGGTGTGTTTTCAAAATATTAAGTGTACTTTGAAAGACTTCCAAAGAGAAATTAAGATAAAAATCTTTACATCAATTAAATGTTAATATGTTCTCAGAAAAAAAAAGCGTGTACATCACAACGGCTATCACATTTACTGCAGTTTTAAAGTTCTTTTTCAAATAAAGTCCATAATGTCTAAAAGTCAGTATTATTACAAATACTAATAATTACCAAAAAAAATCTCATAACTTACCCTACCTACAAGTTAGTAAGAGGTTATTATCTATGCAAAAACTCCTTAAATAAAAAGTAGACATAAATCATACCAGTAGCAAACCAAGCAAGAACCAAAAAAATATATAGCACATAACATTTTATTTACAGCTATATTTTCAGGCTTCATTAACCAAGAAGAAGCAAATAACCCTAATGCACACTTAATTACAGAAAGATATAAAGAAAAATATGCAGTTGATGCTTAAGGAGTTTTCAGCTAGAGGTATTGTACTTCTATGAGATAATACCTTTGAGATTTAGAAATCCTTCTCATTGTTTTTGTCTTACGTATAGAGCCTGATATCAAAACTGTCTACTGCTCAGTGTAAACATTTTCAATGCAAACAAACCAATCTTTAATAGCTTTCTTCAGTTCTTCATTGCAATCCAAATTATCTCTTAATGAAGGTCCAACTTCATCAAAGCAAGCAGCAGCTGTTTAAATTATAAGCTAGAAAGAGAAAGGCCTCAAGTCCTTGAGTGTTGTACTTTGGAAAACACTCTGAGTAACCCATTTGCTGGTAAGGTTGTTTTTAAAAGAAACATTACCACATTACCATGACTAAGTTTGCTCCAAGGAGCCCTGGTGGCACAACAGTTAAGCAATCTGCTTCTAACCAAAAGATCGGCGATTCGAACCCACTCAATGGCTCTGTGCGAGGAAGACCTGACAATCTGCTCCCTTAAAGATTACAACCTAGGAAACCCTACAGGGAAGTTCTACTCTGCCACATGGGGGTTGCTATGAGTTGGAATAATTCAGCGGTACTCAACAACAAAGTTTGCTCTATTAAAGAGCAAGACTCTAAAATAATTCTGCCACAGGCCAGGGCTCCTCTCACAACAGAGCTCCCCCTCTCTTGACATGGGGTCTAAGGAAGAACATTTAGATAACTGACATGCCTACAACAGATTCCCAGCCGGAACATATTATAAAGCACTTGCTGTAAAACCACTTGAAAAATATATACTACAGATGTTTTTCCATAAAACCATATTATGATTACTTTTGCCTCATAAACAGGTATTAGTGACTAACTGCTGGCTTCCCCTAGCCTCCTAATAAATGTTTGTTTGACCTCTACTGAAACTTACTGCAATGCTTTTTTCCAATGAAATAACATACTTGTAAACTTTTAAATTTGTCACAATAGATTGGGAAGCATCCAGGTATATGGGGGTCTCAAAAGTTGACATAGAAAGGTGGTGTGAGGGAGGGGGTGCTGATAAAGTCCTTGGGGTGTTGTTGAAGAGATGGAAGGGCTGAAAGGATTCAGAGAGAAAACTTCGTAGATCCAGGGAGGATTTTAAGGGAATAGCAGTCACTGTGTGTCCTCCAACTCCAAGTCCAACAGACTTTTCATGGGTCTTGCGCACATCTCGTGTGTTTTGCATCAGAACTCATTTCAGTAGCTTTACTGTGTTTGTCATCAACCCACTGTGGTTAAGGCTGCAAAGGTGTGTGTGTCCAGGGTCTCTCGACACAGGAGGGTCTCACTGCTGTGCTGGCCAATACCTGTGGGAAATACTGTGCCACTCTTCTGATGACGCTACACCTGTTTGCTTCTTATGGCATTTAGAACACACAAAATTACGGTCTCCTGTGAATTATAATAGATGATGCCAACCATTGCTTGGAGTTGTCAATTTCCTCCAATAGACTAAACCACTCAAATGCAAATGCATATTTATATATTTGGAGTTAAGGGCAACCTAGAAACTGGAATTTGTTCAAACACTTATTTAATGCTTTTGGAATACGTTTATTTCCCTTGCAAAGAAAACAGAAGAAACCCGCATACTACAGCAGTACCTGCCCCTCTGTCTCCATGAGAACATGTTTCTCCATGCATGAGAACAGGAAATCTGGCTTTCTCGTCCGTGAAGAACTGGTCTCCAAATGCCCAGTGCACCTCAGAGTACAATTTAAAAACAGATACTTCAGCGAAAATTTGACTTGACTCAAACGGATTGTTAAATTTTAGAAAAGAATTTGACTCAAATACCTATAAACTAGGCAGTTTTTACTAGATCTTAAAGGCATTATTGGGTCATCCCAATATCAAAGCGTATATCAAAGTGACCTTTAGGGATGGTAAAACATAACTACTATTTTTCATAACATAGACTAGTCCATGAAATAATGAAATTCAATTTTCAACTTACTACCAGGTATTGAAGCATAATTTAAGAATTAATTTTTTTTAATTCATACGTAACTCCACTTTTAGGTTTAAATAAATTCAACCATTCCTCATTAAAAAGATTTTAGATACAAAAATGCAATGTTTATAGACTCAAGTTCATAATTTTTCAATTCTCCCAAATAAAATATTTAATGCAGAATTTATGATCTTGTATACTACTTAGTTGATTTTCATACAGTTGTAAAGTTTCCTAAGAATTTCTGTTTTTTTTTTAGAATACTACACATTCATAGAACATCTGTGTAATGAAAGGTTGTCAGTAATCTTCTTCTACAAAAATAGTTGCTTCAAACTTTATACTAATTTGCTTTTAGTTTCTATAAATATTTTAAGTCATTGAGTATCAGAACACCGAATAGAATCATTTAAATTCATGTAGTCAAAATACTAAAATGTCTAGCAAAATTTCATCACTTAATAAACAAAAAGTTTATCATTTAATAAGTCATATGTTCTGTCACTATTTGTACCTTCAATAGGTGGATACAGTCAGAGAAAAGCAAAATACATAGCTCCTGTAAAGATCTGACTGCAAATAGCACTGCAGTTTGCAGTATCTTTTCCATTTCATGTCTGTTGTTATAAGGAAATATGTACAATCAATTTTTGGGTGTTGAATCTGGATACTGAATTAGATGTCATGCAGCCAGCATAAAATACAGCTTGTAGACTAAGGGGATAAAAAATACTAGCTCAAAACTTTGATACTCTAAATGCACTTATTTAGTGAGCAGCTATCCCAGGGAAAGGTAATGTCAATGAAGTAAAAGTGCAGCTTTAAACGTGACACAGCAACTATAAAAACTAAAATTGCCATATGTAGATCCAATAACATAGTTTTATATTATCTTCTAGTGATGAGTTTAAAATGTTTTCAGAACTATAGAAATACAGTCAAAAATATTTATCCTAAGATTTTCTTTCTCAAGGAATGAATTTCCAAAATAGTTTTATAATATAAATGGTTTCCTTTTAAAAAGCCATTATGCTTGCAAAAGTGCAAGAACAGGATAAAATCACTTGCTTTCCTACCCCCTCTAAGCAACTAATACATATTTAAGTGCCTATGATGTGGAAGGCACTAAATTTAGTAATAAATTATTGATGTAATATTAGTAACTTAAAGAACAAGTGACTATATTCCACAGTACTTTAAGTCTTTCAAAAAGAACTGTACCTGTATAAGCCAGTCAGTCACATTTTATCATTTACTTAGACTGAGATTCCAGTTCTTTTCTTTAAATGTTCTAAGCTCTATCTGCACTGGAAAATCAAATCAAATCAAAAGTCTTGATCATATTCAGGCAGCCTCCCTTCCTCATCATAACACGAACATGAAAGTGAGTTAAACATTCTCCTTCAAACTGAGAAACTGAATGAATTAGATCTTTGAGTGTGGGTCCCAATTAAGTTCAAGTATTCACCACTGGGAAACCCTGGTGGCATAGTAGTTAACAGCTGTGGCTGCTAACCAAAAGGATGGTGGTTTGAATCCACCAGGTACTTCATGGAAACTCTATGGGGCAGTTCTACCCTGCGCTGTAGGACTGATGAGAGTCGGAATCTACCTGACACCAATGAGCTTGGTTTTTTGTTTGTTTGTTCGTTTATTTACTACTGTTGAATTACTTCTTTCTTTCTTAGGTAAAAATAATCATTAAAGCCAAGTACTTAAGAAAAATAAATAAAGGCAATAATAGCTAAACATATGATTCTATATTTGGGTTGCAAGAACCAAAGCAAAAGCAAATGCGCACAAACACATACATACAAACACAAAAGAAAGCAAAAAAGAGTCACTAGGCATTTATATGCACATAAGACAATAATATTGATGATCAGAATACTTGTGATTAAATTACCTTAATTCTTTTTCCTGTCCTCTAGGAAAGACAGAAATTCACAGCATTAAAAATGCTGATTAATCAAACACGAGTATAAACTGAGTAAAACACAAATAATGATAGTTTTGTAGGTTTGGTCTCTTCAAAAGAGGCCTACCTTAGGAGCATGAGAAATCCTTATTGCATGAGACTTTCGTACTAATGATGTTGGGTTCTGAAATCGGGGGAGATTTTGCAAATAGAAATGCAGTCAATTCTCATTATTCACAACAGTTATATTCTGTGAAGTCACTGCAAACAGTGAATTAGCAAACACTGAATCACTGCTCCTAGAGGAATACAGGGTTAGTTTCCTGCAAGCCTCTGGTCACAACAGTGTCTCAGCTTATCAATACAGAACCTTGCTTTATGTGTGCTTCTGCTTAAAGACACTTAAATGCATATTGTCGATTCATTAACATTTAACTCAGCCAATAGCACTATATAACTCATGCCCAAACAAAGCTTATCTAACACAATTCCTTTCTCCTTAAGGCACATGACGGCCTTCTTGAGCTTAGAAACACTAGACAGCATTTCAGTTCTATCCTTAGGGGCCATTTTAAATAGCAGAATCAAGAAGAGAGAAACACAAAAATGCAAAAAAAAGAACATGGCAAAAGACTGTAAAAAAGGACACTTGTTTACTGTATGAGAGCTGAAACAAGAATGCAGAGCCCTCAGCTGGGAATATGCATGTTAGGCAGCCCAGTTTTTTTGCCACTCTGCACATGTCTGTGAATAACTGTGAAAGCGTGGCAATTATTGATTTTGAAGTTAAAAAAAAAAAGGAATAAAAAAACAGTAGCTGTTGTGGAGTCCACACCAACTGATAACAACCAACTGTAGACGTGTCAGAGTGCAGTAGTGCTCCACAGGGTTTGCAATGGCTGATTTTTTGGAAGTAGCCAGCCACGACTTTTTTCTGAGGCATCTCTGGGTGGAACTGAACCGCCAACCTTTTGATTAGCAGCCAAATACATTACCTGCATTCCCCAGGGACTCTGATTTTGGGATTACAAATACATTTTAACAAGTAAGTGAATTCAAGAATACAGAATCTGTGAAAAACGAGGATTGACTGCAATACATTTTTCATAGAAAAAATACAAGGGAGGTAGATAGGGACAGCAGTGTTAAAGCTTTTTTCTTAATGATTCCTCCTATTGGCTTAAATAGTAATATATCAGCATGCATTTTTAGAAGTCATTCACCTCTTAAGGAGATTTATAGGCTCTGTCTTAAGCCTTACTACAAAATAAAAAGGCAGTAATTTGGGACAAAATGTTAAAAATAGAAACAAGAAAGTGATATCTGAAAAAAATCTTAAAATGCAGGGAGTGTTTTCCATGAATAAGCAAATTAAATATTCCCAAAATGAGTAAAATATGTCAATCATTAATAGATGAGTGACCGCCCATCTGAAATGAAACACACATCAGTTCTAATAGACTAAGAAAAATAACATTTCAACAGTTTAGAAATCAAACCCTACACTGGTATTGACAGTCATGATAAGAAAACAAGTGAGTACAACAAAATGTGAGAGCTATTTTATATTTAAAAGCAGTACCCATTCTCTCAACAGAATTAATGACATAAAACCAAGTGCATTGGATAATCATAGTCATCTTTTCACAGAGAAAAATACCAATGCAGGTTAACAGGTTTCTGAAAAGACTCACCACTATATTTATAAATTTTAATTTAAGCCTTAAAATGCAGAATAAAAGCAGAAAAGAAACCTTGGAATAAAAACTAAATTTTAGTTTTTCTTTTCTAAAGTTAAAAAAAAATGACACTGAAACCCTGAATAACACTTATAATTAATAAACACAAGAACATGGCAAGAATTCATTCTATCAGCCATATAAATGCCAGGTTGTAACGAAGTTTGCTTATCAACACCCCACTTTTTAGTTGAGTTTTCCATTTTGAAGACGACTTTTGGCTTTCTCTTGTCTGATGAGAGAGATGACTTTGATGCACCCCCTTGTAATTTTGATCATCCACATGATATTCATTACATCTAAAACAACACAACTACCGACCCAGGAACACTGGATTAACAATCCAAGCCTGATGTAGGGTTCTGATCCATACACAGAATATATGAAGTAATACAAAGGAGGTATCACAGCAATCCGCACAATGAAAAACACCACTGTCATGAGTACTCCATTGATTACGTTAGCTTTGGAAAACTTTGGATACTTCAAAGCTTCAAAGAACCATCTGGAAAAAAAGTAAAGGAAACATCATATTTATTCTGCATCTCTGAGGATTAATCATTTCAATTTTAGCTTTTTAAAATTCAGTGAACACCCCCTATGATCAGAAACATGGCAAGGATATC
This sequence comes from Elephas maximus indicus, assembly GCF_024166365.1. Lineage (NCBI taxonomy): Eukaryota > Metazoa > Chordata > Mammalia > Proboscidea > Elephantidae > Elephas > Elephas maximus. Next base: position 145,872,964 of record NC_064821.1, read on the forward strand.
CTGTTTCACTAATTCTGTTCAATATTGTACTTGAAGTAGTAGCTAGTACAATAAGGCAAAAAAAAGAAATAAAAGGTACATAGATTGAGAAGAAAGAAATAAAACAATCTACATTTTCAGATGACATAATTGTCTATGTAGAAAACTGGAAGGAATCTACAAAACAATAATAAAAATATCCTGGAACTAAGGGCAAGTACAGCAAGGTCGCAGGATACAAGGTCAATATAGAAAAGTCGATTGCTTTCTTATATACAAAAAAAAAAAAAAAAAATACAAGCAGTGAGCAATTAGAAGTTGAAATTTAAAACAATATACAGGTATAAATTTAACAAATTATGTACAGGATTTACAATGCAGAAAACTAAATACTGATGAAAAATCAAAGTCTAAATATATGGACAGATACTTGTGTTCATGGATCGGAAATGTCCATATTGCTAAAATGTCAATCAATTCTCCTCAAGTAGATCTGTAGATTGCAATCCCAAACAAAATCCCAGAAATATTTAACGTATTAAAAAAAAAGATTCTAAAATTTATATGGAAAGGCAAAGGACCCAGAAGAGCCAAAACAATACTGTAAAAGAACAAAGCTCTACTCACTTATAAGGCCTACGATAAAGCTATTTTAATCAAGCCAGCGTGGTATTAGAGAAAGAACAGACAAATAGATCAGTGGAACTGAACAGAAAGTCTAGAAATATACCCATAGAAATATACTAAACTGGTTTTTGACAAAGTGCGAAGGCAATTCAATGGAAAAAGACCAACCTAATAGTCTTTAAATAAATGGTGCTGGAGAAATTGGATGCCCATATGCAAAATAAAAAAGAACAAAAATAAAAATTAACTAATGCAGTGACCTCACACCTTATGCAAAAAATTAACTCAAAATAGATCATAGACCTAAATGTAAAATGAAAAACTATAAAATCTGTAGGAGAAAACATGCATGATCTTGGGTTTGGGATGATACTTTAGAATCAACACAAAACCAACATCCATGGAAGAAAAATTTGATAAATTAAAATTTGTTCTATGAAAGACACTGTTAAGAGAATGAAAGACAACGATAAAAAAAAAAAAGACTGGGATAAAATATTTACAAAACACACACCCAATAAAGTGCTTGTATTCAAAATATATAAAGAACTCGCAAAACTCAAAATAAGAACACAAATAATCCAATTAAAACATGGGCAAAAGATCTGAACAAACACCTCATCAGTGATGATATATAGGTGGAAAACAAGGACATGAAAAGACACTCATGACTCTTCGAGACTATTGCCCTGAAGTACTGTTTAAACCCTGAACCAAAACTATCCCACGGTCACCTTTTAGCAAAATAACACACTAGCACACAAAATAAAGGATATTATCCTTGAGTATAGGGCTCTATTAAAAAAAAACAACTAATATATGAGACTAAAAGGTCAACAATTACTCTAAAGCAAAAATGAGAAGACAAGGGGGACAGGGAAGCTAGAGTACTGGAAACAGAATAACCAGAACGCAAGTAATGAGAATGTTGACACGTGAAAAGTGTAACTAATGTCACTGAGAAGCTTGTGTAGAAATTGTCAGATGGGAACCTAATTTGCTACATAAACTTTCACTGAAAACATAATATTTAAAAAAAAAAAAAGATGCTTAATATCATTTATCATTATAAGGAAATGCAAGTGAAAACAAGATAGCACTACACACCTATTTCAATGGCTAAAATCCAAAAAATTGACAACACAGTTATTATTAAGACAGGTAGAAAAGATTGCAAATTATATGTTTTTGTGAGCCTCTCCCCAGGCTGCTGAGAAAATTCTGTCTTGCTTATTTAACATCCTCTCCCTGGCCTTCTAAGGAAATTGAACTTTTCAGTTAAGTTTCTGGGAGTTAATTTTGCAGAAGTGTGGTACCCACTAAAAATAGTGCAAAAACTACAGAGAACCATTTGGTCTGATTCACATTTGGAAAAAGGAGGAGGGGAGGCTTCTTGTTGGTAGAGAAAGAAAAGTTGAGAAAAGGGGATGACAGGCAAAGAATCAATCCCTGCCTGGTGTTGGTTTGGTGAGTTTCAGGAGTTTGGAGTTGAAAGCCAGAAGTTTGAGAGATCTGGGGAAGCTGTGGGGTCCAGGAGATATTATGAGTAAGAGGAATGAAGGAGTTTTAAGAAGTATTGTTGTCCATAACAAACTGGATCTTTGCTGACACCCTTGGAGTAACTTCAGTGAGGATTTTGATGCTAGACTTCTTCTCCAGCTCTACCCAGGGACTGGGTCCTGAGCTGAGCCTAGTTATATCTTGGCTGGGCATGTAATTCTTTCAGCCATCTAAATATTTGTGTTTAATAATTGTTAACCTTGGAAAGTTCAGGACCTTAGTTTTAGGAAAGTGTCCCTCAACCCCAACATTATCTTGGTTCCGCTCCTACTTCTAAACTACTCCATCATTGTATCTATTCTTCCTTCTCCTAGTCCCCAATTCTAGACATTGAATTTTATCTTTTAAATACCATCTTTACTCATGGTTTCAAATATCACCTCTATTCTGATCATTCCAAAATTCCTCTCTCCAGCTCTTAGTACTATTTCTACTCAGATGCTCTGTCATTTTACCCAACTTCTCCAAACCAAACTCAAGAATTTCTCTTCTTGTCTTTCTAATTCTCCACGTCTTTGTGTATGTCTGTGTGCGTGTGTGTGCTCAATACAAGGTATGTATGTATGTATTGGTTTAGTTAGTTATTTTAGAAAGTTCTAAAGCTCAAAGAGGCCTTTAGGAGAACTTAGTCATCTGGTTCTTTAAACTGTTGCAAAGCAAAGATGTCACCTTTAAGACTAAGGTGCACCTGACCCAAGCCCTGGTATTTTCAATCACATCATATGTATGTGAAAGCTGGACAATGGATAAGGAAGACAGAAGAAGAATTGATGCCTTTGAATTGAGGTGTTGGTGAGAAATATTGAATATACCATGGACTACCAAAAGAACAAACAAATCTGTCCTGGAAGAAGTACAACCAGAATGCTCCTTAGAGGCAAGGATGGCGAGACTGCATCTCACATACTTTGGACATGTTGTCAGGAGGGATCAGTCCCTGGAGAAGGACATCATGCTTGGTAAAGTACAGGGTCAGCAGAAAAAGAGGAAGATCCTTAACGAAATGGATCGATGCAGCAGCAACACTGGGCTCAAGCATAGCAACGATTGTGAGCATGGCGCAGGAATAGCCAGTGTTTCGTTCTGTGGTACGCAGGGTCACTATGAGTCAGAACTGACTTGAAGGCACCTGTAATGGATTGAATTATGTCCCCCCAAAATATGTGTCAACTTGGTTAGTCCATGTGTGGTTGTTTTTCATTTTGTGATTTTCCAATGTGTTATAAATCATAATCTCTGCCTGTCATTAAAAAGGATTAGGGTGGGTTTTAACACTCTTGTTCAGGTTACTTACTCCTGATCCAATGTAAAGGGAGTTTCCCTGGGATGTGGTCTGCACCACCTTTTATCTTACAAGAGATAAAAGGAAAAGAAAGCAAGCAGAGAGTTGGGGACCTCATACCACCAAGAAAGCAGCACCAGGAGCAGAGTGTGTCCTTTAGACCTGGGGTCCCTGCACCTGAGAAGCTCCTCCACCAGGGGAAGATCAATGACGAGGAAATCTTCCTCCAGAGCCGACAGAGAGAGAAAGCCTTCCCCTGGAGCTAGTGCCCTGAATTCAGATTTCTAGCCTACTAGACTGTGAGAGAATAAACCTCTCTTTGTTAAAGCCATCCACTTGTGATATTTCTGTTATAGCAATACTAGATGACTAAGACAGCACCTAAAACAACAAAAACAAAGAATCAAACTCACATTTACATGTTTATAAAGCCTTCCCAGATGATTCTGATAAGCAGTTAGGTTTGTGAACCAGCACCTCTTCCACCTAATACTCTAATGCTCAAATCCCTCTTTCAACACCCCATTATTTGTTCCTGTAGCTTCTCTTCAAATGTCTTCAGTGAGTGAAATCACTATCTCTTGAAGCAGACCTGTCCCCATGTCTTTTTTTTTTTTAATAATTTTTATTGTACTTTAAGTGAAAGTTTACAAATCAAGTCAGTCTCTCACACAAAAACCCATGTACACCTTGCTACATACTCCCAATTACTCTCCCCCTAATGAGACAGCCCGCTCTCTCCCTCCACTCTTTTAGTGTCCTTTTCGCCAGATTCTAACCCCTCCACACTCTCATCTCCCATCCAGGGAGGAGATGCCAACATAGTCTCAATTGTCCACCTGATCCAAGAAGCTCACTCCTCACCAGTATCCCTCTCCAACCCATTGTCCAGTCCAATCCATGTCTGAAGAGTTGGCTTCGGGAATGGTTCCTGTCCTGGGGCAACAGAAGGTCTGGGGGCCATGATCACCAGGGTCCTTCCAGTCTCAGTCAGACTATTAAGTCTGGTCTTATGAGAATTTGGGGTCTGCATCTCACTGCTCTCCCGCTCCCTTGGAGGCTCTCTGTTGTGTCCCCTGTCAGGGCAGTCATCGGTTGTAGCCGGGCACCATCTAGTTCTTCTGGTCTCAGGATGATGTAGTAGCTGGTTCATGTGGCCCTTTCTGTCTCTTGGGCTCGTAATTACATTGTGTCCTTGGTGTTCTTCATTCTCCTTTGATCCAGGTAGGTTGAGACCAATTGATGCACCTTAGATGGCTGCTTGCTAGCGTTTAAGACCCCAGATGCCACTCTTCAAAGTGGGATGCAGAATGTTTCCTTAATGGATTTTATTATGCCAATTGACTTAGATGTCCCCTGAAACTATGGTCCCCAGACCCCGGCCCCTGCTACGCTGGCCTTCGAAGCATTCAGTTTATTCAGGAAACTTCTTTGCTTTTGGTTTAGTCCAATTGTGCTGAAATCCCCTGTACTGTGTGCTGTCTTTCCCTTCGCCTAAAGTAGTTCTTACCTACTATCTAATTAGTGAACACCCCTCTTCCACCCTCCCTCCCTCCCCCACTCATAACCACAAAAGAATGTTTTCTTCTCAGTTTAAACTATTTCTCAAGTTCTTATAATAGTGGTCTTATACAATATTTATCCTTTTGCAACTGAGTAATTTCACTCAGCATGATGCCTTCCAGATTCTTCTGAAATATTTCACAGATTCCTCATTGTTCTTTATCGATGTGTAGTATTCCATTGTGTGAATATACCATAATTTATTTATCCATTCATCTGTTGATGGGCGCCTTGGTTGCTTCCATGTTTTTGCTATTGTAAACAGTGCTGCAATAAACATGGGTGTGCATATATCTATTCGTGTAAAGGCTCTTATTTCTCTAGGATATATTCCAAGGAGTGGGATTGCTGGATCATATGGTAGTTCTCTTTCTAACTTTTTAAGGAAGTGCCAAATGGATTTCCAAAGTGGTTGTACTATTTGACATTCCCACCAGCAGTGTAGAAGTGTTCCAATCTCTCCACAGCCCCATGTCTTTTAATGGGCTCATCCTTATGGATTCAATGTAGACAGTATCTTAAACCTTTCCTTTTTCTCTATCTCTGATTTCTTATCCATTGCCAACTTAGTTTTTTCTTCCTTCAAAGTCTCTATTTTGTCATCTTCTCTCAATTTTCAAAGCCTAATCTAGATTCTTACTTGTTCTCATTTATTCATGCTGGTTGCTAACTGGCTAATCCAACCTTTTGCTTCCAGTCTTACCCCACTACAATCTATCCTACACATACCAGAAATTGGAATTACTCAATGTTATTTGCAGAATCTTTCCCACTATAATATACACAATTTATTGGGTCAAGTTCAAACAGTTCTCCCTGGCACTGAACATTCTCTACATTTACCCACCCTCTCCCTAAGACATACTCTTCGATACTGCAAGGCTACTCACTTTTTCCTACTGACAGCATATTATTCCACTTTTCAAAAACCTGTGTTCATTCTTTTCTCCTTATATGTAAGGTCCCCCTCCCCATCCACTTCTTTGAAAACCCTTAAAGATTTTAAGAATATGTCCTGCCTCCTCTGTGAAGCCTTACATAAGAAATACCAATCAATAATAATCTCTCCTCTTCCCAAGAGCTCACAGCAATTAGTTTACGCCAGCAGGTTTCAAACTGTGATCCATAGTCCCATGAGATCTTTCCAGGGGGTCCACAAGGTCAAAACAATTTTCATAATAATACAAATATGTTATTTGCCTTTGTCAGTGTGCTGACATTTGCGCTGATGGTGTGAAAGCAACGGTGGGTAAAACTGCTGGTGTCTTACGCAAAACAAGGCAATGGCACCAACAGCACCCAGTCATTGGACTCTTTTACTTCCCCACGCTTGCAGTTAAAAATAACAAAAAGGAAGAAAAAAGAATGTTCTTGATGAAGCAGTAAGAATTAATTTTACTAACCCATGACCTTTAGTACACATCTTTTTAATATGCTACCTGATGAAATGGGAATTACACAAAGAGATTATGCTGCAGAGTACAGTGGCTACGCTGAGGACAAACCCTTGTACAACTGTTTGAGTTGTGAGCTAAACTGTCTGATTTTCCATGGAATACCATCTTTACTTGAAAGAACATCTGACAGACAAACTTTGGATACTTAGACTTGGGTATGTAACAGACATTTTTTCAGAAAGAGAGTGGGGCTTGTCACTGCAAGGAAAACACCTGACAGTACTTGTTGCCAATAAGAAAATTTGAACTTTCATGTGAAAACTAGCATTTTGGAAAATCTGGCTTTGGAAAGCCATTGTGGACTTCACAACTTGCCAATACTTACATTTCAATTGAGATCAGCGATGATACAAACTAATGTGTTTTTTTAATTATATAATAAATGTATCAACATTTAGAAGATCTACTCAGTGAACCAGTATTTTCCAAATGACCAAAACATGATGATACAAAAATCATGCATGATTATAATATCCATTCCAAGTGTAAGGGATTTTAATATAGCAAAGTACAAAATGGTTTCAGATTCTATGTTATAACTAGACAGTTGCCATGGAGTTGATTCCAATTCATGGTCACCCCATGTGTTGCAGAGGAGACTACACTCCATAGGGTTTTCATGGCTGTGGCCTTTCAAAGGTAGATTGCGAAGCCTTTCTTCCACAGCACTTCTCTGTGGGTTCAAATTGCCAACCTTTCTGTTAGTAGCCAAATGCTCAACTGTTTGTGCCACTCAGGGGTGCCTATGTTGTAACCAACTTAGAAGAAATAATCTCTTGGTAAGTTTTGGCATGGTATCAAAAAAGAAAATTCATATTTATTTGGAAAGGCTGCTAAAATACTCCTACATTATCACCACAGATTGAAAACGGAAGCAAACTTAAAAAAAAAAAAGCCAACTTGAGAATTAGCTAAATTCTATTAAGCCAGATATTAAAGAGATTTCAAAAAATGTAAATGATGCTATTCCTACTAAAATTTTTTTTTGTAATGTAGCTATTTTTCACACACAGAAAATGTTAGATACAATACTGTTACTATTAGATTAATTAATAAACAAACATTTTCAAATGTCTCAGTTTTCATTTCCAGTATTATAAATATAAATAGAATCCACAGAAACATACAGTTCATTGGTATCCGCAATAATCTGAAACCAAAAAGTCAAGAACCACTGTTACATACTATTAATAACACCTTTTTTTTGCCCTTTTTCACGTCTTGTTTTATTAGATCATTGTTTTATATAGACTTTTAAATATGTGTGACAGTATGCCTGAAGGTCCCTGAAGGCAGGGACTGGGACCTGTAAGCACTGAGGATAATAATAAGAACTGAATAAACATATTAAGAAACATAGGTGCCATGTCTGTATAAGGTAATCAATTTTAATAGCAATTCAAAAATATGCCCTCACAAGTTTGGGGCACCTGGTTTAGAAAGAGATTATCACCATTAAATTATATTTTACAAAAGAAACTTGATGTAAAGGTAAAAATCATCAGCAGAAATTTAACTAAAGCCCACGTATCTAACTTTATTCCAGTCTTTTTAATTTATATCCTCCCCATGCATCCCTGTGCCTTCCTAAATTATTCAAAGCTCTAAAATGAAGAGAATATGAAAATACCACAATTAAACTACGGGAAACTTTAACAGGACTTGAGCAGCTGTGCTCAATTTTGTTATACTGTCTGCTGCTCACACTATGCCATTTCTCCTACTCACATTCCAACCCCACTCGCTTCTCATTTTCTTACTTTACAAAGACCCAGAGCTTTTAGATAAAAGCACAGTATACCTTTTTACTATAAAATTAAAGAAGAAATGAATCTATCTCTAATTTTACAATTTTTTAAGAAGACTTTCAAACAAAAATAACTTGAGGTTCCTGCGTCAGTTACCTTTCTCCTGCTTCAAAATCTCATAATCAGAGTCATACTCAAGAAATTGACTTCAAAAAAGTTTAACTGACCATCAATTAAACTAAACTGTACACAAATTAAATGCAATTAAATGGCTACTTTGTGCCAGACAGGAGCCCTTACAGCTCAGTGCTACTAACCAAAAAAAGATCAATGGTTTGAACCCACCCAGCAGCTACATGGGAGAAAGATTTGTAATGGCACTAGGTATGCGCCAGACACCGTGTAGACCCTAGACTATGAAAAGTTTAACAAGATATGTCCCCTGACATAATGTAGAGATAAACAGGAAAGAGGGAAAAAACACAGAATGTTACAATAAAATATACTGAGCACAACGTTATAAATATACACTATCTTGGAAGCACAAGTGAGGGATACCCAACCTAGCCTGGAAAGTGATGGGGTTTAGTATGGGAATGATCCCTGGGCTGAGCCCTGAAGGATTAGTAATGAGGCAGGAGGCTGTGGCGGAAGAAGGGCAAGTTGGTGCCAGAGAAGATTTTGAGGAAGAAACCGGCAGAGATAGGACAGCTTTACTTGGCGATCTTTCTGGGTCACATTAAAGAGATCAGCTTTCATCCTACAGGAAACCCTGGTAGTTAAGATCTCAGCTGTTAACTAAAAGGTCAGCAGTTCAAATCCACCAGGTACTCCTTGGAAACCATATGGGACGGTTTTACTCTGTCCTGTAGGGTTGCTATGAGTTGGAATTAACTCGACGGCAACAGGTTTGGTTGTTGTGTTTTTGTTTGTTTGTTTTTCATCCTGTAAGCAGTAGCAGCCACTGAGAGATATTTTACTCAGGGGAGCTGCATGTTCACTTTTGTACTTTAGTAGATCACTGTGGAATAGGGTGTGCCAAGCCCTGGTCTACAGCAACACTGCCCAATAGAACTTTCTGCTATAATGAAAATGTTCTATATACATGGTGTCCAATTCTGTGCCACATGGGCCTGTGGGGCACCTGAAATGTTACGTGAGACTGAGGAACTGAATTTTTAATTTTACTTCATTTCAATATAAATAGCCACATGTGGCTTGCAGCTACTCTGTTGGACCGTGCAGGATTAGAGGCTGGTGCTGTAGACCAGGCAAGAGATGATGAACTAGGCACTGACAGAGATGGAGGAGAGGTGGCAAAGGCAAGAAACATTTAGGAGGTGATACGGTAAGGCCTGGTGATGGGCCAAATGCAGGGGAGGCAGAAACAGTCAAAGATGATTCCCAGGTGTCCTGAGGGGAACCAAGTGGACAGCTGGGCCACATACAGACAGAGAGAACGAGGAGAGGATTCAGAGGGAAGCATGCTGCATTCTGTTTTGGAAACCCAAAACCCAAACCCATTGCCATCAAGTCAATTCCAAGTCACAGAGACCCTATAGGACAGAGTAGAACATCACCATTGGGTTTTCAAAGGGAGCACACTGCCACATCTTTTTCCCACAGAGTGGTGGTGCATTCCAACAGCCAACTTCTCCATTAACAGCCAAGCACTTAACCACTGGGCAACCAGTGTGCTTCACATTCTATTTTAGACATGTTGAATTTGATGTGCCACCTGGGAGGAGAAAACACAACTACAATACTACCAAAAAAAAAAAAAAAACCAAACCCGTTGCCATCGAGTTGATTCTGACTCATAGTGACCCTACAGGACAGAATAGAACTGCCCCATAGAGTTTCCAAGGAGCGCCTAGTGGATTTCAACTGCCGACCCTTTGGTTAGCAGCCATAGTACTCAACTGCTATGCCAGCAGGGTTTCCTATAATACTAAAAGGTAAGTAATATTAATATAGAAGCCCTGGTAGTACAGTAAATTATGCCCTTGGCTAACCAAAAGGTAGGTGGCTCAAACCTACCAGCAGCTCTGCAGAAAAATGATGTAGCAGTCTGCTTCCATAAAGATTACAGCCTTGGAAACTTTGGGGCAGTTCTACTCTGTCCTACAGGGTCGCTATGAGTCAGAATCGACTCCACAGCAAACAACAACATTATTACGCTTTTTTTTTTTTAAAGAGAGAAAGCAACTGTGGTACAGAAATGTTAAGTAACACGCCCAAGGCCGTTGGAAATGGCAGTTAAATTCCAACTCGAGTTTATCTGATTGCAAAACTCATGCAGTTTATTTGATTCCAAAACTCAAGTCCATTCCACCAACAACAGCAAAAAGGTAATAGCTTGAAACCTTGGAAGCGGAAGAGCTCACCCCAGGAGAAAGTCAGCGGCCCAGAAGAGAGCCTGGGGAGTACAATCATTTAACAAACTGCCTCCTGAGAGGGGCGGTCAGGGAAATGGAAGAAGGAGGCTAGGGCAATGCCATGAAAGCAAGGGAAGGGCAGCATTAGAAGAAGGGTGTGACCAACAGCAAGTCCTAAGACAGGCACCAATAAGAGCTCACTGGATTTTGCCACTGGAAGTCGCTGGTGCCTTTGGTGAACAGTTTCAACAAAATGGCAGAGGCAGAAGCCTAATTATAGTGGGTTGATAAGCAAAGAGGGTAGGATAAAGTAGAGAGCAAATATAAACTGTGCACTTTCAGTGTTTACTAGGTTTTAGCATACTAAATATTATGTTAGGTTTAGCACTTATTTAATATATACTTAATGACACTTTGCTAGGTGCTTTACATATATAATCTCATTTTATCTTCACAACAACCTGTGAGGCCTGTAGGTATCATCTTCTCCATTTTATAGATATGAAAACTGAGACTCAGACAATCTTCCATCACACACAATGGTTAAGTGGGAGAGTCTGGATTTGAATCCAAGTCTTTTGACTTCAAAGAAGATGCTCTTTCCTCTTATATGCTTACAATTTCACGTTATCACAGTTTTTGAGGATTGCATAAGAGTTATTTAAAAATGTTTTTTTAAACTGGGCTGAAGCCCTAGGAACTGATTTTATTATTATTTTTTTTTCTTGAAGAAATAAGATTACAACATACGAAACAACAGCAAATAAAATAAGACAGTATATAAGTACTTGGGAAAGGTCTGCAATCCATTCTCTCCTGTTTGGGGTGGAAGGATGACCCCTAAGCAAGAAAAAAGATGGGTGATTCAGGCTAATCTCCTGGTAAGCATACTAATAACAGACCTCTTGACAGACTAACAGTATTTGTAGCAGGAGAGTCTTCATCCATGGAATGCTTCTACCAGAATATACCTAGCCTAGGACTGCTTATGTTAAACAAACCTGGAACATATGGATTTAAGCTATGTAACTATCTGAGCATGAAATAAAGATGCTCTATAACTAAGAGCACTCCTTCTTTGTCAGAGATGCGAACTGCACACATCGCTTAGACACCACATAGGTAATCGTGCTCCAGGATGTGCCCAGTGCAAAAAGGACCTAGGGAGCCATACTGATGGTCCTGAGCCTCTCTCTGCTTTGCCTTTGCCTCATGGTTACCTGGGTCCTTTAAATCATTTGTAAAGCTTGATACAAGGTAGGCTGTCTTAACTCACCTGAGTCTAACGACATTCCCAATCCGCTGTCATCCCTGTACTAAATCATGAAAGGCTTCATATGTCAACCCTCCCCACTGTTATGAACTGAAGTTAGTCCCCCTACATACATGTTGGAATCCTAACCCCCGTACCTGTGGTTGTAATCCCATCTAGGAATAAAGTTTTTTGTTATGTTAATAGGGTCATACCAGTATAGGGTGTGCCCTAAACCTAATCACCTCTGAGTTATAAGAAGAGCAGATCAGACACAGAAGACAGATGCCATGCAAGGACCGCCAAGAACCACAGAACACCCAGGGCTACCAAGAAGGAAGGAATTGACACAGTCAAGACCCTGGTTTGGACTTTTAGCCTCCAGAACTGTGAGAAAATAGATTTCTGTTGTTTAAAGCCATCCACTTTAAATATGGTATTTCTGTTATAGCAGCTCGAGCTAACACACCTTGGTTTTGGATTTTGAACTAATATTGAAGAACGAGTAAATTTTTCAAAGATAGAGGGAAAATGGAGGCCATGAATAAAAGGAAGAAAGGCCAGAACAACCCACAGGTGCATGGGACAGTGAGAGTACAAACCTAATTGTAACAAGCAGTAAATAAAGCTGCAGACACAGGGTGGGACCACATCACAGGGAACTGCGAAAGTCAGAGAAAAGAGTCTAGGCTGAATGTAGGATTTTTTTTTTTTTTAAAAAAAACTAAGGTCCTGACAGTGGAAGATGAGAAATACTACTCTGACTGCACTGTGAGGAAAGCATTCCGGATAAGGTTAGTCTGGAATTAGGGATGTTAGTTAAGGGATTGCAGTAATCACACCATGGAGACTCTGAAGGCCCTAAACTAGGGCCCTGTCAACAGATAAGGAAAGGAAAATTTAAACATCTCACAGGGGGGAAAAAAAAAAATCAGCAGACCTGACCAGATCAGGGCAATAAAAGAGCAATAAAAGTTAACAATAAATCCATCGTCAAAAGTGAACACCTCTTCTCTAGGAGGCACAGCTTGATTTCCTCCCATGAAAGCACGCTAGACTTCATAAATTCCTTTCAAATAGAGTATGGAAAGGGGGAAGGTTTGCAGTGGAGAAACTGGCAAACATTACCATAACCAAGTGATAAAGTTTAACATCACCAGTGATGTCACATGGATATTCGTGTTATCCCTGATAGGATATGACAAGAACACTAATTCACCTCTCTGGCATTGTTTCTAAAAAACCTATGACCTCCATCTAATCATGAAAAAAACATCAACAAATCTAGATTAGGGGACATTCTACAGGGCACCTAGCCAGTATTGACGAGGCCAAAGAAAGAGTAAGAAACTGTCACAGCCCAGAGGAGACTGGGCAGATGGCACAACTAAATGTAATATGACACCCTGGATCAGATCCTGAAAAAGAAAGAGGACACTAGTGGAAAAACTGATGCAATCCAGTAAAGTCTGGAGTTTTGTTAACAGTAACTGATCAATGCTAGTTTCTTAGTACTGACAACCATACCATGGCAGTGTAAGATGTTAAAAATAGGAGAAACTCAGGGAAAAGACTAGAAGGCAGGAGGGGACAGGAAAGCTGGTAACAGGGAACCCAAGGTTGAGAAGTGAGAGTGATGACATGTCATGGGCTTAACCAATGTCATAAAACAATATGTGGATTAACTGTTTAACGAGAAGCTAGTTTGTTCTGTAAATTTTTTAGTTTGTTCTGTAAACCTTCATCTAAAGCACAATTAAAAAAAAAAAGATACATAGAAATAGGGGAAACTAGCTGAGGGGTGTATGGGAACTCCCTGTGCTAACTTCACAACTTTTCTGTGTATCTAAAACAAAAAGTTTATTTTTAAAAAGTGAGGGACTAAGAGAATTTTCATCAGAAATTTAGGAAAGGAAGAAGTTGAATTCAGGAATATGAATGACCCCAAGATAAACGGGAGTAGATTATATTCTTTTCCATGAAGAACCCCACTGAATCCTAAGATTCAGGGAGCACAGTTCATCCTGCAGCATGCATCACAGGGGTATAAGAATGCTGTCTTAGTTATCTACTGCTGCTATAACAGAAATACCACACGTGGATGGCTTTAACAAACAGAAATTTATTCTCTCACGGTTTAGGAAGCTAGAATCCAAATTCAGGGCACCAGCTCCATGGAAAGTCTTTCCGTCAGCTCTGGAGGAAGGTCCTTGTCATCAATCTTCCCCTGGTCTAGGAGCTTTTCAGCACAGGGACCCCAGGTCCAAAGGACACTCTCCACTCCTGCACTTCTTGTTTGGTGGTAATGAGGTCCCTTTCCTCTCTGCTTGCTTATCTCTTTTGTATTGCAAAGAGATGACTCAAGATACAATCTAATCCTGTCGAGTGTGTCCTGCCTGATTAGCATAACTACCTCTAATTCTGTCTCATTACCATTACGGAGGTTAAGATGTACAACACATAGGACAATTATATCAGATCACAAAACAGAAGACAACCACACAATACTGGGAATTATGGCTTAGCCAAGCTGGTACACATTTTGGGGGGACATGATTCAATCCCTAACAAATATCCTGGATGAGGGTATAATAAAGCATTGTCATGCTGCAAAGACAGCTGGTTAAAAGTCTAACACCACCATTTACTAGCTAGGGAGTCTGAAAAATTAGCTTTTCCAAGCCTCAACTTCCTCATTTGTACAATGGTGGTAATAATTCACATCATATATGTTCATTTTTAATACAGTAGCTTTAGGATCATGGAAAAATCTTTCCCCAAACTAAAAATAAACAACACAACTTTAAAATAATTATTGATATCAGTAACCTACCGCTGATTCACAAATGGGCTGGAAAGCTCTGCCACCAGGCGAAAACTTGCAATGTATGCCAGTACTCCTTCTTTCTGGAAAATAAACATAGAACACAAATCAGTGATAACATTCTTATCCAAAACTCCAAATATTGAAGAAACACCTGATAGCTTCTCAGCATAAAATAACACTCTTATTATCAAAACAAACTGAGGAGTTTTCTACCTTCTATAGCCAGAGTTTACATATTCTTTTCAAGAATTTAGAAATATACTTGGTATTCTACAGCATTTTTAAAAGATGGCATACTGTACACAATATTCACTTAAACAAACAGGTTGAAACAGCTGTCTCAAGTTCAACTAATGAATGCTGCAAATAACCATTAGTAGTATTAAAAAAGAAAAACAAAAAAACACCCCAAACCAAACCCAATGCCATGGAATTGATTCCAACTCATAGCAACCCTATAACACAGAGTAGAACTGCCCCTTTGGGTTTCTAGGGAGTGCCTGGCAGATTGAACTACTGACCTTCTGGTTAGCAGCCAAGCCCTTAGCCACTGCACCACCAGGGCTCCATTGGTAATATTAGTAATAATTATTCATGTACACAAATATGAAGATCTAAGGATGTTCACTCAGAGTTATACATAACAATGAAACTTAGAACAAACACATAACAACAGAGAATTGACTAAATATATTACATATCCTTATGCCACCAGGAAAACTCTGGTGGTGTAGTGGTTAAGTGCTATGGGCTGCTAATCAAAAGGTTGGCAGTTCAAATTCGCCAGGCGCTCCTTGGACACTCTACAGGGAGTTCTCTGTCCTATAGGGTCATTATGAGTCGGAACTGACTAGACGGCAGTGGGTTTTTTATGCCACCAAGAGGTATAATGATGGAACCAGATAGTGTGAGAATAAAAACAATTGGAGAGCTTGCAAAAATGACTCAGAGTTTACAGCCTTCACACCCTTTCTTATGAAATTATTTCAGGATAGGCTTCAGAAGAACGAGTGAGCAAGCCAAGGAAGTTAAAGACACAGGATCAAGGAAACAAAGACTCCAACCCAGGAGAAGCACTGAAAGGAAGCCCCAGGCCGTTGGGCGGCAGGCCTACAGAGCAGCCTGTTTAGACTGGAATAAGAGGATGGAAAGCTCAGGCAGCAGGCATCTGAGAAAAGGTATTTCAGAGCTTTGATACTATCCTTGAGAAACAGAGCAACTCAAATAGGTGATAAAGACAGATAATGCAGGAAAAAGGAAAGAAGGCAATTAGAAACTATAGGAATTAAATAGGAAATACAATCTTGGTTGTGAAACAAACTATTTTAATGTAATCATAATAAACACTTTATTGACTTTCTGTATTTAGGATCAACTGGGAATAAAGGGAAACAATATGATTATTGAATAAAATGTAAATATTTAAAAATACGGGCAACATAAAAATACAAGTATAAATGACAGAAACTGAGAAGCAAAGTGGGAAAGTGGTAAAAGGGAGGTAGAAGCACTAATATCTCTACCTCAAAAAGCTGCAAGAAGTCCTAGAGAACCAGAAATAAAGGTATTTAAAGTTTAAAAAGTAGCAAAAAAAAAAAAAAAAAGTAGCAAAGAAGAACTAAAAACACTATAACTACACTGGGAGGAAGAAGGGAAGAGAAATAGAGCTGTGAGAGTTAAATCTTTATTCATCATTCCAAGAAGATAATAGATGCTATCTAAAACTGACAATTCAAAATGTGTAGATTGGAAAGATGGGCAACATTAACTCCTTCCCTTCCTGCATGTACGTAAAGGTCCTCTTATCAAAAGCTGGAGTCTTATTCCCCTCCCCATAAATCCTGGCTGATCTAAGTGGCTCCCTTGACCAATAGACGGCAGTGGAAATGACGTTCTGGGTCTTCTAAGCCTAGGTCATAAGAAGCTTTGAAGCTTCTTAAGGAATGGTCTTTTGGAATACTCACTCTTGGGATACTCCTCCTCAGAACAAAGTTGTCAGGCTATGAGAAGCCCAAGCTACATATAGGGTCACATATAGGCATGGGTGGCTCAGTAGTAGAATTCTCACCTCCCATGCAAAGAAACCCCATTTCGATGGCCAGCAATGCACCTCATGCACAGCGACCACCCATATGTCAGTGGTGGTTTGCATGTTGCTATGATGCTTATAAGGAGCCCTGGTGGTGCCGTGGCTAAGCCCTTGGCCTTTAACCAAAAATCAGGCAGTTCAAACCCACTAGCCACTCTGGGGGAGAAAGATGTGGCAGTTTCCTTCTGCAAAGATTTACAGCTATGAGGTGGAATCGACTCCATGGCCATGGGTTTTTAGATGATGCTTATATAGGGCCACTATGAGTCGGAATCAACTTGATGGCAGTGGATTTGGTTTTTGGTATGTTGTTGAATAGGTTTTGGTGAACATTCTAGACTAAGAAGGCCTAGTGATCTACTTCTGAAAACCAGCCAATGAAAACTCTATGGATTTCAACAGTTCAACCCATAACCAATTATGGGGATGGTGAAGGACCGGGCAGCTTTGCATTCCGTTGTGCATGCGGTCATCATGAGTCAGAGGCCAACTTGGGGGGACAGCTAACAACAAAAGCACTCTATAGACACCAACTGAGCTCCCAGAAAAGAGTCAGCATCAGCTGCCAGCCATGTGCGTGAGCCCCTCTTGGAGGTCCACCCCAACTGAGCATTCAGATGACTTCAGCCTCAGCTGCCATTTAACAGCACCCACATGAGAGACCTCAACCACTCAGCTTGTCTTTCCTTCCTTCCCTTCCTTCCCTTCCTTCCCTCTGTCCCTCTCTCCTTCCTTCCTTCAGTTCCTTCTTCCTTCTCTCACTCCCTTCTTCCCTCGCCTCCCTCCCTCCCTTCTTTCTCCCTGCCACCTTCCTTCCTTCCCTTCCTTTCTTACCTTACTCCTTCCCTCCCTCCTTTCTTCCCTTCCTCCTTACCTTCCCTCTCTCCCTCCTTCTTTCCCTCCCTCCCTCCTTCTTTCCTTTCTTTCTTCTTTCTTTCATTCTTATCATTAAGAACTCATGAATCAATGGGTTTCAATCAAGTGCAGTCATTATTCTTATTGGCAATCAAAATGTCACATCTTTATCCAATGGGAGAACCATTATGTTGGTCCCTGTCCTTTTGACAAACCCATTAGTCTTTGATAGGTTGCTTTCTAACACAAGGTTAGCAGGGTCATTCTGTTGTACGTTGTTGTTGTTGTTAGGTGCTAACGAGTTGGTTCTCACTCATAGCGACCCTATGCACAACAGAACGAAACACTGTCCCGTCCTGAGCCATCCTTACAATCGTTGTTATGCTTGAGCTCATTGTTGCAGCCACTGTGTCAATCCACCTTGTTGAGGGTCTTCCTCTTTTCCTCTGACCCTGTAGTCTACCAAGCATGATGTCCTTCTACAGGGACTGATCCCTCCTGATAACATGTCCAAACTATGTAAGACACAGTCTTGCCATCTTGCTTCAAATGAGCATTCTGGCTGTACTTCCTCTAAGACAAATTTGTTCATTCTTTTGGCAGTCCATGGTATACTCAATATTCTTCTCCAACACCACAATTCAAAGGCGTCAATTCTTCGGTCTTCCTTATTCACTGTCCAGCTTTCACATGCATATGATGTGATTGAAAATACCATGGCTTGGGTCAGGCACACCTTAGTCTTCAAGGTGATGTCTTTGCTCTTCAACACTTTAAAGAGGTCCTTTGCAGCAGATTTACACAATGCAATGCATTTTTTGATTTCTTGACTGCTGCTTCCATGGCTATTGATTGTGGATCCAAGTAAAATGAAATCCTTGACAACTTCAATCTTTTCTCTGCTTATCATGATGTTGCTCACTGGTCCAGTTGTATTTTTGTTTTATGTTGAGGTGCAATCCATACTGAAGGCTGTGGTCTTTGATCTTCATTAGTAAGTGCTTCAAGTCCTCTTCACTTTCAGCAAGCAAGGCTGTGTCATCTACATAATGCAGGTTGTTAATGAGCCTTCCTCCAATCCTGATGCCCCATTCTCCTTCATACAGTCCAGCTTCTCGTATTATTTGCTCAGCATACAGATTGAATAGGTATGGTGAAAGAATACAATCCTGATCACACCTTTCCTGACTTTAAACCAATCAGTATCCCCTTGTTCTGTCCAAACAACTGCCTCTTGATCTATGTAAAGGTTCCTCATGAGCACAATTAAGTATTCTGGAATTCCCATTCTATTGGGAAAATATTAAACGATGCAGGAAGCATCAAAAGAAGATGGAAGGAATACGTAGAGTCATTATACCAAAAAGAATTAGTTGACGTTCAACCATTTCAAGAGGTGGCATGTGATCAGGAACCAATGGTAATGAAGGAAGAAGTCCAAGCTGCTCTGAAAGCACTGGTGAAAAACAAGGCTCCAAACTGATCCGCACAGTTGAATGCCTTTGCGTAGTCAATAAAACACAGGTAAACATCCTTCTGGTATTCTCTGCTTTCAGCCAGGATCTATCTCACATCAGCAATGATACCCCTGGTTCCATGTCCTCTTCTGAAACCTGCCTGAATTTCTGGCATTTCCCTGTCGATACACTGCTGCAGCCATTTTTGAATGACCTTCAGCAAAATTTTGCTTGCGTGTGATATTAATGATATTGTTCTATAATTTCCACAGTCGGTTGGATCACCTTTCTTGGAATAGGCATAAATATGGATCTCTTCCAGTCAGTTGGCCAGGAAACTGTCTTCCATATTTCTTGGTATAGACAAGTGAGCACTTCCAGCACTGCATCTGTTTGTTGAAACATCTAAATTGATATTCCATCAATTCCTGGAGCCTTCAGAGCAGCTTGGACTTCTTCCTTCAGTACCATCGGTTCCTGATCACATGCCACCTCTTGAAATGGTTGAACATCAACTAATTCTTTTTGGTGTAATGACTCTGTGTATTCCTTATGCTTCCTGCATTGTTTAATATTTTCCCCATAGAATCCTTCACTATTGCAACTCGAGGCTTGAATTTTTCTTCAGTTCTTTCAACTTGAGAAACGCTGAGTGCGTTCCTCCCTTTTGGTTTTTCATCTCCAGCCTTTGCACATGTCATTATAATATGCTGTCTTCTCGAGCTGCCCTTTGAAATCTTCTGTTCAGTTCTTTTACTTCATCAATTCTTCCTTTTGCTTTAGCTGCTCAACATTCGAGAGCAAGTTTCAGAGTCTCCTCTGACATCCATCTTGATCTTTTCTTTCTTTCCTGTCTTTTCAATGACCTCTTGCTTTCTTCATGTATGATGTCCTTGATGTCATTCCACAACTTGTCTGATGTTCGGTCAGTAGTGTCAATGCAACAAATCTATTCTTCAGATGGTCTCTAAATTCAGGTGGGATATACTCAAGGTCATATTTTGGCTCTCGTGGACTTGCTCTGATTTTCTTCAGTTTCACCTTGAACTTGCATAGGAGCAATTGATGGTCTGTTCCACAGTCAGCCCCTGGCCTTCTTCTGACTGATGATATTGAGCTTTTCCATCATCTCTTTCCACAGATATAGTCAATTTGATTTCTGTGTGTTCCATCTGGCCAGGTCCATGTGTATAGTCGCCCTTTATGTCGATGAAAGAAGATATTTGCAATGAAGAAATTGTTGGTCTTGCAAACTTCTATCATTCAATTTCCAGCATTGTTTTTATATTTTCCAACTACTGATCCTTCTTCTTTGTTCCCAACTTTCACATTCCAATCGCCAGTAATTATCAATGCATCTTGATTGCATGTTCGATCAATTTTAGACTGCAGCAGCTGATAAAAATCTTCTATTTCTTCATCTTTGGCCCTACTGGTTGGTGCGTATATTTGAATAATAGTCGTATTAACTAGTCTTCCTTGTAGGTGTATGGATATTATCCTACCACTTACAGCATTGTACTTCAGGATAGATCTTGAAATGTTCTTTTTGAAGATGAATGCGACACAATTCCTCTTCAAGTTGTCATTCCCAGCATAGTAGACTATAGGATTGTCCTATTCAAAATGGTCAATACCAGTCCATTTCAGCTCACTAATACCTAGGATATCGATGTTTATGGGTTCCATTTTATTTTTGATGATTTCCAATTTTCCTAGATTCATACTTCGTACATTCCAGGTTCCGATTATCTATGGATGTTTGTAGCTGCTCCTTCTAATTTTGAGTCATGCCACATCAGCAAATGAAGGTCCCAAAGGTTTTACTCCAACCACGTCATTCAGGTCGACTCTACTTTGAGGAGGCAGCTCTTCCCCAGTCATCTTTTGAGTGCCTTCCAACCTGGGGGGCTCATCTTCCAGGACTATATCAGACAATGTTCTGCTGCTATTCATAAGGTTTTCACTGGCTAATGCTTTTCAGAAGTAGACTGCCAGATTCTTCTTCCTAGTCTGTCTTAGTCTGGAAGCTCAGCTGAAACCTGTCCTCCATGGGTGACCCTGCTAGTATGTGAAGACTGGTGGCATAGCTACCAGCTTCACAGCAACACACAAACCCCCACAGTATGACAAACTGACAGACATGTGAGGGTTTTGTTGTATGCAATACTTTAATATGTGAAACTTAACATTTATCTTTATCCTGTTTTTGTAATACATATTATACACTCACATGCAGAATATTATTTGACTCACACACACAAACATATATAGAAAAAAAAAGGAAACAAGATATACACTTAAATGTAAATGGTAACTAAGTAAAGAATACAAAAAAAACACCTCTGGGTTGGTTATATTTTCTTTTTGTTTGTCAATATTTTCTAATTCTCAAATGAAAATGGATTATCTAGTTAATTTTAAAAATATCCTCTATTTCTTATTTCCATAGCGTTTTAATTTACAATATTGTTGTAAAGGGTCGTAATCTTCCATTTTAATAAACAATCACTGTTGTCCAAATATATACTTTTGTGGTTCTCTACCTTTCTGGAGTTCTCCTTTGCCTCTTTCAGATCATCCTTCTTCTGGTCTTTGACCCTGGCTATACCACCCCTCCTCTAGACAAACCTTTATTTCCGATGGCATGTGGGTCACTTTGCCTTGGTGTACTCATGTATCACCACAGACCTCATCACATCTAAAAGTTTTCTTCATCTCAAACTGGTTCTCCCATTTCCTTCCATAGTATCACATTCCTCTAGTGCTCTGGGTCATTCTGGCTTCTTCTTTCTCTTTGTTCCCTGAAGTCCAATTAACTACCATGCTCCACTGACTGCAAAATGGCTTTTAGATTTCTTTCTTCCTCATTAATATAATCACTACCATCACCACCAAAATTGAATTCTTCATCATCTCTCACCTGCATAACATCATCAGATTTACCTTTCTAAAATGCCAATTGTATCAGGTTGTTTTCTGGCTAAAGGTCCTACAACTACTCAGTAAAACAAAAAATCCAAGGCTGATGAGTCAGAGCTTTTATTCCATAAGGCAGTATCATGGATTGAATTGTGTCCCCCCAAATTATCTGTCGACTTGGCTGGGCCATGATTCCCAGTATTGTGTGATTGTCCACCATTTTGTCATCTGATGTGTTTTTCCTACGTGTTGTAAATCCTATCTCTGTGATGTGGATGAGATGGGATTAGCAACAGTTATGTTAATGAGGCAGAAGTCAATCTACAAAATTGGATTGTGTCTTGAGCCAATCTCTTCTCAGACATAAAAGAGAGAAGTGAGCAGAGAGACATGGGGACCTCATACTACCAAGAAACAAGAGCCAGGAGAATAGTATGTCCTTTAGACCCAGAGTCCAAGCACTGAGAAGCTCCTCGATCAGGGGAAGATTGATGACAAGGACCTTCCTCCAAAGCTGACAGAGAAAGCCTTCCCCTGGAGCTGATATCCTGAATTTGGGCCTGTAGTCTACTAGGCTGTGAGAGAATAAACTTCTCTTTGTTTAAGCCAGCCATGTGTGGTATTTCTGTTACAGCGGCCCTAGATGACCAAGACAGGTGATTCGATCTTACTCATCCAAATTTACAGCAACAGCCCCTACGCAAATCCCATGCCCTGATGAAACTTTGTCCTTAATCTCACCCATGAAGACCTGACATAGTCTCCTCAGTGCCTTTCCTCATAGAGTTTTCTGACCTAGGAACCCTTTTCTACTTTTTTCTGCCATTCTAAGCATGTATTTTTTTTTTAGGGGGGCGGGTGGGAGGAAGATGAGGCAGAGTTTAAGTCTCATCTATCACAAAAGTTCTCTTAGGCAAAAAAAAAAAAAAACCCATTGTCATCAAGTTGATTCTGACTCATAGCAACCCAACAGGTCAGAGTAGAACAGCCCCGTAGGTAACCAAGGAGTGGCTGGTGGGTTCGAACTGCTGACCTTTTGGTTAGCAGCCAATCTCTTAACCACTGCACTACCAGGGCTCCAAAAAAAGCTCTTTTAGATAATACAAAAAGGCATAAATAGACATAGGAAAATATAATCACTATATAAAAATATTTTTAAAAATTTTATATTTTTATATAAACTGTAAAAATACACGTCAAGTATTATTGGTAGTTATTTCTGGAAAATCTGTACAGAGAACTTTATATTTTGTACTATCTCGACAAACTCAATTTTTTAAAAATACCTATATTCAGAAAAAAAAATTAAAAGATTAATAGAAATTAACACAGTGATCTTTCCATTCCCTAAATTACTATAACATTACTGATTCATCATTTGGTATACATTGTTTGCATTTTTTAATATTTTCCTATATTTAAATCTTAGCTCACTAACTGAAAACATCAGTTTATTATATCTTTATCCCCTGCTCCCCACACTTTTAGTTGAAAACTACTGTAAGCCACACTGCGGTGCAGAATTGCTTCCGGAGTCCCTGAGGGGTGAAATGGTAACATACTCTGCTGCTAAGTGAAAGGCTGGAGGTTCATCTCTACCCAGGGGTACCTCAGAAGAAAGTACTTGTGATCTACTTCAAAAAAGCCAACGATTGTAAACTTTACGGAGCCCATGGGGTGGCCATGAGATGGAACCAACTCAATGGAAACCGGTTAGTCTTACTTCTATATTTTCTGGTCTTGTGCTCCAATGACTCTCAACCTTCTTAATCCCACACCCATAACAGCTAGCACTCACTTGTGGGGCATATTTCTAGAGGCGTGAGTAGCCATTAGATTAGCTTCAGGTTATGTATAACTCCTTCTTGTTACCGTTTCCCCTTCCATTCTACTCAAGTATACCTACTGGAATACAAGTAAGATATATACTATAAAAAGGATAGGATTAAATTTCTTCTAATATCTTTAAATAGATTTCAAGCTTTGATACTTTACTGTTAGTAAATTATGACAAACCTCACAACTGACTTCTCATCAATATGGTGTTTCCACTTTTATCGTCTACCTTTAAGGAGCTCTGTTTGCCTCTAGTAAAATTCACACTTGCCATGGTCTCTGCATGACTCTGTGAGGGCAAACAAAACAGCATTTGTCTGATCCCTTCCAGAGCTTATAAGAAAATTCTTTTATCCAGAAAATTCTTTTATCCAGTGATTACGAAAATCTGGATTTTCTTACCGTGGGAAAGATAAGTTTCTAACTGTTGACAGGGGCTAGGACCAGAGGTTTGGGAAGTAGGAGCAAAGACAAGTAAAATTATTATGTACCTACTATTGCTAGTACTGTACTAAATACTGTGCTACCACCAATGCCTTGGAGTGGGATGGCACCCTTTCCACCACTGTTGTTGTTGGGTGCCATCAAGTCAATTTCCATTCACAGCAACCCCATGTGACAGAGCAGAATTGTCCCATAGGGTTTTCTAGGTTGTAATCTTTATGAAAGCAGATTGTCAGGTTTTTTGCCCACATAGCCACTGGGTGAGTTCAAACCACTAATCTTTGGGTTAGGAGCCAAGCATTTAACCTCTGTGCCCCAGGGCATATTAGAAGATAAACTCTGGGCATCCCAAATTGGAACCTTGTATAAAAATATGACTGTGTTCTACAGTAGCAATAATGAGGTCCTTTTTATAGGTTATTTGGGCTTCTGTAGACTGATCCAGAGCCTTAGCACATTACTATGGGAAAGCCTTTCAAAGTACCCATCAAACTAAAAATGAGTTTGGGTAACAAAATCCGTAACTGTTTGCTTAACTTAAACCATTCAAAGTTTTTGGATATTAAATTACAAGACAAGGTTTGAGCTAACACACAGGATGGAGTTGTCAAATCACACTCATCTGAAACAGTGAACTTATCTAGAATCAAGCTTTACTAAATGTTACAAACATACACCCTTCAAAAAACGCAGGTAAAGCAGAAGGAGGTCTGGGACATCACTGGCAGTCAGCAACCCAGGTCCCTTCCTGCATTGAGCAGGCAGCTCTGGCCCAAAATAGATCATGCTCAACTATGTGAGGGTCATAAAGTTCCTCATACAGTAGGGAGACTTTAAATGATAAAACATCTCCATTTTACACCCCCAGAAAGTGGTACAGCCTACATGACATTCTCCAAGGAGCCACGCTTCATAGAACCTGAGTCTTCTTCATCATAAGTAATCCTTGGCCAGGGTCATCCTGCTAAGAGCATTTCAGAGTTGAGGTATCTTCCTCTTAACAACTATCAGTATTTACCCAGGAGGCATTGGTGGTTCAGTGGTAGTTGAGCTGGCATCACAGTTAAGCACTTGGCTGCTCATCAAAAGGCCCGCAGTTCAAACCCAACAGCCACCTTGCAAGAGAAAAATGTAGCAGTCTGCTTTCGTAAAGATTTACAGCCTTGGAAATCCAGTGGGGCAGTTCTCTATCTTACAGAGTCGCTATGAGTCAGAATCGACTTTATGGCAACAGGTTGGTTTATGTGGAAGATCAGGTTCAATTTTCTGCCAATGTACGTCACGAGTAGCCACCAATCATCTGTCAGTGGAGGCTTGCAAGTTGCTGTAATTCTGGATATGTTTCAATGACGCTTTCAGACTATGATATACTAGGAAGAGAGGTGTGGAGATCTATCTTTGAAAATCAGCCAGTGAACACCCTATGGGTCACAATGGTCTAATCTGCAACAGATTATGGGGATGGCACAGAACTGTTTCATCCTGCTGTGTATGAGGTTGCCATGAGTGGCAGGCCGACTGAACGGCAGCTAACAACACTTACCTAAATGTCTTGTTGACAAGTAGATTAAACTGGGTCACTAGCCACCTTTTCTTCTCCCCTTCCCCCAAGGCAGTGAATGGATTGGCAGTCAGCTGCTTGCATGCATTCCTCCCAGGGTTACTTAAAAACCTGATGACATAGCTTACTCTTACTTGCACATTGTCTAGTCCTCCAGTATTGGACCTAAATCAAAAAATTTCAACAAAATTGTTGAATCACAGAAGAAGAATGGAACTTTAAAGATTATTTCGTACTGGCCCCCGGACACCCTTATAGCTCAGTAATGAAGTCACTCCTGAGGTTCATCCTTCAGCCAAAGACTGGACAGGCCCATAAAACAAAACAAGAGTAAATGGGCACACCAGCCCAGGGGCAAGGAATGGGGAACCCAAGGTCGAGAAGGGGACAATGTTAACATGTTGTAGGGTTGGCAACCAGTGTAACAAAAAACAACATGTGTATTAACTGTTTAATGGGAAACTTAGTTTGCTCTATAAACCTTCACCTAAAGTAAATAAAAAATAAATATTTTTTAGTGCAAGCTCCACCCGAAGTTTCTACCCTATTACATCTATTTGATTGAAAATATGTTCTGGTAGAACAGTACATTTAAAAGACAGGCCATTAACCTCATTATAATCCTTTAATCATTGGGGATGTCTTTCTTGTGTGAAACAGAAGTCCCTCTACCTCTCTTCACCATCCTCAACTAGGCCTGAAATAATCCAGAATACAGCTACTCCCTCTTTTCCTTACTAGGGCTTTCACATTTCCAAGCACAGTTCAAAGTCATCATGTCCCTAGCTTCTTGTCCTTTCTAGGATGACATTTCTGGGTCTTTCTATTACCCGTCATAGAACAATAGCTAGCTAACCTAATCTCCCCTCTGCAGTTATCTGGAAGCCCTCCCCTAAACACACACCGGTTTAAGAATCTCAGATGATGATGATCTTGAGCGTGGTCTGACCAGGCAAACTATCCTGTTGCCACCGAGTCAATTCTGACTCATGGTGACCCTACAGAACAGAGTAGAACTGCCTCATAGGGTTTCCAGGGAGCGACCGCTGGATTCAAACTGCCAACATTTTGGTTAGCAGCAGAGCTCTTAACCAGGGCTCCAGGCGAACTATAACTTTGTTTTAATTGCATTTTGTGCTTCCCCTGTACAGTCTAAATTTGTAATAGCTTTCTCTGTTTAGCAGATGTGACATGCTATTGGAGCCCTGATGGCACAGTAGTTAAGAGGTCGGCTGCCAAACACAAGGTCGACAACTGAAGTTGTGGTCATGTACCACCTCCAGGTCATTTTCCCCTTCTCACACTACTGTTAAACCTAAATGCAAAACTTAACATTTATCACTAGCAAGTTCTATCTATTTGTTTCAGCCTATTATTTCAGTCTGAAGCTTTGGTAAAAATGTAATACATCATCCAGCATATGGACTATTAGTTCCTTTTCTCGACTTTGTTTCAGTCATTTGATAAACCCCAAACCAAACCCACTGCCATCGAGTCAACTCCAACTCACAGCAACCCCATAGGACAGAGCAGAACTGCCCCGTAGAGTTTCCAGGGACTGCCCGGTAGATTCGAACTGCTGACCTTTTGGTTAGCAGCCATAGCACTTAACCACTATGCCACCAGGGCTTCCATCATTTAATAAGCTTGCTTCTTAAAAAATCTACATTGAGAATAAAAATATTAACTAGGGTGGCCATAACAATTCTCTCAGCTGACGTCTATTTTAATCATCACACACCAAGTCCAACCTATCCGCTTGTTTTCCTTCCTGGTATTGAAAGAAAAAAAATGAATTAAGAAAGCTAGTAAGCTTAGAGAAAGAGAGGGGGACAGCTCTGCTAAGGTAATTCGCCCATACAAACCTGAGAGGGTGTTCTGTGCACACAGAAGAGGATGAAGGGGGCACCACAGAACAAGGAAGGCAGAGCTAGACTTCAGCTCCTCCTAAACTAAAAATGAGGAAGGCCTTACAGGAGCTGTGTTATCTTCATGAAATATGGGGAACGGTGACATCAGATGTGCAATATTAAGAAGTTAATATTAAAACACATTCCAAAACAAACAGAAAAAACAAAAAACTACATGTCTATGTGTATTTTACATATATGATTTACACATATATCTGTATGCACATATATATATTTTGAAACGTGACTACTTAACATTTTTACCATGGCTAGTCTCTCAATTAGTAGCAAGAGTTACTAGCTAACTGTATAATTTTGCTTTCATTAAGATTTGTATGTTACAGAAATACTAATAAAGCAATTCCTAAGACTTACTTCTGCCAGTCTATTGCTCATTGTGTGAAAAAAGCTGAAAATCTTTTTATTTTAGTAGGAAAAAGACTAATAGATTATTCAAGTTTTAAAAATATTTTACTTTCAATATTAAACGTCTTTTATTGTACGTAAATTTAGTGGGAAATATAAATCACCCAGGCCTTAATACTGAATCTTGCTTTAGTAAACTGTATTAGGTTGCTACTTTTAGCACTTACCTAGTCAAGAAAATATTAATTTTTGAAATTTTATTATCTTTTGAAATGCTGTTATCACGGTTACTATAGTCGCCTAAAATTTTCCTTTCAGGCTACCCTAATTGGAGGAAAGGAGGAAATGCAGTATTTAGGTGTAATTAAAAATAGTCAATACTACTAAAATCCTTTGAAAACAAGTTTTTCTTTTTTAACACTATTAATGGCAAAATGTTAGTGAGTCATAGCATTTATTCCACGGCAATGTTGGGGAAATTTTTCTTCAGACTAGACATAAGACCGATATTTTTATAATTCTTGTCTCCTGATGTAAATTACAAATTTATTGTATCTGATATAACAAATCCTTCATTGTTCAACACCATTTAACACGTATTTTACTGAGATAAAGCTCTAAACAAGAGGCAGAAATTCTCACCTTCAAGGCATTACACCCAACCTAGAACTCTTAAATAAATGCACCAAGAGCCGCCTGAAGCCAAATTTTATTCATATTGAAATCATTTAATGATTAGATCCCAGGGTAGTGTAATAATACAGAAGAGCTGTGAGCATATGCATACTTGCTGATTTTTTCACGTTTACCCTAATCCCAAAACCCAGTGCCATCAAGTCGATTCCGACTCATAATAGCTTTTGAAATTTATTGTTACTTTTCTCAAGCCATGGTTTGCTTGGGGAGAGGAGGTGATTCAGAATAAACACAAAAAGTAAGCCTACCAGAGAATCATCAAATGTATACTGATTTAGGAAATAATATTGGAGTCATTATTCCCTGTCCTTTAGCACAGAGAATGTGACCCCGCTGGAGCTGGGCTCACAAGGGCTCACAAAGACTCACAAGGACACATAAACTGGGTCCTGAGATAAAAACAACAGATAGAATAATCTTGGAAAATATCTTCTAGGGAACCTTTCGCATAAGCCAGAACACAAAAGACTTTCCACTCTTACCCTTTTCTATTAACATTCAGAGAATAGCAATTTGTTGGACCAATGAAGACCCTCTTGACTGTCATTACTGAAACCTGTACCAATGATCGTTAAAAAAAGACAATTCAAAATGTAGGATCACAGTTTCTAGTCAATCCGTGAAAAGGTGAAGCTTTCAATGGTTTTAACCCATCCTGTAATGTTAATATATACTGAAGGCTCTGTAATGTTCCTCAGACTCAGGCAGACGTGGCTGTGGCAGCATGCTTGTCTGTTTTCCCACTCTTGCTTATTCTGTAATTTCCTTGGACTCAGGCAGACCTGGCTGTGGCAGGATTCTTGTCCGCTTCCCACTTTTGTCTTTTTGAATATATGCTGAACAAACTTTCTTTTTGCTGTACTAAACTTTGTGATGTTTTTTCCCCTACGACAATACAAAGGATGGTGGCTTATCCTTAAAAATAGGACATTAAAGCATAAATGTATTTATTTTCAGGATAATAAGAGATTAGCCTGTTTGGTTTTCTTGATAATTAGTATCCTGCCCAAAAAGGGGTGAAAGCTGAACATCAGAAAAAAGCTGTAGGATTTTAACCTGTCTATTTTTTTATACAGATTGCAGAGTTCTGGTGACACAGTGGTTAAGAGCTTGGCTGCTAACCAAAACGTCAGCAGTCTGAATTCACCAGGCACTACTTGGAGGCCCTATACAGCAGTTCTACGCTGTCATATAAGGTCGCTATGAGTCAGAATTGACTCCATGGTTTGTTTTGTTTTTTTGGTTTATACACATAGCAGTCAAGAAATCAAACGTCATATTACATTGGGCATATCTGCTGCAAAAGACCTCTTTAAAGTGTGAAAAGGCACCTTAAGGACTGAAGTACACCTGACCCAAGCCATTGTATTTTCAATCGTTTCATAGGCATGCGAAAGCTGGACAATGAATACGGAAGATCAAAGAAGAATTGATGCATTTGAATTATGATGAAGAATACTGAATAGACCCTGGACTGCCAGAAGAACAAACAAATCTGTCTTGGAAGAAGTACAGCCAGAATGCTCCATAGAAGCATTGTTTTTTCTGTTGTACATAGGGTCACTATGAGTTGGAACCAACTTAATAGCACCTAACAACAATAACAATACAGACAGAAGGTCTCTGGGTAGTGCAAGCCGTTTGCACTTGACTACTAACCTGAAGGTTGCCAGTTCAAACCCACTCAGAGGTGCCATGGAAGAAAGGCCTGGTGATCTGTTTCTGTAAAGATTAAAACCAAAACCCATTGCCATGGAGTAGATTCTGACTCACAGCGACCCTATAGGACAGAGTAGAACTGCCCCATAGGGTTTCCAAGAGCACCTAGTGGATTTAAACTGCCGACCTTTTGGTGAGCAGCCTTTCTGTATATAACACATGGGGTTGCCATGAGTCAGAACCGACTTGATAGCAACAGGTTTGGTTTGCTTTATATAGAAAGAAGATGATTCCTTAAGCTTTAAATTACTCCACCAGAGAATTTTAAAACTCCAGTAGAGAGAGGTACCGAAACGGTGATCAATACCAAAACAGTGACCAAAACATTACATGACCTGTCTATAATCTGTAATACTCTAAATCAAAGCATCTTACTTTCCACTAGTTCTTTAACAGGGCATACCTTTAAAAGCTATAGGTAATTTGCTTCTACTCTTCACTTGAAATTTTATTGAATACCAATTACAAAATCTTCTTTTATGAAAAACCCAGTAACCCAGTGCTATTTATGAAAAAAGCTTACCACAAATAGCCTAAACAATAATTTGAATAAGTATCAAGTCAAAGTCCTTTCCAAGTTCTCATTATATACGTGACAAGGATTTCCTCATGCTTTGCACAGTTATTTTCTTAGCTTACTTAGAACAACAAAATGCACACAGTGACCCAGGGATTCAGTGCATGAAAAATCCAGTAAACGTAGGGTCTGAAAATAGATATAACAGAATTTCTTTGCATGGAAACATTCATCATTTCATTAATTTTTTTTCTATTTTGGTTCTCTGCGAATAGATTTGCTTTAGATAAATTTATTTCATACTAAAACAATAAAACCCAGGAAGGCATCAAAGAACCAACAACCATCTTTAAAAACAAAAAATTGCAGTTGATTTCCTTTACTTATCAATTTCATTAGCTAAGGCAACAGTTAATTTCTTTTTTAAAAATCCAGTATGTATTTTATTGGTTTTAAAAAAAAAGTATAAAAGTCCAAAGAGAAAAAAATTTTTTATCCCACATAATTAAACATTCAACTTGCCTGTCCATGCATAGCCAGACATTTACTAAGCCTGTGGTTTCAGTGGCCAGAAGAGAACAGCAATTCATAATTTTCACATTTAAAAATGTGTGTAAGTAATCTGTTACCTTTCACCAGCTTATACTCTTTTCATAACATGTTGATTATGTGTGGCTCACGTTCAGAGAACATATTTCTAAATTACAGCCTAATACTGAACTCACCGTTGTACTCATAAACATTCCTTCCACAGTGAACCTGTATTTTGTTAATCAGTTTGCATCCTTTTTTAGAAAAAGTACCTAAGAAACAAAGTGCCTACATACCAAATACCTAAGACCTGTAAAAGGAAGAAGTCTTTTGATGCATCTTAAAATGGTAATATATTAATGGTTATAACATTTAGGAAAGTAGTAAAAATCTTAAACTTGCCATGGGATCAGAAAACATTTTATTAGGATTCCTGAAAGGATGGTTTTTATTTTATTATCATCATTAGAATTTCAAACAAAGAAGTTGTATCTTTAATTATCTATTACCTATTATGACTTATAAAAAAAAGATGAAGGAATAAACAGTAGGAAATGCTAGTACAAACGGCCTATTTCTTCAGAAAAATAAAGTGATTACAGATATCTTTTGGGGTAAAGAAGTACTTATTTTATACATTAAAACCTATACACTATTTAAAACATTTGCATTATTTAAATTTGTGACTTCCAATGGGCGATATGGAGAGATGCTTTGATACAGCTGATTCTGGCAGAAATCATGCCAAGGTGGTTTCTTAGTCACTATCATTGTGGGCGTGAACATAAAGAAAAATAGAAAAATACTGATACACATTTGTATGAATTTTTTTTTAAATCCTCAGTCACAAATATCCACTAATATAAAGGATCTTGGTAATACTAAACGAAGAAAAAACAAGTCTCGAAATTACATTTAAGTATTAAAACATGGACTTTTATGCTATATCTATTACATAAAATTCTAGTTTACATATATGTATTACTTCCAAGTATGTAATTTCAGCTTGGTGGTCTATCTGGGTTGAAAAATAATTGATTATCAGGACACCAAACAAACATGCGAGGGACATAAAATTGCTAATTTAAAAATGTATACGTAGAAAAATAATTTTAGGTACAGAATTTAACATGCTTCACTGCCTGAGATTTACTGCGAGAATCCTCTTTAAGCTCAGTTCTGGAATTCTGATGAAGTCTCTGAGCAAGACACCCCATTGTTCCAGCCTACTTAACTAATAAACATGTCATTAAGCAGAAAATAAATAACTTAGATGGTTATACAGGAATCTATACCTTCCCCAGGGTGCTAAATCATGAATGCATCTAGAAAGACAAATGTCTAGATCTACATAATCCTGCAAGTTTTAGGTAAAAATTCAAAATATTGAGGTCATTTGTCTCCCTCAAAATTCATAAATCCAAACAGTCACAGCAATACAAATAAATATACTATTTTGTTTAATAAACAAGATGGTGATCCCTGAATGCGTTTGGAGTTGGTCTTTATAAATTAAGAAATGTATGTTTAGACTTAAGATCCCCCTGCAGTCACTCTACCCCATCTTGTCTGCTTGTTAGGCTATTGCAAAACGGCACTCACCAGTACAAATTGGTATGCATACAGCACTGTAAAATGGTGAATTACAAAAAGTTTGTCACCAATCGCTCTCCAATAGAAAATGAGAAGCAACAAATCTGTAAGAAGGAAAAATTAGTAAGATATTACATAGGAAGAAAGCTGCATTGTTACGCAAATATATTTACCTCTTCCCTCTGGCATCTCATCACTGTCTACTCTGAGCCCACAGCAGTTTGTTCATACCTCACCTAGTCCAACAACCCATTTTTTTGTAAAGTCTCTGCTTTGATAGAACTGTCTCACCCACTATGGGGTGGGGGGCGTTGGTGGTTCAGTGGTGGAATTCTTGCCTTCCATTCAGGTGACCCATGTTCAATGACCAGCCAGTGCACCTCATCTCAGCTACCACCTGTCAGTGGAGGCTTGAGTGTTGCTATGATGGTGAACAGATTTCAGCAGAGCTTCCAGACTTAGAAAGACTAGGAAGAAAGGCCTGATGACCTAATTCCAAAAAAGCAGCCAATGAAAACTCTATGGATCACAATGATCCCATCCCATTGTGCATGGAATTGACAGTACATATCTAACAACAAAAGTAACACCCATTATCCTGTGGTTCCTTCAGGATAAGAGCCAAGCTGTAGGCATCTTTATGCTCGTGGAATCTAGCACCAAACCAAAAGCCTGTTGCCATTGAGTCAATTCTGACTCATGGTGACCCAGTGTGTTACATAGTAGAACCAAGCTCCAAGGGTTTTCTTGACTGAAATCTCTGAAGAAGCAGATAAGCTGACCTTTCTTCTACAGCACTGCTGGGTGGGTTCAAACCGTCAACCTTTCAGTTCGTAGCCAAGCACAAATCACTTGTGATTCCTAGGGACCTACCGCGTCTGGTGTATAGGCACACAACATAATTGTTGAATGAATAAATGGATAACTTGACTCCAGTGTTAAATAAAATGAAAATGTCATCAAATAATTTTTTTAAAAAAAGCTTAAATTACTGATTTTCATCATTACATTAATTCAGACAGAGAATAGATGGTGGTAGAAAATGACCAACTGATTTATAACACAAATTCAATGAAAAATACAGAAAATGAACAGAGAACAAATTAAATATTAATTTAAAATGGCAAGACCACCACGAGGTCATGACATCAATTTTTCTTTAAAAAGTCCTGAATCGAATTATCACGACTTAGGAAATAATTTCCTTTAACGAAACACCCAAAAGGCTGTCAGGTCAAATCCACCAGATACTCTTTGGAAGCCCTATGGGACAGTTCTACTTTGTCCTATAGGGTCACTATGAGTCAGAATCAACTCAACGGCACTGGGTTCCCCCCACCCCTCCACCCCGGGTACGTATTTTGGCTGCATACTCTTTGGTCATCAATTTATATAACAATGATTTTATAACATTTTCTGTAGAGAGAATAAAAATAATTCACTTTTCATTCAGGTTTTAAAATTTTCTGATAGTTTAGGTAAGTTTCGTTCAGCTTCATTGCTCCTGTTTATAAATTTTTTGGGTTATCTTATTTGAGAAAACCTTTATCAAGTTTCTTTCATACAAAATTTCCTGGGTAGTAACTCCTTTTGAAATTGACACCATTCATTAACCTGTGTGTGTGGCGTATCACGAATTTTCTGTTATCCTGGACAAAGACAGCATTTTGTGTCAAACCAGAAAATCTTTTTCTAATGTACTCATGTGATTCACTCTTCTTTTAACCTACTAATTATTTCTACTCTTAATGAATTACTGCATTTTGGTATGATGTAATTCTTTTGGTTACAATTCACTTCTCAGTTTCAGAAAAATGTTTATTGATTTTATTGTTTATCATTTTTGTTTCATATTCCATTATTTTTATTTGATTTTCTCTCAATTTCTTAATAAATTTGAAAATTACAAAATAAAGTTCCTATATAAATGTCCAAATCAGGAATCTGTTATCTCACCCTTGTTTTAAGAGATGGTCCCAATGTCTTCTGCAGTTAAAATGACATGTTCCCAACTTGCCCTTTACCTAACAATACAAATGACCGTGGTCACTCCAGCTCCATCTGACATGAGGGGAAATACGAGAGGTGAATGTGGAGTAGAAAAAGTCTGGATTTTAATTGATCGTGGATAAAACAGCTTACTTTTGCAAATTTTAACACAACACAACAAAACATTGAGCATAGGAGCACAATTCAAGGGTCCTTGCAAGTGAGGGACCTTGAAGCTTAAACATCTTTAGCTTCACAGTTAATTCCACCTTAGGATACAAACAGAAAAAACAAAACAAAATCCAGACTCATTGATTCCCACTCATGGCAACCCCGTGTGTTATAGAGTAGAACTGAGCTCCATAGGGGTTTCTTGGCAGATTGCCAGGTCTATCTTCCATGGTGCCACTGAGTGGGCTCAAACTGCCAACCATTTGGTTAGCAGCCAAAAGCAAACTGTTTACGCCACCCAGCGACCTACAAAGAGCCCATCACTAGTAAAAAATGTCTGGGCCTCTCTTGTCTGGGGCTTCATTCTGCAGCTGTGATCTTCATCTGAGATCAGATGAAGTTAAAAAAGCCAACTTTTTTTCATGCGTGTGTATGAATTCTCAAAGCTTCTTCCTTAAATAAATAAACCAATAGCATACATTATGCAGAGCCCTGATGGTGCAGTGTTTAAGAGCTCAGCTGCTAACCAAAAGGTCAGCAGTTTGAAACCACCAGCAGCTCCTTGGAAACTTTATGGGGCAGTTCTATGCTGCCCTACAAGGTCGTTACGAGTTGGAATCAGCTTGATGGCAATGGGTTCAGTTTGGTTTGGTTGCACACTATGTATTCTTTGCACAATTCCACATGTATTTAAAACAAAAAGGTAGATAGTAAAGCACATAGCACATACCAGAAATGAGGTAGCCTGAAGTAACAGCAATATTCACATTCGCGAGCACTGAATCACCCCTATAAGTATTAAAAAAAAAAAAAAATTTCTTTTTTCTTTTTTTTAGCACATGGGTTATAAATGATGCCAACTTTTTTTTGCTATTGAGATTTAAATATAATAAAAACACTTACTATAGTTTCTGAAATCTTAAGTGGCCATTTTCAAATATAAATTGTAAAACACACAATGAGATTTAGCAGAACTGAAATGATCCTGTAGTACTAGACTAGCAGGCATATGCTTTTCCCAGGATAATGTCAACCCACAGCCCCTGAAGAAATCTTGCAGCCTTCCTGTCCAAGATGACTCTTTTTAATCAAGAGATCTTCTGTAGTCCATAATTTCCCTGAAGTTTACTCTAGGCCCAAGCCAGTCTCCAAAATTTGCTTGAGAATAAATCATCAACTCTTGGAATTCAGACTAGGCTCAAATCCTCTAAAGTACCTAAGCTGGTCCATACTGAGGTCCCCGAAGTAGAAGACCACAGACCTCCTGAGGGTAGGTAAAAGTCCCCAATGCATTTTAAACTAAACTCAAGTTTTAAGAACCATTCTCAGAAACTCCAGGTAAGGGGGGTAAAGTAAGGGTTTTGTTTTTTTGGTTTTTTCCCCCAGAATTTGGAAGGCATCATCCATACCCCCAGTGGAATTTATGGTGGGCTTTGGAGGATATCTAAGTGCCCTCTACAGTTAACACTCCAGTGTATTAAGTCACCTAAGGAACGTCTCAATAGGAATTCTGGATCCCATTCTAAGCCTTACAATACACATAATACTGTTCTATGATAATACTTCTAACTTCATAACCATAATTCTCACATATATTAGGTAAAAGTTTTACTAATATAATTTAGCCAAAAGTTAACGTTTTATAAATGTGTTCACAAATGATTTTTTTTACAAGAGAATTCAAATGGGATTGCAGACGTAGATTTTTTTGATTCTAGTCTGAATCAGGGAGCCCTGGTGACACACTGGTTCAGAACTTGGCTGCTAACCAAAAGCTCAGCAGTTGGAATCTACCAGTCATTCCTTAGATACCCTATAGGGCAGTTCTGCTCTGCCCTATAGGGTCACTATGAGTCAGAATCGACTCAATGACAATGCGGATGGATTCTGAATCAGTGATACAAATACCTTGAGAAATCATCTGGTCCAGCCTCTGATTTTGAAGCAATATGGTATTATCATCATTATTTTACCAAGGACTAGAGGGATTTGCCTATTCTCATACAATTAGGAAATGATCAGAGTAGGACAGTTTAACCCTGTTGTTTCAACCCCTACACATATCAATATCCTACACTTTTGCTCTACTAATGCTCTTTATCAGCCCTTTATCTGATTTATAATGTGAACTACTGGTGAAATATTTAAATCTCAATAGAAAAAAAAAGTAGGTGTCACGGATTGAATTATGTCACCCAAAAACTGTGTGCAACAATTTGGCTGGGCCATGATTCCCAGTATTGTATGGTTGTCCTCCATTTTGTGACTGTGATTTTATATTAGAGAGGATTAGAGTGGGGTTATAACATCCTTACTCAGGTCACCTCCCTGATCCAATGTAAAGGGAGTTTCCCTGGGGTGTGGCCTGCACCACCTTTTATCTTACAAGAGATAAAAGGAAAGGGAAGCAAGCAGAGAGTTGGGAACCTCATACCACCAAGAAAGCAGTGCCAGAAGCAAAGTATGTCCTTTGGACCCAGGGTCCCTGCGCAAAGAAGCTCCTAGTCTGGGGGAAGATTGATGAGAAGGACCACAGAGAGAGAAAGCCTTCCCCTGGAGTTGATACCCTGAATTTGGACTTCTAGCCTACTAAAAAAGACTGTGAGAAAATAAACTTCTCTTTGTTAAAACCATCCACTTGTGGTATTACTGTTATGGCAGGACTAGATGACTGAGACAGTAGGTATCGTTAATGACAAAATAAAACTGTCAATAGCTGGAACTACAAATGGAAAGATAAAGCCCAAATTATGTCTTTTTTACAAATGTGGATCTGAAAAATACAGCAAATGAAAATTGAACTGGAATACATTACAGCATAAAAATGCACAAATATAAAAAAAAATTAGAGGTTTGTTAAGAAAAAAACCAATCAATGAGTCAAGTCTTTGTTGTAAAATTTACTTTCCAAAGGAATTAGTTTTCCTGAAAATTATCTAAGTAAAATAAAACTGAAAAAAAAAAAAAAGCTAGAAATCGTTGAGGAAGACTGTATAGAAATCTGGTCAAGGAATTAAATTCACTAAATTGATTCACTCTGAAAAATAATTTCCCAGTGAAAATTCATCAATATTGCTATAATACTGATGGAAATAATTCCATACTGATGAATAAAACACAACATCCTTGCAAACAGCAGTGGTCAAAATGCCTGGTCAAAATGCCCGAGAGCCCGTATCTACCATGTACCAATGCAGCGCTTCCTAAAAACACAGCTCATCTCTCAAACTAAGCTGAAACAAAACTTTCATTTAGCACTAGGAAGTACATTTTGTAAAACTGCTGCCACTGAAATGAGTTTAAACTTTTCAAAAGGAACCATCTTACAGATCATTCTATTATTTTTGAACACAGTTATATTAGTGCCTCAAATCTTCTTATGTGGTACTAAATTCTTCTCACTTAGTCATCAATAAGTCTCATTTTTCATCTCTTTGATATCAATTTGATGGCTAAAAATTACAAATTTGAAGACTAAGTCTTAAATAGCTGTTACCAAGCTGACTAACTTATCTCAGTAATAACTCATTTTTACTCAAAACAGTATTTAAAATAACTTGGTTTTATTCACTAACAGTAAAAATGTTTATATTATCACCATATGCTCCCTATTTTTTATACCAATTGCCATACTAAGTCAAAATGGCCCTCACTGTATGTACTCAAATCTAAAATAAATCATTTTAAGGCACTTTGCTGAAATACATCTTGAACACACGTGCTTTCATAAAACATACACCATCTCTATGCTTTATGTTTTAAAGTAAGAAATGTTCTTATTAATAATAAATATATTTCACTTAAAGCACAATAAAAACATAAATAATAATAAATATAAAAACAGAAATCAAATCGACTATCTTAGAAATAAACAGCTTACCAAAGCGGATCAGCTATAGCTGCCTCATCAAAAAAGCAATTATACAGGCTAAAAATTCCAACCACTAAAGAATGGCATGTCGATACCACCCTGAAATGAAACAAATACATAAAGATTTTAGATTCTTTGGACTAAACTTCAACCCATTCTGGCAAGACATTTTGCATTCTTAAGAAGCTGTATCTAGAAGTATTTAAATATCGTAGTGGAACACATCTGAGAGTATAATATAAAATTGCCATTTAGAAATCCAAGGGCCACACTTTACTTTGGAATTAATGACAAAAAGAATGCCTGTAACTGCAGTCCCTGCTAGAAAACTGAGGAATCACTTCTTGGTGAGGAGCTCTAAAGCAGAAGCATATGTGATAAAGCGGTTGATGGAGTTTTGTACAGAGAGACGACAACTGGTAAGCCCACTACCCAGCACCCTGCTCCCAGCTCCATCTCCAACAGCATCACTGCAGGCTGAGTAGCCTGCTGTTTAGGCAATCAGTTGGGAATGCTTCCAAATGTACTGGCCTTAACCATTTCCTTATCCTTAAAGCAGAGTCTGGGTGGCACAGTGGTTAAGAGATCAACTGCTAACCAAAAGGTCAGCAGTTCAGAAGTGGAAATCCACCAGCTGCTCCTGGAAACCCTATGGGACAGTTCTACCATGTCCTGTAGGGTCGCTGTAAGTCGGAATCTACTTGACAGCAAATGGTTTGGTGTTTTCTTTCTTTTTTTTTTTTTTTTTTTGTATAGTTAAAACAATTCAGATGGATCATGAAATGAAGATGTATTACCTGGGAGATTTCTGTTTTAAAGGTACGTCCACATGCATTATCTCACTTGATTTTTGTAACAAAGCCTGAGAAAGCTAGGGCAGCTATTATTAGTCCTTCTTTAAAAGTATTATAAGAGCACATATAAATAGAGAAATTGAGGCCCACGTACAGAGAATCCGTTTTTAAAAGAAACACTCAAGTGAAAGCAAAATGTTCACAAGATCCAGGTCCAGTTCTCTCTTATAGAAGGAATAAGGTTTAAATAAAAACACCAGTTTCTATGAACATATCCTGCTAATTATTAACTTAACGACTCAAATGATATCCAAACTCTACGATGTGCCACTTCAAGACATACATGTAGGTTGCTGTGTAGCTATCCACACAGGGAAGTTTTTTATCCAACAATTTAGGATTTCTCATATCTTGATTTACAAGTAATGAAGTTTCTTTTCTCTTTGTTAGAATAAAAGATGAAATGAATACCAAAGCTTTCTCTCCAGAAATTACGGGTTCGTAATAAATACCTCTCTACAGTATGACCCCAAATATTTCAAAATAAGTGAAATGTATCAACCAAAAATAAAGCTTGATATTAGAAAATCTCACTGTAACATGAAAAACCAATCTACTTGATCTACTGGATGATATGTTCTTAAATAGATGAGTGTAATCATACTAAATCAAATGTTATTTTAAAGTCTCAAAAAAATCTCACTAATTTAAAGGCACTGATTCTATGCAATACCAAAGGATCATTCTGAAGTGTGAATAATTAGGCCAATTTATCTGACCTGCAGGTCTGGAATTTTCATGCCAAGCACACCTATGTTACATTTGGTACAGCAAGAAAAAAATGTAAACTCCTTGATGATTAAATGAAACACTCCATCTAAGTGATCCTATAGCCAGCTTTCTGTTGCTTTTCAAAAATTGTATAAGATGTAAACAAAAGTATAGCTTCTTTTACTAACCAGTTTTAGTGTTCAATAACCTTAAGTCCAAAAGTTTCCTTTCAGAAGAAATCTCTTTGTTCCTGATACTCAGGCCTCAAATGCTCTTTCCTGTTGAGATGTTATATGGTAAATGGGACGGATTACAAGCCCTCAGGTGATGGAAACAGCATATGATTCATTAAAACCAAAAACCTGTTGCCCAAGTCATAGTGGTCCTATAGGACAGAGTAGAACTGCCCTGCAGGGTTTCCGAGGAACGGCTGGTAGATTCAAACTGCTGACCTTGTGGTTAGCAGCCAAGCTCTTAACCATTGCACCACTGCGGCTCCTATAACTCATTAGGGGACAGTTGAATGTAACATGGACCATACAGTTCCCATTATAATAGGAGAAGCAGATACCCTGTGCTTACACACTATTCTGTATTAAAAGTCTATACTTTAACATTTCTCTTTTAGTAAAAATTTCCTATCTTATTCTTTAGGATTAGATTCCTGACAAAGTAAAATATAAATTCATTAGTGTCTACAAAAGAAATAGCAAAACGCTGCCCAAGATAAATTATTTCAATTTTTTTCAAAGAAGATTAAAAAGAAATGTTTGTGCTTACAAAAAGACACTGGTTTTCTAGGAAATAATTTGTGACCATTTTTAGAACAAGTATGTAAAGTTACTCATTCAATCATGCACAAATAGTCTGAGCATTACCAACAGAAATGATATAGCTCAAATAAACAGAAGACTTAAATTTTGGAGCGGGAGATTTAAAATTAGGAGTATTTCAACACAATGGAACTTTCTAAGCTATGTGACAGCAACTGGATAAAAATAACTAAGAAAATTTAAGATTACATTTTTATATATAATCTACATGAATCTAAGGTTTCAAAAAAGCAACAGCTAAACACAACAACTTCTCATTTATAATTAAAGTGTTAGCCCTCAAGCGTACAGTTTCTGGTGAGGTTTTTCCTCCTATCTTTTTTCTGTTAGATGGCTCAGACCACCCCTTGGTCAGAGACTTTTTCCTGATTACTGGGAAGAACTATGTGTGTTGTACTGATGCATCTGTTTCAAGACTGGAGGCTGAGTTTCAACATACAAATGCCATTTTTTTTCCCCTTTTTGCATTCTCCACCTCACAGTTGGAGTAGGAAGCCAGGAGTAACTCTAAACTATGAGAAAGGCAGAGACAGACAGAACACACCATTTGAATAGCTAAATGAATTTCACATAATCCGTGGCTCCTTTTTCAAATGGCAACTCACTTTCCCAAATGGTAATTCCCTGCAGCATAGAATGGCAGTGATGAGAATAAATGATAAAAGCATTTTTCAATTTCACTGTTTTGTTTCATTTTCATATTTGCATCTATCTCTCTACACCCTTCCTATTTCTTCAACCTGCACTTACCCATGGGAATGCTGGACAACAAGTAAAAAGGACTGAAAAAGAGTTGACACCTTTGAATTACCGTGTTGGCGAAGAATACTGAATATACCATGAACTGCCAAAAGAATGAATAAATCTGTCTTGCAAGAAATACAGCAAGAATGCTCCTTAGAAGCGAGGGTGGTGAGACTTGGTCTCACATACTTTGGACATGTTGTCAGGAGGGATAAGTCCTTGGAGAAGGATATGATGCTTAATAAATTAGAAGGTCAGCAAAAAAGAGGAAGACCCTCAATGAGATGGATTGACACAGTACTTGCAACAACGGGCTTAAGCATAACAATGATTATGAGGATGGCAAAGAACCAGGCAGTGTCTCCTTCTGTTGTATATAGGCTCGCTATGAGTCGGAACTGACTTAACGGCACCTAACAACAAGATTGAAAACCCTTTAGCCTATGCTTAACCACAGTGAAAAAGAAATGGAGGGCTTAAATTAGTAGCAGAAACCGCATGCCCTCGTTCCCACTCTTCCTTCTATTTTCCAGTATTCCATTTATGTACGTCAAACAGACTGTAAAATAAATAATGGTTAGTACCTTCAGTGCAGTACATGTCAACAATACAATGTGTGCTATTCTTATCACAAAAAAACATACCTCTCATTTTTCAAACTTATGTGGAGAAATGACTCTTGCTTTCTGGGCAAGAAGAACTGCAGCATATATGAACCAGACTAATCAGTATAATGTGCACGAGAAAACAACTACGGTCTTATTCCCATTATGAGTTATAAAAGTGGATGCCTGAAAGGTGGGAACAGGCTAAATGCTCATCAACAGATGGATGTATCAACAAAATGTGGTGCGTACACAAATGGGGTATCACTCAGCCATAAAGAGAAAGAAGTCCTGATACTATGACATGGATAAGCCCTGAAAACATTATGCTGAGTGGATCAAGTCAGTAACAGAAAAGAGAAATACTATACGCTCTCACTTATATGAAATATCTAGAACAAGCAAGTATATAGAGATCACAGTTTCCTAGTGGTTACCATAGGCAGGTAGGATGGTGCAGCAAAGGAAGACATGATGCTTAGGGGACATTGAGGGTCTTTTAAGGGTGATGAAAAATTCAGGAATGGTGAATGACGACGTGATGCTTGAACAACGTGATGAACATATTTAATGTCACTGAACTGTACATGTGAAGACTGATGAAAAGGCCCTATACTTTTACCACACACACACACACACACGAAGTGGATGCCTACAAAACAATTTGAATCAAACAAAGGGGATTTCAGGTCAAATATGATCCTTCTCAAATACTTAGACATTTGGTAGAAGTTCTTTAATTCTAAAAGGAAAAGCCAAGGAAAAACAATTACAGCAATTTTGAAGACTTGCTGAATTCATTTTACAGTTTGCATTAACTTCAACTAAATAACAACAAAAATATTCCCATAGCTGCTGCCACGCACTGAGGTTTGCAAATGCGCAGCCATGTCTGAGCACATGAAATGCTTTGAAGGTGGTCAAGCAGTCATCAGAGTCATTTGGTGTTCAAAAACTTGTGAGAGATTAATGAGTTGCAGAAGAAAAAAAAAAAAGCATAACCAATTTATCAAAAAACTCCAGCAGATTTCTACATCCTTAGATATCTTGTTCTTTTTTCTTTTTTTGTTCATTTAAAAAATTCTAAAAAGCAACATTTATTTTAGAATCACATAACGAAAGAATACATTCTGGAGGGCTCTGAATTGTAATGAAAAGTATATTAAAAGAGAGCTACCGATGCACTGATCATGGCCTGTGTCCTCTGGTGTGTAGAGTTCAACCGCCCTAAGCCAGTCAGTACTACGTACAGGCTACTCACAACACCAAGGAATGTTTTCTTCTGTTATCACTTCCAAAGAACACGTGTTTGTTATCTTAAATATTTCAGAAAAGAAGACAAAACAGTAATTTTAAACAGGCAGCTGGTGTCTAACATTCCCATGCTTCCCCAAGAAAGTTAAATAATTTCATCTTAACACCTTTCAATTTAAGAATTTTTTAAATGTCTTATATGACATCTATCTACTTCTTTCCTTTTACTCCTAAGGTCAAATAATAACATGTGACCTTGAATTTTGTTACATCGTCAATGTAAAATACTCTTTTGAGATATCTGAGATAGCTACTTTGTCACAAAACTAGTTTTTCTTTTATTTAATCAGTTACATTTTTATATGCTTTACCTTGAGTTCCATTCAATCTTCTTTTCGCAGCTGAGACTATTAAAACCTGGAGAAATTTTTGCTGAAAACCAAGAGCT
Source organism: Elephas maximus indicus (assembly GCF_024166365.1). NCBI lineage: Eukaryota > Metazoa > Chordata > Mammalia > Proboscidea > Elephantidae > Elephas > Elephas maximus. The sequence goes on from NC_064821.1 coordinate 145,917,613, forward strand.
TACAAAATGGAAAAGAAGCTGAAAGACGACAAAGCTGGCAAAAATAGTGCCTAGTTTAGTGATGGTATCCATATTTCTTCAACCTGTTAAAAGAAATGATGGCTATAAATTGGTATCTCATGATAAAGCTACATTAAAAATTGCTTACATTTTAAAGAGTATGCAGTTTTTTTAGTAATTTTTTAAAATTTAGCACAAATGTAAAAATTCAAAGAATTTTAAGCTTTTTTTTTTTTTTGCCTTTACCATGTACCTTACATTTGTATTTAAAACAAAAGAGGGGAAAATAATCTATTATCTCAAAGATCTCAATGTTATAAATTTTAGAAGACAACTTTAACAACATAAGATTCAAAATTATCCAAGTCTTAAAGTTTAACATTAAGAGGAAATCTGGGTACTATAACTGAAGATATCCTTTTAGTAATGTTATTTTTTATTAAACTTAGGAAAAATCAACTGATTTCTCTATCCCTCAATTTCCTCATACATTAAATGACAGAGCTGATTAGATAATCTCTAAGGTACAATTAAACTAAAAGTCATATGAGAAATAACATTACCTGTAAAATCAAAACAAACAATAATTACCAAATGCAAACTAATTCTACAGTAGGACAAACAATATTTAGAATAAAATTAAAATCATAAGAATTACACAGTCTTAGAAAAGAACCATATCACTACTTAAATTAGTATTTAATTTTTTAAAAACATTCTGTAGTCACACATATCCTTGGACAAAAATCCTCCATGGTTTTTATGTGGTTCCTAAAAAAACTTAGTAACATTCAGACCAAAAAAAGACACTAATGCATTTGTTCATATCCATCAGACACAGCATTTCTGTGGCTCTTGGAGCTGACCTTCACATGAAAAGGATATGAATCAATACACACTTCCAGGTGTCTAATGTGAAGAAATGTCACCTACTGAAGCCGATTCACAAGAGAAAACCCAAGTCATTGACTGCACCAGCAATAACCCCATTTCATTGCCTCCCAACCAGGATGTCATAATAATATTCAGTCTCCCACAGGCCCCTTCCAACAGAGCTCATGTGTCTATGACAAATTCTTTCCTCATTGTTTTTTGTGCTCAGTAAAAATATAGATATTACAGTTCTTCTCATTGGGAGTCCATTGACTATATTGGTCATCCACTTTTTAAAAAAATTCAACACATGTGGATTGAGTAATAAAATATTTTATTTGCAGTCTTTTAGCCTAAGTTTAATATTAACCAAATAATACGTAAAAGTTTTGTACATAAATTAAGTATCATTAAAACCTACAAAGTGAGGTGTAAAAGGGAAATGTTCTTCTTCTAAGACTAAAGCAAATAGGGGTTTGGAGGCTGGGGCGGCGGGGGCGGGGGGGGGCAGATAAATGCAGAAAATGAAGCCAGTCCTCACAGCAGAGTGGAGAGTCTGTTCCTAACTGGAGGGATGGTTTGCTCTAAGGGGTTTTGTCTGCTCCCTGCTGATGCTAGATGGGGGCTGGGCACAGGCTGCTCATTTATTTTCTTTAAAATCCAATATATAACATGAGTATTTATTTCATAAATGTTTGTTAAAAGTTACACTATAAAACATATTTATAAATAGTTACGTAACGTCCATTTTAAGGACCATTAATTTAACTAATCCAGTAAAAGGCACTCAAACAATTCACCATTAAGATATTCATCATACCCCAAAAAACCAGTCTTCGTTATACTGATGAAGATTTTATGTTTTCAACAGACTTACTTTCAGTTAAGTCTTTGGGGTTATATGTTGAGCGACTCCCTTTGCAAACATGTTTCATTGAAAACTACATAAAGGGCTCCATATATTCAAAATGTGGTTTCCATAAAAGGCTTGACACAGACAGAAGCTAATTAAATTGTTTTACACCCAGCTTTCCTTCTTATTAAGCAGCTGCTTGCTTAATCAGGCATGCCAAATCTGAGACTAATCTGGGGATTTTTTAACACATTTCCCCAGAAAACCAGTGCTTCTGGCACAAAGAAATTGCCCCTGTTCATTGACTTTAGGACACTGAGTCAGGCAAGGAAAATGGCAAAAATAGAAAGAAAGAAAAAAAAAGATGCTCACTACTAAAGTAGATGAAGGGCCTTTGAGAGCTCGGTGATTGCTGAACACAGGAATATCCAGTACAAGTGAAAGAGCACGGGACCTAGTTCACACACCTCTACACGTGGCTAGTAGCTGGCAGAAGGCTGGGATACGAGGTGCCATAGAAAGGACAGCTGAAACAGATATGGGAAATATTTCTGTGGCCCTTTTACAAGGGGAGTTTCTAAACAGAAACTTCACAATATAATTAGCCCATCCTGAGTCACAGGAATCATGAACACCAAAGAAATTCTTCTAGGGACCTGCTGAAAGCCATGATGTTTGTGCTTTTACCACCCGGCCCCCAACCCTCCATCCAATTTATATAAACTTTAATGTGAGCTGGTTTCTCAGTAGGGAAGAACATGAAAAGGCTTGCTGTACACCTCTCAGCCATGAGCTTTTGAAAGCCAGTCTCTTCCTGGCAGGAGGACTGCCAGGGACAGGGCTGACTCAGTCTTCACTTTGGCTTCAGTTCATCCAACACTTGTCATGTGTCTACCATGTGCCAGACACTGTGCTGGTGCCCAACACAGACCAGGAACCTGCTAATCGCCCAACAAGGAAGCAGGCACACCGATCATCACCACAGAAAGCTGTAGTTCAGGATACTGAGGGAGCATGCCCTGCTTTCCACTGGATAAATACCCAGCAGAGATGACCACCAGGTAAGTCCAGAACCACCAACCTGGGAACACAGTAACAATTACTTGCATTTCCCCATGTTTCTTGTTCCCTAATAGTATAGGCGTTCCTTACGGAGAAGGTCAGAATCACTGGTGCAACTACCATAATGTAAACAACCACACTCCTTCACTGTGCGATGCTACTTCCAGGAGAGAACCACTGCTGTGGGGTTTAGCAATAAATACTCTTAAAAAGAGGGAGAAAGGTCTTGCATGTTAGTCTTTAGTGGGACCAAGTAAGGCAAAGCTGGGAAGAATGCCTCACTCATGCTTAGCATTCTTATTCCCATCCCCAGTAACTTCCCTTTCCTATTTCTACACTGATTCCAAACGTTCACTGCTCTCATATCTCCAGTTCTCCTTGATGAGGTTTCTCCCCATTCACCAAGAAAATAGAGGCTATCTGGCATGAACTCCCTCAACTGGCAATGCTTACTTCCTTCCCCCCCAGGCCCTCTTCTCAGCACAACTTCAACACTGCTTACTGTGTGCTCCCAGCCTCTGCCATCCCCCAGTGCACCAGCCTTGCATGGTCAACTGCCCACTAGATGACTCCATCTGGGCGTCCTGGAGGCCCTGCAGGCTTCTGCTGTTGTTGAGTCAGCTCGGACTCATGGCCACCTTATGTATAATAGAACAAGATGTTGCCTGGTCCTGTGCCATCGTCTTGATCTTTGGTATGTCTGAGTTCATTGTTGTGGATATTGTGTCAATCCTACTCTTAAGGGTTTCCTTCATTTTCGCTGACCCTTTACCAAACATAATGTCTTTTTCTAGATGTTAGTCTTTCCTGATGACGTGTCCAAAGTAAGCAAGCTGAAGTCTTGCCATCCTCATTTTTAAGGAACATTCTGGTTTTATTTCTTCTGAGACTGATTTGTTCATTCTTCTGGCAGCCCACAGTACATCCAATATTCTACACTAACACCACAATTTGAATGCATCAATTCTTCTGTCTTCTTTTTTCATTGTTCAGCTTTTACATGCATATGAGGAGATCAGAAAAACCATGGCTTGAGTCAGGTGTACATAGCCCAAACTGAGCTTCACCCCAAACCAGCCCTTCCTCACATTCCTTATATTAGTGAAAGACACTCTGATCCAAACACTTCCCTATCTTCCAATCTAAAACAGCCAGTCAGACCTGACTCCTTCTTATTCCTCACTGCCACAATTAACTGGCTGCTACATCCTGGTAGATGGAAGAATGCCCAGTGAAGCATAACTTGATTCCAGAGAAGTTCTGAGTTTCTCATGATAGCCCTGTGAATAATACAAAGAAGTATGGGCTGGATAACAAAATTAGGTAAATCCAGAGCCAGTTGAATAACTAGAAGCAGAGTGTAGATCAATGGTCTGAAGAAATATCTCCTGCTATTCTATCAGGTTTTCTACTCCAGGTGTCATTTCAGTAAATATTTTTACAAAGACATGTTTACTTAATCTGCATATAACATAGAGCTGGGAAAGATAGCTAATATCATGGGTAACAGAATCAGGTTTCAAAACTATCTGCATAAGCTGAAATAAGGAATCCCAATCAGAAAGATGAAATGTAATAGGAATAAATTTTTTAAAGGCAACACCCAAATACAGATCTTGATATACTAGTCGCATGTGGATACAGACACACACAAATGACACAAGTCAGCAACAGAGAAGAGTGTAACGAAGATCCTAAAAATGAAAATCAAACTTCATGCTCATTTATAGTTGGATAATGTGCAAGTATAGCTTTTTATCAAGATAAGTTATCCGTCCCACTTTACTCAGGATTAATCACATACCAAAGTACTTTTAGGGTAGTGTAACTACGAAGGTGATTTTAGAAACCGTATCATGTCATGAAGAGTTAAAGGGCTCCGTAATGTCAGCTTGGGAACAAGATTACTCAGGGAACACTTAAGAGAATTCTTCAACCATATAAAGAACCGCCATGTAAAAAATGAAAGTGGGAACTTACTCTGCATTACTCCAAATGGCACAAATAGGCAAAAATTACGAGGGAAGAATTCAGCTTAATCTAAGGAACAGCTGTCTAACAATTTAAAAGCGGCCAACATCCATGATGGAAGTGGCAAAAGGATCACTAGGAAGACTGGTCTGCAGAGGGAGTAGGGGCCCTGGTCTGACCTTCAGAGCACCCTCAAAGTAAGATTCTGGGGTTCCAGCATTGAACTTAATTTCAGTTTCTAAAAAGATAATTTTGTATTAAATGACACAATAACTTCTTAACATTCTATCACTTTAAAAAAAGCAAAATTTCACATGTAAGAAAATATTAAAGATACATGACATAGTGGTAAGTGCTTGGGCTCAGCCTGGTAGTCTTCAGTTTGAATCCCAGCTCCACCACTTACTAGCTGTGTGACCCCACATAAGCTACTTAATTTGATTTAACTGACCCTCCGCCTCCTCTTCAGTAAAGTGGGGAACAATAGTACTATCTTCATACAGCAGTCATGGGGAATAGCCGATATTATGTTCATCGAGTACCTAGAACACTTACGGTGTTTTTGCACTTGGTAAGCCTCTGCTTCCACTATCATCCATTTCAAGCAGCATGTAGGACATTTAAATTAGGGATCTGTTGTCACTCCAGGCAAGGGAAATAAGACCATTCTCTGATCACTAGGCCCTCTGCCCCTAACTCATCCCAGTTTCCATCACTCAACACTCATAATGTAGGTAGTCCCCACCACCACTGCAGAAATTTATCCTCTACCACATGATTATCTCTATAATGCTCCAAAGTTCCTTCCCAACCACCTGACCCAGCCCATCACCTCCCAAGTGCCTCCACTAGGCCCTTTGGAACTGCTGCTCCACACCTAGAAAACAGCTACATCCCGGGCCTCTCCTCTCAGTGCTCTGAAGATTCTCCTCTCAGGTAGTGGCTGTCTGGACTCTCACTCTGGAGTCAGGAGGCAGTCCTAGCATCTTTGCTCCTCATGGCCCCCTTCAAGCCTTTCTCCCCCCACCCCTTGTGAACACCCATATTCTTTTTGGTCCCGCCATTCAGTTATACCACCCTCTCCCCATCCTCTAAAAAAATCAAACCAAACCTGTTGCCACTGAATCAATTCTGACTCAGAGTAATGCTATATGACAGAGCAGAACTGCCCCATAGAGTTTCCAAAGAACACCTGGTAGATTCGAACTGCCAATCTTTTGGTTAGCAGTCATAGCTCTTAACCACTACGCCACCTGGGTTTCTTCCTCATCCTCAGTGGTATCATATTCCAACCTTCCAATCACTTCCTCCCATCTAAAGACTTAAAGACCCTGGTTCACTGATATCCTCAAGCCCTGCCACCAATCTCCAACTCCCTATCCTCATACTCAGCAGATAATCCTTGTCCTACTTTACACACACACACACACGCACACACACATATACACACAAAAATAGAAGCCAACATATGAAAACTCTCAATATCCTGCTACCAACCATGGAAACCACCTACATCTATACCCATCTGTCCTCCTTCCCACCTATACAATGGAGGTATTATCCTGCCATCTAAGGCCAACCTCTCCACCTGTGCACTTTACAGCCATCCTTTCCAGCCTTCTTAAGGAAAGTTTTACCCCTCATTACCCCTTACTCTCTCCTCTTCAATTGGATCCTTCTATTGGGTTTTAAACATTCTCAAGTTTCTGCCAAAAACAAAACTCAACAGATCTACAACCTCTTCTCGAATCCTATTTCTCTTTTCACATATATTTATATATATAATACATACATATTTTCCCCCACTCCCTCTACCTCTTTGCAAACCAAAATTCTAAAAAGGTTTGTCCTTACCATTTCTTACCTCTTTCACTCTTCAGCTCACTCCATTCTTGTTCCCACCCTTATCATGCTCCTGAAATAGCCATTGCCAATGCTAAGGTCAACACCAGTGACTTCTATGTGCAGCCTTCATGTTATCTGACTTCTCAACAGCAGCAGTCACTACTGATCATTTTCTCCTTGAAACACGTTCTTCCCTGTGCTCCTATAACACCACACTTCTATTTCCCTCCTACCTCCCTGGCCACTCCTTTGACACCTCTGCAGGCTCTTCTTCATCTACCCGCCATTAAATAACACAATTCCTTAAGGTTCAATCCTAAACCTTCTCCTCTCTACTCATTTCTTATGTGATTCCATCTCCACTTGCAGCTTCAATTACCACTTACATGCAGGAAAATCCCCAGTTTAAATATCCATCCCAGACCTCTCCTCTGAGCTTCTGCCTAGTTGTCATTACTGCAGGACATCCAAAGACATCTCAAACTCAACAAACCCAAACAAAGCTTGTGACTTGGTCCTCTTCTAGGTTCTACATTTCAGTGAATGGTGACTGTGCATCCAAATCGGACAGCCAGGACCCTAGGGGGTCACCCTCGATAACTTACTTTCTCCAGCTGCCTACTGGGATGCCATATGCAGTCCACCACCAAGTTCTACAGATTCTACTTCCTTAGTTTCCTACTGCTGCTGTAACAAAAAAACCACAAGCAGGTGGCTTTAAAGAATGGGAATTTCATTTTCTCATTGTTTAGGAGGCTAGAAGTCCAAATTCATGGCACCAGCTACAGGGGAAGGCTCTCTCTCTCTCTCTCTCTCTCTCTCTGTGTAGAGTCTGGGGGAAGACAATAGGAGAAGGACCTCGTCTCTTTTGGCTTCTGTTCCTAAGTCCCTTGGTGATCTTCATGTAGTGTGGCATAATCAGCTTTTTTATATCTCAAAAGTGATTGGCTTAATATACACCCTATACTGATATGACCTTATTAACATAACAAAGAAAACCCTATTCCCAAATGGGATTACACCTACAGGTATAAAAAAAAAGTATAGGAGTTAAGATTCCAACACTTATTTTTGGAGAACACAATTCAACCCCTACCCAGTGCCGTCGAGTCGATTCCGACTCATAGCAACCCTATAGGACAGAGTAGAACTGCCCCATAGAGTTTCCAAGGAGTACCTGGTGGATTTGAGCTGCCGACCCTTTGGTTAGCAGCTGTAGCACTTAACCACTACGCCACCAGGGTTTCCATTCAATCCCTAACACCTCCTAAATAGCTTATAAAAAGATTCCCTTTTCTCAAGCTGTTACCATCACTTTTCTGGATTGCTGTAATAGCCTCCAAACTGGACTTTTCAATGTAAAATCAGACTCGAGGGCTCCAAAGGGAATCTTTTCTGAAAGCTGTCTCTAGTCATGTCATCTCTTCACCTGACCCCAACTTAAAACCTTTGACTCGTTTCCCAGTGTTCTTACAAGAGAACCACACCTTTTCCAGCCTTAACTGGTACTTGCCTTCGCTTGCTACACTCCAGCTAACGTGACCTTCTTTTCTGTTTCTTAGCTATGCCACGTTCCCTCTCTACATGGCCTCTGCAAATATATAGATATGTCAATCCCATGCTCACCCTGCCCCTCCATTCCCGTGTTAACTCCCATGCTTCCTTCAGCTCAATCCTCACTTCCTCAGGGAAGCCTTCTCTGAGCTCCTTCAACAGGTCAATCCTTTTTCCCCATTAGATGCCTTCAAGGTACCTAGTGGCTCTCCTTTATAACTGCAATTTAACATCATTTGTGATATATATATATATATTTTTTTTTTTGAAAAGAATCCCTTCTCCCAGTGGAATGGGAGCCCCATAAGGGAGGGAACCATTGCCTTCTTTCCCCTCACCACTGACCCCGGTACCTAAACACTTCCTACAATACAGTAGGTGCTGAATAAATGGCTGTTAAACAAAATAACAATCATAACAAATGAACACATACTAGCTTTCTATTCTGCTAACAGCTCATCCAGTACAGGTTCCTCATCTTACCAGTGTAATCTGAATAGTGGAAAAAAATTTTGCAGATCAATAATCTCAGTATTACAGCATGTAAATATAACAACTTCAGGAGGACTCTCCCCTCCAAATATGTCCAGGAAGTACCAATATTATAAATGAACTACTATTGGGTAGAGGTCCCTGGGTGGTGCAAACAGTCGGTGCTCCACTGCTAACCTAAAGGTTGGTGGTTCAGGCCTACCCAGTGGTACCATGCAAGTAAAGCCCTAGCGATCTGTTTCCATTAAGATTACAGCCAAGAAAACCCGACAGAGCAGTTCTACTCTGTAACACATGGGGTTGCCATGAGTCGAAATCAACTTGACGGCAACTAACAACAACAACAATATTGGGATGATGATATTGGATCTCTCTATTCCAAATTCCTTAACAATATACAGTGTGTTAAAGGTTTCATAAGTACATATAATTATAACCTGTACTGTATTTTCATACTCTTTTCAAATCCAGACGTACATAATTACTGACTTATCTTCCATCACAGGGGCCCTAACATCCTAGGATTTAAAAGTTTCTACCTGCGAGTTAAGTCATTTGTAAATGAACACATGATTGTTAGAAATGAGTTATTTACCAAACCAACTGGCCAAACAAACAAAAAGGGCCCAATCAAAAACAGACACACCTGCCCCACACACGTTCTGTTTTTTGTTCGCATTTTCATACGGGTGGCGTATTTCAGTTACCTGTCTAAATGCTCATAAAATACCGATAACTGACCTGGAAATGTTAAAATCTCTTAGTGAAAAATAACAATTACACTACCCACTTTTGACTTCATTCCTGTAAAAACTGTTAAGCATCTAATACATGCAAAGCATTTGGCTAACTGCTGGCAGGTTTTGTTTTTTGAAATTCTGCATTGAAAGCGTTACAAAAAAAAAAGTTGGAATCACGCACAAAAATATTCCATTTCTTTTTCTTTTTGGAGCACGAAGTTTAACAATCATTAGCATTAGTGTGAAAGTCTGTATGAAGCCAGCTGCTTAAAACAGTCAACTCCAACCTCTATAAATCCTCTAGTATTCACTGTACTGCTTTTTAAACTGATGCAAATGGAAGCAAAATGAAACCAAACGAGGGAAAGGCTAGGGAACCCTGCTTCAATATGATTACATTTTACTCCTTTTCTATGATGCTACTTAAGATTGAACAAGGAATTGCCCATGGCTGGTGGTTTAGTAGCTAAGAGCTATGGCTGCTAACCAAAAGGCTGGCAGTTTGAATCCACCAGGCACTCCCTGGAAACCCTATGGGGCAGGTCTACTCTGTTCTATGGGATCGCTATGAGTCAGAATTGACTCAACAGCAGTGAATTTCGTTTGTTTTTATAGAAAAGATTTCTCTATGGTTCTTCCCTATCAGTTAAAATACTAAACTCTGAATAAAGGTGTCCTTTCTCCATATTTTGATTCTCTACTTCCCATTCCTTTCTCCTCCAAGACCAGATAATAGAATTCAAGTTAAAGAGAAACTATTCAGTTCTGCCTCCTATAGACCCGGGGTTTGACAGTCCTCCCAGTCCCGAAACATTTTTTTTTATTTATTATTACTTAGTTTTCAATAAAATATCTAATATTTTTGGCAGGGCCAAGATGGTGGAGTAGTCAGACAGTTCTGGTAGTGCCTCTTACAACAAAGACCCAAAAAAACAAGTGATTCGATTATATATGACAGTCTAGGAGCCCTGAAAATCAAAGGCAAAGTTGAGGAATCAGACTGAGTGGCAGGCGGACAGAAAGACGGTTCAGAAGCAGCAAGGAGTCACCAGACCTGACCCGGCTGGAACAGGCACCTTGCAGGCCGGATCAGATGACAAGCACAGCAAGGCAAGCAGTGGCATTCAGGACTCGTCTTCAACATCAGGAGAGACAAACCACAGAGAGTCTGCTCAGCCCTCTTGAATCTGCAAGAAGCAGCACTCAATCGGCAAAAAATGTAAGTACATGCATCTAACCTACCACATGGTTCAAAAAACACCCCGTTTGGGAAGAATACCTCTCCCTGCTCCCTCCCCACTCTGTACCAGGTCCCAGGTCAGCTTCAGCAGTCGCCAACTGCAGCTTCGCCTGGGCCGGAAGCAGGGCCCATCACTCACCCTGAGCCATTCTCTCAGCCTGGGAGAGGGAACAAATTAACAAACAGGAAGAAATAATCTGCCAGTTCTCCTAAACTGGGCACTCAGGGCAGGTACAGCTCCTTAGACTAGGCACAGGCATAAGGGGTCCAAGGACTTTGAATGCCTTTTACCCCTGCATAGACCTGTGTGGGCCCATTTTAACAGCGTAGGCCCTCATTAGCACAGTACATCAGGGTATATACCTAGAGCCTAACTTCACTGTATCAGCTATATGGTGGAATGGCAGGTTTGTGACATTTGACACTGCTGTGCCCATTAAGCAGGGTCCTCGCCTGCCCGTATCAGGGGTCTGAGGACTGGTGGCTCCATCTAAGCCACCTAGCCACTTGCAACAGGGGTCCAAGAATAAGTAGTGCCTCCAGTCCTTACAGCCAGCAGCACTGGGTGCCCATAGTCTGGTTTCAAAACCCACGCACCTACACACTCTAGGGAACAGGGACACATTTTCCTCTCAGACACTCAGGGGCAGCTGTCAGCCCCCTTACTTGCTCAGCACGTGACCCTCTATTACAGACAGATACCTGTGCTTACTCCAATCACCCCTGCCTGTCTAGGATTATAGATAAGAGCCTGCACCACACACTTGGTAACCAACTATCTGGACACCTGAGCTGAATCCACACAAGAAAAGTTAACAGACTCCTGGGCTCACATACCTAATAACAAATCTAACCACCTAGTGACAGAAAATTAGAGCTTCAAAAGAGCAAATAATCAAACTAGCTCACATGAGTTGCCTATTTGGGTATATCAAAACAAAACAAGAAGCTAGGACACAGTAAGCAAACATAAAATAATTAAATATAATAACTTATTGATGCCTTGGAGACAACATTCAATATCAAATCACATAAAGAAGCAGACCATGATGGCTTCAAGCTCCCAAAACAAAGAATCAAGAAATCTTCCAAAGGATGATAACTTCCTGGAATTACTGGAGTTTGAATACAAAAGATTACTGTATGGAACTCTTCAAGAGATCAGGAAGGAGATCAAGCAAAATGCAGAATATTTAACATTTCAACATGTTTAATATTTTAAATAAAATATTTAAGGTTAAATATTCATACATTTCTAATTGGCCTTCATTTTCCCCAAAATACTATGCTATGCAATATAATAATTAGACTCACAGGAGATTGTTATTGTTTTTAGGTGCCATCAAGGCAATTTCAACTCATAGTGACCCCATGTGACAATGCAATACTTCCCCAGAGGATTTTATAGACTGTAATCTTTAGGGGTACCTTCCAACCTGGGGGACTCATCTTCCAGCACTATATTAGACAATGTTCCACTGCTATTCATAACGTTTTCACTGCTTAATGCTTTTCAGAAGTAGACTGCCGGGTCCTTCTTCCTAGTCTGTTTTAGTCTGGAAACTCAGCTGAAACCTGTCCTCCATGGGTGACCCTGCTGGTATCTGAATACCGGTGGCATAGCTTCCAGCATCACAGCAACACACAACCAGAATGCTCCTTAGAAGCAAGGACGGCAATACTGCGTCTTACATACTTTGGACATGTTGTCAGAAGGGATCAGTCCCTGGAGAAGGACATTATGCTTGGCAGAGTACAGGGTCAGAGGAAAAGAGGAAGACCCTCAACGAGGTGGACTGGCGCAGTGGCTGCAAAAATGAGCTCAAGCATAACAATGATTGTAAGGATGGCACAGGACCGGGCAGTGTTTCGTTCTGTTGTGCATAGGGTCGCTATGAGTCAGAACCGACTCGACGGCACCTAACTACAACAACAACAATCTTTAGGGGAGCAGATCACCAGGTCTTTCTCCTGCAAAGATAATGGGTGGGTTCAAACCACCAACATTTTGATTAGCAGTCAAGTGTTTAACCGCTGAGCTTAAACTTTGTTCTCCAAACTAGACGATAAAGGCCAGCCACTCCCTGTGAAAAAGTATCAACACTCAAGGGCTGTAGGGTGGCCCCATAGCCTCAACTGCTACCACAACCCAGATAATTGTTTTGACAGTTAATTCATACTGCTACAAATTTCTTTAATTCAAGTTTCCCTTATCTATCATAATCCTGTCTTCTTACACCCTATGTTAAATGCTTTCTAAGAATCCTTCTCTGTTTCTCAAATTTTCATATCTCAACACACACACACACACATACACACAGCATGCTTCTTCAGTATATACTCTGCTTATTCCTACCAGTCAAAAAGGTTTTATAGAGTTTCCCTTTCTATAGTTGGTGAAGAAAAGTAGGTTTCTTGGTATATGTATTTTTTAAACAGCACAAAGTCTCTACCAAGTGATTCTGACACAGCAAGGGTGGGGTTACCTCATCTCCTTCACTCCTCCCTGAGAATTTCTGCTCTTTTAAAACACAGTTTCTCCTCAGGGCTCCCCACAACACTTGATCTGTTCTCCCTCCCACCATAGATATTATTTTTCGATTGGGATTTTAATAAACTTTTATTCTTATTTTCCTAGTTTAAGTTTACTGGAACTTTTTCATGTTCTAGCTTTTAACTCAAAAAATGAAATGAAATGAAATGAAATTTAATATAATTATTATATTTCAGGCCCACTTCTCTTATTTAAAAATGTTTACCTTTATTTCTTTGCTTGGGATTTCTTTTTATAATGCCTAAAAAGAAGTCCAGGAGACCTGGCGGCACAGTGGTTAAGCACTCAGCTGCCAACCAAAAGGTCGGCAGTTTGAACCTACCAGCCACTCCTCAGGACAAAGATATAGCAGTCTGTTTCTGTAAAGATTACAGCCTTGTAAGTCCTATGGGGCAGCTCTATTCTGTCCTGTAGGGTCGCTATGAGTTAAAGTAGACTAGATGGCAATGGGTTAACAAAAAGTGTGGCTTCAAAGGAGCACAGTGGAAAAAGGCCTCCTTCCCCCAGCTCCCTACTGCAGTTCTGGTTCCAGATCCCCAATTCATTTATGAACTCTCCCCTTAGGAAATTCAGGAGTCCCACAAATTTGTTTTCTAGGGCCTTAAGGCTCAGAGTACAGGCGGCACATTTGATTTACTTGATAAATGCTGCTTTCTAACATCTCATTTAAAACTTTTAAAAAGAAGTCTTTTAAAAAAAGTTCCATTTACAGACACTGGATTTTGGAGAAAGCAGGATGCTTTAAGCCAGGCAAGAGTGGTAATTGGAACATCACACTAATACAGGACGTGGCACAAACAAAAAGTAAAGGTTTTGAGACCAAAAAAAACCAAACCCGTTGCCATCGAGTCGATTCCAACTCATAGTGACCCTCTAGGACAGCGTACAACTGCCGCACAGGGTTTCCAAGGAGCACCTAGTGGATCAGAACTGCCAACATTTTGGTTAGCGGCCGTAGCTCTTAACCACTACACCACCAGGGTTTCCAAGGTTTTGAAGCTTATACAATTTGAGGGACCCCATTTAAGTAAATAACCATTTCAAACACAGTGTTGGACCCAACCCTTAGAAGGGGCCTCTGCAAGTCAGGGATCCTGAAGTTGGAGAAGGGACCAGGCGGTGCTGTATCACCCGTATCACTGGTGGACACTCTTGAGAAGAAGAGTGAGACTCCGTAGCCAACCTCTCTATCCAGCTTCTAACATACTTATTGCCATATCAGCGCTCTTCTCTTCCTGAAGGGATCGCGGAAGGAACTTCTTGGCTTGGGACTTTTCCTGGCTTTCTGCCAACACTGTGAAAGCAAGGAAAAGCTGGACTGAGCAAAATGTACCCCAAATATTTTTTTTTTCTTTTTTTTTAAAGTGATCACTGGAGACCCAGCCAAGCTACCTAGGAAGTCAGAACCTAAGGAGACAAGGAGGTTTTTCTCATCTCACAACTGATCATGGGATTGCACCTGAGAAAGAGAAAGTCCTCAGGCTACAGGGAAGTGGCTGAGGTAGGGCTTTGCCTTACTGCCTTCTTTTTTTTCCTTTGCCAGCTTCCAATAGGGAACAGGAGACAGTATTAAGTAGATTCAAACTTGCCAAAACCCATTGTTTTGGACAAGCACGAAAGAGCAATTTAGCAAATTTCTTCTACCTACTGGGTTCTTAAGAAGAATCCCATCCAGCTAGAGAGAGACCTGGAGTTAAATCCTAGTTCCAGTATTTACCAAGTAGTCTTAGGCAAGAATATGACCTCTCTGATCTGCAAGTTCTATAAGATGAAAACAAGGATGACTACACTGTAAGATCATTGTTATATGGTCTAAATAGATGAGTCAAATGCACCTAGCACAGTGCGTGGCAATGTAGCCACTTGCAGTACACAAATTTCTTTAATGGCCATAAATTCCTTTGCAATGAACCACAGCCATTGCTGTCATGCAGAGGAGAGTCTATGACTCCACCCTGTGACTCTGGGCCTGTCTTGCCACCTGCTGACCAACAGAATGCAATGGAAGTGACACTGAGAATTCTGGAATCTAAGTCTCAAAAAAAACAAAAAAGATTGAGGTTGTCAAGGATTTCATTTTACTTGGTTCCACAATCAACAGCCATGGAAGCAGTAGTCAAGAAGTCAAAGGATGCGTTGCACTGGGCAAATCTGCTGCAAAAGACCTCTTCAAGGTGTTAGAAGTGAAGATGTCACCTTGAGGACTAGGATGCGCCTGACCTAACCCATGGCGTTTTCAATCGCCTTGTATGTATGTGAAAGCTGGACAATGAATAAGGAAGACTAAAAAAGAACTGACGCCTTTGAATTGTGGTGTTGGCGAAGAATACCGAATATACCATGGACTGCCGAAAGAATGAACAAATCTGTCTTGTAAGAAGTACAACCATAATGCCCCTTAGAAGCAAGGATGGTGAGACTATGTCTCACATATTTTGGACATGTTATCAGGAGGGATCAGTCCCTGGATAAAGACATCGTCCTTGGTAAAGTAGAGGGTCAATGAAAAAGAGGAAAACCCTCAATGAGATGGACTGACACAGTGGCTGCAACTATGGACTCAAGCATAGCAACAATTGTGAGGATGGGGCAGGACCAAGCAGTGTTTCGTTCTGTTGTGCATAGGGTTCCTATGAGTCGGAAACGACTCAATGGCACCTAACAACGAAAACAAGAAATCTCAAAAACCTTGCAGTGTCCATCTTTTGCTCTCTTGGAATGCTGCCCTGAGACTAACACGTAAGGAAGCCTGTCTAACCTATTTGAGGATGAAAGGCCATGCAGAGTGGAACTGAGGCTCCCCAGATAATATCCAACACCAACTGCCAGTTATGCTGGGAAGCCCTCTTAGACCTTCCAACTTAAATGACCCTCTAGCTGAAGACAGCCACATGAGTTACGAGTGAGCCCAGGAGTCATCAGTGGAGTAACTGCCCAGTCAACCCACAGGATCATAAGAAATAATAAGTCATCGTTTTAAACGACGAGGTTTTTGAGGAAATTTGTTATCCAGCAATAGATAATCAAAACGCCACTCAATAATTTTATTGGTGGATGGGCATTGGTAGTTAAGGGGTAAAATTCTCACCTTCCATGGGGCAGACCTGCGTTCAATGACCAGTCAATGCATGTCAGTGGAGGCTTGCCTATTGCTATGATGCTGAACAGGCTTCAGCAGAGCTTCAAGACTAAGATGTACTAGAAAGAAAGGCCTGGCTATCTACTTCTGAAAAACAGCCAATGAAAACCACACGGATCATAACGTTCCAATCTGTAACCAATAATAGGGATGGCTCAGGATGGGGCACCATTTCATTCCATTGTGCACGGGATCGCCATGAGTTGGGGCCAACTCAATGGCAGCTAACGACATTGTTATTACTAGCCGTTTCCCGAACAAGAAAGTTAACACCATTTGAAAACCTAGAAAAAATGAATGAAATCCTAGAAAAACACTACCTACCTAAACTAACACAAACAGAGGTAGAACAACTAAATAGACCCATAACAAAAGAAAAGATTGAAAAGGTAATCAAAAAACTCCCAACAAAAAAATCCCTGGTCCGGACGGCTTCCCTGCAGAGTTTTACCAAACTTTCAGAAAAGAGTTAACACCACTACTGCTAAAGGTATTTCAGAGCATAGAAAAGGGCAGAAGACTCACGAACTCATTCTATGAAGCCACCATATCCCTGATACCAAAATCAAGTAAAGACACCACAAAAAAAGAAAATTACAAATATATATCCCTCATGAACTTAGATGCAAAAATCCTCAACAGAATGCTAGCCAAGAGAATACAAAACAACATATCAAAAAAATAATTCACCATGACCAAGTAGGATTCATACCAGGTATGCAGGGATGGTTCAACACTGTAATCCATCACATAAATAAAAGATAAGAATCACATGATTTTATCAATTGATGCAGAAAAGGCATTTGACCTTTCATGATAAAAACTCTCAGCAAAATAGGAATAGAAGGAAAATTCCTCAGCGTACTAAAGGGTATTTATACAAAGCCAATAGACAACATCATCCTAAATGGAGAGAGCCTGAAAGCATTCCCGTTGAGATCGGGAACCAGACAAGAATGCCCTTTATCACCGCTCGTATTCAACATTGTGCTGGAGGTCCTAGCCAGGGCAATTAGGCTAGATAAAGAAATAAAGGGCATCCATATCGGCAAGAAAGAAGTAAAATTACCTCTACTTGCAGATGACATGATCTTATACACAAAAAACCCTAAGGAATCCTCAAGAAAACTACTGAAACTAATAGTTCAGTAGAGTATCGGGATACAAGATAAACATAGAAAAATCAGTTGGGATTTCTCTATACCAACAAAAAGAACACAGAAGAGGAAATCTCCAAATCAATACCATTTACAGTAGCCCCCAAGAAGATAAAATACTTAGGAATAAATCTTACCAGAGATGTAAAAGACTTACACAAAGAAAACTACAAAACACTCCTGCAAGAAAGCAAAAGAGAGCTACATAAGTGGAAAAACATACCTCGCTCATGGGTAGGAAGACTGAACATTGTAAAAATGTCTGTTCTACCAAAAGCAATCTATAGATACAATGCAATTCCGATCCAAATTCCAACGACATTTTTTCATGAGACGGAGAAACAAATCACCAACTTCATACGGAAGGAAAAGAGGAGCCTGAAAAAGAAGAACATAGTGGGAGGCCTTACTCTACCTGATTTTAGAACCTATTATACTGCCACAGTAGTCAAAACAGCCTAGTACTGGTACAACAACCTATACATAGACCAATGGAACAGAATTGAGAATCTAGACATAAATCCATCCATATATGAGCAGTTGATATTTGACAAAGACCCCAAAACAGTTAAATGGGGGAAAAGACAGTCTTTTTAACAAATGGTGCTGGCATAACTGGATATCCATCAGCAAAAAAATAAAACAAGACCCATATCTCACTTCATGTACAAAAACAAGCTCAAAATGGATCAAAGACCTAAATATAAAACCTAAAACAATAAAGGTCATGGAAAGAAAAATAGGGACAACGTTAGGAGCCCTAATACATGGCATAAACAGTATACAAAACATTACCAACAATGCAGAAGAAAAACTAGAGAACTGGGAGCTCCTAAAAATCAAACACCTATGCTCTTCCAAAGACTTCACCAAAAGACTAAAAAGATTACCTACAGACTGGGAAAAAATTTTTAGCTATGACATTTCCGATCAGTGCCTGATCTCTAAAATCTACATGATACGGCAAGAACTCAACTACAAAAAGACAAATAACCCAATTAAAAATGGGCAAAGGACATGAACAGACACTTCACTAAAGAAGACATTCAGGTAGCAGGTACGTGAGGAAATGCTCATGATCATTAGCCAGTAGAGAAATGCAAATCAAAACTACAGTGAGATTTCATTTCACTCCAACAAGTCTGGCATTAATCCAAAAAACACAAAACAATAAATGTTGGAGAGGCTGTGGAGAGATTGGAACACTTATACACTGCTGGTGGGAATGTCAAATGGTACAACCACTTTGGAAATCGATTTGGCACTTTCTGAAAAAGCTAGAAATGGAACTACCATACAATCCAGCAATCCCATTCCTTGGAACATATCCTAGAGAAATGAGAGCCTTTACACGAACAGATATATGCACACCCATGTTCACTGCACCACTGTTTACAGTAGGAAAAAGATGGAAGCAACCAAGGTGCCCATTAATGGATGAATGGATAAATAAATTATGGTATATTCACACAATGGAATACTATGCATCGACAAAAACAGTGATGAACCCATGAAACATTTCTTAACATGGAGGAATCTGGAAGGCATTATGCTGAGTGAAGTTAGTCAGTTGCAAAAGGACAAATACTGTATAAGACCAATATTATAAGAACTTGAGAAATAGTTGAAACAGCGAAAAAAATAGTGTTTGATGGTTATGAGAGGAGGGAGGGAGGGAGGGAGGGTAGGGAAGGGAGGGAGGGTGGGAGAGGGGTATCCACTAATCAGATAGTAGATAAGAACTATTTTAGGTGAAGGGAAAGACAACATACAATACAGGCGAGGTCAGCGCAACCGGCCTAAACCAAAAGCAAAGAAGTTTCCTGAATGAACTGAATGCTTCGAAGGCCAGCATAGTAGGGGCCAGGGTTTGGGGACCATGGTTTCAGGGGACATCTAAGTCAACTGGCATAATAAAATCTATTAAGGAAACATTCTGCATCCCACTTTGGAGAGTGGCGTCTGGGGTCTTAAACGCTAGCAAGTGGCCATCTAAGGTGCATCAATTGGTCTCAACCCACCTGGATCAAAAGAGAATGAAGAACACCAAGGACACAAGGTGATTATGAGCCCAAGAGACAGAAAGGGCCACATAAACCAGAGACTACATCAGCCTGAGACTAGAAGAGCTAGATGGTGCCCAGCTACAACCAATGACTGCCCTGACAGGGAACACAACAAAGAACCCCTGAGGGAGCAGGAGAGCAGTGGGATGCAGACCCCAAATTCTCGTAAAAAGACGGGACTTAATGATCTGACTGAGACTAGAAGGACCCCGGTGGTTATGGCCCCCAGACCCTCTATTGGCCTAGGACAGGAACCATTCCCAAAGCCAACTCTTTAGACATGGATTGGACTGGACAATGGGTTGGAGAAGGATGCTGGTGATGAGTGAGCTTCTTGGATCAGGTAGGCACTTGAGATTATGTTGGCATCTCCTCCCTGAAGGGGAGATGAGAGGGTAGGGAGGGTTAGAAGCTGGCAAAATGCACACGAAAAGAGAGAGTGGAGGGAGGGAGCAGGCTGTCTCATTATGGGGAGAGCAATTGGGAGTATGAAGCAAGGTGTATATAAGTTTTTGTGTGAGAGACTGACTTGATTTGTAAACTTTCACTTAAAGCACAATAAAATTTTTTTTAAAAAAACTAACACCTATTTTTCCACTGGGACCAAATCATAGAGGGCTATGATATTCTGATGTTGAAGCAAAGTGATCATTTCCCCACTCCTTTAAACCCTTATACTAGGGTCCCTGCGGTACGTCTACACCTATGGTATGACAAGGCAAATTCAGGGACTGAAAAAGGTAAGACAGCTAAGAGTTTCTGTATCTAGGTGGCCTTTTATCCTGTTAAGGACCACTTAAAACTCTACCTCAGTGGTTTCTCATCTCTTCTCATAAGATTGCCATTGCCTAAAACTGGTTCCAACTGTACTGTTTCCCAATAAACATTGTACTTGTCTACCTGATTTAGTGTGTGGTTTGATACTGTCAGGTAGCCAGAATATTTAAATACAGTGGCATGCTGCCTTGAACCAATTCACAGGCTAACAAGGGGATATGCAAAATGAACCAGATGTGACTTCAGGTGACTTCAAATTTAACACTTATTATAATCCTCCTGCTTAAATTCAAGTAAAGTAAGTCATGTAGAGGGCCTAGGCTTCACCAACAGACTTGGAAATGAATTGTCCTAAGGCAGTGCTCTGGAGGCAAGACTTTGTTGAATGTGATTATAGAAGCTCAGATTCAGGTGATCCATGAGAGGCTCCCAACAACTACAAAATAGAGTCAAGCAGACCCAACTTATAAACCTCTCACCAAATCCCATTAACAATTTTAAGCTTCGAGATGCTCTCAAGACCACTTGAAATGGTGGCTCTAGTTCTTTCTAACTTGTGAAGTTGATCACTGTGAATAAGCACTATCCTTTCTGGATGGACTCAATGCATCATTTTTTTTCTTTAAGAAAAATATTTTGCTCGGCCAGTTATAAACCTAACAAATTAATGCCATCTTTTTTTTTTTTTTTTTTTAACACATCTGAGTTTCCTGCTTGATAATGCAAGCCTGGTATTCCTCAGGCAAACAAGTTACTCACAAAAATTCCATTAAAAGTATATATTCTATACTACCTTGTGAAAACATTGTCCAGGAACAATATCAGATTGCTGTTTTCATTGGCCATGTATTCCTTTAGATACTCTTAAAGCTATTTCTGGATGAAACCTACAATCCTACACTCTACCCTACTGACCTTTCACTGAGGAGTGCCGAGGCATGACATCGCTGGCTAGCACGGAGGAACAGGATCTGAAATGGCATCATAAAGCTAGGTCACTAGGTTTACTGTATCATACTGGGAACGTTATTGAGAATTCTGGCCATTGCAAATGCAGTGTTTTCTTGATGAAAACCCACAGGAGAAATTTCTCTCTCCTCCCAGAATCAGAAATAGGTGGGCTTCTCAGATATGGTTTATCTTCTGGATGCCCTGAACCTTATTATGGATGGTTTTTGCCTTCTTTCTGGCTGCTGGAAAGCTTATAGCCAGAAATCTAGCAAGAAGAGAATAGGATCTTAAAGTACATTCTTAGCTCCATGTTATTTTCCTTTGACTTATTTTTCTTTCTTTCCCTAAATTTACTTTATCTTGCCATATTATATGCATTTTTGAAGGCCATCGCAAATCCTTTTTGGAATAAGATAGGATATAAATAAAACTAAAGATCTTATGGTCAATGTGTATACCTGATCTCCCTACTAGGCAGAGAGCTCTTGTAAACAAGGGCTGCGTATTGCCCTACTTTGAAAAAATCTCCACAGTGTCTAAATGTATGCTTTCACAAAGTAGACATGCTGAATGAATATTTGGTGAATTAAATGGCAGGGTATGTAAATTTTGATGTTACCCACAAGGTGCTCTGGTGGCGTGGTGGTTACACATTCGGCTGTTAACCACGAGTTTGGTGGTTCAAACCCACCAGCCATTCCTTGTGGGGAAGAAGTGGCGGTCTGCTTCTGTAAAGACTACAGCCTCGGAAACCCTATGGGGCAGTTCTAGTCTACCCTATACAGTCGCTGAGTTGGAATCAACTTGACAGCAGTGGGTTTGGTTTTGGTTTTAACACAGCATAGGCCAGCATGCAAATTTGGGCCCACAGGAGTAGCTGGATAAACACTGTAAGTCAGGGGGATCAGAGATAACATTAGAGAAACCGGGGTGGAAGGCAGAGAGTTACCAGAAGGTGGAGAGGTGAAGTCAAATACTGAAAAAATATCAGCTAAGATAAGAAAACAGACAGGGCAGGGATGGGTCAAAGAGAGGATCCAACTAGGTCAGGCGGTCCATGATTAAAGCACACAGTATCTAACCAACACACAGCTGAACTTGGATACCTGTGCACTTTTTCTCCAGGCATCCTTTTACTTGCCCACTGGTGGGAGTGTTAGGTGCTAGAGTCAGATGTCAATTGTCATGAAAAGGAAATCAAATGCCAGCAGACAGACTTTGACCTTGATTAACTCAAGGATATACACAGTGGAATTAGCTCACAGATGTTGGCAATGGCTTTCACCTATTTCTCAAGGAAGCTTTTTAGGTTGCCCCAAAAACCACGAATGATGACCCGAGTTTGATTGTAGATCTTGAAACTGACTTCTAAAGAAGACTGGAGAATCCAACCCTTTTACAAAATGCAATAAGGATACTTTTCCAATTCTCCGTGAGGCAAGCAGCCAACTTTCAAATGAGTTTGATCAGCAAAAGGGGTTTAGAAAGAACACATTCCATTTGCTTCTGTCGGCAAGAACTTCTCAGAGCTGGAAGGGCATGTGTGAGCATCCCACCTACTCGCCCCGCAGCCTGATGAAAGTGGACGTGTCCTAAATCCATCAGCTAATTTGTTCCAGATCCATTTGTCTTCTCATTTAGCCTGCAGAGAGAAATCCACTGTGCTAAAGACACCTGCTTTCAAATCCAAGGTTTCTCCTTCCATACTTAATCCTTCGTTTTGGTTTGGAGTGGACAGAACTGGTGGGAAACCCTCCTTTTTACAGTTGTCCTATCAGCTGCCTTTCATCAATGTGGGTCCTGCACCCATCAGACATCAGATGAGTGCCCACACTCCCTTCTGTCCCCACCAACGGGGGTCCAGGTCCCAGTCAATCCTGTGGCCCCCACAGCCCTCCATCTCAAATCCCTGTGTCTGGCGTGCTCCACTGCAACCTGTTTCTCCACCCATTGGACAAATGATTTTCAAACATTGGCTTGTGATCCATTAATGGGTTCTGAGTTTTCAAGAGCACAAAGTAGAATAAGACAGAAAGGAAAATAAAATGTAATACACAATACGAGTAATGATTGTTTCATGAAATTTATGTTCTAGGTCACAATGTAAAGATGCATTCTGTACTGTGCAGTGTAGGTCAAAAATGTTTAAAACACTGTGGTAGACAAGCCTTTGTCCTTCTATTTAGCCTCCGCCCTGCTATTGGCCCCACTCTTCAGCAACTCCTTTGCCCTCCCTGTGGGTTCTAGTTCTGAACATACTTCCAGCTGTTTTCCTCACCAGCTGTTTTCACAAACCTTGGCCTTTCGCATTGATTCCCAAGCTCTTACTCAGGCATCCACAGGATTGCCTTCTCCCTGAGCAGACCAATGTTCTGTGCAAAGAAACACCACTTGTTATTCCTGCCTGATTCTGCCTTCTTCTCAGATCTAAGATATGCTTACCGTGCATTCAAGTGTCTCACCATGACTAACAAGCCTCATGAGCAGTAGGACTTCATTTCTTTGATTTTATCTTTCCTCCCAACAACAAAAACACCACCAAAGTTACTCTTGGAACACCTTAGATTTTCTTACAAAATTTTCCACACTTTTCTGATGTAATGGATTCTCTGGTGTAATATATCCAGTGCCTGATACCAATACCAGGTGAATACAGCTCATCCCTAATGCTGAGTTACTGTTTCCCATCCTTGAGAACAGATGGTTATTCCACCTCCATACAGCTATCTTCTTCCCCCGCAAGGCAAATGGAAGGAGGGAGGCACAACCAGGAGACTGGACTAGCCTGGTGGTATCCTATCCTCTAACTCTCAAGGCCAAGGGCACAAGCTCTCCAGCATAATTCCTCCCCCAGTCTTGGCCTCCTTGCCCAATTGCTCACAATTCTCACTCAAACAATTATCTTCCTTTACATAAAAACTCCAATTTTGTTTTGTTTTGTTTTGTTTTGTTGGTATATCAGTGTAGACTATTAAGATCACTTTTCTCAGGCAAACTGAATATCCCATTTTTTAACCTTCCAAGAGATACTGAAACCTAAAAGAATCCTTAATGTGTAGGATACAGGATGTTAATCTGGGGATAAAGGTGGGGGAGATACTGAGGTTTGAAGGTTTTCTTATAAAATAAACTGCTCAGTTTCCTCTAATGCATGTAAGGCCAGCTTTGAGAGAGGAACCTAAATGCTGGACCTCCTTCAGAACACCAAGTGAGGAGAGCCAACAGGTGGCAGAACTGTAGGACAGGGATGCTTGGCTTTAAGAGGCAGGAAACACTCTCAAAAGGGAAAGGGAGAGAAGGGCAAGTCACATCTAGTGCACATTTCAGAATTTTCCTGACTTCCACCACTCCCTGTCTGCAGCCCAGCCCCTTTCCCATTTCCCAGTCAGGAGTCCAGAGCTCCTCTACTACCCCTCTGGTTATCGGGAGGGCCTTCCATTCCCCTCCAGAGCTGCTACTTCCTCCTCCCCACTCCTTTGTTAGGAATGCTCTTAATCAGACTGTCTTCTTGCTGAGATAAGATTTCTGATAGCTCCCACTCCCAAGCCTTGGTAATCACATTTCCTACATAGGTTTCAGAAAATAAAGGAAAAAATAAGCCAACTCTTGCATCCACACTCCACGGTTTATTCAAAAGACCCCAGGAAGACCCAGCTTCTCTGAAGTTTGCTGTAAAGTTTCAGCCCTTTGACCACGGCCAGTCCTAGTCACCTTCAAGTACACAGCTTTCATAGCAAAGAGCCGAGGTAAAGAAGGTTTAGAGTCAGAGGAATAGAAAGACAAAACCCAAGAGTGTAAATAATGATGACTGATTGAGGCGCCCAGCTCCACGCAGGTAAAACTCATGCAAGCTCTCACAGTAAGGATTCACACCTGGGAGGAAGGTAACTTGGCAAAGGAGTCCCTTGAGTGGAGCAAACGCTTACATGCTTAGCTGCCAATTAAGAGGTTAGCCATTCCAATGCACCCAGCGGTGTCTCAGAAGAAAGGCCTGGCAATCTACTAACAAAAAACCAGCCACTGAAAACACTGAAGCACAGTTCTACTCTGACACACATGGGGTCGCAATTAAGTCTGAATCGTCGCGATAGCAACTGGTTTTTTATGTCGCAAAAGCAATTGCAGGAGTAGGGAAAAAAAAAAAGCACCCTTAAAGTATACTGTCCTCTGGACCATCTGATGGCAAAGGAGAGGGTGTGGCAAATACTGTAAACTAAAATAAATGGTTCCTTAAGCATTTCTTTCAAAATTTTCTAGCATGATGGGAGTACACTTTTCTAATTTAGTTTCACTCATATAATTTTAGGAAAAAAAAAAAACTCTCAACCTCATATAGCACACTTAAAAGGGAACTGGGATTCTCTAATTTGCAACCTTAACTGGCTGTCCAAAGATGAAGCTGCATACCAGTGTTCAGGATGTACTCACACGGTACTCTCTCACGTAAAACACACACAATCCATGATTTACTTTACTCAACTCCATTTAGGACTGAGTAGATTTTTTTTTTTTTTTTAGATTTTACTAAAAGGACCGCTTTTTTTCCTACTTCACACATCAATTCGTAACATCCACATAAACTCTTCCATCTTGTCCCCAAACTGGTATCTGAATTAATTTAAACACTGCCAAAGATCATTCTTTGAGGAAAGTTTTATATTTTTATATAAAAATGTGCACCACATTAACACTCAAACCTGGACAATTAAGAAAATACAGGCTAGCAACCGTGATCCTTTAAGGAGCTTGAACAGCTCAAAGTGCTTTCACAGAGGCTTTACATACCGTTTGGGGCGGTAGGAAAACGCTGGGATTAAGCTCCCCATTTCATAGCTGGGGAAACTGAGGCCTTTCATTTAATAAACTTGCCCAGGCTCCAAAGGTAGAGTTGAAAATAGAAACCAATTTCTCCTTCTGACTCTGCCGGGTCCCTCTCCCACTAGACTCTTCGGCATTCGAGGGCTAAAAATGGGACCCACTTGAGAACTGCAAATGTAAATAAAAGCTACTTGTTTTTGACAGAGGCAGCGGGGAAGGACTTACCCACTTAAGGCACCGGATTGTGTGCCCGCCACACGTGGTTAGAACAAGAACGCCCGGATGCCCAAAGGTTTGTACCCACCCCTATCAGTTTAGACCCGGGAGACACCGCCAGGCACATTCCGCAGCCCAAATCGCGCAGCCTGGAAAACGCGAGTGGAACGCGGGGCGTCTGAGAGGCGCGGGGGCCGCGGGCCCGGGACCCCATCTGCGCCCGGAGCGGCGCCGGGCCCTCCGAGCAGGGAAGATGCTGCGCCCGCCACACACACCTGCGGGAGCCCGCCCCTGAGCCCCGGGCCGCCTCCCGCGCTCCAGCCGCCCACCCAGCCCCCGGACGCGGCAGACCTTGGCCGCGCTAGGCCGGGGGCGGGGAGCCGCGGCGCCCTACCTGCGGGCTGAGCTCTGCGGCGCCGAGGACCCGCGGGGCGAAGCGAGGTCGCCCTTCCCCCTGAGCCTCCTCCAAACGGCGTCACCTGTGCCGGGTCCCGGGGCGACTCGGCGCGCGGGCGGTGGCTGCGCCGGGACAGGAGAGGGCGGAGGGTGGCTAGAGGCGCCTGGTCATGCGGCCCGGCCGCCCCGCGAGATGCGCCTCGGAGCCAGGGGAGCCGCGGGCTCCGGGCCGCTTGGAGGAGCAGTCGCGGAGGCTGAAGCTACCGTGCGCCCGCCTGGACTGCGGGCTCGGGTTACCGCAGAGCGGATCCTTAAAGGGGCCGCGGCCGCTCCGCCTCGCAGCGGCGGCTCTGACCCCCGGGCAAAGTGGGCGGGGCCCCTAGGCTGGCAGAGGGAACGACCTTTGGGTGCTGAAACTTGGGTCGCGGAAAGGACTTAAAAAACGGGAACACACGAGGTGAACAGTTGTGGGATTCTGGAACAGCAAACCTCACCAGGAGCAGAGCTTACGGTTCCCGGGCTTTCCAAAGCAAGTAACGAAACTTACAACTGGGGAGAACTGAGTCGGCCCCAGCAGCGGTCAGTACCTGCAATGCCACTTAACCAAAAACCTTTTCTAAGTATGCGTTTACAATCTGCCCCAAATGCTCAAATGCTAAATAAATGAACTGCATAGCTTGGTCATCAGATAGAAGACGAAAGGGAAATTGCTGATTTTTCCTGCCAAGTCTGTCATGGCCAAAGTCCCGTACTGCCCTATTCTTGCTTGAGGTTGCAGGTGCCTTGCAAACTGGGTAGGGGGCGTGTGTGGGAGAGGCGCTCAGAGCAGCTTCCTTGGGAATCCGTGAAGAACACCCTCAAGAGGGTGCATCAGCAAGCATTCCACCCATACCCGGAGCCTCTCACCTGTCGGGGATGTGGAAGTAGGATTTGAATTTTTGGTGCTGACTGAGAATCCCGAATTGGCTAGTGCCTAAAGAAAGTTTGCCACTAAACAATAGATCTTCTGACCTGTTTTACACAGCCTCAAAAAAAACTTGAAGCGTTCTGCATCAGCCAGACCGAATTGTTTTTAATACAGTAAGACAATAAAGAGATACGTTTAGGCTGTTATAATTTGCAAAAAGCGACCATAAATCCTTTTTTGGAAAGAGATGTGTATAAATAATTCATAAACAGCAACATTAATGACTTAACAGTTATTGTAAGAAATACCTATCAGTAGAGCTAAAAAATATTTGCTCAAATGCAGCCCACACACACACCTTATTTTCAAGGGGGAAGGCAATAGAAATGAGAAGGCCCAAAATGCTGTCTGTAAGTCTGTTAGAGTTGTGTGGCTTTAGCTAACTGAACTTCACTGGGGCTCAATTTCTTTATCTGTAAAATATAGTGATTCAGAATTAGCTTTGAAGACCCCAGTCTTTGCAAATGGATCTCAGACCAACTTAGAAAAGACAAAACCTATGCCACTCTAGAGGGACAGAAACCTCCCCCACAGTCAGGCAGGGACGAGGATCCTGCTGGACCCTGAGTCCATGTTCCCCTTTTTCCCCCAAAACTCTCTCAGGACTTCAGGTCACCGGTGTCCTTTGACCACAGCCTGTCCCATCATAGTTGCTTCACAATGTGTATAGTCCCTGACAACTTTAGGTTGCCCCAGGCTGTCTTACGCACTCACGTAGCCATTTCATAACTCTTCGTGGGCAGGATGGTTACGTGTGCACAACTGGGACCAGGTTGGCCTAAGCCCAGCAAGTGCAGGTTCCGCAATTTCAGCTCAGGACTCTATATCAAGACTACCTCCTCCAGACATTCACCTATGCAAGTCTCTGGTGGTTGATAATTGCTCTGTTCTTTCCTGGTAAATGCGCCACCATTATCTTTGATATACATGTTCTCTAACATCCATAACAGTAGCCAAGGCAAATTAACCCCACAAAAACTCCTCTGTACTCTATGTCCCCCTATATTTCTTCATGTTATTGCTGTTGTTAGGGGCCATTGAGTCAGCTCTGACTCATAGCCACCTTATGTATGACAGAATGAAACATTTCCTGTTCCTGCGCCATCCTCACAATCCTTGCTATGTTTGAGCCCATTGTTGCCGCCATTTTATCAATCCAATTTCTTCATGTTAAAAACCAGAAAACCAAACTCGTTGGCACTGAATCAATTCCAATTCACAGCAACCCTATAGGACAGAGTAGAACTGCCCCACAGGGTTTCCAAAGAGCGGCTAATGGACTGGACCTGCTGATCTTTTGGTTAGCCCCTGAACTCTTAACCACTGCGCCACCAGGGCCCTTCTTCATATTAACCCGTTGCCATCGAGTTGAATCCAACTCATATAGACCCTGTAGGACAGAGTAGAACTACCCCATAGGATTTCAAAGGAGTGCCTGGTGGATTCTAACTGCTGGCCTTTTGGTTACCACCCCTAACTCTTAAACACTGTGCCACCAGGGTTTCCTTTTTCATGTTTGGTCTCTACAAATGCATCATCAAGTTCACAGGATTATTGAGAGATTATACAGAGCATGTAAGTGAACACATCTAGGATAATGAGATATGACAGGAACTCAGTAAATAGCTGAATTTTGAGACTCTTAAGCTCTTGAACTTTTAAGTTAGTCAAAACTCTATGACCTCACAAGATATAGATATCAAATGTATACTTTCCCGGAAAATGTTAATACAACTTAATTTCTTTAAAAAATTTGGTTTCAACCTTCACATTCAAATCTTTAATCATTCTTAACTTTGTTTTACACATATTCCCTTTCCCAGGTCAGGCCCTCAAAATTCTGTATTTATTATATGAATTTTTTTTTTTTTTGCATTTTAAATGTAAAGAAGTATCAAAGTTGAGTTTCACTAACATTTTCAGTTCATTTAAACAGTTAAAGGAAACATTTCAGGAAAATGTAATTGCTCACCCACACTTAAAGAGAAAAAAAAAAATCTTTTAAGTGAGGCAAATTTTTCTAATGAATTTCTGTTTCCTAAAATCCTTAATCTTCTAAATAGAGCCAATTGCTTGGGAAACAGAGACTGAAAAGCTGCTTCCTTCTAAAACAAGAAGGTAATTGAAGCAAAAGCATTTTGGAAAACTGCCTCAATTCTCCACTCTGTTAGTGAAGATGCTCTTAAGTATTCATCAAACCTTACAAAAATGGCTACAAACATGTTGATCAGAAAGGTTGATTTACTCAAATGTAAATGACCCCAGTCACTTTTTTCCTGTATTGTAGATCAAGAATTTTAGTAGATCAAGAATTTTAGTATATCAAGAATTTTTGTAAGGTTTGATGAATATTTAAGAGCATTTCATGTTTTTCAGAATTTTTCAGGAAAGATATCAAGAGCGATTATCTCTGGGTTGGTGAGATTCTGGATGTCTCTTGTGCTCTTTTGGTTTGTTTTATGTAATTTTTTTCTTGGAGTGCAAGCATATTGCCTTTGTTTGTGTTTTTATTGGTATTTACCGTTATTTGAAATAAGGCAGACTGAAGAAGAACTGACGCCTTTGAATTGTGGTGTCAGCGAAGAATATCAAATGTACCATGCACTGCCAAAAGAACAAGCAAATCTGTCTTGGAAGAGGTACAACCAGAATGCTCCTTAGAAGCAAGGATGGTGAGATTGCATCTTACATACTTTGGACATGTTGTCAGGAGGGATCAGTCCCTGGAAAAGGACACCATGCTTGGTAAAGTACAGCATCATCGGAAAAGAGGAAGACCCTCAAGGAGATGCATTGACACAGTGACTGCAACAATGGGCTTAAGCATAACAACAATTGTAAGGATGGCACAGGACTGGGCAGTATTTCATATGGTGGTACATAGGGTTGACTCGACAGCACCTAACAACAATGTCGTTATAAGAAGTTAATGAAAGTAATACATATCATTGACAGAAACATCCATGAGTGCCCCTCTGTTCCCTGCCCCACTTTTCCCCATTCCACTTCTCCCACATCCTAGTAAAGCACCCTACAGGTAACCATCCTCAACTCTGTGGGGCACAACTGGACTAAAGCAAAAGCTAAGAAGTTTCCTGAACACAACCAAACACTTTGAGGGACTGAGTAGCAGGGGCGGGGGTCTGTGGACCATGGTTTTGGGGGACGTCTAGGTCAATTGGCATAACAAAGTTTATTAAGAAAATGTTCTGCATCCCACTCTAGTGAGTGGTATCTGGGGTCTTAAAAGTTTGCGAGCAGCCATCTAAGATGCATCAATTGGTACCAATCCACCTGCAGCAAAAGAGAATGAAGAACACCAAAGGCACAAGGAAAATAGTAGCCCAAGAGACAAAAGGAGCAACAACCAATGACTCACTGACAGGGAACACAACAGAGGTTCCCTGACGGAACAGGAGAAAAGTGTGGAGCAGAACTCAAATTCACATAAAAAGACCAGGCTTAACGGTCTGACTGAGACTGGAGGAACCCCTGAAGCCATGGCCCCCAGATGCTGTATTAACCTAGAACTAAAACCATTCCCAAAGCCCACTCTTGAGACAAAGATTACACCGGACTATAAACATAAAACAATTTCGTGAAAAGTGTGTTTCTTAGTTCAAGCATATACATGAGACCAAATGGGTGACTACTGTCTGGAGGCAGGATAAGAAGGCAGGAAGGGACAGGTACTGGCTGAATGGACACAAGAAACCCAGGGTGGAAAAGCAGGAGTGTGCTGTCATAGGGTTTGCAACTAATGTCACATAATGATATCTGTATAAATTTTGTATGAGAAATTAACTTGAGCTGTAATGTTTCACCTTAAGCACACACACACAAAAAAAAAGCCCCAAAAGTAAACTTGAACAAATGAAAATATAGACCACATTCTTGGATAGAAAGAGTTAATGTATGTCAATTCTCTTTTAATTTTTAAACATATTGCAGTGTCAAAAAAAATCCCAAGAGACTATTTTCTGGAATAGGACAAGAAGATTCCAACATTCCTGTGGAAAAATAAATAAGAAAAACCTGAAAAAGTCTTTAAAAGCTCAGTGAGGAAGGGATAGCCTTCAATATATTTAAAAAAAAAAAACTACAGAAACTAAGTAACTAAACACTTTGGGTTTTCCATATGAATAGACAGACAGATACAACTGAATAGGAAGTCCAAATAAATGGCATTTCAAATCAGTAGGATAAAATGAACTCTAACGTAAATAACAAAAACCAGTCAATTCCAATTCATAGCAACCCTGTGAAGCAGAGTAGAGCTGGCCCATAGGGTTTCCAAGGCTGTAATCTTTACAGAAGCAGACTGCCACATCTTTCTCCTGCAGAAAAAGCTGGGTTCAAACCACTGACCTTTCAGTTAGCAGCTGATCACTTAACTACTGCACCACCAGGGCTCCTTTTTAATAAATAGCTATCTGGAAAAAAGTAAAGGCAACCATATCTTATACTGTACACTAGAATAAATTCCAAATGAGTTAAAGATTTAAATGTAAATGAAATATGAATTTATAAAGATAGAGAAGAAAATACGGGTGAATTCCCTTCTTACCTTGGAATGAGAAGGCCTTTCTAACTATGTTTTTAAAATCCAGAAGCCATAAAAAATTAACAGATCTAACTACATAAGAACTAAAAACTACTACATGGAATAAAACAATAACATAAGTGAAGTCGAAATATGAATTACAAACTGGGAAAAAATATCTACTTAAATCACAGATAAAGGACTAACCTCCTTAATGTATAAGAAGCATCTAGAAATCAAGAAGAAAAAGACAAGCCATCCAAGTGAAAAATAAGCAGAGGAGTTGTGGTGTTCTCCATGTATTGTCCCTGTGCATATTTTCCCCATGTTTCTCAACTTGTCAAGGAACTTATTTAAGAAGTTCAAAGTTCTGTGGCTGGGGGAGAAGCTTGACTGATAGTGCATATTCTAGAGAAGAAAAGGGGAAAAAATGATATGTCTCTCCCCCATTATTTTATGCTGAGCAATTAAAGTTAATAAAAGGGAGTCAAGTGACTTGAAGGACTGCTTTGTCTTTCCTCTCATTTCTCAACAAGCTCTTGCCTTCCCTAGCTTTGATGATTCCTCAAAGCTGATTGCCTATAGGCCTTTCCACTTTGATTCTTAGCTCTAAATTTTGCACCTGACCTTTTGCTCAATTCACTTTCACCCACTCCAGGTAATGGCCTCACCCAATTTGGATCCTCTCTCAGCTTTGGTTTAACTTTTCCTCTGTTCCCCCAAGCACCATGATGTATCTGATATCAACGCCACTTACACAATGTTGTTGTTGAATGTCACCAAGTCAATTCTGTCTCATAGTGACCCTGTATGACAGAGTAGAAATGCCTCATCTAAAACTCTCTTTCTTGAGCCCCGTATCTGTATTCCCAAGATCCTACTATGTGTTCCCAGGTCCTTAGAGCTCAATGAAGTGTAATTCATTATCTCACTTCCTCCGCATACTTTTTCCTCTTACTACATGTGACCCTAATACTTCGCAGCATGTTTTCTCCTTCTCAAAATGAGCAATTGAAAGCTTGACATAACTAAAGCCATAATGATACTCCAAGTAACCTATAAGTTTTTTTTTTTTTTAACTGTATCAGCTGCACTGGTTTCTTTCCAAAGGGGTGTGGGGCCTTCTCAGCTCTTGTGGCCTTGGCCTCCCTCCTATTCTTTGTTCTCTTGGGAAATGGCCTTCAGCCTGCAAGACGGCAACTAGGAAGGCTGCCTGGCCCTTTTGGTCTGCAATTTTCTTGCTTCTTATCTCAGTCAGAGTAAACTTGGCAGGCCAGTTCCACTAACCAAGAGATTTATATATATACATATATATATATATATATTTGCCTGTTACAAACATACAGATTAGAGTCCAGATGTCCAGCATGCATATCTTTAGTTTAATAGTTTCTTGTTCTTGTGATGTATACTCATCTGACCATCTGTGACCTACATGCTTGAAAACATTATGTAATCCTTGCAAAAAATGATATATAAGCTCTAATGTAGAAATTGCTTTTTGAGACTCCATAAAGATAGCCTGCATTGCTGTTGGATATCCCATTGGTGTCACCTCCTAATAAACTTTCTCTCTCTTTCAATAAACAAAGTCGTCATCCCTCCAATCACCCCAGCCAGAAACCTATATTTTCCTAGACTTCTCCCTCTTATTTAGCCCTCTATATAGGATTGCTATGAGTCGGACTCGACTCGACAGCACTGGGTTTGGTTTTTTGGTTTATATCCAAGCAGACACCAAATTCTATCAATTCTACCCCCTAAATATCTTTCATATATGTTACTTCCTCTACTCTTCCTCTTTCACACACCAAGTTTAGGCCCATATATCGTCTCTTGCCTCTGATGTCACTCTGGCATCTTCCGTCTTCAGCCCTTCACACACAGTGTTCCAGGATAATAATTTCCTTCGCATCTTCTCCCAGTACTTAGTACCATGTGTTTCACACACAATAAACACTCAATATATACTTCAAATCCTGTGACCTCACATCTTTCCTTTCCTTTTCATTCATAAATTCCCCCATCTCTTTTCAGGATTTTCCTGGTCCTCTCTTGGTCAAATTATGTTCTTATCCTTTCACCTACCATCAAGGGTCTGCTATTACGATTTGAAACAAAACCCAGTGCCCTCGAGTCGATTCCGACTCATAGCAACCCTATAGGACAGAGTAGAACTGCCCCATAGAGTTTCCAAGGAGCGCCTGGTGGATTCGAACTGCCAACCCTTTTTTGCTATTTATTGCTTATTAAATAATTGCATAACATTAAAGTCCTCCGTTAGAGGCCAAACCTACCTTTCCACTCTTATCTTCCACTGTTTCTCCCCCTTGCATTCTTTACAGTCTAGTCAAACCCAACTATTAGTCATTCCAAAAAAATGCTGTGTACTTTTCTTCCTCTGTTCCTTCTTTCACACTGCATCTGACACATAGAATGTCTTTCCCTCACTTCTTTGCTTGTCAAGAGCTTTTTAAGGCCCAGATTGAATGCCAGTTTGTTCATGAAACTTACAGATTCCTTCCTCAATGTACATTCTCTGAAGCTTAGTTTATAAATTCCTTTGTACACATGTTTTATTTCTCCTACTAAAAAAAAGTAGCATAGGAGGTGGGGCCAAGACGGTGCAGTAGTCAGACATTTCCAGTTATCCTTCTTACAACAAAGACCTGAAAAAACAAGTGAAACAATTATATATGACGAGCTAGGAGCCCTGAACATCAAACGGAAAGTTAGAAAAGGGACTGAACAACAGAGGGAGGGAGAGATGGTTCAGAAGCAGTGAGGAGTTGCCGCACGTGACTCATCAGGAACCCTCAGGCACAATACCCTGGAGTGACTGTGGTGGGCTGGTGGTACTCTTCCAGACGCAGTTTCCTCAGGGAGAGACAGTGAGCTGTGCAGCCTATTCACACCTCTGAAACCAGAGGAGAACGGCACTGTTTGCAAAAGCTAAGTACTTGCATTTATTTTACAATGCCCCCAGCCCCCAAGCTGGCTTCAGTGGCTATAGATTTCCCTGGGCCTGAGATAGGTTCTGCTGCACACTCTGAGCCATTCTCCCGGCCTTGGAGAAGGAATAAATTAACAATTGAGGGAAAAGATAATCTACCAGCTCCACTAAGCTGGGAAGCTCAGGACAGAAGCGGCTCCTGTTCGGGCACAAGTGGTCCACAGACTTTACCTTTCACCACTGCATGGACTTGTGTGGGCCCATTTCAGGAGAATAGGCCCTGTTGACAGACTGCAACTGTTTCAGCTACAATCAAATAACCCAGAAGGGTGTGCAATAGCTCAAAGACAATTAAAGCCAGGAGTCACATGACCTGAAAGGTGTCCTCTAGGCATTGAATAATTTTCTATTGAAGAAAATTTTTTGTACACCTATCAGTCTATGGAAACCCTGGTGGCATAGTGGTTACAAGCTACAGTTGCTAACCAAAAGGTTGGCAGTTGAAATCCACCAGGTGCTCCTTGGAAACCTTGAGGTACAGTTCTACTCTGTCCTATAGGGTCACTATTAGTCAGAATCAACTCAACAGCAACAGGTTTGGTTTGGTTTGGATTACTAGATATATGACTTTGAGTATGTTACTTAAAGTCTCTGAGCCTGTTACTTTATCTGTAAAATGGTGATAAGATTTCATAATTTAAAAAAAAATTTAAGTAAGAATAATAATACTTGCCTAGTAAAACTATTGTGAAAATTAAGTAAGTTAATGAATGTCAAAAGCTTAAGGCAGTGTCAAACACATGATAATAAATATAACCTACGAGGTGCAATGAATTGCTTAAGGTGGTACTCCTGGCCCTAGTCTTTGTGACTCACATACAATAATTAAGTGGGACTATGAAAATAAGATATATGGATCCCTAACAAAGAGATTGGTCAGTTTTGCCCCCCTCCTAGGCTTAAAGCAAGCCATCTCAGAAGTGGGAGGAGAGGATCTCACCAACACCAAGTAAGAAGCGCCAGGAGTGGAGACTGTCCCAAAGGGCCTGCAATCCCTGTGCTGATAAGCTCCTGGAACCAGGAGACCAAGAGACAGAGAGCTGTAACACCGGAGACGGCAAGAAGCAGTGGCAGAGAAATGGTGGCAGCAGAACCAGGAGATTGGCAGGACACCAGCAGGAGAGAACAATTTCTCCCAGGAGAAATTGGGTAGAATTTCGGTTTCTGGTTTTAAAGCCCATGCAAATGGGAAGGCAGGGAGGGATAATATGTAAAACCCTAGAAGCGTGAAAGAGCTTGGCATGTCCCCAAGGACCACAAATTTTGGAACTGGATATGCATTTAAAGAAACAGCAGCAAAAGATAAGGCCCTTAAAGTAGGCCTGGATTATGAAAAATAAATTATGCCATGCTAAATTGTATAGACTCAACTTAGTAGGAGATGAAAAAGCAATGAAGAATTTTAAGAGGGAAATGAGATCATCAGAGGTTTAGAAATTGAAGGCAGGACAATCAGTTAAGAGACAGCAAGTCCTAATGTTATTGAAAGCAAGAATTTTGAAGTCAGACAAATTACCATTTAGTATGATCTTAAGAAAGAGAACCTCTTTAAGCCAGAGTCTCTTCATCTGTAAAATGAATATAATAATATAATGAGGATAAAATGAAAGAGCACAGGTAAGTCTTTGGTACTACAGATTTAGAAAGCATTCAGTAAGTGATGGTAATAGTATTAACAGTTGTTTATTGGTATTATTGTTGTTGTTGTGCAACACAGCTTTGATACCTACCTAACTTGAGTCTTTTTGAAGAGAGAACAAGTTAATATACTCATTGATGTTCTTTCACCTAGGATTTTTTGGAAATAAAATCAGTGTTGCTTGATTTGTTCAAGCATACTCACTTGATCTGTATCAAAACAGTCAAGTCTTAGGCAGAACACAGAGCAGCAGATATCAGGAAAGCCATGAAGTTAAGGGTGCATTTTATCAAACATTTCTTGTGTTCCTACTGTGCATTTAGGCACTGTATTAAGTGGTACCTGGTTTGGTGTAGAATTCTTGCCTTCCATGTGGGAGACCTGGGGCAATTCCCGGCCAATGTACATTTTCCATAGCCACCAACCATCTTTCAGTGGTAGATTGTGTTGCTATGATGTTGGGCATCATATCAGCATAGCTGAAAAAAAAATTGAATGACACAGAAAGCATCAGAAGAAGATGGAAGGAATACACAAGTCACTGTACCAAAAAGAACTGGTCGACATTCAACCATTTAGGGGGTAGCATATGATCAAGAACCAATGGTACTGAAGGAAGAAGTCCAAGCTGCACTGAAGGCGTTGGTGAAAACGAGGCTCCAGGGATTGACGGAATACCAATTGAGATACTTCAACAACCGAGTGCAATGCTAGAAGTGCTCACTCATATGTGCCAAGAAATATGGAAAAGTTTCCTGGCCAAATGACTGGAAGGGATCCATATGCGTGTCTATTCCAAAGATAGGTGGTCTAATGGAATTTGGAAATTATTGAACAATATCATTAATACACCACGCAAATAAAATTATGCTGAAGATAATTCAAAAAATGGTTGTAGCAATACATCTACAATTCGAGTCAGATTTAGAAGAGGACATGGAACGAGGAATGTCATTGATGATGTCAGACGGATCCTGACTGAAATCAGAGAATACCAGAAAGATGTTTACTTGTGTTTTATTGATTATGCAAAGGCATTTGACTGGGTGGATTATAACAAATTATGTACAACATTGCAAAGAATGGGAATTCCAGAACACTTAATTGTGCTCATGAGGAACCTGTACATAGACCAAGAGTCAGTCATTCAAACAGAACAAAAGGATACCACGTGGTTTAAAATCAGGAAAGATGTGTGTCAGGATTGTATCATTTCACCATACTTATTCGATCTGTATTCTGAGCAAATAGTCTGAGAAGCTGACTATATGAAGAAGAACGCAGCATCAGGATTGAAGACTTATTAACAACCTTTGATATGCAGATGACACACCCTTCCTTGCTGAAAGCGAAGAGGACTTGAAGCACTTACTGATGAAGATCAAAGACCACAGCCTTCAGCATGGATTACACCTCAACACAAAGAAAACAAAAATCCTCACAAATGGACCGATAAGCAACATCATGATAAACAGAGAAAATATTGAAGCTGTTAAGGATTTTATTTTACTTGGATCCACAATCAACACCCATGGAAGCAGCAGTCAAGAAATCAAAAGTTGTATTTCATTGGGCAAATGTGCTGCAAAATTTAAGGTGTTAAAAAACAAAGACGTTGCCTTGAGAACTAAGGTGAATTTGACCCAATGCATGGTATTTTCAATCATCTCATATGCATGTGAAAGCTGGACAATGAATAAGGAAGACCAAACAAGAATTGATGCATTTGAATTGTGGTGTTGAAGAAGAATATTGAATATACCGTGCACTTTCAGAAAAACAAACAAATCTGTCTTGGAAGAAGTACAGCCAGAATGTTCCTTAGAAGAGAGGATGGCAAGACTTCGTCTCACTTATTTTGGACATGTTATCAGGAGAGACCAGCCCCTGGAGTTAGACATCAATTTTGGTAAGGTGTAGGGTCAGCAAAAAAGAGGAAGAACTTCAATGAGATGAATTGACACAGATGATGCACGAATGGGAACATAGCAACAATTGTGAGAATGTGGCAGGACAAGGTAGTGTTTCATTCTGTTGTTCATAGGGTCACTACGAGTTGGAACTCACTCAACAGCACCTAACAACAACCTGATGCCTAACAGTTTTCAGCAGAGCTTCCAGACTAAGATGGACCAGGGAGAAAGGCTTGGTGATCTGCTTCTGAAAATCAGCCAGTGAAAGCCTTAAGGATCACAACGGTCCAGTCTGCAGCTGATCATAGGGATGGCACAGGACTGAGCAGTGTTTCATTCTACTGCGCATGGGGTCGCCATGAGTTGGAGGCCAACTTGATGGCAGATAAAAATATCAACAGATAAAAATAGTTAAGACACAGTCTCCTTTCACAATGAGTAAAGAGTCTACAAGGCAGTTCTTTTGGTAGATTTCTTTTATTCTAGATCCCTGCCTCCTCTCTTATTTACAACTTCACACTCTCCACTTAGTCTGATATTTACACTGCTCCTGTGGAAATGATCTTGGCTTTCCTGGTGCTTGACACCCTCTGAACTACCTCCTTTTCTGACTACTCCTATTGGATGAGTCAGATTACGCCTTGTTTGATCTAACTTACCCTCAGTACCCAACCCTGGTTCCAAGATACCTTGCTACTAAAATGAAGTTAAACCAATTCTTTCAACACCCAGTACTAGAATCCTCAGACAAAACCACCTCGATAAGTGTGATGGTTAATGTTATGTGTCAACTTGGCTTGGCCATAATTCCCAGTATTGTGTAATTGACCTCCATTTTGTGGTGTTGTGTAATTATGTGTTGTAAATCCTAAAACTCTATATGTTAATGAGGCAGGATTAGTGTGGTGTGTATCCTACCTTTAGTAAGATACTAAAGTCATACCTAACTCAACTCACACTCTTACCCAAGTCCCATCTTTACTCAAGATACGTTGCTCAAGTCAGGGGAGTTGCGTTGAGGGTGTAGCCTGCATCCAATATATGTGAATGCTCTGGCAAAGGTCTCTCTAACTTTGGATCTTGCATCTGGCTCATCAACATCTGACCTCTGGTTCTTGGGACTTCAGCCAGCAGCCTGATGTCTAACCTGCCGATTCTGGGATTTGCCAGTCTCTTAGTCATCCAGTACTGCTATAACAGAAATATCACGAACAGAAATTTATTTTCTCACAGTTTAGGAGGCTAGAAGTCCAAATTCAGAGTGTTGATTCTAGAAGTCTTTCTCTCTCTGTCAGTTCTGGAGAAAGGTCATTGTCTCTTCAGCTTCTGCTTCCTGGTTCCTTGGAGATCTCCATGTGTCTTAGCATCTGTCTTACCCCAACTCTTTCTCTCTGCTTATTTGTTTAATTTCAATATACCCTACACTAATCCTGACTCATTAGCATAACAAAGACAACTCATTTCCCAATGGGATTATAACCGCAGCCGTTGAAGTTAGGATTTATGACACATATCATCTGGGGACATAATTCAATCCATAACAATGTTCAGCTAGCTTCCTCAGCCCTGTGACCCAGTAGCCTGCTATCTGACCTACCAATCTGGGATTTGTCGGCCCCTGCAACCACGTGAGCCAGGAGAAGCCTTCAGCCTGATGCCTGGCCCATGGATTTGGGACTTGCTGGCCTCCACAACTGCATGAGCTATTTCCTCGAGATAAATCTTTATATATAAATATATATGTAAATTTATATATATATGGCTGCTAACCAAAGGATCAGCAGTTCGAATCCACCAGGCACTCCTTGGAAACTCTGTGGGGCAGTTCTACGCTGTCCTTTAGGGTCGCTATGAGTCAGAATTGACTTGACGGCACTGGGCACTGGGTTTATATATATGGAAACCCTGGTGATGTAGTGGTTAAGTGCTATGGCTGCTAACCAAAAAGGTCAGCAGTTCGAATCCGCAAGGTGCTCCTTGGAAACTCTATGGGGCAGTTCTACTCTGCCCTATAGGGTCGCTATGAGTCAGAATCGACTAGATGGCAGCAGGTTTGGTTTTTTGGGGGGCATTTATATATATATATATATATATATATATATATATACATTTCATTGGTTTTACTTCTCTAGAGAACTCAGCCTAAGACGTTAAGTAACAGCAGTGGTTCTAGAAAAGAAAATTGTAAGGATGAGTTTTCTAAATTGGTTTTCAAATCTGGGTAGTCTTAAAGGTGCTGATGACTCTGTCTCTAGTAATAATCCATGGCATGAGGTGGCAATAGAAATAAACAAAATACAGCCACCAACAGATCAAATATTCGTGAGAAACAAGACTACAGGTGATTGCATATTGGATACTTTTCTACAATTTTGTCAGAATGAGATGTATAAGGAAGCTGGTTGGTTGGTTCTACTTTCACTAAATATAGTGATGAAAGAAAGACTCAGGGCTTCAGAGTCACAACTCAAGGGCCATATAAAATAACTGAAAGTGGCCAATTGTGCCTCGAAAGAAAGTTTTATTTCTTGTAGAACAGAGATGATATTGCTGAAAATCAAACCCAGCATCTTACTGTAAGAGTGGCTGAATTACAATAGAAATTAAATCCCCAACCTCAAATGGAATCTGAAGTTAAAGTGAGGGCATCGATTAGGAAAAAACTGGAACCTGAAACTTGGTGTGGGGGCATATGGGCAGATAATCAGGAAGCAGGGGACACTACATAAAACCCAAACTAAACCCACTGCCATCGAGTCAATTCCAACTCATAGTGACCCTATAGAACAGAGAAGAGCTGCCCAATAGAGTTTCCAAGGAACATCTGGCAGATTTGAACTGCCGACCTCTTGGTTAGCAACTGTAGCACTTAACCACTACACCACCAGGTTTCCAGACAGAGTAGAACTACCCCGTAGGGTTTCCAAGGAGCGGCTGGTGGATTTGAACTGCCGACCTTTTGGGATAGCAGTGAGCTCTTAACCACTGTGCTACCAGGGTTTCTCACAGGGGACACTAGACCCCTAAATTCCACTGTATCAGTCCTGCCAACAACACCACCCCCTCCAAATGAAGAGATTATTCCATTTTTCTCTGCAAAAGCCACCATCCCAGGGAAACCATTATCCCTCTCACCCTCATTTGATGAGATTGACCCAGATGTGCCTGAAGCTGAGCTATCACCAGGGACAGCATCTGGGATGTTGCCTGGGACATCACTTGAGGCGGATGCCCTATAAGACATTGCTGAATGTTCCCAGGACCAACCCCCACCACCCATTTTTGCCTCTAGACCTATAACTACACTTAAGAAAGCCCCAATAGGTGAGGTACAAAGTGTGACCCAGGAGGAGGTATATTACACTCCAAAAGAATTGCTTGACTTCTCTAATATACACAAACAGAAACCTGGAGTATATGTGTGGAAATGACTGTTAAGGATGTGGGATAAAGGTGCAAGAAACATAAGGTTGGATCAGTATGAGTTTAGTGATATGGGCTTGCTAAGCACAGATCCTTCTTTCAACGTTTCAGCTCAAGAAGTTAGAAAAGGATCCAATAGTTTATTTGGTTGGTTCACTGAAGCCTGGATTAAGTGATGGCCTACACTAAACTAAGTTGAAGTGCCAGTCCTGCCTTAATATACTGTAATAGAAGGCATCCAGAGGCTTAGGGATATTGGCATATTAGAGTGGATTTATCAGCTTGGACTCACAGGCCCATACATGGATTTCCCAGAGGATATACCTTTGACCACAACTGTGAGGAACAAATTTGTGAAGAGAGCCCTAACATCCTTGAAGACTGCTGTGATTGCTATCTTATGTAAGTCAGATTTGACAGTGAGAACTGCCCTGACTGAATTTAGACACCTGACTACAATGGGGTTGCTTGCACCCTGTGTGGTAGGGGCCAGACGATGGCACTTAATTGACAAAGTGGGCGTGATTACCATATTGGATAGCAGAGTCAAAGCAGTAATCAGAATAGTCTGACTCCTGTGGACTTATGGCATTGGCTACTTAGTTGTGGTGTCCCTGAGCATGAAATAGATGGGAAATCTACTAAATATTTACTTGATCTGTACAAGCAGAAGAAAGTTAGGTCAAGTGGACAGCAGTCTAACTTTAATCTCTGGAAAAGAGAGTAAAGACCCTTCAATCAATTCCCAGACTTGAGTGAGTTTAAAGACCCACAACACCTTGAATGAAGGAGAGGCCAGGTCCTCTTGAGAAAGGACCCCACTACATTGCCAAAAAGTCATACTGTGAATCGTTCTCCCAGCCTTCAGCAGAGGGATCTACGGACTCTTAAGAAAATGACTGTTCGTTGGGGAAAAGGAAATAATCAGAAATTTCAAGGATAACTGGACACTGGCTCTGAATTGACACTAATTCAAGAAGACCCAAAATGTCACTGTCACCAACCAGTCAGAGCGGGAGCATATGGAGGTCAGGTCATTAATGGAGTCTTAGCTCAGGTTCATCTTACAGTGAGTCCCCAAACCCATCCTGTAGTGATTTCCCCAGTTCCAGAAAGCATAACTGGAATAGACATACTCAGCAACTGGCAAAACCTCTACATGTGATCCCTGACAAGTGGAGTGAGGGCTATTACAGTAGGAAAAGCCAAGTGGAAGCCATTAGAACAGCCTTTAGCCAGGAAGATAGCAAATCAAAAGCAATTACATATTTCTGGAGGGATTGCAGAGATTAGTGCCACAATCGAGTACTTGAAGAATGCAGGGGTGGTGATTCCCACCACATCCCCATTCAACTCACCTATATGGCCCATATAAAAAAAAAAAGAAAGAAAGAAAGATTGATCTTGGAGAATGACACTGGATTATTGTAAACTTAAGCAGGTGGCAACTCCAATTACAGCTGCTGTTCCAGATGTGATTTCATTGTTTGAGCAAATTAATACATCTCCTGGTACGTGGTATGCACAGCTATTGATTTGGCTAGTGCCTTTTTCTCCACACCTATTTTGAAGGAACACCAGAAGCAGTTTGCCTTCAGCTGGTAAGGCCAGCAATGTACTTTCACTGTCCTACCTCAATATTATATCAACTCTGTAGCACTCGATGGCACTGGGATTTATAGCACTATGCCATAATTTAGTCCACAGGGAACTTGATTGCCTTTCCCTCCCACAAGATTTAACACTGGCCCGTTACATTAATGACAATGCCGGATTGGACCTAGTAAGGAAGAAGTATCAATGACTATGGACTTATTGGTAAGATATTTGTGTGCTGACCAAATCAAATCCACTGCTGTCAGGTAAATACCAATTCATAGTGACCCTATAGGACAAAGTAGAGCTGCCCAATAGGGTTTCCAAGGAGTGGCTGGTGGATTTGAACTGCCGATCATTTGATTAGCAGCTAAATGCTCAACAACCATGCCACCAGGGCCCCATTTGCATGCTAGAGGGTGAGAAAGTAGTCCAGCAAAAATTCAGGTGCCTTCCACCTCAGTGAAATTTCTACAGGTCCAGTAGTGTGGGGCATGTTGAGATATTTCTCCTGAAGTGAAGGATAAGTTGTTGCATATGGCACCTACTACAACTAAAAAGGAGGCACAACACCTGGCAAGCCTCTTTGGATTTTGGACACAACAAATCCCTCATTTGGATGTGCTACTCTGGCCTATTTATCAAGTGACTCAAAAAGCTGCTAGTTTTGAGTGGGGGCTGGAACAGGAGAAGGCTCTGTAACAGGTTCAGGCTGCCATGCAAGCCACTCTGCCACTTGGGCTGTATGATTCAGCTTATCCAATGGTGCTTGAAGTCTCAGTGGCAGACAGGGATGCTGTTTGGAGTCTTAGGCTGGGCCCTATTTGTGAATAACAGCATGGACCCTTAGGATTTTGGAGTAAATCTCTGTCATCCTCTGCAGATAACTGCTCTCCTTTTGAGAAGCACCTTTTGCCTTGTTACCAGGCCTTAGTAGAGGCTGATTGCTTAACCATGGGCCACCAAGTCACCATGCAGCCTGAGCTGCCCATCATCAACTGGGTGTTGCCTGACCCACAGAGTCATAAAGTTGGACGTGCACAGCAGTACTCTATCATTAAAGTGAAGTGGTATATATGAAATTGGGCTTGAGCAGGACCTGAAAGCACAAGCAAGTTGCATGAGGAAGTGGTTCAAATGCCCATGGTCTCCACTCCTTCCATATTACT
The DNA here is from genome assembly GCF_024166365.1 of Elephas maximus indicus. Classification (NCBI taxonomy): domain Eukaryota; kingdom Metazoa; phylum Chordata; class Mammalia; order Proboscidea; family Elephantidae; genus Elephas; species Elephas maximus. The sequence goes on from NC_064821.1 coordinate 145,962,580, forward strand.
TGCCCTCTCCCAGCCCACATCTATAACCTCACAGGAAGTTCCCTATGATCAGTTGATTGGGGAAGAGAAAACTCCTGCCTGGTTTACAGATGGTTCTGCGCAATGTGCAGGTACCACTTGAAAGTGGACAGTGACAGTACTGCCGCCCCTTTCTGGGACATTCCTGAAAGACGGTGGTGAAGGGAGATCCTCCCAATGGACAGAACTTTGAGCAGAGCACCTGGTTGTTCACGTCGATGTAAGGAGAAATAGTCAGATGTGAGACTGATTCAAAGGCTGTGGCCAATGGTTTGGCTGGATTGTCAGGCACTTGGAAGGAATGTGATTGGAAGATTGGTGACAAAGAGGTAGGGGGAAGAAATATAGACCTCCCTGAATGGGCCAAAGAAGTGAAGATATTTGTATCTCATGTGAAAACTCACCAAAGGATAACCTTGGCAGAGGAGGATTTTAACAATCAAGTAGATAGGATAACGAGTTCTATGGAAACTAGTCATCCTCTTTCCCCCAGCCACTCCCATGATTGGCCAACAGGCTCATGAACAAAGTGACAATGGTGCTGGGCATAGAGTTTAGACATGTGCTCAGCAACATGGCCTTCCACTCACCAAGCTCGACATGGCTACAGCCACTGCTAGGTGCCCAATCTGCCAGCAGCAGAGACCAACACTGAATCCCCAATATGGCACCATTCCTTGAGGTGATCAGCTAGCAACCCGGTGTCAGGTTGATGATATTGGACCCCTTTCATCATGGAAAGTGTAGCATTTCATTCTTACGAGGATAGACACTCTGGACATGGATTTGCCTTCCCTCCATCCAGTGCTCCTACCAAAACTACCATCCCTGGACTCACAGAGTGCCTTTCCCACCATCATAGTATCCCACATAGCATTGCCTCCATTCAAGGGACTCACCTCACAGCAAATGAATTGTGGCAATGGGCCCAACCTCATGGAATTCACTGGTCATACTATGTTCCTAATCATCCTGAAGCAGCTGGCTTGTTACAATGATGGCATGGCCTTCTAAAGACACGATTATGGTAACAGCTAGGTGGCAATACTTTGCAGAGTTGGGGAAGTGTTCTCTAGGAGGCTATATATTCTCTAAACCAGCATCTAATATGTGGTACTGTTTCTCCCAAAGCCAGGATTCAAGGGTTCAGGAATCAAAGGGTAGAGATGGGAGTAGTACCACTCACTATTACCCCTAGTGACCCACTTGCAAAATTTTTGCCTCCTGTCCCCACAACCCTATGCTCTGTGGGTCTAGAGTACTTAGTTTCAAAGGGAGGAATGCTCCCACCTGGAGACAAAATAGTGATTCCATTGAACTGGAAATTAATAATGCCACTCGGCCACATTGGGCTCCTCATGCCTCTGGATCAACAGGCAAAGAAAGAAGTTACCATAAAGGCTGATGTGATTGATCCTGATTACTAAGGAGAAATTGGCTTGATATTGAATAATGGAGGTAAAGAAGAGTATGTCTGCAATACAGGAGATCCCTTAAGGTGTCTCCTAGTACTACCATACTGTGTGATTAAAGTCAATGGAAAACTGCAGCAATCCAATTCCAACATGACTATTAATAGCCCAGACCCTTCTGGAACGAAGGTTTGGGTCACCTCATCAGGCGAACAACCATAGCCAGCTGAGATGCTTGCTGAGAGTAAAGGGAATATGAAACAGGTGGTGGGAGAAGGTAGTTCTAAATACCAGTTACAATCATGTGACGAGTTGCAGAAATGAGGACTGTACTTGTTATAAGTATTTCTTCCTTGTTTTATTATATATGTAAGTAAACACATATATGTATATGTGCATATATACATATATGTGTATATGTGCATATATATACATATAAAAAACCAAACCCAGTGCCGTCAAGTCGATTCCGACTCATAGCGACCCTATAGGACAGAGTAGAACTGCCCCATAGAGTTTCCAAGGAGCACCTGGTGGATTCAAACTGCTGACCCTTTGGTTAGCAGCCGTAGGACTTAACCACTACGCCACCAGGGTTTCCATATATATATATATATATATATATATATATATATATATATATATATATATATATATATATATATATAGCAATTATTTTTATTTTCTTCCCTCCCTTATAAAATATAAGATGTAAACGGGGCTAGTGCATTTGCGGTTGTACACATGCTAGTTGTATCATGCTAGGTGCAAGTATGACCTTACAATTATGTTTATCTAGAGATTATGTGTGGTTTAAGGAGATGTGTACAGATGCCAAGTTGACAAGGGGTGGACTGTGATGGCTAATGTTATTTGTCAACTTGGCTAGGCCATTATTCCCATTATTGTGTAATTGTCCTCAATTTTGTGATCTGATGTAATTGTCCTTCATTTTATGGTATTGTGTAATTATGTGTTATAAACGCTAAAACTCTATATGTTAATAAGGCAGGATTCGTATGGTGTATATCTTGAGTCACACCCTTCACAAAGGGTGTGATTTAAGTCATACCCTTACTCAAGTCACCACCTTACTCAAGCCACACCCTTACTCAAGTTACCACCTTTCTCAAGTAAGGGGGGTTTCCTTGAGAGTGTGGCCTGCATCCAATATATGTGAATGCTCTGGAAAAGGTCTCTCTCACTCTGGATCCTGCATCTGGCTCATCATCATCTGACCTCTGGTTCTTGGTACTTGAGCCAGCAGTCTGCTATCTTACCTGCTGATTCTGGGATTTATCAGCCTCTGCAGCCCTATAGGCTGATAGTGTGTTGTCTGACCTGCCAATTTGATACTTGTCAGCCCCTGCAACCATGTGAGTCCAGAGGATCCTCCAGCCCAATGCCTGACCCATAGATTTGGAATTTGCCAGCCTCCACCACTGCAGGAGCCACTTCCTTGAGATAAATTGTTTTATATATATATATATATATATATATATATATATATATATATATATATATATATATATATATATATTTGAACCAAAACTTCATTGGTTTTGCTTCTCTACAGAACCCAGACTAGGACAATGAGTCATTAGGAATAGATGATGCCACCTTGAGAACCTGGGTCAGCTAGAGATCGGATAATAAAAGAAAGACTCTTCTATGTTAAAAATTCACTTGGGAGTATGGAAGGCATTGGATAGAAGAGAAAAGGAGAAAAAAGAAAGAGAGACAAGAGAAAAAAGGTAGAGTAACTTAATGGTATATTTAAAATCCTTTAAAAAATATATAATATCTTAAGTTATTTGCACTTCTCCAGCCCCCCTCTTTTCTCCCAAATCTTCAGTAAATTTTCCACTATCCCTAAACTCCTACTATCTCTCCATGTCACACACACAGTATGAGTGGAGATGGTGGTGGGATAAGTGAGGAAATCTTAGAATGGGGCGGAGTTCCACTGCTAGATCAAAAAGATGCAGAACAAAGGCAGTGCACCCAGAACAATGAGATAGTCAATAATCTGAACACATCAGTAGGAGTGGGGGCCGAAGGTGATGGCTAAAATCATGTTGTTGTTGTTAGGTGCTGTTGAGTCAGTTCCAACTCGTAGTGACCCTGTGTATGACAGAACAAAACACTGCCTGGTCCTGTGCCATCCTTGCAATCGTTATTACACCTGAGCCCATTGTTGCAGCCACTGTATCAATCCATCTTGTTGAGTGCCTTCCTCTTTTTCGATGGCTCTCCACGTTACCAAGCATGACGTCCTTCTCCAGGGACTGATTCCTCCTGATAACATGTCCAAAGTGTGTGAGACATAGTCTCACCATCCTTTGCTTCTAAGGAGCATTCTGACTGTATTTCTAAGATAGATTTGCTCTTTCTTTTGGCAGTCCATAGTATATTTAATATTCTTTGCCAACACCATAATTCAAAGGCATCAGTTCTTTTGTCTTCCTTATTCTTTGTCCAGCTTTCACATGGTTATCAGGCAATTGAAAACACCACGGTTTGGGTCAGGCATACCTTAGTCTTCAAGGTGACATCTTTTTTTTTAACACTTCAAAGAGGTCTTTGCTGCAGATTTGCCTAGTGCAATGCATTGTTTGATTTCTTGACTGCTGCTTCCATGAGTACTGATTTTGGATCCAAGTAAAATGAAATCCTTGACAATTTCAATCATTTCTCCATTTATCATGATGTTGCTTATTGGTCCAGCTGTGAGGATTTTTGCTTTCGTTCTGTTGAGGTATAATCCATACTAAAGGCTGTGGTCTTTGATCTTCATTAGTAAGTGCTTCAAGTCCTCTTCACTTTCAGCAAGCAAGGTTGTGTAATCTGCGTAAAGTGGGTTGTTAATGAGTCTTCACCAATCCTGATGCTGTGTTCTTTATATAGTCCAGCTTCTCGGATTATTTGCTCAGCGTTTAGTATTGCTTAAGTATTGTGAAGGGATATAACCCTGATGCACACCTTTCTTGACTTTAAACCACTGAGTATTCTCTTGTTCTGTGCAAATGACTGCTTCCTGACCTATGTACAGATTTCTTACGAGCACAAATTAAGTGTTCTGGAATTCTCATTCTTCACAATGTTATCCATAATTTGTTATGATCCACACAGTCGAATACTTTTGCATAGTCAATAAAACACAGGTAAGCATCTTTGTGTTATTCTCTGCTTTCAGCCAGGATCCGTCTGACATCAGCAATGATATCCCTGGTTCCATGTCCTCTTCTAAATTTGACTTGAATTTCTGGCAGTTTCCAGTTGATATACTGCTGCAGCAGCTTTTGAATGACCTTCAGCAAAATTTTACTTGTGTGTAATATTAATGATATTGAATAATTCCTGCATTCAGATGGATCACCTTTCTTTGGAATAGGCATAAATATAGATCTCTTCCAATCAGTTGGCCAGGTAGCTGTCTTCCACATTTCTTGACACAGACGAGCGAGCACACCTAGAGTTGCATGCGTTGGTTGAAACACCTCAATTGGTGTTCTGTCAGTTCCTGGAGCCTTGTTTTTTGCCAATTCCTTCAGAAGCTTGGGCTTCTTCCTTCAGTACCATCGATTCCTGATCATATGTTACCTCCTGAAATGGTTGAACATCGACGACTTCTTTTTGGTATAGTGACTCTGTGTATTCATGGTTACCTTGAAATCATGTTGTCATGGATTGAATTATGCCCCCCAAAAATGTGTGTATCAGTTTGGCTGGGCCATGATTCCCAATATTGTGTGATTTTCCTATATGTTGTAAACCCTGCCTGTATGATGTTGATGAGGGAGGATGGGTGGCAGTTGCGTTAGTGAGGCAGGACTCAATCTGTAAGATTAGATTGTGTCTTGAGGCAGTCACTTGAGATATAAAAGAGAGAAGCAGCAGAGAGACAGGGGAACCTCATACCACCAAGGGGCAGTGCTAGGAGCAGAGCGTGTCCTTTGGACCCAGGATCCCTGTGTACAGGGGCTCCTTGTCCAGGTGAGGATTGATGAGAAGGCCAACAGAGAGAAAAAGGCTTCCCCTGGAGCCGATGTCCTGAATTTGGACTTTTAGCCTACTTTATCGTGAGGAAATAAACTTCTCTTTGTTAAAGCCATCCGCTTATGGTATTTCTGTTGTAGCAGCGGTAGATGACTAAGACACATGGGTACCTGGAAAATTGGCAGGAGGCTTTGGGAGGTAATGTATTTTATAACAGTTGTGTCGTAGGGGCTTAAGCCAATCTTATCTAGGTTACAAACAAATAAACAAAAATCCCAGATGATTCCAACTAACATCTGGGTCACAATTTCCTCAGAGTCACTGAGTATCTGGCATGACCCCATAGGTCTGCCTTTCTAACATTTCTACTTCCCTTACCTGAAGCAGACTGCAGCATCTTTCCCACAGAGCAGCTGGGCGGTTCAAACTGCTGACCTTTTGGTTAACAGCCAAGCACTTTAACCACTTCACCACCAGGACTCCTAACAGTGTCCCAGAGATCTGCAGACTTTCTCTTAAAGGGTCAGATAGCAAATATCTCAGGTTTGTGAGTCAGACAGTCTCTGTCACAGTTGCTCAACTCTGCTGTTAGGGTCTGGAAGTAGTCACAGATAATACTTGAACAGTAGGCCTGAGGGTGTTCCAATAAAACTTTATTTACAAAAAACAGGCATGGGCCTTCTGTTCTCTACAGAAAGGTGCCTCTTCTATTCTCTACATTGTAATTAAGGTACTCATTCTAAATGTTGCTTCTCTGCTTAAACGCTTAAATGGCTTCCTGTAGCCCTTAGGATAAAGTCCAAATCCCTTAACAGGGCAAACAAGTTTCATTGTATCTAGTCCCTCTATCTAGCCTCCTCTCTAACCACATCTGGTTTCTAGCTCAATTTTTCAACACTACTGAACTACTTTAATGTCCCCCAAGCTCCTGGTTCCCTCTTCCTGACAGACGTTTGCATATGCTCTTCTTTCTGCTTAGAATACCCTTCTCTCCTCCAGTCACACTAATCACTGCTTCTCCCCACAAGCTTAGTTGATGTCTACTCACGTACCCTTCAAGTTTTGCATTACATGTACCTTCTTCCAGGAAGCTTTCCCTGATTCATAAATTCATTTTAGATGCAGTCGTCCAACCACTCTGTGTATTCCCCCATCACAATACTTCTCAGGAGGTATTGAGATTGCTGGTTAAATTGCTGAATCTTCTATTGGTCTGAAGCTCTGTGAGTACAAGAAATTGCCATTCATTATTGTATTCCCAGGTGCTTAATAAGTAATTGATGAATGAATGGGTTCTTGAGGGATGAGAAAGGAAAAGAAAAAAGCCAACCCAAAAATGGAGGGGGCCTTCAAAGGCTAATTGGTGAAGAATAAGTGAAAATGGCTTGAACTCTTCTCTCTAACCCACAGTCTGCTCCTACAGCACTTTCTGCTTTGCTGCCGTAGCTGCCGAGAGCTTTAGGAAATAAACATCTCGTGGGCTTTCTGAGATGGAGCCCTGGTGATGCAGTGGTTAAAGTGCTTGGCTGCTAACCATAAGGTTGGTGGTTCAAACCCACCAGCCACTCCATGGGAGAAGGTTGTGGAAGTCTGCTTCTGTAAAGATTTAAAGCCTTGTAAACCTTATGGGGTAGTTCTGCTCTGTCCTAGAGGGTTACTATGAGTCACAGTTGACTTGACAGCGTTGGGGTTTTTGCATTTGGATTTCCTGATGCAGCCACCAAAGTCCTGAATGTTTTCACGTCTGCTTTGCTTTCCGAACTTAATCTGTTCATCACCTCTTTGGCTTCTGATCTCTTACATCATACCCTGTTTATAGTCTTGTATATGCTCTACTTTATATTTGGTAATTCTCTTTTCAAGAGGTATCCCTGGGTGGTACAAATGGTTAAGCACTTGACTACTAGCTGAAAGGTTGGTGGTTCGAACCCATCCAGAGGTGCTTCAGAAGACAGGCCTAACAATCTGCTTTCAAAAAGTCACAGCCTTGAAAACAATATGGAGAAATTCTGCTCTGCACACATGGGGTTGCCATGAGTTGGAATCATTCAATGTCAAATAAGAACAACAACTTCTCAAGGTGATCTTGACTTGCCTTTCTGACCAATACTTGCATTTCATACTTCACTTTGTTGCAGTTGTTAGGTGCTATTGAATCGGTTCCAACTCATAGCGACTGTATGTACAACAGAACAAAACACTGCCCGGTCCTGTGCCATCCTCACAATCATTGTTATGCTTGAGCCCATTGTTGCAGCCACTGTGTCAGTCCATCTCATTGAGGGTCTTCCTCTTTTTCACTGACCCTCTACTTTATCAAGCATGATGTCCTTCTCCAGGAACTGATCCCTCCTGATAACATGTCCAACGTATGTGAGATGCAGTCTAACCATCCTTGCTTCTAAGGAGCATTCTGGCTGTACTTCTTCTAAGACAGATTTGTTTGTTCTTTTAGCAATCCATGGTATATTCAATATTCTTTGCCAACACCATAACTCAAAGGCATCGGTCTTCCTTATTCATTGTCCAGCTTTCACATGCATAGGAGGTGATTGAAATACCACGGCTTGGGTCAGGGGTACCTTAATCTTCAAGGTGACATCTTTGCTTTTCAACACTTTAAAGAGGTCTTTTGCAGCAGATCTGTCCAATGCAATGCCTCTTTTGATTTCTTGACTGCCGCTTCCATGGGTGTTGATTGTGGATCCAAGGAAAATGAAATCCTTGACATCATATAGTTGGCATACCTTATGTACCAGGCCTACTGTGATATCCTTTAGTTCCCATTCATTCCTAACAACAATGCTATGTGAGATCTCCATTTTACAGTTGATGGAATTGAAACCTAAAGAGATTAAGTAGCTTAATCTTAGCTTGTCAAAGAAACATATCAAGGGGCAGACTTGAGATACAAAGGAAATCTTGCTCCAGAGATTGAGTTTGTAACCTCACATTACATTACAGCTTCTCTAGGGCCATGACTGCATTTTACTTCTCAGAATACTCTTCTTGTACAGCTCCAGAAGTCTCCTGCAGTACTCCTGCAAGCTTTGTCCTGAATCACATGGACAGTGTAGTTGAATCCAAGGTATATTCATTGAGCACATATTATGCCCCAGACACTGTGCTAAGTGCTGTGCATGTACCACCTCATTTAACTTTCACAAACCCTAATAAGATAAAGTTATCACCATTTTAGAGATGAGGAAATAGAGTCATGAAGTGATAAAATAATGTGTCCAAAGTCACACAATTACAATTGGGACAAGCTAGAATTTTAACCCAGACAGCCCGACTCTACAATCCATATTCCTGGGCAAGAAGAGATCACATAAGGAACTAGAAAGCCTAAGGAATTCTTCAGGCCTCATAAGATAAGGTAGAAATTATAGGTGAGGCTGAATGATTTAGGCTTTAATTATCTATGATAGGGAATAGGGAAGGATGTCTTTAGTTATTCATTGCTGCCTAACCAATCATCACAAAACCTAGTGGCTTAAAACAATAATCATTTATTTTCTAACTATTTTGTGGGTTAGCAATTTTGGCTGGACTTAGCCAGGAGGTTCTTATGTTGATTTGACCTGGATACCCTCGTAATGGTCCAAGATATTGTCTTTGGTGGTTAGAGCTGGCTTTACTTGAATAGTAGCACAGGACCCCACTCAGAAGGGCCCCATGCTTGGTTTAGTGCTCTGTTGCTGCCATCTTGAAATTTTTAATAGTTTTAGAACAAGAGACTGGCAAATTTTGTAGCTAGTCCTGCTGGTTGTTGGCACTCAATGTCAGCTGAGCCTCTCTCTCCACATTGCCTCTTATCCTCAAATAGGCTAGCCCAAATTTCTGCATATGATGGCCCAGTTTTCCAATACAGTGAGGGCAAAGGCTGCAAGGGCTCTTGAAGTCCAGCTTCAGAACTCCCATATCATCGCTTATGTTGAATTTTGCTGGTCAAAGCAGGTTCTAACGTCAGCCCAGATACAAGAAGGTGGAGATCTAGAGCACACCTCTTGATGGGAAGAACAACAAAATCATATTGCAAAGGACGTGTACAAAGGGATGGATGGGGTTGTGAAGATTTATTGCAATTGACTACAGATGGTGCATGTTTGGTAAAAGAACATAATTTCAGTTTTGAACATGTTGTGATTGAGGTCTCTCTATAAAGACTTCCAGTATTTTGATCATATGGGTCTGGCACATAAAAGAAATTTTTGTTGGACATATAAATTTGGAAGTTGTCAACACGCAGGTGATAAAAGTTTTCTAAATAAACAAATCAGAACCACCAGGAAGTCTGGGTTAATAACGGTCAAGTTTACAAAAAGATACAGTCAATCTCTCAGACCACAAAAATCTCTGAGCACACCCTTCTTCCTATATAGCTCACCCCTCTCCAAGGGAGACTACCTATGGTGTATCCATTTTTTGCAGCTGGCTCAAAGTGCAGTATCTCTGGGGAAAGTACAGCCTTTTCTGTTATGTCCAGATATGGCTACTTATAATCTGATTACATATAAACTAAAAGAAAAATATGCAAACCTCTCTCTCAATGTAATTGAAATGGTGGAATGGGAATAGAATTAACTGCAAAAATAACTCCCATTTTATGATGAAAGCATTGGGGAATGGATAAGGGTGATGGCTGAACACCATAATGAACATAATGAATGTATATTATATTCTACATATAATATACATGGAAGTATCCAATATGCACAGGAAGGTGTCATTCTAGGGCAAGGACTATGCCAACACCTGACTTCTGTTGCATTCTCTGTTGGACTGGGAGGGCCATACTTCTCACATATACTGGCAGGAACCCCCAGATCATCCACCTGAGAACAGGCTGCCTGGCTACATGCTCAAGATGACCAACAACCTCTCAGCACCTGATATATGACTTTGTTCTTTCTCAGCACAGTTCCATGAAATAGTCCAACTGGATAAAAATAGACTGGGAGTGGAAAGTACTCTGGCAAAGGCATAAAAGGTGTGGTTAAAGGCTAGACTGTCATTTTAGTGTGGTTGGGCTGTGCTGACTGGTAGTTTAAAGGCATTATGTGGAGCCAGACTGATTGAGGTAGGGTTTTACTGATTTTCCTTTTATTTTTCAATGGGAGAGACTTGAGCATGTTTTATAGGCTGGTTAAAGATTCAGAAAGAGAAGGTATAATTGATGGAGGAAACTAACCTTAAAAGGTTTCATTTAGCATCTTTTCAGAAAGCCAAATTTAGAGATTCTTCTATACTTGTCAGTTAAGGCATAGTGATTCCACAGTTTCCTCAGCAAATACGACTTGAGGATTACAAAGTGGTAAGGCTTCCTCAGGTTCACTTAACTTATCTTTTAATTAACTTACTCCAAAACAAGTTCAGCCAGCAGACAACCCCCTGGAGTACTGATGTGGAAGAGAAGGGAACCATCATTTGGGAACTATCTAAGTCACCTGAGATTTGTATCAACAAACCATGTCAGTAAATTAACAAGACTGTCAGTAGCAAATTGAGAAGTGTTTCACAATGAATAGGGCATATAATGTTGATAAAAGGTGAATCAAAACCAAACCTTCTGCCCTCGAGTCGATTCCGACTCATAGCTATCCTAATAGTAGAGAGTAGAACTGCCCCATAGGGTTTCCAAGGCTGTAAATCTTTAAGGAACCAACCTACCACATCTTTCTCCCACAGAGCAGGTGATGGGTTTGAGCCACAGACCTTTCAATTAGCAGTTGAATGCTTTAACTACTGCGCCACCAGGGCTCCTGAAAGGTGAACGAAAACTCATTGCCACTGAGTCAATTCTGACTCATAATGACCCTATAGGACAGAGTAGAACTGTCCCATAGGGTTTCCAAGGAGTGGCTGGTGGATTCGAACTGTCAATCTTTTGGTTAGCAGCGGAGCTCCTAACCACTGATCCACTAGGGATCCAAAAGGTGAACAGGATATTAAATAGGTCATGGAGACACTGGGAAGAGGAAACTAGATTAAACGGCACATACCTTGTTGTCAAGTGTATTTGTCAGATGGATGTCGGCTGAAAGCAGAGACTACCAGAAGGGTGTTTACCTATGTTTTATTGACTATACAAAGGCATTAGACTGTGTGGATCATAACAAATTATGGATAATAGTGTGAAGAACGGGAATTCCAGAACACTTAATTGTGGAACCTGTACATAGATCAAGGGGCAGTTGTTCGGACAGAACAAGGGGATGCTGAGTAGTTTGCATCAGGGTTGTATCTTTTCACCATACCTATTCAATCTGTATGCTGAGCAAATAATCTGGGAAGGTGGACTGTATGAAGAAGAATAGGGCATCAAGATTGGAGGAAGACTCAGTAACAACCTGCGTTATGCAGATGACACAACCTTGCTTGCTGAAAGTGAAGAGGACTTAAAGCACTTACTGATGAAGATCAGAGACCACAGCCTTCTGCATGGATTATACCTCAACATAAAGAAAACAAAAATCCTCACAACTGGACCAATAAGCAACATCATGATAAACAGAAAATACTGAAGTTGTCAAGGATTTCATTTCACTTGGATCCACAATCTACACATACGGAAGCAGCAGTCGAGAAATCAAAAGACGCATTGCATTGGGCAAAACTGCTGCAAAGGACCTCTTTAAAGTGTTGAAAAGCAAAGATGTCACCCTGAAGGCTAAGGTGCGCCTGACCCAAGCCACGGAATTTTCAATCACATCATATGGATGGGAAGGCTAGACAATGAATAAGGAAGACTGAAGAAGATGTCTTTGAATTGTGGTGTTCGGGAAAAATACTGAATATACATGGACTGCCAAAAGAACGAACAAATCTGTCTTGGAAGAAGTACAGCTAGAATGCTCCTTAGAAGCAAAGGATGGCAAGACTGCATCTTATATATATTGGACATGTTGTCAGGAGGGATCAGTCCCTGGAGAAGGACACCATGCTTGGTAAACTACAGGGTCAGCGGAAAAGAGGAAGACCCTCAACATGATGGACTGACACAGTGGTTACAATGGGCTCAAGCATAACGACTGTAAGGATAGAGCGGGACCAGGCAGTGTTTCGTTCTGTTGTGCATAGGGTTGCTAGGAGTTGGAACCAACTCAACGGCATCTAACAACGACAAAATTGTATTAGCATACTCTTTACACAAAACTTCCAAGAGAAAATAGCACTAATCTTTAAGTGATACATAAGTAAATTTCACTTTTCTTATCCCCTTCTCAACATAAAATGTTTTCTGCATTAAGTACCTCCCTTTAGTAATATCGCTATATTCCTGAAACTACTAGGGGGCCACAGTACATTCAGGGGAATCCAAGTCAACACACCAGCAGTGTTGATTTAGCATGGTGAATCCTCAATTTCCTCATCTACGAAATGGAGATAATAATAGTACTTAGTTCATAGGGTACTTGTGAGAAGTAATTGAGAAAATACATAAATACTTACTAAATGGTAGATTGAAAAAAAACCAAAACCAAACCCAGTGCCGTCGAGTCCATTCCGACTCATACCTACCCTATAGGACAGAGTAGAACTGCCCCATAGAGTTTCCAAGGAGCACCTGGTGGATTCGAACTGCTGACCCTTTGGTTAGCAGCCGTAGCACTTAACCACTACACCACCAGGGTTTCTGAAATGGTAGATAGCATGTTTAATATTATATTAATGAAATATATCATGATATATGAATTTCAAAGGAGATTTGCCATGTTTTTATCTTCCTATAAGATAATGTATGGTCAGATACAGGCAAAGATACAATCTGCACGTTTCTTTCAAAGATAAAAATCTTGTTGGGAGTAAAAAAGAATTTTAGAAAGCTATAGAAAAGAGAACAGATGAACAATGAAAGAGAAAAGAAGGACTAGATGGACCAAAGCTGTTCCTGGGTGGCGCAAGTGATTAAGCACTTATTTGACTAGTTGAAAAGCTGGCAGTTTGAACCTATTTGGAGGAGGTTCAGAAGACAGGCCTGGCGATCTGCTTCCAAAGGGTCACAGCCTTGAAAACCCTATGGGACAGTTCTACTCTGCACACAGGAGATCAACATGAGTTGCAATCGACTCAATGGCAACTAACAACACCAACAACAAATGAACCCAAGTCCGAGAGACAGAGATGCCAGGCAGAGGCTTTAGGGGCACTTTTTAGAATCACTGTACCAAAGAGAACTGGTCAACATTTAATCATTTCAGGAGGTAGCATATGACCAAGAACCGATGGTACTGAAGGAAGAAGTCCAAGCTGCACAGAAGGGAATGGTGAAAAACAAGGCTTTGAGAATTAACAGAACACCAACTGAAACGTTTCAACAAACAGATGCAGCGCTGGAGGTGCTCACTTGTCTATGTCAAGAAATTTGGAAGCCAGTTTCCTGGCTAGCCGACTGGATGAGAGCCATATTTGTGCCTTTTCCAAAGAAGGGTGACCCAACAGAATGTGGAAATTATGGAACAATATCATTAACATCACATAAAACTTTCCTAAAGATCATTCAAAAGTGGTTGCAGCAGTACATCAACAGGGAACTGCCAGAAGTTCAAGCTGAATTCAGGAGAGCATATGGAATGAGGGATATCATTGCTGATGTCAGATTGATCTTGGCTGAAAGCAGAGAATACCAGAAGGATGTTTACCTGTGTCTTATTGATTATGTAAAGACATTGAACTGTGTGGATCACAACAAATTATGGATAACGTTGGGAAGAATGGAAATTCCAGAACACTTAATTGTGCTCATGAGGAACCTGTACATAGACCAAGGGGCAGTCGTTCAAACAGAACAAGTAGATACTACACGGTTTAAAATCAGGAAAGATGTGTGTCAGGGTGGCATCATTTTACCATACTTATTCAATCTGTATGCTGAGCAAATAGTCTGAGAAGCTGGACTATATGAAGAAGAACAGGCATCAGGATTGAAGGAAGACTCATTAACAACCTGTGTTATGCTGATGACACAACCTTGCTTGCTGAAAGTGAAGAGGACTTGAAGCACCACTTACTGTTGAAGATCAAAGACCACAGCTTCAGAATGGATTACACCTCAGCATAAAGAAAACAAGAATCCTCACAACTGGACCAATAAGCAAAATCATAATAAAGTGAAAAAATATTGAAGTTGTCAAGAATTTCGTTTTACTTGGATTGACAATCCATGCCTATGGGATCAGCCACCAGAAAATCAAATGACTCGTTGAATTGGGTAAATCTGCTGCAAAAGACTTCTTTAAAGTGTTAAAAAACAAAGATGTCACTTTGAAGACTAAAGTGCACCTGACCCAAGCCATGGTATTTTCAATCGCCTCAACTGCATGGGAAAGCTAGACAATACACAAGGAAGACCAAAAAAGGATTGACGCCTTTGAATTATGATGTTGGCGAAGAGTATTTATTATACCATGGACTGCCAGAAGAATGAACAAATCTGTTTCAGAGGAAGTACAGCCAAAATGCTCCTTAGAAGCAAGGATGGCAAAACTTCACCTAATGTACTTTGGACACGTTTTCACATTTTCACTCTAAATTCACTTTAAACTAATCTTGAATCAATAGCGTGTGTGTGTGTGTATTTGTTGTTGTTATTGATGTTAGGTGCCGTTGAGTCAGTTCTGACTCATAGAGACCCTATAAACAACAGAAGGAACCACTGCCCAGTCCCGCGCCAAAACAATCATTGCTACGTTTGAGCCCATTGTTGCAGCTGCTGTGTCATTCCATCTCCTTGACGGTCCTCCTATCTTTTGCTGACCCTCTACTTTACCAAGCATGATGTCCTTTTCCAAGTATTGGTCGCTCCAGATAACACATCCAAATTAAGTGAGACAAAGTCTCGCCATCCTCGCTTCTAAGGAGCATTCTGGCTGTACTACTTCCAAGACAGATTTGTCCGTTCTTTTGGCAGTCCATCGTTCATTCTCCACAAACACCATAATTCAAAGGCGTCAATTCTTCTTCTGTGTTGCTTATTCATTGTCCAGCTTTCACATGCATGTGAGGTGATTGAGAATACCATGGCTTGGGTTAGGCACACCTTAATCTTCAAGGTGACATCTATGCTTTTTAACACTTTAAAGAGGTCTTTTGCCGCACATTTGCCCAATGCAATATATCATGCGTATTTAATTTTTTTTATTTACATATATATATAAACACATATCTACTCCTTATTTATCTACTGTCTCATTATTTGAAATTTCACATTTATGACAATAGTAAAAAATAGACTATCTGATTATTTTGCAAATTAATGACATATGTCCGGCAGTAACAAATGCAGAGGTGCAAGGCAAGAGTAACGCTGGCTGTGATGGTTAACGTTATGTGTCACCTTGGCTGGGCCATGATTCTCAGTGGTTTGGCAGTTATGTACTGATGTAATTTGGTAGTTGTGTAATGATGTGGTCATCCTTCATTTTTGCATATTGCCAATTTTCACATAATGACCTGATCTTTGGAACCTAATCATGTAGATAAGTGAGGAATGGGTCTCTCTGTGTGTGTGTGTGTATATATATATATATATATATATATATATATATATATATATATATATATATATATGTGTATTTATAGCTCGCATCCTTTTTGAACATACTGGGAGAAGAAGTTAGAAAAATAAAAAGGAATTTTTGACTGTCAGGTGAAAAATCCAATTTAAAAAATTCCTTTCCTTCTACTTAATTCTAATTTTATAAATGGTCAGGCAAAATAAATAATACATTATGGTGGCACAGTAGTTAAGTGCTTGGCTGCAAACTAAAAGGTAGTGGTTCAAACCCACCAGCTGTTCTGCTGAAAAAAGATGTGGCAGTTTGCTTCCATAAAGATTGCAGCCTTGGAAACACTATGGAGCAGTTATATACAGTCCTATAGGTTTGCTATGAGTTCAAATCAACTCGACAGCAACAGGCTTGGTTTTTGTTTTTGTTGTCGTTGTACACATAATATATTTTCTATCTAGCACAGTAATTGGTGCAAATATACTACAAATACTTCTAGTGATAGTGTGAAGGTAAAGTGTGAGCTGTAGAGTCAGACTGATTAAATCCTGATTCTACCAATTCCTGGCTTGTGAACTAGAGCAAGTGACATGATCTCTCTGTACTTATCTCTAAATGGGGATCAAAATAGTACCTACCTAAAAGGATTTGTGAGAATTAAATTTGTGACTATATGTTCTAAGAGCCTGGAATATAGTAAGCATACAATAAATGCCAATTTTTGTAATTATTAAGCAGTTGGTTCAGCCTTCAAGGATTAGCATTCAAAGAGTCCTAGACCCAGGAAAGGTTGTTACTCAAACATATATTAGTGTATTTGATAAGGAAAAATGAGTCTTAGCTATAAGATTATTTGGGTTGTACTGGTACAATTTCTGTCACCTGTCCTGCCCAATCTTCTGGAAGATCTTTAACGGCAAGACATACAATCATCTGTCCAGGTGGTTATATACTTCAGTTTTGTCTCTGGCCCAGACTAAGAACTCCTTTCCAGCTTTATCCTACCTTTTAATGGACAAACATAATGTTGCCTCATGTGGTCTCCCCGGAACTTGCAGAAAAACTTCAATCCTCTTTATCCATGGTTGTGTATATTTATTAGGATTAAAGATGGTTGAACTGTAGGGGAAAGAGGTCTAGGGCCAGGGTCCCTAGGAGCCCACACTCAAGGCAGCTTATGAAAGCATGTGTTTGATGGCTTTTCTCCAGGAGGCCTTGTTGAGAGGCATGTGGTTCACACAGTCAGGCTCATTATTAAGTCACTGCTTGGGTGTTACTTGTTATTGCCTTGTCACTGTACCCCCAGAGCCTAGCCCAGGGTGCAGCACACCAGTAGGTACTGGTAGAATTGAACTACTATGAATTGATAGCCTACCCACATTCCTATTTACCTCAATCACTGGAAGCCTTCCAGATCCTTCATTATCATCCTGATTCTTCACATTGCTGTTATTGTTAACTTGCCCTCAAGTCAGTTCTGACTCCTGGCAAATCTCATTTGCTACAGAGTAGAACTGCTCCATGGGGTTTTCTTGGCTATAGTCTTTTTGGAAGCAGATTGACAGACCTTTTCTCCCCTGATAGTTCCTCGTAAATCCCCCAATCTGACCAACCCCCATTCGTCAATACCCTACGGATCCTTTCACTGGGCCTCTTAGAGGTCCCGATCTGCAACCTGAAAATTATGCTATAACTTCAACATCTTGTTGAATGTGTTCTCTACTTCCTGCATAAGCTGAAATCTTGCTCTCCCCAAACAACACTTTCCTGCTAGATTTCTCAGATAGAGGACATTCGTGTTTCACACTTCCATAGGAGGTAGGGAAAGCATTATTCTTGGTCATCTGCTGCTGCTTCCAAAACATTTCTCCTCCTTTCAACAACTCCAGCTCCTCTGAAGTTTCTGTCATACACTTTTACCACCTTGTATCCGTCAGTGTGCCCAACTGGAAACACATGGTACACTCGTATCAGGTTAGTATGAGGATGGTTTAATAAAAGGACTATTTACAAAGATGTGAACGAGGCATTGGGGAAGCACAAAGGATGTGTTACAAGTGGAACTGTTAGCATTCCTAGGACCGAAGGGATAAAGGAGGCGAGTGCTGGGACCCAGAAGGAGAGAAGTGTGTAGACAAGGCCATGTTGAAAGGAGCAGAAACAGCCCTTGCTCAAACTGATCTCCGGCTGAGGATCCCATTGGCCAAACCCAGCCAGAACCAGAGGGCATGGAAACCTGTTTATTTAATCTATAGGTTTCAACTTCTATAGCAGAGTAGGGTGAAGAAGGATGGAGAATGGATCTAGAGGTACAAATGGGAGATATCCAGCTAATAGTCAATGTTCTTTTTGGTTGCTGTCATCTTCCAACATCTTAGTCTTTGAAGATTTGAACTTCTGACTCACCTTCCTCTCCACTCCTCAGCATCCATGTGGGTGGGCCCAGTGATCTTTCTCATCCATTTCCATAGTTGTACCCTACATACTATCACCACTAAAAATACATTATTGACTTTAAGCATCCCACTCTTTGTCTGCCACCTCTAATCTCTATAGTTCACTTACTCCAGTTCTTTCATTGCAAATTTTCATCCTTATTGAGGCTTCTAATCCACTGACTTTACCACTCATCCACTATTCTATTCACTCACTCTCCCATCTTCACTTTCCACTATGTCCAGAGGAAATTCCACAGATCTCAATCCCTTGAAAAGAACCTTCTCTCTCCATTTATTCACCTGGAGAAAATCTAACTCTGGTTAAGCTGTTTGCCTTTCCAGTGGGGGAGGGGATGGGGGGAAGAAATACCCCCAAATTATGCTGTTTTCTCTTTATATTTGTTATCACAAACTTCAAATAGGCATTTCAATTTGTCCGTAAATTCTACAGTGGTCCTGGTGAGTGTGCCAATTACTCTTCAGGATCATTATTTCTTACATTCTTCTCTCTTTTCAAGCATCCCACATTCTACACTCCCCGTCTCCACACTCTCATTTACTCATCACTAATTTTACAAGCCTCCCTGCATCTGCATCCATATCCCCTGTCCTCCATCCTATTACCATGGAGTAAGTGTCCCTACTCCTATCAAAGCCCAGCCCCTCTACTTGTGCTCTAGACCCAACCCTTTTCATCTTCAGAAGAAATGTGCTCCTGCTCTCATTCCCTTTCCTTCTGACATCAATTTCTACCCTCTACTGGGTCATTCTTAACACAAAACGAACATGGTGAGTATCTCGCACTTAAAAAAATAAGTTGTCTTCATTCCAAATTCTCCTCCATTTCCCACCCAATTTATCCATTCGCCTGCAACGAAAAACTTGAAACAATTGTCTACAGAGACTATCTTTTATTCACCTCTCATTCCCATTACTGCTCACTTCCATCTGCCTTCCGTGGCCACCACTCCGCAAAATTCTGCTCTTGTTTCGATCCCAGTGACTAACCTGTTCCCAAATCATCTGATCCTACCTACTAACAGCATGTGACATAACTGACTGCACTCTCATTCTTGAATCTTTTTCCTCTTTGGTTTTTATGGGCACCATTCTTTCTTGATTTTCCTCCTATTTCCCTGGCTTTTCCTTCTCTGTCTTCTTTACTGGTCCAGTTTTCTTTTCTAGACTTCTAAATATTAGCAATTCCAGGTTTTCTCTATTGTGCACTAACCAATAAGATAGCCACTGATCATCTATTTAATGTAAAATAATTAAAATAAAATTAAAATTCAATTCCTCAGTCTCTCTAGCCACATGTCAGGTGCTCATAAGCCTCATGTGGCTAGTGGCTACCATGCTGGACAACACAGATAGAAAACATTTCCATCATTGCAGAGAATTCTATTGTAAAGGGTGGATCTAACCTCCTCAGTCAGTCTCATGGCTTTAAATGCAATTTATACCTCTAGTCCTGAACTCAACTTCAGATTTGTACATGAAACTGCCTATTTGACATAAACATTTATATGTCTAGCAGGCTATTCAAACTAACATCCAAAACAGAACACTTCATTTTCATCTTCTCCCTCACCCTCCACCACAAAAGCTTATTTTTCTTCCAGTCTGCCTATTATTAGCAAATGCCACCATCCAACAAGTTTTGAATCCAAAAATCTAGGTGCCATTGTGTTTCCTCCTTTTTCTTCACCCCAATATCTAATCCATTAACAAGTTTTATTTATATTTCAGATCTGTCCTCTTCTACCTCCACTGTCATTGCTATAGTCCACGGTTCTTCCCTGGACAGCTCTCCTACTCATACAACTTCTCCTCCACCTAAGAAAGTGTTTGGCATATAGCAGGTTTTCACTAAATATGTTGAATAAATTAAGTACACAATTCTTCTGAACAGTGCAAACCAATCTTACTTAAAAAAATTTAACAATATACATTACTATTAGATATTTTCCATAGAAACTTCAGGAAATAGATTTAAGAAGATAATAAAAACCACCCCTAAGGCAGAATTTACTTATGATTGGTTATGGATCATATGACTTTATTCATTTTGTCATTTGATAATAAATTTTTAATGTTTGTCACAGTGGGCAAATCTGCTGTAAAAGATCTCTTTAAAGTATTAAAAAGCAAAGACATCATTTTAAGGAACAGCCCTGGCAACGAAGTGGTTAAGAGCTCAGGCTGCTAACCAAAAGGTTGGCAGTTCGAATCTACCAGCTGCTCCTCGGAAACCCTATGGAGGCAGTTCTACTCTGTCCTGTAGGGTCGCTATGAGTCGGACTCCACTTCATAGCCCACAACAACGACCCAAGCCATGATATTTTCAGTTGCCTCATATGCATACAAAAGCTGGGCAATGAATAAGAAAGGCCAAAGAAGAATTGATGCCTTTGAGTTATGGTGTTGGCGAAGAAGGTTGTATATACTATGGACTGCCAAAAGAATGAACTAATCTGTCTTGGAAGAAGTATAGCCAGAATGTTCCTCAGAAGCAAGGATGACAAGACTTCGTCTCACATACTTTGAACATGTTATGAGGAGGTACCAGTCCCTGGAGAAGGACATCATGCTTGGTAAAGTACAGGGTCAGCAAAAAAGAGGAAGACCCTCAACAAGATGGATTGACAGAGTAGCTGCAACAATAGGCTCAAGCCTAACAGCAATCATGAGGGTGGTGCAGGACTGGGCAGTGTTTTGGTCTATTGTACATAGGCTGTCACAGCCTAAGGCTCAGCTTACCAAATAGACACTTATTTTGTTCAAGAGTTCCCAAGTTTATTCCTGTCCCTCCCTGCCACCTAGCTCCTCCCTACTGTCTTCAACTTCATCATCAGGGACACTGAACAGTTTGACCCTGGCCTTAATTCAAGGTTTGACCCTGGCTTGAACCTGGCCTTAACTCAACCAATGACTCCAAACAATGTCTGCCACCCCACCCTCTTTGATTCTCCACATTTCCTGGCAGCCCCCAAATACTTGATGACCCCCATTCATTCCAAGTGTGGTCCAAGTGGTTTTTTTCCTACTGACACTGGTAGTTACGGGGGGGGGGGCAGTAATGGGAATGCAGACGTGTCCTGTAAGCATTAAATCTTTCCTAATACGGAGCCGAAGGGTCAGCAGTTCAAATCCTTCAGGTGCTCCCTGGAAACTCCACGGGGCAGTTCTACTCTGTCCTCTAGGGTCGCTATGAGTCGGAATCGAATCCACGGCACTGAGTTTTTTTTAGTAATATTGAGCTTAGGGTCTGGAGCCTAACACCTGGCATCTGTATTGCATTTGTCAGTTTACAAAGCCATTTCAGACATTATCTTCATAGCTGTTTATTTGCCTGCCAAACCACCAACCTGCCTCCACCCTCTCCCAACTTCCTCCTCCTCCAAGGGAATGCAACACCCAAACTGCCCCTTTTCTAACGCGCATGCTTTTAACTTCTATAAGGGTTTTCACAGGTCTCAATGGAGCTCAGACTGCGCAGTGGTTACTAGCTCAGCTGCTAACCAAAAGGTTGGCAGTTCCAACCCACCA
Source organism: Elephas maximus indicus (assembly GCF_024166365.1). Taxonomy (NCBI): domain Eukaryota; kingdom Metazoa; phylum Chordata; class Mammalia; order Proboscidea; family Elephantidae; genus Elephas; species Elephas maximus. Next base: position 145,984,507 of record NC_064821.1, read on the forward strand.
GCCGCTCTTTGAAAACCCTGTGGGGGAGTTCTGCTCTGCGCTTATAGGGTCGGTATGAGCGTATATGAGTCGAAATCAATATGACCGTAACGGGGCCAGTTTGGTTTTTATGTGTCTGTAATCTGGCAACAGAAGCATTTCCCTGGACAGTTAAAAAAAAAGGCAAAAAAAAAAAAAAAAAAAAAAGGCGATGCATGCCATTAGCCTCGGGTTGAATTCAGAGACGGTACAGCTGAAAACACCTCCTCATGTGAGAACTTTGGGGCCTTTAGGGAGCACAAGGATCCTGAATCTCGCTACGGTATGAAATAAACTCCTCCATGGCTTAACTTCCTGTATTTCAGTTAGCGCTTGCGCAGCAGCCACAGAGAGGCCCATAAAAAACAAAACCCATTGCCGTGGAGTCTATTCCGACTCATAGCGACCGGACAGGAAGAGCAGAACTGCCCCTTAGGGTTTCCAAGGAACGCCAGACGGATTCCCACTGCCGACCTTTTGGTTAGCAGCCAAACATCCCCAGGAGCGGGGAGACTGTCCCTCGGGCGCTTAATTCCTCCCTCCCAGTTCACCCAAGCCCAGGCCACCTAGACCTTCTGCATGCAGTTTGAGCCTCCTAGGCACCTGTAGTGTTTGGACTTTACACGTCAGCTGTCGGCTTCAGGAAGTAGTACGCATGTGCTTTGTTTTTTTTTTTTTGCATGGAAGGTGCCCTTACTCTAGCAGCTCTAGGAGGAGGAACTGTGGCTGTCTTCATAGCACTGCGGCTTTGGGTAGTGCTTCATCATCGAGTCGTGCCCCGTGAATCTCTCAGTCTCTTGGTAGTGGCTGGGTCCGGTAAGTACCAAGTTGGTGAGTGCCTTGCTTTGATCACGCACTACAAACCCCAGAGTGCATTGCGACTATCCTGGCTGCCCCCCTTAGCACCACTTGGAGCATTGCATGCTGAGATTTGTAGTTTGTTTTCGTTACTGGAACGGGTCAGCCCAGCCTGAGGAAAAAGTGTGGTTTGCAACTGCGGTCCCCAAAAACCCAAATCCGATGCGGTGAAGTCGATTTCTGCTCATGGCGAGGCCCGTGTGACAGGGTAGAACTGCTCCATAGCGTTTTCTTGGCTGTAATCTTTAAGGAAGCCGAAAGCCAGGCGTACTGCGGTCCAGGCTCCACTTTACTTACACTTAAGTAATTTATACTTACCTGTAATTAAGCCGCTCTGTTAGGTGTATTTTTCTGACAAATAATTAGTGAACAGAAAGTACGCAGAAACCTTTTGATGCTAACCAGCAGTTTTCCTGTATAAAAATTGCTGTTTCGCGTTGTTAATCCAGACATTTTGTATTTATTTTAGCAAATATGAATACTACATAATAAAAGAGGCAAAGTAAATTGTCACATTTATAAATATACAAAATCCACGGGGATACAAACAATTTTGCCAAAGACCGTGGAACAATACGCACAGGATTTAGTGTCAGTATGAACAACAAACTGTCCTATCAGGGAATACAATCTGAACAGAGTCCACCAGCCGTGTAGACACTTACAGATTTAAATGGACAGTTTCAGCAGGGATATATATGCCATGTACATTTGGAAATGCCAGGAGTTTATATCCATATACAGGTAGTCCGGGGTTATGAATGAGTTCCGTTCATAAGTCTGTCTTTAAATTCAATTTGTATGTAGGTCAGAACAGTTAGTATTTAAAGTCAGCCAAATGTCTGTCTTAGTACATAGTGTCTAAGCATCTTTTTATGCAAGAAAAACATTAAAGAAACACTACCAGATACACTGAAACAACTTTAACATAATGTTGTTGTTAGGTGCTAGTGAATGGGTTCCCACTCACAGCGACTCTTTTGTACAGCAGAAGAAAACACTGCCCGATCCTGTGCCATCCTCAAAATCATTGTTATGTTTGAGCCCATTGTTGCAGCCACTGTGTCAGTCCATCTCATTGAGGGTCTTCCTCTTTTTCGCTGACCCTCTACTTTAGCAAGCATGATGCTCTTCTCCAGGGACTGGTCCTTCCTGACAACATGTCTAAAGTACGTAAGACAAAATCTTGCCATCCTTCTAACGAGTATCCTGGCTGTATTTCTTCCAAGAAAGATTTGTTTGTTCTTTTGGCAGTTCCTGGTATATTCAGTATTCTTCACCACTGTAATTTAAAGACATCAATTCTTCTTTGGTCTTCCTTATTCATTATCTAGCTTTCTAATGCATATGAAGCGATTGACAACACCATGGCTTGGGTCAGGCTACCTTAGTCTTCAAGGCGACATTTTTGCTTTTGAATACTTCAAAGAGGTCTTTTGTAGCAGATTTGGCAATGCAATGTGTCGTTTGATTTCTTGACTGCTGCTTCCATGGGCATTGATTATGGATCCAATTAAAATGAAATCCTTGAAAACTTCAATATTTTCTCCATTTATCATGATGTTGCTTATTGGTCCAGTTGTGAGGATTTTGGTTTTCTTTATGTTGAGGTACCGTCCACACTGAAGGCTGTAGTCTTTGATTTTCATCAGTAAGTGCTTCAAGTTCTCTTCACTTGCAGCAAGCAAGGCTGTGACATCTGCATAACAGAATTTGTTAATGAGTCTTCCTCCAGTTCTGATGCCCTGTTCTTCATATAGTCCAGCTTCTCGGATTATTTGCTCAGCATACAGATTGAATAAGTATGGTGAAATGATAGAAGCTTGACACACAGCTTTCCTCACTTTAAACCATGTTCTGTTTGAACAACTGCCTCTTCATCTATGTACAGGTTCCTCATGAGCACAATTAACATTCTGGAGTTCCCATTCTTTGCAGTGTTATCCATAATTTGTTATGATCTTCACATCAAATGCCTTTGCATAGTCAACAAAACACAAGTAAATGTCTTTCTGGTGTTCTCTGCTTTCAGCCAGGACCCATCTGACATTAGCAATGATATCCGTCATTCCACGTCCTCTTCAGAGCTTGGCTTGAATTTCTGGCTGTTTCTTGTTGATGTACTACTGCAACCATTGTTGAATGATATTCAGCAAAATTTTACTTTTGTGTGATATTAATAATATGGTTCTATAATTTCCACATTCTGTTGGCTTGCCTTTCTTTGAAATAGGTATAAATATGGATCTCCTCCAGTCAGCTGGCCAGGTAGCTGTCTTCCACGTTTCTTGGCATAGACAAGAGAGCACTTCAAATACTGCATCCATTTGTTGAAATATCTCAGTATTCCATCATTTGTGGAGCCTTGTTTTTCACCAGTGTCTTCAGTGCAGCTTGGACTTCTTCCTTCAATACCGTCAGTTCTTGATCATATGCCATCTCCTAAAATGTTGAATGTCGACCAGTTCTTTTTGGTACAGTGACGCAGTGTATTCCTTCCATCTTCTTTTGATGCTTCCTGCGTTGTTCAATATTTTGTCCATAGAATCCTTCAATATTGAAGCTCCAGGCTTGAATTTTTCCTTTAGTTCTTTCAGCTTGAGAAATGCCGAGTGTGTTCTTCCTTTTTGATTTTCTAACTCCAGGCCTTTGCACATGTCATTATAATACTTTACTTTGTCTTCTCCAGCCTCCCTTTGAAGTCTTTTGTTCAGATCTTTTACTTCATCATTTCTTCTGTTTGCTTTGGCTACTGTATGTTCAAGAGCCATTTTCAGAGTCTCTTCTGACATCCATTTTGGTCTTTTCTTTCTTTCTTGTCTTTTTAATGACCTCTTGCTTTCTTCATGTATGATGTTTTTGATGTCATTCCACAACTCCTTTGTTTTTTGGTCATTAGTGTTCAATGAGTCAAATTTGTTCTTGTGATGGTCTCTAAATTCAGATTGGACATATTCAAGGTCGTACTTTGGCTCTAGTGGACTTGCTCTAATTTATTCAGCTTCAACATAAACTTGCATGTGAGCAATTGATGGTCTGTTCCACAGTCCCCCGGCCTTGTTCTGACTGATGATATTGAGCTTTTCCATTGTTTCTTTCCACAGATGTAGTCGATTTTTTTCCTGGATATTCCATCTGGTGAGGTCCACGTGTATAATTGCAGGTTATGTTGCTTAAGAAAAGTATTTGCAATGAAGAAGTCATTGGTCTTGCAAAATTCTGCCACACAATCTCTGGCATCATTTCTATCACCAAGGCCATATTTTCCATCTACTGATCCTCCTTCTTCGTTTCCAACTTTTGCATTCCAAAACCCATTGCCGTCGAGTCAATTCCGACTCATAGCGACCCTATAGGACAGAGTAGAACTGCCCCATAGAGTTTCCAAGGAGCACCTGGTGGACTTGAACTGCCAGCCTTTTGATTAGCAGCTGTAGCACTTAACCACTATGCCACCAGGGCTTCTTTTTGCATTCCAGTCGCCAGTAATTATCAATGCATCTTCATTGCCTGTTTGATCAATTTCAGGTTGCAGAAATTGATAAAAATCTTGAATTTCTTCATCTTTCGCCCTAGTGCTCAGTGGGTAAATTTGGATAATTTTTTATTAACTGGCCTTCCTTGTAGGCTTGTGGATGTTATAGGATAATATCCATAAGCCTACAAGGAAGACCAGTGTTGTACTTCAGGATAGATCTTGAAATGTTCTTTTTGGCAACGAATGTGACGCCATTCCTCTTCAAGTTGTCATTCCCGGCATAGCAGACCATATGATCGTCTGATTCAAAATTGCCAATACCAGTCCATTTCAGCTCGCTAATGCCTAGGTTATTGATGTTTGTGTTCCATTTCATTTTTGACGACTTCCAATTGTCCTAGATTTATACATACTTCATACATTCCATGTTCCAATTATTAATGGATGTTTGCAGCCATTTTCTTCTCATTTTGAGTCATGCCACATCAGCAAATAAAGGTCCTAAAAGCTTGACTCCATCCATGTCATTAAGTTCAACTCTACTTTGAGGAGGCAGCTCTGCCCCAGTTGTATTTTGAGTGCCTTCCAACCTGGGGGGCTGTATCTTCCGGCACTCTAATAGACAATGTTCTGCTACTATTCATAAGGTTTTCACCGGCCTGTTTTTTCAGAAGTAGACTTTCAGGTCTTTCTTCCTAGTCTGGAACCTCAAGTGCAACCTGTCCACCATGGGTGACCCTATTGGTAAACCACAGCCAAACCCACTCAATGCACTGAGTCAATTCCAACTCTTAGTGACCTACAGGACAGAGTAGAACTGCCCCATATGGTTTCCAAGGCTGTAAATCTTTATAGAAACTCACTGCCATATCTTTCCTGCAGAGCAGCTAACAGGTTTGAACTGCTAACGTTTTAGTTAGCAGGCAAGCGCTTAACCACTGTGTTAGCAGGGCTCCTTCTGCAAAGATTACAGCCTAGGAAACCCTGTGGGTTTGGCTTTGGTTTGGAGTCTTTGCAGGAAGAGATCACCAGGTCTTTCTCCTGCAGAGCCACTGGATAGGTTCAAATTGTCAACTTTCTGGTTAGCAGCTGAGCACTTAACCACTACACCACCAGGGGTCCTTATGGAAAAGCTAACAATGTAAAAACAAATAGGCACTTGGCCACACTGAGATAATCTGAGAAGTACGGGCTGCTGTGGAAGTCTTTGGGAAGCATACCACTTTATTTGAACTTGAGACAGAAAGCTTCCAGGAAGAAGTGTTGGCAGCTGAGACCCAAAAAATGACCAAGAATGAGCTAGTCAAGGGGAAGCCAGGCTTTCAGGGCTGAGGGAGTATGAAAAGAAGGGAACAGCACTTGGAGTGGTTAGAGGTGAGAGAGCACTACAGGGAGAGTGCAGTGTGGGGAGATAATTCGAGATAATCCCTAAGGACCTTTTAAACCCTGCTTTATAGGGTCGCTATGAGTCGGAATCGACTCGATGGAAGTGGGTTTTTGGGTTACAGAGCTATTGCTGCTGCTCTACTGCTCCATACCATGTGGGGGTTAGGACCACAGGCCTCTGGGTTAACATGCCCCTGGAGTCAAATCACATCTCTGACACTTATTTGACATGAATTAGTTAACTTCATTGAACCTTCTGTTTTCACTTTGAAAAATGTGGGTTGGGAGAGGTGTGGTAGTATTTAAAGTGCTTAGCAAAGTGTTTGGCACAGAGTAAGAATTTAATAAGTGTTGGCTTTTGGTATGGGAGAAAGATGTGCCAGTCTGCTTCCGTAAAGATTTACAGGCTTGGGGAACCCTATAGGGCAGTTCTTCTCTGTCCTGCAGAGTTGCTGTGAGTCGGAATTTGACTAGATGGCAATGGGTTTGGTTTGGACTCTTGGTAGTCCTGGTAGCAAAGGGATCTTTTAAAGTATTTTGAAATGGGGATTGACCCAAATGAATCTGAGCTTTTATAAAGATCATTTAGCCTGCATTGTCAGGAGAATGTTCTGATGGGGACGAGGCTGAGGTCAGGTGACAGATGAGGTTCGGTTGACTAGGATAATGGAGAGGTTTAGGAGATAAAATCCACAGTACTAGTGGATTGAGAGTAGACGGTGAGGGAGGGAAGGGCTCAAGAATGATGTCCAGGTTTCTGGCTTGAGCAAAGGGGTGGATATTAGAGCCATTCAATTGACAGTATTAAATTTAGTGGACTCACCCATTGCTATTGAGTCAACTTTGATTCATAGCGACCCTATAGGACTGGGTAGAACTGCGCCACAGTTTCCAAGGAGCGCCTGGTGGATTCGAACTGTCAATCTTTTGGTTGGCAGGCATAGCGCTTAACTACTACTCCACCAAGGTTTCTAAATTTAGTGGACTAGGAAACAAAATTAAGGAGCCCTGGTGGTACAGTGGTTAAGTGCTCGGCTGCTAACTGAAAGATTAGTGGTTCAAACCCGCCAGCCACTCCATGGTAGAAAGATGCAGCAATCTGTTTCTGTAAAGATTACAGCCTTGGAAACCCTATGGGACAGTTCTGTTCTGTCCTGTAGGGTCCCTGAGTAGGAATTGACTCCATGGCAGTGGAGTTTTTTTTTTTAATTTGAGGAGCCAAAATTAAGATTGAGAACTCATCCGGCAAGTGGTGGTCTCGGTCATTCAAATCATTCTGGGTAGCAGGTCAAGGGCCTCAATCATGCAAGTCAAAGAAAGACTTACAGTCAGATAAACAGTTTAATAGTTCATTCTCAAAGTTTTTGGGGAAGAGGAGATAGACATTTTCAGTGTTTACCTTGAAGATCAAGAAATGTTTAATGTTTAGATATCATCAAGTGTTATTAAGAGACCACTTATATTCAGAGAACATCTGTCAAAAGTACTACTTTTCTATGAAACACCATATGATCTCCTTAGGCAAATTTTATATTTAATATTTAACTCTCATTCATTCATTCATTTAGCAATTGGAGTGCCTGCCTTTACCTAGGCACTGGAGTAATGAAACAAACAAAAATTCCCATCCTCGTAGTGCTTACTTTCTAGTGTGGCAGGGGCTGGAGGGGAGACAAAAATAGACTAGCCGCGAATAAACACCTAATAAATTGTATGGTGATAAATAATCCGAAAAAAGAATAAAGTAGGGCAGAGAGATTGCAGTTTTACCAGAGTTGTCAGGGAAAGCCTCCCTGGGGAGGTGACAGATGTCTAAGGCAAGAGTGCAGAGCTGGTACAAAAGGAACGTGCCTGCTTTGTTGGAGAAACAGCAAGGAGGCCAAAGTGGCCTGAGCAAGTGGGGAAGAAGAAGGAGATGAGGTCAGAGAGGTAACAGTGGAGGGGCAGATTAAGAGGAGCCTTTTATTCCAAGTGAGATGGCAAGACACCAGAGGGTTTTGAGCAGAGGTAAATAACTTGGTCATTCTTTGTAATAGGATCACACTCGACGCCATGTTGAGAATAGACTAAGAGGGTGAAGGGTGAAACAGACCAGGAGACAGTCACGATCCATGTGAGACATGATAGTGGTTCGAAGCAGAGTGGTAGCAAAGGCAACAGTGAGAAGCGGTTGGATTCTAGATAATGTAGAGTTTAGAGGATTTCATTCCCAAAGAAGGTATATTACCAGAAGTGTAAAGTGGAAGACAAAGTCCTTCATTTTAATAATATTATTCAGCTACAAGGTTAAATTTCCAGTGATTGTATTCAATGAGGGTTTCATTTAAAAATAAAGTTAAAACACGTAGGATGACATTTTTTATATTATTTATTTTATCTTTGTTGTCATTGCTGAGAATATACATAGCAGGATGTACACCAATTCAAAATTTCTACACGTACAATTCGGTGACATTGATTGCATTCTTCAGGCTGTGCAACCATTCTCACCCTACTTTTCTGAGTTGTGCCTCCCCCGTTAACATAAACTCACTGCCCCCTATGTTTCCTATTCAGTCTGTTGAATTGCTGTCATCAGTTTGATTCCATATAGATAGATCTTAAAAGAGCACAATGCTTAAGGCGGACATTCTTTACTAGTTAAGCTAAACTGTTGTTTGGTTTTAAGAAGAACTTAGGGTATATTTTTGGTTTGAAGTTAAAGATTATCTCAGGGCAGAAGTTTCAGGGGTTCATCTAGCCTCAACGGCTCCAGAAAGTCTGGGTTCCTTTAAAATTTGAAATTCTGGTGTGCATTTTCCCCCTTTTGAGCAGGATTCTTCTATAGATTCTTTGATGAAACTGTTCAGTAATGGTAGCTGGGCACCATTCAGTTCTGGTCTCATGGCAAAGGGGGCAGTTGCTTATGGAGGCAGTTAGCCAGACATTCTATTTCCTCTTCCTATTGCTGACTCTTCTTCTTCCTGTTGCTCCAGGTGAAGAGACCAATTGCAGGTACAATGCAGTTTTGTTTTTTTCTTATTGTGCTTGAGGTGAAAGTTTGCAGAGCAAATTAGTTTCTCATTCAAAAATGTATACACAAATTGTTTTGTAACTGGTTGCAGTCCCTGCATTGTGTCAGCACTCTCCCCATTTCCCTTTCCAGCCTGGATTCTCTGGTTCCATTTGTCCAGTGCTTCCTGACCCTTCCCGCCTACTCATCTTGGCTTTTGGGCAGGTGTTGCGCATTGTTCTTATATACTTGATTGATCTAAGAAGCACATTCCTCACATGTGTTATTTTTGGCTTAATAGCCTGCCTGATCTTTGGCTGAAAGCCTAAATTCAGGAGTGGCTTCATTTCTGAGTTATAAGGGTGTCCGGAGGCCATAGTCTTGGGGGTTCGTCAAGTCTATATCAGACCAGTAAGTCTGGTCATTTTTGTGAATTTTATCTTGCGTTCTACATTTTTCTCCCGCTCATCCTCTGTTGCAATCCCAGTCAGAGCAGTCAGTTGTGGTAGCTGGGCATCATCTAGTTCTTCTGGTCTCGGGGTCATGTAGGCTGTGGTTCATGTGGTCTGTTAGTCCTTTGGACTAATTGCCCGCTTGAGTCTTAGGTTTTTTCACTCCCCTTTGTAAAAAAAAAAAAATTTTTTTTTTTTTTGCTCTGGACTAGAAGAGACCGATAGTTGTGTCTTAGATGGCTGCTTATAAGCTTTTAAGACGTCAGATGCTACTCACCAAAGTAGGATCTAGAACACTCTTTAAGAACTGTGTTGTGCCAATTAATGTAAATGTCCCCCAAGTCTATGGTTCTTTGACTTTGAGTCTGGGAATGTCACCCTGTGAGGTGTTCAGTTGTGTCTAAGGGGTATCCCTGGTGTGCCACTTATATGCCTATTGTCTATATATATATGAGGAGCACCTACAGTCACATATTTAGAAATTTCCACCACTAAACCTGTATGTGCCATTGGGTGTGCTCCCTTACTTCCTCCCTCACCCCTTGGCGTATCTTCTTACCTATCTGTCTATCTGTCCATTTGTAGATTATTGTTTTGTTAATACTGTTGTTACAGGATTGTCTATGCTATAGTAGTTACCATAAAAAAGAAAAGGCAAAACCAAACCTGCTTCCGTTGAGTCAATTCTGACTCATAGCGACTGTATATGTAAGAGTAGAACTGTCCATAGGGTTTCCAAGGAGCTGCTGGTGAATTTGAACTGCTAACCCTTTGGTTAGCAACCAGGTTCTTAACCACTGTGCAACCAGGGCTCCAGGAGCTACCATAAAAAAAAAAAAAAAATCCTTTATTCCACATTCTTCTCAGTGTTACAATGCACTTTTAATTGCAGCGGAATATGTTGTAAGTATTAGGTTTTATCCTTAATTGTTCCAGCTGTGAAAACAAGTACCTACTTTGCAAACCACCCTACTTTTTCAAAGCTATAAATAAGGACACTAAAATGAGAATAAATCAGATGTGTAAATTACTTGCCCTAGGCAAGAAGATGGTTAATAATTTATCAAGTTAAAGTATGGTTCTAATTCCTGAAACTTACGCTAAACATATCCCACTTTAACTTCTATATCTAATTCCTCCTAGAATCTAGAGAGAGCCCCTTCACTTTCTACTATGAAAGAAAAATATATGCTAATTTGAGTACTGCTCAATTTGTTTGATAATCCTTCTGTATGCTCACCATGTCACTGTTGAAAGCTTTTGTTTACAGCAATGAAGGAGTTGTGGGGGTGCTTTATAGGTAGGGGGAACGGCATGAGCAGAGCATCGAGGAGGTAACAAATATGATGAATGCAGAGAATGGTAAGGACATTACCTTGGCCCGGGCACAGAGACTGTGGAATGAAGTTGAATATGGTGTGGTATCACAGGGCTCATGGATAAGAATTTGGAATGCTTTGCTTATATTTAAGTGAATTTAAATTAATCTTACATTTACAGTTAATCTGATAGGCAGATGTTCTTTGGCTTTTTTCCAGGAAGGAAATCTCCATAAGCACAGTTGATTTTTAAATTTATATTTTCTTGCTTCTTTTATTGTGGTACGTATATACATAACATAACATTTGCCATTTCAACATTTTTCACATGTACGGTTTTAGAGATTGTATGATTTCTAAAACATAAGAGTTGTTTAGCAAAGCTGGTAAATCTTATTGTGGACCTGCATTGTGCAAAAAGCTCTGCTAGGAGCTGGGGATGTAGTGGTGACCAAAACTCTTCCTTAGGAAGACAGAGCCCTGCTGGTCAGTGCTCATTTCTCCCTTATCTTACTTCTCACAGAAACCTTCAGAGACTACCTTCCTGTTTTGACTTTCCTACTTTCCTGAACTTTCTTCACCTTCACTCTTCCCAGTATTCCCACCCTCCTGTGAACTCATGTTTCAGGTCTTGTCATCTCATCCCATAATGTTCCCCACCCCTGCCCAAAGGTCTCTCCACTCCTGCCTGTCTGTCTTAGTTATCTAAGGAGATAGAAGGAATACACACAGTTGCTCTACCAGAAAGAATTGCCTGGTGTTCAGCCATTTCAGGAGGTATCATATGATCAAGAACCTATGGTACTGATGGAAGAAGTCCAAGCTGCACTGAAGGCATTGGCAAAAAACTGTGCTCCAAGAATTGAAGGAATACCAACTGAGACATTTCAACAAATGCATGCAGCACCATAGGTGCTCACTTCTTTATACCAAGAAATTTGGAAAACAGCTACTTGGCCAACCGGCTGGAAGAGATCCATATTTGTACCCAGTCCAAAGAAAGGTAATCCAACAGAATGCAGAAATTATTGAACAATATCATTAATATCACAGGCAAGTAAAATTTTGCTGACGATCATTCAAAAGTGATTGTAGCAGTATATTGCAGGGAACTGCCAGAAATTCAAGCTAGATTCAGAAGAGGACATGGAATGAGGAATATCATTGCTGACATCAGATGGATCTTGGCTGAAAACAGAGAATACCAGAAAGATGTTTTCTTGTGTTTTATTGACTATGCAAAGGCATTCGACTGTGTGGATTCTAACAAATTATGGATAACATTGCGAAGAATGGGAATTCCAGAACACTTAATTTTGCTCTTGAGAAACCTGTGTGTAGACCAAGAAGCAGTTATTTGAACAGAACAAGGGCTGCTGTGTGGTTTAAAGTCAAGAAAGGGGTGTGTCAGGGTTGAATCCTTTCAGCATACTTATTCAATCTGTATGCTAAGCAAGCAATCCAAGAAGCTGGACTATATGAAGAAGAATGCAGCACAGGATTGGAGGAAGACTCATTGACAACCCACGATATGAAGATGACACAACCTTGTTTGCTGAAAGTGAAGAGGACTTGAAGCACTTACTGATGAAGATCAAAGACTACAGCCTTCAGTATGCATTACACCTCAACATAAAGAAAACAAAAATCTTCATGACTGAACCAATAAGGAACATAATGATAAAAGGAGAAAAGATTGAAGTTGTCAAGGATTTCATTTTACTTGGATCCACAATCAACGCCCATGGAAGCAGCAGTCAAGAAATCAAATGACGCATTGCATTGGGCAAATCTGCTATAAAAGACCTCTTTGAAGTGTTAAAAAAGTGAATATGTCACTTTAAGGACTAAAGCATGCCTGAACCAAGCTGTGGTGTTTTCAATCACCTCATATGCACACGAAAGCTAGACAGTGAATAAGGAAGACAAAAAGAAGAACTGATGGGTTTAAATTGTGGTGTTGGTGAAGAATATAGAATATACCATGGAGTGCTAAAAGAATGAATAAATCTGTCTTGGAAGAAACAGCCAGAATGCTCCTTAGAAGCAAGGATGGCAAGACTTCATCTAACTTACTATGGCCGTATTATCAGGAGGGACCAGTCCCTGGAGGAGGACATCATGGTTGATTAAGTAGAGGGTCAGCGTAAAAGAGGAAGACCTTCAAGGAGGTGGATTGACACAGTGGCTGCAACAATGGGCTCAAGCATAACTATGATTATGAGGATGGTGCAGGAGTGGGCATTGTTTCGTTCTGTTATACATAGGATCATCATGAATCGGAACCGACTTGGCGACACCTAACAACAACAGTGGCTGCTGATCGTGAGCATTTCTTCATGTGTTTGTTAGCCACCTGAATGTCTTCTTTGGAGAGACTATTCATGTCCTTTTCCCATTTTAAAATTGGGTTCTTTGTCATTTTGTTGCTGAGCTGTTTTTTATAGGTCTTAGAAATTAACCTTATGTTGAATATGTTGTAGTGAAAAAAATTTTTCCCAATCTGTAGGTTCTCCTTTTACTCTTTTGGAAAAGTGTTTCGATTAGCATGAGTGTTTAATTTTTAGAAGGTCCCATTCATCTAGTTTATCTTCTGCTGTTTGTGCATTTTTAGTTATGGTTGGTATATTCTTTATGCTGTGTATTAGGGCCCCTAGGGTTGTCCTTATTTTCTCTTCCGTGATCTTTATAGATGTAGGTTTTATATTTAGGTCTTTGATCTATTTTTAGTTATTTTTTGTGTATGATATGAGGTGTGGGTCCTGTTTTATTTTTTTATAGATGGACATCCAGTTTTGCCAACACTGTTTGTTGAAGAGATTGTCTCTTCTCCATTTAATGATCTTCGGTCCTTTGTCGAAAATCAGCCAACCATAGGTGGATGGATTTACTTCTGGGTTCTCAATTCTGCTTCGTTTTTCTATGTGTCTTTTGTTGTACTGTACCAGGCTGTTTTGACTACTCTGCCTGTGTAGTAGATTCTGAGATCAGGAAGTGTAAGGCCTCCTGCTTTGTTCTTCTTCAATAATGCTTTAGTTATCCATGGCCTCTTTCCTTTTCATATAAAGTTTGTGATTAGTTTTCCCATCTTGTTAAAGAATGCTGTTAGAATTTGAATCGGGATTGCATTGTATCTATAGATTGCTTTGGGTAATACTGACATTTTTGCAATGTTAATCTTCCTTTCCATGAGCCTGGTGTGTTTTTCCATTTATGTAGGTCTTTTTTGGTTTCTTGCGGTAGTATTTGGTAGTTTTCTTTGTATAAATCTTTTTCATCCATGGTTAGATTTATTCTTAAGTATTTTAAATGATATTGTATGTAAGTGATATTGTTTTCCTGATTTTCTTGTCAGACTTCTGTTTGTTGGTATAGCGGAATCTGACCAGTTTTCGTACTTTGATCTTGGTTTCTGCTACTTTGCTGAATCCTTCTTTTAGTTCCAGTAGCTTTCTTGTGGAGTCTTTGGGAATTTTCTCTGTATAGGATCATATCATCTGTCAATAGGGATAGTTTTACTTCTTCCTTTCCAGTTGGAATGCGCTGTAATTTCTTTTCTTGCATAATTGCTCTAGCTAGGATTTCCAGTACAATGTTGAATAGGAGTGGTGATAAAGGGCACTCTTGCCTAGTTCCCGTTATCAAGGGGAATGTTTTCAGTCTCTCCATTGAGGATAATGTTGGCTCATGGTTTTTTGTAAATGTCCTTTATTATATTGAGGATTTTCCCTTCTATTCCTATTTTGCTGAGAGTTTTTATCAGGAATGGGTGCTGATAAAATGCCTTTTCTGCATTGATTGAGATGATCATGTGGTTCTTTTATTTATGTGGTGGATTACATTGATTGATTTTGTAATGTTGAACCATCCTTGCATACCTCATATGAATCCCTCTTGGTCATAATGTATTACTTTTTTTTGAGATGTTGTTGAATTTTGTTGGCTAGAATTTTGTTGAGAATTTTTACATCTACATACATGAGAGATATTGATCTGTAATTTTCTTTTTTGGTAGTGTCTTTGCCTGACTTTGGTATATGCTGGCTTCATAGAATGAGTTTGGGATAATTCCTTTCTTTTCTATGCTCTGAAATAGTTCCAGTAGTATTGGTGTGAGCTCTTCTCTGAATGTTTGGTAGAATTCTCCATTGAATCTGTCTGGGCCAGGGCTTTTTTAAAATTACCTCATCAATTTCTTCTCTTGTTATGGGTCTGTTCAGACTTTCTACCTCAGTTTTTGTTAGTTTAGGCAGATAGTATTTTCCTAGGAATTTGTCCATTTCCTCTAGATTTTCAAATTTGTTGGAGTACAATTTTTCATACTTTTCTGTTACGATCCTTTTTATTTCAGTTGGTTCTGTTATAATGTCACCCATCTTATTTCTTATTTGGGTTATTTGCATCTTCCCCTGTTTTTCTTTTGTCAGTTTGGCCAGTGGTTTGTTGATTTTATTGATTCTTTCAAACAACCAGCTTCTAGTCATTGATTTTTACTATTGTTTTTCTCTTCTCTGTTTCATTCACTTCTGCTCTAATCTTTATTATTCCTTTCTGGTGGTAACTGTGGGTTTCTTTTGCTGCTCTCTTTCTGTTCGTTCAAGTTATAGGGCTAATGCTTTGGTTTTTGCCCTTTCTTCTCTTTTGAAGTATATGTTTATAGGTATAAGTTGCCCTCTGAATTCTGCTTTTGCTGTGTCCCAAAGGTTTTGGTATGTTGTGTTTTAAATTCCTCTTTGATTCTAGGAATTTTTTGATTTCATCTTTTATTTCTTCAACTACCCAGCAGTTTATAAGCAAGGTGTTAGTTTTCACGTATTTGATATTTTCCCCTTGTCCTCCTGTTATTGATTTCTACTTTTATAACATTGTGGTCTGAGAAAATACTTTGTATTATTTTGATGTTTTTTTAAAATTTATTGAAGCTTGCTTTGTGGCTTAAAAGTTGGTCTATTCTGAAGAATGTTCCATGTACATTAGAAAAGAATGTGTACTGTTTACTGTTGAGTAGAGTGTTCTATATATGTCTGTGAGGTTGATTATGGTATTTATATCTTATCTTTGTTAAGTTTCTTTCTAGTAGCTCTGTCCTTCACCAAAAGTAGTGTGTTAAAGTCTCCTACTATTATTGTAGAATTATTTATTTAACTTTCAATGCTGTTAGAGTTTGTTTTATGTATTTTGGAGCCTTGTCATTAGGTGTGTGTGTATATTTATTATGGTTATGTCTTCTTTTTTTTTTAATTTTTATTGTGCTTTAAGTGAAAGTTTACAAATCAAGTTAGTCTCTCATACAAAAATTTATATATACCTTGCTATATATTCCTGATTGCTCTCCCCCTAATGAGACAGCACACTTCTTCCCTCCACTCTCTCTTTTTGTGTCCATTTGGCCAGCTTCTGACCCCCTCTGTCCTCTCATCTCTCCTCCAGACGGGAGATGCCAACATAGTCTCACGTGTCTACTTGATCCAAGAAGCTCATTCTTACCAGTATCATTGTCTTATCCCATAGTCTAGTCCAATCCCTGTCTGAAGAGTTAGCTTTAAAAATGGTTCCTGTCTTGGGCTAACAGAAGGTCTGGGGACCATGACCTTTGGGGTCATTCTAGTCTCAGTCAGACCATTAAGTCTGGTCTTTTTACGAGAATTTGGGGTCTGCATCCCACTGCTCTCCTACTCCCTCAGGGATTCTTTGTTGTGTTCCCTGTCAGGGCAGCCATCGGTTGTAGCTGGGCACCATCTAGTTCTTCTGGTCTCAGGCTGATGTAGTCTCTGGTTTATGTGGCCCTTTCTGTCACCTGGGCTCATAATTACCCTGTGTCTTTAGTGTTCTTCATTCTCCTTTGCTACGGATGGGTTGAGACCAATGGATGCATCTTAGATGACCGCTTGCTAGTGTTTAAGACCCCAGACGCCACTCTCCAAAGTGGGATGCAGAATGTTTCCTTAATAGATTTTATTATGCCAGTTGACTTAGATGTCCCCTGAAACCGTGGTCCCCAAACCGCCGCCCCTGCTACACTGGCCTTCAAAGCATTCAGTTTATTCAGGAAACTGTTTTTGGTTTAGTCCAATTGTGCTGACCTCGCCTGTATTGTGTATTGTCTTTCCCTTCACCTAAAATAGTTCTTATGTACTATCTAATCCGTGAAATCTCCTCTCCCTCCCTCCCTCCCCCGACTCGTAACCATCAAAGAATATTTTCTTCTCTGTTTAAACTATTTCTCAAGTTCTTATAATAGTGGCCTTATACAATACTTGTCCTTTGCAGCTGACTAATTTCACTCAGCATAATGCCTTCCAGATTCTTCCATCTTATGAAATGTTTCACAGATTCATCATTGTTCTTTGTGGCTGCGTAATATTCCATTGTGTGAATATACCATAATTTATTTATCCATTCATCCATTGTTGGGCACCTTGGTTGCTTCCAACTTTTTGCTATTGTAAACAGTGTTGCAGTGAACATGAGTGTGCATATATCTGTTCACGTAAAGGCTCTTATTTCTCTAGGGTATATTCCAAGGAGTGGGATTGCTGGATCCTATGGTAGTTCTATTTCTAGCTTTTTTAGGAACCGCCAAACTGATTTCCAAGGTGGTTGTACCATTTTACATTCCCACCAGCAGTGTATAAGTGTTCCAATCTCTCCACCATTTATTATTCTGTGTTTTTTGGATTAATGCCAGCCTTGTTGGAGTGAGATGGAATCTCATTGTAGTTTTGATCTACATTTCTCTAATGGCTAATGATCATAAGCATTTCCTCATGTATCTGTTAGCTACCTGAATGTCTTCTTTAGTGAGGTGTCTGTTCATACCCTTTGCCCATTTTTTAATTGGGTTATTTGTCTTTTTTGTAGTTGAGTTTTTGCAGTGTCATGTAGATTTTAGAGATCAGCTGCTGATCGGAAATGTCACAGCTAAAAACTTCTTCTAGTCTGTAGGTAATCTTTTTACTCTTTTGGTGAAGTCTTTGGATGAGCATAGGTGTTTGATTTTTAGGAGCTCCCAGTTATCTAGTTTCTCTTGTGCATGGTTAGTAATGTTTTATATACTGTTTATGCCATGTATTAGGGCTCCTAACATTGTCCCTATTTTTTCTTCCATGGTCTTTATCATTTTAGATTTTATGTTTAGATCCTTGTTACATTTTGAGTTAGTTTTTGTGCACAGTGTGAGGTATGGGCCTTGTTTCATTTTTTGGAGATGGATATCCAGTTATGCCAGCACCATTTGTTAAAAAGACTGTCTTTTCCCCATTTAACTGTCTTGGGGACTTTGTCAAATATCAACTGCTCATATGTGGATGGATTTATGTCTGGATTCTCAATTCTGTTCCACTGGTCTATGTATCTGTTGTTGTACCAGTACCGGCCTGTTCTGACTACTGTAGCAGTATAATAGGTTCTAAAATCATGTAGAGTGAGGCCTCCCACTTCCTTCTTCTTTTTCAGTAATGCTTTACTTATCCAGGGCCTCTTTCCCTTGCATATGAAGTTGGTGATTTGTTTCTCCATTTCATTAAAAAATGTTGTTGGAATTTGGATTGGAATTGCATTGTATCTGTAGATGGCTTTTGGTAGAATAGACATTTTTACAATGTTAGGCCTTCCTATGCATGAGCAAGGTGTGTTTTTCCAGTTATATAGGTCTCTTTTGGTTTCTTACAGTAGTGTCTTGTAGTTTTCTTTGTATAGATCTTTTATATCTCTGGTAAGATTTATTCCTAAGTATTTTATCTTCTTGGGGGCTGCTGTAAATGGTATTGATTTGTTGATTTTCGCTTCGAAGTTCTTTTTGTTGGTGTAGAGGAATGCAGCTGATTTTTGTATGTTTATCTTGTATCCTGACAGTCTGCTGAACTCTTCTATTGGTTTCAGTAGTATTCTTGAGGATTCTGTAGGGTTTTCTGTGTATAAAATGTCATCTGCTAATAGTGATACTTTTACTTCTTGCTTACCAATCTGGGTGCCCTTTATTTCTTTATCTAGCCTAATTGCTCTGGCTAGCACCTCCAGCCCAATGTTGAATAAGAGTGGTGATAAAGGGCATCCTTGTCGGGTTCCCAGTCTCAAGGGGAATGCTTTCAGACTCTCTCCATTTAGGATAATGTTGGCTCTTGGCTTTGTATAAATGCCTTTCATTTTGGTGAGGAATTTTCCTTCTATTCCTATTTTGCTGAGAGTTTTTATCATGAATGGGTGTTGGAATTTGTCAAATGCCTTTTCTGTATCAATTGATAAAATCCTATGGTTCTTGTCTTTTATTTTATTTATCCGATGGATTACACTGATTGTTTTTCTAATGTTGAACCATCCTTGCATACCTGGTATAAATCCCACTTGGTCATAGTGAATTATTTTTTTGATATGTTGTTGAATTCTATTGGCTAAAATTTTGTTGAGGATTTTTACATCTAAGTTCATAAGTGATATAAAAACAATGTTGAACCATCCTTGCATACCTGGTATAAATCCCACTTGGTCATAGTGAATTATTTTTTTGATATGTTGTTGAATTCTATTGGCTAAAATTTTGTTGAGGATTTTTACATCTAAGTTCATAAGTGATATAGGTCTGTAATATTCTTTTTTTTACCTGGTTTTGGTATCAGGGATCTGCTGGATTCATAAAATGAGTTTGGGAATATTCTGTCCTTTTCTATGCTCTGAAATGCCTTTGGTAGAAGTGGTGTTAATTCTTCTCTGAAAGTTTGGTAGAACTCTGCAGTGAAGCTGTCAGGGCCAGGGTTTTTTTTTTTTTTTTGCTGGGAGTTTTTGATTACCTTTTCAGTCTCTTCTTTTGTTATGGGTCTGTTTATTTGTTCTACCTCTGTTTGTGTTAGTTTAGGAAGGTAGTGTGTTTCTAGGAATTCATCCATTTCTTCTAGGTTTTCAGATTTGTTAGAGTACTATTTTTCTTAGTAATCTGATATGATTCTTTTAATTTCAGTTGGGTTTGTTCTAATATCGCCCATCTCATTTCTTATTCAGGTTATTTGCTTCCTCCCCTGTTTTTATTTTGTCAATTTGGCTGATGGTTTATCAATTTTGTTGATTTTTTCAAAGAACCAGCTTTTGGTCTTATTAACTCTTTCAGTTTTTTTTTTTTTTCTGTTTTCTATTTCATTTAGTTCTGCTCTAGTTTTCACTATTTCCTTTCTTCTAGTGCCTGAAGTTTTCTTTTGTTGCTTTTTCTATTTGTTCGAGTTGTAGGATAATTCTTTGATTTTGGCCCTTTCTTCTTTTGGATATGTGCATTTATTGATATAAATTGACCTCTGAGCATTGCTTTCACTGTGTCCCAAAGGTTCTGATCAGAAGTGTTTTCATTCTCATTAGATTCTGTGAATTTTTTTATTTCTTTCTTAATGCCTTCTATAACCCAGTCTTTTTTGAGCAGGGTATTATCCAGTTTCCAAGTGTTTAATTTTTTTTCCCTGCTTTATCTGTTGTTAATTTCTACTTTTATGGCTGTATGGTCAGAGAAGATACTTTGTAATATTTCGATGTTTTTGATTCTGCTAAGGCTTGCTTTATGACCTAATATGTGGTCTGTTCTAGAGAATGTTCCATGTGCACCAGAAAAGAAAGTGTACTTGACTGCTGTTCGGTGGAGTGTTCTGTATATGTCTATAAGGTCTAGTTGGTTGATTTGTGGCATTTTGACCTTATGTGTCTTTATTGAGCTTCTTTCTGGATGTTCTGTCCTTCACCAAAAGTAGTGTGTTGAAGTCTCCTACTGTAATTGTGGAGGTGTTAATCTCTGTTTTCAATACTGTTAGAGTTTGTTTTATGTACCTTGCAGCCCTGTCATTGGGTGTGTAAATATTGAACATGGTTGTATCCTCCTGGTATATTGTCCCTTTGATCAATATATAGTGTCCTCCCTTATCCTTTGTGATGGGTTTAACTTTAAAGTCTATTTGGTTAGAAATTAATATTGCCACTCTTGGTCTTTTTTGATTTTTGTTAGCTTGATATATTTTTTTCCATCCTTTGAGTTGTAGTTTACTTGTGTCACTTAGTCTAAGGTGTGTCTCTTGTAGGCAGCATATAGACAGATCATGTTTTTTTATCCATTCTGCCACTCTCTGTCTCTTTATTGGTGCATTTAGTCCATTTATGTTCAGCATAATTATGGATAGATATGAGTTTAGTACTGTCATTTTGATGTCTTTTTTGTGTGTGTTGTTGACAGTTTCTTTTTCCCACTTAATTTTTTGTACTGAGTAGTTATCTTTATATATTGCCTTTTCCTCTTATTCGTTGTTGTTGATTTCGTTTCTGATGAGTCTCTATTTTTTCCTTGTATTGTATTTTGATGATTAGGATAGTTAGTCTCCTCTGTGGTTACCTTGATATTTACCACTGTTTTTCTAATTTTAAACCTAACTTTTATTTCTTTATATCGCCTTGTCTTCCTCTCCATGTGAAAGATCTATGGCTACATTTCTTAGTCTCTCTTTATTATTTTAATGCAATCCTCTTTAATGACATCACCTCGTTTTGAGCGTTTTTTTAAATCTTGATTTATTTTTGTGATTTCTCTGTCTGGATTAACATCTGATTGCTCTGTCCAGTGTTCTAGTCTTGGGTTGATACCTGATATTATTGATTTTCTAACCAACGAACACCCATTAGTATTTCTTTTAGTTTCAGTTTGGTTTTTACGAAATCCCTAAACTTGTGTTTATCTGGAAATGTTGTAATTTCACCTTCGTATTTGAGAGACAGTTTTGCTGGATTTATGATTCCTGGCTGGCAGTTTTTTTCCTTCAGAACTTCATATAAGTCATCCCATTGCTGCCATGCCTGCATGGTTTCTGCTAAGTAGTCCGAGCTTATTCTTATTGACTGTCCTTTTTAGGTGACTTTTCATTTATCCCTAGCTGCTCTTAAAAGTCTCTCTTTATCTTTGGATTTGGAAGTTTGATTATAGTATGTCTTGGTGACTTTCTTTTTATATCTACCTTATGTGGAGTTTGATGAGCATCTTGGATTGATATCTTCTCATCTTTCACAATATCAAGGAAGTTTTCTGCCAACAAATCTTCAACAATTCTCTCTGTATTTTCTGTTATCCCTCCCTGTTCTGGTACTCCAATCACTCGTAGGTTATTTCTCTTGATGGAGTCCCACATGATTCTTAAGGTTTCTTCCTTTTTTTTTATTCTTTTATCTGATTTTTCTTTAAATATATTGGTGCCAAGTGCTTTACCTTCATTGTCCCCAATTCAGCCTTCCACTTGCTCATTTCTGCTCCTCTGACTTTCTATTGAGTTGTCTACTTCTGTAATTTTATTGTTAATCTTCTGAATTTCTGATTGGTGTCTCTCTATGGATTTTTGCAGCTTATTAAATTTTTCATTATGTTCTTGAAGACCTTTTTAATTTTGTCAACTGTTTTACCTGTGTGTTCCTTGGCTTGTTCTGTATATTGCCTCATCTCCTTCCTTATGTTTTGAAGAGTTCTGTATATTAATCTTTTGAATTCTGCAGCTGGTAATTCCAGGAAGGCACCTTCATCCAGAAGATCCTTTGATTCTCTGTTTTGAGAGCTTGCGGAAGCGATCATGGTGTTTCTTTATGTGGTTTGATATTGAGTGTTGTCTCTGAGCCATGTATAAGTTATTGTATTAGTTTATGTTTGCTTACTGTATTCTAGTTTCTTGCTTCGTTTTGTTTTGATATGCCCAAATGGATTGCTTGAATGAGCTAGCTTGATTATTTCCACCTTTGGGGCTCTGAGGTCCTTTCACCAGATGGCTAGAGCTATTAGCAGGCATATGAGCTTATGTATGAGTCCATTCACTTTTTTTGTGTGAATTCCGCTCAGGTGTCCAGGTAGCTGGTCACTGAGTGTGTGGTGTAGGCTCTGTCCTACAGTCTTAAAGGGGCAGGGGTGTTTGGTGTAGGTACCGGTATCTGGTTGCAGTAGGGGGTCATGGTCTGAAGAAGGCAGGGGGTTGAGAAGCGTCCCCCACGTGTCTCTGAGGAAAGCGTGTCTCTCTTCCCTAGAGTGTGCAGGTTGGTGGGTTCTGCAAATGGACCGTGGGCACCCGATGCTCTTGGTTAAAGGACTGGGAGGTACCAGTTATCCTTGTAGCCCTGTCACGGGGGCTGGGTGATCTAACAGGAGCCATCAGTCCTTAGGCCCCTCTCGTGGGCAGATGAGGATCCTGTTTAGTAGGCAAAGCCATGTCAAATATCAAACACCCACCTCTCCACTGCACAGCTTAAGGAATCGCAGTCTGCCAGCAAGGGCCTATTCTCCTGGAATAGGCCCACACAGGTCCATGCGGGGGGAAAGGTATTCAAGGTCCACAGACCATTTATGCCTGTGCATGAGCTGCTTTTGTCCTGAGCTCCCCAGGTTAGTGGAGCTGGCAAATTATCTTTTCCCCATGTTGTGAATTTATTACTTCTTCGAGTCCAGGAGGATGCACTGGGTGCTCAAATAGGCCTATGTCAGGCCCAGGGAAGTAAACAGCCACTGAAGCCAGCCTGGGGGCAGGGGATGCAGTAAAATATACACAAGTACTTAGCTTTTACCGAGAGCTCCGTTCTTCTCTGGTTCCGGAGGTTTAAGTAGGCTGTGAGGCTAGCTGCTTTTCCCTGAGACAACTGTGGCCGAACGCTACCACCAGCCCAGCACAGCTGCTTCCAGGAATTGTGCCTGAGGGATCTCAGTGATTCAGGTCCAGCAACTCCTCTCCGCTTCTGAACGGTCTCACTTTTCCCCTGCCACTTAGTCTGTTTTCTAACTTTGCCTTTTATATTCAGGGCTTCTAGCTTGTCATAAATATACAGTGTTTCACTTGATTTTTCACTTGATTTTTTGGCAGTTGATTTTTCAGGGCTTTGTTGTAAGAGGGATTGCTGGAAGCATCCAGGTATTCCGCCACCTTGGCCCCGCCTCCTGGTTATGTCTTCTTGATGGATTGACCCTTTAATCGTTATATAATATCCTTCCTTGCCTTTTATGGTGGATTTTGCCTTAAAGTCTCCTATGTCAGAGATTAATATTGCCACTCCTGCTGTTTTTTTTTTTTTTTTGGTTATTGTTTGCTTTATTTTTTTTTTTCCATCCTTTGAGTTTTAGTTTATTTATATCTTTATGTCTAAGGTGTTTCTCTTGTAGACAGCATATTGATGGGTCATTTTCTGTTTTGTTTTTTAACCCATTCTGCTGCTCTCTGTGTCATTGCTAGTGGATTTAATCCATTTATGTTTGGTGTGATTATCTATAGGTTTAAGTTCACTGGTGCTGTTATGCTGTTTTTTTGTAGTGTTGACGGTTTCTTTGTTCTACTTAATTTTTGTGCTGAATTCTTTTTGTTTGTGGATTTTCTTTTCATTTCCTTCATTGTTGTTGATTTTGTGTTTACTGAGTCTTTATAGTTTCTCCTTTTTTATTTTGATAAGTGAGTTTGTTAATTTTCCGTGCAGTTACCCTAAAATTCACCACTGTCTTCCTAAGTTTAAAGCAGTCTTTTATTTCTTATTATCACCTTGACTTCCTCTCCATATGAAAGTTCTATAACTACACCATTTATTTCCCTTTTTTGTTTTGAAGTTGTCTTTGTTTATAGGTTGATGTCTCTGGTTCCCTGTTTTCAGTCTTTTAGCATTGTTTTGTTTTTGAGAATTTATGATGGTTAAGATTGTGTGTCAGCTTGGCTGGGCCGTGTTTCTCAGTGTTTTGGCAGTTGCATAGTGTTATGATCACTTCCCTGTTGAGATTTGATACATGATCACCCCCCGATGGGATCTGCTGTGAGTAGCCAGTCAGTTGAAAGAGAGTTTCCTTGGGCGCATGGCCTGAACTGAATATAAGTGGATGTTCTGGTAAGACTTGGAGGCTTTTGCTTGTTCTGGATCCTGCAGCTGGCTCCTGTTCACCTGACCCCTGGTTCTTGGGACTTGAGCTATCAGCTTAACTGTGGTCTTACCTGCCAGTCTTGGGTTTCATTGATCGTCACAGCCTGTGAGCAAGAGCCCTGCTCTCTGACATGGCGATCTTGGGTTTTCCGGCCCCTGTGGTACATGAATCAGAAGAAGCCTCTATCCTGATTTCACAGACTTGGAACATTTCAGACTACAGCCGCGTGAGTCATTCCCTTGACATAAATCTCTCTCTATTTATATACATATTTATACATTTTACTGCTCTAGAGAACCCAACCTAAGACATTTGGTACCGAGAGTGGTTCTAAAGAAACAGAATTGTAAGGATGAGTTTTCTAAATTTGTTCTCAAGTCTGTTTAGTCTTAAAGATGTTGATGACTTTGCTTCCAATAGTAAAGAAGAAGGCACTGCTAATCCATGGTATGTGGTGGCAGTGCAAATACACAAAATATCACCGCCAGTAGATCAGGTATCAGTGAAAGGTGAGGCTCTGGGTGATTGCATGTGTGATACTTTTATACAGTTTTTTCAGAATGAGAGGTATAAGGAAGCTGGTTCCTTGGTCCTACTTTCGCTAGTCAAACTATGAAAGAGATGCACTCAGCTTCAGAGTCAAAGCTCAAGTGCTGCATAAACGATCTCAAAGTTGCCCCTTATACCTTGAAAGAAAGCCTTATTTGTAGTAACAGAGCTGATATTGCTGAAAACCAAACCCAAAGTCTTATTGTAAGAGTGGCTGAATTACAACTTCAACCCAACTGCCAACCTTGAGAGGTATCTGAGGTTAAAAGTGAGGTCATCGATTGGGGATAAATGGGATCCTGAAACTTGGGATGAGGACATAGGGCAGATAATCAGGAACTTGGAGATACTAAGCCCCTAAATTTCATTGAATGACTCCTGCAAACAGAACCCACCCTCTTATTCCCATCTGAAGAGATTACTCCATGTTTGTTTGCTAAACCACCCTATCCAGTAAAACCATTAGCCCCTCCACCCCCATCTAATGAGATTAACCCAGCTTCATCTGTAGCACCTTTGTCTGAGGCAGATGCTTTAAAAGATAGTGCTGATTGTTCTCAAAACATTGCCCCACCGGTTTTTGGCTTCTAGACATATAACTGGACTTGAGTCCCAGCGAGCCCCAAAAGGTGAAGTATAAAGTGTGACCCAGGAGGAGGTGTGCTACACTGCAAAAGAACTGCTTGACTTTTCTAATATGTACAAACAGAAACCTGGGGAATATGTGTGGGAATGGCTATTAAGCATGTGGAATAATGGTGCAAGGAACATAAAGGTGGATTGGTCTGAATTTATTGATATGGGCCCACTAAGTACAAATTCTTCATTCAGTGTTTCATCTCAGAAGTTAGGAAAGAACTAATAGTTTATCTGGTTGGGTTGCTAAAGCACGGGTTACATGGTGGCCTGCACTAAATCAAGTTGAAGTACCAGACCTACCTTGGTATACTGTAGAAGAAGGTATCCAAAGGCTTAGGTAAATTGGCATGCTAGAGTGGATTTTTCAGGCTGGGCCCACAGACCCACACATAGAGTGCCCAGAGGACACACCTTTTACCACAATGGTGAGGAACAAATTTGTGAAGGGAGCCCTAGCATCCTTGAAGACTGCTATTTTATTTAAGTCAGATTTGACAGTGGGAACTGCCCTAACTGAATTAAGACATAACTACAGTGGGGCAGATTGGACCCTGTGGTGGTAGGGGCCAAGTGGCAACGCTCAGTCAACAAAGACAAGGTGGGTGTGGTTACAGTAATGGACAGTAGAGTCAAAGCAGTAATCAGAATAGTCTAACTCATATGGACTTATGGTGTTGGCCACTTAGTCCCTCAGTCGATTCCCAGACTTGAGCGAGTTTAAAGACCCACAACCCCTTGACTGAAGGGAAGGCCAGGTCCCCTTGAGGAAGGACTCCAGTACACTGCCAAACATTTATGCCATTAATCTCTCTCCCAGTCTTCCCCAAAGGGATCTGCGGACTTTTACTAGAGTGACTATTCATTGGGGAAACGGAAATAATCAGAATTTTCAGGGATTACTGGATATTGGCTCTGAATTGAAACTAATTCCAGGACACCCAAAATGTCACTGTGGCCCACCAGTCAGAGTGGGGGCATATGGAGGTCAGGTTATTAATGAAGTGGTGGCTCATGTCTGTCTCACAGTAGGTCCAGTGGGTCCTCGAGCCTGTCCTGTAGTGATTTCTCTAGTTCCAGAATGCCTAATTCGGATAGATATACTCAGCAACTAGCAGAACCCCGACATTGAATCTCTGACTGATCAAGTAAGGGCTATTATGGTAGGAAAAGCTAAGTGGAAGCCATTAGAACTGCCTCTACCTAGGAAAATAGTAAACCAAAAGTGATACTACATTCCTAGAGGGATTGCAGAAATTACTGCCACCATCAAGGACTTGAAGAATGCAGGGGTGGTGATTCCCAACACATGCCTATTCAACTTGCCTATTTGGCCTGTGCAAAAAACAGATGGGTCTTAGAGAATGACGGTGGATTATTGAAAACTTAACCAGGTGGTGACTCAAATTGTAGCTGCTGTTCTAGATGTAGTTTCATTGCTTGAGCAAATTAATACATCTCCTAGTAGCTGGTATGCAGTTATTGATCTAGCTAATGTCTTTTTCTCCATACCTGCTTCAAAGGACCATCAGAAGCAGTTTGTGTTTAGCTGATGTCATGCATTGAATTATGTCCCCCCAAAATATTGTCAACTTGATTAAGCAATGGTTCTCAGTATTATGTGGTTGTCCTCCATTTTTTTATTGATATAATTTTCCTGTGTGTTGTAAATCCTAATCTCTGCTTGTGGTTAATGAGGCAAGATTAGATTATGTTAAGAGAATTAGGGTGGGATGTAACACCCTTGCTCAGGCCACATCCCTGATCCAGTGTAAAGGGAGTTTCCCTGGGATATGGCCTGCACCACCTTTTATCTTACAGAGATAAAAGAAAAGGGAAGCGAGCAGAGAGTTGGGGACCTCATACCACCAAGAAAGCAGCACCAGGAACAGAGCATGTCCTTTGGACCCGGGCTTCCTGCACAGAGATGCTCCTAGTCCAGCAGAAGATTGATGACAAGGACCTTCCACCAGAGCTGACAGAGAAGAGAAAGCCTTCCCCTGTAGATGACACCCTGAATTTGAACTTGTAGCCTACTAGACTGTGAGAGAATAAATTTCACTTTGTTAAAGCCATCCACTTGTAGTATTTCTATCATAGCAGCCCTAGATGACTAAGACAGAATTTGGTACTGGGAGTGGGGTACTGCTCTAATAGATACCTAAAATGTGGCAAAGCCAGCAATACACTTTCAGTTGCCTACCTCAAGGCTACATCTAGATCTTTAGTTCTATGTCATAATTTAGTCCACAGGGACCTTGATCGCCTTTCCTTTCCACAAGACATCACACTGGTCTATTACATTGATGACATTATGCTGATTGGACCTAGTAAGGAGAAGGTGTCAATGACTCTGGACTTACTGGTAAAATATTTGCATGCTAGAGGGTGGGAAATTGATCCCACAAAAATTCAGGCACCTCCCACCTCTGAAATTTCTAGGGGTCCGGTGGTGTAGGGCATGTCAAGATATTCCTTCTAAAGTGAAGGATAAATTATTGCATCTGGCTCCTCCTACAATAAAAAGGAGGCACAATGCCTAGTGGGCCTCTTTGGATTTTGGAAGCAGCATATTCCTCTCCTGGCTGTGCTATTTCAGCCTATTTATCAAGTGACTCGGAAAGCTGCTAGTTTTGAGTGGGGCCCAGAACAAGAGAAGGCTCTATAACAGGTTCAGGCTGCTCTGCCACTTGGGCCATATGATCCAGCTGATCCAATGGTACTTGAAGTGTCAGTGGCAGATAGAGATGCTATTTGGAGTCAATGGTACACACCTATTGGTGAGTCACAGTGCAGACCCTTAGGATATTGGAGCAAAGCCCTGCTATCCTCTTTAGGTAACTACTCTCCTTTTGAGAAACAGCTTTTGGCTTGTTACTGGGCCTTAGTAGAGACTGAACACTTAACCATGGGACACCAAGTCACCGTGCAGCCTGAACTGCCCATCATGAACTGGGTGTTCTCTGACCCAGAAAGTCATAAATTTGAATGTGCACAGCAGCACTCCATCATTAAATGGAAGTGGTATATACGAGATCAGACCCAAGCAGGACCTGAAGGCACAAGTAAGTTGCATGAGGAAGTGGCCCAAATGCCCATAGTCTCCATGCCTGTCACATTACCTTCCATCTCCCAGTCTGCACTTACGGCCTCATGGGGAGTTCCTTATGATCAGTTGACTGAAGAAGAGTAAACTTGTGCCTGGTTTACAGATGATTCTGCACAATATGCAGGCACTACTCGGGAGTGGACAGCGCCAGCAGTACAACGTCTTTCTGGGACCTCCCTGAAGGACAGGAAAACCAGGAAAACCAAACCCATTGCCGTCCAGAAGATTTCAACTCATAGCGACCCTATAGGACAGAGTAGAACTGCCCCCACAGAGTTTCCAAGGAGCGCCTGGTGGATGCGAACTGCTGACCTTTTGGTTAGCAGCTGTAGCACTTAACCACTAAGTAACCAGGGTTTCCTGAAGGACAGTGGTGAAGGGAAATTCTCCCAATGGGCAAAACTTTGAGCAGTGCAACTTGTTGTTCACTTTGCCTGGGGAGAGAAGTGGCCAGATATGTGACTGTATACTTATTCATGTGCTGTGGCCAGTGGTTTGGCTGGATGGTCAGGGACTTGGAAGGAACACGATTGGAAAATTAGAGACAAGGAAGTATATGGAAGAGGTATGTACATAGACCTCTCTGAATGGGCCAAAGAAGTGAAGATATTTGTGTCCCATGTGAGTGCTCATCAAAGGGAGACTTCAGCAGAAGAGGATTTTAACAATCAAGTGGATAGGATGATGCGTTCTGTGGAAACCAGTCATCCTCTTTCCCCAGCTACTCCCATCATTGCTGAATGGGCTCATGAACAAAGTAGCCATGGTGGCAGGGATGGAGGTTATGCATGGATCCAGCATCATGGACTTCCACTTACCAAGGCTGACTTGGCTACAGCCACTGCTGAGTGCCCAGTCTGCCAGCAGCAAAGACCAACACTGAATCCCCAATATGGCACCATCCCTCAAGGTGCTCAGCCAGCAACCTAGTGGCAAGTTGATTACACGGGACCACTTCCATCCTGGAAAGGGCAGAAAAGTGCTTGAATAGGTACTTTACTTGGGATATGGATTTGCCTCCCCTGCACTCAATGCTTCTGCCAGAACTACCATCCATGGACTTTCAGAATGCCATCATATTATATCATATCTCATTATGGAGGTGGTCACAGCATTCAAAAGCTGCCAAACTACATCATAACTGCAAAACCACTGAGGATCATGTCCTGGCCAAATTGATACGCAACCTTAACCATCACACATGGTTTCTGCCGAGAGGTCAGAGCTTATTCTTACTGGTTCCCCTTTACAGGTGATCTTTCATTTTTCCCTAGCTGCTCTCAGGCGCCTTTCATTGTCTATAATTTTGAAAGAGTTTGATTACATCTTGGTGATTTGGGGGGAGGAGGGATCTATCCTGTATGGATTTTGTTGTGCTTCTTGGATAGATATCTTCTTGTCTTCCATGATATTAGAGAATCTTTTTTCCAGAAAATCTCCAGATAGTCTCTATATGCTTTTTGTCTCCTCCTGTTCTGGGATTCTGTCACTCATAGATTATTCCTTTTGTTAGTGTCCCACATAACTCTTAGGCTTTCTTCATTTTTCTTCACTGTTTTTTTTTCTGATCGTTCCTCAAACAAGCTAATATCAGGGGATTTGTCCTCTAATTTGCTGATTCTACCTTCCGTTGCTTCGATTCTGCTCCTGTGTCCTTCCATTGAGTTGCCTATTTCTGAGATTTTATTGTTAATCTTCTGGATTTTTGATTCTTGCTTTTTGTATGGTTTCTTATTGTCTGTTTATTTTGTCATTTTGTTCTTATATTGTTTTTCTGAATTTTTTTAGTGTTTTGCCTGTGCTATCCTTGATTTGGAAACTCTGGTGGCGTAGTGGTAAGTGCCACAGCTCCTAACCAAAGGGTCGGCAGTTTGAATCCACCAGGCACTCCTTGGAAACTCTATGGGGCAGTTCCACTCTGTCCCATAGGGTCGCTATGAGTCGGAATCGACTTGACGGCACTGGGTTTGGTTTTTGGTTGGTATCCTTGATTTTATCAATGTTTTCCTTGGTTTTGTCTGTGTTTTCCTTGATCTCTTTCTTGATTTCTTGGAGGGCCCTATCTATAAGTCTTTTGCATTCCTTATCCTTTAGTCAGATTACCTCTTCTTCCTCAAGAGGTTTTCTGGTTCTTTATTTTGGATATTTGCTGGAGCCATCTAGTCCTGCTTCTTTAGGTGATTTCATATTGTCTGTTGTCTCAGAGATACTAAAGTGTTACTATATATTATATTTATTTATTTATTGTATATTTGTTTGCTGTGTCCTGATTTTTTGTTTTGTTTTGTTTTGATGTAACTGGGCAGGCAGTGGTGGCATGCTACTCTATTGCGTAGTCTGGCCACACTTGAGCCTTGTTCCCTGTCTCTGGATAAGTGTGGCAGTGGCTGGATGTGTGGTCCTAAGTCTCTGTTCGCTGGTGTCACTGGGCAGTTGAGGACGGTCTGGGTGGGGGTTGGACGCCGTCTGTTGTCAGTCCAGTAGTACAGGAGCAAGGAGTGGTCCTCACCAAGTAGGTGGTGTTGCAGTTGTTCTGGGTGTGTTGTGCAAGCAGTTGTGTGGTAACGGGGAGTGGGTGGTGAGGGAGATGGGTGGCAGGTGGGCAAGTATGCCTGGTGGTGCTGGCTCTGCCTCATGCTGGGCAGAAGCAGCAGATGGACGATGGACGTGTGCACAGTTGCACCGCCAGTGCCTCTCCCTGAGTGAGGGGAGAGGAGGGGAGTTATGAACGGGTGCATTTGCTTTTGTGCTGCTGGAGCCTTGCTCCGGACAAAGAGGGGGTGGAGGGAACGGTGGCTGGGTGTGTGCGTAGCTGCACTGCTGGCACCTCTCACCAGGCAGGGGGAGGGAGTGGTAGGTAGGCGCATTCACGGTCGAGACACCCGCGTCTCTTGCCGGGTAGAGGGGGCAGCGGGGAGTGGCGGGCGGGCGTTTGTGGGAATTGCACCACCTGCGCTTCTCGTCAGGCAGGGGAGAGGGGTGCAGGAGTGGTGGGCATGCGCATGGATGCATCACCAGTGCTTTTTGCTGGGGAGGGAGAGGGTGAGGGAGCAGCGGGCGGGGGTGTGCAGGGCTGTGATGCCTGTGCCTCTCGGGGAAGAGGGAGGGAGCAGTAGGTGTGTGCCTGCATGAATGGAGCGCTGGTTCCTCTCACCAGGCAGAGGGGGCTGGGGGAGCGGTGGGCAGACCCAGGATTGGGAGCAAGGGAGAGGGACTAACGGACACACCGTGGACCTGCTACCAGTGTCTTTTACCAGATGGGGGAAGGGGAGAGGGAGCAGTGGGCAGGTGTACTTTGGAGCCTTTTGTTGGGCAGAGGGGATGGGGGGAGGGAGGGAGGGGGCGGCAGGTGTGTACCTGAGCAGTAGCACTTATGCCACTTCTCACTGGGCCAGACCAGGTGCTGATGTAGAGCAGTACGTGCACAGGTATGTATGGTCTCTGCCACTCTGCTAGGCCCGGGGGAGTGTAGGTGGCAGGTGGGAGCATGCATGGGAAGGTGTCTACTGCTGTTTTTCAGGTGGCCAGAGGTAGGGTGATAGATGGGGTTGGGTGGGGGAGAGGGGTGGGGCTTGTGTTATACTCCCTGGTCAAATGGGATGGCCTGGGTATGGGGTCTCCAACTGCTTCTGATCAGGAGAGTGGGGGTAGGGGGAGTGGGCTCCTCTGGTTCGTGGATGTGGTGCCTAGGCGCTTCCCAGTCAGGACCTGCTTCTGATCAAGTCTGGGGAACATCCAGGATCCATTCCAGTGGGAAACTTCCTGCTGCCACTCCACTGCCTTGTGCGCGCCACTTACCCCTGTGGTCAGGGACCTCCGCTTGTGGGTATCTGTTCTGCATCTCCGCCCTCTCCCTACTCCTTTTTCTTTCTGAGTGTAGTTTCTCTGCCTCTTATGGGAACGATGTGAGGTTGCCTCCATGTGTTCCTCTGCCGGGGTCACCTCTGGCTTTGTCTTAAAATGGCCTTGTGGAGCTGGGTGATTGGTAGAGCCCCTTCCGTTTCATGATACTCTTCGCTTGCTGTGTTTGTTCATTTTTTCCTTCCAGTCAGTGTCTAATTCAGTTCTTTATCCTTCCTGTTTGATGTTCAGGGTTCCAGGGTTCTCTGCATTTGTTTCACTTATTTTTTGGGTCTTGCTGTAAGGAGAGATGGTAAGGTGCATCTGACTAATCTGCCATCTTGGCTTCGCTTCCTTGCAACTGATTTTTACTCCCCAGATTACATTTGTACCTGCCTTTAAATTTACTTCTTTACTCAACAGTTCCACATTTCATCTTAATGTTTTAGTCTGAATTTGGGGTTGAAAAAAAGTGAGACTACTTCTTTATTAAGGAAGGAAACTTGAGCTGTTCCTTGTATAAACTATCTCCATCTACCCCGCCCCCCGCCCCCGCCGAAACTGCCACAGGGCCGCAGTGGAGTAACATCCTGACTTCTGATAGTTTCAGGAGTGGGTAGTGACCCAACTCAGGCTGGTCAGTCTTTCTCTGAGGTTTTGTTTAGACATGAGGATCCATAGTGTGGAATCAGTCTCTCTTTCGTGGCAAACTCTATAAAATAGAAAACTTGGGAGCTGCTGGCATGTTTACACCCTGTGGATGAAGACTATCTTCACATCAAAAAAAGAATAGAGTTAATACACAGGATGAAACAGATGAGAAACCAGATGGTGAGTCCCTGACTTTAGTAGTTTCATAGGCCCAGCTGCATCTGTGTTGTCCCTGGCTTGGCAGTTCTTCTCTTCCTTGGAAATGAGGGTCCCTGGCTGCCCCCCTGCACTCCCCACCCCAACCATATACAAAACTTTTTAAAGCTTGCTTGAGCTGCGTTTGGTCACTTGTAAAGAGGACTCCTAACTAACACATTATTAAAATATATTCTTGGAAAATCCATGTCAAACAAGGTCAGTATATGAATCTCCCTGCTATAATTAAGCCACAGCAGGATATATGACAGTTTTTTTTCTGTTGGATGATGAGCCAAGATGCTTCCATTTCTGTTTTAGGAAGGAAGCGGTATTCACACTGAACTACTTCAGGAAAAGTCTATTTGACATATGAAGTAAAGCAAACTTGTTTTTAAAAGTGTGAAAGGAGAAAATAGCAGAGTCCATTCAGCATGCCTGTAATTGGTCCTTTCAGTAATTCTGAGACAGATAATAGTATCCTTATTTTACAAATGACAACTGTGAGCTCAGAGACAGAAATAACTTGGCCAAGGTCCTACCAGTATGTTGCAGAACCTTCCTAAAAGTCTGACTCAGAGCCGGCGCTCTTCCTGTGCAGGCCTCTCTGCCTCTTTTTCTGCCTGTTTTATTTCCCGACTCAAAAGACTCAGTCAGAAACGAATGCCCTGGGAATTCTTATCCGTGCCATCAGAACCTTAATATGTCATTCAATCTCTTATGCTAGAGTGTATTTGATAATTGATGAAGAATTTGGAGAAAATAATGGTGATTTTTCACACAAGAAGAATTAAAAAAAATTATAATTTACCAGTTGTATACAGGACTTAGAATGTGTGTGTATATACATATATGTATATACACATACATATAAAAAAAATTTTTTTATACACACATGTATATGTGTGTGCGTGTGCGTGTGTGTGTGTGTGTGTATATATATATATTTATATATAACCAAATCCATTGCGGTCAAGTAGATTCCAACTCATAGCAATCCTATAGGACAGAGTAGAACTGCCCCTTAGGGTTTCCAAGGAGTACCTGGTGGATTTGAACTGCCAGCCTTTTGGTTAGCAGCTATAGCTCTTAACCACTGCACCACCAGGGTTATGTATATATGTATCTTTTTAAAGGTCAAAATAATAAACTTTTTATTGTTTTTTAATCTAAGGAACAATTATCCTTGTTTTTACCCAATTACTCATATACACATACTTTTTTTCTCTCTAAAGTTGCATCCGATTTGGAGGCTCAGGTTTTAATTTGGCATGCATATTGAATATTTCCCTCTAGATCTATTACCACATTAGTTTATTGGCCAAATTATTTCATAGTTTAGTGAAACATTTGGGAGATTACTATATACTATACATTGTGACACTTTAGAATTTAGCAAGCTGGTTTTGTTTCACAATAATAAGAAAGCTTAAGATTTTGGATTTTTTTAAGTGCCATTATTTTTTCTTATTATAAAAGTGGTTCCACAGTGTAGGACTAAAAATCTCTATTTTAATTCCTGCTGGAGCAGTACAAACACTGTTAGAGAGAAAACTCTATCGAGTCCTGAAGGATCTCTCTACTTATGAATCTGAAGCTGGAAAGAGTTTCTGCAGAGACTCAGAAGTGAACCCTTAATTGGATGTAGCTTAACATGCCTATTGTCCTTTCTGCTGGCCACCCTTCTCTGCCACACTGGGGAGGAAGACCTTTTCACCTAGTGCCGCTGAAGGGGCAGGTCCACCTGCTGGTCTCTTTCTCCATTATATCATAGGGCAGTTACATCTGCTGCCCCTTCCAGCCATCATTTGTACCTCCCATGGAGCTCACCAGATGGGAGTGTAGGGATATATATCTTGCTGAAGAAATCAATAGTGATTGATACATTTGTGGCAGAGCTCATATCAGCCAAGAATACTGAATAATCTAGACCTTCACTATTCAGTACTGTAGCCATGTCACATGAGGCTCTTATTATATTTAAATTAATTAAATAAAATTTAAAATTCGGTTCCTCAGTTACTCTAACCACATTTCATGTGCTTAATAGCAACGCGTGGCTAGTGGCTAATGTATTGGACAGTGCAGAATAGAACATTTTCATCATTGCAGAAAGTTCTGTCAGACTATCATTTATAATTATAAGCTGAAAATGAAACATGGTCAGATATTATGAAGAGACTCAACAGGTTCAATGCAAAAAAGCCCCTGCCAAAATAGTTAATATTAAAACATAACTATTTTTATTTCATAATCTCATTGAAATCCAAGAAGATAGCCCATTAATTAAACAAGAATAGCCTGTTTTACAAATGAATCAATCTCAAAGAAGAAAGTTCTCCAGAATTAAAAAATAAAACAATTTGAGTCAATGTCTTAGCCATCTAGTGCTGCTATAATAGAAATACCACAAATAGATGGCTTTAACAAAGAGAAGTTTATTCTCTCACAGTCCAGTAGGCTAGGGTCTGAATTCAGGGCCCCGGCTCCAGGGGAAGGCTTTTCTCTCTCTGTCAGCTCCGGAGGAAGGCCCTTGCCGTTAGTCTTCCCTTGGTCTGGGAGCATCTCTGTACAGAAACTGCAGGTCCAAAGGATGTGCTCTGCTCCCTGCATTGCTTTCTTGGTGGTATGAGGCCCCCAACTCTCTGCTTGCTTCTTTTTCCTTTTATCTCTTGAGAGAGAAAAAGTGGTGCAGGCTACACTGCAGGGAAACTCCTTTTACATTGGATCAGGGATGCGACCTGGTAAGGGTGTTATAATCCCACCATAATCCTCTTTAACATAAAATTACAATCACAAAATGGAGGACAATCACAAAATACTGAGAATCATGGCCTAACCAAGTTGATACACACATTTTTGGGGGGACATAATTCAATCCATGACAGTCAGTAATGATGAGATAAAATATAACTGAAGGCCTTTTTAATGTGTCAGAAGTCAAGCTAAAGTAATTCTCCCAGAATTCCTAGCAAAAAGAAAAAAATAATCATGAAGCACCAGGAATGACAGAAGTAGATATAAAAGAAACAATAGAAGAAAATGATCCTGAACTGAAGAAGTATCCTAAGAGTTCACTGAGTCCTAGGAAAGATTAATGAAAAACTAACATCTAGGCAAGACCTTGGCTGAATTTCAGAATTCTGAGGAAAGAGAATCAGACTGGCATCAGGCTTCTTATCTGGAGTTCTAATGCTAGAACAGAATGGGATAGTATTTATAGACTTCTGAGGGGAAACGATTGTGGCATTAGAATTGTATACCCAGTGAAACTATTGGGTATGTTGGGTTGTATAATGTCACAACAAAGATTTTGTCAAATATGGAAAGACTGGAAATATACTACCCATGTAACCTTTCTAGAAAAACAATACTCAAGGAAATAACTTGAGACAAATAGAAAATGAAATAAATTTAAAAGCAGACAGGGTATACAAGAAAGAGTGGTAAGTTAAGACTATATAATTGTTGGTAATATCATGAGGTTTATTAAATTAAATAAAGGATACATAGGGGAGGGATAATGTAAAAAAGTTCCAGGCTACTCTAGATTCTTTCAGTAAAATCTGGAAGGAGTCAAAAGCATAATTTTGTTATGGATTAATATGGGGGTGGGGCAAGCCATAGGTCATCTTTTTTCATGTTTATATTTCTATTAGGAAATATTTCATATAAACAAAAGAATATATGTGATGTTTTCTTTTAAAAACCACCGTTCAGCTTAAGGAATAGATAATTTTCAATACCTTTGAAGCCTCTTGCAGGCTTCACTCAATCATATCCCTTTCCGTCTGGGACAAGGGTAACCATTCTTCTGAATTACATATTTATAATTCTCTTGTTGTATATCCGCCCCCCCATGTACAATGCAAATATCCTTAAGCAATATAAGTGTTTTATGTTTTTGAACTTAAAAATAAATCTTATTGTAGATGTTCTTTTATGAGCTGCTGTGTTTACTCAATTGTTGTTTTTGAGATTCATCTGTATTCATGTATTAGCTTTAATTCACCATTTTTTAAATGAACATTTCAGGGGCTTTTCTGTGAAAACAGTGCTGCCTTGAACATTCTTGTAGGAGTGTCCTGTACATGTGGACGAGGTTTTCAAGGTGTATGTCTAGGGGTAGGGCAGCTGTGTTACAGGGCCCATGCAGCTTTAACTTTTCAAGGTAATTCCTTCTTTTCTCCCTAGAGTGGCCTACAAATTTGCACTGCCAACAACATGGGATAAAAGTTCCTTGTCAACACTTGGTGATGTCTGACTAATTTTTTTCTTAAACTGGATGGTTGTAAAATGGTATCTCACTGTGGTATTACTTATTAATGAGTTTGAGGATGTTTCCTTTGAAGTGTCTGTTGTTTACTTTGCCCATTTTTCTATTGATCTTTTTATTACTGATTTGTAGGAGATCTTTATTCTGTAAATCAATCTTGTCAGATTATATATATTTTCTCCCTACTTATCCTTTCACTTTTTATGATGGACAGAAGTTTTAAATGTTTGTGTTTATATTTTCCTTTCAGCCTCCAAATTTACATTTTCCCTTAGGTCCCCACGGTCATAAAGTTATACCCCTATGTTATTTTCTGTAAATTTTAATGTTTTGCTTTTCACATTTGTCTTTAATAGACTTGTGATTGACTTTTCTG
Source organism: Elephas maximus indicus (assembly GCF_024166365.1). Lineage (NCBI taxonomy): Eukaryota > Metazoa > Chordata > Mammalia > Proboscidea > Elephantidae > Elephas > Elephas maximus. The sequence goes on from NC_064821.1 coordinate 146,022,527, forward strand.
GGTAATGTTTACAAGGGATCTAATTTGTGTATGGAAGAATGGTTGTCCCAGCCCAGTACCATTCATTGACAAGTCATTTTCCCTCTGATCTGCAGTGCCACCTCTGTTGTATATCACGTTTCTAGGTAGGCTTACGTCTGTTTCTGAGCTCTTGATTCTGCTGACTGGTCCATTTGTCTATCCCTAAGCCAAATTCCTTTAGTCTTATTCTTCAGAAGTTTTTTTTTTTTTTCCCCACAAGACATTTGTCCTTTAATCTCAGCATTTGAAACAGTGCCTGACACATAATAGGAATTCTTTAAATACAGACAGCCCCTGGGTTACAAATGAAATCCGTTACTAAGTGTGCCTTTAAGTCAGATTTGTAGGTAATTTGAAACAAATGCATACGGTTCTTTTTGTGTGTGTGTTTTTGACACGTTTATTCATAAAATCATACAGTTTGCACTAGATAAAAATCCACTTCCGTTACCTGTTAAAAGAGTCATGTAATCACTCTTCAGGAGTATCTTAATGTGCTTTCTTTTCCACATAAATTTTAGAATTAGCTTTGACAAGGTCACTCAGTACCTTTTTGCTATTTTGATTAGAATTGAATTGAATCTATACATCTGCTTGGGGAGAAGTTCCATCTTTATGGTGATGTCTTCCCGTCCAGGACCATAATCTGTCTCCATTGTTTAGGTCTCCGTTAATACTTTTCAATCACATTTTCTAATTTTCTTCACAAAAGTCTTATACATCTTTTGTTGTATTTTTTCTAGACACCATGTATTTTTTTTATTATTATTGTAAATGATGTATCTTTTAATGGCATTTCTTGTGTTACAATGTATAGAAATGCAATTGATTTTTGTATAGTGATTTTATATCACCCACCTTGTGGCTTTCTTAATAATTTTTAATAATTTGTACATTCTTTTGTGTTATCTATGAAGAGAACCATATTATCTATAAATAGTAACAGTTGTGATTCTTTCTAATTCTTACAGCTTTTATTTTTCTTGTTTTATTTTGTTAATAGAACCTTCAGAAGAGTAATGAATAAAAGCGCTACAGTAGTCATGCTTATTTTCTTCCTGATTTTAAAAATATGCTTAGAATTTTGCTTTAAATGATATTTGGTTGTTGATTTTTATCAAATGTCATTTCTGCATCTGAGACGATCTTACAGTTTTTCCATTTTTGTCTGTTGATGGGGACAGTTACATGGTATGAACTATTCTTGAATTCCTGGAATAAACCCAATTTGTTTATGGTGTATTATATTTCTTACAGAGTGCAGCATTTGGCTTGCAAACATTGTTTAAGATTTTTCTATTTACATTGAGTAGCAAATTGCCCTGTACTTTTCCTTTGTCATCTGTTCTTTGGTTTTGGTATCAAGGTTACACTAGTGGTATCATTAGGTGAGTTATTGAATGTTCCTTTTTTTCTTTTTTTAATAATTTTTATTGTGCTTTAAGTGAAAGTTTACAAATCAAGTCAGTCTCTCACATATAAGCTTATATACACCTTACTCCATACTCCCACTTACTCTCCCCCTAATGGGTCAGCCCGCTCCCTCCTTCCAGTCTCTCCTTTCGTGATGATTTTGCCAGTTTCTAACCCTCTCTACCCTCCCATCTCCCCTCCAGACAGGAGATGCCAACACAGTCTCAAGTGCCCACCTGATACAAGAAACTCACTCTTCATTAGTATCTCTCTCCAACCCATTGTCCAGTCCCTTCCATGTCTGATGAGTTGTCTTCAGGAATGGTTCCTGTCCTGGGCCAACAGAAGGTTTGGGGACCGTGACCACCGGGATTTCTCTAGTCTCAGTCAGACCACTAAGTCTGGTCTTTTTATGCGAATTTGGGGTTTGCATCCCACTGTTCTCCTGCTCCCTCAGGGGTTCTCTGTTGTGCTCCCTGTCAGGGCAGTCATCGGTTGTGGCCAGGCACCATCTAGTTCTTCTGGTCTCAGGATGATGTAAGTCTCTAGTTCCTGTGGCCCTTTCTATCTCTTGGGCTCATAGTTATCGTGTGACCTTGGTGTTCTTCATTCTCCTTTGATCCAGGTGAGTTGAGACCAATTGATGCATCTTAGATGGCGGCTAGTTAGCATTTAAGACCCCAGACGCCACATTTCAAAGTGGGATGCAGAATGTTTTCATAATAGAATTATTTTGCCAATTGACTTAGAAGTTCCCTTAAGCCATAGTCCCCAAACGCCCGCCCTTGGTCCGCTGACCTTCGAAGCATTCAGTTTATCGCGGAAGCTTCTTTGCATTTGGCCCAGTCCAGTTGAGCTGACCTTCTGTGTATTGAGTATTGTTCTTCCCTTCACCTAAAGTAGTTCTTATCTACTAACTAATCAGTAAATAACCGTCTCCCACCCTCTCTCCCTACCCCCATCGTAACCACAAAAGAATGTGTTCTTCTCAGTTTATACTATTTCTCAAGATCTTATAATAGTGGTCTTATGCAATATTTGTCCTTTTGCCTCTAATTTCACTCAGCATAATGCCTTCCAGGTTCCTCCATGTTATGAAATGTTTCACAGATTCGTCACTGTTCTTTATCGATGCGTAGTACTCCATTGTGTGAATATACCATAATTTATTTAACCATTCATCCGTTGATGGACACCTTGGTTGTTTCCAGCTTTTTACTATTTTAAACAGAGCTGCAATAAACATGGGTGTGCATATATCTGTTCGTGTGAAGGCTCTTATTTCTCTAGGGTATATTCCGAGGAGTGGGATTTCTGGGTTGTATGGTAGTTTTATTTCTAACTTTTTAAGAATATGCCGGGTAGATTTCCAAAGTGATTGTACCAATTTACATTCCCACCAGCAGTGTATAAGAGTTCCAATCTCTCCGCAGCCTCTCCAACATTTATTGTTTTGTGTTTTTTGGATTAATGCCAGCCTTGTTGGAGTGAGATGGAATCTCATCGTAGTTTTAATTTGCATTTCTCTAATGACTAATGATCCAGAGCATTTTCTCATGTATCTGTTAGCTGCCTGAATATCTTCTTTAGTGAAGTGCATGTTCATATCCTTTGCCCACTTTTTGATTGGGTTGTTTGTCTTTTTGTGGTTGAGTTTTAACAGAATCATATGGATTTTAGAGATCAGGCGCTGGTCAGAGATGTCATAGCTGAAAATTCTTTTCCATTTTTAGGAGCTCCCAGTTATCTGGTTTCTCTTCGTCATTTTTGGTAATGTTTTGTATTCTGTTTATGCCTTGTATTAGGGCTCCTAACGTTGTCCCTATTTTTTCTTCCATGATCTTTATCGTTTTAGTCTTTATGTTTAGGTCTTTGATCCACTTGGAGTTAGTTTTTGTGCATGGTGTGAGGTGTGGGTCCTGTTTCATTTTTTTGCAAATGGATATCCAGTTATGCCAGCACCATTTGTTAAAAAGACTATCTTTTCCCCCATTAACTGACACTGGGCCTTTGTCGAATATCAGCTGCTCATATGCGGATGGATTTATATCTGGGTTCTCAATTCTGTTCCATTGGTCTATGTGCCTGTTGTTGTACCAGTACCAGGCTGTTTTGACTACTGTGGCTGTATAATATGTTCTAAAATCAGGTAGAGTGAGGCCTCCCACTTTCTTCTTCTTTTTCAGTAATGCTTTGCTTATCCGAGGCTTCTTTCCCTTCCATATGAAGTTGGTGATTTGTTTCTCCATCACATTAAAAAATGTCATTGGGATTTGGATCAGAAGTGCATTTTTACTGTGTTAAGTCTTCCTATCCATGAGCAAGGTATGTTTTTCCACTTACGTAGGTCCTTTTTAGTTTCTTGCAGTAGTACTTTGTAGTTTTGTTTACATAGGTCTTTTACATCTTTGGTAAGATTTATTCCTAAGTATTTTATCTTCTTGGGGGCTACTGTGAATGGTATTGATTTGGTTATTTCCTCTTCGATGTTCTTTTTGTTGATGTAGAGGAATCCAAGTGATTTTTGTATGTTTATCTTATAACCTGAGACTCTGCCAAACTCTTCTGTTAGTTTTAGTAGTTTTCTGGATGATTCCTTAGGGTTTTCTGTGTATAAGATTGTGTCATATGCAAATATAGTTTTACTTCTTCCTTGCCAATTCGGATGCCCTTTATTTCTTTGTCTAGCCTAATTGCTCTGGCTAGGACCTCTAGCACAATGTTGAATAAGAGCGATGATAAACGGCATCCTTGTCTGGTTCCCGTTCTCAGGGGAAATGCTTTCAGGTTCTCTCCATTTACAGTGATGTTGGCTGTTGGCTTTTAGATGCCCTTTATTATGTTGAGGAATTTTCCTTCAGTTCCTATTTTGGTGAGAGTTTTTATCATGAATGGGTGTTGACCTTTGTCAAATGCCTTTTCCGCATCAATTGATAAGATCATGTGTTTTTTGTCTTTTGTTTTATTTATATGGTGGATTACATTAATGTTTTTTTCTAATATTAAACCAACCTTGTATACCTGGTATACATCCCACTTGGTCGTGGTGGATTATTTTTTTGATATGTTGTTGAATTCTATTGGCTAGAATTTTGTTGAGGATTTTTGCATCTGTGTTCTTGAGGGATATAGGTCTGTAATTTTCTTTTTCTGTGGTGTCTTTGCCTGGTTTTGGTATCAGGGATATGGTGGCTTCATAAATGAGTTAGGTAGTATTTCATCATTTTCTATGCTTTGAAATACCTTTAGAAGTAGTGGTGTTAACTGTTCTCTGAAAGTTTGGTAGAACTCTGCAGTAAAGCCATCTGGGCCAGGGCTTTTTTTTGTTGGGAGTTTTTTGATTACCTTTTCAATCTCTTTTTTTTGTTATGGGTCTATTTAGTTGTTCTACTTCTGATTGTGTTAGTTTAGGTAGGTAGTGTTTTTCTAGGAGTTCATCCATTTCTTCTAGGTTTGCAAATTTGTTAGAGTACAATTTTTCATAATAATCTGATATGATTCTTTTAATTTCAGTTGGGTCTGTTGTGATGTGGCCCATCTCGTTTCTTATTTGGGTTATTTGTTTCCTTTCCTGTATTTCTTTAGTCAGTCTGGCCAATGGTTTATCAATTTTGTTAATTTTTTCGAAGAACCAGCTTTTGGCTTTGTTAATTCTTTCAGTTGTTTTTCTGTTCTCTGTTTCATTTAGTTCAGCTCTAATTTTTATTATGTGTTTTCTTCTGGTGCCTGATGGATTCTTTTGTTGCTCACTTTCTATTTGTTCAAGTTGTAGGGACAGTTCTCTTATTTTGGCTCTTTCTTCTTTCTGTATGTGTGCATTTATCGATATAAATTGGCCTCTGAGCACTGCTTTTGCTGTGTCCCAGAGGTTTTGATAGGAAGTGTTTTCATTCTCATTGCGTTCCATGAATTTCTTTACTCCCTCCTTAATGTCTTCTATAACCTAGTCTTTTTTCAGCAGGGTATTGTTCAGTTTCCAAGTATTTGATTTCTTTTCCCTAATTTTTCTGTTATTGATTTCCACTTTTATGGCCTTGTGGTCTGAGAAGATGCTTTGTACTATTTCGATGTTTTGGATTCTGCAAAGGTTTGTTTTATGACCTAATATGTGGTCTATTCTAGAGAATGTACCATGTGCGCTAGAAAAAAAGTATACTTTGCAGCTGTTGGGTGGAGTGTTCTGTATAAGTCTATGAGGTCAAGTTGGTTGATTGAGGTAATTAGGTCTTCCGTGTCTCTATTGAGCTTCTTACTGGAAGTCCTATCCTTCTCCAAAAGTGGTGTGTTGAAGTCTCCTACTATAATTGTGGAGCTGTCTATCTCACTTTTCAGTTCTGTTAAAGTGTGTTTTATGTATCTTGCAGCCCTGTCATTGGGTGCATAAATATTTAATATGGTTATATCTTCCTGGTCAATTGTCCCTTTAATCATTATGTAGTGTCCTTCTTTATCCTTTGTGGTATATCTAACTTTAAAGTCTATTTTGTCAGAAATTAATATTGCCACTCCTGCTCTTTTTTGCTTGTTGTTTGCTTGATATATGTTTTTCCATCCTTTGAGTTTTAGTTTGTTTGTGTCTCTAAGTTGTCTCTTGTAGGCAGCATATAGACGGCTTGTGTTTTCTTTATCCAGTCCAAGACTCTCTGTCTCTTTATTAGTGCAATTAGTCCATTTACATTCAGTGTAATTATAGATATGTGTTTAGTGCTGTCATTTTGATGCCTTTTTGTGTGTGTTGTTGACAATTTCATTTTCCCACTTTTTTGTGCTGAGACGTTTTTCTTTGTAAATTGTGTGTTCCTCATTTTCATAGTAGTTGACTTCATGTTTGCTGAGTCGTTTTGTTTTTCTTGGCTTTTATTTTGAGTTATGGAGTTGTTATATCTCTTTGTGGTTACCTTAATATTTACCCCTATTTTTCTAAGTAAAAACCTAACTTGTATTGTCCTATATCGCCTTGTTTCCCTCTCCGTATGGTAGTTCTGTGCCTCCTGTATTTAGTCCCTCTTTTTGATTATTGTGATCTTTTACATATTGACTTCAATGATTCCCTGTTTTGAGCGTTTTTTTTTTTTTTTTAATTAATCTTAATTTGTTTTTGTGATTTCCCTATTTGAGTTGATATCAGGATGTTCTGTTCTGTGACCTTGTGTTCTGGTATCTGGTATTATTGGTTTTTTGACCAAATAATTTCCTTTAGTATTTCTTGTAGCTTTGGTTTGGTTTTTGCAAATTCTCTAAGCTTGTGTTTATCTGTAAAATGTTTTAATTTCGCCTTCATATTTGAGAGAGAGTTTTGCTGGATATATGATCCTTGGTTGGCAGTTTTTCTCCTTCAGTGCTCTATATATGTCATCCCATTGCCTTCTTGACTGCATGGTTTCTGCTGAGTAGTCTGAACTTATTCTTATTGCTTCTCCTTTGTAGGAGACCTCAATGTTCCTAACTTTTTGTCGTCTGGTGAAATTAGTATAAGAATTGAATTAATTTTTTTATAACGTTCTATAGAACGTGTCTATAAAACCACCTGAGCCTGATATGCTTTTTTTTTTGTTACAGTTACAGGTCTATAGGCTTTCTGTTTTTCCTTGAGTCAGTGTTGCTAAGATATTTTTCTAGGAATATGTCCATTTTACTTAAGTTTACGAATGTATTGGCATAAATATTTTTATAATAGTCTTATTATATTTTAAATCTCTGCTGTATTTGTACTTGTTCCCTTTTATTCATTCATTATGTTGCCTACTTGAGGCCAGAGATTTGCCGATTTTATTATTCTCCATTGTTAGCTTTTTTATTTGTTTCTTGTGTCTTATTTTCTATTGCTTTAATTTTTTTCTTTTTACATTTTTGTAATCTTCCATCTGCTTTTGTGAGTTTATTCTGTTGTTCTAATTTCTTAAGTTATACCTTTAGCCATTGATTTTCAGCCTTTTTTATTTTTGAGTATAGGTATTTGTGACTATAAATTGCTCTTTTGTTAACATTATAGTTGCATGTCAGAAATTTTGTTATATTTTCATTATCATTTGTTTCTAAGTGTTTTAAAGTTTCTATTATAAATTCTTTTTGACCCACTAATTATTTCAAATGTTTTTAAATTTCCACACATAAATTTCTTATTATTGATTTATTTTATTCCAATGTAGTGATTAAATTGGCCACTATGAGACCCAGTATTTTTAAATGGTTGAGAATTTCCATTGTCCTAGAGAAAAATCTGTATTCTGTAATTGATGTGCCCGTTAAATATGACCATTAAATCAAGCTTATTAATTACGCTGTTCCAATCTACTGTGACTTTGCTAATCTTTTTGTTTGCATGATTCATTGACTCCTGAAATAGGTATATTGAAATTTCCCTCTATAATGCTAGGTTTAATTTTATCTTGTATCAATATTTGCTTTCTTTATTTTGGTGGCTGTTATATTACATACATTTAGGTTTAGAATTGTTAGATTCTACTGGGCAGCTGAACTTTTTGTCATTAGAGTATTAAGAGACCTATTTTATCCTCAAAATGCTTTTTCTTAAAGTCTATATTTTTCTGATATTAATATGACTACCCTAATTTTTTATGTGCTTTTATGTTGTAGATGTATCTCTGTAAGTAGTATATAGCTGGATTAAAAAAAAAAATCCATTCTGACAGTGTAAGGATAGAATGTGTTCTCTATAAGAGAAGTTCTTGGTATTTGTTGAGACTTGCTTTGTGGCCTAGTCTGTGGTCAATTTTGGTAAATCTTTGTGTGCTTGTAAAGAAATTATACTCCCTATTGTTTGGTAGAAAGCTATTTATGTGTCCATAATGTTTTTTAATGTTATTTATTGTGTTGTTCAAGTCTTCTACCTCTTTATTAATTTTTTGACTGCTTGATCTATTCATTACTGACAAATTTGTCATTTTCTCTGTATGTTTGTCAGTTTTGTGTATTGTCGCATTCTAGTTCAAATTTGATTCTTTAGAGTGAATTGTTATTTTTATCAAGTGACCTACTTTATCTCTAGTAATGGTTTTTTTCATTAAAATCTGTTTTATCTGATATTAATATAATAGTGCCAGCTTTCTTTTTGTTAGTATTTGCATACTATATCTTTTCCCATCTCTTTATTTTCACTTCATTTGTGTGTCATTATGTTTTAGGTGTGTCTTTTATAAATGGCATATAGCTGAATTTTTAAAATTCAGACCTGAGAACGTTATCTTCTAAGTGGCATGTTTGGTACATTTACATTTATTGTAATTTCTGATGTATTAGGTTTATTTCTACTATCTATTTTGGTTTGTCTTTTCACTTACAATACCTTTTCTTTGAATTTTTTTTCCTTCTATCGACGGCACTGGGTTTTGGCACTGGGTGTCTTCTGTTTGTATTAAGTTTTTTGTCTTCTCTTTTCTGCTTTTCTTAGAAGGGAAATTATACATTCTCTTCTCTTTGAAGTTATCTTTAAATTGTTAACATGGATAAATACCTGACTTAAAAAAAATTAATATCTCTGCTCTCCTTCCAAAAAGCAAGGCATTTAGAATGCCTGAATTGTGATAACTCCCTTCCATCTTATATATTATTGTTTAGTACCTTGCTTCCACCTTGTTTTTATATTTATATAGTTGTTTTTATATTTATATAACATTTTCTTTGCTTACGCTTATTTCTCATGTCCCACTCCTTCCTTTTGGGCTCAGTGTCTTTCTTCCAGAAATATGTCTTTTATAAATTCTTCCATGGAGGACCTGTAAATGATTCTTTCCATGTTTTTTTGTTTCTTTGCCTAAAAATGGGTTTTGTTTTTGCCCTTGCTTTGATTGTATTCCGTTGTATTTAGGATTCCGGGTTGACATTTTTCCTTCATAACTGTGAAGCTAGCATTCATTAACTTATTTAACAAATATTTGTTGCTTTCTGGGTGCTAAGGATACAGTAGTAGATAAAACATATCTGAAAGAGAAAAATCCCTGTCCTCATGATGCCTACATTCTAATGGGGGAGGGGAGAAGGAGCTGACAATAAACAACACAATTAAGTAAAATGTGTAAGGTGGTAATAGTAATGCTAAGGAGAGATATACATCAAGAAGGGGAAATAGGGAACATTGGAAATAGGAGGGAGATTTCAATTTTAGGTAGAGTGGCCAGAAAACTTGACATTTGAACAAAGACCTGAGGAATAAAGTCATCTAGGGAAAGAGAGTTCTTGAAAGAGAATGTAGTAATTGCAAAGAAGTGCCTGCAGTAGGACTGTGCCCACCATGTTTGAGAAATAACAAGGAAGTTAGTGTGGCCAAAACAAAGTAAGGAGGGAGAGCTAAGTAGGATATGAGGTCATAAGGTAAGGGGTGAGGGTATTGAGCTTAGATCTTTTAAGGACTTGATGTCCATTTTTAGCTTAGGTTTTTCTCTTGAGTAAAATGGGAGCCATTGGAATGTTTTTGGTAGAGGATTGACATAATCTGGCGTATATTTTATTAGGATCAATTTGGCTATTAAATAAACTAAAGAGGCAAGGGCAGAAGCAGGGAAGAGAAGTTCAGAAGCTAGTGCAGTAATCCAGCATTGGTGTAGCTTGGACCAGGATAGCAGCAGTGGATGTGATGGGAAGTGTTTGGATTCTGGATCTATTTTGAAGGTAGAGTTAGAGTTAATAGAATTTGCTAACAGACAAGATGTGGGGTGTGAGAGAACAAAGAGGAATGGAGGATGACAGTTTTTTGGGCTGAGCCACCTGAAAAATAGAGTTGCTACTTACTGAGATGGGGATGATTCTAGAAGGGAGCAGGTGGGCTAAGTGTGAGATGTCTGTAAACAGATAAGTGAAGATGTGTATTCAGTTGAATCTATGAATCTGGAGTTCAGAATAGAAGTGTGGTCTGGAATATAAATTTTGGAGTCCTCTGTGTTTAGATGGTGTACTTAAAACAAGGAACCTGGATGGCACAAGTAGTTTGTAGTCAGCTGCTAATCTAAAGATTGTCAGTTCAAACCCAACAGTGACTCCATGGAAGTAAGGTCCAGTGATATGCTCCTTTAAAGATTACAGCCAAGAAAAGCCTATGGAGCAGTTCTACTCTGTAACACATGGGGTCACCATGAGTTACTCGATGGTAGCTAATGACTACAAAACCCCAAAACCAAACCTGTTGCCGTGGAGTCAATTCCAACTCATGGTGACCCAATAGCAGGGATCAAGTATAGCTAGAAAATAGAAGAAGTCTAAGAACTGAGTCCCAAGGCACTCAGTCTTAGTTATCTAGTGCTGCTGTAACAGAAATACCACATGGTTGGCTTTAACAAACAAATTTATTTTCTCACAGTTTAGGAGAGTAGAAGGCTGAATTCAGGGCACCAGCTCTAGGGGAAGGCTCTCAACACCTGTCCACTCTGGGAGAAGGTACTTGGCAGTGTGGCATGGGTCTTCCCCTCCATTGGTGCTCGCCTGATTACTTGCATAATCTGCTTTTCTGTATCTCAAAAGAAAACCAAATAAAAACCAAACCCACTGCCCTGAAATCGGTTGCTATGAGATGATATCACAAAAGAAATTGACTTAAAACACACCCTGCACTAATACTGCCTTGTTAACAACAACAACAACAAAAACACTCCCAAATGGGATTATATCCACAGGCATAAAAAGCCCAAAACCAAACCCATTGCCATTGAGTTGATTCTGACTCATGGTGGCCCTGTAAGACAGAATAGAACTGCCCACATTAGGTTTCCAAGGCTGTAAATCTTTACAGAAGCAGACTGGCACATCTTTCTCCCACAGAGCAGCTGGTGGGTTCGAACTGCCGACCTTTCTGTTAGCAGCTGAGTGCTTAACCACTGTGCAACCAGGGCTTTTTAACCACAGGTTGGAATTTACAACATGTATTTTTGGGAGACACAATTCAATCCATACTAAACTCTTTAAGATTTAGGGGAGCTGTTACTGTCTTTGAGAAATCAGCTGTCTATCTGTTGTTCTTTTGTAGGCTTCTCCTTCAGAACCTGCAGGGGCACTGAAACCCCAGCCTGCTTTTGGTATAATTACATTTTCTTCTCCAAACCCGAGAGTCACAAGCTATCAGCTCCCTTTTCCTTTTCTTCTTGTTTCTGGCAAATGAGGATTTCCCTTTCTTTCTTTCCAGTTCAGATATTCATTTAAAATAGTATTTTGTTATATTTCTTATAGCATTTTTAATCTGTCTGTGGAGGGAGGATTTTCAGGTGAGTGTATATCATCATCTTGTCAGAGCGAAAGTCAAATTCATTTCCTAATGAAAGTCAGGGCTTTAATGTGTCCTCTGTGTCTGTGCCTGTTCTGGGCCACTTGTATAAATAGCCTAGCTCACCCACTACCCCAGCCCATTCCCTGCCCTTGGCAGTTTCACTCACTTTTTTTTTTCTGATGTTACTATGTCCAGCTGCGATTTCCGAACTACAGATAATATTCTTATGGTTATAGGCTTTGAGCTACCTCGCTGTAATTTAATTTTTTTAGATTTCTTAGGTGAGCCAGAAAATCTATACCATTTTAAAGCACTATTAGTCAACTGCTATGTACTTGGGCAGGGTTTGTCATCCATATCACTCGGAGCACTTTAGGAATAAAGGATATCGATCCACGCTTGGTTCTGGTGAGAAGCCAAAGCCCACATTTTCACAGAGGCCTGCTCTTCTAAAAACAAAGAGAGACGTTCCCAGAAATGAGAAGGTACAAATTACCAGTTATGAATAACTTAAGAGTTACTCAGATATAGGTAATGAATTTTTTGTTTTTTGATTCATTACTTCATCTTGTTTGGAATTATACAGATTTCTAATTTTTTTTTTTTAATTTTGCTGTAGATGAAGGTTTACACAGCAAATTAGTTTCTCATTAAACAATTAATGCACATATTGTTTTGTGACATTGGTTGCCAACCCCAAGACATGTCAGCGTTCTCCCCTTCTCGACCTTGGGTTCCCCATTTCCATTCGTCCAGCTTTTCTGTCCCCTTCTGCCTTCTTGTACTTGCCTCTGGGCTGGTGTACCCATTTAGTCTCTTGTATGTGGTACAGCTATTGGTATTATTGTTTGTTTTATGAGCCTGTCTAATCTTTGGCCGAAGGGTAAACAATTTCCAAATATTTTTCCTAGCTTGTAGACAAAAATATTTCAATGCTGGCATTTATTTATGCTAAATATAAACATATAGCAGGTTTTTGAGCTAAATTTTAAAATAATAATGTTATTTTGTTTAAGGAGTCCCACTATAGCACAAATGGTTAAACACTTAGCTGTTAATGGAAAGATGGGCAGTCAAGTCCTTCCCCTAGAGCTGACACCCCAAATTCAGACTTCTAGCCTCCTAAACTGTGAGAAGATCAATTTCTATTTCTTAAACTCATCCACTTTTGGTATTTGTTATAGCAGCACTAGATAACTAAGACAACATATAACAAAATATTATTAGTTATGGGTACATACTAATATATATAGTATATATATAGGTATGTATATATGTATATGTATATATGTCTATGTGATACTGAAAGCTTGGCTGTATGAAGAAGATTTGACATCAGGATTGGAGGAAGACTTATTAACAACCTACGTTATGCAGATGACACAACCTTGCCTTCTGAAAGTGAAGAGGACTTGAAGCACTTACTGATGAAGATCAAAGACCACAGCCTTCAGTATGGATTACACCTCAACATAAAGAAAACAAAAATCCTTACAACTGGGCCAATAAGCAATATCATGATAAATGGAAAAAATACTAAAGTTGTCAAGGGTTTTATTTTACCAGCATTCATAATCAACACCCATGGAAGCAGCTGTCAAGAAATTAAGTGATACATTTTATTGGGCAAATCTTTGCAAAAGATCTCTTGAAAGTTTTAAAAAGCAAAGATGTCACTCTAAGGACTAAGATGCACCTGACCTAAGCCGTGGTGTTTTCAATCACCTCATAAGCATGCCAAAGCTGGGCAATGAATAAGGAAGACCAAAAAGAATTGATACCTTTGAACTCTGGTGTTGGAGAAGAATACTGAATATCCCAGAACGAACAAATCTCTCTTGGAAGAAGTACAACCAGAATGCTCCTTAGGAGCAAGGATGGCGAGACTTTGTGTCACATACTTTGGACATGTTATCAGGAGGGACCAGACCCTGGAGGGGGACATCATGCTTGGTAAAGTCGAGGGTCAGCGAAAAAGAAGAAGACCTTCAGTGAGATGGATTGACACAATGGCTGCAATGTGGGCTCAAGCATAACAATGATTGTGAGGATGGCACAGTGTTTTGTTTTGTCGTACATAGGGTTGCTGTGGATAGGCACTGACTCAACAGCAACTAACAACAATAACAACATATGTATACACAGTCACGTAGATGGTGTTGGGAGTTTTGGGAGAGGTGCAGGTATGACTAGCTTACCAGCCACGCCTTATGTATTGTCTATGACTTTTTTTAATTTATCTCTATACCTTGATAGCTTTCCATGTTGGAACATATAGGTTCTACCTTGTTTTTAATGATTGCATAGTACTCTATACTATTGATATATCTTTTTTTTTTTCAGTTTTCCAGTGAACACCGCCATAAACATGTTTATACATATATCATGCACATTCTGCAACTATTCTTAAAACTTTCCAAATTTTCTACAATAGTTGTGGTTGTTACTTTGACTAGAAAAAAGCTAAAACACAAAAAGCCCAAGTAACTGGCTGACATCACAAGGTGGGCTAATCCTTTCCTACTATATAGCGTTTTCCCAGATTGTTGATTGAATTACAGTTTTGGAATAACCTAGAAATTATGAAAGAGCATAAACATATAAACAGTGCACAGCCTAGAGACAAAGGTAATAGATATCCTCTGTTGTTGTTGTTCTCGCCGCTAGATAACCCTTTTTGCCCTCTGTTCGTGTTTTCAGCTGTTTGCTCTGACCGGCAACACCACCTGCCTGCTAACAGCAAACCCTGCGTGTGCTGCTGCTGCTTTGGACTCTACTTGTCTTCTCTGCATCCCACTCAAATACGTGACTCCCCGTGTTTACCTTCCTGAGACACAAATAACCCATTATTGGGCACAAATAACCCATTATTCTAACATTTTCACTGTTTTCCTTAATATGAAAAAGTGTGTTTGGAACCAGAAGCCAATGTTGTCCATTAGAGGCAGTCTTCCTCTTCCAAATCAGAACCAAAATAAGAGCATTTGCCATTAGCCATACTATTTTTGGTTTTGACCTGACACTTAAGATGAAAAAAGAGATATTAAGTATTGCAAAGGAAAAAACAAAGTCGTATATTCTATAAATAATTAAATGTAGAAAACAAAAAAAGATCAACTGAAAGACTATCAAATAATAGAAGTTCAGGAAAGTGGCAGGTGCAAGCTGAATATGCAAAACTCAACTAGAAAAGACAACAAGAAATAAATTAAACCGTGGGAAAGGATCTTGACTAAAAGGAAATGATCAGCTATGGAGAAAACTGTGAAATCTTATTGAGAGACATTAAATACGATGTGAATAAATACAGAAGTGTGTTCCTGACATTTAAAAATTTACAAAGATTTTTTTATTTTTCCCAAATGTATAATGCAATAACAGAATTCTTTTTTTTTTTTTTCTTTTTCTAAACTTTGTTTATTCAGTGACACATATTTGCTGAATGCCAACTATGTGCCAGGGATTGTTTGAGGCACTTGGGATTCACCTGTGAACAAAGCAGACCTCCAGAACAAAAAAGTCCTCCAGGTGCTTGCTACACACGAGCGATAGGAAAAGCAACAATAACAGACTTGGTGAGTAAGACCATGGTAAAACTGTGGGGGTTACACAGGATGAAGGGGGACTGGGAATCCTGACAGGAGGAGAAAATTGCTGTTGCTCATGGGGCCTTGAAGAAGATGGGACACCTCGGGGGAGAGTATGTAAGGCAGAGGGAGAAGCCACTGGACAAGCCCTAGAGTGGGGCATTCCTGATGTTGGGGGAAGGACAAGGCAGCCTGGTGGCTGGAGCGGAATATGTAGAGGGGAGAGACAAGGGAGAGGAGATGGGAGGGGCGGGGATGCAGAAGGGAGCAGATGATACAGGACCTTTGTGGGCCTTGGTGGGAGTCTCTTGGCAATGCAAATGTTTAACATGCTCAGCTACTAACCAGAAGGTTAAGGTTCAAGTCCACCCAGAGATACCTCAGAAGAAAAGCCTGGCAATCAACTTCCAGAAAAAAAAAAAATCAACAATTGACAACCCTGTGGAGCACAGTTGTACTCTGACTCACATAGGGTCACCACGGGTCAGAGTTGATTCAACTCTGTTTAGGCCTTGTGAGGAGTTTATCTCATACTCCTAGGAAAATAAGGAGCTGTTGGAAGATTTTGCCCTGAGAAGTAAGATGATTTAACTGCTATTTTAAACAGATTACTCTGGTTGCTGTGTTGCAGATAGGCTGTAAGGGACAAGTGTCCAGTTAAAAAACAGAGAACAGTTAGGAGGTGATTGCAGCAATTCAAGCAAGAGGTAGTGGTGTCTTGCACCCAGATGGGTAGGAGGAAGTAGTTGGATTCCGGATATTTTTTGAAAGTAGAGTTAACAGAATTTCCCCACAGATTGGATCTGGAGTGGGAAAGAGAGAAAGGCATTGCGAAGCACGACTTCACAGCTTTTGGTCTGAGCGATTTTAAGAATGGAGTTGCCATCCACTGACCCAGGGAGTCTGCAGGTGGGGGCATCCCTGTCTACACGCGTCCTTATAGACGATGTTTCACACCACCCCAACGAATCAACAGTCTCTGCTTTGGCTGGGGAGCCCCGGAGACTTATGGAGCTCAACTGGACTGCCGGGCCCTCCCTGCACTGATTTCAACACCATTGCTTGCTCTCTCAGGGTCTCTGGGTGGCAGTTGAGGACCCCACTACTGGCCGAAACTGTGGATGGGCTTACGATTTGAACCCATCCGGAGGTGCCTCAGAAGAAAGGCCTGGTGATTTGCTTCCAAAAAGTCACAGCCTTGAAAACCCTGTGGAGCAGTTAGTTCTCCTCTGCGCACAGGGGGTTGCCATGAGTGGGAATCAACTCGACGGCAACTAACAAGAAGGTTGCTCTCTCCCTTCCTCTTCTGTCTTTCTCTCTCTCCCTCCTGCCTCTCCCCAGAAAGGTTCTTCAAGTTTAAGAAGTGCTCCTAGGGAGTCCTTTCAGGCATTGAAGGACTTGTATTATTTTACTCACTTCTTTATCTCCAGCCCATACCGATGTCATCTCCTCATGGTGCCACCAGGTGGCAGTGCACTACTCAACATTGAGCTGCTGGGAACTCTCACTACTTAGTAGAGGAGGGAGAGGGTCCTACTTTATAATGGCTGCTAGAGTAGAGATTTCTAGTACAGGCAGTCCCCAGGTTAGGAACATCCGACTTACAGACAACTCCTATTTGCTCTTTATATATAAATTTGCCTGCACTTTGAAACAATTAAACCAACTGAATTCCCAGTAAATTCTTCATCACAATTACCTTCACTTGCCGCACATGGAGCTTTTAAATCATTGAGAAGGCTTTGAGCCTTTTCTTGCACTAAAACCCCCTGCCCTTGAGTCGATTCCAGCTCATACCCTATAGGACAGAGTAGAGCTGCCCCATAGGGTTTCCAAGGCTGTAAATCTTTATAGAGGCAGACTGCCACATCTTTCTTCCACGGAGCAGCTGATGGGTTCGAACCACCAACCTTTTGGTTCGTAGCCAAGCGATTTAACCACTGCACCACTAAGGCTCCCTACCCCAGATGTACTGAATCAGAATCTAAGGAGATCCCCAGATGAGTCTATAAGAAATGCAGATTCTCAGCATGGGTCTAACCAGAATGAACCTGTTGGAAGTCCTGGCTTGAAAAGGCTTTATACGGCTTTGGAGCAAAGTCTCTTCACCTGGAAAGTGTTTTCAGTTAATAGAAATCATTCACCAAACAAGTTGCTGAGGTTGTGTAGGTATATTTGTTTATATGCTCTTCTTTGTCTTAGATAGGTAGAACAGGTCGTTAGAAGCTTTGTCTTCCCAAAAGTAAAATCCTTCTTGAAAATCAGAAGTGAACATTGGTTGAGCAATATTGTGTGTGTAAAACTTTGGACTAAGTTTTATGAGGAGTACAAGTAAGGAAAGGAAGTGTCTTTTTGCTTCAAGAAGTTTTTGGTGCGTTTAGGAAGGCAAAAGCATAAGTACCAGAAACCTTAAGAGTTAATAAAAGCATCATTGGGTAGGACCAGTAAATAAAAGATCATGAAGGCATCAGGTACGTGTAAAGCCTGGGGTGCAGGATGGGGCTGAAATGGGACACTTGGTTGAAGTCTGCAGTTAGACTCCCAGACTCTCCAACCCCAAATCCACTGCCATCGAGTTGATTCTGGCTCATAGAGATCCCATAGGGTTTCCAAGGCTGTAAAGGTCTATGGAAGATGACTGCCACATCTTTCTTCTGCGGAGCTGCTGGTAGTTTCCAATCACTGACCTTTCAGTTAGCAGTCAATCGCTTGAACCACTGTGGTCACCAGGGCTCCTTGTACCCTCACCAGGTAACTATTATTATACCTGCAGAGAGGTTGAACTTTGAAAACAACTAGGACAAGACACTGCTGTGAAAACAGGCATTAAGAAGAATGAATTAAAAAAAAAAAAAGTATTTTAGGGAAGTAAAATTATTTTTACAAATATGAATTTTAGTAGCAGTGAATATTTTGAAAATCAAGTTTTAAATATTAAAATGTGCCTAATAAAGTAAAAAAAAAAAAAAGTACTCATTTCATGTGCCCCCCAGTACACACTACCTAGATCCCCTTTCCTGATCAGTTCCCAGAATGCTGGCAGCTACATTTATATCCCCCAGGCAAGAGCTTGAGTTCTGGCACTCAGGATTTCCCCAGTGAAATGACCTGAGCCCGATTATTTTTACTTTCCAGTGGAAAGCCCTGCCATCACACATAGCTTCTAGTCTGCCTTTTAATGCCTCCTTCTTTAATATGAACAGGGTTTCTCAATCTTGACACTATTAACAGATAATTTTTTGTTCTTAGGGGAAGAAAGGGAGCTGTTGTGTGCACTGTAGGAGGTTTAACAGCATTCCTGGCCTCTAGCTGCTACATGCCAATAGCTACTCCCCTCACCCCCTTGTCATGGCAACCCAGTATGTCTCTACCCATCACCCATTGCCGTCAAGTCGATTCTGACTCATAGTGATCCTATATGACAGAGTAGAACTGTCCCATAGGATTTTCTTGGCTGTAATCTTTACAGAAACAGATCTCCAGGCAATGGAGCACTTAACCACTGCACCACCAGGGCTCTTTAAATATGTTTCTAGACTGCCAAATATTGCCTGAGGGAAAAGCCTCCCCTTCCTCTTTGAGAATCATCACTGGTTTGAATTATAATTGACATCCACAGACTACTGGACATTTGAGAAAAGCCTTTAACACAAGAGAAACCAGAAAGGAACTTTGGGGAAAAAAACGAACTTTGAGAAAAGGGCAGTGCAGGGAGCAAGGGAGGAGTTGTTTGTCATGGAGTCAATTCTGACTCATAGCGACCCCATGTCACAGAGTAGAACTGCCCCATAGGGTTTTCTTGGCTGTAATCTTTACAGAAGCAGATCAAAAGGTCTTTTCCCACAGAGCCATTGCGTGGGTTCAGACCACCAAATTTTTGGTGAGCAGCTGAGCACTTACCTGCACCACCAGCCCTCCTTAAAGGGGGAGAGGGCAGCTTAAAAGAAAATAATACCTTCAGAGAAATGAGAAGGCATTGTATGCTTAAAAGGAAAGAGTAAGATCTATTTTTAAAAATACTAACCAAACAAACAAAACACATAGAACAAGAAAGACCCTAGACTATTAAAATTTCGATTACATGAATGAAAAAAAATCAATAAAAAAAAAACGAGGATCTCATTGAACTCTGCTATTTTTTTTTTTTTTAGAGAGCAGAATAAAAAGATAAAAATAATAGGGAAAAGATAAGAAAATTAGATAATCAAACTGGATATTGGAGCTTCACTATCCAGAAAGAACAAGGAAACAGGAACAGTTATTTAGGAAAAAAAAAGACAACGACCTAGGAAAAATTCCCAGAACTGGAAGGACAAGACTTTCAAACTAGAAGGACTAGCCCCAGCTCAATCAATCTGTAGCCACCACAAAATGTATGATTATACAATTTCAGGGCTAGCAATAAAGAGAAGATACCAAAAACTTCTAGAAATAAAAAAAAAAAAAAGGAGTCCTCTTGGGGGTCTAAATGGCATCCAGAACGCAGTGGAACGATGTCCTCAAACTGACTCTTCCATTTACCCTTTCACAGTGAATGTGCTTCACTCAAACAAGGGGGAGCCAAGAAGGAGGAAGACTGTGTTCCAAGGACTCAGACTATAATCTAGGAGAGAAGTGAAGTGAATTCCTGGGATGGCAGTGGAGAACTGTGATAGGAAATTGGTTAAGATCACAAGAGAAGAAATTATTTTAATTGTAGAAACCTGAGATCATCTTAGAATGTTTTCTGTTGCAGAAGGAATTTAAGTGATCAGATATTTTTAAAGTTGGAAAACAGGGAAAGGGAGACTTATTATCTTTGGATTATGGATGATAGTTGATTTTTATTTTCACTTTTATACATTTTTCTGTATTTTCAAGGGTTACAATTAGAAAACAACAGAAATTATTGTAAAAAAAAACTGATATAAAAGCCCCAATGAAAGAAATAACTTATTGATATGAAATATTTATTTTCTAAAGAAGAGGTACAAATACATGCCATCGCATCATTGTTCTAAGGTTAGAATACTTGTATTTTGGAAACACACATTAGTTTTTCTGTTACTTTAATAAACAGGGACTCATTTGGTTTGTATCTTTTGGCCTGTGTATTTGAATCAGGCAGTTTTGTAGTTGCAGCAGCATGTGCAGGGAATATCAGTCGGTACCTTTGAAATTAAAATAACAAGCTTCCATTTGACAACACCTACTATTCTCCACAAGGTGGGGTGCTAACTGCGCACAATGGACAGGCTGCATATGCTTGCTAATGCATTTAGGGTCTATCTTTCACAATTCTAAACAAGATATATTTGTAAACTAATTATAATTTGGGGGTTTTGTTCCAGTTTGTAAACTTTGTATTAATTGCATTTCAAAGTGTGGCGAATGTGTATACAATAAAACCTGTAAAAGCTAGAACCTGTGTAAGGTAGAAACCTTTCAGAGAAGGAAAACTAAAGTATTTTCCACTAATGGAGAGAGACAGAAAAGTGGTAAGAGTGCGCTCTGTCAAAACACAGATGTTTAACTGTATTTTATTGACTGTGCAGAGGCATTCGACTGTGTAGATCATAACAAATTATGGATAACGCTGGGAACTATGGGAATTCCAGAACACTTAATTGTGCTCATGAAGAACCTGTGCTTAGACCAAGAGGCAGTCATTCAAACAGAACAAGGGAATACTGCGTGATTTAATGTCAGGAAAGGTGTACATCACGGTTGTACCCTTTCACCATACTTGTTCAATCTGTATGCTGAGCAAATAATCCGAGAATCTGGACTATGTGAAGAACGCAGCATCAGGATTGGAGGAAGACTCATTAACAACCTTCGATATGCAGATGACACAACCTTGCTTGCTGACCATGAAGAAGACATGAAGCACTTACTGACGATGATCAGAGGCCACAGACTTCAGTATGGATTACACCTTAACATAAAAAAAAAAAAATCCTTACAACTGGACCAGTAAGCAACATCATGATACGTGGAGCAAAGACTGAAGTTGTCAGGGATTTCATCCACAATCAACACCCGTGGAAGCAGCAGTCAAGAAATCAAACCACGTATTGCATTAGGCAAATCTGCTGCAAAAGACCTGTTTGAAGTGTTAAAAAGCAAAGATGTCATTCTGAGGACTAAGGTGCACCTAACCCAAGCCATGATATTTTCAATAGCCTCATATGCATGGGAAAGCTTGACAATGAATTAGGAAGACAGAAGAAGAATTGATACCTCTGATAATGGTATTAGGGAAGAGTATTGAATATACCATAGACTACCAGAAGAATGAACATATCTGTCTTGGAAGTATAGCCAGAATGTTCCTTAGAAGCAAGGATAGTGAGACTTTATCTCACGTACTTTGGATGTGTTACTAGGAGAGACCAGTCCCTGGAGAAGGACATCATGTTTGGTAACAGAGAGGGTCAGCAAAAATGAAGAAGACCGTCAACAAGATGGATTCACACAGTGGCTGCAGGACAGCTATTGTGAGGATGATGCAGGACCGGGCAGTGTTTCGTTCTGTTTGTGCTTAGGGTCGCTATGAATTAGAACCAACTCAACGGCACCTAACAACGACACATTTTCAAAGTGTGGCCAATGTCTATACAGTAAAACCTGCGAAAGCTGAAAACCTTTGTAAGGTGGAAACCTGTCAGGGAAAGAAAACTCAGATATTTTCCAGTAGTGGACAGCGAAAAGAGTGGTAAGATTGAACCATGTCAATGGTGGAAAACTTGGGAGACCTGAAAAAACAAGGCAGTCCTGTTGAGTTCTGGCTCTCACAGGTCTCATTGTATATCTATGTGTTTTTCTTCATTATAATGGACCTAACTATGTTCAGTTTAGGTAAATGTAAGAATACCTCACATTTGGAAGAGCGCCTGTCTAAATGAGTAAAATACCTGAATAAGAAAATACCTGTAATTTATCGCAAAAAGAGATCCTGATGTGACTGTTTCAGTCAATAAACGATTATTTTCAAACTAGCGTATCAGCTAGGTGTATAAAAATGCTTCTAAATTTTAAATCGCTTATTCTTTTAAATATCTCCCCAAATCTTTCTTCTTTTCTTCCATCTCTAGAACAAGGGAAAATTAAATTAAACTGTCTGTGGATCAAATTCTAAACTGATGGAATTGAAATAACCACGAATAATATATTGCAATTATTTCAACCTTCTGGTAGTTTAACCAGCTCCTTGTGTCTCTTAAATTTGTATGGGACTCTGACCACATGCAGAGCAGTAACATCTTATATTACAGTGCTGTTTGTCCATTTTAAAACAAATTATGGACATTCTAATAACCAGTGTTTGAATTTAAATGAGCCACTTACATAAATAGCATATTTTTTAAATTGGTAGTTTTTTGTTTTTGGTAGTTATATTATCGGCACGAGCATACAGTAATTTTTTTTTGTTGTTGTTATAAAATCAGGACTTGGCCTGTTTCAGAATTTTCTACATCCTTTCTTTTTGGTCCCTTTTAGCCATTAGGCCCCAGGGAAGAATCCTGGAGCCTGTCAGTTATAATCACCCCAGTTGTTGTTAGGTGCCGTGGAGTCAGTTCCTACTCAGAGCAACCTCACGTGACACAGTAGAATTGCTCCCATACAATTTTCATGTCTGTAATCTTTCAGGAAGCAGATCGCTAGGCCTTTCTACTTCGGAGTGGCTGGGTGGGTTCAAACCACCAACGTTTTGGTTAGCAATCAAGAGCTTAACCATTTTCGCCACCGGGGCCAGCATAATTCCACATTCTACAAGTGGTGAGGCTGTGACTGGTGAAGCACTTCCAGTTTTAGTCAGGATTGACCAAGGAGCTGAGCAGAGGAAAGAAGCTAAGGGGGAATAATGAGTGCAGAGGGGTGTTCACTTGTCCTTCAAGTACCTGGCAGATGCTCTATTCATGGAAGTCAATGAAGAAGTACCAGGAAGTGACATATGAGTGAGGGAGCAGTGGGTTCCAGACTGGGAGCTACTGATAACCAGCTCTGTGACCTTGGCAAGCCAACCTCTCTGGGCCTTAGTGTTGGGCTGTGAAAGGAGGAGGCCTGGCTGAAATCAGGGATCACAGCCAGCCACCGTGATACCACAAGTGACTTTCATGCCTGACTTATCAAAGACAAGAGAGTCTGCCACCCCAAGCCGCCTACTCTGGGACATGCTAGCACCTGCCTAGGATCTAGATTTCTGAATACTGCCTTTTCCTACATTCCCACTTGCCTCACTGACTACCCTCCTACTTGCCAGGTCAAACCTTTGTCCCAGTTCCACATACAAACCGGTGTCTGCCTGAAGAAGAATTATCACCTGTACATGTTTCAAATGTTCATGTATTTTATATTTAGTGTTTCATTGGCTCACAAAATTATACTCATAATCAGACCATAATGAATAATGATGTCTCTTGGTCTGTTCCCCACTGCCCCCCATATTCTCTCCCTTGCTCATGGCAAACATTCACCTCACCTAGCCCTAAACTCTCCAGCCTCCTTAAATCCCTCCTCCCAGCCGTTTGCCTTCTCCATCCCTTTGCCTTAGTGCTGCAGCTATTCTTCAGGCCTTCAGCGTGCTTCTTCTGATACACTTCAGTCATCTCCCAAACGATTTACCTTCTCTGGTTGTGCCCACACCCCCTTCATCCATGCTCTTCTTCCCGCCAGAGTGCTATTTCTTTAACACAGGTCTGGTCACATTGTTGTTAGTTGCTGTTCGGTTGTCTCTGACTCGTGGTGGCCTTCTGTATAATGAAATGAACCATTGCCCAATTGTCATAATTGTTAGTATGTTTGAGTCTATTATTGTGGCTGTTGTGTCATTCCATCTTGTTGAAGGTTCCCCTCGTTTTCACTGACCCTCTACTTTACCAACCATGATGCCCTTGCTCCATTCAAATGACTATACCTCTTGATCTGTGCACAGGTTCTGCAGGAGCCCAATTAAGTGTCCTAAAATTCCTATTCTTCACACTGTTACCTATAATTTATCATGATCCACATGGTCAATACCTTTACACAGTCGATAAAACAGGTAAGCATCATTCCGGTATACTCTGCTTTTGGCCAAGATCTATCTAACATCAACAATGATATCCCTCATTCCACGTCCTCTTCTGAGTTCACCTTAAATTTCTGGCAGTTCCCTGTTGATGAACAGCTGCATCATTTTTGAATTATCTTTAGCAGAATTTTGCTAGCATGTGATTTAATGATACTATTCAATAATTTCCACATTGATCACGTTTCTTTGGAATGGGCACAAATATGGATCCTTCTAGTTGGTTGGCCAGGTAGCTGTCTTCCAGATTTCTTAATGTAGGTAAGTAAGCACTTGTATCGTTGCTTGTTTGTTAAAGCATGTGAATGGCTTTTCCATCAGTCTTGGAGCCTTGTTTTTTTCCAGTGCATTCAGCACAGCTTGAACTTCTTCCTTCAATACCAGTGCTTCTTGGTCATATGCTACCTCCTGAAATGCTTGAACATTCACCAGTTCTTTTTGGTACAGTGACTCAGTGTATTCTTTTCATCTTCTTTAGATGCTTCCTGTGCTATTCAAATTTTTGCCGGTAGACTCCTTCAGTAATATAACCTGAGGCCTGAATTTTCTCTTCAGTTTCCTCCTTTTTAACATCCTTCCATGGCTCCCCATTGGCTTTAGATTCAAAGGTATACTCCTTGGCATGGCTACGTAGGGCCTACCCCTCCAGCTTCATTTTCTCCTGTACTCTGCCTTGCTGCCTCACTCAGATGTCCCTTCCCGACACTTCTTCCTCAGCTTCTATGAATTGAGTATCTGCCAGATACATGAAGGACATCCATATATTATAAAAGAATTTTGTGGTAAATTATGGGGTCATCTTAATTTCAGAATGATTGGTGTAATCATCCAACATACATTCTAAAAATATATACATCTTATACTTTGCATTATTAAAAAGCTCTTATGAAAGAAAACTAAAACCATTTTATGTTGAATGATATTTTACCATTTTAATTTTGTCCTGTTTCCAAGGTTCTGCAATAGTGTGGCATTCATTAAATAATAAATATATTGTACATTTCAGAGTGTGGTAACAGCAAAGGATGACTTCATAGACAAGTTGGTCTGCTCTGTTGTGGTTTAGGATGCCATCTGGATTCCTTGGTAGAATTATTTCCATTGAAATCACTATAAACTTCTATTTAGTTTGTCACAAATCTAAAGCCAGATATGTTTGTGGTTTTTAGCAGTGATGTAATTCTGGAAGATACTTTGAAAATTTGAAGCAGTCATATACTATTAGTATTTTAACTCAGTGTTTCACATACTTTCAGACAAACTAGATATCTGAAAAATCCACTTTATTTTTTTACTCTTCGGCATTCCACATTTCTTGTCTGTCTTGCCACTATACATTTGGTTATGCATCAGTGGAGTGTGTGCAGGGAGCACTGGGAGGCTCTGTGGGCGTGTGGAGAATTATAGGATGTGGCCCCTGCCCCTCCTCAAACAGGGAGCTTGGATATTGTTCTGCACGGTAGGGAGAAAATGAAAGAGTTTCACTTACGTGGCTTTTATATTCCTGCCATTTGTG
This sequence comes from Elephas maximus indicus, assembly GCF_024166365.1. NCBI lineage: Eukaryota > Metazoa > Chordata > Mammalia > Proboscidea > Elephantidae > Elephas > Elephas maximus. The sequence goes on from NC_064821.1 coordinate 146,048,329, forward strand.
TGAAAGAGACAGGATCATGTTGTAAAATATACATAAACTACAGGATATACACATTGAACTGTGCAGCAAGATAGGGTGCAACTAAAACATCCTTGCAAGGAGTGTATAACCTAGTTGGCTACCAGGCAGGAGTAATAAGAGAACAACAGAACTTGTCAGAAGGGCGTTGAGGCCTAAGGTTCAATACAAAAGTCTGAACCTTTCTATGCCTCTATGACCTTATTCTGCTTTTTTCCCCCAACATTCTCAGGGACAGGTAGCAGTGGTAGGTGGGGTTGGTGAGCCAAACCTCTAGGGCAAAACAGGGCACCAGAGACAACTAGGAGGAGGCAGGGAGTTCAGTTCCCAAAGAGCCAGGAAGAGACAACAGGCCGTATGGGTTTGAGGCTGTAGATAATCCGGTAGGTGAATTGAAAAAAAGGAAGGAGAAAAGAAATGGGCCAGGGTGGCTAGTTGGCTATACTTAGGAACAACAGGAGGCAGGAAACACAGCTCCCTAGGAAGCTGATTTGTCTCATTATGTGTTGGGGAAGGTAGCTCTCAGCAGTGAGACATAGAGATCCAAGAAGGACCCATACAAGGATGAGTCAGAGGCATATTTCAGTACACTGGAGACCTGGATTCAGGTCCTGGTTGTGGCACTTACTGCCTCTGGCACCTAGGGAAAGTTCCAGATCTCTGGATTTCTGACTCCTCATTTTTTAAGCCAGGAGGTTGAATTAGTTGGTTTCTTACAATCCTGATATGAGGTGAGAGTCAGCTCTTCCCCGTCACCATCCCCCAGCATGAACCACAGACTGGGCTTCTAGAGCCAGTAACAATAATCATTTATCTATTCTACAGGTTATTTATGGAGCACCGGTAATCTGCTATGCACCATTCTAGGCATGGGGGCTGCAGCAGTGAAAAAGGTGAAATCCCTTTCTCTCGTTTTGGAGAGGCAGATAACAGTCGACCAAGCATGTAAGTGAACAAGCTAATTTGAGGTACTGGTAATTGCTGTGAAGACAGTAAAATAAGAAGGTGTGGTGGAGAGTGGCCATATATTGGGGGAATATATGTCATTCAAGTGTGTGCAGGGAGCACTGGGAGGCTCTGTGGGCCTCCAGAGTGTTAAAGGACATGGCCACTGCTCCTCCTTAATCAGGAGCCTAGATAGATAGAAAGCATGAGGTAAAAAGCATTATTACCTCATGATAATATGAGGGCTGGGGAGGAGAACTGTCTTCTGTCTGAGAAGATAATGTTCAAGCTAAGACCTGATTTGCAGGAAGGACCTAGTTATAAGACAATCTGGGCACAAAGCAGACCAGTCTGAATGGGCATAAAAGGCCTTCAGAGAGGAATGAGTTTGATATATTTAAGGAACAGAACCAAAACCAGTGTGGCTGGAGCACACGAGCAAGGAGCAGAGTGATATAGAGAGATAGGCCAGCACTGAATTACATGGGACGTTGTGGGCTACTGTAAGAGTTTGGATTTTGTCCCAAGTGCAGTGGAAAGCCTTTGAAGGTTTAAAGCAGGAGAATGAAAAGAAGAATCCATTTTACACTATAAAATGATAACTCTGGCTGTGTAGAGAATGAATTGTAGGAGAGCAATAGGAGAAGAAAAAAGACTAGTTAAGAGATGGTGATGACTTAGACCGTGGGAGAAGCAGGGGCGCTGGGAATAAGTGGATAGACATGGAATATTTGTAGAGGTTTCAGTAGAAGAAAACATGGGGCAGCCCCCCACCCTCCCTGCCATCAACATTTGTCTTCATGTCTATGCAGGCGCATCTGTTTGTGATAGACCCTACTGTTCATTTGACTGTCAATTTCTGGCCTGGGTATGCAGAAGGAGTAGCATGCTTTGGTGGAGAATATGATGGTTCAGTTTTCAGTCTGTGACGGTTAAGGTTATGTGTCATCTTGGCTGGGCCTTGATTCTCAGTGGTTTGGCAGTTATGTAATGACATAGTTTGGTAGTTATGTAATGATATAACTTCACAGTTTTGTAATGATGTAGTCATACTCCACGATGTGATCTGATGTGATCAGCCACTCACTTATAAGGGGAGATTCCTTGCAGGTGTGGCCTGTATCCAGTATATTATGGACATTCTGTTAAAGCATTCTCACTTGCTCTGGATCCTGCAGATGGCTCATCATCATCTGACCTCCAGTTCTTGGGACTTGAGCCAGTTGTATGTCATATTGCCTGCCAGTCTTGGGATTCGTTGGCCTCCACAGACTATGACCTAGCAGCCTACAGTCTTACCTGCTGATCTTGAATTCATCAGCTTCTGCAGCCTGTGAGCCAGTGGCCTGCCGTCTGACCTACTGATCTTATGTTCATTAGCTCCTGCAGACATGTGAATCAGGGGAAGCCTCCAGCCTGACACCTGACCCACAGACTTGGGATTTGGCAGCCTCTACGACCACGTGAGCTGTTTCCTTGAGATGAATTTCTCTGTCTCTTTATATTATATATGTGCTTCACTGGTTTTGTTTCTGTAGAGAGCCCAGCCTAAGACAGAGTCCTTGTAGAAAAGCCGTGTGGAAAGGGGGGAAAAAAAAAACCAGTTGCCACTGAGTTGATTCCAACTCATTGCAACCCTATGTGTGTCATGTGTGTCACAGTAGAACCATGCTCCATAGGGTTTTTAATGGCTGTGACCTTTTAGAAGTAGATCACCAGGACATTCTTCTGAGGTACCTCTGGTGGACTCAAATCTCCAACCTTTCTGTTAGCAGTTGAGCATGTTAACCGTGCGCACCACCCAGGGACATCTAATGAATAACCTGTTGCTGTCAAGCAGATTCCAATTCGTAGTGACCCTATAGGACAGAGTAGGACTGCCCCATGGGATTTCCAAGGAGTGGCTGGTGGATTTGAACTGCCAAATTTTGGTTAGCTGCCAAGCTTTTAACCACTCTGCCACCAGGGCTTCATCAGTAATAGAGGATACTAAAAACAGTGTGTATTTCTCCACCCTAGTAGAATGGATTGAGAGCCAGTTTGGCAGCCTACAGTGATCTTCAAAGGAAAAGGCTCTTTCCCTCGGTCTCTGTAAGAATCCAGGAAAAAACTCCAACCCTCATTGAGTCATGTGGACACTCCTGAGTAAACATTGGGTTTGGGCTAGGGGTGGAAATGGGTACACGGGGAGAGGTGGTAATGATGGTAAAATGATGAGCTGGGGCATCATTTTTGTTCTGCATTCCATTAGGAGGACATAAACAGGGTGAGGGACAGCTCCCTCAAGGCAAATATATAGACTAACAACAATAAATATGTCTGTAATGATTTGAATTTCATTTGGATCTCCAGTGCTACAATCCCCAGGCAATTCTCAGCCAAAGGTCATATAGCCAGGCCTGAACTGTAGCTCTCTGAACCTCTGTTCCATTCTTTTATCTTCAAAAGGACTTGCAAGACTAAAGTACAAGTATTCCATTGATATTTTTCCTCATTGACTTCTTTGTATATTTGATTATTTTCTAAAATTATGTAAAAACCCTCTTAAGTTTTTGCCGTGATCTGGCTCTCAGTGTTTCCTTTTAGCTACACAGGACAGGCAGATACCCTAGCACCCAACTTCTGTGTGTTAAGCACAGCTAATCTGAGGCCGTGTCCCCACCAGGGTGGCCCCAGGTTGATTGCAAGCCTACATAGTGGGTATAATATGGAAACAATGGGGGAGAGAGGTCTTCAGGAGTTTTCCATGCAGAATGGGATGCTGTGCTTGCTCTAACCTAGCAGGCTCCCTTTTCCTTTGCCACCGTTCTTCAAAGCCTTAGGACACTTCTCTCTCATGGACCTATTTTCTGGTGAGAGGAGCTACAAAGGCTGAGAAGTTCCCTGAGGCCCTTGTGAATGGTCAGTTTCACAGAAGTCTGGACTGTCTGCCTAGGACAGATTGCTGGGGTAGGGAGGAGGTTTTCTTTGATTCCTTCTCATTTCCCTCCTTGCTACTTACCCCCAATCCCTTAAGGCTTGGTGCTCCCTAGCTCTGGCTGTTTGTAAATTCCCAACTCCCTACTCAGCTCAGGACTTTCCCCATTTAACCCGAGGAATTCCATTCAGTTCAACCCATTTATTGAGTGGCCCTTATAAATAAAGCCCTAAGTATGTACTCTGAAATTGCTTCCTTTGTATTCTTTCTATATTCTCAGTCTAAGTAGGTCTCAGGTAGGTGATAGGAAGAGGGTAAGCTGATTGAATTAATTTATATTAATATGTCATTGGCCTATTGAATCATTCATTCATTGAGCACTACAAATCTTATAAGCCCTGAGATCGCAGTGGTTAAATGCCTTGGCCTCCTTGGGCAATTTATATTCTTATGGGGTGACAGTAAATAAATTATATACCAGTAGTAAAGTGCTGTTTTGAAACATAAAGCAAACTTGGTGATGGGGAGAGACGAGTGTGCATATCTGTTGGGGGGTGGAATAGTATTTTAGAAAGGCTAGTCAGGAAAGGCACCTCTGAGAACTATTTTACCATAATGGTGGGGGCTGGGGTAGTGGCTGGGTGGAGATTGAAATTTAGAGAGTGATCTCTTTTTGGTAGAACTTCCAGTTACCTGAAATTTTGATCACAAAATGATGATGTGGGAAAGATTTAGATGGCATTTGGAGGTGGAGACCTCTCTGGTGTAAAGCTGTAAGCCACAGAGTGGTGCCATATGGACTCTCCTCTCCCTTGCCAGTCCTGACCCCTGGTAGGACTTTCAGCTTGGCTTTTTCCCAGCTACCACTTGAACTTTCATCCTTAACCTTAATGCGGATTCTTCCATCACATTGCCTTGGGCAGTTCTGAATAAATACCCTTCCCTTTGACTTGCAAGAAGCTACTCACTACCCTACCCTTTGGGTAGCCAAATTCTTCTAAGAGCAATAGGAGGCACTATTAATAATTATGCTGGGGCAGCAGGTAGAAACTAAGCATATGTAGGCATATAGACTGTGGCCCAGTTAGCTCTAGCCCACAAGTGGAATGGAGACTTCCCCTCCTCACGCAAGCATCTGATTTGGAAGCTAGGAGGTTGGGCTTCTTGTCTGGTCAAAACAGAGGTCTTCAAACTTTAGTCACCGGCATTGTTTTCTAACCCTCAGATCTGTTTTTCCATTTTACATCTTGGAGGCCCTTTAGCTCCTACCCCAGAATACGGCCCCATATCTTTACATTCTTTTCCTGAGAATGAACTGGGGACTTCCTAAACCCATTTTCTCCACTTCTCCATTTTTGTGGGATCAGATGGGTATTTGGCTCCTTGGAGCTGAGATGAAATTAGCGGAACTGGGCTTCCAGAGGCAGAGTCTAACTGATCACCCATTCAATTCCTCAGAATGCTCTGTTCAAATATAACCTGGAAATAATTGTTCATTGTTTCTTTACAAAGTTACATGTTCACAGTTTTAAAAAAATAAAGGAAAACAATAAGCACTTGTGCTGTTTCAAAGAAAATATTATAGATATTGAGATCCAAAAAAAAAAAAAAACCAAACCCAGTGCCGTTGAGTCGATTCCAACTCATAGCGACCCTATATCAGGCCTCAAAATTTGGAAGTAACATCCAAAAAATTGTAAGACTGGAAAGGTTGGTGGCTGAAAACTATTCAGTGGTGCTGCAGAAAAAAGCCCTGGTGACTGACTTCTGTAAGATTAAACCAAACCAAACCCATTGCTACTGAGTTGGTTTCTACTGATAGTGACCCTGTAGGACAGAGTAGAACTGCCCCATAGGGTTTCCAAGGCTATAAATCTTTATGGAAGCAGACTCTCACATCTTTCTCCCATGGAGCAACTCATAGGTTCAAACTGCCAGCCTTCTGGTTAGCAGCTGAGCACTTAACCACTGTGCCACCAGGGCTCCTTCCATAAAATTGCAGCCATTGAAAACCATATGGAGCACAGTTCTATTCTGACACACATGGGGTCGCCATGTGTCAGGGTCAACTCAACAGCAATGGTTTGGTTTTGGCGGGGGGGGGTTATTTTTACCATAATGGTAACAATGGCATGATATCTCAATAGATTCTAATTTGTTTTGTAGCACAAGTCCATAGTTCCTTATCCAAAATCCTAAAAACTCTGAAACCTGGGGGAAAAATTTGAACATTGTCACAGGCAACAAAATCTGATTTGAATTCATATGAGGCTCTTTATAGTCTTTATACCACTTAGTGTGAATACTCATGTATTACTGCAGAAATATTAATATGTTTGGTTACTTCCCCAAACTCCAAAGGGGATATTATAAAATATATGGTAAATGTACCATGATACCTGTCCAAAACACTTCTGGACCCTAAAATTTTTGATAAGGAATTATGGATCTATAGTACTATTTTGGAGCCCTGGTGGTGCAGTGGTTAAGAGCTCGGCTGCTAATCCGAAGACTGGCAGTTTGAATCCACCAGCTGTTCCTTGGAAACCCTATGGGGCAGTTGTACTCTGTCTTATAGGGTCGCTATGAATGGGACTCAAATCGAAGTCAGTGAGTATATGGGTATAGTATTGTTTTGCCATTATACTTTTTTTGTTTTCTTTTTCAATGAATAATCCCCACAAATTAGGCAAGCACAAACCTCACACAGGTTTACCCTCTGCTTGGTGACTGCCCCCAGTATGGTCTATAGTTTGGAAAATATTTAGTATTATTTTCTAATACAATATCTAATACTTAAGCCTTTGCAAGGAAAGGAAAAAAAAACATTCATTTAACAAATGATAGTGTATGATATATTGAGCCTAATTCTCCCATTCTCCACTAGTCTAGTTAAGAACTGTTCTTAAAGGAAGTCTTCCACAAGCAATGAGAAACAGCCTAAGAACTGCTTCCAATCAAAAGAAGAAAAATAACAAAATCAGTTCACCCGTGATTTCCTTAATATACTTAAAAAAAAAAAAATTTTTTTTTTTTTTTTTTATACTTAGATAAAATCCCACTGATGCCTCTAAAAATAAAAATGAGGAAAGGGCAAATTTATTGATCCCCTACAAACCAATGATCTTGTATCTTATTGATAACGTTAAATACCATCTGAAGCTTTAGTGATTTTCAACCAAAAGTCTGCCTCTGAATGAAGGTTTAAATCATCATATTAATTTATTAGGGAGGAAATTATCATGCGAGGCACTTGGAACTTAATTAAAAACCCTGCACTCAGTTCATCTGTCAGAGAAAATAAATATCATACCTGGGAAAAGATGCCTGATGACTGCCATGGTTTTTAGATCCAAAATTAGACGCTGAGAGCTGTGGCTTTGTATGACTCTCCATGGGGTGTGATATACAGAGATATACAGCATGAAGATTTCTGATAAAAATATTTATTACTGACACTTTGGAAACATTCTATGCCTGGCATCAGACTGAGAGACAGACGGCTATAACACTGTAGATGGCAAGAAGCAGCAGCAGAGATATGGTGGCAGCAGAACCAGGAGACCAGCAGGAGACAGCAATTTTTCAGAGGAGAAATCGATTAGAATTTGGGTCTCAGATTTTAAAGCCCAGGCAAATGAAGAGGCAGAACATTCTAGAAAGAGGGAGAATATGCAGAACCCTGGAAACATGGAAGAACTTGGCATGTCCCCAAGAACCACAAATATTTGGAACCCAAATACGCATTTCAGGGAAACAGCAGCAGAAGATAAGGCCACTAAAGTAGGCCTGGATTATGAAAAATAAATTATGCCATGCTAAGTTCTGTAGACTCAACTTAGGAGGAGATGAGAAAACAGTGAAGAATTTCGAGGCAAATGAGATCATCAGAGGTTTAGAAATTGAAGGCAGGACAATCGGTGAAGAGACAGCAAGTCCTAATGTTATTGAGAGCAAGGGTTTTAAAGTCAGACAAATTACCACTTAGTATGATCTTAGGAAAGAGAACCTCTTTGAGCCAGAGTCTCCTCATCTATAAAATGAATGTAATAATATAATGAGGCTAAAATGAAAGAGTACAGATAAGTCTTTGGTACTACAGATTTAGCAGGCATTCAGTAAGTGATGGTAATAGTTTTGACAGTTGCTTATTGGTATTATCATTGTTGTGATACAAATGCATTGATACCTACCAAGTTTGGATCTTTTTGAAGAGAGAACAAGTTAATACATTCACTGATGTTCTTTCACCTAGGATTTTCTGGAAATAAAACCAATGTTCCTTTATTTCTTCAGGCATAGTAGATTGATGGGTATCAAAACAGTGAAGTCCCAGAAGAACATAGAGAAGCAGATTTCAGGAATGGCATGAGGTTAAGGGTGCACTTTATCAAACATTTCTTGTGTTCCTACTGTTTGTTTGGCACTGTATTAAGTGGTACCTGGTTTGGTAGTAGAATTCTCGCCTTCCACGTGGGAGACCTGGGACAATTTCCAGCCAATGTACATCTTGTGCAGCCACCAACCATCTGTCAGTGGTGGATTGTGTTGCTATGATATTGAACAGGTTTCAGCATAGCTGAAAACAAAAAACATTGACTGACACAGGAAGTATCAAAAGAAGATAAAAGGAATACACAGTGTCACTGTACCAGAAAGAATTGGTTGGCATTCAGCCATTTTGGGAGGTAGCATATGATCAAGAGCGGATGGTAATGAAGGAAGAATTCCAAGCTGCACTGAGGGCATTGGTGAAAAAGAAGTCTCCAGGAATTGACAGAATACCAGTTGAGATATTTCAACAAATGGATGCAATGCTAGAAGTGCTAACTCATCTATGCCAAGAAATTTGGAAGACAGCTACCTGGCAACTGACTGGAAAAGATCCACATGTGTGTCTATTCCAAAGAAAGGTGATCCAATGGAATGCAGAAATTATTGAACTGTATCATTAATATCACACACAAATAAAATTATGCTGAAGGTAATTCAAAAATGGTTGCAGCAGGACATCTACAGGAATCTGCCAGAAGTTCAAGCTGGATTCAGAGCAAGTGTTTTAAACTCAGACAAATTACCACTTAGTATGATTTTAGGAAAGAGAACCTCTTTCTAGAAGAGGATGTGGAATGAGGGATATCATTGCTGATGTCAGATGGATCTTGGCCGAAGGCAGAGAATGCCAGAAAGATGTTTACCTGTGTTTTATTGACTATGCAAAGGCATTTGACTGTGTGGATCTTAACAAATTATGGGTAACATTGGGAAGAATGGGAATTCCAGAACATGTAATATGCTCATGTGGAACCTGTACATAGACCAGAAGGCAGTCGTTCAAACAGAAAAAGGGGATATTGCGTGGTTTAAAATCAAGAAAGGTGCGTGTCAGGGTTGTATCCTTTCATCATACCTATTTGATCTGTATGCTGAGCAAATAATCTGAGAAGCTGGACTATATGAAGAAGAATGCAGCATCAAGATTGGAGGAAGTCTCATTAACAAGCTGTGATATACAAATGACACAACCTTGCTTGCTGAAAGTCAAGAGGACTTGAGACACTGATGAAGATTAGAGATTACAGCCTTCAGTATAGATTACTCCTCAACATAAAGAAAACAATCCTCACAACTGAACCAATAAGGAACATCATGATAAACAGAGAAAATACTGAAATTGTCAAGGATTTCATTTTACTTGGATCTACAATCAACACCCATAGAACTACCATAGTAGTCAAGAAATCAAAAGATGTATTGCACTGGACAAATGTCCTTCAAAAGACCTCTGTAAAGTGTTAAAAAAAAAAAAAAAAGATGTCACACTGAGGACTAAGGTGCACCTGACCAAAGCCATGGTGTTTCAGTCGCCTCATATGTATGTGAAAGCTGGACAATGAATAAGAAAGACCGAAGAGGAATTGATGCATTTGAACTGTGGTGTTGGTGAAGAATATTGAATATACCATGGACTGCCAAAATAACGAACAAATCTGTCTTGGAAGTATAGCCAGAATGTTCCTTAGAAGAGAGCATGGCAAGACTTCATCTCATTTATTTTGGACATGTTATTAGGAGTGACCAGTCCCTGAAGTTGGACATCATGCTTGGTACAGTAGAGGGTCTGCAAAAAAGAGGAAGACCCTCAATGAGATGGATTGATACAGTGGCTGCAACAATGGGCTCAAACATAGCAACCATTTTGAGGATGGCACAGGACCAGGCAGTGTTTCGTTCTGTTGTTCATAGGGTCACTATGAGTCAGAACCAACTTGAAAGCACCTAACAAAAACAACAACATGATGCCGAACAGCTTTCAGCAGAGCTTCCAGACTAAGATGGACTAGGGAGAAAAGCATGGCAATCTACTTCTGAAAATCAGCCAGTGAAAGCCTTATGGGTCACAATGGTCCAATCTGTAAGTGATCATGGGGATTACACAGGACTGGGCAGTGTTTCGTTCTGCTGTGCAAGGGTTGCCAGAAGTTGGAGGCCAACTCAACGGCAGATAGAAATAGCAACACACAAAAATAGTTAAGACACAATCTCCTTTCACAGTGAGTGAACAGTCTACAATACAGTTCTTTCCATTGATTTCCTTTATTCCAGATTCCCAGCCTCTTCTTTTACTTACAACCTCACACTCACCACTTAGTGTGATATTTACACTGCTCCTGTGGAAATGATCTTGGCTTTCCTACTTCATGATCACCCTTGGACTACCTTCTGGCTATTCCTGTTGGATGAGTCAGATTACACCTTGTCTGATCCAAACGCGCTCTTAGTAACCAAACCTGGTTCCAGGATACCGTGCTACTAAAATGAAGTTAAACTAATTCTTTCAACACCCGGTACTAGAATTCTTCTCAGAGAAAAACGCCTTGATAAGTGTGATGGTTAATATCATGTGTCAGCTTGGCTAGGCCATCATGCCCAGTATTGTGTAACTGTCATCCATTTTGTGATCTGATGTAATTGCCTTCCATTTTGTGCTTTGTGGAATTATGTGTTGTAAATCCTAAAACTCTATATATCAGTAAGGCAGGATTAGTGTGGAGGGGTAAGATACTAAAGTCACACATTACTCAAGTCACACCCTTATTGAAGTCTCACCCTTACTCAATTTACCACCTTGCTCAATAAGGGTAGTTTCCTTGAAGGTGTGGCCTGCATCCAGTATATGTGAATGCTGTGGCAAAGGTCTCTCTCACTCTGGAACCTGCATCTGGCTCTTCATCACCTGAACTTTGGCTACTGGGACTTGAGCCAGCAGCCTGCCATCTAACATGTGGATTCGAGAATTCGCTAGTGTCTTGTCATCTTGTACTGCTATAACAGAAATATCACAAGTGGTTGGATTTACCAAACAGAAAAAATTTTTTTTCTCACAGTTTATTGTTGTTAGGTGCTGTTGAGTTGCTTCCGACTCATAGTGACCCTATGTACAACAGAACAAAACACTGCCCATTCCTGTACTATCTTCACAAACGTTATGTTTGACTCCATTGTTGCAGCCACTGTGTCAGTCCTTCTTGTTGAAGGTCTTCCTCTTTTTCTCTGACCCTCTACTTTACAAAGCATGATGTCCTCCAGAGACTGATCCTTCCTGATAACATGTCCAGAGTAAGTAAGACATAGTCTCTCCATTCTTGCTTCTAAGGAACATTTTGGCTGTACTTCTTCCAAGACAGATTTGTTAATTCTTTTGGCAGTCCATGGTATATTTAATATTCTTCGCCAACACAGTAACTCAAAGTCATCAATTCTTCTTTGGTCTTCCAAAAAAGGTCTCTTTCAAGTGTTAAAAAGCAAAGATGTCACTTAAGAACTAAGGTGTGCCTGACCCAAACCATGGGTTTTTCAAGGCCTCATATGCATGTGAAAGCTGGACAATGAATAAGGAAGATTGCCAGAAAGATTACAACCTAGGAAACCCTATGGAGAAGTTCTACTCTGTCACACGGGGGTTGCTGTGAGTTGGAATAACTGGATGGTACCCAACAACAACAAAGATTGCTCTGTTAAAGAGCCAGACTCTAAAACAATGCTGCCACAGGCCAGGGCCTCCTCTCACAACAGAGTTCCCTGAGTTCCTCTGCTCTCTTGACATGGAGTCTAAGGAAGAACATTTAGCTAACTGACATGCCTACAACAGATCCCCAGCAGGACCATATTATAAAGCACTTACTGCAAAATCACTTGAAAAAAAAAAATAAATAAAATATATATATATATATATATAATGTTTTTCCATAAAACCAAAATATTATGATTAGCTTTGCCTTATGTTATAAATAGGTATTATTAACTAAATGCTGACTTCCCCTAAAAAACCCAGTAGTCTCCTAATAAATGATGTTTGTTTGATCTCTGCTTAAGCTTAGTGGAATGCTTTTTTCCAATGAAAGAACAAACTTGTAAAGTTTTGAATTTGTCACAATAGATTGGGAGGTGTACAGGTGTATGAAGGTATCAAAAGTTGACATAGAAAGGTGTTTGGTGTGAGGGAGGGGGTACTGATGAAGTCCTTGGGGTGTTGTTGAAGAGATGGAAGAGCTGAAAGGATTCACAGAGAAAACTTCCCAGATCCAGGAAGGATTTTAAGGGAAAAGCAGTTGTGGTGTGTCCTCCAACTCCAGGTCTGGCAGGCTTTTCATGGGTCTTGCATGCATCTCGTGTGTTTTGCGTCAGAACTCATTTGTAGCTTTAATGTGTTTGTCATCAACCCACTGTGTTTAAGTCTGGGAAGGTGTGTGTGTGTCCAGGGTCTCTTGACACAGGAGGGTTTCACTGCTGTGCTGGCCCATACCTGTGGGAGATACTGCGCCACTCTTCTGATTACACTACACAAGTTTTCTTCTTACGGTATTTAGAACACACAAAAATAGTCTTTCAAGAATTATAATAGATGATGTCAAAAATTGCTTGGACTTATCAGTTTCATCCAACAGACTAAGCCACTTAAAACATTCAACTTTAAATGCATATTTTTATGTTTGGAGTTAAGTGCAACCGAGAAACCAAAATTTGTTCAAACATTTATTTAATAGAGTCTTTTGGAACACGTTTATTTCCCTTACAAAGAAAACAGAAGAAACCTGCATATTACAGCAATACCTGCCCCTCTCTCTCCATAAGAACATGTTTCTACGTGCATGAGAACAGGAAATCTAGCTTTCTCGTCCGTGAAGAACTGGTCTCCAAATGCCCAGTGCACCTCAGAGTACAATTTAAAAACAGGTACTTTAGCAAAAATTTGATATGACACAAATGGATTATTAAAATTCAGAAAAGAATTTGACTCAAATACCTTTAAACTAGGTGGTTTTACAACTAAAACTAAAAGGCATTATTGGGTCATCCTAGTATCAAAGTGTGTATCACAGTGCTCTTTACGGATGGTAAAACCTAACTATTATTTCTTGTAACATAAGACTAGTCCATGAAATAATAAAATTTGATTTCAACTTACAACCAGGTATTGAAGCATAATTGAAGCAGGATTTTTTTTTTTTTTTCACTCTTATGTAACTCCACTTTTAGTTTTAAATAAATCCAAAAAAAAAATAAACCCAACTGCTGCCGACTCAATCCCAGCTCACAGCGACCCTATAGGATGGAGTAGAACTGCCCCATAGAGTTTCCAAGGAGCACCTGGTAGATTCAAACTGTCAACCTTTTGGTTAGGAGCCATAGCTCTTAACCACTACACCACCAGGGTTTCCATAAATGCAAACTTTCTCATTAAAAAGACTTTAGATACAAGGATGCAAAGTTTATAAACTCAAGATCATAATTTTTCATTTCTCTCAAATAAAACATCTAATGCAGAATCTGTGATCTTGCATGCTACTTAGTTGATTTTCATACATTTTTAAAGTTTCCTAAGAATTTTTATTTTCTAGAATATTATACATTCATAAAACATCTTTATAGTGGAAGGTTGTCACTAATCTTTTACTACAAAAATAGTTGCTTAAACCTTTACACCAATTTGCTTTTATTTTCTATAAATATTTTAACAAAGTTGTTCAGTATCACAATGCCAAATAGAATCATTTAAATTAATTCATGTAGTCAAAATACTAGAACATCAAGCAAAAGCCTACCATTTATAAACAAAAAGTTCATCATTTAATAAGTGATATGTTCTGTCATTAACTATCTGTACCCTTGATAGGTGGATACAATCAGAGAAAAGCAGTGCATAGCTCCTGTAAAGATCTGACTTCAAATAGCACTGCAGTTTGTAGTATCTTTTCCATTTCCTGTCTGTTTTTATGAGGAAATATGTAGAATCAACTTTTAGACATTAAATCTGGATGTTGAATTAGATGTCATGCAGCTAGCATAAAATGCATCTTGTTGGCTAAGGGGATAACAAATATTAATTTGAAACTTTGATACTCTAAATGCACTTCATTTAGTGAGCGACTATCCCAATGAAAGGTAATGTCAATGAAAGTAAAAATGAAGTTTTAAACATGACACAGCAACTATACAAGCTAAAACTGCTATATGTAGATCCAATAATATTACAGTTTTATATTATCTTCATTTCGATGATGAGTTTAAAATGTTTTCAGAACTATAGAAATAGCAGGAGTCAAAAATATTTATTCTAAGCTTTATTTCTTTCTCAAGGAAGGAATTTACAAAATAGTTTTATAATTGGTTTCCTTTTAAAAAGCCATTATTCTTGCAAAAGAGCAAAAACAAGATAAAATCACTTTCTTTCCTACCCCCTCTAACAAACCAATACGTATTTAAGCATGGAAGGGAACCCTGGTGGTGTAGCGGTTAAGCGCTACGGCTGCTAACCAAATCCACCAGGCACTCCTTGGAAACTCTACTGGGCAGTTCTACTCCGTCCTATGTGGTTGCTATGAATCGGAATCGACTCGAAGTATGGGTTTAGTTTTGGTTTTATGATGTGGAAGGCACTAAATTTAGTAATAAATTATTGATGTGATATTAGTAGCTTGAAGAACAAATGACTATATTTCACATTACTTTAAGTCTTTAAAAAAGAAGTGTACCTGCATAAGCCAGTCAGTCACATTTTATCATTTAATTAGACTGAGATTTCAATTCTTTCCTTTAAATGTTCTGGGCTCTATCTGCATTGGAAAATCAAATCAAATCAAAAGTCTTGATTATATTCAGCCAGCCTCCCTTCCTCATCATAACATGAACATGAAAGTGAGTTAAACATTCTCCTTCCAACTGAGAAACTGAATGGATTAGATTTTTTGGTTTGGGTTCAGTTAAGTTCAAGTATTCACCACAGTTGAATTAATTCTTCTCTTCTTATGTAAGAATGATTATTAAAGTCAAGTCTTGAGAAAAATAAATAAAGGCAATAATAGCTAAATATATGATTCCGTATTTGGATTGCAAGAACCAAAGCAAAAGCAAATACACACACACACACACACAAAACAAAGCAAAACAGAGTCACTAGGCATTTACTTCACATAAGACAATAATATTGATAATCAGAACGTTTGTGATTAAATTACCTTAATTTTTTTTTCTCTCCTCTACAAAAGATGGAAATTCACAGCATTAAAAACGCTGATTAAGCAAACATGGGTGTAAACTGAGTAAAACACAAAAACTGATAGTTTTGTAGGTTTGGTCTCATCAAGAAGAGGCCTGCCTTAGGAGCATGAGAAATCCTTATTGCATGAGACTTCCGTACCAATGATGTTGGGTTCTGAAATCAGGGGAGATTTTATAAATAGAAATGCAGCCAATTCTCATTATTCACAGCAGTTACATTCTGTGAAGTCACTGCAACAGTGAATTAGCAAACACTGAATCACTGCTCCTAGAGGAATACAGCGTTAGTTTCCCACAAGCCTCTGGTCACGACAGTGTCTCAACTTATCAACACAGAACCTTGCTTCATGTGTGCTTCTGCTTAGAGACACTTTAATATATACTGTTGGTTGATTAACATATAGCTCATAGCCAATAGCACTATAACTCATGCCCGGTCAAAGCTTCTCTAACATTAATTTTTTCCTTAAGGCACATCACAGCCTTCTTGAGCTTAGAGACACTGGAAAGCATTTCAGCTATATTCTTCGGGGCCATTTTAAACAGAAAAATCACAAGAAAAAAATAGGAAAATGCAAAAAAAGGCAAAAAGCTATAAAAAAGCACACTTGTTTATTGTATGAGAGCTGACACAAGAACACAAAACCCTCAGCTGGGACTATGCATGTTAGACAATTCAATTTTTTTGCCACTCTGTGCAGTCTGTGAATAACTATGAAAACATGGCAATTACTGATTTTGGAGTTAAACAAAAAATTAGGCACAGTGGGGTCAACTCCGACTGATGGCAGCCAAGCCCGGACATGTCAGAGTAGGACTGTGCTCCACAGGGTTTTCACTGGCTGGTTTTTTGGAAGTAGACGGCCAGGACTTTCTCCTGAGACACCTCTGGGTAAACCTGAACTGCCAATCTTTTAATTAGCAGCCAGCTGCATAAAATGTTTGCACTACCCAGGTACTCTGATTTTGGGGCTACAAATAACATTTTAGCAAGTAGGTGAATTCATGAATATAGAATCTGTGAAAAATGAGGACTAACTGCAATATAATTTCCATAGAAAAAGTACAGCGGAGGTAGATAGGGACAGCAGTGTTAAAGCTTTTTTTCTTAATGATTCCTCCTATTGGCCTAAATAGTGATATATCAGCATGCATTTTGAGAGGTCATTCACCTCTTAAGGAGATTTATAGGCTCTGTCTTAAGCCTTACTACAAAATAAAAGGGCAGTAATTTGACAAAATGCTAAAAATAGAAATAAGAACGTGATATCTAAAAAAAAATCTTAAAATGCAGGAAGTGTTTTCCATGAATAAGCAAAGTAAATATTCCCCAAATGAGTAAAATATCATTAATAGATGACTGCATATCTGAAATGAAACATACATCACTTTTAATAGCCTAAGAAAAATAACATTTCAACAATTTAGAAATCAAACCTTATAGTGGTATTGACAGTCATGATAAGAAACGAGTGCAGTACAACAAAATGTTGAGAGCTATTTTAGATTTAAAAGCAGTTCCCATTCTTTCAACAGAATTAATGATATAAAACCAAGTGCATTGGATTATCATAGTCATCTTTTCACAGAGAAAAACACCAATGCAGGTTAACAGGTTTCTGAAAAGACTCACCACTGTATTTATAAATTTTAATTTAACCTTAGATGCAGAAGAAAAGCAGAAATCTTGTAACAAAAACTAAATTCTAGTTTTTCTTTTCTAAAGTTTAAAAAAAAATGACTCTGAAACCCTGAATAACATTTATAATTAATAAACACATAAACATGCCAAGAATTCATCCTATCAGCAGATATAAAAGTTGTTGTAATTAAGTTTATCAATATCCCATTTTTTAATCAAATTCTCAATTATGAGGAGGACTTCTGGTTGCTTTCTCTTATCTGATGAGACTAGATTTCCTGAATTAGCTTCACCCACCCCCTTGAAATTTTGACCATCCATATGGCATTCATTACATCTATAGTAACACAGCTACCGATCAAGGAACACTGGATTAACAATCCAAGCCCGATGTAGACATCTGTTCCATACATACAATATAGGTAGTAGTAAAAAGCAGGTATCATAGCAGTCCGCGTGAGGAAAAACGTGACTGTCATGAGTACTCCATTGATGATGTAAGCTTCAGACGACTTCTGGTACCTCAGAGTTCTAAGGAACCATCTGTAAAAAAATTTATTTTTCATCTCTTAGGATTAACCATTGCAATTTTAGTTTTTAAAATTCAGTGACCATCCCCCTATAATCAGAAACATGGCAAGGATGTCCTGTCTCATTAATGCTATTCAATATTGTAGTGTAAGTCCTAGTGAGTGCAATAAGACAAGAAAAAGAAATAAAAGGTATATAGATTAAGAAGAAGAAATAAAACACTCTATATTTGCAGATGACATAAGTGTCTATGTAGAAGACCAGGAAGAATCTACAAAAATAGTAATAATAATATCCTGAAACCAGTAGCAAGTACAGCAAGGTTGCATGATACAAGGTCAGTATAGAAAAGTGAATTGCTTTCTTATAAACAAGCAGTGAACAATTGGAAGATGAAATTTTTAAAAAATCATTTACAATAGCACCAAAAATAAAATACTCAGGTAATAAATCATGTACAGGATCTATATGCAGAAAACTACAAACACTGCTTAAAAATCAAAGAAAGTCTAAATATATGGGCAAATACTTGTATTCATGGATTGGAAAAGTCAATATTGTTAAAATGTCAATTCTCCTCAACTAGATCTATAGATTCAATGCAATCCCAAACAAATCACAGCAATATTTTTAAAACATCAAATCCAAATCCTTTGCAACCCTAGGACATAGTATAACTGCCCCATAGGGCTTCCAAGGAGCTGCTGGTGAATTTGAATGGCCAACCTTTTGGTTCACAGCTGTAGCTCTTAACCACTGTACCACCAGGACTCCTTTTTTTAACATATATATTTTAAAAACTGATCCTAAAATTTATATGGAAAGACAGAGGACCCAGAATAGCCAAAAGAATACTGGAAAAGAACAAAGTACTACCCACTTGCAAGATGTATTATAAAGTTATTTAAATCTAGACAGTGTGGTATTGGAAAAAAGAGCAGGCAAATAAAACAGTGGAACTGAACAGAAAGTCTAGAATAGAGCCATACGAATATACTCAACTGATTTTTGACAAAGGTATAAAGTCAGTTCAATTGAGAGAGACCAACGAATAGTCTTTTCGAAAGCAGTGCGAGAGAAATTGGATGTCCGTATGCAACAAAACAAAACAACAACAACAAGAATGAATCAAGGCAGCGAGCTCACACCTTACACAAAAAATTAACTCAAAATGGATCACAGACCTAAATGTAAAATGAAAAACTATAAAACCTCTAGGAGAAAATGTATGATCTTGGGTTTGGTGATGGTATTGTAGAATCAACCCAAAATCAACATCCACGGAACAAAATTTTGATAAATTAAAACTTGCCCTGTGAAAGACACTGTTAAGAGAATGAAAAGACAACCACAGATTGGGATAAATTATTTACAAAACACACACACAATAAAGTACTTAAATTTAAAATATATAAAGAACTCTTAAAACTGAAAATAAGAACACAAATAATGCAATTAAAACCTGGACAAAAAATCTGAACAGACACTTCATCGGGGATGATATATAGGTGGGAAGTAAGCATATGAAAAGATGCTCAGGACTCCTTGAGACTATCACCTTGAGACGCTCTTTAAATCTTGAACTGAAACTATCCCAAGGTCACCTTTTAGTGAAATAACAGATTGGAACACAAAATAAAGGATATTACCCTTGAGTATGGGGTTCCATTAAAAAAAAAAATCTATATGAGACCAAAAGGTCAACAATTACTCTAAAGTAAAGATGAGAATACAAGGGGGGCAGGGAACCTAGAGGACTGGAAATAGAACAACCAGAACGCAATTGATGAGAATGTTGACACATTGTGAAAAATATAACTAACGTCACTGAAGAACTCGTGTAGAAATTGTCAGAGGGGAACCTAATTTGCTATGTAAACTTTCACTGAAAACAATAGAATAGTGGAAAAAAAAAAAAAAAGCTCAATATCATTTATCATTATAAGGAAATGCAAATAAAAACTACAATGAGATACCACTACACACTTTTAACCCCAAAAACTGACACTATCACTGCTAACTAGGAAGGAGCATCAGGAATGCTCATTCATTGCTGGTGGGAATGCAACATGATACGCTCACTTTAGAAGACAGTTTGGCAGTTATAAAGTTAAACATATTCA
This sequence comes from Elephas maximus indicus, assembly GCF_024166365.1. NCBI lineage: Eukaryota > Metazoa > Chordata > Mammalia > Proboscidea > Elephantidae > Elephas > Elephas maximus. The sequence continues at coordinate 146,068,067 of NC_064821.1, forward strand.
TACCATAACAATCCAGCAATCATGTGCCTAGTTATTTTTCCAACTAAATTGAAAACACATCCACATAAAAACCTTCATGCAAAAGTCTATAAAAGCTTAATTCACAATTGCCAAAAACTGGAAGCAACCAAATTGTAGTACATCCATACAATGGAATATTACTCAGCAATAAAAAAAATGAATTATCAAGCCATGAAAAGACACAGATGAATCTGAAATGCATACTATTAAATGCAAAAAGCCAGTCTGAAAATGCTAGCTACTGTATTGATTCCATTTATAATGACACTCTGGAAAAAAAACAAAACTATAAAGACAGAAAACAAATCAGTGGTTCCCAGGGGTTCAAGTGATGGGGAGAAGGAATGAACAGGTGAAGCACAGGAGATATTTTAGGGCAGAAAATACCATAGTGCTAGATACATGACACCATGCATTTGTAAAACCCATAGGACTTTACAGCACAAAGAGTAACCCGTAAGCAAATTTTTAAAAAATCAATTAGGAGGTTGGGGGATGCCAGGATAGAATGCAGACTGTGACAGAGAATCTAACTTGTATTACAAATGTATGACATAACCTCACTGAAGAGGGTGGGGTAGAAAAAGTACTGTCCTAAGTACTTTTGAAAATGAGTAGAGAGTATAATACTAAAGACAAAAGAAACTATACATAAGACACTGTTGGTAAAATTTCTTATGGTGATAAAAAAAAAAAAAAAAGTAACAATTCTGAAACCACTATACATGTAATGCCAGGATTGAAAAAATAAGTAAATGAATGTTAGCTGTTGGAAGCTAGGTTGCTCATTGTTGGAGTGGAAAGTTACAAACAAGTAAGGGAGGGAGGCAAGAATGATCCATGTGATACTGATTAGGGCTGGAGACATCAGTATGAACTCATGTTTAGCTTAATATAGGTACAAAGGGATATATATAGAAATAATAATAGATATGCATGTTGCTGTGGATTCAATTGTGCCCCCAAAACTGTGTGTCAACTTGGTCAGGCCATGATTCCCAGTATTGTGTGATTGTCCACCATTTTGTCATCTGATGTGATTTCCTATGTGTTGTAAATCCCACCTCTGTGATGTTAATGAGACAGGATTAGAGGCAGTTATGTTACTGAGTCAAGACTCAATCTACAAGATTAGGTTGTATCTTGAGTTTGAGTTATAAATGAGAAAGTGAGCAGAGAGACTGGGGAACTTCCTACCACCGAGAAAACAGGGCAGGGCGCACAGCGCATCCTTTGGATCCAGGGTCCCTGCACTGAGAAGCTCCTAGAGCAAGGGAAGATTTATATAAAAACCTTTCCCCAGAGGTGACATAGAGAGGATGCCTGTCCCTGGAGCTGGCACCCTGGATTCAGACTTCTAGTTTCCTAAATGGTGAGAGAAGTTTCTGTTTGTTAAAGCGATCTACTTGTGGTATTTCTGTTATAGCAGCACTAGATAACTAAAACACATGTATACACATGTATAAATTCTTGATAGAACTTTGCAAGACCGATGACTTCTTCATTGCAAATACCTTGGTTCAACAACATAAACAGCAACTATACACATAGACCTCACCAGAGGAAATACATAGGAACTAAATCAACTACATCTGTGGAAAACAATGATGCAAAAGTTCAATATCATCAGCCAGAGCAAGGCCAGAGGCCTTCTGTGGAACAGACCATCACTTGCTCCTATGCAAGTTCAAGCTGAAGAAAATTAGAGTGAGTCCATGAGAACCAAAATACCTCCTTAAGTATATTCCACCTGAATTTAGAGACCATCTCAGGAACAGATTTGACACACAGGAACAGAATGACCGAAGATCAGATGAATTGTGAAGTGACATCAAGAACATCATACATGAAGAAAGCAAGAGGTAATTAAAAAACAGGAAAGAAAGAAAAGACCAGAATGGATGTCAGAAGAGACTCTGAAACTTTCTCCTGTATGTAGACTAGCTAAAATGAAAGAGGAAATAATGAAGTCAAGGAGCTGAACAGACAATTTCAAAGAGTGGCTCGAGAAGACAAAGGAAGTATTAAAATGAAATGTGCAAAGACTGGGAGATAAAAAACCAAAAGGGAAGAACATGCTCAGCATTTCTCAAGCTGAAAGAACTGAAGAAAAAATTCAAGCCAGGTTATAATATTGAATAATTTTACGGGGAAAATATTAAACAATGCAGGAAGCATCAAAACAAGATGGAAGGAATTCGGACAGTCACTTGTACCAAAAAGAAATGGTCAGTGTTCAACCATTGCAGGAGGTAGCATATGATCAAGAACCAATGGTACTAAAGGAAGATATCCATGCTGCACTGAAGGCATTGGTGAAAAACAAGTCTCCAGGAATCAACAGAATACCAATTTAGATATTTCAGCAAACAGATGCAGTGCTGGAGGTGCTTGCTTAACTATGTCCAGAAATTTGGAAGGCAGCTACCTGGCCAACTGACTGGAAGAGATCCTTACTTTACCTATTCCAAAGAAACGTGATCCAACAGACTGGAAATTTTCAAATAATATCATAAATATCACACACAAATAAAATATTGCTGAAGATCATTCAAAAGTGGTTGCAGCAGTACACTGACAAGGTAATGCCAGAAATTCAAGCTGGATTCAGAAGAGGACATGGAAAGAGGGATATCATTGCTGATGTCAGATGGATCCTGGCTGAAAGCAGAGAATACCAGAAAGATGTTTACCTGTGTTCTATTGACCATGTAAATGCATATGACTGTGTGGATCATAACAAATTATGGTTAACATCGGGAAGAATGGGAATTCCAGAACACTTCACTGTGCTCATGAGGAGGCTGTACCTAGACCAAGAGGCACTCATTTAAATAGAACGAGGGGATACTGCATGGCTTAAAGTCAAGAAAGGCATGCGTCAGGGTTATATCTTTCACCATGCTTATTCAAACTGTATGGTGAAGAAATAATCTGAGAAGCTGGACTATATAAAGAAGAACGCAGCCATAAGGATTGGAGAAGAATCATTAAAAACCTACGATATACAGATGATACAACTTTGCTAGTCGAATGTGAAGAGGACTTGAAGCACTTATTGATGAAGATCAAAGACCAAAACTTTAGTATGGATTATACCTCAACATAAAGAAAACAAAAGTCCTCACAACTGGACCAGTAAGCAACATTTTCATCAACGGAGAAAAGACTGACGTTGTCAAGGATTTCATTTTACTTGGATCCACAATCAACACCCACGGAAGCAGCAGTGAAGGACCTCTTTAAAGTGGTAAAAAGCAGAGATTTCACTTAAAGGACTAAGGTGTGCCCGTCCCAGTCCATGGTGTTTTCAGTCACCTCATATGCATAGGAAAGCTGGACGATGAATAAGGAAGACGGAAGAAGAATTGGCGCCTTTTAATTATGGTGTAGGTGAAGTATATCGAATATACCATGGCCTAGCAAAAGAACAAACATCTGGGAGACGGGGCCAAGATGGTGGAATAGTCAAATACTTCCTGTGGTCCCTCTTACAATAAAGACCCAAAAAAATAAGTGAATCAATTATATATGAAGTCTAGAAGCCCTGAACATCAAAGACAAAGTTGAAGAGTTAGATAGAGTGGCAGGGGGAGGTAGAGACAGTTCAGAAGCAGCAAGAATTTGCCAGACCTGACCTGGCTGGCACCCTGCAAGCTGGATCAGCCAGTGCATGCAGGCTGAGGCAAGCAGTAGTGCTCGGGACACATTTTCCACATTGGGAGAAACCAAGTGGCGGAAAGTCTGTGCAAGCCTTCAGAGCCAGGGGGGAGTGGTGCTGGATCTGTGAGAGTTAAGTGCAAGTGTCTAACCTCCTGCGCAGGATCAAAAATAACCCTTTCCCATCTGAGAAGCACCTCTCTTGCCCTCACCCGACCCCTACTACTCTACTCCAGTCCCGATCCAGCTTTAGCAATTGCTGCACACCCTGGGCCAGAAGTGGGACTCATCGCGTGTCCCGAGCCATTCTCCTAGCTTTGGAGAGGGAACAACGTAACAAACATGAAAAAATAATCTGCCAGCTCCTCTAAGCTGGGATCTCAGGGCAGACACAGCACCTTTGCCTAGGTACAGGCATAAGGTGTCCACGGACTTCAGTTGCCTTTCACCCCTGCCTAGACCTGTGTGGGCCCATTTTAGCAGCATAGGCCCTCATTAGCATAGTGCAACAGGGTATATATGAAGCCTATTTTCAACTGCAAAAGCTAAGGCAGAGTTGTAGATTCATGATATTAGACACCATCCTGCTCATTAAGCAGGGTCCTCACCTACCCACATCAGGGGCCTGAGGACTGGTGGCTCCATCTACTCCACCTAGCCACCTGCAACAGGGGTCCAAGAATAACTGGTGACTCCAAGTCCTTATGTCCAACAGAATTGGATGCCCACATTCCAGCTGCAAAACCCATCCAACTATGCACTCAAGGGAACAGGGTCATGCCTTCCACCCATGCACTTGGGGCAGCCATCATCCCGCTACCTTGCTCAGCACATAGACTCCTACTACAGCCAGATACCTGTGCCTGCTCCAGTCACCCCTATGTAGCCCTGCCCATTTAGGATGGTAGGTGAGAGCCTGCATAGCACACTCAGTGACCAACCACCTGGACACCTGAGCTGAATCCATACAAGAAAAGTGAATGGACTTCTGGGCTCACATACCTAGTAGCAACTATAAACTTTTGGTGATCAAACGGACATGAGAGCTTCAAAGATGCCAATAATCAAATTAGCTCACACAATCAGCCTATTTGAGCATATCAAAACAAAACAAGAAGCTAAGACACAGTAAGCAAGCATAAAATAAATAATAACATTAATGGCTTGGAGACAACAGTCAATACCAAATCACATAAAGAGGTAGACCATGATGTCTTCAGTAAGCAACCAAAACAAAGAACCAGGGAGCCTCCCGGAGGAAGATAAAATCTTAGAATTACCAGAGGTAGAATTCAAGAGAATAATATACAGAGCTCTTCAAGAGATGAGGAAGGAGATCAGGCAAAATGCAGACCAAGCCAAGGAACACATAGACAAAGCAAAAGAGGAATTTAGGAAGGTTATATAAGAGCAAAATGACAAATGTAACAGGCTGCAAGAATCCATAGACAGCAAATAGAAATCCAAAAGATTAACAATAAAATTTCAGAATTAGACAAATCAATAGAAAGCCATCGGAGCAGAATTGAGGCAATGGAAGTCAGAATTAGTGAGATTGACGATAAAGCTCTTGATACCAATTTATTTCAGGAAAAACCAGATAAAAGAATTTTTAAAAATGAGGAAACCCTAAGAATTATGTGGGATTCTTATCGAGAGGAATAACCTACGAGTGATTGGGGTACCAGAGCAGGCGGTGCTAACAGAAAATACAAAGAGAATTGTTGAAGATTTGCTGGCAGAAAACTTCCCTAAAACAGTGAAAGATGAGAGTTTTCTATCCAAAAACTCATCGAACCCCACACAGGGTAGATCCCAAAAGAAAGTCACCAAGACGTATTATAGTCAAACTTCCCAAAACCAAAGATAAAGAATTTTAAGAGCAGCTAGGGAGAAATGAAATGTCTCCTCAAAAGCAAAGTCAATAAGACTAAGCTCAGACTACTCAGCAGAAACCATGCAGGCAAGAAGGCAATGGGATGACATATATAAAGCCTTGAAGGAAAAAAATTGCCAGCCAAGAATTATATATCCAACAAAACTCTCTCTCAAATATGAAGGTGAAATTAGGGCATTTCCAGAAAAACAGAAGTTAAGGGAATTTGCAAAAACCAAACCAAAATTATAAGAAATACTAAAGGGAGTCCTGCGGTTAGAAAATCAAGAATATCAGATAACAACCCAAGATTAGATAACAGGACAGAACAACCAGATATCAACCCAGATAAGGAAGTCACAAAAATAAGTGAAAGCTAAAAAACTGAAAATAGGGAGACAGAGAAGTAAATATGTAAAAGATGACATTAAAACAAAAAAGAGGAACTAAATTGTGTAGTCATAGAAACTTCATATGGAGAGGAAGTTAAGGCACTATCAAGCAACAAAAGATTGGTTTAAACTTCGAAGGATACAGGTATATTTTCAGGTAACCAGAAAGGAAACTAACAAACATACACATCAAAATAAAAGAGAAGAAAAACATAAAGATTCCACAAATACAAAATCAACGACTATGAAAAAGATGAAAACAAAATACATAAAGAAAAAAGCGACTCAGGACAGAAAATTAAGTGGAACAAACTGTCAACATCACACAAAACAAAATGACAGCACTAAACTCACAGCTGTCAATTGCATTGAATGTAAATGGACTAAACGTACCAATGAAGAGACAGTGGCAGAATGGATAAAAAACACGATCCATCTATATGCTGCCTACTTTAGACTCAAAGACACCAAGTAAAACTGAAAGGATGAAAAAATATATATCAAGCAAACAACAATCTAAAAAGAACAGGAGTGGCAATATTAATCTCTGACAAAATAGACTTTAAGGCAAAATCCACTACAAATGATAAGGAAGGACACTATATAATGATTAAAGGGTCAGCACACCAGGAGGACATAACCATAATAAATATATACACACTAAATGACAGGGCTCCAAAATACACAAAACAAACTGTAAGAGCATTGAAAGAGAAATAGACAACTCCACAGTAATAGTAGGAGACTTCAAAACACCACTTTCGGTGAAGGACAGAACATCTTCAAAGAAACTCTATGAAGACCCAAATGATCTAATGCTAAAATCAACCAACTTCACCTCATGGACATATACAGAACACTCCATCCAACAGCAAACAAGTATAATTTCTTTTCCAATGCACATGGAACATTCTGCAGAATAGACCATATATTAGGCCACAAAGCAAATCTTAACAGAATCCAAACATCAAAATATTACAAAGCATCTTTTCTTACCATAAAGCCATAAAAGTAGAAATCAATAACAGAAAAGGCAAGGAAAAAAATCAAATACATGGAAATGGAACAACACCTTGCTCAAAAACTACTAGGTTACAGAAGAAATCAAGGACGGAATAAAGAAATTCATAGAGTCAAATGAGAATGAAAACACATCTTACCAGAACCTTTGAGATACAGCAATAGCAGTGGTCAGAGGTCAATTTATAGCAACAAATGCACACATTCAAAAAGAAGAAAGGGCCAAAATCAAACCATTAACCCTACAACTCAAATAAATAGAAAGAGAGCTGCAAAAAAAAAAAAAATACTCAGGCACCAGAAGAAAGGAAATAATAAAAATTAGAGTAGAAATAAATGAAATAGAGTATAGAAAAACAAATGAAAAAGTTCACAAGGCAAAATTTGGTTCTTTGAAAAGATCAACAAAATTGATAAACCATTGGCTAAACTGACAAAAGAAAAATAGGAGAGGAAGCAGAAATGAGATCGGCGATAACACAACAGTTGTTGTTGTTAGGTGCCGTCGAGTTGGTTCCGACTCAAAGCGACCCTATGCACAACAGAGCGAAACAGTGCCCGGTCCTGCACCATCCTTACAATCGTTGTTATGCTTGAGCTCATTGTTGTCAACCCACCTCGTTGAGGGTCTTCCTCTTTTCCGCTGACCCTGTACTCTGCCAAGCATCATGTCCTTCTCCAGGGACTAATCCCTCCTGATAACATGTCCAAAGTATGTAAGACGCACTCTCGCCATCCTTACTTCTAAGGAGCGTTCTGGTGGTACTTCTAAGACAGATGTGTTTGTTCTTTTGGCAGTCCATGGTATATTCAATATTCTTCGCCAACATCACAATTCAAAGGTGTCAGCTCTTCTTTGGTCTTCCTTATTCATTGTCCAGCTCTCACATGCATATGATGCGATTGAAAATACCATGGCTTGGGTCAGGCGCACCTTCGTCTTCAGGGTGACATCTTTGCTCTTCAACACTTTGAAGAGGTCCTTTGCAGCAGATTTGTGCAATACAATGCGTCTTTTGATTTCTTGACTGCTGCTTCCATGGGTGTTGATTGTGGATCCAAGTAAAATGAAATCCTTGACAACTTCAATCTTTTCTCCGTTTATCATGATGTTGCTCATTGGTCCAGTTGTGAGGATTTTTGTTTTCTTTGTGTGGTCTTTGATCTTCATTAGTAAGTACTTCAAGTCCTCTTCACTTTGAGCAAGCAAGGTTGTGTCATCTCCATAATGCAGGTTATTAATGAGTCTTCCTCCAATCCTGATGCCCTGTTCTTCTTCACATAGTCCAGCTTCTCATATTATTTGTTCAGCACACAGATTAAATAGGTATGGTGAAAGAATACAACCCTGACGCACACCTTTCCTGACTTTAAACCAATCAGTATCCCCTTGTTCTGTCCGAACAACTGCCTCTTAATCTATGTAAAGGTTCCTCATGAGCACAATTCAGTGTTCTGGAATTCCCATTCTTCACACTGTTATCCATAGATTGTTATGGTCCACACAGTTGAATGCCTTTGCATAATCAATAAAACACAGGTGAACATCCTTCTGGTATTCTCTGCTTTCAGCCAGGATCCGTCTGACATCAGCAATGATATCCCTGGTTCCACATCCTCTTCTGAACCGGCCTGAATGTCTGGCATTTCCCTGTCGATGTACTGCTGCAGCCGTTTTTGAATGATCTTCAGCAGAATTTTGCTTGCATGTGATATTGATATTGTTCATAATCTCCACATTCGATTGGATCACCTTTCTTGGGAATAGGCATAAATATGGATCTTCCATATTTCTTGGCATAGATGAGTGAGCACCTCTGGCGCTGCATCTGTTTGTTGAATCATCTCAATTCATATTCCATCAATTCCTGGAGCCTTGTTCTTCGCCAATGCCTTCAGAGCAGCTTGGACTTCTTCCTTCAGTACCATCGGTTCCTGATCATATGCCACCTCTTGAAATGGTTGAATATTGACTAATTCTTTTTGTTATAATGACTCTGTGTATTCCTTCCATCTTCTTTTGATGCTTCCTGCATCATTTAATATTTTCCCCATGGAATCCTTCACTATTGCAACTCAAGGCTTGAATTTTTTCTTAAGTGCTTTCAGCTTGAGAAACACCGAGCGTGTTCTTCCCTTTTGGTTTTCCATCTCCAGCTCTTTATACATGTCATTATACTTTATTTTGTGTTCTTGAGAGGCCCTTTGAAATGTTCTGTTCAGTTCTTTTACTTCATCAGTTCTTCCTTTTGCTTTAGCTGCTCGACGCTCAAGAGCAAGTTTCAGAGTCTCCTCTGACATCCACCTTGGTCTTTTCTTTCTTTCCTGTCTTTTCAGTGACCTCTTGCTTTCTTCATGGATGATGTCCTTGATGTCATTCCACAGCTCGTCTGGTCTGCGGTCACTAGTGTTCAATGCATCAAATCTGTTCTTGAGATGGTCTCTAAATTCAGGTGGGATATACTCAAGGTCATATTTTGGCTCTCGTGGACTTGCTCTGATTTTCTTCAGTTTCAGCTTGAACTTGCATATGAGCAATTGATGGTCTGTTCCACAGTCGGCCCCTGGCCTTCTTCTGACTGATGATATTGAGCTTTTCCATTGTCTCTTTCCACAGATGTAGTCAGTTTGATTTCTGTGTGTTTCATCTGGCGAGGTCCCTGTGTATAGTCGCCGTTTATGTTGGTGAAAGAAAGCATTAGCCATGAAGAAGTCGTTGGTCTTGCAAAATTCTATCATTCGATCTCAGGCATTGTTTCTATCACCAAGGCCATATTTTCCAACTATTGATCCTTCTTGTTTCCAACTTTTGCATTCCAATCGCCAGTAATTATCAATGCACCTTGATTGCATGTTCAATCAATTTCAGACTGTAGCAGCTGATAAAAATCTTCTATTTCTTTGTCTTTGGCCCTAGTGGTTGGTGCATAAATTTGAATAATAGTCTTATTAACTGGTCTTCCTCATAGGCGTATGGATATTATCCTATCACTGACAGCGTTGTACTTCAGGATAGATCTTGAAATGTTCTTTTTGACGATGAATGCAATACCATTCCTCTTTGAGTTGTCATTCCCAGCATGGTAGACTATATGATTGTCCGATTCAAAATGGCCAGTACCAGTCCATTTCAGCTCACTAATGCCTAGGATATCAATGTTATGCGTTCCATTTCATTTTTGACGATTTCCAATTTTCCTAGATTCATACTTCGTATATTCCAGGTTCTGATTATTAATGGATGTTTGCAGCTGTTTCTTCTCATTTTGAGTTGTGCCACATCAGCAAATGAAGGTTCCGAAAGCTTTACTCTGTCCACGTCATTAAGGTTGACTCTACTTTGAGGAGGCAGCTCTTCCTCAGTCATCTTTCGAGTGCCTTCCAACCTCGGGGGCTCATCTTCCAGCAGCATATCAGACAATGTTCCGCTGCTATCCATAAGGTTTTCACTGGCTAATGCTTTTCAGAAGTAGACTGCCGGGTCCTTCTTCCTAGTCTGTCTTAGTCTGGAAGCTCAGCTGAAACCTGTCCTCCATGGGTGACCCTGCTGGTATCTGAATACCGGTGGCATAGCTTCCAGCATCGCAGCAACACACAAGCCCCCACAGTACGATAAACTGACAGACACGTGGGGGAGCACAGGAGACCCAGCTAAATTTTAAGAATCATAACAGAATACTATGAAAAATTGTACTCCAAAATTTGAAAACCTAGAGAAAATGGACAAATTTCTGGAAACACACTACCTACCTAAACTAACACAAACAAAAGTAAAAAAACTAAATAAAACTCTAACAAAAGAAGAGATTGAAGAAGTAATTTAAAAACTCCCAACAATAAAAAGCCCTGGCCATGACACTTCACGGAGAATTCTATCAAACCTTCAGAGAAGAGTTAACACCAATACTACCTGAAGGTATTTCAGAGCACAGAATAGGGTGGAATACTCCCAAACTCATTTTATGGAGCCAGCCTAACCCTGGTACCAAAACCAGGTAAAGATACCACAAAAAAAGAAAATTACAGACCCATATCTGTCATGAACATAGATGCAAAAATCCTGAACAAAATTCTAGCCAGTAGAATTCAACAACATATTAAAAAAAATGATTCACCATGACTAAGTGGGATTCATACCAGGTATGCAGGAAAGGTTCAACATTAGAAAAGCAGTCAGTGTAATCTATCACATAAATAAAACAAAAGACAAGAACCACATGATCTTATCAATTGATGCAGGAAAGGCATTTGACAAAGTCCAGCACCCATTCATGATAAAAACTCTCAACGAAATAGGAATACAGGGGAAATTCCTTGACATAAAAAAGGGCATTTATATGAAGCCCACAGCCAACATCATCTTAAATGGAGAATCTGAAGGCATTCCCCTTGAGAACGGGAACCAGAAAAGGATGCCCTTTATCACCACTCTCATTCAGCATTGTGCTGCAGGTCCTAGCCAGAGCAAAAAGGCAAGAAAAAGAAATAAAGGACATCCAAATTGGTAAGGAAGAAGTAAAAGTACTCCTATATGCAGATGATATGATCTTATACACAGAAAACCCCAAAGAATCCACAAGAAAACTACTGGAACTAATAGAAGAGTTCAGCAAAGTATCAGGATACAAGAGAAAGATACAAAAATCAGTTGGATTCCTCTACACCGACAAACAGAACATCGAAGAGGAAATCACCAAATCAATACCATTTACAATAGCCTCCAAGAAGATAAAATACTTAGGAATAAATCCAATCAGAGACGTAAAAGACCTATACAAAGAAAACTACAAAACACTAATGCAAGAAACCAAGAGACCTATGTAAGTGGAAAAACAAACCTTGCTCATGGATAGGTAGACTTAACACTGTAAAAATGTCAATTCTACCCAAAGCAATCTATGGATAAAATGCAATCCTCATCCAAATTCCAATGACATTTTTTAATGAGATAGAGAAACAAATCACCAACTTCATACGGAAATGGAAGAGGCCCCAAGTAAATAACGCGTTACTGAAGAAGAAGAAGAAAATGGGAGGCCTCACACTACCTGATTTTAGAACCTGTTATACTCGACGGCACTGGGCTTTTTTATACTGCCAACGTAGCCAAAACATCCTGGTACTGCTACAACAACAGATACATAGACCAATGCGACAGAATTGAGAATCCAGACATAAATTCATCCACCTATGACCAAAAAGGTCAGGAGTTCAAATCTGCCAGGCACTCCTTGGAAACTTTATGGGGCAGTTCTACTTTGTCCTATACGGTCGCTATGAGTCAGAATCGACTCGACGGCAGTGGGTTTTTTATGAGCAGCTGATGTTGACAAAGCCCCAGAGTCTGTTAAAAGGGGAAGAGACAGTCTTTTTAACAAATGGTGCTGCCATAACTAGATATCCATCTGCAAAAAATGAAGCAAGACCCATACTTCACACCACGTACAAAAACTAACTCAAAATGGACCAAAGACCTAAATATAAAATCTAAAACGATAAAGATCATGGAAGGAAAAAAAGGGCAACTCTAGGAGCCCTAATACATGGCGTAAACAGAGTACAAACCATAACTAACTACGCAGACACCAGAAGAGAAACTAGATAACTGGAAGCACCTAAAAATCAAACACTTATGCTCATCCATACTTTACCAAAAGAGTAAAAATATTACCTACAGACTGGGAAAAAGTTTTTGGCTACGACAAATCTGATCAGCCTCTGACCTCTAAAATCTACAAGATACTGCAAAACCTCAACTACAAAAAGACAACCCAATTAAAAAGTGGAAAGGGTATGAACAGACACTTCAGCAAAGAAGACATTCAGGCGGCTAACAGATACATGAGGAAATGCTCATGATCATTAGCCATTAGAGAAATTCAAATCAAAACTACCATGAGATACCATCTCACCCCAACAAGGCTAGCATTAATCCAAAAAACACAAAATAATAAATGGTGGAGAGACAGGAACACTTATATAGTGCTGCTGGGAATGTAAAATGGTACAGCCACCCTGGAAATAGATTTGGTGCTTCCTTAAAAAGCTAGAAGTATAAGTACTATACGATCCATCAATCCCACTCCTTGGAATATATCCTAGAGAAATAAGATATATGCACACTGTTCACAATAACAAAAAGATAGAAACAACCTAGGTGCCCATCAACAGAGAAATGAAAAAACAAATTATGGTACATGCACACAATGGAATTCTACACAATGATAAAGAACAATGATGAATGCATGAAACATCTTATGACATGGGTGAATCTGGAAGGCATTATGTTGAGTGAAATTAGTCACAGAAGGACAAATATTGCATGAGATCACTATTATAAGAACTGAAAGAAAGGTTTAAACATAGAAGAAAATATTCTTTGACGGTTAAGAGGGTAGGGAGAGAGAGAGAGAGTGGAATTCACTAACTCTCAGGTAAAGGGAAGAACAACACACAATACATGGGAATCAGCAGAACTGGACTAAACAGAAATCTAAGAAGTTTCCTGAACACACCCAAACACTTTGAGGGAGAGTAGCTGGGGCTGGGGTCTGGGAACCAAGGTTTTGGGGAATGTCTAGTTTATTAAGAAAATGTTCTGCATCTCACTTTGTTGAGTGGCATCTGGGGTCTTAAAAGCTTGCAAGCAGCCATCTAAGATGCATCAATTGGTCCCAACCCACCTGGAGCAAAGGAGAATGAAGAACATCAAAGACACAAGGAAAATAGCCCAAGAGACAAAAGGGTCACACAAATAAGAAACGCCATCAGCGTAAGACCAGAAGAGCTAGATGGTGCCTGGTTACCACCAATGACCGCCCTGACAGGGAACACAACAGAGAGTCCCTGATGGAGCAGGAGAAACATGGGGTGCAGAACTCAAATTCATGTAAAAAGACCAGACTTAATGGTCTGACTGAGACTTGAAGAACTCTTGAAGACATGGCCCCCAGACGCTCTGTTAACCCAGAAATAAAAGCACTCCCAAAGCCAACTCTTCAGACAGACTGGACTGTAAAATATGAAATAATACTCGTGAAGAGTTTGCTTCCTAGTTCAAGCAGATACACGAGACTAAATGTGAAGCTTCTGTCCAGAGGCAGGATGAGAAGGCAGAAAGGGCCAGGAGCTGGTTGGATGGACATGGGAAACCTGAGGTAGAAAGGGTAAATGTGCTGTCACATTATAGGGATTGCGACTAGTGTCACATAACAATATGTATATAAATTTTGGTATCAGAAATTAACTTGAGCTGTAAACTTTCAACTAAAGCACAATAAAAAAAAAGGAGAAACAAATCTATCTTGGAAGAAGTGTAGCCAGATGGTATTAGTAGCAAGGATGGCAAGACTTCATCTCACATACTTTGAACATGTTACCAGGAGGGACCAGTCCCTGAAGAAGGACATCATGCTTGGTAAAGTAGAAGGTCAGCAAAAGAGGAAGACCTTCAACTAGATGGATTGACACAGGGGCAACAACAATGGGCTCAAACATAACAACAGTTGTAAGGATGGCACAGGACTAGGTGGTGTTTCGTTTTGTTGTACACAGGGTCGCTCACCTAACAACAACATATTTAGCATATTTTGAAGCTCTGTCAGGTGAGAGGGCCTAGAAACAGTGACACTCCGGTACCAATGAGCACACCCAGTGCCCAGATCTTGGCTTTTAATACCATCCTCCAATAAACGGAGTAAGGGCTCCTTAGAAAAATAGCTGATTCTAGGGCTGGGACAGAGAATATACAAGATGAACCTAGAATATCTTGAAGTGCCAGAAAGTAAGGCTAAGACTAAAAAACCCAAACCCATTGTCGTCGAGTTTAATTCCAACTCTTAGCCACCCTATGGGACAGAGTGGAAGTGCCCCATAGGGTTTCCAAGGAGTGGCTGGTGGATTCGAGCTACCAACCTTTTGGTTAGCAGTCTGAGCTCTTAACCACTGTGCCACTGGGGCTCCAGAAAGTAAGAAGTGCTCAAAACAAAATGATGGGGGCATCTCAAAGGGACACAGGAGGCAACAACTGAAAGAGCTCCCAATGGCCAAAGGAGGAACAAGTTAAACAACGAAATCATGTAGTATTGGATCACAACCAGAAGTATAAAATAATTATCCATGAGTCCATGCTGATATAAATAAATGACTGAAAATAAATAAATAGATGAGGACAAAGAGGGAAACCTCTCATGCAAAAGAATTGCAAATAATTTGTTGATACTGCACGCTCAAGACGTTAGAGCATAACTCCCCTCAAATGTGGGTTATGCATTGTGACTTCCTTCCAAAGAGGACAGTATGGAAAGGGGGGAGAGGGGTAACTTTAAATCACAGAAACCTAGTAAAGATACTCCATCCAGATGATCAAGGTTAACATCAACATGTTGATAACATGTCTTGCTGTGACTTGATGAGAAGGGCACTTTGCCTCTGCGATCTTCCTCCCAAGCCCTATAACCCCAATCTAATCATGAGAAAAACATCAGACAAACCCACATTGAGGGATATTCTATAAAATACCTGACCAGTACTCCTCAATACTGTCAAAGTTATCAAAAATAAGAAAAAGGCTGAGAAGCTGTCACAAATAAGATGCGCCTACAAAGACATGACAGCTAAATGTAATGTGGTATCCTGACTGGGTTGCTAGGACAGAAAAAGGACTTAGGGAAAAACTTAAGGAAATCTGAACACAGTTGGCTTTGATACTGTTTCCTCCTGATTCTCTATTCTTCCTCAGTCTCTACACCCTCTGCCTGTCCCTTACATAGTTCTGCTTCTCAGGAGCTACTCCTACTCCTCACTTACTGAATATCTCGTTATCCATTATTTCACAGTTACGAGAATAGTAAAAAATCTACTATCCAACTATTATTATTATAGTTAATGATAATGTATCAGTACTGATTCATTAATTGTGACAATGTACCACACTAGTGTAAGATGTTAACAGTAGGGGAAACTGGATGTGGGGTATATGGGAACTCTCTTGTATCATCTTTGCAACTTTTCTGTAAATCTAAAATTATTCTGAAATTAAAAGTTTATTTTTTTTTAATTCAGTAAATATTTACCTGATTCTACTTTTTATTCCTTAGGAAATCTGACTTGACTGATTTTATTTCGTGTTTTAGAGTTTAAATTCTAAATGTAGTAAAACTAATACATCCATGTATCTTAATATTCAGTGTGACTGTGAATTAGTCATAACTAAGCTAGTTTTTTTTTTTTTTTTTTAAGCTAGTCTACTTCTGAAAAACATTAGCCAGTGAAAACCTTATGAATAGCAGTGGAACATTGTCTGATATAGTGCTGGAAGATGAGCCCCCCAGGTTGGAAGGCACTCAAAAGATGACTGGGGAAGAGCTGCCTCCTCAAAGTAGAGTCAACGTTAATGACGTGGATGGAGTAAAGCTTTCAGGACCTTCATTTGCTGATGTGGCACAACTCAAAATGAGAAGAAACAGCTGCAAACATCCATTAAAAATTGGAACCTGGAATGTACAAAGTATGAATCTAGGAAAATTGGAAATCGTCAAAAATGAAATGGAACGCATAACATTGATATCCTAGGCATTAGTGAGCTGAAATGGACTGGTATTGGCCATTTTGAATCGGACAATCATATAGTCTACTATGCTGGGAATGACAGCTCGAAGGGAATGGTGTTGCATTCATTGTCAAAAAGAACATTTCAAGATCTATCCTGAAGTACAACACTGTCAGTGATAGGATAATATCCATACGCCTATGAGGAAGACCAGTTAATAAGACGATTATACAAATTTATGCACCAACCACTAGGGCCAAAGACAAAGAAATAGAAGATTTTTATCAGCTGCTACAGTCTGAAATTGATTGAACATGCAATCAAGGTGCATTGATAATTACTGGCGATTGGAATGCAAAAGCTGGAAACAAGAAGGATCAATAGTTGGAAAATATGGCCTTGGTGATAGAAACAATGCCTGAGATCGAATGATAGAATTTTGCAAGACCAACCACTTCTTCATGGCTAATACCTTCTTTCACCAACATAAACGGTGACTATACACATTTTTTTTTTTTTTTTAAACATGGACCTCGCCAGATGAAACACACAGAAATCAAACTGAGTACATCTGTGGAAAGAGACAATGGAAAAGCTCAATATCATCAGTCAGAAGAAGGCCAGGGGCCGACTGTGGAACAGACCATCAATTGCTCATATGCAAGTTCAAGCTGAAACTGAAGAAAATCAGAGCAAGTCCACGAGAGCCAAAATATGACCTTGAGTATATCCCACCTGAATTTAGAGACCATCTCAAGAACAGATTTGATGCATTGAACACTAGTGACCACAGACCAGATGAGTTGTGGAATGACATCAAGGACATCATCCATGAAGAAAGCAAGAGGTCACTGAAAAGACAGGAAAGAAAGAAAAGACCAAGGTGGATGTCAGAGGAGACTCTGAAACTTGCTCTTGAGCGTCGAGCAGCTAAAGCAAAAGGAAGAACTGATGAAGTAAAAGAACTGAACAGAACATTTCAAAGGGCCTCTAGAGAAGACAAAGTAAAGTATTATAATGACATGTGCAAAGAGCTGGAGATGGAAAACCAAAAGGGAAGAACACACTTGGTGTTTCTCAAGCTGAAAGAACTGAAGAAAAAATTAAAGCCTCAAGTTGCAATAGTGGAGGATTCCATGGGGAAAATATTAAATGATGCAGGAAGCATCAAAAGAAGATGGAAGGAATATACAGAGTCATTATACCAAAAAGAATTAGTCGATATTCAACCATTTCAAGAGGTGGCATATGATCAGGAGCTGATGGTACTGAAGGAAGAAGTCCAAGCTGCTCTGAAGGCATTGGTGAAAAGCAAGGCTCCGGGAATTGATGGAATATCAACTGAGATGTTTCAAAAAACAGACACAGTGCTGTAGGAGCTCACTCGTCTATGCCAAGAAATATGGAAGACAGAGCTACCTGGCCAACTGACTGGAAGAGATCCATAGTTACACCTATTCCCAAGAAAGGTAATCCAACCAAATGTGGAAATTATAGAACAATATCATTAATATCACACGCAAGCAAAATTTTGCTGAAGATCATTCAAAAACGGCTGCAGCAGTATATCAACAGGGAAATGCCAGAAATTCAGGCTGGTTTCAGAAGAGGATGTGGAACCAGGGATATCACTGCTGATGTCAGACGGATCCCTGCTGAAAGCAGAGAATACCAGAAGGATGTTCACCTGTGTTTTATTGACTATGCAAAGGCATTCGATTGTGTGGATCATAACAAACTATGGATAGCACTGTGAAGAATGGGAATTCTAGAACACTTAATTGTGCTCATGAGGAACCTTTACATAGATCAAGAGGCAGTTGTTCGGACAGAACAAGGGGATACTGATTGGTTTAAAGTCAGGAAAGGCGTGCGTCAGGGTTGTATTCTTTCACCATACCTATTTAATCTGTATGCTGAACAAATAATATGAGAAGCTGGACTATATGAAGAAGAACGGGGCATCAGGATTGGAGGAAGACTCATTAATAACCTGCATTATGCAGATGACACAACCTCCTTGCTGAAAGTGAAGAGGACTTGAAGTACTTACTAATGAAGATCAAAGACCACAGCCATCAGTATGCATTACACCTCAACATAAAGAAAACAAAAATCCTCACAACTAGACCAATGAGCAACATCGTGATAAACGGAGAAAAGATTGAAGTTGTCAAGGATTTCATTTTACTTGGATCCACAATCAACACCCATGGAAGCAGCAGTCAAGAAATCAAAAGACGCATTGCATTGCACAAATCTGCTGCAAAGGACCTCTTTAAAGTGTTGAAGAGCAAAGATGTCACCCTGAAGACTAAGGTGTGCCTGACCCAAGTCATGGTATTTTCAATCGCATCATATGTATGTGAAAGCTGGACAGTGAATAATGAAGACCGAAGAAGAGTTGACGCCTTTGAATTGTGATGTTGGCGAAGAATATTGAATATACCATGGACTGCCAAAAGAACAAACAGATCTGTCTTGGAAGAAGTGTGGCCAGAATGCTCCTTAGAGGCAAGGATGGCAAGACTGAGTCGTACATACTTTGGACATGTTGTCAGGAGGGATCAGTCCCTGGAGAAGGACATCATGCTTGGCAGAGTACAGGGTCAGCGGAAAAGAGGAAGACCCTCAACGATGTGGATTGACACAGTGGCTGCAACAGTGAGCTCAAGCATAACAACGATTGTAAGGATGGTGCAGGACCGGGCAGTGTTTCACTCTGTTGTGCATAGGGTAGCTATGAGTCAGAACCGACTCGATGGCGCCTAACGACAACAACAAGCTAGAAACTACCAACTGAAGAAACTAAAAATTAAGTGTAAAAAAGAAAAAGCTGAAAACATTTAAGGAGATTAAAATACCAAATAGGAATAATTTATAGAATAAATGATGTATAAAACAATACCCACTGCCATTGAGTCGATTCCAACTCATACCAACCCTATAGGACAGAGTAGAACTGCCCCATGGGGTTTCCAAGGAGTGCCTGGTGGATTCGAACTGCCAACCCTTTGGTTTGCAGCTATAGCACTGAAGCACTACGCCACCAGGGTTTCTTAAAAAAGTGATGTATAGCAACTTATAAATACAGTAAAAACAGAAGGGCTAAATTATAGAAGAAAATTACAAAAGAACAGACTGTTCAGGTCAAACCAAAACCAAACCTATTGCCGTCGTGTCAATTCCAATTCATAGCGACTCTACAGGACAGAGTAGAACAGCTCCGTAGGGTTTCCAAGGCTGAATCCTTATGGAAGCAGGCTACCACATCTTTCTCCTGCAGAGTGGCAGGTGGGTTTGAGGGTTTGAATAGCTGCCCTTTTGGTTAGCAGTCAAGCATTTTAACCACCACACTACCAGGGCTCCTGACTATTTAGGCAGCAATCGTTAACATAATATCCCAAATAGGAAAAAAAAAATCACTGAGGCAGTGAGGTCAACATCATTTGGTCTGATCAACATGCCTCCTATCCTCCAGCCTCCTCTACTCCAAAGATTCACCCTCTTCTCTTTCAGCCGTTCATTCCTTTGACTACACGGTGGCTTTGGCATTACTGAGAAATGCTGTGATTCAAATAGCTCATTCCTCTCAAATTGTAACTCAACCTTCGCTATTTCACTTTATCCAGTTCCATGTAAACTTTTTCTTTGACCTCCAAATCCTCAGATCCCTCCAGTATCAGCCTCCGCACCTTGATTCACTTCTTTCCCACTTACCTGAACTCACAGTTAACCTCAGAACACCATCAACACCCTCAGTTTTTTGACACTTCATCTATTCATCCACCCTGCCTAGCTCCAATCTTTCCTCAACCTACATTTCCTTATAGTAGAATGGTTGAATGGCTACTCTGCTCTGCAGTTAGACTGCCTAAGTTCACAGACTAGTACTGCCATTTATCAGCTGTGTGATCTTTAGCTCTCCATGTTACTAAATTCTGTGTCTTGGTTTTATCTCTATGAAATTGGAATAATGATAATACCTACCTTGTACAATGAAGCTGCCTTGATACATTGCAGTAAGAACTCTCCCATACTAAGAGCTCAATAAATAGCTATTATTACTGACTGATATTAGATTAAAAAAAAATACCTAGGTTAAATGGCACAAATATTATTTTAAGAGGCCAGAACCTCAGCTGATTTCTCAAATTTATTTGATATCCCTTTTATTAACTCCACATTCGCCATAGAATTGCTTCCAAACTACTGTCTTGCCACTCAAGTCCCTTTCCTTCCCCCACCCATTTCCTCTACTTAATGTCATAAGAGGAACTGGCCTCTTCTGTTACTGAGATGGGAGCCCTGGTAGCTCAGTGTTTAAAGAACTCAGCTGCTAATTACAAGGTCAGTGGTTCAAACCCACCAGCTGCTCTGCAGGAGAAAGATGTGGCAGTCTGCTTGCATAAAGATTACAGCCTTGGAAAACCTATGGGGCAGTTCTATTCTGTTGTGTAGGTTTGCTATGAGTTGGAATCGACACGAAGGCAATGGGTTTCACTTTTTAAGTTATTACTGAGATATTAAAAGTCCATCAACCATAAATCCTCTCAAATTCTGACCCCAAGGCTGAAAAACTTATTTTCAGGTGCCTTTACTTTTGCAGTCAGAGGAAGCGGTATCTCTTGGCCCTCTCTAAGGCTAACTGCTTCTTTACCCATGCTATATATCCCACCCCTCCTTCTGGGACTTTATTCCATCAATTATCCCCTATCCCTTGCTCCATCAAGTTCCCCTTCTCTCTTACCAACATGCTTAAATCTCTCTAATCCAAAAATCTCTCCATCTCTACGTGCCTTCCCTGCCAAACTTCTTAATAGAGGAGTCAGCACTGTACCCACAGACATTCTTACCTTGTTATCAGCCTGGTACAATATGACTGAGCTTCTCTAACATAGTAGAATTCTTTTTGGAAAGTGACAGTGACTTCCCCATAACCAAAGCAGCAGATTCCTCTTAGCCTTCATCCCAGCTGATCTCTCTATAGCATTTGACATTGCCAAGCATCATACTTTTCTGAATCTCTCCTCCCTTGATTTCCATGATATTATTTCCTCCTGATCCTCTATTCTGTCTTGGTCTTTACTTCCTATACCTGTCCCTTAAATACTGCTTCCCAGGGACTACACCTACTGCACACTTATTGAGTATCTCATCCTGCATCATTTCACATTTATGACAGTAGAAAAAAATCTACCATCCATTTTGTGCATTAACGATGCAGTAACAAATGCCGAGCTGTAAAGTGAGAGTTAACACTGGTTGTGATGGTTAAGGTTATGTGTCAACTTGGCTGGGCCACAATTCTCACTGGTTTGGCTGTTATCTAATGATGTAATTTGAAAGTTATGGAATGATATAGTCATCCTTCATTTTGTGGTCTGATGTAGTCATCCTCCATTTTCACATAATGCTGATTTTCACATAATAACCTTGTCTTCAGAACCTAACCATGTGGATAAGTGGGGAGTGGATGTATTTCTTTCTATATGCTCTACCAAGACCATTGCATCCATTCTCAGGGGCTCACCAACCCTGTATATATAGATCACACAAATCTCTGGTTTCAAGTCCTCTCTTCAGCTCCAATTGTAGTTTCATATTTCTCATTTCTTGCTGGGCATTTTCACCTGACAAATCACAAATTCTCAAGTATGCCTAAAACCAATACTCTACTCCTCATCCAATCTCTCCTGCTCCATTATCATCTTTGTAGAAAGCTATTTCTCTTCTAATCTTCCCAGTCCTTATCTATGAGATCACCATTAATTTAGTTTTTTTTTTTTTTAGACTATTCCTACCTGTATTCAATTTTTTAGTTTCTAGTTTTAATTTCTATTTTTAAGCAAGACCTGTCCATTTTACCTCCTGAAGTTCTTTGTAATCCTCCTCTGATTCACTCTCCCCATTCCCACTGCTGCCACTCTAATTTTTGGTCCTCAGCATCTCTTACCTGTATGACTACAATAACCTAACTGGTCTTCCTGACTCTACCTTTATAACCTTTTCAGTATCACAAGTTCTACACTTCATTTAGCCTAGACTACTTCCTGTTCTCCAACTACTTCACACAATTCCCAAATTGGTTGTCTGGAAGGGTGATTATCTACAAACCCAGACTTAAAGGACTTGTCCTTTGGTTTTACTATGTAATCACCTTGTTTAACTCCTGCCGGTTTTTCCATCTGAGAAGTAACCTGGTCTGCAAGCCAGTCTCTTTCAAAGGAAAGAACCTCTATATTAATTCAAGGTGAAATAATATTTAAATAATTGTCCTCCTCACCCTCCTGTCCCATGTCCGAAGGACCACTGACTTTGTTGGAGTCCACCTTTCCTTACACAACGAAAACATTCTTTCATGCCAACAAATAAAGGTTAAGAGTTTGTGAAGATATATATTAAAGCTGAGAGGGAAGGGGGCAGGGAAGGAAGAGGAAGACATGCCTGTAGGAAGAAAGGACAAAGGGATAGCACTCTGTTTTACATATAGTCTACAGTTATTACTGGAAACCCTGGTGGCATAGTGGTTAAGTGCTACAGCTGCTAACCAAAAGGTCAGCAGTTCGAACCCACCAGGTACTCCTTGGAAACTCTATGGGGCAGTTCTACTCTGTCCTGTAGGGTTACTATGAGTGGGAATCGACTTAACAGCAATGGTTTTTTTTTTCTTTTTTTTTTTGGTTTTATAGTTATTACTGAGTCCCTGGGTGCTACAGATGGTTAACTGCTCAACTACTAGCCAAAGGGTTTGCAGTTTGAACCCACTCAGAAGCACCTTGAAAGACAGGCCTGGCATCTGCTTCCAAGAAGTCACAACCTTGAAAACCCTGTGGAACAGTTCTACTGTACATACATAGGGTTGCCATGAGTCAGAATTGACTTGACAGCAACTAACAACAACATAGTCATTACTAAGACAGGTATAAAGGAAAAGATGGCAAATTATATGCATTTGCAATCCTCCTCCCAGGCCACTAGAGAAAATTCTGTCTTGTTTATTTAACGTTCCTTCCTCTCCCTGGCCTTCTAAGTAAATTAAACTTTTCAATTAAGTTTCTGGGAGTCAATCGTGCAGAAGTGTGGTACCCACTAAAATAGTTTAAAAACTACAAGGAATCATTTGGTTCGATTCATATTCGGAAAAAGGAGAGGAGGGGGACTACTTGTTGGTAGAGAAAGAAAAGTGAGAGAAGGGGATGAGGGGCAAAGAATCAATTCCTGCCTGGTGCTAGTTTGGTGAGTTTGAGGAGTTTGGTGTTGAGAGACAGAAGTTTGAGAGGCTCTAGGGAAGCTGTGGGGTCCAGGAAATATTGTAAGAGGAATGAAGGGAATTTTAAGAAGTGTTATTGTGCATAACAAACTGGATCTTTGTTGACATCCTTGGAGAAACTCCAGCGAGGATGTTGATGCTGAACTGTTCCCGCAACTCAACACAGGGACTGCGTCCTGAGCTGACCCTAGTTATATCTTGGCTGCACATGTAATTCTTTCAGACATGTAGACATTTGCATTTAATAAATATTAACCTTGGAAAGTTCAGGGCCTTAGTTTTAGAGAAGTGGCCCTCCATCCCAACATTATCTTGGTTCCCCTCCTACTTCTAAGCTACTCCGTCATTGTATCTATTCTTCCTTCTCCTAGTTCTCAATTCTAGACATTCAATTTTATCTTTTAACTACCATCTTTACTCATGGATTCAAATATCACCTCTATTCTGATCATTCCAAAATTCCTCTCTAGCTCTTAGTATTATTTCTACTCAAGTGCTCTGGCCTTTTACCCAACATCTCCAAACCAAACTCAAGACTTTCTCTCCTAGTCTTTCTAATTCCCCACAACTTTGTGTGTGTGTGTGTGTGTGTGTGTGTGTGTGTGTGTGTGTGTGTGTGTGTGTGCGCTCAATATAACTGGTTTACTTCATTTTAGAGAGTCCTAAAGCTGAAAGAGGAGCCCTGGTTGAGCAGTGGTTAAGACCTACGGCTGCTAACCAAAGGATCGGCAGTTCAAATCTACCAGCTCCTCCTTGGAAACCATGTGGGGCTATCCTCCTCTGTCCTGTAGGGTCACTGTGAGTTGGAACTGACTCAATGGCACGTAACAACAGCAAAGCTGAAAGAGGCCTTTAGAACTTAGTCATCTGGTTCAACTGGCAGGTGGCTGCAACAAAATAACTGGGAATTTCTTGGCCCAAACAGAAATTCTCTGGTTTTCCCAGGCCTGATGAATCACACTCATATTTACATGTTTAAAAAGCTTTCCAGATGATTCTGATAAGCTGTTAGGTTTGTGAACCAGCACCTCTTCCACCCAATACTCTAATGCTCAAATCCCTTTTTCACCTACTCCATCATATGTTCCTGTAGCTTCTCTTCAGATGTCTTCAGTGACAGTGAAATCACTATCTCTTGAAGCAAACCTGTCCCCGTGTCTTTTAATGGGCTCATCCTAATGGATTCCATGTAGAACTTATCTTAAGCCTTTCCCTTTTCTCTATCTCTAATTTCTTGTCCATTGCCAATTTAGTTTTTTCTTCCTTCAAAATCTCTATTTTGTCATCTTCTTGCAATTCCCAAATCCTAATGAGGACCCTTACTTGTTTTCATTTGTACATGCTGGATGCTAACCTGCTAACCCAACTTTTCCTTCCAGTCTTACCCCACTACAATCTATCCTACACATACCAGAAATTAGAATTACTCAATGCTATTTTCAGAATGTCTTTCCCACTATAATGTATATTCACTGTCTACTGGGTCAAATTCAAACAATTCTCCCTGGCACTTAACATTCTCTACATTTACCCACCCTCTCCCTAAGACACATTCTTTGATACTGCAAGGCTACTCACTTTTTCTTACTGACAGCTTGTTTATTCCACTTTTTAAAAACCTGTGTTCATTCTTTTCTCCTTAAATGTAAGGCTTCTCCTCCCCATCCACTTCTTACAAAATCCTGAAAGATTTTAAGAATATGTCTTGCCTTCTCTGTGAAGCCTTGCATGAGAAACATCAATCAGTAATAATCTCTCCTCTGCCCAAGAGCTCACAGCAATTAGTTTATGCCAGCAGGTTTCAAACTGTGATCCATGGACCCATGAGCTCTTTTCCAGGGCGTCCACGTGGTCAAAACAATTTTCATAATAATACAAATATGTTATTTGCCTTTGTCATTGTGTTGACATTTGCACTGATGGTGCCAAAGCATGGTGGTTAAACCTGCTGGAGTCTTACACAAAGCAAGGCAATGGCACCAACAGCACTCAGTCATTGGACTCTTACCTCCACACGCTTGCAGTTAAAAAGAACCAAAGGAAGAAAAAACTTAAGAATGTTCTTGATGAAGCCATAAGAATTATTAGTTTTATTAACTCATGACCTTTGAGTATACATCTTTTTAATATTCTGCCTGATGAAATCAAAATTACACAAAGAAATTATGCTGAAAAGTACAGTGGCTACCCTGAGGACAAACCCTTGTATGACTGTTTGAGTCATGAGCTGAACTACCTGATTTTTCCAAGGAATACCATCTTTACCTGAAAGAATATCTGAGAGACAAATTTTGGTTACTTAGACTTGGGTATGTGACTGTGGTATGGTATGTGTCAGAAAGAATGAAGTAGGCTTGTCACTTCAAGGAAAAGAACTGATAGTACTTGCTGCCAATAAGAAAATTTGAACTTCCATGTGAAAATTAGAATTTTGGAAAATCTGGCTTTGGAAAGCCATTGTGGACGTCACAACTTCCCAATACTTAAAAGACATTTCAATTGAGATCAGTGGTGATATTAACTAATACAGTTTTTTATATTATATAATAAACGTGTCAACATTTAGAAGATCTACTCAGTAAACCAATATTTTCCAAATGACCAATGCATGATGATAAAAAATCATGCATTGTTATAATATCCATCCTAAGCGCAGTGGATTTTAACATAGCAGGGTACAAAATGGTTTCAGATTCCATGCTAGAACTAACCAGTTGCCATGGAGTTGATTCCAATTCATTGTCACCCCATGCACTGCACAGTAGACTACACTCCATAGGGTTTTCATGGCTGTGACCTTTCAGAAGCAGATTGCTAGGCCTTTCTTCCATGGTGCCCTATAGGGATTTGAACTGTCAACCTTTCTATTAGTAGCTGCGTGCTTAAAACTGTTTGTGCCACCCAGGGACTCCTATGTTATAACTAACTTATAAGAAATAATCTTTTAGTGAGTTTTGGTATGGTACCAAAAAGAATATCCATAATTATTTGAAAGGACTACTAAAATACTCCTACATTATCACAACAGATTGAAAACAGAAGTAGACCTTTAAAAATAAAAATTAAAAAAACAAGGTGACTTGAGAATCAGCTGAATTCCATTAAGCCAGACATTAAAGAGATTTCAAAAAATGTAAATAACATTGTTCTCAAATTTCTTTTTGTGGTAATGTAGTTATTTTTCAAACAAAAAATGTTAACATACAATACTGTTACTATTAAATTACTTAATAAACAAACATTTTTAAATATCTGTTTTCATTTCCAATATAGTAAATATAAATAGATATAATATCCACAGAGACAAAAAGTTCAATGGAGTCCTCAATAATTTATGAGACCAAAGAGTTCAAGAACTTCTGTTATATACTATTAACAGCAGTTTTATTTTATTTTGCCCTTTTCCACACGTCTTGTTTTATTAGCTCATTATTTTATATAGACTTTGAAATAGACTTGGCAGTATACCTGAAGCTCCCTGAAGGCAGGGACTGGGGCATGTAGGCACTGAGAATAATAATAAAAACTGAATAAACATATTGAGAAACATAGGTTCCATGTTTGTGTAAGGTATTCAATTTTAATAGCAATTAAAAAATATGTCCTCATAAGTTTGGGGCATTTGGTTTAGAAAGAGATTATCACCATTATATTTTACAAAGAAACCTGATGTAAAGGTAAAAATCAGCAGCAGAAATTTAAAGCCAAGGCATCTAACTTTATTCTAGTCTTTTTAATTTATATTCTCCCCATGCATCCCTGTGCCTTCCTAAATTATTCAAAGCTCTAAAATGAAGAGAATATGAAAATACCACAAAGTAGAAAGAATACAATTAAACTATGGGAAACTTTAAAAGGACTTGAGAAGCTGTGCCCAATTTTGTCATACTGTCTGCTACTCACACTATGCCATTTGTCCTACTCATATTCCAACCCCACTCACTTCTCATTTTCTTACTTTACAAAGGCCCAGAGCTTTCAGATAAAAGCACAGTATACCTTTTTACTATAAAATTAAAGAATAAACTATCTCTAACTTTACAGTTTCTTTTTTTTAGTATATATATATTTTAATATGGTAAAATTTTTATTAAAATTGAAATACATTTATAGATTCACTTGGGATAGAATTCACATTTTTTTCTCGGCATTCAAAAATTTAAAATTGTTTTGTGACACTAGTTGCAATCCCTGCAATGTATCAGCACTCTCCCCCTTTTCCTTTCCACCAGGGCTTCTCTGTTTCCATTTGTCCAATTTACCTGCCCCTTCCTGCCTTCTCATCCTTGCTTTTGGACAGGTGTTGCCCATTTGGCACCTTGATTGAATTAAGAAAAATGTTCCTCATAGGTGTCATTGTTTTGTTTTATAGGCCTATGTAATCTTAGGCTGAAAGGAAGACTTAAAGAGTGGCTTCAGTTCTGAGTTAGGGTGTCTGGGGCCATAGCTTGGGGGGTTCTCCATTCTCTGTCAGACCAGTAAGTCTGGTCTTTTTGTTCTACATTTTTCTCCTACTATATTGTGATCCCTGTCAGAGCAGTAGTGGTAGTAGCTGGGCACCATCTAGTTCTTCTGGGTTAATTTTATAATTTCTGAAATTTTGTTTCAGACAAAAACAAGTCGAGGTTCCTGTATCAAAGTTACCTTTTCCCTGCTTCAAAATCTCATAATCAGAGTCATATTCAAGAAATGGACCTCACTAAAATTTAACTGATCACCTCTTGGTGATCAAAAAGCAATTAAATGGCTACATGTGACAGACAAGAGCCCTTGTGGCACAGTGGTTAAGCCTTCAGCTACTAACCAAAAGGGCGGCAGTTTGAACCCACCAGTGGCTGTGTAAGAAGAAGATTTGTGACGGCAACAGGTATGTGCCAGAAACTGTGTAGACCCTAGACTGAGCAAAGTTTAACAAAATATGTCCCCTGACATAACAAAATGTAGAGATAAATAGGAAAAAGGAAACAAAAGAACGTTACAATAAAATATACAGAGCACAATGTTATAAACATACACTACTATCTTGGAAGCACAAGTGAGGGACAGTTAACTGAGCCTGGAAAGTGATGGAGTTTAGTATGGGACTGGTTCCTGGGCTGAGCCTTGAAGGATGAGTAAGGAGACAGGAGGCTGTGCCTGAAGATGGGCAAGTTGGTGTGAGAGAAGAGTTTGAGGAAGTGGCAGGGATAAGAAAGCTTTACCTGGAGGTCTTTCTGGGTCACATTAAAGAGCTCGGCATTCATCCTGTAAGCAGTAGGAGCCACTGAGAGAGGTTTTACCCAGGGGAGCTGTGTGTTCATTTTTGTATTTTAGATCACTGTGGAATAGGGTCTGCCAAGCAGGACTTTCCGCTGTAATGACAATGTTCTATATATGTGCTGTCCACATCCATGCTACATGGGCCTGTGGGGCACCTGAAATGTTACATGAGACTAAGGAACTGAATTTTTAATTTTACTTCATTTCAATATAAATATCCACATGTGGCTTTTGGCTACACTGTCGGACTGTGCAGGGTTCGAGGCTGGTGCTGTAGACCAGGCAAGAGATGATGAACTAGGCACCAACAGAGATGGAGAGAAGATGGCAAAGGCAAGAAACATTTAGGAGGTGGTACAGTAGGGCCTGGTAATGGGCCAAATGTAGGTGAGCCAGAAACAGTCAAAGATGATTCCCAGGTGTCAAACAGGTACACCGAGTGGACAGCTGGGCCGCATACTGAACAAGAGAGAACAAGAGGAGGATACAGAGGGAAGCATGCTGCCTTCTGTTTTAAAAACCAAAACCAAACCCGTTGCTGTCAAGTCAGTTCCAATTCAGAGACTCTATAGGACAGAGTAGAACTACCACATAGGGTTACCAAGGCTGTAATCTTTGCATGAGCAGACTGCTGCATCTTTCCCCTACAGGGCTGGGGCAGGTTCCGACAACCAACATTTCCATTAACAGCCAAGCACTTAACCAGGGATGCTTCACATTTTCTTTTCTAATTTGAAGTGCCACCTGAGGAGAAAACAGAACTATAATACTAAGAGGTAGATAATATTAATATAGAAGCCCTGGTGGCACAGTGGTTAAGCACTTGGCTGCCAACCAAAAGGTACGTGGTTTGAACCTACCAGCAGCTTTTCAGAAAAAGGACGTGGCAGTCACCTAACGTAAAGATTACACCCTTGGAAGCCCTGTGAGGTAGTTCTGCTCTGTCCTATAGGGTCAGTATAAGTTGGAATCCATTCAACGGCAAGCAACATTAATATGCTTCTTTTTATTTTTTTCAAGAGAGAAAGCAACTGTGGTACAGGAATGTTAAGTAACTGGCCTAAGGCCATAGGAGATGGCACAGTTAAATTCAAGAGTTCATCTGATTCCAAAACTCATGCACAGTCCATTATACCAACATCGACAAATAGGTAATAGCCTGAATCCTTGGGAATGGAAGAACTCACCCCAGGAGAAAGTCAGTGGCCCAGAAGAGAGCCCTGGGGAGTACAATCATTTAACAAACTGCCTCCTGAGAGGGGTGGTCTCAGAAATGGAAGGAGAATGAGGTGAGGGCAATGCCATGAAAGCAAGGGGAGGGCAGCATTAGAAGAAGGGTGTGACCAACAGCATCAAGTCCTAAGACAGGCACCAGTAAGAGCTCACTGGAATTTGCAACCGGAAGTCACTGGTGCCTTAAGTGAACACAGCTTCAACAAAATGGCAGAGGCAGAAGCCTAATTATACTGGGTTGACAAGCAAAGAGGATATGGTAGAGAGAGCAAATATAAACTAATCACTTTCAGTGTTTAGTCTGAAGAAATTAAAGATTTTTACCAACTTCTGCAGTCAGAAATTGATCGAACATGCAATCAGGATACATTGATAATTACTGGAGATTGGAATGAGAAAGTTGGAAACAAAGAGGAACGATTGGTAGTTGGAAAATATGGCTTTGGTTATAGAAACGATGCTGGAGATCACACGATAGAATTTTACAAGACCAACGACTTCTTCCTTGCAAATACCTTTTTTCACCAACATAAATGGTGATTATGCATGTGGAGCTACCCAGATGTAATACACAGGAATCAAATTGGCTACATCTGTGGGAAGAGACAATGGAAAAGCTCAATATCATCAGTCAAAAGAAGGCCAGAGGCCGACTGTAGAACAGACCATCAACGGCTCATATGCAAGTTCAAGTTGAAACTGAAGAAAATTAGAAAAAGCCCACGAGAGCCGAAGTACGACCTGGAGTATATCCCACCTGAATTTAGAGACCATCTCGAGAATAGATTTGATGCGTTGAACACTAATGACCGAAGACCAGACGAGCTGGAGAATGACATGAAGGATAT
Source organism: Elephas maximus indicus (assembly GCF_024166365.1). Lineage (NCBI taxonomy): Eukaryota > Metazoa > Chordata > Mammalia > Proboscidea > Elephantidae > Elephas > Elephas maximus. The sequence continues at coordinate 146,099,199 of NC_064821.1, forward strand.
CATACATGAATAAAGCAAGAACTCATTAAAAAAGACAGATAAGAAAGAAAAGAGCAAAATGGATGTCAGAAGAAACTCTGAAACTTGCTTTTGAACATCAAGTAGCTAAAACAAAAGGAAGAAATGAAGTAAAACAACTGAACAGAAGATTTCAAAGGGCAGCTCGAGAAGACAAAGTATTATAATGACATGTGCAAAGACCTAGAGATAGAAACCCAAAAGGGCAGAACACGCTTGGGAATCCCTGAACACTTAATTGTGCTCATTAGGAATGTGTATATAGATCAAGAGGCAGTCGTTCGAACAGAAAAAGGGGATACTGGTTGCTTTAAAGACAGGAAAGGTGTGCATCAGGGTTGTATCCTTTCACCATACCTATTCAATCTGAATAGGTATGCTGAGCAAATAATCCAAGAAGCTGGACTATATGAAGAAGAACGGAGCATCAGAATTGGAGGAAGACTCATTAACAATCTGTGATATGCAGATGACACAACCTTGCTTGCTGAAAGCGAAGAGGACTTGAAGCACTTACTGTGATGATCAAAGGCCACAGCCTTTAGTATGGATTGCACCTCAACATAAAGAAAAATCTTCATGACTGGAACAATAAGCAACATCATGGTAAAAAGGGAAAAGATTGAAGTTGTCAAGGATTTCATTTTACCTGGATCCACAGTCAACACCCATGGAAGCAGCAAGAAATCAAAAGAACTGCATTGGGCAAATGTGCTGCTGAATGACCTCTTTAAACTGTTGAAAAGTAAAGATGTCATCTTAAATACTAAGGTGTGCCTGACCCAAGCCATGGTGTTTTCAGTCGCCTCCTATGTATGTGAAAGCTGGACGATGAATAAGGAAGACCGAAGAATTGTCACCTTTGAACTATGGTGATGGCGAAGAATATTGAATATACCACGGACTGCCAAAAGAATGAACCAATCTGTCTTGGAAGAAGTACAACAAGAATGCTCCTTAGAAGGAGGAATGACAAGACTGCGTCTCACATACTTTGGACATGTTGTTAGGAAGGGCCAGTCCCTGGAGAAGGACCTCATGCTTGGTAAAATAGAGGGTTAAGAAAAAACAGGAAGACCCTCGATGAGATGGATTGACACAGTGGCTGCAACAGTGGGCTTGAGCATAACAACAATTGTGATGATGGCACAGGACCAGGCAGTGTTTCATTCTCTTGTACGTAGCGTTGCTATGAGTTGGAACCAACTCGATGGCACCTAACAACAACAGCAACTTTCAGTGTTTACTAGGTTTTAGCATACTGAATATATGTTAGATTTAGCACTTATTGACTATATATTGAATGACAACACTTTGCCAGGTGCTTTATGTATATAATTTCATTTTACCTTCACAACAACCTGTGAGGCCTGTATCATCTTCTCCATTTTATAGATATGAAAACTGAGACTCAGACAATCTTCCATCACACACAGTGTTAAGTGGGAGAGTTTGGGTTTGAATCCAAGTCTTTAGACTTCAAAGAAGGTGCTCTTTCCCTTTATACTCTTATACTTTCACAATATCAGAGTTTTTAAGGACTACAGGATAGTTATGTAAAAAATGTTCTGAAAACTGGGCTCAAGCCCCTTAGGAACTGATTATATAAGATTACAATATATGAAACAGCAGCAAACAAAATAAGACAGCATATAAGTATTTGGGAAAGAAAAAGTTTCACAGCAGATCTGCAATCCATTCTCTCCTTTTGGGGGTGGAAGGATGACCCCGTAAGCAAGAAAAAAGATGGGTGATTCAGGCTAATCTCCTGGTAAGCATACTAATAACAGACCTCCTGATAGACTAACAGTATTTGTAGCAGGAGAGTCTTCATCCATGGAATGCTTCTAGCAGGATATACCTAGTCTAGGACTGCTTATGTTAAACAAACCTGGAACGTATGGATTTAAGCTTTGTAACTACCTGAGTATGAAATTGAGATGTTTTATAACCAAGAGCACTCCTTCTATGTCAGAGATGTGAACTGCGCACCTCACTTACACATGGGTGATGGTGCTCCAGAACGTGCCCAATCCAAAAAGGACTTAGGGAGCCATACTGATGGTCCTGAGCCTCTCCCTGCTTTGCCTGTACCTCATAGTTACCTGGATCCTTTAAATCATTAGTAAAGCTTGATACAGAGTAGGCTTTCACCTGAGTCTAATTGACACTCCCAATCCTCTGTGTTATCCCTGTACTAAATCATGAAAGGCTTCATATATCAACCCTTCCCCACTATTATGGATTGAAGTGTGTCCCCGTAAATATGTATTGGAATCCTAAACCCTAAACCTTTGGATATAATCCCATTTGGGAATAGAGTTTTGTTATTTTAATGAGGCCACACCAGTATAGGGTGTGTCCTAAACATAATCACCTCTGAGTTATAAAAAGAGCAGATCAGACACAGAAGCAAGCAGGTACTGGGGAAGACAGATGCCTTGTGAGGGCCGCCAAGAACCACAGAATACCCAGGGCTACCAAGAAGGAAGGATTCGACACAGTCAAGACCGTGGTGGACTTTTAGCCTCCAGAACTGTGAGAAAATAAATTTCTGTTGTTTAAAGTCATCCACTTGTGGTATTTCTGTTATAGCAGCACAGCTAACTAAGATTCGGGGAAAAACAGCTCATCCTGCAGAATACATCATAGAGGTATAAGAATGCTGTCTTAGTTATCTACTGCTACTATAACAGAAATACCACAAGGAGGTGGCTTTAACAAACAAATTTATTTTCTCACAGTTTAGGACAACAGAAGTCCAAATTCAGGGTGCCAGCTCCAGGGGAAGCCTTTCTGTCAGCTCTGGGGAAATGTCCATGTCATCAATCTTCCCCTGGTCTAGGAGCTTTTCAGCACAGGGACCCCAGGTCCTGATACTTCTTGTTTGAGGGTAATGAGGTCCCTCTCCTCTCTGCTTGCTTATCTTTTATCCTTCAAAAGAGATTGTCTCAAGATACAGCCTAATCCTGTAGATTGTGTTCTGCCTCATTAACATAACTGCCTCTAATCCTGTCTCATTAACATCATAGAGGTTAAGATTTACAACACATAGGACAATTAGATCACAAAATGGAGGACAACCACACAATACTGGCAATCATGGATTAGCCAAACTGGCACACATTTTGGGGGGATACAATTCAATTCATAACAAATGCCCTGGAAGAAAGTATAATAAAACATTATCATGCTGTAAAGACAGCTAGGTAAAAAGGCTAGTGTCACCTTACTAGCTAAGAAGTCAGAAGAAGTTACTCTAGCCTTTCCAAGTCTCAGCTTCCTCATTTGTACAATGGTGGTAATAATTCATATCATGTATGTTCATTTTTTATTTAGTAGCTTTAGTATCACAGAAAAATCTTTCCCCAAACTAAAAATAAACAGCACAACTTTAACAATGATATCAGTAACCTACCGCTGATTCACAAATGGGGTGGAAATCTCTGCTATCAGGCGAAAATTCCCAATATATGCCAGTATTCCTTCCTTCTGGAAAATAAACATAAACACAATATCAGCAATAACATTCTAATTCAAAACTCCAAATACTGAAGAAACACTCAATACCTTCTCAGCATAAAATGATACTCTTAATATCAAAAAAAACCCAAGGACTTTTCTACCTTCTACAGCCAAACAGATTATATCTTCTTTTTGAGGATTTACAAATATACTTGGTATTCTATAGCATTTTAAAAAGATAGTATATTGTATACAATATTCACTTAAACAAACAGGCTGTAAATAATTGTCTCAAGTCGAACTGATTGCTGCAAATAACCATTAGTAATATTAGTAATAATTATTCATGTTCACAAATATGAAGATCTAAAGATGTTCACTCAGAGTTATACCTAACAGTGAAACTTAGAACAAACACATAACAATAGAGAATTAGCTAAATATATTACACATCCATATGCCACCAACAGATATAATGATGGAACCAGATAGTGTGAAAATAAAATGATTGCAGGACTTGCAAAAATTACTGAGTTTACTGCTTTCACATGGATTCTTAGGAAATTATTTGAGGATAGGCTACAGAAAAATGAGTGAGTAAACCAAGAAAGTTAAAGACACAGGATCCAGGAAACAAAGGCTCCAACCCAGGAGAGTAATGAAAGGACGTCCCATGTGGCCATCTAAGATGCATCAATTGGTCTCAACCCACCTGCAGCAAAGGAGAATGAAGAACACCAAAGACACCAGGTAATTATGAGCCCAGCAGGCAGAAAGGACCACATAAATCAGAGACTACATCAGCCTGAGACCAGAAGAACTAGATGGTGCCTGGCTACAACCGATGACAGGGAACAAAACAGAGAACCCCTGAGGGAGCAGGAAAGCAGTGAGATGCAGACCTCAAATTCTCATAAAAAGACCAGACTTAGTGGTCTGACTGAGACTAGAAGGACCCCAGTGGTCATGGACCCCAGACCTTTTGTTAGCCCAAGACGAGAACCATTCCCAAAGCCAACTCTTCACACAGAGACTGGACTGGAGTATAAGAAAATGATACTAGTGAGGAGTGAGCTTCTTGGATCAAGTAAACACAGGAGACTATGTGGGCAGCTCCAGTCTAGGGGGGAGATGAGAAGGCAGAGGGGGACAGAAGCTGGCTGAATGGACACGGAAATAGAGGGTGGAGAGAAGGAGTGTGCTGTCTCATTATGGGGAGAGCAACTAGGAGTATTCAGCAAGGTGTATATAAATTTTTGTATGAAAGACTCAATTGATTTGTAACTTTCACTTAAAGCACAATAAAAATTAAAAAAAAAAAACAGCCTGAGGTGGGGGAGGATATAAGTTTTCTGGTTCTGCCCTAGACTTTCTAAGTCTGTTTCTTTAATAGTCTGCTTTTTAAGAGTAATTTTGATGGTCAGACTTAGGACTGTTGCCTGTGAACAGCAAAAACATGGTATCCAGAATACCCTCACACCCATGACGTGTCTGTTCTCTTTATTAAGGTGATGGGAAATAAGCATTCAGTATTTCCTTGTGGGTCCTACTGTGATTGGGAGCCAAAATACTGTCATTTTAAGTTAAAAAATTATGTATGTAAAAGGTCATCTCATATTAGGACCCAAACTGTCTTCTGTAGTAGAAATGAAAGATTGACAATAAATATTTCCAGGAGAAAAAAAAAAAAAAGAATGGAAGTCCCAGGCCATTGGGCAGCAGGCCTAGAGAGCAGCTTGTTTTGACTGGAGCCAGAAGATGGAGAGCTTGGGGAGTGGGAACCTGAGAATAGGTATTTCAGAGCTTTGATGCTCTCCTTGAGAAATGGAGCAACTGAAATGTGTGATAAAGGCAGATAATGCAAGAAAAAATAAAAGGCAATTAGAAACTCTAGGAATTAGATAGGAAACAGAATCCTGGTTGTAAAACAAACTTATTTTAATATAATCAAGATAAACCTTTTATTTACTTCCTATGTTTAGGATCATTGAAGATAAAGGGAAACTTAATATGATTATTGAATAAAATGTAAATGTTTAAAAATAAGAGCAATACAAAAATATAAGTATGAATGACAGAAATAGAGAAGGAAAGTGGGAAAGAAGTAGAAGGGAAGTTAAAAATAAATAAATAAACCCATTGCCGTCAAGTTGATTCTGACTCACAGCAACTGTCATGGATTGAATTGCATCCCCCAAAAACGTGTATCAATTTGGCTAGGCCATGATTCCAGTATTGCATGACTGCCTACCATTTTGTCATCCGATCTGATTTTCCTATGTGTTGTAAATCCTACCTCTATGATATTAATGTGGTGGGATAGGTGGCAGTAATGTTAATGAGGCAGGACTCAATCTACAAGATTGGATTGGGTCTTGAGCCAGTCTCTTCTGAAATATAAAAAATGAAGCAAGCAGAGAAACAGGAGGACCTCATACCACCAAGAAATCAGTGCCAGGAGCAGAGTGCATCCTTTGGACCTGGGTTTCCTGCACAGAGAAGCTCCTAGTCCGGGGGGAGACTAATGAGAAAGACCTTCCCCCAGAGCTGAAAGAAAGCCTTCCCCTGGAGCTGACGGCCCTGAATTTGGACTTCTAAACTACTAGACTCTGAGAGAATAAATTTCTCTTTGTTAAAGTCATCCACTTGTGGTATTTTTGTTATAATAGCACTAGATAACTAAGACAGTGACCCTATAGGACACAGTAGAACTACCCCATATGGCTTCCAAGGAGCAGCTTGTGGATTTGAACTGCTGACCTTTTGGTTAACAGCTGTAGCATTTAACCACTGTGCAACCAGGGCTCTTCTAATACCTCCAACTTAAAAAGTAGCAAGAAGTTCTACAGAACTAGAAACAAACGTATTTAAAGTTTTAGAAGTAAAAATAACTAAAAACATTATAACTACATTGGAAGAAAGAAAGGAAGAGAAATAAAGCTGTAATAGTTAAATCTTTATCCACCAAAGCAAGAAGATAATTACAGAAAAAAAACCAAAGCTGCTGCCATTGAGTTGAGTCCAACTCATAGAGACCCTACAGGACAAAGGAGAACTGCCCCATAAAGTTTCCAAGGAGTAGCTGGTGGATTTGAACTGCCAACCTTTTGCCAACCATAGTTCTTAGCCACTGTGCCACCAGGGTTCCAAAACTGACAAATCAAGACATGGTAGATTCAAAAGATGGGCAGCACCAATCAACTCCTTCCCTTCCTGCATATACAAAATGCTCCTTTCATCAAAAGCTAGAGACTTATTCCCTTCCCCTTAAATCCTGGCTAGGCTAAGTGACTCTCTTGACCAATAGGACACAGTAGAAGTGACGTTCTGGGTCTTCTGAGGCTAGGTCATAAGAAGCCTTGAAGCTTCTTTTGGAATGCTTGCTCTCGGGATGCTCCCTCTCAGAACACGGTTATCAGACTATAAGAAGCCCAAGCTATACGCAGGGTCACATATAGGCATTGGTGGCTCAGTGGTAGAATTCCCACCTTTCATGCAGGAGACTTGGGTTCAATAGCCAGCAGTGCACCCCATGGGCAGCCACCACCCATCTGTCAGTGGTGGTTTGCGTGTTGCTAGAATGCTTATAAGGAGCCCTACTGGTGCAGTGGTTAAGCCCTCGGCTGCTACCAAAAATTTGGTGGTTCAAATCCACCAAACTCTGTGGAAGAAAGATGTGGCAACCTGCTTCTGTAAAGATTTACAGCCTTGGTTGGCGGGGCCAAGATGGCTGACTAGGTAGAAGCTACCTCGGATCCCTCTTGCAACAAAGACACGGAAAAACAAGTGAATCGATCATATACATGACAATCTACGAACCCTGACCATCAAACACAGATCTAAAGAGTTGACCTGAGTGACAGAGACTGAGTCCGAACAACTACGGGGAAGCAGCGACTGTTTTCGGAGCCTGGAGCCAGCGTCCCAGTCAGGAAACCTTGGCGCCAGGCTTTGGACTGGGCGCAGGGGAGCTGAGCATGGCATCCTGAGATGGCGCAAACACGGGACACAGCCCTAGCCCCCAGAAGTGACCTCGGGGGAAGCCCAGCCAGTGCACGCAGGCAGCGCAGCAACGCAGCTGACAGGAGGAGAAGTCACCAGGAGGCAGCGACTGGTTTTGGAGCCTGGAGTATGGTGTCCCAGCTGGGGAACCTTGGCACTAGGCTTTGGACTGGGAGTGGAGGAACTGACCAAGGCTCCTGAGACAGTGCAAGCACGGGACGCGGGCTTGACCCTCGGGGGCAACCTCTACCCAGCCAGCGCACACAGTCGATGTGCCCCTTGGGAATCTCACCCCTCGGGAATCTCAGATAAAACAGTCATCCCAAGCAAGATAAGTAACTTTGTGTATATTCCGGGGTGCTACTACTCTCCTATTTATCTGAACCCTCCCCTGCCCTTCCCAGGCGGCTTCATTAACATTGGAATTTCCTGAGCCAGAAAGAGAAGTGCGCTTCAGTTTTTCTTTCCTCTTTTTTTTTTTTTTGATCTTTTCCTAACCCATTCTCCTGGCCTGAGAGAAGCAGCTACAAAAAACCCAGGGACCAAAAATCCTTCCCTAACTGGACTAAAAACACAGAACCAGCTCCAGCCAAACATATGTGATCCACAGTCTTGGGCTTTCATCCCTACAGGGAACAAGGTGGCTGTTATAATGCAAAGGCATTTCTGATAGGGATCTGACTATAATTGTTTTAGCGGATTACTGGAAAGACAAGTTTCCCAGGTCTGATATCTCTGCGTATTCAACAGAGCCCTCACTGACCCACAACAGGGAACTGAGGGCTGAAGCTCCCCCCAGACCACCTAGCCTCCTGCCTTAGGGGTCTAAGGAGGGTGACACCTACCAATCTGTAGAGGTGCTTGCATTGGGGGCGTAAGGTACAGCTGCAGAGCCCACCCCCCAAAGTGCTTTAGGAATAGAGACACAGCTACCTCACTGGCACTTGGGGGAAGCCTGTCAGCATCCTGCCCCACCCCTGGAGTGTGAAACCCTGCTGCTACTAGAATCTGGTGCACACAACTATCACCACTACTTCTCTAGGTGGATAGGTGACAGTCTGCACCACACACTTGATGACCCAAAATCAGATTCTACTCAAGAATAGTGAACAGACTCTTAGGCTTATATATCTGGTAACAGCCCAAACCAGCTGGTAATAGGACATAAGTGATTCAAGGGCTACAACAATCAAGACAGCACAATCTAGTAGCCCATCTAAGTATATTGAAAGAAAACAAAACAAGATAAGATTCAGTGAGCAAATATAGAATAAATCACTACAATATCTTAGAGATGGCTCAGAGACAGCAACCGATATCAAACTACATAAAGAAGCAGACCATGATTGCTTCTACAACTCCCCAAACTAAAGAATCAAAATCTTTCCCAAAAGACTTACAGCCTTGGAAACCCTATGTAGGGTGGCTATGAGTCAGAATTGACTCAGTGACAACAGGTTTTTGGATGATGCTTATGATGTTGAATAGGTTTTTGTGAACCTTCTAGACTAAGACACACTAGGAAGAAAGACCTAGCGATCTACTTCTGAAAATCAGCCAGTGAAAACCGTATGTATTACAACAGTTCAATCCACAACCAATTTTGGGGATGACAAAGACTGGGCAGCTTTGCATTCCATTGTGCATGGAGTCATCTGCCTTCACATCATGAGTCAGGGGTGATCTTGGGGACAGCTAACAACAACAGCACTCTATAGACAACACCAGCTGAGCTCCCAGAAAAGAGTCAGCATCAACTGCCAGCCATGTGCATGAGCCCCTCTTGGAGGTCCAACCCAGTTGAGCCTTGAGATTACTTCAGCCTCAACTGCCATTTAACAGCACCCACATGAGAGACCTCAACCACTCAGCTTCCTTCTTCCTCACTCCCTCTTTTCCTCCATCCTTCCTTCCTGTCTTTCTTAGTATCAATAAGAACTCATGAATCAATGAGTTTCAATCAACTGCAGTCATTATTCTTATTGGTGATCAAAATGTCCCATCCTTCTCCAGTGGAAAACACTTTAGGTTGGTTCCTATCCTTTTGACAAACCCATTCAACTTTGACAGGTTGCTTTCTGACACAAGATTACCAGGGTTATTTTGTTGTATGTAATACTTTAACATGTGAAATTTAACATTTATCTTTATCCTGTTTTTGTAATACATATTATACACTCAGAATATTATTTCACTCACATACACATAATATACACACATAGGGAAAAAAGTAAACAGGATATATGCCTAAATGTAAATAGTAACTAAGTAAACAATATAAAAAATGATCTCTGGGTTGATTATATTTTCTTTATAAATATTTTCTAATTCTCATATGAAAATGAATTACCTAATTAATTTATTAAAATATCCTCTATTTATTATTTACCATAGCATTTTAATTTACAACATTGTTGTAAAGGGCCTTAATCTTCCACTTTAATAAACAACCATAGTTGTCCAAATGTATACTTTCGCAGTTCTCTTTCTACCTTTCTGGAGTTCTCCTTTGCCTCTTTTAGAAGATCATCGTTCTCTGGTCTCTGACCCTGGCTACACCACCCTTTCTCTAAACAAACCTTTATTTCTAATGGCATGTGGGTCACTTTCCCTTGGCATAGTCACATATCACCACGGACTTCATCACATCCAGAAGTTATCTTCTTCTCAAACTAGTTCTCCCATTTCCTTCCATAGTATCACATTCCTCTACTGCTCTGGGTCATTTTGGCCTCTTCTTCCCCTTCGTTCTCTGAAATCCAATTAATTACCATGCTCCACTAACTGCAAAATGGCTTTTAGATTTGTTTCTTCCTCATTAATATAATCAGTACTATCATTACCAAAATTAAATTCTTCATCATCTCCCAACTGCATAACATTATCAGGTTTAACTTTCTAAAACACCAACGGTATCACATTATTTTCTGGCTAAAGGTCCTGCAACTACTCAATAAAATGTAACAATCCAAGCCTAGCAAGTTGAAACTTCTATTCCATTAGGTGATTCTATCTCACTCATCCAAATTTACAGCAACAACTCCCACACAAATCCCATGCCCTGATCAACTGAAATCCTTAATCTCACTCATCAAGACCTGATACTGTCTCCTCAGTGCCTTTCCTAGGTATTCTGACCTAGGAAGCCTTTTCTACATTTTTCTGCTGTTCTAAGCAGTATTTTGGGGGGGGGAGGGGAGGAGAGAGGGACGGGAGGCAAGGCTGCATTTAAGTCCCATCTCAAAAGCTCTATTAAGCAAAAACGAAAACGAAAACCTGTTGCTATTGAGTCAATTCCTATTCATAGGACCCTATAGGACAGAGTAGAACTGCCCCATAGGGTTTCCAAGGAGCAACTGGTGGATTCGAACTGCCGACCTTTGGTTAGCAGACAATTACTTAACCACTGTGCTGACAGGGCTCCAACAAAAGCTCCTAGATAATACAAAAAGGCATAAATATATATGGGAAAATTTATTCACTATTTATATAAACTGTCAGAATATACATAAAGTATTATCAGTTATTTCTGGAGGATCAGATATAGAGAACTTTATACTTACTAAATTATCTCAACAAATTCAATTAAAAAAAAATTTATAGTCAGAAAAAGAAAGAAAAGATTAGTAGAAATCTTTCCATTATCTAAGTTACTGTAGTACTACTGATCCGTCATTTGGTGTACATCGTTTGTATTTTTTTTTAATACTTTCCTATATTCAAATCTTAGCTTATTAATTGAAGACATCGGTATTTTATATCCTTATCCGCTGCTCCCCACCCTCTTAGTTCAAAACTGCTGTGAGCCACACTGGGGTGCAGAACTGCTTCAGTAGTCTTGGCTCTGGAGTCTCTGCCTGGTGAAATGGTAACATACGCCACTGCTAACTGAAAGGTTGGAGGTTCAGCTCTACCCGAGGTACCTCAGAAGAAAGTGCTGGTGATCTAATTCCAAAAAGTCAGCCACTGAAAACCCCTATGGAGCAGGGTTCTACTCTGACACACGGGGTAGCTGTGAGTTGGAACCGACTCAGCAGAAACTGGTTAGCCTTGCTTCTGTATTTTTGGGTCCTGTATGCCTATGACTCCCAATCTTCTTCATCCCACACCCATAACAGCTAGCACTCACGTGTGGGGCATGTTTCTAGAGGCATGAGTAGCCATTAGAGAAGCTTCAGGTTATGTACAATTCCTTCTTGTTACTTTATCCCCTTTCGTTCCACTCAACTACATCTACTGGAATATAAGTGAGATAGATACTATTAAAAGGATAGGATTAAATCTTTTCTAATATCTTTAAACAGATTTCAAGCTTTGATACTTTATTGTTAGTAAAATATGATAAACCTCGCAACTGACTTCTCATCAATATGGTGTTTCCACTTTTGTCCTCTACCCTTAAGGAGGTCTGTTTGCCTCTAGTAAAATTCACACTTGCCATGGCCTCTGCATGGCTGTGTGAGGCAAACAAAACAGGATTTGTCTGATCCCTTCCAGAGCTTACAAGAAAATTCTTTTATCCAGTGATTCTGAAAATCAAGATTTTCTTACCATGGGAAAGATAAGTTTCTACCTGCTGACAGTGGGCTATGACCAGAGGTTTAGACAGTAGGGGCAAAGACAAGTAAAATTATTATGCACCTACTAATGCTAGTATGGAAACCCTGGTGGTGTAGTGGTTAAGTGCTTCAGCTGTTAACCAAAAGGTCAGCAGTTCAATCCACCAGGCGCTGCTTGGAAACTCTATGGGGCAGTTCTATTCTGTCCTATAGGGTTGCTATGAGTCAGAATCAACTTGACAACAAGGGGTTTGGGTTTTTTTTACAGGTTACTGCTAGTATGGAAACCCGGTTGGCAGTTCGAATCACCAGACACTCTTTGGAAACCCTATGGGGCAGTTCTACTCTGTCTTGTAAGGGTTGCTATGAGTTGGAATTGACTCGACAGCAGTGGGTTTTGTTTTTGGTTTTGACTGTTAGTACTGTGTCAAATACTGTGCTATCACCAGTGGCTTGGCATCATGGCACCCTTTCCACCACTGTTGTTGCTGGATGCCATCAAGTTGATTTCCACTTACAATAACCCGATGTTACAGAGTAGAGCTGTCCCATAGGGTTTTCTATGTTGTAATCTTTATAGAAAGCAGGTCTTTCGCCCACAGAGCCACTGGGTGAGTTCAAACCACCAACCTTGCCGTTAGCTGCCAAACACTTGACTGCTGTGCCCCAGGGCATATTAGTAGAAGATAAACTCTGGACATCCCACGTTGGAACCTTGTATAAAAATATGACTGTGTTCAACCGTAGTAATAATGAGGCCCTTTTTATATGTTATTTAGGGTTTTGTAGACTGGTCCAGAGCCTTAGCACATCACTGTGGGAAAGCCTTTCAGAGTACCCATCAAATGAAAAATGAGCTTGGGAAACAAAATCCATGCCTTATTTATAACTGTTTGCTTAACTTAAATCATTCAAAGCTTTTGGATATTAAATTACAAGACAAGGTTGGAGCTAACACACAGGGTGGGGCTGTCCAATCAGACTCATCTGAAACAGTGATCTTACCTAGTACCAAGCTTTACTAAATGTTACAAAGATACACCCTTCAAAAGATGCAGGTGAAGCAGGAAGAGATCTGGGACATCAAGGGCCATCAGCAACCCAGGTTCTTCCTGCACTGAGCAGGCAGCTCTGGCCCGAAATACATGCATGCTCAACTACTTGAGGGTTACAAAGTTCCTCACACAACAGGGAGAGTTTAAATTATAAAACATCTCCATTTTATACCCCCCAGAAAGTTGTACAGCCTATATGACATTCTCAAAGGAGCCATGCTTCATAGATCCTGAGTTTTCTTCACTATAAGTAATCCTTAGCCAGAGACATCCTGCTAAGGGCATTTCAGAGTTAAGGTATCTTCCTCCTAACAAATATCAGTACCCAAGAGGCATTGGTGGTTCAGTCATAGTCCAGTTGGCACCATGGTTAAGCACTCAGCTGCTAACCAAAAAGTCAGCTGTTCAAACCCAACAGCCACTCTGCAGAAGAAAGATGTAGCAGTCTGCTTTCATAAAGATTTACAGCCTTGGAAACTCTGTGGGGTATTTCTTCCCTATCTTACAGAGTCGCTATGAGTCAGAATCGACTTTATGGCAACAGGTTGGTTTATGTGGAAGATCAGGTTCAATTTCCTGCCAATGCACCTCAGAAGCAGCCACCACCCACCTGTCAGTGGAGGCTTGCAAATTGTTATAATGCAGAACATGTTTCAGTGATGTTTCCAGACTGAGACAGACTAGGAAGACAGGCCTGGAGATCCATTTCTGAAAATCAGTGAATGCAAACCCTATGGGTCACAATGGTCTAATCCACAACAGATCATGGGGATGCAACAGAACCGTTTCATCCTGCTGTGTATGGGGTCGCTGTGAGTGGGGGGCTGACTGAATGGCAGCTAACAATAACATTTACCCAGATGTCTTGTTGACAAGTAGATTAAACTGGGTCACTAGCCGCCTTTCCTTCTCCCTTTCCCCCAAGGCAGTGAATGGATTGGCGGGCCAGCTGCTTGCATATATTCCTCCCAGGATTATTTAAAAACCTGATGACATAGCTTACTCTCACTTGTCCTTTGTCTACTCCTCCAGTAATTCGATGTAAATCAAATAATTTTAACAAAATTGTAAAATCATAGAATCACAGAATAAGTATGGAACATTAAAGATTATTTACTGCAAGCACCACCCAAAGCTTCTACCCTATTACATCTATTTGATTGAAAATATGTTGTGGCAGAAGAGCACATTTAAACGGCAAGCCATTAACCTCATTATAATCTTTTAATCACTGGGGATGTCTTTCTTGTGTGAAACAGAAGTCCCTCTACCTCTCTTTACCATCCTCAATTGGTCCTAGTTCTGGGTCTGAAATAATCCAGAATAAATCTACTCCCTCTTTCACTTACTAGGGCTTTCACATTTCCGAGCACATTTCAAAGACATCATGTCCCCAACTACTTGTCCTTTCTAGGCTGACATGTTTGGGTCCTTCAATTACCTGTGATACAACAACAGTTAACTAACCTAATCTCCCCTCTACAGTTATCTGGAAGCCCTCCCCTGAAACACACACAGGTTTAAGAACCTCAGATGATGATAACCTTGAGTGTGGTCTGACCAGGCAAACAATCCTATTGCCATCCGGTTGATTCTGACTCATAGTGACCCTATAGAACAGAGTAGAGCTGCCCCATAGGGTTTCCAAGGAGCGGCTGGTGGATTCAGACTGCTGACCTTTTGGTTAGAGCAGAGCTCTTAATTCCTGTGCCCCCAGGGCTCCAGGAAAACTATAACTTTAATTGGATATTGTGCTTTCCCTATAGAGTCTAAATTTGAAATAACTTCCCTTGTTTAGCAGATGTGACACGCTAGTGGCTCAACTGAAGTTGTGGTCATGTACTACCTCCAGGTCATTTCCCCCTTCTTGCACTACTGTTAAATGCAAAACTTAATATTTATCACTAGCAAGTTCTATCTGTTTCAGCCTATTATTCCAATCTGAATCTTTTGTAAAAATATAAGACATCACCCAACATATGGATTATAAGTTCCTTTTCCTGACTTTGTTTCAGTCATTTGATAAGCTTGCTTCTTATAAAATCTACATTGAGAATAAAATGTTAACTAGGGTGGCCATAATAATTCTCTCAGCTCATCTATTTTAATCATCACACATGTCCAATCTATCAACCTGTTTTTTTTCCTTGTACTGAAAGAGAAAATGAATTTAAAAAGCTAGCAAGCTTAGAGAAAGAGAGGAAAATAGCTCTGGTAAGATAATTTCACCATACAAATCTGAGAGGATGCTCTGAGTTAAAAAGCAAAGATGTCACCTTGAGGAGTAAGGTACTCCTAATCCAAGCCATGGTATTCTCAGTGGTTTCATATGCATGCAAAATCTGGACAATGAATAAGGAAGACCAAAGAATTGATGCATTTGAATTATGCTATTGGTAAAAAATATTGAATATACCATGGATGGGTAGAAGAACAAACAAATCTGTCTTGGGAGAAGTACAGCCAGAATGCTCCATAGAAGCGAGGATGGCGAGATTTCGTCTCACTTTGGACATGTTATCAGGAGGGGCCTGTCCCTGGAGAAGGACATAGTGCTTGCTTGATAAAGTACAAGGTCAGCAAAAAAGAGGAAGACCCTTGACGAGATGGATTGCCACAGTGCCGGCAACAATGAGTGCAAACATAGCAGCAATTTTGAGGATGGAGCAGGACTAGGCAGTGTTTTGTTCTGTTGTACATAGGGTCACTGTGAGTCAGAAGGAACTCAACAGCACCTAACAACAACAATAACAATATAGATGGAAAGGTCCCTGGGTAGCGCAAGTGGTTTCCACTTGACTACTACCCTGAAGGCTGGCAGTTCAAACCCACCCAGAGGTGCCATGGAAGAAAGGCCTCGCAATCTGTTTCTGTAAAGATTACAGCAAAGAAAACCCTATGGAGCAGTTCTATTCTGTAAAACGTGGGGTTGCCATGAGTCAGAATCGACTTGATGGCAACAGGTTTGGTTTGATTTATATAGACAGGAAGAGGATTCCTTAAGCTTTAAATTACTCCACCAGAGAATTTTAAAACTTCAGTTAATGTATTAGAGAGAGGTACAAAACCGTGCTCAAAACATTATATAACCTATCTATAACCTGTAATACTCTAAATCAAAGAATCTTGCCTTCCAGTATTTCTTCCATAGGGCATACCTTTAAAAAAAAGCTACAGGTAATTTGCTTCTTCACTTGATTTTTTTTTTTAGTTGCAATTACAAAATCTTCTTTTAAGAAAAAAGCTTACTACAAATAGCCTAAAGAATAGTTGGAATAAGTGGCAAGTCAAAGTGCTTTCCAAATACCAGTTCTCGTTCTACGTGTCACAAGGATTTCATCCCGGTCTCCATAATTATTTTATTAGGCTTACTTAGAATTACAGAATGCACACTGTGACCTAGGGATTCAGTAGATGAAAAATCCGGTAAACATAGGGTCTGAAAATAGATATATCACAGAATTTTTTTGCATGGAAACATTCATCATTTCATCTAATTTTTGTATTTTGGTTCCCTGAGAATAGATTCACTTTAATTAGATAAATTTATCATACTAAAACAATAGAACACAGGAAGGCATCAAAGAAGCAACAACCATCTTTAAAACAAAAAAATTTGCTGTTGATTTCCTTTACTTATCAACTTTACTAAGGCAACAGCTAATTTCTTTTTAAAAAATCCAGCATGTATTTTATTAGTTTAAAAAAATATATAAAAGTCCAAAGAGAAAAACAGTATTTATCCCACATAGTTAAACATTCAACTTGCCAGTCCATGCACAGCCAGGCATTTACTAAGCCTGTGGTTTCAGTGGCCAGCAGAGAACAGCAATTCATAATATTCACATTAAAAAATATGTGTAAGTAATCTGTTACCTTTTACCAGCTTATATTCTTCTCATAACACGTTGATTATGTGTTATGAGTAGCTCATGTTCAGAGAACATATTTCTATACTGATACTGATACTGAACTCACCCTTGTACTCATACACATTCTTTCCACAATTAACCTGTATTTTGTTAATCAGTTTGCATCCTTTTTTAGAAAAAGCACTTAAGAAGCAAAGTGCCTACCTACCAAATATCTAAGACCTGTAAAAGGAAGAAGTCTTTTGATGCATCTTAAAATGGGAATATATTGATGGTTTTAACATTTAAGAAAGTAGTAAAAATCGAACTTGCCATGGAATCAGAAGATATTTTATTAGGTTTCCTGAAAGGATGTTTTCTATTGTCATCATTAGAATTTCAAACTAAAGTTTCAAAGAAACTTTAACTATACATTATCTACTAAAATTTAAAAAAAAAAGAAGATGAAGGAATGCAGAGTAGTAAATGCCAGTACAAATAGCCTATTTCTTCAGAAAAATTAAGTGATTACAGATATCTTCTGGGGTACAGAAGCATTTATTTTTATACATTAAAACCTGTATAGTTTTTAAAACATTGATATTATTTAAATTTGTGACTTCCAATGGGTGATGTGGAGAGATGCTTTGAAATATCTGATTCTTGCAGAAATAATGCCAAATTGGCTTCTTAGTCACTAAGCTATCTTTGTAGACGTGAACATAAAGAAAAACAGAATATGAATACACATTTAAATCCTCACATAGTCACAAATATCTAGTAATGCAAGGATTTTAGTAATACCAAACAAAGAAAAAACAAAAGCCAGAAATTACATTTAAGTTTCAAACATGGACATTTATGCCATGTCTATTACATAAAATTTATAAAATTCTAGTTTACGTACATGTATTACATCCAAATATCTATTTTCAGCTTGGTGGTATATCTAGGTTGAAAAATAATTGATTATCAAGAAGCCAAACAAACATGCAAGGGACATAAAATTGCTAATTTACAAATGTATATGTAGAAAACTAATTTTAGATACAGAATTTAATATGCTTTACTACCTGATATTTACTGCAAGAATCCTCTTTAAGATCAGTCCTGGAATTCTGATGATGTCTCTGAGCAAGACTTCCCCATTGCTGCAACCTACTTAACTAATGAACATGTAATTAAGCAGAAAAGAAATAATGTAACTGCTTATACAAGAATCTATACCTTCCCCTGGTTGCTAAATCATGAATGCATCTAGACAGACAAATGTATATATCTACAAAATCCTAAAAGTTTTAAGTAAAAATTCAAAATATTGGGGTCATTTGTCTCTCTCAAAATTTATAAAGCCAGTCACAGTAATACAGACACACGTTAAGCTATTATTTTGTTTAATAAACAAGATAACATATCACAAAAGTGATCCCTGAAGCGTTTAGAGTCGGTCTTTATAAATTAAGAAATGTATGTTTAGACTTATGTTCCCCCTGAAGTCACTATCCACAGTCTTGTCTGCTTGTTAGTCTATTGCAAAACAGTAAAAAAAAACAGACTCACCAGTATATGGAAGCATATATACAGCATTGCGCAATGGTGAACTATATAAACAGTCTCACCAATTGCTTTCCAATAGAAAATGAGAAACAACAAATCTGTAAGAAGGAAAATTAGTAAGATATTACATAGGAAGAAAGCTGCATTGTTATGCAAATATACTTAACTCTTTCCTCTGTCATCTCATCACTGTCTACTCTGAGCCCACAGCTCTTTGTTCACACCTCAGCAAGTCCAATATTCCACTTTATTGTAAAGTATCTGCTTTGATAGAACTGTCTCACCCACTATGGGGTTGGTGGTTTGGTGGTAGAATTCTCAGCATCCCTTTGGGAGACCCAGGTTCGATTATCAGCCAGTACACCTCATGCTCAGCTACCACCTGTCCGTCAGTGGAGGCTTGTGTGTTGCTAAGATGCTAAACAGGTTTCAGCAGAGCTTCCAGACTAAGACAGGCTAGAAAGAAAGGCCTGACAATCTAATTCCGAAAAAGCAGCCAATGAAAACCCTATGGAACACAATGGTCCCATCCCTCTGTGCATGGAGTTGACAGTACGTGTCTAACAACAGTAATACTGACTATACTGTGGTTCCTTCAGGATGAGGGCATCTTTATACTCCCAGAATCTAGCACCAAACCAAGAACTCATCGCCATTCAGTCAGTTCCAACTAATGGTAACCCGGTATGTTACAGAGTAGAGCCAAGCTTGAAAGGGTTTTCTTGGCTGTAATCTCTGAAGAAGCAGATAAACAGGGCTTTCTTCCATGGTGCTGCTGGGTGGGTTCGAACTGTCAACCTTTTAGCTAGTAGCCAAGCACAAACCATGTGTGATACCCAGGGACTCACAGTGTCTAGCGTATAGGCATGTAACTTAATATTTGTTGAATGAATATATAGGTAGCTTGTTTCCAGTGTTAAATAAAATGAAAATATTATCAAATAGTAAATTTTTAAAAAGCTTATATTATTGATTTTCATTATTATGTTAATTCAGACAGATGAGATGGTGGCAGAAAAGGTAGAAAATGACCAACTGATTTATAAAACAAACTCAACAGAAAATATAGAAAATGAACAAAGGACAAATTAAATATTAATTGAAAATGGCAAAACCACCATGAAGTCATGACATCAGTTTTTCCTTAAAAGCTCCTGAATCGAAACACCGTGATTTAGGAAATAAAACAAAACACAAAAGTCTCAAAATGTCAATGTAACTTTTTATTTTTTGTCTCTTTTACCAGCTGGTTAAAATGAAATTTAGACATGGAAACAAATAGCTAATATGGATGGACACCAGGGGGAGGATTCAGGTTTTGTGAGATCTAAAGCGTATAGAAAGTGGGACCTTCTCTTATAAAAATAAAAATTACAAATAAAAAATTAGATATGAATACTTAGAGAAAATGTATCATCAAATTACAAATGCTAAAGAGAAAATAAATACCACAAGCGTGAAATATCAAGAAAAGTAATAGAACAGCCCTGGTGGTGCACTGATTAAGAGCTCAGATGCTAACTAAAATATTGGCAGTTCAAATCCACCATACACTTCTTGGAAACCGTATGGGGCAGTTCTGCTCTGTCCTATAGGGTTGCTATCAGTTTGAATCGACTGGACAGCAATGGGTTTTTTTGTTTTGTTTTTTAAATAACTGTCTGATATACCTCTCCAAGTACCTTTTCCCTATGCATTTTGCCTGCACACTTTCTGGTCATCATTTTATATGATGATTTTATAATATTTTCTGTACAGAAAATAAAAATAATTCACTTTTTCATTCAGCGTTTAAATATTTCTGATAGTTCAGAAAAGTTTTTTTCAGCTTCATAGCTCTTGTTTGTAAATTTTTTGGATTCTCTTATTTGAGAAAACCTTTATGAAGTTTGCTTCATACGAGATTTCCTGGGTAGTAACTATTTTCAGAATTGACACCATTCATTAACCAGTATATGTGGTGTGTTATGAATTTTGTGTTATCCTGCACAAAGACGGCATTTTGTATCCAATCAGAAAACCATTTTCCAATGTCTTCACGTGATTGACTCTTCTTTTAACCTATTAATTATTTCATCATTTATCATTTTATTTCATATTCCATTATTTTTATTTGATTTTCTCTCAATTTTTAACATACTTGAAAATTACAAAATAAAGTTCCTATATAAATGTCCAAATCAGGAATCCGTTATTCTTCTTTTGTTTTATTGAGATGGTCCAAATGTCTTTTGCAGTTGAAATGACATGTTCCTAACTTCCCCTTTACCTAATTGTACAAATGCCCTTGGTTACTCCAAGTCCATCTGACATAAGGGGAAATATGAGAGGTGAACGTGGAGTAGAAAATATCTGGATTTTAATTGATCTTGGCTAAAACAGCCTACTTTTGCAAATTTTAACAAAACAAAACAATCAGCACGGGAGCACAATTCAGGGGTCCTGCAAGTGAGGGACTCTGAAGCTTAAACTTCTTTAGCTTCACAGGTAATTCACCTTAGGAAAGAAAGGGGGTAAAAAAAAAACCCAGAAACTCACGATTCCCACTCATGGCAACCCCAGTGTTACAGAGTAGAACTGAGCTCCACAGGGTTTTCTTGGCTGTAATCTTTACAGAAGCAGATCACTAGGCCTATCTTCCATGGCACCACTGTGTGGGTTCCAACCGCCAACCTTTTGGTTAGCAGCCGAGAGCAAACTGTTTGCATCACCCAGGGACCTACAAAGCACCTGTCACTAGCAAAAAATGTCCAGGCCTGTGTTGTCTGGGGCTTCACTCTGCAGCTGTGATCTTCATCCAAGATCAGGCAAAGTTGGGAAAGCTAACTTTTTTTCTCTGTATGGATTCTAAATAAATAGACCAAAAGTATACACTATGTATTCTTTCCACAATTCCATGAGTATTTTAAAAAGAAGTAGACAGTAAACTACATAGCACATACCAGAAATGAGGTAGCCTGAAGTAATAGCAATATTCACATTCACAAGCCATGGATCACCCCTATAAAGAGTTTAAAAAAAGTTTTTTTAGCACATGGGTTGTAAATGATGCCTACATTTTTTTTTTCTATTGAGATTTAAATATAATGAAAACACTTAAAATAGTTTCTCAAATGTTAAGTTGCCATTTTCAAATATAAACTGTAATCGGAGCCAACATAGCACAATAGACACGAGCACCATGCTGTCCCTCTGCAGCAAAGACTTGAAAAACTACATAAAATAGATACAAACCACAATCTTGGAACCTTAAGTACCAAATGAATAAAGAACTCGATCAAGCACTGAATGAAATGAGAAAATGACAGAGAAAAGAGGACAAGGAGAGCTATGGAGTGGAAGTCCCATACCAGCTAACGTGGTCAAATCCGCCATCTTGGGCTTCAGCCTCCAAAGAACTCAGGGAGAATGGGAAGGTGACTCCACAGAGCTCCCAACAGGAGACAGAGCACCCGGTAACCAGGGATACATGTCTTCCCACCCTACACCCTTTTTCCCTGTACGAGACCTCTGCCACTTGCCATCAGGCCACAGTCACTCAGCTGGAGAGATACCAGCTCACTATTGCACAAATTCGCCTTCTTGAGCTACATCCACGGAGGAACTCAGACAGGGAAAGCAACTTCACAGAGCTCCCAGCAGGAGACAGAGCACCTGTTAACCAGAGATTCATGCTTCCCCCCCTCCCCACTCCTTCCCTCTACATGGTCCCCACTGCATGCCACCCACTGCTTAACAACGGGTCACGGTCGCGCAGCTGGAGAGACACTAGCTCACTGCCTCCGGGGTCAGCCCTGCTGCCACAGGCCAGCCCCTCCAGCCCCATTTTTTTGGGGGGGGGTTGGGTTTCTTTGGGGGGGAGGTAATTTTTGTTGCTTCTCTAGCACCATGTACCATCCCTTACTGTTCTTGACAGACTAATTTTTTTTTGGTTTGTTTGCTTTGTTCTTGTGTGTGTGTGTGTGTGTGTGTTGGTTTGTTTGCTTTGTTCTTTTGCGTGTGTGTGTGTGTGGTTTTCTCTATTTCTTTGTTTTTTGATACTGGGTTTTTTTTTTTTTTGGCTCTTTTTGTTGCTTTTCTCTCTCTCCCTTCCCTCCTACTCTTTCTCCCACACAGCTAGCCACATGTACCTTTCCCTCCTCTTCTTGACAAAATGAAACCAAACCCATTGCCCCTGAGTCAGTTCTGACTCATAGAGACCCTACAGGACAGAGTAGAACTGTCCCACAGGGTTTCCAATAAGTGGCTGGTGAATTTGAACTGCCTACCTTTTCCTTAGCAGCCAAGCCCTTAACCACTGTGCCACTAGTGACAGGCTATTTTTGTTTTGTTTTGTTGAGTATTTTGTTGTTGTTGTTGTCGTTGTTCTTCTCTCTCTCCCTTCCTTCCTTCTCTTTCTTCCACCCAGCTAGCCCCTCTCCTTCTTGATGGGCTGTGAATTTTTGGTTTGTTTGCTTTGTCCTTTTTTTTTTCCTAACTTTTTTTTCTGTTTCTTCTCTGTCCTTTCTCCCACCCACCCAGCCTTGTGCACCACCCTCTGCCACCACCCCTTCCTGAAGGGCCATGCCGTATCACCCAACGAGAGAAACATCGGTTCGCTGCCACCCCAATTCCACCCTGCCCCCAACAGCTGGTGAACCCACCAACATATTTGTTTATTGTTGTTTTTATTTTTTTTATTTATTTGATTATTGGTTTCTTCTCTCCCTTTACCCTTTCCTTTCCTTTCTCCCATCCACCTAGCCCCATGGCCACCCATGCTGCTTCTTGACAGGCCAAGCCACACCACTCAGCTAGAGAGCCACCAGCACACAGCCTTGCCAGGTCTGTGTACCCCCGCCAGCCAATCCACAATACCATTTTAACCACTCTTTTATTATTATTATCTTTACTTCATTTTTTGCCTCTTTTTTCTTTTTGTACCTTTGTTTCTCTCTATTCTTTCTCTTCTATCACTCACCCACTTAGCTCTGCACATCACAACCTCTCCTTTCCCTCCTGCTTATCTGCATTGTGCACCAAGGGCCACGCCCCCGAGTGGTACTGATGCAGTCCCCTAGATCCCCGCCTGCACTGCTTCCCAGCCCTGCCCCGTTGCCCCCAGTTTGTACTACAAACTACCTATCCCCACCCCTCCACCCCTGCTGGACCCACCCTGCTACACCATACCTTAGTGACCAGCCCTACTCACTTGGATAAGATGGTGAAAAGTATCATGCCCACAGGAAAGCAAGCAACAAAACACACCCAGGCCATGTGCCCAGACATAACCAAATAAAACAAAGAAGCAGGACAAAACAATCATATCTACAGCCAATAAACAAAGAAAATAATTCCTGACTGTCCCAGAGACAGCAAACAATATTAACACATATTAAAAAAACAAGGAAGGATGGCTCCAGGAGGCAACCAAAATGGAACACCAGATTATTTTCTGCTAGAAGAAAGGGCACTGGAACTACCTGATAGGAAATTCAGAACTCTAATACTCAGTTCTCCAACAGATGACGGAAAATGCAGACAAAGATAAGGAGAAAAAAAATTAAAAATCATGAAAAATACAGACAAAATCATGGAAAAGACAGAAAAAAATAGAAGAAATCAGAATTTAATACAGGAACAAAATGTCAAAATAAATAAACAACTAGAAATCCTACAAAAACAGCAATTAGAAATCCAAAAGATAAAAAGATTTCAGAAACAGACAGTGCAATAGAAGGTTTTAGGAGCAAATCTGAAACCATGGAAGGAAGACAAGATCAGCGAAATTGAAGACAAATCCTCGGATACCACTTTGTTTGAGGAAAAATCAGAGAAAAGAACAGAAAAATGAAGAAACCCCGAGAATGATGTGTGATACAATCAAAAGCAAAAATCTGCGTGTGATCAGAGTTCCAGAACAGGGGAAGAACAAAGAAAACACAGAGAGCATCATTGAAGATTTGCTGACAGAAAACTCCCCTAATATGAAAGATGAAAAGCTGACTATCCAAGAAGGTCAACAAACCTCATATAGGATAGACCCCAAAAGAAAAACAGCAAGACATATCATAATCACACTCACTAAAACCAAAGACAAAGAATCCTGAGAGCAGCTCGAGAACAACGAAAAGCCACACACAAAGGGGAAACAATAAGACTAAGCTCTATTACTCTGTAGAAACCATACAGTCAAGAAGGCAACGGGATGACATATATAAAATCTTGAAAGAAAAACTGCCAACCAATAATAATATATCCTGCAAAATTCAAATATAAATCGTAAAATACACAATAAGAGTTTAGCAGAACGGAAACGATCCTGTAGTACTAGACTAGCAGGCATATGGTGTTCTCAGGATATCTCAAGCCACAGCGCCTAAGGAAATCTTGTAGCCTTCCTGTCCAAGATGACTCACTTTAATCAAGAGATCTTCTGTAGTCCATAATTTCCCTGAAGTTTACTCTAGGCCCAAGCCAGTCTCCAAAATTTCCTTGAGAATAAATCATCAACTCTTGGAATTCAGACTAGGCTCAAATCCTCTTAAGTACCTAAAGCCAATCCATACCGAGACCCCTGAATTAGAAGACCTCAAGCCTCCTGAGGGTAACTAAAAGTCCCCAATGCATTTTGTACTAAAACCAAGTTTTAAGAACTATTCTCAGAATCTCCAGGTCCAGGGAGTAAAATAAGAGTTTTGTTTTTTTCCCAGAATTTGGAAGGCATCATCCACACCACCAGTGGAATTTATTTTTTTGGAGAATATCTAAGTGCCCACTACAGTTAACATTCCAGTGTAATTAAGTCACCTAAGGAATGTCTCAGTAGGAATTCTGGATCCCATTCTAAGCCTTGCAATGCATATAATACTGTGCTATGATAATACTTCTAACTACATGAATAACCATAACTCTCATATATATTAGCTAAAAAAGTTTTACTAAGATAATTTAGCCAAAAGATAACTTTTTATAAATGTGTTCTCAAATGATTTGTTTATAAGAGAATCCAAATGGAATTGCACATGCTGATTTTTGGACTCCTTATTCTGAATCACAGACACAAATACCTCAAGAAATCATCTGATGCAACCTCTGATTTTGGGGAAAAAAAATTTTTTTTTTTTTATTTTGAAGCAGTATGTTATTATCATCATTATTGGCTGAGGACTAGAGAGACTTGCCTATTATCATACAATTAGGAAATAATCAGAGTAGGACAGCTGTTTCAATCTCTACCTATGTCAATATCCTACACTTTTGCCCTACTAATGCTCTTTGCTGCAATAAACAAATATAAGTGATCACTCCTTTATCTGATTTATAATGTGAACTAATGGTGAAATATTTAAATCGCAACAGGAAAAAAAAAAGTAGATGTCATTTATAATAAGACTTGTCAACAGCTAAAACTACAAATGGAAACATTTAGCACAAATTATGTCTTTACAAATTTGGATCTGAAAACTACAACACATGAAAATTGAACTGGAATAAATTATGGCATAAAATGGAAAAATACAAAACAATAAGTAGAAGTTTGCTAAGAAAAAAATTGATCAATGAGTCATCTTTAGTGTAAAATTTACTTCCCAAAAGAATTGGTTCTTCTGAAAATCATCTAAGTAAAATAAAACAGAAAAAAAAAAGCTAGAAATTGTTTAGGTAGGCTGTACAGAAACCTGGTCAAGGAATTAAATTCACTAAATCGATTCACTCTGAAAAATAGCTTCCCAATGAAAATTCATCAATATTGGTATAATACTGATGGAAATAATTCCATATTGATGAATAAAGCACAACATCCTTACAAATAGTGATGATCAAAATGCCTGGTGAAATTGCCCCCAAAGCCCATGTCTACCACATCCGAGGGAAGTGCTTTCTCAAAACACATCTCATCTCTCAAACTAATCTGAACTAAAACTTTCATATAGCACAAGGAAATATAGATCATAAAACTGCTTCCACTAGAGTGAGTTTAAACTTTTCAATAGGACGATCTTACAGGTCGCCCTATTATTGATGAACACAATTATTATTAGTGCCTTAAATCTCATGTTGTACTAAATTCTCACATAGCCATTAATAATCCTCACTTTTCATCTCTTTGATATCAATTGATGGCTACAAATTTATGAATCCGAAGACTAAGTCTTAAGTAGCTGTTATCCAAGTTGATCAATGTGTCTCAATAATAACTCATTTTTACTCAGAACAGTATTTACAATATCTTGGTTTCATTAACTAACAGTAAAAATGTTGATATCATCACTGTATGCTCTCTATTTTTTATAACAATTGCAATGCTAAGTCAAAATGCCCCTCATTGTATGGAATTCAAATCTAAAATAAATCATTTTAAGGCACTTTGCTGAAATACATCTTGAACACGTACATTTTCATAAAACATACACCATTTCTATGCTTTGTTTTAAAGTAAGAAATGTTCTTATTGATAATATAAAAATAGAAACCAAATGGACTATCTTAGAAATAAACACCTTACCGTATCGGATCAGCTCTAAGAGCCTTATCAAAAAATAAAATATATAGACAAAAAACTCCAACCACTGAAGCATGGTATGTGGATACCACCCTGAAATGAAACAAAACACGTACAAAGATTTTAGATTCTTTGCACTAAACTTTAACTTATTCTGTCAAGACATTTAGCATTCTTAAGAAGTTATATCTAGAAGCATTTGAATATCATAGTGGAATACATCTGAGAGTATAATACAAAATTGCCATTTAGAAACCCAAGGGCCACATTTTACTTTGGAATTAATGACAAAATGACTGCCTGTGACTGCAGTCCCCGGCTAGAAAACCAAGGAATCACTTCTTGGTGAAGAGCTCTGAAAAAGAAGCATACGTGGTAATGTGATTGAAGGAGTTTTGTTCAGACAGATGGCAACTGGTAAATCCACTACCCAGCACCCTGCTCCCAGTTCCATCTCCAACGGCATCACTGCAAGGAGTTCCCTGCTCTTTAGGAAGTCAGTTAGGAACATTTCCAAATCTACTGGCCTTAACCACCTCCTTATCCTTAAAACAGAGCCCTGGTGACTCAGTGGTTAGGAAATCAGCTGCTAACCAAAAGGTCAGCAGTTCGGCAGTTCAAATCCACCAGCTGTACCTTGGAAATGCTATGAGACAGTTCTACCCTGTCCTATAGGGTCACTATTAATCGGAATCTACTCAACAGCAATGGGTTTGTTTTGTTTTGCTTTGGTTTTATTTTTTTTTTTGGTATAGTTAAAACGGAATTCAGATGGATCATGAAATGAAGATGTATTACCTGGGAGATTTCAGTTTTAAAGGTACATCCACATGCATTATTTCACTAGATTTTTGTAACAAGGCTGTGAGAAAGCTAGGGCAGCCATTATTAGTCCTTTTTAAAAAATTTTATGAAAGCACTGATAAATAGAGAAATTGAAGCCCATGTACAGAGAATCTGTTTTTAAAAGAAACACTCAAGTGAAAGCAAAATGTTCACAAGATCCAGGTCCAGCTTTCTTTTATAGAAGGAATAAGGATTAAATGAAATACATCAGTTCCTATGAACATATCCTGCTAATTAATAATTTAATGACTCAAATGATACCCAAACTCTTTGATGTGCCACTTCAAGATCTATATGTAGGTTACTGTGTAGTTATGTACACAGTGAAGTTTTTTATCCAACAATTTAGGGCTTCTCACATCTTGACTGAATTTACAAGTAATCAAGTCTCTTTTCTCTCCGATAGAATAAAAGACAAAAGGAATAACAAAGCTTTCTCTCTGTAGATTACTGGCGTGCAATAAATATATCTCTACAATACAGCCCTAAATCTTTAAAAATAATTGACATCTATCAACCAAAATAAAGCTTGATGTTAGAAAATCTTATTGTAATGTGAAAAATCAATGTATTTGACCTAATAGATGGTATGTTCCTAAATCGATGAGTATAATCATATTAAATCAAATGTAATTTTAAAGTCTCAATTTCACTAATTTAAAGGCACTGATCCTTTGTAATACCAAAGATCATTTTGAAGTATGAATATTTAGCCCAATTTACCTGAGTTACAGGTCTGGAATTTTCATGCCAAAAACACCTATATTCCGTTTGGTATATCAAGAGAAAAATATAAACTCCTTGATAATTAAATGAAACATTCCATTTAAGTAATCCTATAGCCAGCTTTCTGTTACTATTCAAAAACTATAAGGGGAGGGGGGGAAGCATAGCCTCCCTTTTATTAGCCAGTTTTAGTGTTCAATAACCTTACGTCCAAAAGTTTCATTTAAGAAGAAATCTCTTCGTCCCTTGATACTCAGGCCTCAAATTCTCTTTTCTGTTGAGAAGTTATACAGTAAATGGGATGGATTACACGCCCTCAGCTGGTTGAAATGGCATATATTTCATTAAAACAAAAAAACCTATTGGCCATTGAGTTGATTCTGTCTCATAGTGACCCCGTAAGACAGAGTAGAACTGTCCCCCAGAGTTTCCAAGGAAAGGCTGGTGGATTTGAACTGATGACCCTTTGGTTAGCATCCATGCTCTTAACCAGCGCACCAACAGGGCTCCTATAATTCATTAGAGGACAGTTAAATGTAACATGGACCAACTAGCTCCCATCATAAAGAACAGAAGCAGACACCTGGTGCTTACATACACTATTCTATATTAAAAGTTTGTACTTTGACATTTCTGTTAGTAAAAATTTCCTGTCTTACTCTTTTAAAATTAGATTTCTGACAAAGTAAAATGTAAATTCATTACTGTCTAAAAAGAAATAGCAAAATGCTGCCTAAGATTAAATATTTCAATTTTTTTCAAAGAAATGTTTGTGCTTACAGAAAGACGCTGGTTTTCTAGGAAATAAGTAGTGACCATTTTTAGAACAGCTGTTTATAACTTATTTAATCATTAACAGACTGTCTCAGTATTACCAGTAGAAATGATACAGCTCAAATAAACAGAAGAGTTAAAATTTGGAGCAGTAGATTCAAAATTAGGAGTATTTCAACACGATGGAACTTTCTAAGCTGTATGACAGCAACTGGATAAAATAACTAAAACAAATTAAAAATTTTAAGATTATATTTTTATATATAATCTACGAGTATGCAAGTTTTCAGAAAAAGCAACAGTGAAACACAACAACTTCTCATTTATGATTAAACTGTTAGCCCCCAAGTGTACATTTTCTGGTGAGGTTTTTCCTCCTATCTTTTTTCTGTTAGATGGCTTAGACCACCCCTTGGTCAGAGACTTTTTCCTGATTACTGGGAAGAACTATGTGTGTTGTACTGATGCATCTGTTTCAAGACTGGAGGCTGAATTTCAAGATACAAATAGGTACTTCAATAGTAGCCAATTTTCTCCCTTTTTACATTCTCTCCATCACAGTTGGAGTGGGAAGCAGGAGTAACTCTAAACTATGAGAAAGACAGAGACAGAGAGAACACACCATTTGAACAGCTAAATGAATTTTAGATAATCTCAGGCTCCCTTTTCAAATAGGAACCCAGTTTCCCAAATGGTAATTCCCTGCAGCAGAAAGGCAGTGATGAGACTAACTAATGTAAAAAAAAAACAAAACTCATTGCCGTTGAGTTGATTCCAACTCATAGCAACCCTATGGAACAGAACAGAACTGCCCGATAGAGTTTCCAAGGAGCACCTGGCGGATTCGAACTGCCGACCTCTTGGTTAGCAATCGTAGCACTTAACCACTACGCCACCAGGGTTTCCTCTATAACTCATGTAAAGCATGTTTAATTTCATTGTTTTGTTTCATTTTTATGTTTGCATCTACCTCTCTATACCCTCCCTATTTCTTTGACTTGGAGCTACCCAGGTGAAAGCTGGGTAATGAGTCAGGAAGGCCGAAGAAGAATTGACGCCTTTGAATTATGGTGTTGGCAAAGAATATTGAATATACCATTGACTGCTAAAAGAACGAATAAATCTGTCTTGGAAGAATTACAGCCAGAGTTCTCCTTAGAAGTGAGGATGGCGTGGTCTCATATACTTTGGACATGTTATCAGGAGCGACCAGCCCCTGGAGAAGGGCATCTTGCTCAGTAAAGTACAGGATCGGTGAAAAGGAAGAGGACCCTCAGTGAGATGTACTAATACAGTGGCTGCAACAATGGGATCAAGCATAACAACAATCTTGAGGATGGAGTAGGACCAGTGTTACGTTCTGTTGTACATAAGGTTGCTATGAGTGAGAACTAACTTGGCAGCACCTAACAACAATATTCAAGACCCTTTAGCCTACCCTAACCACAGTGAAAAAGAAATGGAGAGCTTAAATTAGTGGCGGAGACTCCATGACCCCATTCCCACTCTTCCTTCTATTTTCCAGTATCTTTTAAAAAAAAAAGTTTTTTTTTTTTTTGTATGTCAGAAAGAGTTTAAAATAAATAGTGGTTAGAACCTTTAGTATGGTACATTTCAACAATATCATGTGTGCTATTCTTAAGACAAAAAAAAAACTCTCAGTTTTCAAACATATGCACATAATTTTTTTGTTATGCACATAAATGATTCCCGCTTTTTGGGCAAGAAGAACTGCAGCATGTATGAACCAGACAAATCAGTATAATGTGCACAAGAAAACAAAGTCTTATTCACATTATGAGTTATGAAAGTGGATACCTAAAAGGAAGGAATGGGCTAAATTTTAATTAACAGATGGGTGGATAAACAAAATTCCATACACAAATGGACTATCACTCAGCCATAAAGAGTAATGAAGTCCTGATACTTACTGCAACGTGGATAAGCCCTGAAAACATGATGCTGAGTGAAATAAGTTAGGAACAGAAAAGACAAATACTGTATGATCTCACTTATACAAAATATCTAGAACAGGCAAGTATATAGAGATCACAGGTTCCTAGTGGTTACCACAGGCGGGCGGGATGGCGCAGGAAAGGACGACACAATGCTCAGGAGACACTGAGTGTCTGTTAAGGATGATGGAAAAATTTAGGAATGGTTAATGACAATGTGATGCTTGAACAACGTGATGAACATATTTAATGTCACTGAACTGTAATGTGAAGACTGATGAAAGGTACAAGCTTCCTTACCTATACATCTACCACACACACACATAAAAAACAACACAGTGGAGGCCTACAAGACAATTTGACTCAAACCAAGGTAGGGGATTTCAGGTCAAATATGATCTTTCTCAAATACTTAGACATCTAGCAGTTCTTTAATTCTAAAAGGAAAAGTCAATGAAAAACAATTATAGCAATTTAAAGACTTGCTGAATTCATTTCATAGTTTGCATTAACTTCAACTAAATAACAACAAAAATATTCCTATAGCTGCTGCCACACACTGAGGTTTGCAAATGCGCAGCCATGTCTGAGCATATGAAATGCTTTAAAGGAGGTCAAGCAGTCATCAGAGTCATTTGGTGTTTGAGACCTTGTGAGAGATTAATGAGTTTCAGGAAAACAAAAAAAAAATCATATCCAATTAATCAAAAAAAACTCCAGCATATTTCTACATCCTTAGATGCCTTGTTCTTCTTTCCATTTTTTTCATTAAAAAAAAAAATCTAAAAGGCAATTTTTAACTTTAGAATTACATAGCAAAAAATACATTCTGGAGGGCTGTCAATGGTAATGAGAAGTATATTAAAAGAGAAGTACGAATGCACTGATCATGCCCAGTGTTCTCTGTTGTGTAGTGTTGAACTGCCCTAAGCCAGTCAGTACTATGTATAGGCCACTCACAACACCAAGGAATGTTTTCTTCCATTATCATCTCCAAAGAACATGTGTTTATCTTACATATTTCAAAAATGAAGACAAAACAGCAGTCTTAAACAGACAGCTGGTGTCTAACTTTAACCTTCCCACACTTACCCAGAAAGTCATCTTAACACCTTTCAGTGCAGGAATTTTTTAAAAAATGTCTTGTGTGACATCTATCTACTTCTTTCCTTTTACTCCTGAGGTCAAATAATAACCCCTGACCTTAAAATTTGTTACATCTTCAATGAAAAATACTCTTTTGAGATATTTCAGAGAGCTACTTTGTATCACAAAACTAGTTGCTGTGTGTGTGTGTTTTTTTTTTAATTAATCAGTTACATTTTTATATGCTTTACCTTGAGTTCCAGTCAATCTTCTCTTCCCAGCTGAGACTATTAAAACGTGGGAAAACTTTTGTCGAAAACCAAGAACTTACAAAGTGGAAAATAAGCTGACAGATGACAAAGCTGGCAAAAACAGTGCCTAGTTTAGTAATGGTATCCATATTTCTTCAATCTATTAAAAGAAATGATAGATATAAATAACTATCATGATAAATCAGCATTAAAAATTGCTTACATTTTAAAGGGTATGTATTTAGTGAT
This sequence comes from Elephas maximus indicus, assembly GCF_024166365.1. Taxonomy (NCBI): domain Eukaryota; kingdom Metazoa; phylum Chordata; class Mammalia; order Proboscidea; family Elephantidae; genus Elephas; species Elephas maximus. Next base: position 146,132,078 of record NC_064821.1, read on the forward strand.
TTTTTAAAATTAATACAAAGAAACTAAGAATTTTAAACCTTTTGTGGTTTTTGTTTTGTTTGTTTTTTGCATTTACCAGCTATTTGTCATGTATCTTACATTTAAAATAAAATGGGAGGGGGAATCTATTTTGTTAAAGATTTTGATGTTACAAATTTTAGAAGACATCTTTAACATCATGAGATTCAAAACCATCTAAGTCTTAAAGCTTAACATTAAGAGGAAATCTAAAGTACTATAACTGAAGATCGCCTTTTAGTAATATTATTTTTTACTGAACTTTGGAAAAATCAACTGATTTCTCTACGCCTCAGCTTCCTCATCTATAAAATGAGAGAGTTAGATAATTTCTGAGATACAATTAAGCTAGAAGTCATAAGAAAAATAACTACCTGCAAAATCAAAACAAACAACAATTACCAAATAAAAACTAATTGTACAATAGGACAAACAAAATTAAAATTGTAAGAAGAATAACAGTCTTAGAAAAGAACCATACCACTTACTACTTAAATTAGTATTTAACTTTTTAAAACTTTTAAAAATATTCTGCAGTCACACATATCCTTGGACCAAAAATCCTCCTTATTTGGTTCCTAAAAACCTCAGTAACAGTCAGACCAAAAAAATACACTAATGCATTTGCTCATATCAAGCAAATAGGGCATTTCTATGGCTCCATCTTTGATGGAGCTGACCCTCAAATGAAATGAATCAATACCCATTTCCAGCCGCCTAAGGAGCAGTAGAGTCATCTACTGAAGCCAGTTCACTAGAGAAAAACCAAGTCATTGACTGCACCAGCAATAACCCTACTTCATTCCCTTCCAACCAGGGTGTCAGAATAAGAATCAGTCTCCCGCAGGCCCCTTCCAACAGAGCTCATGTATCTATAATGAATTCTTTCCTCATTCTGTTTTCTGTGCTCAGCAAAAATATATATTATAATACTTCTCACTGGTACTCCATCAACTATATTCCTCATTTACTTTCTTTTAAAATTTAACACATGTGGATTAGGTATTAAAATATTTAATTTGCTATCTTTTAGCCTAAGTTTAATATTAACCAATAATACCTAAAAGCTTTGCACATAAGTATCGTTAAAATCAAGCAAGGTATAAAGGTGAAATGTTCTTCTAAGACTAAAGCAAATAGGGTTTTGGAGGCCAGGAGGGCAGATAAATGCAGAAAATGAAAATGGTTTTCAGAGCAGAGTGGACAGTGTGTTCGTAACTGGAGGGATGCTTTGCTCTGCTCCCTGCTGGTGCTACAGTGGGACTGGGCACAGGCTGCTCATTTATTTTCATTAAAATATAATGAATAGGGGACCTAATGAAATAGAGAAAATGTATTTTCTTCAGTGTTTTAATATTAGAGAGAAAATATTTTCTCATTTGTTTTAGTATAGCTGTATAAGCTGTGATTAATCTCTAGTCCTTGGGAAATGGCACAGGCTATGTTCAAAATGTAGCTGAGCAGCCTGTTCCACTCTTAAACATAACAAACACCCTAATACCGTACAACATATTTTCCCCTATAGGTGATTGAGAGCTTGACATGACTAACGCCATAATGATGCTCTAAGTAATCTCTAAACATTTATTACACCAGCTGCACTGGTCTCTTCCAAAGGGATGCAGAGCTCTCTCAGCTCCTGTGGCCTTGGTCTCTCTTCTCTTTTTTTTGTCCTCTTGAGAAATGGCCTTCAGCTTGCAGGAAGGCTGTCTGGCATTTTTAATCTGCAACTTTCTTTCTTGCTCCCTATCTCAGCCAGAGTGCACTTAGCAAAACAGTTCCACTAGCCAAGAGGTTCTTACGTGAGTTTTTTTTCAGCCTGTTACAAATCTACTGATTGGAGTCCAGATGTCTGACATGCATATCTTTAGTTTAATAAAGAGTTTTTTGTATTTGTTTTGTGATGTATAAGACCATCTGTGGACTATGTGCTCAAAACATCAGGTAACCCTGACCTTCCCCATATAAAACCCTCCCATCAACCCTTTACGGTAGACAGAATTGGGGAGAAATTTAACCCCCTCTTTATCTCTTGGATACTAGTATTCAATAAAGCCCTCTTGCTGCTTACCTCCTCCTGTCTCAGTATTGGCTTTGCGGCAGGGACTCAAATCCGCAATTTGCAGTTAACAAATTCTGGCGCCCAACATGGGGCATTTTGCTGCTTGAGATATGGTGGCCCCCGGCAGGGCTCCAACTGGCCATTTAACCCTTAAGCGGCCGCTGGAGTTTTTTTTCCTCAAAAGGGAAACATTGCCCTGTCCCTATTCTCGCCACGGCACCGCTGGTCCCTAACCATGGAGAAAGCAGGTAAGCAGTGAACAAGACAGGAAAAGGACAGTGGGTAGGAGAGAGATGCTGATGAAGAGTGAGCTAATTATATCAGGTGGACACTTGAGACTGTGTTGGCATCTCCTGTCTGGAGGGGGGATGGGAGGATAGAGAGAGTTGGAAGCTGGCAAAATTGTCACGAAAGGAGAGATTGGAAGGGCTGACTCATTAGGGGGAGAGCAAGTGGGAGTACGGAGTAAGGTGTATATAAACTTATATGTGACAGTCTGACTTGATTTGTAAACGTTCACTTGAAGCTCAATAAAAGTTAATTAAAAAAAAAAAAAAAACACAGGAAAAGGGAAAAATCCTGGGGCAAGTCCATGATTCCTCTCCCTGTTGGACTCAGTCAGGGCTGGGGCAGATAGAGCAAGCCTGGGGGGGTGCTTAGACTCTTGGTTTCTGAAGCGAGTGTTGACTGATGACTGACCCTGTGAGTAGGCTCGCATAAGGGACTATTGGTGGCTCTAGAGTCTTGGTTTTGGTTTTTGGGTGTGTGAATAAGGCAGTCAACATCACCTCTGTCATCCTAGGAATTGTCTGAAAGGTTGAGGCTGCTGAGGCTGTCAAGATCACCTCTGCCATTCTAGGGATGTCCAAATGCTCATTATCAATAACTGACATACAAATGTTAAAATTCCTCAGTAAAAAGTAACTATTACACTATCCACTTTTGACTTTTCATTTATGTAAAAACTGTTAAGCCTCTAATACATGCAAAGCATTTGGCCAACTGCTGGCAGGTTTTGTTTTTTGAAATTCTGCATTGAAAGCATTATATATATATATATGTATAAAAAGTTAGAATAATGCACAAAAATATTCCATTTCTTTTTCTTTGCAGAGCACCAGGTTCACATCCATTAGCATTAGCGTAAAAGTCTGTATGAAGCCAGCTGCTTAAAACAGTCTACCCCAACCTCTATAAATCCTCTAGTATTCATGGTACTACTTTTCAAACTGACACAAATGGAAAGAAAATGAAGCTAAACCAGGGAAAGGCTAGGGAACCCTGCTTTAACATGACTACGTTTTACTCCTTTTCTATGATGCTACTTAAGTTTGAACGAGGAATTCCCCATGGCTACAGAAAAGATTTCTCTATGGTTCCTCCGTCAGGTAAAATACTAAACTCTGAGTTAGGTAGCCTTTCTCCATATTTGATTCCCTACTTCCATTCCTTTCTATCTCCAAGAGCAAATAGCAGAATTCAAGTGAAAGAGAAATGATTCAGTTCTGCCTGCTACAGACCCTGGGTTTGACAGCCCTCCCAGTCCCAAAACATTTTGTTTTAATTATGGCCTATAAATTTATAAAATTATTTTAACAATAAAATATTTAAGGTTAAGTATTTATACATTTCTAAATGGCCTTTAATTTCCCCAAAATACTATGCTATGCAATGTAATAATTAGACTCACAGGAGATTGTTGTTGTTGTTAGGTGCCATCAAGTCGATTTCAACTCATAGTGACGCCATGTGACACAGCAGAACTGTCCCAGAGAGTTTTCTAGACTATAATCTTTACAGGAGCAGATCACCAGGTCTTTCTCCTGGGGAGCTGCTGCTGGGTGGATTCAAACCACCAAACTTCTGGTTAGCAGCCAAGTGGTTAACTGTTATACTTAAACCGTGTTCCCCAAACCAGACTTTGTGAAGACCAGCCACTCCCAGTGAAAAAGTATCCATACTCAAGGGCTGTAGCGTGGCCCCGTGACCCCAGCTGCTACCACAACTCAGATAATTGTTTTGGCAGTTAACTCATACTTCTACTAATTTCTTTAATCTATGTTTCCCTTATGTATCATAATCCTATCTGTATTCTTACACCCTATATTAAATGCCTTCTAAGAATCCTGTTTTTCAAATTTATTATCTCAACACACAGACACAGAGAACTTCTGCTTTTCAAATTTTCATATCTCAACACACACACAGAGTACTTCTGCAGTATATAATCTGCTTATTCCTACCAGTCAACAAGGTTTTGTAGAGTCTCCCTTTCTATAGTTGGTGGAGAAAAGTAGGTTTCTTGATATACATTTTTTTACACAGCACAAAGTCCCTACCAAGTGATACTGACACAGCAAGGTAGGGTTACCTCATCTCCTTAACCTCTCCCTGAGAATTCCGGCTGTTTTAAAACACAGCTTCTCCTCAGGGCTCCCCACAGCACTTGATCAGTTCTCCCTCCCACTACAGATTATTTTTTAATTGGGATTTTAACAAACTTTTTTTTCTTATTTTTCTAATTTAAGTTTATTTGAACTTTTCCATTTAACTTAAAAAAAAATGAAACAATTATTCTATTTCATGCCAACTTGTTTATCTTATTTAAAAATGTTTATTTTGTTTTACATTTATTTCTTTACTTGGAATTTGTTTTTATAATGCCTAACAAGAAGGGAAGGAGCCCTGGTGGCACAGTGTTTAAGCACTTGGCTGTTAACCTAATGGTCAGTAGTTCAAATCCACCAGCCGCTCCTCAGGAGAAAGATGTAGCAGTCTGCTTCTGTAAAGATTACAGCCTCGGAAACCCTATGGGGCACTTCTGCTCTGTCCTATAGTCGCTATGAACTGAAATTGACTAGACTGCAAAGGGTTTGGTTTCTTGGTTATGTTACCCACCCAGAGACGCCTCAGAAGACAGGCCTGACAATATTGCTTCTGAAAGGTCACAGCCTTGAAAGCCCTAAGGAACAGTTCTACTCTGAACACATGGGGTCACCATGAGTTGGAATCGACTCAAGGGCAACTAAGAACAATAACATGCTACCTGAATTATAAAATGAGTAGTATACTAATGATTTTGTTCTTTTATCCCCAAAACAAATTCACACAAGTGTGAAAGGATGTATTATTAGAAGCAACTTAAGGGTCCACTGATAGGAAAATGGCTTTAATATATTGAAACAGCTGTACTATTCAGGCAATTAAAAAAAATGAGGTAATATGGAAAAATGCCCATCTCACACTAAAAAGAAGGGACATTTTCCTTGCCTTTCAAATCCACTGCTGTGGAGTCAGTTCCTACTCATGGATACCACAAGAGTTATAGAGTAAAACTGTCCCATAGGGTTTTCTTGGCTGTAATCTTTACAGAAGCAGATCTCCAAGCCTTTCCTCTGAGGGGACTAGGAAGTTACAGAAGGAGAGATGGGCAAAGTTTCATTTCATTGTCTTTAGGATTGGTTGTTTTAAACAAAAAAAAAAGAACACTGAAGAAAATGTTTAGGAACTTGAGGCTATAAAACAACCTCAAATCCTCACAATAATGAATGTCTTAAGGGTTTGGCTCAAATACAGGAGGCTGGGAGTGCCCCAGGCAGCCAGGACTTCCCTTCTAGGAACTTAGCCCCAGGTCTTATTTACCAGCACTTAAAATAGCATGTAACAAATTACAGCACATTTGATTAAATCCACAATTGCATCAGCATTTTTACATTTATTTGAGCAATGTGTGTTAACTGAGCAAGAATACTTTTAAGAACTTATGTCTCTAAAAAATTACACTTCACAACAGAGGCTTCAAAATTGGTTCAGAATATTTCCTCCAATGAGCACTCCTCTTTTCCCCCATTCCACTAAATAAATGTATAAAAAAGAAGGAAACGTTTTCCATGCCGTCCCAATGTAGTTCTTAAAAATTTTTTTAAAAGTCTTTGTGGAGAAAGCTACTTAAAATTAACTTGACCAAGAGAATTTCTCCATTTATGAAAAACTTCAAAAATTAAAACCAGTGTATAAATCCACCAATTCTATGCTCATTTCTAGGACTTCCCATGGCAGAATGTAGTTGTCACTAACACAGCATACGCCAGCATCCAAATTTGGGCCCACAGGAGTAGTTGGGTTTTGTTCTTGTTGGGTTGTTAGGTGCCGTCCAGTCGTTTCCGACTCATAGCGACAACAGAACGAAACACTGCCCGGTCCTGCACCATCCTTCCAGGCGTTCTTATGTGCAAGCTCATTCGTTGCAGCCACTGTGTCAATCCAACTCCTTGAGGGCCTTCTTCTTTTCTGGTGACCCTGTACTTTGCCAAGCATGATGTCCTTTTCCAGGGACTGATCTCTCCTAAAAATATGTCCAATTATGTAAGACGTAGTCTCACCATCCTTGCTTCTAAGGAGCATTCTGGTTGTACTTATTCCAAGACAGATTTGTTCATTCTTTTGGCAGCCCATGGTATATTCAATATTCTTTGCCAACACCACAATTCAAAGGCGTCATTTCTACTCTGGTCTTCCTTATTCATTGTCCAGTTTTCACATGCATATGATGCAGTTGAAAATACCATGGCTTGGTTCAGGCGCCCCTTAGTCTTCAAGGTGCCATCTTTGCTCTTCTGCACTTTAAAGAGGTCCTTTGCAGCAGATTTACCCAAATGCAATGCATCTTTTGATTTCTTGACTGCTGCTTCCATGGCTGTTGACTGTGGATCCAAGTAAAATGAAATCCTTGACAACCTCAGGCTTTTCTCCGTTTATCATGATGTTGCTCACTGGTCCAGTTGTGAGGATTTTTGTTTTCTTTACGTTGAGGTGCAATCCATACAGAAGGCCCTGGTCTTTGATCTTCATTAATAAGTGCTTCAAGTCTTCTTCACTTTCAGCAAGCAAGGTTGTGTCATCTGCATAACGCAGGTTGTTAATGAGTCTTCCTCCAATCCTGATGCCCCATTCTTCTTCATATAGCCCAGCTTCTCAGATTATTTGCCTAGCATACAGATTGAATAGGTATGGTGAAAGAATACAACCCTGACGCACACCTTTCCTGACTTTAAACCAATCAGTATCCCTTTGTTCTGTCTGAATAACTGCTTCTTGATCTATGTTAAGGTTCCTCAGGAGCACAATTAAGTGTTCTGGAATTCCGGTTCTTCCCAGTGTTATCCATAATTTGTAATGAACCACACAGTCAAATAGCTTTGCATATTCAATAAAACACAGGTAAACATCCTTCTGGTATTCTCTGCTTTCAGCCAGGATCCATCTGACATCAGCAATGATATCCCTGGTTCCACTTCTCTTCTGAAACCGGCCTGAATTTCTGGCAGTTCCCTGTCAATATACTGCTGCAGCGGTTTTTGAATGATCTTCTGCAAAATATTTGCTTGCATGTGATATTAATGATATTGTTCTATAATTTCCACATTCAGTTGGATCACCTTTCTTGGGAATAGGCATAAATATGGATCTCTTCTAGTCAGTTGGCCAGGAAGCAGTCTTCCATATTTCTTGGCATAGACAAGTAAGCACGTCCAGCGTTGCATCTGTTTTTTGAAACATCTCAGTTGATATTCCATCAATTCCTGGAGCCTTGTTTTTTGCCAATATCTTCAGAGCAGCTTGGAATTCTTCCTTCAGTACCTTCGGTTCCTGATTATATGCTACCTCTTGAAATGGTTGAACATCGACTAATTCTTTCTGGTATAATGACCCTGTGTATTCCTTCCATCTTCTTTTGATGCTTCCTGTGTCATTTAATATTTTCTCGATAGAATCCTTCACTATTGCAACTCGAGGCTTGAATTTTTTCTTCAGTTCTTTCAGCTTGAGAAACACCGAGTTTATTCTTCCCTTTTGGTTTTCCATTTCCAGCTCTTTGCACATGTCATTATAATACTTTGTCTTCTCGAGCCGCCCTTTGAAATCTTCTGTTCAGTTCTTTTACTTCATCAATTCTTTCTTTTGCTTTAGCTGCTGAACGTTAGAGAGCAAGTTTCAGTGTCTCCTCTGACATCCATCTTGGTCTTTTCTTTCTTTCCTGTCTTTTCAGTGACCTCTTGCTTTCTTCATGTATGATGTCTTTGATTTCATTCCACAACTAGTCTGGTCTTCAGTCACTAGTGTTTAATACGTCAATTCTACTCTTCAGATGGTCTCTAAATTCACGTGGGATATACTCAAGGTCATATTTTGATTCTCGTGGACTTGCTCTGATTTTCTTCAGTTTCAGCTTGAACTTGCATATGAGCAATTGATGGTCTGTTCCACAGTTGGCCCCTGGCCTTCTTCTGACTGATGATATTGAGCTTTTCCATCATCTCTTTCCATAGATGTAGTCAATTTGATTTCTGTGTGTTCCATCTGGCGAGGTCCATGTGTATAGTTGCTGTTTATGTTGGTGAAAGAAGGTATTTGCAATGAAGAAGTCATTGGTCTTGTAAAATTCTATCATTCAATTTCTGGCATTGTTTCTGTCTCCAAGGCCATATTTTCCAACTACTGATCCTTCTTGTTTCCAACTTTTGCATTCCAGTCGCCAGTAGTTATCAAAGCATCTTGATTGCATGTTCGATCAATTTCAGACTGCAGCAGCTGATAAAAATCTTCTGTTTCTTCATCTTTGACCCTAGTGGTTGGTGCATAAATTTGAATAAGAGTTGTATTAACTGGTCTTCCTTGTAGGCATGTGGATATTATCGTATTACTGACAGCATTGTAGTTCAGGATACATCTTGAAATGTTCTTTTTGAGGTTAAATGCAACACCATTCCTCTTCAAGTTTTCATTCCCAGCATGGTAGACTATATGATTGTCTGATTCAGAATGGTGAATAACAGTCCATTTCAGCTCACTAATGCCTTGGATATCGATGTTTATGCATTCCATTTCATTTTTGACAATTTCCAATTTTCCTAGATTCATAATTTGTACATCCTAGGTTCCAATTATTAATGGATGTTTGCAGCTGTTTCTTCTCATTTTGAGTCACGCCACATCAGCCAATGAAGGTCCTGAAAGCTTTACTCCATCCACATCATTAAGGTTGGCCGTACTTTGAGGAGGCAGCTCTTCCCCAGTCATCTTTTGAGAGACTTCCAACCTGCGGGGCTCATCTTCTAGCACTATATCAGACAATGTTCCGCTGCTATTCATAAGGTTTTCACTGGCTAATGCTTTTCAGAAATAGACTGCCTGGTCCTTCATCCTAGTCTGTCTTAGTCTGGAAGCTCAGCTGAAAGCTGTCCTCCATGGGTGACCCTGCTGGTATCTGAATACGGTGGCATAGCTTCCAGCATCACAGCAATGCGCAAGCCCCCACAATACGACAAACTGACATACACATTGGGTAAAAAAAAAAAAAAAAAAAATTTTTTTTTTTTAGACACCATAAATCAGGGGGATCAGAGATAACATCAGAGAAACCAGAGTTGAAGGCACAGTGATACCAGAAGGTGGAGAGGTGAAGTCAAAATGCTGAAAAACTATCAGCTAAGGTAAGAAAATCAGACAAGGCAGCGATAGGTCAAAGAGAGAATCCAGCTAGGTCAGACTGTCCATGATTAAAGCACACAGAATCTACTAAATACAATGTCTTAGGGTGGGTTCTCCAGAGAACCAAAACCAGTAAAGTATATAAATATATATAGAGAGAGATTTCTATCAAGAAAATGGCTTACGCAGTTCTACAGGTTGGAATGTTCCAAGTCCATGGGTCAGAATAGACGCTTCTCCTGATTCACGAAGTCACAGTGGCTGGCAAACCCAAGATCAGCAGGTCAGCATGCAGAGATCTTGCTCACAGGCTGCAAAGATCAATGCATCCCAAGATCGGCAGGCAAGACCGCAGGTAACCTGCTAGCTCAAGTCCCAAGAACTGGAGGTCATATGAACAGGAGCCAGCTGCAGGATCCAGCACAGCAAAAAGACCCCAAGCCTTCCAGAATGTCTGCTTATATTTGATGCAGGCCACATGGCCAAGGAAACTCCCTTTCCATTGATTGGCTACTCTCATAGGAGATCCCATCATGGGGTGAACTCTGATACTGTGTACTTTTTCTCCAGGCATCCTTTTACTTGCCCACTGGTGGGCATGTTAGGTGCTGGAGCCAGATGTTAATTGTCATGAAAAGGAAATCAAAGGCCAGCAGATATACTCTGACCTGTATTAACTCAAGGGCATAGATAGTGGAATTGGCTCAAAGATGTTGGCAGTGGCTTCACCTGTTTCTCCAGGATACTTTTTTAGGCTGGCCCAAGGACTATGAATGATGACCCGAGTTTGATTGTAGATCTTGGAACTGACCTCTACAGAAGACTTGATAGCCCAAACCTTTTACAAAATGCAGTACAGATACTTTTCCAATTCTCTGTGAGGCAAGCAGCCAACTTCCAAATGAGTTTCATCAGCAAATGGGATTTAGAAATAACACATTCCATTCACTTCTCTCAGCAAGAACTTCTCAAAACTGAAAGGGTTGGTGTGAGCCTCTCATCTACCCACTCTGCAGTCTGAGCTCTTCTATTCCCTATTCTGCTGATAAAAGTGGACATGTCTTAAATCCATCAGCTAATTTGTTATGGATCCATTTGTCTTCTTATTTAACCTACAAAGAAAAACCTACTGTGCTAGAGACATCTGCTTTCAAATCCAAGTTTGCTCCTTCCATACTTAATTTGTTTTGGTTTGAAGTGGATAGAAGTGGTAGGAAACTCTCCTTTTTACAGCCGTCCTATCAACTGCCTTTCATCAGTGTGGGTCCGGTACCCACCAGACATCAGATGAGTTCCCACACTCCCTTCTGGCCCCGCCAACATGGGTCTAGGTCTCAGTCAATCCTGTGGCCCCCATAGCCTACCACCAGCATTTCGAACCTGTGTGTTTGCCCTGCTCCCCTGCAACCTGTTTCTCTACCCATTGGACAAATGCTTTTCAAATCATGGCTTCTAATCCATTAATGGGTTCCGAGTTTTTAAAAACACAAAGTAGAATAAAATAGACAGGAAAACAGAGTGCAATACATAGTAAAAGTAAACATTGTTTCATGAAACTTATGTCCTAGGTCTGAATGTAAAAATGCATTTTGTACTGTACAGTATAGTACGAAAAGGTTTGAAACACTGCGGTAGACAAGCCTTTATCCATCTAGTTAGCCTCCCCCCTGCTATTGGCCCCACTCTTAAGCAACTCCTTTGCCCTCCCTGCTAATTCCATTTCTGAGCAGACTTCCAGCTGTCTTCCCCACCAGCTATTTTCACAAACCTTGGCCTTTCACATTGATTAACAGTCTCCTATGCAGGCATCCACAGGATTGCCTTCTTGAGCAGACCAATGTTCTGAGCAAAGAAACGTCATTTGTTATTCCTGCCTTTTTCTCAAATCTAGGATATGCTTACAGCACATTCAAGTGTCTCACCATGACTAACAAGCCTCAGGGCCGTAAGACTCCATTTCTTTGAGTGCTGCTATTCATCCCAACAAGAAAAACACCACCAAAGTTACTCTTGGAACACTTTAGATTTTCTAACAAAATGACACCCACTTTTCTGATGTAATGGATTCTCTGGTGTAATAGATCCAGTGCCTGATACCAATACCAGGTGAATACAGCTCATCCCTAACATTGAGTTAGTCTGTTTCCCATGCTTGAGAACAGATGGTTATTCTACCTCCATACAGCTATCTTCTTCCCCCACAAGACAAATGGAAGGAAGGAGGCAAAACAGGAGACTGGACTAGCCTGGTGGTATCCTATCCTCTAACTCTCAAGGCCAAGAGCACAAGCTGGCCAGCACAATTTCTTCTTAATGTTTAATTTGAAATGTTTGGGATACAGGATGTTAATCTGGGGGCAAGGGTCGGGGGGAGATACTGAGGTTTGAAGGGGTTTCTTATAAAGTGCTGAGTTTCTTCTAATGCATATAAGGCCAGCTTGAGAAAGGAACCTAAATGCTGCACCTCCTTTAGAGCACCAAGGGGGGAGAGCCAACAGATGGGAGAACTGTAGGACAGGGTGTTTGGCTCTGAGCAGCAAGAAATACTCTCAAAAGGGAAAAGGAAAGAAAGACAGGTCACACTTAGGGTACATTTCAGAATTTACCTCTGACTTCCACCACTCCCTGTCTGCAGCCCAGCCCCTTTCCCATTTCCCAGTCAGGAATCCAGAGCTCCTCTCCTACCCTTCTGGTTATCGGGAGGGCCCTCCATTCCCCTCTAGAGCTGCTACTTCTTCCTCCCCACTCCTTTGTTGGGAATGGTCTTAATCAGACTGTCTTCTTACTGACATAAGAATTCTGATAGCTCCTACTCCCAAGGCTTGGGAATCAAATCTCCAATGGAGATTTCAGAAAATGAAGGAAAAGGTAAGCCAATGCTTGTTTGCATGCTCCAGGATTTATTCAGAAGGCCTCAGGGAAGACCCAGCTTCTCTGGACTTTGCTATAAAATTTCAGTCCCTTGACCACCACCATTCCTAGTCACCTCCAAGTACACAGCTTTCGTAGTAAAAAGCCAATGTAAAGAAGGTTTAAAGTCAGAGGACCAGAAACACCAAACCCAATAGTGTAATGACTGAGCATCCAGCTCTAGACAGGTAAAACTCATGAAAGCTCTCACAGTAAGGATTCAAGCTTTGCAGGAAGGTAATGTGGCATGAGTCCCTTGGGTGGAGCAAAAGCTTACATGCTCAGCTGCCAATCAAGAGGTTAGCCATTCCAGGTCACCCAAAGGTGTCTCAGAAGAAAGGCCTGGGAATCTACTAACAAAAAAATCAGCCATTGAAAACCCTATGAAGTACAGTTCTACAGCAACACACATGGGGTCACCCTATGTCTGAATGAGTAACTGGTTTTAATGTGGCAAAAGGAATTGTTGGGGTAAGAAAATAAACAAGCATCCTTGAAATAGACTACATCTGGGCCATTTGCCGGAAAACCCTAGTGGCAGTAGTGGTTAAGAGCTACCGCTGGTAACCAAAAGGTCAGCAGTTGAATCCACCAGGTGCTCCTTGGAAACCCTATGGGGCAGTTCTACCCTGTCGCTATGAGAATTGACAGGACTAACAAGTTTGGTTTGTTTGCGTGTGTGTGTGTTGTGTAACAGAAGCATTTTCCTAGACCGTAAAAAAATAAAAGGCAAGGCATGCCATTACCCTCAGGTGGAATTCATAGTTAGCGGAATTGAAACACCTCCTCACTTGGGAACTTTGGGCCCTTTAGGGCGCACAAAGGACGTGAACTTTGTCACGGTATGAAATCGAACTTCTCCATGGCTTAACTGGCCGTATTTCAATTTCCGGTTGCCGAACAGCCCCACAGAGTCCCTTAGGGCACCCAAAGGCCCCTGGAGCCAGCGTTCTTCCTCCATTGATTAACTTGTCCCACCCAGTTCACCCAAGCCCAGTCCAACAAGCGTTTTTTACATGCCGAGTTTGAGCCTCCTCGGTGTTCGTAGTGTTTAGACTTTACACATCAGCTGTTGGCTCCGGAAAGTAGTACTCACGTGCCTTTCTTTTTTTTATGCGTGGAAGGTGCACTTATTCTAGCAGCTCTGGGAGGAGGAACTGTGGCCATCTTCATAGCACTGCGGTTTTGGATAGTGCTTCATCATCGAGTCGTGCCCCGTGAGTCTCTCCGTCTCCTGGTAGTGGCTGGGTCCGGTAAGTATCAAGGCGGTGAGAGCCCGGCTTTGATCACGCACTACAAACCCCAGAGTGCATTGCGACGCTGCTGGTTGGCCCCTTTAGCACCCCTTGTGTTTTGCATGCTGAGATTTTTAGTTTCTCTTCCTTACAGGACCCGGTCAGTGTACCATGAACAAAAAGCTGATGAATGTGGTTTGCTGCTGCGGTCCCAAAAAAACCAAACGTGGCGTCCTGAAGTCTGTTCCTACTCTTGGCGACCGCATGTGTGACAGGGTAGAACTGCTCCACAGGGTTTCCTTGGCTGTGGTCTTTAGGGAGGTAGATCGCAGGGCCTACTGCGGTCCAGGCGTCATTTAAATTACGTAAGCTTGCCACTATATAAAGGTTCCTCATGAGCACAATTAAGTGTTCTGGAATTCCCATTCTTCGCAACGTTATCCATAGTTTGTTATGATCTACACAGTCGAATGCCTTTGCATAGTCAATAAAACACAGGTAGACATCCTTCTGGTATTCTCTGCTTTCAGCCAGAATCCACCTGACATCAGCAATGATATCCCTGGTTCCACGTCCTCTTCTGAAACGGGCCTGAATTTCTGGCAGTTCCCTGTCGACATACTGCTGCAGCCATTTTTGAATGATCTTCAGCAAAATTTTGCTTGGGTGTGATATTAATGATATTGTTCTATTATTTCCACATTTGGTTGGATCACCTTTCTGGGGAATAGGCATAAATATGGATATCTTCCAGTCAGTTGGCAAGGGGATACTGATTGGTTTAAAGTCAGGAAAGGTGTGTGTCAGGGTTGTATTCTTTCACCATACCTATTTAATCTGCATGCTGAACAAATAATCCGAGAAGCTGGACTATATGAAGAACGGGGCATCAGGATTGGAGGAAGACTCATTAACAACCTGCGTTATGCAGATGATACAACCTTGCTTGGTGAAAGTGAAGAGGACTTGAAGCACTTACTAATGAAGATCAAAGACCACAGCCGTCAGTATGGATTATGCCTCAACATAAAGAAAACAAAAATCCTCACAACTGGACCAATGAGCAACATCATGATAAACGGAGAAAAGATTGAAGTTGTCAAGGATTTCATTTTACTTGGATCCACAATCAACAGCCATGGAAACAGCAGTCAAGAAATCAAAAGACGCATTGCATTGGGCAAATCTGCTGCAAAGGACCTCTTCAAAATGTTGAAGAGCAAGGATGTCACCTTGAAGACTAAGGTGCGCCTGACCTAAACAATGGTATTTTCAATCACATCACATGCATGTGAAAGCTGGACAATGAATAAGGAAGACCGAAGAAGAGTTGACGCCTTTGAATTGTGGTGTTGGCAAAGAATATTGAATATACCATGGACTGCCAAAAGAACAAACACATCTGTCTTGGAAGAAGTGCAGCCAGATTGCTCCTTAGAGGCAAGGATGGCGAGACTGCATCTTACATGCTTTGGACATGTTATCAGGAGGGATCAGTCCCTGGAGAAGGACATCATGCTTGGCAGAGTACAGGGTCAGCAGAAAAGAGGAAGACCCTCAACGAGGTGGATTGACACAGTGGCTGCAACAATGAGCTCAAGCATAACAACGATTGTAAGGATGGTGCAGGACCGGGCAGTGTTTCATTCTGTTGTGCATAGGGTCGCTATGAGTTGGAACCGACTTGATGGCACCTAACAACAACAACAAGCTTGCCATGGAATGGTTGCTTTGGAGCCCTTGGTAGTGCAGTGAGTGGTTAAGAGCTTCAGGCAGGCAGCCTCAGAGCCCAACCCTTCTAAGACACATCTACTGCAACTTATCCTCCTACTCTGAGCAAAATAAGCTACTCTTTGTTCTGAAGGAAATCCTTGTCACCTAGTAGGTAAGTGCTACGGCTGCTAACCAAAAAGTCTGCATTTCGAATCCGCCAGGCGCTCCTTGGAAACTCTATGGGTAGTTCTACTCTGTCCTACAGGGTCGCTATGAGTCAGAATAGATTTGATGGCAGTGGGTTTGGTTTCGTTTTTTTTCTCTTCTGAAATTGTCCTTGGTAACCACAGAATGGGCCATAGATGGCCTCAACCTGCCTCTGGGTGGAGACTTAACATCCTAATGAAGAAAAATTCATCCCTTCCCCATCATGGGGAATAAAACTCTTGTTTCTAAAGAAACGGCTCACTCCTGGTGGCTTAGTGGTTATGTGCTACGGTTATTAACCAAAGGGTCGGCAGTTCAAATCCGCCAGGCGCTCCTTGGAAACTCTATAGGGCAGTTCTACTTTGTTCTATAGGGTCGCTATGAGTCGGAATCGACTCAGCGGCACTGGCTTTGGTTTTTTGGTTTAAAGAAAAGGCACAGTCATCCCCAAATTCTGAGCACTGGGGGAAGGTTAGTACTGAATATTCATGAAAAATTTACATTTCATTGTCTGCTCTCTGTACAAGCTCACATCCCAAGCTGCCTGCAAGCAGTCTTGGAGGCAGCAGCCCTAGTTACTCCTTTCCTTGTACGAGGAAAGAAAGGCATGTTTCTGATCACTCACTTCCGTGTCTCGTTTATTGGCTGTTTACAAGTCTTGCTGAGCAAAACCTGGGGTTTTCACCTGGCTACAAGCTCAGCTGCTAACCAAAAGTTCACATCCACCAGTCGTTCCTTGGAAATCCTTATGGGGCAGTCCAACTCTGTCCTGTAGGATCACTGAGTCGGAATTGACTCTACAGCCATGGGTTTTTTGTTTTTGGTTTCGTAATTCAGCTGCTGTGTTTCGTATATTTTTCTGACAAGTAATTGAATGGAAAGGAGGCAGAAAACTTTTGATGCTAACATGCAATTTTCCTGTATAAAAATTTGTTTTGCATTATTAATGCAGGCATCTCATATTTAGTTTAGCAAACATGAATTAAAAAAAAATGAGGCAAAGTAAATTGTCACATTTATAAATATACAAAATCCACAGAGATAAAAACAATTTTGCCAAGGACCATGGAACAGTAGGCAAAGGATATAGTGTCAGTATGAACAAACTGTCCTATCAGGGAATACAACCTAAACAGAGTCCACCAGCCGTGTAGACACTTACAGTTTTAAATAAACAGTTTCAACAGGGAAATATATGCCATGTACATTTGGAAATGCCAGGATATTGTATCCATATACAGGCAGTCCCCGGATTACGAATGAGATCTGTTCCTAAGTCTGTCTTTGAATTGAATTGGACATAAATCGGAACAGTTAGGTACGGTTCATATTAAATGTCAGTCAGATGTTTGTGTTAGTATACAGTGTACTTTGTATACATAAAAAAAAAAGTTAAACACTTCCAGGTACATTAAAACATCTTTAACATAACGCTGTTGTTGTTAAATGCCATCGGAGTTGGTTCTGACTCATAGTACAATAAAAGAAAACTCTGCCTGGTCCTGCATCATCCTCAGAATCATTGTTATGCTTGAGCGCATTGTTGCAGCCACTGTGTCAGTCCATCTTGTTGAGGGTCTTCCTCTTTTTTGCTGACCCTCTACCAAGCATGATATCCTTCTCCAGGGACTGGTTTCTCCTGATAACATGTCCAAAGTATGTGAGAGATAGTCTTGCCATCCTTGCTTCTAAGTAGTATTCTGGTTGTACTTCTTCCGAGACAGATTTATTCATTCTTCTGGCAGTTCATGTTATATTCAGTATTCTTTTCTGACACTATACTTCAAAGGCATCAATTCTTCTTTGGTTTTCCTCATTCATTGTCCAGCTTTTGCACACATATGAATCGATTGAAAACACCATGACTTTGAGCAGGGCACCTTACTCCTTAAAGTGACGTCTTTGCTGTTTAACACTTGAATGAGATCTTTTACAGCAGATTAGCCCAATGCAATGTGTCCTTTGATTTCTTGACTGCTGATTCCGTGGGTGTTGATTGTGGATCCAAGTAAAATGAAATCCTGGATAACTCCAGTCTTTTCTCCATTTATCATGATCCAGTTGTGAGGATTTTTGTTTTCTTTATTTTGAAACATAGTCCGTATTGAAGGCTGTGGTCTTTGATCTTCATCAGTAAGTGCTTTAAGACCTCTTCACTTTCAGCAAGCAAGTTTATGACATCTGCATGATGTTAACGAGTCTTTCTCTAATCCCGATGCCCTGTTCTTCTTCATATAGCTCAGTTTCTTGGATTATTTCCCAGCATACAGATTAAGTAAGTATGGTGATATGATACAAACCTGGTGTACACCTTCCTTGTCTTTCAGCCACGCAGTATCCCCTTGTTCTGTTTGAACGACTGCCTCTTGGTCTATGTACAGGTTTCTCATGAGCACAATTAAGCGTTCTGGAATTCCCATTCTTGGAATTGTTATCTGTAATTTAGTTTTTATCCACACAGTAAAATGCCTTTGCATAGTCAATAAAACACAGGTAAACATCTTTATGGTATTTTCTGCAACCACTTTTGAATGATCTTCAGCAATGTTTTACTCATGTGTGATATTGCTCTATAATTTCTACATTCTGTTGGATCACCTTTCTTTGGAATAGGCGTAGATATGGATCTCTTCCAGTTGGTTGGGCAGGAAGCTGTCTTCTACATTTCTTGACATAGACAAGTGAATGCTTCCAGTGCTTCATCCATTTGTTGAAAATTCTCAATTAGTATCCCATCAATTCCTGTAGCTTTGTTTTTCACCATTGTTTTCAGTACAGCTTGGTCTTCTTCATTCAGTACCATCAGTTCTTGATCATATGCTACCTCTTGAAATGGTTAAATGTTGACTAATTCTTCTTGATACAGGGACTCTGTGTATTTCTTCCATCTTCTTTTGATGCTTCCTGTGTCATTTAATTTTTTGCCCATAGAATCCGTAATTATTGCAAATCTAGGCTTAAGTTTTTTCTTCCATTCTTTCAGCTTGAGAAATGCCGAGCATATTCTTCCTTTTTGGTTTTCTAACTCCAGGTCTTTGCATATGTCATTAAAATGCTTTGTCTTCTGGAGCCTCTGTTTGAGATCTTCTGTTCAGATCTTTTACTTCATCTCTTTTTCCCTTCACTTTAGCTACTGTGTGTTCAACGGCAATTTCAGAGTGTCTTCTGACATCCATTTTGTTTTTTTCTTTCTTTCCTGTCTTTTTAGTAACCTCTTGCTTTCTTCACAGATGATGTCCTTGATGTCATTTCACAGCTTCTTTGTTTTTTGTTCGTTAGTGTTTCATGAGTCAAATCTGTTCTTGAGATGGTCTCTAAATTCAGGTGGGATATACTCAAGGTCATATTTGTCTCTTGTGAACTCATTCTAATTTTCTTCAGCTTTGTTGTGAACTTGCATATGGGAAATTGATGGTCTGTTCTACAGTTGGCCCCGGCCTTGTTCTGATGGGTGATATTGAGCTTTTCCATTGTCTCTTTCCACAGATGTAGTCGATTGGATTCATGTGTATTCCATTTGGCTAGGTTCACCTGTGTAGTCACTGTTTATGTTGTTGAAGAGAGGTATTTGCATTGGCCATGCAAAATTCTGTCATGTGATCTCCGGCATCTTTTCCATAACCAAGGCCATTTTTTCCATCTACTGATTCTTCTTCTTTGTCTCCAACATTCGCATTTCAATCACCAGTAATTATCAATGCATCTTGATTGCCTATTTTATCAGTTTCAGACTGCAGAAGTTGGTAAAAATCTTCAGTTTCTTCATCTTTGGCCTCAGTGGTTGGTGTGTAAATTTGAATAATAGTCGTATTAACTGCGCTTTTTTGTAGGTGTATGGATATTATTCTATCACTGACAGTGTTGTACTTCAGGATAGACCTTGAAATGTTCTTTTTGACTATGAACACGATGCCATTCCTCTTTAATTTGTCATTCCCAGCATAGTAGACCATATGATTGTCAGATGCAAAATCACCAATACCAGCCCACTTCAGCTCACTAATGTCTAGGTTATCGATGTTTATGCGTTCCATTTAATTTTTGACGACTTTCGATTTTCCTAGATTCATACCTCATACATTCAACGTTCCGATTCGTAATGGGTGTTTACAGCTGATTCTTCTTGTTTTGAGTCTTGCCACATCAGCAAATGAAGGTCTCGAAAGCTTTACTCCATCCAGGTCATTAAGGTCGACTCTACTTTGAGGAGGCAGCTTTTCCCTTCTCACCTGAGGGACTCATCTTCCGGCACTGTATTAGACAATGTTGTGCTACTATTCATAAGGTATTTACTGGCCAATTTTTTTCAGAAGTAGACTGCCAGTTCCTTCTTCCTACTCTAGAAGCTCAGCTGAAACCTGTCCACCATGGGTGACCCTGCTGGTATTTGAATACCAGTGGCATAGCTTCCAACATCACAGCAACACAAAAGCCACCACAGTATGACAAGCTGACAGATGTGCAGGGTTTAACATAATAATACAGTAATCATGTTTTGATGCACTTCACAAAGCTGCACCTGTTTGTTCTTATGAACTATTGTATGTACTTCGAATTTCTAACATGCTTTACGGAAATTGGTTCTTAACTATGGTTTGTGTTTAAGTGAGACATTCATAACCAGGGTAATGGCTGTAAAAGTATGTTAGTCGTATACCAAATGTTCCCAAATTGTAGTTGAGTATAATTCCTTACTTTATTCACTTTACATTTTTTGAGCCAGACGCTATACTAAACTCTGTAAATCCAAAACTGACAATTGCTGTTTGCCATGGAGTGTTATGTGTTGGACACTGTGAAAGGTGTGAGGATACACCAGTGAATGAATCTGAGAATTTAGAAAAACTGCTGTTGTTGTGTGCTGTGGATTCAGTTCTGACTCATAGTGACCCCATGTGACTGCAGAAGTACCCCACAGGGTTTTCTAGGGCATAATCTTTGCAGAAGGACCCCTGGTGGCACACTGGTTAAGCACTTGCCTGTTAACCAAAAGGTTAGCAGTTGGAACCCATCAGCTGCTCTGTGGGAGAAAGATGTGGCAGTGTGCTTCCATAAAGATTTACAGCCTTGGAAACCCTATGGGACAGTTCTACTCTGTCCTGTAGGTCACTATAAATTGGAATGAACTCAATGGCAGTAAGTTTGGTTTTAGTTTGGAGTCTTTGCGGGAAGAGATCACCAGGTCATTCTTCTGCAGAGCCACTGAGTAGGTTCGAACCGCCAACTTTCAGATTTGCAGCTGAGTGCTTAACCAGGGCTCCTTACAATACGTACTTGCTACATTGAGATAATCTGACAAGTACAGACTGCTATGGAAGTCTTTGGGAAGGGCACCACTTTATTTGAACTTGAGACAGCTTCCAGGAAGAAATATTGGTAGCTGAGACTGGAAAAATGACCAAGAATGAGCTAGGCAAGGGGGAGCCAGGCTTTCAGGGCTGGGAGAGTGTGAAAAGAAGAGAACAGCACTTGGAATGGTTAGAGGTGAGAGAGCACTATGGGGAGAGTGCAGTAGGGTGATAATTCAAGCTCAGGTCCCGAAGAGCCTTTTAAACCTTGCTTTCCAGAGCTAGTGCTGCTGCTCTACTGCTCCATGCCATGTAGGGGTTAGGACCACAGGCCTCTGGGTTGCCATGCCCCTGGAGTCAAATCACATCTCTGCCACTGATTTGGGCAATTAGTTAACCTCATCGAACCTTCTGTTTCTACCTTGAAAAATGTGGGTTGGGAGAGGCGTGGTAGTATTTAAAGTGCTTAGCAAAATGCTTGGCACAGAGTAAGAATTTAGTTAAGTGTTGACTCTTGGTACAGGAGCAAGTTGTGGCAGTCTGCTTCCATAAAGATTTATAGCCTTGGGAAGCCCTATAGGGCAGTTCTGCTCTGTCCTGCAGGGTCTCCATGAGTCTAAATTTGACTTGACAGCCATGGGTTTGGTCTGAACTCTTGGTAGTCCCAGTAGCAAAGGGATCTTTTAAGGTATTTTAAAATGGGGATTGATCAAATGAATCTGAGGTTTTACAAAGATTATTTAGCTTGCATTCTCGGGAGAATGTTCTGATGGGGACAAGGCTGAGGTCAGGAGCTTTTTGAATAATTCAGGTAACAGATGAGGTTGGCTTTACTAGGATGATGGAGTGATTTAGGACATAAAATCCATAGGGCTAGTGGAGTGAGAGTAGAGAGTGAGGAAGGGAAAGGCTTAAGGATGATGTCCAGGTTTCTGGTTTGAGCAGATGGGTGGATGTCAGAGCCATTCATTTGACAGTATTAAATCTAGTGGGCTAAGAAACAAAATTAAGGAGCCCTGATTGTGCAGTGGCTAAGCACTCAGTGGCTAACTGAAAAGTTGGTGGTTTAAGCCCACCAACTGCTCCATGGGAAAAAGATGTGGCATTCGGCTTCTTTAAAGATTATAGCCTTGGAAAACCCTATGGGACAGTTCTGTTCTGTCCTGGAGGGTCGCTATTAGTAGGAATCTATTCCATGGCATGTTTTTTTTTTTTTTTTTGAGGAACCGAAATTAATATTGAGAAATCATCTGGCAAGTAGAGCCTCAGTCATTCAAAGCATTCTGGGTAGCACGTCATGGGTCTCAGTCATGCAAGTCAAAGAAAGATTTGTAGTCAGATATACAGTTTAATAGTTCATTCTCAGAATTTTGGAGGAAGAAGACCTTTTCAGTGTTTACCTTGAAGACCAAGTATTGTTTAATGTTTAGATACCATGAAGTGTTAAGAGACCACTTATATTCAGAGAAAAACTGTCAAAAATACTACTTTTCTGTGAAACACCGTATGATCTCCTTAGGCAAATTTTATATTTAATATTGAACTGTCATTCATTCATTCAACAATTGGAGTGCCTGCTTTTTTCTAGGCACTGGAGTAACACAGTGAACAAAAATTCCCACCCTCATGGTGCTTACCTTCTAGTGTGGCAGGGACTGGAGGGGAGACAAAAAATAGACTAGCAACAAATAGGCACCTAATAAGTTGTATGGTGGTAAATAAAATGAAAAAATAAAGTAGGGCGGGGGTATTGTAGTTTTACCAGAGTTGTTAGGGAAAGCCTCCCTGGGCAGGTGACAGATGTCCAAGGCAAGAGCACAGAGCTGGTACAAAAGGAATGTGCCTGCTTTGTCACAGGAACAGCAAGGAGGCCAAAGCGGCCTGAGCAAGTGGGGAGTGAAGAAGAAGGAGATGAGGTCAGAGAGGTAACAGTGGAGGGGCAGATTAAGAGGAGCCTTTTATTCCAAGAGAGATGGCAAGCCACTAGAGGGTTTTGAGCAGAGGTAAATAACTTGGTCATTCTTTGTAATAGGATCAGACTCGACGCCATGTTGAGAATAGACTGAAGGGGATGAAGGCTGAAACAGACTTGGAGACAATCATGATCCATGTGAGACATGATGGTGGCTTGCAGCAGAGTGGTAGCAAAGGTGATGGTGAGAAGCAGTTAGAGTCTAGGTATGTTTTTAGGTAGAGTTTAAAGATTTCATTCCCAAAGAAGGTCTTACTGAAAGTGTAAAGTGGGAGACAAAGTCCTTCATTTTACTGACTTTATTCAGTTACAAGTTTAAATTTCCCATGAGTGTATTCAATGAGGGTTTCATTAAAAATAAAGACTGTTAAAACAGGTATGATAAAATTTTTTTTAATGTATTTTATTTTTGTTTTTGAGAATATACACAGGAAAACATACACCAATTCAACAGGTTGTACATGTACAGTTCAGAGACATTGATTACGTTTTTCAAGTATACAGCCATTCTCACCCTCCTTTTTTGAGTTGTGCCTCCCCCATTAACATAAACTCACTGTCTCCTATATTTGCTCTCTGACCCTTTGAGTTGCTGTTGTCAGATTGAGCCCATATAGATAGATCTTAAAAGAGCACGATGCTCAGCACAGACATTCTTTACTAGTTAAGATAAACTGTTTGGTTTTAAGAAGACTTCAAGGGATCTTTTTGTTTCAATGTTTAAAGATGATCTCAGAGCAGCAGTTGCAGGAGTTCATCTAGCCTCAATGGCTCCAGCAAGTCTGAATTCTTTGAGAATTTGAAATTCTGTCTACATTTTCCCCCTTTTGATCAGGATTCTTCTATAGATTCTTTGATCAATCTGTTCAGTAATGGTAGCCAGGCACCATCCAGTCTTGGTGTCACTGCAGAAGGGGTGGTTGTTCATGGAGGCAATTAGCCACACCATCTGTTTCCTCTTCCTCTTGCCAACTCTTTCTTCCCCCGTTGCTCCAGGTGAATAGAGATCAATTGCAGGTACAATGCAGTTTTTTTTTATTATTATTATTGTGCTTTAGGTGAAAGTATATAGAGCAAATTAGTTTCTCATTCAAAAATTTATACAGAAATTGTTTTGTCACATTGGTTGCAATCCCCACATTGTGTCAGCACTCTCCCCCTTTCCCTTTCCGCTTCGGGTTCCCTGGTTTCATTCTTCTAGTTTTCCTATTCCTTCTTGCCTTCTGTTCTTTGTTTTGCCCTTTGGTCTCATATACTTGATTGATCTAAGAAGCACATTCCTCACATGTGTTATTGTTTATTTTATAGATCTGCCTATTTTTTGGCTAAAAAGTGAACTTCGGGAGTGGCTTCAGTTCTGAGTTAGAAGGGAGTCCAGGGGCCATAGTCTTGGGGGTATCTCCAGTCTATTTCAAACTAGTAAGTCTGGTCTTTTTTGTGAATTTGATCTTTTGTTTTACATTTTTCTCCTGCTCTGTCTGGGACCCTTTGTTGTAATCCCAGTCAGAGCAGTTGGTAGTGGCAGCTGAGCACCATCTACTTCTTCTGGTCTTGGGGTCATGTAGGCTGTGGTTCATGTGGTCCCTTAGTGCTTTGGACTAATTGCTCCCTTGAGTCTTTAGTTTTATTCCCTCTCCTTTGCTCCCAACTAGAAGAGACTGATAGTTGTATCTAAGATGACTGCTCGTGAGCTTTTAAGACCCCAGACACTACTCACCAAAGCAGGATGTAGAACATTGTCTTCAACAATTATGTTGTCCCAATTGAGATACATGTCACACGAGTCTGTGGTCCTTTGCCTTTGTGTCTGGTAACTTCATCCTGTGAGGTGTTCAGTTGTATTTTAGAGGTTTCTCTGGCTGTGCTGCTTGTGTGCTCTGTTGTCTAAATTAATATATAAGGTGTGCCTACAGTCAAGTATTTAGAAATATCCACCACGAATCCTCTCTGTGCTGGTGGGCGTGCTGCCTTACCCCTTCCCCTGCCTTTTGGCTTATCTAACTACCTATCTGTCTACCTATGTATCTATCCATTTGTAGATGATTGTTTATTAATACTATTGTTGCAGGATTGTCTACACTATAGTAGTTACCAGAAGAAAAGACAAAATGAAAACTGTTGCCATCAAGTCGATTCCAACTCATAGCAATCCTATAAGACAGAGTAGAACTCCTCCACAGGGTTTCTAAGGAGCAGCTGGTGAATTTGAACTGCTGACCCTTTGGTTAGCAGCTGAGCTCTTAACCACTGTACCACTAGGGCTCCAGGAGTTACCATAAATCAAAACCCATTGCTGTCAAGTTGATTCAGACTCATAGCAACCCTTTAGGATGGAGTAGAACTGCCCCATAGGGTTTCCAAGGAGTACCTGGTAAATTTGAACTGACAGCCTTTTCGTTAGCAGCTTTTATGGATTGAATTGTACTCCCCCAAAATATCTGTCAACTTGGCTAGGTCATGGTTCCTGGTATTCTGTGATTGTCTACCACTTTATCATCTGATGTGATTTCCCTATGTGTTGTAAATTCTATCACTATGATGTAATATAACAAGATGGATTGGTGGCAGTTATATCGATGAGAGCTACAAGATTAAGTAGTGTCTTAAGCTAATGTCTTTTGAGATATAAAAGAGAGAAGCCAGCGGAAAGACATGGGAACCTCATACCTCCAGGAAAGCAGTGCCAGGAGCAGAGCGTGTCCTTTGGACCTGTGGAGAAGCTCCCAGAGAAAGGGAAGATTGATGACACAGACCTTCCTCCAGAGCCAACAGAGAAACCCTTTGCCTGGAGCTGATGCCATGAGTTTGGACTTGTAGCCTACTAGACTGTGAGAGAATAAATTTCTCTTTGTTAAAGACATTCACTTGTGGTATTTCTGTTATGGTAGCACTAGATGACTAAGGGAAACCCTGGTGGTCCAGTGGTTAAGTACTACGGCTGCTAACCAAGAGGTCAGCAGTTCAAATCCACCAGGTGCTCCTTGGAAACTCTATGCAGCAGTTCTGCTCTGCCCTGTAGGGTCGCTATGAGTCGGAATTGACTCAGCGACAATGGGTTTTTGGGTTAGGTGACTAATACAGCAGCCATAGCCCTTAACCATTGCACCACCAGGGTTTCCAGTAGCTACCATAAAAAAATAGTTGTCCTTTATTCCTGCGTTTCTCTCAGTGTTACAGTTCAGTTTTAACTGCAGTGGAAGAAGTCGTGCCTATTAGGTTTTATTCTTATTTGTTCCAGCTGTGAAAACAGATACCTACTTTGCAAACTACCCTACTTTTTCAAGGCTATAAATAAAGATACTAAAATGAGAATAAATCAGATGTGTAAATTACTTGCCCTAGGCAAGAAGATGGGTAACAATTTATCAAGTTAAAGTATGGTTCTAATTCTTGAAATTTATACTAAATGCATCCCACTTTAATTTCTATGTCTAATTCCTCCTAGGATCTAGAGAGAACCCTTCCCTTTCTATATAAAAGAAAAATTTGTGTTAATTTCAGTACAGTTTAATTTGTTTGATTATCCTTCTGCATATTCACTGTTTCACTGTTGAAAGCTTTTGCTTACAACAATGAGGGAGATGTGGGCATGCTTTATAGGTAGGGGGAACAACATGAACAAAGCACTGAGGAGGTAACAAGTACAGTGAATGCATAGGATGGTAAGGAGATTAACCTGGCCAAGGCGCAGAGACTTTGAAATGTAATTGAATATGGTGTGGTATGATAGGGCTTGTGGATAAGAATTTGGAATGCTTTGCTTACATTTAAGTGAATTTAAGTTCCTCTTACTTTTTTTTTTTACTTTTACAGTTAATCTGTGTCTTGGTCACGTAGTGCTGCTCTAACAGAAACACTACAAGTGGATGGCTTTAAGAAAGAGAAGTTTATTCTCTCGGGGTCCAGTAGGCTAGAAGTCCAAATTTAGGGTGCTGGTTCCAAGGGAAGGCTTTCTGTCTCTGTCAGCTCTGGAGGAAAGTCTTTGTCATCAGCCTTCCCTGGGTCTGGGAGGATCTCAGCTCAGGAACCTCAGGTCCAAAGGATGTGCTCTTCTCATAGCACTGTTTTCTTGGTGTTATGAGGTCCCCCATGGCTCTCTGCTCACTTCTGTCTTTTATGTCTTGAAAGAGATTCGCTTAAGACACTGTCTAATCTTGTAGATCTCATCAATATAAGTGACAGATACTTTGGGGGGACAGAATTGAATCCATGACAATCTGATAGGCAGATTTTCTTTGACTTTTTTCCAGGAAGGAAACCTCCATAAATACAGGTGATTTTTTAATTTATGCTTTTTTTTTTTTTTTATTGTGGTACATGTATATGTAACATAACATTTGCCATTTCAACATTTTTCAAATGTACAGTTTTGGAGATTGTATGGTTTCTAAAATCTAGAGTTGTTTGGCAAAGCTAGTAAATTTTATCATGGACCTACATAGTGTCAGAAGCTCTGCTAGGACCTGGGGATAAAGTGGTGAACAAAATTGTTCCTTAGGAAGACACAGCCCCGCTGCTCAGTGCTCATTTCTCACTTACCTTACTTCTCACAGAAACCTTCAGTAACTAGCTTCCCGTTTTGACTTTCCTACTTTCCTGACATTTCCTCACCTTTATTCTTCTCCCCAGTATTCCCACCATGTTTTAGATCTTGCCATCTCATCCCTAAATTTCCCTGCCCCTGCCCAATGGTCTCCCTACCCTTGCCTGTATGTCTTAGTTATCTAGTGCTGTTATAACAGAAATACCACAAGTGGATGGCTTTAACAAACAGAAATTTATTCTCTCATAGTTTGGGAGGCTAGAAGTCCAAATTCAGGGTGCTAGCTTCAGGGGAGGGCTTTCTCGCTCTGTAGGCTCTTGGAGAAGGTCCTTGTCCCCAATCTTCCCCCTGGTCTAGGAGCTTCTCAGCACAGGGGCCTTAGGTCCAAAGGACGTGCATGCTCCTGGCTCTTCTTGCTTGGTGGTTATGAGGCCCCCCCCGACTCTCTGCTGGCTTCTCTGTTTCACTTTTCAAAAGAGATTGACTCAAAATACAACGTAATCCTATAGAATCAGTCCTGCCTCATTAACATAACTGCCTCTAACCCTGCCTCATTAACATTATAGAGGTTAGGATTTACAGCAATAGGGTAGTCACATCAGATCTTAAAATGGTGGACAACCACACAATACTGAGAATCATGGCCTAGCCAAGTTGACACACATTTTTCGGGGACACAGTTTGATCCATGACACTGTCCATTACCTTCATGTCTCAAGTCCTCCCTCAGCCTTTACTAGGGCTCTCCTTCACTCTTCTGGCATTGGTTTTTCATAACCATTTGCTTGACCCCCACATTTTACTTTTTCTTGCTATCTTGTATCCCAGTTTATCTTTGTGTGTGGGCAACACACATGCACATATGTGCATGTGTGCGTCCCATCCTCCACCAGGCTTGATAACAGGAGCTAAGATAGGTACTTCTTGGTACCTTCCTCAGCACCTAATGGTAGTGCTGATTTTATTTTTATACCATTTATTATCTTCTTCACCCACCACATCAAAGTGCCATTTATTCAAGGGCAGAGAATAATGTTTCAAAATGTTCCTTCTGTCTTTTGAGGAATACACAATTTCAGTGGATATGTGTGGGTGTGTTTTCCTAGAAAACACAAAATTGGTATGATATGGTCAAATAGAAATATATGTCCACTGTAGGTTTCTTAATCTCGGGCCTTTCAATATTTTTTCAGGTAGGCATACCGCTGGAATCCTGAGACTGCTTGGGAAACTGTCTAATGCTTACCGTGCAAGGAATTATATCTTTGCTGACATGGATGAAATGAGTGCCCATAAAATAAGAGCTTTTGAAGTAGATCGAGCTGAAAGATACTCCAGTACCATGGTAAGTGATCATTTCTAAGAAAGCTACGATTTGTGCATTGTGTTTAATTTTCTCTGAAAATAATATGATACTTAAGTGCCCTGCCCACACAAGGCATTCAAATGTTTATTGCTGATGAAATATATTATGTTTTCTTTAATTCTTTTAAATAGAGGAAACAGTTTTTTAATTAATTCCAATTATGAAAGTTATTTACGGTTACATGCATAAAGTGTCCCGTTTGAATGTTTCCTCTTTGTCAAAGTATTGCATTCATTGGTAACTTATCTGTCAGTGTAAAGTTCTTTGTCAGTGTATTACATTTATTGATAATTTATCTATGACTGATTTTTTTTCTGTGTGTAAACCTTTTTTTTTTTATAATAGTGGTCTCATACAATATTTGTCCTTTTATGATTGGCTTATTTCACTCTGCATGATGTCCTCCAAATTCATCCATGTTGTGAGATGTTTCCCAAATTTATCATTATTTTTTAATTATTGCATAGTGTTCTGTTGTATATACCACAGTTTGATTATCCATTCATCTGTCGATAGGCTTTTAGGTTGTTTCCAACTTTTTGCTATTGTGAATAATGCTGCAATGAACATGGTGTGCATATGTCTATTCCTGTTATGGCTCTTATTTCTTTAGGGCATATAGGAGTGTGATTGATGGATCATATGGTACCTATATTTTCTAGCATTTTCAGGAAGTGCCGTATTGTTTTCCATAGTGGCTGCACCATTTTACATTCTCACCAGCAGTGTATGAGAGTTCCAGTCTCTCCACAACCTCACCAGCGTTTGTTGTTTTCTGTTTTTTTTTAATTATTGATGGTTAAGATTGTGTGTCAGCTTGGCTGGGTCATGATTCTCAGTGTTTTGGCAGTTGTATAATGTTGTGATCACTTCCCTGTTGAAATCTGATATGTTATTACCCCCATGATGGGATCTGCTATGAGTAGCAAATGGGTTGAAGGGGAATTTCCTTGGGTGTGTGGCCTGCATCCAGTATGGGTGGACATTCAGGCAGGGCTCGGGGCTGGGGCGGGGGAGGTGCGGGGGCTTTCGTTCATTCTTGACCCTGCAGCTGGCACCTGTTGGTCTGACTTCCAGTTATTGGGACTTGTGTTAGCAGCTTGCCTGTGCTTTTGCCTGCCTGTCTGGGAATTCATCGATCTTCACAGCCTTTTAACAACAGCCCTGCTCTCTGGCCTGCTGATCTTGGGTTCACCAGCCCCTGTGGCTACGTGAAGCAGGAGAAGCCTCCTACCTGATCCACAGACTTGGGATGGTACAGCCTCTGCAACCAATTGAGCCATTTCCTCAATATAAATCTCTCTCTCTTTTTTCTCTCTGTATATATTTATACGCTTTACTGGTTTTTCTTCTCTAGAGAATCTAGCCTAAGACATTGCCATCGATGTTGGGGTGATCTTTTTGTAGTTTTGATTTGCCTCCCTCTAAAAAAAAAAAAAAAAAAATTTTTTTTTTTTTGATCAGCACTGGGGATTGGGGGAATGGCTAATGATCATGAGCATTTCTTCATGTGTTTGTTAGCCACCTGAATGTCTTCTTTGGAGAAGCATCCGTTTATTTCTCTCCCCATTTCTCAGTTGATTTGTCTTTTTGGTATTGAGGTGTTTTTTGTAAGTTTTAGAGATTAACCCCTTGTTGGATATGTTGTAGCCAAAAAATTTTTTCCCAGTCCTAGTATCTAGGTTCTCTTTTTACTCTTTGGAGAAGTCTTCTAATGAGCATAAGTGTTTAATTCTTAGTGGGTTCCATTCATCTATTTTATCTTCTGCTGTTTGTGCATTTTTAATTACAGTCGGTATATGTAGGTATATTATTTATGCCATGTATTAGGGCCCATAGGATTGCTCCTATTTTTATCCTTGATCTTTATAGTTGTAGGTTTTATATTTAGATCTTGGATCTATTTTTAGTTTGTTTTTGTGTATGGTGTGAGGTATGGGTCCTGTTTCATTTTCTTACAGATGGACATCCAGTTTTGCCAGCACCATTTGTTGAAGAGACTGTTCTCTAATTGTCTTTGGCCCTTTGTCAAAGATAGCTGACCATAGGTGGATGGATTTGCTTCTGGGTTCTCAATTCTGTTCCATTGCCCATTATGCCTGTCATTGTACCAGTACCAGGTTGTTTTGACTACCATGGCTGTGTAGTAGTTTCTGAGATTAGGAAGTGTGAGGCCTCTTACTTTGTTCTTCTTCAATAATTCTTTACTTATCCATGGCCTCTTTCCTTTCCATATAAAGTTTGTGATTAGTTTTTGTATCTCATTAAAGAATGACACTGGAATTTAGATCGGGATTGCGTTACATCTATAGATTGCTTTTGGTAATTTTGACATTTTCACCATATTAAGTCATCCTATTCATGAACCCTGGTTAGATTTATTCCTAAGAATTTTATTTTGAGGGGGCTAATTTTTTTTTTTTTTTATTGTAAGTGGTATTGTTTTCCTGATTTCCTTTTTGAAGTTCTCTTTGTTGGTTTAGTGTAACCTAACCAATTTTTGTATGTTGATCTTGTATCCTGTTACTTTGCTGAATCCTTCTATTAGTTCCAGTAGCTTCTGTGGATTCTTTCGGATTTTATCTGTATAGGATCATATCATCTGTCAATAGGGATAGTTTTACTTCTTCCTTTCCAATTTGAATGCCCTTTAATTTTCTTTTCTTGCCTAATTGTTCTACCTAGGACTTCCATACAGTGTTGAATAGGAGTGGCAATAAAGGGCACCCTTGCCTAGTTCCTATTATCAAGGGAAGTGTTTTCAGTCTCTCCATTGAGGGTGATGTTGTCTGATAGTTTTATGTAAATGCCCTTTATTATATTGAGGAATTTCACTTCTATTCCTATTTTGCTGAGAATTTTTATCAGGACTGGGTGTTGGACTTCATCAAATGCCTTTTTTGCTTTGATTGAGATGATCATGTGGTTCTTTTATTTATGTGGTGGATTACGTTGATTGATTTTCTAACTTTGAACCATGCTTGTACACCTGGTATGAATCCCAGTTGGTCATAATGTATTATATTGTTAATATCTATTGCCTAGAATTTTGTTGAAAGTTTTTGCACCTATATTCATGAGGGATAAACCCACTGCTGTCGAGTCTATTCCGACTCATACATGAGGGATATTGGTCTGTAATTTCCTTTTTTGGTGGTATCTTTTCCTAGCTTTCGTATCAGGATTAAGCTGGTTTCATAGAATGAATTAGGGATAATTCCTTCCTTTTCTATGCTCTGAAATAATTTCAGTAGTATTGGTGTAAGCTCTTGTCTGAATGTTTGGTAGAATTCTCCGTTGAATCTGTCCGGGCCAGGCCTTTTTTTATTTGGGATTTTTTTTTTTAACCTTACGTATTTCTTCTATTGTTGTGGGTCTGTTCAGACTTTCTACTTCAGTTAGCGTTCGTTTAGGTAGGTAGTATGTTTCTAGAAATTTGTCTATTTTCTCTTAAGTTTTCAAATTTGGTGGAGTATAGTTTTTCATAGTATTCTGTTATGATCCTTTTTATTTCAGTTGGTCCTGTTGTAATGCCATCCATCTCATTTCTTATTTGAGTTATTTGCATCTTCAACTGTTTTTCTATTGTCAATTTGGCCAGTGTCAATTTTCTTGATCTTTGAAAGAACAAGCCTCTACTCTGGTTGATTCCTTCTGTTCTCTGTTTCATTCATCTCTGCTCGAATCTTTATTATTTACTTTCTTCTGGTTACCGTGGGCTTCTTTTGCCGCTCTCTTTCTATTTGTTCAAGTTGTAGGGTTAATGCCTTGATTCTTGCCTTTTCTTCTCTTTTGAAGTGTATGTGTTTATAGCCATAAGTTGTCCTCTAAGTACTGCTTTTGCTGTGCCTCAAAGCTTTCGGTGTGTTGTGTTTTCATTCTCTTTGGATTGTAGGAATTTTTTTAATTTCTTCAATTACCAAGCTATTTATAAGCAAAGTATTATTCAGTTTTCATGTATTTGATACTTTTCCCTGCTATTGACTTCTATAGTGTTGTGGTCTGAGAAAATGCTTTGTTATTATTTTGATGTTTTTAAATATATTGAGGCTTGCTTTGTGGCCTAAAATTTGCTCTATCCTGGAGAATGTCCCACACGCACTGGAAAAGAATGTGTACTGTGCTCCTGTTGGGTGGAGTGTTCTGTATATGTCTGTGAGGTTGAATTGGTTGATTGTGGTATTTAGATCTTCTGTATCTTTGTTGAGTTTCTTTCTAATTGAAAGTGGTGTGTTAAAGTCCCTACTGTTAGGTTTGGGGATTATTATGGAATTGTCTGTTTCTCTTTTTAGTGCTGTTAGAGTTTGTTTTTATGTATGTTGGAGCTTTGTCATTGGGTGCATATACATTCATTACGGTTATATCTTCTTGGTGGATTGACCCTTTAATCATTTTATTATGTCTTTCCTTGTCTTTTGTGGTGGATTTTGCCTTAAATTCTACTTTGCCAGAAATTAATATTATCACTCCTGATCATTTTTGGTTGTTGTTTGCTCAATATTTTTTTTTTCCATTCTTTGTGTTTTAGTTTATTTATATCTTTGTGTCTAAGGTATGTCTGTTCTAGACAGCATATTGATGAGTCGTGTCTTTTAATCCATTGCGCCCTTCTCTGTCTCTTTACTGGTGCATTTAATCCTTTCACATTCAGTGTGACTATCTGTAGGAATGAGTTCACTGCTGCCATTCTATTATGCATTTTGTGCATGTGGTGTTGATGGTTTCTTTTGCTTAATTTTTGTGCTGAGTTCTTTTTGTTTGTGGACTTTTTATTTCCTTCATTGTAGTTGATTTTGTGTTTACTCAATCTTTTTGGTTTTTTTATTTTAGTGGTTGGTTTGTCAAATTTCTTTGTAGTTACCCTAAGAGTCACCTTTGTTTTCTAAGTTTAAAGCAGTCTTATTTCTTGATATCACCTTGACTTCCACTCCATATGGAAGTTCTATAACTACACCACTTATTCCCTTCTTTTTTGATTTAAAGCTGTTATCATTCACAGGCTGATGTCTCGGTTCCCTGTTTTCAGTCTTTTAGTGTTGCTTTGTTTTTGAGAATTCTTTATCTGGGTTGGCATCTAGCTGATGCCATCATGTGTCTTAATCTCAGATTGTTGTCTTATGTTCATGGTTCTTTATCCATAGGACTGCTTTTAATATTTCTTGTAAGGTTGGTCTCATTTTTATAAATTCTGTTAATTGCTGTTTATCTGGAAATGTCCTAATTTCGCCATCTAATTAGAGGGACGATTTTGGTAGATATATAATTCTTAGTTGGCAATATTTTTTCTTTCAGTGTTTTTATATATTTCATCCCTTGGCTTCTTGCTTAGATGGTGTCTTAGGCTGGGTTTTCTAGAGAAGCAAAACCAGCACTGCGTGTAAGTATATGTATAAAAACCCATTGCCATCAAGTCAATTCTGACTTATAGCAACCCTTTTGGACAGAGTAGAGCTGCCCCATAGGGTTTTCAAAGAGTGGCTGGTAGATTTGAACTGCTTACCTTTTGATTAGCAGCTGAGCTCTTAACCACTGTGCCACCAGCCCCCCCAAAATATATGTGGAGTGATTTATATAAAGGAAATGGCTCACATGATTGTAGAGCTTGGAAAGGCCCAAGTTTGTGGGTCAGACTGGAGGCTTACTCTGACATGCATAGCCAAAGGTGGTGGTAGATCCAAGAGGAGATCTGATAGGAGTCCTCTGGCCCACAAGCTGTGGAGGCTGAAGAATTCTAAGATGTGAAAGTAAGACGTCAGATAAGCTCAAGTCCCAAGATGCGGAGGTCATATGAACTGGAGCCAGCTGCAGGATCCAGAGCAAGCAAAAGCCAGTGAGCCTTGCCAAAAAGTCCACCTATATTGGATGTAGGCTGCGCCTCCAAGGAAACTCTCTTTCAACTGATTGGATGCTCGCAATGGATCTCGTCATGGAGGTGACCACATTATACTTACACTACCTCATTATGGAGGTGAGTACACCATTAAAGAGCTGCCAGAGTCCAGCGTAGCAGGGGCAGGGGTTTGGGGACCATGGTTTCAGGGGACATCTAAGTCAATTGGCATAATAAAATCTATTAAGATAACATTCTGCATCCCACTTTGGAGAGTGGTGTCTAGGGTCTTAAACGCTAGCAAGTGGCCATCTAAGTTGCTTCAATTGGTCTCAACCCACCTGGAGCAAAGGAGAATGAAGAACACCAAAGACATAAGTAATTACGAGCCCAAGAGACAGAAAGGGCTACATAAACCAGAGACTACATCAGTCTGAGACCAGAAGAACTAGATGGTGCCCAGCTACAACTGATGACTGCTCTGACAGGGAACACAACAGAGAACCCCTGAGGGATCAGGAGAGCAGTGGGATGGAGGCCCCAAATTCTCATAAAAAGACCAGACTTAATGATCTCACTGAGACTAGAAGGACCTCAGTGGTCATGGTCCCCAGACCTTCTTTTAGCCCAAGACAGGAACCATTCCCAAAGGCAACTCTTCAGACAGGGATTGGACTGGACAATGGGATAGTAAATGATAATGGTGAAGAGTGAGCTTCTTGGATGAATAGACACAAGAGACTATGTTGGAATCTCCTGTCTGGAGGGGAGATGGGAGGGCAGAGGGAGTCAAAAGCTGGCCGAATGGACTAGAAAAGAGTGGTGGGAATGCGTCTACTGTCTGATTAGGGGGAGAGCAATTAGGAGTATAAAGCAAGGTGTGTATAAATTTTTGTATGAGAGACTGACTTGATTTGTAAACTTTCACTTAAAGCACAATAAAAATTAAAAAAAAAAAAAAAAGCTGCCAAAATACATCATAATTGCCCAACCACTGAGGATCATGGCCCAGACAAGTTGACACACAACTTTAACATGGTTTCTGCTTTCAGCAGCCTTTATTTGTCTTTGGTGTTGAAGAGTTTGATTATAATGTGTCTTGGTGATTTTCTTTTGAGATCTATCCTGTATGGGGTTTGTTGTGCTTCTTGAATGGATATATTCTCATCTCTCATGATATTATGGAGATTTTCTTCTAGAAAATCTCCAGATGTTCTCTATGTGCTTTGTATTTTCTCCCCTTGTTCTGAGATTCTGATCATTCGTAGATTATTCTTTTTGATAGTGTTCCACGTAACTCTTTGGCTTTCTTCATTTTTCACTGCATTTTTTTCTGATTGTTCCTCAAACAAGTTACTGTAAAGGGGTTTTTCCTCTAATTTGCTGATTCTGTCTTCCGTTGCCTCAGTTCTGTTCCTGTGCCCTTCCATTGTGTTGTCTATTTCTGAAATTTTATTGTTAATCTTCTGGATTTCTGATTGCTGTTTCTCTATGGTTTGCAATTGTCTGTTTTTCCATTTTGTTCTTATATTGTTTTCCTGAATTATTCTAGTGTTTTGTCTGTGTGTTCCTTGATTTTGTCTGTATTTTCCTTGGTTTTGTGTGTGTATTTCTTGATCTCTTGGAGGGCTCTGTATTTGTCTTTTGAATTCTTTATCTTGTAGTCCAATTACCTCTTCTTCCTCAGGGAGATTTTCTTGTTCTTTATTTTGGACATTTGCTGGAATCTGGTTCTGCCTCTTTAAGTGATTCAATATTGTCTGTTACCTCAGAGTTATTATAGTTTTATTATATTTATTTATTTATTTGTATATTTACTGTGTCCTGATTTTTTGTTTGTTTGGTTTTGATGTATCTGGGCAGGAGGTGCTGGCATGCTACTCTGGTTGGTAGTCTGGCCACACTTGAGTGCATGCCCCCTGTCTTCAGTGAGTGTTGCAGTGGCTGGATGTGTGGTCACAGGTCTCTCTTCTCTGGTCTTGCTGGGCAGCCGTGGACAGTCTGGGCAGGGGTTGGCCACCATCTGTCAGTGGTCCAGTGGTGCAGGAGTGAGGAGCAGTCCTTGCTGAGTGAGTGTGTGGGGTGGTAGGTGTGGTGAGTTTGTTTTGTGAGTGGTGCATGGTTGTACCTGCTTACTGGGTGAGGGGGAGTGAGTGGTGAGGGGCATGGGTGGCAGGTGAGCATCTGTGTGTAGTCGTGCTGGCTCCACTTAATGCAGGTTGGGGGTGGGGAAGCAGCAGGTGGATGTGTATGCACTTGTGTCAGTAATGCCTCTTGCCTGGTGAGGGGAGAGATGGGAATGATGAGTGAATGTATTTGCTTTTGCACTGCCAGCACTATGCCCTGGGCAAGGGGAGGGAGGAGGGAACATTGGATGGACACATATGAATTTGTGCTGCCCGCATCTCTCACCCGTCCGGGGGGAGGTAGTGGTATGCAGGCACGTGCACGGTCTTGCCGACTGCACGTCTTTCTGGGCAGAAGAACCAGAGGGGGCAGTGGGCAGGCACGTGTGGGGGTTGCACCACCTGCACTCTTCGCCACGCAAGGGTTGGGATGCAGGACCGGCATACACATGGACACGCCACCAGTGCCTCTGGACGGGTGGGTGGGGGGAGGGAGCAGCGGGCAGGGGCATGCGTGGCCGCCATGCCAGTGCCTCTCACTGTTGGAGGTGGGGGTATCAGCAGGTGGATGCATGCATGCTCATGGTCCTGGCACCTCTTGTCAGGCAGAGGGGACAGGGAGTATGGATCTGTATCAGCAGGGGCACGCATGGACGTGCTGCCAGTGCCTCTCACCAGATGGGGGAAGGAGGAAGGAACAGTGGGTGGGTGTGCACAGGGCCACGCCACCAATGCCCCTTGTTTGGCAGAGGAGAGGGTCTGGAGGGAGTGGCAGGTGGGCAGCTGAGCAATTGTGCTTCCGCCACCTGTCACTGGGTCGGGCCAGGTGCTGGTGTAGGGTTGTCGCCTGCACAGGCACATGTAGTTTCTGCCACTACACGAGGCCGGGGCTGGGGGGGTGTTAGTGATGGGCAGACACATGCATGGGAGGCTGCCTATCACTGTTCGTCAGGTGGGTAGAGAGAGGGTGATAGGCAGGGCTGTGTGAGGGAGAAGGGCGGGGGTCATGTTGTGTCCCTGGTCAAATGGAGTGTCATCGGTATGGGATTCCCCGCTGCTTCCAATCAGGAGACTGGGGGTGGGGGAGGTGGTATTCTCTGGTTAGTGGATGTGGTGCCCAGGCCCTTCCTGTCTGCTGCAGCCAGCATTCAGGACTGGCTCAGGACCACGTCTGGAGTGGGGGGCATCCAGGGTATTCGGGTGGGAGATGTCTTGCTGCCACTGTCTCTGCTGCCTCATAGGCACCACTAACCCCCGAGGTCAGGGACCGCCACTTGTGGGTATCTGGTTCTGGATCTCTACTCTCTCCTTGGACTTCTCTCTGAGTATGTCTATACAGTTTCTCTGTCACTTATGGAAATGGCATGGGGCTGCCTCCTGGTGTTCCTGTCCCAGGGTCCCTTCTGACTTTGGCTTAAAATGGCCATGTTGAGCCAGGGCAGTTGTTAGGGTCACTGTGTTTCATATTTCTCACTTGCTGTATTGGTTCATCCAGTCGGTGTTTGATTTAATTCTTTATCCTTCCTTTTTGATGTTCAGGGTCCCGGGGTTGTTGTCTGCATTTGTTTCCATTA
This sequence comes from Elephas maximus indicus, assembly GCF_024166365.1. Taxonomy (NCBI): domain Eukaryota; kingdom Metazoa; phylum Chordata; class Mammalia; order Proboscidea; family Elephantidae; genus Elephas; species Elephas maximus. The sequence goes on from NC_064821.1 coordinate 146,170,413, forward strand.
TTTTTTCAGGTCTTTGCTTTAAGGGGACGGTAAAGTACGTCTGACTAATCTGCCGTCTTGGCTTCGATTCTGATGACTGATTTTTACTCTACAAATCACATTTGTACCTGCCTTTAAATTTACTTCTCTCTCTACTCCTAGTTTGCTCACTTCATCTTAACACTTTAGTCTGAATTTGGGGTTAAAAAAAAGCAGAACTACTTTTTTATTAAGGAAGGAAACTTGGGCTGTTCCTTGTATAAATTATCTCCATCCACCCCCAACTCTGGGAACTGCCACGGGGCTGCAATGGAGTAACATTCTGACTCCTGGTATTTCAGGAGTGGATAGCAGACCCAACTCATGCAAGTCAAAGTCTTTCTCTGGGCTGTTTCAACTTGGGGATCCAGAGAGTGGAATCAGTCTCTCTTTAGTGGCAAACTCTGTAAAATACAAAATTTAGGAGCTGCTGTCATGTTTTCACCCTGTGGGTAAAGAGTGTCCTCAGATAGAGAAAAGACTAGAGTTAATACACAGGAAGAAATAGATGAGAAACTAGATGGTGAGTCCACGACTCAGTGGTTTCATAGGCCCAGTTGCATCTGTGTTGGTCCTGGCTCGATGGTTGTTCTTTTCCTTGGAAATGAGGTCCCCCCTTTCCCCTGCCGTCACCGCCACCTCCACCACCATGCACATACCTTTTTAAAGCTTGGTTGAGCTGATTTTTGGTCACTTGTAAATGGGATCTCAAACTAACACATTATTAAACTATAGTCTTTGAAAATTCATGTCAAAACCGGGCAGTATATGAATCTGTCGGCCATAGCAGGATATATGACAGTTTTTTCTTCCTTTGAATGATGAGCCAAGATGCTTCCGTTTCTGTTTTAGGAAGCAGTATTCACACAGAACTATTTCAGGAAAAGTCTATTTGACATATAAAGTAAAACAAACTTTTACTTTTTAAAAGTGTGAAAGGAGAAAATAGTAGAGAGCATTCAGTGTGCCACTTATGGGTCCTTTCAGTAATTGTGAGACAGATAACAGTATCTTCATTTTACAAATAAGAACTGTGAGCTCAGAGATAGAAATACCTTGGCCAAGGTCCTACCAGTGGTATGTTGCAGAACCTTCCTAAATGTGTCTGACTTAGAGCCCATGCTCTTCCTGCACAGACCTCTCTGCCTCTTTTGTGCATTTTTTTTTTCCCCTGATTTCAAAAAACTCAGAAAAGAATGCCCTGGGAATTCTTATCCATGGCATCAGAGACTTGAAATGTCATTTAATCTCTTATCCTAGAGTGTATTTGATAATTGATGACGAATTTGGAGAAAATAACAATGATTTTTCACACAAGAAGAATGTAAAAATATTACAATTTACTAGTGGTAGAGAGCACTTAGAATTTGTGTATGTGTGTGTATATATGTACATATGTATACACATATATGTATTTCTTTTTTTTAAAGGTTAAAATAATCTTACACTTTTTACTGTTTTTTAACCTAAGGAACAAGTGTCCCTGTTTTTACCCAGTTATTCATATACATCTTTTTTCTCTCTGAAGTTGCATCTGATTTGGAGGCTTAGGTTTTTATTTGGCATGCATATTGAATATTTCCCTCCAGATCTAGCACCGTATTTGTTTATCTGCTGAATTATTTCATATTTTATTGAACCATTTGGAAGATTATTCTATACTGTAGATTGTGACACTTCAGAACTTAGCTAGTTTGTTTTGATTCACATTAATAAGAAAGCCAAAGATTTTGGATTTTTTTTAAGTGCTATTATTTTCCTTATTGTAAAAGTGGCACCACAGTGTAGGACTAAGAATCTCTATTCCACTTCCTGCTGGAGCAGTGCAGCCACTGTTAGAGAGAAAACTCTATCCGAGTCCTGAAGGGTCTCTACTCATGAATCTGAAGGTGGGAAGAGTTTCTGCAGAGATGCAGAAGTGAACCCTTAATGGGGGGGGTAGCTTCACTTGCCTATTGTCCTTTCTGCTGGCCACCCTTCTCTGCCACACTGGGGAGAAAGACCTTCTTGCCAAGTGCTGCTAAAGGGGCAGGTCCACCTACCGGTCTCTTTCTCTATTCCATTTTAGGGCAGTTACATCTGCTGCCCCTTCCAGCCATCTTTTGTACCTCCCATGGAGCTCACCAGATGGGAATGTGGGGATATGTATCTTGCTGAAGAAATCAATAGTAATTGATAAATTTGTGGCACAGCCCATACCAACCAATAATACTGAATAATCTAGACCTTCACTGTCTAATACTGTAGCCCTGTCACATGAGGCTATTAAATATTATATTTAAATTAATTAAAAATTTGGTTCCTCAGTTGTACTAACCACATTTCATGTACTTAATAGCCACATGTGGCTAGTAGCTAACATATTGGACAGTGCAGAACAGAACATTTTCATCATTACAGAAAGTTCTGTCAGACTATCATTTATAACTATAAGCTGGAAGTGAAACATGGGCAGATATTATGAAGAGACTCAACAGGTTCAATGCAAAAAAAGCCACTGCCAAAATAGTTAATATTAAAACATAAAAATAACTATTATTATTTCACAATCTCATTGAAATCTAAGAAGATACCCCTTAATTAAACAAGCATAGTGTGTTTTACAAAAGAAGCAATCTCAAACAAGAAAGTTTTGGGGCATCAAGAAAAACAAACAGACAAATAAATTTGAGTCAGTAACGATGAGATTAAGTATAGCTGAAAACCTTATTAATGTATTAGAAGTGGAGCTGAAGTAATTCTCCCAGAATTCCTAGCAAAATGAAAAAAAAAAAAAATCATGCAGTTCAGGGAATGACAGAAGTAGATATAAAAGAAGCAGTAACAGAAAATGATCCCAAACTGAAGAAACATCTTACGAGTTCACGGAGTCCCACAAAAATTAACAAAAAACTAACATCTAGGCAAAACCTAATTAAATTTCACAATTCTAAGGAAAGAGAATCAAACTGGCATCAGGCTTCTTATCTATTATTCTGTTAGAACAGAATGCAACAGTATTTAACAGACTTCTGAAGGGAAAGATTGTGGAGTTAGAATTGTATACCTAGTGAAACTATTGGGTATGTTGCGTTGTATAATGTTACAACAAAGATATTTTCCAATATGCAAAGCCTAGAAATACACTACCCGTGTAATCTTTCTAGCAAAAATACTCAAGGAAATACTTGAGACAAGTAGAAGATGAAAGGAATCCAAAAGAAAACAGGGTATACAATAAAGAGTGGTAAATTAAGAATACATAATTGTTGATAATATCATCATGAGGTTTATTAAATTAAATAAAGGATACTTGAGATGGGGGAAGGCTCATGTAAAAAAGCTTTAGCTGATTCTAGATAAGATAGGTTCAGTAAAATCTGGAAGGAGTCAGAAGCATTCTGTAATTATTTCGTTATAGATTAGTATTGGGGGGACAAGCCATAGATCGTTTTCTTCATGTTTATATTTCTATTAGGAAATATTTCATATAAACAAAAGAATATATGTGATGTTTTCTTTTAAAAACCACCATTTAGCTTAAGGAATAGATAATTTTCAATACCTTTGAAGCCTCTTTCAGGCTTCACCCAGTCATATCCCTTTCCCTCTGGGACAAGGGTAAGCATTCTTCTGAATTATGTATGTATAACTCTCTCACTTTTTATCCCCTTGCATGTAAAATGCAAATATCCTTAAGCAATATGTGTTTCTTTTTTAATAATTTTTATTGTGCTTTAAATGAAAGTTTACAAATCAAGTCAGTCTCTCACACAAAAACCCACTCCCAATTACTCTTGCTACACACTCCCAATTACTCTCCCCGTAATGAGACAGCCCACTATCTCCCTCCACTCTCTCTTTTCCTATCCTTTTCACCAGCTTCTAACACCCTCCACCCTGTCATCTCGCCTCCAAGCGGGAGATGCCAACACAGTCTTAAGTGTCCACCTGATCCAAGAAGCTCATTCCTCACCAGCATCCCTCTCCAACCCATTGTCCAGTCCAATCCATGCCTGAAGAGTTGGCTTTGGGAATGGTTCTTGTCCTGCGGCAACAGAAGGTCTGGGGGCCATGAGCACCGGGGTCCTTCCAGTCTCAGTCAGACCATTAAGCCTGGTCTTATGAGAATTTGGGGTCTGCATCCCACTGCTCTCCTGCTCCCTCGGAGGTTCTCGGTTGTGTTCCCTGTCAGGGCAGTCATCGGTTGTAGCCGGGCACTATCTAGTTCTTCTGGTCTCAGGATGATGTAGTCGCTGGTTCATGTGGCCCTTTCTGTCTCTTGGGCTCATAATCACCTTGTGTCCTTGGTGTTCTTCATTCTCCTTTGATCCAGGTGGGTTGAGACCAATTGATGCATCTTAGGTGGAGCTTGCTAGCGTTTAAGACCCCAGACGCCACTCTTCAAAGTGGGATGCAGAATGTTTTCTTAATAGATTTTATTATGCCACTTGACTTATGTCCCCTTTTATTATGTCCCCTGAAACCATGGTCCCCAGACCCCTGCCCCTGCTACACTGGCCTTCAAAGCATTGTTTATTCAGGAAATTTCTTTGCTTTTGGTTTAGTCCAATTGTGATGACCTCCCTTGTATTGTGTGCTGTCTTTCTCTTCACCTAAAGTAGTTCTTATCTACTATCTAATTAGTGAATACCCCTATCCCAACCTCCCTCCCTCCCCCCATTGTAACCACAAAAGAATGTTTTCTTCTTAGTTTAAACTATTTCTCAAGTTCTTATAATAGTGGTCTTATACAATATTTGTCCTTTTGCCTCTGACTAATTTCGCTCAGCATAATGCCTTCCAGGTTCCTCCATGTTATGAAATGTTTCACGGATTCCTCACTGTTCTTTATCCATGCGTAGTATTCCATTGTGTGAATGTACCATAATTTATTTATCCATTCATCCGTTGCTGCCACCTTAGTTGCTTCCATCTTTTTGCTATTGTAAACAGTGCTACAGTAAACATGGGTGTGCGTATATCTGTTCGTGTAAAGGCTCTTATTTCTCTAGGATACATTCCAAGGAGTGGGATTGCTGGATTGTATGGTAGTTCTCTTTCTAACTTTGTTTTTTTTAAGGTTAAAACCAGCATACATCACTTTATTTATTTATGTAGCTTCAGGGAAAAAAAATCTTTTTTTTTTTCCCGCATTCAAAAATTTATCCACAAATTGTTTTGGGAGATTGGTTGCAATCCCCGACACTGTGTCAGCACTCTCCCCCTTTCCCTTTATTCCCTGGATTCCCCATATCCATTTGTCCAGTTTTTCTGTCCCTTCATGCCTTTTCATCTTTGCTTTGGGGCAGATGTTGCCCATTTGGTCTTGTATACTTGATTGTACATTCTTCATGTGTGGTATTGTTTGCTTTCTAGGACTGTCTAATCTTTGGCCGAAAGGTACACTTCAGGACTGGCTTCAGTTCTGAGTTAGCAGGGTATCTGGGGGCCGTAGTCTCAGAGGTTTTTCCAGGCTCTATCAGGCCAGTAAGTCTGGCCGTTTTTTTTTTTTTTTTTTTAATAACTTTTATTAAGCTTCAAGTGAACGTTTACAAATCCAATCAGTCTGTCACATATAAGTTTACAAACATCTCACTCCCTACTCCCACTTGCTCTCCCCCTCTTGAGTCAGCCCTTTCAGTCTCTCCTTTCTTGACAATTTTGCCGGCTTCCCTCTCTCTCTATCCTCCCATCCCCTCTCCAGACAAGAGTTGCCAACACAATCTCAAGTGTCCACCTGATATAATTAGCTCACTCTTCATCAGCGTCACTCTCCCACCCGCTGACCAGTCCCTTTCATGTCTGATGAGTTGTCTTCGGGGATGGTTCCTGTCCTGTGCCAACAGGAGGTCTGGGGAGCATGGCTACCGGGATTCCTCTAGTCTCAGTCAGACCATTAAGTTTGGTCTTTTTATGAGAATTTGGGGTCTGTATCCCACTGATCTACTGCTCCCTCAGGGGTCCTCTGCTGTGCTCCCTGTCAGGGCAGTCATCGATTGTGGCCGGGCACCAACTAGTTCTTCTGGTCTCAGGATGATGTAGGTCTCTGGTTCATGTGGCCCTTTCTGTCTCTTGGGCTCTTAGTTGTCGTGTGGCCTTGGTGTTCTTCATTTTCCTTTGCTCCAGGTGGGTTGAGACCAATTGATGCATCTTAGATGGCCGCTTGTTAGCATTTAAGACCCCAGACGCCACATTTCAAAGTGGGATGCAGAATGATTTCATAATAGAATTATTTTGCCAATTGACTTAGAAGTCCCCGCAAACCATGTTCCCCAGACCCCCGCGCTTGCTCCGCTGACCTTTGAAGCATTCATTTTATCCCGGAAACTTCTTTGCTTTTGGTCCAGTCCAATTGAGCTGACCTTCCATGTATTGAGTGTTGTCTTTCCCTTCACCTAAAGCAGTTCTTATCTAGTGATTGATCAATAAAAAACCCTTGATCAATAAAAAACCCTCTCCCACCCTCCCTCCCTCCCCCCCTCGTAACCACAAAAGTATGTGTTCTTCTCAGGTTTACTATTTCTCAAGATCTTATAATAGTGGTCTTATACAATATTTGTCCTTTTGCCTCTGACTAATTTCGCTCAGCATAATGCCTTCCAGGTTCCTCCATGTTATGAAATGTTTCACGGATTCCTCACTGTTCTTTATCCATGCGTAGTATTCCATTGTGTGAATGTACCATAATTTATTTATCCATTCATCCGTTGCTGCCACCTTGGTTGCTTCCATCTTTTTGCTATTGTAAACAGTGCTACAGTAAACATGGGTGTGCGTATATCTGTTCGTGTAAAGGCTCTTATTTCTCTAGGATACATTCCAAGGAGTGGGATTGCTGGATTGTATGGTAGTTCTCTTTCTAACTTTTTAAGGAAGCGCCAAATAGATTTCCAAAGGGTTGTACCATTTTACATTCCCACCAGCAGTGTAGAAGTGTTCCAATCTCTCCACAGCCTCTCCAACATTCATTATTTTGTGTTTTTTGGAATAATGCCAGTCTTCTTGGAGTGAGATGAAATCTCATTGTAGTTTTGATCTGCATTTGTCTAATGGCTAATGATTGTGAACATTTTCTCATACATCTGTTAGCTACGTGAACGTCTTCTTTAGTGAAGTGTCTATTCATATCTTTTGCCCATTTTTTAATTGGGTTATTTGTCTTTTTGCAGTATCATGTAGATTTAAGAGATCAGGCGCTGATCATAAATGTCATAGCTAAAAACTTTTTCCCAGTCTGTAGGTAGTCTTTTTACTCTTTCGTGAAGTCTTTGGATGAGCATAAGTGTTTGATTTTTAGAAGCTCCCAGTTACCTAGTTTTTCTTCTGTGTTCTTTATCATGTTCTGTATACTGTTTATGCCATGTATTAGGGCTCCTAACGTTGTCCCTATTTTTTCTTCCACAATTTTTATCGTTTTAGATTTTATATTTAGGTCTTTGATCCATTTTGAGCTCGTTTTTATGCAGGGAGTGAGGTATGGGTCTTGTGTCATTTTTTTGCAGATGGATATCCAGTTATGCCAGCACCATTTCTTAAAAAGACTGCCTTTTCCACATTTAACTGTTTTGGGGCCTTTGTCAAATATCAACTGCTCATATGTGGATGGATTTATGTCTGGATTCTCAATTCTGTTCCATTGGTCCACGTATCTGTTGTTGTACCAGTACCAGGCTGTTTTGACTACTGTATAATAGGTTCTAAAATCAGGTAAAGTAAGGCCTCCCACTTTGTTCTTCTTTTTCAGTAATGCCTTATTTATCCGGGGCCTCTTTCCCTTCCATATGAAGTTGGTGATTTGTTTCTCCATCTCATTAAAGAATGTTCTTGGGATTTGGATCAGAATTGCATTAAATGTATAGATCGCTTTTGGTAGAATAGACATTTTTATAATGTTAAGCCTTCCTATTCATGAGCAAGGTATGTTCTTCCACTTATCTAAGTCTCTTTTGGTTTCTTGCAGAAGTGTACTGTAGTTTTCTTTGTATAAGTCTTTTACATCTCTGGTAAGATTTATTCCAAAGTATTTTATTTTCTTGGGGGCTAATGTAAATGGCATTGACTTGGTGATTTCCTCTTCGATGTTCTTTTTGTTGGTGTAGAGGAATCCAGCTGATTTTTATATGTTTACCTTGTATCCTGATACTCTGCTGAACTCTTCTATTAGTTTCAGTAGTTTTCTAGAGGATTCCGTAGGGTTATCTGTGTGTAAGATCATGTCATCTGCAAATAGAGATACTTTTCCTTCTTCCTTGCCAATCTGGATGCCCTTTATTTCTTTATCTAGCCGAATTGCTCTGGCTAGGACTTCCAGCACAATGTTGAATAAGAGTGGTGATAAAGGGCATCCTTGTGTGGTTCCTGATCTCAATGAGAATATTTTCAGGCTCTCTCCATTTAGGGTGATGTTGGCTGTTGGCTTTGTATAAATGCCCTTTATTACGTTGAGAAATTTTCCTTTTATTCCTATTTTGCTGAGAGTTTTTTTATCATGAATGAGTGTTGAACTTTGTCACATGCCTTTTCTGCATCAATTCATAAAATCATGTGATTCTTGTCTTTTATTTATGTGGTGGATTACATTAATTGCTTTTCTAATGTTGAACCATCCCTGCATACCTGGTATGAATCCCACTTGATCATGGTGAATTATTTTTTTGATATATTGTTGAATTCTCTTGGCTAGAATTTTGTTGAGGATTTTTGCATCTACATTCATGAGGGATATAGGTCTATAATTTTCTTTTCTTGTGGTGTCTTTACCTGGTTTTGGTATCAGGGATATGGTGGCTTCATAGAATGAGTTTGGTTGTATTTCATCCTTTTCTGTGTTGTGAAATACCTTTAGTAGTAGTGGTGTTAACTGTTCTCTGAAAGTTTGGCAGAACTCTGCAGTGAAGGCATCCCGACCAAGGCTTTTTTTTTGTTGGGAGTTTTTTGATTACCTTTTCAATCTCTTCTTTTGTTATGGGTCTATTTAGTTGTTCTACCTCTGTGTTAGTTTAGGTAGGTAATGTGTTTCTAAGAATTCATCCATTTCTTATAGGTTTTCAAATTTGAGTATAGTTTTTCATAGTAATCTGATAGGATTCTTTTAATTTCAGCTGGGTCTGTTGTAATACCACCCATCTTATTTCTTATTCGAGTTATTTGCTTCCTTTCCTGTTTTTCTTTTTTCATTTTGGCCAATGGTTTATCAATTTTGTTGAGTTTTTCAAAAAACCAGCTTTTGGTCTTGTTAATTCTTTCAATTGTTTTTGTTTTCTATTTCATTTAGCTGAGCTCTAATTTTTATTATTTTCTTCTGGTGCCTGTGGGTTTCTTTTGTTGCTCTCTTTCTGTTTGTTCAAGTTGTAGGGATAGTTCTTTGATTCTGGCCCTTCTTTTTCGGTGTGTGCATTTATTGATATAAATTGGCCTCTTTCACTGCTTTTGCTGTGTCCCAAAGGTTCTGATAGGAAGTGTTTTCATTCTCATTGTATTCTATGAATTTCTTTATTCCATCCTCAATGTCTTCTATAATCCAGTCTTTTTTGAGCAGGGTATTGTTCAGTTTCCAAATGTTTGATTTCTTTTCCCTGCTTTTCCTGTTATTGATTTCTACTTTTATGGTCTTATGGTCAGAGAAGATGCTTTGTAATATTTCATTGTTTTGGATTCAGCTAAGGCTTGGTTTATCACCTAATATGTGGGCCATTCTAGAGAATGTTCCATGTGCACTAGAAAAGAAAGTATAGTTGGTTGCCATTGGGTTCAGTATTCTGTATATGTCTACGAGGTCAAGTTGGTTGATTGTGGCATTTAGATCTTCCGTGTCTTTAGAGTGAGCTTCTTTCTGGATGTTCTATCCTTCACCGAATGTGGTGTGTTGAAGTCTCCTACTATAATTGTGGAGCTATCTCACTTTTCAATGCTGATAGAGTTTGTTTTATGTATCTTGCAGCCCTGTCATTGGGTTCATAAATATTTAATATGGTTATATCTTCTTGGTGTATTGTCCCTTTAATCATTATGTAGTGTCCTTTCATGTCCTTTCTTATCCTTTCCGAAGGATTTAACTTTAAAGTCTATTTTGTCAGAAATTAATATTGCCACTCCTGCTCTTTTTAAATTATTGTTTTCTTGATATATTTTTTTCCATCCTTTGGGTTTTAGTTTGTTTATGTCTCTAAGTCTAAGGTGTGTCTCTTGTAGGCAGCATATAGACAGATCTTGTTTTTTAATCCATTCTGCCACTCTCTATCCCTTTATTGGTGCATTTAGTCCATTTACATTCAGGGTAATTATGGATAGGTATGAACTTAGTGCTAGCATTTCGATGTCTTTTTTTGTGTGTTGACAGCTTCTTTTTCCCACTTGATTTTATGTGCTGAGTAGATTTTCTTTGTATATTGTTGTTGTTGATTTTGTTTCTGCTGAGTCTGTATTATTCCTTTGTATTTTATTTTGATGAGTAGGATAGTTTGTCTCCTTTGTGGTTACCTTATTATTTACCCCTATTTTTCTAAATTTATAACTAACTTTTATTTCTTTGTATCACCGTATCTTCCTCTCCATATGGAAGGTGTATGATTACATTTTTTAGTCCCTCTTTATTATTTTAATGTTGTCTTCTTTTATATAATAACATCACCGTTACCCTGTGTTGGGCTTTTTTTTTTTTTTAATCTTTTTGGATTTCCCTGTCTGAGTTGACTTCTGGTTGCTCTGCCCAGTGTTCTAGTCTTGGGTCGATACCTGATATTATCGATTTTCTAATCAAAGAACTCTCTTTAGTATTTCTTGTAGTTTTGGTTTGGTTTTTACGAATTCCCTCAACTTGTGTTTTTCTGGAATTGTCTTAATTGCACCTTCATGGTTACGAGACGGTTTTGATGGATATATGATTCTTGGCAGGCAATTTTTTCCTTCAGTTTTTTAAATGTGTCATCCCATTGCCTTCTTGCCTGTTTGGTTTCTGCTGAGTAGTCCGAGCTTATTCTTATTGCCCCTCCCTTTTAGGTGACTTTTCTTTTATCCCTCGCTGCTCTTATAATTGTCTCTTTATCTTTGGTTTTGGCAAGCTTGATTATAATATGTCTTGGTGACTTTCTTTTAAGATCTACCTTTTGTGGAGTTTGATGAGCATCTTGGATAGATATCTTCTCATCTTTCACAATATCATGGACGTTTTCTGCCAACAAATCCTCAACAATTTTCTCTGTATTTTCTGTTATCCCTCCCTGTTCTGGTACTCCAATCACTTGTAGGCTATTTCTCTTGATAGAGTCCCACATGATTCTTAACGTTTCTTCATTTTTTTTAATTCTTTTATCTGATTTTTCTTCAACTATATTAGTGCCAAGTGATTCTAGAAGCTAGAAATTCTAGCTTCTACTTGCTCAATTCTGCTCCTGTGACTTTCTATTGAGTTATCTAATTCTGTAATTTTATTGTTAATCTTCTGAATTTCTGATTGCTGTCTGTCTATGGATTTTTCTAGCTTATTAAACTTTTCATTATGTTCCTGAATAATCTTTGTGATTTCGTCAGTTGCTTTATCTGTGTCTTCCTTGGCTTGTTCTGTGTATTGCCTCATTTCCTTCCTGACGTCTTGAAGGGTTCTGTATATTCAACTTTTGTATTCTGCATCTGGTAATTCCAGGAATGCACTTTCATTTAAATGATCCCTGGATTCCTTGTTTTGAGAGCCTGTTGAGGTGATCATGGTCTGTTTCTTTATGTGACTTGATATTGACGGTTGTCTCCGAGCCATCTATGTTATTGTATTAGTTTATGCTTGCTTACTGTGTCGTAGCTGCTTGCTTTGTTTTGTTTTGGTATACCCCTGTGGGTTGCTTGAGTGAGCTAGCTTGATTATTTTCGCCTTTGGAGCTCTGGTGTCCTGTCCCAGCTGGCTAGAGCTGTTATCAGGTATATCAGTCTAGGAGTCCATTCAGTTTTCTGGTACGAATTCAGCTCAGGTTTCCAGGTAGCTGATATCAAGTGCCTGGTACAGACTCTGTCTTACAGTCTTAGAGGGGCAGGGGTGATTGGTGCATATACCCGTATCTGATTGCAGCAGGGGGCCACGCTCTGAACAAGGCAAGGGGCTGAGAACCGACCCCCAAGTGTCTCTGAGGATCACGCGTCTCTGTTCCCTATAGCGTGCCGGTGGGTGGGCTCTGCAGAGGGACCATGGGCACCCAAAGATTTTGTTGTAAGGACTGGGAGATTCCAGTTCTCTCTGGACCCTTGTCGCCAGTGGTTGAGCAACCCAAGTGGAGCCACCAGTCCTTAGGTCCCTGTTGTGGGTAGGTGAGGACCTTGTTTAATAGGCAAAGCAATGTCAAACGTCAAACACCCACCTCTCCTGCTGAAATGGTTGGAGTTTGCCAACAAAGGCCCATTCTCCCGAAATAGGTCCATGCAGAAGGGAAAGGTGCTTAAGGTCCACGGACAGTTTATGCCTGGACAGGAGCCGCTTCTGTCCTGAGCTCCCCCAGTTAATGGAGCTAGCAAATTATTTTTTCCCCTCAGTTGCAAATTTTTTCCTTCCCCAAGGCCAGGAGGATGGCTCCAGGTGCTCACCAGGGTCTATCTCAGGCCTAGGAATTCAGCCACTGAAGCTGGCTTGGGGGTGGGGAGGGGTGCGGTAAAATACACCCAAGTACTTAGCTTTTGGTGAGAGCACCCTTCTCCTCAGGTTCCAGAGGTGTGAGTGGGCTGTGTGGCTGGCTGCTTCTTCCTGAGGAAACTGCGGCTGAATGCTAGGACCAGCCTGCTGCCACTGCTGATGCTCCAGGAATGGTGCCTGAGGGCTCCCTGCGATTCAGGTCTGGTAACTCCTCTCCACTTCTGAATGGTCTCTTCCTCCCCCTGCCCCTCAGTTCGTTGTCTAAGCTTGTCTTTGATGCTCAGGGCTCCCAGCTTGTCACAAATATACTCGTTTCACTTGTTTTTTTCAGGTCTTTGTTGTAAAGAGGACTCGAGGGAAGCGTCTATTCTGCCATCTTGGCTCCGCCTCCTAAGGGTTTGTTTTTGAACTTTAAATAAATCTTATCATAGATGTTCTTCTGTGAGTTGCTGTGTTTACTCAGTTTTTGGTTTTGAGACTCATCTGTATTCATGTATTAGCTGTAATTCATCCTTTCTTAAATGAACATGCCACAATTGATAGTTATTTCAGGGGCTTTTCTGTGAAAACCGTGCTGCTTTGAACATTCTTGTAGGAGTGTCCTGTACGTGTGGACGAGATTGTGAAGGTGTATGTCTAGGAGTAGCGCAGCTGGGTTCCAGGATCCGTGCAGCTTTAACTTTTCAATACAATTCCTGTTTTTCCCCCCAGAGTGGCCTATAAATTTACACTGCCAACAACATGGGATAAAAGTTCCTTTTCAACACTCGGTACTGTCTATTTAATTCTTTTTCTAATCTGGATGGGTGTAAAATGATATCTCACATTGGTATTAAAAAAATAATAATAAAATAAATTTGAGGATCTTGTCTCTTCTTCGAAGTGCCTGTTGTTGACTTTGCCCATTTTTCTATTGGTCTTTTCATTGTTGATTTGTAGGAGATCTTTATTTATTCTGTACACCAATCTTTTGTCAAATCATATATATTTTCTCCCTACCTATCCTTTTACTGTTTATGATAGACCAAAATTTTATATTTTTGTGTTTTTATTTTTCTTTTGGCTCCCAAATTTTCTATTTTCCATTAGGGCCCCAGAGTCATAAATTTATACCTCTATGGTATTTTCTATAACTTTTTAACATTTTGCTTTTCATCTTTGTCTTTGATACACTGGTTATTGACTTTTCTGGGTAATGTTTACAAGGGATCTAATTTGTGTATAGAGGAATAGCTGCCCCAGCCCAGCACCATTCAGAGACAAGTCATTTTCCCTCTGATCTTCAGTGCCACTTTTGTTGTATATCAAGTTTCTAGGGAGGCTTAGGTCTGTTTCTGAGCCCTGGATTCTGCTGACTGGTCCATTTGTCTATCCCTAAGCCAAATTGCCTTAGTCTTATTCCTCAGAATTTTTTTTTTTTTAATTTTCACATTTGTCCTTAATCTCATCATTTGAAACAGTGCCTGACACATAATAGAAATTCTTTAAATACAGACAGGCCCCAGGTTACAAATGAGATCCATTTTACTCAGTCTGCCTTTACGTCAGATTAGTAGGTGATCTGAAACAAGTGCATGTGGCTCTTTTTGTGAGTGTGTGTGTGATATATGTTTATTCATAAAATTATACAGTTTGCACTAGATAAAAATCTGCTTCCATTACCTGTTAAAAGAGTCACTCTTCAGGAGTATTTTAATGTTCTTTCTCTTCCACGTAAGTTTTAGAAATAGCTCTTACAAGTTCACTGAGAACCCTTTTGCTGTTTTGATTAGAATTAAATTTAACCTGTACATCTGCTTGGGGAGAAGTTCTGTCTTTATGGTGATGTCTTCCTGCCCAGGAACACAATCTGTCTCCATTCTTTGGGTCTTCTTTTATGCTTTTCAATAACATTTCCTAATTCACAAAAGTCTTACACATCTTTCATTGTATTTATATCTAGATAGCGTGATTTTTAAATTATTATAAATAATGGATCTTTTATTGGAGTTTGTGTTGCAATGTACAGAAAGGAAATTGATTTTTTAATACTAATTTTATAGCACCCACCTTGCAGCTCTCCTAATAATTTTTAATAATTTCTTTGTAGATTCTTTTGTGTTATCTATGAAGAAAACCATATCATCTACAAATAGTAACAATTGTGATTCTTTCTTTGTAATTCTTACACCTTTTGTTTTTCTCATTTTTCTTGGTAGAACCTCCAGAACAATAAAAAAATAAGAGCAATACAGTAGTCATCCTTATATTCTTCCCGATTTTAAAAATAAACTTTGATTTTTACTTAAAATGATAATTGGTTTCTCATGTTTATCAAATGTCTTCTCTGTATCTGAGATGCAGATCACCCCAGTTGTTCTTAGGTGCCATGGGGTCAATTCCTACTCATAGCAACCTCATGTGACAGATTAGAAATGCCCTCATGGGGTTCTTGGTGTAATCTTTAAAAAGAAGATCGCCAAGGCTTTGTCCTTCAGAGTGGCTGGGTAGATTCAAACCACCAACATTTTGGTTAGCAATCAAGTGCTTAACCGTTTGCGCCACCAAAAATAAAAGAAAGAGTGCCTGGGAATTCAAACTGTTAAACTTTTGGTTAGCAGCCATAGCTCTTAATCACTACATGACCAGGGTTTCCTTTCCACCATCAGGGCCAGCAGAATTCCACATTCTACAAGTGGTGAGGCTGTGACTGGTGAAGCACTTCTAGTTTTAATCAGGATTGACCAAGGAGCAGAGCACAGGAAAAAACCAGGGGGAATAATGGGTGCAGAGGGGTGTTCACTTGTCCTTCAAGTACCTGGCAGAAGCTCTATTCATGGAAGTAGATGAAGAAGTACCAGGAAGTGACATATGAGTGAGGGAGCAGTGGGTTCCAGACTGGGAGCTACCGATAACCAGCTCTGTGACCTTGGCAAGCCGACCTCTCTGGGCCTTAGTGTTGGGCTGTGAAAGGACGAGGCCTGGCTGAGATCAGGGATTGCAGCTAGCCACCGTGATACCACAAGTGGCTTTCATGTCTGACTTGTCAAAGACAAGAGAATCTGCCACCTCAGACTGCCCACTCTAGGACATGCCAGCACCTGCCTAGGATCTAGATTTCTGAATACTGCCTCTTCTACATTCCTACTTGTCTCACTGACTGCCCTCCCACTTGCCAGGTGAACCCACTGTCGCAGGTCCACATACAAACACTTTACAGATGTTTTTCCATAAAACCATAATAGTATAATTAGCTTTGCCTCGTATTATAAACAGGTATTAGTGACTACATGCTAGCTTCCCTTCACCTCCTAATAAAAGAAGTTTGATCTCTACTTAAACTTGCTGCAAAACTTTTTTCCAATAAAGAACATACATGTAACCTTCTAAATTTGTCCCAATAGATTAGGAAGCGTACAGGTGTGTAGGGGTCTCAAAATTGACAGGGAAAGGTGTTGGTGTGAGGGAGGGGGTGCTGATAAAGTCCTTAGGGTGTTGTTGAAGAGATGGATGGGCTGAATGGATTCAGAAAAAAAACTTCCTAGATCCAGGCAGGATTTTAAGGGAAAACTGGTCACCATGTGTCCACCAACTCCAGGTCTGGCAGGCTTTTCATGGGTCTTGCACACATCTTGTTTTATGTTTTGCATCAGAACTCACTTCAGTAGCTTTAATGTGTTTGTCATCAATCCATTGTGGTTAAGGCTGGTAAGGTGTGTGTGTCTCCAGTGTCTCTCAACACAGTGGGTCTCACTGCTGTGCTGGCCCATACCTGTGGAAAATACTGTGCCACTCTTCCGATGACACTACACCAGTTTGCTTCTTACAGCATTCAGAACACACAAAAATACATAGTCTTCCATGAATTTTAACAGATGATGCCAACAATTGCTTGGACTTGTCACTTTCATCCAACAGACTCCATTCAAATGCAAATGCATATTTATAGACCTGGAGTTAAGGGCAACCTAGAAAGCAGTTTGTTCAAACATTTATTTAATGGAGTCTTTTGGAACATGTTTATTTCTCTTACAAAGGAAACAGAAGAAATCTGCATATTACAGCAGTACGCCCCGCCCCATAAGAGCATGTTTTACACACACGAGAACAGGACATCTGGCTCTCTTGTGCATGACAAACTGGTCTCCAAATGCCCAGTGCACTTCAGAGTACAATTTAAAACAGATACTTTAGCAATAATTTGATTTGACTCAAATGGATTATTAAAATTTAGAAAAGAATCTGACTCAAATACTTATAAACTAGGTGGTTTTTAGAACTAGACTTTAAAGGTGTTATTGGGTCATCCCAATATCAATGTGTGTATCAATTGACCTTTAGGGATGGTAAAACATAACTATTGTTTCTCTTAATATAGGACTAGTCCATGAAATAATAAAATTCAATTTCAACTTGCTACCAGGTATTGAAGCATAATTTAAGTAGGAATTAATTTTTTTTGTACTTATATATAACTCCATGTTTAGTTTTAAATAAATTCAAACATTCCTCATTAAAAAGATTTTAGATTCAAAAATGCAGTATTTAGAGACTCAAGCTCATTCTTTTTAAATTCTCCCAAATAAAATATCTCATGCAAAATTTATGATCTTGTATACTACTTTGTTGATTTTCATACATTTTTAAAGTTTCCTAAGAAGTTCTGTTTTCTAGAATACTACACATTTATAAAACATCTTTATAATGAAAGGTTGTCACTAATCTTTTTCTACAAAAATAGTTGCTTCTGACTTCATACCTATTTGCTCTTATTTTCTATAGTTTAAAAAACTTGTTGAGTATCACATTGATGAATAGAATTATTTAAATTAATTCATGTAGTCAGAATACTAAAAGTCTAACAATAAAACCCCAGTGCTGTCGAATAGTTTGTCCTTTAATAAATGAAAAGTTCAATATTTAATAAGTGATATGTTCTGTCACTATTTCTACCTGCATAGGTGGATACAATCATAGAAATGCAAAGTATATAGCTTCTGTAAAGATCTGACTTCAAATAGCACTGCAGTTTGTAGTATCTTTTCCATTTCATATCTGTTGTTATGAGGAATATGTAGAATCAACTTTTGGGTGTTGAATCCGGATATTGAATTAGATGTCACGCAGCCAGCATAAAATACGGCTTGTTGACTAAGGGGATAACAAATATTAGTTCAAAACTTTGATATTCTAAATGCACTTATTTAGGGAGCAGCTATCCCAGTGAAAGGTAATGTCAATGAAAGTAAAAATGAGGTTTTAAACATAAGAACTATAAAAACTAAAACTGCTATATGTAGATCCAATAAAATTACAGTTTTATATTCTTCTTTTGATGAAGAGTTTAAAATGTTTTCAGAACTACAGAAATATCAAAACTCAAAAATATTTATTCTAAGTTTTACTTCTTTCTGAAGGAATGAATTTCCAAAATAGTTTTATAATATAAACGGCTTCCTTTTTAAAAGCCATTATTTTTGCAAAAGAGCAAGAATGAGATAAATCACTTGCTTTCCTACCCCCCTCCAACCAACCAACATATATTTAAGTGCCTAGGATGTGGAAGGCACTAAATTTAGTAATAAATTATTGATGTAATATTAGTAGCTTAAATAACAAATGACTGTATTTCACCTTACTTTAATTCTTTCAAAAAGGAGTGTATCTGTGTAACCCAATCAATCACACTTTATCATTTAGTTAGACTGAGATTTCAGTTCTTTTCTTTAAATGTTCTGAGATCTATCTGCATTGGAAAATCAAATAAAAAGTCTTGATTATATTCAGGCAGCTTCCCTTCCTCATCATAACATGATCATGAAAGTGAGTTCAACATTCTCCTTCCAACTGAGAAACTGAATGGATTAGATCTTTGGGTTTGGGTTCAATTAACTTCAAGTATTCACCACAGTTGAATAAATTCTTTTTTTTTCTTATGTAAGAATGATTATTAAAGTCAAGTTCTTGAGAAAAATAAATAAAGGCAATAATAGCTAAATATATGATTCTGTATTTGGATTGTAAGAACCAAAGCAAAAGCAAATACATACACACACAAAACAAAGTAAAACAGAGTCACTAGGCATTTACTTCACATAAGACAACGATATTGATAATCAGAACGCTTGTGATTAAATTAGCTTAAATTTTTTTTTCTGTGCTCTAGGAAAGATAGACATTCACAGCATTAAAAATGCTGATTAAGCAAATGTGGGTGTAAACTGAGTAAAATATATATTCTGATAGTTTTGTACGTTTGGTCTTGTCAAGAAGAGGCCTATCTTAGGAGCATGAGAAATCCTTATTTCATAAGATGTTGGGTTCTGAAATTGCGAGATTCTGTAAATAGAAGTGCAGTCAATTCTCATTATTCACAGCAGTTATATTCTGTGAAGTCACTGTAAACAGTGAATTAGCGAATACTGAATCACTGCTCCTAGAGGAATACAGGGTTAATTAGTGTCCTGCAAGCCTCTGGTCTCAACTTACCATACCAGTACGTAACCTTGCTTCATGTGTGCCTCTGCTTAAAGACACTTTAATATATACTGTTGATTCATTACCGTATAACTCAGAGCCAGCAGCACTGTAGCTCATGCCGGAACCAGGCTTATCTAACACATTTATTTTCTCCTTAAGGCAAATCACAGCCTTCCCGGGTTTAGAAACACTGGACAGCATTTCAGCTTAGGGGCCATTTTAAACAGCAAAATCACCAAGAAAAACACTCAAAAATGCAAAAAAAATGGCAAAACACTGTGAAAAAGAACACTTATTTACTGTATGAGAGCTGAAACAAGAACGCAGACACCTCAGCTGGGGATATGCATGTTAGGCAATTCAATTTTTTGCCACTCTGTGCACGTCTGTGAATAACTATAAAAACATGGCAATTATTGATTTTGGAGTTAAAAAAAAAATCACTTTCTGTGGAGTCAATTCCACCTGATGACAACCAACCCTAGATGTGTCTGTGCTCCACAGGGTTTTCAATGGATGATTTTTTGAAGCAGACAGCCAGGACTTTCTTCTGAGGTACCTCTGGGTGGACCTGAACTGCCAACCTTTCATTCAGCAGCCAAGTGCATTAACTGCACTACACAGAGACTCTGATTTTGGGATTACAAATACATTTTTGCAAGTAGGTGAAATGATGAATACTGAATCTGTGAAAAATGAGGCTTGACTGCAATATATTTTTCATAGAAAAAGTGCAAGGGAGGTAGATAGGGACAGCAGTGTTAAAGCTTTTTCTTTACGATTCTTCCCATTGGCCTAAATAGTGATATATCCACATGCATTTTGAAAAGTTATTCACCTTTTAAGGAGATTTATAGGTCTGTCTTAGGCCTTAGTACAAAATAAAAAGGCAATAACTTGACAAAATGCTAAAAACAGAGATAAGAAAGTGACATCTGAAAAAAAAAAACTTAAAATGCAGGAAGTGTTTTCCATGAATAAGCAAAGTAAAAATTCCCAAAAGGAGTAAAGAACATCCTCAATTAATAGATGATTGCATATCTGAAGTGAAACACACCACTCCTAATAAAAGTAGACGATAAAAGTGGAAACACCATATTGATGAGAAGTCAGTTGAGAGGTTTGTCATAATTTACTAACAGTGAAGTATTAAAGCTTGAAATCTGTTTAAATGTCTTAGAACAGATTAAATCCTATCCTTTTAATATTATCTATCTCACAGGTATTCCAGTGGGTATACTTGGATGGGACAGAAGGGGATAAAGTAACAAGAAGGAATTGTACATAACCTGAAGCTTCTCTAACGGCTACTCATGCCTCTAGAAACATGCCCCACACGTGCGTGCTAGCTGTTATGGGTGTGGGATGAAGAAGATTGGGAGTCATTGGTTTACAGGACCAGAAAATACAGAAGCAAGGCTAACCAGCTTCCATCGAGTCAGTTCTGACTCACGGCTACCCCGTGTGTGTCAGCGTAGAACTGGGCTCCATACACGTTTTCAGTGGCTGACTTTTTGGAAGTAGATCACTAGCACTTTCTTCTGAGGTACCTCTGGTAGAGCTGAACCTCCAACCCTAAAGTTGGCAATTGAGTATGTTACTGTTTCACCAGGCACGGACTCCAGAACCAAGTCTATTCAATAGTTCTACACCCCAGTGTGACTCACAGCAGTTTTGAACTAAGACGGTGGGGAGCAGGGGATAAGGATATAATATACCAATGTCTTCAATTATTGAGCTAAGATTTAAATATAGGAAATTATTAAAAAGTATAAACAATGTATATCAAATAATGGATCAGTAGTGCTATAGTAATTTAGGAAATGGAAAGGTCACTGTGTTAATTTCTATTAATCTTTTTTTTCTGATTATAGGTGTTTTTCAAAAGTTGAGATTGTAGAGATAATTTAATAATTATAAAGTTCTCTATACCCGATCCTCCAGAGTTAACTACTGATAATACTTGATATATAAAATTCTTATACTTTTTATAAATAGTGAATACATTTTCCTATATATTTATGCCTCTTTGTATTACATAGGAGCCTTTTTTTGGGAGACCTGGGTGGGTTGGGTGGCACACATTCTTTTCCAAAGTACACAGAATGTTCTGCAGAATAGGCCACATCTTAGGCCACAGAGCAACCCTCAACAAAATCCAAAACACTGACATAATACAAATTATCTTCTCTGACTACAATACCATAAAAGTAGAAATTAACAACAGGAAGAGGAAGGAAAAAAAATCAATTACATGGAAACTGAATAACACCCTGCCTTAAAATCACGGGCTAATAGAAGAAATCAAAGATGGAATAAAAAAATTCCTAATGAAAACACATCATACCAAAACCTTTTTTTGAACACCAAAGGCAGTGCCAAGAGGTCAATTTATAGCAATAGATGCACACATCAAAAAAGAAGGGACAAAATCAAAACATTAGCTACAGAACTTGAACAAATAGAAAGAGAACAGCATAAGAACCCCACAGCCACCAGAAAAAAGGAAATAATAAAGACCAGAGCAGAAATAAATGAAATAGAGAATAGAAAACAAAAGAAAGAATTAACAAAACTAGAAGTTGGTTCTTTGAAAGGACTGACAAAATTGACAAACCACTGGCCAAACTGACAAAAGAAAAACAGGAGAGGATGCAGATAACCCAAATAAATCAAATAAGAGACATTACAACCGACTCAACTGAAATAAAAAGGATCATAACAGAGAAAAACTATGCTCCAACAAATCTGAAACCCTAGAGGAAACGGACAAATTTCTACAGACACACTACCTACCCACACTAACACAAAATGACATTGAAAGTCTGAACAGACTGCTGAGAGAAAAGATTGGAAAATTAAAAAAAAAAAAAAAAAACTTCCAAGAAAAAAAGCCTTGGTTCAGATGGCTTCACATACAAAAGGAAGCCAGACTTCCAAATTCATTCTACGAAGCCAGGATAACCCTGATACCAAAACCAGGTAAAGACACCAAAAAAATAAATAAATAAAATCAAGACCAATATCTCTCATGAATATAGATACAAAAATCCTCAAAAAAATTCTAGCCAATAGAATTTAGCATCATATCAAAAAAAATAATACACCATGACCAAGTAGAATTCATACCAGATATGTAAGGATGGTTCAACATTAGAAAATCAATCAGTGTAATCCAGCACATAAATAAAGGGAAAGAATAACATGATCATCTTAATCTATGCAGACAAGGCATTCAACAAAGTCCAACACTCATTCCTGACAAAAACTCTCAATAAAATAGGTAATGAAGGGAAATTTCTCAACATAATAAAGAGCATCTATGCAAAACCAAAGCTCAACATCATTTTTTTTTTAAGTTTTTAAATTATACTTTACATGAAGGCTTACAGAACACACTAGCTTCTCATTAAACAGTTAGTACACATTGTTTTATGATGTTGGTTAACAACCCCGTGATATGAAAACACTCTCCCTTCTTGACCTTGGGTTCCTGATTACCAGCTTTCCTGTCCCCCTCTTGCCTTCTAGTCATTGGCCCTCTACTAGTGTGCCCCTTTAGTATCATTTTGCTTTATGGACCTGTCTAATCTTTGGCTGAAGAGTGAACCTTGGGAGTGACTTCATTACTGAGCTGAAAGGGTAACCGGGAGCCATACTCTCAAGGTTTTTCCAGTCTCTGCCCAGCCAGTAAATCTGGTCTTTTTTCGTGAGTTATAATTCTGTTCTACATTTTTCTCCAGCTCTGTCTAGGACCCTCTATTGTGATCCCTTTCAGAGCAGTCCGTGTGGTAGCAAGGTACCATCTAGTTGTACTGGACTCAGTCTGGTGGAGGCCATTTTAGTTGTGGACCATTAGTCCTTTAGACTGACCTTTCCCTTTTATCTTTAGTTTTCTTCATTCTCCCTTGCTCCTGAGGGGTGAGACCAATGGAGTACCTTAGATGGCTGCTCACAGGGTTTCAAGACCCCAGGTGCTACTCATCAAAGTAGAATGTAGAACATTTTCATTATAAACTATGTTATGCCAATTAAGCTAGATGTTCTCCAAGACCATGATACCCACAGCCCTTCAACCAGCAATTTCGTCCCTAACAGAGTTTGGATGTGTCTATGGAGCTGCCATGACCTTGGCGTGTACAGGTTGTGCTGGCTTCCCCAGAATTGTGTACTGTCTTACCCTTCACCAAAGTTACCACTTATCTATTGTTTATTTAGTGTTTTTCCATCCCTGTCACTCCTCTCTCATGCAACCATCAAAGACTGTTTCTTTTTGTGTATAAACCTTTTCATGAATTTTTATACTAGTGGCTTCATACCATATTTGTCCTTTTGTGATTGATTTATTTCATTCAACATGATGCCCTTCAGTTTCATCCATGTTGTGGGATGGTTTGCAGATTCATCATTGTTCTTTATCGTTGCGTAGTACTCCACTGCGTGTATGTACCATAGTTTATTCATTCATCCGTTGATGGGCATCTACGTTGTTTCCATCTTTTTACTATTATAAACAATGTTGCAGTGAACATGGGTGTGCATGTGTCTATTTATGTGAGGACTCATTTCTCTACAATATATTTCTAGGAGACGAACACATCTTTTACCACTTGAAAATATTCTACAAAACATATTTCAGACAAGAAACTGAGAGAATTTGCTAAAAGCACAACTACACTAAATAAAATTTTAAGGTATTTTTTGGGCAGAGGGAAAATTATCCCAGATAAGGGATCAGAAATGCAGGAAGGAATAATGGGCAAGGAAAGGGGTAAATATTTGGGTATATCTAAATGAGAAATGATCATGTAAAATAAGAACAATGTTGTCTTGTAGAAATATAGTATTTATATTCTATCTCCTAACAAGAGAGAAAATATAAATATTCAATACCAAGAGCATGTAAGTGGGGATGGAGTGTATTAAGTTAAAAAATTCTAAGGTCTTGGCATCATTGAAAGGACCATAAATGAACATGAAACTCTGATATTCGATTTTGGCAGGCCACAAAAGTATGTTGTAATTTCTATAATAATTACTAAAACACATGTGGAAACATCATTCTTAATTGAGAGAGGCTGAAAACATTCCCCTTGAGAACAGGAGAATATAAGGATACCCTTTAGCACCACTCCTATTTAACATTGTGTTGGAAGTTCTAGCTAGAGTAATAAGGCAAGAAACAGAAATAAAGGGCATCCCAACTGGTAATGAAGAAGTTGAATTGTCCCTATGTGCGGATGATATGATACTATACATAGAAAACCAAAAGACTCCATGAGAAAACTACTGGAACTAATAGAAAGGTTCAGCAGAGTAGCAGGATACAAGATAAACACGGAAAACTCAGTTGGATTGCAATACACCAATAAAGAAAACAATGAAAAGGAAATCAGTTAAACAGTACCATTTATAATAGCCCATAACTGTGGGGAACATGGTCTCAGAGAACATCTAGCTCAATTGGCAATAACAGAGTTTTTAAAAAATATGTTCTACATTCTACTTTTGTGGGTAGCGTCTGAGGTCTTAAAGGCCTGTGAGTGGCCATCTAAAGTACTCCAGTGGTCTCACCCCTTCAGGAGCAAGGAGTAATGAAGAAAACTAAAGACACAAGGGAAAGATTAGTCCAGAGGACTAACGGACCACATCTACCATGGCCTCCACCAGGCTGAATCCAGTACAACTAGATGGTGCCTGGCTACCACCATTGCCTGCTCTGACAGGGATCACAATAGAGGGTCCCGGGCAGAGCTGGAGAAAAATGTAGAACAAAATTCTAACTCCGACCAGACTTGCTAGCCTGACAGAGACTGGAGAAACCCTGAGGGTATGGTCCCCAGACACCCTTTCAGCTCAGTAATGAGGCCACTCCTGAGGTTCTCCCTTCAGCCAAATATTGAACAGGCCCATGGAACAAAACATGACTAAAGGAACACACCAGCCCTGGAGCAGGGACTACAAGGTAGGAGGGAACAGGAAAGCTGGTAGTAGGGAATCCAGGGTTGAGAAGGGAGAGTGTTGACATTTTGTGGGGTTGTTAACCAATGTCATACAACAATGAGTGTACTAACCGTTTGATGAGAAGCTCATTTGTTCTGTAAACCTTCATTTAAAGTTCAAATTATATATATATATATATATATATATTTAAAACAGCCCCCCCAAAAAATAAAATACTAGGGAATAAATGTAACCAGGGATGTAAAAGGCCTATACAAAGGAAACAACAAAACACTACTGCAAGAAACCGAAAGAGATCTAAATGGAAAAACACACCGTGCTCACTGATAGGTAGACTCAACATTGTGAAAATTCTACCCAAAGCAATTTACAAATACAATGTAATACAGATCCAAATACCAACAACATTCTTTAAAGGGATGGAAAAAGTTATAATTAACTTTGTATAGATAGGAAAAAGTAGCCCCGGATAAGTAAAGCACTATTGAAGAAGATGAATAAAGTAGGAGGACTCACACTACCTGATCTCAGAAGCTACTATACACCTATGGTAGTCAAAACAGCCTGGTACTGGTACAATGACAGATACATTGACCAATGGAACAGACATGAGGACCCAGATGTAAATCCATCCACCTACGGTCACCTGATCTTCAAGAAGGGCCCGAAGTCCATCAAATGGGGAAAAGACAGTCTTTTTAACAAATGGTGCTGGAAGAACTGAGTATTTATCTGCAAAAAAAAAAAAAAAATGAAACAGGACCCATAACTCACACCATATACAAAAACTAACAGAAAACTGAGTCAAGACCTAAATACAAAGCCAAAAACTATGAAGTTCATAGAAGAAAAAAAAATAGGATCAACACTAGAGGCCCTAATACACGGCATTAACAGTATACAAACCACAACCAACAACACAGAATCTCCAGAGGATAAGCTAGATAACTGGGATCTTCTAAAAACTGAATACTTAAGCTCATCAAAAGACTTCACCACAGAGTAAGAAGAGAACCTACAGACTGGGAAAAAAAATTTGGCTATTACAAATCGGACAGATCTCATCTCTAAAATCTACAAGAAAATCCAACACATCTAAAACAAAAAGACTAATAATCTAATTATAAGATGGGCAAAGGAAATGAACAGACACTTCACCAAAGAAGACATTCAAGCGGACAAGAGACACATGAGGAAATGTTCACGACCTCTAGCCATCAGACAAATGAAAATCGAAACCATGATGAGATACCATCTCAACCCCGCATTAGTGGCAAGAATCAATACAACAGAAAATAGCAAATATTGGAGAGGCTACGGGGATATTGGAACTCTTATGCACTGCTAGTGGGAATACAAAATGATACAACCACTTTGGAAAACGATATGGGGCTTCCTTAGAAAGCTAGAAACAGAAATACGATATGAGCTAGCAATCCCACTCCTAGGAATATATCCTAGAGAAATAAGAGTCATCACACGAATAGATAGGTATACACCCATGCTCACTGCAGCACTGTTGACAATACAAAAAGATGGAAACACCTTAGATGCCCATCAACAGATAAATGGATAAACAAACTGTGGTACATATACACAATGGAGTATTACAAAATGATAAAGAAGAATGACAAATTTGTGAAGCATCTCATAACATGGATGAATCTGGAGGGCATTATGCTGAGTGAAATAAGTCAATCACAAAAGGTCAAATATTATACCAGACCACTACTGTAAAAAGTCATGAAAAGGTTTACACACAAAAAAGAAACAATCTTTGATGGTTATGAGGGAGGGGAGGGATGTGATGGAAAAGCACTTAATAGACAAAAGATAAATGGTAGCTTTGGTGAAGGGTAAGAGAGTACACAATACTGGGGGAGCCAGCACAACCTGTACAAGGCAAGGTCACGGTATCCCCATAGATACATCCAAACTCCCTTAGGGACCAAATAGCTGGGCTGAAAGCTGTGGGGACCATGGTCTCGGGAAACATCTAGCTCAACTGGCATAACATAGTTGATAAGCAAAATGTTCTACATTCTACTTTGCTGAGTAGCGTCTGGGGTCTTAAAAGCAAGTAAGCAGCCATCTTGGATACTCCACTGGTCTCACCCCTCCTGGAGCAAGGAAGGACGAAGAAGACTAAAGATATAAGGAACAGATTAGTCCAAAGGACTAATGGACGACATCTACCATGGCCTCCACTGGACTGAGTCCAGTTCAACTAAATGGTGCCCAGCTAGCACCACTGACTGCTCTGACAGGGATCACAATACATGGTCCCGGACAGAGCTGGAGGAAAATGTAGAACAAAGGTCTAACTCAAAAAGACCAGACTTTCTAGCCTAATAGAGACTTAAGAAACTCTGAAAGTATGGCCTCCAGATATCTCTTCAGCTCAGTAATGATTTCACTCCTGAGGTTCACCCTCCAGCCAAAGATTGAACAGGCACATGGAACAAAAGAAGACTAAAGGGGCACGCCAGCCCTAGGGCAGGGAATGGAAGGCAGGAGGGAACAGGAAAGCTAGTAATAGGGAACCCAGGGTTGAAGGAAAGTGTTGACATATTGTGGGGTTGTTAACTAATGTCATACAACAATGTGTGTACTAACTAATGAGAAACTAGTTTGTTCTGTAAACCTTTACCTAAAGTTCAATAAAAAACAAAAGGCAGGGGGGCCAAGATGGCTGACTAGGTAGACGCTACCTTGGATCCCTCTTGCAACAAAGACTTGGAAAAACAAGTGAATCGATCACATACATGACAATCTATGAACCCTGACCAACAAACACAGATTTAAAGAGTTGACCTGAGTGACAGAGACTGAGAACGAACAACCACGGGGAAGCAGCGACTGTTTTCGGAGCCTGGAGCCAGCATTCCAGTCAGGAAACCTTGGCGCCAGGCTTTGGACTAGGCTCAGGGGAGCTAAGCATGGCATCCTGAGAAGGCGCAAACACGGGGCGCAGCCCTAACCCCCTGAACTGACCTCGGGGGAAGCCCAGCCAGTGCACGCTGGCAGCTCAGCCACGCGGCTGACAGGAGGAGAAGTCACCGGGAGGCAGCGACTGGTTTTGGAGCCCAGAGTGCAGCATCTCAGCCGGGGAACCTTGGCGCTGGGCTTTGGACTGGGAGCAGAGGAACTAACCGCGGCTTCTGAGACAGCGCAAGCACAGGACGCGGGCCTGACCCTTGGGGGCAATCTGTACCCAGCCAGCGCACACAGGCGAGGACGCGCCTGACGTGCCCTTGGGGAATCTCAGATAAAACAGTCATCCCAAGCAAGATAAGTAACTTTGTCTATATTCCGGGGTGCTACTCTCTCCTGTTTATCTGAACCCTCCCCTCCCCTTCCTAGGCAGCTTCATTAACATTGGAATCTCCTGAGCCAGAGAGTAAACTGCTCTGCGGTTTTTCTTTCTTTTTTTTTTTGTCTTTTCCTAACCCATTCTACTGGCCTGAGAGAAGCAGCTACAAAAAACCCAGGGACCAAAAATCCTTCCCTAACTTGACTAAAAACACAGAACCAGGTCCAGCCAAGCATCTGTGATCCACAGTCTTAGGCTTTCATCCCTGCAGGGAACAAGGTGGCTATTATAATGCAAAGGCATTTCTGATAGGGATCTGACTGCATTTGTTTTAGCGGATTTACTGGAAAGACAAGTTTCCCAGGTCTGATATCTCTGCATATTCAACAGAGCCCTCACTGACCCACAACAGGGAACTGAGGGCTGAAGCTCCCCCCAGACCACCTAGCCTCCTGCCTTAGGGGTCTAAGGAGGGTGACACCTACCAATCTGTAGAGGTACTTGCATTGAGGGCCTAAGGTACACCTGCAGAGCCCACCCACCAAGGTGCTTTAGGAATAGAGATACACCTACCTTACTGAAACTTGGGGGAAGCCTGTCAGCATCCTGCCCCACCCCTGGAGTGTGAACCCCAGCTGCTACTAGAATCTGATGCACACAACTATCACCGCTACTTCTCTAGGTGGATAGGTGACAGTCTGCATCACACACTTGATGACCCAAAATCAGATTCTACTCAAGAACAGTGAATGGACTCAGGCTTATATATCCGGTAACAGCCCAAACCAGCTGGTAATAGGACATAAGTGATTCAAGGGCTACAACAATCA
Source organism: Elephas maximus indicus (assembly GCF_024166365.1). Classification (NCBI taxonomy): domain Eukaryota; kingdom Metazoa; phylum Chordata; class Mammalia; order Proboscidea; family Elephantidae; genus Elephas; species Elephas maximus. The sequence goes on from NC_064821.1 coordinate 146,199,592, forward strand.
AGACAGTGCAATCTAGTAGCCCATCTATGTATATTGAAAGAAAACAAAACAAGATAAGACTCAGTGAGCAAATATAGAATAGATCACTACAATATCTTAGTGATGGCTTGGAGACAGCAGTCGCTATCAAACCACATAAAGAAGCAGACCATGACTGCTGCTTCTACAACTCCCCAAACTAAACAATCAAAATCTTTCCCAAATGAAGATACAATCCTGGAATTGCCAGATACAGAATATAAAAAACTAATTTACAGAATGCTTCAAGACATCAGGGATGACCTCAGAAATGAAATAAGGCAATCCACAGAAAAAGCCAAGGAACACACAGATAAAGCAGGGGAAGAACTCAAAAAGATTATTCAAGAACATAGGGGAAAAATTAATAAGTTGCAAGAATCCATAGAGACAGCATTCAGAAATCCAAAAGATTAACAATAAAATTTACAGAATTAGACAACGCAATAGGAAGTCAGAGGAGCAGACTCGAGCAATTAGAAGGCAGAGTGGGAAATCTGGAGGACCAGGGAATTAACACCAACATAGCTGAAAAAAAATCAGATAAAAGAATTTAAAAAAATGAAGAAACCCTAAGAATCATGTGGGACTCTATCAAGAAGAATAACTTGTGTGTGATTGGAGTTCCAGAACAGGGAGGGATAACAAAAAATACAGAGAGAATAGCTGAAGATCTGTTGGCAGAAAACTTCCCTGACATCATGAAAGACGAAAGGATATCTATCCAAGATGCTCATCGAACCCCATTTAAGATTGATCCAAAAAGAAAATCACCAAGACATAATATCATCAAACTTGCCAAAACCAAAGATAAAGAGAAAATTTTAAAAGCAGCCAGGGATAAAAGAAAGGTCTCCTACAATGGAGAATCAATAAGAACAAGTTCAGACTACTCAGCAGAAACAATGCAGGCAAGAAGGTAATGGGATGACATATACAGAGCACTGAAGGAGAAAAACTGCCAACCAAGGATCATATATCCAGCAAAACTCTCTCTGAACTATGAAGGCGAAATTAAGACATTTACAGATAAACACAATCTTAGAGAATTTGTAAAAACCAAACCAAAGCTACAAGAAATACTAAAGGAAATTGTTTGGTCAGAAAACCAATACTATCAGATACCAGCACAATACAAGGTCACAGAACAGAGCATCCTGATATCAACTCAAATAGGGAAATTACAAAAACAAATTAAGATTAATTAATTAAAAAAAAAAAACGCTCAAAACAGGGAATCATTGAAGTCAATATGTAAAAGATCACAATAATCAAAAAGAGGGACTAAATACAGTTGGCATAGAACTGCCATATGGAGACGGATACAAGGCGATATAGGACAATACAAGTTAGGTTTTTACTTAGAAAAATAGGGGTAAATATTAAGGTAACCACAAAGAGGTATAACAACTCCATAACTCAAAATAAAAACCAAGAAAAACATAACGACTCAGCAAACATAAAGTCAAATACTATGAAAATGAGGAACACACAATTTACAAAGAAAAATGTCTCAGCACAAAAAAGTAAGTGGAAAAATGAAATTGTCAACAACACACATAAAAAGGTATCAAAATGACAGCACTAAACACATACTTATCTATAACTATGCTGAATGTAAATGGACTAAATGCACCAATAAAGAGACAGAGAGTCTCAGACTGGATAAAGAAACACGATCCGTCTATATGCTGCCTACAAGAGACACAACTTAGACTTAGAGAAACAAAGAAACTAAAACTCAAAGGATGGAAAAAAATATATCAAGCAAACAATAAGCAAAAAAGAGCAGGAGTAGCAATATTAATTTCTGACAAAATAGACTTTAAAGTTAAATCCATCACAAAGGATAAAGAAGGACACTACATAATGATAAAAGGGACAATTGACCAGGAAGATATAAGAGAAAAAAAAATAACCATATTAAATATTTATGCACCCAATGACAGGGCTGCAAGATACATAAAACAAAGTTTAACAGAACTGAAAAGTGAGATAGACACCTCCACATATATAGTAGGAGACTTCAACACACCACTTTCGGAGAAGGACAGGACATCCAGTAAGAAGCTCAACAGAGACACGGAAGACCTAATTACTACAATCAACCAACTTGACCTCATTGACTTATACAGAACTCTCCACCCAACTGCTGCAAAGTATACTTTTTTTTCTAGCGCACATGGAATATTCTCTAGAAAAGACCACATATTAGGTCATAAAACAAACCTTTGCAGAATCAAAAACATCGAAATATTACAAAGCATCTTCTCAGACCACAAGGCAATAAAACTAGAAATCAATAACAGAAAAATTAGGGAAAAGAAATCAAATACTTGGAAACTGAACAATACCCTGCTGAAAAAAGGCTGGGTTATAGAAGACATTAAGGAGTGAATAAAGAAATTCATAGAATGCAATGAGAATGAAAATACTTTGTATCAAAACCTCTGGGACACAGCAAAAGCAGTGCTCAGAGGCCAATTTATATCAATAAATGCACACATACAAAAAGAAGAAAGAGCCAAAAGCAGAGAACTGTCCCTACAACTTGAACAAATAGAAAGTGAGCAACAAAAGAATCCATCAGGCACGAGAAGAAAACAAATAATAAAAATTAGAGCTGAACTAAATGAATTAGAGAACAGAAAAACAATTGAAAGAATTAACAAAGCCAAAAGCTGGTTCCTTGAAAAAATTAACAAAATTGATAAACCATTGGCCAGACTGACTAAAGAAATAGAGGAAAGGAAACAAATAACTCGAATAAGAAATGAGATGGGCCACATCACAACAGACCCAACTGAAATAAAAAGAATCATATCAGATTATTATGAAAAATTGTACTCTAACAAATTTGCAAACCTAGAAGAAATGGATGAATTCCTAGAAAAACACTACCTACCTAAACTAACACAATCAGAAGTAGAACAACTAAATAGACCCATAACAAAAAAAAAGAGATTTGAAAGGTAATCAAAAAACTCCCAACAAAAAAAAGCCCTGGCCTGGATGGCTTTACTGCAGAGTTCTACCAAACTTTCAGAGACGAGTTAACACCACTACTTCTAAAGGTATTTCAAAGCACAGAAAATGATGGAATACTGCCTAACTCATTCTATGAAGCCACCATATGCCTAATACCAAAACCAGGTAAAGACACCACAGAAAAAGAAAATTACAGACCTATATCCCTCATGAACATAGATGCAAAAATCCTCAACAAAATTCTAGCCAATAGAATTCAGCAACATATCAGAAAAATAATCCACCATGACCAAGTGGGATTTATACCAGGTAGGCAAGGCTGGTTTAATATTAGAAAAACCATTAATGTAATCCACCATATAAATAAAACAAAAGACAAAAGCCACACGATCTTATCAATTGATGCAGAAAAGGCATTTGGCAAAGTCCAACACCCATTTATGATAAAAACTCTCACCAAAATAGGAATTGAAGGAAAATTCCTCAACATAATAAAGGGCATCTATACAAAGCCAACAGCCAACATCACTCTAAATGGAGAGAGCCTGAAAGCATTTCCCTTGAGAACGGGAACCTGACAAGGATGCCCTTTATCATCGCTCTTATTCAAAATTATGCTAGAGGTCCTAGCCAGAGCAATTAGGCTAGACAAAGAAATAAAGGGCATCCGGATTGGCAAGGAGGAAGTAAAATTATCACTATTTGCAGATGACATGATCTTATACACAGAAAACCCTAAGGAATCCTCCAGAAAACTACTGAAACTCATAGAAGAGTTTGGCAGAGTGTCAGGTTATAAGATAAACATACAAAAATCACTTGGATTCCTCTACATCAACAAAAAGAACATCAAAGAGGAAATCACCAAATGAATACCATTCACAATAGCCCCCAAGAAGATAAAATACTTAGGAATAAATCTTACCAAAGATGTTAAAGACCTGTATAAAGAAAACTACAAAGTACTACTACAAGAAACTAAAAAGGACCTACTTAAGTAGAAAAACATACCTTGCTCATGGATAGGAAGACTTAACATAGTAAAAATGTCTATTCTACCAAAAGCCATCTATACATACAATGCACTTCTGATCCAAATTCCAATGACATTTTTTAATGTGATGGAGAAACAAATCACCAACTTCATATGGAAGGGAAAGAAGCCTCGGATAAGTAAAGCATTACTGAAAAAGAAGAAGAAAGTGGGAGGCATCACTCTACCTGATTTTGGAACCTATTATACAGCCACAGTAGTCAAAACAGCGTGGTACTGGTACAACAACAGGCACATTGACCAATGGAACAGAATTGAAAACCCAGATATAAATCCATCCATATACGAGCAGCTGATATTTGACAAAGGCCCAGTGTCAGTTAATTGGGGAAAGGATAGTCTTTTTAACAAATGGTGCTGGCATAACTGGATATCCATTTGCAAAAAAATGAAATAGGACCCATACCTCACACCATGCACAAAAACCAACTCCAAGTGGATCAAAGACCTAAACATAAAGACTAAAACGATAAAGATCATGGAAGAAAAAATAGGGACAACGTTAGGAGCCCTAATACAAGGCATAAACAGAATACAAAACATTACCAAAAATGACGGAGAGAAACCAGATAACTGGGAGCTCCTAAAAATCAAACACCTATGCTCATCTAAAGACTTCACCAAAAGAGTAAAAAGACCACCTACAGACTGGGAAAGAATTTTCAGCTATGACACCTCTGACCAGCACCTGATCTCTAAAATCTATATGATTCTGTTAAAACTCAAAAAGACAAACAACCCAATCAAGAAATGGGCAAAGGATATGAACACGCACTTCACTAAAGAAGATATTCAGGCACCTAACAGATACATGAAAAAATGCTCTCGATCATTACCCATTAGAGAAATGCAAATTAAAACTACGATGAGATTCCATCTCACTCCAACAAGGCTGGTATTAATCCAAAAGCCACAAAATAATAAATGTTGGAGAGGCCATGGAGAGATTGGAACTCTTATACACTGCTGGTGGGAATGTAAAATGGTACAACCACTTTGGAAATCTATCTGGCGTTTTCTTAAAAAGTTAGAAATAGAACTACCATACAACCCAGAAATCCCACTCCTCGGAATCTACCCTAGAGAAATAAGAGCCTTCACACGAACAGATATATGCACACCCATGTTTATTGCAGCTCTGTTTACAATAGCAAAAAGCTGGAAGCAACCAAGGTGTCCATCAACAGATGAATGGTTCAATAAATTGTGGTGTATTCACACAATGGAATACTACGCATCGATAAAGAACAGCGACGAATCTGTGAAACATTTCATAACATGGAGGAACCTGGAAGGCATTATGCTGAGCGAAATTAGTCAGAGGCAAAAGGACAAATATTGTATAAGACCACTATTATAAGATCTTGAGAAACAGTATAAACTGAGAAGAACACATACTTTTGTGGTTACGAGGGGGGGAGGGAGGGAGAGGGTTATTTAGTGATTAATTAGTAGATAAGAACTACTTTAGGTGAAGGGAAGGACAATACTCAATACAGGGAAGGTCAGCTCAACTGGACTGGACCAAAAGCAAAGAAGTTTCTGGGATAAACTGAATGTTTCAAAGGTCAGCGGAGCAAGGGCTGGGGTTTGGGGACTATGGCTTAAGGGGACTTCTAAGTCAACTGGCAAAATAATACTATTATGAAAACATTCTGCATCCCACTTTGAAATGTGGCGTCTGGGGTCTTAAATGCTAACAAGCAGCCATCTAAGATGCATCAATTGGTCTCAACCCACCTGGATCAAAGGAGAATGAAGAACACCAAGGTCACACGATAACTATGATCCCAAGAGACAGAAGGGGCCACATGAACCAGAGACTTACATCATCCTGAGACCAGAAGAACTAGATGCTGCCTGGCCACAACCAATGACTGCTCTGACAGGGAGCACAACAGAGAACCCCTGAGGGAGCAGGAGATCAGTGGGATGCAGACCCCAAATTCTCATAAAAAGACCAGACTTAATGGTCTGACTGAGACTAGAGGAATCCCAGCGGTCATGGTCCCCAAACCTTCTGTTGGCCCAGGACAGGAACCATTCCCAAAGACAACTCATCAGACATGGAAGGGACCGGACAATGGGTAGGAGAGAGATGCCGATGAAGAGTGAGCTACTTGTATCAGGTGGACACTTGAGACTGTGTTGGCATCTCCTGTCTGGAGGGGGGATGGGAGGGTAGAGAGGGTTAGAATCTGGCAAAATTGTCACGAAAGGAGAGACTGGAAGGGCTGACTCATTAGGGGGAGAGTAAGTGGGAGTATGGAGTAAGGTGTATATAAGCTTATTTGTGACAGACTGACTTGATTTGTAAACGTTCACTTAAAGCTCAATAAAAATTATTTAAAAAAAAATAATACACACAACATAGTAGGGCTTATAGCAGGAATATAAATTTGGTTCAATATTCGAAAAGCAATCAACATAATCCACAGTATTCAAACTTTGGAAAAGAAAAAAAAAAACATGATCGTATCAACTGACGCAGAAAAAGCATTTGACAAAATTCAATACCCAGTCATAAAACCTCTCAACAAACCTGAAATAGAAGGAAACTAACTCAACCTGATAAAGGCATCTATAGAAAATCTACAGCTAACATTATACTTTATGGTGGAAAAGTGACTGCTTTCCCCATAAGTTTGGGCACAATGGAAGGATATTCACTCTCACCACTCCTTTTCAGTATTGTACTGGAATGCCTAACCAGCTAATAAGGCAAAATAAATAGATAGATATATAGGTAGGTAGGTAGTAGGTAGGTAGGTAGATGATAGATAAAAACAAAAGGCAGGCCATTAACCTCATTATAATTGTTTAATCATTGAGGATGCTTTCTTGTGTGAAACTGAAGTCCCTCTACCTCTCTTTACCATCCTCAATTGGTCCTAGTTCTGGGTCTGAAATAATCCAGAATAAATCTACTCCCTCTTTCACTTACTAGTGCTTTCACATTTCCAAGCATATTTCAAAGTCATCATGTCCCCAGCTTCTTATCTTTTCTAGGCTGACATTTCTGAGTCCTTCAATTACCCATGATAGGACAACAACTAGCTAACCTAATCTCCTCTGCTGTTACATGGAAGCCCTCCCCTGAAAACACGTAGGTTTAGGAACCTCAGATGATGATGATCTTGAGTGTGGTCTGACCAGGAAAACTACCCCATGCCATCCAGTCGATTCTGACTCACAATGATTCTGTAGAACATAGCAGAACTTCCACATAGGCTTTCCAAGAACGGACTGGTGGATTTGAATGGCTGATCTTTTCGTGAGCAGTGGAGCTCTTAACTAGTACGCCAACAGGGCTCCAGACAAAAACTGTAACTTTGTTTTAACTGGGTATTGTGCTTCCCCTATAGGGTCTAAATTTGACGTAACTTTCCTTGTTTAGCAGATGAGACATGCTATTGGCTCCACTGGAGTTGTGGTCATGTACCACCTCTGGGTCATTTCCCCCTTCTTGAACTACTGTTAAACCTAAATGTAAAACTTAGCATTTATCACTAGCTAGTCCTATCTATTTGTTACAGGCCATTTTTCCAGTCCAAAGCTTCTGTAAAAATGTAATACATCATCCAAGATATGAATATGGATTATTAGTTCCTTTTTCTAACTTTTTTCAGTCATTTGATAAACCTGCTTCTTAAAAAGTCTAAATTGAGAATAAAATATTAACTGGGGTGCCCATAACAATTCTCTCAGCTGACGTCTATTTTAATAAGTACACGCCATGCCCAATCTATCAACTTGTTTTCTTTCCTGGTATTAGAAGAAAAAATGAATTAAGAAAGCTAGCAAGCTTTTTTTTTTTTTTTTAGCAAGCTTAGAGAAAGAGAGGGGGAGAGCTCTGCTAAGGTAATTCCACCATTCAAGTCTGAGAGGATGCTCTGTGCTCATAGAAGAGGATGGAACAGTCACACCAGAACAAGGAAGGTAGAACTAGATTTCAGCTCCTCCTAAAACCAAAAATGAGGAAGGCCTTACAGGAACAGGAGCCCTGGTGGCACAGTGGTTAAGAACTTGGCTGTTAACCAATAGGTTGGCAGCTGGAATCCACCAGCTGCTCCTTGGAAACTCTACAGGGCAGTTCTGCTCTGTCCTATAGAGTTGCTAGAAGTAGGAATCAATGCGGTTTTTTTTTTTTTTTTTTTTTTTGGTTTATGTTGCCCGACTAGGGTCTGTGCCCTGAAGCAGTCAAGCAAATGAAATGTACACCAAGTCAAAAAGAGTGAGAAAGTCTATTTAGGAAGTGATACTACTGGATTCCGATAGCAACGGAGATTCTCTATGGAGCCCCAAAAAAGTTTTACTTTAGAGCTTATATAGAGTTTTTACAAGGGTTAGAAGTGTCTTTGTAGCCCACAGATGGCATAGCCAGAGGAGTTATTCATTACAAGACAGTAACAAGAGACTCTATCAGCCTAAAGAGGTAGAATGCCTGACATCTCCTTATCAGGCTAAAGATATACATGTCAGACACCTGGGCTCTAATTTCCCCATGGGGGGTTGTAAATCACAGGTGGTTGGACAGAACAAAACAAAGTCACTAGCTTCAAATCAAAACAAAGAACAAATTTATTTGCATCAGATCAAAACAAAGTCATTAACAAATGTGGAAAAAAGAAGGCATGTAGAGGAAGGAGAAAAACTTAAAGGTTCATCTTTTGATATGTTGCTACCATGGTTACTATAAAAAAAAATACCTAAGATTTTCCTTTCAGGCTACTCTAATTGGAGAAAAGGTAGAAATGCAGTATTCAGGTATAATTAAGAATTGGCAATACTACTAAAATCCTTTTAAAAGAAGTTTTTCTTTTTTAATACTATTAATGGCAAAAGGTTTGTGAGTCCTAGCATTTATTTCACGGCAATGTTGGGGAAATTTTTTTTAGACTACACATAAGACGAATGTTTTTATAATTCCTGTCTTCTATGTAAATTACAAATTCCCTGTATCTGACATAACAAATCCTTCATTGTTCAACACCACTTCACACATACTTTACTGAGGAAAAGCAGTAAACAAGAGAGAAATTCCCACCTTCAAGGCATTACACCTAACCTAGTACCCCTAAATAAATGCACCAAGAACCACCTTAAACCAATCTTCTTCATACTGGAATCATTTAATGATTAGATCCCAGGGTAGTGTAATAGTACAGAAGAGCCATGAACGTATGCATACTTGGTGATTTTCTTTTCACATTTACCATAATACCCCGTTGCTGTTGAGTCAATTCTGACTCATAGCAACCCTATAGAGTAGATGTGCTGCATTAGGCTTCCAAGAAGTGCTCGGTGGATTTGAATTGCTGACCTTTTGGTTAGCAGCCATACACTTAAGCACTACCCACCAGGAGTTCTTTACCCTGATTGTTTTTGAAATTTATTGTTACTCATCCCAAACCGTGGTTTGATTGGGTAGAGGAGGTAATTCAAGAGGAACACAGATGAAAAGTAAGCCTACCAGAGAATCATAAAGTGTGTACAAAGAATGGTGGTGTATCCTTAGAAATAGGACATTAAAGCATAAATGTATTTATTTTCCAGATAATAAGAGATTAGCCTGTTTGGTTTTCTTAATAATTAGTATCCTGCCCAAGAAGGAGTGAAAGCTGAATATCAGAAAAAACTGTAGGATTTTAACCTCTATGAGTCAAAGTCGACTCGACAGCAACAGGTTTGGTTTTCGTTTTGGTATATGGAGAGTGGAACCTTGCTGATGCAAGGTTAAGAGCCTGGTTGCTAACCAAAAGGTCGGAAGTTTCAATTCACCAGCTGCTCCTTGGAAACCCTATGGGGCAGTTCAGCTCTGTCCTGTAGGGTCACTATGAGTAGGTATCGACTCAATGGGAATGGCTTCAGTTTTGTTTTTTGGGGGGGGTTTATATAGATAGCAGTCAAGAAATGACACGACATATTACATTGGGCAAATGTGCTACAAAAGTCTTCTTTAGGTGTTAAAAAGCAAAGATGTCACCTTGAGGACTAAGGTACACCGGATCCAAGCTATGGTATTTTCAGTTGCCTCACGTGTGTGCAAAAGCTGGACAGTGAATAAGGAAGATGGAAGAAGAATTGATATATTTGAATTATGGTGTTGGTGAAGAAATTGAACATACCATGGATTGCCAAAAGAAGAAATAAATCTGTCCTGGAAGAAGTACAGCCAGAATGCTCCACAGAAGTGAGGATGGTGAGATTTCGCCTCACTCTGAACATATTATCACAAGAGACCAGTCCCTGGAGAAAGACATAGTGCTTGATAAAGTACACAGTCAGCAGAAAAGAGGAAGACCCTTGACGAGATGCATTGCCAAGGTGGCTGTAACGGCAACAATTGTGAAGATGGTGCAGGACTAGGCAGCGTTTCGTTCTGTTTTACACAGGGTCACTATGAGTCGGAACCGACTCTAGAGCACCTAGCAACCAGAATAGCAATAGAGATAGAAAGGGCCCTGGGTAGCGCAAGTGGTGTGTGCTTGACTACTAACCTGAAGGTTGGCAGTTCAAACCCACCCAGAGGTGCCATGGAAGAAAGTCCTCACAACCTGTTTCTGTAAAGATTACAGCCAAGAAAACCCGATGGAGCAGTTCTATTCTGTAACATGTGGGCTTGCCGTGAGTCAGAACTGACTTGATGGAAACAGGTTTGGTTGGGTTTATACAGACAGAAGAGGATTCCTTAAGCTTTAAATTACTCCATCAGAGAATTTTAAAGCTTCGGTAAATATATTAGAGACGGGTACAAAAAACAGTGATCAAAACATTACATAACCTGTCTATAACCTGTCACACTCTAAATCAAAGACTCTTACTTTCCACTATTTCTTCCATAGGGGATACCTTTAAAATCTATAGGTAATTCTTCACTTGATTTTTTTTTAGTTGCAATTACAAAATCTTCTTTTAAGAAAAAAGCTTACTACAAACAGCCTGAAGAATAGTTGGAATAAGTATCAAGTCAAAGTGCTTTCCAAATACCAGTTCCCTTTCTATATGTGACAAGGATTTCACCCTGGTTTGCACGATTATTTTGTTAGGCTTACTTAGAATAACAAAATGGGCAAAGTGACCTAGGGATTCACTGCATGAAAAATCCAGTATACGTAGCATCTGAAAATAGATACACCACAAAATTTCTTTGCATGGAAACATACATCATTTCATCTAATTTTTTCTATTTTGGTTCCCTGCGAATAGATTCTCTTTAATTAAGTTTATTTCATACTAAAACAACACAACACAGGAAGCCATCAAAGAAGCAACAACCATCTTTTTTTAAAAAAATTACTCTTGATTTTCTTTACATATGAATTTTAGTAACTAAGGCACCAGTCACTTTCTTTTGTAAAAACCCAGCATGTATTTTACTGGTCTAAAAAAAAGTATAAAAGTCCAAAGAGAAAAAATATTTATTCCATGTAATTAAACATTCAATTTGCCAGGCCACACATAGCCAGACATTTACTAAGCCTGTGGTTTCAGTGGCCAGCACAGAACAGCAATTCATAATATTCACATTTAAAAATGTGTGCAAGTAATCTGTTACCTTTCACCAGCTTATGCTCTTTTCATAGCACATTATGTGTGGCTCGTGTTCAGAGAACATATTTGTAAATTACAGCCTGATACTGAACTCACCCTTGTACTCATACGCCTTCTTTCCAGTTAACCTGTATTTTGTTAATCAGTTTGCATTCTTTTTTAGAATCAGTACTTATTATATACCAAGTAACTAAGACCTGTAAAGGAAGAAGTCTTCTGATGCATCTTAAAATGGTGATATATTAATGGTTATAAGATTTAAGAACATAGTAAAAATCTTGAACTTACCACAGGATCAAAAAATACTTTAAGGATGTTTTCTATTGCCATCATTAGAATTTCAAACTAAAAAACCATATTTTTAACTATTATAATTTGAAAAAAGAAAATGAAGGAATAAAGAGTAGGCAATGCCAGTAGAAACAGCCTATTTCTTCAGAAAAACAAAGTGATTACGGATATCTTTTGGGGTACGGAACCACTTATTTTTATACCTTAAAAACCGTGTAGTTTTTAAAACATTTGTTTTTGAGATTTCTGACTTCAGATGGGTGATGTGAAAGAGATGCTTTGATATACCTGATTCTTGCAGAAAGAATGCCAAATTGGCTTCTTAGTCACTAAGGTATCTTTGTGGGGGTGAACATAAAGAAGAATAGAATATGAACACAGATTTGTGTGAATTTTTTTAAAATCCTCAAATATCACAAATATCCAATAATGTAAGGATTTTAGTAATATCAAACAAGGGAGAAAAGAAGCCAGAAGTTAAATTTAAGTTTTAAAACACACACTTTTATGCCATGTGTATTACAAAATTTACGAAATTCTACTTTATCACAAAATTTACAAAATTCTACTTTACATACATGTTCTACATCCAAATATATATTTTCAGCTTGGTGGCATATCCGGGTTGAAAAATAATTGATTATCAAGAAACCAAACATGCAAGGGATATAAAATACTAATTTACAAATGTATATGGAGAAAATTAATTTTAGATACAGAATTTAATATGCTTTCCTGCCTGAGATTTACTGCAAGAACCCTCTTTAAGCTCTGTCCTGGCATTCTGATGAAGTCTGTGAGGAAGACACCCCCATTACTGCAACCTACTTAACTAATGAACATGTCATTGAGCAGAAAAAAGTAATTTAACTGATTATACAAGAATCTATACATTTTCCTGGCTGCTAAATCATAAATGCATCTAGAAAATCAAACAAATATCAATATAATCCTAAAAGTTTTAAGTAAAAATTCAAAATATCGGGGTCATCTGTCTCAGAATTTACAAATCCAGTCCCAGCAATACAAATAAGCATGTTACATTACTATTGTTTAGTAAACAAGACAACATATCACAAAAGTGATCCCTCAGTGTGTTTAGAGTTGGTCTTTATAAATTAAGAAATGTCTGTTTAGACTTACATTCCCCTGTGCAGTCACTCTATCCAATCTTGTCTGCTTGTTAGGCTATTGCAAAATGGCACTGACCAGTATACGGAAGAATATACACAACCATGTGCAACGATGAATTAAACCCTTAATCCTACCAATCACTCTCCAATAGAAAAGGAGAAGAAACAAATCTGTAAGAAGGAAAAATCAGGAAGATGTTACATAGGAAAGAAGCTGCATTGTTATGCAAATATATTTACCTCTTCCCTCTGGCACCTCATCACTGTCCACTCTGAGCCCACAGCAGTTTGTTCATACCCCAGCAAGTCCAACAACCCATTTTTTTGTAAGGTGTCTGCTTTGATAGAACTGTCTCACCCACTATGGGGTTAGGGGGCATTGGTGGTTCGGTGGTGGAATTCTCAACTTTTATTCGGGAGACCCAGGTTCAATTACCAGCCAATGCACCTCATCTCAGCTACCACCTGTCAGTGGAGTCTTGCATGTTGCTACGATGCTAAACAGGTTTAAGCAGAAAAAAAAAAAAAATTTTTTCTAGGCAAGGACAGACTAGGAAGAAAGGCCTGGTGATCTAATTCTGTAAAAGCAGCCAGTGAAAACTCTATGGATCACAATGATCCCATCCCATTGTGTATGGAGTTGATATCTAACAACAATAACACCCACTATACTGTGGTTCCCTCAGGGTGAGAGCCAAGTTGTAGGCATCTTTATACTCACAGAATCTAGCATCAAACCCAAAACCTGTTACCATCAAGTCAATTCCAACTCGTGGTGATCCTGTATATTACAGAGTAGAATCATGCTCTAAAGGAGAGGGCACCAGGTGGTGGAATCTCTGAAGAAGCAGATAAGCAGGACTTTCTTCCGCAATGCCACTGTGTGGGTTCAAACCATTCAACATTTTATAAGTAGCTAAGCAAAAACCATTTGTGATACCCAGGGACCCACTGTGCCTGGTGTATAGGCATGTAACATAATATTTGTTGAATGAATAATTGGATAACTACTTTCCAGTGTTAAATGAAAATATTTTCAAATCATTTTTTAAAAGCTTATATTATTGATTTTCGTCATTACCTTAATTCAGACAAAGATGGTGTCAGAAAAGGTAGAAAATGACCAACTGATTTATAACACGAACTCAACAGAAAATGAACAAAGGACATATTAAATATTAATTGAATATGGCCAAACCACCACGAGGTCATGTTATCAGTTTTTCCTTAACAGGTCCTGAACTGAAATACCACGATTTAGGAAATATAACAAAACGGAAATGTCTGACAATGTCAATGTAACTTTTTACTTTTTGTCTTTTTAACCAACTGATTAAAATTAAATTTAGACATGGATCAAATACCTAACACTAATGGACACCAGGGGGAGGATTCAGGTTTTGTGAGGTCTAAAGTTTATATAAAGTGGGACCTTCTCTTATAAAAATAAAAGTTACAAGTAAAAAATTAGATATGAATACTTAAAGAGAAAACATATCATCACAATTACAAATGTTAAAAAGAAAACAAATACCACAAATGTGAAATACCAAGAAAAGTAATAGAAAAGCCCTGGGGGTACAGTGGCTAAGACCTCGGCTGCTAACCAAAATACTGGCAGTTCGAATCCACCATAAGCCCTTGGAAACCCTATGGGACAGTTGTACTTTGTCCTGTGGGGTCACTGTGAGCCAGAATTGACTCGATGGCAACTTTTTCTTTTTTTAATTAACTGTCAGATATACCTCTCCAAGTATATTTTCCCTACATATTTTGCTGCCCACTCTTTGGTCATCAGTGTATACGGCAATTTGATAATATTTTCTGTAGAGAGAATAAAAAGAATTCACTTTTCACCCAGGCTTTAAAAATAGGAAGAAACTGTATTGTTATGTAAATTTACTTAACTTTCCTTTGGCAAATCTTCACTTCTTGCAGCTTCATAATCATTCAAAAATCATTTCTTTCACAGCTTCACAGCTCTTGTTTGTAAATTTTTTGGATTACCTTATTTGAGAAAAACTTTATCAAGTTTCTCTCATACAAGATTTCCTGTGTAGTAACTCCTTTCGGAATTGACACCATTCATCAACCAGCGTATGTGGTGTGTTATGAATTTTGTATTATCCTGGACAAACACAGCATTTTGTGTCAAACCAGAAAATCTTTTTCCAATGTGTTCAGGTGATTCACTCTTCTTTTAACTGGATTATTAAATAACATTAAATAATCAAATAATTTATTATTTCTATTCTGAATTTCTCTCTTCCTCTTAATGAATTACTGCATTTTGGTATGACCTAATTCTTTTGGTCACAATTCACTTCTCAGTGGCAGAAAAATGATTATTGATTTCATTACTTACCATTTTTGTTTCATATTCCATTATTTTTATTTGATTTTCTCTCAAATTTTTAATAAAATTGGAAATTATAAAGTTCCTATGTAAATGTCCAAATCAGGAATCTGTTCTCTCTCACTTGTTTTATGAGATGGTCCCAATGTCTTGTGTAGTTAAAATGACATGTTCCCAACTTCCCTTTACCTAATTGTACAAATGCCCGTGGTCACTCCACCTCCATCTGACATGAGGGGAAATACGAGAGGTGAATGTGGAGTATAAGAAGTCTGGATTTTAATTGATCATAGCTAAAACAGCTTGCTTTTGCAAATTTTAACAAAACAATCAGCACAGGAGCACAATTCAACGGTCCTTGTAAGCGAGGTACCTGAAGCTTAAACTTCTTCAGCTTCACAGTTAATTCTACCTGAGAGACTAGGGACACAAAGGGACAAACAAAACAAAACCCAGACCCATTGATTCCCACTCATGGCAACCCCAGTGTTACAGAGTAGAACTGAGCTCCACAGGGTTTTCTTGGCTGTAATCTTTACAGAAGCAGATTGCCAAGCCTATCTTCCATGGCACCAACATGTGGGTTCCAACCATCAACTTTTGGTTAGCAGCCAAGAGCACACTGTTTGCATCACCCAGGGACCTACAAAGGGCCTGTCACTAGTAAAAAAGTCTAGACTTCTGTTGTCCAAAGCTTCACTCTACAGCTGTGATCTTCGTCTGATCAGGCAAAGTTGAGAAAGTTATCTTTTTTTTTTGTATGGATTCTAAAACTTCATCCTCAAACCAAAAGCATACACTAAATATTCTTCGTACAATTCCACGAGTATTTTAAAAAGAAGTAGACAGGAAACCAAGTATCACATACGAGAAATGACGTAGCCTGTAGTAATAGCAATATTCACATTCATAAGCCATGGATCATCCCTGTTAATATCTTTAAAATTCTTTTTTAGTATATGGGTTATAAATGATGCCTACTTTCTTTTTCTGTTGATATTTAAATATAATGAAAACACTTTGTGTAGTTTCTCAAATGTTAAGTTGCTATTTTCAAATATAAATTGTAGGTGAAGCCAACATGGCACTATAGAGGGAAGCATTTGGCCATCCCTCTGCAGCAAAGATCGGAAAAACTAAGATACAGACGTCAGTCCCAGAACCCTAAGTACCAAATGAAGGAATAAAGAACTCGATCAAGCACTGAATGAAATAAGAAAATTCCAGAGAACAGAAAACTAGAGCTATGGAGTGGAGGTCCCATACCAGCTAACATGGCTGGGTTCACCATCTTGGGCTTCAGCCGCCAAAGAATTCATACAGGGAAGTATGGGAAGGCGACTCCACAGAACTCCCAACAGAAGACAGAGCACCTGGTAAACAGGGATACCTGTTTTCTCACTCCACATCCGTTTTCCCTGTGTGAGATACCAGCTCACTGCTGCCTGGATTCGCCAGCTTGGGCTTTGGCTGCCAAAGAACTCAGACAGGGAGTAAGGGAAGGCAACTCCACAGCGTTCTGAGTAGGACACAGAGCACCCAGTAACCAGGGATACATGCTTTTCCACCCTCTACTCTTCTTCCCTCCATGCAGTCCCTGATGCTTGCCATGGTTGCTCAGCTGGAGAGAGACTAGCTCACTGCCATCGGGGTCCGCCTTGCCCTCACTGGCTGGCACATCCAGCCCCATTTTTTTTTTTTTTTTGGTTTATATATATGTTTTTTTCTCTGTTGTTTTCTTTTCTTTGTTTTTTAGTTTTTGTTGATTCCTTAGCCTCATGTGCCATCCTCTCCCCTTCCTGATAAGCTATGATTTTTGGGGGTATTTTTGTTGTTGTTGTTGTTGCTTTTTTCTCTCTGTCCCTTTCTTCCTTTTCTTTCTCCAAGCTAGCTAGCCCCATGTTCCATCCCCTCCCCTTCTTGACAAAACCAAACCAAACCCATTGCCATCCAGTCAATTCTAACTTATAGTGACCCTATGTATGACAGAGTAGAACTGCCCCACAGGGTTTTTAAGAAGCAGCTGGTAGATTTGAACTGCCAGCCTTTTGTTACTATCCAAGGTCTTAACCATCGTGCCACCAGAGAGAGCCTGTGATTTTTTGTTTGTTTGCTGTAAGTTTGGGGGGGCGGGGGGGTTGTTGTTTTATTTGTTTTTTGATTTTTTGTCTGTGTGCCTGGCTTTTTTTATTGCATTTCTCTCTCTCCCTTCCTTCCTTCCGTCTCTCCGGCCCCATGTGCCATCCCCTTCCCTACTTGACAGGCTGTAATTTTTTGGTTTGTTTGCTTTTTTTGTTTGTTTGTCTTCTAAATTTGTTTGCTTTTTGATAAGAGGTTTTTTTTTTTTTTCTTTTGCCTTTTGTGTTCCTTCTCTCTCTCCCTTCCTTTTCTCCCACTCACCTAGTCCCATTGCCACCCCCTCCCCTTCTTGACAGGCTGTGATTTTTTGAAGGGTTTGCTTTGTCCTTTTTCTTTCTTTTTGTTCTTTCTTCATTTTTTCTATTTCTTCTCTATCTTTTCCTTCTGCTCCTGTCTCCCGCCCACTGAGCATTGTGTACCACCTCCGCCCTTTCTAGAGGGACAATGCACCCGGCCTCCCCAGGTCTGCGCCGCTGTCACCAACGAGCTTGCTTAGCACCATTTTATTTATTGTTTCATTCTTTTCAACTTTTTTCTTTGTGATATTGTTTCTCTTCTCTTCTCCCTCTGCCTTCCTTCCTTTGGCCTCCCCCATCCATCAATCCCTGTGTACAGCCACCAAGTTCTTGGCAGAGTAGGGTGTACCGCTCAGCTGGAGAGCCTCTGGCACACAGCCTCCCTCCCCAGATGTGCCCTGCTCCCACAGGCCAGCAGCACCCTCAGCGCCATATTTTATATTTTTATCTTTTCACTTCTCCATCCCACCTAGGCCCTTCGCTGCCTCTGTTCCTTCCTGATGGGCCATGCCATGCCACCTGGTGAGAGAGACAGCAGCTCACTGCCACCCTAATTATGCCCTGACTCCAACAGACAGCACATTCATCATCATATTTGCCTGTTGTTGTTCTTATTTTTGTCTGTTTAATTGTTGGTTTCTTCTCGCTCTTTCCTTTTTTTCCTTTTTCCTACCCACCCAGCCCCATGTGCTACTCACGCTGCTTCTTGACAGGCTGAGCCACACTGCTCAGCTATAGAGCTGCCGGCGCATGGGGTCGCCAGATCTGCCCCACCCTCACCGGCAGGATCCTACCATGCTGCCATTTTATTTCCTTTTTTTTTTTTTTTACTTCATTTTGTGCCTTTTTTCTCTTTTTTTTAATCTGTGTTTCTTTCTCTTCCTTCAACCACACAGTTAGCTCTGCATATCACATCCTCTCCTTTCCTTCCCGTTTATCTGCACCCTGCACCAAGCACCACGTCCCCAAGTGGTACTGAAGTGATCTCCCAGACAAAGCCCTGCACTGCCCCCCCAGCCTCATCCCCTGAGAAAGCAACCATAATAAAACACTGGAACTACCTGATAGAAAATTCAGAACTCTAAAATTCAGGGTTCTCCAAGAGATGAAGGAAAATGCAAAGATAAGGAAAAAATAAACAAAATCATGGAAATGACAGACGAAACAATGGAAGAAATCAGAAAAATAAAACCGGGATAAAATGTTGAAATAAATAATCAGAAATCCTACAAAAACAACAGCTGGAAACCTAAAAGGTAAACAAGGTTTCAGAAACGGACAGTGCAGTAGAAGGTTTTGGGAGCATATTTGTGACAATGGAAGACAGGATCAGCGAACCTGAAGACAAATCCTTGGATACCACTTTGTTTGAGGAAAAATCAGAGGAAACAGCAACAAAAAATGAAGACACCCTGAGAACGATATGGGATACAATCAAAAGTAAAAATGTACATGTGATCAGAATTCCGCAACAGAGAAAACAGAAAACAGAGAGAGGATCATTGAAGATTTGCCGACAGAAAACTTCCCTAATATTGTGAAATACGAAAAGCTAACTATCCAAGAAGCTCAATGAACCCCATATAAGATAGACCCCAAAACAAAAACACCAAGACATATCATAATCACACTCACTAAAACCAGAGACAAAGAATCCTGAGAGGAGCTGGAGAAAAATGAAAAGTCACATACAAAGGGGAAACAATAAGACTAAGCTGATTACTCAGCAGAAACCATGCAGGCAAGAAGGCATTGGGATGACATACATAAAATCCTAAAAGAAAAAAGCTGCCAACCAAGAATAACATATACTGCAAAACTCAAATATAAATGATAAAACACACAGTAAGAATTAAGCAGAAGTGAAATGATCCTGTAGTACTAGTACGAGGAGGCACATGCTGTTCCCAGGATAAACTCAACCCACAGCCCCTCAAGAAATCTTGTAGCCTTCCTGTCCAAGATAATTCATTTTAATCAAGAGATCTGTAGAAAATATTCTTTGATGGTTACGAGAGTGGGGAGGGAGGGAGAGAGGTTATCACTAATTAGATAGTAGACTAGAACTATTTTAGGTGAAGGGAAAGACAACACACAATATAGGAGGGGTCAGCACAACTGGACTAAACCAAACGCAAGGAAGTTTTCTGAATAAAACGAAACACTGTGAAGGCCACAGTAGCAGGGACAGGGGCTTGGGGACCATGGTTTCAGGGGACATACAGGTCAATTGGCATAACAAATTGTATTAAGAAAAAATTCTGCATCCCACTTTGTTGAGCGGCATCAGGGGTCTTAAATGCTAGCAAGTGGCCATCTAAGATACATCAATTGGTCTCAAACCACCTGGATCAAAGGAGAATGAAGAACACCAAAGACTCTAGGTAATTACAAGCCCAAGAGACAGAAAGGTCCACATAAACCAGAGACTACATCAGCCTGAGACCAGAAGAACTAGATGGTGCCCAGCTACCACTGATCACTACCCTGACAGGGCACAAAACAGAAAATCCCTGATGGAGCAGGAAAACATTGGAAAGCAGATCTCAAACTCTTGTAAAAAGACCAGGCTTAATGGTATGACTGAGACTAGAGGGACCGTGGAGGTCATGGTCCCCGAATCATTTATTAGCCCAAGACTTGAAACATTCCTGAAGCCAACTCTGCAGAAAGGGATTGGACTGGACAATAAGATAGATAATGATACTGGTGAGGAGTGAACTTCTTGGCTCAAGCAGACACATCAGACTTGTGGGCAACTCCTGTCTGGAGCGAAGACAAGAAAGAGGGGGACAGGAGCTAAGTGAACGGACATGGGGAATACAGGGTGGGGAGGAGGAATGTGATGTCTCATTAGGGGGAAAGCAGATAGGAGTGCATAGTAAGGTGTGTATAACTTTTTATATGAGAGACTGACTTGATTTGTAAAGCTTCACTTAAAGCACAATAAATAAATAAAAGAGATCTTCTGTAGTCCATAATTTCTCTCCAGAATTTCCTTGAGAATAAATCATTAACTCTCGGAATTCAGAGTAGGCTCAAATCCTCTACAGCACTTAAAGCCAATCCACACTGAGGTCCCCGAAGCAGAAGACTTCAGACCTCCTAAGGGTAGCTAAAAGTCCCCGGAGCATTTTGTACTAAACTCAAGTTTTGAGAACTATACACAGACTCTCCAAATCTGAGGAGGTAAAATAAGGGTTTTTGTTTTTTTGCTTTTTTTTCCCAGAATTTGGAAGGCATCATCCATACCACCAGTGGAATTTATGATGGGCTTTGGAGCATATCTAAGTGCCCCCCACAATCAACACTCCACTGTATTAAATCACCTAAGGAATGTCTCAACAGGCATTCTGGATCCAATTCTAAGCCTTGCAATGCACAAAGTACTGCATTAGCTATGACAATACAATACTTCCAATTGCACAAGTAACCATAATTTCTCATATATATTAGCTAAAAGTTTTATTAAGATAATTTAGCCACAGATAACTTTTTATAAATGTGTTCTCAAATGATCTGTTTGTAAAAAGATCCAAATGAAACTGCAGATGCTGGTTTTTTTGACTCCTTATTCTGAATCACAGACACAGATACCTCGAGCAATCATCTAATCCAGCCTCTTATTTTGAAGCAGTATGTTATTATCATCATCATTTTACTGAGGACTAGAGGGACTAAGCTATTATCATACAATTAGGAAATAATCAAAGGAGGACAGCTTAACCCTGCTGTTTTAACCTCTACATACATCAGCATTCTACACTTTTGACCTACTAATGCCCTTTGCTCTAAGAAACAAATATAAATTATCAGTCTTTTATCTGATTTATAATGTGAACTAATGCCAAAGTATTTAAATCTCAATAGAAAAAAAAAAAAGTAGGTGTCATTTATAACAAAATAAGACTGTCAACAGTTAAAACTACAAATGGAAAAAGAACAAATCATGTCTTCTTTAGAAATCTGGATCTGAAAACTACAAGCCATGAAGACTGACCTGCAATAAATTATGGCATAAAATGTAAAAATATAAAAAATAATAAGTAGAAGTTTGCTAAGAAAAAAATGGATCAATGAGTCGTCTTTGTTGTGAAATTTACTTCCCAAAATAATTGGTTCTTCTGAAAATCATCTAAGTAAAATAAAAATGGAAAAAAAAAAAAAGCTAGAAATTATTTAGCTTATATAGAAACATGGTCAGGGAATTAAATTCACTAAATTGATTCACTCTGAAAAATAGCTTCCCAATGAAAATTCATCAATATTGGTACAATACTGATGGGAATAATTCCACACTGATGAATAAAACACAACATCCTTGTAAACAGTGATGGTCAAAATGCCTGGCCAAACCGCTCCCAAAGCCCATGTCTGCCGCATCCCAGGGCAGTGCTTTCTCAAAACACATCTCTCAAACTAAGCTGAACTAAAACTTCCATATACCACAAGGAAATGTATTTTGTAAAATTTCTGCCATTGGAATGAATTTAAGCTTCTCAAAAGGAACCATCTTACAGATGTCCTACTATTGGTAAACATTTTTTTTTAAGGTTGTCTTTACTCATTTATAGTACTTTATTTGAAGGTTTACAGAACAAACTAGTTTCTCATTACGCAGTACACATATTGTTTTATGACACTGGTAACGACTCCACGAAATGTCAACACTCCCCCCTCTCGAACTTGGATTCCCTATTACCAGCTTTCCTCTCCCCTCCTGCCTTCTAGTGCTTGCCCCTGGGCTGCTGTGCCTCTTTAGTCTCGTTTTGTGTTATGGGCCTGTCTTATCGTTGGCTAAAGGCTGAACCTCAGGAGTGACTTCGTTACTGAGCTAAAAGGGTGTCCAGGGGCCATACTTTTGGGGTTTCTCTAGTTTCTGTCAGGCTAGTAAGTCTGGGTTTTGCTTTTTTGTGGGTGTGTTAGAATTTTCTTCTACATTGTCCTCCAGCTCTGTCCAAGGCCCTCTATTGTTGTGGTACCTGGGCACCATCTAGTTTACTGGACTCAGTCTGGTGGAGACCATGGTAGATGTGGTCCATAAGACCTTTGGGCTAATCTTTCCCTTGTCTCTTTAGTTTTCTTTATTCTCCCTTGCTCTTGAAGGGATGAGACCAGCGGGGTATCTTAGATTGCCATTCTCAGGCTTTGAAGACCCCAGACACTATTCACCAAAGTAGAATGTAGCACATTTTCTTTATCATCTATATTATACCAATTGAGCTAGATGTTCCCTGAGACCATGGTCCCCACAGCTCTCAGCCCAGCAATTCAGTCCATCGGGGAGTTTGGATTTGTTTATGGAGAATCCATGACCTCGCCCTGGGTAAGTTGTGCTGGTGTCCCCAGTGTTATATACTGTCTTATGCTTCACCAGAGTTACTACTTCTCTATTTAGTGTTTTTCCATGGCCGCCCCTCCCTTCCCTTGTAACCATCAAAGACTGTTTGTGGGTAAACCTTTTCATAAGTTTTTATAGTAGTGGTCTCATACAATATTTGTCCTTTTGTGACTAATTTTACTCAGCATAATGCCCTTTAGGTTTATCCACATGATGAGATGCTTCCCAGATTCATTACTGTTCTATAATGTTGCATATACTCCATTGTGTGTATATACCACAGTTTGTTTATCCATTCCATCTGTTGATGGGCATCTAGGTTGCTTCCATCTTTTTGTTATTGTAAACAATTCTGCAGTGAACGTGGGTGCATATATGTCTACTCATGTGATGACTCTTGATTTCTCTAGGATATATTCCTAGGAGCAGAATTGCTGCATCATATGCTATTTCTATTTCTAGCTTTCTAAGGAAGTGCCATATAGTTTTCCAAAATGGTTTTATCATTTTGCATTCCCATCAGTGGTGCATAAGAGGTCTGGTCTCCCTACAGCCTCTCCAGCATTTGTTATTTCCTTTTTTTTTTTTTTTTTTGATTCTTGCCAGTAATGCTGGGATGAGATGGTATCTCATTGTGGTTTGGATTTGCATTTCTGTAACGCCTCGTGATGGCAACCATTTCCTCATGTGTCTTTTGGCCACTCGAATGTCTTCTTTGGTGAAGTGCCTGTTCACTTCCTTTGACCTTTTTTAATTGGATTGTCTTTTTGTTGTAAAGGTGTTGGATTTTCTTGTGGATTTTAGAGATTGGACCTTTGTTTGATTTGTAATAGCCGAAAATTTCTTTCCAGTCTGTAGGTTCTCTTTTTACACTTTTGGTGAAGTCTTTTGATGAGCGTAAGTGTTTAATTTTTAGAAGATCCCAGTTATACAGCTTATCTTCTAGAGTTTCTCTGTATTTGGTTATGGTTTCTATCCTGTTAATGCCATATATTAGAGCCTATGGCGTTGATTCTATTTTTTCTTCTATGAACTTTATACTTTTTGGCTTCATATTATGTCTTTGATCAAGTTTGAATTAGTTTTTGTGTATGGTGTGAGGTTTGGGTCCTGTTTCATTTTTTTTGCAGATGGATGTCCAGTTTTGCCAGCACCATTTGTTAAAACGACTGTCTTTTCCCCGTGTGATGGACTTTGGACCCTTCTTGTAGATCAGGTGACTGCACGTGGATGGATTTACATCTGGGTTCTCAATTCTGTTTCATTGGTCAATATATCTGTCTTTGTACCAATACCAGGCTGTTCTGATTTGCTGTATACTAGGTTCTGAGGTCAAGCAGTGCGAGTCCTCCTACTTTATTCTTCTTCAGTAGTGCTTTACTTATCTGGGGCTCCTTCCCTTTTCATATGAAGTTAATGATTAGTGTTTCCATCTCTTTAAAGAATGTTGTGGTATTTGGATCGGGATTGCATCGTATTTGTAAACTGCTTTGGGTAGAACTGTCATTTTCACATGTGGAATCTACCTATCCATGAGCGTGGTTATGTTTTTCCATTTATGTAGCTCTCTTTTGGTTTCCTGCAGTAGCGTTTTGTAGTTTTCTTTGTATAGGTCTTTTATATCCCTAGTTAGATTTATTCCTCAGTATTTTATATTTTTAGGGGCTATTATAAATGATATTGTTTTCCTGATTTCCTTTTCATTGTTCTCTTTATTGGTGTATAGGAATCAAACTGATTTTTATAGGTTTATCTCACATCCTGCTCCTCTGCTGAATCTTTCTATTCTAGCAGTTATCTCATGGAGTCTTTTAGTATCATATCATCTATAAATAGGGACATGTTAACTTGTTCATAACCAATCTGGGTGCCCTTTATTTCTTTTTCTTGCCTTATTGCTGTAGCTAAGACTTCCAGCACAATATGAAACAGGAGTGGAGATAAAGTCCATCCTTGTCTTGTTCCTGTTCTCAAGAGGAAAGTTTTCAGCCTCTCTCCATTAAGAATGATGTCGCCCATTGATTTTGCATAGATACCCTTTATTATGTTTAGAAATTTCCCTTCTATGTCTATTTTATTGAGAGTTTTTATCAGGAATGCATGTTGGACTTTATCAAATGCCTTTTCTGTGTTGACTGTGATGATCATGTGATTCTTTCCTTTTATTTATGTGTTGGATTACATTGATGAACCATCCACGCATACCTGCTATGAATCCTACTTGGTCGTGGTGTATTATTTTTAATTATTTTATTGTGCTTTAAGTTAAAATTTACAAAAATCCAGTCTCTCACACAAAAAGTTATATACGCCGTGTTTGTACTCCTAGCTGCTCTCCCCCTAATGTGACGGAACATTCCTCCTCTCCTCCATGTATTCCTCGTTTCCATTCAACCAGCTCCTATCCCTCTCTTCTTTCTCATCTTGCCTCTAGACAGCAGTTGACCACATAGTCTCATGTCTACTTGAGCCAAGAAGCTCACTCCTCACCAGCATCGTTATCTATCTTATAAGCCAGTCCAATCCCTGTCTGAAGAGTTGGCTGCAGGAATGCTTCTAGTCCTGGGCTAACAAAGGGTCTGGGATCCATCACCTCCATGGAGTTTCTCCTCTCAGAACATGAACCCTGGCTTTTTAACGAGAATTTGAGATATGTATCCCACTGTTCTCCTGGTCCATCAGGGATTGTCTGTTGTGTTCCCTGTCAGGACAGTGATTGGTGATAGCCAGGCACCATCTAGTTCTTCTGGTCTCAGGCTGATTTAGTCCCTGATTTATGTGGCCCTTTCTGTCTGTTGGGCTTGTCTTTACCGTATGTCTTTAGTGTTCTTCATTCTCCTTTGGTTTAGGTGGGTTGAGACCAATTGATTCATCTTACTTGTCTGCTTCATAGTGTTTAAGACCCCAGGTGCCTCTCAACAAAGTGGGATACAGAATGTTTTCTTATTACATTTTGTTATGCCAATTGACCTAGTTGTCCCCTGAAACCATGGTACCAAACCCCCATCCTTGCTACTCTGGTCTTCAAAGAATTTGGTTGTATTCAGGAAACTTCTTTACTTTTGATTTAGTCCAGTTTTGTTGACCTCCCCTATATTGTGTATTGTCTTTTCCTTCTCCTAGTTATGGCCTACTACCTACTTAGTGAATACCCCTCTCCCTCCCTTCCCACCCTCGTAACTATCAAATAATATTTTCTTCTGTGTTTAAGGTTTTTCTAGAGTTCTTAAAATAGTGGTCTGATACAATATTTGTCCTTTTGCAACTAACTAATTTGGCTCAGCATAATGCCTTCCAGATTCCTCCATGTTATATTTCACAGATTCATCGTTGTTCTCAATCATTGCTGAGCATTCCATTATGTGAATGTAGCATTAGTTAATTATCCATTCATCCATTGATGGACACCTTCTTCGCATCCATTTTTTTGGTATCGTAAAGCGTGTTGCAGTGAACATGGGTGTGCATATATCTGTTCATGTGAAGGTTCATATTTCTCTAGGACATATTACAAGGAGTGGAATTGCTGGATTGCATAGTGGTTCTATTTCTACCTTTTTAAGGAAGTACCAAATCGATTTCCAAAGTGGTCGTATCATTTGACATTCCCACCAGCAGTGCAGATGTGTTCCAGTCTCTCTACAACCTCTCCAACATTATTTTGTGGTTTTTTGATTAATGCCTGCCTTGTTGAGGTGAGATGGTCTCTCACTGTATTTTTGGTTTTCATTTCCCTAGTGACTAATGATCATAAGCATTTCCTCATATATCTGTTAGCTAACTGAATGTCTTCTTTCGTGAAGTGCCTGTTCACATCCTTTGCCCACTTTTTAATTGGGTTATTTTTCCTTTTGTTGTTGAGTTTTTGCAGTATCGTATAGATTTTAGAGATCAGACGCTGACTGCAATTGTCATAGCTAAAGTTTTTCCCAATCTGTAGGCAATCTTTTTACTCTTTTGGTGAAGTCTTCGGATAAGCATAGGTATTTGACTTTTAGGTGCTCCCAGGTATCTAGTTTCTCTTCTGGTGTTTGTGCATCATTAGCAATGTTTTGTTTATGCCATGTATTAGGGCTCCTAGTGTTGTCCCTGTTTTTTTCTTCCATGACTGTGCTAGTCATCTAGTGCTGCTATTAGAGAAATACCATAAAATGATGGCTTTAACAAAGAGAAGTTTATTCTCTCATAGTACAGTAGGCTAGAAGTCAGAATTCAGGGCACCAGCTCCAGGAGAAGGTTTTCTCTCTCTCTGTCGGCTCTGGAAGAAGGTCCTTGTCATCAGTCTTCCCTTGGTCCAGGAGCATCTCAGTGCAGGAACCTCAGGTCCAAAGCATGTGCGTTGCTCCCAGTGCTGCTTTTTTGGAGGTATGTGGTCTCCCTTCTCTGCTAGCTTCCCTTTCATCTCTTGAGAGATAAAAGGTGGGGCAGGCTAAACCCCAGGGAAACTCCCTTTACATTGGATTAGGGATGTGACCTGGTTAGGGTGTTAAAATCCTGCCCTAATCCTCTTTAACATAAAATTACAATCACAAAATGGTAGGATAACCACACAGTACTGGGAATCATGGGCTAACCAAGTTGATACACACATATTTGGGAGGCATAACTCAATCCATGACAATGATCATTATTGTTTTAGATTTTATATTCAGGTTTTAGATCCATTTTGAGTTAGTTTTTGTGCATGGTGTGAGGTATGGGTCTTGTTTTATTTTTTGCAGATGGATATCCAGTTATGCCAGTGCTATTTGTTAAAGAGACTGTCTTTGGGCCTTTGTCAAATATCAGCTGCTCATAGGTACATGGATTTATGTCTGGATTCTCAATTCTGTTCCATTTGTTTATGTATCTGTTGTACCAGTACCAGGCTGTTTTGACTACTGTGGCAGTGTGATATACTCTAAAATCAGGTAGTGTGAGCCCTCCCACTTTGTCTTTTTTATTAGTAATGCTTTACTTATCTGGGGCTTCTCTCACTTCCATATGAAATTGGTGATTTGTTTCCCCATTTCATTAAAAGATGTCACTGGTATTTGGATTGGTGTTGCATTTTATCTCTAGATAGCTTTGGTTAGAACATTTTTTCAATGTTGAGTCTTCCTATCCATGAGCAAGGTATGTTCTTCCACTTACGTAGCTCTCTTTTGGTTTCTTGCACTAGTGGCTTGTGATTTTCTTTGTATAGGTCTTTTATATCTGCGGTTAGATTAATTCCTAAGTATTTTATCTTCTTGGGGGCTATTGTAAATGGTACCGATTTGATAATTTCCTCTTTGACGTTCTCTTTGTTGTTGTGGAGGAAGTGAACTGATTTAAGTGTGTTTATCTTGTATCGTGATACTCTGCTAAACTCTTCTATTAGTTTCAGTAGTTTTCTTGAGAATTCTTTAGGTTTTTCTGTGTATAAGATCATGTCATCTGCAAATAGAGATACTTTTACTTCGTTACCGATTTCAATGCCCTTTATTTTTTTTGTCTAGCCTAAGTGCTCTGACTAGGACCTCCAGCAGAATGTTGAAAAAGAATGGTGATAAAGGGAATTCTGTCTTGTTCCTGTTCTCAAGGGGAATGCTTTCAGATTCTAACTGATTAGGATGATGTTGGCTGTTGGGTTTGTATAAATGCCATTTAAAATGTCGAGGGATTTTCCTTCTATTCGTATTTCACTGAGAATTTTTATCAGGAAGGGTGTTGGACTTTGTCAAGTGCCTTTTCTGCGTCAATTGATGAGATCATGTGGTTCTTGTCTTTGGTTTTATTTATATGGGGGGTTACACTGATTTTTTTTTTTTAATGTTGAAGCATACCTAGTAGGAATCCCACTTGGTTGTGGGAATTATTTTTTTGATACGTCACTGAGTTCTGTTGGCTAGAATTTTGTTGAGGATTTTTTCGTCTAAGTGTATGAGAGATATTGGTTGTAACTTTCTATTTTTAAAGTGTCTTTACCTGGTTTTCGTATCAGGGTTATGTTGGCTTGAACACAATGAGTTTGGGAATGTTCTGTTCTTTTCTATGCTCTGAAATACCTTTAGTAGTAGTGGCTGTAACTCTTCTCTGAAAGTTTGGTAGAACTCTCCAGTGAAGCCGTCAAGGCCTGGGTTTTTTTTTTTTTTTTTTTTGGTCAGGAGTTTTTTAAATTACCTTTTCAATCTCTTCTTTTGTTATGGGTTTATTTAGTTGTTCTGCCTCTCTTATGTCAGTTTAGATAAGTAGTATGTTTTTAGAAATTTGTCCATTTCCTCTAAGTTTTCAAATTTATTGGAGTACAATCTTTGATAGTATCCTGTTATGATTCTTTTAATTTCAGTTGGGTCTGTTGTGACATCGCCCATCCCATTTCTTATTTAGGTTATTTGTTTCATCTCCGGTTTTTCTTTTGTCATTCTGGATGGTGGTTTATCAATTTTGTTAATGTTTTCAAAGAACCAGCTTTTGGTCTTGTTAACTCTATCAAATGTTTTTCTGTTCTCTATTTCATTTAATTCTGCTCTAATTTTTATTATTTGCTTTGCTCTAGTGCCTAAGGGTTTCTTTTGTTGCTCTCTTTCTATTTATTCAAGTTGTAGGGATAACTCTTTGATTCCGGCCCATTCTTCTCTTTATATGTATGAAATTTATTACTATAAATTGACCTCTGAACACTGCTTTTGCTGTGTTGCAAAGATTCTGATAGGAAGTGTTTTCATTCTCATTTGGTTCTATGAATTTCTTTATTCCGTTCTTAATTTCTATTATAATTCAATTGTTTTTGAGTAAGGTGTTGTTCAGTTTCCATGTGTTTGCTTACTTTTCCCAGTTTTTTCTGTTATTGATTTCTAGCTTTATGTCTTTATGGCCAGAGAAGATGCTTTATAATATTTTTGCTTTTTGGATCCTGTTAAGCCTTGCTTTATGATGTAATCTGTGGTCCATGTGCATTGCAAAAGAAAGTACACTTGTTTGCTGTTGGGTGGAGTGTTGCCTATATATCTATGAGATCTAGCTGCTTGATTTTGGCATTTAGATCTTCCATGTCTTATCTGAGCTTCTTTTTGGATGTTCTGTCCTTCACTGAAAGTGGTGTGTTTAAGTCTCCTGCTATTATTGTGGAGCTATCTCGCTTTTCAATGCAGATAGTTTGTTTTATGTATCTTGCAGACCTGTCACTGGGTACATAAATATTTAATATGGTTATATCTTCTTGGTATATTGTCTCTTTAATCATTATATAGTGTCCTTCCTTATCCTTTATGATAGATTTAACTATAAAGTCTATTTTGTCAGAAATCAGCATTGCTGCTCTAGCTCTTTTTTGAATGTTGTTTACTTGATATATTTTTTTTTCCATCCCTTGAGTTTTAGCTTATGTCTTTAAGTCTAAGGTGTGTCTCCTGTAGGCAGCATATAGATGAAATGTGTGTGTGTGTGTGTGTGTGTGTTTTAATGCATTCTGCAACTCTCTGTCTCTTTATTGGTGTCTTTAGTCCATTTACATTCAGCGTGATTATGAATAGGTACGAGTTTAGTGCTGTCATTTTGATGACTTTTTCTGTGTGTTGTTGACAGTTTCTTTTTTCTGCTTAATTTTTTGTGCTAAGTAATTTTTCTTTATAAATTGTATCTTCCTCTTTTTCATTTTATCTGATTGTTCTTTGAATATACTGGTAATCTTTTTACTCTTTTGGTGAAGTCTTTGGATGAGCATAGGTGTTTGATTTTTAGGAGTTTCCAGTTATCTAGTTTCTCTTCTGCATTGTTAGTAATGTTTTATATATGGTTTATGCCATGTATTAGGGCTCCTAGAATTGTCCCTACTTTTTCTTCCATGATCTTTTTCATTTTAGATTTTATATTTAGGCGTTTGATCCATTTTGAGTTAGTTTTTGTGCATGGTATGAGGTATGGGTCTTGTTTCATTTTTTTACAGATGGATATCCAGTTATGCCAACACCATTTGTTAAACAGGCTATCTTTTCCACTTTTAACTGACTTTGGTGCTTTATCAAATATCAACTGCTCATATGTCTGGATTCTCAATTCTGTTCCATTGGTCTACGTATCTGTTGTTATACCAGTGCCAGGCTGTTTTGACTACTGTGGCAGTATGATAGGTTCTAAAATGAGGTAGAGTGAGGCCTCCCACTTTTTCTTCTTTTTCAGCAATGCTTTACTTATCTGGGGCCTCGTCTTTTGATTTCTTGACTACTATTTCCATGGCTGTTGATTGTGGATCCTAGTAAAATGAAATCCTTGACAACGTCACTCTTTTCTCCATTTATCATGACGTTGCTAATTGGTCTAGTTGTGAGGACTTTTGTTTTCTTTACGTTGAGGTGTAATCTATACTGAAGGCTGTCATCTTTGATCTCCAGTAGCAAGTGCTTCAAGTCCTCTTCACTTTCAGCAAGCAAGATTATGTCATCTGCATAATGCAGGTTGTTAATGAGTCTTCCTCCAATCCTGATGTCCCATTCGTCTTTATATTGTCTAGCTTCTCATATTATTTGCTCAGCATACAGATGGAATAGGTATGGTGAAAGAATACAACCCTGACGCACACCCTTCCTGAATTTAAACCACTCAGTATCCCCTTCTCTCCGAACAACTGCCTCTTGATTTATGTAAAGGTTCTGCATGAGCACAATAAAGTGTTCAGGAATTCCCATTCTTTGCAACGTTATCCATAGTTTCTTATGATCCACACAGTCGAATGCCTTTGCATAGTCAATATTAACACAGGTAAACATCCTTCTGGTATTCTCTGGTTTCAGCCAGGATCCATCTGACATCAGCAGTGATATCCCCGGTTCCATGTCCTCTTCTGAGACCAGCCTGAATTTGTGGCAGTTCCCTATCAATATACTGCTGGAGCTGTTTTTCAGTGATCTTCAGCATAATTTTGCTTGTGTGTGATATTAAGGATATTGTTCTATAATGTCCACATTCGGTTGGATCACCTTTCTTGGGAATAGGCATAAATATGGATCTCTTCCATATTTCTTGGCATAGACGAGTGAGCATCTCCAGCGCTGCATCCATTTGCTGCAACACCTCAGTTGATATTCCGTCAATTCCTGGAGACTTGTTTTTTACCAATGCTTTTAGAGCAGCTTGGACTTCTTCCTTCAGTACCTTTAGTTCCTGATCATATGCTACCTCTTGAAATGGTTGAACATCAACTAATTCTTTTTGCTATAATGACTCTGTGTATTCCTTTCATCTTCTTTTGATGCTTCCTGCGTCATTTAATATTTTCCCCATAGAATCCTTCACTATTGCAACTCAAGGCTTGAATTTTTTCTTCAGTTTTTCCAGCTTGAGAAATGTCAAGTGTGTTCTTCCCTTTTGATTTTCTTTCTCCAGCTCTCTGCACATTTCATTATTAATAGTTTGTCTTCTTGAGCTGCCCATTAGAATCTTCTGTTCAGTTCTTTTACTTCATCATTTCTTCCTTTTGTTTTAGCTGCTTGAAATTTGTAAGCAAGTTTCAGAGTCTCCCCTGACATCCATCTTGGTCTTTTCTCTCCTATTTGTCTTTTCAATGACCTCTTGCTTTCTTCATGGATGATGTCCTTGATGTCATTCCACAACTCATCTGGTCTTTGGTCACTAGTGTTCAATGCGTCAAATCTATTCTTCAGATGGTCTCTGAATTCAGGTGGGATATACTCAAGATCGTATTTCGGCTCTCGTGGACTTCCTCTGATTTTCCTCAGTTTCAACTTGAACTTGCATGTGAGCAATTGATGATCTGTTCCACAGTCATCCCCTGGCCTTTTTCTGACTGATGATACTGAGCTTTTCCATCGTCTCTTTCCACAGATGTAGTCAGTCTGATTCCTGTCTGTTCCATCTGCCGAGGTCCATGAGTATGGTTGCCATTTATGTTGGTGAAAGAAGGTATTTGCAATGAAGAAGTTGTTGGTTTTGCAAAATTCTATCATTCGATCTCCAGAATTGTTTCTATCAGCAAGGCCATATTTTCCAACTACCGATCCTTCGTCTTTATTTCCAACTTTTGCATTCCAATGACCAGTAATTTTCAATGCATCCTGATTGCATGTTTGATCAGTTTCAGATTGCAGCAGTCTGAAAATATGTCTGTCGGTTTGTCATACTGTGGGGGCTTGCATGTTGCTGTGATGCTGGGAGCTATGTCACCAGTATTTAGATACCAGCAGGGTCACCCACGGAGGAGAGGTTTCAGCTGAGCTTCCAGATTAATACAGGCTATGAAGAAGGACCCAGCAGTCTTCTTCTGAAAAGCATTAGCCAGTGAAAACTGTATGAACAACAGCAGAACATTTGCTGATATAGTGCTGGAAGATGAACCCCCCAGGTATGAAGGCCCTCAAGATATGACTGGGGAAGATCTGCCTCCTCAAAGCAGAGTCGACCTTAATGACGTGGGTGGAGTAAAGTTTTCAGAACCTTCATTTGCTGATGAGGCACGACTCAAAATGAGAAGAAACAGCTGCAAACATTCATTAATAATCGGAACCTAGAATGTATGAAGTATGAATCTAGGAAAATTGGAAACTGTTAAAAATGAAATGGAATGCATAAACATCAATATCCTAGGCATTAGTGAACTGAAATGGACCAGTATTGGCCATTTTGAATCAGATAATCATATAGTCTACTATGCTGGGATTGATGGCTTGAAGAGGAATGGTGTTGTATTCATCATCAAAAAAAACATTTCAAGATCTATCCTGAAGTACAGTGCTTTCAGTGATAGGGTAATATCTATATGCCTACAAGGAAGACCAGTTAATACAACTATTATTCAAATTAACGCACCAACCACTAAGGCCAAAGATGAAGAAACAGAATGAAAGGAATAAAAAAAATTTTTTTTTTATGCATTACTGGTGTGCAATAAATATCTCTGTACAGTATGACCCCAGATCTTTAAAAATAACTGAAATATTTCAACCAAGATAAAGCTTGATGTTAGAAAATCTCATTGTAACATGAAAAGCCAATGTATTTGATCTAATACATGATATATTCCTAAATAGATGGTTAAAATCGTGTTAAATCAAATATTATTTTAAAGTCTCAAAAAATCTAATTTAAAGGCACTGATCCTTTGTATTACCAAAGGATCATTGTGATGTGTGAATAATTAGCCCAACTTATCTGAATTACAGGTCTAGAATTTTCATGCCAAGCACACCAGATTCCATTTGGTATAGCAAGAGAAAAATGTAAACCCCTTGATGATTAAATGGAACATTCCATCTAAGTAATCCTATACTCAGCTTTCTGTTGCCATTCAAAAATTGTATAAGAGAAAATAAAAGGTATAGCCTCTCTTATTAACCAGTTTTAGCATTCAATAAACTTAAAATCGAAAAGTTTCCTTTCACAATAAATTTCTTTGTTCCTGATACTCAGGCCTCAAATTGTCTTTTCTGTTGAGATTCTACATGGTAAATAGAATGGATTACAAGCCCTGAGCTGCTGGAAATGGCATATAATTCATTAAAACCAAAAACCTGTTGCCGATGAGTCAATCGCAACACATCGCAACCCTATAGGACACAGCAGAACTGCCCCATCGGGTTTCTAAGGAGCGGCTGGTAGATTCAAACTGTCGAATTTTTGGTTAGCAGCCAAGCTCTTAAGCACTGCACCAACAGGGTTCCTTAATTCATTAGAGGACAGTTAAATGTAACACGGACCAAATAACTCCCGTTATAAGGAACGGCGAAGCAGACACCTTGTGCTAACATACTATTCTATATTAAAAGTGTACTTTAACACTTCTCTCTTAGTAAAAATTTCCTGTCTTATTCTTTAAAATTAGATTCCTGACAAATGTAAATGTAAATTCATTAGTGTCTAAAAAGAAATAGCAATATGCTGCCCAAGATTAAACATTTCAATTTTTCTTCAAAGAAAATTAAAAAGATATGTTTATGCTTACAAAAAAACACTGGTTTTCTAGGAAATGCTTAGTGATCCTTTTTACAACAGCTATTTGAACTTACTGATTTAATCATTCACAAATAGTCTGAGTATTACCAATACAAATGCTATAGCTCAAATAAAGAGGAGAGTTAAATTTTAAAGCAGTAGATTTAAAATTAGGAGTATTTCAACATCATGGAACTTTCTAATCCATATGACAGCAACTGCATAAAAATAAGAAAATTTAAAAAATTTAAGATTATATTT
This sequence comes from Elephas maximus indicus, assembly GCF_024166365.1. Lineage (NCBI taxonomy): Eukaryota > Metazoa > Chordata > Mammalia > Proboscidea > Elephantidae > Elephas > Elephas maximus. The sequence continues at coordinate 146,234,930 of NC_064821.1, forward strand.
TATATGTAATCTACAAGTAGGTAAGTTTTGAGAAAAAGCAACAATTAAATACAATAACTTCTCATCTATAATTAAACTGTTAGCCCTCAAGTGTACATTTTCTGGTGAGGTTTTTCCTCCTATCTTTTTTCTATTAGATGGCTTACACCACCCATTGTTTAGAGACTTCCTCCTGATTACTAGGAAGAACTATGTGTGTTGTATTGATCCACCTGTTTCAAGACTAGAGGCTGGGCTTCAAGACACAAACTTGTACTTTACTCAAACAGTAGCCAATTACTTCCCATTTTGCATTCTCTATTTCACAGTTGGAGTGGAAACCAGGAGTAACTCTAAACTATGAGAAAGACAGAGAGAACACACCATTTGAATAGTAAATGAATTTTACATAATCCCAGGTTCTTTTTTCAAATGGGAACTCAGCTTCCCAAATGGTATTTCCCTGCAGCATAGAATGGCAGTGATAAGACTAAGTAATGTAACAAAAAACCAAACCAAACCCACTGCTGTCCAGTCGATTCCGACTCATAGTGACCCCTATAGGACAGAGTAGAACTGCCCCATACAGTTTCCAAGGAGCACCTGGTGGATTCGAACTGCTGACCTCTTGGTTAGCAGCCATAGCACTTACATACTACACCACCAGGGTTTCCAAATAATGTAAAGCATTTTTTTTTAATTTCATTGTTTTGTTTCATTTTTGTTTACATCTACCTCTCTATACCCTCCCTATTCTTTTGACATGCAGCTATCCATGCGAAAGCTGGGCAGTAAATCAGCAAGGCCAAAGAATTGACGCCTCAGAATTATCGTGTTGGCAAAGAATACTGAATATACCTTTCAGTGCTAAAAGAACAAACAAATCTGTCTTGGAAGAAGTACAGCCAGAGTGCTGCTTAGAAGCAAGGATGGTGAGACTTCATCTTACATACTTTGGACATGTTATCAGGAGGGACCAGTCCCTGGAGTAGGGCATCACACTTGGTAAAGTAGGTCAGCAAAAAAGAAGATGACCCTCAACAAGATGGACTGACAGTGGTTACAACAATGGGCTCAAGCGTAACAATAAACATGGGGATGGCACTGGACTGGGCAGTGTTGCATTCTGTTGTACGTAGGGTCACCATGAGTCAGATCAAACTCAGCGGCACCTAACAACAACAAGATTCAAAACCTTTTAGCCTACCCTAACCACAGTGAAAAAGAAATGGAGAGCTTAAATTAGTAGCAGAGACTGCATCCCTCCCTCCCCGTTCCCACTCTTCCTTCTGTTTTCCAGCATTCCATCTATCTTTCTATGTCAGAAAGAGTTTAAAACAAATAATGGTTAGTGCCTTTAGTAGGGTACATTTCAACAATACAATGTGTGCTATTCTTAAGACAAAAAAACATACCTCTCATTTTTCACACATGTGGAGAAATGACTCTTGCTTTTCTGGGCAAGAACTGCAGCATGTGTGAACCAGACAAATCAGTGTACTGTGCACAAGGAAACACCTAACGTCTTATTCCCATTATGAGTTATAAAAGTGGATGCCTGAAAGGTGGGAACAGGCTAAATGTTCATCAACAGATGGGTGGATCAACAAAGTGTGGTGCATACACAAATGGGGTATCACTCAGCCATAAAGAGAAAGGAAGTCCTGATACCATGACATGGATAAGCCCTGAAAACATTATGCTGAGTGGATCAAGTCAGTAACAGAAAAAACAAATATCGTATGATCTCACTTATATAAAATACCTACAGCAGGCAACTATATAGAGATCAGTTTCCTAGTGGTTACCACAGGTGGGCGGGGTGATGCAGGCAAGGAAGATACACAATGTTTAAGGAACACTGAGGGTCTGTTAAGGATGATGAAAAATTCAGGAATGGTTAATGACAATGTGATGCTTGAACAACGTGATGAACATATTTAATGTCACTGAACTGTACATGTGAAGACTGATGAAAAGGCACATGTTTCCTTACCTGTACATTTACCACAAATATAAAAAAAGTGGATGCTTACCAAACAATTTGACTCAAAGAAAGATAGGGGATTTCAGGTCAAATATGATCTTTCTCAAATACTTAGGCATGTGGCAAAAGTTCTTTAATTCTAAAAGGGGAAGTCAGTGAAAAACAACTATAACAATTTTAAAGACTTGCTGAATTCATATTATAGTCACTTTGTGTTTGAAACCTTGTGAGAGATTAATAAGTTGCAGAAGAAAAAAAAAACTGTAGCCAATTTATCAGAAAATTCCAGCATACTTCTCCATCCTTAGATATCTTGTTCTTTTTTCCACTAAAAAAAATTTTTAAAGCAATATTTAACTTTAGAAGTACACAGCAAAAACTACATTCTGGAGGGCTCTGAATTGTGATGAAAATATATTAAAAGAGAGAAATGGATGCACTGATCTTGTCCTGTGTTCTCTGGTTTCACTGCCCTAAGCTAGTCTGTACTACGAATAGGCTGCTCACAATGCCAAGGAATGTTTTCTTCTGTTATCACTTCCAAAGAACATGTGTTTATCTTAAATATTTCAGAAAAGATGATAAAGTAGTCTTAAACAGACAGTTGGTGTCTAACTTTAACATTCGCACGCTTCCCCAGAAAGTTAAATAATTTCATCTTAAATTTAAGGTGACACTGAGAGTGTCTTTCCATGTAAGAATTTTAAAAATGTCTTGTATGACATCTATCTACTTCTTTCCTTTTACTCTTAAGGTCAAATAATAACACGTGACCTTAAAATTTGTTATATCCTCAATGAAAAATACTCTTTTAAGATATTTTAGAGAGCCACTTTATATCACAAAAGTAGTTGTTCTTTTTTTTTAATTAATCAGTTACATTTTTATAGGCTTTACTTTGATTTCCATTTAATCTTCTCTTCCCAGCTGAGACTGTTAAAACGTGGGAAAACTTTTGTTGAAAACCAAGAACTGACAAAGTGGAAAACAAGCTGATAGATGACAAAGTTGGCAAAAAATCGTGCCTAGTTTAGTGATGGTATCCATATTTCTACAACCTGTTAAAAGAAATGATAGCTATAAATTGCTACCTCATGATAAATCTACATTAAAAATTGCTTACATTTTAAAGAGTGTAGCTTTTTAGTAATTTTTCAAAAATTAATACGAAGAAACTAAGAATTTTAAGTCTTTTGTGTTTCTTTGCCTTTATCGGCTATTTGTCATGTGTCTTACATTTCTATTATTTAAAATAAAAGGGAGGAAACAATCTCTTCTTAAAGATTTCAATGTTATAAATTTGAGAAGACAACTTTAACATCATGAGATTCAAACCCATCCAAGTCTCAAAGTTTAACATTAAGAGGAAATCCGAAGTACTATAACTGAAGATACCCTTTTAGTAACATTATTTTTACTAAACTTCGGAAAAATCAACTGATTTCTCTGTACCTCGGTTTCTTCATCTATAAAATGAGAGCTGGTTAGATAATTTCTAAGGTACAATTAAGCTAAAAGTCATAAGAGAAATAATGTTACCTGTAAAATCAAAACAAACAATAATTACCAAATTCAAACTAATTGTACAGTAGGACAAACAATATTTAGAACAAAATTAAAACAGTAAGAAGAATAGCACAGCCCTAGAGAAGAACCATACCACTTACTACTTAAATTAGTATTTAACTTTTAAAAAACAGTCTGCATTCACACATATCCTTGGACCAAAAATCCTCCATGCTTTTTATTTGGTTCCTAAAAACCTTAGTAACATTCAGACCAAAAAAACACACTAATGCATTTGCTCATTTCCAGCAAAGAGAGCATTTCCATGGCTCCATCCTTAATGGAGCTGACCCTCAAATGAAAATGAAATGAATCAATACCCATTTCCAGCTGCCTAATGTGAAGAAGTCACCTACTGAAGCCAATTCACTAAAGAAAACCCAAGTCATTGACTGCATCAGCAATAACCCTACTTCATTCCCTTCCAACCAGGATGTCATATAATAAGAAAGGGTGTCCCACAGGCACCTTCCAAAAGAGCTCATATGTCTATAACTGATTCTTTCCTCATTCTGTTTTTTGTGCTCAGTAAAAATATAGATATTACTATTCCTCTCTTTGGGACTCCATTGACTCTACTGTTAATTTACTTTCTTTTAAAATTCAACACATGTTGATTGGGTATTAAAATATTTAATTTGAAGTCTTTTGGCCTAAGTTTAATATTAACCAAATAATACGTAAAAGTTTTGTACATAAATTTCAAAAAAAAAACCAAACCCATTCCTGTCAAGTCGATTACGACTCATAGCAACCCTATAGGACTGAATAGAACTGCCCCACAGAGCTTCCAAGGATCGCCTGGTGGATTCAAACTGCCGACTTTCCTGTATATAAATTAAGTATCATTAAAACCTACTAAGTGAGGTGTAAAGGGGAAATGTTCTTCTAAGACTAAAGCAAATAGGGGTTTGGAGGCCAGGGAGGCAGATAAATGCAGAAAATGAAGCCAGTCCTCAGAGCAGAGTGGACACTCTGTTCCTAACTGGAGGGATGGTTTGCTCTAAGGGGTTTTGTCTGCTCCCTGCTGGTGCTAGAGGGGGGCTGGGCACAGGCTGTTCATTTATTTTCATTAAAATCCAACGTATAACATGAGCATTTATTTGATCAATGTTAAAAGTTATGCTATAAAACATATTCATAAATAGGTATCATGTAACATGCATTTTATGAACTAATTTAACTATCCCGGTAATAGGCACTCATGCAATTCACCGTTAAGATATTCATCATTCCCCCCCCAAAAAGCTTTTATTACACTGTGTTAAAAGATTTTGTGAGTACATTTAATGATAATCTGTACCAAATTTTCATACTCTCCTCAAATACAGAAGTACTAAAGATAAATTATTAATTTATCTTCCATTGTCAGTAGCCCTAACATTCTACGACTTAAAAGTTTCTACCTGCAAATTAAGTCATTTGTAAATGAACACATGACTGTTAGAAATGAGTTATTTACCACACCAACTAGGCAAACACACAAAAAGGGCCCAGTCAGGAAAAAAAAAAACATACCTGCCCCACACACGTTCTGTTTTTTGTTTGCACTTTCATACGGGTGGCAGTTATCTGTCTAAATGCTCATTATCAGTAACTGACCTAGAAATGTTAACAACCCTCAGTAAAAAATAACTGACACTACTCACTGTTCACTTTTCATTCCTGTAAAAACTTTTACCCATCTAATACATGCAAAGCACTTGGGTAACTGCTGGAAGTTTTTTTTTTTTTTTTTTTTGAAATTCTCAATTGAGAGCATTAAAAAAAAAAAGAATCATGCAGGAAAATATTCCATTTCTTTTTAGAACACCAAGTTCACAACCGTTAGCATTAGTGTAAAAGTCTATATGAAGCCAGCTGCTGAAAACAGTCAACCCCAACCTCTCTAAATCCTCCCGTATTCACGGTACTGCTTTTTAAACTGATGCAAATGAAAAGAAAATGAAACTAAACCAGGGAAAGGTCAGGGAACGCTGCTTTAACATCACTACGTTTTACTCCTTTTCCATGATGCTACTTAAGATTGAACAAGGAATTTACCCATGGCTATTGGAACCCTGGCGGTGTAGTGGTTAAGTGCTACAGCTGCTAACCAAAGGGTCGGCAGTTCGAATCCACCAGGCGCTTCGTGGAAACTCTGTGGGGCAGTTCTACTCTGTCCTATATGATCACTATGAGCTAGAATCGATTTGATGGCAATGGGTCTGGTTTTTTGACAGCCCTCCCAGTCCTAAAACATTGTAATTATGGCTTAGTTTTATTATAACCAAGAATAAAATATTCAAGGTTAAATATCCATATAATTCTAACTGGTCTTTATTTCCTCCAAAATACTATGCTATGCAATGTAATAATTAGACTCACAAGAGACTATTTTTGTTATTAGGTGTCATCAAGTCAATTTCAACTCACAGTGACCCCAAGAGACAGAGTAGAACTGTCCCAGAGAGTTTTCTAGACTATACTCTTTACAGGAGCAGACTGCCAGGTCTTTCTCATGCGGACCTGCTGGGTGGGTTCAAACCACCAGCCTTTTGGTTAGCAGCCAAGTGCTTAACCATTGCGCATACACCCTTTTCCCGGAACTAGACTCTGTAAAGGCCAGCCACTCCCAGTGAAAAAGTATCCACACTCAAGGCCTATAGGGTGGCCCCGTGACGCCAGCCGGTACCACAACCCACATAATTGTTTAAACAGTTAATTCACGCTGCTACAATTTTCTTTAATCCAAGTTTCCCCTATCTGTTATGATCCTATCTGTCTTTTTACACCCTATGTTCCTGTTGTTCAAATTTCTTAAACAAACACAGAGAGTACTTCTGCAGTATATATTCTGCTTTTTCCTACCAGTCAAGGTTTTCTAGAGTCTCCCTTTCTATGGTTGGTGGGGAAAAGTAGGTTTCTTGATATACATTTTTTTAAACAGCACAAAGTCCCTACAAAGTGATGCTGACACAGCAGGGGTGGGGTTACTTCATCCCCTTAACCCCTCCCTGAGAATTCCTGTTCTTTTAAAACAAAGTTTCTCCTCAGGGCTCACCACAACATTTGAGCAGCTCTCCCTCCTGCTACAGATTATCTTTTAATTGGGGTTTTGAGAAGAATTTATTCTTGTTTTCCATGTTCTAGCTTTTAACTTAAAAAAGAATGTAACTTAATATAATTATTCTATTTCATACCAACTTGTTTATCTTCTTTAAAAATGTTTATTTTATTTTACTTTTATTTCTTTATTTGGGATTTGTTTTTATAATGCCTAACAAGAAGTCCAAGAAGTGAGGGATCCCTGGTTGCACAGCAGTTAAGCACTTGGCTGTTAACCAAGGGGTCAACAATTCTAACCCACCAGCCTCTCCTCAGGAGAAAGATGTAGCAGTCTGCTCCTGTAAAAATTACAGCCTTGGAGACCCTCTGGGGCACTTCTGCTCTGTCCTATAGTCGCTATGAACCGGAATTGACTAAATTCAACAGGTTTGGTTTCTTGGTTATGTTACCCACCCAGGGATGCCTCAGAAGACAGGGCTGGCGATGTTGCTTCTGAAAGGTCACAGCCTTGAAAACCCTACTCTGCACACATGGGGTCACCATGGGTTGGAACTCACTCAAGGGCAACTAAGAATAACACATTACCTGAATTATAAAATGAGTAATACACTAATGATTTGATCTTTTGTCCCCAAAAGAAATTTACACAAGTGTGAAAGGATGTATTATTAGAAACACCTTATGGGTCCACCGAGAGGAAAATGGTTAAATATACAGAAGCAGCTGCACTATCAGATGCTATCCAGGCAACTGAAAACATGAGGTAATAAGGAAAAATGCCCGTCACACACTAAAAAGAAGGGAAGTTTTCCATGCCTTCCAAATTCACTGCTGTGGACTCAATTCCTACTCACGGATACCCCATGACTTACAGAGTAAAACTGTCCCATAGGGTTTTCTTGCCTGTAATCTTTACAGCAGCAGGTCTCCAGCCCTTTTTTCTGAGGTGCTGCTGGGTAGGTATGAACCACCAACCTTTAGGTTTTTAGTCAAGCACAAACCATTTGCACCCCCAAAGGATAAATTTTTCATAAATAACTCTGGGCATGTTTTGGTATTTATAGAGAGAATGTCTGTAGGACTATACCCCCAAAACCGGTAACAGTGGTTGCTTCTAGGGCATGAGGAAGTTGGGGAAGGGGAGAAGAGTAAACTCTCATTTCATTCTCTTTAGTATTGGTTATTTGTTTAAAAAAAAAAAAAATTGTAATAAAAAAAACTGAAGAAAATATTTAGGAACTTGAGGCTATAAAACACTCAAATGCTCACAGCAATGAATGTCCTATGGGATTGGCTCAGAGACAGGAGGCTGGGAGTGCCCCAGTCAGCCAGGATTTCCCTTGTAGCAACTTAGCCCCTGGTCTTATCTTTATCAGCTCTTAAAATAGCGTGTAACAAATTACAGAACATTTGATTAAATTCATAATTGCCTCAATAGTTTTACATGTATTTGAGGAATGCACGTTAATTGAGCAAGACTAGTTTAAGAACTTATGTCTCTAAAAAACGACACTTCACAACAGGGGCTTCAAATTTTGCTCAAAATATTTTCTCCAATGAGTACTCCTCTTTTCCCCTATTCCACTAAATAAACGTAAACAAAAGAGGGTGATGTTTTCCATGCCTTCTTAATGCACTTTTTAAAGGCTTTTTTTCAAAGCCTATGTGGAGAAAACTACTTAAAATTAACTTGACCAAGAGAATTTCTCCATTTATGAAAAAATTTAAAAATTAAATAAAAACTAATGTATAAATCCACCTATAGTTATTTCTAGGATCTCCCATAGCAGAATGTAGTTGTCACTAACACAACATAGGCCAGCATCCAAATTTGGGCCCACAGGAGTAGTTGGGCAGACACCGTAAGTCAGGGGGATCAGATATAACATCAGAGAAGCCAGAGTTAAAAACAAAGATATACCAGAAAGTGGAGACGTGAAGTCAAATACAGAAAAAATATCAGCTAAGGTAAGAAAAACACAGGTAAGCATCCTTCTGGTATTCTCTGCTTTATTGACTATGCAAAGGCATTCGACTGTGTGGATCATAACAAATTATGGATAACACTGAGAAGAAATGGGAATTCCAGAACAGTTAATTGTGCTCATGAGGAACCTTTACATAGCTGAAGAGGCAGTTGTTCGGACAGAACAAGGGGATACAGATTGGTTTAAAGTCAGGAAAGGTGTGTGTCAGGGTTGTATTCTTTCACTGTACCTACTCAATCTGTATGCTGAGCAAATAATACGAGAAGCTGGAGTATATGAAAAAGAACGGGGCATCAGGATTGAAGGAAGACTTATTAACAACCTGCATTATGCAAATGACATGACTTTGCTCTCTGAAAGTGAAGAGGGTTTGAAGCACTTACTGATGAAGATCAAAGACCACAGCCTTCAGTATGGATTGCACTTCAACATAAAGAAAACAAAAATCTTCACAACTGGACCAATGAACAACATCACGCTAAATGGAGAAAAGGCAGAAGTTGTCAAGGATTTCATTTTACTTAGATCCACAATCAACAGCCATGGAAGCAGCAGTCAAGAAATCAAAAGATGCATTGCATTGGGTAAATCTGCCGCAAAGGACCTCTTTAAAGTGTTGAAGAGCAAAGATGTCTCCTTGAAGACTAAGGTACACCTGACCCAAGCCATGGTATTTTCAATCACATCATATGCATGTAAAAGCTAGACAATGAATAAGAAGACCGAAGGAGAACTGACGCCTTTGAATTGTGGTGTTGGCGAAGAATATTGAATATACCATGGACTGCCAAAAGAACGAACAAATCTGTCTTGGAAGAAGCGCAACCAGAATGCTCCTTAGAAGCAAGGATGGCAATACTGCGTCTTACATAGTTTGGATGTGTTGTCAGGAGGGATCAGTCCCTGGAGAAGGACATCATGCTTGGAGGAATACAGGGTGAGTGGAAAAGAGGAAGACCCTCAACAAGGTGGATTGACACAGTGGCTGCGACAATGAGCTCAAGCATAACAACGACTGTAAGGAAGGCTCCGGACCAGGCAGTGTTTTGTTCTGTTTTGCATGGGGTCACTATGAGTGGGAACTGACTCAACGGCACCTAACAACAACAAGGTAAGAAAATCAGACAAGCAGGGATGGGTCAAAGAGATGAACCAACTAGGTCAGAATGTCCATGGTTAAAGCACATAGTATCTAACCAACACAATGCCTTAGGTTGGGCTCTCTAGAGAAGGAAAACCAGTAAAGCATATAAATACATATAGAGAGAGATTTCTATCAAGGAAATGGCTTACACGGTTGTAGAGGCTGGAATGTCCCAAGTCCGTGGGTCAGTAAAGACGCTTCTCCTGCTTCGTGTAGCCACAGGGGCTGGCAAACCCAAGACCAGCAGGTCAGAGTGCAGGATCTTGCATACAGGCTGCAAAGATCAATGAATCGCAAGAGCGCAGGTACACTGTAGCTCAAGTCCGAAGACCCAGAGGTCAGATGAACAGGAGACAGCTACAGGATCCAGCAGAACAAGAAGCCCCCAAGCCTTGCCAGAACGTCTTCTTACATTCCATGCAGGCCACATGCCCTAGGAAACTCCCTTTCAACTGACCGGTTACTCAAAGGATATCCCATCATGGAGTAAACTCTAACACCTGTGTACTTTTTCTCCAGGCATCCTTTGCTGGGCGTGTTAGGTGCTGGAGTCTGATGTTAATTGTCATGAAAAGCAAATCAAAGGCCAGAAGATAGACTCCGACCTTGATTAACTCAAGGGCATAGATAGTAGAATTAGCTCACAGATGTTCGCGGTGGCTTCACCTATTTCTCCAGGAAGCTTTTCTGGCTGGCCCAAAGACTATGAATGATGACCAGAGTTTGACTGTAGATCTTGAAATTGACTTCTAAAGAAGACACTAATGGGTTTGTCTGTCTTGGTTTGGATCATCGGCTGGCAGCGGAGGGGGCGTGGCAAATACTGTAAAATCCATGGTTCCTTGAGATATTCTTTCAAAATTTTCTAGGATGATGGGAGTACACTTTTCTAATTTAGTTTCACTCATACAATTTCAGGACAAGAAAAAGGAAAAAAACTCTCAACCTCATATAAACAACAACAAAAATGCCCATTGCCTTGAACTCGATTCCAACTCACAGTGGCCCTACAGGACAGAGTAGAACTGTCCCATAGAGTTTCCAGGCAGCACCTGGTAAATTTCCAAGTGCCGACCTTTTGGTTAGCAGCCATAGTACTTAACCACTAAGCCACCAGGGTATCCCAACCTCATAGAGCACACTTAAAAGGGAACTGGGATTCTCTAATTTGCAACCTTAACTGGCTGTGCAAAGATGAAGCTGCAGTCCCGTCGACAGGATGTACTCACACTGAACTCTCACGTAAAACACACACGATCCATGATTTAGTTTACTCAACTCCATTTACGACTTAAAATGACTGCCTTTTCTCCTACTTCACATATCAATTCATAACATGCACACAAACTCTTCCATCTTGCCCCCAAACTGGTATCTGAATTAATTTACACGCTCCCAAAGATCATTCTTTGAGAAAAGCTTTCTATTTTTATATAAAAATGTGCACCACATTAACACTCAAACTTGGATAATTAAGAAAATATAGGTCAGCAACCCTGATCTTTTAACGAGCTTGGACAGCTCAAAGTGCTTTCACAGAGGTTTTACATACCCTCTGGGCGGTAGGAAAACGCTGGGATTAAGCTCCCCACTTCCTGCTTGGGGAAAGTGAGGCCCTTCATTTAATAAACTTGCCCGGGTTCCAAAGACAGAGCTAGAAACAGAAACCAGTTTCTCCCTCTGACTCTGTGCCGGGTCCCTCTCCCACTAGACTTTTCAGATTCGGTGGCTAAAAACGGGACCTACTTGAGAACTGCAAGTGTAAATAAAAAGCTACTTGTTTTTGACGGAGACGGCGGGCAACCACTTACCCACTTGAGACACCTGATTGTGTACTGGCCACACGCGGTTAAAACAAGAAAGCTTTTCCCGGATGCCCACAGTTTGTACCCACTCCTATGGGTTTAGACCCGGGAGACACCTCCAGGCACATCCCGCTGCCCAAATCGCGCAGCCTAGAGTGGAATGCGGGGCGTCTGGGCTGCGCGGGGACCGCGGCCGGGGACACCATCTGCGCCCGGAGCGGCGCCGGGCCCTCCGAGTAGAGAACATGCTGTGGCGCCCCCACACACCTGCTGGAGCCCTCCCCTGAGCCCCCGGCCGCCTCCCGCGCTCCAGACGCGTACTCTGCCCCAGGCGCGGGAGGCCTCCGCCGAGCTAGGCCGGAAGGGAGTAGCCTAGCGCACTGCCAGTGGCCTCCGCCCGGCGGCGCGGAGTAGCCGCGGGGTGAAGCGAGCTCGCCCTCCACCTTGAGTCCCCTCCAAACGGCGTCATCTGTGCCGGGTCCCGGGGCGACTCGGCGCGCGGGCGGTGTCTGCGCCATGCCGGTAGAGGGTGGAGAGTGGCTACAGACGCCTGGTCATGTGGCCCAGCAAGAACCTAGCTGCGGCTCCGATCCCCGGCCAATGTGGGCGTGGCCCCTAAGCTGGCAGAGGTAAAGACCTTAAAGGGCTGGAACATGGGTTGCGGAAAGGACTCAAAAAAACGGGAACACATGAGGTGGGTAGCTGTGGGATCCTGGAACAGCAAACCTCACCAGAAACAGAGCTTAGGGTTCCCCGGGCTTTCCAAGGCAAGTAACAAAACTCGCAAGTGGGGAGAACTGTGTCGGTCCCCGCAGCGGTCAGTACCTGGGATGCTACTTAACCAAAAACCTTTCTGGAGTATGAGTTTACAATCTGCCCCAAATGCTCAAATGCTAAATAAATGAACTACATGGCTTGGTCATCAGAAAGGAAAGGGTAATTGCTGATGTTTCCTGCCAGATGTCTTGGCCGAAGTCCAGTCCCACCCTATTCTTGTTTGAGGTTGCAGGTGCCTGGCAACTGGGTAGGGGGCGTGTGTGGGAGAGACACGCAGAGTAGCTTCCTTCAGAATCCCTGAAGAACACCCTCAAGAGGGTGCACCAGCAAGCACCCCATCCACACCCAGAGCATCTCACCTGTCAGGGGTGGGAAAGTAGGATTTGAATTTTGGGTGCTGACTGAGAATCGCTAATTGGCTAGTGTGTAAAGTTTGCCACTAAACAGTAGATCTTCTGACCTGTTATACTGAGCCTCACAAAAACTTCCAAGTGTTCCGGATCAGCCAAACCAAATTGTTTTTAATAAAACAAACAATCAAAAGACTTATAACTGGCAAAAAAAAAAACCTTTGCTATCGAGTCCGACTCATAGCCACTCTACAGAACAGAGTAGAACTGCCCCATAGGGTTTCGAAAAAGCGCATGGTGGATTTGGACTGCAGACCTTTTGGTTAGCAGCCCTAACTCTTAATCACTAAGCCACGAAGGTTTCCAAAAGGCAGTTCAAATCTACCTGGCTCTTCTTGGAAACTCTATGGTGGTGAAGCCCTCAACTAACAGGCTAATAGTCAAGCAGACTAGCAAATTGAAGTTGGCCAGACACAGGGTTAGAAGAAAAGAAAGGTTCATTCACAGTTTGCCTGGAAGGCAGGCAGGGTCTCGTGACCTAAGGCTGCCACCTCCCTGAACCTGGGCAATGTACTCCTTTTATATGAAGTGGCATGCATATGCATGAACACTGAGGAGAGGATCTTCAGTCTTGTGATGCACACACAGTCCACATAATATTAGTGTATGGGTTTTTGGGCACTGGCTCTAAAAATACTGCCCATGGCCCTAAAAAAAGGGGACTGCTTGCTATTTCTGCCCCAGGAAGGTCATATAGGGGTAAGATTAGGAGTCAGTGCACCTGCACCTCGGCCTCCTGTCAGGAGAAGAGAAGAAACCTGGGGATTCAACCAATCATGGTGAAGTGCTGTAAAAGTCATACCAAAAATGTAGCAAGAGTAGACTTTTCTGAAAAACAACTATTATGGGATGGTTAATAACCCTTAAGAACCCTTTCATGACTGCCTGTTTCAGTAGCAGTTTTACTCTGTCCTAAAGGGTCACTATGAGTCGGAACTTACAGCAACAGGGAATTTGCAGAAAGCAACCAAATTCTTTTTTTTGGAAAGAAATGAGTATAAATAATTTGTAAAGTCCAATATTAATAACATAGGGCAGTTATTTGTAAGAAATATCTATCAGTAGAGCTAACATATTTGATCAGATGCCCACATGCACACATACCCTATCTTCATGTATTTTCAAGGGGCAAAGCAACAGAACTCAGAAGACCTGTAATGCCGCCTGTAAGTCTGTTATTGCTGTGTGGCTTTAGCTAACTGAACCTCACTGAGGTTCAATTCCTTTGTAAAATATTAATGATTCATAATTAGCTCTGAAGGCCCCAGTTTTGGTAAATAGATCTGACTTAGAAAATACAAAACCTATGCCACTTTACAGGGACAGAAACGTGCCCCACAGTCAGGTAGGGAGGAGGATACTGCAAGACCCCAAGTCCATGTTCCCCTTTTCTCTCAAAAACTCTCAGGACTTACCAGGGTACCAGTGCCCTTTGACCACAGCTTGTCCCATCATAGTTGCTTCACAATGTATATAGTCCCTGACAACATTGCATTGCCCCATGCTGTCTTATGCACTCACGTAGCCATTTCATAACTGTCCGTGGGCAGGATGGTTATGTGTACACAGCTGGAGCCAGGCTGGCCTAAGCCCAACAAGTGCAGATTCCACAAGGTCACCTCAGGAATCTCTATCAAAACTACCCCCTGCAGACTCTCTCCTATGCAGGTCTCTGGTGGCTAATAATTCCTGTGTTCTTTCCTGATAAATGTACCACCATTATCTTTGATATACATATTCTCTAACATCCATAGCAGTAGCCAAGGCACAGTAACCCCACAAAAACTCCCCTGTACTCTATGTCCCACTGTATTTCTTCATGTTATTGCTGCTGTTAGGTGCCATTGTGTCAGCTCCGACTCATAGCCACCTAATGTATGACAGAATGAAACGTTTCCCGGTCCTGTGACATCCTCAGAATCATTGCTATGTTTGAGCATACAGTTGCAGGAACATTATCAATCGAATTTCTTCACATTAAAAACCAAAAAGGCAACTCGTTGCCTCTGAGTCAATTCTAACTCGTAGCGACCCAATAGGACAACATAAAACTGTACCGTAGGGTTTACAAGGAGCAGCTAACAAATTGGAACTGCTGACCTTTTGGTTAGAAGCTGAACTCTTACCCACTATGCCGTCAGGGACCTTCTTAATGTTAGTCCTCTACAAATGTATCATTGAATTCCCAAGATTTCTGAGAGATTACACAAAGCAGGTAATGAACACATCTAGGACAATGACTGAGATACGAAACCAAACCAAAACCTGTTGCCATCGAGTTGATTCTGGCTCATAGCAACTCTACAGGACAGAATAGAACTACCCCATAGGGTTTCCAAGGAGTGGCTCATAGATTCTAACTGCTGACATTTTGGCTAACAGCTGAGTTCTTTAACTACTGTGCCACCAGGGCTCCGAGCTATGAAAAGACTCGATAAATAGCTGAATTTGAGCCTTTTATACTCTTAGATTATACTTTTAAATTAGTCAAAACTCCATGTCTTCAAAAGGTATATGTATCATATATAGAGTTTCCCAGAAATCTTTAATAACACTTAATTTCTTTAAAAATTTTAGTTTTGAGGGCCAAGATGGTAGAATAAAAGGATGCTTCTGGGAAGCTCTCTTACAACAAAAACCTGAAAAAACAAGTGAAACAAGTATCTTTATGACAAGCTAGGAGCCCTGAACATCAAAGACAAAGTTAGAAAACAAACTGAGCGCCAGGGGGAGGAAGAGACGGTTCAGAAGCAGAGAGGAGTTACCGGACCTGAATCACTGGGAGCGAGGGCTGGTGGTAGCACTGGGCCCCAGTCTCCTCAGGGAGAAGCAGCCAGCTGCACACCCTACTCACACTTCTGGAACCAGAGAAGAATGGCGCTCTCATCAAAAGCTAAGTACTTGCATATGTTTTACTGTGCACCGCCACCCCCCCCCCGCCCCCAAGCTGGCTTAAGCAGCTATTGATTTCCCCAGGCCTGTGTTGACCACCTGGAGCCATCCTTCTGGCCTTGGAGAAGGAATAAATTCACAGTTGGGGGAAAAGATAATTTCCCAGCTCCACTAACCTGCGAAGCTCAGGACAGAAGCAGCTCCTGTCCAGGCATAAATAGTCTGTGGACTTTGAGTACCTTTCCCCCCAACCAGTGTGGACCTGTGTGGGCCTATTTCAGGAAATAGGCCCTTGTTGGCAGACTACAACTGTTTCTGCTCTATGGTGGAGAGGTAGGTGTTTGATGTCTGACACCACTTTCCTATTAAACAGGGTCCTCAACTACAGGATACAGTAAGCAAACAAGCAGCCAAAAGAGACCTACATAAGTGGTAAAACATACCTTGCTCATGTATAGAAAGACTTAACATTGTAAAATGTCTCTTTTACCAAAAGGTATGTATAGATCTTTAGATACAATGCAAGTCTGATCCAAATTCCAGCAGCACTTTTTAATGAGGTGGAGAAACAAACTACCAAATTCATTTAGAAGGGAAAGAGGCCCCTGATAAGCAAAGCATTACTGAAAAAGAAGAACAAAGTGGGAGGCCCCACTCTACCTGATTTTATAACCTATTATAACAATGGCACTGGGTTTGGTTTTTTTTGTTTGTTTTTTATAATGCCAAAGTGGTCAAAACAGCCTGGTACTGGTACAACAACAGATACATAGATCAATGGAACAGAATTGAGAATCCAGACATAAATCCATCCACATATGAGCAGTTGATATTTGACAAAGGTCTAAAGTCAGTTAAATGGGGAAAAGACAGTCTTTTTAACAAATGGTGCTGTCATTACTGGATATCCATCTGCAAAAAAATGAAACAAGACCCATACTTCACACCATGCACAAAAACGAACTCAAAATGGATCAAAGACCTAAATGTTAAATCTAAAACAATAAAGATCATGGACAAAAAAACAGGGATGTTACAAGCCCTAATACATGGCATAAACAGTACACAAAACATTACTAACAATGCACAAGAGAAGGCAGATAACTGGGCTCTTTTAAAAATCAAACATCAATGCTCATCCAAAGACTTCGCCAAAAGAGTAAAAAGATTACCTACAGATTGGGAAAAAGTTTTTAGCTATGACATTTCTGGCCAGCGCCTGATCTCTAAAATCTGCATGATAGTGCAAAAACTCAACTACAAAAAGACAAATAACCCAATTAAAAATGGGCAAAAGATATGAACATGCACTTCACTAAACAAGACATTCAAGTGGCTACAGATACATGAGGAAATGTTCATGATCATTAGCCATTACTGAAATGCAAATCAAAACTACAGTGAGATTCCATATCACTCCACCAAGGCAACTATTAATCAAAAAAAACACAAAATAATAAATGTTGAAGAGGTTTGGGAGAGATTGGAACACGTATACACTGCTGGTAGGAATGTAGAATGG
This sequence comes from Elephas maximus indicus, assembly GCF_024166365.1. Classification (NCBI taxonomy): domain Eukaryota; kingdom Metazoa; phylum Chordata; class Mammalia; order Proboscidea; family Elephantidae; genus Elephas; species Elephas maximus. Next base: position 146,252,048 of record NC_064821.1, read on the forward strand.
TACAACCACTATGGAAATCGATTTGGTGCTTCCTTAAAAAGCTAGAAATAGAACTACAATATGATCCAGCAATCCCACTCCTTGGAATATATCCTAGAAAAATAAGAGCCTTTACATGAACAGATATATGCACACCCATGTTCATTGCAGCACTGTTTACAATAGCAAAAAGATGGAAGCAACCAAGAACGGATGAGGGGATAAATAAATTATGGTATATTCACACAATGGAATACTACGCATCGATAAAGAACAGTGAAGAATCTGTGAAACATTTCAGAACATGGAAGAATCTGGAAGGCATTATGCTGAGTGAAATTAGTCAGTTGCAAAAGGACAAATATTGTGTAAGACCGCTATTATAAAGACTCGAGAAATAGTTTAAACAGAGAAGCAAATATTCTCTGATGGTTACAAGAGGGGGTAAGGAGGGAGGGAGAGAGAGGAGTATTCACTAATTAGATGTAGATAAGAACTATTTTAGGTGAAGGGAAAGACAGCACACACTACAGATGAGGTCTGCACAACTGGACTAAACCAAAAGCAAAGCAGTTTCCTGAATAAAGTGAACACTTTGAAGGCCAGTGCAGTAGGGGTAGGAGTTTGGGGACCATGGTTTTGGGGGACATCTAAGTCAACTAGCATAATAAAATCTATTAAGAAAGCATTCTGCACCCCAGTTTGGAGAGTGACATCTGGGGTCTTAAACACTAGCATGTGGCCATCTAAGATGTATTAATTGGTCTCAACCCACCTGGATCAAAGGAGAATGAAGAACACCAAAGACACAAGGTAATTATGAGCCCAAGAGACAGAAAGGGCCACATAATCCAGAGACTACATCAGCCTGAGACCAGAAGAACTAGATGGTGCTTGGCTACAATGGATGAGTGCCGTGACAGGGAACACAACAGAGAACCCCTGAGGGAGCAGGAGAGCAGTGAGATGCAGACCCCAAATTCTCTTAAAAAGACCAGACTTAATGGTCTGACTGAGACTCATGGTCCCCAGACCTTCTCCAAGCCTAAAACAAGAACCATTCCCTACACCAACTCTTCAGACAAGGATTGGACTGGACAATGGGATAGAACATGATACTGGTGAAGAATGAGCTTCTTGGATCAAGTAGACACAAGAGACTATGTTGGCATCTCCTGTCTGGAGGGCAGATGAGAGAGCAGAGGGGTCAGAAGCTGGCCGAATGGACAATAAAAGAGAGAGTGGAGGGAAGGAGTGTGCTGTCTCATTAGGGGAAGAGCAATTAGGAGTATATAGCAAAGTGTATATAAATATTTGTATGGGAGACTGACTTGATTTGTAAACTTCCAGTTAAACCACAATTAAAGAAGAAAAAATTGAGTTTCATTCTGCACATTCAAATCCTTAAACATTCTTAACTTTGTCTTACAAATATTCCCTTTCCAAGGTCAGTATTAACTGTATAAAATTTTTGCATTTTAAATGTGAAGAACTATCAAGGGTGAGTTTCATTTACATTTTTAGTTCATTTAAACAGTTCAAGGAATCATTTCAGAAAAATTAAATTATTCACCCACACTTAAAGAGACAAAAATTAAACACTCATTTAAGTGAGGCAAATTTTTCTAATGAATTTCTGTTTCCTAAAATCCTTAATCTTCTAAAAAGAGCCAATCGTTTGGGAAGTAGGGACTGAAACGCTGCTTCTTTCTAAAAGAAGAAGGTAATTGAAGCACAAGTGTTTTTGGAGAACCGCCTCAATTCTCCCCTCTGTTAGTGAAGATAGATAGAGCCTAAATGGCTACAAACATGTTGATCAGAAAGGTTGATTTACTCAAATATAAATAACCCCACCCCAGTCACTTTTTTCCTGTATTGTAGATCAAGAATTTTAGTACATCAAGAATTTTTGTGAGGTTTGATGAATATTTAAGAGCATTTCATGTTTTTCAGAATGTTCCAGAAAGGATATCAAGAGTGTTTATCTCTGGGTGGGTGAGATTCTGGATGTGTTTTGTATTCTTTGGTTTATTTTATGTAATTTTTTTTTCTTGTAGTACATGTGTATTGCTTTTGTTTGCATTTTATTGGTATTTATTGTTATGAGAAGTTAACGAAAATAATACATACAAGTGACAGAAACATCCATGAGTGCCCTTCTGTTCCCTGCCACACTTCTCCCCACCCCACTTCTCCCACATTCCACTAAGCATCCTACAGGTTACCACCCCCAACTCTGCAGGGCATTCTTCATTTCCTAAATGATTTGCTTATACCAATCGTTTCTTGATATTGTATTGACGTGTTGTCCTGGTATTTAAGGGTTTCCCTCTTTTATGCACATTGACAGCAAGACTTTGTGCTCACCCTTCCTTCCAAGATAGCCACATCACAGCTTTCACAGCAATCAGTAATTAGGGTTTACTTCATCCTGTCCTTGTAAATACAGTACATTGCTGAATCAAGTAATGTGCCATGATAAGGCCTTTCTTCAAGAATCTCTGGTTATTAATTACTTTGCTTTTTCCTTTATTTTTTTTCACTCTCACCTGAATTTTATCCAAATGCTTCCACATACCTATCAAATGTCCATCAATAACACATTCCAAAGCCCAAACACATTGACTTGACTTTTAGTTTTACTCTCTTCTTTTGTAGGAGCATGGACTTCAACAGCTTACCAAGAGAAAGTGCATAGGAGATCAATCTTTTTGTGTGCTGTCATGTCCGAAAATGTCTATTCTCATCCGATTGACAATTCAGATAGGCTGAAGATCATTTTCCCTCAGCATTTTAAAAACATTTTTCTATTATCTTTTATTTCCAGTGTTGATGTTGGATGTCTAATGTCTTTCTACTTCCCATTCATATGTATCTATACTGTTTTTTGTTATAAAGTCTTCCCATTGTCCCCTAAAAAAAAAAAACCCATTGCCGTTGAGTCAATTCTGACTAAGAACGACTCTATGGTCTGAAATTTCAAAATGATGTATCTTAGACTGGATCTTTCTTCATCATGCTGGACACTCAGGGGATCCTTTTATCTGGAAATTTTTAAGTAATTTCTTTGATAATTTCCTCCCCTCTGTTTTCTCTGCTCTATCTTTGTGAACTCTTGTTGGTAGGATATTAGATCCTCTATTTTTTTTTATATTATTCTCTAATTTTATTGTCCTTTTATCCTCTTAGGATGGCTTCTCTAGAGAAGCAAACCAGTAAATCATATAAATGTATGCATATAGAGAGATTTATATCAAGGAAATGGCTAAAGTGGTTTTAGAGGCTGGAATGTTCCAAGTCTTTGGGTCAGTATAGAGGCTTCTCCTGATTCATGTAACGACAGGGATGGTAAGCCAAAGATCAGCAGATAAGAGAGCAGGGCTCTTGCTCATAGGCTGCAAAGATCTATGAATCCCAATATCAGCAGGCAAGACCACAGGTCAGCTGCTAGCTCAAGTCCCAAGAACCAGAGGTCAGATGAACAGGACCCAGCTGTAGGATTCAGCACAAACAAAAATCCCCCAAGCCTTCCCAGATGTGGGGGTGTTTTATAGGTTGGGGGAACAGCACGAGCAGAGCACCGAGGAAGTAACAAGTACAATGACTGCAGAGAATGGTAAGAGTATTAACCTGGCCAAAGCACAGACTGTAAAATCAAATTGAATATGGAATGGTATGATAGGGCTCGTGGATAAAGATTCAGAATGCTTTGCTTACATTTATGTGAATTTAAGTTACTCTTTTACAGTTAATCTGTGTCTTGGTCAAGTAGTGCTGCTATAACAGAAATACTGCAAGTGGATGGCTTTAAGAAAGAGAAGTTTATTTTCTCAGAGTCCAGTGGGCTAGAAGTCCGAATTCAGGGTGCCGGCTCCAAGGAAAGGCTTTCTGTCTCTGTTGGCTCTGGAGGAAAGTATCATCAGTCTTCCCCTGTAATGGGAGCATCTCAGCACAGGAACCTCAGGTACAAGGAATGTGCTCTGCTCCTGGCACTGCTTTCTTGGAGGTATGAGGTCCTCCATGTCTCTCTACTTGCTTCTCTCTTTTATATCTCAAAAGAGATTGGCTAAGACATTATCTAATCTTGGAGATCTCATCAATATAACTAACAGATATTTTTTGGGGGGGACACAATTCAATCCCTGACAATCTGGTAGACAAATGTTCTTTGACTTTTTTCCAAGAAGGAAACCTCTATAAGCACAGGTGATTTTTAAGTTTATGCTTTTTTTTTCTTAATTGTGGTACATATATGTGTAACATTTTTCATTTCAACATTTTTCACATGTACAGTTTTAGAGATTGTATGATTTCTAAAACATAGAGTTGTTTGGCAAACCTGGTAAATCTTATCATGGACCTGCATTGTGCCAAAAGCTGTGCTAGTAGCTGGGGATAAAGTGCTGAACAAAACTCTCCCTTAGGAAGATGGCAGCCCTGCAGGTCAGTGCTCATTCTACCTTACTTTCTTCTCACAGAAACCTTCAGTGACTGCCTCCCCATTTTCAGTTTCCTACTTTTCCTGACCTTTCCTCACCTTCACTCTTCTTCTCAGTGTTCCCACCATCCCGTGAACTTATGTTTCAGATTGTGCCATCTCATCTCCTAAAACTCTCTTCCCCTGCCCAGTGATCTCTGTCCTTCTGCCTGTGTGTCTTAGTTATCTAGCGCTGCTATAGCAGAAATACCACAAGTGGATAACTTTAACAAACAGAAATTTCTTCTTTCACAGTTTAGGAGGCTAGAAGTCTGAATTCAGGGTGCAAGCTCCAGGGGAGAGCTTCACTCTTCGTAGGGTCTGGTGGAACGTCCTTGTCATCAGTCTTCCCCTGGTCTAGGAATATATCAGTGCAGGGACCCCAGATCCAAAGGACATGCACGCTCCTAGCTCTTCTTGCTTGGTGGTAATGAGGTCCCCCTGTCTCTCTGCTCACTTCTCTGTTTTATATCTCAAAAGAGTTTCACCTAAGGTACAACCTAATCCTACAGAATGAGTCCTGCCTCATTAACATAACTGCCTCTAATCCTGAGATATTAACATCATAGGTTCTGCTTCATTAACAATAGGATAATCACATCAAATCACAAAATGGTGGACAACCACACAAAACTGGGAATCATGGCCTAGCCAAGTTGACACACATTTATTTATTTTCTTTTTTTTTTTTATTATTGTATTTTACATGAATGTTTACAAAACAAACTAGTTTCTCATCAAACAGTTAGTACACACATTGTTGTATGACATTGGTTAACAACCCCACGAGATGTCAACACTCTGCCTTCTCAACACTGGGTTCCCTATTACCAGCATTCCTGTCCCCTCCTGCCTTCCAGTCCTGCCCCAGGGCTGGTGTACCTCTTTAGTCTTGTTTTGTTCCATGGGCCTGTTCAATCTTTGGCTGATGGGTGAATCTCAGGAGTGACCTCCTTACTGAGCTGAAAGAGGGTCTGGTGGCCATATTCTCGGGGTTTCTCCAGCCTCTGTCAGGCCAGCAAGTCTCGTCTGTCTTTTTGAGTTAGTATTTCTTCATTTTTCTCCAGCTCTGTCCAGGATCCTCTACTGTGATCCCTGTCAGAGCAGTCAGTGGTGGTAGCGGGTCACCATCTCATTGTACTGGATTCAGTCTGGTGGAAGTCTTTTGTTTCTAAAATATCACCTTGACTTCTCCTCCTAGTTCTGTAACTAAACCATTTATTCTCCCTTCTTTGTTTTGAAATTGTGATCATTTACAGATTGATGTCTCTGGTTCCCTGTTTTCAGCCTTTTAGCATTGTTTTGTTTTTGAGAATTCTTTACCAGGGTTGGTATCTAGCTGATGTCATCGTGTGTCCTAATCTCAGGTTCTTGTGTTATGTTGATAGTTCTCTGTCCATAGGACTGTCTTTAATATTTCTTGTAAGGTTGATCTGGTTTTTACAAATTCCCTTAATTTCTGTTTATTAGGATATGTCCTAATTTCGGCATCATATTTGAGGGACAGTTTTGCTGAATATATAACACTTGGCTGGCAATTTTTTTCTTTCAATGTTTTATATATTTTATCCCATTGCCTTCTTGCTTATATGATGTCTTAGGCTGGGTTCTCCAGAGAAGCAAATCCAGGGCAGTGTATAAATATATATAGATATAGATATAGATATAGATATAGATATAGATATAGATATAGATATAGATATAGATATAGATATAGATATAGATATAGATATAGATATAGATATAGATATAGATATAGATATAGATATAGATATAGATATAGATATAGATATAGATATAGATATAGATATAGATATAGATATAGATATAGATGATATAGATATAGATGATATAGATATAGATATATAAAAACCCATTGCCATCAAGTCAATTCCAACTTATATTGACACTGTAAGACAGAGTAGAACTGCCCCATAGGGTTTCCAAAGAGCAGCTGGTGTATTTGAACTGCTAACCTTTTGGTTAGTAGCCAAGCTCTTAACCACTGTACCACCAGGGCCCCAGAATACATAGAGAGAGTGATTTATACAAAGGAAATAGCTCACGTGATTGTAGAGGCTGGAAAGGCCCAAGTTCATGGGTCAGGGTGGAGGCTTCTGCTGACTCACATAGCCACAAGTCCTGGCAAATCTAAGATAAGAAGATCAGATAGGAGGACTCTGGCTCACAGGTTGTGGAAGCCAACAAATCTCAATATTGTCAGGTAAGCCAGCAGATAAGCTAGTTAGCTCAAATTAAAGCAACTGGAGGTCAAAGGAACAGGAGCCAGCTACAGGATCCAGAGCAAGCAAAAGCCAATGTGGTTTGCCAGAAAGTCCACCTATATTGGATGCAGTCTGCACCCCCAAGGAAACTGCCTTTGAACTGATTGGCAGCTCACAATGGATCTCATCATCTAGGTGATCACATTATATCAGATCTCATTATGGAAGTGATTGCACCAGTAAAAAGCTGGGAAATTACATCATAACTACCCAACCACTGAAGATTATGGCCCAGCCAGGTTGACATTGCAACTTTAACTACACACATGGCTTTTGCTTCGAAGTCAGACCTTATTCTTATTGGTTCCCCTTGTTAGGTCATCTTTCATTTTTCCCCAGCTGCTCTCAAGAGCCTTTCTTTGTCTTTGGTTTTTGAGAGGTCGATTATGATGTGTCTTGTTGATTTTCTTTTGGAATCTATCCTTTATGCGGTTCGTTGTGCTTCTTGGGTGGATGTATTCTAGTCTTTCAGGATATTAGGGACGTTTTCTGCTAGAGAATCTCCAAATATTCTCAATATGTTTTTATGGTATCTACTTTTTCTGGGAGTCTGATCACATGTAGATTATTCCTTTTGATAGGTCCCGCATAACTCCTAGACTTTCTTCATTTTTCTACACTGTTTTTTTTTTTTTTTTCCTGATTGTTCTTCAAACAATGAATGTCAAGGGATTTGTCCTTTAATTCGCTCTTTCTTTCTTCCATTTCTTCATTTCTGCTCTTAGGTCCTTCTGTGGAGTTTTCTGAGATTTTATTGTTAATCTTCTGGATTTCTGATTGATGCATCTATACGGTTTCTAAATGTCTACTTATTTTGTCATTTTGTTCTGATATTGTTTTCCTGAATTCATCTAGTGTTTTGTCTATGTGTTTCTTGATTTCGTCTATGTTTTCCTTGGTTTCGTCTGTGTTTTCCTTGGTTTCTTTCTTGATCTCTTGGACAGTTCTATATATAAGTCTTTTAAATTCTTTATCTTGTAGTCCAATTACCTCTTCTTCCTCAGGGAAATATTCTGGTTCTTTATCTTGGACATTTGCTGGAGCCATCTGGTCCTGCTTCTTTAGGTGATTTGATACTGTGTGTTCTCTCAGAGGTATTACATTGTTCTTATATTTATTTACTTATTAACTGTATATTTGTCATGTCCTGATTTTTTTTCTTGTTTGATTTTGATGTATCTGGCAGGGCGTGCTGACATGGTACTTTCGTCGGTAGTCTCACCACACTTGAGTGCTTGTCCTGTCTCCAGGTGGGCATAGCAGTGGCTGGATGTGTGGTCACAGGTCTCTGTTTGCTGGTCTTGCTGGGCAGCTGAGGATGATCTGGGCAGGGGTTGGCCATCATCTGTCATCGTCCAGTGGTGTGGAAGAGGGGAATAGTCCTCACCAAGTGGGCAGGGTGGCAGTTGTGGTGGGTGTGTTGCGTGAGTGGGGTCATTATTGTTGCAGCTTGCTGGTTCAGGGGCAGTGGGTAGTGAGGGGCATTGGTGGTGGATGGGCAAGATTACATGGTTTTGCTGGCTCCACCTAACACCAGGCAGAAGGAGTGGGTGGACATGTGTGAAGTCACACGGCTGGTGCCTCTTGCTGGGCGAGGGAAGGTGGTGGGAATGATGAGCAGGTGTGTTTGATTTTCTACCACCAGCACCAAGCACTGGGCAAAGGGAGGGATGAGGAATCAGCAGGTGGATACATGTGAAGCAATACCTGCACTTTTTGCCAGGGAGGGGGAAGGGATACAGGCCTGGCAGGCATGCAGTGGACATGCCACCAGTGCTACTTGCCAGGTGGGTGGAGGGGGAGGGAGTGGAAGGTGAGGAACTGCATGATAGAGATGTCAGTGCCTCTCACTGGCAGGGGAAGGAGGAAGGGCAGCAGCAGGCAGACCCACGCATGGCTGTGCCACCAGCACATCTTGCTGGGTAGAGGGGAACAGGCGGAGAGAGTGGCGGGTGGGCAGTTAAGCAATCATGTTTCTGCCACCTGTTGTTCAGCTAGGCCAGGTGCTGGTGTAGAGTGGGCACATGCACAGGCAGGTGCAATCTCTGCTGCTCTGCAAGGCCCGGGGGGGGGTGCTTTAGGTCATGGGTGGAGCATGCACCGGAGGGTGCCTAAAACTGTTTGTCAGCTGGGTCAAAGGAGGGTGATCGACAGCCCTGGGTGAGGGAGAGGTGTGGGGCTCATGTTATGCTTCCTGGTCAAATACAGTATCCTGAGTATGGGGTCACCTGCTGCTTCGAATCAGGAGAATGGGGGTAGATACAGCGGGCTCCTCTAGTTAGTGGATGTAGTGCCCAGGCCCTTATAATCTGCTGCAGCCAGCAGTTGGGACCTGCTCCCGACCAAGTGTGGGGTGGAGGCATCCATGGTCTGTTCAGTTGGGAGACCTCCCTCAGCCACTTCGCATCTCCCCTGCTTCCTGGGCACCGCTGACCCTTGAGGTCAAGGCCATGTGGAGCCAGGATGCTTGGTAGAGACCCTGTGTTTCATGATACTCTTCCCTCTGTTCATTCAGTTTTTGTTTGTTCAACTAGTCGGATTTGATTCCATTTTTTATCCTTCCTTTTTGATGTTCAGGGTTCCATGGTTTTTGTCTACATTTGTTTCACTTCTTTTTTGGTGTCTTGCTGTAAGGGTATGACAAAGTGCATCTCAGCAAGCAAGGATTTTGGCTGCTATGACTGGTGTTACTCTCCAAATCACATTTGTACCTGCCTTTAAGTTTTTTTTTTTTAAGTTTACTTCTCTACTGCCAGTTGCTCACTTTGTCTTAACATTTTAGTCTGAATTTGTGGTTAAAAAAAAAAATGGAATGACTGTTTTATGGAGGAAGGAAACTGGAACTGTTTCTTGTATACATTGTCTCCAATCACACCCGACTCTGAGAATTGCCATAAGGCTGTAGTGGAGTAACATCCTGAGTCCTGGCAGTTCAGGAGTGGATAGTGACCCAACTCAGGCCACTCAAAGTCTTTCTCTGGGCTTTTTGGCCTTGGGGATCCAGAGAGTGGAATCAGTCTCTTTTTAGTGGCAAACTATATAAAATATAAAACTTGGGAGCTACTGGCATGTTTTTACCCTGTGGATAAATACTGTCTTCAGATCGAGAAAAAACTAGTTAATAATAAAAAAAAAAAAAGATGAGAAACCAGATGGTGAGTCCCTGACTTCAGTGGTTTCAGAGGCCTGTCTTCATCTGTGTTGGTCCTGCCTTGGTGGTTCTCTTTCTTGGAAATGAGAATCCCCACACACCGCCACCCCACCTCCACCACCATACACGAACTTTTTAAAGCTTGCTTGAGCTGAGGTTTGATCACTTCTAAATAAGATCTCTAACTAACACATTATTAAAATATATTCTTGGAAAATCTATGTCAAATAAGGTCAGTATATGAATCTCCTTGGTATGATCCAGCCATAGCAGCATATATAAGTTTTTTTCTTTTGCATGATGAGCCAAGATGCTTCTATTTCTGTTTTAGGAAGTAGTGTTCACACTTAACTATTTCAGGAAAAGTCTGTTTGACCTATAAAGTAAAACAGACTTTTACTTTTTGAAAATGTGAAAGGAGAAAACAGTAGAGACCATTCAGTGTGCCGGTAACTGGTCCTTTCAGTAATTGTGAGACCGATAATAGTATCCTCATTTTACAAATGAGAACTGTGACGTCAGAGGCAGAAATAACTTGGTCAAGGTCATAATAATATGTTGCAGAACCTTCCTAAATGTCTGACTCAGAGCCCGTGGTTTTCCTGCACAGACCTCACTCCTCTTCTGTGCATTTTTTTCCCCCTAATTCAAAAATCTCAGAAAAGAATGCCATGAGAATTTTTATCCATGGCATCAGTAAATTTAGTCTCTTGTTCTAGAGTATATTTGATAACTGAAAAAGAATTTGGAGAAAATAATTGTGATTCTTCACATAAGAAGAATGTAAAAAATAATATAATTTACCAGTGGTATACAACACGTAGAATGTGTGTGTGTGTGTGTGTTTTTATTTTTTAGGGGTGAAAATAATTATAAACTTTGTATTGTTTTTTAACCTAAGTAACAAGTGTCCTTGTTATTACCAAATTATTCATATACACATTCTTTTTTGCTCTCTGAAGTTGCATCCAATTTGCAGGTTCAGGGTTTTATTTGGCATGCATGTTTAATATTTCCCTGCAAGTCTAGCACCATATTTGTTTATATGCTGAATTATTTCAGTTTAGTGAAACATTTGGAAGATTATTGTATAGTGTAGATTGTGACACTTTAGAACTTAGCAAATTGGTTTTCATTCACGTTAATAAGAAAGCCAAAGACTGGATTTTTTTATGTGCTATTATTTTTCTCATTGTAAAAGTGGCACCACAGTGTAGGACTGAGAAACTCTATTTCACTTCCTGCTGGAACAGTGCAACCACTGTTAGTGATGAAACTCTATCTCAGTCCTATAGCATCTCTGCTCATGAGTCTAAAGCTGGGAAGAGTTTCTGCAGAGATACAGAAGCGAACCCTTAATGGGGGGTAGCTTAACATACCTATTATCCTTTCTGCTGGCCACCCTTCTCTGCTACACTGGGGAGAAAGACCTTCTCACCAAGTGCTGCTAAAGGGGTAAGTCCACCTGCTGGTCTCTTTCTCCATTACATCTTAGGGCAGTTACACTGCTGCCCCTTTCAACCATCTTCTGTACCTCCCATGGAGCTCACCAGATAGGAGTGTGGGGATATGTATCTTGCTGAAGAAATCAATAGTGATTGATATATCTGTGGCAGAGCCCATATCAGCCAAGAATACCGAATAATCTAGACGTTCAGTATTCAGTACCGTAGCCATGTCATTTAAGTACATAAAATAAAAAGTTTGGTTCCTCTGTTGTGCTAACCACATTTCATGTGCTTAATAGCCACATGTAGCTAGTCACTAATATACTGGACAGTGCAGAATAGAACATTTTCATCATTACAGGAAGTTCCATCAGGCTATCATTTGTAATTATAAGCTGAAAATGAAACATGGTCTTAAATTATAAAGAGATTCAACAGTTTCAAAGCAAAAAAGTCAGTGCCAAAATTATTAAAACATTAAATATTTTTATTTCATAATTTCATTGAAATCCAAGGAGATAACCCATTGATTAAACAAGAATAGTATGTTTTACAAAAGAAACAATCTCAAACAAGAAAGTTCTTGGGAATTAAAACAAACAAAAAAATCAAAATAAAAAAATTTGTGTATTAATGATCAGATTAAATATAGCTGAAAAATGTATTTATGTATCAGAAGTCAAGCTAAAGTAATTCTCCCAGAATTCCTAGGAAAAAGAAAAAAATAAAATAATGACGTGTCAGGGATGATAGAAGTAGATATAAAAGAAAGAATAAAAGAAAATGATCCTAAACTGAAGAAAGAGCCTATGAGTTCACCAAGTTCCAGAAAAAATAATGAAAAACTAACACCTAGGGGAGACCTGGCTAAAATTCAAGAATTCTAAGGAAAGAGAATCAAACTGGCATCAGGCTTCTTATCTGGACTTCTAATTGCTAGAACAGAACAGAATAGTATTTACAGACTTCTGTTTGGAAGCCCTGGTGGCAGAGTGGTTAAGTGCTACCGCTGCTAACCAAACGGTCGGCAGTTCAAAGCTGCCAGGCACTTTTTGGAAACTCTATGGGGCAGTTCTACTCTGTCCTATAGGGTCGCTATGAGTTGCAATCAACTCGACTGCACTCGGTATTTTTTTGGTTGGAGGGGAAAAGATTGTGGCATTAGAATTTTATATGCAGTGAAATTGTTGGGTATGTTGGATTGTATAATGTCACAACAGAGATATTTTCAAATATGGAAAGCTTGGAAATATACTACCCATGTAACCTTTCTAGAAAAAAACACTCAAGGAAATACTTGAGACAAGTAGAAGATGAAAGAAATTCAAAAGAAAACAGCTTATACAAGAAAGAGCAGTAAGTTAAGACTATGCAATTGTTGATAATCATGAGATTTATTAAATAAAGGATACCTGAGATAGAGGAAGGCTAATGTAAAAAGTTTTAGTCTATTCTAGATTCAGTAAAAGCTGGAAGGAGTCAAAAGCTTTCAATAATTATTTTGTTATGTATTAGTATTGGGGGGGGCAAGCCATAGATCATGTTTATCTTTATATTCGTATTATATTTCATATAAACAAAAGAATATATGTTATGTTTTCTTTTAAAAACCACCATTCAGCTTAAGACAGAGATAATTTACAATACCTTTGTAGCCTCTGGAAAAAGGGTAACCATTCTTCTGAATTACATATTTGTAATTCTCTTGTTTTATGTCCCCTCCCATGTACAATGCAAATATCCTTAATATGTGTTTTATGTTTTTGAAGTTAAAAATAAATCTTATCATAGATGTTCTTCTGTGAGTTGGTGTGTGTACTCCATTTTTTGGTTTTGAGACTCATCTGTATTCATGTATTAGCTGTAATTCATCCTTTTTTAAATGAACAGGACACAATTTATAGTTATTTCAGGGGCTTAGCTGTGAAAACACTGCTGCTTTGAGTATTCTTATAGGAGTGTCCTGTACGTGTGGAAGAGGTTCTCAAGGTATATGTCTAGGAGTAGAGCAGCTGGGTTACAGGGCCCGTGCATCTTTTAACTTTTCAAGATACTTTCTGTTTCTCCCCTACAGATTTACATTCCCTACAGATTTACACTGCCAACAACATGAGATAAAAGTTCCTTGTCAACACTCGGTACTATCTATTTTTTTTTTTAATCTGGATGGGTATAAAATGGTATCTCACTGTGGTATTGATTATTAATAAGTTTGAGGATCTTGTCTCTTTTTTGAAGTGCCTGTTGTTGACTTTGCGCATTTTTCTGTTGGTCTTTTTATTATTCATTTGTAGGAGATCTTTATTTATCCTGTAAACCAATCTTTTGTCAGATTATATATATTGTATATATTTTCTCCCTACCTATCCTTTCACTGTTTATGATGGACAGAAGTTTTATATTTTTGCGTTTATGTTTTCCTTTCATCCTCCAAATTTTTGTTTTCCTTTAGGACCCCAGAGTCATAAAGTTATACGATTATGATAGTTTCTATAATTTTTATGTTTTACTTTTCACATTTGTCTTTGATACACCACTAATTGACTTCTCTGGGTAATGTTTACAAGGGCTCTAATTTGTGTATGGAAAAATAGCTGTCCCAGCCCAGCACCATTCATTGACAAGTCATTTTCCCTCTGATCTGCAGTGCCACCTCTGTTGTATATCAAGTTTCTAGGTAGGCTTAGGTCTGTTTCTGAGCTCTCTATTCTGCTGACTGGTTCATTTGTCTATCCCTAAACCAAGTTCCCTCAGTTTTATTCCTCAGAAGTTTTTCTTTTTTTCAAAAATTTTCACATTTGTCCATTAATCTTAGCATTTGAAACAGTGCCTGATACATAATAGAAATTCTTTAAATACAGACAGTCCCCAAGTTACAAATGAGATCTGTTACTCAGTGTGCCTTTACGTCAGATTAGTACGTAATCTGAAACAAGCGTATGGTTCTTTGTGTGTGTGTGTGATATATGTTTATTTATAAAATCATAGAGTTTGCACTAGATAAAAAGCCACTTCCGTTACCCATTAAAAGAGTCATGTAATCGCTCTTCAGGAGTATCTTAATGTTCTTTCTCTTCCACGTAAGTTTTAGAAGTAGTTCTGACAAGTTCACTGCGAACCCTTTGGCTATTTTAATTAGAAATGAATTGAATCTATATATCTGCTTGGGGAGAAGTTCCGTCTTTACGGTGATGTCTTCCCGTCCAGGACCATAATCTGTCTCCATTATTTAGGTCTCCTTTAATGCTTTTTCCTTTGTCATAATGTTCTTTGGTTTTGGTATCAAGGTTATACTGGCTTCATTAGATGAGTTGTGAAATGTTCCTAACTTTTTATCTTCTGCAGAAATTTATGTAAGAATGGAATTAGTTTTTCTTTAAACTTTTGTAGAACTTTGTCTATAAAACCACCTGGGCCTGATGTGCTCTATCTGTTTCTTCTTGAATCAGTGTTTCCAAGATATTTTTCTAGAAATATGTCCACTTTAAGTTTGCAAATATATAGGCAAAAAGATTTTTTAAATGTTCTCTTGTTAGTTTTTAAATCTCTGCTGTATTTGGGGCTTGTTCCCTTTTTTTCATTAATTACGTTTCCTACTTCAGGCCAGAGATTTGCTAATTATATTATTCTTTTCCACGTTTAGCTTTTTTTTCTTTCTTTCTTGTGTCTTATTTTCTGTTTTAATTTCATTTTTATAATTGTCTACTTTTGCATGTTTATTTTGCTGTTCTTTTTCTAATGTCTTAAGTTGTACCTTTAGCCATTGATTTTCAGCCTTTTTTATTTTCGTATGTAAGTATTTCTGGCTATAAATTGTTCTTTAGGTAACATCTTAATTGTACCTCAGAAATTTTGATATATTTTCATTATCATTCATTTCTAAGTGTTTTAAAATTTCAATTATTAGTTCTTCTTTGGCCCACTAATTATTTCAAAGCATTTTTTAAATTTCTACACATAAATTTTTTTATTATTAATTTTATTCCAATGTAGTGAGAAAATTGGTCAGTATGAGACCCAGTTTTTTTAGTAGTCGAAATTTCCATTGTTCTTGAGAAAAATATGTGTTCTTTCATTGGTGTGTCCATTGAATATGACCATTAAATCAAATATATTAATTGTGCTGTTCAAATCTAACGTGACTTTGCTAATATTTTTGTATGCATGACTCACTGACTCCTGAAATAGCTATACTGACATTTCCGTCTCTGATGATAAGTTTAATTTCATCTTGTAGTTGTGTCAGTATTTGCTTCGTTTACTTTGGGGGCTATTTTATTGCATGCATTTAAGTTTAGAATTATTAGATTCTACTTGGTAATTGAACTTTTTGTCATTACAGTATTTAGTGACCAATTTTATCCTTAAAACCTTTTTTCTTAAAGTCTATATTTTTCTGATATTAATATGACTACCCTAGCTTTCTGTCCTTATTTTTGCTACCTTTATGTGTTTTTATGTTTTAGATGTATCTCTGTATGTAGTATATAAATGGACTGGGAAAAAAAATCCATGCTGACTGTGGGGACAGAATATGTTCTTTATAAGAGAAGCTCTTGTTATTTGTTGAGACTTGCTTTGTGGCCTAGTCTGTGGTCAATTTTGGTAAATCTTTTTGTGCTTGTAGAAAAATTATACTCCCTATTGTTTGGTTGAAAGTTATTTGTGTCCGCAATATTATTTATTCCATTGTCCAAGTCTCCTACATCTTTATTATAATTTTTGACTGCTTGATCTATTCATTACTGAGAGAGGTATGTAAGAAGTCTGATTCTAAATTTGTCATTTTCTCTTTGTGTTTGTCAGTTTTCTGTATGTTATATTGCATTCTAGTTCAAATTTGATTATTTAGACTGAATTGTTATTTTTATCATTAAGTGACCTACTTTATCCTTAGTAATGCTTTTTTCATTAAAATCTATGTTATCTGATATTAGTAGTAATGTCAGCTTTTATTTTTTTTAGTGTTTGCATACTATATATTTTCCAATCTGGCTATTTTTGGCTAACTTGTGTGTCATTATGATTGAGGTGTATGTTTTATAAATGGCATATAGTGAGTTTTTAAAATTCAAACCTCCAAATATTATCTAAGAGACATGTTTGTTGCGTTTATGTTTATTGTTTGGTACATTTATCGTGATTATGGATGTATTAGGTTTATTTCTACTATCTTATTTTTGTTTGTCATTTTACTTACAATACCTTTACTTCCCTCCCTCCCCCGCCCCAATCTTCTATCTGGATTTAATGAGCTCTTTTATCCACCCTTTTCCCCGCTTCTTAGAAGGGAAATGATAATTATATTCTCTTAGAAGTTATCTCTAAATTGTTAACAGGCATACCAGACTTGAAAAACCTAGTATCTCCATCCTGCTTCTAAAAAGCAAGGAATTCAGAATGCTTGAGTTGTGGTAACTTCCTCCCAGCTTATATATTATTAATTCTTTGGAAGCACCTCGTTTTTATACCACTCAAATTAGGTATTATTATTGTTGTGTTTTTATTTACATAGCACTTTCTTTGCTTACCTTACTTCTGATATCCTACTCCTTCCATTAGGGCTCAGTGTCTTTCTTCCAGAAATGTCTTTTATTAATTCTTTCATGGAGGACCTGTAAGTGATTCTTTCCATGTTTTTTTGTTTCTTTGCCTAAAAATATGTCTTGTTTTTCTCCTTGCTTTGATTGAATTCTGTTGCATTTAGAATTCCAGATTGGTATTTTTCTTTCATAACTGTGAAGTTAGCATTCACTCATTTATTTAACAAGTATTTTTTGCTCACTGGGTACTAGGGATTCAGTACTGGATAAAGCATACCAAGAAAATCCAAAAAATCCCTGCCCTCATTATACCTACATTCTAATGGGAGCAGAGGGCGAGGGGAACTGACAATAAACAACACAGTTAAGTAAAATGTGTAATGTGGTAGTAGTAATGCTAAGGAGAGACATAAATCAAGAAAGGGGACTAGGGAGTTTTGGAAATAGGAGGGAGATAACAATTTCAGGTAGAATGGCCAGAAAAAGTGACCTTTGAACAAAGACCTGAAGGAGGTGAAGTATAAAGTGATCTGGGGAAAGAGAATTCTTGGCAAAGGAAGTGGTAACTGCAAACTAATGCCTGAGGTTGGGCTGCACCTACCGTGTTTGAGAAGTAACACGGAAGTCAGTGTGGCCAGAACAAAGTAAAGAGGGAGAGCTAAGCCGGATATGAGGTCATAAAGGTAAGGGGTGAGGGTGTTGAACTCAGATCTTTTAAGGCTTTGAGGTCCATTTTTCGACTTAGATTTTTCTCCTTGATTAAAATGGGAGCCATTGGAACGCTTTTGTAGAGGAGTGACATAACCTGATGTGAATTTTATTAGGATTGATTTGGTGATTGTATAAACTAAAGGGGGCAAAGGCAGAAGCATGGAAACAAACTGAGAAGCTACTGCAGTAATCTAATTGAGACATCAGTGTAGCTTGGACCAGGATAGCAGTAATGGATGTAATGGGAAGTGGTTGGGTTCTGGATATATTTTCAAGGCAAAGTTAAGGGTTAATAGGATTTGCTAACAGACAAGATGTGGGGTGAGAGAAAAAAAGAGGAATGGAGGATGATCCTCAGTTTTTCAGGCTGAGCTACCAGAAAAGTTGAGTTGCCACTTAACTGAAATGGGGATGATTATACAACGGAGCAGTGGGCTAACTGTGCAAAGTGTGTTAACAGGTAAGTGAAGATGTTGTGTATTCAGTTGAATCTATGATTCTGGAGTTCAGAATAGAAGTCTGATCTGGAATATAAATTTTGGAGTCCTCTGTGTTTAGATGGTGGTACTTAAAACAAGGAACGTGGATTGCACAAGTGATTGGCAATCAGCTGCTAATCTAAAGATTTTTGGTTCGAATCCACCCAGCGACTCCATGGAAGAACGGCCTGGTCATTGCTCCTGTAAAAATTATAGACAACTAGCAACCAAGGTGTCCGTCAACGGATGAATGGGTAAATAAATTGTGGTATATTCACACAATGGAATACTACGCATTGATAAAGAACAGTGACGAATCTCTGAAACATTTCATAACATGGAGGAATCTGGAAGGCATTATGCTGAGCGAAATGAGTCAGAGGCAAAAGGACAAATATTGTATAAGACCACTATTATAAGATCTTGAGAAATAGAAAAAACTGAGAAGAACACATACTTTTGTGGTTACGAAGGGGGGAGGGACGGAGGGAGGGAGAGGGTTTTTTATTGATCAATCAGTAGATAAGAACTGCTTTGGGTGAAGGGAAAGACAACACTCAATACAAGGAAGGTCAGCCTAATTGGACTGGACTAAAAGCAAAGAGGTTTCCGGGATAAAATGAATGCTTCAAAGGTCAGCGGAGCAGGGGCGGGGGTCTGGGGAACATGGTTTGAGGGGACTTCTAAGTCAATTGGCAAAATAATTCTATTATGAAATCATTCTGCATCCCACTTTGAAATGTGGCGTCTGGGGTCTTAAATGCTAACAAGCGGCCATCTAAGATGCATCAATTGGTCTCAACCCACCTGGAGCAAAGGAAAATGAAGAACACCAAGGTCACACAACAACTAAGAGCCCAAGAGACAGAAAGGGCCACATGAACCAGAGACCTACATCATCCTGAGACCAGAAGAACTAGTTGGTGCCCGGCCACAATCGATGACTGCCCTGTCAGGGAGCACAACAGAGAACTCCTGAGGGAGCAGGAGATCAGTGGGATGCAGACCCCAAACTCTCATAAAAAGACCATACTTAATGGTCTGACTGCGACTAGAGGAATCCCGGCAGCAATGCTCCCCAGACCTTCTGTTGGCACAGGACAGGAACCATCCCCGAAGACAACTCATCAGACATGAAAGGGACTGGTCAGCAGGGGGGAGAGAGATGCTGATGAAGAGTGAGCTAATTAAATCAGGTGGACACGGGAGAGTGTGTTGGCAACTCTTGACTGGAGGGGGGATGGGAAGATAGAGAGAGAGGGAAGATGGCAAAATTGGCACAAAACGAGAGACTGAAAGGGCTGACTCAATGGGGGAGAGCAAGAGGGAGAAGGGAGTAAGATGTATGTAAACTTACATGTGACAGACTGATTGGATTTGTAAATGTTCACTTGAAGCTTAATAAAAGTTAATTAAAAAAAAATTATAGACAACTATGCTGAGTGAAATCCATCAATCACAAAAGGACAAATATTTTATGAGACTGCTACTGTCAAAACACATGAAAAGGTTTACACACAAAAAAGAAACAATCTTTACATCCAAACTCCCTGAGGGACCAAATTACTGGGCTGAGGGCTATGGGGACCATGGTCTAGGGGAACATCTAGCTCAATTACCATAGAAGTTTATATAGAAAACATTTTACATTCTACTTTGGTGAATACCATCTGGGGCTTTAAAACCTGTGAGCAGCCATCTAAGATACAAACAACACTGGTCTCACCCCTTCAGGAGCAAGGGAGAATGAAGAAAACTAAAGATACAATGGAAAGATTAGTCCACAGTACTAATAGACCACATCTACCACGGCCTCCCCCAGATTGGGTCCAGTGCAACTAGATGGTACCTGGCTACCACCACCAACTCCTTTGACAGGGATCACAATAGAGGGTCCCAGACAGTGCTGAAGGAAAACGTAAAACAAAATTCTAACTCACAAAAGACTACCAGACTTACTGTTCTGACAGAGACTGGAGAAACCCTGAGAGTATGCCACCAGACACCCTTTTAGCTTAGGAATGAAGTCATTCCTGAGGTTCCCCCTTCAGCCAAAGATTAGGCAGGCCCATAAAATAAACAAGACTAAAGGGGCACACCAACCCAGGGGCAAGGCCTAGAAGGCAGGAGGGAACAGGAAAGTTGGTAGTAGGGAACCCTAGATTGAGAATGAAGAGTGTTGATATGTCATGCGGTTGTTAAACAGTGTCATAAAACAATGTGTTTAGTAACTGTTTAATGAGAAACTAGTTTCTTCTGTAATCCTTCATATAAAGTAGAATTACAAAATAAAAATAGAGAAAAAAAATTATAGCCAAGAAAATCCTATGGAGCAGTTCGACTCTGTAACACATGGGATCACTGTGAGTCAGGGGCTTACTCGATGGCAGCTAACAACAATAAAACCCAAAAACCAAATCTGTTGTGATACAGTAGATCCCGACTCTGGGGACCCCACATCACTCAAAAGATGAAACTGGGTGAGGTCCCCCATGGATCAAGGGCAGGTAGACAATAGAAGCGGTCTAAGAACTGAGTCCCAAGGCACTCTGTCTTAGTTACCTACTCCTGCTATAACAGAAGTACCTCATGGGTGGCTTTAAGAACAGAAATTTATTTTCACAATTTCAGAGGCTATAAGGCTAAATTGAGAGCACAGGCTCAAGGGCAGGGATCTGTCTCGCTGTCCACTCCACAAAAAGGTTCTTGGCAATTATATGGCATGTATCTTCCCCTCCATTTGTGCTCGCCTTCTTGCTGGCTTAATCTCTTCTATATCTCCAAAGTAAATGAAACAAAAACCAAGCCCACTGCCCTGGAGTTGGTTGCTATGAGACATCTCAAAACAGACTGACATAAAACACATCCTACACTAGTACTGCCTCATTAACAAAGAAAACCCATTCCCAAATGGGATTATATTCACAGATATAAAGAACCCAACGCAAAACCGACTGCTGTCGAGGAGATTCTAACTCACCGTGATGCTATAGGACAGTGTAGAACTGTCCCATACGGTTTCCAGGGCAGTAAATCTTTACAGAAGTAGACTGGCACATCTTTCTCCCACAGAGCGGGTGATGGGTTTGAACCACCAAACTTTCAATTAGCTGCCAACTGTTTAACCATTGTGCCACCAGGGCTCTTCAACAACACATCAGTTTGGGGGCTTGCATGTTGTTGTGATGCTGGAGGCTATGCCACCAGTATTCAAATACCAGCAGGGCCAGCCATGGCAGACATGTTTCAGTCAAGCTTCCAGGCTCAGACAGACTAGAAAGAAGGCTCTGATGGTCTATTTTGAAAAGAATTAGCCAGTGAAAACTGTAGGAATAGCAGTGGAACATTGTCTGATATAATGCTGGGAAATGAGCTCCTCGGGTTGGAAGGAACTCAAGACACAACGGGGGAAGAGCTGCCTCCTCAAAATAGAATCAACCTTAATGATATCGATGGAGTCATGCGTTCAGGACCTTCATTTCCTGATGTGGCATGACTCAGAAGAAACAGCTGTAAACATCCTTTATGAATAGGAATGTGGAATGTATAAAGTATGAATCTGGGAAAATTGCTAATCATCAAAAATGAAATAGAGGGAGCGGGGCCAAGATGGCAGAATAGACAGACACTTCCAGCGAGCCCTCTTACAACAAAGACCCAAAAAAACAAGTGAAACAAGTATCTTTACGACAAGCTAGGAGCCCTGAACATCAAAGACCAAGTTAGAAAATGAACTGAGCAGCAGGTGGAGGAGGAGGAGGTTCAGAAGTGGAGAGGAATTACCAGGCCTGAATTGCCGGGAGCCCTCAGATATCATTCCTGGGAGCTGCTGCAGTGGTCTGGTAGTAGCATTCAGATGCAGTTTCCTCAGGGAGAAGAAGACAGCCGCACAGCCTACTCACACCTCCGGAACCAGAGAAGAACGGTGCTCTCGGCAAAAGCTAAGTACTTGCATATGCTTTACTGCACCCCCACCCCCCACCCCCAAGACAGCTTCAGCAGCTGGTGATTTCCCTGGGCCTGAGATAGGCCCTGTTGAGCACCTGTAGCCATCCTCATGGCCTTGGAGGGTTTCCGGATAAGTAAAGCATTACTGAAAAAGAAGAACAAAGTGGGAGGCCTCACTCTACCTAATTTTAGAACCTATTATACTGCTGGAAAGCCTGGTGGCATAGTGGCTAAGTTCTACGGCTGCTAACCAAAGGGTCAGCAGTTCAAATCTACCAGGCGCTCCTTAGAAACTCAATGGGGCAGTTCTTCTCTGTCCTATAGGGTCACTATGAGTCAGAATTGACTCGATGGCAATGGGTTTTTGTTTTTTTTATTATACCGCCACAGTAGTCAAAACAGCCTGGTATGGGTACAACAACAGATCATAGACCAATGAAACAGAATTCTGAATCCAGATATAAATCCGTACACATATGAGTAGCTGATATTTGACAAAGGCCCAAAGTCAGTTAAATGGGGAAAAGACAGTCTTTTTAACAAATGGTGCTGGCGTAAATGGATAGCCATCTGCAAAAAAATGAAGAAAGACACATACCTCACACCATGCACAAAAAGTAACTCAAATGAATCAAAGACCTAAATATAAAATCTAAAACAATAAAGATCATGGAAGAAAAAACTGGGACAGCATTAGAAGCCCGAATACATGGCATAAACAGTATACAAACCATTAGTAACAATGCAGAAGAGAAACTAGATAAATGGGAGCTCCTAAAAATAACATACCTATGCTTATCCAAAGACCTCACCAAAAGAGCAAAAAGATTACCTACACAGTGGGAAAAAGTTTTTAGCTATGACATTTCTAATCAGCACCTGATCTCTAAAATCTACATGATACTTCAAAAACCCAACTACAAAAAGACAAATAACCCAATTAAAAAGTTGGCGAAGGATATGAACAGGCACTTCACTAAAGAAGACATTCAGGTAGCTAACAGATACATGAGGAAATGCTCATGATCATTAGCCATTAGAGAAGTGCAAATCAAAACTACAATGAGATTCCATCTCACTCCAACAAGGTTGGCATTAATCCAAAAAACACAAAGTAATAAATGTCAGAGAGGTTGTGGAGAGACTGGAACACTTATACGCTACTGGTGGGAACGTTAAATGGTACAACCACTTTGGAAATCGATTAGGCACCTCCTAAAAAAAGCTAGAAATAGAACTACCATACGATCCAGCAATCCCACTCCTTGGAATATATCCTAGAGAAATAAGAGTCTTTACACAAACAGATATATGCATACCCATGTTCACTGCAGCACTGTTTACAACAGCAAAAAGATGGAAGCAACAGATGAATGGATATATAAACTATGGTATATTCACACAATGGAATACTACATATTGATAAGGAACAGTGAGGAATCTGTGAAACATTTCATAACATGGAGGAATGTGGAAGGCGTTATGCTGAGTGAAATTAGTCAGCTGCAAAAAGACAAATATTGTGTAAGTCCACTACTATAACAACTTGTAAAATAGTTTAAACAGAGAAGAAAATATGCTTTGATGGTTACGAGAGTGGGGAGAAAGGGAGGATGGGTGAGGGGTATCCAGTAATTAGATAGTAGATAAGAACTACTTTAGGTGACGGGAATGGCAACACACAGTGAAGGAGAGGTTAGCACAACTGGACTAAACCAAAAGCAAGGCAGTTTCCTAAATAAACTGAACTCTTCGAAGGCCAGTGTAGCAGGGGCAGGGTTTTGGGGACCACGGTTTCAGGGGACATCAAAGTCAATTGGCATAATAAAATCTGTTAAGAAAACATTCTTCATCCCACCTTGGAAAGTTGCATCTGGGTTCTTAAATGCTATCAAGGAGCGATCTAAGATGCATCAATTGGTCTCAACCCACCTGAAGCAAAGGAGAATGAAGAACACCAAAGACACAAGTTAATTATGCCCCCAAGAGACAGAAAGGGCCAAATAAACCAGAGACTACATCAGCCTGAGACCAGAACAACTAGATGGTGCCCGGCTACAAGGGATGACTGCCCTGACAGGGAACACAACAGAGAACCCCTGAGGGAGTAGGAGAGCAGATGACTGCCCTGACAGGGAACACAACAGAGAACCCCTGAGGGAGTAGGAGAGCAGTGGGATGCAGACCCCAAATTCTCATAAAATGGCCAGACTTAATGATCTGACTGAGACAGAAGCACCCCGGTGGTCATGGTCCCCAAACCTTCTGCTAGCCCAAGATAGGAACCATTCCGAAGCCAACTCTTCAGTCAGGGATTGGACTGGACAATGGGATAGAAAATGGTACCAGTGAAGAATGAGCTTCTTAGATCAAGTAGACAAGTGAGACTATATTGGCATCTCCTGTCTGGAGAGGAAATGAGAGGGCAGAGGGGGTCAGAAGCTGGCCAAATAGATACGAAAAGAGATAGCAGAGGGAAGGACTGTGCTCTCTCATTAGGGAGAGAACAATTAGGTGTATATAGCAAGGTATATATAAATTTTTGTATGAGAGACTGACTTGATTTGTAAACTTTCACTTAAAGCACAATAAAAATTAAAAAAGTGAAATGGAACATATTAACATTGATATCCTAGGCATTATGACCTGAAATGCACTGGTATTGGCCATTTTGAATCGGACAGTCATCTAGTGCTGCCATAACAGAAATACCATAAGTGGATGGCTTTAACAAAGAGAAATATATTTTCTCTTAGTCTGGTAGGTTAGAAGTCCAAATACAGGCATCAGCTCCAGAGGAAGGCTTTCTTTCTCTGTCAGCTCTGGAGGAAGGTCTTTGTCCTCAATCTTCCCCTGGTCGAGGAGCTTTTCAGGCAAAGGGACCCCGTGTCCAAAAGATGTGCTTTGCTCCTGGTGCTGCTTTCTTGGTGGTATGAGGTCCTCAACTCTTTGCTTGCTTCCCTTTCATCTCTTGAGATAAAAGGTGGTGCAGGCCACACTCCAGGGAAACTTCCTTTACTTTGGATTGGGGAGGTGACCTGAATAAGGGTGGTGTTACAATCCCACCCTAATCCTCTCTACATAAAATTACAATCACAAAATGGAGGACAGCCACACAGGACTAAGAATCATGGCCTAACCAACTGACACATATTTTTGGGGGGACACAATTCAATCCATGACAGACAGTCATATGGTCTACTGTGCAAGGAATGACAACTTGAAGAGGAATAACATTGCATTGATCGTCAAAAAGAACATTTCAAGATCTATCCTGAAGGACAATGCTGTCAGTGATGGGAAAATATCCATACACCTACAAGGATGATCATTTAATATGGCTATTACTCAAATTTATGCACAAACCACTAAGGCCAAAGATAAAGAAACTGAAGATTTTTACTAACTTCTGCAGTCTGAAATTGATCAAACATGCAATCAGGATGCATTGATAATTAGTAGTGATTGGAATGTGAAAGCTGGATAGAAAGAAGACTGATTGGTAGTTGGAAAATACAGCCTTGGTGATAGAAACGGTATGGGAGATCACATGACAGAATTTTGCAAGACCAATGAGTTCTTCATTGCAAATACCCTTTTTTCACGAACATGAACAGTGACTATACAAGTGGACCTCGCCAGGGAGAATACAGAGGAATCAAATCAACTGCATCTGTGGTAAGCTCAAAATCATCAGTCAGAACAAGGCCAGGGGCCAGACCACCAACTGCTCATATGCAAGTTCAAGTTGAAAGTGAAGAAAATTAAAACAAGTCCACAAGAGCAAATCCTACCTGAATTTAGGGACCATCCGAAGAATAGATTTTGAAGCTTTTAACACTAACGTCAAATGACTGGAGGAGTTGTAGAAGGACATCATACATGAAGACAGCAGGTCATTAAAAAGACAGGAAAGAAAGAAAACACCAAAATGAATGTCAGAGGATGCTCTGAAACTTGCTCTTGAACATCAAGTAGCTAAAGTGAAAGGAAGAAATGATGGAATAAAAGAGCTGAATAGATTTCAAAGGGTGTCTTGAGAATGCAAAATAAAGTATTACAGTGACATGTGCAAAGACCTGGAGGTAGAAAACCAAAATGGAAGAACACTTGGCATTTCTCAAGCTGTAAGAACTGAAGAAAAAATTCAAGCCTCGAGTTGCAATATTGAAGAATGCTACAGGGAAAATATTAAACAACACAGGAAGCTTTTTCTTCTTTTTATTTTTTAAAAAAGAATAAAGGAATACATAGTCATTATAAATAAAAAAAGAATTGGTCAACATTCAACCAATTCAGGCAGTAGCATATGATCAGGAACCGATGGTACTGAAGGAAGAAGTCCAAACTGCACCAAAGGCATTGGCAAAAAACAAGGTTCCAGGAATTAATGGAATACCAATTGAGATGTTTCAACAAACAGATGCAGCGCTGGAGGTGCTCACTCATCTATGCCACAAAATTCAGAAGACAGCTACCTGCTGACTGACTGGAAGAGATCGGTATTATGCCTAGTCCCAAGAAAGATGATCCAACCAAATGCAGAAATTATTGAACAATATCATTAATATCACAAGCAAGTAAAATTTTGCTGAAGATCTTTCAAAAGCAGCTGCAGCAGTATATTGATGGGGAACTGCCAGAAATTCAAGCTGGATTCAGAAGAGCATATGGAACAAGGGATATCATTGCTGATGTCACACAGATCCTGGCTGAAAGCAGAAAATACCAGAAAGATGTTTGCCCGTGTTTTACTGACTATGCAAAGGCATTCGAGTGTTTGGATCATAACAATTATGGATAAAATTGCAAAGAGTGGGAATTCCACAACACTTAATTGTGGTCATGTGGAACCGGTACCTAGACCAAGAGGCAGTGGTTCAACTGAACAAGGGGATATCGCATGGTTTAAAGTCAGGAAAGATGTGCGTCAGGGTTGTATCCTTTCACAATACGTATTCAATCTGTATACTAAGAAAATAACCCGAGAAATTGGACTATATGGATAAGAACGCAGCATCATGAGTGGAAGACTCATTAAGAACCTTCGATATGCAGGTGACACAGCCTTTCTTGCTAAAAGTGAAGAGGACTTGAAGCACTTACTGATGAAGATGAACAACCACAGCCTAGAGTATGGATTACACCACAAAAGAAAGAAAACAAAAATCCTCACGACTGACCAATAAACATCATCATGATAAGTGGAGAAAAGATTGAAGTTGTCAAGGATTTCATTTTACTTGACTCCACAATCAACACCCATGGAAGCAACAGTCAGGAAATCAAACCACTCATGGCATTGGGCAAATCTGCTGCAAAAGACTTCTTAAAATGTTAAAAAGCAAAGATGTCATCCTGAGGAGTCAGGTGCTTCTGATTCAAGCCATGATATTTTCAATAACCTCATAGGCATGCAAATGCTGGACAGTGAATAAGGAAGACAGAAGAAGAATTGATGCCTTTGAATTATGGTGTTGGTGAAGAATATTGAATATATTCCATGTACTGCCGGAAAAATGAACAAATCCATCTTGGAAGTAAAGCCAAAATGTTCTCAGAAGTGAGGTCGGGGAGACTTTGTTTCAAATACTTTGGAC
Organism: Elephas maximus indicus; assembly: GCF_024166365.1. Taxonomy (NCBI): domain Eukaryota; kingdom Metazoa; phylum Chordata; class Mammalia; order Proboscidea; family Elephantidae; genus Elephas; species Elephas maximus. The sequence continues at coordinate 146,279,669 of NC_064821.1, forward strand.
ATGTTATCAGGAGACTGGTCCCTGGAGAAGGACATCATGGTTGACAGAGGATCAGAAAAAAGGAAAACCCTCAACGAGATAGACTGACACAGTGGCTGCATGGCAGCGATTGTGAGAATGGTGCAGTACTGGGCAGTCTTTCGTTCTGTTGTACTTGGGGTCGCTATGAGAATCAACTTGACGACAGCTAACAACAACACATTTTCAAAGTGTGGCCAATGTTTATACAATAAAACCTCCGAAAGCTGGAACCTGTGCAAGTAAAAACCTGTCAGAAAAGGAAAACTCAATTATTTTCCACTAATGGAGAGGAATAGAAAACCAGTAAGACTGCAGCGTGTCAAAGGTGGAAAACTTGGGAGACCTGGCTGTCGTCGTGTTCTGGCTGTATCTGTGTGTTTTTCCTCATTATAATGGACCTCAACTATGTTCAGTTTAGGTAAAGGTAAAAATATCTCTAATTTGGAAGAATGCCATTCTAAATGAGTAAAATATCTGAATAAAAAAACATAATTTATTCCATAGAGAGATCATGATGTGACTGCTTGTCAATAAATGATTTTCAAACTAGTATATCACGTAGCTGTATATGTGCTTCTGAATTTTAAATCGCTTATTCTTTGAAATTTCTCCCTAAAGCTTTGTTCTTTTCTCCTGTCTCTAGAACAAAGGAAAATTAAGTTAAACTTTCCTTGAATAAGGTTCTCAATTGATGGGCTTGAAATAAGCATGAATAACATACTGCAGTTATTTCAGCCTTCTGGTAATTTTACCAGCTCCCTGTGTCACTTAATTTGTGTGGGACTCTGACAAACATGCAGAGCACTAACATCTTACATTAAGGTGCTGCTGTTTCTCCATTTTGAAGCAAATTAAACACACTGTAATAACCAAAGTTTGAATTTAAATGAGCCATTTACATAAATAGCATATTTTTTGAAATTCGTAGTTACATTGTGGGCATGAGTGTACAATGATTTTTTCTTGTTGTTATAAAATCAGGACGTGGCCTGTTTCAGAATTCTCTACAACCTTCTTTTTCTTGCCCTGCAGCCATTAGGCCCCAGGGAAGAATTCCGGAGCCCGGAATCACCTCAGTTGTTAGCGGCCATGGAGTCAATTCCTACTTAAAGCAAACTCATGTAACAGACTAGAACTGCCCCCATGGGGTTTTATTGGTGTGATCTTTAAGGAAGCAGATCGCCAGGCCTTTCTCCGTCAGAGTGGGAAGGTGGATTGGAACCACCATCATTTTGGTTGGCAGCAGAACGCTTAACCCTTTGTGCCACCAAAAACAAAGGAGTGCCTGGTGAATCTGAACTGCTGATCTTTCGGTTAGCAGCTGTAGCTCTTAACCACTACACGACCAGGGTTTTCTTTGCACCCTCAGGGCCAGCAGAATTCTACATTCTGCAAGTGGTGAGGCTGTGACTGGTGATGCACTTCCAGTTTTAGTCAGGATTGACCAAGGAGCTGAGGACAGGAAGGAAGCCAAGGGGGAATAATGGGTGCAGACAGGCGCTCACTTGTCCTTCAAGTACCTGGCAGATGCTCTGTTAGTGCAAGTCGATAAAGAAGTACCAGGAAGTGACATATGAGCGAGGGAGCAGTGAGTTCTAGACTGGGAGCTACTGATAACCAGCTCTGTGACCTTGGCAAGCCGACCTCCCTGGGCCTTAGTGTTGGGCTGTGAAAGGAGGAGGCCTGGCTGAGATCAGGGATCGCAGCTAGCCACCGTGATACCACAAGTGGCTTTCATGTCTGACTTGTCAAAGACAAGAGTCTGCCACCCCAGACTGCCCACTCTAGGACATGCTAGCACCTGCCTAGGATCTAGACTTCTGAATACTGCCTTTTCCTACATTTCCACTTGTCTCACTGACTGCCCTCCCACTTGCCAGGTCAACCCATTGTCCCAGTTCCACATACAAACACTTTACAGATGTTTTTCCATAAAACCATAATATTATGATTAGCTTTGCCTCATATTATAAACAGGAATTAGTGACTAACTGCTGGCTTCCCCTAGCCTCCTAATAAAAGAAGTTTGTTTGATCTCTACTTAAACTTACTGCAATGCTTTTTTCCAGTGAAGGAACATACTTGCAAACTTTTAAATTTGTCACAATAGATTGGGATGCGTACAGGTGTATGTGGATCTCAAAAGTAGACAGGAAAGGTGTTGGTGTGAGGGAGGGGGTGCTGGTAAAGTCCTTCGGGTGTTGTTGAAGAGACAGAGGGGCTGAAGGGATTCATAGACAAAACCTCCTGGATCCAGGGAGGATTTTAGGGGAAAAGCAGTCGCCATGTATCCTCCACCTCCGGGTCTGGCAGGCTTTTTGTGGGTCTTGCACACATCTTCTATGTTTTGCGTCAGAACTCACTTCAGTAGCTTTTTAATGTGTCTGTCATCAAGCTGCTGTATTCAAGACTGGGGAGGTGTGTGTGTCCAGGGTCTCTTCACACAGGAGGGTCTCACCGCTGTGCTGGCCCATACCTGTGAGAAATACTGTGCCACTCTTCTAATGATACTACATCAGTTTGCTTCTTATGGCATTCACAACACACAAAAATAATCTTCCATGAATTATAATGGATGATGCCAACAATTGCTTGGACTTGTCAATTTCATCCAACAGACTAAACCACTCATATGCAAATGCATATTTATATATTTGGAGTTAAGGGCAACATAGAAACCAAAATTTGTTCAAACATTTATTTAATAGAGTCTTTTGGAACATGTTTATTTCCCTTACAAAGCAAACAGAAGAAACCTGCACATTACAGCAATACCTGCCCCTCTGTCTCCATGAGAACATGTTTCTACATGCACAAGAACAGGAAATCTGGCTCTCTCGTCCGTGAAGAACTGGTCTCCAAATGCCCAGTGCACCTCAGAGTACAATTTAAAAACAGATACTTTAGCAAAAATGTGATTTGACTCAAATGGATTATTAAAATTTATAAAAGAATTTGACTCAAATACCTATAAACTAGGCTGTTTTTACAACTAGACCTTAAAGTTATTGGGTCATCCCAGTATCAAAGTGTGTATCAAAGTGACCTTTAGGGATGGTAAAACCTTATTATTATTTCTGTTAACACAGGACTAGTCCATGAAATAAAATTCAATTTCAACTTACGATTAGGTATTGAAGCATAATTTAAGCAGGAATTAATTTTCTTTACACTCATATGTAACTCCATTTTTAGTTTTAAATAAATTCAAACTATCCTCATCAAAAAGATTTTAGATACAAAAATGGAGTGCTTATAAACTCAAGCTCATAACTTTTAAATTCTCCCAAATAAAATATTTAATGCAGAATTTATTGTCTTGCATGCTTAGTTGATTTTCATTCAGTTTTAATGTTTCCTAAGAATTTTTATTTTCTAGAATACTACACATTCATAGAACATCTTTATAATGAAAGGTTGTCACTAATCTTTTTCCACAAAAATAGTTGCTTAAACCTTTATACCAATTTGCTTTTATTTTCTATAAATATTTTAACAAAGTTGTTGAGTATCAAAATGCTGAACAGAATAAATTCATTCTGAATAGAGTAAATTAATTCATGCAGTCAAAATACTAAAATGTCTAGCAAAAGTTTGTTGTTTAATAAATGAAAAGTGCATCATTTAATAAGTGATATGTCCTGTCATTAACTATCTGTACCTTCGGTAGGTGGATAAAATCAGAGAAAACCAAAGTATATAGCTCCTGTAAAGATCTGACTTCAAATAGCACTGGATATTGAATTAGATATCATGCAACCAGCATAAAATATGGCTTGTTGGCTAAGGGGATAACAAATATTAGTTCAAAACTTCGGTATTCTAAATGCACTTATTTAGTGAGCAGTTATCCCAATGAAAGGTAATGTCAATGAAAGGTAATGTCAATGAAAGTAAAAATGAGCTTTTAAACATGACACAACAACTATAAAAACTAAAACTGCTAAATGTAGGTCCAATAATATTACAGTTTATATTATCTTCTTTTGAGGATGAGTTTAAAATACAATTTCAGAACTATAGAAATACTAAGAGTCAGAAATATTTCTTCTAAGTTTTACTTCTTTCTGAAGGAATGAATTTCCAAAATAGTTTTATAATATAAATGCTTTCCTTTTAAAAAGCCATTATTCTTGCAAAAGATCAAGAACAAGGTGAAATCACTTGCTTTCCTACCCCCTCCAACCACCCAATATATATTTAAGTGCCATAACCAACTCAACGGCACTGGGTCATGATATGGAAGCTACTACATTTAGTAATAAATTGATGTAATATTAGCAGTTAAAGAACATATGACTATATTTCACATTAAGTCTTTCAAAAAGAAGTATATATGTATAAGCCAATCAATCACACTTTATCATTTAGTTAGACTGAGATTTCAGTTCTTTTCTTTAAATGTTCTAAGCTCTATCTGCATTGGAAAATCAAGTCAAATCGAAAGTCTTGATTTTATTCAGGCAGCCTCCCTTCCTCATCATAACATGAACATGAAAGTGAGTTAAACATTCTCCTTCCAACTGAGAAACTGAATGGATTAGATCTTTGGGTGTGGGTTCAATTAAGTTCAAGTATTCACCACAGTTGAATTCATTCTTTTTTCCTTAGGTAAGGATAATTATTAAAGTACTTGAGAAAAATAAATAAAGGCAATAATAGCTAAATATATGATTCTATATTTGGGTTGCAAGGACCAATGCAAAAGCAAATACATACACACACACACACACACATAAAGCAAAAAAGAGTCACTAAGCATTTATACTCACATTTTTTTTAAGGCAATAATATTGATAATCAGAACACTTGTGATTAAATTACCTTAAAATTTTTTCTGGCCTCTAGGAAAGATAGAAATGCACACCATTAAAAATGCTGATTAAGCAAACATGGGTGTAAACTGAGTAAAACATAAATTCTGATAGTTTTGTAGGTTTGGTCTCATTAAGAAGAGGCCTACCTTAGGAGCATGAGAAATCCTTCTTGCCTAAGACTTTCGTACCAATGATGTTGGGTTCAGAAATAGGGAGATTTTATAAATAGAAATGCAGCCAATTCTCATTATTCACAGCAGTTACATTCTGTGAAGTCACTGCAAACAGTGAATTAGCAAACACTGAATCACTGCTCCTAGAGGAATACGGCATTAGTTTCCTGCAAGCCTCTGGTCACAACAGCGTCTCAACTTATCAATACATGACCTTGCTTTATGTGTGCTTCTGCTTAGAGACACTTTAATATATATTGTTGATTCATTAACATTTAACTCATACCCAGTAGTACTGTAACTCATGCCTGAACGAGGATTATCTAACACATTTATTTTCTCCTTAAGGCAAATCACAGACTTCCTGGGTATAGAAACACTGGACAGCATTTCAACTTAGGGGCCGTTTTAAACATCAAAATCACAAAAAAACACCTCGCAAAAAACATGGCAAAATACTGTGAAAAAGAACACTGTTTATTGTATGAGAGCTGAAACAAGAACGCAGAGCCCTCAGCTGGTAATACACGTTAGGCAATTCAATTTTTTTTTGGCACTCTGTGCATATCTGTGAATAACTATGAAAGCATGGCAATTATTCATTTTAGAGCTTAAAAAAAAAAATCATTTGCTATGCAGTCAACGCCAGCTGATGTTTACCAACCCTAGACTTGTCAGAGTAGAATTGTGCTCCACTGGGTTTTCAATGGCTGGTTTTTTTGGAAGTAGACAGCCAAGACCTTCTTCTGAGGCACCGCCGGGTATACCTGATTCGCCATCCTTTGGGTTAGCAACCAAGTGCATGAACTATCTGCACAACCCAGGGACTCTGATTTTGGGGTTACAAATACATTTTAGCAAGTAGGTGAATTTATGAATATGGAATCTGTGAAAAATGAGGACCAACTGCAGTATAATTTTCACAGAAAAAGTACAAGGGAGGTAGATAGGGACAGCAGTGTTAAAGCTTTTTTCTTAATGATTCCTTCTATTGGCCTAAATAGTGATATATCAGCATGCATTCTGAGAAGTCATTTACCTCTTAAGGAGATTTATAGGATCTGTCTTAAGACTTACTATAAAATAAAAAGGCAATAATTTGACAAAATGCTAAAAGCAGAAAGAATGTGACATCTCAAAAAAAACTTAAAATGCATGAAGTATTTTCCATGACTAAGCAAATATTCCCCAAACGAGTAAATTATATCATCAATAATAGATGACTGCATATCTGAAATGAAACATACATCAGGCCTAGTAGCCTAAGAAAAACAACATTTCAACAATTCAGAAATCAAACCCTACACGGGTATTGACAGTCATGGTAAGAAACGAGTACAGTACAACAAAATGTTGAGAGCTATTTATAGGTTTATAAGCAGTTCCCATTCTTTCAACAGAATTAATGACATAAAACCAAGTGCACTGGATTATCATAGTCATCTTTTCACAGAGAAAAATACCAATGCGAGTTAACAGGTTTCTGAAAAGAATTCACCACTATATTTATAAATTTTAATTTAAACCTTAAAATGCAGAAGAAAAGCAGAAAAGAAATCTTGAAATAAAAACTAAGTTTTTCTTTTCTAAGTTAAAAAAAAGACACTGAAACCCTGAATAATACTTATGATTAGTAAACACAAAAAGAGGCCAAAAATTCATCCTATCGGCAGATATAAATGCTGTTATAATGAAGTTTGCTTATCAATATCCCACTTTTTAATCAAATTCTCAATTATGAGGCAGATTTCCGGTTGCTTTCTTTTGTCTGATAAGGCAAGATGTCTTGACGTAGATGCACTTACTCCATTATATTTCTGATCACCCGTATGATATTTATTACATCTAAAACAATAAAACTACCAATCCAGGAATAGTGGGTTAGCAATCCAAGCCTGAGGTAGGCATCTGTTCCATACACACTATATATGCAGTAATAAAACGGAAGTATCACAGCAGTCCACAGGATGACAACCATCTCTGTCCTGAATATTCCATTAATGATGTAAGCCTCAGAAGACTCAGAATACCCGAGAGTTTTAACGAACCATCTGGAAAAAAAAATTACAGAAACATATTTATTCTGCATCTCTGAGGATTAACCATTTCAATGTTAGTTTTTAAAACTCAGTGAACATCCCATATGATCAGAAACATGGCAAGGGTGTCCTGACTCATTAATCCTATTCAGTATTGTAGTGGAAGTCCTAACAAGTGCAATAAGACAAGAAAATGAAATAACATGTATACAGATTGAGAAGGAAGAAATAAAACAATCTATATTTGCAGATGACATAAGTGTCTATGTAGAAAACCAGAAAGGATCTACAAAAAATATAAAACGTAATATCCTGGAAGTAACAGCTAGTACAGCGAGGTCGCACGATACAAGGTCAGTATAGAAAAGTCAGTTGGTTTCTTATATACAAGGAGTGAGCAGTTGGAAGAGGAAATCAAGAAAAATATCATTTACAATAGCATTAAAAAATAAATTACTCAGGTATGCATTTAATAAATTACGTACAGCATCCACATGCAGAAAACTGCAAACACTGATTAATAATCAAAACCCAAAGCCAAACCAAACCCAGTGCCAATGAGTCGATTCCGACTCGTAAATACAGTCTAAATATATGGACAGATACTTGCATTCATGGATTTCAAATGTAAATATTGTTAGAATTTCAGTTCTCCTCAGCTAGATCTATAGATTCAATGCAAACCCAAACAAAATCCCAGCAATATTTTTTTTGCCATCAAATCTAAATCCATTGCAATTGAGTCGATTCTGACTCATAGCGACCCTATAGGAAGAGTAGAATTACCCCATAGTGTTTCCAAGGAGCTTTTGGTGGATTTGAACGGCCCATCTTTTGGTCCTCAGCTGGTAGCTCTTAACCACTGCACCATCAGGGCTCCTTTTTTTTTTTAAAACATATATTAAAAAATACTGATTCTAAAATTTATATGGGAAGGCAAAGGACCCAGATTAGCCAACACAATACTAGAAAAGAATAAAGTTCTACCCACTTTCAAGATCTAATATAAAGTTATTTTATTCAAGACATCATATTAATGGAAAAAAATTGAAAAATAGATAGGCAGAACTGAACAAAGAATCTAGAAACAGACCCACACAAGTATATTCAACTGATTTTTGACAAAAGTATAAATGCAATTCAATTGAGAAATACCAATTTAATAGTCTTTACAATAAACAGTGCTGGAGAAATTGGATGTTCTCATAGATTGATTTGTGTCCCCCCAAAATAGGTCAACTTGGCTAGGTCATGATTCCCATTATTGTATGACTGTCTACCATTTTGTTATCTGATGTGATTTCCAGATGTGCGTAAATCCTATCAATATGATGTTAACGAGATGGATTAGTGGCAGTTATATTGATGAAATCTACAAGATTAGATAGTGTCTTAAACCAGTCTCTTTTAAGATACAAAACAGAGAAGTGATCAGAGGAACAAGGGGACCTCATACCACCAAGAAAGCAGTGCTGGAAGCAGTGTGTGTCCTTTGGACCCAGGGTTCCTGCACAGAGGAGCTCCTAATCCAGAGGAAGATTGATAAGAAAGACCTTCCACAGCTGACGGAAGAGAAAGCCTTCCCCTGGACCTAATACCCTGCATTTGGACTTGTAGCCTACTAGACTGTGAGGAAATAAATTTCTTTGTTAAAGCCATCCACTTGTGGTATTTCTGTTATAGCAGCACTAGATGACTAAGACAGAATTTGGTACCAGGAGTGGGGCACTGCTCTAACAGGTACCTAAAATGTGGAAGCGGTTTTGAAACTGTGAATGGATAAAGGACTGCCAGCAACAGAGAAGCAGCAGCAACAGAGGACCTGCAGCAGGAAAGCAGCAGCAGAAGCAGAGAACTGACAGCAGCCTAACTAAGACCAGTGCCAGACAACGATGGAGCCAACTCACAAGGGAGAGAAAGATGAGTGCCCATGTGCAGGAGGCTTCCTGGCCAAATGGGGTGCCTCCCGAACACTTATCGGTGGAGCTTGACTTGCCTACGCATGGAGCAAGAGAGCTGAGTGTCTTCCAGTTAAAGTTTACTGGTGGACTGGGGTGCCTCTAGAAACTTATCGGTGGAGCTACAGAGCTTTGGAATACTTGCCCCAGCAGGACAGATGCAGGCATGAGGCCCAAGGAGCTGAGAGGCCAAGAAACCAGGACGCAGAAGCTGAAGAGACAAGGAACACAGGAAGCTGAGCTGCCTCAGTCTGCCAAGGCATGGCATTGATCTATCGGGCTTCAAAGGATGGAGCCAGGGCCTCTGGTGATTCTAAGGGTGTAGTCACTACTCAGATGGACTAGGATAATGGTGCACCTAAATCTGAGGGAGCAGAGTTGCCATCCCAGTGGCCCTGGAAGGTGGAGCTGAAGCCCAGTGCCTATGGGCCTCCACTCAGAATCTAGAGAGTACAGCCAATACTTAGAGTCTGGAGGGCAAGGCCACTGTGTGAATGGTCTCAGAGAACAAAGAATTATTTTCAACTCTTGAGAGTTAATGTAATATATTCTGCAGACTTACTTTGTGCCTGTTATCCCTTCTTTCCCTGCATTTTCTCCCATTTGTAATGGAAACATCTAGCTTGTGCCTTTTCTGCCATCATACTTTGGAAGCTGATCCTTTGTATTTTAGATTTCACAGACGAAGAGGAATTTTTGGGTTCTGGACCTGGAGTTGATTTAAGATTTTTGCTATGATATGATGGGGTAAATGTGTCCCCCCAAAATATCTGTCAACTTAGCTAGGTCATGATTCCCAGTATTGTATGATCGTCTACTATTTTGTCATCTGATGTGATTTCCCTGTGTTATAAATCTTATCATTCTGATGTTAACCAGATGGATTAGTGGAAGTGATATTCATGAGATCTACAAGATTAGTGTCTTAAGCTAATCTCTTTCGAGATATAAAAGAGAAGAGTGAGCAGAGACAAGGGGACCTCATACCACCAAGAAATCAGTGCTGGGAGCAGAGCTCATCCTATTCATCTGAGGTTCTTGCTAGGAGAAGCTCCTCGTTCAGGGGAAGATTGATGAGAAGGACCTTCCTCCAGAGCCAACAGAGACAGAATGCCTTTGCCTAGAGGTGACGCCCTGAATTTCAACTTCTAGCCTACTAGACTGTAAGAAAATTAACTTCTCTGTGTTAAGGTCATCTACTTGTGGTATTTTTGTTATAGCAGCACTAGATGATTAAGACAGATGTCCATATGCAAAAAACAAAAGAACAACAACAAAAATGAATCAAGGAAGGGCGCTCACACCTTACACAAAAAATTAACTCAGAATGGGTCATAAACCTAATTGTGAAATGAAAAACTATAAAACCTCTAGGGGAAAATATGCATGATCTTGGGTTTGGTGATATTTTAGAATCAACATAAAATCAACATCCATGGAAGAAAATTTTGATAAATTAAAACTTGCTCTGTGAAAGACACTGTTAAAATGAAAAGACAACCACAGATTCGAATAAAATATTTATAAAACAGACATTGATAAAGTACTTGAATTCAGAATATATAAAGAACTCTTAAAACTCAATAACACAAATAATCCAATTAAAACATGGGCAAAAGACCTAAACAAATACCTCATCAAGGACAATATATAAGTCAAAAATAAGTATATGAAAAGATGCTTAGGACTTTTTTAGACTATCACGCTGAGATACTTTTTAAATCTTGAATGGAAACTATCCCAAGATCACCTTTGAGCAGAATAACAGATTGGCACAGAAAATAAAGGATACTACCCTTGAGTATGGGGCTCCATTAAAAAAACATCTATATGAGACCAAAAGGTCAACAATTACTCTAAAGCAAACAGAAGAAGACAAGAGGGGTGAGGAAGCTAGAGTACTGGAAACAGAACCACCAGAACGCAATTAATGAGAATGCTGACACATACAAAAAATGCACCTAATGTCACTGAACAGCTCATGTAGAAATTGTATGACGGGAACCTAATTTGCTATGTAAACTTTCATTGAAAACACAATGAAATTAAAAAAAAAAAAAGATGCTCAACATCATTTATCATTATAAGAAAATGAAAATGAAAACAACGATGAGATACCACTATATACCAATTTCAATAGCTAAAATCCAAACAACTGACACTATCAACTGCTAACCAGGAAGTGGAGCAACAGGAATGCTCATTCACTGCCAGTGGTAATACAAAATGGTACAGTCACTTTAGAAGACAGTTTGGCAGTTATAAAGTTAAACGAATTCATAACACACAATCCAGCAATCATGCGTCTATTTTTTCAAATAAATTGAATACACATCCACATAAAAACCTTCATGCAAATGTTTAGAAAAGCTTAATTCATAACTGCCAAAACATGGAAGCAACCAACATGTCTTTCAATAGGTGAATGGATAACCAGGTTGTACTACATCCAGAAAATAGAATATTATTCAGCAATAAAAAGAAATGAATTATCAAGCCATGAAAAGGCATGGATGAATCTGAAATACATACTGTTAAATGCAAGAAGCCAGTCTGAAAATGCTACCTATTGTATCATTCCATTTATATGACATTCTGAAAAAAAAAAAAACTATAAAGGCAGAAAACACATCAGTGGTTCCCAGAGGTTCAAGGAGAATGAATGAATAGGTGAAGCACAGATGATATCTGAGGGCAGGAAATACCACAGTGCTAGATACATGACATTAAGCATTTCTCAAAACCCATAAAACTTTGTATCACAGAGTGACTGTTATCCAAACTTCTAAAAATCAATTAGGAGATTGGGGGATGCCAGGATGGAATGGGAACTGTGACAAAGAATCTAACTTGTGTTACAAATGTATGATATAACTTCATTGAAAAAGATGGGGTATAAAAAGTACTTTCCTATGCAATTTTGAAAGTGAATAGAGACTATAAGACTAAAGAAACCGTATTTAAGACACTGTACTGAAGTTGGTAAAATTTCTCATGCTGGTTGTCATGGATTGAATTGTGTTCCCCAAAAATATCTGTCAATTTAGTTGGGCCATGATTCTCAGTATTGTGTGATTGCCCACCATTTTTTGTGATTTTCCTATATGTTGTAAATCCTGTCACTATGATGTAATAAAATGCATTAGTGTCAGTTCTATTGATGAGATCTACAAGATGAGGTAGTGTCTTAAGCCAGTCTCTTTCGAGATATAAAAGAAGCAAGCAGAAAGACATGGGACCTCAGACCACCAAGAAAGAAGGGCCAGGAGCAGAGTGCATCCTTTGGACCTGAGGTTCCTGCACTGGCTCCTAAAGGAAGACAGATGCATCACAAGGACCTTCCTTCAGAGCCGACAGAGAGATAAAGCCTTCCCCTGGAGCTGACACCCTGAATTTGGACTTGTAGCCTACTCGACTGTGAGAGAATAAATTTCACTTTGTTAAAGCCGCCCCACTTGTGGTATTTCTGTTATAGCAGCACTAGATGACTAAGACAGTGGTACAAGTTAACAATTCTGAAACCACTACACATGTAATAATGGGACTGAAAAAATAAGTAAATGAATGTTAGATGTTGGAAGCTGGGTTTCTCATTGTTGGACTGTAAAGTTGCAGACAAATGAAGGAAGCAAGAATGATCCATGTGATACTGATTAGAGCTGGAGGCCTCAGTATGAACTCATGTTTAGTTTAGTATACATACAGATGGATATATATACACATAATGATATGCGTGTTGTTGTGGATTGAACTGTGCCCCTAAAAATGTGTTGTCAACTTGGCCAGGCCATGATTCCTGGTATTGTGTGACTGTCCACCATTTTGACATCTGATGTGATTTTCCTATGTGCTGTAAATCCCACCTCTATGATGTTAATGAGGCAGGATTAGAGGCAGTTATGTTAATGAGTCAGACTTAATCTGCAAGATTTGGCAGTATCTTGAGTCAATCTCTTTTGAGATATAAGAGAGAGAAGCAAACAGAGACTGGGGGACTTCCTACCACCAAGAAAGCAGAGCCAGGAGCCAGAACACATCCTTTAGAGCAAAGAGCAGAACACATGCTTTGGATCCAGGGTCCCTGCACTGAGAAGCTCGTAGAGCAGGTGAAGACTTATGACAAGGACCTTTCCCCAGACGTACAAAGAATGACTTTCCCTGTAGCTGGCACCCTGGATTCAGACTTCTAGTCTCCTAAACTACGAGAGAAGAAATTTCTGTTTGCTAAAGCCATACACTTGTGGTATTTCCATTATAGCAGCAGTAGATAGCAAAGATACAGCAGTAGATAGCAAAGATACATGTATACACACGTATAAATTCTTGATAGAATTTCACGAGAATACCTTGGTTAAACAACATAATCGGCGACTATACATGTAGATCTCATGAAATGGAATACATAGCAACTAGATCGACTACATCGGTGGAAAAAGACAATGGAAAAGCTCAATATCATCAGCAAGAACAAGGCCAGGGGCCAAATGCAGAACAGACCATCAATTGCTATGAATCTTCAAGTAGAAATTGAAGAAAATTAGAGCAAGTCCACAGGAACCAAAATACCACATTAAGTATATTCCACCTGAATTTACAGACCATCTCAGGAACAGATTTGACACACTGAACACTAATGACTGAAGACCAGACAAATTGTGAAATGACATCAAGTACATCATATATGAAGAAAGAAACAGGTCATCAAAAAACAAGAAAGAAAAGACCAAAATGTATGTTAGAAGAGACTCTGCAACTTGCTCTTCAATGCAGACTAGCTAAACGAAGAAATAATGAAGTCAAAGAGCTGAACAGAAGATTTCAAAGGGCAGTTTGAGAAATCAATGGAAAGTATTAAAATGAAATGTGCAAAGACCTGTAGATACAAATCCAACAGGGAAGAACATGCTCAGCATTTCTCAAGCTGAAAGAACTGAAGAAAAAACTCATGCCGAGGAGCAATATTGAAGAATTCTACAGAGAAAATATTAAACAATACAAGAAGCATAAAAAGAAGATGGAAGGAATACAGAGTCACTGTACCAAAATAATTGATCGAGGTTCAGCCATTTCAGGAGGTAGCATATGATCAAGAACCAATGGTACTGAAGGAAGAGATCCAAGCTGCACTGAAGACACTGATGAAAAACAAGCCTTCAGGAATCAACGGAATACCAATGAGACGTTTCAACAAATGGATACAGTGCTGGAGATGATCCCTTGTCTACGTCACCAAATTTGGAATACAGCTACCTGGCCAACTAACTGGAAGACATCCATATTTGTACCCATTCCAAAGAAAGGTGATCCAACAGCATGCAGAAATTTTCAACCAATATCATAAGTATCACACCAAGTAAGATACTGCTGAAGATCATTCAAAAGCAAATGCGGTAGTACACTGACACGGAACTGCCAGAAATTCAATCCAGATTCAGAAGAGGATGTGGAATGAGGGCTGTAGTTGCTGATAGAGATCCTGGATGAAAGCAGAGAATACCAGAGAGATGTTTATCTGTGTTTTATTCACTATGCAAAGGCATCCAACTGTGTGGATCATAACAAATTATGGATAACATTGTGAAGAATGGGGATTCCAGAACACTGAATTGTGCTCACGAGGAATGTGTATATAGACTAAGAGACACTCATTCCAACAGAAAAAGGGGTACTGTGTGGTTTAAAGACAAGAAACCTGAGCATCAGCGTTGTATGCTTTCACCATGCTTATTCAATCTATATAGTGAAAATATAATCCAAGAAGCTGGACTATATGAAGAAGAACATAGCATCAGGATTGAAGACTCACTAACAACCTGTGATATACAGATGAAACAACCTTGGTTGCTGAATGTGAAGAGGACTTGAAGCACTTATGCACGATGATCAAAGACCACAACGTTAGTATGTATTATTACACTTCAACAAAAAGAAAGTAAAAATCTTCATAACTGGACCAATAAGACCTGTGGGGGCGTATTTCAACAGGGCAGACCCTCATTAGACATCAGACATATCTCTGGCAGTAACAAATGCTGAGCTGCAAGGCGAGAGTAACTCTGGCTGTGATGCTTAAAGTTACGTGTCAGCTTGGCTGGGCCATGATTCTCAGTGGTTTGGCAGTTATGTAATGATCTAATTTCGCAGTTATAACCCATTGTCATTGAGTTGATTCTGATTCATAGTGACCCTATAGGACCAAACAGAATTCCCCCAGTGTACTGTGTCCTGTAGGGTCACTATGAGCGACCAAGAAGGGATTCTAAGGAGTGACTGGTGGATTCAAACTGCTGATCTTCTGGATAGCAGCCAATCACTTAAACATTGTGCCACCAGGGCTCCGTGGCAGTTATGGAATGATGCAGTCACTGTTCATTTTTGTGGTCTGATGTAGTCATCCTCCATTTTCGCATAATGCTGATTTTCACATAATGACCTGGTTTGGAACCTAACCACGTTGACAAATGGGAAGTGGATCTATTTATTTTTATGTGCTCTACCAAGGCCAGTGCATCCATTCTCAGGGGCTCCCCAACCCTATGTATATAGATGACACAAACCTCTGGTTTCAGGTCTTCTCTTAAGCACCAATTGTAGTTTCATATTTCTGATTTCTTGCTGGGCATTTTCACCTAACAAATCACAAATTCTCAAATATGCTTAAAACCAGTACTCTACTCCTTATTCATTCTTTCCTGATCCACTACCATCTTCATAGAAAGCTGTTTTTCTTCTGATCTTCCCAGTCCTATCAATGAGATCACCATCAATTTAATCATCCTAGACTATTCCTACCTGTATCGTTTTTAGTTTGTAGTTTTAACCCAGACCTCTCTATTTTACCTCTTAAAATTCTTTCTAATCCTCCCCTGATTCGGTCCATTCTCACTGCTGCCACTATAGTTTTTGTTCCTCAGCATCTCTTATCTAGATGACTCCAATAACCAAACTGGTCTTCCTGGCCACCTTTATAGCCTTTTCAATGTCACAAGTTCTACACTTTATTTAGCCCAGACTCCTTCCTGTTCTCCAACTAGTTCATAATCATTCCAAATTCTTGGTTGTTTGGAAAGGTGATTACAAACCCAGACTTAAAGGACTTGTCCTTGGGTTTTACTACGTAATCACCTTAACTTCTGTCAATTTTTCCATCTGACCAGTTCAAAGGAAAGAACCTCTATATTTATTCAAGGTGAAATAATATTTAATAATTCTCTTCCTTACCGTCCTGTCCCATGTCAGAAGGACCACTGACTTTGTTGGAATCCAACTTTCCTCGCTTAATGAAAACACCTTCATGCCAACAAAGGCTAAGAGTCTGTGAAGCTATATATCGAAGCTCAGAGGGAAGGGGTAGTGGAGGAAAAGAAAGACATTCATGTGGAAAGGAAGGCTAGAGGGACAGCACTCCCTTTCACCTATCATCTGTAGTTATTACTGATTTTCTGGGTGATGCAAATAGCTAACTGCTCGAATATCAGCTGAAAGGTCTGCAGTTTGAACCCACCCAGAAGCGCCTCAAAAGACAGGCCTAGTGATCTGCTTCCAAGAGATCACAGTCTTGAAAACCCTATGGAATAGTTCTACTCTGCACACATGAGTTGCCATTAGTTGGAGCTGACTCAACAACAACTAAGAACTACATAGTTATTACTAACACAGGTTTAAAAGAAAAACATTGCAAATTATGTGTTGGCAATTCTCCCCCCAAGTTCCTAGAGAAAATTCTGTCTTGCTTATTTAACATTCCTTCCTTTCCCTGGCCTTCTAAGGAAGTTGAGCTTTTCAGTTACGTTTCTGGGAGTCAACTGTACGAAGTGTGGTACCCACTGAAAATAGTTTAAAAACTACAAGGAATCATTTGGTCTGATTCACATTTGGAAAAAGGCGGGGGAAGGGGCTACTTGTAGGTAGAGAAAGAAAAAGTGAGAAAGGGGATTGGGGACAAAGAATCAATCCCTGCCTTGTGCTGGTTTGTTGAGTTTGAGGAGTTTGGAGTTGAGAGACAGAAGTTTGAGAGAGTCTCGGGAAGCTGTGGGGTCCGGGAAATATTGTAAGAGGAATGAAGGGAATTTTAAGAAGTGTTGTTGTGCGTAACAAACTGGATCTTTGTTGACATCCTTAGTCAAACTCCATTGAGGATTCTGATGCTGGACTGTTGCTGCAACTTAACATATCGACTGAGTCGTGAGCTGACCCTAGTTATAACTTGGCTGCATATGTAACTCTTTCAGACATGTAGACAGTTGTATGTATTAAATATTAACTTTGAAAAGTTCAGTACCTTAGTTTTAGAACAGTGGTCCTCCACCCCAGCATTATCTTGGTCCCCTCCTACTTCTAAATTATGGCTTCATTTTATCTACTCTTCCTTCTCCTAGTCCCCAATTCTAGACGTTGAATTTTATCTTTTAAATACCACCTTTACTCATGGTTTCAAATATCACCTCTGTTCTAATCATTCCAAAATTCCTCTCTCTACTTTTAGTATTATTTCTACTCAGAAGCTCTGTCATTTTACCCAGCATCTCCAAACCAAACTCAAGACTTTCTCCTCTAGTCTTTGTAATTCCCCAATCTGTGTGTGTGTTCAATAGGTACATATGTATGTATGTATATATGCACTGGTTTAGTGAACTAGTTATTTTAGTGAGTCCTACAGCTGGAGGAGGAGCCCTGATGGCTCAAAGTTAAGAGCTATGGCTGCTGACCAATGGGTAGGCAGTTCGAATCCACCAGCTGCTCTTTGAAAACCCCATGGGGCAGTTCTCCTCTGTCCTACAGGGCTGCTATGAGTTGGAACCGACCTGATGTCACCTAACAACAACAACAGGAAAGCTGAAAGAGGCCTTTGTTGTTGTTATTAGGTGCCGTCAAGTCGCTTCTGACTCATAGCGACCCTATGCACAACAGAACGAAACACTGCCTGGTCCTGCACCATCCTTATAATCGTTATGCTTGAGCTCTTTCTTGCAGCCACCGTGTCAGTCCAACTCATTGAGGGCCCTCCTCTTTTCCGCTGACCCTGTACTTTGCCAAGCAGGATGTCCTTCCCCAGGGACTGATCCCTCCTGACAACATGTCCAACGTATCTAAGACGCAGTTTTGCCATCCTTGCTTCTAAGGAGCATTCTGGTTGCACTTCTTCCAAGACAGATTTGTTTGTTCTTTTGGCAGTCCATGGTATATTCAATATTCTTCGCCAACACCACAATTCAAAGGCATCAATTCTTCTTCAGTCTTTCTTATTCACTGTTCTGCTTTCACATGTATATGACACGATTGAAAATACCATGGCTTGGGTCAGGCACACCTTAGTCTTCAAGGTGACATCTTTGCTTCTCAACACTTTAAAGAGGTCCTTTGCAGCAGATTTACTCAATGCAATGCATCGTTTGATTTCTTGACTACTGCTTCCATGGCTGTTGATTGTGAATCCAAGTAAGATGCAATCCTTGACAACTTCAATCTTTTCTTCGTTTATTATGACTTTGCTTATTGGTCTAGTTGTGAGGATTTTTGTTTTCTTTATGTTGAGGTGTAATCCACACTGAAGGCTGTGGTCTCAGATCTTCATTAGTAAATGCTTCAAGTCCTCTTCACTTTCAGCAAGCAAGGTTGTGTCATCTGCATAATGCAGGTTGTTAATGAGGATTCCTCTAATCCTGATGCCCCATTTTTCTTCATGTAGTCCAGCCTCTCAGATTATTTGCTCAGCATACAGACTGAATGGATATGGTAAAAGGATACAACCCTGACACACACCTTTCCTGACTTAAACCAATCAGTATCCCCTTGTTCTATCCAAACAACTGCTTATTGAGCTATGTAAAGGTTCCTCATGAGCACAATTAAGTGTTCTAGAATTCCCATTTTTCAGATTGTTATCCATAATTTGTTATCATCCACAGGCAAATGCCTTTGCATAGTCAATAGAACACAGGTAAACATCCTTCTGGTATTCTCTGCTTTCAGCCAGGATCCATCTGACAGTACCGTTATCCCTGGTTCCACATCCTCTTCTGAAACCAGCCTGAATTTCTAGCAGTTCCCTGTCAATATACTGCTGCAGCCATTTGTGAATGATATTCAGCAAAATTTTGCTTCCGTGTGATATTGTTCTGTAATGTCCCCGTTCCGTTGGATCACCTTTTTAGGGAACATGCATAAATGGTGATCTCTACCAGTCGGTTGGCCAGGAAGCTGTCATCCATATTTCTTGGCATAGACGAGTGAGCTCCTCCAGTGCTGCATCCGTTTGATAAAACATCTCAACTGATATTCCATCAACTCCCGGAGCCTTGTTTTTTGCCAATGCCTTCAGAGCAGCTTGGACTTCTTCTTTTAGCACCGTCAGTCCCTGATCATATGCTCTTGAAATGGTTGAACATCGACTAATTGTTTTTGGGATAATGACTGTGTATTCCTTCCATCTTCTTTTGATGCCTCCTGAATCATTTAATATTTTCCCCATAGAATCCTTCACTATAGCAACTCGAGGCTTGAATTTTTTCCTGAGTTTTTTCAGCTTGAGAAACACCAAGCGTGTTCTTCCCTTTTGGTTTTCTATCTCCAGCTCTTTGCACATGTCATTATAATATTTCACTTTGTCTTCTCAAGCTGCCCTTTGAAGTCCTCTGTCCAGTTCTTTTACTTCATCATTTCTTCCTTTAGCTTTAGCAGCATCCATCTTGGTCTTTTCTCTCTTTCCGGTCTTTATTCTCTCTTTCCTGTCTTTATTCATGCTTTATTCATGTATGACATCCTTGATGTCATTCCACAACTTGTCTATGCTTTGGTCTCTAGTGTTGAATGTGTCAAATCTATCCTTGAGATTCATATTTACACCTTTCGAAAGCTTTCCCGATCATTCTGATAAGGAGTTTGGTTTGAGAACCAGCATCTCTTCCCACCCAGTGTTCTAATGCTCAAATCCCTATTTCAACAACCTCACCATTTGTTTTTCTAGACTGTCTTCGAATGTCTACACTCAAATCACTATCTTGAAGCAGACCTGTCCCCATGTCTTTTAATGGCCTCATCCTTATGGATTCAATGTAGATGTTATCTTAAACCCTTCCCTTATCTCTATCTCTAATTTCTTGTCCATTGTCAATTTAGTTTTTTCTTCCTTCAAGATCTCTGTATTTCATCTTCTGTCATTTCTCAAAGCCTATTCTAGATTCTTATTTTCACTTATTCATGCTGATTGCTAATCTGCTAACCCAAATTTGCTTCCAGTCTTAGCCACTACAATCTATCATACACATACCAGAAATTAGAACTACTCGATGCTATTTGCAGAGTGTCTTTCCCACTATAATATATATTTGCTGTCTACAGGGTCAAGTTCAAACAGTCCTCCCTGGCACTTAACGTTCTCTAAGTTTACCCACCCTCTCCCTAAGGCATACTCTGTGTACTGCAAAGCTACTCTCTTTTTCTTACTGACAGCATGTTTATTCCACTTTTCAAAAACCTGTATTCATTCTTTTCTTCTTATATGTAAGGCCTCTCCTCCCCATCAACTTCTCACAAAATCCTGAAAGATTTTAAGGATGTCCTATCTTCTCTGTGAAGCCTTGCATGAGAAACATCAATCAGTAATAATCTCTCCTCTTCCCAAGAGCTCATAGCAATTAGTTTATGCCAGCAGGTTTCAAAGTGTGATCCATGGACCCATGATCTTTCCAGGGGGTCCACAAGGTCAAAACAATTTTCATAATAATACAAGTGTGTTATTTGCCTTTTTCAGTGTGTTGACATTTGCACTATGGTGTCAATGCAACTGTGGGTAAAGCTGCTGGTGTCTTACACAAAGCAAGGCAATGGCACCAACAGCACTCAGTCATTGGACTCTTACCTCCACGTTTGCAGTTAAAAAGAAGCCAAAAGGAGAAAAACCTTAAGAATGTTCTTGATGAAGCAGTAAGAATTATTTATTTTATTAAATCATGACCTTTGAGTACACATCTTTTTAGTACTCCACCTGATGAAATGGGAATTACACAAAACCCTTCTACCACTGTTTGACTTGTGAGGTGAACTACCTGATTTTTCCAAGGAATATCATCTTTACTTGAAAGAACATCTGACAGACAAACTATGGTTACTTAGACCTGGGTATGTGACAGACATTTTCCCAGAAAGAGAGTGGGCTTGTCACTGCAAGGAAAACAACTGACAGTACTTGTTGCACATCACAAAATTTGAACTCTCATGTGAAAATTAGTATTTTAGAAAATCTGGCTTTGGAAATCCATGTGGACTTCACGACTTCCCAATACGTAAAGACATTTCAGTTGAGATCAGCAGTGATATTAACTAATGTGTTTTTTTTGTATTATATAACGTGTCACCATTTAGAAGATCTACTGAATGAACCAATAATTTCCAAGTGACCAATGCATGGTGATATAAAATCATGCATGTTTATAATATCCACTCCAAGTGCAACGGATTTTAATACAGCAGAGAATAAAATTGCTTCAGATTCCATGCTAGAACCAAACAGTTCCCTTGGAATAGATTCCGATTCATAGTCACCCATGTGTTGCAGAGTAGATTACACTCCATAGTGTCTTCATGGTTGTGACCTTTCAGAAGGGGATTGCCAGGCCTTTCTTCCACAGCACCTCTATGTGGATTCGAACTGCCAACCTTTCTATTAGTAGCCGCATGCTTAAGTGTTTGTGCCACCAAGGGACTCCTGTAGTATAACTAACTTGTAAGAAATAATCTCTTGGTGAGTTCTGGTGTGGCTTCAAAAAACAAAATCCATAATTATTTGGAAAGGCTACTAAAATACTCCTACATTATCACAACAGATTAAACTTAAAAAAAAAAACAAAACAAGCCAACTTAAGAATCTGCTGAATTCTATTAAGCCAGACAATAAAAAAAGATTTAAAAAATATAAATGACACTTTTCCCACTAAATTTCTTTTTTTGGGTAATGTAGTTACTTTTTCACACAAAGAATGTTAACATACAATACTGTTACTATTAATTAATAACAAATATTTTTAAATGTCTCAGTTTTCATTTCTAATATAGTAAATAGATATAGTCCACAGAAACAGTTCACTGGAGTCCTCAGTAATTTAAGACCCAAAAGTTCAACAACCTCTGTTATATACTATTAATAACACTTTTTTTTTTTTTTTTTTTTTTGCCCTTCATCACGTCTTGTTTCATTAGCTCATTGTTTTACACAGACTTTTAAACACACTTGACAGTATACCAGAAGCTCCCTAAAGGCAAGGACTCAGGTATTTGGGCACTAAGGATAATAATAACAACTGAATAAACATATTAAGTAGCATAGGTGCCATGTTTGTATAAGGTATTCAATTTGAATAGCAATTCAAAAATATGTCCTCACAAGTTTGGGGCATTTGGTTTAGAAAGAGATTATCATCATTAAATTATATTTACAAAAGAAACCTGATGTAAAGGTAAAAATCAGCAGCAGAAATTTAACTAAAACCCAGGTGTCTAACTTTATTTTGCCTCCATGCTGTTGAGTTGATTGCAACTCACAGCCGACCCTACAGGGCAGGGCAGAACTGCCCCATAGAGTTTCCAAGGAGCACCTGGTGGATCTGAATTGCCGACCTTTTCGTTAGCAGCCATAGCACTTAACCATAATGCCACCAGGGTTTCCGACTTTATTTCAGTCTTTTTCATTTATATCTTCCCCATGTATCCCTGTGCCTTCCTAAATTACACAAAGCTCTAATACGAAGAGAACATAAAAATACCACAACCTAGAAAGAATACAGTTAAACTATGGGAAACTGTAACAGGACCTGAGCAGCTGTGCTCCATTTTGTTATACTGTCTGCTGCTCACACTACATCATTTCTCCTACTCGTATTCTAATCCCATTCACATCTCATTTGCTTACTTTCCAAAGACCCAGAGCTTTTAGATAAAAGCACAGTATAACTTTTTACTATAAAATTAAAGAATAAAGTAAACTGTAACTTTACAATTTCTCTTTTTTTTGTAGTATATGTAAATTTTTATTACGCAAAAATTTGAATTGGAATTGCAAAACGTATGTATATAGTCACTTCGGGTAGAATTCACATTTTTTTTCTCATTCGAAAATTTATATCCAAATTGTTTTGTAGCACTGGTTGCAATTCTTGCAATATGTTAGTACTCTCCCCCTTTTCCTTTCTACCCGAGGTTCCCCATGTCCATTTGTCCAGTTTTCCTGTCCCTTCCTGCCTTCTCGTCATTTCTTTTGAGCAGGTGTTGCCCATTTGGTCTCCTATACTTGATTGAATCAAGAAGCACGTTTCCTCACGTGTGATATTATTTGTTTAATAGGCCTGTCTAACCTTTGGCTGAAAGGCGGACTTCGGGAGTGGCTTCAGTGCTGAGTTAGCAGGGTATCTGGGACAATAGCCTCGTGGCTTTCTCCATTCTCTGTCAGACTAGTAAGTCTGGTCTTTTTATGTGAATTTGAATTTTGTTCGACATTTTTCTCCTGCTCTGTTAAGATCCCTGTCAGAATGGTAGTGGTGGTAGCTTGACACCATCTAGTTCTTCTCTATTAATTTAACAATTCCTGAAGAAGAGTTTAAAACAAAAACAAACTGAGGTTCCTTTATCAAAGTTATCTTTCTCCTGCTTCAAAATCTCATCATCAGAGTCATATTCAAGAAATGAACCTTGCTGAAGTTTAACTGGTCGCCTCTTTTGAGTCATTCATTCAAAAAGCAATTAAATGGCTACTACGTGCCAGAAAGGAGCGCTTGTGGTTTAGCAGTTAAGCACATGGCTAGTAATCAAAAGGTTGGCAGTTCGAACCCACTAGTAGCCATGTGAAAGAAATATCTGTGATGGCAATGGTTATGTGCCAGATACTGAGTAGACCCTAGACTATGCAAAGTTTAACAAAATATGTCCCCTGTCATAATAAAATGTAGAGATAAACAGGAAAGAGGAAAAAAAAGAACATTACAATAAAATATACCAATCACAATGATATAAACATACACTGCTATCTTAGAAACACAAGTGAGGGACACCTAACCTAGCCTGGAGAGTGATGGGGTTTATTGATGGAATGATCCCAGGGCCGAGCCCTGGAGGATGAGTAAGGAGACAGGAGGCTGTGCCTGAAGATGGGCAAGTTGGCATGAGAGAGGAGTTTGATGAAGAAAGTGGCAGAGATAAACCAGCTTTAGTTTGAGGTCTTTCTGGGTCACATTAAAGAGCTCAGCTTTCATCCTGAAAGCAGTAGGAGCCACTGAGAGAAGTCTTACCCAGAGGAGCTGGCCTGTTCATTTTTGTATTTTAGATCACTATGGAAGAGGGTCTGCCAAGCAGAACTATCTGCTGTAATGAAAATGCTCTATATACGTGCTTTCCAATTCCATAGCCACAGGGGGCTATGGAGCACTTGAAATGTTACCAGTGAGACTGATGAACTGAATTTTTAATTTTACTTAATTTAATATACACAGCTACATGTGGCTTGTGGCTACTCTATTGGATGGTGCAGGGTTAGAGGCTGGTGCTGTAGACCAGGCAAGAGATGACGAACTAGGCACTGAAGGAGATGGAGAGGAGGTGGCAAAGGCAAGAAATATTTAGGATGCAATACAGTAGGGCCTGGTGATGGACCAAATGTAGGTGAGGCAGAGGCAGTCAAACATGATTCCCAGGTGTCGAGCAGGGGAATTGAGTGGGCAGCTGGGCCGCGTGCTGAACTAGAACAAGAAGAGGCTACAGAGAGAAGCATGTTACATTGTTTTAAAAACCAAAACCCAAACACATTGCCATCAAGTTGATTGTGACTCAGAGAGACACTATAGGACACAGTAGAATGGCCCCATAGGGGTTCCAAGGATGCAATCTCTATGGGAGCAGACTGCTGTATTTTTCTCCTGCACAGCAGCTGGTAGGTTCGAACTGCCAACCTTTCCATTAGCAGCCAAGCACTTAACCACTGCGTCACCAGGGCTCCTTCACATTCTATTTTAGACATGTTGAATTTGATGTGGCGCGTGAGAGGAGAAAACACTTGAGTGTAATAGTAAGAGGTAGGTAATACTCATATAGAAACCCTGGTTGCATAAACAACATTAATATGCTTTTTTTTTTTTTTAAGAAAGAAAGAAACTGTGGTACAGGAATGTTAAGTAACTGGCCCAATGACATAGGAAGCGGCAAAAGTTAAATTCTAACTCAAGCTTATCTGATTCCAAAATTCATGCACAGTCCATTACACCAACATCAGCAAATAGGTAATAGCTCGAAACCTTGAGTGGAAGTACTCACCCCAGGAGAAAGTCACTGGCCCAGAAGAGAGCCCTGGGGAGTACAATCGGTCATTTAGCAAACTGTCTCCTGAGAGGGGCAGTGAGGTAAATGGAAGGAGAATGAGGTGAGGGCAATGCCATGAAAGCAAAGGGAGGGCAGCATTAGAAGAAGGGTGTGACCAACACCATTAAGTCCTAAGACAGGCACCAACAACAGCTCATTGGATTTTGCAACTGGAAGTCGCTGGTGCCTTTAGTGAACAGTTTCAACAAAATGGCAGAGGCAGAAGCCTAATTATAGTGGGTTGACGAGCAAAGAGGATATGCTAAAGTAGAGAGAGCAAATATCAACCATGCACTTTCAGTATTTACTAGGTTTCACCATACTGAATATATGTTAGATTTAGCACTTATTGAACATATCCTGAGTGACAAACACTTTGCCAGGTGCTTTGCATATATAATCTCATTTTATCTTCACAAAAACCCGTGAGGCCTGTAGGTATCATCTTCTCCGTTTTATAGATACGAAAACTGAGACTCAGACAATCTTCCATCATACACACAAGTCTTTAGACATCAAAGAAGACATTCTTTCCTTTATACTCTTACACTTTCACACTATCAGAATTTTTGAGGATTCCAGAAGAGTAATTTTAAAATGTTTTTAAAACTGGACTAAAGTCTTAGGGACTGATTATCTTCTTGAAGAAATAAGATTACAATACATGAAACAACAGCAAATGAAATAAGACAGTATGTAAGTACTTGGTAAAGAAAGTGTTACACAGCTGATCTACAGTCCATTCTCTGCTGCTTGGAGTGGAAGGATCACTCCTTAAGCAAAAGTAGATGGGTGATTCAGCTTAATCTCCTGGTAAGCATATTAATAACAGACCTCCTGATAGACTAATAGTATTTGTGGCTACTCTATTGGATGGTGCAGGGTTAGAGGCTGGTGCTGTAGATCAGGCAAGAGATGACGAACTAGGCACTGAAGGAGATGGAGAGGAGGTGGCAAAGGCAAGAAATATTTAGAATGCGATACAGTAGGGCCTGGTGATGGACCTAGAAACACTCATCCATGGAGTGTTTCTACAAGAATATACTAGCCTAGGATTGCTTATGTAAAACAAACCTGGAATGTATGGATTTATGCTATGTAAGTATGAGAAGGAGATGCTTTATAACCAAGAGCACCCCTTCTATGTCAGGGATGTGAAATGTACACATGGATTAGGCACCACATAAGTAATGGTGCTCCAAAACATGCCCAATCCAAAAAGTACCTAGGGAGCCATACTGATGGTACTGAGCCTCTCCCTGCTTTGCATATGCCTAATGGTCACCTGAATCCTTTAAATCATTAGTAAACCTTGATACAAGGTAGGCTCTGTAACTCACCTGAGTCTGAGTGACACTCCCAAATCCTCTGTGTTATCCCTGTACTACATCATGAAAGACTACATATATCAACCCTCCCCCACTGTTATGGATTGAATTGTGTCCCCCCAGCTATGTGTTGGAATCCTAACCCCTATACCTGTGGATGTAATCCCATCTAGGAATCGAGCTTTCTTTGATATGTTATCGAGTCCACACCAGTGTAGGGTATGTCCTAAACCTAGTCACTTTTGAGTTATAAGAAGAACAGATCAGACACAGAAGCAAGCATATACTAGGGAAGACAGATGCCATGTGAAAAAAAAAAAATTTTTTTTTTTTTTTTTTCGCCAAAAAACCACAGAACGCCCAGGGTGCCAACAGAGAAGGAACTGACACAGTCAAGAGCCTAGTTTGGACTTTTAGGCTCCAGAACTGTGAGGAAATAAATGTCTGTTGTTTAAAGCCACCCACTTGTGGTATTTCTGTTATAGCAGCATAGCTAAATAAGACACCTTGGTTTGGGATTTTGAATTAATTTTGAAGAACGAGTAAATTTTCCAAAGATAGAAGTGAAACAGAGGCTATGAATAAAAGGAAGAAAGGCCAGAACAAAGACATGGGACAGTAAGAGTACAAATTTGACTGTAACAAGTAGTAAATAAAGCTGCAGACACGGGGTGGGAGCACATCACAGAGAACTGTGAAAGTCAGAGAGAAGAGTCTAAGCAGACTGCAGGGTTTTTTTTTTTTTTGTAAAAAACTAAGGTCCTGACAGTGGAAGATGAGAAATACTACTCTGGTTGCACTGTGAGGAAAGCGTTTTGGATAAGGTTAGTCTGGAATTAGGGAAGTTAGTTAAAGGGATTGCAGTAATCAAACCATGGAGATTCTAAAGGCCCTAAACTAGGACCATGTCAACACATATGGAGAGAAAGGAACACTTAAACATCTCACAGAGAAAAAAAAAAAAATCAGCAGACCTTGTTAAATAACAAAATCAGGGCGATAAAATTTAACAATCCATTGTCAAAAGTGAGTGGAGGCAGAGGTTAATTTCCTCCCACGAGTGGAGGCTAGACTTCATGACTTGCTTTCAAATACAGTATGGAAAGGGAAAGGCTTTGCAGTTGAGAAAGTAGCAAACACTACCTTAGCCAAGTGATAAAGGTTAACATCACCAGTGACGTCACGTGAATGTCATGTGATTCCTGAGAGGATATGACGAGAAGACTATTTCACCTTTGTAATATTCTTTTCAAAAAACCAATAACCTCCACTGAATCATGAAAAAGACATCAAAAAACCCAGATTAGGGGACATTATACAGGACACCCAGCCAGTAATGACAAGGCCAAGGCAAGAGTAAGAAAATGTCACAGCCCAGAGGAGACTGGGCAGGCATGACAATGAAGTATAATGTGACACCCTGGATTAGATCCTGGAGGAGAAAGAGGACACTAGTGGAAAAACTGATGCAATCCACTGAAGTCTGGAGTTTTGTTAATAGTCATGGATCAATGTTGATTTCTTGGTTTTGACACCTGTACATGGCAATGCTAAGATGTTAAAAATGGGGGAAACATGGTGAGGGATACATGAGAACTCTCTGTACTAATCTGACAACTTTGTATCTAAAATAAAAAGTTTACTTCTAAAAAGTGAGGAACTGAGAGAATGTTGGCATCAGAATTTGGGACAGGAGGAAGTTTAATTCAGAAATAAGAATGACCCCAAGATGAACTGGAGTAAATTATGTTCTTTTCCATGAAGAACCCCACTGAATCCTAAGATTTGGAGAACACAGTTTATCCTGCAGTGTATATCACAGGGGACGAAGAATGCTTAGTTATCTACTGGTGCTATAATAGAAATACCACAAGTGGATGGCTTTAACAAACAAATTTATTCTCTCACAGTTCAGGAGGCCAGAAGTCCAAATTCAGGGACCCAGCTCCAGGGGAAGACTTTCTCTCTATCACCTTTGGGCAAAAGCCTTTGTCATTAGTCTTCCCCTGGTCTACGAGTTTCTTAGCACAGGGAAGCCAGGTCTAGAAAACATGCTCCACTTCTGGCACTTCATGTTTGGTGGTAATGAGGTCCCTAACCTCTATGGTTGCTTCTCTTCTATCCCTCAAAAGAGACTGACTTGAGGTGGGGCCAAGATGGCAGAATAGCCAGATGCTTCTGGCGATCCCTCTTACAACAAAGACCCAAAAAATCAAGTAGAACGATTATATTTATGACAAGCTAGGAGCCCTGAACATCAAAGGCAAAGTTGGAAAACGGACTAAGTGCCAGGGGGAGAGTGAGACCATTCAGAAGCGGAGAGGAGTTGCCACACCTGAATCACTGAAATCCCTCAGGCACCATTCCCAGAAGTGACTGTGATGGACTGGTAGTAGCGTTCAGTCACAGTTTTTCAAGGAGAAGCACCCAGCCAGCCACACAGCCTGCTCACACCTCCGGAACCAGAGAAGAATGGCACTCTAGTGAAAAGCTAAGTATTGCGTATATTTTACAGCACCCCCCACCAGCAAGCCAACTCCAGTGGCTGCCGATTTCCCTGGGACTGACATAGGCCCATTTGAGCACCCTGAGCAATGCTCATGGACGCGGAGAAGGAATAAATTCACAACAGAGAGAAAAGATAATTTTCCAGGTCCAGTAACCTGTGGAGTTCAGCATAGAAGCAGCTCCTGTCCAGGCATAAACAGTCCGTGGACTTTGAATACCTTCCCCACCACCCCCCACCCCCAACATGGACCTGTGTGGCCCTATTCCAGGAGAATAGGCCCGTGCTGGCAGACTGCGACTATTTAAGATGTGCGGTGGTGAGGTGAGTATTTGATATTTGACACGGCTTTCCCTATTAAACAGGGTCCTCACCTAACCACATCAGGGGCCTAAGGACAGGTGGCTCCACTCAGGTCACCCAGCCCCCATGACAGGAGTCCAAGGATAACTGGTACCTCCCAGTACTTACAACCAAAAGCACTGGGAACCCGTGTTCCATCTGCAGAACCCACCGACCTGCATGCTAGAGGGAAGAGAGACGTGTTTCCTCAGAGATACTCAGGGGATAATTCTCAGCCTCCTACCTTGTTCAGGGCATGACCCCTGCTGCGACTAGATACCGGTACCTACACCAAACACCCCTGCCCCTCTAAGACTCCAGGGCACAGCCTGTACCACACACTTGATGACCAGCTACCTGCACACCTGAGCTGAATCCACACAAGAAAAGTGAACAGACTCATAAGCTCATATACCTGATAACAGCACTTGCCATCTGGTGATAGGACCTCAAAGCCCCAAAGGCGAAAATAATCAAGCTTGCTCACTAAAGCAACCCATTTGAACACATCAAAACAAAGGAAGAAACTAGGATAGTGTAACTCTAACTGAAAAAACTCAGTGCCGTTGAGTCAATTCTGACTCATAGCGACCCTATAGGACAGAGTAGAACTGCCCCATAGAGTTTCCAAGGAGCATGTAAGAAAACATAAAATAAACTAATACAATAACTTACATAGCTCGGAGACAACCGTCAGTATCAAACCACATAAAAAAACAGACCACGATGGCTTCAACAAGCTCCCAGGACAGATAATCAAAGGATCTTCTGGATGAAGGTGCCTTCCTGGCATTACTAGATGCAGAATTCGCAAGATTAATATACAGAACTCTTCAAGACCTAAGGATGGAGATCAGGTAATACACAGAACAAGCCAAGGAACACACAGATAAAACAGTTTAGAAACTCAAAAGATTATTCAGGAACATAATGAAAAACTTAATAAGCTGGAAAAATCCATAGGCAGCAATCAGAAATTCAGAAGATTAACAATAAAATTCCAGAATTAGACAACTCAATAGAAAGTCAGAGGAACAGAACTGAACAAGTGGAAGGCAGAATTGGGGACCTTGAAGATAAACCACTTGGCACCAATACATTTGAAGAAAAATCAGAAAAAAGAATTTTGAAAAATGGAGAAACCTTAAGGATCATGTGGGACTCTATCAAGAGAAATAACCTATGAGTGACTAGAGTACCAGAACAGGGAGGGATAACAGAAAATAGAGAATTGTTGAATATTTTTGGCAGAAAACTTCCCTGATATCATGAAAGATGAGAATATATCAATACAAGATACTCATCAAACTCCACATAAAGCAGATTTGGAAAGAAAGTCACCAACACATATTATAATCAAACTTGCCAAAACCAAAGATGAAGAGAGAATTTTAAGGGCAGCTAAGGATGAACTAAAAGTCACCTACAAAGCACCATCAATAAGAATAAGCTCAGTTTTTTTCACTCAACAGAAACCATGCAGGCAAGAAGGCAATGGGATGACTTATATAAGGTTTTGAAGGAAAAAAATTGCCACCCAAGAATCGTATATTCAGCAAAATTGTCTCTCATTTACGAAGGTGAAATTAGGACATTTCTAGATAAAGACAAGTTTAGAGACTTCCTAAACACCAAGCCAAAACTACAAGAAATTCGAAAGGGAGTTCTTTGCTTAGGAAATCAGTAATATCAGGTATCAACCCAAGAGTAGAACACTGGACAGAGTAATCAGATGTTAACCCAACAGGGAAAACAAAAAACTAACTCGATAAAAAAAACATTCAAAACGGGGAAACAGTGATGTCATTATGTAAAAGAAGACCACATAAAAATACTAAAGAGGGATTAAGAAATGTAGTCATAGATCTTTCATATGGAGAGGAAGACAAGGCAATATCCAGAAATAAAAGTTAGGTTTAAACTTAGAAAAATAGGGGTAAATATTAAGTAACCACAAAGGAGACTAACTAACTACGAGAAAAAAAGAGAGACTCAAAAGAAACAAAATCAACAACAACGAATAAGAGGAAAAGACAGTATCAAAATTACTCAACACAAAAAATTAAGTGGGAAAAAGAAACTGTCAACAACACAAAAAAAAGACACCAAAATGACAGCAATAACTCATAAAAAAAAAAATTATACCTATCCATAATTACACTGAATGTTAATGGACTAAATGCACCAATAAAGACACAGAGCCTGAAAGAATGGATTAAAAAAACACGATCTGTGTATATTCTGCCTACAGCAGACACACCTTAGACTTAGAGACACAAATAAACAAAAACTCAAAGGATGGAAAAAAACACATCAAGCAAACAACTATCAAAAAGAGCATGGGTGGCAATATTAACTTCTGACAAAATAGACTTCCAAGTTAAATCTACCACAAAGGATAAGGACACTATATAGTGATTAAAGGCACAATATACCAGGAGGATATAACCACATTAAATACTTATGTGCCCAATGACAGGGCTGCAAGATACATCAAATAAAACTCTTTAACAGTATGGAAAAAGTAAGATGGACACCTCCACAATTATACTAGGAGACTTCAACACACCACTTTTGGTGAAGGACAGGATATCCAGAAAGAAGCTCAATAAAGACAAGGACGATCTAAATGCCACAATGAACGAACTCGAACTTACAGACATATAAAGAACACTCCACCCAACAGCAACCAAGTATACTTTCTTTTCTAGTGCACATGGAACATTTTCTAGAATAAACCACATATTAGGTCATAAAGCAAGCATTAGCAGAATCCAAAACATCGAAATATTACAAAGCATCTTCTCTGACCATAAGGCCATAGAAGTGGAAATCAAGGACAGGAAAAGCAGGGAAAAGAAATCAAACACTTCGAAACTGAACAATAACCCTGCTTGAAAAAAGACTGGGTTATAGAAGACGTTAATGATGCAATAAAGAAATTCAGAGAATCCAATAGAATGAAAACACTTCCTATCAGAGCCTTTGGGACACAGCGAAAGCAGGGCTCAGAAGTCAATTTATATTAACAAAGGCACACATCCAAAAAGAAGAAACGAACAAAATCAAAGAATTATCCCTACAGCTTGAAGAAATAGAAAGAGAGCAAAAAAAAGAAACCTTCAGGCACTAGAAGAAAGGAAATAATAAAAATTAAAGCAGAACTAAATGAAATAGAAAACAGAAAGCAACTGAGTTAACAAGACCAAAAGCTCGTTCTTTGAAAAAATTAACAAAATTCATAAAAATTGGGCAAACTAACAGAAGAAAAACAGGAGAAGAAGCAAATAACCTGAATAAGAAATGAGATGGGCAATATTACAACAAACCCAACTGAAATGAAAAGAGTCATATCACGTTACTATGAAAAATTGTTCTCTAACAAATTTGAAAACCTAGAAGAAATGGATGTATTCCTAGAAACACACAACCAACCTAAACTAACACATACAGAGGTAGAACAACTAAATAGACGTGTAACAAATGAAGACATTGACACGGTAGTCAAAAAACTCCCCGCCAAAAACCCCCTGGTCAGGATGGCTTCACTGCAGAGTTCTACCAAGCTTTCAGAGAAGAGTTAACACCAAGGTATTTCACAGCTTGAAAAGGACGGAATGCTCCCAAACTCATTTTATAAAGCCAGCATATCCCTGCTACCAAAACCAGGTAAAGACACTAAAAAAAAAAAAAAAACCTTACAGACCTATATTCCTTACGAATTTAGATGCAAAAATCCACAACAAAATTCTAGCCAATAGAATTCAACAATATATCAAAAAAATAATTCACCATGATCAAGTGGATTTCATACCAGGTTTTTTTATGCAGGGATGGTTCAACATTAGAAAAACAATCAATGTAACCCATTGCATAAATAAAACAAAAACGGAACCACATGATTTTATCAATCAATGCAGAAAAGGTATTTGACAAAGTTCAACACCCATTCATGATAAAAACTCTCAGAAAATAGGAATAGAAGGAAAATTCCTCAACATAATAAAGGGCATT
The DNA here is from genome assembly GCF_024166365.1 of Elephas maximus indicus. Classification (NCBI taxonomy): domain Eukaryota; kingdom Metazoa; phylum Chordata; class Mammalia; order Proboscidea; family Elephantidae; genus Elephas; species Elephas maximus. Next base: position 146,313,208 of record NC_064821.1, read on the forward strand.
TATACAAAGCCAATAGCCAACATCACTGTAAATGGAGAGAGCCTGAAAGCATTCCCCTTAAGATCAGGAACCAGACAAGGATGTTCTTTATCACCACTCTTATTCAACATTGTGCTGGAAGTCCTAGCCAGTGCAATTATGCTAGATAAGAAATAAAGGGCATCCAGATTGGCAAGGAACAAGTGAAAGTATCTCTATCTGCAGATGACATAATCTTATACACAGAAAACCCTAAGGAATCCTCCAGAAAACTACTGAAACTAATAGTTCAGCAGAGTATCGGGATACAAGATAAACATACAAAAATCAGCTGGATTCCTCTATACCAACAAAAAGAACATTGAAGAGGAAATCACCACATCAATGCTATTTACAGTAGCTCCCAAGAAGATAAAATACCTAGGAATAAATCTTACCAGAGATGTAAAAGACTTATACAAAGTAAACTACAGTACACTTCTGCAGGAAACCAAAAGAGACTTCATAAGTGGAAAAACATACCTTGCTCACGGATAGGAAGACTTTATATTATAAAAATGTCTATTCTACCAAAAGCAGTCTATACATTCAATGCAATTCCGATCCAAATTCCAACAACAGTCTTTAATGAGATGGAGAAACAAATCACCAACTTCATATGGAAGGGAAAGAGGCCCTGGATAAATAAGGCATTACTGAAAAAGAACAAAGTGGGAGGTTTTACTTTACCTGATTTTAGAACCTATTATACTGCCATAGTAGTCAAAACAGCCTGGTACGGGTACAACAGCAGATACGTGGACCAATGGAACAGAATTAAGAATCCAGACATAAATCCATCCACATATGAGCAGCTCATATTTGACAAAGGCCCCAAAACGGTTAAATGGGGAAAAGACAGTCTTTTTAACAAATGGTGCTGGCATAACTGGATATTCATCTGCAAAAAAATGAAAGAAGACCAATCACTCACTCCATGCACAAAAACTAACTCAAAAAGGATCAAAGACCTAAATATAAAATCTAAAACGATAAAGGTCATGGAAGAAAAAATAGGGACAATGTTAGGAGCCCTAACACATGGCATAAACAGCATACAAAACATTGCTAACAATGCAGAAGAAAAACTAGATAACTGGGAGCTCCTAAAAATCAAACACCTATGCTCATCCAAAGACTTCACCAAAGAGTAAAAAGACTACCTACAGGCTGGGAAAAATTCTTTAGCTATGACATTTCTGATCAGTGCCTTATTTCTAAAATCTACATGATACTGCAAAAACTCAACAACAAAAAAGACAAATAACCCCAAAAAATGGGCCAAAGATATGAATACACACTTCATTAAAGAAGACATTCAGGTAGGTAACAGATATATGAAGAAATGTTCACCACCATTAGCCATTAGAGAAATGCAGATAAAAACTACAATGAGATTTCATCTCACTCCGACGAGACTGGCATTAACCCAAAAAACACAAAACAATAAATGTTGGAGAGGCTGTGGAGAGATTGGAACACTTCTACACTGCTGGTGGGAATGTAAAATGGTACAAGCACTTTGGAAATCAATTTAGCGCTTCCTTAAAAAGCTAGAATAGAACTACCATACAATTCAGCAATCCCACTCCTGGGAATATATCCTAGAGAAATAAGAGCCTTTACACGAACAGATATATGCACACTCATGTTTACTGCAGCACTGTTTACAATAGCAAAAAGATGGACACAACCAAGGTGCCCATTAACAGATGAATGGATAAATAAATTATGGTAAATTCACACAATGGAATACTACGCATCAATAAGGAACAACGATGAATCCGTGAAACATTTCATAGCATGGAGGAATCTGAAAGGCATTATGCTGAGTGAAATTAGTCAGCTGCAAAAGGACAAATATCGTGTTAGACCACTACTATAAGAACTGGGTACGAGAGTCAGGAGGGAGGGAGGGAGGGAGAGGGGTTTTCACTAATTAGATAGTGAAGGGAAAGACAACACGCAGTACAGGAGAGTTCAGCACAACTGGACTAAACCAAAAGCAAAGAAATTTCCTGAATAAACTGAATGCTTTGGAAGCCTGTGTAGCAGGGGCAGGGGTTTGCGGACCATGGTTTCAGAGGACATCTAAGTCAATTGGCATAATAAAATCTATTAAGAAAACATTCTGCATCCCACTTTGGAGAGTGGCATCTGGGATCTTAAACGCTAGCAAGCAGCCATCTAAGATGCATCAATTGGTGTCAACCCACCTGGAGCACAGGAGAACAAAGAACACCAAAAGTAAGGGTAATTTTGAGTCCAAGAGACAAAAAAGGCCACATAAACCACAGACTACATCAGCCTGAGACCAGAAGAACTAGATGGTGCCTGGTTACAACTGATGACTTCCCTGACAAGGAACACAACAAAGAACCTTTGAGGGAACAGGAGAGCAGTGGGATGCAGACCCCAAATTCTTGTAACAAGACCAGACTTAATGCGCTGACTGAGACTAGAAGGACCCTGGAGATCATGGTCCCTAGACCTTCTGTTAGCCCAAGACAGAAACCATTCCTAAAGCTAACTTCAGAAACGGATTGGACTAGTCTATGGGACAGATAATGATACCCGTGAAGAATAAGCTTCTTGGATCAAGTAGACACATGAGACTATGTGGGCATCTCCTGTCTGAAGGGGAGATGAGATGGTAGAGAGGGTCAGAAGCTGGACGAATGGACTGGAGAAGAAATAAAGGCGGGAAGGAGTGTGTTGTCTCATGAGGGGGAGAGCAATTATGAGTATATAGGAAGATGTTTATAAATTTTTGTATGAGAATCTGACTTGATTTGTAAAGTTACACTTAAAGCACAATAAAAATTAAAAAAAAAGACGGACTCAAGATACAGCCTAATCCTGTAGATTGTGTCCTGCCTCATTAGCATAACTGCCTCTAATCCTGTCTCATTAACATCATCCCAGTGAAAACCCAGTGCCGTGGAGTCAATTCCGACTCATAGCGACCCCATAGGACAGAGAACTGCCCCATAGAGTTTCCAAGGAGCGCCTGGCAGATTCGCACTGCTTTCCTCTTGGTTAGCAGCTGTAGCACTTAACCACTACGCCACCAGGGTTTCCAATAACATCATAGAGGTTAAGATTTACAACACATATAGGGTCACTACGGGTCGGAATCGACTACACGACACTGAGTTTGGTTTGGTTTGAATATAATTACATCAGATCACAAAATGGAGAACAACAACACGTTAGTGGGAACATGACTTAACCAAACTGGCTCTTATTTTGGGGGGACACAATTCAATCCATAACAAATTCTCTGAAATAAAGTATACGACAGCATTGTCATGCTGCAAAGAGACCTGGGTAAAAAGGCTAGCACCACTGCTTACTAGCTAGGGAGTCTGAAAAGGCTACTCTAGTCATTCCAAGCCTGAGCTTCCTCATCTGTACAATGGTGGTAATAATTCACATCATGTATGTTCATTTTTTACATAGTAGCTTTAGGATCATGGAAAAATCTTTCCCCAAACTAAAAATAAACAGCACAACTTTAAAATAATTAATGACATAAGTAACATACCGCTGATAAAAAAACAGGTAGGAAACCTGTAGTAACAGGCGAAAACTTGCAATGTATGCCAGCTCTTCTTCCTTCTGGAAAATAAATATAAATAACAATACCAGCAATTACGTTCTTATCCAAAACTCTACACACTGAAGAAACACTCAAAACAAAACGAGTTTTCTACCTTCTACAGCCAAACAGTTTATATATTCTTTTTGAGGATTTAGAGATATACCTGGTATTCTGTAGCATTTTTAAAAGATGGTATACTGTACACAATATTCACTTAAACAAACCAGTTGCAAATAGTTGTCTCAAGGAGAACTAATGAGTGCTTCAAGTAACCATTAGTAATATTAATAATTATTATTCATGTTCACAAATAAGAAGATCTAAGGATGTTCACTCAGTTATACGTAACAATAAAACTTAGAACAAACACATAGAAATTCGCTAAATGTATTACATATCCATATGACACCAAGAGAGATAATGATGGAACCAGACAGTGTGACAATAAAATCAACTGGAGAGCTTGCAAAAATGACTAAGAGTTTACTGCCTTCACATGCTTTTTTAGGGAATTATTTGAGGATAGGCTGCAGAAAAATCCTGGTGGCATGGTGCTTAGGTGTTACAGCTGTTAACCAAGAGGCTGGCAGTTCGAATTCGCCAGGCGCTCCTTGGAAACTCTATGGAGCAGTTCTACTCTGTCCCATAGGGTCAACTGTGAGTCGGAATCGACTTGACGGCAGTTGGTTTGGTTTTTTTTTTTTTTTTTTTTTGGTTTGCAGAAAAACAAGTGGAAACCCTGGTGATGTGGTGTTTAAGTGCTACGGCTGCTAACCAAAGGGTCGGCAGTTCGAAGCCACCAGGCGCTTCTTGGAAACTCTATGGGGCAGTTCAACTCTGTTCTATAGGGTCGCTATGAGTCAGAATTGACTCGACAGCACTGGGTTTCGCTTTTGGTGGAAAAACAAGTGAGCAAACCTAGAAAATTAAAGACATGGGATCCAGGAAACAAAGGCTTCAACCCAGGACAGTAATGACAGGAAGTCCCATGCCGCTGGCAGCAGGTCTAGAGAGCTACCTGTTTAGACTGGAGCAAAAGGATGGAGAGTTTGGAGAGCAGGAATTTGAGAAAAGGTATTTCAGAGCTTTGATACTATCCTTGAGAGATGGGGCAACTCAAATAGGTGATAAAGGCAGATAACCAAAAAAAAAAAAAAACCAAACCCGTTGCTGTCCAGTCAATTCTGACACATAGTGACCCTACAGGACAGGGTAGAACTGCCTCATAGAGTTTCCAAAGAGCACCTGGTGGATTTGAACTGCCGACCTTTAGGTTCGCAGCCATAGCGCTTAACCACTACGCCACCAGGGTTTCCAAAGGCAGATAATGCAGGAAAAAATAAAGGCAGTTAGAAACTCTACGAATTTGATAGGAAATGCAATCCTGGTTGTGAAAGAAACCTATTTTAATATAACCAAAATGAATCTTTTATTTACTTCCTGTATTTAGGAGCAAATAGAAAGGGAAACTTAAATAATTATTGAATAAAATATAAATATTTAAAAACATGGGTAATACAAAAATACAAGTACAAATGACAGAAACTGAGAAGCAAAGTGGGAGAGAAGTAGAAGGGAGATTAAAAAAAAAAAAAGGCATTGTCACTAAGTCGATTTGGACTCATACCAACCCTACACGGCAGAGGAGAACTACCCTATAGGGTTTCAAAGGAGCAGCTTCTGGAGTCCAACTGCTCACCTTTTGGTTAACAGCCATAGCACTTAGCCACTGTGCCACCAGGGCTTATCTAATACCTCCACTTCTAAAGTATCAAGAAACCCTAGAAAACCAGAAACGTAGGTGTTTAAACTTTTAAGGGTAACAAAGAACTAAAAATACTATAACTACATTGGGAGGAAGACTGAAAGAGAAATACAGCTGTAAGAGTTAAAGCTTTATCCATCATAGCAAGAATACAAAAAAAAAACAAAGCTGTTGCCATCGATTTGATTTCAGCTCACAGAGACTCTATAAGACAGAGTATAACTGCCCCATAGGGTTTCCAAGGAGCGGTTCATGGATTTCAACTGCCGACCTTTTGATTAACAGCCATAGTTCACCATAGTTCTTGGCCATTGGGCCACCAGGGCTCCAAAACTGACAGGCCAAGATGTGGTAGATTCAAAAGATGGGCCACATCAACTCCTTCCCTTCCTGCATGTACAATAGTGCTCCTTTTATGAAGAGGTGGAGTCTTGTTCCCCTCCCCGTAAATCCTGGCTGGCCTTAGTGACTCGCTTGACCAATACACTGCAGTGTAACTGGCATTCTGGTTCTTCTGAGGCTAGGTCATAGAAGCCTTGAAGCTTCTTAGGGAATGGTCTTTTGGAATGCTCGCTCTTGGGATGCTCCCTCTCAGAACACAGTTCTCTGGCTCTAAGAAGCCCAACCTACATACAAGATCACATATAGACACTGGTGGCTCAGTGGTAAAAATCTCACCTTCCAGGCAGGAGATCCAGGTTTGATGGCTGGCAATGCATCCCACCCCTCATCTTTCAATAGTGGTTTCCGTGTTGCTATGATGTTTATAAGGAGCACTGGTGGTGCAGTGGTTAAGCTCTTGGCTGTTAGCCAAAAATTCAGTGGTTCGAACCCGCCAAACTCTGCAGAAGAAGGATGTCACAATATGCTTCTGTAAAGATTTACAGCCTTGGAAACCCTATATAGGGTGGCTATCAGTCAGAATCAACTCGATGGCACTAGGTATCTGCATAATGCTTATGATGTTGAGTAGGTTTCAGTGGACCTTCTAGACTAAGAGAGACTAGGAAGAAAGGCCTAGAGACCTACTTCTGAAAATCAGCCAATAAAAACCCTAAGTATAACAACAGTTCTATCCACAACCAATTTTCGGGATGGCAAAGACCAGACAGTGTTGTTTTCTGTTGTTCATGGGGTCATCTGCCTTCACATCATGAGTCAGGTGCCAATCTGGGGGCAGCTAACAACAACAGCACTGTATAGACAACACCAGCTGAGCTCCCAGAAAAGAGTCAGCATCAACTGGCAGCCATGTGTGTGAGACCCTCTTGGAGGTCCAACCCAACTGAGCCTTCAGATAACTCCAGTCTCAACTACCACATAAGAGACCACAACCACTTGGCGTCTTTCTTTCTTTCATTCTTTCTTCCTCTCTCTTTCCTCCCTCCCTCCCTCGTTCCCTCCTGTCTTCCTTAGTATCATTGAGAACTCACGAATCAATGCGTTTCAATCAACTGCAGTCATTATTCTTACTGGTGATCAGAGTGTCACATCTTTATCCAATGGAAGACCCTTTATGTTGGTCCCTGTCCATTTGACAAGCCGATTAGTCTTTGACAGGTTGCTTTCTGACACAAGATTACCAGGATCATCTTGTTGTATGCAATACATTAATATGTGAAATTTAACATTTACTTTTATCCTGTTTTTGTAATATATATTATACACTCACATGCAGAATATTAATTTTTGACTCATACACACATAAACGTATATGGAAAAAAGGAAACAGGATATATACCTAAATGTAAGCCATAAATTACATTTAAGTTTTAAAACATGGACTTTTATGCCATGTCCCTTACATAAAATTTATAAAACTCTAGTTTACATACATGTACTACTTCCAAATATATATTTTCAGATGGGTGGTATATCTGAGTTGAAAAATAATTATCAAGAAACCAAACATGCAAGGAATATAAAATTACTAATTTACAAATGCATATGGAGAAAATTAATTTTAGATACAGAATTTAATATGCTTCACTGCCTGAGATTTACTGCAAGAATCCTCTTTAAGCTCCGTCCAGGGATTCTGATGAAGTCTCTGAGCAAAACACCTGCACTGCTGCAAACTACTTACCTACTGAACGTGTCACTAAGCAGAAAAAAGTAATTTGAGTGGTTATACAGGAATCTATACATTCCCCTGGTTGTTAAATCATATATGCATCTAGAAAGTCAGACAAATGTCTATATCTACATAATCCTAAAAGTTTTAAGAAAAAATTCAAAATATTGGGGTCATTTGTCTCTCTCAGAATTTATAAATCCGGTCCCAGCAAGACAAATAAACATGTTACTTTACTAGTTTGTTTAATGAACAAAGTGACATATCACAGATGTGATCCCTAAATACATATAGAGTTGGTTTTTATACATTAAGAAATGTATGTTTAGACTTTTGTTCCCCTGAAGTAACTCTACAGGATCTTGTCTGCTTGTTAGGCTACTGCATAACGGCACTCACCACCATAAGGAAGTATACATATAGCGCTGTGCAACGCTGAATTAAAACATCAATCCTACCAATTTTTCTCCAATGGAAAAGGAGGAGCAACAAATCTGTAAGAAGGAAAAATTAGTAAGATGTTACATAGGAAGGAAGCCGCATTGTTATGCAAATATATTTACCTCTTTCTTCTGGCACCTCATCACTGCCTACTCTGAGCCCACAGCAGTTTATTCATACCTCAGCTAGGCCAACAACCCACTTTATTGTAAAGTATCTGCTTTGATAGAACTGTCTCACCGACTACGGGGTTCAGGAGCATTGGTAGTTCAGTGGTAGAATTTTCACCTTTCATTCGGGAGAACCAGGTTCAATTACCAGCCAGAGCACCTCATCTCAGCTACCACCTATCTGTCAGTGGAGGCTTGCATGTTGCTAAGATGCTGAACACGTTTCAGCAGAGCCTCCAGACTAACACTAGGAAGAAAGGCCTGGTGATCTAATTCTGAAAAAGCAGCCAATGAAAACCCTATGGATCACAATGATTCCATCCTATGGTATATGGAGTTGATAGTACATATCTAACAATACTAACAGCACTACACTCTGGTTCCTTCAGGATGAGAGCCAAGTAGTACGCATCTTTTTATTTGCAGAATCTAGCACCAAACCAAAAACCCACTGCCACTGAGTCAATTCCAACTCATGGGAACCCCGTGTATTACAGAGTAGAACCAATATCCAAAGGATTTTCTTGGCTATAATCTCTGAAGAAGCAGAGAAGCAGCCCTTTCTTTCCCAGTGCCACTGTGTGGGTTCAAAGCATTCAACCTTTCAGTAAGTACCCAAGCAAAAAACCATTTGTGATACCCAGGGACCCACTGTGTCTGGCGTACAGGCATGTAACAATATTTGTTGAATAAATGAATGGATAACTTGTTTCCGGTGTTAAATAAAATGAAAACATCGAATAATAATTTTTTTTCAAGTTTATATTATTGATTTTCATCATTACATTAATTCAGACAGAGATAACATGGTGGCAGAAAACAACCAACTGATTTATAACAGAAACTCAACCAAAAATATAAAAAATGAACAAGGGACAAATTAAATATTAATTGAAAATGGCAAAACCACCATGAGATCATGACATCAGTTTTTCCTTAAAAGCTCCTGAATTGAAATACCATGATTTAGGAAATATAAAGAGAAAGAAAAGTCTCAAAACGTCAATGTAATTTTTTATTTTTTATCTTTTTAGCCAACTGGTTAAAATGAAATTTAGACATGGAAACAAATAGCTAACGTGGATCGACACCAAGTGATAGACTGAGGTTTTGTGAAGTCTAAAGCTTATATAAAGTGAGACCTTCTCTTACAAAAATAAAAATTACAAGTAAAAAGTTAGATATAAATACTTACAAAGAGAAAACATATCAAATTAAAAATGTTAAAAAGAAAACAAACACCACAAATATGAAACATCAAAAAAAGTAACAGAAAAACCCTGGTGGTGCAGTGCTTAAGAGCACAGCTGCTGACCAAAATACTAGCACTTTAGATCCACCATAAACTCCTTGGAAACCCTATGGGGCAGTTCTACTTTGTCCTGTGGGGTCCCTATGACACAGAATTGATTTGATGTCAAAAAGTTGTTTTTTTTTTTTTTTAATTAACTGTCTGACATATCTCTTCACGTACATTTTCCCTACATATTTTGCTGCCCATTCTTTGGTCATCAACCTGTCTGATGACTGGGTAATGTTTTCTGTAGAGAGAATAAAAAGAATTCACTTTTCATTCAGCTTTAAAAATAGGGGGAGGCGGAGCCAAGATGGCGGACTAGGCAGACGCTACCTCGGATCCCTCTTACAACAAAGACACGGAAAAACAAGTGAATCGATCACATATATAACAATCTACGAACCCTGAAAAACAAACACAGATTTAGAGACGGAGAACGAACTAATACGGGGAAGCAGCGATAGTTTCCAGAGCCTGGAGCCAGCGTACCAGTCAGGTACGGCACAAGCACAGAGACCTGCTCCACCCCCCTGAACTAACCCCGGGAGGGGGACCAGCCGGTTCCACGGGCGGCGTGGGATGCAGCTGGTAGGAGAAGTCCCCGGGAGGCAGTGACTGATCTTGGAGCAGAAAGAGCAGCATCTGAGCCGGGGAACCATCCCGCAGGGATCTGGACTGGACGCAGGTATGCCATAAACACGGAGAGTTGCTCCACCCCCCTGAACTAACCCCGGGAAGGGGACCAGCCAGGTCGTGCGGGCGGCGTGGGACGCAGCCGGTAGGAGAAGTCCCCGGGAGGCAGCGACTGGTATTGGAGCGGGGAGAACAGCATTCCAGCCGGGACACTCGGTCACGGCACAAGCACGGGGAGCTACTCCACCCATCTGAACTAACCCCGGGAGGAGGCCCAACTGGTTCTTGGGGGCGGCACAGCCACGTGGCTGGAGGGACGAGAAGTCCCCGGGAGGCAGCGACTGATTTTGGAGTCGAGAGTGCACCGTCCCAGTAGGGGAGCCTTGACGCTGGGCGTGGGGCTGGAAGCGGAGGATCTGACCATGACTCCAGCGGGCCAGACCCCCTGGGGGCAATCTCCACACAGCCAGCACACATAGGCGACGCGCCCCCGGGAATCTCAGATATAATAGTCATTCCAAGCAAGACAAGCAACTCTGGCTATATTCTGAGGTGCTACTCTCCTATCTCTCTGTTCCCTCCCCCACCCTCCCCAGGCGGCTTCATTAACATCTGAATAGCCTGAGCCAGAGGGAGAACTCTGATAGGGATCTGACTGCAGTTTTTCTTTTAGCGGATTTTCTGGAAAAACTAGTTTCCCAGTGATGGCTCGGAGACAACAATCCATATCAAACCACTTAAAGAAGCAGACCATGACAGCTTCTCCAACCCCCCAAACAAAAGAATCAAAATCTTTCCCAAATGAAGATACAATCTTGGAATTATCAGATACAGAATATAAAAAACTAATTTACAGAATGCTTAATGATATCACAAATGAAATTAGGATATCTGCAGAAAAAGCCAAGGAACACACTGATAAAACTGTTGAAGAAATCAAAAAGATTATTCAAGAACATACTGGAAAAATTAATAAGTTGCAAGAATCCATAGAGAGACAGCATGTAGAAATCCAAAAGATTAACAATAAAATAACAGAATTAGACAACACACTAGGAAGTCAGAGGAGCAGACTCGAGCAATTAGAATGCAGACTGGGACATCTGGAGGACCAGGGAATCAACACCAACATAGCTGAAAAAAAATCAGATAAAAGAATTAAAAAAAATGAAGAAACCCTAAGAATTATGTGGGACTCTATCAAGAAGGATAACCTGCAGGTGATTGGAGTCCCAGAACAGGGAGGGGGGACAGAAAACACAGAGAAAATAGTTGAAGAACTTCTGACAGAAAACTTCCCTGACATCATGAAAGACGAAAGGATATCTATCCAAGATGCTCATCGAACCCCATTTAAGATTGATACAAAAAGAAAAACACCAAGACATATTATCATCAAACTCACCAAAACCAAAGATAAACAGAAAATTTTAAAAGCAGCCAGGGAGAAAAGAAAGGTTTCCTTCAAGGGAGAATCAATAAGAATATGTTCTGACTACTCAGCAGAAACCATGAAGGCAAGAAGGGAATGGGACGACATATACAGAACACTGAAGGAGAAAAACTGCCAACCAAGGATCATATATCCAGCAAAACTCTCTCTGAAATATGAAGGCGAAATTAAGATATTTACAGACAAACACAAGTTTAGAGAATTTGCAAAAACCAAACCAAAGCTACAAGAAATACTAAAGGATATTGTTTGGTCACAGAACCAATAATATCAGATATCAGCACAACACAAGGTCACAAAACAGATCGTCCTGATATCAACTCAAATAGGGAAATCACAAAAACAAACAAACTAAGATTAATTAAAAAAAAAAATACACATAACAGGGAATCATGGAAGTCAATAGGTAAAAGATCACAATAATCAAAAAGAGGGACTAAATACAGGAGGCATTGAACTGCCATATGGAGAGTGATACAAGGCGATATAGAACAATACAAGTTAGGTTTTTACTTAGAAAAATAGGGGTAAATAATAAGGTAACCACAAAAAGGTATAACAACTCTATAACTCAAGATAAAAACCAAGAAAAACGTAACGACTCAACTAACATAAAGTCAAGCACTATGAAAATGAGGATCTCACAATTTACTAAGAAAAACGCCTCAGCACAAAAAAGTATGTGGAAAAATGAAATTGTCAACAACACACATAAAAAGGCATCAAAATGACAGCACTAAAAACTTATTTATCTATAGTTACCCTGAATGTAAATGGACTAAATGCACCAATAAAGAGACAGAGAGTCACAGACTGAATAAAGAAACACGATCCATCTATATGCTGCCTACAAGAGAAACACCTTACACTTAGAGACACAAACAAACTAAAACTCAAAGGATGGAAAAAAGTATATCAAGCAAACAATAAGCAAAAGAGAAGAGGAGTAGCAATATTAATTTCTGACAAAATAGACTTTAGACTTAAATCCACCACAAAGGATAAAGAAGGACACTATATAATGATAAAAGGGACAATTGATCAGGAAGACATAACCATATTAAATATTTACGCACCCAATGACAGGGCTGCAAGATACATAAATCAAATTTTAACAGAATTGAAAAGCGAGATAGATACCTCCACAATTATAGTAGGAGACTTCAACACACCACTTTCGGAGAAGGACAGGACATCCAGTAAGAAGCTCAACAGAGACACAGAAGATCTAATTACAACAATCAACCAACTTGACCTCGTTGACTTATACAGAACTCTCCACCCAACTGCTGCAAAATATACTTTTTTTTCTAGCGCACATGGAACATTCTCTAGAATAGACCACATATTAGGTCATAAAACAAACCTTTGCAGAGTCCAAAACATCGAAATATTACAAAGCATCTTCTCAGACCACAAGGCAATAAAACTAGAGATCAATAACAGAAAAACTAGGGAAAAGAAATCAAATACTTGGAAAATGAACAATACCCTCCGGAAAAAACTCTGGGTTATAGAAGACATCAAGGAGGGAATAAGGAAATTCATAGAAAGCAACGAGAATGAAAATACTTCCTATCAAAACCTCTGGGACACAGCAAAAGCAGTGCTCAGAGGCCAATTTATATCAATAAATGCACACATACAAAAAGAAGAAAGAGCCAAAATCAGAGAACTGTCCCTACAACTTGAACAAATAGAAAGTGAGCAACAAAAGAATCCATCAGGCACCAGAAGAAAACAAATAATAAAAATTAGAGCTGAACTAAATGAATTAGAGAACAGAAAAACAATCGAAAGAATTAACAAAGCCAAAAGCTGGTTCTTTGAAAAAATTAACAAAATTGATAAACCATTGGCTAGACTGACTAAAGAAATACAGGAAAGGAAACAAATAACCCGAATAAGAAATGAGAAGGACCACATCACAACAGAAGCAAATGAAATTAAAAGAATCATTTCAGATTATTATGAAAAATTGTACTCTAACAAATTTGAAAACCTAGAAGAAATGGATGAATTCCTGGAAAAACACTACCTACCCAAACTAACACATTCAGAAGTAGAACAACTAAATAGACCCATAACAAAAAAAGAGATTGAAACGGTAATCAAAAAACTCCCAACAAAAAAAAGTCCTGGCCCGGACGGCTTCACTGCAGAGTTCTACCAAACTTTCAGAGAAGAGTTAACACCACTACTACTAAAGGTATTCCAAAGCATAGAAAATGACGGAATACTACCCAACTCATTCTATGAAGCCACCATCTCCCTGATACCAAAACCAGGTAAAGACATTACAAAAAAAGAAAATTATAGACCTATATCCCTCATGAACATTGATGCAAAAATCCTCAACAAAATTCTAGCCAATAGAATCCAACAACACATCAAAAAAATAATTCACCCTGATCAAGTGGGATTTATACCAGGTATGCAAGGCTGGTTTAATATCAGAAAAACCATTAATGTAATCCATCACATAAATAAAACAAAAGACAAAAACCACATGATCTTATCAATTGATGCAGAAAAGGCATTTGACAAAGTCCAACACCCATTCATGATAAAAACTCTTACCCAAATAGGAATTGAAGGAAAATTCCTCAACATAATAAAGGGCATCTATGCAAAGCCAACAGCCAATATCACTCTAAATGGAGAGAACCTGAAAGCATTTCCCTTGAGAACGGGAACCAGACAAGGATGCCCTTTATCACCGCTCTTATTCAACATCGTGTTGGAAGTCTTAGCCAGGGCAATTAGGCTAGACAAAGAAATAAAAGGTATCCGGATTGGCAAGGAAGAAGTAAAGTTATCACTATTTGCAGATGACATGATTATATACACAGAAAACCCTAAGGAATCCTCCAGAAAACTACTGAGACTAATAGAAGAGTTTGGCAGAGTCTCAGGTTATAAAATAAACATACAAAAATCACTTGGATTCCTCTACATCAACAAAAAGAACACCGAAGAGGAAATCACCAAATCAATACCATTCACAGTAGCCCCCAAGAAGATAAGATACTTAGGAATAAATCTTACCAAGGATGTAAAAGACCTATACAAAGAAAACTACAAAGCTCTACTACAAGAAATTCAAAAGGACATACTTAAGTGGAAAAACATACCTTGCTCATGGATAGGAAGACTTAACATAGTAAAAATGTCTATTCTACCAAAAGCCATCTATACATTTAACGCACTTCCGATCCAAATTCCAATGTCATATTTTAAGGGGATAGAGAAACAAATCACCAATTTCATATGGAAGGGAAAGAAGCCCCGGATAAGCAAAGCACTACTGAAAAAGAAGAAGAAAGTGGGAGGCCTCACCTTACCTGACTTCAGAACCTATTATACAGCCACAGTAGTCAAAACAGCCTGGTATTGGTACAACAACAGACACATAGACCAATGGAACAGAATTGAGAACCCAGACATAGATCCATCCACGTATGAGCAGCTGATATTTGACAAAGGACCAGTGTCAATTAACTGGGGAAAAGATAGCCTTTTTAACAAATGGTGCTGGCATAACTGGATATCCATTTGCAAAAAAAATGAAACAGGACCCATACCTCACACCATGCACAAAAACTAACTCCAAGTGGATCAAAGACCTAAACATAAAGACTAAAACGATAAAGATCATGGAAGAAAAAATTGGGACAACCCTAGGAGCCCTAATACAAGGTATAAACAGAATACAAAACATTACCAAAAATGATGAAGAGAAACCCGATAACTGGGAGCTCCTAAAAATCAAACACCTATGCTCATCTAAAGACTTCACCAAAAGAGTAAAAAGACCACCTACAGACTGGGAAAGAATTTTCAGCTATGACATCTCCGACCAGCGCCTGATCTCTAAAATCTACATGATTCTGTCAAAACTCAACCACAAAAAGACAAACAACCCAATCAAGAAGTGGGCAAAGGATATGAACACACATTTCTCTAAAGAAGATATTCAGGCAGCCAACAGATACATGAGAAAATGCTCTCGATCATTAGCCATTAGAGAAATGCAAATTAAAACTACAATGAGATTCCATCTTACACCAGCAAGGCTGGCATTAATCCAAAAAACACAAAATAATAAATGTTGGAGAGGTTGCGGAGAGATTGGAACTCTCATACACTGCTGGTGGGAATGTAAAATGGTACAACCACTTTGGAAATCTATCTGGCGTTATCTTAAACAGTTAGAAATAGAACTACCATACAACCCAGAAATCCCACTCCTAGGAATATACCCTAGAGATACAAGAGCCTTCATACAAACAGATATATGCACACCCATGTTTATTGCAGCTCTGTTTACAATAGCAAAAAGTTGGAAGCAACCAAGGTGTCCATCAACGGATGAATGGGTAAATAAATTGTGGTATATTCACACAATGGAATACTACGCATCGATAAAGAACAGTGACGAATCTCTGAAACATTTCATAACATGGAGGAACCTGGAAGGCATTATGCTGAGCGAAATTAGTCAGAGGCAAAAGGACAATATTGTATAAGACCACTATTATAAGATCTTGAGAAATAGTAAACCTGAGAAGAACACATACTTTTGTGGTTACGAGGTGGGGAGGGAGGGAGGGTGGGAGAGGGTTTTTTTATTGATTAATCAGTAGATAAGAACTGCTTTAGGTGAAGGGAAAGACAACACTCAATACATGGAAGGTCAGCTCAATTGGACTGGACCAAAAGCAAAGAAGTTTCCGGGATAAAATGAATGCTTCAAAGCTCAGCGGAGCAAGCGCGGGGGTCTGGGGAACATGGTTTGTGGGGACTTCTAAGTCAATTGGCAAAATAATTCTATTATGAAATCATTCTGCATCCCACTTTGAAATGTGGCGTCTGGGGTCTTAAATGCTAACAAGCAGCCATCTAAGATGCGGCAATTGGTCTCAACCCACCTGGAGCAAAGGAAAATGAAGAACACCAAGCCCACACGACAACTAAGAGCCCAAGAGACAGAAAGGGCCACATGAACCAGAGACCTACATCATCCTGAGACCAGAAGAACTAGTTGGTGCCCGGCCACAATCGATGACTGCCCTGACAGGGAGCACAGCAGAGGACCCCTGAGGGAGCAGGAGATCAGTGGGATGCAGACCCCAAATTCTCATAAAAAGACCAAACTTCATGGTCTGACTGAGACTGGAGGAATCCCGGCGGCCATGCTCTCCAGACCTTCTGTTGACATAGGACAGGAACCATCCCTGAAGACAACTCATCAGAAATGAAAGGGACTGGTTAGCGGGTGGGAGAGAGACGCTGATGAAGAGTGAGCTAATTATATCAGGTGGACACTTGAGATTGTGTTGGCAACTCTTGTCTGGAGGGGGGATGGGAGGATAGAGAGAGAGGGAAGCAGGCCAAATTGTCAAGAAAGGAGAGACTGAAAGGGCTGACTCAAGACGGGGAGAGTAAGTGGGAGTAGGGAGTGAGATGTATGTAAACTTATATGTGACAGACTGATTGGATTTGTAAACGTTCACTGGAAGCTTAATAAAAGTTATTAAAAAAAAAAAGTATACTGTGCAAAAAAAAAAAAATAGGAAGAAAGCTGCAGTGTTATGCAAATGTGCTTAACTCTTTTCCTCTGGCAAGTCATCACTTCCGGCAGCTACATAATCATTCAAAAATCACTTCTTTCACAGCTTCACAGCTCTTGTTTGTAAATTTTTTGGATTACCTTTTTTGAGAAAACTCAAGTTGCTTTCATACAAGATTTTCTCGGTAGTAACTCCTTTCAGAATCGACACCATTCATTAACCTGTGTGTGGTATGTTACGAATTTTGTGTTATCCTGAACAAACACAGCATCTTCTGTCAAACCAGAAAATCTTTTTCCAATGTGTTCACGTGATTTACTCTTCTTTTAGTTGGATTATTAAATAATAGTTATTAATTATTTGTATTCAAAATTTATCTCTTCCTCAATGAATTACTGCATTTTGGTATGATCTAATTCTTTTGATTACAATTCACCTCTCGGTGGCAAAAAAATGTTCATTGATTTCATCATTTATCATTTTTGTTTCATATTCCATTTTTGTTTTTCTCTCAATTTTTTAATAAATTTGAAAATTACAAAATAAAGTTCCTATATAAATGTCCAAATCAGGAATCTGTTATCTCTCTCTTGTTTAAGAGATGCTCCCAATACCTGTGCAGTTAAAATGACATGCTCCCAACTTGCCCTTTACCTAATTGTACAAATGCCCTTGGTCACTCCAGCTCCGTCTGACGTGAGGGGAAATATGAGAAGTAAATGTGGAGTAGAAAAAGTCTGGATTTTAATTCAAAGTGGCTAAAACAGCTTACTTTTACAAATCTTAACAAAACAATCAGCATGGGAGCACAATTCAAGGGCCCTGTAAGTGAGGGACTCTGAAGCTTAAACTTCTTCAGCTTCACAGTTAATTCCACCTTAGGACACAAAGGGACAAAAAAAAAAACCCCAGACTCATTGATTCCCACTCATGGCAACCCGAGTGTTACAGAGAAGAACTGAGCTCCACAGGGTTTTCTTGGCTGTGAACTTTACAGAAGCAGATCGCCAGGCCTATCTTCCGTGGCACCACTGTGTGGGTTCAAACCACCAAGTTTTGGTTAGCAGCCAAGAGCAAACTGCTTGCATCACCCAGGGACCTACAAAGGGCCTGTCACGGGTAAAAAATGTCCGGGCCTCTGTTGAACCGGGCTTCACTCTCCAGCTGTGATCTTTGTCTGAGATCAGGCAAAGTTGAGAAAGCCAGCTTTTGTTCTTTGCATGGATTCCAAAAGCTTCATCCTCAAATAAACCAGAAGCATACACTATGTATTCTGTGTACAATTCCATGAGCACTTGAAAAAGAAGTAGACAGTAAACCACGTATCACATACCAGAAATGAGGTAGCCTGTAGTAATAGCAACATTCACATTCACAAGCCATGGAACATCCCTGTAAACATTTAAAAAAAAATTTAGCACATTGGTTATAAATGATGCTCACTTTTTTTTCTATTGAGATTTAAATATAACGAAAACACTTTCTGTAGTTTCTCAAATGTTAAGTTGCCATTTTCAAATATAAATCGTAGGCAGAGCCAACATGGTGCTATAGACGGAAGCATCTTGCCGGCCCTCTGCAGCAAAGACCGGAAAAACTAAGTAAAACAGATAGAAATGTCAGTCCTGGAACCCTAAGTACCAAATGAAGGAATACAGAACTCCATCAAGCACTGAATGAAATACGAAAGTGCCAGAGAACAGAAAACAAGGAGAGCTATGGAACGGAGGTCCCATAACAGGTAATATGGCTCGTTTCACCATCTTGGGCTTCAGCTGACAAAGAACTCAGACAGGCAAGTAGGGTAAGGCAACTTCATGGAACTCCCAACAGGAGACAGAGCACCCGGTAACCAGGGATACATGTTTTCTCACTCCACACCCTTTTTCCCTGTACGAGACCTCTGCCACTTGCCATCAGACCGCTGTGCCTCAGCTGAAGAAATACCAGCTCACTGCTGCCCGGATTCACCACCTTGGGCTACAGCTGCCAAAGAACTCAGAGGGGAGTAAGGAAGGCAACTCCACAGAGCTCTCAACAGAAGACAGAGCACCCAGTAGCCAGGGATACATGTTTTCCCACCCCTACCCTTCTCCCCTTTACGTGGTCCCTGATGCTTCCTAACAGCCCATGTTTGCTCAGCTGGAGAGACTCTAGCTCACTGCCATAAGGGTCTGCCCTGCCCTCACAGGCTGGCACCTCTGGCCCCATTTTTGTGGTTTATATTTTTTGTTTTCTGGGTTGTTTTCTGTTTTTTGGCTTTTTTTGTTGTTGTTGCTTCTCTAACCCTAGGTGCCATGTCCTCCCCTTCATAACACGCTATGTTTTTTTGGTTTTTTTTTTTTTGGCTTTTTTTTTGTTGTTGCTTTTCTCTTTCTCTCCCTTTCTTTTTTCTCTTTCTCTGGCTTAGCTAGCCCTGTGTGCCATCCTCTCCCTTTTTCACAAAACCAAATAAAACCAAACCCATTACCATCCAGTCAATTGTGACTCATAGTGACCCTATATAGGACACAGTAGAACTGCCCCATACAGTTTCTAAGGAGCAGCTGGTGAATTTCAACTGCCAGCCTTTTGTTACTATCCAAGCTCTTAACCATTGCACCACCAGTGACACCCTGTGATGGTTTGTTTGTTCGTTTTGTGTGTGTGGTTTGTTCTTTTATTTTTTGGGGTGTGTGTCTGGATTTTTTTTATTGCATTTCTCTCTCTCCCCTCCTTCAGTGTCTCTGGCCCAGCTAACCCTGTGTGCCATCCCCTTCCCTACTTGATGGTCTGTGATTTTTTGGTTTTTTAAAATTTGTTTGCTTTTTTGCAAGAGTTTTTTTGAGCTTCTGTATTGCTTCTCTCTCTCTCCTTTCTTTCCTCCCATTCATGTAGTCCCATTGCCATCCCCTCCCCTTCTTGAACTGGCTGTAATTTTTTGGTTTGTTCTCTTCATCTTGTTTTTCTTACTTTTTTCTGTTTCTTCTCTATCCTTTCCTTCCACTCCTTTGTCCCACTCACCCAGCCTTGTGTACCACCTGTGCCCTTCCTGGAGGGGCCGTGCCACAAAGCGCAGTTAGAAAAACACTTCACACGGCCTCCCCAGGTCTGTGCCACCATCACCAACCAGCTCTCTCAGCGCCATCATATTGTTTGCTTTTTTTTCCAGTATTGTTTCTCTTTTCCCTTTCCATTCCCTCCTTTTGTCTCTCCCATCCATCAATCTCCATGTGCCGCCACCAACTTCTTGGCAGACAGTACTGTACCGCTCAGCTGGAGAGCCTCTAACCCATGGCCTCCCCTGGTCTGCACCGCCCCCAGAGGCCAGCTCCCTCAGCGCCATATTTTGTATTTTTCTTTATCTTTTCCCTTCTCCATCCCACCTAGGCCCTTCGCTGCCTCTGTCCTCTCCTGATAGGCCATACCGAGCCACCTGGTGAGAGAGAAAGCAGCTTGCTGCCACCTCATTTTGGCCCCACCCCCAACAGACACCACACTTACCATATTTGCTTGTTGTTGTTTTTATTTTTATTTGTCTGCTTAATTGTTGGTTTCTTCTCTCTCTTTCTCTTTTCCTTTCTCCCACCCACCTAGCTTCATGCGTCACTCACGATGCTTCTCAACAGTATGAGCCACACTGCTCATCTAGGGAGCCACCCTCACCAGCCAGATCCTACCATACTGCCATTTGGTTTACTTTTTTCTTTGTATTATTTTTTTACTTCATTTTTTGACTTTTTTCTCTTTTTTTATACCTGTTTCTTTCTCTTCTTTCTTTTCCTTCAACCACCCACTTAGCTCTGCATATCACATCCTCTCCTTTCCCTCCTGCTTATCTGCACCGTGCACCAAGTGCCACACCCCCAAGTGGTACTGACATGATCTCCCACATCCCGCCCTGCACTGCCCCCCCACCAGCCTCGTCCCATCTCCCACAGTTCGTACTGCAAATCACCCCATCCCGCCCTTCCACCCCTGCAGGACCCGCCCTGCTGCACGAGACTGAGTGACCACTCTGACTCACTTGGACAAGATCGTGACAAGCATCATGCCTCCAGTGAGGAAGCAGAAAAACACACCCAGCCTGCCTGCCGAGACATAATAAAATAAAAAAGAAAGACAAAACAATGAAATCAACAATCAATAAATCAAGAAAATAATTCCTTAATGTTCCAGAGATAATCAAACAATATCAAAACATATTAAAAAAATAGGAGAGGATAGCTTCAGAAAACAACGAAAATAAAACACTGGAACTACCTGATAGGAAATTCAGAACTCTAAAATTCAGGATTTTCCAAGAGACGAAGGAAAATGCAGACAAAGATAAGGAAGATATAAAATCATGCGAACAACAGACAAAACAATGGAAGAAATCAGGAAAATAATACAGGACAAAATTTCAAAATAAACAATTAGAAACCTTACAAAAACAGCAATTAAAAATCCAAAAGATAAACAACATTCCAGAAACGGACAGTACAGTAGAAGGTTTTAGGTGCAAATCTGAAACAATGGAAGACAGGACAAGGAAACCTGAAGACAAATCCTTAGATACCACTTTGATTGAGGAAAAGTCAGAAAAAACAACAAAGAAAAATGAAGACACTTTGAGAACAAAGTGGGACAGAATCAAAAGTAAAAATCTCCATATGATCGAAGTTCCACAATAGGGGGACAAAACATAGAGAGAACCACTGAAGATTTGCAAACAGAAAACTTCCCTAATATTGTGAAAGATGAAAGCCAAACTATCCAAGAAGCTCAATGAACCCCATATAGGACAGACCTCAAAAGAAAAACACCAAGACATATCACAATCCCACTCACTACAACTAAAGACAAAGAATTCTGAGAGGAGCTCGAGAAAAACGAAAAGTCACATACAAAGGGAAAACAGTAAGATTAAGCTCTGATTGCCTGGCAGAAACCATGCAGGCATGAAGGCAATGGGGTAACACATACAAAATCTTAAAAAAACTGCCAGCCAAGAATAACATATGCTGCAAAACTCAAATATAAATCAAGAAACACACAAAAAGAGTTTAACAAAACTGAAATGATCCTGTAGTATAGTATGAGCAGGCATATGCTGTTGCCAGAATAATCTCAACCCACAGCCCCTGAGGAAATCTTATAGCCTTCCTCTCCAAGGTGATTTATTTTAATTAAGAGATCTTCTGTAGACAATATTCTTTGATGGTTACAGAGGGTGGGGAGGGAGGGAGGGGGGTAGTCACTACTTAGATAGTAGACTAGAACTATTTTAGATGAAGGAAAAGACAACAGACAATATAGGAGAGGTCAGCAAAACTGGACTAAACCAAGAGCAAAGAAGTTTCCCGAATACAACGGAATGCTTCAAAGGCCAGAGTAGCAGGGATGGGGGTTTGGGGACCATGGTTTCAGGGAATATATAGGTCAATTGGCATAACAAAATATATTAGGAAAATGTTCTGTGTCCCACTTTGGTGAGAGGTGTCTGGGTTCTCGAACGCTAGCAAGCGGCCATCTAAGATCCATCAATTGGTCCCAACCTACCCGGAACAAAGAAGAATGAAGAACACAAAAGACATATGGTAAAGTTGAGCCCAAGTGACAGAAAGGGCCTTATAAACCAGAGATTACATCAGCCTGAGACGGGAAAAAAAAAAGAAAAATATTTTTTATTTTTTTCTTTGAGACGGGAAGAGCTAGATGGTGCCTGGCTACCACTGATCACTGTCCTGAAGCAAGGATGGCAAGACTGCGTCTTACAAACATTGGACATGTTGTCGGGAGGGATCAGACCCTACAGAAGGACATCATGCTTGGTAAAGTACAGGGTTAGCGGAAAAGAGGAAGACCTCAGAAAAGTGGATTGACACAGTGGCTGCAACAATGGGCTCAAGCATAACAACAACTGTAAGAGTGGATCAGGAACGGGAAGTGTTTCATTCTGTTGTACACAGCGTCACTATGAGTCGGAACCAACTCGATGGCACCTAAGAACAACAACAACAATCTAATTAGTGAATACCCCCTTCCTCCTTCCCCACCCTTGTAACCATTAAAGAATATTTTCTTCTGAGTTTAAATTTTTTCTAGAGTTCTTATAATAGCGGTGCCATACAATATTTGCCATTTTGCAACTATTTCAGCATAATGCCTTTCAGATTCCTCCATGTTATGAGATGTTTCACAGATTCACTGTGTTCTTAATCATGCTGTAGTATTGCATTATTTGAATATACATCATTTATTTATCCTTTCATCCATTGATAGGCACCTTGGTTGCTTCCATCTTCTTGCTATTGTAAAGCATGCTGCAGTGAGCATGGGTGTGCATACACCTGTTCATACGAAGGCTCTTATTTCTCTAGGATATATTCCAAGGAGTGGAATTCCTGGATCCTATGGTAGTTCTACTTCTAGCTTTTTAAGGAAGCGCCATATCGATTTCCAAAGTGGTTGCACTATTTTACATTACCACCAGCACAGTGTAAGCATTCCAGTCTCTCCACAACCTCTCCAACATTTACTATTTTGTGATTTTTGGATTAATGCCCACCTTGTTGGGGTGAGATGTCATCTCATTGTAGTTTTGATTTGCATTTCTCTAATGGCTAACGATCACGAGCATTTCCTCAAGTATCTGTTAACTGCTTGATGTCTTCTTTGGTGAAGTGCCTGTTCATATTCTTTGCCCATTTTTTAATTGGGTTGTCTTTTTGTTGTTGAGTTTTTGCAGTACTATGTAGATTTTAGAGGTCAGATGCTGATCGGAACTGTCATATCTAAAAACGTTTTCCCAGTCTGTAGGTGATCTTTTTACTCTTTTGGTCAAGTCTTTGGATGAGCATAGGTGTTTGATTTTTAGGAGCTCCAAGTTATCTAGTTTCTCTTCTGGTATTTGTGCATCATTGGTAATGTTTTGTATAGTGTTTATGCCATGTATTAGTGCTCCTAGTGTTGTCCCTATTTTTTCTTCCATAATTCTTAGTCATCTAGTGTTGCTATTAGAGAAATAACACAAGTGGATGGCTTTAACAAAGAGTTTATTCTCTCATAGTCCAGTAGGCTAGAAGTCAGAATTCAGTGCACCAGCTCCACAGGAAGGCTTTCTCTCTGTCAGCTCTGGAGGAAATGTCCTTGTCATCTGTCTTCCCTTGGTCTGGAAGCATTTCAGTACAGGAATCTCAGGTTCAAATGACAGGCTTTGTTCCTGGTGCTTATTTTGTGGTATGAGGTTCCCCCCTTTCTGCTAGCTTCCCTTTCCTTTTATCTCTTGAGAGATAAAAGGTGGTACAGACCACACCCCAGGGACACTCCCTTTACAGTGGATCAGGGCTATGTGACCTGGTAAGGGTGTTACAATCCTACCCTAATCCTCTTTGACAGAAAATTACAATCACAAAATGGAGGACAACCACAGAGTACTGGGAATCATGACCTAACCAAGTTGATAAATTTTTGGGGAGACATAATTCAATCCATGACAATGATCATTATTGTTTTAGATTTTATATTTAGGTTTTTGATCCATTATGAGTTAGTTTTTGTGCATGGTGTGAAATATGGGACTTGTTTCATTTTTTTGCAGGTCCAGTTATGCCAGCACCATTTATTAAAGAGACTGTCTTTTCCCCATTTTACTGACTTTGGGCCTTTGTCAAATATAAGCTACTCATAGGTGCATGGATTTATGTCTGGATTCTCAATTCTGTTCCATTGGTCTGTGTACCTGTTGTAGTACCACTATCAGACTGTTTTGACTACTGTGGCTGTGTAATAGGTTCTAAAATCAGATAGTGTGAGGCCTTCCACTCTGTCTTCTATTTTAGTAATGCCAGTTATCTGGGGCCTATTTCCCATCCATATGATGTTGGTTATTTGTTTCTCCAACTCATTAAAAAATGTCGTTGGTATTTGGATCAGGGTTGCGTTTTATCTGTAGATTGCCTTGGGTAGAAAAGACATTTTTACAATGTTGAGTCTTCCTATCCATGTGCAACGTATGTTTTTCTACTTATGTAGGTCTCTTTGTTTCTTGCAGTAGTGTCTTGTAATTTTCTTTGCATGTATCTTTTACATTTTTGGTTAGATTTATTCCTAAGTATTTTATCTTCTTGGCAGATATTGTAAATGGTATTGATTTGGTGATTTCCTCTTCAACTTTCTCTTTGTTGGTATAGAGAAATCTAGCTGATTCTTGTATGTTTAGCTTGTATCCTGATAATCCACTAAACTGTTCTATTAGTTTCAGTAGTTTTCCTGAGGATTCTTTAGGTTTTTCTGTGTATAAGGTCATGTCATCTGCAAATACAGATACTTTTGCTTCTTCTTTGCCAATCTGGATACCCTTTATTTCTTTATCTAGCCTAAGCGCTCTGGCAAGGACCTCCAGCACAATGTTGAGAAGAGTGGTGATAAAGGGCATCCTTGTCTGGTTCCCATTCTCAGGGGGAATGCTTTCAGGTTCTCTCCATTTAGGATGATGTTTGCTGTTGGCTTTGTATAAACGCCCTTTATTATGCTGAAGAATTTTCCTTCTATTCCTATTTCGCTGAGAGTTTTTTTTATCATGAATGGGTGCTGGACTTCGTCAAGTGCCTTTTCTGCATCAATTGATAAGACCATGTGGTTCTTGTCTTTTATTCATGTGGTGGATTACATTGACTGTTTTTCTAATGTTGAACCATCCCTGCATACCTGGTATGAATGCCACTTGTCCGTGTTGAATTATTTTTTTGATATGTTGTTGAATTCTATTGGCTAGAATTTTGTTGAGGATTTTTGTAACTCTTCTCTGAAAGTTTGGTAGAGCTCTTCAGTGAAGCCATCAGGGCTATGGCTTTCTTTTGTTGGGAGTTTTTTAATTACCTTTTCAATCTCTTCTTTTGTTATGGTTTTATTTAATTGTTCTCCCTCTGTTTGTGTTAGTTTAGGTAGGTAGTGTGTTTAAAGAAATTTGTCTAAGAATTTGTCTATTTCCTCTACATTTTCAAATTTGTTGGAGTACAATTTTCTATAGTATTCTATTATGATTCTTTTAATTTCAGTTGTGTCTATTGTGATATCACCCATCTCATTTCTTATTTATTTGCTTCCTCTCCAGTTTTTCTTTTGTCATTCTGGCCAAAGGTTTATCGGTTTTGTTATTCTTTTCTATGAACCAGCTTTTGGTCCTGTTAACTCTTTCAATTGTTTTTCTGCACACTATTTCATTTACTTCTGCTCTAATATTTATTATTTGCTTTCTCCTGGTGCCTGGGGGTTTCTTCTGTTGCTCTCTATTTGTTCAAGTTGTACAGACAATTCTTTGGTTTTGGCCCCTTCTTCTTTTTGGATGTCTGCATTTATTGCTATAAATTGACCTCTGAGCACTGCTTTTACTGTATCCCAAAGATTCTGGTAGGATGTGTTTTCATTCTCATTTGATTCCATGAATTTCTTTGTTCTGACCTTAATTTCTTCTATAACCCAGTTGTTTTTGAGCAAGGTGTTGTTCAGTTTCCATACGGTTGATTTTTTTCCCCTTGATTTGTCTCTTATTGGTTTCTAGTTTCATGACTTTATGTTCACAGAAAATGCTTTGTAATATTTCGATGTTTTGGATTCTGTTAAGGCTTGTTTTATTACCTAATATGCGGCGCATTCTACAGAATGTTCCATGTGTGCTGGAAAAGAAGTATACTTGTGTGCTGTTGGGTGGAGTGTTCCATATATGTCTATAAAGTGAAGTTGGTTGACTGTACCATTTAGATCCTCCGTGTCTTTATTGAGCTTCTTTCTGGATGTTCTGTCCTTCACTGAAAGTGGTCTATTGAAGTCTTCTAATATTATTATGGAGCTGCCTATCTCACTTTCCAATGCTATTAGGGTTTATTTTATGGATCCTGAAGCCCTGGCGTTGGGTGCGTAAATATTTAATACAGTAATATCCTCCTGGTATATTCTCCCTTTAGTCATTATATAGTGTCCTTCTTTATCCTTTGTGGTGGATATAACTTTAAAGTCTGTTTCATCAGAAATCAGTATTGCCACTCCAGGTATTTTGTGATTGTTGTTTACTTGACCTATTTTTTTTCCATCCTTTGAGGTTTAGTTTATGTCTCTAAGTCTAAGGTGTGTCTCTCATAGGCAGCATATACACGAAATGTGCTTTTTATCCATTCTGCAATTCTCAGTCTCTTTATTGGTGCACTTAGTCTATTTACATTCAGCGTGATTATGCACAGGTATGAGTTTAGTGCAGTCATTTTGATGTCTTTTGTATGTTGTTGACAGTTTCTTTTTTCCATTTAATTTTTTGTGCTGAGTAGTTTTTCCTTCATAAACTGTGTTTTCCTCTGTTTCACCGTTGTTGATTTTGTTTGTGCAGAGTCTTTGTTTTTCTTGTATTTTATGTTGCTATGTAGGATTTTTAGTCTCTTTTTTGTGGTTACCTTATTATTTACCCCTATTTTTCTAAGTTTAAACCAACTTTAATCTCCCTATATCACACTGACTTCCTCTCCATATGAAATATCTGTCTACATTACTTACTCTTTAATGATTTAATATTGTCATCTTGTATATAGTAACATTGCTGTTTCACTGTTTTGAGCATTGTTTCATCTTGATTTATTTTTGTAATTTCCCTATCAGGGCTGATATCTGGTTTCTCTGTTCTATATTCCAGTTTTAGGTTTTTATCTGATGTTATTGATTTTCTAACCAAAGAACTCCCTTTAGTATTTCTTGTATTTTGGTTTGGTTTTTGCAAATTTCTAAACTTCGGTTTATCTGGAAATGTCTCAATGTCACCTTCATATTTGAGACAGTTGTGCTGGATATGATTCTTGGCTGGCAATTTTTTTCCTTCAAGGCTCTATATTTGTCATCCCATTGCTGTCTTGCCTGCATGGTTTCAGCTGAGTAGTCCGAGCTTATTTTTATTGATTCTCCTTTGTAGGTGACTTGTTGTTTATCTCTAGCTGCTATTTAAATTCTCTTTATCTTTGGTTTTGGCAACGTTGATTATATCTTTGTGACCTTCTTTCAGCATCTACTTTGTATAGGGTTCGATGAGCATCTTGGATAGATATCTTCTCATCTTTAACGATATCAGGCAAGTTTTCCACAGCAAATCTTCAACAATTCTTTCTGTATTTTCTGTTTTCCTTCCCTGTTCTGGTACTCCAGCCACTTGTAGGTTATTTCTCTTGATAGAGTCTCCACATGATTCTTATGGTTTCTTCATTTTAAATTGTTTTGTATTTTTCTTCGAATATATTGGTACCAAGGGCTTTATCTTTAGTCTTGCTAATTCTGCCTTCTAATTCCTCAATTCTGTGCCAACTGTCTATTGAGTTGTCTAAATCTGAGATTTTATTGGTAATCTTCTGAACTTCTGATTGCTGTCTATGAACTCTTGCTGCCTACTGAATTTTTCATAATGCACTTGAATAACCTTAATTTCCTCGACTGCTTTATCTGTGTGTTTGTTGGTTTGTTCTGCATTTTGCCTGATGTCCTTCCTGATCTCTTGAAGAGTTCTGTATATTAACCTTTTGTATTCTACAACTGGTAATTCCAGGAATACCTCTTCATCTGAAAGCTTCCTTGATTCTTTTGAGAGTTTACTGAAGCTGTCATGGTCTGTTTCTTTATGTGATTTTATATTGACTGTTGTCTCTGAGCCATCAATAAGTTATTGTATTATTTTATGTTTGCTTACTATGTCCTAGCTTCTTGCTTTGTTTTCTTTTGATATACCCAAATAGGCTACTAGAGTGAGCTAACTTGATTGCTGGAGCCTTTCAAGCTCTAATGTTCTATCACCAGATGGTATAGCTGTTACCAGGTAGATGTGCCTATGAATCCATTCACTATTCTTATATGGATTCAGCTCAGGTGTCCAGGTAGTCGGTTACTGAACATGTGGTGCAGGCTCTCACCTACGATCTTAGAGGAGTAGTGGTGATTGGTGTATGCACAGGTTTCTGGTTGCAGCAGGGGGTCACAATCTGAGCAAGGCAGGGGGCTGACAACTTTCCCCTGAGTGTCTAAGAGGAAGGCTCCTCCCTATTCTCTAGAGCACACAGGTGGGTGGACTCTGCAGCTGTACCACAGGCTTTTAACTGGGAGTTACCACTTACCCTTGCACCCCGGTCATGGGTGGATAAATGGCATAGGTGGAGCCACCAGTCCTCAGGCCCCTGATGTGGGTAAGTGAGGACCCTGTTTAATAGGCAGAGTGGCATCAAACGTCAAAAAAACACCTCTCTACCACACAGCTGAAACAGTTAAAGTCAGACCTCAGGCACATACACCCTTGCAATGTAACAACAAGAGCCTGGGTCCATGCAGGGGTGAATGTTATTCAAAGTCCGTGGACTGCTTGGGCCGGACAAGAGCTGCTTCTGCCCTAAGTTCCAAGTTTAGGGGAGCCAGCAGATTATTTTTCCCCCATTTGTTAATTTGTTCCTTCTCAAAGGCTGAGAGAACGGCTCAAGGTGCACGGCAGAACCTACCTCAGGACCATGGAAATTGTCACAGAAGCTGACTCAGAGCAGAGGGAAGAGAAATCAGATAGATGGGAGGGAGTTCTTTCAAAAGGGGAGCTATTAGATGAAAAAGTGATACGCATGGAAAATTAGATGAAATCACTTATCATGTGCCAAGAGCACTGTTTTTTGCTGATTCCAGAAGCATGTGTAGATTCAGTGCTGCTATCTTTCTGTGGCTATTGAGACTGCATCCCAAATGCTACCACCAGCACTGCCATGGTCGCACCAGAGAATTACAGCTGCTGCACTTTGCTCGCCTTTGTTCGCTGAAGTAACCGCGTCTCGAATGGTACTGCCAGCCCCTCCACGGTCGTGCCAGGGGAGCAGGGCTGCACCACTTCACTCATCTTCTTTCACTGAAGTAATCACAGCCTGAACGCTACCGCCAGCTCTGCTGCGATTGCACCAGGGGATCGGGGCTGAGGGGCACCAGTTCCCACCCAGTCAGGTCCAGCAACTACATGCTGCTTCTGCACCCTCTCTCCCTCCCCATCACTCAGTCCAATTTCTTAAGTTTGCCTTTGATGTTCAGGGTTCCTATCCTGTCATATATATAATCGATTCCCTTGTTTTTTTGGGTCTTTGTTGTAAGAGGGACCACCAGAAGCATCTTGCTACTCCACCATCTTGGCCTTGCCCAATTGCTCTGTATTATTTTTTTGATATGATGCTGAATTCTACTGGCTAGAATTTTGTTCAAAACTTTTGCAGCTATATTCATGAGAGATATTAATCTGTAATTTTTTCTTGGGTGTTTTTGCCTGGTTTTGTTATCAAGGTTAAGCCAGCTTCATATAATGAATTTGGAAGTGTCATTTCCTTTTCTGTGTTCCAAAATAATTTCAGTGGTACTGGTCTAAGTGCTTCCCTGAATGTCTGGTAGAATTCTCCAGTGAAAACAGTTATTATTGATACCGCAAATCCTCTAATGTGGTAACAAATTCTCACAAAGCCATCATTAATTCTCATTTTTCATCTCTTTGATATCAACTGATGGCTACAATTTATGGATTTGAAGACTATGTCTTAAGTATTTATTATTCAAGTTGATCGATGTGTCTCAACAATAACTCATTTTTACTCAGAACAGTATTTACAATAACTTGGTTTTATTCACTAGCAGTAAAAATGTTTATATCATCACCATATGCTCCTTATTTCTGATAAAAATTGCAAGAGCAAGACAAAGTAACCCTCATTGTATGTATTCAAATCTAAAACAAATCATTTTAAGGCACCCTGCTGAAATTACTCTTGAACACATTCATTTTCACAAAACATATACCATCTCTATGCTTTATGCTTTAAAGCAAGAAATGTTCTTATTAATAATTAATATAAAAATAGAAATCATATGGGCTATCTTAAGTATAAACACCTTACCAACGCGGATCAGCTGTAGCAGCCTCAAGAAATAAAAAAATACACAGGCTAAAAACTCCGACCACTGAAGCACGGCATATGGATACCACACTGAAATGAAACAAAACATATACTAAGATTTTAGATCCTTTGCATCAAACTTTAACTCATTCTGGCAAGACATTTAACATTCTTTAGAAGTTATATCCAGAAGCATTTAAAGATCGTAGTGGAATACACCTGGGAGCACAATAGAAAAATGACATTTTGAAATCCAAGGGCCACATTTTACTTTGGAATTAATGACAAAAAGAATGCCCGTGACTGCCATGCCCTGCTAGAAAACCAAAGAATCACTTCTTGGTGAAGACTCTAAAGCAGAAGCATATGTGATAATGTACTTGATAGAGTTTTGTACAGAGAGATGGCAACTGGTAAGCCCACTACCCAGCACTCTGCTCCCAGCTCCATCTCCAACAGTGTCACTGCAGGCTGAGTTCCCTGCTCTTTAGGAATCAGCTGGGAATGCTTCCAAATGTACTGGCCCTAACCACTTCCTTATCCTTGAAATGGAGCCGTGGTGGCACACCAGTTAAGAGATGAGCTACTAACAAAAAAGGTCAGCAGTTCAGCAGTTCAAACCCTCAGCTGTTCCTTGGAAACCCTATGGGACAGTTCTACATTGTCCTACAGGATCGCTGTGAGTTGGAATCTACTGAGAAGCGATGGGTTTGACTTTTTTTCTTTGTTTGTCTGCTATATTTAAAACAGAATTCGGATGGATCATGAAATGAAGATGCATTACCTGGGAGATCTCAGTTTTCAAGGTACATCCACATGCATTATTTATTTCACTTGATTTTTGTAACAAAGCCGTGAGAAAGCTAGGGCAGCTATTACTAGTCCTTCTTTCACAATATTATGAAAGCACTTTAAGTAGAGAAATTAAGGCCTTATTTTAAAAGCAGCACTCAGGTGAAATCAAAATGTTCGCAAGATCCAGGTCCAGTTTTCTTTTACGGAAGAAGTAAGGTTTAAACGAGAAACAGCAGTTTCTATGAACAGATCATACCAATTAATAATTTAATGACTCAAATGATACCAAAACTCTATGATGTGCCACTTAAGTATCTATATGGAGGTTACTGTGTAGTTATTTACACAGTGAAGTTTTTTATCCAACAATTTAGGGCTTCTCACATCTTGATTAAGTTTACAAGTAAGGAAGTTTCTTGTCTCTTCATCAGAATTGAAGATGAAAAGAATAACAAAGCTTTTTCTCTATAAATTATTGGTGTGCAATAAATATCTCTCTACAATACGAACTCAGATCTTTAATAACTGAAATATATCAACCAAGATAAAGCTTGTTAGAAAATCTCATTGTAACATGAAATGCTAATATATTTCATCTAATAGATTATATGTTCCTAAATAAATGACTGTAATCATATTAAATCAACTATTTTAAAGCCTCAAAAATCTAATTTAAAGGCACTGATCCATTGCAATACCAAAGGATCACTGTGAAGTGTGAATAATTAGGCCAATTTATCTGACTTACAAGTTTAGAATTTTCATGACAAGCACACCTGTATTCCATTTGGTTGAGCAAGAGAAAAATGTAGGCTCCTTGATAATTAAATTAAACACTCCATCTAAGTAATCCTATAGCCAGCTTTCCGTTGCTGTTCTAAAATTGTATAAGAGAAAAATAAAAAAGCACAGCTTCTCTTAATAACCAGTTTTAGTGTTCAATAACCTTAAATCCAAAAGTTCCCTTCAGAAGAAGTTTCTTTGTTCCTGATGCTCAGGTATCAAATTCTCTTTTCTGTTGAGAAACTACATGGTAAATGGAATGGATTACCAGCCCTCAGCTGACGGAAATGGCATGTAATTCATTAAAACCAAAAACCTGTCGCTGTTCAGTCGATTACAACACATCACGATCCTATAGGATACAGCAGAACTGCCCCATAGGGTTTTTAAGGAGCAGCTGGTAGATTCAAACTGCCGGCCTTTTGGTGAGCAATCAAGCCCTTAGCCACTGCACCACCAGGGCTCCTATATATATATTTTTTTTATTAGAGGACAGTTAAATGTAACATGGTCCAAACAGCTCCCGTTACGACCAACAGGGGAAGCAGACACCCTGTGCTAACATACTATTCTATTTTAAAAGTCTATACTTTGACACTTCTTGGTAAAAGTTTCCTGTCTTAGTCTTTAAAATGAGATTCCTGACAAAGTAAAATGTTAATTCATTAGTGTCTAAAAAGAAATACCAAAATGCTGCCCAAGATTAAATATTTCAATTTTTCTTCAAAGAAAATTAAAAAGATATGTTTATGCTCACAAAAAGACACTGGTTTTCTAAGAAGTAATTACTGATCCTTTTTAGAACACCAACTTAAACTTACTGATTTAATCATTCACAAATAGCCAGAGTACTACCAAAAGAAATGATATGCCTCAAATAAACAAGAGAGTTAAATTTTAAAGCAGTACATTTTAAATTAGGATTATTTCAGCAAGATGGAACTTTCTAAGCTATGTGACAGCAACTGGATAAAAATTAAAAAATATTAAAAATTTAATATTATATTTTTATAAATAATCGACAAGTATGCAAATTTTCAGAAAAAGCAACAATTAAACACAACTTCTCATCGATAATTAAACTATTAGCCCTCAAGTGTACATTTTCTGGTGAGGTTTTTCCTTCTATCACTTTTCTGTTGGATGGCTCTGAACACCCATTGTTCAGAGACTTTTTTCTGATTACCAGGAAGAACTATGTGTACTGTATTGGTCCACCTGTTTCAAGACTGGAACCTGGGTTTCAAGACACGAATGCGTACTTTACTCAAATAGCCAATTTTCTCCCTTTTTGTATTCTCTCCCTCACAGTTGGAGTGGGAAGCAGGAGTAACTCTAAACTATGAGAAAGACAGAGACAGAGAAAACACACCATCTGAATACCTAAATGAATTTTACATAATCTCAGGCTCCTTTTTCAAATGGGAACTCAGTTTCCCAAATGGTAATTCTCTGCAGCATAGAACGGCAGTGGTAACACTAAATAATGTAAATCATTTTTTAATTTTACTGTTTTGTTTCAATCTACCTCTCTATACCCTCTCTATTCCTTTGACTGGCAGCTACTCATGGAAAAGCTGGGCAGTGCATCAGAAAGGTGAAGAAAAATTGAAGCCTTTGAATTATGGTGTTGTCAAAGAATCCTGAATATACCATTGACTGCTGGAAGAACGAATAAATCCATTTTGAAAGAAGTAGAGTCAGAATGCTCCTTAGAAACGAAGATGGCGAGACTTCCTCTAACATACTTTGGACACGTCATCAGGAGGGACCAGTTCCTGGAAAAGGCCATCATACTAGGTAAAGTGGAGGATCAATGAAGAAGAAGAGGACCCTCAATGAGATGTACTGACATAGTGGGTACAACAATGGGATCAAGCATAACAACAGTCTTGAGAATGGTGAGGGACCAGGCAGTGTTACATTCAGCCGTACAAAGGGTAGCTATGAGTTGGAACCAACTTGGCGGTACCTAACAACAACAATAAGATCTAAAACGCTTTAGCCTAGACTAAGCACAGTGAAAAAGAAATGGAGAGCTTAAATTAGTAGCAGAGACTGCATGCCCCTCGTTCCCACTCTTCCTTCTATTTTCCAGTATTCCATTTATGTAAGTCAAAAAGAGTGTAAAATAAATAATGGTTAGTGCCTTCAGTGCAGTACATGTCAACAATACAATGTGTGCTATTCTTACAACAAAAAAACATACCTCTCATTTTTCAAACATGCAGAGAAATGACCCTTGCTTTCTGGGCAAGAAGAACTGCAGCATGAGTGAACTAGACAAATCAGTGTAATGTGCACAAGAAAACAACTAAAGTCTTATTCACATTGTGAGTTATAAAAGTGGGTGCCTGAAAGGTGGGAACAGGCTAAATGTTCATCAACGGGTGGATCAACAAAACGTGGTGCATACACAAATGGGGTATCACTCAGCCATAAGGAGAAAGGAAGTCATGATACTTACTACAACATGGATAGCCTTGAAAACATTATGCTGAGTGGATTAAGTCACTAACAGAAGAGACAAATATTATATGATTTCACTCATATGAAACATCTAGAACAGGCAAGTATATAGAAATCACAGCTTCCTAGTGGTTACCACAGGCAGGCAGGATGGTGCAGGAAAGAAAGACACGATGCTTAGGGGACACTGAGCATCTTTTAAGGATGATGGAAAAATTCAGGAATGGTGAATGGCGATGTGATGCTTGAACATGATGAACGTATTTAATGTCATTGAACCGTACGTGAGAAGACCAATGAAAAGGCAAATGTTTAGTTGCCTACATATTTAGCACACACACGCAAAAAAAGTGGATGCCTATAAAACAACTTGACTCAAACAAAGGGGATTTCTGGTCAGATATGATCTTTCTCAAATACTTAGATATTTGGCAGAGGCTCTTTAATTCTAAAAGTCAATGAAAAACAACTGTAGCAATTTTAAATACTTGCTGAATTCGTTTTATAATCACTTTGTGTTTGAAACCTTATGAGAAATTAATGAGTTGTGGGAGAAAAAAAAAAAGTGTAACCACTTTATCAAAAAACTCCAGCATACTTCTATATCCTTAGACATTTTATCCTTTTTTCCATTTTTTTCCACTAAAAAAAAATCTAAAAAGCCGTTTTTAAGTTTAGAGTTACATAGCAAAAAAATACATTCTGGAGGACTCTGAATGGTAATGAAAATACATTAAAAGAGAGAAACGGATGCACTGATCTTTTCCTGTGTTCCCTGGTGTGTGAGTTGAACTGCCCTAAGCCAGTCAGTACTACGTACGGGCTGCTCACAATGCCAAGGAATGTTTTCTTCTGTTATCACTTCCAAAGAACATGTGTTTATCTTAAATATTTCAGAAAAGAAGACAAAACAGTAGTCTTAAACATACAGCTGGTATCTAACATTCGCACGCTTCCCCAGAAAGTCAATTTCATCTTAAATTTAAGGGGACACTGAGAGTGTCTTTCAATATAAGAATTTAACAAATGTCTTCTATGACATCTATCTAGTTCTTTCCTTTTACTCTTAAGGTCAAATAATAACATGACATTAAAATTTGCTACATCCTCAATGAAAAATACTCTTTTGAGATATTTTAGAGAGCTATTCATATCACAAAACTAGTTTGTATTTTTTTTCATTAAACAGTTACATTTTTTATATGCTTTACCTTAAGTTCCATTCAATCTTCCTTTCAGAGGTGAAACTACTGAACTGTGGAAAAACTCTTGCTGAAAACCAAGAACTTAAAAAGTGGAAAACAAGCTGACAGATGACAAAGCTGGCAAAAACAGTGCCCAGTTTAGTGATGGTATCCATATTTCTTCAACCTGTTAAAAGAAAGGATAGACATAAATCACTACCTCATGATAAATCTACATTAAAAATCGCTTACATTTTAAAGAGTATGTAATTTTGTAAATTTTTTTTAATTAATACAAAGAAACTATAAGAATTTTAAGTCTTTTGTGTTCCTTTGCCTTTACCAGCTATTTGTCATGTGTCTTATGTTTGTATGTAAAATAAAAGAGAGGGAACAATCTGTTATCTTAAAGATTTCAAAGTTACACATTTTAGAAAACAACTTTTAACATTAAGAGATTCAAAATCATCCAAGTCTTGAAGTTTAACATTAAGAGGAAATCTGAAGTACTATAACTGAAGATATCTTTTGAGTGATTTTTTTTTATTAAACTTAGGAAAAATCAACTGATGTATTTGTGCCTCAGTTTCCTCACCTATAAAATGAGAGAGTTGGTTAGATAATTTCTAAGGTACAATTAAGCTAAAAGTCATAAGAAAAATAACATTACATGTAAAATCAAAACAAAGAATATTTACCAGATAAAAACTAATTGTACAGTAAGACAAACAATATTTAGAACAAAATTAAAATTTTAAGAATACCACAGTCTTAGAAAAGAACCATACCACTTATTACTTAAATTAGTATTTAACTTTTAAAAATATTCTGCAGTCACACATATCCTTGGACTAAAAATCCTCCATGGTTTTTACTTGGTTTCTAAAAACCTTACTAAGGTTCAGACCAAAAAAACACACTAACGCATTTGCTTATATCCAGCAAAGAGAGCATGTCTATGGCTCCATCTTTGATGGAGCTGACCTTCACATGAAAAGGACATGATCAGTACACATTTCCAGCTGCCTAATGAGAAGTTTTTTTTTTTTTTTTTAATGAGAAGTAGTCACCTCCTAAAGCCAGTTCACTAGAGAAAAACCAAGTCATTGACTACACCAGCAATAACCCTACTTCATTCCTTCCCAACCAGGATGTCATAATAAGAATCAGTCTCCCACAAGACCCTTCGAACAGAGCTCATGTGTCTATAATGAATTCTTTCCTCATTCTATTTTTTGTGCTCAGTAAAAATATAGATATTACTAATCCAAAAAACACAAAATAATAGATGTTGGAGAGGCTGTGGAGAGACTGGAACACTTATACATTGCTAGTAGGAATGTAAAATGGTACAACCACTTTGGAAATTGATGTGGCGCTTCATTAAAAAGCTAGAAATAGAACTACCGTATGATCCAGTAATCCCACTCCTTGGAGTATATCCTAGAGAAATAAGAGCCTTCACACAAGCAGATATATGCACACTCATGTTCACTGCAGCACGCTTTACAACAAGAAAAAGATGGAAGCAACCAAGGTGCCCATTAACGAAAGAATGGATAAATACATTATGGTACATTCACACAATGGAATACTATGATAAAGAACAATGATGAATCCATGAAACATTTCATAACATGGAGGAATCTGGAAGGCATTATGCTGAGTGAAATTAGTCAGTTGCAAAAGGACAAATTTTGTATAAGACCACTATTATAAGAACTCAAAAAATAGTTGAAACAGAGAAGATAATACTCTTTGATGGTTACAAGAGTGGGGAGGGAGAGGGGTTTTCACTAATTAGTAGAAAAAAGCTGCTTTAGGTGAAGGGCAAGACGACATGCAGTACAGGAGAGGTCAGCGCAACTGGACTAAACCAAAAGCAAAGAAGTTTCCTGAATAAACTGAACATTTCCAAGGCCAGCATAGCAGGGCGAGGGTTTGGAGACCATGGTTTCAGGGGACATCTAAGTCAATTGGCATAATAAAATCTATTAAGAAAACACTCTGCATCCCACTTTGGACAGCGGCGTCTGGGATATTAAACACTCGCAAGCAGCCATCTAAGATGCATCAGTTGGTCTCAACCCACCTGGAGCAAAAGAAAATGAAGAGCACCAAAGACACAAAGTAATTATAAGCCCAAGAAACAGAAAGGACCACATAAACCAGAGACTACATCAGCCTGAAACCAGAAAACTAGATGGTGACCAGCTACAACCGATGACTTCGCTGACAAGGAACACAACAGAGAACCCCTGAGGGAACAGGAAAGCAGTGGGATGCAGACCCCAAATTCTCATAAAAAGACCAGACTTAATGGCCTGACTGAGACTAGAAGGACCCCGGAGGTCATGGTCCCCAGACCTTCTGTTAGCCCAAGACAGGAACTCTTCCCAAAGCCAACTCTTCAGACAGGGACTGGACTAGACTAGACTATGGGATAGAAAATGATACTGGTCAAGAGTGAGCTTCTTGGATCAAGTGGACACATGAGGCTATGTGGGCAGTTCCTGTCTGGAGGGGAAATGAGTGGGCAGAGGGGTTCAGAAGCTGGCCAAATGGACACGAAAATAGAGTGGAGGGAAGGAACGTGCTGTCGCATTAGAGGGAGCGCAACTAAGGGTATATAGAAAGGTGTATGTAAGTTTTTGCATGAGAGACTGACATGGTTTGTAAACTTACACTTAAAGCAAAAAAAAAGTGGGCAAGGGAAGCGGAAGTGAGAGAACCACAGAAAAGGCAATGTGAGGAGGACTCAGCCCAATGTTGCTGGCTTTGAAGGTGAAGCAGACCCAAGCCAGAGAACGTGGGCAGCCTCTAGAAGCTGGAAAGGACAAGCAAACGAAATCTCTGCTAGCACCTTCAGTAAGGAACACAGCCTTGTTGACCCTTCATTTTAGCCCAGTGAGACCCATCTTAGGCTTCTGAATTACAAAACTGTGAGATAATAAATCTGTGTTGTTGTAAAAAAAAAAAAAAGATATCTATATAGAGAGATATTACAGTTCTTCTCAATGGGACTCCATTAACTATACTGCTAATTTACTTTCTTTTAAAATTCAACACATGTTGATTGGGTATTAAAATACTTAATTTGAAGTCTTTTAACCTAAGTTTAAAATTAATCAAATAATGCATAAAAGTTTTGTACGTTTAAGTATCATTAAAACCTACTTAGCAAGGTGTAAAGGGGAAATGTTATTCTAAGACTAAAGCAAATAGGTGTTTAGAGGTTGGGGGTGGGGAGGGCAGATAAACGCAGAAAATGAAGCCAGTCCTCAGAGCAGAGTGGAGAGTCTGTTCCTAACTGGAGAGATGGTTTGCTGAGGGGTTTTGTCTGCTCCCTGCTGGTGCTAGAAGGGGACTTGGCACAGGCTGCCCGTTTATTTTCATTAAAATCCAATATATAACATCAGTATTTATTTCGTAAATGTTTCTTAAAAGTTATGCTATGAAACATATTTATAAATAGGTATCACGTAACATCGATTTTATGAACTAATTTAGCTTTAATCCAGTAAAAGGCTCTCAAATAATTCACCATTAAGATATGTATCATTCCCTCCAAAAAAGTTACTACACTGTGTTCAAAGGTTTCGTGAGTACATTTAATGACAATCTGTACCGAACATTCATACTCTCCTCAAATACACAAGCGCTATTTAGATAAATTAGTAATTTATCTTCCATCCTCAGAAGCCCTAACACTCTAGGATTTAAAACCTGCAAACTAAATCATTTGTAAATGAACACATGACTGTTAGAAATGAGTTATTTACCAAACCAACGAGCCAAACACACAAAAAGGGCCCAGTCAAAAACACACATACCTGCCCCACACATGTTCTGTTTTTTGTTTGCACTTTCAAAGGGGTGGCACATTGCACTTATCTGTCTAAATGCTCATTATCAGTAACTGACCTGGAAATGGTAACATCCCTCAGTAAAAAATAACTTACACTACTCACTGTTCACTACTCATTCCTGTAAAAACTGTTACCCATCTAACACATGCAAAGGACTTGGCTAACTGTTAGCACTTTTTGTTTTTTGAAATTCTGCACTGAGAGCATTATAAAAAAAAAAAAAGAATCATGCACGAAAATATTCCGTTTCTTTTTCTTTTTGGAACACCAAGTTAAATAACCATTAGCATTAGTATGAAAGTCTGTATGAAGCCAACTGCTTAACCCCAAGCTCTATAAATCCTCCAGTATCCATGGTATTGCTTTTTAAACTGACACAAATGGAAGGAAAATGAAACTAAGCCAGGTAAAGGCTAGGGAACCCTGCTTTGACATGATTACGTTTTACTCCTTTTCTATGATGTTACTTAAGATTGAACAAGGAATTACCAGTGGCTATTTTTTTTATTTTTATAGAAAAGGTTTTTTTATAGAAGAGGTGGAAACCCTTTTTTTAGAAAAGGTTTTTTTATAGAAAAGGTGGAAACCCTCGTGGCATAGTGGTTAAGAGCTACGGCTCCCACCCAAAAGGCTGGCAGGCAGTTCAAATCCACCAGGTGCTCCTTGGAAATTCTATGGGACAGCTCTACTCTGTCCTATAGGGTCACTATGAGTTGGAATCGACTGGATGGCAATTGGTTTGGTTTTTTGGTTTATAGAAAAGATTTCTCTGTGGTTCCTCCCTGTCACTTAAAATACTAAACTCTAAATAATGGTAGCCTTTCTCCATATTTTGATTCTCTACTTCTCATTCCTTTCTCCTCCAGAAACAAGTTAAAGAGAAACAATTCAGTTTTGCCTGCTATAGACCCTGGGTTTAACAGCCCTCTCGGTTCCAAGATTTTTTTTTTTTTAATTATGGCTTAGTTTTATTATATCAAAGAATAAAATATGTAAGGTTAAATGGTTAAATATTCATATATTTCTAATTGGCCTTTATTTTCCCCAAAATACCATGCTATGCAATGTAATGATTACACTCACAGGAGGCTGTTATTGTTGTTAGGTGTCATCAAGTAGATTTCAACTCATAGTGACCCCACATGACAGAGTAGAACTGTCCCAGAGGCCGTTCCAGGCTATAATCATTACAGGAACAGATTGCCAGGCCTTACTCCTGTGGGCATGCTGGGTGAGTTCAAACCACCAACCTTTTGGTTAGCGGATAGGTGGTTAAGCGTTGCACTTAAACCCTGTGACTCTGTGAAGGCCAGCCACTCCCAGTGAAAAAGCAGCCACACTCAAGAGCTACAGGGCGGCCCTGTGGCTCCAACTGCTACCACAGCCCAGATAATTGTTTAGACAGTTAATTCACACTGCTACAAATTTTCTGAATCCAAGTTTGCCTTATGTATTATGATCCTACCCACGTTTTCTTACACTCTATATTAAATGTCTTCTAAGAATCCTGTTTTTCTAATTTTCACATCTTAACACACACACACAGTACTTCTTCAGTATATATTCTGCTCGTTCCTACCAGTCAACAAGGTTTTGTAGAGTCTCCCTTTCTATAGCTGGTAGGACAAAAGTATGTTTCTTGATATTTTTTTAAACAGCACTAAGTCCCTACCAAGTGATACTGACACAGCAGGGGTAGGATTACCTCATCCCCTTAAGCCCTCCCTGAGAATTCCTGCTCTTTTAAAACACAGCTTCTCCTCAGGGATCCCCACAACACTTAGGCAGTTCTGCCTCCCACTAGATTATCTTTTAATTGGGATTTTAAGCAGCTTTTATTCTTATTTTCCTAGTTTATTTGCACT
The DNA here is from genome assembly GCF_024166365.1 of Elephas maximus indicus. NCBI lineage: Eukaryota > Metazoa > Chordata > Mammalia > Proboscidea > Elephantidae > Elephas > Elephas maximus. The sequence goes on from NC_064821.1 coordinate 146,355,099, forward strand.
TTTCCATGTTCTAACTTTTAACTTAGAAAAAAAAAAAGAAACAATTATTTCATACCAACTTGTTTATCTCATTTAAAAATATTTATTTTCTTTTACCTTTATTTCCTTATTTAGGATTTGTTTTTATAATGCCTAACACAAAGTGAAGGAGCCCTCATTGGACAGCAGTTAAGCACTTGGCTGTTAAATGAGGGGTTGGCACTTCTAAAACACCAGCTGCTCCTCAGGAAAAAGATGTAGCAGTCTGCTTCTCTAAAGATTACAGCCTTGGAGACTCTATGGGGCACTTCTACCTTGTCCTATAATCACTATGAACCAGAACTGACTAGAATGCAATGGGTTTGGTTTCTTGGTTATGTTACCCACCCACAGACGCCTCAGAAGACAGGCCTGGAGATATGCCTCTGAGAGGTCGCCTTGAAAACCCTAAGAAGCAGTCCTACTCTGCACACATGGGGTTGCCATGACTTGGAATCAAGTCAAGAGCAACTAACAATAACAATGTTACCTGAACAATGAAACAAGAGTATACTAATTATTTGATCTTTTACCCCCAAAAGAAATTCACACAAGTGTGAAAGGATGTATTATTAGAAACAACTTTAGGGTCCACCATTAGGAAAATAGTTAAATATATTAAAACAGCTATACCATCAGAAGCTATTAAAAAAAAAAAAACAAACCCAAACCTTTTGCCATCGAGTCAATTCTGACTAATAGCAACCCTATACGACAGGGTAGAACTACCCATAGAGTTTCTAAGGAGTCCCTGGTGGATTCAAACTGCTGACCCTGTGGTTAGCAACCGTAGTTCTTAACCACTACACCACTTGGGTTTCCGACGCTATGCAAGCCATTTAAAAGATGAGGTAATTGCCACAGTAGTCAAAACAGCCTGGTACTGTTACAACAGATACATAAACCAACGGAACAGAATTGAGAATCCAGACATAAATCCATCCACATATTAGCAGTTGATATTTGACAAAGGGCCCAAAACAGTTAAATGGGGAAAAGACAGTCTTTTTTAACAAATAGTGCTGGCATAACTGGATATCCTTCTGCAAAAAAAATGAAACAAGACCCATACCTCACACCATGCACAAAAACGAGCTCAAAATGGATCAAAGACCTAAATATAAAATCTAAAATGATAAAAATCATGGAAGAAAAAATAGAGACAATGTTAGGAGCCCTAATATATGGCATAAACAGTATACAAAACATTAAGAATGCAGAAGAAAAACTAGGTAACTCAGAGCTCCTAAAAATCAAACACCTATGCTCATCCAAAGACTTCACCAAAAGAGTAAAAAGACTACCTACAGACTGGGAAAAAGTTCCTAGCTATGACATTTCTGATCAGTGCCTTATCTCTAAAATCTGTATGATAGTGCAAAAACTCAACTACAAAAAGACAAATAACCCAATTAAAAAATGGGCAAAAGATATGAATACACACTTCACTAAAGAGGACATACAAAGAGCTAACAGATACATGAGGATATGTTCACGATCATTAGCCATTAAAGAAATGCAGATCAAAACTACAATGAGATTTCATCTCACTCCAACAAGACTGGCATTAATCCAAAATACACAAAATAGTAAATGTTGGAGAGGCTGTGGAGAGACTGGAATACTTCTACACTGCTGGTGGGAATGTCAAATGGTACAACCACTTTGGAAATCGATTTGGCACTTCCTTAAAAAGCTAGAAGTAGAACTACCATCTGATCCAGCAATCCCACTCCTTGGAATATATCCTAGAGAAGTAAGAGCCTTTACACGAATAGATATATGCACACCCATGTTTATTGCAGCTCTGTTTACAATAGCAAAAAGATGGAAGCAACCAAGGTGCCCATCAATGGATGAACGGATAAATCAATTATGGTATATTCACACAAGGGAATACTATGCATCAATAAAGAACAGCGAGGAATCTTGAAACATTTCACAACATGGAGGAATCTAGAAGGCATTATGCTGAGTGAAATTAGTCAGTTGCAAAAGGACAAATATTGTATAAGACCACTATTATAAAAACTTGAGAAATAGTTTAAAATGAGAAGAAAGCATTCTTTTGTGGTTATGAGAGGAGGGAGGGAGAGGGGTATTCACTAATTATACAGTAGATAAGAACTACTTTAGGTGAAGGGAAAGATAACACAATACAGGGGAGGTCAGCACAACTGGACTAAACCAAAAGCAAAGAAGTTTTCTGAATAAACTGAATGCTTCGAAGGCCAGAATGGCAGGGACAGGGGCCTGGGGACCATGGTTTCAGGGGACATCTAAGTCCATTGGCATAATAAAATCTATTAAGAAAACATTCTGCACCCCACTTTGAAGAGAGGCATCTGGGGTCTTAAACGCTAGCAAGCAGCCATCTAAGATTCATCAATGAGTCTCAACCCACCTGGATCAAAGGAGAATGAAGAACACCAAGGACACAAGTTAATTATGAGCCCAAGAGACAGAAAGGGCTACATAAACCAGAAACTACATCAACCTGAGACCTGAAGAACTAGATGGTGCCCCGCTACAAGGGATGACTGCCCTGACAGGGAACACAACAGAGAACCCCTGAGGGAGCAGGAGAGCAGTGGGATGCAGACCCCATATTCTCATAAAAAGACCAGACTTAATGGTCTAACTGAGACTAGAAGGACTCCAGTGGTCATGGCTCACAGACCTTCTTTTGGCCCAGGACAGGAACCCTTCCCAAAGCCAACTCTTCAGACAGGGATTGGACTGGACAATGGGATGGAGAGGGATACTGATGAGGAGTCAGCTTCTTGGATCAGGTAGACACTTGAGACTATGTTGGCATCTCTTGCCTGGAGGGGAGATGAGAGGGTAGAGGGAGTTAGAAGCTGGCGAAATGGATGTGAAAAGAGAGAGTGGAGGGAGGGAGCAGGCTGTCTCGGGGGGGAGTAATTGGGAGTATGTAGCAAGGTGTGTATATAAGTTTTTGTGTGAGAGACTGACTTCATTTGTAAACTTTCACTTAAAGCACAAATTATAAAAAAAAAAAAAAATGAGGTAATAAGGAAAAATGCCCATCACACACTAAAAAGAAGGGAAGTTTTCCATGCCTTCCAAATTCACTGCTGTGGAGTCAATCCCTACACATGGATACCCCATGAGTTATAGAGTAAAACTGTTCCATAGGTTTTCGTGGCTGTAATCTTTACAGGAATCCCTGGTGGTGCAGTGGTGAAGTGCTACAGCTGCTAACCAAAAGGCCAGCAGTTCGAATCCGCCAGGCGCTCCTCGGAAACCCTACGGGGCAGTTCTACTCTGTCCTATAGGGTCACTGTGAGTCGGAAGCAATTCCACGGCAGTGGGTTTTGGGGTTTTTTTAATCTTTACAGAAGCAGATCTCCAGGCCTTCCTTCTGAGATGCTGCTGGGTAGGTGTGAACCACCAACCTTTAGGTTTTTAGTCAAGCACAAACCATCTGCACCACCCAGGGATAAATTTTTCATAAATAACTCTGTGCACGTTTTGGTATTTATACAAAAAAGGTCTGTACGACTATACCCCCAAAACTGGTAACAGTGGTTGCTTCTAGGGTATAAGGAAACTGGGGAAGGGGAGAAAGGTGAACTTTCATTTTATTCCCTTTACTATTGGTTATTTGTAAACAAACAAACAAAAACACTGAAGAAAATGTTTAGGAACTTGAGGCTATAAAACACTCTCAAATCCTTTCGAAAATGAGTATCTTACAGGGTTGGCTCAGAGACAGGAGGCTGGGAGTGCCCCGGGCAACCAGAAATTCCCTTCCAGCAACTTAGTCCCTGGTGTTCTTTATCAGCCCTTAAAATAGCATGTAACAAATTATAAGACATTTGATTAAATTCATTATTGCCTCAATATTTTTACATGTATTTGAGCGATGCATGTTAATTAAGAAGAGTTTTAAGAAATTATGTCTCTAAAAAATGACACTTCACAACAGGGGCTTCAAAATTTGCTCAAAATATTTCCCCAATGACCATTCCTCTTTTCCCTATTCCACTAAATAAATGTACACAAAAGAGGGAGATATTTTCCACGCCTTCTCAATGTACTTTTTAAACATTTTTTTAAAAGCCTGTGTGAAGAAAGCTACTTAAAATTAACTTGACAAGAGAATTTCTCCATTAATGAAAAATTTTAAAAACTAAAACCAACGTATATGGTTATTTCTAGGATCTGCTATGGCAGAATGCAGTTGTCACTAACACAGCACAGGCCAGCATCTAAATTTGGGTCCACAGGAGTAGTTGGATAGACACCCTAAGTCAGGGGGATCAGAGATAACATCAGAGAAACCAGAGCTGAAGGCAGAGAGGTACCAGAAGGTGGAGAGATCAAGTCAAATACCGAAAAAATATGAGCCAAGGAAGAAAATCAAACAAGCAAGAATGGGTCAAAGAGAGGATCCAACTAGGTCAGACTGTCCATGATTAAAGCACACAATATCTAAACAACACAATGTCTTAGGCTGGGTTCTCTAGAGAAGCAAAACCAGTAAAGTGTAGAAATATATAGATAGAGATTTCCATCAAGACAATGGCTTACATGGTTGTAGAGGCTGGAATGTCCCAAGTCCGTGGGTCAGGATAGCGGCTTCTCCTGCTTCATGTGGCCACAGAGGCTGGCAAACCCAAGATCAGCAGGTCAGACTACAGAGATCTGACACACAGGCTGCAAAGATCAGTGCATCCCAAGATCGGCAGGCAAGGCCACAGGTAAACTGTGGCAGAAGTCCCAAAACACAGAGGTAAGATGTACAGGAGAAAGCTATAGGATCCAAAAGAACAAAAAGCCCCCAAGCCTTACCAGAATGTCTGCTTATATTCCATGCTGGCCACATGCCCATGGAAACTCACTTTCAACTGACTGGCTACTCACAGCAGATTGCATCAAGGGGTGAACTCTGACTGGTCAGTACTTTTTCTCCAGGCATCCTTTCACTTGCCCACCCGTAGGCGTGTTAGATGCTGGGATCAGATGTTAACTGTAATGAAAAGGAACTTAAAGGCCAGCACATAGTCTCTGACCTGTATTAACTCAAGGGCATAGATAGTAGAATTAGCTTACAGATGTTGGCGGTGGCTTCACCTATTTCTCCAGGAAGCTTTTTTGGCTGGCCCAAAGACTATGAATGATGACCAGAGTTTGACTGTAGATCTTGAAATTGACTTCTACAGAAGACACTAATGGGTTTGTCTTTCTTGGTTTGGATCATCAGCTGGCGAAGGAGGGGGCGTAGCAAATACTGTAAAATCCATGGTTCCTTGAGATATTCTTTCAAAATTTTCTAGGATGATAGGAGTACACTTTTGCAATTTAGTTTCACTCATATAATTTTAGGAAAAGATAAAGGAAAAAAACTCTCAACCTCATATAAACAATAACAAAAAACCCATTGCCTTTAAGTCGATTCCAACTCACAGCAACCCTATAGGACAGAGTGGAACTGTCCCATTGAGTTTCCAGGCAGCACCTGGTGAATTTCCAAGTGCCGACCTTTTGGTTAGCAGCCATAGCATGTAACCACTAAGTCACCAGGGTATCCTGAACTCATATAAAACCAAACCTAGTGCTATCAAGTCAATTCCGACTCATAGCGAAGCTCACAGCACTCCTAAAAGGGAACCAGGATTCTCTAATTTCCGACCTTAACTGACTGTACAAAGATGAAGCTCCATTACAATCTACAGGATGTACTCACACAGCTCTATCTCAAGTAAAACACATACAATTTAAGATTTATTTTTCTCAACTTCATTTATAACTAAGGCTTTAATACAATGACCGCTTTTTTCCCCTACCTCACACATCAATTCCTATCACCCACACAAACTCTTCCATCTTGTCCCCAAACTGGTATCTGGATTAACTGAAACACTATAAAGATCATTCTTTGACGCAAGTTCCATGTTTTTATATAAAAACGTGCACCACATTAATACCCATACAGGGACAATTAAGAAAACACAGGCCTGCAACCCTGATCTTTTAACCAGCTCCAACAGCTCAACATGCTTTCACAGAGGTCCTACATACCGTTTGGGCGGTAGGAAAACCCTGGGATTAAGCTCTTCATTTCCTGGTTGGGGAAACTGAGGCGCTTCGTTTAATAAACTTGCCCCCGGTTCCAAAGGTAGACCTGAAAATAGAAACCAGTTTCTCCCTGTGACTCTGTGCCAGGTCCCCCTCCTACTAAACTCTGCAGTATTCGGTGGCTAAAATGGGACCCACTTGAGAACTGGAAGCGTAAAAAAAAAGTTACTTGTTTTTTACGGAGACAGCAGGGAAGGACTTACCCACTGGAGGCACCTGAGAGTGTACCGGACACACACGGTTAGAAAAAGAAAGCTTTTCCCGGATGCCCACAGGTTTGTAACCACCTGTATGAATTCGGACCCGGGAGACCCCGCCAGGCAGATCCGGCAGTCCAAGTCGCGCGGCCTGGAAAACCGGAGGGGAACGCGGGGCGTCGGGGCGGTGCGGGGACCTCAGGCCAGGGACAATATGTGCGCCCGGAGCGGCGCCGGGCCCTCCGAGCAGGGAAGATGCTGCGCCCGCCACAACCACCTGCTGGAGCCCGCCCCTGAGCCCCGGGCCGCCTCCCGCGCTCCAGCCGCCCACCCAGCCCCCGGACGCGGCAGACCTTGGCCGCGCTAGGCCGGGGGCGGGGAACCGCGGCGCCCTGCCTGCGGGCTGAGCTCTGCGGCGCCGAGGACCCGCGGGGCGAAGCGAGGTCGCCCTCCACTTGAACCCCCGCAAACGGCGTTATCTGTGCTGGGTCCCAGGGCGACTCCGCTCGCTGGCGATCGCTGCGCCAAGCCAGGAGAGGGTGGAGGGTGGAGGGTGGTTACAGGCGCTGGTCGTGCGGCCCGGCCGCCCCGCGAGATGCGCCGCGGAGCCAGGGGAGCCGCGGGCTCCGGGCCGCTTGGAGAAGCAGTCGCGGAGGCTGAAGCTACCGTGCGCCCGCCTGGACTGCGGGCTCGGGTGACCGCAGAGCGGATCCCTAAAGGGGCCGCGGCCGCTCCGGCTTACGGCCGCTCGGACCCGCGGCCACAGTGGGCGGGCGCCTGGGCTGGCAGAGGGAACGACCTTTGGGTGCTGGAACTTGGGTTGCGGAAAAGACAAAAAACGGAACACACAGGGTGAGCAGCTGTGGGACCCTGGAAGAGCAAACCTCACCAGGAGCAGAGCATAGGGGTCCCGGGCTTTCCAAAGCAAGTAACAAAACTCGCAAGTGGAGAGAACTGATTTAGCCCCGCAGCAGTCAGTACCTGGGATGCCACGTAACCAAAACCTGTTTGGAGTATGAGTTTACAATCTGCCCCAAATGCTCAAATGCTAAATAAATAAACTAAATGGTTTGCTCATCAGAAAGGAAACGAAAGGGCAATTGCTGGTGTTTCGTGCCAAATCTGTCTTGGCCAAAGTCCAGCCCCGCTCAATTCTTGCTTGAGGTTGCAGGTGCCTGGCAACTGGGTAGGGGGCGTGTGTGGGAGAGGCACTCAGAGCAGCTTTCTTCAGAATCCCTGAAGAACACCCTCAAGAGGGTGCACCAGGAAGCACTCCACCCATACTTGGAGCCTCTCAACTGTCGTAGGTGGGGAAGTAGGATTTGAATTTTGGGTGCTGACTGAGAATCCCAAATTGACTATCGCGTAAACAAGGTTTGCCACTAAACAGTAGATCTTCTTACTTGTTATACTGAGCCTCAAAAAAAAACTTAAAACTGTTCTGGATCAGCCAGACCAAATTGTTTTTCATAAAACAATGAAGAGACTTATAATGGGCAAAAAAAAAAAAAAAAAAGCCTTTGCTGTCAAGTCAGTACTGACTTACTCCGATGTTATAGGGCAGAGTACAACTGCCCCATACAGCTTCCAAAGAGCGCCTGGTGGATTTGGACTGCCAGTCTTTTGGTGAGCAGCAGTAACTCTTAATCACTACCCACCAGGGTTTCCAAAAGGCAGTTCGTATCTACCAGGCGGTCCTTGGAGACTTTATGGCAGTGAAGCCCTCAACTAATAGATTCAGAGTCAAGCAGACTATTGAAATCAGCCAGACACAGGGTTCAAAGAACAGAAAAGTTTATTCACAGTTTGCAAACTGGGAGACAGGCCTAGTCTCGTGACCTAAGGCTGCCAGCTTCCTGAACAAGGGCAGATTTGCTCCTTTTTTAGGGAGTGACAATCATATGCATGAACAGTGAGGAGGGTTTTCAGTCTTGTGATGTGCATGCAGTCCACATAATTTTAATGAATGTGTTTTTGGGCAGTGGCTCTAAAAATACTGCACACATCCCTAAAAAAAATGGCAACTGCTCATTATTTCCACCCAAGGAAGGTCATATAACCAGAAAATTCCAGGTGGATGGGCCTGTACCTCAGCCTCCTTGCCAGAAGAGAAGAAACCTGGGGATTCAACCAATCATGGGGAAGTGCTGCAAAAGTTGTAACAAAAATGTAGCAAGAGTAGACTTTTCTGAAAAACATTTATTATGGGATGGTTAACAACCCTTAAGAGCCCTTTCATGACTGTCTGCTACGGTGGCAGGTCTACTCTGTTCTATGGGATTGCTATGAGTTGGAATTGACTCTGCGGCAATGGGGAATTTGCAGAAAGTAATCACATTCTTTTTTGGAAAGAGATGGGTATAAATAATCTGTAAAATCCAATATTAATAACATAGGGCAGTTATTTGTAAGAAATATCTATCAGTAGAACTAACATATTTAATCAGATGCCCGCACACACCCTATCCTCACGTACTTTCAAGGGGCAAAGCAGCAGAACTCAGAAGACCTGTAATACTGTCTGTAAGTCTGTTAGAGCTGTGTGGCTTTAGCTAACTGAACCTCACTGAGGTTCAGGTTCTTTATCTGGAAAATATAATTATTCATAAATAGCTCTGAAGGCCCCAGTCTTGGCAAATAGATCTGACTTAGAAAAGACAAAACCTATGCCACTCTGTGGGGACAGAAACGTGCCCCACAGTCAGGCAGGGAGGAGTATCCTGCCAGACCCCAAGTCCATGTTTCCCTTTCCTCCCCAGAACTCTGTCAGCACTCCAGGGCACCAGTGCCCTTTGACCACAGCCTGTCCCATCATAGCTGCTTCACAATGTGTATAGTCCCTGACAACTTCGTGTTGCCACATGCTGCCTTATGCACTCACGTAGCCATTTCATAAGTCTCTGTGGGCAGGATGGTTATGTGTGCACAACTGGGGCCAGGTTGGCCTAAGCCCAGCAAGTGCAGATTCCACAGTGTCACCTCAGGACTCTATATCAAGACTACCCTCTCCAGACACTCTCCTGTGCAAGCGTCTGGTGGTTGATAATTGCTCTGTTCTTTCCTGATAAAAGCACCACCATTATCCTTGATATACATATTCTCTAACATCCATAGCAGTAGCCAAGGCAAAGTAACCCCACAAAAACTCCCCTGTACTCTGTGTCCCACTGTATTTCTTCATGTTATTGCTGTTGTTAGGTGCCATTGAGTAAGCTTCGACTCACAGCCATCTTATGTATGACAGAATGAAACGTTTCCCAGTTGTGCGCCATCCTTACAATCTTTGCTTTGTTTGAGCCTGTTCTTGGAGCCACTTTATCAGTCCAGTTTCCTCACATTAAAAGCCAAAAACCGAACCCATTGCCACCCACCCAATTCATAGAGCTGCCCCGTAGGATTTCCAAGGAGTGGTTAGGAAATTGGAACTGCTGATCTTCTGGTTAGCAGCTGAACTCTTACCCGCTATGCCACCAGGGCCCTTCTTCACTTTAGTCCTCTACAAATATATCATCAAGTTCAAAGGATTTTTGAGAGATTACACAGAACATGTAATGAACACACCTAGGATAATGACAGATATGAAACCAAACCAAAACCCGATGCCATCGAGTCGATTCCAACTCTTAGCGATCCTATAGGACAGAGTAGAACTACCCCATAGGGTTTCCAAGGAGCTGCTGGTGATTTCAAACTGCTGACCTTTTGGTTAACAGTCGAGTTCTTTAACCACTGCGCCACCAGAGCTCTGAGATATGAAAAGAACTCAGTAAACAGCTGAATTTGAGACTCTTAAACTTTTAAATTAGCCAAAACTTCATGACTTCAAAATGTATGTATATCAGATGTATAGTTTCCCAGAAATTTTTAATACATCTTAATTTCTTTAAAAAGTTTAGTTTCATTCTTCACGTTCAAATCCTTAATCATTCTCAACTTTGTTCTACACATATTCCCTTTTCCAAGGTCAGTCCCTTAAAATCCTGTATTTACTGTATGAAGTTTTTGCATTTTAAATGTGAAGAAGCATCAAGGCTGAGTTTCACTTACCTCTTTAGTTTATTTAAACAATTCAAGGAAACATTTTAGAAAAAGTAAATTATTCACCCACAGTTAAAGAGAAAAAATTGTAAAAATTCTTTTAAGAGAGGCAATTTTTCTAATGAATTTCTGTTTCCTAAAATCCTTAATCTCCTACCCAGCCCTCTCCTAAATAGAGCCAATTGTTTGGGAAACAGAGACTGAAAAGCTGCTTTTTTCTAAAATAAGAAGGTAACTGAAGCAAAAGTGTTTTTGGAAAACCGCCTCAGTTCTCCACTCTAATAGTGAAGATGGAGCCCAAATGGCTATGAACATGTTGATCAGAAAGGTTGATTTACTAAAATGTAAGTAACCACAGTCACTTTTTTTCTGTATTGTAGATCAAGAATTTTAGTATATCAAGAATTTTTGTAAGGTTTGATGAATGTTTAAGAGCATTTCATGTTTTACAGAATTTTTCAGGAAAGATATCAAGAGTTGTTATCTCTGGGTGGGTAAGATTCTGGATGTCTTTTGTATTCTTTTGGTTTGTTTTATGTAATTTTTTTTTCTTGTAGTGCATGTATATTGCTTTTGTTTGTATTTATTGTTATGAGAAGTCAATGAAAGTAATACATATAATTGACAGAAACATCCGTGAATGCCCTTCCGTTCCCTGCCCCACTTCTCCCCACCCCGCTTCTCCCACATTCCAGTAAAGCACCCTACAAGTTACTACCCCCAACTCTGTGGGACATTCTTCATTTCCTAAATGATTTGCTTATACCAATTGTTTCTTGATTTTGTATGGACATCTTCTTCTGGTATTTAAGGATTTCCCTCTTTTATGAAGATTGCCAGTATCACTTTGTGCTCACCCTTCCTTCCAACAGAGCCACATCACAGCTTTCACAAAAATCAGTAATTAGGGTTTACATCATCCTGTCCATGTAAATATAGTGCATTGCTGAATTAAGTAAGGTGCCATGATAAGACTTTTCTCAAAGAATCTCCTCTTCTTCCTGGAGTTATTAATTACCTTGCTTTTTCATTAATTTTTAAAATTTATCTCCCCTGAATTTTACCCAGATGCTTCCACATAGGTATCAAATATCCATTAATAGCATCTTCCAATACCCAAAGACACTGACTTTTAGTTTTACTCTCTTATTTTGCAGAAGCATAGACTTCAACAGCTTATCAAGAGAAGGTGCATAGGAGATGAGTTTTTTTGAGAACAGGCATGTCCAAAAATGTCTGTTCTCATCCAATTGATAGATAGGTTGAAGATCATTTTCCCATCAGCATTTTTAAAACATTCTACTATCTTTTATTTCCAGTGTTGCTACTGGATTTCTAATGCCTTTCTGGTTCCCATTCTCCCGTATCTGGGTGTTTTTCTTTCTAATGTATTCCCATTGTCCCCTAGTAGTGTGAAATTTCAAAATGATGTACCTTAGAATGGATCTTTCTTCACTGTGCTTGACACTCAGGGGATCCTTTTATCTGGAAATTTTTTTATAATTTCTTTGGTAATTCCCTCCCTTCTGTTTTCTCTGTTCTCTCTTTGTGAGCTCTTGTTGGTAGGATATTGAATCCTCTATATGATTATCTAATTTTATTGTCTTTTCATCCTCTTGTCTTAGGCTGGGTTCTCTAGAGAAGCAAACCAGTAAATCATATAAACGTACGCATATAGAGAGATTTATATCAAGGAAATGGCTCACGAGGTTTTAGAGGCTGGAATGTCCCAAGTCTTTGGGTCAGGATAGAGGCATCTCCTGATTCACATAGCCACAGGGTGGTGAGCTCATGATCAGCAGGTCAGAGAGCAGGGCTCTTGCTCACAGGCAGTGAAGATCAATGAATCCCAATATCAACAGGGAAGAACACAGGTAAGCTGCTAGCTCAAGACCCAAGAACTGGAGGTCAGATGAACAGAAGCCAGCTGCAGGATCCATCACAAGCAAAAATCCCCCAAGCCTTGCCAGATGTAGGAGTGTTTTATAGGTTGGGGGAACAGCATGAGAAGAACACCAAGGAGGTAACAAGTAGATGAACATTAACCTGGCCAAGACACAGAGACTGTGAAATGAAATCAAATGTGAAATGGTATGATAGGGCTTATGGATAAGAATTTGGAATGCTTGGCTTACATTTAAGTGAATTTAAGCTCCTCTCACTTTTACCGTTAATCTGTGTCTTGGTCATGTAGTGCTGCTATAACAGAGATACCACAAGTGGATGGCTTTAAGAAAGAGAAGTTTATTCTCTCACAGTCTGGTAGGCTAGAAGTCCAAATTCAGGGTCCCAGCTCCAAGGGAAGGATTTCTGTCTCTGTTGGCTCTGGAGGGGAGTCCTTGTCATCAGTCTTTCCTTGGTCTGGGAACATCTCGGCGCAGGAACCTCGGGTCCAAAGGACACGGTCTGCTCCCGGCACTGCTTTCTTGGTGGTATGAGGTCCCCCATGTCTCTCTGCTCGCTTCTCTCTTTTATATCTCAAAAGAGATTGGATTAAGACACTATCTAATCTTGTAGATCTTATCAATATAACTGGCAGATTTTTTAAGAAACAGAATTCAATCCATGTCAATCTGATAGGCAGATGTTCTTTGGCTATTTTCCAGGAAGGAAACCTCCATAAGCACAGGTTATTTTTCAATACATGCTTTTTCTTTTCTTTTATTGTGGTACATATATACATAACATAACATATACCATTTCAACATTTTTCACATGTACAATTTTGGAGATTGTATGATTTCTAAAACAGAGTTGTTTGGCAAAGCTGGTAAATCTTATTGTGGACCTGCATTGTCCCAAAAGCTCTGCTAGGACCTGGGGATAAAGTGGTGAACAAAATTCTTCCTTAGGAAGACACAGCCCTGCTAATCAGTGCTCCTTTCTCCCTTACCTTGCTTCTTCTCAAAGAAACCTTCAGTGGCTGACTTCCGGTTTGACTTTCCTACTTTCTTGACCTTTCTTCACCTTCACTTCTTCCTAGTATTCCCACCATCCCTTGAACTCATATTTCAGATTCTGCCATCTCATCCCCTAAAATTCCCTCACTCTGCCCAATGGTCTGCCTACTCCTGCCTGCCTGTCTTAGTTTTCTAGTGCTGATATAACAGAAATATCACAAGAGGATGGCTTTAACAAACAGAAACTTTTTCTCTCCCAGTTTAGGAGGCTGGAAGTCTGAATTCAGGGTGCCAGCCTCAGGGGAGGGTTTTCTCTCTCTGCAGAGTCTGGGGGAAGGTCCTTGTCATCAATCTTCTGCTGGTCTAGGAGCTTCTCAGTGCAGGCACCCCAAGTCCAAAGGATGTGCACAATCCTGGCCCTTCTTGCTTCGTGGTAACGAGGTCCCCCTGTCTCTCTGCTCGCTTCTCTCTTTTATATCTCAAAAGAGGTTTACTTAAGATACAACTTAATCTTGTAGAATGAGTCCTACCTCATTAACATAACTGCCTCTAATCTGAGATATTAACATCATAGAGTTCTGCCTCATTAACAATAGGATAATCATATCAGATCACAGAATGGTGGACAACCACACAGTACAGGAAATCATAGTCTAGCCAAGTTTAACACACATTTATTTATTTATATATTTTCTTGATTTTTTTTTTAATTGTAGTTTACATAAAGGTTTACAGAACAAACTAGTTTCTCATCAAACAGTAGTACACACATTGTTCTATGACAGTGGTTAACAAACCCACGAGATGTCAACACTCTGCCTTCTCAACCTTGGGTTCGCTATTACCAGTGTTCCTGTTCCCTCCTGCCTTCCAGTCCCTGCCCAGGGCTGGTGCACCCCTTTAGTCTTGTTTTATTCCATGGTCCTGTTCAGTCTTTGGCTGAAGGGTGGACTTCAGGAGTGACCTCATTACTGAGTTGAAAGGGTATCCTGGGGACATACTTTCAGGGTTTCTCCAGTCTCCCTCAGGCCAGCAGGTCTGGTCTTTCTTTTTCAGTTAGTATTTTGTTCTACATTTTTCCCCAGCTCTGTCTGGGACCCTATATTGTGAACCCTGTCAGAGCAGTCAGTGGTGGTAGCTGGGCATGGTCTCGCTGTACTGGACTCAGTCTGGTGGAAGTCTTTTAGTTCTTAATATCACCTTGACTTCCTCTCCTAGTTCTGTTACTAAACCATTGATTCTCTTTTTCGTTTTGAAGTTGTCATCATGTCAAGATGTCTCTGGTTCCCTGTTTTCAGCCTTTTAGTATTGTTTTGTTTTTGAGAATTCTTTATCTGGGTTGGTATATAGCTGATGCCATCATATGTCTTAATCTCAAGTTCTTGTGTTATGTTGATAGTTCTCTTACGATAGGACTGTCTTTAATGTTTCTTGTAAGGTTGGTCTGGTTTTTTACAAATTCCCTTAATTTCTGTTTATCAGGAAAAGTCCTAATTTTGCCATCATATTTGAGGGACAATTTTGCTAGATATATAATTCTTGTTTGGCAATTTTTTTCTTTCAGTGTTTTGTATATTTTATCCCATTGCCTTCTTGCTTATATGATGTCTTAGGCTGGATTCTCTAGAGAAGCAAAACCAGTGCAGTGTATAAATATATATATAAAAACCCATTGCCATCAAGTCAATTCTGACTTATATTGATCCTATAAGACAGAGTAGAACTGCCCCAAAGGATTTCCAAAGAGCAGCTGGTGGAGTTGAACTGCTAACCTTCTGGTTAGCAGCCAAGCTCTTAACCACTGTGCCACGAGGGCTCCAAAAATATGTACATAGAGAGTGATTTATATAAAGAGAATAGCTCATGAGGTTGTAGAAGCTGGACAGGCCCATGTTCGTGAGTCAGGGTGGAGGCTTCTTCTGACTCATACAGCCACAAGTGCTGGCAAATCCAGGATCAGATCAGATAGGAGGCCTCTGGCTCACAGGTTGTGGAGGCCAACAAATCCCAATATTGGCAGGTAAGAGCAGATAAGCTACTAGCTCAAATCCCAAGAACTGGAGGTCAGATGAACAGGGGCCAATTGAAGGACCCAGAGCAAACAAAAGCCAGTGAGCTTTGCCAGAAAGTCCACCTACATTGGATGCAGTCCAAACCCCCAAGGAAACTCCCTTTGAACTGATTGGCTGCTCACAATGGATCTCATCACCTAGGTGATCACATTATATCAGATCTCATTATGGAAGTGATTGCACCAGTAAAAAGCTGCCAAGTTATATCATTACTGCCCAACCACTGAGGATTATGGCCCAGCCAGGTTGACACACAACTTTAACCACACACATGGTTTTTTCTGAGAAGTCAGACCTTATTCTTATTGGTTCCCCTCTGTAGGTGATCTTTCATTTTTCCCCAGCTGCTCTCAGGAGTCTTTCTTTGTCTTTGGTTTTGGAGAGTTTGATTATAATGTCTTGTTGGAAATCCCAGTGGTGTAATGGTTAAGTGCTAAGGCTGCTAGCCAAAGGGTCAGCAGTTCAAATCCACCAGGCGCTCCTTGGAAACTGTGGGGCAGTTCTACTCTGTCCTATAGGGTTGTTATGTGTTGGAATCGACTTGATAGCACTGGGGTATGTTGATTTTCTTTTGGGATCTATCCTTTATGGGGTTTGTTGTGCTTCTTGGATGAATATATTCTTGTCTTTCATGATATTAGGGAAGTTTTCTGCCAGAGAATCTCTAAATATTCTCTATGTGTTTTTATTGTATCTACCTTTTCTAGGTCCCGATCACATGTAGGTTATTCCTTTTGATAGGTCCCATATAACTCCTAGTCTTCCCTCATTTTTCTTCATTGTTTTTCTGATTGTTCCTCAAACAAGTTAATGTCAAGGTATCTGTACTCTAATTCGCTGGTTCTATCTTCCATTTCTTTAGTTTTGCTCTTATGTCCTTCCATTGAGTTGTCTTTTTCTGAGATTTTACTGTTAATCTTCTGGATTTCTGATTGATGTTTCTGTATGGTTTCTAATTGTCTATTTTGTCATTTTGTTCTGGTGTTGTTTTCCTGAATTCATCTAGTGTTTTATCTGTGTGTCCCTTGATTTGTCTGTTTTCCTTGTTTTTTTCTGTTTTCCTTGATTTCTTTCTTGATCTCTTGGAGGGTTCTATATATGTCTTTTGAATTATTTTTCCTGTAGTCCGATTCCCTCTTCTTCCTCAGGAGCAGGTGGGCTAAGTGTGAGAATTGTGTTAACAGATAAGTGAAGATGTTGTGTATTCAGTTGAATCTATGATTCTGAAGTTCAGAATAGAAGTTTGATCTGGAATATAAATTTTGGAGTCTTCTGTGTTTAGATGGTGGTACTTAAAACAAGGAAGTTGGATGACACAAGTGGTTGGCAATTGACTGCTAATCTAAAGATTTTTGGTTCGAATCCACCCAGTGGCTCCATGGAAGAAAGGCCCAGTCATTGCTCCTGTAAAAATTATAGACAAATTATGCTGAGTGAAATCAGTCAATCAAAAAAGGACAAATATTATATGAGACCACTACTGTCAAAACTCATGAGAAGGTTTACACACAAAGAAACAATCTTTGATGGTTACAAGGGAGGTGAGGGGTGGGAATAGAAAAACACTAAATAGACAAGTGGTAACTTTGGTGAAGGGTAAGACAGTACACAGTACTCGGGAAGCCAGCACAACTTGTACAAGGCAAGGTCATGGAAGCTCCATAGATAGATACATCCAATGTCCCTGAGGGACCGATTTGCTGGGCTGAGGGCTGTGGGGACCATGGCCTAGGGGAACATCTTGCTTAATTAGTACAAAAGTTTATAAAGAAAATGTTCTACATTCTGCTTTGGTGAATAGCATCTGGGTTTTAAAAGCCCGCGAGCAGCCATCTAAGATGGCTTATCCCTTCAGGAGCAAGGGAGAATGAAGAAAACTAAAGATAGAAGGGAAAGATTAGTACAAAGTACTAACAGACCACATCTACCATGGCCTACACCAGACTGGGTCCAGTACCACTAGATGGTACCTGGCTACCACCACCACAGGGATCACAATAGAGTGTCCCAGACAGAGCTGGAGGAAAATGTAGATCAAAAATCTAACTCACAAAAAAAAAAAGACCAGACTTACTGGTCTGATAGAGACTGGAGAAACCCTGAGAGTATGCCACCAGACAACCTTTTACCTCAGTAATGAAGCCATTCCTGAGGTTCACCCTTCAGCCAAAGATTAAACAGGTCCATAAAACAAACAAGACCTAAGGGGCACACCAACTCAGGGGCAAGGCCCAGAAGGCAGGAGGGAACAAGAAAGCTGGTAGTGGGGAACCCTAGGTCAAGAAAGGAGAGTGTTGATATGTTGTGCAGTTGTTAAACTGTCATAAAATAATGTGTGTACTAACTGTTTAATAAGAAACTAGTTTGTTCTGTAAAGCTTCATCTAAAGTACAATAAAATTAATATAAAAACAAAGAAAAAAATTATAGCCAAGAAAATCCTATGGAGCAGTTCTACTCTGTAACACGTGGGATCACCATGAGTCAGGGGCTAAGTCAATGGCAGCTAACAGCAATAAAACCCCAAAACCAAATCCGTTGTCATAGAGTAGATTCTGACTCATGGCGACCCCACATCGCTTAAAACAAGAAACTGGGTGAGGTCCCCCATGGATCAAGTGTAGGTAGAAAATAGAACCAGTCTAAGAACTGAGTTCAGTGGCACTCTGTCTTAGTTATCTAGTGCTGCTATAACAGAAATACCACACGGGTGGCATTAACAACAGAAATTTATTTTCACAATTTCAGAGGCTAGAAGGCCAAATCAGGGCACAGGCTCAAGAGAAAGGCTCTCTCTCTCTGTCCACTCTGCGAAATGTGCTTGGAAATCATATGACATGTGTCTTCCCCTCCATTTGTGCTCGCCTCCTTGCTTGCTTAATCTGCTCTTCTATATCTCCAAAATTAATGAAACAAAAACAAAACCCACTGCGCTAGAGTGGTTGCTATGAGACATCTCAAAACAGAGTGACATAAAACACACCCTACACTAATTCTGCCTCATCAACAAAGGAAACCCATTCCCAAGTGGGATTATATCCACATGTATAAAAAAAACAACACCAAACCCAATGCTGTTGAGTTGATTCTGACTTATAGCAAACCTATACGACAGCATAGAACTGCCCCATAGGGTTTCCAGGGCAGTAAATCTTTACAGAAGTAGACTGGCACATCTTTCTCCCACAGAGCAGGTGGTGGGTTCGAACCACTGAACTTTGAGTTGGCTGCCGAATGTTTAACCACTGTGCCACCAAGGCTCTTTAACAACATGTCACTTTGGGGGCTTTGTGTTGCTATGATGCTGGAAGCTATGACACCAGTATTCAAATACCAGCAGGGCCAGCCATGGCAGACAGGTTTTAGCTAAGCTTCCAGGCTAAGGCAAATGAGGAAGAAGGCTCCGGTGGTCAATTTTGAAAAGAATTAGCCAGTGAAAATCTTAGGAATAGCAGTGGAACATTGTCTGATATAGTGCTGGGAAATGAGCCCCTCAGGTTGGAAGGAACTCAAGACACAACTGGGGAAAAGCTGCCTCCTCAAAGTAGAATCAACCTTCATGACATCAGTGGAGACAGGTGTTTGGGACCTTCATTTCCTGATGTGGCATGACTCAAAATGATAAGAAACAGCTGCAAAGATCCATTACTAATCAGAATGTGGAATGTATGAGGTATGGATCTAGGAAAATTGGAAATCATCAAGAATGAAATGGAACACATAAACATCTATATCCTTGGCATTATGAGGTGAAATGGACTGGTATTGGCCATTTTGAATTGGACAGTGTGTTAGTTATCTAGTGCTGTCATAACAAAAATACCAGAAGTGGATGGTTTTAGCAAAGAAAAATTTGTTTTCTCATAGTCTGGTAGGTTACAGGTCCAAATTCAGGGTGTCAGCTAGAGGGGAAGGATTTCTCTCTCTATCAGCTCTGGAGGAAGGTCTTTGTCCCCAATCTTCCCCTAGTCAAGGAACTTCTGAGGCACAGGGACCCCGTGTCCAAAGGATGTGCTCTGCTCCTGGTGCTGCTTTCTTGGTGGTATGAGGTCCTTAACTCTCTGCTTGCTTCCCTTTCCTTTTATCTCTTGAGAGATAAAAGGTGATGCAGGTCACACCCCAGGGGGTTCACCTTGCATCAGGTAGATGACCTGAGTAAGGCTGGTGTTACAATCCCACCCTAATCCTCTCAACATAAAATTACAATCACAAAATGGAGGACAACCACACAATACTGGGAATCATAGCCTAACCAAGTAGACACACATTTTTGGGGGGACACAATTAAATCCATGACAGACAGTCATACGGTCTACTGTGCCAGGAATGGCAACTTGAAGAGAAATGATGTTGCATTGATCATCGAAAAGAACATTTCCAGATCTATCCTGAAGGACAGTGCTGTCAGTGGTAGGATAATACTCATATGCCTACAAGGAAGATCATCTAATATGACTATTACTCAAATTTATGCATCAACCACTAAGGCCAAAGATGAAGAAACTGAAGATTTTTACCAACTTCTGTAGACTGAAATTGATCAAACATGCAATCAGGATGCATCGATAATTAGTGGTGATCGGAATGTTAAAGTTGGAGACAAAGAAGGCTGATTGGTAGTTCACTGCAGCACTGGTTACAATAGCAAAAAGATAGAAGCAACCAAGGAGCCCATCAATGGATGAATGGATAAGTAGATTATGGTATATTCACACAAGGGAATATTATGCATCAGTAAAGAACAATGGTGAAACCGTGGATCATTTCATAACATGGAGGAATCTGGAAGGCATTATGCTAAGCAAAATTAGTCAGTTGCAAAAGGACAAATATTGTATAAGACCATTATTATAGGAACTCAAGAAATACTTTAAACAGAGAAGAAAACATTCTTTGACGGTTACGAGATGGGGGAGGGAGGGAGGGAGAGGGGTTTTCTTTACTTAGATAGTAGAAAAGAACCATTTTAGGTGAAGGGAAAGACAACACGCAATACAGGAGAGGTTAGCGCAACTGGACTAAACCAAAAGCAAAGATGTTTCCTGAATAATCGATCTCTTTGAAGGCCAGCGTAGCAGGGGTGGGGGTTTGGGGACCATGGTTTCAGGGGACATCTGGGTCAATTGGCATAATAAAATCTATTAAGAAAACATTCCACTTCCCAATTGGGAGAGTGGTGCCTGGAGTTTTAAATGCTAGCAAGTGGCCATCTAAGATGCATCAATGGGTCTCAACCCACCTGGAGCAAAGGAGAATGAAGAACACCAAAGACAAAAGGTAATTATGAGCCTGAGAGACAGAAAGGGCCACATAAATCAGAGACTACATCAGCTGGAGATTAGAAGAACTAGATGGTGTCCAGCCACAACCAGTGACTGCCCTGACAGGGAACAAAACAGAGAACCCTTGACAGAGCAGGAGAGCAGTGGGATGCGGACCTCAAATTCTTGTAAAAAGACCTGACTTAATGGTCTGACTGAGACTAGAAGAATCCCAGAGGTCATGGTCCCCAGACCTTCTGTTAGCCCAAGACAGGAACCATTCCCAAAGCCAGCTCTTCAGACAGAGATTGCACTGGATAGAAAATGATCCTGGTGACTAGTGAGCTTCTTAGACCAAGTAGACACATGAGACTATGTGGGCAGCTCCTGTCTGGAGGGAGGTGAGAGGGCAGAAAGGGACAGGACCTGGCTGAATGGATGCAGAAGTAGAGGGTAGAGAGAAGGAATGTGCTGTCTCGTTACAGGGAGAGCAACTAGGAGTATATAGCAAGGTGTATATAAATTTTTGTATGAGAGACTGACTTGATTTGTAAACTTTCACTTAAATCACAATAAAAATTAAAAAAAAAATTGTTATAATAACATGTGCAAAGACCTGGAGGTAGAAAACCAAAAGGAAATAACATGCTCGGCATTTCTCACACTGAAAGAACTGAAGAAAAAATTCAAGCCTCGAGTTTCGATACTGAAGAATTCTACAGGGAAAATATCAAACGCAGGAAATATTAAAAGAAGATTGAAGGAATACACAGTCACTATAACAAAAAAGAATTGGTCAACATTCAACCAGTTCAGGAGGTAGTATATGATCAGGAACCGATGGTGTTGAAGGCATAAGGCATTGGCAAAATACAAGCCTCCAGGAATTGACAGAATACCAATTGAGATGTCTTAACAAAGAGGTGCAGCACTGGATGTGCTCACTTGTGTATGACACAAAATTTGGAAGACAGCTACCTGGCCAACTGACTGGAAGAGATCTGTATTTATGCCCATTCCCAAGAAAGGTGACCCAACCGAAAATGTAGAAATTATCAAATAATATCATTAATATCACACTCAAGTAAAATTTTGCTGAAGATCTTTCAAAAGCAGCTGCGGCAGTATATTGACAGAGAACTGCCAGAAATTCAAGCCGGATTCAGAAGAGGATAGGGAACGAGGGATAGCATTGCTGATGTCAGATAGATCTGGCTGAAAGCAGATAATAGCAGAAAGATGTTTGCCTGTTTTATTGACTGTGCAAAAGCATTGGACTGTTTGGATCATAACAATTATGGATAACATTGCAAAGAATGGGATTCTCAGAACACTTAATTGTGGTCATGTGGAACCTGTACTAGACCAAGAGGCGGTGGTTCAAACATAACAAGGTGATAGTGCGTGGTTTAAAATCAGGAAGGGTGTGCATCAGGGTTGTATCCTTTCACCATACCTCTTCAATGTGTATACTGAGCAAATAATCTGAGAAGCTGGACTGTATTAAGAGAACACAGCCTCATGACTGGAAGAAGACTCATTAAGAACGTTCAGTATGCAGATGACACAGCCTTACTTGCTGAAAGTGAAGAGGACTTGAAACACTTACTGCTGAAGATCAAAGATCACAGCCTTGAATATGAATTACACCTCAATTTAAAGAAAACAAAAATCCTCATAACTGACCAATAAACAACATCATGATAAATGGAGAAAAGATTGAAGTTGTCAAGGATTTCATTTTACTTGAATTGACAACGCCCATGGAAGCGAAAGTCAGGAAATCAAACCACTCATTGCATTGGGCTAATCTGCTGCAAAAGACCTCTTAAAGTGTTAAAAAGCAAAGATGTCATTCTGAGGAGTCAGGTGCTCGTGACCCAAGCCATGATATTTTCAATCACCGCATATGCATGTAAATGCTGGACAATGAATAAGGAAGACAGAAGAAGAATTGATGGTTTTGAATTATGGTGTTGGGGAAGAATGTTGAATATGTACCGTGAACTGTCAGAAAAATGAACAAATCTGTCTTGGATGTAAAGCCAGACATGTTCCTTAGAAAGGAGGATGGCGAGACTTTGTCTAATGTACTTTGGACATGTTATCAGGAGACCGGTCCCTGGAGAAGGACATCATGCTTGGCAAAGTAGAGGATCAGCAAAAAGGAAGAAGGCCATCAATGAGATGAACAGATACAGTGGCTGCATGGCAGAGATTGTGAGGATGGCGCAGTACTGGGCAGTGTTTCATTCTGTTGTACCTAGAGTCGCTATGAGTTTGAACTGACTTGACGTCACCTAACAACAACAACAACACATTTTCAAAGTGTGGCCAATGTCTATACAATGAAACCTGCAAAAGCTGGAACCTGTGTAAGCAGAAACCTGTCAGAAAAGGAAAACTCAATTATTTTCCACTAATGGAGAGGAATAGAAAATCAGTAAGACCACAGCCTGTCAAAAGTGGAAAACCTGGGAGACCTGGAAAAACAAAGCAGTACTCGAGTTCTGGCTCTCACAGGTCTCACTGTATATCTCTGTGTTCTTCCTATTATAATGGACCTCAACTATGTTCAATTTAGGTAAAGGTAAAAATATCTCTAATTTGGAAGAAGGCCTATCTAAATGAGTAAAATATCTGAATAAGGAAATATCTATAATTTATTCCAAAGAGAGATCCTGATGTGACTGTTTCAGTCAATAAATGATTATTTTCAAAAGAGTGTATCAGGTAGGTGTATACATGCTTCTAAATTTTAAATAGGTTATTCTCTAAAATTTCTCTCTAAATCTTTGTTCTTTTCTTCCGTCTCTAGAACAAAGGAAAATTAAGTGAAACTTTCCTTGAATCAGATTCTCAATTGATGGAATTGAAATAACCATGAATAACATACTGCAGTTATTTCAAATTCTGGTAATTTAACCAGCTCCCTGTGTCACTTAAATTTGTGTGGGACTCTGACCACATGCAGAGCAGTAACATCTTACATTACGGTGCTGCTGTTTCTCCATTTTGAAGCAAAGTAAAGATGGTCTAATAACCAATGTTTGAATTTAAATGAGCCATTTACATAAATAGTGTATTTTTTTAATTGGTAATTACATGGTGGGCATGAGCATACAATAATGTTTTGTTGTTTTTGTAGTTATAAAATCAGCACTCAGCCTGTTCCAGAATTCTCTACATCCTTCTTTTGGTTCCCTTGCAGCCATTAGGCCCCAGGGAAGAATTCTGGAGCCTGGCAGTTATAATCACCCAGTTGTTGTTAGGTGCCACAGAGTCAATTCCTTCTCATAGCAGCCTCACATGACAGACTAGAACTGCCCCCGTGGGGTTTCCTTGGTGTAGTCTTTAAGGAAGCAGATCGCCAGGCCTTTCTCCTTCAGAGTAGCACAGTGGATTCGAACTGTGACTGTTTTGGTTGGCAGTAGAGCACCTAACCATTTGTGCCACCAAAAATAAAGAAAAAAACAAACAAAGGAGTGCCTCGTGAATTTGAACTGCTGACTTTTTGGCTAGCTGCCGTGGCTCTTAACAACTACACCACCAAGGTTTCTTTTGTGCCATCAGGACCAGCAGAATTCTACATTCTACAAGTGGTGAGGCTGTGACTGGTGAAGCACTTCCAGTTTTAGTCAGGACTGACCAAGGAGTTGAGCAGAGGAAGAAAGCCAAGGGGAAATAACGGGCGCAGAGGAGCACTCACTTGTCCTTCAAGTACCTGGCAGATGCTGTATTCATGGAAGTCGATGAAGAAGTACCAGGAAGTAATATACGAGTGAGGGAGCAGTGAGTTCCAGACTGGGAGCAAGTGATAACCAGCTTGGCAAGTTATCCTCTCTGGACCTTAGTGTTGGGCTGTGAAATGAGGAGGCCTGGCTGAGATCAGGGATCTCAGCTAGCCACAGTGATACCACAAGTGGCTTTCAAGTCTGACTTGTTAGAAGAGAGTCTCCCATTTCAGGCCACACACTCTAGGACATGCCAGCACCTGCCTAGGATCTTGATTTCTGAATATTGCCTTTTCCTACGTTCCCAGTTCTCTTGGCAACTGCCCTCCCACTTGCCAGGTCAACCCACTGTCCCAGTTCCACATACAAACACTTTACAGATGTTTTTCCATAGAACCATAATATTATGATTAACTTTGCCTCATATTATAAACAGGTATTAGTGACTAACTGCTGGCTTCCCCTAGTCTCCTAATAAAAGAGGTTTGTTTGATCTCTACTTAAACTTACTGCAATGCTTTGTCCCAGTGAAGGAACATACCTATCAACTTTTAAATTTGTCACAATGGATTGGGAAGCGTACAGCTGTATGGGGGTCTCAAAAGTTGACAGAAATATGTTGGTGTGAGGGAGCGGTGCTGATGAAGTCTTTGGGGTGTTGTTGAAGAGATGGATGGGCTGAAAGCGTTCAGAGAGAAAAATTCCTAGGTCCAGGGAGGATTTAAAGGGAAAAGCAGTCATGGCGAGGCCTTCAACTCCAGGTCTGGCCGGCTTTTGGTGGGTCTTGCGTACGTCGTGTGTATTTTGCGTCAGAACTCACTTCAGTTGCTTTAATGTGTTTGTCATCAACCCACTGTGGTTAAGGCTGCAAAGGTGTGTGTGTCCAGGGTCTCTTGACACGGGGGGTCTCACTGCTGTGCTGGCCCATACCTGTGGGAAATACTGTGCCACTCTTCTGATGACACTACACCAGTTTGCTTCTTCAGTATTCAGAACACGCAAAAATACAGTCTCCCATGAATTATAACAGATGATGCCAACAACTGCTTGGACTTGTAAATTTCACCCAACAAACTAAACCACTTAAACCATTCCAAGGCAAATGCATATTTATATATTTGGAGTGAAGCACAACCTAGAAACAGAAATTTGTTCAAACATTTATTTAATAGTCTTTTGGAACATGTTTATCTCCCTTACAAAGGAAACAGAAGAAACCTGCATATTACAGCAATACCTGCCCCTCTGTCTCCATGAGAACATGTTTCCACATGCACGAGAACAGGAAATCCAGCTCTCTCGTCCGTGAAGACATGGTCTCCAAATGCCCAGTGCACCTCAGAGCACAATTTAACAACAGATACTTTAGCAAAACTGTGATTTGACTGAAATGGATTATTAAAATTTGGAAATGAATTTGACTCAGATACATATAAACTAGGCAATTTTTACAACTAGACCTTAAAGTTATTGGGTTATCCCAGTATCAAAGTGTGTTCCAAAGTGACCTTTAGGGATGGTAAAACCTAACTATATCTGTTAACATAGGACTAGTCCCTGAAATAAAATTCAATTTCAACTTACTACCAGGTATTGAAGCATAATTTGAAGCAGGAGTTAATATTTTTTTGCACTCATATGTAACTCCACTATTAATCTTAAATAAATTCAAACAATCCTCATCAAAAAGATTTTAGATATAAAAATGCAATGTTTATAAACTCAAGATCATAATTTTTAAATTTTCCCAAATAAAATATTTAATGCAGAATCTACGATTCTTCCATGCTACTCAGTTGATTTTCATACATTTTTACAATTTCCTAAGAATTTTTATTTTCTAGGATACTACACATTCATAGAACATCTTTATAATGAAAAGTTGTCACTAATCTTTTTCTACAAAAACAGTTGCTTCAAACTTCATGCCAATTTGTTTTTATTTTCTATAAACATTTTAACAAAGTTGTTGAGTACCACAATGCCAAATAGAACCCTTTAAATTAATTCATGTAGTCAAAATACAAAAATGTCTAGCAAAAGTTTGTCATTTAATAAATGAAAAGTTGTTCTGTCATTAATTACCTGTACCTTCAACAGGTGGATACAATCAGAGAAAAGCAAGGTATATAGCTCCAGTAAAGATCTGACTGCAAATAGCACCGCAGTTTGTAGTATCTTTTCCATTTCATGTCTGTTGTTATGAGGAAATATGTACAATCAAATTTGGGTGTTGAATCTGGATATTGAATTAGATGTCATGCAGCCAGCATAACATAAGCTTGTTGGCTAAGGGGATAACAAATATTAGTTCTAAACTTTGATATTCTAAATGCACTTATTTAGTGAGCAGCTATCCCAATAAAAGGTAATGTCAATGAAAAGTAAAAATCAAGTGTTAAACATAGAAACTAAAACTGCTATGTATAGGTCCAATAATATTATAGTTTTATATTATCTTCTTTTGATGATGAGTTTAAAATATGTTTTCAGAACTATAGAAATACCAAGAGTCAAAATATTTATTCTAAGATTTCTTTCTGAAGCAATGAGTTTCCAAAATAATTTTATAATACAAATGGTTTCCTTTTAAAAAGCCATTATTTTTGCAAAAGAGCAAAAACAAGGTGAAATCACTTGCTCTCCTACCCGCTCTAACCAACCAATGCATATTTAATTTTTTATCATATGGAAGGTGGTAAATTTCGTAATAAATTATTGATTTGATGTTAGTAGCATAAAGAACAAATGACTATATTTCTCGTAATTTTAAGTCTTTCAGAAAGAAGTATACCTGTATAAGCTACTCAGTCACATTTTATCATTTAGTTAGACTGAGATTTCAGTTTTTTTGTTTAAATGTTCTAAGCTCTATCTGCATTGGAAAATCAAATAAAATAAAAAGTCTTAATTATATTGAGGCAGCCTCCCTTTCTCGTCATAACATGAACATGAAAGTGAGTTAAACATTCTCCTTCAAACTGAGAAACTGAATGGATTAGATCTTTTGGTTTGGATTCAATTAAGTTCAAGGATTCACCACAGTTGAATTAATTCTTTTTTTCTTAGGTAAGAATAATTATTAAATTCAAGTAATTGAGAAAAATAAATAAAGGCAATAATAGCTAAATATATGATTCTATATTTGGGTTGCAAGAACACATACACACAAGCAAAAACAAAGCAAAAAAGAGTCACTAGGCATTTATATTCACATAAGTCAATGATATTGATAATCAGAACACTTGTAATTAAATTACTTAAATTTTTTTTCCTGGCCTCTAGGAAAGATACAAATTCACAGCATTAAAAATGCTGATTAAACAAATGTGGATGTAAACTGAGTAAAACACAAATTCTGATACTTTTGTTGGTTTGGTCTCATCAAGCAGACGCCTACCTTAGGAGCATGAGAAATCCTTATTGCATAAGATTTTCATACTGATATTGGGTTCTGCAATCGGGAGATTTTGTAAATAGAAATGCAGTCAATGCAGTGACTTCTGGTCACAACAGTGTCTGCTCACAACAGTGTCTCAACTTATCAATACATAACCTTGCTTTCTGTGTGCTCCTGCTTAAAGACACTTTAATATATACTGTTGATTCATTAACATGTAACTCATAGCCAACAGCACTGTGACTCATGCCGGAATGAAGCTTATCTAACACATTTATTTTCTCCTTAAGGCAAATCACAGCCTTCTTGGATTTAGAAACACCGGACAGCATTTCAGCTCTATACTTAGGGGCCATTTTAAACAGCAAAATCACCAAGAAAAACACACAGAAATGCAAAAAACATGGCAAAATACAGTAAAAAAGAACACTTGTTTATTGTATGAGAGCTGAAACGAGAATGCAGAGCTCTCAGCTGGGGATATGCATGTTAGGCAATTCAATTTTTTTTTTTTCTTACTCTGTGCGCATCTGTGAACAACTATGAAAGTGTGGCAATTATTGATTCTGGAGTTTAAAAAGAAATCAGTTGCTTTGGAGTCCGTGTCAACGATGTCAGCCAACCCTAGATGGGTCAGAACAGAATTGTGCTCCACAGGGTTTTCAGTTGCTAATCTTTTGGAAATAGACAGCTAGGATATTTTTCTGAGGTGCCTCTGGGTAAATCTGAACCCCAACCTTTTGGTTAGTAGCCAAGTGCATAAACTGTTTGCAGTACTCAAGGACTCTGATTTTGGGGTACAAATAAATTTTAGCAAGTAGGTGAATTCATGAATATGGCATCTGTGAAAAATCAGGATTGACTGCAATATAATTTTCATAGAAAAAGTGCAAGGGAGGTAGATCGGGACAGCAGTGTTAAAGTTTTTTCTTAATGATTCCTCCTATTGGCCTAAGTAGTGATATATCAGTGTGCATTTAGATAAGTCATTCACTTCTTAAGATTTATAGGATCTGTCTTAAGCCTTAGCATAGAATAAAAAGGCAATAATTTTACAAACTACTGAAAGCAGAAATAAGAAAGTGAAATCTAAAAAAACTTAAAATGCAGGAGGTGTTTTCCATGAATAAGGAAATTAAATATTCTCAAAATAAGTAAAATACATGATCATTAATGGATGATTGCATATCTGAAATGAAACATATATCAGTTCTAATAGCCTAAGAAAAATAACATTTCAACAATTTAGAAATCAAACCCTACACTGGTATTGACAGTCATGGGAAGAAATGAGTGCAGTACAACAAAATGTTGAGAGCTATTATAGATTTAAAAGCAGTTTCTATTCTTTCAACAAAATTAATGACATAAAACCAAGTGCATTGGATTATCATAGTCATCTTTTCACAGAGAAAAATACCAGTGCAAGTTAACAGATTTCTGAAAAGACTTAAATTATTTATAAATTTTAATTTGAACCTTAAAATGCAGAAGAAAAGCAGAAAAGAAATACTGGAATAAAAGCTAAATTTTAGTTTTTCTTTTCTAAAATTAAAAAAAAAGACACTGAAACCCTGAATAACACTTATAATAAACACAAAAACATGCCAAGAATTCATCCTATCAGCAGATATAAATGCTGTTGTAATGAAGTTTGCTTATCACTGCCCCACTTTTTAATTAAATTCTCAATTATAAGGAAGACTTCTGGTTGCTTTCTCTTGTCTGATGAGACAAGATGTCTTGACTTAGATGCACCCACTCCATTATAATTCTGATCATCCCTATGATATTTGTTAAATCATAAAGAATACTACCAACAAGCCAGGAACTCTGGATTAGCAATCCAAGCCTGATGTAAGCGTATGTTCCATACATACTATAGAAGCAGTAATAAAAAGGAGGTATCACAGCAATGCGCACAATGACAAACATTACTGTCATGATTACTCCACTGATGAGATAAGCTTCAGAAGACTGAGAGTATCCCAGAGTTTTAAGGAACCACCTAGAAAAAATTAAGGAAACATCATTTTTATTCTGCATGTCTGAGGGTTAACCATTTCAATTTTAGTTCTTAAAATTCAGTGAACATCCCCCTATCGTCAGAAACATGGCACAGGTGTCCTGTCTCATTAATTCTATTCAATATTGTAATGCAAGTCCTAGCAAGTACAAGAAGACAATAAAAAGAAATAACATGTATATAGATTGAGAAGGAAGAAATAAAACCATCTATATTTGCAGATGACATAACTGCCTATGTAGAAAACCAGAAAGAATCTAGGAAAAAAAAAAAACAACATAATATCCTGGAACTAATAGCAAGTACAGTGAGGTTGCACAATACAAGGTCAATATACAGAAGTCAGTTGTTTTCTTATACACAAGGAGTGACAATTAGAAGATGAAATCAAGAAAAATATCATTTAAAATGGCATCAAGAAATAAACTACTCAGGTATAAATTTAATAAATTATGTACAGCATCCACATGCAGAAAACTAAAAACGCTGATTAAAAATCAAAGTAAGTCTAAATATATGGACAAATACTTGTATTCATGGACTGGAAAAGTCAATATTGTTAAAATGTCAGTTCTGCTTAACTAGATATATAGATTCAATGCAATCCCAAACAAAATCCCAGCAATATTTTTTTTAACATCAAATCCAAATCCATTGCCATTAAGTCAATTCTGACTCATAGCAACCCTAAAGGACAGAGTAGAACTACCCCACAGTGTTTCCAAGGGGTGCTTGTGGATTTTAACTGCCAACCTTTTGGTTCTCAGCTGCAGCTCTTACCCGCTGCAGCTCTTACCCACTGCACCACCAGGGCTCCTTTTTTAAAAACATATATTTAAAAAACTGATTCTAAAATTTATATAGAAAGGCAAAGGACCTATAATGGCCAACACAATACTGGAAAAGAACAAAGTTCTACCCACTTTCAAGATCTACTGTAAAGCTATTTTATTCAAGACATCATATTACTGGAAGGAAAAAAAGATCAGTAGAACTGAACAAAGAGTCTAGAAATAGACCTACACAAATACAGTCAACTGATTTTTGACAAAGGTGTGAATGCAATTCACTTGACACCACTTTGCCTATTAAACAGGGTCCTCACCTACCCACAATAGGGCCCTGAGGACTGGTGTCTCCGTCCACTCTACCTAGCCACCCATGACAGGGATCCAAGGATAAATAGTGCCTCCCAGTCCTTACAGCCAACAGCATTGGGTGCCCAAAGTCCAGCTACAAAACCCACCCACCTATGCATTCTAGGGAACAGGGACACGCCTTCTTCCCAGGGACTCAGGGACAGCCATCAGCACACTACCTTGCTCAGCACATAACCCCCTACTGCAGTCTGACACCTGTGCCTGCTCCGATCTCCCCTACATAGCCCTGCCCGTCTAGGACTGTAGGTGAGAGCCAGCCCAACACACTCAGTGACTGATGACCTGGACACCTGAGCTGAATTACAAGAAAAGTAAATGGGCTCCTCTAAACAACTAGTCACAGGCTGTGAGATCTTCAAAGATACCAATAATCAAACTAGATCACACAACCAGCCTATCTGGGCATACCAAAACAAAACAAGAAGCTAGGAGATAGTAAGCAAATCTAAACATAATAACTTATGAATTGACAACAGTCAATAAGAAATCACATAAAAAGGCTGACCATAATGGCTTTAGCAAGCAACCAAAACAAAGAACCAGGAAACCTCCTGGAGGAAGATAAAGTCTTGGAATTATCAGAGGTAGAAATCAAAATATTAATATACAGAGGTGTTCAAGAGATCAGAAAGGATATCAGGGAAAACATAGACTAAGTGAAGGAACACAGACAAAGCAAAGAAGAATTTAAGAAGGTTATACAAGACAACAATGACAAATTTAACAGGCTGCAAGAATGCATAGAGATAGCAAGCTGAAATCCAAAGATCAACAATAAAATTTTAGAATTAGACAACTCAATAGAAAGTCATAGGAGCAGAATTGAGGAAATGGAAGTCAGAACTAATGAGAATGAAAATAAAGCACTTGAAACCAATTTATTTGAGGAAAAACAAGAAAAAAGAATTTTAAAAAATGAAGAAATCTAAGAATTATGTGGGACTCTTATCAAGAGGAATAACCTAGCAGTGATTGGAGTACAAAAATGGGACAAGTGAGAGGGAATAACAGAAAGAACTTTTTGAAGATTTGTTGGCAGAAAACTTCCCTGACATCATGAAAGATGAGAAATTTCTATCCAAGAAGCTCATCAAACCTCACAGAAGGTAGATCCCAAAAGAAAGTCACCAAGACATATTAGAGTCAAACTTACTAAACCAAAGATAAACAGAGGATTTTAAGAGTGGCTAGAGATAAACAAAAAAAAAAAAATTTGTTTTTAGAGATAAACAAAAAATCACCCACAAAGCAGAGTTAATAAGACTAAGCTCTGACTACTCAGCAGAAACCATGCACGTGAGAAGACAACGGGATGACATATACAAAGTCTTGAAGGAAAAAAATTGCCAACCAAAAATTATATATCCAACAAAACTGTCTCTAAAATGTGAACACAAAACTAGGGCACTTCCAGGTAAAAAGAAGTTTAGGGAATTTGTAAACACCAAACAAAACTTATAAGAAATACTGAAGGGAGTCCTCCGGTTAGAGAATCAGTAATACCAGATAACAACCCAAGACAGAAAAACTAGATATCAACCCAGATAGGGAATCACAAATACAAGTCAAAGCTAAAACACTGAAATTAGGGAAACAGGGATGTCAGTATGTAAAAGGTGACAACATTAACACAAAAAAGAGGGACTAAATTCTGTATTCATAGAACTTTCATATGGAGAGGAAGTAAAGGCAATATCAACAAATGAAAGATTGGTTTGAACTTAGAAGGATATATGTATATTTTAAGGTTACCAGAAAGGAAACTAACAAACCTATACATCAAAATAAAAAAGAAGAAAAACAAAGACTCAGCAAGTACAACAGCAAAAACAATGAAAAACGAAAATACATAAAGAAAAATGAATCGGGACAGAAAATTAAGTGGAACAAAGAAACAGTCAACACCACAAAAAAAAAAAAATACATAGAAATGACAGCACTAACCTCATACATATCAGTATTTACACTGAATGTAAATGGACTAAATGCACCAATAAAGAGACAGTGGCAAAATGGATTAAAAAAACATGATTCGTCTATATGCTGCCTACAATATACACACCTTAGACTCAAAGACACAAAACAAAATTTAAAGTTTTGAAAAAATATATATCAAGCAAACAACAATAAAAAAGCACAGGAGTGGCAGTATTAATCCCTGACAAAATAGATTTTAAAACAAAATCCACCACAAAGGTTAAGGAAGGACACTTAATTATTAAAGGATCGGTATACTAGGAAGACATAACCATAATAGATATTTACACACCCAGTGACAGGGCTCTGAGATACATGAAACAAACTCTAACAGCACTGAAAATAGAGATAGACATCTCCACGATAACAGTAGGAGGCTTCAACACACCACTTTCAGTGAAGGACAGATCATCCAGAAAGAAGCTCAATAAAGACATGGAAGATGTAACTGCCACAATCAACCAACTTGACCTCATAGATATACACAGAACACTCCACTCAACAGCAGCCAAGTATACTTTCTTTTCCAATGCACATCAAATATTTTCCAGAATAAACCACATATTAGGTCACAAAGCAAGACTTAACAACTCAAAGCATCAAAAATTACAAAGGCTCTTTTCTGATTATAAAGCCATAAAAGTAGAAATCAATAACAGAAAAAGCAAGGAAAAAAAAAAAAATGGAAACTGAACAACACTTTGCTCAAAAACTACTGAGTTACAGAAGAAGTCAAGGACAGAATAAAATGAGACAGAGTCACATGAGAATGAAAACATATCCTATCAGAACCTTTGTAGCACAGCAAAAGCAGTGCTCAGAGGTCAGTTTATACCAATAAATGCAGACATCCAAAAGAACAAAGGGCCAAAATCAGAACATTAACCCTACACATGATTCAAATAGCAGCAAAAGAAGCCCTTAGGCACCAGCACAAAGGAAATGATAAAAATTAGAGCAGAATTAAATGAAGTAGAAAATAGAAAAACAAATGAAAGAGTTAACAAGACCAAAAACTGGGTCTTTGAAAGGATCAACAAAATGGATAAACCACTGGCCAAACTGACAAAAGAAAAACAGGAGAGGAAGCAAATAATCCAAATGAGAAATGAGATGGGCGATATCACAGCTGACCCAACTGAAATTAAAAGAATCATAACAGTATATTATGAAAAATTGTCCAACAAATTTGAAAATCTGGAAGAAATGGACAAGTTTTTACAAACACACTACCTACCTAAACTAACACAAACGGAGATAGAAAAACTTCTTAAACCTATAACAAAAGAAGGGATTGAAGAGGTAACTAAGAAGCTCCAACAACAACAACAAAAAGCCCTGGCCTTGACGGCTTCACTGGAGAATTCCTCCAAATTTTGAGAGAAGAGTTAATACCAGTACTACTAAAGGTACTTCAGAGCATAGAAAACAATGGGATACTTCCAAACTCATTCTGTGAAGCCAGCATAACCCTGATACCAAAAACCAGGGAAAGATACCACAAAAAAAAATTGCAGACCAATATATCTCTTGAAAATAGATTCAAATATCCTCAACAAAATTCAAGCCAGTAGAATTCAACAACATATCAAAAAAAATAATTCACCATGATCAAGTGGGATTCATACCAGTTCGGCAGGGATAGTCCAACATTAGAAAAACAATCAATGTAATCCATCACATAAATAAAACAAAAGATAAGAACCACTATTTTATCAATTGATGCAGAAATGCATTTGACAAATCCAACACTCATTCAAGATAAAAAATCTCAGAAAAAGAGGAATAGAAGGGAAATTCCTTGACATAATAAAGGTCATTTATACAAAGCCAACAGTCAATGTCATCCTAAATGGAGAGAGTCTGAATGCATTCCCCTTGAGAATGGGAACCAGTCAAGGATGCCCTTATCAGCACTGTGATTCAACATAGCTCTGGAGGTCCTAGCCAGAGCAATAAGGCAAAAGAAAGAAATAAAGGGCATCCGAATTGGTAAGGAAGAAGTAAAAGTATCTCTATTTGCAGATGACATGATCTTATACACAGAAAACCCTTAAGAATCCAAAAGAAAACTACAGGAACTAATAGAAAATTTCAACCAAGTATTAAGATACAAAATAAACATACAAAAATCAGTTGGATTACTCTACACCAACAAAAAGAACATCAAAGGGGAAATCACCAAATCAATACCATTTACAATAGCCCCCAAGAAGATAAAATACATAGAAATAAATCTAACCAGAGACGTAAAAGACCTATACAAAGAAAACTACAAGACACTACAGCAAGAAACCAAAAGAGACCTACATAAGTGGAAAAACATACCTTGCTCATGGATAGGAAGACCCAACATTGTGAAAATGTCTATTCTACCCAAAGCAATCAATAGATACAATGCAATCCTGATCCAAATTCCAACAACATTTTTTATCGCGATGAAGAAAGAAATTAGCAACTTCATATGGAAAGGGAAGAGGACCCAGATAATTAAAGCATTGCTGAAGAAGAACTAAGTGGGAGGCCTCAAACTACCTGATTTTAGAATCTATTATACCCCCACAGTAGTCAAAACAGCCTGGTAATGGTACAACAACGGATACATAGACCAATGGAACGAATTGAGAATCCAGATGTCAATTCATCCACCTATGAGCAGGTGATATTTGACAAAGGCCCAAAGTACATTAAATGGGGATAAGATGGTCTCTTTAACAAATGGCGCTGCCATAACTGGATATCAATCTGCAAAACAATGAATCAGACCCATACCTCACACCATGCACAAAAACTAATTCAAAATGGGTCAAAGACCTAAAATCTAAAACAATAGAGATCACAGAAGAAAAAATAGGGACAAAGTAGGAGCCCTAATATATGGCATAAACAGAATACAACCATAACTTACAGTGCGCAAACACCCGAAAAGAAACTAGATAACTGGAATCTCCTAAAAGTCAAACACTTATGCTCATTAAAAGACTTTACCGGAAAAGTAAAAAGGCAACCTATGAACAGGGAAAAAATTTTGACTACAAGATATCTCATCAGGGTCTAATCTATACAATCTACAAGAAACTGTAAAACCTCATCAACAAAAAGACAAATAACCCAATTAAAAAATGAGGCCATGAACAGACACTTCACCAAAGGAGATTTCCAGGTGGCTAACACATACGTGAAAAATGCTCACGATCTTTAGCCATTAGACAGATGTTAATCAAAAGTATGCTGAGATACTGTCTCACCCCAGCAATGCTAGCAATAATCCAGAAAACACAAAATAATAAATGTTGGAGATTTTGTGGAGAGACTGGAACACTTGGAAACTGATGGTGGGAAGGTAAAATGGTACAACCACTTTGGAAATCAATTTAGTGCTTCCTTTAAAAGCTAGAAATAGAAGTACCATATGATGTAGCAATCCCACTCCTTAGAATATATCCTGGAGAAATAAGAGCCATCACACAAATAGATATATTCACGCCCATGTTCATTGCAGCACTGTTCACAGTAGTAAAAGGATGGAAACAACCCAAGTGCCCATCAAGAGATGAATGGATAAACAAATTATGGTACATATACACAATGGAATAATTCGCAACAATAAAGAAAATGATGAATCCGTGAAATATCTCACAATATGGATAAATCTGGAAGGGACTATGCTGAGTGAAATTAGTCAGGCACAAAAGCACAAATATTATATGAGAACAATATGAAAGAACTCAAGAAAAGGTCTAAACACAGAAGATAACATTCTTTGATGGTTATGAGGGTGGGAGGGAGAGAGAGGGGAATTCACTAACTAGATAATAGACAAGAATTATCTCAGGTGAAGGGAAGGACAACACAGAATACATGGAAAGTAAGCACAGCTGGACTAAAGCAAAAGCTAAGAAGTTTGCTGAACAGAATCAAACACTCTGAGGGATAGAATAGCAGGGGCTGAGGTCTGGGGACTATGATTTCAGGGGACATCTAGGTCAACTGGCATAACAAAGTTTGTTAAGAAAATGTTCTGCACCCCACTTTAATGATTGGTGTCTGGGGTCTTAAAAGCTTGCAAGCCGCAATCTAAGATGCATTAATTGTTCCCAACCCCCCTGGAGCAAAGGAGAATGAAGAAATCCAAAGACCCAAGGAAAATATTAGCCCAAGAGACAAAAGGGCCACAAAAACCAGAGACTCAATCAGCCTAAGTATCAGGAGAAATAGGCAGTGCCTGGCTACCACCAATGACTGCCCTGACAGGGAACACAACAGAGAGTCCCTCACGGAGCAAGAGAAAAGTATGGTGCAGAACTCAAATTCACGTAAAAAGACCAGACTTAATGGTCTGACTGTGACTGGAGGAATCCTCAAAGACATGGCCCTCGGACGCTGTGTTAACCCAGAACTAAAACTATTGCTGAAGCCAACTCTTCAGAAAAGGATCTTCCCATCTTTCATATCAGGGAAGTTTTCTGCCA
Organism: Elephas maximus indicus; assembly: GCF_024166365.1. Lineage (NCBI taxonomy): Eukaryota > Metazoa > Chordata > Mammalia > Proboscidea > Elephantidae > Elephas > Elephas maximus. The sequence continues at coordinate 146,392,458 of NC_064821.1, forward strand.
ACAAATCTTCAGCAATTCTCTCTGTATTTTCTGTTATCCTCCCTTGTTCTGGTACTCTAGTCACTCCTGGGTTATTCCTCTTGATACAAGAGTCCCACATATCTCAGGGTTTCTTCATTTTTTTTTTTAATGTTTTTATCTGGTTTTTCCTCAAATATGTTGGTGTCAAGTGCTTTATCTTCAATCTCACTAATTCTGACTTCCATTGCCTCAATTCTGCACCTATGACTTCTTACTGAGTTGTCTAACTCCGAAACTTTATAGTTAATCTTCTGGATTTCTGTATGCTGTCTCTCTATGGTTTCTTGCTGCCTATTAAATTTGACAGTATGTACTTCTCTAATCTTAAATTCCTCTGATGCTTTGTCTGTGTGCTGCTTGTCTAGTTCTGCATTTTGCCTGATCTCCTTCCTGATCTCTTGAAGAGTTCTGTATATTAATCTTTTGTATTCTACCTCTGGTAATTTCAGGAAGTTCTCTTCATCCAGAAATTTTCTTTATTCTTTATTTTGGGAGCTTGCTGAAGCCAATATCATCTGCCTGTTCATGTGATTTGATATTGACTGTTTTGTCCAAGCCATCAATAAGTTACCGTATTTTTTTTTATGTTTGCTTACTGTGTCCTAGCTTCTTGTTTTGTTTTGATGCTCAAATAGGCTGCTCCAGTATGTTTCTTCGATTATTGGTTCCTCTGAAGCCCTAACGTCCTGTCACCAGGTGGTCAGAGCTGTTACTAGGCATATGAGCCCAGGAGTCTGTTTACTTTTCTTGTATGGATCCTGCATAGGTGTCCCCGTAGTCAGTCACCAAGTGCATGATGTAGGCTCTCACCTACAGTCTTAGACAAGCAGGGATGACTGGTGTAGGCACAGGTATTTGACTGTAGTAGGAGGTCATGCACTGAGCAAGGCAGGGGGCTGACAGCCTTCGATGAGTGTCTGTGAGGAAAGCGTGTCCCTGTTCCTTAGAGCACGTAGGTGGGTGTGTTTTGCAGCCAGACTATGGCCACCCAGTGCTGTTGGCTATAAGGACTGGGAGGCACTACTTATCCTTGGACCCCTGTCTTGAGTGGCTAGGTGGTGTGGATGGAGCAAACAGTCCTCAGGCCCCTGTTGTGGGTAGGTGAAGACCCTATTTAATAGTCAGATTGATGTCAAATGTCATGAACCTCCCTTTCCAATATATAACTGAAACAGTTGAAGTTAGACTTCAGTATACCCTGTTGCACTGTGCTAGTGAGGGCCTACGTTGTTGAAATTGGTCTACAGAGGTCTGTGCAGGGGTGGAAGGCATTCAAAGTCCCTGAACCCATTATGCCTGTGCATAGGCAAAGAAGCTGTTTTTGCCCTGTGTTCCTGGCTTAGGTAAACTGGCAGATCGTTTTTTCCCTTATTGTTAATTTGTCCCTTCTCCAAGGCCCAGAGAATGGCTCAGGACGAGCAACAGGTCCTACTTGTGGCCCAGGTAAAGAGGCTATAACTGAAGCCAGCTCAGTATCAGGTGCAGAGTGGAGAGGGGTTATGTAAATGGGAGATAGGTTTTTTCAAAAGGGGTGTTTTTTGATCTGGGCGGTAGCTTAGATGCATATACTTATGTTTTGCAGATTGGAAAACGTGTCCCAAATGCCACTGCCTGCCTGACCCTGTTCATGCCAGTGAATCTGGTCTGCAGGATGCCAGTTCCCACCAGGTCAGGTCTGCCAACCCCTTGCTTCTGAACAGGTTCTCCCTCCCCTTGCCTCTCAGTCCAATTCCTCAACTTTGCCTTTGATGTTCAGAGCTCCTAGATTGTCATATATAATCGATTCACTTGTTTTTTTTGAATCTTTATTAAAAGAGGGACCACAGGAAGCTTCTGATTACTCTGCCATGTTGGCCTCGCATCCCCTCCCAAATATTTTGTGCATTAATGATGTATCCCTGGCAGTAACAAACACCAAGCTGTGAAGCAAATGTAACACTGGCTGTGATACTTAAGGTTATGTGCCAACTTGGCTGGGCCATGATCCTCAGTGGTTTGTAATGTTGTGATTTGGCAGTTATAACCCATTGTCATCAAGTCAAATCTGACTCATAGTGACCCTACAGGACAGAATAAAATTGTCGCACATTCTACTCTGTCCTGTCGTGTCACTATGAGTGACCAAGGAGTGATTTCAAGGAGCAGCTGCTGGATTCAAACTACTGATATTTTGGATAGAAGCCGACCTCTTAACCACTGCTCCATGAAGGCTCCTTAGCAGTAATGGAATGGTATAATTTGGCAGTTGTGGAATGATGTTGTCATCGTTCTTTTTGTGGTCTGATGTGGTCATCCTCCATTTCCGCAAAATGCTGATTTTCACATAATGACCTGGTCTTTGGAACCTAACCATGCTGACAAGTGGGAAGTGGATGTATTTCTTTCTATATGCTCTACCAAGACCACTACATCCATTCTCAGGGGCTCACCAACCCTGCCTATATAGATGACACAAATCTCTGGTTTCAAATCTTAAGCTCCAGATGTAGTTCCATATTTCTAATTTCTTGCTGGGCATTTTCACCTAACAAATCACAAAGTCTCAAATATGCCTAAAACCAATACTCTACTCCTTATCCAGTCTCTCCTGATCTACTACCATCTTCATAGAAAACTGTTTCTCTTCTGATCTTCCCAATCCTTATCAATGAGATCGCCATCAATTTAGTCATCCTAAACTATCCCTACCTGTATTTTATTTTTAGTTTCTAGTTTTAATTGCTAGTTTTAACCAAGACCTCTCCATTTTACCTCTTAAAATTCTTCCCAATCCTCCCCTGATTCATTCCATTCCTCTCGCTGCCAGTATAATTTTTGGTCCTCGGCATCTCTTACCCAGATGACTACAATAACCTAACTGGTCTTCCGGACTGTATCTTTACAGCCTTTTTTTCTTCATTGTCATAAGTTCCACACTTTATTTAACCCAGACTATTTCCTGCTCTCCAACTACTTCACACACTTTTGAAATTCTTGGTTGTCTGGAAAGGTGATTATCTACAAACCCAGACTTAAAGGACTTGTCCTTGGGTTTTACTATGTAATCACCTTGTTTAACATCTGTCAATTTTTCCATCTGACATGTTTAAAAGAAGGAATCTGTATATTAACTCAAGGTGAAATAATAAATAATTGTCCTCCTTGCCCTCCTGTCCCATGTCAGAAGGACCACTGACTTTGTTGGAATCCACCTTTCCTTACTTAATGAAAAAACTATCATGCTAGCAAAGGCTAAGAGTTTGTGAAGCTATATACTGAAGCTGAGAGGGAAGGGGGCAGGGAGGAAAAAGAAGACATTCATGTGGAAAGGAAGGACAGAGGGACAGCGTTCCCTTTTACCTATCATCTGTAGTTATTACTGATTCCCTGGGTGGTGCAAATGGTTAACTGCTCGACTATTAGCTGAAAGGTTTGAAGTCTGAACACACCCAGAAGCACCTCAAAAGACAGTCCTGGTGATCTGCTTCCAAGAGATCGCAGCCTTGAAACTCTATGGAACAGTTCTACTCTGTACACATGGGGTCACCATTAGTTGGAATTGACTAAACAGCAACTAACAACAACATAGTTGTTACTAAGACAAGTATAAAAGAAAAGATTGCAAATTATATGTGTTTGCAATTCTCCCCCAAAAGCCCTTAGAGAAAATCCTGTCTTGCTTATTCAACGATCCTTCCTGTCCCTGGGCTTCTAAGGAAATTCAACTTTTTAATTAAGTGTCTGGGACTCAATTGTGCAGAAGTGTGGTACTCACTAAAAGTGGTTGAAAAACTTAAAGGAAGCATTTGATCTGATTCACATTTGGAAAAACTAGGGGAGGCTACTTGTTGGTAGAGAAAGAAAAAGTAAGTAAAGGTGATGAAGGGCAAAGAATCCCTGCCTGGTACTGATTTGGTGAGTTTGAGGAGTTTGGAGTTGAGAGCCAGAAGTTTGAGAGAGTCCGGGGAAGCTGTGGGGTCCAGGACACATTGTGATTAAGAGGAATGAAGGGAATTTTTAGAAGTGTTGTTGTGCATAACAAACTGGACCTTTGTTGACATCCTTGCTCAAACTCCAGTGAGGATTCTGATGCAGGACTGTTTCTGCAGCTCAACATAGGGATTGGGTCTTGAGCTGACCCTAGTTATATCTTGACTGTACATGTAATTCTTTCAGACATGTAGACATTTGCATTTAATAAATATTAACTTCGGAAAGTTCAGGAACTTAGTTTTAGAAAAGTGGCCCTTCACCCCAACATTATCTTGGTTCCCCTCCTACTTCTAAACTACTCCTTCATTGTATCTACTCTTCCTTCTCCTAGTCCCCAATTCTAGACATTGAATTTTATCTTTTAAACACCATCTTTACTCATGGTTTCAAATATCACCTCTATTGTGATCATTCCAAAATTCCTCTCTCTACCTTTAGTATTATTTCTAATAAGATGCTCTGTCATTCTACCCGGCATCTCCAAACCAAACTCAAGGCTTTCTCTTCTAGTCTTTCTAATTCCCACATCTCTGTGTGTGTGTGTGTGTGTGTATGTTCAGTAGATATGTATGTATGTAAGTTACTTTAGAGAGTCCTAAAGCTGGAAGAGGAGCCCTGGTGGCTCAGAGGTTAAGAGCTATGGCTGCTGACCAAAGGATCAGCAGTTTGAATCTACCAGCTGCTCCTTGGAAACACCATGGGGTCATTACGAGTTGGAACCAACTCAATGGCACCTAACAACAACAACAGCAAAGCTGAAAGAGGCCTGAGGAGAACTTAACCACCTGGTTCCACTGGCAGGCGGCTGCCAACAAATAATCAGGGGTTGCTTGGCCCAAACAGAAATTCTCTGGTTTTCCCCAGGCCTAATGAATCAAACTCATATTTACACATTTAAAAACCTTTCCAGATGATTCTGATAAGCAGTTTACTTTGAGAACCAGCACCTCTTCCACCCAGTGTTCTAATGTTCGAGTCCCACTTTCAACAACCCCATCGTATGTTCCTGTAGGTTCTCTTCAGATGCCTTCAGTGACAGTGAAATCACTATTTCTTGAAGCAGACCTGTCCCCCATGTCTTTTAATGGGCTCATCCTTATGGATTCAGTGTAGAAGTTATCTTAAAGCTTTCCCTTTTCTCTGTCTCTGATTTCTTATCCATTGCCAATTTAGTTTTTTCTTCCTTCAAAATCTCTGTTTTGTCATCTTCTCTTAATTCTCAAAGCCTAATCTAGATTCTTATTTGTTTTCATTTATTCATGGTGGTTGTTAACCTGCTAACCCAATCTTTTGCTTCTAGTCTTACCCCACTACAATCTATCCTATACTATCAGAAATTAGAATTACTCAGTGCTATTTTCAGAACATCTTTCCCACTATAATATATATTCACCGTCTACTGGGTCAAGTTCAAACACTTCTCCCTGGCACTTAACGTTCTCTACGATTACCCACCCTCTCCCTAAGACATACTCTGTGATACTGCAAGGCTACTCACTTTTTCTTACTGACAGCATATTTAATCCACTTTTCAAAAACGTGTGTTCATTCTTTTCTCCTTATATGTAAGGCCTCTCCTCCCCATCCACTTCTTACAAAATCCTGAAAATTTTAAGAATATGTCCTGCCTTCTCTGTGAAGCCTTGCATGAGAAACATCAATCAGTAATAATCTCTCCTCTGCCCAAGAGCTCACAGCAATTAGTTTATGCCAGCAGCTTTCAAACTGTGATCCAGGGACCCATGAGATCTCTTCAGGAGGTCCACAAGGTCAAAACAATTTTCATAATACTACAAATATGCTATTTACCTTTGTCATTGTGTTGAAATTTGCACTGATGGTATGAAAACAATGGTGGGTAAACCTGCTGGCATCTTACACAAAGCAAGGCAATGGCACTGACACCACTCAATCATTGCAATCTTTTACCTCCCCATACTTGCACTTATAAAGAACCAAAAGGAAGAAAAAACTTAAGAATGTTCTTGATGAAGCAGTGAGAATTATTTATTTTGTTAAATTATTTTAATAAATCATGACCTTTGAGTACACACCTTTTTAATATTCCACGTGATAAAATGAGAATTACAAAGGCGGGGCCAAGATGGCTGACTAGGTAGACGCTACCTCAGATCCCTCTTGCAACAAAGACTCGGAAAAACAAGGGAAACGATCACACACGACAATCTACGGACCCTGACCATCAAACACAGATCTAAAGAGTTGACCTGAGTGACAGAGACTGAGAACAAACAACCACAGGGAAGCAACGACTGCTTTTGGAGCCTGGAGCCAGCGTCCCAGTCAGAAAACCTCGGCACCGGGCTTTACACTGGGTGCAAGGGAGCTGAGCACAGCATCCTGAGACGGCGCAAACACGGGACGCAGCCCTAGCCCCCAGAAGTGACCTTGGGGGAAGCCCAGCCAGTGCATGCAGGCAGCACAGCGACACGGCTGACAGGAGGAGAAGTCACTGGGAGGCAGCGACTGGTTTTGGAGCCTGGAGTGCAGTGTTTCAGCTGGGAAACCTTGGTGCTGGGCTTTGGACTGGGAGTGGAGGAACTGACCACGGCTTCTGAGACAGCACAAACACAGGACGTGGGCCTGACCCTCGGGGGCAATCTCGAGCCAGCCAATGCACACAGGCTACACACCCCTCGGGAATCTCAGATAAAACAGTCATCACCAAACAAGATAAGTAACTTTGTCTATATTCCCGGGTGCTACTCTCTCCTATTTATCTGATACCTTCCCTCCCCTTCCTAGGTGGCTTCATTAACACTGGAATTTCCTGAGCCAGAGAGTGAAGTGCTCTGCAGTTTTTCTTTTTCTTTTGGTCTTTTCCTAACCCATTCTCCTGGCCTGAGAGAAGCAGCTACAAAAAACCCTGGGACCAAAAATCCTTCCCTAATTGGACTAAAAATACAGAACCAGCTCCAGCCAAGCATATGGGATCCACAGTCTTGGGCTTTCATCCCTACAGGGAACAAGCTGGCTGTTATAATGCAAAGGCAATTCTAATAGGGATCTGACTATAATTGTTTTAGTGGATTACTGGAAAGACAAATCTCCCAGGTCTGATATCTCTGCATATTCAGCAGAGCCCTCACTGACCCACAACGGGGAACTGAGGGCTGAAGCTCCCCCCAGACCACTTAGCCTCCTGCCTTAGGGGTCTAAGAAGGTGACACCTACCAATATGTAGAGGTATATGCATTGGGTGCCTAAGGTACAGCTGCAGAGCCCACCCACCAAAGTGCTTTAGGAATAGAGACACAGCTACCTCACTGGCACTTGGGGGAAGCCTGTCAGCATCCTGCCCCCCCAGAGTGTGACCCTCTGCTGCTACTAGAATCTGGTGCACACAACTATCACCACTGCTCCTCTAGGTGGATAGGTAATAGTGTGCACCACACACTTGATGACCCAAAATCAGATTCTACTCAAGAACAGTGAACAGACTCTTAGGCTTATATATCTGGTAACAGCCCAAACCAGCTGGTAATAGGACATAAGTGATTCAAGAGCTACAACAATCAAGACAGCACAATCTAGTAGCCCATCTAAGTATATTGAAAGAAAACAAAACAAGATAAGACTCAGTGAGTAAATATAAATCACTACAATATCTTATAGATTGCTTGGAGACAGCAGTCGATATCAAAACACATAAAGAAGCAGACCATGATTGCTTCTACAACTCCCCAAATTAAAGAATCAAAATCTTTCCCAAATGAAGATACAATCCTGGAATTGCAAGATGCAGAATATAAAAAACTAATTTACAGAATGCTTCAAGACATCAGGGATGACTTCATAAATGAAATAAGGCAATCTACAGAAAAAGCCAAGGGACATACTGATAAAGCAGTTGAAGAAATCAAAAAGATTATTCAAGAACATAGTGCAAAAATTAATAAGCTGCAAGAATCCATAGAGAGACAGCATTCAGAAATCCAAAAGATTAACAGTAAAATTACAGAATTAGACAACTCAATAGGAAGTCAGAGAAGCAGACTCGAGCAATTGGAATGGAGACTGAGGGACCTGGAAGACAAGGGAATTGACACTAATATAGCTAAAAAAAAAATCAGATAAAAGAATTAAAAAAAAAATGAAGAAACACTAAGAATCACGTGGGACTCTATCAAGAAGAATAACTTGCATGTGATTGAAGTCCCAGAACAGGGAGGGATAACAGAAAATACAGAGAGAATAGTTGAAGATCTGTTGGCAGAAACTTCCCTGACATCATGAAAGACAAAAGGATATCTATCGAAGATGCTCTTCGAACCCTATACAACATTGATCCAAAAAGAAAATCACCAAGACATAGTATCATCAAACTTGCCAAAACCAAAGATAAAGAGACAATTTTAAAAGCAGCCAGGGATAAAAGAAAGGTCTCCTACAAAGGAGAATCAATAAGAATAAGTTCAGACTACTCAGCAGAAACCATGCAGTCAAGAAGGCAAAGGGATGACATATATAGAGCACTGAAGGAGAAAAACTGCCAGCCAAGGATCATGTATCCAGCAAAACTCTCTCTCAAATATGAAGGTGAAATTAAAACATTTTACAGATAAACACAAGCTTAGAGAATTTGCAAAAACCAAACCAAAGCTACAAGAAATACTAAAGGAAATTGTTTGGTCAGAAAATCAATATATCAGATACCGGCACAACAGAAGGTCACAGAACAGAGCATCCTGATATCAACTCAACTAGGGAAAACACAAAAACAAATTAAGATTAATTTTAAAAAGAAAAAAATGCTAAAAACAGGGAATCATTGAAGTCAATATATAAAAGATCACAATAATCAAAAAGAGGGACTAAATACAGGAGGCATAGAACTGCCATATGGAGAGGGAAACAAGGCGATATAGGACAATACTAGCTAGGTTTTTACTTAGAAAAATAGAGGTAAATATTAAGGAAATCACACAGAGGTTTAACAGTCCATAACTAAAAATAAAAACCAAGAAAAACATAACGACTTAGCAAACATAAATTCAACTACTGTGAAAATGAGGAACACACAATTTACAAAGAAAAACATCTCAGCACAAAAAAGTAAGTGGAAAAATGAAACTGTCAACAACACACATAAAAAGGCATCAAAATGACAGCACGAAACACATACTTATCTATAATTACACTGAATGTAAATGGACTAAACGCACCAATAAAGAGACAGAGAGTCTCAGACTGGATAAAGAAACACAATCCGTCTATATGCTGCCTACAAGAGACACACCTTAGACTTAGAGACACAAACTAAAACTCAAAGGATGGAAAAAAAATATCAAGCAAACAATAAGCAAAAAAGAAGAGGAGTAGCAATATTAATTTCTGACAAAATAGACTTTAAAGTTAAATCCACCACAAAGGATAAAGAAGGACACTACATAATGATTAAAGGGACAATTGACCAGGAAGATATAACCATATTAAATATTTATGCACCCAATGACAGGGCTGCAAGATACATAAAACAAACTTTAACAGAACTGAAAAGTGAGATAGACACCTCCACAATTATAGTAGGAGACTTCAACATACCACTTTTGCAGAAGGACAGGACATCCAGTAAGAAGCTCAATAGAGACACGAAGACCTAATTGCTACAATCAACCAACTTGACCTCATAGACATATACAGAACACTCCATCCAACAGCTGCAAAGTATACTTTTTTTTCTAGCACACATGGAACATTTTCTAGAATAGACCACATATTAGGTCATAAAACAAACCTTTGCAGAATCCAAAACATCAAAATATTACAAAGCATCTTCTCAGACCACAAGACCATAAAAGTGGAAATCAATAACAGAAAAATTAGGGAAAAGAAATGAAATACTTGGAAAATGAACAATACCCTGCTCAAAAAAGACTGGGTTATAGAAGACATTAAGGAGGGAATAAAGAAATTCATAGAATGCAATGAGAATGAAAACACTTCCTATCAAAACCTCTGGGACACAGCAAAAGCAGTGCTCAGAGGTCAATTTATATCGATAAATGCACACATACAAAAAGAAGAAAGAGCCAAAATCCGAGAACTGCCCCTACAACTTGAACAAATAGAAAGCGAGCAACAAAAGAATCCATCAGGCACCAGAAGAAAACACATAATAAAAATTAGAGCTGAACTAAATCAATTAGAGAACAGAAAAACAATTGAAAGAATTAACAAAGCCAAAAGCTGGTTCTTTGAAAAAGTTAACAAAATTGATAAACCATTGGCCAGACTGACTAAAGAAATACAGGAAAGCAAACAAATAATCCGAATAAGAAACGAGATGGGCCATATCACAACAGACCCAACTGAAATTAAAAGAATCATATCAGATTATTACGAAAAATTATACTCTAACAAATTTGCAAACCTAGAAGAAATGGATGAATTCCTAGAAAAACACTACCTACCTAAACTAACACAATCAGAACAACTAAACAGACACATAACAAAACCAGAGATTGAAAAGGTAATCAAAAAACTCCCAACAAAAAAAAACCCCTAGCCCGGACGGCTTCACTGCAGAGTTCTACCAAACTTTCAGGGAAGAGTTAACACCACTACTACTAAAGGTATTTCAAAGCATAGAAAATGATGGAATACTACCTAACTCATTCTATGAAGCCATCATATCCCTGATACCAAAACCAGGTAAAGACATCACAAAAGAAGAAAATTACAGACCTATATCCCTCATGAACATAGAAGCAAAAATCCTCAACAAAATTCTAGCCAATAGAATTCAACAACATATCAAAAAAATAATCCACCACGACCAAGTGGGATGTATACCAGGTATGCAAGGTTGGTTTAATATTAGAAAAAACATTAATGTAATCCACCATATAAATAAAACAGAAGACAAAAACCACATGATCTTATCAATTGATGCAGAAAAGGCATTTGACAAAGGTTAACACCCATTCATGATAAAAACTCTCAGCAAAACAGGAACCGAAGGAAAATTCCGCAACACAATAAAGGGCATCGTTGGGGTGTACAAAGCCAACGGCCAACATCATTCTAAATGGAGAAAGCCTGAAAGCACTTCCCTGAAAGGAGAACAAGACAAGGATGCCCTTTATCACCGCTCTTATTCAACATTGTGCTAGAGGTCCTAGCCAGAGCACTTAGGCTAGACAAAGAAATAAAGGGCATCCGAATTGGCAAGGAAGAAGTAAAATTACCTCTATTTGCAGATGACATGATCTTATACAGAGAAAACCCTAAGGAATCCTCCAGAAAACTACTGAAACTAATAGAAGAGTTTGGCAGAGTCTCAGGTTATAAGATAAACATACAAAAATCACTTGGATTCCTCTACATCAACAAAAAGAACATCGAAGAGGAAATCACCAAATCAATACCATTCACAGTAGCCCCCAAGAAGATAAAATACTTAGAAATAAATCTTACCAAAGATGTAAAAGACCTATACAAAGAAAACTACAAAGTACTAGTGCAAGAAACTAAAAAGGACCTACATACATGGAAAAACATACCTTGCTCATGGATAGGAAGACTTAACATAGGAAAAATGTCTATTCTACCAAAAGCCATCTATACATACAATGCACTTCCGATCCAAAGTCCAATGTCATTTTTTAATGTGATGGAGAAACAAATCACCAACTTCATATGGAAGGGAAAGAAGCCCCGGATAAGTAAAGCATTACTGAAAAAGAAGAACAAAGTGGGAGGCCTCACTCTACCTGATTTTAGAACGTATTATACAGCCACAGTAGTCAAAACAGCCTGGTACTGGTACAACAACAGGCACATAGACCAATGGAACAGAATTGAGAACCCAGATATAAATCCATCCACATATGAGCAGCTGATATTTGACAAAGGCCCAGTGTCAGTTAATTGGGGAAAAGATAGCCTTTTTAACAAAGGGTGCTGGCATAACTGGATATCCATTTGCAAAAAAATGAAACAAGACCCATACCTCACACCATGCACAAAAACTAACTCCAAGTGGATCAAAGACCTAAACATAAAGACTAAAACGATAAAGATCATGGGAGAAAAAATAGGGACAACGTTAGGAGCCCTAATACAAGGCATAAACAGAAAACAAAACATTACTAAAAATGACAAAGAGAAACCAGATAACTGGGAGCTCCTAAAAATCAAACACCTATGCTCATCTAAAGACTTCACCAAAAGGGTAAAAAGACCACCTACAGACTGGGAAAGAATTTTCAGCTATGACATCTCTGACTAGCGCCTGATCTCTAAAATCTATATGATTCTGTTAAAACTCAACCACAAAAAGACAAACAACCCAATCAAGAAGTGGGCAAAGGACATGAACACGCACTTCACTAAAGAAGATACTCAGGCCGCTAACAGATACATGAGAAAATGCTCTTGATCATTAGCCATTACAGAAATGCAAATTAAAACTACGATGAGATTCCCTCTCACTCCAACAAGGCTGGCATTAATCCAAAAGCCACAAAATAATAAATGTTGGAGAGGCCGCGGAGAGATTGGAACTCTTATACACTGCTGGTGGGAATGTCAAATGGTACAACCACTTCGGAAATCTATCTGGCGTATTCTTAAAAAGTTAGAAATAGAACTAGCATACAACCCAGAAATCCCACTCCTCGGAATCTACCCTAGGGGAATAAGAGCCTTTACACAAACAGATATATGCACACCCATGTTTATTGCAGCTCTGTTTACAATAGCAAAAAGCTGGAAGCAACCAAGGTGTCCATCAACGGATGAATGGGTAAATAAATTGTGGTATATTTACACAATGGAATACTATGCATCGATAGAGAACAGTGACGAATCTGTGAAACATTTCATAACATGGAGGAACCTGGAAGGCATTATGCTGAGTGAAATTAGTCAGAGGCAAAAGGACAAATATTGTATAAGACCCCTATTATAAGATCTTGAGAAATAGTATAAACTAAAAAGAACACGTACTTTTGTGGTTATGAGGGGGGGATGGAGGGAGGGTGGGAGAAGGTTATTTACTGGTTAGTTAGTAGATAAGAACTACTTTAGGTGAAGGGAAGGACAATACTCAATACAGGGAAGGTCAGCTGACCTGGACTGGACCAAAAGCAAAGAAGTTTCTGGGATAAACTGAACGCTTCGAAGGTCAGCGGAGCAAGGGCGGGGGTTTGGGGACTATGGCTTAAGGGGACTTCTAAGTCAATTGGCAAAATAATTCTGTTATGAAAACATTCTGCATCCCACTTTGAAGTGTGGCGTCTGGGGTCTTAAATGCTAACAAGCGGCCACCTGAGACGCATCAATTGGTCTCAACCCACCTGGATCAAAGGAGAATGAAGAACACCAAGGTCACACAATAACTATGAGCCCAGGAGACAGAAAGGGCCACATGAACCAGAGATTTACATCATCCTGAGACCAGAAGAACTAGATGGTGCCTGGCCAAAACCGATGACAGCCCTGACAGGGAGCACAACAGAGAACCCCTGAGGGAGCAGGAGAACAGTGGGATGCAGACCCCAAATTCTCATAAAAAGACCAGACTTAATGGTCTGACTGAGACTAGAAGAATCCCAGCGGTCATGGTCCCCAAACCTTCTATTGGCCCAGGACAGGAACCATTCCCGAAGACAACCCATCGGACATGGAAGGGACTGGAGAATGGGTTGGAGAGAGATGCTGATGAAGAGTGAGCTACTTGTATCAGGTGGACACTTGCGACTGTGTTGGCATCTCCTGTCTGGAGTGGAGATAGGAGGGTAGAGAGGGTTAGAAACTGGCAAAATCATCACGAAACGAGAGCCTGGAAGGAGGGAGCGAGCTGACTCATTAGAGGGAGAGTAAGTGGGAGTATGGAGTAAGGTGTATATAAGCTTATATGTGACAGGCTGACTTGATTTGTAAACTTTCACTTAAAGCACAATAAAAATTATTAAAAAAAAATGAGAATTACGCAAAGAGATTATGCTGCGAAGCACAGTGGCTACCCTGAGGACAAACTGTTGTACAACTGTTTGAGTTGTGAGCTGAACTACCTGATTCTTCCATGGAATATCATTTTTATTTGAAAGAACATCTGACAGACAAACTATGGTTACTTCCACTTGGGTATGTGAGAGACATTTTTCCAGAAAGAGAGTGGGCTTGTCATTGCAAGGAAAACAACTGACAGTATTTGTTGCCTGTAGGGTAATGCTATTCAGCTATATGCATCCCCTTCCTAATGGAATGAGCTTTGCTCTTACCCCAAGCATGCTGGGGATGAATTCGGGATGGTCTCAGGCTAAGGTGGGGCTAAGGCTGGGAGTGGCATGACTTGGCCAAGCCACAAGGCCGAGGAATGCCTTAGCAACGGGAAGGAAAACATCTGGGCCTGGACGTGAAATCCCTGGGAACACTGGCTGCCCAAGGACGTGGGAGAAAACAATGAGCCTTGGTCCCAGCCGGAATGGTGTATAAGCTTGGGTCCCTTGCCAGGTGGTTGCCGGAAATACTCCAGCCGGCCACCACTGGAGAGCAGCTGCTTGCCCGTGTCGATAAGTTTCCCTGAACTCAAGAATCTGGAAAGGGCTACATGTCAGTTCTTCGGATTATCTGCCAGGACGCGCAGTGAAGGTCTTTCCTTGCTGGGGGCTGTCCCCTGATAATTGGCATAGTCAGCAGGATTCCAGGGAGCACACCAGGCCTTCCCAGATGGATGGGGAAAAGCGGGCTCCCCTGGGGGAAATCCCAGAGTGGCCAGGGACGCATGCCCTGGGAGCACGAGCCCAGGGTGTTGTTGCTTGTGGACCTGTGCATGAGTACGGGGATGCCCCCAAAACGCCACAGGCATTGTTGCAGTTACTAAAGTCTGCGTGTTGACAAAGAAAAGGATGTTCAAGTTTTGGTTGCGGGAGTTGCGTGGCCGCTGTTGTGGGCATGGCGAAATTCATGGGAGGCCCCAAAGCAAAAGCCATATTGCTGTGCTGAGGTGGCTTGTGTGGGGTGCCTTCTACTGGCAGCATTCAGAGGGGCATCCGCTGCAGAGCCAGCCGCCAGGCCCTAATCAGGCAGCTGGAAGCAGAGCTGCAACTGAAGGATATGCGTGCACCATATTCCTCCTCCACCGAAACATTAGTGCCCCGTTTGCGGAAGCAAGAGGCATCTTCAGGGGAAATCCCGGGGTGGCCAGTGACCTCTATGTGGGGAGGCCTGGCCGGTATGCTTTTCTGAGGGAGAAATCCCGGGGTGGCCGGTGAAGCCCAGCTAGCTCAGTCGGTAGAGCATGGGACTGGAGCTAGTTGGAAGGGATAAACAGAGAACACCCTGTAACATCCAGTGTAAAGCAAGAGTTAAAACAGCAGGGAAAAAAAGGAAAAAAAAAAAAGAAGTAAAAAGCCCTTCAAGATCCCTTGTGTTGAGCAGCCTGGAAGAGACCTCAGAATTCTCTGATAGGTGCCCTGGCTGACCTTGTATTAACACTCCTAAAGCATGTATCTGTTTTACAGTGACCTTCACCGCTGGAAGCCCTCCTCTTCCTTTGTCTCTGAGTCCCACACTGCTCCTTCCTTCATACTCTTGTGTGTCTGTCTCTCCTCTTACCTGCTCTCTCTTCTTTTTACACCCTCGCTTTCTAGAACTCGACCCAGTTTCACCTGTTTCTCTCTCACATATTCTCTTCCCCTCTAGCCCCCTGTATCGCTTTCTCATCCAATCTTTTTGTTTCTCTCTCCTTCAGTCTCACTTCCTTTCTTCACTAACCTATATAGGGGCTGTAGGGTGTGTGCTACATGGGGTATGAAGGGATACGGGTACCCCAGGAACCTGACAACTGCCTGTAGTTGCTTCACAGTTTTGGGGCATGGGTAGGCTTGGACTTTATCTATCACCATTTTAGGTATCACTTGCTTCTTACTCGACCAGATAACACCCAAGTATTTGACCGACAAACCAGACCCTTGCATTTTTCCCCCGTTCACTGCCCATCCCCGTGACTGGAGGTGTGTGACTACCTTATCAGCTGCAGTCTGCAAAGAAGCAAACGAGTCAGGGGCCAGCATGACATCATCAATATAGTGGAATACAGCCTCCTCAGCAGTGGGAATCCACTGCTTGAGGTCAGTGGCAACCACGTCATGGCATACGGTGGGGCTATGCAAGTACCCTTGTAGGAACATGGTGAAAGTCCACTGCCTCACCTCCCAGCTGAAGGCAGACTGGTCCTGGCTGTCTGAGTGTAGAGGGATGCTAAAGAAAGCATTAGCCAAGCCAAGCACAAAGTGGTAAGTGCCCAGTACCTCCCCTATTTGCCCCACCTACGCGATGTTGGGTACAGCTGCAAACAAGGGGAGAGTCACCTTATTCAGTCCCAGTAGTCTACTATCATTCTCCAGGAGCCATCCGGCTTGCACATTGGCTAGAAGGGACTACTGAAGGGGCTCTTGGCTGATCTCAGAATCCCTACTGGGTGTAGCTCCTGCATGGCCTCAGTGATTTCTTGGTGCCCACCTGGGAGGTGGTACTGCTTAAGGGCCATGACCTGAGCTGGGGAGTGCAACTGCACAGGAGACCATTTAGCATTATCTTGTACTACAGTTTTTATGGCTCTCATTTGTAGGTGGAACTCACTGGAGGTCTGCAGCTCCAGCCCCAGCAAGATACTTCTGCCCAGAATGTATTGCAGTGGTAAGGGGGAAACTAAAAGACGGGGCCCACCTCCAGGTTACCAGGCAACTTGGCTGGACCCATGCTTGCACTTGGTGTGGTGGAGGTGTGGCTCCACAAATGAGTGAGGGCTCTGCCAACTTTTCCCACATCTTCTTTCAGAAATAATTAAGATTGAGGATTAAGCCTAACTTCTCTGTCACCAACAAGGAGCAAAGGCCTTGTGTTACAATTAAAGTCCAATGAGGTATACTTCGGGTCTGAGGTCAGTATCATTGAGACACTCACCCCAGCCTGACTATGGATGTCCCTTGGGGCCCGTATAAATCCTTATTGTATGTACTGATGATGTTGATGTATTAACGTACACCTTTGTAAACTTTTGCCTCCAAGTCCTGATGGGAACTGCTATGGTTAGGGCTGTTTTTAGAGGGGCACAAGGAAACTGTGACGCGGGCTATAGCCTGGCCATTCAGTCGAGCCACTGACAACCCTCAGAATGACATATAAAGCAAGCTCCTACAGAGATGAGACATTTGGACAAAAAAAAAAAAAAAAACAAAATTGGTTCTGCTCCTGAGAAGCTTTTGTTACTTGTGTGGATAGTCATCAGAAAAGTCCCTATTCTGAGAGTGCAAAACAGCCCACAAACAGACCAGTCTTAACCAGCTGACTGCAGAGGCTGAAGCATTGTCTGCTCCAGAGCAAAGAGGTGTGCAATTGACCACCTTTTGGATGTAAGAGAGGACCATCCATGGAGATTCACACACCATCCTAGACTGGGCCTACATGTGTGGACTCCCACTGTCATCAGAAAACACTGGACAGCACAGGAAAGCTGATCTGCCTAGGAGGCCCTGGCCAAGGCTAAAGCCTCTGTAGGAATAGATTCCTGAGCCAACAGGCCAGGGTGTTCTCAGCAGGTAAATCATATTGGGGCTTTTTGTCCTATACAGAGGCTTCCACTGGACCTTGAATGAACTCTTCACGTTCTTTATCACCCCTAGACATAGGGGCAATTGAGCACTTCAATGGTCAGGTTTAAATGGCTGAGGGGAGGGAACAAGACAACCCTAGCCTGGACCATGCATCTCAGACAAGCAGTCTGGGGTCTCAATGCAGCAGTTCCTTACAAGGACACTTCTTATTTGTGCCGTATGTTTGATCAAACTGTCTATTCTATAAAATGTGTTTCTTTGGTGTAGAATTGTTCCTGACAAAAGATCTGGGCTCCACAAAGGCACTGACCAGAGGCCACGAGAGGAGGCCAAGCCTACGGCTCCCCCGCAGAGGGGTGGGAGTCTCCCTCACCCCTGGACTAGGGGTGCGGCCAAGGTGCACTGCAGGTGCAGGAAGCCCTCTGCTGGGTGACAGGGGACCAGAGACCACCCATTAAAATGATCATACACTGGTCCCCACTAACAAACAACATGTTTTGGCTTTGGTGGACACCAGAGCAGAATGCACCCTGATGTATGATAACCCAGATAGGTTTAAAGGGCCACTAAAAGCTATTTTTTTTTTTTTAAAAGCTATTGATGGGTACGGGGGTGGAGCCATCAGGGTGCACCAAATCAAACTAGTGCTGCAGACTGGAAGGCTATCCCCAAAGGCCTACCAAGTATACATAGCCCCAATACCAGAATACATTCTGGGCAGAGATATCTTGTTGGGGCTGGAGCTGCAGACCTCCAGTGAGTTCCACCTGCAAATGAGAGCCATAAAAACTGTAGTACAAGATAATGCTAAATGGTCTCCTGTGCAGTTGCACTCCCCAGCTCAGGTCATGGCCCTTAAGCAGTACCACCTCCCAGGTGGGCACCAAGAAATCACTGAGGCCATGCAGGAGCTACACCCAGTAGGGATTCTGAGATCAGCCAAGAGCCCCTTCAGTAGTCCTGTCTAGCCAATGTGCAAGCCTGATGGCTCCTGGAGAATGATGGTAGACTACTGGGACTGAATAAGGTGACTTTCCCCTTGTTTGCAGCTGTACCCAACATCGCGTAGATGGGGCAAATAGGGGAGGCGCTGGGCACTTACCACTTTGTGCTTGGCTTGGCTAATGCTTTCTTTAGCATCCCTCTACACTCAGACAGCCAGGACCAGTCTGCCTTCAGCTGGGAGGTGAGGCAGTGGACTTTCACCATGTTCCTACAAGGGTACTTGCATAGCCCCACCGTATGCCATGACGTGGTTGCCACTGACCTCAAGCAGTGGATTCCTACTGCTGAGGAGGCCGTATTCCACTATATTGATGATGTCATGCTGGCCCCTGACTCGTTTGCTTCTTTGCAGACTGCAGCTGATAAGGTAGTCACACACCTCCAGTCACGGGGATGGGCAGTGAACGGGGGAAAAATGCAAGGGTCTGGTTTGTCGGTCAAATACTTGGGTGTTATCTGGTCGAGTAAGAAGCAAGTGATACCTAAAATGGTGATAGATAAAGTCCAAGCCTACCCATGCCCCAAAACTGTGAAGCAACTACAGGCAGTTGTCAGGTTCCTGGGGTACCCGTATCCCTTCATACCCCATGTAGCCCACACCCTACAGCCCCTATGTAGGTTAGTGAAGAAAGGAAGTGAGACTGAAGGAGAGAGAAACAAAAAGATTGGATGAGAAAGTGATATGGGGGGCTAGAGGGGAAGAGAATATGTGAGAGAGAAACAGGTGAAACTGGGTCGAGTTCTAGAAAGCGAGGGTGTAAAAAGAAGAGAGAGCACGTAAGAGAGAGACAGACACACAAGAGTATGAAGGAAGGAGCAGTGTGGGACTCAGAGACAAAGGAAGAGCAGGCCTTCCAGCAGCAAAGGTCACTGTAAAACAGATACATGCTTTAGGAGTGTTAATACAAGGTCAGCCGTGGGAATTGGACCATAGCCTGTTACCCTGAGGGGTATGGGTAGGGCCTGTCGCAATGGCAAAGCAACAAGAGAGTGCCACTGGAATTTTGGTCCCGGTTGTGGCAAAGAGTGAAAGAGAGGTACAGCACGTTGGAGACAGTCATGCGCAGCGTATAATGCCCTACTGCAAGCGGAGGCAAGTTCTTATAAAGGGTCAAGTTCCCCTTTACTGGGAGCGTCGGAACAGGACTAATACCTCTTGTCCCCTCAGAGTGATGAGTTCGACCCCTGATAATAGTGTGCTAGAACCCTGCTAGTTGTTGCCAATAGTTGGTTTGGGAAGCAAAAGCAAAGCCTATGGCCAGGAGCATACCCATTGCCCAAGGGGTGGCTTTGGACATGTGGCTTGCATGGGTGGCCGTAACTGCCCTACAGTTGGGTGGGGCGCTGCACCTGGGGATGGCTGTACATAGCTGCTAATATTTACACCACCCTCCCCAGTGTTCCCAGCAATTGGCAAACTGTAACAGCCCAGCACAGACACCAGTGCACATCATGGTGGTTTTGCCCCTTGTCCCTGTTCTCGCCCCAGGCCACCACTATAGGTGTGGAGTGGCAGGTAGAGGTGTTAGCCAGACACACCACGGCTGCACTTAACAACACCATGTAGGCTATCAGCCTTCTGAATGTGGAGACTCAACAAATACGGAAGGTCGTCCTTCAGAGTAAGATGGCCCTTGACGTCCTGACCTCCACCCAGGGTGGCACCTGTGCCATGATAAAAATTGAATGTTACATGCATAGCTCTCATGCCTCTAAAAATGTGTCTTTGGCTCTGCAGGACTTGCAGCAACACATCACTGCTGGCAAACATGACGCCACTGACCCTGTCTCCAGCTGGCTACAATCCCTCCCGTCCATCTGGTGGACAGGCTTCTGGGCGATATTGGGACTCTTATTACTATGTCTTTTCCTGTGTTGCTGGTTATAGTGAGGATGTGGTCTGGTTTTGCAATGCTCCTCTGCATACCAAGTCCGACAGCTATCACAGAAGAGGGGCAGTAAGATTGTTAGGACATTAGGAGGGTATGCAGGGGTGGACTGTAGGGTAATGCTATTCAGCTATATGCATCCCCTCCCTAATGGAATCAGCTTTGCTCTTCCCCAAAGCATGCTGGGGATGAATTCAGGATGGACTCGGGATAAGGTACGAGGCCGGGAGTGGCATGATTAGGCCAGCGGCGACTTAGCAAAAAGAAGGAAAACATCTGGGCCTGGGCATGAAGTCCCTGGGAACACTGACTGCCCAAGGATGTGGGAGAAAACAATAAGCCTTGGTTCCGGCTGGAATGGTACATAAGCTTGGGTCCCTTTCTAGGTGGTTGCAGAAAATACTCCAGCCGGCTGCCACCGGAGAAAGCAGTTGCTTGCCCATGTCAGTAAGTTTCCCTGAACTCATGAATCTGGAAAGGGCTACATGTCAGTTCTTCAGATTATCTGCCAGGACGCACAGTGAAGGTCTTTCCTTGCTGGGGCTGTCCCCTGACATTCCCAATCACAAAATTTGAACTTTCATGTGAAAATTAGTATTTTAGAAAATCTGGCTTTGGAAATCCATTGTGGACTTCATGACTTCCCAATACTTAAAGACATTTCAATTGAGATAAGTGGTGATATTAACTAATATGGTTTTTTATGTTATATGTGTCAATATTTAGAAGATCTACTGAGTGAACCAATATTTTCCAAATGACCAATGCATGATGATACAAAATCATGTCTGTTTATAACATCCATTCCAAGTGCAGTGGATTTTAATATAGCAGAGTACAAAATTGTTTCAGATTCCGTGCTGGAACTAACCAGTTACCTTGGAGCATATTCTGATTCACGGTCACCCCATGTGTTCCAAAGTGGACTACACTCCATAGGGTTTTCATGGCTGTGACCTTTCAGAAGCAGATTGCCAGGCCTTTCTTTCATGGCACCTCTATGTGGATTTGAACTGCCAACCTTTCTATTACTAGCCGCATGCTTAAGTGTTTGCCCTACTGAGGGACTCCTATTGTGTAACTAACTTGTAAGAAATACTCTCTTGGTAAGTTTTGTGTGGTATCAAAAGAGAATATCCATACTTATTTGAAAAGGCTACTAAAATACTCCTACATTATCACCACAAATTAAACTTAAAAAAAAGCCAACTTGAGAATCAGCGAATTCTATTAAGGCAGAGATTAAAGAGATTTAAATGACCGTGTTCCCACTAAAATTTCTTTTTTTGATAGTGTAGTTATTTTTCACACAAAGAATGTTAACATACAATACTGTTACTATTCAATTAATTAATAACGAACATTTTTAAATGTCTCAGTTTTCATTTCCAATATAGTAAATAGAAATAGATAGAATCCACAGAAACAAACAGTTCATTGGAGTCCTCAGTAATTTATGAGACCCGAAAAGTTCAAGAACCTCTGTTATATGCTAGTAATAACACTTTAATTTTTTTTGCCCTTTTTCACATGCCTTGTTTTATTAGCTCATTGTTTTACACAGACTTTTAAATAGACTTGACAGTATACCAGAAGCTCCCTGAAGGCAAGGACTGGGCCGTTTAGGTACTGAGGATAGTTATAAAAACTGAATAAACATCCTAAGTAACATAGCTGCCATGTTTGTATAAGGTATCCAATTTTACTAGCAATTCAAAAACATGCCCTCACAAGTTTGGGGCATTTGGTTTAGAAAGAGGTTATCATCACCGAATTATATTTTACAAAAGAAACCTGATGTAAAGGTAAAAATCAGCAGCAGAAATTTAACTAAAGCCCAGGTGTCTAACTGTATTTTGCCCCTGTGCTGTTGCCGCCAAGTCGATTCCAACTCATAGCCGATCCTATAGGCCATAGGGTTTCCAAGGAGTGCCTGGTGGATTGGAACTGTCGACCTTTTCGTTAGCAGCCATAGCACTTAACCACTACGCCATCAGGGTTTCCGACTTTATTTTAGTCTTTTTAATTTATACCCCCTACAGGCATCGCTGTGCCTTCCTAAATGATACAATGCTCTGAAATGAAGAGAATATAAAAATACCACAGACTAGAAAAAGTACAGTTAAACTATGGGAAACTAACAGGGCTTGAGCAGCTGTGCTCAATTTTGTTATACCGTGTGCTGCTCACACTATGCCATTTCTCCTACTCCTATTCCAATCCCATTCACTTCGCATTTTCCTACTTTACAAAGACCCAGAGCTTTCAGATAAAAGCACGGTATACCTTTTTATTATAACTTAAAGAATAAATTAAACTATCTCTAACTTTACAATTTCTTTTTTTAGTATATATAAATTTTATATTATGCAAAAATTTTTTATTAGAATTGCAATATATTTATATATTCACTTCGGGTAGAATTCACATTTTTTTCTCGGCATTCAAAAATTTATATACAAATTGTTATGTGGCATTGGTTTCAATCCCTGCAATATGTCAGTACTCCCCCTTTTCCTTTCCACCCAGGGTTCTCCATGTCCATTTGTCCAGTTTTCCTGTCCTTTCCTGGCCTTCTCGTCATTTTTTGGGGCAGGTGTTGCCCATTTGGTCTCCTATACTTGACTGAATTAAGACGCATGTTTCTCCCATGTGTTATTGTTTGTTTTATAGGCCTATCTAATCTTTGGCTGAAAGGTGGACTTCAGAAATTGTGTCAGTTCTGAGTTAGCAGGGTATCTGGGGCCATAGCCTTGTGGATTTCTCCAGTCTCTGTCAGACTAGTAAGTCTGGTCTTATTTTCTGAATTTGAATTTTGTTCTACATTTTTCTCCTGCTGTATTGTGATCCCTGTCAGAGCAGTAGTGGTGGTAGCTGGGAACCATCTAGTTCTTCTGGATTAATTTTACAGTTTCTGAAGAAGAGTTGAAAACAGAAACAAATCGAGGTTCCTATGTCAAAGTTACCTCTCCTGGTTTAAAATCTCATAATCAGAGTCATATTCAAGAAATGAACCTCACTAAAGTTTAACTGATCACCTCTTGAGAGTCATTCATTCAAGAAGCAACTAAATGGCTACTATGTACCAGAAAGGAACTCTTGTGGCTCAGTGGTTAAGCACTTGGCTACTAATCAAAAGGTCGGTGATTTGAACCCACCAGTGGTTATGTGAAAGAAAGATCTGTGACAGTAACGGGTATGTGGCAGATAAACTGAGTGGACCCTAGCCTATGCAAAGTAACAAAATACGTCCCCGGACATAATAAAATGTAGAGATAAGCAGGAAAGAGGAAAAAAAGAGAGAACGCTGCAATAAAATATACTGAGCACGATGATGTAAACATACACTGCTATCTTGTAAGCACAAGTGAGGGACACCCAACCTAGCCTGGAAAGTGATGGGGTTTAGAATGGGAATGATCCCTGGGCTCAGCCCTGAAGGATGAGTAAGGAGACAGGAAACTGTGCTGGAAGATGGGCAAGTTGGTGTGAGAGAAGAGTTTGAGGAAGAAAGTGGCAGGGATAAGAGAGCTTTACCTGGAGATCTTTCTGGGTCACTTAAAGAGCTCGGCATTCATCCTGTAAGCAGTAGGAGCCACTGAGAGAGGTTTTACCCAGGGGAGCTGCGTGTTCATTTTTGTATTTTAGATCACTGTGGAATAGGGTCTGCCAAGCAGGACTTCCTGCTGTAATGACAATGTTCTACATATGTGCTGTCCAGTTCCGTGCCACATGGGCCTGTGGAACACCTGAAATATTATGTGTGAGACTAAGAAACTGAATTTTTAACTTTACTTCATTTTAATCTAAATAAACACATGTGGCTTGTGGCTACTCTGTTGGATGGTACAGGGCTAGAGGCTGGTGCTGTAGACCAGGCAAGAGATGATGAACTAGGCCCTGACAGAGATGGAGGGGAGGTGGCAAAGGCAAGAAACATTTAGGAGGTGATACAGAAGGGCCTGGTGATGGGCCAAATGTAGGTGAGGCAGAAACAGTCAAAGATGATTCCCAGGTGTTGAGCAGGGAAACCGAGTGGACAGCTGGGCCACATACTGAACAAGAGAGAACTGGAAGAGGATACAGAGGGAAGCATGTTGAATTTGTTTTAAAAACCAATACCAAATCCATTGCCATCAAGTCAATTCGACTCACAGAGATCCTATAGGACAGAGTAGAATGGCCCCATAGGGGTCCCAAGGCTGTAATCTTTACAGGAGCAGGTTGCTACATTTTTCTCCTGCAGAGCAGCTGGTGGCTTTGAACCACCAACCTTTCCATTAGCAGCCGAGGGCTTAACCACTGTGCCACTAGGGCTCCTTTACATTCTATTTTAGACATGTTGAATTTGATGTGGCCACATGAGAGGAGAAAACACTTGGATATAATACTAAGAGGTAGGTAACACTCATATAGGAACCCTGGTGGCACAGTGGTTAAGCCCTCGACTGCTAACCAAAATGTAGGTGGTTTGATGCCACTAGCCCATCCACAGAAAAAACATGTAGCGGTATGCTTCCGTAAAGATTACAGCCTTGGAAACTATGGAGCAGTTCTACTCTGTCCTGTGGAATCCCTATGAGTTGGAATTGACTCAAGGGTAAACAACATTAGTATGCTTCTTTTTTTTTTTTTTTTAAGAAAGAAAGCAACTATGGTACAGATATGTTAAGTAACTTGCCCAAGGACATAGTGAAATTCTAACTTGAGTTTATCTGATTCCAAAACTCTTGCACAGTCCATTACACCAACATCAACAAATAGGTAATAGCTTGAAACCCTGGGAGTGGAAGAGCTTACCACAGGAGAAAGTCAGTGGCCCAGAAGAGAGCCCTAGGGAGTACAATCATTTAACAAACTCTCTCCTGAGAGGGGCGGTCAAGGAAATGGAAGGAGAATGAGGCGTGGGCAATGCCATGAAAGCAAGGGGAGGGCAGCATCAGAAGGATGATGTGACCAACAGCATCAAGTCTTAAGACAGGCACCAATGAGAGCTCATTAGATTTTGCAACTGGAAGTCGTTGGTGACTTTAGTAAACACAGTTTCAACAAAACAGCAGAGGCAGAAGCCTAATTATAGTGGGTTGACAAGCAAAGAGGGTATAATAGAGAGAGCAAATATAAACTATGCACTTTCAGTGTTTACTAGGTTTCAGCATGCTGAGTAATATGTCAGATTTAGCACTTACTGAATGTGTACTGAACGACAAACACTTTACCAGGTGCTTTACATACATAATCTCATTTTATCTTCACAACCTGTGAGGCCTGTAGGTATCACCTTCTCCATTTTATGGATATGAAAATTGAGACTCAGATAATCTTCCATCACACATAATGGTAAGTGGGAGAGTTTGGGTTTGAATCCAAGTCTTTAGACTTCAAAGAAGATGCTCTTTCTCCTTATACACTTACAGTCTCACATTATCAGAGTTTTTGAGGATTTCAGAAGAGAATGTTTTTAAAACTGGGCTCTAGCCCTAGGAACTGATTATCTTCTTGAAGAAATAAGACTGCAATATATGAAACAACAGCAAACAAAATCAGACAGTATAGAAGTGCTTGGGAAAGAAAGTGTTACACAGCAGATCTGCAGTCCGTTCTGTCCTGTTTGGAGTGGAAGAATGACCCCCTAAGCAAAAAAAAAAAGATGGGTGATTCAGGCTAATCTCCTGGTAAACATACTAATAACAGACCTCCTGATAGACTAAGGAAATCGTGGTGCCATAGTGGTTAAGAGCTACAGCCGCTAACCAAAAAGTCAGCATTTTGAATCCACCAGGTGCTCCTTGGAAACCCTGTGGGGCAGTTCTAATCTGTTGTATAGTGTCGCTATGAGTCGGAATGGACTTGATGGCAGTGGGCTTCGTTTTGGTTTTGATAGACTAATGGTAATTGTACCGGGAGAGTCTTCATCCATGGAATGCTTCTAGCAGGATATACCTAGCCTAGGATTACTTATGGTAAACAAACCTGGAACGTATGGATTTAAGCTATGTAACTATCTGAGTATGAGATGGAGATGCTCTATAACCAAGAGCACTCTTTCTGTGTCAGAGATGTGAACTGCACACATCGCTTAGACACCACATACGTAACCGTGCTTCGGAACCTGCCCAATGCAAAAAGGACCTAGGGGGCCATACTAATGGTCCTGAGCCTCTCCCTGCTTTGCCTGTGCCTCATGGTTACCTGGATCCTTTAAATCATCAGTTAAACTTGATACAGGGTAAACTCTCTAACTCACCTGAGTCTATCTGACACTCCCAGTCCTCTGTGTTATCCCTGTACTAAATCATGAAAGGCAATGTATATCAACCCTCCCCCAGTGTTATGGATTGAATTATGTCCCCCCAAAATATGTGTTGGAATCCTAACCCCTGTACCTGTGGATATAATCCCATTTGGGAAAGGAGTTTTCTTTGTTATGTTAATAGGGTCATACCAGTGTAGGGTGTGTCCTAAACCTAATCACCTCTGAGTTACAAAAAGAGCAGATCAGACACAGAAGCCAGCATATACTAGGAAAGACAGATGACATAAGAGGATCACCAAGAACCACAGTCAAGACCCTGGTTTGGCCTTTTAGCCTCCAGAACTGTGAGAAAATAGATTTCTGTTGTTTAAAGCCATCGACTTGTGGTATTTCTGTTACAGCAGCACAGCTAACTAGGACACCTTCATTTTGGATTTTGAACTAAGGCTTGAAGGACAAGTAAATTTTTCAAAGATAGAGGAGAAATAGAGGCCATGAATAAAAGGAAGAAAGGCCAGAACAACCCACAGGTGCATGGGACAGTGAGAGTACAAACCTGACTGTAACAAGCAGTAAATAAAGCTGCAGGCATGGGGTGGTAGCACATCACAGAGAACTGCACGCGTCAGAGAGAAGAGCTGAGCTGAATGCAGGGTTTTTTTCTTTTTTTGTAAAAAACTAAGGTCCGATGGTTTAAGGGGACTTCTAAGTCAATTGGCAAAATAATTCTATTATGAAAACATTTTGCATCCCACTTTGAAATGTGGCGTCTGGGGTCTTAAAGGCTAACAAGCGGCCATCTAAGATGCATCAATTGGTCTCAACCCACCTGGAGCAAAGGAGAATGAAGAACACCGAGGTCACACGACAACTAAGAGCCCAAGAGACAGAAAGGGCCACATGAACCAGAGACCTACATCATCCTGAGACCAGAAGAACTAGATGGTGCCCGGCCACAATCGATGACTGCCCTGACAGGGAGCCCAACAGAGAACCCCTGAGGGAGCAGGAGATCAGTGGGATGCAGACCCCAAATTCTCACAAAAAGACCAGACTTAATGGTCTGACTGAGACTAGAGGAATCCCGGCAGTCATGGTCCCCAAACCTTCTGTTGGCCCAGGACAGGATCCATTCCCGAAGACAACTCATCAGACATGAAAGGGACTGGACAGTGGGTAGGAGAGAGATGCTGATGAAGAGTGAGCTATTTGTATCAGGTGGACACTTGCGACTGTGTTGGCATCTCCTGTCTTGAGCGGGGATGGGAGGACAGAGAGAGTGGGAAGCTGCCAAAATTGTCATGAAAGGAGAGACTGGAAGGGCTGATTCATTAGAGGGAGAGCAAGTGGGAGTACGGAGTAAGGTGTATATAAACCTACATGTGACAGTTTGACTTGATTTGTAAACGTTCACTTGAAGCTCAATAAAAGTTAATAATAAAAAAAAAAACTAAGGTCCTGACAGTAGAATGAGAAATACTACTCTGCACTGTGAGGAAAGCATTCTGCATAAGGTTAGGCTGGAATTAGACAACTTAAAGGTACTACAGTAATCACATTATGGAGATTCTGAAGGCCCTAAACTAGGACCATGTCAGCAGATATGCAGAGACAGCAACGCTTAAATGTCTCACAGAGAAAAAAAAACAACAACAACAGACCTTGTTAAATCACAAAATCAGGGCAATAAAAGTTAACAATAAATCCCTTGCCAAAAGTGAGCAGAGGTGGAGATTAACTCCCTCCCTTGAGAGTGGGCTAGACTTCATGACTTGCTTTCAAATAGAGTATGGAAAGGGGGAAGCTCTGCAGTGGAGAAACCTGGCAAATACTACCTTAACCAAGTGATAAAGGTTAACATGACCAGTGATGTCATGTGGATGTCATGTTATCCCTGACAGGATATGACAAGAAGAGTACTTCATCTCTCTGGTATTCTTTCCAAAAAAACCCATGACCTCCATTTAATCACACACAAAAAAATCAGAAAACCGGGATTAGGGGACATTTAAAGAACACCTGGCCAGTACTGATGAGGCCAAGGAAAGAGTAAGAAAATGTCACAGCCCAGAGGAGACTGGGAGGACATGACAACTAAATGTAATGTGACACCCTGGATTAGATCCTGGAAGAGAAAGAGGACACTAGTGGAAAAATGGATGCAATCTAGTAAAGTCTGGAGTTGAGTTAATAGTAATGGATCATGCTGGTTTCTTGGTTTTGACACCTGTACATGGCAATGTAAGATGTTAAAAATAGGGGGAAACTAGGTGAGGGGTATATGGAAACTCTCTGTGTTAACTTCACAACTTTTTCATATATCTAAAATAAAAAGTTTATTTTGAAAAAGTGAGGGACTGAGAGAATGTTGACATCAGAATTTGAGACAGGAGGATGTTGAATTCAGAAATACAATGACCCCAAGATGAACTGGAGTAGATTATGTTCTTTTTCATGAAGAGCCCCGCTGAATCCTAAGATTCGGGGAACACAGTTCATCCTGAAGTGTACATCACAGGGGTGTAAGAATGCTGTCTTAGTTATCTACTGCTGCTATAACAAATACCACAAGGGAATGACTTTAACAAACAGAAATTTATTCTCTCACAGTTTAGGAGGACAGAAGTCCAAATTCAGGGCACCAGCTCCAGGGGAAGACTTTCTCTCTGTCAGCTCTAGCGGAAGGCCCTTGTCATTAGTCTTCCCCTGTTTCAGGAGTTTTTTCAGCACAGGGAACCCAGGTCCAGAGAATATGCTCCACTCCTGGCACTTCATGTTTGGTGGTAATAAGGTCCCTCACCTCTCTGCTTGTGTCTCTTTTATCCCTCAAAAGAGACTGACTCAAGATACAACATAATCCTGTAGATTGTGTCCTGCCTCATTACAATAACTGCCTCTAATCCTGTCTCATTAACATCATAGAGGTTAAGATTTACAACACATATGATAATTACATCAGATCACAAAATGAAGAACAACCACACAATACTGGGAATCATGGCTTCACTAAGCTGGTGCACATTTTGGGGGGACACAATTCAATCCATAACAAATTCCTTGGAATAAATTATAATAAAGCATTGTCATGCTACGACAGCTGGGTTACAAGGCTAGCACCATCATTTACTAGCTATGGAGTCTGAAAAGTTCCTTTATGATTTCCAAGCCTCAGATTCCTTGTTTGTATAATGGTTGTAATAATTCATATCATGTATGTTCAATTGCTTATATGCAAGTTCAAGCTGAAACTGAAGAAAATCAGAGCAAGTCCACAAGAGCCAAAATATGACCTTGAGTATATCCCACCTGAATTTAGAGACCATCTCAAGAATAGATTTGGCACATTGAACACTAGTGACCAAAGACCAGACGAGTTGTGGAATGACATCAAGGACACCATACATGAAGAAACCAAGAGGTCATTGAAAAGACAGGAAAGAAAGAAAAGACCAAGATGGATGTCAGAGGAGACTCTGAAACTTGCTCATGAACGTTGATCAGCTAAAGCAAAAGGAAGAAATGATGAAGTAAAAGAACTAAACAGAAGATTTCAAAGGGCTGCTTGAGAAGACAAAGTAAAGTATTATAATGACATGTGCAAAGAGCTGGAGATAGAAAGCCAAAAGGGAAGAATATGCTCAGCGTTTCTCAAACTGAAAAAACTGAGGAAAAAACTCAAGTCTTGAGTTGCAATAGTGAAGGATTCTATGGGGGAAAATATTAAATGACACAGGAAGCATCAAAAGAAGATGGAAGGAATACACAGAGTCATTACACCAAAATGTTTAATCATTTCAAGGGGTAGCATATGATCAGGAACCGATGGTACTGAAGGAACAAGTCCAAGCTGCACTGAAGGCATTGGCAAAAAGCAAGGCTCCATAAATTGACAGAATAGCAGTTGAGATGTTTCAAGAAGCAGATGCAGCGCTGGAGGTGCTCACCATCTATTCCAAGAAATATGGAAAGCAGCTTCCTGGCCAACTGACTGCAAGAGATCCACATTTACGCCTATTCCCAAGAAAGGTGATCCAACTGAATGCAGAAATTATAGAACAATATTGTTAATATCACAGGCACGCAAAATTTTGCTGAAGATCATTCAAAAAAGGATGCAGCAGTATATTGACAGGGAACTGCCAGAAATTCAGGCAGGTTTGAGAAGAGGATGTGGAACCAGGGGTATCATTGCTGATGTCAGATGGATCCTGGCTGAAAGCAGAGAATACCAGAAGGATGTTTACCTGTGTTTTATTGACTATGCAAAGGCATTCGACTGTGTGGATCATAACAAACTATGGATAATATTGTGAAGAATGGGAATTCCAGAACACTTAATTGTGCTCATGAGAAACCTTTACATAGATCAAAAGGCAGTTGTTTGGACATAACAAGGGGATACTGATTGGTTTAAAGTCAGGAAGGGTGTGCGTCAGGGCTGTATCCTTTCACCATAACTATTCAATCTGTGTGCTGAGCAAATAATCCAAGAAACTGAACTATATGAAGAAGATCAAGGCATCAGGATTGGAGGGAGACTCATTAACAACCGAGTTTATGCAGATGAATCAGAATCGACTCCACGGCACTGGGTTTGGTTTGGTTTTATGCAGCTGACACAATGTTGCTTGCTGAAAGTGAAGAGGATTGGAAACATTTACTAATGAAGATTAGAGACCACAGCCTTCACTATGGATTGCTCCTCAACATAAAGAAAACAAAAATCATCACAACTGGACCAATAAGCAACATCATGATAAATGGAGAAAAGATTGAAGTTGTCAAGGATTTCATTTTACTTGGGTCCACAATCAACAGCCATGGAAGCAGCAGTCAAGAAATCAAATGATGCATTGCATTGGGTAAATCTTCTGCAAAGGACCTCTTAAAAGTGTTGAAAAGCAAAGATGTCACCTTGAAGACTAAGGTGCGCCTGACCCATGCCATGGTA
Organism: Elephas maximus indicus; assembly: GCF_024166365.1. Lineage (NCBI taxonomy): Eukaryota > Metazoa > Chordata > Mammalia > Proboscidea > Elephantidae > Elephas > Elephas maximus. The sequence continues at coordinate 146,424,138 of NC_064821.1, forward strand.
TCTCCAATCGCCTCATAGGCGTATGAAAGCTGAACAATGAATAATGAAGGCCGAAGAAGAATTGACACCTTTGAATTCTGGTGTTGGTGAAGAATATTGAATATGCCATGGACTGCCAAAAGAACAATCAAACCTGTCTTGGAAGAAGTGCAACCAGAATGTGCCTTAGAAGCAAGACTGCGTCTTACATACTTTGGACATGTTGTCAGGAGGGATCAGTCCCTGGAGAAGGACATCATGCTTGGCAAAGTACAGGGTCAGCAGAAAAGAGGAAGGCTGTCAGCGAGGTGGATTGACACAGTAGCTGCAACAATGAGCTCAAGCATAACAACAATTTTAAGGATGGTGCAGGACTGGGCAGTTTTTCATTCTGTTGTGCATAGTATTGCTATGAGTCCAAACCAACTCAATGGCACCTAACAACAACAACAACATGTTCATTTTTTATATAGTAGCTTTAGGATCATGGAAAAATCTTTCCCGAAACTAAAGATAAACAGCACAACTTTAAAGTAGTTTATGATATCAGTAACCTACCGCTGATAATAAAACAGGTTGGAAAGGTGTACTATCAGGCGAATATTCCAAATGTATGCCGGTAGTCCTTCTTTCTGGAAAATAAACATAAAACACAATACCAATGATAACACTCTTATCCAAAACTTCACAGACTGAAGAAACACTCAATAGCTTCTCAGCATAAAATAATACTGTTAATATTAAAACAAATCGAGGAGTTTTCTACCTTTTACAGACGAACAGTTTATATATTCTTTTGGACGATTTAGAGATATACTTGGTATTTGATAATATCTTTAAAAGATGGTGTATTTTACACAATATTCACTTAAACTGGTTGCAAATAGTTGTCTCAAGGAGAACTAATGAGTGCTTCAAATAACCACCAGTCATGTTAGTAATAATTATTCATGTTCACAGATATGAAGATCTAAGGATGTTCACTCAGAGTTATACATAACAATGAAACTTAGAACAAACACATAACAACAGGGAATTGGCTAAATATATTACATACCCATATGCTACCAATAGCTATGATGGAACTGGATAGTTTGAGAATAAAAACAGTTGGAGAACTTTCAAAAATGACTCACAGTTTACTTCCTTCACATGCTTTCATAGGAAATTATTTTGGGATAAAAACAAACTAGCCCAGTGCTGCCAAGTTGATTCTGACTCATAGCGACCCTATAGGACAGAGTAGAACTGCCCCGTAGAGTTTCCAAGGAGTGCCTGGTGGATTTGAACTGCCCTAGCAGCCATTGCACTTAACCACTATTCCACCAGGTTTCCATTTCAGGATAGGCTGCAGAAAAATGCGGGAGCAAACCTAGAAAGTTAAAGACATGGGATCCAGGAAACAAAGACTCCAACCCAGGAGATTAATGATAGGAAGCCCCATGCCGTTGGGCAGCAGGCCTAGAGAGCAGCCTGTTTAGACTGGAGCCAGAGGATGGAGAGTTTGGGGAGCAGGAATCTGAGAAAAGGTATTTCAGAGCTTTGATACTACCCTTAAGAAATGGAGCAACTCAAATAGGTGATAAAGGCAGATAATGCAAGGAAAAAAAAAGGCAATTAGAAACACTAGGAATTAGAAAGGAATGCAATCCTGGTTGTGAAAGAAACCTATTTTAATATAATCAAAATGAACCCTTTATTTTCTTCCTATGTACAGGATCACCTAGAGACAAAGGGAAACTTAATATGGTTGTTGAATAAAATATAAATATTTTAAAATATAGGCAAGACAAAAATACAAGTTACAAATGACAGAAAGCAAAGTGGGAGAGAAGCAGACAGGAGATTAAAAAAACAAAACAAAACTATTGTCATTGAGTTGTTTTGGACTCATAGGAACCCTACAGGACAGAGTAGAACTACTCTACAGGGTTTCAAAGGAGCAGCTTCTGGATTCCAACTGCGACATTTTGGTTAACAGGTATAGCACTTAGTCACTGTGCCACCAGGGCTCCTCTAACACCTCCACTTCAGAAAGTATCAAGAAATCCTATCAAACCAGAAATAAAGGTATTTTAAGTTTTAAAGGTAACAAAGAACTAAAAATAGTATAACTACACTGGGAGGAAGAAAGGAAGAGAAATAGAGCTGTAAGAGTTAAAGCTTTATCCATCATAGCAAAAATACCCCCCCCCAAAAAACCCAAAGCTGTTGCCATTGAGTCTATTCCAACTCATAGTGACTCTATAGGACAGAGTATAACTGCCCCATAGGGTTTCCAAAGAGCAACTTGTGGATTTCAACTGCCACCCTTTTGATTAGCAACCATAGCTCACCACAGTTCATCATTATGCCACCAGGTCTCCAAAACTGACAAATCAAGAAGTGGTAGATTTAAAAGATGGGCCACATCAACTCCTTCCCTTCCCGCATGTACAATAATGCTCCTTTTATGAAGAGGTGGAGTTTTATTCAGCTCCCCTTAAATCCTGGCTGGCCTTAGTGATTGCTTGAACAATAGAATGCAGTGGAACTGCCATGCTGGTTCTTCTGAGGCTAGGTTATAAGAAGCCTTGAACCTTCTTACAGAATGGTTCCCACAGTGGCTGGCCCCCTTAGCTGGTGTTGCTTCTTTCCATTTCTTTTGGTTTCTTCCATGCCTCCCACCACCAAACCCTCCTTTCTCTTGAACACCTGGCTCTGTGTGACATCTTTGTTTCTTCTTGAAAGGCCAGCGACACCACCCTGATGGTGTGATTCCTGAGGCCTTTTTTCATTTGTTTTCTTTTGTCCTGTTCTGTTTGTTTTCTTTTCATGGCTTGGGAGCCCCATCTAGCCAGGCTGCACTGCACGGCTTAGGAGCCACTCTCCCAATCTGCACAGCCCTGTAGATGGGATCCCTGTGGGCATTTCTTTTTTTTGTTTTCTCTCTTTTTCCCTTTCTGTCTTTCTTCATTTCTCAGTTCTCATTTCTGTATATTTACCTTCTTTTCTTGTTTCCTCAATACCTGGTACTGCGTGACATCTATACCCCCTCCAGCCAGGCTATAGTGCACAGCCTGGGTGCCATTTCCCCAGTCTTCATGGCCCCACTGGTGAGACTCCTGGGGCTTTTCTTTTCCAAATTTTTATCTAGTTTTTTTTTTCTTTTCTCCATTTCTCATTTTCTCATCTTTCCACTCCAACGGCCAGCTCCCTTAGCACTCTTTTTTTTTTTTTTTTTATCTTTGGCTCCAGTTTCTCTCTCCTCTCTTTCCCATACCCCTATTAGCTCCACAGATCACAACCTCCCACCCCTTTCCTGCCTACCTGTACTGTGTGCTGAAAATCACAGCTCTGAGCAGCACAGGCACACCCTACTGGAACTTGTCCATCACTGATTCCTGGCCGGCCCTGTTGGCCCTAGTACATGCCACAAACAACCCATCCCAGACCCTCCCCTTCAGCTGGACCTGCCCTGCTACACCATAGCTGAGTGGCTTGTCCTGCCCATTGGACAAGAAGGTGAGAAGTAGTATGACTACAGATGAGCAAACAAGAAAGAATGTATAGCCCATCTGCTCTGACATAACCAAATAAAGCAAAAAAACCAGGATGAAACAAACAAATTTACAATCAAGAAATGAAGAAAATAACTACTGAATGTCCTGAAGACAGCAAACAATATCAAAACATATTAAAAAACAAAACAGGACAGGATGGTCCCCGTAGGTGTCCAAAATAAAACACCCTATGACTTTCCAGTAGAAGAAAAGGCACTAGGCTACCTGACATGGAATTCAAATCTACACTATTCAGAGCAATCCAAGAGTTAAAGCAAAAATGAGGAAAGAATAGACAAATTTTTGGAAAAAGCAGACATTCATGGAAAATATGGACAAAAAAATGGAAAAATTCAGGAAAACAATTAAGTTCACAACTAGAAACCATACAAAAACACCAATTATAAATCCAAAAGATAAACAACAAGATTTCAGAAATGGACAGTGTCATAGAAGACCTGAGGGGCAGGTTTGAAATGATGGAAGACAAGAGCGGAAAAATTGAAGATAAACACTTGAAAACAAGTCTGTTTCAGGAAAATTTAGGAAAAAGAATGAAGACAAATTAAGAAGCCCTGAGAATTATGTGGGATAGAATCAAGAGCAAAAATTTGTGTGTGATCAGAGTTTCAGAACAGGGATAGAAAAGGGAATACACAGAGAGGATCATTGAAGAATTGATTACAGAAAACTTCCCTAATACCATGGATGATGAAAAGCTGACCATCCAAGAAGCTCAACAAACCCCATGTAGGATAGACCCCAAAAGAAAAACACCAAGGCATATCATAATCACCCTTGCTAAAACCAAAGACAAAGAAAAAATACTGAGAACAGCTCAAGAAAAACAAAAAGTCACATACAAAGGAGAAACAATAAGACTAAGCTCTGATTATTCAGCACTAACCATGCAGGCAAGAAGGCAATGGGATGACATACATAAAACCTTGAAAGAAAAAAATTGCCAACCAAGAATACCATATCCTGCAAAACTTTGGTTCAAATATGATGGTGAAATTAGGACATCTCCAGATACACAGAAATTAAGGGACTATGTAAAACCAAACCAACCTTACAATAGTTATTAAACGGAGTCCTTTGGTCAGAGAACAAACAACATCAGACCATGGCCTGACTCTAGGAAGCAAGATTGTACCAGCCAGATACCAACTTAGGAAATTAACTCTCAAGTACTATCCAAAACCAAAACAATTCCAACAGGGAACCAGACACGTTAATCTGTAAATGACAGCAACGTCAGAACAATAAAGGAGGGAATAAACAGTATGGATATACAGCTTTCTAATGGAGAGGAAGGCAAGGCAATACCAAGCAATAATAGACTGGTTGAAACCTAGGAAGATAAGGGTAAATTTCCAGGTAACCACACTGAAGGTCGATAAACTGACTCATCAAAATAAAGAAGAAAAACATAAAGTCTCCATAAAAACAAACTACAAAAATAAAAGAAATAAAAAATAAATCCATAAACAAAGGGAATTCAGCACAGGAGAGTAAGAACAAAGAAAATGTTAGCAGCACAATAAAAAGCACTACTAAATGACAGCAATAAACTCACACCTATCAATAACTACACTGAATGTAAATGGCCTAAATGCACCCATAAAGAGAAACTGAGTGACAGAATGGGTAAAAACGCAGGATTCATCGATATGTTGTATACAAGAGACACACCTTAGAAACAAAGATGAAAATGTATTAAAAATCAAAGGATAGAAAAAAAAAATCAAGCAAATGACTACCAAAAAAGAGCAGGAGTGGCAATACTAATTTCAGATAAAATAGACTTTAAAACAAAATCCACCATAAAAAACAAAGAAGGGCACTATATAATGATTAAAGGGATGATCCAGCACAAAGAGTTAACTATAATAAACATCTACACACCCAATGACAGGCCTCCAAAATACATAAAACAAACTCTGACAGCACTGAAAAGAGAAATTGACAGTTCCGCAATAATAGCAGGAGATTTCAACACATCACTCTCGGTAAAGGACAGAGAATCTAGAAAAAAGCTCGGCAAAGATACAGAAGATCTGACGAGTACAATCAGCCAACTAGACCACATAGACATATATAGAACAGTCCACCCAACAGCTGCAAAGTACATATTCTTTTCCAATGCACATGGAAATTTCTCCATAATAGACCACATCTGAGGCCGCAGAGCAACCCTTAACAAAATCCAAAACATGGAGATAATATGAAGTATTTTCTCTGACCACAATGTCATGAAGTAGAAATTAACAACAGGAAGAGTAAGGGAAAAAAATCAATTACATGGAAGCTGAATAACACCCTGCTTAACAACCACTGCGTAATAGAGGAAATCAAAGATCGAATCAAAAAATCCTAGAATCAAATGAAAATGAAAACACATCATACCAAAACCTTTGGGACACAGCAAAGGCAGTCCTCAAAGGTCAATTTATACCAATAGATGCACACATCAAAAAAGAAGAAAGGGACAAAATCCAAATATTAGCTACACAACTTGAACAAGTAGAACGAGAACAGTGAAAGAAGCCTACAGCCACCAGAAGAAAGGAAATAATAAAGATCAGAGCAGAAATACGTGAAATAGAGAACAGAAAAAAAAAACAGAAAGAATCAACAAAATCAGAAGTTGGTTCTTTGAAATGATCAACAAAATCGACAAACCGCTTGCCAAATTGACAAGAAAAACAGGAGAAAATGCAAATAACCCTAATAAGAAATGAAATGGGGGACATTACAACAGACCCAACTGAAATAAAAATGATCATAACAGAGTATTATAAGAAACTATACTCCAACAAATTTGAAAACCTAGAGGAAATGGACAAATTTCTAGAGACACACTGCCTACCCAGACTAACACAAAATGACGTTGAATATCTGAACAGACCAGAAACAAGAGAAGGGATTGAAAAGGTAATTAAAAAAAAAATCCCAACCAAAAAAATCCCTGGCCCAGATGGCTTCGCTGGAGAATTCTACCCAACATTCAGGGAAGAGCTTACACCAGTGCTACTCAAACTGTTTCAGAACATAAAAAAGGAAGTGATACTTCCGAATTCATTCTATGAAGCCTGCATAACCCTGATACCAAAACCAGGCAAAGACACCACAAAAAAAGAAAATTACAAACCGATATCTCTCATGAATATAGATGCAAAAATTCTCAACAAAATTCTAGCCAATAGAATTCAGCATCATGTAAAAAAAAAAAAATACACCATCACCAAGCAGAATTCCTACCAGGTATGCAAGGATGGTTCAACATTAGAAAATCAATCAGTGTAATCTACCACATAAATAAAAGGAAAGAAAGGAACCACATGGTCATCTCAATTGATGCAGAAAAGGTATTTGACAAAGTCCAACTTCCATTCCTGATAAAAACTCTCAATAAAATAGTTACAGAAGGGAAATTTCTCAACATAATAAAGGGAATGCATGCAAAATCAACAGCCAACATCATTCTTAATGGAAAGAGGCTGAAAACATTCTCCTTGAGAACAGGAACAAGACAAGGATGCCCTTTATCACCACTCCTATTTAACATTGTGATGGAAGTCCTAGCTAGAGCAATAAGGCAAGAAACAGAAATAAAGGGCATATAAATTGGTAGTGAAGAAGTTATACTCTCCCTATTTGCACATGGTACTATACATAGAAAACCCAACGACTCCATGAGAAAACTACTGGAACTAATAGATTCAGCAGACTAGCAGGATACAAGAAAAAACATATAAAAATCAGTTGGATTCCTATATACAAATAGAAAGGACAATGAAAAGGAAATCAGGAAAACAGTAGCACTGATAATAGCCCCTAAAAAAATAAAATACTTAGGAATAAATCTAACCAAGGATGTAAATGACCTATACAAAGAAAACCATAAAACACTACTGCAAGAAATCAAGAGATCTACATAAATGGAAAAACATACCATGCTCACAGACAGGTAGATTCAACATTGTGAAAATGACCATTCTACCCAAAGTGATTTACAAATACAGTGCAATCCTGATCCAAATACCACAACATTCTTTAAAGAGATGGAAACGCTAATCATTAACTTTATATGGAAAGGGAAGAAGCCCTGGATGAGTAAAGTGCTACTGAAGAAGAAGAATAAAGTAGGGGGACTCGCAGTACCTGACCTCAGAACCTCCTATACAGCAAAGGTAGTCAAAACAGCCTGGTACTGGTACAATGACAGATACATTGAGCAATGGAACAGAATTGAGAACCCAGATGTAAATCCATCCATGTATGGTCACCTAATCTTCGACAAGGGCCCAAAGTCCATCAAATGTGGAAAAGACAGTCTTTTTAACAAATGGTGCTGGCTAAACTGGATATCCACCTGCAAAAAAAATGAAACAGGACCCATACCTCACACGATATATAAAAACTAACTAAAAATGGATCAAAGACTTATACAGAAAGCCAAAAAGTATGAAGTTCATAAAAGAAAAAATAGGATAAATGCTAGAAAACCTAATACATAACGTTAACAGGATACAAACCACAACCAGCAACACACATGCTCCAGAGGCTAAGCTAGGTAACTGGGATCTCCTAAAAATTAAACACTTATGCTCATCAAAAAAACTTCACCACATGATCCGTCTATATGCTGCCTACAAGAGACACACCTTAGACTTAGAGACACAAACAAACTAAAACTCAAAGGATGGAAAAAAATATATCAAGCAAACAATAAGCAAAAAGGAGAGGAGTAGCAATATTAATTTCTGACAAAATAGACTTTAGACTTAAATCCACCACAAAGGATAAAGAAGGACACTACATAATGATAAAAGGGATGATTGATCAGGAAGACATAATCATATTAAATATTTATGCACCCAATGACAGGGCTGCAAGATACATAAATCAAATTTTAACAGAACTGAAAAGTGAGATAGACACCTCCACAATTATAGTAGGAGACTTCAACACACCACTTTCGGAAAAGGACAGGACATCCAGTAAGAAGCTCAATAGAGACACGGAAGACCTAATTACAACAATCAACCAACTTGACCTCCTTGACTTAAACAAAACTCTCCACCCAACTGCTGCAAAGTATACTTTTTTTTCTAGCGCACATGGAACATTCTGTAGAATAGACCACATATTAGGTCATAAAACAAACCTTTGCAGAATCCAAAACATCGAAATATTACAAAACATCTTCTCAGACCACAAGGCAATAAAACTAGAAATCAATAACAGAAAAACTAGGGAAAAGAAATCAAATACTTGGAAACTGAACAATACCCTCCTGAAAAAAGACTGGGTTATAGAAGACATCAAGGAGGGAATAAGGAAATTCATAGAAAGCAACGAAAATGAAAATACTTCCTATCAAAACCTCTGGGACACAGCAAAAGCAGTGCTCAGAGGCCAATTTATATCAATAAATGCACACATACATAAAGAAGAAAGAGCCTAAATCACAGAACTGTCCCTACAACTTGAACAAATAGAAAGCGAGCAACAAAAGAATCCATCAGGCACCAGAAGAAAACAAATAATAAAAATTAGAGCTGAACTAAATGAATTAGAGAACAGAAAAACAATCGAAAGAATTAACAAAGCCAAAAAGCTGGTTCTTTGAAAAAATTAACAAAATTGATAAACCATTGGCTAGACTGACTAAAGAAATATAGGAAAGGAAACAAATAACCTGAATAAGAAACGAGAAGGACCACATCACAACAGACCCAACTGAAATGAAAAGAATCATATCAGATTATTACGAAAAATTGTACTCTAACAAATTTGCAAACCTAGAAGAAATGGATGAATTCCTGGAAAAACACTACCTACCTAAACTAACACATTCAGAAGTAGAACAACTAAATAGACCCATAACAAAAAAAGAGATTGAAACGGTAATCAAAAAACTCCCAACAAAAAAAAGCCCTGGTCCGGACGGCTTCACTGCAGAGTTCTACCAAACTTTCAGAGAAGAGTTAACACCACTACTACTAAAGGTATTTCAAAGCATAGAAAATGACGGAATACTACCCAACTCATTCTATGAAGGCACCATCTCCCTGATACCAAAACCAGGTAAAGACATTACAAAAAAAGAAAATTACAGACCTATATCCCTCATGAACATAGATGCAAAAATCCTCAACAAAATTCTAGCCAATAGAATTCAACAACATATCAAAAAAATAATTCACCACGACCAAGTGGGATTTATACCAGGTATAAAAAAAAAAAAAAAAACTGATGGCACTTTTTATGCAAGGCTGGTTTAATACTAGAAAAACCATTAATGTAATCCACCACATAAATAAAACAAAAGACAAAAACCACATGATCTTATCAATTGATGCAGAAAAGGCATTTGACAAAGTCCAACACCCATTTATGATAAAAACTCTCACCAAAATAGGAATTGAAGGAAAATTCCTCAACATAATAAAGGGCATCTATGCAAAGCCAACAGCCAACATCACTCTAAATGGAGAGAACCTGAAAGCATTTCCCTTGAGAACGGGAACCAGACAAGCATGCCCTTTATCACCGCTCTTATTCAACATTGTGCTAGAAGTCCTAGCCAGAGCAATTAGGCTAGACAAAGAAATAAAGGGCATCCGGATTGGCAAGGAGGAAGTAAAATTATCTCTATTTGCAGATGACATGATCTTATACACAGAAAACCCCAAGGAATCCTCCAGAAAACTACTGAAACTAATAGAAGAGTTTGGCAGAGTCTCAGGTTATAAGATAAACATACAAAAATCACTTGGATTCCTCTACATCAACAAAAAGAACACCGAAGAGGAAATCACCAAATCAATACCATTCACAGTAGCCCCCAAGAAGATAAGATACTTAGGAATAAATCTTACCAAGGATGTAAAAGACCTATACAAAGAAAACTACAAAGCTCTACTACAAGAAATTCAAAAGGACATACTTAAGTGGAAAAACATACCTTGCTCATGGATAGGAAGACTTTAACATAGTAAAAACGTCTATTCTACCAAAAGCCATCTATATATACAATGCACTTCCGATCCAAATTCCAATGTCATTTTTTAATGTGATAGAGAAACAAATCACCAACTTCATATGGAAGGGAAAGAAGCCTCGGATAAGCAAAGCATTACTGACAAAGAAGAAGTGGGAGGCCTCACCTTACCTGATTTCAGAACCTATTATACAGCCACAGTAGTCAAAACAGCCTGGTATATGGTACAACAACAGGCATATAGACCAATGGAACAGAATTGAGAACCCAGGTATAAATCCATCCACATATGAGCAGCTGATATTTGACAAAGGCCCAGTGTCAGTTAATTGGGGAAAAGATAGTCTTTTTAACAAAGGGTGCTGGCATAACTGGATATCCATTTGCAAAAAAATGAAACAGGACCCATACCTCACACCAAGCACAAAAACTAACTCCAAGTGGATCAAAGACCTAAACATAAAGACTAAAACGATAAAGATCATGGAAGAAAAAAGAGGGACAACCTTAGGAGCCCTAATACAAGGCAGAAACAGAATACAAAACATTACCAGAAATGATGAAGAGAAACCAGGTAACTGGGAGCTCCTAAAAATCAAACACCTATGCTCATCTAAAGACTTCACCAAAAGAGTAAAAAGACAACCTACAGATTGGGAAAGAATTTTCAGCTATGACATCTCCGACCAGTGCCTGATCTCTAAAATCTGTATGATTCTGTCAAAACTCAACCACAAAAAGACAAACAACCCAATCAAGAAGTGGGCAAAGGATATGAACACGCACTTCACTAAAGAAGATATTCAGGCAGCTAACAGATACATGAGAAAATGCTCTCTCTCGATCATTAGCCATTAGAGAAATGCAAATTAAAACTACGATGAGATTCCATCTCACTCCAACAAGGCTGGCATTAATCCAAAAAACACAAAATAATAAATGTTGGAGAGGCTGCGGAGAGATTGGAACTCTTATACACTGCTGGTGGGAATGTAAAATGGTACAACCACTTTGGAAATCTATCTGGCGTTATCTTAAACAGTTAGAAAGAGAACTACCATACAATCCAGAAATCCCACTCCTCGGAATATACCCTAGAGAAACAAGAGCCTTCACACAAACAGATATATGCACACCCATGTTTATTGCAGCTCTGTTTACAATAGCAAAAAGCTGGAAGCAACCAAGGTGTCCATCAACGGATGAATGGGTAAATAAATTGTGGTATATTCACACAATGGAATACTACACATCGATAAAGAACAGTGATGAATCTGTGAAACATTTCATAACATGGAGGAACCTGGAAGGCATTATGCTGAGCGAAATGAGTCAGAGGCAAAAGGACAAATATTGTATAAGACCACTATTATAAGATCTTGAGAAACAGTATAAACTGAGAAGAACACATACTTTTGTGGTTACGAGGGGGGGAGGGAGGGAGGGAGGGAGGGAGAGGGTTTTTTATTGATTAATTAGTAGATAAGAACTGCTTTAGGTGAAGGGAAGGACAACACTCAATACATGGAAGGTCAGCTCAATTGGACTGGACCAAAAGCAAAGACGTTTCCAGGATAAAATGAATGCTTCAAAGGTCAGCGGAGCAAGGGCAGGGGTTTGGGGACCATGGTTTAAGGGGACTTCTAAGTCAATTGGCAAAATAATTCTATTATGAAAACATTCTGCATCCCACTTTGAAATGTGGCATCTGGGGTCTTAAATGCTAACAAGCGGCCATCTAAGATGCATCAATTGGTCTCAACCCACCTGGAGCAAAGGAGAATGAAGAACACCAAGGTCACATGACAACTAAGAGCCTAAGAGACAGAAAGGGCCACATGAACCAGAGACCTACATCATCCTGAGACCAGAAGAACTAGTTGGTGCCCGGCCACAATCGATGACTGCCCTGACAGGGAGCACAGCAGAGGACCCCTGAGGGAGCAGGAGATCAGTGGGATACAGACCCCAAATTCTCACAAAAAGACCAGACTTAATGGTCTGACTGAGACTAGAGGAATCCTGGCGGTCATGGTCCCCAAACCTTCTGTTGGCACAGGACAGGAACCATCCCCGAAGACAACTCATCAGACATGAAAGGGGCTGGACAGTGGGTGGGAAAGAGATGCTGATGAAGAGTGAGCTAATTATATCAGGTGGACACTTGAGACTGTGTTGGCATCTCCTGTCTGGAGGGGGAATGGGAGGATAGAGAGTGGGAAGCTGGCAAAATTGTCACGGAAGGAGAGACTGGAAGGGCTGATTCATTAGGGGGAGAGTAAGTGGGAGTAGGGAGTAAGATGTATGTAAACTTATATGTGACAGACTGACTTGATTTGTAAACGTTCACTTGAAGCTCAATAAAAGTTAATAAAAAAAAAAATCTCATACTGCCAAAAAAAAAAAAAGCAAAGATGTCACGGTGAGGACTAAGGTACACCTGATCGAAGCCGTGGTATTTTCAGGCACCTCATATGCATGCAAAAGCTGGACAGTGAATAAGGAAGATGGAAGAAGAATTGATGCATTTGCATTATGGTGTTGGTGAAGAAATTGAATATACCACAGATTGCCAAAAGAACAAATACATCTGTCTTGGAAAAAGTACAGCCAGAATGCTCCAAAGAAGGGAGGATGGTGAGATTTCATCTCACTTTGGACATGTTATCAGGAGGAGCCAGTCCCTGGAGAAAGACATAGTGCTTGATAAAGTACAGGGTCAGGAAAAAAGAGGAAGACCCCTGACAATATGGATTGCCAAGGTGGCTACAACAATGGGCTCAAACATAGCAACAATTGTGAAGATGGTGCAGGACTAGGCAGTGTTTCGTTTTGTTGTACTCAGGGTTACTATGAGTTGGAACCAACTCAAGAGCACCTAGCAACCACAATAGCAATACAGATAGAAAGGTCCCTGGGTAGCGCAAGCCGCTTATGCTTGACTAGTAACCTGAAGGCTGGCAGTTCAAACCCACCCAGAGGTGCCATGGAAGAAAAGCCTGGCAATCTGTTTCTGTAAAGATTACAGCCAAGAAAACCCGATGGAGCAGTTCTATTCTGTAATGCATGGGGTTGCCATGAATCAGAATGGAGTTGATGGCAACAGGTTTGCTTTGGTTTATACAGACAGAAGAGGATTCTTAAGCTTTAAATTACTCCACCAGAGAATTTTAAAACTTCAGTAAATAGAGAGAGGTACAAAAACAGTGACCAAAACATCACATAACCTATCTATAACTTGTAATACTCTAAATCAAAGAATTTTACTTTGCAGTATTTCTTCCTTAGGGCAAACCTTTGAAAGCTATAGGTAATTTGCTTCTATTCTTCACTTGATGTTTTTTTTTTAGTTGTGATTACGAAATCTTTTTTTTAAGGGGAACAGTCTAAAGAATAGTTGGAATAAGTATCAAGTCAAAGTGCTTTCCAAATACCAGTTCTCATTCTATACATGACAAGGGATTTCATCCCGGTTTGCACAATTGTTTTGTTAGGCTTCCTTAGTATACCAAAATGCACACAGTGACCTAGGGATTCACTGCATGAAAAATACAGTAAACGTAGGGTCTGAAAATAGATACATCACAGAATTTCTTTGCATGGAAACATACATCATTTCATCTACTTTTTTCTATTTTGGTTCCCTGTGAATAGATTCACTTTAATTAGTTAAATTTATTTCATACTAAAACAACACATCACAGGAAGCCATCAAAGAAGCAACAACCATCTTTTCCAAAAAAATTGCTCTTGATTTCCTTTATGTATGAATTTTAGTAAGTAGGGCAACAGGTGCTTTCTTCTTCAAAAATCCAGCATGTATTTTATTGGTTTTAAAAAATGTATGTATAAGTCCAAAGATAAAAACAGTATTTATCCCACATAATTAAACATCCAACTTACCAGTCCATGCACAGCCAGACATTTACTAAGCCTGTGGTTTCAGTGGCCAGCAGAGAACAGCAATTCATAATATTCACATTTAAAAATGTGTGCAAGTAATCCATTGCCTTTCACCAGCTTATACTCTTTTCATAACACGTTGATTCTGTGGCTCATGTTCAGAGAACATATTTCTAAATTACAGCCTGATATTGAACTCACCTGTGTACCCACACACATTCTTTCCAGAGTTAACCTGTGTTTTGTTAATCAGTTTGCATCCCTTTTTTAGAAAAAGTACTTAGGAAACAAAGTGCCTATGTACTAAATATCTAAGACCTGTAAAAGGAAGAAGCCTTTGATGCATCTTAAAATGGTAATATTAAATGGTTACAACATTTAAGAAAGTAGTAAAAATCTTAAATTTGCCACAGGATCAGAAAAGGATGTTTTCTATTGTCGTTATTAGAATTTCAAACTAAAAAACAGTATTTTTAACTATTATCTATTAAAATATGAAAAAAAAAGGAAGGAATGAACAGTAGGAAATACCAGTATAAACAGCCTATTTCTTCAGAAAAATAAAATGATTACAGATATCTTTTGGGTTACAGAAACAGTTATTTTTATACATTAAAAACTGTACAGTTTTTAAAACATTTATGTTATTTAAATTTATGACTTCCAATGGGTGATGTGGAGAGATGCTTTGATATACATGATTCTTGCAGAAAGAATGCCAAGGTGGCTTCTTAGTCACTAAGCTGTCTTTGTGGAAGTGAGTATAAAGAAAAATAAAAAAAAAAAAAAAAAAGAATATTAATACGGATTTGTATGAATGTGTTTAAAATCCTCAAAAATCACAAATATCCAGTAATGTAAAAATCAATATCAAACAAAGGCAAAAAAAAAAAAAAAAAAAGCCATAAATTACATTTAAGTTTTAATACATGGACTTTTTTTTTTTTTTTTTTTTTTACCATATCCATTACTTAAAATTTATAAAGTTCTAGTTTACATACATGTATTACTTCCAAATATATAATTTCAGCTTGGTGGCATATCTGTGTTGAAAAACAATTGATTATCAAGAAACCAAACAAACATGCAAGGGATATTAAATTGCTAATTTACAAATGTATATGTAGAAAATTAATTTTAGATACAGAATTTAATATGCTTTACTGCCTGAAACTTACTGCGAGAATCCTCTTTAAGCTCAGTCCTGGAATTCTGATGAAGTCTCTGAGCAAGACACTCCATTACTGCAACCTACTTAACTAGTGAACATGTCATTGAGCAGAAAAAAGTAATTTAAGTGGTTGTATAGGAATCTATACCTTCCCCTGGCTGCTAAATCATGAATGCATCTAGATAGTCAGACAAATGTCTACATCTACATAATCCTAAAAGTTTTAAGTAAAAATTCAAAATATTAGGGTTATTTATCTCTCTCAAAATTTAGACACGTGTTAAGCTATTATTTTCTTTAATAAACAAGGTAACATATCACAAAAGTGATCCCTGAATGAGTTTAGAGTTGGTCTTTACAAATTAAGAAATGTATGTTTAGACTTAACGTTCCCCCTGCAGTCACTCTACCCAGTCTTTTCTGCTTGTTAGTTAGGCTATTGCAAAATGGCACTCACCAGTACAAGGAAGCATAGATACAGCGCTGCGCAAGAGTGAATTACAAAATAAATCCTACCAATCACTCTCCAGTAGAAAAGGAGAAGCAACAAATCTGTAAGAAGGAAAAAGTAATAAGATGTTACACAGGGAGGAGGCTGCACTGTTTTGCAAATGTATTTATCTCTTTCTTCTGCTACCTCCTCACTGTCTACTCTGAGCCGACAGCAGTTTGTTCATACCTCAGCCAGGCCAACAACCCACTTTTTTGTAATGTACCTGCTTTAATAGAACTGTCTCACCCGCTCTGGTGTTGAGGGGCATTCGTGGTTCAGTGCTGGAATTCCCACCTTTCATTCGGGAGACCCAGGTTCGATTACCAGCCAATGCACCTCATCTCAGCTACCACCAGTCTGTCAGTGGAGGCTTGCGTGTTGCTACGATGCTAAACAGGTTTCAGCACAGCTTCCAGACTAGGACAGACTAGGAAGAAAGGCCTGGCAATCTAATTCTGAAAAAGCAGCCAATGAAAACCCTATGGATCACAATGATGCCATCCCATTGTATATGGATTTGACAGTACGTATCTAACAACAACAATACCTACTATATTGTGGTTCCTTCAGGATGAGAGCCAAGCTGTAGGAATTTTATACTTGCAGAATCTGGCACCAAACCAAAAACCCATTGCCATAGTCAATTCCAACTTATGGTGATCCTGTGTGTTACATAGTAGAACCAATCTCCAAAGGATTTTAGCCAAGCAAAACCATTTGTCATACCCAGGGACCTACAGTGTCTGGCATATAGGCATGTAACATAATATTTGTTGAATGAATAAATGGATAACTTGTTTCCAGCACTAAATAAAATGAAAATATTATCAAATAATTTTTTTTTAAAAAAGCTTATGTTACTGATTTTCATCATTACATTAATTCAGACAGAGATAAGATGGCGGCAGAAAAGATAGAAAATGACCAACTGATTTATGCCATAAACTCAACAAAAAATATAGAAAATGAACAAAGGACAAGTTAAATATTAACTGAAAATGGCAAAACCACCATAAGGTCATGACATCAGTTTTTCCCTAAAAGTTCCTGAATCAAAATACCATCATTTAGGAAATATAAAGTAACAGAAAAGTCTCAAAATGTCAATGTAACTGTTTATTTTTTGTCTTTTTAACCAACTAGTTAAAGTGAAATTTAGACATGGAAACAAATAGCTAACATGGATGGACGCCAGGGGGAGGATTCAGATTTTGTGAGGTCGAAAGCTTATATACAGTGGGACCTTCCCTTATAAAAATAAAAGTCACAATTAAAAAATTAGATACGAACACTTACAAAGAGAAAACATATCGAATTACAAATGTTAAAGAGAAAACAAATACCACACATGTGAAATATCAGGAAAAATAACAGAAAAGCCCTGGTGGCGCAGTGGTTAAGAGCTTGGCTGCTAACCGAAACACTGGAAGCCAAAATCCACCACAGGCTCCTTGGAAACCCTGTGGGGCAGTTCTACTTTGTCCTGTGGGGTTGCTATGAGTCAGAATTGACTGGATGGCAATGGGTTTTTTTTTTTTTTTTTTTTAATTAACTGTCTGACGTATCTCTCCAAGTACAATTTCCCTACATATTTCGCTGCACACTCTTTGGTCATCAATCTATATGACGATTTGATAATGTTTTCTATACAGAGAATAAAAAGAATTCACTTTCCATTCAGCTTTTAAAAATAGGAAGAAAGCTGCATTGTTATGCAAATTACTGAACTCTTTCCTCTGGCAAATCATCACTTCTTTGAGCTCCATAATCATTTAAAAATCATTTCTTTCACAGCTGCAGAGCTCTTGTTTGTAAATTTTTTGGATTATCTTCTTTGAGAAAGGAAACCCTGGTGGCATAGTGGTTAAGTACTATCGCTGCTAACCAAAGGGTGGGCAGTTCGAATCCGACAGGTGCTCCTCGGAAACTCTATGGGGCAGTTCTACTCTGTCCTGTAGGGTCTCTATGAGTTGGAATTGACTCGATGGCACTGGGTTTGGTTTGGTTTTTGGTTTATTTGAGAAAACCTTTATCAAGTTTCTTTCATACAAGATTTCCTGAGTAGTAACTCCTTTCTGAATTGACACCGTTCATTAACCAGTGTGTGGTGCGTTATGAATTTTGTGTTATCCTGGACAAACACAGCATTTTGTGTCAAACCAGAAAATCTTTTTCCAATGTGTTCACGTGATTTACTCTTATTTTAATGGGATTATTAAATAATCCAATAATTTATTAATTATTTCTATGAAAAATTTATCTCTTCCTCTTAATGAATTACTGCATTTTGGTATTATCTAATTCTTTTGGTTACAATTCACTTCTCAGTGGCCGGAAAATGATTATTGATTTCATTACTTATCATTTTTGTTTCATATTCCGTTATTTTTATATTCTCTCAATTTTTAAATAAATTTGAAAGTTACAAAAATAAAGTTCCTATATAAATATATAAATGTCCAAATCAGGAATCTGTTATCTGTCTCTTGTTTTATGAGGTGGTCCCATTATCTTGTGCAGTTAAAATGACATGTTTCCAACTTTCCCTTTACCTAATTGTACAAATGCCCTTTGTCACTCCAGCTCCATCTGACAAGAGGGGAAAAATGAGAGGTGAATGTGGAGTAGAAAAAGTCTGCATTTTAATTGGTCCTGGCTAAAACAGCTTACTTTTGCAAATCTTAACAAAACAAAGCAATCAGCATAGGAGCACAATTCAAGGGTCCTGAAAGTGAGGGACTCTGAAGCGTAAATTTCTTTAGCTTCACAGTTAATTCCACCTTACAACACAAAGGGACAAAGAAACAAAACAAAATAAAACCCAAAATCATTGATTCCCCACTCATGGCAACCCCATGTTACACAGTAGAGCTGAGCTCCACGGGGTTATCTTGGCTGTAATCTTTACAGAAGCGGATCACCAGGCCTATCTTCCATGGCACCACTATGTGGCTTCCAATTGCCAACTTTTGGTTAGCAGCTAAGAGTAAACTGTTTGCATCACCCAGGGACCTACAAAGGACCTGTCACTAGTAAAAAATGTCCAGGCCTCTGTTCTCCAGACTTCACTCTGCAGCTGTGATCTTCATCTAAGATCAGGCAAAGTTGAGAAAGCCAGCTTTTTTTTACTTTGTATGGATTCCAAAAGCTTCATCCTCCAATAAAAAACAGCATACACTATGCATTCTTTGTATAATTTCCCTAGTATTTTGAAAAGAAGTAGACAGGAAACCACATATCACATACCAGAAATGAGGTAGCCTGTAATAATAGCAATATTCACATTCCCAAGCCATGCAGCATCCCTGTAAATATTGAAAAAAAAATTTTTTTAGCACATGGGTTATAAATGATGCCTACTTTTTTTTTCTATTGAGATTTAAATATAATAAAAACACTTTCTGTAGTTTCTCAAATCTTAAGTTGCCATTTTCAAATATGGCGCTATAGACAGAAGCATCTTGCCGTCCCTCTGCAGCAAAGACCAGAAAAACTAAGTAAAACAGATACAAATGTCAGTCCTGGAACCCTAAGTACCAAGTGAAGGAATAAAGAACTCGATCAAGCACTGAATGAAATACAAAACTGCAAGAGAACAGAGAACTAGGAGAGCTACAGAGTGGAGGTCCCATACCAGCTAACATGGCTGGATTCGCCATCTTGGGCGTCAGCCGCCAAAGAACTCAGACAGGGGAGTACAGGAAGGTGACTTCACAGAGCTCCCAACAGAAGATAGAGCACCTGGTAACCAGGGATACATGTTTTCTCACCCCACACCCTTTTTCCCTGTACAAGACCTGCCACTTACCATCAGGCCACAGTGCCTCAGCTGGAGAGATACCAGCTCACTGCAGCCTGGATTCGCCATCTTGGGCTACAGCCTCCTAAGAACTTAGACAGGAAGTAAGGGAAGGCAACTCCATGGAGCTCTCAGCAGGAGACAGAGCGCCCAGTAACCAGGGATAAATGTTTTCCCACCCCCTACACTTCTTCCCTCTATGCAGTCCCTGATGCTTGCCAACTGCCCATGGTTGCTCAGCTGGATAGACTCTAGCTCACTGCCATCCGGGTCCACCCCCGCCCCCACTGGACAGCACCTCCAGCCCCATTTTTTTTGGGGGGGGTGGTTATATTTTTTGATTGTTTTCTGGGTTGTTTTCCTTTTTTGTTGTTTTTTGGCTTCTTTTGTTACTTCTCTAGCTCCACATGCCATTCCCTCCACTTCATGACAGGCTGTGATTTTTTTGATTTTTTTTGTCATTGTTGTTGCTTTTCTCTCTCTCTCCCTTTCTTCCTTCTCTTTCTCCAGCTCAGCTAGCCCTGTGTGCTATCTCCTCCCCTTCTTGACAAAACCAAACCAAACCCATGCCATCCAGTCAATTGTGACTCATAGTGACATAGGACAAAGGGTTTCTAAGGCGCAGCTGGTGGGTTTGAACTGCCAGCCTTTTGTTACCATCCAAGCTCTTAACTATTGTGCCACCAGTAATAGCCTGTGATGTTTTGGTTTGTTTGCTTTGTTTGTTTTGTGTGTGTGTGGTTTGTTCTTTTACTTATTTCTTTGTTTTTTGATTTTTGTGTGTGTGTATCTGCCTTTTTTTTGTTGCATTTCTCTCTATACTTTCCTTCCTTCCATGTGTCTGGCCCAGGCAGCCCTGTGTGCCATCCCTTTCCCCACTTGATGGGCTATGATTTTTTGGTTTGTTTGCTTTCTTTTTTACTTTTTTTTTTAATTTGTTTGCTTTTTTGATAGAGTTTTTTTTTTTTTTTTTTTTTTTGGCTTTTGTGTTGCTCCTCTCTCTCTCCCTTCCTTCCTTCCTTTCTTTTCTCCCACTCACCTAGTCCCATTGCCATCCCCTTCCCTTCTTGATGGGCTGTGATTTTTTAATTTGTTTGCTTTGTCCTTTTTTTTCCTTCTCTTCCTTTTTTCTGTTTCTTCTCTCTCCTTCTGCTCCCTTCTCCCACTCACCCAGCCTTGTGCACCACATCTGCCCTTTCTGGAGGGGACATGCTGCAAAACGTAATTAGAGAAACACTGCACGTGGCCTCCCTGGGTCTGCACGGCCATCACTGACCAGCTCCCTCAATGCCATTTTATTTATTGTTTGGTTCTTTTTGTCCCTTTTTTTTTTTTTTTGGTATTCTTTCTCTTCTACCTTTCCCTTCCTTTCTTTTCTCTCTCCCATCCATCAAACCCCATGTGCTGCCACCAGCTTCTTGGAAGGCTGCACTTTACCACTTAGCTAGAGAGCCTCTGGCACAAGGTCTCCCCAGGTCTGCACTGCCCCCACAGGCGAGCTCCCTCAGTGCCATATTTTATATATTTCTTTATCTTTTCCCTTCTTCTTCCCACTTACACCCTTCGCTGTCTCTACCCTTTCCTGATGGGCCATGCTGTGCCACCTGGCGAGAGAGACAGCAGCTTACTGCCACCCCATTTCCGCCCCACCCTCAACAGACAGCACACTCACCATCATATTTGTTTGTTGTTGTTTTTATTTGTCTGTCTAGTGGTTGATTTCTTCTCTCTCCCCTTTTTCCTTTCTCCCGCCCACCTAGCCCCATGCGCCACTTACGCTGCTTCTCGACAGGGTGAGCCACACTGCTCATCCAGAAAGCCACCAGCACATGGCCTCCACAGGTCTGCCCCACCCTCAGCAGCCGGATCCTACAGTACTGCCATTTTACTTTTTCCTTTTTATTGTTTTTTTTACTTCATTTTTGACCTTTTTTCTCTTTTTGTTACCTGTGTTTCTTTCTTTTCCTCAAACCACCCAGTTAGCTCTGCATATCACATTCTCTCCTTTCCATCCTGCATATCCGCACTGTGCACCAAGTGCCACGCACGCAAGTGGTATTGACATGATTTACTAGAGGCTTTCCTGCACTGCCCCCACCCCAAGTCTCATCCCATCTCCCCCAGATCGTAATGCAAACTACCCCCATCCAACCCCTCAACCCCTGCTGGACCCACCATGCTGCACCAAGCTGAGTGATCACCTCTACTCACTTGGACAATGTCCTGAGAAGCATCGTGCCCACAGACAAGCAAGCAGCAAAAAACATACCCAGCCCACCTGCCCAGAAATAAGAAAATAAAACAAAAAAGAAAGACAAAACAATCAAATCTACAATCACTAAATGAAGAAAATAATTCCTGAATGTCCCAAAGAGAGCAAACAATTCAAAACACATGAAAAAATAGGAGAGGATGGCTTGAGAAAGCAAGTAACCAAAATAAAACACTGGAACTACCTGATAGGAAATTCAGAACTCAAAAATTCAGGATTCTCCAACAGATGAAGGAAAATGCAGACAAAGATAAGGAAAAAGTAAATAAAATCATGGAAAAGACAGACAAAAAAATAGAAAAATCAGGAAAAAATGTCAAAATAAATAAACAATTAGAATCCCTACCCAAAAAGCAATTAGAAATCCAAAGGGTAAACAAGATTTCAGAAACAGACAGCACAGTAGAAGGTTTTAGGAGCAAATCTGGAACAATGGAAGATAGGATCAGCGAACCTGAAGACAAATCCTTAGATACCACTTTGTTTGAGGAAAAATCAGAGAAAAGAATGAAAAAAATGAAGACACTCTGAGAACTATGTGGGATACAATCAGAAGTAAAAATTTGCGTGTGATCAGAGTTCCACAACAGTGGGAGAAAACAGAAATTATAGAGAGGATCATTGAAGATTTGCTGAGAGAAAACTTCCCTAATACTGTGAAAGATGAAAAACCAAGTATCTAAGAAGCTCAATGAACCCCATATAGGATAGAACCCCCCCCAAAAAACACCAAGACATATCATAATCACACTCACTAAAACCAAAGACAAAAAAAGAATCCTGAGAGGAGCTTGAAAAAATAAAAAGTCACATACAAAGGGGAAACAATAAAACAAAGTTCTGATTACTCAGCAGAAACCATGCAAGCAAGAAGGCAGTGGAATGATATATATAAAATTTTGAAAGAAAAAAACTGCCAAGAATAACATATGCTGGTAAACTCAAACATAAATCATAAAACACACAAAAAGAGTTCAGCAGAACTGAAATGATCCTGTAGCACTAGTACGAGCAGGCATATGCTATTCCCAGGATAATCTCAGCCCACAGCCTCTGAGGAAATCTTGTAGACTTCCTGTCCAAGAAGATTCATTTTAATCAAGATCTCTAGAAAATATTCTTGGATGGTTATGAGGGTGAGGAGGGAGGGAGTATTCACTAATTAGATAGTAGATTAGAACTATTTTAGGTGAAGGGAAAGACAACACACAAAACAGGAGAGGTCAGCACAACTGGACTAAACCAAAAGCAAAGAAGTTTCCTAAATACAACCGAACACTTCAAAGGCCAGTAGTAGCTTGGCGACCATGGTTTCAGAAGACATATAGGTAAATTGGTATAACAAAGCATATTAAGAAAATGTTCTGCATCCCACTTTGGTGAGAGGAGTCTGGAGTCTTAAACGTTAGCAAGCATCAATTGGTCTCAACCCCCTGGAGAAAAGGAGAATGAAGAACACAAAAGACATATGGTAAAGATGACCCCAAGAGACAGAAAGGGCCACGTAAACCAGAGACTACATCAGCCTGAGACCAGGAGAACTAGATGGTGTTTGGCTACCACCAATCACTGTCCTGACAGGGAACACAACAGTGAATCCCTGATGGAACAGGAGAACACTAGGATGCAGATCTCTAAATCTCGTAAAAAGCCCAGGCTTAATGTTCTAACTGAGACTAGAGGGACCCTGGAGGTCATGGTCTTCAGACCCTTTATTAGCCCAAGACTGGAACCATTCCCGAAGCCAGCTCTTCAGACAGTCATTGGACTGGACTATTAGATAATGATACTGGTGAGGAGTGAGCTTCATAGCTCAAGTAGACATATGAGACTATGTGGACAACTCCTGTCTGGAGGTGAGATGAGAAGGAAGAGGGGGACAGGAGCTGGTTGAATGGACATGGGGAATACAGGGTGGGGAGGAGGAATGTGCTGTCCCATTAGGTGGAGAGCAGCAAGGTATGTATAACCTTTTGTATGACAGGCTGACTTGATGTGTAAAGTTTCACTTAAAGCACAATAAATAAATAAATAAAAGAGATCTTCTGTAGTCCATAATTTCCCTGAAGTTTACTCTAGGCCCAAGCCAGTCTCCAAAATTTCCTTGAGAATAAATCATCAACTCTCCGAATTCAGAGTAGGTTCAAATCCTCTAAAGTACTTAAAGTCAGTCCACACTGAGGTCTCTGAAGTAGAAGACCTCAAACCTCTTGAGGGTAGCTAAAACTCCCTAGTGCCTTTTGTACTAAATCCAAGTT
The DNA here is from genome assembly GCF_024166365.1 of Elephas maximus indicus. Lineage (NCBI taxonomy): Eukaryota > Metazoa > Chordata > Mammalia > Proboscidea > Elephantidae > Elephas > Elephas maximus. The sequence continues at coordinate 146,448,567 of NC_064821.1, forward strand.
TTCAGAACTATTCCCAGACTCTCCAAATCCGGGGAGGTAAAATAAGCGTTTTTGCTTTTTTTCCAGAGTTTGGAAGGCATCATTCACACCACCAGTGGAATTTATGATGGACTTTGAAGGCTATCTAAGTGCCCGCTATAATTGACACTCCACTGTATTAAGTCATCTAAGGAATGTCTCGTTAGGAATTCTGGATCCCATTCTAAGCCTTGCAATGCACCAAATACTGTATTAGCTATGATAATACTTCCAACTGCACAAGTAACCATAATTTCTCATATGTGTATATATTAGCTAAAAGTTTTACTAAGATAATTTAGCCAAAAGATAACTTTTTATAAATGTGTTTCAAATGATTTGTTTGTAAGAGGATCCAATGAAATTGCAGATGCTGATTTTTTGGACTCCTTATTTGGAATCAGAGCCATAAATACCTTGAGCAATCATCTAATCCAGCCTCTTATTTCGAAGCAATATGTTATCATCATTTTACTGAGGACTAGAGGGACCAAGCTATTATCCTACAGTTAGGAAATAATCAGAGTAGAACAGCTTAACCCTGCTGTTTCAACCTCTACATATATCAACATCTTACACTTTTGACCTACTAATGCCCTTTGCTCAAGAAACAAATATAAATTATCAGTCCTTTATCTGATTAATAGTGTGAACTAATGCTGAAATATTTAAATCTCAATAGAAAAAAAAAGTAGGTGCCATTTATAACAAAATAAGACTGTCGACAGTTAGAACTACAAATGGAAAGAGCACAAATCATATCTTCTTTACAAGTTTGGGTCTGAAAACTACAACATATGAAAATAGAAATGCATTTTGTAAAATTGCTGCCATTGGAATGAATTTAAACTTTTCAAATGGAACCATCTTACGGATGATCCTATTATTGATAAACATAGTTTTTTTTTTCTTGTTAAGTTTGCTTTACTTATTTATTATACTTTAGATGAAAGTTTACAGAACAAACTAGTTTCTCATTAAACAGTTAGTACACATTTTGTTTTATGACATTGGTTAACAACCCCAGGAAAGTTCAACACTCTCCCTTCCCAACCTTGGGTTCCCTATTGCCAGCTTTCCTGTCCCCTCCTGCCTTCTAGTCCTTGCCCCTGGGCTGTTGTGCCTCTTTAGTCTCATTTTGTTTTATGGGTCTGTCTAATCTTCAGCTAAAGCTGAACCTCGGAAGTAAATTCATTACTGAGCTAAAAGGGTGTCCAGGGGCCATACTCTCAGAGTTTCTCTAGTCTCTGTCAGGCCAGTAAGTCTGGTCTTTTTTGTGAGTTAGAATTTTGTTCTACATTTTTCTCCAGCTCTGTCTGGGACCCTCTATTGTGATCCCTGTCAGAGCAGTCACTGGTGGTAGCCGGGCACCATCTAGGTGTACTGGACTCAGTTTGGTGGAAGCCATGGTAGATGTGGTCCATTAGTCCTTTGGACTAATCTTTCCCTTGTATCTTTAGTTTTCTTTATTTTCCCTTGCTCCCAATGGGGTGAGTATCTTAGATGGCCCCTCATAGCCTTTTAAGACCCCAGGCACTACTCACCAAAGTAGAATGTGGAACATTTTCTTTATCAACAAAGTTATACCAATTGAGCTAGCTGTTCCCTGAGACCATGGTCCCCACAGCCCTCAGCCCAGCAATTTGTTCCCTCAGGGAGTTTGGATTTGTCTATGGAGCTTCCATGACCTTGCCCTGGGCAAGTTGTGCTGGCATCCCCAGTATTGTGTACTGACTTACCCTTCACCAAAGTTACTTCTTGTCTAGTGTTTTTCCATGGCCACACCTCCCCTCCCTCATAACCATCAAAGATTGTACGTAAACCTTTTCATGAATTTTTACAGTAGTGGTCTCCTACAATATTTGACCCTTTGTGATTGACTTATTTCACTCAGCATAATGCCCTTCGGATTCATCCATGTTATGAGATGCTTTGCAGATTCATCACTGTTCCTTATCGTTGCGTAAACTCCATTGTGTGTATGTAACACAGTTTGTTTATTGATTCATCTGTTGATGGGCATCTAGGTTGTTTCGATCTTTCTGCTATTGTGAATAATGCTGCAGTGAACATGGGTGTGCATATGTCTACTCATGTTGACGGCTCTTTATTTCTCTAGGATATATTCCTAGGAGTGGGATTGCTGGATCATGTGCTATTTCTATTTCTAGGTTTCTAAAGAAGTGCCGTATCGTTTTCCAAAATTGTTGTATCATTTTGCTTTCTGAACAGCAGTACATAAGAGTTTTGATCTCCCCTCAGCCTCTGCAACATTTGTTATTTCCTGTTTTTTTGATTTGTGCCACTTGCCAGGATGAGATGGTGTATCATTGTGGTTTTGATTTGCGTTACTGTAATGGCTAGTTTTTTCTCATGTGTCTATTGGCTGCTTGAATGCCTTCTTTGGTGAAGTGATTGTTGATTTCCTTTGCCCTTTTTTAATTGGATTATTTGTCTTTTTGTTGTAGAGGTATTGATTTTTTTTGTAGATTTTAGAGATTAGACCTCTGTCTTATTTTCAATAGCCAATTTTTTTTTCCCAGTCTGTAGGTTCTCTTTTTTACTCTTTTGGTGAAGTCTTTTGATGAGCATAAGTGTTTACTTTTTAGAAAATCTCAGTTATGTAGCTTATCTTCTGGAGTTTCTGTGTTGTTGCTTGTGGTTTCTATGCTGTTAATTTCATGTATTAGAGCCTCTAGCGTTGATCCTATTTTTCCTTCTATGAACTTTACAGTTTTTGGCTTCATATTACGTCTTCAATCAATTTTGAATCAGTTTTTGTGTATGGTGTGAGGTATGGGTCCTGTTTCATTTTCCTGCAGATGGAAGTTCAGTTTTGCCAGCACCATTTGTTAAAATGACTGTCTTTTCCACATTTAATGGACTTTGAGTCCTTGCCGAAGATCAGGTGACTGTAGGTAGATAGCTTTACATCTGGGTTCTCAATTCTGTCCCATTGCTCAATGTATCTGTCCTACCAGTACCAGGCTGTTTTGACTATCGTAGCTGTATAGTAGGTTCTGAGGTCAGGTATTGGGAGTCCTCCTGCTTTATTCTTCTTCAGCACTGCTATACTTATCCAGGGCTTCTTTCCTTTCCATATAAAATTAATGATTAGTGTTTCCATCTCTTTAAAGAACATTGCAGTATTCGGATCAGGATTGCATTGTAATTGTAAACTGCTTTGGGTAGAACTGTCATGTTCACAATGTTGAATCTACCTATCTGTGACCACGGTATGTTTTTCCACTTATGTAGATCTCTTTTGGTTTCTTGCAGTAGGGTTACGTAGTCTTTGTATAGGCCTTTTACATCCCTGGTTAGATTTATTCCTATTTTATTTTTCAACGGCACTGGGTGGGTATTTTATTTTATTTTTTTAGGGGCTATTATAAATGGTATTGTTTTCCTGATTTCCTTTCCATTGTTCTCTTTCTTGTTGTATAGGAATACCACTGATCTTTGTATGTTTATCTTCTGTCCTGCTACTCTGCTGAATCTTTCTATTAGTCCCAGTAGTTGTTCCATGGAGTCTTTTGGCTTTCTTTGTGTAATATCATATCATCTGCAAATAAGGACAGTTTAACGTCTTCATTACCAATTTGGATGCCCTTTATTTCTGTTTCTTGCCTTATTGCTCTAGCTAAGACTTCCAGCACAATGTTAAATAGGAGTGGTGATAAAGAGCATCCTTGTCTTGTTCCTGTTCTCACGGGGAAAGTTTTCAGCCTCTCTCCATTAAGAATGATGTTACCCATTGATTTTGCATTGATAACCTTTTTTATTTTGAGAAAAACACCATTCTGTATGCATTTTATTGACAGTTTTTATCAGGAATACATGTTGGACTCTATCAAATGTATTTTCTGTATTGATTGAGGGGATCATGTAATTCTTTTCTTTCCTTTTATTTATGTGGTGGATTACGTTGATTGATTTTCTAATGTTGAACCATCCTTGCATACCTGGTATGAATCCTACTTGGTTGTGGTGTATTATTTTTAATTAATTTCTTTATTTATTTATTGTGCTTTAAGTGAATGTTTACAAAAATCAAGTCAGTCTCTCATACAAAAAGTTATACACACATTGCTATGTACTCCTAGCTTCTCTTCCTGTAATGAGACTGCACATTCCTCCTCTCTTCCATGTATTCCTTGTGTCCATTAAACCAGCTCCTGTCCCCCTCTTCCTTCTCATCTTGCCTCTAGACAGGAATTGACCACATAGTCTCAAGTATCTACTTGAGTAAGAAGCTCACGCCTCACCAGTATCATTATCTTATAGTCTGGTCCAATCCCTGTCTGAAGAGTTGGCTTCAAGTATGTTTCTATTCTTGGGCTAACAAAGGGTCCGATGTCCATGATCTCCATGGTCCCTCTAGTCTCAATCAGACCATTAAATGTAGCCTTTTTATGAGAATTTAAGATCTTCATCCCAGTGTTCTCACTCTTCATCATGGATTCTCTGTTGTGTCCCTTGTCAGGGCAGTGATTGGTGGTAGCAGTACACCATCTAGTTCTTCCGGTCTCATACTGATGTAGTCTCTGGTGTTTGTGGCCCTTTCTGTCTCTTGGGGTCATCTTTACCATATGTCTTTTGTGTTCTTCATTTTCCTTTGCTCCAGGTGGGTTGAGACCAATTGATGCATCTTAGATGGCTGCTTATTAGTTTTTAAGACCCCATACACCTCTCACCAAAGTGGGATGCAGAACGTATTCTTAATACAATCTGTTATGCCAATTGACCTAGATGTCCCCTGAAACCATGGCCAGCAACCCCCATCCGTACTACTCTGGCCTTCAAAACATTCAGCTGCATTCAGGAAACTTCTTTGCTTTTGGTTTAGTCCAGTTCTGCTGACCTCTTCTGTATTGTGTGTTGTCTTTCCCTTCACCTAAAATAGTTCTACTCTACTATCTGATTCCCCCATGTGTCTGTCAGTTTGTCACACTGTGGGGGCTTGCATGTTGCTGTGATGCTGGAAGCTATGCCACCGGTATTCAGATACCCTGCAGGGTCACCCAAGGAGGACAGGTTTCAGGTAAGCTTCCAGACTAAGATGGACTAGGAAGAAGGACCGAGCTGTCTATTTCTGAAAAGAATTAGCCAGTGAAAACCTTATATATAGCAGCGGAACATTGTCTGATATAGTACCAGAAGATGAGCCCTCCAGATGGGAAGACACTCAAAAGACGACTAGGGAAGAGGTGCCTCCTCAAAGTAGAGTCAACCTTAAAGATGTGAATGGAGTAAAGCTTTCATGACCTTCATTTGCTGATGTGGCACGATTCAAAATGAGATGAACGGGCTGGAAAAATACATTAATAATTGGAACCTGGAATGTACGAAGTATGAATCTAGGAAACTTGGAAATTGTCAAAAATGAAATGGAACGCATAAACATCTATATCCTCGGCCTATTCTCAAGAAAGGTGATCCAACCAAATGCAGAAATTATTCAATGATATCAGTAATATAACATGGAAGCAAAATTTTGATGAAGATCATTCAAAAGTGGCTGCAACAGTATTTTGACAGGGAACTGCCGGAAATTCAGGTCGGATTCAGAAGAGGAGATGGAACCAGGGCTATCAATACTGATGTCAGATGGATCCTGGCTGAAAGCAGAGAATAACAGAAGGATGTTTTCCTGTGTTTTATTGACTATGCAAAGGATGTTTTCCTGTGTTTTATTGACTATGCAAATGCATTTGACTGTGTGGATCATAACAAATTATGGATAACACTGCAAAGAATGGGAATTCCAGAACATTAGTTGTGCTCATGAGGAACCTGTGGATAGATCAAGAGGCAGTTGTTCGGACAGAACAAAGCGATACTGAGTTTAAAGTCAGGAACGGTGTGTGTCAGGGTTGTATCATTTCACCATACCTATTCAATCTGCATGCTGAGCAAATAATCTGAGAAGCTGGACTATATGAAGAAGAGTGCAGCATCAGGACTGGAGGAAGACCCATTAACAACCCGCATCATGCAGATAACACAACATTGCTTGCTGAAAGTGAAGAGGACATGAAGCACTTACTAATGAAGATCAAAGACCACAGACTTCAATATGTATTATACCTTAACATAAAGAAATTAGTCCTCACAACTGGACCAATTAGCAACATCACAATAAACGGAGAAAAGATTGAAGTTGTCAAGGATTTCATTTTACTTGGATCTACAATCAATAGCCATGGAAACAGCACTCAAGAAATCAAAAGACGAGGCCCGGCATAAGTAAAGAATTACTGAAAAAGAAGAACAAAGTGAGAGGCATCACTCTACCTGATTTTAGAACCTATTATACTGCCACAATAGTCAAAACAGCCTGGTACTGGTACAACAACAGACACATAGACCAATGGAAGAGAATTGAGAATCCAGACATAAATCCATCCACATATGAGCAGCTGATATTTGACAAAGGACCAAAGTTAGTTAAAATGGGAAAAGACAGTCTGTTTAACAATGGTACTAGCATAACCGGATATCCCTTCTGCAAAACAATGAAACAAGACCCATACCTCACACCATGCACAAAAACAAACTCAAAATGGATCAAAGACCTAAATATAAAATCCAAAATGATAAAGATCATGGAAGAAAAAATAGGAACAACACTAGGATCCCTAACACATGCCATAAACTGTATACAAAATATTACTAACAATGCAGAAGAGAAACTAGATAACTGGGAACTCCTAAAAATCAAACACCTATGCTCATCCAAAGACTTCACCAAAAGAGTAAAAAGATTACCAGCATATTCAAAGAAAAATCAGATAAAATGAAAAAGAGGAAAACACAATTTATTAAAAAAACTACTTAGCACAAAAAATTAATTACCAGAAAAAAAAAAAAAACTGTCAGCAACACACAAAAAAAAACATCAAAATGACAGCACTAAACTCATACCTATCCATAATCACACTGAATATAAATGGACTAAATGCACTGATAAAGACACAGAGAGTTGCAGAATGCATTAAAAAAAAAAAAACACATTCCGTCTATATACTGCCTACAGGAAACACACCTTAGACTTAAAGACATAAACAAACTAAAACTCAAGGGATGGAAAAAATATATATTAAGTAAACAACAATCAAAAAAGAGCTGGAGTGGCAATACTAATTTCTGACCTAACAGACTTTAAAGTTAAATCTAGCACAAAGTATAAGGAAAGACACTATATAATGATTAATGGGACAATATACCAGGAGGATATTACCATATTAAATATTTATGCACCCAACGTCAGGGCTTCAAGATACCTAAAACGAACTCTAACAAAAGTGAGATAGACAGCTCCATAATAATAATAGGAGACTTCAACACAGCACTTTCAGTGAGGGACAGAACATCCAGAAAGAAGCTTAGTAAACAGACGGAATATTTAAATGCCACAATCAACAAACTTGACCTCATAGACATATATGGAGCACTCCATCCAACAGCACACAAGTGTACTTTCTTTTCCAGCACACAGGGAACATTCTCTAGAATAGACCACATATTAGGTCCTAAAGCAAGCCTTAAGTGAATCCAAAACATTGAAATGTTACAAAGAATCTTCTCTGACCATAAAGCTAGAAATTTACAACAGAAAAAGCAAGGGGGAAGAAGTCAAACATATGGAAACTGACTAAGACCTTGTTCAAAAACTACTGGGCTATAAAAGAAATTAAGAGAATAAAGAAATTCATAGAATCAAAGGAGAATGAAAGCAGATCCTACAAGAACCTTTGAGATACACTAAAATTAGTGCTCAGAGGTGAACTTATAGCAATAAATGTACACTTCCAAAAAGAAAAAGGGCCAAAACCAAAGAATTATCCCTACAACTTGAACAAATAGAAAGAGAGGAACAAAAGAAGCCCTCAGGCACAAGAAGAAAGCAAATAATAAAAATTAGAGCAGAATTAAAAGAAATAGAGAACAGAAAAAAAGAATTGAAAGAGTTAACAAGACCAAAATCTCGTTCTTTGAGAAGATTAACAAAATTGATAAACCATTGGCCAGAATGACAAAAGAAAAACAAGAGAAGAAGCAAATAACCCAAATAAGAAATGAGATGGGTGATATCGCAACAGACCAAACTGAAATTAAAAGAATCATAACAGAATACTATGAAAAATTGTACTCTAACAAATTTGAAAACCTAGAGGAAATGGAAAAATTTCCAGAAACACACTACCTACCTAAGCTAACACAAACAGAGGGAGAAAAACTAAATAAACCCATAACAAAAGAAGAGATCGAAAAAACTCCCAGCAACAACAACAAAAAAGCCCTGGCCCTGATGGCTTCACTGAAGAATTCTACCAAACCTTCAGAGAAGAGTTACCACCACTAGTGCTAGAGGTATTTCAGAGCATAGAAAAGACAGGAATACTCCCAAGCTCATTCTCTGAAGCCGGCATAACCTTGATACCAAAACCAGGTAAAGACACCACAAAAAAAGAAAGTTACAACCAATATCCCTCATGAACTTAGACACAAAAATCCTCAACAAAATTCCAGCCAATACAATTCAACAACATATCAAAAAAATAATTCACCACGACCAAGTGGGATTCATACCAGGTATGCAGGGATGGTTCAACATTAGAAAAACAATCAGTGTCATCCACCACCTAAATAAAACAAAAGACAAGAACCACATGATATTATAAATTAATACAGAAAAGGCATATGACAAAGTCCAACACCAACTCATGATAAAAACACTCAGCAAAGCAGGAATAGAACGAAAAATTCCTCAACATAATAAAGGGCATTTATACAAAGCCAACAGCCAACATATCTGAAATGCAGAGAATTTGAAAGCATTCCCCTTGAGACAGGGAAGTAGACAAGGATGCCCTTTATCAGCACTCTTTTTCAATATTGTGCTGCAAGTCCTAGCCAGAGCACTTAGGCTGGACAAAGAAATAAAGTGCATACAATTTGGCAAAGAAGAAGTAAAAGTACGTATATTTGCAGATGACATGACCTTATACACAGAAAAACCTAAAGAATCCTCAAGAAAACTACTGAAACTAATAGAACAGTTTAGCGGAGCATCAGGATAGAAGACAAACATACAAAAATCAGTTGGCTTTCTCTATCCCAAGGAACAGAATGTCAGAGAGGAAATCACCAAAACCATACTATTTACAATAGCCCCGAAGAGGATAAAATATTTGGGAATAAATCTAAACAGAGATGTAAAAGACCTATACTAAGAAAATTACAAGACACTACTGCAAGAAACCAAAAGAGACATACATAAGTGGAAAAAACATACCTCGCTCATGGATAGGAAAACTCAACATTGTAAAAATGTCTATTCTACCCAAAGCAATCTAAAGATACAATGCAACCCCGATCCAAAGACTGATGACATTTTTTAATGAGATGGAGAAACAAATCACCAACATCATATGGAAGGGAAAGAGGCCCCGGATAACTAAAGCATTACTGAAAAAGAAGAACAAAGTGGGAGGTCTCACAATACCTGATTTTAGAATATATTATACCATGACAGTAGTCAAAACCGTCTGATACTGGTACAACAACAGACACATAGGCCAATGGAACAGAACTGAGAATCCAGACATAAATTCGTGTATCTGTAAGCAGCTAATATTTGACAAAGGCCCAAAGTCAGTTAAATGGGGAAAAGACAGTCTCTTTGACAAATGCTGCTGGCATAACTGAATATGCAAAAAAAATGAAACAAGACCCATACCTCACACCATGCACAAAAACAAACTCAAAATGGATCAAAGGCCTAAATATAAAATCTAAAACAATAAAGATCATTGTCATGGATTGAATTATGTCTCCCAAAAAATGTGTGTATCAACTTGGTTAGGCCATGATTCCCAGCACTCTATGGTTGTCCTGCATTTTGTGATTGTAATTTTCTGTTAAAGAGGATTAGGGTAGGATTGTAACACCCGTACCAGGTCATATCCCTGATCCAATATAAAGGCAGTGTCCCTGGGGTGTGGCCTGCACCACCTTTTATCTCTCAAGAGATAAAAGAAAAGGGAAGCTAGCAGAGAGGGAGGACCCCATACCACCAAAAAAGCAGCACTGGGAGCAAAGTGTGTCTTTTGGACCTGAGGTTCCTACTCTGAGATGCTCCCGGACCAAGAGAAAACTGATGACAAAGACCTTCCTCCAGAGCTGACAGAGAGAAATGAAGCCTTCCCCTGGAGCTGGCACCTTGAATTTGGGAGTCTAGCCTACTGGATTATGAGAGAATAAAAGTCTCTTTGTTAAAGCCATCCAGTTGTGGTATTTCTGTAATGGCAGCACTAGATGACTAAGATAATCAGAAGAAAAAACAGGGACAATGCTAGGAGCCTTAATACACGGCATAAACAGTATACAAAACATTATTAACAATGCACAAACACCAGAAGAGAAGCTAGATAATTGGCAGCTCCTAAAAATCAAACACCTATGCTCATCCAAATACTTCAGCAAAAAAGTAAAAAGATTACCTACAGACAGGGAAGAAGTTGTTAGCTATGACAATTCCGATCAGCATCTGATCTCTAAAATCTATGTGATACTGCAAAAACTCAACAACAAAAATAAAAATAACCCAATTAAAACATGGGCAAAGGATATGAACAGGCACTTCACGAAAGAAGACATTCAGGAGGCTGACAGATACTTGAGGAAATGCTCACTGTCATTAGCCATTACAGAAATGAAAATCAAAACTACAACTAGATACCACCTCACCCCAACAAGGCTGGCATTAATCCAAAAAACACAAAATAGTAAACATTGGAGAGGTTGTGGAGAGACTGGAACACTTATACACTGCTGGTGGGAATGTAAAATGGTACAACCCCTTTGGAAATCAATTTGGTGCTTCCTTAAAAAGCTAGAAATAGAACAACCATAAAAAAAAGCAATTCCACTCCTTGGAATATATCCTAGAGAAATAAGAGCCTTCACAGGAACAGATACATGCATACCCACATTCATTGCAGCACACTTTACAATAGCATAAAGATGGAAGCAACCAAGGTGCCCATCAATGGATGAATGGATAAATAAATGATATATATTCACATAATGGAATACTATCCAATGATTAAGAACGATTAATCAGTGAAACATCTCATAATATGGAGTGATCTGGGAGGCAATATGCTGAGTGAAATTAGTCAGTTGTAAAATGAGAAATATTGTATGAGACCAGTGTTATAAGAACTCTCCAAAAAAAAAAAAAAAACCCCAGTGCCATCAAAGTTTAAGCACCGGGGAGGGAGGGAGAGGGTTTTTTATTGATCAATCAGTAGATAAGAACTGCTTTGGGTGAAGGGAAAGACAACACTCAATACATGGAAGGTCAGCCCAGTTGGACTGGACTAAAAGCAAAGAGGTTTCCGGGATAAAATGAATGCTTCAAAGGTCAGCGGAGCAGGGGCGGGGGTCTGGGGAACATGGTTTGAGGGGACTTCTAAGTCAATTGGCAAAATAATTCTATTATGAAAACATTCTGCATCCCACTTTGAAATGTGGAGTCTGGGGTCCTAAATGCTAACAAGCGGCCATCTAAGATGCAGCAATTGGTCTCAACCCACCTGGAGCAAAGGAAAATGAAGAACACCAAGGTCACAGGACAACTAAGAACCCAAGAGACAGAAAGGGCCACATGAACCAGAGACCTACATCATCCTGAGACCAGAAGAACTAGCTGGTGCCCGGCCACAATCGATGACTGCCCTGACAGGGAGCACAACAGAGAACTCCTGAGGGAGCAGGAGATCAGTGGGATGCAGACCCCAAACTCTCATAAAAAGACCATACTTAATGGTCTGACTGTGACTAGAGGAATCCCGGCGGCAATGCTCCCCAGACCTTCTGTTGGCCCAGGACAGGAACCATCCCCAAAGACAACTCATCAGACATGAAAGGGACTGGTCAGTGGGGGGAGAGAGATGCTGATGAAGAGTGAGCTAATTAAATCAGGTGGACACTGGAGAGTGTGTTGGCAACTCTTGACTGGAGGGGGGATGGGAAGATAGAGAGAGAGGGAAGAAGGCAAAATTGGCACGAAACAAGAGACTGAAAGGGCGGACTCAATAGGGGGAGAGCAAGTGGGAGAAGGGAGTAAGATGTATGTAAACTTACATGTGACAGACTGATTGGAATTGTGAATGTTCACTTGAAGCTTAATAAAAGTTAATTTAAAAAAAAAGTTTAAGCACAGAAGTAAATATTCTTTGATGGTTACAAGGGTGGGGAGGGAGGGAGAGTGGTATTCACTAACTAGATTTTTGTTGTTTTTGTTAAGTGTCATCAAGTCTGTTCCAACTCATAGCGATACTATGCACAACAAAACACTGCCCAGTCCTGCACCATCCTTACCATTGTTATGCTTGAGTCCATTGTTGCAGCCACTGTCTCAATCCACCTCCTTGAGGGTCTTCCTCTTTTCTGCTGATGCTGTACTTTACCAAGCATGATGTCCTTCTCCAGGGATTGATCGCTCCTGGCAACATGTCCAATGTATATAAGACGTAGTGTCGCCATCCTTGCTTCTAAGGAGCATTCTGGTTGTACTTCTTTTCTGGTTTACCTCCTCCAAGACAAATTCGTTCATTGTTTGGGCACTCCATGGCATATTCAATATTCTTCACCAACACCACAATTCAAAGGTGTCAATTCTTTGGTCTTCCTTAATCACTGCCCAGCTTTCACGTGCATACGATGCAATTGAAAACACCATGGCTTGGGTCAGGCAACTTAGTCTTCAAGGTGACATCTTTCTTTTCAACACTTTAAAGAGGTATTTTGCAGCAGATTTGCCCAATGCAATGTGTCTTTTGATTTTTTTTTAATTTTTATTATGCTTTAAGTGAAAGTTTACAAATCAAGTCAGTCCCTCATACAAAAACTTAGATACACCTTGCTATAGACTCCTAATCGCTCTCCCCCTAATCAGACAGCACACTCCTTACCTCCACTCTCTATTTTTGTGTCCATTTGGCCAGCTTCTGACTCCCTCTGCTCTCCCATCTCTCCTCCAGACAGGAGATGCCAACATGCTCTCATGTGTCTACTTGATCCAAGAAGCTCATTCTTCACCAGTATCATTTTCTATCCCATAGTCCAGTCCAATCCCTGTCTGAAGAGTTGGCTTTAGGCATGGTTCCTGTCTTGGGCTAACAGAAGGTCTGGTGACCATGACCTTCAGGGTCCTTCTAGTCTCAGTCAGACCATTAAGTCTGGTCTTCTTCGGAGAATTTTGGGCCTGCATCCCACTGCTCTCCTGCTCCCTCAGGGATTCTCCGTTGTGTTCCCTGTCACAGCAGTCAACAGTTGTAGCCAGGCACCATCTAGATCTTGTGGTCTCAGGCTGATGTAGTCTCTGGTTTCTATGGTCCTTTCTGTCTCTTGGCCTCATAATTACCTTCAGTCTTTGGTGTTCTTCATTCTCCTTTGTTCCACGTGGGTTGAGACCAATTGATGCATCTTAGATTACTGCTTGCTAGTGTTTAAGACCCCATAAGCCCCTCTCTAAACTGGGATGCAGATTGTTTTCTTAATAGATTTTATTATGCCAATTGCTTTATCTTCAGTTCGTTAATTCTGCCTTCCATTTCCTCAGTTCTGCTCCTCGACCTTTCTACTGAGTTGTCTAATTTGGAAATTTTATTGTTAATCTTTGGAACTTCTGATTGCTCTCTTGCAGCCCACTGAATTTTTCATTATGCTCTTGAATAACCTTCTTAATTTCCTTGACTGCTTTATCTGTGTTTGTTGGTTTGTTCTGCATTTTGCCTGATCTCCTTCCTGATCTCTTGAAGAGTTCTGTATATTAATCTTTTGTATTCTACATCTGGTAATTCCAGGAATACCTCTTCATCCAAAAGCTTCCATGATTCTTTGTTTTGGGAGTTTACTGAAGTGATCATGGTCTGCTTCTTTATGTGATTTGATATTGACCGTTGTCTCCGAGCCATCTTTATGTTATTGTATTAATTTATTTTATGTTTGCTTACTGTGTCCTAGCTTCTTGCTTTGTTTTGTTTTGATGTACCCAAATGGGATACTTGAGTGAGCTAACTTGATTGTTGGAGCCTTTGAAGTTCTAATGTCCTGTCACCAGAAGGCTAGAGCTGTTACCAGGTAGATAAGCCTAGGAATCCATTCATTATTCTTGTATGGATTCAGATCAGGTGTCCAGGTAGTCGGTCACCAAGTGTGTGGTGCAGGCTCTCACCTGTGATCTTAGAGGAGTAGTGGTGATTTGTGTACGCACAAGTTTCTGGTTGCAGCGGGGGGGGGGGTCACAATCTGAGCAAGGCAGAGGGCTGACAACTTTCTCCTGAGTGTCTGTGAGGAAAGCTCTTCCCTGTTTTCTAGAGTGCACAGGTGGGTGGGCTCTGCAGCTGTACCACAGGCATCCAATGCTTTTAACTGTAAGGACTGGGAGGCACCACTTATCCTTGGACCTTGGTCACAGGTAGATAGATGGCATGGGTGGAGCCACCAGTCCTCAGCCCCCTGATATGGGTAGATGAGGACCCTGTTTAACAAGCAGAGTGGTATCAAACATCAAAACCCCACCTCTCTACTGCACAGCTTAAACAGTTAAAGTCAGACCTCAGGCACATACACCCTTGCGATATAACAACAGGAGCTGGGGTCCATGCAGAGGTGAATGTCGTTTAAAGTCTGTGGACCGCTTGGATCTGGACAGGAGATGCTTCTGCCCTAAGTTCCAAGCTTAGGGATATTATTTTTCCTCCATTTGTTAATTTGTTCCCTCTCTAAGGCTGGGAGAAAGGCTCAGATGTGCAGCAGAACCTATCTCAGGCCCATGGAAATTGACTGTCACAGAAGCCAAATTGGAGCAGAGGGAGGAGGGATCAGATAGATGGGACAGAGTTCTTTCAAAAGGGGGGCTATTAGATCTGCACGGTAAATTAGACCAAATCACTCATCTTGTGCCAAGAGTGCTATTTTTGCTGACTCTGGAAGCATGCATAGATTCTGTGCCCCGTTTCTCTGTGGCTATTGAGACTGTGTCCCAAATGCTACCGCTGGCCCTGCCACAGTCACGCCAGAGAATTGTGGCTGCGCCACTTCGCTTGTCTTCTTTGGCTGAAGTAACCACGTCTCAAATGCTACCATCAGCCCCTCTGTGTTCGTGCCGGGGGAGCAGGGTGGTGCCACTTTACTCACCTTTCGCGGAAGTAACCGCTTCCCAAGTGCTACCGCCAGCTCCACCGCAGTTGCACCAGGGGATTGGGGCTGAGGGGCACCTGTTCCTGCCGAGTCAGGTCCAGCAACTCCTAACTGCTTCTGCTCCATCTCTCCCTCCCCCTGCCACTCAGTCCGATTTCTTAAGTTTGCCTTTGATATTCAGAGTTCCTAGCTTGTCATATACATAACTGATTCACTTATTTTTTCAGGTCTTTGTTGTAAGATGGACCACTGGAAGCTTCTGACTACTCTACCACCGTGGCCCTGCTCAACTGTTCTGTATTATTCTTTTGATATGATACTGAGTTCTGTTGGCTAGAATTTTGTTCAGAATTTTTGCATCTATATTCATGAAAGATATTGATCTGTAATTTTCTTTTTTTGTGGTGGTTTTGCCTGTTTTTGGTGTCAGGGTTATGCTGGATTCATAGAATGAATTCGGAAGTTTCGGTTCCTTTTCTGTGTTCCAAAATAACCTGAGTAGTACTGGTGTAAGTGCTTCTCTGAATGTTTGGTACAGTTCTCCAGGGAACAAAGTTATTACTGATACCTCAGATCCTCTAATGTGGTAATAAATTCTGCTCATGTAGCCATCAATAGTTCTCATTTTTCATCTCTTTGAAATCAATTGATGGCTACAAACTATCAATTTGAAGACTAAG
Source organism: Elephas maximus indicus (assembly GCF_024166365.1). Taxonomy (NCBI): domain Eukaryota; kingdom Metazoa; phylum Chordata; class Mammalia; order Proboscidea; family Elephantidae; genus Elephas; species Elephas maximus. The sequence goes on from NC_064821.1 coordinate 146,464,484, forward strand.
TCTTAAGTAGCTGTTATACAAGTTGACCAATGTGTCTCACTAATAACTCATTTGTACTCAGAACAGTATTTATAATAACTTGGTTTAATTCACTAACAGTGAGAATGTTTATATCATCACCATATGCTCCCTATTTTTGATAACAATTGCAATATTAAGACAAAATGACCCTCATTGTATGTGTTCAAATCTAAAATAAATCATTTTAAGGGCCTTGCTAAAAATAATCTTGAACACAGGCATTTTCATGAAACACATACCATCTCTATGCTTTATGTTTTGAAGTAAGAAATGTTCTTATTAATAATTAATATAAACATAGAAATCAAATTGACTATCTTAGAAATAAACAGCTTACCAATGCAGATTAACTGTAGCAGCCTCATGAAATAAAAAAATACACAGGCTAAAAATTCCAACCACTAAAGCTTCGCATGTGGATACCACCCTGAAATGAAACAAAACACATAACAAAGATTTCAGATCCTTTGCACCAAACTTTAACTCATTCTGGTAAGACATTTAGCCTTCTTAAAAGTTATATCTAGAAGCATTTAAATATCACAGTGGAATACATCTGAGAGCACAATAGAAAAATGCCATTTTGAAATCCAAGGGCCACACTTTACTTTGGAATTAATGACCAAAAAAATGCCCATGACTGCCATGCCCTGCTAGAAAACTGAGGAATCACTTCTTGGTGAGGAGCTCTAAAGCAGAAGCATATGTGATAAAGCGGTTGATGGAGTTTTGTACAGAGAGGCGGCAACTGGTAAGCCCACTACCCAGCACCCTGCTCCCAGCTCCATCTCCAACAGTGTCACTGCAGGCTGAGTTCTCTGCTCTTTAGGAATCAGCTGGGAATGCTTCCTAATGTACTGGCCCTCACCACTTCCTTATCCTTGAAATGGAGCTGTGGTGGCACACTGGTTAAGAGATGAGCTACTAACCAAAAGGTCAGCAGTTCAGCAGTTCACATGCACCAGCTGCTCCTTGGAAATCTTATGGGATAGTTCTACCCTGTCCTATACGGTCGCTATGAGTTGGAATCTACTGAAAAGCAATGGGTTTGATTTTTTTCGTTTTTGTTTGTTTTTTTGTTTTTGGTATAATTAAAACAATTCAGATGGATCATGAAATGAAGATGTATTACCTGGGAGATCTCAGTTTTAAAGGTACATCCACATGCATTATTTCACCTGATTTTTGTAACAAAGCCGTGAGAAAGCTAGGGCAGCTATTACTAGTCCTTTCACAATATTATGAAAGCACTTACAAGTAGGGCAATTCAGGCCTGGTTTTAAAGAAGCACTCAAGTGAAAGCAAAATGTTCACAAGATCCAGGTCCAATTTTCTTTTATAGAAGGAATAAGGTTTCAACGAGAAACATCAGTTTCTATGAACATATCCTGCTAATTAATAACTTAATGACTCAAAAGATACCCAAATTCTATGATGTGCCACTTTAAGATCTATATGTAGGTACTATGTAGTTATCCACACAGGGAAGTTTTTTATCCAACACTTTAGGTCTTCTCACATCTTGATTGAGCTTACAAGTAATGAAGTTTTCTTTTCTCTTCATTAGAATAAAAGATGAAAGGAATAGCAAAGCTTTTTCTCTATAAATTATAGGTATGCAATAAATAGCTCTCCACAATATGATCCTGGATCTTTAAAAATAACTGAAATATATCAACCAAGATAAAGCTTGATGTTAGAAAATCTCATTGTAACATGAAAAGCCAATATATTTGATCTAATGGATGATACGTTTCTAAATAGATGAGTGTAATCATATTAAATCAAATATTATTTTAACATCTCAAAAAATCTAATTTAAAGGCACTGATCCTTTGCCAAAGGATCATTGTTAAGTGTGAATACTTAGGCCAATTTACCTGACTTAAAAGTCTGGAATTTTCACACTAAGCACATCTGTATTATATTTGGTTGAGCAAGAGAAAAACATAAACTCCTTGATGATTAAATGAAACACTCCATCTAAGTCATCCTATAGTCAGCTTTCCATTACTGTTCCAAAATTGTATAAGAGGGAAAAAAAGGATAGCCTCTCTTACTAACCAGTTTTAGTGTTCAATAACCTTAGTCCAAAAGTTCCCTTTCAGCAGAATTTTCTTTGTTTTTGATACTCAGGCCTCAAATTCTCTTTTCTGTTGAGATACTATATGGTAAATGGAATGGATTACAAGCCCTCAGCTGATGGAAATGGTATATAATTCATTAAAACAAAAAACCTGTTGCTGTTCAGTCAATTACAACACATAGCGATCCTATAGGACACAGGAGAACTGCCCCATAGGATTTCCAAGGAGCAGCTGGTAGATTCAAACTGCTGACCTTGCGGTTAGCAGCCAAGCTCTTATCCACTGCCACAACAGAGCTCCTATAATTCATTAGAGGACAGTTAAATGTAACACGGACCAAATAGCTCCCATTATAAGTAACAGAAGAAACAGACACCCTGTGCTGACATACTATTCTATATTAAAAGCCATACTTTGACACTTCTCTCTTAGTAAAAATTTCCTGTCTTATTCTTTAAAATTAGATTCCTAACAAAGAAAAATGTAAATTCATTAGTGTCTGAAAAGAAATAGCAAAATGCTGCCCAAGACTAAATACTTCAATTTTTCTTCAAAGAAAATTAAAAAGAAATGTTTATGCTTACAAAAAGACACTAGTTTTCTAGGAAATACTTAGTGATCCTTTTTGCAACAGCTATTTGAACTTACTGATTTAATCATTCACAAATACTCTATTACCAATAGAAACGATATAGCTCAAATAAACCGGACAGTTAAATTTTAAAGCAGTAAATTTAAAATTAGGATTCTTTCAACACGATGGAACTTTCTAAGCTATATGACAGCAACTGGATAAAAATAAGTATTAAAAATCTAAGATTATATTTTTATATATAACCTAAAAGCATGTAAATATTTGGAAAAAGCAACAATTAAACACAACAACTTCTCATTGATAATTAAACTATAAGCCCTCAAGTGTACATTTTCTGGTGAGGATTTTCCTCCTATCTTTTTTCTGTTAGATGGCTTAGACCACCCATTGTTCAGAGACTTTTTCCTGATTACTAGGAAGAACTATGTGTGTTGTATTGATCTGCCTGTTTCAAGACTGGAGGCTGGGCTTCAAGACAGAAATGCGTACTTTACTTAAATCCCTGTGCCGTCGAGTCGATGCTTTACTTAAATAGTAGCCAGTTTTTTCCCTTTTTGCATTCTCTCCCTCACAGTTGGAGTGGGAAGCAGGAGTAACTCTAAAGTATGAGAAAGACAGAGACAGAGCAAACACACCATTTGAATAGCTAAATGAATTTTATATAATCCCAGCCTTCTTTTTCAAATGGGAACTCAGTTTCCCAAATGGTATTCCCGTGCAGCGTAGAATTGCAGTGATAAGACTAAACAATGTAAAGCATTTTTAAATTTCATGGTTTTGTTCCATTTTTGTTTGCATCTACCTCTCTATACCCTCTCTATTCCTTTGACTGGCAGCTACCCATGGGAAAGCTGGGCAATGAATCAGGAAGCCCAAAGAAGAATTGACGCCTTTGAATTATGGTGTTGTCGAAGAATATTGAATATACCATTGACTGCTAAAAGAACAAATAAATCTGTCTTGAAGGAAGTACAGTCAGAATGCTCCTTAGAAGCGAGGATGGCGAGACTTCCTCTGACATACTTCGGACATGTTATCAGGAGAACCCAGTCCCTGGAGACAGGCATCACACTTGGTAAAGTAGAGGATCAATAGAAAAGAACAGGATCTTCAATGAGATGTACTGATACAGTGGCTACAACAATGGGATCAAGCATAACAACAGTCTTGAGGATGGGGTAGGACCAGGCAGTGTTATGTTCTGTTGTACATAGGGTCACTGTGAGTCAGAACCTAACAACACCTAACAACAACAACAACAACAAGATTCAAAACCCATTAGCCTACCCTGAGCGAAAAAGAAATGGAGAGCTTAAAGTAGTAGCAGAGACTGCATGCCCCTAGTTCGCACTCTAACTTCTGTTTTCCAGCATTCCAACTATCTTTATATATCAGAAAGAGTTTAAAACAAATAATGGTTAGTACCTTTATTACAGTACATTTCAACAATACAATGTGTGCTATTCTTAAGACAAAAAAACATACCTCTCATTTTTCAAACATGTGGAAAAATGACTCTTGCTTTCTGGGCAAGAAGAACTGCAGCATGTATGAACCAGACAAATCAATATAATGTCCACAAGAAAACAACTAAAGTCTTATTCACATTATCAGTTATAAAAGTGGATGCCTGAAAGGTGGGAACAGGCTAAATATTCATCAAAAAATGAATGGATAAACAAAATATGGTACACACACAACTGGAGTATCGCTCAGGCATAAAGAGAAATGAAGTCCTGATGCTATGACATGGATAAGCCCTGAAAACATTATGCTGAGTGAAATAGGTCAGTAACAGAAGAGACAAATATTGTATGATCTCACTTATATGAAATATCTAGAACAGGCAAGTACATAAAGCTCAAAGTTTCCTAGTGGTTACCACAGGCGGGAGGGATGGTGCAGGAAAGGAAGACACAATGCTCAGGGGACACTGAGGGTCTTTTAAGGATGATGGAAAAATTCAGGAATGGTTAATGATGATGTGATGCTTGAACAACGTGATGAACATATTTAATGTCATTGAACCGTACATGCGAAGACTGATGAAAAGACAAACGTTTCCTTACCTATACATTTACCACAAAAAAAAAAAAAAAACCTAAGTGGATGCCTGCAAAAAAATTCGACGCAAAGATAGAGCATTTCAGGTCAAATGTGATCTTTCTCAAATACTTAGGCATGTGGCAGAAGTTCTTTAATTCTAAAAGGAAAAGTCAATGAAAACAATTACAGCAATTTTAAAGACTTGCTGAATTCGTTTTACAGTTAGCATTAAAAAAAAAAAAAAAACTTCAACTAAATAACAACAAAAAATATTCCCATAGCTGCAGAGGTTTGCAAATGCACAGCCATGTCTGAGCACATGAAAAGCTTTAAAGGAGGTCAAGCAGTCATCAGAGTCATTTGGTCTTTGAGACCTTGTGAGAGATTAATGAGTTGCAGGAAAAAAAAAAAAAAGTATAACCGATTTACTAAAAAACTCCAGCAGATTTCTACATCCTTGTAGAAATCTTGTTCTTTAGCAATTTTCTTTTTCATTAAGGAAAATCTAAAAAGCAATTTTTAAGTTTAGAATTACATAGCAAAAAATACATTCTGAAGGGCTCTGAATGATAAGGAAAATATATTAAAAGAGAGATTTGGACACACTGATCTTGTCCTGTGTTCTCTGGTGTGTACTGTTTAACTGCCCTAAGCCAGTCAGTACCATAAATAGGCTGCTCACAACACCAAGGAAGATTTTCTTTCATTATGATGTCCGAAGAACATGTGTTTATCTTAAACATTTCAGAAAAGAAGACAAAACAGTAGTCTTAAACAAACAGCTAGTGTCTAACCTTCCCACGCTTCCCCAGAAAGTTAAAAAATTTCAACTTAACACCTTTCAATATAAAAAAAAATTTTTAATGTCTTGTATGACATCTACCTACTTCTTTACCTTTGCTCCAAAGGCCAAATAATAACACCTGGCATTAAAATTTGTTACATTCTCAGTGAAAAATACTCTTTTGAGGATATTTGAGATAGCTACTTTATGTCACAAAACTAGTTTTTTTTTTAATTAATCAGTTACATTTTGATTTGCTTTACCTTGAGTTCCATTTAATCTTCTTTTCCGAGCTGAGATCATTAAAACGTGGAGAAACTTTTGCTGAAAACCAAGAACTTACAAAGTGGAAAATAAGCTGACAGATGACAAAGCTGGTAAAAATAGCACCTAGTGTAGTGATGGTATCCATATTTCTTCAATCTGTAAGGAGAAATGACAGATACAAATCGCTCTCTCAGGATAAACCAACATTAAAAATTGCTTACATTTTGAAGAGTGTGCAGTTTTTTTTTTTAGCATTTTTTTAAATGAACACAAACAAACTATAAGAATTTTAAGCCTTTTGTGTTTTTTTGCCTTAATCAGCTATTTGCCATATGTCTTACATTTGTATTTAAAATAAAAGAGGGGGGAAAATCTACTATCTTAAAGATCTCAATGTTGTAAATTTTAGAAGACAACTTTACATCATCAGATTCAAAATCATCAAAGTCTTGAAGTTTAACATTAAGAGGAAATCTGAAGTACTGTAAATGAAGATATCCTTTTTTTAATATTATTTTTTATTAAACTTAGGAAATATCAACTGATTTCTCTATGCTTCAGTTTCCTCATCTATGAAATGAGCTGGTTAGATAATTTCTAAGGTACATTTAAGCTAAAAGCCATAAGAGAAATTATATTACCTGTACAATCAAAGCAAATAATAATTACCAAATACAAACTAACTGTGCTGTAGGACAAACAATATTTAGAACAAAATTAAAATGGTAAGAACAATAGCACAGTCCTAGAAAACAACCGTACCACTTACTACTTAAATTAGTATTTAACTTTTTAAAAATATTTTGCAGTCGCACATATCCTTGGACTAAAAATCCTCCATGGTTTTTATTTGGTCCCTAAAAACCTTAGTAACATTCAAACCAATGCATTTGCTTATATCCAGCAAACAGAACATTTCTATGGCTCCATCTTTGATGGAGCTGACCCTCAAATGAAAACGAAATGAATGAATACCCATTTCCAGCTGCCTAATGTAAAGAAGTAAAGTCAGCTACTGAAGCCAGTTCACCAGAGAAAACCCAAGTCATTGACTGCACCAGCAATAACCCTACTTCATTCCCTTCCAACCAGGATGTCCCACAGGCCACTTCCAACAGAGCTCATGTTTCTATAACGCATTCTTTCCGCATTGTTTTTTACGCTCAGTAAAAAATATAGATACTACAGTTCTTCTCATTGGCACTCCATTAACTATATTGCTCATTTACTTTTTTAAAAAATTCAGCACATGTGGATTGGGTAACAAAATATTTAATTTGAAGTCTTTTAGCCTAAGTTTAATATTAACCAAATAATACATAAAAGTTTTGTACATAAATTAAGTATCATTAAAACCTACTAAGTGAGGTATAAAAGGGAAATGTTCTTCTAAGACTAAAGCAAATAGGGGCTTGGAGGCCAGGGGGCAGATAAATGCGGAAAATGAAACCAGTCGTCAGAGTGGAGAATCTGTTCCTAACTGGAGGGATAGTTTGCTCTGACGGGTTTTGTCTGCTCTCTACTGGTGCTAGAGGGGGCCTGGGCACAGGCTGCTGATTTATTTTCATTAAAATTCAATGTATAGCATGAGTATTTATTTCATAAATGTTTGTTAACAGTTATGCTATAAAATATTTATAAATAGGTATCATGTAACATCTATTTTATGAATTGTTAATTTAACTAATCCAGTAAAAGGCACTCAAACAATTCACCATTAAGCTATTTATCAATCCCCCAAAACATCTGTTTTTATGAAGTCTTTGTTATACTGGATGAAGATTTTATATTTTCAACAGACTTACTTTCAGTTAAGTCTTCAGGGTTATATGTTGAGCATCTCCCTTTGCAAAAGTGTTTCATTGAAAACTACATAAAGGACTCCATATATTCAAGTTGTGGTTTCCATAAAAGGCTCAACACAGACAGAAGCTAATTAAATTGTTTTACTCCCAACTTTCCTTCTTATTAAGCAGCTGCTTGCTTAATCATGCATGCCAAATCTGAGACTAATCTGGGGATTTTTTTATACATTTCCCCAGAAAACCAGTGTTTCTGGCACAAAGAAATTGCCCCTGTTCATTCACTTTAGGACACTGAGTCAGGCAAGGAAAATGGTAAAAAGAGAAAGAAAGAAAGAAAAAAAAAAAAGATGCTCACTACTAAAGTAGATGAAGGGCCTTTGAGAGCTGGGTGATTGCTGAACACAGGAATACCCAGTAAAAGTGGAAGAGCACGGGACCCAGTTCATACGCCTCTACATGTGGCTAGTAGCTGGCAGAAGGCTAGGATACGAGGTGCCATAGGAAGGACAGCTGAAACAGATACGGGAAATATTTCCATGGCACTTTTACAAGGGGAGTTTCTAAACACGAACTTGACAACGTTAGCCCATCCTGAGTCACAGGAATCACGAACACCAAAGAAACCCTTCTAGGGACGTGCTGAAAGCCATGATGTTTGTGCCTTCCCTCCACCCCTCACTCCCCCTGCCATGCAATTTATATAGACTTTAACGTGAGCTTGTTTCTCAGTAGGGAAGAACACGAAAAGGCTTGCTATACATCTCTCAGCCGCGAGCTTATGAAAGCTGGTCTCTTCCTAGCAGGAGGACTTCCAGGGACAGGGCTGACTCAGTATTCACTTCAACACTGCCTATTGTGTGCTCCCAGACCCTGCCTTCCCCCAGTGCACCAGTCTTGGAAGGTCACCTGCCCACTAGATGGCTCCATCTGGGCATCCTGAAGGCCCTGCAGGCTTCTGATGTTGTTGAGTGGGCTCTGACTCATGGCCACCTTATGCATAATAGAACAAAATGATGCCCCGTCCTATGCCATCATCATGATCTTTGGTATGTTTGGGCCCATTGTTGTGGAAATTATGTCAATCCACCTCTTAAGGGTTTCCCTCATTTTCATTGACCCTTTACTGTGCCAAACATGATGTCTTTTTCTAGAGCTTGGTCTTTCCTGATGGTGTGTCCAAAATAAAGTGAGTCAAAGTCTTGTCATCCTCACTTTTAAGGAGTGTTCTGATTCTATTTCTTGGGAGACCGATTTGTTCATTCTTCTGGCAATCCATGTTACACCCAATATTCTTCACTAACACCACAGTTTGAAAGCATCAATTCTTCTTCTGTCTTCCTTTTTCATTGTCCAGCTTTCACATGAATTTGAGGAGATCAAAAAGGCCATGGCTTGAGTCAGATACTACATGGGCCAAACCGAACTTTACCCCAAACCGGCCCTTCCTCCAGTTCCATATATTAGTGAATGACACTCTGATCCAAACGCTTCCCCATCTTCCAATCTAACACAACCAGTCAACCCTGACTCCTTCCTATTCCTCACCCCCACTCTCACTGCTACATCCTGGTAGATAGAAGAATGCCAGATGAAGCATAACTTGATTCCAGAGAAGTTCTGAAAGTTTCTAATGATAGTTTCGTGATTAATACAAAGAAGTATGGGCTGGATAGCAAAATTAGGTAAATCCAGAGCCATTTGACTAACTAGAAGCAGAGTGTAGAACATGGTCTGAAGTAGACTTGAGAAATACCTCCAGCTATTCTATCAGGTTTTCTCTTCTGGGTGCCCTTTCAGTGACTATTTTTACAAAGACATGTTTACTTAATATGAATATGACCCAGAGCTGGGAAAGATAGCTAATACCATGGGTAACAGAATCCGTTTTCAAAATTATCTTCATAAGCTGAAATAATGAATCCCGATCAGAAAGATGAAATGCAATAGGAATAGGTTTTTAAAAGGCAACACCTTTTACACAGCTGCCATGGGGAATAACCGATACAATGTTCATCAAGCACCTAGAGCAGTATATGGCATTTTTGTACTAGGTAAATCTCTGCTTCCACTATCATCCATCTCAAGCAGAAGCAGGACATGCAAATTAGGGGTCTGCTCTCACTCCAGCCAAGGGAAACAAGGGACACTAAACTCATCCCTGTTTTCTTCACTCAGTGCTCAAAACGAAGGTAGCCAGTACCGCCACTGCAGAAATCTATCCTCTATGCTTGTCATCCCCCACATGTCTGTCAGTTTGTCATACTGTGGGGGCTTGGGTGTCACTGTGACGTTGGAAGCTATGCCACCGGTAATCAGATACTAACAGGGTCACCCGTGGTGGACAAATTTCAGCTGAACTTCCAGACTAAGACGGACTAGGAAGAAGGACCCAGCAGCAGTCTATTTCTGAAAAAAATTAGCCAGTGACAACCTTACGAATAGCACTGAAATATTTTCTGATATAGTACCAGAAGATGAGCCCCTCAGGTTGGAAGACACACAAAAGATGAATGGGGAAGAGCTGCCTCCTCAAAGTAGAGTCAACCTTGATGACATGGATGGAGTCAAGCTTTCTGGACCTTCATTTGCTGATGTGGCATGACTCAAAATGAGAAGAAACAGCTGCAAACATTCATTAATAATCTGAACATGGAACGTACAAAATAAGAACTTAGGAAAATTGGAAATCATCAAAAATGAAATGGAATGCACAAACATTGATATCCTAGGCACTAGTGAGCTGAAATGGACTGGTATTGGCCATTTTTGTATCGGACAGTCATCTGGTGTACTACGCTGAGAATGACAACTTGAAGAGGAATGGTCTTGCATTCATCATCGAAAAGAACATTTCAAGATCTATCCTGAAGTATAGTGCTGTCATCGACAAGAGAATATCCATACACCTACAAGGAAGACCAGTTAATAATTGCTATTATTCAAATTTACCCACTAACCACTAGGCCACATATGAAGAAATTGAAGATTTTTATCAGTTCTGCAGTCTGAAATTGATTGTCCATGCAATTGGAATGCATTGATGATTACTGGTGCAAAAATTGGAAACAAAGAAAGATCGGTAGCTGAAAAATATGGCCTTGGTAATAGAAACGGTGCCAGAGATCGGATAATACAATTTTGCAAGACCAAGGACTTCTTCATTGCAAATACCTTTTTTCACCAAAATAAACATATGGACACACCAGACGGAGTACACAGGAATCAAATCGACTACATCTGTGGAGAGAGATGATGGAAAAGCTCAATATCATCAGTCCAAATAAGGCCAGAGGCCGACTGTGGAATGGACAATCAATTCCTCATATGCAAGTTCAAGTTGAAACTGAAGAAAATTAGAACAAGTCGACGAGAGCCAAAGTATGACCTTGAGTATATCCCACCTGAATTTAGAGACCATCTCAAGAATAGATTTGAGGCATTGAATACTGATGACAGAAGACCAGACGAATTACAGAATGACATCAAGGATATCATCCATGAAGAAAGCAAGAGGTCATTAAAAAAACAAGAAAGAAAAGACCAAAATGGATGTCAGAAGAGACTCTGAAACTTGCTCTTGAATGTCAAGTAGCTAAAGGGAAAGGAAGAAATGGTAAAGTAAAAGAACTGAACAGAAGATTTCAAAGGGCGGCTTGAGGAGACAAAGTAAAGTATTATATTGGCATGTGCAAAGAGCAGCAGATAGAAAACCAAACAGGAAGAACAAGCTCAGCATTTATCAAGCTGAAAGAACCGAAGAAAAAATTCAAGCCTCACTTAAAGCACAATAAAAATAAATTCAAGCCTCGAATTGCAATAGTGAAGGATTACATGTGGAAAATATTGATTGACACAGGAAGCATCAAAAGAAGATGGAAGGAGTACACAGAGTCATTATACCAAAAAGAAGTAGTCGATATTCGACCATTTCAAGGTAGCGTATGATCAGGAACCCACAGTATTGGAGGAAGAAGTCCCAGCTGCACTGAAGGCATTGGCAGAAAAACAAGGCTCCAGGAATTGATGGAATATCAATTGAGATGTTTTGACAAACCAGTGCAGCACTGGAAGCGTTCACTCGCCTATGCCAACAAATTTGGAAGACAGCAACCTGGCCAACTGACTGGACGAGATCTGTATTTATACCTGTTTCCAGGAAAGGTGATCCAACCGAATGCGGAAATTAGCGAACAATGTCATTAATACCATACACAAGTAAAATTTTGCTGAATATCATTCAAAAGCAGCTGTAGCAGTATATCTACTGGGAACTGCCAGACATTCAGGCTGGATTCAGAAGAGGATGTGGAACCAGGAATATCAATGATGATGCCAGATGGATCCTGGCTGAAAGCAGAGAATACCAGGAAGATGTTTACCTGTGTTTTATTGACTATGACAAGGCACTCAACTGTGTGGATCATAACAAATTATGGATAAGTGTGAAGAACGAGAATTCCAAAACACTTAATTGTGCTCCTGAGCTTCCTGTGCATAGATCAAGAGGGAATAATTCGAACAGAACAAGAGGATATTGTATGGTTTAAAGTAAGGAAAGGTGTGCATCAGGGTTGTATCCTTTTACCATACATATTCAGTTTGTATACTGAGCAAATAATCCTAGAGGCTGGACTGTATGAACAGGAACAGGGCACCGGAATTGGAGGAAGACTCATTAATAACCTGCATTGTGCAGATGACACAACCTTGCTTGCTGAAAGTGAGGAGGACTTGAAGCACTTACAGATGAAGATCAAAGACCACAGCCTTCAGTATGGATTACGCCTCAACATAAAGAAAACAAAAATCCTCACAACTGGATCGATAAGTAACATCATGATAAATGGAGAGGAGATTGAAGTTGTCAAGGATTTCATTTTACTTGGATCCACAATCAACACCCATGGAAGCAGCAATCAAGAAATCAAAATGTGCTTTGCATTGGGGAAATCTGCTGTGAAAGACCTCTTTAAAGTATTGAAAAGCAAAGAGGTCACCTTGAAGAATAAGTGTGCCTGACCCAAGCAATTGTATTTTTGATCGCACCATATGCACGTGAAAGCTGGACGATGAATAAGAAAGACTGAAGAAGAATTTTTGCCTTTGAATTGTGGTGTTGACAAAGAATACTGAATATACCATGGACTGCCAAAAGAACCAACAAATCTGTCCTGGAAATAGTACAACCAGAATGCTCCTTAGAAGCAAGGATGGCAAGACTACATCTTACATACTTTGGACATGGTATCAGGAGGGATCAGTCCCTGGAGAAGGACAACATGCTTGCTAAAGTACAGGGCCAGCAAAGAAGAGGAAGACCCTCAAAGAGATGTATTAACACAGTGGCTGCAACAATGGGCCCAAGCTTAACAATGATTGTGAGAATGGCGCAGGATCGGGCAGTGTTTCTTTCTGTAGTACATAGGGTTGGTATGAGTCAGAATTGACATGACAGCATCTAACAATAACAACAACAACATCCTTGTCATGGTAGACTATTCCTTCCTAGCCACCTGACCCAGCCCTCTTCACCTCCCAAGCGCTTCTACTAGGCCCTTTGGAACTGCTGCTTCACACCTAGAAAACAGCTACATCCTGGGCGTCTCCTCTCAGTGCCCTGAAGATACTTCTGCAAACCTCTCAGGTAGTGGCTGTCTGGACTATCACACTTTGGGGTCAAGTGGCAGTCCTAGCATGTTTGCTTCTCCTGGCCCCCTTCAAGTCTTTCCTCCCACCCTTTGTGAACACTCATATCCTTTTTGTCCCACCACTCAGTTATACCACCCTCTTCTAATCCTCAGTGGTATCATATTCCGACCTTCCAATCACTTTCTCCCATCTAAAGACTCAAAGACCCTGTTTCACTGATGTCCTCAAGCCCTTCCACTAATCTCCAACCCTCTACCCTCATACTCAGCAGATAATCCTCATCCTACTTCACACACACGGACACACACACACACGCACAAATGGAAGCCAACATATGAAAACTCTCAATATCCTACTACCAACCATGAAAACTACCTACGTCTGCACCCATCTGTCCTCCTTCCCACCTATACAACAGAGGTGTTATCACGCCATCTAAGGCCAACCTCTCCACCTGTGCACTTTAGAGCCATCATTTCTGGCCTTCTTAAGGAAATTTTCAATCCTCATTATCCTTTATTCTTTCTCCTTCAATTGTCTCCTTCTACTAGGTTTTAAACATTCTCAAGTTTCTGACAGAAACAAGATTCAACAGATTTACGATGTATGTATATTCCCCCCCCCACCCCTTTACAATCAAAATTCTAGAAAGGTTTGTCCCTTTCACTCTTCAACCCACTCCATTCTTCTCTCCACCCTTACCATACTCCTGAAATAGCCATTGCCAACACTAAGGTCAATACCAGCATCTTCTATGTGCAGCCTTCATGTTATCTGACCTCTCAACAGCAGCAGTCACTACTGATCATTTTTGCCTTGAAACACTTTCTTCCCTGTGCTGCTATAACACCACACTTCTATTTCCCTCCTACCTCCCTGGCCACTCCTTTGATACCTTTGCAGGCTCTTGTTCATATACCAGCCATTAAATAATAGAATTCCTTAAGGCTCAGTTCTAAACCTTCTCCTCTCTACTCATTTCTTACGTGATTCTATCTCCACTTGTGGCTTCAATTATCACTTACATTCAGGAATATCTCCAGTTTAAATATCCATCCCAGATCGCTCCTCTGAGCTTCTGACTACTTGTCATTACCACAGGACATCTCAAAGACACCTCAAACTCGACAAACCCAAACCAAACTCATGACCTGCCTGCTAAACTTGGTCCACTTCTAGGTTCTTCATTTCAGTGAATGGTGACTGTGCCTCCAAATCTGACAGCCAGGACCCTAGGGGGACACCCTTGATAAGTTACTTTCTCCATCTTCCTACTCTGCCGCCATATCCAGTCTACCACCAAGTTCTATGGATTCTACTTCCTTAGTTTCCTAGTGCTGCTGTAACAAAAATACCACAAATGGGTGGCTTTAAAGAACAGGAGTTTAGAAGGCCAGAAGTCCAAATTCATGGCAGCAGCTACAGACAAGGCTATCTGCGTCTGTCTTTCTCTCTCTCCCCCGTCTTTGTCTCTCTCTGTGTATACTCTGGGGGAAGAAACTTGTCTCTTTTAGCTTCTGTTCCTAGGTTCCTTGGTTTCTTGTGGTGTGGCGTATATCTTCATCCATCTGTGCTTCTTCCAGTGCCTAATCTGCTCGCTTATATCTCAAAAGTCATTGACTGATTACATACCCTATACTGCTATGTCCTCATTAACATAGCAAAGAAAACCCTATTCCCAAATGGAATTACATCTACAGGTATAGGACTTAGGATCCCAACACTTATTTTTGGAGAACACAATTCAATCCCTAACACCTCCTAAATAGCTTACAAAAGGATCCCCTTTTCTCAAGCTATTACCATCACTTTTCTGGATTGCTGTAATATAGCCTCCTAACTGGACTTTTCAGTGTAAAATCAGACTGGAGGGCTCCAAGGGGAATCTTTTCTAAAAGCTGTCTCCAGTCATGTCACCTCCTTACTTGTCCCCAACTTAAAAACCCTTCATGGTTTCCCAGTGCTCATAGGAGAGGACCCCACCTTCTCCAGCCTTAACTGGTACTTGCCTTCGCTTGCTGCACTCCAGCTAATGTGACCTTCTTTCTGTTCCTTAGCTGTGCTGTGTTTCCTCTCCACAAGGCCTCTGCATATATATACACATAAATCTCACGCTTGCCCTGCCCCTCCACTCCCATGTTAACTCCCATGCATCCTTCAGCTCAGTGATCAATCCTCACTTCCTCAGGGAAGTCTTCTCTGAGCTCCTTCAACAGGTCAATCCTTTCTGCCCTCATGGCACCTTGTGACTCTTCTTTATAGCTGCAATTTAATATCATTGTGATACATATATATAATATACTTTTTTTTTTTTTAAAGAATCCCTTCTCCCAGTGGAATGCAAGCCCCATAAGTGGGGGGAACCATTGCCTTCTTTCCCCTCACCATTGACCGCAGTGCCTAAACACTTCCTACCATACAGTAGGTCCTGAATAAATGTCTGTTAAACAAAATAACAATCAATAACAAATTAATGTACATTCATACTCTTGTATGGCCTTTCCATTCTGCTAATATCTGCTGTAGGTGCCTCATTTTACCAGCGTAATCTGTAGTACTGGCAAAAGATTTTCTAAACTGTCAATCCCAGTATTACGGCATGTAAATATGGTAGTTAACTTCAAAAGGACTCCCACCTCCAAATACATCCAAAGAGTACCAATATTATAAATGAACTAATATCAGGCATAGGTCCTGGGGTGGCACAAAGGGTTGGTGCTCTACTACTACCCTAAATCTTGGTGGTTCACATCTATCCAGTGGTACCATGGAAGTAAAGGCCTAGGGATCTGCTTCTGTTAATATTACAGCCAGAAAACCCTATAGACAGCTCTACTCTGTAACACATGGGGTTGCCATAAGTCGAAATTGATTCCACGGCAACTAACAACAATATTGGGTATGATATTTCATCTCTCTATTCCAAATTCCTTACAATACACAGTGTGCTAAAAGGTTTCATGAGTCCATATAACGATCATCTGTACCATATTTTCCTAGTCTTCTCAAATCCAGAAGTACATAGTTACTGCTTTATCTGCCATCATCAGTAGCCCTAACATTCTAGGATTTAAAGGTTTCCACCTTCAAACTAAGTTGTTTGTAAATGAACACATGCCTGTTAGAAACGAATTATTTACCAAACAACTAGCCAAGCAAAAAGGGCCCAATCAAAATAGACATACATAGCCCATACATGTTCTGTTTTTTGTTTGCATTTTCATATGGGTGGCACAGTGCCGTTATCTGTCTAAATGCTCATGAAATATCAATAACTGACCTAGAAATGTTAACATCCCTTGGTGAAAAATAACTATTACACTACTCACTTTTGACTTTTCATTCATGTAAAAACTGTTAAGAATCTAATACATGCTAAGCATTTGCCTAACTGCTAGCAGGCTTTGTTTTTTGAAAGTCTGCATTGGGAGCATTATTAAAAAAAAAAAATGTTAGAATCATGCATGAAAATATTCCATTTCTTTTTCTTTTCGGAGCACCAAGTTCACTACCATTAGCATTAGTGTGAAAGTTTGTATGAAGCCAGCTGCTGAAAACAGGCAACCCCAACCTTTCTAAATCCTCTAGCATTCACGGTACTGCTTTTTAAACTGATGCAAAGGGAAAGGGAATAAAACTAAACCAGGGAAAGGCTAGGGAACCCAGCTTTAATATGATTACATTTTACTCCTTTTCAGTGATGCTACTTAAGTTTGAATGAGGAATTCCCCATGGCTACAGAAAAGATTTCTCTATGGTTCCCCCCTGTCAGGTAAAATACTAAACTCTGAGTAAGGTAGCCTTTCTCCATATTTTGATTCTCTACTTCCCATTCCTTTCTCCTCCAAGAGCAAATAACAGAATTCAAGTTAAAGAGAAACTACTCAGTTCTACCTGCTACAGACCCTCGGTTTGACAACCCTCCCATCCCAAAACATTTTTGTTTGTTTGTTTTAATTGTGGCTTATAAATTTATAAAATTATTATAATAAAGAATAAAATACTTAAGGTTAAATATTCATACATTTCTAACTGGCCTTTATTTTCCCCAAAATACTATGCTATGCAATGTAATTATTAGACTCACAGGAGATTGTTGGTGTTGTTGTTAGATGCCATCAAGTCGATTTCAATTCATAGTAACCCTAAGTGACAGAGCAGAACTGCCCCAGAGGGTTTTCTAAACTATAATCTTTACAGGAGCAGATTGCCAGGTCTTTATCCTATGGAGCTGCTGGGTGGGTTCAAACCAAAAACCCTTGCGCTGAAACCCTGTTCCCCAAACTAGACTCTGTGAAGGCCAGCCACTCCCAGTGAATAGGCATCCACACTCAAGGGCTGCAGGGTGGCCCCACT
The DNA here is from genome assembly GCF_024166365.1 of Elephas maximus indicus. NCBI lineage: Eukaryota > Metazoa > Chordata > Mammalia > Proboscidea > Elephantidae > Elephas > Elephas maximus. The sequence continues at coordinate 146,482,094 of NC_064821.1, forward strand.
GCCCCAGCTGCTACCACAATCCAGATAATTGTCTAGACAGTTAATTCATACTGCTACAACTTCTTTATCCATGTTTCCTTTATGTATCATAATCCTATCTGTATTCTTACACCCTATATTAAATGCCTTCTAAGAATCCTGTTTTTCAAATTTTATCATCTCAACACACAGACACAGAGAACTTCTGCTTTCCAAATTTTCATATCTCAACACACACACACACACACACACAGAGCACTCCTGCAGTATATATTCTGCTCGTTCCTGACAGTCAACAAGGTTTTGTAGAATCTCCCTTTCTATAGTTGGGGGGAAAAAGTAGGTTTCTTGATATATAAATTTTTTAAACAGTACAAAGTTCCTACCAAGTGATTCTGACAGAGCAGGGGTGGGGTTACCTCATCCCCTTAATCCCTCCCTGACAATTCCTGCTCTTTTAAAACCAGCTTCTCCTCAGGGCTCCCCACGATGCTTGATCAGTTCCCCCTCCCATTACAGATGATTTTTTAATTGGGATTTTAAGAAGCTTTTATTCTTATTTTCCTAGTTTAAGTTTATCTGAACTTTTCCATGTTCTAGTTTTTAACTTAAAAAAAAAAACAATATAGTTATTCTATTTCATACCAACTTGTTTATCTTGTTGAAAAATGTTTATTTTGTTTTACCTTTATTTCTTTATTTAGGACTTGTTTTTATAATGCCTAACAAGAAGGGAAGGAGCCCTGGTGGCACAGTGGTTAAGAGCTTGGCTGTTAACCGAGAGGTTGACAGTTCAAACCCACCAGCCACTCCTCAGGAGAAAGATGTAGCAGTCTGCCCCTGTAAAGCTGTCTGCTCCTGGAAGCCCTGTGGGGCACTTCTATTCCGTCCTATACTCGCTATGAACTGGAATCGACTAGGCTGCAATGGGTTGGGTTTCTTGGTTATTTTACCCACCTGGAGATGCCTCAGAAGACAGGCCTGGCGATATGCTTCTGAAAGGTCACAGCCTTGAAAACCCAAAGGACCAGTTCTACTCTGCACGCATGGGGTCACCACGAGTTGGAATCGACTCAAGGGCAACTAAGAACAATAACATGTTACCTGAATTATAAAATGAGTAGTATATTAATGATTTGATCTTTCATCCCCAAAATCATACAAGGTAAAAGGATATATTATTAGAAGCAACTTAAGGGTCCACTGAGAGGAAAATGGTTAAATATATGGAAACAGCTGCACTATCAGATGGTACACAAAACTGAAAACACGAGGTAATAAGGAAAAATGCCCATCACACACTAAAAAGAAGGGAAGTTTTCCGTGCCTTCCAAATTCACTGCTGTGGAGTCAGTTCCTACTCACGGATACCCCATGTGTTATAGAGTAAAACTGTCCCATAGGGTTTTCTTGGCTGTAATCTTTACAGAAGCAGATATCCAGTCCTTTCTTCTGAGGTGGTGCTGGGTGGGTTTGAACCACCAGCATTTAGGTTTGTAGTCAAGCACAAGCCATTTGCACCCCCCAAGGATAAATTTTTCATAAATAACCCTGGGCACATTTTGGTATTGACAGAGAAAAGGTCTGCAGGATTATACCCCCAAAACTGATAACAGTGGTTGATCCTAGGGGATGAGGAAGCTGGGGAAGAGGAGAAGGGTGAACTTTCATTTCACTCTCTTTAAAAAAAAAAAAAAATATATATATATATATTGGTCATTTGCAGAAAAAAAAAAGAAAGAAAGAAAATAAAACAAGCAAAAAAAGAAAATGTTGAGGCTATAAAACACTCTCAAATCCTCACAACAATGAATGTCTTATGGGATTGGCTCAGAGACAGGAGGCTGGGAGTGCCCCAGGTAGCCAGGACTTCCCTTCCAGCAACTTTATCCCTGGTCTTCTTTATCAGCCCTTAAAATACCATGTAACAAATTACAGGACATATGATTAAATTCATAACTTCCTCAATATTTTTTCATGTATTTGAGTAATGCCTGTTAATTGAGCAAGAATAGTTTTAATAACTTATGTCTCTAAAAAATTACATTTCACAAAAGGGGCTTCAGAATTTGTTCAGAATATTTCCTCCAATGAGCACTCCTCTTTTCCCCCATTTCACTAAATAAACATATACAAAAGAGGGAGAGGTTTTCCATGCCTTCTCAATGTACTTTTTAAAGATTTTTAAAAGCCTATGTGGAGAAAGCTACTTAAAATTAACTTGACAAAGAGAATTTCTACATTTATGAAAAACTTAAAAAAATTAAATCAAAACCAATGTATAAATCCTCCAATTCTACGGTAATGTCTAGGATTTGCAATGGCAGAATGTAGCTGTCACTACCACAGCATAGGCCAGCATCCAAATTTGGGCCCACAGGAATAGTTGGGTAGACACAGTAAGTCAGGGGGATCAGACAGATCATAAGAGAAACCCAAGTGGAAGGATACCAGAAGGTGGAGAGGTGAAGTCAAATACTGAAAAAATACCAACTAGGATAAGAAAATCAGACAAGCAGGGATGGGTCAAAGAGAAGATCCAAATAGTTTAGACTGTCCATGATTAAAGCACACAGTATCTAAGCAACACAATGTCTTAGGCTGGGTTCTCTAGAGAAGCAAAACCAGTAAAGCACATAGACACATATAGAGAGAGATTTCTATCGAAGAAATGGCTTACACCGTTGTAGAAGCTAAAATGTCCCAAGATGGCAGGTCAGGATAGAGCCTTCTGAATCATGTAGCCACATGGGCTGGCAAACCCAAGATCAGCAGGTCAGAGTGCAGAGATCTTGCTCATAGGCTGCAAAGATCAATGCATCCCAAGACTGCAGACTGCAGGTAAACTGCTAGCTCCAGTCCCAAGAACTGGAGGTCAGACGAACAGGAACCAGCTGCAGGATCCAGCAGAGCAAAAAGCCCCCAAGCCCTACCAGAATGTCTGCTTACATTCAATGCAGGCCACACACTCAAGGAAACTCCCTTCCAACTCACTGGCTACTCACAGCAGATATATCATGGTGTCAACTCTGTTACCTGGGTACTTTTTTCTCCAGGCATCCTTGTACTTGCCCACTGGTGGGCATGTTAGGTACTGGAGTCAGATGTTAACTGTAATGAAAGGAAATCAAAGGCCAGCAGATAGACTCTAACCTGTATTAACTCAAGGGCATAGATAGTGGGATTATCTCACAGATGTTGGCAGTGGCTTCACCTATTTCTCCAGAAAGCTTTTCAGCCAGCCCAAAGACTATGAATGATGATGACCCGAGTTTGATTGTAGATCTTGAAATTGACTTCTAAAGAAGACTTGAGAGTCTAACCCTTTTACAGAATGCAATAAGGATACTTTTCCAATTCTCTGTGAGGCAAGCATCCAACTTCCAAATGACTTTAATCAGCAAATGGGGTTTAGAAACAACATATTCCATTTGCTTCTCTCTGCAAGAACTTCTCAAAACTGGGAGGGTAGTTATGAGCCTCCCACCTACCCACTCTGCAGTCTGACTCTTTTACTCCCTGTCCAGCTGATGAAAGTGGACATGTCCTAAATCCATCAACTAATTTGTTCCAGATCCATTTGTCTTCTCATTTAACCTGCAGAGAAATATCTACTGTGCCAAAGACAACCACTTTCAACCCCATGTTTACTCCTTTCATACTGAATCCTTTGTTTTGCTTTGAAGTGGATAGAACTGGTGAGAAACCCTCCTTTTTACAGTCATTTTATCAGCTGCCTTTCATCAATGTGGGTCCTGCACTCACCAGACATCAGATGTGTTCCCACACTCCCTTCTGGCCCCACCCATGGAGTCCAGGTCCCAGTCAATCCTGTGGCCCCCCGAGCCCTCCACCAGCATCTCAAACTTCTGTGTCCAGCCTGCTCCACTGCAACCTGTTTCTCCACCCATTGGACAGATGCTTTTCAAATCATGGGATGTGATCCATTAATGGGTTCTGTGTTTTTTAGAACACAAAGTAGAATAAAACAGAAAGGAAAACAGAATCCAAGACACAGTAAAAGTAAGCACTGTTTCATGACACTTATGTCCTAGGTCTCAGTGTAAAAATGCATTTCGTACTGTGCAGTATAGTCCAAAAATGTTTGAAACACTGCGATAGACAAGCCTTTGCCCATCTAGTCAGCTTCCCCCCTGCTATTGGCCCCACTCTTCAGCGACTCCTTTGCCCTCCTTGCTGGGTCTGGTTCTGGACAGACTTCCAGCTGATTTCACAAACCTTGGCCTTTCACATTGATTCCCAAGCTCCTACTCAGGCATCCACAGGATTGCCTTCTCCCTGAGCAGACCAGTGTTCTCAGCAAAGAAACACCACTTACTATTCCTGCCTGATTCTGCCTTCTTCTCAGATCTAAGATATGTTTATGGTGCATACAACTGTCTCACCATGACTAACAAGCCTCAGAGCAGTAAGACTTGATTTCTTTGAGTGCTGCCTTTCATCCCAACAACGAAAACACCACCAAAGTTACTCTTGGAACAGCTTAGATTTTCTTATAAAATTTTCCACACTTTTCTGATGTAATGCATTCTCTGGTGTAATATATCCAGTGCCTGATACCAATACCAGGTGAATACACCTCATCCCTAATGGTGAGTTACTGTTTCCCATCTTTGAGATTGGATGGTTATTCCACCTCCATACTACCATCTTCTTCCCCCCACAAGGCAAATGGAAGGAGGGAGGCATAACCAGGAGACTGGACTAGCCTGGTGGTATCCTATCCTCTAACTCTCAAGGCCAAGGGCACAAGCTCTCCAGCATAACTCCTCCCCCAGTCCTGGCCTCCTTGTCCAATTGCTCACAATTCTCACTCAGACAATTATCTTCCTTTACATAAAAACTGCAGTTTTTTTTTGTGGGGGGGTTGTATCTCAGTGTAGACTATTGAGTTTATTTTTCTCTGCTAAACTGAGTATTACATATTTTAACCTTCCAAGAGATACTGAAACCTAAATGAATCCTTAATGTGTGGGATACAGGATGTTAATCTGGGGATAAAGGTGGGGGAGATACTGAGGTTTGAAGGGTTTCTTACAAAATAAACTGCTGAATTTCCTCTGACCAGCTTTAAGAGAGGAACCTAAATGCTGGACCTCCTTCAGAGCACCAAGGGAGGAGAGCCAACAGGTGGGAGAACTGTAGGACAGGTAAGCTTGGCTTTGAGAGGCAGGAAACACTCTCAAAAGGGAAAGGGAGAAAAGGGCAGTTCACATCTAGGGCACATTTCAGAATTTTCCTTTTTGACTTTTAGCACTCCCTGTCTGCAGCCCAGACCCTTTCCCATTTCCCAGTCAGGAGTCTATAGCTTCTCTGCTGCCCCTCTGGTTATCGGGAGGGCCCTCCATTCCCCTCTGGAGCTGCTACTTCCTCCTCCCCACTCCTTTGCTGGGAATGGTCTTAATCAGACTGTCTTCTTGCTGAGCTAAGACATCTGATAGCTCCCATTCCCAAGGCTTGGGAATCAAATCTCCAATGGAGATTTCAGAAAATGAAGGAAAAAATAAGCCAACTATTGCATCCACACTCCAGGGAGACTCCTGGAAGACTCCAGGAAAGACCAGGTTTCTCTGGAGTTTGCTATCAAGTTTCAACTGCTGGACCACTGCCATTCCTGGTCATCTCCAAGTATACAACTTTAGTAGCAAAGAGCCAAGGTAAAGAAGGTTTAGAGTCAGAGGAATAGAAACACCAAACCCAATGGTGTAAATAATGATGACTGACTGAGTTGCCCAGCTCCAGGCAGGTAAAACTCATGCAAGCTCTGACAGTAAGGATTCAAACTCTAGAGGAAGGTAAATGTGGCGAAGAAGTCCCTGGGGTGAAGCAAATGCTTAAATGCTTAGGTGCCAAACAAAAGGTTAGCTATTCCAGTGCACCCAGTGATATCTCAGAAGAAAGGCCTGGCAATCTACTAACCAAAAAACCAGCCATTGAAAACCCTCTACTCTGACACATAACGGGTGGCCATAAGTCTGAATCTACTCGAGAGCAACTGGTTTGAATGTGAAAAAAAGGAATTGCAGGGATAGGAAAAAACAAGGACCCTTGAAGTATACTGTCCTCTGGACCATCGGATGGCAAAGGAGGGGTATGGCAAATGCTGTAAACTAAAATCCATGGTTCCTTGAGCAATTCTTTCAAAATTTTCTAGCATGAGGGGAGTACACTTTTTTAATTTAGTTTCACTTACATAATTTCAGAAAAAGATAACGGAAAATAATCACTCAACCTCATATAAACAAACAGAAAAAACCAAACCCGTTGGTGTCCAGTCGATTGTGATTCATAGCAACCCTATTGACAGAGTGGAACTGCCCCACAGAGTTTCCAAGAAGCACCTGGTGGATTTCCACATGCCGATTTTGGGTAGCAGCCATAGCACTTAACCGCAAAGGCACCAGGGTTTCCCAAACTCGTATAGCACTCTTAAAAGGGAATTGGGATTCTCTAATTTGTGACCTTAATTGGCTGTACAAAGATGAAGTTGCATTCCACTGTAGAGGATGTACTCACTGCACTATCTCACATAAAACACACACAATCCATGATTTACTTTATTCCATTCCATTTATGACTGCATAAAAAAAATGACCGCTTTTCCCCTGCTTCACACACCAATTTGTAACATCCACACAAACTCTTCCATTTTGTCCCCCAAACTGGTCTCTGAATTAAAGATCGTTTTTGAGGAAAGTTTTAAATTTTTATATAAAAACGTGCACCACATTAACACTCAAACCTGGACAATTAAGAAAATATAGGCTAGCAACTGTCCATGAAGGAGCCTGGACAGCCCAAAGTGCTTTCATAGAGGTTTTACATACTGTTTGAGGTGGTAGGAAAAGGCTGCGATTATGCTCCTCATTTCAGAGCTGGGGAAACCGAGGCCCTTCGTTTAATAAACTTGCCCGGGTTCCAAAGGTAGTGCTGGAAATAGACGCCAGTTTCTCCCTCTGACTCGGTACCCAGTCCCTCTCCCACTAGACTCTTCAGCGTTCGGTGGCTAAAAATGGGACCCACTTGAGAACTGCAGGTGTAACTAAAGGCTACATTGCTGCTAACCAAAAGGTCGGCAGTTCAAATCCACCAGGTGCTCCTCGGAAACTGTTTGAGGCAGTTCTATTGTGTCCTATAGGGTCGAGATGCGTCGGAATTTACTTGACCGCAACGTGTTTCGTTTCGGGGGTTCTTTTTGAAGCAGGCGGCGGGGAAGGACTTAACCGCTTGAAGCACCTGACTGTGTACCGGCCACACGCGGTTAGAACAAGAAAACCTTCCCCGGATGCTCACAGAAACGTTTGTAAGCACCTCTATGAATTTCGACCCAGGAGACACAGCCAGGCAGATCCAGAGGTCCAAATCGCGCAGCCTGGAAAATGCGAGTGGAACGCGGGGCGTCTGCGAGGCGCGGGGGCCGCGGGCCCGGGACCCCATCTGCGCCCGGAGCGGCGCCGGGCCCTCCGAGCAGAGAAGATGCAGCGCCCGCCACACCCACCTGCTGGAGCCCGCCCCTGAGCCCCGGGCCGCCTCCCGCGCTCCAGCCGCCCACCCAGCCCCCGGACGCGGGACACCTCGGCCGCGCTAGGCCGGTGACCCGGAGCCGCTGTGACCCCTACCCGCGGGCTGCGCTCTGCTGCGGGGGGAGCCGCGGGGCGAAGTGAGCTCGCCCACCACCCGGATCCGCCTCCAGACGGCGTCGTCTGCGCCCGGTACCGGAGCGCCTGGGCGCGCAAGGGGTGGCTGCGGGAGGCCGGGAGAGGGTGGGGGGTGGTTACAGAAGCCTGGTCCTGCCGCCCGGCCGCCCCGCGAGTTGTGCGGCGGAGCGAGGTTGAAGCTACCGCCACGCAGTCCCGACAGCAACCTCGGGTTACCGCAGAGCGGCTCCTTGAAGGAGCTGCGACCGCTGGGACCCGGGCCAAAGTGGGCGGAGCCCCAAGGCTGGCAGAGGGAATGATCTTCTGGTGCTGGACCTTGGATCGCGGGAAGGACTCAAAAAAGGCGAACACACGAGGCGAGCAGCGGTGGGATCCTGGAACAGCAAACCTCACCAGGAGCAGAGCTTTAGGTTCCCGGGCTTTCCAAAGCAAGTAACAAAACTCGCAACTGGGGAGAACTGTGTTGGCCCCCGCAGCGGTCAGTACCCGGGATGCCACTGAACCAAAAGCCTGTTTGGAGTATGAGTTTACAATCTGCCCCAAATGCTCAAATGCTAAGTAAAAGAACTGCATGGTTTGGACATCAGAAAGAAGATTAAAGGGCAATTGCTGATTTTTCCTGCCAAGCCTGTCATGGCCAAAGTCCAGTACTGCCCTATTCTTCCTTGAGGTTGCAGGTGCCTTGCAAACTGGGTAGGGGGCGTGTGTGGGAAAGGCACTCAGAGCAGCTTCCTTCTGAATCCGTGAAGAACACCCTCAAGAGGGTGCATCAGCAAGCACTCCACCCATACCCGGAGCCTCTCACCTGTCGGGGTTGAGGAAGTGGGATTTGAATTTTGGGTGCTAACTTAGAATTCCAAATTGGCTAGTGCGTAAAGAAATAAAGTTTGCCAGTAAACAGTAGATCTTCTGACCTGTTACACAGAGCCTCACAAAAACTTCAAGTGTTCTGAATCAGCCAGACAGAATTGTTTTTAATAAAACAAAACAATGAAGGGGCTTGTAATTTTCAAAAAGCAACCACAAATTCTTTTTTGGAAAGACATGAGTATAAATAATTTGTAAACACAATTATTAATAACACAGGACAGCTATTTGTAAGAAATATCTATCAGCAGAGCTAACATATTTGATCAAATGCACGCACTCCCTCACACCCTACCCTCATGTGTTTTCAAGGGAGGAAAGCAAAAGAAATCAGAAGACCTGAAATGCTGTCTGTAAGTCTATTAGAGCTGTGTGGCTTTAGCTAACTGAACCTCACTGAGGCTCTGTTTCTTTATCTGTAAAATGTAATGATTCAGAATTGGCTTTGAAGACCCCAGCCTTGGCAAATGGATCTCAGACTGACTTAGAAAAGATAAAGCCTATGCCAACCTACAGGGATATAAACCTGACCCATAGTCAGGCAGGGAGGAGGATCCTGCGGGACACCGAGTCCATGTGCCCGTTTTATTCCCAAAACTCTCTCAGGACTCCAGGGCACCAGTGCCCTTTGACCACAGCCTGTCCCATCATAGCTGCTTCACAATGTGTATAGTCCCTGACAACTACACGTTGCCCCATGCTGCCTTATGCACTCACGTAGCCATTTCATAACTCTCCGTGGACAGGATGGTTACGTGTGCACAATTGGGGCCGGGTTGGCCTAAGCCCAGCAAGTGCAGGTTCCGCAAGGTCACCTCAGGACTCTATATCAAGACTACCCCCTCCAGGCACTCTCGTATGCAAGCATCTGGTGGTTGATAATTGCTCTGTTCTTTCCTGATAAAAGCACCACCATTATCTTTGATATACATATTCTCTAATATCCACAGCAGTACCCAAGGCAAAGTAACCCCACAAAAACTCCCCTGTACTCTATGTCCCACTACATTTCTTCATGTTATCGCTGTTGTTAGGTGCCATCAAGTCAGCTCTGACTCATATCCACCTTATGTATGACAGAATAAAATGTTTCCTGGCCTGGTCCTGCACCATCCTCAGAATCTTTGCTATGTTTGAGCCCATCGTTGTAGCAACTTTATCAATCCAATTTCTTCACATTAAAAACCAAATAACCAAACCCGTTGCCTTTGAGTCGATTCCAATTCATAGTAACCCTATAGGACAAAGTAGAACTGCCCCATAGGGTTTAAAAGCAGTGGCTAGCAAATTCCAACAGCTGACTTTTTGGTTAGCAGCTGAACTCTTGCCCATTATGCCATCAGGGCCCTTCTTTGGATTAGTCCTCTACAAATGTATCACCAAGTTCACAGGATTTTTGAGAGGTTATACAGAGCATGTAATGCACACATCCAGGATAATGACTGAGATATGAAACCACACCAAACCCCATTACCACTGAGTTGATCCTGACCCATAGCAACCATATAGAACAGAGTAGAACTGCCCTATAGGGTTTCCAAGGAGGTGCAGAGGATTCGAACTGCCGACCTTTTAACGACTGTGCCAGCAGGGCTGTGAGATATGAAAAGAACTCAGTAAATATCTGAATTGGAGACTTTTAAGCTCTTAGATTAAATTTTTAAATTAGTCAAAACTCACAAGGTGTATATAGCAAATGTATACTTTCCTGGAAAATGTTAATGCAACCGAATTACTTAAAAAATTTAGCTTCAATAGAGATTGGCAAAGAAGTAAAAGTATCTCTATTTGCAGATGACATGATCTTATACATAGAAAACCCTAAGGAATCCTCAAGAAAACTGCTGAAACTAATAGAAGAGTTCAGCAGAGTATCGGGATACAAGATAAACATACGAAAATCCGTTGGATTCCTCTACACCAACAAAAGGAACATCGAAGAGGAAATCACCAAATCAATATCACTTACTTGCACTTCTGCAAGTAACCAAAAGAGACCTACACAAATGGAAAAACGTACTTGCTCATGAATAGGAAGACTTAATATTGTAAAAATGTCTATTCTACCAAAAGCGAGCTATAGGTTTAATGCAATTCCGATCCAAATTCCAACGACATTTTTTAATGAGATGGAGAATCAAATCACCAACTTCATATGGAAGGGAAAGAGGCCCCGGATAAGTAAAGCATTACAGAGAAATAAGAACAAAGTGGGAAGCCTCACTGTACCTGAGTTTAGAACCTATTATACAGCCACAGTAGTCAAAACAGCCTGGTACTGGTACAACAATAGATACATAGACCAATGGAACAGAATTGAGAATCCAGACATAAATCCATCCACATATGAGCAGTTGATATTTGACAAAGGCCCACAGTCAGTTAAATGGGGAAAAGACTTTTTTTTTTTAACAAATGGTGCTGGTTAACTGGATACCCATCTGCAAAAAAATGAAACAAAACCCATACCTCACACCATACACAAAAACGAGCTCAAACTGGATCAAAGACCTAAATATAAACTCTAAAATGTTAAAGATCATGGGAGAAAAAATAGGGACAATGCTAGGAGCCCTAATACATGGCATAAACATTACTAACAATTACTAACAGTGCAGAAGAAAAAGTGGATAACTGGGAGCTCCCAAAAATCAAACACTTATGCTCTTCCAAAGACTTCACCAGAAGAGTAAAAAGATTACCTACAGACTGGGAAAAAGTTTTTAGCTATGACATTTCCGATCAGCGCCTGATCTCTAAAATCTACATGATACTGCAAAAACTCAACTACAAAAAGACAAATAACCCAATTAAAAAATGGGCGAAAGATATGATCAGACACTTCACTAAAGAAGACATACAGGTAGCTAATGGATACATGAGGAAACACTGTATTAGAGAAATGCAAATCAAGACTACAGCGAGATTCCACCTCACTCCAGCAAGGCTGGCATTAATCCAAAAACACAAAGTAAGAAATTTTGGAGAGGTTGTGGAAAGACAGCAACACCTCTACACTGCTGGTGGGAAGGTAAAATGGTACAACCACTTTGGAAATCGATTTGGCACTTCCTTAAAAAGCTAGAAATAGAACTACCATACCATCCAGCACTCCCACTCCTTGGAATATATCCTAGAAAAATAAGAGCCTTTACACAAACAGAGATATGAACACCCATGTTCACTGCAGCACTGTTTACAATAGTAAAAAGATGGAAGCAACCAAGGTGCCCAACCAGGGATGAATGGACAAATAGATTCTGGTATTTCACACAAGGGAATATTATTCATCGATAAAGAACAGCGATGAATCTGTGAAACATTTCATAACATGGAGGAATCTGGAAGGCATTATGCTGAGTGGAATTAGTCAGTTTCGAAAGTCAGATATTGTATAATACCACTACTATAAGAACTCGAGAAATAGTTTAAACAGAGAAGAAAATATTCTTTGATGGTTATGAGAGGTGGGAGGGAAGGAGGGAGGGAGGGAGAGGGCTATTCACTCATTAGATAGTAGCTGAGAACTACTGTAGGTGAGGGGAAAGAAAACACAATACAGGCGAGGTCAACACAACTAGACTAAACCAAAAGCAAAGAAGTTTCCTGAATAAACTGAATGCTTCGAAGGCCAGCGTAGCAGGGGTGGGAGTTTGGAGACCATGGTTTCAGGGGACATCTAAGTCAATTGGCATAATTAAACCTATTAAGAAAACATTCTGCATCCCACTTTGGAGAGCAGTGTCTGGGGTCTTAAACGCTAGCAAGCAGCCATCTAAGATGCATCAATTGATCTCAACCCACCTGGATCAAAGGAGAATGAAGAACACGAAGGACACAAGGAGACTGAGAGAGACAGAAAGGGGCACGTAAAACAGAGACTACATCAGCCTGAGAGAAGAAGAACTAGATGGTGCCTGGCCACAGCCGATGACTGCCCTGACAAGTAACGCAACAAGAACCCCTGAGGGAGCAGGAAAGCAATGGAATGCAGACCCCAAATTTTCCTAAAAACACCAGACTTAATGGTCTGACTGAGACTAGAAGGACCACAGTGGTCATGGACCCCAGACCTTCTGTTGGCCCAGGACAGGAACCATTCCCAAAGCCAACTCTTCAGACAGGGATTGGGCTGGACAATGGGATAGAAAAAGATGAGGGTGAAGAACGAGCTTACTGAATCAAGTAGACATTTGAGACTATGCTGGCATCTCCTATCTGGAGGGGAAATGAGAAGGCAGAGGGGGTTAGAAGCTGGTGAAATGGACACGAAAAGAGAGAGTGGAGGGAAGGAGTGGGCTGCCTCATTAGGGGGAGAGCAATTAGGAGTATATAGCAAGGTGTATATAAATTTTTGTATGAGAGACTGACTTGATTTGTAAACGTTTGCTTAAAGCACAAAAATTAAAAAAAAATTTTACTTTCATCTTTCACATTCAAATCCTTAATCATTCTTAACTTTGTTTTATAAATATTCCCTTTCCCAGGTCAGTCCCTCAAAAGCTTGTACTTATGTGACCCTAATACTCCCCAGCATGTTTTCTTCTTTTTCAAAATGGGTGATTGAGAGCTTGACATAACTAATGCCATAATGATGCTCTAAGTAATCTAGAAACATTGTTATTTGCACCAGCTGCGCTGGTCTCTTCCAAAGGGGTGCAGAGCTGTCTCAGCTCCTGTGGGCTTGGTCTCTCTCCTCTTTGTTGTCTTGAGAAATGGCCTTCAGCCTGCAAGAGGGCAACTAGGAAGGTTGCCTGGCGCTTTTGATCTGCAACTTTCTTTCTTGCTCCTTTTCTCAGTCACAGTGGACTTGGCAGGCCAGTTCCACTACCAGAGAAATTCTTATGTAAGCTCTTTTCAGCCTGTTACAAACATACAGAATAGAGTTCAGATGTCCAACATGCATATCTTTAGTTTAATAGTTTCTTGTAGTTGTTTTGTGATGTATATGACCATCTGTGGGCTACGTGCTTAAAAACATTAGGTAATCCTTGCCAAAATGATATGTAAGCTCTGATGTAAAAATTGCTCTTTGGGACTCCATAGAGGCAGCCTCTGTTGCTGCTGGGTCCCCAGTGATGTATACATCTCCTGAATAAACTTCCTCATTCTTTCTGGCTTGGAGTACATTTCATTGGCTCAACTGCTCCAGGGCATGGACCCCAATCAGATAACACTTACTATATAAAATTTTCTGCATTTTAAATATGAAGAAGTATCCGGGCTGACTTTCGCTTACCATTTAGTTCATTTAGACAGTTCAAGGAAACATTTCAGGAAAATAAAATTATTCAGCCACACTTAAAGAGAAAAAACATGAAAATTCTTTTCCGTGAGGCAAATTTTTCTAATGAATGTCTGTTTCCTAAAATCCTTAATCTTCTAAATAGAGCCAATTTTTTGGAAAACAGAGACTGGAAACCTACTTCTCTCTAAAATAAAAATATAATTGAAGCAAAAGCCTTTCTGGAAAACTGCTGCAATACTCCACTCTGTTAGTGAAGATATAACCTCAATGACTACAAACATGTTGATGAGAAAGATTGATTTACCCAAATGTAAATAACCCCAGTCACTTTTTCCTGTACTGTAGATCAAGAATTTTAGTATATCAAGAATTTTTGTAAGGTTTGATGAATATTTAAAAGTATTTTATGTTTGTGAGAATTTTTCAGGGAAGATATCAAGAGCAGTTACCTCTGGGTGGGTAAGATTCTAGATGTCTTTTGTATTCTTTTGATTTATTTTATGTAATTTTTTTTCTTGTAGTGCATGTATATTGCTTTTGTTTTCATTTTTTATTGGTATTTTTATTCTTATAAGAAGTTAATGAAAGTAATACATGTAATTGACAGAAACATCTGTGAATGCCCTTCCCTTCCCTGCCCCACTTCTCCCCACCCCAATTCTCCCACATTCCAGTAAATCACCGTACACACGTTACCACCCACAACTCTGCAGGGCATTCTTCATTTCCTAAATGATTTGCTTATACCAGTTCTTGCTTGATTTTGTATTGACATCTTCTCCTGATATTTAAGGATTTCCCTCATTGATGCATATTGCCACTACCACTTTGTGCTCACCCTTCCTTCCAACAGAGCCACATCACAACTTTCACACAAATCAATAATTAGGGTTTACTTCATCCTGTCCATGTAAATACAGTGCACTGCTGAATCAAGTAATGTGCCATGATAACATTTTTCTTGAAGAATCTCCTGTTCTTCCTGGAGTTATTAATTACCTTGATTTTTCATTAATTCTTTATTGCACCTGAATTTTATCCAAATGCTTCCACGTAGCTATCAAATGTCCATCAATAACATCTCCCAATGCCCAAACGCATTGACTTTGAGTTTTACTCTCTTATTTTGTGAAAGAATAGACTTCAACAGCTTACCAAGAGAAGGTGCATAGGAGATAAATTTTTTTGAGTGCTGGCATGTCTGAAAATGTCTATTCTCATCTGATAGATAATTTAAATAGGTTGAAGATCATTTTCCCTCAGCATTTTAAAAACATTCTTCTACTATCTTTTATTCTAGTATCGCTGTTGGAGGTCTAATGCATTTCTGGTTCCCATTCCTCTGTATCTGCACTGTTTTTCTTTCTAATGTCTTCCCATTGTCCCCTAGTAGTCTGAAACTTCACAATGATGTATCTTCGAATGGATCTTTCTTCATTGTTTGTGCTGGACACTCAGGGGATTCTTTTATCTGGAAATTTTTTATAATTTCTTTGATTATTTCCTCCCTTCTATTTTCTCTGTTCTCTCTTTGTGAACTTTTGTTGGTAGAATGCTGGGTCCTCTATATTATTACCTAATTTTATTGTCTTTTTATCTTCTTGTCTTAGGCTGGGTTCTCTAGAGAAGCAAACCAGTAAACCATATAAATGTATGCATATAGAGAGATTTATATCAAGGAAATGGTTCACGCGGTTTTAGAGGCTGGATTGTCCCAAGTCTTTGGGTCAGGATAGAGGCTTCTTCTGATTCACATAGCCACAGGGGTGGTGAGCCCATGCTCAGCAGGTCAGAGAGCAGGGATCTTGCTTACAGGCTATGAAGATCAATGAATCCCAATATTGGCAGACCAGACCACAAGTAAGCTGCTAGCTCAAGGCCCAAGGACTTGAGGTCAAATGAACAGGAGCCAGCTGCAGGATCCAGCACAAGCAAAAATCCACCAAGCCTTGCCAGATGTGGGACTGTTTTATAGGTTGGGGGAACAGCATGATCAGAGCACCAAGGAAGTACAACTACGATGAAGGCAGAGAATGGTAAGAGCATTAACCTGGCCAAGGCACAGAGCCTGTGAAATGAAATTGAATATGGTATGGTATGATAGGGCTCGTGGAGAAAAATATGGAATGCTTTGCTTACATTTAAGTGAATTTAAGTTACTCTTACTTTTACAGTTCATCTGTATCTTGGTCATGTAGTGCTGCTATAACAGAAATTCTACAAGTGGATGGCTTTAAGAAAGAGAAGTTTATTCTCTCACAGTCCAGAGGGCTAGAAGTCCAAATTTAAGGTGCCGGCTCCAAGGAAAGGGTTTCTGTCTCTGTTGGCTCTGGAGGGAAGTCCTTGTCATCAGCCTTCACTTGGTCTCGGAGCATCTCAGCACAGGAATCTCAGGTTCAAAGGAGGCACTGTGCTCCCAGCACTGCTTTCTTGGTAGTATGAGGTCCCCCATGTCTCTCTGCTCACTTCCCTCTTTCATATATCAAAAAAGATTGGCTTAAGACACTATCTAATCTTCTAGATCTAATCAATATAACTGACAGATATTTGGGGGGGACACAATTCAATCCATGATAATGTGATAGGCAGATGTTCTTTGACTTTTTTCAGGAAGGAAACCTCCATAAGCACAAGTGATTTTTAAATTTATGCTTTTTTTAATTGTGGTACACATTTATGTAACATAACTTACGTCATTTCAACATTTTTCACATGTATAGTTTTGGAGATTGTATGATTTCTAAAACATAGAGTTGTTTGGCAAGGCTAATAAATCTTATTGTGGACCTGCGTTGTGCCAAAAGCTCTGTTAGGAGCTGGGGATAAAGTGGTGAACAAAACTCTTCCTTAGGAAGACGCAGCCTTGCTGGTCCGTGCTTGTTTCTCCATTACCTTACTTCTTCTCACAGAAATCTTCAATGACTGCATTCCCATTTTGATTTTCCTACTTTCCTGACCTTTCTTCACCTTCAATCATCTTCCCAGTATTCCCACTGTCCCTTGAATTTATGTTTCATATTGTGCCATTTCATCCCATAAAATTTTCTCCCCCTGCCCAATGTTCTCCCTACTACTTCTGCTTGTCTGTCTAAGTTACCTAGTGCTGCTGTAACAGAAATGCCACAAGTGGATGGCTTTAACAAACCAAAATTTATTCTCTCACAGTTTAGGAGGCTGGAAGTCTGAATTCAGGGTGCCAGCTCCAGGGGAGGACTTTCTCTCTCTGTAGGGTCTAAGGGAATGTCTTGACATCAATCTTTTCCTGGTCTAGGAGCTTCTCAGTGCGGGGATCCCAAGTCCAAAGGACATGGACACTCCTGGCTCTTCTTGCTTGGTGTTAATGAGGTTTCCCTGTATCTCTGCTTGCTTCTGTCTTTTATATCTCAAAAGTGATTGACTTAAGATAAAATCTAATCCGATAAAATGAGTCCTGCCTCATTACCGTAACTGCCTCTAATCCCGCCTCATTATCATCATAGAGTTCTGCCTTGTTAACAACAATAGGATAATCGCATCAGATCACAAAATGGTGGTCAACCACGCAATACTGGGAATCATGGCCTAGCCAAGCTGACACACATTTATTTATTTATTTTTCTGATTTTTTTTTTCTTACTATACTTTACATGAAGGTTTACCGAACAACTAGTTTGTCATCAAAAAGTTGGTACACACATTGTTGTACGACATTGGTTAACAACACCACAATGTGTCCACACTCTCCCTTCTTAACCCTGGGTTCCCTATTACCAGCTTTCCTGTTCCCTCCTGCATTCCAGTCCCTGCCCCAGGGCTGGTGTGCCCCTTTAGTCTTGTTTTCTTCCATGGGCCTGTTCAATCTTTGGCTCAAGGGTGAACCTCAGGAGTGACCTCATTACTGAGTTGAAAGGGCATCCGGGGACCATACTCTCAGGGTTTCTCCAGTCTCTGTCAGCCCAGCAAGTATGGTCTTTCTTTCTGAGTTAGTATTTTGTTCTACTTTTTTTTTCCAGCTCTATCCAGGATCCTTTATTGTGATCTCTATCAGAGTAGTCAGTGGTGGTAGCCAGGTACCATCTCATTGTACTGGACTCAGTCTGGTGGAAGTCTTTTATTTCTAAATATCACCTTGACTTCCTCTCCTAATTTTGTAACTCATCCATTCATTCTCCCTTGTTTTGAAGTCATCATCATTTACAGACTGTTTTCAGCCTTTTAGCATTGTTTCTTTTTGAGAATTCTTTGCTGGGGTTGGTATCTAGCTGATGACATCATGTGTCTTAATCTCAGGGTCTTCTGTTACATTGATAGTTCTCTGTCCATAGGACTCTCTTTAATATTTCTTGTAAGGTTGGTCTGGTTTTTACAAATTTCCTTAATTTTTGTTTATCAGGAAATGTCCTAATTTTGCCATTGTATTTGAAGGACAGTTTTGTTGGATATATAATTCTTGTTTGGCAATTTTTTTCTTTCAGTGTTTTATATATTTTATCCCATTGGTTTCTTGCTTATATGATGTCTTAGGCTGGGTTCTCTAGAAAAGCAAAACCAGGGCAGTGTATAAATATATGCATAAAAACCCATTACCACCAAGTCACTTCCAACATATAGTGACCCTATAAGACAGAGTAGAACTGCCCCATAGGGTTTCCAAAGAGCAGCTGGTGGATTTGAACTGCTGACTTTTTGGTTAGCAGCCAAGCTCTTAACCACTGTGCCACCAAGGCCCCCCCAAAATATATAGAGAGTGATTTATAGAAAGGAAATAGCTCACGTGGCTGAAGAGGCTAGAAAGGCCCAAGTTTGTGGGTCAGGAAGGAGAGTTCTCCTGACTCACATAGCCGCAAGTGCTGGCAAATTTAGGATGAGATGATTAGATAGGAGGCCTCTGGTTCACAGATTGTGAAGGCCAGCAAATCCCAATATTGTCTGGTAAGATAGCACGTAAGCTACTAGCTCAAATGCCAAGAACTGGAGGTCAGATGAACAGGAGCCAGCTGCAGGATCCAGAGCAAGCAAAAGCCAGTGAGCTTTGCCAGAAGGTCCACCGATATTGGATGCAGTCCACACCCACAAGGAAACTCCCTTTGAACTGATTGGCTGCTCACAAAGGATCTCATCATCTTGGTGGTCACATTATATCATATCTCATTATGGAAATGATTACACCAGTAAAAATCTGCCAAACTACGTTATAACTGCCCAACCACTGAGGATTATGGACCAGCCAGTTTGACATGCAACTTTAACCACACACATAGTTTTTGCTGAGAAGTCAGACCTTATTCTTATTGGTTCCCCTTTGTAAGTGAGCTTTCATTTTTCCCCAGCTGCTCTCAGGAGCCTTTCTTTGTCTTTGGTTTTTGAGAGGTCTGTTATAATGTGTCTTCTTGATTTTCTTTTGGGATCTATCCTTTATGGGGTTCACTGTGCTTCTTGAATGCATATATTCTCATCTTTCATTATATTAGGGAAGTTTTCTGCCAGAGAATCTCCACATTTTCTCTATGTGTTTTTATCATATCCACCTTTTCTGGGATTCCGATCACATGTCAATTATTCCTTTTAAGAGGTCTCACAAAACTCTTAGGCTTTCTTCATTTTCTTCACTGTTTTTTCTGATTGTTCTTCAAACAAGTTTATGTCAAGGGACTTGTCCTTTAATTTGCTGATTCTGTCTTCCATTTCTTCAGTTCTGCTCTTATGTCCTTCCACTGAGTTGTCTGTTTCTGAGATTTTATTGCTAACCTTCTGGATCTCTGATTGATGTTTCTTATGGTTTCTAATTGTCTATTTATTTTGTCATTTTGTTCTGGTATTGTTTTCCTGAATTCACCTAATGTTTTGTCTGTGTGTTCCTTGATTTCATCTATGTTTTCCTTGGTTTTGTTTGTGTTTTCCTTGATTTCTTTCTTGATCTCTTGGAGGGTCGTATGTAAAAGTCTTTGGGATTCTTTTTCCTGTGGTCCGATTACCTCTTCTTCCTCAGGGAGATTTTCTGATTCTTTGTTTTGGACATTAGCTGAAGGCATCTTGTCCTGCTTCTTTAGGGGATTTGATATTGTCTGTTGTCTTAGAGTTATCACATTGTTATTATATTTATTTATGAATTGTATATTTGCTGGGCAGGGGGTGCTGACATGGTACTCTTGTCAGTAGTCTGGGCACACTTGAGTGCTCATCCCCTGTCTCTGGGTGGGTGTAGCAGTGGCAAGATGTGTGGTCACAGGTCTCTGTTTGCTTGTCTTACTGGGCAGCTGAGAATGGTCTGGGCAGGGGTTGGTCATCATCCGTCATTGCCCAGTGGTGCAGGAGTGGGGAGTGGTCCTCACCAACTGGGCAGGGTAGCAGTTGTGGTGGGTGTGTTGTGAGAGTAGGGGCATTATTGTCGCTGCTTGCCAGTTGAGGGGCAGTGGGTGTTGAGGGGCATTGGTGGTGGGCGGGAAGCTTCCGTGGTTTTGAGGGCTCCACCTAACGCTGGGCAGAAGCAGTGGGTGGACATGTGTGCAGTCCCGCTGCCGGTGCCTCTCACCAGGCGAGGGGACTGGTGGGAATGATGAGCAAGAGTGTTTGGTTTTGTACCACCAGCACCACTCATTGGGCAAGGTGAGGGAGGAGGGAACAGCAGGTGAATACATATGAAGTTGCACCACCCGCACTTCTTGCCAGGCAGGGGGAAGGGATGCAGGACTGGCAGGCATGCAATGGACGAGCCACCAGTGCTTCTTGACAGGTGAATGGAGGGGAAGGGAGCAGCAGATGGGGACACGCATGGCTGAGATGCCAGCGCCTCTCACTGATGCGGGGAGGGGAGGACCAGCAAGCAGACCCACACGTGGCCATGCTGCCAGCAACTCTTGCTGGATGGAGAGAAGGGGATAGAGGGAGTGGCAGGTGGGCACCTGAGCCATCATGTTTCTGCCACCTGTCATGGGGCCAGGCCAGGTGCTGGTGTAAGGTGGGCACAGGCACGGGCACGTGCATTCTCTGACACTCCGCAAGGCCCCGGTGGGGTATTGGTGATGGGTGGATCACACATGAGAGGATGCCTGCTGCTGTTCATCAGGTGGGTCAAGGGAGTATATCAATCTCCCTGGTATAATCCAGCCATAGGAGCATATACGTCAGTTTTTTTCTTTTGCATGATGAACCAAGATGCTTCCATTTCCATTTTAGGAAGTAGTGTTCACACTTAACTATTTCAGGATAAGTCTATTTGATATATAGGGCAAAGCACACTTTTACTTTTTAAAAGTGTAAAAAGAGAAAATAGTAGAGACCATTCAGTGTGCCAGTAAGTGGTGCTTTAAGTAATTGTGAGACAGATAATAGTATCCTCACTTTACAAATGAATCATGCATGAAAGGATGCGTTCCCCTGTTCATCAGGTGGGTCAAGGGAGGATGATAGATGGTGCTAGGTGAGGGAGAGGGGTGGGGCTCTTGTTATGCTTCCTGCTCTAATGGGGTGTCCTGAGTATGGGGTCCCCTGCTGCTTCCAACCAGAAGAGTGGTGGTAGGTACAGCAGGCTCCTCTGGTTAGTGGATGTAGTGCCCAGGCCCTTATCATTCACTGCAGCCAGCAGTCAGGACCTGCTCCTGACCAAGTGTGGGGTAGCGGCATGCAGGGTCTCTTCAGTTGGGAAACGTCCCTTTGCCACTTTGCATCTCCCCTCCTTTGAGGGCACCACTCACCCTCGAGGTCAGGGCAATGTGGAGCCAGGGCGGTTGGTAGAGACCCTGTGTTTCATGATACTCTTCCCTTGCCGTGTTCATCCAGTTTTTGTTAGTTCAACCAGTCAGTGTTTGATTCAATTTTTTACCTTTCCTTTTTGATGTTCAAGGTTCCATGGTTTTTGTCTACATTTGTTTCACTTCTTTTTTTGTGTCTTGCTGTAAGGGTATAATAACGTACATCTCACTAATCAACCATTTTGGCTCCTGTGACACTTTAGAACTTGACAAATTGGTTTTAATTCGCATTAATAAAAAAGCCAAAGATTTTGTATTTTTAAGTGCCATTATTTTTTCTCATTATAAAAGTGGCTGCACAGTGTAGGACTAAGAAACTCTATTTCACTTCCTGCTGGAGCAGTGCAAACACCGTTAGAGAGAAAACTCTATGCTAAACCTGAAGGGCCTCTGCTCATGAATCTGAAGCTGGGAAGAGTTTCTGCAGAGATGCAACAGTGAGCCCTTAATGGGGGGTAGCTTAACATGCCTATTGTCCTTTCTGCTGGCCACCCTTCTCTGCCACACTGGGGAGAGAGACTTTCTCACCAAGCACTGCTAAAGGGGCAGGTCCACCTACTGGTCTCTTTCTCCATTACATCATAGGGCAGTTACATCTGCTGACCCTTTCAACCATCCTTTGTACCTCCCACGGAGCTCACCAGATGGAAGTATGGGGTATGTGTCTTGTTGAAGAAATTAATAGCGATTGATATATTTGTGGTAGAGCCCATACCAGCCAAGAATACTGATCTAGACCTTCACTATTCAGTGCTGTAGCCATGTCATTTAATTAAATAAAATAAAAAATTTTGTTCCTCAGTTGTGCTAACCACATTTCATGTGCTTACTAGCGACATGCGACATGTGGGTAGTGGCTAACATACTGGACAGTGCAGAATAGAATATTTTCATCATTACAGGAAGTTCTATCAGACTATCATTTGTAATTTTAAGCTGAAAATGAAACATAGTCTGACATTATGAAGAGACTTAACAGGTTCAAAGCAAAAAAGTCAGTGCCAAAATTGTTGATATTAAAACATTATGTATTTTATTTCATAATCTCACTGAAATCCAAGGAGATAACCCATTAATTAAACAAGAATAGTATGTTTTACAAAAGAAACAATCTCAAACGAGAAAGTTCTTGGGAATTAAGACAAAAAAAATCAAAATCAAAAGCTTGAGTCATTAAGGATCAGATTAAATAGAGCCGAAAACCGTATTTATGTATCAGAAGTCAAGCTAAAGTAATTGTCCCAGAATTCCTAGCAAAAAGAAAAAAAAAAATCATGAAGTGCCAGGAATGACGGAAGTAGATATAAAATAAAGACTAAAAGAAAATGATCCTAAATTGAGGAAAGATCCTATAAGTTCACCAAGTTCCAGAAAAAAATAATGAAAAACTAACATCTAGGCAAGACCTGGCTAAACTTCAAGAATTCGAAGGAAAGAGAATCAAGCTGGCATCAGTCTTCTTATCTGGACTTCTAGGTGCTGGAACAGAAGGAATAGTATTTACAGACTTGTGAAGGGAAATGATTGTGGCATTAGAATTGTATACCCAGTGAAACTAGTGGGTATGTTGGGTTGTATAATGTCAAAGCAAAGATATTTTCAAATATGGAAAGACTGGAAATATAGTACCCATGTAATACTTGAGACAAGTAGAAGATGAAAGAAATTCAAAAGAAAACAGGATATACAAGACAGAATGGTAAGTTAAGACTACGTAATTGTTGATAATAACATCATGAGGTTTATTAAATTAAATAAAGGATACCTGAGATTAGAGGAAGGCTAATGTAACAAAGTTTAGTCCATTCTAGATTCTTTCAGTAAAATCTGGAAGCAGTCAAAAGCATTTTGTAATTATTTTGTTATGGATTAGTATGGGGGGGTCATAGATCATGTTTTTTGTTTGTTTATATTTTTATTATAAAATATTTCATATAAACCAAAGAATATATGTGGTGTTTTCTTTCAAAAACCACCATTCAGCTTAAGAAATAGATAATTTTCAATAACTTTGAAGCATCTGGGACACGGGCAACCATTCTTCCAAATTACATGTTTATAATTCTCTTGTTTTATTTCCTCTCCCATGTACAATGCAAATATCCTTAAGCAATATAGGTGTTTTATGTTTTTGAACTTAAAAATAAATCTTATCATAGATGTTCTTCTGTGAGTTGCTGGGTTTACTCCATTTTTTGTTTTGAGATTCATCTGTATTCATGTATTAGTTTTAAGTCATCCTTTTTTAAATGAACATGCAACAATTTAGTTATTTCAGGGGCTTAGCTGTGAAAACAGTGCTGCTTTGAACATTCTTGTAGGAGTGTGCTGTACTCGTGGACGAGATTCTCATGTCTAGGAGTAGGGCAGCTGGGTTACAGGGCCCGTGCAGCTTTAACTTTTTTCCTGTCCCCCCCTGCTCCCCCGAGTAGTCTACAAATTTACTCTGCCACCAACATGGGATGAAAGTTCCTTGTCAATACTCAGTAATGTCTCTTTAATTTTTTTTCTAATCTGGATGGGTATAAAATGGTATCTCATTGTGGCATTAAGTATTGCGTTTGAGGATCTTGTCTCTTTTTTGAAGTGCCTGTTATTGACTTTGCCCATTTTTCTATTGGTGTTTTTATTATTGATTTGTAGGAGATCTTTATTTATTCTGTAAACCAATCTTTTGTCAGATTATGTATATAGTATATATTTTCTCCCTACCTATCCTTTCACTGTTTATAATGGACAGAAGTTTTATGTTTTTGTGTTTATATTTCCCTTTCATCCTCTGAATTTATATTTTCCCTTAAGGCCCCAGGGTCATAAAGTTATATATATCACTACGGTATTTTCTATAATTTTTAACGTTTTGCTCTTCACATTTGTCTTTGATGCACTAGTAATTAACTTTTCTGGGTAATGTTTACAAAGGATCTAATTTGTGTATGGAAAAATAGCACCATTCATTGAAAAGTCGTTTTCCCTCTGACCTGCAGTGCCACCTCTGCTGTATATCAAGTTTCTAGGTAGGCTTAGCTCTGTTTCTGAGCTCTCTATTCTGCTGACTGGTTCATTTGTCTATCCCTAAGCCAAGTTCTCTTAGTTTTATTCCTCAGAAGTGTCTTTCTTTTTTTCAAAATTTTCACGAGACATTTGTCCTTAAATCCCAGCATTTGAATCAGTGCCTGACACATACCAGAAATTCTTTAAATACTGACAGGCCCTGGTTACAGATCTCAGTGTGCCTTTAAGTCATAGTAGCAGGTAATCTGAAACAAGCCCATGCGGTTCTTTTTGTGTGTGAGAGTATGTGTGACATGTTTATCCATAAAATCGTACAGTTTGCACTAGATAAAAACCCACTTCTGTTACCTGTTAAAAGAGTCATGTAATTGCTCTTCCAGAATATCTTAACGTTCTTTCTCTTCCATGTAAGTTTTAGAATTAGCTTTGACAAGGTCACTCAGTACCCTTTTCTATTTTGATTAGAATTGAATTGAATCTGTACATCTGCTTGGGGAGAAGTTCCATCCTTATGGTGATGTCTTCCTGTTCATAAACATACTTTCGTCTCCATTATTTAGGTCTCCTTTAATGTTTTTCAATCACATTTTCTAATTTTCTTCACAAAAGTCTTACACATCTTCTGTTGTATTTATTTCTACATACTGTGTTTTTTAAATTATTATTCTAAATGATGCATCTTTTATTGGAATTTCTTGTGTTGGAATGTATAGAAAGGCAATTGATTTTTGTGTAGTGATTTTCTAACAACAAACTTGTGGCTCTCTCAAAAATGTTTAATAATTTGTAGATTCTTTGTGCTATCTATGAAGAGAACCATGTCATCTAGAAATAGTAACAATTGTGATTCCTTCTTTCTAATTCTTACACCTTTTGTTTTTCTCATCTTATTTTGTTGGTGGCACCTCTGGAACAGTAACGAATAAAAGCAATGCAGTAGTCATCCTTATATTCTCCCTGATTTAAAAAATAAGCTTTGATTTTTACTTTAAACAATAATTGGTTTGGGATTTTTATCAAATGTCTTTTCTGCATCTGAGATGATCTTACAGGTTTTCTATGTTTGTCTGTTGATGTGGACAGCTACGTGGTATGAGCTATTCTTGAGTTCCTGGAATAAACCCAGTTTGTTCATGGTGTGTTATATTTCTCTCACAGTGCTGGATTTGGCTCGCAAACATATTGTTTAGGATTTAACCATTCATATTCAGTAGCAAATTGCCTTGAACTTTTCCTTTGTCATACTGTTCCTTGGTTTTGGTATCAAGGTTACATTGGCTTCATTAGATGAGTAGTGAAATGTTCCTAACTTAATCCTCTGTGGAAATTTATGTCATAATGGAATTAATTTCTCTTTAAAGTTTTTGGAACTTTGTCTATAAAACCACCTGGGCCTGATGTGCTATTTTCTTATGGTTACAGGACTCATAAAGCTCTCTGTTTCTTCTTGAGTCAGTGTTGCTAAGATATTTTTCTAGAAATATGTCCACATTATTTAAGTTTGCAAATATGTAGGCATAAATTTTTTATAATATTCTCTTGTTAGTTTTTAAATCTCTCCTGTATTTGGGGCTTGTTCCTTTTTTTTCATTAATTATGTTACCTACTTGAGGCCAGAGATTTGCTAATTTTATTATTCTTTTCCATGTTTAGCTTTTTAAAATTTCTTTCTTGTGTCTTATTTTCTGTTGTTTTAATTTCTTTTTATTTTTGTACTTGTCTACTTATGAGGTGTTTTTTTTTTTTTTGCTGTTCTTTTTCTGATGTCTTAAGTTGTACTTTAGCCAGTGATTTTCAGCCTTTTTTATTTTTAAATATAAGTATTTGTGGCTATAAATTGCTCTTTAGGTAACATCTTAGTTGCATCTCAGAAATTTTGATATGTTATATTTTCATTATCATTCATTTCTGTTTTAAAGTTTCTGTTATGAGTTCTTCTTTGACCCACTAATTATTTCAAAGTGTTATTCAATTTCCATATATAAATTTTTTTATTGTTGATTTATTTTATTCCAATGTAGTGAGAAAATTGGACAGTATGAGGCCAAAATTTTTTAGTTGTTGAAATTTCCATTGTCCTTGAGAAATATATGTATTCTCTAATTGCTGTGTCCATTAAATACGACCATTAAATCAAGTTTATTAATTGTGCTATTTAAATCTACTGTGACTTTGCTAATATTTTTATATGCATGACTCATCGACTCCTGAAACAGGTATATGGACATTTCTGTCTGTGATGATAAGTTTAATTTCATCTTGTAGTTTTGTCAGTATTTGCTTTGTTTATTTTGGGGGCTATATTATTACATGCATTTAAGTTTAGAATTCTTAGATTCTAATTGAACTTTTTGTCATTACAGTATTTAGTGACGAATTTCATCCTTAAGAGGCTTTTTCTTAAAGTCTGTATTTTTCTGATATTAATATGACTACCCTAGCTTTCTGTCCTTATTTTTGCTACCTTTATATGTTTTTGTTTTAGCTGTGTCTCTGTATGTAGTATATAACTAGACTGAGAAAAATCCATGCTGACTGTGGGCATAGAATGTGTTCTCTGTAAGAGAAGAAGTTCTTGGTATTGTTGAGACTTGCTTTGTGGCCTAGTCTATGGTCACTTTTGGTAAATCTTTGTTTGCTTGTAAAGAAACTATACTCGCTATTGTTTGCTACAAAGTTATTTATGTGTCCATAATGTTATTTATTGTGTTGTCCGAGTCTACTACAACTTTATTATTTTTTTGACTGCTTGACCTATTCATTAGTGAGAGGTATGTAAAAATTCTGATTCTAAATTTGTCATTTTCTCTTTGTGTTTGTCAGTTTTCTTTATATGTTACTGCATTCTAGTTCAAATTTGATCCTTTATATCGAATTGTCATTTTTATCATTATTAAGTGACCTACCTTGTCCCTAGTAATATTTTTCTCATTAAAATCTATTTTATCTGATATTAGTAGTAATGTCAGCTTTCATTTTTTCAGTGTTTGCATGCTATATGTTTTCCAATCTGGTTAGTTTTGGTTAACTTGTGTGTTATTATGTTTTAGGCATGTGTTTTTTAAGCGGCATATAGTGAGTTTTTAAAATTCAAACCTGAGAACTTTATCTAAGTGACTTGTTCAGTGCATTTATATTTATTGTTTTGTGCATTTACATTTATTGTGATTACTGATATATTAGGTTTAGTTCTACTATCTTATTTTCATTTGTCATCTTACGTACAATACTTTTTCTTTAGTTTTTTTTTTTTTTCTCCTGCCTTCTTTCTTCTGTTTGGATTGATTGAGCTTTTTATCCTCCCCTTTCCCCATTTCTTAGAAGGGAAATGATCTATTCTCTTAGAAGTTATTTTAAATTCTTAACAGGCATTCTGGACTTGAAAAAACTAATATCTCCATCCTGCTTCTAAAAGGCAAGGCATTTAGAATGCTTGAATTGTGATAACTCCCTCCCGTCTTATACATTCTTGTTTAATGCTTCAGTAGCACCTTGTTTTTATACCATTCAAATTAGGTATTATTATTGTTGTTTTTCTATTTACATAGCACTTTTTTTTTTCTTTGCTTACCTTTACTTCTCATGTCGTACTTCTTCTGTTTGGGCTCAGCGTTTTTCTTCCAGAAATATGTCTTTTATAAATTCTTTCATGGAGGACCTGTGATTCTTTCCATGTTTTTTGTTTCTTTGCCTAAAAATATGCCTTGGTTTTGTCCTTGCTTTGATTGTATTCTGTTGCATTTAGAATTCCAGTTTGATATTTTTCTTTCATAACTGTGAAGTTAGCATTCATTCATTTATTTAGCAAATATTTGTTCCTTACTGGGGGCTAGGGATATAGTACTGGATAAAGCATACCAAGAAAATCCAAAAAAATCCCTGCCCTCATTATGACTACATTCTAATGGGAGCACAGGGTGAGGTGAACTGACAATAAACAACAAAAAAAGTAAAATATGTAATGTGGTAGTGATAATGCTGAGACATAAATCAAAAAAGGGGACTAGGGAGTATTAGAAATAGGAGGAAGATTACAATTTCAGGTAGAGTGGTCAGAGAAAGTGACCTTTGAACAAAGACCTGAGGGAGATGAAGTATAAAGTCATCTGGGGAAAGAGAATTCTTGGCAAAGGAAGTAGTAACTGCAAAGAAGTGCCTGAGGTTAGGCTGTGCCTACCGTGTTTGAGAAATAACTAGGAAGTCAGTGTGGCCAAGGCAAAGTAAGGAGGGAGAGTTAAGTAAGATATGAGGCCATAAAGGTAAGGGCTGAGGGTGTTGAACTCAGACCTTATAAGGCCTTGAGGTCCATTTTTAGGCTTAGATTTTTCTCCTTGACTAAAATGGGAGCCATTGGAATATTTTTGGTAGAGGATTGACATAACCTGATGTGAATTTTATTAGGATTGGTTTGGCTATGGAATAAACTAATAGGAGCAAGGACAGAAGCAGGGAAACAAACTGAGAAGCTAGTGCAGTAATCTAACTGAGACATCAGTGTAGCTTGGACCAGGATAGCAGCAGTGGATGTGATGGGAAGCGGTTGGGTTCTGGATATATTTTGAAGGCAGAATTAGAGGTACTAGGATTTGCTGACAGACAAGATGTGGGGTGTGAGAAAAAAGAGGATTGGAGGATGACTCTCAGTTTCTCAGGCCGAGCTACCAGAAAAATTGAGTTGCCACTTACTGAGAAGGGGATGATTATACAACGAAGCAGGTGGGCTAAGCATGAGAAGTGTGTTAACAGGTAAGTGAAGATGTTGTATATTCAGTTGAACATATGATTTTGGAGTTCAGAATAGAAGTCTGATCTGGAATAAAAATTTTGGAATACTCTGTGTTTAGCTGAGTATTAAAACAAGGAACTTGGATGGCACAAGCAGTTGGCAATTGGCTGCTAATCTAAAGATTTTTGGTTCGAATCCACCCAGCGGCTCCATGGAAGAAAGGCCTGGTAAAAATTATAGACAAATAATGCTGAGTGAAATCAGCCAATCACAAAACGACAAATATTGTATGAGACCACTACTGTCAAAACTCATGAAGCAGTTTACACACAAAAAGAAAAATCTTTCATGGTTATGAAGGAGGCAAGGGGTGGGGATGGAAAAACACAAAATAGACAACAGATAAGTGGTAGCTTTGGTGAAGGGTAAGAGGGTGCACAATACTGGGGAAGCCAGCACAACTTGTACAAGGCAAGGTCGTGGAAGCTCCATAGATACATCCAAACTCCATGAGGAACTGAATTGCTGGGCTGAGGGCTATTGGGACCATGGTCTAGGGGAACATCTAGCTCATTTAGCATAAATTTATAAGGAAAACATTTTACTACTTTCGTGAATAGTGTCTGGGGTTTTAAAAGCTTGTGAGCAGCCATCTAAGATACAACACTGGTCTCACACTTTCAGGAGCAAGGGAGAATAAAGAAAACTAAAGATACAATGGAAAGATTAGTCCAAAGTACTAATAGACCACACGTACCATGGCGTCCTC
This sequence comes from Elephas maximus indicus, assembly GCF_024166365.1. NCBI lineage: Eukaryota > Metazoa > Chordata > Mammalia > Proboscidea > Elephantidae > Elephas > Elephas maximus. The sequence continues at coordinate 146,512,107 of NC_064821.1, forward strand.
CAGACTGGGTCCAGCACAACTAGATGGTGCCTGGCTACCACCACCGACTGCTCTGACAGGGATCATAATACAGGGTCCCAGATAGGGCTAGAGGAAAATGTAGAACAAAATTCTAACTCACAAAAAAAGCATAAGATTTACTGGTCTGGCAGAGACTGGAGAGGTCCTGAGTATGCCACCAGACACTCTTTTAGCTCAGTAATGAAGTCATTCCTGAGGTTCACCCTTCAGCCAAAGATTAGACAGGCTCATAAAACCAACAAGAATAAAAGGGCACACCAACTCCAAGACTAAAGGGGCAAGGCCTAGAAGGCAGGAGGGAACAGGAAAGCTGGTAGTAGAGAAACCTAGGTCGAGAAGGGAGAGTGTTACTATGTCGTGCAGTTGTTAAAGAGTGTCATAAAACAATGTGTGTACTAACTGTTTAATGAGAAACTAGTTTGTTCTGTAAACCTTCATCTAAAGTACAATAAAAAATAAAAGAAAAAATATTATAGCCAAGAAAATCCTATGGAGCAGTTCTACTCTGTAACACATGGGATCACCATCAGTCAGAGGTTTACTCAATTACAGCTAGCAACAATGAAACCCAAAAACCAAATCTGTTGTCATAGAGTAGACTCCGACTCATGGCAACCCCATATCACTTAAAACAAGAAACGGGTTGAGGTCTCCCATGGATCAAGTGTAGGCAGAAAATAGAAGCAGTCTAAGAACTGAGTCCCATGGCACTCTGTCTTAGTTATTTAGTGCTGCTATTTTTTTTTATAACAATAATACCACATGGGCGTCTATAATAACAGAAATTTATTTTCACAATTTCAGAGGCTAGAAGGACGAAGTCAGGGTGCAGGCTCAAGGGGAAGGCTCTGTCTCACCGTCAACTCTACAAAAAGGTGCTTGGCAATCATATGGCATGCATCTTCCCCTCCATTTGTGCTCACCTCCTTGCTTGCTTAATCTGCTCTTCTATATCTCAAAAGTAAGCAAAACAAAAACCAAACCCACTGCCCTGGAGTTGGTTGCTATGAGACATCTCAAAAGAGATTGATATAAAACACACCCTACACTAATACTGCCTCATTAACAAAGAAAACCCATTCCCAAATGGGATTTTATCCACACGTATAAAAAACCCAACACCAAACCCATTACTGTCGAGTTGATTCTGACTTATAGCAAACCTACAGCACAGCGTAGAACTGCCCCATAGGGTTTCCAGGGAAGTAAATCTTTACAGAAATAGACCGGCACATCGTCGCCCACAGGGCAGGTGGTGGGTTTGAACCACTGAACTTTGAGTTAGCTGCCAAGTGTTTAACCACTGAACCACCAGGCCTCTTTATCAACACGTCAGTTTGGGGTCTTGAGTGTTGCTGTGATACCGGAAGCCATGCCACTGGTATTCACATACCAGCAGGGCCAGTCATGACAGAGAGGTTTCAGCTAAGCTTCCAGGCTAAGACAGAATGGGAAGAAAGCCCTGGCAGTCAATTGTGAAAAGAATTAGCCAGTGAAAACCATAGGAATAGCAGGACACTGCTATATGCTGGGAAATGAGTCCTTCAGGTTGGAAGGAACTGAAGATACAACTGGGGAAAAGCTGCCTCCTCAAAGTAGAATTGACCTTAATGACGTCGATGGAGTCAAGCTGATGTGGCACGACTCAAAATGACAAGAAACAGTTGCAAACATCCATTACTAATCAGAACGTGGAATGTACAAAGTATGAATCTAGGAAAATTGGTAATCATCAAAAATGAAATGGAACATATAAGCATCGATATCCTAGGCATTATGAGCTGAAATGGACTGGTACTGGCCATCTTGAATCAGAGAGTTATCCAGTGCTGCCATAACAGAAATACCACAAGTGGATGACTTTAACAAAGAGAAATTTATTTTCTCACAGTCTGGTAGGTTACAAGTCCAAATTCAGGGCATCAGCTCCAGGGGAAGGCTTTCTCTCTCTGTCGACTCTGGATGAAGGTCTTTGTCCTCAATCTTCCTGTGGTCGAGGAGCTTCTCAGGCACAGGGACCCTGTGTCCAAAGGATATGCTCTGCTCCTGCTGCTGCTTTCTTGGTGGTATGAGGTCTCCAACTCTCTGCTTGCTTCCCTTTCCTTTCATCACTTGAAAGATAAAAGGTGGTACCGTCTACAACTCAGGGAAACTCCCTTTACCTTCGATCAGGAAGGTGAACTGTGTATGGCTGGTGTTACGATCCCAGCCTAATCCTCTCAACATAAAATTACAACCACAAAATGGAGGACAACCACACAATACTGAGAATCATGGCCTAACCAAGTTGACACGTATTTTTGGAGGGACACAATTCAATCCGTGACAGACAGTCATATGGTCTACTGTGCCAGGAATGACAATTTGAAGAGGAATGATGTTCCATTGATCACCAAAATGAACATTTCAAGATCTATTCTGAAGGACGTGCTGTCAGTGATAGGATGATATCCCTACACCTACAAGGAAGGTCATTTAATATGGCTAATACTCAAATTTATGCACCAACCACTGAGGCCAAAGATGAAGAAACTGAAGATTATTACCAACTTCTGCAGTCTGAAATTGATCAAACGTGTAATCAGGATGCATCGATAATTAGTGGTGATTGGAATGTAAAAGTCGGAGACAACGAAGACTGATTGGTAGCTGGAAAATATAGCCTTGGTGAAAGAAACGGTGCCAGAGACCGCATGATAGAATTTTGCAAGACCAACGACTTCTTCATTGCAAATATCTTTTTTCACGAACGTAAACGGCGACTATACAAGTGGACCTTGCCAGAGAGAACACACAGGAATCAAATCGACTACATCTGTGGCAAGTTCAATATCATCAGTCAGAACAAAGCCATGGGCCAGACCACCAACTACTCATGTGCAAGTTCAAGTTGAAACTGAAGAAAATTAGAACAAGCCCACAAGAGTCAAAGTATGACCTTGAGTATATCCTACCTGAATTTAAGACCATACGAAAAATAGATTTTGAAGGTTTGAACACTAATGATGAAAGACTAGACAAGTTGTAGAATGACATCAAGGACATCATACTTGAAGATAGCAGGAGGTCATTAAAAAGACAGGAAAGAAAGAAAAGACCAAAATGGATGTCAGAAGAGACTCTGAAACTTGCTCTTGAACATCAAGCAGCTAAAGTGAAAGGAAGAAATGGTGAAGTGAAAGAGCTGAATAGATTTCAAAGGGTGCCTCGAGAAGAGAAAATAAAGTATTACAATGACATATGTGCAAAGACCTAGAGGGAGAAAACCAAAAGGAAAGAACACACTTGGCATTTCTCAGGCTGAAAGAACTGAAGAAAAAATTCAAGCCTTGAGTTGCAATATTGAAGAATTCTACAGGGAAAACATTAAACAATGCAGGAAACATTAAAAGAAGATGGAAGGAATACATTGTCAGTATAGCAAAAAAAGAATTGGTCGATGTTCAACCAATAGAGGAGGTAGCATATGATCCGAAAACGATGGTACTGAAGCAAGAAGTCCAAACTGCACTGAAAAAAAAAAATTTTTTTTTTTCTTTCACTGAAGGTATTGGCAAAAAACAAGGCTCCAGGAATTGCCAGAATACCAACTGAGATGTTTCAACAAAGAGATACAGCGCTGGAAGTGCTCACTTGTCTACGCCACAAAATTTGAAAGACAGCTACCTGGCCAGCTGATGGGAAGAGATCCATATTTATGCCTGTTCCCAAGAAAGGTGATCCATCCGAATGCAGAAATTATCAAACAATTTCATTAATATCACAAGCAAGTAAAATTTTGCTGAAGATCTTTCAAAATCAGCTGCAGCAGTATATCAACAGAGAGCTGCCAGAAATTCAAGCCGGATTCAGAAGAGGATATGGAACGAGGGATATCATTGTTGTCAGATAGATCCTGGTTGAAAGCAGAGAATACCAGAAAGATGTCTGCCTGTGTTTTATTGACTATGCAAAGGCATTCAACTGTTTGGATCTTATCAATTATGGATAACCATGCAAAGAATGAGAATTCCAGAAAACTTAGTTGTGGTTAAGCGGACCCTGTGCTTAGACCAAGAGGCAGTGGTTCAACTGAACAAGGGGATATGGCATGGTTTAAAGTCAGGAAAGGCATGTGTCACGGTTGTATCCCTGCACAATACCTATCCAGTCTATATAGTGAGCAAATAATCTGAGAAACGACTATATGAAGAAGAACGCGGCATCATGATTGAAAGAAGATTCATTAAGAACCCTTGATATGCAGATGACACAGCCTTTCTTGCTAAAAGTGAAGAGGACTTGAAGCACTTACTGATGAAGATGAAAGACCACAGCCTTGAGTATGGATTACACCACAAAATAAAGAAAACAAAAACCCTCACGACTGACCAATAAACATCATTGTGATAAATGGAGAAAAAATTGAATTTGTCAAGGATTTCATTTTAGTTGGATCCACAATCAACACCCATGGAAGCAACAGTCGGGAAATCAAACCACTCACTGCATTGGGCAAATCTGCAGCAAAAGACCTTTTAAAAAGTTAAAAAGCAAATACGTCATTCTGAGGAGCCAGGTGCTCCCGGCCCAAGCCATGATATTTTCAATCACCCCATATGCGTGCAAATGCTGGACAATTAATAAGGAAGACAGAAGAATCGATGCATTTGAATTATGATGTTGGTGAAGAGTATCGAATATATACAATGTACTGCCGGAAAAATGAACAACTCTGTCTCGGAAGTAAAGCCAGAATGTCCTTAGAATCGAGGATGGTGAGACTTTGTCTCACGTACTTTGGACACGCTATCAGGAGACCGGTACTGGAGAAGGGCATCATGCTTGATAAAGTAGAGGATCAGCAAAAAGGAAGAAAAACCTCAACAAGATGCACTGACACAGTGGCTGCATGGCAGAGATTGTGAGGATGGCGCAGTACTGGGCAGTGTTTCATTGTGTTGTACTTAGGGTCGCTATGAGTTAGAACCAACTCGACGGCACCTAACAACAACAACACATTTTCAAAGTGTGGCCAATGTCTATACAATATAGCCGGCGAAAGCTGGAACCTGTGTAAGTAGAAACCTGTCGGGAAATGAAAACTCAATTATTTTCCACTAATGGAGAGGAATAGAAAAGCAGTAAGACCGCAGCCTGTCAAAAGTGGAAAACTTGAGAGACCTGGAAAAACAGGGCAGTGCCTTCGAGCTCTGGCTGTCACAGGTCTTACTGTATATCTGTGTGTTTTTCCTCGTTATAATGGACCTTAACTTTGTTCGATTTAGGTAAAGGTAAAAATACCTCCAATTTGGAAGAAGGCCATTCTAATGAGTAAAATCTCTGAATAAGAAAATATCTGTAATTTATTCCAAAGAGAGATCCTGATGTGACTGTTTCAGTGAGTAAATGATTGTTTTTAAAATCGTGTATCAGGTAGGTTTATACATGCTTCTAAATTTTAAATCACTTATTCTTCTAAATTTCTCCCTACAGCTTTGTTCTTTTCTTCCATCTCCAGAACAATGGAAAATTAAGCTAAAATTTCCTTGAATCAGATTCTCAACTGATGGGATTGAAATAACCATGAATAACATATTGCATTTATTTAAGCCTTCTGATAATTTAACCAGCTCCCTGTGTCACTTAATTTGTGTGGGACTCTGACCACATGCAGAGCAGTAACATCTTACATTTCGGTGCTGTTGTTTCTCCATTTTGAAGCAAATTAAAGACCTTCTAATGACCAATGTTGGAATTTAAATGAGCCACTTACATAAATAGTATATATATTTTTATAAATGTCAGTTACACTGTAGGCACGAGCGTACGATAATTTTTGGTTGTTGTTGTTATAAAATCAGGACTTGGCCTGTTTCAGAATTCTCTACATCCGTCTTTTTGTTCCCTTGCAGCCATTAGGCCCCAGGGAAGAATTCTGGAGCCTGGCAGTTATAATCACCCCAGTTGCTATTAGGTGCCATGGAGTCAATTTCTTCTCACAGCAGCCTCACGTGACAAACTAGAACTGCCCTTATGGGGTTTTCTTGGTGTAACCTCTAAGGAAGAAGATCGCCAGCCCTTTGAGTGGCTGGGTGGGTTTGAGCCGCCAATGTTTTGGTTAGCAATAGAGTGCTTAACCGTTTGCACCACCAAAAACAAAGGAATGTCTGATGAATTCTAACTTCTGAACTTTTGGTTAGCAGCCATAGCTCTGAACCACTACACCACCAGGGTTTTCCTTCCGCCCTTTTTTTCAGGGCCAGCAGTTCCATATGCTACAAGTGGTGAGGCTCTGACTGGTGAAGCACTTCCAGTTTTAGTCAGGATTGACCAAGGAGCTGAGCAAAGGAAAGAAGCTAAGGGGGAATAATGGGTACAGAGGGGCGCTCACTTGTCCTTCAAGTACCTGGCAGAGGCTCTATTCATGGAAGTCGATGAAGAAGTACCAGGAAGTGACATATAGGTGAGGGAGCAGTGGGTTCTAGACTGTGAGCTAGTGATAACCAGTTCTGTGACCTTGGCAAACCAACATCTCTGGGCCTTAGTGTTGGGCTGTGAGATGAAGAGGCCTGGCTGAGATCAGGGATCACAGTCAGCCACTGTGATACCGCAAGTGGCTTTCATCTCTGACTTGCCAAAGTCAAGAGAGTCTGCCACCCCAGGCCGCCCACTCTAGGACCTGCTAGCACCTGCCTAGGATCTAGATTTCTGAATACTGCCTTTTTCTACATTCCCACTTGTCTCACTGACTGCCCTCCCACGTGGCAGGCCAACCCATTGCCCCAGTTGCACATACGCTTTACAAATGTTTTTCCATAAAACCATAATATTATGATTAGGTTTGCCTCACATTATAAACAGGTATTAGTGACTAAATGCTGGCTTCCCCTAGCCTCCTAATAAAAGAAGTTTGTTTGATCTCTATTTAAACGTACTGCAATGCTTTTTTCCAATGAAGGAACATAACTGTAAACTTTTAAATTTGTCACAATAGATTGGGAAGCATACAAGTGTATGGGGGTCTCAAAAGTTGACAGAGAAAGGTGTTGGTGTGAGGGAGGGGGTGCTGGTAAAGTCCTTGGGGTGTTGTTGAAGGGATGCAAGGGCTGAAAGGATTCACATAGAAAACTTCCTAGGTCCAGGGAGGATTTAAAGGGAAAAGCAGTCATGGCGAGGCCTTCAACTCCAGGTCTGGCCGGCTTTTGGTGGGTCTTGCGTACATCGTGTGTATTTTGCGTCAGAACTCACTTCAGTTGCTTTAATGTGTTTGTCATCAACCCACTGTGTTTAAGGCTGGGGAGGTGTGTGTGTCCAGGGTCTCTTGACACAGGGGGGTCTCACTGCTGTGCTGGCCCATACCTGTGGGAAATACTGTGCCACTCTTCTGATGACACTACACCAGTTTGCTTCTTCAGTATTCAGAACACACAAAAATACATAGTCCCCCATGAATTATAATAAATGATGCCAACAATTGCTTGGACTTGTCAATTTCATCCAACAGACTAAACCACTTAAACCATTCAAAGGCATATGCATATTTATATATTTGGAGTTAAGGGCAACCTAGAAACTGAAATTTCTTCGAACATTTATTTAATAGAGTCTTTTGGAACATGTTTATCTCCCTTACAAACAAAACAGAAGAAACCTGCATATTACAGCCATACCTGCCCCTCTGTCTCCATGAGAACATGTTTCTCCATGCACGAGAACAGGAAATCTGACTCTCTCATCCGTGAAGAACTGGTCTCCAAATGCCCAGTGCACCTCAGAGCGCAATTTAAAAACAAAGAGTTGAGCAAACATTTGATTTAACTCAAGTGGATTATTAAAATTTAGAAAAGAATTTGACTCAAATACCTATAAACTAGTTGGTTTTTACAACTAGACCTTAAAGTTATTGGGTCATCCCAGTATCAAAGAGTGTATCAAAGTGACCTTTAGGGATGGTAAAACCTAACTATTATTTCTGTTAACACAAGACTTGTCCATGAAATAATAAAATTCAATTTCAACTTACTACCAGGTATTGAAGCATAATTTAAGCAGGAATTCATTTTTTTGCACTCATTTGTAACTCCATTTTTAGTTTAAATAAATTCAAATAATCCTTATCAAAAAGATTTTAGATACAAAAATGGAATGTTTATGAACTCAAGCACGTAATTTTAAATTCTCCCAAATAAAATATTTAATTCAGAATCTATGATCTTACATGCTACTCAGCTGATTTTCATACATTTTTAAAGTTTCCGAGGAATTTTTATTTTCTAGAATACTGCACATTCATAGAACATCTTTATAATGAAAGGTTGTCACTAATCTTTTTCCACAAAAACAGTTGCTTAAACCTTTATACCAATTTGCTTTTATTTTCTATAAATATTTTAACAAAGTTGTTGAGTATCACAACGCCAAATAGAATCATTTAAATTAATTCATGTAGTCAAAATACTAAAATGTCTAGCACTAGGTTGTCCTTTAATAAATAAGAAGTTCATCATTTAAGAAGTGATATGTTCTTTCACCAACTATTTGTACCTTCAATAGGTGGATACAATCAGAGAAAAGCAAAGTGCATAGCCCCTGTAAAGATCTGACTTCAAATAGCACTGCAGTTTGTAGTATCTTTTCCATTTCATGTCTGCGGCTATAAAGAACTGTGTAGAATCAACTTCTGGGTGTTGAATCTGGATGTTGAATTAGATGTCATGTAGCCAGCATAAAAAAAGGCTTGTTGGCTAAGAGGATAACAAATATTAGTTCTCAACTTTGATATTCTAAACGCACTTATTTTGTGAGCAACTATCCCAATGAAAGGTAATATCAATGAAAGTGAAAACAAAGTTTTAAACATGACACAGCAACTATAAAAACTAAAACTGCTATATGTAGATCCAATATTATAGATTTACATTATCTTTTGATGGTGAGTTTAAAATATGTTTTCAGAACTATAGAAACACCAAGAGTCAAAAATATTTATTCTTTTATTTCTTTCTGAAGGACTGAATTTCCAAAATAGTATAATATAAATAATTTCCCTTTAAAAAGCCATTACTCTTGCAAAAGAGCAAGAACAAGGTGAAATCACTTGCTTTCTTACCCCCTACAACAAACCAATGCACACTTAAGTGCCTATGATGTGGAAGGCACTACATTTAGCGATAAATTATTGATGTAATATTAGCAACTTAAAGAACAATTGACTATATTTCACGTTACTTTAAGTCTTTCAAAAAAGAGTGTACCTGTATAAGCCAATCAATCACACTTGACAATTTAGTTAGACTGAGATTTCAATTCTTTTCTTTAAATGTTCTGAGCTCTATCTGCACTGGAAAATCAAATCAAATCAAAAGTCTTGATCATATTCAGGCAGCCTCCCTTCCTCATCATAACATGAACATGAAAGTGAGTTAAACATTCTCCTTCCAACTGAGAAACTGAATGGATTAGATCTTTGGTTGTGAGTTCAATTAAGTTCAAGTGTTCACCACAGTTGAATTAATTCTTTTTTTTCTTAGGTAAGGATAATTATTAAAGTCAAGTTCTTGAGAAAAATAAATAAAGGCAATAATAGCTAAATATATGATTCTGTATTTGGATTGCAAGAACCAAAGCGAAAGCAAATATACTCACACAAAAAACAAAGCAAAAAAGAGTCACTAGGCATTTACTTTACATAAGACAATAATATTGATAATCAGAACACTTGTGATTAAATTAGCTTAAATTTTTTTCCTGGCCTCTAGGAAAGATAGAGATTCACAGCATTAAAAATGCTGATTAAGCCAATGTGGGTGTAAACTGAGTAAAACACAAATACTGATAGTTTTGTAGGTTTGGTCTCATCAAGAGGAGGCCTACCTTAGGAGCATGAGAAATCCTTATTGCCTAAGACTTTCGTACCAATGATGTTGGGTTCGGAAATAGGGAGATTTTATAAATAGAAATGCAGCCAATTCTCATTATTCACAACAGTTATATTCTGTGAAGTCACTGCAAACAGTGAATTAGCAAATACTGAATCACTGCTCCTAGAGGAATACAGGGTTAGTGTCCTGCAAGCCTCTGGTCATGACAGTGTCTCAGCTTATAAACGCATAATCTTGTTTTATGTGTGCTTCTGCTTAAAGACACTTTAACATATATTGTTGATTCATTAACATATAGCTCATAACCAAAAGCACTCATTCCGATATGAAACTTATCTAACACATTTATTTTATCCTTAAGGCACATCACAGCCTTCCTGGGTTTAGGAACACTGGACAGCATTTCAGCTCTATGCTTAGGGGCCATTTTAAACAGCAAAATCAACAAGAAAAACACAAAGATGCAAAAATATGGCAAAATACTGTGAAAAAGAACACTTGTTTATTCTGTGAGAACTGAAACAAGAACGCAGAGCCCTCAGCTGGGGATGTGCATATTAGGCAGTTCAATATTTTTGCCACTCTGTGCATGTCTGTGAATAACTATGAAAGCATGACAAGTATTGATTTTGGAGTTAAAAAAAAAAAATCAGTTGCTGTGGATGGCACCTGATGGCAACAAACCCTAGATGTGTCAGAGTAGAACTGTGCTCCACAGGGATTTCAATGGCTGATTTTTTGGAAGTAGACAGCCAAGAATTTCTACTGAGGCACCTCTGGGTGGACCTGAACTGCCAACCTTTCAGTTAGCACCCAAGTGCATTAACTGCACTACCAAAGCACTGTGATTTTGGGATTACAAACACATTTCAGCAAATAGGTGAATTGATGAATATGGAATCTCTGAAAAGACAGGATTGACTGCAAAATAATTTTCATAGATAAAGTGATATACTAGCATGCACTTTGAGAAGTTGTTCGCTTTTTAAGGAGATTTATAGGGCCTATCTTAAGCCTTACTACAAAATGCTGAAAACAGAAATAAGAAAAAAAAAAACTTAAAATGCAGGCAGTGTTTTCCGTGGATAAGCAAAGAAATATTTCCAAAATGAGTAAAATACGTCCTCATTAATAGATGATTGCATATCTGAAATGAAAAAAACATCAATTCTAACAGCCGAGAAAAATAACATTTCAGCAACTTAGAAATCAAACCCTACATGGGTATTGACAGTCATGGTAAGAAACGAGTGCAGTACAACAAAATGTTGAGAGCTATTTATAGATTTAAAAGCAGATCCCATTCTTTCGACAGAATTAATGACATAAAACCAAGTGCACTGGATTATCACAGTCATCTTTTCACAGAGAAAAATACCAATGCAAGTTAAACAGGTTTCTGAAAAGACCCACCACTATATTTATAAATTTTAATTTAAACCTTAAAATGCAGAAGAGCAGAAAAGAAATCTTGGCTTAAAAACTAAATTTTAGTTTTTCTTTTCTAAAGTTGAAAAAAAAGACACTGAAACCCTGAACAACACTGATTATTAATAAACACAAGAACATGCCAAGAATTCATCAATCAGCAGATATAAATGCTGTTGTAATGAAGTTTGCTTCTCAATGTCCCACTTTTTAATCAAACTCTCTATTAGGAGGAGGACTTCTGGTTGCTTACTCTTGTCTGATGAGACAAAGTGTCTTGACTTAGATGCACCCACTCTCTTAGAATTCTGATCATCCGTATGACATTCATTACATCTAAAACAACAAAACTACCAATCCAGGAACACTGGATTAGCAATCCAAGCCCGAAGTAGGCATCTGTTCCATACATACTATATATGCAGTAATAAAAAGGAGGTATCGCAGCAATCCGCACGATTAAAAACATCACTGTCATGAATACTCCACTGATGATGTAAGCTTCAGAAGACTTAGAATATCCCAGAGTTTTAAGGAACCATCTGGAAAAAAATTAAAGAAACATCATATTTATTCTGTATCTCTGAAGGTTAACCATTTCAATTTTAGTTTTTAAAATTCAGTGAACATCCCCCTATGATCAGAAACACGGCAAGGGTGTCCTGTCTCATTAATTCTATTCAGTACTGTAGTGGAAGTCCTAGTGAGTGCAATAAGAAAAGAAAAAGAAATAACATGTATATAGATTGAAAAGAAAGAAATGAAACCATCTATATTTGCAGATGACATAACTGTCTATGTAGAAAATCAGAAAGAATCTACATAAATAAATAAATAAATAAATGTAATATCCTGGAACTAATAGCAAGTACAGCGAGGTCGCAAGATATGAGGTCAATATAGAAAAGTCAGTTGTTTTCTTATCTACAAGGAGTGAGCACTTGGAAGACGAAATTAAGAAAAATATCATTTAAAATAGCATCAAAAAATAAACTACTCAGGTATAAATTTAATAAATTATTAAACACTATAAACACTGATTAAAAATCAAAGAAAGTCTAAATATATGGACAGATACTTGTATTCAGGGGCTAGAAAAGTCAATATTGTTAAAATGTGAATTCTCTTCAACTAGATCTATAGATTCAACGCAATCCCAAACAAAATCCCAGCGATATTTTTTTTAACATCAAATCCAAATCCGTTGCCATTGAGACAATTCTGACTCATAGCGACCCTATAGGATAGAGTAGAACTACCCCACAGTGTTTCCTAGGACCTGATGGTGGATTCTCAGCTGTAGCTCTTAACCACTGCGACACCAGGGCTCCCTTTTTTTAAACATATATTTAAAAAACTGATTCTAAATTTACATGGAAAGGCAAAGAACCCAGAATAGCCAACATAATACAGGAAAAGAACAAAGTTCTACACACTTTCAAGATCTACTATAAAGCTATTTTATTCAAGACATCATATTACTGGGAAAAAAATAGATCAGTGGAACTGAGCAGAGAGTCTAGAAATAGACCCACACAAATATATTCAACTGATTTTTGACAAAGGTGTAAATGGAATTCAATTGAGAAAGATCAGTCTAATAAATAGTCTTTACAATAAACAGTGCTGGAGAAATTGGATGTTGTCATAGATTGAATTGTGTCCTCCCAAAATATATTAACTTGGCCAGGTCATGATGCCCAGTATTGTATGATTGTCTACCATTTTGTCATCTGATGCGATTTCCCTATGTGTGGTAAATCCTGTCAATATGATATTAATGAGATAGATTAGTGGCAGTTATATTGATGAGATCTACAAAATTAGATAGTGTCTTAAGGGAATCTCTCTTTGAGATATAAAATAGAGAAGTGAGCAGAGAAACAAGGGGACCGCATTCCACCAAGAAAGCAGTGCTGGAAGCAGTGTGCGTCCTTTGGACCCAAGGTTCCTGCGCAGAGAAGCTCCTGATCCAGGGGAAGATTGATGAAAAGGACCTTCCTCTAGAGTTGACGTAAGAGAAAGCCTTCCCCTGGAGCTGATGCCCTGAATTTGGGTTTGTAGTCTACTAGACTGTGAGAAAATAAATTTCTCTCTACTAAAGCCATCCAACTGTGGTATTTCTGTTACAGCAGTACTACATAACTAAGACAGAATTTGGTACCAGGAGTAGGATGCTGCTTTAACAGATACCTAAAATGTGGAAGCGGTTTTACAACTGTAAATGGATAGAGGACTGGCAGCAGCAGAGAAGCAGCAGTGACAGAGGACCCACAGCAGGAGAGAAGTGGCAGAGAACTGACAGCAGCCTAATTAGGAGTCCAGCACCAGAGAGCACTGGAGCTGACTCACAAAGCAAAAGAGACCAGAGTGCCTGTGCACAGGAGGCTTCCTGGCTGAGTGGGGTGCCTCTGAACACCTATTGGTGGAGCTCGGCTTGCCTACACATGGAGCAAGAGAGCTGAGTGTCTTCTGGTTGATGTTTATGAGCGGAACGGGGTGCCTCTAGGCATTATTGGTGGAGCTACAGAGCTTTGGAACACTTGCTCTAGCAGGGCAGATGAGGAGCTGAGAGGCCAAGAAACCAGGAAGCAGAAGCTGAAGAGAAAAGGAACACAGGAAGCTGAGCTGCCTCAGTCTCAAAAGGTATGGCCTCGACCTATGGGGTTTCAAAGGGTGTAGCCATGGCCTCTGGTGATTCTAAGGATGTAGTTTCTCTCAGGTGGACCAGGATAATGGTGTGCCCAAAGCTGAGGGAGCAGAGGTGCCATCTTGGTGGACCGCCACTCAGAATCCAGAGAGTGTGGCCAATACATAGAGTCTGAAGGGCAAAGCCATTGTGTCAATGGTCTCAGAGAACAGAGGATTATTTTCAAGTCTCACAGGCTAATGTAATGTATTCTGCTGACTTACTTTGTGTCTGTTACCACTTTTTTCCCAGCAAGTTCTCCCGTTGGTAATGGAAATGTCTAGCTCGTGTCTGTTCTGCAACAGTACTTTGGAAGCTGATGACTGGTATTCTAGATTTCACAAAGAGGAATTTTTGGATTTTGGACTTGGAGTTGATTTAAGATTCTTGCTATGATACGATGGGGTAAATGTACTTTACATGTGGCAAGGACATTTATCTTGGGGGGCCAAAATGGTGGAATGTCATAGATTGAATTGTATACCCCCAAAATATCTGTCTACTTGGCTAAGTCATGATTCCCAGTATTGTATGATTCTCTACCATTTTGTCATCTGATGTGATTTTCCTATGTGTTGTAAATCCTATCACTCAGATGTTAATAAGATGGATGAGTGGCAGTTATATTGATGAGATCTACAAGATTAGATAGTGTCTTAAGGTAATCTCTTTTGAGATATAAAAGAGAGAAGTGAGCAGAGAGACCAGGGGATCTCATACCACCAAGTAAGCAGTGTTGGGAGAAGATTCTGTCCTTTGGACCCAGGGTTCCTGCACAGAGAAGCTTCTAGTCCAGGGGAAGATTGATGAGAAGGACCTTCCTCCAGAGCAGACAGAGAGAGAAAGCCTTCGCCTGGAGGTGACGTCCTGAATTTGAATTTCTAGCCTACTAGAATGTGAGAAAATAAATTTCTTTCTGTTAAAGCCATCAACTTGTGGTATTTTTGTTATAGCAGCACTAGATGACTAAGACAGATGTCCATATGCAAAATAAAAAGAACAACAACAAAAATGAATAAAGGCAGTAGCTTACATCTTACACAAAAATTAACTCAAAATGGATCATAGGCCTAATTCTGAAATGAAAAGGTATAAAATGTCTAGGAGAAAAAATACATGATCTTGGGTTTGGTGATGATATTTTAGAATCAACACAAAATCAGCAACCCTGGGAGAAAATTTTCATAAATTAAAACTTGCTCTGTGAAAGACACTGTTAAGAGAATGAAAAGACAACCACAAACTGGGATAAAATATTTATAAAACACACACCTGATAAAGTACTTGAATCCAAAATACATAAGGAACTCTTAAAACTCAAGAACACAAATAATCCAATTAAAACGTGAGTAAAAATCTGAACAATACCTCATCAGGGATGATACATAGGTGGAAAATAAGTTTATGAAAAGATGTTCAGTACTTTTTCAGACTATCACCCTGAGATACTCCTGAACAGAAACTATCCCAAGGTCATCTTTTTAACAAAATAACGGATTGGCACACAAAATAAAGGACACTACCCTTGACTATGGGGATCCTATAAAAAAAATCTATATCAGAGAAAAAGGTCAACAATTACTCTAAACCAAACATGAGAAGACAAGGGGGGCAGGGAAACTAGAGTACTGGAAACAGAACAATCAGAACGCACTTAATGAGAATGTTGACACATATGAAAAATATAATTAATCTCACTGAACAGTTCGTGTAGAAGTTGTCTGATGGGAACCAATTTGGTATGTAAACTTTCATTGAAAAAAATGATGAAATTAAAAACAAAAAAGATGCTCAACATCATTTATCATTATAAGGAAATGCAAATGAAAACAATGATATATTACTACACACCTATTTCAATAGCTAAAATCCATTCATTGCTGGTGGGAATGCAAAATGGTACAGTCACTTTAGAAGACAGTTTGGCAGTTATAAAGTTAAATATATTCATAACATACAATCCAGCAATCATGCATCTAGTTATTTTTTTCAACTAAATTGAAAACACATCCAATAAAAACCTTCATGTAAATGTTTATAAAAGCTTAATTCATAATTGCGAAAACCTGGAAGCAACCAACATGTCTTTCAACAGGTGAATGGATAATGAAATTGTAGTACATTCAGACAATGGAATATTGTTCAGCAATAAAAAGAAATGAATTATCAAGCCATGAAAAGGTATGGATGAATCTGAAATGCACACAGTTAAATACAAGAGGATAGTCTGAAAATGCTACCTACTCTATGATTCCATTTATATGACATTCTGGAAAAAAAAAAAACAACAGTATAAAGGCAGAAAACAGATCAGTGTTTCCCAGAGGTTCAAGTGGAGAGGAAAACGAATGGATAGGTGAAGCATAGTGGAGTACTCAAATGCTTCCTGTGGTCCCTCTTACAATAGAGACTCAAAAAACAAGTGAATCAATTACTTATGACAATCTAGGAGTCCTGAACAACAAAGTTAAAGTTGAGAAGTCAGACTGGGAGCCAAAGGGAGGGCAAGAGAGTTCAGAAGCACTGAGGATTTGCCACACCTGACCTGGCCGTCAGCTTACAGGCTGGATTGAGCAGCCAATGGGCTGAGGCAAGCATTCGCAGTTGGGACACATTTTCCACACAAGGAGAAACCGAATGGTGGAGAGTCTGCACAAGCCTCCAGAGCAAGTAGGAAGCGGTACTGCATTGGGAAAGTAAAGTGAAAGCGTCTGACCTGCCGGGTGGGATCAAGATGACCCTTCCCGATCTGAGAAGTACCTCTCTCCCCTTCACCAGCACTCTCCCCTTTCTGCTCCTGTCCTGGTTTGGCTTTAGCTATTGCCACACCCCCTGGGCCAGAATTCGGACCACTTGCATGTCCTAAGCCATTCTCCCAGCTTTGGAAATGGAACAAATTAACAAACAAATAACAAACAGGAAACAATAAATTACTATCTCCCCTAAGCTGGGACCTCGGGCAGGGACAGCCCCTTTTCCTAGGCACAGATATAAGGGGTCCACTGACTTCGTATGCCTTTCACCTGTGCCTATACCTGTGTGGGCCCATTTCAATAGCGTAGGCCCTCACTGGCATAGTATAACAGGGTATATACCTGAAGCCTATTTTCAACTGCAACAGCCAAGGGGGCTGGAGATTTGTGACATTTGACACCAACTTGCCCATTAAACAGTGTCCTCACCTACCCATATCAGGGGCCTGAGGACTGGTGGCTCCACCTACTCTATTTGGCACCCACAACAGGAGTCCAAGAATAAGCAGTGCCTGCCAGTTCTTGCAGCCAACACCACTGGGTGCCCAAAGTCTGGCTGCAAAACCCACCCATCTATGCAATCTAAGGAACAGGGACATACTTTCCACCCAGGGACTCTGGGGCAGCCGTCAGACCCTACCTTGCTCAGGACATAACCCCCTACTGCAGTCAAATACCCGTGCCTGCTCCAATCTCCCCTACATAGCCCTGCCTGTCTAGGACTGTGGATGAGAGCCAGCCCCACAAACTTGTAACCTGGACACCTGAGCTGAATCCATACAAGAAGAATAAATGGGTTCCTCTCAATGCCTGGTGATAGGCTGTGAGATTTTCAAAAATGCCAATAATCAAATCAGCTCACATGACCAGCCTATTTCAGCATATCAAAACAAAACAAAACAAGAAGCTAGGAGACAGTAAGCAAATCTAAATAAACGTAATAATTTATTACTAGCTCATACACAACAGTCAATAACAAATCACATAAAGAGGGTGACCATGATGGCTTTAGCAAGTGACCGAAACGAAGAACCAGGAAACCTCCTGGAGGAAGATAAGGTCTTGGAATTATCAGAGATTGAATTCAAAATATTAATATATACAGGTCTTCAAGAGATCAGTAAGGACATCCAGGAAAATGCAGACCAAGCCAAGGAACACACAGACAAAGCGATAGAGGAATTTAGGAAGGTTATACAAGACTACAGTGAAAAATTGAACAGGCTGCAAGAATGCAGAGAGACAGCAAATAGAAATTCAAAGATTAACAATAAAATTTCAGAATTATACAACTCAATAGAAAGTCATAAGAGGAAAATTGAGGCAGAGGAACTCAGAACTTAGTGAAATTGAAAATAAAGCACTTGAAACCAATTTATTTGAGGAAAAATCAGATAAAAGAATTAAAAAAAAAATGAAGAAACCCTAAGAATTACGTGGGACTTTTCTCAAGAGGAATAACCTAGGAGTGACTAGAGTACCAGAACAGGGCTAGAGGGAATAACAAAAAATACAAAAAGAATTGTTGAAGATTTGTTGGGAGAAAACTGCCCTGATATTACAAAAGATGAGAAATTTCTATCCAAGAGGCTCATCAAAGCTCACACAGGGTAGATCCCAAAATAAAGTCACGAAGACATATTAGATTCAAACTTGCCAAAACCAAAGATGAAGAGAGCATTTTAAGAGTGGCTAGAGATAAACAAAAAGTCACCCACAAAGTAGAGTTAAAAGTCTAAGCTCTGACTACTCAGCAAAAACCATGCAGGCGAGAAGAAAATAGTACAACATACATAAAGACTTGAAGGAAAAAAAATTGCCAACCAAAAATTATATATTCAGCAAAATTGTCTCTCAAATATGAAGGCAAAATTGAGGCATTTCCAGATAAAAAGAAGTTTAGAGAATTTGTAAACACCAAACAAAAATTACAAGAAATACTAAGGGGAGTCCCCCAATTACAGAATCAGTAACGCCAGATAAAAATCCAAGACAGAAAAACCAGGTGCCAACCCAGACAGAGAAGTCACAAATACAAGTCATAGCTAAAACACTGAAATTAGGGAAACAGAGATGTCAGTATGTAAAAGATAACAACACTAAAATAAAAAAGAGTGACTAAATAATGTATTCTTCCTCATATGGAGAGGAAGTAAAGGCAATATCAACAAATGAAAGGTTGGTTTAAAGTTAGAAGAATAAATGTATATTTTAAGGTAACCAGAAAGGAAACTAACAAACCTGTGCATGAAAATAAAAAAGAAGAAAAACAAGAAGACTTAGCAAGTACAAAAACAACAACAATGAAAAAGATAAAAAGAAAATACATAAAGAAAAATGACTCAGCACAGAAAATTAAGTGGAACAAAGAAACTGTCCACACCACACACACACACAAAAAATCAAAATGACAGCACTAAACACATACATACCAACAATTACACTGACTCTAAATGGACTAAATGCATGAATAAAGAGACAATGGCAGAATGGGTAAATAAATGATCCATCTATATGCTGCCTACAAGAGACACAACTTAGACTCAAAAAAACCCCCAAAATAAAATTAAGGGTGGAAAAAAAATATATCCAGTAAACAACAATCAAAAAGAGCAAGAGTGGCAGCATTAATCGCTGACAAAATAGACTTTAAAGCAAAATCCACCGCAAAGGATAAGGAAGGACGCTACGTAATTATTAAAGGGTAAGTACGCCAGGAAGATATAACCATAATAGATATTTATGCAACCAATGACAGGGCTCAGAGATACATAATACAAACTCTAACAGCATTGGAAAGAGAAATAGACAGCTCCACATTAATAGTAGGAGACTTCAACACACCACTTTCAGTGAAGGACAGATCATCCAGAAAGAAGCTCAATAAAGACATGGAAGATGTAACTGCCACAATCAACCAATTTGACTTCACAGACATATACAGAACACTCCACTCAACAGCAGCCAGGTATACTTTCTTTTCCATTGCACATGGAATATTTTCCGAATAAACCACATATTAGGCCACAGAGCAAACCTGAACAGAATCCAAAACACTGAAATATTACAAAGTATGTTTTCCATAAAAGTAGAAATCAATAACAGAAAAAGCAAGAAAAAATCAAACAAATGGAAACTGAACAACACCTTGCTCAAAAACTACTCGGTTATAGAAGAAGTCAAGGGCAGAATAAAATTCATAGAATCAAATGAGAATGAAAACGCATCCTACCAGAACCCTATAGCACAGCAAAAGCAGTGCTCACAGGTCAGTTTATAACAATAAATGCAGCCATCCAAAAAGAAGAAAGGGCCAAAATCAGAACATTAACCCTACAACCGAATCAAATAGAGACTAGCAAAAGAATCCCTTGAGAACCGAAACAAAGGAAATAATAAAAATTAGGGCAGAATTAAATGAAATAGAAAATAGAAAAACAATTGAGAGTAAACAAGACCAAAAACTGGTTCTTGGAAAAGATCAACAAAGTGGATAAACCATTGGCCAGAATGACAAAAGAAAAACAGAAGAGGAAGCCAACAACCTGAATAAGACATGAGATGTGTGATATAACGGCAGACCCAACTGAAATTAAAATAATCATAACAGTATATATGAAAAATTGTACTCCAACAAATTTGAAAACCTAGAGGAAATGGACAAATTTCTAGAAACACAATATCTACCTCAGCTAACATAAACCGAGGTAGAAAAACTAAATAAACCTGTAACAAAAGAAGGGATTGAAGAGGTAATATAAAAACTTCCAACAACAAAAAAAAAAGCTCTGGCCTTAACAGCTTCACTGAAGAACTCCACCAAGCTTTCAGAGAAGAGTTAATACCAGTACTACTAAAGGTACTTCAAAGCATAGAAAAGGATGGAATACTTCCAAACTCATTCTATGAAGCCAGCCTAACCCTGATACCAAAAACAGGTAAAGATACCACAAAAAAAGAACATTACAAACCAATATCTCTCACAAACATACATGCAAAAATCCTCAACAAAATTCTAGCCAGTAAAATTCAACAACATATCAAAAAAAAAATAATTCACCACGATCAAGTGGGATTCATACTAGGTATACAGGGATGGTTCAACATTAGAAAAATAATCAATGTAATCCACCACATAAATAGAACAAAAGATGAGAACCACATGATCTTATCAATTGATGCAGAAAAGGCATTTGACAACTCCAAAACCCATTTATGATAAAAACTCTAGCAAAATAGGAATAGAAGGGAAACTCCTTGACATAATAAAGAGAATTTATATAAAGCCAACAGTCAAGGTCATCCTAAATGGAGAGAGTCTGGAAGCATTCCCCCTGAGTTTGAGAACCACTCAAGTATGCCCTTATCACCATTCTTATTCAACCCTGTTCTGGAGGTCCTAGCCAGAGCAATAAGGTGAGAGAAAGAAATAAAGGGCATCCAAATTGGTAAGAAAGAAGTGAAAGTATCTCTATTTGCAGATGATGTGATCCTATACACAGAAAACTCTTAAGCCAAAAGAAAACTATTGGAACTAATGGAAGA
Source organism: Elephas maximus indicus (assembly GCF_024166365.1). Classification (NCBI taxonomy): domain Eukaryota; kingdom Metazoa; phylum Chordata; class Mammalia; order Proboscidea; family Elephantidae; genus Elephas; species Elephas maximus. The sequence goes on from NC_064821.1 coordinate 146,533,406, forward strand.
TTTCAGCAAAGTATCAGGATACAAAAGACACATACAAAAATCAGTTTGATTGCTCTATGCCAGCAAAGAGAACTCCAAAGAGGAAATCACCAAAGCAACACCATTTACAATAGCCCCCAAGAAGATAAAATACTTAGGAATAAATCTAACCAGAGACATAAAAGACCTATACAAAGAAAACTACAAGACACTACTGCAAGAAACCAAAAGAGACCTACATAAGCGGAAGAACATACCTTGTTCATGGATAGGAAGACTCAACATTGTAAAAATGTCTATTCTACCTGAAGCGATCTATAGATACAATGCAATCCTGGTCCAAATTCCAAGGACATTTTTTAATGATATGGAGAAACAAATCACCAACTCCATATGGAAAAGGAAAGAGAAGAGGCCCAGATAAATAAAGCATTACTGAAGAAGAAGAACAATGTAGGAGGACTCACACTACCTGATTTTAGAGCCTATCATACCCCCACAATAGTCACAACAGTCTGGTAATGGCACAACAACAGATACATCGACCAATGGAACACAATTGAGAATCCAGATGTAAATTCATCCACCTATGAGCAGCTGATGTTTCACAAAGGCCAAACGTCCATTAAATGGGGATAAGACAGTCTCTTTAACAAATGGCACTGCCATAAGTGGATATCAGTCTGCAAAACAATCAACCAAGATCCATACTTCACACTATGCACAAAAAATAATTCAAAATGGATCAAAGGCTTAAATATAAATCTAAAACGATAAAGATCACTGGGAAAAAAAATAGGGACAATAGTAGGAGCCCTAATTCATGGCGTAAACACAATACAAACCATAACTAACAATGCACCAATGCCAGAAGAGAAACTAGATAACTGAGATCTCCTAAAAGTCAAACACACTCATCACAAGACTTTACCAAAAGAGTAAAAAGACAAACTACGAACTGGGAAAAAGTTTTTCACTATGATCTATCCCATCAGGATCTACTCACCATAATCGAGAAACTGCAAAACCTCAACAACAAAAAGACAAATAACCCAATCAAAAAATGGGAAGGATATGAACAGACACTTCATCAAAGAAGATATCCAGGCAGCTAACACATACGTGAGAAAATGCTCACAATATTTAGCCATTAGAGAGATGCTAATCAAAACTACACTGAGATACCATCTCACCTCAGCAACCAGTGCTGTCGAGTTGATTCCAACTCATAGTGACCCCATAGGACAGAGTAGAACTGCCCCAAAGAGTTTCCAAGGAGCCAAAAAAAAACCAAAATAATAAATGTTGGAGGCATTGTAGAGAGACTGGAAGACTTATACGCTCCTCGTGGGAAGGTAAGCACTTTGGAAATCAATTTGGTGCTTCCTTTAAAAGCTACAAATAGAAGTACCATATGATCTAGCAATCCCACTCCTTAGAATATATACTAGAAAAATAAGAGCCGTCACATGAATAGATATATGCAAGCCCATGTTCATTGCAGCACTGTTCACAATAGTAAAAGGATAGAAACAACCTAAGTGCCCATCAAAAGAGGAACTGATAAACAAATTATGGTACATACACAATGGAATACTTTGCAACGATAAAGAACAATGATGAATCCGTGAAATATCTCACAATATGGATGCGTCTGGAAGGGACTATGCTGAGTGAAAATAGTCATGCACAGAAGGACAAATATTGTGTGAGACCAGTATTAAAGAACTCAAGAAAAGGCTTAAACACAGAAGAAAACATTCTCTGATGGTTAACAAGGGTGGGGAGGGAGAAAGAGGGGAATTCACTAACTAGATAGTAGACAAGAATTATCTCAGGTGAAGGGAAGTACAACACAGAATACATTCGAAGTAAGCACAACTGGACTAAAGCAAAAGTTAAAAAGTTTGCTGAATAGAACCGAACACTTTGGGGAATAGAGTAGCAGGGGCTGAGGTCCGGGGACTATGATTTCGGGGGACATCTAGGTCAATTGGCATAACAAAGCTTGTTAAGAAAATGTGAATCTCACTTTGGTGACTGGCGTCTGGGGTCTTAAAAGCTTGCAAGCAGCCATTTAAGATGCAGCAATTCTTTCCAACCTACCTGGAGCAAAGGAGAATGAAGAACACCAAAGACACAGGAAAATAGTAGCCCAAGAGACAAAAGGGTCACATAAACCAGAGACTCCATCAGCCTGAGATCAGAAGAACTGGATGATGCCCAGCTACCACCAACGACTGCCCTGACAGGGAACACAAAAGAGAGTCCCTGACAGAGCAAGAGAAAACTGTGGTACAGAATTCAAATTCATGTAAAAAGACCAGACTTAATAGTCTGACAGAGACTGGAGGAACCCTCAAAGACTTGGCCGTCAGACGCTATGTTAACCCAGAACTAAAGCCTTTGCTGAGGCCAACTCTTCAGAAAAAGATTAGACTGAAATATATTTTTCTCATCTTTCATGATATCAGGGAAGTTTTCTGCCAACAAATCTTCAGCAATTCTGTCTGTATTTTCTGCTATTCTCCCTTGTTCCGGTACTGTAGTCACTCCTAGGTTATTCCTCTTGATAGAGTCCCACATACTTCTTAAGGTTTCTTCATTTTTTTTAATCTTTTATCTGATTTTTCCTCAAATATGTTAGCGTCAAGTGCTTTACCTTCAATCTCACTAATTCTGACTTCCATTGCCTCAGTTCTGCTCCTATGACTTTGTATTGAGTTTTCTAATTCTGAAATTTTATAATTTTCTGGATTTCTCTCTCTATGGATTCTTGCTGCCTATTAAATTTGACATTATGCACTTCTCTAATCTTTTTAAGTTCCTCTGATGCTTTGTCTGTGTGCTGCTTGTCTTGTTCTGTATTTTGCCTGATCTCCTTCATGATCTCTTGAAGAGTTCTGTATATTAATGTTTTGTATTTTACCTCCAGTAATTCCAGAAAGTTCTCTTCATCTGGAAGATTTCTTGATTCTTTGTTTTGGGACCTTGCTGAAGCCATCACGGTCTGTCTGTTTATGTGATCTCATATTGACTGTTTTGTCCAAGCCATCGATAAGTTATTGTATTTTTTTTAATGTTTGCTTACTGTGTTCTAGCTTCTTGTTTTGTTTTGATATGCCTAATAGGCTGTTCAGGTGTGTTGCTTTGATTATTGACATCTTTGAAGCTCTAATGTCCTGTTACCAGGTGGTTAGAGCTGTTACTAGGTATATGAGACCAAGAGTCCATTTACATTTCTTGTATGAATTCTGCATAGGTGTCCAGGTTGTCAGTCACCAAGTATGTGGTATAGGTTCTCACTTACAATCTTAGACAAGCAGGGGTGATTGGTGTAGGCACAGGTATGTGGCTGCAGTAGGAGATCATGCGCTGAGCAAGGTAGGGGGCTGACAGCCTCGCCTGAGTGTCTGTGAGGAAAGCATGTCCCAGTTCCTTAAAGCACGTAGGTGTGTGGGATTTGCAGCCAGATTATGGGCACCCAGTGGTGTTGGATGTAAGGACTGGGAAGCACTATTTATCCTTGGACCCTGTCTCAGGTGGCTAGGTGGTGTGGATGGAGCCACCAGTCCTCAGGCCCCTGTTGAGAGTAGGTGAAGACCCTACTTAATAGGTAAAGCTTTGTCAAACATCATGAACCTGTCTCTCCACCATATAACTGAAAGAGTTGAAGTTACACTTCAGGTATATACTCTGTCGTACTGTGCTAGTGAAGGCCTAAACTGTTGAAATGGGCTCACACAGGTCTGTGCAGGGGCGGAAGGCATTCAAAGTCCGTGGACCTGTTATGCTTGTGCATAGGCAAAGGAGCTGTTCTGCCCTGAGTTCCCGGCTTAGATAAACTGGCAGATTATTTTTTCCCTGTTTGTTAATTTCTTCCTTCTCCAAGGCCAGGAGAATGGCTTAGGGCACGTGACAGGTCCTACTTCTGGCCCCGGGGAAAGTGGCTATCAATGAAGACTGTACAGGACCAGGTGCAGAGTGGGGAAGGGTCAAGTAAATTGGAGAGATTTATTTCCCAAAGGGGTGTTTTTTGATCTGGGTTGTAGATTAGACTCATACTTATGTTTTGCCAGTTGAACACTGCTTTTTGCTGATCTGGAGGCATGACTGTACTCTACTACTCCATCTGCCACTGCCTCCCTCATTGCATTTGCGCCAGTGGATCTGGCCTGTGGGGTTCCAGTTGCCGCCAGGTCAGGTCTGCCAACTCCTCACTTCTGAACCATCTCTCCCTCCTCCTGCCACCAGTCCAATTCCTCAACTTTAAAACGGGTATGTGCCAGACACTGTAGACTCTAGAGTATGGAAAGTTTAACAAAAATATGTCCCCCAACATAAAAACATGTAGAGATAAACAGGCAAGAGGATAAAAAAGGGAGAACTTTACAATAAAATATACTGAGCACAATGTCATAAACATAAACTGCTATCTTGGAAGCACAAGTGAGGGACACCCAACCTAGCCTGGAAAGTAATGGGTTTTAGTGGTGGAATGATCCCTGGGCTGAGCCTTGAAGGATGACTAAGGAGACAGGAAGCTGTGCCGGAAGATGGGCAAGTTGGTGTGAGAGAAGGGTTTGAGGAAGAAAGTGGCAGAGATAACTTAGCTTTACTTGGAGATCTTTATGGGTCACAGTAAAGAGCTCAACCTTCATCCTGTAAGTGGTAGGAGCTGCTGAGAGATGTTTTACCCAGGGGAGCTGTGTGTTCATTTTTGTATTTTAGTAGATCACTGTGGAATAGGGTGCACCAAGCTGAACTTTCTGCTCTAAAGAAAATGATCTATATATGTGCTGTCCAGTTCCAAGCCACATGGGCCTGTGGGGCACCTGAAATGTTACATGCAAGACTGAGGAACTGAATTTTTAATTTTACTTCATTTCAATCTAAATAAACACAGGTAGTTTCTGGCTACTCTATTGGACGGTGCAGGGTTAGAGACTGGTGCTGTAGGCCAGGCAAGAAATGATGAACTAGGCCCTGACAGAGATGGAAAGGAGGTGGCAAAGGCAAGAAAAATTTAGGAGGTGATACGGTAGGGACTGGTGATGGGCCAAATGTAGGGGAGGCAGAAACAGTCAAAGATGATTCCCAGGTGTGGAGCAGGGGAACAGAGTAGACAGCTGGGCCACATTCTGAACAAGAGAAAACAGGAAGAGGATACACAGGGAAGCCTGTTGCATTCTGTTTTAAAAAGCAAAACCAACCTGTTGCCATCAGGTTGATTCTGACTCATAGAGACACTATAGGACAGAGTAGAATGGCCCCATAGGGGTTCCAAGGCTGTAATCTTTATGGGAGCAGACTGCTGTATTTTTCTCCTACACAGCAGCTGGTGGGTTTGAACTGCCAACCTTTCTGTTAGTAGCCGAGCACTTAACCACTGTGCCACCAGGGCTCCTTAACATTCTATTTTAGACATGTTGAATTTGATGTGGCACGTGAGAGGAGAAAACACTTCACTATAATACTAAGAGGTAGGTAATACTCATATTGGAACCCTGGTGGCGCAGTGGTTAAACTCTTGGCTGCTAACCGAAAGGTTTGATAACACCAGCTGCTCCACTGAAAAAAGATGTAGCGGTCTGCTTCCATAAAGATTATAGCCTTGGAAACTGTGGGGCAGTTCTACTCTGTCCTATAGGGTCCCTGTGAGTTGGAATCAACTCAAGGGTAAACAACATTAGTATGCTTCTTTTTTTAAGAAAGAAAGCAACTATGGTACAGGTATGTTAAGTAACTTGCCCAAGGACATAGGAAATGGCAAAGTTAAATTCTAACTTGAGTTTATCTGATTCCAAAACTCTTGCACAGTCCATTACACCAACATCAGCCAACAAGTAATAGCTTGAAACCTTGGGAGTGGAAGAGCTCACCCCAGGAGAAAGTCAGTGGTATAGAAGAGCACCCTGAGGAGCACAATCATTTAACAAACTGTCTCCTGAGAGGGGCGGTCTGGGAAATGGAAGGAGAAAGAGATGAGGCCAATGCCATGAAAGCAAGGGGAAAGCAGTATTAGAAGATGGGTGTGACGAGCAGGATCAAGTCCTAAGACAGGCACCAAGGAGAGCTCACTGGATTTTGCAACCAGATACGAGAATTGCCAAGAACCATAGAACACCCAGGGCTACCGACAAGGAAGGAATCGACACAGTCAAGGCCCTGGTTTGGACTTTTAGCCTCCAGAACTGTGAGAAAATTAATTTCTGTTGTTTAAAGCCATCCACTTACGGTATTTCTGTTATAGCAGCACAGCTAACTAAGACACCTTGGTTTCGGGTTTTGAACTAATCTTGAAGAACAAGTAAATTTTTCAAAGATAGAGGGGAAATGGAGGCCATGAATAAAGGGAAGAAAGGCCAGAACAACCCACAGGTGCATGGGACAGTGAGAGTACAAACCTGACTATAACAAGCAGTAAATAAACCTGCAGACATGGGGGGGAGCACATCCCAGAGAACTGCGAAAGTCAGAGAGAAGAGCCTAAGCAGACTGCAGAGTTTTTTTGGGTTTTTTTTTTGGTAAAATGATAAGGTCCTGAGAGTGGAAGATGAGAAATTCTACTCTGACTGCACTGTAAGGAAAGCATTCTAGGTAAGGTTAGTCTGGAATTAGGGATGTTAGTTAAAGGGATTGCAGTAATCACACCACGGAGATTCTGAAGGCCCTAAACTAGGACCATGTCAACAGATATGGAGAGAAAGGAACACTTAAACGTCTCATGGGGGGGAAAAAATAGCAGACCTTGTTAAGTAACACAATCAGGGCCATAAATGTTAACAATAAATCCATCGTCAGAAGTGAGTGGAGGCAGAGCTTAACTTCCTCCCTTGATAGTAGGCTAGACTTCATGGCTTGCTTTCAAACAGTCTGGAAAGGGGAAAGCTTCGCAATGGAGAAACATGCAAACACTACCTTAACCAAGCGATAAAGGTTAACATCGCCAGTGATGTCACGTGGATGTCATGTCATCCCTGGCAGGATATGACAAGAAGAATACTTCACCTCTCTGGTATTCTTTCCAAAAACCCATGACCTCCATCTAATCATGAAAAAAAAAAAATCAGAAAACCAAGATTGGGGACATTCTAAAGGACACTTGGCCAGTATTGACAAGGCTAAAGAAAGAGTGAGAAACTGTCACAGCCCAGAGAAGACTAGGCAGACATGACAACTAAATGTAATGTGACACCCTGGATTAGATCCTGGAGGAGAAAGAGGACACTAGTGGAAAGACTGATGCAAGCCAGTAAAGTCTGGAGTTTAGTTAGTAGTCATGGATCAATGGTGGTTTCTTGGTTTTTACACCTGTACATGGCAATGTAAGACGTTAAGAATAAAGGAAACTAGGTGAGGGATATATGGAAACTCTCTGTGGTAACTTCACAACTTTTTTGTATATCTAAAATAAAAAAGTTTATTTTTAAAAAGTGAGGGACTGAGAATATTGACATCAGAATTTGAGACAGGAGGAAGTTGAATTCAAGAAATACAAATAACCCCAAGATGAACTGGAGTAGATTATGTTCTTTTCCATGAAGAACCTGCAGCACACATCATAGTGGTATAGGAATGCTGTCTTAGTTATCTACAGCTGCTATAACAGAAACACAAGTGGATGGCTTTAACAAACTGATTTATTCACTCACAGTTTAGGAGAACAGAAGTCCAAATTCAGGGTACCAGCTCCAGGGTAAGGCTTTGTCTCTGTCAGCTCTAGGGGAAGACCTTTGCCATCAGTCTTCCCCTGGTATAGGAGTTTCTCAATGCAGGGAACCCAGGTCCAGAGAACATGCTCCACTCCTGGCGCTTTTCGTTTGGTGGTAATGAGGTCCCTGTCCTCTCTACATGCTTCTTTTTTATCCCTCAAAAGAGACGGACTAAAAATACAGCCTAAACTTGTAGATCATGTCCTGCCTCATTAGCATAACTGCCTCTAATCCTGTCTCATTAACATCATAGAGGTTAAGATTTAAAACACATAAGACAATTACATCAGATCACAAGATGGAGAACAACTACACAATACTAGGCATCACGACTTTACCAAGCTGGTGCACATTTTTGGGGGACACAATTCAATCCATAACAAATTCCCTGGAATAAAGTATAATAAAGCATTGTCAAGCTGCAAAGACAGCTGGGTAAAAGCTACCACCACCGCTTACTAGCTAGGGAGTCCAAAAAAGTTACTCTAGTCTTTCTAAGCCTCAGCTTCCTCATTTGTACAATGGTGGTAACAATTCACATCCTGTATGTTCATTTATTATATAGTAGCTTTAGGATCATGGAAAAATCTCTCCCTAAACTAAAAATAAACAGCACAACTTTAAAATAATTAACGATATCAGTAACGTACCGCTGATTATAAAACAGGGTAGAAAGTTGTACTATCAGGCGAAACTCCCAATGTATGCCACTACTTCTTCCATCTGGAAAATAAACATAAAACACAATATCAGTGAAAACATTCCTTCCCAAAACTCCAAATATTGAAGAAAACTCAATAGCTTCTCAGCATAAAATAACACCATTAATATCAAAACAAACGGAGGAGATTTCTAACCTTCTGCAGCCAGTTTATACATTCTTTTTGAGGTTTTAGAAATATACGTGGTGTTCCAGAGCATTTTTAAAAAATGGTATATTGTATACAATATTTGCTAAAAAACAATATTTGCTTAAGCAAAGCGGTTGCAAATAGTTTTCTCAAATAGAACTAATGAGTGGTTCAAATAACCATAGCAAGATTAATAATAATTATCATATACACAAATATGAAGATCTAAGGATGTTCACTCAGAGTTATACATAACAAAACTTAGAAGAAACAAACACATAACCAAACCAAACGCAGTGCCGTCGAGTCAATTCCGACTCATAGCGACCCTACAGGACAGAGTAGAACTGCCCCACAGAGTTTCCAAGGAGCGCCTGGAACTGCCGGATTTGAACTGCCGGCCCTTTGGTTAGCAGCTGTAGCACTTAACCACTATGCCACCAGGGTTTCCGTACATCACATATCCATATGCCACCAATAGATGTAATGATGGAACCAGATAGTGTGAGACTACAAACAACTGGAGAACTTGCAAAGATGACTCAGAGTTTACTGCCTTCACATGCTTTCTTAGGAAATTATTTGAGGATAGGCTGCAGAAAAATGAGCAAGCAAACCTGGAAACTTAAAGACATGGGATCCAGGAAACAAAGGCTCCAACCCAGGAGACTAATGACAGGAAGCCCCAGGCCACTGGGCAGCAGACCTAGAGAGCAGCCTGTTTAGACTGGAGCAAGAGGGTAGAGAGTTTGGGGAGCAGGAATCTGAGAAAAGGTATTTCAGAGCTTTGATACTATCCTTGAGAAATGGAGCAACTCAAATAGGTGATAAAGGCAGATAATGCAGGAAAAAAGACAATTAGAAACTCTAGGGGTTAGATAGGAAATGAAATCCTGGTTGCAAAAGAAACCTATTTTAATATAATCAAAACAAACCCTTTACTGACTTCCTATGTTTAGGATCAACTTGAGATAAAGGGAAAGCTAATATGATTACTGAGTAAAATATGAATATTTAAAAATATGGGCAATACAAAAATACAAGTACAAATGACAGAAATTGAGAAGCAAAGTGGGAGAGAAGTAGAAGGGAGATTAAAAAAAAAAAAACACCATTGTCATCAAGTCGATTCCGACTCACAGGAACACTACAGGACAGAGGAGAACTACCCCATAGGGTTTCAAAGGAGCAACTTCCGGATTCCAACTGCTAACCTTTTGGTTAACAGCCATAGCACTGAGCCACTGTGCAACCAGGGCTCCTCTAATACCTCCACTTCAGAAGTATCAAGAAATCCTATAAAACCAGAGATAAAGGTATCTGAAGTTTTAAAGGCAACAAAGAATTAAAAATACTGTAACTACATTGAGAGGAAGAAGGGAAGAGAAATAGCTGTAAGAGTTAAAGTTTTATCCATCATAGCAAGAAGATAACACCAAAAAAAAAAAAAAAAAAAACCAAAGCTGTTGCCATCAAGTCACTTCCAACTCACAGAGACTCTATAGGACAGAGTATAACTGCCACATTTAGGGTTTCCAAGGAGCACCTCATGGATTTCAACTGCCAACCTTTTGATTAGCAGCCATAGCTCACCATAGTTCTTAGCCACTGCACCACCAGGGCTTCAAAACTGACAAATGAAGATGTGGTAGATTCAAAAGATGGGCAGCATCAACTCCTTCCCTTCCTGCATGTACAATAATGCTCCTCTTATCAAGAGGTGGTGTCTTAATTCCCCTCCCCTTAAATCCTGGCTGGCCTTAGTGACTCACTTGACCGATGGAATGCAATGGAAGTGACATTCTGGGTCTTCTGAGGCTAGGTCATAAGAAGCCTTGAATCTTCTTACAGAATGGTCTTTTGGAATGCTTGCTCTTGGGGTGCTCCATCTCAGAACAGAGTTGTCAGGCTATGAAAAGCCCAAGCTACGTATAGGGTCACATATAGGCATTGGTGGCTTAGTGGTAGAAATCTCACCTTCCATGCAGGAGACCTGGGTTAGATGGCTGGCAATGCGCCCCATGTGCAGCCACCACCCATCTGTCAGTGGTTGTTTGCATGTTGCTATGATGCTTATAAGGACCCCTGGTGCTGCAGTGGTTAAACCCTCAGCTGCTAACCAAAAATTTAGTGATTCAAACCTACCAAACTCTGCAGAAGAAAGGTGTGGCAATCTGCTTCTGTAAAGATTAACCACATGGGAAACCCTATATAGGGTGGCTATGAGATGGAATCAACTCAGTGGCAATGGGTTTCTGGATGATGCATCTGATGTTGAGTAGGTTTCAGTGGACCTTCTAGACTAAGACAGACTAGGAAGAAGGGCCTAGTGATCTACTTCTGAAAATCTTCCAGTGAAAACCCTGTGTATTACAATAGTTTGATCCACAACCAATTATGGGGATGACGAGGACTGGGCAGCATTGCATTCCCTTCTGCATGGCGTCATCTGCCTTCACATCATGAGCCAGGGGCCAACTTGGGGACAGCTAACAACAGCACTCTATAGACAACACCAGCTGAGCTCCCAGAAAAAAGCATCAACTGCCAGCCATGTGAGTGAGCCCCTCTTGGAAGTCCAACCCAACTGGGCCTTCAAATGACTCCAGCCTCAACTGCCATTTAACAGCACCCACAGGAGAGACCTCCACTTGGCTTCTTTCTTTCTTCCTCTCTTTTCCTCCCTTCCTCCCTCCCTCCTTTCTTCCTTCCTTCCTATCTTTCTTAGTAAAGTTAAGAACTCATGAATCAATGGGTTTAAATCAACTGTAGTCATTATTGCTATTGGCGATCAAAATGTCACATCTTTATCCAATGAAGTCCCTTTATGTTGATTCCTCTCCTTCTGACAAACCCATTCAACTTTGACAGATTGCTTTCTGACACAAGATTACCAGGCTTATTTTGTTGTATGAAATACTTTAATATGTGAAATTTAACATTTATTTTTATCCTGTTTTTGTAATACAGATTATACACTCACATGTAGAATATTATTTTTGACTCACACACACATAAACATACACACATAAGGGAAAAAGTAAACAGGATATACACCTAAATGTAAATGGTAACGAAGTAAACAATATAAAAAATGATCTCTGGGTTGATTATATTATCTTTTTGTTTGTGAATATTTTCTAATTCTCAAATGAAAATGAATTCTCTAATTAATTTTAAAAACAGTCCCTATTTTTTATTTACCATAGCATTTTAACTTACAATATTGTTGTAAAGGGCCTTAATTTTCCATTTCAATAAACAACCATTGTTGCCCAAATGTGTACTCTTTTGGTTCCCTTTCTACCTTTCTGGAGTTCTCCTTTGCCTCTTTTAGATCATCCTTCTTCCGGTCTCTGATCCTGGCTATACCACCCCTCCTGTAGACAAACCTTTATTTCTAATGGCCTGTGGGTCACTTTCCCTTAGCATACTCACGTATCACCACAGACCTCACCACATCTAAAAGTTATCTTCTTCTCAAACTGGATCTCCCATTTCCTCCCATAGTATCACATACTTCTAGTGCTCTGGGTCATTTTGGCCTGTTCTTTCCCTTAAATTAAATACCATGCTCCGTTGACTGCAAAAATGGCTTTTAGATTTGTTTCTCCTTCTTTTTTTCTTTTTTTTCATTAATACAACCACTAACATCACTACCGAAATTACATTCTTCATTATCTCTCACTTGCATAACATCATCAGATTTATCTTTCTAAAACGCCAGTTGTATCAGGTTATTTTCTGGCTAAAGGTCGTAAAACTACTCAATAAAACATAACAATCCAAGGCTAGTGAGTTAGAACTTTTATTCCAGAAGGTGTTTCTATCTTACTCATTCAAATTTACAGCAACAACTCCCATACAAATCCCATGCCCTGGTCAATCCAAGTCCTTAATCTCACTCATAAAGACCTGATATTTTCTCCTCTGTGCCTTTCCTAGGTATTCTGACTTAAGAGGCCTTTTCTACTTTTTTCTGCCATTCTAAGTAAGAATTTTTTTTTGAGGGGTGGGGAGGGGAGAGCGAGGCTGTGTTTAGGTCCCACCTATCACAAAAGCTCTCTTAAGCAAAAAAAAAAAAAAAAACCATTGGTGTCGAGTCGATTCCAACGCATAGAGATCCTATAGGGTAGAGTAGAGCTGGCCCATGCTATTTCCAAGGAGTGCCTGGTGGATTTGAACTGCTGAGCTTTTGGTTAGCAGCTGTAGCACTTAACCACTATGCCACCAGGGTTTCCATTCTAGCAGCAGTAGGTGCACAATAGTTTTACTTGTCTTTGCCCCTACTTTCTAAGCCTCTGGTCTCAGCCCCTGTCAGCAGTTAGAACTTATCTTTCCCATGGTAAGAAAATCAAGATTTTCATAATTACTGGATAAAAGAATTTTCTTCTAAGCTCTGGAAGGGATCAGACAAATCCTATTTTGTTTGCCCCTTTTTTTACAGAGTCATGCAGAGACCACAGCAAGTGTGTATTTTACTAAAGACAAAGCTCCTTAAAGGTAGATGGTAAAAGTGGAAACACCATGTTGATGAGAAGTCAGTTGCAAGATTTGTCATAATTTACTAGCAATAAAGTATCAAAGTTTGAAATCTGTTTAAATATCTCAGAACAGATTTAATCTTTTCCTTTTTATACTATCTATCTCACTTGCATTCCAGTAGATATAGGTGAGTGGAATGGAAGGGGATAAAGTAACAAGAACAAATTGTACATAACCTGAAGCTTATCTAATGGCTACTCATGCCTCTAGAAATACACCCCACACGTGAGTGCTAGCTGTTGTGGGTGTAGGATGAAGAAGATTGGGAGTCATTGGCATACAGGACAAGAAAATATAGAAGCAAGACTAACCAGTTTTCATCGAGTCAGTTTCAACTCAGGGCTACCCCATGTGTGTCAGAGTAGATCGGGGCTCCATAGGGGTTTTCAATGGCTGACTTTTTGGAATTAGATCACCAACACTTTCTTCTGAGGTACCTCGGGTAGAGCTGAACCTCCAACCTTTCAGTTAGCAGTGGAGTATGTTACCATTTCACCAGGCAGAGACTCCAGAACCAAGACTACTGAAGCAGTTCTACACCCCAGTGTGGCTCATAGCAATTTTGAACTAAGAGGGTGGGGAGCAGGGGATAAGGATATAAAATACCGATGTCTTCAATTAAGGAGCTAAGATTTAAATATAGGAAAGTATTAAAAAATACAATGTATACCAAACAACAGAACAGTACTCCTGTAGTAATTTAGGGAATGGAAAGATCACTGCGTTAATTTCTAGTAATCTTTTTTTTTTTCTGATTATAGATGTTTTTTAAAAATCGAGTTTGTAGAGCTAATTTAGTAAGTATAAAGTTCTCTATATCTGATCCTCCAGAAATAACTACTGATAATACTTGACGTATATTCACACAGTTTATATAAATAGTGAATACATTCTCTTACATATATTTATGCCTTTTTGTATTATCTAGGAGATTTTTGGGGGAGCCCTGGTGGCACAGTGGTTACATGACTGGCTGCTAAGCAAAAGGCTGGCAGTTCGAATCCACCAGGCACTCCTTGGAAACCCTATCGGGCAGTTCTACTCTGTCTTACAGGGTTGCTGTGAGTCAGAATCGACTTGGCAGCAATGGGTTTTGTTTTTGGTTTTGACTGAGAGTATTGTGCTAAATACTATGCTACCACCAATGGCTCCGAGTGGGAATGTACCCTTTCCCACCCGCATTGTTACTGGGTGCCATCAAATCAATTTTCACTTACAGCTACCCCATGTGACAGAGTAGAACTGTCCCATAGGGTTTTCTAGGTTGTAATCTTTATGAAAGCAGATTGCCAAGTCTTTCACACACACAGCCACTGGGTGAGTTCAAACCACCAACCTTTTGGTTAGCAGCCAAGCACTTAATTGCTGCACGCCAGGGCATATTAGTAGAAGATAAACTCTGGGCAACCCAAATTAGAACCTTGTATAAAAATATGGCTGTGTTCTACAGTAGCAATAATGAGGCCGTTTTTATAGGTGATTTAGGGTTTTGTAGACTGATCCAGAGCCTTAACACATTACTATGGGAAAGCCTTTCAGAGGACCCATCAAACTAGAAATGAGTTTGGAGAACAAAATCCATGCCTATATTTATAACTGTTTCCTTAACTTAAATCATTCAAAGCTTTTGGATATTAAATTACAAGATCAGGTTTGAGCTAACACACAGGATGGGGTTGTCAAATCAGACTCATATGAAACAGTGATCTTACCTAGAATCAAGCTTTACTAAATGTTACAAAGATATGCCCTTCAAAAGATGCAGGTAAGGCAGAAAGAGGTCTGGGACATCAAGGGGAGTCGCAACCCAGGTCCTTCCTGCATTTAACAGACAGCTCTGGCTCAAAATAGATGCGTGCTCAACTACATGAGGGTTACAAAGTTCCTTACACAGCAGGGAAAGTCCAAATTACAAAACATCTCCATTTTATACCCCCAGAAAGTTGTACAGCCTACATGACATTCTCCAAGAAGCCATGCCTCATAGATACTGAGTTCTCTTCAGTATAAATAATCCTTAGACAAGGACATTCTGCTAAGAGCATTTCAGAGTTAAGGTATCTTCTTCTGAACAAATATCAGTACTCTATTTACCCAGGAGGCATTGGTGGTTCAGTGGTAGTCCAGTTGGCACCATGATTAAACACTTGACTGCTAACCAAAAGATCAGCAGTTCAAACTCAACAGTCACTCTGCAGATGAAAGATGTAGCAGTCTGCATTCCTAAAGATTTACAGCCCTGGAAACCCTGTGGTGGTTTCTATCTTTCAGAGTTGCCATGAGTCGGAATTGATTTTAGGGCAACAGGTTGGTTTATGCAGAAGATCAGGTTCAATTTCCTGCCAATGCACCTCAGGAGCAGGCACCACTCATCTGTCATTGAAGGCTTGCATGTTGTCATAATGCTGAGCATGTTTCAACAACGTTTCCAGACTAGGACAGACTAGAGAGAGAGAGCTGGAGATCCGTTTCCGAAAACCACCCAGTGAAAACCCTACGGATCACAATAGTCTAATCTGTAATCAATCATGGGGATGGAGCAGAACTGTTTTATCCTGTTGTGTATGGGGTCTCCACGAGTGGGGGCTAACTCTATGGCAGCTAACGACAACATTTACCCACGTAGATTAAACTGGGTTAGTAGCCACATTTTCTTCTCCCTTTCCTCCAAGGAAGTGAATTGATTGTCAGGCCAGCTGCTTGCACATAATCCTCCCAGGGTTACTTAAAAACTTGATGACATAGCTTACTCTTAGTTACCCATTGTCTAGTCCTCAGTACTGGACCTAAATAAATAATTTCAACAAAATTGTTAAATCATAGAAGCTCAGAATAAGAATGGAACTTTAAAGATTATTTAGTGCAAGCACCACCCAAAGCTTCTACCCTATTATATCTATTTGATTGAAATATGCTATGGTAGAACAGCACATTTAAAAGCTAGGCCAGGACTTCCTGCCAACATGGTGCCATAGAGAGAAGCACCACGACATCCCTCCACAGCAAAGACTCAAAAAACTAAGTAAAACAGAGACAAACAGCATTCCTGCAACCTGGGTGTTAAATGAAGAGATAAAGAACTCACCCAAACATCGAATGCGATAAGAAACTGACAGAGGACAGAGAATGAGGAGAGATAAGAGCGAAGGGCCCCTATCAGCTAAGGTAGCACAGATCTGCCATCTTGGACCCCTGTCAGTGACTGACAGACAGGAAGCACGGGAGAGCAGCTTCATGGAGCTCCCAGCAGGAAACAGAACACCCGGAAACCAGTGATACATGCTTTCCCACCCCGCATCCTCACCTTGCTGCTCTACCTCCAAGCTTCCTGGCTGGTTGTGGTGGATCGGCTGACCAGGAAGTGCCACATCCTTGCTGCCTGGTCCACCCCACCCACATTGGAGATCAGCAGGCAGGGGGTACAGGAAAGTAGCTTCATGAAGTTCCGAGCAGGAGACAGGGCACCCAGGAACAAATAATACACACTTTCATAACCCCCACCCTTCTTATCTTCCTCCTTTAGGCCTCCTCTACTTCCAATCAGCCACAGTCTCTTGGCCAGGAGGCAACTGCTTTGGTCTCAGAGTACGTGGATTCGCCTGGCCTGCACTGGACAGCCCTCTTAGCTGGTGTTGCTTCTTTCTGTTTCTTTTGGTTTCTTCCATGTCTCCAACCATCTCCCCCTCCTTTCTCTTGAACATCTGGCTCCGTGTGACATTTTTGCTTCTTCTTGAAAGGCTGTGAAGCCCCGCTCAGCTGGGGAACCACTGCCCCAGCCTGTGACACCACGCCTTTTTTTTTTTTTGCTTGCTTTGTTTCATTTTGCTTTGTTCTGATATGTTTTGTTTTGTTTGTTTTCATTTTCTTTTCATGGCTTGGGAGCCCTTTCTAGCCAGGCTGCACTGCACAGCTTAGGAGTCACTCCCCCAATCTGCGCAGCCACATAGGTGGGATCCCTGGGGGCATTTCTTTTTTTCTTTTCTTTCTCTTTTTCCCTTTCTGTCTTTCTCAGTTCTTGTCTCTGTATACTTACCTTCTTTTCCTGTCTCCTCAATACATGGTGCTGTGTGACATCTATACTGCCTCCAGTCATGCTATACTGCACAGCCTGGGAACCATTTCTCCAGTCTTTGCAGCCCCACTGGTGCGACTCCTGGGGTTTTTCTTTTCTTTTCCAAATTTTTATCTAGTTTTTTTTCTTTTTCCCTTTTTTGCTTTTCTCCATTTCTCGGTTTCTCATCTTTCCACTGCAATGGCAAGCTCCATAAGCACCTTTTTTTCCTTTGTTAGTTTGTTTTTGGCTCCTGTTTCTCTCTCTTCTCTCTCCTCTTTCCCATGCCCCTATTAGCTCTACACATCACAACCTCCCACCTCTTTCCTGCCTACCTGCACCATGCGCTGAACATCACAACCGTTAGCAGCACAGGTAAGTTGTACTGGAACCTGGCCAGCCCTGATTCCTGGCCCATGCTGTTGGCCCTAGTATGTGCCACCAACAGCCTATCCCAGTCCCCCCCTTCAGCTGGATTTGCCATGCTGCACCATAGCTGAGTGACGGGCCCTCCCCACTGGACAAGGAGGTGAAAAGTATCATGACTACAGACAAGCAAACAACAAAGAACGTACAGCCTGCCTGCTCAGACATAACCATATATGACAAAAAAGCAGGATGAAACAAACAAATCTACAGTCAAGAAATGAAGAAAATAACTACTCAATGTCCTGAAGAAGCAGACAATGTCAAAACATAGAAAAAAAGGACAGGATAGTTCCAGTAAGCATTGAAAATAAAACACCAGACAAGTTTTCAGTAGAAGAAAAGTCACTAGAACTACCTGACAGGGAACTCAAATCTCTAATATTTAGAGCAATCTAAGAGTTGAAGCAGAAAAAAGACAAAAATGAGGAAAAAATAGACAAATTTATGGAAAAAGCAGACAAATTCATGGAAAATACAGACCGAAAAATGGAATAATTCAGGAAAATAATACAGGAACAAAATGCCAAAATAAATTCACAACTAGAAATCATAAAAAACAACAATTAGAAATCCAAAAGATAATGAACAAGATTTCAGAAATAGACAGAGTCATAGAAAGCTGAGGGGCAGATTTGAAATGATGAAAGACAGGATGAGTGAAACTGAAGACAAAAACTTGGCTACAACTCTGCTTGAGGAAAATCAGAAAACAGAATGAAGAAACCCTGAGAGTTATGTGGGACACAATCAAAAGCAAAAATTTGCGAGCAATTGGAGTTCCAGACCAGGGAGAGAAAGCAGAAAACACAGAGAGGAATATCAAAGAATTACTGACAGAAATCTGCCCTAATATCATGAAGGATGAAAAGCTGACCATCTGAGAAGCTTAACGAACCCCATATAGAATAGACAACAAAAGAAAAAGACCAAGGCATAATATCATAATCACGCTCCCTAAGACCAAAGACAAAGAAAAAATCCTGAGAACAGCTTGAGAAAAACAAAAAGCCACATAAAGAGGAGGAATGATAAGACTAAGCTCTGATTATTTGGCAGAAAATATGCAGGCAAGAAGGCAATGGGATAACATACATAAAACCTTGGACAAAAAAATTGCAAACCAAGAATAATATATCTGCAAAAGTTTCATTCAAATATGATAGAAAAATTAGGACATTATCAGATAAACAGAAATTAGGGAATATGTAAAAACCAAACCAGCCTTACAAGAATCTACGCTGCAAGAATGTACCAGCCGGATACCAATCGACGAAATGAACTCTCAAGGACTATCCAAAACCAAAGGAATTGCAGCAGGGAACCAGAGAGGTTAATCCATAAATGACAACAATGTCAGAACAATAAAAGAGGAAATAAACAGTATATGTATAGAACTTTCTAATGGAGAGGAAGGCAAGGCGATACCAAGTAATAATATACCGGCTCAAACCTAGGATGACAAGGCTAAATTTCAAGGTAACCACAAAGAAAGTTAACAAACCTAATCAGCAAAATAAAGAAGAAAAACACAAAAGCCTCCATAAAAACAAAATCTGCAAAAATAACAGAAATGAAAAAGAAATCCACAAACAAAAGGAATTCAGCACAGGAGAGTAAGAGGAATAAAGAAAATGTTAGCACCACAAAAAAAAAAAAAAAAAAAAAAACACTCCAAAATGACAGCAATAAGCTAACACTTATGAGTAACTACACTGAATGTAAATGACCTAAATGCACCCATAAAGAGACACAGAGTGACAGAATGGATAAATAAAACAGGATCTATCAATATTCTGTCTACAAGAGATACAACTTAGAAACAAAGATGTAAATTTATTAAAAATCAAAGGATGGGAAAAAATATATTGTACAAATAACTACCAAAAAAGATCAGGAGTGGCAATACTAATCTCAGATAAGATAGACTTTAAAACAAAATCCATCATAAAATACAAAGAAGGGCACTACATAATGATTGAAGGGATGATCCATCATGATGACTTAACCATGATACACATCTACACACCTAAAATGACAGGGCTCCATAATACATAAAACAAACTCTTAACAGCAGTGAAAAGAGAAATTGACAGTTCCAAAATAATAGTAGGAAACTTCAACACACCACTCTTGCTAAAGAACAGAACATCTAGAAAGAAATTCAACAAAGATATGGAAGAGCTAAAGAGCACAATCAGCCAACTTGACCTCATAGACATATATAGAACACTCCATCCAACAGCTGCACAGTACACGTTCTTTTCCATCTCACATGGAACGTTCTCCAGAACAGGCTACAGAGCAACCCTCAACAAAATCCAAAACACTGAGGTAATACAAAGTATCTTCTCTGACCACAACACCATCAAAGTAGAAATTAACAACAGGAAGAGTAAGAAAAAAAAATCAGTTATATGGAAACTAAATAACACTCTGCTTAAAAACCACTGGGTAAATAGAAGAAACCAAAGATAGAAACAAAAAATTCCTGGAATCGAACGACAATGAAAACACATCATACCAAAACCTTTGGGACGCAGCAAAGGCAGTGCTCAGAGGTCAATTTATACCACTAGATGCACACATCAAAAAAGAAGAAAGGAACAAAATAAAACATTAGCTACACAACTTGAACAAATAGAGAACAGCAAAAGAAGCCCACAGCCACCAGAAGAAAGGAAATAATAAAGATCAGAGCAGAAATAAATGAAATAGAGAATAGAAAAACAATAGGAAAAATCAACAAAACCAGAAGTTCGTTCTTTGAAATGATCAACAAAACTGACAAACCACTGGCCAAACTGACAAAAGAAAAACAGGAGCGAACACAAATAACCCAAATAAGAAACGAAATGGGGGACATTACAACAGACCTAGCTGAAATAAAAAGGATCATAAGAGACTATTATGAAAAACTATACTCCAAGAAATTTGAAAACCTAGAGGAAATGGACAAATTTCTAGAGACACAGAACCTGCCCAGACTAACACAAAATGACGTTGAAAATCTGAGCAGACCCATAAACAGAGAAGAGATTGAAAAGGTAATTAAAAAAGACTCCCAACAACAACAACAAAAATCCCTGGCGGTTTGGGGACCATGGTTTCAAGTCAATTGGCATAATGAAATCTATTAAGAAAACATTCTGCATCCCACTCTGAATGGTGGTGCCTGAGGTCTTAAACACTAGCAAGCGGCCGTCTAAGGTGCATCAATTGGTCTCAACCTACCTGGATCAAAGGAGAATGAGGAACACCAGAGACACAAGGTAATTATAAGCCCAAGAGACAGAAAAGGCCACACAAACCAGAGAATACATTAGCCTGAGACCAGAAGAACTAGATGGTGCCTGGCAACAACCAATGACTGCCCTGACAGGGAACATAACAGAGAACCCCTGAGGGAACAGGAGAGCAGTGGGATGCAGACCCCAAATTCTCATAAAAAGACCAGACTTAATGGTCTGACTGAGACTAGAATGACCCCAAAGGTCATGGTCCCCAGACCTTCTGTTAACCCAAGACAGGAACCATTCCCAAAGCCAACTCTTCACACAGGGATTGGACTGGACTATGGGATAGAAAATGATACTGGTGAAGAGTGAGCTTCTTGGATCAAGTAGACACATGAGACTATGTTGCCATCTCCTGTCTGCAGAGGAGATGAGAGGGCAGAGGGGGTCAGGAGCTGGCCGAATGGACACAAAAAGAGAGAGTAGAGGGAAGGAGTGTGCTGTCTCATTAGGGGGAGAGCAACTAGGAGTATACAGCAAGGTGTATATAAATTTTTGTATGGGAGACTGACTTGATTTTTAAACTCTCACTTAAAGCATAAAAAAAAAAAAGATGGATTCACTGGGGAATTTTAACAAACAACTCATGGAAAGGTTTACATAAAAAAGGAAAAATCTTTGTTGGTTACGAGGGATGGGAGGGATGAGGATGGAAAACCACTTAATAGACAATAAAAAAAAAAGTAAGTAAGTGGTAACTTTGGTGAAGGGCAAGACAGTACACAATACTGGGGAAGCCAGAAGAACCTGTACAAGCAAGATCATGGTAGCTCCACAGACACATCCAAACTCCCTGAGGGGCAGAATTGCTGAGCTGAGGCTATAGGGACTATGGTCTCAGGGAATATCTAGTTCCATTGGTGTACATAGTTGATAAAGAAAATGTTCTACATCCTACTTTGTTGAGGAGCATCCGGGACCTTAAAAGGCTGCGAGTGGCCATCTAGAATACTCCACTGATCTTACCCTTTCAGGAGCAAAGAAGAATGAAAAAAACTAAAGACACAAGGGAATGACTCTGCCAGAGATCTAATGGACCACATCTACCGCAGCCTCCACCAGACTGAGTCCTGTACAACTAGATGGTGCCCGGCTACCACCACTGACTGCTCTGACAGGGATCACAGTAGAAGGTCCCGGGCAGAGCTGGAGAAAAATGTAGAACAAAATTCTAACTCAAAAAGAAAAACCAGACTTGCTGGCCTGACAGAGACAGCAGAAACCCTGAGAGTATCGCCCCCAGACACCCTTTTAGCTTAGTAATGAGGTCACTCCTGAGGTTCACCCTTCAGCCAAAGATAGAACAGGGCCACGGAACAAAACCCTGGGGCAGGGTCTGGAAAGCAGGAGGGAATAGGAAAGCCGGCAATAGGGAACCCAGGTTTGAGAAGGGAGAGTGTTGACATGTCATGGGGTTGTTGACCAATGTCATAGAACACTGTGTGTACTAGCCATTTGATGAGAAATTATTCTGTAAACCTTCATCTGAAGTTCAAGAAAAGAAAAGAAAAGAAGAGAAAAAAAGGCAGGCCATTAACCACATTATAATCCTTTAATCATTGGGGATGTCTTTCTTGTGTGAAACAGAAATCCCTCTACCTCTCTTTACCATCCTCATTGATCCTAGTTCCGGGTCTGAAATAATCCAGAATAAATCTACATTCTCTTTCACTTACTACTGCTTTCACATTTCCAAGCACATTTCAAAGTCATCATGTCCCCAGCTTCTTGTCCTTTCTAGGCTGACGTTTCCGAGTCCTTTAATTACCTGTCATAGGACACTAGCTAGCTAACGTAATCTCCCCTCTACTGTTATCTGGAAGCCTTCCCTGAACACACGCAGGTTTAGGAAACTCAGATGATGGTTATTTTGAGTGTGGTCTGACCAGGCAAACTATCTCATTGCCCTCCACTCAATTCCAACTCATAGTGATTCTATAGGACAAAGTAGAACTGCCCCGTAGGGTTTCCAAGGAGGGACTGGTGGATTTGAACTGCTGATCTTTTGGTTAGCAGCAGAGCTCTTAACTATTATGCCAGCAGGGCTCCAGGGAACAACTGTAACTTTGTTTTAATTGGGTATTGTGCTTCTTCCGTAGAATCTAAATTCAAAATAACTTTCCTTGTTTAGCAGATGTGACATGCTTTTGCCTCAACCAAAGTTGTGGTCATCTACCACCTCCAAGTCATTTCCCCCTTCTTGCATTATTGTTAAACCTAAATGCAAAGCTTAACATTTATCACTGGTAAGTTCTATCTGTTTCAGCCTATTATTCTAGTCTGAAGCTTTTATAAAAATGTAATACATCATCCAACATATGGATATGGATTACTAGTTCCTTTTTCTGACTTCGTTTCAGTCATTTGATAAACTTCCTTCTTAAAAAATCTACATTGAAAATAAAATATTTACTAGCGTGGCCATGACAGTTCTCTCAGCTGACATCTATTTTAATCATCACATGCCATGTCCAATCTATCAACTTGTTTTCTTTCCTGGTATTGGAAGAAAAAATGAATTAAGAAAGCTAGCAAGCTTAGAAAAGACACAGAGAGAGCTCTGCTAAGGTAATTCCACCATACAAATCTAAGGGGATGCTCTGTGCTCACAGAAGAGGATGAAGGAGTCACCACAGAACAAGGAAGGCAGAGCTAGACTTCACCTCCTCCTAAACCAAAAATGAGGAAGGCCTTACAGGAGCAGAAGCCCTGGTGGCACAGTGGTTAAGAGCTTGGCTGCTAACAAAAGGTTGGCAGTTCAAATCCACCAGCCACTCCTTGGAAACCATACAGGGAAGTTCTGCTCTGTCCTGTAGGGTTACTGTGAGTCAGAATCGACTCAATGGTAACGAAGTTTTTTTTTTTTTTTTTGGTTTATGTTGCCCGACTAGGGTCCATGCCCTGGAGCAGTTGAGCCAATGAAATGTACTGCAAGTCAGAAAGTGTGAGAAAGTTTATTTAGGAAGTGACACTACCTGAGATCCAACAGCAATGCAAATTGTCTCTATGGAGTCCCCAAAAACAGTTTTACATTAGAGTTTATATAGAGTTTTTACAAGAGTTACAAGTGTCTTCATAGCCAGCAGATGGCATGGCTAGAGGAGTTATTCATTACAAGATAGTGACAAGAGACTCTTTATCAGACTAAAGAAATACATGCCTGACATCTCCTTATCAGGCTAAAGATATACATGTCAGACATCTGGGCTCTAATTTCCCCATGGGGGTTGTAAGTCACAGATGGTGGGACAGAACAAAACAAAGTCACTAGCATCAGATCAAAACAAATAACAAAGTTATTTGTACCAGATCAAAACAAAGTCATCAACAAAAGTATGTGGAAAGGAGAAGGCACACAGAGGAAAAAGAAAAACTTATAGGTTCACCATGGCGTTAGTTATGTGAAGCTCTCAGTCTCCTATTTTGAAAAGGAGAAAATACGTTGGGGTGTATTAGGGTCACAGGTTATGTATGCACATATATATATTTGGAAACATGGTTACTTTACATTTTTATCATTGTAGGTTCCTCAATTAGTAGTAAGACTTATTAGCTAAATGTATAATTTTGCTTTTATTTCGATTTGTGTAAGTTAGAGAAATACTAACAAAACAACTAACTTCCAAGACTTACTTTCTACAGTCTATTGCTTGTTACTCCATGGAAAAAAAAAGAGTGGAAAATCTCTTTTATTTTAGTAGGAAAAACATTAATGGATTATTCAAATTTTGAAAAAATATGTTCCTTTCAATACTAAATCTCTTTTATTGTATGTGAATTTAGTAGGAAATATAAATCACCCAGGCCTTAATATTGAATCTTGTTTTAGTAAACTATATTAAATTGCTATTTTTGTCACTTACCTAGTCAAGAGAATATTAATTTTTGAAACGTGATTATCTTTTGAAATGTTGCTCTCATGGTTACTATAAAAACCAAAAAACCAAACTCGCTGCCGTCGAATCGATTCTGACTCTTAGTGACCCTATAGGACAGAATAGAGCTGCCCCATAAGGTTTCCAAAGAGTGCCTGATGGATTCGAACTGCCGACCTTTTGGTTAGCAGGAGTAGCTCTTAACCACTATGCTACCAGGGTTTCCATGGTTACCATGCTTACCTAAATTTTCCTTTCAGGCTACTCTAATTGGGGAAAAGAAGAAAATGCAGTTTTTCGATGTAGTTAAGAATAGGCAAAACTACTAAAATCCTCTTAAAAGAAGTTTTTTATTTTCTCTGTACTATTAATGGCAAAATGTTAGTGAGTCCTAGCACTTATTTCACGGCAATGTTGGGGAACTTTTTTCTTAGACTACACATAAGACCAATAGTTTTGTAATTCTTGTCTTCTGTGTAAATTACAAATTTACTGTATCTGACATAACAAATCGTTCATTGTTCAACATCACTTCACATGTATTTTACTGAGATAAAGCACTAAACAAGACAGAAATTCTCACCTTCAAGGCATTACACCAAACCTAGTACCCCTAAAGAAATGCACCAAGAACCACCTGAAACCAATTTTCTTCATATTGGAATCATTAAATGATTAGATCCCAGGGTTGTGTAATAATACAGAAGAGCCAGGAGTGTACGCATACTTGCTGATTTTCTTTTCACGTTAACCCTAATACCCCATTGCTGTCAAGTCAATTCTGACTCATAGCGACCCTATGGAACAGCACAGAATTGCCCCATCAGGTTTTCAAGAAGTGCCTGGTGGATTTGAGCTGCTGACTGTTTGATTAGCCCCCACAGCACTCAACCATTACCCACCAGGGTTTCCTTACCCTAATAGTTTTCAAAATTTATTGTTACTCATCTCAAGCCGTGGTTTGATTGGGTAGAGGAGGTGATTGAGAAGGAACACAGGTGAAAGTAAGCCTACCAGAGAATCATAAACTGTGTACAAAGAATGGTGGTTTATCCTTAAAAATAGGACATTGAAGCATAAATGTATTTATTTTCCAGATGATAAGAGATTAGCCTGTTGGGTTTTCTTAATAATTAGTACCTTGCCCAAAAGTGGATGAAAGCTGAATATCAGAAAAAAACCTGTAGGATTTTAACCTCTATGAGTCAGAATCACCTCGACAGCAACGGGTTTGGTTTTGGTATATAGACAGCGGAACCTTGCTGACGCAGTGGTTAAGAGCTTGGCTGCTAACCAAAAGGTTGGAAGTTTTAATCCACCAGCCACTCCTTGGAAATCCTATGGGGCAATTCTACTCTGTCCTATAGGGTCAATATGAGTAGGAATCGAGGATTTAGTTTTTTTGGTTTATACAGATAGCAGTCAAGAAATCACATGACATATTACATTGGGCAAATGTGCTGCAAAAGAACTTTTTAAAGTGTTAAAAAGCAAAGATGTCACCTTGAGGACTAAGGTACACCTGATCCAAGCCAGGGTATTTTCAGTTGCCTCATATGCATGTGAAAGCTGAACAATGAATAAGGAAGATGGAAGAAGAATTGATGCATTTGAATTATGGTGTTGGTGAAGAAATTCAATATACCATGGACTGCCAAAAGAACAAATAAATCTGTCTTAGAAAAAATACAGCCAGAATCCTCCAGAGAAGTGAGGATGGTGAGATTTCGTTTCACTTTGGATATGTGATCAGGAGCAGCCAGTCCCTGGAGAAAGACATAGTGCTTGATAAAGCACAGGGTCAGCAGAAAAGAGGAAGACCCTTGATGAGATGGATTGCCCAGGTGGCTACAACAGTGGGCTCAAACATAGCAACAATTGTGAAGACGGTGCAGGACTAGGCAGTGTTTCCTTCTGTTGTAAACAGGGTTACTATGAGTCGGAACCAACTCAGGAACACCTAGCAAGCACAATAGCAATACAGATAGAAAAGTCCTTGGGTAGTGCACCCAGGGGTGCCATGGAAGAAAGGCCTCACAATCTGTTTCTGTAAAGATTACAGCCAAGAAAACCCTGTGGAGCAGTTCTATTCTGTAACACGTGGGGTTGCCATGAGTCAGAATTGACTTGATGGCAACAAGTTTGCTTTGGTTTATACAGACAGAAGAGGATTCTGTCTTTAAATTACTCCACTAGAGAATTTTAAAACTTCACTAAATACATTAGAGAAGGGTACAAAAACAGTGATCAAAACATTACATAACCTATCTATAGCCTGCAATACTCTAAATCAAAGAATCTTATTTTCCACTATTTCTTCTATACGGCATACCTTTAAAAGCCACAGGAAACTTGCTTCTATTCTTCACTTGACGTATTTTAAAGATGCAATTACAAAATCTTCTTTTAAGAAAAAAAGCTTACTACAAACAGCCTTACTACAAATAGCTGGAATAAGTATCAAGTCAAAGTGCTTTCCAAATACCAGTTCTCACTGTATATGTGAAAAAGGTTTGCACAATTATTTTGATAGGCTTATTTAGAATAATAAAATGCACACAGTGACCTAGGGATTCACTGCATGAAAAATCCAGTAAAGGTAGGGTCTGAAAAAAAATATATCACAGGATTTCTTTGCATGGAAACATATATCATTTCATCTAATTTTTTCTATTTTGATTCCCTGCGAATAGATTCACTTTAATTAGTTAAATTTATTTCATACTAAAACAACACAACATAGGAAGGCATCAAAGAAGCAACAACCATCTTTTTTTTTTTTTAAATTGCTCTCAATTTCCTTTATGTATTAATTTTAGCAGCTAAGGCAACAGTTACTTTCTTTTTCAAAAATCCAGCATGTATTTGATTGGCTTAAAACAAACTACAAAAACCAAAGAGAAGAAAAGTATTTATCCCACATAATTAAACATTCAACTTGCCAGTCCATGCATAGCCAAACATTTACTAAGGTTGTGGTTTCAGTGCCCAGCAGAGAACAGCAATTCATAATATTCACATTTAAAAACGCATGCAAGTAATCTGTTACTTTGCACCAGCTTACATTCTTTTCATAACACGTGATTATGTGTGGCTCATGTGCAGAGAACATATTTCTAAATTGCAACCTGATATTGAACTCGCCCCTGCGTGTCTGTCAGTTTGTCATACTGTAGGGACTTCTGTATTGCTGTGATGCTGGAGGCTATGCCACTGGTATTCAGATACCAGCAGGGTCACCCATGGAGGACAGGTTTCAGCTGAGCTTCCAGACTAAGACAGACTAGGAAGAAGGACCCAGCAGTTTATTTCTGAAAAGCATTAGCCAGTGAAAACCTTATGAACAGCAGTGGAACATTGTCTGATACAGTGCAGGAAGATGAGCCCCCCAGGTTGGAAGGCACTCAAAAGATGACCGGGGAAGAGCTGCCTCCTCAGAGTAATGACGTGGATGGAGTAAAGCTTTTGGGGCCTTCATTTGCTGATGTGGCACGACTCAAAATGAGAAGAAACAGCTGCAAACATCCATTAATAGTTGGAACATGGAATGTAAGAAGTATGAACCTAGGAAAATTGGAAATTTTCAAAAATGAAATGCATGCATAAACATCGATACTCTAAAAATTAGTGAGCTGAAATGGACTGGTATTGGCCATTTTGACTCAGACAATCATATAGTCTACTATGCTGGGAATGACAACTTGAAGAGGAATGGTGCTGCATTCATCCTCAAAAAGAATATTTCATGATCTATCCTGAAGTACAATGCTGTTAGTGATAGGATAATATCCATAAGCCTACAAGAAAGACCAGTAATATGATTATTATTCAAATTTACGCACCAACCACTAGGGCCAAATATGAAGAAATAGATTTTTATCAGCTGCCACAGTCTGAAATTGATTGAACATGCAATCAGGATGCACTAATAATTACTGGTGATTGGAATGCAAAAGTTGGAAAC
This sequence comes from Elephas maximus indicus, assembly GCF_024166365.1. NCBI lineage: Eukaryota > Metazoa > Chordata > Mammalia > Proboscidea > Elephantidae > Elephas > Elephas maximus. The sequence continues at coordinate 146,562,108 of NC_064821.1, forward strand.
AAAGAAGGAGGATCAGTAGTTGGAAAAAATGGCCTTGGCAATAGAAACAATGCCAGAAATCAAATGATAGAATTTTGCAAGACCGACGACTTCTTCATTGCAAATACCTTCCTTCACCAACATAAATGACGACTATACACGTGGACCTCGCCAGATGGAACACACAGAAATCAAATTGACTACATCTGTGGAAAGAGACAATAAAAAGCTCAATATCATCAATCAGAACAAGGCCAGGGGCCAACTGTACAACATACCATCAATTATTCATATGCAAGTTCAAGCTGAAACTGAAGAAAATCAGAGCAAGTCCACGAGAGCCAAAATATGACCTTGAGTATATCCCACCTGAATTTAGAGACCACCTGAGAAAAGATTTGATGCACTGGACACTAGTGACCAAAGACCAGACGAGTTGTGGAATGACATCAAGGACATCATACATGAAGAAAGCAAGAAGTCATTCAAAAGACAGGAAAGAAAGAAAAGACCAAGATGGATGGGAGAGGAGACTCTGAAACTTGTTCTTAGGCATCGAGCAGCTACAGCAAAAGGAAGAATTGATGAAGTAAAAGAACTGAACAGAAGATTTCAAAGGGCCTCTCAAGAAGACAAAGTAAAGTATTATAATGACATCTGCAAAGAGCTGGAGATGGAAAACCAAAAGGGAAGAAAACGCTTGGCGTTTCTCAAGAGGAAAGAACTGAAGAAAAAATTCAAGCCTCGAGTTGCAATAGTGAAGGATTCCATTGGGGAAAATATTAAACGATGCAGGAAGCATCAAAAGAAGATGGAAGGAATACACAGAGTCATTATACCGAAATGAATTAGTTGATATTCAACCATTTCAAGAGGTGGCATATGATCAGGAACCGATAGTACTGAAGGAAGAAGTCCAAGCTGCTCTGAAGGCATTGCTGAAAAACAAGGCTCCAGGAATTGATAGAATGTCAGTTGAGATGTTTCAACAAACAGATGCAGCACTGGAGGTGCTCACTCGTCTATGCCAAGAAATATGGAAGACAACTTCCCGGCCAACTGACTGGAAGAGATCCATATTTATGTCTATTCCCAAGAAAGGTGATCCAACCGAATGTGGAAATTATAGAAAAATATCATTAATATCACACGCAAGCAAAATTCTACTGAAGATCATTCAAAAACAGCTGCAGCAGTATATCGATCGACAGGGAACTGCCAGAAATTCAGGCAGGTTTCAGAAGAGGACGTGGAACCAACGATATCATTGCTGATGTGAGACAGTTCCTGGCTGAAAGCAGAGAATACCAGAAGGATGTTTACCTGTGTTTTGTTCACTATGCAAAGGCATTCGACTGTGCGGATCATAACAAATTATGGATAACATTGCAAAGAATGGGAATTCCCGAACGTTAACTGTGCTCATGAGGAACCGGCATATAGATCAAGAGGCAGTTGTTCGGACAGAACAAGGGGATACTGATTGGTTTAAAGTCAGGAAAGGTGTGCGTCAGGGTTGTATCATTTCACCATACCTATTCAATCTGCATGCTGAGCAAATAATATGAGAAGCTGGACTATATAAAGAAGAACGCAGTATCAGGACTAGAAGAAGACTCATTAACAACCTGTGTTACACAGATGACACAACCTTGCTTGCTGAAAGTGAAAAGGACTTGGAGCACTTGCTGATGAAAATCAAAGACCACAGCCTTCAGTATGGATTGCACCTCAACATACAGAAAACAAAAATCCTCACAATTGAACCGATGAGCAACATCATGATAAACAGAGAAAAGATTGAAGTTGTCAAGGATTTCATTTTACTTGGATCCACAATCAACAGCCGTGGAAGCAGCAGTCGGAAAATCAAAAGACGCATTGCATTGGGTAAATCTGCTGCAAAGGACCTCTTTAAACTGTTGAAGAGGAAAGATGTCACCTTGAAGACTAGGGTGTGCCTGACCCAAGCCATGGTATTTCAATTGCATCATATGCATGTGAAAGCTGGACAGTGAATAAGGAAGACCAAAAAAGAATTGACACCTTTGAATTGTGGTGTTGGCGAAGAATATTGAATATACCATGGACTGCCAAAAGAATAAACAAATCTGTCTTAGAAGAAGTACAACCAGAATGCTCCTTAGAAGCAAGGATGGTGAGACTGTGTCTTACATATTTTGGACATGTTTTCAGGAGGGATCCGTCCCTGGAGAAGGACATCATGCTTGGCAAAGTACAGGGTCAGTGGAAAAGAGAAAAACCCTCAACAAGGTGGATTGACACAGTGGCCGCAACAATGAGCCCAAGCATAACGATGATTGTAAGAATGGCCCAGGACCAGGCAGCGTTTCATTCTGTTGTGCATAGGGTTCCTATGAATCGGAAACGACTCGACGGCACCTAACAACAACATTGAACTCACCTCTATACTCACACACATTTTTCAATAGTTAACCTGTATTTTGTTAATCAGTTTCCATCCTTTTTTAGAAACAGTACTTACTATCTACCAAATATCTAAGGCCTGTAAAAGGAAGAAGTCTTTTGATGCATCTTAAAATAGTAATATATTAATGGTTATAACATTTAAGAAAGTAGTAAAAATCTTAAATTTGCCACAGGATCAGAAAAAATTTTATTAGGGTTACTGAAAGGATGTTTTCTATTTTCATCATTAGAGTTTCGAACTAAAAAAATATTTTTAACTATCTATTGTCTATTAAAATTTGAAAAAAAAACTGAAGGAATGAACAGTAGGAAATGCCAGTGCAAATAGCCTATTTCTTCTCGAAAAAAAAGTGATTACAGATAGCTTTTGGGGGTGCAGAAGCACCTATTTTTAAACCTTAAAAACCGTATAGTTTTTAAAACATTAATATTATTTAAATTTGTGACTTCCAATGGGTGATGTGGACAGATGCTTTGATAGATCTGATTCTTGTAGAAATAATGCCAAATTGGCTTCTTACTCACTAAGCTATCTTTGTAGGAGTCAACATAAAGAAAAGTAGAAGAATATGAATATACATTTGTATGACTTTTTTAAAAATCCTCACATAGTCATATATATCCAGTAATGCTGGGATTTTAGTAATGCCAAACAAAGAAAAAACAAAAGTTAGAAACTACATTTAAATTTTAAAACATGGACTTTTATGCCATATCTATTACATAAAATTTATAAAATTCTAGTTTACACGCACGTATTACTTCTAAGTATATATTTTCAGCTTGGTGGTATACCTGGGTTGAAAAATAATTCATTATCAGGAAACCAAACAAACGTGCAAGGGACATAAAATTGCTAATTTACAAATGTATATGTAGAAAAATAATTTTAGATACAAAATTTAATAGGCTTTACTGCCTGAGATTTACTGCGAGAATCCTCTTTAAGCTCAGTCAGTCCTGGAATTCTGATGAAGTCCCTGAGCAACACACCCCCATTGCTGCAAACTCCATAACTAACGAATGTGTCATTAAGCAGAAAAAAGTAATTGAAGTTGTTATACAGGAATCTATACCTTCCCCAGGCTGCTAAATCATAAATGTGTCTAGAAAGTCAGAAAAATGTCTATATCTACATAATCCTAAAAGTTTTAAATAAAAATTCAAAATATTGGGGTCATTTGTCTCTCTCAGAATTTATAAATCCAGTCCCAGCAATACAAATCAACATGTTACATTACTACTTTCTTTAATAAACAATACAACATATCACAAAAGTGATCTCTGAATGTGTTTGAAGTTGATCTTTATAAATTAAGAAATGTATGTTTAGTCTTGTGTTGCCCCGGCAATCACTCTACCCGACCTTATCTGCTTGTTTATTGCAAAATGGCACTCACCAGTATGTTGTTGTTTTTAGGTGCTATTGAGTCGGTTCCAACTCATAGTGACCCTATGCACAACAGAACGAAACACTGCCCCCCCGAGCCACCCTTACAATCATTGCTATGCTTGAGCTCACTGTTGCAGCCACTGTGTCAATCCACCTCGTTGAGGGTCTTCCTCTTTTCTGCTGACCCTGTACTCTGCCAAGCATGATGTCCTTCTCCAGGGACTGATCTCTCCTGACAACATGTCCAAAATATGTAAGAAACAGCTGCAAACATCCATTAATAATCAGAACCTGGAATGTACGAAGTATGAATCTAGGAAAACTGCAAATCTTTAAAAATGAAATGGAATGCATAAACATCGATATCCTAAGCATTAGTGAGCTGAAATAGAGTGGTATTGGCCATTTTGAATCAGACAATTACATAGTCTACTATGCTGGGAATAAGAACTTGAAGCAGAATGGTGTTGCATTCATCGTCATAAAGAACGTTTCAAGATATATCCCGAAGTACAACGCTGTCAGTGATAGGATAATATCCATATGTCTACAAGGAAGACCAGTTAATGTGATTATTATTCAAATTTACGCACCAACCACTAGGGCCAAAGAAGAATAGAAGATTTTTATCAGCTGCTGCAGTCTGAAACTGATCGAACATGCAATCAAGATGCATTGATAATTATTGGCGATTGGAATGTGAAAGTTGGAAAAAAAGAAGAAAGATCAGTAGTTGGAAAATATGGCCTTGGTGATAGAAACAATGCCAGAGATCGAATGATAGAATTTTGCAAGACCAACAACTTCTTCATTCCAAATACCTTCTTTCACCAACATAAATGGCGACTATACATATGGACCTGGCCAGACGGAACACACAGAAATCAAATTGACTACATCTGTGGAAAGAGACGATGGAAAAGCTCAATATCATCAGTCAGAACAAGGCCAGGGGCCGACTGTGGAACAGACCATCAATTGCTCATATGCAAGTTCAAGCTGAAACTGAAGAAAATCAGAGCAAGTCCACGAGAGCCAAAATATGACCTTGAGTATATCCCACCTGAATTTAGAGACCGTCTGAAGAATAGATTTGACGCATTGAACACTAGTGACCGAAGTCCAGACATGAAGAAAGCAAGAGGTCATTGAAAAGACAGGAAAGAAAGAAAAGACCAAGATCGATGTCAGAGGGGACTCTGAAACTTGCTCTCGAATGGCGAGCAGCTAAAGCAAAAGGAAGAATTGATAAAGTAAAAGAACTGAACAGAAGATTTCAAAGGGCCTCTCAAGAAGACAAAGTAAAGTATTATAATGACATGTGCAAAGAGCTGGAGATGGAAAACCAAAAGAGAAAAATACGTTTGGTGTTTCTCAAGCTGAAAGAACAGAAGAAAAAACTCAAGCCTCAAGTTGCAATAATGAAGGATTCTACGTGGAAAATATTAAACGATGCAGGAAGCATCAAAAGAAGATGGAAGGAATACACAGAGTCATTATACCAAAAAGAATTAGTCGACGTACAACCATTTCAAGAGGTGGCATATGATCAGGAACCGATAGTACTGAAGGAAGAAGTCCAAGCTGCTCTGAAGGCATTGCTGAAAAACAAGGCTCCAGGAATTGCTGGAATATCAATTGAGATGTTTCAACAAACAGATGCAGCGCTGGAGGTGCTCACTCATCTATGCCGAGAAATATGGAAGACAGTTTCCTGGCCAACTGACTGGAAGAGATCCATATTTATGCCTGTTCCCAAGAAAGGTGATCCAACCGAATGTGGAAATTATAAAACAATATCATTAATATCACACACAAGCAAAATTCAGCTTAAGTTCATTCAAAAACGGCTGCAGCAGTAAATCGACAAGGAACTGCCAGAAATTCAGGCCGGTTTCAGAAGAGAACACGGAACCAGGGATACCATTGCTGATGTCAGATGGATCCTGGCTAAAAGCAGAGAATACCAGAAGGATGTTTACCTGTTTTACTCACCAGTGTAAGGAAGCATAGATAAAGCCCTGTGCAACGGCGAATTAAAAGCTGGATCCTACCAATCGCCCTCCAATAAAAAAGGAGAAGCAACAAATCTGTAAGAAGAAAAATTAGTAAGATGGTACATAGGAAGGAAGCTGCATTGTTATGCAAATATATTTAACTCTTTCTCTGGCACCTCATCACTGTCTACTCTGAGCCCACAGAAGTTTGTTAGTACCTTGGCTAGTCCAACAACCCACGTTATTGTAAAGTATCTGCTTTGATAGAACTATCCCACCCACTGTGGGGTTGGGGGGCATTGGTGGTTCAGTGGTAGAATTCTTACCTTCCATTCGGGAGACCAGGTTCAATTACCGGCCAATGCTACTAGCTATCTGTCAGTGGAGGCTAACATGTTGCTGCAATGCTAAACGGGTTTCAGCACAGCTTCCAGACTTAGACCAGGAAGAAAGGCCTGGCAATCTAATTCTGAAAAAGTAGCCAATGAAAACCCTATGGATCACAATGATCCCATCTCATTGTATATGAAGTTGACAGCACATATCTAACAATAATAAGAGCCACTATACTGTGGTTCATTCAGGATGAGAGCCAAGTTTTAGGCATCTTTATACTTGCAGAATCTAGTACCAAACCAAAAATCTGTTGCCATCGAGCCAGTTCCAACTCATGGAGACCCAGTATGTTACAGAGTAGAACCAACCTCCAAAGGATTTTCTTGGCCGTAATCTCTGAAGCAGATAAAAAGCAGGCCTTTATTCCGCGGTGCTGCTGGGTGGGTCCAAACCATTCAGCCTTTTAGTAAGTAGCCAAGCAGAAACCATGTGTGATACCCAGGGATCCACAGTGTCTGGCGTATAGGCACGTAACGTAATATTTGTTGAATGAATAAATGGATAGCTTGTTTCCAGTGTTAAATAAAATGAAAATATTATCAAATAATAATTTTTAAAAGCTAGTATTAATGGTTTTCATCATTACATTAATTCAGACAGAGATAAGACAGTAGCAGAAAATGACCAACTGATTTATAATACAAACTCAACAAAAAAATATAGAAAATGAACAATGGACAAATTAAATATTAATTTAAAATGACAAAACCACCACGAGGTCATGACATCAGTTTTTCCATAAAAGCTCCTGAATCGAAATACCATGATTTAGGAAATATAACACAACAGAAAAATCTCAAAATATCATTGTAACTTTTTATTTTTTGTCTTTTTAACTAACTAGTTAAAATGAAATTTAGACATGGAAACAAATAGCTAACACGGATGGACACCAGGGGGAGGATTCAGGTTTTGTGAGGTCCAAGGCTTATATAAAGTGGGACCTTCTCTTATAAAAATAAAAATTACAAATAAAAAATTAGATATAAAGACTTACAAAGAGAAAACATATCATCAAATTACTAATGTTAAAGAGAAAACAAATACCACAAATGTGAAATATCAAGAAAAGTAATAGAAAAGCCCTGGTGGTACAGTGGTTAAGAGCTTGGCTGCTAACCAAAATACTGGCAGTTGGAATACACCATATGCTCCTTGGAAACCCTATGGAGCAGTTCTACTTTGTCCTACGGGGCCACTATGAGTCAGGATTGACTCCATGGCAACGTTTTTTTCTTTTGTTTTGTTTAATGAACTGTCTGATATACCTCTCCAAGTTCATTTTCCCTACATATTTTGCTGCCCACTCTTTGGTCATCAATCTATATGACCATTGGGTAATGTTTTCTGTAGAGAGAATAAAAAGAATTCACTTTTCATTCAGCTTTAAAAATAGGAAGGAAGCTGCATTGTTATGCAAATATACTTAACTCCTCTGGCAAATCATCACTTCTTTCAGCTTCATAATTGTTCAAAAATCATTTCTTTCACAGCTTCAGAGCTCTTGTTTGTAAACTTTTTGGATATTCTCAGTTGAGAAAACCTTTATCAAGTTTCTTTCATATAAGATTCTTGGGTAGTAACTCCTTTTGGAATTGACACCATTCATCAACCAGCATATGTGGTGTGTTAAGAAGTTTGTGTTATACTGGACAAAGACGGCATTTTGTGTCACACCAGAAAATCTTTTTCCAATGTGTTCATGTGATTTACTCTTCTTTTAATGGGATTATTAAATAATAATTATTAATTATTTCTATTCAAAATTGATCTCTTCCTCTTAATGAATTACTGCATTTTGGTATGATCTAATTCTTTTGGTTACAATTCTCTTCTCAGTGGCAGGAAAATGATTATTGAATTCATCATTTATCATTTTTGTTTCATATTCCATTATTTTTATTTCCTCTCAATTTTTTAATAAATTTGAAAATTACAAAATAAAGTTCCTACATATTGGTCCAAACCAGGAATCTGTTATCCCTCTCTTGTTTTATGAGAAGGTCCCATTATCTTGTGCAGTTAAAATGACATGTTCCCAACTTCCACTTTACCTAATTGCACAAATGCCCGTGGTCACTCCAGCTCCACCTAACACGAGGGGAAATATGAGAGGTGAGTGTGGAGTAGAAAAAGTCTGGATTTTAATTGATTGTGGCTAAAGCAGCTTTTTTTTTTTTTTAAACAGCTTACTTTTTTTTTCAAACAGCTTACTTTTGCAAATCTTAACAAAACAAAACAATCAGCATAGGAGTACAATTCAAAGGCCCTACAAGTCAAGGACTCTGAAGCTTAAACTTCTTTAGCTTCACAGTTAATTCCACCTTAGGACACAAAGGGACAAAAAAGCAAAACAAAACAAAACCCAAACTCACTGATTCCCACTCGTGGCAAGCCCATGTGTTACAGAGTAGAGCTGAGCTCCACAGGGTTTTCTTGGCTTTCGTCTTTACAGAAGCAGATCACCAGGCCTATATTCCGTGGCACCACTGTGTGGGTTCCAACTGCCAACTTTTGGTTAGCAGGCGAGAACAAACTCTTGGTATCACCCAGGGACCTACAAAGGGCCCACCAGTAGTAAAAAAATGTCCAGACCTCTGTTGCCTGGGGCTTCACTCTGCAGCTGTGACCTTCATCTGAGCTCAGGCAAAGCTGAGAAAGCCAGCTTTTTTTTCTTTGTATGGATTCTAAAAGCTTCATCCTCAAATAAACCAAAAGCATGCACTATGTATTCTTCGTACAACTCCAGGAATATTTTAAAAAGAAGTAGACAGTAAATGACATATCACATACCAGAAATGATGTAGCCTGTAGTAATAGCAATATTCACTTTCACAAGCCATGGATCATTCCTGTAAATATTTTTAAAAAGATTTTTTAGCACATGGGTTATAAATGATACCTACTTTTTTTTTCTATTGAGATTTAAATACAATGAAAACACTCTCTGTAGTTTCTCAAATGTTAAGTTGCCATATTCAAATATAAATCGTAGGCAGAGCCAACATGGCGCTATAGACAGAAACATCTTGCCGGCCCTCTGCAGCAAAGACCGGAAAAACTAAGTAAAACAGATAGAAATGTCAGTCCTGGAACCCTAAGTACCAAATGAAGGAATGAAGAACTCCATCAAGCACTGAATGAAATATGAAACTGCCAGAGAACAGAGAACCAGGGATACATGCTTTCCTACCTCCCACCTTTCTTCTCTCTATGTAGTCCCTGATGCTTCCCAATGGGCCATGGTTGCTCAGCTGGAGAGACTCTAGTTCGCTGCCATCAGGGTCTGCCACGCATTCACTGGCTGGCACCTTAGCCCCATTTTTTTTGTTTGTTTTTTTGCTTTATTTTTTTTTCCTTGTTTGTTTTCTGGGTTGCTCCCCGTTTTTTGGCTTTTTTTGTTGCTTCCGTAGCCCCACATGCCATCCCCTCCCCTTCGTGACAGGCTGTGACTTTTTTGTTTGGTTTTCTTTGATTTTTTGTTTTTTGGGCTTTTTTTGTTTTGTTTTGGTTGCTTCTCTCTTTCTCTCCCTTTCTTCTCCTCTTTCTTCGGCTCAGCTAGCCCTGTGTGCCTTCCCGTCCCCTTCTTGACAAAACGAAACCAAACCCATTACCATCCAGTCAATTGTGACTCATAGTGACTCTATATAGGACAGAGGAGAACTGACTCACAGGGTTTCTAAGGAGCAGCTGCTAGATTAGAACCGCCAGCCATTTGTTACCATCCAAGCTCTTAACCATTGCGCCACCAGAGACAGCCTTTGATGTTTTGGTTTGTTTGCTTTGTTCATTTTGTGTGTTCGTTCTTTTATTTCTTTTCTTTAATTTTATTGTGTGTGTGCGTGTTTGGCTTTTCTTTTTGCATTTCTCTCTATCCCTTCCGTCCTTCTATGTCTCTGGCTCAGCTAACCCCGTGCGCCATCTCCTTCCCTGCTTGATGGGCTGTGATTTTTTTGGTTTTGTTTGCTATGTTCTTCTTCTTCTTTTTTTTTTGTCTGCTTTTTGGTAGAGTTGTTTGGCCTTTTGTGTTGCCTCTCTCTCTCTCTATCTTCCTTCCTTCCTTTCTTTTCTCCCACTCATCTAGTCCCATTGCCTTCCCCTCCCCTTCTTGATGGGCTGTGACTTTTTGTTTGCTTTGTCCTTTTTTTTTTTGTTGTTTCTTCTGTCTCTATCCTTTCCTTCCGCTTCTCTCTCCCACCCACCCAGCCTTGTGTACCACATCTGCCCTTTTTAGAGGGGACGTGCTGCAGAGCGTGATTAGAGAAACACTGCACATGGCCTCCCCAGGTCTGCGCCACCATCACCGACCAGCTCCCTCAGAGCCATTTTATTTATCGTTTGGTTCTTTTTATCCTTTTATCTGGTATTGTTTCTCTTCTCCCTTTCCCTTTCTTTTGTCTCTCTCATCCATCAATCCCCATCTGCCGCCACCAGCTTCCTGGCAGGCTGTACTGTACCACTCAGCTGGAGAGCCTCTGGCACACTGTCTCCCAGGTCTGTACCGCCCCCACAGGCCAGCTCCCTCAGTGCGATATCTTATATTTTTCTTTCTTTTTTTCCTTCTCCCTCCTGCCTACACCCTTCACTGCCTCTATCCTTTGCTGATGGGCGATGCCATGCCAACTGGCAAGAGATACAGCAGCTCGCATCACCCCATTTCCACCCTGCCCCCAACAGACAGCACACTTACCATCATATTTGTTTGTTACTGTTGTTATTTTTATTTGCCTATTTAATTGTTGATTCCTTCTCTCTCTTTCCCCTTTTTCCCTTCTCCTGCCCACCTAGCCCTATGTGCCACTCACGCTGCGTCTTAACAGACTAAGCCACAATTCTCGTCCAGAGAGCCACTGGCACACGGCCTCGAAAGATCTGCTCCACCCTCACTGGCCGTATCCTACCCTACCACCATTTTATTTGCTTTTTATTTTTTTTTTTACTTTATCTTTTGCCTTTTTTCTCTTTTATTTACCTGTGTTTCTTTCTATTCATTCTTTTCCTTCAACCACCCAGTTAGCTCTGCATATAACATCCTCTCTTTTCCCTCCTGCTTATCTGCACTGTGAACCAAGGGCCACGCCCCAAATGGTACTGACACAATCTCCCAGACCCTTCCATGCACTGCCCCCCAAGCCTCATCTCATCTCCCCCACTTTGTACTGCAAACTACCCCATTCCGCCCCTTCATCCCTGCTGGACACACCCTGCTGCACCAGGCTGAGTGACCACCCCTATTCACTTGGACAAGGTCATGAGAAGCATCGTGCCCACGAGCGAGCAAGCAGCAAAACATACCCAACCTGCCTGCCCAGACATAACAAAATAAAACAAAAACGAAAGACAAAACAATCAAATCTACAATCACTAAATGAAGAAAGTAATTCCTAAATGTCCCAAACAGCAAAAAATATCAAAACTCATAAAAAAAAAAAAAAATAGGAGAGGATGGTTTCAGAGAGCAACCAAAATAAAACACTGGAACTATCTAATAGGAAATTCAACACTCTAAAATTCTGGATTCTGCAAGAGATGAAGAAAATGCAGACAAAGATAAAGAAGAAATAAACAAAATCATAGAAAAGACAGACAAAACAACGGAAGAAATAAAGAAAATAATACAGGGACAAAATGTCAAAATAAATAAACAATTAGAAACCCTACAGAAACAGCAATTAGAAATCCGAAAGATAAACAAGATTTCAGAAATGGACAGTGCACTAGAAGGTTTTAGGAGCAAATGTGAAACGATGGAAGACAGGATCAGCGAACCTGAAGACAAATCCTTAGATACCACTTTGAGGAAATATCAGAGAAAAGAATAAAAAAAAAAAAAAAATGAAGACACCCTGAGAACCGTGTGGGATACAATCAAAAGTAAAAATCTGTCTGTGATCTGAGTTCCACAACAGGGGGACAAAAGAGGAAATATAGACAGGATCATTGAAGGTTTGCTGACAGAAAACTTCCCGGATATTGTGAAAGATGAAAAGCCAAGTATCCAAGAAGCTCAATGAACCCCATATAGGATAGATCCCAAAAGAAAAACACCAAGACATATCATAATAACACTCACCAAAACCCAAGACAAAGAAAGAATCCTGAGAGGAGCTTGAGAAAAATGAAAAGTCACATACAAAGGGGGAAACAATAGGACTAAGCTCTGATTACTTGGCAGAAACCATGCAGGCAAGAAGACAAATGGGATGACATATATAAAATCTTGAAAGAAAAAAACTACCAACCAACAATAACATATGCTCATAAACACAAACATAAATCATAAAACACACAAAAAGAGTTTAGCAGAACTGAAATGATCCTGTAGTACTAGTACAAGCAGGCATATGTTGTTCCCAGGATAATCTCAGCCCATAGCCTCTGAGGAAATCTTGTGGCCTTCCTGTCCAAGATGATTCATTTTAATCAAGAGATCTTCTGTAGAAAATATTCTTTGATGGTTATGAGGGTGAGGAGGGAGGAAGGGGGGTATTCACTAATTAGATAGTAGACTAGAACTAATTTAGGTGAAGGGAAAGACAACACGCAATACAGGAGATGTCAGCATAACTGGACTAAATCAAAAGCAAAGAAGTTTCCTGAATACAACCAAACGCTTCAAAGGCCACAGTAGCAGGGATGGGGGTTTGGGGACCATATAGGTCAATTGACATAACAAAGTGTATTAAGAAAATGTTCTGTATCCTGCTTTGGTGAGAGGTGTCTGGGGTCTTAAATGCTAGCAAGCGGCCATCTAAGATGCATCAATTGGTCTCAACCCACCTGGAGCAAAGGAGAATGAAGAATACAAAAGACATACAGTAAAGATGAGCCCAAGAGACAGAAAGGCTCACATAAACCAGACACTACATCAGCCTGAGACCGGAAGAACTAGATGGTGCCTGGCTACCACCAATCACTGTCCTGACAGGGAACAGAACAGTGAATCCCTAATGAAACAGGAGAACAGTGGGATGCAGATCTCAAGTTCTTCTAAAAAGACCAGGCTTAATGGTCTGAATGAGACTAGAGAGACCTGGAGGTCATGGTCCCCACACCCTTTGTTAGCCCAAGACTGGAACCATTCCCGAAGCCAGCTCTTCAGACAGGGATTGGACTAGACTATTAGATAATGATACTGGTAAGGAGTGAACTTCTTGGCTCATGTAGACACATGAGACTATGTGAGCAACTCCTGTCTGGAGGTGAGATGAGAAGGAAAAGGGGGACAAGAGCTGGTTGAATGGACATGGGGAATACAGGGTGGGGAGGAGGAATGTGCTGCCTCATTAGATGGAGAGTAGCTAGGAGTACATAGCAAGGTGTGCATAACATTTTCTATGAGAGACTGACGTGATTTGTAAAGTTTCACTTAAAGCACAATAAATAAATAAATAAAAGAGATCTTCTGTAGTCCATAATTTCCCTGAAATTTACTCTAGGCCCAAGCCAGTCTCCAAAATTTCCTTGAGAATAAATCCTCAACTCTCCGAAGTCAGAGTGGGCTCAGATTGTCTAAAGTACTTAAAGCCAATCCATACTGAAGTCTCCGAAGTAGAAGACCTCAAACCTCCTCAGGGTAGCTGAAAGTCCCCAGTGCCTTTTGTACTAAATCCAAGTTTTCAGAACTATTCCCAGACTTCCCAAACACAGGGATGTAAAATAAGGGCTTTTGTTTTTTTGCTTTTTTTCCAAGAATTTGGAAGGCATCCTTCACTCCGCCAGTAGAATTCATGATGGAGTTTGGAGAATATCTAAGTGCCTGTTACAATTGACACTCCACTGTATTAAATCACCTAAGGAATGTCTCGTTAGGAATTCTGGATCCCATTCTATGCCTTGCAATGCACAAAATACTGTATTAGCTATGATAATACTTTCAACTGCACAAGTAACCACAATTTCTCATATATATTAGCTAAAAGTTTTACTAAGATAATTTAGCGAAAAGATAACTTTTTATAAATGTGTTCTCAAATGATTTGTTTGCAAGAGGATCCAAATGAAATTGTAGATGCTCATTTTTTTGACTCCTTATTCTGAATCACAGACACAAATACCTCGAGCAATCATCTAATCCCGCCTCTTATTTTGAAGCAGTAGGTTATTATCATCATCATTTTACTGAGGAGTAGAGGGACTAAGCTATTATCATACAATTAGGAAATAATCAGAGTAGAACAGCTTAACCCTGCTGTTTCAACCTCTACATATATCAGCATTCTACACTTTTGACCTACTAATGCCCTTTGCTCTAAGAAACAAATATAAATTATCAGTCCTTTATCTGATTTATAATGTGAACTAATGCTGAACTATTTAAATCTCAATGAAAAAAAAAGTACATGTCATTTATAACAAAGTAAGACTGTCAACAGTTAGAACTACAACTGGAAACAACACAAATCATGTCTTCTTTACAAACTTGGATCTGAAAACTACAACCCATGAAAATAGAACTGTAATAAATTATAGCATAAAATGTAAAAATATAAAAAATAATAAGTAGAAATTTGTTAAGAAAAAAATTGATCAGAGTCATCTTTGTTGTAAAATTTACTTCGCAAAATAACTGGTTCTTCTGGAAATCATCTAAGAAAAATAAAAATAAAGCTAGAAATTATTTACATAGACTATATAGAAACCTGGTCAGGGAACTAAACTCACTAAATTGATTCATTCTGAAAAATGGCTTCCCAATGAAAATTCATCAATATTGGTACAATACTGATGGGAATAATCCCACATTGATGAATAAAACACAACATCCTTGTAAACAGTTGTGGCCAAAATGCCTGGTGAAATTGCCTCCAAAGCCCACGTCTGCCGCATCCCAGGGCAGTGCTTCCTCAAAACACATCTCTTCTCTCAAACTAAGCTGAACTAAAACTTTCATATAGCACAAGAAATACACTTTGTAAAATTGTTGCCATTGGAATGAATTTAAACTTTTCAAAAGGAACCATCTTACAGATCATCCTGTTATTGATAAGCAGTTTCTTTTTTTCTTTTTAAGGTTGATTTACTTATTTATTGTACTTTAGATGAACGTTTACAGAACAAACTAGTTTCTCATTAAACAGTTAGTACACATATTGTTTTATGACATTGGTTAACAACCCCACGAAATGTCAACACTTTCCCTTCTCAACCTTGGGTTCCCTATTGCCAGCTTTCCTGTCCCCTCCTGCCTTCTAGTGTTTGCCCCTGGGCTGTTGTGCCTCTTTAGTCTCATTTTGTTTTACGGGCCTGTCTATAATCTTTGGCTAAAGGCTGAACCTCAGGAGTGACTTCATTACTGAGCTAAAACATTTCCAGGGGCCATACTCTCAGGATTTCTCTAGTCTCTGTCAGGCCAACAAGTCCAGTTTTTTTGTGTGTGAGTTAGAATTTTGTTCTACATTTTCCTCCAGCTCTGTCCAGGACCCTCTATTGTGATCCCTGTCAGAGCAGTCAGTGGCGGTAGCCAGGCACCATCAAGGATTACTGGACTCAGTCTGGTGGAGGCCATGGTAGATACGGTCCATTCGTTCTCTGAGCTAATCTTTCCCTCGTATCTTTAGTTTTCTTTATTCTCCCTTGCTCCTGAAGGGGTGAGACCAGTGGAGTATCTTAGATGGCCACTCACAGGCTTTTAAGACCCCAGACACTACTCACCAAAGTAGAATGTAGAACTTTTTTTTTTTTTTTTTATCAACTATCTTATATCAATTGAGCTAGATGTTTCCCAAGACCATAGTCCCCACAGCCTTCAGCCCAGCAATTCGGTCCCTTGGGGAGTTCGGATTTGTTTGTGGAGTTTCCACGACCTTGCCCTGGGCAAGTTGTGCTGGCGTCCCCAGTACTGTGTACTGACTTACCCTTCACTAAATTTACTACTTGTCTATTTAGTGTTTTTCCATGGCCACCCCTCCCTTCCCTCGTAACCATCAAAGACTGTGTGTAAAGCTTTGCATGAATTTTTATAATAGTGGTCTCATACAATATTTGTCCTTTTGTGATTGACTTATTTCACTCAGCATAATGCCCTTCAATTCACCCATGTTATGAGATTCTTCAAAAATTCATCATTGTTCCTTATCATTGAGTATACTCCATTGTATGTATGGACAATACTTTGTTTATCAGTTCATCTGTTTTGGGCATCTAGGTTGTTTCCATCTTTTTGCTATTGTGAATAACGCTGCACTGAACATGGGAGTGCATATGTCTACTCATATTGACGACTCTTCATTTCTCTAGGATATATTCCTAGGAGTGGGATTGCTGGATCATATGCTATTTCTATTTCTAGCTTTCTAAGGAAGCATCATATCATTTTCCAAAATGGTTGTATCATTTTGCATTCTCGACAGCAGTGTATAAGAGTTCTGATCTCCCCTCAGCCTCTGCAACATTTGTATTTCCTGTTTTTTTGATTCGTGCCACTAAGGCCAGCACGAGATGGTATCTCATAGTGGTTTTGATTTGCGTTACTCCAGCTTTGCCCTTTTTAAACTGGATTGTCTTTTTGTTGTAGAGGTGTTGTATTGTCTTGTAGATTTTAGAGATTAGACCTTTCTCTGATTTATAACAGCCAAAAATTTTTTCCCAATCTGTAGGTTCTCTTTTTACTCTTTTGGTGAAGTCTTTTGATGAGCATAAGTGTTTAATTTTTAGAAGATCCTAGCTATGCAGCTTATCTTCTGGAGTTTCAGTCTTGTTGCTTATGGTTTCTATGCTATTAATGTTGTGTATGAGAGCCTCCAGTATTGATCCTATTTTTTCTTCTCTGAACTTTATAGTTTTTGGCTTTATATTATGTCTTTGATCAAATTTGAATCAGTTTTGGTGTATCGTGTGAGGTATGGGTCCTGTGTCATTTTTCTGCAGATGGATGTCCAGTTTTGCCAGCACCATTTGTTAATACATGGTATAATAGCCTCTAAAAAAAACAAAAAACTTAGGAATAAATCTTATACATGGTATTGTTTTCCTGATTTCCTTTTCATCGTTCTCTTTCTTGGTATATAGGAATCCCACTGATCTTTGTATGTTTATCTTCTGTCCTGCTATTCTGTTGAATCTTTCTATTAGTTCCAGTAGTTGTCTCATGGAGTCTTTGGGTTTTCTTTGCGTAGTATCATATCATCCCCAAATAGGGGCAGTTTAACTTCTTCATTACCAGTATACAAAAAACCAGTATAGATACCCTTTATTTCTGTTTCTTGGCTTATTGCTCTAGCTAAGACTTCCAGCATAATGTTAAATAGGGCTGGTGATAAAGGGCATTCTTGTCTTGTTCCTGTTCTCACAGGGAAAGTTTTCAGCCTCTCTCCATTAAGAATGATGTTGCCCCTTGATTTTGCATTGATACCCTTTCTTATGTTGAGAAATTTCCCTTCTATACCTATTTTATTGAGGGTTTTTATCAGGAATGCATGCTGGACTTTATCAGATCATTTCCTGTGTTGATTGAGGGCATCATGTAATTCTTTTCTTTCTTTTTATTTATGTGGTGGATTACGTTGATTGATTTTCTAATGTTGAACCATCCTTGCATACCTGCTATTAATCCTACTTGGTTATAGTGTATTATTTTTAATTAATTAATAATTTATTGTGCTTTAAGTGAAAGTTTACAAAAATCAAGTTAGTCTTTCATACAAAAAGTTATGCATACATTGCTATGTACCCTTAGCTGCTTTCCCCCAATGAGACAGCACATTCTTCCTCTCTTCCATGTATTCCTTGTGTCCATTCGACCAGCTCCTGTCCCCCTCTTCCTTCTCATCTTGCCTATACATAGGAGTTGATCACATAGTCTCAAGTATCTACTTGAGTAAGAAGTTCATGCCTCACCAGTATCATTATCTATCTTATAGTCCAGTCCAATCCCCATCTGAAGAGTCAGCATCAAGTATGTTTCTAGTCTTGGGCTAACAAAGGGTCCGAGGTCCATGATCTCCATGGTCCCTCTAGACTCAGTCAGACCATTAAGCATGGCCGTTTTATGAGAATTTATAAGATCTGCATCCCACTGTTCTCCAGTTTTAACAGGAATTCTCTTCTGTGTTCCCTGTCAGGGCAGTGATTGGTGGTAGTCGGGCACCGTTTAGTTCTTCTGGTCTCAGGCTGATGTAGTCTCTGGTGTATGTGGCCCTTTCTGTCTTTTGGATTCATCTTTACCATGTCTTTTGTGTTCTTCATTCTCCTTTGCTCCAGGGGTTGAGACCAATTGATGAATCTTAGATGGCTGCTTGCTAGTTTTTAAGACCCCAGACACCTCTCACCAAAGTGGGATAAAGAACGTTTTCTTAATACATTCTGTTATGGCAATTGACCTAGATGTCCCCTAAAACCATGATCCCCAACCCCCATCCCTGCTACTCTGGCCTTTGAAGCATTCAGTTGTATTCAGGAAACTTCTTTGCTTTTGGTTTAGTCCAGTTGTGCTGACCTCTTCTGTATTGTGTGTTGTCTTTCCCTTCACCAAAAATAGTTCTATTCTACTAATTCCCCCACCTGTCTGTCAGTTTGCCATACTGTGGGGGCTTGCACATTGCTGTGACCCTGGAAGCTATGCCACTGTTATTAAGACACCCTGGAGGGTCACCCATGGAGGACAGGTTTCAGCTGAGCTTCCAGACTAAGACAGAATAGGAAGGACACAGCAGTCTATTTCTGAAAAGAATTAGCCAGTGAAAACCTTATGTGTAGCAGCAGAACATTGTCTGATATAGTGCCAGAAGATGAGCCCCCCAGTTTGGAAGGCACTCAGAAGAAGACTAGGGAAGGGATGCCTCCTCAAATAGAGTCAGCCTTAAAGACGTGAATGGAGTGAAGCTTTCATGACCTTTATTTGCTGATGTGGCACAATTCAAAATGAGATGAAAGGGCTGGAATCATCCATTAATAATCGGAACCTGGAATGTACGAAGTATGAATCAAGGAAAAGAGGAAATTGTCAAAAATGAAATGGAATGCATAAACATCAATATCCTAGGCCTATTCTCAGGAAACGTGATCCAACCAAATGTGGAAATTATTCAATAATATCGGTAACATCACATGCAAGCAAAATTTTGCTGAAGAGCATTCAAAAACAGCTGCAGCAGTATATCGACAGGGAACTGCCTGAAATTCAGGCCGGATTCAGGAGCGGACATGGAACCAGGGATATCAATACTGACGTCAGATGTATCCTGGCTGAAAGCAGAGAATACCAGAAGGATGTTTACCTGTGTTTTATTGACTATGCAAAGGCATTTGACTGTGTGGATCATAATAAATTATGGATAACACTGCAAAGAATGAGAATTCCAGAACATTAATTGTGCTCATGAGGAACCTGTACAAAGATCAAGAGGCAGTTGTTCAGACAGAACAAGGGGATACTGAGTAGTTTAAAGTCAGGAAAGGTGTGCGTCAGGGTTGTATCATTTCACCATACCTGAATTAAAAAAAAAAAAAAATTTTCTTTTTTTTTTTTATTCAGTATGTATGCTGAACAAATAATCTGAGAAGCTAGACTATATGAAGAAGAACACAGCATCAGGACTGGAGGAAGACTCATTAACAACCTCCATTATGCAGATGACACAACCTTGCTTGCTGAAAGTGAAGAGGACTTGAAGCACTTACTAATGAAGATCAAAGACCACAGCCTTCAGTATGGCTTACACCTCAACATAAAGAAAACAAAAGTCCTCACAACTAGACCAATTAGCAACATCATGATAAATGGAGAAAAGAGAGAAGTTGTCAATGATTTCATTTTACTTGGATCCACAATCAACAGCCATGGAAACAGCAGTCAAGAAATCAAAAGACAAGGCCCTGGATAAGTAAAGCATTGCTGAAAAAGAAGAAAAAAGTGGGAGGCCTCACTCTACCTGAGTTTAGAACCTATCATACTGTGACTGTAGTCGAAACAGCCTGGTACTGGTACAACAACAAATACATAGACCAATGGAACAGGATTGAGAATCCAGACATGAATCCATCCACATACGAGCAGTTGATATTTGATAAAGGACCAAAGTCAGTTAAAAGTGGAAAAGATAGTCTGTTCAACAAATGGTGTTGGCATAACTGGATATCCATCTGCAAAAAAAAAAAAAATGAAACAATACCCATACCTCACACCCTGCACAAAAACTAACACAAAATGGATCAAAGGCCTAAATATAAAATCTAAAATGAAAACGCTCATGGAAGAAAAAATAGAGACAACACTAGGAGCCCTAATACATGGCATAAACCATATACAAAACATTACTAAAATGCAGAAGAGAAACTAGATAACTGGGAACTCCTAAAAATCAAACACCTATGCTCATCCAAAGACTTCACCAAAAGAATAAAAAGATTACCAGTATTTTCAAAGAAAAATCAGATAAAATGAAAAAGAGGAAGACACAATTTATAAAGAAAAACTACTTGGCACAAAAAAATTAAGCAGAAAAAAGAAACTGTCAACAACACACAAAAAAAGTCATCAAAATGACAGCACTAAACTCATACCTATCCATAATCACACTGAATGTAAATGGACTAAATGCACCAATAAAGAGACAGAGAGTTGCCGAATGGATTAAAAAAAAAAAGAAAAAAACACAGACATTTTGTCTATATGCTGCTTACAAAAGATACCTTAGACTTAAAGACATAAACAAACTAAAACTCAAGGGATGGAAAAAAATCAAGTAAACAACATTCAAAAAAGTGCTAGAGTGGCGATGCTAATTTCTCACATAACAGACTTTAAAGTTAAATTCAGCACAAAGGATAAGGAAGGACACTATAATGATAAAACGGACAATATACCAGGAGGATATCGCCATATTAAATATTTATGCACCCAACCACAGGGCTTCAAGATACATAAACTCTAACAGCACTGAAAAGTGAGATAGACAGCTCCATAACAATACTACGAGACTTCAACACACCACTTTCAGTGAAGGACAGAACATCAAGAAAGATGCTTAATAAAGAGACAGAATATCAAATTTCCACAATCAACAAACTTGACCTCATACACATATATGGAACACTCCATCATACAGCACACAAATGCACTTTCTTTTCCAGCACACATGGAACATTCTCTAGAAGAGACCACATATTAGGTCATAAAGCAAGCCTTAAGATAATCCGAAATATTGAAATGTTACAAAGCATCTTCTCTGACCTTAAAGCCATAAAACTAGAAATTTATAACAGAAAAAACAAGGGGAAAAAAGCAAACATATGGAAACTGAACAACACCTTCCTCAAAAACTACTGGGTTATAGAAGAAATTAAGGATGGAATAAAGAAATTCATAGAATCAAATGAGAATGAAAACACACCCTACCAGAACCTTTGGGATACAGTAAAAGCAGTGCTCAGAGGTCAACTTACAGCAATAAACGCACACATCAAAAAAGAAGAAAGGGCCAAAACCAAAGAATTATCCCTACAACTTGAACAAATAGAAAGAGAGTAAAAAAAGAAACCCTTAGGCACCAGAAGAAAACAAATAATAAAAATTAGAGCAGAATGAAATGAAATAGAGAACAGAAAAAAAATTGAAAGAGTTAATAAGACCAAAAGCTCGTTCCTTGAGGAGATTAACAAAATCAATAAACCCTTGGCCAGAATGACAAAAGAAAAACAGGAGAAGAAGCAAATAACCCGAATAAGAAATGAGATGGGCGATATCACAACAGACCCAACTGAAATTAAAAGAATCGTAACAGAATACTATGAAAAATTGTACTCCAACAAATTTGAAAACCTAGAGGAAATGGAAAAATTTCTAGAAACACACTGCCTACCTATACTAACACAAACAAAGGGAGAACAACTAAATAAACCCATAAGAAAAGAGGAGACTGAAAAGGAAATTAAAAAACTCCCAACAAAAAAAAGCTGTGGCCCTTACAGCTTCACTCAAGAATTCTACCAAACTTTCAGAAAAGAGTTACCACCACTACTACTAAAGGTATTTCAGAGCATAGAAAAGAATAGCATACTCCCAACCTCATTTTACGAAGCCAACATAACCCTGATACCAAAACCAGGTAAAGACACCACAAAAAAAGAAAGTTACAACCAACATCCCTCATGAACATAGACACAAAAATCCTCAACAAAATTTTAGCCAATACAATTCAACAACATATCAAAAAAGTAATTCACCACGACCAAGTGGGATTCATACCAGGTATGCAGGGATGGTTCAACATTAGAAAAACAATCAATGTCATCCACCATATAAATAAAACAAAAGACAAGAACCACATGATCTTATCAATTGATACAGAAAAGGCATTTGACAAAGTCCAACACCAATTCGTGATAAAAACACTCAGTGAAATAGGAATAGAAGGAAAAATTCCTCAGCATACTAAAGGGCATTTATACAAAGCCAACAGCCAACATATCCGAAATGGAGAGAAACTGAAAGCATTCTCCTTGAAATAGGGAACCACACAAGGATGCCCTTTATCACCACTCTTTTTCAATATTGTGCTGGAGGTCCTAGCCAGAGCTTTTAGGCTAGATAAAGAAATAAAGGGCATGCAAATTGGCAAAGAAGAGGTAAAAGTATCCCTATCTGCAGATGACATGACCTTATACACAGAAAAACCTAAAGAATCCTCAAGAAAACTACTGAAATTAATAGAACAGTTTAGCGGAGTATTAGGATAAAAGATAAACATAAAAAAATCAGGTGGATTCCTCTATGCCAACAAAGAGAACGTCAGAGAGGAAATCACCAAATCGATACTATTTACAATAGCCCCCAAGAAGATAAAATACTTGGGAATAAATCTAAACAAAGATGTAAAAGACCTATCCAAAGAAAATTACAAGACACTACTGCAAGAAACCAAAAGAGACCTACATAAGTGGAAAAACATACCTTGGTCATGATAGGAAGACTCAGCATTGTAAAAATGTCTATTCTACCCAAAGCAATCTAAAGATACCATGCAACCCCGACCCAAATACTAATGACATTTCTTAATGCGATGGAGAAACAAATCACCAACTTCATACAGAAGAGAAAGAGGCCCTGGATAACTAAAGCATTACTGAATAAGAAGAACAAAGTGGGAGGCCTCCCATTACCTGATTTTAGAATATATTACACCATGACAGTAGTCAAAACATCCTGGTACTGGTACAAAAACAGACACATAAACCAATGGAACTGAATTGAGAAACCAGACATAAATTCATGTACCTATGACCAGCTGTCCTGTAGCGCCACTCAGAGTCCTAATTGACTCGACGGCAATGGGTTGTTGTTTGCTGTATGAGCAGCTGATATTTGACAAAGG
Organism: Elephas maximus indicus; assembly: GCF_024166365.1. Lineage (NCBI taxonomy): Eukaryota > Metazoa > Chordata > Mammalia > Proboscidea > Elephantidae > Elephas > Elephas maximus. The sequence continues at coordinate 146,585,636 of NC_064821.1, forward strand.
CCCAAAGTTAAAATGGGAAAAGACAGCCTCTTTAACAAATAGTGCTGGCATAACTGGATATGCACAAAAATTAAACAAGACCCATACCTCACACCATGCACAAAAACTAACTCAAAATGGAGCAAAGACCAAAATATAAAATCTAAAACAATAAAGGTCATTGTCATGGATTGAGTCATGTCTCCCCAAAAATGTGCATATCAGCTTGGTTAGGCCATGATGTGAGTACTCTGTGGTTGTCCTCCATTTTGAGATTGTAATTTTCTGCTAAAGAGGATTAGGGTAGGATTGTAACACCTGTACTAGGTCACGTCCTTGATCCAATATAAAGGGACTGTCCCTGGGGTGTGGCCTGCACCACCTTCTATCTCTCAAGAGATAAAAGGAAAGGGAAGCTAGCAGAGAGGGGGAACCTCACACCACCAAAAAAGCAGCACCAGGAGCAAAGTGCATCCTTTGGACATGAGGTTTCTGCGCTGAGATGCTCCCAGACCAAGGGAAGGCTGATAGCAAGGACCTTCCTCCAGAGCTGACAGAGAGAGAGAAATCCTTCCTCTGGAGCTGGCACCCTGAATTTTGGCTTCTAGCCTACTGGATTATGAAAGACTAAACTTCCCTTTGTTAAAGCCATCTACTTGTGGTATTTTCATAATAGCAGCACTAGATGACTGAGACAATCATGGAAGAAAAAATAGGGACGATGCTAGGAGCCCTAATACACAGCATAAACACTACACAAAACAATATTAACAATACACAAACACCAGAAGAGAAGCTAGATAACTGCGAGCTCCTAAAAATCAAACACCTATGCTCATCCAAATACTTTATCAAAAGAGTAAAAAGATTACCTACAGACTTGGAAAAAGTTTTTAGCTATGACAATCCCAATCAACATCTGATCTCGAAAATCTACATGATACTGCAAAAAATCAACCACAAAAAGAAATATAACCCCACGTGTCTGTCAGTTTGTCATACTGTGGGGACTTGTGTATTGCTGTGATGCTGGAGGCTATGTCACTGGTATTCAGATACCAGCAGGGTCACCCATGGAGGGCAGGTTTCAGCTGAGCTTCCAGACTAAGACAGACAAGGAAGAAGGACTCAGCAGTCTACTTCTGAAAAGCATTAGCCAGTAAAAACCTTATGAACAGCAGTGGAACATTGTCTGATATAGTGCTGGAAGATGAGCCCCCCAGGTTGGAAGACACTCAAAATATAACTGGGGAAGAGCTGCCTCCTCAAAGTAGAGTCAACCTTAATGACGTGCATGGAGTAAAGCTTTCAGGACCTTCGTTTGCTGATGTGGCATGGCTCAAAATGAGAACAAACAGCTGCAAACACCCATTAATAATTGGAACCTGGAATGTACAAAGTATGAATCTAGGAAAATTGGAAATCGTCAAAAATGAAATGGAATGCATAACATCAATATGCTAGGCATTAGTGAGCTGAAATGCACTGGTATTGGCCATTTTGAATAGGACAATCATATAGTCAACTACGCTGGGAATGACAATTTGAAGAGGAATGGTGTTGCATTCATTGCCAAAAAGAACGTTTCAAGATCTATCCTGAAGTACAATGCTGTCAATGATAGGATTATATCCATAACCCTACAAGGAAGACCAGTTAATACGACTATTATTCAAATTTACATACCAACCACTAGGGCCACAGATGAAGAAATAGAAGATTTTTATCAGCTGCTGCAGTCTGAAATTGGTCGAACATGCAATCGAACATGCAATCAACATGCATTGATAATTACTGGCGATTGGAATTCAAAAGTTGGAAACAAAGAAGAAGGATCAGTAGTTAGAAAATATGGCCTTGGTGATAGAAACAATGCTGGAGATAGAATGATAGAATTTTGCAAAACCAACAACTTCTTCATTGCAAATAGCTTCTTTCACCAACATAAACGGCGACTATACACACGGACCTTGCAGGATGGAACACACAGAAATCAAGTTGACTACATCTGTGGAAAAAGACAATGGAAAAGCTCAATATCATCAGTCAGAACAAGGCCAGGGGCCGACTGTGGAACAGACCATCAATTGCTCATGTGCAAGTTCAAGCTGAAACTGAAGAAAATCAGAGCAAGTCCACGAGAGCCAAAATATGACCTTGAGTATATCCCACCTGAATTTAGAGACCATCTGAAGAATAGATTTGACGCATTGAACACTGGTGACCGAAGGCCAGACGAGTGGTGTAATGACATCAAGGACATCATACATGAAGAAAGCAAAAGGTCATTGAAAAGACAGGAAAGAAAGAAAAGACCAAGATGGATGCAGAGAAGACTCTGAAACTTGCTCTTGAACATCGAGCAGCTAAAGCAAAAGGAAGAATTGATGAAGTTAAAGAACTGAACAGAAGATTTCAAAAGGGCGGCTCGAGAAGAGAAAGTAAAGTATTATAATGACATGTGCAAAGAGCTGAAGATGGAAAACCGAAAGGGAAGAACATGCTCGGCGTTTCTCAAGCTGAAAGAACTGAAGAAAAAATTCAAGCCTCAAGTTGCAATAGTGAAGGATTCTATGGGGAAAATATTAAATGACACAAGAAGCATCAAAAGAAGATGGAAGGAATACACAGTCATTATACCAAAAAGAATTAGTCTATGTACAACCATTTCAAGAGGTAGCATATGATCGGGAACCAATGGTACTGAAGGAAGAAGTCCAAGCTGCTCTGAAGGCATTGCTGAAAAACAAGGCTCCAGGAACTGATGGAATATCAATTGAGATGTTTCAATGAACAGATGTAGTGCTGGAGGTGCTCACTCATCTATGTTGAGAAATATGGAAGACAGCTTCCTGCCCAACTGACTGGAAGAGATCCATATTTATGCCTATTCCCAAGAAAGCTGATCCAACCGAATGTGCAAATTATAGAACAATATCATTAATATCACACGCAAGCAAAATTCTGCTGAAGATCATTCAAAAACAGCTGCAGCAGTATATCGACAGGGAACTGCCAGAAATTCAGGCTGGTTTCAGAAGAGGACTTGGAACCAGGGATATCATTGCTGATGTCAGATGGATCCTGGCTGAAAGCAGAGAATACCAGAAGGATGTTTACCTGTGTTTTATTGGCTATGCAAAGGCATTTGACTGTGTGAACACTTAATTGTGTTCATGAGGAACCTGCATATAGATCAAGAGGCAGCTGGTCACACAGAACAAGGGGATACTGAGTGGTTTAAAGTCAGGAAAGGTGTACGTCAGGGTTGTATTCTTTCACCATACCTATTCAATCTGTATGCTGAGCAAATAATACGAGAAGCTGGACTATACGAGGAAGAATGTGGCCATCAGGATTGGAGGAAGGCTCGTCAACAACCTACGATATGCAGATGACACAACCTTGCTTGCTGAAAGTGAAGAGGACTTGAAGCGCTTACTAATTAAGATCAAAGACCAACAGCCTTCCGTATAGATTGCACCTCAACATAAAGAAAACAAAAATCCTCACAACTGGATCAATTAGCAACATCATGATAAACAGAGAAAAGATTGAATTTGTCAAGGATTTCATTTTACTTGGATCTACAAACAACAGCCGTGGAAGCAGCAGTCAAGAAATCAAAAGACACATTGTATTGGGTAAATCTACTGCAAAAGACCTCTTTCAACTGTTGAAGAGCAAAGTTGTCAGCTTGAAGACTAAGGTGCGCCTGACCCAAGCCATGGTATTTTCAATTGTGTCATATGCATGCGAAAGCTGGACAATGAATAAGAAAGACCAAAGAAGAATTGACACCTTTGAATTGTGGTGTTGGTGAAGCATATTGAATATAACATGGACTGCCAAAACAATGAACAAATCTGTCTTAGAAGTAGTACAACCAGAATGCTCCTCAGAAGCAAGGATGGCGAGACTGCGTCTTACATGCTTTGGACATGTTGCCAGGAGGGATCAGTCCCTGGAGAAGGACATCATGCTTGGTAAAGTACAGGGTCAGAGGAAAAGAGGAAGACCGTCAACGACGTGGATCGACACAGTGGCTGCAAGAATGAGCTCAAGCATAACAACAATTGTAATGATTGCTCAGGACCAGGCAGTGTTTTGTTCTGTTGTGCATAGGGTCGCTATAAGTTGGAACTGACTCAATGGCACCTAACAACAACAACAAATCAATTAAAAATGGGCGAAGGATATGAACAGACACTTCACCAAAGACGACATTCAGGCAGCTGACAGATACTTGAAGAAATGCTCACGATCGTTAGCCATCAGAGAAATGCAAATTGAAACTACAATTAGATACCATCTCACCCCAACAAGGCTGGCATTAATCCAAAAAACACAAAATAATAAATGTTGGAGAGGTTGTGGAGAGACTGGAACACTTATACACTGCTGGTGGGAACGTGAAATGGATCAACCACTTTGGAAATCGATTTGGCGCTTCCTTAAAAAGCTAGAAATAGAACTACCATAGGATCTAGCAATTCCACTCCTTGGAATATATCCTAGAGAAATAAGAGCCTTCACAGGAACAGATACATGCATACCCACGTTCATTGCAGCACACTTTACAATAGCAAAAAGATGGAAGCAACCAAGGTGCCCATCAACGGATAAATGGATAAATAAACGATGTATATTCACATAATGGAATACTACACAACAATTAAGAACATCGATGAATCTGTGAAACATTTCATAATACAGAGGAATCTGGAAGGCATTATGCTGAGTGAAATTTGTCAGTTGTAAAAGGAGAGATATTGTATGAGACCAGTATTATAAGAACTCTAAGAAAAGTTTAAACATAGAGGTAAATATTCTTTGATGGTTATGAGGGTGGGAAGGGAGGGAGAGGGTATTCACTAATTAGATTGTTGTTGTTGTTGTTAGGTGTCGTCAAGTCTGTTCTGACTCATAGCGACCCTAAGCACAATAGAACGAAACACTGCCCAGTCCTCACCATCCTTACAGTCGTTATGCTTGAGTCCATTGTTGCAGCCACTGTGTCAATCCACCTTGTTGAAGGTCTTCCTCTTTTCCATTGACCCTGTACTTTACCAAGCATGATGCCCTTCTCCAGGGATTGATCGCTCCTGGCAACATGTCCAATGTATGTAAGAAGTAGTCTCACCATCCTTACTTCTAAGGAGCATTCTGGTTGTATTTGTTCCAAGACAGATTTGTCCATTGTTTTGGCAGTCCATGGTATATTCAATATTCTTCGCCAGCACCACAATTCAAAGGTGTCAATTCTTCTTCGGTCTTCCTTATTCATTGTCCAGCTTTCACATGCATATGATGCAATTGAAAATACCATGGCTTGGGTCAGGTGCACCTTAGTCTTCAAGGTGACAACTTTGCTCTTCAACAGTTTAAAGAGGTCTTTTGTAGCAGATTTGCCCAAGACAATGCGTCTTTTCATTTCTTTTTTTTTATTTTTATTGTGCTTTAAGTGAAAGTTTACAAATTAAGTCAGTCCCTCATACACAAACTTAGATACACCTTGCTATATACTCCTAATCGCTCTCCCCCTAATCAGACAGCACACTCCTTCCCTCCACTCTCTATTTTTGTGTCCATTTGGCCAGCCTCTGATCCCCTCTGCTCTGTCATCTCCCCTCCAGACAGGAGATGCCAACACAGTCTCGTGTGTCTACTTGATCCGAGAAGCTCATTCTTCACCAGTATCATTTTCTATGCCACAGTCCAGTCCAATCCCTGTCTGAAGAGTTGGCTTTGGGCATGGTTCCTATCTTGAGCTAAGAGAAGTTCTGGGGACCATGACCTTCAGGGTCCTTCTAGTCCCAGTCAGACCATTAAGTCAGGTCTTTTTATGAGAATTTGGTGCCTGCATCCCACTTCTCTCCTCCTCCCTTGGGGGTTCTCTGCTGTGTTCCCTGTCAGGGCAGTCAACAGTTGTAGCCACACACCATCTAGTTCTTCTGGTCTCATGCTGATGTAGTTTCTGGTTTCTGTGGTCCTTTCTGTCTCTTGGGGCCATAATTACCTTGTGTCTTTGGTGTTCTTCATTCTCCTTCGCTCCAGGGGGTTTGAGACCAATTGATGCATCTTAGATGGCTCCTTGCTAGTGTTTAAGACCCCATAAGCCACACTGCAAAGTGGGATGCAGATTGTTTTCTTAATAGATTTTATTATGCCAATTGCTTTATCTTCAGTCTCGTTAATTCTGCCTTCCATTTCCTCAATTCTGCTCCTCGACTTTCTATCGAATTGTCTAATTCACAAATTTTATTGTCAATCTTTGGAACTTCTGATTGCTGTCTCTCCATAAATACTTGCAGCCTACTGAATTTTTCATTATACTCTTGAATAACCTTCTTAATTTCCTTGCTGCTTTATCTGTGTGTTTCTTGATTTCTTCTGTTTTGCCTGATCGCTTGAAGAGTTGTGTATATTAATCTTTTGTATTCTACATCTGGTAATTCCAGGAATACCTCTTCATCCAAAATCTTCCATGATTCTTTGTTTTGGGAGTTTACTGAAGCAATCATTTTCTGCTTCTTTATGTGATTTGATATTGTCTCCAAGCCATCTATAAGTTATTGTATTAACTTATTTTATGTTTGCTTACTGTGTCCTAGCTTCTGGCTTTGTTTTGTTTTGATATACCCAAACAGGCTACTCGAGTGAGCTAACTTGATTGTTGGAGCCTTTGAAGCCCTAATGTCCTGTCACCGGATGGCTAGAGCTGTTACCAGGTAGATGAGCCTAGGAATCCATTCACTATTCTTGTATGGATTTAGATCAGGTGTCCAGGTAGTCGGTCACCATGTATGTGGCGCAGGCTTTCACCTATGATCTTAGAGGAGTAGTGGTAATTGGTGTATGCACAGGTTTCTGGTTTCAGCAGGGGATGACAATCTGAGCAAGGCAGAGGGCTGACAACTTTCCCCTGAGTGTCTGTGAGGAAGGCTCCTCCCTGTTCTCTAGAGTGCACAGGTGGGTGAGCTCTGCAACTGTACCATAGTTACCCAATGCTTTTAACTGTAAGGACTGGTAAGCACCACCTATCCTTGGACCCTGATCATGGGTGGATAGATGGCATGGGTGAAGCTGCTAGTCCTTAGCCCCCTGATACGGGTAGATGAGGACCCTGTTTAACAAGCAGAGTGGTATCAAATGTCAAAAACCCACCTCTCTAGTTCACAGCTTAAACAGTTAAAGTCAGACCACAGGCACACACACCCTTGCAATATAACAACAGGAGCCGGGGTCCATGCAGGGGCGAATGTCATTTAAAGTCTGTGGACCACTTGGGCTTGGACAGGAGCTACTTCTGCCCTAGGTTCCAAGCTTAGGGAAGCTGGAAGATTATTTTTCTCTGTTTGTTAATTTGTCCCTTCTCTAAGGCTGGGAGAAGGGCTCAGAGTGCACAGCAGAACCTATCCCAGGCCCATGGAAATTGACTGTCACAGAAGCCAACTCGGAGCAGAGGGATGAGGGATCAGATAGATGGGAGAGAGTTCTTTCAAAAGGGGGGCTATTAGGTCTGCACAGTAAATTAGACAAAATCACTTATCTTGTGCTGAGAGCACTGTTTTTTGCTAACTTCAGAGGCATGTGTAGATTCTGTGCTGCTGTCCCTCTGTGGCCCTTGAGACTGCATCCTGAATGCTACCTCTGGCCTTGCTGCAGTCACGCCAGAGAATTGCAGCTGTGCCGCTTCACTCGCCTTCTTTTGCTGAAGTAACCGCACCCCAAACGCTACGGCCAGCTCCACCGCAGTTGTGCCAGGGGACTGGGGCTGAGGGGTACCCGTTCCTGCCGAGTCAGGTCCAGCAACCCCTCAGTGCTTCTGCTCCATCTCTCCCTCCTCCTGCCACTCAGTCCGATCTCTTAAGTTTGCCTTTGGTGTTCAGAGTTCCTAGCTTGTCATATATATAATGGATTCACTTGTTTTTCAGGTCTTTGTTGTAAGAGGGACCACTGGAAGCATCTGACTACTCTACCATCTTGGCCCTGCCAGACACTTCTGTATTATATTTTTGATATGATGCTGAATTCTACTGGCTAGAATTTTGTTCAGAATTTTTGCATGTATATTCATGAGAGATATTGATCTGTGATTTTCTTTTTTTGTGGTGGTTTTGCCTGGTTTTGGTATCAGGGTTAAGCTGGCTTCATAGAGTGAATTCGGAAGTATCATTTCCATTTCTGTGTTCCAAAAAAATAATCTGAGTAGTATTGGTGTAAGTGCTTCTCTAAATATTTGGTACAATTCTCCAGGGAACACAGTTATTACCGATACATCAAATACTCTAATGTGGTAATAAATTCTTCTCATGTAGCCATCAATAATTCTCATTTTTCATCTCTTTGATATCAATTGATGGCTACAAACTATGGATTAGAAAACTAAGTCTTAAGTAGCTGTTATCCAAGTTGATCAATGTGTCTCAATAATAACTCATTTTTGCTCAGAACAGTATTTACAGTAACTTCGTTTAATTTACTAACAGTGAAAATGTTTATATCATCACCATAACCTCCCTATTTTTTATAATAATTGCAATAATAAGACAAAATAACCCTCATTGTACGTATTCAAATGTAAAATGAATCATTTTAGGGCACATTGCTGAAATGAATCTTGAACACATGCATTTTCATAAAATATATACCATATCTATGCTTTATGCTTTAAAGTAAGAAATGTTAGTATTACTAATATAAAAATGAAAATCAAATTGACTATCTTAGGAATAAACAGCTTACCAAAGTGGATCAGCCGTAGCAGCCTCACGAAATAAAATAATACACAGGCTAAAAACTCCAACCACTAAACCTTGACATGTGGATACCACTCTGAAATGAAACAAAATACATACAAAGATTTCAGATCCTTTGCACCAAACTTTAACTCATTCTGGCAAGACATTTAGCCTTCTTAAAAAGTTATATCTAGAAGCATTTAAATATCACAGTGGAATATACCTGGGAGCACAATAGAAAATTGCCATTTTGAAATCCAAGGGCCACACTTTACTTTGGAATTAATGACAAAAAATGCCCGTGACTGCAGTCCCCTACTAGGAGACCGAGGAATCACTGCTTGGTGAAGAGCTCTAAACCAGAAGCATATGTGATAAAGCAGTTGATGGAGTTTTGTACAGAGAGGTGGCAACTGGTAAGCCCACTACCCAGCACCCAGCTCCCACCTCCATCTCCAACAGCATCACTGTAGGCTGAGTTCTCTGCTCTTTAGGAAATCAGTTGGGAATGCTTCCTAATGTACTGGCCCTAACCACTTCCTTATCCTTGAACGAAGCCGTGGTGGCACACTGGCTAAGAGATCAGCTACTAACCAAAAGGTCAGCAGTTCAGCAGTTCACATGCAGCAGCTGCTCCTTGGAAACCCTATGGGACAGTTCTACCCTGTCATATTGGGTCGCTATGAGTTGGAATTTACTGAAAGGCAACAGGGTTGATTTTTTTTGTTTTTGTTTGTTTGTTTGTTTTTGGTATAGTTAAAAGAGAATTCAGATGGATCATGAAATGAAGATGTATTACCTGGGAGATCTCAGTTTTAAAGGTACACCCATAGGCATTAATTCACTTGATTTTTGTAACAAAGACGTGAGAAAGCTAGGGCAGCTATTATTAGTCCTTATTTTACAATATTACGAAAGCACTTATGAGTAGAGAAATTGAGGCCCAGTTTTAAAAGAAGCACTCAAGTGAAAGCAAATTGTTCACAAGAACCAGGTCCAGTTTTCTTTTATAGAAGGAATAAGGTTTAAATGAGAAACATCAGTTCCTATGAACATATCCTGCTAATTAATAATTTAATGACTCAAACGATACCCAAACTCTATAATGTGCCACTGAAAGATCTACATGTAGGTTACTATGTAGTTATCCACACAGGGAAGTTTTTTATCCAACAATTTAGGGCTTCTCACATCTTGATTGAGTTTGCAAGTAATGAAGTTGTCTTTTCTCTTCATTAGAATACAAGATGAAAGGAATAGCAAAGCTTTTTCTCTATAAATTACAGGTGTGCAATAAATATCTCTCTAAAATACAACCCCAGATCTTTAAGTATAACTGAAATATGTCAACCAAGATAAAGCTTGATGTTAGAAAATCTCTTAACATGAAAAGCCAATATATTTTATCTAATAGATGACATGTTTCTAAATAGATGAGTGTAATCATATTAAATCAAATATTATTTTAAGTCTCAAAAAATCTAATTTAAGGCACCCATTCTTTGCAATACCAAAGGATCATTGTGAAGTGTGAGTACTTAGGCCAATTTACCTGACTTACAAGTCTGGAATTTTCATGCCAAGCATACCTGTGTTCCATTTGGTATAGCAAGAGAAAAACGTAAACTCTTTGATGATTAAATGAAACACTCCATCTAAGTCACCCTACAGTCAGCTTTCTGTTGCCATTCAAAAATTGTATGAGAAAAAAAAAAAAAGCATAGCCTCTCTTACTAACCAGTTTTAGTGTTCAATAACCTTAAGTCCAAAGGTTTTCTTTCAGAAGAATTTTCTTTGTTCCTGATACTCACGCATCAAATTCTCTTTTCTGTTGAGATACTATATGGTAAGTGGAATGGATTATAAGCCCTCAGCTGATGGCAATCGCATATAATTCATTAAAACAAAAAAACCTGTTGCTGTTCAGTCGATTACAACCCAGCAATCCTATGGGATACAGTAGAACTGCCCAATGGGGTTTCCAAGGAGCAGCTGGTAGATTCAAACTGCCGACCTTTTGGTTAGCAGACAAACTCTTATCCACCGCACCAACAGGGCTCCTATAATTCGTTAGAGGACGGATAAATGTAACGTGGACCAAACAGCTCCCATTTTAAGGAAGAGGAGAAGCAGACACCCTGTGCTAACATACTATTCTATATTAAAAGTCTATACTTTTAATATAGACTTTTATTCTGTCTTAGTAAAAATTTCGTCTTATTCTTTAAAATTAGATTCCTGACAAAGAAAAATGTAAATTCATTAGTGTCTAAAAAGAAATACCAAAATGCTGCCCAAGATTAATATATTTCAATTTTTCTTCAAAGAAAATGAAAAAGAAATGCTTATGCTTACGAAAAGACACTGGTTTTCTAGGAAATAATCAGTGATCCTTTTTACAACAGTTATTTAAACTTACTGATTTAATCATTCACAAATAGTCTATTACCAATAGAAATGATATAGCTTAAATAAACAGGAGAGTTAAATTTTAAAGCAGTAAATGTAAAACTAGGATTATTTCTACACGATGGAACTTTCTAATCCATATGACAGCAACTGGATAAAAATAAGAAAATATTAAAAATTTAAGATTATATTTTTATGTGTAATCTACAAGTATGTAACAATTAAACACAACAACTTCTCATTGATAATTAAACTATAAGCCCTCAAGTGTACATTTTCTGGTGAGGTTTTTCCTCCTATCTTTTTTCTGTTAGATGGCTTAGACCACCCATTGTTCAGAGACTTTTTCCTGATTACTGGGAAGAACTATGTGTGCTGTATTGATCCACCTGTTTCAAGATTGGAGGCTGGGTTTCAAGACATGAATGTGTACTTTACTCAAATAGTAGCCAATTTTTTCCCTTTTTTCATTCTCTCCCTCACAGTTGGAGTGGGAAGCAGAAGTAACTCTGAAGTATAAGAAAGACAGAGACAGAGAGAACACACCATTTAAATAGCTAAACAAATTTTACATAATCCCATGCTTCTTTTTTCAAATAAGAATCCAGTTTCCCAAATGGTAATTTCCTGCAGCATAGAATGGCAGTGATAAGGCTAAATAATGTAAAGCATTTTAAATTTCGTTGTTTTGTTTCATTTTAGTGTGCATCTACCTCTCTATACCCTCCCTATTTCTTTGACATGAAGCTACCCAGGTGAAAGCTGGGCAATGAATCAGGAAGGCGGAAGAAGAGTTGACACCTTTGACTTAATGGTCTTGTCAAAGAATAGTGAATATACCATTGACTGCTAAAAGAACAAATAAATCTGTCTTGAAAGAAGTACAGTCAGAAAGCTCCTTAGAAGCAAGGATGGTGAGACTTCTTCTGACATACATTGGACATGTTATCAGGGGGACTTAGTCCCTGGAGAAGGGTATCATGCTTGGTAACGCAGGAGACCAATGAAAGAGAAGAGGACCCTCAAAGAGATATACTGACACAGTGGCTACAAGAATGGGATCAAGCATAACAGTCTTGAGGATCGTGCGGGACCAGGCAGTGTTACGTTCTGATGTACATAGGGTCGCTATGAGTCAGAACCAACTTGGCAGCACCTAACAACAACAAGATTCAAAACTGTTTCGCCTACCCTAAGGACAGTGAAAAAGAAATGGAGAGCTTAAATTGGTAGCAGAGACCACAAGCCCCTAGTTTCCACTCTTTCTTCTATTTTCCAGCATTCCATCTATCTTTGCATGTCCGAAAGAGTTTAAAACAAATAATAGTCACTACCTTTATTTAGTACAGTACATTTCAACAATACAATCCGTGCTATATTTTTTTAAATAATTTTTATTGTGCTTAAAGTGAAAGTTTACAAATCAAGACAGTCTGTCACATATAAGCTTATGTACACCTTACTCCATACTCCCACTTACTCTCCCCCTAATGAGTCAGCCCACTCCCTCCTTCCAGTCTCTCCTTTTGTGACAATTTTGCCAGTTTCTAACCCTCTCTACCCTCCTATCTCCCCTCCAGACAGGAGATGCCAACACAGTCTCAAGTGTCCACCCGATACGAGTAGCTCACTCTTCGTCAGCATCTCTCTCCAACCCATTGTCCAGTCCCTTCCATGTCTGATGAGTTGTCTTCGGGAATGGTTCCTGTCCTGGGCCAACAGAAGGCTTGGAGACCATGACCAGTGGGATTCCTCTAGTCTCAGTCAGACCATTAAGTCTGGTCTTTTTATGAGAATTTGGGGTCTGCATCCCACTGTTCTGCTCCCTCACGGGTTCTCTGTTGTGCTCCCAGTCAGGGCACTCATCCGTTGTGGCCAGGCACCATCTAGTTCTTCTGGTCTCAGGATGATGTAAGTCTCTGGTTCACGTGGCCCTTTCTGTCTCTTGGGCTCATAGTTATCGTGTGACCTCGGCATTCTTCATTCTCCTTTGATCCAGGTGGGTTGAGACCAATTGATGCATCTTAGATGGCCACTTGTTAGCATTTAAGACCCCAGACGCCACATTTCAAAGTGGGATGCAGAATGTTTTCATAATAGAATTATTTTGCCAATTGACTTAGAAGTCCCCTTAAGCCATAGTCCCCAAACCCCCGCCCTTGCTCCGCTGACCTTCGAAGCATTCAGTTTATCCCGGAAACTTCTTTGCTTTTGGTCCTGTCCAGTTGAGCTGACCTTCCATGTATTGAGTATTGTCCTTCCCTTCACCTAAAGTAGTTCTTATCTACTAACTAATCAGTAAATAACCCTCTCCCACCCTCCCTCCCTCCCCCCATCGTAACCACAAAAGAATGTGTTCTTCTCAGTTTTTTCTATTTCTCAAGATCTTATAATAGTGGTCTTATGCAATATTTGTCCTTTTGCCTCTGACTAATTTCACTCAGCATAATGCCTTCCAGGTTCCTCCATGTGTTGAAATGTTTCACAGATTCGTCACTGTTCTTCATCGATGTGTAGTATTCAATTGTGTGAATACACCACAATTTATTGAACCATTCATCCGTTGATGGACACCTTGGTTGCTTCCAGCTTTTTGCTATTGTAAACAGAGCTGCAATAAACATGGGTGTGCATATATCTGTTTGTGTGAAGGCTCTTATTTCTCTAGGGTATATTCCGAGGAGTGGGATTTCTGGGTTGTATGGTAGTTCTATTTCTAACTTTTTAAGAAAACACCAGATAGATTTCCAAAGTGGTTGTACCATTTTACATTCCCACCAGCAGTCTGTAAGAGTTCCAATCTCTCCACAGCCTCTCCAACATTTATTATTTTGTATTTTTTGGATTAATGCCAGCCTTGTTGGAGTGAGATGGAATCTCATCGTAGTTTTAATTTGCATTTCTCTAATGGCTAATGATCGAGAGCATTTTCTCATGTATCTGTTAGCTGCCTGAATATCTTCTTTAGTGAAGTGCATGTTCATATCCTTTGCCCACTTTTTGATTGGGTTGTTTGTCTTTTTGTGGTTGAGTTTTAACAGAATCATATAGATTGTAGAGATCAGGCGCTGGTCAGAGATGTCACAGCTGAAAATTTTTTCCCAGTCTGTAGGTGGTCTTTTTACTCTTTTGGTGAAGTCTTTAGATGAGCACAGGTGTTTGATTTTTAGGAGCTCCCAGTTATCTGGTTTCTCTTCGTCATTTTTAGTAATCTTTCGTATTCTGTTTATGCCTTGTATTAAGGCTCCTAAGGTTGTCCCTATTTTTTCTTCCATGATCTTTATCATTTTAGTCTTTATGTTTAGGTCTTTGATCCACTTGGAGTTAGTTTTTGTGCATGGTGTGAGGTATGGGTCCTGTTTCATTTTTTTGCAAATGGATATCCAGTTATGCCAGCACCATTTGTTAAAAAGGCTATCTTTTCCCCAATTAATTGGCACCGGTCCTTTGTCAAATATCACCTGCTCATACGTGGATGGATCTATGTCTGGGTTCTCAATTCTGTTCCTTTGGTCTATGTGCCTGTTGTTGTACCAGTACCAGGCTGTTTTGACTACTGTGGCTGTATAATAGGTTCTGAAATCCGGTAGAGTGAGGCCTCCCACTTTCTTCTTTTTCAGTAATGCTTTACTTATCCGGGGCTTCTTTCTCTTCCATATGAAGTTGGTGATTTGTTTCTCCATCACATTAAAAAATGTCATTGGAATTTGGATTTGAAGTACATTGTATGTATAGATGGCTTTTAGTACAATAGACATTTTTACTATGTAAAATCTTCCTATCCATGAGCAAGGTATGTTTTTCCACTTAATGTAGGTACTTTTTAGTTTCTTGCACTAGTACTTTGTAGTTTTCTTTGTACAGGTCTTTTACATCTTTGGTAAGATTTATTCCTAAGTATTTTATCTTCTTGGGGGCTACTGTGAATGGTATTGATTTGGTGATTTTCTCTTCGATGTTCTTTTTCTTGATGTAGAGGAATCCAAGTGATTTTTGTATGTTTATCTTATAACCTGAGACTCTGCCAAACTCTTCTATTAGTTTCAGTAGTTTTCTGGAGGATTCCTTGGGGTTTTCTGTGTATAAGATCATGTCATCTGCAAATAGAGATAATTTTAATTCTTCCTTGCCAATCTGGATGCCCTTTATTTCTTTGTCTAGCCTAATTGCTCTGGCTAGGACTTCTAGCACAATGTTGAATAAGAGCGGAGATAAAGGGCATCCTTGTCTGGTTCCCATTCTCAAGGGTAATGCCTTCAGGCTCTCTCCATTTACAGTGATGTTGGCTGTTGACTTTGTATAGATGCCCTTTATTATGTTGAGGAATTTTCCTTCAATTCCTATTTTGCTGAGAGTTTTATCATGAATGGGTGTTGGACTTTGTCAAATGCCTTTTCCGCATCAATTGATAAGATCATGTGGTTTTTGTCTTTTGTTTTATTTATATGGTGGATTACATTAATGGTTTTTCTAATATTAAACCAACCTTGCATACCTGGTATAAATTCCACTTGGTCATCATGGATTATTTTTTTGATATGTTGTTGTATTCTATTGGCAAGAATTTTGTTGAGGATTTTTGCATCTATATTCATGAGGGATACAGGTCTGTAATTTTCTTTTTTGTGGTGTCTTTACCTAGTTTTGGTGTCAGGGATATGCTGGTTTCATAGAATGAGTTAGGTACTATTCCATCATTTTCTGTGCTTTGAAATACCTTTAGTAGTAGTGGTGTTAACTCTTCTCTGAAAGTTTAGTGGAACTCTGCACTGAAGCTGTCCAGGCCAGGGCTTTTTTTTTTTGTTGGGAGTTTTTTGATTACCTTTTCAATCTCTTTTTTTGTTATGGGTCCATTTAGTTGTTCTACTTCTGATTGTGTTAGTTTAGGTAGGTGGAGTTTTTCTAGGAATTCATCCATTTCTTCTAGGGTGCAAATTTTTTACAGTACAATTTTTCATAATAATCTGATATGATTCTTTTAATTTCAGTTAGGTCTGTTGTGATATGGCCCATCTCGTTTCTTATTCGGGTTATTTGTTTCCTTTCCTGTATTTCTTTAGTCAGTCTGGACAATGGTTTATGAATTTTGTTAATTTTTTCAAAGAACCAGCTTTTGGCTTTGTTAATTCTTTCAATTGTTTTTCTGTTCTCTAATTCATTTAGTTCAGCTCTAATTTTTATTATTTGTTTTCTTCTGGTGCCTGATGGATTCTTTTATTGCTCACTTTCTATTTGTTCAAGTTGTAGGGACAGTTCTCTGATTTGGGCTCTTTCTTCTTTTTGTATGTGTGCATTTCTCAATATAAATTGACCTTTGAGCACTGCTTTTGCTGTGTCCCAGAGGTTTTGATAGGAAGTGTTTTCATTCTCTTTGCATTCTATGAATTTCTTTATTCCCTCCTTAATGTCTTCTATAACCCAGTCTTTTTCAGTTTCCAAGTATTTGATTTCTTTTCCCTAATTTTTCTGTTATTGATTTCCACTTTTATGGCCTTGTGGTCTGAGAAGATGCTTTGTAATATTTCGATGTTTTGGATTCTGCAAAGGTTTGTTTTATGACCTAATATGTGGTCTATTCTAGAGAATGTTCCATGTGCACTAGAAAAAAAAGTGTACTTTGCAGCAGGTGGGTGGAGTGTTCTGTATAAGTCTATGAGGTCAAGTTGGTTGATTGTAGCAATTAGGTCTTCCGTGTCTCTATTGAGCTTCTTACTGGATGTCCTGTCCTTCTCCGAAAGTGGTGTGTTGAAGTCTCCTACTATAATTGTGGAGGTGTCTATCTCACTTTTCAGTTCTGTTAAAGTTTGTTTTACGCATCTTGCAGCCCTGTCATTGGGTGCATAAATATTTAATATGGTAATATCTTCCTGGTCAATTGTCCCTTTAATCATTATGTAGTGTCCTTCTTTATCCTTTGTGGTGGATTTAACTTTAAAGTCTATTTTGTCAGAAATTAATATTGCTACTCCTGCTCTTTTTTGCTTGTTGTTTGCTTGATATATTTTTTTCCATCCTTTGAGTTTTAGTTTTTTTGTGTTTCTATGTCTAAGGTGTACCTCTTGTAGGCAGCATATAGACAGTTCATGTTTCTTTATCCAGTCTGAGACTCTCTGTCCCTTTATTGGTGCATTTAGTCCATTTACATTCAGCGTAATTATAGATAAGTATGTGTTTAGTGCTGTCATTTTGATGCTTTTTGTGTGTGTTGTTGACAATTTCATTTTTCCACTTACTTTTTTGTGCTGAGATGTTTTTCTTTGTAAATTGTGTTCCTCATTTTCATAGTATTTGACTTTATGTTTGCTGAGTTGTTATGTTTTTCTTGGTTTTTATTTTGAGTTATGGAGTTGTTATACCTCTTTGTGGTTACCTTAATATTTACCCCTATTTTTCCAAGTAAAAACCTAACTTGTATTATCCTATATCGCCTTGTATCTCTCTCCATATGGCAGTTCTATGCCACCTGTATTTAGTCCCTCTTTTTGATTATTGTCATCTTTTACATATTGACTTCAATGATTCCCTGTTTTGAACGTTTTTGCTTTTTAAAATTAATCATAATTTGTTTTTGTGATTTTCCTATTCGAGTTGATATCAGGATGTTCTATTTTGTGACCTTGTGTTGTGCTGGTATCTGATATTACTGGTTTTCTCACCAATTTCCTTTAGTATTTCTTGTAGCTTTGGTTCAGCTTTTGCAAATTCTCTCAGCTTGTGTTTATCTGTAAATGTCTTAATTTTGCCTTCATATTTCAGAGAGAGTTTTGCTGGATATATGATCCTTGGCTGGCAGTTTTCTCCTTCAGTGCTCTATATATGTCATCCCAGTGTCTTCTTGACTGCATGGTTTCTGCTGAGTAGTCTGAACTTATTCTTATTGATTCTCCTTTGTAGGAGACCTTTCTTTTATCCCTGGCTGCTTTTAAAATTTTCTCTTTATCTTTGGTTTTGGCAAGTTTGATGATAATATGTCTTGCTGATTTTCTTTTTGGATCAATCTTATATGGGGTTATGAGCATCTTGGATATCCTTTGGTCTTTCATGATGTCAGGGAAGTATTCTGCCAACAGATCTTCAACTATTCTCTCTGTATTTTCTGTTATCCCTCCCTGTTCTGGGACTCCAATCACATGCAAGTTATTCTTGATAGAGTCCCACATGATTCTTAGGGTTTCTTCATTTTTTTAATTCTTTTATCTGATTTTTTTTAGCTATATTGGTGTCCATTCCCTTGTCGTTCAGATCCCCCACCCTGCATTCCAATTGCTCGAGTCTGCTCTTTTGACTTCGTATTGAGTTCTCTAATTCTGTAATTTTACTGTTAATCTTTTGGATTTCTTAATGCTGTCTGTCTATGGATTCTTGCTGCTTATTAATTTTTCCACTATGTTCTTGAATAATCTTTTTGATTTCTTCAATTGCTTTGTCAGTGTGTTCCTTGGCTTTTTCTGTAGATTAACTTATTTCATTTCTGAGGTCATCCCAGATGTCTTGAAGCATTCTGTAAATTAGTTTTTTATATTCTGCATCTGGCAATTCCAGGATTGTATCTTCATTTTGGGAAAGATTTTGATTCTTTAGTTTGGGGAGTTGTAGAAGCAATCATGGCCTGCTTCTTTATGTGGTTTGATATCAACTGCTGTCTCCGAACCATCTAAATGATATTGTAGTGATTTATTCTATATTTGCTCACTGAGTCTTATCTTGTTTTGTTTTCTTTCAATATACTTAGATTAGCTACTAGATTGTGCTGTCTTGATTGTTGTAGCCCTTGAATCACTTATGTCCTATTACCAGCTGGTTTGGGCTGTTACCAGATATATAAGCCTAAGAGTCCATTCACTATTCTTGAGTAGAATCTGATTTTGGGTCATCAAGTGTGTGGTGCAGACTGTCACCTACCCACCTAGAGGAGTGGTGGTGATAGTTGTGTGCACCAGATTCTAGTAGCAGCAGGGGGTCACACTCCAGGGGGGGCAGGATGCTGACAGGCTTCCCCCAAGTGCCAGAGAGGTAGGTGTGTCTCTATTCCTAAAGCACTTTGGTGGGTGGGCTCTGCAGCTGTACCTTAGGCCCCCAATGAAAGTACCTCTACAGATTGGTAGGTGTCACCTTCCTTAGACCCCTAAGGCAGGAGACTAGGTGGTCTGGGGGGAGCTTCAGCCCTCAGTTCCCTGTTGTGGGTCAGTGAGGGCTCTGTTGAATACGCAGAGATATCAGACCTGGGAAACTTGTCTTTCCAGTAATCCGCTAAAACAATTACAGTCAGATCCCTATCAGGAATGGCTTTGCATTATAATAGTCACCTTGTTCCCTGTAGGGATGAAAGCCCAAGACTGTGGATCACATATGCTTGGCTGGAGCTGGTTCTGTGTTTTTAGTCCAATTAGGGAAGGATTTTTGGTCCCTGGATTTTTTGTAGCTGCTTCTCTCAGGCCAGGAGAATGGGTTAGGAAAAGACCAAAAAAAAAGGAGAGGGAGAGAGAAAGAAAAACCACAGCATACTTCACTATCTGGCTCAGGAAATTCCAACGTTAATGAAGTCTCCTGGGAAGGGCAGGGAAGGGTTCAGATAAATAGGAGAGAGTAGCACCCTGGAATATAGACAAAGTTACTTATCTTGCTTGGGATAACTGTTTTATCTGAGATTCTGTGTAGCCTGTGTGCATCGGCTGGGTTGAGGTTGCCCCCGAGGGTCAGGCCCACGTCCTGTGCTTGGGCTGTCTCAGAAGCCGTGGTTAGTTCCTCTGCTCCCAGTCCAAAGCCCAGCACCAAGGTTCCCCGGCTGACATGCCACTCTCCAGGCTCCAAAACCAGTTGCTGCCTCCTGGTGACTTCTCCTATCAGCCGCGTCACTGCGCTGCCTGCGTGCACTGGCTGGGCTTCCCCCGAGGTCACTTCTGGGGGCTAGGGCTGCGCCCCGTGTTTGCGCCGTCTCAGGCTGCCGAGCTCAGCTCCCCTGCACCCAGTCCAAAGCCCGGTGCCAAGGTTTCCTGACTGGGACGCTGGCTCCAGGCTCCAAAAACAGTTACTGCTTCCCCATGGTTGTTCGTTCTCAGTCTCTTTCACTCAGGTCAACTCTTTAGATCTGTGTTTGACGGTCAGGGTTTGTAGATTGTCATGTATGTGATCGATTCACTTGTTTTTCCAAGTCTTTGTTGCAAGAAGGATCCGAGGTAGCTTCTACCTAGTCAGCCATCTTGGCCCCACCTCCTGTGCTATATTTAAGACAAAAAAAACTTACCTTTCATTTTTCAAACATATGTAGAGAAGTGATTTTTGGTTGTTGCACGAGAACTATAGCATGTATGAACCAGACAAATCATTACAATGTTCACAAGAAACTAAATAAAGTCTTATTCACATTATGAGTTGTAAAAGTGGATGCCTGAAAGTTGGAAACTGGCTAAATGTTTGTCAGCAAATGAATGGATAAGCAAAATGTGGTACGTACACAAATAGAGTATCACTCAGCCATAAAAAGAAATGAAGTCTTGATACCACGACATGGACAAGCCTTGAAAACATTATGCTAAGTGGATTAAGTCAGAAGCGACAAATATTGTATGATCTCACTTATATGAAATATCTAGAACAGGCAAGTATATAGAGCTCAAGGTTTTCTAGTGGTTACCACAGGCAGGCAGGATGGTGCAGGAAAGGAAGACATAATGCTTAGGGGACACTGAGCGTCTTTTAAGGATGATGAAAAATTCAGGAATGGTGAATGACAATGTGATGCTTGAACAACGTGATGAACACATTTAGTGTCATTGAACTGTACATGTGAAAAAAAACTGATGAAAATGTACGTTTCATTTACCACAAAAAAAAAAAAAGTGTATGCCTACAAAAAAATTGACTCAAAGATAGGGAATTTCATGTCAAATATGATCTTTCTGAAATACTTAGGCATGTGGCAGAAGTTCTGTAATTCTAAAAGGAAAAGTCAAAGAAAATCAATTACAGCAATCTTAAAGACTTGCTGAATTCATTTTACAGTTAACATTAACTTCAACTAAATAACAACAAAAAAAATTCCCACAGTGGCTGTCACACACTGACGTTTGCAAATGCACAGCCATGTCTGAGCACATGAAATGCTTTAAAGGAGGTCAAGCAGTCATCAGAGTCATTTGGTGTTTGAAACCTTGTGAGAGATTAATGAGTTGCAGAAAAAAAGAAAACGTTTAGCCAATTTATCAAAAAACTCCAGCAGACTTCTGCATCCTTAGCTATCTTGTTCTTTACCCATTTTTTTTTTCATTAAGGAAAATCTAAAAAGCAGTTCTTAACTTTAAAATTACATAGCAGAAAATACATTCTGAATGGCTCTGAAAGGTAATGAAAATATATTAGAAGAAAGATTCGGATGCACTGATCATGCCCTGTATTCTCTGGTGTGTACTGTTTAACTGCCCTAAGCCAAGTACTATGTACAGGCTGCTCACAATGCCAAGGCATGTCTTCTTCTGTTATCACTTCCAAAGAACATGTGTTTATCTTGAACATTCCAGAAAAGACAAAAGAGTAGTCTTAGACAGCTGGTGTCTAACTTGAACCGTCCCATGCTTCCCCAGAAAGTTAAATAATTTCATCTTAACACTGTTTGATGTAAATTTTTTTTTAATTGTCTGGTATGACATCTACCTACTTCTTTACTTTTACTCCTAAGGTCAAATAATAACACCTGACCTTAAAATTTGTTACATCCTCAATGAAAAATACTCTTTTGAGATATTTGAGATAGCTACTTTATGTCACAAAAGTAGTTGTTTTTTTTAAATTAATCAGTTACATTTTTATTTGCTTTACCTTAAGTTCCATTTAATCTTCTTTTCCAAACTGAGAGCATTAAAACATGGAGAAACTTTTGCTGAAAACCAAGAACTTACAAAATGGAAAATAAGCTGATAGATGACAAAGCTGGCAAAAATAGTACCTAGGTTAATGATGGTATCCATATTTCTTCAATCTGTTAAAAGAAATGATAGATATAAATTGCTATCTCATGATAAATCAACATTGAAAATTGCTTGCATTTTAAAGAGTATATAGTTTTAGTATTTTTTTTAAATACAAAAAAACTGTAGGAATTTTAAGTTTTTTGTGTTTCTTCGCCTTTACCAGCTATTTGTCATGTGTCTTACATTTGTATTTAAAATAAAAGAGGGGGAAAAATCTGTTATCTTAAAAATTTGAAAGTTATAAATTTTAGAAGACAACTTTAACATCATGAGATTCAGAAATCATCTAAGTCTTAAAGTTTAACATTAATAGGAAATCTGAAGTACTATAACTGAAGATATCCTTTTAGTAATATTATTTTTTATTAAACTTAGGAAACATCAACTGAATTCTCTACACCTCAGTTTCCTCAACTATAAAATGAAAGAGTTGGTTAAATAATTTCTCAGGTACAATTTAAGCTAAAAGTCGTAAGATTAATAACATTACTTGTAAAATCAAAACAAACAATAATTACCAAATAAAAACTAATTTATAGTAGCACAAACAATATTAGAACAAAATTAAAGTTGTAAGAACAGCACAGTCTTAGAAAAGAACCATGCTACTTACTATTTAAATTAGTATTAAACTTCTAAAAAATATTCTGCAGTCACACGTATGTTTGGACCAAAAATCCTCCATGGTTTTTATTTGGTTCCTAAGAGCCTTAGTAACATTCAGACAAAAAAAATATGGTAATGCATTTGCTCATGTCCAGCAAATAGAGCATTTCTATGGCTCCATCTTTGAAGGAGCTGACCCTCAAATGAAGTGAATCAGTACACATTTCCAGCTGCCTAATGTGAAGAAATAAAGCCACCTACTGAAGCCAATTTGCTAGAGAAAAATCAAGTCACTGACTGGACCAGCAATAACCCTACCTCATTCCCTTCCAACCAGGATGTCATGATAAGCATCAGTCTCCCACAGGCCCCTTCCAACAGAGCTCATGTTTCTATAACGAATTCTTTCCTCATTCTGTTTTCTGTGCTCAGTAAAAATACAGATAGTACAGTTCTTCTCATTGCGACTCCATTAACTATATTGCTCATTTACTTTTTTAAAAAAATTCAACACATGTGGATTGGGTAATAAAATTTTTAATTTGAAGTCTTTTAGCCTAAGTTTAATAAGTTTAATAGTAACCAAATAATACATAAAGGTTTTGTACACAAATTTTATTAAAATCTACTAAGTGAGGTATAAAGGGGAAATGTTCTTTCTAAGACTAAAGCAAATAGGGGTTTGAAGGCCAGCGGGGGGGCAGATAAATGCAGAAAATGAAGTCAGTCCTCAGAGTAGAGTGGAGAATCTGTTCCTAACTGGAGGGATGGTTTGCTCTGAGGGGTTTTGTCTGCTCCCTGCTGGTGCTAGAGGGGGGCTGAGCACAGTCAGCTCATATATTTTTGTTAAAATTCAATGTACACCGTGAGCATTTATTTCATAAATGTTTGTTAAAAGTTATGCTATAAAACAGTTATATAGGTATCATGTAGCGTCCATTTTATGAACTGTTAATTTAACTAATCCAGTAAAAGGCACTCAATTCACCATTAAGATATTCATCATACCCAGAAAAACCCAGTCTTCGTTATACTTTCAATTGACTTACTTTCAGTTAAGTCTTTGGGGTGTATGTCAAGAGTCTCCCTTGCAAACATGTTTCATTGAAAACTACATAAAGGGCTCCATACACTCAAGTTGTGGTTTCCATAAAAGGCTCCACACAGACAGAAGCAAATAAAATTGTTTTGCTTCTTATTAAGGAGCTGCTTGCTTAATCAGGCATGCCAAATCTGAGACTAATCTGGGGATTTTTTACACATTTCCCCAGAAAACCAGTGTTTCTGGCACAAAGAAATTGCCCCTGTTCGTTCACTTTAGGACACTGTGTCAGGCAAGGAAAATGGTAAAATACAAAGAAAAAAAAAAAAAAAGATGCTCACTACTAAAGTAGATGAAGGGCCTTTGAGAGCTGGGCGATTGCTGAACACAGGAATACCCAGTAAAAGTGGAAGAGCACTGGACCTAGTTCACACACCTCTACACGTGGCTAGTAGCTGGCAGAAGGCTAGGATACGAAGTGCCATAGAAAGGACAGGTGAAACAGATATGGGAAATATTTCCATGGCACTTTTACAAGGGGAGTTTCTAAACACGAACTTCACAACATTAGCCCATCCTGAGTCACAGGAATCATGAACACCAAAGAAATTCTTCTAGGGACCTGCTGAAAGCCATGATGTTTGTGCTTTTACCACCCCCCGCCCACCCCCCACCACCCATCCGATTTATATAAACTTTAATGTGAGCTGGTTTCTCAGTAGGGAAGAACATGAAAAGGCTTGCTGTACACCTCTCAGCCATGAGCTTTTGAAAGCCAGTCTCTTCCTGGCAGGAGGACTGCCAGGGACAGGGCTGACTCAGTCTTCACTTCAGCTTCAGTTCATCCAACACTTGTCATGTGTCTACCATGTGCCAGACACTGTGCTCGTGCCCAGCACAGACCAGGAACCTGCTAACCGCCCAGCAAGGAAGCAGGCACACCGACCATCACCACAGAAAGCTGTAGTTCAGGATACTGAGGGAGCACGCTCTGCTTTCCACTGGATAAATACCCAGCAGAGATGACCACCAGGTAAGTCCAGAACCACCAACCTGGGAACACAGTAACAATTACTTGCATTTCCCCATGTTTCTTGTTCCCTAAGGCGTTCCTTACGGAGAAGGTCAGAATCACTGGTGCAGCTACCATAATGTAAACAACCACACTCCTTCACTGTGTGATGCTCCTTGCCCGGTGAGAACACTGCTGTAGGGTTTAGCAATAAATACTCTTAAAAAGAGGGAGAAAGGTCTTGCACGTTAGTCTTTAGGAGCAGCAAGTAAGGCGAAGCTGGGAAGAATGCCTCGATCATACTTAGCATTCTTTTTCCCATCCCCAGTAACTTCCCTTTCCTATTTCTACATTGATTCCAAACGTCCACCGCCCTCATATCTCCAGCTCTCCTTCTCTGTAACAGATGAGGTTTCTTCCCATTTCGCCAAGAAAATAGAGGCTATCTGGCATGAACTCCCTCTTGTTGAGTGGGCTCTGACTCATGGCCACCTTATGTATAATAGAACAAAGTGATGCCCCGTCCTATGATATCATCATGATCTTTGGTATGTTTGGGCCCATTGTTGTGGATAGTGTGCCAATCCACCTCTTAAGGGTTTCCCTCATTTTCACTGACCCTTTGCTTTACCAAACATGATGTGTTTTTCTAGAGTTTGGTCTTTCCTAATGATGTTCCCAAAGTAAAGTGAGTCGAAGTCTTGCCATCCTCACTTTTAAGGAGCGTTCTGATTCTATTTCTTCCGAGACTGATTTATTTATTCCTCTGGCAATCCACGTAAATCCAATATTCTTCTCTAACACCACAATTTGAATGCATCAATTCTTATCCTGTCTTTCTTTTTCATTGTCCAGCTTTCACATGCATATGAGGCGATCGAAAAGGCCATGGCTTGAGTCAGGTGCTATATAGCCCAAACTAAACTTTACCCCAAACCAGCCCTTCCTCCCATTCCGTATATTAGTGAATGACGCTCTGATCCAAACACTTCCCCATCTTCCAATCTAACACAGCCAGTCATCCCTGACTCCTTCCTATTCCTCACTTACACAATTAATTGAGTGCTACATCCTGGTATATAGAAGAATGCCGAATGAAGCATAACTTGATTCTGGAGTGGTTCTGAAAGTTTCTCGTGATAGTTTTGTGATTAATAAAAAGAAGTATGGGCTGGATAACAAAAGTAGGTAAATCCAGAGCCAGCTGAATAACTAGAAGCAGAGTGTAGATCATGGTCTGAAGTAGACTTGAGAAATATCTCCAGCTTTATTCTATCGGGTTTTCTCTTCTGGGTGCCCTTTCAGTGAATATTTTTACAAAGACATGTTTACTTACTCTGCATATGACACAGAGCTGGGAAAGACAGCTAATATCATGGGTAACAGAATCAGGTTTCAAAATTATCTACATAAACTGAAATAATGAATCCCAATCAGAAAGATGTAATGCAACAGGAATAAAAGGCAACACCTTTTACACAGCAGTCACTTTGTATACATGATATGATGTTCATCAAGCACCTAAAACAGTATATGGCATTTTTGCTATTGGTAAGTCTCTGCTTCCACTATCAACCATCTCAAGCAGCATGCAGAACATGCAAATTAGCGGTCTGCTGTCACTCCAGCCAAGGTAAACAAGACTGTCCTCTAGACACTAAACTCATCCCTGTTTTCTTCACTCAGTGCTCAAAATGAAGTTAGCCGGTACTGCCACTGCAGAAATCTATCCTTGCCATCCTCCACATGTCTGTCAGTTTGTCGTACTGTGGGGGCTTGGGTGTTGCCATGATGCTGGAAGCTATGCCATTGGTATTCAGATACTAACAGAGTCACCCATGGCAGATAGATTTCAGCTGAGCTTCCAGACTAAGACAGACTAGGAAGGAGGACCCAGCAACAGTCTAATTCTGAAAAGAATTAGCCAGTGAAAACCTTATGAATAGCAATGAAACATTGTCTGATATGGTGTGGGAAGATGAGTCCCTCAGGTTGGAAGGCACACAAAAGACGACTGGGCAAGAGCTGCCTCCTCAAAGTAGAGTCAACTGTAACGACACGGATGGAGTCAAGCTTTCTGGACGTTCATCTGCTGATGTGACATGATTCAAAATTAGAAGAAACAGCTGCAAACATTCATTAATAATCTGAATATGGAATGTATGAAGTATGAATTTAGGAAAATTGGGAAGGGTTGAAAATGAAATGTAATTCATAAACATTGATATCCTAGGCACAGGTGAGCTGAAATGGACTGGTATTGGCCATTTTGAATCGGACAATCATATGGTCTAACATGCCAGGAATGAAAACTTGAAGAGAAATAGCATTGCATTCATCATCAAAAAGAACATTTCAAGATCTCCCCTGAAGAACAATGCTGCCAGTGATAGGATAATATCCATACACCTACAAAGAAGGCCAGTTAATATGACTACTATCCGTATTTACCCACCAACCACTAAGGCCACAGATGAAATAGAAGACTTTTATCGGCTTCTGCAGTCTGAAATTGATCGAACACGCAACCAGGATACATTGATAATTACCGGTGATTGAAATACAAGAGTTGGAAACAAAGAAGGATCAGTAGCTGGAAAATATGGCCTTGGTAATAGAAATGATGTTGGAGATCACATAATAGAATTTTGTAGGACCGAAGACTTCTTCATTGCAAATACCCTTTTGTACCAACACAAATGGTGACTATACACGTGGATCTCATGAGATGGAATACATAGGAATCAAATCGACTACGTCTGTAGAAAGAGACGATGGAAAAGCCCAATATCATCAGTCAGAACAAGGCCAGGGCCAACTGTGGAACATACCATCAATTGCTCATATGGAAGTTCAAGTTGAAACTGAAGAAAATTAGAACAAGTTGATGAGAGCCAAAGTATGACCTTGAGTATATCCCACCTGAATTTAGAGACCATCGCAAGAATAGATTTGGTGTATTGAACACTGATGATTGAAGACCAGATGAGTTGCAGAATGACATCAAGGACATCATCCATGAAGACAGCAAGAGGTCATTAAAAAGACAAAAGGGAAAAAAAAGACCAAAATGGATGTCAGAAGAGACTCTGAAACTTGCTCTTGAACATCGAGCAGCTAAAGCGAAAGGAAGAAACGATGAAGTAAAAGAACTGAACAGAAGATTTCAAAGGGCCTCTCGAGAAGACAAAGTAAAGTATTATAATGGCATGTGCAAAGAGCCGGAGATAGAAAACCAACAGGGAAGAACAAGATCAGCATTTCTCAAGCTAAAAGAACTGAAGAAAAAATTCAAACCTCGAATTGCAATAGTGAAGGATTCCATGTGGAAATAGTAATTGACACAGAAAGCATCAAAAGAAGTTGAAAGGAATACACAGAGTCATTATACCAAAAAGAATTGGTCGACGTTAAACCAGCTCAAGGTAGCATATGATCAGGAACCGACGGTATTGGAGGAAGAAGTCCAAGCTGCACTGAAGGAATTGGCAGAAAAACACGGCTCCAGGAATTGACAGAATGTCAATTGTGATGCTTCAATAAATGAATACATTGCTGGAAGTGCTCACTTGTATATGCCAAGGAATTTGGAAGACAACTACCTGGCCAGGTTACTGGAAGAGATCTATACTTATGCCTAGTTCCAAGAAAGGTGATCAAACTGAATGTGGAAATTACCAATGTCATTAATATCACACACAAGTAAAATTTGCTGAAGATCATTCAAAAGCGACTGCAGCAGTATATCTACTGGGAACTGCCAGACATTCAGGCCAGATTCAGAAGAGAATGTGGAACCAGGGATATCAGTGCTGATGTCAGACAGATCCTGGCTTAAAGCAGAGAATACCAGAAAGATGTTTACCAGTGTTTTATTGACTATGATAAGGCATTTGACTGTGTGGATCATAACAAATTATGGATAACATTGCAAAGAACGGGAATTCCAGAACACTTAATTGTGCTAATGAGGAACCTGTACACAGATCAAGAGGCAGTTGTTTGAAAAGAACAAGGGGATATTGCATGGTTTAAAGTAAGGAAAGGTGTGCATCAGGGTGGTATTCTTACACCATACCTATTCAATCTGTATAATGAACAAATAATCGAAGAAGCTGGACTGTATGAAGAAGAACATGGCATCAGGATTGGAGGAAGACTCATTAACAACCTGCGCTATGTAGATGACATAACCTTACTTGCTGAAAGTGAAGAGGACTTGAAGCACTTAATGATGAAGTGCTTTAAAGACCACAGCCTTGAGTACGGATTACACCTCAACATAAAGAAAAAAATCCTCACACCTGGACCAAAAAACAACATCATGATAAATGGAGAAAAGATTGAAGTTGTCAAGGATTTCATTTTACTTGAATCCACATTCAACACCCATGGAAGCAGCAGTCAAGAAATCAAAACATGCTTTGCATTGGGCAAATCTGCTGCAAAAGACTGCTTTGAAGTGTTAAAAAGCAAAGATGTCACCTTGAAGACTAAGGTGTGCCTGACCCAAGCCATGGTATTTTCAACTGCATCATATGCTTGTGAAAGCAGGACAATGAATAAGGAAGACTGAAGAAGAACTGACGCCTTCGAATTGCGGTGTTGGCAAAGAATACTGAATATACCATGGACTGCCAAAAGGACCAAGTCTGTCCTGGAGGAAGTACAATCACAATGCTCCTTAGAAGCAAGGATGGCAAGTCTATGTCTTACATATTTTGGACATGTTATCAGGAGGGATCTGTCCCTGGAGAAGGACATCCTGCTTGCTAAAGTGCAGGTCACCTAGAAAACAGCTACATCCTGGGCCTCTCCTCTCAGTGCCCTGAAGATTCTTCTGCAGCCCTCTCAGGGAGTGGCTTTCTAGGCTCTCACACTTTGGGGTCAGGTAGCAGTCCTAGCATGTTTGCTTCTCCTGGCCCCCTTCAAGTCTTTGCCCCCAACCCTTTGTGAACACCCATATGCTTTTTGGTCCCTCCATCCAGTTATACCACCATCTCCCCATCCTCAGTGGTATCATATTCCAGCCTTCCAATCACTTTCTCCCATCCAAAGACTCAAAGACCCTGGTTAACTGATGTCCTCAAGCTATGCCACCAATCTCCAACCCTCAACCCTCATACTCAGCAGATAATCCTCACCCTACTTCACACATACATAAATAGAAGCCAACATACGAAAACTCTCAATATCCTACTACCAACCATAAAAACTACCTACATCTTCACCCATCTGCCCTCCTTCCCACCTATACAATAGAGGTGTTACCCTCCTATCTAAGGCCAGCCTCTCCACCCGTGCACTTTAGATCCATCCTTTCCGGCGTTCTTAAGGAAACTTTCACTCCTCATCATCCCTTATTTTCTCCTCTTCAATTGTCTCCTTCTACTGAGTTTTAAACATTCTCAAGTTCCTGACAAAAACAAAATTCAGCAGGTCTACAGCCTCTTCTCCAATCCTATTTCTCTTTTCATATATATATGTGTGTATATATATATATACACACACATATCAATATTTCTCCCTCCTCCCCCATTCTCTCTATCCCTTTGCAACCAAATTTCTAAAAAGGTTTGTCCCTTTCAGTCTTCAACACATTCCATTCTTGTTCCCACCCTTATCACGCTCGTGAAATAGCCATTGCCAATGCTAAGGTCAACACCAGTGACTTCTATGTGCAGCCTTCATGTCATCTGACCTCTCAGCAGCAGCAGTCACTACCGATCATTTTCTCCTTGAAACACGTTCTTCCCTGTGCTCCTATAACACCACACTTCTATTTCCCTCCTACCTCCCTGGCCACTCCTTTGACACCTCTGCAGGCTCTTCTTCATCTACCCGCCATTAAATAACATAATTCCTTAAGGTTCAATCCTAAACCTTCTCCTCTCTACTCATTTCTTACGTGATTCCATCTCCACTTGCAGCTTCAATTACCACTTACATGCAGGAGAATCTCCAGTTTAAATATCCATCCCAGACCTCTCCTCTGAGCTTCTGACTACTTGTCATTACCACAGGACATCTCAAAGACACGTCAAACTCAACAAACCCAAACCAAACTCATGACCTGCCCATTAAACTTGGTCCTGTTTCAGGTTCTTCATTTCAGTGGATGGTGACTGTGCATCCAAATCGGGCAGCCAGAACCCTAGGGGGTCACCCTCGATAACTTACTTTCTCCAGCTGCCTACTCTGATGCCATATTCAGTCCACCACCAAGTTCTACGGATTCTACTTCTTTGTTTCCTGGTGCTGCTGTAACAAAAATACCACAAGCAGGTGGCTTTAAAGAACAGGACTTCTATTTTCTCACCGTTTAAGAGGGTATAAGTCCAAATTCATTGCAACAGCTACAGGGGAAGGCTCTCTGGCTCTCTCTTTCTCTCTCTCTCCCTCTCAATCTTTCTCTGTGTAGACTCTGGGGGAAGAACCTTGTCTCTTTCAACTTCTGTTCCTAGGTTCCTTGGTGATCTTCCTGTGGTGTGGCATATATCTTCTCCCATCTATGCTCCTTCCACTGCCTAATCTGCTTTTTTATATCTCAAAAGTGATTGACTTAATATATACCCTATACTGCTATGGCCTCATTAACATAACAAAGAAAACTCTATTGCCAAATGGGATTACAGGTATAGGAGTTAGGATCCCAACACTTATTTTTCGAGAACACAATTCAATCTCTAACACCTCCTAAATAGCTTACTAAAGGATCCCCTTTTATCAAGCTATTACCATTACTTTTCTGGATTGCTGTAATATAGCCTCCAAACTGGACTTTTCAGTGTAAAATCAGACTGGAGGGCTCCAAGCAGGATCTTTTCTAAAAGCTGTCTCCAGTCATGTCACCTTCTTACTTGCCCCCAACTTAAAAACCCTTCATGGTTTCCCAGTGCTCATAGGAGAGGACCCCACCTTCTCCAGCCTTAACTGGTACTTGCCTTCGCTTGCTGCACTCCAGCTAATGTGACCTTCTTTCTGTTCCTTAGCTGTGTTGTGTTCCCTCTCCACAAGGCCTCTGCATATATACACACATAAATCTCACGCTTGCCCTGCCCCTCCACTTCCACGTTAACTCCCATGCATCCTTCAGCTCAGTGATCAATCCTCACTTCCTCGGGGAAGTCTTCTCTGAGCTCCTTCAACAGGTCAATCCTTTCTTGCCATTATATGACCTCATGGTACCTTGTGACTCTCCATTATACGTGCAATTTTTATATATATATATATATATATTTTTTTTAATCCCTTCTCCCAGTGGAATGCGAGCCCCATACAGGGGGGAACCATTGCCTGCTTTCCCCTCACCATTGACCCCAGTTCCTACCATACAGTAGGTCCTGAATAAATGTCCGTTAAATAAAATAACAATCAACAACAAATTAATGCACATTCATACTCTTGTACGCACTTTCCATTCTGCTAATATCTCACCTGCAGCAGGTGCCTCATTTTACCAGCGTAATCTGTAGTACTGGCAAAAGATTTTCTAAACTGTCGATCCCACTATTACAGCATGTAAATACAATAATTAACTTCAAAAGGACTCCCACCTCCAAATACGTCCAAAGAGTACCAATATTATAAATGAACTAATATCGGGTATAGGTCCTGGGGTGGCGCAAAGGGTTGGTGCTCTACTACTACCCTAAATCTTGGTGGTTCACATCTACCCAGTGGTACCATGGAAGTAAAGGCCTAGCAATCTGCATATGATAATATTACAGCCCAGAAAACCCTATAGACAGCTCTACTCTGTAACACATGGGGTTGCCATGAGTCGAAATTGATTCCATGGCAACTAACAACAATATTGGGCATGATGATATTTCATCTCTCTATTCCAAATTTCTTACAATACACAGCGTGCTAACAGGTTTCATGAGTCCATATAACGATCATCTGTACCATATTTTCCTAGTCTTCTCAAATCCAGAAGTACATAGTTACTGCTTTATCTACCATCATCAGTAGCCCTAACATTCTAGGATTAAAAAGTTTCCACTTGAAAACTAAGTCGTTTGTAAATGAACACATGCCTGTTAGAAATGAGTTATTTACCCAACAACTAGCCAAACAAAAAAGGCCCAATCGAAAACAGACATACATAGCCCACACATGTTCTGTTTTTTGTTTGCAGTTTCTTATGGGTGGCACAGTGCAGTTATCCGTCTAAATGCTCATGAAATATCAATAACTGACCTAGAAATATTAAAATCCCTTGGTGAAAAATAACTATCACACTACCCACTTTTGACTTTTCATTCCTGTAAAAACTGTTAAGCATCTAATACATGCAAAGCATTTGGCTAACTGCTGGGAGGTTTTGTTTTTTTAAATTCTGCACTGAGCCTTACTTTTAAAAAAGTTGGAATTATGCACAAAAATATTCCATTTCTCTTTCTTTTTGGAACACCAAGTTCACAACCATTAGCATTAGTGTGAAAGTCTGTATGAAGCCAGCTGCTGAAAACAGTCAGAACGACTATAAATCCTTTAGTATTCATGGTACTGCTTTGTAAACTGACACGGAATGGAAAGAAAATGAAACTGAACCAGGGAAAGGCTGGTTACGTTTTACTCCTTTTCTATGATGCTACTTAAGTTTGAACGAGGAATTCCCCGTGGCTGTACAAGAGATTTCTCCATGGTTCCTCCCTGCCAGGTAAAATACTAAACTCTGAGTAAAGGTAGCCTTTCTCCACATTTTGATTCTCCACTTCCCATTCCTTTCTCCTCCAAGAGCAAATAACAGGATTCAATTTAAAGAGAAACTATTCAGTTCTGCCTGCTACAGACCATGGGTTTGACAACCCTCCCAGTCCCAAAACATTTTTTTTAATTATGGCTTATAAATTTGTAAAATTATTATAACAAAGAATAAAATATTTAAGGTTAAGTATTCATACATTTCTAACTGGCCTTTATTTTCCCCCAAATACTATGCTATGCAATGTAATAATTAGACTCACAGGAGATTGTTGTTCTTGTTAGGTGCCATCAAGTCGATTTCAACTCATAGTGAACCCGTGTGACAGAGCAGAACTGCCCCAGAGGGTTTTCTAAACTATAATCTTACAGGAGCAGATTGCCAGGTCTTTTCTTATGGAGCTGCTAGATGGGTTCATACCACCAATTTTTGGTTAGCTGCCAAGTGCATAACTGTTGGGCTTAAACCCTGTTCTCCAAACTAGGCTCTGTGAAGGCCAGCCACTCCCAGTGAAAACGTATCCACACTCAAGGGCTATAGGGTAGCCTGTGGCCCCAACTGCTAACAAAACAAAGATAATTGCCAGTTAATTCATACTGCTACAAATACCTTTAATCCATGTTTCCCTTATGTATCATGGTCCTGTCTTCTTACACCCTATATTAAATGCTTTCTAAGTAACTTGTTTTTCAAATTTTCTTATCTCAACACACACAGAGAACTTCTGTTTTTCAAATTTTCATATCTCAACACACACATACACAGAGTACTCCTGCACTATATATTCTGCTTGTTCCTACCAGTCAACAAGGTTTTGTAGAGTCTCCCTTTCTATAGCCGGTGGGGAAAAGTAGGTTTCTTGATATAGTCCCTACCTGATGCTGACACGGCAGAGGTGGGGTTGCCTCAACTCCTTTACCTCTCGCTGAGAATTCCTGCTCTTTTAAAACATACGTTCTGCTCAGGGCTGCCCACAGCACTTGATCAGTTCTCCCTCCCACTATAGATTATTTTTTAATTGGCATTTTAACAAACTTTTATTCTTATTTTCCGAGTTAAGTTTATTAGAACATTTCCATGTTCTAACTTTTAACTTAAAAAAGAAACTATAATTATTCTATTTCATGCCAACTTGTTTATCTTATTTAAAAATGTCTGTTTTATCTTTCTTTATTTGGGATTTGTTATTATAATGCCTAACAAGAAGGGAAGGAGCCCTGGCAGCACAATGGTTAAGAGCTCGGCTGTTAACTGAGAGGTCAATAGTTCAAACTCACAAGCCACTCCTCAGGAGAAAGATGTAGCAGTCTGCCCCTGTAAAGCTGTCTGCTCTTGGAAACCCTATGGGGCACTTCTACTCTGTCCCATGCTTGCTATGAACTGGAATCGACTAGACTGCAACGGGTTGGGTTTCTTGGTTATTTTACCCACCTGGAGATGCCTCAGAAGACAGGCCTGGCGATATGCTTCTGAAAGGTCACAGCCTTGAAAACCCAAAGGACCAGTTCTACTCTGCACACATAGGGTCACCATGAGTTGGAATCGGCTCAAGGGCAACTAAGAACAATAACATGTTAACTGAATTATAAAACGAGTAGTATACCAATGATTTGATCTTTCATCCCCAAAACAAATTCACACAAGCATGAAAGGATGTATTATTAGAAGCAACTTAAAGGTCCAGTGAGAGGAAAATGGTAAAATATATGGAAACAGCTGCATTATCAGATGCTACACAGGCAACTGAAAACATAAGGTAATATGGAAAAAGGCCCATCACACACTAAAAAGAAGGGAAGTTTTCCATGCCTTCCAAATCCACTGCTGTGGACTCAATTCCCACTCATGGATACCCCATGAGTTGTTGTTGTTGTTGTTGTTAGGTGCCGTCGAGTCGGTTCCAACTCATAGCGACCCTATGCACAACACAACGAAACACTGCCTGGTCTTGCACCATCCTTACAATCGTTGTTATGCTTGAGCTCATTGTTGCAGCCACCTCGTTGAGGGTTTTCCTCTTTTCCGCTGACCCTGTACTCTGCCAAGCATGATGTCCTTCTCCAGGGACTGATCCCTTCTGAAAACATGTACAAAGTAGTAAGACGCAGTCTCGCCATTCTTGCTTCTAAGGAGCATTCTGGTTGTACTTCTTCTAAGACAGATTTGTTCATTCTTTTGGCAGTCCATGGTATAGTCAATTTTCTTCGCCAACACCACAATTCAAAGGCGTCAACTCTTCTTCAGTCTTCCTTTTATTCATTGTCCAGCTTTCACATGCATATGATGCGATTGAAAATACCATGGCTTGGGTCAGGCGCACCTTAGTCTTCAGGGTGACATCTTTGCTCTCCAACACTTTGAAGAGGTCCTTTGCACCAGATTTTCCCAATGCAATGTGTCTTTTGATTTCTTGACTGCTGCTTCCATGGCTGTTGATTGTGGATCCAAGTAAAATGAAATCCTTGACAACTTCAATCTTTTCTCCATTTATCGTGATGTTGCTCGTTGGTCCAGTTGTGAGGATTTGTGTTTTCTTTATGTTGAAGTGTAATCCATACTGAAGGCTGTGGTCTTTGATCTTCATTAGTAAGTGCTTCAAGTCCTCTTTACTTTCAGCAAGCAAGGTTCTGTCATCTGTATAACGCAGGTTGTTAATGAGTTTTCCACCAATCTTGATGCCCCGTTCTTCTTCATATAGTCCAGCTTCTCGTATTATTTGTTCAGCATACAGATTAAATAGGTATGGTGAAAGAATACAACCCTGATGCACACCTTTCCTGACCTTAAACCAATCAGTACCACCTTGTTCTGTCCGAACAACTGCCTCTCGATCTATGCAAAGATTCCTCATGAGCACAATTAAGTGTTCTGGAATTCCCAATCTTTGCAGTGTTATCCATAGTTTGTTATGATCCACACAGTCAAATGCCTTTGCATAATCAATAAAACACAGGTAAACATCCTTCTGGTATTCTCTGCTTTCAGCCAGGATCCATCTGACATCAGCAATGATATCCCTGGTTCCACATCCTCTTCTGAAACCGGCCTGAATTTCTGGCAGTTCCCTGTCTGTCCCACGTGTCTGTCAGTTTGTCTTACTGTGGGGGCTTGTGTGTTGCTGTGATGCTGGAAGCTATGCCACCAGTATTCCAATACCAGCCGGGTAACCCATGGAAGACAGGTTTCAGCTGAGCTTCCAGACTAAGACAGACTAGGAAGAAGGACTCGACAGTCTACTTCTGCAAAGCATTAGCCAGTGAAAACCCCATGAGTCATAGAGTAAAATTGTCCCATAGGGTTTTCCTAGCTGTAATCTTTACAGAAGTAGATCTCCAGGCCTTTCTTCTGAGGTGCTGCTGCGTGGGTTTGAGCCACCAACATTTAGGTTTGTAGTCAATCACAAGCCATTTGCACCCCCCAAGGATAAATTTTTCATAAATAACCTTGGGCACATTTTGGTATTTATAGAGAAAAGGTCTGTAGGATTATACTCCCAAAACTGATAACAGTGGTTGCTTCTAGGGGATGAGGAAGCTAGAGAAGGGGGAAGGGTGAACTTGCATTTCATTCTCTTTACTACTGGCTATTTGTAAAAAAAAAAGAAAGAAAGAAAATAAAACCACTGAAGAAAATGTTTAGGAACGTGAGGCTATAAAACACTCTCAAATCCTCACAACAATGAATGTCTTATGGGATTGGCTCAGAGACAGGAGGCTGGGAGTGCCCCAGGTAGCCAGGACTTCCCTTCTAGCAACTTAGTCCCTGGCCTTCTTTATCAGCCCTTAAAAAAACATGTAACAAATTACAGGACATATGATTAAATTCATAACTTCCTCAATATTTTTTCATGTATTTGAGCAACGCATGTTAACTGAGCAAGAATAGTTTTAAGAACTTATGTCTCTAAAAAATTACAGTTCACAACAGGGGGTTCAAAATTTGTTCAGAATATTTCCTCCAAAGAGCACTCCTCTTTTTTCCCCATGCCACTAAATAAACATATACAAAAGAGGGAGAGGTTTTCCATGCCTTCTCAATGTACTTTTTAAAGTTTTTTTTTTTAAGCCTATGTGGAGAAAGCTACTTAAAATTAAATTGACCAAGAGAATTTCTCCATTTATGAAAAACTTAAAAAAATTAAATTAAAACCAGTGTATAAATCCTCCAATTCTACGGTAACATCAAGGATTTGCAATGGCAGAATGTAGCTGTCGCTACCACAGCACAAGGCAACATCCAAATTTGGGCCCACAGGAGTAGCTGGGTAGACACCATAACTTAGGAGGATCACACAGAACATCAGAGAAACCCAAGTTGAAGGCAGAGAGATACCAGAAGGTGGAGAGTTGATGTCAAATACTAAAAAAATATCAACTAAGGTAAGAAAATCAGACAAGCAGGGATGGGTCAAAAAGAGGATCCAACTAGGTCAGACTGTCCATGATTAAAGCACACAGTATCTAAGCAACACAATGTCTTAGGCTGGGTTCTCTAGAGAAGCAAAACCGGTAAAGCATATAAATATATCTAGAGAGAGATTTCTATCAAGGAAATGGCTTACCCGGTTGTACAGGCTGAAATGTCCCAGGTCCGTGGGTCAGGATAGAGGCTTCTGAATCATGTAGCCACAGGAGCTGGCAAACCTAAGATCAGCAGGTCAGAGTGCAGAGATCTTGCTCACAGGCTGCAAAGATCAATGCATCCCAAGATTGGTAGGCAAGACTTCAGGTAAACTGCTAGCTCCAGTCCCAAGAACTGGAGGTTGGATGAACAGGAGCCAGCTGCAGGATCCAGCAGAGCAAAAAGCCCCCAAGCCTTGCCAGAATGTTTGCTTACATTCGATGCAAGCAAACATTCTGATAGTTCTTTAAACAAATTTATGTCAAGGGATTTGTCCTTTAATTTGGTGATTCTGCCTTCAGTTCTGCTTTTAAGTCCTTCCATTGAGTTGTCTATTTCTGAGATTTTATTGTTAATCTTCTGGATTTCTGATTGATCTTTCTGTGTGGTTTCTAATTGTCTATTTATTTTGCCATTTTGTTCTGATATTGTTTTCCTGAACTCACCTAGTGTTTTGTCTGTATGTTCCTTGATTTCATCTATGTTTTCCTTGGTTTTGTTTGTGTTTTCCTTGATTTCTACCTTGAACTCTTGTAGGGTTCTATATATATGTCTTTTGAATTCTTTTTCCTGTAGTCCGATGACCTCTTCTTCCTCAGGGAGATTTTCTGGTTCTTTGTTTTGGACATTTGCTGAAGCCATCTTGTCCTGCATCTTTAGGTGATTTGATATTGTCTGTTGTCTCAAATGTATCACATTGTTATTATACGTATTTATTGTATATTTGCTGTGTCCTTGTTTTTTGTTTTGTTTGGTATTGATGTATCTAGGCAGGGGTGCTGACATGGTACTCTGGTAGTAGTCTGGCCACACTTGAGTGCTCATCCCCTGTCTCCAGGTGGGTATAGCAGTGGCTAGATGTGTGGTCACAGGTCTCTGTTTGCTGATCTTACTGGGCAGCTGATGATGGCATGGGCAGGGGTTGGCCATCATCTGTTATCGTCCAGTGGTGCAGGAGCAGGGAGTGGTCCTCACCAAATGGGCAGGGTGGCCGTTGTGGTGGGTGTGTTCTGCAAGTGGCGTCATTATTGTTGCAGCTTGCTGGTTGAGGGGCAGTGGGTGGTGAGGGGCATTGATGGTGGGCGGGCAAGCTTACATGGTTTTGCTGGCTCCACTTAATCTCAGGTGGAAGCAGTGGGTGGACGTATGTGCAGTCACGCTGCCAGTGCCTCTTGCCAGGTGAAGGGAGGTTGTTGGAATGATGAGCAGGTATGTTTGCTCTGGTACTACCAGCACTATGCACCAGGCAAGGGGAGGGAGGAAGGAACGGCAGGGGGATATACCTGAAGTTGCACCACCTACACTTCTTGCAGGGCAGGGGGAAGGGGTGCAGGACTGGCAGACAGGCAATGGACGTGCCACCAGGGCTTCTTGACAGGTGGATGGAGGGGGAGGGAGTGGCGGGGGGGACATGCATGGCCAAGATGCCAGCGCCTCTCACTAGTGAGGGGAGGTGAGGGGGCCCAAAAGACAGACCCACATATGGCCATCCTGCCAGCAACTCTTGCTGGATGGAGAGAAGGTGGTGGAGGGAGTGGCGGGTGGGCACCTGAGCAATCGTGTTTCTTCCACCTGTCATTGTGCCTGGCCTCGTGCTAGTGTAGGATGGGCACGTACATAGGTGCCTGCATTCCCTGTCACTCTGTGAGGCCCGGGGGGTATAGGGGGTACAAGTGATGGATCATGCATGGGAGGATGCCTACCACAGTTCATCAGGTAGGTCAAGGGAGGGTGATAGTGCTGGGTGGGGGAGAGTGGTGGGGCTCGTGTTATGCTTCCTGGTCAAATGACGTGTCCTAAGTATAGGGTCCCCTGCTGCTTCCAATCAGAAGAGTGGTGGTAGGTAGAGCAGGTTCCTCTGGTTAGTGGATGTAGTGCCCAGGCCCTTATCATCCACTTCAGCCAGCAGTCGGGACCTGCTCCTGACCAAGTGTGGGGTGGTGACATCCAGGGTCTATTTAGTTGGGAGACCTCCCTCTGCCACTTCACATCTCCCCTGCTTCGTGGGCACCACTCACCCTCAAGATCAGGGCCATGTGGAGCCAGGGTGGTTGGTAGAGACCATCTGTTTCATGATACTCTTCCCTTGCTGTGTTCTTCAGTTTTTGTTTGTTCAACCAATCAGTGTTTGATTCCATTTTTTATCTTTCCTTTTTGATGTTCAGGGTTCCATGGTTTCTGTCTACATTTGTTTCACTTCTTTTTTCATTTCTTGCTGAATGGTATGATAAACTGCGTCTCACTAATCAATGATTTTGGCTCTTAGGACTGGTTTTTACCCTCCACATCACATTTGTACCTGCCTTTAAATTTACTTCTCTACTGTCAGTTGCTCACTTTATCTTAACATTTTAGTCTGAATTTGGGGTTAATAAGAAAAGTGGAACTACTCTTTTATTGAGGAAGGAAACTGGAACTTTTCCATATATAAATTGTCTCCATTACTCTGCACTCTGGGACCTGCCACAGGGCTGCAGTGGAATAACATCCCGACTTCTGGTAGTTCAGGAGTGGATAGTGACCCAATTCAGGCAGCCCAAAGTCTTTCTCTGGGCTTTTTGGACTTGGGGATCCAGAGAGTAGAATCAGTCTCTCTTTAGTGACAAACTCTGTAAAACATAACACTTGGGAGCTACTGGCATGTTTGAACCCTGTGGATAAAGATTACCTTCTGATAGAGAAAAGAATAGAGTTAATACACAGGAAGAAACAGATGAGAAACCAGATGGTGAGTCCCTGACTTCAGTGATTTCATAGGACTGTCTTCATCTCTGTTGGTCCTAGTTTAGCAGTTCTTCTCTTTCTTGGAAATGAGGATTCCCACACTTCCCAACCCCACCTCCACCAACACACAAAAACCTTTTTAAAGCTTGCTTGAGCTGAGTTTTGGTCACTTGTAAATAGGATCCCTAACTAACACATTATTAAATTATATGCATGGAAAATCCTTGTCAAACAAGGTCAGTATACGAACCTCCCTGATACAATTCAGCCATAGCAGCATATATGACAGTTTTTTTCTTTTGCATGATGAGCCAAAATGCTTCTGTTTTTCTGTTTTAGGAAGTACTGTTCGGTGTTTGATGTTTGACATTGCTTTGCCTATTAAACAAGGTCCTCACCTGCCCATGTCAGGGCCCTAAGTACTGGTAGCTCCACTCAGATCACTGAGCCACCTGCAAGAGGGGTACAAAGATAACTGGAACCTCCCAGTCCTTACAGCCAAAAACTTTGGGTGCCCATGGTCTGTCTGCAGAACCCACCCATCTGCACACTCTAGGGAACAGGGACACGCTTTCCTCAGAGACACTCAGGGGTCAGTCCTCAGCCCCGTGCCTTGTTAAGACTGTGATCCCCTGCTGCAATCAGATACCGGTATATACGCCAATCACCCCTGCCCCTCTAAGACTGTAGGACAGAGCCTGGACCATACACTTGATAATCGGCTACCTGGAAACCTGAGCTGAAGTCATACAAAAAGACTGAGTGGACTCCTAGACTGATATACCTGATAACAGCTCTAGCCATCTGGGGACAGGACATCAAAAGTCCAAAAGTGAAAACAATCAAGCTAGCTCACTCAAGCAACCCATAGCGGTATACCAAAACAAAACAAAGCAAGAAGCTA
Organism: Elephas maximus indicus; assembly: GCF_024166365.1. Taxonomy (NCBI): domain Eukaryota; kingdom Metazoa; phylum Chordata; class Mammalia; order Proboscidea; family Elephantidae; genus Elephas; species Elephas maximus. Next base: position 146,627,356 of record NC_064821.1, read on the forward strand.
GGACACAGTAAGCAAGCATAAACTGATACAATAACTTATAGATGTCTCAGAAACAACAGTCAATATCAAGTCACATAAAGAAACAGACCATGATCACTTCAACAGGCCCTCAAAACAAAGAATCCAGGGATCTTCTAGATGAAAGTGCATTCCTGGAATTACTGGAGCCAAAATACAAGACTTTAATATACAGAACCCTTCCAGACATCAGGAAGGAAATGAGGCAATATGCAGAACAAGCCAAGGAACACACAGATAAAGCAATTGATGAAATCAGAAAGGTTATTCAGGAACATAATGAAAAGTTTAATAAGCTGGAAAAATCCATAGAGAGACAGCAGTCAGAAATTCAGAACATTAACAAGAAAATTACAGAAGTAGACAACACAATAGAAAGTCAGAGGAGAGGAATTGAGCAAGTAGAAGCTAGAATTTCTGAACTCGAAGATAAATCCTAGGCACTAATATATTTGAAGAAAAATCAGATAAAATAATTTTAAAAAATGAAGAAACCTTAAGAATCATGTGGGACTCTATCAAGAGAAATAACCTACAAGTGATTGGAGTACCAGAACAGGGAGGGAGAACAGAAAATACAGAGAGAATTGTTGAAGATTTGTTGGCAGAAAACTTCCCTGATATTGTGAAAGATGAGAAGATACCTATCCAAGATGCACATCGAACTCCATATGAGGTAGAACTTAAAAGAAAGTCACCAAGACATATTATAATCAAACTTGCCAAAACCAAATATAAAGAGAGGATTATAAGAGCAGCTAGGGATAAACAAAAAGTCACCTACAAAGGAGAGCCAATGAGAATAATCTTGGACTACTCAACAGAAACCATGTAGGCAAGAAGGCAATGGGATGACATATTTAAAAAATTGAAGGAAAAAAATTCCCTGCCAAGAATCTTACATCCAGCAAAATGTCTCTTAAATATGAAGGTGAAATTAGGAAATTTCCAGATAAACAGAAGTTTAGGGAATTTGTAAAAACCAAACCAAAACTACAAGAAATACTAAAGGGAGTTCTTTGGTTAGAAAATCAATAATAGCAGGTATCAGCCTAAGACTAGAACACTGGGCAGAGCAACCAGAAGTCAACCCAGACAGGGAAATCCAAAAAAAAAAAAAAAAGCAAGACTATATAAAAAAAACTCAAAACAGGGTAACAATGATGTAATTATATAAAACAAGACAACGTTAAAATAATAATGAGGGACTAAGAAATGTAATCATACACCTTCCATACGGAGAGGAAGATACTGCGATACAAAGAAATAAAAGTTAGGTTTAAATTTAGAAAAATAGGGGTAAATAATAAGGTAACCACAAAGAAGATAAACTATCCTACTCATCAAAAAAATACAAGAAAAAACTAGAGACTCAGCAGAAACAAAATCAACAAAAACAAATATGAGGAAAGGACAATATAGAAAGATAATCTACTCAGCATATAAAATTAAGTGGGAAAAAGAAACTGACAACAACACACAAAAAAAGACATCAAAATGATAGCACTAAATTCATACCTCTCCATAATTACCCTGAATGTAAAAGGAATAAATACGCCAATAAAGAGACAGGCAGTGGCAGAATGGATTAAAAAACAAGATCTGTCTATATGCTGCCTACAAGAGACACACTTTAGACTTAGAGACACAAACAAACCAAAACTCAAAGGATGGAAAAAAATATATCAAGCAAACAACAGTTAAAAAGAGCAGGAGTGGCAATATTAATTTCTGACAAAATAGACTTTAAAGTTAAATCCATCATAAAGGATAAGAAAGGACACTATATAATGATTACAGGAACAATACACCAAGAGGATATAACCTTATTAAATATTTATGCACCCAATGACAGGGCTCCAAGATATATAAAACAAACTCTATCAGCATTGAAAAGTGAGATAGACAACTCCACAAGAATAGTAGGAGACTTCAACACACCACTTTTGGTGAAGGACAGGATATCCAGAAAGAAGCTCAATAAAAACAAGGAGGACCTAAATGACACAATCAACCAACTTGACCTCATAGACATATACAGAACACTCCACCCAACAGCAACCAAGTATACTTTCTTTTCTAGTGCACATGGAACATTCTCTAGAATAGACCACATAAGGTCATAACGTAAGCCTCAGCAGAATCCAAAACATTGAAATATTACAAAGCATCTTCTGTGACCATAAGGCCAAAAAGTGGACATCAATAACAGGAAAAGCAGGGAAAAGAAATCAAACACTTGGAAACAGAACAACACCCTGCTCAAAAAAGACTGGATTATAGAAGACATTCAGGATAGAATAAAGAAATTCATAGAATCCAATGAGAATGAAAACACTGCCTACCAGAACCTTTGGGACACAGCAAAAGCAGTGCTCAGAGGCCAATTTATATCAAAAAATGCACACATACAAAAAGAAGAAAGGGCCCAAATCAAAGAATTATCCTTACAACTTGAACAAACAGAAAGAGAGCAACAAAAGAAACCCACAGGCACCAGAAGAAAACAAATAATAAAAATTAGAGCAAAACTAAATGAAATAGAAAAAAGAAAAACAATTAAAAAAATTAACAAGAACAAAAGCTGGTTTTTTGAAAAAATCAACAAAATTGATAAACCACTGGCCAAACTGACAAAAGAAAAACAGGAGAGGAAGCAAATAACCTGAATAAGAAATGAGGTGGGTGATATTACAACAGACCCAACTGAAATTAAAAAGAATCATATCAGATTATCATGAAAAATTGTACTCCAACAAATTTGAAAACCTAGAAGAAATGGATGAATTCCTAGAAATACACTACCTACCTAAACTAACACAAATAGAAGTAGAACAACTAAATCGACCCATAACAAAAGAAGAGATTGAAAAGGTAATGAAAAAACTCCCAACAAAAAAAAAATCCCTGGTCTGGATGGCTTCACTGGAGAGTTCTACCAAACTTTCAGAGAAGAGTTAACACCACTACTACCGAAGGTATTTCAGAGCATAGAAAAGGACAGAATACTACCAAACTCATTCTATGAAGCCACCATATCCCTGATGCCAAAACTAGGTAAAGACACCACAAGAAAAGAAAATTATAGACCTATATCCTTCATGCACGTAGATGCAAAATTCTCAACAAAATACTAGCTAATAGAATTCAACAACATATCAAAAAAATAATTCACCCTGACCAAGTGGGATTCATACCAGGTATGCAGCGATGGTTCAACATTAGAAAAACACTTAATGTAATCCACCACATAAATAAAAGAAAAGACAAGAACCACATGATTTTATGAATTGATGCAGAAAAAGCATTTGACAAAGTTCAACACCCACTCATGATAAAAACTCTCAGCAAAATAGGAATAGAAGGAAAATCCCTCAACATAATAAAGGGCATTTATACAAAGCCAACAGCCAACATCACCCTAAATGGAGAGAGCCTTAAAGCATTCCCATTGAGTAAGAAGACTACCTACAGACTGGGAAAAAGTTTTTAGCTATGATATTTCCAATCAGTGCCTGATGATTGAAATCTACGTGATACTGCAAAAACTCAACTACAAAAAGACAAATAACCCTATTAAAAAACGGACAAAAGATATGAATAGACACTTCACTAAAGAAGACATTCAAGGAGCTAACAGATACATGAGGAAATGTTCACAATCATTAGCCATTAGAGAAATGCAAATCAAAACTACAATGAGATTCCATCTCACTCCAACAAGGTTGGCATTAATCCAAAAACACAAAACAATAAATGTTGGAGAGGCTGTGGCGAGATTGGAACACTTACACACTGCTGGTGGGAATGTAAAATGATATAAACACTTTGGAAATCGTTTTGGCGCTTCCTTAAAAAGCTAGAAATAAAACTACCATGCGATCCAGCAATCCCACTCCTCAGAATATATTCTAGGGAAATAAGAGCCTTTACACTAACAGATATATGCACAGCCATGTTTATTGCAGCACTGTTTACAATAGCAAAAAGATGGAAGCAACCAAGGTGCTCATCAACGGAAGAATGGATAAATAAATTATGGTATATTCACACAATGGAATACTATGCATCGATAAAGAACAGTGAGGAATCTGGGAAACATTTCATAATATGGAGAAACCTGGAAGGCATTATGCTGAGTGAAATTAGTCAGTTGCAAAAGGACAAATATTGTATAAGACCACTATTATAAGAGCTTGAGAAATAGTTTAAACTGAGAAGAAAACATTCTTTTCTGGTTACGAGGGCTGGGGTGGGAGAGGGGTATTCAGTAATTAGACAGTAGATAAGAAGTACTTTAGGTGAAAGGAAGACAACACACAATACAGGGGAGGTCAGCACAACTGGACTAAACCAGAAGCGAAGAAGTTTCCTGAATAAACTGAATGCTTCGAAGCCCAGCGTAGCAGGGGAACAGGTTTGGGGACCCTGGTTTCAGGGGACATCTAAGTCAATTTGGCATAATAAAATCTATTAAGAAAACACTCTGCATCCCACTTTGGAGAGCGGCGTCTGGGGTCTTACACACTAGCACGTACCCATCTAAGATGCATCAATTGGTCTCAACCCACCTGGATCAAAGCAGAATGAAGAACACCAAGGACACAAGGTAATTATGAGCCCAAGAGACAGAAAGGGCCACATGAACCAGAGATTACATCATCCTGAGACCAGAAGAGCTAGAAGGTGTCTGGCTACAACTGATGAGTGCCGTGACAGGGAACACAAGAGAGAACCCCTGAGGGCGCAGGAGAGCAATGGGATGCAGGCCCCAAATTCTCATAAGACCAGACTTAATGGTCTGACTGAGACTGGAAGGACCCCGGTGGTCATGGCCCCCAGACCTTCTGTTGGCCCAGGACGGCAACCATTCCCAAAGCCAACTCTTCATACATGGATTCGACTGGACAATGTGTTGGAGAGGGATGCTGGTGAGGAGTGAGCTTCTTGGATCAGGTGGACACTTGAGACTATGCTGGCATCTCCTGCCCCGAGGGAACATGAGAGGGTAGAGGGGGTTAGAAGCTGGTGAAATGAACAGGAAAAGAGAGTGGAGGGAGAGAGCAGGCTGTCTCATTAGGGGGAGAGTAATTGGGAGTGTGTAGAAAGGTGTATATTTTTTTTAGCAAGGTGTATATAAGTTTTTGTGGGTGGGACTGATTTGTAAACTTTCACTTAAAGCACAATAAAAAGTATAAAAAAATTTAAAAAAAAAGAAGTACCGTTTATACTTAACTATTTCAGGAAAAGTCTATTTGACATATAGGGTAAAACAAACTTTTATTTTTTAAAAGTGTAAAAGGATAAAATAGTAGAGACCATTCAGTGTGCCAGTAAGGAGTGTTTTAATTGTGAGACAGGTAATAGTATCCTTATTTTACAAATCAGAACTCTGAGCTCAGTGACAGAAACACCTTGCCCAAAGTCCTACCAATATGTTGCAGAACCTTCCTAAATGTCTGACTGAGAGCCCGTGGTCTTCCTGCACAGGCCTCCCTCTTGTGCATTTTTTTCCCCCAAATCCAAAATCTCAGTCAGAAAAGAATGCCATGGGATTTCTTATCCACGGCATCAAAAAACTGTCATTTAATCTCTTATTCTAGAGTATATTTGATAATTCAAGAATATGGGCAAAATAATAGTGATTTTTCACTTAAGAAGAATGTAAACAATATTATAGTTTACCAGTGGTATAGAGCACTTAGAACATACGTGTGTGTGTGTACATATTTTTTTAGGTTAAAATAATTGTAAACATTTTATTGCTTTTTAACATAAGAAACAAGTGTCCTTGTTCTTACCCAATTATTCATATACGCATTCTTTTTTTCTCTCTGCATTTGCATCCAATTTGCAGGTTCAGGGTTTTATTTGGCATGCGTATTGAATATTTCCCTGCAGGTCTAGCACCATATTTATGTGCTGAATTATTTCATAGTTTAGTAAAACATTTAGAAGATTATTATATACTGTAGACTGTGACACTTTAGAACTTAGGAAATTGGTTTTAATTCACATTAATAAGAAAGACAAAGATTTTGTATTTTTAAGTGCCAGTATTTTTTCTCATTATAAAAGTGGCTGATAGAGTGTAGGACTAAGAATCTCTATTTCACTTCCTGTTGGAGCAGTGCAAACACTGTTAGAGAGAAAACTCTATGCTAAACCTGAAGGGCCTCTGCTCATGAATCTGAAGCTGGGAAGAGTTTCTGCAGAGATGCAACAGTGAGCCCTTAATGGGGGCTAGCTTAACATGCCTATTGTCCTTTCCGCTGGCCACCCTTCTCTGCCACACTGGGGAGAAAGACCTTCTCACCAAGCACTGCTAAAGGGGCAGGTCCACCTACTGGTCTCTTTCTCCACTGCATCATAGGGCAGTTACATCTGCCGCCCCTTTCAACCATCCTTTATACCTCCCACGGAACTCACCAGATGGAAGTATGGGGTATGTGTCTTGTTGAAGAAATTAATAGCGATTGATATATTTGTGGCAGAGCCCATACCAGCCAGGAATACTGAATAATCTAGACCTTCACTATTCAGTGCTGTAGCCATGTCATTTAATTAAATAAAATAAAAAATTTTGTTCCTCAGTTGTGCTAACCACATTTCATGTGCTTACTAGCGACATGTGGCTAGTGGCTAACACACTGGACAGTGCAGAATAGAACATTTTCATCATTACAGGAAGTTCTATCAGACTACCATTTGTAATTTTAAGCTGAAAATGAAACATGATCTGACATTATGAAGAGACACAACAGGTTTAAAGTAAGAAAGTCAGTGCCAAAATTGTTAATATTAAAACATTAAATATTTTTATTTCATAATCTCACTGGAATCCAAGGAGATACCCCATTAATTAAACAAGAATAGTATGTTTTACAAAAGAAACAATCTCAAACAAGAAAGTTCTTGGGAATTAAAACAAAAAAATCAAAATAAAAAAGCTTGAATCATTAAGGATCAGATTAAATATAGCTGAAAACCATATTTATGTATCAGAAGTCAGGCTAAAGTAATTGTCCCAGAATTCCCAGCAAAAAGAAAAAAAAAAATCATGAAGTGCCAGGAATGACAGAAGTAGATATAAAATAAACACTAAAAGAAAATGATCCTAAACTGCAGAAAGATCCTATAAGTTCACCAAGTCCCAGAAAAAATAATGAAAAACTAACATCTAGGCAAGACCTGGCTAAATTTCAAGAATTCAAAGGAAAGAGAATCAAGCTGGCATCCGTCTTCTTATCTAGACTTCTAGCTGCTAGAACAGAAGAAATAGTATTTACAGACTTGTGAAGGGAAATGATTGTGGCATTAGAATTGTATACCCAGTGAAACTATTGGGTAAGTTGGTTTGTATAATGTCACAACAAAGATATTTTCAAATACAGAAAGACTGGAAATATACTACCCATGTAACCTTTCTACAAAAAATACCCAAGGAAATACTTGAGACAAGTAGAAGATGAAAGAAAGTCAAAAGAAAACAGGATATACAAGAAAGAATGATAAGTTCAGACTATGTAATTGTTGATAATATCATCATGAGCTTTATTACATTAAATAAAGGATACCTGAGATAGAGGAAGGCTAACGTAAAACAGTTTTAGTCTATTCTAGATTCTTTCAGTAAAATCCAGAAGGAGTCAAAAGCATTTTATAATCATTTTGTTACGGATTAGTGGGGGGGGGGGAGTCATAGATCACTTTTTTTGTTGTTGTTTATATTTTTATTATAAAATATTTCATATAAACCAAAGAACATATGTGGTGTTTTCTTTTAAAAACCACCATTCAGCTTAAGAAATAGTTTTCAATACCTTTGAAGCCTCTGGGACACAGGTAACCATTCTTCCAAATTATATATTTATAATTCTCTTGTTTTATTTCCTCTCCCATGTATAATGCAAATATCCTTAAGCAATATAGGTGTTTTATGGTTTTGAACTTAAAAATAAATCTTATCATAGATGTTCTTCTGTGAGTTGCTGTGTTTACTCAATTTTTTGTTTTGAGATTCATCTGTATTCATGTATTAGCTTTAATTCATCCTTTTTTAAATGAACATGCAACAATTTATTTATTTCAGGGGCTTAGCTGTGAATACCGTAGTGGTTAAGTGCTACAGCTGCTACCCAAAGGTCAGCAGTTCGAATCCGCCAGGCGCTCCTTGGAAACTCTAAGTTCTACTCTGTCCCGTAGGGTCGCTATGAGTCAGAATTGACTCCACGGCAGCGAGTGGGTTTAAGCCGTGAATACAGTGCTGTTTTGAACATTCTTGTAGGAGTGTCCTGTACGTGTGGAAGAGGTTCTCAAGGTATATGTCTAGGAGTAGGGCAGCTGGGTTACAGGGCCCATGCATCTTTAACTTTTTTCCTGTCCCCCCTCCTCCCCCAAGTAGCCTACAAATTTACAGTGCCACCAACATGGGATGAAAGTTCCTTGTCAATACTCAGTAATGTCTGACTATTTAATTTTTTTTCCAATCTGGATGGGTGTAAAATGGTATCTCATTGTGGCATTAAGTATTAATGAGTTTCAGGATCTTGTCTCTTTTTTGAAGTGCCTGTTGTTGACTTTGCCCATTTTTCTATTGGTGTTTTTACTATTGATTTGTAGGACATCTTTATTTATTCTGTAAACCAACCTTTTGTCAGATTATATATATTGTATATATTTTCTCCCTACCTATCCTTTCATTGTCTATAAAGGACAGAAGTTTTATATTTTTGTGTTTATGTTTTCCTTTCATCCTCTGAATTTATATTTTCCCTTAAGGCCCCAGGGTCATAAAGTTATATCACTATGGTATTTTCTATAATTTTTAACGTTTTGCTTTTCACATTTGTCTTTGATACACCAGTAATTGACTTTTCTGGGTAATGTTTACAAAGGATCTAATTTGTGTACGGAAAAATAGCTGTCCCAGCTCAGCACCAGTCGTTGACAAGTCGTTTTTCCCTCTGACCTGCAGTGCCACCTCTGTTGTATATCAAGTTTCTAGGTAGGCTTAGCTCTGTTTCTGAGCTCTCTGTTCTGCTGACTGGTCTATTTGTCTATCCCTAAGCCAAGTTCCCTGAGTTTTATTCCTCAGAAGTTTCTTTTTTTCAAAAATTTTCACCAGACATTTGTCCTTTAATTTCAGCTTTTGAATCAGTGCCTGACACATAATAGAAATTCTTTAAATACAGACAGTCCCTGGTTACAAATGAGATCTGTTACTCAGTGTGCCTTTAAGTCATAGTAGCAGGTAATCTGAAACAAGCACATGTGGTTCTTTTTGCATGTGAGCGTGTGTGGGACATATGTTTATTCATGAAATTTTACAGTTTGCACTAGATAAAAACCCACAGCGTCATGTAATAGCTCTTACGGAATATCTTAATGTTCTTTGTCTTCCACGTAAGTTTTAGAATTAGCTTTGACAAGGTCACTCAGTACCCTTTTGCTATTTTGAATAGAATTGAATTGAATCTATACATCTGCTTGGGGAGAAGTTACATCTTTACGGTGATGTCTTCCTGTTAGTGAACATACTGTCTCTATTATTTAGGTCTCCTTTAATACTTTTCAATCACATTTTCTAATTTTCTTCACAAAAGTCTTACACATCTTTCATTGTATTTATTTGATTCTAAATGATGCATCTTTTATTGGAATTTCTTGTGTTGGAAAGTATAGAAAGGCAATTGATTTTTATATAGTCATTTTCTAACAACTTGTGGCTCTCTCAAAAATGTTTAATAATTTGTAGATTCTTTGTGTTATCTATGAAGAGAACCATATCATCTAGAAGTAGTAACAATTGTGATTCCTTCTTTCTAATTCTTACACCTTTTGTTTTTCTCATTTTATTTTGTTTGTGGCACCTCCAGAACAGTAATGAATAAAAGCAATACAGTAGTCATCCTTATATTCTTCCTGGTTTGAAAAATAAGCTTTGATTTTTACTTTAAATGATAATTGGTTTTTTATTTTTATCAAATGTCTTTTCTGCATCTGAGATGATCTTACAGGTTTTCTATGTTTGTTGATGTGGACAGCTACGTGGTATGAACTATTCTGGAGTTCCTGGAATAAACCCAGTTTGTTTATGGTGTGTTATATTTCTCTCACAGTGCTGGATTTGGCTCACATATTGTTTAGGATTTTACCATTTACATTCAGTAGCAAATTGCCTTCTACTTTTCCTTTCTCATACTGTTCTTTGGTTTTGGTATCGAGGTTACACTGGCTTCATTAGATGAGTTGTAAAATGTTCCTAACTTTTTATGCTCTGGAGAAATTTATGTAAGAATGGAATTAATTTTTCTTTAAAGTTTTGTAGAACTTTGTCTATAAAACCACCTGGGCCTGATGTGCTGTTTTCTTATGGTTACAGGACTCTTAAGGCCTTCTGTTTCTCTTGAATCAGTGTTGCTAAGATAATTTTCTAGAAATATGTCCACTTTATATAAATTTGCAAATATGTAGGCATAAATATTTTTATAATATTCTCTTGTTAGTTTTTAAATCTCTGCTGTATTTGGGGCTTGCTCCTTTTTTTTTTTATTATTAATTATGTTGCCTACTTGAGGCCAGAGATTTGCTAATTTCTAATTTTATTATTCTTTTCCATGTTTAGCTTTTTTTATTTCTTTCTTGTCTTATTTTCTGTTGTTTAAATTTGTTTTTATTTTTATAATTGTCTACTTTTGAGGTTTTTTTTTTTTTTTTGCTGTTCTTTTTCCAATGTCTTAAGTTGTACTTTAGCCAGTGATTTTCAGCCTTTTTTATTTTTAAATATAAGTATTTGTGGCTATAAATTGCTCTTTAGGTAACATCTTAGTTGCATCTCAGAAATTTTGATATGTTATATTTTCATTATCATTCATTTCTGTTTTAAAGTTTGTGTTATGAGTTCTTCTTTGACCCACTAATTATTTCAAAGTGTTTTTAAATTTCCATCTATAATTTTTTTATTATTATTTTATTCCAATGTAGTGAGAAAATTGGACAGTATGAGGCCAAAATTTTTTTAGTTGTTGAAATTTCCATTGTCCTTGAGAAATATATGTATTCTCTAATTGGTGTGTCCCTTAAATATGACCATTAAATCAAGTTTATTAATTGTGCTATTCAAATCTGCTGTGATTTTGCTAATATTTTTATATGCATGACTCATCAACTCCTGAAACAGGTATATGGACATTTCTGTCTGTGATGATAAGTTTAATTTCATCTTGTAGTTTTGTCAGTATTTGCTTTGTTTATTTTGGGAGCTATTTTATTGCATGCATTGAAGTTTAGAATTCTTAGATTCTAATTGAACTTTTTGTCATTACAGTATTTAGTGACGAATTTCATCCTTAAAAGGCTTTTTCTTAAAGTCTGTATTTTTCTGATATCAATATGACTACCCTAGCTTTCTGTCCCTGTTTTTGCTACCTTTATATGTTTTTATGTTTTAGCTGTGTCTCTGTATGTAGTATATAACTAGACTGAGAAAAATCCATGCTGACTGTGGGCGTAGAATGTGTTCTCTGTAAGAGAAGTTCTTGGTATTGTGGAGACTTGCTTTGCAGCCTAGTCTGTGGTCAATTTTGGTAAATTTTTGTGTGCTTGTAAAGAAATTGTACTCCCTATTGTTTGGTACAAAGTTATTTATGTGTCCGTAACGTTATTTATTGTGTTGTCCAAGTCTTCTACATCTTTATTATCTTTTTGACTGCTTGACCTATTCATTAGTGAGAGAGGTATGTAAAAATTCTGATTCTAAATTTGTCACTTTCTCTTTGTCAGTTTCTGTGTATGTTATTGCATTCTAGTTCAAATTTGATTCTTTATAGCGAATTGTCATTTTCATCATTATTAAGTGACCTACTTTATCCCTAGTAATGTTTTTTCTCATTAAAATCTATTTTATCTGATATTAGTAGTAATGTCAGCTTTCACTTTTTTGGTGTTTGCATGCTATATGTTTTCCAATCTGGTTAGTTTTGCTTAACACGTCTGCCACTATGTTTGAGGTGTGTGTTTTATAAGTGGTGTATACTGAGCTTTTAAAATTCAAACCTGAGAACTTTATCTAAGTGACATGTTTGGTGCATTGATATTTATTGTCTGGTACATTTACATTTATTGTGATTACTGATGCATTAGGTTTAGTTCTACTATCTTATTTTCGTTTGTCATTTTACGTACAATACCTTTTCTTTAGTTTCTTTTTTTTTTTTTTCCTGCCTTCTGTCTTCTGTTTGGATTGATTGAGCTTTTTTATCCTCCCTTTTCCTCATTTCTTAGAAGGGAAATGATATATTCTGTTCTCTTAGAAGTTATCTTTAAATTGTTAACAGGCATTCTGGACTTGAAAAAATTAATATCTCCATCCTGCTTCTAAAAAGCAAGGCATTTAGAATGCTTGCATTGTGATAACTCCCTCCCGTCTTATACATTCTTGTTTAATGCTTCAGTAGCACCTTGTTTTTATACCATTCAAATTAGGTATTATTATTGTTGTTTTTCTATTTACATAGCACTTTTTTTTTTCTTTGCTTACCTTTACTGCTCATGTCGTACTTCTTCTGTTTCGGCTCAGCGTTTTTCTTCCAGAAATACGTTTCTTATTAATTCTTTCATGGAGGACCTGTGATTCTTTCCATGTTTTTTGTTTTTTTGCCTAAAAATGTGTCTTGGTTTTGTTCTTGCTTTGATTGTATTCTGTTGCATTTAGAATTCCAGTTTGATATTTTTCTTTCATAACTGTGAAGTTAGCATTCATTCATTTATTTAACAAATATTTGTTCCCTACTGGGGGCTAGGGATGCAGTACTGGATAAAGCATACCAAGAAAATCCAAAAAATCCCTGTCCTCGTTATGCCTACATTCTAATGGGAGCACAGGGTGAGGTGAACTGACAATGAACAACACAATTAAGTAAAATGTGTAATGTGGTAGTAGAAATGCTAAAAAGGAGAGGCATAAATCAAGAAAGGGGACTAGGGAGTACTGGAAATAGGAGGGAGATGACAATTTCAGGTAGAGTGGTCAGAAAAAGTGACTGTTGAACAAAGACATGAGGGAGGGGAAGTATAAGGTCATCTGGGGAAAGAGAATTCTTGGCAAGGGAAGTAGTAACTGCAAAGAAGTGCCTGAGGTTAGGCTGTGCCTACCATGTTTGAGAAATAACAAGGAAGTCAGTGTGGCCAAGGCAAAGTAAGGAGGGAGAGTTAAGTAGGATACGAGACCATAAAGGTAAGGGGTGAGGGTGTTGAACTCAGACCTTTTAAGGCCTTGAGGTCCATTTTTAGGCTTAGATTTTTCTCCTTGACTAAAATGGAAGTCATTGGAATATTTTTGGTAGAGGATTGACATAACCTGATGTGAATTTTATTAGGATTGGTTTGGCTATGGAATAAACTAAAAGGAGCAAGGGCAGAAGCAGGGAAACAAACTGAGAAGCTAGTGCAGTAATCTAACTGAGACATCAGTGTAGCTTGGACCAGGATAGCAGCAGTGGATGTGATAGGAAGTGGTTGTGTTCTGGATATATTTTGAAAGCAGAATTAGAGATAATAGATTTGCTGAAAGATGTGGGGTGTAAGAATAAAAGGAGTGGAAGATGACTCTCAGTTTTTCAGGCTGAATTACCAGAAAAATTGAGTTGCCACTTACTGAGATGGGGATGATTATACAATAGAGCAGGTGGGCTAAGTGTGAGAAGCGTGTTAGCAGATAAGTGAAGATGTATATTCAGTTGAATCTATGATTCTGGAGTTCAGAATAGAAGTCTGATCTGGAATATAAATTTTGGAGTCCTCTGTGTTTACATGGTGGTACTTAAAACAAGGAACCTGGATGGCATAAGCAGTTGGCAATCGGCTGCTAATCTAAAGATTTTAGGTTCGAATCCATCCAGCGGCTCCTTGGAAGAAAGGCCTGGTCATTGCGCTTGTAAAAATTATTATTCTGAGTAAAATCAGTCAATCACAAAAGGATACATATTGTATGAGACCACTACTGTCAGAACTCATGAAAAGGTTTAAACACAAAAAGAAACAATCTTTCATGGTTGTGAAGAAGGCGAGGGATGGGGATGGAAAAACACAAAATAGACAATAGATAAGTGGTAACTTTGGTGAAGGGTAAGACAGTACACAATACTGGGGAAGCCAGCACAACTTATGCAAGGTAAGGTCAAGGAAGCTCCATAGAGAAATCCAAACTCCCTGAGGGACTAAATTTTGGGCTGAGGGCTATGGGGACCATGGTCTAGGGGAACATCTAGCTCAATTAGCATAAAAATTTATAATGAAAACATTTTACATTCTACTTTGGTGAATAGCATCTGGGGTTTTAAAAGCCTATGAGCAGCCACCTAAGATACAATACTGGTCTCACCCTTACAGGAGCAAGGGAGAATGAAGAAAACTAAAGATACAATGCAAAGATTAGTCCAAAGTACTAATAGACCACATCTACCATGGCCTCCACCAGACTGGGTCCAGTAAAACTAGATGGTGCCTGGCTACCACCACCGACTGCTCTGACAGGGATCACAATACAGGGTCCCATACAGAGCTGGAGGAAAAAGTAGAACAAAATTCTAACTCACATAAAAAATACCAGACTTACTGGTCTGACAGAGACTGGAGAAACCCTGAGAGTATGCCACCAGACACTCTTTTAGCTCAGTAATGAAGTCATTCCTGAGGTTCACCCTTCAGCCAAAGATTAGACAGGCTTATAAGACAAACAAGACTAAAGGGGCACACCAACCTCAAGACTAAAGGGACAAGGCCTAGAAGTCTGGAGGGAACAGAAAAGCTGGTAGTAGAGAGCCCTAGGTCGAGAAGGGAGAATGTTAGTATGTCATGCGGTTGTTAAATGGTGTCGTAAAATAATGTGTTTACTAACTGTTTAATGAGAAACTAGTTTGTTCTGTAAACCTGCATCTAAAGTACAATAAAAGATAAAATAAAATAAAAATAGAGAAAAAATATTACAGCCAAGAAAATCCTATGGAGCAGTTCAACTCTGTAACACATGAGATCACCATGAGTCAGGGACTTACTCAATGGCCGCTTACAATGATAAAACCCCAAAACCAAATCTGTTGTCATAGAGTAGATTCCAACTCATGGCAACCCCACATCACTTAAAAGAAGAAACTGGATGAGGTCTCCCACGGATCAAGTGTAGGTAGAAAATAGAAGCAGTCTAAGAACTGAGTCCCATGGCACTCTGTCTTAGTTATCTAGTGCTGCTATAACAAAAATACTGCATGGGTGTCTTTAATAACAGAAATTCATTTTCACAATTTCAGAGGCTAGAAGGCCGAAGTCAGGGTGCAGGCTCAAGGGGAAGGCTCTGTCTCACTGTCCACTCTGCAAAAAGGTGTTTGACAATCATATGGCATGTATCTTGCCCTCCGTTTGTGCTCACCTCCTTGCTTGCTTAATCTGCTCTTCTATATCTCAAAAGTAAGCAAAACAAAAACCAAACCCGCTGCCCTGGAGTTGGTTGCTATGAGACATCTCAAAAGAATTGATATAAAACACACCCTACACTAATACTGCCTCATTAACAAAGAAAACCCATTCCCAAATGGGATTTTATCCACACGTATAAAAAACCCAACACCAAACCCATTACTGTCGAGTTGATTCTGACTTATAGCAAACCTACAGCACAGCGTAGAACTGCCCCATAGGGTTTCCAGGGCAGGAAATCTTTACAGAAGTACACTGGCACATCTTTCACCCACAGAGCGGGAGGTTGGTTCGAACCACCAAACGTTCAGTTAGCTGCCGAGTGTTTAACCACTGTGCCACCAGGGCTCTTCAACGACACATCAGCTTGGGGGCTTGCGTGTTGCTGTGATGCTGGAAACCATACCACCGGTATTCACATACCAGCAGGGCCAGCCATGGCAGAGAGGTTTCAGCTAAGCTTCCAGGCTAAGACAGGCTAGGAAGGAGGCCCTGGCGGTCAATTTTGAAAAGAATTAGCCAGTAAAAACCTTAGGAATAGCAGCAGAACACTGTCTAATATGTGCTGGGAAATGAGTCCCTCAGGTTGGTAGGAACTCAAGATACAACTGGGGAAAAGCTGCCTCCTCAAAGTAGAGTCAACCTTAATGACATTGATGGAGTCAGCTGTTTGGGACCTTCATTTGCTGATTTGGCATGTCTCAAAAGACAAGCAACAATTGCAAACATCCATTACTAATCAGAAAGTGGAATGTACAAAGCATGAATCTAGGAAAATTGGTAACCATCAAAAATAAAATGGAATGTATAAACATCAATATCCTAGGCATTATGAGCTGAAATGGACTGGTATTGGCCATTTTGAATTAGATAGT
This sequence comes from Elephas maximus indicus, assembly GCF_024166365.1. Taxonomy (NCBI): domain Eukaryota; kingdom Metazoa; phylum Chordata; class Mammalia; order Proboscidea; family Elephantidae; genus Elephas; species Elephas maximus. The sequence continues at coordinate 146,643,723 of NC_064821.1, forward strand.
TATCTAGTGCTGCCATAACAGAAATACCACAAGTAGATGGCTTTAACAAAGAGAAATTTATTTTCTCACAGTCTGGTAGGTTACAAGTCCAAATTCAGGGCATCGGCTCCAGGAGAAGGCTTTCTCTCTCTGTCGACTCTGGAGGAAGGTCTTTGTCCTCAATCTTCCCCTGGTCAAGGAGCTTCTCAGGCACAGGGACCCCATGTCCAAAGGATGTGCTCTGCTCCTGGTGCTGCTTTCTTGGTAGTATGAGGTCCCCAACTCTCTACTTGCTTCCCTTTCCTTTTATCTCTTGAAAGGTAAAAGGTGGTGCCGGCCACAACCCAGGGAAACTCCCTTTACCCTGGATCAGGGAGGTGACCTGAGTAAGGCTGGTGTTACAATCCCAGCCTAATCCTCTCAACATAAAATTACAATCACGAAATGGAGGACAAACACACAATACTAAGAATTATGGCCTTACCAAGTTGACACATATTTGGGGGGGGACACAATTCAATCCATGACAGACAGTCATATGGTCTACTGTGCCAGGAATGACAACTTGAAGAGGAATGATGTTGCATTGATTGTCAAAAAGAACATTTCAAGATCTATCCTGAAGGACATGCTATCAGTGATAGGATAATATCCCTACACCTACAAGGAAGATCATTTAATATGGCTAATACTCTATGCACCAACCACTAAGGCCAAAGATGAAGAAACTGAAGATTTTTACCAACTTCTGCAGTCTGAAATTGACCAAACATGTAATCAGGATGTATCAGTAATTAGTGGTGTTTGGGATGTAAAAGTCGGAGACAAAGAAGACCAATTGGTAGCTGGAAAATACAGCCTTGGTGAAAGAAACGGTGCCAGAGACCACATGACAGAATTTTCCAAGACCAACAACTTCTTCATTGCAAATACCTTTTTTCACAAACGTAAACGATGACTATACAAATGGACCTTGCCAGAGAGAACACACAGGAATCAAATCGACTACATCTGTGGTAAGCACAGTATCATCAGTCAGAACAAAGCCAGGGGCCAGACCACCAACTGGTCATGCACAAGTTCAAGTTGAAACTGAGGAAAATTGGAACAAGTCCACAAGAGCCAAAGTATGAACTTGAGCATATCCTACCTGAATTTAAGACCATATGAAAAATAGATTTTGAAGCTTTGAGCACTAATGAAGAAAGACTAGACGAGTTGTAGAATGACATCAAGGACATCGTACTTGAAGATAGCAGGAGGTCATTAAAAAGACAGGAAAGAAAGAAAAGACCAAAATGGATGTCAGAAGAGACTCTGAAACTTGCTCTAGAACATCAAGCAGCTAAAGTGAACGGAAGAAACAGTGAAGTGAAAGAGCTGAATAGATTTCAAAGGGTGCTTCGAGAAGGAAAAATAAAGTATTACAATGACATATGTGCAAAGACCTAGAGGGAGAAAACCAAAAGGAAAGAACACACTTGGCATTTCTCAGGCTGAAAGAACTGAAGAAAAAATTCAAGCCTCAAGTTGCAATATTGAAAAATTCTATAGGGAAAATATTAAACAATGCAGGAAACATTAAAAGAAGGTGGGAGGAACACATTGTCACTATAACAAAAACAGAATTGGTCGACGTTCAACCAATTGAGGAGGTAGCATACGATCAGAAAACAATGGTACTGAAGCAAGAAGTCCAAACTGCACCGAAGGCACTGGCAAAAAACAAGACTCTGGGAATTGCTGGAATACCAATTGAGATGTTTCAACAAAGAGATGCAGCGCTAGAAGTGCTCACTTGTGTATGCCACAAAATTTGGAAGACAGCTACCTGGCCAACTGACTAGAAGAGACCCATATTTCTGCCTATTCCCAAGAAAGGTGATCCAACCAAATGCAGAATTATCAAACAATATCAAATATCACAAGCAAGTAAAACTTTGCTGAAGATCTTTCAAAATCAGCTGCAGCAGTATATCAACAGGGAACTGTCAGAAATTCAAGCTGGATTCAGAAGAGGATATGAAACAAAGGATATCATTGCTGATGTCAGATAGATCCTGGCTGAAAGCAGAGAATACCAGAAAGATATGTGCCTGGATATTATGGATAACAATGCAAAGAATGAGAATTCCAGAACACTTAGTTGTGGTTAAGCGGAACCTGTGCTTAGACCAAGAGGCAGTGGTTGAACTGAACAAGTTGATACTGCATGGTTTAAAGTCAGGAAAGGCGTGTGTCACGGTTGTATCCTTGCACAATACCTATTCAGTCCGTATACTGAGCAAATAATCCAAGAAACTGGACTATATGAAGAAGAACGCAGCATCATGATTGGAAGAAGATTCATTAAGAACCCTTGATATGCAGATGACACAGCCTTACTTGCTAAAAGTGAAGAGGACTTGAAGCACTTACTGATGAAGATGAAAGACCACAGCCTTGAGTATGGATTACCCCACAAAATAAAATAAACAAAAATCTTCACAACTAGCCAATAAACAACATCATGATAAATGGAGAAAAAATTGAATTTGTCAAGGATTTCATTTCACTTGAATCCATGATCAACACCCACGGAAGCAGCGGTCAGGAAATCAAACCACTCACTGCATTGGGCAAATCTGCAGCAAAAGACCTTTAAAAATGTTAAAAAGCAAACATGTCATTTTGAGGAGCCAGGTGCTCCTGACCCAAGCCATGATATTTTCAATCGCCCCATATGCATGCAAATGCTGGACAATGAATAAGGAAGACAGAAGAATTGACGCCTTTGAATTATGCTGTGGGTGAAGAATGTTGAATATATACAATGTACTGCCAGAAAAATGAACAAATCTGTCTTGGAAGTAAAGGCAGAATGCTCCTCAGAATCGAGAATGATGAAACTTGGTCTCATGTACTTTGGACATGTTATCAGGAGACAGGTCCTGGAGAAGGACATCATGCTTGGTAAAGTAGAGGATCAGCAAAAAAGGAAGACCCTCAACAAGATGCACTGACACAGTGGCTGCATGGCAGAGATTGTGAGGATGGCGCAGTACTGGGCAGTGTTTCATTGTGTTGTACTTAGGGTCGCTATGAGTTAGAACCAACTCGACGGCACCTAACAACAACAACACATTTTCAAAGTGTGGCCAATGTTTATACAATATAGCCGGCGAAAGCTGGAACCTATGTAAGTAGAAACCTGTCGGAAAAGGAAGACTCAGTTATTTTCCACTAATAGAGAGGAAATAGAAAACTAGTAAGACCACAGCCTGTCAGAGGTGGAAAACTTGAGAGACCTGGAAAAACAAGGCAGTCCCGTCAAGTTCTGGCTCTCACAGGTCTCACTGTATATCTGTGTGTTTTTCCTCATTATAATGGACCTTAACTTTGTTCAATTTAGGTAGAGGTAAAAATATCTCTAATTTGGAAAAAGGCCATTCTAAATGAGTAAAACCTCTGAATAAGAAAATATCTATAATTTATTCCAAAGAGAGATCGTGATGTGACTGTTTCAGTGAGTAAATGATTATATTCAAAATAGTGTATCAGATAGGTGTATACGTGCTTCTAAATTTTAAATCGCTTATTTTTTAAAATTTCTCCCTAAATCTTTGTTCGTTTCTTCCATCTCTAGAACAAACGAAAGTTAAGTTAAACTTCCCTTGAATCAGATTCTCAACTGATGGAATTGCAATAGCCATGAATAACACACTGCAGTTATTTCAACCTTCTGGTAGTTTAACCAGCTCCCTGTGTCACTTAATTTGTGTGGGACTCTGATAACATGCAAAGCAGTAACGTCTTACATTACGGTGCTGCTGTTTCTCCATTTTGAAGCAAATTAAAGACATTCTAATGACCAATATTGGAATTTAAATGAGCCACTTACGTAAATAGTATGTTTTTTTAATTGGTAGTTATATTGTGGGCATGAGCATACAATAATGTTTTGTTGTTGTTGTTGTAGGTATAAAATCAGGACTTGGCCTGTTTCAGAATTCTCTACATCCTTCTTTTTGTTCCCTGGCAGCCATTAGGCCCCAGGGAAGAATTCTGGAGCCTGGCAGTTATAATCACCCCAGTTGTTGTTAGGTACCATGGAGTCAATTCCTTTTCATAGCAGCCTCATGTGACAGACTAGAACTGCCCTTATGGGGTTTTCTTGGTGTAATCTTTAAGGAAGCAGATCGCCAGGGCTTTGAGTGGCTGGGTGTGTTCGAACCGCCAAAGTTTTGGTTAGCAGTAGAGTGCCTAACCGTTTGCACCACCAAAAACAAAGGAGTGCATGATGGATTCTAACTGCTGACCTCTTGCTTAGCAGCTGTTGCTTTTAATCACTACACCACCAGGGTTTCCTTTCCGCCATTAGGGCCAGCAGTTCCACATTCTACAAGTGGTGAGGCTCTGACTGGTGAAGCACTTCCAGTTTTAGTCAGGATAGACCAAGGTGCTGAGCATAGTAAGGAAGCCAAGGGGAAATAATGGGTGCAAAGAGGTGTTCACTTGTCCTTCAAGTACCTGGCAGATGCTCTATTCATGGAAGTCGATGAAGAAGTACCAGGAAGGGACATCGGAGTGAGGCAGCAGTGAGTTCCAGACTCGGAGCTACTGATAACCAGCTCTGTGACCTTGGCAAGCCGAACTCCCTGGGCCTTGGTGTTGGGCTGAGAAAGGAGGAGGCCTGGATGAGATCAGGCATCGCAGCTAGCCACCGTGATACCACAAGTGGCTTTCATGTCTGACTTGTCAAAGACAAGAGAGTCTGCCACCCCAGGCCGCCCACTCTGGGACAAGCCAGTACCTGCTTAGGATCTAGATTTCTGAATACTACCTTTTCCTGCATTCCCACTTGTCTCACTGACTGCCCTCCCAAGTGGCAGACCAACTCACTGGCCCAGTTCCACATATACTTTACAAATGTTTTTCCATGATACCATATTATGATTAGGTTTGCCTCACATTATAAACAGGTATTAGTGACTAAATGCTGGCTTCCCCTAGCCTCCTAATAAGTTTGTTTGATCTCTACTTAAGCTTACTGCAATGCTTTTTTCCAATGAAGGAGCATACTTGTAAACTTTTAAATTTGTCACAATAGATTGGGAAGCTTACGGGTGTATGGCGGTCTCAAAAGGTTAACAGAGAAAGGTGTTGGTGTGAGGGAGGGGGTGCTAGTAAAGTCCTTGGGGTGTTGTTGAAGGGATGGAAAAGCTGAAAGGATATATAGACAAAACTTCCTAGGTCCAGGGAGGATTTTAAGGGAAAAGTAGTCATGGTGTGGCCTTCAACTCCAGGCCTGGCAGGCTTTTCATGGGTCTTGAGTACATCGTGTGTGTTTTGCGTCAGAACTCACTTCAGTTGCTTTAATGTGTTTGTCATCAACCTACTGAGGTTAAGGCTGGAAAGGTGTGTGTGTCCAGGGTCTCTTGACACAGGGGGGTCTCACTGCTGTGCTGATCCATACCTGTGGGAAATACTGTGCCACTCTTCTAATGAGACTATAGGAGTTTGCTTCTTATGGCATTCACAACACACAAAAATACATAGTCCCCCATGAATTATAACAGATGGTGTCAACAATTGCTTGGACTTGTCAATTTCATCCAACAGACTAAACCACTTAAACCATTGAAATGCAGGTGCATATTTATACATTTGGAGTTAAGGGCAACCTAGAAACCGAAATTTGTTCAAACATTTATTTAATAGAGTCTTTTGGAACATGTTTATCTCCCTTACAAAGGAAACAGAAGAAACCTGCATATTACAGCAATACCTGCCCCTCTGTCTCCATGAGAACATGTTTCTCCATGCACGAGAACAGGAAATCTGGCTCTCTCATCCATGAAGAACTGATCTCCAGATGCCCAGTGCGCCGCAGAGTACAATTCAAAAGGAGATACTTTAGCAAAAACTTGATTTGACTCAAATGGATTATTAAAATTTATAAAAGAATTTGACTCAGATACATATAAACTAGGCGGTTTTTACAACTAGACCTTAAAGTTATTGGGTCATCTCAGTATCAAAGAGTATACCAAAGTGATCTTCAGGGATGGTAAAACAACTATTATTTCTGTTAACATAGGACTAGTCCATGAAATAAAACTCAATTTCAACTTACTACCAGGTATTAATTGAAGCAGGAATTAATATTTTTTGCACTTATATGTAACTCCACTTTTAATTTTAAATAAATTCAAACAATCCTCATCAAAAAGATTTTAGATATAAAAATGCAATGTTTGTAAACTCAAGCTCATAATTTTTAAATTCTCCAAAATAAAGTATTTAATGCAGAATCTATGATCTTCCATGCTTCTTAGTTGATTTTCATACATTTTTAAAGTTTCCTAAGAATTTTTATTTTCTAGAATACTGCATATTCAGAGAACATCTTTATAATGGAAGTTTGTCACCAATGTGTTTCTACAAAAACAGTTGCTTCAAACTTTATACATATTTGCTTTTATTTTCTATAAATATTTTAACAAAGTTGTTGAATACCACAATACCAAACAGAATCCTTTAAATTAATTCATGCAGTCAAAATACTAAAATGTCTAGCAAAAGTCTGTCATTTAATAAATGAAAAGTTCAACATTTAGTAAGTGATATGTTCTGTCATTAACTATCTGTACCTTTGATAGGTGGATACAATCAGAGAAAGCAAAGTATATACCTCCTGTAAAGATCTGACTTCAAATATCACTGCAGTTTGTAGTATCTTTTCCATTTCATGCCTGTTGTTATGAGGAAATATGTAGAATCAACTTTTGGGTGTTGAATCTCGATGTTGAATTAGATGTCATGCAGCCAGCATAATATATGGCATGTCGGCTAAGGGGATAACAAATATTAGTTCAAAACTTTGATATTCTAAATGTACTCATTTAGTGAGCAGCTATGCCAATGAAAGGTAATGTCAGTGAAAAGTAAAAATCAAGTTTTAAACATAACATAGCAACTATAAAAACTAAAACTGCTCTATGTAGATCCAATCATGTTGTACTTTTATATTATCTTCTTTTGATGAGGAGTTTATAACATGTTTTCAGAACTACAGAAATACCAAGAGTCAAAATATTTATTCTAAGATTTATTTCTTTCTGAAGGAATGAATGGGCAGTTCTACTCTGTCCTAAAGGTCACTATGAGTTGGAATTGACTCGACGGCAGTGGGTTTTGTTTTGGGAAGGAATGAATTTCCAAAATAGTTTTGTAATATAAATGATTTCCTTTTAAAAAGCCATTATTCTTGCAAAAGAGCAACAACAAGGTGAATCACTTGCTTTCCTACCCCTCTAACCAACCAATGCACATTTAAGTGCCTATGATGTGGAAGGCACTACATTTCGTAATAAATTATTGATTTGATGTTAGTAGCTTAATGAACAAAAGGCCACATTTCTCATTAGTTTAAGTCTTTTCAAATGACGTATACCTATATAAGCCAGTCAATCCCACTTTATCATTTAGATAGACTGAGATTTCAGTTCTTTTCTTTAAATGTTCTGAGCTCTATCTGCATTGGAAAATCAAATCAAATAAAAAGTCTTGATCATATTCAGGCAGCCTCCCTTCCTCATCATAACATGAACATGAAAGTGAGTTAAACATTCTCCTTCAAGCTGAGAAACTGAATGGATTAGATCTTTTGGTTTGGGTTCAATTAGGTTCAAGTATTCACCACAGTTGAATAAATTCTTGTTTTTCTTAGGTAAGAATAATTATTAAATTCAAGTAATTGAGAAAAATAAACAAAGGCATTAATAGCTAAACATATGATTCTGTATTTGGGTTGCAAGAACACACACACATACACGCAAGCAAAAACAAAACAGAGCAAAAAAGAGTCACTAGGCATTTATACTCACGTAACGCAATAATATTGATAATCAGAACTCTTGTAATTAAATTACTTTAAATTTTTTTCCTGGCCTCTAAGAAAGATAGGAATTCACAGTGTTAAAAATGCTGATTAAGCAAATGTGGGTGTAAACTGAGTAAAACACAAATACTGATAGTTTTGTAGGTTTGGTCTCATCAAGAGGAGGCCTACCTTAGGAGCATGAGAAATCCTTATTGCATAAGACTTTTGTACTAATGATGTTGGGTTCTGATAGTGGGGGAGATTTTGTAAATAGAAATGCAGTGGATTCTCATTATTCACAACAGTTATATTCTGCGAAGTCACTGCAAACAGTGAATTAGCAAATACTGAATCACTGCTCCTAGAGGAATATAGGGTTAGTTTCCCGCAAGCCTCTGGTCACAACAGTGTCTCAACTTATCAAATACATAACCTTCCTTTATGTGTGTTTCTGCTTAAAGACACTTTAATATGTATTGTTGATTCATTAACATATAACTCATACCAATAGCACTGTAACTCATGCCAGAACATTTATTTTCTCCTTGAGGCAAATCACAGCCTTCTTGGGTTTAGAAACACTGGACAGCATTTCAGCTCTATGCTTAGGGGCCGTTTTAAACAGCAAAATCACCAAGAAAAACACACAGAAATGCAAAAATCATGGCAAAATACAGTAGAAAAGAACACTTGTTTATCGTGCGAGAGCTGAAACAAGAATGCAGAGCCCTCAGCTGGGGCTATGCATGTTAGGCCATTCAGTTTTTTTTTTTTTCCTCACTCTGTCCACATCTGTGAATTACTATGAAAGCATGGCAATTATTGATTTTAGAGTTAAAAAAAAATCAGTTCCTTTGGAGTCCACTTCAACGATGTCACCAACCCTAGATGTGTCAGAGTAGAACTGTGCTCCACAGGGTTTTCAGTGGCTGGTTTTTTGGAAGTAGACAGCCAGGATGTTCTTCTGAGGCACCGCTGGGTAAACCTGAACCCCAACTTTTTGGTTAGCAGCCAAGTGCATAAACTGTTTGCACTACTCAAGGACTCTGATTTTGGGGTTACAAATAAATTTTTGCAAGTAGGTGAATTCATGAATACAGGATATCTGAAAAATCAGGAGTGACTACAATATAATTTTAGTAGAAAAAATGCAAAGGAGGTAAATAGGGACAGTAGTGTTAAAGCTTTTTTCTTAATGATCCCTCCTATTGGCCTAAATAGTGATATCTCGGCATGTATTTTGAGAAGTCATTCACCTCTTAAGGAGATTTATAGGATCTGTCTTAAGCCTTAGTACAAAATAAAAAGGCAATAATTTGACAAAATGCTAAAAACAGAAATAAGAAAGTGACATCTAAAAAAAAAAAAAAACTTAAAATGCAGGAGGTGTTTTCCATGAATAAGAAAAGAAATATTCCCAAAGTGTGTAAAATACGTCATCATTAACATGATTGCCTATCTGAAATGAAACATACATCACTTCTAATAGCCTAAGAAAAATAACATTTCAACAATTTAGAAATCAAACCCTACACTGGTATTGACAGTCATGGTAAGAAACAAGTGGAGTACAACAAAATGTTGAGAGCTATTTATAGATTTAAAAGCAGATCCCATTCTTTCAACAGAGTTAATGACATAAAACCAAGTGCACTGGATTATCATAGTCATCTTTTCACAGAGAAAAATACCAATGCAAGTTAACAAGTTTCTGAAAAGACTCACCACTGTATTTATAAATTTTAATTTAAACCTTAAAATGCAGAAGAAAAGCAGAAAAAAAAATCTTGGCTTAAAAACTAAACTTTAGTTTTTCTTTTCTAAAGTTAGAAAAAATGACACTAAGACCCTGAACAACACTTATTATTAACAAACACAAGAACATGCCAAGAATTCATCAATCAGCAGATAGATATAACTGCTGTTGTAATGAAGTTTGCTTATCAATGTCCCACTTTTTAATCAAACTCTCTATTAGGAGGAGGACTTCTGGTTGCTTTCTCTTGTCTGATGAGACAAAGTGTCTTGACTTAGATGCACCCACTCCCTTAGAATTCTGATCATCCGTATGACATATATTACGTCAAAAACAATAATACTACCAATCCAGGAACACTGGATTAGCAATCCAAGGCTGATGTAAGCATCTGTTCCATACATTCTATATATGCAGTAATAAAAAGGAGGTATCACAGCAATCCGCAGAAAGAACATAACTGTCGCGAATACTTCATTGATGATGTAAGCTTCAGAAGACTTAGAATATCCCAGAGTTTTAAGGAACCAACTGGAAAAAATTAAAGAAACATCATATTTATTCTGTATCTCTGAAGGTTAACCATTTCAATTTTAGTTTTTAAAATTCTGTGAACATCCCCCTTTGATCAGAAACACGGCAAGAGTGTCCTGTCTCGTTAATTCCATTCAGTACTGTAGTGGAAGTCCTAGTGAGTACAATAAGACAAGAAAAAGAAATAACATGTATATAGATTGAGAAGGAAGAAATAAAACCATCTATATTTGCATATGACAAAACGGTCTATGTAGAAAACCAGAAAGAATCTACAAAAATAAGTAAATAAATATAATATCCTGGAACTGATAGCAAATACAGTGAGGCTGCACGATATAAGGTCAGTATAAAAAAGTCAGTTGCTTTCTTATATATGAGTAGTGAGCAATTGGAAGACGAAATTTAGAAAAATATCATTTAAAACAGCATCAAAAAATAAACTACTCAGGTATAAATTTAATAAATAAGGTACAGCATCCACATGCAGAAAACTACAAACACCGATTAAAAATCAAAGAAAGTCTAAATATATGGACAGATACTTGTATTCATGGATTATAAAAGCCAATATTGTTAAAATGTCAATTCTCTTCAACTAGATCTATAGATTCAATGCAATTGCAAAGAAAATGCCACCAATATTTTTTTTAACATCAAATCCAAATCTGTTGCAATTGAGTTGATTCTACTCATAGTGACCCTATAGGACAGAGTAGAACTACCCCATAGTGTTTCTTAGGACCTGCTGGTGGATTTGAACTGCCAACCTTTTGGTTCTCAGCTGTAGCTCTTACCCACTGCGACACCTGGGCTCCTTTTTAAAAAGAAACATATATTTAAAGAACTGATTCTAAAATTTATATGGAGAGGCAAAGGACCCAGAATAGCCAAAATAATACTGGAAAAGAACGAAGTTCTACCCGCTTTCAAGATCTACTATAAACCTGTTTTGTTCAAGACATCATATTACTGAAAAAAATAGATCAGTGGAACTGAACAGAGACTAGAAGTAGACCCATACAAATACATTCAACTGATTTTTGACAAAGGCGTAAATGCAATTCAATTGAGAAACACCAGTCTAATAGTCTTTACAATAAACAGTGCAGGAGAAACTGAATGTTGTCATAGATTGAATTGAGTCCCCCCAAAATATGTTAACTTAGCTAGGTCATGATTCCCAGTATTGCATGATTGTCTACCATTTTGTCAACTGATATGATTTCCCTATGTGTTGTAAGTTCTAATAATATGATGTTAATGAGATAGATTAGTGGCAATTATATTGATGAGATTTACAAAATCAGATAGTGTCTTAAGGGAATCTCTTTTGAGATATAAAAGAGAGATGTGAGCAGAGATAAAAGAGAGATGTGAGCAGAGAGAAAAGGGGACCTCATATCACCAAGGAAGCGGTGCTGGAAGCAGTGTGTGTCCTTTGGACCCAGGGTTCCTGGGCAGAGAAGCTCCTAATCCATGGGAAGATTGATGAGAAGGACTTTCCTCTAGAGCTGACACCCTGATTTTGGGCTTGTAGCCTACTAGACTATGAGAAAATAAATTTCTCTTTGTTAAAGCCATCCACCTGCAGTATTTCTGTTATAGCAGCACTGGATGACTAAGACAGAATTTGGTACTAGGAGTAAGGTGCTGCTTTAACAGATACCTAAAATGGGGAAACAGGTTTGAAACAGTGAATGGATAGAGGACGGCAGCAGCAGAGAAGCAGCAGAAACAGAGGACCCGCAACACAGAAGTGGCAGAGAACTGACAGCAGCCTAACTAGGAGTCCAGTGCCAGACAACACTGGAGCTGACTCTCAGAGTGAGAGAGAGCTTAGGGCCTGTGCACAGGAGGCTTCCTGGCTGAGTGGGGTGCCTCTGAACACTTATCAGTGGAGCTTGGCTTGCCTATGTATGGAGCAAGAGAGCTGAATGCCTTTTGATCGAATTTTACTGGTGGAATGGGGTCCCTCTAGGCATTATCGGTGGAGCTACAGAGCTCTGGAACACCTGCCCTAGCAGGGCAGATGCAGGCGTGAGGTCTGAGAAGCCGAGAGGCCAAGAAACCAGGAAGCAGAAGCTGAAGAGACAAGGAACACAGGAAGCTGAGCTGCCTCCGTCTCAAAAGGTATGGCCTCTACCTTAGAGGTTTCAAAGCATGTAGCCATGGCCTCTGGTGATTCTAAGGGTATAGCCACCACTCAAGTGGACTAGAATAATGGTGTGCCTAAATCTGAGGGAGCAGAGTTGCCATTCCAGTGGGCCTGGAAGCCAGAGCTGAAGCCCAGGGCTTATGGGCCTCCACTCAGAATCCAGAGAGTGTGGCCAATACGTAGGGTCTGGAGGGCAAGGCCATTGTGTGAATGGTCTCAGAGAACAGAGGATTATTTTCAAGTCTTGAGGGTTAATGTAATGTATTCTGCTGACTTACTTTATGCCTGTTATCCCTTCTTTCCCTGCAATTTCTCCCATTTGTAATGGAAACGTCTAGCTTGTGTCTGTTCTGCCATAGTACTTCGGAAGCTGATAACTTGTGTTCTAGATTTCACAAATGAAGAGGAATTTTTGGATTTTGGACTTGGAGTTGATTTAAGATTTTTGCTATGATATGATGGGGTAAATGTGTTTTACACGTGGCAAGGATATGAATTTTGGGGGTCCAAAATGGTGGAATGTGATAGATTGAACTGTGTCCCCTCAAACTCTCTGTCAACTTGGCATGGCCATAATTCCCAGTATTGTATGATTGTCTACCGTTTTGTCATCTGATGTGATTTCCCTATGTGTTGTAAATCCTATCACTCTGATGTTAATGAGATGGATGAGTGGCAGTTATACGGATGAGATCTATAAGATTAGATGGTCTCTTAAGCCAATCTCTTTTGAGATATAAAAGAGAGACGTGAGCAGAGAGACAAGTGGACCCCTACCAACAAGAAAGCAGTGCCCGGAGCAGTGCCGAGGTTCTTGCATGGAAAAACTCCTAGTCCAGGGAAAAATTAATGAGAAGGACCTTCCTCCAGAGCGGACAGAGAAAGAAAGCCTTCGCCTGGAGATGATGCCCTGAATTTGAATTTCTAGCCTACTAGGATATGAGAAAATAAATTTCTCTCTGTTAAAGCCATCAATTTGTGGTATTTTTGTTATAGCAGCACTAGATGAGTAAGACAGATGTCCATATGCAAAATAAAAAAGAACAATAAAATGAATCAAAGCAGTGAGCTCACATCTTACACAAAAAATTTACTCAAAATGGATCATAGACCTAATTCTGAAATGAAAAACTACAAAATCTCTAGGAGAAAATATGCATGATCTTGGGTTTGGTGACGATATTTTAGAATCAACACACAATCAACATCCATGGAAGAAAATTTTGATAAATTAAAACTTGCTCTGTGAAGACACTGTTAAGAGAATGAAAAGACAACCACAGATTGGGATAAAATATTTATAAAACACAAAGCTGATAAAGCACCTGAATCTAAAATATATAAGGAACTCTTAAAACTCAAGAACACAAATAATCCAATTAAAACATGGGCAAAAAATCTGAACAACACCTCATCAGGGACGATATATAGGTGGAAAATAAGTATATGAAAAGATGTTCAGGACTATTACCCTGAAATACTCTTGAATGGAAACTATCCGAAGGTCACCTTTTAGCAAAATAACAGATTGGCACACAAAATAAAGAACACTACCCTTGAGTATGGGGCTCCATTAAAAAAAAAATCTGTATCAGACAAAAAGGTCAATAATTACTCTAAAGCAAACATAAGAAGACAAGGGGAGCAGGGAAGCAAGAGTACTGGAAACAGAACAACCAGAACGCACTTAATGAGAATGTTGACATATATGAAAAAAGTAATCTCACTGAACAGCTTGTGTAGAAGTTGTCTGATGGGAACCTAATTTGCTATGTAAACTTTTACTGAAAACACAATGAAATTTAAAAAATAAAAAGATGCTCAACATCATTTATCATTATAAGGAAATGCAAATGAAAACAACAATGAGATACCACTACACACCCATTTCAATAGCTCAGATCCAAAGAACTGATATTATCAACTGCTACCCAGGAAGTGGAGCAACAGGAATGCTCATTCATTGCTGATAGAAATGCAAAATGGTACAGTCACTTTAGAAGACAGTTTGGCAGTTATAAAGTTAAACATATTCATAACAAACAATCCAGCAATCATGCATCTAGTTATTTTTTCAACTAAATTGAAAACACATCCATATAAAAACCTTCATGCAAATGTTTACAAAAGCTTAATTCATAATTGCCAAAACCTGGAAGCAACCAACATGTCTTTCAATAGGTGAATGGATAATGAAATTGTAGTACATTCAGACAATGGAATATTATTCAGCAATAAAAAGAAATGAATTACCAAGCCATGAAAAGGCATGGATGAATCTGAAATGCATACAAGTTAAATAAAAGAAGCCTGTCTGAAAATGCTACCTACTCTATGATTCTATTTATATGACATACTGAAAACAAAACAAAAAAACAACTATAAAGGCAGAAAACAGATCAGTGGTTCCCAGAGGTTCAAGTAGAGGGGAAAAAGAATGGATAGATGAAGCATAGGGGATATCCGAGGGCAGGAAAAACCATAGTGCTAGATACATGATACTAAGCATTTGTCAAAACCCATAAAATTTTACAACACAAAGAATGACATTTATGCATATTTTAAAAAATCAGTTAGGAGATTGGGGGATAACAGGACGGAATGTGGACTGTGACAAAAAATCTAACTTGTATTACAAATGTATGACATAACCTCACTGAAAAGGGTGAGGTGAAAAATGACTGTTCTAATTAATTTTGAAAATGAATGTACTATAAGACTAAAGATAAAAGAAACTATACTTAAGATACTGTACTGAAGTTGGTAAAATCTCTTATGGTGGTTTTCATGGATTGAATTGTATCCCCACAAAATATCTGTCAACTTAGCTGGGCCATGATTCTCAGTATTATGTGATTGTCCTCCATTATATGTGATTTTCCTATATGTTGTAAATCCTATCACTATGATGTTATAAGATGGATTACTGGCAGTTATATGGATGAGGTCTACAAGATCAGGTAGTGTCTTAAGCCAATCTTTTTTGAGATATAGAAGAGAGAAGTGAGCAGAGAGACCTGGGGACCTAATACAACCAGGAAAAGAATGCCAGGAACACAGCACATCCTTTGGACCTGAGATTCCTGCACTGAGATGCTCCTAGACCAAGGGAAGAGAGATGCATCACAAGGACCTTCCTCCAGAGCCGACAGAGAGAGAAAGATTTCTCCTAGCACTGACACCCTGAATTTGGACTTGTAGCCTAATCGACTGTGAGAGAATAAATTTCTCTTTGTTAAAGTCACCCACTTGTGGTATTTCTCTTATAGCAGCACTAGATGACTAAGACAGTGGTATAGGTTAACAATTCTGAAACCACTATACATGTAATACTGGGACTGAAAAAAAAAAAGTAAATGAACTTTAGATGTTGGAAGCTAGGTTTCTCATTGTTGGAGTGGAAAGTTACAGACAAATGGGGGAGGCGAGAAAGATCCATGTGATACTGATTAAAGCTAGAGACCTCAGTGTGAACTCATGTTCAGCTTAGTACAGACACAGATGGATATATATATAAATAATAATAGACATGTGTCTTCTTTTGGATTGAATTGTGCCCCCAACGAATGTGTGTCAACTTCTCCAGGCCATGATTCCCCCTATTGTATGACTGTCTACCATTTTGTCATCTGATGTGATTTTCCTATGTGTTGTAAATCCTACCTCTATGATGTCAATGAGGCAAGATTAGAGACAGTTATGCTAATGAGTCAGGACTCAATCTACAAGATTAGGCTGTATCTTCAATCAATCTCTTTTGAGATATAAAAGAGAAAAGCAAGCAGAGAGACTGGGGGACCTCCTACCACTAAGAAAACAGAACCAGAAGCAGAACACATCCTTTGGATCCAGCGTTCTGGTGCTGAAAAGCAACTAGAACAGGGGAAGATTGATAACAAGGACATTTCCCCAGAGGTAACAGAGAGAGAATGCCTTTCCCTGGAGCTGGCACCCTGGATTCAGACTTCAAGTCTCCTAAACTGTGAGAGAAGAAATTTCTGCTTGTTAAAACCATTCACTTGTGGTGTTTTTGTTATAGCAGCACTAGATAACCAAGACACATGTATACATGTGTATAAATTCTTGATAGAATTTTCCAAGACCAATGAATCTTCATTGCAAATACCTTGGTTCAACAACATAAATGAGAACTATACACAGAGACCTCATGAGATGGAATACATAAGAACTAAATCGACAACATCGGTGGAAAAAGAGAATGGAAAAGCTCAATATCATCAGTCAAAACAAGGCCAGGGGCTGACTGAAGAATAGACTATCAGTTGCTCCTATGCAAGTTCAAGTAGAAGTTGAAGAAAATTAGAGCAAGTCCATGAGAACCAAAATACCACGTTAAGTATATTCCAACTGAATTTACAGACCATCTCAGAAACAGATTTGACACATTGAACACTAATGATCAAAGACCAGACAAATTATGGAATGGCATCAAGGATATCATACATGAAGAAAGCAAGAAGTCATCAAAAAACAGGAAAGAAAGAAAAGACCAAAATGGTGTCAGACTAGCTAAAGTGAAAGGAAGAAATAAGTCAAAGAGCTGAACAGATTTCAAAGGACAGTTTGAGAAGACAAAGGAAAGTATTAAAATGAAATGTGCAAAGACTGGTAGATACAAATCCAAAAGGGAAGAACACGCTCAGCATTTCTCAACTGAAAGAACTGAAGAAAAAATTCATCCTAGTTGCAATATTGAAGAATTCTACAGAGAAAATATTAAATGACACAAGACGCATAAAAAGAAGATAGAATGAATATGGAGAGTCACTATACCAAGATAACTGGTTAAGGTTCAACAATTTTAGGAGGAAGCATATGATCAAGAACCAATGATACTGAAGGAAGAGATTCAAGCTGCACTGAAGACAGTAATGAAAAAGAAGTCTCCAAAAATCAACGGAATACCAATTGAGATATTTCAACAAATAAATACAGTGCTGGAGGTGCTAACTTGACTATGTCAAGAAATTTCGAAGACAGCTACCTAGGCCAACTGACTGGAAGATGTCCATATTTGCACCCATTCCAAAGAAAGGTGATCCAAAAGAATGCAGAAATTTTTGAACAATATCATAAACATCACACACAACTAAAATATTGCTGAAGATCTTTCAAAAGTGGTTGTAGTAGCGCACCGACAGGGAAATGCCAGAAATTCAAGCCAGATGCAGAAGAGGATGTGGAATGAGGGATATAGCTGCTGATGTCAGATGGATCCTGGCTGAAAGCAGAGGATACCAGAAAGATGTTGATCTGTGTTTTATTGAGTATTCAATGGCATCTGACTGTGTGGATCATAACATATTATGGATAACATTGAGAAGAATGGGAATTCCAGGACACTTCACTGTGCTCCTGATGAAACTATATATTGACTGAGGCAGCTGTTCAAACAGGACAAGAGGTACTGCGTGGTTTAAAGGCAAGAAAGGTGAACATCAGGGTTGTATGCTTTCACCATGCTTATTCAATCTGTATGGTGAGCATATAATCCAAGAAGCTGGACTCTGTGAAGAACACAACATCAGGATTAGAGAAAGACTCATTAACAACCTATGGTATGCAGATGAAACAACCTTGGTTGCTGAATGTGAAGAAGACTTGAAGCACTTATTGATGATGATCAAAGACAAGACGTTAGTACATAGTACATCTCAACATAAATAAAACAAAAATCTTCACAACTAGACCCATAAGCAACATCAGGATAAACAGAGAAAAGGTTGAAGTTGCCAAGAATTTCATTTTACTTGGATCCACAATCAACATCCATGGAAGCAGCAGTCAAGAACCCCTTTAAAGTATTAAATAGCAAAGGTGTTACTTTAAGAACTAAGTTGTGCCTGACCCAATGCATGGTGCTTTTCAGTTGCCTCATATGCATGTGAAAGCTGGGCAATGAATAAGAAAGATCGAAGAAGAATTGATGGCTTTTAATTATGGTGTTGGCTAAGAATACTGAATATACCATGGACTCACAAAAGAACAAACAAATCTGGGAGGCGGGGCCAAGATGGTGAAATACTCAAATGCTTCCTGTGGTCCTTCTTACAATAGAGACTCAAAAACGAGTGAATCGATTATATACGACAATCTAGGAGTCCTGAACATCAAAGACAAAGTTGAGGAGTCGACTGAACATCAAAGGGAGGGTGAGAGAGTTCAGAAGCAGAAAGGATTCACCACATCTGACCTGGCCGGCAACTTGCACGCTGGATTGGCCAGTGGGTGGGCTGAGGCAAGCAGCCGTGCTTGGAACGCATTTTCCACATCAGGAGAAACCAAATGGTGGAGACTCTGCGCTAGACTCCAGAGTCAGGGGGAAGTGGTGTTGAATCTGCAAAAGTAAAGTGAAAGCGTCTGACCTACAGGGGCCGGGGGGGAATCAAGATGACACTTACCCATCTGAGAAGTACCTCTCCCCCCTTCACCCGCCCTCTCCCTACTTTGTTCCAGTTCTGGTTTGACATTAGCAATTGCCACACCCCCCTGGGCCAGAATTCGGACCTGTCATGTGTCCCAAACCATTGTCTCAGCTTTGGAAATGGAACAAATTAATAAACAAATAACAAACAGGAAACAATAAATTACCATCTTCCCTAAGCTGGGACCTCAGGGCAGGGACAGCCCCTTTTTCCTAGGCACAGATATAAGGGGCCCACCAACTTCGTATGCCTTTCACCTGTGCCTATACCTCTGGGGCCCATTTCAATAACATAGGCCCTCATTAGCATAGTACAACAGGGTATATACCTGAAGCCTATTTTCAACTGTAACACCCAAGAGGGCTGGAGACTTGTGACATTTAACACCAACTTGCCCATTAAGCAGGGTCCTCACCTACTCACATCAGGGGCCTGAGGACTGGTGGCTCCACCTACTCTACCTAGCCACCCATGACAGGGGTCCAAGAATAAGTAGTGCTTCCCAGCCCTTACAGCCAATAGCACTGAGTGCCCAAAGTCTGGCTGTAAAACCCACCCACCTATGCGATCCAGGGAAGAGGGACATGCCTTCCACCCAGAGACTTGGGGGAAGCCATCAGCCCCCTACCTTGCTCAGCACATCACCCCCTACTGCAGTCAGATACCTGTGCCTGCTCCAATATCTCCTATGTAACCCTGCCTGTCTAGGACTGTAGGTGAGAGCCAGCCCTACAAACTTGGTGACTGATGACCTGGTCACCTGAGATGAATTCACACAAAGAAAGTAAATAGGTTTCTCTAAACACCTACTGACAGGCTGTGAGATTTTCAAAAATGCCAATAATCAAACCAGATCACACAATCAGACTATTTGGGCATATCAAAACAAAATAAGAAGCTAGGAGATAGTAAGCAAATCTAAATAAATATAGTAACTTATTAATACCTCATACACAACAGTCCATAACAAATCACATAAAGAGGCTGACCGTGACGGCTTTAGCAAGAGACCAAAACAAAGAACCAGGAAACCTCCTGGAGGAAGATAAGGTCTTGGAACTATCAGAGATAGAATTCAAAATATTAATAAAGAGATGTCTTCAAGAGATCAGCAAGGACATCCAGGAAAATCCAGACCAAGCCAAGGAACACAAAGACAAAGCAATAGAGGAATTTAGAAAGGTTATACAAGACTGCAATGAGAAATTTAACAGGCTGCAAAAATGCACAGAGAGACAGGAAATAGAAATTCAAAGATTAACAAGAAAATTACAGAATTAGACAACTCAACAGAAAGTCATAGGAGCAGAATTGAGGCAACAGAAGTCAGAACTTAGTGAGATTGAAAATAAAGCACTTGAAACCAATTTATTTGAGGAAAAGTCAGATAAAACAATTTTAAAAAATGAAGAAAAGCTAAGAATTATGTGGCACTCTTCTCAAGAGGAATAACCTAGGAGTGATTGGACTACCAGAATGGGGCAGGGTAGAGGGAATAACAGAAAATTCAAAGAGAATCGTTGAAGATTTGTTGGCAGAAAACTGCACTGATATCGTGAAAGACAAGAAATTTCTATCCAAGAGGCTCATCAAACTTCACACAGGGTAGATCCCAAAACAAAGTCACCAAGGTATATTAGATTCAAATATAAAAACCAATGATAAAGAGAGGATTTTAAGAGCAGCTAGAGATAAACAAAAAGTCATCCACAAAGTAGAGTTAATAAGGATAAGCGAGGGGGCCAAGATGGCTAACTAGGTAGACGCTACCTCGGATCCCTCTTGCAACAAAGACTCGGAAAAACCAGTGAATCGATCACATACATGACAATCTATGAACCCTGAAAAACAAACACACATTTAAAGAGTTGACCTGAGTGACAGAGACGGAGAATGAACAACTACTGGGAAGCAGCGACTGTTTTTGGAGCCTGGAGCCAGCGTCCCAGTCAGGCGGCTTCATTAACATTGGAATTTCCTGAGCCAGAGGGAGAACGGCTCCGGGTCCGCGGCTTTGCTTTTCCCTTTTTTTTTTTTTTTTTTGGTCTTTTCTTTTTTCTTTTTTTTTTTTTGAGAGAAGCATCCACAAAAAACCCAGGGACCAAAAATTCTTCCCTAATTGGACTAAAAACACAGAACCAGCTCCAGCCAAGCATATATGATCCATATCTCGGGCTTTCATCCCTACAGGGAACAAGATGGCTATTATAATGCAAAGACACTTATGATAGGGATCTGACTGCATTTTTTTTTTAGAGGATTTACTGGAAAAACAAGTTTCCCAGGTCTGATATCTCTGCTTATTCAACAGAGCCCTCACTGACCCACAACAGGGAACTGAGGGCTGAAGCTCCCCCCAGACCACCTAGCCTCTTGCCTTAGAGGTCTAAGGAGGGTGACACCTACCAATCTGTAGAGGTACTTGCATTGGGGGCCTAAGGTACAGCTACAGAGCCCTCCCACCAAGGTGCTTTAGGAATAGAGACACACCTACCTCACTGACACTAGGGGGAAGCATGTCAGCATCCTGTCCCCCCTGGAATGTGAACCCCAGCTGCTAATAGAATCTGGTGCACACAACTATCAAAACTATTTCTCAAGGTGGATAGGTGTTAGGGTGCAGCACACACTTGATGACCAAAAATCAGATTCTACTCAAGAATAGTGAATAGACTCAGGCATATATATCCGGCAACAGCCCAAACCAGCTGGTAATAGGTCATAAGTAAGTCAAGGGCTACAGCAATCAAGACAGCACAATCTAGTAGCCCATCCACGTATATTGAAAGAAAAGAAAACAAGATAAGACTCAGTGAGCAAATATAGAATAAATCACTACAGTATCTTAGTAATGGCTCGGAGACAGCAGTCGATAATAAACCACATAAAGAAGCAGACCACGATTGCTTCTACAACCCCCCAGACAAAAGAATCAAAATCTTTCCCAAATGAAGATACAATTCTGGAATTATCTGATACAGAATATAAAAAAACTAATTTACAGAATGCTTCAAGACATCCGGGATGACCTCAGAAATGAAATAAGGCAAACTGCAGAAAAAGCCAAGGAACACACTGATAAAACAGTTGAAGAACTCAAAAAGATTATTCAAGAACATAGTGGAAAAATTAATAAGTTGCAAGAATCCATAGAGAGACAGCAATGCAGAAATCCGAAAGATTAACAATAAAATTACAGAATTAGACAACGCAACAGGAAGTCAGAGGAGCAGACTCGAGCAATTAGAATGCAGACAGGGAAATCTGGAGGACCAGGGAAATAACAGCAACATAGCTTTAAAAAAATCAGATAAAAGAATTTTAAAAAATGAAGAAACCCTAAGAATCATGTGGGACTCTATCAAGAAGGATAACTTGCGTGTGATTGGAGTCCCAGAACAGGGAGGGAGGACAGAAAACACAGAGAGAATAGTTGAAGATCTGCTGACAGAAAACTTCCCTGACATCATGAAAGACGAAAGGATATCTATCCAAGATGCTCATCGAACCCCATTTAAGATTGATCCAAAAAAGAAAAACACCAAGACATATTATCATCAAACTTGCCGAAACCGAAGATAAAGAGAAAATTTTAAAAGCAGCCAGGGATAAAAGAAAGGTCTCCTTCAAGGGAGAATCAATAAGAATACGTTCAAACTACTCAGCAGAAACCATGCAGGCAAGAAGGCAATGGGATGACATATACAGAGCACTGAAGGAGAAAAACTGCCAGCCAAGGATCATATATCCAGCAAAACTCTCTCTGAAATATGCAGGCGAAATTAAGATATTTACAGATAAACACAAGCTTACAGAATTTGCAAAAACCAAAACAAAGCTACAAGAAATACTAAAGGAAATTGTTTGGTCAGAACACCAATAATATCAGATACCAGCAAAACACAAGGTCACAGAACAGAACATCCTGATATCAACTCAAATAGGGAAATCACAAAAACAAATTAACATTAATTTAAAAAAAAAAAACCTCAAACAGGGAATCATTGAAGTCAATATGAAAACGATCACAATAATCAAAAAGAGGGACTAAATATAGGTTGCATAGAACTGCCATATGGAGAGGGATATAAGGCGATATAGGACAATACAAGTTAGGTTTTTACTTAGAAAAATAGGGGTAAATATTAAGGTAACCACAAAGAGGTATATAACAACTCCATAACTCAAAATAAAAACCAAGAAAAACATAACAACTCAGCAAACATAAAGTCAAATACTATGAAAATGAGGATCTCACAATTTACAAAGAAAAACGTCTCAGCACAAAAAAGTAAGTGGAAAAATGAAATTGTCAACAACACACATAAAAAGGCAACAAAATGACAACACTAAACACTTACTTATCTATAATTACGCTGAATGTAAATGGACTAAATGCACCAATAAAGAGACAGAGAGTCTCGGACTGGATAAAGAAACACGATCCGTCTATATGCTGCCTACAAGAGACACACCTTAGACTTAGAGACACAAACAAACTAAAACTCAAAGGATGGAAAAAAATATATCAAGCAAACAATAAGCAAAAAGAAGAGGAGTAGCAATATTAATTTCTGACAAAATAGACTTTAAACTTAAATCCACCACAAAGGATAAAGAAGGACACTACATAATGATTAAAGGGACAATTGACCAGGAAGATATTACCATATTAAATATTTATGCACCCAATGACAGGGCTGCAAGATAAATAAAACAAACTTTAACAGAACTGAAAAGTGAGATACACACCTCCACAATTATAGTAGGAGACTTCAACACACCACTTTCGGAGAAGGACAGGACATCCACTAAGAAGCTCAATAGAGACACGGAAGACCTAATTACAACCATCAATGAACTTGACCTCATTGACTTCTACAGAACACTCCACCCAACTGCTGCAAAGTATACTTTTTTTTCTAGCGCACATGGAACATTCTCTAGAATACACCACATATTAGGTCATAAAACAAACCTTTGCAGAATCCAAAACATGAAAATATTACAAAGCGTCTTCTCATACCACAAGGCCATAAAAGTGGAAATCAATAACAGAATAATTAGGGAAAAGAAATCAAATACTTGGAAACTGAACAATACCCTCCTGAAAAAAGACTGGGTTATACAAGACATTAAGGAGGGAATAAGGAAATTCACAGAATGCAACGAGAATGAAAATACTTCCTATCAAAACCTCTGGGACACAGCAAAAGCAGTGCTCAGAGGCCAGTTTATATCAATAAATGCACACATACAAAAAGAAGAAAGAGCCAAAAGCAGAGAACTGTCCCTACAACTTGAACAAATAGAAAGTGAGCAACAAAAGAATCCATCAGGCACCAGAAGAAAACAAATCATAAAAATTAGAGCTGAACTAAATGAATTAGAGAACAGAAAAACAATTGAAAGAATTAACAAAGCCAAAAGCTGGTTCTTCGAAAAAATTAACAAAATTCATAAACCATTGGCTAGACTGACTAAAGAAATACAGGAAAGGAAACAAATAACCCGAATAAGAAACGAGAAGGGCCACATCACAACAGACCCAACGGAAATTAAAAGAATCATGTCAGATTATTACGAAAAATTGTACTCTAAAAAATTTGCAAACCTAGAAGAAATGGATGAATTCCTGGAAAAACACTACCTACCTAAACTAACACAATCAGAAGTAGAACAACTAAATAGACCCATAACAAAAAAAGAGATTGAAACGGTAATCAAAAAACTCCCAACAAAAAAAAGCCCTGGCCTGGATGGCTATACTGCAGAGTTCTACCAAACTTTCAGAGAAAAGTTAACACCACTACTGCTAAAGGTATTTCAAAGCATAGAAAATGACGGAATACTACCTAACTCATTCTATGAAGCCACCATCTCCCTGATACCAAAACCAGGTAAAGACATCACAAAAAAAGAAAATTACAGACCTATATCCCTCGTTAACATAGATTCAAAAATCCTCAAAAAAATTCTAGCCAATAGAATTCAACAACATATCAAAAAAATAATTCACCACGACCAAGTGGGATTTATACCAGGTATGCAAGGTTGGTTTAATATTAGAAAAACCATTAATGTAATCCACAATATAAATAAAACAAAAGACAAAAACCACATGATCTTATCAATTGATGCAGAAAAGGCATTTGACAAAGTCCAACACGCATTTATGATAAAAACGCTCACCAAAATAGGAATTGAAGGAAAATTCCTCAACATAATAAAGGGCATCTATGCAAAGCCAACAGCCAACATCACTCTAAATGGAGAGAGCCTGAAAGCATTTCCCTTGAGAACGGGAACCAGACAAGGATGCCCTTTATCTCCGCTCTTATTCAACATTGTGGTAGAAGTCCTAGCCAGAGCAATTAGGCTAGACAAAGAAATAAAGGGCATCCGGATTGGCAAGGAAGAAGTAAAATTATCTCTATTTGCAGATGACATGATCTTATACACAGAAAACCCTAAGGAATCCTCCAGAAAACTACTGAAACTAATAGAAGACTTTGGCAGAGTCTCAGGTTATAAGATATACAAAAATCACTTGGATTCCTCTACATCAACAAAAAGAATATCGAAGAGGAAATAACCAAATCAATACCATTCACAGTAGCCCCCAAGAAGATAAAATACTTAGGAATAAATCTTACCAATGATGTAAAAGACCTATACATAAGAAAACTACAAAGCACTACTACAAGAAATTAAAAAGGACATACTTAAGTGGAAAAACATACCTTGCTCATGGATAGGAAGACTTAACATAGGAAAAATGTCTATTCTACCAAAAGCCATCTATACATACAATGCACTTCTGATCCAAATTCCAATGTCATTTTTTAATGTGATGGAGAAACAAATCACCAACTTCATATGGAAGGGAAAGAAGCCTCGGATAAGGAAAGCATTACTGAAAAAGAAGAAGAAAGTGGGAGGCCTCACTCTACCTGAGTTTAGAACATATTATACAGCCACAGTAGTCAAAACAGCCTGGTACTGGTACAACAACAGGCACATAGACCAATGGAACAGAATTGAGAACCCAGATATAGATCCATCCATGTATGAGCAGCTGATATTGACAAAGGCCCAGTGTCAGTTAATTGGGGAAAAGATAGTCTTTTTAACAAATGGTGCTGGCATAACTGGATATGCATTTGCAAAAAAATGAAACAGGACCCATACCTCACACCATGCACAAAAACTAACTCCAAGTAGATCAAAGACCTAAACATAAAGACTAAAACGATAAAGATCATGGAAGAAAAAATAGGGACAACCTTAGAAGCCTTCATACAAGGCATAAACAGAATACAAAACATTACCAAAAATGACGAAGAGAAACCCGATAACTGGGAGCTCCTAAAAATCAAACACCTATGCTCATCTAAAGACTTCACCAAAAGAGTGAAAAGACCACCTACAGACTGGGAAAGAATTTTCAGCTATGACATCTCCGACCAGCGCCTGATCTCTAAAATCTATATGATTCTGTCAAAACTCAACCACAAAAAGACAAACAACCCAATCGAGAAGCGGGCAAGGGATATGAACACACGCTTCACTGAAGAAAATATTCAGGCAGCTAACAGATACATGAGAAAATGCTCTCGATCATTAGCCATTAGAGAAATGCAAATTAAAACTACGATGAGATTCCATCTCACTCCAACAAGGCTGGCATTAATCCAAAAAACACAAAATAATAAATGTCGGAGAGGCTGCAGAGAGATTGGAACTCTTATACACTGCTGGTGGGAATGTAAAATGGTACAACCACTTTGGAAATCTATCTGGCGTTATCTTAAACAGTTAGAAAGAGAACTACCATACAACCCAGAAATCCCACTCCTCGGAATATACCCTAGAGAAATAAGAGCCTTCACACAAACAGATATATGCACACCCATGTTTATTGCAGCTCTGTTTACAATAGCAAAAAGCTGGAAGCAACCAAGGTGTCCATCAACGGATGAATGGTTCAATAAATTGTGGTGTATTCACACAATGGAATACTATGCATCGATAAAGAACGGTGACGAATCTGAGAAACATTTCATAACATGAAGGAACCTGGAAGGCATTATGCTGAGTGAAATTAGTCAGAGGCAAAAGGACAAATATTGTATAAGACCACTATTATAAGATCTTGAGAAATAGTATAAACTGAGAAGAACACATTCTTTTGTGGTTACGAGGGTGGGAGGGAGGGAGGGTGGGAGAGGGTTTTTTACTGATTAATTAGTAGATAAGAACTGCTTTAGGTGAAGGGAAGGACAATACTCAATACATGGAACATCAGCTCAACTGGACTGGACCAAAAGCAAAAAAGTTTCCAGGATGAACTGAATCCTTCAAAGGTCAGCGGAGCAAGGGCAGGGGTTTGGGGACCATGGTTTAAGGGGACTTCTAAGTCAACTGGCAAAATAATTCTATTATGAAAACATTCTGCATCCCACTTTGAAATGTGGCGTCTGGGGTCTTAAATGCTAACAAGCGGCCATCTAAGATGCATCAATTGGTCTCAACCCACCTGGATCAAAGGAGAATGAAGAACACCAAGGTCACATGATAACTAAGAGCCCAAGAGACAGAAAGGGCCACATGAACCAGAGACCTACATCATCCTGAGACCAGAAGAACTAGTTGGTGCCCGGCCACAATCGATGACTGCCCTGACAGGGAGCCCAACAGAGAACCCCTGAGGGACCAGGAGATCAGTGGGATGTAGACCCCAAATTCTCACAGAAAGACCATACTTAATGGTCTGACTGAGACTAGAGGAATCCCGGCGGTCATGGTCCCCAAACCTTCTGTTGGCCCAGGACAGGAATCATTCCCGAAGACAACTCATCAGACAGGAAAGGGACTGGACAGTGGGTAGGAGAGAGATGCTGGTGAAGAGTGAGCTAATTATATCAGGTGGACACTTGAGACTGTGTTGGCATCTCCTGTCTGAAGGGGGGATGGGAGGATAGAGCTGGAAGCTGGCAAAATTGTCACAAAAGTAGAGACTGGAAGGGCTGACTCATTAGGGGGAGAGCAAGTGGGAGTACGGAGTAAGGTGTTTATAAACTTATATGTGACAGTCTGACTTGATTTGTAAACGTTCACTTGAAGCTCAATAAAAGTTAATAAAAAAATAATAAGAAGAAGAATAAGCTCTGACTACTCAGCAAAAATCATGTAGGCGAAAAGATAATGGGATGACATATAAAGCCTTGAAGGAAAAAATTTGCCAAGCAAAAATTATATATTCAGCAAAGCTGTCTCTCAAAAATGAAGGCAAAATTAGGGCATTATCAGGTAAAACGAAGATTAGAGAATTTGTAAACACCAAACAAAAATTACAAGAAGTACTAAAGGGAGTCCCCTGGTTAGACAATCAGTAATACCAGATAACAACCCAAGTCAGAAAAACCAGATATCAACCCAGATAGGGAAGTCACAAATACAAGTCAGAGCTAAAACACTGAAATTATGGAAACAGGTGTCAGTATGTAAAAGATAATGACATTAAAAAAAAAGATGGACTAAATAGTGTAGTCATAGAACTTTCACATGGAGAGGAAGTAAAGGCAATGTCAACAAATGAAAGACTGGTTTAAAGTTAGAAGAATAAATGTATATTTTAAGGTAGCCAGAAAGGAAAATAACAAATTTATCCATCAGAATAAAAAGGAAGAAAAACATAAAGATTTAGCAAGTACAAATGCAACAACAATGAAAAAGATAAAAAGAAAATACATAAAGAAAAATGACTCAGCACAGAAAATTAAGTAGAACAAAGAAACTGTCAACACTAAAAAAAAATACATGAAAACAACAGCACAAACTCATACATACCAATAATTACACTGAATATAAATGGACTAAATGCACCAATAAAGAGACAGTGGCAGAATGGATAAAAAATTATTCATCTATATACCACCTACAAGAGAACTCAAAAAAACAAAAAACTAAAATTAAGGATGGAAAAAATATATATATCAAGGAAACAACAATCAAAAAAAAGCAGGAGTGGCAGTATTAATCTCTGACAAAACAGACTTTAAAGCAAAATCTACCATGAAGGATAAGGAAGGACATTATGTAATTATTAAAGCGTCAGTACACCAGGAAGACATAATCGTAATAGATATTTATGCACCCAATGACAGGGCTCCGAGATACACAAAACAAACTCTAACAGCATTGAAAAGAGAAATAGACAGCTCCACAATAATAGTAGGAGACTTCAACACATGACTTTCTGTGAAGGACAGATCATCCAGAAAGAAGCTCAATGAAGACACAGAAGATATAACTGCCACAATCAACCAACTTGACCTCACAGACATATACAGAACACTCCACTCAACAGCAGCCAGGTATACTTTCTTTTCCAATGCACATGGGACATTTTCCAGAATAAATCACATATTAGGCCACAAAGCAAGCCTGAACACAATCCAAAACCCTGAAATATTACAAAGCATGTTTTTTGATTATAAAGCCATAAAAGTAGAAATCAATAACAGAAAAAGAAAGGAAAAAAATCAAACAAATGGAATCTGAACAACACCTTGCTCAAAAACTACTGGATTATAGAAGAAGTCAAGGACAATAAAATTCATAGAATCAAATGAGAATGAAAACAAATCCTATCGGAACCCTATAGCACAGCAAAAGCAGTGCTCACAGGTCAGTTTATAACAATAAATGCAGCCATCCAAAAAGAAGAAAGGGCCAAAATCAGAACATTAACCCTACAACTGAATCAGAGAGCAGTAAAAAAAAAATCCCTCGAGCACCAAAACAAAGGAAGTAATAAAAATTAGGGCAGAATTAAATGAAATAGAAAATAGAAGAACAATTGAAAAAGTTAACAGGACTAAAAACTGGTTCTTTGAGAAGATCAACAAAATGGATAAACCATTGGCCAAAATGACAAAAGAAAAACAGAGAGGAAGCAAATAACCCAAATAAGACATAAGATGTGTGCTATCACGGCAGACCCAACTGAAATGAAAAGAATCATTTCAGTATATTATGAAAAATTGTACTCCAACAAAATTTGAAAACCTAGAAAAAACGGGCAAATTTCTAGAAACAAACTGATAACCTCAACTAATACAAATCGAGGTAGAAAAACTAAATAAACCTATAACAAAAGAAGGGATTGAAGAGGTAATTTAAAAACTTCCAGGAAAAAAAAAGATCTGGAATTAACAGCTTCACTGGAGAACTCCACCAAACTTTTAGAGAAGAGTTAATACCAGTACTACTAAAGGTACTTCAGAGCATGGAAAAGGATGGAATACTTCTGAACTCATTCTATGTAGCCAGCCTAACCCTGATACCAAAACCAAGTAAAGATATCACAAAACAAGAACATTACAAACCAATATCTCTCATGAACATAGATGCAAAAATCCTGAACAAAATTCTAGCCAATAGAATTCAACAACATATCAAAAAAAATAATTCACCGCAATCAAGAGGGATTCGTACCAGGTATACAGGGATAGTTCCACATTAGAAAAACAATCAATGCAATCCATCACATAAATAAAACAAAAGACAAGAACCACATGATTTTATCAATTGATGCAGAAAAGGCATTTAGCAAATCCAGCACCCATTCATGATAAAAACTCTCAGCAAAATAGGAATAGAAGGGAAATTCCTCAACATTATAAAGGGCATTTATACAAAGCCAACAGTCAACATCATCCTAAATGGAGAGAGTCTGAAAGCATTCCCCTGGAGAACAAGAACGAATCATGGATGCCCTTATCACCACTCTTATTCCACATTGTTCTGGAGGTCCTGGCCAGAGCAATAAGCAGGAGAAAGAAATAAAGAGCATCCAAATTGGTAAGGAAGAAGTAAAAGTATCTCTATTTGCAGATGACATGATCTTATACACAGAAAACCCTTAAGAATCCAAAAGAAAACTACTGGAACTGATAGAAAATTTCAGCAAAGTATCAGGATACAAAAAAAAAAAGAAAAATACAAAAATCAATTGGATTAGCTCTACACCAACAAAGAGAACTTCAAAGAGGAAATCAAATCAATACCATTTACAATAGCCCCCAAGAAGATGAAATACTTAGGAATAAATCTAACAAGAGATGTGAAAGACCTATACAAAGAAAGCTCCAAGACACTACTGCAAGAAACCAAAAGAGACCTACATAAGTAGAAAAACATACTATCATGGATAGGAAGACTCAACATTGTGAAACTGTCTATTCTACCCAAAGCGATCTATAGATACAATCCAATCCTGATCCAAATTCCAACGGCACTTTTTACCGAGGTGGAGAAACAAATCACCAACTTCATATGGAAAGGGAAAGGGAAGAGGCACCAGATAAGAAGAACAGCAACGTGGGAAGACTCACACCACCTGATTTTAAACCCACCCAAAAAGTGGACCTATTATATCCCCACAGTAGTCAAAACAGCCTGGTAATGGTACAACGACAGATACATAGACCAACGGAATAGAATTGAGAATCCAGATGTAAATTTGTCCACCTATGAGCAGCTGATACTTGACAAAGGCCCAAAGTCCATTAAATGGGGATAAGACATTCTCTTTAAAAAATAGCACTGCCATAACTGCATATCAATCTGCAAAACAATGAACCAAGACCCATGCCTCACACTATGCACAAAAACTAACTCACAATGGATCAAAGACCTAAATACAAAATCTAAAATGATAAAGATCACGGGAAAAAAAATAGGGACGATGATACTCACCACCCACTGCCGTTGAGTCGATTCCAACTCGTAGCGACCCTACAGGACAGAGTAGAACTGCCCCCATAGAGTTTCCAAGGATCGCCTGGTAGATTTGAACTGCCAACCTCTTGGTTAGCAGTTGTAGCACTTAACCACTATGCCACCAGGGTTTCCAGGACAATACTGGGAGCCCTAATACATGGCATAAACAGAATACAAACCATAACTAACAATGCACAAACACCAGAAGAGAAACTAGATAACTGGGGTCTCCTAAAAGTCAAACACTTATGCTCGTCAAAAGACTTTACCAGAAGAGTAAAAAGACCACCTACGAACTGGGAACAATTTTTTCACTCCGATCTATCCCATCAGGATCTACTCTCCATAATCAAGAAACTGAAAAACCTCAACAACAAAAAGACAAATAACCCAATTAAAAAATGGGAAGGACATGAACAGACACTTCACCAAAGAAGATATCCAGGTGCCTAACACATACGTGTGAAGATGCTCATGATTTTAGCCATTAGAGAGATGCTAATCAAAACTGCACTGAGATACCATCTCACCCCAGCAAGGCTAGCAATAATCCAAAAAACACAGCAAATGTTGGAGACGTTGTAGAGAGACTGGAAGATTTATACCCTGCTGGTGGGAAGGTAAAATAGTACAACCCCTTTGGAAATCATTTTGGTACTTTCTTTAAGAGCTAGAAATAGAAGTACCATACCCAGTGTGCCATCGAGTCGAGAAGTACCATATGATCTAGAAATCCTACTCCTTAGAATATATCCTATAGAAATAAGAGCTATCACACGAATAGATGTATGCACACCCATGTTCATTGAAGCACTGTTCACAATAGTAAAAGGATGGAAACATCCTAGGTGCCCATCAAGAGAGGAACTGATAAACAAATTATGATACATACACACAATGGAATACTTTGCAACAATAAAGAACAATGATGAATCTGTGAAACATCTCACAATATGGATGAATCTCGAAGGGACTATGCTGAGTGAAAATAGTCATGCACAAAAGGACAAAAATTGTGTGAGACCAGTATTAAAGAACTCAAGAAAAGGTTTAAACACAGAAGAAAACATTCTTTGATGGTTAAGAGGGTGGGGAGGGAGAGAGAGGGAATTCACTAACTACATTAAAAAAAACTAGATAGTAGACAAGAATTATCTCAGGTGAAGGGGAAGTACAACACAGAATACATCTGAAGTAAGCACAACCGGACTAAAGCAAACGTTAAAAAGTTTGCTGAACACAACCAAACACTTTGAGGCATAGAGTGGCAGGGCCTGAGGTCTGGGGACTATGATTTCAGGGGCCACCTAGGTCAACTGGCATAACAAAGTTTGTTAAGAAAATGTGAATCCCACTTTGGTAACTGGCGTCTGGGGTCTTAAAAGCCTGTGAGCAGCCATCTTGTTGTTGTTGTTGTTGGGTGCCATTGAGTTGGTTCCGATTCATAGTGACCCTATGCACAACAGAATGAAACACTGCCCGGTCCTACGCCATGCTTACAATCCTTGTTAAGCTTCAGCTCATTGTTGCAGCCACCGTGTCAATCCACCTCGTTGAGGGTCTTCCTCTTTTCCGCTGACCCTGTACTCCGCCAAGCATGATGTCCTTCTCCAGAGACTGATCCCTCCTGACAACATGTCCGAAGCACGTAAGACGCAGTCTCGCCATTCTTGCCTCTAAGGAGCATTCTGGCCGCACTTCTTCCAAGACAGATTTGTTCGTTCTTTTGCAGTCCATGGTATATTCAATATTCTTCGCCAACACCACAATTCAAAGGCGTCAACTCTTCTTCGGTCTTCCTTATTCACTGTCCAGTTTTCACATGCATATGATGTGATTGAAAATACCATGGCTTGGGTCAGGCGCACCTTAGCCTTCAGGGTGACATCTTTGCTCTTCAACACTTTGAAAAGGTCCTTTGCAGCAGATTTGCCCAATGCAATGCGTCTTTTGATTTCTTGACTGCTGCTTCCATGGCTGTTGATTGTGGATCCAAGTAAAATGAAATCCTTGACAACTTCAATCTTTTCTCCGTTTATCATGATGTTGCTCATTGATCCACTTGTGAGGATTTTTGTTTTCTTTATGTTGAAGTGTAATCCATACTGAAGGCTGTGGTCTTTGATCTTCATTAGTAAGTGCTTCAAGCCCTCTTCACTTTCAGCAAGCAAGGTTGTGTCGTCTGCATAACGCAGGTTGTTCGTGAGTCTTCCTCCAATCCTGATGCCCCGTTCTTCTTCTTATAGTCCAGTTTCTTATATTATCTGTTCAGCATACGGATTAAATAGGTATGGTGAAAGAATACAATCCTGATGCACGCCTTTCCTGACTTTAAACCAATCAGTATCCCCTTGTTTGGTCTGAACAACTGCCTCTTGATCTATGTAAAGGTTCCTCATGAGCACAATTAAGTGTTCTGGAATTCCCATTCTTCGCAATGTTATCCATAATTTGTTATGATCCACACAGTTGAATGCTTTGCATAGTCAATAAAACACAGGTAAACATCCTTCTGGTATTCTCTGCTTTCAGCCAGGATCCATCTGACATCAGCAATGACATCCCTGGTTCCACATCCTCTTCTGAAACCGGCCTGAATTTCTGGCAGTTCCCTGTCGATATGCTGCTGCAGCCATTTTTGAATTATCTTCAGCAAAATTTTCCTTGCATGTGATATGAATGACATTGTTCTATAATTTCTACATTCAGTTGGGTCACCTTTCTTGAGAATAGGCATAAATATGGATCTCTTTCAATCAGTTGGCCAGGAAGCTGTCTTCCATATTTCTTGGCATAGATGAGTGAGCACCTCCAGCACTGCATCTGTTTGTTGAAACATCTCAATTGATATTCCATCAATTCCTGGAGGCTTGTTTTTTGCCAATGCCTTCAGAGCAGCTTGGACTTCTTCCTTCAGTACCATCAGTTCCTTACCATATGCCACCTCTTGAAATGGTTGAATATTGACTAATTCTTTTTGGTATAATACTCTGTGTATTCCTTCCATCTTCTTTTGATGCTTCCTGTGTCGTTTAATATTTTCCCTATGGAATCCTTCACTATTGCAAACTTGAGGCTTGAATTTTTTCTTCAGTTCTTTCACCTTGAGAAATGCCGAGCGTGTTCTTCCCTTTTGGTTTTCCATCTCCAGCTCTTTGCATGTGTCATTATAATATTTTGTCTTCTTGAGAGGTCCTTTGAAATCTTCTGTTCAGTTCTTTTACTTCCTCAATTCTTCCTTTTGCTTTAGCTGCTTGACACTCAAGAGCAAGTTTCAGAGTCTCCTCTGACATCCATCTTGGTCTTTTCTTTCTTTCCTGTCTTTTCAGTGACCTCTTGCTTTCTTCATGGATGATGTCCTTGATGTCATTCCACAACTCGTCTGGCCTTTGATCACTAGCGTTCAATGCGTCAAATCTATTCTTGAGATGGTCTCTAAATTCAGGTGGGATATACTCAAGGTCATATTTTGGCTCTCGTGGACTTGCTCTGAGCAGTCATCTAAGATGCCTCGATTGATCCCAACCCACCTGAAGCAAACGAGAATGAAGAACACCAAAGACACAAGGAAAATATTAGCCCAAGAGACAAAAGGGTCACATAAATCAGAGACTCCATCAGCCTGAGATCAGAAGAACTAGATGATGCCCAGCTACCACCAATGACTGCCCTGACAGGGAAAACAAAAGAGAGTCCCTGACGGAGCAAGAGAAAACTGTGGTGCAGAATTCAAATTATGTACAAAGACCAGACTTAATGGTCTGACAGAGACTGGAGGAACCCTCAAAGACATGGCGGTCAGACGCTATGTTAACCCAGAACTAAAACCTTTGCTAAAGCCAACTCTTCAGAAAAAGACTGAAATGTATCTTTCTCATCATGCACAGTATCAGGGAAATTTTCTGCCAACAAATCTTCAGCAATTCTCTCTGTATTTTCTTTTATCCTCCCTTGTTCTGGTACTCTAGTCACTCCTAGGTTATTCCTCTTGACAGAGTCCCACATACTTCTTAAGTTTTCTTCATTTTTTTTTAATTCTTCTATCAGATTTTTCCTCAAATATGTTAGCGTCAAGTGCTTTACCTTCAATCTCACTAATTCTGACTTCCATTGCCTCAATTCTGCTCCTATGACTTTGTATTGAGTTTTCTAATTCTGAAATTTTATAATCTGGATTTCTGTATGCTGTCTCTCTATGGATTCTTGCTGCCTATTAAATTTGACATTATGCTTTCCAATCTTCGTAAGTTCTCTGATGCTTTGTCTGTGTGCTGCTTATCTTGTTCTGCATTTTGCCTGATCTCCGTCAAGATCCCAATAGGGCATATCAAGGGAGTTGCTTTGATTATTGGCACCTTTGCAGCGCTAATGTCCTGTTGCCAGGTGGTTAGAGCTGTTCCTAGGCATATGAGACCAAGAGTCCGTTACTTTTATTTTTTTAATTTTTATTGTGCTTTAAGTGAAAGTTTACAAATCAAGTCAGTCTCTCACACAAAAACTTATATACACCTTGCTACATATTCCCAATTACTCTTCCCCTAATGAGACAGCCCGCTCCCTCCCTCCACTCTCTCTTTTTGCACCCATTTCACCAGCTTCTAACCTGCTTTACCCTCTCATCACCCCTTGAGGCAGGAGAAGCCAGCATAGTCTCAAGTGTCCACCTGATCCACGAAGCTCACTCCTCACCAGCATTCCTCTCCAACACATTGTCTAGTCCAATCCATGTCTGAAGAGTTGGCTTTGAAGACTGTTCCTGTCCTGAACCAACAGAAGGTCTGGGGGCCATGACCACCAGGGTCCTTGTAGTCTCAGTCAGACCATAAAGTCTAGTCTTTTTATGAGAATTTGGGGCTTATATCCCACTGCTCTCCTGCCCCCTCAGGGATTCTCTGTTGTGTTCCCTGTCAGGGCAGTCATTGGTTCTAGCCAGACACCTTCTAGCTCTTCTGGTCTTAGGCTGATATAGTCTCTGGTTTATGTGGCCCTTGCTGTCCTTTAGGCTTGTAATTACCTTGTGTCCTTGGTGTTCTTCATTCTCCTTTGATCCAGGTGGGTTGAGACCAACTGATGATTCTTAGATGGCCCCTTGCTAGCATTTAAGACCCCAGACGCTGCTCTCCAAAGTGGGATGCAGAACGTTTTCTTAATAGTTTTTATTATGCCAATAGACTTAGATGTCCCCTAAAACCATGGTCCCCAAAATCCTGCCCCTGCTATATTGGATTTCGAAGCATTCAGTTTATTCGGGAAACTTCTTTGCTTTCGGTTTAGTCCAGTCGTACTGACCTCACCTGTATTGTATGTTGTCTTTCCCTTCAGCTAACGTAGTTCTTATCTACTGTCTAATAAGTGAATGCTCCTCTCCTACCCTCCGTCCCTCCCCCCTTCATAATCATCAAAGAATATTTTCTTCTCTGTTAAAACTATTTCTTGAGTTCTCATAATAGTGGTCTTATACAATATTTGTCCTTTTGCAACTGACTAATTTCACTCAGCATAATGCCTTCCAGGTTCCTCCATGTTATGAAATATTTCACATATTCATCACTGTTCTTTATCAATGCATAGTATTCTATCGTGTGAATATACCATAATTTATTTATCCATTCATCCATTGATGGGCACGTTGGTTGCTTCCATCTTTTTGCTTTTGTAAACGGTGCTGCAATGAACATGGGTGTGCATATATCTGATCTTGTAAAGGCTCTTATTTATGCAGGATATATACCAAGGAGTGGGATTGCTGGATCATATGATAGTTCTATTTCTAGCTTTTTAAGGAAGCACCAAGTCGATTTCCAAAGTGGTTGTACCATTTTACATTCCCACCAGCAGCATGTAAGTGTTCCAGTCTCTCCACAACCTCTTCAACATTATTTTGTGTTTTTTGAATTAATGCCAGCCTTGTTAGAGTGAGATGAAATCTCATTGTAGTTCTGATTTGTATTTCTCTAATAGCTAATGATCATGAGCATTTCCTCATGTATCTGTTAGCTGCCTGCATGTCTTCTTTAGTGAAGTGTCTGTTCATATCTTTTGCCCATTTTTTAATTGGGTTATTAGTCTTTTTGTAGTTGAGTTTTTGTAGTATTACGTAGATTTTAGAGGTCAGGCACTGATTAGAAATGTCATAGCTAAAAACTTTTCCCCAGTCTGTAGGTAATCTTTTTACTCTTTTGGTGAAGTCTTTTGATGAGCATAGGTGTTTGATTTTTAGGAGCTCCCAGTTATCGAGTTTCTCTTCTGCATTGTGAGTAATGTTTTATATACTGTTTATGTCATGTATTAGGGCTCCTAACGCTGTCCCTATTTTTTCTTCCATGATCTTTACTGTTTTAGTTTTTCTGTGTAGGCCTTTGATCCAGTCTGAGCTCGTTTTTCTGCATGGAGTGAGGTATGGGCTTTGCTTTGTTTTGTTGCAAATGGACATGAAGTTACGCCAGCACCATTTGTTTAAAAGACTGTCTTTTCCCCCATTTAAATCTTTTGAGGCCTTTGTCAAATATCAACTGCTCATATGAGGATGGGTTTATGTCTGGATTCTCAATTTTGCTCCATTGGTCTATGTATCTGTTGTTGTACCAGTTCCACGCCATTTTGACTACTGTGCTGGTATACTAGGTTCTAAAATCTGGTAGAGTTAAGGCCTCCCACTTTGTTCTTCTTTTTCAGTAATACTTCCCTTATCTGGAGCCCCTTTCCCTTCCAACTGAGGTTGATGATTTGTTTCTCCATCTCACTAAAAAATGTTGTTGGAATTTGGATCAGAATTGCATTAAATCTATAGACCAGTTTTGGTAGAAAATACTTTTTTATAAAATTAAGTCTTCCTATCCATGAGCAAGGTATGTGTTTCTACTGATGTGGGTCTATTTTGGTTTCTTGCTGAAGCATTTTGTAGTTTTCTTTGTATAAGTCTTTTACATTTGTGGTAAGATTTATTCCTAAGTATTTTATCATCTTGGGGGCTACTGTAAATGGTATTGATTTGGTGATTTCCTCTTCTATGTTCTTTTTGTTGGTGTAGAGGAATCCAACTGATTTTTGTATGTTTATCTTATATCCCAATACGCTGCTGAACTCTTCTACTAGTTTTCTTGAGGATTCCTTAGTGTTTTCTGTGTATAAAACATGTCATCTGCAAATAGAGATACTTTGACTTCTTCCTTGCCAATCTCAATGCCCTTTATTTCTTTATCAAGCCTAATTGCTCTGCCTAGGACCTCCAGCACAATGTTGAATAAGAGCGGTGATAAAGGGCATCCTTGTCTGGTTCCTGATCTCAAGGAGAATGTTTTCAGGCTCTCTTTATTTAGGATGATGTTGGGTGTTGGCTTTGTATAAATACCATTTATTATGTTGAGAAATTTTCCTTCTATTCCTATTTTGCTGGGAGTTTTTATCATGAACGGGTGTTGAACTTTGTCAAATGTCTTTTCTGTTATCAATTGATAAAATCATGTGATTCTTATCTTTTGTTTTATTTCTGTGATGGATTATATTAATTATTTTTCTAATGTTGAACCATCCCTGCATACCTGGTATAAATCCCATGTGGTCATGGTGAACTATTTTTTTGATATGTTGTTGAATTTTATTGGCTAGAATTTTGTTGAGGATTTTTGCATCTGTGTTCATGGGGGATATAGGTCTGTAATTTTCTTTTTTTGTGATGTCTTTACCTGGTTTTGGTATCAGGGATATGCTGGCTTCATAGAATGAGTTTGGGAGTATTCCGTCCTTTTGTACGCTCTGAAATACCTTCAGTAGTAGTGGTGTTAACTCTTCTCTGAATGTTTGGTAGAACTCTGCAGTGAAGCCGTCCGTGCTACTGCTTTTTTAGGGGGTAGTTCTTTGATTACCTTTTCAATCTCTTCTTTTGTTATGGGTCTGTTTAGTTGTTCTACCTCACAACTGGACCAATGAGCAACATCATGATAAATGGAGAAAAGACTGAAGTTGTCAAGGATTTCATTTTACTTGGATCCACAATTAACAGCCATGGAAGCAGCAGTCAAGAAATCAAAAGACACATTGCACTGGGTAAATCTGCTGCAAAGGATCTCTTCAAAGTGTTGAAGAGCAAAGATGTCACCTTGAAGACTAAGGTGCGCCTGACCCAAGCCATGGTATTTTCAATCACATCATACACATGTGAAAGCTGGACAGTGAATAAGGAAGACCGAAGAAGAGTTGACGCCTTTGAATTGTGGCATTGGCGAAGAATATTGAATATACCATGGACTGCCAAAAGAACAAACAAATCTGTGTTTAGAAGTACAGCCAGAATGTTCCTTTGAGGCAAGGATGGCGAAACTCCGTATTACATGCTTTGGACATGTTGTCAGGAGGGATCAGTCCCTGGAGAAGGACGTCATGCTTGGCAGAGTACAGGGTCAGGAGAAAAGAGGAAGATCCTCAACAAAGGGGATTAACACAGTGGCTGCAATAGTGAGTTCAAGCATAACAACGATTGTAAGGATGGCGCAGGACCGGGCAGTGTTTCATTCTGTTGTGCACAGGGTCCCTATGAGTCGGAACCAACTCGATGGCACCTTACAACAACAACAACCTCTGTTTGAGTTAGTTTAGGCAAGTAGTGTGTTTCTAAGAATTCATCCATTTCTTCTAGGTTTCCAAATTTGTTAGAGTACAATTTTTCATAGTAAGCTGATATGATTCTTTTAATTTCAGTTGGGACTGTTATAATATCGCCCATCTCATTTCTTATTCGGGTTATTTGCTTCCTCTCCTGTTTTTCTTTTGTTAGTTTGTCCAATGGTTTATTAATTTTGTTGATTTTTTCAAAGAACTACCTTTTGGTCTTGTTAATTCTTTGAATTGTTTTTCTGTTTTCTATTTCATTTAGTTCTGCTCAAATTTTTATTATTTCTTTTCTTCCAGTGCCTGAGGGTTTCTTTTGTTGTTCTCTATTTGTTCAAGTTGTAGGGATAATTCTTTGATTTTGGCCCCTTCTTCTTTTTGGATGTGTGTATTTATTGATATATTGGCCTCTGAGCACTGCTTTCTCTGTGTCCCAAAGGTTCTGATAGGAAGGGTTTTCATTCTCATTGGATTCTATGAATTTCTTTATTCCATCCTTAATGTCTTCTATAATCCAGTTTTTTTGAGCAGGGTTATTGTTCAGCTTCCAAGTGTTTGATTTCTTTTCCCTGCTTTTTCTGTTATTGATTTCTACTTTTATGGCCTTATGGTCAGAGAAGATGCTTTGTAATATTTCAGAGTTTTGTGTTCTGCTAAGGCTTGCTTTATGACCTAATATGTGGCCTATTCTAGAGAACGTTCCATGTGCACTAGAAAAGAAAGTATACTTTGTTGTTGTTGGGTGGAGTGTTGTGTATGTCTATGAGGTCAAGTTGGTTCACTGTGGCATTTAGATCTTGCATATCTTTATTGAGCTTCTTTCTGGATGTCCTGTCCTTCTCCAAAAGTGGTGTGTTCAAGTCTCCTACTATTTTTGTGGAGGTGTCTATCTCACTTTTTAATGCTGATAGAGTTTGCTTTATGTATCTTTTAGCCCTTTTATTGGGTGCATAAATATTTAATATGGTTATATCTTCTTGGTATATTGTCCCTTTAATCATTATATAGTGTCCTTCCTTAGCCTTTATGAGGGATTTAACTTTAAAGTCTATTTTGTCAGAAATTAATATTGGTACTCCTGCTCTTTTTTGATTGTTGTTTGCTTGATATAGTTTTTTCCATCCTTTGAGTTTTAGTTTGTTTGTATCTCTAAGACGTGTCTCCTATAGGCAGCATATAGACGGATTGTGTCTTTTAATCCATTCTGCCACTCTCTGTCTCTTTATTGGTGCATTTAGTCCAATTACATTCAGCATAATTATGGAGAGGAATGAATTTAGTGCTATCATTTTGATGTCTTTTTTTGTGTGTTGTTGTCAGTTTCTTCTTCCCACTTAATTTTATGTGCTGAGTAGGTTATCTTTCTATATTATCCTTTCCTCGTATTTGTTGTTGTTGATTTTGTGTCTGCTGAGTCTCTATGTTTTTCTTGTATTTTATTTTGATGAGTAGGATACTTTGTCTCTTTTGTGATTACCTTATTACTTACCCCTATTTTTCTAAATTGAAAACTAACTTTTATTTCTTTGTATCACTTTATCTTCCTCTCCATATGGAAGATCTATGACTACATTTCTGAGTCCCTCTTTACTGTTTTAATGTTGTCTTCTTTTATGTAATAATATTGCTGTTACCCCGTTTTGAGCATTTTTTTAAATCTCAATTTATTTCTTTACTTATTTTGATTTCCCTGTCTGGGATGACCTCTGATTGCTCTCCCCAGTGTTCTAGTCTTGGGTTGATACCTGATATTCATTGTCTAACCAAAGAACTCCATTTAGTATTTCCTGTAGTTTTGGTTTGGTTTTTA
Source organism: Elephas maximus indicus (assembly GCF_024166365.1). Lineage (NCBI taxonomy): Eukaryota > Metazoa > Chordata > Mammalia > Proboscidea > Elephantidae > Elephas > Elephas maximus. The sequence goes on from NC_064821.1 coordinate 146,685,666, forward strand.
CAAATTCCCTAAACTTCTGTTTACCTGGAAATTTCACCTTCATATTTGAGAGATAGTTTTCCTGGATATATGATTCTTAGCTGGCACTTTTTTTCCTTCAGTTTTTTATATAAGTCATCCCATTGCCTTTTTGCCTACATGCTTTCTGCCAACCAGTCTGAGCTTATTCTTATTGGATCTCCTTTATAGGTGACTTCTCATTTATCCCTAGCTGCTCCTAAAATTCTCTCTTTATCTTTGGTTTTGGCTAGTTTGATTATAATATGTCTTGGTGACTTTCTTTTAACATTTACCTTGTGTGAAGTTTGATGAGCATCTTGGATAGATATCTTCTCATCTTTCACGACGTCAGGGAAGTTTTCTGCCAACTAATCTTCAACAATTCTCTCTGTATTTTCTGTTATCCCTCCCTGTTCTGGTACTCCAATCACTCATAGGTTATTTCTCTTGATAGAGTCCCACATGATTCTTAAGGTTTCTTCATTTTTTTTAATTCTTTTATCAAGTGATTTATCTTCAAGTTCAGAAATTCTGCCTTCTACTTGCTCCATTCTGCTCCTCTGACTTTCTATTGAGTTGTCTACCTCTGTAATTTTATTATTAATCTTCTGAATTTCTGATTGCTGTCTACCTATGGATTTTTCCAGCTTATTAAACTTTTCATTATGTTCCTGAATAGTCTTTTTAATTTCTTCTGTCGCAGGTGGCTGGGTGACCTGAGTGGAGCTACCAGCCCTTAGGCCCCTGATGTGGGTAGGTGATGACCCTGCTTAACAGGCAAAGCAATGTCAAACATCAAACACCCAACTCTCCACCACACAGCTGAAACGGTTTTAGTCTGCCAGCAAGGGCTTACTCTCCTGAAATAGGTCCATGTGGAGGGGAAAGGTACTCAAAGTCCATGGACCGTTTATGCCTGGACAGGAGCCGCTTCTCTCCTGAGCTTTCCTGGTTAGTGGAGCTAGCAAATAATCTCTTCCCCCAACTGCAAATTTATTCCCCTGGGCTCTCACCTATGGTCTTAGACAAGCAGGGGTGATTGGTGTAGGCACAGGTATCTGGCTGCAGTAGGGGGTCATATGCTAAACAAGGCAGGGGCTGACAGCCTCCCCTGAGTGTCTGTGAGGAAAGTGTGTCCCTGTTTCTTAGAGCACGTAGGTGGGTGGGTTTTGCAGCCAGACTATGGGCACCCAGTGGTGTTGGATGTAAGGACTGGGAGGCACTACTTATACTTGCACCCCTGTCTCAGGTGGCTAGGTGGTGTGGATGGAGCCACCAGTCCTCAGGCCCCTGTTGCAGATAGGTGAAGACCTACTTAATAGGTAGAGCGATGTCAAACATCACAAACCTACCTCTCCACCATATGACTGAAAGAGTTGGAGTTAGACTTCAGGTATATAACCTGTTGTACTGTGCTAATGAGGGCCTGAACTGTTGAAATGGGCCCACACAGGTCTGTGCAGGGGTGGAAGGTGTTCAGTCCATGGAGCTTTTATGCCTGTGTGTAGGCAAAGGAGCTGTTTCTGCCCTGAGTTCCCGGCTTAGGTAAACCAGCAGATTGTTTTTTCCCTGTTTGTTAATTTCTTCCTTCTCCAAGGCCAGGGGAATGGCTTAGGGCACACAACAGGTCCTACTTCCAGCCCAGGGAAAGTGGCTATCACTGAAGCCGGCTCAGGACCAGGTGCAGAGTGGGAAGGAGTCAGGTAAATTGGAGTGAGTTAATTCCCAAAGGGGTGTTTTTTGATTAGGGTGGTAGATGAGACACATATACTTATGTTTTGCAGATTGAACACTGTTTTTTGCTCATTCTGGAAGCATGAGTGTACTCTCTGCCACTCGAGCTCTCCCAATGTGGAAAACATGTTGTGAGTGCCACTGCATGCCTCATGCTTGCGCCAGTGGATCTGGCCTTCAGGGTGCCAGTTCCTGCTGGGTCAGGTCTGCCAACTCCTCACTTCTGAAACCTCTCTCCCTCCTCCTGCTGCCAGGCCAATTCCTCAACTTTGCATTTGATGTTCAGGGCTCCTAGATTGTCATATATAATCGATTCACTTGTATTTTTGGGTCTTTGTTATAAGAGGGACCACAGGAAGTGTCTGATTACTATGCCATCTTAGCCTCGCCTCCCCTTCCAACTATTTTGTGCATTAATGACGTATCTCTGCCAGTAGCAAAGTCGAGCTGTGAGGCTAGGGTAATGCTGGCTGTGATGCTTAAGGTTATGTGTCAACTCGGCTAGGCCATGATTCTCAGTGGTTCGGCATTAATGACGTAACTCGGCAGTTATAATCCATTGTGGTCAATTTGATTCTGACTCATAGTGACCCTACAGGACAGAATAGAATTGCCCCATATTCTACCCTGTCCTGTAGGGTCACTATGAGTGACCAAGCAGGGATTCCAAGCAGCGGCTGGTGGATTCAAACTGCTAATCTTTTGGATAGCACCTGACTTCATAACCACTGTGCCACCAGGGCTCCTTAGCAGTTATGGAATGGTATAATTTGGCAGTTATGGAATGATGTAGTCATCGTTCATTTTGCAGTCTGATGTAATCATCCTCCATTTTCACATAATGCTGATTTTCACAAAATGAACTGGTCTTTGGAACTTAACCATGTTGACAAGTGGGATGTGGATGTATTTCTTTCTATATGGTCTACCAAGACCACTGCATCCATTCTCAGGGGCTCACCAACCCTACATATATATATATATATATATATATATATATATATATATATATATATATATATATATATATATATATATATAAATGACACAAATTTCTCGTTTCAAGTCTTCTCATAAGCTCCAATTGTAGTTCCATATTTCTAATTTCTTCCTGGGCATTTTCACCTAACAAGTCACGAATTCTCAAACATGCCTAAAACCAGTACTCTACTCCTTATCCAATCTCTCCTGATCTACTACCATCTTCATAGAAAAGTGTTTTGCTTCTGATTTTTCCAATCCTTATCATTGAGATCACCAGCAATTTAGTCATCCTACAACGGCAGTGGGTTTTGTGGTTTTGGGTAGACTATTTCTGCACGTATTCTATTTTTAGTTTCTAGTTTTAACCAAGACCTCTCCATTTTACCACCTAAACTTTGTTCCAATCCTCCCCTGATTCATTCCATTCCCACTGCTGCCACTATACTTTTTGGTCCTCAGCATCTCTTACCTGGATGACTACAATAACATAACTGGTCTTCCTGGCTCTGTCTTTATAGCCTTTTCTTTTCAATATCACAAGTTCCACACTTTACCTAGCCCAGACTACTTCCTGTTCTCCAACTTCTTCACACACTTTCCAAATTCCTAGTTGTCTAGAAAGGTGATTACCTACTAACCCAGACTTAAAGGACTTGTCCTTTGGTTTTACTATACCAATTTTACTATGCCAATTTTTCCATCTGAACAACAGCTACTCCCTTGGAAACTCCATGGGGCAGTTCTCCTCTGTCCTATAGGGTCACTATGTGTTAGAACCAACTCGATGGCAACAACAACAGCAAAGCTGAAAGAGGCCTTAGGAGAACTTAATCATCTGGTCCCATTGGCAGGTAGCTACCAACAAATAACCAGGGTTGCTTAGCCCAAACAGAAATTCTCTGGCTTTCCCCAGGCCTAATGAATCAAACTTGTATTTACACATTTAAAAAGCTTTCCAGATGATTCTGATAAGCTGTTAGGTTTGTGAACCAGCACTTCTTCCACCCAATACTCTAATGCTCAAGTCCCACTTTCAACAACCCCATCATATGTTCCTGTAGCTTCTCTTCAGATGTCTTCAGTGACAGTGAAATCACTATCTCTTGAAGCAGACCTGTCCCCCATGTCTTTTAATGGGCTCATCCTTATGGATTCAGTGTAGAAGTTATCTTAAAGCTTTCCCTTTCCTCTATCTGATTTTCTTGTCCATTGCCAATTTAGTTTTTTCTTCCTTCAAAATCTCTATTTTGTCATCTTCTTGCAATTCCCAAAGCCTAATGAGGACCCTTACTTGTTTTCATTTGTACATGCTGGATGCTAACCTGCTAACCCAACTTTTCCTTCCAGTCTTACCCCACTACAATCTATCCTACACATACCAGAAGTTAGAATTACTCAGTGCTATTTTCAGAATGCTGTTCCCACTATAATATATATTCATTGTCTGCTGGGTCAAGTTCAAACAATTCTCCCTGGCACTTAACATTCTCTACGTTTACCCACCCTCTCCCTAAGACATACTCTTTGATACTACAAGGCTACTCACTTTTTCTTACTGACAGCTTGTTTATTCCACTTTTCAAAAACCTGTGTTCATTTTTTTCTCCTTAAATATAAGGCCTCTCCTCCCCATCCACTTCTTACAAAATCCTGAAAGATTTTAAGAATATGTCCTGCCTTCTCTGTGAAGCCTTGCATGAGAAACATCAATCAGTAATAATCTCTCCTCTGCCCAAGAGCTCACAGCAATTAGTTTATGCCAGCAGCTTTCAAACTGTGATCCATGGACCCATGAGATCTTTTCAGGGGGTCCACAAGGTCAAAACAATTTTCATAATAATACAAATATGTTATCTGCCTTTGTCAGTGTGCTGACATTTGCGCTGATGGTGCAAAAGCAACGGTGGCTAAAACTGCTGGAGTCTTACGCAAAGCAAGGCAATGGCACCAACAGCACCCAGTCATTGGACTCTTACTTCCCCACACTTGCAGTTAAAAATAACAAAAAGGAAGAAAAAACTTAAGAATGTTCTTGATAAAGCAGTAAGAATGATTTATTTTATTAAATCATGACCTTTGAGTACACATCTTTTTCATATTCTGCCTGATGAAATGGGAATTACACAAAGAAATTATGCTGCAGAGTACAGTGGCTACCCTGAGGACAAACCCTTGTACAACTGTTTGACTTGTGAGCTCAGCTACCTGATTTTTCCAAGGAATATCATCTCTACTTGAAAGAACATCTGACAGACAAACTATGGTTACTTAGACCTGGGTATGTGACAGACATTTTCCCAGAAAGAGAGTGGGCTTGTCACTGCAAGGAAAACAACTGCCAGTACTTGTTGCCAATCACAGAATTTGAACTTTCATGTGAAAATTAGTATTTTAGAAAATCTGGCTTTGGAAACCCACTGTGGACTTCACAACTTCCCAATACTTAAAGACATTTCAGTTGAGATCAGCAGTGATATTAACTAATGTGGTTTTTGTATTACATAATGTGTCAACATTTAGACGATGTACTGAGTGAACTAATATTTTTGAAATGACCAATGCATGATGATACAAAATCATGCGTGTTTATAATATCCATTCCAAGCGCAATGGATTTTACTGTAGCACGGTACAAAATTGTTTCAGATTCCATACCAGAACTAAGCAGTTACCTTGGAGTTGATTCTGATTCACGGTCACCCCATGTGTTGCAAAGTAGACTACGCTCCACAGGGTGCTCATGGCTGTGACCTTTCAGAAGCAGATTGCCAGGCCTTTCTTCCACAGCATCTTTATGTGGATTTGAACTGCCAACCTTTCTATTAGTAGCCGCATGCTTAGGTGTTTGCACCACTGAGGGACTTCTATGGTGTAACTAACTTGTAAGAAATAATCTCTTGGTGAGTTTTGGTGTGGTATCAGAAAAGAATATTCATAATTATTTGGAAAGTCTACTAAAACACTCCTATGTTACCACCACAGATTAAACTTAAAAAAAAAAAAAGCCAACTTCAGAATCAGCTGAATTCTCTTAAGCCAGACATTAAAGAGATTTTTAAAAAGTAAATGACCCTGTTCCCATTAAAATTTCTTTTTTTGATACTGTATAGTTATTTTCCACACAAAAAATGTTAACATACAATACTGTTACTATTAGTTAATAACAAACATTTTTAAATCTCTTAGTTTTCATTTCCAATATAGTAAATAGAAATAGAATCCACAGAAACAAACAGTTCATTGGAGTCCTCAGTAATTTATGAGACCGAAAAGTTCGAGAACCTGTTATGTACTAGTCATAACACTTTTATTTTTGTCCCTTTTTCACATGTCTTGTTTATTAGCTTGTTGTTTTACACAGACTTTCAAATAGACTTGACAGTATACCAGAAGCTCCCTGAAGGCAAGGGCTGGGGCGTTTAGGCACTGAGGATAATTATAAGAAACTAAATAAACATACTACGTCACATAGGTGCCATGTTTGTATAAGGTATTCAATTATACTAGCATTCAAAAATATGCCCTCACAAGTTTGGGGCATTTGGTTTAGAAAGAAATTATCGTTATTAAATTATATTTTACAAAAGAAACCTGATGTAAAGGTAAAACTCAGTAGCAGAAATTTAACTAAAGCTGATGTGTCTAACTTTATTTTGCCCCCGTGCCGTTGCTGCCGAGTTGATTCCAACTCATAGCTGATCCTATAGGGCAGGGTAGAACTGCCCCATAGGTCTTCCAAGAAGGGCCTGGTGGATTGGAACTGCCGACCTTTTGGTTAGCAGCCGTAGCTCTTAACCACTACGCTACCAGGATTTCTGACTTTATTTTAGTCTTTTTCATTTATATCCTCCACATGCATCTCTGTGCCTTCTAAAACTGCACAAAGCTCTAAAATGAAGAGAACATAAAAATACCACAGAGAGGAGGCGGAGCCAAGATGGCGGACTAGGCAGACGCTACCTCGGATCCCTCTTACAACAAAGACACGGAAAAACAAGTGAATCGATCACATACATAACAATCTACGAACCCTGAACAACAAACACAGATTTAGAGACGGAGAACGAACTAATACGGGGAAGCAGCGATTGTTTCCAGAGCCTGGAGCCAGCATACCAGTCAGGTACGGCACAAGCACAGAGACCTGCTCCACCCCCCTGAACTAACCCCGGGAGGGGGACTAGCCGGTTCCACGGGCGGCGTGGGACGCAGCCGTTAGGAGAAGTCCCCGGGAGGCAGTGACTGATCTTGGAGCAGAAAGAGCAGCATCCGAGCCGGGGAACCGTCCCACAGGGATTTGGACTGCACGCAGGCGGCTTCATTAACATCTGAATAGCCTGAGCCAGAGGGAGAACTCTGATAGGGATCTGACTGCATTTTTTTTTAGCGGATTTTCTGGAAAAACTAGTTTCCCAGTGATGGCTCGGAGACAACAATCCATATCAAACCACTTAAAGAAGCAGACTGTGACAGCTTCTCCAACTCCCCAAACAAAAGAATCAAAATCTTTCCCAAATGAAGATACAATTTTGGAATTATCAGATACAGAATATAAAAAACTAATTTACAGAATGCTTAATGATATCACAAATGAAATTAGGATATCTGCAGAAAAAGCCAAGGAACACACTGATAAAACTGTTGAAGAACTCAAAAAGATTATTCAAGAACATACTGGAAAAATTAATAAGTTGCAAGAATCCATAGAGAGACAACATGTAGAAATCCAAAAGATTAACAATAAAATAACAGAATTAGACAACACACTAGGAAGTCAGAGGAGCAGACTCGAGCAATTAGAATGCAGACTGGGACATCTGGAGGACCAGGGAATCAACACCAACATAGCTGAAAAAAAATCAGATAAAAGAATTAAAAAAAATGAAGAAACCCTAAGAATTATGTGGGACTCTATCAAGAAGGATAACCTGCGGGTGATTGGAGTCCCAGAACAGGGAGGGGGGACAGAAAACACAGAGAAAATAGTTGAAGAACTTCTGACAGAAAACTTCCCTGACATCATGAAAGACGAAAGGATATCTATCCAAGATGCTCATCGAACCCCATTTAAGATTGATCCAAAAAGAAAAACACCAAGACATATTATCATCAAACTCACCAAAACCAAAGATAAACAGAAAATTTTAAAAGCAGCCAGGGAGAAAAGAAAGGTTTCCTTCAAGGGAGAATCAATAAGAATATGTTCTGACTACTCAGCAGAAACCATGCAGGCAAGAAGGGAATGGGACGACATATACAGAACACTGAAGGAGAAAAACTGCCAACCAAGGATCATATATCCAGCAAAACTCTCTCTGAAATATGAAGGCGAAATTAAGATATTTACAGACAAACACAAGTTTAGAGAATTTGCAAAAACCAAACCAAAGCTACAAGAAATACTAAAGGATATTGTTTGGTCAGAGAACCAATAATATCAGATATCAGCACAACACAAGGTCACAAAACAGAACGTCCTAATATCAACTCAAATAGGGAAATCACAAAAACAAACAAATTAAGATTAATTAAAAAAAAAATACACATAACAGGGAATCATGGAAGTCAATAGGTAAAAGATCACAATAATCAAAAAGAGGGACTAAATACAGGAGGCATTGAACTGCCATATGGAGAGTGATACAAGGCGATATAGAACAATACAAGTTAGGTTTTTACTTAGAAAAATAGGGGTATATAATGAGGTAACCACAAAAAGGTATAACAACTCTATAACTCAAGACAAAAACCAAGAAAAACGTAACGACTCAACTAACATAAAGTCAAACACTATGAAAGTGAGGATCTCACAATTTACTAAGAAAAACGCCTCAGCACAAAAAAGTATGTGGAAAAATGAAATTGTCAACAACACACATAAAAAGGCATCAAAATGACAGCACTAAAAACTTATTTATCTATAATTACCCTGAATGTAAATGGACTAAATGCACCAATAAAGAGACAGAGAGTCACAGACTGGATAAAGAAACACGATCCATCTATATGCTGCCTACAAGAGACACACCTTAGACTTAGAGACACAAACAAACTAAAACTCAAAGGATGGAAAAAAGTATATCAAGCAAACAATAAGCAAAAAAGAAGAGGAGTAGCAATATTAATTTCTGACAAAATAGATTTTAGACTTAAATCCACCACAAAGGATAAAGAAGGACACTATATAATGATAAAAGGGACAATTGATCAGGAAGACATAACCATATTAAATATTTACGCACCCAATGACAGGGCTGCAAGATATATAAATCAAATTTTAACAGAACTGAAAAGCGAGATAGATACCTCCACAATTATAGTAGGAGACTTCAACACACCCCTTTCGGAGAAGGACAGGACATCCAGTAAGAAGCTCAACAGAGACACGGAAGATCTAATTACAACAATCAACCAACTTGACCTCATTGACTTATACAGAACTCTCCACCCAACTGCTGCAAAATATACTTTTTTTTCTAGCGCACATGGAACATTCTCTAGAATAGACCACATATTAGGTCATAAAACAAACCTTTGCAGAGTCCAAAACATCGAAATATTACAAAGCATCTTCTCAGACCACAAGGCAATAAAACTAGAGATCAATAACAGAAGAACGAGGGAAAAGAAATCAAATACTTGGAAAATGAACAATACCCTCCTGAAAAAAGACTGGGTTATAGAAGACATCAAGGAGGGAATAAGGAAATTCATAGAAAGCAACGAGAATGAAAATACTTCCTATCAAAACCTCTGGGACACAGCAAAAGCAGTGCTCAGAGGTCAATTTATATCAATAAATGCACACATACAAAAAGAAGAAAGAGCCAAAATCAGAGAACTGTCCCTACAACTTGAACAAATAGAAAGTGAGCAACAAAAGAATCCATCAGGCACCAGAAGAAAACAAATAATAAAAATTAGAGCTGAACTAAATGAATTAGAGAACAGAAAAACAATTGAAAGAATTAACAAAGCCAAAAGCTGGTTCTTTGAAAAAATTAACAAAATTGATAAACCATTGGCTAGACTGACTAAAGAAATACAGGAAAGGAAACAAATAACCCGAATAAGAAATGAGAAGGACCACATCACAACAGAACCAAATGAAATTAAAAGAATCATTTCAGATTATTATGAAAAATTGTACTCTAACAAATTTGAAAACCTAGAAGAAATGGATGAATTCCTTGAAAAACACTACCTACCTAAACTAACACATTCAGAAGCAGAACAACTAAATAGACCCATAACAAAAAAAGAGATTGAAACGGTAATCAAAAAACTCCCAACAAAAAAAAGTCCTGGCCCGGACGGCTTCACTGCAGAGTTCTACCAAATTTTCAGAGAAGAGTTAACACCACTACTACTAAAGGTATTCCAAAGCATAGAAAATGACGGAATACTACCCAACTCATTCTATGAAGCCACCATCTCCCTGATACCAAAACCAGGTAAAGACATTACAAAAAAAGAAAATTATAGACCTATATCCCTCATGAACATTGATGCAAAAATCCTCAACAAAATTCTAGCCAATAGAATCCAACAACACATCAAAAAAATAATTCACCCTGATCAAGTGGGATTTATACCAGGTATGCAAGGCTGGTTTAATATCAGAAAAACCATTAATGTAATCCATCACATAAATAAAACAAAAGACAAAAACCACATGATCTTATCAATTGATACAGAAAAGGCATTTGACAAAGTCCAACACCCATTTATGATAAAAACTCTTACCAAAATAGGAATTGAAGGAAAATTCCTCAACATAATAAAGGGCATCTATGCAAAGCCAACAGCCAATATCACTCTAAATGGAGAGAACCTGAAAGCATTTCCCTTGAGAACGGGAACCAGACAAGGATGCCCTTTATCACCGCTCTTATTCAACATCGTGTTGGAAGTCTTAGCCAGGGCAATCAGGCTAGACAAAGAAATAAAAGGTATCCGGATTGGCAAGGAAGAAGTAAAGTTATCACTATTTGCAGATGACATGATTATATACACAGAAAACCCTAAGGAATCCTCCAGAAAACTACTGAAACTAATAGAAGAGTTTGGCAGAGTCTCAGGTTATAAAATAAACATACAAAAATCACTTGGATTCCTCTACATCAACAAAAAGAACACCGAAGAGGAAATAACCAAATCAATACCATTCACGGTAGCCCCCAAGAAGATAAGATACTTAGGAATAAATCTTACCAAGGATGTAAAAGACCTATACAAAGAAAACTACAAAGCTCTACTACAAGAAATTCAAAAGGACATACTTAAGTGGAAAAACATACCTTGCTCATGGATAGGAAGACTTAACATAGTAAAAATGTCTATTCTACCAAAAGCCATCTATACATTTAACGCACTTCCGATCCAAATTCCAATGTCATATTTTAAGGGGATAGAGAAACAAATCACCAATTTCATATGGAAGGGAAAGAAGCCCCGGATAAGCAAAGCACTACTGAAAAAGAAGAAGAAAGTGGGAGGCCTCACCTTACCTGACTTCAGAACCTATTATACAGCCACAGTAGTCAAAACAGCCTGGTATTGGTACAACAACAGACACATAGACCAATGGAACAGAATTGAGAACCCAGACATAGATCCATCCACGTATGAGCAGCTGATATTTGACAAAGGACCAGTGTCAATTAACTGGGGAAAAGACAGCCTTTTTAACAAATGGTGCTGGCATAACTGGATATCCATTTGCAAAAAAATGAAACAGGACCCATACCTCACACCATGCACAAAAACTAACTCCAAGTGGATCAAAGACCTAAACATAAAGACTAAAACGATAAAGATCATGGAAGAAAAAATTGGGACAACCCTAGGAGCCCTAATACAAGGTATAAACAGAATACAAAACATTACCAAAAATGATGAAGAGAAACCCGATAACTGGGAGCTCCTAAAAATCAAACACCTATGCTCATCTAAAGACTTCACCAAAAGAGTAAAAAGACCACCTACAGATTGGGAAAGAATTTTCAGCTATGACATCTCCGACCAGCGCCTGATCTCTAAAATCTACATGATTCTGTCAAAACTCAACCACAAAAAGACAAACAACCCAATCAAGAAGTGGGCAAAGGATATGAACACACATTTCTCTAAAGAAGATATTCAGGCAGCCAACAGATACATGAGAAAATGCTCTCGATCATTAGCCATTAGAGAAATGCAAATTAAAACTACGATGAGATTCCATCTCACACCAGCAAGGCTGGCATTAATCCAAAAAACACAAAATAATAAATGTTGGAGAGGCTGCGGAGAGATTGGAACTCTCATACACTGCTGGTGGGAATGTAAAATGGTACAACCACTTTGGAAATCTATCTGGCGTTATCTTAAACAGTTAGAAATAGAACTACCATACAACCCAGAAATCCCACTCCTCGGAATATACCCTAGAGATACAAGAGCCTTCATACAAACAGATATATGCACACCCATGTTTATTGCAGCTCTGTTTACAATAGCAAAAAGTTGGAAGCAACCAAGGTGTCCATCAACGGATGAATGGGTAAATAAATTGTGGTATATTCACACAATGGAATACTACGCATCGATAAAGAACAGTGACGAATCTCTGAAACATTTCATAACATGGAGGAACCTGGAAGGCATTATGCTGAGCGAAATTAGTCAGAGGCAAAAGGACAAATATTGTATAAGACCACTATTATAAGATCTTGAGAAATAGTAAACCTGAGAAGAACACATACTTTTGTGGTTACGAGGGGGGGAGGGAGGGAGGGTGGGAGAGGGTTTTTTTATTGATTAATCAGTAGATAAGAACTGCTTTAGGTGAAGGGAAAGACAACACTCAATACATGGAAGGTCAGCTCAATTGGACTGGACCAAAAGCAAAGAAGTTTCCGGGATAAAATGAATGCTTCAAAGCTCAGCGGAGCAAGCGCGGGGGTCTGGGGAACATGGTTTGCGGGGACTTCTAAGTCAATTGGCAAAATAATTCTATTATGAAATCATTCTGCATCCCACTTTGAAATGTGGCGTCTGGGGTCTTAAATGCTAACAAGCAGCCATCTAAGATGCAGCAATTGGTCTCAACCCACCTGGAGCAAAGGAAAATGAAGAACACCAAGCCCACATGACAACTAAGAGCCCAAGAGACAGAAAGGGCCACATGAACCAGAGACCTACATCATCCTGAGACCAGAAGAACTAGTTGGTGCCCGGCCACAATCGATGACTGCCCTGACAGGGAGCTCAGCAGAGGACCCCTGAGGGAGCAGGAGAGCAGTGGGATGCAGACCCCAAATTCTCATAAGAAGACCAAACTTAATGGTCTGACTGAGACTAGAGGAATCCCGGCGGTCATGCTCTCCAGACCTTCTGTTGACACAGGACAGGAACCATCCCTGAAGACAACTCATCAGACATGAAAGGGACTGGTCAGCGGGTGGGAGAGAGACGCTGATGAAGAGTGAGCTAATTATATCAGGTGTACACTTGAGATTGTGTTGGCAACTCTTGTCTGGAGGGGGGATGGGAGGATAGAGAGAGAGGGAAGCCGGCAAAATTGTCAAGAAAGGAGAGACTGAAAGGGCTGACTCAAGACGGGGAGAGTAAATGGGAGTAGGGAGTGAGATGTATGTAAACTTATATGTGACAGACTGATTGGATTTGTAAACGTTCACTTGAAGCTTAATAAAAGTTATTATATAAAAAAAAAAAAAAAAAAAATACCACAGACTAGGAAGAGTACAGTTAAACTATGGGAAACTTTAACAGGACTTGAGGAGCTGTGCTCTGTTTTATTATACTGTCTGCGCTCACTCTATGCAATTTCTCCTACTAGTATTCCAACCCTACTCACTTCTCATTTTTCTTACTTTACAAAGACCCAGAGCTTTCAGATAAGAGCACAGTATATCTTTTTATTATGCTGTTAAAGAATAAATTAAATGATCTCTAACTTTACAATTTCTTTTTTTTAGTATATAAAAATTTTTTATTATGCAAAAATTTTTATTAGAATTGCAATACATTTATATATTTACTTGGGGTAGAATTCCATTTTTTTCTCGGCATTCAAAAATTTATACACACATTGTTTTGTGGCACTGGTTGCAAAACCTGCAATACGTCAGTACTCTCCCCCTTTTCCTCTACGCCTGGGGTTCTCCATGTCCATTTGTCCAGTTTTCCTGTTCCTTCCTGCCTTCTCTTCATTTCTTTTGGGCAGATGTTGCCCATTTGGTCTCCTATACTTGATTGAATTAAGACGCACGTTTCTCACGTGTGATATTATTTGCTTTATAGGCCTGTCTAAGCATTGGCTGAAAGGTGGACTTCAGGAGTGGCTTCAGTTGTGAGTTAGCAGGGTATCTGGGGGTCATAGCCTGTGTGTTTCTCCAGTCTCTGTCAGACTAGTAAGTCTGGTCTTTTTTGTGAATTTGAATTTTGCTCTACATTTTTCTCCTGCTCTATTGTGATCCCTGTCAGAGCAGTAGCGGTGGTAGCTGGGCACCATCTAGTTCTTCCGGATTAGTTTAAAACAAAAACAAATTGAGGTTCCCATGTCAAAGTTACCTTTTTCCTTCTTCAAAATCTCATAATCAGAGCCATATTCAAGAAATGGACCTCGCTAAAGTTTAACTGATCACCTCTTGTAAGTCATTCATTCAAAAAGCAACTAAACTATGTTCTAGAAAGGAGCCCTTGTGGCTCACTGGTTAAGGACTTGGCTACTAATCAAAAGGTTGGTGATTTGAACCCACCAGTGGCTATGTGAAAGAAAGATTTGTGACAGCAATGGGTATATGCCAGATGCTGAGTAGACCCTAGACTATGCGAAGTTTAATAAAATATATCCCCTGACATAATAAAATGTAGAGATAAACAGGAAAGAGGAAAAAAATGTTACAATAAAATACACTGAGCACAATGTTATAAACATGCACTGCTATCTTGGAAGCATAAGTGAGGGACACCCAACCTAGCCTGGAAAGTGATGGGGTTTAGTGATGGGAATGATCCCTGGGCTCAGCCTTGAAGGATGAGTAAGGAGACAGGAGGCTGTGCCTCAAGACGGGCAAGTTGGTGTGAGAGAAGAGTCTGACGAAGAAGTGGCAGAGATAAGACAGCTTTACTTGGATGTCTTTCTTAGTCACATTAAAGTGCTCAGCTTTCATCCTGTAAGCAGTAGGAGCCACTGAGAGACGTTCTTCCCAGGAGAGCTATGTGTTCATTTTTGTATTTTACTAGATCGCTGTGGATTAGGGTGTGCCAAGCAGAACTTTCTGCTGTAATGAAAATGATCTATATATGTGCTGTCCAGCTCTGTGCCATATGGGCCTGTGGGGCACCTGAAATGTTACCGTAAGACTGAGGAACTGAATTTTTAATTTTACTTCATTTCAATATAAATACCTACATGTGGCTTGTGGCTACACTATTGGATGGTGCAGGGTTAGAGGCTGGTCCTGTACACCAGGCAAGAGATGATGAACTAGTCACTGGCAGAGATGGAGGGGAGGTGGCAAAGGCAAGAAACATTTAGGAGGTGATATGCTAGGGCCTGGTGATGGGCCAAATTAGGTGAGGCAGGAACAGTCAAAGATGATTCCCAGGTGTCAAGCAGAGGAACCAAGGGGATAGCTGGGCCACATACTGAACAAGAGAGAACAAGAAGAGGAAGCAGAGGGAAGCATCCTGCATTCTGTTTTAAAAACCAAAACAAAATCCATTGCCTTCAAGTCGATTCCAACTCAGAGACCCTACAGGACAGAGTAGAATGGCCCCATAGGGGATCCAAGGCTGTAATCTTTACAGGAGCAGACTGCTGCACTTTCCTCCTGCAGAGCAGCTGGTGGCTTTGAACTGCCATCCTGTCAGTTAGCAGCCAAGCGCTTAACCACTGCGCCACCAGGGCTCCTTCACATTCTATTTTAGACATATTGAATTTGATGTGCCACCTCAGAGGAGAAAACGCTCGACTATAATACTAAGAGGTAGGTAATATTCATATAGGAACCCTGGTGGCACAGTTGTTAAACCCTCGGCTGCTAACTGAAAGGTAGCTGGTTTGATACCACTAGACGCTATGCAGAAAAAACATGTAGTGGTCCACTTCCATAAAGATTACAGCCTTGGAAACTGTGGGGGCAGTTCTACTCTGTCCTAAAGGGTCCCTGTGAGTTGGAATTGACTCAAGGGTAAACAACATTAATATGCTTTTTTTTTTTTTTTTTTTTAAGAAAGAAAGCAACTGTAGTACAGGAATGTTAAGTAACTTGCCCAAGGACATAGGAAGTGGCAAAGTTAAATTCTAATTCAAGCTTATCTGATTCCAAAACTCTTGCACAGTCCATTTACACCAACATCAGCAAATAGGTAATAGCCTGAATCCTAGATTGGAAGAGCTTACCGCAGAAGAAAGTCAGCGGCCCGGAAGAGAGCCCTAGGGAGTACAATCATTTAACAAACTGCCTCCTGAGAGGAGCGGTCAGGGAAATGGAAGGAGAATGAGGTGAGGGCAAAGCCATGAAAGCAAGGGGAGAGCAGCATTAGAAGAAGGGTGTGACCAACGCCATCAAGTCCTAAGACAAGCACCAATAAGAGCTCATTAGATTTTGCAACTGGAAGTCGCTGGTGCCTTTATTGAAGGGTTTCAACAAAATAGCAGAGGCAGAAGCCTAATTATAGTGGGTTGACGAGGAAAGACGGTATGATAAAGTAGAGAGCAAACATAAACTGTACATTTTCAGTGTTTACTAGGTTTTAGTATACTGAGTATATGTTGGATTTAGCATTTTTAAAATATATACAGAATGACAAACACTTTGCCAGGTGCTTTATACATATAATCTCATTTTATCTTCACAATAACCTACGAGGCCTTTAGGTATCATCTTCTCATTTTACAGATATGAAAACTGAGACTCAGATAATCTTCCATCACACACAATGGTAAGTGAGTGAGTTTGGATTTGAATCCAAGTCTTCAGGCTTCGAAGAAGGTGCTCTATCCCTTTATTCTCTTATACTTTCACATTATCAGAGTTTCTGAGGATTGCAGAAGAGTTATTTCAAAATGTTTTTAAAACTGGGCTCAAGCCCTAGGACTATCTTCTTGAAGAAATAAGATTACAATACATGATACAACAGCAAATGAAATGAGACAGTATAGAAGTACTTGGGAAAGAAAGTGTTACGCAGCAGATCTGCAGTCCATTCTCTGCTGTTTGGGGTGGAAGGATGACCCCCTAATCAAAAAAAAAAGTTTGGTGATTCAGGCTAATCTCCTGGTAAGCACACTAATAACAGACCTCCTGATAGACTAATGGTATTTGTAGCAAGAAGAGTCTTCGTCCATGGAATCCTTCTAGCAGGATATACCTAGCCTAGGTTTGCTTATGTTAAACAAACCTGGAATGTATGGATTTAAGCTATGTAACTATCTGAGCATGAAATGGAGATGTTCTATAACCAAGAGCACCCCTTCTATGTCAGAGATGTGAACTGCACACACTGCTTAGTGACCACATAGGTAATGGTGCTCCAAATCATGCCCAATGCAAAAAGGACCTAGGAGGCCGTACTGATGGTCCTGAGCCTCTCCCTGCTTTGCCCGTACCTCTTAGTTACCTGAATCCTTTAAATCATTAGTAAAGCTTGATACAGGGTAAACTCTCTAACTCACCTGAGTCTATCTGACACTTCCAATCCTCTGTCATCCTTGTACGAAATCCTGAAAGGCTTCATATATCAACCCGTCCCCACTGTTATGGATTAAAGTGTGTCCCCCTAAATATGTGTTGGAATCCTAATCCCTGTACCTTTGGATGTAATCCCACCTACGAATAGTTTTCTTCATTATGTTAATGAGGCCAGACCAGTGTAAGGTGTGTCCTAAATCTAATCACCTCTGAGTTACAAAAAAGAGCAGATCGGACACTGAAACGAGCACATACTAGGGAAGACAGATGCCATGTGAGGATCACCAAGAACCACAGAACACCCAGGCTGCTGACATGGAAGGAATCAACACAGTCCAGACCCTGGTTTGGACTTTTAGCCTCCAGAACCATGAGAAAATAAATTTCTGTTGTTTAAAGCCACCCGCTTGTGGTATTTCTGTTATAGCAGCACAGCTAACACACCTTGGTTTTGGATTTTGAACTAATCTTGAAGAACAAGTAAATTTTTCAAAGATAGAGGAGAAATAGAGGCCATGAATAAAAGGAAGAAAGGCCAGAACAACCCACATGTGCATGGGACAGTGAGAATACAAAGTTGCCTGTTACAAGCAGTAAATAAAGCCGCAGACACACGGTTGGAGCACATCACAGGGAACTGCGAAAGTCAGAGAGAAGAGTCTAAGCAGAAAATGGGGGGTTTTTTGGTAAAAAACTAAGGTCCTGACAGTAGAAGATGAGAAATACTACTCTGACTGCACTGTGAGGAAAGCATTCCGGATAAGGTTAGTCTGGAATTAGAGAAGTTAGTTAAAGGAGTTGCAGTAATCAAACCATGGGAGATTCTGAAGGCCCTAAACTAGGACCACGTCAACATGTATGGACAGAAAGGAACACTTCAACATCTCGCAGGAAAAAAGAAAAAAATCGGCAGACCTTGTTAAATAACAAAATCAGGGCAATAAAAGTTAACAGTAAATCCATTGTCAAAAGTGAGCCAAGGCAGTGATTAACTTCCTCCCTTGAGAGTAGGCTAGACTTCATAACTTGCTTTCAAATACAGTATGGAAAGGGGAAAGCTTTGCAGTGGAAAAACCTGGCAAACACTACATTAACCACGTAATAAAGATTAACATCACCAGTGATGTCACATGGATGTCATGTTATCCCTGATAGGATGTGACAAGAAGAGTACTTCACCTCTCTGGTATTCTTTCCAAACAACAAATAACCTCCACTGAATCATGAAAAAAACATCAGAAAATCCCAATTAAGGGACATTCGAAAGGATACCTGGCCAGTCCTGACAAGGCCAAGGGAAGGCTAAGAAAATGTCATAGCCCAGAGGAGACTGGGGAGACTTGACAACTACATGTAATGTGACACCCCGGATTAGATCCTGGAAGAGAAAGAGGACACTAGTGGAAAGACTGATGCAAGCCAGTACAGTCTGGAATTTAGTTAACAGTCATGAATCAATGCTGGTTTCTTGGTTTTGATACCTCCACATGGCAATATAAGATGTTAAAAACAGGGGAAACTAGGTGAGGGGTATATGGGAACTCTCTGTGCTAACTTCATAAATTTTTGTATATCTAAAACAAGAAGTTTATTTTTAAAAAGTGAGGGACTGAGAATGTTGACATTAGAATTTGGGACAGGAGGAAGGTGAATTCAGGAATACGAATAACCCCAAGATGAACTGGAATAGATTATGTTCTTTTCCATGAAGAACCCCACTGAATCCTAAGACCCGGGGAACACATTTCATCCTGCAGCGTACATCACAGGGGTGTAAGAATGCTTAGTTATCTAGTGCCACTATAACAGAAATACCACAAGTGATGGCTTTAACAAACAGAAATTTATTCTCTCACAGTTTAGGAGGATAGAAGTCCAAATTCAGGGTACCAGCTCCAGGGGAAGCCTTTCTCTCTGTCAGCTCTGGGGGAAGGACCTTGTCATTAGTCTTCCCCCGACCTAAGAGTTTCTCAGCATAAGGAAACCAGGTCCAGAGAATATGCTCCACTTCTGGCACTTCATGTTTGATGGAGATGAGGTCTCTCTCCTCTCTGCTTGCTTCCCTTTTATCCCTCGAAAGAGACTGACTCAAGATACAACCTAATCCTGTAGACTGTGTCCTGTCTCATTAGCATAACTGCCTCTAATCCTGTCTCATTAACATCATAGAGGTTAAGATTCACAGCACACAGTATAATTGCGTCAGATCACAAGATGGAGAACAACCACACAATACTGGGAATCACGGCTGAACCAAGCTGGCGAACATTTTGGGGGGACACAATTCAATCCATAACAAATTCCCTGGAATAAAGTATAATAAAGCATTGTCATGCTGCAAAGACAGCTGGGTAAAAAGGCTAGCACCACTGCTTACTAGCTAGGGAGTCTGAAAAAGTTCCTCTAGCCTTTCCAAGCCTCAGCTTCCTTATTTGTACAATAGTGGTAATAATTCACATCATGTAAGTTCATTTTTTATATGGTAGTTTTAGGATCACGGAAAAATCTTTCCTGAAACTAAAAATAAACAGCACAACTTTAAAATAATTAATGATGTCAGTAACCTACCGCTGATTATAAAACAGGATGGAAAGGTGTAGTATCAGGCGAAAATTTGCAATGTATGCCAGTGCTCCTTCCTTCTGGAAAATAAACACAAAACACTGTATCAGTGATAACATTCTTATCCAAAACTCCAAATACTGAAGAAGCTCTCAATAGCTTCTCAGCCTAAAATAATACTGTTAATAGCAAAATACACCAAGGCATTTTCTACCTTCTATAGCCAAACAGTTTATATATTCTTTTTGAGGATTTAGAGATATACTTGGTATTCCACAGCATTTTTAAAAGATGGTATATTTATATTTTACACAATATTCACTTAAACCACTTGCAAATAGTTGTCTCAAGAACTAATGAGTGCTTCAAAAAACCATTAGTAATATTAGTAAATTATTCACATTCACAAATATGAAGACCTAAGGATGTTCACTTAGAGCTTTTCATAATATAAAACTTAGAACAAAGAAACACACAACAATAGGGAGTTGGCTAAATATATTACATATCCGTATGGCACCAAGAGATATAATGATGGAACTAGACAGTGTGAGAATAAAAACAATTGGAGAACTTGCAAAAATGATTCAGAGTTTATTGCCTTCACACGCTTTCTTAGGAAATTATTTGACGATAGGCTGCAGAAAAACAAGTGAGCAAACCTAGAAAGTTAAAGACATGGGATCCAGGAAACAAAGGCTCCAACCCAGGAGAATAACGACAGGAAGCCCCAGGCCACTGGGCAGCAGGCCTAGAGAGCAGCCTGTGTAGACAGGAGCCAGAGGATGGAGAGTTTGGGGAGCAGGAATCTGAGAAAAGGTATTTCAGAGCTTTGATGCTATTCTTGAGAAATAGAGCAACTCAAATAGGTGATAAAGGCAGATAATGCAAGGAAAAAATAAAAGGCAATTACAAACTCTAGGAATTAGACAGGAAATACAATCCTGGTTGTGAAAGAAGCCTATTTTAATATAATCAAAATGAACCCTTTATCTACATCCTATGTTTAGGATCAACTAGAGATAAGGGGAAGCTTAATATGATTATTGAATAAAATATAAATATTTTAAAATATGGGTAATACAAACATACACGTACAAATGACAGAAACTGAGAAGCAAAGTGGGAGAGAAGTAGAAGGGAGATTTTTAAAAAAAAGAAAACCATTGTCATTGAGTTGATTCTGACTCATAGAAACCCCACAGGACAGAGGAGAACTACCCTATGGGGTTTCAAAGGAGCAGCTTCTGGATTCCAACTGATAACCTTTTGGTCAACAGCCATAGCACTGAGCCACTGTGCAACCAGGGCTCCTCTAATACTCCCACTTCAAAAGTATCAAGAAATCCTATAAAACCAGAAATAAAGGTATTTAAAGTTTTAAAGGTAGCAAAGAATTAAAAATACTGTAACTACATCGGGAGGAAGAAGGGAAGAGAAATAGAGCTGTAAGAGTTAAAGCTTTATCCATGATAGCAAGAATATCAAAAAACAACCCAAAGCTGTTGCCATCAAGTTGATTCTAACTTACAGCAACTCTACAGGACAGAGTATAACTGCCCCATAGGGCTTCCAAGGAGCAGCTGGTGGATTTCAACTGCCAACCTTTTAACAGGCAGCCATAGCTCACCATAGTTCTTAGCCACTGTGCCACCAGGGCTCCAAAACTGACAAATGAAGATGTGGTAGATTCAAAAGATGGGCAGCATCAACTCCTTCCCTTCCTGCATGTATAATAATGCTCCTTTTATGAAGAGGTAGAGTCTTATTCCCCTCTCCTTAAATCCTGGCGGGCCTTAGTGACTTGTTTGACCAATAGAACACAGTGGAATTGATGTTCTGGTTCTTCTGAGGCTACGTCATAAGAAGCCTCGAACCTTCTTACAGAATGGTCTTTTGGAATGCTCGCTCTTGGGATGCTCCCTCTCAGAACACAGCTGTCAGGTTCTGAGAAGCCCAAGCTACACATAGTGTCACATACAGGCATTGGTGGCTCAGTGGTAGAAATCTCACCTTCCATGCAGGAGACCTAGTTTTGATGGCTGGCAATGCACCCCATGCACAGCCATCACCCATCTTTCAATGGTGGTTTTGTGTTACTATGATGCTTAAAAGAGCCCTGGTAGTGTAGTGGTTAAGCCCTTGACTGCCAACTGAAAATTTGGTGGTTCAAACCCACCAAACTCTGCAGAAGAAAGATGTGGCAATGTGCTTTTGTACAGATTTACAGCCTTGGAAACCTTATATATAGGGTGGCTATGAGTCAAAATCGACTCAATCCCAGTGGGTTTCTGGATGATGCTTATGATGTTGAGTAGGTTTCGGTGGACCTTCTAGACTAAGACACACGAGGAAGAAAGGCCTAGCGATCTACTTCTGAAAATCAGCCAGTGAAAACCCTAAGGATTTCAACAGTTTGATCCACAACCAATTATGGGAATGTGAGAACTGGGCAGTGTTGGATTCCATTGTGCATGGGGTTGTCTGCCTGCACATCATGAGTCAGGGGCCAACTTGGGGACAGCTAACAACAACAGCACTCTATAGACTACACCAGCTGAGCTCCCAGAAAAAAGTCAGCATCAACTGCCAGCCATGTGCGTGAACCCCTCTTGGAGATCCAACCTAATTGAGCCTTCAGATGGCTTCAGCCACAACTGCCATTTAACAGCACCCACGTGAGAGACCGCAACCACTTGGCTTCTTTCTTTCTTCCCCTCTCTTTCCTCCCTCCCTCCCTCCTCCCTTCCTTCCTTCAAGTCTTTCTTAGTATCATTAAGAACTCATGAATCAATGGGTTTCAATCAACTGCAGTCATTATTCTTATTGGCAATCAAAATGTCACATCTTTATCCAATGGAAGATCCTTTATGTTGGTTCCTGTCCTTTTGACAAGCCCTTTAGTCTTTGACAGGTTGCTTTCTGACACAAGATTACCAGGGTCATTTGGTTGTATGCAATACTTTAATATGTGAAATTTAACATTTATTTTTATCCTGTTTTTGTAATACATATTATACACTCAAACGCAGAATATTCTTTTTGACTCATACACACATAAACATACACATATAGGGAAAAAAGTAAACAGGATATATACCTAAATGTAAATGCTAATGAAGTCAACAATATAAAAATGATCTCTGGGTTGATTATATTTTTTGTTTCTCAATATTTTCTAATTCTCATATGAAAATGAATTATCTAATTTTAAAAATAGCCTCTATTTATTATTTACCATAGCATTTTAATTTATAATATTATTGTAAAGGGCCTTAAGCTTCCACTTTAATTAATAACCACTGTTGTCCAAATGTATACTTCTGTGGTTCTCTTTCTATCCTTCTGGAGTTCTCCTTTGCCTCTTTTAGATCATCCTTCTTCTGGTCTCTGACACTGGCTACACCACTTCTCCTCTAGAAAAACCTTTATTTCTAATGGCATGTGGGTCACTTTCCCTTGGCATACTCATGTATTACCACAGACCTCATCGCATCTAAAAGTTATCTTCTTCTCAAACTGGTTCTCCAATTTCCTTCCATAGTATCACATTCCTCTAGTGCTCTGGTCATTTTGGTCTCTTCTTTCCCCTTCTTTCTCTGAAATCCAATTAATTACCATGCTCCACTGACTGTAAAATGGCTTTTAGATTTCTTTCTTCCTCATTCATATAACCACTACCATCACTACCAAAATTAAATTCTTCATCATCTCTCACCTGCATAACATCATCAGATTTATCTCTCTAAAATGCCAACTGTATCAAGTTATTTTCTGGCAAGGTCCTACAGCTGCTCAATAAAACATAACAATCCAAGGCTAGTGAGTTGGAACTTTTATTCCAGAAGGTGGTTCTATCTTACTCATCCAAATTTCCAGCAGCAACTCCCACACAAATCCCATTGAGACATGTAGGGTTAACTGTGCTGGTGGAACAAAGAGCTGTTAAAAGACTACCATCTAAGAAGTTGCATAAACAGGAACCACCCTGTCAACATGAGATAAGGCTGAAACAACCAGTGAATTACTAATTCCTTCTTAGTGTTTTTCTAGTCCCTTCCCCCTTTAAAGGCTCTCGCATGTGCAGAAGAACAAAGTATGACCACTGTTTAACCCTCCTTAGCCCTCTGAAGATGGTGATGTAGTAGTGGCAGAGATCAGTGCGCTTGCGCTACACCCCGTAAGTGATGCCAAGGGCCGTCAAGAGGACTCCATCTTGAATATCAGGGGGTTCCATCTTGAATTCCACATGCATAGGGCAAGGCAACCTAGTTAATATGCACTGCCTTTCTGAGAAGTACCCGCCCCTTGAATGAAGCCCACTAAATATTCATTACTCTATTGTCTCCACCGAACCCATACAAGCTCTAGCCTTGCCTCCCTTTTTGAGTCAGTCTTTTGGAGAGGCTTAGATCCCCACTGACTCCTTTTACTTGACTCAAGCAAAACAAAGCTTGCTGAAGATAAAGTTTGTCATTCGCGAGTACTTCTACTGGGGAAAAGACAAGGACCCTTTGTGTCAGATTGGCAATTGGTAACACCATGTCCTGATCAACCCAAGTCCTTCATCTCACTCATAAAGACCTGATATTGTCTCCTCAGGGCTTTTCCTAGGTAGTCTGACCTAGGAATCCTTTTCTATTTTTTTCTGCCCTTCTAAGCATGTATTTTTTTTGGGGGGGGGGGCGGGCGAGGGGGAGGCAAGGCTGTGTTTAAGTCTAATCTATCACAAAAGCTCTCAAGCAAAAAAAAATTGGTGTTGAGTCGATTCCAACTCATAGCGATCCTATAGGACAGAGTAGAACTGCCCTGTAGGGTTTCCAAGGAGTGCCTGGTGGATTCAAACTGCCAACCTTTTGGTTAGCAGCTGTAGCTCTTAACCACTGTGCAACCAGGGATTCCATATTAGCAGTAGTAGGTGCATAATAATCTTACTTGTCTTTGCCCATACTTTCTTAACCTCTGACCCTAGCCACTGTCAGCAGTTAGAAACTTATCTTTCCCATGGTAAGAAAATCTAGATTTTCATAATCACTGGATAAAAGAATTTTTTTGTAAGCTCTAGAAGGGATCAGACAAATCCTGTTTTGTTTGCCCTGACAGAGCCATGCAGAGACCATGGCAAGTGTGAATTTTACTAGAGGCAAAGCTCCTTAAAGGTAGATGATAAAAGTGGAAACACCATATTGATGAGAAGTCAGTTGTGAGATTTGTTATAATTGACTAACAGTAAAGTATCAAAGTTTGAAATCTGTTTAAATATCTTAGAACAGATTTAATCCTATCCTTTTAATACTATCTATCACTTGTATTCTAGTGGGTATACTTGAGTGTAACAGAAGGGGATAAAGTAACAATAAGGAATTATTCATAACCTGAAGCTTATCTGATGGCTACACATGCCTCTGGAAATATGCCCCACACGTGAGTGCTGGCTGTTATTGGTGTAGGATTAAGAAGATTGAG
Organism: Elephas maximus indicus; assembly: GCF_024166365.1. Classification (NCBI taxonomy): domain Eukaryota; kingdom Metazoa; phylum Chordata; class Mammalia; order Proboscidea; family Elephantidae; genus Elephas; species Elephas maximus. Next base: position 146,711,117 of record NC_064821.1, read on the forward strand.
AGTCATTGGCGGAGAAGACCAGAAAATATAGAAGCAAGACTAACCAGTTTTTATCAAGTCAGTTCCGACTCACAGCTACCCCATATGTGTCAGAGTAGAACTGGGTTCCACAGAGGTTTTCAATGGCTAACATTTTGGAATTAGATCACTAACACTTTCTTCGGAGGTACCTCTGGTAGAGCTGAACCTCCAACCTTTCAGTTAGCAGTGGAGTATGTTACCATTTCACCATGCAGGTACTCCAGAGCCAAGACTACTGAAGCAGTTCTACACCCCTGTGTGGCTCACAGCAGTTTTAAACTAAGGGGGTGGGGAGCTGGGTGCCATTGGGTCAATTTCCACTCTCAGCTACCCCATGTGACAGAGTAGAACTGTCCCATAGGGTTTTCTAGATTCTAATCTTTATGAAAGCAGACTGTCAAATCTTTAGCCCACAGAGCCACTGGGTGAGTTCATTTGGTTAGCAGTTGAGCACTTAATCGCTGCACCCTAGGGCATATTAGTAGAAGATAAACTCTGGGCATGCCAAATTGGAACCTTGTATAAAAATATGACTGTGTTCTACAGTAGCAATAATGAGGTCCTTTTTATAGGTTATTTAGGGTTGTGTAGACTGATCCAGAGCCTTAGCACATTACTATGGGAAAGCCTTTCAGAGGACCCATCAAACTAGAAATAAGTTTGGGGAACAAAATCCATGCCTATATTTATAACTGTTTCCTTAACTTAAATCATTCAAAGCTTTTAGATATTAAATTACAAGACCAGGTTTGAGCTAACAGACAGATGGGCTTGTCGAATCAGACTCATTTGAAATAGTGATCTTACCCAGTCAAGCTTTACTAAATGTTACAAAGATATGTCCTTCGAAAGATGAACCTGTAGCAGAAAGAGGTTTGGGACACCAAGTGCAGTTGGCAATCCAGGTCCTTCCTGCACTGAGCGTTCAGCTCTGGCCCAAAATAGATTCATGCTTAAGTACATGAGGGTCATGAAGTTCCTCACACAGCAGGGAGAGTTTAAATTATAAAACATCTCCATTTTGTACCCCTAGAAAGTTGTACAGCCTACATGACATTCTCCAAGAAGCCATGTTTCATAGATCTTGAGTTCTATTCACGATGAGTAATCCTTAGCTAGGGACATCCTGCTAAGCACATTTCAGAGTTAAGGTATCTTCCTCTTAACAAATATCAGTACTCTACCCAGGAGGCACTGGTGATTCAGTGGTAGTGTGTTGGCACCATGGTTAAGCACTCGGCTGCTACGCAAAATGTCAGCAGTTCAAACTCAACAGCCACCCTGCAGGAGAAAAATGTAGCAGTCTGCTTTCTTAAAGATTTACAGCCTCGGAAACCCTTCGGGGCAGTTCTTCTCTATCTTTCAGAGTCCCTATGAGTCGGAATTGACTTTATGGCAACTTTATGACTTTATACAGAAGATTAGGTTCAATTTCCTGCCAATGCACCTCAGGAGCAGCCACCACTCATCTGTCTTTGGAGGCTTGCATGTTGCCATAATGCTATGCACGTTTCAATGATGGTTATAGACTAAGACAGAATAGAAAGAAAAGCCTGAAGATCTATTTCAAAAACACCCAGTGAAAACCCTATGGATCACAACAGTCTAATCTGCAGTCAGTCATGAGGATGGAGAATAACTGTTTCATCCTGTTGTGTATGGGATCTCCATGAGTGGGAGGCCGATTCAACAGCAGCTGACAACAACATTTACCCAAATGTCTTGTTGACAAGTAGATTAAACTGGGTCACTGGCCACCTTTTCTTCTCCCTTTCCCCCAAGGAAGTGAATGGATTGGTGGGCCAGCTGCTTGCACATATTCCTCCCAGCATTACTTAAAAACTTGATGACATAGCTTACTCTTGCTTGCCCATTGTCTAGGCCTTGGTATTGGACCTAAATAAATAATTTCAACAAAACTGTTAAATCACAGAAGTGCAGAATAAGCATGGAACTTTAAAGATTATTTAGTGCAAGCACCACCCAAAGTTTCTGCCCTATTATATCTATTTGATTGAAATATGTTACGGTAGAAGAGCACATTTAAAAGGCAGACCAAGACTTCTGGCCAACATGGCACCATACATAGAAGCACCACACCATCCCTCCACAGCAAAGACCCAAAAAACTAAGTAAAATAGGGGCAAATGTCATTCCTCAAGCCTGAAGTGTCAAAGGAAGAGATAAAGAACTCAGCCAAACACCGAATGGAATAAGAAACTGACAGAGGACAGAGAGCAATGAGAGACACATGCAGAAAGCCACATCAGCTAAGGCAGCATGGATCTGCCATCTTGGACTCCTGTCGGGGATCAACGGACAGGGGGCAAAGGAAAGCAGCTTCATGGAGCTCCCAGCAGGAGATACAGCACTCAGTAATCAGCAAAACACGCTTTCCCACCCCTCATCCTATCCTCGCTCCTCTCTGAGCTTCCTGGCTGGCTGAGGTGGCTCCGCCAGCTGGGAAGTGTGGCGTCTGTGCTGCTTGGATTTGCCCCACCCACACTGGAGATCAGCAGATAGGGAGTATGGGAAAGCAGCTTCACAAAGTTCCCAGCGGGAGACAGAGCACCCAGTAACTAGCGATATATGCTTTCCTAACACCTAAAATATATATATATATTTTTTATTTTAACACCTACCCTTCTTCCCCTTCCCCTTTTGGCCTCCTCTGCTTCCCATCAGCTGCAGTCGCTTGGCCAGGAGGCAACTACTTTGGCCTCAGGCCACTTGGATTCGCCCCTCCCACACTGGCTGGCCCCCATAGCTGGTGTTGTTTCTTTCCATTTCTTTGGTTTCTTCCATTTCTCTGACCACCTACCCCTCTTTTCCCTTGAAAACCTGGCTCTGTGTGACATCTTTGTTTCTTGTTGAAAGGCTGTAAAGTCCTGCTTGACTGGGGAACCACTCCCCTGAGCCACAACACCACACTGGTGGGATTCATGGGGCTTTTTTTTTTTTTTTTTGCATGCTTTGTTTTGTTTTCCTGTTCTGTTTTGTTTGTTTGTTTTCTTTTTCTTTTCACGGCTTTGGATCCCCTTCTAGCCAGGCTGCACTGCACGGCTGACAAGCCATTCCCCCAACCTGTGCAGCCATGTAGGTGGAATCCCTGGGGGCATTTCTTTTTTTTTTTTTAATTTTTTTCTTTTCTCTCTCTTTTTCCCTTTCTGTCTTTCTTCATTTCTCAGTTCTCATCTCTGTATACTTCCCTTCTTTTCCTGTCTCCTCAATACCTGCTGCTGTGTGACAAGTATACCCCTGCCAGCCAAGCTAATACTGTGCAGCCTGGGAGCCATTTTCCAGTCTTCAAGGGCCCCCAACTGGTGGGACTTCTGAGGGCTTCTCTTTTCCAAATTTTTATCTAGATTTTTTCTTTCTTTCTCTCTCTCTCTCTCTTTTTTCCTTTTTGTTTTTCTCCATTTCTCAGTTTCTCATCTCTCCACAACAATGGCAAGCTCCCTTAGAACTCTTTTTTTTTTTTTTTTATTCTTTATCTTTGGCTCCAGTTTCTCTCTCCTCTCTCCACTCTTACTGATACCGCTATTAGCTCCACACATCACATCCTCCCCCACTTTCCTGCCTATCTGCACCGTAGGCTGAAAATCACAGCTCTGAGCAGCACAGGCTTGGCCTATTGGAACCTGCCCATCACTGATTCCTGGCCTACTCTGTTGGCCCTAATACATGCCACAAACAACCCATCTCAGACCCTCCCCTTCAGCTGCACCTGCCCTGCTATACCATACCTGAGTGACTGGCCCTGCCTATTGGACAAAGAGGTGAAAAGTGTCGTGACTACAGATGAGCAAACAACAAAGAATGTACAGCCGACCTGCTCAGACATAACCAAATAAAGCAAAAAAGCAGTATATAAAAAAACCTACCATCAAGGAATGAAGAAAATAACTACTGAAAGTCCTAAAGACAACAAAAAAAAGACAGCAGACAATATCAAAACTTAAAAAAAAAAAAGGACAGGATGGATCTAGTAGGCATCCAAAATAAAACACCAGATGACTTTCCAGTAGAAGAAAAGGCACTAGAACGACCTGACATGGAATTCAAATCTCTGTATTCAGAGCAATCTAAGAATTGAGGCAAAAACCAGACAAATATGAGGAAAGAATAGACAAATTCATGAAAAATACAGAACAAAAAAATAGAAGAATTCAGGAAAATAATACAGGAAGAAAATGCAAAAATAAATTCACAACTAGAAATCATACAAAAACACCAATTAGAAATCCAGAAGATAAAAAACAAGATTTCAGAAACAGGCAGTGTCATAGAAGGACTGAGGGGCAGGTTTGAAATGACAGAAGACAAGACCAGAGAAATTAAAGACAAACACTTGGATACAACTCTGAGGAAAATTTAGAGAAAGAATGAAGAAACCCTGAGAATTATGTGGGATACGATCAAAAGCAAAAATTTGCGAATAATCAGAGTTCCAGAACAGGGAAAGAAAACAGAAAACACAGAGAGGATCACTGAAGAATTGCTGACAGAAAACTTTCCTAATATCATGAATGATGAAAAGCTGACCATCCAAGAAGCTTAACAAACACCATATAGGATAGACCCCAAAAGAAAAACACCAATGCATATCATAATCACACTTGCTAAAACCAAAGACAAAGAAAAAAATCCTGAGAGCACCTCGAGAAAACAAAAAGTCACATACAGATAAGAAACAATAAGAATAAGATCTCATTATTTGGCAGAAACCATGCTGGCAAGAAGACAATGGGATGGCATATATAAAACCTTGAAAGAAAAAAATTGCCAACCAAGAATAATATATCCTGCAAAACTTTGGTTCAAATATGATGGCAAAATTAGGACACCTCCAGATAAACAGAAATTCAGGGAATATGTAAAAACCAAACCAACCTTACAAGAATTATTAAAGGGAGAGAGGCAGAGCCAAGATGTCAGAATAGACAGACACTTCCAGCAAGTCCTCTTACAACAAAGACCCGAAAAAACAAGTGAAATGAGTATATTTATGACAAGCTAGGAGCCCTGAACATCAAAGGCAAAGTTAGAAAAAGAACAGAGGGGTGGGGGAGGAAGAGATAGTTCAGAAGCAGAGAGGAGTTTCCGGACCTGAATTGCTAGGAGCCCTCAGGCACCATTCGCAGGAGTGGCTGCAGCAGACTGGTACTAGCATTCAGCTGCAGTTTCCTCAGGGAGAACCAGCCAGCCACACAGCCTGCTCACACCTCCAGAACCAGAGAAGAATGGCGCTCTTGGCAAAAGCTAAGTACTTGTATATACTTTACTGTGCCCCTCTACTCCCAAGCTGGCTTAGGCAGGTGATTTCCACTGGACTGAGACAGACCCTGTTCAGCACCTAGAGCTATCCTCCCAGGCTTGGAGAAGGAATAAATTTGAAACTGGGAGAAAAGATAATTTGCCAGCTCCACTACCAAGGGAGCTCAGGACAGGAGCAGCTCCTGTTCAGGCATAAACGGTCTGTGGACTCTGAGTACCCTTCCCCTCTGCATGGACCTGTGTGGGCCTATTTCAGGACAATAGGACCTTGTTGGCAAACTCCAACAGTTTCAGCTGTGCGGCAGAGAGGTGGGTGTTTGATGTTTGACATTACTTTGCCTATTAAACAGGGTCCTAACCTACCCACATCAGGGGCCTAAGGACTGGTAGCTCCACTCAGGTCAACCAGCCACCTGTGATGGTCCAAGGACAACTGGCACCTCCCAGTACTTACAACTAAAAACACAGGGTGCCCATGGTCCATCTGCAGAACCCAATGACCTGTATGCTCTACGGAACAGAGACATGCTTTCCTCAGAGAACAGTGGGGATGATTCTCAGCCCCCTGCATTGTTCAGAACATGACATCCTGCTGCAACCAGATATCAGTATCTACACCAAACACCCCTGTCCCTCTAAGACTGTAGGACAGAGCCTGTAGCATATGCTTGATGATCAGCTACCTGGATAAAAAAAAAAAAAAAAAACCCTGAGCTGAATTCATACAAGAAATGTAAATGGACTCCTAGACTGATATACCTGATAACAGCTCTAGCCATCTGGGGACAGGACATTACAGCTCCAAAGGCAAAAATAATCAAGCTAGCTCACTCAAGCAACCCATATGGGCATATCAAAACAAAACAAAGCAAGAAGCTATGAAACAGTAAGCAAGCATAAAATTAACTAATACAATATTTTTAGTTAATAACTTATAGATGGCTCGGAGACAACAGTCGATATCAAGTCACATAAAAAAAACAGACTATGATCGCCTCAACAAGTTCTCAAAACAAAGAATCTAGGGATCTTCTAGATGTAAGTGCCTTCCTGGGATTACCAGAGACAGAATGCAAAAGATTAATATACAGAAGCCTTCAAGACATCAAGAAGAAAATGAGGCAATACGTACAACAACCCAAGGAACACACAGATAAAGCAGCTGAAGAAATTAAAAAGACTTTTCAGAAACATACTGAAAAATTTAATAAGCTGGTAAAATCCATAGACAGACAGCAATCAGAACCTCAGAAGATAAACAATAAAAATACAGAAGTAGACAACTCAACAGAAAGTCAAAGGAGCAGAATGGAACAAGTACAAGGCAAAATTTCTGAACTTGAGGATAAAGCACTTGGCACCAATATATTTGAAGAAAATCCAGGTAAAAGAATTTTAAAAAATGAAGAAACCTTAAGAATCATGTGGGACTCTATCAAGAGAAATAACCTACAAGTGATTGGGGTACCAGAACAGGAGGGATAACAGAAAATACAGAGAGAATTGTTGAAGATTTGTTGGCAGAAAACTTACCTGATATTGTGAAAGATGAGAAGATATCTATCCAAGATGCTCTTCAAACTCCACATAAGGTGGATCTTAAAAGAAAGTCACCAAGACATATTATAATCAAACTTGCCAAAACCAAAGATAAAGGGAGAATTTTAAGAGCAGCTAGGGATAAACGAAAAGTAACCTACAAAGCTGAGCCAATAAGAATAAGCTCAGACTACTCGGCAGAAAGCATGCAGGCAGGACAGCAATGGGATGAATTATATAAAAATTTGAAGGAAAAAAAATTGCCAGCCAAGAATCTTATATCCGGCAAAACTGTCTCTCACATATGAAGGTGAAATTAAGACATTTCCAGATAAAATCAAGTTTAGGGAATTCAGAAAAATGAAACCAAAACTACAAGAAATGCTGAAGGGAGTTCTTTGGTTAGAATATCAATAATATCAGGTATCAACCCAAGACTAGAACACTGACCAGAGCAATCAGAAGTCAACCCAGACAGGGAAATCACAAAAATAAATCAAAATAAAAAAATGCTCAAAACAGAGAAATAGTGATGTTATTACATAAAATTAGACAACAATAAAACAATAAAGAGGGACTATGTAGTCATAGATATTCCATATGGGGAGGAAGACAAGGCAATACTAAGAAATAAAATTTAGGTTTAAATTTAGAAAAATAGGGGAAAGAATAAGGTAACCACAAAGGAGATAAACTATCCTACACATCAAAATAAAATACAAGAAAAAATAGAGACTGAGCAGAAACAAAATCAAAAACAACAAATATGAGTAAAGGACAATATATAAAGATAATCTACTCAGCACATAAAATTAAATGGGAAAAAGAAACTGACAACACACAAAAAAAGACATCAAAATGATAGCACTGAATTCATACCTCTCCATAATTATACTGAATGTAAATGGACTAAATGCACCAATAAAGAGTCAGAGAGTAGCAGAATGGATTAAAAGCCACAATCTGTCTATATGCTGCCTATAAGAGACACACTTTAGACTCAGAGACACGAACTAAAACTCAAAAGATGGAAAAAAAAATATCACCTAAACAACAATCAAAAAACAGCAAGACTGGCAATATTAATTTCTGATAAAACAGACTTTAAAGTTAAATTTATCAGAAAGGATAAGGAAGGACACTATACAATGATTAAAGGGACAAGATACCAAGAAGATATAAACATATTAAATATTTATGCACCCAATGACAGGGCTGCAAGATACAAAAAACAAACTATCAGCATTGAAAAGTGAAATAGACAGCTCCACAACAATAGTAGGACACTTCAGCACACCACTTTCAGTAAAGGACAGGACATCCAGAAAGAAGCTCAATAAAGACATGGAAGATCTAAATGACACAATCAACCAACTTGACGTCATAGACATATATAGAACACTCCACCCAACAGCAGCCAAGTATATATTCTTTTCTAGTGCGCAAGGAACATTCTCTCTAGAATAGATCACATATTAGGTCATAAAGCAAGCCTTAGCAGAATCCAAAACACTGAAATATTACAAAGCATCTTCTCTGACCGTAAGGCCAAAAAGTGGAAATCAATAACAGGAAAAGCAGGGAAAAGAAATCAAACACTTGGAAACTGAACAATACCCTGCTCAAAAAAGACTGGATTATAGAAGACATTAAGGATGGAATAAAGAAATTTATAGAATCCAATGAGAATGAAAACACTTCCTATTAGAAACCTTGGGACATAGAGAAAGCAGTACTCAGAGGTCAATTTACATTAATAAATGCACACATACAAAAAGAAAAAAGGGCCAAAATCAAAGAATTATCCCTACAACTTGAAGAAACAGAAAGAGAGCAACAAAAGAAACCCTCAGGCACTGGAAGAAAACAAATAATAAAAATTAGAGCAGAACTCAATGAAATAAAAAACAGAAAAACAATTGAAAGAATTAACAAGACCATAAGTTGGTTCTTTGAAAAATCAACAAAATTGATAAACCATTGGACAAACTGACAAAAGAAAAACAGGAGAGGAAGCAAATACCCCAAATAAGAAATGTGTGATATCACAACAGACCCAACTGAAATTAAAAGAATCATATCACGTTACTACGAAAAATTGTACTCTAACAAATTTGAAAACCAAGAAGACCTGAATAAAATCCTAGAAACACACTGCCTACCTAAACTAACACAAACAGAGCTGAAACAACTAAATAGACCCATAACAAATGAAGAGATTGAAAAGGTAACCAAAACACTCCCAACAAAATAAAGCCCTGGTGTGGACCGCTTCATTGCAGAGCTCTACCAACCTTTCAGAGACTAGTTAACACCACTACTACTAAAGGTATTTCGGAGTATAGAAAAGGACGGAATACTCCCAAGCTCATTCTATGAAGCCAGGATATCCCTGATACCAAAACTACGTAAAGACCCCACAAAAAAAGAAAATTACAGACCTATATCCCTCATGAACTTAGATGCAAAACTCCTGAACAAAATTCTAGCCAACAGAATTCAACAACTTATCAAAAAAAATAATTTACCATGACCAAGTGGGATTCATACCAGGTACACAGGGATGGTTCAACATTAGAAAACAATTAATGTAATCCATCATAAAAATAAAACAAAAGACAAGAATCACATAATTTTATCAATTGATGCAGAAAACACATTTGACAAAGTTCAACACCTGTTCATAACAAAAACTCTCAGCAAAATAGGAATAGAAGGAAAATTCCTCAAGATAATAAAGGGCATTTATACAAAGCCAATAGCCAACATCATCCTAAATGGAAAGAGCCTGAAAGCATTCCCCCTGAGATCGGGAACCAGGCAAGGATGCCCTTTACCACCACTCTTATTCAGCATATGTCGAAGGACCTAGCCAGAGCAATCAGGCTAGATAAAGAAATAAAGGGCATCCAGATTGGCAAAGAAGAAGTAAAAGAATCTCTATTTGCAAATGACATGATCTTATGCACATAAAACACTAAGGAATCCTCAAGAAAACTACTGAAACTAATAGAAGAGTTCAGCAGAGTACTGGGATACAAGATAAACACACAAAAATCAGTTGGATTCCTCTACACCAACAAAAAAGACATCTAAGTGGAAATCACCAAATCAATACCACCTACAGTAGCGCCCAAGAAGATAAAATACTTAGGAGTAAATCTTACCAGAGATGTAAAAGACTTATACAAAGAAAACTACAAAACACTTTTGCAAGAAACCAAAAGGGACCTACATAAGTGGAAAAATGTACCTTGCTCATGGATAGGAAGACTTAACATTATCAATATGTCTATTCTACCAAAAGTGATCTATACATTTAATGCAATCCTGATCCAAATTCCAATGACATATTTTAATGAGATGGAGAAACCACCAACTTCATATGGAAGGGGAAAAGGCCCCGGGTAAGTAAAGCATTACTGAAAAAGAAGAACAAAGTGGGAGGCCTGACTCTACCTGATTTTAGAACCTATTATACCGGCACAGTAGTCAGAACAGCCTGGTTCTGGTACAACAACAGATACATAGACCAACGGAACAGAATTGAGAATCCAGACATAAATCCATCCACATATGAGGAGTTGATATTTGAAAAAGGCCCCCAAAACACTTATGTGGGGGGAAAGACAGTCTTTTTAACAAATGATGCTGGTGTAACTGGATATCCATCTGCAAAAAGATGAAACAAGACCCGTACCTCACACCATGCACAAAAACAAGCTCAAAATGGATCAAAGACCTAAATATAAAATCTAAAATGATAAAGATCACGGAAGAAAAAATAAGGACAATGTTAGGAGCCCTATTACATGGCATAAAGAGTATACAAAACATTTTAACAATGTGGAAGAGAAACTAGATAACGGGGAGCTCGTAATAATCAAACACATCCAAAGACTTCACCAAAAGAGTCAAAAGATTACCTACAGGCTGGGAAAAAGTTTTTAGCTATGACATTTCTGATCAGCTCCTGATCTCTAAAATCTACATAATACTGCAAAAACTCAACTACAAAAAGACAAATAACCCAATGAAAAAATGGGCAAAAGATATGAACAGACACTTCACTAAAGAAGACATTCAGGTAGCTAACAGACACATGAGGAAATGCTCTCGATCATTAGCCATTAAAGAAATGCAAATCAAAACTACAATGAGATTCCATCTCACTCCAACGAGGCTGGCATTAATCCAAAAAACACAAAATAATAAATGTTGGAGAGGCTGTGGAGAGATTGAACACTTACGCACTGCTGGTGGGAATGTAAAATGGTACAATAAATTGATTTGGCACTTTCTTAAAAAGCTAGAAATAGAACTATCATATGATCCAGCAATCCCACTCCTTGGAATATATCCTAGAGAAATAAGAGCCTTTACGTGAACAGATATATGCACAACCATGTTTACTGCAGCACTGTTTACAATAGCAAAAAAATGGAAGCAACCAAGGTGCACATCAACAGATGAATGGATAAATAAATTATGCCATATTCACACAATGGAATATTATGCATTGATAAAGAAGGGTGATGAATCTGGGAAACATGGAGGAATCTGGAAAGCATTATCCTGAGTGAAATTAGTCAATTGCAAAAGGACAAATGTATAAAACCACTATCATAAGAACTCAAGAAGTAGTTTAAACAGAGAAGAAAATATTTTTTGATGGTTACGAGAGGGGCGAGGGAGGGAGGTTGGGAGAGGGATATTCACTAATCCGACAGTAAAGAACTACTTTGGGTGACGGGAAAGAGGATACACAATACAGGCAAGGCCAGCACAACTGGACTCAACCAAAAGCAAAGAAGTTTCCTGAATAAACTGAATGCTTCAAAGGCCTGCGTAGCAGGGGTGGAGGTTTGGGGACCATGGTTTCAGGGGACATCTAAGTCAATTGACATAATAAAATCTATTAAGAAAGCATTCTGCATCCCACTTTGGAGAGCAGCGTCTGGGGTCTTAAATGCTAGCAAGGGGCCATCTAAGATGCAGATCCCGAATTCTCATAAAAAGAGCGGATTTAATGGTCTGACAGACTACAAGAACCCTGGTGTTCATGGCCCCCAGACCTTATGTTGGCCCAGGTCAGGATCCATTCCCAAAGCCAACTCTTCACACAGAGATTGGACTGGACAATGATTTGGAGAGGGATGCTGGTGAGGAATGAACTTCTTGGATCAGTTGGACACTTGAGACTATGTTGGCATCTCCTGCCTGGAGGGAAGATGATAGGGTAGAGGGGGTTAGAAGCTGGTGAAATGGACATGAAAAGAGAGAGTGGAGGGAGGGAGTGGGCTGGCTCATTAGAGGGAGAGCAATTGATAGTATGTAGCAAGTGGTAGGAAACCCTGGTGGTGTAGTGGTTAAATGCTATGGCTACTAACCAAGAGGTCAGCAGTTCAAATCCGCCAGGCACTCCTTGGAAACTCCAAGGTGCAGTTCTACTCTGTCCTATAGGGTCACTATGAGTCAGGATCGACTCGATAGCAGTGGGTTTGGTTTTTTTGGTTTTAGCAAGGTGTATTTAAGTTTTTGTGTGAGAGACTGACTTGATTTGTAAACTTTGACTTAAAGCACACACAAAAAAAGAAGCAACAACAATCTTTTAAAAAGAAATCGTTCTTGATTTCCTTTACATATAAATTTTAGTACCTAAGGGAATAGTTACTTTCTTTTTTTAAAAAATCCAGCATGTATTTTATTGGTTTAAAAAAAATTATAAAAGTCCCACATAATTAAACACTCAACTTGCCAATCTATGCACAGCCATTTACTAAGCCTGTGGTTTCAGTGGCCAGTGGAGAACAGCAATTCACAATACTCAGATTTAAAAATGTGTATAAGTAATCTGTTACCTTTCGCCAGCTTATATACTTCTAATATGATTATGTGTGGCGCGTGTTCAGGAGTATATTTCTACATTACAGCCTGATACTGAACTCACCTGTGTACCCACACCCATTCATTCCACAGTTAACCTGTTTTGTTAGTCAGTTTGCACCCTTTTTTCAGAAAAAGTACTTAAGAAACAAAGTGCCTACATGCCAAATATCTAAGACCTGTAAAAGGAAGAAATCTTTTGATGCATCTTAAAATGGTAATATATTAATGGTTATAACATTTAAGAAAGTAGTAAAAATCTTCAATTTGCCACAAGGATCAGAAAATATTTTATCAGGGTTCCTGAAAGGATGTTTTCTATTGTCATCATTAGAATTTCACACTAAAAAAAGATATTTTTTAACTATCTATTTTCTACTAAAATTTGAAAAAAGAAAATGAAGGAATGAAGAGTAGGAAATGCTAGTACAAATAGCCTATTTCTTCAGAAAAACAAAGTGATTACGGATATCTTCTGGGGTACAGAACCATTTATTTTTGTACATTAAAACATGTTCACTTTTTAAATCATTTGTTCTATTTAAATTTGTGACTTCAAATGGGTGATGTGGAGAGATGCTTTGATATACCTGATTTTTGCAGAAATAATGCCAAATTGGCTTCTTAGTCACTAAGCTGTCATTGTGGGAGTGAACATAAAGAAAAATAGAAGAATATTAATACAGATTTGTATGAAGTTTTTTTAAATCCTCAAAAATCACAAATATCCAGTAATGTAAAGATTTTAGTAATATCAAACAAATGGGAAAAAAAGAAGCCAGAATCACATTTAAGTTTTAAAACATGGACTTTTATGCCATGTCTGTTACATAAAATTTATAAATTCTAGTTTAAATACATGTATTACTTCTAAATATATATTTTCAGATTGGTGGTATATCTGGATTGAAAGTAATTGATTATTGAGAAACCAAACAAACATGCAAGGGATATAAAATTGCTAATTTACAAATGTGTATGCAGAAAAATAGTTTTAGTTTTTGATGCAGAAAAATAATTTTAGATACAAAAGTTAATATGCTTTACTGCCTGAGATTTACTGAGAGAATCCTCTTTAAGCTCAGTCCTGGAATTCTGATGAAGTCTCTGAGCAAGACACCCCCCATTGCTGCAAACTACTTACCTTATGAACTTCTAATTAAGCAGAAAAGAAATAATTTAACTGCTTATACAATAATCTATACCTTCCCCTGGCTACTAAATCATAAATGCATCTAGAAAGTCAGACAAATGTCTATGTCTACATAATCCTAAAAGTTTTAAGTAAAAATTCAAAATATTGGGGTCATTTGTCTCTCTCAGAATTTATAAATCCAGTCCCAGCAATAAAAATAAACATGTTACATTACTATTTTGTTTAATAAACAAGATAACATACCACAAAAGTGATCCCTGAATGCGTTTAGAGTTGGTCTTTATAAGTTAAGAAATGTATGTTTAGACTTAGGTTCCCCCTGAAGTCACTCTACCCAATCTTGTCTGCTCGTTAGGCTATTGCAAAACGGCACTTACCAATACAAGGATATATATATATATCACTGTGCAACGGCGAATTAAAACCTCAATCCCACCAATTGCTCTCCAATAGAAAAAGAGAAGCAAAAAACCTGTAAGAAGGAAAAATTAGTAAGATGTTACACAGGAAGGAAGCTGCATTGTTATGCAAATATATTTACCTCTTTCCTCTGGCACCTCATCACTGTCTACTCTGAGCCCACAGCAATTTGTTCACACCTCATCTAGGCCAACAACCCACTTTTCTGTAAAGTATCTGCTTTGATAGAACTGTCTCACCCACTATGGGGCTGGGGGGCATTGGTGGTGCAGGGGTAGAATTCTCGCTTTTCATTCGGGAGACCCAGGTTCAATGACCAGCCAATGCACCTCACCTCAGCCACCACCAGTCTGTTAGTGGACGCTTGTGTGTTGCTATGATGCTAAACAGGTTTCAGCAGAGCTTCCAGACTAAGACACACTAGGAAGAAAGTCCTGGCAATGTAATTCTGAAAAGGCAGCCAATGAAAACCCTATAGATCACAATGATGCCATCCTATTGTATATGGAGTTGACAGCACATATCTAACAACAATAACACCCACTATACTGTGGTTCCTTCAGGATGACAGCCATGTTGTAGGCATCTTTACACTCGCAGAATCTAGCACCAAACCAAAAACTCATTGCCATCAAGTCAATTCCAACTCATAGTGACCCAGTATGTTACAGAGTAGAACCAAACTCCAAAGGATTTTCTTGGGTGTAATTTCTGAAGAGGGAGATAAGCAGGATTTTCTTCTGCAATGCCGCTGTGTGGGTTCAAACCATTCAACCTTTCAGGTAGTAGTCAAGCAAAAACCATCTGTGATACCCAGGGCCCCACAGTGCCTGGCATATAGGCATATAACATAATATTTGTTGAATGAATAAATGGATAACTTGTTTCCAGTGTCAAATAAAATGAAAATATTATCAAATAATAATTTTTTAAAAGCTTATTGATTTTCCTCATTACATTAATTTGGACAGAGATAAGATGTTGGCAGAAAAGGTGGAAAGCAACCAACTGATTTATAACACAAACTCAATACAAAATACAGAAAATGAACAAAGCACGAATTAAATATTAATTGAAAATGGCAAAACCACCATGAGGTCATGATATCAGCTTTTCCTTAAAAGCTCCTGAATCGAAATACCATGATTTAGGAAATATAAAGAAACAGAAAAGTCTCAAAATGTCAGTGTATCAGGTAGCTAACAGATACATGAGGAAATGCTCACGATCATTAGCCATTAGAGAAATGCCAATCAAAACCACAATGAGATTCCATATCACTCCAACGAGGCTGGCATTAATCAAAAAAAACAGAAAATAATACATATTGGAGAGGTTGTGGAGAGACTGGAACACTTATACACTGCTGGTGGGAATGTAAAATGGTACAACCACTTTGGAAATTAATTTGGTACTTCCTTAAAAAGCTAGAAATAAAACTACCATACAATCCAGCAATCCCACTCCTTGGAATATATCCTAGAGAAATAAGAGCCTTTACACAGACAGATACATGCATACCCATGTTCACTGCAGCACTGTTTACAATAGCAAAAAGATGGAGGCAACCAAAGTGCCCATCAATGGATGAATGCATAAATAAATTATGATCTATTCACATAATGGAATACTACACATCAATAAAGAACAATGAGGAACCCATGAAACATTTCATAACATAGAGGAATCTGGAAGGCATTACACTGAGTGAAATTAGTCAACTGCAAAAGGACAAATATTATATGAGAGCACTATTATAAGAACTCAAGAAACAGTTTAAACAGAGAAGAAAATATTCTTGGATGGTTATGAGTGGGAGGGAGGGAAGGAGAGGGGTATTCACTAATTAGCAGACAAGAACTACTTTAGGTGAAGGAAGGAAAGACAACACACAATATAGGAGAGGTCAGCACAACTGGACTAAACCAAAAGCAAAGAAGTTTCCTGAATAAACCAAACTCTTCGAAGACCAGAGTAGCAGGGTGAAAGTCTGGGGACCATGGTTTCAGGGGACATCTAGGTCAATTGGCATAATAAAATCTATGAAGAAAACATTCTGCATCCCACTTTGGAGAGTAGCATCTGGGGTCTTAAACACTAGCAAGGGGCCATCTAAGATGCATCAATTGGTCTTAACCCACCTGGACCAAAGGAGAATGAAGAACACCAAAGATACAAGGTAACTATGAGCCTATGAGACAGAAAGGGCCACATAAACCAGAGACTACATCAGCCTGAGACCAGAAGAACTAGATGGTGCCTGGCTACAACCGATGACTGCCCTGACTGGGAACACAGCAGAGAATCCCTGAAGGAGCAGGAGAGCAGTAGGATGCAGACCCCAAATTCTCATAAAAAGACCAGGCTTAATGTACTCACTGAGACTAGAAGGACCTAGGAGGTCATGTAGCCGAGACCTTCTGTTAGCCCAAGACAGGAACCATTCCCAAAGCCAGCTCTTCAGACAGGGATTGGACTGGACCGTAAGATAGTAAATGATACTGGTGAGGAGTGAGCTTCTTGGATCAAGTAGACATATGAGACTATGTGGGCAGCTTCCGTCTGGAGGGGTGATGAGAAGGCAGAGGGGGACAGAAGCTGGCTGAATGGACACGGAAATATAGGGTGGAGAGAAGGAGTGTGCTGTCTCAGGCAGAGAGCAACCAGGAGTATATAGCAAGGTGTATATAAATTTTTGTATGAGAGACTGACTTGATTTGTAAACTTTCACTTAAAGCACAATAAAAATTAAAAAAAAAAAAGTCAATGTAACTTTTAATTTTTTTCTTTTTAAGCAACTGGTTAAAATGATATTTAGACATGGAAACAAATAGCTAACATGGATGGACACCATGGGGAGGATTCAGGTTTTGTGAGGTCCAAAGCTTATATAAAGTGGGACCTTCTCTTATAAAAATAAAAATTACAAATAAAAAATTAGATAAAAATACTTACAAAGAGAAAACATATCATCAAATTACTAATGTTAAAGAGAAAACAAATACCACAAATGTGAAATATCAAGAAAAGTAATAGAAAAGCCCTGGTGGTACAGTGGTTAAGAGCTTGGCTGCTAACCAAAATACCGGCAGTTCAAATCCACCATATGCTCCTTGGAAACCTTATGGGGCAGTTCTACTTTGTCCTATGGGGCCACTATGAGTCAGAATTGACTCCATGGCAACGTTGTTTGTTTGTTTGTTTTAATTAACTGTCTGATATACCTCTCTAAGTACATTTTCCCTACATATATTGCTGCCCACTCTTTGGTCATCAATCTATATGATGACTGGATAATGTTTTTTGTAGAGAGAATAAAAAGAAGTCACTTTCCACTCAGCTTTTAAAAATAGGAAGAAAGCTGCGTTGTTATGCAAATGTATTTAGCTCTTTCCTCTGGCAAATTATCACTTCTTTCAGCTTCATAATCATTTCTTTCACAGCTTCAGAGCTCTTGTTTGTAAATTTTTTGGATTATCTTTTCTGAGAAAACCTGTATAACATTGCTTTCATCCAAGATTTCCTGGGCAGTAACTACTTTTGGAATTGAAACCATTCGTTAACCACTGTGTGTGGTGTGTTATGAATTTTCTGTTATCCTGGACAAACACAGCATCTTGTGTCAAACCAGAAAATCTTCTTCCAATGTGTTCACGTGATTCACTCTTCTTTTAACTGGATTATTAAATAATTATTATTTTTAAATAATCCAATAATTTATAAATTATTTCTATTTAAAATTTATCTCTTCCTCTTAATGATTCACTGCATTTTGGTATGATCTAATTCTTTTGGTTACAATTTTAAAAAGAAGTAGACAGGAAACCACATATCACATACCAGAAATGACGTAGCCCAGATCAATAGCAATATTCACATTCACAAGCCATGGGTCATCCCTGTAAATATTAAAAAAAAAAACTTGTCTAGCACATGGGTTATGAATGATGCCTACTTTTTTTTTTCTTTTGAGATTTAAATATAATGAAAACACTTTCTGTAGTTTCTCAAATGTTAAGTTGCCATTTTCAAATATAAATCATACGCGAAGACAACATGGCTCTATTGAGAGAAGGGTTTTGCCATCCTTCTGCAGCAAAGAGTGGAAAAACTGAGTAAAACAGACACAAACATCAGTCCTGGAACCCTAAGTACCAAATGAAGGAATAAAGAACTCAATCAAGCACTGAATGAAATAAGAAACTACCACAGAACAGAGAGCTACGGAGTGGAGGTCCCGTACCAGTTAATGCGGCTGGATTCGCCATCTTGGGCTTCAGCCACCAAAAGACTCAAACCGGCAGTACAGGAAGTTGACTCCACGGAGCTCGCAACAGGAGACACAGCACTTGGTAACCATGCATATGTGTTTTCTCACTCCATACCCTTTTCCCTGTATGAGACCTCCTCCGATTGCCACCAGGGTTAGGTGCTTCAGCTGGAGAGATACCAGCTCACTGCCACCTGGATTCGCCATCTTGGGCTACAGCCGCCAAAGAACTCAGACAGGGAGTAAGGGAAGGCAGGTCCACGGAGCTCCCAGCAGGAGACAGAGCACCCAATAACCAGGGATACATGCTTTCCCACCCCAACCCTACTTCTGTCTATGTGGTCCCTGATGCTTGCCAAAAAGCCCCAGTTGCTCAGCTGGAGAGACTCTAGCTCACTGCCATGGGGGGTCCGCCACACCCCCACTGGCCGGCACCTGTAGCCCCATTTTTTTTGTTTGTTTTAGTTTATATTTTTTGTTTGTTTTCTGGGTTGTTTTCCTTTTTTTTTTCTTTTTTTGCTTTTCTAACCCCACATGCCATCCCCTCCCCTTCATGACAGGCTGTGCTTTTTTTGGTTTGCCTGCCTGCCTGCCTGCCCGCCCGCCTGCCTGCCTGCCTGCCTTTTTCTTTCTTTTTTTCTTGCTTTTCTCTTTCTCTCCCTTTCTTCCTTCTCTTTCTCCAGCTCAGCTAGCCCCATGTGCCATCCCCTACCCTCCTTGATAAAACCAAAACAAACAAACCCATTATCATCCAGTCAATTGTGACTCATAGTAACCCTATATGGGACAGTGTAGAACTACCCCATAGGGTTTCTAAAAAGCAGCTGGTGGATTTGAACTGCCAGCCTTTTGTTTCCATCCAAGCTCTTAACCACTGCGCCACCAATAACAGCCTGTGATTTTTTTTGGTTTGCTTTGTTAGTTTTGTGTGTGTGTGGTTTGTTCTCTTATTCTTTGTTTTTTGATTTTGTGTGTCTGTGTCTCTGGCTTTTTTGGTTGCACTCCTCTCTCTCTGATCCAGCTAGCCACGTGTGCCATCCCCCACCCTACTTGATGGGCTTTGATTTTTTGGTTTGTTCCTTTTGTTCTTTTTTTTTAATTCGTTTGCTTCTTTTGGCCTTTTGTGTTGCTTTTTTCTCTCTCTCTCTCCCCCTTCCTTCCTTTCTTTTCCCCCACTCACCTAGTCCCATTGCCATCCCCTCCCCTTCTTGAAGGGCTATGATTTTTTGGTTTGTTTGCTTTGTCTTTTTTTTTTCTTTCTTTCTTCCTTTTCTCAGTTTCTTCTCTCTCTATTTTTTCCTTCCACTCCTTTCTCCCACCCACTCAGCCATGTGTACCACCCCGTCCTTTCTGGAGGGGCCATACTGCAAAGCATACTGCAAAGCATACTGCAAAGCATGGTTACAGACATGTGGCCTCCTCGGGTCTCCACAGCCATCACCAACCAGCTTCCTCAGTGCCATTTTATTTATTCTTTGATTCTTTTCATCCTTCTTTTTGGTATTGTTTCTCTTCTCCCTCTCCCTTCCTTCCTTTTGTCTCTCCCATCCATCAATCCCTATGTGTCGCCACCAATCTTGGCAGGCTGTACTGTACCACTCAGCTGGAGAGCCTCTGGCACACAGCCTCCCTGGGTCTGCACCACCCCCACAGACTATCTCACTCAGTGCCATATTTTGTATTTTTATTTATCTTTTCCCTTCTCCCTACCTAGGCCCTTCGCCACCCCTGTCTTTTCCTGACGGGCCCTGCCGTGCCACCTGGTGAGAGAGACAGCAGCTCGCCACCACCCCATTTCTGACCCGCCCAAGACAGCACACTCACCATCATATTTGTTTATTATTGTTGTTTTTATTTTTATTTGTCTGTTTAATTGTTGGCTTCTTCTCTCTCTTTCCCCTTTTTCCTTTTTCCCATCCAACTAGACCCATGCACCACTCATGCTGCTTCTCAACAGGCTGAGCCACACTGCTAGGCTAGACAGCCACTGGCACATGGCCTCACCAGGTCTGCCCCACCTACATTGGCTGGATCCTACTGTACCGCCATTTTATTTCTTATTAGTTTTTACTTCTTTTTTTTTTTTGCTTTTTTTCTCTTTTTTTGCCTGTGTTTCTTTCTCTTCCTTCAACCACCCAGTTAGCTCTGCATATCACATCCTCTCCTTTCCCTCCTGCTTATCTGCACCATGCACCAAGTGTCACACCTCTGAGTGGTACTGACGAGAATCTCTCAGACCGTGCCCTGCACTGCCCCCCTCCCCGTCTCATCCCATCTTCCCCAGTTCTTACTGCAGACTACCCCATCCCACTCCTCCACCCCTGCTGGACTCACCCTGCTGCACCAGGCTGACTGACCACCCCTTCTTACTTGGGCAAGAGGATGAGAAGCATAGTGCCACAGGCAAGCAAGCAGCAAAACATAACCAGCCTGCCTGCCCAGACCTAACAAAATAAAACAAAAAAGAAAGACAAAAGAATCAAATCTACAATCACTAAATGAAGAAAATAATTCCTGAATGTCCCAAAGATAGAAAACAATATCAAAACACATAATAAAATAGGAGAGTATGGCTCCAGAAAGGAATCAAAATAAACACTGGAACTACCTAACAGGAAATTCAGAACTCTAAAATTCAGGGTTCTCCAAGAGATGAAGAAAAATGCACACAAAGGTAAGGAGAAAATAAACAAAATCATGGAAAAGACAGACAAAACAATGGAAGAAATTAGGAAAATAATGCAGGAACAAAATGTCAAAATAAACAATTAGAAACCCTACAAAAACAACACTTAGAAATCCAAAAGATAAACAAGATTTCAGAAACAGTGTAGTAGAAGGTTTTAAGAGCAAATTTGAAACAGTGGAAGACAGGATCAGCGAACCTGAAGACAAATCCTTAGATACCACTTTGTTTGAGGAAAAATCAAAGAATGAAAAAAATGAAGATGCTCTGAGAATGATGTGGGATACAATCAAAAGTAAAAATTTCCGTGTGATCAGAGTTCCACAACAGGGGAAACAGAAAACATAGAAAGGATCATTGAAGATTTGTTGACAGAAAACTTCCCTAATATCAGGAAAGATAAAAAGCCAACTATCTTAGAAGCTCAATGAATCCCACATAGGATAGACCCAAAAGAAAAACACCAATATGTGTCATAATCACACTCACTAAAACCAAACAAAAAGAAAGAATCCTGAGAGGAGCTTGAGAAAAATGAAAAGTCACACACAAAGAGGAAACAATAAGACTAAACTCTGATTACTCGGCTGAAACCATGCAGGCAAGAAGGCAATGGGATGCCTTATATAAAATCTTGAATGAAAAAACTGTCAACCAAGAAAAACATATGCTACAAAACTCAGATGTAAATCATAAAACACACAAAAAGTGTTTAGCAGAACTGAAATGATCCTGTAGTACTAGTACAAGCAGGAATACGCTGTTCCCAGGATAATCTCAACTCAAGGCCCCTGAGGAAATCTTGTAGCCTTCCTGTCCAAGGTGATTCATTTTAATCAAGAGATCTTCTGTAGAAAATATTCTCTGATGGTTACGAAGGTGGGGAGGGAGAGTGAGGGGTATTCACTAATTAGATAGTAGACTAGAACTATTTTAGGTGAAGGGAAAGACAACACACAATACAGGAGAGGTCAGCATAACTGGAATAAACCAAAGGCAAAGAAGTTTCCAGAATACCACTGAATGCTTCAAAGTCAGAGTAGCAGGGACAGGGAGTTGGGACCATGACTTCACGGAACATATAGGTCAGATGGCATAACAAAGTACATCAAGAAAACTTCCTGTATCACACTTTTGTGAGAGATGTCCGGGGTCTTAAACACTAGCAAGCGGCCATCTAAGATGCATCAATTGGTCTCAACCCACCTGGAGCAAAGGAGAATGAAGAACACGAAAGACATATGGTAAAGATGAGCCCAAGAGACAGAAAGGGCCACATGAACCAGAGACTACAACAGCCTGAGACCAGAAGAACTAGATGGTGCCTGGCTACCACTGATCACTGCCCTGACAGGGAACACAACAGAAAATCCCTGATGAACAGAACAGTGGGAAGCACATCTCAAATTCTTGTAAAAAGACCTGGCTTAGTTGTCTGACTGAGACTAGAGGGACCCGGGAGTACATGAGCCCCAGACCCTTTGTTAGCCCAAGACTGGAACCATTCCCAAAGCCAACTCTTCAGAAAGGGGTTGAACTGGACTACAAGATAGATAATGATACTGGTGAGGAATGAACTTCTTGGCTCAAGTAGACACATGAGACTATGTGGGCAACTCCTGTCTGGAGGTGAGATGAGAAGGAAGAGGGGGACAGGAGCTGGTTGAATGGACATGGGGAATACAGGGTGGGGAGGAGGAATGTGCTGTTTCATCAGAGGGAGAGCAGCTAGGGGTACATAGCAAGGTGTGTATAACTTTTTGTATGAGAGACTGACTTGATTTGTAAAGTTTCACTTAAAGCACAATAAATAAATAAAAGATCTTCTGTAGCCCATAATTTCCCTGGAGTTTACTCTAGGCCCAAGCCAGTCTCCAAAATTTCCTTGAGAATAAATCATCAGCTCTTGGAGTTCAGGGTAGGCTCAAATCTTCTAAAGTACTTAAAGCCAATCCATACTGAGTCTCCAAAGTAGAAGACCTCAAACCTCCTGAGGGTAGCTAAAAGTCCCCAGTGCATTTCGTATGAAATCAAAGTTTTTAGAACTATTCCCAGACTCTCCAAATCCAGAGATGCAAAACAACGGTTTTTGTTTTTTTGCTTTTTTCCCCCAAATTTGGAAGGCATCGTTCACACCACCAGTGGAATTTATGACGGACTTTGAAGGATATCTAAGTGCCCACTATTATTGACACTCCACTGTATTAAGTCACCCAAGGAATGACTCATTAGGAATTCTGGATCCCATTCTAAGCCTCGCAATGCACAAAGTACTGTATTAGCTATGATAATACATCCAACTGCACAAGTAACCATAATTTCTCATATATATTAGCTAAAAGTTTTACTAAGGTAATTTAGCCAAAAGATAACTTTTTATAAATGTGTTTCAAATGATTTGTTTGTAAGAGGATCCAAATGAAATTGCAGATGCTGGGTTTTTTGACTCCTTATTCTGAATCAGAGACACAAATACCTCGAGCAATCATCTGATCCAGCCTCTGATTTTGAAGCAATATGTTATCATCATCATCATTTTACTGAGGACTAAGCTATTATCATACAATTAGGAAATAATCAGGGTAGGATAGCTTAAACCTGTTGTTTCAGCCTCTACATATATCAATGTCCTACACTTTTGGCCTACTAATGCCCTGTGCTCAAAGAAACAAATATAAATTATCAGTCCTTTATCTGATTTATAATGTGAACTAATGTTGAAATATTTAAATCTCAATAGAAAAAAGAGTGTCATTTATAATAAAATAAATCTGTCAACAGTTAAAACTACAACTAGAAAGAGCACAAATCATGTCTTCTTTACAAATTTGGATCTGAAAACTACAACACATGAAAGTTGAACTGCAATAAATTATAGCATAAAATGTAAAAAAATAGTAAGTAAAAGTCTGCTAAGAAAAAAATTGATCAATGAGTCATCTTTGTTGTAAAATTTACTTCCCAAAATCATTGGTTCTTCTGAAAATCATCTAAGTAAAAAAAAAAGCTAGAAATTATTTACATAGACTATATAGAAACCTGGTCAGGGAATTAAATTTACTAAATTGATTCACTCTGAAACATTGGTTAAAAACCCCACGAAATGTCAACACTCTCCCTTCGTGAACACGGGTTCCCTATTGCAAGCTTTCCTGTCCCCTCCTGCCTCCTAGCCCTTGCCCCTGGGCCGTTGTGCCTCTTTAGTCTCCTTTTGTTTTATGGGCCTGTGTAATCTTTGGCTGAAGGGTGAACCTCAGGAGTGACTTCACTACTGAGCTAAAAGGGTGTCCAGGGACTATCATACTCTCAGGGTTTCTCTAGTCTCTGTCAGGCCAGTAAGTCTGGCCTTTTTTTGTGAGTTAGAATTTTGTTCTACATTTCCCTGCAGCTCTGTCCAGGACCCTCTATTGTGATCCCTGTCAGAGCAGTCAGTGGTGGTAGCCAGGCGACATCTAGTTGTACAGGACTCAGTCTGGTAGAGGCCGTGGTAGATGTGGTCCATTAGTCCTTCTGTCTTTAGTTTTCTTTATTTTCCCTTGCTCCCAAAGGAGTGAGACCAGTGCAGTATCTTAGATGGCTGCTTGCAGGCTTTTAAGACCTCAGACACTACTCACCAAAGTGGAATGTAGAACATTTTCTTTCTCAACTATGTTATACCAGTTGTGATAGCTGTTCTCTGAGACCATGGTCCCCTCAGCAGTTTGGTCCCTCAGGGAGTTTGGATTTGCCTGTGGAGCTTCCATGACATGCCCTGGGCAGGTTGTACTGGCATCCCCAGTATTGTGTACTATCTTACCCTTCACTAAAATTACTACTTGGCTATTTAGTGTTTTTCCATGTCCACCCCTCCCCTCCATTGTAACTAACCATCAAAGATTGTTTTTGTGTAAAACTTTTCATGAATTTTTACAGTAGTGGTCTCATACAATATTTGTCCTTTTGTGATTTACTTTTTTCACTCAGCATAATGCCCTTCAGATACATCCATGTTATGAGATGCTTCCCAGATTCATCATTATTCTTTAACATTGTGTATACTGCATTGTGTGTATGTAGCATAGTTTATCCATTCATCTGTTGATGGGCATCTAGGTTGTTTCCATCTTTTTGCTATTGTGAATAATGCTGCAATGAACATGGGTGTGCATATGTCTACTCGTTTGACAACTCTTTATTTCTTTAGGATATGTTCCTAGGAGTGGGATTGCCGGATCATATGCTATTTCCATTTCTATTTTCTAAGAAAGTGCCATATCATTTTCCAAAATGGTTGTATCATTTTGCATTCTCAACAGAATTGCGTAAGAGTTCCAATCTCCCCACAGACTCTACAACATTTGTTATTTCCTGTTTTTTTGATCCGTGCCAGTGATGCTGGGATGAGATGATATCTCATTGCGGTTTTGATTTACATTTCTGTAATGGCTAGTTTTTTCTCATGTGTCTGTTGGCTACTTGAATGTCTTTCTTTGGTGAAGTGTCTGTTCATTTCCTTTGCCCCCTTTTAATTGGATTATTTGTCTTTTTGTTGTAGAGGTGTTGGATTTTCTCATAGATTTTAGAGATTAGACTTTTGTCTGATTTGTAATAGCCAAATATTTTTTCCCAGTCTGTGGGTTCTCTTTTTACTCTTTTGGTGAAGTCTTTTGATGAGCATTAAGTGTTTAATTTTTAGAAGATCCCAGTTAGCTAGCTTATCTTCTGGATTTCTATCCTGTTAATGCCGTGTAGTAGAGCCTCTAGCGTTGATTCTATTTTTTCTTCTATGAACTTTATAGTTTTTGGCTTTATATTATGTCTTTGAACAGTTTTGAATTAGTTTTTGTGTATGGTGTGAGGTATGGGTCTTGTTTCATTTGTTTGCAGATAGACGTCCAGTTTTGCCATTGCCACTTGTTAAAAAGACTGTCTTTTCCCCACTCAATGGACTTTGGGCCCTTGTCTAAGATCAGGTGACTGTAGGTGGATGGATTTACATCTGGGTTCTCAATTCTGTTCCATTGGTCAGTGTATCTGCTGTTGTACCAGTACCAGGCTGTTTTGACTACCGTAGCTTTATAGTAGGTTCTAAGGTCAGGTCGTACGAGTCCTTCTACTTTATTCTTCTTCTTCAGTAGTGCTTTACTTATCCGGGGCTTCTTCCCTTTCCACATAAAGTTAATAATTAGTGTTTCCACCTCTTTAAAGAATGTCGTGGTATTCGGATCAAGATTGGATCGTATTTGTAAACTGCTTTGGGTAGAACTGTCATTTTCACAATGTTGAATCTACCTATCCAAGAGCATGGTATGTTTTTCCATTTATGTAGATCTCCTTTGGTTCCTCGCAATGGTATTTTGTAGATTTCTTTGTATAGGTCTTTTACATTCGTGGTTAGATTTATTCCTAAGTTTTTTTTTTTTTTTTAGGGGCTATTATAAATGGTGTTGTTTTCCTCATTTCCTTTTCATTGTTCTCTTTATTGATGTATAGGAATCCAATCGATTTGTGTATGTTTATCTTATATTCTGCTCCTCTGCTGAAGCTATTATTTCCAGTAGTTGTCTCATGGAGTCTTGTGGGTTTTCTACATATAGTATCATATCATGCGCAAATAGGGACAGTTTAAAGTATTTATTACCAATTTGAATGCCCTTTATTTCTTTTTCTTGCCTTATTGCTCTAGCTAAGGCTTCCAACACAATGTTAAATAGGAGTGGTGATAAAGGGCATCCTTGCCTTGTTCCTGTTCTCAAGGGAAAAGTTTTCAGCCTCTCTCCATTAAGAATGATGTTGC
Organism: Elephas maximus indicus; assembly: GCF_024166365.1. Classification (NCBI taxonomy): domain Eukaryota; kingdom Metazoa; phylum Chordata; class Mammalia; order Proboscidea; family Elephantidae; genus Elephas; species Elephas maximus. The sequence goes on from NC_064821.1 coordinate 146,738,148, forward strand.
TCTTTGCATAGATACCCTTTATTATGTTGAGAAATTTCCCTTCTTTATCTATTTTATTGAGAGTTTTTATCAGGAATGCATGTTGGACTTTATCAAATGCCTCTTCTGTGTCGATTGAGATGATCCTGTGATTTTTTTCTTTCTTTTTATTTATGTGGTGAATTACGTTGATTGATTTTCTAATGTTGAACCATTCTTGCATACCTGGTATGAATCCTACTTGGTTGTGGTGTATTATTTTTTATTTATTTATTGTGCTTTAAGTGAATGTTTATGAAAATCGAGTCAGTCTCTCATACAAAAAGTTATACACACCTTGCTATATACTCCTAGTTGTTCTCCCAGTAATGAGACAGCACATACCTCCTCTCCTCCGTGTATTCCCTATGTCCATTCAACCAGCTCCTGTCCCCCTCTTCCTTCTCTTCTTGCCTCCAGATAGGAGTTGACCAGATAGTCTCAAGTATCTACTTGAGCCAAGAAGCTGACTCCTCACCAGTATCATTATCTATCTGAAGTGTTGGGTTCAGGGATGGTTCCAGTCTTGGGCTAACAAAGGGTCCAGGGTCCATGACATCCACGGTCCCTCTAGTCTCAGTCAGAGCATTAAGCCTGGTCTTTTCATAAGAATTTGAGATCTGCATCCCACTGTTCTCCTGGTCCATCAGGGATTCTCTGTTGTGTTCCCTGTCAGGGCAGTCATTGGTGGTAGCCAGGCACCATCTAGTTCTTCTGGTCTCAGGTTGATGTAGTCTTTGGTTTATATGGCCCTTTCTGTATCTTGGGCTCATCTTTACCACATGTCTTTTGTGTTCTTCATTTTCCTTTGCTCCAGGTGGGTTGAGGACCAATTGATGCATCTTAGGTGGCTGCTTTCTAGTGTTTAAGACCCCTGATGCCTCTCACCCAAGTGGGATGCAGAATGTTTTCTTAATACATTCTATTATGCCAATTGACCTAGATGTCCCCTGAAACCGTGGTCTCCAATCCCTGTCCCTGCTACTTTGACCTTTGAAGCGTTCGGTTGTATTCAGGAAACTTCTTTGCTTTTGGTTTAGTCCAGTTGTGCTGACCTCTCCTGTATCGTGTGTTGTCTTTCCCTTCACCTAAAATAGTCCTCGTCTACTTCCTAATTCCCCCAAGCATCTGTCAGTTTGTCATACACTGGGGGCTTATGTGTTACTGTAATGCTGGAAGCTATGCCATCGGTATTCAGATACAAGCAGGGTCATCCATGGAGAACAGGTTTCAGCTGAGGTTCCAGACTAAAAAGAAGGACCCAGGAGTCTACTTCTGAAAAGAATTAGCTAGTGAAAACTTTATGAATGGCAGTGGAACATTGCCTGATATAGTGCCAGAAGATGAGCCCCCCAGGTTGGAAGGCACTCAAAAGACAACTAGGGAAGAGCTGCCTCCTCAAATAGAGTCAATCTTAATGACGTGAATGGAGTAAAGCTTTCCAGACCTTCATTTGCTGATGTGGCACGGCTCAAAATAGGAAGAAACAGCTCCAAATGTCCATCAATAATTGGAACCTAGAATGTATGAAGTATGAATCTAGGAAAATTAGAAATTGTCAAAAAGAAAATGGAACGCATAAACATTGATATCCTACATCTTTTCTCAAGAATGGTGATCCAACCAAATGTGGAAATTATAGAACAATATCATTAATATCACACGCAAGCGAAATTTTGCTGAAGATCATTCAAAAGCGCTGCAGCAGTATATCGACAGGAAACTGCCAGAAATTCAGTCCAGATTCAAAAGACGACATGGAACCAGGGATGTCATTGCTGATGTCAGATGGATCCTGGCTAAAAGCAGAGAACACCAGGAGGATTTTTACCTGTGTTTTATTGACTATGCAAATGCATTCAGACGTGTGGATCATAACAAATTACGGATAACACGGCGAAGAATGGGAATGCCAGAACACTTAATTGTGCTCATGAGGAACCTGTACATAGAGCAAGAGGCAGTTGTTTGGATAGAACGAGGAGATACTGAGTGGTTTAAGTCAGGAAAGGTATGCATCAGGGTTGTATCCTTTCACCACACTTAATCTGTATGCTGAGAAGCTGGACTATATGAACAAGAACAGGGTATCAAGATTGGAGGAAGGCTCATTAACAACCTATGTTATGCAGATGACACAACCTTGCCTGCTGAAAGTGAAGAGGACTTGAAGCACTTACACAGCCTTCCTTACGGGTTACGTTTCAATATAAAGAAAACAAAAATGCTCACAACTGGACCAATAAGCAACATCATGATAAATGGAAAAAAGATTGAAGTTGTCAAGGATTCCATTTTATTTGGATCCACAATCAACACCCACGGAAGCCAAAAAAAAAAAAAAAAAACCAAACCAGTTGCCAGCGAGTTGATTCTGACTCATAGGGACCGCAGCAGTTAAGAAATCAAAGGATGCGTTGCATTGGGCAAATCTGCTGCAAAGCACCTCTTTAAAGTGTTGAAAAGCAAAGATGTCACCATGAAGACTAAGGTATGCCTGACCCAAGCCATGGTATTTTCAATTGCATCATATGCATGTGAAAGCTGGACAATGAATAAGGAAGACTGAAGAAGAACTGACGGCTTTGAATTGTGGTGTTGGTGAAGAATATCGAATATACCATGGACTGCCAGAAGAATGAACAAATCTGTCTTGGGAGAGGTAAAATCAGAATGCTCCTTAGAAGCAAGGATAGTGAGACTGCATATTACATACTTTGGACATGTTGCCAGGAAGGATCAGCCCCTGAAGAAGGACATCATGCTTGGTAAAGTACAGGGTCAGCGGAAAGGAGGAGGACCCTCAACGAGGTGGATTGACACAGTGGATGCAACAATGGGCTCAAGCATAACGATTGTAAAGATGGCTCAGGACTGGGCAGTGTTTCATTCTGATGTTCATAGGGTCACTATGAGTCGGTACCGACTCGACTGTACCAAACAACAACAACAATCTAATTAGTGAATACTTCTCTCCTTCCTCCCCACTCTCATAACCATCAAAGAATATTTTCTTCTGTGTTTACACTTTTTCTAGAGTTCTTACAGTAGTTGTCTCATACAATATTTGTCCTTTTGCAACTGACTAATTTCACTCAACATAATGCCTTCCCGATTCCTCCATGTTATGAGATGTTTCACAGATTCATCATTATTCCAAAGCATTGCGTAGTAGTCCATTATGTGAATATACATCATTTATTTATCCATTCATCCATTGTTAGACACCTTGGTTGCTTCCATCTTTTTGCTATTGTAAAGTGTGGTGCAGTAAACATGGGTGTGTGTATATCTGTTTGTGTAAAGGCTCTCATTTCTCTAGGATATATTCCAAGGAGGGAAACTGCTGGATCTTATGGCAGTTCTATTTCTAGCTTTTTAATGAAGCTCCAAATTGATTTCCAAAGTGGTTGTGCCATTTTACATTCCTACCAGCAGTGTATAAGCGTTCCAGTCTGTCCACAACCTTTACAACATTTATTATTTTTTCTTTTTTGTATGAATTCCAGCCTTGTTGGGGTAAGATGGTATTTAATTGTAGTTTTGATTTTCATTTCTTTAATGGCTAATGATCATGAGCATTTCCTCATGTACCTATTAGGCACCTGAACATCTTTGGTAAAGTGCCTGTTCCTATCCTTTGCCCATTATTTAATTGGGCTATTTGTCTTTTTGTTGTTGAGTTTTTGCTGTATTATGTAGATTTTACAGATCAGATGCTGATCAGAACTGTCATAGCTAAAACTTTTTCCCAGTGTGTAGGTAATACTTTTACTCTTTTGGTGCAGTATTTGGATGAACATAGGTGTTTGATTTTTAGGAGCTCCCAGTTATCTAGTTTCTTTTCTGGCGTTTGTGCATTGTTAGTAATATTTTGTATACTGTTTATGCCATGTATTAGGGCTCCTAGCATTGTCCCTATTTTTCCTTCCATGGTCTTTATCGTTTTAGATTTTATATTTAGGTCTTTAATCCATTTTGAGTTAGTTTTCGTGCATGGCATGACGTATGGGTCTTGTTTCATTTTTTTGCAGATGGATATCCAGTTATGCCAGCACCATTTGTTAAAAAGACTGTCTTTTCCCCATTTAACTGACTTTGGGCCTTTGTCAAATATCAGCTGCTCATATGTGGATGGAATTATGTCTGGATTCTCACTTCTGTTCCACTGCTCTATGTATCTGTTGTTGTACCAGTACCAGGCTGTTTTGACTACTGCGGAGGTGAAATATATTCTAAAATCAGGTAGAGTGAGCCCTCCCACTTAGTTCTTCTTTTTTCAGTTATGCTTTAGTTATCCAGGGCCTCTTTCCCTTCCATATGAAGTTGGTGATTTGTTTCTCCATCTCATTAAAAAATGGTATTTGGATCAGAGTTGCATTGTATCTATAGATCGCTTTGGATAGAACAGACATTTTTACAACGTTGAGTCTTCCTATCCATGAGCAAGGTATGTTTTTCCACTTAGATAAGTCTCTTTTGGTTTCTTGTGGTAGTGCCTTGTAATTTTATTTGTATAGGTCTTTTACATCTTTTACATAGATTTATTTCCGAGTATTTTATCTTCTTGGGGGCTGTTGTAAATGGTATTGATTTGGTGATTTTCTCTTTGAAGTACTCTTTGTTGGTGTGGAGGAATCCAACTGATTTATGTATGTTTATCTCTCATTCTGATACTCCGCTAAACTGTTCTATTAGTCTCAGTAGTTTTCTTGAGGATTCTTTAGGTTTTTCTGTGTATAAGATCATGCCATCTTCAGATAGAGATACTTTTACTTCTTCTTTGCCAGTTTGGATGCCCTTTATTTCTTTATCTAGCCTAAGTGCTCTGGCTAGGACCTCCAGAACAATGTTGAAAAAGAGTGGTGATAAAGGGCATCCTTGTCTGCTTCCCGTTCTCCAGGGGAATGCTTTCAGATTCTCTCCATTTAGGATGATGTTCGCTGTTGGGTTTGTATAAATGCCCTTTCTTATGCTGAGGAATTTCCCTTCTATTCCTATTTCTCTGAGAGTTTTTATCATGAATGGGTGTTGGACTTAGTCAAATGCCTTTTCTGCATCAACTGATAACATCATGTGGTTCTTGTCCTTTATTTATGTGGTGGATTACATTGATTGTTTTTCTAATGTTGAACCATCCTGGTATGAATCCCACTTGGTCGTGGTGAATTACTCTCTTGATATGTTGTTGAATTCTGTTGGCTAGAATTTTGTTAAGGATTTTTGTGTCTAAGTTCATGAGGGATATTGACTGTAATTTTCCTTATTCGTGGTATCTTTACCTAGTTTGGAAACCCTGGTGGCATAGCTGTTAAGTGCTACGGCTGCTAACCAAAGGGTCGGCAGTTTGAATCTCCCAGGCACCCCCTGCAAACTCTATGGGGCAGTTCTACTCTGTCCTATAGGGTCGCTATGAGTCAGAATCTACTCGATGGCGCTGGGTTTGGTTTGGTTTTTTTTTTTACCTGCTTTTGGTATCGGGGTTATGCTGGCTTCATAGAATGAGTTTGGGAATATTCCATTCTTCCTATGCTCTAAAATACCTTTAGTAGTGGTGTTAACTCTTCTCTGAAAGCCTGGTAGAATTCTTAAGTGAAGCCATCAGGGCTGGGGATTTTTTGTTGGGAGTTTTTAAATTACTTTTTCAATTTATTCTTTTGTTATGGGTTTATTTAGCTGTTCTACCTCTGTTTGTGTTAGTTTAGGTAAGGTAGTTTGTTTCTAGAAATTTGTCCATTTACTCTAGGCTTTCAAATTTGCTGGGGTACAATTTTTCATAGTAGTCTGTTATGATTCTTTTAATTTCAGGTGCGTATATCACCCACCTCATTTCTTATTCGGGTTATTTTCTTCCTCTCCTGTTTTTCTTTTGTCATTCTGGCCAATCGTTTATCAATTTGGTTAATCTTTTCAAAGAACCAGCTTTTGGTTTTGTTAACTCTTTCAATTGTTTTTCTGTTCTCTGTTTCATTTAATTCTGCTCTAATTTTTATTGGCTTTCTTCCAGTTCCTGAGTGTTTCTTTTGTTGCTCTCTTTCTATTTGTTCAAGTTGTAGGGATAATTGTTTGGTTTTGGCTCTTTCTTCTTTTTGTATGTGTGCATTTATTGATATACATGGACCTCTGAGCACTGCTTTTTCTGTAACCCAAAGGTTCTGGTAGGGTGTGTTTTCATTCTCATTTGATTCTATGAATTTCTTTATTCCATCCTTAATTTCTTCTATAACCTACTAGTTTTTGAGCAAGGTGTTGTTCAGTTTCCATATGTTTGATTTTTTTCCCCTTTCTTTTTCTGTGACTGATTTCTAGTTTTATGGCTTTATAGTCAGAGAAGATGCTTTGTAATATTTCGATGTTTTGGATTCTGCTAAGGCTTGCTTTATGACCTAATATGTGGTCTATTCTGGAGAATGTTCCATGTGTGCTGCAAAAGAAAGTATACTTGTGTGCCATTGGGTGGAGTGTTCTATATATGTCTACGAGGTCAAGTTGGTTGATTGTGGCATTTAGATCTTCCGTGTCTTTATTGAGCTACTTTCCAGATGTTCTGTCACTGAAAGTGGTGTGTTATAGTCTCCTGCTATTATTATGGAGCTATCTATCTTACTTTTCAATGTTGTTAGCGTTTGATGTATCTTAAAGCCCTGTCGTTGGGTGCATAAATATTTAATACGGTAATATCCTCCTGGTATATTGTCCCTTAATCGTTATATAGTGTCCTTCCTTATCTTTGTGCTGGATTTAACTTTAAAGTCTGTTTTGTCAGAAATTACTATTGCCACTCCTGCTCTTTTTTGATTGTTGTTTGTTTGATATATATATTTTTTTCCATCCTTTGAGTTTTAGTTTGTGTTTTTTAGTATAAGGTGTGTCTCTTATAGGGAGCATACAGACAAATCATTTTTTTTATCCATTCTGCAACTATCTCTTTATTGGTGCATTTAGTCCATTTACATTCAGCGTGATTATGGATAGGTATGAGTTTAGTGCTGTGATTTTGATGTCTCTTTTTGTGTGTTCTCGGCAGGTTCTTTTTTCAGCTTAATTTTTTGTGCTGAGTAGTTTTTCTTTACAAATTGTGTTTTCCTCTTTTTCATTGCTGTTGATGTAGTTTTTGCTGAGTCTTTATGTTTTTCTTGTATTTTATTTTGCTGCGTCGGATTGTTAGTCTCATTTGTAGTTACCTTTTTTTATTATTTACCCCTGTTTTTCTAAGTTTAAACCAATGTCACCTTGACTTCTTCTCCATATGAAAGATCTAAATCTACATTAGTTATTCCATCTTTATTGATTTAATGTTGTCTGTCATGTTTTACATAATGACATTGCTGTTTCCCTGTTTTGAGCTTTTTTTTTTTTTATCTTGATTTATTTATGTGATTTCCCTGTCAGGGCTGATATCTGGTTTCTCAGTCCTATATTCTAGTTTTAGGTTTTTATCTGATGTTACTGATTTTCTAACCAGGGAACTGCCTTTGGTATTTCTTGTATTTGGTATGGTTTTTACAAATTCCCTAAACTTCTGTTTCTCTGGAAATGTCCTAATTTCGCCTTCATATCTGAGAGACAGTTTTGCTGGATATGATCTTGGCTGACAATTTTTTTCCTTTAAGGCTTTAAATATGTCATTCCATTGCTTTTTTGCCTGCATGGTTTCAGCTGAGTAGTCCGAGCTTATTCTCATTGACTTTATTTTGTAGGTGACTTTTCATTTATTCATAGCTGCTCTTAAGATTCCCTCTTTATCTTTGGTCCTAGCTTGTCGTATATATAATTGATTCACTTGTTTTTTGGGTCCTTGTTGTAAGAGAGACCACTGGAAACATCCGACTACTCTGCCATCTTTGCCCTTCCCAACTATTCTTTATTATTTTTTTGATATGATGCTGAATTCTATTGGCTAGAATTTTGTTCAGAATTTTTGCATCAATATTCATGAGCGATCTCGATCTGTAATTTTCTTTTTTTGTGGTGGTTTTGCCTGGTTTTGGTATCAGAGTTATGCTGGCTTCATAGAATGAATTTGGAAGTGTCGTTTCCTTTTCTGGGTTCCGAAATAGTTTGATTAGTCCCGGTCTAAGTGCTTCTCTGAATGTGTGGTAGAATTCTCCAGTGAACACAGTTATTACTGATGCCTCAAATCCTCAAATTCTTCTCACTAAAAAGCCATCAATAATTCTCGTTTTTCATCTCTTTGATATCAATTGATGGCTACAAATTTATGGATTTGAAGGCTAAGTCTTAAGTAGCTTTTATCCAAGTTGATCAATGTGTCTCAGTAATAACTCATTTTCACTCAGAACAGTATTTACAATAACTTCGTTCTATTCACTAACAGTAAAAATGTTTATATCATTACCGTATGCTTCCTATTTTTCATAACAATTGCAATACTAAAACAAAATGGCCCTCATTGTATGTATTCAAATCTAAAATAAAACATTTTAAAGCACGTTGCTGAAATTAATCTTGAACACATGCATTTTCAGAGAACATATAGCATCTCTATGGTTTATGCTTTAAAGTAAGAAATGTTATTATTAATAATTAATATAAAATAGAAATCAAATTGACTGTCTTAGAAATAGACAGCTTACCAAAGTGGATCAGCCGTAGCAGCCTCATGAAATAAAAGAATGTATAGGCTAAAAACTCCAGCCACTAAAGCTTGGCATGTAGATCCCACCCTGAAATGAAACAAAATACAGACAAAGATTTTAGATCCTTTTTCACCAAACTTTAACTCATTCTGGCAAAACATTTAGCATTCTTAAGAAGTTATATCTGGAAGCATTTAAATATCATAGTGGAATACATCTGACAGCACAATAGAAAACTGCCATTTCAAAATCCAAAGGCCATACTTACTTTGGAATTAATGACAAAAAGAATGCCCCTGACTGTAGTCCCCTGCTAGGAGACCCAGGAATCACTGCTTGGTGAGGAGCTCTAAAACAGAGGCATACGTGACAATGTGGTTGATGGAGTTTTGTAGAGACAGATGGCAACTGGTAACTCCACTACCCAACCCCCTGCTCCCAGCTCCATCTCCGACAGCATCACTGCAGGCTGAGTTCCCTGCTCTTTAGGAAATCAGTTGGGAATGCTTCCAAATGTACTGGCCTTAACCATTTCCTTATCCTTAAAATGGAGCTGTGGTGGCACACTGATTAAGAGATCAGCTACTAACCAAAAGGTCAGCAGTTCAGCAGTTCACATGCACCAGCTGCTCCTTGGAAACCCTATGGGACAGTCTACCCTGTCCTATAAGGTTGCTACGAGTTGGAATTTACTGAAAAGCAGCAGATTCGATTTTGGGGGTTTTTTTGGGGGGTGCTGGGTATAGTTAAAATAGAATTTGGATGGATCATGAAATGAAGATGCATTACCTGGGAGATCTCAGTTTTCAAGGTACACCCACATGCATTATTTCACTTGATTTTCGTAACGAAGCCATAAGAAAGGTAGGGAAGCTATTATTAGTCCTTCTTTCACAATATTATGAAAGCACTTACAAGTAGTGAAATTGAGGCCTGGTTTAAAAGAAGCACTCAAGTGAAAACAAAATGTTCACAAGATCCAAGTCCAGTTTTCTTTTATAGAAGGAATAAGGTTTAAAGGAAAAACATCAGTTTCTATGACTATATCATGCCAATTAATAATTTAATGACTCAAATGATACCCAAACCCTATGATGTGCCACTTAAGGATCTATATGTAGGTTACTGTGTAGCTATCCACACAGGGAAGTTTTTTACCCAACAGTTTAGGGCTTCTCACATCTTGACTGAGTTTACAAGAAGTTTCTTTTCTCTTCATTAGAATAAAAGATGAAAGGAATAGCAAAGTTTTTTGTTTAAAATACTGGTGTGCAATAAATATCTCTCTACAATATGATCCCGGACCATTAAAAATAACAGAAATATACCAACCAAGATAAAACCTCATGTTAGAAAATCTCATTGTAACATGAAAAGCCAATATATTTGATCTAATAGATGATTTTTTTAATAGATGATATGTTCCTAAATAGATGAGTGTAATTATATTAAATGAAATGTTATTTTAAAGTCTCAAAAAATCTAATTTAAAGGCACCGATCCTATGCAATACCAAAGGATCACTGTGAAGTGTGAATAATTAGGCCAATTTATCAGACTTACAGGTCTGGAATTTTCATGCCAAGCACACCTGTACTCCATTTGGTATAGCAAGAGAAAAATGTAAACTCCTTGATGATTAAATGAAACACTCCATCTGTGTAATCCTATAGTTGGCTTTCTGTTGCCATTCAAAAACTGTATAAGTGAAAATAAAAAACATAGCCTCTCTTACTAACCAGTTTTAGTATTCAATAACCTTAAGTCCAAAAAGTTTCCTTTCAGAAAATTCTTTCTTCTCGATACTCAGGCCTCAAATTCTCTTTTCTGTTGAGATGCTATATGTTTAATGGAATGAATTACAAGCCCTCAGCTGATGGAAATGGCATATAACTCATTAAGAGCAAAAACTTCTTGCCATTCAGTCGATGAGAACATGTTGCAACCTTATAGGACACAGCGGAACTGCCCCATAGGGTTTCCAAGGAGCAGCTGGTAGATTCAAACTGCCGACCTTTTGGTTAGCAGCCAAGCTCTTAACCACTGCACCACCAGGGCTCCTATAATTTATCAGAGGTTAGTTGAATGTGACATGGACCAAATAGCTCCCACTATAAGCAACAGGAGAAGCAGACACCCTGTGCTAACATACTATTCTATATTAAAAGTCATACTTTGACACTTCTCTCTTAGTAAAAATTTCATGTCTTGTTCTTTAAAATTAGATTCCTGACAAAGAAAAATGTAAATTCATTAGTGTCTACAAAGAAATAGCAAAACGCTACCCAAGATTAAATACTTCAATTTTTCTTTAAAGAAAATTAAAAGAAATGTTTATGCTTACAAAAAGACACTGGTTTTCCAGAAAATAATTAGCGATGCTTTTTACAACTGATTTCATCTTTCACAAATAGCCTGAGTATTACCAATAGAAATAATACAGCTCAAATAAAAAGGAGAGTTAAATTTTTAAGCAGTAGATTTAAAATTAGGAGTATTTCAACACGATGGAAATTTCTAATCCATATGACAGCAAGTGGATAAAAATAAGAAAATTTAAAAATTTTAAGAGTGTATTTTTATATGTAATCTACAAGTATGTAAATTTTCAGAAAAAGCAACAATTAAACACAACTTCTCATTTATAATTAAACTGTTAGCCCTCAGGTGTACATTTTCTGGTGAGGTTTTTCCTCCTATCTTTTTTCTGTTAGATGGCTTAGACTACCCATTATTCAGAGACTTTTTCCTGATTACTAGGAAGAACTATGTGTGTTGTATTCATCTGCCTGTTTCAAGACTGGAGGCTGGGTTTCAATACACAAATGCGTACTTTACTCAAATAGGAGCCAATTTTTTCCCTTTTTGCATTCTCTCTCTCACAGTTGGAGCGGGAAGCAGGAGTAACTCTAAACTATGAGAAAGACAGAGACAGAGAGAACACACCATTTGAATAGTAAACAAATTTTACATAATCCCAGGCTCCTTTTTCAAATGGGAACTCAGTTTGCCAAATGGTATATCCCTGCAGCATAGAATGGCAGTGATAAGACTAAATAATGTGAAGCATTTTTTTCATTTCATTGTTTTGTTTCCTTTTTGTTGCATCCACCTCTCTATACACTCTCTATTGTTTTGACTTGCAGCTTAGCGAAGAATATTGAATATACCGTTGACTGCTAAAAGAACATACAAATCTGTCTTGGAAGAAGTACAGCCAGAGCGCTCCTTAGAAGTGGGGATGGTAAGACTTCATCTCACATACTTTGGACATGTTATCAGAAGGGACCAACCCCTGGAGAAGGGCATCACACTTGATAAAGTAGAGGATCGATGAAAAAGAAGAGGACCCTAAATGAGATGTACTGACACAGTGGCTACAACAATAGGATCAAGCATAACAACAGTCTTGAGGATGGTGCAGGACCCGGCAGTGTTACATTCTGTTGTACATAGGGTCGCTATGAGTCGGAACCAACTTGGCAGCACCTAACAACAACAACAAGATTCCAAAAAAAAAAAAAATTTTTTTTTTTAAGCATAGTGAAAAAGAAATGGAGAGCTTAAATTAGTAGCAGAGACTGCATGCCCCTAGTTCCCACTCTTCCTTCTCTTTTCCAGCATTCCGTGTATCTTTATATGTCAGAAAGAGTTTAAAATAAATAATGGTTAGTATGTTTAAAAAAAAAAAAACATTTCAACAATACAAAGTGTGCTATTCCTCTCATTTTTCAAACGTGGAGAAATGACTCTTACTTTCTGGGCAAGAAGAACTGCAGCATGTACGAACCAAACAAATCAATATAATGTGCACACGGAAACGCCTAAAGTCTTATTCCCATTATGAGTTATGAAAGTGGGTGCCTGAAAGGTGGGAACAGGCTAAATGTCATCAACACATGGATGGATCAACAAAGTGTGGTGCATACACAAATGGGGTATCACTCAGCCATAAAGAGAAAGAAGTCCTGATACTATGACATGGATAAGCCCTGAAAACATTATGCTGAGTGAAATAAGTTAGTATCAGAAGTGACAAATATTGTATGATCTCACTTATATGAAATATCTACAATGGGCAAGTATATAGACATCACAGTTTCCTAGTGGTTATTATAGGCGGGGTGGGGTGGCGCAGGAAAGGAAGACAGGATGCTTAGGGGACACTGAGGATGATGGAAAAATTCAGGAATGGTTAATGATGATGTGATGCTTGAACAACGTGATGAACATATTTAATGTCACTGAACTGTACATGTGAAGACGGATGAAAAGGCACATGTTCCATTACCTATACATTTACCAAAAAAAAAAAAAAAGTGGATGCCTAGAAAACAATTTGACTCAAACAAAGATAAGGGATTTCAGGTCAAATGTGATCTTTCTCGAATATTTAGGCATGTGGCAGAAGTTCTTTAATTCTAAAAGGACAAGTCAATGAAAAACAATTATGAGAATTTTAAAGACTTGCTGAATTCATTTTACAGTTAGCATTAACTTCAAATAAATAACAACAAAAAATATTCCCATAGCTGCTGCCATGCACTGAGGAGGTGAAGCAGTCATCAGAGTCATTTGGTGTTTGAAACCTTGTGAGAGATTAATGAGTTGCAGGAAAAAAAAAATGTGTAGCCAATTTATCAAAAAGCTCCAGCAGATTTCTACATCCTTAGTTAACTTGTTCTTTTTCCATTAAGAAAAATCTAAAAAGCAATTTTTAACTTTAGAATTACATAGCAAAAAGTACATTCTTAATGGCTCTGAACTGTAATGAAAATATATTAAAAGAGAGAAACAGATGCACTGATCATGCCCTGTGTTCTCTGGTGTGCAGTGTATAACTGCCCTAAGCCAGTGAGTACTACGTATAAGCTGCTCACAATGCCAAGGAATGTCTTCTTCTGTTATCACTTCCAAAGAACATGTGTTTATCTTAAACATTTCAGAAAAGAAGACAAAACAGTCGTCTTAAACAGACAGCTGGTGTCTAACTTTAACCTTCCCACGCATCCCCAGAAAGTTAAATAATTTCTTCTTAACACCTTTCAACATAAGAATTTTTAAAATGTCTTGTATGACATTAATCTACTTCTTTCCTTCTATTCCTAAGGTCAAATAATAACAGCTGACCTTAAAATTTGTTACATCCTTCATGAAAAATACTTTTTTGAGATATTTGAGATAGCTACTTTATGTCACAAAACGAGTTTGTTTGTTTTTTAATTAATCAGTTACATTTTTATTTGCTTTACCTTGAGTTCCATTTAATCTTCTCTTCCAAGCTGAGATCCTTAAAACATGGAGAAACTTTTGCTGAAAACCAAGAACTTACAAAGTGGAAAATAAGCTGATAGATGACAAAGCTGACAAAAACAGTGCCTAGGTTTATAGTGATGGTATCCATATTTCTTCAACCTGTGAAGAGAATTCATAGATATAAATTGTGACCTCATGATGAATCAACATTAAAAATTGCTTACATTTTAAAGAGTATCTAGTTTTTAGTATCTTTTTAAGTTAATACAAACTATAAGAATTTTAAGCCTTTTGTATTTTTTCACCCTTAACAGCTGTTTGTTACATGTCTTACATTTATATTTAAAATAAACCCAACCCAGTGCCATCGAGTCAAAGAGGGGTGAAAATCTATTTTCTTAAAGATTTCAATGTTATACATTTTAGAAGACAACTTTAATATCTTGAGATTGAAAATCATCCAAGTCTTAAAGTTAAACATTAAGAGGAAATCTGAAGTACTATAACTGAATATATCCTTTTAGTAATATTATTTTTTATTAAACTTAGGAAATATCAACTGATTTCTCTATGCCTCAGTTTCCTCATCTATAAAATGTGAGAGTTGGTTAGATAATTTCTAAGGTACAATTAAGCTAAAAGTCATAAGAGAAATAACATTATCTGCAAAATCGAAACAAGCAATAATTACCAAATAAAAACTAATTGTACAGTAGGACAAACAATATTTAGAACAAAATTAAAATGGTAAGAAGAATAGTACAGTTCTAGAAAAGAACCATTCCACTTACTACTTAAATTAGTATTTAACTTTTAAAACATATTCCGCAGTCACAACAACAATCCTGCATGGTTTTTATTTGGTTCCTAAAAACCTTAGTAACATTCAGACCAAAAAAACACACTAATGCATTTGCTCATATCCAGCAAACAGAGCATTTCTATGGCTACATCTTTGATGGAGCTGACCCTCAAATGAAAATGAAATGAATCAATACACATTTCCAGCTGCCTAATGTGAAGAAGTAAAGTCACCTACAGAAGCCAATTCACTAGAGAAACCCAAGTCATTCAGCAATAACCCTACTTCATTCCCTCCCAACCAGGATGTCATAATAAGAATCAGTCTCCGATAGGCCCCTTCTAACACAGCTCATGTGTCTATAACGAATTCTTTCCTCACTCTGTTTTTTGTGCTCAGTAAAAATATAGATATTACAATTCTTCTCACTGGGACTCCATTAACTATACTGCTCATTTACTTTTTTAAAAAAATTCAACACTTGTGGATTGGGTAATAAAATATTTAATTTGAAGTCTTTTAGCTTAAGTTGAATATTAACCAAATAATACATAAAAGTTTTGTACATAAATATTAAAACCTACTAAGTGAGGTATAAAGGGCAAATGTTCTAAGACTAAAGCAAGTGGGGATTTGGAGGCTAGAGGGGTAAATAAATGCAGAAAATGAAGCTAGTCGTCAGAGCAGAGTGGCGAGTCTCTTCCTCATTGGAAGGACTATACACGTGGATCTCGCCAGATGGAATACACAGGAATCAAATCGATTACATCTGTGGAAAGAGATGATGGAAAAGCTCAGTATCATCAGTCAGAACAAGGCCAGGGGCCCACTTCAGAACAGATCATCAATTGCTCATATGCAAGTTCAAGTTCAAACTGAACTAAATTAGAACAAGTCGACGAGAACCAAAGCATGACCTTGAGTATATCCCACCTGAATTTAGAGACCATCTCAAGAATAGATTTGACCTGTTGAATACTGATGACCGAAGACCAGAAGAGTTGTGGAATCACATCAAGGACCTCATTCATGACGAAAGCAAGAGGTCATTAAAAAGACAAGAAAGAAAAAAAAGACCAAAACGGATGTCAGAAGGGACTCTGAAACTTGCTCTCCAATGTCAAGAAGCTAAAGCGTAAGGAAGAAATGATGAAGTAAAAGAACTGAACAGAAGATTTCAAAGGGCCTCTCAAGAAGACAAAGTAAAGTATATATTGGGGGATAGAAAACCAACAGGGAAGAATAAGCTCGGCATTTCTCAAGCTGAAAGAACTGAAGGAAAAATTCAAGCCTCTAATTGCAATAGTGAAGAATTCCAGGTGGAAAACAGTAATCGACTCACAAGGCATCAATAGAAGATGGAAGGAATAAACAGACTCATTACACCAAAAAGAATTGGTTGACGTTCAACCATTTCAAGGTAGCATATGATCAGGAACCAATGGTACTGGAGGAAGAAGTCCAAGCTGCACTGAAGGCAGTGGCAGAAAAACAAGGTTCCAGGAATTGACAGAATATCAACTGAGATGTTTCAAGAAAGGAATGCAGCGCTGGAAGCACTCACTCATCCATACCAAGAAATTTGGAAGACAGCTACCTGGCCAACTGACTGGAAAAGATCTATACTTATACCTAGTTTCAAGAAAGGTGATCCAACCGAATGCGGAAATTACCAAACGATGTCGTTAATATCACACGCAAGTAAAATTTTGCTGAAGATTATTCAAAGGTGGCTGCAGCAGTATATCTACCTGGAACTGCCAGACATTCAGGCCGGATTCAGAAGTGGACATGGAACCAGGGATATTAATGTTGATGTCAGATGGATCCTGGCTGAAAGTAGAGAATACGAGGAAGATGTTTACCTGTGTTTTACTGACTGTGAAAAGGCATTTGACTGTGTGGATCATAACAAATTATGGATAACTGCAAAGAATGGGATTTCCAGAACACTTAATTGTGCTAATGAGGAACCTGTACATAGATCAAGAGGCAGTTGTTTGAACAGAACAAGGGGATATTCAATGGTTTAAAGTAAGGAAAGGTGTGCGTCGGGGTTGTATCCTTTTACCATACCTATTTATGGTGTATGAAGAAGAGCAGGGCATCAGGATTGGAGGAAGGCTAATTAACAACTTGCTTTATGCAGATGACACAACCTTGGTTGCTGAAAGTGAAAGGGACTTGAAGCACTTACTAATGAAGATCAAATGCCACAGCCTTCAGTATGGATTACACCTCAACATAAGAAAACATAAACCCTCACAACTGGACCAATAAGCAACATCATGACAAACAGAGAAAAGACTGAAGTTGTCAAGGATTTCATTTTACTTGGATCCACAATCAACACCCATGGAAGCAGCAGTCAAGAAATCAAAACACGTTTTGCATTGGGCAAACGTGCTGCGAAAGATCTCCTTAAAGTGTTGAAAAGCAAAGATGTCACCTTGAAAATTAAGGTGTGCCTGACCCAAGCCAAGGTATTTTCAATTGCGTCATATGCAGGCAAAAGCTGGACAATAAGTAAGGAAGACCGAAGAAGAATTTTCGCCTTTGAATTTTGGTGTTGGCGAAGAATACTGAATATACCATGGACTGACAAAAGTGCTAACAAATCTGTCCTGGAAGAAGTACCTTAGGGGCAAGGATGGCAAGACTATGTCTTACATACTTTGGACATGTTATCAGGAGGGATCAGTCCCGGCAGAAGGACATCATGCTTGCTAAAGCACGGGGTCAATGAAAAAGAGGAAGACCCGAGGAAGACCCTCAATGAGATGTATTAACACAGTAGCTTCAACAATGAGCTCAACTGTAACAACAATTGTGAGCACAGCGCAGGACCAGGCAGTGTTTCGTTCCATAGTACACAGGGTTGGTATGAGTCGGAACTGACTTGATGGCATCTAACTATAACAACAACATCCTTGTCATGGTCCAGTGTTCCTTCCCAGCCACCTGAACCAGCCCATCACCCTCTCCACCTCCCAAGTCATTCCACTAGGCCCTTTGGGACTGCTGCTTCACACCCAGAAAACAGCTACATCCTGGGCGTTTCCTCTCAGTGTCCTGAAGATACTCTGCAACCCTCTCAGGTAGTGGCTGTCTAGACTCTCACACTTTGGGGTAGGTGGCAGTCCTAGCATGTTTGCTTCTCCTGGCCCCCCTCAAGTCTTTCCCCCCACCCTTCATGAACACCCATATCCTTTTTGGTCCCTCCATCCAGTTATACCACCCTCTCCCCATCCTCAGTGGTGTCACATTCCAGCCTTCCAATCACTTCCTCCCATCCAGAAACTCAAAGACCCTGTTTCACTGATGTCCTCAAGCCCTGCCACCAATCTCCAACCCTCATACTCAGCAGATAATCCTCATCCTTCTTCATACACACACACACACACAAAAAAATAGAAGCCAACATATGAAAACTCTCAATATCCTACTGCCAACCATGAAAACTACCTACATCTGCACCCATCTGTCCTCCTTCCCACCTATACAATAGAGGTGTTATCCTGCCACCTCAGGCCAGCCTCTCCACCTGTGCACTTTAGATCCATCCTTTCTGGCCTTCTTAAGGAAACTTTCACTCCTCATTATCCCTTATTCTTTCCCCTTAAATTGTCTCCTTCTACTGGGTTTTAAACATTCTTGAGTTTCTGATAAAAACAAAATTCAACAGATCTACAACCTCTTCTCCAATCCTATTTCTCTTTTCCTATACATTTTTGGGTGGGTTATATGTATATATGTATGTATTTGTATATATATATATATATATATATATATATATCCCCCCCCACCATGCCTTTACAACCAAAATTCTAGAAAGGTTTGTCCCTTTCAGTCTTCCACCCACTCCATTCTTGTTCCCACCCTTATCACACTACTGAAACAGCCATTGCCAATGCTAAGGTTCTATGTGCAATCTTCATGTTATCTGACCTCTCAGCAACAGCAGTCACTACCGATCATTTTCTCCTTGAAACACGTTCTTCCCTGTGCTCCTATAACATCACACTTCTATTTTCCTCCTACCTCCCTGGCCACTCCTTTGACACCTCTGCAGGCTCTTCTTCATCTACCCGCCATTAAATAACACAATTCCTTAAGGTTCAATCCTAAACCTTCTCCTCTCTACTCATTTCTTACATGATTCCATCTCCACTTGCAGCTTCAATTACCACTTACATGCAGGAAAATCTTCAGTTTAAATATCCATCCCAGACCTCTCCTCTGAGCTTCTGACTACTTGTCATTACCACAGGACATCTCAAAGCTACCTCAAACTCAACAAATCCAAACTAAACTCATGGCCTGCCTGCTAAACTTGGTCCTCTTCTAGGTCCTTCATTTCAGTGAATGGTGACTGTGCATCTAAATCTGACAGCCAGGACCCTAGGGGGTCACCCTCGATAACTTACTTTCTCCATCTTCCTACTCCAATGCCATATCCAATCCACCACCGAGTTCTATGGATTCTACCTCCTTAGTTTCCTAGTGCTGCTGTAACAAAAATACCACAAGTGGGTGGCTTTAAAGAATAGGAATTCTATTTTCTCACCCTTTAGGAGGGTGAAAGTCCAAATTCATGGCACCAGCTAGAGGGAAAGGCTCTCTGGCTCTCTTACTCTCTCTCTCTCTGTGTAGACTCTGGAGGAAGGCTGTGGGGGGAGAACCTTGTCTCTTTTGGCTTCTGTTTCTAGGTTCCTTGGTGATCTTCGTGTGGTGTGGCATATACCTTCTCCCATCTGTGCTTGTTCCTGTGCCTAATATCCTCTTTTATATATCAAAAGTGATTGGTTGGGGGGGCCAAGATGGCAGACTAGGTAGACGCTACCTCGGATCCCTCTTGCAACAAAGACTCGGAAAAACAAGTGAATCGATCACATACATAACAATCTACGAACCCTGAACAACAAACACAGATTTAGAGACAAAGAACGAACAAATACGGAGAAGCAGCAATTGTTTTCAGAGCCTGGAGCCAGCATACCAGTCAGGTAACCTTCGGCGCCCGATTTGGGGCAAAGCCAAGGGGAGCAGACGGCACAAACAAGGGGCCCAGCCCTAGCCCCTGAACTCACTCCTGGAGGGGGCCCAGCCGGTTCGCGTAGGCGGCACGGCGACGCAGCCGGTGGGAGAAGTCCCCGGGAGGTGGCAACTGGTCTTGGAGCGGGGAGAGCAGCGTCCCAGCCGGGGAACCGTCCCGCCGGGATTTTGGCTTGGCGCAGGCATGGCATAAGGACGGAGAGCTGCTCCACCCCCCTGAACTAAACCCGGGAGGGGGCCCAGCCAGTTCGCACAGGCGGCGTGGCGATGCAGCCAGTGGGAGAAGTCCCCGGGAGGTGGCGACTGGTCTTGGAGGGGGGAGAGCAGCGCCCCAGCCGGGACACGCGGTCATGGCACAGGCACAGGGAGCTGCTCCACCCACCTGAACTAACCCCAGGAGGAGGCCAATCCGGTTCGCGGAGGCAGCACGGCGACGCGGCTGGCGGGACGAGACGTCCCTGGGAGGCAGCGACGGATTTTAGACTCGAGAGTGCACCGTCCCAGCAGGGTAACCTTAACGTTGGGCGTGGGGCTGGCAACAGATGATCTGACTGTGACTCCAGCGGGCCAGACCCCCCGGGGGCAATCTCCACACAGCCAGCACACATAGGTGACGCGCCCCGCGGGAATCTCAGATATAATAGTCATTCCAAGCAAGACAAGCAACTCTGGCTATATTCTGAGGTGCTACTCTCCTATCTCTCTGATCCTTCCCCCACCCTCCCCAGGCGGCTTCATTAACATCCGAATAGCCTGAGCTAGAGGGAGAACTCTGATAGGGATCTGACTGCATTTTTTTTTAGCGGATTTTCTGGAAAAACTAGTTTCCCAGTGATGGCTCGGAGACAGCAGTCCATATCAAACCACATAAAGAAGCAGACCATGACAGCTTCTCCAACCCCCCAAACAAAAGAATCAAAATCTTTCCCAAATGAAGATACAATCCTGGAATTATCAGATACAGAATATAAAAAACTAATTTACAGAATGCTTCAAGACATCACAAACGAAATAAGGCGAACTGCAGAAAAAGCCAAGGAACACGCTGATAAAACAGTTGAAGAACTCAAAAAGATTATTCAAGAACATAGTGGAAAAATTAATAAGTTGCAAGAATCCATAGAGAGACAGCATGTAGAAATCCAAAAGATTAACAATAAAATTACAGAATTAGACAACACAATAGGAAGTCAGAGGAGCAGACTCGAGCAATTAGAATGCAGACTGGGACATCTGGAGGACCAGGGAATCAACACCAACATAGCTGAAAAAAAAATTAGATAAAAGAATTAAAAAAAATGAAGAAACCCTAAGAATCATGTGGGACTCTATCAAGAAGGATAACTTGCAGGTGACTGGAGTCCCAGAACAGGGAGGGGGGACAGAAAACACAGAGAAAATAGTTGAAGAACTCCTGACACAAAACTTCCCTGACATCATGAAAGACGAAAGGATATCTATACAAGATGCTCATCGAACCCCATTTAAGATTGATCCAAAAAGAAAAACACCAAGACATATTATCATCAAACTTGCCAAAACCAAAGATAAACAGAAAATTTTAAAAGCAGCCAGGGAGAAAAGAAAGGTTTCCTTCAAGGGAGAATCAATAAGAATAAGTTCAGACTACTCAGCAGAAACCATGCAGGCAAGAAGGGAATGAGACGACATATACAGAGCACTGAAGGAGAAAAACTGCCAGCCAAGGATCATATATCCAGCAAAACTCTCTCTGAAATATGAAGGCGAAATTAAGATATTTACAGATAAACACAAGTTTAGAGAATTTGCAAAAACCAAACCAAAGCTACAAGAAATACTAAAGGATATTCTTTGGTCAGAGAACCAATAATATCAGATACCAGCACAACACAAGGTCACAAAACAGAACGTCCTGATATCAACTCAAATAGGGAAATCACAAAAACAAACAAATTAAGATTAATTAAAAAAATAATAATAATAACACACGTAACAGGGAATCATGGAAGTCAAAAGGTAAAAGATCACAATAATCAAAAAGAGGGACTAAATACAGGAGGCATTGAACTGCCATATGGAGAGTGATACAAGGCGATATAGAACGATACAAGTTAGATTTTTACTTAGAAAAATAGGGGTAAATAATAAGGTAACCACAAAAAGGTATAACAACTCCATAACTCAAGATAAAAGCTAAGAAAAACGTAACGACTCAACTAGCATAAAGTCAAACACTATGAAAATGAGGATCTCACAATTTACTAAGAAAAACGTCTCAGCACAAAAAAAGTATGTGGAAAAATGAAATGGCCAACAACACACATGAAAAGGCATCAAAATGACAGCACTAAAAACTTATTTATCTATAATTACGCTGAATGTAAATGGACTAAATGCACCAATAAAGAGACAGAGAGTCACAGACTGGATAAAGAAACACGATCCATCTATATGCTGCCTACAAGAGACACACCTTAGACTTAGAGACACAAACAAACTAAAACTCAAAGGATGGAAAAAAGTATATCAAGCAAACAATAAGCAAAAAAGAAGAGGAGTAGCAATATTAATTTCTGACAAAATAGACTTTAAAGTTAAATCCACCACAAAGGATAAAGAAGGACACTACATAATGATTAAAGGGACAATTGACCAGGAAGATATTACCATATTAAATATTTATGCACCCAATGACAGGGCTGCAAGATACATAAATCAAATTTTAACAGAATTGAAAAGTGAGATAGACACCTCCACAATTATAGTAGGAGACTTCAACACACCACGTTCGGAAAAGGACAGGACATCCAGTAAGACGCTCAATAGAGACACGGAAGACCTACTTACAACAATCAACCAACTTGACCTCATTGACTTATACAGAACTCTCCACCCAACTGCTGCAAAGTATACTTTTTTTTCTAGTGCACATGGAACATTCTCTAGAATAGACCACATATTAGGTCATAAAACAAACCTTTGCAGAGTCCAAAACATCGAAATATTACAAAGCATCTTCTCAGACCACAAGGCAATAAAACTAGAAATCAATAACAGAAAAACTAGGGAAAAGAAATCAAACACTTGGAAAATGAACAATACCCTCCTGAAAAAAGACTGGGTTATAGAAGACATCAAGGAGGGAATAAGGAAATTCATAGAATGCAACGAGAATGAAAATACTTCCTATCAAAACCTCTGGGACACAGCAAAAGCAGTGCTCAGAGGCCAATTTATATCAATAAATGCACACATACAAAAAGAAGAGCCAAAAGCAGAGAACTGTGCCTACAACTTGAACAAATAGAAAGTGAGCAACAAAAGAATCCATCAGGCACCAGAAGAAAACAAATAATAAAAATTAGAGCTGAACTAAATGAATTAGAGAACAGAAAAACAATCGAAAGAATTAACAAAGCCAAAAGCTGGTTCTTCGAAAAAATTAACAAAATTGATAAACCATTGGCTAGACTGACTAAAGAAATACAGGAAAGGAAACAAATAACCCGAATAAGAAACGAGAAGGGCCACACCACAACAGAACCAAATGAAATTAAAAGAATCATTTCAGATTACTACAAAAAATTGTACTCTAACAGATTTGAAAACCTAGAAGAAATGGATGAATTCCTAGAAAAACACTACCTACCTAAACTAACACATTCAGAAGTAGAACGACTAAATAGACCCATAACAAAAAAAAGAGATTGAAACGGTAATCAAAAAACTTCCAACAAAAAAAAGCCCTGGCCCGGACGGCTTCACTGCAGAGTTCTACCAAACTTTCAGAGAAGAGTTAACACCACTACTACTGAAGGTATTTCAAAGCATAGAAAATGACGGAATACTACCCAACTCATTCTATGAGGCCACCATCTCCCTGATACCAAAACCAGGTAAAGACATTACGAAAAAAGAAAATTATAGACCTATATCCCTCATGAACATAGATGCAAAAATCCTCAACAAAATTCTAGCCAATAGAATCCAACAACACATCAAAAAAATAATTCACTATGATCAAGTGGGATTTATACCAGGTATGCAAGGCTGGTTTAATATCAGAAAAACCATTAATGTAATCCATCACATAAATAAAACAAAAGACAAAAACCACATGATCTTATCAATTGATGCAGAAAAGGCATTTGACAAAGTCCAACACCCATTTATGATAAAAACTCTTACCAAAATAGGAATTGACGGAAAATTCCTCAACATAATAAAGGGCATCTATGCAAAGCCAACAGCCAATATCACTCTAAATGGAGAGAGCCTGAAAGCATTTCCCTTGAGAACGGGAACCAGACAAGGATGCCCTTTATCACCGCTCATATTCAACATCGTGCTTGAAGTCCCAGCCAGGGCAATTAGGCTAGACAAAGAAATAAAAGGTATCCGGATTGGCAAGGAAGAAGTAAAGTTATCACTATTTGCAGATAACATGATCTTATACACAGAAAACCCTAAGGAATCCTCCAGAAAACTACTGAAACTAATAGAAGAGTTTGGCAGAGTCTCAGGTTATAAAATAAACACACAAAAATCACTTGGATTCCTCTACATCAACAAAAAGAACACCGAAGAGGAAATAACCAAATCAATACCATTCACAGTAGCCCCCAAGAAGATAAAATACTTAGGAATAAATCTTACCAAGGATGTAAAAGACCTATACAAAGAAAACTACAAAGCTCTACTACAAGAAATTCAAAAGAACATACTTAAGTGGAAAAACATACCTTGCTCATGGATAGGAAGACTTAACATAGTAAAAATGTCTATTCTATCAAAAGCCATCTATACATATAACGCACTTCCGATTCAAATTCCAATGTCATATTTTAAGGGGATAGAGAAACAAATCACCAATTTCGTATGGAAGGGAAAGAAGCCCCAGATAAGCAAAGCATTACTGAAAAAGAAAAAGAAAGTGGGAGGCCTCACTCTACCTGATTTCAGAAGCTATTATACAGCCACAGTAGTCAAAACAGCCTGGTACTGGTACAAAAACAGGCACATAGACCAATGGAACAGAATTGAGAACCCTGATATAAATCCATCCACGTATGAGCAGCTGATATTTGAGAAAGGCCCAGTGTCAGTTAATTGGGGAAAAGATAGTCTTTTTAACAAAGGGTGCTGGCATAACTGGATATCCATTTGCAAAAAAATGAAACAGGACCCATACCTCACACCATGCACAAAAACTAACTCCAAGTGGATCAAAGACCTAAACATAAAGACTAAAACGATGAAGATCATGGAAGAAAAAATAGGGACAACCCTAGGAGCCCTAATACAAGGCATAAACAGAATACAAAACATTACCAAAAATGATGAAGAGAAACCAGATAACTGGGAGCTCCTAAAAATCAAACACCTATGCTCATCTAAAGACTTCACCAAAAGAGTAAAAAGACCACCTACAGACTGGGAAAAAATTTTCAGCTATGACATCTCAGACCAGCGCCTGATCTCTAAAATCTACATGATTCTGTCAAAACTCAACCACAAAAAGACAAACAACCCAATCAAGAAGTGGGCAAAGGATATGAACACACGTTTCACTAAAGAAGATATTCAGGCAGCCAACAGATACATGAGAAAATGCTCTCGATCATTAGCCATTAGAGAAATGCAAATTAAAACTACAATGAGATTCCATCTCACACCAACTAGGCTGGCATTAATCCAAAAAATACAAAATAATAAATGTTGGAGATGCTGCGGAGAGATTGGAACTCTTATAGACTGCTGGTGGGAATGTAAAATGGTACAACCACTTTGGAAATCTATCTGGCATTATCTTAAACAGTTAGAAATAGAACTACCATACAACCCAGAAATCCCACTCCTCGGAATATACCCTAGAGATACAAGAGCCTTCATACAAACAGATATATGCACACCCATGTTTATTGCAGCTCTGTTTACAATAGCAAAAAGTTGGAAGCAACCAAGGTGTCCGTCAACGGATGAATGGGTAAATAAATTGTGGTATATTCACACAATGGAATACTACGCATCAATAAAGAACAGTGACGAATCTGTGAAACATTTCATAACATGGAGGAACCTGGAAGGCATTATGCTGAGCGAAATGAGTCAGAGGCAAAAGGACAAATATTGTATAAGACCACTATTATAAGATCTTGAGAAATAGTAAAAACTGAGAAGAACACATGCTTTTGTGGTTACGAAGGGGGGAGGAAGGGAGGGAGGGAGGGAGGGAGGGAGGGAGGGAGGGAGAGGGTTTTTTACTGATTAATCAGTAGATAAGAACTGCTTTAGGTGAAGGGAAAGACAACACTCAATACATGGAAGGTCAGCTGTCCTGGACTGGACCAAAAGCAAAGAAGTTTCTGGGATAAAATGAATGCTTCAAAGGTCAGCGGAGCAAGGGCGGGGGTCTGGGGAACATGGTTTGCGGGGACTTCTAAGTCAATTGGCAAAATAATTCTATTATGAAAACATTCTGCATCCCACTTTGAAATGTGGCGTCTGGGGTCTTAAGTGCTAACAAGCGGCCATCTAAGATGCATCAATTGGTCTCAACCCACCTGGAGCAAAGGAGAATGAAGAACACCAAGGTCACACGACAACTAAGAGCCCAAGAGACAGAAAGGGCCACATGAACCAGAGACCTACATCATCCTGAGACCAGAAGAAGTAGTTGGTGCCCGGCCACAACTGATGACTGCCCTGACAGGGAGCACAACAGAGAACTCCTGAGGGAACAGGAGATCAGTGGGATGCAGACCCCAAATTCTCATAAAAAGACCATACTTAATGGTCTGACTGAGACCAGAGGAATCCCGGCGGCCATGGTCCCCAGACCTTCTGTTGGCACAGGACAGGAACCATCCCCGAAGACAACTCATCAGACATGAAAGGGACTGGTCAGCGGGTGGGAGAGAGATGCTGATGAAGAGTGAGCTAATTATATCAGGTGGACACTTGAGATTGTGTTGGCAACTCTTGTCTGGAGGGGGGATGGGAGGATAGAGAGAGAGGGAAGCTGGCAAAATTCTCACGAAAGGAGAGACTGAAAGGGCTGCCTCAATAGGGGGAGAGCAAGTGGGAGTACGGGGTAAGATGTATGTTAACTTATATGTGACAGACTGATTGGATTTGTAAACGTTCACTTGAAGCTTAATAAAAGTTAATTAAAAAAAAGTGATTGGTTAATACACACCCTATACTGATAGAGCCTCATTAACATAAAAAAGAAAACCCTATTCCCAAATGGGATTACACCCACAGGTATAGGAGTTAGGATCCCAACACTTATTTTTGGAGAACACAATTCAATCCCTAACACCTCCTAAATAGCTTACAAAAGGATCCCCTTTTCTCAAGCTATTACCGTCAATTTTCTGGATTGCTGTAATAGCCTCCAAACTGGACTTTTCAGTGTCAAATCAGGCTGGAGGGCTCCGGGGGTATCTTTTCTAAAAGCTATCTCTAGTCATGTCACCTCTTCACCTGACCCCAACTTAAAACCTTTCACTGGTTTCCCAGTGCTCTTACAAGAGGACCACACCTTCTCCAGCCTTAACTGGTGGTTGCCTTCGCTTGCTACACTGCAGCTAACGTGACCTTCTTTCTGTTTCTTAGTTGTGCCATGTTCCCTCTCCACAAGGTCTCTGCATGTATGTGTGTGTGTGTTGCACTCCAGCTAACGTGACCTTCTTTCTCTTTCTTAGCTGTGCCGTGTTCCCTCTCCACAAGGTTTCTGCATACATATGTGTGTGTGTGTGGTGTGTGTTGCGCTCCAGCTAATGTGACCTTCTTTCTGTTTCTTAGCTGTGCCGTGTTCCCACTCCACCAGGCCTCTGCATATAGGTAGATACGTGTGTGTGTGTTTCTGTGTGTGTTTCTGCTGCACTCCAGCTAACGTGACCTTCTTTCTGTTTCTTAGCTGGGCCATGTTCCTCTCCACAAGGCTTCGACATATACACACACATGAATCCCACGCTCACCCTGCCCCTGCACTCCTATGTTGACTCCAACGTGTCCTTCAGCTCAGAGATCAATCTTCACTTCCTCAGGGAAGCCTTCTCTGAGCTCCTTCAACAGGTCAATCCTTTCTTCCCATTATATGCCCTCACGGCACGTTGCTGCTCACCTTTATAGCTGCAATTTAACATCATTTGTGATATATATATACTTTTTTTTTTTTTTTTTAGCGAATCCCTTCTCCCAGTTTAAAGTGAGCCCCATGAAGGTGGGAACCGTTGCCTTTTTTCCCCTCATCACTGACCCCAGTGCCTACCTCACAGTAGGTGCTGAATAAATGTCTGTTAAATAAAATAACAATAACAAATTAATGCACATTCATACTCTCGTATGCCCTTTCCATTCTGCTCATATCTCATCTGCTGCAGTTGCCTCATTTTACCGGTGTAATCTGTAGTACTGGCAAAAGATTTTCTAAATTGACAGTCCCAGTATTACAGCATGTAAATACGATCATTAACTTCAAAAGGACTTTCACCTCCAAATATGTCCAAAGAGTACCAATATTATAAATGAAGTAATATTGGGTATAGGTCCCGGGGTGGCGCAAAGGGTTGGTGCTCGACTGCTAACCTAAAGGTTGGTGATTCACATCTACGCAGTGGTGCCATGGAAGTAAAGGCCTAGTGAGGCAGTTCTACTCTGGAACACATGGGGTTGCCATGAGTCAAAATTGATTCGGTGGCAACTGACAACAACAACAGTATTGGGTTTGATGATATTTGATCTCTCTGTTCCTTACAATACACAGTGTGTTAGAAAGTTTAATAAGTCCATATAATGATAATCTGTACCATATTTTCATACTTTCCTCAAATCCAGAAGTACATAATTATTGACTTATTTGCCATCGCAGGAGCCCTAACATTCTACAATTTAAAGTTTCCACCTGCAAACTAAGTCATTTGTAAATGAACACATGACTCTTAGAAATGAGTTATTTACCAAACAACTAGCCAAACAAAAAGGGCCAAATCAAAAAAAGACATACCGGTCCCACACATGTTCTGTTTTTTGTTTGCATTTTCATATGGGTGGCACAGTGCAGTTATCTGTCTAAACGCTCACTAGTAATAACTGATGTAGAAATGTTGAAATCCCCTAGTGAAAAATAACTCTTACACTACCCACTGTTCACTATTCATTCCTGTAAAAACTGTTAAGCATCTAATACATGCAAAGCATTTGGCTAACTGCTGGCAGTTTGGGTTTTTGAAATTCTGCATTGAAAGCATTATAAAAAAAAAAGTTGGAATCATGCACAAAAATATTCCATTTCTTTTTCTTTTTGGAACACCAAGTTCACAACCATTAGCATTAGCGTAAAAGTCTGTATGAAGCCAGCTGCTGAAAACAGTCAACCCCAGCCTCTATAAATCCTCTCGTATTCATGGTACTGCTTTGTAAACTGATGCAAAAAGAAAGAAAATGAAACTAAGCCGGGGAAAGGTCAGGGAACCCTGCTTTAACATGACTACGTTTTACTCCTTTTCTATGATGCTACTTAAGTTTGATCAAGGAAATCCACATGGCTATAGAAAAGATTTCTCTATAGTTTAGTAAAATACTAAACTCTGAGTAAAAATAGCC
The DNA here is from genome assembly GCF_024166365.1 of Elephas maximus indicus. Lineage (NCBI taxonomy): Eukaryota > Metazoa > Chordata > Mammalia > Proboscidea > Elephantidae > Elephas > Elephas maximus. The sequence goes on from NC_064821.1 coordinate 146,767,473, forward strand.
TTTCTCCATATTTTGATTCTCTACTTCCCATTCCTTTCTCCTCCAAGAGAAAATAACAGAATTCAGGTTAAAGAGAAACTATTCAGTTCTGCCTGCTACAGACCCTGGGTTTGACAGCCTTCCCAGTCTCAAAACATTTTTTTTTTTTTAATTATGGCTTAGTTTTATTATAACAAAGAATAAGATATTTAAGGTTAAGTATTCATACATTTCTAACTCATCTTTATTTCCCCCCCCAAAAATACCCTATGCAATGTAATAATTAGACTCAAAGGAGATTGTTGTTGTTAGGTGCCATCAAGTCGATTTCAACTCATAGTCACCCCATGTGACAGAGCAGAACTGCCCCAGAGGGTTTTCTAGACTATAATCCTCTTTACAGGAGCAGATTGCCAGGTCTTTCTCCTGCAGAGCTGCTAGGTGGGTTCAAACCACCAACTTTTGGTTAGCAGCCGAGTGCTTAACCGTTGAGCTTAAACCCTGTTCCCCAAACTAGGCTCTGTGAAGGCCAGCCACTTCCAGTGAAAACTATCCACGCTCAAAGGCTATAGGGTGGCCCCGTGGCCCCAGCTGGTACCACAACCCAGATAATTGTCTAGACAGTTAGTTCCTACTGCTACGAATTTCTTTAATCCATGTTTCCCTTATGTATCATAATCCTATCTGTCTTCTTACACCCTATATTAATTGCCTTCTAAGAATCCTCTTTTTTTTCTAAGAATCCTCTGTTTTTCAGATTTTATTATCTCAACACAGACACACAGAACTTCTGCTTTTCAAATTTTCATATCTCAGCACACACGCATACAGTGTTCCTTCAGTATGTAATCTCCTTATTCCTACCAGTAAACAAGGTTTTGTAGAGTCTCCCTTTCTACAGTTGGTGGTAAAAGAGTAGGTTTCTCGATACATATTTTTTTAAACAGCACAAAGTTCCTATCAAGTGCTCACACAGCAGGGGTGGGGTCACCTCATCTCTTTAACCCTTCCTTGGGAATTCCTGCTCTTTTAAATTTTAATTTTTAATTTCTGCTGTTTTAAAACACAGCTTCTCCTCAGGGCTCCCCATAACACTTGATCTGTTCTCTCTCCCGATACAGGTTATTTTTTAATTGGGATTCTAAAGAAGCTTTTTACTCTTATTTTCCTTGAACTTTTCCATGTTCTAGATTTTAACTAAAAAAAAAAATAAAACAATATAGTTGTTCTATTTAATGCCAACTTATTTACCTTATTTAAAAATGTTTATCTTGTTTTACCTTTATTGCTTTACTTGGGATTTGTTTTTATAATGCTAAACAGAAAGGGAAGGAGCTCTCGTTGCACAGTGGTTAAGCACTCGGCTGTTAACTGAGGGGTCGGCAGTTTGAACCCACCAGCCTCTCCTCAGGAGAAAGCTGTAGCAGTCTGCTCCTGTAAAGATTACAGCCTTGGAGACCCTATGGGGCACTTCTGCTCTGTCCTATAGTCGCTATGAACCGGAATTGACTAAATTCAACAGGTTTGGTTTCTGAGTTATGTTACCCACCCAGAGACGCCTCAGAAGACAGGCCTGGAGATGTGCTTTTGAAAGGTCACAGCCTTGAAAACCTTAAGGAGCAGTGCTACTCTGCACACATGGGGTCACCATGAGTTGGAATTGACTCAAGGGCAACTAACAACATGCTACCTGAATTATAAAATGAGTAGTATACTAATGATTTGATCTTTTACCCCCAAGACAAATTCACCCAAGTGTGAAAGGATGTATTATTAGAAGCAACTTAAGGGTCCACTGAGAGGAAAATGGTTAAACATATTGAAACAGGTGTACTATCAGATGCTAAACAGGCAATTGAAAAAATGAGGTAATATGGAAAAATGTCCATCACACACTAAAAAGAAGGGAAGTTTTCCATGCCCTCCAAATTGATTGCTGTGGAATCAACTCCTACTCATGGGTACCCCGTGTGTTATAGAGTAAGACTATCCCATAGGGTTTTCTTGGCTGTAATCTTCAGAGAAGCAGATCTCCAGGCCTTTCTTCTGAGGTGCTGCTGGGTGGGTTTGTAGTCAAGCACAAACCATTTGTACCACCCAGGGATAAATTTTTCATAAATAACTCTGGGCATGTTTTGGTATTTATAGAGAAAAGGTCTGTAGGACTATACCCCCCAAACTGATAACAGTGGTTGCTTCCAGGCGATGAAGAAGTTGGGGAAGGTGAGAAGGGTGAACTTGCATTTCATTCTCTTTAGCACTGGTTATTTGTGAAAAGAAAGAAAGAAAACAAACAAAAACACTGAAGAAAATGTTTAGGAACTTGAGGATATAAAACACTCTTAAATCCTCACAACAATGAATGTCTTATGGGATTGGCTCAGAGATAGAAGGCTGGGAGTGCCCCAGTCAGCCAGGACTTCCCTCCTAGCAACTTAGCCCTTTATCAGACCTTAAACTAAGCATGTAACAAAATTGTAGGACATTTGATTAAATTCATAATTGCCTCAATGTTTTTATATGTATTTGAGCAATGTATGTTAATTGAGCAAGAATAGTTTTAAGAACTTATGTCTCTAAAAAATTACAGTTCACAACAGGGGCTTAAAAATTTGTTCAGAATATTTCCTCCAATGAGCACTCCTCTTTTCCCCCATTCCACTAAATAAATGTATACAAAGAGGGAGATGTTTCCCATGCCTTCCCAATGTACTTTTTAAAGATTTTTTTCAAAACCATGTGGAGAAAACCACTTAAAATGAACTTGACCAAGAGAATTTCTCCATTTATGAAACACTTTAAAAATTAAATTAAAACCAATGTATAAATCCACCAAGTCTACGGTTATTTCTAGGATTTCACCTGGCAGAATGTAGTTGTCACTAACACAGCATAGGCCAGCATCCAAATTTGGGCCCACAGAAATAGTTGGGTAGACACCATAAGTCAGGGGGATCAGACAGAACTTTAGAGAAACCAGAGTTGAAGGCAGAGAGATACGAGAAGGTAGATGAGAGCTGAAGTCAAATACCGAAAAAAATATCACCTAAAGTAAGAAAATCAGACAAGCAGGGATGGGTCAAAAAGAGGATCCAGCTAGGTTAGACTGTCCATGATTAAAGCACACAGTGTCTAAGCAACACAATGTCTTAGGCTGGGTTCTCTAGAGAAGCAAAACCAGTAAAGCATATAGACATATAGAGAGATTTCTATCAAGGAAATGGCTTATGCGGTTGTAGAGGCTGGAATGTCCCAAGTCCATGGGTCAAGATAGAGGCTTCTGATTCACGTGGCCACAGGGGCTGGCAAATCCAAGATCAGCAGGTCAGAGTACAGAGATCTTGCTCACAGGCGGCAAAGATCAATGCATCCCAAATTCGGCAGGCAAGACTGCAGGTAAACTGCTAGCTTAAGTCCCAAGAACCAGAGGTCAGATGAACAGGAGCCAGCTACAGGGTCCAGCAGAGCAAAAAGCCCCCAAGCCTTGACAGAATGTCTGCTTATATTTGATGCAGGCCACACACCCAAGGAAACTCCCTTTTAACTGATTGGCTAGTCACAGCAGATACTCATGGGGTCAACTCTGATACCTGGGTACTTTTTCTCCAAGCATCCTCTTACTTCCCACTGGTGCACATGTTAGGTGCTGCAGTCAGATGTTAATTGTCATGAAAGGAAATCAAAGGCCAGCAGATAGACCCTGACCTGTATTAACTCAAGGCCATAGATAGAGGAATTAGCTCGCAGATGTTGGCAGTGGCTTCACCTATTTCTCCAGGAACCTTTTTAGGCTGGCCCAAAGACTATGAATGATGACCCAAGTTTGATTGAAGATGTTGAAATTGACTTCTAAAGAAAACTTAATAATCCGGCCCTTTTACAAAATGCAATAAGGATACTTTTCCAATTGTCTGTGAGGCAAGCAGCCAACTTCCAAATGAGTTTGATCAGCAAATGGGGTTTAGAAACAACACATTCCATTCGCTTCTCTCTGCCAGAACTTCTCAAAGCTGGAAGGGTAGCTGTGAGCCTCCCACATACCCGCTCTGCACTCTGAGCTCTTCTATTTCCTATCCAGCTGATGAAAAAGGACATGTCCTAAATCCATCAACTAATTTGTTCCAGATCCATCTGTCTTCCCATTGAACCTGCAGAGAAATATCTACCGCGCCAAAGACAACCACTTTCAAACCCACGTTTGCTCCTTTTTATACTGAATCGTTTGTTTTGCTTTGAAGTGGATAGAACTGCCGGGAAACTCTCCTTTTTACAGTTGTCCTATCAGCTGCCTTTCATCAATGTGGTCCTGCACCCACCACACATCAGATGCATTCCACACTCCCTTCCGTCCCCACCAACAGGGGTCCGGGTCCCAGTCAACCCTGTGGCCCCCACAGCTCTCTGCCAGCATCTCAAACCTCTGTGTCCAGTCTGCTCAGCTACAACCTGTTTCTCCACCCACTGGACAAATGATTTTCAAATCATGGGATGATCCATCAGTGGGCTCTGTGTTTTTAAGAACACAAAGTAGAATAAAAAAGAAAGGAAAACAGAATGCAAGACACAGGAAAAGTAAGCATTCTCTCATGAAACTTATGTCCTAGGTCTCAGTGTATAAATACATTTTGTACTGTGTAGTGTAGTCCAAAAATGTTTGAAACACTGTGGTAGACAAGCCTTTGTCCATCTAGTCAGCCTCCGCCCTGCTATTGGACCCGCTCTTCAGCTACTCCTTTGCCCTCCCTGCTGGTTCTGATTCTGAACAGACTTCCAGCTGTTTTCACAAACCCTGGCCTTTCACATTGATTCCCAAGCTCCTACTCATGCTTCCACAGGATTGCCTTCTCCCTGAGCAGACCAATGTTCTGAGCAAAGAAACACCACTTACTATTCCTGCCTGATTCTGCCTTCTTCTCAGATCTAAGATACGCTTACAGTGCATACAACTTTCGCACCATGACTAACAAGCCTCGGAGCAGTAGGACTTCATTTCTTTGAGTACTGCCTTTCATGCCAACAACAAAACAGCACCAAAGTTACTCTTGGAACAACTTAGATTTTCTTACGAACTTATGCACACTTTTGTCATGTAATGCAGTCTCTGTTATAATACATGCAGTGCCTGATATCAATACCAGGTGAATATAGTTCATCTTTAGTTTTGAGTTAGCCTGTTTCCCATCTTTGAGAACAGATGTTTATTCCATCTCCATACTGCTATCTTCTGCCCCCACAAGGCAAATGGAAGGAGGGGAAGCAGAACAAGGAGACGGGACTAGCCTGGTGGTATGCTATCCTCTAACTCTCAAGGCCAAGGGCACAAACTGTCCAGCACAGTTCCTCCCCCACTCCTGCCCTCCTTGTCCAATCACTCACAATTCTCACTCAGACAATTAATTATCTTCCTCTAAATAAAAACTTCAGTTTTGTGGGGTTTTTTTTTGGGGGGGGGGGTGGTAGGGGTTGGTATCTCAGTGTAGGCTATTGAGTATATTTTTCTCAGCCAAACTGAGTATTACATTTTTTAACCTTCCAAGAGATACTGAAACCTAAAAGCTTCCTTAAGGTGTGGGACACAGGATGTTAATCTGGGGATAAAGGTGGGAGAGATGCTGTGGTTTGAAGAATTTCGTATAAAATAAACTGCTGAGTTTCCTCTAATACATGTGAGGCCAGCTTTGAGAGAGGAACCTAAACGCTGGACCTCCTTTAGAGCACCAAGGGAGGAGGGCCAACAGGTGGGAGAACTGTAGGACAGGTGTGCTTGGTTTTGAGAGGCAAGAAACACTCTCAAAAGGGAAAGGGAGAGAAGGGCAGGTCACATTAGGGTACACTTCAGAATTTTCCTGACTTCCACCACTCCCTGTCTGCAGCCTAGCCCCTTTCCCATTTCCCAGTTAGGAGTCCAGAGGTCCTCCACTACCCCTCTGGTTATCGGGAGGGCCTTCCATTCCCCTCCAGAGCTGCTTCCTCCCCATTCTTTTGCTAGGAATGGTCTTAATCCGACTGTCTTCTTGCTGAGATAAGATTTCTAATAGCTCCAGCTCCCAAGGCTTGGGAATCAAATCTCCAATGGAGATGTCAGAAAATGAAGGAAAAAATAAGCCAACTCTTACATACACACTCCAGGGTTTATTCAAGAGACTCCAGGGAAGACCAGGCTTCTCTGGAGTTTGCTATCAAGTTTCAAGCCCTTGACCACTGCCATTCCTAGTCACCTCCAAGTATACAACTTTAGTAGCAAAGAGCCAAGATAGAGAAGGTTTAGAGTCAGAGGAATAGAAACACCAAACCCAATAGTGCAAATAATGATGACTGACTGCGGCACCCAGCTCCAGGCAGGTAAAACTCATGCAAGGTCTGACAGTAAGGATTCACACTTTGGGGGAAGGTAATGTGGCAAAGGAGTTCCTTGGGTGGAGCAAATGCTTAAATGCTTACCTGCCAATCAGGGGGTTAACCATTCCAATCCACCCAGAGGTGTCTCGGAAGAAGGCCTGGCAATCTACTAACAAAAATCAGCCATCGAAAACCCTGTGAAGCACAGTTCCACTCCAACACACATGGGGTGGCCATAAGTCTGAATCTACTCAACAGCAACTGGTTTGAATGTGAAAAAAGGAATTGCAGGGATAGGAAACAACAAGCACCCTTAAAGTATACCACCATCTGGACCACCTGATGGCAAAGGGGGGGGGGCGTGGCAAATACTGTAGACTAAAATCCGTGATTCCTTAAGCAAGTCTTTCAAAGTATCTAGCATGAGGGGAGTACACTTTTTAATTTAGTTCCACTCATAATTTTAGGAAAAGATAAAAGAAAAAAATATTCAGCCTCATATAAATAAACAGAAAAAACCAAACCCGTTGGCGTCCAGTTGACTGTGACTCACAGCGACCTTATCGGAGAGAGTAGAACTGCCGTACAGAGTTTCCAAGGAACGCCTGGTGCATTTCCAACTGCCGACTTTTGGTTAGCCGCCAAAGCACTTAACCACTAAGGCACCAGAGTTTCCCAATCTTATTAAAAAAAAAAAAAATAGCACTCTTAAAAGGGAACTGGGATTCTCTCATTTGCGACCTTAATCGGCTGTACAAAGATGAAGCTGCATAGCAGTCAACAAGATGTACTCACACAGCACTCTCTCCCGTAAAACACACAATCTAGTATTTACTCTCCTCAACTCCATTTATAACTGAGTAAAGACTTTACTAAAAGGACTGCTTTTTCCCTACTTCACGCATCAGCTCATAACGTGCACACAAACTCTTCCATTTAGTCCCCAAACTGGTATCTGAATTAATTTAAACACTACCAAAGATCATTCTTTGAGGAAGGTTTTGTATTTTCGTAGAAAAACATGCACGACATTAACACTCAAACCGGGACAATTAAGACAATACAGGCCAGCAACCACCCATGAAGGAGCTTGGACAGCCCAAAGTGCTTTCACAGAGGTTTTACACGCCGTTTGAGGCGATAGAAAACGCTGCCATTACGCTCCCCAGTCCATAGCTGGGGAAACTGAGGCGCTTCATTTAATAAACTCGCCCGGGTTCCAAAGGTAGTGCTGGAAATAGAAACCAGTTTCTCCCTGTGACTCTGTGCCGGGTCCCTCTCCCAGGAGACTCTTCAGCGTTCGGTGGCTAAAAACGGGACCCACTTGAGAACTGCAAGTGTAAATAAAGGCTACATGCTGCTAACCAAAAGGTCGGCAGTTTGATTCCACCAGGTGCTCCTCAGAAGCTCTTTGAGGCAGTTCTATTGTGCCCTATAGAGTCGAGATGCGTCGGAACGTTCTGGACGGCAACGTGCTTGGTTTTGAGGTTTGGTTTTGAAGAAGGCGGCGGGTAAGGACTTACCCACTTGAGGCACCTGACTGTGTACCGGCGACACGCGATTAGAACAAGAAAGCTTTTTCCGGATGCTCAGAGGTTTGTAACCACCTCTATGAGTTTAGACCCGGGAGACACAGCCAGGCAGATCCGGCAGGCCAAATCGCGCAGCCTGGAAAACGCGAGTGGAACACGGGCGTCTGGGCGGCGCGGGGACCGCGGGCCCGGGACCCCATCTGCGCCCGGAGCGGCACCCGGCCCTCGGAGAAGGGAAGATGCTGCGCCCGCCACACACACCTGCTGGAGCCCGCCCCTGAGCCCCGGGCCGCCTCCCGCGCTCCAGCCGCCCACCCAGCCCCTGGACGCAGGAGACCTCGGCCGCGCTAGGCCGGTGACCCGGAGCCGCTGTGACCTCTGCGCGCGGGCGGCGCTCTGCTGCGGGGGGAGCCGCGGGTCGAAGTGAGCTCGCCCACCACCCGGACGGGTCCCGGGGCGACTCGGAGCGCGGGCGGTGGCTGCGCCGGGACGAGAGAGGGCTGGGGGCGGGGGGGTGGTGGTTACAGACGCCTGGTCGTGCCGCCCGGCCGCCCCGCGAGATGCGCCGCGGAGCCGAGTTGAAGCTACCGCCGCACCCTCTCGGACTGCGGGCTCGGGTTACCGCAGGGCGGCTCCTTGAAGGAGCAGCGACCTCTCGGGCTTCAGGCGGCTGGGATTCCTGGACAAAGTGGACGGGGCCCCTAGGCTGGCAGAAGGAACGACCTTCAGGCCCTGGAACTTGGATCGCTGAAAGGACTCAAAAAACGCAAACACAAGAGGTGAGCCGCGGTGGGTTCCTGGAACAGCAAACCTCACCAGGAGCAGAGCGTACTGTTCCCGGGCTTTGCAAAGCAAGTAACAAAACTCGCAACTGGGGAGAACTGTGTTGGCCCCCACAGCTGTCCGTACCTCGGAGGCCACTGAACCAAAAACCTTTTCGGAGTATGAGTTTACAATCTGCCCCAAATGCTCAAATGCTAAGTAAATCAACTGCATGGTTTGGTCATCAGAAAGAAGATGAAAGGGCAATTGCTGATGTTTCCTGCCAACTCTGTCTTGGCGAGAAAGTCCAGTCCCGCCCTATTCTTGCTTGAGGTTGCAGGTGCCTGGCAACTGAGTAGAGGGCGTGTGTGAGAGAGGCACCCAGAGTGGCTTCCTTCGGAATCCGTGAAGAACACCCTCAAGAGGGTGCACCAACAAGCACTCCACCCCTACCCGGAGCCTCTCACATGCCGGGGTGGGGAAGTAGGATTTGAAATTTTTGGTGCTAACTTAGAATCCCAAACTGGCTAGTGCGTAAAGAAAGTTTGCCAGTAAACAGTAGATCTTCTGACGTGTTCTACACAGAGCCTCACAAAAACTTCAAGTGTTCTGATCAGCCAGACAGAATTGTTTTTAATAAAACAAAACAATGAAGAGATTGTTATAATTTTCAAAAAAAAAATTCTTTTCTGGAAAGAGATGAGTATAAATAATTTGTAAGCACCAATATTAATAACATAGGACAGTTATTTGTAAGAAATATCTATCACTAGAGCTAACATATTTGATCAAATGCACACACTGCCTCACACCCTACACTCATGGATTTTCAAGGAAGGAAAGCAATAGAAACCAGAAGGCCTGCAATGCTGTCTGTAAGTCTATTAGAGCTGTGTCGCTTTAGCTAACTGAACTTCACCAAGGTCCAATTTCTTTGTCTGTAAAGTGTAATGGTTCAAAATTACCTCTGAAGACCCAAGTCTTGGCAAATGGATCTCAGACTGACTTAGAAAAGACAAAACCTATGCCACTCTGCAGGGACGGAAACCTGCCCCACAATCAGGCAGGGACTAGGATCCTGCTGGACCCTGAATCCATGTTCCCCTTTTTTCCCCAAAACTCTCTCAGGACTCCAGGGCACCAGTGCCCTTTGACCACAGCCTGTCCCATCATAGCTGCTTCACAATGTGTATAGTCCCTGACAATTTTGGGTTGCCCCAGGCTGTCTTATGCACTCACGTAGCCATCTCATAACTCTCCGTGGGGAGGATGGTTATGTGCGCACAACTGGAGCCAGGCTGGCCTAGGCCCAGCAAGTGCAGATTCCACAAGGTCACCTCAGGACTCTATATCCTATATAGACTCTATACCCTCCAGACACTCTCCTATGCACGTGTCTGGTGGTTGATAATTGCTCTGTTCTTTCCTGATAAATGCACCACCATTATCCTTGATATACATATTCTCTAACATCCATAGCAGTAGCCAAGGCAAAGTAACCCCACAAAAACTCCCTTGTACTCTATGTCCCACTATATTCCTTCATGTTATTGCTGTTGTTAGGTGCCATCGAGCCAGCTCTGACTCATAGCCAGCTTATGTATGACACAATGTAATGTTTCCCCATCCGGTCCTGCACGGTCCTCAGAATTGTTGCTATGTTGCAGCCCGTTGTTGCAGCCACTTTATCAATCCAATCTCTCCACATTAAAAACCAAAAAACCAAACTCGTTGCCTTTGAGTCGATTTTAATTCATAGCGACCCTATAGGACAAAACAGAACTGCCCCATAGGGTTTTCCAAGGAGCGGCTAGCAAATTGGAACTGCTGACCTTTTGTTTAGCAGCTGAACTCTTACCCACCATTCCATCAGGGCCCTTCTTCACATTAGTCCTGTACAAATGCATCATCAAGTTCATAGGATTATTGACAGATGATACAGAGCATGTAATGAACACATCTAGGACAATGACTAAGATATGAAACTAAACCAAACCCCATTGCCATCGAGTTGATTCTGACTGATAGCGACCCAAAGGACAGAGTAGAACTGCCCCATAGGGTTTCCAAGGAGCCGCTGGAGGATTTAAACTGCTAACCTTTTGGTTAGCAGCCAAGTTCTTTAACCACTGTGCCACCAGGACTCCGAGATAAGAAAAGAACTCAATAAATATCTGAATTTGAGGCTCTTAAACTCTTCAATTAAACTTTTAAATTAGAACTCTATGACTTTACAAGTTATCTGTATCAAATATATAGTTTCCCAGAAAATGTTAATACAACTTAATTTCTTTAAAAATTTTATTTTATCCTTCCTATTCAAATCCTTAATCATTCTTAACTTTGTTTTACACATATTCCCTTTCCCAGGTCAGTCCCTCAAAATCCTGTTATTTATTGGATAAAATTTTTGCATTTTAAATGTGAAGAAGTATCAGGGAGGAGTTTCACTTACATTTTTAGTTAATTTAAACAGTTCGAGGCATCATTTCAGAAAAATGAAATTATTCACCCACACTTAAAGAGAAAAAATGTACAAATTCTTTTAAGTGAGGCAAATTTTTCTAATGAATTTCTGTTTCCTAAAATCCTTAATCTTCTAAATAGAGCCAGTTGTTTGGGAAACAGAGATGAAAAGCTGCTTCTTTTCAAAATAAGGTAATTGAAGTAAAAGTGTTTTTGGAACATCACCTCAATTCTCCACTCTGTTAGTGAAGATACAGCCTAAATGGCTACAAACACGTTGACCAGAAATGTTGATTTACTCAAAAGTAAGTAACCCCAGTCACTTTTTTCCTGTGTTACAGATCAAGAATTTTAGTATATCAAGAATTTTTGTAAGGTTGGATGAATATTTAAGAGCATTTCATGTTTTTCAGAATTTTTCAGGAAAGGTATTAAGAGCGGTTATCTCTGGGTAGGTAAGAGTCTGGATGTCTTTTGTATTCTTTTTATTTAACGTAATTTTTTTCTTGTGTGCATGTATATTGCGTTTGTTTACATTTTTATTGGTATTTATTATTATAAGAAGTTAATGAAAATAATACATATAATTGACAGAAACATCCATGAATGCCCTTCCGTTCCCTGCCCCACTTCTCCCCACCCCACTTCTCCCACATTCCAGTAAACCATCCTAAACGTTACCACCCTCAACTCTGTGGGGCATTCTTCATTTCCTAAATGATTTGCTTATACCAATTGTTTCTTGATTTTGTATTGACATCTTCTGCTATTTAAGGATTTCCCTCCTTTATGCACATTGCCAGCATCACTTTGTGCTCACCCTTCCTTCCAAAAAAGTCACATCATGGCTTTCATGCAAATCAATAATTAGGGTTTACATCATCCTGTCTGTGTAAATACAGTGCATTGCTGAATCAAGTAAGGTGCCATGAGAACGTTTTTCTTGAAGAATCTCCTGTTCTTCCTGGAGTTGTTAACTACCTTGCTTTTTCATTTATTTTTTTTATTTATCTCATCCAAATTTTATCCGAATGCTTCCACATAGCTATCAAATGTCCATCAATAACATCTCCCAATGCCCAAACGCACTGAGTTTTAGTTTTACGCTCTTATCTTGCAGAAGGATGGATTTCAACAGCTTACCAAGAGAAGAAGCATAGGAGATAAATTTTTTTGAGTGCTGGTATGTCCAAAAATGTCTGTTCTCCTCTGATAACTTAGATGGTTGAAGATTATTTTCCCTCAGCATTTTAAAGACACTTTTCCACTATCTTTTATTTCCAGAGTTGCTGTTGGAGGTCTAATGCGTTTCTGGCTCCCATTCCTCTGTATCTGCCCTGTTTTCCCCTCTAATGTCTTCCCATTGTCCCCTAGTAGTCTTAAATTTCACAATGATGTACCTTAGAACGGATCTTTCTTCATTGCTTGTTCTGGACACTCAGGGGATCCTTGTATCTGGAAATTTTTTATAATTTCTTTGATAATTTCCTCCCTTCTATTTTCTCCATTCTCTCTTTGTGAACTCTTGTTGGTAAGATGCTGGATTCTCCATATTATTATCTAATTTTATTTGTCTTTGTATCCTGTTGTCTTAGGCTAGGTTCTCTACAGAAGCAAACCAGTAAATCGTATATATATATATGTACATTCAAAAATTATTTTTTTTTACATAGAGAGATTTATATCAAGGAAATGGCTGACACAATTTTAGAGGCTGGAATGTCCCAAGACCCTGGGTCAGGATAGAGGCTTCTCCTGGTTCACATAGCCACAGGGGTGCTGAACCCAAGGTCAGCAGGTCAGAGAGCAGGGCCCTTGCTTACAGGCTGCAGTGAATCCCAATATCAGCAGGCAAGACCGCAGGTAACCTGCTAGCTCAAGTCCCAAGAACTGGAGGTCAAACGGGAGCCAGCTGCAAGATCCAGCACAAGAAAAAATTCCCCAAGCTTTGCCAGACTATCCACTTATATTCAAAGCAGGCCACACGCGCAGGGAAACTTCTTTTCAAGTGACTGGCTACTCACAGCAGATCCCATCATGGAGGTGATCACATAATATCAAATCTCATCATGGATGTGATGACAACACCATACAACTGCCAAATCAGTGAGAATCATGGCCCAGCAAAGGTGATACACTACCTTAACCATCGCAAAAAGTATTTGATGAAAGGTTGACTATGGGAAGGAATGAAGTCCATGAGCCAGATAACAACTTACCCACAAACCCCCTGAATAAGTGTTTCCCAAACTTGCCTGCTGATAGGCATTAACACACTGGTCAGATGTGCTGATTCCAAACCCCTCCTTTGGAAACTCTGATTCAGTAGTGGTGGACCCTGGGAGTCTGCTTTTTTTTTTTTTTTTTTTGTGCTTTAAGTGAAAGCTTACAATTCAAGTCAGTTTCTCATACAAAAACTTATACACACATTGTTATGTGACCCTAGTTGCTCTCCCTATAATGTGACAGCACATTCCTCCTCTCCACTCTGCATTTCCCTTGTCCATTCAACCAGCTCCTGTCCCCTTCTGCCTTCTCATCTCGCCTCCGGACAGGAGCTGCCCACAAAGTTTCAAGTTTCTACCTGAGCTAAGAAGCACACTCCTTACCAGTATCATTTTATGTCTTATAGCCTGGGCTAGTCTTTGCCTGAAGAGTTGACTTCAGAAATGGTTTTAGTTTTGCAGTGACAGAGAGTCTGGGGACCATGTACTCTGAAGTCCCTCCAGTTTCAGTCAGAACATTAAGTCTGATATTTTTATTAGAATTTGAGACCTGCATCCCAGTTTTCTCCTGTTCCATTAGGGATTCTCTGTTGTGTTGCCTGTCAGGGCAGTCATTGGTGGTAGCCAGGCAACAGCTAGTTCTTCTGGTCTCAGGCTAATGGAGTCTTTGGTTTATGTGGCCCTTTTTGTACCTTGGGCTCATGTTTTCATTGTTACTTTGGTGTCCATCATTCTCCTTTGCTCCAGGTGGCTTGAGACCATTTGGAGCACCTTAGATGGCTGCTTGCTAACTTTTAATACTCCAGACACCACTCACCAAAGTGGGATGCAGAACGTTGTCTTAATACATTTAGTTATGCCAATTGACCTAGATCTCCCCTAAAACCATGGTCCCCAGACCACCACCCCTTCCACTCTGTCCCTCAAAGTGTTTGGTTGTTTTCAGGAAACTTTTGGTTTAGTGCAGTTGTGCTGACTTCCCCTGTATTGTGTGTTGTCTTTCCCTTCACCTAAAATAATTCTTGCCTACTATCTAGTTAGCGAATACCCCTCTCCCTTGCTCCTCACCCTTGTAACTATCAAAGAATGTTTTCTTCTGTGATTAAACCTTTTCTTGAGTTCTTCTAGTAGTGGTTTCATACAATATTTGTCCTTTTGCAACTAATTTCCCTCAGCATAATGCCTTCCAGATTCTTCCACATTATAGATGTTTCACGGATTCATCGTTGTTCTTTATGGTTGTGTAGTACTCCATTGTGTGAATATACCATAATTTGTTTATTCATTCATCCATTGATGGGCACCTTGGTTGCTTCCATCTTTTTGCTATTGTAAACAGTGCTGCAATGAATATGAGTGCACATATATCTATTCATGTGAGGGCTCTTATTTCACTAGGATATATTCCAAGGCATGGGATGGCTGGATCATATAGTGGTTCTATTAGTAGCTTTTTAATGAAGTGCCAAATTGATTTCCAAAGTCATTATACCATTTTACATTCCCACAGAAGTGTTTAAGTGTGCCAGTCTCTCCACAACCTCTCCAATATTTATTATTTTGTGTTTTTTGGATTAATGCTAGCCTTGTTGGGATGAGATCGTATCTCATTGTAGTTTTGATTTGCATTTCTATAATGGCTAATGATCTTGAGCATTCCGTTATGAATCTGTTAGTTGCCTGAATGTCTTTTTTGGTGAAGTGGGAGTCCGCATTTTTAATCACACACTCTAGGCTCTATGCAAGTCAAGTTTCAATTTAGCAAAGGAATATATACTGTAGTACCATTATGCAGTAAGTTAGGATGCCTGGTTTGTGAGTCTGTATCTTCCATTGTTTCACTTGGACAAACTGTTTCAGCTTTCTAGGCCTCCTTAAACTAAACCCATTGAGGTCGAGCTGGTGCCAACTCATGGCTACCCTAAAGAACAGAGTAGAACTGCCTCATAGGGTTTCCAAAGAGTGCCTGATGGATTTGAACTGCTGACCTTTTGGTTAGCAGCTGAACTCCTAATCACTGCAGCACCAAGGCTCCCTAGCCTGCTTATTCACCTGTATATCTGTCCTTCCTAATCTCTTTTTGTCTGATGGGGACAAGATGAGGTCTACGGGGGACCGAAGGCAGTTGCATTTGGAGTGAAAAGACTTCTCCAATCTCAGTATTTTGATGGAGCTCACTGTAGATTAAATACAGATAAAAAGAAACAAAATGTGATTTGACGAAGTGTTAGCAAATCATCATTTTGACTGAGGACATTAGGAACGTACTGGGAATGCTTTGTAGCAAAATTAGTTGAATATTAATTGTAGCGACTATGCCTTTTCTATCCTGCCACCCTCAGCCACTGAACTTCCATTCTTCTCGGGAACGTGGAATAACTTAAAGTGATAACCTTCAACTAGTCTAGTCACACTTTTCGAGGCCTATGAAAACCCTTAGAAAAATTAAAAACATGAGTGTTGAAAAGGAGGCAGTTTGGGTGGGGGCAAAAATTCTATTTTTTGTACCCAGGCATCTTTTACTGGCAAACACTCTTCTGTATGTTTGAGTCTGTACAAGTGAAAAGATGACCAGGCACCAAAAAAAAAAAAAAAATTAATTTAGGGCCCCCACCCAAACTGCCTCTTTTCCAACACTCATACTTTAAACTTTTCTGGGGGTTTTCACAGGTCTCAAAGGGAGCCCTGGCGGCAGAGTGATTAAGAGCTGGACTAATAACCAAAAGGTCTGCACTTAGAATCCTCCAGCCAATCCTTGAAAACTCTATGGGGCAGTTCTACCTGGTCCTTTAGGGTTGCTACGAGTCGGAATCGACATGACGGTAAGAGCTTTGGTTTGTTTTTGTGTGTTTGCTGTGTAACAGAAGCATTTTCCTAGACAGTAGAGAAAAAAAAACCGATGCATGCCATCAGGTAGAATTCATAAAGTTGGTAGAGCTAAAACACCTCCTCACTTGGAAACTCTGGGGCCTTTAGGGCGCACAAGGGACCTGAACCTCTTCACGGTAGGAAATCAAACTCCTCCATGGCTTAACTGCCCATTTTTCAGTTGGTGGTTGTGCAGCAGCCGCACAAAGTCCCTTACCCAATAACACCAAACCTGTTGTTGTGGAGTCAACTCCGATTCATAGCGACCCTATAGGACAGAGGAGAACTGCCCCACATGGTTTCCAAGAAGCTCCTGGTGGCCTGGGACTGCTGACCTCTTAGTTATTAGTCGTAGCTCTTAACCACTACGGAACCAGGGTTTCCTTAAACCAAAAAACCAAACTCACTGCCACCGGGCGGACTCTGACTCATAGGAACCCTACAGGACAGAGTAGAATTGCTCCATAGGGTTTTTCAGGAGTGCCTGGTGGATTAGAACTGTCCACCTTTTGGTTAGCAACCGTACGTATTAATCACTACCCATCAGGGTTTCTAGGGGTTCCTCAGTGCAAACAAAAATCCCTGGAGCCTCAGGTTGTGGCTCGGCACTTAACTCCTCCCACTCAGTTCGCCCAAGCCCAGTCCGCCAAAAATAGCCTCACGAGGAGTTTGAGCCTCCTCGGCGCCCGTAGTGTTTGGACTTCACACGTCAGTTGTTGGTTCCAGGAAATAGTACGCATGTGTTTTTTTTTTTTTGCATGGAGGGTGTCCTAATTCTAGCAGCGCTGGGAGGAGGAACTGTGGCTGTCTTCATAGCATTGCGGTTTTGGATAGTGCTTCATCATCGAGTCGTGCCCCGTGAGTCTCTCAGTCTCCTGGTAGTGGCTGGGTCCGGTAAGTATCAGGCGGTGAGAGCCCGGCTTTGATCACGCACTACAAACCCCAGAGTGCATTGCGACGCTGCCGACTGATCCTCTTAGCACCACTTGAGCTTTGCATGCCGAGATTTGTAGTTTCTCTTCCTTAGTGGAACGGGTCAGCCCAGCCTGAGGAACGTGGTTGCTACTGCAGTCCCAAAAAACCCAAACCGGTGCTCTGAAGTCGATTCCTACTGACGGCGACCCCATGTGTAACAGAGTAGAACTGCTCCATAGGATTTTCTTGGCTGTGATCTTTAGCGAAGCAGATCGCCAGGCCTACTACGGTCCAGGCGCCACTTAATTTACTTAACCAAACCAAAAACCAAACTCGTTGCCATCGAGTCCATTCCGACCCATAGCGACCCTACCCTGGTGGTGTAGTGGTTAAGTGCTACCTTGCTATCCAAA
Organism: Elephas maximus indicus; assembly: GCF_024166365.1. Taxonomy (NCBI): domain Eukaryota; kingdom Metazoa; phylum Chordata; class Mammalia; order Proboscidea; family Elephantidae; genus Elephas; species Elephas maximus. Next base: position 146,784,972 of record NC_064821.1, read on the forward strand.
AGATTGGCAGTTCGAATCCAGCAGGTGCTCCTTGGAAACTCTATGGGGCAGTTCTACCCTGTCCTGTAGGGTCGCTATGGGATTAATTTACTTACACTTAAGTAATTTACACTTACCTGTAATAAAGCCGCTCTGTTAGGTATATTTTTCTGCGAAATAATTAGTGAACAGAAAGGACGCAGAAACCTTTTGATGTTAACATGCGATTTTGCTGTATAAAAATTGCTGTTTTGTGTTAATAATCCAGGCTTTTTGTATTTAGTTTAGCAAACATGAGTACTACATAATAAAAGAGGCAAAGTGGATTGTCACATTTATAAATATATAAAACCCACGAGGATAAAAACAATTTTGCCAAGGGCAATGGAATAGGCACAGGATAGAGTGTCAATATGAACAACGGACTGTCCTGTCAGGGAATACAGTCTAAACACATACAGTCCAGACACTTACAGTTTTAAATGGACAGTTTCAACAGGGATATATATGCCATATATATATTGGGAAGTGCCAGGAGATTATATCCATACACAAGTAGTCCCCTGATTAGGAATGAGTTCTGTTCCTAAATCTGTCTTTAAGTTGAATTTGTAGTAAGTATGAACACTTAGGTACAGTTCACATTTAAAGTCAGTCAAATGTTTGTCTTAGTATATAATATATACTATACTTTTCTATGCATAAAAAATATTAAAGAAACACTTCAGATACATGAAAAGATCTTTAACATAATGTTGTTGATAGGTGCTATCGAGTCGGTTCTAACTCACAGTGACCCTGTATACAAGAGAACAAAACACTGCCTGGACCTGTGCCATCCTCATAATCATTGTTACATGTGAGCCCATTGTTGCAGCCACTGCATTGGTCTATCTTGTTGAGGGTCTTCCTCTTTTTCAGTGACTCTCTACTTCACCAAACATGATGTCCTTCTCCAGGGACTGGTCCCTCCTGATAACATGTCCAAAGTACTTAAGATGAGGTCTTCCCATCCTTTATTCTCAGGAGCATTCTTGTTGACGTAGACTGTCAGGTCCTTTATTCTAGTCTAGAAGCTCAGCTGAAACCTGTCCACTATGCGTGACCCTGCTGGTATTTGAATACCAGTGGCATAGCTTCCAGCATCACAGCAACACACAAGCCACCACAGTATGACAAACTGACAGATGCATGGGGTTTAACATAATAATACAGTAATAATAATAATGATTTAATGCACCTCACAAAGTAATACCTGTTAGTTATTATGAACTATTTTATGTACCTCAAATTTTTAATGTAATATGCTCTACGAGGGTTGGTTCTTAACTACAGGTTGTATGTAAGTCGGACATTTGTAATCCAGGTACTGCCTTTAAAATAATAATTGTATAACAAGTGTTCTAAAATTATATTCAAGTATAATCCCTTACTTTATTCACTGAGCATTTTTTGAGCCAGGCACTATGCAAAACTCTGTAAATACAAAACTGACAGTTGCTATTTGCCATGGAGTGCTATGTGTTGGGCACTGTGAAAGGTGTGAAGATACAGCAGTGAATGAATCTGAGAATTTAGAAAAACTATTGTTGTTGTTGTGTGCCGTGAAGTCGATTCTGATTCATAGTGACCCCATGTGACAGTAGAACTACCCCACAGCATTTTCTAGGCTGTAATCTTTGAGGAATGAGCCGTGGTGGTGCAGTGATTAAGTGCTTGCCTTTTAACTGGAAAGTCAGCAGGTTGCACTACCAGATTTACCACCTTCAGAACCCTGTCCTATAGGTCACTATGAGTCAGAACCAACTCAGTGGCAGTGGGTTTGGGTTTGGTTTGGAGTCTTTGCAGGGAGAGATCACCAGGTCTTTCTCCTGCAGGGCTGCTGGGTAGGATCGAACAGCCAACTTTTTGGTTAGCAGCTGAGTGGTTAACTGCTACACCACCAGGGCTTCCTATAGAAAAACTAATAGGCATTTGCCACACTGAGATAACCTGAGAAGTGCAGACTGCTGTGGAAGTCTTTGGGAAGGGCAACACTTTATTTGAACTTGAGACAGAAAGCTTCCAGGAAGAAATGTTGGTAGCTGAGACCCGAAAGATGACCAAGAATGAGCTAGGCAAGGTGGAGTCAGGCTTCAGTTCTGAGTTAGAAGGGTGTCCAGGGGCCATAGTCTTCGGGGTACCTCCAGTCTATTTCAAACTAGTAAGTCTGCTCTTTTTTGTGAATTTGATCTTTTCTTTTACATTTTTCTCCTGCTCTGTCCAGGACCCTGTGTTGTAATCCCAGTCAGAGTGGTGCGTAGTGGTAGCTGAGCACCATCTACTTCTTCTGGTCTTGGGGTCACATAGACTGTGGTTCACGTGGTCTATTAGTCCTTTGGACTAATTGCTCCCTTGGGTCTTTAGTTTTTTTCCCTCTCCTTTGCTCCGGACTAGAAGAGACTGATAGTTGTATCTTAGATGGCTACTCGGAAGCTTTTAAGACCCCAGATGCTACTCACCAAAGCAGGATGTAGAATGATGTCTTCAAAAGTATGTTGTCCCAGTTGACCTAGATGTCCCATGAGTCTATGGTCCTTTGCCTTTGAGTCTGGAAGCTTCATCCTGTGAGTTGTTTAGCTGTGTCTAAGAGGTTTCCCTGGCTGTGCCCCTTGTGTGCTCTGTTGTCTATATTAATATATGAGGAGTCATGTATTTAGAAATTTTCGTCACCAAATCTGTATCTGCCAGTGAATGTGCACCCTTACTCCCTCACCTTTTGGCATATCTACCTATTTATCTATCTATCTGTCTACCTGTTTATCCATTTGTAGATAATTGTTTGTTAATAGTATTGTTGCGGGATTGTCTATGTATACTAAAAACCAAAAACCAAACCCAGTGCCGTCAAGTCAATTCTGACTCATAGTGACCCTACAGGACAGAGTAGAACTGCCCCATAGAGTTTCCAGGGAGCGCCTGGCGGATTCGAACTGCTGACCCTTTGGTTAGCAGCCATAGCACTTAACCAGTAGGCCACCAGGGTTTCCCTATGTATACTAAAAAAAAAAAACTAGTTACCATAAAAAAAGACAGAACCAAACCCGTTGCCGTCAAGTCGATTCCGACTCATAGCAACCCTACAGAACAGAGTAGAAGTCCTCCATAGGGTTTCCAAGGAGCAGCTGGTGAATTTGAACTGCTGACCCTTTGGTTAGCAGCCGAGCTCTTAACCACCGCACCACCAGGGCACCTGTAGTTACCAGAAACCAAACCCTTTTGCTGTCGAGTCGATTTCGACTCATAGTAATCCTATAGGACAGAGTAGAACTGCCCCATAGGGTTTCCAGGGAGTGCCTGGTGGATTCGAACTGCCATCCTTTTAGTTAGCAGCTGTTATGGATTGAATTGTATGCCCCCAAAATATCTGTCAACTTGGCTAGGTCATGGTTCCTAGTATGGTATGATTGTCTATGATTTTATCGTCTGATGTGATTTCCCTACATGTTGTAAATCGTATCACTATGATTGTAATAAGATGGATTAGTGGCAGTTATATTGATGAGGTCTACAAGATTAGATAGTGTTTTAAGCTAATCTCTTTAGAAATATAAAAGAGAGAAGCGAGCAGGGAGACATGGGAATCTCATACCACCAAGAAAGCAGTGCTGGGAGTGGAGGGTGTCCTTTGGACCTGAGATTCTTATGCAGAGAAACTCCCAGAAAAAGGGAAGGTTGATGACATAGACCTTCCTCCAGAGCCAATGGAGAAAGCCTTAGCCTGGCGCTGATGCCATGAGTTTGGACTTGTAGCCTACTAGACTATAAGAGAATAAATTTCTCTTTGTTAAAGCCATCCACTTGTGGTATTTCTGTTATAGCAGCACTAGATGACTGAGACAGCAGACACAGCTCTTAACCACTATACCACCAGGGTTTTCAGTAGCTACCATAGTTGTCCTTTATTCCTGCAGTCCTCTCAGTGTTACAGTGACGTTTTAATTGCAGTGGAAGATGTTGCGGCTATTAGGTTTTATTCTTAATTGTTCCAACTGTGAAAACAAGTACCTACTTTGCAAACTACTCTACTTTTTCCAGGCTATAAGATACTAAAGTGAGAATAAATCAGATGTGTAAATTACTTGCCCTAGGCAAGAAGATGGGTAACAACTTATCAAGTTAAAGTATGGTTCTAATTCCTGAAATTTATACTAAATGTGTCCCACTTTAATTTCTATATCTAATTCCTCCTAGAATCTAGAGAGAGCCCCTCCCCTTTTCTACTTACAAAAGAAGAATTTGTGTTGAGTACTGCTTTATTTGTTTGACTAGCCTTCTATATGCTGACAGTGTCACTGTTGAAAGCTTTTGCTTACAGCAATGAGGGAGATGTGGGGGTGCCTCATAGATAGGGAGAACAGCATGAGCAGAGCACTGAGGAGGTAACAAGTAAGATGAATGCAGAGAATGGTAAGGACATTAACCGGGCCAAGGCAGAGTCTGTGAAATGAACTCGAACATGGAGTGGTATAATAGGGCTCATGGATGAGAATTTAAAATGCTTTGCTTACATTTAAGTGAATTTGAGTTACTCTTACTTTTACAGTTAATCTGCATCTTGGTCATGTAGTGCTGCTGTAACAGAAATACTACAAGTGAATGGTTTTAACAAAGAGAAGTTTATTCTCCCACAATCCAGTAGGCTAGAAGTCCGAATTCAGGGTGTCGGCTCCAAGGGAAGGCTTTCTGTCTCTGTTGGCTCTGGGGGAAAGTCCTTGTCATCAGTCTTCCCTTGGTCTGGGAGCATCTCAGTGCAGGAACCTCAGGTCCAAAGGTGCTATGAGGTGGTATGAGGTCCCCCATGTCTCTCTGCTCGCTTCTCTCTTTTATATCTCAAAAGAGATTGGTTTAAGACATTGTCTAATCTTGTAGATCTCATCAATATAAGTGACATATATTTTTGAGGGCACAGTTCAGTCCATGACAATATGATAGGCAGATGTTCCTTGACTTTTTTCCAGGAAGAAAACCTCCACCATAAGCACAGGTGATTTTTAAATTCGTGCTTTTTTTTTTTTTAATTGTGGTACATATATGTGTAATGTTAACATTTTTCATTTCAAAATTTTTCACATATACAGTTTTGGAGATTGTATGATTTCTAAAACATAGAGTTGTTTGGCAAAGCTGGTAAATCTTATCGTGGACCTGCATTGTGCCAAAAGCTCTGCTAGGAGCTGGGGATGAAGCAGGGAACTAACCTGTTCCTTAGGAAGACACAGCCCTGCTGGTCAGTGCTCATTTCTCCCTTATCTTCTTCTCACAGAAACCTTAAGTGACTGCCTTCCTGTTTTGACTTCCTTGCTTTCCTGACCTTTCCTTACCTTCACTTTTCTTCCCAGTATTCCCGCCATCCCTTGAACTCGTGTTTCAGATCTTGCCATTTCATCTGCTAAAATTCTCTCCCCCTGCCTAATGATCTCTCTACTCCTGCCTGTATGTTGTAGTTAACTAGTGCTGCTATAACAAAAATATCACAAGTGGATGTGTTTAACAAACAGAAATTTATTCTCTTACAGTTTAGGAGGCTGGAAGTCCAAATTCAGGGTGCTAGCTTCAGGGGAGGGCTTTCTCTTTCTGTAGAGTCTGGGGGAATGTCCTTGTCATCAATCTTCCCTTGGTCCAAGAGCTTCTCAGCATAGGGACCCCAGGTCCAAAGGACATGCACGTTCCTGGCTCTTCTTGCTTGGTGGTAATAAGGTCCCCCTGTCTCTCTGCTTGCTTCTCTTATATCTCAAAAGAGATTGACTTAAGATACAACCAAATCTTACTGAATGAATCCTGCCTCATAAATCATAGAGGTTAGGATTCACAACAATGGGATAATCACATCAGATCACAAAATGGTGGATAACCACACCATACTGGGAATCATGGCCTAGCCAATTTGACACACATTTTTGGGGGACACGATTCAATTCATGACTCTGTCCGTTACCTTCATATCTCAAGTCATCCCTCAGACTTTACTAGGGTTCTCCTCTACTCTTCTGGCATTGTTTTTCATAACTGCTTGCTCCCCACATTTTAATTTTTCTTGCTATCTTGTATCCTTATTTATCTTTGTGCATGCACACAGCATGTCCGTGTATGTGTGTGTGTATCCCACCCCCCACCAGGCTTGATAACAGGAGCTAAGATAAGCACTTCTTGGTACCTTCCTCAGCACCTAGTGCTAGTACTGATTTTATTTTTATAACATTATCTTCTCCACCCATCATGTAAAAATAGTATTTATACAAGGGCAGAGATTAATGTTTCCAAATGTTCCTCTGTCTTTTGAGAAATACAGAATTTTGGTGTGTATGTGTGTGTTTTCCCAGAAAACATAACATTGGTATGACATGGTCAAATGGATATATATGTCCACTGTAGGTTTCTTAATCTTAGGCCTTACAATATTTTTCCAGGTGGGCATACCACTGAAATCCTGAGACTGCTTGGGAACCTGTCTAATGCTTATTCTCCAAGGCATTATATCTTTGCTGACACGGATGAAATGAGTGCCCATAAAATAAGAGCTTTTGAAGTAGATCGAGCTGAAAGATACTCCAGTACCATGGTAAGTGATCGTTTCTAAAAAAGCTACAACTTGTCCGTTGTGTTTAATTATCTCTGAAAATAATATGATGATGCTTAAGTGCCCTGCCCACACGAAGCATCCAGATGTTTATTGCTGATGAAGTGTATTTCCTTTACTACCAAAGATAAGAATTTGTTCAAAATAAATGTGCATATTAAAGGTGGTTGCTTAATTGCTTTTATTTTCTTTATTTTAAATAGAGGAAACAGTTTTTTAGCTAATTCCAGTTATGAAAGTTGTTATTTACAGTTCCATACATAAAGTGTCCAGCTTGTGTGTTTCCTGGCTCTTTGTCAAAGTATTGCATTTATCAATAATTTATTTGTCAATGTAAAGTTCTTTGTCAATGTATTGCATTTATTGATAATTGTCTTTTCCTACGACTTTTTTTTTTCTGTGTGTAAACCTTTTTGTTGGTTTGTTTTTTATAATAGTGGTTGTGATGGTTAAGATTGTGTGTCAGCTTGGCTAGGCCAGGATTCTCAGTGTTTTGGCAATCATATAATGTGCAGTCACTTCTCTGTTGAGATTTGATATGTGATCACCCTCACGATGCGATCTGCTGTGAGTAGCCAATCAGTTGAAAGGGAATTTCCTTGGGCGTGTGGCCTGCATTGAATATAAGTAGACATTCTGGCAAGGCTTGGGGGCTTTTTCCTCGTGCTGGATCCTGCAGCTAGCTGCTATTCATCTGACCTTCGGTTCTTGGGACTTGAGCTAGCAGCTTACCTGCAGTCTTGCCTGCCGATCTTGGGAATCATCCATCTTCAAAGCCTGTGAGCAAGAGCCCTGCTCTCTGACCTACAAATCTTGGGTTCACCAGCCCCTGCAGCTATGTGAATCAGGAGAAGCCTCTATCTTGACCCACGGACTTGGGATATTGCACCCTCTATGACTGCGTGAGCCATTTCCTTGATGTAAATCTCTTTTTATATATATATTTATACACTTTACTGGTTTTGCTTCTCTAGAGAACCCAGTCTAAGACAGTGGTATCATACAATATTTGTCCTTTTGCATAGTATTGCATTGTATGTACCACAGTTCGTTTACCCATTCATCTGTTGATAGGCACTTAGGTTGTTTCCAGCTTTTTGCTGTTGTGAATAATGCTGCAATGAACATGGGTGTGCATGTGTCTATTTGTGTCATGGCTTTTATTTCCCTAGGGTATATACCTTTTTTTTTTTATGTATACCTAGGAGTGTGATTGCTGGGTCATATGGTATTTCTGTTTCTAGCTTTTTAAGGAAGTGTCATAGCATTTTCCATAGTGGTTATACCATTTTACATTCCCACCAGCACTGTATAAGGGTTCCAGTCTCCCTATAACTTCACCAGCATTTGTCATTTTATGTTTTTTTGGATTAGTGACATTCGATTGATCTCATTGTAGTTTTCATTTGCAACTCTCTAATGGCTAATGATCATGAGCATTTCTTCATGTTTTGTTAGCAGCCTGAAATATCTTCTTTGGAGAAGTGTCTGTTCATGTCCTCTGCCCATTTTTTAGTTGCATTGTTTGGTTTTTTGTCGTCGAGATGATTTCTGTGATTTAGAGATTAACTCCTTGTTGGATATGTCTTAGCCAAAATTTTTTCCCCAGTCTTTAGGTTCTGTTTTTTACTCTTTTGGAGAAGTCTTTTGAGGAGGATAAGTGTTTAATTTTTAGGAGGTCTCATTCACCTAGTTTATCTTCCCCTGTTTGTGCATTTTTAATTATAGTTTTTGTGTATTTTTATACTATTTACGCCATGTATTAGGGGCCCTAGTGTTGTTCCTATTTTTCCTTCCTTGATCTGTATAGTTGTAGGTTTCATATTTAGGTCTTTTTTTTTTCCCCCCCCAACACCTTCACTTTGCACTCCAGGTCTAGGGTTTGAAGTGGCCCAGGGACATGCTTGGTTCTTTATCATCTCATTTATTCACGGAAATGTGCCATGAGGAAGGTGATAGTACAGTTCTCAGCTGGTAGGGAGAAATCAAAGCCCATCAGTAACATTTTCCAAGTCAGACACAGTTAGTGGGGGAATTCTGACAACCTATTTTTTTTTTTTATTGTGCTGTAGATGAAGGTTTACAGAACAAACTAGTTTCTCATTAAACGGTTAGTACACATATTGTCTTATGACATTGGTTAACAACCCCACGACATGTCAACATTCTCCTTTCTTTTCCTTGGGTTCCCTATTACCAGCTTTCCTGTCCCCTCCTGCCTTCTAGTCCTTGCCCCTGGACTGGTGTGCCTCTTTAGTCTTGTTTTGTTTTATGAGCCTACCTAATCTTTGGATGAAGGGCGAACCTCTGGAATGACTTCATTACTGAGCTAAAAGGTGTCCTGGGGCCATACTCTTGGGGTTTCTCCAGTCTCTGTCAGGCCAGTAAGTCTGGTCTTTTTTTGTGAGTTAGAATTTTGTTCTACGTTTTTCTCCAGTTCTGTCCAAGATGCTCTATTGTGATACCTGGCAGAGCAGTCAGTGGTGGTAGCTGGGCACCATCTAGTTGTACTGGACTCAGTCTGGTGGAGGCCATCGTGGCTGTGGTCTGTTAGTCCTTTGGATTAACTTTTCCCTTGTATCTTTAGTTTTCTTCATTCTCGTTTGCTCCTGAAGGGGTGAGACCAGAGGACTATCTTAGATGGCCACTCACAGGCTTTTAAGACCCCAGATGCTACTCACCAGAGTAGAATGTAGAACATTTTCTTTATAAAATGGTATGCCAGTTGAGCTAGATGTTCCCCAAGACCATGGCGCCCACAGCCCTCAGCCCTGTAATTCGATCCCTCAGGGAATTTGGATGTATCTATGGAGCTTCCATGACCTTGCCTTGTACAAGTTGTGGTGGCTTCCCCAGTATTGTGTACTGTCTTACTCTCACCAAAGTTACCGCTTATCTATTGTCTATTTAGTGTCTTTCTATCCCTACCCCTCCCCTCCCTCATAACCATCAAACATTATTTCTTTTTCTGTGTAAACCTTTTAATAAATTTTTATAGTAGTGGTGTTATACGGTATTTATCCTTTTGTGATTGACTTATTGCACTCAGCATAATATATTTAGGTCTTTGATATAATATATTTAAGTCTTTAACTTTGAATTAGTTTTTGTATATGGTGAGGCATGGGTCCTATTTCATTTTTTTACAGATGGACATCCAGTTTTGCATTTGTTGAAGAGACTGTCTCTTCTCCATCTAATAGCTTTTGGCCCCTTGTCGAAGATCACCTGACCATGGGTGGATGGATTTACTTCTAGGTTCTCAATTCGGTTCCATTGGTCTATGTGCCTGTCATTGCACCCATACCAGGCTGTTTTGATTACCGTGGCTGTGTAGTAGGTTCTGAGATTAGGAAGTGTGAGACCTCCTACTTTGTTCTTCTTCAGTAATTCTTTATTTATCCCTTGCCTCTTTCCTTTCCGTATAAAGTTTGTGCTTAGTTTTTCTATCTCATTAAAGAAAGCTTTTGGAATTTGGGTCGGGATTACATTATATCTATAGATTGCTCTGGGTAACATTGACGTTTTCACAATATTAACTCTTCCTAGCCATGAATATGGTATGTTTTTCCATTTATGTAGGTCTCTTAGTTTTTTGCAGTGGTGTTTTGCAGTTTTCTTTGTATAGGTCATTTATGTCTCTGATTAGATTCATTCCTAAATATTTTATTGGGGGGGGGGGACTATTGTAAATGCTATTGTTTTCCTGATTTCCTTTTCCAAGTTCTTTTTTTTGTTATGTTGTTGTTGTTGTTAGGTGCCGTCAAGTCAGTTCCGATTCACAGCGACCCTATGCACAACAGAACGAAAAACTGCCCAGTCCTGAGCCATCCCCACAATCGCTGCTATGCTTGAGCCCATTGTTGCAGCCACTGTGTCGATCCACCTTGTTGAGGGTCTTCCTCTTTTCCGCTGACCCTGTGCTCTGCCAAGCATGATGTCCTTCTCCAGAGACTGATCCCTCCTGACAACATGTCCGAAGTATGTAAGACGCAGTCTCGCCATCCTTGCCTCTAAGGAGCATTCTGGCCGCACTTCTTTCAAGACAGATTTGTTCGTTCTTTTGGCAGTTCATGGTGTATTCAATATTCTTCGCCAACACCACAATTCAAAGGCGTCAACTCTTCTTCAGTCTTCCTTATTCATTATCCAGCTTTCACATGCATATGATGTGATTGAACATACCCTGGGTTGGGTCAAGCGCACCTTAGTCTTCAGGGTGACATCTTTGCTCTTCAGCACTTTGAAGAGGTCCTTTGCAGCAGATTTGCCCAAAGCAATGCGTCTTTTGATTTCTTGACTGCTGCTTCCATGGCTGTTGATTGTGGATCCAAGTAAAATGAAATCCTTGACAACTTCAATCTTTTCTCCGTTTATCATGATGTTGCTCATTGGTCCAGTTGTGAGGATTTTTGTTTTCTTTGTGTTGAGGTGCAATCCATACTGAAGGCTGTGGTCTTTGATCTTCATTAGTAAGTGCTTCAAGTCCTCTTCACTTTCAGCAAGCAAGGTTGTGTCATCTGCATAACGCAGGTTGTTAATGAGTCTTCCTCCAATCCTGATGCCCGTTCTTCTTCATATAGTCCAGCTTCTCGTATTATTTGTTCTACATACAGATAAAATAGGTATGGTGATAGAATACAACCCTGATGCACGCCTTTCCTGACCTTAAACCAATCAGTATCCCCTTGTTCTGTCCTAACAACTGCCTCTTGATCTATGTAAAAGTTCCTCGTGAGCACAATTAAGTGTTCTGGAATTCCCATTCTTCACAGTGTTATCCATAGTTTGTTATGATCCACACAGTCGAATGCCTTTGCGTAATCAATAAAACACAGGTAAACCTCCTTCTGGTATTCTCTGCTTTCAGCCAGGATCCATCTGACATCAGCAATGATATCCCTGGTCCACATCCTCTTCTGAAACCGGCCCGAATTTCTGGCAGTTCCCTGTCGATATACTGCTGCAGCCGTTTTTGAATAATCTTCAGCAAAATTTTGCTTGCATGTAGTATTAATGATATTGTTCTATAATTTCCACATTCAGTTGGATCACCCTTCTTGGGAATAGGCATAAATATGGATCTCTTCCAATCAGTTGGCAAGGAAGCTGTCTTTCATATTTCTTGGCATAGATGAGTGAACACCTCCAGTGCTGCATCTGTTTGTTGAAACATCTTAATTGATATTCCATCAATTCCTGGAGGCTTGTTTTTTGCCAATGCCTTCAGAGCAGCTTGGACTTCTTCCTTCAGTACCACTGGTTCCTGATCATATGCCACCTCTTGAAATGGTTGACTATCGACTAATTCTTTTTGGTATAAGACTCTGTGTATTCCTTCCATCTTCTTTTGATGCTTCCTGTGTCGTTTAATATTTTCCCCCATGGAATCCTTCACTATTGCAACTCGAGGCTTGAATTTTTTCTTCAGTTCTTTCAGCTTGAGAAACACTCAACGTGTTCTTCCCTTTTGGTTTTCCATCTCCAGCTCTTTGCACATGTCATTATAATACTTTGTCTTCTCCAGAGGCCCTTTGAAATCTTCTGTTCAGTTCTTTTACTTCATGAATTCTTCCTTTTACTTTAGCTGCTCAACGCTCAAGAGCAAGTTTCAGAGCCTCCTCTGACTCCATCTTGGTCTTTTCTTTCTTTCCTGACCTTTCAGTGACCTCTTGCTTTCTTCATGGATGATGTCCTTGATGTCATTCCACAACTCGTCTAGTCTTTGGTCACTAGTGTTTGATGCATCAAATCTATTCTTGAGATGGTCTCTAAATTCAGGTGAGATATACTCAAGGTCATATTTTGGCTCTCGTGGACTTGCTCTGATTTTCTTCAGTTTCAGCTTGAACTTGCATATGAGCAATTGATGGTCTGTTCCACGGTCGGCCCCTGGCCTTGTTCTGACTGGTGATATTGAGCTTTTCCATTGTCTCTTCCCACAGATGTAGTCAATTTGATTTCTGTGTATTCCATCTGGTAAGGTCCATGTGTATAAAAAAATAGTCGCCGTTTATGTTGGTGAAAGAAAGTATTTGCAATGAAGAAGTCGTTGGTCTTGCAAAATTCTATCATTCAATCTCTGGCGTTGTTTCTATCACCAAGGCCATATTTTCCAACTGCTGATCCTTCTTTGTTTCCAACTTTCACATTCCAATCACCAGTAATTATCAATGCATCTTGATTGCATGTTCAATCAATTTCAGACTGCAGCAGCTGATAAAAATCTTCTATTCACCTTTGGCCCTAGTTGTTGGTGCGTAAATTTGAATAATAGTCATATTAACTGGTCTTCCTTGTAGGCGTATGGATATTATTCTATCACCAACAGCATTGTACTTCAGGATAATCTTGAAATGTTCTTTTTGATGATGAATGCAACATCATTCCTCTCCGAGTTGTCATTCCCAGCATAGTAGACTAGATGATTGTCTGATTCAGAATGGCCAATACCAGTCCATTTCAGCTCACTAATGCCTAGGATATCGATGTTTATGCGTTCCATTTCATTTTTGACGATTTCCAATTTTCCTAGATTCATACTTCTTACATTCCAGGTTCCAATTATTAATGGATGTTTGCAGCTGTTTCTTCTCATCTTGAGTCATGCCACATCAGCAAATGAAGGTCTGGAAAGCTTTACTACATCCATGTCATTAAGGTCAACTCTACTTTGACGAGCAGCTCTTCCCCAGTCATCTTTTCAGTGCCTTCCAACCTGGGGGCTCATCTTCCAGCACTATATCAGACAGCGTTCCACTGCTATTCATAAGGTTTTCACTGGCTAATGCTTTTCAGAAGTAGACTGCTGGGTCCTTCTTCCTAGTCTGCCTTAGTCTGGAAGCTCAGCTGAAACCCTTCCTCCATGGGTGACCCTGCTGTTATCTGAATACCAGTGGCATAGCTTCCAGCATCGCAGCAACACACAAGCCCCCACAGTACAACAAACTGACAGACACGTGGGGGTTTTTTGTTACAGAGGAATCCAACTAATTTTTGTATGTTGATCTTGTATCCTGCTACTTTGCTGAATCCTTTTATTAGTTCCAGTAGCTTTCTTGTGGAGTCTTTGGGATTTTCTCTGTATAGGATCGTATCATCTGCGAATAGGGATAGTTTTATTTCTTCCTTGCAAATTTGAATGCACTTTATTTTCTTTTCGTGCTTAATTGCTCTAGCTAGGACTTCCAGTATAAACTGTCGAATAGGTGTGGTGATAAAGGGCAGCCTTCTCTAGTTGTCATTATCAAGTGGAATGTTTTCAGTCTCTCTCCATTGAGGATAATGTTGGCTATTGGTTTTGTGTAAACGCCTTTTAATATATTGAGGAATTTCCCTTCTATTCCTATTTTGCTGAGAATTTTTATCAGGAATGGGTCTTGAACTTTATCAAATGCCTTTTCTGCGTTGAGATGATCAAGTGGTTCTTTTATTTATGTGGTGGATTATATTGGTTGATTTTCTAATGTCAAACCAACCTTGCATACCTGGTATGAATCCTACCTGGTCATAATGTATTATTTTTTTGATATGTTGTTGAATTCTATTGGCTAGAATTTTGTTGAAAATTTTTGCATCTCTATTCATAGGGGATATTGGTCTGTAATTTTCTTTTTTGGTGCTGTCTTTGCCTGGCTTTGGTATCACGGTTAGGCTGGCCTCATAGAAGGAGTTTGGGATAAGTCCTCCCTTTTCTATGCTCTGAAATAGTTTGAGTAGTATTGGCGTGAGCTCTTTTCTGAATGGTTGGTAGAATTCTCCATTGAATCCATCTGGGTCAGGCCTTTTTTTATTCGGGGTTTAATTTATTACCTCATCAATTTCTTCTTTTATTATGGGTCTATTCAGACTTTTTACTTCAGTTTGTGTTAGTTTAGGTAGGTAGTATATTTCTAGAAATATGTCCATTTCCTCTAGGTTTTCAAATTTGTTGGGAATACACTTTGTCATAGTATTCTTATGATTCTTTTTATTTCAGTTGGTTCTGTCATAATGTCACCCATCTCATTTCTTATTTGGGTGATTTGCATCTTCTGTTTTTCTTTTGTCGTTGTGGGCAGTGGTTTGCCGACTTTATTGATCCTTTCAAAGAACCAGCTTCTACTCTTTGTTGATTCTTTCTGTTGTTTTTCTGTTCTCTGTTTCATTCATTTCTGATGTAATCTTTATTATTTACTTTCTTCTGGCGACTGTGGTCTTCCTTTGTTGCTCTCCTTCCGTTTGTTCAAGTTGTAGGGTTAGCGTTTTGATTTTCGCCCTTATTTCTATTTTGAAGTGTGTCTTTATAGCTGTAAGTTGCCTTCTGTGTACTACTTTTCCTGTGTGCCAAAGGTTTTGTTTGATTTTAGGAATTTTTTTATTTCCTCTTTTATTTCTTCAGTTATCCAGCGATTTATAAGCAATGTGTCATTCAGTTTCCATGTATTTGATATTTTTACCTGCTCGTCTTGTTGATTTTATAGCGTAGTGGTCTGAGAAAATGCTTTGTATTATTTTGATGTTTTTTAATTTATTGAGGCTTGCTTTGTGGCCTAAAATTTGGCTTATTCTGGAGAATGTTCCATGTGCATTGGAAATGAATTTGTACTGTGCTGCTGTTGGATGGAGTGTTCTGTTCATGTCTGGGAGGTTCAGTTGTTTGATGGCGGTATTTAGATCTTCAGTATCTTCATTGAGTTTCTTTTTATTTGGTCTATCACCAAAAGTGGCTCATTAAAATCTCCTACTATTATTGTGGAATCTTCTGTTTCTATTTTCAGTGCTGTTAGAGTTTATGTATTTTGGAGACCTGTCATTGCATGTGTATATATTTTTTCTGGTTACATCTTTTTTTATGGTGGATTTTGCCTTAAAGTTTACTTTGTCAGAGATTAATATTGCCACTTCTATTCTTTTTTAGCTATTGTTTGCTAGATATATTTTTTCCATACTTTGAGTTTTTGTTTATTTATATCTTTGTGTCTAACATGTGTCTCTTGTAGACAGCATATCAGTGGGTTGTGTTTTTTTAATCCATTCTGCTGCTCTCTGCCTCTTCCCTGGCACATTTAATTCTTTTACATCCAGTGTGATTATCTACAGGTATTAGTTCACTGCTGCCATTTTATTATGCTTTTTATGTGTGTGTGGTATTGACGATTTCTTTGCTCTCCTTAATTTTTGTGTTGAGTTCTTTTTGTCTGTAGATTTTCTTTTCATTTCCTTCATTGTTGTTGATTTTGTGTTTACTGAGTCTTTATGGTTTTTTTATTGTGATGAGTAGGTTTGTTAATTTTCTTTCTGGTTACGCTAAGATTCACCTTTGTTTTCTAAGCTTAAAGCAGTCTTTTATTTCTTGATATTGCCGTGACTTCCTCTCTTAATTCTATAACTTTGAAGTTGTCATCATTTACAGATTGATATCTCTCGTTCCCTGTTTTCACCCTTTTAGCCTTGTTCTGTTTTTGAGAATTCTTTATCCAGATTGGTATCTAGCTCATGCTATCATATGTCTTAATCTCAGGTTCTTGTCCTGCATTGATGGTTCTCTGTCCATAGGACTCCCTTTAATATTTCTTGTAAGGTTGGTCTGGTTTTTACAAATTCCCTTAATTTTTGGATATATAATTCTTGGTTGGCAATTTTTTCTTTCAGTGTTTTATATATTTCATCCCATGGCCTTCTTGCTTACATGATGTCTTAGACTGGGTTCTCTAGGGAAGCAAAACCAGTGTGGTGTATAAATATATATATATATACACACACACACACACGTATATATAAAATCATTGCCATCGAGTCAATTCTGACTTGTAGTGACCCTGTAACACAAAGTAGAACTGCTCCATTGGGTTTCCAAAGAGTGGCTGATGGATTTGAACTGCTGACCTTTTGGTTAGTAGCCAAGCTCTTAACCAGTGTGCCACCAGGACCCCAAAAATATATACAGAGAGAGTGATTTATATAAAGGAAATGGCTCACGTGGTTGTAGAGGCTGGAAAGGCCCAAGTTCGTGGGTCAAGCTGGAGACTTCTCCTGACTCACATAGCCACAGGTACTGGTAAATCCAGGATCAGAAGATCAGATCGGAGGCCTTTGGCTCACAGGTGTGGAAGCTGGCAAATCCCAAGATCAGCAGGTAAGACAGCAGATAAACTGCTAGCTCAAGTCCCAAGAACTGGAGGCCACGTGAACAGGAGCCAGCTGCAGGATCCAGAGCAAGCCAGAGCCAGTGAGCTTTGTCAGAAAGTCCACCTATATTGGATGCAGTCCACACCCCTAAGGAAAATCACTTTGAACTGATTGGCTGCTCACAATGGATCTCATCATCTAGGTGATCACATTATATCATACCTCATTATGGAAGTGATTACACCAGGAAAGAGCTGCCAGACTACATCATAACTGCCCAGCCACTGAGGATTGGGGCCCAGCCAGGTTGACACACAACTGTAACCATCAGGCTTGGTTTCTGCTAAGAAGTCAGACCTTTTTCTTATTGGTTCATCTTCATAGGTAGTCTTTCATTTTTCCCAGCTGCTCTCAGGAGCTTTTCTTTGTCTTTGGTTTTGGAGAGTTCACTGATAATGTGTTTTGGTGATTTTCTTTTAGGATCTATCCTTTATGGGGTTTCATTGTGCTTGTTGGATGGATATATTCTTGACTTTCATGATGTTAGGGAAGTTTTCTGCCAGCGAATATCCAAATATTATCTATGTGCTTTTTATCGCATCCACCTGTTTTGGGATTCTGATCACATGTAGATTATTCCTTTTGATAGTGTCCCAAATAACTCCTAGGCTTTTTTCATTTTTCATCACTGTTTTTTCTGATTGTTCCTCAAACAAGCTAATGTCAAGGAATTTGCCCTCTAATTCACTGATTCTGTCTCCTATTTCTTCAGTTCTGCTCTTATGCCCTTCCATTGAGTTGTCTATTTCTGAGATTTTATTGTTAATCTTCTGGATTTCTGATTGCTGTTTCTGTGTGGTTTCTAATTGTCTATTTATTTTGTCATTTTGTTCTGATATTGTTTCCCTGAATTCTTCCAGTGTTTGTGTGTTCCTTGTTTTTGTCTGTGTTTTCCTTGATTTCTTGGAGGATTCTATACATAAGTCTTTTGAATTCTTTATCCTGTAGTCTGATTACCTTTTCTTTCTCAGGGAGATTTTTCTGGTTCTTTATTTTTGACATTTGCCGGAGCCATCTTGTCCTGCTTCTTCAGGTGATTTGATATTGTCTGTTGTCTCAGAGGTATTATTATATTTATTTACTAGCAGGCAGTGCTGACATGCTTCTCTGGTTAGTAGTCTGGCCACACTTGAGTGCACATCCCCTGTCTCCGGGTGGGTGTATCAGTGGCTGGATGTGTGGTCGCAAGTCTCTGTTTGCTGGTCTTGCTGGGCAGCTGAGGATGGTCTGGGCAGGGGTTGGCCATCATCTGTCACTGGTCCAGTGGTGTGGAAGTGGGGAGTGGTCCTTGCCAAGTGGGTGGCATGGCAGTTGTGGTGGGTGTGTTGTGTGAGTGGGGGCTTTGTTGTCGCTGCTTGCTGGTTGAGGGGCAGTGGGTGGTGAGGGCATTGATGGCAGGTAGGCAAGTGTATATGGTTTTGCTGGCTCCACCTAACACTGGGTGGAAGCAGTAGGTGGATGTGTGTGCAATTGTTCCGCCAGTGCCTCTCACCAGGCAAGAGAAGGTGGTGGGAATGATGAGCAGGTGTGTTTGGTCTTGCGCCGCCAGCACCATGCACTGGGCAAGGGGAGGAAGAAGGGAAGAATGGATGGACGCGTGTGAAGTTGCACTACCTGCGTATCTCGCCGGGCAGGGGTAAGGGGTGCAGGATTGGCAGGCATGAGGTGGATGCACCACCAGTGCTTCTTGCCAGGTGGGCGGTGGGGGAGGGAGTGGCAGGTGGGGACATGCATGGCTGAGATGCTATTGTCTCTCACTGACGAGGGGAGGGGGAGCAGCAGGCAGACACACGCATGGCAGCGCTGCCAGCACCTCTTGCTGGGTGGAGGGGAGGGTGGGGAGGGAGTGGTGGTTAGGCCTCTGAACAGTCATGCTTCTGTCACCTGTCTTTGGGCCAGGCCAGGTGCTGGTACGGTGGGCACGTGCACAGATGCGTGCAGCGTCTACTGCTCTGCGAGGCCCAGGGGGTATAGGTGATGGGTGGACGCATGCACGGGAGGGTGCCTACAACTATTCATCAGGTGAGTCGAGGGAGGGTGATAGATGGCACTGGGTGAGGGAGAGGCATGGGACTCATGTTGTGCATCCTGTGTCACATGGGGTGTCCTGAGTATGGGGTCCCCTGCTGCTTCCAATCAGGAGAGTAGGGGAGGCAGAGCGGGCTCCTCTGCTTAGTGGATGTAGTGCCCAGGCACTTATTGTCTGCTGTAGCCAGCAGTTGGGACCTACTCTCGACCAAGTGTGGGGTGGGTGGCATCCAGGGTCTGCTGAGGTGGGAGACCTCGCTCTGCTACTCTGAGTCTCCCCTGCTTCATGGGCACTACTCACCCTCAAGGTCAGGGCCGTGTAGAGCTGGGGTGGTTGGTAGAGATCCTCTGTTTCCGGATACTCGTCACTCGCTGTGTTCGTTCATTTTTTGTTTGTTCAACCAGTCGGTGTTCGATTCAATTCTTTATCCTTCCTGTTTGATGTTCAGGGTTCCACGGTTGTTGTCTGCATTTGTTTCACTTATTTTTTCATGTCTTGCTATAAGGGGATGATAAGGTACGTCTCACCATCTTGGCTCCATCCCCCATGACTGGTGTTTACCCTCCAAATCACATTTGTGCCTGCCTTTAAATTTACTTCTCTACTCCCACTTGCTCACTTCATCTTAATGTTTTAGTCTGAATTTGGGGTCAAAAAAAAAGTGGATCTACTCTTTTATTGAAGAAGGAAACTAGAACTGTTTCTTACGTAAATTGCCTCCATCCACCCCCCACTCTGGGAACTGCCACAGGGCTGCAGTGGAGTAACATCCTGAGTCCTGGCAGTTCGGGAGTGGATAGTGACCCAACTCAGGCCAGTCAAAGTCTTTCTCTGGGCTTTTTGGCCTTGGGGATCCAGAGTGGAATCAGTCTCCTATTAGTGGCAAACTATGTAAAATATAAAACTTGGGAGCTACTGGCATGTTTTCACCCTGTGGATAAAGACTGTCTTCAAATAGAGAAAAGCATAGAGTTAATACACAGGAATAAACAGGTGAGAAACCAGATGGTGAGTCCCTGACTTCAATGGTTTCATAGGCCCAGCTGCATCTGTGTTGTTCCTGCCTTGGTGGTTATTTTCTTTCTTGGAAGTGAGGATCCCTGTCCCCTTCTCCCCACTTCTCCCCACCACATACAAACCTTTTTAAAGTTTGCTTGAGCTGAGTTTTGGTCACTTGTAAATAGGATCCCTTACTAACACATTATTAAAATATATTCTTGGAAAATCAATGTCAAACAAGGTCAGTATATGAATCTCCCTGCTATAATTCAGCCATAGCAGCATATATGACAGTTTCTTTCCTTTGCATGATGAACCAAGATGCTCCCATTTCTGTTTTAGGAAGCAGTGTTCACACTGAACTACTTCAGAAAGAGTCTGTTCGACATACAAAGTAATGCAAACTTTTACTTTTTAGAAAGTGTGAAAGGAGATAATAGTTGAGACCATTCAGTGTGCCAGTAATTAATTGGTCCTTTCAGTAATTGTGAGACAGGTAATAGTATCCTCATTTTACAAATGACAACTGTGAGATGAGAGACAGAAATACCTTGGAAAAGGTCCTACCAGTATATTGTAGAACCTTCCTAAATGTCTGACTGAGAGCCCGTGGTCTTCCTGCACAGGCCTCTCTCCTCTTCTGTGCATTTTTTTTCCCCCAATTCAAAAATCTCAGTCAGAAAAGAATGACATGGAAATTCTTATCTCTGATATCAGTAAAATGTCATTTAATTTCTTATTCTAGAGTGTATTTGATAATTGAAGAAGAATTTGAAGAAGTATAAGAAGAATGTAAAAAATATTATAGTTTACCAATAGTATAGAGCACTTAGAATGTGTGTGTGTGTGTATATATATATATATGAGTGATAAAATAATTATAAACTTTTTATTGTTTTTTAGCCTAAGGAACAAGTGTCCTTGTTCTTACCCAACTATTCATATACACATTCTTTTTTTCTCTCTGAAGTTATATCCGATTTGGAGGCTCAGGTTTTTATTTGGCATGCGTATTGAATATTTCCCTCCAGGTCTATCACCATATTTGTTTATCTGCTAAATTATTTCATAGTTTAGTGAACCATTTGGAAGGTTATTATGTACTGTAGATTGTGACACTTTAGAACTTAGCAGTTGATTTTTTCACAATAAGAAAGCCAAAGATTTTGGATTTTTTTAAGTGACATTTTTTTCTCATTATAAAAGTGGCACCACAGTGTAGGACTAAGAATCTCTGTTTCACTTCCTGCTGGAGCAGTACAACCAGTGTTAAGAGAGAAAACTCTATCCCAGTCCTGAATGGTCTCTACTCATGAATCTGAAGCTGGGAAGAGCTTCTGCAGAGACTCAGAAGTGAATCCTTAATGGGGGTCGTTTAACATGCCTATTGTACTTACTGCTGGCCACCCTTCTCTGCCACACTGGGGAGAAAGACCTTCTCACCAAGCACTGCTAAAGGGGCAGGTCCACCTACTGGTCTCTTTCTCCATTACATCATAGGGCAGTTACATCTGCCACGTTCTTTCAGCCATCTTTTGTACCTCCATGGAAGACACCAGATGAGAATGTAGGGGTATGTATCTTGCTGAAGAAATCGATAGTGATTGATATATTTGTGGCGGACCTTATATCAGCCAAGAATACTGAATAATCTAGACCTTCATTCTCCAATACCGTAGCCATGTCACATGAGGCTATTAAGTGTTATATTTAAATTAATTGAATAAAATTTAAAATTTGGTTCCTCAGTTGCACTAACCACATTTCATGTGCTTAATAGCTACCTGTGGCTAGGGGCTAACATATTGGACAGTGCAGAATAGAACATTTTCATCACTACAGAAAGTTCTATCAGACTATCATTTATAATTATAAGCTGAAAATGAAACATAGTCAGACATTATGAAGAGACTCAACAGGTTCAATGCAAAAAAGCCCTGCCCAAATAGTTAATATTAAAACATAAAATAACTTTTTATTTCATAATCACATTGAAATCTAAAGAGATACCCCATTAATTAGACGAGAATAGTATGTTTTATAAAAGGAGCAATCTCAAACAAAAAAGCTCTTGGGAATTAAAAATAAATAAATAAATAAATCAAAATTTAAAAATGGAGTCAATAATGATCATATTAAATATAGCTGAAGACCTTGTTGATATATCAGAAGTTGAGCTAAAGTAATTCTCCCAGAATTCCCAGCAAAAAAAAAAAAAAAAATCACTAAGTGCCAGGAATGGCAGAAGTGGATGTAAAAGAAAATGATCCTAAACTGAAGAAAGATCCTAAGAGTTCACCGAGTCCTAGGAAAAAATAGTGAAAAACTAACATCTAGGCAAGACCTGGCTAAGTTTCAGAATTCTAAGAAAAGAGAATCAGACTGGCATCAGACTTCTTATCTGGAATTCTAACTGCTAGAACAGAATGGAATAGTATTTACATGCTTCTGAGGGGAAAAGATTGTGTCATTAGAATTGTATACCCAGTGAAAGTATTGGGTATGTTGGGTTCTATAATGTCACAACAGATATTTTTGAATATACAAAGCCTGGAAATATACTACCCATGTAACCTTTCTAGAAAAACAATACTCAAGGAAATACTTGAGACAAATAGATGTTGAAATAAATCCAGAAGAAGGTAGGATATACAAGAAAGAGTGGTAAGTTAAGATTACATAATTATTGATAATATCATCATGGGGTTTATTAAATTAAGTAAAGGATAATTGAAGGCTAATGTAATAATGTTTAGTCTATTCTAGATTCTTTCAGTAAAATCTGAAAGGAGTCAAAAACATTCTATAATTGTTTTGGGGGCACAAGCCATAGATCATCTTTTTTCACATTTATATTTCTATTAGGAAATATTTCATATAAAGAAAAGAATATATGTGATACTTACTTTTAAAAACCATCATTCAGCTTCAGAAATAGATAGTTTTCAACACTTTTGAAGCCTCTTGTAGGCTTCACCCAATTGTATCCCTTTCCCTCTGGGATGAGGGTAACCGTTCTTCTGAATTGCATATTTATAATTCCTTTTTTTATCCCTTAGTATGTAAAATGCAGATATCCTTAAGCAATATAAGTGTTTATGTCTTTGAACTTAAAATAAATCTTATCATAGATGTTCTTCTGTGACTTGCTGTTTTTTGAGATTTATCTGTATTCATGTATTAGCTTTAATTCATTCTTTTTTCATGAGTGTGCCACAATTTACTATGTTTGCTTTCCCTTTTTTTTTTAAATTGTGCTTTAGGTGAAAGTTTACAGCTCAAGTTACTCTCTCATACAAAAATTTATACACGTATTTTTATATAACATGAATTGTCATCCCCACAATGTGACAGCACAATCCCCGTTTCTACCATGGGTTTCCCATGTCCATTCAACCAGCTCCTGTCCTTTCCTGCATTCTCATCCTGCCTCCAGAAAGGAGCTGCCCATTTGGTCTCATGTATCTTCTTGAACTAAGAAGCACACTCTTTACCAGTGTTATTTTATGTTTTATAGTCCAGTCTAATCTTTGTCTAAAGAGTGGGCTTCGGGAGTGGTTTTAGTTCTGGGTTAACAGAGTGTCTGGGGGACATGGCTTCAGGGGTTCCTCTAGTCTCAGTCCAACCATTAAGTCTGGTCTTTTTACATGAATTTGAGTGCTGCCCTACACTTTTCTCCAGCTCCTTCGGGGACCGTCTGTTGTGTTCCCTGTCTGAGCTGTCATTGATTGTAACCAAGCACTATCTAGTTCTGGTCTCAGGCTGATGGAGTTGCTGGTTTATGTGTCCCTTTTGTCTCTTGGGCTAATATTTTCCTTGTGTCTTTGGTGTTCTTCATTCTCATTTGCTCCAAGTGGGTTGGGACCAATTGATGCATCTTAGATGGCGGCTCGCAAGCTTTTAAGACCCCAGATACCACTCAGCAAAGTGGGATGCAGAACATTTTCTTAATAAACTTTGTTACGTCAATTGACCTAGATATCCTTTGAAACCATGGTCACTAAACCCCAGCCAGCCCCAGCTACCCTGTCCTTCAAAGTGTTTGGTTGTGTTCAGGAAAATTCTTAGCTTTTGTTTTTGTACAGATGTGCTGGCTTTGCCTGTATTGTGTGTTGTCCTTACCTTCACCTGAGATGATTCTTGTCTACTATCTAGTTAGTGAATTCCTCTCTCCCTCCCTCCCCACCCTCATAACTGTCAAGAGTGTTTTCTTCTGTGTTTAAACCTTTTCTTGAGTTCTTATAATAGTGGTCTCCTACAATATTTGTCCTTTTGTGACTGACTTATTTCACTCAGCATAGTGCCCTCCAGATTTATCCATGTTGTGAGATGATTCACGAATTCATTATTGTTCTTTATTGTTGGGTAGTCGACGGCACTGGGGTTTTTTTAGTATCCCATTGTGTGTATGCACCATAATTTGTTTATCCATTCGTCTGTTGTTGGGCACCTAGGTTGTTGCCATCATGTTGCCGTTGTGAACAGTGCTGCAGTGAACATGGGTGTGCATATGTCTCTTTGTTTGAGGGCTCTTATTTCTGTAGGATATATCCCAAGGAGTAGGATTGGTGGATCGTATGGTACTTCTATTTCCAGCTTTTTAAGGAAGCACCAAATCAATTTCAAAAGTGGTTGTATCATTTTACGTTCCCACCTGCAGTGGAATATGCCACAATTTATAGTTATTTCAAGGGCTTTGCTGTGAAAACAGTGCTGCTTTGTACATTCTTGTAGGCATGTCCTACACATGTGGAAGAGATATCAAGGTATATGTCTAGGAGTAGAACAGCTGAATTACAGGGCTCGTGCATCTTTAACTTTTCAAGATAATGCCTTCTTCCAGCCCCAGAGTGGTCTAAAATATACACTGCCAACAAACACGGGAAAAAGTCCCAGTTACTGTGTATCCTTATCAACACTCAGTAATGTCTGACTATTTAATTTGCTTTTTCTAATCTGAATGGGTGTAAAGTGGTATCTCACTGTGGTATTAATTACTGAGTTTGAGGATCTTTTCTCCTCTTTGAAGTGCCTGTTTTTTGCTCCACCCGTTTTTTTATTGGTCTTTTTATTATTAGTTTGTAGGGGATCTTTATTCTGTAAACCAGTCTTTTGTCAGATTATATATATTTCATATATTTTTTCCCTACTTATCCTTTCACTTTTTATGATGGACAGAAGTTTTAAATTTTTGTGTTTATATTTTCTTTCAGCCTCCAAATTTATATTTTCCCTTAGGTCCCCATGGTTAGGAAGTTATACCTCTTTGTTATTTTCTATAAGTTTTAATGTTTTGCTTTTTACATTTGTCTTTAATACATCAAGAATTGACTTTTCTGGGTAATGTTTACAAGGGATCTAATTTCCGTATGGAAAAATAGCTGTCCCATCCCAGCGCCGTTCATTGAAAAGTCATTTTCCCTCTGGCTTAGCTCTGTTTCTGAGCTCTTGATTCTGCTGACTGGACCATTTGTCTATCCCTAAGCCAAGTTCCGTTAGTCTTATTCTTCAGAATTTTTTTTTTTTAATTTTCACATTTGTCCTTTAATCTCAGCTTTTGAAACAGTGACCGACAGATAGAAATTCTTTAAATACAGACAGTCCTCAGGTTACGAATGATTTCCGTTACTAAGCGTGCCTTTAAGTCAGATTTGTAGGTAATTTGAGACAAATGCATGTGGTTCTTTTTGTGAGTGAGTGTGTGTGTGACGTATGTTTATTCATAAAATCATAGAGTTTGCACTAGATAAAGATCCACTTCCGTTACCTGTTAAAAGAGTCATGTAATAGCTCTTCAGGAGTATCTTAATGTTCTTTCTCTTCCACATAAGTTTTAGAATTAGCTTTGACAAGGTCACTCAGTACCCTTTTGCTATTTTGATTAGAATTGAATTGAATCTGTTCATCTGCTTGGGAAGAAGTTCCGTCTTTATGGTGATGTCTTCCTGCCCAGGAACATAATCTGTCTCCATTATTTAGGTCTCCTTTAATGCTTTTCAATAACATTTTCTAAGTTTCTTCGCAAAAGTCTTACACATCTTTTGTTGTATTTATTTCTAGGTACCATCTATTTTTTTTAATTATTATTGTAAATTATGTATGTTTTAATGGCATTTCTTGTGTTCTAGTATATAGAAATGCAGTTGACTTTTGTGCAGTGATTTTCTGCTTTTCCATCCTATATTTCCTGTGTCCATTCAACCAGCTCCTGTCCCCATCTGCCTTCTGATCTCTCCTCCAGTCAGGAGCTTCCCACTTGGTTTCATGTGCTTCTTGAGCTAAGAAGCACACTTCTCACCAGTATCATTTTATGTCTTATAATCCAGTCTAATCTTTGTCTGAAGAGTTGGCTTCGGGAATGGTTTTAGTTTTAGGCTAACAGAGAGTCTGGGGGCCGTGTCCTCCGGGGTCCCTCCAGTCTCAGTCAGAACATTGTCTGGTCTTTTTCCTAGAATTTGAGTTCTGCACCCCACTTTTCTCCTGCTCCATTAGAGACTCTCTGTTTTGTTCCCTGTCAGGGCCTTCTTTGGTGGTAGCCAGGCACCATCTAGTTTTTCTAGTCTTAGGCTGATGGAGCCTCTGGTTTATGTGGCCCTTTCTGTCTCTTGGGTGTATAGTGATTTTATAGCAACCACCTTATGGTGCTTAATAATTTTTAATAACTTGTTTGTAGGTTCTTTTGTGTTATCTATGAAGAGAGCCATATCATCTACAAATACAATTGTGATTCTTTCTTTCCAATTCTTACACCTTTTGTTTTTCTCATTTTATTTTGTTGGTAGAACCTCCAGAACAGTAATGAATAAAAGCAATGCAGTAGTTATTCCTGATTTTAAAAATATGCTTAGAGTTTTGCTTTAAATGGTATTTGGTTGTTGATTTTTATCAAATGTCTTTTCTGCATCTGGGATGATCTTATGGTTTTTCTATTTTTGTCTGTTGATGTGGACAGCTACGTGGTATGAACTATTCTTGAATTCCTGGAATAAACTCACTTTGTTTTTATTATATTTCTTTCATAGTGCTGGATTTGGCTTGCAAACATACTGCTTAGGATTTTTACATTTGCATTCAGCAGCAATTTGGCCTGTACTTTTCGTTTGTAGTAGTGTTCTTTTGGTTTTGGTATCAAGGCAACACCGGTCTCATTAGATGAGTTATGGAATGTTCCTAACTTTTTATCCTCTGCAGAAGTTTATATAAGAATGGAATTAATTTTTCTTTAAAGTTTTGTAGAACTTTGTCTATAAAACTACCTGGGCCTGATGTGCGTTACTTGTTATGGTTATAGGACTCTTCAAGCCTTCTGTTTCTTCTTGAATCAGTGTTACTATTTTTCTAGGAGTATGTCCATTTTATTTAAGTTTGCAAATTTATTGGCATAATATTTTTATAATATTCTCTTTTTACTTTTTAAATCTCTGCTGGATTTGTAGCTTGTTCCCTTTTTTTCATTCGTCATGTTGCCTACTTGAGGCCAGAGATTTGCCAATTTTAATATTATTTTCCATGTTTAGCCTTTTTATTTCTTTCTTATGTCTTATTTTCTATACCTTTAATTTCTTTTGTTCATTTTTATAATCTTCCTTCTACTTTTGCATGTTCTATTGGTTTTTTTCTAATTTCTTAAGTTGTATCTTTAGCCATTGAATTTCAGCCTTTTTGTTTTTGAATATAAGTATTTGTGACTATAAATTGCTGTTTAGGTAACATTTTAGTTGCATCTCAGAAATTTTGGTATATTTTCATTATCATTCATTTCTAAGCGTTGTAAAGCTTCTATTATGAATTCTTTGACTCACTAATTATTTTAAAGTGTTTTTAAATTTCCACACAGATTTCTTTTTATTATTGATTTATTTTACTCCCGTGTAGTGAGAAAATTGGTCAGTATGAGACTCAATTTTTTTAAATTGTTGAAATTTCCGTTTTCCTTGAGAAAAATGTGTATTCTCTAATTGGTGTTTCCGTTAAATTGAGTTTATTAATTGTGCTGTTCAAATCTACTGTGACTTTGCAGATATTTTTGTATACCTGATTCATTGACTCCTGAAATTGGTATGTTGAAATTTCCCTCTGTGATTATAGGTTTAATTTCATCTTATAGTTGTGTCAATATTTGCATTGTTTATTTTGGGGGCTATATTATTACATTCATTTAAGTTTAGAATTGTTAGATTGTACCAGGCAGTTGAACTTTTTGTCATTACAGTATTAAGTGACCTATTTTACCCTTAAAATGCTTTTTCTTAAAGCCTATATTTTTCTGATATTAATATGACTACCCAACTTTCTGTCCTTATGGTTGCTACCTTTATGTGCTTTTGTCTTTTAGATGTATATCCAAAGTAGTATATAACTGGATTAAAAAAAAAAAAACATTCTGGCAGTGTGGACATAGAATATGTTTTCTGTAAGAGAAGTTCATGGTAATTGTTGAGACTTGCTTTGAGGCCTAGCATGTGGTCTACTTTGGTAAATCTTTGTGTGCTTTTAAAGAAATTATATTCCCTGTTGTTTGGTACAAAAAGTTATTTATGTGACCATAATGTTATTTTTTGTGTTATCCAAGTCTTACACATCTTATTAATTTTTTGACTGCTTGATCTATTCATTACTGAGAGAAGTATGCAAGAATTCTGATTGTAAATTTGTCATTTTCTCTGTTTGTCAGTTTACTGTATATATTATTGCTTACTAGTTCAAATTTGATTCTTCATAGTGAATTGTTATTTTTATAAATATTAAGTGACCTACTTTATCCCTAGTAATGCTTTTTTCTTTAAAACCTGTTTTATCTGACGTTAATATAGTAATGCCAGATTTCTTTTCATTAGTATTTGCATGTGATATATCTTTTCATATCTGTTTATTTTTACATCAGTGTGTGTAACTGTGTTTTAGGTGTGCCTTTTATAAATGGCATATGGCTGAATTTTTAAAATTCAAACCTGAGAACATTATCTTCTAGGTGGCATGTTTGGTACATTTACATTTATTGTGATTACTGATGCATTAGGTTTATTTCTCTTTTTTTTTTTTTTTTTGTCCTTTTACTTACAATACCTTTTCTTTGGATTTTTTTTCTCCTTCTGTCTTCTGTTTGGATTGATTGAGGTTTTTTTATCCTTCCTTTTCCCCTTATCTTGGAGGGGAAATTATACATTCTGTTCCCTTAGAAGTTATCTTCCAATTGTTAACATGCATACCTGACTTAAAAAAAATTAATATCTCTATCCTCCTAAAAATCAAGGCATTTAGAATGCTTGAACTGTGATAATCCCTCCCATCTTATATATATTTGTTTAGTATTTTGGCTGCACCTTGTTTTTATACCACTCAAATTAGTTATTATTATAGTTATATTTATATACTTTGGACATGTTGTCAGGAGGGATCAGTCCCCGGAGAAGGACATCATGCTTGAAAGAGTGCAAGGCCAGCGGAAAAGAGGAAGACCCTCAGCGAGGTGGATTGACACAGTGGCTGCAGCAATGAGCTCAAGCATAACAACGATTGAAAGGATGGCACAGGCCTAGGCAGTGTTTCGTTCTGTTGTGCATAGGGTCGCTATAAGTCGGAACCGACTTGACGGCACCTAACAACAACAACAACAATTTATATTTGTGTAGCATTTTCTTTGCTTACCCTTACTTCTCATGTCCTACTCCTTCCTTTTGGGCTCAGTGTCTGTCTTCCAGAAATGTGTCTTTTATTAATTCTTTACTTGTAAGTGATTCTTTCCATGTTTTTTGTTCCTTTGCCTAAAAATATGTCTTGGTTTTGTCCTTGCTTTGACTGTATTCTGTTGCATTTAGGATTCCAGGTTAGTATTTTTCCTTCATAACTGTGCAGTTAGAATGCATTCATTTATTTAACAAATATTTGTTGGTTACTGGGTCCTAGGGATAGAATAGTAGATAAAACATATCTCCCCCCCAAAAAAATCCCTGTCCTCATGATGCCTACATTCTAATGGGGGGGGCGGGGGGTGGGGGAGACTGATGATAAACAACACAAGTAAAATGTATAATGTGATAGTAGTAATGCTAAGGAGAGAAAGGGGAATAAAGAGCATTGGAAATAGGAAGGAGATTTCAGTTTTAGGTAGAGTGGACAGAAAAAGTGACATTTGAACAAAGACTTGAGGAAAGTAAGGTATAAAGTCATCTGGGGAAAGAATTCTTGGCAGAGGACATAGTAACTGCAAAGACGTGCCAGAGGTGGGGCTGAGCCCACTGTGTTTGAGAAATAACAAGGAAGTCAGTGCAGCCAAAGCAAAGTAAGGAGGGAGAGCTAAGTAGGATATGAGGTCATATGGGTAAGGAGTGAGGGTGTTCAGCTCAGATCTTTTAAGGGCTTGGGTGCACTTTTAGCTTAGGTTTTTCTCCTTGAGTAAATGAACCACTAAAATGTTTTCAGTAGAGGATTGACATAACTTGACGTATATTTTATCAGGATCAATTTGGCTATTGAATAAACTAAAGAGGGCAAGGACAGAAGCAGGGAAAAGGTTCAGAAGCTGGTGTAGTAATCCAGTTGAGACATCAGTGTAGCTAGGACCAGGATAGCAGCAGTGGATGTGATGGGAAGTGGTTGGATTATGGATATATTTTGGAGGTAGGGTTAGAGTTAGCAGGATTTGCCAACAGAGAAGATGTGGGGTGTGAGAGAAAAAAGAGGAGTGGAGGAAGACATTCATTTTTTTTTTGGCTGAGCCACTGGAAAAATGGAGTTGCCACTTACCGAGATGGGGACAATTATAGAAAGGAGCAGGTGGGCTAAATGTGAGATGCCTGTTAATAGATAAATGAAGATGTTTTCTAATCAGTTGAATCCATGATTCTGGAGTTCAGAATAAAAGTCTGCTCTAGAATATAAATTTTGGCATCCTCTGTGTTTAGATGGTGGTACTTAAAACAAGGAACCTGGGTGGCACAAGTGATCTGCGATCAGCTGGTAATCTGAAGATCATTGATTCGAACCCACCATTGGCTCCATGGAAGAAAGGCCTGGTGATATGCTCCTGTAATGGTTACAGCCAAGAAAATCCTAGGGAGCAGTTCTACTCTCTAACACATGGAGTCACCGTGAGACAGGGGCTTACTCAATGGCAGCTAACAACAACAAAACCCAAAAACCAAGCCTGTTGTCATAGAGTTGATTCTGACTCATGGCCACCCAACAGCACTTAAACTGGGTGATGTCACCCAGGGATCAAGTGTAGCTAGAAAATAGATGAGTCCCAAGGCACTCTGTCTTAGTTTTAGTGCTGCTATAACAGAAAAACCATGTCACGGATTGTATTCTTTCCCCTAAAACGTGTGTATTAACTTGGTTAGGCCATGATTCCTAGTATTCTGTGGTTGTCCTCCATTTTGTGATTGTAATTTTATGTCAAAGAGGATTAGGGTGGGATTGTAACACCCTTACCAGGTCACATCCCTGATCCAATAAAAAGAGAGCTTCCCTGGGGTGTGGCCTGCACCACCTTTTATCTCTAAAGAGATAAAAAGAAAGGGAGGTAAGCAGAGAGTTGGGAACCTCATACCGCCAAGAAAGCAGCCCTGGGAGCAGAGGGAGTCCTTCGGACCTGAGGTTCCCGTACTGAGATGCTCCCAGACCAAGAGAAGACTGATGACAAGGACTTTCTTCCAGAGCTGAAGAAAAAGAAAGCCTTACCCTGGAGCTGACACCCTGAGTTTGGACTTCTAGCCTACTGGCCTGTGAGAAAATAAATTTCTCTTTGTTAAAGCCATCCACTTGTGGTATTTCTGTTATAGCAGTACTAGATGACTAAGACATACCACTTGGGTGACTTAACAAACACATTTATTTTCTCACAGTTTAGGAGGCTGGAGGACCGAATTCAGGGCACTGGCTCTGGGGGAAGGCCCTCACCTCCTGTCTGCTCTGGGAGAAGGCACTTGGCAACGTGACACGTGTCTTCCCGTCCATTTATGCTTGCCTCCTTGCTTGCGTAATCTGCTCTTCTGTGTCTCAAAAGAAAACCAAACAAAAACCAAACCCACTGCCCTGGAGTCAGTTGCTATATGATATTGCAAAAGAAATTGACTTAAAACACAATAATAGTGCCTCATTAACAAAGAAAACCCGTTCCCAAATGGGATTATATCCAGGGGTATCAAAAACCCAAAACCAGACCCATTGCCATTGAGTTGATTCCGACTCATAGCGTCACTATAGGACAGAGTAGACCTGCCACCATCAGGTTTCCCAGGCTGTAAATCTTTACAGAAGCAGACTGGCACATTTCTCCCACAGAGCGGCTGGTAGGTTTAAACTGCCAACCTTTCTGTTAGCAGCCGAGTGCTTAACCACTGCGCCACCAGGGCTTTTTAACCACAGGTTAGGATTTACAATACGTATTTTTGGGAGACACAATTCAATCCATACTAAAACTCCTTAAGATTTAGGGGAGCTGTTACTGTCTTTAAGAAATCAGCTGTCTATCTGTTGTTCTTTTGTAGGCCTCTCCTCCGGAACTTGCAGGAGCACTGAAACCCCAGCCTGCTTCTGGTATAATTACATCTTCTTCTCCAGGCCCCAGAGTCACAAGCTATCAGCTTCCTTTTCCTTTTCTTCTTGTTTCTGGCAAATGAGAATTTCCCGTTCTTTCTTCTAAGTTCAGATATTCATTTAAAATAGTATTTTGTTATATTTCTTACAGCATTCTTAATCTGTCTGTGGAGGGAGGATTTTCAGATTAGTTATATAATCATCTTGCCAGAGCCCAAGTCAAATTCATTTCCTGATGAAAGTCAGGGTTTTCTTGTGTCCTCTGTGTCTGCACCTGTTTTGGGCCACTTGTGTGAATAGCCTACTCCACCCGCCCGTCCCTACCCTCCACCAGTTTCACTCACTTTTTTTTTTTCTGGTGTAACTATGTCTAACTGCAGTTTTCTAGCTACAGATATACTGTTACGGTTATATGCCTTGAACCATCTCTCTGTAATTTAATTTTTTCAGATTTCTTAAGTGAACCAGAAAATCTATACCATTATAAAGCACTATCAGTCAACTGCTATGTACTTGGGCAGGGTGTGTCATCCATATCACTCGGAACACTTTAGGAATAAAGGATATCGATCCTTGCTTGGTTCTGGCAAGAAGCCAAAGCCCACATTTTCACACAGGCCTGCTCTTCAAAAAACAAAGAGAGGCGTTCCCAGAAACGAGAAGATTCAAATTACCAGATATGAATAACTTAGAGTTACCCAGGTAGCTAAAGAATTTTCTGTTTTTTGGTTTATTACTTAATCTTGTTTGGAATTATACAATAGATTTCTAATTTTTTTTAATTTCCTTTAGATGGAAGTTTACAGAGCAAATTAGTTTCTTATTAAACAGTTAATATACATATTATTTTGTGACATTGGTTGCCAACCCTGAAATGTGTCAACACTCTCCCTTTCTCGACCTTGGGTTCCCCATTTCCATTTGTCCGGTTTTTGTGTCCCCTGCTACCTTCTTGTCCTTGCCCCTGGGCTAGTGTGCTCATTTAGTCTCATACACATGGTTGAGCTCTATGTGTTATTATTTGTTTTATGGGCCTGTCTAACCTTTGACTGAAGGGTGAATGATTTCTAAGTATTTTTGCTAGCTTGTAGACAAAAATATTTCAATACTGGTATTTATTTATGCCAGATATAAATATATAGCAGGTTTTTTCAACTAAATTTTAAATTAATAATGTTAATTAAGGAGTCCCTGGGTGGCACAAGTGGTTAAGCACTCAGCTGTTACCAGAGAGATGGGCAGTTCAAGTCCTTCCCCTAGAGCTGGCACCACAAATTCAGACTTCCAGCCTCCTAAACCGTGAGAAGATCAATTTGTTAAAGCCATCCATGTGTGGTATTTCTGTTATAGCAGCACTAGATAACTAAGACAACATATAACAAAAAATACACACACACACACACACATATATATATACTGGTGTATGTATATATGATACTGGAAGCAAGGCTACTGGTATTTGAAATACTAGCAGGGTTGTCCTTGGTGGACAGGTTTCAGCTGAGTTTCTAGAATAAGACAGACTAGAGAGAAGGACCCGGCAGTCTACTTCTGAAAAAAAATCGGCCACTGAAAACATTATGAATAGCAGTTGTACATTGTCTGATACAGTCAGAAGATGAACCCCTCACGTTAGAAGTCACTCAAAAGATGACTAGGGAAGAGCTCCCTCTTCAAAGCAGAGTCAACTTTAATGATGTGGATTAACAAAATAATGTTATTAATTTAAAATTTAGGTTAAAAATCTGCTATATTTTTATATATAGCATAAATAAATACCAGTGTTGAAATATTTTTGTCTACAAGCTAGCAAGCTTTCAGGACCTCCATTTGATGAAGTGGCATGACTCAAAATGAGAAGAAAGAGCTGCAAACATCCGTTAATAATCAGAACCTAGAATGTACAAAGTATGAATCTAGGAAAATTGGAAGTTGTCAAAAATGAAGTGGAACGCATTAGTGAGCTGAAATGGACTGGTATTGGCCATTCTGAATCAGGCAATCATATGGTCTGCTATGGCGGGAATGACAAATTGAACAGGACTAGCATTGTATTCATCGTCAAAAAGAACATTTCGAGATCTATTCTGAAGTACAACACTGTCAGTGGTAGGATAATTTTCATATGTCTACAAGGAAGAGCAGTTAATGTGACTGTTATTCAAATTTAGGTAACAACCAAGGCCAAAGATGAAAAAGTTGAAGATTTTTACCAACTTCTGCAGTCTGAAATTGACCAAACATACACTCAAGATGCATTGATAATTACTGGCGATTGAAATGTGAAAGTTGGAAACAAAGGATTGGTAGTTGGAAAACATGGCCTTGGCGATAGAATCAAAGCTGAAGATCACATGATAGAATTTTGCAAGACCAACGACTTCTTCATTGCAAATATCTTTTTTCAACAACATAAATGGTGACTATAAACGTGAACCTCACCAGATGGAATACACAGGAATCAAATTGACTACGTCTGTGGAAAAAGACAACGTAAAAGCTCAATATCATCGGTTAGACCAAGGCCAGGGGCCGACTGCAGAACAGATCATCAGTTGGTCATATCCAAGTTCATGTTGATGCCAAAGAAAATTAGAACAAGCCCACAAGAGCCAAAGTATGACCTTGAGTATATCCCACCTGAATTTAGAGACCACCTCAAGAACAGATTTGACTCATTGAACACTAATGACCAAAAAACAAAGGAGTTATGGAATGACATCTAGGATATCATACTTAAAGAAAGCAAGAGGTCATTAAAAAGACAGGAAAGAAAGAAAAGACCAAAATGGATGTCAGAAGAGACCCTGCAACTTACTCTTGAACCTAGAGTACCTAAAGCAAAGAGAAGAAATGGTGAAGCAAGAGATCTGAACAGAAGATTTCAAAGGGCGGCTCAGGAAGACAAAGGAAAGTATTATAATAACATGTGCAAAGACCTGGAATTAGGAAACCAAAAGGGAAGAACACGCTTGGCATTTCTTAAGCTGAAAGAACTGAAATTAAAAAAAAAAAAAAAAATTCAAGCCCCTAGTTGCAGTATTGAAGGATTCTACGGGGAAAATATTAAACGCAGAAAGCATCAAAAGAAGATGGAAGGAATATACAGAGTCCCTGTACCGAAAAGAATTGGTCAACATTCAACCATTAATTTTAGAAGGTAGCATATAATCAAGAATCGATGGTACTAAAGGAAGAGGTGCAAGCTGCACTAGAGACATTGACAAAAAACAAGGCTTCAGGAATTGATGAAATACTAATTGAGATGTTTCAACAGGCAGATACAGTGCTGAAGGTGCTTACTTATCTTTGCCAAGAAATTTGGAAGATAGCTACCTGGCCAACCAACTGGAAGAGATTCATATTTGTACCCATTCCAAAGAAAGGTGATCCAAGAGAATGCAGAAATTATTGAACAATATTGTTAATATACACGCAAGTAAAATTTTGCTGAAGATCATTCAAAAGTGGTTGCAGGGAACGGCCAGAAATTCAAGCCAGGAGGATGTAGAACAAGGGACATCATTGCTGGTGTCAGATGGATCCTGGCTGAAAGCAGAGAATACCAGAAGGATGTTTACCTGTGTTTTATTGACTGTGCAAAGCATTCAACTGTGTGGATCATAACAAATTATGGATAACATTGCGAAGAATGGGAATTCCCAGATACTTAATTGTGCTCGTGAGGAATCTGTACATAGATCAAGGGGCAGTCGTTTGAAGAGAAAAAGGGACTACCGCATGGTTTAAAGTCAAGAAAGGTGTGTGTCAGGGTTGTATCCTTTCACTGTACTTATTCGATCTGTAAAGCACAAAATTGGAGAAGCTGGACTATATGAAGAAGAGTGCAACATCAAGATTGGAGGAAGATTCATTAACAACCTGCTTTATGCAGATGACACAACCTTGCTTGCTGAAAATGAAGAGGACTTAAAGCACGTACTGGTAAAGATCAAAGACTACAGCCTTCAGTATGGATTACTCTTCAGCGTAGAGAAAACAAAAATCCTCACAACTGGACCGATAAGCAACATCACGATAAACAGAGCAAATATTGACGTTGTCAAGGATTTTATTTTACTTGGATCCACAATTAATGCCCATGGAAGCAGCAGTCAAGAAATCAAATGATGCATTGCATTTGGCAAATCTGCTGCCAAAGACCTCTTTAAAATGTTAAAAAGCAAAGATGTCACTTTAAAGACTAAGGTACGCCTGACCCGAGTTGTGGAGTTTTCAGTCACTTCATATGCATGTGAAAGCTGGACAATGAATAAGGAAGACTAGAATTGATGCCTTTGAATTATGGTGTTGGAGAAAAATATTGGCTATACCGTGGACTGACAGAAGAATGAATGAATCTGACTTGGAAGAAGTACAGCCAGAATGCTCGTTAGAAGCAAGATGGCAAGACTTCGTCTCATATGCTTTGGATGTGTTATAAGGAGGGACCAGTCCCTGGAGAAGGACATTGTCTTAGTTATCTAGTGCTGCTATAGCAGAAATACCACAAGTGGGTAGCATTAATGAAGAGAAATTTATTTCCTCACAGTAAAGTAGGCTAAAAGTCTAAATTCAGGGTGTCAGCTGCAAGGGAATGCTTTCTTTCTCTGTGAGCTCTGGAGGAAGGTCCTTCTGATCAATCTTCCTCTGGACTAGGAGTTTCTCTGCCCGGGAACCTCTGGTCCAAAGGCTGTGCTCTGCTCCTGTCACTGCTTTCTTGGTGGTATGAGGTCCCCCACCTCTGTGCTAGCTTTTCTCTTTTATATCTGAAAAGAAATTGGCACAAGACACAATTCAATCTTGTAGATTGAGTCCTGCCTCATTAATGTAACTGCCACCCTCATTAACATCGTAGAGGCAGTATTTATAACACATAGGAAAATCACATCAGATGATAAAATAATGGACAGTCACACAATACTGGGAATCATTGCCTAGCCAAATTGATACACACATTTTTGGGGAACACTATTCAGTCCATGACAGACATCATGCTTGGTAAAGTAGAGGGTCAGCTAAAAAGAGGAAGACCCTAAACAAGATGGATTGACACAGTGGCTGCAACAATGGGCTCAAGCATGAGGATTATGAGGATGGTGCAGGACTGGGCAGTGTTTCATTCTGTTGTACATAGGGCCGCTTGCTATGAGTCGGAACCAACTCAATGGCACCTAACAACAGCAACAACAAAAATGCACACATATACACAATCTCATAGCTAGTGTTGGGAGTTTTGGGAGGGGTTCAGGTATGACTAGCTTACAAATCACACCTTATATAATCTCTACAACTTTTTTTTTTGTTTAACTCCATGTCTAAATGGCTTTCCATGTTGGTGCCTATAGTTTCTACCTCGTTTTTAATGATTACATAGTACTCTATACTGTCGATATACCATTTTCCTTGTTTTCAGTTCTCTAATGAACACTGCAATAAACACGTTTATACTTATATCATACACATTCTGCAACTATTCTTATAATTTTCTACAGTAGGTGTGGATGTTACTTTAACTAGAAAAACGTTAAAACACAAAAAACCCAAATTAACTAAACTTGCTGACATCACAAACTGGGCGAGTCCTTTCGTACTGTATAGCATTTTGCCAGGTTGTTAATTGAATTACAGTTTCACAGTAACCTAGAAATTACGAAAGAGTATAAATAGCGCACTTAAGACAAAATAAGAGGTATGAATAGTGTAAAGGAAAAAAAAAGTCATCTGTTAGATAAATAATGAGATCTAGAAAACAAAAAAAGATCAACTAAAAGACTATCAAATAATAGAAGTTCAGGAAAGTGGCAGGTGCAAGCTGAATATGCAAAACTCGATAAAAAGACGAGAAAAGATCCCATAAATATTAACTGGGAAAGGATCTTGAATAAAAGGCAATGATTAATATGGAGAAAATAGTAAAATCTTACTGAGAGACATAAAATATGATGTGAATAAATACAGAAGCATGTTCATGACATTTAAAAATTTACAAATATTTTTTTTAATTTTTCCCAAATGTATAATGCAATTACAGAATTCTTTTCTTTTTCTAAACTTTGTTTATTCAATGACAAATATTTGCTGAATGCTATCTATGTGCCAGGCATTGTTTGAGACCCTTGGGATTCACCTGTGAACAAATCAGACCAAAAAAATTCCTGAGGGAGCTTGCAACACATGAACTACATAGGAAAAGTGATAATAATAGACGTAGTGAGTAAGACCATGGTAAAGCTGTGGGGGTTACACAGGATGAAGGGGGACTGGGAATCCTGACAGGAGGAGAAAATTGCTATTGCTCATAGGGCCTTGAAGAAGATGGGACACCTGGGGGGAGAGTGTGTAAGGCAGAGGGAGAAGCCACTGACAGCCCTGTGGAGCACAGTTGTACTCTGACACACATAGGGTCACCAGGACTCAGAGTCGATTGGACTCCAACTGGTTAGCCCTTGGAAGGACTTTATCTCATACGCCTAGGAAAATAGGGAGCTGTTGGAAGATTTGCCCTGTGGAGTAAGATGATATAATTGCTATTTTATTTCTATTTATTTAAAAATTTTTTTTTTATTTTTATTGTGCTTTAAGTGAAAATTTACAAATCAAGTCAGTCTCCCATACAAAAATTTATATACAGCTTACCATATACTCCTGGAAACCCTGGTGGCGTAGTGGTTAAGTGCTACAGCTGCTAACCAAAAGGCAGGCAGTTGGAATCCACCAGGCACTACTTGGCAACTCTATGGGGCAGTTCTACTCTGTCCTATAGGGTCACTATGAGTCGGAATCAACTCAATGGCAGTGGGTTTTAATGGGTATATACTTCTAGTTGCTCTCCCCC
Organism: Elephas maximus indicus; assembly: GCF_024166365.1. NCBI lineage: Eukaryota > Metazoa > Chordata > Mammalia > Proboscidea > Elephantidae > Elephas > Elephas maximus. Next base: position 146,824,146 of record NC_064821.1, read on the forward strand.
TAATGAGACAGTACACTTCTTCTCTCCACTGCATATTCCTGTCCATTCAGCCAGCTTCTGTGCTCCTCTGCCTTCTCATCTCCCTCCAGACAGGGGCTGCCCGCATACTCTCATGTGTCTACTAGAGCCAAGAAGCTCACTCCTCACCAGTATTATTTTCTGTCTTATAGTCCAATCCAATCCCTGTCTGAAGAGTTGGCTTTGGGGATGGTTCCAATCTTGAGCTAACAGAAGGTCTGGGGACTGTGACCTCCAGGGTCCTTCTAGTCTCAGACCATTAAGTCTGATCTTTTTATGAGAATTTGAGGTCTGCATCCCAGTGCTCTCCTGCTCCATCAGGGATTCTCTGTTGTGTCCCCTGTCAGGGCAGTCATTGGTTGTAGCCAGGCACCATCTAGTTCTTCTGGTCTCAGGCTGATGTAGTCTCTGGTTTATGGGGCCCTTTCTGTCTCTTGGGCTCATAATTATACCTGGTATTTTAAACAGATTATTCTGATTGCTGTGTTGCAAATAGGCTGTAGAGGACAAGGGTCCAGTTAAGAAACCAAGGAGAACAGTTAAGTGGCGGTTGCAGCAATTCAAGCAAGAGAAGTGGTGTCTTGCATCAGGAAGGGTAAAGGGAAGTAGTTGGATTCTGGATATTTTTTGAAAGTAGAGCTAATAGAACTTCCCAACAGATTGGATCTGGAGTGTGAAAGAGAGAGAGGCATTGGGAAGCACGACTTCACAGCTGTTCGCCTGAGCCTTGTGAGAGTGCAGTTGCCATCCACTGACCCAGGGAGTCTGCAGGTGGGGCATCCCTGTCTACAAGTGTTCTTATAGACGATGTTTCCCACCACCCCCACGAATCAACAGTCTCTGCTTTGGCTGGGGAGCCCCGGAGACTCATGGAGCTCAACTGGACTGCCGGGCCCTCCCTGCACTGATTTCAACACCAGTGTTTGCTCTCTCAGGGTCTCTGGGTGGCACAAACAGTTAAGCGCCCCACTACTAGTCAAAAGGTTCACAAGTTGAGCCCATCCAGAGGCACCTGGGAAGAAAGACCTGGCAATTTGCTTCCAAAAATTCACAGCCTGAATACCCTATGGAATATATTGTTCTACTCTGCACACAGGGGGTTGCCATGAGTAGTAATTAACTCGACAGCAACAAGAAGCCTTCTCTCACCCTTTCTTTCCTTTTCTGTATTTCTCTCTCTCCCTCCTTCCTCCTGCTTCTCTCCAAAAAAGTTCTTCAAGTTTCAGAAATGCTCCTGGAAAGTCCATTCTGGCGTTGAAGCACTGACTTTACTCACTTCTGCTACCTCTCCACCCCATACCGATGTCATTCCCTCACGGTGCCACCAGGTGGCAGTGCACTACTGAACGTTGAGCTACTGGGACCTCTCACTACTTCCCAGTAGAGGAGGGAGAGGGTCACGCTTTGGAATGGCTGCTAGAGTAGAGATTTCTAGTACAGGCAGTCCCCCGGTTACAGACAACTCCTGCTTGCCCTTTAATGTTATGTAAATTTGCCCTCACACTGAAATGATTGAACCAATCCCTACTCGCAATAAATCCTTCATCACAGTTACCTTCACTTGCTGCACATAAAAAAAAGCATCTTTTAAATCCTTGAAAAGGTTTCAAGCCTTTTCTTGCACTAAAATCCACTGTCGTTGAGTCAATTCTGACTCGTAGCAACTCGTAGCAACACTGTAGGACAGAGTAGAATTGCTCCATAGGGTTTTCAAAGCTGTAAATCTCTGCTGAAACAGACTACCACATCTTTCTCCTGCAGAGCAGCTGGTGGGTTTGAACTGCCAACTTTAGGTTAGTAGCCAAGTGCTTTAACCACTATACCACCAGGGCTCCCTACCTGGGAATCTTGTTAAAACATAATCCTGATTCAGCATATCTGGGGTGGAAATGCAAATTCTCAGCAGAGGATTGAACTGGAATGAACCAGTTCAAAGCCCTGGTTTCAAAAGGCTTTATATATGGCTTTAGAGCAAAGTCTCTTCACCTGGGGAGAGTTTTTTAGCAGAAATCACTCAGCAAACAACTTGCTGAGGTCATGTAGTTACCTTTGTTTATATGTTGTTCTTTGTCTTAGATAGGTGGAACGATTCATTAAAACCTTTGTCTTCCCAAAAGTAAAGTCCTTCTTGAAATTCGGAAGTGAATATTGGTTGAGCAATATTCTGCATGTAAAACTTTGGACTAAGTTTTATGAGGTGTACAAGTAAGGAAAGGAAGTGTCTTTTTGCCTTAAGAATTTTTTGATGCTATTGGGAAGGCAAAAGCATAAATACCAGAAACCTTAAGAGTTAATAAAAGCATGATGCTTTTATTAACTCTTAAGGTTTCTGGTATTTATGCTTTTGCCTTCCCAATAGCATCAAAAAAAGTAGGACCAGTTAATAAAAGATCATAAAGGCATCAGGTGTCTGTAAAGCCTGGGGTGCAGGATGGGGCTGAAATGGGACACTTGGTTGAAATCTGCAGTTAGATTCCCAGACCCTGTACCCTATCCAGGTGAGTATTATTGTAGCTGCTGAGAGGCTGAACTTTGAGAACAAGCCAAATTGAAGATAAGGGTGAGACACTGCCCTGAAAATGGGGATTAAGAAGAACGAATAACCAAAAAAAAAAAATTTAGGAAAGCAAAATTATTTTTACAAGTATGAATTTTAGTGACCATGAATCTTTATTTTGAAAATCCAGTTTTAAATATTAAAAAAATGCCTAATAAAGTAAAAAAATCAATACTCACTTCATGGCCTCCCCAAAACACATTACTTAGGTCCCCTTTCCTAATCAGTTCCCAGAATGTTGGCAGCTGCATTCATATCACCCAGGCAGGAGCTTGAGTTCTGACACTCAGGATTTCCCCAGTGAAATGACCCGGACCCGACTATTTTTCACCCTCCAGTGGAAAGCCCTGCCCAGCACACATAGCTTTCAATCTGCCTTTTAATGCCTCCTTCTTTAATGTGAACGGGGTTTCTCAGTCTTGACATCATTGACATTTTCGGCCAGGTAATTTTTTGTTCTTAGGGGAAGGGGGCGGGGGGGCTGTTGTGTGCACTGTAGGAGGTTTAACAGCATTCCTGGCCTCTAGCTGCTACATGCCAATAGCTACTCCCCTCACCCCCTTGTCATGGCAACCCAGTATGTCTCTACGCATCACCCATTGGCATCAAGTAGATTCCGACTCAAAGCAGCCCTACATGACAGAATAGAACTGTCCCTGTAGGGTTTTCTTGACTAATCTTTACCGAAACAGATCTCCAGGCAATGGAGTGCTTAACAACTGTACCACCAGGGCTCCTTTAATATGTCTCTGGACTTTGTCAGATGTGCCCTGAGGGAAAAATCTTCCCAACCCCTTGAGAATCAACACTGGTTTGAGCTGACATCCACAGACTACTGGACATTTGAGGGAAGCCTTTAACATAAGAGAATCTGAAACTATCAGAATAAGAAACTTTGGAAGAAAAAAAAAAAAGGAACTTTGAGAAAAGGACTCAGAGAAAAGGGCAGTGCAGGGAGCAAGGGAAGAGTTGTTTGCCATGGAGTCGATTCTGGCTCATAGCAACCCCATGTGACAGAGTAGAACTGCCCCACAGGGTTTTCTTGGCTGTAATCTCTACAGAAGCAGATCAAAAGGTCTTTTTCTCATGGAGTTGCTGGGTGAGTTCAAACCACCAACCTTTTGTTGAGCAACTGAGCACTTAACTGTGCCACCAGCCCTCCTTAAAGGGGGAGAGGGCAACATAAAAGAAAATAATACCTTCAGAGAAATGAAAGGGCATTGTATCCTTAAAAGAGAAGAGTAAGATCTATTAAAAAAAAAAAAAAAAACTCATAGAAAAGAAAAACCCTAGACTATTAAAATATTGATTACATGAATGGAAAAAAATAAAAAAACTGAAAGATCACATTGAACCCTGCTTTATAGCAGAACAAAAAGATGAAAACAGTAGAGAAAAGATAAGAAAATTAGATAACCAAACTGGATATTGGAGGTTCACTATCCAGAAAGAACAAGAAAATGGGAAAAAATACTTAAAAAAAAAAAAAGATAATGACCTAGGAAAAATTCCCAGAACTGGAGGGACATGACCTTCAAACTAAAAGGACTATCGCCAGCCCACTCAAGCTGTAGTCACAACAAAACACATCATTATACAATTTGAAGGCTAGCAATAAAGAGAAGATACCAAAAACTTCTAGAAATAAAAAGGAGTCCGGTTGGGGGTCTGAATGGCATTCAGAACACAGTGGAACAATGTCCTCAAACTGACTGTCCCATTTACCCTTTCACAGGGAATGTGCTTCACCCAAACAAGGGGGAGCCAAGAAGGAGAAAGACTGGGTTCCAAGGACCCGAGCTCTAACCGAGGAGAAAAGTGAAGGGAAATCCCGGGATGGCAAGAGTAGGGAAGCTCAGGGACGGACCTACAGAGGGCCCAGACAACTGCAGAGGGAAGGGCACCAAGAAAGAATGGAGACAATAAATTATCTCATGTGTTTGAACAAACTGAGAGTACTGTGTGAACTTCCAAAACATGTATATGTTTTATTTTGTTGAAAAAAAAAAAGACATGTTTTGAGTCCAAGGGAGGGAGAGATCTCTCTGTGAACTAGAGTGTTGGGATGGGAGTAGGGGCTTCTCCAGACACATAGGAGGAATTTGAAGTGAGGAGGACAGCATGGGCAAAAGTGAGAAAGTTACAGAGTACAGGATGTGTTCAGACAAATGGAGGGTGTGTTGTGACAAGAACCATGATAGGAGATTGGGAAAGAAGTTTGTTAAAATTACCACAAAAGAAATTATTTTAATTGTAGAAACCTGAGATCATTTTAGAATGTTTTCCATTGTAGAAAGAAGTAATCATATATTCTTAAGGTTGGGGAAAAGGAGAAGAGGGACTTTCTATCTCTGGGTTGTGGATAACGGTTTTTTGTTTTTACTTTTATATATTTTTCTGTATTTTCAAGGGTTACAATTAGAAAACAATGGAAATTATTTAAAAAAAAAAAACTGAGATAAAAGCTCCCATGAAAGAACTTACTGATACGAACTATTTATTTTCTACAGAAGTAGCCCAAACACATACCATCGCATCAATGTTTTAGGGCTAGAATACTTGTATTCTGGAAACACATATTAGTTGTACTTTAAAAAATAGGGTTTCTTTTGGTTTGCATCTTTTGGCCGGTATATATGAGTCAGGCAATTTTGTAGTTGCAGCAACATGTATAGGGAATATCAGTCGGTACCTGTATACTCTGTCCTATAGGGTCGCTATGAGTCGGAATCCTTTTACTGGGTTACCTTTGAAGTTAACATAACAGGCTTCCATTTAACAATACCTACTATTTCCCACAAGGTGGGGAGCTAACTTCACACAGTGGGCAGACTGTATAAGCGTGCTGAAACTTCCACATGTAATGCATTTAGGGTCCATCTTTCACAATTCCTAAGCAGTTCTAAACAAGTTTGTAAACTAAACGCAGTTTTGGGGTTTTGTTTCAGTTTGTAAACTTTATATGATGACTCATGGTTTAACTTACATTTTCAAAGTGTAGCAAACGTGTATATAATAAAACCCGCAAAAGCTAGAACTTGTGTAAGGCAAAAACTTGTCAGAGAAGGAAAACTCAAATATTTTCCACTCATGGAGAGTGATAGAGAAGTGGTTAAGCCTGTACCCTGTGAAAACATACGTGTTTGCCTGTGTTTTATTGACTGTGCAAAGGCATTTGACTGTGTAGATCATAACAAATTCTAGATAATATTGTGAAGAATGGGAATTCCAGAACACTTAATTGTGCTCATGAGGAACCTGTGCTTAGACCAGGAGGCAGTGGTTTGAACAGAAGAAGTGGATACTGCATGGTTTAAAGTTCACAAAGGTGTATGTCAGCGTTGTATTGTCTCCCCATACTAATTCAGTCGGTATGCTGAGCAAATAATCTGAGAACCCAAAACCAGTGCTGGTCAATATGAAGAAGAACGCAGCATCAGGCTTTGAGGAAGACTTACTAACAACCTGCATTATGCAGATGATAACAGCCTTGCTTGCTGAAAGTGAAGAGGACTTGAAGCATGTGCTGATGAATATCAAAGACCACAGCCTTAAGTATGGATTACTTCTCAGCATAAAGAAAACAAAAATCCTCACAACCGACCAGTAAGCAACACTATGATAAACGAGAAAAGATTGAAATTGTCAAGGATTTCATTTTACTTGGATCCACAATCAACAGCCGTGGAAGCAGCAGTCAAGTAATCAAACCACGTATTGTATTGGGCAAATCTTTTGCAAAAAACCTCTTTAAAATGTTGAAAAGCAAAGATGTCACTCTGAGGACTAAGGTGCTCCTGACCTAAGCCATGATATTTTCAATCGCCTCATGTGCATGGAAAAGCTGGACAATGAGTAGGGAAGACGCAAGAAGAATTGAAGCCTTTGAAAGATTGTGTCGGCAAAGAATATTGGATATACAATGGGCTGCCAGAAGAATGAACAAATCTGTCCTGGAAGAAGTATAGACAGAATACTCCTTAGAATCGAGGATAGCAAGGCTTCATCTCATGTACTTTGGACATGTTATCAGGAGAGACCAGTCCCTGGAAAAGGACATCATGGTTGGTAAAGTAGAGGGTCAGCAAAAAGGAAGGAGACCCTTAACGAGATGGATTGACACAGTGGCTCCATGACAGCGATTGTGAGGGTGGTGCAGGACCAGGCAGTGTTTGGTTCTGTTGTACACAGGGTTGCTATGAGTTAGAACCGACAACAGCAACAACACATTTTCAAAGTGTGGCTGATGTGTATACAGTAAAACTTATGAAAGCTGGAACCTGTGTGAGGCGGAAACCTGTCAGAGAAGGAAGACTCAAATATTTTCCGCTAATAGAGAGGGACAGAAAAGTTGGTAAGACTGCATCCTGTCAGAGGTGGAGAACTTGGGAGACCTGGAAAAACAAGGCAGTTCTGTCTCTCAACAGGTTTCATTGTCTATGTATTTTTCCTCATTATCTTGGACCTTAACTATGTTCAGTTTAGGTAAACATAAAAATACCTCACATTTGGAAGAAGGTCTATCTAAATGACCAAAATATCTAAATAATAAAATAACCTAATTTATCACAAAGAGAGATCCTGATGTGACTGTTGCAGTCAATAAATGATTATTTTCAAAACAGTGTCATTAGCTAGGTGTATACATGCTTTGAAAGTATTTTAAATAGCTTATTCTTTTAAATTTCTCCCTAAATCTTTGTTCTTTTCTTCTGTCTTGAGAATAAAGGAAAAGTAAGTTAGACTTTCCCTGAATCAGATTCTCAATTGATGGAATTGAAATAACCATGAATAACATATTGCAGTTATTTCAAATTCTGCTAATTTGACCAGCTCCCTGTGTCACTTAATTTGTGTGGGACTCTGACCACATGCAGAGCAGTAACGTCTTACGTTACGGTGCTGCTGTTTCTCCATTTTGAAGCAAATTAAAGACGTTCTGTTGAGCAAGTTTGAATTTAAATGAGCCACTTACATAAATAGTATATATTTTTATAAATGGTAGTTATATTGTGGGCACGAGCATACGATAATTTTTGGTTGTTGTTGTTATAAAATCAGGACTCGGCCTGTTTCAGAATTCTCTACATCCTTCTTTTTTTCCCTTATAGCCATTAGGCCCCAGGGAAGAATCCTGGAGCCTGGCAGTTATAATCACCCCAGTTGTTGTTAGTGCTCTGGAGTCAGTTCCTACTCATAAGCAGCCTCAAGTGACAGAGTAGAACTGCCCCCACAGGGTTTTCTTGGCTGTAATCTTTAAGGAAGCAGATTGCTAGGCCATTCTTCTTTGGAGTGGCTGGGTGGGTTTGAACTGACAAAGTTTTGGTTAACAGTTGAGCACTTAACCATTTTCTCCACCAGGGCCATCATAATTCTGCATTCTACAAGTGGTGAGGCTGTGACTGGTGATGCACTTCCAGTTTTAGTCAGGATTGACCAAGGAGCTGAGCAGAGGAAGGAAGCCAAGGGGGAGTAATGGGTGCAGAGGGGTGTTCACTTGTCCTTCAAGTACCTGGCAGATGCTCTGTTCATGGAAGTCAATGAAGAAGTACCAGTAAGTGACATCTGAGTGAGGGAGCAGTGGATTCCAGACTGGGAGCTAGTGATAACCAGCTCTGTGACCTTGGCAAGCCAACCTCTCTGGGCCTTAGTGTTGGGCTGTGAAAGGACGAGGCCTGGCTGAGATCAGGGATCACAGCTAGCCACCGTGATACCACAAGTGGCTTTCATGTCTGACTTGCCAAAGACAAGAGTCTGCCACTCCAGGCCATCCACTCTAGGACATGCCAGCACCTGCTTAGGATCTAGATTTCTGAATACCGCCTATTCCTACATTCCCATTTGTCTCACTGACTGTCCTCCCACTTGCCAGGTCAACCCATTGTCCCAGTTCCACATACAAACCCCTGTCTGCCTGAAAAAGAACAATCACCTATACATGTTTTTGAACATTGATATATTTTGTACTTAGTGTTTTGTTGGCTCACAAAATTATACTCATAATGAGACCATAATGAATAGTGAGGCACCCTTGCTGTGTTTCCCCTCCCATATTCTCTCCCTTGCTCATGATAATACCATTCACCTCACCTAGCCCTAAACTCTCCAGCCTCCTTAAATCTCTCCTCCCAACCGTTTGCCCTCTCCATCCCTCTGCCTTACTGCTGAAGGTATTCCTTAGGCCTTCAGCGTGATTCTCCCGATACACGTCAGTCGTCTCCCAAATGATTTTCCTTCTGTGGTTGTGCCCACACCCCTTCCATCCATTCTCTTATTCCCGCCACGGTAGTAGTTCTTTAATGGAGGTCTGGTTGCGTTTTTGTTCGTTGCTGTTCAGTCGTCTCTGACTCATGGTGACCTTGTGTATGAAAAATGAAGCATTGCCCAATCTTCGTGATGGTATGTTTGAGTTCATTACTGTGGCTGTTGTGTCATTCCATCTTGTTGAGCGTTTCCCTTGTTTTTACTGATCCTCTGCTTTACCAAATATGATGCCCTTTTCTAGCAATTGGATTTTCCTGATGACATGTCCAAAGTAAAGGAGCCGACGTCTCACCATCTTCCCCTCCAAGGAGCATTCTGATTGTATTTCTTTTATGACTGATTTGTTCATTCTTCTGGTGGTCCATGATATATGCAGTGTTCTTCACCAACACCACAATTTGGAAGCGTCAGTTCTTCTGTTTTTTTCATTATCTAGCTTTTCCATGTAGATGGGATTGAAAAGACCATGTCTTGGGTCAGATGCACCAAAGTAATATCTTTGATTTTTAAAACTTTAAAGAGGCCTTTTGCAGCAAATTTTCCCAATACAACATTTCGTTTGTTTTCTTGACTGCTGCTTCCATGGGCATTGATTATTGACCCAAGTAGAATGAAATCACTGACGTTGATTTTTTTCCTCCATTTATTGTGGTGTTGTTTATCAGTCCAGTTGTGAGGATTTCCATTTCCTTCATGTTCAGATGTAATCTATACTGAAGGTAGTGTTTGACCGTCATCATTAAGTGCTTAAAGTCGCCTTCATTTTTGGCAAGCAAGGTTGTGTCACCTGCATATCGCAGGTTGCTGATGAATCGACGCCAGTCTTGATGCTGTGTTCTTCTTTATATGGTCTGGCTTCTTGGATTATTTGTTCAGCATACAAATGAAATAAGTATGATGAAAGGATAGAACCCTGCAGCATGCCTTTTCTAATATTGAACCATGCAGCACCCCCTTGCCCTGTTCAAATGACTACCTCTTGATCCTTGTACAGGTTCTGCATAAGCACAATTAAGTGTCCTGAAATTCCTATTCTTTGCACTGTTACCCATAATTTTGCAATACCTTCACATGGTCAGTAAAACAGGTAAGCATCGTATTCTGGTATTCTCTGCTTTTGGCCAAAATCCATCCAACATCAACAGTGATATCCCTTGTTCCATGTCCTCTTCTGAATTCACCTTAAATTTCTGGCAATTCCCTGTTGATGAACAGCTGCAGTCATTTTTTAATTATCTTTAGCAGAACTTTGCTAGCATATGATTTAATGGTATTGTTCAATAATTTCTGCATTCTGTTTGATCACTTTTCTTTGAAATGAGCACAAATATGGATTCGTCTAGTCAGTTGGCCAGGTAGCTGTCTTTCAAATTTCTTGTTGCAGGTGAGTAAGCGCTATCAGTGTTGCGTATGTTTGTTGAAGCATCTCAATTGGTGTTTCGTCAATCCTGGAGCCTTGTTTTTTCCAGCGCCTTCAGCACAGCTTGAACTTCTTCCTTTAGTATCAGTGCTTCTTGGTCGTATGCCACCTCCTGAAATGGTTGAACATTGACCAGTGGCTCTGTATTCCTTTCATCTTCTTATGAAGCTTCCTGTGCTATTCAACTTTTTGGCCATAGAATCCTCCAGTATTATAACTTGAGGCTTGAATTTTCTCTTCAGTTTCCTCCTTTTTAACATTCTTCGATGGCTTCCCATTGCCTTTAGATTCAAATGTATACACCTTGGCATGGCTACAAAGGCCCTACCCAACTCCATTTTCTTCTGTACTCTGCCTTGCTCCCTATAGGCCAAAGATATAGTTTCCCAAACATGCCTCTCTGCTCTGAACATGCTTCCTTCTCTGCCTAGAAAACTCCCCACCTTTCCCTGCCCCCACACTGTCCCTGGTAAATTCCATATCCGTCACAAACCAAATCAAATTATCTCTTCCATGAAGCCTGGCTTAGCTTATCAAACTATAGTTAATTATTTCTTACTTGTTGCTAACATTATATTTAACAATTATGTCTTACTTACCAATTGATTACAATGATTAGTTTACTTTTGTTTTTCTGCCAGACTGTGGTGGTTTCCTTATAGTATCTTATTCACTCTTGTGCTCCTAGCCTAGTTCCTGTCAACTGGTAGGTGCTCATTAGGCATTAGACTGTCTGAGGAAGAAGAGACCCTCTTACAGCACATGGGAGAGAGATGAAGCTTCTTTTTCCCAGAAGCTCCAGCTCACATCTCCTGCCTCATGGTCTCCAGTTGAGTTACATGCCCTTCTCTCAGCCGATCACTGTGGTCAGGGGTGACAGTTGTTCCACAATGCTTCCCTGTTCCAGACCTACCCTTGAAGATAGAAGTTGGGGGTAGAGGAAACAGGGATGTTAGTGAATTCCCACCAAAAACCATGTGGCTGAGAATATGAGAGAAGCAAGTTACCCAAAGAAAAATTGGGGCGTTGTTGGTAAAAGAAGGAAGCAATAAAGGCTAGAAAGGACAATAAATGTCCATTATTATGGACTTTAGAAATCTTTTGGGCCAGTGTTCCATAATTGTTTCAGGAACAAACTATCATATTAATTCCCTGAAGCCAGAGACCACCACAAGGAGGGGGCTTCTCAAGGTTAAGTGAAAAGTGGGGCAGACCTGGAATGACAGCCTCACTTGTCTTTGACAAGCCAGACTTGAGAGCCATTGTAGAATCATGGTGGCTAATTGAGGGTCCCTGATCTCAGCCCCTGGGTAGTGCAAATGCTTAATGCACTTGGCTGCTAACAGAAAGATTAGAGGTTCAAGCCTACCCAGAGGCATCTTGGAAGAAAGTCCTGGTGATTTATTTCCAAAAATCAGCCACTGAAAATCCTACAGAGCATGGTTCTACTCCAACACACGTGGGGTCGCTGTAAGCCGGAATCGACCCCACAGCGGCTGATTGGATCTCAGCCAGGCCTCCTCATTTCACAGCGGAAGACTAAGGCCCAGAGAGGTTGGCTTGCCAAGGTCACAGAACTGGTTATCAGTAGCGTCCAGTCTGGAACCCACTGCTCCCTCACTTAGATGTCACTTCCCGACACTTCTTCCTCAGCTTCTATGAGCTGAGTATCTGCCAGATACATGAAAGACATCCACATGTTATAAAAGAATTTTGCGGTAAATTATGGGGTCATCTTGATTTCAGAATGATTGGTAGAACCATCCAACATACTTTTTAAAAATGTATACATCTTATACTTTGCATTATTAAAAAGCTCTTGTGAAAGAAAACTAAAACCATTTTTCGTTGAATGATATTTTGACATTTTAATTTTGTCTTGTTTCCAAGGTTCTGCAATAGTGTGGCATTCATTAAATAATCGTACATTTCAGAGTGTGGTAACAGCAAAGAATGACTTCATATACCCCTTGGTCTGCTCTGTTGTGGTTTAGGATGCCATCTGGATTCCTTGGTAGAATTATTTCCATCTAAATCACTATAAACTTCTATTTAGTTTGTCACAAATCTAAAGCCAGATATGTTTGTGGTTTTTAGCAGTGATGTAATTCTGGAAGATACTTTGAAAGGTAGAAATAGTCATATACTATTAGTATTTTAACTCAGTGTTTCACATACTTTCAGACAAACTAGATGACTGAAAAATCTACTTTATTTTTTTACTCTCCAACGTTCCACTTTTCTTGTCTGTCTTGCCACTATACATTTGGTTATGCATCAGTCAAGTGTGTGCAGGGAGCACTGGGAGGCTCTGTGGGCGTGTGGAGAATTATAGGATGTGGCCCCTGCCCCTCCTTAACCAGCTAGTATAGAAGGCATGTTTTACTAAGATACAGCTTTTTTTCTGCATGGTAGGGAGAAAATGAAAGAGAAAGAGTCTCACTTACATGGCTTTTATATTTCTGCCATTTGTGTGAAAGAGACTGGATCATGTCTTAAAATATGCATAAACTGCAGGATGTACACATTGAACTGCGTGGCAAGATAGGGTACAACTAAGACATCCTTTCTAGGAGTGCATAACCTAGTTGGCTGCCAGGCAGGGGCAATAACAGAACAACAGAACTTGTCAGGAGGGTGTTGAGGCCTAAGGCTCGATAGAAAAGTCTGGAAATTTCTAAGCCTTTATGACCTTATTCTGCTTCTTTCCCCCAAAAGTGTCAGGGATGGGGAGAGAGCCATTGGTAGCAGTAGTAGATGGGGCTGGTGAGCCAAACCTCTAGGGCAAAACAGGGCACCAAAGACAGTGGCCATGAGGAGGCAGGGAGCTCAGTTCCCAAATAGCCAGCAAGAGACAACAGGCTGTATGGGTTTGAGGCTGAAGATAGGGGTAGGTGAGTTGAAAAAGAAGGAAGGAAAAAAGAAATGGGCCAGGGTAGGTAGTTGGCTATACTTAAAAGCAACAGGAGGCAGGGAACCCAGCTCCCTAGGAAGCTGGTTCATCTCATTGTGTACTGGGGAAGGTAGCTCTCAGCGGTGAGACACAGAGATCCAAGAAGGACCCACACAAAGATGAGTCAGTGGCATATTTCAGGACACTGGAGACGTGGATTCAGGTCCTGGCACTGGCACTTACTGCCTCTGGTACCTTGGGAAAGTTCCAGATGTCTCTGGATTCCTGATTCCTCATTTTTTAAGCCAGGAGGCTGGATTAGTTGGTTTCTTATAGTTCCGATATGAGGTGAGAGTCAGCTCTTGCCCATCACCATCCCCCAGTATGAACCACAGACTGGGCTTCTAGAGACAGTAACAATAATCATTTATCTGTTCTACAGGTATTTACTGAGCACCAGTAATGTGCTATGCACTGTTCTAGGCACTGGGCACAGTCAAAAAGACGAAATCTGTTTCTTTCATGGAGCTTGCATTTTCGAGAGACAGATAACAGTCAACCAAGCAAATAGCGAACAAGCTAATTCAAGGTACTGGTAATTGCTGTGAAGACAGTAAAATAAGAAGGTGTGGTGGAGAGTGGCCATATACTGGGGGAATATACGTCATTCAAGCGTGTGCAGGGAGCATTGGGAGGCTCTATGGGCCTCCAGAGTGTTAAAGGACATGGCCACTGCTCCTCCTTAATCAGAGAGCCTAGACAGACAGAAAGCATGAGGTAAAAAGCATTAGGGATTGGGAGGAGCACCATCTTCTGTCTGAGGAGATAATGTTAAAGCTAAGACCTGATTTGCCAGAAGAAGCTAGAGTTACGAGACAAGCTGGGAGCAAACCAGACCGGCCTGAATGAACAGAGAAGGCCTTCAGGAGGGAATGAGTTTGGTATATTTAAAGAATAGAAGCAAATCAATGTGACTGGAGTGTGTGAGCAAGGAGCAGAGTGACAGAGAAATAGGCCAGCACCTGATTACATGGGACGTTGTGGGCTACTGTAAGGAGTTTGGATTTTGTCCCAAGTGCGATGGAAAGCCTTTGAAGGTTTAAAGCAGGAGAATGAAAAGAAAGATCCAGTTTACAGTATAAAATGATAACTCTGGCTGTGTAGAGAATGAATTGTGGGGGAGCAAGAAGAAAAGCAAAAAGACTAGTTAAGAGATGGTGATGACTTAGACCGTGGGAGAAGCAGGGGCGCTGGGAATAAGTGGACAGATATGAAATATTTGTGGACGTTTCAGTAGAAGAAAACATGGGGCAGCCCCCCACCCTCCCTGCCATCAACATTTGTCTTCGTGTCTATGCAGGCGCATCTGTTTGTGATAGACCCTACTGTTCATTTGACCGTCAATTTCTGGCCTGGGTATGCAGAAGGAGCAGCATGCTTTGGTGGAGAATATGATGGTTCAGTTTTCAGTCTGTGATGGTTGTATGTCAACTTGGCTGGGCCATGATTCTCAGTGGTTTGGCAGTTATGTAATGATATAGTTTGATAGTTATGTAATGATGTAATTTGGCAGTTTTGTAATGATGTAGTCATCCTCTATAATGTGATCTGATGTGATCAGTCTGTCATTTGTAAGGGGCGTTTCCTTGGGGGTGTGGCTTTCATCCTCTCTCTCTCTCTCTCTCTCTCTCTCTATGCTTCACTGGATTTGCTTCTGTAGAGAACCCAGCCTAAGACAGAGTCCTTGTAGAAAAGCCAAGTGGATAGGGAAAAAAAAAAAAAAACCAGTTGCCACTGAGTTGATTCCAACTATGGCAACCCTATGTGCGTCAGAGTAGAACTATGCTCTATAGGGTTTTCAATGGCTGTGATCTTTTGGGGAAACCCCGGTGGCGTAGTGGTTAAGTGCTACGGCTGCTAACCAAAAAGAGTCAGCAGTTCGAATCCACCAGGCGCTCCTTGGAAACTCTACGGGGCAGTTCTACTCTGTCCTATGGAGTTGCTATGAGTCGGAATCAACTCAACGGGACTAGGTTTGGTTTGGTTTTGTTTTTTTTGGTGACCTTTTGGAAGTACACCAACAGGCCTTTCTTCTGAGGTACCTCTGGGTGGACTCGAACTTCCAGCCTTTCAGTTCACAGCTGAGCACGTTAACCATTTGCACCACTCAGAGACATGTAGTGAATAACCCATTGCTGTCAAGTCGATTGCGACTCATAGCAACTCTGTAGGACAGAGTAGAGCTCCCTCATGGAGTTTCCAAGAAGCAGCTGATGAATTTGAACTGCCACCTTTTGGTTAGCAGCAGAGCTCTTAACCTCGGTGCCACCAGGGCTCCACCTAGTGAATAAAAAATAATATAGAGTGTACTAAAAAAAAAAAAATATGTATATATATATATATTTCTCCACCCCACCAGAATGAATTGAGAGCCAGTTTACCAGCCCACAGGACCCTCAAAGGAAGAGATTCTTTCCCTGGGTCTCTGTAAGAACCCCAGAAAAACGTCATCCCTCCTTGGGTCAAGTGGACACTCCTGAATAAACACTGGGTTTGGGGTGGAAGTGAAAGGGGTACATGGAGAAGGGTGGTGATGATGGTAAAATGATGAGCTGGGGCATCATTTATGTTCTGCGTTCCATTAGCAGAACATAAAGAGGGTGAGGGGACAGTTGCCTCAAGGCAAATGTATAGACTAACAAAAATAATATGTCTATAATGATTTGAATTTCATTTGGATCTCCAGATCCTACAATCCCCAGGGAATTCTCAGCCAAAGGTCATGGCCAGGACTGAACTGTAGCTCTCTGAACCTCAGTTCCATTCTTTTGTTTTCAGAAGAACTTTCAAGACTAAAATACAAGTCTCGCATTGATATTTTTCTTCACTGACTTCTTTGTGTATTGATTATTTTCCAAAACTGTGTAAAATAATAAAAACCCTAAGTTTTTGCCATGATCTGGCTCTCATTGTTTCCTTTTAGCTACACAGGACAGGCAGATACCCTAGCACCCAACGTCTGTGTGTTAAACACAGCTAATCTGATGCCCTGTACCCACCAGGGTGGCCCCACGTTGACTGCAAGCCTGCATAAAAAAAAAGTGGTGCTATTATCATAGTAGGTATAATATGGAAACAATGGGGCAGAGAGGTCTTCAGGAGTTTTCCATGCAGAATGGGATACTATGCTTGCTCTAACCTAGCAGGCTCCCTTTTCCTTTGCTCCCGTTCTTCAAAGCCTCAGGACGCTTCTCTCTCGCGGACCTATTTTCTGGTGAGAGGAGCTACAAAGGCTGAGAAGTTCTGTGAGGCCCTTGTGAATGGTCAGTTTCACAGAGAGAAGTCTAGGCTGTCTACCTAGGACGGATTGTTGGGGTAGCGAAAAAACCCAGTCCTGTCGAGTCGATTCCAACTGAGTAGGGAGGGAGGTTATCTTCGGTTCCTTCTCATTTCCCTCCCTTCTACTTACCCCCAATCCCTTAAGGCTTGATGTTGCCTGGCTCTGGCTATTTGTAAATTCCCAACTCCCTACTCAGCTCAGGACTTTCCCCATTTAACCCCAGGATTTTCATTCAATTCAACCCATTTACTGAGTGACACTTATAAAGAAGCCCCTAATTATATACTCTGATATTGCTTCCTTTGTATTCTTTCTATATTCTTAGTCTAAGTAGGTCTCAGCTAGGTGATAGGAAGAGGGTAAACTGATTGAATTAATTTGTATTACTATGTTGATGACATATTGAATCATTTATTTCTTGAGCACTATAAATCTTAGAAGCACTGAGATCGCAGTGGTTAAAGGCCCTGGCCTCCCTGAACAATTAATATTCTAATGGGTCAACACATAATAAATAAATTATATAATATACCAGTAATAGGGTTAAATGCTGTTTTGAAACATAAAGCGAACTTGGTGATGGGGAGAGAAGAGTGTACATATCTGTTGGGGGGTAGAGTAGTATTTTAGAAAGCCCAGTCAGGAAAGGCACCTCTGAGAACTATTTTACTGTAATGGCAGGGGATGGCTGGGTAGAGATTTGTATTTAGTGAGATCTCTTTTTGGTAGAACTTCTGGTAGCCTGAAATTTTGATCACAAAATGATAATGTGGGGAAGATTTGGATAGAATTTGGAGGTGGAGGCCTCTGTAGTGTAGAGCTATAAGCCATAGAGTGGTGCCATATGGACTCTTCTGTCCCCTGCCAGCCCTGACCCCTTGCCTAGCTCATTTCTGATCCCACCCCCTGCTGGTCATGCCCTACTGTTTTCATATTTATCTCACTACAAGGTCTTTCAGCTTGGCTGTCATGGATTGAATTGTGTCCCTCCAAAATATCTGTCAACTTGGCTAGGTCATGATTTCCAGTATTGTGTGATTGTCCACCATTTTGTCATCTGATGTGATTTTCCTATGCGTTGTAAATCCTCTCTCTATGATATTAATGAGATGGGATTAGCGGCAGTTAGGTAGATTCAATCTAAAAGATTAATCTACAATTTAAGCCAATCTCTTTTGAGATATAAAAGAGAGAAGCAAGCAGAGAGACAGGGGGACCTCATACTATGGAGAAAGCAGCGCCAGGAGCAGATCATGTCTTTTGGACCTGGGGTTCCTGCACAGAGAAGCTCCTAGACCAGGGGAAGATTGATGACAAGGACCTTTCTCCGGAGCTGACACAGAGCAAGCCTTCACCTGGAGCTAGCATCCTGAATTCGGACTTCTAGCCTCCTAGACAGTGAGAGAATAAACTTTTATTTGTTAAAGCTGTCTGTTCTTGGTATTTCTGTTGTAGCAGCACTAGATAACCAAGACATTGGCTTTCTTCCCAGCTACCACTTAAACTCTCATCCTTGACCTTAGCGCAGATTCTTCTATCACATTGGCTTGGGCAGTTCTGAATAAATACCCTTCCCTCTGACTCGCAAGAAGCTACTCACTACCCTACCCTATGGGTAGCCATATACTTCTGAAAAGGAAAGGGGACACTATTAATAATTACACTGGGGCAGTAGCTGGAAATTGGGACCGTCCTCTGCAAACCAGGGGATTGGTCACTGCAGACATATTTGTTGGCCCAGTTAGCTGTAGCCCACAAGTGGAATGGAAACTTCCCCTCCCCAGCCAAGCATCTGATTTGGAAGCTAGGAGGTTGGTCTCAGAAGTCATAACAGAGGTCTTCAAACTGTAGTCACCATTATTGTTTTCTAACCCTCAGGTCTGTTTTTCCAGTTTACATCTTGGAGGCCCCTTAGCTTCCACCCCAGGGGATGGCCCCATTTGTTTACATTCTTTTCCTGAGAATGAACTAGGGACTTCCTAAACCCATTTTCTCCACTTCTCCATTCTTGTGGAATAAGATTAGATTTTTCTTCCATATCCAGTCCTAGGAAAGCTATCTCTAGCTCAGACAGCCTTGTATAGGCCTTACCAGTGTTGGGTGTTAGCTTCCTGGAGCTGAGATGGAATTAGAGAAGCAGGGCGTCCAGAGGCAGAGTCTAACTGATCACCTCTTCAGTTCCTTGGAACACTCTGTTCAAATATAACCTGGAAACAATTGTTTGTTATTTCTTTACGAAGTTACATGTTCACAGTTTTAAAAAAGTAAAGGCATGAAATAGACTTTATAACTCTAATTTAAAAGAGGTTAGAATTAAAAAAGACTCCAATGTAACCAATGTTCATTGCAACATTATTCACAGTAGCAAAGGTAGAAACAACCCAAGTGTCCATTAGCAGACTAATGGATAAATAAAATGTGGTATGTACATAAAATGGAGTATTATTCAGCCATAAGAATAAATCTGATACATATTATGACGTGAGTGAGCCTCGAAAACATGCTCTTTGAAATTAGTCAGATGTAAAAAGACAAATATTGTATGATCCTTCTTATATGAAACATTTAGAACAGGCAAATGCATGGAGACAAAAGTTTACTAGTTGATACCAGGGGCTAGGGGAGGAAGTAATGAGAGTTACTGCTGAAGCAGCGCTGGATTTCTGTTTGGGTGCCGTAAAACCGTTGGAAATGAATAGTGGTGATAGTAGCACAGCATGGTGAAGGCAATTGATGTCACTGAATTGTGTCCTAAAAAATGGTTATGATGGCAAACCTTTGTTACATATATTTCCCCACAATAAAATTAAAAAAATAATAAGCATTTTCTCTTTCTACAAACGTTGTTACTATGTTTAACCTTGGTGCCCAGTTGATTTGGATTTTTAATATTTCCTTGTAGTATACCACTCACCGAATTCCCAGAAGCCGTGAGGTGCGGCAGTCCTGGCTCTCCACGGTGCTCACCACCTTCTACTCCATGCTGCACTCCTTCCCCCTGACTTTCAGGCTGAAGCCGGATTTGGTACGTAAGACTGTCACTAAGGAGAGGGAAGGGTCCCTCCTAGGGTTCCCTTGTCAGTAACAGGATATATTGTTCTCTTTAACAGCTACCGTGTACCAGTGTGTCGGATGTTGTACTAGACCCTTTACTGAATAGGTAGTCCCCAACTTATGACTAGGTTCTGTTCCTACGACTCCGTCGTAAGTCGATTCTGACATGTCGAACACCTAATTTTATTTTTTTTTCAGTTTCACTATCATTGCCTTTTATCATTAGTGTCTTTATAAATCCGAACTTTGTCTTTAGGGGTTGGAAACATTAAGTATAAACTTACAGATACGATGACATCAGCAAATTATGTGCTGCAACGTTATGTGTAGTGCATATTGCTAACAATAAGATGTACAAAAAAAAAGGCGGTTGTAAGCATGGTTCATTATAACTTGAATATGTTGTAAGTTGGGGACAACCTGTGTGTTACAAAATTATCTTTTGAATGCACTTTGCTGAAAAAGGTGAGAAATTTGCCTTCCCTTCCTAGCTATATAACATGAGCTCCAAATTTGTCCCTCTCTCCCCTTAGTTTTGTGGTGATAGGCACTAACACTGCCATATTTTTCACCAATTTGTGCACCATTCCACCCGTGGGCCCTGAGCTGACATCGTGTGCTCATCAGCCAGAAAAGAACCAATTCTTTGTTCCTTTTCAGAGGTCTTTTTTGTTTTTGTCAAGTCTGTTTACCAAATATGGCATGCAGTGGGCAGAACATTACACACACTCAGGTTTTAACAGCACCTTTACCTTCCCCATCTGTAAAGGTTTTAAGTTCTCTGTAGTTTGTAAGAATGAATTTCTATTATTCAATTCCAAACACACTGCTGGTGGACAATGCAGGTCAGTGGATATGTTATCACAGTAGTACACACAACTCTTAAATAATACCCTCATTCCTATTTAAGGCAGAATCCCTTAACTGGCACAGCCTGAAAGGAAACTCTTTACTTGCTTTCCAAATTCATGAGTTCTGGCACAGTGTATGTTACTGTCATGAATAGTTAAACAGAAACGCATTTAGGCTCAATGATTTTGAAAGGTCTCTATTGATTTGGTCTTTGCCTTTCATCAACTGGATTGCAGTCCCTCTTGGAAGAGAATTTTAAATTCTGAATTTTCTACGTGAGTAGTTTAGATTGTTTTTAACAGATATTATTTGCGTACAATGAAATGCACAAACCTTATGGTTTGGCCCACATCTCCCTGTCAAGACATAACATTTCCATCACCCCAGAAGTTTTCTTCTACCACCTGCCCTTGCCCCCAAGCAACCACATTCAGATTTCTATTACCATGGATTAATTTTGCTTAAATTTCTTTTGAAATTTTTGACAAAATAAGCTTATCTCACAGTACTCCAATCACATTTTTTAGTGTATGGAACTCAGATGTTTCCCTAAAAGGTCATTAATGCCCTGAAAAGCTTTAACTTAGTTACTTCTAAAACACAAGAAACAAATAGAAGGGTAACTTAAGCATATGTCTTCGTTATGTAGTGCCGCTACAACAGAAATACCACAAGTGGGTGGCTTTAACAAACAGAAATTTGCTTTCTACAAAATTATGCTAGAAGTCCAAAATCAGATCCCCGGCCCTAGGGGAAGGCTTTCTTTCTCATTTGGCTCTGGGAGACGGTCCTTGTTCCTTGGTTCCTTAGAGATCTTCATGTGGTGTAGCATCTGTCTTCTCCCATCTCTGTTTCCTTGCTTAGTCTGCTCTTTTCATAGCTCGAAAGACAATGATTTAAGACACACCTTACACTAATACTGCCTCATTAACATAACAAAACTCACTCCCATATGAGATTAGAATCACAGGTATAGAGGTTAGAATTTACAACAGATACTTTGGGGGGACACAAGTCAATCCATAACAGCATTTTAAATTGGAAATTTGGGGCTTACATTTGTTAAATCACTACAGAGACCTGGTCACCCTGACTGGCAACAGCAAGTTTCAGTGTGGCAACAGTAGGCCTTCAAGGTGTTGAGGCTCAGAAGGAAATCCCAATGCGATGGATGATGTCTGCCTGGCCCAAGTGTTTGATATCCTTGATAGTGGAGAGATTAACCATCTGGGCACAGGACGCTTGGTTCCAGTCCCACGCTTGCTTTTGTTTTATTTTATTTTAGTCAGTTCCTTTCTGGGCTTCAATTTTTCACCTTAAAACAAGAGGATGGGGCTATATGTTCTCTCTGTTTTCTACTTAGTCTAAAATTTTATGAGTATCAAGAATTTGCTTGTAAAAAGTGGGGAGAAGAAACCCGTTAAGTTTCTAACGGAATAAGTGGGGGAGGACGTAATAATTATTTCCATTTTAAACTAAGTTAGTTAAAAAAAAATTTCAAACCTGAACATCATTTGATCGGCTCCGTTGATAAGGTTGGCTTCACAAAATGAACTCCTACTTAATGAAAATCCCCTTTTAAAGAGAAAAAAATCTTAAGATTTTTATCACAAAGCACTATTCCATCTTTACTCCTTTAAAAAAGTGAAAGAATAACCTACTCTTAGAAAGGATAGCAGTGACAGGACTGAAATCAGCTGAGATGTCTGAACAGCCAGGTACCTTTCTTCTTCCCTTTAACTGTGTGCACCTGAGTTAGTAAGTCTGCCCATCCATTCAGCTGTCTCTGTCCCTCACTTTGTCTTTTGTAAAATATAAATAAAGGTGCTTTCCTTATTGTTCTGGAGTGAGTGCTAAATAATTGAACATTTTAATGGTTTTGAAATGGAAAATCTGTGTTGTACAGAATTATTATTAGGTGCCGTCAAGTCAGTTCTGACTCATATCGGCCCTGTGTACGATGGAATGAAACACTGCCTGGTCCTGTGCCATCCTTACAATCATTGCTGTGCTTGAGCCCATTGTTGCAACCACTGTGTCAGTCCGTTTTGTTGTGGGGGGCGTCCTCTTTTTGCAGACCCTTTTTTTTTTTTTTTTTTTACTTTACCAAGCAAAATGTCCTTCTCCAAGGACTGGCCCCTCCTGATGATGTGTCCAAAGTGAGTGAGACGAAGTCTCGCCATCCTCACTTCCAACGAGCATTCAGGTTGTGCTTTTTGCAAAACAGATTTCTTCATTCTTCTGGCACTCCACGGAGTATTCAATATCCTCTGCCAACACCATCATTCAAAGGCGTCAATTCTTCTTCAGTCTTCCTTACACCACTGCACAGGTTTTGCATGCATATGAAAAAAAAATTTTTTTTTTTAACACTTTAAAGAGGTCTTTTGCAGTAGATTTGCCTAATACAGTACGTGGTTTGATTTCTTGGCTGCTGCTTCCATGGGCATTGATTGTGGATCCAAATAAAATGAAATTCTTGACAACATGAATCTTTTCTCCGTTTATCATAATGTTGCTTATTGGTCCAGTCATGAGGATTTTTGTTTTTTTTATGTTGAGATGTAATCTATGCTGAAGGCTGTAATCTTTGATCTTCATCAGTAAGTGCTTCAAGTCCTCGCTACTTTCAGCAAGCAAGTTGTGTCATTTGCATGTCGCAGGTTGTTTATGAGTCTTCCTCCAATCCTGATGCCCCGTTCTTCTTCATAAAGTCCAGCTTCTTGGATTATTTGCTCAGCATACAGATTGAATAAGTATGGTGAAAGGATACAACCCCGACGCACACGTTTTCTGACTTTAAACCACACAGTCCCTTTGTTCCGTTCGAACAACTGCCTTTTGATCTATGTACAGGTTCATCATGAGCAAAATCAAGTGTTCTGAAATTCCCATTCTTCACAGTGTTATTCATAATTTGTTATGATCCACGCAGGTGAATGCCTTTACGTAGTCAATGAAACACACATAAACATTTTTCTGGTAATTTCTTTTAGCCATGGTGGCGTACTGGTTAAGTGCTACGGCAGTTAACCAAAAGGTTGACAGTTCGAATCCACCAGGCACTCTTTGGAAACTCTATGGGGCAGTTTTACTATGTTCTGTAGGGTCGCTATAAGTTAGAATCGACTCAACGGCAGTGGGTTTCAGTCAAGATCCATCTGACATCAGCGGTGATATCCCTCGTTCCATGTCTTCTTTAGAATCCGGCTTAAATTTCTGGAAGTTGCCTGTTGATGTCCTACTGTAACTGCTTTTGTATGGTATTCAGCATAATTTTACTTGCATGTGATATTAATAATATTGTTCAATAATTTCCACATTCAGTTGGGTCACCTTTCTTTGTAATCAGCACAAACATGGATCTCATCCAGTCGGTTGCCCAGGAAACTTCTTGACATAGGCGAGTGAGCACCTCTAGCTGAAACATCTTGGATGGTATTCCCTCAATTCCTGGAGTCTTGCTTTTCACCGGTGCCTTCAGTGCAGCTTACACCTCTTTCTTCAGTACCACCTTTCCTGATCATATGCTACCTCCGGAAATGGTTGAACATCGATCAATTTTTCTTGATACAGTAACTCTGTATTCTTCCATCTTCTTTTGATGCTTCCTGCTTCATTCAGTATTTTCCCCATAGAATCCTTCAATATTGTAACTCAAGGCCTGAATTTTTTCTTCAGTTCTTTCAGCTTGAGAAATGCTGAGTGTGTCCTTCCCTTTTGGTTTTCTAACTCCAGATCTTTGCACATTTCAGTATGATAATTTACTTTGTGTTCTCAAGCCACCCTTTGAAATCTGCTCAGCTCTCTTACTTTATCATTTCTTCCTTTCGCTTTAGCTACTGTACATTCAAGAGCAAGTTTCAGAGTCTCTTCTGACATTCATTTTGATCTTTTCTTTCTTTGCTGTCTTTTTGATGATCTCTTGCTTTCTCCATGTATGATGTCATTCTGCAGCTTGTCTGGTGTGTGGCCATTAGTGTTCAGTGTGTCAGATCTGTTCCTGAGATGGTCCTAAATTCAGGTGGAATATACTGAAGATGGATTTTGGCTTTTGTGGACTTGCTCTAATTTTCTTTGCCTTCAACTCAAACTTGCATAGGAGCAATTGATGATCTGTTCTGCAGTCGGCCCCTGGCCTTGTTCTGACTGATGATAAGCTTCACCATTGTTTCTTTCCATAGATATTGTCAGTTTGATTCCTGTGTATTCATCTGGTGAGGTCCATGTGTTTAGTCGCCATTTATGATGTTGGAAAAAAGGTATTTGTAATGAAGAAGTCGTTGGTCTTACAAAATTCTATTATGTGATCTCTGGCATCGTTTCTATCACTAAGGCCGTAGTTTCCAACTACTGAATCCTTCGTTTCCAACTTTCACATTCCAATCACTAGTAATTATCAATGCGTCTTGATTGCATGTTTGATCAATTTTAGACTGCAGAAGTTGTTAAAAATCTTCAATTTCTTCATCTTTGGCTTTAGTGGTTGGTGCGTAAATTTGAATAATAGTCATATTAACTGGTCTTCCCTGAAGGTGTATGGATATTATCCTAGCACTGACAGCACTGTATTTCAGGATAGATCTTGAAATGTTTTTTTTTTTATGATGAACATGACGCCATTCCTCTTCAATTTGTCTTTCCTGGCATAGTAGACCATATGATTGCCTGGTTCAAAACAGCAAATACCAGTCCATTTCAGCTCACTGATGCCTACCTAGTACCCAGTGCCCTTGAGTCTAGGATGTCGATATTTATGTGTTCCATTTCATTTTTGATGAGTTCAAGTTTTCCTAGATTCGTACTTCATACATTCCACATTCCAGTTATTAATGGATGTTTGCAGCTGTTCTCATTTTGAGTCATGCCACATCAGCAAATGAAGGTCCCAAAAGCTTGACTCCATCCACATCATTAAGGTGGACTCTACTTTGAGGAGGCAGCTCTCCCCCAGTCGTCTTTTGAGTGCCTTCCAACCTGAGGGGCTCATTTTCCGGCACTGTATGAGACAATGTTCCACTGTAATTAATTCATAAGGTTTTCACTGGCCAATTTTTTCAGGAGTAGACCACCAAGCCCTCATCCTTGTCTGTCCTACCCTGGAATCTCTCCTGAAACCTCTCTACCACGGGTGACCATGCTGGTATTTGAAATACCAGTGGCAAAATTTCCAGCATCACAGCAATATGCAAGCCACCATAGTACATGGTAGGTTGTATATAACAGCTAACATTTATTGAGCACTTATATGTGCCAGACCTGGAACTAAGTACTTTGTATTCAACTGTGTGAGATTGGTAAGACTGCTATTCACGTTTTATGGATGAGGAACCTAAGGCTCTGAGACATGAAGTGCTTACCCTCAGAGTTTGCACAACCAATAAATAGCAAAGCTGGAATTAGAACCCAGGTCTCTCTGATTCCAAAGCCCAAAGACTTACCCACTGAACTGTGTGCCACCATTTTTGACTCACACTGTGGAAACTTTGTTCATTCTTTCAGACTAAGAACCAATTAATAAATTACTTTTTTTGCTGTATGAAACATCACTGGCCCTTAATAATAGATAATATAAAATGGAAATATACCCCAGCAACTTAAGTTAAGTACTTGCTTTCCTAGTAAATATAACACCCAACCAAACCAAACCAAACTTGTCACCGTCGAGTTGATTCTGACTCATAGCGACCCTATAGGACAGAGTAGAACTATCCTGTAGGGTTTCCAAGGAGCTGCTGGTGGATTCCAACTGCCAGCCCCTTGGTTAGCAGCCAAGCTCTTAACCACTGAGCCACCAGGGCTCCAAATTATAGCACAGATTGACCTAATTAAATAATAATAGTAGTACAAATTTCAACATGAAATCTGTATTTGTCAAAAATATTTTTAAAACTCAAAATGGAAAATAAAAATAAGAGGGAATAGTACTGCTAAAGAAGTAGGCTTACAAAACAAGAAGTAGATTTACTTAGCCGTTACCACTGTCATCAAAAATGGAATTGACTTGGAAAATTAATTGAATTCAAATTTACCAGTTTCCTACTTTAGCAAATTATATATAAAAACCATGGTGAGAAAATGTACTGTTTTATGTCTCAGTTGACTCTTTGGATGAGATGAGAACCTATTATTTTGAGGGAAAATTGTATGAATGTGTTTATTGAGTTGATATTAAAATCCATGCTTGTTTTTTTTTTCCAAGTCAATTATTAGATGAAAAACCTTTCTTAGAGAAAAAATTATAAACACTGTTTGGAGGCCTGCACCTAATCCTTAGCAGTTATTAGAACCGGTGATTTCTTCTTTTACAAGATCATTAAATACTTTTTAGGTGGTCTAACATTTCACACATCATATTTTTTCAAGAAAGTTTTCTTTTTATAGGGCTTTGCCAGGCATCTGTGAATAAAAGTCATAGTTCATAAGACTGTTCTTCAGTTTAAGGAGATAATGGGGCTGAAAACACATCAGTGGTTGCCAGGATCTGGAGGTGGGGGGAGGGGTTGACCACAGAAGGAAAGGAAGGAACTTTTTTGGGAGAGGAGTTGTTCTGTATCGTGACTGTGGTGGTGCTGACTTGACTGTATGCATTTGTCAGAGTTCATAGACGGGTACACTGAAAGGGGTAAGTTGTATATAAACTACATCTCAATAAATATGAATTTAAAAAAAAAAAAAAGATAAAGGATATTAAACTGTGTATCATTGCCCAAAACATTTGGCTTCCAGTAGCCACATATATGACATTCGACTGTCTTTGAGTGAAAGTGTGATTTGGTGCGTTCTTGTTCACCACATTTTGGCATCTAATCCCTCCAGTGTATAAGGCTAGAGAAGTGGAGTGAAGACTTGAATTGAGTTGACAGCACTTGCCAAAAATTTCTGACAAAGTCAACACTTTCGTATTAAAAATCTGGGTTTCATATTAAAAATCTGGGTCAGGGCACATCAGTGGCAGCCAGAAATGACATATTTCAACAAATAAACTGAGATCTCTGGTCATTTCAACCACTTGTTATTTCATGTTTGTCTTTCTGTAACCTTGGAAGCAGGAACTAAATTTGGTCACATTTGGAGTGCTCTATTGTGTGTTTGATTTGTAGGTGAATCTCATCCTCAAAGTGGTGGCTATTAAAAATAGATATCAAATGTCTACCATGTGTCACTTTTCCACTTGGATATCTAATAGGCATCTGAAACTTCATTGGTCCAAGACAGAACTCCTGTTTCCTACTCTTTCCACATCTTGGTAGATTTGCTTGAGTCAAATAAGCAGGAGCCATCCTTGGTTTCTCTCTCCCACTCCCTTCTTCCCATATTCAATAGCAAGTCCTGCCAAGCATGTCTTCAAAATCTGTGCCCAATCTGCCTACTTCTGTCCATGTTCACTGTCACTATGACATCCAACCCCCCACCCCCACCCCATTATAGTAGTCTACCAACTTGTCTGCCTGTGGGAGGAAGTTGATGACCCCCTACCATTTCTTCAGGCTTTAACAAAGTGATTTTTTTTTATGTAAATCAGATTGCAT
Organism: Elephas maximus indicus; assembly: GCF_024166365.1. Classification (NCBI taxonomy): domain Eukaryota; kingdom Metazoa; phylum Chordata; class Mammalia; order Proboscidea; family Elephantidae; genus Elephas; species Elephas maximus. The sequence continues at coordinate 146,852,076 of NC_064821.1, forward strand.
TACTCCACACTTAAAATCCTCCAGTGGCCATGCTCTTAGAATAAAGTCTGTACTCTCCAGTGTAGTCTGCACACTCCAGCCCCAAACTGCTTCTCTGACCTCCTCTTCTCTCTTCAGTGTCATGAGCTAATTAAAAAAAACATTGCTGCCGAGTAGATTCCCACTCATAGCAACCCTATAGGACAGAGTAGGATTCCCACCATAGTGCTTCCAGGGCTGTAAGTCTTTACAGAAACTGACTGCCACATCTTTTTCCTGTGGAGCAGCTGATGGGTTCAAACCGCCGACCTTTCAGTTAGCAGCCAAGAACTTAACCACTGTGACACAAATTAAAACCACAGTGACATATCACTACATGGCTAAGAAATAGTGAAAATATGAAATGTTAGGATACAGAGAAATTGGATCTCTCATACATTGCTGGGAGACCCTGGTTGCGTAGCGGTTGAGAGCTCGGCTGCTAAGCAAAAGGTCGGCAGTTCAAATCCACCAGGTGCTCCTTGAAAACTCTATGGAACAGTTCTACTCTGTCCTATAGGGCCACTATGAATTGGAATTGACTTGATGGCAATGGATTTCGTTTGGTTTTTTTAATGCATTGCTAGTAAAATGCCTCCCACCAAATCCATTGCTTTGAATCAATTCTGACTCATAGCACCCTGTAGGACAGAGTAGAACTGCCCCACAGGGTTTCCAAGGCAGTAAATCTTTATGAAAGCAGACTGCCACATCTTTGTTTTGCAGAGCGGCAAGTGGGTTTGAACCACTGACCTTTCCATTAGCAGTTGAGTGCTTTAACCACTGTACCACCAGAGCTCCTGGTAAAATAGTAGAGCCACTATGAAAAATAGTTTGGCAGTTTCTTACAAAGTTAAACATGCACTTTCTATCAGATTCAGCAATCTGCCTTTTGGGCATTTATCCCAGAGAAATAAAACTCTGTCCACAGAAAAACCTGTACATGGATCATAGCAGCTTTATCATAACAGCAAAAAACTGAAAACAACCCAAATACCCTTTAATGCATGAATGGTTAAACAAACTCTAGGTCAGCCATACAATGGATTCCTACTCAGCGATAAAAAGGAATTAATGCTGTATGCTACAACCTGGATGGATTTCAAGTGCGTTATACTTAGTGAAAAAAGTCAGTCTTTTATTAGCTCATAACATCAAACATCTTTTCTTGTGCTTATATGCCATTAATATCCCAGCTTCGTTGAAATCTCTGTTCATGTCTTTTGCCCATTTAATAATTGAATTGTTTATTTTATTACTTTTGATTTTTGAGAATTCTTCATATATTCTAGACACAGCTCTTATCTGATACGTATTGTGCAAATGTTATCTCCCAGTTCATAGTTTGTCTTTTCATCCTCCTAACAGGGTCTTTCACAATATAAAAGTTTTTCATTTTGATGAAGTTCAAGTTACCAATTTTCTCTTCCATGGTTTGTACTTTTGGTTTCATGTCTAAGAACTTTTCAGCTAGTCCTAAATCGTGAAGATTTTCTTCTGTATTTTCTTCCAAAAGTTTTATAAGTTTTACATTTAAATCAATGAATGAACTGCTCAGAATTAGTTTTTGTATAAGGTTTAAGCTAAGATTCATTTTTTTTGCCTGTGGATGTCCAGCACAATTTGGTGAAAAGACTTCCCCTATTGAATTGTTTTACCCCTCTGTCTTGATTGCTATGCTATATATTGTTAGTTGTCATCGAGTTGACTCCAACTCATGGCAACCGCACGTACAACAGAACAAAATGTTGCCTGATCCTTCACCATCTTCACAGCCATTGGTGTGCTTACGCCCATTATTGTGGCCGCTGTGTATTTTGAATTCCTTTCAACCTAGAGGGCTCATCTTCCAGCATTATATCAGACAGTATTGTATTGTTGTCTACAGGGTTTTCATTGGATACTTTTCAAAAGTAAATTGCAAGGCCTTTCTTCCTAGTCTGTCTTAGTCTGGAAGCTCCACTGAACCCTTTCCATCGGTGACCCTGCTGGTGTTTGAAATACTTGTGTTATAGCTTCCAGCATCACAGCAAAACACAAGCCACCACAGTGTGACAAACAGACGGGTGATAGATAGCTATATATAGTAAGTTTTCACTTCAAGTAGAGCAATTCCTCCTGCTTTATTCCTCTTTTTAAAAATTGTTTTAGTTATTCCAGTTCCTTTGTCTTTCCATTTAAATTATAGAATAGGTTTGTCTATATCTACAAAAAGTTTTTGCTAGAATTTTGGTAGGAATTGCATTAAACCTGGAGGAAGTCAGCACAGCATAATCAAGGTAAGGGAAGACACTAAAAGGTATGCAAGAGTAAAAGGAATTGCATTAAACCTGTAGATTTATTGATGTCTTTTCTGTACTGAGTCCTCCAGTCTGTGAGCACAGTATGTCTCTCCATTTACATGTATTTAGATCTTTGATTTCTTTCATCAGTGTTTTGAATTTTCAGTGTATAGATCATGTACATATTCTTTTAGATTAATACCTAGAGATTTCACTTTTTTGGAGCAATTGTAAATACTGTGTTTTTAATTTCAATTTCTGCATGTTCATTGCTAGTATATAGTAGTACAATTGATCTTTGTTTTCTGGATCTCAATTTTGTGATCTTGCTGAACTTACTTATTAGTTGTAAGAGGTTTTTTTTTTTTTTTCCGTAGATTTCTTGGGATTTTTTACATAGACAATCATGTCCTCTACAAATAGGGAGAGTTTAATTTCTTCCTTTTTTAGCTTATATACACATTTTACTTCCTTTTCTTGCCTTATTGCACTGGCTAGGACTTCAAATATTATATTGACTAAGAATAATAAGAGTAGACACCCTTGCACTGTTCACAGTCTTAGGGGGAAAGCATTCATTCTTTCACCAGTAAGCATGATGGTAGCTGTGTTGTTGTTAGTGGCCGTCAAATTGTTTCCAATATGCCCTAGATACAACAGAACGAAACGCTGCCTGGTCCTGCGGCATACTCACAGTGGTTGCTATGTTTGAGTGCATTGTTGCAGCCACTGTCAGTCTATCTCATTTGGGGCCCTCCTCTTTTACACTGACACTCTGCTTTATCAAGCATGATGTCCTTCTCCAGGGACTGGTCCCTCCTGATAACATGTCCACAGTATACGAGGCAAAGTCTTGCCATCCTTGCTTCTAAGGAGCATTCTGGCTGTACTTCTTCCCAGACAGATTTGTTCATTCTTTTGGCAGTCCACAGTATATTCAGTATTCTTGCCAACACCCTAATTCAAAGGCATCAATTCTTCTTTGGTCTTCCTTCTTCATTGCCCAGTTTTAGCATGCATATGAGTTAGTTAAAAATACCATGGCTTGAGTCAGGCGTACCTTAGTCCTCAAAGTGACGTCTTTGTTTTTTAACACTTTAAAGAGGTCTTTTGCAGCAGATTTGCCCAGTGCAACATGTTGTTTGATTTCTTGACTGCTGCTTCCATGGGTGTTGATTGCGGATCCAAGTAAAATGAAATCCTTGACAAGTTCAGTATTTTCTCTATTTATCTGCCATCACTTGTCCATCAGTTTGTCGTACTGTGGTGGCTTGAGTGTTGCTGTGATACTGGAAGCTATGCCACCAATATTTCAAATGCCAGCAGAGTCACTGATGGTAGATAGGTTTCAGCAGAGCTTCCAGACTAAAACAGACTAGAAAGAAGGACCTAGTGATCTACTTCCAAAAAAAATTAGCCAGTGAAAACCTTACAGATGTTAGCTGTAGGTTTTTTAATAGATACTCTTTGTTGACTTGAGGAAGCTCTGTCCCCGCAATATTCCTAATCTGCTGGGAGTTTTTATCATTCGTGGGTGTTGAACTTTGTCAAATGCTTTTTCTTCATCAATTGATATGATCATGTGATTTTTCTTCTTTAGCCTGCTGATATGATGAATTGCATTGCTTGATCTTCCAATGTTGAATCATCCTTGCGTTCCTGAAATAAATCCCATTTGATCATGGTGAATAATTCTTTTTATAGATTGATGGATTTGGTTTGCTAGTATTTCGTTGAGGATTTTTATGACCATATTTATGAGGAATATTTGCCTTCAGTTTTCTTTTTTTGGACTTTGCATTTCGTATTGAGGTAGTTCTGGCCTCATAAAATGACTTGGGAACTGTTTCCTCCTCTTCATTTCTGGAAGAGATTGGTTAGAAATTGTTATTTTTCCTTTTAAATGTCTGGTAAAATTCTCCAGTGAAACCGTCTGGGCCTGGAGATTTCTTTTTCAGAAGCTTTTTAATTATGGATTAAATTTCTTTAATAGTCATAGGATTATTCAGATTAACTGTCTCACATTGGGTGAATTTTGGAAGTTTATGGTTTTTGAGGAATTGTTCCATTTCATTTAAGTTGTCAAATTTATGTGCATAGTTTGTAGTATTTCCTTATTACCCGTTTTATAGCTTTAGAGTCTGGAGTTGTGTCATCTGCTTCATTCCCGATATTGGCAATTGTGTCTTCTTTCTTTTTGTGTTTGTCAGTCTTGGTAGAGGTTTATCAATTTTATTGATCTTTTCAAAGAACCAGCTTTTTATTTCCTTGATTTTCTCTGCTCTTATCTTTATTATTTCTTTTCTTCTGTTTGCTTTTTCTTTATTTTGTTCTTCTTTTTCTAGTTTCTTAAAATAGAATCTTTAAATATTGATTTAAGATCGTTCTTTTTTAATGTAAGGATTTAGTGCTACAGATTTCCCTCTCAACACCGCTTTAACATCATCCTACGAATATTGATATTTTCACTTTCATTCAGTCCTAAGTTTTTTTTTTTCCTTTGAGACTTCCTGTTTAACCCATGGATTATTTCGACTGTGGTGTTTAATTTGGACATTTTCTCATTATCTTTCTGTTTTGATTTCTCTTTTGATTCCATTAGGGTCAAGGAACATAATCTGTTTTTAGATATACTGAGGTTTGTTTTATGACCCAAGATGGTCTGTCTTGGTGAATGTTCCATGGGCTCTTGAAAAAAAAGTGTATTCTGCTGTTGTTGTATGGAGTGTTCTATAGATTGTCTAGTAGATTCTGTTTGTTGACAGCGTTGTTGAGTTCTTCTGTATCCTTGGTGATTTTCTAAATAGTCCTGTGATTGCTGAGAGGTGTGAACACTTTAAAAAACTTGAACACTTTAGTCCCTCTAAAATCATATCCAAATAGTTCCATTGATCTGGGCCCTTTATAATTGCTTCTGTGCCCTCCTTCCTCTACTGTAATGTATACATTTATCCTAAGTAAATTGAATTTTAAATACACCATACCAGTCAACCATTTTGAGTCTTGAAACTCAAAGATTTCTTCACTGTTCTGTTTTTTTTAGTTTCTCCTAGAAGTGGGAGTCTTTAAATGAATAGGCTGATCTCATTCTGTCGTAAATATACTCCTGAAATTAGTTTGTTTCAAGGAGAGAAAGAAAAAAGCTTAGTTCTCAGGTTGCTGATCATAAAACTAAAGAGAAGTGCTTACATTGTGGGGAAGAGCCTGTAAAATTCTTAAGGGTAAAGGCCACGTATTTTTGTGCTTCCCATGGTCCCTTCCTAGAAAAGTGCCTTCCACATATTTGTGGAATGACTTAAAAGTAAATGAATGAATACTGGATAATGTGAGTCATCACAAAAACAAAGACACCCACTCCCTAAACTGGTGTTCTTCCCAGGCTTTGTTAGGAGTCTGAAAAACCAGAAGGGTTTCCCCGAGTCTACAGTGTTTGATTACTGGCTTCATGCCAACCTGGACGTTGTTAAATGAAATACTCAAGGAAGGAGCTCTGAATACAAAAAATGAAGCCTAATTTAATTTTTAATCAAGTAAAAAATAAATTTCAGATTTTCCGTGTATAACAAATTGTAAAGAAATAGACCACTAATACCCTGCCTCTCTGCCTGAAGCTGAAGCTGATTTACTTCACCATGACAAATTTAGATGTATTTATTGCATCTACACTAATGCTTTCTATGAAAGAAGGCCATTATTTTACTTAGTCAGTTTTTTCCATGTTCTGTACTCAGTCTGGGCTGTGAAATGTCTAAGTTCACAGCAGTAGTGAATTGCTGACATGGATAGTGGATTATTATCCACAAGTAAGATACCATGTTTTTTTTGTTGTTTTTTTTTTAATTAGGTGTTTTCTGTGGTGAGCCGCAGACTTGGGTGGTGCCAGAATTGTCACTGTTTGCATAGTCTATAAAAATTTTATTGGCCTATTGATTGACATGTGCTCGAAACATTAAGAAGAGTAAATTAACTTCTTGTTGATATGCCAAAACCCTTACAGGAACTTTGTTTTTCCCCTTAACTGTTGTTGATTTGATTCTCTTTGTATAATGACCTTCCTCTGGTATTACATTTTTTTGGTAATTAAACACCTTTATAACATGTTCAGAGGAAACTTAGCTAGACAAAGAAAAGGTCAGCTGTCCCAAGATGCCTAACTATAAATGGAGTTAAGTGAGAATGAAGTTTCCCAAGCCAAGTAAAAAGAGAAACAGTTAGACCACAATTGTCTATTGCTTCATGTTTTCCAAGACTAATGAAATCATACTTGGGATTCATTTGCTTAGGTCTGTTCTGTTCCTGTTCCTCTGTTACCCAGTCCCCTGTAATGCATTAAAATATTGGCAGTATTGCATTTTCCGAGCTTCCCTTCATTCCCTGCACTGTGGACTCAGCAACCGTCGTCAAGATCTAGAAGCACTAGCTCTGAGTTGTGTACATTTAGCATGTCTGAAAACAGCCAGAGTCCAGCCTGAGAGGGGATTTTATGTGAAAATCCTCCCCAAATCTGGTTTTTTATGACTGACAAACTGCTTTTCCCAGCTGCATGGTAAAATTACCAGCTGTGCCATTGACACATTGGCTGGGTGACAACCTGTAGCTGCTTCCATCCACAAATGAGGTATTTAACTTAAACGTTATGGCTTCTGTTTCACATTTTAACTGAGTGAGCTCAGAACAAAATCTGTGTCAGAATTAGGCTGCAGATTATCAGTTAGGGATGGTTTTGAATTATTTTCTATTCTTCTTCATTGTTGGGGACTCTTGGCAGCTGGAAAATGATTTTTCTTTCCTTTCTAAGTCAATCCTTTTTCTCTTGGCAAACATCACAGTTTCTCCTCTCTGCAAAAGCCAGCATGGCTTTGCCTGCCATTTTGCTCTCTCATTTCCCTTTGCCTGCGTCACTCTGAGTTTTCGCTGTTCCAGCCCATCACAGGCACATATTGACCTGGGCCTGTTGGGGCTTCTTCTTTTTACGGTGAAAGCTGGAGTGTTTCCAGAGGGTAACAGTGTGACTACAGTGAAAACAAAAATGAAAGTTGAAGGAAGAGGAATTCAGTTGTGACAAGATAGGAATGAGGGACGGATGACAGGAACAAAGCTGTTTTCAAAGAAGGGACTGCTACATGGTCAGAGGCAGTGAACTCGAAGAGATCTTGGCAGCGTGGAAAAGGGTGGTGGGATAAAGAAAGGAAATCTATATAAATAAATGTTAAAGGGATAAAGTGTTTCCTAGAACCAGTCCAAGCTTCTCCGGCTTTCAGTGCCTATTTTGAAGTGAAGCAGTATAGCTCCATTTGTATAGCATTTGAAAATCAATGAAGTGACATTTTTCTTTAGAATTTTTTAAATCTTCCTTTGAACTGAGAGAGAAAAAAAAAAAATGAAGGAAGCACAAACAGAATGTGAAATGAGACAGTTTAGGAAGTCTGGAGTTAAGTAGGTTCATTAAAGATTTGGAGTGTTCTGTAACTAGAGTTGGTATGGAAATAGCCTAGGGGATTCTTGAAATTTGAACGGAGACTGTGAACTCATTGAGGAAAAGTAAGATGTATTACTCAACTTGGCAATCCCAGCACCTATTAAAGTGCTTGGGGGGCATGTGGGAGTTTAATATGTATTGAAGGAGAGAGGTTGAATGGAAGGGATATCAGAAGGGAGGGAGTCAGAGGAGCTAGTGATGACTGCTTACAGCTTTTAAGTGGGGGTGGGAAAAAAATTGTATAACTACTTCTCAGTTAATTTTTGCTCCCAGTGAATTAATCCCCAGAATTCATCTAGAAATTTTTTCATCACACCTTTCTGAACTGTTATATATTCTCATTGTCAAAGTAATCAAATGGGGAAGAAGCAATGACCAAAGTTTCTCATTCTTGAGGTGGAGAAACAAATCACCAACTTCATATGGAAAGGGAAGAGGCCCTGGATAAGTAAAGCATTACTGAAAAAGAAGAACAAAGTGGGAAGCCTCACACTATCTGATTTTAGAACCTGTTATACCACCACAGTAGTCAGAACAGCCTGGTACTGGTACAACAACAGATATATAGGCCAATGGAACAGAATTGAGAATCCAGGCATAAATTCATCCATGTACGAACAGCTGATATTTGGCAAAGTCCCAAAGTCCGTTAATTGGGGAAAAGACATTCTCTTTAATAAATGGTGCTGGCATAACTGGATATGCATCTGCAAAAAAATGAAACAAGACCCATACCTCACACCATGCACAAAAACGAACTCAGAATGGATCAAAGACCAAAATATAAAATCTAAAATGATAAAGATGATAGAAGAAAAAAATAGGGACAATGCTAGGAACTCTTATACATGGCATAAACAGTACACAAAACATTACTAACAATGCACAAACACCAGAAGAGAAACTAGATAACTGGGAGCACCTAAAATTCAAACACTTGGGAAAAAAATTTTGGGTATGACAAATCCAATCAGCGTCTAATCTCTAAAATCAACAAGATACTGCAAAACCTCAACAACAAAAAGACAAATAATCCAGTTAAAAAATGGGCAAAGGATATGAACAGACACTTCACCAAAGAAGACATTCAGACAGCTAACAGATTCATAAAGAAATATTCACAATCATTAGCCATTAGAGAAATGCAAGTCAAAACTACAGTGAGATACCATCTCGCCCCAACAAGGTTGACATTAATCCAAAAAACATAAAATAATAAATGTTAGAGAGGTTGTGGAGAGACTGGAACACACACTGCTGGTGGGAATGTAAAATGGTACAACCACTTTGGAAATCAGTTTGGCGATTCCTTAAAAAGCTGGAAATAGAAATAGCGTATGATCCAGCAATCCCACTCCTTGGAATGTATCCTAGAGAAATAAGAGCCTTCACACAAATACATACATGCACACCCATGTTCATTGCAGCAGTGTTTACAACAGCAAAAAGATGGAAACAACCAAGGTGCCCATCAATGGATGAATGGATAAACAAATTATAGTATATTCACACAATAGAATACTATGCACCGATAAAGAACAATGATGAATCCATGAAACATCTCATAACATGGAGGAATCTGGAAAGCATTATGCTGAGTGAAATTAGTCAGTTGCAAAAGGACAAATATTATGTGAGACCACTATTATAAGAACTCAAGAAAAGGTTTAAACACAGAAGAAAGCATTCTCTGATGTTTATGAGGGTGGGGGGGAGAGAGGGGGTATTCACTAATTAGATAGTAAACAAGAATTATTTTAGATGAAGGGAAGGACAACACACAATACAGGGGAAGTCAGCATAACTGGACTAATCCAAAAGCTAAGAAGGTCCCTGAATACAACCAAATACTTCGAGGGACAGAGTAGCAGGGGTGGGGGTCTGGGGACCATGGTTTTGGGGGACATCTGGGTCAATTGGCATAACAAAGTATGTTAGGAAAATATTCTGCATCCCGCTTTGGTGAGTGGTGTCTGGGGTCTTAAACACTAGCAAGCGGCCATCTAAGATGCATCAATTGGTCTCAACCCACCTGGAGCAAAGGAAATGAAGAACACCAAAGACAAGGTAATTATGAGCCCAAGAGACAGAAAGGGCCACATAAACCACAGACTCCATCAGCCTGAGACTGGAAGAACTAGAGGGTGCCTGGCTACCACCAATGACTGCCCTGACAGGGAACACAACAGAGAATCCCTGAGGAAGCAGGAGAAAAGTGGGATGCAGACTTCAAATTCTAGTAAAAAGACCATGTTTAATTGCCTGAGACTGGAGGGACCCCAGAGGTCATGGCCCCCGGGCTCACTGTTAGCCCAGAACTGAGACCATTCCCGAAGTCAACTCTTCAGACAAAGATTAGGCTGGATGGTAAGACATAAAGTGATACTGATGAGGAGTGTGCTTCGTAGGTCAAGTAGACACATGAGACTATGTGGGCACCTCCTGTGTGGAAGTGAGATGAGAAGGCAGAAGGGGACAGAAGCTGGTTGAATGGGCATGGGAAATACAGGGCGGAGAGAAGGAATGTACTGTCACATTGTAGGGAGAGCCATTAGGGTCATATAACAATGTGTGTATGGGTTTTTGTATGAGAGACTAACTTGAATTATAAACTTTCACTTAAAGCACACACACACACACAAAAATATGGAAAAGAAAAGTTTCTCATTCTCCCACAAGCAAAGTACAGTTGCTTTACTTTAATGTCTGAGTGATGTGAAACCACTTAGGGCCTGTTTAGTTACCTAGTGCTGCAATAAAAGAAATACTGTACCACAAGTAGATGGCTTTAACGAGCAGAAATTTATTTTCTCACTATTTAGGAGGCTGGAGCCCTTGTGACCCAGTGTTAAGTACTCAGCTGCTAACCAAAACGTCAGTGGTTGACCCACCAGTTGCCACGCCTAGGGAGAAAGATGTGGCAGTCTACTTCCATAAAGATTACAGCCTTGGAAACCCTCTGGGGTATTCTCTGTCCTATATGGTCACTATGAGTCAGAATGAACTTGACGTCAGTGGGTTTGGTTCTTTTGGTTTAGGACGCTAGACGTCTGAATTCAGGGCGCCAGCTCTAGGGGAAGGCTTTCTGTCTTTTGGCTCTGGAGGAAGGTCCTTGTCTCTTCTGAGCTTCTGTTTCTGGGGGATCTTCATGTGGCTTGGCATCTGTCTTCCCCTATGTCTACTTCCTAGCTTACTTGTTTAATCTCTTTTATATCTCAAAAGAGATTGACTCAAGATACACCCTACACTAGTCCTTCCTCATTAACATAGCAAAAGACAACCCATTACCAAATGGGATTATAAACACAAGCATAGAGGTTAAGATATACAACACATATTTTGGGGGGACATAATTCAATTCATATCAGGGTCTTTTACATTGTAAAATAAAAACTAAGAAGATTGAAACCCAGACAATGTTTTCTAGCAGCCTCTGAGAACCAAAGGCTATCTTCTCATCTTTGTAATCTGTCTTTTGAATTTCTCATCTTGCCTCCCCACAAGCCATGAGTAAGATGTACCTTTTTAGGTTAGCATTTCCTCTTTAGTAGCTTACCTTCTAGGGACTTTTCTCCTGGCTTCCCGATATAAATCTTATCTTTTATAGTACAAATACAGTGAAGCTTGTTGGTAATGGATCTTTTTCCACTGTAATACCTATGTGAAATTAAATCAGCCGTTCAAAGCCTATCGTTTCTCTATACTAACTATGTAATTTAAGCACCAAAACCAAACCAAACGGAGGGCGGAGCCAAGATGGCGGACTAGGCAGACGCTACCTCGAATCCCTCTTACAACAAAGACACGGAAAAACAAGTGAATCGATCACATACATAACAATCTACGAACCCTGAACAACAAACACAGATTTAGAGACGGAGAACGAACTAATACAGGGAAGCAGTGATTGTTTCCAGAGCCTGGAGCCAGCGTACCAGTCAGGTACGGCACAAGCACAGAGAGTGGCTCCACCCCCCTGAACTAACCCCGGGAGGGGGACCAGCTGGTTCCACAGGCGGCGTGGGACGCAGCCGGTAGGAGAAGTCCCCGGGAGGCAGTGACTGGTCTTGGAGCAGAAAGAGCAGTGTCCGAGCCGGGGAACCGTCCCGCAGGGATTTGGACTGGATGCAGGTACGGCATAAACACGGAGAGTTGCTCCACCCCCCTTAACTAACCCCGGGAAGGGGACCAGCCGGGTCGCGCGGGCGGCGTGGGACGCAGTCGGTAGGAGAAGTCCCTGGGAGGCAGCGACTGATATTGGAGCGGGGAGAACAGCGTCCCAGCCGGAACACTCGGTCACGGCACAAGCACAGGGACCTGCTCCACCCATCTGAACTAACCCCGGGAGGAGGCCCAACTGGTTCTCGGGGGCGGAACGGCCACGTGGCTGGAGGGACGAGAAGTCCCCGGGAGGCAGCGACTGATTTTGGAGTCGAGAGTGCACCGTCCCAGTAGGGGAGCCTTGACGCTGGGCGTGGGGCTGGAAGCGGAGGATCTGACCGTGACTCCAGCGGGCCAGACCCCCCGGGGGCAATCTCCACACAGCCAGCACACATAGGCAACGCGCCCCGCGGGAGTCTCAGATATAATAGTCATTCCAAGCAAGACAAGCAACTCTGGCTGTATTCTGAGGTGCTACTCTCCTATCTCTCTGTTCCCTCCCCCACCCTCCCCAGGCGGCTTCATTAACATCTGAATAGCCTGAGCCAGAGGGAGAACTCTGATAGGGATCTGACTGCATTTTTTTTTTAGCGGATTTTCTGGAAAAACTAGTTTCCCAGTGATGGCCCGGAGACAACAATCCATATCAAACCACTTAAAGAAGCAGACCATGACAGCTTCTCCAACCCCCCAAACAAAAGAATCAAAATCTTTCCCAAATGAAGATACAATCTTGGAATTATCAGATACAGAATATAAAAAACTAATTTACAGAATGCTTAATGATATCACAAATGAAATTAGGATAACTGCAGAAAAAGCCAAGGAACACACTGATAAAACTGTTGAAGAACTCAAAAAGATTATTCAAGAACATACTGGAAAAATTAATAAGTTGCAAGAATCCATAGAGAGACAACATGTAGAAATCCAAAAGATTAACAATAAAATAACAGAATTAGACAACACACTAGGAACTCAGAGGAGCAGACTCGAGCAATTAGAATGCAGACTGGGACATCTGGAGGACCAGGGAATCAACACCAACATAGCTGAAAAAAAATCAGATAAAAGAATTTAAAAAAATGAAGAAACCCTAAGAATTATGTGGGACTCTATCAAGAAGGATAACCTGCGGGTGATTGGAGTCCCAGAACAGGGAGGGGGGACAGAAAACACAGAGAAAATAGTTGAAGAACTCCTGACAGAAAACTTCCCTGACATTATGAAAGACGAAAGGATATCTATCCAAGATGCTCATCGAACCCCATTTAAGATTGATCCAAAAAGAAAAACACCAAGACATATTATCATCAAACTCACCAAAACCAAAGATAAACAGAAAATTTTAAAAGCAGCCAGGGAGAAAAGAAAGGTTTCCTTCAAGGGAGAATCAGTAAGAATATGTTTTGACTACTCAGCAGAAACCATGCAGGCAAGAAGGGAATGGGACCACATATACAGAGCACTGAAGGAGAAAAACTGCCAGCCAAGGATCATATATCCAGCAAAACTCTCTCTGAAATATGAAGGCGAAATTAAGATATTTACAGACAAACACAAGTTTAGAGAATTTGCAAAAACCAAACCAAAGCTACAAGAAATACTAAAGGATATTGTTTGGTCAGAGAACCAATAATATCAGATATCAGCACAACACAAGGTCACAAAACAGAACGTCCTGATATCAACTCAAGTAGGGAAATCACAAAAACAAATTAAGATTAATTAAAAAAAAAAATACACATAACAGGGAATCATGGAAGTCAATAGGTAAAAGATCACAATAATCAAAAGGAGGGACTAAATACAGGAGGCATTGAACTGCCATATGGAGAGTGATACAAGGCGATACAGAACAATACAAGTTAGGTTTTTACTTAGAAAAATAGGGGTAAATAATAAAGTAACCACAAAAAGGTATAACAACTCTATAACTCAAGATAAAAACCAAGAAAAACGTAACGACTCAACTAACATAAAGTCAAGCACTATGAAAATGAGGATCTCACAATTTACTAAGAAAAACGCCTCAGCACAAAAAAGTATGTGGAAAAATGAAATTGTCAACAACACACATAAAAAGGCATCAAAATGACAGCACTAAAAACTTATTTATAATTACCCTGAATGTAAATGGACTAAATGCACCAATAAAGAGACAGAGAGTCACAGACTGGATAAAGAAACACGATCCATCTATATGCTGCCTACAAGAGACACACCTTAGACTTAGAGACACAAACAAACTAAAACTCAAAGGATGGAAAAAAGTATATCAAGTAAACAATAAGCAAAAAAGAAGAGGAGTAGCAATATTAATTTCTGACAAAATAGACTTTAGACTTCAATCCACCACAAAGGATAAAGAAGGACACTATATAATGATAAAAGGGACAATTGATCAGGAAGACATAACCATATTAAATATTTATGCACCCAATGACAGGGCTGCAAGATACATGAATCAAATTTTAACAGAATTGAAAAGCGAGATAGATACCTCCACAATTATAGTAGGAGACTTCAACACACCACTTTCGGAGAAGGACAGGACATCCAGTAAGAAGCTCAACAGAGACACGGAAGATCTAATTACAACAATCAACCAACGTGACCTCATTGACTTATACAGAACTCTGCACCCAACTGCTGCAAAATATACTTTTTTTTCTAGTGCACATGGAACATTCTCTAGAATAGACCACATATTAGGTCATAAAACAAACCTTTGCAGAGTCCAAAACATCGAAATATTACAAAGTATCTTCTCAGACCACAAGGCAATAAAACTAGAGATCAATAACAGAAAAACTAGGGAAAAGAAATCAAATACTTGGAAAATGAACAACACCCTTCTGAAAAAAGACTGGGTTATAGAAGACATTAAGGAGGGAATAAGGAAATTCATAGAAAGCAACGAGAATGAAAATACTTCCTATCAAAACCTCTGGGACACAGCAAAAGCAGTGCTCAAAGGCCAATTTATATCAATAAATGCACACATACAAAAAGAAGAAAGAGCCAAAATCAGAGAACTGTCCCTACAACTTGAACAAATAGAAAGTGAGCAACAAAAGAATCCATCAGGCACCAGAAGAAAACAAATCATAAAAATTAGAGCTGAACTAAATGAATTAGAGAACAGAAAAACAATTGAAAGAATTAACAAAGCCAAAAGCTGGTTCTTTGAAAAAATTAACAAAATTGATAAACCATTGGCTAGACTGACTAAAGAAATACAGGAAAGGAAACAAATAACCCGAATAAGAAATGAGAAGGACCACATCACAACAGAACCAAATGAAATTAAAAGAATCATTTCAGATTATTATGAACAATTATACTCTAACAAATTTGAAAACCTAGAAGAAATGGATGAATTCCTGGAAAAACACTACCTACCTAAACTAACACATTCAGAAGTAGAACAACTAAATAGACCCATAACAAAAAAAGAGATTGAAACGGTAATCAAAAAACTCCCAACAAAAAAAAGCCCTGGTCCGGACGGCTTCACTGCAGAGTTCTACCAAACATTCAGAGAAGAGTTAACACCACTACTACTAAAGGTATTCCAAAGCATAGAAAATGACGGAATACTACCCAACTCATTCTATGAAGCCACCATCTCCCTGATACCAAAACCAGGTAAAGACATTACAAAAAAAGAAAATTATAGACCTATATCCCTCATGAACATTGATGCAAAAATCCTCAACAAAATTCTAGCCAATAGAATCCAACAACACATCAAAAAAATAATTCACCCTGATCAAGTGGGATTTATACCAGGTATGCAAGGCTGGTTTAATATCAGAAAAACCATTAATGTAATCCATCACATAAATAAAACAAAAGACAAAAACCACATGATCTTATCAATTGATGCAGAAAAGGCATTTGACAAAGTCCAACACCCATTCATGATAAAAACTCTTACCAAAATAGGAATTGAAGGAAAATTCCTCAACATAATAAAGGGCATCTATGCAAAGCCAACAGCCAATATCACTCTAAATGGAGAGAACCTGAAAGCATTTCCCTTGAGAACGGGAACCAGACAAGGATGCCCTTTATCACTGCTCTTATTCAACATCGTGTTGGAAGTCTTAGCCAGGGCAATTAGGCTAGACAAAGAAATAAAAGGTATCCGGATTGGCAAGGAAGAAGTAAAGTTATCACTATTTGCAGGTGACATGATTATATACACAGAAAACCCTAAGGAATCCTCCAGAAAACTACTGAAACTAATAGAAGAGTTTGGCAGAGTCTCAGGTTATAAAATAAACATACAAAAATCACTTGGATTCCTCTACATCAACAAAAAGAACACCGAAGAGGAAATAACCAAATCAATACAATTCACAGTAGCCCCCAAGAAGATAAGATACTTAGGAATAAATCTTACCAAGGATGTAAAAGACCTATATAAAGAAAACTACAAAGCTCTACTACAAGAAATTCAAAAGGACATACTTAAGTGGAAAAACATACCCTGCTCATGGATAGGAAGACTTAACATAGTAAAAATGTCTATTCTACCAAAAGCCATCTATACATTTAACGCACTTCCTATCCAAATTCCAATGTCATATTTTAAGGGGATAGAGAAACAAATCACCAATTTCATATGGAAGGGAAAGAACCCCCGGATAAGCAAAGCACTACTGAAAAATAAGAAGAAAGTGGGAGGCCTCACCTTACCTGACTTCAGAACCTATTATACAGCCACAGTAGTCAAAACAGCCTGGTATTGGTACAACAACAGACACATAGACCAATGGAACAGAATTGAGAACCCAGACATAGATCCATCCACGTATGAGCAGCTGATATTTGACAAAGGACCAGTGTCAATTAACTGGGGAAAAGATAGCCTTTTTAACAAATGGTGCTGGCATAACTGGATATCCATTTGCAAAAAAATGAAACAGGACCCATACCTCACACCATGCACAAAAACTAACTCCAAGTGGATCAAAGACCTAAACATAAAGACTAAAACGATAAAGATCATGGAAGAAAAAATTGGGACAACCGTAGGAGCCCTAATACAAGGTATAAACAGAATACAAAACATTACCAAAAATGATGAAGAGAAACCCGATAACTGGGAGCTCCTAAAAATCAAACACCTATGCTCATCTAAAGACTTCTCCAAAAGAGTAAAAAGACCACCTACAGACTGGGAAAGAATTTTCAGCTATGACATCTCTGACCAGCGCCTGATCTCTAAAATCTACATGATTCTGTTAAAACTCAACCACAAAAAGACAAACAACCCAATCAAGAAGTGGGCAAAGGATATGAACACACATTTCACTAAAGAAGATATTCAGGCAGCCAACAGATACATGAGAAAATGCTCTCGATCATTAGCCATTAGAGAAATGCAAATTAAAACTACAATGAGATTCCATCTCACACCAGCAAGGCTGGCATTAATCCAAAAAACACAAAATAATAAATGTTGGAGAGGCTGCGGAGAGATTGGAACTCTCATACACTGCTGGTGGGAATGTAAAATGGTGCAACCACTTTGGAAATCTATCTGGCGTTATCTTAAACAGTTAGAAATAGAACTACCATACAACCCAGAAATCCCACTCCTAGGAATATACCCTAGAGATACAAGAGCCTTCATACAAACACGTACATGCACACCCATGTTTATTGCAGCTCTGTTTACAATAGCAAAAAGTTGGAAGCAACCAAGGTGTCCATCAACGGATGAATGGGTAAATAAATTGTGGTATATTCACACAATGGAATACTACGCATCGATAAAGAACAGTGACGAATCTGTGAAACATTTCATAACATGGAGGAACCTGGAAGGCATTATGCTGAGCGAAATGAGTCAGAGGCAAAAGGACAAATATTGTATAAGACCACTATTATAAGATCTTGAGAAATAGTAAACCTGAGAAGAACACATACTTTTGTGGTTACGAGGGGGGGAGGGAGGGAGGGTGGGAGAGGGTTTTTTATTGATTAATCAGTAGATAAGAACTGCTTTAGGTGAAGGGAAAGACAACACTCAATACATGGAAGGTCAGCTCAATTGGACTGGACCAAAAGCAAAGAAGTTTCCGGGATAAAATGAATGCTTCAAAGGTCAGCGGAGCAAGTGCGGGGGTCTGGGGAACATGGTTTGCAGGGACTTCTAAGTCAATTGGCAAAATAATTCTATTATGAAAACATTCTGCATCCCACTTTGAAATGTGGCGTCTGGGGTCTTAAATGCTAACAAGCGGCCATCTAAGATGCAGCAATTGGTCTCAACCCACCTGGAGCAAAGGAAAATGAAGAACACCAAGGCCACACGACAACTAAGAGCCCAAGAGACAGAAAGGGCCACATGAACCAGAGACCTACATCATCCTGAGACCAGAAGAACTAGTTGGTGCCCGGCCACAATCGATGACTGCCCTGACAGGGAGCACAGCAGAGGACCCCTGGGGGAGCAGGAGATCAGTGGGATGCAGACCCCAAATTCTCATAAAAAGACCAAACTTGGTGGTCTGACTGAGACTGGAGGAATCCCGGCGGCCATGCTCCCCAGACTTTCAGTTGACACAGGACAGGAACCATCCCCGAAGACAACTCATCAGAAATGAAAGGGACTGGTCAGCGGGTGGGAGAGGGACGCTGATGAAGAGTGAGCTAATTATATCAGGTGGACACTTGAGATTGTGTTGGCAACTCTTGTCTGGAGGGGGGATGGGAGGATAGAGAGAGAGGGAAGCTGGCAAAATTGTCAAGAAAGGAGAGACTGAAAGGGCTGACTCAAGAGGGGGATAGCAAGTGGGAGTAGGGAGTGAGATGTATGTAAACTTATATGTGACAGACTGATTGGATTTGTAAACGTTCACTTGAAGCTTAATAAAAAGTCATTTAAAAAAAAAAAAAACCAAACCCATTGCCGTCGAGTCGATTGTGACTCATGTCAACCCTGTAGGACCGAGTAGAACTGTCTCACAGGGTTTCCAAGGAGCGCCTGGTGGATTCAAACTGCTGACCTTTTGTTTAGGAGCTTTAGCACTTAACCACCCTGCCACCAGGGTTTCCAATTTAAGCATGAGGAGAGGGGGGCAGCATTTTACAGGAGCTGTGAGCAAGCTGCTTCTTTTCTTTCATGGAGCCTTATCCACAATGTCAGAAGGGCAAACTGATTTTCTCTAAGATACATGGACAACTAATTATAGACATATCTTCAAAAGGACCTTATATTCAGAAATGAGAAAACTAGGATTGCCATAGATTTACAAAGAGGAATGAGTAAACACCTTAAAAATTTCAAACATTGTTGTGGTTTACAATAAAAGACATTTTAGCACTATTGTTTAAAGGGGTTTAAAAGGTCCGATTAGAAACAGGTTACCCTACCTACCCATTGCCATCGAGTTGATTCCGACTCATAGTGACCCTATAGGACGGAGTAGAGCTGCCCTGTAGGGTTTCCAAGGAGCGCCTGGTGGATTCGAACTGCCCACCTTTGGGTTAGCAGCCTATCTCTTAACCACCATGCAACAGGTTAACCAAACCCACTGCCGTTGATTCCGACTCATAGCAACCCTATAGGACAGAGTAGCACTGCCCCATAGAGTTTCCAAGGAGCGCCTGGCAGATTGAAACTGCCAACCTCTTGGTTAGCAGCCATAGCACTTAACAACTACGCCACCAGGGTTTCCACGCAACAGGTTAGAGAGCTTAAACTAGAACTATACACTCTTAAAAATAGCAAGAAGTGTCCCTGCTGATAAGATCTTTGAATTACAAAAAGAACATATTGTAACTGATCATTCCTTCTAAGAAATGTGAATACCAGATTTATGTTTCATATGTTTATGATGTCAAAATTTCCATACTCTGCCATAAAGAATGAAACCCTGCAGTAGGATCAACTGTAGAATGCAAAGGGCAGCAAATTCCATTTGTTAGCAAAATACCATTTTGCATACTTGGTCTTCCTGAATTCACATTTCAACGGTTTGTACACATCTTTGATACAAGCTGTTTTTAAAACATGTTTGCAGCGGACAGTTTGTGAGAACAGGTTTGCTCTCGTGGGCTAAATAATCATGTTTCTCTGAAGACAGGTTTCGTGTGTTCCAATCAGTTGTGTCCACATCTTCAAAGCTCCAGATGCCATTTTTCAAAAGATGTACTTACACAAAACAGTATTTTGTAGATAAGGCTTGTTAGTAGAGGCAGTGCCCGGAGCTCAGGGGACTTGGTCTGTTGCTGTTTAATTATTCCTTAAGCCAACCATCCTGTTGCAGCTTTTCAAGGAGCCATGATTCATCTCTGTGAAGTCACACAGGGAGAAAAAATTCCTCACTGATCACTCCCATTGGAGAACAAAATGGGAGGGAGGGTGGATTTCCCTCCTCTCTGTGGGAACCCAAGAGGCTTATGTAAGCAAACTTCTAGTCTTCCGGTCACAGAAGATGGTCACTTTTATATGGGCTTCATTGAGCCCTATATAACTTCAACTTTACTTTTTTTTTTCCTTATAATTTCCATATTATTTTTTTCCCTAGTTTGCATCTGTGTAACACCGCAGTTATGGCACAAGAGAAAAAATTGCCAGACTGGGAATCAGGAGATTTTGTTTGTACTCTCAGTTTTGTCAATAATTTAGTGTATGACTCAAAGCTAATCAGTTAGCCTCTCTGAGCATAGTTTGTCCTCCCTACCTAATGGGAATAATAAGAATAATAAACAGCCCATCCACTCCCTTTGCCAGCAAAGTGATCCTCTACTACTCAAAACTGCTAATTCCTGCTCACCACCTGCCAGAATGGCTTAGGCCTCCCCGGGTCTCCTCCTGCACCTCGGAGTATCTTAGACATAGTGGATGGCCAAAAATATTTGCTAGAATTTTGGCAGTTTACTTCTTAGAGTCTCCCTGGAGTTCCTCAGAGTTTACTTACGGAGCATCTCATGTTCCTGCACATCCTGAGGGCCATTCCAGAGCTTGGCTAGCCTCCTACCACCCTGCCCTGTATATTTTCAGTGACCCTCTTCTCTCTTCTGTCGCATTTCATTCTTTGGCCTTTCTTTCCCTTCTTCTCCCTCGTGCACACCTCTGCTCTCCCATTGGGATCTATGTTGAAGCCCCTGTTTTCATGTTCTCCTTGGCATCCGCCTCCCACCTTGGTTTCTTCACCAAGGTCCTGGGATTGGGTTTGTTTCCCCCCACTCATTTCCAGCTGCACTGAGCAGCTTCTACCAAATGAATTCCTCTTCTCTTGGGCCAACTGGGGAAAAAAATTTAGCTTTAATTCTCAGTAGTTCTCCCGTTTTTTGCTTTCCCTGAATGCAATATACTGACTGTTTTAAATGCTTTCCTGCTGTTGACTGTAAGAAGCAGATAAGGCAAAAACTGTCAGCATTATGGGAGTTAGATGTGTAAGAGCTTAGGAACTACAGATGGATTTTATTCAAATGTGAATTGAACCAAGTCTTTCTCAATGCTTTTTCTTTGCCTGCTTCAATGAGTCCTTATTTATTCTAAGACTAACACTCATCAAGCCTCTGCCTTCTGCTTTTATCAGCCAATTCTGAAGCAGACTGATGATGGTTGGGTCACATATGGGCCATAGACATGTTTTGTTTGATACACATAGCTGGTCAGTGTCTGGACCACATAGTTGGTCAAGATATTTTACAATGCACAAACATCCATATTTCTGGCTCCTTTTGGACTACTAGATGGTGTGATGCCTCTGGGCCTGCATTCCTGCAGGGTGGTTGTAAGCCAGAGCTGAGTAGTGACACCTGTCTGGGTGGGGCACGCACTCTCTGGGATACACCCACTGTGTGGTCTCTCACCTCTGGTTGGTTCATTTATGTAAGTTCCCTGCCTGGCTGTGTTTGAGTATGGCCTTCAGGCCTTTTCCTGAGGACCTTAATGGGCAGTGGCATTGCAAATGGGTGGCTTGAAGGCCTGCTAGATATTATGGGGGACTAAATGCATGTCCTCGTGGCGTAGTGGTTAACCACTCAGCTGCTAACCAAAAGGTTGGTGATTCGAACCCACCAGCTGCTTCGCAGGACAAAGATGTGGCAATCTGCTTTCTTAAAGATTTACAGCCTTGGAAACCCTGTGGGGCAGTTCTGCTCTGTCCTGTAGGATTCCTATGAGTTAGAAGCCACTCAACAGCAGTGGGTTTGGTTTTGCTTTGGAAGTGCATACAATTGAGTGAAGGCAGTGAGCTTACCATGCAAACACAGCTGCAAGACAGACCTGCTATTGTCGAACCCTTCTTTAAAATCCTGGAGTCAACATTGCAGTGGCAGGATAGTCGACGTGCACTAGATTATTTATATCTTGGTACATGTCTAGATACTACAATCATATTCTCCTTCCTTTTTTTATTAGAACAGTCATATTTGGGTCCTTCGTTGGTGGGGAATCCACTTTACATTTAGAATCACAAGCTTATGTTGATAATACCTTAGGAATAATTTAATTCATGTCCTCTTTTTAGAATTTAGATACTAAAACCAAAAGAGGGGGAGTGCCTTGTCTAGAGTCAGAGAATAATAGCAAAGCATGGACAAGGAACCCAGTTCTTCTCACTCCCAGCTCCAGGCCCAGCTCTGGACCACTCTACTAATGAGACATCATAGATTGCTCTTCTCTCTAAAGGTTGTTGTTGTTATATGCTGACAAGTTAAGTTCGAGTCATAATGACCTCATGTGACAGAGTAGAATTGCCCCATAGAGTTTTCTTGGCTGTAATCTTTACAGAAGCAGATCATAAGGTTTTTTTTCCTGTGGAGCCACTGGGTGGCTTTGAACCACCAACCTTTTGGTTAGCAGCTGACGGCTTAACCATAGAGCTACCGGGGCTCCTTTCTCTAAGGGTAACCGAGTGTATACTCTCTACGCAGAACAGAGGAAATGGTTTTGGCTAGGAAACACACAAGGGTTCACAACGTAGAGGTCTGTACATGGGGTCACCATGAGTTGGAATTGACTCAACAGCAAATGGTTTTGCCATGCTAATATTTGGGTGAGCTCAGGTAAATTATTAAATCTCTCTGAACTTTTTTTTCCCTTAATACCCCCTTCTTTGTCTTATGTGGGTGCTACTAGTTCGTGCATAAAGAGCCTCCATGGTTGGCTTCCTTGTCCTCTCTCCCTTTGTCATTAGGTTAGATGGCCGCTTGTAAAAATTGAGAGGCTAAAAAGGAGTTAATAAATATTTAAAAACTTAGATCAAGGAATGTCTGCAGTGCCCAGTGGATGATGTGGTATGCTTAACCGTTTTCATGTTGATTTTCATGCAACAGTGAACCCTTTCAGGCATGAAAACCACAAGGATTATTTGCTTCTCTGTTTTGTCTTTCTTTTTGGCCTTCTTGTTGTGTTTTCATCATTGGCTACAGCCCTTCCAAAGCCAGTGTATCAGGATAGACCAGAGAATCCCAGCTCCCTCCCTCCATGCTGGACCACCATTCAACAACAGCCTTCTGAACCTGTCCCTTCTTGTATCGCTCATTGGCATGGGCCTGATTCACAAACACCTCAATCCCACAATTCAGTTCCTTGTCTCGTCAAGGTTTCTGCTGAAGCTATGTCTTCCACCATTACTCTATCCAGATTTTTCCCTTCCATAAACTCCTTTTGAACTTATAAGTTAACACATTCTCTGGTCATTTTATTTCCTTTAATTTTCTTCCTCCCAGAATTAGAATTTGAGTACTTTGAGGGCCCAAACCAAGTCCTCTGGCTTTTTTTTAATAAAGCTCAGCCATGGAGCTTAGCAGTGTGTCACCTGCTTGGAGAGGTCTTTGATTAGTGACTAGACTCCCAGCTTCTGATCCCAGCTCCCCGCACAGAGCTGCACTGCCTTTCTTCTCTCAGTTAAATATCTTCTACTCAGCTACCACCCTCTGATTCTCCCTGGACCCCACTGAGTGACAAATAGAATTCAGGAGACCCTTGGATTGCCTTCTAGCTCATCTTTATTACTCCAACTCCCTCATTCCCCACTGGCTAGAAGAACATGCTCTGCCCCCTTTGGTGTCAAAGGGTGTGGAGACTTGGGACTCGCCTCTTCTAAAAGTGTCATATATATATATATGTATGTATATTTTGCCATCAAGTCGAATTCCTAGTGACCCTGAAGGACAGAATAGAACTGCCCTATAGGGTTTCCAAGGCCATAATCTTTATGGGAACAGACTGCCATATCTTTCTACCTTGGAGCAGTTGGTGGGTTCAAACCACCGACCTTTCGATTAGCAGCTGGGCACTTAACCACTGTGGCACTGGGGCTCCTGTAAAAGTGCCATGGCATGTTCGATACTGTACAAAGTTCCCTTCAGATTGAAAAGGATTAAGAAACATAACTAAGCCTTAGGAACTCAGGTCTTTCTCTGTCACCATTCCACCAAAATTTCCACTTGGTTAAAAAAAATAAAATAAAAAAATTTTTTTTTCTTAAAGTCATTGAATTATGGCTTCATTTTAAAGATCACTTGAAACTATCAATGTAGAATTGCTTTCTGATGCCATTTCTCTAGGATCATAAAACCTAGATGTCAGAGAAAGATTTTACTGATCCTGAATTTGTATCCTTTGAAGTTATTTATTCTTTAACTTGTTATTACTTTATAAACATGCATTGAGTATCTGCTGTGAGCTAAGATCTGAGCTGGACACTGTGGAAGATGGAGTGACCATAGACATAGATTTTGTTCTCAGAAGAGTTTTTAATGTAGGAGACAGGCATGGCCCCAAGTTGAGGGCTAGGAAAGAGAGGTGATGTGGACTGGGAACGGAACTGACCTGCCTCAAGGTTCTGGACTGAAACACCAGAAGTGTTGTAAGTCCCGGGCCTTCTTTTGGAGGTGAGAACGGATTATCCTAGGCTGCACAGAATAATAAGTAAAGAACAGGACATGAGGCTTTAGGATGTCTGGCAGAATAATTCCAGAAGGCAGGAACAGCTAATGCACTTCAAAGGGCCCAGAACAAATGGCCCTTTTGGTCAGTTTTTAAATCAATAACAGTTGAAGCACTAAAAGAGGAAGCCTGTTTAATATCCAAACAGTGAACAATGCTAAAAGCTCAGGCTCCCACAGCCTCTGCGGAGTAGTTAGAACTTGTTCAGTAATCAGACAAGTTGGATTTCTGAGAATGATTCTACATGCAAAATGATAAAAATTGGGTAAACTAGACCATTACTTTGTAACAGAATTGTTACAGATTGAATTATATTCCCCCCAAAATGTGTGGTAATCCCTAGCCTCTATGCCTGTGTTTAATAATACCATTCGGGAATGGATTGTCTTTGTTTTGTTAATGAGACAGTATTAGTGTACGGTATATTTTAAGTCAATCTCTTTAGAGATAAAAAAAGAGATTAAACAATCAAGCAGAAAGAGATGGAGTAAGGTAGGTGCCAAGACACATGGAAATCTCCAAGGAACCAGGAAGCGGAAGCTAAAGAGACAAGGACCTTCCCGCAGAGCCAACAGAGAGAGAAAGACTTCCCTAAAGCCTGCACCCTGAATTCAGACTTCTAGCCTCCTAAACAGTGAGAGATTAAATTTCTGTTTGTTAAAACCATCCACTTGTGGTATTTCTGTTATAGCAGTATTAGATAACTGAGACACAAATGTTGCGTAATTCCATAGAAAATCATAAAGTTGGAAATGCTGGAGGTTTTTGTTTGTTCGTTTAAGGAAAAGTGACATAAAGGCAGTGCTAAGAAAATAAAAATAACCCATGGCTAAAAATATATGCTGAAACATTTTATCTCACTGGGCACCTAAGAAGAGTAAAATATCCAGGTTGGAGTCAAGTCTTCACTAGGCCAATAAATTAATTTTGGAGCTCTGAAGTAACTGACTTCTTTTGTCTATCTACACAGCCAGTACAGATTTTGGGGGGTTGCTTGTTTTAGCTATTGGCAAAGCACTACAGACATCTGGGATCTGATTGCTGTATTTTTATTATAAAGAGCAGAAACTTACTTTCATCAAAAGAGATGGAGGGTTAGGATAAATTGTAGATAAACAATAGTTTTTGGTCAATTTCACATTTAGGCCTGTTATTTATTCTGTACTGCAAAAATGAGACAATTCTATATTTAGACATTTATAGCAACCCTAATCTTGTGTGATGAGAGGGAAAGATTCTTCTGGATTGGTTTTTTGTTTGTTTTATTTTGTCTTGTACAATCAACAGAGCAAACACAAGAAAAGTTTCAACAACATGTCACCAAATTACATTCTTTCCTGTGGTATCACCTTTGATCCTTAAGGTCACTTCCATCATCAAGACTCTTGGATTCACTGATTATAAAATGATGTTGTAGGAACTTTCACTAAAGCGGGGCTGCCTTGGAACAAGCCCTGTTGACTTCAGAACACACATGTTCTCAAAAGGATATGATGACATAGTATATGACTAACCTGCAGAGTGTTGCCTGATTAGAGATACCTCAGAACTTTCCCTAACTCTGAAAACACAGCTTTGTGATCACCAAATCTGGCATTCTTACTTCTTAGTAGCAAATGTGGAGAATTAATTATTACTCACCAAAAACCAAATCCATTGACGTCAAGTCAATTCAGACTCATAGTGACCATATAGGACAGAGTAGACCTGCCCCATAGGGTTTTCAAGGCTGTAATCTTTATGGAAGCAGATTGCCACATCTTTCTACAGTGGAGCAGCTGATGGGTTTGAACTGCCAACTTTTCAGTTAGCAGCTGAGCACTTAACCACTGTGTCACCAAGGCTCCTAATTATTACTTAATGAGCAGCAAAATCTTATTGCGCTTCACTACAATAACATGATAGCTTGCTCTAAGAAGACAAAACAACTGTTGACCTAGTTCAAAAAAATTTAGTTCCAACTCCACTTCTGACCAAGTTGGATGGTATTATTTCCCTAAACTAGAGATTTCAGGTTACCATGACATTCACTAAAAGATCCAAATTGTGCTTACATGGAAGTTCATTTGGCAAAACAATAATTAAATTTGGTAAAGTATTTCAATTTTACTTTTAGTTACTTTTAATCGTTAAAAATGAAGATTAAAACTCTTTTCAATCAAATTTAATTTTAAAATTTCAATAATAAGAAATTTTAATCATGTTCTCTATGCTAGTAATTAGGGTCTTCAGATTTCTAGGCTAATCTAGTTGCTCCTCCCATCCCTTATTCTTTGCAGAATTGGGTTTCTGAGCACAGTGTACCCAGATCAGCACACAGTCTTCTAAGTGTACGGTCAGAACAATTCCTTCTGACCTTACTCAGTTTCTTTGTTTACATTATGAAGAAATCTTCTTGTTTGTCTTTCTGCTAGGCCCTGTTAGAATTGGAATTTCATCTTCCAAAGTTGTTGAACTTCTTTCTAAGTATGGAACAAGATGCTGATATTTTTGTTCCATCCACTCAAGAGCTCGCTTTTCTTTGTAGAACGTCAAAAAAAACCACACCCACTGCTGTTGAGTTGATTCTGACTCATAGCAACCTCATAGGACAGGGTAGAACTGCCCCATAAGTTTTCCAAGGCAGTAATCGTTATGGAAGCAGACTACCACATTTTTCTGCCACGGAGTACCTGAAATCACCTGTGATCAATTTCTACCATCTCTTTTAGCATTTAGGGTACAACTGCTCTGTGTCTACCAATGATGAAGGCTAAATTTCAACTTTATACTTTAGTGAATGGAATATATTGGGTTTTATACTACAGTGTAGAAACCATGGTGGCATAGTGATTAAATGCTACAGCTGCTAACAAAAAGGTCTGAAGTTGGATTCCACCAGGTGCTCTTTGGAAATTCTAAAGGGCAGTCCTACTCCATCCTATAGAGTTGCTATAGGGTGGCTATGAGTTGGAATCGACTCGACGGCAACCAGGTTTTTTTAATAGACCAAGGTAAAGCCTGGGCGCAGGGAGTAGGGGTGACTGAGGATGAGTCTGGGCTGAGTCCTGTGTTTCTCACTTGGGCAAATGAGTGAAATGAAGCTTTAGCTTTGGATGTACACTGAACTTCAGCTACCCTTGGAAGTAAGGATGTCTAGTAAGCTGTTGGATGTACTGTCAGAGCTCAGAGAGCAATCTGGACTATAAACATTGATTTGGCAAACAATTGAAGAGGATAATTATTTGAGAAAATATATGCGTCCAGGCAGTTCTGCTCTGTTCACATAGGGTCACTGTGAGCCGGAATTGACTTGACAGCAACTAACAACAACGACATATGTTCAGGGAATCCTTCCTATGCAAAGTCTGTTCCAAAAGGCACAGTTAGGAGGGTGGATCTAGGAGGAGGAAATGTAGGGCCAGTGTGGCAGTGAGGGTGCAGGAAAGAATTGGTTATTAGAGACACTAAGTATAAAATTGTTATATATATATTTTTTCCTTTTTGTGAATGTTGGTTACCCATTCAAGAATCAGATTTAGAACTTCCAAGTCATTGTTGCTATTTCCAATTATCTGGGTTAAACAATTTCAGATGCCCATTAAAGTTCAGAGACTATAATTCTTTTTAGCTTTTTATTTTGAAATCATTTAAAATTTATATAGAAGTCGCAAACACAGTAGAGTTTCTGTGTACCCTTCACTCAGCGTCCGCTGATGAAAACATCATATATAACTATAGTGCAGTTACCAAAACTAAGAAATTAACACTGGTACAATATTATTAATTAAACTACAGATTTCATTTGGATTTTACCAGTTTTTCCTCCACTGTCCTTTTTCTGTGCCAGATCCAATCCATGATCCCATATTGCATATACTTATGTCTCCTTAGTCTCCTCTCATCTGTGATAGTTCCTCAGTCTTTCATGTCCTTTACACTTTGGAAGAGTTGTTGTTGTTGGTAGTTGCCATCAAGTTACCTCCAACTCATGGTGACCTTACGTGTAGCAGAAACAAAATGTGGCCCACTCTCGCACCAGCTCCGTGATCATTGATGTATCTGAGCCCATTGTTGCAGCTATCGTGTCATTCTCTCGCTGAGAATTTTACTTGTTTTTGTTGGCCTTCTGCTTTACCAAACATGATGTCCAAAAGTGCTGATCAGTTATTTTGCATACAGAGGCTATAGTTATATAATCAAATAATGGGATTCATTTTTATTTTATTTCTCAATGAAAGCTGAGTTTTCTAAAGAAGGCCAGTTTATTTTGTGTTTGTCAAAATCCTCGTGTTTACATTTTGTTGTTGTTGTGTGCTGTTGATTCCAACTCATAGCGACTCTATATGACAGAATAGAACTACCCCTTATGGCTTCCTAGGCTGTAATCTTTATGGGAGCAGATTGCCCAGGTCTTTTCTCCCTTGGAGCTGCTGGATGGGTTCAAACCACCAACCTTTCAGTTAGCAGCCAAGCACTTAACCATTGTACCGCCAGATACCCTTGTTTACCTTTTAGCAGGTTTTAATTATTTTGCCTTTTAACTTTCTTAGAGATCTGTAGTTGGAAATTTCTCTCTCTTTTACTAACAGGGAAATGATGTGCCCTCTGTTCTACTATAGCAACCTCTCTGTCTCCAGTAATGGCATATGAAATATACAGTGAGGAATAAGTTAGTTTTTGTTTTTGTTTTTTTATAGTTCCTAAGTTTTTTTTTATCATAGGTTGTATTTAAAAGACTTACACAACCATAGCTCTCCTGTCCCCTGCTTATTGGGTCATTTTGATTCCATATATAATTTTTTCATATTTGAGGGATGAAATTTTTTTACAGAAAAGCCCTAAATAACATTATCGTAGTAAGTTGATCTTGCAAAATTTTTATTTGATCATTAGAAATTTGAAAAAGTTTCATCTCACATTTATATGAATATAAGATAACTTCTGATACTTGTATTTGATTAGTTATAAAAATCAATAATATTAGAAAGATGAGCTCCTTGTCACCAAGTAGCCCCAGTGGCACAGTAGTTCAGCACTCAGCTGCTACCCAGAAGGTCAGCAGTTTGAACCCAGCAGCTGCTCCACAAGAGGTTCATTTTATCCTGTTGGCTTGAATTTTGTGATAGACATTCACGTGGTTTGACCTTGGAATGATCAACCTGCAGAGCGTACCACCCACATTCATCAAACTTCTTGTCTTCATGCTTTGCGTTGTCCTAAAACAGGAAGGAGTGCAGGTACTTGCTTACATAGGGAAGTGAGGGGCTAAAACCAAAAAAACCAAACGCAGTACCGTCGAGTCGATACCGACTCATAGCGACCCTATAGGACAGAGCAGAACTGCCCCATAGAGTTTCCAAGGAGCGCCTGGCGGATTTGAACTGCCTACCCTTTGGTTAGCAGCCGTAGCACTTAACCACTACGCCACCAGTGTTTCCAGTGTGGGGCTAGGTTCTTGTCACAATTTACTGGGTTTTTCTGCCTCATGACTGGCAGCCCCATGAGAGGTAACTTGGTTGGAATGGGGAAGAGGCAGTTCTCAAGAGAAGTGGATATTAGACACGATAAATAAAAGCAGATGTCTACTGAACCAGATCACATTATTAACATTCAGTGAATATTTGTTGAATCCTTATCACATGCTAGGCATTGTTCTAAGGGCTTGGGATATATCAGCTAACAAAACAAATATTCCTGTTCCCATGTAGTTTACCTTCTACTTGGTCTGTTCAGCTGCAAAAGCATGTTGCAACTTGGGCTGTTTGTGGTATCAGACCAGTCCAGGCAAATCTCAGCTTTCCTTCCCTGGTCAGATGTACCCCAACTGCCACTGTAGCCATTTCTCTCTCATCCCCATTCACCCAGGGCTAGGTCAGCATGTACCAGTCCCTTCTCTATTTCTTAGGTCCGATAATCCAGTGAAAACTCACAAAGAGCTGGGGAAGGGCTATCTTTAATCTAGAAGGAAAAAGGATATAAAAACAAAGGTGGTCTGGGAGAAGTCTTGGCACAGACATTCCATGCCCCCAGGGGACATGTTTATGCTCCCTGGAGCAGAATATTCACTCTCCCCAGCACAGAAGTTCCACTGAGCTTGGTCTTCCAAGGCTTTTTATTGGCCTCACCACATGGCCTCCTGAGGCTTAGTCAGCATTAGCTCCCAGGTGGTACCTCTTGGTTGAGTCTGCCTCACTCATTGCCCTCAGGTGTGGTCAGGCTCTCGGGAACTAGGACCAAAGGCCAAATTGTTTACTGCAAAGGGGTTCCACATCTCATAGGCAGCCAGCAGATCATAAAGCACCTCATAAAGTGTTTAGACTCCCAGGGACTAACCTGTTCCCTCCTTGTTGGTCAAGTAGTTGAAATCATGGCATTCAAGGGAGATAGGAAGCTAGTATTCATGCCAGAGTGGGATCCTTATGCAGAGGTTTGCTGTAGTTCCCAAAGATTCAGACCAATGGATGGTATTTCTGAGGTGCAAGGGTCCCCTAGCTTCTAGACTGGGGAGATGAACTGGTACAGTTTCAGCCCCTGGGGACAGCATTGTCAAGAGCCAAGTCAAGTTATTGTAGGATTTCAGTCTCAGACCAAAATGGGATGAAAAATCAGGAGTTTAGAGGAAATTATGCATGGTAGGGCCAAAGCTGAGGTTCAGTAGACACACAGGAATGCAGGGGCTTTCCACACACACACCAGATCCAAGCTTAAGGCAGAAATGCGAATTCCATGTTTTAGGCCAAGCCCCCAGAAAGCACAGTGTTCCTGCCAGTCTTGGTTAGATTGACTTGAACATTGACCGGACAGAGGCTGTAAGAGAAAAAGGTCTTCAGGGGAATTGACTGTAGGATGGTGACAGATGCTAATCAGCTAATAAACATAATTCTCAGTATTCATTAAGCAAATCCACAGTTTTCAGTTAATCCTCAAAACAAAAACAAGGAGAAAAAAAAAAAAAAACTCCTCTGAGATCAGAAATCTAGTTGAAAGTATTAAAAAATCAAATAGAACTTGCTTAAACAAAAAAGGTCAGTTTTTCAGTACTGGCGATACAGTGACGGTTAAGACAGATCCTCCCCCACCTTCTAAAGCTTTTCTCCTCTCCAGAGTCCCTGACCTCACTGTCTGTATGGAGGAATAACATTTTTCTCTTTTGGAGATGTTTGGGAAATATATAGTCATATTATCTATTTCACCTCTGGAAACCACATTTGGTTCTGGGCACCACACTTTTAAAGGGCCGTTGACAAATTGGACCATGTTCAGAGAAAAATGACCCAGATGGTGAGGGAATATGAAACCAAGTTATATGAGAACCAGTTGGAGGAAGTAGGGAGATTTAGCCTAGAGAAGAAAAGATTAACCAGAAAGTATTGCAGAGACCACAGTTTTCAGATGCTGGAAGAGACACCACATAGAATTCATCCTGCTCTGCCTGCTAGAGACTCCCAGAGCAAGGACCATTGTGGGAGAGACACAGGAAGAGCACTGAAAAGAACTCGATAAGGGTCAAAGCCATGCTCGGAGGAATGGAAGTCAGGTGCCAAGTCCTGCATCTCTGGAGTTCTCCTAACAGCAGGTATCAGCCAGTGCCTGCACACATGATGCTTCCTCCATGGGCCCTTCCACACCTCCCAGGGCCAATAAGTCTCTTTCCTTTGTTCTCTCTTTTTACTTTGTAACTCTCTGAGGTGCTTCCATGGTCTTCCTTGTACTCTGTTCTGTTTACATATGTCTGTTTTGAATTAGTTCTTAACCCTTTAAAAAATAATGTACCCTTTTTATAAAAGATATTTTCTAACATGCCCTTTCATATCCTGAAATGAAATTCATAGTCAATGTAACCTACCTATGCACATAATTCTAAAATTTCAGTATAAAGCCTTAATTGTTATAAAAAGAAGAATTAAAAGGAAAGTAATTTTGTAATCAAATGACATGTTCTACAATATATAGATACTCAGGTAAGACCAAGGAGACCTGAATGCACAATGGTTAAGCACTGGAATGCTAATCGAAAGGTTGGTGGTTCAAACCCACCAGCCGCTCCATGGGAAAAAGATCTGGTGATCTGCTCCTATAAAGATTACAGGCTTGGAAACACTCTGAGGCAGTTTTACTCTGTCCTGTAGGGTTGCTATGAGTTGGAATTGACTCGACACAACACAGCACACCAGGAGACATAATCGAGTAGATAGATTGTAAATGTAGAATTGCCACGAATAGGACAGCTATAATGCAGACTGATAAAGGTACATGTTATGAGCAGCTTTGCTGTTCATGATACAATTTGCTTAAATGCTAAACAGCTCTCGGGAAAGTTCCAAACAAAACAAAGTACAATCTTCCCCCAATTTCCATGGTAGTTCTCTTTGGGAAAATCTGGTGTATATATAAAACATGTAAAATAATATTTTGTCCTTCTATGTAAAACAGAATTAGGTTCTAGGCTCAGATCATTATAAACGGATTATCACCCACATGGGTGTCCAGTGGGACATTTGAAAGTCAAGGAGAGGTAGGACAGTACTTTGTTGTACTGGACAGTCTCAAGTATTGCAGATTATCAGTACTCCTGGCACCTGTCTACTAAATGCAGGTAGTACCCCTCATTTACTGTAACAGCTAGAATGCCCCCGTACATTTGCACGATGCCACCATTGAGAACCACGCTAGACAGTACTGTAAACTTTGGGAGGGTGGGACCTAGTTTTGTTCCTCTTTTAACTTCCTTAGTACCTGGTACAAAAGACGCTCGATGTTTGTGTAATTAGAGAATGCAGTAGAGAGGATTTATGCATCAGATCATGATTGGACCTGGTGCCCAGATGTCCCTCACTTAGCTCAAACTCAGCTTGTCCAAAACTAAACTAAAGTACTGCCTCAGGCTGGGTTCTCTAGAGGAGCAAAACCAGTGAAGTACATATATATATATATATGTATACCTATATATATATGGAAACCCTGGTGGCGTAGTGGTTAAGTGCTACGGCTGCTAACCAAGAGGTCGGCAGTTCAAATCCGCCAGGCGCTCCTTGGAAACTCTATGGTGCAGTTCTGCTCTGTCCTATAGGGCCGCTGTGAGTCAGAATCGACTCGACGGCAGTGGGTTTAGTTTTTTTGGTTTGGATGTGTATATATATATATGTGTGTGTGTGTGTGTATATATATATATATAAATAGAGAAATTTATCAAGAAAATAGCTCATGCATTTGTGGAGGCTGGCAAGTTCTAAATCCATGGGTCAGGTGTCAGGGTAGAGGCTTCTCTGACTCACATGGTTGCAGGGGCTGAGAAACCTGAAATTGGCAGGTCAGGCGAAAGGCTGTTGGCTCACAGGATTTCCGGAGTTAGCAGATCCCAAGATCTGCAGGTCAGGCAGCAGGCTGTTGGCTCAGATTCCAAGAACTGGAGGTCAGAGGATGACAAGTCAGATGCAGGATCCAGAGAGCTTTACCAGAACATTCATCTATATATTGGATACAGGCCACACCCCCAAGGAAACTGATTGGCTTTCAACTGATTGGCTGCTCACATCAAGTAACAAAATGGAGGATGACTACATAATATCTGCCAAACTACTGAGAATCATGGCCTAGCCAAGTTGACACATAACCTTAATCATGACAGGCATTATCTCCCTCTTCTTCACCTCTGTTCCCCAATCTGTCTTACCTCCTTCATTCTCAGGCTCAAACTATGAAATAGTCTAAAAAGGTAGCAACTATGGATTCATCTCGCTTACTGCTGACATCCAGTTGGTCACCAAATTATATTGCTTCTGACTTAGACACCTTTCCTGACTTTGGAGTCCATTTCACTTGCTCCAGCCTCGCTTTCAATCTCCTCCCAGCCTATTGACCTCCCCCCTCACCCACCGCTGCACCTTCAAATACACACAGAACTCAGAGCCTTCCATGGGCACGCCAAGCCCTCCAGGCTTTGGCACCTGCAGCTCGCAATGCCTAGAGTAACCATTACCTTTTTGCCTGGAAAAACTTCTCACGTATCAAGACTCAGCTTAAATGTCTCCTCCTTTGTGTGATCTTCCCAGACCTGAGCTTCTGTGTGATCTTGCCAGAAGCAAGACAGAATTTACTCACTCAATCTGAGTCTCTGTTCATATCCTTGTTGCAGCATTTATGGAGACCTGAGCTTCTGTGTGATCTTCCCAAAGGCAAGACAGAATTACTCATTCAGTCTGAGTCTCTGTTTATATCCTTGTTTTGGTATTTATTGTGTTAACTGTTTCCGTGGCTGTGGTCTCTGCCAGATCAAGAGTTCCGACTCGTAGCAACCCAATAGGACAGAGTAGAACTGCCCCATAGACTGTCCAAGAAACGGCTGGTGGATTCGAACTGCTGACCTTTTGGTTAGCAGCCATAGCACGTAACCACTACACCACCAGGGTTTCCAGAGTTCCTTGAGCATAAGTTAATTGCTCAGGCTTTGGAGTCAGCTCCTGGATTTGGATCCCCTAGGACTTCGTCGTCATGTGGTCCCTGGCAAATCTCTTAACCTCTCGAAGCCCCAGTTTTCTCATCTGTAAAATGGAGATAATAATAACCACCTCATAAAGATTTCAAGGATTAAATATGATAATACTTATAAAGTATTTAAAACAAAGCCTGAAATATTAATCATTATCATTGACTTTGTATCTCCATCACCTTGCAGTGAGCATAATAGAGAAGGTGCTTACTAGCTGATTTCAAAGAAAGGAAGGAAGAAAAAGGAGGGAGGGAGGGAGGGCTGCTGCTATTTTTGAATTCTGAGGTTTTATGATTTAGTGACAAAAATGGATATTGTATTCAGAAATTATAGCCAATTTTGTCATAAAGAACTTTATCCATGGAAAATACTCTTAAAAGAAAAAAAGTGATAGATTTTCCCTCTAATTATTTTGGTGCATTAAAAAATATTCATTCTAACACAGAATTGTGAAATTCTTGGGCCTGTGAAGTCCATATCCACTGTGGAAGATTATATGCCTGGAAACTCCTGTGTTCTGGATTTCAACTTGAATCTTCCAAAATAGGGATACAGGGAATGTCGTCTTTCTCTTATTAATCTGGGATGGTGGAGAATAGTGAGCGCTGCTGGAATTATTGAGCTGAACTCGGTAACTATGCTGCAGTTCTCTAGCTTCTGGTTGAAAATATATATTCTCATTCACCTTATGGCTCAATCATTCCCTGGCTTTAAAAAGTCTTTCTCTTATACATCTTAAGTGCCATTTGCAATATAAAGCTGAATCCTCAATTTTAAAAAACTTCCCTAGTTGATACTCCCTAAATGTTTAAAGCCTGACATTTAATCTCCGTGCACTGGAGCGCTCTGATTTCACTGTTTTCAGCTAGTAAATGTCACTCTAAACATTGTTGCTTTCACTCACACTTAAGCGCTTTCATCTGCAGTGGGTGCAATGTGTCAGAGAATTCTTTGTGTGCCAGCCTGGAGCGGGGAAAAAAAGACTAAGCCTGGCCTTTAAACAGAGCAAAAAAAAAAAAAAAGCGCATGGAAGGCAGAGACGACCCTGTTTTTATATGGTATTTGTGAACACACAATCCTGAGTTCTACCAGATACACTTAAAAAGCAACTCTATTAGCTCAGTCAGAACAGGGCCCCGCTGAGCTCATATGTGGGTGCCAGCCAAACAGCTCCCCCTTCTCCTGTGGCTGGGGTAGGGACGGGGGAGAAGCAGTAGATGCCGTCATTACTGTAATTTCACTTTTGCCTGCAGGAGGAATCTTGTCATCTTCTGGGTCTCTAAACTATTTTCAACCTGGGTGTTTTATTTCTGAGCTCCTGAAGGCTGCTGGCACACCAGTAAGCCCTCACTTCTCATCATCTCGATGTGAAATGGAAAATCAGTTTGTGGCCGTTGGCACAGCAAGTGATTTACTCCTGTTCTTTTATCTGTCTCCCCGTATGTCTCCCCTTTTTGGACATATTCTTGGTTCCCGTCTCTGCTGCCTTTTGTTCTGGGATCTTATGTTCTTTCTTCCTGCCCCTGCCTTGTCCCCATTCCTCAGCCCCTTAGGTCTCTATTGGGCCTGCGTCCTCCTTTTGTTGGTCTGCAGACATGTGCCCTGCCCCTTTTGTACACTGTTGTTGCTTGCCTTCTTTCCTTCCCCATCTGCTACTTGCGGCTGCTGCTGCAGCCACCTCTGCTGCCTCTTTCCATTCACCAGAGGGCTCTGTCTGTATCAGCTCATGATGTAGCTGACAGTGACCAGGCATTCCGGGCTCCTCCCTAGTCACCGCTGTAGACAGACAGATCATCAGCTACATTCTTAGGCACGCGTCTGTTTTTAAGGTAGTTTTTTAATGCCTACATGGCACCGAACAAAAACAATGCCTACACCAGGGAACTAAAAATATGCTCAGACAAAGAACAATGCATTGGTGGTTCAGTGGTAGAGTTCTCACTTTCATGCGGAAGACCTGGGTTCCAGTGCCAGCCAATGCGTCTCATATACGGCCACCACTCCTCTGTCAGTGGAGGCTTGCGTGTTGCTATGAGGCCAAACAGATTTCAGCAGAGCTTCCAGACTAAGACTAGAAAGAAAGGCCTGACAATCTGCTTCTAAAAATCAGTCGGTGAAAACAGTATGGATCACAATGGTCCAGTCCCCAACCAATTAAGGGGACAATGCAGGACTAGGCAGCGTTTCCTTACTCTGTGCATGGTTTCACCAGCCAGCTCCATGGCAGCTAACAACAATGCCTGTACCAACCAGTGTTTCCAATTTCCTGGCAGGCATATTGAAGCAAGGATTGAAGCCCAGAAATAGAACATCCTACAAGAAGCACAGATGAATTTTAGAAAACTGCAGGCTTTTCTGTCAGACAGGAACTCAAGACTCTGCTCTGTTGCTTACTACCTACATGACCTTGAACATATTAATTAATTTATTTAACAGATATTTGTTCAAGGCCTATTGTGTGCCTTGTATTTATTTGGCTTTTAGGGAGCCAATTAATATCCCTCTGTCTTCCTCTCTTTCATTTACAACCAATTGAGAAATCAGATGTAGAAATCAAGTTATTAGCTTTCTCAGCTGAAGGATGTGATGTGTATATGCAGCCACCATGGGCTTTCTAGTTCTTCTCCCCTAAACTAGACAGACCAGCCCACTGTGTGACTGACAGCTGGACGACTGCAGGCCTGCGTCTGTTACTCTCTACTCAGCACACACGACTGGGTGCAGAGGATGGATGCATGTTGAGGACAGACAAGCTGATAATAAGAGAGTGAAAAGGCCTCAATTTGTTCTCCTAAACTCACTAACCAGGCAACCTACTTCTCCCTCGGGAAGGATAGAACGAGAAGGCTGAGAAAAGACACGCCACCCCTTCTTCCTGGGACCTGGAAGTTCCCTTCCATCTAAGAAAACAGGAGGTTTGAGTATATTCCCCTTTAACTCTGGGCATTATGCTTAACCAGAGGTTAACACAGTAAGCAAAATAAATACGCTGGGAGTCTGCGTCTTCACCTGTAAAATATGAATAATCATGTCTATCTCCAGTTGTGGCTTGAGGAGACCAAAATGAAATGAGATACTATTTACATGTTGACTGCCACTCTCTGATCAGGACCAGCCTGAGGTGGAATTGGTCATTCAGTAGGCCTGGTATGTCTGTTTTGCTCTGTCTTCCTCTTCTCTTCCCGAAACCCCAATTCAGTAATTTTTTCCCTTCCTTGCGTCTGTTATTTAAAAAAAAAAGTAGAAATACTGGTCTTAAAGCTTTTGATTTCCAGTAAGGATGGATTGAATTATGTCATACTGGCCAAATCTTTGGTAATCCTGGCTTATGTGTTACAAAACTTATTAATTTGGGCAAAGAAAGCATTTGGAACAATTCCATCTACTTTGGAACTATAGAACTGGTTGTACCGGAATGATGCCTCAAGTACAATACATGACTACAAGCAGGTATTACTGCATGAGGAGCACAGGTCTCGATTCCTCACAGCTATTGTTATGTTAACTTGCGCTGTGCTCATGCAGTCTCTCTATTACCATAGAAAATAATTCACATGAGCCTTGAAACTATAGTGGGGGGGCGGGGTGGGGGGAATAGTATAGATAGTGAATTTTAGAACAGAGCTTTTTTAATTCAGGGTGTTTGGACTTTATTTGGAGCCCTGCTGGTGCAGTGATTAAAAGCTCCAGCTGCTAACGAACCAAAAGGCCAGCAGTTCAAATCCACCAGCTGCTCCTTGGAAACCCTGCAGGGCAGCTCTACTCTGTCCTACAGGGTCGCTATGAGTCGGAATCAACTCAAGGATACCTGGTTTGGTTTTTGGGTTTTTGGAGTTTATTTTGAGGGCAACAGGAAACCATGGAAGAAGAATGATGACACGATCAGATTTATACTTTAGGAAAAAGTCATCTAGCAACAATGTAGAGAGTGAATCAGAGTAAGAGGGGACAAGGCTGAGAAAACAGGTAGGAGGCTCTAGGTGAGCCAGTTGAAGGGGGGGCATACCAGGTAGGGGCAGTGGAGATCAGGGCCTAGATTAGGAGACTTTAGGAGTAGACTGGGTAGGGCTTGGGTCAGAAGGTGAAAAGAGAAACGCTAGGAGAGATGAGCAGCCTGAGCACAGCAGGGGCGTGGCAAGGAACTGAAGACCAACCAAAGAGGATGAAGGCCCCCGGGGACTTAAGGGGTTGAATGATGGGGAGAAGGCAGGGGAAAGAACAGATAGGAGGGCCATTTCCTACAGTTAAAGTGGTGAAATTCCAAATGGCAATGCTGCCAGAGGCCCTTCTCTACCAGGACTAGAAGGTTAGCATGGGAAAAGACAGTAGAGACAAAGGGGAGATGAAGGACTTGACCAGTAAGTGGAGAGGCTGGACCTGTGCCCTGGAGGGAGCTGGACAGGGGGATCCCCTGGCAGGTTAAAGTTGCAGGGTGTAGTGTAGCACAGAGATTTGCTTTTTACTGAGTAGAAAGAGAGCGAGCGGTAAGAAGGAGGGGGCGGAAAAAAGAAGTGAGTCAGTGTGTTGGGGACGTTTGGCGATGATGGTGTGTTTTCACAAATGCCGGGTATTGTAGTCTCCTGTCTCATGCATAATTACATCAAACCATTCAAATAAAGGAAACCCTGGTAGCTGGCTTAGTGGTTAAGTGCTGTGGCTGCTAACCAAGAGGTCGGCAGTTCGAATCCACCAGGCACTTCTTGGAAACTCTATGGGGCAGTTCTGCCCTGTCCTATAGGGTTGCCGTGAGTCAGAATCGACTCAACGGCAGTGGGTGGTATTCCAGTAAAGCTCCTGAAGCCCTAATGCACTTTTTCCTGAAAAGCATATCTAACAAAAGTACTTAAATTGGATACTTAGGTAGGTGTGTTTTTTTGTTTGTTTTTGCTTTTTTTTTTTAATATTGTAGACTATGCCTTTATTTTCTTTGGACTTTTTAAATTGCATTCTTCTTTTGCCTTAATTGCCTGGAATGGAGAGAATTAGATCCCTGGGCCAGGCTCCTACCTTGTAGTCTGTTGTTATTACGGGATGTTATAAGAACTTTTAGAATTTAAAATAAAGGCCTAAAGGGAACAAGAAAAGATTGATGAATACTGTTGCAGTGTGAAAAAGGAAAGAAAGGAAAATTTTATGGCTTTAGAACAATCCATGATCTTCTTTCACTCTTTTCTATCTATATTTTGTTGAAACGGTTTTCTTGATTGAACTTAGCGCTGCGTGCCCCTCATAAAAAAAAAAATAGCATAATGTTATTTTGCATTTCGGTGGTGAGCATACACTCTGTTAAGTTTTATAAGCGATAACATAAAACAATGAAAAATGTTTTTTCTATTCGTTTAAAGACTGAAGCTTTTCCCCTGCATTTAATAGTTTTTAAAAACTTCCAGTATTGGAGTGGGAAGTTTTTAAACTAATGGGATGTTGTGAAACTTTTGTTTCATGTTAGTAGAAACGCTGAACGTAATCACTGTGTTTTCTGATGTATTTTGTAAAGATATTAAAGGTGTTAAATTTGCTGGTGCCACTAGAAACCCAACAGTGAATCAGCAGTTTCTGCAGGCTCCCCATAAGACTTCTGTTGTGCACCTGTCTTGTGCAAGACACACGGCAGAGGCTGAATACAATACCACATTTCTAGATTGTAAGCTCCCTGGTGGC
Organism: Elephas maximus indicus; assembly: GCF_024166365.1. Taxonomy (NCBI): domain Eukaryota; kingdom Metazoa; phylum Chordata; class Mammalia; order Proboscidea; family Elephantidae; genus Elephas; species Elephas maximus. Next base: position 146,893,076 of record NC_064821.1, read on the forward strand.
TTACTCATCTTTCCAGGGGGCCCGGAGCCAAGAAACATGCCAGGTACCTTTATAATACCCCAAGTGTATTAATTCGCTTCATCTTCACAACAGCCCTATGAGTTACTGGACATTTTTGTCCTCATTTTGTGGATAAGAAAACCAGGCTACTAAATGGCAGAGACAGGATTCATACCCAGGTGGCCTGAGACTACAGAGTTCATACTATTCCACTGCACTGTGCCACCCTTCTGTTTGGGATGTAACTACTGAATTCATGAATAAATTCCTTAATAAAGTCATACAGATGAAACAACTCAGAGCGGTGGGCTGGTGGTAGTTACTGGAATTGCGATGTGGATTTTAACATACTTGATTATTTTACCAGTTGGCTGTCTGTAGGGTTGCCATAAGTTGAAATCAACTTGACAGCAGTGGGTTTGGTTTTGTTTTTTGGTCGATCTGACTCATGGCAACCCCATGTGTATCACAGTAGAACTGTGCTCCATAGGGTTTTCAATGGCTGGTTTTTTGTTAGTACGTCTCCAGGCCTTTCTTCTAAGGCATCAATGGGTGGCCTTGAACCTCTAACCTTTCATTTAGCAGCCAGGTGCTGTTAACCTGTTGCACCACCACGGACTCCTTATTTGATTATAGCTAACATCAAATTTAAAGAGAGCGACCGTCATACGCCTGAGTGCCTTGCTCCAGTTCCCCTCTGGGACTGCCTGTTGCCAACACTTCCCACAACCTAAGAGGGCCTGGTTTTGGTTTCCGGCCCAACCGGCAGGGGGGCTGGCAGGGAAGTCTGAATGGGGTTAGGCAGCCAGTGGAGGCAGGAGTCAAGGACAACAATAGGCGAGTGGCATTAAAGGCTGCAGGGCGTTTACTCTCCCTGGAAACGCTCTGTGAGACTCAGGAAGTGTGATTTAATCTTGGTTAAGATAATTCCATTTCAAACTCTGGAATGGACTGTCCCTCTCACAGAATTTTATTTTAAATCTTGCCCTGAGAAGCCCTACCAGTAAGTAACGTGTATGTCATTTGCTTTATTAGCTGAACTACACAAAATAGGGCCTAGCCTTCCTCTATCTTTTTCCCTTAAAAGGCACTTAAAGAGGACCTGGGAACCTGCTGCCCCAACAGAAGATGCCTGGACTGTGTCCCAACAATGCCCTCGGCAGGGTTTGTGGGAGGAGGGAAGGCTGTAATTCAGTCAAAAGAGCCACTGTTCATCTTGAAAGAACATCAGCCACACAGATGCCACAAAGATTCTCTTCCCCCTTCAGCTCCAAGACTCATCTTTTGGTGTCTGTTGTGAGGCAGCCCTAAGCAGAGAGACTAACAGCAGCAGCAAACATTCATATGGCATATGGGCCTTGCTTCGTCCAAGTGCTTTGCAGACCTTATCTCACTTAATCCTCACTGTAACCCGATGAGGCAACTGAAGCACAGAGAATTGAAATAATTAGCCCAAGGTCACTGGGGTAGAAAGTGGTGAAGCCAGGATTCAATCCCAGGCAGTCTGGCTTCAGAGTCCATGTTCTCAATCACTGTCCTTTCCCTGGACTATCAATGCCTCAAATACCCCCACCTTATTTACAATTTAAAAAAAAAAAGAAAGAAAAAACAGTTACCATCAAGTCAATTCCAACTCATGGTGCCCCTCCGTGTGTCACAGTAGAACTGTCCGCCACAGGGTTTTCAATGGCTGATTTTTCGGAAGTAGATCACCAAGCCTTTCTTCTGAGGTACCTCTGGGTAGACTCGAACCACCAACCTTTCAAGTAGCAGCCAAGGCATTAACTTTTGGCACCACCCAGGGACTCCTTATTTAGTTAGGCAGAACCTATTGTTTTAAGAAACAGGGACTTCATATTTGAATCAGAAAACTTGGAGGTTTGGTATTTTTACCATAGCATCTGAGAATCTTTACCTTATCAAAATTTGGCTTTTGGTTAGGCAGGATGTTTCCAGATTACCTGCTGGCTTAAAACCTGTTGACCCTGCTCTTAAGACAGTTCTGGCAGAGGAGTTGCTTGGGTGCTATGAATGGACTGAGCCTCTTCTCTCCCCCCTGACCCCCCAACATTGAGGCCTTGTTTGTCCAGCCCTCATCCCCTCAGATAAGACCCAGGCTGTAATGACAAGCAGCAGGCAACAAGCCACATCTCCATAGAGGCTCTTTTGGCAGGGATGGGACTCCATAGCAGGTAAGATGACTTTGAGTGGCAGGGGATACTCTACCTCGCCAAACCAAAAGCCAAACTCATTGCTACCAAGGCAATTCCAACTTACAGTGACCCCACTTGTAGAAATGCCCCGTAGGGTTTCCACAGCTGTGATCTTTACGGAAGCAGACTGTCACATCTGTCTCCCACAGAGTAGCTGGTGGGTTTCAACTGCCTATCTTTTGGTTAGCAGCCAAGTGCTTAATCACTGGCCAGCAGGGCTCCTTCTATTAATGTCCCTTCCTGTCCTCCTTCCCCTCGGGTGCTTTCCCTGTGTCCTGTCCTTATTCTCAGAATGCTGTCAACTCATCCCTTTTTAAAGAGCGTTAACAGTTAAGGAGCTAACTTCTAACCCTTAAGATACGACTCCTCCCCGGGATACTTGCATCCTAAGAGATGACTAGCCACAGAGGGTGGGATGTCTGGCTGGACTACCCAGTATCTAGCAGTTCTCTCTGCTACTGGGAGCCTAAGGCTCACTGAAAATCCACTCTAGGTGAGTTCAGCTGGACTGCTTGAACCCAGAATGGTTTTGAGCAGGACAAGAGAAAGAGAGAGAATGGCCTTTGGTGGACCACCAATAGCCACAATCTCCTTCCCTCTCTTTTCTCCCTTAGCACACACAGACCCTTTTAGCAGGAAAAGAGCGTAGATGGGAGAGCCCTGTTTGGAGATTGCTAGCCTGCTTCTTGAAGTATAAAGGAGAGATTCTCAGGTTCAGGCCCTGGTGTGTACCAGATTCACCCAAGCAGTTGGTTTAAAATGCATGTTTCTGGACTCTAGCCCAGAGATTCTGATTTAGAAAGAATCTTCATTTTTGACAATTACTGCTGGGTGACCGTAGGGTCACTACGAGTCAGAATTAACTTGACAGCAATGGGTTTGGTTTTTCTTTTTTTACCCCTGGGTGAATGTGACATGGAGGCCTATGTGCCATGCCTTGAGAAACACTAGCATAGCATCTCTACTCTGTGGTTTAAATGGATTCTTCTCTAAATGAAACTGAGATAAACTCGTTGTTTTCCTAAGATCACACCAATGTGCCTGTCTTTTGAGTCTATAATAGGAAGGAGTCATTAGTGTAGCCAAACATATTTAACAAAACTCAAAGACTCGCTGGAGAAGGTGGGGGAGATAGGCACAGCTAAGCTTGATGTCAGTAAAAACCTCAAAAAAAAAAAAAAGAAAACTGATTTTGACAGGCAGTATCATTCTGCTTCTGCAAGTTACTGATGCAGTCAGGTACACCATTGCTAGGATTTGGGGAAATATATGGCGGACTCTTAAAGGAAAACAGCCTTGAAAGCCTGAACGCAAACAGTGAAGCACGTGTGTCTAATGGGCCGTGACAGTTTATTCAGAGCATTGAATCCAAGTTTGTCTGGCCACATTCTTTTACCACACCAAGAGTAGAGCTTCTTAATGGATTGAAATTTGTCAAACTCTATCTTCTTTCTTCTGTTTCATTGTCTGTCTTAGCCTATGTGTGTCTGTCGCTTTTTCCTTCTCTTACACACACACACACACACACACACACACACGCAACCAGGATCTCATAAGCAAGATTTTAATGTATCCTTTTGACTCAAATTTAAGGAATCAGATAATCGTGCCTAAAAATTCTTAAGCCTTTCTATGCACTACAAAAATAGTCTACGTATACAATATCTTAGGAAAACTGCTGACCAGTTTTCAGTTCAACAAGATAGAAATTTAATATGTAGGTGCATAAAAAAAAAAAAATTGGGGAAGAGTCACAGGGAAAATATCACTTACCTATGAGAGGGCCTTGACAGAAGTCAAGAGTTGCATAATTACTTTGAATTCAAGCCAGGTCTTCCTGTTTAAAAAGGATACTCCCTTTTCTTTTGAAAATGTTAACCATTTCTCTGTTTTGTCTGCTTAAAAACTTTCTTAATCTATTTTAGTCCAGTGACATGTTAAAATCTGCCCCCCCGCCATTTCTCTATTAAAGCTATAAAACATTAATAACAATTACCAGAATTTAACCTTTAGTTAAACTCTCTATGTCATTATCTGCCTTGGAGCCCTCCTTGCCTTCAAACCCGCTTCCAACTAAGGCCGGATCTGGTTGGCGGGTCCAAGATAGTGAGAGTATGGGAGAGAGGAGAACCTTGGGCTAGTCTTCAAAAAGCTTGGCTTTGAGTCTCGGCTCAGCCACGAATTAGCTGTGTGGCCTTAGGTTCTTGTGGTGTGCCGTCAAGTTAATTCAACTTATAGCGACCTTATAGGACAGAATAGAACTGCCCCATAGGGTTTCCAAATCTGTAATCTTTGTGGGAATAGACTACTTTATCTTTTTCCCGTGGAGCAGCTCACGGGTTCAAACTGCCACCCTTTAGGTTAGCAGCCGAGCTCTTAGCCACTACGCCACTTATTTGGTGCATTAATCTCTTTGTCAAAAACAAATGAAGAGAACAACACTTATTTTAGAGGGCTGTTGTAAGGTTTAAATGAGGTAATTATGCAAAATGATATGCTTAGGCTCTGTGGCCAGCAAGTAGTAGGTGTCCAGTAAATGCTAAAGTCTTTCTGCTTCTCCTCAAGCTGAACTAAATGACCCCCTGAGGCTCTGTGTAGCTCTAAGCAGCCTGTAATTCGGAGATCCACTTAATATAGGGTGTAGGGAAAACAAAAGGAAAAAACACTGGATTACTAGGGTTCAAAGACCTCTATGAAAACATTTCAGAGGGTTGAAAATACAATGAAAACAAAAAAAGACCAAGAAGGCAGGAAATCGTCACCTTGGCCATTTGGTCCAGGGAACAGGAAAACTAAAAGATTCAGTTTCCTCAACTGAAAGTAGACACAGTGAGGAAGGTTAGGAAAACAATGTGTGGTTAGCCTGACAATGGTCTGTAATGAACATGCAACCCAGGCATAGCCTGACCATTCAGACAAAAAAAAAAAACTTTATTTTATCTTTTTGTTTTTGTTATTAATGGTGGAACAGAGTGGGCACTGACAATCTGTGAGCTCTTTTGCCTACCTTGCACTTAGAGTCGAGGAATCAGCCGCTAACATTTATGGAGTGTCTAAACAGAGCCTTGGGTCTGTAGGATGTTACTAACGTGCACTGAAACCACAGTTCAGTGTCCCTGAGTTTTGAGGTGGGGGTGGGTAGGGGGAGCACTGGAACCTGATGATACCGAAGAGTCCTCACTGTTTATTAAGCTACCCCCCTGTATCTGAGCTGAAATCTAACAAGTCAAGATGGTCACAGGGTTGGGAAGCCTAGTTTCCCATACAAGGCCAAAAGAGCCAACGCTTGTTTGAAATGAACAAGATGAGACTTATTCTTTAGGTCATCAGGCTTATTCAAGGCCATTTGGCCACAGACTGAGAAGTATACTACAAGGGGACCTCAGATCCCGAGCAGTGGGAGCAAGGGGAGCTTCAGTCATCCACCATCTGTGGAAATCCAGAAAATCTGCTCTTACGGGTCAGCTCCTTTGAGTCACTTGGAGTTGTTCAGGCAGAGTAAAAATTATGACTGGACCATAAAGAGACTAAAATGGTGGTTGGGTCATTCTTAACAGTGTCCTGTGAAGGGTAGGATAAATCACCCCAGATCGCTGTCATGCCTGTGACTGAGTGACAGGACTTGAGGACAAGATTGGCACAGCACACATAATCTTTCTGTATGTCATCGACTTTGGCCTTTGTATCACACAGTACTCTTAGGAGTTTGAAGAATGTCACCAGCATACTACTTTAGTTTTAGATGGATTATAATAATGGCTACCATTGATTGAATTTTTACCCTTGGCCAAGCATTATGCTAAATGCTTTACATATATTATTTCACCCCCACAGCAGCTCTATTAAGTATTGTTTTCCCCATATCATATTTGTTTCTGGTCGGATTACCATTCCTCTACTTTCTCTGCCTCACCACTACGAACTCCCAAGGAGGAGAATATAATAAGAACTGGATTATCCACCTCCTGCTAAGGATCATTTTAAGGACCAACCTCATCTTGCCCTAGACCTTTGTTTACATTATTCATCAGAAGTCCAGGTCCCTGAGATATAGTTTCACCTGGACATAATGACTCTGTAAATCCATAATTTGTTTCAAGTTCCCACCCCCCAAACTCTTCCACTGATCCTCAGTAACTCACACTTCAGTTCACAAAATCTACATCATTCTCTTTTCTCTCTCTTGCTCCAATAGGTACCTGATTCTACCCAAAATCAAAAAACCAAACCCGTTGCCATTGAGTCAGTTCTGACGCATTGCAACCCTAGAGGAGTAGGGTTTCCAAGGAGCAGCAGTTGGATTTGAACTGCCGAGCTTTTGTTTAGCAAGCATATCACTTAACCACTGCACCACTGGGGTTCCAGAGAACAGTTTCCTCAACACCTTCTCAAGTTTTGGCTGGTTTTTCTCCCACATACCACATGCCACTGGATCTGAAAGTGGGAAGAAGTTGTCCTTGTTCCTTGTTGCCCACTTCCCTCCCCTCTAAAATGCTCCTTTTCCCTTGAAACATACGCCAGCAAACTCACTATTCTGTGTGTTCATTTACCAACCTCACATCATTTTTCATTCATTGAGACTCCCTATCTTATACTTACTTCCTCTGTCCTCATTCTGGGTGATTTCAGTGCTCCTGCCGATGATTCACCCAACACCCTGGCTTCTTAGCGATTTGGCCAGTACACCCCTGAAGATCTTACTCTCCACCGTACCTCAGCCACCCACTCCCATGGTCACATCCTCCATCTTGTTATTGCCAATTTCTACACTACCTCTAAAATTTCCATGTCAACCATCCCACTCTCTGACCTCCCCCCCACCCAATCCTTTCAGCTTATTTCCTTTAGTATTGTGAGTCCAGCAATTCTTTGCTCCCTCTGGTACCTCCAGTCTGCCCACCCACCACCTTGTTTATAGTTACATTCTTCTCCCCCACCCTTACTTTTCTCTTTGTTATTGCTGTTAGGTGCCATTGAGTCAATTTTCTACTCTTAGAATCCCATGTGACAGGGTAGAATTGCCAACCTTTCGATTAGCAGCCCACCAGGGCTCCTTACTTTTTTTTTTGCCCAGCCTAAATCCTATGGTTCATTGTTACAATCACTTCCCTTCCTCAACAGCCTTGTACTCCCCCACCCTCCATAGTCATTCTTGGGTGACAGAATTACAACTCTGGTTAAATCCAACTGTTTATCTATTCTGTACCTGCACCTGAGCAGCCAAACAGCTGGAGAAACCACCCAGCCATGCTAACTGGACTTTTGTTGAATTTATGCCACACATTAAAGTGGGCCCTCAACACTGTTTCTTAGTTCACTCTCTCACTTTCAACTACTTTACACCTTTCTTCTCAAATTTCCAAAACCCAATTAATGACTTTGCTTCTTATTTTACTGAGAAATTTACAGTTGAAAGAGAATGCCTTCATTCTCTATTCCCAAATCTACTCACCTGCTTTTATTGGGACCTAGAATATGCTTTGTATCCTTCACTGCTACCTCCCCTCCTAGCTGTCATCTTCTGTCACTGAAGAGCCCACTGGCAGAACCTCACTGAGCCCCCTTGTCTGCTCTTGCCCTAGCTGTCTACCCTCCATACATGGACCAGCCTCATCCTTATAAAACTAAGTTAGATTGTGTTACCCTCTTACTCTCAATCTTCAAATGGCTTCCAATCATACTTAGAATAAACGATAAAGTCTTTAATATGGTCTCTGATATGGATTCAATTGTGTTCCCCCAAAATTTTTATTGTAAACCCTGACCTCTATACCTGTGTTTATAATCCTTTGGGAATGGGCTGTCATTGTTATGTTAATGAGACAGGATTAGAGTAGGGTTTGTCTTGAGTCAGTCTCTTCCAAGTGAGCAGAGGTAGGGTAAGATAGATGCTCTCAGACACAAAGAGATCTCCAAGGAACCAGGAAATAGAAACTGAAGACACAAAGATCTTCCTCCAGAACCGATAGAGAGAAAAAGCCTTCCCTGTAGAGCTAGCACTCTGAATTCAGACTTCTAGCCTTCTAAACTGTGAGAAAATGAATTCCTGTTTGTTAAAGCCACCCACTTGTGGTATTTCTGTTATAGCAGCACTAGATGACTAAGACAGCCTGTAAGGCACTGTATGAGCAAGTCCTTGGCTACCTCTCTGAGTTCATTTCTCATCAATATCCCCTTTGGTCATTGACTACAACCACCCTTTCCTCCTTGCTTTTCCTTCAGCCTAGGAGGCTTTTCTAGCAGGTATCCAAAGGGCTCACTCTCTCATTTCGTTCAGTTCTTTACTCATAAGTCAGCTCCTCCAAAAGACCTTCTTTGACCCTGTCCCCTTATCCTGCTTTATATGTTCGTGTATGTCTCTATTATTTTCTTCTTGCCCACTGAAATGTAAATTTTGTGAGGGCAGAGACTTTGTTCACTAATAGCCATATCACTATTCTGGGCATTATTCCTAATGGCCAGAATAGTGCCCTGTGTATTACTGTTGCTCAATAAAGATTTCTTGAATGGATGAACCGTACATGGGAAACTGAGGCCTAAAATGGATAAGTAAATTCTCCCATGGTACAGGGATGTTAAGCAGCCAGCCCACCTCTGTGTGATTGCAAAACCCTTGCCCCGAGCACCATGGTATTCAGCCTCTTGATGGAGTATGTGCATGTGCAACGAGCAGGAATAGTCTTGCCAAACAGGCGTCATCAGTGATGGCGTTTCAGTGTAGGGACCTCATCAACTGGGCAAGATCCTACAGGATCAAAGTTTACTATTGATTTAGTTGCAGGAAGTTTTTCGAGTTATCACCAAGCAAAATGCAAGAAGTAACTGGATATATGAGAAGTCAACAATAAATTCAATACCTTAAAACATTAGCCTAAATAGAAAAATTTATAATTTTTTTATGGTTTAAAGGAAGAAAGACTATGTATGTCTGAATAAACAGAAGTAGGAAAGTGGCCAGGTGAACTATGGTGTGTTCATGCAATGGAGTGACTAATGACTGTAAAAGCATGAGATGGAAGTAGTTATATAAGTGGAAAAGTAGAACTCAAAATGCTATATACATAATGATGACAACTCTGAAATTTCTGTTAGCGACAGAATTGAAAAAGACCTTGAGGTTCATAGATAGTTAGTGATCCAAGCGTTTAAGATTCGTTTGGTTATTTCATCCTGTTCTTTATATTTAGATGTTTCTATTTAACTGTTACTGCTCAGATGATTAAATGTACATAAAAAAGAAGAAATGCTACGTGCCATAATGTGAGCCAAGTGAAGACGTCATCCCCATCTGCTACACATCCTTTCCTTACTGCCTTCCACTGCCACTGATCCCGGACATCCAGCATTGCCTTTCCTCAGGCTTCCCCCCAGCTTTCCAGCCCTCTGACTCTACACATGCTAGAGAGCACCTGCCCTCCAACAGCGTTTTCTTCCTTGCTCCCTTGATTACTCTCAGATGCTTCTCTCTGCAGTGTTCTGAGGCTCTTGCCCTCCTCCTCTCCTGGATGAAGCCTTTTACGTATTCTTTTCATACCCTGGAGGGCTCGCCCTGTCTCTTTGCCCTGTCTCTTTTTGCTGCATAATCCTCACCGTGTTTTACCCTGCCTGCTTCCTGTGCTCCTTGCCTGGTGCCCTTAGCCCTGCCTGAGGAAATCCTATGACTGCTCTGACGTGATCCCTTCCTTCCCTAACTCTGCATTTGCTGTCCTCCACATCTTTGTGCTTCCTATACCAGGCAGGGTTCTTGGTAGCAACTATAGAAATCCACTCTCGCCGATTGAAACAGAAAGAGAATTTAATGAAAGATCTATTGAGGGCTAACAGAATCACTGGGAAAGCTAGAGAAATGGGCTTAGAAAACATGGCGGAGCAAAGTGGGAGCTGAGCAGCTAGAACCATGGCTGAAATTTGACCATAGTGCTGGTTCGGGGGGCAGTGCTGCCACCACCATGACTGGACCGCGGATGCTTCGGGTGGTACTGCTGCACTGGATGTGGTTACCCTCGCCCCCAGAACAGATTCTCCTCCAGCCCTGCGTCCCTGCACAGCTAGCTCTTTGTCAGGTCTAGTCACTGACCCATGCACTAGCTAGCTGCAGAGGGGGGCCTGGGAGGGAGTATCCCACTTCTCCTGTGAGATGGGCTCTGTCTGCTGCCCAGCTCATACAGCGGGCAATCACTCAAGCATTCTAGGCAAGAAACAAAATCAAACAAAAGACCACCCGGCCCATCCCCAAATGGGGACAGCTGTTTTATTAAACTTTCTACAACTTCCTTAAATCCTTGAAGAACTCTGGAACATAGTTGTGGAGCATAGTTCAAAATTAAAACTGTAGGAGTTACAGATTTATATACAAAGATGTTCATTATAGCTTGATTTGGAATAGCAGAAGGAAGAAATGAAGGAAGGAAAAAAGAGTCAGCCTAAATTTCTAATAAAGGGAATGGTTAAATGATTTATGAGATATCCATAGGATTAAATACATGCAGTCATTAAAAATTGGATTTTAAATATACATATTTTAAAGACATGAAAATATAACTAAAAAGAACTTTATAATATTTATACATAAGCTCTCACAATTATTCAAGTGTATAGATGAATATATTTTGTATCAAAATATAAGTATATATATATACGTGTGTGTGTGTGTGTGTGTGTGTGTGTGTGTGTGTGTATATTGACATGAATTGCAAGGGAATACACCAAAATGTTAACAGATTAATGAGATTTGAAGGGTTACTTTTTCTTTTCTGTATTTTTCACAGTGAGTTGAAAAGTTATTTACATTTAAAAAAAGAAACCATTGAGGGCAAATTATTTTTATTCTTTGTCATGTTCTCAGAATACAGTTTTTCCCAAACCAACCTCCCATAAACCGAACCAAAAAAAAAAAACCAGACTAGTTGCTGCCAAGTCAAATCCGACTCACAGCGACCCCATGTGTGTCAGAGTAGAACTGTTCTCCAAGGGTTTTCAGTGGCTGATTTTTCAGATGGAAATCTCCAGGACTTTCTTCCCAGGTGCCTCTGACTAGCCTGGAACTACCAACCTTTCTGGTTAGCAGCTGAAAGCTTAACCGTTTGTACCACCCAGGAACTCCCTGATAAACCAAACACTGTGAATTCTTACCTTTTCTCCCTGGTATTGAAAGAACTTCTTTCCTCACCCGTTTCTATATAATCAGCTCCTTCCTCAGGACCAGTTTGTTCCCACTGACCTTTATATTCACATGTAGACCGTACATTCCATTCTAAAAAAAGAAAAAGAATAAAACCTTTGCCCAGTCCTGCTTAGCTCTTCCAGCTACTACCTTAGCTTTCCCATCCCCACAGCCTGCTCTCTCTTCCTCTGCCCTCTACGTAGCCCACTGATTCCCAGAAATAGCCATCTCTGAAGTTTGCATTACTCTTCTCTTGGCCAAATCTGAAGATCTCTTCTCTGTCTCTGTGTATATACCTTTACTGGCTGCAAAAAATACTATTGATCATCTCATTGTTTTTGACACACTTTTGGGCAAAGGCTAAGCCAGATGGCCTATGGTTTTCCTCATATTTATCATTCTTAAAGCACCTTATCTGACCTCGTTTCCTCCTAAGCCTTACAAACATGCTCTTCTTCCTGTGTCTCTTGACTATTCCTATACCTCATTGTTGGCTCCCTTCTTCATCTCTCCATTTACCTGTCTACATAGTGGAATCAATATCCTATATTACAGAAGTGTTGATTTTGATAGAGCCTGTGGCTTCCATATAGGCTACCCTGCCCAAGCCAGTTCAGCTTGACAGTGGGCTATAGTTCTGTAGCTTCATCCATGGCCCTGGGAGCTCAGTTAAAAACTTCCCTATAGCTGTGTTTCTGTGGTTCATGAACTCTCTCCAGCCTCCCTCTCTACCAGCAAGAGGCTGTCAGAAAGACTGATTTTCAGGCCAGTGCCTCAGAGTTGGACGCTGCTTCTCTGTTCAGCCTCTTCTGATTGAAGTTTTAATTGTATGCTCTATCTGGCTTTCAGTATCACCTTCACAGGCTCACTCTTGGATTACCCTCAACTTTGTGGTCTGTGACCTATAAACCAACCCAGCATTGCAAGGTGTTGGCCAATATTCTGTACTTGGGGTTCCTGTCCAGCTAGGAGTAAAGCTCAAACTACTCAAGTTAAATATGTCTCTTCATACAAACAGATGTTATGTTTTAGCAACAGGTCTTGGCCTGTGGTGACCAAAATCTATAGAATAACAATTCTGTTGTAACTGTTCTTGATCCTTGATCTGGCTCATCTACCCTAATGACTTGATATTTATATTAGCCCTGACCTCTTTCCATTTTCTAGACCCATAACTTACATTACCTTTAGCATCTCTTGGGTTTCCTGCTCTCAGGAAAAGGTTATTTATTGATTTGTTAATCCATCCAACAGGCACATATTGAACCACCTACTGGTTGGCACTGAGGATGGCCAGAGGCTAGTTGGGGAGTTAGACAAAATAAAGAGCTGTGCCAGTTAGGATGCTTTTTATTGCTAGTGACAGGAATCCTGATTCAAACTGGGTTAAGCGAAAGTGGAATGTATTTCCTCGCATACCTGGCAAGTCTAGGGATAGATCTGGTTTCCTTCAGACACAGTTGGATTCATGGATCTTAAACACTGCCTTCAGAACCTGGCCTGTCTTAGGCTCTCAGCTATGCTGTCCTTTGTGATGGCTTCATTCTCAAGCTCTCCACATGGTAACAAGATAGATATTAACAGTGCCAGGTCCACACCTTCCTAGGTTTGAGTACAGAGGAAAAGACACCTCTCTCAGCAGCTCTAGCAAATGTCCCATCTTGTCTTGTGGGTTCTAACAGGAGTGTGTGCCCTCCCCTGAACCAGTGACTTTAGCAGGGGAATTCAGGGCTCTGATTGGTCAGGTTGGAGTCATGTGTCTTAACCTTATAGTCGGTAGTGGAGCCAGCTCTATTTATAGGCTTATTTAAGTAAGGGATACAATGTTCCTGAGAAGGAAAGGTGAATGGATGTAGGATGGCAAAAAAAAAAAAAAAAAGCCATCAGTTATAGCTATCAAGGCAGCCAATCACAGCACAATGTAGTAAATGCTCATGATAGAGTTATAAACAGGGTCAAGTCTGACAAAGGGCACAGTTGACTCCTCTTAGGATAGGCAAGAAAGGCTTTCCTTCTCCCTCACTCCCACACTCCTTTCTTTCCTTCCTTCCTTCTTTCAGCAAATAGAGCAAATGCAGGGTATAGATTGTCCTGGAAGTGGGCCCCACCCATAAGGAGCTTACAAAGTAGTGAGAAAAAGAGATGTCTGGGGTGATGGCCTCCATATTTACTGAGAATTTATATTTTTAGAAATGGAAACAGGAAGAATATTTCCATGTTTCTTATAAAATTAAAAAGGCAATTCTAACCTTTATATTGTTTAATATCGTCTCTACCCAAAGCCTCAATACATTTTTTTGTGTTTGTTTAATGCTTAGAATGAGTCTTTCTGATATGCTTCCTTGAATAATAAAAACCCCATAATTCACAATTAAAAAAAAAAAATTTTTGGCTTAGACAGCTGCAAAACTCAAGGGCTAAAACGTGTGCTTAATTAAAAGTAGCTTTTCCTTAGTCTAGGTTTTCCTTGTGATTAGTTAGTATTTTTTTTGTTTTAATACTTGGATAATGGCTTTGTAGTTTTGTTGTACGTGGGACTTTTGTAGTAATGCACCTCAAAATATAGAGATATAACAGAGAAAAACAAATAAAATATATTTGATTTCTACTCTACCCTAGAAGCCTTCAGTTCTGATCTATGGCAGGTTGTTAATACTTCCCCTAACAATGGTTAATCATTTTCTCTCTCTTGTAGATTAAATTGTGTCCCCCTAAAATTTGTGTCAACTTGGCTAGGCAATGATTCCCAGTATTGTGTGGGTGTCCACCATTTTGTGATCTGGTGTGATCATCCTATGTGTTATAAATCCTAACCTCTATGATGTTAATGGGAGCCCTGGTGATGTAGTGGTTTAGAGCTCGGCTGCTAAGCAAAAGGTCAGCAGTTCAAATCCACCAGCTGCTTTTTGGAAACCCCATGGGGCAGTTGACTCTGCCCTGTAGGGTCACACTATGAGTCAGTATTGACTCAAAGGCAACAGGTTTGGTTTTGGTTTTTATGATGTTAATGAGGCAGGATTAGTGGCAGTTATGTTAATGAGGCAGGACTCTGGCTGAAGGATTGGGTTCTGTCTTAAGTCAATCTCTTTTGAGCTATGGGGGAGACACTCAAGCAGGTTGTGGGGGGACCTCATTACCACCAAGCAAGAGGAGCCAGGAGCACGTTTTTTGGACCAGCGTCCCTGCACCGAGAAGCCCCTAGACCAGGGGAAGATTGATGACAGGGACCTTCCCCTAGAGCCAATAGAGAGTGAATACATAGCATGCATAGCACAGCATGAAGCTCAACCAGATAGTGAAACATACGCATGTAGGTATGTACATTTTTTTTTTAAAGGCAATAAACATGAAAATATATTTGTGACATTCAAGATCCAGCAAGCAATCCTTATGTTATTTTTTGCCGTAGGTTTTTATTTTATTTTGTACTCTGGACTAGAAAATTAAGAAAAGCAATGCAAATTACCCAAGCATTAGGGAATACCCTAATACAGTGGCTCTCAACTAGAGACATTTGGCAGTGCCTGGAGATATTTTTTATTATCTAACCTACTGGCATCTAGTGGGTAGAGGTTAGGGATGCTGCTAAACACCCTACAATACACAGGACTGGCCCCTTACAACAAAGGATTGTCTGGTCCACAATGCCAGTCCTGCTGCTCTTGAAAAACTTTGCATTAATAGAATTTTTAGACTTTTTAAATCCTGAAAGGATTCAGAACAAATTTGCAATTTAAGCTTAAGACCAAGCTAGAAGCAAATTTGAGTTGTAGAACTGTAGAATCTGGAGCTGACAGGGAAGGCATTTAGTCCAGCTTCCCCATTTTCGAGATAAGATAACTTAGTCACATAGGAAAAAAAGTGACTCACAGCAATGTAACTCCTCTACTTTGTAAATATGTGATCAAGCAAATTGCCCAGTCTCTCTGTGCTTGTTCCCTCATCTGTCAAAAGAATAATAAAACTTACCTCAAATGATTGCTGTGAGAGCTAATTAAAATAATAATGTCAAATATTTAGCACAATACCTGGCCATAGTGAGTTGTTGATATTGGTGGTGAGGGCAAGGTGGTGATTATCATTACTGCTGTTTCCTAAGGTCACGGAGCTGCTCACAGCTCGTTTAATCCAGTTCCCTGGGCCCTCAGTCCTGTTTTCTATTACACTGCCTTGAGAATCTGTGTAGAAGGTTATAGGGGCAATTTAATGGAGATTAAAGGGAGCAGTTTCCCGAAAACAAAACAAAATCCATTGTCATGAAGTAGAATTCTGACTCATAGGGACAATATAGAACATAGGGTATTCCAAGACTGTAATCTCTACTGAAGCAGACTGCTGCTTCTCCCCAGAGTGGCTGGCAGGTTTGAACTGTGACCTTTTGTTTAGCAGACTAGCATTTAACCACTGTGCTGCCAGGGTAATTCAAGAGCATAATAAGAAAGTCTAAACAAAAGTTCTCCCTAAAAGACAGAGGATTTGAATTGCAAGCGGAGAGTTTTAAGGAAGACATAAGAAAGATTGGCTCCCGTGTGGAACAGGCTGCCTGCCCTCTCTCTTCCCAAAGCTCTTTGAATGGTGTTCCAGGTGGTCACGCATCCAGGGAGGGTGGAGCTTAGACCAAATGACCTTTTCAGACCCCCCTTAGGATCCTGACCATGTTCACACAGAGGCAAGAAACCTGTCTGTCAGGGAGAGTCCCTGAAATAATGGGATGATTAGAGTGTTTATCTGGGGACCCTTTCAACTCTGAGATCCTCTGATGTCTAATAAGTTTTGTGGACCTCATGATGGAAAGATCATGTGACATTGTATATCATGCCTGATAGGCATGTGAAGACAACCATAAACCTCTTGTTTTATGGCTTATGGGGTCAAGACTGTTTTATTAAGTTTTACTAATTTGGTCAACATGGGCATATGATTAAGATGTTGTGCAAGATGTTTTTCTTTCTGAAAATAATAAATTTTCTTACAACAGTTCTGTGAAATAAGTTTCCTTTTGTGTTCTTAAAAGACATATAAGAATTCTTTACAGCTGCTCTGTGAGTTGAATTTTTATTTCTTGTTAGGTTAGTCAACTAAATTGTTTTTTAACCAATGGTTTTCTAGAAAAATTCCAAAACCAAACCAAACCCATTGCTGTCAAGTTGATTCCAACTCACAGCGACCCTATAGAACACATAGAACTGCCCACAGGGTTTCCAAGACTGTAAATTTTTATGGAAGCAGACTGCCACATCTTTCTCCCATGGAGCAGGCTGATGGGTTCGAACTGCCAACCTTCCAGTTCACAGCTGAGTACTTTAACCACTGCACCACCAGGGCTTCAATAAAAATTTTTTTTTAATTATAAAACTATAAAAATTAGCAGAACTTAAAACCATTAAAACTCATTTGTTTACAAGTGTACATTAAAATCCAGAGGGAAAATCTCATTCATTTAGTAGCCTTCTCTCAAATTTCTCTTTTGTTGGATTGAACCCCTAAAATGATCCTACATCCCACAAAAATGTTCTATGAAAATTACTCATTTAAAGACATTTTCTCCTGCACCTTACATGTGGGTGCTCCAACTATTTTAAAAATTATTTTTAAAAAATCAACAAGAACAACTTGGTACATGAAAGAAAGCCTAGTGAATCTTAGTTGATTTCATCTGTTTTCTGTGTATTTGCATGACATTCAAGATCCCCAAAGCAGTTGGAGAAGAGCAACACAAGTCCTGTCGAGGAGTGCTGACTGAGCACCAGGCACTGTGCAGGGCACCTCTCCGTCAGCCAGGGAGGCCACCCAGATACACAGAAGCTAATTGATTTAACCCAAGCCATACAGTGTGTAAGTGGAAGAGCCAAGACAGCCCAAGGAATAATTCAAGACTTAGAATAATTTTAAAAACTATCTGAGATCTGACTGTTCTTAATGCAAAATGCCTTATGTAGATTGGTATTCTGTACTTTAATTTGACCTTCAGCCTTTTTTTTTTTTTTTTTTTAAGGTGTTGTGTAACGGACCAGGAACATGTGTTCCTATCTGTTTATCTGCTCTTCTCCTTGGAATACTAGGAATAAAGAAAGTGATCATTGTCTACGTTGAAAGTGTCTGCCGAGTGGAAACTTTATCCCTGTCCGGAAAGATTCTGTATTACCTCTCGGATTACTTCATTGTTCAGTGGCCGACTCTTAAGGAGAAGTATCCCAAATCTGTGTACCTTGGGAGAATTGTTTGACAACTGCAACTTAGTTCTTTAGAATTTTGCAGTCAACAATATGTATAATAATTGCAAAAAAAAAACTCTACGTGTTTAATGTAGGCTCCTGAAAGTCCTGAGAATTATCGTTGATCAGGAGTAAAATGTGCACAGACACCACACTGAAGAAACTGAGATGTCTGTTATAAAAAGAAACACCAATAAACAGTAACCATTAAATACTTACACCTCTTGTGTGGTAATGAGTTACTTTACCTAGAATAAGCTGGCCTTTGTGTGGGTTTTTTTGGGGACATTTTATTGTGGTTTAGGTAAAAGATTACAGAGCTGGCCTTTGTTCTTGATTCCTAAGAGATAATCCTTGGAATTTCTTGGGTAGTTGCAGTGGTTTTATCTAAAACCACCAGTTAACACTTGGGACTCTGTGCATATGAGTGGGGGCTGCAGTGACCACACCTGGTCTGCTGACCTCAGAAAGTGAGAAGGAGCATGTTTTCGTCAGTCATGTATATTCAGTGAGACCCTAATGATGACTATGCAGTGGAGCCAATAAAAGACCCTGAGCATGGAAATAGCTGGGTCTTCCTGAATGGTGAGAACATCTGCTCTCAGGAGGATCATACATCCCTGGGGACAATAGAAGTGCTGCACTGGGACACCTGCTGGACCTCCCCCTATGCATCTTTTCCTTTGTATCCTTTCTGGTTACAAGAAATTTGTAGCTGTAATATAGATACTTTCTGTGAATTCTGTGTATTGTTCCAGGGAGTTATTGAACCCACAGGAGCAGTGAGAGCCAGCAGAGGTTGGTGTCTATGCCTATTCAGTGTCTGAAGGACTGTGTCCTTTCAAGTTGTGTGCTCTGACCTAGCCCTGAGTAGCTAGGGAATGAAAGAGAGGAAGAGGCTGGCCAGTCTGAGGGGGAGGGAATCATGTGGACTCCCAAGCATGCGACCCGTGCCCACTGACCTAGCCCTGGGAGGCTGGGGTTGGGAGACAGAAGGGGCCAGCTGGTCTGAAGTGGAGGGAACCTTGTGGACTCCTGAGCTTGGAGCTGGTGCCTATTAACCTGGCCCTGAGTGGCTGAAGATAACTGAGTGCCACTTGGAGTGGCTGACAACAAGGATGGAGAAATGGGAAGGTAAGGACTGGATCCACGTATCGGTGGAAATTGGATTCATGCTGATCCTTACCACGCAATTAGCAGCAAAGGTGGAATTTGCCTACTATGCCCCTTGTTTAGTGCAGTTAGCAATGAGGATGGGATTCCTTGGAACAACCCCAATTCATAGAGATACGGGGTTTTGGAAGAGACAGGATGAGCAGGCAGGGAATGAGAAATGTTTCATTCTTGGGTGTTTACTTTGGTAGTTGTTATTTGTAATGGCTAAAATGAAAGTAAGAGATGAGCCATGTTTGGATTCTGGCCAGTCCAGATTGGGAGCTGTAGCCTTGGGACCCCTACTGAAGGAATGTTTTAGGGAGGATTTTGAGGTGGGGCTAAATTTAGATTCTGGCCAGCATGAGGCAGAGCCATCAGCCTTGGAGCTGTTTTCAGCAGAAAGAGTTGTGCCGAAGCAGTAGATAGCAAAACTGATTCCCAAAAGGGCATGGAATTGCTCAGGGCAAGGGCCCAATAAGTCTATCAAGATGGTTGGCAAAAGGGTCGAGTCTTCTGGTACCCACTCAAGCCAAGGACCTAAGGCCATATGCATATAAATGACTAAAATGGTCAGAAGGTAAGAAAAAGAGAAATTTAGATGAAAACTGGAGTGTTTAAATAGGGTTTATGTGACATGGTTGTGTTTATCTGAATGTATTGTGAAAGGAATATTGTGTCTAAATAGGGAATGTTTTCCTGACTATTGGTAAATAAAAACAAAAGGTATGTAATTCTGCCCTTAGGCCAGCTTTGATTGGACATACTAAATGGAAACTAAAGTTGCTCAGGCTGACATAGATGGTTACAATATATTTGTGTAGAGAGTCAGTTGGGGTTTATCCTGAAAACCTGTGAGCCCCACAGGATCTTTTCCCCTTTTTTACTAAGTACAGCAAAATCTCTTTTGAAACACTAGTGGGGCATGGTCTGGGGAACAGAGTTCTTGGTATCTACACATGTCCTGGAGGACAATCATTGCAAAACTAGTTAGAGGAAGTCACTAAACCGATGGACTGTTACAACCTTCAACGTATATATGTATGTATGTATATACATGTTTCTAACCCTAGGGAAGGGGAGAAATCTGAGGCTTGGAACTAACACATTATAATATTTAAATGTCCCATTTCCAACAAAAAGCCACCAAGAATGCAAAGAAATAAGAAAGCATGGCCCTTTCAAATGAACAAAGTAGAAACAAATTGTCGCTATGGAAACTCAGGTAATGGACAAACTAGAGGACTTTAAAGCAGCAGTATTAAATATGCTCAAAGAACAAAAGGAAAATGGGACAAAGACTAAAGGAAATTAGGAAAACAATAGATGAACAAAATAAGGATACTGTAAAAAGGAACCAACCGGGATACTGGGACTGAAAAATATAACAACTGAAATAGAAACTTCGCTGAGGATCCAACAGCAGATTTGAGCTGGCAGAAAAAAGAATCGGTGAACTAGAGGATAAGGCAATCAAAATTACTGACTCTGAAAGCAAACAAATGATCAAGAAAGCTGAGCAAAGCCTAATGGAATTGTATGACACAATCAAGGAAACCCTGGTGGCATAGTGGTTAAGAGCTGTGGCTGCTAACCAAAAGGTCAGCAGTCTGAATCCACCAGGCACTCCTTGGAATCCCAATGGGACAGTTCTACTCTGTCCTATAGGGTTGCTATGAGTCAGAATCAACTCGACGGCAATGGGTTTGGTTTTTTTTTAATTCAAGCAACCTAGCACCCACATCATGGAAATCCCAGGAGTAGTGAAAGAGAAAGGGAAAGACAGAATTTTTGAAGAAATAATGGCAGGAAACTTCCCAAATTGAGCAAAGAACATCAATCTACAAATCCAAGAAGCTTGACAAACTCCAAGTGTGGTAAACCCAAAGAGATCTACACCAAGACACATTATAATCAAGCTCTTGAAAACCCAAGATAAAGAGAAAATCCTGAAAGCAGCAAGAATGAAGCACATTATGACATTTACAAGATCCTTAGTGTCTTAGTCATCCAGTGCTGCCATGACAGAAATACCACAAGTGGATGGCTTTAACAAACAGAAATTTATTCTCTCACAGCCTAGGAGGCTAGAAATCCAAAATCAGGGTGCCAGCTCCAGGGGAAGGGTTTCTCGCTCTGTCAGCTCTGGGGGAAGGGCCTTGTCTCAATCTTTCCCAGACGGGGATCCTCACAGCACAGGGACCCTGGGCCCAAAGGATGCACTATTCTCCTGGTTCTTGTTTTTTGGTGGTTTGAGGTCCCCATGTCTCTCTGCTCACTTCTGTCTTTTATATTTCAAAAGAGATTGGCATAAGACACAGCCTAATCTTACACATTGAGTCCTGCCTCATTAATATAACTGCCGCTAATCCTACCTCATTAACATCATAGAAGTAGAATTTAAAACACATAGGAAAATCGCATCAGATGGCAAAATGGTGGGCAATCACAAAATACTGGGAATAATGGTCTAGACAAGTTCACACACATTTTCTTTTGGGGGGGACACAATTCAATCCATAACAGTAAGATTAAGTGCCAGTTTTTCCTCAGAATCCTTGGAGGCCAGGAGGCAGTAGAACGATGTGTTTAAAGTGCTGAAGAAAAAAACTGTCGACCAAGAATACCATATCTGGCAAAAGTGCCTGTAAAGAATGAGGGCAAAATTAAGACATTCCCAGATAAACAAAAGCTGAGGGAGTTCATTACAACTAGACCTGCCTTACAAGAAATGCTAAAGGGAGTCCTTCAGATGGCAAGGAAACCCTGGTGGCATAGTGGTTAAGCGCTACAGCTGCTAACCAAAGGGTCGGCAGTTCAAATCCACCAGACAGTCCTTGGAAACTCTATGGGGAAGTTCTACTCTGTCCTGTAGGGTTGCTATGAGTCGGAATCAACTTGACGGCACTGGGTTTGGTTTGGTTTGGTTTGGTTTGGTCAGATGGAAAGGAAAAGACACTATACAGTAACGTGTAGCCATACATAGAAAAAAGGATCTTCAGTAAAGGTAACCTCATGGGCAAATATAAGGGCCAGTTTTATGGTATTTTTGGTTGTAATTCAGGTTGTTTTGCCCTCATGCTTTATAATAAAAATTCATAAAAAGTATAAATTTATGTTGACATGTATAAAGATGTAATTGAATAACAACAACATAAATGGGGGAGGGAGATACAGTATAGGAAAAGAGTTTTTGTGTGTTATTGAAGCTAAGTTAGTATCAATTTAAACTAAAAACCAACCCACTGCCATCGAGTCGATTCTGACTCATTGCTACCCTATAGGACAGGGTAGAATTGCCCCACAGAGTTTCCAAGGAGCACCTGGCGAATTCAAACTGCTGACCTCTTGGTTAGCAGCCGTAGCACTTAACCACTATGCCACCAGGGTTTCCCAAGTTAAACTATGCTGTTATAAATTTAGTATGTTAAATGTAATCTGCATGGTAACCATGAAGAAAATATCTAAAAACATGTACATAAAAGGAAACGAGAAGGGAATCCAAATGGTTCACTACAGAAAATCAACTAAACACGAAAGCATCATTGAAAAGAAAGAGGGACAAAAAGAAAAAAGGCATAAAACTCACAAACAACAAATAGCAAAATGACGGAAGTAAATCCTTCATTATCAGTAATTACTTCAAATGTAAATGGATTAAACTCTCCAGTCAAAAGCAGAGATTAGCAAGATGGATCAAAATACATGATCCATCTATATACTGTCTATAAGTGACACACTTAGACTCAGAAACAGATTGTGTGATGGTTAGTGTTATGTGTCAACTTGACTAGGCCATGATTCTCAGTATTATGTAATTCTGTTTTGTGATCTGATGTTAGGGGAGTTTCCTTGAGGATGTGGCCTGCATCTGATAATATGGATGCTCTGGCAACGCTCTCTTGCTCTTGATCCTGCATACGACTCATCATTATCTGACCTTTGGTTCTTGTGATGTGAGCCAGCAGCCTGCAGATTTTGGGTTCGACAACCACATGAGTCAGGAGAAACCTCCAGCATGACACCTGACCCGTGGATTTGGGACTTACCAGCTTCCACTACTGTGTGAGCCATTTCCTTGAAATATATATATACACTTAACAGATTTTGCTCCTCTAGAGAAGCCAGCCTAAGACAAGTTGAAAGTGAAAGGATGTGGAAAAAAGTTCTATGTAAATAGTAACCAAAAGAGAGCTGGGGTGGCTGTACTAATATCAGACAAAATAGACTTTATGTCAAAATCCATTATAAGAGACAAAGAAGGGAATTATATAATGATAAATGGAACAACTTAGGAAGAAAATATAAATATAGCAATTGTAAATATATATGCACCTAACATCAGAGCCCCAAAATATATGAAGCAGACACTAACAAAACTAAAGGGAGAAATAGCTCTACAATAATAGTGAGAGACATCAATACACCACTTTCACTAATGAATAGGACATCTGTAAATAAGATCAGTAAGGAAATAGAGAATTCAATAACACTATAAACCAACTAAAATTTAGGCCTAACATAGTATATGTAGAGGGAGAGAGAGAATATTCCATCCAACAACTGCACAGTACACATTCCTCTCTAGTACACATGGTTCATTCTCCAGGATAGACCATATACTAGGTCACAAAACAAGTCTTAATAAATGTAAAAATATTGAAATCATAAAAAGTATCTTCTCCAACCTCTATAGAATGAAACTATAAATAAGAGAAGACAAATTGGTAATTACACAAATATGTGGAAATTAAACAATACACTGTTAAACAACCACTACAAAGAAAAAAATCAAAGGGGAAATCAGAAAATACTTAGAAGTTAATGAAAATGAAATTGTAACATACCAAAACTTCTGGGGTGCTATGAAAGCAGTGTTCAAAGGGAAATTTATAGTAGCAAATTCTGGCATTAAAAAAGAAGAACGATCTCAAATTAACACCCTAACTTTACATTTGAGAAACTAGAAAAGGAGAGCAAACTATGCCCAAAGTTACCAGAAGAAAGGAAATAACAAAGATCAGAGCAGAGATAAATGAAACAGAGAATAGAAAAACAATAGAATCAACAAAAGAAGTTGTTTCTTTGGAAAAGATCTGTAAAATTGATAACCCTTGGCAAGACTAACAAAAGAAAAAAAGAGAGAAGATACAAATGAATGAGAAATGAAAATGGTGACCTTACTACCCACCCTATAGAAATAAGGATTATAAGAGAATGAGCAATTTTATGTCAACAAATTGGATAACTTAGATGAAATGTACAAATTCCTGGAAACATATTTAAAAAAACCACTGCCTAAAATGACTCAAGAAGAAATAGAAAATCTCAACAAACCCATAACAAGTGAAGAGATTGAGTCAGTAATTCAAAATCTTGCAATAGAGAAAAGTCCTGCACCATATGGCTTCACTGGGGGAATTACATCAAACATTTAAAAAAATAGAAGAGGAGGGAATACTACCTAACTTGTTCTATGAGCCCAGCATTACTCTGGTATCAAAGCCAGACAAATACACTACAAGAAAAGGAAACTGCATGCAAAAATCCTCAATAAAATACTAGCAAACCAAATCCAACAGCATATCAAAAGGATTATACACCATGATCTAGTGGAATTTATCTCAGGAATACAAGGGTAAGTCAACATAACAAAATCAATCAATGTCATTATTAAAACAAAAACTGACTTGCCATAGTAATAAAAACATGATTCCATTTATCAGTGATCCAAACTCTCAAAACTTAAATTTTAAAACTGGTGATAAATTTAGCGTTGTAGTTGTAATTGTCTCTCTGGCATTTTGTGATGATTAGGCTTGCTCAGTTATATATGTACTAAACGTTTATATAGTGCCTGTTGTATGCCAGGGATTTCTCTCTACACTTTTCAAATATTAACTCATTTACCTAATAACAACTCAATGAGGGGGTACTATTATTATCCCCATTTTACAGATGACTTGTCCAAAGTCACAAAACTAGTAAGTGGCAAAGCCAGGATTCAAGTCCAGGCAGCCTCTCTTAAGAGGGGCCATCTTCACAGGCTTGCAGCCTCTGCGGTTGCACAGGGCCCTGCGCTTGGGAGGACCCATGCTTGGTATAGTGCTCTGCTGTCACTGTCTTGAATTTCTAACTAGTTTTCTGAACAACAGGCCCCGTGTTTTCATTTTGCACTGTATCCCACAGATTATGCAAATTAAGTAGCTAATCCTGTTTGGGACTTTGCCTCCTTAATCATACCATGTCTACTACAACAGAAGTAAACAGAAATACAGCACCTAGTACAGTGCCTGGCCCAGATAGTGCCTCGATAAACAGAAATTCCATTCCACTTCCTCTAAACTGCTTCTTTAATAAGCCAACAAAAAAAAAGAGAGAAGCTGTCTTATAGTATATGAATTTATATGTATGCACGTATTTTTTTCTGTTAAATTTTCCATTTAACAAATGTAATATAAATCTAATAAGGAAATGGTAAGAGATAAAGGGAGAGATTGGTTTTTAGTGGAACGAGACATGGTCACGCAAGATGATACAAAAGTAAAACGCTGAGGTTGATCTAGCCTTTCTTGTTCTCTTAGGAAAAAAAATCCTTCTCTGAATAAAGTAACCTAAGTGCATCTGTCATCAGGACATTTGCCTAGGTTTTTGGCTGGAGAAACATATGGCAGAAGACATCTCAATGGTGAAAGCACTTTGCTGTCTGGATACTGTGGCCATAGGGCAGCCAAGCCGTAGTTCACTGTGCTCTGACTTTATCCTCAGATCTCAGGCACTGGCTCTCTTTCCAAGTGTGATTCAACCAGGGACCGAGACTAAATAAGCCTCTACTTTTCTAGACAGAGCGTGATTTTTTGCGATACAGCAGCATCTGCGTTGTACTCAGCTTTGAGTCTTTCTCCACTCTGCACTTTGTTCCTAAGTGGCTCTAGGCAATAGTTGATGAATGCATTTGGACTGAAAGTAGTTCAGTTAATGCCTGTCTGTGTTCCAGGGCAGCTTCTCAGGGCCCACAGGTAATTCTGCTGCAGTTTCCTGCCAGGCAAGGGCTTACCATGCTCAGGCAGCAGAGAGTTGTAGAAAAGATGCCATAATTTTTTCCAGAAACACATGTTCCAGATGTTTTGCTGAGTCTTAACTTAGACGGTGGTTAGCCTGGAATGTCAGAGGAAGAGTCTGTGTGTGTTATACCACTAAAAGTTTAGCAAATATCTTCCCCGGGTTCAGGCTGCCGTGCACACATTTAGACCCTGGGTGCGGCACATGTTATCGCGCCTTCCTGCTCAGTTCCAGATTATTTGGTAAACAAGTGCATGCTCTGCTTCGTGTTATTGTTATGGCTAATTTGGGTCCTCAAGGTCACACTAGCAGACAGGGCTAGTTTATGGCGGGAGCATAGTTTTCCTGTTGTGCATTTCTGTGGCAGTAAGATCTTGCTGTAGTGTCCACAGGAACTGAGGAAGATCAGCAGCTAGCTTGTCCTTTTGAATTTCTCTTAAAACACCCTGGAATGCTACTTTCACTATAAGGAACTACTCATAAAAAATTAACTGCATCGTTCTTCAAATGAGAGGCAGGGAAACCACACATCCTGCCCACACCTACTTCCCTGGAAGATTTTTATCTACAGTTCAGCTGTCCTAAATGGTCTCAGGCACTCGCCAGGTCAGAAGGTCCAACTGTTTGAAATAGGGAGTCCAAAAACCATGACATGAAGCTTTAGTCTGGAACAGAGTGCTTTGAAACCTTGTCAACAAGAGGAATGCTTTACAATTTTAAATTGTATGGTAATAGCAAGAAGTCTGCTAAAGAGAAGATGATCCATGCTTTCCCTTATAAAATCAATGGAAATCTGTTGTTTATTAGGTCTTCCAAAGATACACGGTAGCTTAAAATTGGGAAATGTACCCCCTTAACATTGTAGTGCGTTAGGTTGAATCAATGCTCTATTTCTTCTGAAAAGCCACACACCCCAAAAGGAGTTTAATAGCAACATATTAAGCACCTTTCATGGATAATAAGAACATCATTATGAGGTTAAAGAAGATTGTGCTTCTCCATGAAGGTCAATGTTTGGGGGCCTTGCAGAGTTTCTTCCCTATGACGCCAGCTTTGACACACAATGGGAAGACACCTAGATCTGCCCATCTGCCCTGGACTTTCTTCTGTGAGGGCCCATGACTACCAAAACCAAACCCGTTGCCGTCAAGTTGATTCCAACTCACAGCAACCCTATAGGACAGAGTAGAACTGCCCCACAGAGTTTCCAAGGAGTGCCTGATGGATTCAAACTGCCAACCTTATGGTTAGCAGCCGTAGTACTTAACCCCTACACCACCAGTGTTCCCCCATGACTATAGCACTTTAAAAACAATTATCTACAATTGTATTCTTGTTGCCAACTCACTTTAAACATGAATTTGATGTAGCTCTTTGTTTTTCTTCCGAATTACTTAACTGAACTGATGCTAGTCTCTGTCATATCCCTCAAGTGACAAACTTTGGAGTAATTTTTGGTTTTTCAGTCTCTTTCCTTATGTACATATAATTGGTTCCCCTCTTCCTTTTTTAATAACCCCCAAATTTTCCATCTCCTCTTCTTCTTTCCTTGAAATTATCATTCCTCTCCCTTGTCATCTGAATTCATCTGTTAATTCTAGTTTATATCCACCCTTTCCTTCTTGGTTCCACTGTCAGGACATAAGCCAGCTCATCAACATAAATTCCTTGTTTTATTAGCACATTCGAATGAGGAACCGAGGCACAGAGAGGTTAAGTAACATATCCAAGATTATATAACTAGAAAGTGGCAGAGCTGGCTCCAGCTAGACTTACCTTAACAGCTATGTTAGGTTAAAATTTAAAAGGGCTAGGAAGGAAATAAGCAAGGGACTGTGATGGAGAAAGGTGCTGGGTGCTTTAGATGGGAGTATCAGGAAAGCCTCTCTAAGAAGAGGACATTTTAGCTCAGACCTGAAGAATACCGCCTTAAATATTTGTCCTCCTCCTTCCACTTCACCTGTCCAAATCTCAGCCCTCGCAACTTACATTTCACCTCCTCCAGGGTCTTCTCTGCCTCCTACAGCTTTGTTTGATCAACTTCTGGAAACACCTCTGTGATACAGCCACCCATACGAAAGTTAACACCAGGTGACCTATTGCAGTGCCTTGTACTTAGTAAACACCCATGGAATGAACAAATGAATAACCTTGCCAATAATTTCTTTGTCTTACTTCAAGGATGGTACCATTACCATACTACTTTTGTATCATTGCTCCACTCCTGGTAATGCCCACTCTAGTTCTGGACACAATGCAGGCATTAACTAAATATATAAATTCTTATAGCTTTAAACTTTGCCTAGACCTACTTAGTAACAGCTCATCGAGTCCAGCGCTTCTCCTGCTTTTTGGTCTCAGGACCTCCTTACACTCTTAAAAATTATTGAAGACCCCAAAGAGCTTTTGTTTACATAGGTTATATCAATATTTACCACGCTAGGAATTAGAACGGGAATTTTTTGAACACAAGAATACATTGCATTGGCCATCAGAGCAATGACATCATTTCATATCATGTAGTATCTGGAAAACTTTGCTATACAATCATGAAAGAACAAGAGTGAAAAAGGCAATAACATTT
This sequence comes from Elephas maximus indicus, assembly GCF_024166365.1. Lineage (NCBI taxonomy): Eukaryota > Metazoa > Chordata > Mammalia > Proboscidea > Elephantidae > Elephas > Elephas maximus. Next base: position 146,921,465 of record NC_064821.1, read on the forward strand.
TAGTATTATACAAATAATTTTCACCTCATGGACTCCCTGAAGGTTCTCAAGGACCTCTAGGGGTCCCTGTTTTGAGAATTCCTGATCTACATAATGACACATCAACAATTTCATCTCTAGCAGCTTTTAGTTGGTCAGTGGTCTGCATATTAGTTTACTATTAATGCATAACAAATTACCACAAACTTCACAGCTTAAAACACCTGTCTGTTTTCTCACAGTTCTATAGCTCAGAAATCCGGGCAGGGCTCAACTGGGTTCTCTGCTCAGGGTCTCACAGGCTGAAGTCAAGGTGACAGTGGGGCCTGGATTCTCATCTGGAGCTCCAGGTCCTCTTTCAGGTTATTGGCATATTCAGTTCCTTGTGGTTGTAGGACTCATAGTGATTTGTTTGTTCAAGGCCATTAGGTGAGTGTCTGCTGCTGCTTGTCTTTTTTAAGGACTCACATGATTAGGTCAGACACTCCTAGGATAATTTCCCTTTTGATTAACTCAAAGTCAACTAATGAGGGACCATGATTTCATCTGCAAAATCCTTTCTGCCATATTAATGTAGCATTATTAAAACCAAAACCTGTTGGTGTCTAGTCGATTCTGACTCATAGCAACCCTATAGGACAGAGTGAAACTGTCCTATAGGGTCTCCAAGGAGCAGCTGGTGGATTCCAACTGCCGACCTTTTGATTAGCAGCCATAGCTCTTAACCACTGCACCACCAGGGTTCCATAACATTATTAGGGAGGTCATATACCAGGATGTTTACAGATTCCTCTCGCACTTAAGGGTGAGGAATTATACAAGGTGTGTATACCAGGAGGCAGGATATTGAAAGCTGTCGTAAAAATTCTGCCAAACACAATCTGCCAGAGGTCTTTCGTTTTTCTTGTTCACCTTTCACTTAGACTACTAAATTCTTGCCTTAGTATCCAAGTTTTCTAATCTTTTTTTTAATATGGGAAATTCATGTCTTTTCAACTCCATCCCTTTTCTAGCAAGTTACTTAACCTTTCTGTGCCTTGGTTTATTTACCTGTAAATTTGGGATAATAATGGTACCTACTTTGTGAGCATCAAAGTAGATGATACGTGTACTGTATTTAGCACAGGACCTGACCCATAGTAAACCATCAGCAACCTTATGTCCCTATCAGTGGCGGCTTCCTTGGTATGCAAGTGGACCAAAGGAGGGCTATCCTTCAGCTAAGCACAACAACAATTTCACATCCACTAGGATGGCTCTAATTTAAAAAAAAAAAAAAAAAAAGGAAAGTAATAAGTGTTAGGAAGAGTGGAGAAATGGGAACCCTCATACATTGCTGGTGGGACTATAGACTGATACAGCAATTGTGGAAAACAGCTTGGTGGTTCCTCAAAAGCTTAAACAAAGTTACCGTATGACTCAACAATTCCACTCCTAGGAATATACCCCAGAGAGTTGAAAACATGTTCACTCAAAAACTTGTACACAAAGGTCCATAGTAGCATTATTCGTAACAGCCAAAAGTGGAAACAGCCCAAAGTTCATCAGCTGATGGATAAACAAAATGTGGTATATCCATACAATGGAATATTATTCAGCCATAAAAAGGAATGACATGATGAACCATAAACACATTACACCAAGTGGAAAAAAAAAGTCACGAAAGACCACATATTGTATGATTTCCTTTATAGGAAATGTCCAGAAGAGGCAAACCCATAGAGACAAAAAGTAAATAAGTGGTTGGCAGAAGCTGAGGGTGGGTGGGTAGTGACTTGTAAAAAGCACAAGATTTCTTTTTGGGGTGATGAGAATGATATGGAATCAGATAGTGGTGATGGTTGCACAACTCTGAAAATACTAAGAACCACTGAATCTTGTATTTGAATTTTATGGCATGTACGTTATATCTCAATTTAAAAAAAACTATCATCAATAGAAAAAGACTATATATTTGTGGGTATACGTACAGATGAAACACACACACAAACTAAACATAGCAGCCAGGAAGCTGCCACAGGGAGTCTTTTTGTTCATTGTGATTCTATTTCTGCCCTTGCCTGGAGACAAAACAAAGACTGAAGGTGCTGGGAACAAAGAGCGGCTACTTGGGAAGGGCAGAGTAAGAACTGTATGAAAAGAGCCCATTGAGGTGGGCCTGGAAGATGAAAATGGTCTCAACATGAAATACCTCCCTCCACCACCCTCTCTGCCAGAGAAGCCTCATTAAAGAGCCTCATAGCAACAACCAGGGCTCTCTTTCCAAAGCTCTCCTACCCCTCTGAGCCCAGATGGCTAAGGTGAATTGTTTTTTCCAAAGTTGGCCATCCCACATGCTTTTCTGCAGTACAACCTTACCACTTCCCCATCAGGAAGTAGAGTCTGATTCCTCTCCCTTTGAATCTGAACTGGCCTGAGTAACTTGCTTGACCAATAGGATACAGCTGAAGTGACGTTGTGACCTGGTCTCTTGAAATACTGGCTCTCTGGACACTCCCTTCCTGGGATGCTCTTCACAGATGCCAGCCACCATGCTGTGAGAAGCCCGAGCCACATGGAGAAAAAAAACATGGAGAAAAAGCTGTGTGTAATTGTTTCAGTTGACAGTGGCATCTCAGTACAGACTTTGCGTCATCCCAACCCAGGCACTAGACATGTGAAGGGAGAAGCCTTCAGATGATTGCAGCCTTGCCATCTGAGTCACTCCCAGCCTTCCAGTCTTCCCAGCTGAGGCTCAGACTTCTGGAGCAGTAACAAGCCCTCCCTGCTGTGCCCTGTGAATTCCTGATCCACGGAATCTGTGAGCACAGTTAAATGGGGTTCTTTTACTCCACTAAGTTTTGGGGTGGTTCGTCACAAAGCAATAGGTAACTAGAACAATAACCTTTCAGAAGGAGCCAGCTCCCCCCAAATTTGGTACTTCTGTTTAATATTAGAAGAGGAAGCAACTTCTCACCCCCAAGGCAAAAGGAAGAAGATGTACTTCTACAGCATGGTATAGGAAAATGTTTTCTTCTTCTTGCTCCTTGGCCGGTGCTGTAGCAGTGAAACAGAAACCAGTGGATTCTTCTAAATCTTTTAACCATATGCAGATGAATAAGCAAATGGTTGGACTTGATTCCTAATCTCTTTTCCTTTCTTGTATAACTGTTTTTTTTTTTTCCACTCTAATAAACTTCAGCATTTAAACAGAAGTCATGTGTCACATATATGACGATTAGCAGCAAGAATGTAGAAAAGGGTATAGCTGCTGAACACGAAGTCTTAATTAATAGGCAAGCCATTCAACTGAAAATAAGAACAATGTTTCTGGCAGGGAAATGTGAAATCTTTCTTCGTTCTAATTTTTTTTTTCTCAGTATTTTTTGGGTAATGATTTCAAATTCAGTGACTGTAAAGAGAATGTTTTCAAGTTTTCAGCTGGACTCCAGCAATTGAGTGCAGTAATCTTTCTATGACATCAGCCGGGCCCCCCTCCCCATCTCTAGGTCCCCTTGTGGGTTGCCAGTGCCTAGAATCTGCAAACTGAGACTAGTGCCGGCGTCCAACCAAAGAGGAGCTAAGCAGCAGCAGGACGGATGGAGGGGTCTGGAATAACTGTCTCCTCTCCCCTCTCAAAATAGGGCAAAAAAAAGTTTCATTCTTCAAAGAAAAAGGAAGAAAAACAAGACTTTTATGGAAATACCATATACGGAGTTGGCAGATATTCAGCAGGAATCAGAAGTAGCCAAAATGTTCCCTTATTCAGTTCCAGTCTGGCAGCCAAATTAAAAGAGGCTCAATTTTCAAGCTGATTTGCCCTGAATTCTCTGGACCTAAAACCATGCGAGGCGTCTACAAGGCTCAGATTTGGTCCGTTGATTCCCCCATTAGACAAGCTGAGTCTAAAGGAGCCTAAAACATTCATGGAACTCTTATAGAAAATGAAGTATTGATGGAAGAAATGATACAAGATCTGAGATTTGATTCAAAATCCATTGCCAGGGTGGGATAAGGAAAAGGGGGTTATAGATGAGACAGGATTCGCTTGTAATTATCCCTGTGGAAGCTGGGTGGGCAATGGGTACAAGAGGGTTCATTATATCACACTCTCATCATATTCTCCCTGCTACTTTTATATGTATGTATGTATGTATGTATAGGAAACCCTGGTGGCGTAGTGGTTAAGTGCTACGGCTGCTAGCCAAAGGGTCGGCAGTTCAAATCCGCCAGGTGCTCCTTGGAAACTCTATGGGGCAGTTCTACTCTGTCCTATAGGGTCGCTATGAGTCAGAATCGACTCAATGGCACTGGGTTGGTTGGTTGGTATGTATGTATAACATTTCCATAATTAAAAGTTTTTTTTAAATATATCGTATAAGAACTCTTCAAATACTTAAAAGCTAAAGAATATATTGATGATAGATAAAATGAGAACAAAACAAACTACGTTTTTAAATTAAAGCAAGAAAGGAACCTTTAAAAGTACTTTTATTTCATGTTTAACTAATTGGAGAGGAAAAAAAAAAATCAGTCTGCAAATCCAATTCCTGAACCGAGGTAAGTTTTTCTGATGTAACGTATTCAGTCTTAAACCTTTCAATATACACTGCTATCAAGTACAAAATGTCACCTTGTTCTTTATCCATGTAAGGACTGTGCTTCTCAGGGTTCTGTAAATATTTGAGGTGTTCCAACATCAACTTGATCAGACCTTCACAGGAGGCTTACGGGCACTGACTCCAAAGACACGTTTCAGTCCCAGCATCGTCAGAAGATGGTGATAACACAAGTTGCCTCTGCAGACCATGAATACTACAGTCAGTGCTGACCCCAAACTTCTGGCCTCTGCTACTGAGGCAGTCACAGTGTGGAGCAAAGACAACTGGATAGTAAGAGCCTGGGTTCTGGTTCTGCCTTTGCCACCAGGTATGTGTCTCATCATGGCTAATTTTCATATTTCTGTGTTTTTGTTTCCTCTCCACATAACATGAAGGATTTGGACAAGATCATTCTTGATATCCCTTCCAGCAACAGTAACAATGATAGCCCCTATCTTTCATTGCATGCTAAAACATGCCGGGTACTGTGCTGGGCACTCTTGCCACTTCCCTCCCCATGGGGCCGAGCATCTGCAGGGCCAGGAGGACGCATGTACACAAAGCCCACACTCCCTTTCTAGACCAAGCTCTGGTTGCCCCACCAAAACCAAACTCGTTACTGTTGAGTAGATTCCGATTCACAGAGACCCTAGAGGACAGAGTAGAACTGCCCCATAAGGTTTCCAAGGAGCAATTTGTGAATTCAAGCTGCTGACCTTTTGGTTAGCAGCTGATCTCTTAACCACTGCACCACCAGGGTTCCTCTGGCTGCCCACAACCCCAGAATTCCCTGCCTCAAAGGCCCAAATCTGCTTCTAGAGCTTAGATGAACCTCTTCCCCAAGAGTGCAGGTGAGCTGCGTCGGAGGCCGAGGGATTGCCAAGGGTGGCCTGCAGTAGGAGAAGGTGTGGAAGGAGTTAGAGCCTGCAGGCTGGGGTACGGGCACTACACATGAGGTGCCTCGCAGTCTGGATGGAGCCAGGTGGGAAGAGAAGGCAGATGGGCTGTGGGCTGGGGTTTTTTGTTTATACTCATGCCTGGGGTTCTGCAACATTAGGATGAGCCCATATCAGGTAACTATTATCACTACCACCTCTATTTTACAGAGAATAAAACTGAGACACAGAATGCTTGAGCAATTTGCCTAAGGTCCCACAGCTGGTTGGCGGCACAGCCAAGGCTCAGACTGCTGTTTTTGTGACGCCATTAAGAAAAAAAAAAAAAACTAGTTGTTGCCAAGTCAATTCTGACTAGTGTTGACCCCATGTGTGTCAGAATAAAATGTGATCAGTGGCTGATTTTTCGGAAGCAGATCATCAGGCCTTTTTCCTGAGGTACCTCTGGGTGAATTCGAACCTCTAACCTTTTGGTTAGCAGTCGAGGGTATTAGCCGTTTACACACCCCAGGGACTCCTTTGTGGCTCCATAGCTCTTCCCTTCCATGCTGCAGCAGGACAAAATCCAAGAATGTGCAGATACCCAAGGCGCTCACCAGACACAGAGACAATCCTGAAAAGATGTCTGCCATCAGTTAAGTTGCTTTTCTCCTCGGTGCCATGTTATCGATGCCAACTGAGAATGTGGCAGACAGCAGCGGTAACAAAGCCGCAACCAGGAAGTTACCATGGGAAGTTGATTCAACAGAAAAATATTTGATACAACAGTATGACAGTTAATCCTGGGATTTCACTTTTTGTTCTAAACTTCTGACCCCCAGCTGCTAGTCCAACCATAGAATATCAAGAAGGTACCTTAACCAGATCTTAACCCTCTTCAACAAGTGGCCAATCAAATAAGTAGGTCTCTGTTTATTTCCTTTAAACTCTAAAACCAGGAAATTACTTCTGATATGTTGAGACTCCACTCCCACACAAGGACACCCTGAGTCCAGAAGTAAAATCAAACCAAACATTTTCAGTTACTTTGCGTAATGAAACATCTAGCAAATTGCAGGTAATTTGAAAAGGCAATTTTCTGAACAAAGCTATAAAAATGTTTTTACAATCTTTTTAGAAGGCATAATTTGACATACTTAATACCAAGTAGTCAATTTAGTTATGTTTTGGGTACTAACCACAAATATCTAAAGTTAGTAATAATAATTGCAGCTAGCCATATTAAGTGCTTATTATATGCCAGGCCCAGTTCTTAGCCTTTAACATGCATTAACTCACTGACAACCCTATGAAGTAGTAGTAGTAATATCGGTTTTCTACAAGTAAAGAAACTAAGATACAGAGAGGTTGGTAAGCCTGGAACTGAGATTGGACACAAAGGAGTTTAACAAAGCACTATTATAATAAGAAAAAAAAAATGGAAATCCTCTAAATTGGGAAATGTAAACTATGGTAAATCCATATAGTGGATTATTATGTAGCCATTAAAATTCATACTCTTAAAGGATATTTAATGGCATAAAAATGCTTAAAATATTTAAATAAATAAAATATTAAAATTTTAGGTGATGCAAACAAGTGTGTATTATAAGTATAATTTAAAAGATATGTACATATGCCAAGAAAAAAGGCTAAAAATATATAAAATGTTAAAAACGGCTATCTTGGAGTTCAGGAATTACTTATAAATTTTATATTTTTTAAATTCTGGATTGACTATGTCTTACATAGTAAGAGAAAATACAGTTTTTAAGAAATGACCAAATTCTTGTGAGTCATCAGCACAGGAAGTATAAAAAAGGGTAGCATGATCATGTCTTCTAAGAAATACCATGCTGGCAAGTGCAGTAAATAATAAACAGAAGTAATTACTTAACATATGTCCATGCAGCTTTCACAACATCTCACTCAGTCCCCGCAACGACACTGAAAAGTACATAGCCTGAGCTCCTCACATTTTTCAGACGATGACAATAATGCTCAGAGAGGTCGTGACTTGTTCAACATCTCACAGATGGGACAGGGTCAAGCCAGGGCTGGAATCACCAGACACTCATCACAGTGCAGCACCTGTGAGCACAGGCTCAGTATCCAGGCAGAGCCAGAAATATGTTGTCCCGATCACATTCTGACGATGGTCTTGGAGACTGAGTAAGTATGGCAGTGGGCTAAGAGAGCCTCACATGATTTGTGGGAAAGCCAGTGAAACAGGAATCTGGAGATCTGAGTTCCAGTCTTGGATCTGCCATTAATTAGGCCTGTGGGCAAATTTTTGACCTCTCTGGGCCCCTGTATTTTCATCTGGATATGACACAAATGTAAGCAGGCTTCTGGGCCCAGGGCCTGCCCTAGAGGTCAGTCACTTGCATCAGAGCATTCAATATCCCATAAATACGACTCCAAAGTCTCTGAACATTAATGCTGAATTTTACTAAAGATTCAGGGCAGCGGGGTTGCATCATACAACACCAGCAAAGCAACTCCGAAGTTTGTTTTAAACGCTTCTTTCTTTCGTCCAAATTCCCTCTACTTCTACTGTTGTTGTTGTATGCTATTGAATTGATTTCAAATCATATTAACCCCATATGACGGAGTAGAAATGCCCCATAGAGTTTCCTAGGCTGTAGTCTTTACAGGAGCAGATTGCCAGGTCTTTTCTCCTGCAGCACCTCTGGTGGATTCGAACCACTGACCTTTCAGTTAGCAGCTGAGTGCTTAACCATTGAGCCACCAGGGCTCCTTCTACTAGCTGCTCAGATTCTCTTTTTCTCTTTCTTTTCAAAAAAATAACTGTCGATCCTTCCTTTCTTGAGCTACAGTCTTCAACACTTCTCTCTATTCCAAGTCTCTGTTCATTGAACAGATATTTATTTATCTGCCTGCTATTTCCCAGGAATATTCTTGGTGCTGGAGGATACAGCAGTGAACAAAACATTGTATTTTTTATATACAGCAATCTAGCCCAGTCTCAGTTTCTTAAATTTGCATCCAGCAAAAGGCAGGCTGTGGGGTGAAGTTCAATTTTGCAACAACAGTAATAACAACTAAAAAATATGTGTTTGGTTACATAGATATGTAAGTATGCATAAATATGTACAGGAAGGCGTATATGAATAACTGTAGGCATATGTAATACATGTTTATGTGTGCTGCATATATTTTGAAGTACAAAATAAAGCACATAGAGAGCACAGTTATGGATACTTCCTAGACACAATGAAACACCTCACAGGATTAGCCTACTGGATTTGCAGGTTTAGGACTATAGCCTTGTGAGCAACTCAGCCAATTGGCATAATATACTCCACAAAGACAATGTTTTACATCCTAGTTTGAAGTCACACAGCCACTGCGTAGCAGCCCCAGGACTGAAACCCTGTCCTTAGCCTCTGTGATTACTACCCCATCTTCTGCCTTCCAGATCTTCCCTTACCCAAAGGTATGGTATTGCTGGGAATATTGACATGATACTAGAACCTGTTTTCCTGTTCCATTTTTTACCGTCTTCTCTCCTCAAGATTTTAGTCCCCTGCCAGAGTACAATTAGAACCAGAGAGTTTTGTGAACAAACCATAATTCCATCTAGAGTCATCTATGGAGCATCTACCACGTGCCAGGCACTGTGACAAATTCTGTAGGTTCATTAAGAACACTAAGGCGTGATTTCTGTTAAAGTTCTTATGGTTGAGATAATAGAAACACAACTCAAATAAATATAATTTTGATTCATATAAACGAAGTCCAGGAGTAAATCTAATTTCAGACCAGATGGATTCAAGAGCTCTGTTTTTGCCTCCTTGTCTTGGCTCTGCTCTCCTCTTTCTGCCTTTGTTTAGTGTGCAGACTTTCTTTACTTGGCAAGCAAGATGGCTACCAAAAACCTCAGGCTCATATCCTCCCAACTCATTAACTTCAAGGAACAGAGGATACATCTCCAATATTCATTTGCCTATACCAGGGATGCCTCTAAATGTCTCTGCCTGAGTTCCGTGAACCAATCATTATGGCTGGGGAGCCAGGGACTCTGATTGGTCAGCACACCTCACAGGCCTACCGCTGTGGCTAGGACAGGGAACTGCAATCAACTGCCCTACCAATGCCATATGGAGTGTTGTTGTTGTTAGGTACTGTTGAGTTTGTTCCAACTCATAGCGACCCTATGTACAACAGCAGGACAAATTGCCAGGTCCTGCGCCATCCTCACAATCATTGCTATGTTTGAGCCCATTGCGGCAGCCACTGTGTCAATCAACTCATCGAAGGTCTTCCTCTTTTATGCTGACCTTCTGCTTTGCCAAGCACTATATCCTTCTTCAGGGACTGGTCTCTCCTGATAACATGTCCAAAGTATGTGAGATGAAGTCTCGCCATTCCTTGCTTCTAAGGAGCATTCTAGTTGTACTTCTTTCAAGACAGATTTGTTCTTTCTTCTAGCAGTCCATGGTATATTCATTATTCTTCCCCAACACCATAATTCAAAGGCATCAGTTCTTCTTCAGTTTTCCTTATTCATTTCCAGCTTTCACATGCATATGAGGGAATTAAAAATAGTGTGGCTTGGGTCAGGCACACCTCAGTCCCCAGAATGACACCCTTATTTTTTAACACTTTAAAAAGTTCTCTTGCAGCAGATTTGCCCAATGCAATACGTTGTTTGATTTCTTGACTGCTGCTTCCAGGGGTAATGATTGTGAATCCAAGTAAATGAAATCCTTGACAAATTCAATGTTTACTCCATTTATCGTGATGTTGCTTATTGGTCCAGTTTTAGAGGATTTTTGTTTTCTTTATGTTAAGGTGTAATCCATACTGAAGGCAGTAGACTTTGATCTCCATCAGTAAATGCTCCAAGTCCTTTTCACTTTCAGTAAGCAAGGTTGTGTCATCTGCATGTTGAAGATAGTTAATGAGTCTTCCTCTAATCCTGACGTCAAATTCTTCTTCATATAGTCCACCTTCTCAGATTATTTGTTCAGCATATGGATTGAATAAGTATGTGAAAAATACAACCCTGACCCACACCTTTCTGACTTAAAACTATGCAGTGTCCTCTTGTTCTGTTTGAACAACTGCCTTTTGGGCTCTGTATGGGTTCCTCATGAGCATAATTATTCTGGAATTTCCATTCTTTACAATATTATCCATAATTTGTTATGATCCACAGTCAAATGGCTTTGCATAGTCAATGAAACACAAGTAAACATTTTTCTTGTATTCTCTGCTTTTGGCCAAGATCCATCTGACATCAGCAATGATATCCCTCATTCCACATCCTCTTCTGAATCCAGCTTGAATTTCTGGCAGTTCCCTGTTGATGTACTGCAGCAACCATTTTTTAATTATCAGGAACATTTTACTTGTGTGTTATATTAGTGATATTGTTTGATAATTTCCTCATTCTGTTTCATCACCTGTCTTCGGAATGAGCATCACTTGGTTGTCAGTTTGCTGTATTGTAGCGGCTTTTGGGTTCCTGTGGAGCTAGAACCTATGCCACCAGTATTTCAAATGCCAGCAGGGTCACCCATGGTGGACAGGTTTCAACGGAGCTTCCAGACTAAGACAGATTAGGAAGAAGGACCTGGAAATTTACTTCTTAAAAAATTGGCCAGTGAAAACCATATGGAGTAGGGGAGAGGCTAGCCAAAGAAACCAAAGGGGGAGAATGGGAAAGTGGCTGGAACCAGCCGAAGATAGCTACCATCATTTACTGCTTCATCTCTGCCATCAAAGACCTCTTAATTTAGTTAAGAAAATAGGAATATGTGAATAAAAAGATAATGCAAAGAAGCATACAGTTGCCCAGTGAGTGGGGCCTTGAAAAGAGGAGTCATTGTGCATTGAAGACAGAAAGAGCCAAGGAGGTCAGAAGTAAAGAATCCCCCTTCACTACTTCCAGAAACCTTCTGGAAAGAGCCCACAGTGGAGGCTCTATGGCTGCCCTGCAGTTGCTGTTTTTCCTCCTTCCCCACACCAGTTGCCTGTTAGCTCTCCCTAGTGTCATCCCCCTGATAGGCAGGAACAGGAGGAGAGAGTCCCACCGGACAAAATGGTAGAACAGAATAAAATGCCCACTCTGTCTTTCCCAACTAGCTAAGGTTTTACGCAGCAAATGCTTTTCCATCAGAGCAAATGAGAGCCGGCCATTTGGTAAAGCACACTGTATAAGACCCAAGAAAGGAATAAGGAAAGAGCCAAGAGGAAGGTAGAAGAAATTTAATTCTGAAATGAAATTGTTTATCTTTTTGCTGAACATGTAGAGTAATAATGCAGCCTTTCTTTGATGGAAAAAGCCCCATTCATGATGCTGGTTAGAGAAGTAACTTGTCTGCCTCTCAACATGCTTTTTAAAGCCATGGTCTTAATAAATCTACTCCAGCCCCCCTAATGTGGAGCCCCCTTTCTTTTTCTCTTTAGTTTTCTCTTCATGTTCTCCATGTTTCAAGTTATTACTACAACCTTCTGTCTGTTATTTTTTTTTTTAAAACAAAGTCATCTTAAAAGACTGCCTTTCTCCATACAGCAGTGAGAACTCCTAGAGGGATTCATAAAGAGCCAGGTCGGGTTTTATATTTCTGTCCTAAAAACAACGGGGTGAGTGGCAACATGTCTTTGGTGAGCTGCCAATACATTCTTCACATCAACATTGGCTAGAGTCATCCAGCTTTGAGCAGCAGTAGTCGCTGAGTTCTTACAGGCATCCACAATTTTTGTGGAGGTTCTTACTTGATATCAATCAAGACAGCTGTGATTTCAAGTGTCAGGATTTTTAGGGATTTGTTGTTTCTGCTACTGTTATTATAAGATTTTTTGAGATGTGTGTGCAAGTAATTACTAAGTATCACCACATGAATCTTGACTTGTTACATAGGATGGTAAACGTATAGATTTAAGTATAAAGAAACTGTAAAAGGCATATTCTGGTTCTGAGAAAGAAAAAACTCAGGTATACAATAGAAGGATTTCCTTGTTTTTCCCCCAACTGTTCTTGGGAGGGGTAAACCAAAAACCGAACCCTTTGCTGTCAAGTCAATTCCGACTCATGGCAACCCCATGTGTTTAATATTTTTAATATATATAAATTTACTGGATTATAAATGGGAGTTAATCTATTTCACCTTCAAATCATGTCTTAAATATTTTGGAAAAACAAGGGCCTGACTTACCAGTATTAACTGTGAAATACATACATCCAACATTTTAAAATTCTCTTTCTTTTTCTAACATCTAAGCCATTCTTCAGCTGGGGTCCGTGGAAATGTTTGCAAATTTGGGGATTTAGGTACAACTATGCATTTTCTGGAAAGATGGGCCATAGCTTTTGTTAGATTCTCTGTAACCCTTCCTTCACCGCCCCCTCCAAAAAAAGGATACAAAACTTCAGTTAGATTCTGAGTCTTTTCAAAGGCATGTTTATTTATTTTCAAATCTTTTTTTTCAACCCGTCTTGAAATGTAGTGGAAAAACAAACAGCCTTATCTATCTCCTTCCCTTCTGTGCCTATTCAGTCTTCCCGTTCTTCCAAAATGGTGTATCTGTTGGGGCGGGACTGCGGGGAGGTGTGGCTCTGTCTGTAAAGCCATTTCCGGGGGCATCACAATGCAAAAAAAAAAAAACAAGAAAAAGGGACAAAAGAGAGTAGTAGCAATTTTTTTTTTTTAAGAACAGGGTTATTTTTTTCCTTCTGAAATCTGCCTTGAACTTTTCCTGAGTCTTTCGGCTATTGTTAATTGTTATTTAGTATTCTTCACTGTGACTTCTTCTGCGGATGACTGTAAATTACTAGATTCTGTTTTAGCCAGAGCAGCCGATACAGCAAACTTATGTTCTGTTATAAATTAAGTGATGTGATGACATATGCTTAGCAGCCAGACTGAGATGCAAAATAAATCAGATGTAATCATTTGAATGTAAGTTTCAGGTATAAAATAAACCATGGGGTGGAAACAAAAGACAGACCCTTAGGAGGAGTGGTTTGCCAGAGCACAAATAGGCTACTTCTGCCTGCCAGTCAGCAAAAGAGAAATTATTTCAACCAAATATTTTATTTTTCTTCTTCTGCGAGTTCCATCGAGAGAAGGTAATAAGTCAGATGTGAAAACATGGACTCTAGAGGTGGACAGTGTATAAATGGCCACCCTCACTTTTCTTTTTCTTTTTTTTTTTAAGGTGAGAACACTATCAAGTCAATGGCAACTGGTTTTGTGATTACATTTGAGGCCCGCTCAGATAATCCAGAATAATCTTCCTTTGCCACATAAGGTAACAGATTCATAGGGTCCAGGGATTAGGAAGTGAATATCTTTGTGGGGCTACCACAGATTGAATTGTGTGCCCCCAGAATATGTGTCAACTTAGCCAGGCCATGATTCCTGGTATTATGTGGTTGTCCTCAATTTTGTGATCTGATTATCTTCCCATTTCTCATTGTGCTGTAAATCCTAGCCTCCATGACTGTGGTTATGGTCCCATTTGAGAGTGAGCTGTCCATTACGTTAACGAGGCAGAATTAGATCACACTGATGAGGATTAGGTTATGTTTGTTATGTGAATGGGGTAGGATTACGGTGGGATGTATTTTGAGTCACTGCCCTTCACCTCCCCCCCCCCCCGCCATCGCCCTACAGGAAATAAAAGCAGAGAGAAGCAAGCAGAGAGAGAGGACCCACTACCACCAAGAAGAGCTAGGAGTGGAGCATGTCCTTTGGACCCAGGATCCATGCACTGAGAAACTCCTAGACCCAGGGGAAGATTGATGACAAGGACCTTCTCCCAGAGCTGACAGAGAGAGAGAGCCTTTCCCTGGACTGGGGCCCTGAATTCAGTCTTCTAGCCTACTAGACTATGAGAGAATAAATTTGTTTGTTAACGCTGCCAAAAAAAAAAAAAAAAAATGTGAACGCTGAAGACAAAGGATACTCCAAGTCACAGGACTAGTCTGTTACCATAAAGCCATAATTAAGACTTAGGTATTAGTCTTAGTTATCTAGTGCTGCTATAACAGAAATACCACAAGTGGATGGCTTTAACAAAGAGAAATTTATTTCTTCACAGTAAAGTAGGCTAAGAGTGCAAAATCAGGGCTTCAGCTCCAGAAGAAAGCTTTCTCTCTCTGTCAGCCTTCTCATCAATCTTCCCCTGGACTAGGAGCTTCTCTGCGCAGGGACCCCAGGTTCAAAGGACGCACTCTGCTCCCGGCACTGTTTTCATGGTGGTATGAGGTGCCACCTCTCTGTTCATTTCTCTTTCCTTTTTATCTCTTGAGAGATAAAAAGTGGTGCAGGCCACACCCCAGGGAAACTCCCTTTACATTGGATCAGGGATATGACCTGAGTAGGGGTATTACAATTTGACCCTAATCCTCTTTAACATAATATACAAAATGGAAGACAACAACACAATACTGGAAACCATGGTCTAAGTTGACACATATTTTGGGGGGGCATAATTCACTTCATGACAGTATTCTAACTCCTGGGGGATTTTCCACTGTACCCACCCAAGGCACTTAAGAACAATTGACTTTTACATTATCATACAATGCTATTACATCAAAGAATTAAAAAGACCCATTGCCGTGGAGTAGATTCAGACTCACGGCAACTCTACATTAAAGAATACATAGTTAAAACACACTCACAATACCTGAAATTCAGCTGCTTGACAGCCCTTTTAGCTAAAAAGACACTACCTATCAATGAATAATTGATAACAAGAACACAACCTAAGGGCTAAGGTTAAACTTTTTCATTCTGGTCCTTATGCCAGAATCCAAATTTTTAAACTGATTTCATTAAAATCATTTTCTTAATTTAAAGTTATACTTACCCTGTGGAAGAGACTGAATTAGTGAAGTAAAGGATTCCGTTTATTAGAATTGTCTTTTGATCAGGTGATCATACCCGTTGCCATCGAATTGATTCCAACGCCTAGGAACCCTGTAGGACAGAGTAGAATTGCCCCGTAGTGTTTCCAAGGCTATAATTTTACAGAAGCAGACTGCAGCATCTTTCTCCAGTGGAACAGCTGGTGAGTTTGAACTGCCGACCTTTTGGTTAGTAGCCGAGTGCTTAATCACTGTGACACCAGGGCTCCCTAACAAGTAATCATGTTACTTCTATAATTTAAGTTAAAAAAAAAGAATCCCACACACCGAGGTTTTTGTTTTACGTGCTGTAGTTCCGGTGTTCTCATCCGCAAATCTGACAGCAGCATTTGACTCTGTTTCCTATTTCTTGCCTACTAATGGAATTCAAAAGAAAAGAAAAATGACCTCACCTTATTTGTGGAGCAATTCAGTTATATTTCCTTTCTTTCGTGCCTCTCCAAGGAAGAATGGAGACCAGACGGTTGACTAAAATACAATTTAGACCTGGAAGAAACCCGGGCCGTCATCTGGGCCAACCCATACTTGGTACACATGAGGAAGCAGGCCTGAGAGGCTAAGGGACTCCCAGGGTTAACACAGCTAGTAAATAAGATGCCAGGGCTTAACTCCAGGTCTCCGTTCTCCCATTTATCTTCCCATTACCCTCAGCGACTGTATTCCTGCAGTGGAGCGATCTCAGGCGTAAGTTATCCAATGTTACTTCCCATTGGCTTGCACTGGGCTGTCCCACAGAGAAGTCATCATTCATTTTGTCTATGTGTCTCATCTCCCTCATAGGCTATAAAGGTCTTGAATCAGAGCCATGGCTAATAGTTATTGTGTGCCTACAATGTTTCAGGCACTCTGCCTAATGCACTGTTTGTTAGCACATTTACTCTGGCCTGTAAGGTAGCTATTATTGGTATTTTCTGTGTGAAAAAGCTGAAATCAGAGAGATTAGGAAACTCGCCTAAAGTCACACAGCTGGGGCAGGTGGTGGGACTGAGAGTCAAACCTAGGCATGAGTGTTGCTAAAACTCATGGGTAACACCGTTGGATAGACTTGTTATTATTATTGCGATGCAAATAGTAGGTACTCAATAAATGCTTTTGAGAAGAATGAGCAAAGGATAAATTTAGTAAGAACAAAGCCAAAAAATAAAAACTTTAAAAAATGAGTTACTTTCAACATTTCAGGCATATTTTGTTCCACTATTACAGGGGGGAAAATAAAATACAACCTATACAACCTAAAATTCTGCAACCCAGTAGTTCATCAAGTTTCTCTATCATCTGAGAGGCAATATAGCAGAATGGTTTAATACCTGGACCTTGGTACCAGGCTACCTGGGTTCAAGTCCTGACTTTGCAATTGACCCTGTCACCTTGGACAGGTTACTGAGCCTCTCTGTGTCTCAGTTGTTTCCTTTGTAAGGTGGAGTCATAGTTGTAACTTCTTTAAAGGGTTGTTTTAAGAATTAAGTGAGTTGAGAGATGTGAAGTACACAGTTGCACACAATCAACAGCTTTATTCATTTTTAAATGCATTCCTTCCTAAAAAAATTTATTTATTTATTTATTTTTTTTTTTTTTAGCCGTTGTAAAATCCTTACCATTCTTTTGCAGTAAAGCATTTTCAAAAAGAGCTTAGTACCGATCCAGGGTTCTCTTTGTATTCTTTTCCCGGAGGGTCCTCAGTGTGGGCTGCGTTGACATCACATTATTCACATCTCCTGCTGCCATGCTGCAGTCAAATGTTGTTTTTCAGCGCAGCCTGGGATCCCTCGGGGTTTGCTGCACTTCAATGCACCTCGAAGCATGATAACAGGAACTGCTATGGCAGAAACTGAAAGCAAAATAAAATTCAGCCAAGAAACACTTGACTGTTTTACCCTTTGCCATGTATGGAAAAAAAAAAGGCAAATTGAAAACCTGTAAAATCCAGCAAGTTGTATTTCAGAGTTGTTTTGGCTTAATTTTCTAAATGTAAGTACAGATTTTTCATTCCTTCATTCAATAGACACCTACGGAGTGTTTACTGTGTTTTATCCTGATCCCCCATATACATCTGGTAGCCATCCACTCTGGATTTTCTAGAACAATCCTACTTTGAAATGTCTCTGATGTATTTTCATGGATATAAATCAACAAGGCAGGGGGAGGCGGGGGGAGCCTTCGTCAGGCCCTTTGACCAGAGTTTCCTTTCACATTTACTTTCAGCTGTGTTTCTGCTCGCCCTGAGCTTAGGAGCCACCCAGTAAAAAAACCTCCAAGTCCTGAAGGGCTGGGAGGTTACCAGCAGGTATCCACTGCCCCCTCATTGGAGGAAGAGCTTTAAATGTTAAAGTTTGCATCTCTAATTGTGGTTGTTTCTTTGGGGCTGGGAATAGTGGAAGCTTTAACTTTCTCTGTTACATATTCTTGTAATGAAGGAGCGCTAGTGGCACAATGATTAAGCACTTGGCTGCTAACTGGAAAATTAGTAGTTTGAACCCACCCAGCAGTTTCAAGGGAGAAAGGCCTGGCAATCTGCTCCAGTAAAAATTACAGCCTAGAAAACCCTATGGGGCAGTTCTACTCTGTCACATGGAGTCAACTCCACGGCACTTAACAAGAACGTTCTTGTAACGTTTGCTTTCTCATATTTACAATGACATGCATTATTGTGATAAACAGGAAAGAAAGTAAAGTTTTTAAACTACTGACTTATTGCCACCCATAAAATGGACATTCTGTTTGTGAAGCAGCCCTGGTGTATTCCAGAAAGCAAGAACTACATGCTGTATTCCAGAAGGCAAAAACTACATGCTCATGAGGGCAGGGCTGTCTGCTTCTCTTTTTTGTATTTCCACGAGGAACGCTTGCTAAATAGCTACCAAAGGAATGAACGAAGGCCTCTTAAGTGTTCTTTAAAACACCTTTACTTTCTCAAATAGAAAGAGCGAACATTGTAGCTCATCTTAAACAATGCTGAAAAGTTTATGTAGAAATCTGGATTGGCGCAAAGGCTGTTATTGATGAAAGGATTCACCATATTCCTTTACACAGAAAATCTCCTCAGTAGGTATAAAGTATGATTTGATTTACCCCACTTTTCCTATGACAGTGAGTGGAGTAAACTAGAAGAGCAAGGGCTTTGGTAAACCAAGAGCCCTGGGTTCGAATCCTGCCTCCACCTCTTAACTGTTGTGTGTCCTCGGGTAGGTTTTTGAGCCTCTCTATGTCCTCGTTTTCTCCAATATAAAATAGGAAACAACAAAAATGTTCGTAGTAACAGATTAAAGCACCTGGCACAGTGCCAGGAACATAAACCTAAATGATAGCTGCTACAGTTTTTATTTATTAAAACTTTTCAGGATATCCAGTGCACGAACTGAAATGTAATGACAGTGATGACCGCAAGTCACAAAAAGCACCACAGAGGCTTAAATGTAACTGTTACGAAAAAAGAAAGCTTCTCATGCTTCATAGCCTCCAAGTGATTGAAATACTTAGACTCACATGGTTCCCTGCTAGGAGCTCTGAGAACGCAGAGGCCTCCTTCACTTCCTTGTTTATAATACAAGAGGAGAGGAAATCCCACCTTCCTCCAGTCTCTCCAGGCTGCTCGGCTGAGGCTCAGCTGGGGGAAAACGCAGCAGTTGGATTCTAGAGCAAGGACTGGTAAACTTGGATGTTAGGTTTATAGCCCAGCCAGAGGAATTATGGAAGTTTCTATTCTAAAAAATACCTAAACTTCAGTTTAAACTTTTCAGTCTGATTTCAAATAAATAGGAAAATAGTTGGTGCATTCAAACCCATAAAGTTAGAGAAATAAACCAAGAAATGTACCCGTTCCATCTGGAGGGTAGAAGAGGGTGACCCCCCTCTTTCAGGCATGAGAGAGGCCTGAGGGACTGACAGGCCTGCAGGCTAAAGACCTGGTATCCCACCAACACCCACAAAACAGGAGAAATTGCTCCAGATTCATGGCTCCAGCCTCACTGAGCCTTGAGCACCAATGGCAGGGAGAAACGGGGGCTGGCAACATATGGGCATGTTTCCTGCCCCAGAGACTGGTCTCCAGCAGTTTTGGTTAGAAGTGTGGCCTGGGGGAGGAGTCGCTCTGGGAAGGGCAGGACCTGGCCTTTTGCAAAGGTGGCAGGTCAGCAACAAGTCACCAGGCCCCTCCCCATGCCATCCCTGCCGTGGCCTCCTAGAATCAGGGAAGGGCCCTCTCGGACAGGGAGCCAGAGCTGCTGGAGCTACTGGACGCTCCCACCCTGACCCCACAAATGAGAAGAGCTCCATGTCACCTCCTGTCCCTGTCCTATGAGGGTATAATTATACCACAATTCAGAGGGAAAAGTTTTTCTTTGTAAGAGATCAGAGAGAAAGAGTGGGCTTCAAGGGAGGAGACTGGTAAAACGGGCCCCCTCCTACTGGCCACAGGCAAACAGAATGTAAAAGATACTCTAGACAAGAAAAGCACAGGAAGGACACAAGGGTTAAAGTAGAATAGCATTATCCCTTAAGTATACTTACACACATTGCGTACATGGAGGTTATATATTAAGTTTGTTGTGATATACGAGACTCCATCTTGTACTTCTTTGATTCCCCTACAATTCCTGACCCAGTGTTATATCTGTAGTGAATGCTCAATCAAATTTATTGAATAAATTAATTAATACCTGTTGAAATCAATAGCCGTGTGGTGGTTGGAGTGGGCTTCATGTAGAAGGTAAGTTACCTTAATTATTAAGGCATTGACCAAAATGTTAGCTATAGTAAGCTTCAATGTCATTACCAGAGCTACACGACCTATGGTATTCACTAAATATTAAGAAAGAGTATTAATTCCCTGTTTCTTCCTTATAATATATGGGGCAGGGGTTGGGTGGGTAAGGGAACACTTAGCTTTTTAGTTCCCTTTTTGCTCTCAAAGGTAAAGTAGTCAGGTTTACTAGTTGTTCCCTGAGGTACTGATTTATAGTGATCCTCTTTTCAGTTCTTGTTGCTCTACCCTGCTAACGAGCTTCATCATAAGAACAAAGACATGAAAGCCATGATGGTGAACACAACAGGATTAGGTGACTTCCTCCAAGGGCTACTCACCACAAGAATAAGGTGCCATTTATTCTGTCAGAGATGTACGTGTGTGGCAGTCTTGCTGGTCATATCCTCACTGAGTCTGCTTCTGGGCAGAGAAATAAACTAAAAACTCAGATGACTATATCCCTCGCTATGCAGACTTGGTCGATTACAATATCATGATTGCAGTGCTTTTGCAAATAATTTATTATGTCTTTGCAGAAAGCTTAGTGTTTTCAGCATACTTTGAAAATAACATGTCTTCCTTTACCAGAGTAGGATCAGCTTGTGTGTGAGCACAGGGGAACTGTGCCATTTCTACAACGGTTAGTTGCTATTTTCAACACATCTGAGTGTAAATTAAGGAAATGCTAGCTGCTGTAACAGACAAGCCTTCACATCTCACTGGCTTAACAAGAGAATTTATTTCTCAGGGAGACATCCAATGCCAGGGCTGTTTGTCTGGGGGTAGCTATTTGCCACACCAGGATTAAGGAACAACCCAAAGCTCTTTCATCCATTATCCCCGAGTGCCTCCTTGCCCTGTCTGTCTAGCCAGCAGAAAGGAAAGTGAGGGTGGACAAGGCACACTTGCTTCTTAACTACCTTGGCCCAAAAGTGACACATAAAATTTTCACTCACTTTCCATTGCTAAGAGCCGTCACATGGCTCTATCCAGATGAATGGCAGGGCTGGGAAAGGTGGCCCCTAGCTTGGCAGCCACTCCCCAGCAGCTGTGTGCTATGGAAAGGGGAGGAAGAATTTAGTAGCTACTACAATCTTCTTGATGAATACTCACTTTCCTATGTGTGTTCTAAAGAAAGCTTTTACTCCACCTCAACTCTAATTCCATTTGTGTTTTATTTGTCTAGCATCCCTGTCCCATTTGTTTCCCTCTGACATAGCACAGAGCCTGTTCTGTTAATTTCCTGGCTGATTGACCTCACGTCATTAGACCTTTCACAGATTTAAAATCTAATAGGAAAAACAGGTTGAACATAAATGTTTTAAAAAGTTAAATAGCAATGCAAGGCAGCGTATTATCACATGTGCAGTGAGCAGAGCAGATGGTAACTACAATGGGTGTTAAGAACAGGGAAAGAACTCTTGGTTGTTATGTTCAGAAAAAGACCTTATGGGAGAAATGTACTTGAATTGGGAACTTAACTATGAGTGGGATTTCAGTGGGCAGTGGGGATGGGAAGGACATTCCAAAAAGGGTGAATAGGAAGCATGAGCAAGAAAACAGAAGGCAGGAATGAAAGTAATTTTTGAAGTATACTGAACAAAACTATCTCACTAGAGGGAATACTCGGGGGATATATATATATACACATTTTTTTTTAAAGGCAATTGACAGCATATCCCTGATACCAAAACCAGATAAAGACACCACACAAAAAAGAAAATTACAGACCTAAATCCCTCATTGAACTTAGACGCAAAAATCCTCAACAAAATTCTAGCCAATAGAATTCAGCAACATATCAAAAATAATAATAATCCACCACGACCAAGTGGGATTCATACCAGGCACGCAGGAATGGTTCAACATCAGAAAAACAATCAATGTAATCCATCACATAAATAAAACAAAAGACAAGAACCACATGATCTTATTGATTGATGCAGAAAAGGCATTTGACAAAGCCCAACACCCATTCGTGATAAAAAAAAAAAAAAAACTCTCAGCAAAATAGGAATAGAAGGAAAATTCCTCAGTATAATAAAGGGCATTTATACAGAGGCAATTGCCAACATCACCCTAAATGGAGAGTGTCTGAAGGAATTCCCCTAGAGAACGGGAACCAGACAAGGATGCCCTTTATCATCATTCTTATTCAACATTGTGCTGGAGGTCTTAGCCAGAGCAATTAGGCTAGGTAAAGAAATAAAGGGCATCCAAACTGGTAAGGAAAAAGTGGAAGTATCTTTATTTGCAGATGACATGATCTTATACACAGAAAACCCTAAAGAAAACTACTGAAACTAATAGAGGAGTTTAGCAGCATATCAGGATATGAGATAAACATACAAAAATCAGTTGGATTCCTCTATACCAACAAAGAGAATGTCAAAGAGAAAATCACCAAATCAACACCATTTACAGTAGCCTCCAAGAAGATAAATCTAACCAGAGACATAAAAGACCTATATAAAGAAAACTACAAGACACTACTGCAAGAAACCAAAAGAGAGCTACATAAGTGGAAAAACATACCTTGCTCATGCATAGGAAGACTCATCACTAAAAATGTCTGTTCTACCCAAAGCGATCTATAGATACAATGCAATTCTAATCCAAATTCCAACAACATTTTTTAATGAGATGCAGAAACAAATCACCAACCTCATATGGAAGGGAAAGAGGGATTACTGAAAAAGAAGAACAAAGTGGGAGGCATCATACTACCTAATTTTAAAACATATTATACCACCACAGTAGTTAAAAAAAAAAAAAAAAGGGCAATCGAATCTGTGTTTGAACTGAATTAAAATATACTCTGTAAATAATGGAGATCCTTAGAAGATTTTTACATGACAAAAGTAATATTTTAGAGGAGTTATATAATGAAAGTGTGCAGGATGGATTGCAGAGGAGCAAACAGGAGCAAAAGACCAGAATCTTCATAACCCCCGACAATACTATTTTGTGGTTGTCCTTGTATTTTGTCAATAATTTTTTAGTTGCATTGTGAAACAAATACAACTTAAACTAGCTTAAGCAGAAAGAGAATGTCTTGGTTTAGTGAAAGGGAAATCTGGGCTGTATCTATTTTTGGCATGGCTGGATCCAGGAGCAAAAAACTCTATCACTAGCATTCAGCCTTTCTGTCTTCCAGCCCTGCTTGAGTCTGCTTGGACAGTCGTGTTCTATATGATGAGCAACATGGCATTGGAACCTCCACACTCACATCCTCACAGCTTGGCAAGCCTCAGAAAGAGACCGTCTTCTTAGATAGCGCCTGCAGGGAAGTTCCTGGGATAGATGCTTATTGTCCAGGTTTGGGACATATGTGTATCCCTGAACCAACATTATGGCCAGAGGGCTGAGTACTCTGGCCAGTACTGGGCCATGTGCCCCAAGGTAGGAAGATGTATGTGTTTGGGTGGGGGCATTTAGAGGGCCAACTCCATCCCATCTGAATCACTGGAATGGGTCCCCAGTAGAAAGAAAGATTATCAGAAGGAAAGGGGTGCAGTTTAGTACAATCTCCAATTTTTTTATTAGTTTTCCTTTTTTCTAAAAAGATTTTTAGTTCCTCATTAACCAGATAAACATCTGAGTGCCTTCTCTTTGACTGGATTATATTTTACCAATATCTTACACCACATCACTCTGTATCACCTATGTTAGTAGTTATAAATACTAAATACTCATCTCTCCCTGAATTCTACCCCAGAATCATTTCATGTTCATCCTCCATTTGCATTCCCCATCGCTCTCCTAGGAACAAGGCCTCTCATATGTGTCTGGCCTATTGAAACAACCTGCCTACCAACTTTCTACCTCTAATCTCTGATCTCTCTTTCAGTATGCCCAAACCACCAGAGTTATCATCCTAAAATGTAGGTTAGATTGTGACACACCTTGACCTATAATGAATTTCTTCATTCTTAATATGGTAGGTTGTTTAACACCCACAAATTTTTCACATCCCTCTATGTACACCCCTTTGCAATGTGACTTTGCCACCCCCTCATCAATAAGTGGAGTTTATTTTTCCACCCCTTTGAATCCAGGCTAGCCTTGTGAATTTGTTTGACCAATAAAATGCAGCAGAAGCAAGGGGCTTCAAGAGGCCTGGAGGCTTCTGCCCTTGCTCTTTTGAAATGTTGCCCTGACACCACAATGTGAGAAAGCTGATCTAGCCTAGTGAAAGATGCAAGGCCACATAAAGGAAAGCTGAGGCTTCCACCACCCAACATCAATAGCAAGGCATATGAGTGTGGCCATCTTGGACCTTCCCGCCTAGCTAACAATTCATGCAGCCATCTAAGTGATCCCAGGAGAAACCAACAGAGGAATACCGATAGAATCAACCCACAGAATCATGAGAAAGAATAAAGTGGTGTTGTTTTAAGTCACTAAGTCCTGGGGTGATTTGTTACCCAAGAATAGATCATTGCAACAGGTAGAATCAGCAGGATTTGTTTGAGGGTGAGGGAGAAGATGTCTGGGACGGCTCCCGTAACCTGCTGTTTAAGGAGATAGAGAATGAGTTTAGGTCAGGGTGTGGTGAGCAATGGGAGCCTTTGGAATATTCCAGTGGAGATGTCCGGGAAGTAGGTGAATACATGGATCAGGGCTTGTCTGGACTGGAGTCAGTAGTTGGGAGAGGATTAAATCACCCGGAACCACCCAATGGGTGAGAGGAGTCAGAAGCCAAAGGACAGAACAAAACGTTCAGGAACTCTAACATTTAAGGATGGGCACAAGGAAGAAAGCTGGCAGAGGAGATTGATTTTGCAACACAGCTGAAAAGGGACAGAATATGTTTATGTACCTAGTCTGTTTCTTATTCTTCACTTCCTTCTGGCCTGTCAAAAAAAAGAATGAAAAACAAACAAACAAATAAACAAAAAACAAAACAAAAAACCAAAGCAGAAGCAGCCAAGGAAATACCTGGAACAGAGGCAGGGGGAAATGTAAGGAAATCCCAACAGCCTCATCGGTAGTTCTCAGGATGCAAACAACCCCTGGAAGCACAGCAGGTCAGTGGTAAGACATTCAGCATTGCACTCTGAAGCACCAGGAAATGCTTAGCTAACGTGAAAAGCAAACTATGTGGACAAGCAACTAGCCAACCTTGCTATCCACACTCCTTTTTCACCAGGACAAAAATCTGAGGAAAACCCAAACAAATCCAGAGAAATACAGACAAATTACCCACTCTAGTCAATGCCAGAAGAGGCAAAGATGTGTGCAAGGGCAGTCACCGAAAGACACAAATCAAAATACACAGAACAAAGACAACACGGTGAGAACAGACACAAAGACACATGAATAGTGAGATGAAACATGTTTCTTGGACTGTCCTACCTCGTCTTCAACTTCATGTTTCTCTCAGATACATCAGTGTAGCTATGTGAACTAGTGTCCTGTTGGAAACGTTATTATTAAATTTATGTTTCAGGATACGTAAATATGTAATTACATATTCCTGTCAGAGTCAGGAACTCCCATCCAAAATCAACATGTTGTTGTGTTAGCTGCAGTCAAGTTGGCCCCCAACTCATGGAACCTATGAACAACCTAAGGAAATGCTGCCTGATCCTGCATGATGGGTTACAGATCGGAGCCTTGTGATCTGTGGGGTTTTCCTTGGCTGATTTTCAAAAGTAGATTGCCAAGCTTTGCTTTCTAGTCTGTCTTAGTCTGGAAGCTCCACTAAAAAGTCTGTTCAGTATCATAGTAACACTCAAGCTTCCACTGACAGATGAATGTTGGCTGTTCATGAGGTGCATCGGTCGGGAATTATACTCAAATCTCCCACAGGGAAGGTGAAGATTCAACCACTGAAACACCAATGCCCCTAAAACCACCGTTAAAAAGTTTAAATTAACAGAGCTGCTGGTATTTTTTCAGTATTACTCAAAGTACACAGAAATGACTGGGAGTCTTAGAAATGAATAAGTATATGTGGAATGGGTGTGTGTGTGTGTGTGTGTGTGTGTGTGTAGTAATCACAGCACATCCCAGAACAAACTCAGCTATTTTGGCATCCTGTCATTTTATAAATTTTTTGACATTTTTGACAATAAGACTGCAACACTCTTTGCAACACCCTGCCTCTCAACTAAAGACTCAGTTTAATAAACACATATTGTGCACACAAAGATATAGGCAGTTGCATATGAGTCAGAATCAACTCAATGGCAACGAGTTTTGGTCCTGGTAAACCAACGCTCCAGAAAAAAGAAGCCATGATTTGTAGCATTTGCCAATTTTTGTGGTGTAAATACCCCCACCATGTCTGATTTCAGGCCACCAACGGTTTAACAACTGTCTCACAAAATCCTGAATATTTAACTTCTCTGAGACAAACAGTTAAGGGTAAGTTGCCACGTGGAGGAAATCTGAGGTGCCCCAGCCAAAAGCCAACACTAACTACCAGTGTGAGTGAAACCATGTTGACCCTTCCAGCCCAGCTGACCTTCCATCCAAATGCAGCTGCATGAGTGCACCTAGGCCAGACCAGCACAAGAACCTCTCAGCCAAACTGACGACTCATAAGAAATAATGAGTTGTTTTAAACCACTAAATTTTGGGAGGGTTTGTTCCACAGCAATAGTTAACTGATACACATATAGTACACATGTATGGAGAAGGGTCTCTCTACAGAGAAGCAAGAGCTTTCAATAGCCTCCTTTTGCATTCGACTACTAACCCAAAGGTTGGCCATTCAAACCCACTCAGTGGCACCACAGAAAAAAAGGCCTGGGAATCTGCTTCCATAAAGATTTCAGCCGAGAAAACCCTATGGAGCAGTTGTTCTGACACACATAGGGTCACCATGAGTCAGAGTCAACTTGACAGCAACTAGTTAGGTGTTTTTTTTTTTTTTTTTTTTTCTCCTTTCTCAAGTTCCCAGTCCTATTCATAACCTATCTGGGAAGTTCAAGGCTTTCATTTTGCTGTACCAGGATTTCCTGGACACCTGGTGCTGAACAGAAGCACTGGCAGATCTTAATGCCCTTGGCCCTTTGAATGTGCCACGAGTCCTGTTTTTCACCAGACTGGGGATTAAACAAAGTAAAGTTCCATGTTTATAAGCAGAAGTTTTAGGAAAATTTGTTTTATTTAAAATCAGGAGTGGTGATTCCATGAAATGAGGGAAATTGGAACCGCAGCAAGCAAGACCACCCAAAGGCAGACAGAACGTTTAGTAATACAGTCCTCCTCTGTTTTATTATCTCTGGATACTGACATTTCTTACCTTCCCGCCACCAGTAAGAGACTTTGACCGGCTGTAACTGATTTGTTAAATATTGACTTGATGTAGTGGAGCCCTGGTGGAGCAGTGGTTAAGAGCTTGGCTGCTTACCAAAAGGTCAGCAATTGGAATCGACCAGCTGCCCCTTGGAAACACTTTGGGGCGGTACTACTCTGTGCTGTAGGGTCGCTATGAGTTGGAATCGACTCAACGGCAACGGGTTTGGTTTGGTTTTTGGTGATAGTAGTGAGGGCCCAGGATTCATTTTTCCCAGGGCATCCTACTCCTAAACTTAGTATTCTATAAGGTGACACCCTCTGTTTCTGCACAGTTTTGGGGAGCAGACCACAGGTGAGCTCCTCATAGGGCTTTTCTCATACTAAAGCTTTCAGAAGACAAGACCTGTCTCTTTGGGCTGTCTACCATTACCAAATATGAAGCACTGGTGATTCTAGAATATTACAAACTGGGAAAATGAAGAAAATCTTAAAGAAAAGCAAGAAAGTAATTATCGCAAAACTCAAGATAGTGTTTTTTTCTCAGAAGGAAGGAGAGAGTTAATGATTGGGCGCGGGGGCAAGGGAAAGGATGCCAGGAATGTTCTATTTCTTACCTAGGTAGTAGTGTTATATTTTTTCCAAAATAATTTGTTAAAATGTTCATGTAATTTTTACACTCTTTTGTGAATGCAGATTTTATTTCACGATAGAGAAAAATCACCCATTTAAAAGTAATCTGAAAACAGCCCAAATGTCCACCAACTGATGAATGGATAAACATAATATGGTAAAGGAGTTCTGATGTGTGGTACAATATGGATAAACCCTTAAAACATTCTTCTGAGTAAAATAAGTCAATCGCAAGGGGATAAATTTTGCATGATCTCCTTATATGAAATATCTAGAATAGGCAAATGTATAGAGACTGAAGTTTATTAGTAGTTACCTGGGGTGGGATGGAGAGGAAAAGGGGGGAAATCACCGCTTATTGGGCTAGCGGGCACTAATTTTCTGACTGTTAAGCGTGAAAAAAGAGGGAAAAAAAGAAAGAAATGAGGTCCTGATACATGCAACAACATGGATGAACCTTAAAAACATTACGATCAGTAAAACATTATGAAGGCAGACATAAAAGCCCACCTATTGTATGATTCCATTTATAGGAAAGGTCCAGAATAGGCGAATCCACAGAGATAGAAAGCCGGATAGTGTTTGCTGGGGCCTGAGGGGATGGAAGGTGTGGGGAGGAACTGTTTAGTGGGTACAGGGTTTCCATTTGGGGTGATAAAAAGTTCTAGAACCAGACACTGAGTGATGGTTGCACAACACTGTGAGTGTAATTAATGCCTCTGCACTGAGCAGTTGATAATTAACCATTGTAAAATGGTTAAAAAGGTAAATTTTATGTTACGTGAGTTTACCACAATAATAAAAAAAAAAGTGGGGGAAAATAATGCATTCTGCATTCTGATTTCTTATTGTATCACCTTGGAGCTTGTTAGAAATGAAGAATCTTGGCTCCACCCCAGACCTACCAAACTTACTGATCCCCCAGGTGATTCGTCTGCACGTTAAAGACTGAAAAACACTAAGATTAAAAAACCTTAAGTCACCAGTCCTGAGATATTGGGAAAGTCCGCTCATCCTTGTGCCTTAGTTTCTCATCTGTAAAATGGGCATAGTAATACAAATCCGGCCTTCTAGGCAGCTGTGAGGAGAGTGTGAAATGATACATGTGAAAGCACTTTGAAAAAACAGTGAAGCACCATATAAATATTAAGTATTTTTATCATCTTGGGATAGACGCCTGAAAAATCTATTGCAAAGAAGCAAACAATTATCATTGTCTTAGAATTCACACTTTCTGGAATCTTTTCAGCTCCAGTTTCCTGGCAACTTCCTGCTTCTTGACTGCTTTGCCAAAACTTGCTTTGCTCCCTTCCTGGAAAGTATTACCAGCTTCACAACCAGATGCAGGGTCGTCCGTGCCCTTTGTAATGTCTCCGGGGAAGATCTCCTTCTTCAACAGCTGCTCGAGTCCCCAACTTGACTTTCTGACAAATCGAATTCACATGTTTGCCTGTGCCTCCTCTATGACAGCAGCATTCTGCCTCACCTGGGCGGACACCGAGCTCCACTGGGATCCGGAACACCCGGCAGGCAGACAGGCCAGCCTCTTGACTAACTTTCGATTACTCATGGCTCTTGGCTTTAAAAGAAAGAGTAATCCTGTGCCCAGCACATTGCAAGGATCCAAAAAGTTGGCAATGATGAGCGTGTGCATATTTCATGAGACATTAAGTCTTCTAGACTTCAAAAAAAAAAAAACGCTAAAGCCATTCATAAGCGATTTACAAAACCCATTGCGGTCAAGTTGATTCCAACTCATAGGGACCCTATAGGACAGGGTAGATCTGCCCCATAGTGTTTACCAAGCAGCTAGTAGATTCGAACTGCTGATCTTTTGCTTAGCAGTCGAGCTCTTAACCACTGCACCACCAGGGCTCCAAGGGTTTCATATGGGTATGCTATGGCTGCTAACCAAAAGGCCGGCAGTTTGAATTCACCAGGTGCTCCTTGGAAACTCTATGGGGCAGTTCTACTCTGTCCTATAGGGTTGCTATGAGTCAGAATCAACTCAGTGGCAATGGGTTTGGTTTGGTTTTATTGGCATGACTGGGTCCAGGCTTTTTGCATTAGGATCCTTGTACTGAGTTTCAAGAGTTAACACAATGTTGGATTGTTTAAGGATGGGATACATAAAGGCTAGACATTCAGTTGTTATGCTTAATTATTCATTTATTTCAACACATATTTGAAGGCCCAAACTGTGCCAGGTTCTGTATTTGGTCATATTTGTGTGTGTGTGTGTATAGTTTTTTTAATGACAATATCAAAAAAAAGAAGAGGCAGGTGTGTGGTGAAATTGTTAAGAATTCCCCCCAGAGCCTACGTTCTGGAGTCAGAACATAGGATCCACCTGGTCCAATCCCAGCTAATTATTAGTTGTGAGACTTTGGATAAATTACTTACCTCGGCTGGGTCTAAATGTTCTCACTGTACAATGGGGACAAAAACACAACCTGCTTTTGGGGTTTATTGTAAAAAAAAAAAAAAAATGGTTTAATCTGTGTGCCTGGCATATGGTAAAGGCTCCTTAAGTGTTAACTATGTAATTATTGAAGAAAGGGACTAGACATCAACTTGTTGGAAAACAAAAACACATCAAACGTTAATGCCGTTATCATGACTATTGATATTCTCCTGATGGTGCTTGTGCAGAAAAGAGGTAACATAGCAGGCCTAAGCCACTAGCCTTGAAAAATTCTGCTTGCGAGACTGGCCTTGGTTGGTGTGTGAGAACTTGTGTGTCAGGAGGATTCCCACCATTAACTGATAAGAGTGGCTCACTATGCCTAAGCTGCTTGTGCAAACAATATGATTTATGCTAAACACCTGCTTTCCTTTTGAGAGTCTGAAATTTGGGTGTATGTCAGGCAGAGGGCACCTACTTGACCAGCCCCCAATAAAAATCTTGGGTGCTGAGTCTCCAAGAGCCTCCCAGGTAGGCAACATTTCACAAGTGTTGTCACAAATTGTAACTGGGGAATTAAGTGTGTTTGGTGTGACTGCACTGGGAGAGGTCCCTTGGAAGCTTGTGCCTGGTTTCCCTAGGGGCCTTTTCCCTTTGCTGATTGTGCTTGGTGTCATTTAGCTGTAATAAGTCATGACCATTCATACGACTCTACGCTGAGTCACGTGAGTCCTCCTGGTGAATCATCATACCTGGGGGTAGACTCAGGGCCCGCCCAGCACAGTGCTGAACAAGTTGCCTTTGAGAGAAAGATTTTTTTTTTTTTTAAAATACTGGCATCACAGCATTATCTAACTTAATGTCAACGAACAGACATCATTTTCATAAAATGTCTGAGAAACAGGATTAGAAAAAAATGCTCCCAAATGCATAAAGTAACACTCCTTTCTCAATTACACTTCTGTAAAATTATGAAGGTATTAGGAACCTTTCCAGCACTGTAAATGTATAAAGTAGACAGTGGCAATGCTGTAATTTACAATCTCTAGGTTGTTAGACTTTAAAAGTCTTCTGGCTTCTCCCACACCATTCCCCTCCCCCCTAATGGCTTGATTTTCTTCCCCGTATAAGAACTTAACTTTGATATTCATTCACAAATTCTGAATGTTTTGAGAGTTAAATGAAAATATATCATGTTACAGGTATTTCTAGTCTAATTGCTTCAGCATCAGTTTTGAAACATACTCATTTGGCAAGAATTAATTGAATAACTTCTGCATGCTGGGCATGCAGTTTATAATGTGAACCCTGCCTTTTTATTATGGTACTGCAGAATGGAGCTCAAAGGCCCTCGTTAGGAAAGTCTCTCAAAACCCAGTGTTTTATTTTCTGTTGAAGTTGATCAACAAAAGCAGAAGACTTCAGGGGATAGCTTTGGTTTAAAGTTTAAAGAATTATCTCAGGGGTAATAGTATCTCAGGAGATTTATCCAGCCTGTATGGCTCCAGAAACTCTGGATTCTATGAGAATTTGAAATTCTGCTCTGCATTTTCTCCCTTTTGATCAGGATTCTTCTACAGAATCTTTGACCAAAATATTCAGTAATAGTAGCTGGGCACTATCCCGTTCTTCTGGTCTCAGGGCAAAGGAAGGAGTTGTTCATCTTAACTAGTAAAGAACCTCTACCTTGAGCATTGTGCTCTTTTAAGAGCTGTCTATTTGGAATCAAATTGACAATAACAACTTGAAAAATTAGATAGGAAACTTAGGGGGCAGTGAGTTTATGTTAATGAGGGAGGAACAACTCAGAAAAGGAGGATGAGAATGGTTGCAGAACTTGAGGAATGTGTTTAATGTCACGAAATTGTACATGTAGATATTGTTGAATTGGTATATGTTCTGCTGTGTATATTCTCAACAACAGCAACAACAAATAAAATTTTAAAAGCATTTGTTTGGGCAGTGTTGTTATCCTGGGCTCTGTATCAAATGAACTAGACAAGCGTATTGTTTTCCATCCTTTTGATGAAATGCAGATTTTCCATTAAAAAAAAGCCAATCTTTTATTTAAAGGGCTTAATAGAATGGACTTAATTTTCAGCTGGTTTAATTTAGAGTACTGAAAAAAAGTTTCACGCAAGACTCTTCTCCAAGCCTGGGCCTGGAGCGTTTTCATTTGCAGGTAAGCTGGATGCACCAGTGTTTAACACACACACAGCAGGTGTATCCAGGCACACAGAAGGGAAGCAAACACTTGCAGCCCTGCTGCCTTGCATGACAGCACTATAGAGATTGCTGTTGTCCTATTGCTGCTGCTGACAGCTCTTCCCTCTGAGTGCGGACAAACTTCAGAGAAGGGCTGTGCCAAAACTGTTAGTATTTTCCTCTTCAATTCTCCAACTGAGATATTCCCTGATGCCTTATGGCGCCACCCTTCCTGTTCTTTGAAGTAATTTGGAAGCTGACATCCTACAACTGGCAAAAAACATAGACAGTAAATGCATCCAACCGCCAAAGGAAGCAATACATTCAATCAAACCTGAGTATCTGCAATGCCTAAACCCAGGGTCAGGAACAAAAAAGTAAGAAGTGGCCCTTGGTCTCAAGGAGCACAATAATCAGGTTGACTGTCTTAGACAAGGCTCTTTGGTAGCAAGGGGCAGAAGGCTACTTGAGCTGATGTACGAAAAGCCAGGGATTTATTATAAGAAATGGGAGGAAAGCTTGGTGGGTCTCAATGAGGGACTGAAACCAAGAACTGGGAACCGGTATTGCTCTCCTTGTCTCTTCAGGACCCCAAGTCTCTCAACAATGTTTTTTCTCTGCGCCCCTACTTCACTGCTTGCTGACCAACTGTGTCAGCTTGAGACTAGCTGAGACTGCTTGTTGTACCTCCATGTTAGATGTTGAATTGTGGCCCCACACCACCAAAAAAAATATGTCTTAGAATCCTAACCCCTGCACCTGTGGATGTAATCCCATTTGGGGACAGGATTTTCTTTATTGTGCTAATGAGGCCATATCAATACAGGGTGTATCTTAAACCTAACAACTTTTGAGATATAAAAAGAGCAGATTACACACAGAGAAGCAAGCACAAACATAGCATGGGCAGAAGTGATATGTACCACTTCCAGGTTATGCTATTAAATACAAAGGAGTGAGTCCTCACCTTCTTTTCCCCTCCTTGCTCTCTCAGTGCAGACAAAATGGCAGGAGTTGAAGCCATCATCTTCAACCCAGAGATAGAGCTGCAGGAGAGGATGGCAGAGCAAAAAGGTAGAAAGAACCTGGGTCCCCAGCTCCATGATTTTATATGACAGGGAAACACACACTTGAGCTGCTGTTATATTTGGATCTTTATTAAACATTCCAGAACCTGCTTTCTCTGCTTTTCTATATACAAGAAAGAACATGACCACCCTATAGCTTCTAAATTTACAAGACTTCAGTTGAAGAGACTAAACAAAAATTTCAACTTCAAATACCCAGACAAGAGAATTGATTGGCCCATATTCAGTCTTCTAGTCAACTAAAGTAAGATAAAAAAAAAAAAAAAAAGTAATAGGGAGGGTAAATAATAAAAACCCAGTGTCATGGATTGAACTGTACCTCCCCAAAATATGTGTCAACATGGCTAGGCCATGATTCCCAGTATTGTGTGGTTGTCCTCCATTTTGTGATCTAATTATCCTCCATTTTGTGCTATGTTGTGAATCCTAGCCTCTATGCCTATGGTTATGGTCTCATTTGGGAGTGAGATGTCCATTATATTAATGAGGCAGGGATTAGGTCATGTTAGTAAGGATTGGGGTGGGATGCGACACCCTTCCTCAGGTCACAGCCCTGATCCAATGTAAAGAGACTTTCCCTGGGATGTGGCCTACATCACCTTTTATCTTATAAGATAAATGGAAAGAGAAGTGAGCAGAAAGAGAGGGACCTGACTACCACCAAGAAAGAAGAGCTGGGAGTGGAGAGCATCCTTTGGACCCAGGGTCCCTGTGCTGAGACCCTCCTAGACCCAGGGGAAGATTGATGCCAAGGCACATGGAGATCTCCAAGAAATGCCAGGCCCACAGATGCTGAAAGAAGACAAGGACCTCCCCCAGAACTGACAGAGAGAGAAAGTCAGCACTCTGAATTCAGACTTCTAGCCTCCTAAACCGTGAGTGAATAAATTTCTGTTTGTTAAAGCTACCTACTTGTATTTCTGTTATAGCAGTACTAGGTAACAAGATACACAGCTGCTGGGGCTCGCCCTTGGGGTGGCACTAAGGTGGGTGGGGGAGCAGTTTTCAGAAAGTATCATCTACTTTATGGACCCATGCTTTTGTAATGGGACCAAATATTCCTAGAGGCATTTATGTATTCTTTTAGAAATAAATAATGTACAGCATGTAAAAGCAAAGTATATGCATTAAGGGGGTCAGTGAGTGAGAAGAAAATCTCAGATTTGTAAAAAGGAAACTGATTTCCCTCTTCCAATTAATAAAAGTCTGCCGTGGATTTGAGGGTAGACAGGCTAATAGTTAGGGGGTGACCTTGTCCTCTCACACAGATCTTTCAAAGTTACTTGTTTGTCACACAGGATGACATTCCCAAAAAGAGGAGAAAGGCTCTCTGGTCAAGAATAATCGAGGAGCTGTGTTTTCCTGCTAGATCTTCAAACCAGACATAATTACTAGGTGTGTATGAGATCTATTTGGTAGGCAGGAGAGAGTTCTAGATGGAAGGAAAGTATGTCAGACTGAAGATCAGCATTTCTGGTGTATTGGTGGGGTCATTCCCAGTAAATGAGGTAGTATTAGTGAAGAATGTTTCCTTGATGAGGAAGGATTTCTTTGTGCCATCATCTTCTCTATTCCCCTTTTCTCCCCTGCAGCCAGCAATAAGCAGTAGAGTGTAATAGGTAAGAGAATGGACCCTGGAGCCACACTGTCATGGTTCTCAAGTCCCCATGAGTAAGCAGGGCAGGCCACTCTCACTTTTGTGTTCCTTCATCTTCATCTGTAAAAGGGATATATAGTATCCACTGCACAGGGTGATGTGAGGATTTAAAAAGGTGCTATACGGTAAGTGCTCAAAACATTGCCTGGCACAGAATAAGTGCTATGTAAGCGTTACCTATCATTATTAATTAAGCCTCTAATAGTCATTATTATTCCTTCATTAAGCAAATGTTTAGTGACTCCCTACTTAGTGCCAATTGTAAAAGTCTCAGTCTCTAAATTTAAGGAACACGCAGTCTAGAAGAAAGAGGACAGACAAACCCAATATTGTGCCATCAGTTCCATGGTAGAACTTAAAGACTGAAAGTCATGGGCACTCAAAGGCGGGTACTTAACCAGATTGGGGGGAGCAGGGAAGGCTTCCAGGAGGAAGTGACTGGTAAGCTCAGTGAGAGCAAGAAGAAGACCACATGGAAAAAGACTTCCTGGACACAGCTGTTTTACTGAATTACTAAAAGCAGGTCATTCGCTAGAACACAAAATATGAAGGTGGAATGCACAAGGCCTGAAGAGTCTTTTTTCTCAGACTGTTGTTGTTGATAGGTGCCGTCGAGTCCATTCCAACTCATAGCAACCCTATGCACAACAAACGAAGCATTGCCTGGCCCTGCACCATCCTCACAATTGTTGTTATGCTTGAGCCCATTGTTGTAGCCACTGTGTCAATCCATCTCATTTTTCTCAGACTGATCATCAGATAATGAGACATGCTATTTGAAGAGGGCTTTGTAAACTCCTAGATGTTTGGAGTTCATCCCCAAAGCACTGGCAAGTCCCATAGCAGGAAAGACAGCCTAGATGTCCTTGGATATATGTATTTGGGTTAAATAAAAGATGTAACAACAAACATCTAGACTTTTCCTATACCAGTTGAAATAATAAAACCCAAGCAAGAAAAGCCATGACTCTCAAGACAGGGACTTTGTCTTGCTCACTGCTGTCTTCCCAGAGTCTAGGATGTTACCTGACACACATTAGATATTCAATAGAGATTTGTGGAATGAATGAACTACTTGAAAAGGCGTATATTTTAAAAGTAAAATTTGCCAACTTTTGTTCATTCTTTGTGGGTAATGCTGACTAGAACGGTGTTTTAGCTTACATCACAAGGAACTGACAAGTTACATATTAACCAAAGTCTTTTGGATCGTTATATAAATGACTCAGCAGTCCACAGGAGGTAACACTCCAATTTTTTTTTAATTGTGCTTTACGTGAAAGTTTACAGCTCAAGTTAGTTTCTCATAAAAATATTTATACACACATTCAACTCGCCCATACCCCTTTCTGCCTTCTCATCTCGCCTCCAGACAGGAGCTACCCATTTAGTCTCATATATCTACTTGAACTAAGAAGCACTCTCTTCACAAGTATCATTTTATGTCTTACAGTAGTCCAGCCTAATCTTTGTCTGAAGAGTTGGCTTCAGGAATGGTTTTAGTTCTGGGTTAACAGAGAGTCTGGGGGCCATGTCTTCTGAGATTCCTCCAGCCTCAGACCAGTAAGTTCTGCACCCCACTTTTCTCCTGCTTATCAGGGACTCTCTGTTGTGTTCCCTGTCATGGCGTCATTTGAGGTAGCTGGGCACCATCTAGTTCTTCTGGTCTCAGGCTAATGAAGCCTCTGGTTTATGTGGCCCTTTTTGCCTCTTGGGCTCATATTTTCCTTGTGTCTTTGCTGTTCTTCATTCTCACTTGCTCCAGGTGAGTTGGGACAAATTGATGCATCTTAGATGGCCACTTGCTAGATTTTAAGACCCCAGATGCCACTCACCAAAGTGGGGGTAACCCTGCAATTTTAATTTGTAATAATAAATGGGCACCTGCTTTGTACTCAGAACTCAGTGATGAACCAGTAAGGCACGGATATAAAACAGCACCCCTGTCCCGTGGATTTAAGATGTATTGGAAAGATGGGAATAACATGCGTGAAAGAAGGGCGATCATTACCAAGACTAATCGTGTGATAACAACTATGATGGTTACGGTTGTGTGTCAACTTGACTGGGCCATGATTCTTAGTGGTTTAATAGTCATATGATAGTGTGATCACTTCCAAGATGAGGTTTGATATAATGTGATCACCTCCATGATGGGATCTGCTGTGAGTAGCCAATGAGTTGAAAGGGAGTTTCCTTGGGCGTGTGGCCTGCGTTGAATATAAGTGGATATTCTGGCAAGGCTTATGGGCTTTCGCTTGTGCTGGATCCTGCAGCTGGCTCCTGTTCATCTGCCCTCTGGTTCTTGGGACTTGAGCTAGCCACTTACCTGTGGTCTTGCCTGCCGATCTTTGAGATTTGTCGATCTTCACAGCCTGTGAACAAGAGCCTGGCACTCTGACCTGCTTATCTTGGGTTCACCAGCCCCTGTGGCTACGTGCATCAGGAGAAACCTCTATCCTGACCCACGGACTTGGGACGTTCCAGCCTTTACAACTGTGTGAGCCATTTCCTTGATATAAATCTCTCTCTATATATATTTACATGCTTTACTGTTTCTGCTTCTCTAGAGAACCCAGCCTAAGACAACAACCAATGTGGTTTAACCCATACATGCCTAGATAAGAATACATGAATAAACAGCCTGTAAGATAAATAATTGAGGGTTTTTTTTAAATAAAGCAAGTGCAATTTCACCTTGGGAACATATGCTTAAGATGATAATATATGAAGTTTACAAAAGTCAGGTAAGTAATTTGCCTAAGGTTTCACTGTTAGATGGTTTTAAACTCAGGTGCACTCCAGAGTCTGCTCTGTTAACATTTACCCCCTTGTTGTTGCTGTTGTTAGCTGCCGTCATGTTGACCTCATGGCAACCTCATGCACAACAACAAAACAATGCCCTGTCCTGTGCCATCTTCATGATTGGTTGCAAATTAGATGATTGTGATCCCTAGGGTTTTCACTGGCTAATTTTCAGAAGTAAATCACCAGGCCTTTCTTCCTAGTCCACCTTAGTTTGGAAGCTCTGCTGAAAACTGTTCAGCATCATAGCAAAATGCAAGCCTCCACTGCCCGATGAGTGGTGCCTATACATGAAATACATTGGCCAGGAATCAAACCAATGTCTCCTGTGTGGAAGACGAGAATTCTGCTATTGGACGACTACTGCTCCCTTCTAACCTATACCACCTACTTTATTTCAAAACATTCCTTAAGAACTTTTCCAGAAAAGAAGTCAAGGGGAAGCTATATATATGCAATCAAGATGCATTGATAATTACTGGAGATTTGGAATTTGAAAGTTGGAAACAAAGAAGGATCAGTAGTTAGAAAATATGGCCTTGGTGATAGAAACCACACTGGAAATAGCATGATAGAATTTTGCAACATCAATGGCTTATAGTGGAAATATCTTTTTTCAACAATGTAAACAGCAACTATACACATGGATCTCATCAGATGAAATACAGAGGAATCAAATAAACTGCACTTATGCGAAGAAATGATGGAGATGTCAATATCATCAGTCAGAACAAGGCCAGGGGCCAACTGCAGAATAGACCACCAATTACTCGTATGCAAGTTCAAATCAAAGCTGAACAAAACTACAAGTCCACGAGAGCCAAAGTACGA
The DNA here is from genome assembly GCF_024166365.1 of Elephas maximus indicus. Classification (NCBI taxonomy): domain Eukaryota; kingdom Metazoa; phylum Chordata; class Mammalia; order Proboscidea; family Elephantidae; genus Elephas; species Elephas maximus. The sequence continues at coordinate 146,960,418 of NC_064821.1, forward strand.
CTGTAAGTATATCCCACCCGAATTTAGAGATCATCTCAAGAATACATTTGACACATTGGAACACTAATGACCGAAGGCCAGACGAGTTGTGGGATGACATCAAAGACCTCATACATGAGGAAAGCAAAAGGTCATTAATAGACAGAAAAGATCAAAATGGATATCAAAAGACACTTTAAAACTTGCTCTTGAACATAGAGTAGCTAAAGCCAAAAGAAAAAAATGAAATGCAAGAGTGGAATAGAAGATTTCAAAGGGCAGCTTGAGAAGACAAAGTAACATATTATAATGAAATGTGCAAAGACCAGAAGGGAAGAACACACTCAGCATGGCTCAAGCTGAAAGAACTGAAGAAAAAATTCAAGCCTCAAGCTGCAATACTGAAGAATTCTATGAGCAAGATACTGAACAACACAGGAAGCATCAAAAGAAGATGGAAAGAATACAAGTCACTGCACCAAAATAACTGGTCAACATCCAACCATTTCAGTAAGCAGCACGTGATCAAGAATTAACAGTACTCAAAGAAGAAGTCCAAGCTGCACTGAAGGCACTGGTGAAAAACCAGGGTCCACAAATTGACAGAATATCAATTGAGATGTTTCACCAAATGGAGGCAGCCCTGGAAACAATCACTCATCTCTGCTGAGAAATTTGGAAGACAGCTACCTGGCCAGCCAATAGGAAGAGACCCATATATTGCCCATTCCAAAGAAAGGTGATTCAGTGTAATGCAGAAATTATCGAACAATATTATTAATATTAACCCACCCAAGTAAAATTTTGCTGAAGGTCTTTGAAAAGCAGTTGTAGCACTACATTGACAGGGAACTGCTAGAAATTCAAATCAGATTCAGAAGACGATGTGGAACAAAGGCTGATGTCAGATGGATCTTGGCTGAAAGTAGAGAACACCAGAAGGATGTTTACCTGTGTTTTATTGACTACGCAAAAGTATTTGACTTTGTGAATCATGGCAAATTATGGATAACATTGTGAAGAATGGGAATTTCAGAACACTTAATTGTGCTCATGTGGAACCTATACATAGATGAAGAGGCAGTTGTTTGAACAGAACAAGGGGATACCGAGTGGCTTAAAGTCAGGAAAGGTGTGCATCTGGGTTGTATCCTTTCTCCATACTTATTCAATCTGTACGTTGAGCAAACAGTTCGAGAAACTGGATCATATTGTGGCCCAAACTTAGAAAGTGGTTTCTGTCTGGTGTGCTTAGACATGCCAATAATCTGGACACTGTCCTTTGAGAAACAGGAAGTAACTTTATTGCAATGTGCAGGAGGAAGTTCCTCAGATCCAACTCCTCAAGTGGCATGGAGAAATAGGGCTTTTATATGTTTTGGGCAGCTAAATGGCAGCAATGCAGGCATACTGGGGAGGGAAAATTCTAGAAGAAATATGTAGGGAAGACATTGAGGGATTAAGACTGCCAGGAAAGAGGAGATGACGTGGATCTTGTTGGACCTTTTGCTTTGGAATGGGGCCTGGGCGATGATTTTTCTTCTGATTCCTTCCACCTATTGCTGCATCCTCTGTTGAGGTCAACTAACAGTCACAGCTGGCCCTTCTGCATATACAGTGTGGCCAAATCCAGCTTGGGCTGGTTTAATGCAGTCTTTTCTAATTAATGGAAATTTGCTGGCATTTGTAGGGTCAGGTTACGATATGAAGAAGAATGCAGCATCAAGATGGGAGGAAGACTCATTAACAACCTTCAATATGCAGATGACACAACCATGCTTGCTGAAAACAAAGAGGGCTTCAAGCAATTACTGATGAGGATCAAAGACTACAGCCTTCAGTATGGATTACAATGCAACATAAAGAAAACAAACATCCCCACAAATGCACCAATAAGCAATGTTATGATAAATGGAGAAAATATTGAATTTGTCAAGTATTTCATTTTACTTGGATCCACAATCAACGCCCATGAAGCACCAGTCAAGAAATGAAACGACATACTGCATTGGGCAAATCTGCTGCAAAAGACCTCTTTAAAATATTAAAAAAGCAAAGATGTCACCTTGAGGACTAAGGTGCATCTGAACCAAGCCATGGTATTTTCAATTGCTGCACATGCATGCGAAAGCTGGAGACGACTAAAGAAGAGCTGATGCTTTTGAATCATGGCACTGGAAGAACAAACAAATCTGCCTTGGAAGAAGTACAGCCAGAGTGCTTCTTGGAAGCAAGGATGGTGAGACTGCGTCTCACATACTTTGGACTTGCTATCAGGAGGGATCAGTACCTGGAGAAGGACATCATGGTTGGTAAAGTAGAAGGTCAGTGAAAAAGAGGAAGGCTCTCAGTAGAATGGGTTGACACAGTGGCTGCAACAATACACTCAAGCATGACAATTGTGAGGATGGCGCAGTACCGAGCAGTGTTTCATTCTGTTGTACATAGGGTCTCTATGATCAGAACCCACTCGATGGCACCTAACAACAACAACAACAAATACATACACATATATATAAACCGTGGTGGCGTAGTGGTTAAGAGTTCAGCTGCTAAACAAGAGGTCAGCAGTAGCAGTTGGACTCTACCAGGCGCTCCTTGGAAACCGTATGGAGCAGTTCTACTCTGTCCTATAGGGTCGCTAGGAGTTGCAATAGACTCAAAGGCAATAGGTTTGGTTTGTTTATATATCAATCTACCTCCAAAATACTGAAAATTGTCAAATTTAATGGCTAAATTTGTTGAAGGTTTTTGTTTTGTTTTTTCCTGTATAACTTCTGGCAAGACAGTAGTAAAACCAAGCAACTCAAAGGCAAATTTAAACAGCTGAGATTAATTTTTTTTTTTTTTTTGCATTTAGAGTAATGCCTATAAATCTGACCTATTATACCTCATCAAGCTGAGAGCTAAAGGCAAAAACTCTCTCATCACTTTACAAAGCAGTTTACTTGAAAATCTTTTGAAAAAAAAATTTAGGTGAGGTCAAAATATTTTTTTCATCCAGCATCATGATCCAAGCAATTTAAAATGCAAAGTTGGAGAAAGAAATGGAAAACTAGTCTGGTGGCCAGTTCCAAACACACAAAAAGGAGTGGAAAAATTCTTTCCTATTATTTTGACCACATTCCTCCCCTAAATAATAAGGCTCTCAGTTGAGTAAGCATTGTAATATAATTGGTGCTTATTTATCTAGAATGGCTGGAAAATGGGGCCACCTACTTAATTTTATTTTCTGGATGAGTTATCAGATGCACCAGTAAAGAATTTCTATTTTTAAATCACTTCAATACCTAACTAATCTGGGTTTATTTTTATCTTCCTTTAATACAAAAATCAAGCACAAAGGAGTTTTTGGCACCTCAGATCATCGTGGTTACTCCTTTAAGGCCAAACTTCTTCTCCTGGCCTTCAAAGCCCTGCTTTATTAGCCTCTGGCAACCTCTCCCTCTTTATCTGTCTCCTGTTGCTCAATGATTTCCAGGGGCTCTTTTCTGTTTCTGGAATCTTCCAAGATCCTTCTCTCAGTACCCATTTGCCCTGATAACTTTCTCTGCCATGAGTGCATTTTCCACGTATCTTTTCAACATTCAGATCTCTGCCTGAATATCACCTCCTCAGAAATGCCTTCCTCATCACCCTCTCTGCAGCAGCACCCTCAGCACCCTCTTTACTGTCTCATTGGGCTCATCGTTCCCCGAAATTATGTTCCTTATCCTTTGTGCTTATTTATGGTCTGTGCCCCACCCACCACTGTATTAAAAACTCCTTAAGCAAGGGATCTTAACCATCTCATTTATCATTGTATTCCCAGGTCCTAGAACAACCCCCAATACAGATGAGGCACTCAAAAAATATGTATTTTTTAAATACATTTTTATTATTGTGGTGAAAATATACACACCAAAACATTCACCAGCACAACTTCCATATTTACAATTCAATGACATTGAATACATCTTTCATGTTCTGCCATTATGGCTATCATTTTCCAAAATATTCCACTACTTTTAGCATAAACTCAAAGTCCCCCAAACAAGAATCACCCATTTTCTCTCCCTCCCACCCTTAGAAACCACTAATAATCTTTGGTTTCTGTTGTTTTTCTTGCTGTTAGGTGCCATCGAGTCAGTTCCTATCATAGCGACCCTATGTACAACAGAACAAAACATTCCCTGGTTCTGCGCCATCCTCACAATCGTTGTTATGCTTGATAGAGCACATTGTTGCAACCACTGTGTCAATCCATCTTGTTGAGGGTCTTCCTCTTTTTCTCTGACCCTCTACTTTACCAAGCATGATGTCCTTCTCCGGGGACTGATCCCTCCTGATAATATGTCCAAAGCATGTGAGACGTAGTCTCGCCATCCTTGCTTCTAAGGAGCATTCTGGCTGTACTTCTTCCAAAACAGATTTGTTCGTTCTTTTGGCAGCCCATGGTATATTCAATATTCTTCGCCAACACCACAATTCAAAGGCGTCAACTCTTCTTCGGTCTTCCTTATTCATCATCCAGCTTTCACATGCATATGAGGCGATTGAAAACACTATGGCTTGAATCAGGCACACCTTAGTCTTCAAGGTGACATTTTTGCTTTTCAACACTTTAAAGAGATTTTTTTTGCAGCAGATTTGCCCAATGCAATTCATCTTTTGATTTCTTGACTGCTGCTTCCATGGCTGTTGATTGTGGATCCAAGTAAAATGAAATCCTTGGCAACTTCAATCTTTTCTCCATTTATCATGATGTTGCTTATTGGTCCAGTTGTGAGGGTTCTTTTTTTTTTAAAATAACTTTTATTGTGCTTTAAGTGAAAGTTTACAAATCAAGTCAGTCTCTCACACAAAAACCCATATACACCTTGCTACACACTCCCAATTACTCTCCCCCTAATGAGACAGCCTGCTCTCTCCCTCCACTCTCTCTTTTCGTGTCCTTTTCGCCAGTTTCTAACCCCCTCCACTCTCTCATCTTCCCTCCAGGCAGGAGATGCCAACATAGTCTCAAGTGTCCCCCTGATGCAAGTAGCTCACTCCTCTCCAGCATCCCTCTCCAACCCATCGTCCAGTCCAATCCATGCCTGAAGAGTTGGCTTCGGGAATGGTTCCTGTCCTGGGCCAACAGAAGGTCTGGGGGCCATGACCACTGGAGTCATTCCAGTCTCAGTCAGACCATTAAGTCTGGTCTTATGAGAATTTAGGGTCTGCATCCCACTGCTCTCCCGCTCCCTCAGGGGTTCTCTGTTGTGTTCCCTGTCAGGGCAGTCATTGGTTGCAGCCGGGCACCAACTAGTTCTTCTGGTCTCAGGATGATGTAGTAGCTGGTTCATGTGGCCCTTTCTGTCTCTTGGGCTCGTAATCACCTTGTGTCCTTGGTGTTCTTCATTGTCCTTTGATCCAGGTGGGTTGAGACCAATTGATGCATCTTAGATGGCTGCTTGCTAGCATTTAAGACCCCAGACACCACTCTTCAAAGTGAGATGCAGAATGTTTTGTTAATAGATTTTATTATGCCAATCAACTTACATGTCCCCTGAAACCATGGTCCCCAGACCCCTGCCCCCTGCTACGCTGGCCTTCGAAGCATTCAGTTTATTCAGGAAACTTCTTTGCTTTTGGTTTAGTCCAGTTGTGCTGAGCTCCCCTGTACTTTGTGCTGTGTGAGGGTTTTTGTTTTCTTTATATTAAGGTGTAATCTATACTGAAGGCTGTGGTCTTTGATCTTCATCAGTAAGTGCTTCAAGCCCTCTTCACTTTCAGCAAGCACAGTTGTGCCATCTGTATAAAACAGGTTGTTAATGAGCCTTCCTCCAATCTTAATGCCCGGTTCTTCTTCACAGAGTCCAGCTTCTCGGATATTTGCTCAGCATACAGACTGAATAATTACGGTGAAAGACTACAACCCTGACACACACCTTTCCTGACTTTAAACCAAGCAGTATCCCCTTGTTGAGTTCAACTGACTGACTTATTTCACTCAATATAATGTTTTCGAGGTTCATCCATGTTGTGGCATGCACCAGAACTTCATTTCCTTTTATGGCTGAGTAATATTCCATAGTATATATAAACTATATTTTGTTTATCCATTCATCTGTTGATGGACTTTTCAGTTGTATCAACAAATATTTAATGAATGAATCGAATGAAATAAAGTGGACCCAATGATGTGGCCTCGATGATGCTTTCTATAAACTACATTCTGTAATCAATTTTTCATCTTGTTATTTTTTATTCATTTATTGGATAAATATTTGCTGAATGGTTAATGTGTATAATGTATGGGGGATACAATGTTGAACAAAATATTTCTTACCCTCCTGGAGTTTATAATCCAATAAAAAGTGGAAAAAAAAAACTCAGTTGAATTTTCTGTTTAATATTTTAATGGCATTGAACTAAATGCCTATTTTCCAAGAGTCTTCATTGCCAAAAAGTAAGCAAGTTTATTTAAAGAAACAGGTGCTAAGCAACTTTCAACATAATCTGGAAATACTCTCCTTTGTGAGAACAGTACTGTGTGCTAAAATTCAGACCGTTAAGAAAATGATTCTGGAAGCCTTAAGCAGGGCAAAGAAATTGAGGTTTCAATACGGAACTCTGGCTTTTACAGTTCAGAGTAAACAAGTTTACAAAGGAATTAGACTGCATTAGTATTTTGATACCATCTTTAATTGAATTATCTAAGGTTTTTGATAAGGAACAAAGCAGCCTGGAATGTGGCACTGCAATGAGAGTCATTTTGTACTTCAAAGAGATGGCTGAGCCAAGGTTCTGGATGTTAACCCTAATCCTCACAAGCAAAAGCATTTGCTTTTAAACTATATTGTTATCAAAATCAAGAACACATGTTATTATAAAGAAGCTAAAATTAAGCCACTGTATTTGATACGGAAGCCTTGGTGGTGTAGTGGTTAAGAGCTACGGCTGTTAACCAAAAGGTTGGCAGTTTGAATCCACCAGGTACTCCTTGGAAACCCCATGGGGCAGTTCTATTCTGTCCTATAGGGCCTCTGTGAGTTGGAATCAACTCGACAGCAACATGTTTGGTTTTTGGTTTGGTATTTGATATATGATAGCGTTCTGAACTTTTCTGATCCTCCTTCCCTTTGGAATCCCTGGGTGGGGAAAACAGTTAATGAGCTCAGCTGTTAACCCAAAGGTTGTCGGTTTCAGCCCACCCAGAAGCACCTCGAAAGAAAGGCCTGGTGATCTACTTTCAAAAAATCATCCATTGAAAATCGTATGGAGCCCAGTTCTACTCTGACACACGTAGGATCACCGTGAGTCAGATTTAACTCAAGGGCAACTGGTTTTGGTTCCTCTGAGAGTCAGCGAACATGATGGGATCCTCTCCAGAAAAAAAGGTACATGAAAACACACACAAAAATTGTTGCATAAAAATCTCATGAAGTTTGTGAACTGCAGACAAGGTAGCCCTCACTGGGACATTGCCTGTCTTCCTAAACTCCCTCTCCAGACTGCTAAGTTCTATGGCAACTGGTGGAGTTTTATTTTGAAAACCAAACCTTTGGTTTCTTTGATCCTGAATGGCAATAGATAATTATTGAGTTTTATCAACTGTTTCAAGCAAGAATGTTGGTGTTCGTCTCTATGGAGTCAATTCCAACTCATAGTGACCCCATGTGTATAGAGCAGAACTGCTCCATGGGGTTTTCAAGGCTGTGGTCTTTTGGAAGTAGATCTCCAGGTTTGTCTTCCGAGGCACCTCTGGGTGTGTTGTAACAACCAACCTTTCAGCTAGTACTTGAGCGCTTAACCCCTTGTACTACCCAGGGACTCCCAAGCAAGGAAAAAGCAAGATAACAGTAAAAGGAGGGAGGGAAAGCAGAGAGAGAGAGGGAAAAGGAAAGACAGAGAATGAATATGAGAATGAAGAGAGGAAGGAAAGAGATAATGAGAGAGGAAAGAGAGAGATAGGAGGTGGATGCCTGGGAGAGGAGACCTGCTCTCCCTTCCACTTGACCAAAAGAAGCAGCTCCTGCTCTCAGCTGCTTCTTGCCCCTCTGATTCCATTCACTCTCCTCTCTTGCTTTCCTGGTCCCTTCCTTTTGGACCTCTGTGGAGTTTCTTCTCTGCTTCTCTCAACGCGGCTGCCTATTTATTAAGGACTGCCCCACTTTTGGAAACCCTGGTGGCATAGTGATTAAGTGCTACAGCTGCTAACCAAAAGGTTGGCAGTTCTAATCTGCCAGGTGTTCCTTGGAAACCCTATGGGGCAGTTCTACTCTGCCCTATAGGGGTCACTATGAGTCGGAATCAACTGGACAGCAACGAGTTTGGCCCCATTTCTAAAAGGAGCCCTGGTGGTACAATGGTTAAGCACTTGGTTGCTAACCAAAAGGTTGGTAGTTTGAATCCATCCACTGACTCCGTGGGAGAAAGACCTGGCAATCTGCTCCTATAAAGATTATAGCCTAGGAAACCCAATGGGGCAATTCTATTCTGTCACATGGGTTTTATGGCACCTAACAAGAACAACAACTACACTTCTGTGCTTCTTCCCCTATAAATGGGTGCTCTGCATCTGCTGCCTCCATTTCTTCACCAGCTCTTCCCTTCCTAGCCCTATCATTTGATTTCTACTGGATCTGTGGTCTTGAGGGTTCTCATAGAGAAGAACCATCCTGAAAAATAAAATGGTCTTTTCCTCTGTCTTCATTTTATCTGGTATGGTTATTCATCTTTTCCCTCAATACTCTCTTCTTTGTTTTCTGCGTTCATTTCACTGATTTTCTTTGCACTTCTTTGCGGTTTCACCTGCTCCAGCTTTTTTCCTTTTTGTCCAAATCTGAGCAACCCTAGATTTTAGCCCTGACTTTTCTGTTCTCTTTATACTCCCTCCTTGAGGGAACAATAAGTTATAATGATGTGGTGTAAAGTGGTAGAAAAAGCATGGGTTTCACAGGCAAAAGAAAACCAAATTTCTGGTTCTGCTTTTACTGCTGTGTGACCCTGAGCAAGTTACTGAAGTCTCTGAGCCTTGGTTTCTTCCATCTGAAAAAAATAAGAACAATAATGATTTCCTAGAATTGTTGTTGTGAGGATTAAATGAGATAAGATTTGTAAAAATGCCCGATAGAGTGCTTGTCATCTTCTTTCATTGAGCAAACATTTGTTGATCATCTACTATACGCCAGACTCAATATAAGGTGCTGAGGAATGCAGCAATGATTAAACACGGTTTTCTGCCCTAAATATGCTCACAATCTAGGAAGTAAATTGACTTGTAAACAAATTACAATATACTGTGTCAGGTGCAATAATAGGATCATTTATAAAAATAGAAAGGATATACAGAAAAAAGGGGTGAATAAATCTACTAGAGGTTTATGAGACAAGGAAGTCTTCCTGGAAAAGGTGATATTTCAGGTGGATTTTGAAGGATAAATATTAATCAGTAGAAGCAGAGAAAACAGTGTATGTAGAGGCCCCTATGTGCGAAACAGCATGGATTATACAGGGCTGTTTCTAGAATTAAAGCTCAAGGTTGGACATGACAAAAGATGAGGTTGGAGAGGCAGGGAGAGGCCAGATAATACTATTAGTAATAATAATGATAATAGCAATCAATTATTGAGCGATTTCTTGTGCCAGGCACTGCCATATAACTAAACACTTTATATACATCATATCTTGAAATTCTCATAACAAAAATCCTTTGAGCCAAAAAGCTTGGGCTTGGCCACTAAGATTTTTAAGTAGGGTGGATACCGTGATCACATGTGTACCTAGAAGAATTATTTAGGCATCAGTTTTGAAGATGAATTGGAGACAGAAGGCTGGGGCAAGAGATGGTAAGAACCTCGGCTTAACACTAGTGAGAATGGAGGGAGGGGAATGTAGTTAAAAAGGAATTGACAGGAACTTGTTGCGTAGTTGACCGTGAGGGAAGGGGGAAGTAGGCATTCTAGGTGATTCCCTTGTAGGGTGGATCCAAATTTTGTGGGGCCTGAAGGTTATACAGGAAACCCTGGTGGCGTAGTGGTTAAGTGCTACGGCTGCTAACCAAAGGGTTGACAGTTCAAACCCACCAGGCGCTCCTTGGAAACCCTATGCGGCAGTTCTACTCTGTCCTGAGGGGTCGCTATGAGTCGGAATCGACTCAATGGCACTGGGTTTGGTTTTTTTGGTTTTGGAAGTTTATACAAGTTTTGAGGCCCTCCTCAAGAAAAAGACCAGAAAACAATGAATAAAAATTAAGTACATAGGCTCTGAAAGGGCCCATGGAAATGAGAGGGCTGTCTTAAAGTAGACCTGAGAGATGTGCATTGTGTGTGTGTACACACATCTATTTTTATATATAAATATAATATTTATATATTGTTGTTAGGTGCCATTGAGTCAATTTTGGCTTGTAACAAACCCATGTGACAGAGTAGAACTGCTCCATAGCATTTTCTAGGCCATAATCTTTATAGAAGCAGATTGCCAGGTCTTTCTCCCATGGAGCCACTGGTGGATTTGAACTACTAACCTTTTGGTTAGCAGTTGAGTGCTTAACCATTGTGCAACCAGGGCTCTCTCCTTCACTCTTTATTGACTTATTTGGCTGCCAGCATGATTTCCCTCTAGTTTTCCTTTGGGGTGTGTGTCTTCCCCTCTCTCAGCTCCTGTGGTGCTGGTGGAGCTGCCTACTCACCTCCCATCCCAGCTCCAGGTACATAACCCAGACCTGTCCAATCAGAGCTTTCCCACTCTGTGGCCACAGTGATTGGTATAGTGATAGAGATGTGACTCACACCTGGCCAATGAGACTCCATTCTAGAACTTTTGTTGGATATGTTGGGAAATAGCTCACTTTTCTGTTATGCTTTTTTGTCGTGGCTCCTGATAGGATATAAGTCTGGACCTACTGGTGGCTAATTTGACACCAAGGGGGAAGAGTCTGAGAATGCCAATAGAAGAGGACAGACCTGTGGAGAACACACTGGTTACGATGCCATTGACTTAGAGCTGGAATTCAGTCATGCCTAAAGCTACATTTCCTAGCCTTTTCTGTCACATGAGCCAACAAAATCCCACTTTTTGTCTAAGTCTGTTTGAGTTAGTTCTGTCTTCTGTAGCCAAAACACTCAATACCCACACCTGTTCACCAAAAAGAACTCTGACGGGCCCTGCTTGGGCCATATGCCTCCTGGGACCCAATAACTGTGCCCAGGGGGGCAGGGTAATCCCTTTAACCAGATTGCCACATGTCCAACTCTGGTGAGGAAGAAAGTGGCCACGTGATGGATGAACTAAAGAATCACATAGGGTGAAAGTAGTGGGCAGTCCCCAAAAGGTGGAGATGCAGTGCACCGAAAAAAGGAGCTGATGTGCCCTACAGGACTGATTTCATATTTCTGAGGAATCTGAGATGTTGGTTTTTGAGAAATCATCCTAAAACAGGCCTGATTTCAAGTCCCAATTCTGTTCTCTATTAAACATCTGACCTTGGCCAAGTTGTGTACCCTCCCTCACTAAATCTCAGTTTCTGATTGTAAAATGGAAATATGTAATATTTACCTTTACAGGGTTATTGTGAGCGATAATGTCTATACGTAGGGTGTCTAGTTATCCAGTGCTGCTATAACAGAAATACCACCAGTGGATGGCTTTAACAAACAGAAATTTATTCTCTCACAGTTTAGGAGGCTAGAAGTCTGATTTCAAGGTGCTAGCTCTAGGGGAAGGCTTTCTCTCTCTGCCAGCTCTGGGGGAAGGTCCTTGTTTCCTTTCAACATCTATAGGCCCGGCATTCCTTGGAGATCTCTATGTGTCTTGGCATCAATCTTCTCCTGGGTCTAGGAGGTTGTCAGCACAATCATCCCAAGTCCAAAGGATACACCCTGCTCCTGGCTCTACTTTCTTGGTGGTAGCAAGGTCCCTCCCCTCTCTGCTTGCTTCTTTCTCTTTTTCTCTCTTGTATGGTAAAAGATGTGACTCAAGCATGGGTTTGACTTGAGTAAGGGTATGACGACTAAGACTGTGATCCTATCTCATTAACATATAGATTAACATATTAAAAAACAAAAAACAAACATCAAGTTGGTTTTGACTCAGCAACCCTATAGGACAGAGTAGAACTGCCCCATAGGGTTTCCAAGGAGCACCTGGTGGAGTCAAACCGCCAACCTTTTGGTTAGCTGCCATAGCTCTTAACCACTACACCACCAGGGTTTCCGATTAACATATAGAGGTTGGAATTTACAACATATGGAATTTACAACAATTTATGAAATGGAGGATAAATACATCAGACCACCAGATGGAGTGACATGGGGTGACCATGTAACTTATCTTCTAAAAGTAAACACTATGAAAGGGCCTCAGCAGAGTGGCCTAAGACAAAAAATGATAATAATTACTATTAGTGGCCCCTTTCACTCTCAGAAGTGTCCCTGTCTGGGTGATAAATTGGGTGATGCCATTGCCCATAACACTCCTCCAATAGTGTTTAGCACATAGCAGGTGCTCAAAAGTCTTTTAGTCTCCCTAGCCTTCCAGGGTCCTCTCTGCCTTTCATATAGCTGGCTGAGTCCTCTGGAGTTCTCTGTAATTCTCTAGCATTGTAAATATACAGGGTATAGTCTGCAGAACATTTCTTACTATTATCCTGGTAACAAGGGGGCATGATACTGTGATCCACAGATTTACATCTGTTAAAGAATACTTTGTTACAACTCCCCACCAAGTGCTTTTAATTAGTGAGATTCAGAAAGGTTAAGTAGACTTCTTTGAGAACATTCATTTCACGAAGAGAAACCAGATAACTGGGAGCTCCTAAAAATCAAACACCTATGCTCATCTAAAGACTTCACCAAAAGAGTAAAAAGACCACCTACAGATTGGGAAAAAATTTTCAGCTGTGACATCTCCGACCAGCGCCTAATCTCTAAAATCTATGTGATTCTGTTAAAACTCAACCACAAAAAGACAAACAACCCAATCAAAAAGTGGGCAAAGGATATGAACATGCACTTCACTAAAGAAGATATTCAGGCAGCTAACTGATACATGAGAAAATGCTCTCAATCATTTGCCATTAGAGAAATGCAAATTAAAACTACGATGAGATTCCATCTCACTCTAACAAGGCTGGCATTAATCCAAAAAACACAAAATAATAAATGTTGGAGAGGCTGCGGAGAGACTGGAACTCATACACTGCTGATGGGAATGTAAAATGGTACAACCACTTTGGAAATCTATCTGGTGTTATCTTAAACAGTTAGAAATAGAACTACCATACAACCCAGAAATCCCACTCCTCGGAATATACCCTAGAGAAATAAGAGCCTTCACACAAACAGATATATGCACATCCATGTTTATTGCAGCTCTGTTTACAATAGCAAAAAGCTGAAAGCAAACAAGGTGTCCGTCAACGGATGAATGGGTAAATAAATTGTGGTATATTCACACAATGGAATACTACACATCGATAAAGAACAGTGAGGAATCTGTGAAACATTTCATAACATGGAGGAACCCTGGAAGGCATTATGATGAGCGAAATTAGTCAGAAGCAAAAGGACAAATATTGTATAAGACCACTATTATAAGATCTTAAGAAATAGTATAAACTGAAAAGAATACATACTTTTGTGGTTATGAGGAGGGGAGGGAGGAAGGGTGGGAGAGGGTTATTTACTGATTAGTTACTAGATAAGAACTACTTTAGGTGAAGGGAAGGACAATAGTCAATACACAGAAGGTCAGCTCAAATGGACTGGACCAAAAGCAAAGAAGTTTCCGGGATAAACTGAATGCTTCAAAGGTCAGCGGAGCAAGGGCAGGGGTTTGGGGACTATGGTTTAAGGGGACTTCTAAGTCAATTGGCAAAATAATTCTATTATGAAAACATTCTGCATCCCACTTTGAAATGTGGCATCTGGGGTCTTAAATGCTAACAAGCAGCCATCTAAGATGCATCAATTGGTCTCAACCCACCTGGATCAAAAGACAATGAAGAACACCAAGGTCACACGATAACTATGAGCCCAAGAGACAGAAAGGGCCACATGAACCAGAGACTTACATCATCCTGAGACCAGAAGAACTAGATGGTGCCTGGCTACAACCGATGACTGCCCTGACAGGGAGCACAACAGAAAACCCCTGAGGGAGCAGAAGATCAGTGGGATGCAGACCCCAAATTCTCATAAAAAGACCAGACTTAATGGTCTGACTGAGACTAGAGGAATCCCGGCGGTCATGGTCCCCAAACCTTCTGTTGGCCCAGGACAGGAACCGTTCCCGAAGACAACTCATCAGACATGGAAGGAACTGGACAATGGGTTGGAGAGAGCTGCTGACAGAGAGTGAGCTATTTGTATCAGGTGGACACTTGAGGCTGTGTTGGCATCTCCTGTCTGGAGAGGGGATGGGAAGGTAGAGAGGGTTGGAAGCTGGCAAAATTGTCACAAAAGGAGAGACTGGAAGGGCTGACTCATTAGAAGGAGAGCAAGTGGGAGTATGGAGTAAGGTGTATATAAACTTATATGTGACAGACTGACTTGATTTGTAAACGTTCACTTGAAGCTCAATAAAAATTAAAAAAAAAAAAAGTTAGAAATAGAACTACCATACAACCCAGAAATTCCACTCCTCGGAATATGCCCTAGAGAAATAAGAGCCTTTACATGAACAGATATATGCACACCCATGTTTATTGCAGCTCTGTTTACAATAGCAAAAAGCTGGAAGCAACCAAGGTGTGTCCATCAGCAGATGAATGGTTAAATAAATTATGGTATATTCACACAATGGAATACTAAGCATCGATAAAGAACAGTGATGAATCTGTGAAATATTTCATAACATGGAGGAACCTGGAAGGCATTATGCTGAGTGAAATTAGTCAGATACAAAAGGACAAATATTGTATAAGACCACTATTATAAGATCTTGAGAAATAGTATAAACTGAAAAGAATACATACTTTTGTGGTTATGAGGAGGGGAGGGAGGGAGGGTGGGAGAGGGTTATTTACTGATTAGTTACTAGATAAGAACTACTTTAGGTGAAGGGAAGGACAATAGTCAATACACGGAAGGTCAGCTCAACTGGATTGGACCAAAAGCAAAGAAGTTTCCAGGATACACTGAATGCTTCGAAGGTCAGTGGAACAAGGGTGGGGGTTTGGGGACTATGGTTTAAGGGGACTTCTAAGTCAATTGGCAAAATAATTCTATTATGAAAACATTCTGCATCCCACTTTGAAATGTGGCGTCTGGGGTCTTAAATGCTAACAAGCGGCCATCTAAGATGCATCAATTGGTCTCAACCCACCTGGATCAAAGGACAATGAAGAACACCAAGGTCACACGATAACTATGAGCCCAAGAGACAGAAAGGGCCACAGGAACCAGAGACTTACATCATCCTGAGACCAGAAGAACTAGATGGTGCCTGGCCACAACCAATGACAGCCCTGACAGGGAGCACAACAGAGAACCCCTGAGGGAGCAGGAGATCAGTGGGATGCAGACCCCAAATTCTCATAAAAAGACCAGACTTAATGGTCTGACTGAGACTAGAGGAATCCCGGCGGTCATGGTCCCCAAACCTTCTGTTGGCCCAGGACAGGAACCATTCCCGAAGACAACTCATCAGACATGGAAGGGACTGGACAGTGGGTAGGAGAGATGCTGATGAAGAGTGAGCTACTTGTATCAGGTGTACACTTGAGACTGTGTTGGCATCTCCTGTCTGGAGGGGAGATGGGAGGGTAGAGAGGATTAGAAACTGGCAAAATCGTCACGAAAGGAGAGACTGGAAGGGCTGACTCATTAGGGGGAGAGTAAGTGGGAGTATGGAGTAAGGTGTATATAAGGTTATATGTGACAGGCTGACTTGATTTGTAAACTTTCACTTAAAGCACAATAAAAATTACTTAAAAAAGAGAACATTTCACTTCAGTGTATTCTGCATATTAAAGGAGTTTTCCGGTTAAACTCCTTAAGATTGGTGGGCCACAACCTGGTAGTTATTTTGTGTAATATGAAAGTTTACTTAAATTTGAGCTTTGCTGACACATTCTACTGCAAGAACTTGGTCCAGGTTTTCTAAATTTATCCTGACTGTGATAAGATGTATACTATAAACCCTAATGAAAAAACAAACAAACAAACCAAACCAGTTGCCATCAAGATGATTCTGACTCATGGCAATCCCTTGTGTTACTGAGTAGAAATGAGCTCCATGGGGATTTCTTGGCTGTAATCTTTGTGGAAGCAGATCACCAGATCCTTCTTCCATGACACCAATCACTAAAATAACAAAATAAAAAGTTATAGTTAAGAAGCCAACAAAGAAGATAAAATTAAATAATTTTTTAAAAATCAATTAATCCCTTAGAAGGCATAGAAAAAAGAAAAAGGACAAAGAACAGATGGGAGAGATAAAAATCAAATACAAGGTGATATTTTAAGCCTAACCATATTAAGAATGGATGCCAGGTGCCACAGTGGTTAAGAGCTATGGCTACTAACCAAAAAGTTGGCAGTTCGAATCTACCAGCGTCTCCTTGGAAACTCTACGGGGCAGTTCTGCTCTATACGGTCACTATGAGTCGGAATTGACTTGATGGCAATGGGGTTTATTTTGGTTACATCAATAATAATGTTACAGATAGATGGTTTAAACATTCCAATTAAAAGGCAAAATTCGTCAGATTGGATAAAAAAAATAAGACTCCAACTATATGCTGCCTATAAGAAATGCACTTCAAGGATAAAGACAGAAATTGTTAACAGTGAAAGAAAAAGATATATCATGCTAATCAAAAGAGAGCTGGAGTGGCTATATTAATATCAGACAAAGCAGACTTCAGAACAAAGACAATTACTAGAGATAAACAAGGCCATTTCATAATGATGAAACAGTCAATGTGTCAAGAGAACATAATAATCATAATGTTTATATTCAATATTATTAAGATGTCAGCCCAAATTCATGTGTATATTGAATGAATTCCCAATCAAAATCCCAGCAGAAATTTTGGTAGAAATTGAAAACCTGACTCTAAAATTCCTATAAAAATGCAAAGGGCCGAGAATAGCCAAAACAACTTAGAAAAAGAAAAACAATGTTGGAGGACTAATATTATCTGATTTTAAGACTTTTTATAGACTTAACAGATATTGTAAAAATATAAAATTATAAATAATCAAGACAGTGTGGTACTGGAATAAGGATAGACAAATAGATCAATGGAACAGAATAAATTATCCAGAAATAGACCCACATGTATAAGGACAATTGATTTCAGACAAAGGTACAGAGGAAATTCAGTGGAAAAAAGATAGTCTTTTCAACAAATGCTGTTGAAATAATTGGATATCCATATGTGAAAAAATGAACTTTGATCCATACCTTGTACAATAAGCAAAATGAACTCAAAATGGATTACAGATCTAGATGTAATTCCTGAACTATGAAACATCTGGAAGAAAACTTTTGTAACCTTGGATTAGCCAATAGTTTCTTAGATAGGACACTGAAAGCACTATTCATAAAAGAACAAATTGATAAATTGGATTTCATTAAAATTATATACACTTTTCTCAAAAGACACTTTTAAGAGAATGAAATGACAAGTCATAAACTTATAAATATTTGCAAATATTTGCAAATCACAAATCTGATAAAAGACTGTGTCAAGAATATAAAAGAGGATGGGGAGGGGAAATCACTAACTAGATGATAGACAAGTGTTAACTTTGGTGAAAGACAACACACAATATAGGGGAAGTCAGCACAACTTGACCAAGGCAAAGCCACAGAAACTTTCTAGACACATCTGAACACCTTAAGGGACTGAGTTACTGGGCCTGAAGGATGGGGACCATGGTCTTGAGGGACATTTACGTCAATTGACATAACATAGTGTGTTAAGAAAATGTTCTACATCCTACTTTGGTGAGTAGTGTCTGGGGTCTTAAAAGCTTGCCAGTGGCCATCTAAAATACATCTATTGGTCCCACGATGTTCAGAGCAAAGGAGAATGAAGAAAACCAAAGACACCAAGAAAATACCAGTCCAAAGGACTAATGGAACACATGAACCACAGCCTCCACCAGCCTGAGCCCAGAAGAACTAGATGGTGCCCAAATACCACTTTGAGAGGGATTACAATAGAGGGTTCCAGACAGATTGGGAGAAAAATGTAGAACAAAATTCAAATTCACAAAAAAAGACCAGACTTACTGGCCTGATGGTGACTGGAGGAACCCTTGAGACTTTGGCTAACTCAGAACTGAAGCCACTCCCGAAGTTCACCTTTCAGCCAAAGATCAGACTGGCCTATAAAACAATAACACATGGGAGGAACATGTCTCTTAGTTCAATCAAATGTACGAGATCAAATGAGCAAAATGTGTTCAAAAGCAAATACAAGAAGGCAGGAAGGGACAGGAAACTGGATGAATGGACACAGGGATCCCAGGGCATAAAGGGAAAGGGGGAGAGTGCTGACACATTGTGGGGATTGCAGCCAATCTCACAAAACAATTTGTGTATAAATTTTTGAAAGAGAAAATAATTTGCACTGTAAACTTTCACCTAAAACACAATAAAATTAAAAAAAAATTAAAAACTCAATAATAAGAAAATAACTCAACAAAAATGAGCAAAAGATTTGAAAAGATAATTCACCAAAAAGATGTTTTGTTACATATCTATTTACCACAATTGTTAAAAAAAGATACATGAATGCCAAATAAACACATGAAAAGATACTTAACATCATTACTAATTAGAGAAACGCAAATCAAAACCACAATGAGATACCACTACGCACCTCTTTAAGGAACTGGAACTCCCATACACTACTGGTGGAAAATGTAATGGTGTAGTTACTATGGAAACAATTCGGCAGTTTCTTAAAAAGTTAAATCTACGCTTTTTTTTTTTTTTAATATCAAGCCATTCTATTCATACATACTTATCTGAGAGAAATTAAAGCATATGTCTATACAATGACTTGTATACAAATGCTCATTCAGTTTTATTTTTAATAGCCCAAACTGGAAATAAACACAAATGTTCACTAACAAGGAAACAGACCCATGTTCACTGCAGCACTGTTTACAATAGCAAAGAAGATGGAAGCAACCAAGGTGTCCATCAACGGATAAATGGATAAATAAATTACGGTACATTCACACAATGGAATACTACCCGTCAATAAAGAACAATGATGAATCCGTGAAACATTTCATAACATGGAGGGATCTGGAAGGCATTATGTTCAGTGAAATTAGTCAGCTGCAAAAGGACAAATATTGTATAAGACCAAATATTGTATAACAACTTGAGAAAATAGTTTAAACAGAGAATATTCTTTGATGGTTACGAGAGGGGGGAGGGAGGCAGCAGGGTGGGAGAGGAGTTTTCACGAATTAGAGAGTAGATAAGAACTATTTTAGGTGAAGGGAAAGACAATACACAATACAGGAGTGGTCAGCACAATTAGACTAAACCAAAAGCAAAGTTTCCTGAATAAACTGAACGCTTCGAAGGCCAGTGTAGCAGGGGTGGGGGTTTGGGGACCATGGTTTCAGGGGACACCTAAGTCAATTGGCATAATAAAATCTATTAAGAAAACATTCTGCATCCCACTTTGGACAGTGGCGTCTTGGGTCTTAAACGCTACCAAGCGGCCATCCTAGATGCATTAATTGGTCTCAACCCACCTGGATCAAAGGAGTATGAAGAACACTAAAGACACAGGGTAATTATGAGCCCAAGAGACAGAAAGGGCCACATAAGCCAGAGACTACAAGAGCCTGAGACCAGAAGAACTAGATGGTGCCTGGCTACAACCGATAGCTGCCCTGACAGGGAACACAACAAAGAACCCCTGAGGGAGCACGAGAGCAGTGGGGTGCAGACCCCAAATTCTTGTAAAAAGACCAGAATTAATGGCCTGACTGAGACTAGAATGACCCTGGAGGTCATGGTCTCCAGACCTACTGTTAGCCCAAGACAGGAACCATTCCTAAAGCTAACTCTTCAGACAGGGATTGGATTGGACTATGGGATAGACAATGATACTGCTGAAGAATGAGCTTCTTGGATCAAGTAGACACATTACTATGTTGGCATCTCCTGTCTGGAGGGGAGATGAGAGGGTAAAGAGGGTCAGAAGCTGGCTGAACGGACATGAAAAGAGAGTGGAGGGAAGGAGTGTGTTGTCTCATTAGGGGGAGAGGAATTAGGAGTATATAGCAAGGTGTTTATAAATTTTTATGAGAGTCTGACTCAATTTGTAAACTTTCACTTAAAGCACAATAAAAATAAAACAATAGATAAACTGTGGTATAGTCATACAATAGAATGCTATTGTTTGCCATTGTCATTCTGACTCCTGGCAACCCTGTGTGTGTCAGAATAGAATTGTGCTCCACAGAATTTTCAATGACTAATTTTTCAGCAGTACATAGCCAGGCCTTTCTTCTGAGGCTCCTCTGGATGGACTTGAACTGTCATCCTCTCAGTTAGCAGCCGAGTGTGTGCAAACATTGTACCACCTGGGATTTCACATTGGAATCCTGCTCAGCAATAAAGAGGAATGAAGATTGATACATGCTATAATATGGATAAGTCTCAAAATAATTTGGTTGAGTGAAAGAAGCCAGATAAAAAGGAGTACATGATGTGTGATTTCATTTATACAACATTTTAGGAAGTACAAACTAAAGAAAGCAATCTGTCACTGTGAGAGTAGGTGACAAGGAAGGGTGAGAGGGAGCGGTTACAAAGACACATGAGGAAATTCTGGGGGGTGATGGATATGTCCATTATCTGATTGTGGTGATGGTTTTATGGGTATATAAATATGTCAAGACTTATCAAATTTTCAACAGTCTTATATAGATACGTATAATATGTAACTGACAGTTTATCATATGCCAGTTATAGTTCAATAAAGCTTTTAATAAACTATTCCAAATTTTAAAAGTTTTTTCCTATTCTGTTCTTAAACATAGCATTTCTTATTCCTATACAAGGAGTAAAATTATATAAGAAGGGAGTGTCTGGCACACAATAGACTCCAACAGAACCAACAATACTTTAGATAAAAATGTCAGAAAGCATTTCAAGTAACTTTGAGAGATTGTTGTAGTAAACGTTAATGTTTATTTTAAAACCATATAAAAAGGCAAACAACATGTATCACTGTTGATAGCATTTCAACAGAAAAAAGCCCTTTGCCATTGATTCCAACTCATAGCGACCCTCTAGAGACCCTACAGCAACCCTCTAAAGACCCTATAGCCACCCTAAACCATTACTGTTAGTTTAATATTTATTGTTTTTATCAAAATTAACAATGTTAACAAGCAAGATGTTGTTAGCTGTCGTCAAGTCAGCCCCCAACTCATGGCAACCCCATGCACAACAGAATGAAACACCACCCAGTTCTGCGCCACCCCTATGATTGATTGCAGATTGGACCATTGTGATCCACAGAGTTTTCATTGGCTGAATTTTGGAAGTAGATTGCCAGGCCTTTCTTCCTAATTCATCTGAGTCTGGAAGCTCAATTGAACCTTGCTCAGCATCATGGCCACACGCAAGCCTCCACTGACAGATAGGTGGTAGCTATAGGGATGAAACCTGAGTCTGCGGCTTGGGAGGTGAGAAATTGTAACAAAAGTGAGAGTCAATACATATTTTAACTGACTTTTATATTATGAAGTTCTTTTTAAAAGCATTATTCTGACAATGATGAATTTTGGCTGGAGAAATTCAAGTTTTTGTCTATAGCTTTTCATGACAAGGACAAATATAATTCTTGAACATTCTACAAGGAATGACCTTTAAGCAGATTAAAGGATTTTGATCCTATATTCTCCATTCCAGTGTGGTTGGACAGAAGTCAAGCTTAAATCACAGCAGGAAAGGTTTAGTTTGGGGATAGAAAAGCACATGGATTTGTACCTTGAACCTGGAATCTGGCTGCTGGTTCCCACACCTCTTGGTGACAAAGGAGAGTGGGTGAGGTCTTGTGAATGATATACTGCCACTGTCAGACTACTGGAAAAACACCCCAAACTGCTCGTTCCACTATCGTGGGTCGATTGTGTCATCTTTGTGTGGGAAGGATGCCCTAATTATCATTACTACCTCTTGACTCAATTAGCAAATCATTTAAAAATCATTTCACTTTTCTCTGTAATAGCCTCCTCCCTTTCCCTTTAAGCTCTTCCTCCCCCACCACCAAGTCATTTTAAAATCCTTCAAAAGCTAATACCAGTTTTGTGCATTTCTTTATAAAGTTGCCTTTCTTTTCTTTTCCAGGATGGTTCATGTATGGTGACATGCTTTAGCTTCCTAAACAGGTTGCCACACCTGGGTCCATTATCTTCTAGCTCAGAAGCTGGTGTTTGGTAAACAAAATTCTCATATCAGGAGCTCAGGGATTAAAGCCTGTCCTTGGTGTGCCCCACAAACTGATGACAAAAAGTGAAGCTTTGGAAGTGGATAGGCCTTGGCCAGGATACTTACGTCTCTTGAGTTTCAGCTTTCTCATCTCTAAAATGGTTATGATGTTTACTTAGTAGTTGTTTGAAGGGAGTAAATAAGATAAGGAGTCCCTATGTGGTGCAAATGGTTAACGTGCTCGGCTGTTAACCGAAAGGTTGGAAGGTTGGAGGTTTGGGTCCACCCAGAGATGCCTTGGAACAAAGGCCTAGAGATGTACTTCCAAAAAAATCAGCCATTGAAAAAACCCTGTGGGACACAGTTGAATTCTGACACACGTGGAGTCGCCATGAGTCCAGTGGACTCCATGGCAACTTTTTTTTTTTTTTTTTTAATGAGACGTTTGGAAGACGTCTAGTGGAGTACCAGGGGCTCAGGTAAGTGACAAATATTCTGTTTCCTTGCCCCTCTACAGAATGGTTGTGAGGATCAGAGGAAGAAAGTGACGGGTAGGAAAGGAAATAGTGAAAAAGCGGAGGCCATCTCTGGCCTGAAAAACGCTTTTCTCTATACAAAGGACTCCGGATTCAAAGAGGCCGACACCCCGCTCCCCACCCTCTTTCCCCCAAGTTTACAGAGCAACAGCCACCTGGCTTTTGAAATAGCTGAATTCCGGATTAAGATGCTTGTAAAGAGAAGCTGGTGCAAATCCAGAAAAGGACTTGAAATGCCCCAGGCTTTGCCAGGCCACATTCTCCAGTTCTTCGCACCGCATTCAGAGGTTGAAACACAGAGTGAGTTGAGTTTGGCTAAAAGCCTTGACTGCGCCCGGTGCGGCGGCGGGGTAGAGGTCAGACCAAGAGCTGTGGGAGGCTGCGAGGTGAGGGAAGGAGCAGGTGTCGGTGCAGAGCTCCCTTCTCCCCGGCACAGTGGCTCCGAGGCTGCCCTGCCCTCCATCTGGGAGCGCAGGGCCTCGAGCAGGGGAGGAGGCAGACGGAAGCAGCAGGTCAGCTGCAGGCCAGCCCTGGTGGGCTTCCCCTCCCCTCGGCCGGCCCAGGGCGCCGCGGCGGATGCCTGAAAGTTGACGTGAACTGCAGGCGCTGGGAAGCCCCCGGGCGCGGGGCCGGGGGCGGGGACAGACTCTCAGTTTGTGAGGTTAGCCTCCACTCCGCGCCGCCCAGCCCTCTACCGGCCCGGAGGAGGAGCCTAGCCGCCGGCCTCAGTGGCGTGAGGGCGAGGGCGGGGGCGGGGGCCGGGGACCAGCGCGCAACGGAGCGCAGCACCCGCGGCCCTTCAATTGGCCGCAGCGCCCCCTCGGCGGAGAGGCGGGAGGAGGCGGCCTTCCATTGGTCGGGCTCATCGGCCAATCCCTAAAGGCCCCGGGGAAGGGGTAGGGGGCAGTTCGTGGAGAGTTGCGGTTGCGGGCGGCCGAACGAGCGAGCAAGTGAGCGGGACGCCAGAGCGGACCAGGCGGCTCCTTGAGACCCAGGCGGACTCAGTCGCCGCAGCGCCGCCCGCGCCCCGCCGTCGCGTCGGGCCGTCTCCTGCACCGTCCAGAAGAGCGAGGTCCGAGCATCTCCCGCTGCAGCCACTCCTCGGGGCCAGGAGCGGGGAAGACGAGTGCGAGAGACCTCCAGACCGAGAGCAGCCTCCTCCACCGCCCGACCCACCATGACCCACTTCAACAAGGGCCCTTCCTACGGGCTGTCGGCCGAGGTCAAGAACAAGGTACGCCCGGGGTCGGAGCTCCCTTGGGCGAGGGGTGTGGGACGCCACCCCGGGGGTCGGTCGGGCTGGCAAACCGCCGGGCGGCGCTTCACCTTGTGCGCCTGGGCTCGCTGGCTTCGCGGAGAGGAAACGTCGAGGCGACGCGAGTGTTGCTGCGCTCCACCGTCCCGCTCCCGGGTCAGGGCGCGCCGGCTCCCGGGCGCTCACCTAGCTTTGTTTCCTTTGCGGCGGCCGGGACTCGCGGTTGGCGGTCGGTTCCCGGGCGTCTGGTATCCCGCAGCGCCGGCCTCTCCGGCCGCCGGGGCCGTTTCGCGGCTGCAGGGCGCGCCCCTCCGGGAAGGGGGCGCTCTTGCATGGCCATTCGCCCATAGGTGGGGCCGGCCGGCGCCTAGGGACCAGGGAGCCGCCGCAGCAGCCCCCGCCATCCTGTCCGGGCCGGGGCGGCGGCAGATCGTGCACCTTCTCCCACCTCATCCCCCGAGCCGAACTTAGCATCAAGCGAAGTTAGGCGGTTACGTGGCCAAACCCCGGGCCCCTCATTGTTCCTCTCCTCGCGGGGAGGGAGACCAGTGAGCCCCCCCCGCCCCCCCCCCCCGGCTTCCCGGAGGAACTAGAGTCGGCCCGAGACCCTTCACTTTCCGAGTGTCGGTGCCGTGAGGCAAATTGGTGTTTCTTCAGCTGGAAACGGAGACAAAGCCTTAGCGCACTGTTTTGCGAGTGTTATCTGCTGTAGACTCGAGACTTTTTATAAAGCACCGAGAAGTTTGTTGTGCATTAGACGTTAACCACAGCAAGGAGTATCTCTGTTGGTTGCTTTTGTTTCGGGTTTATTTGCTGAGGCGGGTGGTTGTTTGCAGTAATTGGGCTTTGGTGACGCTCATCTTTTTCCACTTTGCCTAGTTTAAGAATGCATTGGGTTTATCTCTGGGACTTTGGTCTGGGAAAGAGATGAGAGGCGTCCCCCTCCCCAAATCCCCTCCTTCCTTCCTCCCTCCCTGCATTCCAAGCCCATGACATCAGGGGTTTCTGGGGGAGAGACCAGCCAATCGGCGCGGAACTGCGCACAGAACGCTCATTGTCTCCTTTCTGCTCTTGTGGCCAAAGCGCCACAAAGGAGAGCTGCCTGGTTTAATTCCCAATAGCCTCCCGGGAGCCGAAGCATGTCAGGATTGCCACCGCACCGTCCGACCGCTGGTGGAATACACTGGCATTGTCGGAGCTGTAACATCCCTGTGTCGGGGGTGTGCGCGGTGTGGAGTGAGTTACGTGGAGGCCTTGAAAAGCACCATTGTCAAACCCCAGGGGAAAGTCTGGGCTCTTCTCTCCCGCGGTCGGAGGCATCATACTATAATTCTGTGAATGAATTTTGATTTTAATATGTGAATCTAAAATTAAAATGTTTGGGTGCGTTACCTTGTCAGATGTGTTGCCCAACTTAGAAAACAGTTTCCTAAACCTTTTTTAATGAACAGAAAGGTGAGTGGTTGTGTATGGATGCTAATTACAAACGTCAGCAACTTAAAACCTTGTTGCAAAGTATTCTGTTCCTTCTACGGTGTACAAAATGTGGCTTAAGGAAGCCTTTTCGGAGCAATCAGCAAGTCCAGACTGTTGGATGTAGTACCCTTGCCTGGGTTGTGCACGTTCATTATCATTGCCCCTGTGAGTCTTGGCTGGCAGCAGTTGGGTCTCTTAACCTTTTGCATTGTAAACGAGATACTGATAACTTTGGCAGTCCTTGAAGTGACTGACTTTTCTTGGATGTTAATATTAACCATGTTAATTTCTTTTTGCTGACTAATGGAGCAGATACTGCCCTTTTCCTTCTTATTATTGAGCAGATGGAAGAAAATGCCTAGACTGAGGCTAAATCACTACAATTTTTATACATTTTTAAACACAGTAAAGCCTCCGTTTTCAGAACCTCAGGAAAGTTAGTTATAACGGCTGTAGGTTTATTCCTTTAAGCACCAAACTGATCTGTTAATAACCCCTTTCATTTATATGGTCCTTTAATACAGTGTCCTTTCATAGGAGGTCTTTTGATCTTAAAAGCAGAGCAGCCCTGTGAGGTGGGGGGGATTGTTGGTATTATTCAACATCATCTACAGACAGGGCGCTGAGGCTCAGAAAGGGTGTGATTTGCCCAAGGTCATAGAAGAAAGTTGGAATATCCTAAAATTTTAACTGTAAAAAGTGACAGTTTAGTGACGTGCATAGAGATGTTCTTCTAGAAGTCACTATTGTCTGTCCTTCCCCCCATTTTTGCCGTCCACCTGTCACTTCTTGACATTGTGATTCTTCATGTAATGCTGTTTCCAGTCTGCCCTGGGCTTGGAAATCAGATATCCGCATTTGCTAGGTCTTTGTATGAGGTATTACATTTCAACTGAGAGCGCAGGACTTGGTTCATGAGAAAAATGGGCATGTGAAAACATGAACTTTGACAGTTGGTTTGGACACATTGATTCCTTCCAGCTTTTTCCTTGTGTACTGAATAAATGATATGTCACTTAAATATAAGATATATGTACTTTTTTCATTAAAAATTCATTTAACAAAGTGAAAAATTATAAATATTCGAAGGAGGCGGTACAGAATGGACCCTGGAGTCAAGTATATGTGAGTTCTAGTTCTACCTCTGTCCCCTACTGCCCTTCCCTCAACATTGCTTTGTAGAAAAGTGACTGCTTTATAGTAAGTGCTCAATAAACACGGAAACCCTGGTGGCACAGTGGCTAAAGAGTTATGGCTGCTAACCAAAAGGTCGGCAGTTGGAATCCACCAGGCGCTCCTTGGAAACCCTACGGGGCAGCTCTGCTCTGCCCTATAGGGGCGCTGTGAGTTGGAAATGAGACAGCAATGGGTTTGGTTTTTTTTTTTTTGGTCAATAAATACATGGTAGCAATTAGCTCTTAGTAGTAGAACGTTAGTATTAACATTACATTCTTAGACTTGTATGCCACTGCCTGTTCAGGTTTTCCATTTCTATTAAATATGCCTTTGTTAATCAATGACTTGAGGAATTCTTTAATCTTGAATATTTGTAATCAGTAAAATTTCAGGGAAAAATCTTAAACTTACGACACTTCGACAGGACGATAGTGTGTCGTAGAGTATAAAACTTGCTGTGTTGTTTTTTCAACAGGCAGCTAAGAAGTTCAAGAAAGTATTTGAAAACAGCCTAAAAAACTAAAACCCTTCAGCCTGGAATGTGAACAAAGTTTCATTAATAACAACGATAAAGAGCAATAACTTTTAACCCTAGTGCAATTTATGAAAACCATAATACAGTAGAAAGAGCAGGGAAAATAGAAAAACTGGTGTAAATAGTTCAGTTGGGGATGTTGTTGTTAGGTGCCATCAAGTCATTTCTGACTCATAGCAATCCTACGTACAACAGAATGAAACACTGCCCAGTCCTGCACCATCCTCACAATCGTCACTATGTTTGAGGCCATTGTTGCAGCCACTGTGTTAATTCATCTTGTTGGGGTCTCTCTCTTTTTCACTGACCCTCTACCAAGCATGATATCCTTCTCCAGGGACTGGTCCCTCCTGGTAACGTGTCTAAAGTATGCGGTCTTGCCATCCTCACTTCTAGGAGCATTCTGGCTGTACTTCTTCCAAGACAGGTTGGTTCTGTCCTCCTGGCAGTCCGTGGTATATTCAGGATTTTTTGCCAACACTATAATTCACATGCTCCAATTCTTCTCGAGTCTTCCTTATTCGTTGTCTAGCTTTTGCGTGCATATGAGGTGATTGAAAACACAATGGCTTGGGTCAGGCATACCTTAGTCCTCAAGGTGACATCTTTGCTTTTTAACATTTTAAAGAGGTCTTTTCCAGCACATTTACCCAATGGAGTTGCTGCTTTCCATGGTCATTGATTGTGGATCTAAGTAAAATGAAATCCTTGACAAATTCAATCTTTTCTTCATTTATCAAGGGCAGGGAGATGAAAACACTCAGAGTAATAAGGTGCTGCAGGATGAGCCAGACCCTTGACTCTGTATCTTGGGGACCAAAATGAAAAGGGAAACAGTTCTGTACCTCCTAATGCAGGAAAAAACATGACAGGCCCTCCAGGGCGTCCCAGCATTTCCTGACACTTGGCTCTGAACAAAATGTTCATGTCAGGGTAGTTTCCCATAAAGATGAGAATGCAGTGAAGCGTGCCCTCCCCAGGCTTAAAGCACTTGCTTGCAGGGGTGTTTCTTGTAGGTCTCAGTGAAAGAGGAGGAAATCAATTGGCGGGGGGTGGGGCTGAAATGATGTTACCTCCCCACATTTTTTCTACAAGTTGGCGGGGTGCGGGTGGGCCGGTACTAATCGAAATATTTAGAAGAATGGAATTGGAATGTACATTCTTGCAGACTTCTGGTCCCATGGAATGTCTGATTTGAGCAAAGTGGCTTCTCATAGAATCTGCCTGGCTACAAAATGGTATCCCTCAACAGCTGAAAACCATTTTGGATAAGTTCTTACTAAATTCTTAAGTTATTAGAGAGTAAATTAAGCAATTATATACCCATTGCTGTCAAGTCAATTACAACTCATAGTGACCCCATAGAACAGATTAGAACTGCCCCATAGGGTTTCGGAGGAGCGGCTGGTAGATTTGAACTGCGTTTCTTTTGGTTAGCAGCCAAACACTTAACCACTGCACCACCAGGGCTCCAAGCAGTTATATGGTAATAGTTAAATATGGCCAGATGTCCCATGAGGCCCTACCAGCCAGCCTACCTGTCCAGTGCCATTTGGACATGTAACTGACCTCAGGGTACCCCTGATCGGAGTAACCCCATGGTGAGTGTGGATACCGGCTTTAATTGCACCCTAAGGTGCTCTGTGTTATCTGTTGCTAGACCACCAGACTTTTGGTAAAAGTTTGTAGATAGGTTTATTTTAGTTTTTTTTTTTTTTAAAAAAGCTGTATAGTTGGGGAATACGTTTTTAATTTAAAACATTCTTTTGTTGTTGTCATTTAATATCTGTCTCTTCCCACCAGAGCTAAAGATCTTTATATTTTGCACTGGTACCTGTCAAGATCCAAATTTTAGAATCTAGAATTTGACTCGGCACATAGTAGGTGCTCAATAAATGTTTGTCTATTGAATATATCCTTCAGGAATAGATTTGGCTGTCTTTAGAAACTAGAAATGAACAGCCCTATTCGAGTAGGCTGCATTTGGAATTCTTTAGTGAAAGTGTGGTCTTTTTGAGGAACACAATGACGTTTGTAGCTTGTTTTTCTTAAACAGTTTATTAGTCAATATTACATTGAAAATTTAGCACTGAGAGAATTACTTCAGTGTTGCTGACTTTGGGGATACCTTTTGAGAAACGTATTTCTTAAACTCCCAAGTTAGGGAGGGAGAGGAGAGGTCCCCGGGCAAGGCTTTGTTCACTGCCTGCATCTTCTAGAGGACGGCCCTGAGAAGTAGCCTTGCAGCTGGTCTGGCTCCCGGTGGGGATGGGTCACTGCGCTTTGCCTGCTCTTTTTTTTTTTTGTTTTTTTCTGTCTTGACCAGAACAGATTAAGATATACTTTCCTGAAATGAAAATGCTCAAGCTAATTTTTTTAAGCCAGGATTATTATCAAGCTTGCTGGCCTGTGACTTCCACTCTTTTATCTTTCAAAAGTAAATTGGACAGCAAAGATGTTGCTGATACTATCCTCAGCTAGAGATAGGTTCTTTTTTCCCCTGTGCCTTTTCCCCTTCTAAGTTGGGGTCGTGAGGTTTAGTGTTTTCTTTCTTTTCTACCTGACTGTGTGTCTGAGTCACAATTGATCTTATCAGTGACATTAAAATAAAGAAGCACTCTGGATGGCTTTGGTTCCTCAGTTATTCATTACCATTTTATCTGGGAGAGTACCGAGTTGCTTTATTTTCCTTCTCCATGTAACCAGGTAGTGGTGGGAGGGAGTGTGTTCTTAGACCAAGAATACAAAAATATCTTAGAAATTTTATAAAAACATATGATTGTGGGAACTCTTGTGAACTTGAAGATGTCCTGGTAGCTTTCATTCAAGGTACTTGTCAGTGAGAAAGTATGATGTAGAATGTGAACGGTGGAGAGTGACTGACTGGGTTGGAATCCTGGTTCTGCCCCTTACTGTGGACAAATTATTTAACATCTCTCGGCCTCATCTGTAAAATAAAGATCTCGCATCTACCTTTATAGGGTTATTGGAGCCCTGGTGGCGCAGTGGTTAAGAGCTTGTCTGCTAACCCAAAGATTGGCAGTTTGAATCCACCAGCTGCTCCTTGGAAACCCAGTGGGGCAGTTGTGCTTTGTCCTATAGAGTCATAGTAAGTCAGAATTGACTCGATGGCAACCGATTTGGTTTGCTTTATAGGGTTATTGGGAAGAGTAACCCTGGTGGCGTAGTGGTTAAGTGCTACGGCTGCTAACCAAAGGGTCGGCAGTTCGAATCCGCAAGGCGCTCCTTGGAAACTCTATGGGGCAGTTCTACTCTGTCCTGTAGGGTTGCTGTGAGTCGGAATCGACTCGAGGGCACTGGGTTTTTTGGGGTTTTGGGAAGAATAAATAAGATAGATAATACATATAACATGTTTAGAACAATTATGTAAATATTAGCTATTCCGTTTGGTGGCTGGTTCTCTGCTGGTTTGTCAGTCCTTTGTTTTCCTGAGCTTCTCTTATCTTCTTGATATTGAAAATTATCTCCAGGACTTGGATATCTGCATGAGGCTTCTGGCAGATAGGGGACCACAATGCCAAACAATACTCCTCTGCTTTGCTTCTGTGTCAGGAATGTGATCTCTCCAAGATTCCTCCATTCCTCCATCCGGTAGCCTGCACGTATCCCCTCAGTGAAATCCCTGGGTCTTCATCCTGCTGACGTTCTGCCCACATTGCCCTAAGGGTTGTGGGCTTCCAGGTAGAGCTAGAGGCCTTGCTTTCAGAGCATGGCATCATTCTGCTTTTTCTTCCTCAGGGGTCGATTACTCCTTAACAAAATATGTCTTTTCATTTCTTGACTTCAGATGCTTCCACAGCTGACTGATAGATATTTACCTTCTAATGTTTAAGTCTTGCTTGTCACTGGAGACCTTCAGTTTTAAATGGTCTTAGACTCTACCTAGGTATGTGTGAAGCTAGCCCTTGAGTAGAGAGGACTCTACCCTCGTTTTTCCCTTGAGGGAGGGAGGGAACAACCTCACCATCTTCCCTCTGGCTGAGGACCAGGAAGCCAGGAAGCTTCAGGGAGTGAGTTGGGCTGGTGGGCAGGAACATCTGCAGTGGGAAGGCCAGGGTGGTGGGGTCATGAATACAGGGGAAAGAGGAGACTCTTTATGCTTGCAAAGATGCTTCTGGATAAGTTACAGCTGAGCATTTATAGTTATTTCTACCTCTCCTCCCAAGAATTTTCCAGGGATCCCCACTTGTGGAGTAGCTTGGACTGGGCTGTGATTTCAGCAGTTGACTCTTTTCTCTCCCCTTCCAGGCGTCTGGACACAGATCTTCCTTCATTTTCCTAGTCCTCCCAGTCCTCCTCACTGCTCTACCAGAGTGCTCCCTAGATAGATAGTGTGCTCTATTGCAGTTTTCTCTCCCTGCTTTTGCTTTATGTGGGAGGGAAAAGGAGAGAAGATAATCAATACCACGTGTAGCAAGCCTCTCAAACTGTCTGTTAATTCAAACATGTGATTCTACTTTGAATTGAGGATAGTATTTATGCTTATATTAAACATGAAGATTTTGTAGCATTGTCAGGCGAACCTTGTCAGGCAAGCCTTGTCAGCATCCCTGGCCCTTAGCCCTGAGCTGGAATCCTAGTGCTGCTCTTTAGAGTCCACAAAGGCCGGTCTCTATCCTTTGGTGGTCACATTCTCTGCTCTGAAGACTTGGATGAGTTTGTTTCTGTGCTTTTTTCCCCACCTTTCTTCAAAGCTCTTATTCCGCACCCTCATTTCACAACACACACACAGCCATCCACTTTGCTGGCTAGGTGTTTGTTTTTAGTTTTCTTCCCCTCTGGGCTTGATTTTTTTTTTTTTTTCCTTCTTCTTCTCCCTTCAGTGGTAGTTCTGCTGTGACATCCTTCCCTGCAGCTGTCCTTATTTTTATTTTTAAGTGCTGTCAAGTCAATTCCGACTCATAGCAACCACATGTGACAGAGTAAAATTGCCCCATAGGGTTTTCTAGGCTGTCATCTTTACGGGAGCAGAGTGCCAAGTCTTTCTCTCACGGAGCCACTGGGTGGGTTTGAATCTCCACCCTTTTGGTTAGCAGCCAAGTGCTTAACCACTACGCAACCAGGGGTCCTTAGCCCACCTTAGAGCACTTCCAAAAAATACATGTGCCAGGAGGCTACTTTTTATGGGTACGGGAGAGTAGTTAAAGTCTTTTGTGTCTCAGACATCTGCCAGATATCGTTATGAACTTTTGAACTGTGGTGGTTAAGCCCTTTGGGACTACAGAGTCCCTTGGGCTGGCTTGAATCAATGTTCTCATTAACTCAACAGGGTATTCATGGGGTGTAGGTTTGATACAGTAATATTGGTGGTGTGTTACTTTTGGGTGTACTCTGACTTCTCGCTGAGTTGAAAAGGACTTTATGGTAAGCCACAGGATCTAAGCCATCGCCTTGCTCTCTGTTCTTATGCCGAGTCAGGCAGGCAGTATAATAACCTCTATGGAGCCTTGATGGTGAGTGGTTAAGAGCTATGGCTGCTAATCAAAAGGTTGGCAGTTGGAATCCACCAACTGCTCCTTGGAAGCCCTGTGGGGCAGCTCTGCTCTGTCCTGTAGGGTCGCTATAAGTCAAAATTGACTTGATGGCAGTGGGTTTGGTGTGGATTTTATAGATTCTGTCTATAATGTTGTTAGGTGCCATTGAATAATCAACTTATGTCGAACTGATGTGACAGAGTAGAACTGCCCCATAGGGTTTTTTTGGTTATAGTCTTCATGGGAGCAGATTACTAGTTCTTTCATCTGTGGAGCCACTTAACCATTATGCCACCAGGGCTCCTATATGTATAATAGAGGGTTATTATCTCTCAGTTTGGTCTGGGAGTGAGGGGAAACATCCCATGGTGGAAAGGACTTGAACTTTGGAACCAGGTCTAGGTCTGAATCCCTGCTGAGCCTTGGGACCTTTGGACAAGCCCTACTCTGCATGAAGAAAATTTGTCTACCCCAGGGTGCCGTCTTCCTTGCCTGTGAGAGCCTTTTCTCTTTTTCGTCCTTATTTTTAGAATGAAAATTTGTTGTAAAAAATCTAGACAGTACCAAACTGCAAATATGAAGAAGTGAAAGTACCTTGTATCCCTTACCCCCACCCCAACCACTTATACAAATTTGAATATCATTGAAGTGCTTTAGAAACGAAATCGTAGTCTGTTGTATGGATTTTCACTGTTTATTCACTAATTCCCTATTGGTGGATATTTCCTTAAGAAGTACTTGTGTGGAAAAGTATAATAGCTTTTGATCTAACAGTTAAATTTCTGATGTTGTTATTGTTAGGTGCCATCAAGTCAATGTCAACTCATAGTGACCTCATGTGACAGAATAGAACTGCCCCATAGGGTTTTCTTGGCTGTAATCTTTATCGAAGCAGATCACCAGGTCTTTGTCCTGCAGAGCTGCTCATGAGTTTGAACCACCAGCCTTTGTACTACTAGGGTGCTTTGCTAAATTTGTAATTTTTTTTTTTTTTGCCATAAATTTGTAGTAGGTATTGTCGAATTGCTCTCTAAAAAATCAGTTTATACTTCCTGCCAATAGTGTGAAAGAGAAGGGGGATCTCCTCTTAATGTAAAAAAAAAAAAAAATGCTGTATTGAAATGGCCTTGTCACTTGCATTAGTCCTTTATTACTGGGTTGTGAGTAAATGACATCTGTGCCCTCTGCCTCCATCTCAGCCCCTGCCAGGCTATGAGGTGGGAGCAGGCGGTGGGATGAGACGCAGGAATGGAGCGTGGACATCTGTTTCACAACTTGTTTGACACTTTAGTTTGTTTTTTTTAATTTTTTAGTAGAAAGGCAGCATTGAAGTGATCCTTCATCAAAGTGGCGATATCAAATACATAGTGTCACATATTTGGTTTTATGGTGTGTTGAATTTGAAGTAGGGACTCTTTCTAGTATCTGGACAGGAGCAGCCAGCAAAGCATATAGATACGAGAAGGATAAAGGTTGGTGTTTATTGAGTTCTTATGACTTACATGGATTAACTCATTGATTCTTTCCAGGAACCCTCTGATGTAAGTGCTGTTAATGATCTCTGATTTACAGGTGAGGAAACTGAGGCAGAGAGATTGAGTATGCCCAGGGTCATGTGATCGATGCACATTGGAGACTGAATTCTGACCCAGACATTCACTTTCCAGAGCCCATGCTCTTAACCATTTTAACCTGAGACCAGAGCTATGGGAGAATTGGTGATTTTTAAGGGCAAGAGGAGAAGGAAGGATACTGAGTTGGGAGAGAGGAGGCCAGAGAGAGAAGCACTAGGACAGTGTTTAACAAGCCAGGGGAAGAGAGACTTGCAGAGGTCTCCAGGAGTGTAGTGTGCCGCAGAGAGCCCATGACGAGGAGTAGAAACAGGCCCCTGGATCTGATTACAGAGAGTTCGCTGGTAACCTTTTGAGAGATCATTTTTAGTAGAGCACATTTCCAGGGGGTTAGGAAGGAGCGAAAGAGCCCTGGTGACACAATCGTTAGCTATCGGCTGCTAACTGAAGAGTTGGCGGTTCGAATCTACCAGCCGCTCCATGGGAGAAAGATGCGGCAGCCTGCTTCTGTAAAGATTTATAGCCTTAGAAACCCTATGGGGCAGTTCTGCCCTGTCCAACAGGGCCACTAAGAGTTGGAATTGACTCGACAGCAGCAGGTTTCGTTTTTGGTTTTAGGAAGGAATACTAAGTGAGGAAATAGAGAGATTTGGCATGAAATTAAGGAGAAACAGGACAGTGTTTGAGGCTGGCAGCAGGTTCAGTCAAAGATTTCCTTGTTTCAAAGAAGATAGGGATAACCTGTCCTCACTGATAGACCAAGGAAAGCCAAGGGCTCAGTACAGATGATGGATGAACAAGAGTGGATGGGAGCACAGCAGCAGAGAGTTAACCCTGAAGAGAAGAGGTCAAGCTGGGAAAGAAAAGGGAAGAGGACCATGAAAACACAGAAACAGTGTGGATAGGACATCTCCTTTTCCCTTGCCATTGTTGTTCCTCTTTCATGTGAAATTAGGGGCATTACGCGGTTCCTGATATAGTCAATGGAGCCACTTTGTCTGATGGTGAAGGCAACAGTAATGGGAAAAGATGGTCCAGGCTGAAGCCTGCATGTTGATTCAGGTGCTTCTCTGTGCTGACTCCTGCCTGCTAAGACCCCTTTGCAGCCTGGGCACTTGCTCTCTCTCCTCATTTTCTTGGCCCGTCATCTGGAAAGGATGGGAAGTTGGGCTTATTTTGTTCTTTTGAGGTTGCTTATCTATAGCAGGTAGTCCCTGGATGGTTCGGATGGTTAACATGATTGGCTGCTGACTGAAAGGTTGGCAGTTCGAATCCACCCAGAGGTGTCTAGGAAGAACTGCTGGGTGAGCACAGGTTTTCAGGGGGTGATTCTACTCCTGAAAAATCATCCATTGAAAACCTGTGCTGCATACTTCTCCCCAACACACGTGGGTTTGCCATGAGTTTTAGGGTCACCTTCACGGCAACTGGTTATCTATAGCAAGCCTTCTGCAACATAATCTCCAAGAGACCTTTGTTTGAGGTGCAGCGCTCTGATGGAAGGTACAAGGCTTCCAGAGAACTTATTTTCTCTTTTCTTTTTCATGCTCTCAGATTGTAGTGCAGCCAAATAAAATTTGGAGTTACTTTTACTGTAGAGATGTATAGGGTGCTATCCTTCCTCAACACGGAGTCCTCTTAGGCTTCAAAACTAGGAAAGGGGAACCATGTTCAGAGTGACTTTTTTTTTTTAAGAACTCTGAATATATTACTCACTGTTTGCTTTTTTTGTCTCCATGTATAAGAAGCTTGGGCTCTAATTTGCATCCAGCCCATCTTGTGTAGAACTTGGTGGTATATAGGTGTTTCAATCTTATTCCTGACTTTTTTTTTTCTTTACGCCTCTCCATTAAAGCAAAACAAACCAAAAACCTTTTTACTTGGAATCTCAAAAAGTGAGTGTCTTATATTTTTACATGCTATTTCATGAGGCAAAGTATAAATTTGTTTTTTAAAAAAAAGGAAATGGAAAATTCCACCCTTTTTATGAAAATTTCATATCCTCTAATTTTCATTGGGGGAAAAAAGACGGTGGAATCTTGCACAGTTAATATATCTTTAATTCTCCTTGGAAATCTTACTAAACCAAAACTAAACCTGTTGCCGATGAGTCGATTCTGACTCATAGGGACTTTGTAACACAGAATAGAACTGCTCAGCTGGTGAATTTGAACTACTAACCTTTTGATTAGCAGCAGAGCTCTTAACTACTACACCACCAGGGCCCACTAGCTAGTATCTATCCTGCATTTGAAATTATGTGTTTCAGCCCTGGTGTTAGCAGGTTGTGTAAAGCTGTCTCTCAAATGGACAGATTCTACTGTAGCAGGCAAAAAGAGGCATTCAAGATCTGAGGTCTAGATCTGGATCCCAAAGAGGAGTTCCAGATTTACTTAAGGCTGACCGAAATATTGGGATCCCATTTCTCCTTGACCTCCTTTCCCCTCTTGTCCGATAAGTAGCCCAGAGTAAGGAATGGCGTACTGGTTTTCACTCAGTTTGGGGGTATGCAGATGGGAGCACTGGGATGAGTGTGGTCAGTGATCTGGTAAATGGGAAAATTTCCCAGGTGGGTAGAGGCAAACAGTATAATTTACATTTGGGACAGTGATGCTGAGGTGGATCTCATGCCTTCCTCAAGGTCACGATAGGATCTGAGATTGATGCTGTGAAGTTACTTGCTGAAGAGTTGAGGAGTGGGTACATTCCAAGTCTGTATAACAGTTGCTGCCACGATGTCCCTTGGAATTGTGGGAAAAAAAAGGCCAGCTTTTCAGTGCTACCCATGTGCCCAACTCAAGTGTTATTTCAGAGGCACCCAGAGTCCTACTGAAGAGACTGGTGCTTGGAAATCTGGACAGCAAAACCTGGCACCTGCTGATGCTGTAATGAGTGAGGTAGACTCCAGATACTCTAGAGATCTGACCCAGAAAGCAAAAACATAAAGAACATTGCTTTTATATGTTTTGCTTACGGGGCTTCAGCTAAGATTGCCTTTCAGCAAGATCTCTACATCTACAGAACATCAAGACCCTGCCGGCATCCACCCAGGAGAGAGTCTGTACTCCAGTGAGCTTTCCTGCTGGTCAGGGTCAGCTTCCAGCCTGGCTTCTCAGGCACTCACAGGGCATCTTTGCATTTCTGCCTGCCTCTCATCCATCTTCCTGAAACTTCTACATGTTTATCCTGGGTCTGCCCTTTATGTCACATTCAGAATAGATTGACTCCTTCTTCTATATGACTTCTATCTAAATATTTAGATCATAGTTAGCCTGTTTCTCCTAAACCCCCTAAGTCCCTTTTAGCAAATAGCCTCTCCCCGCCAGCCAGTTTCTCACGATAGGCTGTGTATGATATTTCTGATCCTTTCACCACCCACTTTGCTCTTTCTAGACTGATGTCAGTTTGTCAGTGTCCTGTTTTTAGAACGCGATATTCAGAACTGATCACATACTGCCACAGATAAGGTTTCACCTACCAGAGTGTAGTGGGATTATTAACCACCTCCCTTTGTTTGACTACAAAGCACTGACTCATTCTCTTGATCAATGTAGTAATCTGGGGAGATAGGCAGGGCACCTCCATGTAGGAGAAGGATTTTAATCCTTGCTTTGGCAAGTTGATTTCTATCCCCTCTATAAAGAGTTATCCATTGCTTCTCACATGTTCCTTTATACCCATTTTCATTTAAATAATGCTTGCTGGTTACTTCATGAAGTTTTTGTGATTTAAGAAAAGAAGAAATGCAATACTAGTTGCCGTCAAATCAACTCTGACTCAAGATGACCCCGATACATCAGAGTAGACCTGTGCTCCATAGTGTTTTCAGTCGCTGATGTTTTGAAAGTAGATTGGCAGGTCTTTCTTCCAAGATGGCTCTATGTGGACTGAAACCTCCAACCTTTCAGTTAGCAGCTGAGCACATTAACTGTTTGCATCACTCGGAGACTGCAAGAAATGCAATAATATTTTATAAAGAATTATATAATTGTGCAGACCAAGCTGGCATTAGCTTTTTTAGGCAGAGTTGTTGGCTCACTGAGTAAGCATTACTAGTTCTAGAACCTTGGAGCATGAGTTTACGATTTTCTGGAATCATTTGTTTATTAAGCCAAGCTCTTCCTGAATCCTCATTGTGTGTGTTTGTGTATTAACTATTCCCAATTTTGTTTTCTGTAAGTTTAATAAGTATGCCTAATAGTTTCCAAATCATTAATTACCAAAATAAGAACACCATTCTAAGCCCTGGTGGTGTAGTGCTTAAGTGCTACGGCTGCTAACCAAAAGTCAGCAGTTCGAATCCATCAGCTGTTCTTTGGAAATCCTATGGGGCCGCTCTTCTCTGTCCTATAGGGTCACTATGAGTCAGAATCGACTTGACGGCAATGGGTTTTAGATCTAAGCCTGAGGTCTGCACTGCTGTGTGCTTCCCTGTCTGACACAGATCAGCACAGTAAGGACGGTGGTTTCATCCGACTGGACCTTACTTCTAGGGTTACAACGCTGAATTTAAGAAGCACTGTAGACATAAGGGGCTTTTATCAGAAAATGAAGCAAATATGTCCCCAGCGATCCATCTAAGATTACTAGATTGGTAGATCAAGGAGATGTGAAGCTCGTAAAAACCAGTGACATTCAAATGCAGGTTCTTTCCTGAAACGAGATAGATCTTTAAATCTGTGGCGTTTTTCTAGTCTAGTAATACTAGTAATACGATCAGTGGGTGAAAAATCATTTACTGAATGTCCACTGTGCACCAGGCATGGGCCCTGGGGGTACAGAGTTGAAGAAGAGCCTGTACACAGGAGGGGAAGTGGGCAGGTGTCCTTGGGTGTGTCTTGGGAGCCCGTGCTGGCTCATGATGATGCCTGCCCTTACCGCCTAAGTACCTGTATGCCCTCTCGCTAGAAGTCCCCTCTAGGATGGAAGCCAGGGTCTCCAGCCTGTAACAGAGTGGCCTTTGCTTTTTGGTGGAGGGAGGTGGAGTGGAGGTTGGGTGGGAGATAGCAAGACCATCACTAGGTTCTTGTTACTACTGTTTGTTTGCCAGGGTTTCTCACACAATGAGCTGTTTGTTATGCACATCTTTGTTACTGTGATTTCCTAGACTGGATTCCTCTGGGGACCCAGCCTCGCTATTCTTACTACCTCCTTGTTTACATTTGGACTTTTACAATCTGCTTTTAACTAAGCATGCTCTAAACGTTATAGTCTGAAGGCAGTTTTCTAGATGAGAAGAAAAATTTACATTGTTCTGTGTTTTACCTGCCTTTTGCTAGTTTTACTATTTGCCTTAAGCATTGGGCCAGCTCCTTTTAAGGCATTTTAAAAGCTTTGATTTCTTTTTTCCATCAATTTCACAGTATTTGTACATTGAGTTTTAGTATCTGTGTATTTATTTGACTACACAAATTTGGGGGGAGAAAAATGATGCTGTTGCTGCACGTGGGTACCTTGAGCATTCAGACTGAAGATCAGCTCTAAGAGAATTGACTTCAGTGCTGCTCCTGCTTACTGGGGAAGACGTGATTTCCTATACGTTTGGAACGTATACTCATCCCCATCAAATATTGAGCAAATTCACTGCATAGAATGAGTCTCACTCTGTTGTAACCTTGAGAGGGCATGTAATCCATCTTGACATCATTGTCCCAAATGCAGTATGATTTTCATTGGAATTCCCCCCACTTTTCCCCCACAAGATACAAACATGCTTTTTAAGAAATAGTTGCTTCATCCTTTTTGTCAGCAACAGTAGAAATAGAATGAGAATTTGGGATGCAGAGACATTCTAAGTAGAGAGAAGAGCTTGAGCCAAGAGAGGTAGGAATGAGCATGGAGCTGGGTAGTGATGGGAATGAACAGTGGTGATGGCCAGTACAAGACGAGCCTGTCTGCAGCGGAGCCATCTTTTGAAATGGTAAACAATCAGGTGCACAGGCTGCAGTGTCATCTGTACTCAGGCTGATGTAAATGGAGGGTGTGAACTCTGCTGATATGTGTGAGGCATTGAGATGGGCCCTTTATGCGATGGGCTTCATCTTTCAGTGGCATTGGAAGGAAGAAGAGTCCCCATGAGGAAACGGGGTGACCAGGATTAAGTTAGCTACCTAGGTCACAGTGGAATTGGGAGCCCAGTTTTTTGAATTTTGATTTCACAAGCATGTGGTATTTAGTCTGCCGTATCTCCGATGTGAATACTTAAATTCAAAAAGGTATTCGCTTGTTCATAGAATTGAGTAGAGGAGAGATTTAAGGCAGGTTAAAAAAAAATGTTAAAGCCTGTTTCTTGTCCTCGCATAATTATCCAGAATGGCAAGGGATAAAAGGAAGGCAGGAGGCATTTTGGTGTTTGAGATGCAAGTGTCCCCTCTATCCAAATCCATTTGATTGCTATTTTGAAACTGTGTGGTAGCCCAGTCGTTCTGTTCCCCCTTCATTTTAAGTACTCTGTTTTTTTCCCCTCAAACGTGTTAACAAACCTCATTTAATATTTGTTGGTATCTCTCCTCTAAGGAGCCTGGTGGTGCAGTGGTTAAAGTGATAAACTGCTAACCAAAAGGTCGGCAGTTTGAAACCACCAGCGGCTCTGCAGGAGAAGTATGTGGCAGTCTGCTTCTGTAGAGAGTCACAGCTCTGGAAACCCTGTGGGGTCACTATGAGTTGGAATTAACTCAAGGGCAGTGGGTTTGGATATCTCTTCATTAGAGTGTAAACTTTTAGGCAAGGACTTTGTTTTTGAACCATGCCTGGTATGTAGTAGCCAGTTGGTAATATTTGAATGAAGAACAAAAGGAAGTAGTCATGGAGAAAGAATTAAAGGAATAACCAAAGGCACACAAGTATCTCTTGAAAGAAAGAGAAGCTGATAAATATGATTTTACTTAGCCAGTTTGGGGTAATGCTGGATTATTCTAGTGAATGGAAACAGGAAGCCTAGTGACAATTCAGGCACAACTGAAATTTGAGAGACACTTTTGTAACCTGCAGAGACAATAACCATATAGGTTATTGCCTGTTTGTAGGTGGCGGAGCTCTGGTGGCACAGCGGTTAAAGCACTTGGCTGCTGACTGAAATGTCAGCAGTTCAAACCCACCAGCTGCTCTGCAGGAGAAGGAAGGATGTGGCAGTCTGCTTCCATGAAGATCTGCAGCCTTTAGGGACACAATGAGTTGGAATTGACTTGATAACAATGGCTTTGGTTTTTTGTTTTTTGTTTTTTTTTTTTTTGGTTTTAGGCATCAACAAGCTCTGGGAGAAGTAATGTATTCCTGGGCATTGTCTGGAGGACACATAGTCTTCATTCTTCTGTAGATATTGGAAGGTATTCCTGGGTGCAGGCTGGGCCATCAGACAGCTCTTGTACATAAATACCATCCCTCCACCTCATGCCGGTGCAGCCCCATCTTTTTACCATCCCTCTACCTCATACCACATGCACCCCATCTTTTTACCATCCCTCCACCTCATGCCACGCGCAGCGCCATCTTTTTCCTGCATTGCACTTTGGCTGAATCCTCCTGCAGGAAGCTGCTTTCAGGTCAGTTTTTGAGACGTTTTTGAAGCCAGGCTTCCTATTACTTTGTATCCCTTTTTGAGGATTATAGGAAAGACAGCTTGAAAACCTCATTGCGCACAAGGGCTTGGCTGTTTCTTAAGAACTGGTAGGCTTTTGTCTGATCTAGTGTCTCTTTTCCCTTTACTGTTAGGAAGTTGAGGCTCTTGGGGCTTGTGTTTTTGAACGGGATCTTTTTATTCTCTGTGCTCTTTTGCCCTGGTGGTGCAGAACGGTAAGCCCTTAGCTGCTAACTGAAAGGTTGGTGGTTTGAACCCACTCAGACCAGGTGATCTCCTTCCGTTAAGATTACAGCCTAGAAAACACTATGGGGCATGTCTATGCTGTCACATGGGGTCCCCATGAGTTGAAAAAATGACTTGACGGCACCTAACAGGAAATCTCTAATACATGTGCACGTGGACTGGAGAAGTTGGCAGATGTTAGGTGGTTACGGCTGGACAGGGCCCTGGGGCTTGGGGAAAGAGGGGTAGAGAGAGACGTGTACTTTTAATTCTCTATCAGTGTTTCTTAACCACATTTTCATTATTGTTTCCCCCAAGAAGCCTTTTTACACATTTTTCCTAATTGCCTCGTTCCCCTCATTCGCTGCCAAATTGAATACCAAGGAATAAGGTTTTGTTGGGTAGGGTTGAGCTTTACAAATTCACAAATCATTGTAATATCTAAGATTTTTTTCACCATCCCCGTCAAGAACCAATTGTTACCCCCTCGGGGGTGATATTCCCCCCATTTAAGAGCGCATGCTCTGTATACATCTACATTGCTTAATTATTGTTTATTTCTTTACAAGCAAGTATTGTTTTATAAGTCGAAAAGAAAATGAGGACTAAAGTAACAGCTCTCAGCTGTTACTCTGAGAAAAAACTGAGGGAAGAGCTGAAGGCTGAAGCCACCCCAGGGGGTGACCCCTTGCCCAGGCACAGGAAGAAGAAGAGGAGCTATTGAAGCCGCCAGAGGAATGGGAACAGCACAGGCAGAGCTTGGAGTCCCAGGAGGATGATCAACCATATCAAATGCCCCAGAGGCTTTTCCCTTGCCTTTGATTGTGTTTGGCAAGAGTGAAGTCATTGGCGAGCTTTAGTGAGGAGTCTCCAGCAGGTGTGCCCCAGATACCATTCCCCTCCGCCCCAGGGTTCTGTACAAATGTCGTTTCACAAGGTTGGGAGGCACCACTTTAGAGAATGTTTGGGTGTTCAGGAAAGAGGGTGAGCATGGTGGAGAAAAGCAAGGCTGTGGCTTTGAAGGAAGCAGGCAGAAAGCCTGTGAAAGTAGCTTGCAGACTATTTGGGAAGGACAAGTGAAATAAAAGCTTGGAGAGCAGTTAAGAAAATGTTTATAAACAACCTAGAATGAGTGGTTTTTTAAACAGATTAGGGTGAACTTTCCATGACGTATTAATGAGATGAGTGTAGGTTAATATTTTTATCACTTCTTATGCAGGGAAGAAATGTCAGCATTTCTCCCCAATGTTCAGAAATTAAAGCTTTTTAAAGATGAAAATAGTGAATAAATTTTATTGGTCAAAGCTCACTTTTTAATTGCGCCCAGTCCCTTGATTTTATAAGATGTGTATATATAGCAATTCAAAAATAACCTCTGTAGTTAAAGAATATAATCATATTTGCTTGGGCTCTGAGCCAGTATCCTTTTAAGGGAAAAACTTAGATTCCTGTGTCCTGTAGAACAGTACTTGAGGCTGAGACCTAAAGGACAATTTGAAATAGATTTCCCCCCAGATGAGTTCATAAGAATTTTTTTTAACTTTTTTTTTTAAAAAACAAACATTTCTAAGTTCTGAACACTGGGCAGTAGAAAGCTTATTTATTAGAAAAGATGTTAGCAGTATTTGGGTAGAAAAATTCTTGCTGCTCCTTTACTTAAAGGAAAAACCGTAAGTCAAAACCAACAGATAGATGATGTAGGTACATACCCAGTTTTTTAGTTTACCATGTGGGATCTTGAGGGCTTTGCATGTATGTATTTATGGATTTCTTCTGTGCACATTATATTGTGATGAGTCTCAGAGACAGAGGCAGCTATCCAAGCCCTGGCCCACAACTAGTCAGTGGTAGAGTCAGGATTTGAACCTAGGTCCAGCTGACTCCTTGATTTTTCTATCTTATCACTTCTTTGATGAGAACTGTCAACAGAGAAGATGAAAATTTCTCACTGGCGTTCCTGCTAGGATATTTTAAATTAGCTCTGTGTACTCACTTTGTGGTTTGGAGTATGGCACTGAATCCATCAGATACATTTTGAACAAAGGAAACATAAATATACTTTTGTATTTTTCTGTTTAAATAATAATTTGTCTCATTTGATATATGAATTAACATTCCCTTCTCCTAAAAAGAAAACCCTCCCAATATAACTTCATTGCTAAATCTGTGAAAAGGAGGAGAGTTTCTTTAGAATTTTTGACAACTGACAAAATTGTTCAGACTACTCAGAGTCAGAAGTGGACTCATTGAATTTAGCCTTCCTGTTGCATAGACAGAAATTGAATCAGGAGAATTTAGATGAATTAACCAAGGGCACAGGACAATGGATGGAGGCAGACTTGGAAGCCAGGATGAACTCCTCCTATTCTTGCATGTCATATTTTTCTATAGATTTATTGAAATGTGTCTCCTAGTTAAGAGTGCCTTTGCTTTTTGGAAAAAAAAAAAATATTCAACTCACAATTAGAAGTTGATTTCCATAGCTAATGCTTAAAGGGTACTACTTTCTCCTTCTTTGCCTATCCACTTGTACCCTCTCACCCCCCAAAAATTATTTTATGTAGAGAGACTATCTCTTTCTAATCACCTTGAACCAGATTCCAGTGTGAAAATAGAATTAGGTTTTAAAAATTTGTCTACCCATGAAATGTTTTAGTCCAAAGGTACTACATATGAAGTGAATATATTAAATATTCGATATGTTGGGGAGATACATTACCCAAGGGTATTTATTGGC
Source organism: Elephas maximus indicus (assembly GCF_024166365.1). NCBI lineage: Eukaryota > Metazoa > Chordata > Mammalia > Proboscidea > Elephantidae > Elephas > Elephas maximus. The sequence goes on from NC_064821.1 coordinate 147,005,371, forward strand.
GGTATAATAGGAGTAATGGCTGCTTCCTGCAATAAATATCCATTTTTTTAGTCAAAGATGAGCCTTTTTTCTGACTTGGGAGGCAAGAAGCAGAGGAATGAGAACTATGGTCTTCCCAAATGACACATAATTGGTGAAATCCTTGCACTCTGTTGCAGCAGAGCAAGCGCCCCTTGGGTGGTGTTGGGGCCAGTAACTGGGCAAGGAGTAGTCTAATTATGTTCCAGGGATAGTGGGGATACGGTGCGTGGTGAGCCTCCCAGAAGTGACAGGGAATGTAGCTTTCCACTTATTTAACAGGGGAATCTTTTCCCCACTCTGAAAAGTATATAAAAGGCTATTAATGGACATTGACAGGAACTGTGATCAAGCGTGACAGAAGCCACTAGTGTTTTTAAACCTCAGTGCTGGTGTTCACTGCAGAGTGACTTAACTATAAGCTGGCCGGGTTCATACATGTCCATCCTAGCAGCTGATCATGGCAGGTCTCGAATCATCTCCCTCTTGAGAAAAACTGAGGGCTGCAGCTGAGCAGTGATGTGACAGCCTGTGCTCTGGCACCACGGACCTTGGGCATCTCCCACAGTTGTTCTGGGTTCACCTGTGACTATTACAGACTAGAACTTAAAGGGCTTTTCAGTGGCTAAAATGTTGTGATACCATTTCATTTCTTTGGTAATTGAACCTGGTAATTTTTTGTGAAAAACATTTCTACTGCTTATTTCCAACAATGCTGTAACTGACTCCACGGCCATAATCTGGCATCATTTTGTTGTCCTCTGTCCCTACATATGCATTACCTACTTGGTGGTATTTTTGCCTGTGCTGAATCAGAAGAAAAATGATGTGTGGGCTTTCCTTCTTCCCAGCTGTGTTTTTTAAATCAATTTTTTCTTTTATTTATTTTGTTTTTGTTAATATACACAGCAAAACAAACACCAACTCAACGGTTTCTACATGTACAATTCAGTGACACTGATGACATTCTTCTAGTTGTGCAGTCATTCTCATCCTCCTTTTTTGAGTTGTTGCTCCCCCATTAATGTAAACTCATTGTGCCCTAAGTTTCCTATTTAATCTTTTGAGTTTCTGTTGTCAGCTTGATCCCATATAGGTAGTTCTTGAAAGAGCATGATGTTCAAGGCAGACATTCTTCATGAGTTAAGCTAAACTATTGTTTGGTTTTAAGAAGACTTCAGGAGGATATTTTTGGCTTAAGATTTAAAAATTATCTCAGGGCAATAGTTTCAGGGGTTCATCCAGCAGCCATGGCTCCAGAACTGGCTGTATTCTTAATAACTCTGATTGACCAGCCTCCTTAAGGCTGGTAGGACAGGGATTAGCTTAAGAACGAGAGCATGTGATTTCTAACAAAATTTTGTTTACATTTTATTATAATTGAGATCTGTGGTCTTCCCATTATGAAGGAATTTTTGAAACCTGCACTTAACAGGTAGTTTTAGCATCACTGGGCTGGGTTTAATAGCATCAGTGTTGGTTAAGTTACCTTTATTGCAGAAGTCTCCAACTAAAAAGCTAACGTATTTCCTTCTAATTTTATTAAATGTTTGGGTTCCAGCTACTAAGGGTACAAAGCTGAATTAAATGCTTATTCTGCCTGTAGGGGGTCTACTAGGATGTAGGCCACATAAATAGAGTTTAAGTCATGGCTAATGCCATTTTACAGTGTTGGCAGATGGTGTGCTATGTTATTATATGCTTTGTCACTTCCTGTGTTTCATGAAGGGGAATCTTGAATCCATGTTTTCTTCTTCTCAATCCCAGTTTTTTTCCATGTGCTATTCAAAACTTAAGGTCAGCAGTTCGAATCCACCAGCTACTCCTTGGAAACCCTATGAGGCAGCTGTCTGTTCTGTAGGGTCACTATGAGTCAGAATTGACTCTGTGGCAATGGGGTTTTTGTTTTGTTATTCAAAATTTTGTACAATAACCAAAATTTCTTTATTAGTTATTGAAGCTGTAATAGTTGGTTAGACTTGTCAGTGAAATCCATGGAGTGTACTTGAGTGTATGTCACAGCTGTGGCCTTAACAGATGATCAAAGCCGAGCAAGCTATCAGTCAGCGGTTTTGGTGCTTTAGTGACATTCTTCTGAAGCTTGGTGAACTTGTGTTTCAGATTGCGTCCAAGTACGATCATCAGGCGGAAGACGATCTTCGCAACTGGATAGAAGAGGTGACAGGCATGAGCATCGGCACCAACTTTCAGCTGGGCTTAAAAGATGGCATCATTCTCTGCGAGTGAGTTAGGGCCTTGATGTGTCTATTCTCCACAGGCATCTGCCTTCCCCTCCTTCCCAGTCCAGTGTGTCAAACCCTGGTAGTCTGTAAATATGTTTAATGCGTTCCTTTATTAATGATAAAGGGACTACATTTACATTCCAGTCTGTTTCTGAGTGACTGATAAAATGCCACTTAATATTTTTCTTTTCAGACTCATAAACAAACTACAGCCAGGTTCAGTGAAGAAGGTTAACGAGTCCTCATTAAACTGGCCTCAGGTAACGGTCAAACCAGGCACCTCTTGTTCTAGTTGGTTGCGTTTTATGCAGTGGAAACTGGATCCCATTTTTAAAACGAGACCTTTAAGGATAAATTTGTATATATGGTTATGCTGTTTGTTTCTTTTTTTTTTTTTGTCATGTTTTAATGTTTCCATAATTACTTACTGAATTCTGTGATTATTAGAAGCTTAGAAGTTTTCCTACATTTAGTCTGTCTGCTTTCAGAAAGGATTTCAAACGGCTTAAAAGAAAAATATAACCTAGACCATAAAGAAAAGCGAGGAGGAAAGCAAGGAATTTAATATAGCAACTATAAACATTGTGTCGAGCATAGTCTTAGCTCATGCATGTGTATGGCTAAGTAAAATTGGATATTTGGTTTTCAATATATGTTTTGAGATATGAGAGAATGAGCATTTATGAATCACAAATTTATCTTGAAATTAAATTTAAAACACAATATTAATATGAGTAATTACGTATTTTTTAGCAAAGAAAACTAGGCTGGAATGGCTTTGGCTCACAGTTCTTTGAAAACATTTAAGGGAAATCTTTAAGAGCTGAAAAAAGTTGGCTGTTTAAAAATATTACCAAGACCATTATGTGATCCACAATAGGGTGCTCTGTTTTTTTACCCTTTCCTTTCCCAGAGGGAGCTGGGCTTAGTATGATCTGGTCAAGAATCCTTGCCAAGTAGCTTTCTACCTGGCGTCTTGTAATTAACTAGTTATGAAGATGTAGAATTCTTAGATGTTATAAATGTCCATATGTAGCTCCAAAAGTTACATGACTGTTTTCCTTGATAGTTGGAGAATATTGGCAACTTTATTAAAGCTATTCAGGCTTATGGTATGAAGCCACATGACATATTTGAAGCAAATGATCTCTTTGAGAATGGAAACATGACCCAGGTTCAGACTACGCTGGTGGCTCTAGCAGGTCTGGTACGTATATGTCTTTGATGGCTAGTTTTAAACACATCCCTACCATATTAGTGATAAGTTGAGTTCTTGTTCTCCCATGGGGCTCAGACCAGGTGGGGAGGGGCCTGCCTCTTCTGTAATTATTCACTCTGTGGCGAGGTTGCTGGTATCAGCTGCCTTATCTGAGGTAGCTTAATCAGAACACTTACATTTCAGAGTTTTCTGTATTACCGAACAATGGTCTCAAATATGTTTTTCACCTCTAGTTTGGCTCTTATCTAATGAAGCCATTGTTTACGGACAGTATCATTTTTGTTAATCTCTGTTGGCAAATTCTCCATTTAAGTGTTCCTTTTTAACTTAGTATGTATGTTTCTGTCTAGGCTAAAACAAAAGGATTTCATACAACCATTGACATTGGAGTTAAGTATGCGGAAAAACAAACAAGACGTTTTGATGAAGGAAAATTAAAAGCTGGCCAAAGTGTGATTGGCTTGCAGGTAAGTGTGTGGTGTTGCTTATTCTATTACTTATTCAATGCCATTAATTCTCATCGTGCAAGTTATTAACTCTTTAATAAGTAAGGAATAGACACAGGTACTATAATGTAGATTTGGGGGATGGATACATTGTGTATAAAATTTATCCATTCAAAGTCCATTAGAAGAAACCCTGGACTAGCCACCTGACTTGACAGTCATTTTTCAGGAAATAGGATGATTTTTCCCTAATCATCCTATTTTTTAAGAAAATGTACTTCATAAATTCCTAAATGTTACTGAATAAATGAGGCAATTTTACAAAGCCTCGATGCCAAAGTCATTTATTTATACTAGTATAGCATGATAGAGCAGCCTAGCTCTGTTAGAGTGTCTCAGTTTAATTTGTGAGAAATGCTTAGTTTATGTGTTTTTGTTTTTTTCTTAACATTGTCCCCCTGGAAGAGTGTCACAAAAACATTGCTAAATGCCCAACATGCTATGGAATTTATGATCTAAACTGCTTTATGAATTGCCCATTTTTTAACAAGTCTGTTGGAGGTGGATTTATTTTTATGCAGTACAGAATTGTATCAATGGTGAGAAATCAGAAACCTGAATTTCTAAATAGCAATCAGTTGGTTAAATTATGTTAGCTCCTTAAATGAAACTAGTATGTAAAAATGATACACAAGACTTTTGAAAAGATATATTAAGGGAAAAAGTAGATCATTAAAATACTGTGGTCCCAATTATTTTATTTTATGAATATACAAGCATACTTTTATACAGGTGTGTATTTATACGTATGTGTATCTATAGATATGCACACATGTATATAGATATGTATCTGTAGATAGGCACATAAGGTAAAAGAGCTAGAAGGATATACACGTTTATAGTGAATGTCTGGATGAGACTGCAACATTTATTTTCCTTCTTGTCTGTTTTCTCAGTCTTCTCCAATGAACAAATTTTACTTTTACTAATAAAATTTTTCTTTAATAAATCTTGTTTTTAAGGAAGAAAGGCCAGCAGTAGAAATGTGTCCCCAACTGGTAGAACAGGGTGTACTGGTTGGTCTTCCAGCCATATTGTTCTCAGTGGGCATGTGAAGTTAATTATTGTCCCTCTGACCTCAGGGTTTTTACTGTGGCTGAGATCAGATTCCACATTCTGCCTCACTCTGACTGCCCAGTGATATGAGAGCGTGAGGAATAAAATGTAGTTCCTTTCCCACAAAAATGTCGATGATTGTGATGAAACTCGAAGAAGCCCTGGTTAAGCTCCCAGAGAAGACACCTGACATTCGCTTTCAAATTTTATGCAAAACATAAACCAAACCAAACTCACTGCCATACAGTGGATTCCAACTCATAGCAACCCTACAGGACAGAGTAGAATTGCCCCAGAGGGTTTCCAAGGCTATAAATCTTTACAGAAGCAGACTGACACATCTGTCTTCCATGGAGCAGCTCCTGGGTTCAAACCTCCGACCTTTCAGACCTTTTGGTTTAACCACGGCACCACCAGTGCTTCTTATGCAAAACATAGTTGAGTAACCCACTAAGCCAAACCCACTGCTGTCGAGTCGATTCCGACTCATTGCGACCCTATAAGACAGAGTAGAACTGCCCCGTAGAGTTTCCAAGGAGCGCCTGGCGGATTCGAACTGCCGACCTCTTGGTTAGCAGCTGTAGCACTTAACCACTATGCCACCAGGGTTTGCACATAGTTGAGTAGAAAGGCATATATTCCCAAGATTGCTTCTGTCCCTTTAAGTGGCTGAGGCCTCTGTCCCTTTATTTGGTTATCTGTGCTACAGAGAGAAAGAGTAAGCGGAGAAAATGATTCATAATTCTGCCACTGTGATGACTTTGTGTGTCCAGTCCCCTTATTATATGTGCACGTTTATATGTAGTTGATTAGGTTGTGAGGTTTTATTTCTAGTGAATTTTTTGCAGTTTTTCTTTTGAAAGAAAAAAACTTGTTTATAAAAGCATGAAGGAGATTTTGTGTCTTGCTGACTGGAACTTCAGTGTAGGAAGGAAGTTGTCCATTGCACCGGGTGGTGGTCGGGGAGGAATCTTTTTAGTAAAACACATACAGCAATATTTCTCTGTGTTGATGACTTCCTGGTAATTAGTGCCAATTTTATTTTTGACTTAAAAGATGGGAACCAACAAATGTGCTAGCCAGGCAGGTATGACAGCCTATGGGACTAGGAGGCATCTTTATGATCCCAAAATGCAAACTGACAAACCTTTTGACCAGACCACCATTAGTCTGCAGATGGGCACTAACAAAGGAGCCAGCCAGGTAAGCAGTGCCTTTTTATTACCTGTACCAAAGAATACAATAGGGCTATTTTTCATTTGCATTTAACTTTTTAAGTTCAAAGTAGGTGTTTTTTGTTTTTGTTTTTTTGTATAATTATTTAGCATATATTCCTTCAGGAAAATATATTTTGATGAGGAAGCAAAAGAATCAAAGGACTTTGTCTATGGCAACACAAGTAGGCATGGCTCATGGTTATTTGTGCCATGGATATGTTTCTTACAGTACTCTTGCTCCAGAGCCAAGTAAAAAATTGCTCATTTAAATGCTTGACTAGCTTCTTTTTAAAAAAAATCCAAACCGAACCTGTTGCCATCAAGTCTCTTCCAACTCGTAGCAACCGTATAGGACAGAGTAGAACTAACTGCCCTATAGAGTTTCCAAGTGCCTGGTGGATTCAAACTGCTGACCTTTTTGGTTAGCTACCATAGCTGTTAACCACTACGCCACCAGGGTTTCCCTTAATTAAGTTGGTAGGTAAAAGTATCTGTTGTTGTACTAGCAACTATTTAGCTAACATTGTTATGAAATGTATGCATACAGGTATATGGAAAATACAACATAGTGAAAATACCAGTATCCTAAGACCACACCCAATATGGAAGTATTTTTTTTTGTCTTGTTAAAAATAAATCAGCAGCACTGCAAAAAGGAGGTTCTGATAACCATTGGAGGGTAGACTGGTCTCAGATCCAACCAAAGTCTGGATAAAGCTTGAAAAATAGTTTCTGTTGTGTTGTTGTCTGCCCTTTATGGAACACATCCTGCCACACATGGCATTCTATCTCTCATAGCTGCCAGCCTTTTACCAACTTTAAATCTAGAACTGTGTGCATGACATCGTAAATGCAGAAACGAGGCATGAGCTGCTCTGCTCCGTACAGAAGAGTAGCTGTGCTGAAGTGGCCGGCTCGCTAGGTCTCGGAGCCTTTTCAGATTCAGGCTCTGAAAGACTGCTGAGCATAATTTTTGTTGAATGTATCATTAAGCGTTTGCAATTGGTAACCTGGGAAGTGTATTTGGTAATAAGAGGCATTCAAAGGCAGCTTTGGCAATAAGTATGCCAGCGTTATACTTTGTAGTTATATTCTTTATGTCTAATCCTCTCATAAATGCAGAGTAAGTAGTATTGTCTCAATTTTGCATATGGAAATCTAAAACTAAAAATGAGTTAACTTGCAGAACAAGGATTTGAACAAAGATCTGACCTAGGTCCAAAGTCAGTGAATGTTGCTGCATAAGGGTGACTTGGGGCCAGTCTGGACTAAATGAAAGTTATTTATTAGTGTTCACATTCAATGTGAAATTTCATAAAAGATATAAAATATTCACAAGAATAGATTTTAGCTTCTGATGCAACTTCTATACTATGTTCTAATACTAGGCGGGGATGTTAGCACCAGGTACCAGAAGAGACATCTACGACCAGAAGCTAACATTACAACCAGTGGACAACTCGACGATTTCTCTACAGATGGGTACCAACAAAGTTGCTTCCCAGAAAGGAATGAGTGTTTATGGGCTTGGGCGGCAAGTGTATGATCCCAAATACTGTGCTGCCCCCACAGAACCCGTGATTCACAATGGAAGTCAAGGAACAGGAACAAATGGGTCGGAAATCAGTGATAGTGATTATCAGGCAGAGTACCCAGATGAATATCATGGCGAGTACCCAGATGACTATCCCAGAGATTACCAATATGGCGACCAGGGCATTGATTATTAGATTCACACAGAGGAGCTCAGTATTTAGTCCATTGTTTTTATTCCGTGAGAACCAAACTAGCCTTGAGTAATTTTTATCTTGTCTTCCTAAAACACTATTACGCTTATTATATCTAAAAGAAATATTGCCTTACATACATTCCTTTTTCCTTTTTCTGCCTCTTCCCTAAATAGTTGCCTTTTAGTGCTGTAACAGTTAAATCTTACAGCATAACCAATAACTTGCATATGAAGTAAAAAGGAATACTGTGAAAGGGGAACACTCTTGTACAGCCAATTCTTTTATTAAAGATCTATGCATTTTTACAATCTTCTACTTAAACTGGTATTTTCAAACAATAGGAAAGTTTTTTTTTACAGTTTAGTATCTGGTTTCTACATGGAAGACTAAACTCATGCTTATAGCTAAATGTGGTCTTTGCCAACTAAATCTGAGATGCCGCATTTTAGAAATTTACATATCATTGTTTCTACAGTATTGTTTGCTAATTTTTAAATAAAGTCATGATCAGTGTGCATTTGTGATCACATGTGTACTCATTCTCTTACCTGAGCTGACAAGATATTCTCACAGTGGTGTTTCTAAAGGAGAGTGTACAAAATCAGCCTGCAGGCATTGAGGTCTGGGCGGTGCGTTTGCACTTCCTGTTTGTGCCAATGTATCGATGTAGAATTGCTGTTTCCTACACTGTATTTATTGCTGCATTTCTCAGCATAAACATCCCATTGTATTTTTTATAAATAAATATTTTTTTTTGAACATTCACACGAACCACAGGCTGATTATTTTCTGGTGAACTTCCAGGTAGGTACATTCAGATTTTTTTAAAAACTTAAAAAGGTACGCTTTGTCAGGTACCATTGTAAGGCACATAATTTTATTTGATCCTCACAACAGTCCATCCTATGCTTTAGGGACTGAGGCTTAGAAAAATGAAGGAGCTTGCCTATTGTACATGGTAAAGGACAGCCAGGATTCAAACTGTCATCTGACCTTTGCTTACTTCACTGCGGCTCGGCTACCCTCAATTCACCTTAAATCCAATTTGGGATACGTCTGCAGTCATCTTTAGGAATATTGACTTTTATAGTCATTTTCTAGGGTGAATAAATGTGTAATAAGAAACCTAGTGGGTCAGGAATAAAACAAAACAACCTTTTGCTGTCGAGTTGATTCAGACTCACAGCGACCCTGTAGGACAAGGTAGAACTGCCCCATAGGGTTTCCAAGGAGTGGCTGGTGGATTCAAACTGCCGACTTTTTGGTTAGCCACTGAATCCTTAACCACTGTGCCGCCGGGGCTCCAGGTTAGGAATAGGATGTGCTTTATGATACTAAGAAATCACTTGACTGGGAAAGTGTCAGGAAGTGTGAATTACCGATGTTTCCTTTGTGCCTTTACTCTTGTAGTTAAACACTTCGCTGTTATCTGACCGATCTTCTTAAGTCCTGACTGAAGGTTAGGTCTCACTGACACTTCATGCCGTATATCCCAGGGTCAGGAATAGGATGTGCTATGTGATAATAAACTAGAGCATACAGTATGAAGTGTTACAAAAGAAAAACTGTTAACTCACACTTTCTGGCACTATACCAGTCAAGTGATTTCTTACGATCAGATTGGCTCCTAGGCCTTGAGAGTAAAATGTGCTGTTTGCCAAGGCAGATAACAAGGACATACACATGGTTTGGTGAACCCACAAAAGTGCAGTCTACTTGCTCATCACTTGAGAGTGACTAAGCTAATTGCTGTTTGGTGCCGTGGAGTTGGCTCCAACTCATAGCAACCTTGTGTATAATAACAAAAAGTTGCCTGGTCCTGTGCCATCCTCACGATCAGTATGATCAGTGTTATGCTTGAGTCCATTGTTAAAGCCACTGTGTCAGTCCATCTCGTTGAAGTTCTTCCTCCTTTTCGCTGACCCTCCACTTTACCAAGCATCGTTCCCTTTTCCAGGGACTGGTGCCTCCTGATAACATGTCCAGAGTTATGTGAGATGAAGTCTTGCCATCCTTGTCTCTAAGGAGCATTCTGGCTGTACTTCGAAGAACCGATTTGTTCGTTCTTCTGGCAGTCTGTTATATTCGGTATTCTTTGCCAACACCGTACTTTGAATATGTGAATTATTTGGTCTTCCATTTTCATTGTCCAGCTTTCTCATTCGTATGACGCAATTGAAAACACCATGACTTAGGTCAGGCACACCTGATTCTGAGAACCTGTTCCTAAGGGATGCTACAGGAGCTAAATTTTAATTCAGTGGTGCTATTTAAGAAAAACGTCTTGTTTTTCCATTTGTTAAAGGGATACGAGCTGGCACACTATTTTCAATATCTTCTTTGAAGAATTCATATGTGGGAATACTTGCTCTGCAAATAAGCTGGGTTGGTCTTCCAGTTAGGTTATTGCCTGCCATACAGTCAGCCTCAACTCATGATGACGCCAAACACAACAGCATCAGGCTATTGTGACCCATAGGGTTTCCAGTTAGGAAAACAAAAAAAAAAAACCCAAACCTGTTGCCATCAAGTCGATTCTGACTCATAGTGACCCTGTAGGACAAAGTAGAACTGCTCCATACAGTTTCCAAGGAGTGCCTGGTGAATTCGAACTGTCAACCTTTTGGTTAGCAGCTGTAGAGCTTAACCATACCACCACCAGGGGTTCCTCCAGTTAGAAAAAAAAAAAAAAAGGTGGGTAATTCTGCCTACCCCTCCATCTAACTGAAAGGGGCTGGCAATTAATGTTAAATGTTTTTATTTGCTTAAAGCTTTCAAAAGGGAAAGCCCCAACAAAGGGGACCTGCCCCGGGCATTGAAATCTTTATCTCTGGGTATGGCATCCCAGCACAAAAATCCCAGCACAAGTATTTAAAAAAAATCTTTCTCCAGGCCATTCTCATATGGGGTGTGGTTGATACTACTTTTCCAGAATGTTCAGAATGTTTGCTAATATATATGTAAGAGGTGTGCTTTTAACAAAGTCAGTCATACCTGGTTAAACTCCTGCCTCCCTTTTATACAGTGTCCAGTTTAGATGGTAGTTTTGGTTAGTTTAAACCTTACCATTTTTCTAGTCTCTGAATCTAAGAATTGTACTTTGAATTAGCGTGAAAGTCAAACTCTTGTATTTCCAGGATAGGATTAGTAAAATTCTGCTCTGTTCTAGAGCAACATTTCAGAGATTTCTGCTAACAACAACAACAAATGTTTTTAAAATTTATTGGTTTGAGCGGTGGAGCCTCTCCACCTATTCGTTGGAGCCCTGCAATGAGCTTCTACGTACTGTTTTTTTTATTGACCCATATAAACGTGGTCTTAAAAGAGTTTTTCTGTCCCAGTTTGTACAAAAAAGGTTGTAAACTTTCATCGTTCAGTATTGCAGTCAAACGATAAAGACAAAAAACAGTGAGGAAGAATAGGGTCCATCGGGCCTTATTTATTCTGTAAATGGCTCTTAGAAGAAGGATGCTTTTCCACAGATATCTAATGGGCTGTCTCATGGGTGGTTATCTCACAGTGGGCTGGAGTTCTGTTCCTTCTTCATTCCTTAATGAGTTCCTGTCTCTCTCTACCCTTGTATCATTTAATTTGCTGCTCCTTTTTACAAAACTCTGAAAAATAAAAGAAGTGAGTTAGGCCAGTGTTAGGCATACACATTGTTGGCAACCATTTAACTAGGAGGTCTTGGCCATATCATGTCAGGGAACTGAATCCTTAAAAAAGTTTTCCCTGCTGCTTCAAAAAAAAAGGCGGGGGGGAGGTGGGCAGAGACGAGGCAGATTTCAAAGTGGATTTTTAACCAGAAAGGTATAAATCAGGGAAAGCTGGCCTGGTTAACTTCCTGCCAGCATCAGAAACATTTTCTCTAACGTCTATACAAATAGGTCAAAATACTAGTGCATGTTTTGTATGGAGAAGGATGAGGATAGATTTAATTATAAAACTATAGAAGTGCTTGTTGAAACTCTGCCTGGCTGAAGAGTACTTTGGATGCTCTGTTTAAAGCAAAGGGGCTTTGACACCTAAGTTTATGCAACAGAATGAAAGAAAATTATTAAAACTTCCCTTAACCCAGACAAAGAGGTGGGACATGATTCAGCTGTGAAAATATTCCTGTTAATAGGATAAGGCAAGCTGGAAACAGCTGCCTGCTGTTCCAGATATAAGTAGTGTGGGGGTTCTGTTGAGGGTGTGGTTTTTCTCGCACTGGTTGTGCCTGGGTTAAAAAAGGACATGAGAATTGCCCAGCTGTCAGTACTAGCTCAGAGGGGCAAAGTACCTCCTGAGTCAACACTGGAGTGTGCTCTGCCCAAAATTCAGGGGTTGTGACATGACGCTTGAGGGTGCAATAATGCTTCAGAAAAAGATCAACTGTTAAAAACTTCCAGACCACACCAAAGGCCAAACTAAGCCATTAGTATCAAAGGGAATTGGATTGCTGCTGTGCCTGGAATGTGTTCTGTGGTTGTTAGCTGCCACTGAGCCGGCACCAACTCGTGGGGACCCCAGGCACAACAGAAGGAAGCTCTGCCCTGCTCTTTGTTGTGGATTGGACCACGTGATCTGTAGAGTTTTCACTGGCTGATTTTCAGAAGTAGATTGCCAGGCCTTTCTTCCTAGTCTGATTTTAGACCGGAAGCACCGCTGTTTAGCATCACACGCAAGTCTCCACTGACAGATGGGTGGTGGCTGCACACGAGGTGCCTCGGCAAGGAACTGAACCCTGGTCTCCCATGTGGGAGGCAAGAATTCTACCACAGAAGCACCACTGCCCTCGGCCCACGTTCTACCCAGGGTCATTTAGTGCTGCTCCTACTGAGGAAGCTACCTATCTGATCAGGATTAATTCTGTTCAGCTTCACTTCTCTCCAGGGTAAAGGTTTCAGTACAAAGGTAGTCTCGGCCTCAGAAAGCTCAGCCCCGATCTCATTCTCAGCACTTTCAGACCACGTGGTAGTGAAAACCCACAGAGAAAACGAGGCTGGGGATGAGCCTCCGTAAGGGATCCTGGGTGGCACAAGTGGCTCTGGGGAAGAAAAGGCCTGGAGATCTACTTGCATTAAGATGACAGCCAAGAAAATCCTATGAAGCAGTTCTACTCTATAACACATGCCGTCGCCATCAGTTGGGGGGTCCGACTAGATGGCGGCTAACAACCACCACCACCACCAGCAGCCTCCTTTTTTAAAAAAAAAATATTTTCTACTGTACTTTAGATAGAGGTTTACAGAGCAAACAAGTTTCTCATTAAACAATACACGTTATTTTGTGACGCTGGTTGCCAACCCCATGACACAGGTTTCCTATTACCAGCTTTCCTGTCCCCTCCTGCCATTTTGTCCTTGCCTCTGGGCTGAGGTGTCCTTTTAGTCTCATTTTGTTTTATGGGTCTGTCTAATCTTTGGCTGAAGGGCGAACCTCAGGAGTGACTTCATTACTGAGCTATATAAGGATGTCCGGGGGCCATACTCTTGGAGTTTCTCCAGTCTTTGTCAGACCAGTAAGTCTGGTCTTGTGTGTGTGTGTGAGTTAGAATTTTGTTCTACATTTTTCTCCAGCTCTGTCCGGGATCCTCTCTCGTGATCCCTGTCAGAGCCGTCAGTGGTAGTAGCCGGGCACCATCTAGTTGTGCTGGACTCAATCTGGTGGCAGCAGCCTCCTTTTTGTGTGAGTCTTTTCAATTCAACTCTGTTGAGATTGCCAAGAGGGAAATGGTAACAGGAAGTGAAATAAATTTGCTTACCAAAAGCTCTTGGTCCATAAAGTAGGGCTTTCCTGATGATCCATCATTTGTTTCCAGATCAATGACAAAACAGAGGAAAAGTACATCCAGCACAGTTTCAAACACAGATAAAAAACTATGGGCTACAAAGTAGCCAAAAAAAGCCACCAGCAACAGAGGGATTGTCCACATCTGGAGTGCAGGGTTGTAGTTAAACGCCATCAGTCCTCCAAAGACGGTGAAACACACCACCAACACCTGCCCAAAACAGGAGTTTGTTGGTAATCCTTATAAATCGGTTAGAATATTCAGAAAAGATTTTTTGTCAGTTACAAGTAATAATTTCCTGTGTATGCATGTGTGTGTGGGCCCTATTAGAAGAACGCTTTTCATAGAAAATTAGGTACAATGAAGTAGAAGAAAAAAACGAAAAGCTATGATGCCAAATGAAAACTGAGTTAATTTGGGGAAGGGAGGCAATCAGCAACTGGTTTGGCTTTCTTTTTAGGCATATGTACTCTCATTTTATCTGTGCACAGTTCTTGTATTCATGTAGATATAATACCACAAACATCTTATTCTGTTTTTCACCTGACACCCCAATAAGTATTTCCGTTAAATATTTTTATAAACATCACTTCTTTACAACAGCACATTAGTCCATCGAGGAGATATGCTGTAGTTTAATAGGTGATCATTTTTTCCCTTGGGGTTAAAGTGGAAGGGTTTTCTAATGCTGGTGTGAGAGATAATGGGATTACTTCGGGCTTTGGCTCTGTGTGATTATGATATTTCCAGGAAGATGATTATAGCCATAATGTATCTAATTCTTTAACAGACATAATGGAGTCCATCTGGGGTCCCCAGTGCCCCTGGATGGCCACAGAGATGGACACAGAGGTCTGAAAGCTACTTCATTAAAAAAAACCAAAGAATCACTGGTTACAGCACGCTTATTAGAAGCTCATTAGCAATTACATGGTCCTCAGGGGAAATATAGGAAAATAAATTATTATCTAAAAAAAAAGAAAATGAGACCTTATTCCAAAAAATTTTATAATTAGCTATTAGAAAATATCTCAGCCATAATTTTATCCTAGTACAAACAACATTATCCATTTAAATACTTACATGATTTAGCCTGTTTTGAAAGGCATAATCATTTTAGGCTTCTAGAGCTACTGTCATATGACAAATCTCTGGGACCAGCTGAGAGATAAGATACATGTGCAACGAACACACACCTGTGAAACCCAAGCGTGTTATAACTTGTTACAGCTAGCTATGACAGTGATGCATAAGAGACATATACTAAATATCACAGAAGCACAAAATCCTGAATGAGGAGCCCAGAATCCGCCATATTTGGCATTTGACAGGTCACAACGGGAGACCGAGAGCGTGTTCACCACTGGGCACCGCTGAAGGCCCCTGGTATTCATGTGCTATGTGCAGGAAAGTTGGTTGATAGAAGCGAGGATGTTTAGCGTCGATTAGAAAAGACTTGGTGACAAGGTTGTGATGTCTGTAGTCAAGAATGTGAAGGGTAGTCAAGTCGCAAGTGGCATCAGACAAACTTAGCCGTGCAGAATTAGACCCAGCGGGTGAAAATTACAAGGAAGGAGACACGCTGTACGGCATTTTACAAAGAACCGTCTGACTTGAATCATGGTCAAGAAGGGGCAACGGCAGGGGCTGGTGCACCACTTTCATAAACATTTCAGTTAGTCTTTGCTATCTCTAGTTTGCAGATATGAAAACCGACGTTCGGAGTTGTTAAAGATTCCAAGTTCAGGGCTCTAGCCTTTACATCATAAGATGTTGGGCCAGGTGACCGCTAGCCATAAGAAACCCCTCTACTCCGGAAGACTACAATTTCTTGGAGAAAAAAAAAAAACACATTTCAGATGATAGTACAAATGTAACTGGCTCCATTTAGGATATGAACAAGTCTTATTTACAGACTCAATGCCCTTAAATAATGTACAAATTTCATTAAGTTTCAATACTTCTTTCCATATATTTTTATGACAAAGACCATAAAACTCATCCACTTTCTGAGGTTAGTAGTATTTCTATTTTAGACATGAAAAAGTAAAAGTGAGAATCAGGATTGTAGAGAGGACTGATCATGGGTGACAGAGTAAGGCTAGGATTCAAATCCTGGCTCAACCTATTTTCGGATATCAGACAAGTTATTAAACCCTACTTTCTTCATGTGCAAACCACGGATACCTCACGGGGTTGGTGATTTAATGACAAAGGAGCACAGCATCCACCATAAAGCAAAGCACTCAAAAACTACTAGTCCCTTTTCAAAGCCCTGTAGTTTCGGTTCCCAGGTTCCTTTTATTATTTCAGTGAAGGCAACTCACCTTGCCCAGAAAAATTATGAAGTCTCCAAAGCAGTTAATGGATGTGAGCTGACTTGAATTCCTGGATAGGATTTTGAGTGTATCTCTTGCTGATGTGCAAAAATCTGTCCCATTAATGGCGGTCGTAATGTATGCATCCTGAAACAAAAGAGAATAGTGAAAAAGACGGTGGTTCTTGTAAGTTTTATTTTGAAGACAATATAATGACAATACAGAATATTTGCAAAATAGAGAAAAATAGCTGCTGTAAACCCACCATTCCTATCCATAACAAATCATTTCATTTTCATAATCCCAGTCTCTGATTATAGGCGTGTGTATTTTCATATGGTTGCAGTGAATGGAAAAGACAAATAAGTACTTCTGGTCAATATGGTGGATTGAATGTCCTAGTAAAAACATGGAAATGATACCCAAAGCATAGATTATTATTTTTCAAAATATTTTATTTTGCTTGTTGTTGAGAATATACACATCTGAATATACACCAATTCAACACTTTCTACATGTGCAATTCAGTGACACTGATGATATTCTTCAAGTTGTGCAACCATTCTCACTCTCCTCTGCATAATTTTTTAATGCACAGCAGTTTGAGGGCAGGAAAGGAAGTCTAAGTACCAGAAACAAAAGCAGGCCCTGGGGTTTTTTAGTGACTAGCCAGAGGTGAAGCCAAAGGTATAAAGAGCATGGAATTACTAGAAGTTCCAGGGGTTCGGAGTGGGGTGATTTAACCCTTTAGGGATAAGACACACTGCTTCTGCCATTGCTAGGTAGAGAACTGGAACTGAGCTCCCTGCACAAACTCAGGATTCAAAATTAAACTCAACCAGCCATCCCTGGAATGCGATAAAGAAATGCACCATCTGCCTGGGATCATGAGTAAAGAGGTACTCTGAGAAATCAGAATCCCAAGATTGTGCCAGGAAGGAAGTCACTTTACCTGATGTTACGGGAAACCAGAGTCCCTGGGTGTTGCAAATAGTTAATGCACTCCACTGCTAACTGAAAGGTTGGAGGTTCAAGTCCACCCAGAGGTGCCTCAGAATAAAGGCCTGGTGATCTACACTGAAAAATCTGCCACTGAAAACCCCATGGAGTACAGTTCTACCTTACTCACGTGGGGTCGTCACAAGTCAGAGTCCACTTGATGCCACTGGGATGGGAAGACACACCCCCAAGGCACTGAGATATTAACATAAAAACTAACCAAGAATCACTGAAACTACCAGGCTGTGGGTAGAGGAGAAGCAGATCCACATCTTCCAGACCAGGAGATCCAGGTGGTGGCATCCCACAGAGAACAACCCTTGGTAAAGACGAATGGCTGATGGGAAAATTTTACAAATGACCCAAGGAAATGAACCGTGCAACAAGCAGGAGAATCCGTATCCTAAGAACAATCTGAAATAAAGTATTCGAGAAAGTATGTGTAAGATGCTAAGGAGCAAATGAAGGGAACAGTGGCCATAAGACATGAACAGGAACCCAAAGACATGAACAGGATGGTATGAAAAATGAAGAGGCAGAGTAGAAAACAAACCAAAAAGAAATTCTAGAAATGAAAAATATGCAATTTAAATGGTGCAGTCAGCGCCTTTATTATTATACATCTGGCTTTTCCCTTTAGAGTATATAATAAACATCTTCGTGTTGCTACATGTCTTTTATAATTTTAATTTTTTTAATAAACACATTCTATCAGGTGTGTGTGTGTGTGTAGCTGTGGCATATTTAGACAGTCTCAAAAAATTTTGCCACTATAAACAACTATGTAATGAACATCTTAATTTCCTGATCTTGAATAATTTCTTAAGAATAAACATCCAGAATGGGATTACTAATCAAAGAAGACAAACCTCTGTGTGTGTGTGTATTTTATGTTTACATGAGGAGATTTCTGGAGTCACCTTTTCAAAATTCCTTCCCCTTATGACTGAGTACATGATAATTTCAAAACCACCTATTTCTTACATTTTCCTTGAAATCTCGAAAAAATGCCAATTGCAGTGCAGTTTACAACAAAGTATTTTTAACTTTCCTGGGGAAATAACACCGGAAACTAGTGCTACCTGCTTGGATCATCGCCATTCCTCTTTTTGAAGAAAATAACCAGGCTTCTGGCTTTGATAAAGGATGAAAGTTTGACATTTGGGGTGAGGGAACATGACCCATTACTTATTTATTCTGTGAGATATAAATGAATTCCTTCAAACACCCATTCCAAAATATGGTAAGGGAACCTATTTGAAATATTGCAGTAACCCAGTCCCGCCTCCACGATGCAGGTCTTAATTAGTGTCAAAACCAACCCAAACCAAACCCACTGCTGTCGAGCGATGAGTTGATTACGACTCATAGCGACCCTATAGGACAGAGTAGAACTCCCCCATGGAGTTTTCAAGGAGCACCTGGTGGATTCAAGCTGCCGACCTTCTGGTTAGGAGCTGTATCTCTTACAGTATGCCACCAGGGTTTCCAAAGGAGGTGGAATGGAGTGAGCAAGTATGAGATTAAAAGAGTAGAATTAACTGGCCCAATTTACCAAACTCCCCCTTCACAAGGGCCAACTAGAGAGGAATGTTTGGTTTTCAAAGATAAAGGCTGGGTAACTACCTCCCCCGAGAGGGCACCATGCTTGTCTCAGAGGGACATTCTCAGTTAGACGTCAGATGACGTCCCTGTAGATATGTCTTAGTGGTATTCCAAAAAGACCTTCTGGTTCTGGCTTATATGGGAAATTTGCTTTAAAAATCCCAACCCGGCTGTTGGTAGAAAGCTGCTCCAGCGTGGGGCCGGGAGACTTAGTGCAGAGATGTGAGAACTCATTTGCTCATGTTATTTAGCTAAACATCTTCAATCATCCAAGGCTCTCTGAACCCTGATGACAAATTCCTTAATTCTCAAAGCACGTCTGTATGGTGGTGGGTGAAGAATGGCTTAATTGTTCTTTTATAGATGGGAAACCAAGATCAAGGGCATTTCCCTCGGGTCTCATGGTCAATCAGTGAGGCAGAGAATTTTTTTGTTTGTATAATTCTAACCTTCTGGACATTAGACCACCCATTTTCATTAGGACAAGATGCTATTTAAAAGTGTGGTGGTTAAGGTAAGCACAGGTTCTGCAGCCAGACTGTCTGGGTTCAAATCCTAGTCCCACCACTGACTGGCTACGGATCTTGGGCAGACCTCAATTCCCTCATCTATAAAGTGAGTTATAGCACCTACAGCAAAGAGATGCTGGGAGGATTAAAGACCATGTTCCCTATAAAGCATTTAGAAAAGGGCCTTGCACATAGGAAGTGTGCAGTAAAGGGCGATTACTATCATCCAGAAGGAGCCCTGGTGGTACAGTGGTTAAGCACTTGGTTGCTAACCAAAAGGTCAGGGTTCAAACCCATCGGTCGCTCTGTGGGAGGAAATTGTGGCAGTCTACTTTCATAAAGATTTACAGCCTTGGAAACCCTATGGGGCAGTTCTACTCTGTCCTATAGGGTAGCTATGAGTCATAATTTGACTCCACAGCAATGGGTTTGGGTTTGGGTATTATCTATCATCCAGACCTCACCAAAGATGATCTCACAACTGGGAAGCACAAAAGCCACTCTTCAAGCTCCTGATGAGGTAAGGAAAGGATTCATGGTTTCTTTATCCTCAGGCTTCAACCTCTCATTCCCACAGGGATCCAGGAAAGGAAGGGCTTGCTTTTCAGACCTGGTTCCAGGTCCCAGTGTGGTCCTGCTTTGCAGCAGCAGCTCTGCCCACCACTCAGCCTCTTTCTTTCCTTCTCTCTGTTCATTCAGGCTCTGTCCTCTGCCCTTTACCCCACCATTCCTCCCCTACTAAACTGAAGTTCTTCGGAGGCCCTGGGTGGTGCAAACAGTTACGCACGCACTCGACTACCAACCAAATGTTCGGGGATTCAAACCCCCTCAGAAGTGCCTCAGGAGAAAAGCCCAGCGATCTCCTTCCAAAAGCTTACAGCCATTGAAGACCCTACGGAGCACATTGTACTCTGACACACATGGTGTCACCATGAGTCAGAATCCAGTCAATTTTATTATTATTTTTTTAATTCATTCAGGCTCGGTCCTCGGCCCATCATCCCACCATTTTTCCCCTCTAACCTGAAGTTTGTAGTGATTCATATGAGGCAATACAGTTCTTGTGGGGACTTCCTTTTCCTGCAGACCTCTGCCTCATAATCAATTTAGCACCATCTCTCAAAAGCAATAAAAATAGATTTTGTTCTTGGCTAAAATTATTAAGGTTAAAACGGTAATTTCTCATGCATGTGTTGTCTCCACAGATTTTTTTTTTTTGAGCCCATAACCACTTATCTTGTCTTTAATGTATCATGCCCACTGAAAGAAGGCATTAAAACCACTCTGACAGTGAAATTATATATGCCTTCCTGCAGTTACTATACCACTAGAATTTTACCACAAGATTCAACCACGAATGCAACAGAAAGACCTAGAATTAATGTCTGAATGAATAATCGGGGGAGGGAAGAATCACTCAAGACACAGGATGTGGAGTAAAAATTTCTGCAGTTTCAGCATTAGCTAATTTATACTCATTCTGAAAAGAAGCTGCTTCCTTGTCAGGCAACTGGAAAAGGGATGGTACTAAATTTTCAATATTGTTAAGTCCTTGCTCTGTGCATCCATTTGTATATGCCTGGGCTGCTAGAACTTGGGGTGAACGTGCTAGGGGACCCTACCAGTATGAAGAAAGGATTAGACATAATAAGGATTAGGAAACCTGCTTTGTTGGTTGTGAACATTAATCAGGAGATCCTGAAGGCTAATCTTTAAGCAAGAAATAAAGAGGTAATGGCGTCAGGCTTTTAATTTATTACCAGCAAAATTCAGTGTGTATTTTCTTTACAGTCATAAAGCAAATGGATATTTCTGTACCTTGAAACCGAACTTATAAAAACACAAAATAGATAGAAGGGAGGCTTACCAACTTGAGAATGGTGACCTCTCAACTCTAGGTCTCAATTTTCAGTCCCATGCCTGGGATTAAAGACTCTCTCTTGTTGTTGTTAGCGGCCATCAAGTCAGCCCCAACCAATGGTGATCCCATGCACAACAGAACCAAACACTGCCCAATCCTGTGCCATCCGCATGATCAGTTAAGGATCAGGCAGTGTAATCCACAGGGTTCTCACTGGCTGATTTTCAGAAGTAGGTTGCCAGGCCTTTCTTTCCAGTCTATCCAGCAACAGCCAAGCCTCTACCGACAGGTGGGTGGTGGTTGCACACGAGATGCCTTGGCCAGGAATTGAACCTGGGTCTCTGGCACAGAAGATAAGAATTCTACCAATGAACCACTACTGCCCCCTACCCAGATTCTAGGAATGGGTTCATTCATTTTCAGACTTCCATGAACTGTCCATCGAGAACTGCCATAAGCTGCAGGAAAGTGGGGGTGGGGGAAAGGACACAAATAAGGAAAGTCCTGTGCGGCTGTGAGGACTTGTAAACAATTAATAATAAGTGTGGATGTGAGCACAACCTGGAGCAGAAACACGAGCTGAGGGTAAGAGGGCAGAGGGAGCATTAGTGAGCGAGGGAGTCCTACTCGGGGGGAGATTTCATTGAAGAAGTGGCACTTGAGCTGGTCCTCATGTCAGCTGTCTCTGACGGGAGCTGAGGCAGCAACAGGAGCTCGTGAAGTGAGACTTGGAGGGCGAATGTAAATGTGCCTGTGTAGGTACTGGTGGTCCGAGCAGAGAAGTGTCATGAGAAAGGGTCTGGAGGAGTCATGGAGCTCCATCACCAAATCCATTGCCATTGAGTCAACTCCAACTCATAGAGACCCTACAGGACAGAGTAGAGCTGCCCCATATGGTTTCCAAGGACCACCTTGTGGATTCAAACTGGCAATCTTTTGGTTTGCAGCCGTAGCATTTAACCACTGTGGCACCAGGGTTTCCAGCCCCACCACAGTGGGGAGCAGGATACAGGTGGTTTCCAGCCTGTGCTTCTGGAAGCTCTCCCTGGCTGCTCTGGGAGTGTTCAGGGCAGATCTCCTCTCATGGCTATCGTCTGCTGAGCCATAGGTCCTGTACCTCCTGAGGCTCGTTCCTACCTGAACCTTTGGGGAGCCCCAAAGAATCTCACCCCCGTTAATGCTGACTGGGCTCAGCTTAAGTTATGTATACATGCTGTGTGACCATCCTCCACTGGGCACATTGTCACCATCGGCAGTCTTAAGCAGTGGGCCAGGCCCAAAGAAAATGAGCACTTCTCCGGGGAGAAATGAAGAGTATCAGAAATTGTACCTTGTTTAAGGCACTCTGGTTCCCCTCTACTCCCACTTCAAGAAATGCCTTTGTGGTATGTCCCAAAGGGCTTGGTATAGACCTAACAGCAACTTCCGTTTTTTTTTTTTTTTTCCCTTCCTATCTGTAGGCAGGTGTGTAACTTTTATGTGTAAATGATATTAGTTGGGAGGGTAGAATTCCCCGCCTTCCATACGGGAGTCCCAGGTTCGATTTCTGGCTAATGCGCCTAAAGCGCAGCAACCTCCCATCTGTCAGTGGAAGCCTGAATGTTGTTTTGATGCTGAACAAGTTTCAGTGGAGCTTCCAGACTAAGGCAGACTAGGAAGAAAGGCCTGACAATCTACTTCCAAATTAGCCCATGAAAACCCTATGGTTCACAATGTCTCATCCCCTGGTGCATGGGGTTGCCATGAGATGGGGGCCGACCAGATGGCAGCTAACAACAACAACTACTAAATAATAATAATACATAACAACAACAATAATAGCAAGCATTCACTGAGTGCATACTATGTGCCAGGCTGGGTGCTCTGTGGCCCTGAATGCAGTAACTCATGTAACCTTAACCTACCTAAAGCACAGACAGGTTAAGTAGCATGCCCCGAGGTCCCAGGCATGCGATGGATGTTGCCTCACTCTTAAATGAAGCTGACCTCTGACTCATTCAGGCCCATCTGTAGCAAAACATTTACTCTGAGCTGTACTTTGTGCTTTCCTTCTAAAAGGTTCTAAATAATAAAGTGGTTCCCTCCATGAGATGTATCATTAAAAAGAGCCAAGGATGTGGTAGGATGGTTTAGTGAAAAGAGGCTAGTTCCAATCTCACTGCCTCCAAAGACTTGCTGAATGGCCTCCAGCAAGTAATGTCACTTCTCGAGTACCACATTTTTTTTTTTTGCTTGTAAAAGATGGCACCAGTTCTAAAGTTCTCTGTTAAAGATGCTTTGTGTCCTGCAGTGCTTCAGAGTGGGCCAGGCACCCTCATACTACCATCTCATCTGTTTCTCACAACTCAGTGACATAATCACCACAGATACCATGATTCCCATTTTACAGAAAATTCGAATTACTGAAGAAAAATGAAAGAGACTTAAGTGTACTTTTAGGTAATAGAAAAGCTGGATTACCTCTTCAATTTACTTTGAGAGTTATCCAAGAATGTTAATCACAGCTTTTACACAGGGAAAAAAAAACCTTTTTTTTGCTCTGAAAGTCCAAACCGAAGCCAGCTAGCTCTGCACTCTGTCCTTCATCAGCTGAGAGCGGCCATTTATCCTCCCACTAAACTGAAGCCATTTCTTCTTTTGGTGTCGGAACTGGGAACCTGAGGATCTGTTGACTCTCCAGAAAGGTAAATACAGTTTCCCTCTGTAGAGGGAAGGTATTTGCCAAAAACCATGCCGTGAATAGTCAGCTTTATTTCTGGAATGTCTTCCTCACAATGTTCTGATATTTATGAACTCAAAATAAAGCCAAGACTACTAAAACAAACTTGAGAAGCTGAATGAGGGATAATAACACCGGTATTCATACTTTCCTCAGAACGGAAAGAAACTCAGTGGAATCTGAGCCCCAGACTCCACCCTACACACCCAGGTTCCTTCCTGGGACCTAGAAAGGAACTCACAGAAACCATCCCAAACCAGTTTCCTCTCAAGCTGAGCTCTGGTTTTATCATAAACACATGCTGAGTGAGGCAGGGCACAAACAGCCCCCAGGCCTTCCAGGGCCCTGAATTCACCATTGAGATCCGTTCAGGAATTCACTGGTCACCGGGCTGCAGAAGTCCAGGGAGGTGGTGAGTGGAGAAAGCTGCCAGCCTCCTCATGTGGCCGGGGCGGGAGGTGTGTGTGTGGGGTGGGGTGGGGGGGAAGAGCAGAAACAAATGAGACTTTGCCGAGGCCTCCCGCTGCCTGTAAGCGGGATGCAGCCAGTGCTGTCTTGCTTGCTTGTTTTTTTACTTATTTTTCAGAATAATGGCTCTATGATTTTCATAAAATGAAACATGCTCATCACAAAAACAAAACAAAACCAAGCAACATGGCAAGAGAATAAGAAGCAAGAAAATCACTCCGACCTCACCCCTCAAAA